>NW_026294722.1:1172500-11172500 GCF_026119805.1 Tympanuchus pallidicinctus
TTCATGTTTACTGCTGGCTTCTACCAGCGAGACTGAGGCCATATTCAGTGCTGTAGATGATCAACATTCAGGTCCTCCAGACAAAGTAAAGGTTGGTGTATCTACAGTAAGCAAACACAGATTTAGTGTGGACCCACTCTACCATCTGAGATATTTCACAAAATATTACTGAGTCCATTTTGTGTGCGCAGGATTTTTTTATCGGCGTTGTCCATCTTTGCCATTGCAATATTGCAACAAAACAGGTATCATCTGTCCCCAGCTTCTGTAAACCCAGTGTAAGAGCAGGACACCGGTGTAAATTGTCTAACATAGCACTAAGTGTGCTCGTCTGACCCAGGTGAGGGCTCGGACTGGTGAAGTATAGCCTCGAATCATTGATCACAGGAGCACGGCCTGAGCTCCCTGTGAGCACTCAGCACTTAAAAAAGAAGTTCAGAAAAGAATGTTGTGCAATTCTCTAGTATAGGCATGTTGGCCTGGGAATTTGTGCGTGGCGAATGGTCAGTTGACTGTTCAGTAGTATATTTTCTACCTTCATTTACCACTCAGCCATCAGTCAGGTGGGGGCCATGTGGCAGCACACCATTGTGTGGCAGACAGAATGCTGTTCCTGGATGCACTGGATGCAGCATCCAGCTGTACTGCAGCCCTGGCGACCAGCGCTGCCACTAAATTCACAGGATTCAGAGAGTGGCTTTCTACCTTGATTTCACTGCATCCAAGGCCAGCAGTTTTGAAGCATTTTTAGGCACGCTTTGCTGAAAGGTGTGAACATAACTTGTTCTGGCTTCACTTACAAAACCAGTTTCAGGTGGGCTTGGAATTTGCTGTTTGCTGGTATACCAACTGCTATATCTAAATACAGCAGTCAGTTCTATACTTTCAGTCTTTGGCACAGGCTACTGTTTAGGTAAACATATGCGATACCTTATCTGACTGTGTCAGAACAAATCTCAGTGTAAATTTCCAAAGCACTGTGGGAAAACTCCTACTAAATTTAATGGGGGATGCAATTCAGCTATGTGTGTTTTAGCCACAACACTTTTCACTTAAGTAAGTCACATTCACAACACCTTGAAAATACGCCTGCGTGCTTATTTTTACTGAAATTCTTTTCCTTCCTGATCTGAAGAAAAGTTCATTTTATGGAGAGCAGATGTTTTCTAGCTTAATGCATTCTTATTCACATGTTTTAGCTTTGTAAAGTATTTCTTGAGTACATTTGGGAATTCCAGATCATGTAATTGTCCTGCACGCTCACTCAGAGCCATGCGATGGCTTCAAGCTGGCCTGTCATTCAGCTGGTGGACATACCAAAGGCTGAGCATATTTCAGATGAACGTTTTGCTTAGGTATTTCTAACACAATATCTTGGCAGCTTTGCTAAAGATTCATTTTACACGTTAGGGAATAAATGAGCAATCCTAGGTCAGGGCGACATCAACCATGAAAAGAGCTGACCCAGAGACTGCCCAGGCTGAGGAGGGGAAATTTGCACTTGGGGAAATTAGCATGAAGTATTGCTCATGCATAAAACACCGTGGGATCTCCTGTACATTTCTTCATTTTATTTTTTTCTGGAGTTATGAATTTTGCTCTTCTTCTGAAAAATGTGTTTCCATGTTCAAACTGGACAGAGTATCTCCCAAGGAAATGTGAGAAGAGCTTTTTGTTGGAAAGAAATTTTAGATTTTGAACTTCAAAATGTTGGAATGTGTAAGAATTTATGAGTTATTTGCTCTATAGTGTTTCAAGAACCAAATTTCTGAGGGGCTAATATGGAAAAAGGTGTGATAAATCTGCATTTGCGTTCAGTGCTGCCCTGAAGAAGGAGAGGAACAAGCTGTGCTGCAGAAGTTTGAATGGAAAATTATTGCTTATGCAGGAGGGGTCTGTAATTACCAGGAAAGTATGCAATCTTGTGAAAGTAAATTGCAATAGACATCTACATAGATCACAACATTTTCTGCAGCATCAGCCACTTAAGTTCACGTCTCTCAGTTTCATTTTGAATTTAAAGTTTGAATAAATCCAAAACTACATGGCCCAACTCTTCTGAAATTTCCAAGTTTCATCTGCTTTTGATATAGAACTATAAACCATAAATTGATTTCTCACTTTGTAATGGAACTCCAGACTCAGTGAGTATTTGTGCTTTTTTGTTTTACTGTAGAAGTTTGCCTTCCTGTGTGAGTATGAAAGTACTGGTTTTGCCCCTAAGGCTGAACTCGCATGAACCCAGTTTAACAAATTTGCTTTAAATAACTTTTTCAGCATTCTCTGAATCCTGCTACAAAAGAAGTCGTGCAGTGAGTAGTAGGCTGTGAATGCCCTGAGTAAGAACAGTGAGCACATAAGCAGGCGGGCACTGGCGTATTTTCTAGTGTAGTTGCACTTTTCAGAAAGGTTCTGAACTTATGAATACCTCTTCCATATAAATAAATTAAAAAAAAAAAAAAAAAGATGGTTTATCAAACATTTTAATGTTCTTAGCAAGTAACTGCACTGGAACACGGCGAGAAGGTGGTCTGCTGTTCTACTTTTTCATCTGTTGCCCCAGTTTCTTCCGTGTTAAAAATTAGTTTCTATTCCACTGCAACTGACCATCAGTTCCAATACTGTATCTTTGCATTCATTTCCCAAAATTGCTCTTTTGGGCGAGAAATCTAATAACAAATGTGGAAAATCAAGTGTGAACAGACTCCTTCCCTAGGCTGTCTTATTGAAATAACATTTCATGCAAATAATCTCATTAGTGTAAAGATTTTGTTCCCCAGTTTCTACCAGTAACTTAAGTTCACATGATTGAGCTATGAGCTGCCGTGGAAGACAGGAGGATTTACAAGGATGGCCATCAGAAGATCAAGCTTTAAATAGTCAGAAAGCAGCAAAACCCACAGCCTTGGGAGACTGCACCTCATTACAGGGTGTGCCTTGCGTGAGGAATCGCGCTGCTCACTTCTCAGCTGGGCAGGCAGACATTGCTCAAATGTTTCATAAGGTGGAGGAATAATAAAAAAAAAAGTAGGTTTAATGACAAATAATAATGCACTGTCTCCGACATTAGAGGACATCATTGGCTCTCTTCTCTGTGGTGTAAATCAATGTAATGTGTGAATCCTTTAAAAGTAACATGGAATTTAAAATGGAAAATATGAGAAGCTAGTAGAATTACTGCTAAAATCATCCGTTTATTATCTAGGTGTACTTAATAGCCTGCTAGCTGATGAAAAATCATTTGCTAACCCCAAGGAATGGTTCATTTTCCAACTCAATCACTCAACCATGCATTGGCCACTGCTTTTTAAAAATATGCCTCAGATTGCTTCTTTTGTCAGCGTCTGGAGATAATTTATAACAGCTGTAACTTCCATTAACACACCTACACAGCATTTTAGTCAGGACAGGTAAGATCTGCAGGTGAACTTGAGGTGTTTTAATAGCAAACCAGCCAACAGCCAATGATTGCAATGTTTTTAAGTGGTTTTTGGCTGGCCGGAGGTTAATTCAGTTGTAGAGTATCAGTAGACTCAGTTGCTCATAGTAATCCAGTTCCTGTGTGTAGATTGACAGACTCATTTCTTGTGTACTTAAGATAACTTACCTTGCTCTGACATTACACTAAAACACCCTCAACAGAATAGCATAGAAGAGATCTTAGCATAATTAGGCTTGGTTTCTTTGTTCCCTCATTAATAAATATTTTGAAATAGCCACTTCCAGTTGTTGATGCAGATGAGTCTAAGAGTAGCTCCTGCTGGTCTGCCTCACCTCACGGTTTGTAGCCCTGTTACAAGTAAGTCAGACTCTCCCATCCTTTGTGGCAACACGTAACCTGCCTTCTCCTGAGAAGAGAAATGCTAACTCTATTTCCTGTCTGTACCTAGCTGTAGGCGTCCTAGGGCACAATCTGACAATGCAGTGGGTTACAGGAAACTTGCTGCCAGCGAGGACAGTTCAACTGGAGCCATCCTGTGCATCAATCTCTTCCTCTCTCTCCTTGGCAATGGCGCTCATAGCTTCACCAGCATCAAGCTGATTCAGGAGTAAAAGGGCCAAGAAGTGGTTCTACAACTAAGATAAATTCAGTTTATCTCACAGAACCAGTTTACTGTCAGGTCAGATGAATACCAGTGTAAAGCAAAGGAAGGGATGGGAACACGTTGTGGGAAGCAGTTTTGAGGGCATGGAAAATTTCTTATGGTACTGATTAGCCATTGTATTTGCTTAGCAAATAAATGAATCCTCCATAGTTTAGATTTAAAGGCAGGCACTCCAGGAATGCCCTTAGCAAAGAAACTGCTTTTCATACACATAAGGGTTCTTATATGATATTTTTAAGGAACGTCTCGGCTTGAAGTTTAACAGGATGGTTTCAGATTCTGAATATTTTCTTTTGTTTCTTTGATACCAGAATTCTCATTTAGCAGGGGAAAAAAAAAGAGAAGGGAAAAGTAGAAAAGAAACATTAAGCACCAGAAATCAGATCTAAGATATTTGTTCCATATCCCTTTGAGCAGATTCACACGTTTTATCTAAGTCAAAGATTGTTTTGGAATGCATGGGATTTGTGCAGAAGGGGGAATGTGTGTTGTGATGCTGCTGTCCATGCAGTGTTGTTGTGTTTAATTGCTACGCTCCACATTAAGTCACGTGCATGTGGAGGGATTCAGGGATCTTTTTTTTTTTTTTAACATGATTACATTTTTTGTAATTTGCATTTTTAGCCACTAAACAGTGATACATTATATTTGAAAATGAGATGCTTTGAGTGTTATCAAGATGTGACAGTGACAAATCTTAAGAACGTTGATACAGAAACCCATCATAGTTCAAGTTCCACTTGCTGTATTATAGCTTTCTCTAAGGTTTGGGAGGGGAAAATGTTTTCGTTATAAAGATGTCACTGTTCAAATGCCTCTTTTTTTTTTTTTCTGTTTTTCAATTTAAAAACAATATGCAACTGTAGGAGCTGTACAGCTGTATGTACTGATTATGAAACCTTTGCAAAAAAAGTACAAAGAAGAAGTCACTTCCCCAAACGTTACAAATAAGCCCCAAATTTGCAGCTTTTGCAGCGTGTCTTACATACATTTTGTGCTTATGCTGTGTGAACAAACTCATAGCCAGTGCCTGATCAGTAAGAAGTATATATCCTCAGCTCCCTGGGTTTGCACCACTCCTGTTAAGTGTCTGTCAGAACTTCTATTGTGATCACCCTTTCAGGGATTTATCACTCAGCTCTAATTCCTGGCTCCAGGCTAAAAAATTGGCATCTAAGAAAGCATATTTGGTTTAAACATGCACTGAAGCTGAAGAACTGGGCAGAGTCTCTCTCTGGTTTCAGAGTTCTGTCTTCTACAGTGCTTCTGAGTGAGCATTTGTAGAGCTCAGTGGAATGCAGTATGTGGGGAAGGGCATAGGGCTGCCTGCTCGTCTGGTGGCAGGAGATGCTGTTTCTCAATGTGAGGTCCTGGCTCTGTGGTGTTGTGCCAACATACTGAGGGGCTGAATGCTCACCCTGCATGCACTTTAGCAAGCAAAGCTGCTGCACAGTGATTTGCTTTGGATAGGAAATCCCAGATACACAAGGCATTTATTTGACCAGGTCCCTTGCTAAGGACTAAATATATATCTCAAAATGAAACAAAAGAACAAAAAATACTGTGTGGAATGATAGCTGCAATGAGAATAAAATGGAACATGTAAGAAGCACATGCTGTTATCTGATGTCCTGTCCCTCATACAAGGAGGCTCACAAGATAACAGTGCGGGCACTTGGTGTGCAGTCATCAGAAGCCCAAATTGCCTCTTGCTGCTTCCTTCTCAGCAAGCTGCTGGCCTGACACTTTTTCTCTGCAGTTGCCTTATAATAAGTCCTTTAGTGCCATTTTTTCATTCCTATTTTATCCTTCCCAAAGTGTTGTGCTTCTGTGAAAGCAAATGCAAAATTCCTTGTGCTAAATCTGTATCTTCCACCTTACGCACTTTCCAGCCTGGACATACCTTTCTGTGACTCTCCAAGGTGCATGCTGCCCGAGGACTTAGGCAAGGCACAAAGAGGAGGAATGAAAGCTGTGGTACTTCATGGGGCATCCCCATGGTGTTGCAGCTCCTACCTCCTCGCTAGTCATGGAGCAGGACCAGCAGGTCCTCTGAGCCATGACGTGGTGCTGTCGGCAGTGCACATGTGGGAGCTTTCACCATGGGCTGACATCTGAGATCACAGAGCTTTGCACAAGCTCTTCTTTTACAGTCTTTCATGTCAATGTTCTGTGGGCTAAGGACTCACAGTAGCACGCATTGACGCATTAGAAGCCATATCCGTCTGTCTAATCAATCATCCATAAATTGTAAGAGGAATACATACATCATTTAAAAGGAAAAGGCAAAAATAAGAGCGAGGAAACTGAGAAGCAAAAAACTGTGTATTCATGTTAGAAGTCCAGGCTGAGCATGCTGGGTAAACAAATGCAGAGTTAAAGCTGCAATTTACCCAGCCTACCTTCGTGGTTCTCACAACTGCAAGGGAACAGATTGAGTGCAGAGCAGAAGCTTAAGCCATGCATGTTTTGATTTTAGGAGTTTAGGGGGAAGTTGTAGGTCTCTGAATACAGTTTTGACCTAACACTGTTTTATATTAAGAATGCTTGTATGCCATTACCCCATTAGTGTGTGTGATAATATGTGACACAAATTGATATTTAAGTTAGTGCTCAGCTCTCTGTGAGCATGCCAGCTGCATGCATTTATCATTCAGTTAGAAATACATCAACATATTCCATAACTCATTGACTTTTTGTTTTGAAAACAAAAACATTTTTTTCATACTGCTGGTTTTGTATTTTTTTTAATAAAAATCAATGATAGTAAATAGTAAAATATGCCAAATTTGTACATTGCAACTGCTGTAAAGACTTCTGAATCTGTGTTCTGCTGTTATTTTGGTATTGACGTTGCTGGATAGAGTCAGTTCAGATATCTCTACTTTGTTAGAGCTGGTATTTCTAGCAACCAGAATGTCTACCTTTTGTCTACAGCAATCGATTAAGTCTGTATTTGAGACTACAAATTTTTCTAAGAGGAAACAAAGCAGATAGCATCCTTTAGCAGGCACAAGTCCAACAAATGTCAATTTCTGAACAACATTACTTTATGTCTCTATTTAACATTAAAGCTGATGGCTTTTTGACAGGTTTATAGCTGACAACTTCCATAGCCAGTCATGCAGTACAATTATGTTTGAGCTAATTTGATGAATCAACTTGATGTTCTATAGTCCCAGTTGGCTTCAATAGCGTATGTGCTCAATTTTCTGCTGGAGGTCAAAAATAAGCTTTGAAATTTGGCTAATCCCATCACATCCGCAGAACATGTCTGGTGGAATAATCTTTGGACATGAAGTCTTGAATAATGCCAGAAATAGGAAGGAAAACTTAGTAATTTCATTGGACACATCAATCATGAATCGCGTAGGCTCAGCAATCGGGGTCTCATGTCCAGCAATTTACTTGTAGGCTTTAAATGCTGAAGTGATTAGGGTAGGAGGAGGAACATTCCTCAGGCCTGGGCTTTGTTCTAGAGGAAAATGGGTCTCCTTGTTAACGTACAGTTAGAACAAATGCTGACTGAATGGTGGCGGGAAGTAAGAATGCAAAGATTTTCTAATTATGTCCTTCCTGAAAAGATGGGCTCTGATTCTCTTTCTTGTGATGGCAGAGTGAGATGTTAAAATGCCCCGGCCATGTTGGTTTTGGAACTGTTGTTATAGTAAAATCATTACTACTCATCAACCTTCTCTCAGATAGCTAACCTGCAGTAAATACACTGAAACCTCTAACACAAGTGTTAACAGATTTTCCCTGCCAAAATATATTGGTCCTTATTCATTTTTAGTGGATTTTAGGTGTAGACATTTCAGTTGCACTTGATGCTTGCCCTTTTGGGCATTAGCATTGCTCCATAGTGGAAGCTGAAATCTTTGACTTTCACAGTGTCAGAACATGGCTAATGCTCAGGTGAGGATCCAGTACTACTGCCCTGCTTTGTGCCCATGATGACTGAGGGGTTTGGACTCCCATTTCTGTTCCAATCCTACACCCGGGAGGCAGTGTGTGAGGTTCTGTGAGAGGGTTTTCTCATCTTGTAAATTCTGTGCATTTTCTACCATTTGTACCTACACATACGTATGCAGAATGTGGCGTGTGTATATCTGTGCGTGCCTGCATGTGTTTAATGCAGAGCTAAGTAATGTGTGTGAAGCAGTTTTCCTGGCTACAGAGCTGATGAGGGTGCTGCTTTTGCTGTGTGCACTGTCCACAGCAGCGTGCTCCCACTGCTGCCATCCTTCACCTCTCTCCTTCACTGGCTGCATTACAGCACACATGATATAGCTGCCATGAGTCACGGCCACGGAGCTGTTTATTAGAAGCATGCTCTGAATCACCAGGTCAGGTGCTAGAAAGATAGCAGATGTATATATCCATACAGACAGACATATGTATATGTATGTATGTAGATACATATGTATGTATGTATGTATGTGTTAGGTAAGTGCTCTTGCATTCTGCTTCCACTGATTAGATCTGAGCTATTACGAGCACTAAATTAGGCAGCAAATATGTCTAGGTCTGTTTCTTCTTTTCTTTTGCTCAGAGCGGTAATTCACAGTACATCAAAGGAATGGATTTTTAAGAAACATTTTTGATTCTTAACTTGAATTTGGAATAATTTAAATGATTTAAAAGGAGAGATTCATTTGGTACAGAATGGCACAGGCTGTGAACATTTATGTGCATATGAAACTGTTGTAACGAAGACTGAAGATCGGACTTTTTCCTATCAACATTTCAGAACATTTAATCCCCCTTTTTCACTGCCTTCTTTGTGGTGCATATAAATATGTAACACTAGCCTAGGTTCACCTTTGCCTGTTAGTAACAAATTGTTCTCTGTGTATTCATAACTGATGTTTCTGCGGCCAGTTATTTTTCCGAGGTTTGCCAGTGTACTATTTCAGCTTGCTTCTTTGAATTTGGATATTCAGTGAGAGGGAACAGCTGAAGCAGCCAGAAGTGGCGTTCTGCAAAGGAGCAGTGTTGCACTGAGGCTGGGTACCAGTTGTGTCAGCCTTTGTGGGACCAGCTCAGCATCCTTCCCGTGCCTCTTGAATGTGACACTGCGCTGGTGGGCACGGTGCCACTTGTTAGCAAGTTGGGCCCATAGTTCCTCTGCTTGTTGTGATTGAATCAGCAGCTGCTTGTGCTATCAGTGAGGGACCTTCGGTTACTGTTGTGGCTGCTCCCTGAGCCTTCCCATGTGAAAGCTTTTTTTTTAATAAGAGAGAAATGATTGGTCTGAGTGATTTGTCCCTGCATGCCTAAAGCAGTGTAACTAGCAGCACTTTAACATTTTATTTATAACAGGAGGAAATGATTTTTGAGCACAAAAATCCCCTGGACTTTAATCATCCTGGTCTCAAGGGCTTTTGTGTTTTTGCCTCCATTTTGATTCAAACTTTTCTATGCATTAGCTTGTGGGAAGTTAGAGACCTGTTTACCAGGTAATCTGATCAACGTTGTGACTCACCCAGCACTTAAAAAAAGCAAAACAAAATGAGACAGGGAGGTGGGGAAGAGCCTTCAGTGTTTATATATTTATATTAGTTTTGAATGAAGAAAGAAAATTTCCTTCCAGAAAACAACAATTTGTTTTCCATGCACACGATAGCAGTCTGTGTTCGTGGATCGCCTCGGTGCGTTCTGCCTGGCGTCTCCCTGCTTCCAGGAGCCAGAGGTGCTGGCAGCGCCCTGGGGCTTTGCTGTGGGCACTGCGGGGCTGACGCTTCCAGGCTGGCACGTCCAGGGTCTGAAGGTTGCTCTGAGGCACTGAGGGTGACAGCGGTTTGTGGTACACGTGTGCTGGGAGGAAGGGAAAGGGGAGGAGAGGAGAAAGGGAGATAGGGTTGCGTACCTTCCTGGTCGAAAATCCAAGACGTGATATAAGGAGAAATAAATTTGCTGTAGCATAAGGTCCCTTCCGCGCCTGTGTTTTGATGTATCTACAGTGCTTTGTCTGCTTACGTGTTCATAAAACATTATGCATTTGAAAATAGCAGCTTTCCCAATGCCATATGTTGAGATATCTTAAGTATAGTCTTAAAAATCATGAGTGAGTGGCTTAGGAAACTAATATATTTTTTAAATAACATGTTGGATTCTTACAGTTTGCTTTCTACTTTTAGAATCGGCATATTCTTGATTTTAAGCTTTTGCCTGTGACCAGAAGAGCTGCACGCCAGCTTTTTCTGGTTTTGTTTTTTAATGAAATGCGAGATCCTCGTGTAACTGCAGAACTGGAGGAAACGAGCTTTTAATACAAGTACTAACTATCCTGAGACTAGCAATAAAATAAGTAGAATTGGCTACCATGAAAAATGGCCATGGTTTCACACACAGTCTCTGCCTAGTTACGTGCCTGATTTATGTGCAGCTACCTCAGTTGTGCCTGCTAAAAGCAGAGGAACTGCTTGGGCAAATGGGCGGTCAGGTGGACTTGTGGACAGCTATCAGTCTCTCCATGCACACTTGGGATGTGTGTGTGTTTCACATGAGCAACTGCAAATATGACATATTTGCTTATTTGTCCCATAATATTTACCCAAACATTTGCTCTCAGCAGCTACTCTTGCTGTATCGTCACGTTCATCGGTAGGCTGCCTTGCTGCTTAGGATCTACCCAGCTGCCATTTAAAGGGAGCAATAATGCAAACGTCACAAAAAGAAAGAAAGAAAGAAAGAATTGGCATGTCTTGTTTTTCAGTTCCCAGGTTTAGTCATTCAAAAGGAGAACTCAGCGGTTAAGCAAGAATTTCTGATCAGCAACTCTTGTTCAACTGTCTGCTGTTAATTGCCTAGAAATTGGATATATCACAAGTATTGCTACGGGGCTTTTAGCCACTGGTGAAGCAGTTTTCAGAAATATGGGTATGCAGCTTTGGAGTCCGAAATCTGCTCACAACAAAACCTAAATATTTATTTTTACATATGATTTTTCCTACCTAACTAACCTGAAACATCACATGGAATTGTAATGCCAGGTGCTCAAACCTATGATGAAAGAAACACCATTTTTTAGCTTGCAGTGCCATATAACCCCGATTTTCTCTTTTAAGCCCAAAATGAGAACAACTTAGACATCTTTCTAACTTGGGCAAGCCAAAGTGTATGTCCTTGGAACTTCTGGGGTATTGACCAACAAAACCCCATATGGTAATTCTTAAGTTCCCTTTTTGTATATGTAACTAACAGATGCTGCAGTATCTTCAGATTCTTTCCATACCGTCCAAAATACGCACAATATATGCAGCCATTGTAGGTCTGGAGATTATATCTGTCAAGGCTGGCTGCATGTGCAAGAAACATGATGGTAAAATATGTGGCAAGTATGAGAACTGCATGAACAAGAAGTTCTGTGCTTGAACTCATCAAATGAACCTGACACTGGCCAACTGCAAAGTTGATACATTCAGAAAATGACATCTCTTGCCCCAAGAAAATCAGATGACACCAGTATATCATCTACCATCAAGTTTCTCTCTGCATTTAATCTGAACTTTTTATTTGAATTATCAGCTCCAAGTATCTCGTACAGCTGCAGAGATAGTGAAATAGCCTTGAAGTCTCAAAGCAGGTCAGCTTCTCCTTGATGTGCTTTTTAGCTATCTGTGTTTTGGTCTGGCAGTAGTGATAACTCCTAGAGACAAAATATTCACAGATAAATAAGAAGGAAAAAAACCCCACAGAACGATATTTTTTGTTCTTTTAAACACAGTTGCAGCGGTATGAATACAAGTAGTATTACTGTTTTGAGTCCTTGGATCCTGCAGAATCTCCTTCCTAAGGACACCCAGTGTCAGGATTTTGAGCTCATGATACGTCCCGGTATTTAACTAAGACACTGTCCTGTGGTTCACACCCCAGATGTGATCATCAATGTCTCTGTGACAAACACGGTAGTTGGGAGATGGAAGTCTTAATATTTTTCTCTGTTTTGTGGCCATAGTAGCTTTTTTGGGGGGAAAAAAAGTACTTTTCCATATCCCATCTCCTCTTTGGCTCTACCTTGCTGTGCAGACATTGGTCTTGCAGCCTCTGAGCCACTTTGCGCTGAGCCCAAATTCTCAGGCATCTCAACTTGCTGAGAGTTGTCAGAGACGTGGGACTGTTTGTCTTTCTCTCCCTCTCTCCCTCCCTGTGAGTACTGCAGCCTTTATCCGTGTAGCCCCGCAGGCCCCAGCTGATGTTGGGGTCACAGGAGCAGACCTGCTGGGAGGGGACGTGCCACCCTGACAGAGGATGCGTGCAGCAGGGACACGGACCGGCTCCTTGGCACCAGACCTAGATTTAGCTCTTTTTATTTCTTTGCAGAGTGTAATTTACATACCTGCTAGCACAGTGCACTATTGATCTCATTTCTTTGTGTCTGTTCGTGACTACTAACAGACTAGACAGGTCCAGATTTCTTAAGACTAAATCAAACGTTATTTTTTAAGTCAGAAAAAACGTGTTTGTTTCTTAGTTACTGTATGTGCGTCTCTGCTGACTTGAAATGTATTCTGTAATCCCATGCATATGTGATTTCTTTCTTGGTACTCCGGAGTGCACTCTATAGATAACACTTTCATGGTATTTTAAATTCCTATATCTTCACTGTTTTCAGAGAAATGAATATGATTTAACCTTCTTTAGAGCAAGGATAAACTTTGAAATGAAAACTAACATATGGTCTACGTGCTATTTTTGTAACTTTATTTTATAATTTCTGAGCTGATTTTGAGAGCTGATTATTATTTAACAAGTGAAACAGGCTGTCAGTGCGGCTGCCGCGGTGCTCTGTGAATTCGTCCTCGGTTCTCTGAAATTCCTTTCAAGAGCAGCTCTGCAGAAGGAGATGTTGTAGGTCCATGCTGGGACCTATGGGCCAAGCTGCTTGGGGAAGCCTTCATGCTAACCTTTGGTGTGCCCAGCTGCAGCAACAGCCTGTTAGTTTGGCATTTTTTCTAGCACTAAATTCACTTACACTTTTGTTGTTGTTGTTGTTAAATATATTTGCTGTCAGACCACATTATATTTCTTCATGATCCACTGCATTTTCTGTGCGTTTTCCTGAGAAGATCCACCACACTCTATCAAAGAAGACTTTTTTCTCCTTCCTTCTCTTCTCCTAGCCACGCTTCTTGTCTTTGCTCAGTCCCACAGATGCATATCTTAGAATTGACCAAGAGATCCCCAATGCACCTCTGGCTTCCCCCAGCAATTCACCCATTCATGGGCTTCCCCCATTCAGTTCACTCACAAATCATCCCCACGGGCATTCTGGTAGGGGTTCCTCTGCCTCCACCGGATTCTGCTAAGTATAAAATGTGAGGAACCAGAAATAAAAAATTACAGTGGAATCTTCCACCTCAGAGAACACGGTGGATACTGTGAAGCTATTGGCCTGGCCGGTCTACTGGGGAAAACATAGGTGGATAAATGTGGGTGCACTGGAGAAACATGTGAGGAATCCATTTACACATTCTGATAGAGGTTTTTTTGAACAAAAACTCCAAGATGTCTAAGTGTTGCAGGCCCTGCTGTTTCATCTTTTGTGTGATGTTGTCTCTATTCCCAGTAGAAACCAAGAGTACACCTCCACCTCACTCCTTCTGCATACAAATATTTGCCTGAAAAATACTGTACATTGTAAGGTCACATGGAAAAAAATCACACCAAGAGCTGAGCAAGTTTTTACTACTGAAATTAAGTAGGTCAAGAATCTATCTATTTTGTCTGGTAATGTGCTCTACAAGCTAATGAGATCTTGAGAGAAGGAGCACATGCGTGTGGTTGCCAAGGTGAGCATACATCCACATTACAGACCAATAAATGGGAGTAGCAGTCTCTGATTTTTGTTTCATCCTTACCCAGCAATGCTCTAAAAATGCGTAACCCTACCTACAGAACTTTTTGGAATGGGTAGAAATGTATCATGAAAGCAATTAACTGCTCTTGTGATTACAGAATGTATGCCTTCATCTTAATGGGTGGGATGACCAGGCGTATATGCTTATGTACGTACATTTTATTTGTATCTTCAAATAGATAAGAAAGATGTATTACGTGATTACCGTTGTAGGATATGATGCTTATCCCATAGCTGATTATGCCACAGGTGAGTTAAGACCTCATTAAGACTTTGGTGTCAGGTCTAGTGCTGACTTGCTTGTTGGATAAAATCATTTCCCATGGCATATAGGTTTTCTGAGTCATTAAGACCTAAAATACTGTTCCAAACTCTGCCGTGGAATAGGTATTATAGAAGAACATTAATACATAGTCATAAGGAGATATAATTATATGTGTGTGTGTGGGTATATATATATAATGTTTAGTCTAGACATCAGTATAATTATGCACAATAAGATGTGACATCTGAGATTCATGTGTGTTATAAATCTTTTTGAACAGGAAAATGGTTAAGTCTGGGAAAATTTTATTTTTCCCAGCACTGCACTGCCTCGGCCCCTTTTCTATCCGAGTTCTGAAAGAAAGACAAGGCTTATCATTTATTCTTGAGACATTTTCTTCTAACGTCCATCTTCCCATGTAGCCCAAAGCCCACGAGTTTGCTCTCAAATGTGCAGATGGAACAGACTCTTGCTGTCACCAACCCAAAGCATGATGCTGCAGAGGTGAAGGACCTGGCTGCACGGCCTGAAGACAGAGCAGGGCTGTGGAGCCTGATATTTATAATGTCTCTGTCTTTGTCTAAGGGAATTCCGAGGCTTGCTTGGAGAGTCAGGACATGACGTGACAAGGAAAGAAAAGAGAACTTCTCTCCCGAATTTTCCCATTTGTTGCCACTTTGGCAGGAAAATGAAGGGTCAGATTTCAAAACCTGGCCAGCCTCTTTGTGCCTCCAACTTGCAGGAGGATGTGAACGGAATTAATTGTGGGCGGGCTTAAAACTATTTATTTGTCTTAAGAATTTAATTTTGGAGAAAGAAAACAGACGTTTTAGTATTCAATATTTGTCCTTGATTCAGTTACAGAATTTAAACCTGCAGGGATGCGAAAGGCAGAAAGGCCCAGACAAGGACTGGATGTAAATGTTGATCAAAATGAAACCATTCTAGGTTAACAAATTGCAAGACATCTCAAACAATTTAACCAACATATTGCTTGCTCACAACTGTATTTTCTGCTTTGCTGGATTTAACTTGTTTTGACTTGTGTTGAAGGTTCAAGCCAGTTGGGGACCACACAGCTTTTCATAATTAAACATGAAGCTGGTTAGTGGGGTTAAAACTGTTAAGTATATAAAACTTCCAGGGCGTTCATTGAACAGTATGTTTATTTCATTTGGCATGTTATTTTAAGTATACTTAAGAAAACAGTAAATGCAAAATGCCACGGGTAACAGACAGACTGTGGAGAATATGCAGAGGATGCTCAGATGCTGGAAGTTTGAATCTCTGCAAACAAGGCATGAGAGATTCACATGCCATGTCAGCTCTCAGATGCATTCAGCAAATTCTTCTGACAATCGTGCGGGAGGATGCAGGGCCTTTGTTGTGCATCCTGCTAGAAATATTATGTACTGTAGAGAAAAGAAAACAGCCAAGAGTCGGTCAATATTTTTCTTGAATTTACTCCTAGTAGTAGAAGCTCTGCCTGAAGTATTCCATTTACGTTTGGTGCTCTGCACTATATCATCTTCCTGCTCTGTAAAGTAAATTTATTCTTGGGAGGAAGAAAAAAAGCCTTTGTTGTAGCATGTAGTGCATCCAGGAAGGTCTGAGCGATTCATTGGTTTTATTACTTTTTAATTTGACAGACAAACCAGAAAATACTGCACACGGTTTTTTGGTGGTTTGGTTTTTGTTTTGTTTTGTTTTTAGGCTTCGTTACACTTCTCAAAGTTCTATTAATTTATCTGCTTTTGAAATGAAATGTTTTCATACAAGGCAAAAAATTTTCACGTATTTTTGTTACGTTTTGGTGCTTTATTGTGTTGCTGTTTTTATTTTATTTTTTTCCCATGCAAAATATCTTCAAAATCTTTCCCCTCAGCTGTGAATAATTATGACCTGAAATGTCATTTTTTGGGGAACAGATATTTGAAATAGAAAATGTCACGCAGTCTGATTCCCATACCTGTAAAATGCTTATTGATGATCTCTTCAGGTTTTAATCTGAATCACCCAACTGTGGGAGGGTGGACTCTGTTTCCCTGAGTGATGCTGTATGGCTGTTTGAGCACATCAGGAACAGTCTAGGAAAAGGGAAATCTCTGCATACTTTAAGTGTTCCGGACCTCAAGGACCCACTTGGGTGGATATTTTGTGGCTGACCCTCAGTGGTGCAAAGCCAGCGTAAGTAGAGTCAGAGTACAGCTGAATTCCTGACTCCAGCTCAGCTCCATGTCTGTGAATGAGGATGGGCCAAGGAGGAGTAGCAGCCAATGAAAATATTCTGACATTAGTTCCTGGTGGTCTACTGTCACTGTGTATATCATTTCATTAAACAACTTTGTCATACAATATATAATTCGGCTCCAATCGTTTGGGTTTGACTTAAATAGAAGAGCCAGACCATGGACTCAATTTAGACTTTATAATTTCCAATTTCTGGCTTCTCCTGTAGTCTAACAAAAACATTTTTGTGTTGACTTTTTTAAAACCTACACACATTTCAGGTGAGGTTTTCCTGATGACTTAAAAGTGGTTAGCAACCAAGTTATTCACTGCTGGCTACCATTCATTTGTCTGGAAGGATGTTAGGAAACCAGAACATTCAAGAAAGTACATGTTGCCCAGAGAGGTCATGTCCCTCTCACTTCTTTCCAAACATGAATAGGTGGGCTCAATTCCACCGCTTGCTTTTACATTCCTGCCTCTTAATGTGCACCAGAAAGGTGTAAATTCTGTTACTGCATACAGACAAAAGGTCCTTTTCTGTGCAGGAGACATTTGCCAGTAGTTTATAAGGAGTGGGAATGTAGAATGACACAACAGGTCAAAAATTTCTGATAAAACGGGTCGATCCTTTCAACATTTCTGCACTCAATCCTATGGACATAAAATTTAGAGCATGAGAATGTAATCTTCTCTAATGACCACGTAGTGATGCTTTCTTTTTAGGAGTGCTAAGCTGTGAGTATATACAATCTTCTTCCCCAGGAAAGCTGATATACACTTAGAACACTAAGTGTGGCGAGTAGTAATACACAAACGCTTTGAATTTTTACATATATTTGGCTGCATCTATTCAACAGATCAGTTCCTTAGCATTTCAGCAAATTTGTTACACTTTTTAAGGAATGTTTTCAGAGTGGCCCAGCCCGACAAATATAGTGAATTCCAGATGCTAATGGCACCATTTGTCAAGACATCTCTTTTTAACATAATGCATAAACCTTTCGTACATGGTACTTTTACTGTGCATTCAATTCCATCGCAATTCACTGCTTCAGGCAGAGGAAATGAAGATCTTAAGCAATGTAAACACACTAGGAAAAGGCTCTTAGATCCATGTGGCTCCTGAAGATGAAATACTTATTTCCACAAAATTTGGCTTCGACTCTAACAGAGTAGAGTGAAGTACTTTGAGGAATCTGGAGTTAAATTATCTGTCTAGGTGTTTTTATGTTTCTCCTCTGTGAAACGTCTGAGCATCTTATAACCCATCAAAGCTTCTAAAATGGAAAATACCTTTTTTTTTTCTTTTTTTTCCTTTTTTTTTCTTTTTCCTGAAGAGTTACTTAGAGTTTAAATTTCTTTAGGCAAGGGACTTTCTTTTCCTCTGTGTGCTGGATTGTGCTACAAAATAAAAAAAAGCTCGTTAATTGCACTCAACTAATATTTTAATGTATTTTGCTTATTTACTCTCTGTAGCTACAGGATTCTGCTATAATGCAGAAACTCTTTTTTCACTCTGATGTTGGGAGTAGAATTAAAACAAGAAACTGGTCATACAAAGAAGAAAAAACATTATTTTGAGATTGACTGTGTTGGAGCCAACACTAAATGAGAAACAAAAACACTGAAAGAATCAAACAATTTAACATAGTCCCCATCTCCAAGCTTACAACTCTAATATCTCTGAATTTTCCAGTCTTCTTGGCATTTGAACATGATCCCTGTGACACTAGCTTGCCTCTCATCTGAAGCAAATAACAATGTCCATATTGCTCCCATTTCCTGGACCTAGGCCTTATCATCTTTCTAGTCTTTTGTATCTCGTCAGACTAAACTGACACTTCAAAATGTAATGACTGCACTCCAAAATAAATTTTGTTGCATATTCCTTAGGTCCCAGTTCTGGAAGGCGCTTAGCTACAGACTTAATGCTGCATTTATTCACGTTATCAGTTGCAGGGAGTAGCTCCTATGAGTTTATACCAGCTCATGGTCTGGCCAAAGAATTATAACTCTTACCCATCGTAGTGTGAGATCATGGGACTCATTTTTATTTTTTTCCCTGCCTGTTTTATTCCAAATGCAATTGGCTTCAGGTTCCCAACTCCTGTTATTTACAATGCAAGAATTTGGGGCCTTGATGCTACAAATGTTCATGCTGGTTTAACTACAAGCATATGACTGCTCCCAAATGAAGGCCCTGGAACTCTTCACGTCTTAAGCACACAGTCTCTGATCCTGGAAATTCCTGTGCATATGCTTTTCTTTACCCCCTTGAGCAGTCTCATTAATTTTAGCAGGACTGCCCACAGTAGTAAAGTTAAAACATGTACATAAGTATTTGCAGGTTCAGGTCCATAGTGACATTTCTCGTCTTCCAATGTTATTTTATCCCCAAGTCTGTTCACTGTCAAAAAATGAATCTTCAAGTAATCAGGCCTCAAAACTCCCCTCAGACCCCTTCCTGGAACTTGGTTTATGTTCTGTTCTCTGGCAAGCCCAATGGATAGCAGCAGGGCTGTCCTAAATCAAATAATCTTAAGGCTCTGACATAAACTGACAAGAGCCAAGTATGGCCAAGCTGAAGCTTAAACCAAGCTGAACTGCATATTTCTCTCTGGCGTAGTTTTTGTGGCGTTCCTTGCAATCGCTCTGTCCTCTTTATTATTATTATTAAAATAAGTTAGATGGGAATTATAAATGGGAGTGCTTGTGTTCTGAAACGATCTGGAAGAGAGGCCTCAGTTGCACTTCTTAGCTCCTTATGTTTTGTAACGTTTTCTTCCAATTGGGCACTTGAGGTTCGAAGCAGGACAATTAAGTAGTTTCACAGCTTTGGTACAAAAACCATCTGCGTTATTGAAGTTGTGCTGTGTGGGTTTGAGGAGCTGAGAAGCTCAGAGTCCGGGATGAATTACAGGGAAATCCCCTCCCATCCCCAGTCAGGTCCCTGCACAACCTCTCGTCTGTGGAAGCGCAGCAGCCACGCTCAGTAAGGCATCGTCCCCCGAAGCCTGCACTCGTCCATCTGTTTCCTTAACAAAAGCAGCTGCGCTGCGGTGGAGGCAAACATGGTAGCAGCACTGCAGCCTGGTGCGCTCAGCTGCAAGGCAGGAAATCCTGACTGCTGGCCCTGGCTTATCCATTGCCTGCTCCAGGCCTCAGGTGGGAGCTGCCTTCTCCTGCATGGTCTGTAACAGCAGGCGGCACAGCTGACAGCCCACAGCGGCGTGCGGGGCTTCGTCCCTGTTGGCGACGCTTTAGAGAATGGTTTGGGAAAGACTTGTATCCATTTGTATTAAACATACAGGAAGCAGTGAAAAGATGCAGAAATAGTGGTGCTTCCTACATAGACATGTAGGTGTTTTAACAAGTTTTATCTGTCAGATGCCCATACAGCTCTGTTCCTTAGGTACATCTGCCCAGAACTGCAGGCACAAGTACAAATAATTTCTCCTGCAAAGAAGCCGAGTTACTCATCAACATATACAGCTGCTTCACGTGAATGTAAAATTGTGCATTCAAAGGCATGTCTAACTGGCTTAAAAATCAGACTCCACCAATAACGTAACTCCATAATCCCCAAATATATACAACTAACATGGATTTTATGTTCCAGCGTATTAGAAGTGGGAAAGCAGCGGATGTTTTAAATGGAAACATAGCAAATTGCTGCATCTGAAACTTTGTCATTTGCTCCAAGCAGAGCTCAAAGGAATTAGGCCTTATCTGAATGATTTCAGATAAAATTTCAGATAGGATTAATTGTGAGGTTAATGTACTTTGTTCTCTAAACTTTAGAGCACTTCAGGAGGGGAGCTGGCAACATGGACAGCATTTTATGGCTTAAAAAAATGCAGTAACAGCTTTAGAGGAGGGAAGACAGCTGCGTGCAAGCAAAGTCAGGACCAACTTGAAATTTGTGGAGATGTTGTTAGTGAGCATAGAGGCTTCTTGCCCATGTGTACAAAAGCACATGTGTTTTATAGGAAGAGAGCACTATTTGTATCCATATTATAGATAAATAATAAGATCTAGAACTTGAGATGTTTTTTCTACGCAGGAAAAGGTGACATCCTATTTTCACAAATAGACTTTGAAAACTTTTTGTTGTATTTTTTCCTTGAAACTCTCAGCTTTCCTGAACAAAACTCCATTCTCTAAAGTGCTGCATTGCTGTAAGTTATTTACTAAGATTTCTTCATTGTTTTAAAATATCCAGCCTCAGATTCCACTTTTGGAATAAGTGAAATCTGAAGTCTTCACACTTGCCATATTTTCAACCCTGAAAAACAAGGGGAAAAAAGCAAACAACAAAGTAACGTTTTATTAAAAATGGGCAAAAATTGTTTGCAGCTATAAATGACAGAAGCTTCATTAAATTCAGGGGAGTTAGGCTCACTTACACTAGCAGAAAATAGGGTCCTTTTTTCTCTTGTTTTCAATAATTTTTCAGATGTTATTTTTAACAGTTCTAGGGGGAGGAGGGAAGAAGGGTGGAAAACAGTTACAGCCATTTTATCACATTTTACTCCTAACAATGCGGTACAAATGAAAAGAAACCATAATGCTCTGTAGAATAATACATTAATCATCATCAGTCGTCATTCAGTGCAATACGTTCTTTCCACACCATGCAAAATATGAGCAGATACCCTCATGAGAAGGAGAAATGTCTTCTCTAATCGTTCACCTAGTCTGGAACACATACCGGGTTGCAGTGGGGCTGGGTGTTATTTATCATCTCATGCATGGGGCAAAAATCACGTGGCAGATTTCTTTGGAACCACGAGAGATTTATGAAAGGTTTCACCCCTTAAGGGGTGTGAAATAAAGGGGTTAGAAGCCCATCTAGCCGGGATATTTTTAACCACTGACAGATGAGTTGTTTTCCCTTGAGAAAAAAAAATTAATGGGGAAAAAACATCTTAAGTTATTTTTCATGAGGAACTAACTAGGGGAGCTTGGCCCACTGTGTCACACCGCTGGAAGATTTACTCTCCAAATACATGTAATTGTGCAGCAGCTGTGCTGTTGTCTAGCCTTGTTCCCTGGCAGTGCTCCCTTGCCTGATGTCACGAGGTGCAATATGCCTTGTGCTGGGGCTCAGCCTCCCGCACCTCCTGGAATCAGTGAGTCTCCCAGGCTGCTGAGACTGTAGGTGAGATCCGGAACAGTTCAGGATGGAAAACTCATCTTGGTGGGAAGGTGGGTCAGGAGGCCTTGAGTCCTCATTGTCCTCA
This sequence comes from Tympanuchus pallidicinctus, assembly GCF_026119805.1. Lineage (NCBI taxonomy): Eukaryota > Metazoa > Chordata > Aves > Galliformes > Phasianidae > Tympanuchus > Tympanuchus pallidicinctus. Next base: position 1,194,209 of record NW_026294722.1, read on the forward strand.
GCTGAGCCAGGTCCCCAGGACTGCTGCTCCTGTTGTGCTCTGGCTTTGTGGGTCACCAAGCTGCCCTGGCAGCACAGCCAGAGGAGGCTCCACTCCTATATATCAGCAGTGCTGACATGGCTGCAGCTCCTGTGACGTACTGTTGCACTTCAGGGCCTTTAATCTAGATCTGCATTTTTTCACTGAGAAGTTGATGTTTCCTGGAGAAAAAAAATTGATAAATATTTTTGCAATCTCCCTGATGAGCTCTTTAGGATTGTTACGCACAATGTGGTAGCATGACAGATTCCACAGCTTTTTGCATGGCTTAGTGAAGTGGCTATTTCACAACCTTTCCTCTTTCTTCAAACTCCAGAAGCTACATTCAGTCTCACTGTTTTCCATTAGGCTTCTTCTGTAACTCAGTCTTCAGAAACTTCAAAAATTATGAAGCATCCTCATACTCTGTGATCTCCTGCAAGTCCATTTGATCCATTTCTTCACTCGCTGGTAGGTCCCATTGTTACTGCTGGCAACGTAAAATTATTGCAGCTGGAAGCCAGTAGCTAAAGGAGTAACAGAAGGATGATCAGGAGGTTTTCCTGCAGATGTAACCTGCAGAAGAATAAAATTACGAGGCAAATTCCCAATTACTTGGATGCTTGTTAAAGTTTCAACAGAGAAGTCTTGATGAATCTTTTCTCCTAATATTTGTGTCCTTTGTCTCTCCTCCTCTCCTATTTTTATATATAACATATATGATATACATATATTTCTGTTCTAGTTCTTGCATCTGTCGAAGAAATATATCTCGTAAGTGCGTGATGCTTAGCTATGAAAATACACTTTGTACAACGTTATGTTTGTACTGCTTCCAGTCTCTGTATCTCTGAAAAATAAGTAGGTGCTGTACTTATGTCATGTATTGCTATTTGTTTCTTTATGTTGGTTCTTCTTAAAGTGCTCCTCTTATAGCATAGCTCCAGGGCATCCTTGCATACAGTTATGATACATAAAAAACTGAAAAGCGCAATTTAAACTGCAGCACCTCATCTGCTCTCCTTATTTGTTTGTATTTTTCCCCCTGCCAAACATCATATTCCTTTCATTTGGCAATATAATATGATCCACCATAAAGAAATACAGCACAATCAAGAGTGAGTCATTCTGACTAAAAGCTTAGGTCCAGATCCTGCATTTCCTCCTCCAAAAAACTCCTAAGGGATTGAATGTGAGCGTTTGCCAAGTTGGGAACCGCAGCACTCAGTCCTCTATATATGTCGGTATGGACTGGCTTCAGTAGCTACAAGGTGTTTCAGTTTGGAAAGCCATTGCTGTTTCTCTTTGCCTTTTGCCAGTTTTTGAAGTCCTTCCTCATTCTTTGCTCTCGGTGGATCTGATGCACTCATTCTGGAAAGAACCGCAGCGTTTAAATAATCCTTATCTGAAAAGTGGTTATAAGGAAATTTCGGAGGGATCTCTGTCTGTGCCTTCCAAAGTCCATGCCAGTGAACTGAAGGGGATTTTTGTGGCATACATGAAAGACTTTAAAGCCTGTCACGTGTCATTCAGGAAATCTCCTCGACAACCACCCGAGCCAGCCAGTGGAGAGAGACGCTGTGCTTTTCAGGCAGGCAGTCAAGGGCATCTGCCCAGAGTGCCATGGTCTGCCTCTGCTGTCCTGTGATGGTTATTGCTCTACCCCATGGTGCTGAACCATCCTCTGCCTAACTGGCTCTGGAGCAAGTTCTGCTGCCTCCCAGGAGAGCTAACAACCAAACCACTCCTGTTTTGCACAGCAAGATAGTAGAGAAGGAATAAGGGCAAAGGCAGGTGAAGTCTGCTGGCTGTGGTGCTTATGCAGAATATGGGAGGATTGCCTTTCAGTTTCTCATCCAACTGATATTCAAATGCATAGACAAAGTAGAACAATTCCAGTGGGAAGGACTGGAAGACACTCATCTCAGTAGGGAGGGCAGCATCCGTGAGATGGGAACTAAAATTCCCACTCTGTCAGGACACGGAGGAGTTGGAAATGTACAAACTGGTGATCCTGTCAAAGGTGATCCTTGATCCACAAGGTCAGTTGAAAACTCTACTGTAAAATCAGGCTGTATGGACAAATGTAGGTAGAGGAACATTTATCTTGTGAACGCTGCAGAGTTCAATACCACAATTGCAGTACAAGGGTGTAGGTGATCTTGCAAAACAACAAAAATCCCTGTGCTTAGCACATTTTATCAGTGGAAACAGTTGAGGGATCTGGGCTCTTTTAAACTAGCTGAGTGAGGTTTTCGAGCATCTTTTTTCAGAATTAGTGACTCCTGAAGTGTCAGTTAGGTGAATGTGTCACTTCATGACTCTTAGCCTTCCAGATTTTACCTTGTTTGGTGTTTTTAAATTCTTCCTGTAGCTGTTCTCCAGTGATTTTTTCCGTTCCTTATGCTGCATCAGTCATACATCAAGCTGTGGCTACTCCCCTGTGGCTTGCAGAGAACAATAACATAGGTGAGAAAATATGCCTGCTCATATATTTTGATTGTCTGACTTTCTCCTATATCTCTCTGGAATGCACTTCTACCTGTGTGCCTATTTACATATTAATGTGCAAGTATTTGCAGACCCACGTAGTTAGCAGGACTTGGAAACTGGGAACAAATCTGTAGATAGTAGAAGTATATCATTTTGATTTACAGTCTAACATTTAAATGTTTTGAGGTCAGACCTCTGAGAGAAAATAATTCACAACTGGATATATAGCTTCCACAGGCTGTACATTTATTGCCAACAAGTACAACACATTGTTTTTTACGCGCCTGCTTTTTATTGCTTTAGATGCTGTTGCAGGATAGTTCACATAAACATTTATATAGGGTTTAGAAAACAGTTGTTAGCGAGGAGGAAGCTTTTGCTGTTTACACAGCCTCGAACAAAGCCACCGCGCGGAGCTTCCTGTAATTGACATGTGGGCGGGTTTGTTCAAGTCACTGACTGGAAGAAGTGAGTGTCTGAGATTTATTCCTGACAGGACTTAAATTACTGGTAGCCTGACACATTTGTGAACAATTACTAGACACTGAGGTGTTTAAAGTAATGGGTACAGTTTGCTCAAGGGATGGGGAAGTTTCGAAACCATTAAAACAAAGCAAATTTCCCTTAGATTAGTAAAAAGTGAATGCATACGTTTATTTTTCTAAAATGCACGCACGTATTTGGTTTCTTAACTAAGTTTTCTCTCCAAGTGCACGTGCTTACCAGTGGGTTACCATACGTTTGTGCCAGCTCCCACTCCCTGAGCTTGCCCTGCACTCCAAACACAACACCTCTGAGCCTCCTGAAAGGTGAATCCCCTGGTGATTTCTTGAGAAGAGAAGGATCTTATGGTTAAGAAAGGTCTTGTTGTCCAAAATAATAACACCATCTAGTTTCTAGTCCTGCTTCTGTTTTTCAGTTTCAAAGATGAAAAGTGGAACGCCCTAGAAGTTACTGCTTTGTACATTTGACCATTATTTACCGTGAATATTTACGGAAAAAAAATGATGCTTGATTCTCTCTTTAATCTACAGCACATTTATTCCTGTGTTTGTAACTCTTCAAGGTATAATTTATACTCATTCCCACCGTTTGCATTCATTGTTTGTTGGCAATGGCTGGGAAGTGCACTTCATCCCAGCCCCCTGATTTCCTGGTAGCCAACTGAGAGACTCCTGTCACAAAAGGAATCCGTCATGGCCCTGCATTGCCAAAGGTTTTTCAGAAGCATCCCACACGCACGCTGAACTGTGTGTACACAGTTTTATCCATCTTCCCTCATTAATCATGATCTGTTGTACAGGTGCTGTCTCTGCAACTCACGCTGTTCTGATGTTCTGTGATAAAAGTGAATAAAAATATTAAAAACTACATACATCTACTAATAGTTAAAAACAAAAGCTTTAGATGGTGAGCACAGATCAGTCTTTTCGAGCAGACAGCTGTGTCTGCAGCTTTGCAGTCAGAATCTCGCTCGTTCTTCCTGGCTGAGTCAATAAAAATGTTTATACACGTTTTCAGTACAATGCGGCCACACAGAGAGCTGCGAGGAATGTTTGCCATACTGGTAGGTTCAGATGCAGAGCTGTGAGCTTGCAGTACTGCTGATCCAAGTCACTCCAAGTCACGTTGCCTAAAATCACGGCCTTGACTTAAGCACATTAAGCTGTCACTAAAAAAAAAAAGAAAAAAAGCTCCTGTTTTTCAGTTACTCTTCCAAGAGCAAGGATAAGACATTATTTTGAAGAAACAAAAAAGGTGAAATGTTTATATAACTGCATCACCCTCATTAGATGTCCTCCCACTGTTTTATTGGGACTCCTACAACGTAAACGTGACAGTTTTTCCCATGAGCAATTTCCTACTGCACAAAATTAATCTTTTACTTGTAGTTATTTAGCATTCTTCAGCAACAAACAAGCAGCAGTGTGTTTTGCTAGCCTTCCCATGCACTTTCCAGATTTCAGCAAGACCACATATCACCAGATCAGTTTATTTCTGCCCCCCAAAACCACTCAGTTAGAAGGAAAGGGTCGTTTATGATGGAAATGAGGACCTAAATGGAAAGCTGTAAACACTTCTCCCCATCCTCACTGAACTATTCAGCCTCTGACCCATTAGCAGTATTTCCTACTGCTGAGCCTACTTTGCAATTTCATTTCTCCAGCCAGAAATAATCTTGGGATTCCTTGAGCCATTGCTTTCAGCTGGAATCCTCTCTCGCTCCCACCGGTGTCTGTATGACAAACTCTGCCCACTGCTGCACCAGTTTTGAGTCTCTCCAGGCACGAGAGAAGGTGTCTCCTCACTGATGCTGGTCTGAGTCAAAGGATTTGACAGAGAGCAGCCAGTGACACCAAACACACCAATGCATGTGAGCACAAAGGACAGAGCGACGTCAGATGAAAAAGCAGTAACATTTGCTGTAGAAAGACTGAACTCTCATTGGCGAATATGAACTCCCATCCCTGAAGTAGATTGTCCTTGAGTGCTGTTAGGAAATCTCTTTCTGGCCAGAGCTTCCTCTCTGACAGCAGGTTAGGTGATCTGCCTGGGAATTGCCTGGGTTTTTGGTATTGCGTTAGTATTAGGAATATATGAACATGAGTAGTAGACACAGTTTCAGCCATGATTCCTTTCAGTCCACTCCTCCCTTTAACACAGCTACAAAACAAGGCAACAGGTGGGAGATGAGTTAATTGCTTGAAGTTGTTTCCTGGCTCATTCTAAGACAAAAGTCTCAGGTTCCCAGGAAAGGAGCCGTTTTCAGACAGTGGGCACCAATTTTATTTCAGTGCACGGAAGCAGTACATGCTGCTCCTCTGCCTTCATGACAAATAAAGACACTCCATGTCTGTTGGATGTGATTTCCAAAGTGCTTTGCATTGGCTTATGGTGAGAACTCCAAGTGCGTGGGACACTTCAGTGCCAGTCAGCCTAACCGCTGCCTGCTTTTCATGTGAACCTGTGCAGAGGATTCCATGAACCCCACAAAGCTGAAGTGTTTGTTGCCTGCTTTTTGTTTTCTGGGTCAGTTCTTGATGCATTGAGTAGTGAAACAATTTGTAGAGCTCTGCTAGCACAAAGCAATGAAAAATAATACCAAAAATAAAACATGGAACTGCAGCGAATGCGTCTGTTTTTGCACACTGTGTTTTGTCTCAAGGACATTTCAGAAGCTTCAGCAAAGAAACCTAAAACACTTTCAGAGTATCAGATTGCCATGGGATGGGTTTTTCTGTTTTCTCAGCATTCAGAACTTCGTACGTCTTTTGCAGCTGCACAGAGTGCTACCTCTTCTGCAGGCTGTCTGCTGTTTTGCTCACATATTCATAAATTTTTCTCATTTGTGAGAGGCACTGAGCAGAGCATGAGAATTGTTTTACCCGGTAGGTGGTGGAACAATAATGAAGCATTGTGATTAAGTAGTGTTGGAACATCTTATCTACCTCACTGAGTGGGAGGCACCATTAGTAGTAAAAGTAATTACCTGTGTAGAACGTGCTGATTGCATTGAGTATCTACTCCATGACACAAAGAATGTCTTCTCAACCTTAGGAACTTTAAGAGATCTCCATTTGCTGCTAATTTCAAGTTTTAAGCAATAACACGTAATTACTTCTGATTTTTCTTTGGTGTCAAAATTACAAATAAACTTTGAAAGAGCTTTTCCTCTTCATCAAAATTCTGCCCTTGTCATTGGTAGCTACAGAACAGAGGATGATAAAAAATCATGCAACATAACCAGAACTGTAAAGCAGGGTACATTCTCAGGACTTGCCCACTGCACTTGGGGGTCTCCTGCAGAACTGCCCTGCAGTGCCCTGCTCTGTCCTGAACAGCTTTACTCCATAGAAATGGTGCAGATGATGATTCAGAAACAGGACATCAACGCTGAGCACCGAGGGAAAGTTTCAGCTTACAGAAAATTCCTTGAGCTGAGGATACGTGGGAGGCTGTTGCCACTGATGGCATCAGTTGCTCACAAGGTTATTCTCACAGAAGCCAATCTGTAGTATAATGCGCTCTGTCCTGAGGTCTGCATTTCATAAACATTCATCCATCTGCCTGACAGTTTCCAGTAACTTGGGGAATAAAATATTAAGATACAACAGAAATAAGAAGTTCTTTTATCATAGGAAAAGGGGGCTATTTTTTATTCCATCTATAGACTGTAGATCTGCTAAGTTCTATATCTCGTATAGTTGTGAAATCAAGCCTCACTTTCCATCTTATGCTTTTAATCCCTTTTAGCTTCTTTGCAAAACTTATTAATAGTCCTGGGACCCAGAGGGATCCATGAGTTTTAGGCTGAAAAAGAAAACTGACAAAGAGCATTGGCAGTTCATTTTAGGTAATATTCAAAGCCTGCTGGAATCCCAACAAAGAGAGTCTCACTGATTTCTAAGATTAATATCTGGGGTTTGAACATAATGTCTAATACAAATGAAGTCCTGCTACGCTCTTGAAAAGTACCTGAACACATCTGTAATAATGTAAGGGTTAGATGACTGTACTGGGCAACATTGGTAGACAGGTAGAGTCAATTAAGATAATTGACAGCAAAGAAAAAGACTTGTGAAGGGGCTGTATTTTCTCTGCTCTCTGTATTACTTTATGGAGGCATTTCCTTTGGTAATTTTAGGAGGATATGAGGTCATAGTGACTGCAGACAGGCAGAGACGTTAATGGGGATGACAAGCTGTGATTGAATTGATTGCTTATTCCTCTATCCAGTGTGGCCTCTTCCACCAATAAAAGGAGAACATTTGTTCAAGGCATAGCACGCTCTTAGGGAGCAGCCTAAGTTTCAGATTTTTTTCAGAGGCTTTTGACAGTTTTTCTGCTACACGCACAGTTTCTAAGTTTAATTTATTAAGTCTCCTGAGGGGAATAGTTTCTTGTGCTTTTTGTTGTGTTTACTTTTGGCTTATTTATTTATTTCTTTTAATATCTCTGAACTACAAGTCATTTCTCTTGTGTTTGTTGGTTAATCTGTGAAGCACTTTAATCGTGCTTTATGTCAGCAGGAGCCTCTGCAAATTATCTGTGATCCTGCCTGGAAGTTGGAGGAGTCAGTTTGGGAGTGGGAAAACATGAAGTTGCTGGAGCCACAAGAGTGGAAATGGATTTTAAATAATCCTACAAAAATTAACTAGTGATTTTATGAGCGGATTAGGCCAGGAAATGACGAGTGCCACGTGAAATGTGGCAGTTTTCTTTGCACAATCGAATGCAATGTTTTCCTTCAATATTTGTTTCTGTGCACTTGGTTTGGCTTGACTCAAAATAAATGAAAAGTCAAAGTGAATTTCAGGCTAAGTGAGTGAGAGCCACCCAGTGTTGTACACAACTGTACAGCTGCAGGTTCTGTGTGTTTTTAATTTGCAGACTGAAGATTAGTTTCAAATTGGGCCTGAGCTGATTTTATTCTTACTGGTCTTGGAGCGAAGCAAAATTTCTGAGAGGCCTGAGAAATATTCCCCAGGCAAAACAGCCTGGAGTTCAACTGAGACCAAAATCAGGCCCATTTGGTATAACACAGATTCTATTTCTATAATTTCCAACAGCAATTAAATGATTTAAGAAAACATTGTGAATATCTGTTACTCATTGCTGTTGTTTACAGGAACTAACTGCCTTCAAGGACAGCAAGCAGGGAATTTCCAGACTTCTGTGGCATGAAAACAGCAAACAGAGATTTTACTTGTAATAGGAGTATCAGCAACGTGAAAATAAAGACAGTAGGAGCCATTTAGCATTCCTTTCTGAAATCCCACCAAAATTCAGGACGGCTCCTCTCCTGCATGATGCTTGCAGTGTCACTCATGGCCGTGTCTGATTGCCCTCATACACTTCAAAGCACAGCAGTACTGAAGTACCCAATTAGCTGTGCTCCTTAAAGCGTTCCAGAACATTTGTGTCTCCAGATACTAACTGTAAATGAGAACACCTTTGCTTTGTAATCAGGTAGAAGATAAATCATTAGTGCTGACAAACTGAAAACTTTTATATTATGCTGGGATCCCATTGTGCTACAAATAGCACAGTCAGTGAAAAAGGCAATTGCTGATCTGCCTTTCTGATTAATCCATTAAATTACAGATGTTCGTTATACACAATAAAATCTTAGCCTTCCTGAAACGTGCTCCACTGTTTATATTCAGAAAAAATGTCTTCATAAGTACGCTGGCATGCTCTGGATTTAAACTTCCTTTTAAAATCACCTGAATTGCAGATTGTGAAATGTAACTGCAGAAGACAGTAGTGAAATACATATCCTGTGTGTATGAGGCTCAGAGACGGACAGTCCATGCAGGTGTTACACATAGTGATGATGCACACAGGTGACCGGCCAGATTTGTTCAAGATTTGTTTCAGTCAAAGGAATCTGGAGCAATGCATGGGCTTAGCTGGCACAGCAGAAATACTGCTGCTCTTGTCTTAGGAACAGAATCCACATTTTGAATCTTGATTCTTATCCATTGCTTAGAGACAGAGAAATGTAAGTCCAAGCAGAGCCTTACATGGGAGGGAGGGAAAAATGCAATGTGATGTTTTGCTCCAAGTGAGTTTGTTTAAGGAAAAAAAAAAACTGAAAAAGCATTTTTGGCAGATAAAGTGTTATGTGGGTTTACAGCCCTTTTTGGAATAAGCAAGTATGTCACAATCAATATTGTTCTTGATAAAATTGAACCACAGAAAACCTGTTTAAAAAAAAAAAAAAAGAAGAAGAAAAAAAACCATGAAAATTAAATGCAAATCCTCATCCCCAGACTCAGTAAAGAAATTTGCAAAGGAAAGTTCATAGTACGTGATGGAAAAAGATGCATGCACCTGATGTTAGTTAGTGGGGAAAATATTGGACAGAAATTGTTAGCGTGGTGGGAAATTAAATCACAGTATTTGGACATGAAGAGAAGAGAAATTCGATTAGGGAAATCATTTCAGATACTCTTTTAATACTTTAATCCTTCCAGTACCGGGAAGGTACTCAGAGCTCCTGATCAGATGTATGTGCTTTATATAAAGTAAAATAATGATGTTTGTACTTTGTTTTCCTTTTCATTTGTAAACACTGTGACGTTGTGTTTGTAGAACATTTGAGGATGTGGAGTGGGGAGAAGGAGAGAAGCCAAAGTGAGTTACAGCTTTTTTCAAAGCACTGTCATTTTATGGTTATCTGTGAGTCTCGTTCCCATCTTCTCTGCAATCTGTAATGGATTTATGCACAGAAGTCCTGCTGGGAACAGGCAGCCCTTCAGCAGGGACTTACCTGCAGGCACCTGGAAGGCAGGGCACCTAAACAAGGATGGGACCTGGTGGTGCCCGAAGTTAAGGAATAAGCCTGCAGCCATCAAGCTCTCCTCTTGTTCCCCTGCCCGCTGAACCATCTCTAGGTTTTCGTATGAGCTGCCCTCTAATTCAGGCAGGATAGATCATAGGAGAGAGGATGGCCCATGAAAACGTTGGGGTGTTCAGGGAGAAAAGGGACAGAACCCGGGCAGAACAGCAACCAGTTTGCTGAATTTAGCACCCCATTTCATACGTGGTGTTAATGTGGAGATCAAAGTCAATAAAACACATGGAGGGAAAATTTATGATTCCAATTTACATTAAGGAACTTAAAAGTTGTGAAATATGTGAAGAACAAACTGTTGTGAGAAAATAAGTGCCAGCCTTCCTGCAAATTTTGTATCTGATTCTGCAGGCATGGGAAGTCTTCAGCACTGTTCCTGACTTGGCTGCCAGTTTATGTGGGAGGGGAAACAGCCATTTTGCTCGAGGGAAAGAGTTTTTTAAAAGTTCCATGATGAGATGAGGTTTTGTTTGTTTGTTTATTTTTGTTTTCCTGCATGAAATGAGTTTTGCAGTATAAAATAGTGGCCCAAAGGCTGAATTCTGACTCTATTGGCGTCAGCTGAGATGTTACACATGTGCTTCTGCGTTGAGATTTTGGCAAATTAGATTTGATTGTGCATACATATGCACACACACACACACACACATCGTGTGTGTAAATGCACGCATCGTGTGTGCGTATAAATGTGCCCACAGTTGAGCTTTCATCTGGACTGCATTTTTATGTAAAGTGTTTCAGATGATGGATCATTTTTAGGGATGACAAATATGAAACGCAAAACCCACAAGATGTAACAAAGAGACACAGAACTTCCAAGTCCTATCCGAGCCCCTACCCCTGAAGAAGCGGCACGTTTATTCCTTAAACTTTAGGGGCTGGCTTTGTCTGAAAAAAACTGCCCATGCATCATTTGCCATGTGGGAACATAAGGAGTGAGCGGGTTTCTGGGCCAGCCTGCTTGAAATCCAGAGTCAACTTAGGGAACAAAGGACGTGGAAAGGTTCTCAGATGTGCCCTGCTGGGGTCCCAGCTCCACAGGAGGTGGCACAGGAGGAGTTTGGGAGTTTCTTTGAAAATCTGTCTTTTTCACGTAGGTGTTGGATTGGAAGCTGAAGCTTGGAAAATCTTGCCTCTGAGGCCTATTTTTAAAATGATTTCTGCTTTTTCAGACACAATTCTGTGATCCCAGCTAATTAGGAGAACAGCCATGTGGTTAGACATGAGAGTGCTAGTCTTATTGCTTGTAACAATGTCCATGGTAGGAAATCTGGTCCAATGTGGTTTTGTAGTTATTTTGTGCTTTTTTTTCCTTTCAGAATAGAGCAGAATCTAGTTTTCAGGCTGTGTTGGACTCCATCTCAGATGAAACAAATGCTGTTGCTATTCAGTAAGACTGTTGCTGATGAACTCAAATAAAATTTCAATTGAAATGACATATTTTATTTTCAAATGTCAGTCTCCCTTCCGTATTCTGCATGTGCTTTCAGACCACTGATATGGGAGAACTGCTGTGTAGCTCTTTGATTTACAATTCAGTCATCCAAAATCAGGAATATAATAAAGCTTTAAGTATCAATTGAAATTAAAATCTAGGTACTAAAGGTGTTTTAGTCAATTCTCCAGATTGCAGGCTTACTTGCAGTTGAGTGTATCATGCAAATACAATTTTACATTTATATTAAAAAGTGACTTGAAGAGACCCCAAACAAGAGAGTGAAATTAAGTATTTTATGAGAAACCGTGGCCTCCGTTGAACTTCTCGGAGCAGGACAGGAGTAATCAAGGGAATTTTTTTATTTGGGTAGTAATCTCAAGGAGAAATTATTCCATCTAACTGGCTGACATTGAATGCTGTAAAAGCATTGCAGAGCTCAGTCCCCAAACACTGATACACCAGATAAGTGTGTGCAGGTTTCGTAAGAATTAGAGCTGACCCCACATTCAGGAAGAAAGACTATTTGAAGGCAAAAAGTATCTCAAAATGTCGCTGCAAAAGTGCAATTTTGCACGTACAAAAAGTACTAATTTTGCACGACAAAATTAGTAAGGAAACATTTCTGCTTGTTGGTAGCTCTGGTTTCTCAAAGACAGCCACAGACCATAGGCAGTTAGTGAGCTCTCCCTAATTGCTGACAGGCTCCCAGGCTGTTAGAACCTGTTTATGTCACAAGGCTGCTCATCCCCCAGGTACAGCTGTGAAAAACAAAACGTATCCCAAGAGCTTCGTGGTGGGATTACACAAAAAGTGAATAATATCCCCTGCTAGGAGGCAGGCCTACTGCATCGGCTGCTTTTGCATTACCGTGGTGGTATTCCTATACTGCATCTTCTCTAGAAAATGGCCAGAGCAGCTCCTCTCTTCCATCAGCATGCTGCAATTGCCTCCCTGTCATACCTATTGCTTACGATACAGCAGCATTCAGTCAGGATTCAGACCTCATTGTGCTACGCACAGTATAAATGCATAACAAGATAGGGTGTCTTTCACAAGGAGTTTGCAGATTGTCACTGGCCCTGCACAGAAGCAGATTCCTCACTCGAGTTAAAGGCACTCTGAGTGGGCACAGCAGCCTGTCTTCTGAATAATGCTGCATAGCGGGAGGCAAAAAGAGAGGGGTACCAACAGAGGAAGGCAAGATGCATCAATGGAGGAAATGTCGTGGCTTTGGGAGCCGATGCATCCCTCAGTGACAATGAATACCTGGTGATTTCAGTGTAAGGGAAGCCTAAGTCTAGTAGTCCTCCATCAGGTGGTTGGTCTCAGGATGTTTAAATGAGTGCAGTGTAACACCTCAGAGTTTGGCATGGCCTTATGCTGACCTTTTTGGGTGGCAATTCCTCCTGGAAGCCGCTGTCACATGGGCTAGGGGAGGACAGCAAGAATAATGTGAATGTAACTGTGGCGAGGGTGGAAGGAGGGAGGCAAATTTTTGTGGTGGGTGCTGGGATATGGCTAGTGTTACTGCTGATTTCTATTTGAGTTAACTTCTATTTTGCACGTTGCTAATATCCCACTTAGTGGGATGAGAGCTGATTCACTAAAGGCTTGCATTGTGTGAAGAATATAGGAAGGACTGATTTTCACTTAGTTACAAAGATTCTTCTTTTACACACTTACCAGTCTTCCATCTCCAATGAAATATGTAAAATTTTTTCCCTGTTATTTTCTTCATTATATGCCAGATATCCAGGACTTGAAAGTAAATAGGAGATTTGTGTTTTTTTTTTTTCTAGGCTTCATTTAAGGTTAATGAGTGTAGCATATCTGCATTCAGCCTCATTCAGTGAAGTTGGTCTCACCCTTTGCAGTGTACAATCCCTCCCTCCAACTGGATGTGTTCAGTCATCAAGAAACAGTGTTTAATTTCAGGGAATTCACTGCATTTGACTTTCATATAAAAGAGAACCCAAAACTGAAACAAATGGCTGTTTTCTGAGTCTTGTAGCCATATCCAGATTCACAGTAAAGATTCTTGCTGTATTCATCTGGCTAGGTCCATTCATCTCGTTGCCATTCTCCCTCCAGCTTTGCAAGCATCCATGCTGACATCCTGGCTTGAACATCTGCATCAAGAATGACAGGAAAATAGGTGTCAACATTTTTTCAGAAAGCAAAAATCCAGTTCCCTGTGGCTTCCCCAGACTTGCTGGAGTAGAACAGACTGACAGAGCTCAGAGTCTTTGCTTTCCAGAACGTCAGTGTTCCTGCTGGAAATTATCTAGATATTAACCAGTGAAAAAGAGCATGAGAGAGGGCAGACCAGGCTTTCCTCCTCTACTTTCCAGTGGAGATCCTCAGAGCAGGAGTTGTCTGAAGAGTGCGTTATTTTTTTCCTCACTGTTTTTTTGTGCTTCCCCCCAACATATTGCCTTGCACCAAAACCTCCCTCCTTTTCTATCACTGGAGCCCTATCTGTGTGCCTGGGATTCCAGCATGTTATAATAGATGTCTTTGCTTACAGTTCAGGATTACATCTGAAATAAAAAATGAAGCCTTCAAGATTAAATCCAGTGCAGGATTTGGGTACTTAAAGTAGGATTTGAGTGCTGTTTTGATACTTAAAGGCAAAGTGGAGACTGGTGAGATACCTCATTATTCTTGGAAGTGCCTGCACCCCGTTGGTTACTCAGTTTGTGACCTTAAATGCTTTAGGAGGCTGAACTTTTTATTTCAGTGTATTTAGTGAATGCTTTGCATGAGGAGGTTGAATATTTCTGCCCTCAGTACCTTCATAAGCTTGAGATGGATTCGCCAAATGTCTCTGTGGATCTTCGTAGGGCTGCCAATCCCAGGGCAGGTTTGAACACCCCGACATGATGGGGCTGCTTGCAGAATCCAGCAGAAATGACTGGTTTTTTTGAAAGCATGGCATGCACAAGAACTGGTTATTACAATCACAGTTCCATCCTGTCCCATGGTTCAGGACAGTGCCAGTATCACAAATCCATACTGTCATCTGCTTTCAAGGAGAGCATCTTAACCAACCATGTTCTTGGAGTCTTGAGAAAGCACACACTCTGTCAGCGGAAGGTTTGCAGCTTGGAAGATACTTAGATTAATTGATACAGCAAGAGAGGGGGGGAGAAAACTAAAATAGGAAGACCCTTTTGTCACCTCATAGGGGCAGCTTTCTTATGAGGATAAATTAGGAATGCTGACCTGGCTCCCAGGACTGTTTCTAAATTTTGCCTAGTAATTTCAAAAAAGGGAGCTATGAAGTTCTGGGAGCAGAGAGTGGATGCAGGATTGTTCTGCATCTCTCCAGTGCAGTGAAGTTTGAGTTCTTTTGTGTGTAGCACAACAGCTTTTACAGAAAAGCACAAGTAGGATCATTTGGGGCACTCCCAGAGGACGGGGATTCAACTCTTCAGGGCAAAGGAGTGAATCAGACCTGAGTCCTTCATGTCCTGCAAGGCTACTGCCAGAAAAGTAATGTTTCTGCTCCATCAGCAGCATTTTTATGAGTAATGAGTTGTTTGTTTGGGGAAAAAAATAAAAAATATATATGTGTGTGTGTGTGTGTGAGAGAGAGAGAGAGAGAGAGTTACTCCTCTCACAGGAGCATCTTCCAGACTGGGTGCTGGCAGGGGAGAGATGCCACCCTGCAGCCCTAGCGAGGTGTCTGGAAGACAAGAGCAGTGAGCCAGCTCTGGCCTGGAGCCCATTTGCAGGGCAGTCCCAGGCAGCTGCTCGCAGCCTTTGGCAGCAGCCCACCTCAGGCAGCGTCTGTTAACTGATCTGGATGCCCTTCTGATAGATCTGCCCTCCTCACATGTGTATGGGGGGCCTGGGCTGCGCTTGCAGATGTCTGGATCCTGCTTCAGGAGCAAGCTAAGTCCTCCACTGAAGTGGCTTGTCAGAATATTGCCGGCAAATCCCCCCAGAAGGCACTGTCTGTGGGCTGGGAGGTGTTAGAGTGTTTCAGTTGCGGGGATGGGAGCAGAGGTATGTCTCTCTTCCTGCCTTGTTTTCAGTACTTTGACGTAACACGAAGCATTTTGCCAGCTGCGGTTTTCTGAGAACAGATTGGTAAACTCTGACTTGTTGCATCAGCCTGACAGCTGACTTCCCACACAGTTCAGTGTCTGCAGCTCTCCGCTGGGGCCAGAACTGAGCAGTGATTCATCCACTAAAACAGGTCCAGCACACCAACAGTCTATTACTTGTAATAATGCTGGGGATGGGTGGGAGGTAGTTTAACGCCCTTTGGACTCAATTTAAAATGTCTCTTTGTCCTCTCTGTTGCTGGGAAGTCAAAAAAATATGCTTTGTTTGAAATTTTTCAGAAAAAAAAAAAGAAGTTTCAGAATACCAAAGCCTCAAATAGGAGCTGATGGCTCCAGTCTGGGCACAGACAATTGAGTTTGAGGGAATTTATTGCAAGCCTATCCTTAATGTGTCCCAGGAATTACTTGATTTGCTTGTTCTATTCCCTAGCAAAAGAAACTGTGGGGATACAAATTTAATACGATCTAGGAGCTTGTGTTACAGTTTACTGTGTCCTTGGACAGCTGTAAATCCTCCTCTGATGTATTTGCTTAATATTTAGGCTTAACGTGTTTCAACCACAAATCAGGCTGCAAAATGAACCTGGAATCAGTCCAGCCCTTATCCCTGAGTCCCCACAAACAACTTCAGTCCCAGAGGTGAAACGATGGTGATCTACCTGTGAATACCCCAAGTCCCCCCTCATTTTGTTACGTGTGCTGAGAATAACAAGGCACAATAAATCATGAGCCTGATCCTCAGCTAAGGCAGAGATTTACATTCCCCTTGTGCTGAATTACACCAGCAGAGGAGCTGATTCCACTGTGAACAAATACAGTGTTTTAATCTACCGATCGATCCACAGCTCAGCTAATGAAACTTTGCAGCCCTTAAAATGTCCTGGCTCCAACTTGAATGTCTCCTGCATCTGGGTTTTCTCTCATCAGCACTTTAGGGCTGGTACTGCATTAAAACTGCACACACGACTACAGTTAAGCTTTTCAATAATGAAGTCACTTTATTTATTGAGAAATTTCATCACAGGATGCATGATTCTTGGCAGGGCAACTTCTGAGCAGGAAGCCTGCAGTTACAAAGGTATGCATAAACGTGTGTAAGGGCATATTGTTTGCCTTCTTTTTATTACAGGAAGGATATGGTTTGGTCATGTTTTTGATGAGTTTTATTTAATTGCACACTGAGATTTTCCTAGATTTTAACTTAGAACTTGACAAATGGTTCTATCCCTCCTGCTATGGAAGTGCAGGGAGAGGTGCTGTGTGTTTTTCAGTGGTGCTTTGCACACCCTGCACACAGCTCTTCCTCCCTGGTCATTCCTTGCTGGCCAGGAGAGTTGGCACAGACACGGCGCAGGCTTGGAGCCTTTGGGTAATTGCTGAGGTTAATAGACAGTGTTCAGAGATCTGTGTGAGAAGGATTCTGTTGAATTGATATTATTCCTTTTAAAATTTTAATCTTTTTTCTTAGGGTTGTATTTTAAAAAAGGAAAACCTTAAAAGTAAATCCTCTGTCAAAATGTACTGGCTATAGACATTGATGATTTCTGCTTCCTATGGCTATTTGATTGCCTAATTACAGTCATTTGGAACTGATTGCACACTTTTATTTCACAGCATTTGGTTCTAAGGAAGGACCTAATGCTGGGTATTTTTACAGGGGAGAGTAAATCATCCTGAAAGCAGATGCTCAGTCCTTTCTAATTGAGGACCTCTCTGCTTAGAGGGAAGGAATGGATCTGAAGTTGCAGCCTGTTCCCTCAGTCAGGTAGAAAACTGAAGTTTTCAACAAGAGGAACATTTAGGAGTGTCAGTGGGTTGAGTGCCCTGCATAAGCAGCCAAACTGTTTGTCTCTGGCTGATCCCCAGACTCGCTGTTTAGGAGCTGCAATGGGGTTTTGCTCTGGAGAATACCAGCCTCCCTGTGGCATCTCTCTACTTTAACCTTGATGTAATTAAGAAATATAGAAATATGATTCAAAATCAGGAAGCAGGCTGGTTTTGAAGCTCGAAGAAACATTGTTTTCTGTTCCACTGGGGGTCAAGGGAAAGTAGTTGTTTCAGGTGAGGCAGCTCTTTCCTTTTTGTCGCACAGTTGTTTCTTCGGGGCCCAGTTAAAAGCCAGTCCTCTCCTTATGAAGAGTCTTTTGAAAATTTAACTGCTGGCTTCCTCAGTGGCCTTCTTGACTGCTTCCTAATGAATCATCTTTGTTAATCCACTGTAACACGATACAAAAATGGAACCCAACATTTGTCATCAGCTTTCTTGTAGGGGGTAAAGTTTCAGATAGTTTTGCCCTTGACTTCTCCGCCTTATGGATCCCATGCTTTAGTGCCATGAAGGTACAGCACTCGTACAGTAGGAGCAAAACAAAACTGTTCTTCATAAGCGTTGTGCATTCTTAGAAAAATGCTGCTATCAATCCAAATAAACAATTAGAACTATTTTGCCAGACCATGACTGGTTGTGAAAATGGTATCAATGGAGGAAAAGAAAATGAAATAATTCTGCTGTGTTTTGCTAACTCTGGTTCTGGAGATTTTGGCTAGCTGGCTGGGTAGGGAAACAGTTTGTTACCAGTAGATTAATGCGCTTGTGAAGGGTGCCTCTTAACCCATCAGAGTAGCATTTAGGATGACTCAAATGCAATCTCAGTGGGGTAAAATGCACACAAAATAACTGCTGCAAACAAGTCAGCCAACACCACGAACTACAATTCAGAAAGCTGATTCCACATATATTTCCAAGGGGTTTCTGTTTTTATTTTGACTGCAGTTACCACAAACTTTTAAGACAAAAACGTGGAAAGTCTCTCACATTTGCATGGAAAGCTGTGACTAGAGATGCAGTCGTTGCAGAATTACTGGTGGGTGACAGTAATGCTTTTAACATCCATAGGACTGGGACTCCTGGGCTCCAGGAGGGCTGGGTGTTGTGTGAACAGCAACAAGACCAGTGCTATGTCTCCTTGTGCTTACAATCAAATGGGCTGAAGTTATTTGATGAAAATACCAACGCAGCATTAATTTCACTTACAAACTGCCCAGCTGCTAATGTCACGCGAATGCTTGCGCAGTCCTTTCTTTTAAGATGAGTTCTGCCTGAAATGGTTTTGCTAGAAAAGCACAAAAGTCTTTTTGCTCCAATAAATTATCTAATTCA
The DNA here is from genome assembly GCF_026119805.1 of Tympanuchus pallidicinctus. Lineage (NCBI taxonomy): Eukaryota > Metazoa > Chordata > Aves > Galliformes > Phasianidae > Tympanuchus > Tympanuchus pallidicinctus. The sequence continues at coordinate 1,212,751 of NW_026294722.1, forward strand.
GAGCTAATTCTGAAAGGACCTGCACAACGAATGGATCCGCTAGCAAGGGTGACTCCATCAAAGAAACCAGTCTTCCTCAAAGAAGAGCTTGCAGAATTGGGCCCAGTGATAGCTATGAAAATTGTTTCTGGAGAATGATCTTAACAGCATTTATACTGTTTGTGCTAACAAAGAGATTCTGAAGATCAGCTTTGATTGTAGAAGCTATGCCACAATCCAGTTTTTACCGATGGCTTTTTTAATGTTCGTTGCAAGCTTCAAGGGAATGCTTGAACGGAACAGCATTTGAACCCAAAGTTTCATCTTTGGCCTTGCACCATTAATTATATAAAGAATCATTTCATAAGCTGAAGCTGGTGTGTTAGTGAAAAATGTGTGCAGTGGACTGCCATTTTGTTGGATCCCACCAACAGCAGAGGAGATCACCTTGCTGCAGACATCTGAAATGCTGTAAGTTAATTGAGAAGAAAGAAAAGAACCCTGAAGAATTAACATCAGCATCAAAATCCCGAAATTTTATTATCCTGACAGAGATCTTCTGAAGTACAAAGGACCAAGTCCTGTTTTGGAACCCATCTGGACCGTGATTAGGCAAACTCCTCTGTAGTGCCATATTTACTAGCCTAAAGCATGTGTTGCTAATTCAGGACGTCTTAAGTCACAGCCTCACATCTATAATGTTTAAGCTTAGCAGGAAAACATGAAAAAGCACTCTCATATTAATCAGCAGCGCCAGAAATAAACCTCGATATCAGGAATTGAAACCTCATACTGCTCAGATGAATGCTGCAGCCTACCATGTACAGCAGGGCTGCATATTGCCTCTCTGTGAAGGATGGATGTTAAAAAAAGGAAAAGAGTGGAAAAAAACGCATTTACTTAAAACACTCATCCTTGTAAGAGTGCTACATAGCGTGTTCATAAAAAAAAGGTATTTTTCTCCCACAGTTTAGGCAAACAGAATTTTTTAGTCAGATATTATCACCTGGAGAGAGCCCAATAATAAGTAATTTAGTCTGGAGAGGGATTTTGTACATTTCTGATTAATATTTACAAAAGGCTTTGTGTATTTTTGCTCCACGCTAATGAGGCAGCAGATCAAGTTTAACAAAAAGGACACTGTAGATTGAAATATGGTATTGTGCCCATCAAAGTCTGCCTCCTCTCTGCTTGGCTTATGATGAATACCGTTCTTTAATAGCGGGCTGGTGTTCGTGAAAAACTTATTACAGAGACTAAGAGAGGAGCCAAGAATGAAGGAATGCCTGACTGGCAGCAATCAATCACTCCCTTTTAAAGATGAACTGATCCTTCTTTTTTTAAAGTAACACTTCATAAAAAGGTCTCAAACATAAATATGCAAAGCATTAGAGCAATTACATCCCGCGTGATCCCTGCAGTATTTCTGGTACATGGCTTGACTTTGGTGCGGTGTACATAATGAATGCAGTAAAATGGCAAATCTCTCTAAAAAGAAGACTGATATTTAGAGGAAAGTTCTTGCTGAAGAGTGTTAATTATCTGGAGCAGTAAAGTGAGATTATTTAGATTACTTTTACAAAGTGTCTCCTTATAGGCTTTATTTCATTTGGAACTTTATTTTTCTTTTGATAAATAAAGTCAATGTATAAAACCTAAAATCGAGCCAAATAGATGTGATCTACATACATGTGCCCAAAGCGGACCGGGGGATGATGCCTTTAGTGGCCATCGCACACAGATATTTCCTCTTCCCATGCCTAATTTGCATTTGCATTTTCTGCAACTGTGCCTGCAATCACCATCATTTTACATGCAAATTAGGTATACAAGATGCAGCTTTAAAACAAGTTGAGTTCTCTATGTGTGGCGCAGAAATATTTCTCTTCCTTTCGCACATACTGATTTGGTTGTGACTTCCCAACTCACAAGTCGCAGACCCTTATTCAGTATTTAAGAGCCCAATCCCCAGAACGCAGTGTACTGCTTCTAATGCAACGCAGAAGGGTTGGAAATAGAAATTAGTGGAGAAAAAAGTGGCTTTTTTTCCAATGCCTAGAAAAGCTTTTGCTCTACATGGCAAAAGCACGGAGTTAATTTAAGAGGCACAGCTCAGATATTTCATTCAGGTATTAGGAATTTTTAACGACTTGTTATTTTTACCGTTTAGAGAACGTGCTTTCCATTTCCAAAGGTCTGTTACTCTCCTTAAAAATAACGCTAAGAACGGCTGGACAATAGCAGTCAAATGCAACAGAAGGGAATCTGCACAATGTTAACGAACTGGTAACCACAGAGAGAGCTCTCAGATCCAGCAGCGCTGCGTAATGCGGCACGGCTGGGACAGGGGCGCCGAGGCGGAGGCCGGGTGGCCGTGGGATGCTCTGCAGGGCTCAGCTCTGCCCGCGCGCTGGTAGGGGCTGCGCTCCGCTCTGCGGAGTTCACTGGGAGTCAGAAATATTTTCTTCCTTTCAGAATAGGAAAATGACATTTGGTGAAAACGGAGGTTCTTTCCCCTCGCAGAGACAGTGTGGGTTACTCATAAAAGCATAATGGCTTTCATTCAGAGGTGCCATATGGCTGCTTATAAGATTTCTGCACAGCACTTGCTGTAGCAGTAACTAAACAAATGGCACTATAGTACAATATAATACCTGTCAAGAACAGTGATAAAGAATGTTTTATTTCTCTGCTCTCTGTCCTTCTTTCTCCCTTCCTCCCTGGAAGCACTGCCTGTGCGAGGCAGCACCCACTAGATGGTACTGCCAGGCTGCTCCGCTGCGTCCCCTCGGCAGGAGCCTGCTGGGCAGAGCCGCACAGATCAGATGTGGTGATGGCAGGCGGGGGACAAAGCGCTCCTCGTTTGCTCTCCCTTAAGGCTTAAAATGAGCCCATATCTCCAAGCAGTGCTCAGCATCATGGGGATGCTGATGCAGAGGTACGCACAGCGTGGGGCAGGGGAAGTCCCTGTGTGGTGCCCTGTGCGGTGCCCTGTGGGATGCCCTGTCCAAACTCGGCAACACTCCCCTGTGTGGGGAGGATCACGAAGCTGCCACGTGCATCTCGGTGCCTCCCGCCTCCTCTCTGGAAAATGTTTATTATCTTCTCTTTTTGAGGTTAAATTAATAAATGCGTGTGTCAGATGCTCGGTTCTTCTCATAACAAGCGGCCAAAAAATACCACCAAATGATGTTTAATTTACGTGAGCTGTTGTCTTTCCGAATGTTCTGAGCAGTTTGGTCCTCATTTGAATGTGTTTAGTTTTGGAAAAAAAATGGCTCCACCTGCTTACATGGGCAGGAGGATGGAAAATGCTGCAGTCCCTGCTCCCTGGATAGCCTTCATGTGTTGTTTACAGAATAGCACATCTTCTCTCTGCTTGTGTTTTTCCCCGTAGGATCACTGCAGGCTCATACCAGCTCTGAAATATATCGGCTCTCTGATCGGCACCCTCGCACATACCCCTCTATCATGTTCTTCTTAGCAATCACACTCCAGGGAAATTCGGTTTAAAGCTTCCTTGATTAAAAGGCAGTGATGACCACATACGAAGGGAGCGTGCGGTTTTTGGTACGTGCTTGTCTCATTCTTAGAGCACTTCCTTCGCACAGTCTGAATTCAAGATTCTGCGTGATATATTCCTCAGTCCTTCCGTCCATCTGTCCGGATAGGCAGCTCATTTGATGAGTTAACCATTCTGAACGTTTTAATATTTATGTGACTCTTGTGCAGCTCAGCAGTTGCTTTATGTGGGATTGCATATTTGATAAGATCACAGATTCGCTCTGTGCCAAAGCTGAAGTCCTTCTGAGGTCTGACTGTACTTCAGATGTCAAAAAAATATGAATAGGTGGTCTTAATGTTCTCCTCTGGTGTTATATCTGTCTATGGAGAATATAGCTTACAACAGATTAGAAGCAATAGAGGACTTGACATATACTGAGAGAGCAGTAAGAATGATGCTTGTTGACAATATCAGCTAAACCTGTAGGGGAATTTGCTTTTTTTTTCTTTCATTCTTTCTTTCACTCTTTCTTTCTGTGAAATTTGCTTATTTATTCCCATATGCCCTGCTCTTTCTGCATTAAGTTCCAGCTTCTCCATCTAAAACAGTTTTGTAGCCAAGGCTTTTTCAACACACTTACCTATCTACACAAATCCTCGTATGGCACTCATTGCTGTTCTACCCAAATGGCTCACAGGGCTGTCTTTCTCTGTGTTGTTTAATATTTATATTTATTTGCAAACAGCCTGTGTAGCTCTAATTCATGCTTATTCTACCTCGTTAGGAATTCATTGAAGTAGACTGCCTGTGTTTCTATGCACCAATATGCTGCAGTCCCTCTGCGCTTCAAACTTCATGTGTAAAAAGGTTTGCAGCAAATGGAATTATGTAGTGAATAGATTTGTGTTTATGTCCACTTCAGACTGCTTTGGGCCTGCACCCGTATGTGCAAGTAGTCTGTGATTCTATACAAGTGCATTAGGCATGAAATGATGAATTCACCTCTTAAGCAAAAGAAAAAAAATCCTGATTTTCAGTCTTTTATAGTGAGCGCTGCAAATAAAGCAATCCTTCTGAAAGATGGGTTACTGCTGAATGAGTAATGGAAATTCCTACCAAAGTTTTGTGAAATCTGAATGTGCACTGGAGTGGGGGAGAAGGAGAGGAAAATTATGCTGACATGTAATGTCTTGATCCCATCTCATTCTTGTCATTAGGAACAATTTCTGTGGTTAGATGCCCAAAACGGAATTTACAGACGTGAATTTCATAACTTCCATTGGGAAACTGCATCCTAGCATCAAAATGCAGCTCTCCATAGCACATGCTGACCTGGGTATCAAGAAAGTCACCTGGGTCCAATTAAAACAAGTTCATAAATGTTGCTTTCAGGGACTGGCTCCAAGGAGGGCATTACAAATGTACAGAGAAAGGAGCATTGCTTCCTTATCAGCTTTAGATTTAAAAAATGCAGCACGAGACTTATTAACACCTGAGATAAACCCCCTTATTGGTGCTGGTGCTTTCAGAATAACGTCGTCACTGGGTGTCAGTAGCCCACGCTGGACTTCTATACTGTCCCCAGTTCCTGGCAGGTTTAATTCCTTCTGTGGGCTCACAGGCATAGACATGCCTTTGGTTCCTTCTCTTTCTGTGGTGCAGCCTGTTTCTTGGCCCCCAGGGTCCCCATAGGAACTGACTGTGAGGCAGCTGTGGGACTGCAGCGCGCTGCCATTGGACTCGCACTGAGCTGTGCCCAGCCTGCTGTGTCTGGGCTGACAGCTCAGCACCGTGTGTTGTCGGAATTCATGGGCAACATACCCAGATGATGTGAGGACCCAGTAGACATGATTTGCTAATATGCAATCACAGGACATAGACACTGCTTTGTGTGAGTGCAGCATGAATCTGTATTGCACACTCCCCAAATATTAGTACACAAGGACAACCAAGGGGCTGAATTTCCAGGGCAGAAGCTTTAGCTAGGCTTGAGGATGAAGGAATATAATACAGGACTACAGAGTTTCTGTTTTTTCTGAACCTGATATAATGATAGATCACTACAGAAGAAAATTTGGAACCGTTTCAAAAATGACACTCTGAAGTAGATGGCAGATTTGGAATATCTGCCATTTCATCTCATGCGCAATATGGCACAGGTTGGAAAGCAGGAGATACAGAACTTTGAGGGCATATTTGATGTGCCATTATCTCGAAGGACCGTTTCTTCAACTGAGGCTGGAACCATAATGTGGAAGCTCTGAAGGAAATCTAAATTGTGCAGAGTTATTGGCATTCTGTAAAGTAGGAGTATGCCTAACATGCCACAACAAGAGAAGGTAATGCAGAGCTGTAATTAACATGATGTTATTTTTAATTCACAAAAATACTGTTTATAGAGCTGCAGTGAAAGAATCTGACTGTTAATGAAGATTGATTGCAAGTCAGACTCTGCCCTTCGTTCTGCAGATTTTTGCTCACTATGAGAAGAAAGTGAGCCTGGAGTGAGATCATTTGTTTGGAGCAGAGTCCCTCGAGTATCCCCTCCTCTTTCATCCCAACCAGCAGCACTTCTGCTTCACCTGCCACAGGCACTGCCACACAGCGGGGTCGGAGGCTCAGTCCCATCTCTGTCTGTGTGGGACCTGCTCTTCCTCATGGCTCCTCTTTGTCTCCTCCAAATGTCAGAAGCCCTGTTTGCTGAGGTGAGGTTATGCCTTGAAAGAAAGGGAGCAGTTATGCTACAATGATTACTGTCTTCCACCGCTTGTTATTACTTTAATAGTAGACAGTGTCATTTCTAATAGACTGCTGCCCCAAATCAGCCTCATTTAGCCCCAGTTCTATGATCTTCTGAATAAATCAGCATAGGTCAACAGGGCTTAGGAGGTTAGTCTAGCTGAAGAGAGCCAATTTTTTTGCACAGGACATTTCCATGGCACTACACAGCCAACACAGCCGAATTTCTGCCAGACCACAACATCCCCATCAGCACACCCAGGTTATGTGCCGGCTTTGCAGTACTTTGACTGTTGCACTTCTCCGCTACAGGCTATGCAAAGCTATTTTGAAGAGCTGAAAGCAGGGAGCTGTGTGGGAAAAGTGGGCCTGGAAGTCAGTCTATAGACAGCAAACGGTAAGGGCTCCTTTTAGGTCCTCTCTGTGCCTTGCAATTGGAGCTGCCCCATCTTTGGTGACACCTGAGGGAATAGCAGGTGGTCTTGAGAAGCCATTCTCATCTGTTTCAGGTCAACCTCGCTTCCCTCAGCTGCTCCAACTGCAGATTCAGGAGGGATCATGCAGGCAGCCCAGCAGGGGCTGTGCAGAGCTGCCCTTGCAGGACGAAATTAGGGAAACAATTCACTGAAGCAAGAAGAAGTCCTGCTCACGAGCAGTAAGAGAAAACTCACATTTTACCATAGAAGGTATGCAACACAAAAGTTAAGCTACTCGTCAAGTGTCAAAGAAACTGAAAATATTCCTGTCAATTCTTGTCTGAAGTTTTTCCAAAAAAATCCCCACACCCTTTTGCTGCCATAAATAAATATAGAAATACCATCCATTAAACGAAGAGCCTTGCAAGAGTCCCTCCTCGGTCTCTGTGAAGCCGCATTGCAATCACCGTACAACAGTTTTCATTTCACTTTACTGCTAATTAAACTGCAATATTGTGTAGCAGTACATTTTACTGATGATCAAAACTGTTTGTGTATCTTGTCACATAACCTATGCATTCCCAGGAAAAGAGAGAGCTTGATTCTGCCTTCAGACGAGACTAAATCTGAAGGGAACTTGAATAAGAAATGACACAAGTTAAAAAATGCGCGACAAGATTCAGAAGGAAAGGGGCTTTCAGATCAGCAGTTGAAAGTAGAGTTGGATGAAACTATTGTACCAAACATTTCTTCAAATCTAGGCAAAGCTGTGACTGAAGCCTGTCTGTGCAAACAGCAAACTGCAGCAGAATTACGACTTCATGGAGAAAGTGAATCTGGGTTGAAGAGATGCCGGAGAACCAGAATCTGCTTGTGCTTGGGAACGGGACCAGCGTGAGCAGGTTGTTCCCAGCCCACAGCAGGGCAGCTCACAGCCCGACCTGCGCTGAACTCTCCATGTGCCTGAGGAGCAAACTCTGATCTCCGTGCTCCAGATCTGCTCCCTGCTCACAAAGACACGTCAGGAAACGCAGCAAAGGTGCAAAACCAGGAGAACGGAAACAATCAGATGGCACTTTCTTTTTTCTCCCGTGGAGCTCCACTGAAACTGCTGAAGTCTGCACAGGAATAATTAAAATGCTGTACACTTCGAGTGTTTCAAGGGCTGTCTGTATTTTCCACTTTGCTGCTGGTATCCAGTAATAGCAAGCCTGAAATGCTGGGTGCCATTCAGTTTTGAGACATAGCCTGATTTCATTTTGGGTCTGCCTGGGGACTTCAGAAATCTGGGCCTGTTTCTTAGGTGTAAATCTGTTGCTCCTCGTCAGGTTTTCTTTTCTCCCTTTACTTTCTTTCAGTGTTTCTCCAGTTGACACACATTTAAGAGGTGAATTCATCCCACTTTTAGCAACTCTTTTTTTTTTCTTTTTTTTTTTTTTTTATCTCCAGAAGTTGTGTGCTCTCCATGCTGCTTTTTTTTTTACTGTATATTAAAAAAAAAAAAAAAAAAGTGCCATTTTGGCAAGGATCTGAGCTACGCTCTTAAAAGCAAGGAAGAAATTTTGAATTAAGAGTAACTCAGTATGGTGTGACACTGTCCTCAGCTCACCCCATTATTCCTGTGTGTTGTGGCACATATGGCATTAGTACAGTGTGTGAGATTCCCTGCAAAGCTAAGGAGAGGTAGGTTGATTTGAGGACATGGTTTCCAGCCAGATTTTCAGCTTTAACTTTAAATTTCTTTTGTGTTAGAGGAAGAGAATGTTGAAGTAGATGTTAAGTGTTATTTCAAAGAGGTTTATCTTCTAAAGGCTTCAAGTTACAGTGTCTAGAACTCCGGACTTTTACTTGTAATTATTTTAGAAAAAGGGCAGAAATTTAAGTGCAAGTGCGAGCTGTTTTTTCTTTTAGGAAACTTGATATTCGCTTTTCTTAGTGCCAGAGGCTTCTTCTAAGTAAGCAGAAGTGCCTGTGATCAGGGTACTGTGGGCAGGACAGCATCTCTGGTTTGAATCTCAGTGTAATGCTCAAATGCAGAATACAGTTCTGACCAAAAAGACCATCAGTTATTCCGATCTTCAAGAGTTTGTTGTTGGATCTCCTCTAATGTGCTCTTTTAGAAATGTAGCATTTTGCTGAAAAATAATAGCAATGATAATAATTCAGAATAAGAGGTGCTGATACTTGGAATGTTGTTCAAGAGGTTTCCCTTTGAGAGCAAAAAAAAATCCAATCATAAGGATCTGCAGAAACCTGCTGAAATGTAAATAAGGTATCCATGCTAATCATCTGGTGAATATTTTTAACAGATTATTTATTTATGAGATGAGAATATTTAAGAAAATGAATTATTTTCAGACAGAAAACTAATATAAGTATTCCAAAAGAACCTCCCAGCTGTAACCCAACAGGCCAATATATTAATGCAAGGTTCTTCCATTCCAAATAAGCCCTTAAGCAGGTAAGAGTTTTGCCATGAAGCACCGCCTCAAGATGTGCTTAGGACACAAAAGCTAATGTAAGAGTTGCAGTAGTGACTTTAATTTGTCAACAGCATCTCCCATGACAGTTTCATTGGGGTTGCAAATGCCCTCGTCATTTAAATGCCTTCTTTACAGCTTCTTCAGTCTTGTGTGCACGTTCTCATAAGAATACTGCACAGTTGTTCATTGGAGTTGCAGTTGTTCGGAGTTTGGATTCCTGGTTCTGCAGTGCTTTTGTTAATCCCAGTAATCGCCTATGAGCTTTTTAGGCTGTTTAAATTCTCTTCAGTTGTCTGGGATTTTTTGCTGTGAGTTTGCAGTTCCATATAAATGAAATGGAATATTAAAGGAGGCTGTCTAGCTTCCTGCCTTGTTTGGAATGAGGCCAGACCCACAGAGGTCCCGGGAAGTTGTAATTTGATGCCAGAAAGATAAGAATAACAGATATGAAAAAAACGAAAGCTCTGCTGGACTCCAGACAAAGTTATGCAAAGCAATAAAAGATGCAGGTGATGGATTTTTAGGACCTGACAATAACATTGTCCATTACTGCTGAAAAGTCATATGCAGGGTGAAAAAGGCAACTGCTCAACAGAGCAGAGCAACATTGCACAAGAGTCAGTGCCAAAAGGAATAAAGCAGTGTGTCAAATTGAAATTTTTAGGGGAATGCAGGGAATTACCAACATTAAAATTTGGCTGTGAACTGAGGCTAGCACCTCTTCTCATATGCAATATGAATTGAGCCTTTTAACAACTGCAGATGGCCAGAACCTGTGCTTCACTTGTCTGCGCCTGTATTTCTACTATATGTTGCAATTAATCTTTTCTTCCTTCCTTTCTTTTTTTTTTTCTTTTCTTATCTTTAGCTTTTTCTCATAAGAGTTACATAGAGTGCAGCTTGGCTGTCTGGCCACGTTTGCATGTGCATCTGTATCCAACAGCAATGCTCATGACCTGATGATATCATTATGATTCAAACAGCACACAAAGCTAGGAAAAAAAGAGATAAAAACAAATGAACAAATTGTTAGATGTCAATAGAAGAGCTGCACGCCCACTTTTAACCCAGTGCGTGATCTGCATTGACCCCAGTCTTCCTTCATCTTCTGCTCTGGCCATGTGCAGGGCATGGGCTGGCAGTCCCCACCTCTCCAACACTGGGCTCACCCTGTTCGTGGTGTGAGGGCATCACTGGGGCCTGGGGGTGCTGGGAGGGAAGCGGGTCCAAGAGGGGTGCAAGGCGAGGGAACTCTTGCTGCACTGAGGTGGAGGATGGAGGAGGGCACAGCACCGTGCCGAGGTTATTTTCACTGAGCCACGTCCCTGAAGACGAGGGGACAGAGAGGATGAGGAGAGCGAAGCTCTTATCCACTCCTGGATCCCTGCCCCACGAGATTCCTAGCAAGGAGCTGGCATTTGGGCAATCCCTGTAACTTTCTTAGGGTTCTTGATCAAGAAGGGCTCAAACAGCATTAGAAATGATTAGGGAGAGGCAGCGAGGCACAGACCGATGTTTTGTGCACTGAACTTTCATTGGGTGATGAAGTGGAAGATAATTTATCTGTGTGAGAAAATTTGGTTAGTGCAGTGTCATTTGGAACATTTGAAAGAGGCATTCCATCCATAGCCTGGGCTCATGTTACTTAAGTAGAAACAGCTCTTGGTTCCAGAATTGGAGCTGGGTGGAAGAAAGACTCCTGTCAGACAAATAAATGAGCATGGAAACGTCAGTGCCAGGAAAAAATGAGTCTAAATTATCAAAAGTAAACACTTGGGTTAAGAACGGCCCTTTCTCTTTCTTTCTTCTCCTTTTTAGTTTATGATATGACCTTTTCTTCATGGCTTGCAGAAACAAAAATTTTGAAATCTTGAAAGTTCTCATAGAGTAGAAAATTCATTTCCCATTCTGTGCTCAGACTCAGCTATACAGCAGTCTCTTATATTTATCTTCCTATGCTTCTATGTAGGATAAGCAGGAATATAAATCTATAAGTGAAGTGACAGGTTAATATAAATGGTTTGAGTGAATCTCTTCCCTGATCATTTTTTCCTTCCCTTGCTTGATGTCACTGTGTGAAAAATCTCACAGCAACAACAAAATGTATGGTAATAGTTCAGAACAAAATTGAAAAATTTCTGAAAGTTGAACTGGAAGCATTTTTTTCCGAGTTTATAGGGAGTATTTTGTATTTTTTAAAGTTTAGAAAACTTTTATGACAAGTAGATAAATTATGAAACTCTATGAACATGGAATTAAATGGAGTCTGAAAAGTGACAAACAGGGAAAAGAGAGAGCATATAATTTTAGAACACAAAAAGGAAACTAAATTTGAAAAATTGCATTAGTATATCATTTCCAGTATGTAAGCCATTAGAGAAAAAGTGTAAATTACACCCTGTAACAAAGTAAAAATGTTTTCAATGTTTAAAGGTAATTTTGTATTACTGCTACTATTACTTAAACTCTTAGCTCTTATAAATATCTAAAGACAGGACCCCTGGTGATATTACCTGTGTCTTAGGCAAAGAGCAACAATTTCAATTCCATTCAACTACATTTGTATTTTGCCAAGTGCTATCAAGCACTGAGTTGCATAATTTGCTATCTAAAGTGAAATAGATATTTTTCATGCTGCACATTTATCACTCTCCTGTGGGCCTCGTTACTGACAATCAAATCATAAAAGATGTTCAAAATTGTCATGATGCACTTATTTTCTCATGATATTTGATACAAATAGTTTCTTCTACAAAAATGGCCTTTTTTTTTTCTTCTTTTTTTTTCCCTCTTTTTTTGCCATAGCACTTTAGAGTGGCTCTTAAAGGAACAGGATCCGTTGCATTTAGCAGATTCTATACAGACATTCGAAAAAAAACCAGGTTTTGATAACCGATCCTATTTCTAAGTATATCACTGCAGTCTCATTTCTAGGAAGGGAAGTGTAAGCTGATCACATAGCAAAATAAAAATGTAGACAAAATGCTCCGTGCCCCCATGAGGCTTGCATTATTTGCATTATTAGTCTGATGCGATTGATAAACCCACCCTGAGAATTTCTCCTAAATGACGGTAGGAAGCAGACTGAGAACACAGAACTCGTGTCACGGGAAGCCACCAAGCCTCTGTGCATAAGGAAAGCTGCAGGTGGAGTTCTGAGGTGGGTTTGTGCAGCCATGGAGAGGATATGTGGACGTGCCTTCAGCAGGGCAAAGGCATGTGCTGACTTCAGAGCCAGCTGTGCTTTGTGCACAGCTCTGTCCCCACATCAGGGTAGCAGTTCACCCCAGTGAGGTTGGCAGCACGCTCTCCGATTCCGCAGCAGACCCAACAGATCTCTCCTGGAGCAGCCGGTCTCAAAACAGAAAGGCAGGAGGCAGAATGGCAGGAGGATGCCTGCCTGCTCTGTGAGTTTTCGCTGCATTTTAAGCAAGAGACATCTTGAGCTTTGTGCTTACCCAAATACTTATGCTTGCAAAAGCAAAGCCCATAAACATTTGTTTAAGGCTGCCCTGACATACAGAGTATTTAAACTTTTCACTGCTGCTGCTTGTGAGACATATCAAAATGTACATATTTTTCCCAAGATTTTATTCCCCACACCCTTCTCTATGATTTGATGTGCCAGTTAAAAACTGATAGTCTCTGAGGCGATGATGGAGATGGGTGATTCGTGGTAGAAATACGGCACCGCTGACCTCATCCGCAGGAGCAGCTGATGTTACAGTAAGAAGATGCTGGATATTTATTTGTAGGTATAAGGGAGAAATATATTTGTTAGTGAAATGGAGCTTGCTGCAGAGTGCATAAAGGTGAATTATTTGTCAGAAGACTGAAGGAGGTTTATGCAATATAGTATTATTGAGCCGGGCTATTAGCAGAGTGAATTGCTATTGTGACATGCCATTAAATTGTTTTTAGTGTCCACAAAGGTATCATTCCGGAGCAGGCTTGGTTAGTAACAAAGTTATATATTTACTGGACAGCAGGAGATCTCAGAATAAAAATAGTCTGTCTAAAGTAAAGTAGAAGAGAGGAGAGTGCTGTGCTGGAAAAGTTGACCCTTCACGCCTGTTGTGAGCACTGCTGAAGTAACAGGCAGCAGTTTGCTCTGGATTGTGTGACCCCACGGAACCGGCCGTGGGTCCGAGCGCTGTGTGCGGACGGAGCACAGCGAGCTGTGCAGGCGGCCGTGCAGCACGGCAGGCGGAGCTGCCTTCGCCTCCCTGCGCCTACACGTGGCGCGGCTGCTTTGCCACTCCTGCAGAGCACCTCGCGGTGGTGACTCCGCTCCCTTCCAGTCCTTCCTCTCTTTCAGGCAGGAGAGTTACGACTTTCTGTGGCTCTCCCCAAATGTAAGCCGAGCCGTTGCTGGAGCCCAGGAGCACTGCAGGGGCTTTTAATGACTGCAGGCACTGCTGGCTGACTCAGGCTGGGCTCACCCAAGCTCTTCTCCCCATCGTTTTGGGAGCCGAGCTCATAGACAGTGCCTTGTGTAGGTTGCAAAAGGTCTTAATAACTTTCCCTCCCCTCCTGAAACAAAAGCAGGTTGCAAACTGCTAGCAGAGAGCAAGGCTTGAGAAACCACAGGCAGCACAGGTAGCAACACTAAGGCTGACTGCAGTGTTCCACCTTTAACTTCAGAAAATGCATCACATTACAGCGCTCACTCAAATGCCCTTAATTTAATCATACTTATATTCTGATTGGAAAAAGAGGAAATGTTTGCCACAATTAACATTTAATTTAATGCAAAAAAGAACTCGAAATTTGTTTAGGAAAAAAAAAAAAGGAATTAAATGTATGTATATATGTATACAGTTATACATATTAGATTAAATGTTTTAGAACATAAATCAGTGAAAGAAAAGTAATAAATAATGCATGGTAAAAATGTGATAATGTTTATTAAGAAGCAACAGCCTTGTCATCTTCATTTTCTTCTTCAGTGATTCTCCCCTCAAAGGGTTCACTCATTTGGGACTCCCTGCAATTTAGCCCGAGGCCACTCTCTCTAATTCTAGGTTGGAAATATACCTGCTTTGCAAAAATAAGTTAAAAGCAGAACAACTGTGCACACTGAAGGTCTCCCCATTAAGCTCCTTAAAGGCCAGATAGCGAATTTCATGCTCTTGTTCCTGTGGAAATGTGGAGGCAGACAATAGCAGTCCAGAGGGAGACAGGGAAGGTGCAGGGACAGGAGCAGGGCACTCACAGCCCAGGCAGCGGGGTGCAAACCCTGCCTGCTGCTCAGCACTCACAGCCCAGGCCTTGACATGCGCATCCCCAAACTGCTCCTGGCCTGCAGGAAAAGCTTCCTGCGCAGCAGTGACACAGCCCTGCTCCCAGCCATCCAAAGGACTGCCAGCCCTCCTGCTTGCAGCTCCGTTCAGCGCCGCAGAAACCCCTGCCCTGCTTGTGGGATCCAGCGGCCGCTGGGCATCTGCAGTGTGGGGATGTGAGGCTCTGGGAGAGCGCAGAAACGCGGAATATTATTATTCATTACAGTGCTGTTTGTAGTCAAGCACCTTTGCCCTTCTTTTTTCTTTGTCTAATCTTTTGTCCCTAGCTGGAATAATGAGGAAATTTAGACTAGCAGTTAAAGAACTTTAGTACTGATAATTTGCTGTAGCTAAAACAATATGTTGACGTTAGTGTGCTGTGACATATAAGCTGCTTAATTAGAGTTGCCATTTAATCTGTTTCTGCTCGTTCATTTGCACTTGACTAATATAGGAAAGAAAGCATACCCACCTAGGTTTACAAACAGGAGTAAATCCTTGTGGTGTGGAAAGCAGACGGTGGGGACGTGTGTGCAGAGCAGGCACTAAATCCATTCCTTCTTTCACATGTGTGAATGCAAAGAGATCCGGAGCTGAACATGTGCTGTCGTGCACAGATGTAGGTTCTCATTTCCAAATGTCTCCTGCAGTGGATAACATGAGCTTGCCAGTATATTTATGTTTTTATTATTTACTTGGGCTTTCTGTGGGACATAATTCTGTTTCCTTCTGTGGTTTATTAGGGTCTATGGGATTTTATTCATCAGCCCCACAAGGCTCTTGCAAAAAGTAAAAAGTATTCACCGTGTTCATTGTGCATAAATAGATCAAGAAGATACACTTGGACTTTGGAATTAAGTCAGAGGGTGCACATGCATTACAGGGGCAAAAGACAACTTTACACTGTGCAGCCATGGAGGAAGGCACTGAAAGAGTGAACATTGCATTTACAGTCCCCTTAAGGCTCTTTTATCACCTAAGCAAAATTAGCATCTCTTCTTCTCAATAAATGAGATAACATTCATAGTAAAACTTACTTTACTTCCTTCCTACTTTACTTGATATATACGATAAAGGAAATGTTCAAAGCTTAAAGAAATGGGAGAGCTGGGGTGAAGCACGTGTAAGTGAGCCACCTGCACACCTGCTCTGCTCCCCAGGTCATTAATGCAGTGGTTCCTCTGCAGAACAGCAGCACTGGCTGTTGCTAATGAAATGAGGATAAGCAAGTATTTTCTTAATAATATATATGAAAGCAGGGGATGAAGTTAACACTGCTGTACTGCAGAGGATGGAGCCAGAAATACATCACAAAAAGAGAAGCTGGTGCAGAAGAGTTTTGAAGATGAAATTCTGATGGCAGCTTCACAATCCAGGATGGGGAGAGCATCCCTGCATCTGTCCTGGGCACAAACTGCAACAACTCCCAGTGAACGGCCCTGCAGCTGACATTTTTACTTAGGGAAAATAATATGTAAATTCTTAAACTTCTGGTTTTCAGTTAATGACAGAAACAGAAGTATCTGAAGTGCTGCAGAAGATCTTGTTCTCAGCCTAATCAGAAGTGGGAGTGCTTGAAATCCCCAACTGCTAATTTTAGCCCAACTTGCAGAGTCAGGAAGGTGGTTCAGATGAGCACATTCTGATTCCAGCCCTGGAAGCTTTGAAGTTTCAGCTCCCACAAACAACCAAAGCCATATTGGACACTCAGGGGGAGGCTGCTCTGATATTTACTGCCTGCCACCCAAACCTGCCAAGGCCAAGAAATGACGATAACATAAGAGAAGGAATCAGAGCAAGAATTGTGAGATAAAGTATACTGCAGGGTTCCTCACGTGGTAGATCAATTTTTCAGCATATCTAAAGTTGCTACAATCTCATTCTCATGAGTTGACAAGTCTGATAACGTTAATTTATAGTAACAAAAGTCAGCTAACTCTTGTTTTTTATCCAATTAAGTGAAAACCAGGCCTGTGCTTCATAATTAGAAATTTGTTTCAAACTGCCATAAAACAAGTGTATGTTTAAATGAAACAGGCCTGATCCTGGGAGGCAGTAAAGGCACCTTTACACCGCTGTGTTTGTTAAGGAAGGCTCCACAGGGCCAAACATATCACTGCTGTTTAAGAGTCCCTGAGAATTGCAGTGCAACGCAAACAAAAATCTTTTGCCGCTCTATCATGAGATAAAGTTAATATCAAAGCTTGCTTTCCTTCCTCACCTAAAACAGCATCAGTTTTTTATTCCACTAAAAAGAAGAAACAAGAAAGCCTGCTTCTATTTTCCATCCAGAACCTATTGCCTGAGACCTTTCTGAAAGCAATGAATTTGCTTTAATTATTGATATTAAAATTGTTGAGTCAGTATCTAAAACAAAGGATTGAGATTTGCAGTTTACAGAAGAATCTGTAACAGGAAATTTCTCTTCCATTATGTATATTAGCATCCACAGCTGGGTCAGCAGATGGATGTGTGCTTAGAAGCTTGTAGGCGTTTTTCACCATAAAAGAAAAAAAAATGCTTAAAGCAGGGTGGGCTTTACAGGGACAGATCAAAGTAGATGCTCTTCCTTATTGCTTTTTAAAATACAGCTTTATCTACGTGTCCTGCGTTCAGCCAACAGCTACCATGTGCAAGTAGAGCTAACTCCACTACATCCTGCTGTTCTTAAGTACACTGGCATTTAAAGATGTTCTTGCAGTGCCTTGCAGTGACACTATCATAACTTCTCCTTGCAGTAGGAGTTTTCCTTGCCTTAGGATTTAGGTTGGCTACTTGAGCTGCAAACTTTTTCTCTCTGCAGAAGGACAGTGATTTGATTCCAGTCATGTTGATGTAAATCAGTCAATAGTTTCAAACTTCTCTACCTGGGGTGAAGTAGGATAATCAGACTTTATGTGACAATTAGCCACAAACAAGCAAAAAATTATCATCCACGCACAGTCTCATCTGGAGTAGCATGTGAAATTACACACAGATGCAAGTCCATTTTGCTCTGTCAAAATGCAAAGCATCCCCAGAGTAATAGAGGAAAGTCCTTGCAAGCACTGCAGTCTCACTGGTGCTGTCTAGCAGTCTTATGCGCCGTATAAGACCAAAATGATTGTTTTCAAAAGAAACAATCAGTCAGTAATTGGGGAGTTCACTTTCATCCTCACACAGGTCAGGCGGCTTGTCTGATTAAACAGCCAGATGCTCCTTAGAGGTGCCTGGCTTTACAGAAGTTGACAACATAATTATCAGTGATGAGCAAACAGGTTTTGCCTAATTTTGAACCCACTCAAATGATCTAATATTGAAATATAGCCTGGAATTTACAACTTACTGAATTTGCAATGTCTGTGTAATTACACTGTAATTATACATTTCCATGCTTGCCATAACATCACAAGGAATAATTAGATTGGGTGAAATTTCTGTCCCGACTTGCACTGACTAGTAGTTAAATACATTGATCCCATTGGTTGATTCAGTATTAATAAAACTATTGGAAACCTGGAAACCTGACTGGCTGGTTATAGCCAGGCTGGTTATAACTCAGGCTGAATACAGCCTGAATTACAGAGAGCAAAGAGATGGCAAAAATGAATCACTAGATATAGCATATAGCATGTCCTCGTCATTTGTTCCAGGCATTTTATCTGTTTTAAAAAGCTCAGCCCTGAACCTTTTCTACAGGTTATTTACATAGGTTACTCCAAAAGTAACGCCTCCTTTTTCTTTCCATGGAAACCACAACGAAGAGCACAATGATACTACCTGACAGAGCAAATTCTCAGCTACAAAACATGATCATCACCATTAGCTATGTATTTTCATCAGCAGTGAGCAAGAGCCTATGTGCCACACTCGTAACAACTTGCAGCAATGGAGGTGACCACTGTAACGGGACACTGGTGGGAAGGTTCAACCCCTGCTGCCACACCACCAACATCCACCTCTGATTTTGTGAGCCAACATCGTAAAATAGGAGGCATTACTTTTGGAGCAGTG
Source organism: Tympanuchus pallidicinctus (assembly GCF_026119805.1). Lineage (NCBI taxonomy): Eukaryota > Metazoa > Chordata > Aves > Galliformes > Phasianidae > Tympanuchus > Tympanuchus pallidicinctus. The sequence goes on from NW_026294722.1 coordinate 1,231,148, forward strand.
CTTCTCGTGCTTCCCCAGATTGCATTAAAATTTCAGAATTGGAAGAAGATGGGTTGAAGTATGAATATCAATCTGGGTCCTGAATGCATTGGAATGTATTTGCCTTTGGTGTCTTTTACTGGAAAAGTTAACTTGTCTTGTTATGAGTTGATTTTGTTATTGAAGAACTATCCTCTAAATACAAGTTACCAACAATTACTGTTTATGGGCAAACTCATTTGAAAAGCTGAGCGCTTGAAGGCTTAAGCTATGATATTTCTTTTGAATGAGTTTTTTAACTGAGGAGTAACTTGTTGACATGTGTTACCACTCATTAATATAATGTCTTTCTCCTAATGTGCACTTTGGTTGCGTTCATTTGATTTCTTCTGCAGACAAAAGTCTCAAGAAGAGACATCTATCTGTGGCACCAACAGCGTGTAAAAACATCTATTACAGAAAAAAATGTAACTGCATTATACTTTAAGTGCCAGTGTGCTGCAGACCAAAGGAAATAATTCTTATTGATAGAAATAGGTTTTTTTTTTTATGTCTCAGTAATCATTTTGGACCGTGTGCTGCAGAGGGTCACAGCAAGGGGAAGATTCCCATTTTAGCAGAAAACACAGCAATCTAAAAAACTTTTTTTTCTTTTCCGTCGGCAAACGGATTCGTAGTCAGTGAGTCTCAAAATTGTGTCATCAGTAATCAGGATGTCATCAGGCAGATTGTGTGAGCTGGTGGTCATGAGCATAAAAAACGTGGGGGAGGAGGTGCCTCTGTAGAGATGGCACCTCTCCAGAATAGCCAGAAGTGGCGTGGACTGCAGTCATCTGGCACGTGGTAAGATGGACGGTCAGTGTTCTGAATTGGGATGAACAGGAACTCACAGTCAGCCCCCCACATCCCCACACCTCTGATGAGTTCTGTAACTTTAGGGCTATTGAGCTGCCACCGATCTCAGGTTGTGAGTTTGCCCCACTTTGTATCAGACATTCATCAGCAGAGAGCATGGGAGTAGGGCTGTGTTACACATAAGGCAGGGAAAAGGGCAACAGCCTCTGGAGCCACAGGCACTAACAGATGGGGAAGAGAGGGCAGAGAGGCAGGGAAGAGAGGTCAGGGGCTGCTTGTGGGTGGAGGTGAGCAGACAGAGAAGTGAAGCTGGTCTGGGGAGCAGCAGATATGCAGATAGGTGAATGGATGGAGAGAAGCAGATGAGGGCATGAAAAAAGACCAATAAGGAATCTGTTCACTGATGTTAATGACAGCTCTTGGGAATCAGAGCCACCCACAGTTCTCTGGTGTTTGTCACAGACCTTTGTCTGCCTCCTTGGAGGACTGGAGATGAGGTCCTGCCACATCACTGTTCACATGAAGGCAGTAAGAGAAATCTTGTCCTTAACCCCCATTTTTCAAAATGGAAGCTTGCAAGGTTTTTTTCCATATGAAAATTACTTTTACCAGCTCTTTCACCAGCAGGTCAGTGCAAGTCCTCCTGGTACAACCCACACCACTTCTACTGGTCTGCCACAGTCAGAGATTTACCCATTCTGTTTGTTACTCCTCACTTCATGATATTTGGAGGAAGAGCTCGGGATGGTGCTTTGCTGCTCTATGCACAGCCCATAGCATGACAGTGGTGGGGCTGCACTGAGAGGTGCTCCAAAAACCTCCCTGTTGTTCTGTAGACCTTTGGTTGCACCAGTGAAACTCCTCATTGCAGAGTCCTCTTTTGCTGCTGAATGAAAGGAGCCGGAGGGATCATTAGTATCCTTCCATCACTTCCTCATTAGTTCTTAGATAGTGTTTTAATGACAGCTTGAGAGGCTCAGCATCCTGCCCTCTTACTATTTATGATCCCCACAGTGCTAATGTGCACTTAATGAGAAATTCTTGTCTTGCTTGTAAATCCTGTAGCCGGCATTCAATTTATTGACAGATGTTTGCTTGGGCCTCTTTAAAATTACTTCATAAATCTTCCAGGATAAAAGGCCTCAAGTTTGGTTATTAAGACAGGCCCTTGTTGACAGTTTCATATTTAACTGTTTGGAACTGGACTGTCAGGGCTGTAATGGAGTGCACGGCGGAGGGTTTGCATTCTTCGGGCTCATTTACCATGTTTTCTGCACCTATCAGGGTTTTTCTTTTTGAAGTGTGTTGACTGTCCCTTATAATCCCTTTAGTTAACTTCTCTGTGACCTCTTTGTGCACCACACTTACTCATTTAGCATATCAGCGTGTCAGCTGTGATGAAGTGTTTATGCTGATATGAGCTGAGGGCTGAGCAAGCGCTACATGCCAGAACCGACTGGATGTAATGCTGATCTGAACTGAGGGCTGAGCTTGCACTTCATGCCGAAGCCTACTGGACGTTTCACAGAAAGGCAGAAGTTTGCTGCCTCCTCCTTCCACCCTCATATTTTAGTATTTTCTCCTGCTAGATCTGCAGCCAGGCCTCGTAGAACCCAGTAAGGGCTGTTCTCAGCAGGTCAGAGCCACTGGAATTTGGAAGGAAATCCTGCAGCCCATGGCCATAGGGCTGTGTTGCCCGATGTGCACTCACTGATGGTGTGATGGAAAAGCTGAGTCCCACTAAGACCTCATTCCATTGCTTGCCCACGTGTCTGCATCTTGATGTAATTTCTCTTGTGACCTCCAGTGCTCCAAGTGATGCTAGGGCAGCTGCAGCTATCCGTGCACTGCCTTGCTGATCCTTCAAACCTTGGTGAGCTGAATAGCTGCTGTTGCATCTCTTCAGCTTGGTTTGCCACAGACTGCTCTGAGGAGCGAGGACCAGGCCACAGTCTTCAGCTCCTCTCTCGACTGTTCAAAATCTCACAGGACTTTCAAAAGTGTATTGAGTGGCATATATTGGAAAAGTTTGGTCCAAATGCTGTGATATTTAGAGTTTGCAGTGACAGCATTTTAGGCCATTATTTTAGAAGAAAGCCTTTTTTGTCTCATAGTGATCAGAAAAGATTAAAAATTTAGTGAGCTGCTGGAAGATTGGGATAATTCACATAGCTATTAAACTCATGACATCAGCCAAATTCTAACAGTATTCACTCCACTTAAGTCCGTCAAAAAACATTCAGATCAGAGGTTGGACGGTAATGACCATCTCAGCTAAAAATAAAATGTTTGGGCTTTTTTTTGCTTACTTGGTGGTGCCATGTTACATTACATTGCTGGGGCTGTGTCACATCACATCGGGTTACTTCTGTTGGATCCCCTGCTGACATGACACAATGCTTTTTATACTCACAAAATGTCTTTGATTGGATGTTTCCCACCCAATTGCTTTTGCTTAGTTATTAAATTTAGTAAAATTAATAAATAGACGTGTTAACCCAACGTGAACAAAGAGCTTTAGCAGTTAGCAGTTTGCTAGTAGAGGCAGCTAATTCCCTCAATATTTATGAACATAAGGAGACTGGACTTCACCAAGCCAACTTCAGAAGTCTCCTAACATCCAGCTAGTGCTTGCTGGTGGAACTCCCTGAGGTGTGAGCGATCCATGAATATCCCTTCTTGCAGAAACACAACTACTTGTGTGCTTTTTCATGAGCAGGAGACCTGAAAAAACCTCAAAAGTCGGGCCTTGCTGCATGTTTCTGCATTCGCATCTTGCAATTAAGATGAATTTTACACCATATTAATTTTATACCACGCACAGGAGGCCATGGGATAAGGCATTTGAGACCAAAAAAAAAGTTGAAATTATTTTTAGTGATTTTGCCTGTCCATCTAACATCAGTGAATGCTGAAAGCCCTGACAGGTGCTGACTAGGTTGTGGCTGCAGCCAACCTAGAGGGTAGATTCTGCTTCAAATTTCAAACAGCACTGTTTGTGTGAGTTGATATGTTTTCCTGTAACATGTAGAAGGAGCAGAGAAGTAAGACCCTAATGCCAACTGTTACACATATGCATTTATCTGTTCTGTAGGTCAATAAAACCTGAGTGACACAGATTGGCATAAGGCAGCCCATGCTGCTGCCACCATCATCTTCTGTCTGACAAGGTCTGATCACCATTGTATTCCACAGTAGCAGCAAGCACTGAGATTGAAGGGGAGAGAAGTACAATTCTTTGGGATAAAGAGGTCTGGAAACAACAGAAGGAGCAACCAGGCACCCCACGTTCACACCGTTTGTCATCTATTTTGATAGCTAATGTCACATGCTGGCAGGTGTAATGGATGACAGCAAACACATTTGACTAAATGTCTTTGTCCCCAGTGCTGCAAGGGACATGTGAAGAAACGACTATTTTGCAAAATTGTGATATATATAAAGTCTCCTTATTAATAGCTTGCTACTGTTCCCAGCTGGATTCAGTGGTATATCCCTGTTGGGCTGGAGAGGAACAGCATTGCACCCTGAAGGATTTGTGCTTAGCTGTTACTTCAAGAACAGATTTGCCAAAGAAACGCTCAGAGGAGAGAACAGAGTGTTCCAGCACACACAGGTAGAAGCTGGTATTTCAAACTGAGCACACTGGGCAATCTTTGCTCATGATTCATCAGTCAAAACACGTCAATTTTATCCCAGAACAGCTAAAAAAAATCTGCAACTGCTTGACAAGTACATTTTTGGTGCAGGTCCCAGTTCTTTCCCAGTTGGCCCATTGGCTTGTCTGTCAGCATCTCTTGTACAGTGTGGAAAATTAACCCTGCAGTTTGCTGTTGTCCTGTTTTTCTTAAGCAGGTCCATTACTTGACATTCTCAAAAGGGAAAAGAGCAAATTGACACCAAGCTGTCACTAAAAGTCTGTGGCAAGTGGGCTTTTAAATTTCCTACATGTTTTTAGAATTCCTCTCTTCAGAACCACAACTGAATTTTAGTTCTGGTTCATAGGCTGTTTGTAAGGCTACAGTTGATCATCTCTCACTTACAGCTGTGGTTTGGTGAATTCTATCTTCTGGCTCCGTTTGGCTTCGATCTCTTTGGAATGCAATGTTTTTTAATTGTCATTACCAAGTTCAGACTTTTGCTGCACTGGGGTTATAATTCTGCCTCAATTGAGTCACAATTTTGATCAAAGTTTAAAATACTCTTGGCTAGGTCTGTCCTCATCTAACACTACTGATATGACAGAATGGTTTTTTTTTGCATTAACCCCATTATTTTATTTTAATTTTTTCCAAGGCACCATGTTCTGTACCGTAGCATATTTTCAGGATATTCTTCAGTGCTTGCAGAAACCCCCTGTTAAATTTACAGAACTGTTATGTATTCCCTCCTGAAGGATATTTTAATTTTCTCTCCTAATGGAGAAGGATAGCAACGGAAATTCTACTTGCAAGCTATCTTTCTCAGTGAAAAACTGCATCTGTTTCAATCTGAAAAGTGACTGTAGAAGCCAGAAAGTTGCACTCAGCTGTATCCTCAGGAAATAGAATAAGAAAAGAAACTTTGCCCCAGGTGCTCCAATTCAGTTGAAGTCCAAGTTTTGCTATGAAGTCATGTTTCTTCTCCGGAAGCACAGTGAGTGGACTGCAGAGCGTGGCCATACTGAAATACAAACAACAGAGGTGTTGGTTTAGACACTAAATTTCTTGCAGTTTCCTGTCATTCAGCTGTGTGGTTCCAGTTCATTCATCACAATGGTAAAATGGTTTTGTAGTTAAATGGTTGCAGGTTAAGGTTGGGAACACAGAAGCCATCGCGGGCCTCTGTGAAGCTGTTGGACTGTTGAAAAGTGCTACAAGTGTTTGGACCTGCACTGCACAGGCACAACTGTGTCTGCTCTCTCCATCTCAGCTTTTTACCAGTGTTTGTATTGCTGCTCCATTTGTTATGGCAGATAGGTAGAGCCTGATCTTCATTTAAATATGACAGTGGCCCATTGGTCCTCATCAGGCTCTTCCTTTCATTTCCTCTGTTGGAATACCACTAGTCTGTCCACCTAGTAGGTTCATTGCATCGCATCCTCCATCACCTCTCTTTGGTGATCATTTCTCCTACATCCTTAAGAGCTGATTGTTTGTACCCCAAACCTGTTGCCATTGCACTTGATAGCTTGAGCTGCATGATGATTACCACCTTTCTGCTTTCCGTAGGAATCCTATTAATTTATAGAAAGACAAAAATCTGTCCATGCAATGAAAATTGTATGTGGTCTATGTGGGTTACAACTGATAGATGATGAAAGGCCTGTTATTAATGCCTAGAAGATGTATAATCTTGAGCCATCCAGGCTGTACAGTTAGCAACCATTCAGTTCATTTTATACATTTCATCACATTGACTTAATCTAGAGCATGAAACCATACTGGAGCAATATTAGCAGTGCATTTACGTAGTGTTGGAAAATCAGAGGAATTTGTTCCAAAGTTCTCCCTAGGCTGTTGCTGCTGATAAACAGCATCTAAAATGCGATGAAATTTCTTTTGTTAACTTTGCCTGCATGCTTACTTGTATTTCACGTCACTTTGGACTCCTGATTAGTTTTTTGTACACACAACTGTACATATCAAATGCAATAAATGTGCAGGAAAGGCAGCATTATCACCTGGCACCTTTGGAAAATGCAGCCTCAGGGGATATATTTTCATTGCAGCATGTGGAGATTTTGTCACATGACATTCGTTAATCTTTTCAGAAACCCTACAGCTAAATCACAGGGAACACTCTCTAAATGTATTCCTTGCATTTCCAAAACTGGCAGACAGGAAGCCACAATTTGTACTGGGGGCTGATTTTGCTGCTTTGGAGCGGCGTTTGCCCTGAGAGGTGATGTTGCAAATCAGAAGTTCTGGGACAAAGCATGGTCCGTTTGCTTTATCTCAGCTCAGGAGATGGTGGCATTGCATTGCTTTTGCCCTGTTGCACAATATGGAAAAGGCTTTGTCATGAAGTGGCAGAGAAGGGGAGCACCCAGAACTGGCTGCACAGGGTAAGAAAGGGTTCTACACCCATGGCAGTGATGGCTGAGGTGCTTTTTTAAACATAGGGATTGGGGAGGGCTGTCTGTATGAAGTCTCACTCTTTGCTCCATGAGCAGTCTGGAGGAGACCCCTTCTCATAACTGCTAAATATCCTTTAATTACCAACTAATAACAGCCAGCTGCCCCCCTCAGCAGCTCAGTTGGCACGGCCGAGCTCCCTCTCCAGCAGAGCAGCGCGGGGCAAAAAGTTCTGCACAGTGCTTGCAGGAGCTCTGAGCGTATGGTCGGCCTTCCTGGCACTGGGAAGGGGCTGCGTGTCTGCATCAACCTGTGATTTGTCTCTACAAAAAACTTCCTTCTGACAACAGGAGCGATTTTCGAAGAAGCTAACGAAGAACTTCTGAAGAAAAATGGGTTCAGAATTCAGTTTCCCCGCTTCTTGGGCATTCTTAAAGCCAGGATTTTGGTTCGGTTCAGTCACTGAGAGAAACTCAATCAAATCTAACCGCGAATAATCCAATGCAAACACCGAGCACAGCTGCTGGCAGCTCTGCACCCAGTGCCCAGCCGTGCACCAGTGGCTGCCAGCGCTGCCAGAGCTCCCACGGCACGGAGGGAGCTGCGTTCTGCTGGGCACGGCTGGGCGCCTTGCTCACAGCTCCATCCTGCTGCTCAGACACACGTGGAGTGCTGGACTGCAAATCCGTTCAGCCGCCGTCCTTCCTTCCGCTGCAGCTCGCTACTTAACAACTACCAGCTCCCCTGCGCCTGCCTCCTCTCCTCCTCCAGGCGAGGCCCCTGGAACAGCCTCATGACAATGTCCCGGTCAGCTCTTTTCTTTTTTAAAAAAAAAACTCAACCAAAAACCAACGGAGTTGATTTCCTGTTCTGGTGAGCCATATATCACTGACGCTCCCATCTGTGCCGTTTGTCTGTGACAGAATGACAGGTGTCATTTATCACTGGAGCTTGCGGAAGCTGTGGGAAGAGGGATTGAAATTTTTTCTGGAAGCAGTCAGTGTCTACAGACTGCCAGATCATTAAAAAGGGGGCTTTCCAAAGAAAGCTGTGTGTAATGTGATTGCACTTACTGTCAATGACAGGCTGAGAGAAAGAAGAAACATCAAAAAGAGAGAGGGGGAAAGAGAGAAAGGGAGAAAGGGAGAGAAAGGAAGTTTCTGCCAGGGGCATTTAAAGCTACAGCACAACAAATGCAGGAATCTTTTTTGGTTCGGTTTCAATATCTGCATACTAAGTAAGCCCCTTGGAGATTTTAGCTCAGCTCGGAGTGCCAATAAGGAAACCAAAACAGGAAACTCCTTTAACAGCACTTATTCGCATCACATATTATTTAGGGCACTGTAACAGAGTTTGTACTTTAAGGAGCGTGTCTCAGAGAGCAGTGACTTCAGACTGGAATAGGAGCTTGCAGAGACAGGAAAACCTATTTGGTCTGCAGCTGAAGCTGCTAATAAATCAAAGGGCAGAGCTAAGACCAGATACAAGCCCTTTCTCAAAAAAGAGACATTTACAACATCCTGTTTGCATAAGGCCATTCTGAAAAAGCTGCATAATATCTTCATTTCTGCACCACCTAGGTGGGCACTGCTGGAGGATTTGAGCTGGGTCTTTTTTTCTTCTTGTGCTGTAAAATGCTTCTCACGTTGCCTATTACAGCAAATTGTCCTCCTACTTAGGCTACATGAAGCACAAAAAACCACCATGTATTTACTGAAAAAAAAAAAAAATTGCAAGAGATATAAAACAAATGTTTTAACAACAGAAAGAAAGCATGCAGGAGAAACCAGACTTTCTTTTCTGCATTGCCTTCATATGGCCTCCTCAGGTTAACTGTATGTGCTTGTGCCATACGTTCCTTAGCATTCTTCATATGGCCAAACTGGAATCTCCATAACATAGAGAAGCTGGGGATTGCAGGGATGTTGCACAAAAACCTGGTCACACGTTTTGAAGAGTCCTGCTGCTTAGTCTGGAATCTGTCCTTTCAGTCCTCCCTTCTGTGCAAAGCCATGGCACAAACCTGTGGCCGGCAAAATAGGCAAATCTGCCAGCATTAATAATCAAATATTCAATATCAGATCTGTTCCTGTGGTGGGAAACTGGTTAACAGAGATGGCCTGGGGTGTGAACTTTCTCTTCTGGGCTCTCTGTAGAGATGGTTTTTCCTGCAGGCCTTTGAGAAAGACAATACAGAAAAAAAAGAAAAAAAAAAAAAGGTGAGAGGGGGGTGGGAAAAAACAGAGCACAGGATGTGTAAAGAAGGGGAAATACCATCTCCCACTCTTTTGCCACCCAGCATGTCCAGTTGAATACACTGGAGAATCCAGCTGTGCTGGTTAAAAACAAAATCCGTCTTACAGTTGAGGTCTTCTAGAGAAACCTGCTCAGCCCCCAGCAGCACCATGGGCTCTGTGACTGGCACTGGGCACATCATCAAATTTATCCATCTTTCAGTTCCTGCTCTCTAATACCCATAATTAGATCTACCTATTAGGGGTTTGAGCTTTTTAAGATAGGAACCATCTTGTAACACCTTGAATGCATCACGTCTGGCAAAGGCTGTGTTCCTCTTGGCCTTTGTTTCCATCTGCAGCTGTGATACAGAGAATACAAATGCTTTGATTATGAAAAAGGACCGTTCTGCCTTATGCTTAACAATTTGTGTATAGAGTTTGCATGTATTTACATACATATTTATTGATTTACACCAACATTTGTCTCTATGGGAACTTCCCCTGAAATGAGCAAGATCCGAGCAGAGACCTAAGGCTCGTGTATGGATGTAAGTGACAGTGCTGCTGGATGCCGTGATGAAGTTGTTACGTGTGTTCCCACGTGAGTTTGTACACTCCTACCAACGTGTTAAATGCCATTATTCCCTTCTTATCATCACCAAGCTCGATATCATTTTTTCTGGCATTGGAATTGCACGGGATATGTGCACATAGATATACATACACATATAAACATACAATAGATTCTGAAACATTTTCACTAGGTTAAGAGAAAATATTTTTAAATGCTTGACCATAGTTACATGCTTCCCAGTGTGATGGAGATTGGGTCAAAAAATGCTTTAAATGCCACACACGCCTGGTGTGAAACAGATATTCATATATTTAGCAGCTGCAAAAAGGAAGCACAATATAAAATCAGGCCTCAGTCACGAATATGACTCTGTTCACGTTTCTTTCATGGGGTGGCAGAGGCTGTCCCTGTTATTCTCAGCAGCTTACACCTGCACTGCTTCCATAGCACGTGGGTTTGGCTATGTTTGAACACTTACCTGCAAACATTTCCTGTGGGTTCACTGTCAGATCAGGAAAACTCATGAGACGTCACAGACGTGCGTATGTGAGGGGAAACTGCAGGTGGCAACAGCTATCAGCATCATGGCTCAGGCTGTGTGCAGTAACGTTTGTACCCAGGACTTTCAGTTCTAGAAGAGAAAAGTTATGTTTTTGATAGCTTGGTTTTGCTTTGAAAAGGGAATTGCTGTTCATGGAGAAAAAAATTTGCCTTCTGGTCAAGTGGTGATAGAAGTGATAAAAGGGCTCATTTCATCACAGCTAAACACTGTGGTCCTTACCCAGCCAATCGTAACACTGGTTTTACTTGGCGATTAGGGATCACAAAATAGAGACCAGTGTGCATGGCAGAGTCTTCGTTAGGCTCATTTGGAATTACACAAGATCAAGGTATAATTCAGTCTTGGAAAAAGAGAGGAGACAAAGCCTCGAATGAAGAGGATTCATCTCTAAAATAAAGTCTGTATGGATGGGACCACTGTGCCCTTGTTGGGCAGCTCCTTGCCATCACCACCAGATGTGTCACAGCCAACGCCTGGCTCAGCTCCAGCTGCTCTCCTGGTGCTGCAGGAGGTCCATGCTCGTGCACATATGCCTTCTGGAAAGGCACAGGGGTGGAATATAGCTATTCAGGTAGTGTTCGTGCAGGCTGGCTTGCAGGTCAAAGGTGTGTTTCTGAACTGTTCCACAGGAGCCTTATTGTAGGTGTTTTTAATTTCTCATCCACTGATTTTACTGAATTTTCCATGTGGAAAAGTAAGCCTTTGCAATTGTCCTTCTGCTGGAAGCTTATTTAGAGTGTTGGTAGTTAAACTCTAGCTATAGTTTTGTATAGACTATAATGTGTGATAGCCCTCTGGCTTTCAGTCTTTAATTTCTGACAACTAGAGAAAATGATTTAAGCTGTAGAAGGGGAAGCAGGGAATCCATCAAAATGTACATTTTTCTCCTCCAAAGATGAAATAAAAGGTTGTGCATGTATTTACATTTTTTTCTTCTGTAGTATATACTGTACAGTTATATTTGGAATGGGTCTTCAGAAAAGCTGCAGAGGAGTTAATGAGAATAGGATGTTTGTACAATTCTGTAAATATTTTTTATATTTCTGGGAGCAGCAATCATATATCTTGATTCCTTCTCTCTAAGCTAGCCGGCTCTCCAGGGCTCACATTTAGCTTAAACCTCTGGCAAGAGTTCTGGAGCACAGAGAAAAAAGACAGGGGAAAAAAGACACTAAATATATAATCCATGTTCCATCTCTGTGTATCTATGAAATGAATCTGTTTGCCTTTATCTTTGTCACAGAATGATTGACATATAATATCTCAGTTTGTCACATTGATATTGGTGATCAGAGTAATTTGCTCCAACCTGCATGCTAAACCCTCAAAGGTTAGATATTCCTAAAATACAAGCACAGAGGATGGATTACTGCCTTCATTTCCTGTTTTATAATCTGTTTCTATTAGTGAAGTGCTAATATTCCATCACAAAGTAGCTGATTTATCTCTGCAAGTAATTTCAGCATCCATTCTAACTGCATATTTCTCTTGTTCTTTAATAGTAACACTGAGTAGTTCCTAAGTCTGTAAATTCTCTGAGGCCACTGAAGGGACCTGGATCTATCCATGTCCTTCATGATGCTCAGTGTGGGGCAGGACACCAGTTTGGCAGAAGATAAAACACGGTGTCAAAGTTGAGACAATAGCATCGATGCTTCTTTTCTTTTTGTTGCAGCACATTGCTTCATTATTTTGTATCCTCACATGCTGAAAAATAGACCTAATAGTAAGCGAATCAATTGATCCTTGGAAAGTGATATACATATATTCGTCTGCTCTTAAAAGTAGAAAGTTTTCTTCTTGGTGTGGAGGCCTCGACTTGTCCAATGAAAGGCAGTTTGCAGTGTAAAATAATACCAGTTGCAGTTATATTTTTAGCATTTTTCTGGTGTGGTTTTTTTCAGATTTGAATCCAAGAGCTCCTGGAGTTCCCCCTTCCTTTCCTGCAGACACCCAAGCGCACACCTTCCCACACTGTGGGAAGCCAGGCCTTCTCTGCTGCACACATCGTGATGTTATCCCCGGCTGGAGAATGAATCATGCTGTTGTAGTTCAGTGGTCTGTTCTTTGAGTAAGGACCAGTTCCTCTTTGTTAATTGATTACAAATTATCGCTGAAGTCCAAATAATTGGAATCCCTTTATGGAACTGTTCATAGTTCCTATGTATGTATTTAAAGGGACATAAGAACCCCTAATTTGGCAGCCCGGTCTCAGGCTGACCCTGCCATTGCCTATTGCTTTACACGTGCCTCGTTCGTAAGTTCCAGTTACTCTTTGTCTGTGCCTGTTCTCTCTCAGCTTTAGCTGCCTATGCCCATGCTTGCTAATATAAATGTGCTACACAGAGGTCAGAAACTTCTTCCTCCTCAGTTACTTTCCTTATATTGTGATGTGCAAGCAAAGCAGTGCTGAAAACATTGCTTGCACCATCCACCCATCACAGCATCTCACTTGCAGTTAGCAAAGTTCTCTGAGCTCCTGCGGAATTGAAGGTGCTATTTAAATGTAAATTATTATTTACAATATCTTATGCTTCGTATAAGTTTTTGGGAAGTTTCATCTCTACACTTGTTTGCAGCAGCAAATCCTTTCATAGCCATGATTTATATGCAAAGATTCTCCATCCTATCACGCGTTTTCCAATATGTTTTGATGAAGTCTGAGTAGTTCAAATAGAGCACCAGCACTGTGCATTTTATTTATTTCATATCTTATTTGTATTAAATTTTGTCATAGGTTAGGGCTTGCTTTTATATTCTACTAAGAGAGGATATAGAGTATGTGATTATGCAAGGTCTTTGTTATTTATATACGCTGCATCCTGTGTGTGTGCTGTGCTGGTGTTCAAGTGAAATGCGGGATTCTATTTTAATTCTCCTAACAGTGTATGATCATTAACAGCTACTGCACACAGTAAAATAAAAAGAGCACTTCAAAGAAGTGTGTGTAGAAATAAATATAAGGGAGCACCTAAAAGAATGAATGAGATAAATGGGTTCTTTTCAAATATCTAACTTCTCTTTGGTTTAAGGGAGGCGTCCTCTGTGCTCTCTCTGCTCGAAATGGTACTTTAAAAAAAAAAAAAAAAAAAAACACAATAAAAAAGAATTCATTGCTTTTAATAACATTTTCAGCCATGTGGCGAGAGTGGGATTCCTTTTATTCTTCTTTTTTCTTTTTTTCCCCTAAGATTGCAATTTTGAAAGTAGCAGAAAAGGTCACAACGTATTGAACGCAGCCTTGCCATTTCTTTGGCACTTCTGAATTTCAGCCGGGTTTGGTTGATGTCTTTGCTGTCTTTGCTGAGGCACTGAAGCAGTCAGCATCTTGCTTATCGTCCTTCCAGCCAGCAGCTGGGAGGGCAGCCCTCCACCTGCCATCCCTTCCACCCGCATCTTTCCTAGGGCCCATTTCCCATTTCTCTGCTCTGTCTGCTCCCCATCCCGCCCAGGAAGAGAGGCAGGGCCTTATCTCAGAGGTGTGATCCATCAGCTCACTGACACCTGTCACTACAGTATCAAACATCATACACGAGATGAAAGCATGTGTCGATGTTTCCCTGTTAAATAGGAAGTTCTTTTTCTTCCTCATTTTAAACCAATTCCTCGAGATATGTAGATCAGTACCGGTTGCTTTACCAGGAGAAAAATAGCTGAGCTGTCATTGTTCTGTGCTTTATTGATTTGCAACTCGAGGCAATAAGAACATCAAGATGTGTTGATGGAAAGCAGACATCTGCCAAGCACACAAACTTGTTCAACTTGGAGAAGCTCTGAACTTTGGAGGTGCTCTGGATTTGTCACAGCAGTTCTCACTTCCTTCTGCTCCTCCCTTCGTGCTCTGGTGCAGCACAGAGCTCAGCCCTCCTGTCCCCCTCCCCATCTGCCCTTTGCTTTCTGCCTTTGGTGCTCAGTCAGAGCAGCCCGGTGCCCTTCTTCACTCTTAAAAGACTGGATGCATTCACATTACTCTGTGTGGCCGTGTGCGCCTCGCTCAGACTTTGCTATGTCTTCTCTCACTGTAAGACAGGAACAGCAGGGCTTGCACAGCTTGTTAGGAGGAGCAGCAGACCAGAAGGCTGGGGCTGCCCAGTGGGATGGCTGTGCATCTGGATGACACAGGACGTGTCACGGCTGCGTCAGAGGGCTGCTGCCCTTCCTGTTACCTGCAGAGTGTTGGCCCTGCAGAACTGCTTGGCAAAATAAAATGCTAAAGCAATAAAATAATGGTAGCAAGGCAATAAAGGCAGCTTCTCTAACAGCTCTCAAGATCCAGTTGCTTTTTGGAATTCCAAGAGGAATCCCTCTTCAGCTGAACTGCAACTCTTGCTCACCACAGACAATGCACGTCAGCGCTGGTGAGCAGCTCATCATTTCTGACAGCACAGGGCTCCTGCTGTACACAGGGCAGTATTTATAATGTTTCTGCAAGTGTCTCTTGGATTGCAGCATTCCTTTGTCTGACCTATACTTTCAGATAAAAGTGTTTTGCTTAGAAACTACGAAATAAATCACCGGTAGGAAACAGACACGTTCCTTTTCTATCAGGGACTAAACGTGAAAAATGGCTGCAAAGAAGCTAAGTGTAAATGATGGAGTTCTGTTACCAGTTTTGGCTCGGCTGAAACAAAGTAAAGGTAATGTGCAGGAGGCATATCTCAGGGTCACTGCAGTCATATGTCACATGCTAGAGTAGTACTTTATTTGGCAAGGAGATCAAAGAAAAGCTTTTTGTTGTTATTATTCTGTGTGTAGAGAAATGGAATAGGTTTTCTCCCTGTTGATACTCGGTGTAACTGTGCTGCAGTTTTGCTGGGCCCACAGATGAGATCACTCTCCAGAATATGATTACATTTCAGTAGTTAAAAAAATTACATAAGTGCTAAGTGTGATTTGACCTACCTCTGCTATGTCAGATTGCTGAAATTATTTTACATGTACATAAATCCGAGCTGCTTTGCACCTTTCTGTGGCTAAAATAAGTGTTACCTTGGGAGCTGGACTCATAGTGGGCAGCTTATTGCATGTTACATGTCTGACAGTAAATCTGCAAGAGGTTTTAAGCTGAGCAGAGAAGAAAAGTTGTGTTTTTCATCAGTGAAGTAAGAAAACTAATTTCCAAAGTAAAACAAGCAAAAAAAAAAAAAATCCTTTTTTTTGTATTGTCTGCTTTCTGTAACCACAGTGCCAAACAGGAAAAAAAAGCCCAGGTTGTAAGTGAAGCAGCTGGTTATTGAAACACTTGTAGAGAAAAATGTGGATACCATATAGGCTGCAGTGATTGTATTTTACAAGCCATGCTTTAGAGGTGCCACAGGACCTTACAGTTGTCTTTAATGCTGCCAATACAAAACACGTAGGACGTGCAGTGTCTTTCTCCTGTCTGTGTGTGTAACACAGCACGGCTCTCCCAGCAGGGCTGAGGCTCTGCTCTCACCACCAGCCCGAGATGAACAGGTCGGTTTCTTTGGAAGGGCTGCAATTGAAGGAGCAGGGGTATTTCATAGAGCCCACACAGCTCCTCCATACTCCATAAGCAGAAAGACAGCTGTGTGTCTGTCACACTTAGTGTTCAAAAAGTGGAACTTCTCCACTTTGTGGAGCACTAATGGCAGTTGTTGCCATGTTTGTGGATGCATTTACCATTTACTTGGGCCGAGGAGGGGATTGTCCCATAGGAATCACTTGCAGTGTTACACACAGGTCCCATTTTATAATGTAAAAGAAAAAAAAAGCCTGTGAAATTAATGAGAAGTGACAATAGAAAAGGAAATCAACTAACGATGTGGCTGAGGTCAAACTTGAGAAATGAGCACAGTGGGTTAAAACATCAGCACAGTAATGTAGGTGTGAGCAAATGAACCGTCTAATAAATAATTAACAATTAATTTTCTCCTGTCTTTTATCTTCACCTCTTTTTTTTTTTTTTCTCTACTTTTCTACCCTGTGTTTCTGTTTTGCATTTTCTATGTTCCTGCAATTAATTAAAAAACAAAATCAAAGCGCAGGGTTACAAAGTTCCAGTAGTGAAATCCTGCTGGAATGAAAAGTTCTGCTTCTCCGATCCTATTTGTGCTCGTGTTGAGGGCTGGATGTGCATATTTTATAGACGGTGTGCACGGCTCAGGAATGCCTGCTCCTCCCAGGCAGGCGGCTCGCAGTGCAGCCCTTCTCATTCTTAGCAAAGGAAGCTTTGTTTTATAAATCTCCAATGCAATGTACATGCAGTTTTGTGTCATGTTATATTGTCATATGACAAGACATGAACCAATGTAAGCCATCGTAATGCAGCACAATGCATTGTATGAGTTACACCTTGTCAGGTTTTTTGGCTTCAGAAGGGAGCTTTTCTCCCAAAGGGAGTAAGTGATGCTAGAAAAAAATCCCCGTGTTACCTAGAAACTGACAGGTGCCCCTATTTTCTGACTATCCAAATTAAATTCAATCTGAATGTGTTTCCACACAGCAAATCCAAGTGTTGCTTTACTTTTAGTCACTTCCAGCATTAACGTTAGTGGTCTGCTAACGTGATTAGCTGTTTGCCTGAGGCAGATAAAACTGGACAGCAGAGGAGCTCAGCAACATCTAAGCTCCCTGGTGAAGAAGGAATCGGCGTCTGAGACCCACACTTGGGCTTGAGGGGGGCAGTGGGCACAAACCTTGGTCGTGTTGCCATTAAGCTGAGGAGATGTGCATACAGATCGCAGGCTGTGAGCTTG
The DNA here is from genome assembly GCF_026119805.1 of Tympanuchus pallidicinctus. Taxonomy (NCBI): domain Eukaryota; kingdom Metazoa; phylum Chordata; class Aves; order Galliformes; family Phasianidae; genus Tympanuchus; species Tympanuchus pallidicinctus. Next base: position 1,248,130 of record NW_026294722.1, read on the forward strand.
CTGTGCATTGTCTTATCACAGAGGTGGGAGCACGTCATTCCCTGCATTGTGTACAGGCGAGATCCACCTGGCAGAAACCACTAATTGGGTTCTGAATGCTGCGCCTTTAAGGGTGACAAATGTGGGGTGAATGCTGTTAAAAAAAAATGTGTATAGTATTTACTTTCTATATTTTGTGCTATTCTGAAAGGTTGTCTACTGCCAACTCACTGCTCCCCTTTATTACCTGATGCCTTCAGCAACAGACAAAATCTTGAGCATGAATTCTCTGTTGTACAGAGTTCCAACTTGCAAATGCACCGTGTGCATCCCAGTTCAGAAAGCTCTCCATAGAACATGAGTAGTTCTGGTGGGGTTTTTGTGTAAGTATTGTAAATAAATGATGTCTTTCATTGAACAGTTACAGAATAAAATACTATCTTCATCTTCAGAAGCCCTCTCCAGTTGTGATATTCAGATTTCAGCATTAGTTCACGCTCAAGGCAACTCTTCTAACCCTTTAGAAGTGTTGTGCTGCTATTGTTCCTCTCTTCCCATAAAACCAATCACCAGTTTTTATACTGGACGCACAGCAGACCGACTGAGAAGGATTCAAAGAAAGAACTCCAAAGTTCCCCAAACATTTTTAAGTGGAAAATACTTGGATCACTTGGGATTGACACATGTGCTTCCCTCCAATTCTCACTGCATTTCTCCAGACAGGATACACACTGCAGATTTATTCCCATTCCAAATAGCTTCCCAGCTGGGTGAAGTTTTGGGGCAGCAGTGCTCACATTTCACGTGCTTCATGTGCTTCTCCATCCCTTCCTGGGCCAAAGTGTTAAGCAGGGTGCATCACAGTGAATATTATCAACAGTTACATCAGCATTTTCCCAGCACACTTTTTGTCTAACAGGGATTAGAGCAGCATCAGTTACTGAACTGAAAGATTCCAAGATTTGGTTCACTTTGGTTTTTGATGTTTGTGTTGTTTTGTTGTTGTTGTTTGTTGTTAGTTTTTAAATCTGGTCCTCTTAATGATGTGTTTTTTCACATTAAATTCCAAAGCTCATCAACTAAAGCATTGGATTTATGAGTTTGCCCTACGAGATTACATATAGAGCCCTAATTTGTATCTAAAAAAGATATTGAAAGTAAATGGCCAAAAGAAGCATCCATGTAGAAAATTTCTATCATATTCTGGAGCCTTTTCTCCATCAGCTTCTGAAGCTCTCTCCGTTTTTGGTCTGTGCTGTCCCCACTTTGTATCACACTCATCACAGTTACTATCTGGGCACCCACTGGGCATTCCTGGAGCAATGAGGCTAATTCAGATTTCAGAAAACCTTTCGTGCTTGGGTTAGGCTCCTGGGGGCTGGGAGCAGAGACTGGGGCTGAGCAGAGCACTGCAGAGCCTGCATGTCTTTCATCCACCTGATGGCATCCCAACACGTGGCTCCGCCTGCTCTTCCTCCTCACTGGGAGCCTCTTCTTTCTTCTCTTTGTGTTGAGATAAAGTGGAAGTTTGAAACACAAAGAATGAGCGGCACTGAAGGCCAAACCCTTCTGTTCTCATCAAAGAGCAGTAGTGCAGCACCAAGGAAAGCCAGCGTGTCGATGTTGTGAAGGGGCTGCTGGCACAGGGCAGAGCAGCTCTGCACCCACCTGGGAAATATCTCCTCACCAGGAGCCTTGTTCTGCTCGTGCCGTACACCACAGATGCGCTGCCCCCTCAACTATCCACCAGCAAATGCAATTTTGAAACAACGCAGAACTAAGAAAAATGTGCTCCTAATATAATTATGCCTTCTGCAACTTAAATCTTAGACACTCAGTTTCATCTCTTACTTAAATGTATCTGTGTATTTTAATAGGAACATTCGGCTATGCTTTTATTAATGCAAAAACATTAAAGCACTATCGCCGAATAGTAAAGCCTTAAAGGGCCATTTCAAACAGAACCTGTCATAAAATGTGCTCTCAAGCGTGTCCCCTTTAAGAGATTCAAGAATTAAATGTTCCCGTATGTGAATTTTATTTTGTACAGCACATTTGCTTTATGGCTACAATTAAGTTAGATGTGCCGATAACAATGTCTGCTTTCCATTTTAAATCGCACATTTCAGACAGTGTGCATTGTTTTATTATCTAATCCACATGCTTTTAATTGCAATTATGGTCCCTTATGAGTCCCCTGGGAGGGCATGATTGCAATTAAAAATGTAATTTAAATGTTAATTAATTACATTCATTTTCTAAACTGGGAAAATTTCATTTATTATTTTCATGTGTTGTGCACTTATCCTAAATGCATTACCTTCTAAATGTTTTTTTTTCAAATTAAGTGTTATGTTTATAAAACAGGGTGTTTAATACCCTTTACAATTTTGTTAGGATGTTTATACAAATTATTACCTTAAATTAATTGATTCCAAGCTCTATGCACGATTTATATGTGTCGCGCAAACCTGAATAGAGTTGTTTTTGATATTCAGCTGAAATTACGCTAACCCGTGAACCAAAAAAATTGATCAGAAATGCACAGTTTTACTGCACGCAGATCTGTTTTGGTGGGCAGGAGGTGGGCAGTCAGGGCAGCTCTCGGTGTGGCTGCTGGTTTGAGAAGCGGCCATGGGCAGCTCAGCAGCACGGGCTCTCTGCCCTTTGCAGGCTCTGCAACAAGTACAGCAGGCAGGGCGAAATGGAAGTCACAGAGCCGTGGGTCTGGCTTATTCGAAATGAGAAATTAAAATCATGCCATTAAAATTAAAAAAAAAAAAAAGGGTTATTTCTATTGCCTTTGAATATAAACCTGCAATTCTAGTCACTAGCAGCATTATCAGTACGACATGAAAACAGAGATTTGTACAGGATCCTTTGAATCCACGAGCCGAGAGTTGGTGAGAAATGTCACGCGGCTCCAAGCAGTGAGCAGCTCGAGTGCTGTGCTGAAGGAGTGCAGAGCCACAGCTTGATAGCACGGGCTGAGCCCTGCCGGGCTGCGAGCCGAGCCTGGGCTGAGCGCTTGGAACGGGAGCCGTGCTCAGTGCGGAGCTGAGAGGGGCAGCAGCACGCAGAGGGGCCGGCAGCCCTGGGTTCTGGAATTAAAACTGCTTAAAGATAGCCAGACCCGTCCTATTATCTTTGCAAAACATATTCTCATTACAAATTTGTGGTCACTTCTGTAAAAAAACAAACAAAAAAAAAAAAAAAAAACCAAACCCAAGCCCTGTAATTCATTTTCACAAAGACCGTCACAAAACAAACCAATTAAGCAAGGAAAATTCAGAGTTGTGGTGCTCGGGCAGACTGCTGCTCCACTGGAGAGCGAAGCAGTGCTGGGTGACACAGCTGAAAGGTTTTTGTTTCAAAGCGCTGCTGCTAGTTGGAGCTGTACAGGCGCTCTTCTGGAAGGGTTTGAATGTTAAAAAAGTCACGGTAATCTAAACTGAAAAATGCCTATTTTCAAGTGCCTGTCCACGCAGCCTTTTTTGATTGATTTAACTACCTTAAAATTAAATAAAAAAAAAAAAGAAAGTGTAGGCTGAATCGGTGCAGAAGGTTGCATGGCTTTGTTACGGAGTAGTGGATGGAAAACAGGTGTACAGGTCAGCCACCACGAGAGCAGGCCCAAGCAGGCAGCTCCAGAGCCCTGCTCGCAGATCCTCACCCTGCTCTCACCTCTCCTGGTCCTGCAGTGCTCGGTGATCCGGGTTTCCCTCTCTGTGCTGTGCGTGCCCCATAGATTGCCTTTGCCCTGGCTGCTCCTCGCAGTGACACAGGTTGTGGAAGTGAGTGGAGGTGGCTCTGCGGTGCCAGCGTTGTGCTCTCAGTTGTAGCATTAAAAACAGAAAAACAAAAGAGCAGAAGGAAGAAAAGAGCAAAGGCTGAGCTTCACACAGTCCTTAGTCACGTGTCAGCCGCTGTCTGTAGCCAAAAAATAATGGACTGCTTCTTTACATGTACCATTAATGAGAAAGAGAAGATTAATTAGTTCTTAACTGCTAAGGAAAGTCTAAACTGGTTTGTGGTGAATTAGCATCTCCACGTAGAATTTATTTTTTTCCTCCCCCCCCAGCACGTGGTTCTGAGATGGAAAATCCATGATGTTGGTCTGTTTGGTGATCCTGGGCTCCCCCACACTCTGGTGGTCCCCACAGGCACACCGCCGGGGCACCCAGGAGAAAGACCTGTGGAAGTTGCTCCCTCAGCTCTGGATGCTGCAGTTCATTTTGTGATGGGGAGATCAGAACAATTACATGGCTCCTGATAACCCTCATTGACTATCTATTGAAAAAATCAGATTCTAAATAAATTACTAATGTACTTTTTAAAGCTGTGCGTGACACGTCCTACTTACTGGACGACCTGGGTAATTTCCATAAATTAACCTCTCTTACCTTCCATTTCCTCTGCCATCCTGCTGCTACCTTCCCACCGCCGCTCCATCACTACATAACTCATCCAGTGGATGGAGAAGACAGTGATGCTGCACTGAGTCTTAAAGTGACATTAAGAACCTACCTGCCTAAGTGTTCATTTGCATCTTGCTCACCAGACTTGTCATAGAGCCGGGGAGATAATATATTATGAGATGTATACTGAATTAGCTGTCAATTGTAGTGAAGCTCTCCCCTAACTATGTGAGGAGAAAGCTGTTGAATGAGCCTCAATCTTGCCTTTTTTTTTTTTTTTTTTTTTCAGCTGAGATGTTTCATTTTAGCCGCCCAACCCCAGCCAATTTTATTAAGTCTGCTGTCAGCTGTGACCCCTGCGGAGGACTGGCAGGGCTGAAATAGTTGTGCTGCCTGATGTCATTTGTGGCAGCTCGGGAGCCCGCTGCTGTGCAGCACGAGGGGCTCCAGCCCTGCGGCAGCCTCCTCCGCAGCCCTGGTCCGGGTGCAGGCAGCCCAGGTGGTGATGGCTTGGCACCCCCTTCTTACAGCAGCAGGAGGGCTTTAGGTATAGCTAATTCTGTGCAGATCTCATTTCCGTGGGTCTGTGATCAGAGCCAAGGTTAAGGGACCAGGAGAGCACACTGTCCTTTTAAGTACCAAATTCTATCCATGCAATTCCCTTTATCTGAAATGAAAGCAACACTTTCAACATTTCATTCACGTTATTGATTGCAACTTAACTACTGTTATTCTAATTATTTAAGGTGTCCTTCAGAGTGCAGTGCATCCTCTCTGTTTATAATGCACAGAAGTCGCTGCCTCTCTGAGCAGCCTACCTGGTAAGAGTGATGCTGAGCTCGGCACAGCACAGCCCTAGCTACAAGGATGCCTTCACACCCTGCAAGGAAGAGTAATGCAAAAAGAAAGAAGATACCTAAAACTTAGATTATCCAATTGTAGCTGCCTGAGATCACAGCATATTATATTCTTTACACGCCATAGAAAGTTTAAATCCTGGAAGACTGGAAGAGTGATACTTTATCGTCAAGGTAACCAGAATAGGTTCACCAACAATTTACGTGGCTCTTAAGTCTATTTACATGCTTGTTTACTCGGCTTTTCTCTACAAGGAAAAAAGTAGTTACCTTAGCAACTGCCTCATCACAGAGCACCGAGGCTTCCTTTCCTATCGAGTGTCTTCTGCAGGTGCTCACAGAACATTTCATCAGCACATCTGCCTTTACCCAGTGCTCTTCAGGACAGGCCAGTTGTCCATCTGCAGCATTTGTTCAGCAGAGAGAGGGTTTGGCTATGCAGCCCAAAAGGGCTGAGAGCTGCGTCTGTGCCTCTGAGGCTGCAGGGAGCGGCGTGAGGGCAGTGCTGGGCAGAGCTGTGGGAGCAGGATGAGCCAGGAGGGGTTCCTCACGTGGGATACGGATGTGGCCGTGCTGTTTGTTAGCGCTGCTGTGCCACAGGGATGGTGTTGGCCCGTTTCATTTACTGGGCAGTGCCATCAAGAATCATTGCTTCAACACTCAGCCCGCATCTCCCTTGAGAACCTGCCTTCCCTTGCAGGAAAAGCTTAACAAAAGTTACGAATCCTAGGATGGTGGAGTGCAAGGATTTGCTTCTCGTGTCCCCTCCGCTAGGTTTGGAGTTCTGTATTTCATCAGCTCCTGCTCTGCAGGAAAGCAGGGGTAAATGAGATTCTGCTCGGACTTTTTCCATCCTTTCCTTTTTCCTTTCTATCCACAAAAGATTTTGACCTGAACTCTGAGTAAGCGTTGGCTGTCTGGGCTAACTCCCAAAAGTTCAGCGAACCAAGTCACCATCCGAGGCTGTTTGTGTCTTTGTTCTAACAGAGTTTATGAGAGAGCTGCTTCATCAAATGTCTTCATTTTGTTTGCTTTCCTTGCTCATTTTGTTTTAATTTGATAACTGCATGGAGAATTTAGACTGACTACAACGTAACTCTTATTCTAGAAAATAATTCAATTTCCTTGAATGATCAGGGCCAGATTTTTAGAGTATTTACAGATCTTGAGATGAAATCCTAGCAGGCTACTCAAAAGAACCCATCAGGATAAAGTTTTGGCTCATTTCTATCCTATTTGAACACCTGTAAAAACTCCTCAGACCCTACTACACCATAACCCCCATGGATGCCTTTCAATATTTTTTGTATTTAGAGTTCCCCAATTGCCTTTGTCTTTCACTTCTCATTTCCATTTCCACCCCTTTTCCAAAATTCTGACATATTTGTCTCTACTCTTTCTCTGCTCCCTGGATTTTTATTAATAATGTGTCTTACATCATTTTGCTTTATTTTAACCTTCTATTCATTATATTACTGCTCTATACTAACCTAATTTAGCTTGCACTTTCTTTGCAGCTCAAACCCGACAGTGTTACAGGCCCAGTTACCAGAAGACAGGTCTGCATATTGCAATCCTGCAATAACTGGTTAATAAAAACAATAGCTTCACGCAGCTCTTAGCACAGAGATACTTTTTCCCTTGAATCCTCAGTGTTCCAGTGCCCAGCAGCCTCATGGCCTGACTTCTACAGCAAAAGACTCCACAGGGCCACGGATATCCCTTTCAGCTGGGGCAACCTCCCTGCCTGGCACCATCACAAGCCCCGTATCCTTGAGCTCAGCCGCCCCATCCATTCCTATTGCTGCTGGTAGAGCTGTGGGCTGGAAGGGAACTTCAGCCAGCCCGGGGCTGGCACATAGAATCTCCTTCACAGATAAAGGCTGATCGGAAAGCTGAGGAGCTGAGGATCCTGAATAGAGAACTGCAAATTTGCTGACTCCTTCGCTTTTGGGGGTTAACAGATTATTCCGTTTTGGCCTAATCTGTCCAGTAATGCTAAAATCAATATTAAGGTTGGCCTGTCACCGCACCTCCCTCCTGTTGTGAACACATTATCCAGACCACAGCAGTGCCTGGAAAGTGGAGGCTGTGGTTTTGCTCAGCAGAGCAGATTCAGTAGTGCAGCTCTCGCCGTGCGTCTGGCAGTGGCATCTGGTGTCTTTCCATGGGGAGACACCCCGTGCTGGGGGACATGTGCAGACCATCCCGTGCCTCTTGCCCTTCCTTGTCATGTTCCTCATCCGCGGCAGCTCGTTCATTGGAGCAGTGAGCAGCCCGATCCCAGGCTGAAAATCTTCTGAAGTGATCCCTGCCAAATAAAGCAATCACCAGCCTGCGTGGATGAGTTCGATGCTGGAGACAGCAGCGTTTGTTTTCTCCTATATCATATAGCAGGTTTGTGCTGCCTCTAAAACAGGAGTGGGTGTATTTACTTATTTACACACTAATGACAACCAATAATAAATACCAGTTCCCACCCAAGAACTTGAAAGGCCTAACCTAAGTGCACAGCTATTTGAAGCTTACTCCCACTTTTGATGATTGCAGAGGTGATGTGAAAGCCCCAAAGCAGCCCTGCAGCTCTGCTGCTGTGCCCTCAGCCCTCTACTGCTGCCCCTGTGCCCACTCCCTTTCTCACTCTTTTTAACGTCTTACTCTAAGAAGTGTTTTCCCCAAGTTGTCTCAGCACTCAGTACTGTGTGGCACATTTTAAGGTACCACATTTGGCTGATCTCCAGCTGCTCAGTTGCCTTTGTTTCTTTATTTGCACTTTCTAAGTCTTTTTTTTTTTTTCTTTGAAGTTTCTAAGGCGCTGAGGAGCAAAAGCTTTTCCCAATATTTCACATTGTAAGGTGTAGCAGGTTGGCTGGTGAGATGAGCAGGAGTGAACCAGCATCCTTGTGGCCTGGGTTGGTCCCCCAGTGCTGCATGCCAGGGTCTCTCCTCCAAGTCGGGGTGCACTGCAGACTCTCTGTCCCATTTGGCCTTTTATATTACCCTGTTGGTCTGAAGCCAATTAGTGACTTTACAATTAGTGTAAAACCTTTCTCTCTCAACCATATATTTCCTTATGTGCTTTCCTTTCACTAAGGCTATAAAGAAAGCATAGGGATGGCTATTCTTAGGTTTAGGAAAAGCTACTAAGTCGTTATCTTCCTTATGGCACTTTGAAGGACTCTGATCAGTTAGTTATCAGTTCTTCTGTGCTTCCTTGATGCCAAGACCACAGTCTTTATGACTTTATATATACCTTCTTGGTTGTACAGTTAGTCTGGAGATAACTTTACTGTGTGACTAACTCCCTTCACAAGTCACTTCAACTCATCACTCCTTGCTTTCTTCTGGCCAAATGGTGTGGCAGAGGAAGAGTGATCAGTGCTTCAGGCAATAGCTCAGGAGATTGTGTTTCTACAGCCAGGTGTTCCAGCGCCCTACGTGACCTTCGGCAAGCCATTCAGCTTGGCTGTCTCCATTTCCCCATCTGTAAAGGGATATGAACATTTGCAGAGCACTTTGGGTTGTTATTAATTCTTCGTGGAGTATCAGAAATGTGGTGAACACTTTAAGATGCTGTAAAAGTATGAAGTAATATGACTAAACTCAGGCGGAGGAAGTAGCTGGCCCATAAGGTGCTTCCTTCGTCAGTCCTTCAGAGGAAGGTCTTTATCTTTATGACCTAAACATGGAATTTTTATTCTGCTCTGGAGGAGAGTTAATGGATGTATTTTAAATAAAGCTCTTCTGACAAAAGCTGGAGGAGCACCATCAAAATGAATGAAGCTGATGATTCTAAAATTTTTCTTATGCATCTCAGTGTAAAACAGAAAGCAGGATTGCTTTGTGCACAGCATAATGCCTTCTAATCTGCAGTGGAAGGCTGTGCTGAAGTCACTTGCAATTGGCCCTTTCCTCTTACCCTCCAGTAAACAGTAGACACAGGGAGACTATAATGGCTTGACAGTGGTTGCACATCCTGGGGTATAGCTGCTCTCTTGAAAAAAATAAGAAGAATGTCATGGACAAATGAATGTTGACAGTGGCCATACCAAACAATTCAAGAAAAAATTGCAGTTTTATACGTATTCCTGCTCCCTTTGTCAATACTTTAAAGATGGTTCTTATTTCAGAGCAGGTATTGATTGTGTATAGGTTAGGCCCCTGGTTCCATTTGTCATTTCTGATATTATAGTGTGTTATCGTTTAAAGCTGTAATGGGAGAGGTGGCTGAGCTTAAAGCAAGCTGGTTGTCTGAAGCTTTGATAAATGGCTAGATGGTCTTTGTTTCTGCAGCAGCGAGCAGTTGGCTGCTATTTGCTTTACCTTTTATCCAAGAATAACTGTGTGATGGGTTCTGGAAGTGAACAGTATCATTTTGTCAGATGTGGTTCAGAACTAGCCGGGTGGTCCTAGCAAAGCAGCTGAGGGATTTTTAACACTCGACAGGATGTGAGCAAAGGCCCTGCATAAAACTGAAACAATTCTGGCTCCACATGGCTGCCTTGGTCAAAAAGTTCTCAGAGTCGTTTTTAAGGTGAGAGGGCTGGAAATGCTGGAGGGGTTGGAGCAGGGAGGGATGGTGCTTTTAAAAGCAATTCTATTCATATGGAGGGATCTTATGAGAAAGATCAGAAGACAATAGTTGGATTAGATTTCTTTGATGAACTAACAAACTTGCAAACTGCTGCAGATCTAAACAAAAGGTCTGTTTCTCAGATGCAGTGCGCAGCCCCACCCCGGCTCTGAAAAGCAGGCTGGTCCAGCGTTTCTGCGCGGGACTGCAGAGGGAGGCAGCACACTCTCCTTGCATTCCTTCCCTCTGCATCACTTGCATTTCTCAAGGTTTTGGTATTGCTTTCCTGAAATCTGTTAGTCAAACTCAGAGTGCAGGGTTCCTTTGTATCTTGTTCCACTTCATTTGAATCAGTCTGGAAATGGGCAGCGGTCCCCTCCCCGGCAGTACTTGTGTGCGTTGGCTTTGCAGAACCTCTTCTATCAAATACTGGTTTCACAAATACGAGATGACACCTGTGGACGTTTCACAGCCTTATTCTGTCCTTTCTATTAGAAAAGTTCCATTTAGAATTTGAGTTTAGCCTAAGTCAGTGTAATACTGTGGTCTGTGTCAAAACACAACGTCTGAACAGAGGTAGAAACAGCAGTGCCCAGAAATTATTCCTCACTGGTTTGTAAACTCACCTAAAATATCTCAATAGCCATTCACGGCTAGCCTGCGTGAGGGAGTCCTCAATGCTTCTGAGTCAGGAGCAAGGTGTCCAGCAGTGGGGCCTGGAGCCTCCAGCTTCCTACCCTTCCTTAATTTGATAATCTGTGACTGGGAGCTCAAACTGCTTGCATTTATGCCTCTGGAAGGTTGGAATGGGAGCTCTTAATCCTGTAATTGAAGCTGAATTGCCTGGACAAGTAGCAGCCGACTGATCCCCCAGTTCTTTTACAAAAATCACAAAAGGCTGCTCAGCAGCCCACGCAGTTTATACCTCAGTGCAGCTCACTGTACCATGGCTGGGGAGCTCTGCTTCGTGTCTGGAAGAAGAAAGAAGTTACCTTTACTTGCATGGAAATAGAAACAGACAGAAAGGCTAGAAGTCAATTCTGCAATTCTTGGTCCTATGAAGTAAGACTGAATTTTTACAAGTCCTTGTTTTTCTGGTTTTTGTTTGTTTGTTTGTTTTTGTAAGATTCCTGTTAGATCTTAGGTTATGACAAGTTATACACTGGAGGAAGAGTTGCTGGTACTCAAACATGGATATGTAGGACTAACAAGATAAAGGGATAGTAAGCAAACAGAAAAGAAACAAATGAGACATTGAACCAATTCAGATGTTGGATCTATGTAAAGTAAGAGTAGCACCAAACCCCATCCCTCCCTCACATGCGTGCTGACTGAAGCCAAGTTTGGGGTTCTGGGGCTGCTTGAGAAGGCAACTCCCTGCACTCTTGGGTCATGCCTCCCCCTGCTCCTGGCTTTGGCTAGCGCTGTTAATGTACAAATATTGCAAGATGAATCCTTCTGACTGCAGGATGCAGCCCAACACAAGGTGCCTGTGCTCATACTCCGTCAGCATAATATGATGCTAGGAGACCCAGCTTCCCATTCACAAGCCCAGACTGAGGAGCAGATAACAGAGGGCCAGGGTGTCTGTGATGATGCTGCACAGCTCCTTTTGTGTGCACTAAGGGTCACTTTGCACTCTTCACAAGAGCACACCAGGCAGCATCCCTGGCCTAAGTGTCCCTGTGCACCAATGGTGTGCCTCTGTGGGCCCCAAAGGTGACTGAATTTCAATGAGGCTTTCTTCTTCAAAATGAAGGGTGCTGTCTAACAGTAAAATAGTGTTCTATTAAATTCAGTCTGTAGCAGACCCACTACTGAGGGCTATTGAGGCAAATAAGGGCAGGGTGATGGCAGTGCGTGGTCATAAAGTTGTAGTATTCAAAAATGTAGAAAAAGCAGGTTGTCAGATTTCAATAAAGCAGTGGAAATGAATAGATACATCTCAGAGCCGGATGCTTCCTAGTGGGATGGAATTTGAATAATAATATCACACTTGAACCACCATCAGGCTGGATTAATGGCCAGCAGAGGCAGAGCGCGGGATGGTGGGGCTGCAGCAGCAGCAGCACAACTGGAGCTGTTCCTACTGACACAGAGCAGTGCTTCTGCTTGTTTGCACAGCGAATGAAAAAAACAGGGGAGGAGGAATCTGGGAATTATTGCTTTAAGCTGCAGTTTTCAACAAAGAAATCTTACCATTCCAAACTGTCTAGACCTTTAAAAATAAAAGATGCGCAGTATTTACAATGCTCTTCAGTATTCATGAGGCTTTGCTGCTTGTTGTAAGGCGAGATGAAAACAATACTCAGTAGATTTTCATAAGTGACACGCAACTGTAAGATTGATAGATGATGTGGATTTAATGTATGTGGAGTTCAGCGCCAACATAAAAGCTGTGATGTACCCAAACACAGGGTTTATTAAATCTCTGTTTCCTTAAATGATCATCCAAAGCCTTTCACCATTTTCTTCTACCAGAAAATAAAGAAAAGAAGGTAGGAAAAGAGAGAGGGAAAAAAAAGAGGGGGGGATTCCCCTTAGTTTTGGTAGAGAATTACAATATCGGAACTGAAAGAGACAAATATTTAGACATTCTCTCTGCATAGAGATTAATGTGAGAGTCAGAAATACATGGAATCCACTTAAATTGATGTGATTTAGTTATGAATGGTTAAACAGAAGTATTCTCTGTCAAATGCCAAAACCTATTGTATTAACTCTTCCCTCACCCCAGCCCTCCTGTGCAGCCTCCCAAATGCACCTCGCTCTTCTCAGAGCCCAGGCACCCTTCTCCCTGCTCCCCGTGTGGCAATGCCAGGCTAGCTGAGGAAAACACTCATTCTGCTCCAGGAGAGCAGCTGATGAAGCCAGCAGCATGGTGCAGGGCAGCTCCTGCTGCCTGGGGAGCTGGGGGTGAAATGGAGAGCTCATGGGGATGGGAATGCAGTGTAGCCCAGAGGAGCCTTTGCAGCTGTCGGTCAGCCCGGAGCTGTTGCCCTCACAAGGCGTTTCTCCTGCAGCTTCCCTAATTTGAAACAGTGCTTCAGCCCTAACCTGGAATCAAGTGGATTACTTTTCCTTTCGTTCCACTTTTGCCCATTGGGCTGCATCTTTATGAGATAAGGTGGACTTCCAGTGTCCGAAATCCTCTTGGAAACCATGTCCAAGGTGCTTTTCGCTGTTTGTAGGGGTGCAGCACCCACACCTTCCTCAGCAGCGGCCGCAAGGAGCACTTTCTGCCATGCACTTACAGCACTTTTTAACCAAGGTGTGTTTGCTTCTTGGTGGAACATTTCACTTAGTTTCAGGGTCATTTCCTGTGACAGCTGAATGTCTGTCTGCCTTATCACCTCGAGATTTAGCACGATGATATAATTAGTACCGCTGTGCTCCTTAGCCCGGCCCGCTGCTGCAAATCAGGCCGTTTTCTCTCAGCTGAAAGGAGCCAACGGCTACAAACTGCAGTCGCTCTTAATCGTGTTGAACAAATTTGCCCTTTTTTTCCTCCCCTTTTTATTTCAAAGCCAGTGCTACCAGCACTCTGTTTACCCCTCGGTGTGAACCATTCACACTGGACTGACTGGTGACCCATTGCTTCAGTGCTGCTGCAAGGGCTGCAAGCAGGGAACTGGGCTGTGGTGGGACTGTGGCTGAGTGCAGCTGAGTTCTGCTCTGATTGGCTCTTCCTGCACTTCTGAATCAGTTGTTTTTCAGGTATCCTTCAGCTTCCACGTGAGAATTTAGATTCTGGTCTTTCTCTGCTTTCTCTCTTGTTTAAAAAGAAAAAAGTCTATTTTTTCCAAGGAAGAGTTTGACAATTTGAATCACTTCAGTAATTTTTTTCTGCTATTAGAGCTTTCTCACTAGTTACATTTGCAATTTTTTATGATACAAAGGAAGAATTTAAACAGAAAATAGAAGGAAGAGAGGACAGACATTGGAAGGAGGGAGAGCTGAGCACATTCCTTTGAATTTGTACAATTTTTATAGGTTCAAATATGTGACCATGTTCCCCCCCTCCCCCTCATTGCTGCTAAATATCCGAGGATGTTGTTTACACTAGCAATGTTTATTGGAAAAATAAACTTCAGGAAATACTCATGCAAAACAAATTGCAAATCCAGTATGGCTGCATTTCTCCATGAGAGATCTAGAGCTGGGCTGCACACTCATGCATGATGGGCACAGAACCTTCTGGGTACCTGGTTTCTAGAACTGCGAATCTGCCTCAAAATTCTCACGACAAAGAGATTCATTAAGAATCATTAGCAGAAAACATTATGAGTTATTGATAATGTATGGAAGGAAATTTTTAATTTGCAGATCAGGTACTGAAATCATCAAATCGTTTTTGCAGTGCACTTCCTTGGTATCACCGCCCATGCAAAGTGCTCATAGTTTGTAAAGCCTTGAGATTTCTGCATAGATTAGATGACATTTTCTCATACGCATCATCAGCTGAAGAAAGTGGGGGAGTGGAGAAAACAGATAGGACTCAGCAAAAAGAACAGAAGGAAGAATGTGAATTAATATATGCAAATAAAGGGTGCCTATTACTACAGTCGTGCCTGCAGAGATATTCCCAGTTGTGTTTTCTCAGCATGGAGCTGTTCCCTGTTCTTGCTAGGTGCTTTCCCTTGCCTACAAAAACCTGCTTAGTGCTGCTTGTCCTCTTCTTGTTTTGTTTTGTTTTGGTAATTGAGTTTTTCCATGTGTGAAATCCCAACATTTTTTTCTTTAAATCAGGATTAAATGCTTGAGGGACACAAAGAATTTTAACAAATTGGAAAGTCTGAGGAAAAGAACAAAACATGAGAAAGTTGGGAGTTCTTTCACCCTGCTTTCAGTAGCACAAGCACATGAACTTGTCAAATCTGTCTTTCTTTTGGAAGAATGAAGCGCAGTGGGGAAACATTCACATACATTCTAGACCTCCTTCTCTCTGCTTCTATTCATGCAATTTCTCCTTATCCCTCTTTTCTATCCTCACCTGTTTACAGTGGATTTTACATATATATTTATTAATTTTTGAGGCATGTATTAAGTAGCCAAGCTGCTACCATCTGCTGCTTTGCGTTTCTGCACAATGCTCACCTGCACACTTTCAGAGAGGTTTTTAAGGTTCTTGTGTGCCTCAGCACAGGCTGACCCTGGAAGTCCCATCTTTGTATTCATTTGTCACATTTACAGATGGAGAATGGGTGATCTCTGCAACTGCTTTGCATGTATTTCTTTGTCAGTATTTCTTTGTCTTTGTGCCTTCCTGACATGGAGGTGGGACTCTCAGTGCTGCTGTGGGTGGTGCCGTTGGTTCTCCCAAATAGCTCTTTTCCTGCCCTCAGCTTCTCCTTGACCTGATGGCCTTCTGTTTGGTTTTTTGGAAGCTGATATTTCGTTTTTGCTCCCATTTTTTGTTCAATGTTAAATTTGTCACAACAGTACTCTGTACCAGCTTTGAAAGGTATGGGTGAAGTTCATATTTTTGGTAAGTAAATAACAGGAGGGCAAATCTGCTGTGTTTGGAGACACTGATCGTGCATCTCTGTGGCCAGCAGCCCTCATGCAGGAGTGGCATGAGATTGGGCAGCAATGTCCTCTTCTTGGGCTGAGGCTCAAAGATTTGAGTTTGCTTCTCATCTCTGCCATAAACGTAGAAGCTTTGGAAGGAAGATCCCCTATCAGCCCAGCACCTTTCTGTCACAGGCATACCACTGCATGCACACACATTGCCTTTTTATAATCTCATCCAGCCTGGCTTTTCGCGTGGCCCACCATATTCCTTAGCTCCTCTGTTCTTCTGAAGGCACAGGTGATTGCTCTTTGTTTGATTTCTGCATAATGTAGGCAGTACCTAAAATAAGGAGGCTCTTGTTTTGCCTGAGCTTTCAGCTCAAACTGCAATATGATGAAATTAAGAACAGGCACAAAAAAAAGAAAAACAACGATACACAAAGAAGAAGCCAAGAAAGTGCAGTCTGGTGTTTCTCGGGCTTCCTTTTCCAATGCAGGGCTGTGGCAGCTGCACATCCAAGTGCATTATCACACAGGTAACCTATCACGGATGTGGCTTGAACTTTTATTTGTAATTTCCAGGAGCCTTCCAGGCCGGTGCAGTTCCTACACTGAGGTGACTACTGTGAGTTCGCTTTTTTAATTAAGGTTCTGTATTGTAACTAGTCAATGTACATTATTGGGAGAATGAATGTCAATGCCAGTGCTTTTTCTTTCTCTCCTTTATCTTTGTCAATGATTCAAAGACATGATTTATGGTTAGTCTCCGTCTTTCAGGATCATCCATCAAGCGCCGGTTTCACTACAGGGCTCGAAGTTGTAAATCATGCAGAAAGGCTGTCACTCATCTCATTTAACCCTTCAAACACAGAGATGGGAGAGGAGGGCTGTTCTTAGCAGAGGTGTAAGAAATAGCAGTAAAATACCCATAACATTGAGTCTAACCAATACAATTAATTGTTCTTAGTAATGCGATAGTTGTTATGAGGGTCAGTAGGAAAGCAGGGCATGACTCCGTCCTCTGGGTTCACTCTCTGAACCTGGAGGCCTTCAGGGCTCCATAATATGTCTCTGTTTTGTTTTCTCTTTTGAGCTCCTTTCGGATTGTTTAATGTCCATTACAGATGTGAGGAGCTGAGTTTCACTGCAGAATAAATCGTGGGCTACTTCTGATGGTGACCTTGCAGCGAGTGAAGAAGTGCAGGAGCCCATTAGCAGCTGCAGTTATCAGTTCTGTGAATTAACACTTCTCTCCTTTTTTTTTTCCCCTCTTTCATTTCTTCTCCTTTTTGGAGAGGAAGGCAGTGAAAGATGAAATGTGTGAGTGGCATCGGAGCTTCCGCACAGAGCCTGGTCTCATGGGCTGGGCGCTGTGGCTGAGCAGCACTCTGTGCCAGCCCAGCTCACATCCAGCTCCAGCTCCTGGCTCAGCACCTCCACCTGCTCCCAGCACAGAGCCAGGGAGACTGGCGCTAAATAATGAGGTGCTGTTCTTCTTTATCTCGCTGTTTTATTTATTTATTTTTGGTTCAAAGTGTCGGAAATTGGTAATGGAGGGTTATTAATGAAAAATATATGTTTGGGCTCTATTTGTTTAGATTCTGCTGTGACTTGATGGCAATTTTATCCCTGAATTATGTATGGCTCTGTTTTGCCTAGGTAAGCTGATACAAACAACAAATATAGTTAGAAAAAGATATATCAGTAAATAAACTGAAAGGTTGTAAAATATGAATGTTTATCATCCAGACGGTGCTGCTTTTCTTCTTTTTAACGTGAACTCTACTTGAGATGGTATATAGGAGCTTGGGACTTCCTCTGTTCCAGCAATCTCTGCAGCTTGTCACAAAAACAAATGACACCAGAGGGAACCTTGCCTTACACTGTATGCCTTTGCATGAACCTCAGTCTTCTTAAGGTGCTCATAACTTAAATTTATATCTTGATTTATCAGAAGATGAGATCCTATCCTTCCTCCCTTACAGACCAATGCTCCTCATAACCCAGGCTCCTTTCAGAATTTAGCTTCCTCTCACCTGGAGCGGGGCGAGTGCAAAATGCAGAGCAGCAGAGGGAGGTGTGCTCTCAGCAGTGTGTCCCATTCCCATGCTGGCATGGCAGAACAAATGGCAGTGTTCCCTGTCCCTGCGTTAGCCCTGTGTGTGCAGAACTCGTTCCTGCTGTAAAGCATAACACCTGCCACTGCCTCATGAGCCTGGCCAGTGCTCTGAATCTGTAAGCAGAAGGCCTTTCTCTGCTTCCTACCGAGTGCCAAGGTTGCCAACTGGAAACAACTTTGGAGGACAACATGTCTAATCATCTGATGCGATTAAGAGAAACGTTTAATCCTCCATTCTCTTTTTTAACTATTGTCCATTGTAGGCATCACGATATATAGCACTTGTTTTATTCTGGCGTGGAGTCCCATCCCTCAGGGAGCTCCAAGGATTTCTGCTAGAATATAGCAGAGATGAAGTTATAATGTTAGCGTCTCTCTGCAGTCTTAATTAAGACTGTTCTTCTGATATAAAGCGATGGTGTCTAATTACCAGAGTGCTGTCAGAAAGTAACTTTAAAAAAAAAACACACGTCAAGTAAGAGTTGAGAAGACCAGAAATATTTATTCAATTACCAATGTACAGCACTGGTAGAATTTTTTATAAGTCCAGCAGTCCGTATTGCTACCGATCCTCTTCTCAGTGTCCCACCTCAGAAGAATTCATAGCAACACGGACTGCTGGACTTCTATTTCCATCTTCTCCTCTCCACACAGTTGGGTTTGTTCAGGTAATACTTGGTGGGCTTGTTTGAGCAGATATCAAAGAATCCCCTGCCGTTTTTTATCTGGCACGTCTCACAAAGCATTTGAAGTGTATTCCACATCTCAAAGTCAAATCATGGCAGAAACGCCCATCCATGTGACCTTCCAAACAAGCCGAACCAAGCAGCACAAAGCTGTTTGTTACCCTGTGGTGATCAGGAGTCCACTTCGGGACTCAGCCCTCATTGCTGTTATTTTCTCTCACAGCCTTACCTCACAAAGACTCGTTTTTAAGACAGGATCTGGCCTTTGCTTTGCCAGGCAGCCCTGAGGGCCTGCGCTTGCTAGTTGCAGGTCTCACCTGGTGAGCTATGAGCTGCAGTGGGATTTGATGACCAGGTCCTGCAGTCGCCAGGCCAGCATGGAGCCAGGCGGTTGGTTTTGGCTCCATGTACTTTATGGCTCTACCTGCTGCAAGTCCCTTTTTCTGAGATTTGCATAAGATAAAAAAAAAATAAAAAATAACAGAGAGGTAATATGATGAATGCTGACAGGTACATTTGCTACAATTGATTAAACACTTTTGCCATCCGTACGGTTCTCTTCCACCCGCCTCGTGTCTTGCCAGAACGAGAGGTGTGAGTGACTTTGTCACTGACATTAAACAGTTGTATATACTTGGAGCTGCAAAATGCTATCCCCAGAGTTTGTTTACTCGATCTGTATTTCCAATCAGTGCAGAGGGTTTACTAAAGCAGTTCATTACTGATTTATTTATGATGTATTTAGATAGCAAATATGGTTCTGTCAGCAGTTGCTGGCTAAACAGTGTTGACAGACATTAATAGCATATGGTATAGGAATGGAATTATGATCTTTAAGAGATCTTTGTGTCTCAGCATACATTTACAGTTTGCATTTTTCCTAGGTGGAGAGACAGAGAACTTCTAAACAAGAAAACGGCGTTTCTTTTTCTTTTTGTAACCTTTGGGGTTTGTTGGTGGTGACATTAAAATCTTCTGTGCCTGTTTAGCTGTTCAATTTAATGGAAGACAAATTCTCCCAAAGGTTTAATTTACTCTCTCAAACTGAAATCACTGCGTTCTCACCATGGGAAATGGCCTTAATTTTCCCAGCCTTCAGTATACATCAAGCATATAATTCATTTCTCCCCCCTCAATACTTCCCTCATTAGAAAACAAAGTTTTTGATATTTAAATGTTACATAGTTTAAGTTGAGAAACAGATCTTCTTAGACCCGTAAAGTGCATTTGCAGGCATGATTGCTTCCCTCTGACAGCAATAGATTTATACAGGGTGGAACAGAAAAATACTTGAATTTTTGACCTTTAATTGTGTGCTCCCTCTAACACCAGCATTTTTACCAGTGGCAAGGAGAAAAAACAAAGAACGTAGCTGCTCATGGAGGAGGGAAGAGTGGGGAATGGCAAAGTCTCTTTGTGGCAGTCAAGATTGGTTGGAGAGACTGAATCTTGTCGGGAAAGGATCAGGGAGGAAGATGAATTTCATGAGAAGTTGCCTCTCAGTCACCTGGGGACAAACAAATTGGGAACTAATAGAGGAAATCATCTCATCTTTCTTTCTAGATTAATGATATCAGAGAAGGTGAAGTAGAAATGTGCTGTTTAATTCCCAAAGCAAGGGGCAACATTTTGCTTTCAATAAAATGAAGTTAATAAAGAAAATAAAAATTCTTTACTGGAATTAGATTGCATTTCCATAACGCTGCCTGGCTTCAGAACTGTACTTCGGAGCCACTGCTAACGAATATCCAGAAGAAGAAGAAGTGCTCTGGGCATACCAGTGACTACAGATGAGCTATTTGCCAGGAGCAGGAGGTCTTCTGAGTAACAGCTACATGAATGATTTTTTTTTAATTACTGCTATTTTTGATACATTGTTACAGAGTATGGGATGCAGGCACTTCCTACTTCCACTGCTGCTGGCAGCGGAAAAATGACTGTATGTACGTATATATATCCGCCAGACAAAAAGAAACAGCATAGCAACAAGAGATCCTGTACAGAGAGCCAAGAAAAATAAAACATCGGGCCAATTACTCCTCTGCCTAATTGCATTTACTTCAAAAGAATTATACCAGCAAGAAATTTAGCCTGTTGCATGTGGAAAAGTTAGTTTGTCATTAAGACATTAGGAATGAAACCCACGTGAGGGCAAAGCACAGTCTGGCTTCCAGTCACCCTTATCAAATCAATGCATTGATGGACCCCCTAGGGCTGACCCTCTGGGTAACCTCCCTGGGAATGCTGTTCTGCATCTCATGGGGTTACTGCTGCCCCAGTGCTGCAGCCCCACTGGACGCAGCCCACAGGGGGCCAGCTGTGCCTCCTGCACAAGGCTGTTGGAGGACTTTGCTGGTGGAGCAAAACACATTGGAGAGGGACTGCTGGTGTGGAGCGCTTGCCTGGGAGCTTCAATGCTGTCTCTATGGATCAGGGATGTTGGGCAGTAAGTGAGGTGTCAGAGATCTTGTTTGTTTAAGCTACATTTCTTTGAGGAATAGCAGTGGTGGTGTTTCGCTGCGTCTTCTCCCAGTGAGTATGTAAGTATTCCTGTTTGTAAGAGACAGAGTAGAGGAAAGTAGTGAATTCTTAAATAATGAGTGAAAAGCAGTTTTGGTCTTTCTGAATATAATTGTTTTAAACATGTTTTCCTCTCTTTGTGCAAAAGATTTTCATACATTTTAAGGAAAATATTGCACAGAAGGAGCAACGAACTGGCAGTATGACACATGTTAAAAAATTTCCCTGGTATTTTTTAATGCAGACTAGTCAGATTCCAGCTGTGCCTTAGTGGATATGTAATCAGCTCATTGTAGACCAGGCAAATGGATTGTTGTTCCAGACAAACTCTGCAGGTACTAGCTAGAGGTTGGATGCACCTTGCCTGCATTTAAATGTTACCACAGATTGATAAACGTATTCAAAATACATATTTTTAGTGGGCTTTTGTGCTTTTTGTGCTTTTTTATGTTGGTTGTTTTAGGGTGTTTTTTTCTGATAGAAAGAGAATGAAAACCATCTAGGAATGCCTTAAAAGGGAGTTGTTGTCTGGATTTGAATGCAGTGGATAAACAGGAATTGTTTAGACAGCATGTAATGAAGTGTTGTTGGCCTCTGGTCTGTAATAAATGCTTCCATATTACAGCTCCAAATCAACTTCACCCATAAAATCTCCAAGGGCTTTCTCTGCTTAACAAATCAGCTCAGACACATTGTCCATGGCCAGTATCCTCACGTAGAATTCAGAGACATACAGATCTACGTTCAAAAACCTTCTATGATACCAAAATCTTTTTTGTAGGTTTTAGTTTCATGTTATCAATATTTTGTCTCAAATTTGAGCTGGCTAAGGCACACAGGATTTTTTTGTCATCAGTAGTTTGATTATTGGTAGCTTATGTTGATTTTCAATACAGTTATTTAGTGGAGTTCTGCCTGAGAAGGAATCAAGTTAATGTGCAAGTCACTGCTCTCATTAAAACGTTCAACATTTCTCCATTTCAGCTACCTTTATCCCTGTGCACTTACCACTGTTTATTGTGACATGATCTCAGTCTTTGCATCATCAGGGCTTAATCTAAACATAAATGCAGATCTTGTAACGCACGCTGACAGTATAAACACTGGTCAAAAGTGGGTGACGTGCAAACTTTGGAAAGTGACACCTCATCTTCTGAATGCTCCCTGCGCCCATTTCCACAACGACCTACGAAAGAAAACTGGTTTTCCTCCTGATTCTTTCTGAAGGTCCCAATAATATTCCAGCTCAGTTTATTCTCCTGATTCACAGAAGGATTTTGAGGCAAAACACTGTACACGTACTGACCTATTGCCACTGGAGTTAAAGCCCTGTTTGTGTTTAAGGAAAACCTCTTGGTCTGCTCTCTGCTCTGCACCTGTTCAATTTGATTTATCTCCTGCTGTTTGTAGTTTCACTGATCACTTTCTTATTACTTTTACACTTCCATCCATTTCAGTTTTGTTCTCCTTTTCAAGTGATTTCTTACACCGCCCCTGCCACCTGCTCCCACCTGATGAATTGTCTGCTCAAACTGTTGATCTTGACCTGGCATGGTCTCTTTCAGAGAAAATAAATGATGCCACACAGACGTATAATGATGCCTTAATAAACATCCCAGGTACATTTGCTCCTCTGCAGAAGTGCAGAGCTTGAATGGTGGCATCCTGGTTGCATGCTGATGCCTGGGGGCAGTGAGAGAGGGGGAATTCAGACCCAAATGGGAACATTTTGCTTTTTGTGTGTATTTAACCAGCCTTGAAAATTCGCTGGACCTTTTTTTTCCCCAATCTTTTGCCTGTACTTTTGCTTGTGATCACTGGAAGCAGCAATAAATATCGTCTAATTCTTTAAAAAAATATATTATTTTTTTTAAATATCCTTTTTTATACTTGAGCTTGGCTGCAGCAGCAATTCATTTTTCAGCAAGTCCTTGGGTGGTGGTGAGATGCCCTCTGTTGTTTCTGCGTCCAGATCCGAGTGAGGCCCCAGAAAGAAAAGCAAGGCAGACAAGTTCATGAAGTTGTATTGTTCTGTCAGTGTTGGGTACTTGAGGCAGTTAATCTGCTCTTTCAGCTCTTTCAGGACATTCGAGTCCGGATTTTTGATCCAGCAGCCTGCTTTGTGAATTCCTTCAGGCCTTAAATCCATAGCTATGATAGATATAATATATGGCTTTTTTGTACCAGTGAGGTCCCTCACTTCAGCAGCGCTTACATCATGATACTTGTGCTGAAGAAGTTGTTTCTGTCATTAAATGACCTTTCTGATTATTGGATTTTTTTCCCATAACTCATGCTTGTTATTTCTCACTGAGATTCAGGAAAAGCTGATCCTGTGCAGCTGCAGCCTCCCGTTGCTGCCTGCTTCTTCTGCTGTTTGTCCCATATGATAAATTTCAGATATCACATAGGACAGGGCAGGAATGCAACACTGACACTGGTGATTACAACTTGTAAATGATCTGTGTGCTGGCCCTGGATCTGAGTCTTTTCCTGGATCATTTGAGACATCATTTAAAAAAAAAACACAGTTTAATATTTGTGTTTCAATCGTTTTTCTTCTCATTTTACTTTGGGTTGTCCATTTTGTTAATCTTGATACATACTTGGAAACCAGATTTATTTTTCACATCAGTTGGAAGCTCCTCCTTTTGACACAATTTGATTTGTTTTGCCCAAGTTTCTTGCAGAGTGGTACTAATTTTACTACTGAAGATTATTAGCGTTTTGACTATTAATAGGTCTTCATAGCTGCAAGGAGGCTGATGTGGGCAGCATTCAGACAGTAGGGCTGCATCACAGACTGTAAGGAGAAAGGAAGCATTTGATGGCATCAAAACTGGAAATTTTGGGGGGCAGGAAGAGTTGTGTTCCATGCTAGTAGGGCAGGATTAGTGCAGTAGGACAAAGTTACAGTGATGAGAGTAAAGCTGCAGTACATTTGCCCCATCTCCCAAGGGAGCAATAAGGCACAGTTCACAATGTCTGGTAAGAATTGCTGCAAGTTGTCGGTACGGCAGCCAGCAGCAGCACACCTGGGGTCACACCTCTTGCAGAGGAATATTTCGGGTACAAACTTAAAAGAAGTTACTACAGCTTTGGAGCAGATTTCAGTGGATCAAAGAATGGTTCTCGTCACAGCTGCTGCTGCCTTAACACTGCTGGCTGCAGTGAGGGGGGAACGGTGGGGTCAGGAGTGCTGAGGGCTCCCTCCACAAGCAGAGAAATCTGAGCACTGTGTTGTGGGTGCATAGAAAAATACTGTGCGTACCAAATATTCTTTTGGAATAATCATAGAATGCCTTGGGTTGGGAGGGACCTGTTGTTATCTCTCATTCCTACGGAAGGGTAAGAGGTAGAAAAGAAATGTGCACTAAAATCAGTAGGAGATCCCACTGACCTGTGTTAGTGCTGGAAGGAGGAAAACCTCCTCTCACAATTAGATGTGGACATTGCTGTTTTCCATGACACAGAGTGAATTTTGGCTGCTGTTTGTGACTCAGGAATGGCGCTGCACGTGTACTGGCCGTATGCTTGAAGGAGATGTTTTGACCTTTCTCATCTCTGACTGGTGTTGCAAAGATGGAGTGATGTAGAGCAGAGATCTTGTGACAGAGTAATAATAAGAAAGAATCTGACCGCCAATTGCTCATTACTGGATCTCTTTTAAATGCCAGAACCTTCTATGTTTGCCTTCAAACAACACTGAGCACCTAAATCACCGTGGTAAACAGATATAGAAAGAGACAGAAAGGTTAAAAGTGTACTCATAATCTCTTGCTTTTCCTCCTAAACATGTTTGATAGCAGTATTGTTTCTTAAAAACAATATGACCTCATTTGTAAAGCAATATTCATGCTAAGCTAGTCAGCTGTTAAATATACCCAGCACTGTGCATTATGATGAAGCTAAACCAGAATTTCAATTATTTTCTGGACACATTTAAAATTATAATACTTTACTGGGTTAGTGTTATAGTTCATCCAAATTACTCACAAAGTATCATATCAATCTCTTGCAACTGCTTATTGCTTACATATCTGAGAAGTTAGTCAAAGGAAGATGCTGGCTGGGTAATGACCTTCATGCTGGCTTAGTGCTTTGATGGTTATGTGGCTATAAGTGCATGGATGTCTAATGGTCAAAAGTCAATGTTTGTTGGCCGTAATATTTATCACAGAAGAAACAGACTATTCATTTGGACCAGCATTTGAAACAGTATGTTCCTGAAGGAAAAATAAAGAGGGAAATAAAGCACTTGATGATCCATGTGTTCTTGACTGGTGTCCCTTCTGCAACGAATCCCAGTGAGTAAAATTCATGCTTCCAAACTCGTGGAGTTTGTTTGTTGCCTGGAATGAAAGACTGAAACAGAGCCAGAGGATGAGGAAGACGTATTTCTTCGTGCCCTTACTTTCTATTTACTTAGCTTACCTGAAGAGATGCTAAGCCATGCCTTACCCAGCTGTGAGTGATGAGTGCAGGTTTATTGGCAAGAATGGCTTAAAGCAGATCTCACTGGAGCTTCACTTTACCTGTGTGTGTGAAGGGAAGATCAAACACCCACCTCTCTTTAGACAACTGTTGTAATAACAGTGCTCTTGTAAGGCCATATGGGTATTTTTAATAAATAGGCTGCTAATTAGTGATCAAATGACTTGTCTCTCTCGTAGTGCCATTCAGTGCACTAAAGAAACATTAGTTATTAACAGAAATGGTAATTTCCCACTGTTGCAGAACTTACCTGAGCGCTTGAGAACAACTGTGTGAAGGGCTGATGCTTCAGGGGTGTTGCACACTGAGTGTTAAGGCCCAGCTCTTCTCAAGGGGAGTGAGCTGTGAGGAAGCGCTGCCCGTGAGATGAGCCACGGGCTCCATGAGTCAAATGGGTATTTATTGTTTTTGTTGGGCTAAAGAAGCAGGTCTCCATAAGCATATTCCTCAGCTTCTTTCCATTTATAATTGTATTTAATATAAATGTACTTCATTACTGGAGAGCAGTCTTCTTGGCCATACAATAGCAAACAAATTCTTCAGAAGAGTCTTTAATTATTCATTTGGCTGTGCTATATTTTATGCTACTTTTCATAAATGTTAATCTTTATTATTGCCCTACCAGGAAAAAAAATACAAGAGAGAAAGAAAGAAATACCTGTTATTAAATGACCTATCAGGCTGACATGGATAAATGTTGGTAGCTATTTAATTGTTTCCCATCTGCAGTTTTATACAGTTTCTATCAAACTGAAGGGTAATTTTTTTAGTAGCTGCTTATTTTAAATGTACAAAACCCTTGTGTGTAATTCCATTAGCTGCCCTACAGCATTGCAATCTACAGTTTCCCTGAGGCTGTTGTGAAATATTGATGAAATCCTTGCTTTTGTGGCTTCCTCTGATACACTAAACATTTGTCTGATGTTAGTTGAACTTGAATGGATCTGTTCAGAGCTATATCAGCAGTGACTTCAAAGGCTGTAAGGCTGTTACAGTTTTTTTTTACAAACTGAAGTTTCAAAGCCTTACCATGTGGTACTTTAAAAAAACAAAGTTCATATCAAATGAACCAAAGTGCTAGCAATACACTGGTAAGACTCATTACAATTTCAATTTATATAGATACATATATACTTCTTTTTTCACTCTGACTGTTAGATCATGCCATTTAAAGAAACTTGGATTGGTATTTAGGGGAACCACGGGAAAGGAACGAGGGAAAGCAGAATTCGAGACCCTGGTTTTAAATGAGGTAATGTGCACGTTCACAAAGCCACGGTGCTGTCTTCCACACCAATCTATAGGACAGGAGATAACTGAGGAAAGGCAAAGGGGGACGAAAGTTTCAGGCATTTGTTTTCTTAGTGAAGTGATTTACAGCGTCGCAATTAAAATGACTAATGAGGAAAAGATATTTACTGCTACTCTGTTCCTCTGCTTGCTCGCGACAAGACTGCGTTTTGGAAAGCACCCTGTGTGTCTGCTGAGCAATGGAGTGCGGCTGGGCTGGGCGCTGTGGCGCTGCGATGGCTGTGTGCAGGGTCTGGCACTGTGTGCTGGGCTCAGGAAAGTCCTGCTGGCAGAGGCACAGCCACGACGCGGTGGTTGAGTGTAGGGACAGCTCTTGGCAGTCAAACTATTCCAGGATCCATAACTGTCATCACTAGAACAGTGGGCAAAATTGCAATTTGGACAATAGCAAACACCTTCCATTGGCTCAAGGAATAACATTGTAAGTTCCAGGGCTTTGTAGAAAATAGCAGGTAGAGGTGTTTTCTAATGAAAGGCCAACTATTCCCTGAGACTGTAAGCCTTCATGTAAGGAACAAGAAACATTGGTGTGGAGTATGGCTACGTCCACCTTTGGAACACAGGTCAGCTATCCAAGCAGATGGATTTGCCTTTTTTTCTCAGTGCAGTAACCTACTACATAAACAGCTTCGTCCTTGAGAAAAAAATGATTCAGGAAAATACTCCGCAATTATTCCATCCCAGGTATGGACTCTCAGTTAAGCGGAATGCGTCACCTCTCTTTTTGCAGTCTTGCTTTTGTTTGTTTCCTTTCTTTTTTTTTGTTGTTGATTTGCTCTGAGTTTGTGGTAGCTCGCAGGCCAATTCGCTGCACATATGCTCCCAACCGTGGATCGTTTTCATTTGTCTCATGACTGTGTAGGATGCAACGTAAAAAAGACATAATCTTTTTTTCTCCTTTGTGCTGCTGAAAGTCCCAGTGAAGCTGGTGGGTATTTTGCCTTCTTAACCAGTAGGAAATTGGACATTTAATAGAAAACTTTATACTGCAACTCTAATTAGAGTACAACAAAATGAAAACCCAAAATTGCTTCATTTCAGCATCATGTATAAATAATGGTTATGGCTCCATGGAGTTTCCTCTGTGTGTTAAAATTCAGTTATGGCAGAAGCCACTCCGAGAGGGGCTGGAGCTGCCTTCCCCAGTCCTCATCAGAGAAATCCATGCACAGGTATCCAAGCCATAACTATTCTAAAAATAATGTTCTTAAGAAGAGGAAGCAGGATATTGGGAAAGATTTCTCTCTTAAGGTGAGGAGCTGTTTGAGCTGTTTTGGATGCGGAGTGACTCCACTATGGTAGTGACTGAACCTTCTTTCCTAAGCTACTGCAAAATAAATTTGGATGTGATGGTAAAAAGTCACAGAGACAAAAGGTGCAAATAATTTCCTGTTACCAACAATAGAGATCTGGCTTCCCAGGAAAGAGGCTGTTGAGCCTAGGCAACTTTTTCTGGGATTTGAGAGAAGTCTGCAGCCTCCCTCAGGATGCTGAAGCACGTGGCTTCAGGAATGAACCTCACCCCTCTGCGATGTGTGGACCAGATGATAGAGACATTCCTTCATATCGTAACCCCTGTGGCTCAGAGGCAGACTCTCTCTGCTCCCTTCATGGCGAGAATGGAAACCTTTTCTGTCTTTTCCTTCTGCGTTTAACTTAGCAGAAAGTTATTTCCTCGGTACAAACATTTTTAACATAATCTAAAATGTCCTGAAATTGTATAATTCAATCTCGTATTTGAGTTCTTACCATGAAATTCCATCATGTTTCCAGACTGCTCTTAGTCCTGTTAAATTACAAAATGCCTTTGGTATAGGAGTTACAGAATAGAGTAGGGATCTTTTCTCCCTTCAGTTGCCAATTTATTTCTTCAGTAGATTTTCAAACTATGATGAATCTACAGTGGGGAACTTCTACAAGGAGCCAGGATAAGATTTGTCTTTGGGCAGCTAATATAGTTAGACATTTTTTGAGAAAAAAAGAATGAGAAGTGGTCATTATCCATTATCTGCATTAAATATCTCAGAGAAGGAAACAGCTTTTGCCAAACACAAAAAGATGTTTGAGTTGAAGCCAGACAATAAGGAAACAAGATCACCTTATAGTACTGTGAGATTGTTCTACTAATAATGTTATTTCACGTGAAACTAGAATATACATGAAGAAGTGCAGATGGTGAATGGGTTTTACATGGATTAGTGGTGTTCTGGAAGGTGATGTGCTGTCCCTTCTCTTGGCCGAAAATATATTTTCCAGTCTTGGAAAGAAACACACGTATATATATACACATATGTATGTGTTTCTTTATGTGGAAAAAGAGCAAATTTGAGTTAAAATAATATCCACTGGTGGAAAAGTTACCAGCAAAATCAGACAGTTTTTTAAAAAAGTATGCAATCATACTCTGCAGTTCAAATTCAGAAGAGCTGTACGATGTGGTGCACATTGCATTGCAGGCCATTGCAGTGCCTGGCAGCTGGGGTTGGGCTCAGCGTCGCTGGGCGCTCGGCTCACTGCTGTCTGATGGACAAAGTTTCAAGGTAAATGTGATGGAGTTTTGCATCCTGAATATCAAAATAGAAATTTTGCATGTCGATTAACTATTCTTTTCTTTTGGACACTGCAGAAATGTGCTAGAAATGTCTAGGAAAATGGTATCTCTTGAAGAAGAAAGCATCAGCTGTTTACTGCACTGCTTGTCCCAGAGAAGCAGATTGCTTCAGTTACTGAGAATCCAATCACAGAGATATGGTGGGAAGTAATAAGAAATAAGTTAAAACATTTTAGAATTTTATTATCCATGTGATAATATTATCCTTTCTTATGTCATGTTTTTGACTTTGCTATCGTAGGATCAATCGGCACTAAAACCAAATTCTGTGTTTCCATTCAGGAAGCCAGAAAGTGCTTCCATTCAATGCTCTGAAGCTCCTGGGCTTTGCCTGGTCTTAGAGATGCTGAAGTTTCAGTCCCTTGTGTCCTTGGTACTTCTCGTTGCCCATCTCCCATCTCAGCCTGGGCCTGTTTAATTTCAGTGGGAAAATTTCTCAGCTGGGAGAAGGAGGAAACATTCATCTGGTAACTGAGTTTGGATTTCTTTTTTTCTTTTTTCTCTTTTTTCCATAAGACAGCTATATATGAGCAGCTCAGAGGTTTGGAATGTCAGAATCAGCCTGGGGGAGAACGGGTGGGAAAAGAACAGGCCACTCAACAATTTATTATATGGACATCAGTACAACGCCAAAATGTATGCTACACATTACAGACACTGCATTTAAAGCGTATGAGTGTACAGGCTCAAGACACCCTTTATATGTAGCTTATGCAAGAAATAATGCAAACTTAAATGAGTGTAATTTCTGTTAAACAGCTGCATCAGTTGACACTGAGCACACACACACTGCTGGGTGTGCACAGCAGCTCTGGTACCACAGCCTGCCTGCTCAGAAGAGACTCTGCTGATCTGAAAATGCTCACAGTGACTTGAGTGGTTTAAATAAACTGAAGTTATTTTAGAAGTGGGATACCAAAATGTGTTTTCAAAGCTGCTCAGAACTCTTACCTGTTATTAAGATGGAACTGACCACTGATTTTGTGAAATTTTGATGGTACTTTCTAAGAAGTTGTTTCAAAGCTTTCTTTGCTAAGATTGTATCTGAGCGTTATGCAGCCTATAGAAGAGGATTTCTCAGCACGAGTTACTCTTCTGTAAAGGTTATAGTAAACATGTCAATGCCTAATTAAGCAGAAAAATTTATCTGTACTATGGGGGATATGCAGCTGCCTGGTTCTTCTGTTTCTCCCAGTCAGCCCTTCAGAAGGACATAGGAGACAGCAAAGAGAAAACTCTGTATGTATCACCCAAAGGAAAATATTACCTTCTGGTGAAAGATGGGTTAACAGCATTCTGAGAGTTGGTGCTGAATTTGAGAACCAAATCCGCACCGACTGAAAAGCGTGCGGATGCTGTTTGTTGTCTGTTTGGTCTGGTTCCTCCCTTGCATTCCCTCCTTACTTTTGTTGCACTGAGTGTGAGGTGCAACGCGTCCTGGTGTGGGGCCAGAGCTGCTGCCTGCGCCACGCGGGGTCTGCAGCACGGTGAGCAGCACGGCAGCCCTGCTCAGCATTGCGTGCTGCTGCACAACGCGGTCAGCGCTCTGCATGCATGGGGGGTTCTGCCGGGTCCCTCCATTCTCTGCATCCTCTGAGCTCTGAATGGGGTACAGGGTGAGCATTATCTGGCCATCAGGGGGGATATTTAATGATGCAAAATAATCATTTTATTCTTACTCTTGTATTTAGTGCCTGCCTCCATCTGATCAACAGTAAATGGGGCCGCGAATGTTTGCAGTACCCCAACACACTACTGAAAGACTTGTTGGTTTAATATTTAACACAGCACTTCATGTTTAGCTTCTTTGCTAGTGTTTGTCACTGTATGATTATTACTTTATCATGTGAAAATGGTGTCCAGGTCCTTTGCTCTGAGCCGTTATCTGTACCTCTGGTTGTGAAGCTGCCTGGTGTTGCCTAAGAGTAAGTCAAGCTCACATCTGTGGAGGGCCTAAAGCCACGGGAATGGTGCAGGGAAGTTGGCTTGCGTGCATTTCTAGTGCATCAGGACAGAGAACCATCACTTCCTTCTTCTTCTACTGCAGGTTTATCCACTAAGCGGTTCCTCTGCTTGTGCTTCAGCTCAAGGCTTGGCAGTGAGCATCCGTTGGGAGGGGTCACATATGCTCCCAATTCTTAAATGCAACTAGACTGAAAAATTGAAACACATCTGAAAAAAATCATGGAAGGCCTTGTCTGTATGTTAATCAGAACAGTTCCAGTTTTTCTGCCCATCCCTCTTGATTTGTGAGAAGGATATCATTTGCACAGGAGAACTGAGTTCAGGATGGCAAAATAAGACAGGTCCTCAAACAGGCATTAGTTGGTCATTCTCAGAAGCAGGGAAGGAATTTTAAACAAGTAACACTTTTAGGTTCATCTGCATCCTTCTTTCTGAGCTTTTAGGGATAGGTTTTAAGTCTTATTCCACAGTTACAAGTAGTAGAGTATTATTTTATTGTATTTTATTTTATTTTTGTTTTATTTTGATTATTTCTAATGGCAGCTCGGACTGTGGGTTTCTTCTTCACCTAATTCCCAGACACACAAAGCTAGGGCTGCAGTCCTCAACGCACTGCAGTGCAGTCACACGAGTGAGCAGTATGGAGTGTGCTCCCAAATGAACGAGCGCACCAACGTATCTCCTGCAAAGACTTCTGAAACCAGCGCTTTTGAAGAGTGGCTGGCTGTAGCACTGGATTGCATGCGTTGTTTTGCAACGTCTGGTAAAAAAACATTCACCTTTTTTTTTTGTAAAAACACATCTGAGCCACCTGCTCTCTCCATCACTTCTGGAAGTCAGTCATTGATTGTGAGGAGTTGACGGGAGTTTATCCACTGACTGCCATGGAAATGGTTCATGATTAAGACTCTCCTTTTCTCCGCTGTTCAGACTTTTTTTGCCCATGTTATCTCCCATAACTTCAGTAAAAGCACTGCTGTTATAAGGGAGGAAAAATAAAAGAAAAAAAAAAAAGAAAAATTCAGATTTCCTTAATTAATTTTAAAATTTACATCTTATCCAGTATCAAGTTCTTCTTATTAATTAATTAACCCCTTTTTTAAATAAGATCATTCAGGTCTTGTCCTGCTTCTTCAGTGCTATACTTTGGTCTACCTCTGTCACATCCTGTTCTGCAATTTCAGGGTTCTTGCCCTGAAATGTATGTATTTGTTTTTATTGAAGTGCAATTTGCTTTTATGGTACGCAGTACATTACTTTTACAAACAAAAGAGTTCCACTTAAGCCTATCAGTGCTTTCAAATGTTGTATTTTGACATATAAATTATTTGTGTATATTCTAAAGTGCTTTTTCAGGTGATCAAATGGTAAAAGATTACTGTACCTAGATGATTCTATGAACCAGGCAGATTATGGCAGTTATTTGTCTTCTGTTCTTTGCCAATTCTACCCTTCCTTTCACTGAGGCTAAAAACAATTTGGTAGAATTGAAGCTTTTAATATAAACTTTAAATTCTTACATATGAATTTTCCAACTGTCCTATTACAGGACAGTTAGAATTACAGTCCCGTGACAGGAAAATTATTAACTCAGAATCTCTGGCAGTTATAAAGAATTATGATCATCTGCCAATAACATGCAGCAACCTTCACAAAAAGAGACATCACTTGGCTTTTTTCACTTCCAGAACTAACAGGCATTAAAGTTGTAGATTAAAATTAAGTCTGGTAAAGAAAACACATAGTGAAACTAGAAACCTTGAACTGCAGTGTTCTCCGTTAACAAATTATTTCATATATTGACGTTACATTTCAGGTTACGTCCAAGAGGAAGATTTAAAGGAAGAGGAAGATATAAAGGAGGAGGAAGAAGATGATGATGACAATTCAACTGCTCAGCTCCAGGGCAGCAATGACACCGGAACGGATGAGGAACATGATGTGGGTCCTGAGCAGAAAGGGAACTTCAGCTACCAGAATTCCCCTGTCAGTCATATATCTACCCAAGATGCAGAAAATGAATCACTGCTGAGTGATGGTAGTGACCATGTGACAGATGTTAAAAGCATTTGCTCTAGAGAGCCGCAGGATCCAAAAACCAGCACCCATCCCAAAGCCCAGAATGAAGCACACAACTGCATGGATAAAATGACAGCAGTCTATGCCAACATACTGTCAGACTCTTACTGGACAGGCTTGGGGCTGGGTTTCAAGTTGTCCAACTCTGAAAAGAGGAGTTGCGACAACAGAAATGGAGGGAACAAAGCTGATTTTGATTGGCATCAAGACGCACTGTCAAAAAGCTTACAACAGAATTTACCTTCCAGACCTGTCTCGAAACCCAACCTGTTCAGCTCCGTCCAGCTCTACCGGCAGAGCAGCAAAATGTGTGGGACGGTGTTCACTGGTGCCAGCAGGTTTCGGTGCCGGCAGTGCAGCGCAGCCTACGACACGCTGGTCGAACTAACAGTTCATATGAATGAAACAGGTCACTACCAAGATGACAACCACAAAAAGGACAAGCACAGACCTACCAGCTACTCTAAGCCTCGAAAAAGGGCTTTCCAGGACATGGACAAGGAAGATGCACAAAAAGTTCTGAAGTGCATGTTCTGCGGTGATTCCTTTGATTCCCTTCAAGATTTGAGCGTTCACATGATAAAAACAAAACATTACCAAAAAGTGCCTTTGAAGGAGCCAGTACCAACCATTTCTTCAAAAATGGTCACTCCAGCAAAGAAACGCGTGTTTGACGTTAACAGGCCTTGTTCCCCCGATTCCACGACGGGGTCTTTCTCAGACACTTTTTCCCCGCAGAAGAACGGGAACCTGCAGCTATCCTCCAACAACCGCTATGGCTACCAGAATGGTGCCAGCTATACGTGGCAGTTTGAGGCCTGCAAATCCCAGATTTTGAAGTGTATGGAGTGTGGAAGTTCCCATGACACCTTGCAGCAGCTCACGACCCACATGATGGTTACCGGCCACTTCTTGAAAGTCACAAGTTCAGCTTCGAAGAAAGGAAAGCAACTTGTTCTAGATCCTTTAGCTGTGGAAAAAATGCAGTCGCTCTCTGAAGCACCAGCCAAAGACAGCCCGGTGTCGAAGTCAATCAGTAAATCATCATCTGCAGAATGCATAGCTCCTGCATCTGAAATTAAAAAAGAAAGTAAAAAAGATAAAGCTGATGATGCAAACAAAGATGAAAAAGCAGTAAAAACTGAAGAGTTTGAGGACGCTCTTCAGAAACCACTGGATCCCACAATGAAATACCAGTACCTCAGAGAAGAAGATTTAGAAGATGGTTCAAAAGGTGGTGGGGACATTTTAAAGTCTTTGGAGAACACTGTCACGACAGCCATCAATAAAGCTCAAAATGGAGCACCTAGCTGGAGCGCATATCCCAGCATCCACGCAGCTTATCAGCTCTCAGAAGGAGCTAAGCCATCTTTGCCTGTGGGTTCCCAAGTACTGCAAATCAGGCCAACAATGGCCAACAAGTTGAGGCCCATAGCTCCAAAGTGGAAAGTCATGCCTCTCGTCCCTATCTCGGCAAATGTGGCTCAGTGCACTCAAGTGAAGAAGGAAACTGATGACAGGGAAGAGGTACAAAAGGACTATGCTAAAGAGAGCATTCAAGCTGAGCATGTTTCACTCAGCCAGAGTGAGAGGGGACCTATCCTCAAATCTGAAGCCTCTGGGGAGCCAAAAAAGACAGAACCATGTCCCTTGAAAGAGGAAGACAAAATTAAAGAGGACAGTGGAAAAGAAAAATCAGCCCTCAAGGAACCAACAACAGCTTCTCTTAGTAATGGTTGTGCTGCTGCCAACCATTCATCAGAGCTGCCTTGTGTCAACCCTCTCAGTGCCCTGCAGTCGGTACTGAATAATCACTTGGGCAAAGCCACTGAGCCTCTACGGCCCCAATCCAACTCCAGCCCCAGCTCTAGCACGATTTCTATGTTCCACAAATCTAATTTAAATATGATGGAGAAGCCAGTTTTATCTCCTACTCCAACCCCACCAAAGCCTGCAAGCGTAACCAGGCACTATTTGTTTGAAAATAATGATCAGCCTATTGACCTGACCAAATCAAAAGGCAAGAAAGCTGAGTCAGCTCAAGCACAATCCTGTACTTCTCCACCTCAAAAACATGCTCTGTCTGACATCGCTGATATGGTCAAAGTTCTTCCCAAAGCTACTACGCCAAAACCTGCTGCATCTTCAAGGATCCCATCTATGAAGTTGGAAATAGATGTCCGACGCTTTGAAGATGTCTCAACAGAAGTCTCCACTCTGCATAAAAGGAAGGGCAGGCAGTCGAACTGGAACCCTCAGCATCTTCTCATTTTGCAAGCTCAGTTTGCTTCCAGCCTCTTCCAGACATCCGAAGGTAAATATTTATTATCAGATCTAGGCCCACAGGAGCGTATGCAGATCTCAAAATTTACCGGACTGTCAATGACCACCATCAGCCACTGGTTGGCAAATGTCAAGTACCAACTTAGGAAAACTGGAGGAACAAAGTTTTTGAAAAACATGGACAAAGGGCATCCAGTCTTTTATTGCAGCGACTGTGCATCTCAGTTTCGAACCCCATCTACTTACATTAGCCACTTAGAATCCCATCTAGGTTTCCAAATGAAAGACATGAACAGGCTGGCTGTGGAGCAGCAAACCAAGGTAGAGCAAGAAATCTCCAGAGTTTCAGTTCAAAGGTCTCCTGAAACAATAGCTGGAGAAGAGGACACAGACTCTAAGTTCAAATGTAAGTTGTGCTGTCGGACATTTGCGAGCAAACATGCTGTAAAACTTCATCTAAGCAAAACACACAGCAAGTCACCAGAACACCATTCACAATTTGTAGCAGAAGTGGATGAAGAATAACTCTTAAGGTATGCATGCTCTATAGTGAGTTTTTATTTCATCCTTTTAAGGAGGCCTCTTTAAATATTCATACTTTATTCAATGTAGGAAAACACTATAAAATGCATAATGTACTGTTGCTTCATTAAACTAATTGCATGTACCTATTCATTTTATAATGTTTTCAGGAAGAGCGCTTGACAAATGCAGAACAACTATATAAAAAAAGTTGCTTCTTGTTAATATTTTCTCAGTACTCACTTCCCTTTTTGTTTCTAAGAATTGCTTCACATCCTATGCACTTCAATGTGGAATGCAAGAAATGAATGCTACTCTTTGCAGTGAGAATGGAAAAAGCAGGAAAAAAAAAAGGCACTGAACACCAAAAGATTGTTACCTCCCTCAGTGCTAATGCATCTGTAAATCTGATTCTGATGGGGGAAAAGAAGGCAATTCAAATGTCAAATTAATAAATAATAAATAGCCCGCGTTCCTGATACACTCAAACCTAGTCTCAAGAATCTACTGATGACTGAGAAGTTTATGTCTACAAGTTTAGTTATTCTTTCACTGATATTTGGACATTCCTCACTGTACAAACTGTTGATATTTTACACGTACCCAACACTGTTGGGAGTGGCCTTTCCTGGCGCATCGCTTTAACCTTGCTCATGTCTCTGCTCATTTCGTTTTTAATCTTGAAGACATTTAATTGCGTTTTGTTTCCCGTTGGCGGCCGTGTCAGTCTGTGATACCACTGACTTCAGCATAAGGTTTCATGCGGGCTGGGGGGGCTGGCTCTTCTTTCAGGAAGCACTGAGATTTCTTTTACGCAGTTATATTTCCAAAACGTGTTAATATGATACTTCTGCATTACTGTTGATACTTTTTTTTTTGGCTGAAAGATACACCGACCAAAGTGCTGCCACTGCCAGTGTTTATGGTATGTAATGTCATGTTCAGATTACGCACCGTTTTTGCATTTTTAATTTTACTTGATTCACAAACTCAAATCTTCTTGGTTGAAATAAATATGCAGAACTTCTACTGAAAGTCCAAATAGAAGTTTTCTGTTCTAACACGTTTATTTCCAGCAAGGCTCTCTTAGTCATTCCCAGCAAATTCACCAGCAAACTCAGGCTCTGCTTCCATCTGCAGAATAATCATGTGCAGACTCAGATTTTCTCCATCATGTTCATTACTTGAATCACATTTGGGAAATGAATTCATCAGACAGTCAAAATTAAGGATGTGTTGTGAGTTGTCACTCACGCCACCTGCTATTGTGGCTATTCTCTGGCTAATTGAGGGTGCAAGCACTCCGAAGATGAATACTTGCTTGTGTGAAGATTTCACATTTGTTTGCTGCAAATATTCATGAAGCTTTAAGAAACACATTCTTTGTACGCAGCCAGCACAAGGACTGTGTGTCACTTACGCTCTGTTTAAAAGGCTACTTTTGGATAATTTAAGCCACTAATCAAAAGGTTGCTTTGGGATGGGTAATAGAAGCTATTGCTATAGTGTGTAATATTCAAGTGCAGTAAGACTGAAGTTTTACACACATCTTGTATGTGCAGTCTCTATTTGACCAGATTTATTCTTTCTGCACATTTCAACAGGCAAAATTCAGTCCAACTGGAAGGGATTTAATTTTCTCCGTAGTGCTAACATCCTTTCTTTGTAGGCATTTTTAACCCAACATTAGAACCCAACACAAAAGGAAGAAACAAACGTACCTTTTTATCTGAAAATAACAGATTTTGTGCTTAACCATTTTATTACCATTCAAAATCAATATACCTCCCAAAATATTGGGAAATTACAGGAGGTTGGTTGGGAAAAATATACCATATTTCATTTCCTTCCTCACCAGTTAATGATTAATAAGACTCTGACATTCGTCGTTTTCACATAAGAGATATCAGAGCAAACCAATAATTTGGGTTCTATCAAACAAAAGCTATCTGCCAAATATATTAATGTAACAGTTATTTTGGCATATTCATGGCTTAATACCTGACAAATGTTTCAGATTTGGTTTTAAAAGCACCGTATTATTATGAAGAGGCAAACCAAACACCCACCCACATAAACATGCTATTGTTCCTCAGGATTTGGAGAATAAGCACAAAGAAAAAAATCTGAGGGGGAAAAAAAGGCTTTCTGCACTGTAATAACCCAC
This sequence comes from Tympanuchus pallidicinctus, assembly GCF_026119805.1. Lineage (NCBI taxonomy): Eukaryota > Metazoa > Chordata > Aves > Galliformes > Phasianidae > Tympanuchus > Tympanuchus pallidicinctus. The sequence continues at coordinate 1,286,228 of NW_026294722.1, forward strand.
ACAGACACATCACGAGTGTTATTCAGGTGGATGTGACATAAATAAGGCACTGTCCTGCCTGCCTTTGGCTACCCAGAGATCGCCGTCCTTTTAATACTCATCCTTTTCTAATCTACATCAAGATGCAGGTTGTACCTCACCTTTGAAAAAATATATTTGAATGGCAATGACAGAGTGATAGCACTGTTATCTGGAACTATAATTTGAGTTGGTATGCATGATAGCACAAATTGTGTGAAATGATGGGGTATTTTGGATAGCACTGTAAAGGTTTTATGACTGTAAGCCTACCCAAGTTCTGGCTGCGCTGGAAGCGTGGAGGCCACAGTTTATTCTTATGGTTCCTTCCTGAGATCTGCAAAGAGACTAAATCATATAACAGGGATTTTCAGGGTTTACTTATTCTTACCATGTTATTGTTAAGATTCGGGATGCGTTTGAATACTAACACAGAGGAGAGCACAGTGCTGAGAAACGGGGAATATAAAGCACACCAAAATTCTTACAGCATGCACGTGCATCTGCATTCACTTGTAGGCGATACTGTAGTGGCACAGACATAAAAATATATATAAATAAATGGAAATAAAACAGTGGAAAGTGTATCCGAAGTACAGAAATACATAAAATACTTTTTATATTTTAATGAAATTTACTGTTAAAGGTGATATTTTAAAATGTTGACTATCATTAAAGTATAAATGAATAACCTGGGTTGGTACTGTAGAAAAATGTGTTATGCGTATGGATTTATTTTTAAGATCTCTGTGAGGCTGTTTATAAGAAATTCGCTATAAATTCTTCTTAAATGTAAAGACACACATATCTGTTTTATGTTCCTCTTCAGTGTTTTCTTGAGTTCCTTTAACTGATATGGGCTTAGTAATATAATGTAAAATTATGTGTAATATACAACAATCAGATGTCTCTATTCTTTTCGTTTAACCTACTTCATATTTGTTTTTATTGCTCTTCTTCAAAGAAACCCCGTGAACATTAGGGAGCGTGGCTTAATCAGAACTAATTTGTATGATGACTTATACCTTCAAAGAGGATTTCTTCCTTTTTTGCAGTTGAATTAGAATTTTTACGTTGTTCCAAGGAAAAAAACAAGCCAAAAGGCAGGGCAGAATTTTATCCCTTACTGTAAAGTCGGGTGGTGGCATTGACTGTCACTGTTGGTGACCGAGGCTCTCTCTGCTCTCTACAACTTTTTACAGAGATGAGTCTCTACAACGTTAAATTTACCAACTTAATTGGAGAGATTGCTTCACTAAAGGCCCTGATGAGCAAACAAGCAGCTACCTGAAATGAACTAATTGGAAATAAGGCTGCTGCAAAACAAAAAAATGAGTCATAATGGTAAACAGTTTTTCTCTGTTTCCTCCTTTGTCTTTTTTTAACCATCAAGTTTAAAGCTTCTGCAGTGCTTTTTTTTCTACTTTATAGGAGACAACTGACATTCTGTGGTAAATGGAAGAAAGAGCAGAGCAGAACTGAAAATCCTCTAATGCACTGACACTAACTTGCCCTCTATTGTTGAAAATGAACAGGCAATCATGATTGTTCATCAAATGGCTCCTAATGCAGTTAAAGCATTCAGCTATAATTTCTCCTTGCATTTATAATTACTGTCATAGACTGCACACCTCAGTGAGCAGATTAAAGCTATAAACTATTTAGCCGTAGCTTTAAGATGAGGAACTTGATTTGTCTGGCAGCAGTTATTTGTTAGAGAGCTTGACACTTCACATAAAAATGACTCAACTTGATGAAGAACAATGCAGTTTAAGCAATGCAGTGATTTTAAATCAGTCATTATACCACGCCCTGTAAGAATTGCAAAGCAATTTGTTAAATGATATATAGGACACGCAGATAACTGTATGTGTTAAGTATACCAAAATAGAAGATTTTTTTCTTCCATGGATTTTATTTTCTCCTCCCCTCTGGAGCTGGAGGAGCTGCTCTGAACATCATGTTTTGCTATTAGCCAGTATGGGTGTTACACAGGCAAGGCCAATTGCAAGAATCAGTTGTCTGAAGGCACACATTAGAAGACGAAGCAAGGCAACAGGGACAGGCTCAGGTGGGCCTCTGTGCTGCAGTCCCTCAGCAGGGGATTGCCCCAGCTGCCCCTCCTCCCTCCAGTCCCCCCTGGTGAAAGCCCAGTCCTTACAGTCCTTGGAAATTTCTCACCATTCCCCAAAAGCAGCAGATCAGGAATTTTTGAAATTCAGCATTCTGAAAACTTGGAACTTGCCCTGCCCAACATGTTCTCAGTCTAGCACTCACCCTTGTAAATCCAGCAGTAAGAGTTTGCTCTTGGCTTCAGTAAGAGCAGGGTCAGGGCAGATCAGGGTGCATCAGCATGGATGCATCCATGCAGATTTACCTGCTTTTTATGAATACTACAGGTTGCTATTAAGATCAGTGTTGCCAAAATTGTATTAGCTCATGCAGCGCACCAGGTTACCCCATATTGTTCCCAGGCACTGTATGAACATACAGGAAATGCCCCTAAAAGGCAGGAATTCTTCAAGGCACAAAGAGAAGCAACCTGTAAGTATTTTGACCAGATCTTAACTGACCTTGAATAGCACCTACTTCATCGAGCATTCAGTATTCATAAGGATATCAAAATCTTACCTTCTCCTTGCTGCATCTGATATTATTAAATTCTACAGCCTTCATAATCTATAGTGGAGCAGTGTTACCCAGTGAAATTTCAAAGGAAGAGGACACATTTTACACCTCGTCAACCAAGTAGCGAAGAGAAGGAAAAGACATGAGCAGCATCCAACCCTCAACAGCACCTTCCAATAAACATGTTGTTTAGCAGGATGATCACTCTGTGCAAATATGATGGAGCACAGATGAAAAATGAGGAAAAGTGTAGATATGGCTTTATGGGAAAAGAGGAAGAGATTTCTCACTATTTATTGGGATATTTATTGGGATAATGAACAGATAATTCATGATTATTAAGCTGTAGCACTCAGGTCTTATTCTGCCTCTCCTGGGTTGGGAGCTGGGTCTGTCCGTGCGTGGAGGTGGGATGTGTTGTGTGGGAAGCTCAGCTCCATGCTGTGGTTCTCGTGCATCATGGAGCCACGCAGGATTCACAGCAGCAGATACCGCTCAGGACCCTGTCTGTGAGCAGAAGAATGGGGCAGAAGAAGCCACGCACAGCACAGAGCTTATTTCATAACTGTGACAGTGTTTCTTGTTTGAGAGCATCTCAGTTCCAGGAAAGGGGCAGCAGACTCTGGTTCCCAGCCCATGATAAGGCATGTAGCATCAAGGCACTGCACTGGTCACAGCCTCTAGGAAAGCCAAGGGGCCCAAGGCTCCATCCTGCCTGCTCTGGAGGGCTGTGCATCCCAAGAGCACGAGCTGGTGGAGCCCTGGAAGGTGGGAGGTGGCTGGAAGGCTCCGACACTCAGTTCTATGAGGGGTGTCCATCTCTGGGGCACTGCTCTGGCTCTGTTGGCTCCAGATGTGTGCGAAAAGTGCAGTGGGGATCAAGAGGAAGGTGTGCTGGGGGCATGGAAAGAGAGGGAATGGCAGCAGCATGCTGGGCAGAGGAAAGGAGGGAGAGGTGGGGAAGGAGGAGGCTTGTTCCTTGCTGGAAATTTGCACGTTCTCTTTATTAAAACAAAACAATTCCTCCTCCCCTCCAAAATCCCTGCCTGCCAGCACTCAGTGCAGCTCCTCTGCCAGGGGTCAGCACATGCAGGATGGGGGAGGGAAGGACGGGGGAGTGGAGGAGGTTGTCATGTCTAATGAATACCCTGAATGTATCGAGATATATATTTTTTTCATTTCAGAAAAGGTTCCATTAAGAGGGAGACAGCCCTAACATGTGCTTTGGCCCCTCATCAGATTTATGAGTATTTGCTCTGCTCTTTAATAGGAAACTCTGCAGCAACTGCCACCTTGCCTGCTCTCCCTGAGATACACAGTGGCTTCTCAGGGAAATGCACTTCATTATTAATGTGAATTTGTACGTTTTTATGACACTGCTTGGGGGAAGGGGCAGGCAGAGATTTCCTGGTGATATATGCTCATTTCTAACCATTTATTGTCCCAGACAATCGAGGAACAATGATAAACATTGTTATAGAAAGTGGAGAGTGCCACAGTGACATTTTTTGAAGGGAAAGGAGAGGTGGCTGGAGTGGTTTTCATGTGGTTGCTCCCCTCCAGTGCCTGCAGCAGCTGCATCAGATCGAGTGACAAAGCGGTCCTGCTGGTGGCACATTGCCTCCCCACGCCTGCCCATTTCTGAGGCCAGCAACAACCCTTTGCTCAGTGCTTTGCTGAAGCAGAGGGGGTACAGAGGAAAGGAAGGAGTGTCTCTTTTGGGAAGCCTCTACTGCAAAAAAGTCACAAGGCTCAGTGAGTGTTCAGTGTTCCCAGTGCCCCCTTGCCCTAGTAGTTTCTGATTTATTATTGATTGACCTGGCATGGAAACCCTGTGCATGCAGCAGCAGCTGCGAGACATCAAATCAGACCAGGAGCAGAATGGTGAGGGTGTGTGACATCGTTTACCAGAGCATTATCAGCATCTTCTGTTTTCTCTCTCTACTGCAAAGCTCATCTGTAATTCACACAGTCAAGCAGGAGGCCTGGGAGGGGATGAAAATGGTGGGCTTGGGCTGCATTGGAGAACCAAAACAGGGTCACCCTAAAGAGAGATCAGTAAGGCCATGGCTTCCCTGTGATCTCAATTCTTCTGCCTCTCCCAGCAGTGCTCTGCAGGCCTGGTGAAGGTCAAAGTCAGGTTACTCTGTCTGTGCCAAAGCCCCAAAAGCCTTCGTGCATGAGGATGCTTTGCGGTTCCCTCTGGGATATCCTCTCTGCAGCACTACCATCTAGAGCTTCCTCTGTGCCATCGAGCTCATAGCCTCCAGCTATAAGTGAACGACTGTGTTTGTATTCCATTCCCTAGCCCTGAGCACGCACAGTCCTTTGTAACAGGAGGTGCGCCCAGCAGCTGAGCACTGCTGAGAGTTCCTTTATGGCATTTTTCTGCTTTCCTCTTCAGACTGAATAGCAGTGAGGAAGAAAATCAGAATAGTCATATGGGGTTGGGTCAAAAAATCCCAGCCAGTGATATCAAGCCCCAAACCTAAGTTCCCCCTCCTTTTCCCATTCTTTTTTCCATGAGGGTTTCCCAGCCAGCAGTAGCAGGATTAGATTTCTTTCTGAACTGTACACAGAAGAGGAATTACAATCTTACTGCAGAATTCGTAGTAGCTTCGACCAGTAATTCAGATGAGGCCAAACTACTTGTTCTGCTGTGCATGGATAATGCTACAGGGATCCCTTCTGGGTCTGCTTTCTGCTTCTTTTTTGTACACAAACAAAAGTGTTTTTCTCCTCCTGTTGTAGAACTGTTGAATCCTAACTGCAAACTTGTTGTTTTCATGAGCTCATTTAATGAAAACTCCCAGCCATTCCCCGTTTCTAAAAAACTCCAAGTTTATACCATAAACCACAGGTTCCTTGGAATTATGTATCTCACTATGTACAAGCAATAACCTGACATAGTGCTCAGCTGCCAGCAGATACCTCCATCCCACATCTCCATCTCTCCACTTCTCTGTCTTGTTCCAAACCAAGGTTAGAAGCAATTCAGTGCACAGTTCCCTGTCTCTGCCCTCTGCTGCTCTCCAAGCAGTCTTTGGTTGTCACCCTGTAGCTGCATGCTGCACCACTTGCTGCAAACACAGCAATGGCTGCACAACAACAGCTGTATTTCTGAGATCAAGTCAAGCTACTGGCATTGATTCCTATAGGGACTGAGTGGCCACCGGCTTACTTTATAGGGCCATTAAGAGGATTGATGTTGCCTTTTAAGCACCTATTGATCTACATCCCAAGGGACATCGCAGAAGAGGCGTTCCACTGGGATGTGTGTATTCCATGTCCTGCTGCTGCCCACTCTCATGTAAACTGAGCACACCACTCTTACAAGTAAGGGCAAATCTGAATGCTTCCTTCGTGCTTCCTCAGCTCAGGGGCAAACAGCTGTGTGTGATTCAGTCCTCAGCAAAGCTTTCCCCTAAGCTGGACATACAGACAGATAGGCTGTGGGTGGGCTTCCAGGTCAGTAACTCACTTCGTAACCTAAGGAGCCCTAATCTGTTGGCCGAGGTTTTTTATGGTGCAAGACCCAGGTTGTCGTCCAGAGAACAGACGACGGGGGAGGTAATTCTGTTTATTTGATCAGTGTATATTTAAAACGTTGCCTATGCTCCCAGGAATTATGTGGAATTCTTCTATAAATCACAAACTCACCAAAAAAAAAGAAAAAAGAAAAAAGAAATCTTTCAGTATTTTTCCAAAGAGATTAGGGTGAAAGTTCCTATACTCATTTTTCATGTCTGCAAAAAAAATATCAACACGAATGATAAGTATAGCCAAAAAGAGTGTAAAAGCACACCCTGTCATTTGTTTTCCATGTGCCATATGTTTTCTGAATCCTGCACCTCCCACATACAAATTGCACGCAATAATGTGGGGTGCACACATTACTCAGGATTATTTAGTTAAGCCCTGCCTATCTGAGGGAATTAACTTAGATAAAGTCAAGCCACTGTGCTTTGTTTTGTGTTTTTTTTTCTTATTCTGGATTCATAGAGTAGAAAATTAAAGATCCCACTGTGCCAGGCTTCATGTCATTTGGTTTTAATTTAATTCATCTCTTCAATTCTCTGTTTCTCCTTCTCTTTGAGTATCATCAGTAGGTGGTCCAAGCATCAACCAGAAGATTTACTGGCAAGAGTAAATGTATGAATGCTATGAACACATTGTTTTTCTGATATGATTTAATGACCTTTTTGGCATTCCCATGGCTGTTGAAATCTTCCATAATAATTCCCCTTGGCAGGCAAAGCTCCTGTTGATCAGGTGAAAGCTGATGCAAATGTCAAATGTCAATAAATTTGTAATCCATAAATGTAATACTCAGTGCCAGAGTGAGACAGGGTTAAACAGAGTGCAGCAGCAGACACCTAAGGTATGAGCTAAATCTTCGTATTGTGAACAGAAAATAGGAAAGGAGTATCACCTCCAAAAGGTCCCTGTAGCCAAACTCTTCTCCTCACTCCCTGTTCTCTCTGCATGTTTTCTGAATTGCTGAGCTTTGACAAAAGAGGTTGTGATTGCACTCGGCAGCATGAGGCTGGGGGTGCAGGTTCTGCCCCTTGATCTCTTTTTGACTCGTTGTGTGAGGCTGGGAGTGAACTTCTCTGTGTTTCCAGAGGAGCTCTTTCCCATTGCAGAGGTTTCAGAGCCATCGGAGTTTGATCCTGGAAGCGATCAGTTATGCAAGATATTCTGTAAATTAACAAGACCACTTACATAACTTAGGTGTTGCAGGAATGAGTTGTGGCTCATTTGTAGTTTTAAGATGCTTGAAAAGGGCGAGCCGTGTTTGAAGCCTGATTTTTTATACAATAAAGACATAAGAACAATCACATAATTTCCCAAGAGATTTTCTTGAGGGCCCTCTGCTTTGACCTTTGGCTCTGAAAAGCTCTGGTTTGTTTGACATTGAAAAAAAGCAAATGTGTGAATGCAGTGCCACGAGCATTTGCACTTTGAGCATGCTGGGGCTGAACACAGCTGAACTGGAAAAGACTGCAGCAGCTAATGTACTGGGAAAATATAACAGAGGCATTTACTTAATAACTCAACTAATTCCTTTAGCTCACCTTGTAGAGATTTAACCTTTGAATGAGAGAGTCCCTAGTTCAAAATCCTACGTCTCCTCTGTCCTTGTGTTAATTTTTAAATTATATATCATTGTTGAGAGGCCCTTGTGTTGAGCATTACAGGCTATTTTTCATGTCTAAACTGGGGAATTATAACTGAACATTAGCTACTGGCTATAAATCACACGGAACAAAGTGGCATCTGCATCTACTCAGTAACAAGAGCAGGAGAAATGCAACTTACTTAAGTTGAGACAGGAAAGAGGACACAAGCGCAGCAACAGAGATAATTGTGACTGGGGAGAACTAATGGTTCTTCGAGCCGCGTGGGGCTGAGCAGCCCTGTGCTCAGAGCTCCACAGCCAGTGCTGTAAGTGCACGGTCACAGCAGGAGCTCAGGCAATTTGCAGGGGAAATGCAGAGCTGGAAGATATTTCACACACCCCTGCAATGCCACCTAGCACGCTGCCGGTCACGGCAGGCCAGCTTCGGAGTCAGGGAGAGCTTTTTCAAAGCCTGGAAATTGCACTGTTTTGCTCTCCCCATCCCCATCCTCCATCAGCAAGCATGAGTGAGCAGTGTCCACAACTCGCTCTCCTTGGGAAATGTTTTTATTTCTAATTATGGCTAAAGCCCAGGTGAGGAGGAGGCAGCACAGCTGTCAGCACAGCAATCCATAGGGCCGTGGGTCTGGGCTGCGCAGCTCTGCCCACTGCTCTGCTCACGGCAGGAGCACTGCAGTGCCTGTGCCTTCCTGAGCAGCTCGGCAAAGGGACAGCACTATCTTAAAAGCCAGCAAGAGAAGCTTAACCCAGTGTGGTCTCATTCTTGCGTTTGTCTCTGCTGTCTTTTACTTTGCTACTGCCTTTTTTTAGTTCCCCAAACTTTGAACAAAGCTTCCATGATCTCTTGTGTCTTCACTGGGGCAAGACAAAGCTGCCTGCATAGTTTTGGGGGCCACACGCTTTTATTTATACAGTGGCAGCCAGCAGAGTTTCTTCATAAACTGCTGCACCAAATGCAGAAGGGGCTCAAGGTGAGCTCTGCCTGCATTGCATCTCGAAAGGAGAACAGAGCTTCACAAAGAGGTCCCCAAGCAGTTGGGTTTGTTCTGTTTGTGCAGTGCTGAGCACAACGAGTTGCTGGTCCAGGCTCCAAGTGGCAGTAATTGCAGTAGGTGTTTTGCTGATTAGAAGTAGACTTCAGGACTTTCTTAAAAGCTTTGCTTTAGGGGCCTATGTCTGGTGCATTTATTAGGCTGTTCAGCAGTAATTCAGACGGCAGAGAATTGGTTAGGACCTGGTCTATCTAATTGTGTGTCTAAATCATAGTTGTGCCGTGATTCAGAGGTACTAACATTACAGTCTGCACCGAATGGCTGAGGTTATATGGTCAGATTCCTGCAGATGGTCAGTTTGTACCATAAAACTTAAAATTACAACTTGCTCCATAAAACTACTGCCTCAAATTTATTATATATTGCGGCACAACAAGCAAATTAATACTAGATGCAGTATATGCCCCGACATTAATGTGAGCAGAGGATGAAATATTCTCTTCCCAGCTCATTGGTACACATTCCCTTCAGAGCACCAAGGAAGGCACCAGGAGCGCAGCCCTGCGTGGTGCGGTGCCAGCCTGGGGGTGGTGGGAAGGACGTCACAGCCCAGCATGGGGACACTGCATCCACCCCAGCACGGGGACATCGCACGCACCCCAGCACGAGGCCCTGGGGCTTTCAGACCTGCCGTTCTGCTCCGTGTGCTGTGCCTGCAAGAGCTGAGCGCTCAGCAAAATCTTTTTATTATTCGTCATAAAGAATCACAGCTGTGAAAAGCAAACTAGGGAAGGGGAGTGGGAACAGGCAAGCGTGCTCCCCTGGACCGGTGTAAATCAGGAGCAGCTCCTCTGTAGGTCTGCTGAATTACGCTGCTGTCACTCCGACATCAGCCCAGAATCAGCCCCTTTACCTGCAAGAGATGAGTGAAATATCTTACAACTGTGTGTCCAGGAGCCTGCTAAGCTTCTTGTAGAGTTGCTGTCAGTATGCCCAGGGCAGAAGCATATTTTTTTTCTTACTGTTGTACATAAGGGCTCTGCTGCAGCCGACAACATGAAATGTGTTAGTTCGGTTTGTTCAAAATGGAGTGTGTTTGTTAAGTGTTGCCTCTTTGATGTTGCGCTGCCATCTCCATCTTTGTCATCATTGCCCATCTTTTTCAATCTAATGAACTCAAACCATCAGTGCAACTTAAGTTCGGCTGTCTGTTCTTGCATAGTTAATATTAAAAATGTACTAACAGTGTGGCTGCGAAATCAAATTATGCACATAAATATGCTGGCATAGCAGAGGAGGCGGCAGAAGCTGAAGTTAGCAACATTGATGCCAGTTCACATTTGCAAATCAACCGTCAATCTGTCATTAAACATGTTATCAAATGATGATAAGTGTATGCTTCTTGCTTGCATTGGCGCGCTTATTCCCGATGTTGATGTGCATTAATGGGATAATGTGCATTAACATAGTCTTGCTTGGATGAACACAAAACATTTTTTATCCGTCTTAGTTTGTTTCCCCCTGTGGCCCCCAAGTAAGTGTTTTGTGTTATCAAATTGCCAAAAAATGGGAAAACATATTACTTTTAATTAGCAAAAATTTTGAGTCGTTCTTTTTTTTTTAAAATTTTTATCCAGACTCTCCTGTGTGTTGTCAGTGGAGGTGGAGGGGACAGAAAAACATTCCCTTGCCTTCTTTAAGTAAAACGATTAATGTCAGAAACTCAGAGGCTGACAATTATGCTCTGTCTTAATGCACTGGCCTTTCATCTGCAGCCCTTGCTTTTGACACGAGTGATGGTTTCAGTTCAGCGATATGAAAGGCAGGAAAGGAAATGATCTCAGGCATTCCCAGCCCATTGTGCGCTGCTGTACGCAGACATGGCAAGCAGTCCTGTGCTGGCTTCAGTTTGTGGTTTTGCATGCGAGTCTGCAGCGGCTGTACCTAAAGATGAAACAAAAAGCTGCAGAAGAGCACGGCTGCTCCAGGAGGGAGCGGAAGGAGCTTCCCACCCAACGCCCGGCGCTGCCACCGCTCCGCGTGATGCCGCTTACGGCACGCGCTGACAGTGAGCTTCCTGGAAGTGGAAAAAAATCCCAACGCAAAGTGGAAGAAGACATAAAACCATAGGGAGGGTCTGGAGACCATCCCATGTCACAGGGCTTCCTGCCTCCCAGCCCTGCCCGCAGCGCCCGCCAGGTGAGGGCTCTGCCCTGGGGAAGGCTCATTGCCCTGGGAGCCTTTTCAATAAATACAAACATTTGTGGTGGTGTTTTTTTTGTTTGTTTGTTTGTTTTAATTGCTTCTATTCAGAATTGGGTTTTTTTCTACCCAGACACAATTCAGAGCTTTTGGAAAAGCTGAGGTGGAACTCTACCAGAGCAGGAAAGGCATCTGCTGGTCTTTTGTTCTTCTGGGACTTCAAGGTTTTCAAACTCTTTAAAAAGCAAATGAATCAAGGTTCTTCCCACCCTTTGGAAAAAAAGCTGTTTTAAATCTTCTTGTATTTATGCAAGGGGGGCAAAATCTTGATGATCTACCCAGGTTTTTTACAGTAAAACAGCAATATTAATGAAAAACAGCCTGGATAATGTCTGGTCCTGTTCAAAACACCACGACTTATTCCAGGACTTTTACTAGGCATTACTGGTATTGTTATCAAATCAGGCTCAAGAGTTGCCTTAAAGGAAAGTCAATCATTTAAAGCGTTTTATTTTTAGTTTATGAGGTGGAAAATAAAACTCCTTCTAAAACTTTTATGATAGACATCATATTATTTACGTGTCCCTAAAATAGCAACTATTTCTCATACAATAAAAATGTTTATAAATTACTTCTAGTCTCTGTTTATGAGTGCATTTAACATCCAAACATGGCTTGAGCTTCGTCCCGAACCTAAAAAAATCAGAGCTAGTAGAATAACGACTTTGTACATTTGAATGTTTTGGTAAACAGGTCAAACTCTTGATCACTCTTCCTTTTTTTTTATCAATCTAACAATGCCATTATCTGTAGGCATCTTATTCAGGTCTCTGATTTCTATTATCTAGGTGATTTAAAGGAAAATAATAGGGGATAATTATTGATTTTCTTTTTAAATTGTTTTGATTTTTGAAAAGCCTATTATTGCTAAATTGTGGGTACAGCAGCACAAGTTTTATACTCATAAAACTCTAATAACAGTAATTGCATTCCTATTACCTGTAGCTTCAATGAGACCTCATGTTTTCTACTTCTACACCAAAGATCTTGTCTTCTCATACATAGAGCCTGAATTTTAAGTTTATTTCTTGCTACACATTCCTTACTGGCAAAATTTACCCAGCAACACTTTTTTTTTACATCTGTATAGCTTTATGTTGCTTCTACTCCATGAGCTACCTTGAAATCAATTTGTCAAACATTTGTTCCCACTGCTTAGGGAAGGTTCCTGATCAGATGAGTGGACCAATTTGTCTTGGTGGAGAGGTGCCAGGAATCAGATGGCTTTAAAAAGGCTGTGAGTGGGGGGCTCCTGTAAGGCAGCTCAGGTGAGGATCATGCGGGTGACTTTTGATATCACAAACAGCATCTGGACAGCTGGTGGGTGAAAGGCATCTTGCCGTCTCCCCCTCCATGATGACTTTGAGACAGACCTTCCTGGAAGCTCTTCATTGCCAGTGTCCAATTCTTTCTATTTTTGGCATTTGGCATGCAGCAGATCAAGGTATAAAATGGGCAAATCAAAACTGAACCCAGATCCAAAATCCCAGCTACATCATGATAGTGTCTGGGAGAAGACTGGGTCTGGGTTTCATCTTCACTACTTCAGTCGGTCTCTGCTTTGAACAGATGCATTCATCAGCTGCATTAATTTACCAATTGTCATTAAGCAATTTAAAACAGTGGGATGCTGGGTTGTTCCTTGGTAGTCATTTGTCAAAGGAAATGTTGAAAGTGGGAATTAGAAGTAACAGAGTTATGCTGTTCTTCCTCTTGATTCTCCAGTCTTTATGCTTCATACTGCATATTCTCCTATTATCTTAGGCTAACTTTGGAGTGTTTGTCAGTTTTTGAAAATGGCAAGTAATTAGTCAATATGTTTTCACCATATGTATCAAGCTCAGTAAAGAGGCAACCATTGGCCTTTGTCATGGCACAGTAAGCGTTCGTTTTCTCAGCACTTCAAGTTACGCTGAGCGTGTGGTGAACGCCAAAGAATTTAATGAGGAATTTTACAATGAAACATTTGACATAATAATTCACTGTTCAGCTCAGTTCACAAATTTGGGACGAGGCCCCGTTTCAGATTTCATCAACTTGTGCTGTTCACACTCGAGGTCTTGCATGAGCTGCATCTCCCCTGCCTGGTGCCCTGAGCAGAGAGCAAAGAGGCTGTGCAAAGGGTGGATAAATTGTTACTGACTCAATGTGGTCCTGCTTTGTATCTTCTTGGCACAGATACTGTGTACAAGAGGGAAGAATTCTTGAAACCATGTTTCCCTTCCAGACGGCCTTAGTGCTTACCCCAAGCTAGTAAGTGCACTCTTTCCACGGAGAAATTCTTGCTTTGAGGCTTCCACTGTTGCTGTCAACGTTCTATAAAACACACAAAAAAAATCAGATCTGATCTTAACACTGCTGATAAAAAGTGTCATTTGCCCCGATTTTACCTTCTGAGCAAAAATATGTGCAGTGCTTGTGGAGAGAGAGAGGACAGGCAGCAGCCCTGCCAGGGCTCTTGGGAATCCTCTATTTCAATTATTTGGGGAACAGGTTTTTACATTCTTCACTGGCTTTCCTTAGATTTACAAATAGAACTTCTGAGCTCAGCATCGATTCAGTGAGCTACAGGTGTTTTGTTTAACACTTTGGGGTGCATACAGTAAATAGCCACAAAGAAGAATGATGGCATATTGTTTTACTGCGGTCGTGATTTAAATATAAGTAGCATTGCTACTGAAGTCAATAGGACTTTCTCCTGAGTATGTTTTGCAGAGTATGGTATGATTAGAATATGACAGTTAATAGTCTTGTTTATGTTATTATATTTAATGAATAAATATATCAGTCTGTACGTCAAAATCGGTTCTGTTTATACTCTTTAATTCTAGTCTTATCTCCCCTAGATGCATGTTATATCTTTTAATTTTATAATTATCCACTTTATTCATGTGTGACACTACAGAACTGCCACTTATATCCTATGAGACATCCAAATGCAAACAGATGGAAGACAAGCATCCATTAGGAAATTCAGATCTGGATCTGAATCCAGCTCCATATTTTCAAAGACCTCCACACTCAGCCCAGGAACTTGGTTGAGCTGCTGTACGAAGGAGCAGCAGTTGCAGAATGGGAGTCTACATAGCATATGTAAACACGAACTGCCAACAGGGACTTTACATGATCCTCCAACTAAATATTACTTTCTTCCTCTTGAAGGAGACCTGTTCTTTAAAGGCAGAGAGGGAACACTTCTCACGTTGGTCTTCTGAAGTCTTTCAAAAGAGGAATTCAAGGTTTATTGGGCAGGAGAGGGAGAATGGAAACATAAGCATAACTTCACAGCCGAGTGATTATAACACTTGGCTAGAAGGAACGTCAGTCCATGCTCCAAGGACCATTTTAACTTGACTGAATTCACAGGACAAAATACTTTCACTGTCCTTGCGTGTGGAGGCTCAGGGTTTACCTCTCCCAGGTGAGCAGCCCCAGGAGGCAGCAGAATCCTGCTCCTGTCAGCCTCTTCTCTCTCAGCTGAAGGTTCAGTTTTGCAAAGCTCCTAAGGACCAAATGGTCTGTGTCCCTACACCAGTGCTGGGCACTCTACATCCTGAGAAATCCGTCAGCCAAATGATAGTTCTAGAAGGGCAAATTCCAATTTGCTTGCTTAGGAATCTCCTGGTGTGTCTAATTACTCATAGTATAATGATGAAAAACTCATAGTATAATGATGAAAAGTTTAGTAAAACATCTTGGGTGTTACATGTATAGGATGACAGCATCCACAGGATTCTGCATGTTCTCCTTTAAAATTTTTCTTTCTGTCTGTTGATGTAACACGAAAAATATCTGCTGTTGATGCTGTTTCCAAAAGGCAGTGCCTTCTTTTATATCCAGTAGCCAAAACCTGTGTGAGAGCAGGCTGGGAAAGGGGAACACCCATGTATAAAACCACAGCACAGAGCAAGTCGCTGGGATTATAGGGGAGCAGCTGGCAAGAAGAGACATGTGCAGCCAGATAATAACAATTAAAACAAAAAAAAAAGCTTGTGATTCCGCAGGTTTCTGAAAGCAGTGTCAGTGCTTAGCATGTTTTTTTGTTTGTTTGTTTTGCATCTTCTTGATTGGTATATTTATTTGGTGGGCAGTATTTCAGCCTGTTAGATTTTGAAAGCCTCCCTCACCTATTTCATGAAAAGAACTCCTGGTAAGTGGCCACAAAAGAGTCACCCTTCCAAAGCAGTCATCTGAGGAAGGGAAAATCTGCTCAGGAATGTGGCACAGACAAAGTGAATACTTTTCCCAGTTAGCACTTGAAGAAGAAAATATCATAATATTTAAACCAGTTTTGAAAACTTTCCATGAAAATAGGGAAGAAAAAAAACACCATAAAACACTGGTTGCATACAGAGAGAGGCCAAAGAGGGTTCAGTTACCATAGAGATCATTACTGGCAATTGGTACTCAACAGCAGATTGGGATCTGTTAGCAATATTTTTATTAATATTTTTACTTAATTGGTTATTTATGTATTTTGGATCCATCTCTGTGCCGAGCCCAGATTTTACTCTTTACCTGTCACTCTTTTTGACACGAAGCAGTATTGGCTGTGCCAGATATCAGGCGTTCCCTCGATTTGTAAACACTAGCGTGGGTCACGAGTACCAGAATGACAAATAACACGTGGACAAGTCCCTGTGCTTGGCTTTGGATGGCAAAGCGGGGGGAGAAGCATCACAAATGCTCTCAGTCTCTGCAAGCCTTCACCAGAAGCACTCTTCCGTGCAAACCCTTATTGCCATTATAATTATGACAATTTTTTGTAGGTACAACAGAGAGGATTCAGAATGCCTTTTCCCCTTTCAATTTTACCTCGTGTGTATGCAAGCCCAGTCATTTAAGACGTGCCTGTTCCAACGCACAAACTGGTATTTAGAAAATACCCTGTTGTGAAGCATTTCCTTCCCCTCCCTGTCTTCCCTTCCTAAAGGATCATCCTGTTGCCTGAGTGTGCTGCAGCAAATGGAAACAACTCGCATCTTCATCGCCACTCCAGCAGAAATATGTTGAAAGGCCCATGTTAAATTAAGGGACTTTTTTAACCAATCAGCTGCTACAAACTGAATTCTTAATTTTTTAGAGAGTGCCTCGTCCTGAACTTAGCCAACGTTAAACACATTTTAATGTGTTACCGGACTGTTACCCCATAGGAGTGCTGCTGGCAGCCCACCGGGTTTCCATCCCCTTCCCCCTCACTTCTCCAGCTTTGGGGTCCCAGCAGTGGGGAATGGGCCCAGGGGGGGCTCCCAGCCCCACGCAGCACTTTAAGAGAGATGGAAAATGAGGAAAGGAGAGACGTGGCTTTTCTCCTCTCATCTCCTTTAGTTATCGTGATCTTAAGGGTTATCTGAAATGATACTAGGCTCTGCATTTCAGATGGAAATGTGATTTTCCGAGCTGATGGTGTCACTTTAAGTAAACAAAGTTAATTCTGCTTCCTGCTGCACAAGGCCTAATCTCATTACCCAGACCACAAGTAGCAAAACAGAAAATATTCCCAACTGTCAAAAGAACTTAAAATGAAGGTGGGGATTGTTTTTTATCTTTTGTCACCCTTCGCTCTGCCCAGATCCCTCAATGCACATTATCACATCAGATCTATTGAAACCTATTCAGATCCCCCAGCCTCTGCTTATGGTTCCTCTTTCATTCGATGCACCTATAGAATAGTAGTACTTCTGCTGCATCTTCCCCTGTTGTAAACCCCAAACAGCCCCTCTGGGCTTACCAGAGTTCTTCATGGGTTACATAAGGAGCAGAACCAGGGAACCAGTGCTGCTGACTGAATGCTGCAGTGCTGCTCCAGCTTTAGGCAGGAGGGAATCCAAGCAGGCTATGGAGTGATTCTCAGCTCATCTCAAACCAGCCACCGATCAGAGGAGAATCATTCACACAACCCTGCAGCAACAGTGTTTTCCATCCCCTCTTCATTTAAGATGACCTTTATGTGATGAGAACGTCTGCCTTGCTGAGCCTTAATTGCTTAATTAGAGAACCAGGTTCTCTATTAGGTAAATGTTTTTTAAAATCCTGTATTTTTTTGTATGTATGTTGTTTCTTTCATTTTAAGTTCATCAGCAACATTTTAAGAGCTTCAAAAGGGCACGTTGGAGTGGATGTAGTTTGTTAGTTTTATTTACTTGTTTGTTGTTTGAAGGTTTTGTTTCTCTCTCTTACCCAGAAATGTATTTACAGCACAAATGGCTCCCTTCAGGAGTTCCACTGCACTGCCTCACGTGCACACCGCTGTGCAAAACAGGGAGGGGAAAAGAAGGAAAAAAAAGAAAGAAAGAAAGAAAGGAAGGAAGAAAAAGCTGCCTTTCATTGAACAGCTGTTACAGGTTCTGGGTGTGATTGGGAGTTTATTTATGGGCAGGTGCCTGGGGGCCTAAAGAAGTGTTCTGCCTCAGCTGTGGAGGTCCCAGCCCACGTCCTCCCTGACCGCGGTAAGTCCTGCATTCCTCCTGCTGCCTTTTGCAGCTGGTTGTGTTTTGTTTTCTGTTATATTTGATTTTTGAATATTATCTTATTTTTGTGGAGGTGTTTGTGAGGTCTGTTCAGTCAATCTGTTGCTGTAGGATTGCTTCTGACTGCGTGGTTGGTGGTGGTTTTAAAGAAGTTGACTGATGCTTTTGTTCTGGAAAGTTCTGTGGGTTTTGCCTTGGGCTGGCTTGTTTTTGGGTAGTGTTGTTGTGTTGGTGCACTGCTCTGAAAGCAGAAGGCTCCAGAGGTGATTTGTACAGATGCTGATTACAGAGATAAGTTAGAGCAAAATAGTATTTCTGAAATAGCTCTTGGGGTTGGAGCAAATGTGCTCATGCCAAAACCTCAGTGCTGGGGGTGCTGCGAGTGGCCATGGGGCACCAACTTAAGAGGAAATCCAGTAAGGTGCCAAAGCAGTTGCAGATATTTCTCGCCAGCACCAAATGTCCTCTTGCTGTGCTCTTTTTAAAGTAATACCTTACTGGAGGATGTTATCATACAAAGTAAAATGGTGACTAGAAAATGGACTAGAAGTGAGTTCAGGCAGGACTGGCTATTAAATTATTTGGCCTGCTTGTAGTGGCAGTGAGAAAGTTTGGGCTCTGTTCATAAAAGGGCCTTGAACTCATTGTTGGTGTTTTGGATTGAAGGAATCTCAAAGGCAGCTTGGCTGACCCTTCCCTTCTTGTATTGCTCCAGTAACGCAGCTCCTCGTGGCTGGCTGTAATCGTGTTCCCATTGCTTCCAGCACAGTGCAGGATGGCAGTGAGAGAAAACTTGCAACCTGTGGAGCTGTGGGGAAGGGAGGAAGCAGCACTGCTGTTCTGATCTAGAGCATGTGCGAGGGGAAGTTAATGGCTGCGCTGAATAAGAAGCCCTGAGGAGTAAAATGAAACCCATTGATATTTGAGGAAGTAGGGCTGCAGGACAGGCAATAAGCAGCCTTCTCCTCTGGCACCCCTGAGCACCCTGAGTTACTTTCTGGACTTGGAAAGATCTCTGCTTACGTTCATTTCAGCCTAGTTGCTTTTAAGGATTGCTGTTCTGCCCAGATTTCAGGAGTGTTATTCATCTGTTTGCTAATATGAATTCAGCTCGTGGCAAGATTTAATTGCAAAAGGTGATATGGCTTCTTTTTGAGTAGTTGCGTGTGGTATTTTGGGCAGGCTTTCTCTACTCAAGCTCTGAGCCAACAAAGAGCCAGGTGGCTGCGTTGGCATGGTGCTGAGCGCTACGTAATAAATCTGATGAGGGTTTATTAGCTTGGCACCACACTCCCTGAATTTTAAGGGGTTTGGATGAGTTCTGGCTGGCATCCCATTGGGTCAGACATACCCCTTGTTATACGTGCTGAAGGTAACAGGGGAGCATGCACTCCTGGTCTTGCTGATCTGCAGAATTCATTTGTCCTAATACCTGTGCAACTTGCAAGTTAGCATTTTTTATATTGATTTAAATTATAAAAAAAAAAAATCTTGTGTCACCTCTTAAGTATGGAGAAAGGAGCGAAGAGTTCACTTTGAAGTGGGGCAGGATGTTTGTGTGTGTGGCCAGAAGTAGGACTTGCAAATAATTGATGCTTACTAGCAAAGGCCAAAAACACTTAGAAATGATCTATGTGTAATATGTTTATTGTAGCCCAGGGTCATATGGGGATATGACTTTTAGGAAAAAATGGATAGAACTTGTAGTTTCGAAAATATGTATTTTACTGTAGGGCATTTTCAAAGGCTTTTTTATTGCCTGCATCCTCTCTTTCACTTCCACGTTTCATTTTCCATATATTATTCATGATGTCTATCCTAATAAGTTTTGGGCCAAGCCGTTGTTCTCTGTTAATAGTTTGTCACAAATAGCATCGCCTGGGTGTGCTGCTCTGACATCCTGTGCTGACTGAGCTGTGACCCCAGGAGCAGGATTGTGAAGCCCATTGTGAGATTTGTTCCCCCCACTTGTGAGTTTCTCCTTTCTACCTGAGCCCTGCTCAAAGCATTGAGAAGAGCTGGGTGCTGTCACAGCACTGCTATGGTTCCTTATGAGGAAGACTCAGAACTGGAATAGGGGTTCAGGAGCCACCATAACTGGTTTCAGTTTTGATCCATGCTATTAAGGCAAATAAATATAAATTTGGGAGAGGCACATCTGCAAACACTCACAGAGGCACTGCAGGCACTGTGTGTGGGGTAGAGAAGAAATTAGCATTCACAGTGCTAAATGGCTGTATTTTCTGCAGCAGGTTTCCATACAAGCATTTTTCATGGAGTGGTTATGGGCAGCTCGGGCCCTGCCTGATGCTCAATGTATGGCTATCAAGTTTATGCAAAGTGTTGATTTTCTTAATTTTAAGTACGTTCTTTTATACTTTAACTCTTACCTTCATTCTGCAATTTTCCTCTCAAAAATCAATTGTTTTATTGACTGATTAATTTTCTTCAATGCCAGAGGACCTTCAGGTGGGATGTAGTCCCCATCCCTGACCCTTCTGCCATCAGCTGCAGGTGGGACAGCAAACCTGCTGCATGTAATGCAGCCAATGCTGTGGTTCTGCCTTTATTCTCCTCCTTTCCTTCTCTTTGGCTGTATATCCTGAATTGCACATAAATGTCTGCATTCAATCCAGGCTACTTTTTTTTTTTTTTAAATGAATTAATTTCTGAGAAAAGTCTGACCAAACTGCATTACAAAGCAGCTCAGTCTGTGCAGCACATGAGCATTATCAGGTTACATAGTTATGATCAACAAACAACCATTTGGGTGTTTAAACAGAAGAGGAATATTTGTACTTATTTTCCTTCTCATGTCATAAGAAGCTTTTCTGAGACCATAATATCCTCTTAAGGCAGAACAGTGCTGGCGACAAAGTGTCTGATTGGATCTGTGATGTGATCATTTCTGATGAATGGGAAGAGAAAGACAGAATTTCTTTTCACTGCTTGTATCAGACTGCTCTCAGTACCTTCAGTGGTGGAATTCACTCCTGGGGACAGGAGCAGAGTTCAGGTTAAGATTGGTGACAGGACCCAATCCTCTGCAGGTGCTCCTACTTGCAGTCCTAACTGGAGTTCTCTGCCTGAGAGTTATGCTATTGTAACAACTTGTGTTGCTGGAGTAAGCCACAGAAACATCCATTTGTTGAGTAGTATACATATGCACATTAAAACAATCTCTTCACAAAATGTCCATATTACTTTGTTTTTTCCTTTGGCGTATTTTTCCCTGCTTTTTAATGGAATATCTGATTTATGATTGCCGAAAGCCGTTAGCTAGTTGAGAGCTTCAGACCGAGCAGGAGTCAAGGATGGCTCTTTTTTGTAACTCCATCTTCCAAAGTCTGCTGTAAATGCAAATAGTGAAAGGAGATGCCCCGATGTGAAGATGCTGATATTCACATAGTATAGGAAGTGCCAGCGTGCTATGTGTGAAATAACTTCATCACAGGCCATTTTGTAAGCTTTCTTTAGCAGAGAAAGTTTCCCCAAGTAAAAATGTGTAAATTCTGTGCAAAATTGAGACATTTGGAGTTGGGGGGTTGGGGTGGGGGAAGGAGAACTAGTTGCAATTGCAAACTTGTTTCCTTCCAAGTTTTTTTTTTTGCTACAGCTTTTGTAGCTGAACAAAGGAGCCAAGCGGAGGTGCTTGTCTATGGGCAACTTGCAAACCCCGCCGAGCCTTGCTGGGCTCTGGCTGTCAGCCCTTTGGCAATGCCAGACTTAGTTTTAAGCTTTATTTAAATATTTGCTGAGCTCTGAGGCCTGATCCTTTCCTCATGCCGTTTTCAATGAAGCGGTTTCTCTGACTTGCACTTCTTACCCCTGACTACAGGCAAGAGTGGAGCCGGGACATGTGGCACTATATCTAAAGATCTATCAGATCTCTCAATTAAACAAACACGTTGTTTGAAGTTGTTTAGCTGTTTCTAGAGCAAAGCAAGAACTTCAGAGAGAATGCTTTGACAATTAGTGAGGAGGAATCTGGTTTTTGCCTTCTTCCTGCCCTTCCACCCTGTCCCCCTTCCTCTTTTCCCTATTTGACTTTTCTGTTAATTTTTTTTCCAAGGGAAATTTTAAAGTTAAGTCTACAGTGAAACCTTTTGCCAACATAGTAATTTTGGTTAGGGGTGTTGTTCTTATTTTTATAGCACTTCTATGTTGGCTCAACATTCAACATAGGTTCAGCTGTATTTTAAAAAAGAAAAAGTGAATTGCTGATACAGCTGATTTCATTGAGGGAACTAGTAAAAACTCAACTGCCACAAACTCTCTTTTAGCAGGACAAGCTGCATCTGTGTGAGTGGGCTTTGGTGTAGCTGTAGCTGTAAAATGTAGGGTTGGCCAACAGCATAACCCTCACAAGCAGTGCTGTTGAAATGTGCTGGCTTTGAACTTATTTGGCCTCCATATGCTCAAGAAAGGATGGCTGTAGCATACTAAATTCACAAGACTGAAACAAGCCTTATAGTGATTAAATCCAATTCCCTAAACATAACTTAGGCAACTCCCCAACTTGACTTCTGTAACTTAATCTCTTATAGTAAAAAATACAGCTGTGCTAAATAGAAAATCTGTGGCTATTGCTCTGCTGCCCTCTTTGATTATGTTATTATCAGAAGATATCATTCTAGCATGCCTTGGTTTCACAGTCTGTGAAACAAGCACCCATCTATGTTTCAGTGCTGTAAGGCTCAGGTGCTTGGCTAGGGAAGTGTTTTGACATCTTGGTGCACAAAGGGTACAGGCAGAGTTGCTAACACCAGATGAAGAGGACTCTGGCCATTTTGTACTTGTGAAACAGTAGCACCACTTACTGGTTTTGCTGGAGAAATTCCATCCAATGAACCCAGGCAATGGTGTTTGGCTTCTGTTGTCATTATAACTATTTCTTGAGAGCTAGAAAGATGTACTCCTCCTTTATACTGCTTACTGTAGCCCAAAGGATCAGAGATAAGGATTATAATGGCTACGTTCAGGCAGAGGATTTGTTGATTGGGATTTATCCTTTTAAATATGTGTAAGTCATAGAAAGCTTTGCAGTCAGAAGTATTGACTTCATTGATCCATGCCAAGAGCAGAAGAAATGCATGTGGGCTGAAGTGGAAAGGCTGTGTGAGATGCTTATAATAAAGATGTTATCTGATAAATAAGATATTGCTTTATTCCTGACCAAGGAAAATTAGAAATCGGGACTGTAAGTACACCAGTCAGTTCATTTGAAGTTAACTGTGGCTGTGTTTGTCTTAGGTGATCAATATTCAGTATTAGGACCTTATGTTCCTGTTTCTGGTCAAATGAGATAGCTGTGCAGGTCCTGCTTCTGCATTGTTTATGGGTTTTACAAGGAGAATATCTGAATGAATCAACTTCTGGAGGATAATGAGCTATAAATGCGCAGAACATCACCTTCATCACTCAGAATAAAGTGGATGTAGTGTAGGTCATGATATTACCTTTGGAAACAGCTAAAATCCTGTGTCTTATTAGCTGAGATTGCAGAGGCTGACAAGGGAGGCAAGTGGGGTTAGAGGTGCTCAGTGTAAGAGGAGAGCAAATTGTCACAAGTGGGGCCATCCCTTAAGGCATTGGCAAGTCTGAATATATCAGCTTACATGAGCAAACAAACAACAAATCCTGCAGGAATAACAAGGGCAGCTGCTGCAGACAGGATTGCCTGGAAGATGCAGGGTTACGTTTTGGGATTGCGGTGTTGCATGGTTGGGTCACCCCTTATCTGAAGCAATAGCAGCTGATCAGACTACAGATACAAAGTAGAGGATGGAGGGAACTATCCCCAGATATTTCCTCTGCAGTGGCACAAAGTAGGAAAGAGGCTCATTCTGCAGCTCAGCCACAGCCTTTTTCTCCTTTGCTGGTGATGAGGCTGTTCTGACTGGTATGGGTAGGAGAAATGCTGCCCTGTTTCTGCAGTCCTGTCCCTTAAAAACACAAGCTTCAGTGCTTTCCACAGTACGTCCTGGGTCACCCCCTGCCTTAAACTTCTGAACCCTGTTAGCAAACCCACGGTGGGCAGAGCGAGGGGGAGTCCTCACCCCATGGAAAAACCCGAGCCGAGGAATCCTCCAGGGGACAATTGAGCGCTATCAAACACAACTGCAGTAATACTTTACTGTCTGCTGCAGATATTGAGCCCTCATTGCAGTAATTGTCACGGTGACAGAGCTGGGAACACTTGCTGTAATTAGGACAGTTGTTTTGTCATGTGTAACGATCTGAAGAGAAGCAAGGAAAAGAGGCGAACGAGCGCTAATCTGCTGTAGCATGGTGAAGGAGAGCCATGCGCGGAGCAACACGGCGCGGCTGCTGAGATGTTGTAAATGCAGATGAGCAGGCATTTTGAGAAGGTGAAGAAATAAATGTTAAAACAATGCAGCTATTCAGGGGAATTCATGCTCTCTCAGGTGTCTGTATCTGGAACAGCGAGTGCAGATGTTTTGCTGTAAAGAGGTTTTGAAGGTGATCCTGGTGACATCTAACAAATCCTCAGCCAAAGTGTGTGTGTGTGTGTGTGTGTGTGTGTGTGTGTACACATTTGGAGGTGTGTGTAGAAAAAAAAATAAAAAAAATAAGCACATCTCTATAAATTGTGTGTACACTGCTCCTGCAGTTGGAGAGCACACAGCATGGAATTAAGAAAGCTGGACATTCAAGTGTTGTGTGTTTAAAAATGCCATTAAACCCATTCATTTTCTCTCCAATAATGGCTTCAGCCTTCTACTTTTTTTCCACTTTTTAGCAGACTAGTGTTAAAAAAAATGAACTGTTTTTGCTGTTGTGCTCTGCGATACCTTCCATGCTGACTCCCTGAGCTCTTCCTGGCTGGTATGGGTGAGTTTGGCCTGCTGACAAACACAAACCTTGCATCAAAACTCCTGGGAAATAAGGCTAGGATTCTGCAATTGCATGACCTAGAGCTGTAAGGTAGTGAATACCTCCTGTGTATTAAGAAGGTAAGCATTAAGCATACAGAACGGAGCCATACAAGGATTTCCATAGAACTGAAGTCCCTTGGAAGCCAATCCCCCAAGCTCAGTGGGCAGCCCCTGCCACATACGGTGCCTGCTGGGGTAACAGGGTAACATTCCTGCACCAGCTGTCTGCTGAGCTCTGCTGTCAGCTGCAGGTGACTCAGCTTGCTGCTGGGAAGTGAAAGGGGACATTGATGTTTTTACTAATCATGACCCCATCAGCTGAAAACCTATAGATTGCAGTCATTGCACTGGGCACACTTGGGCAAGTGCAGGGCTGCTCAAGGAAGTCTTCTACCTAAGAGATGGTATTATAATTTTGCTGATTGGAAATTCCCAATCCAAAGCATTTTTTCTATGAGAAATTGAACTTTCAACTGAAATAACTTTTCCCCTACTTTATGAAGAAGAAAACTGACATTTTCCTTCACAGCTGGAAAGATCTCGAGGCAAATGGCACTTGCAACTTTGTTTGTTTTTAGCATTAAGCTAAATTTAGTGTGTGTATTTTCAGTTATTGTTTAGCTCTCTAGCTTTCACTATTCAGTGGGATCTTGCCTTCACTTCTGATGCCAAGCAGAGTTTTTCACAACATCGAATTCTTGTAAGGATTGTGAAAGTCCAGTAGTGGTGGTCATCAACCTGTAACCTGGATTTTACAGAAGGTTATGAGATGAATCAGGGAGCAACGGATCATTTAATCTGATGTTGATTCTAAATAAAACAACATAGTGCTTAGCTCAAAAATCTATTAGCAAGGAATTAGAGATATAGTATGGTTTGTGAGAGATGGGGGGGGGGGGTTGAGGGGTGTATGTCTTGTCAAACATTCCATCTTTTTGGCAGGATTGCAGGTCTACAGAGTAACTGGGCTAATGTAATACTGGACTTCCCCAGAGCATCTGTCTTAGGGCCACTTGATATTTTCCTTTGTCAGGTACTTAACTGAGTCAGATGGTTTAAATGTTGGCTCACCACTGGGTGCTGCAGTATTGTGAATGGGAGATACCAAGGAAATACCATCTTTCTAAATGCTTTTGTCTACATAATATTTGTACCAGTGATCTGAGCAGTGATGTAAAGGCTATGAGATTACATGGAATGCACTGGAGAATAACTAGATGAAAAATGTGCTTAGGAACAAAATGAGCCTGCAAGTTAAAGTGCTTCAGTCCAGTGAAACTCATTTTAATATGATCACATATAAAGAAAGCTCTGTGGGAAGAAAAAATATAGGCCATATCTACTTGTGCCTTGGAGTAGTTTTTCTGATGGGCTCTCATATTATCTGAGTTCACAGAGCAGTGCTATGAGGGAGGCTAGGACAACTCTGCGTAAATAAAACCAATGTTAAATTAACTATCAAAAAAATGAATAAAGCAAATAGACGTAAGGAATAGATTTTAATCTTACATCCAGCTGTAACTGGGTCACCACATGAAAGGCCTGTGTTTCAAGAGTATGTGGGAAAATTTGGAGGAGGACAGCAGAGATGACCTGAAGGCTGGAAATGCGCCCTGGTGCTGTGAGGCTTAAAGAACTTGACATATTCAGCTATCAAAAGTGGTGAAAGATGCTTTGATTGCTGTATGTGAGCATCACTACGCAGGAGCCAGCTCCCCAGCCTAGCTGACAAAGCACGTTTAGCTGGATGTTTATGTTGACCAAATCTAGCAGTAAAATAGCATATTAAAATAAGATGCAGTTCCTGGTTGTGGAGGTGAAGGAAGCTTGCAACAGTTTCACAAGTGCATTCTTGAGTGCTCTTTCTTCCCAACAGGATTAACTGCCCTTTCGAAGCACATACATAAAATGAAGCTAGATGGTAGGTAAATGGTGTTGGAAAGACAGTTTAGAACTGACAGGTCGTGTGTGCTTGTGTGTGTGTGCATGTCTGAATGGGCGTTTGTGTGACAAAGCAAAGCAGCTCATTTATGTGAACATTAATTAGTGTGTTTGTGTTTCACGCAAGGATATAAATGGATAAGATTAGATGGTTTCTTCAGCTGGACAACTAAATAATCTGGTTGGGGTTTTAATTGGAATAAAGCTCTTTTTTTTTTAGCTTTAATCACACTGAGGAAGTAGATAGATTTGTATTTGCTCCTTTGCCAAGTAGTTAGGTGTGATTTTTAATTCCTGAATGTTTTCATCTTTTGGGGAGGGGAAAGATTAAAATATATATGCTTTCAGTGACATGTCCAGTGGAAGCCTATTTCTCAGAATAGGTTTCTCAGTGCCTGTCTTTTGGGTTTAAATGTTTGGGGTGTTTTGACAAAACCTGGGGGGAAAAGAAGCCAGCAGGAAGGAGAGAACTTTTTACTGAAAGTCTGCCTTAGTCAAGAGCTTAATTTCCACTACAAAATGGAAGGGGAAAGATTTCAAGCAGGAAGAAATCAGACAGCTCTAGTGTCCTGCATCAGTGTCTGAGCCTTGCCAGCAGTTCTGTAAGAGCAGGGACTGACAAAATAATTCATTAACAGAAATGTTCCCCTCGGAGGGAATTGAATAGCTGCATGAGAAACTTTGAAGCCTCCTTTGTGTATCCAAACAGAAACATGGCTCAAAGAAACAAATGTCTACAGCATGTCTGAGTGCTGTGAACTCTGGGCTATTTGTGGATTGGCTTTGAGAGAAGTCGCTCTTGATTTAAGAGCGCATCCTAAACCTCCACAAACTGGAGGCCAGAGAGGCTGGAAAGGAGAATAGTGAAGAGAGCTTGCCTGGCAACAAAGGTACAGCAATTTGCTCCAGTGCTGTTGTGAAAAGAAGATGCTTTTGTGAGGAGCAAGACAAGTGATATGTGCAGCATGAAAGCTCTGCGAAAGTAATTGTTCTCCTGGACTCGGCTGTGGTTGGCTCGGCTCGCAGTGGTCAAGGTCTAAGACAGGAGGTCTGTTTTAAGTCTCACATTTAACAATGCAGCTTAAGAGACTTCCTTCCCAGCTAATACAGCCTTTGCCTGCAACCAGGTTTCTGCAGTTACACTGGGGCCCTTGGGCTTCTGTACTGATCACTGCCCAAGGGCTGCTTTTGCCCACCGTCTCCTTTGTGTGTGCGTACACCCATTTTATTATACTAATAATACACCTTCTGAAGTCAAGAATTGACTTCAGGTTGCTCACTGAATGCCATTCTGCAATTTCCACTTCAAGTTTCAAATTTTTTCTGCGGTGTCTTGTAGCAGTCTTACAGTCGTGTTGCTGCAGGTGCATCTCTGGCTGGTCTGCTACCGCAGAGCCTGGGCCTGGCAGTCAGTTCCCCAGTCCTTATCAAACAGCAGTGGATTTTCCTTAAACTCTGATTAACCCATGGTGTTTGCTCTGATTTAAATTCTTCTGTCACGTATCTCACTGTAGGACAGAGCAGTTTGCTGAATTTAAAGAGGGCTGCCACAGTCGTGTAAATGAACGAGATGTTTTCTTAAAATAACTCTTTATACATGTAAATCTCTCTCTGGATCTTCTAAACACTTCGCGTCTCTCCCTCTAACTCATGCAGTGGCATCTCTCTCTGTCACGCATGTCACGTAACCAGAGTGTAAAATCCAAGGAGCAGAGGGCATGTCTCCCTTCCTTTCGTATGATGCCACGGCGTGGTTGGAAGGATGAAGAGGGACCAACGTTTGTCCTATCAATGCGACCAATTACGAAGGCCTCTCCCTAATAAAGAATAGACTTCAGACACCATCTATTTTGAAACTGCCAAGCTCACATTTATCTGAAATTAGTTTTAGAACATGGGGTTTTGTTGCCAGTTGTTTTTTCCAACTGAACTTATGGTTTCAGCCCAAACAAATATGATCATGTAATAACATTACTGGAAATTTCTGGTTGTCAATTTTCATTTGGCATTGTGGGTTAAATGTGGTGTTTGGGAGAAGGAAGGTGCAGCAGTAAAAAATTACAATGAAATAAAAACTTGCAACATAAAACATTAAATTCATATGGCATTTCCAATGCATTTTTAAGTGACGAGTATTTTCATTGAATTTGTTTCAGAGATCTAGAAAATGTAAAAATAAATAAGAGAAATTGCAGCTGGCAGCAACAATTAAGTCTATGAAGTTAACTTGAGAAGATATGAGTTTCTAAAATAAGATATTTTTAACTGTAAGGTAGTAAATTGTTCATGCAATGAAGGAGTACTGAGCAGAGCTAGTATTCTTTCCTCGCACTATAAAAGGTATATCCTGTATTGTCTGGCTTTTAGACTTGGTTTCCCAGGATGGGAGTAAAGTAAATTAAGAACCATCTGCACAGAGCAAATTCCATGCATGCAGTTTACCTACGTAAAGCTTCAAAGTGAGGTGTCACTCATAGAAATCATTAAATGGACTGGGAGGGAAAGCCAATGGTGTGCTGAGGTGCCTGGAAGCTGACGGGTACCTGCAAGGGATGCTGTGTCCACTGGTGTGTTTGGCAAAGAGAATTATTTTGTGTTGTAAGTAATGACTGGTGTAGCTCTTATCCTGCTGGGGAAGGGGACGTAGTGATGGAGCAGGGGATCTGGAGTGAGCATTCCTCAGGTGGGAGCTGCAAAGCCAGCATGGCTTCACCATGTTCTGGGCTTGTCTGGCACAAGGTGGGCTGGTTCAGTCCTGAGGATGCAGCGCTGTGCCTCTGCTGCTGCTCTTTCGTAGTGCTGCCTGTGCTCTAAGTGGTAACTGTGTGACTGCTACCCACCCAGATACAAGTGACCCAACCCTTGCTTGCAAAAACCACCAGTTAACATACTGTCCCTCATCAGGACAGGTTGTGTTCAGTTTCGTATTTTCATCAGAAGGGAGCTCTGATTCCTGCGTGCATTCTGTCTGGAAAGCTAAATTTCGAGGGATTGTGATGGAAACTTTGTTCTAGCTTTGTATTTTTGCCCTATCATGAAGTAAAGTAGAAAGAAATGATCTTGATTCACCATTCAATTATGTTAATTTGTAGCCTTGTAACCCCAGCAGCTATACTGACATATAAATGATGAAACAGAGCATGGATCAGTTCTCTGTTAGTGCAAAAGGAGTTTTAAGCCAAGGGTGAGTGAAAACTTTAGAGATTGTAGCATCTATATGGAAAAATGCTGTTTGCCCCTAGATCCTAGAGTGTGTACTTCATTGTGATCCAGGCTTTCTGGATTTAACACCGAGTCCTCATTTCAAAGAAAAGTTTCACAAATGCCTTTTGTTGAAGTCATTTCCAACTGGAGTCCCAACCTGGGCACCGATGTTCCTTTCTCAGGGCTGTAGTCAGGGCATCCACATACGGATCTGCTGCCACGATGACTGGGACTGGCCCCCTCCATTTATCCTTAGCCCTCTCACCCAGACTGATGAGCACAGTGGACATCTTAAAGCTTTTTGCTCTGGGACTCTGGAGTTTATTTCAAGTGATAAAAATCTCTTTTTTCCAGCTCCAGTGCAAACAGATTTCAAAAAGCTGTGAGGCCAGCCAAGTGTGCTGAAGTAGGCTCTGGCTCCCGTTCGCTCGCTGGCATTTTTTGACAGTATTGGAACCTGTTACATTAAAATGGCGTCCTGAGGGCATTGGAAGCTGCAGTATGTGTCTTTGGGGAGGAGATTTGGCAATTTTGCATTCTCAGGCAGGATTTACAAAAGCTACAATAAACCAAAGAAAAACTCATTAAAAAACAAGCTGAAATTGCTCCAGTTCACAGTAACCCCTGGATGAGGTTTGTTTCCCACCACCCGTTTTTCCACAGAACGGTGCTTTGGGCTGCACATACCATTAGAGTATTGTTGTGTAGCTTGAAAATATATCAGGGTTGTGACTTCTGCCACACTTCTGTAAATAACAGAAAGAAAAGTGAGAGGTGCCAAAAAGGTAATTGTGCACTTCTGAATTTCCGAAGTGGCTTAAAGCTGAAGGCTGATGTGTGCACAGGCAGCCTGTGGGTTTCTTTTCAGCTGGGTGGTCCCTTCTTGTCCAGGTGCCACCTGTGACTGTGGGCTTCTTACCCCGAGCTGATCTTACCTGGTTGCCAAAGAGCTTTGCAAGCCACAGCCTTCTACTTTTGCAGCAGTATCAAAGCTAGTGGCTTTGCTCCTCTCCTGATAGGAAGTGAGTAGCAGTAAGGTGGTGGTCAGACTGCCCATGTGTGACTCAGTGGGCCCAAGAAGAGCACAAGTGACTCAGGACAAGTCTCTGACAGTCAGCAGCTTTTCTTGCGTTTCCAGAAAGTATGTAATTATTTTTTCTGATCCACCCCAGACCGAATATCTGATAATGCATCTAATGAAACCTATAAGCAGTATTTTATGGAGCTCCTGTTCCCTCCCAGGCTCACCAGGGATCATTTTTCCCTTTGATACACGGCTCATTATTAAGAATCAAAGATGTTTGATATACAAAATAATTCCCCAAATTAGAGTTTGTCAAATGTAGCCTTGCAAATCTGCCTGCGTTTCCCACTCCCCTTCTCCATCTCCCCCTTTAGTTTGATTGTATCTCACAACTGGGGGCAAAATAAAATTGTTCTACGCTTTCCTCTCCCACCTGCTTCCCTTATCTGCCCCCCTGCTCCCTGATGGCAGCTCACTGCTGGGCTCCCCTTGCTAGCTGTGCCCATGCTGGGTGCTCATGGCCATCCCTGGGGCTCAGAGAGGTGTGTGAGAGGAGCAGGAGGGGACGTGGCTGGCTCTCCCTCTGCCAAGTGCCAGCAAATGGTTAACGGTTTAATACTTTACAAAAAAGTCAAGACAGACTTGTGATTCTTGATGTTAATGAAGGTGTCACACATTGTCTAGAGAAAGTTGTGCCTGGCAATCTTCCTTTTTTCGGATGCCTACACCACTGACATTTCATCTCGCATTCAAAGAGCACTACCTTAATGAAATGCATAATTAACATATTCTAATTGTGCTGAGCGCTGTGATGATTTTGACAGAACTCACTTTCCATGTCTAATTTGATGCTAATTTAATCTGTTCCTCTCCCGCTGACATGACCTTTCTTGATTGAGTTTCACTGAGGAAATTTTTTGATGGATTGATTTATCAGCATTGCGGAGACAACAAAGGCTCCGGGTGCACGACAGAAGCCGGGGCGGGAATGGCCCTCCATCCTGAACTTTCTGCCTGCAATGTCCTCTTTCCAGAGACTGCTTGTCTGATCTACTGATGGAATTTGAGAAATGTGACATCTGTGTGTGGGTTTGATCTCTGCGATAAATACAGCAAATATCTGATTGTGCTTGTGAATCCGTCGGAAGGAAAACTTCTCCTTCCTGCTGCCCTAGGGGAGCAGGCTGTGCTGACCCTCCCACCACTGGCACCCAGGGCCTTTGCACCTTTCTTAATTAATCCAGCCGTTACCAGCTCTGGCTGAAATGGAAATTGCACTGAAGCAGGGCTGTAAAACACATCCCATTGCAGCCTCCTCACTGCATCACTCCATCAGACTTCCTGAGATGTTTCGTATGGATGTGTTTTCTACCCAGTACGTGCGTTTTCTAACGTGCACACACAAGCACACATCTCTCTGTACAGAGATACAGAAATAATTTATGCATTGTGCATGCGCAATGATATCCTCATTCAGACATTGTGGAGAAAGTTTAGGAGTTCTCCTGATGTTGTTAAGTATATTGCCTCTATCTCACAATGCAGAAACGAGGTGTGCCTGTGGGAACACCCAGGTGTGCCATAAATCTCCCATGGAATATCAAATTGTTCAGTTGCTCCACAGAACTCTTCTGTATCAGGTGGCCTTTATCCATTGCTCCGTAATTTGACAGTGTCTTTCTAACCTTGCAGCGTATCTGGCTGCTTGTGCTAGGTTCTGTATTGGGGGAAAATGTCCTCCCTGACCCTCACTGTGCTCTCTTTTATCCCCCAAAGCATGAGATTTGAGTTATCTTTGGTTGTTACGCTGCAGCTGTTGCTGGTCATAAACTTGAGGAATTCCTTGCCGTGCGTTAGCATGAGCATCTTTGCTGCTTTGGAAAAAGCAGAGATACCATCTCACTTTAAAGAGAGATCATAATAATATTTAATTGACAGCATCATTGAAACGAATGTTATAAAAGCTAGTCACATAAATCCTTAATTTTTTTGCTTTTATGTTTCAGCTCACTGCAGACTTCTTCTGAGGAGTTAAGGCACACATGTTCACTTTCTTTAGGAAGCGATGTAAAAACTTCATTTAAAAAAACAAAACTTGTTGATAGAATTGCCAGATTGTTTCTTGTGCATCAGGCAAAGAATAAGCTACACCAGGCAAAGAATAGATGCTGAAGGAGCAGGGAGAGTGAGTGCAGAGAGCAAGGGAGCTGATGCTTCCCACGTTCTCATCTTGCACCCACTTCCTTTCTTATGTTGGCAATGGGTGCAGGGGCAGAGGAATGGCCTTTCCCCTCTTCTGATGGGCAGGCTGCAGGCAGGACCTGCTTGAGGAAGTACATTCCTTGTGGGTAAGGAATCGCAGCCTTCTGTACTGGGCCTCAGTTTGGTTCTCAAGTTGATGACTTGAAAAAAAAGAACTCATCTCTCAATAGAGCCTTTCCTGTCTTTACTTCTGTTCTTTGCCAAAGGAAGGGCCAAAGCTAATTATCTCACAGATCCCCTGCTCTGCAAAAAGCCCTGAGATATTTGGCACTTGTGTATACGTTCTGGCTAAGTCTGTTGGGCAGCTGCATACCAAAATGTGTAAACCACGTTATGACTGTGAAACTATGAGTCATTCGGTGTTATTTACCATTGATACTGGCAGGCAGCCTGATCTGTAACTGTAATTATGGCTCTGTCTCTACCAGTGAGATCAAAAGTACAGAAATTCCAAGTAATAGGAGTACAAGTACATGAGTAGGGTGAAACTCCAAGCATCTGGATTGGAGAAAAGGATATTGAGTGCACAGTGTTACAAGAGATCAAAGAGGAAGCTAAATCTAATAAAGCGGTAATAATTGGTGAGCTCCACTCCCAACATATGGAACATCAGAATTTGGTATTAAAACGTTATTTCTTAAGAAATATTGAGAACATTTGGATCTGTACTTCTCTAGTCTCAGTATTTCTGCATCCATACATCCATATTTACAATATTGCTTTTAATTTAGTCTTAAAAAAAAAAAAAAAAAAAGGGGGAGAAAATAATCGTAAAGAAATTTAGATATTTTCATCTGTGGTCACCTGAGTACTTTCTGGTGGTTGTACTGATGAAAGGCATTGGACAGAAAGGAGAGAATGGAGTCTGCAGCCATGCCTGTTCATCAAATGCTCTTTTTCATTAGAACAGTTCACTTCAATAAAATCCTGGGCACTTTTGATAAGACAGTATGCAAGGAACAAAGCTGTTAGGAAATGACTTGCTCATAAGTTCCAGCAATAATTTTTGGCCCTAGAATATTACTTGGTGTTTTTCATTGTCAGTCGAAAATGAAAATGTAGCATTTCACTTGTAGCCATTAGAAATGAAGCAAGGCGTGCTGCTCTTTGCAGCTGATCTACAAATTGCACCAGAATCCTTCCGTGAACTTTTGATCTGCCGCTACTCATGGGAGGAAGAAAAACAACAACATTCCCAGAAAATGGCCATTAATTTGAATGATTGAATATTCAAAGAGAAGGTTTTTTCTTATCAAGGTTTCTACAGAAGGAAAGTGAAAATTAGTAAAATGCATTGAGTGCAAATGGAAATTGACTACTGCGTGAAGGAAAGTCCTCAGCACCAAGTTCTTTGCGGAAGGGTGCATCTCTTGTAAAATGGCTGGGAATAGAAACGTGTGGAACACGGAAAAGAAAAAATTAAAAAGGAGAAATTACTTAAAGATAGAAGCAGTGAGTCATTCTGCTGCAAATGCAGCCGTATTTTGGTAACCGCTTGTTTAATTTGCTTCTGATATAATTTATAGCATTTATATTTCCATCTGTGGAAAAGTTAGTACGTAGGCATGGCTTGTGAGAGAATGAGTTTGGAAGGACACTGGTGGCTAGATTAAGTGTGAGCCAGAATAGAAACAGAAAGATAACTTCTTTTTCAGTGGACCACAGTGTAATTTGCATTTGTGTTTAGTGTTGTCTGGTTCTTCATCAGCTCTCTGACATCTTAGGAATGATAGTTATGGCTCTTTTAGCCACAGGTCTTGTTTTAAGAGAGCGCAGAAAGTGTTCCTACACAGTACAGCCTTAAGGGATAGATTGTGAAGCATAATTAATAGGTCCCTGACAGTGACTTTCTATTGGGCAATGGACTTATCAAATATGAAAGCACTTTGTGTCCTTTCCTCCAAAAAAGGAAAAAAACATCTGGAGAAAACATTATGGCCTTGAATCTGTTCAGATCTGCCCTTTATTTTGGAATGTTTGGAAGGATTAAATCACAGGTCTTTATTCATGTCAAACAACACTGGTAAGGTAGGGTTGTGAGTATGGCACGTTTGGACTTAAATTACGAATTCAAACCCACATCTATAAAAATGAGCTGTATGTGTACATTCTCCACAGCCCCTGAACTTCAAAAGCGAAGGGAGCAGCTGTCTGTATCTGTGAGCACTGCCACTATCCTCAAGAACTGACACTTTCAAGAAACCTATTAACTAAATATATATATATGCTAAATACCGCTCCCAGCTGTGGAATCAACAACAAAACAAACAAACAACCAAAATCTTGCAGTGCTGAGATATCTGAAGCAAGGTTTTTTTTCCGAGGCAATATTATTGAGGTGCTGAACAACATTTGATCACTTGCAACCCTTTCAACTGACATTCTATTATTCACATGTCTCTTTCATTATGCAACAGATGGTGAGTCCTGTCGCTGATTTTTTTCTTCAGATTCACGAAACTTCAATGGATTGTAATATGACCCTAAAAACGAGTAGAAAAGAAAATGCGTGTTAAGGTTTTATCTTTGATAATAATCCATTCATGGAGAATAACAACTGACCTCCTATAAAGAAAAAAAAGGCACGTTTGCCTTATTTTATGAAGAGCATTTGTCTGAGACATTTGACTGAGGTGCAGAATGTGGCCTTCAGCTGAAATGAAAGATGGTCCTTCTGTTGCTACATGAAGCCATATTTGCTGCTGCAAAGTGCAAAAGGATAGGCTGACAAACTGATAGTGTGTCAGGAGCGTAACAAACTTGTATTCATCTCCACAAACATCTGCGTATTTATGAAGATTCTGAACCAGAAATGGTTCATTTAGAGGCAAATTTAAGATCGCCCATCATGTTGAGGTCTAAACTGCTAGAAAAGTCTTTTAATGCCGTCCCTCTGTTGGCGTTCTGGTCACTTATTAATAGGCAGTTTGTGGTGCTGAAAGGCCAGAGGGGGAGTCTTAGAGTAATTAAATGTTATGCTCCATATGCTTTTGATGCTTTTTGATCTCATCCTATACTAACTAGATCCTGAATTATTATGCTGTGAGTTATCAGATGAATTAGTTTGCAATAATAAGTGAAATAATAATAACGCTTGTGTGCTGATAGATTTTAAAGTCATTTTCACACACAGAATTCAGTCTGGTGAGCAGTTGCAATGTCTGATTGACTTAAGGCTTACACACATTCACCCTGCATCTGAGCAAATTGGTTTTTGCCCAGTCATATGATGAGATGTGCTGCTGAGATGTGGTGAACTTTGGGGTAAAAAAAAAGAAAAGAGGGATGATTTGGATGCCAGATGGGAGGCATCTATGGCTTCTAACCTGTAAGAATGTATTTGTACCTTTGAATTAGAGCCCAGCTCCCTCTGCAAACAGCAGAGCAAGGTAAAAACCTTGGCTGGGTGAATAGCAAGAGCAATTCTGTGGAGAACCACCGTTTCTCTATTGGCTGAGCAGGAAGCCCAGACTGTTAAGCTATGAGAATGCATAAGCATACTTAGAGCTATACTGCTATTCAGATTAAGTCTGTAGAAAAATAATAATTAAGGTTTGAGAACATGAATACTTATTTCATTGAATAATTACATCAACATTATTAATAATACATAATATTTCGCCTGTACATCATGTCTTCTGTAGTACCTCTTTTTGTTTGATGGTAAGTGTTGCAAGAGGAGTTCAATAGCTGTTCAGGTTTATGTACTTCTGTAAAAAAAGATGTGTGCACGTACTCAGATTGAGCTGTTTGTTTGTCTTTCAAACAGAATTCCTGGATAGATCAAGCTCAGCCAAGATTTGAATGCTTTGTTTTTAACTCTATCTGCTTGCTTTAAGGCATAAGTTAATTGGTATCACAGTATCATCCTTCTGTAGTAAAGCTGATAGTCTAGATATTCCACTGCTGTAAGTCAGCATAAAGCTTTTCCATTTTAACCAGCTAAGGATCTCATTGAATATACATATTTTTGGCAGGAATGGCTCTTTAGACACTATTATAAGTTGTTCTTTCACATTTTTGCTAAAGTCTTTCAGGCTCTGCCTGTTTGAGTTAGGCAAGCACGAAAGAATCGACGTGAGTCTAACTGAACAAAAAAAATCAGCCCCAGTGCCTGCTTCTTGCCAAGAACAGTGCCCCAGAACTAGAGCACTGCTGTGTTTACTGGCCCTTTCCTAACACTGTCAGTATCCAAGAGTTGGTAAATACAGAACTCATCCAGGAGGCTGTCAAATTCTTCTGCACTGCTGCACACCCCAAGATGATATGCTAACTCCTCTACCATTTTGCCAGTAAGCTTGAGTTTAAAGGCTGGGTCAAGAAGGAATGACACTTTTCCAGTAGGCTGTCCTTCAGGGGAGATGATTTTATTCTTTTTTTTTTTCTCAGTACTGACATGAAAAAGGAGCTATGTAATGCTTTTAATAAAGAACAGCTACATATTTATTATGTACCCCTAGGTTTCCTTATGTCGTCACCTCCAACCCATTGCTAATTCTCAGTCACACTTTAATATTTCTGAATCATACATCCTAAGCAGTTTGCAAACATTCTCAAATCAAGCCAAGTATTAAAGTAGCCTTTTAGAAAGCTTGCAAAACAAAACAGTCCTTGCCCTAACGAGATTTCAGGCCAGACATCGAAGCCAACAGAGTGGGCAGCAGCACAAGAGGTGGAATGGTTTGCTGGGGGCAAGCTAGAAATCAGGCGTGGGATGAAGAATAGACCCTGCATCTCCTTAGTTGTAGGCAGATATTTGCTCCCCAGACCACAGGGCTTCCAAGCAGCCAGTGCTCCCTGTTCAGAAGAATTCAGTGCGGCTTTGCCAACGATTTACTCAAAGGTCAAGTGCACAAGAGATGCACTGGAATTTTGTCCTGTGATTGTTGACAAACTGGATCCAAATGACCAGTCAGGTGTTGCCTCTGGGGTGGTGCTCATCTACAGTAAAGGTAGAATTTTTGTCGTATTAGCAGGGAATCTTTCATATCCCTCAACAGAAAGTATTAAAATCCTGGAAAGTGTTTCTCTGTGTTTAGCAGTTATTTGACATTTTTGGGGTGTAATGCCTCCTGATCAGCACTGTCAACCTGCTGGACAGTTCGACAGATTTTGAAATGGATTGTGTGGCAGAGAGAGTGCATAAAGCACTGTTTCAGTTTCCTGCTCAAAGTCTGCTCTCTGATTATATCATCCTTCGTGTCAGGGAAAGAAGTGATGTACAGCGTGAGTGACTGTGGATCATTTCCACCCATTCTGGAAAGAAACAGACAAAAAGAGGGACATGTATTGCAGCAGACGAGGTGAATCTGACGATCCTGGAAAAGTGGAATAACATAATCTGCTTTTTTTCCTGAGTTCCTCTACTACAGTAGGCTTTGTTGGCATTATTAGCCTCCTTGGTAGCATCCTCCAGAGGGAATTCAGCAGAGATGAAATACAAAAACTGCTTTAAAATGATAAGTCACAAATAGGATCTGCCACTAGGCATTATAAACAAAACTAGACACAAGAGACTCATAAAAAAATTAAAGCGTAAAGTAACAGAGGAAAACCCAAATCTTCCTGACTACAATCTCATTTGCACACCTGATTTGTTTGCACAGCTTCCAGTATATGACAAGCACAAAGGCAGTAAAAAAAACCTCCAAGTGACCAACACAATGGCCATTGATTCAGGCATTAATTTAGCAGCTTTCATATCCACTAACATGACGTGTATTTGCACCTCTGTTTCACGTTTGTCATTTTTCTGCTTCTTTGTGGTGATAAAACTTGGGCTTGCAACAAAAAGGGAGAATCTGTGGGGAGGGGGAATATTTGGGGAAAACATCATCTTTAATTTTAGAGTCTGCAGTTGTGCAACGAATTATATCAGGTGGTAAGGAGTGACAATAGAGCTAATCAATGTATTGACTGTGTTGCCAATGGCCCCGTGATATGAGAGTGATGTATTTCTCCTGACACGTTTATTTCGCAATACTGCAAACATCAACTTCTGACCTACAAACGTAAATTGATATTTCAGCATATGTGAGCTCTGGTCCCTGTAAGGCTTCTTTTCAGACTGATCATCATCTTTGTCTTTTGGGATCTGGGGTATTTTTTGATAGTTTTGATCTTAGTTATCTTTGGGATTTTAGTTGCCTTTCTGTCCTTAAAGGAAATAGTTCTGTTATTTTTTTCTGCACCTTGCTCCTGAGGATGGCACAGTCCAAATCAGTGCATGAAGAAATCTTTGATGCTCTGAAGTATTTTTCTGAGTAAATTTTCTAAGTTCTCCTGTTTTCATTGCTTAGAAAACATGCTATTCCTCACACCCCTCTTTCTCAGTTACAAAATATTTAAAGGTTCATTCCCCAAATTTTAATGTCATCTGATTTATCACCTGTACCTTTACTGAGAAGTGTAATTCCCAAGTTATGAATGTTCTGCAGCCCAACTCCACTGATTTGTACTCTCATGGAAATCATTTGCAAGTGAGTGACGTCTACACCTAAAGAATGAATCCTGATGCATTTCTGCTTCGTGTCTGCCTCTGTCATTTCCGTGTTCCTTGTAACAAATATCAAGTGAAGTGAGTGGAAGTGCAGTGGTGATGCAGTGCCAGACATGAGCCACTCATGATATCGTTAGCGCTGTTAAGTTGGGGGATCCAGTTTCTGATGTTAGTGGGCAATGTTGGCCCTTGGACAGTCCTGTCTAATCATGTGTGTTTCACAGTAATGAGGAGGAGGCAGAATGCCAGGAGAAGATAGCCATGGGTGGATGGTGTAAGTGCTTGCCAATCCCGAAGGCCCAGCATGCCTCATAGACGTCAACTTTCATACTCAGCCTTTTCAAGTGGGAGTCTAAAGACAAGAGTGGTATTTGTTAAATTTACATTTCTAATTTTGGGTGCTGTACCTTGGGAATGTCAAGTGAGTGCCTCAGCTGCTGCTCAGCCTTGAATTGTGAACCCCCTGTTCTCATTGTCCTTGTGTTAAGGGTAAAGGCAAGGCTGTGCAGGGTAACTAACCTCAGGTCTTACCAGAAAACAGTAGGTCCGATTTGTGAAAAACCTCGAGGTTTTACACTTGTGTTTTATTTCCCATCAAGGTGAAACCAACATCACCAAAAATCATATGAGGGGAAAAAAAAAAAAAAAAAAAAAAAAAAAAAAAAAAAAAAAAGCAGAAGTGCAAGTGGTCAAATAGCTCTGTTTGGGAGGGATGCACTCAATATGATCCTCTGATTTTGGCAGAGTGAGATCTGAACCTCAGACTGCTGTTTTTATTATGCACTCTAACCAGTGCTAACTTGAGGTCTCTGAGCTCTACTTTGGTTTGACCTGAAAATTGTTAATTGCCGTTAAAATATCATCAAGATGCAGGAGACATATTTCCAATATTCACTTTTTCTTACAGAGAGACATAATAGAAGTGGACAGTATTGCATGTCCAAAATTAACACTGCTGTTCTGCTAAAGGCTTCCTGTGTTGGTAACAAACTGTGAAGGGAAGTGTTGCCAGTAGCATTGTTTGCAAGATACCTTGAGCCCGCTGTGCAGGATCTGCTACAGAAGTATAAATTTAAAAAATTCCCTGATATGCCTCATAAAATTAGGCATTGGATACCTCAGTATCATGGATTTAGTGTAACATCAAGGCTGATACCAGCAAAGTTGAGGTCTTATTCTCTAAGGACTGCTCCTCCAGCAAACATAGACTTGCTATCTATTTCTGCTGCCAGCATGTTCTTCTGCGTGCCTGGAAATGCTGGTTCTAGACCCAAAGGATGGCACTTAACAGTTGCCACGTGATCCTTTGTGAGACTTATGTAAGGTTTGCATCGTGGTTTCATCACATCATTCGGATTGAATTCTGACCTCAGGGCTGGTACTGGAGCGTACACCAACCTCCCTCTTCCACTCAGTCGAGTACGTTTGGATGTGGTGAATGTGCAGTGGCTGCAGCTGCTGACAGGAACTGCTAGGCATTCAGCTGTGTCCAGGCAACTGTATTTCCATATGTAATTAAACCATGGGGGTCTTTTTTTCTTTTTTTTTTTTTCTTATGTCAGGTTGTAATATCACAGGTATATTTGGTAAAGTACCTCTCTTCTTATCAGTCAAGTATGACCAAGTTTGTCTTTTGGAATTATTCTGCGAAGATTTAGGCATCGATTGTCATCTTACACAAACCAGAAGCAACAGATATACTCTCTCACCTGCTTCCTTAAGGGGAAAGTGTTTATTTTTCCATAGGCTGAGAAATCAGTCCATGAAGGATATGTGAATTAGGAGTGGACGGCATCGTGGGATATAATTTCCAAGGAAGTCTCTATCACAGCAAAATTAATTAGGCCTGTGGTATTAGATAAGTACTAAAACAACTGATAATTTAATCTTAAAACTCTCCTTCAACATACCAGGAAAAAGAGAAACACAGACAAATATATTAGGATGCCAACTGTGGTTGTATTGGGGATATTCTGGGAATTTCCTTTTAATGGATTCATCTAAGGATCGCCAAAGAGGGATTTCTGCCATGGTGCTCTCTGCTCTCCTTTCCTTCCCCGGGCACACGTAGGGCAGCATTGTACAGATCAATGCACAGAAACTGTTTGGAGGTGTGCTCTCAGCCCCTGGCATAGCAGGGAAGTGGGAGGGGATGTTCTACAATAGTGCAGGTCTCATACCAAGACCTGTGGTGCTGGGCTGTAAAATGCACACGTGAGGTCACAGCAGCTGTGATTCCAGTCCTGCCACTGACTGCTCCCCAAAGTGACGTTTAGAGATAGAAACTAAGGCAATCAGTTCAGGGCTAAGTGCCAGGTAGAAATGGTTCTTTCTTCCTGAGATTGAGCTCCCAGGTCCAGATGCACTGCAAAGGGACAGAGATGCTTCCGCTGCAGTTCTATAGACAGCAGCAGCTCTTGGTGCACACTGTTAGGTATTGGTGGTAGAAATAATAGGCTGGATAGGTCCAACACAGTGCTTTATTCTCCACTGCAAACAGTTAAATGGAGGAGTGCCAGCAAAGCAGGAGCATATCTCAGACATTGCGTGCAAGCAGGAAATCTGCTTCCTACCAGCCTCCACCTCAGACTTGTCATTTGGCCTCTGTTCGTTGGTAGCAGGCATGCAAACAAGTTTCACTAATGCAGGATCAGGCTTCCTATCCCAGTGACTTCTGGGGTATTTCTCCATCATGCCATCCTGCGGAGGGCTGCAGTCTGCTTACAGAAAATAGGAGCATTCCACTTTATTACCTAGCATTAAGAAAAACAAGCCTAATTGGCTTCTGCTGTGCTTTAATAAGTAAAGAACAACAAAGACATTTAGTCATTCACATCATTTCCTGTTTTTAAAGGATTTTAAATGTGACTCAGTGATTAACATTAAAAAGCAGCTACTATGCAGACACAAGAACTACTTCATTTTTTAATTATATTTTAACAGGTATGGATTCAGTGCTGTTGACATTTATAAGGAGTTCTTCATTTCCACTAATGTAGCATAACAAAATACCAAGTCCCATGGCTTGATCACCTCTGTGTGCAGTCCCAGCCTTGCTGTTAGCAGAGCAAGAGCATATTTGTGTTGCCCGTAATATTGGAGTAGCCTGGTCCCCTAGTGGTGATCATCTGAACAGAATCAAAGAGAAATGCTTCTTTCCCACACAGGAGAAGACTATATTTTTTGATTTATTTTTTTCCTGTTCTGTCTTTGGTCCTTTGTTTCGACTGGAAATCCACTGTACTCTTGAGAGCTATTTCCTTTGAATAATGTATTTTTACAAAAAAAAAAAAAAAAGAAGATTTAGGATTTAGCAATTGTTTTCTGAACTAAAAAGCATACTAACAGAACCACCTTGCAGTGTTCTACTTCTCTTTGAATGGCATGTGCAAAACATTTGTGTTTCTAGCTGTGGGCTGGGCTGAGCCCGGACGTTGGCTTTGTTCTGTGTCAAATCTGTCTCCTACAGGGACTGGGCAGAGCTGCTTCTCTTAAGAATAGCCCACGTGCAGTTTGTGAAGGGCTGCCATGTTAGCATGGAAGCCTGGGGAGGCAGAGCGTGTTTATTTTGCACGTGTCACACAGGCACTGCCTGCACAGGTTCTTTCTGTTCCCCCATACCATCAGTTTCACTTCAAGATTTTGGTGTGACCGATGCTGAAATGCAAAGCAAATCCCATTCAAAACTGCTGGGTATCATCTTCTGCTCCTCGAACTTGGATGTTGAGGGAGTGGAGGTGGGATGAAACCTCCCCTTCTGTTATGCTTTGTCAGTACTTTGATTCAGTTTGCCTGGCGTGACGCACGCCCAGAACCCACCACCACTGGTCTCAGGCTGCCGTAATGCCTACAGTGATGTATCAATGCGTCCAGCAGTTCTGATTTCATAGCACTGCCGTTGTTTTTCATCTTTCTCGTGGGCCAACCCCTGCAGACGTGGGCATAGAGCAGGAGCCTGTGGCAGCAGGAGCTCATGAGCAGTAGAGGGAGGATGTGTGTTGTGGGCAGAGCAGCATCGTTATTTCTTGTGTGTGAAAAGGACGGCAGAAATCACAAAACTGAACGATAATAACAGATTCCATGTAGCTTAAAACTCCCTCAAGGCTGAGGCATCTTGGGCCGCTCTGAAGACAGGCATATATTTTGAAGGGAACGTGGGGAAAAAAAGCCTAATCTTCTGCTGATGTGGCCTTGGCAATCGACTGAACTGACAAGGCTGTGTATTTGTAAAACAAGCTGTGCTAAGTATTTTTTCGGCCTCGTGTTTAGAAACACACAGAGGGGGGAAAAAATGAATAAATATGGAAATCAAATGTAAAAACTTCTTGCACTCGCACCCGGCGCCCCGGAGGGAATTCCTCCCTCTGTTCTCTGCTCTTCCTCCACTCAGCAAAACGGCTGCCAGTCATTAGCGGGGCCGTACGAGCTCACTGTACAGTAATTGAACACCAATGGGCCCACCCTCATTTGCATTCCCCATCCCTTGATTGGCAGCTGTACATGAAATGCCATATCAGTTGAAAGTATGTTGTGAGCTGGCACTAATGATCCAGTGGCTCCGGGGAAACCTGCCATATTGTAATTCGGCTATCAGGCATGAAAGAAATAATTCTAAGTGCCAGCAATGTGAAGCCGAATAAATGTTTCAGTGCTGCAGGTTGCCAAGGGTGACACTTCTGATTTAGTATAAACGAATGCCCCGTTGCCTTTGGGGTTGGGGGAGTTCGCATTGTATCTGAGATGTGTGTATAAAACATTAGTATTAGAAAATGGCTTCAGCACGGGATGGGAAACAGAGGCCTGGTCCCAGGCGGCGCGGGAATGTTTACAACTAATGACTGGATGAAAGGATTTTTCTACCTACTGTAATGACAGGCAAAATAGGATTTGCTTTCCCCGAGATGGAGAATAATGGCTGTGTTAACTCTGCCTTTCCTTTTTCTTTCTTTCCCTAAATGAAATGCTCTTTTGTAAAGAAAATCGCATCTATTTTCTTCGGTGCAGTGCAGGGAGGTGGTGGCTGTAACTCCTTGGAGCGTGGGCTTCTGGGGGGCTGGGGCTCAGTGGTGGCCTCGCAGGCAGCCCCCATCTTCACCAAAGCCACTGTGCCAGGAAAAGATCTTCCAGTAGCCTTTGTACTCTTGTTTAATGTTAAAAATCTGGTGGGAGATGAAAGAAAAGACTCCCGATGCCTTAAAAATGTGATGTAGGCGGTTTTTGCTTTAATATTGCAGCTCCTGCATGTAAGTATGACACAAAAGGTGAGAGTGAAGGGACAGGTGTCTGCAGGCACGTGGAAACTGGAAGGCTGAGTGTGAAGGAGCTGCTTCTCTCCTATTGTGTCTGTACACACACAGCTGCTGTAATTGTAAATGTAGCTAATTAATTGCATCTGCCTATAGGAGGATGGTAATTGTGCACTAACTGCAGGCGCAGGTACTGAAACCTGCCAGTGATTTTTTATCTTTCCAGGAACAGAATTCTGTAATGTTTTGGAGCAAAGTGTGGGAAGGCGTGTGAACAGTTCAGATCTCTTTTCTTTCCAT
Organism: Tympanuchus pallidicinctus; assembly: GCF_026119805.1. Taxonomy (NCBI): domain Eukaryota; kingdom Metazoa; phylum Chordata; class Aves; order Galliformes; family Phasianidae; genus Tympanuchus; species Tympanuchus pallidicinctus. Next base: position 1,331,116 of record NW_026294722.1, read on the forward strand.
GCCAATTCACAATAAGGCTGATTCTTAATTTTGTTATCCACACCCAGTCAGCCTTGCAAAATGGCAATATCTTCAAACTTGGATCGCTTTTAGTAACCCTGGCTTTAGCTTCAGCAGGGTTATTGCAAAACCTGTCTGGAAGGGGGGAAAAAAAGGAACAGAAAGGTGCAGAAAATGAATATTAGTCCTTAAAGTTACAGCCTAGTAGAAACTGAAAAGGAAAGAAACAGAAAATAGCTGATTCAGCCTGGTAACGGTCAGCTGGGACTTTGCTGAGACCTCATCCTTTTCTGCTGTGTATGTTATTCCATTGTGTCCATGACTCAAATCCGTTGTTTTCTCTTGTCTGTAGTTTCATATCTTCATAGCAAGCTCCTTTGGAATCGGTGCCATCTCTGTGCTTCATACACAGCTGATAGCACTGCACAGTGGGCTGTGCTTTTATTGATCCTTATGTGAAAAAGAGAACCTGGGCCCACAGCAGGGATCCCTGGGAACCAACCAAGGTGTTCCTGGGCACCATTGGTATTTCTCTGCTCCCAGATGCACCCAGGAAAATTGAAGGCATTCAGTTCCACTCAGGATCAGATCCTGACTATTTTGTTGAGGCTTTTATTGTTGTTATGGTGCCCCATGATGAGATAGCATCTGTAATTTGTGGTCAGCAGGGATGCAGGGAGAAAAATGACAAATTAGAAGCACAAAACGCTTTAAGATGAATGAACTACCTGAGAAAGAACGTGTGTCAGCCTACAATTTATGGGGATAAAGCATCACAGCTGACAATCTATTATCAGAGATCAGATGAAGCCTAAAATTTTGGATATGGATTTGAATAGCCCCATACAGAGGCGATAGACGGATGGGTAGGCTGATATTCAGGGATTTTGCTTGGCCCCTCATGAAAAAAGAAATAATTTCTTTCAAAACGTGGCTCATGATTTGGTTTCAAATGTCAATCACTCCACATCTTCAAAACTGTTTGGAAAAAGTATTTTGGTTCAGACGCATCTCAACATAATAAGCCTTTCAGAAGTGTCTGTTCAGGCACCGCATATTATTCCTGTTATTTCTGTGCTGTCCTGCATCATCTGCATCCACCCAGATGAGACTGGAGAAGTGCTGTGTGTCCAGATGAACTTCAAACAACCCCAACACATCATTATCCAGTGCAGGTTTCCTGCAGCGCTTTCATGGCATCCGGCTGCATTTTGTGGCCCTCCGTTCCACAGCCTTCCAGGGCTGCATCTGATCACCACTTGAGCACATCCATGCTTATGGGCAGCTACAGCAGCAGTGATTGCTGTACAAAACACGGGGCTTTCCTCCTGACTCTTCCCAACCTCCTGCCTGCTCGCTGCAGTTCTTAGCCAGAGGAGTTTGCTGGCAGGGACCATTATTCACCATTGTTTTTTACTGGAATGTGTCATCTTGGGAATGCAGAAGGAAAACTATTGGTGTCTTTTAGAAAATTAAAACACGTTTTCACTTCTCACAAAGGAGAAGGCTTTGTGCTTTATGTGTTCAAGTTCTACATTCCAACAGTGACCCCAAGACTTTAAAGAATAACCAATGTATGAAGGAAGAATTATTGTTTTCTCTTAAAAATATAACGAATATTTGTCTTTGTAACATGCCAGATGTGCTCCTGATTTTTGTAACAGGTCTCTCTCCTACTATAAATGTCTCCGAGGAAAGCAAGATGATTTCAGTAATTTGGGAACAGAATATATTCTGTGAAAGTTAACAGTATAGTGCATCCCAGAAGTAAGGCAAATATGAAGGCATACCAACCAGCTGATATCATTTTTATATTCATAGAAGAAAATCCTGGGAAAAGCTTCTTTAAATTACCTAAGTGTAAAAAGAAATCCTTCGTAATGAAGACACTAATTTCTGCCATAATGAAATTTGTCACATAGTTTGAGTTGTTTAAAAGGATGAATTGTGTAGATAGACCCGATGTGTCTTTCTGCAGGAATTGTGTATGTTTCTTTCTGAAGCGGATCAAAACCCTGGTGGAAGTGTGAGCAAAGAGGCAATCATCTGTCGGTGTGTTTGTGTTCAGCTATCTGCTGTGTTTGTACTTGCAATCACACGCAGTTCATGAAATGTAGGTGGTCAAATGCACGAGGAACTCTGCCGGGCCACTATCAGAAGTAATAAATGTGGCAAGGCAGAATAAATATGCAAAACGTAGTACTTTAACCTAATAACATGACCACTTGCAAGCTTTAGCATAACACTGAAAATCACTAATGGAGCACTGTGCAGATTTTCATGATACAAGCAGTCAAGAATCATGCATAATGGAACAGTGCAACAGCTAACAGCAGATTCGCACAAGATAATTTAAACTTGTTTGTATGGAAATGAAGAACTGATCTTTGAAGTGGTCCTTAATGAGATTCTGCTTGATCCTCTCCGTATCCGGAGAAAGTCTTCCGTTTTCCTCTTGCATCCGGCTTGTGTTGCCGGGGTGCAGAGAAAGGACTTGTTTAAATTATGAATGCCAATTTGCATCTACGTGGCATTAGGTGAGAACTCAGTGCTGCCACTGACTTTGCGTGTGCTTGCAGAATTGTTCCTAAGTTCTGCATGTTTACACCCCCTCTGACCATGTGCCACCCAGCATTCCTCAGCAGCTTGGCAGGGTCTCAACATGGTGAAATGTAAAGGAATTCAAAGAGATTGCCATGAATTTGTATACATATTAAAAATATAGGACAGACTTTATCATCTCACTTACATGTTCTCCTACATAATGTGTACTAGGAATTCTGGTGGTTGTTTTTTTTTCCCCCCCCCATGTTCCTTTTTTTCCATGTTTTCATCTTAATGGACGTTATTTGTTCCTGCTCATATAATGGAGCATTGCAACGTGCTGAAAATCATTCTGCAGTTTATCACCAAATATGCAGCGCTCCATTCCCACAGGGCTGCGAGGCAGACGCTGTAGCAATGTGTTATGGAACTCCTCAAAGTGCCCCAAGACTTCAGAGTCCCTCGCCGTTCCCCACCAGCGATGCTGCCCAGCCATCCGCCTTCTCCACGCGTGTGCTCCCTCTGAAAGCGCCCATCTGGCACACACGGTGCTGCTTGTGCTTTTGAAAGGCAGAGGGAAAACATTGCATTGGTTTTTTTTCTATCTGTTTGTTTGTTTGCATGGCTCAGGAGATTAAGGAGGACTTATTGAAAGTTAATGATTTTGTACCCATGAGGGAAAAAACACCTCTCTGTAAGCTGCAGGTTCCCTCATACAGTTTTGCCTTTCAATTGGACATTTCTGCCTTCAAAAGAAGCAACCGCAGTAACTACCTCCAGGTGACACTAGGCTTCTAACCCACTTGCACACTTATTTCTCAGACTTCAATTTAAAAAGGCAAATAGCTTTCTGTAATGAAACAGGGAGGAGGACCAGAGCTGATGGTTCATTTGCTGCAGTTCACATAAGGCCACAGCAAAGTAGTACAGCTGAGTAACCACGACAGCGAGCAGGGGGGAAATCTTCCTCCTTTAAGAAGTGATGGAAGCAGCAAGGAACTTGCTCAGAGGCACAGCAATAACAGCCGTAAAAGTTTCATGCTGGCAGGCACATTCTGTAGCATGGGTCACCCCATGGCACCTGTGATGTCAAACACAGCTCAGCCCTCTTTGAACCTATGTAGGGGCTGTGCAGAGTGAATAAATCCAATATCAGTTATCTTAAAAGAAACATAAAATAACCTCATTAAACAGACGTACCATGAAGGACGTTTGGCTGTCGAAGGAGAGTGAGCTCAGGGTGGGGGATGCAGCACCCAGCATCCTTGTGGCTCTGGGCTGAGACTTGTGCTCCCCAGGATTCACTTCTGACCCAGTCCACCTCCTCACCACTTGCAGCAGCTGCCATTCTAAAGCCTGCCGAGGGCTTTTGGAACTCTTTCATCCCTTGTAGAAGCATTAGGAATCAAATTTGATGTCACACGTTACACTGCAAAGAATACTGCTGCTGTAACTAATGTAGTCCCATATAACAGGTTCTTGGAAAAAAATTAACAAACCTTTCTAATGCTACTTATTTTTACATTACTTGTTGCACCTGCAGCTGAGCTCAGCACTGGCAGACCTCTGTTGGAAAAGCCCAACACCTCCAGGGCTTTTTGAGGAGTTTCCAGCTTTTACAGAGAAATATGAGACAACAGATGAAACTTCATCTTGCTTGTACACACTCTCCTTGCTATAAATGTCATGCGTGTTTTCTTTGCTTTTACTGAAGCCCATTAGGATCTATTCTGCTTTGCTACGTACAGAATTTACACAGACAGCTATTATTATTGCCTGAGGGGATCCTTATAAGTTTTATAGCATCCATATAGACCTGACAACTTGCTGCATCTGATTAGTTGCGGTGTTTACTCAACGCCCTGGGCATGGAACAAATACCTGGGGCAGGCCCAGGCCTCAGGGAGAGGTCTGGTAGCAGAACCAGCATTTGGCTTCTGTCCTGAGTTGCATCACTCTGCAGCCCACTGCACTCCCCACAACTCATGACAGAAATGTCACTGCCCAGCCTCTCCTGCGCTCCTTCACCAGCATTGCCTCTGGCTTTAACTTTAAAAGAAATCCTTTTTTTGAGGGGGAGAGAGGAGGAGAAAAAAAGGAAGACAAAGCCTTCCCTTTATCATACACCCTCAGGTGTATGAAGTAACGGGATACTCAGTAGAAATAACTCCCTCGCTTTTTATTGACAGTCCCCGTACTGGCTGAGGACCAAAGAGGCAATTGAGAGATCTGCTCTCCTACTTACCCACCTATAAGGCTTTCATGAGTTTGTCTCATTAAGGCTAACAGGTGTTAATAGTAGTTAATATTTACATCTGCTCATAAAGGGGATGAGGAGCAGTCTCTATTCCAACGTTGGCCACGTAATTGCAGGCTGGTTACATGCCTACACATGTGCCATTTCTAAAGGGACAAACGAGGGATGGAGAGGCACATAAGGTCACACATCTTCCCCAGAGGTGTCAAGGCCTGTTCTGTGGGGAGGGCCAAATTATGTGTTTAATTATGATCCAGGGACTTGCACTACAGCATCAGGGTCACACACTACTCTTGATCCACAGCATCTCATGCTGAGGGCACTGGGAGGTTTGCATAAAGATCAGGGCTGGAACAAGACTCCTAAGAAATGAAGAAGCTCCTCTATGAGAGGCTCCTGGTATACCTGATATTGCTCAGTGTGGAAAAAAGGCATTCAATATATGGCTTGCCTTGGGCTACAGAGATCCTTGCCTTGCTTCTGTATATTCAGGTAACAACTGGACACACAGAAGGAGAGGAGGCAGCAGCAATCCCAAGGTTACCTGGAGAGTCTTAAGGGATCCTTGTGTCAGCCTTGCTATAACCACATCCCTTCACACTCTTTGCCACTGTGGTCACTACTTCTTTTATTTTCTTCCTGGCAGTAAGCAGACTTCTGGGTGGTGTTCTTTGTCCATCCACCACAATCCTTTCCAAGCTCCTCTTCAGTGGAGAGTCCAAAACCATTTTCCATATCTAAAAACATAAGATTAGCGTGTTTCGTGAATTCAGAACACATTTGAAGCAATCTCTTGAATAAAACCTATTCAGAGAGCTCTTAGCAAATAGAATCCAGAAAAATATTTGGGATCTCCCCAAGCAGAGTGATGTAATGAAATCTGTCAGAGCAAGCGGGCACTGATTCGAGCTTATGTCTGAGCAGTCTGCATGCATTGACAGGGAGCTGTGGAGAGTCGACGTTGCATGAACTCCTTGTTTTGTTTCCAGCCAAGAGCACCACTCTGCACTGTGTGCATGTGTGTGCACCACATGTGTATGCAGGAATGGTCACTAGCTCCTCCCTGCCCAATTAGCTCCTGGAACAGTTGGGGTAATTTAGGACTTGCGCTGCCTGATCATTGGTACAGTTACAACAAATAAAACATTTTAATATGAGCAGTCGCTGAATGTTTACTGTATCATATTGCTGGGAGCTGAACGTGTGCCAAATGCTATAACAGAAGGGAGCATATGAACTCCAGAATGATGACACTAATAAGGAAATTACAAAAGGCCCAACAAATGGCATTTGTGTTAAATCAATAATGCTCTGTTTGTTGGTTTTTTTTTATTCTAATCTTTCTTCTAAAAAAAAAAAAAAAAAAAAAATTATCTTTCCAAACAGTTGGCAATTCCCATTCTTGTTCTTCTTCCTGAACATAATTAAAAACATGTTGTGGCGTCTACTTAAGACATCAACTTTCCCAAGCCTGTCTTGTCCACTGCGTTTTAAACAAAGACACTTGTTTTGGCATTGTGCCCTTAATTAATCATTTGAGGCTTTAATGCTGTACAAAAAATGTCTTTGTTTAATGATTCATCACAAGCCCAATTTCTGCAGAACTTAATCAACTACAGAACTTTCTAATCAGCTTAAAGTAAGAGAAAAAAGGAGGACGAGGTTGCTTTTAGTGCGTTGTTTTGATAAAGAAATGTTGGTTTACAGCATGCTAGCATTCTGGGCTGTGATTTAGAACTACAGGGATTAGATTGGTCCCTTAACCTGAGATTTCTGGAGGAGGAGACCTGCTGTACATGGAGGAGCACAATCCCCCAAGTCCCCCCAGCATCGCTCACTGCAGCGTTCTTCAGAGCGCACCAGATACTGAATGGCACCAGACAGGCTTCTGTGAAAAGTGACTCTAGTCTCGAAAGACAGATTTGCAGCGTAAAGTTGAGCATTACAGGAAAGCAGTAATGAACAAGGCTGGTTTTACCAAGCGCAGAGATCATTTTTCATCATGTTTGCTGTTTTTCCTGTCTCATTTTTTTCCCTCATTTTATTATGGAATTAGTTGATTTGACTCTCACTTGGGCATTATCAAGCTTTTGTTCTGGCAATGGATTTTTACAGTAAATGAGTTTCCCATTGGGCAATATAGGAGAGATTTAATTTATTTATTTTTTTTAATATTAATTTCCTTCCATTGAATGTAGAATAAGAAGTTCAAGAATAAACAGCTCAACTCCCTAAATAGCAAAAATGACTCATTGTGCTTAGTGACCATAATGAAGACTTAGTCTTTTCCATGCTAGAAACTATGCAAACTCATTTGAGGATACCCTGCCTGCTCCCATACAGAGCACACAGCTAGAACACAGATCGTGAGATGGTGGCGTTGGCTCAATGTGCAATTCATCACACACAGCTGAGGCACAAGTTAAATGACTGACATCTGACAGACACAGATATGATGGCTCAATTACTCTAGACACAGGAGCAAAGCACCTCTGAATTTCCCTTGAAGTTGTCAGAACTGAACCGACATCTTCTGTCTTATGGGCTGAATGACTTCCCTTCAATGCCACCTCTTTCTTCAAAATTAAGTTTTAAAGACAGTCCATAAAAATATAAAAATTCTCAATTCTCCAGTCATCTGTACACAGCTTGTGCAATGTCAAAACATGCCTACTTGGAGTAAATATATTATTATGCTGTGTCAATGTGTGTTATGTAACGGTCATCTGTATTAATGTATTCTCCATGTAGGATAATAGCATTCGTTTGCTTGAGATATGCTGCTAACTGCACTTGGGTTTTTACTGCAGAATTTCCTTTTTCAGGCCAGATGATGGATGTCAATATCTAATGCTGCACTCCCTTCACTGCAACGAGCTGTGCCAGCCCTCATGCCCCCTCTCAGACAAGTTTCTGTTTTGGGCTGGAAACAACAAAGAGGATTTCTGTTCTCATCATTTCCACGTCCAGAAGTTGATAACAGAGTAAATAAGGTCACACACAGGCTGCCAAAGGAAGACAATAAAGCAGCAGCACCTCTACCTTTGAGATCATCTTCTGGAGTCCCAGTGCCCCAGGTCAGCTGCTGGGCACCCACGGGAGCACTGTGGCACTGAGCAGACCTAAGCCCACCTAAAACAGGCACTGACTGCAGTGAGAGGTTGTTTCAAAGCCTGGTGCCATTTGTTGGCCTGCATTGATTTTGACAGTGGTATGAAATGACACAATGCAAGCACATGCAGTGGGTGGGTTCCCAACATGGCTTCACACCCAAAAGAGCTTTCAGTGAGAGCTGTCCCAGAGCTTGTCTTCAATGCAGCAGCAATTGTTTATTGCTGAGCATAGGCCTGGATTTGTTTCTGTATGGGTACCTGGCAGCTCATGATGCTCTGATTCTCTCTGTACTGGCACAGAGAAGGCTGCACATAGTGCTGCTGTCCCTCCTTCCCAGGAGTCTTGCACATAGGGTGCAGACTCTGGCCTGGTCACCAGCATTACTTTCCTTTGCTACTTGGCAGCTGCAAAAATGAAACCCAGCTGTAAGAAATAAGGCTCTTCTCTATTTGGCAAGATTCCTTCAGAGTTCAAGTGTCTGTGTGCGCATGTGTTCTGGGGCAGGATGAAGGCAGACTTGATTAGCAGTTTAGTCTGAACATGTGTTTAGCACCAATTATATTCCTACATGCTCACAAGTGCTGAATGCTTGGTTAAAATTAAGGTATAGCATGTGTGTGTATATGATGATGTCTAATAAACTGCAGGAAAGAAAAAAGAAAACAAAAAAAGCTGTCACTCTCCAACCCTTAAGTAAGGAATATGGGAATAACATCATGGTTGCTTTCAGCCTTTCAGCCACACACCACTCTCTGGACACACAGCAGGAGCAGTGCTCAGGAGCTCCTGATGCCATGATGTGCTTTGGTCACTTGGCAATGCCCAGCTTTCACTGTGCAGAAGTCACATTGGGTTTTTTTTGTTTGTTTGTTTTTCCTCTTTGCAATTACAAGGAGAGGAAATCAGGCACAAAGTGATGGATTCTGGTTTTTTCTTCCCATTGGGATGATTTAGAATTGTACAATAAGCATCATTGCTTGGCTGCTAGATAATGCATGTTACTAATTTGACACAAAGTGATGCTCTATTTATATAACATTTTGTGGAGTTTGCAAGAGTTTTATGTTTAAAAGAACAACCAAAAGCCCAACAAATATTCAAATCTACTCCTGCAATTTCATTATTTTCCTGAGTAAGAGAGTAGTAGCTCTGTGAATTCCTTAATTGGACAGAATGAGTTTCCTCATATTTTCTTGAGGATCAGCCATTCAGCCAGTCAGATGGCACTTAGTAGGGTGGGAACAGCTAATAACTCTTCGAAGCCAGATAAATGATGACCAGTGATATAATCAAGTAGAGAGGAGCCTGACATCATCTCCTTTAGAACTTGCAGGGTGTCTCCTTGGGTTCTCCAAGGAGGATTCTCTCCATTCTTTTAATTTTGGCCACTTCGCCTCACAGGAAAGGCATCCACTCTTTCATTTGTCAGGGCCCAAAAGAGCTCTACACCTGATGCAGATGCCTGGTAATAAGCCAGAAGTAGCCATCCAGTGACATTCTGTAGGAACTATTGGGAGCCTGTACCTTATTATTAACATTAACCAAGCCAAGGGAGAGAAGAGTGAGAATCCTACAGGGAAGAAGCTGGGAAATTGAAGCAAGCAAGAAAAATACTGACGTTCATCTAAGACTGAGCCTACAGAGAAGAGAAAGGTGATCAAATATGAGGAGGTTGTTTGGGAAACAGCTGGCTGAGTTTTGGTTTCCGTCCCCAGGATTGTTTGTATGACTTGCTCCACAATATTATTCAGAAGATTAACGATGCCTAGTGTAACACTACAGTGTGACAGAAAGTATAGAAATAACAGGAGGGTAGCAAAATCTTTAGCTGTGGCAAATGAGGACAAGCCCAAATACAGCAGCTGTAGATGCAGAAACAAAGAAAAAAGGTTTGCTTACCTTGGGAAGGCCTCAGGTATGCAGAGATCTCCAGTGAGATCCTCTCACCTCCACTGCCAACCCTTAAATGAGGGCTGGGAAGGGGTGGATCCTGGCTCCAGCCCTTCTGGTCACTCAGGTACATTGCATGCAGCTGAGTTCCCCTGGGTTGGCCCTGCCTTCAATCAGTGGTGCACCTGATGGAATTTCTTCTACCTCTGGATACTAGACATTGCTAGATTGTGTAGGCTCTTCAGGAGAAAACCTAGCTCAAGGAGGCTAAGTAAAATACCTCTCAAATGCTAAATAAGAGCTCTCTGTGACTAGCTCGCACTGAGCTCCTTGCTGCCCTCCTACATTTGCTGCTTACTCCAGATTTCAGTACGGGTGCTTTGTGCAGTCTCTCTACTGCACCAGTGTTGATGTGAAGTAGAAAAGGTTGTTGCTAAGTGACATGACACTGCAAAGTGCTTTACAATTTCTTTTTCTGTTTTCTACTCCCACCTTGCTCATAAATCCTTTACGGAGAGCTAGCAGCTGGGAACATCCCCGTCTAGCAGTGCGCTCTGTGTGACAGAGCCCGGATCACAGTGCTCACAGAAGTGGCTCAGAAGCTGCTGTGCCTGCCCTAAAGCTTCTTGCAGTTGCAAACTTGGGAGTGACCAAAGAGTGTCCCCATCTTTCTTTGTTCAGTTGTAAATCAGGGTGATTCAGTGGCTGGGATGATGTGGGCTTGGTGATATCTGCAATCATGTATAACAGTGCTCTCCATACACTGCAAAGCAGAGCCATCAGTTCAAATGGGCAGGGGCACTGCCAGTCCTTGGGCCCTGCAGCTCAGCCCTGCAAACAGAACCTATGTTTTGACATAGCTGCTCTCACTGCTATGTTCATGCTGTGGCTGACTGTCATGGGCTGTAAAGCTACAGGTTTTGTTGTGGAAGACTTCTATTTACAATGCCCTGCTGGTAGCTGTCTCTTTGCTGAAGCTCCTCTCAAGTTATTTTATCTATTGGCTCAGTGTGGGGAAGTAGTTTAATAATAAATAAATAAATGAATAAACAAATATCTTCAAACAACTAGATTCTTTGAACTTTACCTCTTGCAGCAATCTTCATACTACTCACATCTCCCTGCATTGAGTTTCATTGGCCAAACCATATCCTTTTGTTCTGTGCCAATACAGTGACTCTAACACTTGATGGGCTCCATCAGGACCTACCACAGTGAACCACAGCTTACCATAGCAAACCACAATGAAATTGTAACAGTAAACAGCATTACAAATCTTGTGCATCTGTCTGTCCTGCTTCCTTCTCCATTCCATACGTGGGTTCAGCCCTGACTTCTTGCCATGCAGAATTCATGTGTGAGAGGCTGGCATCGCGCCTGCAGTGTCTGTTCTTTACCACATTAAAAGGTCGTAAAAGGATAGTCAGTTAGAAAATCCTGGTACTGAAGACAGCCTTTATGCTGAAATAAATTCCAAGTAGGATTTTTTTTTTTTCTCTCTTTTAGCAGGCAGAGGAACAGCTAGAAAAAAAAATGTGAGCTCAACTATTAGCTTTCCACTTGTAAAACTTCATCTATCACTAAATATATTGCCCGTAGAGGACAGAAGCTGTTAAGATGGGAAAGAATTTTGAAGATGGATGAATGACAAAGACAAATGAAGATTTTTATTTTAGCAGAAGTTTCCAAGTGCTGTCTCTGGGTTGGGAGGGTACTGTTAATAAAGTACACTTGACATATAACTGTTCAAGCTCCTGAGAAACAGCTTTGCTTTAAAGTTCGGTAGAGGATCAAAAAGAGTGAATTCTCTGTTTTTCTCTGTAAAAAAAGAAAAAGAAAGCCCTGAAAAAGGATAGGTTTTTTTGGGAAACGGCATCTATGCCTTTTGTCTTTTCTTCTCTTTGTGGTCCAGAGACAGTGCGTTGACTGACTTCTTCAGAAAGGAGATCAGTGAAATTGTCAGTTGATTACTTCTCCTTGATTAGCATTTATAAGAGCCCTGTGATACATTATTTGCATTCCTATTTAGCCGTGATTTTTGTGGGGCAGCAATGATTAAACTTGTCACAGGGCCTGATTGACAGGGTCAGATCTTCACTTTCTACTCTTTTGAAATTAAAAACAAATGTGTCAGCTCCCTTCATGGGCCGCAGCGCTGTGAAGCTTGCTTGCCTTGTCATCGCAGATAGGTCAGGAATGTTTTAATTTTAGGGATGGATTCTGCTTGTCAAGCAGAGTGTGATGGCGTGTAGTTCTGGAGATGAGATGTGAAGGGTGTAAAACAAAGAATGGAAAGAACAAAGACAAAGACACTCACATTATTAGACAGATTTAATTAGTCTGAATGGATATTATGCTAGATGAAGCAGTGAGCTGTGAAATTAACCCTTGATTACGGATTGGCGGATCATGCTCATAAAGAGAATCAAACCTTGGTGAATGGGAAAGAGGTGCCGCTCCACCCTCGGATCCCTCATCCCCACGACCTCTTCCCGAGTCCGAGAGCAGGAGAAAATCTTTGAAGGAAAAGCTGCCGGTGGCATTGAGGAAGCTGGGGCCGTCTCCCCCTCTCCCTTTTTCCCCAGGTCTGGAGCTGGCCCATCTGAAGAGCTGAAATGGAGCAGGCTACGGAGAGGCAGAATTTTCCATGACAGATGATGAGAAATGGCTCCCACAAGTGCAGCCCATTCCCTGCGGGCACAGGATGTGCAGCAGCTCTGAGCTCCTGTCCCCTCGTGAGACACGTTCCCATTCCCTCCCGCCTCCCACCACCAAGTAGGTTTGATATTTCTGTTTGAAAACCACATCTTTTTGTAATGATAAGCTGCGAGTTTATACGATGTGACTCACCCCAAAGTGAGGGTTTAGGCTTCGAAAGGCCGGGCTTCCCAGCCTCTGCCACGCCAGTGCTGTGGTGTTCCAAGTGCTGAGATAGTGTGGGAGATTGGGGTGATGACAATTGAGAGGGTGCTGTGTTTTGCTTCATCCCAAGATGCACAGAAGAGGCACTTCAGCCTTCTGTGTGCTTCTCATCAGCATTCCCCAAAGCTCTGTATCAAGAACTACTCCTAATTAGCACGGCTGCAACGGAAGAAAATAAATAGAAAATACAGTGTTACTCTCTTGTTAGTTCCTTGTCATTTCTTCCAAGTTGTTCAACTAATGGAGTAATCAGCCTTTATGTTTAAAAATAAAAATAAAATAGCCAAAGGGCATTAGGCGCATTAATCTCCCAAAAGGTGTGAGGCCCCTGCTTCTCTCTGGCACATTTGAAATGCTTGCTTTTAGTGCAAATTTGCATGCTGGAAACTGTCAGATTAAAAGGAGTGAGACATGAAAACAAGTTGGGTGAGAGACTGCCTAGAAGTGGTGGCTGATGACTTACTGAACAGTCGTGTCGATGACTTACCTCCTCAGCCGTGTTGAGCCCCTGCTGGTACCGTACTGTGTGGTGTTCCTTCCTATTTCACTTTTTAAATGTGATATCAAGAATTCTCATTTTTACTTCATATATATAGTCACATTTAAGTGGCCTCTGCATATGTGGAGTAAAAAGAACCCTTTGATGAAAGACCTACAGAAGATTAATGAAAGTCATTATCATTATGAGGTAGCAGAGAGCTACTATCCACAGGAAAAGAAGGAACTCCTGCCTGCACATCTTCTCTCCCCTGGTTTCTCCATGTCTTTTTGTACCCCAGAAGAGAAGACGCAGCAGGAGAAGGTGGTGAGGGAATAGGACATGACATGAACCCCATTGCTAAGACTACTACTGCATTTCTGTTGGTGTTAGAACAAGTCACTTTGCCATTCTACAGATGAAAACGATTATTTGAGGACAAAAGACTCGTACTTATCATTAAACCTGAAGACACAGACTGGTTCTTAGGCAGAAAAGCCCTGTCATTGAGCTGGTGTTTATGTGAGCAGTCACATATTAGTGTTACTGCTTTCAGGGGCCTCTCATCAAAGTCTTTATTATTACAAACCTATTGAGCCGTATCCTCAGCTGCTGTGAATCGACATAACTCTTCTGGAATTAATGATGCTACAGAGTTTTACATCAGCTGAGAATCCGGCTCTTCCATTCTTGCTATTTATTTGTTACTGAGTGAAACTATTGCAGCCCAGGCCATAGAAAACACAGAATTCTTCCATGAAGGATCTGCTTTCCAACCCAACGTCAGCCCCATGGGACAGGACCTGTCATCTGGGTCTTCTCAATTCCAGGTTTGAAAGACCATTTGGGTCAGACAGTAATTTAATTGAAGAGTTTTAATTGAATTAGTTGATTCAATAGTTTCTCACTATCTCTGCTGCTCTGAGCAAGCAGCAATGCTTTGCTCACCTCCGGCTGGGGGGGCTTTGCCACAAATGTCACTGCGTGGGCACAGGGATGAGCACAGAGGGTGGCTGTTCCTTGTGCTAAGAGAGCAGAGCGTATGAAACCAGTGGAAAAGGCAAGTGCTGATAAAAGGGAAACCTCTGTACCTTCAGTCGATGTCTTTGTCAGGAATGTAGGTGAATTTTTTGGTTTCTGCTTTGCCACCTGCCACTGTTCTCTCTCTGGGCACTGAGCCTTGTAGCATGTAAAATGCAAACGTGGCTGCTGTTGTCATTGTGGGACTCCTCACGCTCACTTTGCAGAGAGAGAGAGACTTCAACTGGTGCATTCAGCTTCAATACAAAACATCAGCAGACAAAAGTATCCAGAGGAGAGGTTTGGACAGAACAATTCAGTGCAGAAAATGTTGAGTAAATGCTGAAGGCAGCCCTATGGCACTGCACACAGCCCTTCAGAAAGGAACAATAAGCGCTCACGTGCGGAATGCAGAGCGTATCTGTTGGATGCTCAGTTCCATATTACAGCCCTGCTGTTCTTGAAGAAATGATGCTGGGAGCACTGGCCCCATTTGCAAGGGCCTCATTTCTGCCTCACTGCTATTTATAAAGAGAGAATTCTGCTTGAAACAAGGAACCGGAGCTGGTGTAAAGCAGCAGTGAGCAGAGCACAGTTGTGCTCTCCACCCGAAGCGGCAGCTCAGAATCGTTGTCTCCCCGTGCCGGGTGCTGTGTGTGTTTCATTATTACACACACGAGATGCTTGCTCACCTGGGGTTGGGGTTTGCACACTGTTTCTCATCACTCACTCAATTCAAAGAGCGAGAGCAGATCCGTGCCCCCCTCCCCGCCTTTATTTTTCAGACTGAATTGTTTTGGTGGTAGCTTGGTGTGTCAGATTGTAAGTCTATAAAACGGTTTTCTACCAGCTGGAAATCCAACATGCTACATGAATACATAACAGTGCCTAACCAAGAAGGTTTGTAATTCAGTAATTAGCTGTAATTAATGAACACAAAGTGAAGACTCATTTACAGTTTAAATTATCACATTAGCTCCTGTCACCCTCTATGTACACAAAACAGCAGGAATTCAATTATTTTTATTCTTCAAAGCTAATTTAAAATTTAAGGAATGCCATTACATGAAATAATAGGTAGGAAATGTAATAGAAATCGCTGAGAACAGTTGGCCGTCCTTAGAATGGGAGGAAAAAAATGCTATCAGTGATGATTTGGAAATGTTGTTTCATCAGTGAACAGATGAAGGATTGAAATCTACGCTCTTTTCAGTGTATTTAAAAAGAAAGCCAGTTTGGTGGTTGCTAAGTCTTTGTGCAGGGAGAGCCATTGTGCATAATTGTAAAAGCAGTTGATACCGATAATGCTGTTGATAGTAACATGATGACAGCATGGAAATGCTCACACCATTATCTTTAATGGGGCTGAGTCAATTGCAACAGCATCGAGCCCGTGTAATATTCACCAATCTTAGTTGTGAAACTTCAGCCTAGCAGGCCTGAAGTAATTGTCACTCTGCAATCTGCCTATAGTTTGTGTGTGTCTGTGGAAAATGCTTTCACCGTGCTTTTGAACCTACCACGATGCTTCTCTCTGCAGCTGCCACTGATTCTCAAACAGTTGAATAAAAAGAGCATTCCCAACCATTGGAGGCCGCTTCTGTGGCTCCCGCACGGCTGCGTTACAGCCCTATTTTCTGTGTTCCTTATTTCTTCTTCGGTAGCCTTTTCATTTTAAATAGGCCACGAGAAGCTACGCCGCCTAATTTTTCATAGGTGATCGACTGCTGAGTTGTGGGTTTACGTAGACAGAGGGAAGGTAGCGATAAGCCAAAGAGAGAGGATTCTATTAGGGAAATGCAGCAGTAATTAATGAATCCTGCCAGTAATTGGGAAGGTGTAAGCCTCTGTAATATCGTAATGATAGTCATCCGTTCTGCGCATCCCCCCTCACTCCGAACGATCCCTCATCGTCTCTGTGATCTCAGACACTTAGCCATGCAAATCTTCCTGACAGGACTCTATGTCTTTGTCTCCCTAATTGGATAGTATAGAGTTGTTTATGGATATTGCAGACATTTAGACCTCGGTTGGAGGTTGTTCAAAAATCGTTAGCAAAGTTGCCTTAACAGCATTGTCAAATATTTATTCCCCCATTTCAATATCTGTTTTTAACCCAGGCGTGGTTTGCAGTTAGAATTAACATTTTGAAGATGCTCCGTGTTGTCCTGGGCTCCACTTGAGGTTATTATCTGGCCGTTTTCCTACAGAAAAGGGAGCAGTAACAAAAAATCTAACTTAAATTCTGATTTCTCAAGGATAAAACCTGAGATTGTAGGACAAGCTTTTTAATACCATTTCCATAGGGAAATATTAAGAACGCTGACAAAGGCAGTTCCACTTACAAAAATTACAGGAAGCTGCTGGGGTAAAAATTCCAATTTAGTATAAGCCAAAATAAATGGTGAATAATCCCATTCACTGCACCACTTCAAATAAGATCAAATTAAGACTCTATCTTATACATTAGAAAAAATGCATCTTTTTTTCCTTGGTCAGGACTTAATTCTTGTCTGTCTGTTGGTCCCAGCTTTATGTATCCCTCCATAATCAACCAGAAAAGGTCAAAAAAAAAAAAAAAAACAAGCAGAAAGAAAACTGTTTGTAATGGAAGAAAAGAAGATCATGGTTGTGTTTTTATCTTCTTATTGGTGAAGGATTTCTGCATATTTGCAGTAGTTCTTTACATTAGGGAGCTCTCATTTCCTTCTGCTGGTCAGTCTGTTTATACCAAGCTTGCTCTCTCCCAAAGCACTGCTGATGTCAGCTGTGACACCGTCAGTTTTTCACCTTCCGGCCTGACTTGCCATGACAGTGCTGTGATGCTCAGGGAAGGACAAAGGCAGGCTCTGAACGTCCAGTCAGACAGCCACTAAATCTGCCCCTTCCAACCCACGCCTTGCCAGCCCTGAACTCACAGGCTGAAGCAGGGATGCCCGATGCTGCCCTGTCTCTCAGCTCTCCCATACGCTGACCAGTTTCCTGGCACCAGGCTGACCAGAAATGCTGCAGATTCACCCTGAGTCCAGCCCTCATCTCCACTGCAGTGTCACCGGGTCCCAGCCCCATGCTGCCAGCCCTGGGGAGCAGCCCTGCAGGGAGGCATCAGAGCCCTCCACCCCTGATAGTTGTGGTAAAGTTAATTGGCTCCCAGATCTCCTGTGCTGCTAGAACCTTCTCCTCCAGAACATGAATACATTGGCATTCCAAGTTTTTTTATATGTGCACATACATATATATATTTAAAATCCTGGCTTTGGAAACTTATGTTGGTGCAGCAGCCTGTGACACTGAATACAAGCTGCTGTGCAAAGTAATTGCCAAATGCTTACATAAACACATAAATAAGACAAATTTATTTTCATTATTCACATTTTTTGCCCTTTCTTTTCCTTTTTATTTATGTTTTAAACAACAGTTACTGTAAATATTATGATAAAAAAAATGCCTGCAGTGGACAGAAAGATGATCAAAAAGCCCTGATATAGAGCAATTCATGTTTCTTCTTTACAATCACTAACGAATCTTAACTTGAACCATGTTATGTTCCCATGTGAGTGATAAGCAATGATTTATTATGAAGTGTCACGAAATCGGAATGCCATACAGTGAGACATGAGCTAGTGGAAAATGTGTTCCCTGTTTCCCAGCCTCATTACTCAAAGATGCAACGTCCCTCTCTCCAAGTCTAATTTACCTGGCTCGTCGAGGCACCCTGATAGCAAGGCAGCACAACCAGGAGTGCAATCCCTGATCCGGGCTGTGCTGGCTGCCTCCCAGCACTGCTGAACACTTTGCACCAACCAGGAGATCCACAGCTAGTGCTGCACACAACGCTTGTGTCCCTAATGATGCTGCCCCCAGAAGCAATTGCTTCGGATTACAGCATCCATTGCTTCATCAGTGCTGTCGGTGCACGAAGGGAAAATAGAACAGCCATCACGAGGAGACAAACAGAGAAGTTTTCTTTATGCTTTGGAGTTTCCACGACTCTCTAATGATTCCCATCTCCCCGTGATCCTAATTCAAGTAACTGGTGTGTGATAGATTCTGTACATAAATCAGTGACAGAAGAGCACGTGCTGCTCCGGCACCGCGGCGGAGATTTACGCTTCGGGCAGCAGGCACACTGCTTGGGTTTTCAGATGGGATTTTGTTGTAAATGGTTCCTCACACAGAAAGAGGAAGCCGGCACACTGTGCGCTGATCCACAGAGCTGCCCTCCTCTCCTGCCAATCCATGCTCTCTGCAGAGCATCACCCAAACAGGCAGAGTCTCTGATTTTTTTTTCTCAGCATTCGCTGAAAGGCCTTGATCCCAACGGTGCTCAGCAATCTCTGGGTCGAGGGGAGCAGCTGCCTGCAGCCGGCCTGAAGCCTGCAGTGCTCCTGCTCTGTGGGAGCGAGGCACAGAGCGGGGCCCTGCAAGGAAGGAGGTCTGCACTGGGCAGGTGCACCAGCAGCTCAGTGTTTTGCTGGAAAGGCGAACCATCTTCCCATTAAAATCTGTCCTCCTATCCAAAAATGTCGATGTAATCAGACCAGACTTACTAAAGATTTGCCAGCACTATCAGTTTCTGCTTCAAAACACGATCCAGTTTTACCATGACAAAATGTTCTAGAAGACCAAAAGTTAAACTTGAACAGAATAAACATGAGAACGAATTTATGTCCTGCAAATTCTTTCGCATGAAATCTTTTTCTTCTATCTCGGCGTGTTTCAACTGGTTCAGTCTGTCTTAAGGCAATAGTAACTGTTGTTTTTCTTGCAGAAAATGTGGAAGTCATCAGAAGAAAATTAACCAGAACTCATCCTTGTCTGAAAGGCTGAGGCTCAGAAATTTCAAATACCTTTTTTTCTATAGAAGTGCTTTATAGAGAATCTTTGTGAAGTACATTCCAGAGAGCAGTTGTCTCGCAGCGCTGACAATGTCTGCTGTTCCAGAGGAGGCTGTGTGTGATGTACCATTCTGAGATATTGTCAGCAAGCCTGGAAATGTGAAGGCACTTTCATAGCTAGGCAAGGATGAAAGGAAAGAGGTTTGAGTTTGCTTTTTTGTTTTGCTTTGTGTCTTTGTCCTAATAAAACATAGCGGTGCGCTCCTAACTTCTCCCCTCCCATTCTGTTCAGAAAGGGAACACAGGTCTCCTGCAGAACAGGGACGGTGTGAGGGGCTGGGGTATCAGGTCCTTCCTACAGCAACAAGCTGTGGGAAACAGTTCTGAGAGCAAAGACGGGAACTCAGCACCTCGCAGCTCCCCTTACTTGTGAACTGAATCTAGAAACAGGAATGGCGCAGCTCGATGATTGGGGCCACCCACAGCTGCCCCCAGTTTGATCACTGAGGAATTCTCTTTAGAGCTGAAGAGACAGATGAGCATCTGCCCATCCCAGACCAGCAGGAGCAGCCTCCTCACCAGCCATCAGCACAGCCTGACACCAGCCAGCCCCACGCAGCCCTGGGCAGTGCTGCCGTGCATCCCACTGCACGCACGTGGCCGGAGGAGCCGTACCTGCTTTGTCTCATCTGCTGTAAATTCGCCTTTCTCAAGGTGCATTACAAAAGCTATTTCTCTTCTGGGATCCATACAGGTGGCATTTTAAAATGTAGCGAGCACCCTAGTCTGCAGAACCTGCTTGTCACAGAAAATGACACAGTTTGCATGTGACCTGTAATGACAGTTGCTAGTTGAAAAGAAACCAGAAATTCAGCTCTATCTTCCACACTTTGGTTGCAGCTGCCATCAACTAAATCTCTCTCCAAGGGCAGATGGTGCCCTGTACAATGAACAATTTAATCTTTAGCAAATAGAGAAACTTTGCCAAAAAATCCGCATTTTTTCCCCTCCAAGAATAGGCTGTCAATAACATGTGCTCTCAAATACATTGTGATTTGATGACTGTATTTTATTTATAGGAAAGCAGAAAACAAAAACATAAATGTTCTCTCTCTGTTTTCCCTTCCCAAGGCCGTGGTCTTCCTGGTACCCCCACATGGGGTTGGTCTGTGTGCACAGGAGTTAGTTCCTGTCAGGGTGCTGCTCTGTACCCATCCAGTTCCTGTGTGCTCCTCTTTGCTGCTCAACACGTGTGTACCTCATGTCATCTCGAGGACTGAGGTGAGCTCAGGGTGCAACCCTGCTCTCTCTCAGCACAAGTAGCAAAAACCTCACGCTTTCCCCAAGGCCAGGGTTTCCCTGCACATCTGTGAAAACCTGGGAAGCTTTTGGGGGATGCATCTCACTGAGACTCCCAGATCCTCTCCCAGCACTTTGCAGAGCCTGTCCACCTGGGAGGGCTCAGGCTGACAGATGTCAGCACTCCCAGTGCTGTTCAGGTGGATTTAGAGGATCTGGCTGTATTTGCTCAGGGATGTCTGCAAACCCCAGGCATTGCTGCGCACTCAGTGGCTCCAACTGCGCTCCTTGTCTGGAGATATGTATACACTCTCCCATTTCAAAGTATATCCTTTTATATTATTACATAGAATATAATGTGTATGCAGAGGAGTTCACACATCTCTCTGAGGTCCCAGGTAGCATCACTGGTTCACATGCACACACAGCCCCACATGGCAGCATTTCCGAGCCCCATGCAGTGCTTGCAGGGTGGCTCCCATCACTGCACTCACTGCACTGTGCTCTCTGCACATTGCCACGTGCTTAACAGTTTTCCTCAACCTGGGTCACAGCTGAGCAACTGAAGGCATACAAAGCTACCTGCGCAGACATCAGAAACTTCTCAAGTGAAAAACCTTGGAAAATGCCAGAGTTTTCTTTTGTCAGATTTCGGTGAGATTTGGCTCTCACCCCACACTGCTGGGCCAGCCCAGCTGGGTCGGTCACACTGCTGCTCTGACATCCTGCAGGGAGGTGCTCTGCAACAGCTGCAGATAGGAGCTCTGATCATCTCAGGGCTACTGAACTCTGGAGGTCTCTTTCTGGCGTTCAGCTCTCAGCAAAGTACCTTCAGCAGAGAGTTTTCTGAGACAAATACAGCTCAGTGGCCTCTGGTTTTTATTAAATGCATTTTCCACCATCCCAGGCAATCTCTAACCCCCAGCACCTGGTGTTCTGTACTCTGCAGACACACCCCGGGAACATCTGAGCTGGAGCCAGCATTGCTTTCCCACTGTCTTGTCCCGCATTCTCACAAGCTTAGCTCAGGGGCCAGCATCACAACGTATAGCAGTGCACTGTGCAGGGACAGGAGTGCCCAGGGCCCTGCAGTGAGCACGGTGGGCTGTGCTGGCAGCTGGCTGCTCCTCCTTGCACAGCACGGGGGCAGCTGCTCCATGCTGGCAGCACCTGGGCTCTGCGCTGCACCCTGTGAGAACAAAGAAGCACCAGGATTAGGATTCACAAGGGTTCTCCTTACCTCTCCCAAAACGCTCTCCTTTCCGAATAGAATGCATTTGCTGAAATGAATATGTTCTATTTATTTATTTAATGTGCTGTTAAATGACCTTCTGGAAAGCTGTTCCTGTCGCAAGGCTTTAAAATGGATGGGCAGGCACAACTTAGAGAGCATGCTCTTTACAATCAGGATGAATCATTTGAGTAGTTACTGTTTAGACTGATATAATTTTAGTTATAATTATGGGTAACGAGAAAGCATTTAGAGCCTGTAATATTGTAATTCATGGTGGGAGAGGTCCTAAATGAAATCAAATACACCCAGATTCACTTTTTCTCCCTCTCTTGTTATTGTGAACATGAGGATGATTCTTTAAGGAATAGATTTTCTGCTGCTGTAAAAATCTAGCAAAAGTAGGTCAGAAATGACATCTAGAGATAACGTGTTTGGTACCACAAAGGGACTGTCTGTGTCTTTCTCTTTGGCCTTTTTAGGAGTCCAACAGTTTATTACTGTTGGGACAGCTGCAGCAGGAAAAGGGTTTGAGCCATAGGCTCTCATGGACTTTGGTGGGTGGATCACAGATTATTTATACACATGTTGTCATTTCATATATCCCTCTAAACCAACACAGGATGATAAGATGCTATTAGCAAAGATCTGGAAATTAACAAATAATAAAATATTTATATATATGCGTTGATGGCTTGGTAATTATTATTAAAGAAAAGCTAAACTTCAGTATCTCCATCTGATATTTAGCCTGTGCTGCACAAGACTGGCATAATGAAGTCCCTCTATCACATTTTCACATTGTAATTTCAGTGATAGAGTTTTCTCATGGTGTTGAACTGCATTACACAAAATGCCCAAACTTTGTGCATCGAGTGCTGTTTGAGCGCCAGCCCACGGTGCCCCACACTGTGGTGACAAACTCCCCGCATACTGCCTGAATCTCTGAGACACTTGATAATGAAATACATAAACTATGACCCTTATCGATTAGGGCTCGCACTAATTAATTTCTCAAAGTCCCATCCCAGCCTGCAGTGACATCAATGCAAAAAAAAAAAAAAAAAAAGAGATAAGAGAAAAGAGAAAAGAAACAAAACCAAGGATGGAGACCTGGGTTGGGCAAAAGACCAAAGGGTGGAACAGTTATCCCACTGAAATCAGTGCCCACTCCCAGTTGATTTTAGTCACGCATGGACGTTGCCATCAGTCAGGTGCACAGAAGCCAAGTTCCTACAACAGCTGCAGGTGGCTGTGAGAGCAGCACTGAGGCACAGCAGCCCGTGTGCAGGCAGTACACACTGCCCTGTGTGAGCTCTTGGACAGCAGGACACACTGGATGCTCTGCGTGCCCCATCCATGGGCCGTGCCATCCCAGCCCTGCACTGGGACCAAGCTGATTGTGCAGCAGGTCTGACCCCAGAGCCTCAGTACCTTCCTCTGGACAAACTGAAGAGCAGAGGCAGCAGGAGGCAGGCTGTTCAGTTTTCCAATCAAAGCTCTTGATAAATATTTCCCACTGGCAGGGAGCCAGCGTGCTGCAGTTACTTTTCTTCAAACCAAGTCTCCTTCCCACACGGGCCCTTTCACTATTACTACATGCTGCTTAATTGTCCTAACGACGTTCCAGAGGCAGAACAGAATTAACCAGCAGTTACTGCTCGCACACAGCTGTGGTTCAGCACAGCCCTCACATCACTGTGCAGGACCAGCCCCCTGTTTGTGCTGCAGCCTGGGACAGGAGCTGGGCGCCGTGTTATGGCAGTGTTCCTTCATGCCACGGGCTGCAAAACCCACTTGGAAAGGTAAAAAGTCAAATGCCTGTGGCACCTCTGCAGGCCGGGCTCAGAGCCTTGCGCAGTGCAAGTCATGACTTTGCTAAGTGTGAACACTCTGGAGCGTTACCTCTGAAACCTACTGGCAGCATTTTAAAGCAGCAGCATGCACTGCTTTTAGTGTGTGTAAGAGGGAATAATGATCTGAGGTATTCAGCTTCAAATGGACTTCCTTGAATTCTCAGGTGCCCAAAATCTCACATTTAGCTGCCGACGCCTCTTCTTTCCTTCCAGTTTCTCCACTGAAGATCTGGGTTGCCAGTGCAAAACAGCATCTCTGTGAGAACTGAAGGTGTAAGGATATTGTGAGACAAACAAAATTATTAACTAATTAGCATGGACTCAATGGATTTTTTTCGTTTTCACCTGGAATTTTTTTTGTAAAGCTCAGTTTGCTTTACTTACATAAAAGCTGCTACTGAATTTCCAGTTGATTTAGCTGGAATACATGGAACGCACCTCAGGATTTGAGTTGTGTCTGCTGAAGTGTGCACGCCCTTGAACAGATATATTTTTCAGTGACATATTTCTCTTTGCCCGCTGCTGGTCTGTTTTTTTCTTTCCTGTGCTCTCTCTCCAGATTGACTTTCACTCCACTTATTGCTTGCCTCATTTCTCACCCTATTTTTCCTTCTTTTTTTTTTTTTTCCCTACTGCTTTTCTCAGTATTTTTCTCCCAGGTTATGAGCAAAACAGAACTCAGCTACGAGCTGAACTTTTAAACCCACATCTTGGATTAAGTAAGGCAAGCCTCCTCCATCTCCACATGGAAGTAACTTCACAAGGAGAGCCACTTAGCACTTTTAGGCAATGCAGAAAAGGAAAGGTGGATGCTGGGGAGGGGAGGTGCACAAGCAGAAACAGCTCAGGAATAGCCCACTAACTCAAGCACAAGGTGGACACCAAGGTGTCCAGGTCACCGTGAGGATTTTAGAGCATGACCTTGACCAGCTGTAAGATGAAACTCTTCATGTTGAGCCAAGTTAAAACCTAACAGAGAGAGCAGCAGAGAGCGATGTGCTCAGAGCACCTGGCAGAGCTGGCACACTGACTCAAGGACTTGTGGGTCACAGAAGAGAATCAGAATCGTTTGAGTTGAAGGGGACCTTGAAGGGTCATCTGGTCCAACTCCCCTGCAGTGAACAGGGACATTTGCAGCTCAGTTGGGTGCTCGGAGCCCCGTGACCTCCATGTCCTTGCCTTTTTGTGAGCCTATGGGTGCGTGGCATAAAGCAAAGCTTCATTCTACAATTTCACTGAATAAAATCCGCATTCGATCAAATCTGGGCATGTGGTCAAAATCTTGGTAACGCTGGTTCCTCTTGCTCTGCTTGCAGGACGAATGCCTTAGCTCCAGCTCTCCAGCCCAGGCTCCCACACCCAGCCCGTCTCTGCGCATCACCCCAATCCTGACATTGAACTCACAGCAACCCGGACCGAGAAGACTGCCAAAAAATCTCCAGCTATTCTTCTTCATCCTCACTAACAATTTGGTAATGAAGTATTGATTTCCACTCTCCTGCTTATGGACGATATTAGATTTTCATTGATAAACTGCACTGGGGCTGTCTGGTCTCCACTGTCCCTTTTTGCTGTCACTAAAACAAAGTGCCACTGAAGTAAGATAATGACTGAGAACATTGATGTACTTATTTCGTCAATTTGTAACACTTGACAGGAAAAAAAAAATTCTTCATAGTTTAATGTCCAACTGTTCTACACAAGATGCAGTCACATTGGAAGCTTTACTTTTCATGGTAATGTCCATTTCCTATTTATAACCCCTTTGGGATAGTTTGTCTAAAGGAAATGTTTCTATTCAGTGCAGCTATTACTGTTGCACCTGGGTTGCCCAATCCAGTCATTGCACTAGGGATCAATACATCACAGTAAGTACAAGAATTATTAAGTTAAAACAGATTCTGAGCCAAAAAACCTCTGAACAATGTTAATCTTCTGTGCAAGTTGTTCAAATAGTTATGCTTAACCATGTTGCTGCCAAAGATTTGTTTGAAATGGATTATTGTCAGTTTGTTCTATTCCTCAGATATATATATATATATATTTAAATCTCCGTTACGGTTTATGACGGGACGTGCGATGGAGTGGTTTTTAGACAGAAGTACTATTGTTAGATTGCTGAGCGTTACGTGAGTGTAGGTATATCTATATATAAATATCACTGTGCACTATCTATATATAGATATAAGATAACACAGTGCAAGTCCTTTCTCAGTTAGGTGCGTGCAAATCCGGATCTCTGAGTCGGAGCCAATGGAGCCCCGTTGGGTTCATGGCCTGCTGGGAGGTCAGGGCTGCCGGCCCGGCCCGGGGGAAGGGCTGAGGATGGCGACTTCAAATCCTAACTTTTTTCATTAAAACTTTGAGCTCCCAATTTTAATTTGTGGAATATTCACGTTAATAATGAGATCTAATTAAGACATCCATTAAAAGCCCGTTAAAGTTAATTTAACGTAAAAATTCCAATAGAACTGTATTAGATTTTCTCCATTAAATTAACGTTATGGATTTTTAACGGATGTCTTAATTATACATTATTATTAACGGGAATACTGTATCACACAGATTAAAATCGGGTCCCAAGTCAACTCACAAGAGCTGGCTGGGCGTGCTGATGCCACCAGCGCGACCTGACGCACTGCCTGCAGAGCCCTGCTTGCTCCAGCCGAGCTTTTCCTGGCAACTGGAGCAACCTGCAGCAGACAAATCCATCTCTGCATTTAACAATGAGCTTTCCTGAGTCTCAAAGGCAAGATGTGCCTGGATCCAGTTGCAAACCGTTACTCCGTCGCAAATGAAATGTTCAAAGTACACTGGGCACAATTTGAGGATTGGATTTTTCTCATGCAAGAGAGAGGGCTTTGGGCTGTCTTCTACTATTATATTTTAGACATTCAAGGATAAAATTTGAGTGCAGCATTCACAACATCGGACTGAATGTGTTTACTGTATCCCCCCTTGCTTTTGCGCATGGGCCTCTTTTGGAGATGTTTGGGAAATTTTGACATGATCCCTAAATTCGACATGGAGGAGAAAAAAAAGGCCCTTCTTATTTACCTCCTAGGGAAAGAGTTGCCCTTATGCCACATATAATAGCAAATTGCTTTTTTTATGGCATGCATAACCTAGATGGGAAAAAATATGGCGCTTGAGGGAAGGAGGGAAAAAGTAAATGAAGTTCCAGGAATGTCATTCTGAAGTAATGAGGCATGGACAGAAAATATACCCCTCACATCATCGGATTGAGATGGCAGTCGAAATAGCTTCATTGAAGTGTCAGCACTCATCCATCAATCAATCATCCACAAGGAAAAATAGCGACAGTACAACGGGGCGGCTTTTATGGGATTTACTCATGGGCATAGGGAATAGCAGCTCAAATGTAGTTCTGACATGAAAAGCAAGGTGCTGATATTATTTTTTATGATGGGAGGATCATAAAGTGAATTGAGAACAGTGAGGTCTGTCTTTGCTTAACCTATTCAACTGGAAATGAACGGAGCTCAACTGGAAATGAGCAGAGCCTTCAGATGGGTTAAGATTGAAGCCTGCGCCGTGCTGAGTGCCGTCCATTGACAACAAAATTCTATTAAAGCAAAATCAATGCATTAGCATCGAGCTCTGCAGAAGCTGTTAAATTGCACAGCCCAGTTCAGAGTTATTAAGTGAAGTTACACAAGGTGAGGGCCCGCAGCACAGACCCAAAGGCAGCGCCGCAATAAAACACCACCTGGGAGAAACTACCAGCATGGCTCCATCCCCGCTCCTTTCCTGAGCTTTTGTAGGTGTTAGAACACTGCTGGCCTCATTCTGGCCCTCGATGGATGAAAATCCCACCGACTCCTGCGCCCACTGGTTGGTGTCCTGCAGTTCTGCCGTGACAGAAATGTGACCCGGAGCTGCAGGAGGGCACCCCCAGCCCAAGCATCGGGGCTGTGCAGGGCACCTGCTGCTCACCTTTGGCAGAAGAGAGGTGTTCCCGTGCCTGCAGCAGGCTGTGGTTGTGCTGGTGGTGAGGAGGGGGGCCAGCATCCATCACCGCCTCATTTGCGAGGGCTTTCTGGCTGTCAGGGCTGGAAGCACCGTGGATCCGGGGCTGATCCCACCGAGGGAGGGCTGGCTCGCCCCACGCCTTGCTTTGCTCGAGAAGCTTTGCTCTGGCACAGGCAAGTGCAGGGACAGCTACTTCATTTAAAATCTGGCCACAAACCTTTATTACACAGTGCTAAACCTTGATTATTTTGCCTGCATCGCTGTCCTCTGGGAACATTTTATATACACATTTGAATTAAGTGATTTTTTTTTTTTTTACAATAAGATATAAAAAAAGAAAATGTACGTCTCTCCTCTCCCTTTCTCTGTATGAAACTGGAAGAGCTGATAGTTTATCTGTCATATAAATCAGGTAACATAGAAAATCATTGCATCTTTTCTCTGTCGTATCTACTCAATATCTATCGCTCTGACTTTTATTCTTATTGGAGATCATCAAAACATTAATTAAAAGCCTGGTGATCAAACAGCCGAATATTTATGATTCACGTCCTTGCTTATTAACAAGTGGCATATTGATACACCACGTATCCAAGCTGTTTATGCTCTTGCACTGCAATAAAGCAGCAAGAATTGTTACCTCTGTACACTGCTTTGAGAGATTTATTCAGAAACCAGAACTCCCTTCCTGCCCCCATACGTGTCAAAAAAAGCCATATCACCTAAAAAATATATATTTTATTTTAAAAAGGGGAGACAAAATTAGCATCGCTTTGGAACCTAATATATAAGAATTCCAGTATATCAGTCTCAGGTGTTTTTCCAGGCCTTTATTATTTCAGTTGAGAAGGAGGACACTTAACTTTAAAAATGGCTGTCATTAGTGCAATAATAATTGTCGGTTTAAAAAAATCTTTGAGAATCCACTAACAAACCTACCTAGTAATTACTTGTCAGTGCAACTTCATCATGATTTTTATTACCTACTTGTGAAAGTATTTACAGGACTGACCTCCCGAGCTTTTTTAGAGATCACGGAGGGTATAGGAAGTCGTGTTTAAAATCAATAATTATATATTAACACAATAGGGGTTGAGGCCTTCCAAGCCATCTTTGCAGGCTGTGGTGCCGGCTCACACTTCTGCAGGGCAATCACTGTTTTCCTAAGTTTTAGTCTCAATTCTTTCCTCCATCGCATTGTGACAAAGCGCCCTGTTTGCCACTGATCCTCTGTGCCCTCTGCCCCTTGTGCAGATCCCCGATGAGGTGTGCAGGCACAGATGGGCTTTGCACGGAAAACAAACAGCAATCTGTGATAGAAGGGCTGAGTACAGAAAAGGCAGGAAAAACAATGGGGTTCGGGGCAGCCCTTGGGTAAGTGCTACCCAGAGGGATTTGCTGTTAGGGTGCTTCTCCCTGCTAATTACAATGGCCTGACCCTGCCTGCAGTCTGTCCCCAGTGCCAGCTGGCCCTGGGATGAGTCCTGCAGGAAGAAGACACTGCAGCCAAACCCACTGAGGAAATAGATGGCCAAAGGTGGCAGACAGAGGTTTCCATGGACGTTTCTTTGCAGCACAGTGGGGCTCTGCTCAGTGCTTGGGGACAGGCTGGGCTGAGGCCGTGTCCCCATCCCCACTGTAACTCTCCAGCTGGTCCAAATGTTCCTGCGACGTGGAGGTGGCTCTCTGTCACACAGAGCTTTTGTCTTCTCAAACAGATATACGATGCAATTTATATTTAAAATTCTCTCCATAAAGACAGTATTGATCACAGATTCCCAATCAATACATTGCAATTACAACGGGCTTTAAGGGCCATCTGTCCCCAAGCAAAAGAACTGATATAACCACCTCTATATTTTTTGAAAAACCACAACTGCTGTGTGCCCATCCTCCTGCACAGCCCGATGCATCATTTTTGCTCCCAGGAAGAGGTGTTTGGGAGCTGCATAGCTGTAATTCCTCTTGCCTGCCCCACACAAAGTGATAGGGGACAGCTTCTCTTCGGGCTACAAAGTCACTATGGGGTCCATGGTGACTTTGCTGGCTGCTTTTCCTGCTGCCCTCACACGTGAGCCACCTGCTGCCTCTTCCCTTCTTCTTCCCACCCCATCTGCTGTAGGAAATGATCCTCCAGGCATTACTGAATTTCTCTAAAACAAATGACTCTTCAGGAACACTGCTGAACAGTTTCAGTCGGGCACCAAGAGGTACAAACTGAGTCTTTTTTATGTATGACACTCTGGGCCACAGACAGAAACACTGCAGATTTTGTAAGGGATAAAACTACAAGTGTCTAACAGTAGATTTCAAGTCACGTGTCACCAAATTAAGGAGCTGCTTCATCAGCACCTGAAGCCAACACACTCCTTTCTGTTGATGGCACTGAATAAATACCCACCACAGAAAGAAATGCTGCCTGCAGTTTCCTTTTCCTTCTTTCCTTAAAGCAGTTTCCTGCAGTATGGCAGCACACCACAAGTACAGAGTGCAGGGTTTTGTTCTCCAAATGTCTTTGGAGGGAAAAGGAGGGAATACAAAAGCGGGGACAGCAGAAGCTGCAGTCAGACCTTCGCAAGTGACCGCGTGCCAGGAGCCGTGGTCACATCCTGAATGCAGCTGTGTGGTGTAAATCCAGAGTAACTCCTTCCTTTGGGTTCGGTTTATTCACAAGAGCCAAGCGCAGTCCGAGCAGTCCTCACCTTGGATTCCTCACGTGTTTAGAGGGTTCTGAAAACAGCTTCAGCAAACAGTCTCTGGGTTGGCGCAGATTAAATCTAAGGCACAGTCTGCACTTCAAAAGTTGTACAGTTATGTCAGGGAAGTGACTGCAAAAACTTCTTGTCGAGGTGACTACAGTGGTAGGAATCCCAGTGTGAAGCCAGTTGTAGCACTAGACAGCAGTGCAGCCTGTGTTGCATTGCTGGACCACTGTTACAGCAGCAGAAGCACTTCTATCCCAGTACACTTCAGCCTGCGCTTTGGCAGCTCGGTGTTTTTTGGCAAAAATATTAAGAGTAGGTAAAGTTTAAGCTGGCACTGCTCTTTTTGGTACCAAAGTGTCTGTACAATATTTTCTTGGAGAGTATTTTTAAGATTAAAGCAATGGTACCTCTGGGCCCAACCGCAGTCATAAACCTCCAGTTTGTCCTCACTCACAGCTCATGACACGGCTTCAGGCCTTTGTAGAAAGCCCTGCTGGACTTCACACGCTCACCCCAAGCAGGTCGGGCGGCTCTGCTGAGGTCACACCACCTAGCTTTCCTCCGAGTAAAGACAACAAATTCTCTCCATAGACACTTCAGATGAGAAAGCAGGAAATAAAGATGGACGTTTTAAAACGCAAATGGAAATAAAACCTTGCTGAGTGCAGCCACAGCACAGCGCAGCCATGGCGCTCCCCCCCGCTGGGTCCCTCCATAGCTGTGCCCACCTGCACTCAGCACCAAGCGAAGCTGCAGATCTCTTCAGTATAGATGAAGCAACGTTTTGGCTTTAGAGCACAGCAAATGCTGGAATGTGCAATACAGGTTGCAAAAGCTGACAAGCTAAACAGTTCTTATTTGGCTCAGGGTACTTAACTGTCGTATGTCTCCGGTACGAGATTCCCTCCCGCCCGGTGCTCAGGCACTCTTATTTGTCCTTTCCTTTCTTAGGGTCTTTTTGGTGTTTTGTTGTTTGTTTGTTTGTTTGTTTTTTTCTGGAGCATTTGTTTTGTCTTTTATTATCTTGAATACGTTAGCACAAACCGTAAGAGATCCAACCTGGTTTTAAATCAGAGCATAGATGGCCATCATGGTGAACCTCTCAGGTTTGCCGTGCCCCAGTGCTTGCGGTGTGTGGTACGTTCCCTATTGGCAGCATCTTCAGGTTACATACATGACCCGTGGTGTTAGTTCTAGCATTTTGTTTAAAATAATAATAATAAAATGAATCAAGAGCTTATTTCTCTTTAAAAAAGAAGTGTATATATTAAACAAATTGCAAAATGAAAGATTAAAGGCATTTTTTATACGAGCAACGCAAACGGGATTCCTTTCAAAGAGGACTGATGGGGACTTCTGCGTAGAATGTTGCAGTGCTGCTGCACTGATTTTGAGACGAGCGCATGCTGTACAGAATACATTGCCTGTGTCCCTGGGCGGAGGGGCAAGCTGCTCTTCGTGGTGCACTGCAGCTTGTTGGGATGGAAAGTTACGCCTTCGATGCATTTTTATACTGTACATATTTGTATATATTAACTATATTGCCATGTTCTGAACACAGATTTTGTTATATCTGCTTGTTTCTGTTTCCTACAAACATTGGTCCATAGCAGGGGATTTTTATTTTGATTTTTTTTTTCTCTAGAAAATATGCTTGTAATTTTTGTTTGTTTCTCTTCTTGGTCGTCACCTTTAATGGCTCATACAGGAATTAGGGATGGGTTTTTTGGAGGAACTGAGAGAAGCAAGGCTGTGTTTGCATGAGAGCTGCCCAACTGCTGGCTGTACCGGGGGGTGGGGGGAGAGGGGAAAGCTCACTCAAGTTTTGCTTTTAAAGCATGCTTTGTCCCATGGGAAAACTCATACACGTACAATTATTCTCTTTGTATTTTATCTAATAGTGCCTGAATATTTTTTTTTTAATGTCTTCTTGGAGGAACTATTCATAATTGTCAAAATTTGAAACATTAGCTTAATTTCGTTTTCATGACCTCTCATTTCTCCCCCTTATTTATTTTGTTGCTGTTTATAATGGGCCCCAAGGCCGTTCCTGACATCGCAGCGTTCCTCTTCCACATTAAGGATGTTTTTAAAATGACTGAGATCGTTGAGCCAACAGGCTGCTTTAATCAAAACCATGTTTCACTCCGTTCCGATGCTACCAGCGGTCGGAGCAGCGCTGTGCTGGAGCACCGTCCCACCTAGCGGTGCAGCTCCGCACAGCGCCCGGCCTGCAGCCAGCGCTGCTTCCAACTGCTTGCTTATTGCCACCGACGTAAACGAAGCAAATTGAAAATGTTAACGATACATATATTTTTTAATATATATCTGGTTGATTGCTCAATAAATTTGTATAATTTATACGAGAGGAGATTACCGCTTTTATTGTTTTGGGTTCCCCCAGACCGATTATTAACAATCAGGACCACGTATCTCATTAAATTTAAATCAGGGCAAACCTATTGAGCGAAGGCCTTTGCTGATGTGCAGGACGCCTGGATTCCAGCATGTTTAGGAAGTATTTCTGTGGATGGTTCCCAAGCGTCGGAATCTCCCAATAGTGATTTCGTGTCCTGTATTTCTGTCGTGGCAAATGGGTGTTAAAAAAATGAATCCCTCAACTTTACCACAGAAAACGTTACTTTTTATGCCCAGGGATTTTTATTTTTATTTTTTTAAATAAAATCACTGCAGTTTTAGAACTGTAATTAAAGCCCTGAATAATAGATCACACATCTTTATCTGTTGTGTTTAAAAGGAAAAAAAAAAAAATAGCCCAAACTGTTCACATAATCCTGAATGCCTCATTTCCATAAAAAAGGTTTCTATACATATATTATTTACATTTTTAAACATGGTAATTCTTTCCTTTGTGGCATAAAATGTCTCTTTTCCACTGCAGCTATTGGAAAGCGACTGCTCACATCTGAAATGTTATCATAATTTGCATCAGGAAACCCAACTGCAGACATTAAGGACTTGGGTGTGTTCAATTATGATTTTGCTGGAGGCTGTCCCTCATTTTAATGCTGCACTCATTGAACTACCTTTCTGAAATCTAGCTGATACGGTTCACCATAGACATGCTTCACAACATCATTAGCTTTGCAAATGGCTTCATTTCAGTCGATGCAGACTTCAGTTTTGGCCAATTGTAAAAT
This sequence comes from Tympanuchus pallidicinctus, assembly GCF_026119805.1. Taxonomy (NCBI): domain Eukaryota; kingdom Metazoa; phylum Chordata; class Aves; order Galliformes; family Phasianidae; genus Tympanuchus; species Tympanuchus pallidicinctus. The sequence continues at coordinate 1,364,424 of NW_026294722.1, forward strand.
GGAAATTTGAAAAGGAAAAAAACAGATGCACTTAAAACATGAAAAGAATTATTTATATGATAAAAATATATTTAGATTTTCAAAGCACAAGACTGAACAGAAGTGCTCTTTTTATGCTTTCTGAAGATGTTACTGTTAAAAGTCTTTCTACATCAGGCTTAATAAATCTGTAATGACATTTGATGGATTGATTTTTGTGCGGGTTTTTCTTTTCTCTCTTTCTTTCCCCCCTCCCTTCTTTCTGTACGGAGAAGAAAAGGACTGACCTGGCGAGGCAGCGGGAGTGAAAACCACAGGAATGTGCCCGTTTTAGTGAAACTCACCAATGGTGCAGAGCAGCCTCCCTTCCCTTAGATGATAATCTTAAATAAGAAGAAAAAAGGAAAAGGAAAATCTAGCGACACCATCCTGAGTTTGTTTCTGCACATCCTTCTCCTTCCCTCATCTGGCTCCTCTGACCACTCCATGCCTGGGTTATTTATGATGTAATCTACAGCAAGGCATTGGGCCGCTGTCACACAAATCCAGGGCTCGCCAGCCATAAAGCAGGCATGATTGAGATACCAAATACCCTTCTCTCAACTGCTCCACCTCAGACGGATGGCTCTGTTTAACACTTAGTTTCCCTAAGCACTCCCTTGCTCCCCGTAAGGCTCCTCCGACGCGGGCGATGCCTCACACCGCAGCTCCGCAGCTCGCGCCGATGCCGCACGAGCCACCTCCTGTTATTTACTGCAGATGAGGCCAGGCCAGCCGCGGCAGAGACTCCCAAGACTTGCATGCATTAAATTGTGATGGGTACAGCATCACCTGTTGGCTGCATGTAATTGCCATCGCTCCTCCTTGGGATGATGAAATAGGAGACGACCTGGAGCCAGCTGTGCGGAGGCAGCGGCACGGCCCCAGCACTGCTCCTGACCCCAAGCCCTGCTCGGGGATACCCAGCCAGCACCATCCTTCCCTTCCTGCCCAGCCTCCGACCCTCTGCGCTCAGAGCCAAGTACTGCTGCCCCATCACATTCCCATCTGCAGCCCCAAGGCCCATCCTGCACCCAGGCACCAAAGGACGAGGGCCGCTCTCCCACTCCTGCCCTCTGGGTCAGTCATTAGCAAGAGCAGTTACGAGCCAGTGCCTCGGATTCTGCAGTATGGGTTGTTGTTGGGATTTTTATTTTTTTTAAAGGAATATATTGCACACATCTCAAGAAACCCCTCTAGGGTAAAATAAAAAAAAATATATAGATGGCTAAAATAACAAATGAATCATAAAACTTAGAGATGGAAAAGGACTATTAGATCATCCAATTTATCTTGCTGTCTGCCAATACAGGTTTGTTCCCTGCAGACCGCTCCCCGGGGCTTTGTCTCGCCTTTCTGACTTAACTCCAGCACACAGGGTCCTCTGCCACTTGCCTTCCTGTGAAGCACAGTTAATGCTTTAGGCATCTTTGATAGGTTTGGGGCCAACTCCTTGCCTGAGGGGAGTCTCACCTGCACGGTGCACTGCCTGCAAACATGTTTACAGCTCCACGAAGCGCCAGCCCTACAGGAATGCGCCCCAGCTCCCAAACAGCATCCAGCACCCGGCTGCAGGGTGAGCCCACGGGCAACCAGGGGCCAGACCTCGTCCATGCTGGGAGCTGGGCCCCCCGAGCAGGGCTCCGTATGCGTGGAGACAGCGCTGAGTTATCCTGAGTTTGAACTTGGATCTTCCCTTTTAATTATTGGTGATACGCTCCAACAGAACAAACAAACAAAATCAACCCTTCAGCTTCTCAGGTGGCTCTTTTGGCTACAGGGCAACTTTGAAAGCTGTTTCAGTTGCTGTTTTTGCTTTCATTTCTGCCGCTCCTTAAAACTGTCTGGATTTAATAAAAGTTAAACGTTTTCATAGGAGAATCAGGCGAGGTGGTTTGCGATCCTTTTATGTACAACATGTATATTACATTATTCAACAATCCAGGAATAAATTTTATCCCCTCTCCCCTTTATTTATATATATTTATATGCTTTATAATGTAAAGATGGGCTGACAGCGAAGCCCAGGCACCGAGCAGTGCTTGGCCAGCTCCAGCATGCCAGCAGGGGCCACCAGGCCCAGAGCCCTTCCAGTGCTACAACCACTGCTGATGGAGCACAGGCCTGAGGCAGCCCAGGTTTTGTGTGACACAGGGCAGGCTATGAGCAGGATTTAATGGACACAGCGCTTTTGGGTGGCTGACTATCACTGATCTTTATTTATAAAGCACTCACCCAGTTACCGAATCTGGCTTTTGCAGTGCGGGTTCAGCAGGCAGTATAATCACTGCTGTGTCCCAAACTGAGCTTTATAATTGCAGAGCCACAAATCACTTGCTGTTACAAAAAAAACCAAACCCTTATTTGTAACAGGACATTCAAGTACTTGCACTTAGTTCACAGGAGCTGAACAGCATTACAAGTGTTGGAGAAGTTTGTTGGCTTGTTGCTCTGCAGTAACTAATGAAATATCCATAGGTCTGCATACCCTCATCCCAGAACTCACTGTGGTTAAATAAGGAAAATGAGCAGCCCCTCAGCTCAGACAAGCAGCAATACTGCGGGGTTAGGGAAAGGGAAAAGCCAACATTTGGTATACAAGTCCATCTGTAAACAATTGTGCTAATGCTTTAAAGATGATCAGTGTAGGCTTTTGGAGTTGAATAGGAAAACAACAATTCTTGTTGGGAAAGAACTGTTTCAATCCAAAAATAAACTCTGTCAAAGGTCCAAGCCCCACATTTAGTTTCTGCTAAAAGAGAGTTTTACAAGATCCAATTTGAATAGACACGTTGAGCTCAATTACTTTGTAACTTCAAGTATCAGCTGCAGAGGAAGGGAGAAAAGAAACGTAAACACAACAATGAACCTCAATCAAAAAGAAATGGAAGTGAAGAAACGCGAAATCTTAGTGAGTCCACCTTTGTTTGAGGCCCAGAGCAAACAAACATCAGCAGGGCACCGTGACAGGGCTTCAGTTAGAGGGTGATCTGCTGAAATGTTTACCAAAAAATTGAGGCTGGAAAACGTGTGATTTATACAGTAAGGATAACTGCAGAGCAGAGCCATTTCTCCTCATTTAACAGAACGCAAAACAGACGTGAAAGTAACTCTCCCTGCTGGCAGAAATGCTTTGGGACTGCATGGAGGTTATGGAAAGAACACAGGAGGAAAAAAATCTGACTTTGGTGCAAGTGTTATTCTGAATTAATTCTAATTTCATTTAGTTGCTCTGACCTTCTATTTTCCTGAACAATTTATGCTCAACTCTGACATTAAAATGTCACCGAGTTTGCTAAAAATTGCTTTATTTAGAAATGTTTTTAATTAACTTTTTGAGCAAAGATCTATACATACACATATAGATCAGAACTCTAAACTGAAATGTCATCACTCCTGACGAAATGAAAACTGTTTTTACAACTTGAAGGGCACTTTCTGCTTTCCACCAAAACCATCTCCTGGTTTTCCAGAGCTGCCAGGACAGCAGGCAGCCCGCAGCCATGCAGGTAAGGCTCCTCCTGCCGCCGCTTCCCCAGTTGCAGGAATGAAGTCACACAAGGTTCCTTGCAAGCGATTATTCACAGGATGAAAAAATCAGTAATTGCATTAGGTCATTGCATTCATGGAGGATGAATGAAGACATTTCATATGTGCAAAATTAGTTTTAAATGTCAAAGTATTGCACAATTATTAGACCAGATTTGCTCATGAAAATATTTCTATATTAAAGATTCACCCAGACAAACGTCTCAGTGATGTGTACCCTGCTATAAAATGCATCATTTAATTATAAGAGCAGTCAGAAATAATGGTAGCCAGCAGCTAAACTGTGCTCTAAATCTGCTGCATAGAGATCTGCACATTTCAGTAAATATTGATAGGGTGAGAAGAGAAAGTCAGAGACAACACTTACACTGCAGATTTTCTTTGGTTCATCTCATTCATTGGTGAAGTGTGCAGGTGACACTGACACTCGTGCTACATGAACTATTTAAATAGGTCAACATCTTCCTCAGTGTGTGGTATTTTTCAGGGCATCTCCACTTGTTTTATTTCCACCTACTTTTGTGTAACTGCTAATTAATTTAGGAATCCAAAGTAAACTTGTCCTTAGGATACGTAACACTTCCATCCTAGCTGGCTTGCCTGTCTGCTGTCTGAGCTCTCGCTAAGCTTATTTCAGCATCTCCTCCTTGCTAACACTGCCATCTAATGCTCAAACACTGAGCTCTCATGAGGAGGAAACAAGATTGTCTTTCACACATTGTTACCTCTTAGCCAAAATGCTGTTGAAAGCCATCCCTTCATCCATTCTAGAGCTTCTACAACTGTTAATAGGAACAAGCCAGGGGAGTAATAATGAATGCTTCCAGGAGACACCACCCAGGGTGAAGGGCTCTCATAGAAGGTGCAAGGCCTCTTCCTCTGATGGAAGGAGATGCAGCTTTGGGACTGAGAGCAGAGCAAGAAGTTTACTGGTTTGTTTGCACTGAGCCCTGGCGACGTTAAAGAGCTGGGGATTTTGAAGAGTGAAGAACCTGGAAAGCACATCCTCTTTGGAGAAGCCCAGAACTTTATCGTAGTAAAAACTTCCTCGTCGAGCAAAAAGTTGACCATCCATGCCAAAACAGGCCCAGACTGCTGGCTCCAGATGGGGCCTCTGCACACGCTTCCATCACCAGTTTCAAGGCTTGTCAAGAGTTCGGAGCAGCAGAGCCCAGCTGAGCTGGGAGCTGACAGCCACAGTACTGAGTATTGCAAACTAGAGATAGCCTCCACAGAAACACAGGGGGGAAATCTCCAGAAGGAGCAGTATTATCTAAATCCAGGATTTTCCGTTCCACACTTTGGTTCTTTCAGTTCTGGACCAAGCAGGACTGAAATACGATATTTTGCTTTCATATCCAACACATGCAGAACAAATGTGAAGCTGATGCACCTGTCCTAAAAGATACAGCTCACTGATAGTAAGTACAGTAATAAACCTGAGAACAAGTGCTGAGGGAAGATACCACAGCCTTACATTTCTCTCTTTAAATGAAGAGATGCTGTACTTCTGAGTCTGTGATCAGAACAGGATCAGTATGGCAGTCTGAAAAAGCATTAAGGACAAAATATCTTGTTCTGCAATACTATCCCCAACCCAGACAGCTCTCTGGAGTTACACACCAACAGTTCCTATTAACTACTGATTTGATTTCTGCAGCACTTCTCACCACCCAGTCTTGGACTCAGATTATCTACTGGTAATGAACCCCTAACTAAGAAAGCCACATTTCATACAACAGCCCTTGTCACAGATAACAGTGCATGTCAAGATGGGCGCTCTTGTAATTGGCATGTACTCAATCTGCATAATTGCACACAGCAATCATGCTGTTACATGTTTGGAAATGCTAGATCTCATTTTCTCTACTAATCCTAAAATCACATGAACATCTTCTGTAGGAGTTACTACTTTAGATGTTATGAATTAATATTAAGATGAAATTGAATTAAATGTACTGATTTTAATGTCATGAACACACTCATAACTATTTTTTCCCCTGAGAACCATCTGCAATTTAGAGACTTGCTAATCCTAATTAAATGCACTTTCCTTAAGTGCGTGCAAATGAACAGAGAAATCTGCTCAGTAACACTTGCATATTTTCCTCTTTTGCTAAAAAGGGGAACAAGGAACTGCCTTGTGATTTAATATTAGATCTTCCTTGTATGAAAAAATTAACGTTGTTTCCTCAGTTTCAAGACATTTAGTTGTCTGAGTGTATTTTTACTGTTAACTCATTAAAAGTAGAGAAGGAAAGTCCCTCATACATCTATAATTAGAGCTACCACCCAGCCGATCTGGAGAGGTTACACTGTAGAGAAACACCATTTCTCAGTTATGCATTCAGGCATTCTAGACAGTAGCTGAAGTCCTCCAGTGACACTGCTTGGAGGAAACCAACAGCACTGAGCAGGATATCACACAAAACCAGCGACCATGAGATTCCCCATGGCACAAGGACAGAGATGAGAGCAGACCATTCAATCAGAAGCACTGCTCTGCAGCCCCCCAACTAGAGCAGCTTTAATCAACACCAATAGTGAGAATACTCTCTAGACTCACTATCTCTTTTTTGACTGTTTTGGCCTTTGCTCGCCAAAAAATAGCCTCAACCTTTTTCAATTAATCCAACTTACTGGGTGTAACATCTCAGAGGAATGAGGAAATGTTTTAGCAACACTGAAGTTCACCAGTCATAAACAAACGAAGCATACTAACACTGGAAAAGTCTCCAAAATCCCTCACCATTTAAAGACGGAACAGACTTGAAGCAAGCACCAGTTCCACATCTTTAAGAGATCCCCTCTTTAGTCAGTAAGTGAGATTTGCTCTCAAGTTTTACTTTCCATTTGGCATCTGGGGTAGCTCAGAAAATGGTAGGCATCTGATACCTGAAAGCTTACCTGAAACTACTAACAGGGAACAAAAGCATACTTGGAACACCAAAGGAAAAGTTAATGGTAAAGATGACTTGCAAAGCTCACATCTGTGCTTACAGCCCCCCACCACGCTTCATTCAGAACTGCTCAGAAGTTTCTCAGCAGCACTGTTACCCCCAGCCCATTGAACACCTTTAAAAGCCAGGCCCCACGAGCCTCTTTTGTACACCACAGACAGAACTCACCATTCTCAAAGCAATCCAGATGACAGTTTTGTTAAGAGCACACTTTGAAGTTCTTGTTCTGCCTACCAGCAATGCTTTCACCAAGCCAAGGCATTAGTCTAGGGGCTCTCTCTACAAACTTGACCACAGCCACGAGTGCCAGTTCCAACACAAGACTCAAAAGCTCCAACTGTGAGGCCAGCAAGGCACTGGTCAGTCAGATACGTGCCTTCAACTGCAGTTTATTTATATAGGGGAGCCTATCTGATGAGCTCTCTTCAGGACAAATTGCCTTTGACAACCCTTTTCCAGCTATCTCACCCTCCCCCCCCCCAGTTCAATCTGGTTTTCAGATGTTGTCAGTGGAGTTACTGAGGTATGACATCTTACTCAGCTTCCAAGAACACGTCAGACCAAGAATTATTTCTTTCCAGAACATTTAAGCCCTTATAAATTCTAAAGTTTTTAAAAAATATTGCTTAAAAAAATTTAATGCCCTCACCACTTATTACCATAATGAATGCATACAAAAACTCCATTTCTTCTGTTGTTTTCCTTCAAAGGGAAGAAACAAAAGATTTCTTCATTATTTTAAGAGTTCTCTACGCTTCAGCCAGATTTTCTGGGAAGTGACTCAGTATTTTCATAAGAGCAACTGAACAGACATGAGCTTGGGTTTGGTTACTGGCAGGTCCTCCTTCTCCCCCTCCCACGGGGGTCTGAATACGATGGAAAAGTCAAAGGAACACGAAATTCCAGCCAGCTAATTTCAACCTTTAAAAGCAAGACACAGAAACCAGTTTTGCAAAACACCAAGTCTATATTTACATCCACATGTAATAATATACTCAACTAAGGTGAAATACATTATAAATTAAATGAGTAATGTGTTCCTACTGCTTGACAACTTCCGGTTTCAACAATTAAAACAAAATGGAATGAAATAAATACATAGAAAGAAAAAAATCAACAATTTGTACCTCCATATATGCACTGTTACCTCCAAAGAATCATACAAAACCAGTAGTATCCCAGTAGTTAATACTGATGGGCAAAGTGTATTCCGAAGTACAGGGCTGTGCTGCCATGAAATAAGCCTCCACGGTCATTTTTCCATTTAACCCTCAAGATCTCTACCAAAAAATCTTGAAGAAAACTGTACCAGCATGGAGAGATTAAAAACATCTTCGGTCTTTTTACTTAGACATCTTAATACAGCCCTGTACGTGTTTTAACCACAGAACCTTGTAAGGTACATAGATGATAGTTACAGCATGCATTCTATAAGACTCATTGGAAAGATCACGCAAAAAAATAGATTAACCATTTTCCAAGTGAATCAGTCTTCAAAAAATAGGCTATAAAAGTGCAAAACTAGGAAAACAAATCTAGATTATGTACATATGGCTCAGCTTATGAACAGAAGAAAGGTAAAATAGTGTACAATTTCCTGATACACAGCACTTCATTACATTGCCAGTTTACAGAGACGTTAAAATAAGGTCCCATATTGAGGAACTAAGACATACAACTGGAACATCTCAAGTTGCATAATGAAAAAACAAGAGTTTCTAGGTTTTGCTATTTTACATTTTGCTATTTGAGGGAAGAGAGCAAAACAAGCAGTGCAAATTCTTTTTTTTTTTTTTTTTGTTTTAGTAAAAATATATGGAAGTCAAAGCCAGATACAGAAGAAATTAACTCTTTACTACAGGCTTTATGAGAAGTAACTAGGAATGAAGGTCAAAATACACAACAATTCTGCTTTACTGGCTGGTAACTGGCCATCTTCCCTTTACAAAAAATAAACTGCATGTGCATTAGAAAAAACTCTTGTTGTCTTCACAAAAAAATAAAAGGAGATATTCTCCCAATAACAGTTTATTCCTTACTCTGTTTAAACACCCAGCAGATGCTAAAAACCAACATTAAGAAGCTTTCAAGCAGAGTCAAGCAGGCCACACCATAGCCACATCCCTTTTTGAAGTCTGTGGATCCTGTATTCATATTGCAAGCCTGTTTGTGACTGTACAGTTTGGACAAAGGTGCAAAGTAGTTTTCCTCTAAATGAGTTTAGTAGAAAACTCAACATTTGAAACATTTAGATTAGTATGGCGTCTCATGCAAGTCCTAAGCACTTTCTGCTATAGAGGTTCATTTAAGAAACTTCTCTGAACAGCAGCAACCAATGCCAAACCAAGAACCCAACCGCATTTCGGGAACAGCACACTGACTGAACGCCAAGCATCGCCTCATCCGCGCTCTTGAAGAAAGCTGGGAACAGCTCCAGAAGAGCAGACCCCTGTACTTCTTGTGGAAGCACACAGTATGATCTCAGCACATACAAGGCAGATAGCATAATGTCAGCACCACTGCTTTGATGTTCACAACATTTATGAACGGGACAGTTTCAGACAGTTTATTTGGAAGTTGTTTAAACAGGAAAAACAGCATATGAGAAACTTTCACCCTTATGAAAAAGGAGCATTAAACCAACAGGATTTCAACTTCTGTATTTACAGTTTACCTGAGGTGCAAGGACTATATATTCTTTCAAAGAAACTCTTTTCAGCAGCGCTCAAGTATGTAAAAATATAATTCCTACCTAATATTTGGTCAATTATTCTAATGAAAAATACTCCAAGTCAATGTCAAGATGTACATTCCCCACACACCTTCATAACCCATTGTTTAGACTACCTTTTATGGCTATTTGGTATTAAATGTTAACAGAACCAATATTATAGAACTGTAGTGTTTTTATATACAGTACAATCACAGCTTAGTTCAGTAGCTTTCACCATTCATTTTCCTCAAGGGATGAACTGCAGGTATAACTCCATAGAACATGCACTTGTGTCCTTAAGACCTGGAACAAATCAAAAATAGGGTTTTGCATACAACTAGAAAATAGCATAACACTTTTTGTGAGGGAGAAGGCATCCTTAAAAAGAAAGAAGATAATCTTCAACTCTTGCATAAATGTATTTACAAATTATTATTGCCATATACAGTCTATCCTGTTTTTCATTACAAATTAAAACTGGCAATCAAGTCTCTTCCGAGCACTCAAACTCCAAGCAGGAATACAGGCAGACATTGAGACACTGAAATTGAGTTAGCTTTTTTTTTTTTTTCCCTCAAAAAGAAGCAGAACCAGGCAAAAAAATGCTTAGTGGGGACAATAAAAGCAGTAAGATTAGAAGACTATCAAGAAAAACAGCAAAGTATTTTAAAAGCTGTCAGCTAGAGGTCAGACAGCTCTGCTTCCCTAGAATGTAAGTATCTTTTCAGAAACGACTGCACACTGGCCCAGGTGCTGCAGCATTCAAGAAGTATCTGCTTAAGTTTCAACAAGGAAAATGATCCATGGCTCCAGCTTAGAAAGAGCACACGGATACATTTATTTATAGACTTACTCACTGCTTATCTCCTTAGCAGCTAAGAATGTTGTGAACACAATGGAACTGTGAAGTTCTGAGATTCAGCTACAAACTGAAGAGATGAAGCACAGGAATTCAGCACACCAGGCTAATTCTTTTCACTTGACTTGTTTCCCCTAAGAGGCTACACCCATCCCTCTGCCAAACAAAGGAAAAGCTACTTGGAACAACCTCACCAGCACACAAGGATAAACTGCCAAGGAGCTATCAGGAAACCCTTCTCTATGAAATAATCCAGCAGCAGTCTTGTTAGAGGCAAAACCTTCAGAAGTTGTAAAATGAGTAATGCCTCCATTTTCAGGAAGAACTGACCAACACAACCTCTTGAGAACCAGCAGAGGATTCACAAGCTACGATAACAGGGATCTCCTCCCATTTCTAGTTCCCCACATTGTTCCCCCACCCCCGTGTACTGACACAAGGGGAAAGCCCTTTGGTGAACACTTCCCACTAGCACTGTACCTAATTAATACACTCATCTTTTTTAGAACCTCAATTTCTTTTAGGAAGGAAGCATCTACGCATTATTTTTTAAAACACAAAGTATGCCATTAGGGGTATTCAAAATAACTAATGCTACATGAATATTTGCTTCACTTTCTAAAAGGGAGAGTTTGCATTTTCAGATGTTCTGGTTCAGACTCTCATAACCTCTCATCACACTCAAGCAGCAACGTTTGATGTTATGAGTACCTGATGCAATATTTAAGTAACAGTTAGTTCAAAAGGTTTGTTTACCGTTTCCTGAAGTAAACCATCAAGTCTTCTTGTCATTTGGTCGAAAGCGTGCATTGCCAATGAAACTCTCATAACTTCGCTTTTGCAGCACACTGCTAGATAGGTGTTGGTATGACACTGATCTTTTTCCTGACAAAAATAAATTCAGACGAGTTATTTCCTGGTAATCTGATTGGTCAGACATTCAGCTGGAAGCGGGTCTCTGTCAGCACCCAGAACACAGCTCACAAGCAAGGCTCAAGGTGCATAGCTGTCCCTTGTCCTCTTAGAAGCTATGGGAAATACAGTACCCAGAACTAGAACAAGAAGAAAAGCTGTAATTTAAGAACCTTGTTTTAAGTTGTTTGCATGCACGTATCATGCCAGGTTTTGCTGGTGTAATTTGCAAAAAATATCTGTGCTCAATTCATCATACAGTAGGGTCCCCTTTCAGAAGTGAATACCTCATACCATATGAATCCTACATATTCATTTCCTGCATTTGTTTGAAAATAGAACATGAAATGAAGACAGGGGCACTACATTATTACCTTAGCTAACATAGTTAACATGACGTAACATGAATGATTTTGTTAAGCAGTTTTCAGTGTAGTACACTGGTAATTTTATATTTACCCACAATCATTCATTCAGATTTATATGTGTGAAATCAATGCCTGCTCCAAACCAAGTCTTTGTAGCTTAAGTAAGCAGTCAAGAAGTACTTCATAAAATGAAGGGAAAGTCAAGGATCATTTTCCCTCCCAGGATACAAAAAGCCCAACTGCCATCCATATTCCATGAAAGCTTTAAATGCAGCATTGAAAAAACCTAGCAAGCTTTAATTAAATTAAAATGGCAAAGCTAAATTAATATTTCAACAGAATCTACAAAGCCATTGGAGTGTGTCATGAGCAATTGTCTTTAATTTGCAGTCTCTGCCAGATCAATCAGCCAACAGGTTATCCTTGATAGCATGTTGCCATTGCAAAGGCAAGTAATTTGAAAATAACACAAACTGAGTGGTTTCAGAACGTTTCTGTCTCTTCGGGGCAATACAGAGTGGCACAGCTTACAAGCAGTAATAGAAGGCATCATGCTTTAATCAAGCTTGCCAAGTGGAACACATTCTCATGACAACTTGATCCTGCATTTAACATGCAACATAACATGTTCATAGGACCTAAATAATGTTGCCATAAGCACACAGGTCCTTAGAGAAAGATTTTTGACGTGCTCTTATAATATCACGAGGGCTGATTAAGACTACAGAAACATGTAGTAAATTGCATATAGTACCTAAATAGCATATAATACCAAGTACCTCCATGGAATTGCAACTCTTAGGCAGTTGTACCCAAGTTGTATTTTTTTTTTTTTTTTTTGTTAAACTGAAGAAATAAGAATTTGCAGAAGCTCTTCTGTCTCCAACCATATTAGAAGTTTAATGCTGAGAAATTCCCTTGCCTTAACCTTTTCAAAATCATCAAGGTTTGGTTTCATTCATGTACTTCTGGGCAGAATGGTTGGAAAGAGAGGCAATTAGACCTAAGAGCCAATGCTTTATTGCACAAGCCATTTCTGGAAGTTCGTAAGAAAACCCCCATCAAAAGGGTCTTATTTCACAAGTCTTCCCAACATCAGTAACAGCCATGAAAAGTTGCCTTGAGATGGCTCTGCATAACCAGCAATGAAATCTTTATGACAATTACGCTGTCTAATGATTGTAGTTACAGCTTCGAGTGCTCTAAATCACAAGAAACAATGACTGTAATTTTGACTACAAGCTGCTGTCTCCAAGCTCCTACCATAAAAGAGGAAGAGCCTACCACAGATTTTTTGATTGACAGGTGTAGCTTTCAGAAGAACAAGGTGGATTCCAATGAAGTCACTGTTTAAAAATGGTATTGCAGCAATTGTCAATTCCACAGGCCAACCTAAGAGTGCTGCCTTGAGAAGAAATTCTTCTATCCTCAAGATAATGCTGGAGAGAAGTGAGATACTGACCCTCCATGTCCAGTGCATGAAGGTACAGACTTATCAAGACAGCTGAAGCTACAAGGTTTTATTTTCCCCTTCTTATTTTAAACTCAAATTAACATGCCTTTATACAGTAACAAGAGAGTTCTCTAAAAATCCTGAATGTCCTCTGCTCATCAGGTAGCCATGTCACAAAGCACAAGTCCTCAGTCAGTTGGCTTGTATGCAAACTAGCATTCTACTTGGTCCTTAAGGACTAGCATTCTGCCAGGCTTTTTAATCAGTGGCTATTTATATATTCCACAACTGCATGAATGACTTCTGCACCACTTCTGCACCCAGATAAGAAAAGAGTATTTCATCCCCAAAGATCACTAGGAACATCAAGAGGCAGCAGTAACATTTGTCCTTGGGCCCAGCCCTGTGTATTCTATGTGTGACCCAGTGCTCATTGCACATTCCTCAAGGCAATTAATGGCACAGGTCGTCTGACACAGATGACACCTGATGAAACTAGGAGTTAATGCTTTCACAACTGTTTTAATAAGTCCAAAGTGATGCTAACTTTGCCTATGTCCTTTCCTGACCCAGTCTGGAAGCAGAGCTTTAACACTTGCCTTCATTTTTCCACAACTCACTAGTAAGCCCACAGCCTTTACACACACAGAACAGAGCTGGTGCATAGACTTTTCCCCACATAACAAAACACAGGTTTAGTGTCTCTCACTTTGCTCTGACCTAAGGTAGCAAAACTCTGCTTGTTATCTCAGAAGTGACCTTGCTGTTCTAGAGAACAGGAATATTCAGAGTTTAGTAGATATCCTAAGGCTACAGAGCACGCATATGCATACTGTTCATTCCTACAACAGAATCTTCCTTTCAAAATTCAAATTCCTATATTTGAGGCTAAGCCTATATTGGTCCTCAGCCGACAGTCACAAACTTTCTAGAAAGTCAGACAACTGCTTAAGCATCACCTGGCATCTTTTAACCTTGGCCTCCTCAAGCTTTTGAAAACGTTGACTAAGAAACAAAGCACGAAGTTTTTCCAAATACACCACAAACTATTCGCTACAGTAAGAGTTTTCCACAGTAAAGCCTTACTACTTAGTGCAGTGATGCCATAATAGCAGAACTCTGTTGTCTTATGCATTCTGTTCCTAAACATTACAAAAGCCCACTGAGCAACAGAAGTATGATATTTACGTCATAGTTTATGGTTTTAATACATCTTTTTCTGTAACTGAATGAAACAATTACCTACGAGAGCTTTTTTTTTTTTCTATTAATATTCCAGATGGTCCAAGACTTCTTGTAAATTAAGCAGAAAGGCCTATTCCATATCCTGGATTAGTTAGCATGTCTTGAGCGCTCTAATGAGCAAACAGTACATGCTTGATATTAGAGACTGTAGACAGGGAGGTGGAACTTTAATCTTAAGCCTCTCTTTAAAATTCACACCTTACCTGCCTAATTCCCCAAGACAGGAGTTTGCTGAACCTGGATTTTACATTTAAAATCCAGGCACTGACTGCATTTGACGAAACGTCAACAGCAGTTGATTTTCTCTATTATTTTATTGTAGCCGTGCATTTATTATTTCATACACCTTTCTTCATAAAGTTCAAAGACATCTAACTGAACTAGGATGGAGATACAGTACCTTCTACTGCAGAGCTGGTGACTTGGCCATTGCTAGATCCACAAGAACTGTAAAGTGATCCAGAGCTATATGGCTCATAAGGTTTGAGAACAGTCAGTACTTTAGGAGGATCAGCATCATCCGAATTCAGAAGCCCTTGTTTGGTTGGCAAAACAGAGGATGCAGGTTTGGTGCGAGAACATTCCTGAGGTAGCAGATTTGCATATCTGTTTGCAACACGAAATCTGCTCGTTTCATATCTTCTGTAATTAGCCACTGCACAGTCACTTTGTTCAATAACTACCACACTATGTTTCATTCTTTTAGATGACGTTTCACCATATTCTAGATTTGCATTGCCCACAGATTTACTACAAAGATAGTCTCTTCCTCGATGACAAGACCAGGCAGATTCGTTTAGGTGAGAGTCAAGAGCCCCATTCATACTGCTGCTTACTGCACCAGACTGAGACACTGTGACATTCAGAGCTTTCATTTTAGATTCAGCTCTTTTTACTCTGTCCAGTACCGGAGAGCCACTGGAACTGGAGTGCATTTCTTGCTGAGGTTGTCTATAATTATTTGCCTGAGCTCCAATACTACTTTGCTGTTTATGAAACTTGAGGTTACTCGGGGCTGCGCTGCTTGAATCAGCCATTGCAAAAAGAGAGACTTTGTTCTGGGGAGGATGACACTGCTTGGATTTCCCCGTTTGCAACAGTTTTTGTGGAATAGATGGGGAGGCCTTACTTTTGTTAGGATTAAAGGACAGAGGAAGCACATCTTTACCAAGCAGGGCAGGAGGGCATCCAGTGCGTCTGGCTTTAGCTAGAGCCTTGTTTCTATAGCCATTTTTGTTAACGGTGTCAGGGTTATATTTGTGCATCAGCCTCTGGTGCATCATTAGGACTTCTGGGTAGAATGTTCTGTAAGTACAAAACGGGCAGGTGCTGGGTACTAGGCCTCTAGTAGTTGAAACCACTGAACATTCTTGTGAAGTCCCAATAGATAAGTTCAAGGGCATTTCTTGAGCATCCACCACATGTTTGTGCTTGGAGTTCTCACAGCACTCTCGTACATCAGTTGTATTTTTTCCATCCTTAAAAGCACAAACATACTGGACATCATCTCCCTCTGATTCCACAGAAGCCTCTCTCTCTCTTTTATGCGAAGCACTGGGCTGAACTTCCTTTGTTTCCTTCTCAGACTTTAGTTTTTCCAAGTAAGGAGTGGACACATTCTCATGCATTTGATTCAAATTGTTACAAACTGAGCGTTTGATCGATTCCCTAGAATCATTTTTCATTCTTACAAGGACTGTGCTGCCTGTTGCATTATTCAAGGACAGGATTTCCTTTTGCTGCTTTGTGGGTGGGCAGCCCTCAGCATCTTTGGCACCATCAAAAAGCCTCTTCAAATTTTTGGTTTCTTGAGCACCATCAGCAACCAGAAACAGCTCCGTCTCCTGACTCTGCAATGAAGCTTTGCTGTCACCTTTCACATCTGCTGCACTATCAGCTTGCTTGTCCTTGTGATGCCTCTCTAAATGATACCTCAGTGAAGTTTTCTGTGCTGCAGCATACTCACAGAATTCACATTTGTATGGTTTTTCACCTGAAACACAGTTTTATCAGTAAGTTTGATACAATTTGAAGTCTCGAGTACAATTAAAAACAAGGAAATAATCTAGACTTTAGAACAATAAAATAGATTTTTCTTCCCCCTTTCATGTAATCTTAAACCCCAGAGTCTAAACCACGAAAAACTGTCTTGCTGCTTTTGCTAACTACAGTGACATCTTCTGGTTATGAAGAAGATAGTTCCCTATGCAGAGTGGCAGCTCTGTTTGGCAGAAATAAGCAAGCACAGCTGTGGCTCAACTCCCAAAATGCATACATAACCCTTGATCACATTGCAGGTACGCTATTCAACAACACAAGTGTTACAGTTCTATAGAGAGAGCTGTTTCAATAGAAACACGGACATACATTAACAGAAGTAGAATGAGTTTGCTTGGCTACAGGCAAGTTTAACTGAAGAACACACAGCTCTTTCCCCATGTAGCAGCAACTAACAGACAAACTTCATACTTGGAAATATTTCTGTGTTCTTACTACACCATGAGAGGCAGAAAGAATTTTAAGATCTGAAATGAGTATTGTAAGGAGTACAATATAATTGGCCCCAAAGAGATTTACACTTAGGAATATAACGAACTCCTTTCAAGAAATTAACATCAGATCTTTTTCCCAGCATTAAGATTAATCTTTATTTTTAAAATCAATAACTTTGAAGGCAACTTTTGTTTTACTTAGCCAAAACCAGACATCCCATCCAATTGGATTCATCACTTCCTTCCCCTCCCATAAAGCTGAAGCCCATTTACCTGTATGAGTTCTGAGATGAATATTGAGGTAATAGTTTGAGCGAAAATACTTTCCACAATAGCTGCATTCTCTGGAGGCTCCAAGATTTTTAACTTTTGCTCTTTCCAAAACATCTTCATTTTTATCTTTGAGAGAAAATATAGCTACATTATGAAGAGCAAATGCAAGTCTGTAGCCCCTTTCAAAACCACAAGCAACTATCTTAGCTGTCTTTATGAAGGAAAAAACAAAAGGACAAACTGTTGCCAACTCCTGCAATCTGCGAGCATCTTTGGTTCTGCACTGATGTACACTTAGAAAGCAAAATGGCTGAGAAGGTTTCCAGCTGTGTCAAGGACCACTGTGGTTAGTGTCTGAAATGAAGCAGCCCCACAGAACAAACAAGATGTAAAACTAGACCTCAAAGAAAAAATATTTAATTCTGTAATAAACTACGAGAAACTGTTGGAGAATGGCCTAAGTCATATCTGTTGAAACCTGTGTTCTTATCATAAAGGGGAGTACTTGCACAGCGTGGTTATTTGGACTGGAAACCTGCCTTGAGCACCACGACAACACAAGATGTTGTCCTGCAGAAGGAAAGTGGAGAGGACACCTGATTTTTTTTTTACCTTTACTGCAATATTAATCTGCAGTCAGTGAAGTGTCATGCCCAGAACCACCAGCTTGGCTTCAACAAGTAACCTTTCACTAGAACTGTGAATGCTTAAGCTCTAACGAACAGGAACGTGGCAGGGGTTGCTGGTTCTGCAGAGCACGTGGTTCCGAACTCAGATAAACTGAAGTGCAAGCGATAGCGATTACCACTGGAGGGCGGCATGCACAGCACAATGCCTAACAAGGGGAGAACCCACACACAAAACGCCATTCAAATCAACATCTTGATGTTTTTACAACTCAAACTGCCAAACAAGTCAACTTAAGTATCCAAATCAAAGCGAACTAGAAAGCTAGAAAGTGGGAAAGTGAAGGAAACGTTTTGCTTAACTAAGATGTTAGAAACATGATAGACAGCTTAAAATGATTTTCCAAAGTTACTATGCATTGGAAAGTTTCCATACTGGAAATGCTAAGCGTGGCTAAACTGTGGCCAAGAGCAGCCAGAGCTGTTTCAAACAAACAGATAATGTCTCAAGAAGCATGACTCAGCATCTCACAATGAAGGCTGTTCTCGTTTTGGATAAGGCGCTGTGAAACAAAACAAGCAAGCTAACATTAGGTAATATTTTTTTCCTTTGTTTTCGGAGGCAACATTAAGGGCAGCACATTACCAGAAACAGAAAACTCAGTCTTGTGTGCCAGGACATTCTGTACGTTGTCTTTTCTAGCGATTATGCAAGTGTCTGCTCTGTAAATGCAGACTTGAAGTATGTCACACACAGCAGTGCGAGTTTAGCTACATGCCTTCTTGCTATTCCGTTTTGTCCACAGACATGCAAACTTTTCAATTAAGGAATCAGTCAGCACTGCCTTAGAAAAATGTGCTAGCAAAGTGAGGCTCAGCATTGGCCCTGGGTAACACACAGCTTACCTGCTCTATCCAAGAAGAGGAGTTAAGTATATTCCCCTTGCATACGCATTTTAATAGTCCATATACACATCCTTAAACAACTAGTTTAGAAGTTTCAGGTCCTGACACTCGGCCTGCCTTGTGAGCTATTCAAAAGAAACACAACCAATGGATGGGTAGAAAAACCTTGGAATTATTCTTTGCTTCTTGGGATCCCAATAACCACTGATTTTGAGCATTAGACATTTTCCTGCCCTTTCTTACAAGACGCAGAATCAAGTGGGAAACATACAATGACTTGTTCAGAAATACTACCTGTAAAAACATGTGCTGTACAAGAATGCAATGATATGCAGTATACCCAGTAGAAGTATGTGTCTTGGTGGGGGGAATACAATTTTTCTAGACAGATTGTTATTGGAAGTATTTCAATAATTCCAGAAACCCAGACCACCCCTGCCAGAAGGCCCAACACAAATTCAAAGATCTGGAAATACTTGTGTCAGAATATTTCTCCTTTTCCTGTTCTTCCTCTCCTCCCCCCTTTCCCCACCATACTATTTCGTATTTCCAATGTAAGTTTTGGAAAAGTTCATCAAGAGAGATGATGCATTTTTTTGGCTTTAAACAGCTCCCAAACAATAACAGTTATTTCAATCTCATGCCTCAAAATGCAGCTCACCTAAATGCAGTGTTTCAGGAAGTCCGTCTTCGGACCCATCTTCAGATCCTCCTTCCACTCGCTCCACTGTTCCATTTTCATCTAGGCTTGCAATTATATCAGTACAGCACGACCTTGAAGCAGCTGAAGTCTCCCCATCTGTCCTCCTGTCTCTCTTATGCACTCTAGAATGAAGGACTAGCTGGTGGTATGTTCTGAAGGCTTTGCCACACTCTGAACAGTGTGTTGGTTTCTCTTTGTTCTGGGACAATTTAGAATCCATCTCCATAGAAGGCACTTCACTGTTGGGATGTTTCAACTTGTGTCGGTATAAGTTACTATTCCCTGTATAACTGCTGTTTTTATTTACTTTTGACTTCCCTGTAGTTTCAGTCTGGCTACCTTTATTTGCATTCCAAATTTCACCAAGTTCTTCTTTATCAGAACATGAATCATCGTTGTCTGTGCTTCCTTCTTGTCCTGATTCTTTAGTCTGGCCGTGGCCAATTGCAACTTTACCTTTGGTAGCCAGCTGCCACGCTTGATAAGTGTTGAACGGATCCAGCTCAGCAATCCATTTCACAGGTCTTTGTGATTTGTCATTTTCCAGAACCACTTTTGGTCTTAAGTTCAAAAATCGCAAAAACTCTTCTCTGTGAGATGTTTCTTCCAGATTGGGATCACCGGTCACCGGGGGGCTTTCGCCATTGGGTACTGATTCTTTGGTGTGCACCTTACTGTGCTCAAGTAGAGTCTCTTTATTGAGAAATAGGAAGCCACAGACCATACAGATCTTGTAAGGCGATGTTACATTTTCAGTTATATGCTCCTGCACCACCTCGTTTATTGTGATGGGGCTTTCAGAACCTTGTTGAAGCTTGTTTCTAGAACCAGGCTTCCCAGTATGTGTTCTCATGTGATTTTTGAGGAACCATGGCTCTTTAAATCTTCTTCCACATACATTACACCAGTATGTGAAAGAATCTTTATGCTTTTTCATATGTGCTTCAACATCAAAAGCCTCATCAAACGTTTGTCCACAAACTTCACAACTAAGTTCTTCACTGTCCTTTTCATTGTTTGGTGAAGGCAAATTCGTTCTTACTTGACACTTATCTAGAGGACTAAGATACTCTGCTTCAACACGCAGGACAGCTGGTTCACAAAGAGTAGGCCTATGCTGAGTTAAAACATGCTTTCCAAGTTCTTCAGGATGCTTAAAAGTCTCATCACAAAACATGCAGTCCAGAGGCATACATCCTTCAGCTTGCATAAGAAATTTTTCTTGCAAGCTTTTGTAAGAAATGGTATTTGTTCCTTTTATTGTCATTGAGGCATCATTATTCTCCATCTGTGCACCAACAGTACTGGCTATTCCATCCAGTCCATCCATATATGCCAAGAGAGGCTGAGTTGGCATGTTTCCTACGTTCTGTTCCCTATTACGTGTTTTAATGTCAGGTTTCAGTTCTTTGGGGGATGTTCGCTGATCACGATAAGGACACTTGTAAAGTTCTCCAACATGTGCTTGCAAGTCTGCTAAGTTCAAAGTCTTCTGCCAAGAAGAAGATTTTTTTCCAGGAGCAAAAGATTATTTCTTTTCCATTTTTACCTGTGTTAACACATCACTGAAAGTGCATCACTGCTTCTCTCAGTGACACGAATGAGGTTTCTTGAATTGTCTTCTGATTTTTCAAGTCTGCAGAAACAGTCAGTCACACTTAGTTTTTCTGTACAAAACTTAAAATAGTTGCATTGGGCAAAACGCACTTGAGGGCAAGTTCAGTGCCACAAAGAACTCCAGCACCTGAAGAAGAGAGAAAGCAATCTGTAAGACTTCTCAAAAGAAAAGGAAGATATTTCCCAAATAAAACCATTGAATGCTTTCGAGCAGAGAAGGCATATATTGCTAAGCATCAATGAGGGACAACTAAGAGACACTCCAGCGATTTTCTACATACCAGAGTGGAAATAAACAGCTGTCTTAAACATTCCTCTATTCCATTAGCTAGGCTACTGCTTTAAGACTGCTATGTAATAGCAATACTTCAGTAACTGTTCTAAACCTGCTCTTACCCAGCTGCATGAAACTGCTTAAACCATATTTCAATATGTACATCAACTGAACTCCTACCAAGTAAATGAAGCGAGCCAAAGTAACCTTCCAAGAACTTGTGAAACCAGAATTTAGAGCCACAGTAAAACTTTGTTTGTTCAGCAATGGCTGTTGAGCAAAATCCCTTCTTTCTCCCACCCAAGACTAGAGAGCTTGGAATTAGCACTCGCTGTTCTGGTACAAAATAAGCATTAAGTACAAATCCGTGTATTAAGAACTTTGTTAATACCACTGCTCAGAGCTGTTGATGTCCACAGATTTACAACCCCTGCCGCAATCGGATCATCTCAAAGTTTCAGTCTAATGATACTGTTGCTTGAGCACTAGTTTCGTATTTAAAAACCATCCAAGAGGCCAACTATTGCACTTGCAAAGGAAATGCTTCCCATTTCAAACTGCATACAACACCAAATGTGTGTTTGATTATACTCCAAAATGAAAGTTTAAAATTCCATAAGTTTTAAAGGGGCTATGATACAGTTAATTACAAGTTCCACTCATAAGAATTAAAAAGCCCACTAGCAACAATTAATTAATTAATAACTCTCTTAGGGCAAATAAATTAATTCTCTTAAGAGAAAATGGAAACGTTTCACTTCATTCCAGCCAGAGAAAGGATAACCATTACAAACAACTCCTGCAATAGATCAGGCTATAAACATGTTCACAACAAGCAGCTGGAGCAGCAGCTACACTGCTGTGGTCCCACCTGAGGTTACCTGCTCCAGCTTTTCTATTCGGACAGCAGGGGTGGTCTTCAGTTATGAAATCTCTGAATCACTTCAGTTTAAGGAAGCACAGCAAAACATTGCCAGGAGTAGTAGATGGAGCACCTCAAACCCTTATCCTCGCACTGCTCCATTCTTGGGTCCTAGGAATATTCTTTAGTTCCAAACTGAAAGTCAGCTTCTTTTCCTGCCATTATACTAACAAAAGAAAATCCTGGAGTCTACAATAAAGATGAATTAAAAAAAAAAAAATTTACTCAAATGCCAATACAGCTGCCAGCTGCTTGTGTTTATCTTTTCCCTGCAACACCAGAACCTAATACTGTTGTCCAGTCACCTAACCAAGGGCTAGACAACAATTCATTTGAGTACCAGGAAACCAGAGTTCTCCCTTCTGGCTTCTTAAAACTCAAAGACTATGCCAAAGGCTCACGTCACAAGTCAACAGGAAGCACAGAGGGAAGTTGGGTGGAAGGGTAGAGAGAGTGGAAGAGGGACCAAACCATTGGCTGATAAGAAGGTGACAGCAAAACCTGAATTTGCTGCAGCCAAAATATCCCTTCACTAACTGGGGCCTTTATTCCCATTTTTTTAATTGTTTCTTTAATCACTGTCATGATTAACACTTCCTCCTTTCACAATGACTCAAAAATCTTTTGTAGCAGGCAGATTCAGCCTGTGGTGTGACTCTTCTGAATTGCTTCTGCTGCAGCCTTTGCTCTTGCCCTATCCTTTCAGTCAGTTTTGGCTTTCTGGCTTTCACGCACCCCTAAAGAGGCAGGTGGGGAAGCTATAACAAAAGTTTGAAGCTGAAGTACTCAGAAAGCTTTCCTTTTTCATAAAGCGTAAGGGAAAACATATCAAAGGGTATTGCTTAGCATGTTTTACTTCGTGTTTCAACTTGCTGTTTTGTTCCATTTCTGCTGTAGTTTTAAGAGGTATTTTTACACAGCAGGATAACATGCTGCAGCACAGCTCATGTGCCCAAATGGTGGCTATATGCCTGAAAATAATTTATTTGCAAACTAAAACGAACAGCTGCTTTGAAGGATTTCTAAATGCCTCTAAGGAATATCTAAGCAAAACATTAGAAGTGAGCTTACGGAGTCTAACATATTTACTTTTGCCTACACAGGTAAATACTCTGCAGTAGTAGATAAGAATCATACCCCACAAAGGTCACAGGCACTGCTGGGAAGGAAGTGCCCCCAGTCCCTCACACTGAACTGCTGAGATCCATCAGTTGTATCCTCACTCCTGCCCAAGAGCACGGCAACTGCCAACCTGCTATGCTCCCCCCACAGCATTATGACATCAACAGAGCAACGGGAGAGATGTCACTGTGGTGAAAACACAGATGAAGAACATCAGAAATCCACACCATCTCCCACCCTACGAGGACCAATCTTTCAGCATCCTGAGATGAGGGGAGAAGTTGGTCTACTTCAACAGCACCTCATTTCAATGCATCAGAGTAGAAAAATTACTTAACCTTCTAAAACTCCACACCTGTCCTTACAACTGCATGTATAAATACCCAGCATGTAGCTTGCACATGGACTGTGAGAAGGGTTTGACAGAACTGTCAATTGTAACTGTCTGAATTTATTGGGTATCAATAGATTTTAATGAGCCCTTTGGAGAATACTCCCATGGCACTCCAAAGCTGAGCACACACCCACCAACCTGTGTTGGCTGCTGAATGTTTGCCAGGCTTTTGCTGTTTTCAATAGGAGGGTCTCAGCAGTTGTGAAGGACTGGTCACAGCTCACCCTTTAGGCAGCACTGCAAAGCAGAGCAAGATATTCCTGGCTTAGAACCTAGAAGGCCTATCTGCAGTTCAGGAAACTATTTTTCTTGGAAATGTTATTCTATCCAAGAGTTAGCATCTATGGATTGAAAAAGGAAATCTTGCAGGTAGAATTTCTGAAGAAAACTGCAAATGCATTTAGACATTAATAGTAATGTCAGAAAACAAGCTGGAAAACTGCAGTCTTATCTATTTCATTCTTCACTGTGATTAGACAAACAGCTTTCTGAAGTGGGGCATATTTTACACTCATTGTTTAGACTAGCTAATATATGCTTAAGCTATAAACCAAGTATCTATACTAGGATTTTATCCATTGTTTAAAGAGAAAACCACCTTCTTCCTAGTGAAGATATTATAACTTGGACCTGAGGACCAGAAGTGTTGATTAATTACATTCCTGTTCCTCAAAACACTGTAGGTACCAGTAAAACAGCGAGAGTTGCTGTAATTCTGTATTATTGCTATAATTATTGTATTGAAAGCAGATAAACCAGTAGTTTGGAAGAGCACTGTAACTACCTGGGCCTTAGAAGCCTATATACTGGCAAAAAAAACCCACAAACACACAGTACCTGGGGCAGCTTCTGTCATCTTTCACTTTCAGGAAACAAAGAGGGAGGGACAAAAAGAAGAATGGGACAATGGTAATAGACAGCCAGAGACCTTAAGCAAAACAGCAGACTAAAACAGGAAACACTTCCTTCCAACATCTGAAGAGAAAGCTGTAAGTTTGCCACAGATTAACCTTAAAGTTGAAAACTGAGGATGACTCTCCACATTTCAGGGAGTTCACATTCAGCCTTCTGACGTCCCTGTCCACCATCTGTGGACAACAGGCATCCCAACAACAACAGTGAGCGCAGGGATCCCGCCAGACACCTCCTGTGGGGTCACTGCCAGACGTGACAGCTCTGCTCAACTAACAGCGCTGCCTCAACTCCATCCTTTGGCAGCCCAGAGTGCTTCGCAAGCTTTAGTTCACAAAAGTCATGTTTGACCATGTGGTCTTTAATCAAATGCTTCAATGTGTTCACAGCAATACCCATTATATTTATGAACACCACAAAATGTATATAAAAAAAACTGAACTCAACAGATGAGAACATCTTGTTTGCATCATGCTTGCCGTACAACCTAATAACCACACCAAAAAGCTGTTGCATATAAATAGATTATTAGAACAGACTAAGTTTTAATTAAGTGCCTGTAGAGAAGTTTAAATTACTTTCATTAAATTACACAACTGAAGAATGCAAGTTGCAGTCTCAAAGATTTCTTTGGGAAATGACCTATCAGTGCTAATTGTATTGCATTTCTACTTCCTGCATTTCAAAATTTCCATGAATATGCAATAAAAATTCTAGACACACCTTTCTGAGAATAGCAAAGTCCAGCCACTGAACTTCTTGCTTCAGACACCACGGAGCGCTGGGACGGAGCTGCATAGCTGGGAGCAGGAAAAACAACTACACCTCACTAGCTGTGTGCTGGCAGAAATAACAGTTGTTCAACTGTAAAAAGCTAACTGGAAGAATTACAGAAGTTCACCTAGTTCCTGCAACAGTTTCTTAAAAACAGAAGTGAGAAAACTAGAAGAGAGTTACAACTAAGAGATAAGTTACTTTTGTACGTCCTACACAAGATGCACTCCGACAGCCAGCCAGCAACCCCATAACAGACCAAGAAGCCAAGGCCAGCAGCAAGCTCTCACGTTGCGCTGGTTCCCAGGATTTCTTTGAGTGTCCTGTGGAAGCTCCAGTCCCACGTAGCTCACCGTCAGGAACATATTCCCACCCCAAAATCTCAGGGAGCCAGTTGCTGCAGTTTAGCTGCCTTTGGTGTTTGTTCTTGTAACCACGTTTCTTTCTCTTGAGAAACTTCCACATAACAGAACTCCACTGATTTTCAGCATATTCCTTCAGTTTGCCCCACATTTCAAGGCGTTTCAGGAGGAGAAAGATACTCAGCCTCAAATGTCTGCACTCAGAACAGGTTCCTCCTCTTCAACACTGCTAATGAAAGATCACACTCTGCTGCTGGTTAATGGGAAACCATTGACAACTTACTGAAGCACCTTTTGTATTTCTATCTACAGGTTTTGCTTTTGCAGAATAGTTGCTCCCATTCTGCCTTGTGAACATAGAGTAATTAACATCACTTTTTCCTTATTGAGACATCCTCACTTTGCAAATCAAAAACACCTTATGGGATTATTGAATTCAGCTGGGCACAACCACGTCCAGTGGCAATACTGATCACAGAATAGCTCATGTATAAATGCATCAGATTGTTTCTTTTTAAAGGAAAAACTAAATTGAGGCTTGGTTATTTTATTTAGCACTTTTCCCCTCTCACAGTGCATAAAGTTAAGGCAGTTCCACCACACCTGGCATGCGCAGAGGATACAAGGCAGAATTACATCCCCAAGTGGCTGCTAACAATATTCAAGAGCGGCAGACTCTCAAGACAGTGCCTGCAGAGTCCTAAGGCTGTGTGCAGCATTCACAGAACCCAGCAGTGACAACAGCTCTGTTAACAGCACTGCTGTGCCATGTGTTCACATTTAGTTAGAACACAAAGCAAGAAGTCACTGTGAGGTTCTAATTCACCCGCTGCTTCAAAACATCAGTCAAATTATCAGATACCCAGAACACGAAATGTCAAGCTTGATTCTTCAAGTCCCTGGATTTATGTCAAACACACAATCTCTAGGCGTTTTCTAAGAAAGGCACATCACATCTCACACAGTAAGGTGTCTTCCTGTCCCAATTTGAAGAACAGCAGCCCCTAAACCTAGGGAATACATTTTTCGTTCCATAGACTGAGACCTTATTTCTGAAATGCTCCAGTGCCCATCTGCACTTGAGCTGAGCACTGGCAAGCTGCAACACTGGCATAGAAAGCCTCATTTTGCAGAATGCAGTAGTCAGCTTTTCTTCTTAACGCTATAGGAAGCCAGTAACCGACTCTCCATTACTGTGAGTCCTGTTGCCTTCTAGAGAAGGGAAGAACAACTCCCTTCAACTTTGTGACTGTAAATCATTTAACAACTTCCCAGTTCGTTTCTGTGTTAACAGAGTAGCACGAGCGCACCTAATGTAGCTTCTCATCCATATACTTTTTCTGCCATGTGTTGAAATAGAAAAATCTTTTTGAATAAAAGTTTGTTAGTAGTTCATTCAGATAAAGAACTAGCATGAGAACTTATAAAGGAAATGGAGACCTAGGGGGAGGAAGGGGAGGAAGAGAGTTGGTTTGTTTCAGTTGCAGGAAAAGATCAAAACAAAGATGTTCAGGTTGAAAGGAGAACATAAAAGATGACCCCAAATTGGAATTTCCACTCCCTAAATGCTGCACATCCTCAAGGCCCCTTGTTAGTCTTCATCTTTCAGGCCTGAAGTTTTCAAAGTTACTCTAAACCTCGATTCTTAGAGAGGTTTTCAGAGTTTCTTTTTATCCTCTAGAAGAGAGGCTATTTTGTTTCCCCTCCATTACAGATCCTCGCAATGCAGCTACAGAGTTTTCCAACGCATCGCAACTGAGACAATTCACAAAAACAGATCAGAAGAAACAGACGTACTCAGGGTGCAGGAGTGCTGTTATCCAGGCACTTCTCCACACACGCTTCAGAAAGATTTTGAATTAAAGCTCTTTTGTAGTCAGATAAGACAGACAAATATGCAAATCACTTTCCTCCAGGAATTTAATTACCAGTGGAAAATAACTAGCAGTTAATGATGAACAATATTAGGAAAACTCCCTCCCCCCATTTCAGACATCTATAGTGATAGAAACAAAGGATATCCTTTCTCTAAAAAACCTTTTCCTGCAGAGTCCCTTTTTCTTTAAGGCTATATGTCTGTTTTGGCAGAGGATGGAAAAGATGAACATGTCTCCTCAGTGAACTGAATGCTTCTTCTATCAAAAGATGTAATTATTCCTTTCAAAGCAGAAAATATATAAGCTTGCATCACTTTGCACATGTTTTTCCTCCACTGAGCAAGAGTAAATATAAAAGAGACCAATTTCTGGCATGAAAGGAGGAAGTGCTACAAGTAAGTATTGACTTTTAAAGTTCAGAAGCATTGCTCCAACACATTTTCCAGATTTCTCCCCTTCCCCCCCTCCCACTCTGAGTAGGAGAGAATTTCTCAGGGACCACAAAACCAAAGCTGACTGTAGACACTAAGAAGCAGCCAACACCTGCTGTGGAAAGGCTGAAAGACAAGAGCAATCCTATTCCAAATAAGTCTGGGACAAGTTTCACCACTGCTATAAGATGATGCAACTTCATTAAATCAAGAAGTTACGTGCACTTAAACTGGCAGTGACCCCTTACCTTACAAAACAGTTTATTGTTCTCTCCACAACAGGTAAAGACTCCTAGTGAAGTGAGTGATACATTTTTACTGTTGAATCAGTTTCACCTTACATAAACTGCCTTATGTTTAGTCTTGGTTTCCATTTGAAAGAGGATATTTTCAGAGACCTTAACAGCAAATTAGATTATTCTCTCCTCCTCCTCCTCTGCCCCCCCCCCCAACATCTTTTGGCAGAGGGATGTTAGATCTCTCCAACAGCCACCACTACAAAGAAGTGGTAAACTTGGAGTTTACCAAATTAAACTTAATTTCTTATTACTCAAGAGGCAGGAGTTCCTCTGAAGCAATTATGGGGAAGTTGCATCCCTTTGGGCAGCGTAAGTGAAATAACAGGGAGATTCTTCGCGATTCCTGAATTGGAGAGGAGGAGAGTTCACTTTGTCCAGGATATTCATCTTCCCTTGCCTTCTCACCTGATTTCAACTCCGAATCCAATTCTTACCAACATAGCCGTGTGCTGGCAGAAAAAGCAGCAGCTTCCTATTCCCCCCCCCTCTGCAGAGGGGTGACTTTGAAGCTGCCACTTTCAAACATACCCACAATTACGTATTGGCAGAAATCAGTCCTGAAAGATGGAAAAACGCACACAGTCTGGTGGAAAGACACTTCTACTAAGTCCTTCCCTGGCCTAAAATCTGAAGATACAAAAATAGCAATGAGCTTGAAATACACATTTCTTCCATGCAGGTGGGAGCTCTTCCAGAAACCAGTGCCAATTGATGGAGATTCAGAAAGTTTTAATTGCCCGGCATTACCTTAATTATCCTCCATTAAGATTGAAGGGATGCATCTGATGACCAACACATGGCTTCCAACTATCCTAGAAAGCAAAGCCAGCATCTACAAGAAATGGACCTCTCCAAAGAGAGGAAATAGGGAAAAGTTTTGTATGTTTTTTGTTTTTTTTCCAGCAGCTAGTAAAAGGTCAGAAACAAACATTAGAGCTAAACAGAAGTTGTGGCTTATCTGGGCCACCTTTATACCCATTCTCCTAATGGTTCTAATTGGAGCACATCTAGTTTGCTTCTTCCTACCTGCGCAGCAGAAAGAAGCTGACCAAAGACTTCACCCCATCAGCCCCACGAACCACTGCAATGAAGCGTAAGCACAAGGGACTTCACCTCCCTTCAGCAGTTATGTCAAACTACACTGCACTCTATTACACTGAAAAATGCAAGTACACTCATTGCACATAAACAAATTCAGACTTTGATACTTTCAGTTGCACAAAATCTTCAGAGTGTGAAAATCCCTATCCAGTCAGTTACTCACTTGGACGAGTTTCTGCTCAAATCTTTAAGTCAGGCAGCACTACATAGATTTTCCTGCGTATTCTAACCACATTTCCTCTTGTACTTTCTTTTGAAATTCTCAAGGCAGTCGGATAAACAATTCAAACTTCTGCAATGAACTCAGACATTGTATGCACAAACAATGCAAGTCTCAGATTTTTGATTTATACCTCATTCTCCTCAGCACCTACATTGGTTTACTTTGTGATTTCATGTCTGTCCCTGTCGCAGCACATAGTTTGTCCTGTCCTCCCTCCCCTGCCTCAAAAAAAAAAAAAAGAAAAAAGAACACAAAAAAAGGAGGAAGAATCAGACAAGCAACTGATCTATGAACTATAAGTTATAGTCTTGTGACTTTGGTCACAGTAGAAGTTTTAATATATTTTCCTCTTGTTTGGCAGAAGAATAAAAACAATAAAAGCAATAAAACAAGATTATTTGGGAATTCCCCTGAAAAGTTAAAAACAATCAAACCTTTGTCAGAGTAGCCCTAATTTTGGAGGTAGGTGAAAAAAAATAGCAAAGTTAGCTTAGGAAAGCATTTTCTTGGTTTGTTTTTTAATAAAGTTACGACGCAGTGAGGATCTTACATGGCTTGGTCATATCCTTTTCCTTACTTTTGTCTTCAGTTGCAAATCTCCTGTGGTATGAGTCACATCTCTCTAAAAGCATGCATACAGTAGTCAGCACAATCCCCCGCCCCTATTAACGCACCAGAAAGAAAAACTCCTCTCAACTTTTTTTTGTTACTAGAGCTACCTTAAAAAGGAGGGTCAAGGGTCAGCAGAAATGACCCAGAGCCTGTTAAAAGTCAGTAACAGTTTGGAATAAATGTAATTATGAGATGTGGAAAGAATATCTTACTGGAATGCTGATGTTCTAAATCCAGAGTCTCAAAAATAAGAGGGCTGAGCTGGCAAATGGCAGCCCTGCTGCAACCGAAATGCACTATCTTGCTATATTTAAAGACAATACCTCAACAGTTAAGTATTGGAACATTTTAAGTGAGATAAATAAGCATAAGACACAGGCAAATATCCTCGGTTATTTAATCATCCTGAAAGCAGTGTGGAAGTGTGAGGGGGAGTTCAAAGGTCAAACTCTTCTTTCAGCTGCTTGCAAAGAAAAGAAAGCTTAGCCCATTTTACCTTAGGGAAGGGAAGGGGGGCCGGGGCCGTTCTTCCCATATGCCAGTACTAGTTACACATTTCATAACACAGGAAAGAGGGAGTGTATTTACATATACAGTGCATGGAATCTTTTACTAGGACAATGAATTCCATATCAAGATTCAGGTTGAAAGAGTTGGGACAAAAGAGTCCCAAAGAACAAAGGGAAGTTAAAATTTACTTCGCATTTCCCCAGAGCTCCTTAGCTACAGAGAAAAAAAAAATCTGAGGGTTTGTAATTAAGAGCTTATTGTAATCACCATTTTGAAAGTCAAGTGAAACTCACGGTTCCCGTTCATTTAAAATGTGATACTGATCTATCAGCGCAGCTCTAAGTGGAAGCTCAGCAGCGAGAGGAAGATACTTTCTGAAGGTTAGAAGTACTCAAAAGGAATTTTTAAATGTGATCTCATGAAAGGGGAAACCAAAATGAAGTAACCTTTTGTAAGACAGCCTGACAAAGGTGCTAAGGTTTATTAGCTTCCTCTTCCTAGCCCCCACCCTACATCTCGTCCCCCCCAGCTGCTACCTAAACAAAGAAAGACATATTCCCTTAAAATGAAGAGGGGGAAAAAAACCACCTCTAATCCAAAGCCTGGAAGCCATTCTGTAAAGACTACTTAATGTGAAACTTTGTTTACAAGATACAAATATAGCCCTCTCACCACAGTCAAAACCAGAAAACATCCACTTATTTAAAGAAATACTTTTTCTATTTTGATCAGCGAGAATGTAGGTACTCATTTTAAATTTAAATTCGCCTCAGTAGTGCCATATGAATGCTTCAAATTCATGTATGATATGCACTGTTTGAGAATGTTTAAACAAAGGAAGTAGGAAAAGCCTCAAAATACACAGTAAAACTTAATGACTTCAATTTAAAAATACATACTGATTGCAGCACGGCAGAATTATTCTCTTCTGCTCACAGCCAGCCTTCACAAAGGGTGAGTGCAGGCAGTGGAGTAATTTGTCCCACTGGAAATTCTGTATAAAACATCTACCTAAAATAAACAAGGCTTCGCAGCAAGAATCGTCAACTGCCATTAAGGACACACCTTAAAGTTCTTACCACACAGTAACGAAACAAGTACAAACTAGTGGTGACTGTTCGCTACTTTTGTCTGAAAAGTTAATGAGATCAATTCACCCCTCAGTATCAGATCTTAAGATAGTTTTCCTAAAAAGGCAAGCGACAAACAACCCCCAAAGACGAATAGCCAGCACTCGGGTGCCTGAAGTGTTATCAGAACGCCCGAGGTTCTTGTAAATACGCATATAAATATTAACATTTAAACCTGACACCACCTAATACTAGAAGGTAAAACGCTGAGCCTCTGAGAACGCTGCTGCTCGGGTACTGGAAGGCAGCTGTTGTTCCCCTGCCTTTTCTTTTGTTGTGCTTAATCTCATGTCAAGTCATTCAACCAACTCCAAAGCGATGAAGACATAATTGAACAGCCTTAACTAAAAACTGATCTACTGTTCTTAAATAGCTCCAGATATCGTTTAACGAGTCTGGAAGACCCACATATTTTAAGGGAACCTACAGAATTTAAATCAGCAACTCTGGTGCATGCAGAAGAGTTGCTTGGCTGCGGGCCAAGCCAATCAATAATCACTGTAATAACCACGTTTCTAAAGTTATTCTCTTTTCATATTCATCACTCCAAAAACTTCAAGCAGAATCTCCAAACTCAGTGCTGATCTCGAGCAGTTAAGATGCAAAACCCAGACGCTTCACACAGGATTACAGTATTGCTCTTTTTTTAAAGAAACATCACAGAAAGGTTAGTGATCACAAAGGCACATTCTTGCCACAGATCTTAAAATATTGACTCTGTTACAGAAGTAGTTAAAGGGGAAGAAAAAACACCTCCTCCACCCTTCCCCTCTGCCCTCCCCCTGCCAAAGAATGCAGTTTATCCTACTTATTTAAAACCGTCCTTCTGCATTATCCAAGGAAACGCTTAAACCTTAGTGTGGACATCACAAATTAAAGTCTTAGCCGTATTCCCAAACCTACAGTAAATAAGAGCTCCTAAGAGCAATAAAACATGGCGTTTAAGCATTTGCAAGCCATTGTCATAGCACCGAGCTCCGATACCTTTGCAGACACAAAACCAGCCCCCCAGCACGAGCATGGAAGCACTGGTCAGCAAGTCAATGCCTGCTATTCAACTTGTAGTCAGGCGTTTGAGTTCTGTGTCTTCCAGATCATATCACTGCTGCATTTCAGGGCCTAATAAAATGTGAAGAATGATATGTTCTCTTTCTAACCGCATCTGAAACTGCGTTATTTCCCTCTCCTCTTTTTTCACGCGTTCTTACAAAAACTTCCTTTTTCACATACTTCTATAAGAAAACATCTCACTGCACCTCCTTCGGTTCCTATTTCTATTTTCGATTTTCACTGCGTGCTTCTGCTGCTGCCTCCCCCTCAAACCCACCGCTGGAAACTGGGGTAGTTTTAAAGCTCTCAAGGTCATTCCAGAAACAACAACAGAAAAATGTTGTTGCCCTAAAAAAAAAAAAAAAGAAAAAAAAAGAAAAACAACCTTTAAGCGCACAAAACCCCCCAGACTAAACCCTTTTCAAATCCAAACGCCTTTCAGCAGCAGATCAATAACACAGCATAAAGATTTTTGTTCGCCACCACTTCAAAACTATTACGCTCCAATTCAGATACTTACAGGAGTCACAGCACGTTTGGGGGCGGCTCATTAGAGCTCAGGGCTCACCCTGCTGCAGGTTTCTGTGCGGGGAACAAACAAAAACCCCACACCCAGAACAGAAAGTCCGGTGGGTATCACGGAACAGAGTGAAACCCAACCCGCAGATATCCCAGAATTTTATTGTCCTCGCTCGGCAACGTCTTTTGTTGCTCCAGAAGTCAGTCGGAGCTTATTTATTTCTACCCCAAACTCACGGTTCCCCTCGGAGATCGGTAAATAAGAGGAGAAACGCGATGCCAAGACGCGGCCGCTGCACAGCCTTCAGAGGAGGGAGGCAAACGGCACAAAAAAAGCTGGCAGAACGGATCGATAAACTTTTCCTTCCCTCCCCCCCTCCCCCCCGCCCCACGAGCCACTTACTACACAGCCTCCTTCCAGGCACATCTCGGCTCACAAAGGAGCTCAGCTCCTCCCGCGCCCCGCAGCCTCGCTCCGGGGTGACGGGGGGAACACCTGCACGGGGGGCCGGGAGGAGCGGGGCTGCGTGCCGGGTGAGCGGCTCGTTACCTGCTGCTGCTCCGCCAAGGGAGGGGCGAGGCCGCTCACCTGCCCCCCGCCCTTCCTCCTCCTCTTCCTCCTCCTCCTCCTCAGCCCCCCCGGGGCCGGGACAGCGCTGCCGCTGGGCGCCCGCAGCCTCACACGCGTGGGCCCCGCCAGCCACACGGCTCTCAGGTGCCTCCGCGTGAGGGGAAAGAGGAGGAAAAGGGAGGGGGGATGGGAGGGGGAGGCCGGGGCCCCGCTGGAAGCCGACCCTCAGACCTCCCTCACCTGTGCCTGAGCCGCCTCCCCGGCCGGCATCCTGAGGTGGGGCAGGAGGGAGGAGGGAAGCGAGGGCGGCCGCCCGCGGTGCCGCCGGAGCCCGGACTCGGCGACGCTGGCGCTCGGGGCACTGTTTGTAAACCGCTCCCGCCGCAGCTGTTGCTCGGGCAGCCCCCGCCGAACGCCCCGCCTCCCCCCCCCCCCCCCCACTCCCCGCCGCCGCCGCCAGCCCCGCCCCGCCCCGCGCCTCGCTCCGGAACGCCCCCTGCCGGCGGGGCGGGCTGCGGCTCGGGGCCGTTGGGCCGGGGCCGTGCGGTGCGGCGCGGGCAGGGCGGCCTTTGTATGGCGGAGATGGCGGCGTGCCGCGAGGACGGGCGGCACCGGCACCGAATGCGGGCCCCGGAGGAGCCGCCGCCGCCTTGCACGTGTCAATCTGGCCGTAGGCCGCGGGAGCCTCATCCTGTGCTCGCTGTGGGTCCTCCAGAAGCGAAGCGGGCTGAGGGAGCCCAAAGAGCCGCTGAGTGCTGCACAGCACTACGTTTGGTGATAAATAAATGTCACGGCAATAAGCCAAATAAATATCACGGCAATAAACTACAGCATCGCACACACGTGTATGCAGCGCACGGAGGACGCTCCGTGCCATGAGGGGAAAAGGAGCAAATGGCGGCGTGCCGCTGCTGCGCTGGATGGGACGGCTGGGAAAAGTGCCCTGAACAGAGCAAACACAGCCAGGCGGTTCGGTGCTCCGTGCCGCTCTGACACGAGCACTCAGCTCCAAGGGCTGGCACCGCTACTTCTATAAAGGTGCGGATGCTAAACTGGGCCTAAGTGAACCTGGCGAAGAATTGTAGCAATTTTTTTGCTATTCCGGTTGAAAACGAGGAGCTTTGATGACTTGAATCCACAATGCTGTTGGCAAAGTGCTTAATCTCTGCTAGACCTGAGGTTAGCACCTTCCTCAAGTAAATGGGATATGAGAGAGACGAGATTGCCACGTGTCTGCTTCTCCCCCAAAGGCACACCAAGACCTGTTCCAGTTGGTTTAGTTCATGTTAGTGAGCTCACACGGGTATCAAACCCAGCAGCCCCGATGGAGGACACTTCTCAAAGAAATACAACTGAAAGTAGGTGGATTTTTACTTTTTTACCTTTGTTTTTCCCCCCCCCTCAAACTTCTCCCAACCTAAAATGAACAACACTACTCTGGTTGAAATTGAGGTCACTCGTATGTCGTACAAAGATTAATCAAAGAACTTTCCGAATGTGGCAATACACTCACCACACTATTCTGGAAGATGAAATATCTCTATTGGTAAATTTGAATCTTGCATCACACCAACTTGAAATGGAATTCTTTTAATGAAAAGAAGACCACAACATATAAGGCCAAACTTTTAGAATTTCTCTGTCTGTGACCTTCAATTAGTCATACAGGGAGACGGTGTGCCCTTATAAAGTTTCCTGACGGTTAAAAAATACCTCTGTGAATCTGCTGTGCAAACTGAGACCGGGGGTTTGCCTTAGTCTGCTTCTGCACAGGTTTGAGGCATTAGGTTTTGGCCCTCCCACTGGTTGATACAGGAGGGAATTGTTGTAGTGGCTGTTGCACAATGAGCATTTTTGGTTGATCTTTTTAGGTGTGATTTTTGCAGAATGATGGGTCTGAACAAGACGTCTGTGCACACATGCAAAATATTACACTTTTTTTTGCAAGAGCTTCACATTTCTTTCTAAGTTGCTGCACATTAATGTGTACTATGTAACCAAACCTGATTCCACAAACACTCCCAGGGCGAAGCACAAGAGCAGCAACTTCAGTGGGACTTGCATGTGTGTTTCAGTATCGATTATTTTCCATTGGCAGCAAGGCAGAAAGAACAAAGCCGAATTTCAGTGAGGGTGGGTGTGAGTTGCTAGTTTTGCTATACTTGGTGTTCTGAGTCATGTGACTCCTTAAAAGTCACGACTGCTAAAAGTGCAGATTTTATCATTTAAAAGTCCTTATATGAAGACTTGAAACAAGTTCTGTGCCCAAAACCTTTAAACAAACAAACAAACTCTTCTGCCTTTCCGTTTACCCTCTAACTCTGCCTCCTGCAAAGCTCTCTGAGTCACATTTTACAATATATATTGTTCTCATGACATGCTAACACTCATCTCTTTTCCCCCTTTCATTTTTCACCCCTTTTTGAAATAGTCTGCTCATCCAGGTAAAGTATGCTGACCTCTTAAAGCCACGGGGTGTTCCACTGGAGCCAGGACTCTGGGTGACCATAAACATGATTGAACAGAGAACACAGAAGCCGTGTGGCTTTTATCCACTGAGATATGATACCACCATGGAAAACATAAGAAGGTAAAAGGATTGTTTCAGGAAAAAAAATGAGAGGCTCAGCATATCTCTAATTTTTTTTTTTTCCCCTCAAAATGCATCATATAACATCATATCACATGACTGAACTGAAAACATCCAATTTATTTTTACAGATTAGCCACAATGACCCCCATGATTTATGCTCATGGCACTGGAGATGTTTGATATGAGGCAAGGGCCAACTTGTAAAAATAAATCTCATATTTTCTCCCTGAGTTTTTTTTGTGCTGGGGACATTTGCTGCTTTTCTGGAGAATCTTCAGCACTTGGTACATTATGTATGGTGTAAAAAATTTGACAGCAAACACACAGGAAAGGCTGACAGACCTGTGTTTACTGTATTGCACTGTATGTTACTACACAGTCTGCAATATTAAACCCAACTCCAAACTAGACTTTGGAACCAGGCAGCAAGCCCAAAGTTGTGATAATCTCCTCCGTAACAGCAGAAAAAAATAAAATAACATTGCTGAAAGTTGAAATGTTTAGTTTCAGTCCCAAAACTCCTAATGTACTTAAATTTGCATTTATGTTCTTTTGAATTACATTATGTAAATTTACATTCTTTAAAAAAAATCGTGCTGAAAGTCTTGTAAACTGGTTCAAGCCCTGCTCTACTGCACATCAGAAAACACTGCTGTCAGAGAGAATGAAAACAGAGCTGACCAAGCAACAGGAAACCTTTACCTAAAATTAAGTCTTCTGAGAGTTACCATGGGTGTTTGTTTAAAATTACTGATCTGAGCAGCAAAATATCCAGGCAATACCTGGGAGCAGGAGATCAGTCAAGCTTCGTTCTTTTGCACGGGGGCTCTCAATTTTAGAATCACATGTAAGCAGCTATTAAATACGGGCTGCAGCGTGGTTAGGGCACAAATGGGATTTTGGGGATCTGGGCTCTGTCCCATTGTGGCCACAGACTGTCTGTGTGATCTTGGGCAAGTTGTCTCACAAGCACACAAAATCGGGCAGGTTTAAAAAAAAGGAAAAGAAAAGCCCTGCTTGAGCAATCAAGCCATTATATGAAACTCTCCATATGCTGGCATGAATGGATAAATAAAGTAAATATGCAGTGTTTTTACTTTTAAGGAGATAAGCTCAAAACCGTGCTCGGAGAGTAACCTTTAATGGCTCAAAGCTAGAGAACAAATTTCAGAAGTGTTTTGTTAGATGATTTTGTGCCATGAGTTTGAATACAAAATTCTACGATATTCATTTATGCACCACAGTTTTTATTTGTAAAATGGGGATCATTTTACTTCTTTGCTTACAAAACTATTCATAAATTGTTTGTGAGATATTCAGCTGAGAGTAGAAAAGAGACAGACTGATGAGAAAGCTTTATCAGTGTTCTGTGGCTTGTTTTTGAATTTCCCCTTCACACAAATTACGTCTTTCAGCATTATTTCAGCAGCGACTAAAAGAAAATCCAATCGTGTCAGATGATTCTCATGTTTTTGCCTCTGCAGAAGCGCACACAGTGGTGTGTTTACAGGAAACGCCTGCTGCAGGGGCAGTTTGGTAGTTAGGCACGGTCTCAGATTTGACTAACATGCTCACATGATTAGGTTTACTAAATGAAGACACAGATGAGACAGTGATGAGAAAGCTGCAAGCAATCAGGTTCTTGCAACATCAGATAATCCATGGAGCGACTCTGTGCTGTAGCCATGCACGAGGCTCCCTCCCCCCCAAGAATGTGCCCTGCTCTTGCATTAGCAGCTATCTCCTCGCTGCAGATTCAGTTACCAGCCTCCCTCTGTCAGCAGCAGCAGCTTGGGGGGTTGTGGTTTTGTTCTCCCCCACCCCCCTATGCATTTTAGGCCAAAGTGCTGCATTCTTTAAAAATGCATTTGTATTTCTAAGTTTTTTTTTCACACAACTAAAATTTGTAGGTCTAGTTAACTTTACCAGCAGCAAATTTAACATAGAACTGTTTATTTTTATAATGAGAAAGAAGCTGCAGATTTTTTTCTTCCAGTATTTTATACATCCTGTCTGTATAAACACATAGATTCAAGTCCTGTGGGGCACGCTGGCAGTACAGCTATTAAAGATTTTCTATTTGACCTTGATTTTGTTTTCACTGAGTATGAACTTTAACAGACTTGAAGCATGACACGCCGTTTCTTTTCATTTCTCACAAGCACATGTAGTGTAGGAGAAGACGTAAACAGAAGCTTGTTCAATAGCATGTAGATTTCTCAGCAAAAATGCATCACTTTCTCCCAGCTGATTTTGCTCAAGGTACAGTTTTATTCCTGTACTTGGTTCTGCAAATTTCCATTTTCAAAATGAGGGCACACTGTGATGTGAATGTTCTCTTTTCTTATAACTACTGGGTAAAAGGTCTTTGGGATCTTACTGTCATTTAAGTGCACGTGAGTTGGTTGATAACATATATAACATTAGTAATGAGAGCAGCAAAGCACTACTGTGGTCACTAAAGGAAAATAAGGATTTGCATGGAGAAGTCGTGTCTCTCACTGGAGTGATGCAGCTGGAAGAGAGGAGGGCTGGTGCACAGCAGCTCTTCCCTCAGGACTGAAAACAGAAGCAAACTCCAAGCGTGCACAGACTGTACTGTGCAGGCAATGAAAAGAAACACACGGGTGAAATATAAGCTGTGGAAAAAAACAGATGAATAAACTGAAGATCCTGGAGTCATACTTTCTGCCCCAGATGTGCTCTGCTACCAGGAGCAGAGGCCCTAAATTTTTGTTGCAACTTTCCAGATTGTCCTCTCTGCTATCACCTGGCCTTTACTCTGAATATCAAGGGTCAGATCTATTGGTCTGTTATTCCACTCTCTTCCTTGATTAGTTTGGGCTTCCAGTTTTCTCACTCTCAGCTTATAAACTACTTCTTTCCACTTCTTAGGCTATGGCAAAAATAAGAATGCAGCCACCCAAGCTATTTAGCAATTGACACTACTTGTCAAATAGTGAGAAATTTTTCCCATTAAAAGCCCAGCCCTGAGCAGACTATTCACGTGCAGAGATGTAGGTACACAATGAACTGGCTCTAAGATTGAGGCCTAAATGTATTGTTTTGATAAGATTGTATGCTTAAACATTTAATAATAAAACATTCTTCCCTCCACGTGTTCACGCTTGTTACAGAATAATTTGGTTTACAGCAAGGTCCCAAACCTTGCAGAGATCACAGGCCTGAAGGACTTTGCAGCCATGTTTCCATTCCATCACTTGAATGACGCTGTAAATGAAATTCAGGTGCCACCTTTTTCTTCGCTTCTCCTTTTGGATTGTTTTCTGTTTTGCCTTCCATTAAAAGCTTTCTCTTTGTTTTGCTCTTACACAAATGGAACTGAAATTTCAGACCCGCTAACAATGTTATTTACATTGTGTTTCAACCTACGTTGTATATTCCCAAAATAATGGAAATAGGCCATCTGAGCATCTCAAGACGTTCCTAAAGGGAGGGGCTATCTCCAGGTGAGTTCCTCCCACTGTGGGAACTGTGGCATTCGAAGACACAGTGCCTTCAGGAGCAGTGGTCACTGCTGCTGGGACCTGAATGTGAAGGCTGAGCTGTAGGAACTGAACCACAGACAAGGAAACAAAATTATCTGCCTGTGGGTAGCAGTAACAGAGGGACTGGAGATGTTCATGCATATCGATTCAGAGTTAAGGAAGTATTCACCTTGTGGTTGTTTTAAGATTGTCACAGATACTGTGAGATGCACTGTGATCAGTTAAATGAGTCTCTGGACACACACGAGAGCTGCTCCAAAAGTAAAGCCTCCTATTTTATGATGTTGGCACATGATGTCAGAGGCAGATGGTGGTGGGGTGGTGGTAAGGGTTGAACCTTCCTGCCACTACATTTTGTTGCTGTGTGACAGCTGGCAGCAGAGGGGCAGATTGACAGATTGGTGTCTGATGTGGGAGTGTGTAGGGAGCAAAGGTACAGAACTGTATTCTTCCATGTGGAAAAAAATGGCATGCACTGACATTTGCTGACACTTGCTGAACATTTATGGAGACCAAACAGTGGATAGTGGCACAGTGAGGCCATGGTGGTGTGTTTCAGCAGTGGTGACAAGGACAGTCACTGGTGCAGATCGTTATGAGTGTGGTATGCAGGCTCGTGTTCATCACTGGTGAAAACACACAGCGAATCGTGTTCTGTAGCTGAGAATTTACTCTATCAAATAGTGTGATTGTGCTCTTTGTATCTACTGTAGTCTCCGCTGAAATAAATGGGAGGCGTTACTTTCAGTGCGACCTTTTGCAAAACTATTTACCTTAGAGTGCGTCCTGTCATTCGGCTGTCCTGCTATCACAGCTCTTTAACAGCTGGATTGTATGGCAGAGAGAATGGGAAACAAAAAGTAGTTTTGTCACTCCGTCATAAACTTTCAGCGTTACAAATAATAATTGTCTCTCCTGGTCTGAAAGTGCCGATGTGTTAATAATGGATGATGGGATTCTTGCACATGTGCTTATTAATTTATAAACACTGCATGGCCTCCCCATGGAAGGTGCTCTATAAATAGAAGGCTAATATTGATCACTCCTGAAGTGGAATTACCATTCTGGGAGGGCTGCAACGGTTTTTTTCCCTAATCCGATAACAGAAAGAATTCCGTGAGCTTGTTCTCTTTGTTATCATTACTTGCTTCTTGCTACGCTTGCAGCCTCATCCACGCTTCCTCCTTGTATCAGAAATGAAGGGGGAAAAAAATCTGAGGCTTTTTAGCGTTTAGAAATGCCATCGAGCTGGTATGGCAAAAATGCGCATTTGAAAGGGTATATAAAAAAAGGACGGGCGCTCGCTTAAAACGAGGTATTAGCATGACAGTTGACAAAGGCATGGTATGCTGCCAGATCTCACCGGTTCCAATCCTAGTTAATGAGATCAAGTATTCCTTGATCTGAGCAAGAGATAGTTACCCCAAATATTCCGAACACCGAACACCGGCAGCAAACTGCTTCAACTGCTTCCCCATTTTGAGAATTATTGCTCAGACAGCACGAGAAGATATCGCCTTCCTTCAGGCCACGTTAGCTTTCTCCCCTCTCCCCGCTGCCCGGTAACCCCAGCCCTTTCCCCACATTTGCTGTTTGTTTGATGTTCATTTTTCTGCTTCCCCGTCCTCTCGCAGTGCGCGGGGTGGAGAGGCCGACCAACAGGTGATGAACATTTGCAGCCCCGTGCTCTGCTCCGAAGGGGGAGGGAGAAAAGAAACACAATTCCCAGAGCTAAGAACCCTTCGAGCCACTTTCAAAATCAAGCCCCAAGCGCTCTCTCTGCACACGGATTCCCCAACTTCTACCACGCTGACTTGCACTGACATTCCCCAGACAGCCGCACCAGGGAAGCTCTGCCGAGAAGCTCAGCCCGGGCCTTCAGCTGCCTCGCTGCACCAGCTGTGAGCTCAGCCCCACGATGCTCAGGAGGGGTTTTGCTTTCCCAGCCCGTTGCTGTTCTGCTGCCCTGGGCCGGCTGTGGCCTGGGAACCTTCCTTTCAGCAAGATGATGCCCGCTCACGTGTGGAAGGGCAGAGTTTGGTGCTGGGGTTTGCTACGCTGGAAGCGCTCTGTGCGATTTGTGTCAGGATGCTATTCTGTGCAAATCATCAGATTTTGGCTCAATTTTGCCAATATTACACTAATTCCTGCATGACGTCTTTTCTGCTGCAAAAGGATTATTACTAAATAATGAAGTTCTTCTGAGCTTTTAATTCTTTTTCAATAAACTAACATAACTGGCCTTTTTTTTCCCTCTCTTTTTTTCCCTCTCACAAAGCCTGTGCTCCGCACTGTAGCACACACAGAGAACGCACACAACTGGGAACATTTTAAACTTCAATGACTGAGGTCAGACAGGAATGAAGGTGAATTGTTCCGTGGAAGCAAATGCAAAAATTAAACCATCAGAAATGAAAGGGCAAACAGAACTGAGCTGTAAATCCCTTCCAGTTTATTCATTTGAGATGGTATTACTACAAATTACATAGGAGAAAAATAATTATGTGGACTTCTTTTAATCTAGGTGTTCTTCCGAAGATAAAGGATTTTATTTCTTCAGAGTAACAAAGTTTCCATAAACACAATTTAAAAGAATACAGTTTCTGTGAGTAAGAAATTCTGCCACTGTGAGTTACTGCAGAGCAGCAGAGCCTGCAGATCTCCTAACTCCAGCTTTGGTGCTGACAAAACCCCGGCCCAGAGATGCAGCCGGAGCTTTACCAAGGCCTTCTAGAGACAGTGTAAACCCTGAGAGTGAAAAAATGCTTCCTGCTGCAACTTCCTGCTTCTTCTGCAGGAACAGCACAGACCAGTTTGCTTCAGACACTGCAACCTTATCGGGACCTATGGTGAATTAAACCCTTTAAAGGAGCACACAGAAGTTTAGAAGAAGGTGTCCAGTGGTAATGCTGAATCTGTGTGTGCACAGTTAGATCAGTACTTCTCACAAATATTGAAGGGTATTCGTAAATGAGGTCATTTTGGAAGTGCAAGAAGAGTGCAAAACTCTATTCTGCTTTGTGAGACATCAGTGTGATTTTAGACAGTTGTTACTGAAGGCGGCTTTTCCAGAGAAATTTGCAACTCAACAGAGTATTGCAAATGCACATGAAGCTGGATGTCTGCTTGAGGCATGTCATTATTTTAATTCAGGTATGCACACCAACTAATTGTACATGGAAACAGCTACTTGGGAAAATTTGCCTTTCCTTTTACATGTGCAGACACCTGGGAGAAATCAGAAGAGCTCATCACAAATCCACGCTCTCTTCATTCCCCATATGTGCCAACCCCAGCACGACCTGCAGCTCCATCCCCTGCTATGGATCCCCAGACAGAACCACCTCTGAAGCACAGGGCCCAGCTGCTGGTGCCCAGCCACGTCAGCGTGCTGGCAGCCCCGTGCCCCTTCCTGCAGCCCTGCAGCATCCTTCCTCTGGCCCCACCATGCCACCTTCTCTCAGACTCAATCTCTGTGCTGCCCCTGTTTCTGCTACTTGTTCAACCTGTGCACAAAGGCACAGAGAAGAAAGGAAACACAGGATGTGTCTTTCTGGTTTTGTCAAGAGGATATATATAATTTTTTTAGAAGTTACAGTGAATATAGATAGACAAGGGAAAGAGCAAGTGTGCATATGTGCCGTGAGTTACAGGAATATCTCAATAGGAATTTTACTATACTCTCAATTTCCCTACCCCTAGCAACATGCTGACAAATCAAGAACTGCCATCCTATATACAGTACTCCAGCTGTCAGCCTTAAGCAGTGCCTCTCCTTGC
The DNA here is from genome assembly GCF_026119805.1 of Tympanuchus pallidicinctus. Lineage (NCBI taxonomy): Eukaryota > Metazoa > Chordata > Aves > Galliformes > Phasianidae > Tympanuchus > Tympanuchus pallidicinctus. Next base: position 1,408,083 of record NW_026294722.1, read on the forward strand.
CAGAGTACAGCCTTTCCTTTGTTTCTGCTTTGGAAATAAAATCACAATTTGTAAAATAAAAGGGAAAGAATTTGTTTTCTAAGGCAGGGAAGTCTAGATACTAATCCTTTCTCTCATGCAGATATTTCAAAGGTTCATAACTGCATTAACCGCTCTGAACAAGAAGCCATGTACTGCATGATAATGGATTTGTAGTAACAGCATGCCCTGTATTTAGTATAATAATGACCAGTTACATAAAGTCTACAGACTCACTATACTACCCCAGGCAGCTATTACTTAATTATATAAATATTTTCATTGATTCTGATTATTTTTAGTATGAAACATTTGTAATCTGAGCAGTCTTTGTTTCTACTTGTTCATTTTTCAAAGGAGGAAAAATATTATTTGAAAATAGCAGGGAGAGCTGTGCTCTATGTGAACGTCCTCGGCTTTCATGTCATGCATCTTAAAAACAGGAATAGGCCAAAAGTAATGTGAGCATTTCAGGGTCTTTAAGAATTGCTTTGTGTGGGAGTGAGTGACTTACAGAGGCACAACCCCACGTGCATAGGCAGCACAAGTCTTTCTTACAATTAAATGTTGTACTGGCCAGTAGAAGAGCACTGATGTATACTGGTACAAGTACTTTACACAAAGCAATGGGCATCTCCATACCCATTTTATAAATGGAGAAACTGGGCCTTGGAGAGACCCACTACATTCCCCAAAATACTACAAGTCTGAGACACAGCTACTGAATTGAGTGCATAAATCCTTTAAAGAATACCATACGATACCCACACAACATCTGATGAGCCAATTATCATCAACAATTATCAACATCATCAACAATTAGCCAAAGAAGGAACAGAACTGGAAGATGCAATACAGTGAGATTAGCTGAGGCTACTTGTGTTTAGGTATTTCCAAACACAACCTTTTTGTCACCACAACAAAAATGAAGAAAATAATTTTTTGGCCTTTTTTTCTTCTCCTGAAAAATTCAAGGAGTGATTTTGCCCTTCATCTGGCACTGCTGGCTAAAAGAGCAACCCAGTTGGAATTTCTGTGCAGTGGCCTCAGATGAGTTTTCACACAATTGTAGGGATCTGTATGGTGGATGTGGAGATCTTGTACTGCTTTTTTGGAAATGATGCCTTTATGGAGCACATGATACGAGGGTAATTCACACACGTGCTGTAAGTTTGATGCATCCCGGATACATCAGGTTTATTCTACATGCCATTACACAGCACATGTGTGTATATTTCTGTCCAGAATATCCCAGACAGAAGTGTAGCAGCCCCAGATCAGCTCTTCAGAGTCAGGGAAGGACTGAGTAGATCAGAGACTTGCTGGCTGTGAGGAATATACTGACTCAGCTTTGGAGACAACAATTAAGCAAAATCCTAAGAGAAAATATGGGAAATTTCCATCTCAGAAATCTTAACAAACCAGCCTCATTTCCCCTGATTCACTGCTGTGAATTTAGGATAGAATTTATCCAAACTGCCTTTCAACCTGTGATGCTCTTGAAGTCCCAGGCTGGCTCTGTTTGACTTGGCTGCACTGCACAACCAGGAGCTCAGCTTGGGCCTCTGCTGCCAGGTGCAGAGGATCTCAATCCAAGCTTTTTGGTTTTGTTCTTGGTTTTGTTTTTTATCTAAAATTTAAAAAAATAAAATAAAATAAAATAAAATAAAGGAAAAAGAAGAATCCTAATCAGATGGAACACTGGAGATGCTCATCTGGGGCTCTCCTTGCTTACAAGCCAAAGATGATTAGGAAAAGTCCATGATTAAAAAGAAATCCCTGAAACTGCTCCTTTAGCTTGAAGGAGCCGCTCATTCATAACACTAAAACAGGACGTAATAGAACTGAGTTATTTCTTAATCCAAGAGAAAAGCCAATTTGTATAAAAAATTAAATGAATGAAGTCAACTAATATGAGAATAATATAATGCAAAGCAATAAAAAATAATAAGCAAAATTGCGCAGCAATAGCAGGAAATCTCTAGGGAAAAAATCTACTGCCCCAAGACTTAAGTTGGAACGAATTGCCAGAATCTTAAATGCCAATTTAAATATTGTATCTTGTAAATAGGCAAAGAGGAAGCAGCACTAACGTGCTGTGTTAAATGCACTCATACTAATCAAGGTCAGCTGTCTCCATAGACTGAGAAGTGCTCAGATGCACTGCATTCCACTGGTTTACTTGTAGAATTTTCTTTCCCTGTATCTTTTAATTTGCTAAATGATTTGAGACAAACCAAAGCACCTACATTTAATTAGTTTTATAAATCAAAGTTGACAATTCTTTAGTAACCTGTATTATTTCCCAGCGTAGCAAGCTAGGAAAAATGCAGACAAATTTATTTATTGACCTGTTGTGTTTTGCAAGGACAGCCAATGTTATATTGATCCAGCTATCAAAAATACTGGAGCAGGGGCAGTAGCATCCAAGTGGCAGCGTCTCCGCATGATCTCTCTGTACTCCTCTCCCCTGTGATATCCCCATCCCTTATGAATATGCAAATGCCCCCATCCCCCAGCCAGGCACCCACTGGGCTCCTCCTTGCAGGAAAGCTCTTTATTGTTAGAAATTAAACCCAGAAGAGACCTTCGAATTTAGTTGGCATATAGTTTGTTTCTTTCATCAGAAGTGATCATTAGTAACTGCTGTCGCAACTTTAATTATATCCTCAGTAACAGTTCCCCACCCCCAGCACTTTCTGTAAACCTTCCTTTGTATCACCCAGGAATCTGATCCTGCAATCCTTCATGTGAAACCCCTATTGAAGTCAATGGGGTTGACTCCCGATTTCCTCAGGTCTGGCTTCTGCAGCACATCCGTTGAAGGCGCAAGCCTTACATTTCTGGTGCTGAGAAGTAAGAATGTGCAAAAGTCGTCGTGAGATCAGCATTTCCATTTTTAGTTCACGACAAAATGGAAAAAAAACGAAGACTTCAGTATTTGACCTATTGGGATACCTCACTTGACAATCACTCACGGGCTGGGGTGACAAGGTCACGTTCCTTATTCTTTATTCATTTAACCGTTTCATAATTATAAGTAGCAGCGGAAAGCAAGCAATCTCCACAGTTAATAATCTTCCTAGACCCCAGGGTACAGCTCTGCGAAATGGAGGAAACAGTGGGAAAAAGTTAAAAATTGTTTCCCGTAATTTATTGTGATCGTGAAAAGAAGTACTGTATCTTTTGAAATGAATGTTCATTCATATTTCCAGCAGAATCCACCATGAATGTAGTTGTCTCCTAAAGAGATAGAGAGGACATGGAAAATAGGTCTGGAATATGATTATACAGTTGATGCTTTCTTTTTCCCATATGCATTTTTATGCAAATACTGTTAGTTTCACCACCTCCAGTGAGCCTTAATTCCCACTGAGGCCTGTGAGAGCTGAAGATCTTCATCATCACACCATTACTTTATATATTAAAACATGGCTGAGGACAGGAGGTTAGGCTCTCATAATTGCAGTGTGCGGCTGGCGCTCCGCACGCATCTGTTTGCGACGCAGTGACAGAGGCCACAAGCCAAGAAATCACTTTCGCACATGCTCACGTCCATCCCTCATCATGACCACATTTAAGTGCATGACCAGCTTTAAGTATTACCTTGTGCATGTTGTTAACCGCGTGCTTAAGTGTGGTCTCAAATAGGGATGCATTCCTGAATCCAAATCAATCAATCAAAATAGCTGCAGGTGAAAATTCTTCATACATGCTTTGTGTGTATGTCATGAAATATGCGTGGTCCTGCAAGTGCAGGCCTGTACTGCCTCTTCTTTCCGGAAAAAAAAGTAATGATGTGCAATGTAGCCTAAAAGCTCCCTCTGGAAAATCAGGATATTTTTGCTGCTCAGAAAGAAAGCCAGCAATTAAAAAACAACAAACAAGCAAAATTAAACCCACCGGCATTTCGACTATAGATAGTTTTGCATTTTAAATTCAGACATTATTTGCAAACGTTTCCAGAAGAGGTTTGCTTCAGAGTAAAGAGTCGGTTTTAAAAGGTAGAATGTTTGAATAACCTTGTTGTTAGAAAATAAACAGGGTTTGTAAAAATAGCGACACGAGCGCCATGCTGGGCACGCAGATGGATAATATTGTGTTTTTCTTTCTGAATGTCTTTTGTCTTAAAGCCGGTGTGAAATCGAGAAGAGGGCCCCACATGATTGATCACCACACGCATCAGAAGGAAATGATTCACCACAACACTGCAACCGAAACTGCTTCAACACCTGATTGCAAACTTGGCGCTGGGGGACTAATTAACTGCTCTACCTGCTCCAAGATTTCAGTAATGCACAGGACGCCTCATCTCCTCCAATTCCAGCTGTGAATACCGACCGCCCCGACCCACTGTCACTGGTGGAAATGCACAGAGCGCTGAGAAGTGCGTGGAGCAGTGAAGAAAAGAACAATATTTTCAATGATAACAACACATGGCTTGTAATTCTTACTCCATGAAGACATTGTTTCCAACCAGAGCAAGTGCAGCGGGGCATCAATACATGCCTGACGACGTTTTTTATCTCACAGAGTTTGCATTCAGCTTCAGGGTTTCCCTACTTTTTCCATGAACTTTGGAACTTCAGGTATTACAGTAACATTTGTGAAACATTTTCTGAATTGGCAATATTAAGAACAGAAGGGTCATATTGTCTGAATTTAGACATAAAGCAGTACATGAAATGTCATCCAGCTACCTATGCACTTTGCTCATAACTAAGCCAATGTCTCAGCAGATTTATCATCAGAAATACAAGTTTACAGTCTGCAAACGGAGGGAATGTATTCCTAGCAAAGCATCTATACAGTGGTTAGAAACAGTGGAAGAATGGCTGGCTATGTCACTTTTTTAGGGGGAAAAGATCTATTAGAATCTATTAATTTTTTTTTTCTTTCTAATCTTTATATAACAGCAACTTAATGTGAGAAAAAATGGACTTTTATACCCAGTGCCACCAGTTTGCTGTCCTTTTTTTTCACCGCATGGACAGTATTGGTTGTTTCAACAAATAAAATCTTTCTTCCAGCTCCCCTCTTCTCCTGTCCTCCAATTTAAATTAAAATGATATTTACAAATATGGTTTTCAGAAAAGAAAATAGAAAAGGAAGCCCTAAAATGTGGCAAGAGAATGAAATCAATTGGCAAAAGGAGAGCATGACTTATCCTTTGCTCTCATTTTCTACGTGATCCCCACTCTTGGCCTTGATGAGCCAAAGGATTTGGTTGGCTCTTTGGGAAGGCAACATAAGAAGCCATAAGTGCAGTGCCACAGCAACATCGATTTGATGCTCCCAAAAATACCCATGCAAGAATCTGCATTCACAGCTCACCACTAGCAAAGTTCATTAAGCACCTCTAATAAGGATAGGTACATTTCTTGCTCATCCGATTTTATTTTCCTTTCACTTTAAAAGCCCATCAGTTCTGTGTGCAGACAGAGCTCTCATCAGTTACACAAGTACGTCTCTGAGGGACGACTGGGGGAAAAAATTCCTTTTAATCTGCCCTACACACAACGGTGTACAAACCCATCGCCCTGACAACTGATCAGGATTTAAAGAACCTGAAAATGGTCATTTGCACACGCACAGCTGTGGCAGGCAGAACTTCAAGGCCTTCCCACCTCCTCCCTCACATGCCTTCCTTATCTCCGCATTAAAACGTATGGAAAGTGGCAGGCGTGCAGGAGGAGGAGTGCAGCAGACACTCAATACACGGCTGCAGGATTTAAACCTACGATGACCAGCACTCTCACAGCCTCGCTAAGAGAAATTACATATTGCATTGCAAACTTGCCCCAAACTGATGACTTCTGAAGGTGTTTCCCTATAGGCACACATATGCATGTTTTTAATGTAAATGAGAATTTCAGGACTAAAACAAGGTTTGCTGTGTATTTTGCCTCGTGAATTTGCAACAACCCTGAGCTCAGCAGCAAACTGCTAATTTCATACTTAGCAAATTCATTTTAGATGTGCAGACAGTTGGCAATTTCATCTCTGCATGTTTCCAATAGTAATCAGAAAAACACTTCCTGTTCACAGTGTTTCATCAAGAAAGACAACGTGTGCACCTAAGGTAGAGTTTCTCCAGATTTCTTTGGCAGTCAGGCTTCAGATTTTGGGTCATACTTTCCACTTAATTGCAATCAGACACCAAATTACTGCTTGTGTTAATTCTGATGCTCTGACAAAATAAAACAAAACTACAAAACAATATAGCACCTATTAAAACATCACAGCCCTAAAGAAATAAAGTTCTTTCTCCTTAAATACACAACAAGGAAGAAATGCCTGCTAAGCCCATCGAGCTGCGAGCAGTTTTGTCCTGAGCACAGAGGCGGAGGCAGTGATGAAGCTGCACACTGCAGGCTACCTGTCCAGCACTGCAGCCTTTGGGGACTTACAGCTGGAGGCAGAGGGCCAGCAGGACCAGGGGACCATTTGCAATCAGTGTCCATCCGAGCTGTGCTATGGTTTTTTCCTGGTAGGCCTGGTATGTATACTATTGCATAAACACTATGACTCAGACACAAAAACAAAGCAAAACTTGCCAACCTACAGCTTAGTAGGTAGTGGAACTAAGCAAACAGGATACCTTGGCCAAAGACTCACGTGCAGCTACTCGATAAGTACATAAATTCACAAATTCACAAGCATGACTAAGTATTAATCTTCCCTACAATAAATCCCAAGTAGTGAAAACCACGCAGATTGATGGAAACACCAGAAAGGCTCAGTGCTCTGAGCTGACCTCACAGAGACAGCTGGCATTGGGCACAGCATCCACACTGTGCTTTTCTGTGCCTGTTTCACTGAGAGCATTAGTTGGACTCACCGTATTTTCCGGGTCCCCAAATCAGTAGCTGAAATCTATGGCTGCCAACGCTGCAGTGATACAAAACATTTTCTGGGCGCACATCCCCAGCTGTGTCCTTGGATTCCCATCCCTGCACCCTCTCCACAGCCGCAGGCAGAGCCCAAGCCCTGCTGTGGGGTCAGTGCCCATGGGCACACAGCAGCACCCCAGACCTCTGGGTCCCACCAGGCTGCCCTTCCTGGGGCCACCACCTGCTCTCTGTCCCCCCACCAGCTCTCAGGGACACAAGTGGCTTTTTGTGACTTGCCAGGCACGGCCACAGAGAGCCCTCTGCATCTTTATTGGCATATTTCAAGGCAAAGCAACACTGCAGGTACCGGGCTAACTCTGCCACTCGCTTGGTTTTTATGCACAAACTCAGCCTTGGTAAGATAAATATGAGCAAAACCTACAGAGTTTTTCAAAGAGGTGAAGTTTTCATTGAGGGAAGCGCAGCCACTGCGGGAGTCAAAGAAGGCAGCCTGTGCTGAGCCTCCTGCACTGGGCAGTGCTGTGTGCTGTGATGAACGGGGAGTGTGACCACAGGAAAATGCAAAGCAGAAAATATAAAAGAGGAAACCACAAATGGACGCTGCTGCGTATCAAAGTGTTCCACATGCACGCAAGGCAGAATGGACAGAGAGAACAAAACTGCAAAAAGAGGATGGGGTAAATGCATGTACAGTTATTTACACTGCTTACTGGGTAAGCATGGCAAGGCCAATAGTTTTATTGTTATTTATGAATAAGAAAGCAAAGGATAATTTTATCAGTCCATTTCCCATGTGAACATTTTATTGTTACTAACATTTAGCTATGACTGCTAGGACTTAAACACTCAATGTTTCCCAAATAAGAAAAAAAAAATAAAAAATCAGAAGGGATAGGGGGACTCAGCTATCTCTATTTATTATCAAATCAATTATCAAGCATCAGTTATAATTCAGCCAAATGAGAACATGAATCAGTGGCACAGCTCAGAACCACTTCCTTGGTGGGGAAATGCCTACAGGAAGCTGCACAGCTCCTGCCCTGCAACGTCCCCAAAGGATAACTGTGTCCTCTCACAGTGCCACTAACACAGACTAACATTAAGCACATTTATATGACCTCTATCCAAAAATTTCACTGCACATTCTCAAGGATTCACTTACTAAGCATTGTAATTAAATGTCATATTTGCAGGAACTGAAGATGTGAAGAACTGATGCGACTGAGTCATTCCGAATGGGCGCTGAGTCAATCAGAGCAGTCGGGTCTCCTGATGCTCACAGCAAATTTTCCAGCACAGAATTGCAATTATGTTGTACCCACATTTTTGAATATTTTCATTCCATATCTTTACTGTATAAATAATAATTCAAAGACAACAGAAGCGACGCTTTGTCACCTCCAGCAATGTCACAAGCACTAGGAATATTGTTCTGTTGGTTTTCCGGGATTTTTTGGTTACAATTCAGTTCTGGGGGACAGAAATGTTTGCTTTTGTTTCCATGAGAACCGTAAGTTCATTTATTCTTTCATTCCTTCTCTCTCTCTGTCTTCTTTTATTTTTTTCTCTCTCTCCCTTTTAGCCTCTCTGAATTAAAACAAGAGCTTGAAAATATGAGCTGAGAATACCAAACGTCTCAGAAATCTGAAAGAAATAAAATGGACCCATGGTTTTAAAAGCAAAGGCTTGAAGTCAGCCCTGTGATTCTGCGTGTAATGCTGCTGTTTGGCAGCTAGGCAGGAGCGTGCTCAATGTTTCCACTTGTGTTTTGTCCGTTACAGTCAGCAGGTGTAGGTTGCAAGAGGAGAAAAAATGTGTCTGCTTGAAACTGTGCTGTCAGAACCTTCAGCTGGATAATCAAAGGCAGAGCCCTTCCCTCACAAGAAGACTTACACACAATGGAAAACTGCTCTGGTTGAAGATATTGCAGCGTTATATGCATGTTTTCCCTCTCCAAATATAATTTTCCACTGGAAATCTGGATGTAACAATGCAGCTTATACAGACAACTTTGCACTACAGCTGTTCCTTTTTTTTTTTCTGTCTAAATAAAACAGAGCAAGACTCCGAGTTGGTATTTCGACACTTCGACACAACCCATCTCATCACTGTGTGCACAGTGAGATTTTCCTCAATAAACAACCTCCCTGTCTCCTTCATTATCTCTAGTATCAATTATAGACTGGTGTATTTCTACTAACTGCCTTGGAATATTCTTTTCCTCCTCTGCAGTATGCTCTGTTGACTTCAAATTGAGACAAACACTAACTCATCTAGGTAGCATATTAGTAGCAACCAGGCTGTTTTAGATTACCCATAATACTATTTGTATGTGCTTATGTACACATGCCTATGTGTGCTTGTTTGAGGAAACTGATTTAATAAAACGGCACTTGATCAGGTCTTATGAGTCAGCTGTAAAACTCCCATTGACTTCAGTGAGGGTTGGATTACATCCGTATTATTCCAGGAACAACAGAGCTCTCTGGCAAGACCGAGCCTAAGAGCTACTGCCCAACGTAAATACAAGGGTGAGCGTGTACAAAATGACATACAGTCAAGCTTGAGCTTAGCCAAACGCCATCCAGGGTAGCTGTGAGAACATGTGGAGGTAAGCCTGACCACGACAGCTATACCAGAGGAGAAATAGAGCAGCTTCCAGCCAGCAGGCCCACCTGGAGCTTGCTTCCATGGGAAGCTGGGAGGTGACTGGCAGAACAGCCAGCAGATTGCTTCTGTTCAATGGGGAAGAGGTGAAGGTATGGCCCATCGCCCCCCAGCTCCTCGGTGCCCAGGAGTAGGTTTCTGCTCCTCACTTATAGGGATGTTTCAGTCCACTGTAATTAGATTCCATGGATTTAATCCCCTGGGAATGTAGCAATTACCATATACCTGACAAGTGCTAAATGCTGCATTCCAAGGGGATTATCACCTCTGGCTGAACAGAGAAAAAAGGGGAGGGGAAGAGAAATTTCCACTTCCCCACTGGGTGGGGAGCATGATGAAAACTGCCTGCTTTGCTGCAGCTGCTGGGCCTGTGGGGCAGGGGGGGGGAGCTGGGCATCGCGAGAAGGCGTTCCTGGGGAGGACCAGGCAACGTGTTTATCTGTAATAAAAAGAATATGGGTAATGCTGTACACGTGGGTCGCTCTTCTCTGTTCTCGTGGTGCTCGCTCCAGCTGGTGTGTGTTTATAGAGGGATTTTTATTAATACTGTTATTACAGAGAGCAAATACACTGCAGAGTAAGTGAGATTAAGACAATTGGTCTAATAGACTTCAGAAATAAGTGAGCTGAAATGAAAATCATATGAACAAAATGTAGCACTGGCAAAGAAGCAGCATTTGTGCAGTGTTTTTTCACCCTGTGATAAACAATTTACTACAGCCTGTTAAAAACATAGAGCTTATATAAAGCTCCTCTCATTTTCTTGCACTATCTTATCTCCTTTATTTACAAGATTCACAATGATGTTGCAGCAGCATAACTCACTGCCGATAAACTGCTTGGGCTCATTAGATAAAAGGCACAGTTAAACGGCACGATAATAAGCAGTGAGGATAGCAGTGCCTCTAAATGCCAGCCTGCACCCTGCTGGGGATGGAGCCTGTTCCAGAGCCAGCTCCTGTCCGCACAACCAGCACTGCTATAGGGAAATACAGAGAGTAGCAAAGGTGTAGAATGTGATGTGCTGCTGTTGGGAAGCAAGAAGAAAAAAAGAGCAATGAAAGCAAAACCGTGTAAGCAGTGGGTGAGAGTCAATAGAGAAAGGGACAGCAGCTGCTGGGGTCCTGACAGCGAGCAGAGCACTGCTGTCACACTACCTGCATCCGTTTATGACAGTCGTTCATATAAATCTAGTGAGGTTTTATCTATTTTACTGCACATCGTGAAATTCATTAACGTAGGTGTAATAAATCTGCACCAGTACTAAAACTTATGCAGAGTACTGTGGCTGGCACCTTGGAAGCCCAGCAGCAAAGGACACCAGATAATGGTTTCCTGCTGTGTGGGATAGGTGCTACACATGCAGCTCTATATGGGATATATGCTATATGTCCAGCTCTGCACATACAGATGCTGAGACAGTACTTTGAAGACTTCAGGATGGCAAACTAAACTTCTTGTTTGCGTTTTGTGAAGGTGAAGTTCACATGTAGATGTACTTAGGGCAGGATAGGGCTATAAAGGGTTTGTAATGTGACACCATCTGCATTCTTCATCACATGCAGATCCATTGTATGACTGAAATAAATCCAGCACAGGGTGTGGTGTCTGTGCATTTCCTAACTCATTAGCAAGACTTTTAAGATTATTGCTGTCTTTCAGCAGTGTGATAACCCAGTTTAAACAAACAAAAAGAAAATACTTATCAATTGGCTAATAATAAGTTGCTTCAAGTTCTTGAACATCTCACCTACTAGCACAAATCCCTTGACAGCAACAGCAGTGTGTGCTTCTAAGTTCTTGTAGTTCTTCTGAAAGTTGGATTCAGAGATGCTAATATATTGCTATTAATATTCCCAGCAACCTCTCCCAGTTCCATATGCGCTGGGATACACACGCCAGCTCCTCTCAGTCTGACCCGACCACATCCCTTCACTCAGGACAGATTCCAGGCATCGATAAGGCACGGAGCTGCCAAAAGCAATGGGAGGGAATGGGACATCACACAGGAAAAACAGCCACAGCGTGCCAGACCAAGGGGAGGACCCATCCCTGCCACCTCACCCTAGGAGCAATGGGGTGTGAATGTGGTGACATCGCTGCTGGCAGCATCGCACCTCGCCCTGGTGGGCACCCAGGAACCACAGGCTGAGCCATTCACAGCTCTCCTCCATCCATTTCTACCCCTAACAGCAAGGGAAGCTTCCTAGCCTTGGGCAAACTGTGGTCCTTCAGTCCCGAAGTGACATCTCTCACCGTAGCTCACACTGCTGAGCTGTTCTGGGGCAATGCTGGTCCTTTGGGACGCTTGAGATCTGTCCAGAGCAGAACCTGAGTCACCTGAAGAGCACAGCCCCCAGCAGTGGGGTATGTCGACCCATCCACCCTTTCAAACCTCTGCTTTGTCTCTGACTGCACGTGAAATCTCATCCCTATTGAAACCAGATTTGTACCTTCCACTAAATTTAATAAAACGAGGATTCGCTTCTTGGCTAAGACAAAGAAAAAAGGTAGGAAGGGCCCATTGACAAGTTAATCATCTCACTGGCTCTGGGCTGACATTAAACTGTTGCAAGCAAACCCAATCAGCTAATGACACCAAGTCAAAAAAACGTTCTCGTCTTTGCAAGCTTTCACGGGGCTTTGTCTTAAGATGGGGGGAAAAGCTGTGTGCTCTGCAAGAGAGTGAGCCACGTTCATGTGATCAGAGTGATCAGAGCATGCAAAATAAATTAGAGCAAAACATACATTGAGGTCAAAACAACATAAAAATGAAAGCGTTTTGTGTTCCCCATTTGCTTGACTCATTGAATATACGATTATGTACGTGCCTGAACCAGGCTCAGGTTATTTGCCTCTCACACTACGGAGCTGCACATAATTACCTGCACTGTTCCAATCAGCACCTGTTCTGCACTTCTGAATTAATGTGTTAGCCAAAGCCTCAAAGAGATGAGCAGAAAAGTTAGCTGAAAACTAGTTGCTTCTAATTGTCATGAAAACAAATGTCTAAAGAACACGTGTTTCTACTTAGCTAACTGCTTACCAGGTTTGAAGCTGTTTTGTGTTAGTTTCTACCATTTAAATTAAATGTTTTGTCTCTAACATACTTGATGTGGCTTTAAGAAGCTGTGCTTCCCCCCATCCCCCTTATGAATCTTAATGTTTGGCTGGATTTGTTTGTAACATCAGACAAAAGACTCTGGCAGCCTGAGCCAGAGTGACATAGATTTTATGTTGAAACAAAGCAAAGAAGAAAAAAGGGAAGAAAAAAAAAATCAATTAGGGGTCATTAAAAACCAAAGTTTTCAATGAAAGAAATACTGTAGTGGAATAGTAATAGTTTGGGGTTTTAGGAGTTCTTTTAATTCCTGAAAGAGCTGTTTTGCTGTGCCCCTCCTCCACTCCATCTCTGTGAATCTGCTGTGTTGCAGAATGAGTCAGCTCTGGAATATCCGAACTCCACAGCTGTGCATTAGCATTTGGGAAGAGTAGCAGAGTGTGAGTTCATATTTTACATGTGGAAGCAGTGACGCTACTTTGCCAGCCATAGAGAAAGAACGGTTCAAAACACGACGTGCATAGGTACAGCATTCACCCTTCAGCAGCACTGGGCAGCTTTTGGATGAGCTTTCTACACATTTCCATGGGACAACAGCAATATGACCCATCTTGAACATGAAACAAGTACAGCGAGGCTATTAGAAGTTTATTTTTGTGCAGCACAACTTAGTATTTGATGCCTTGAAAAGTGGATGCCTGCTTCTTTCCCCCCCCCCCCCCCCTTAATAATTCCTTCAGGCCATCTCATTACCAAAGGAACACTGCAGCTTTGTTTCTTAAGGAATGGAAGATCAACTTCAGCTCTTTCCATAACAAATGTATTATTAGAAAAGAAAAATAAATCCCACTAATCACAGCACTTCACTGCAGCTTGGCAGCCCAGCTACGCAGCCACGTTAAATCAGCAGTTCCCAGGGATCAGATGGTGACTCTGCTGGGTTCATGACCTGGAAGTGCAGGAGGAAACAGGCACGCGAGCCCAGAACAGGAATCACAGGAATCACGAGCCGAAAGCTTGGAAACGACCGTTTTGCATAAAAAATAAAAAGCAACCCTAGAAAGGACAATTACACTTTGTGTTTGAAGGGAAATTCACTCACCAGCACAGCCTCAGGAACAGGAGTACAGCGCCAGCACTGTGGGAAAGGAGGAGGCCATGAGAGCTAGCGGGTCAGCCTGACCCCATCCCATGCCTGCTGCTCTGGGCTCGCTCCCAGGTTGGGTCAGGTGGGATCCCAGGGCTGGGAGCTGCTGCAGGGCAGCAGGCTGGCAGTGCCCACGAGACACAGCTCCTGCTGCCTGGGTCAGCTGGGCACTGCACCTCAGCCTGGCCATGTGCAGGAAAGGAAGGAAAGATGCTCAAATATCCGGTTCACATCTGGGCTGCGTCTGTCCCTGCTTGCAGAAGCAAGTTTAGGCTCCCAAACGTGACTGCCCTTAGGAAAGCTATGCTGTGCCCACAGAGGCAAAATTTCTCTTTATGTGCTGACGGGATGTGCTTGTCTTAGGGGCTGCGAAGGGATCATCAGGTTGGCATAGACGGCATTTATTGGATGATTTATCATTATTGGCGATTTAAAACGTTGAAGAGTATGGCAAATTTACGTGTTAAGTACATATCCTATCAATATATTTGGGAGTGATGTCAAGAGCCTTCTTACTGTGAGCTGCCACAGCTCTCACAGCAAACACATTCTCACGTCAGTTTACCCAGTAGAAATATTGGAGGGCAAACACCTCCCCGAGTCACCTATGGATAAGGTCATATTTGTACACGAGGGGATAGAACCACTTCAATGGGAGTACAGTTGTTATGTCAGGGAATAATTAAGTCTCTTACACACTGCCCTATAGCCTCCTTCCTTTAAGGGCAAAACCCAAACCAAACAACGCCTGGCACAGCGCTTTGCTGCACTGGAAATTTAACTTGCAAGAATTTCACACCTTTAATTTGAACCATTTTAAGTGATCATTAGCACAGTGAAAAACCAAATACAAAACATTTCATTTACTGCAAACCACACCATAAACGTGTTTTGCCTGGACTGTGATGGATGATAAGATCTATTCACAGCATTATTTACAGCAGGATGCCCAGTGAGTAATTCCTGCAGTAAAAGCAGTAACATCACACGGGCAGCCAAAGTCAGCCGATGGTTAAACTAATAAATTGGATGTGTTATTTGAAAGACTGGCAGGTGAAAAGGGAAGATGAGCCATCTGAGGACACAGAAAAGCTGCCTTCTTTTAAACCGCACAGGTGAGAACAGCAGTCGCTGCACACCCTTGGATGGCACCAGCAGTTCTGCAGGGGTGGAGCCAGCGAGGTCTGCAGGGAACTTACTCGTCTTGCAAAGGAAAGAGGATTTAAAACTCACTCGTCTCATTTTTCATGGGGTTTGGAAGCCATTTTAGAAGTTGAATGAGTATCTCTATAGTCCCTCCTCAGACTCTTCTTTTTATACTCCTCCTCCCTCCTCGAGTCTGGCACTTATCCCAAAATGCACACCATGTTCAAGAGAGGGAAAACACTAACCCTGTATAATTTGAATAAATGAGCTCTACATATATTGCCGCTTTTAGTTCAAATTATGCAAAAATCCAAGATAAATGAGGCTGAGCATAAAAGCCCCTTAGTGTGTAATTATAAATACTAAAATGGCTTATTATTCCAAAACAAGAACCTTTTTCTTAAAATTTGCATACTCTGATGACTTCTGACCTGCAATAAAAATGTAACACAAGTTGGTAAGTGACTGAGTCAGAACAGGACCTTCTGTTTGCATCATTCCTGCTGCCTTCTGGAGTTTCAGTCTCTAGCAATTTGCCTAGATTTATAGTCCTCTGCTGAGCAGCTACAGCATGTAACCAAGAGCTCTTGTCTTTAAATATGTAAACTGTTAGATTAAAATTCCTGGGCTTTGGGATATGCAGAAATTCCACAGGCCAAATTATAGATAATAAGTATGGCTCAAGCTCTGAGATCCTTCTGGCTTGAATATGTTTTTCCAGCACAGCTGTGACAAACAAGCAGGATGGCCCCCGCAGCACTCAGCTTGCAGATGTGTGCCCACGGTGCCTCTGTGGGACCGAGCTCACGTACAGCTGAGAAGGGATGCGAGGCCAAACAACCAATGCACAGCATCAGGGCTGAAGGTTCTGCTCAGCCTTTGCTCATGCCAATGTCTATTCTGTTTCTGCTCTAATTTCTAAAGTGTACAGGTGATGAGTTCAGAAATTGGATCCAGGTATTCTGGCGTTTTGAGGCAGTTGATTGAGAATAATAGTAATCCAATCATTAATCTTCACAGACAACAGTGCTAAAAGCTGCATTTTCAAAGCATCACACCACTGCTCATAACTCTGTGCAAATTAGGCTAGCAGATAAAACTGAACAATCAGAAACATCAGCGGGGCAGAATGGCGATCCAGGAGGGGTCAAGGGGAGCAGTGTGATAGAAAGGTGTTACAAAGAAAAAAGGTAAGTGCTCACCCAGCTCTGAAGAGACTTAGGCTAGCAGGGAAATCTCCACAAGGATGGATCTCCAACCAGAGCTCCTTTGCCAGTGCAGCCAGCCCTTAAATGAGGTCTAAGTAAGGTGCAGCCAGGCTCCATCCTTTCTGTTTGCCACTGAATTGCCTTCACCTGTGCTCTCAGGGCTGACCCGGTCCTTTACCCAGGTGTTCAATCAGTGGTCCAGGACAGGACTCAACAGTTCCCATACACTGAACTTCAGTTCTTTTTGCCTGAGAGCATCCCTGCATGTGGCTTTCTTGCAAGCAGGGCCTTGAGCTGATCTGGCAGCTTTGGCCATTGCTCCCAACAGGCAGCACAGCCACTCTGAGTGCCTCTTGATTCCTGAGCCATCCTGATAATCACAGGGATGTTCTAAGGGATGATTCCTAATGAAAATAGTACGGTAAGTTCATCAGTCAGAGCAGATAGAGTGGTAAGAACCTGCACCTGGAAAGCTGTGCTTTCTTTCTTCCTATTAAGGAGAAAGAACAGCAGTGTGGGAAGCACTGCTCCCACCTCACTGCTCTGTAACCACCCCACAAATTTCAATGCATTTTCCCAGCTCCTGACCCCTTTACTCACTTCAGTGCTGCAATACGTAGGATATAGGTAACACAGACACTAAGGGACCTCTTTTCCCTACGTTTCTTCAGTCTCTTCCCCTTGTTTTAGAAAGCCCTTACTCGTGCAAATAGCTCTGCCTGTTGACCTCAGTAGGACCTTCGCAGTGGCACTAAGGCTCTGGTTCCAGTTCACATTAAAAACTAGAAACCCCGTTCTTATTCAATGAGAGCCTGGGAACCACAGAAATGAAAGAGGGAAGGGAAAGTGACACTGCAGGAGAAGCTGATCCCAACCCAGAGGATGTGCAGTCCAGCCACCAGCGCAGTGCTGTTCCAATCCCAACAAGAGCATTCTGCTCGCCCAGCTTTAGGATGGCAGCACTGTCCCAGCTGCCCTCCCCCAGAGCAGCTGGCAGCACACCAGAGCAGCTCCTGGCCATCCTGCAGGCGCTGTGCCCACAGCCGTGTGCTGCTGATGTGTGGCTGCATGCTGAGAGAGCCCTTGGTGCCCCGTTACACGGCCGTGCCCTCTGCAGGCCCACAGCCTGCTGTGCCCACAGCACTGGGCTGAAAAACACGAGGGAGGCAGAGGATAGATTCCTTAATAAGGCAAACTCGACGTGGAACAACCCTTGAAACAGTTGGACTAATCATATTTCTGGTTCATTTCCACAGTTACAGAAGGGGTCAAGTGGAGCCTTCTTTTCAATGAGTTGACTAAAACCTGGCAGCATGTTGTTAGGAGGGAGATGATTTGTAAAGGCAGGATGTGTTTTAGATCACATCTTCATTCTGCACTGGTAATATATGAGTACCTTTCTGTGGAAGTGCTTCTTCTTTTAAAACATCTGTTAATTAACTTCTATTATTACACACCGCAGTTGTTGTCTGCTCTGCTCGTACACCGGTTTCATTCTCTCTATTCTAATTTTAACTGATGATAAGTGAGTGGGAAAGTGTAAGTCCTCCACTTGAATTTCAAAAGAAAATAAATGGATTTTTTATGGCCTGAAGAATCTATTCATTACAAAATCATTTGCCTTTGCAGCAGGAGCACGCCTTGCTGTTCCCCTAATTTTATTTCTCAGTAAGCACACTCTGCTTTTACAAACGCATCTCCATTGCACGTCCGCAGGTAGGCTTTGCTTTTGAAAGAGTGAACAAGAGTGTAATTAACAACACTAAACAAGTGTCAGAAGGTTTGTGTGAGGCTCGGACGTGGCTCTGTCTTGCCCCAAAGTGAAGCCTGTGTGGGAAGGTGAAGCAGCAGCGCATCCCCCTGAGCTCGGCAGGGGCAGCGTGCAGCCACGGGAAGCACAGCGCATCCGCACAGCCTTTAGGCAGAGCAGCCCTCTCCTTTTGGCTTACTTCAAAGATTTCTTAAGGGGACGAGAGTCATTAAGAAGTGGGGGAGGGGGGGGAAGAGGCATTAAGATAGTTTAAATTGCTTTTTCTTAATTCCAAACCATCTTTCTCTGGTGAATCCTAACTTTATTACCTCTATCGCACTTCAGGCAGTGCAATTACATTCTTACCTTGAACAGGGAGTGAACTTCGGACCGTATTTTGTGGGGTTTACAAATAAAGTAAACAGCTGTGTTGCATAAAATGTACGTATCTGAGGCAGAACTTCCTCCTTCCCAGATTAGACACATTCATGTAATTTAATTTGTAAGATTCCTCAGCTGCTGTTTGAAAATATTTCTTTTACGTCTGCAATAAACAGAAGGCTAAAATTCACGTATCAGCTCCACACGCAATTGTCAGACTTTTGTGATTCTGCTGAAGTTACATAGAATACTTTCTTTACCGTTTCTTATATTAAACATTGGCTTTCAGTTTCAACTTGAATTGCTGCCTTTGTTCAGGCTGGACTCTGTCCAGACAGGCTGCCCAGTGTAGCTGTTGCTGCATTGTGGCTCTGCGCTGTGTGCTTTACATTCGTGTAGGGATGGGAGGGGGGGTGACTGCTTTTGTATCTTCACTTAAAACAAAAAAAAAAACAGGACAGTTTTACAGGTTAAAAATTAACAAATCAGAATGTTGGACTTTTAACTCACTGCTCAGAGCCAATGTGAGGCTGGAATGTGTTTTAACTACACACTGAAAATAGATGTGAAAATATGGATGCCACTTCCAGACATTATACTTCAGAGCTGCTACATTTATTACAGCTGTCTTATTTCCTATTGCAAGCACTGGTGAGATACCTGTCCTGTTCATAGCTACGTTTATGGCACGCAGCTAATAGCCTATAAGGCAGGAATTGCAAAGGAAGTTTGCTTTTTCCAGTCAGGGCTTGTATCCCATTTGATTTATCATTTGTGAGCACTGACATGAATGTGTTTTTAATAGCAAAGATGTTTGGAGATGAGGAGAGAGGGCAGCTGTGGCCATAACTGAGTCCTACCAAATAAATTTGGTCTTTACAATTTATCACCCTTTCACAATCCAATGATCCAGTTAGGGCAAAGAAGGCATGTCATACGACCAAAGTCCCAGGGGACCGATTGTACATAGCAAATAATGAACACAGCAAGGAAGAGCTTGGAAACAATTAGTCGGTTGAATTTGGTTTGAATAAATAGTTGGTTAATGTCTAGATGGAGGTTTGGGTTCTGCATCTGCATATGACCAAAGGACAGAAGCAAGAACAGGGCTCTTCTGTCATGCAGCCCTGGGAGTGGGGGCAGAGGGCTGAGCAGCCCACCGCTGTGCACGGCTGTGTGTCTGCTGTGACAGCCCAGCAGCCAGGAAAGCCATTTCCCAGCATCCAGAAGTCAGAGCATGCTTTATCTCCTGCACCCAGAAGTCAGGGCGTGCTTTATCCCTGCTGGGAAGAGTCCTGAGATTCTTACAGAAGGCAACCATTATGAATTTGTTTTGGTTGCATGTAAACTCCAATTTTAGCTTTCCCTGAAACAGCACTGAAGATTAGTTTCTTAATTTAATCCTTGTCCTTTTTAACATTTACACTTTATCTCTAATAGACTGATAGATCTGTGAGATAGGAGGAGACTGAAAAAATTGTATCCATGGATTCCTCAAGCAGTGTGACATTGACAGGTGGAAAGCATCTCCCAGCCGCTGCTTGCAATGAGCCCGGTGCCACTGGCCCAGGATGGGTAACCTGCAGCCATAAGGAGGGATAGCCAGGCTGCCAGGTGAGGACCAGAATGCAAGAGCTTTGCCTTACTGCTGCATCTGCAGTCTCCCAGACTAGGCTGGGCTATTACTCTATTGTTACACATGTAAATCACAACAGACTTTGATCAAAATAATCTCTGAAATGGGACTGGATGTGAAGTTTGTCCTTATTCTCATACCAGCTTGAAAGGAACCGTGTACGTTATGGCTCTTGAAGCCCAACAAAAGTGCAAGGTGTAAAACTGCCGTGCCATGTGCTTCCTCCAAAATTTCTCCAAAATGCTGAGTTCCTTTTCCAGGACTTTCTCAGAGGCAGACCTGTGCAGAAGTTCCCCTTTGGTGGCAGTGACAGGTGCTGGCTAAGGGCTGGACGAGGGCACGGGGCTTTTGGACTCCGCCGGAGCTCTCAGTTCACACTTCATACTTCTGGCAGAAGCCTCCTGTGCTGTGCAGAGGGCACACTGGATATTGGCCCTCATGAATGCTATTTGTAGGAACATTAAGAACCAGTCATTTGCCACCAAAATTAGTGGGAGGTTTGTGCTGTGCGTGAGCCCCGCTGCACTCAGAGATGAAAAGAGGCTCCAGGCCCACCCTCCTCCCCCCGCCATAATTAGGTCCCTCTTTCTCTCTCCTCCACTTGTGGCTGTTCCCAAAATTGCTGACCTCATGTAATTCCTAATTTGACAAGCTGGCTTTTTTGGCTATTTTTGTCGTAACAAGTTCAAAACTGAACAGCCTGTCTTCAGAAGCCTCCATTCATAGGAACGTTGGGACATTTCATGCAACACAACACCACCGCAGAGGAAACTGAGATTTGTCTCTGTGAAAATAACTGCTCGTAAAGGCAGCAAAACAACAGGAGGGGAAGCTGCTTTCGCTGTCTTCCAGACCATTTTGCCAAGAGAACAACAACAACAAAAAAAGCACCTTGGGGAAAATAAGGATGAACTTGTTAATAAAAGAGAAGTTATTGGCCTTGCATTTCACAGAAAAACAGATACTCAGATGCCTTTTATTTATACAGCTAAAATACTTCCTCCTAAAAATGTGCTGTTTAAAGTCAAGCACTCAATGGCAGGAATTACTAGAATGCTGATGTGCTGGCATTGTTTTAAGTTTTTTTTAATGTGAAAAGTGTAATTTGTTTTGGAATTTGTTTTGAAGGGTTTTTTTTTGGAACTGGCGTCCTGATTTGTTATGCTTTTGCTTTGTTTGGCTTCACTGCTATACTTGTTTTCCTACTAATGTTCATCCTTTTTCCTACATTAGTTGCTTGGTGACTGCTGTTGCTCTCCGTGTAGCTCAGAGCTCAATGGGAATTTTGCTACCACCCCATCACAGACACAAAATTAGTCAGAAAAACTCTGGGCACCCACTTTGGTGTGTCAACATAAATCAGAAGGTTTGACCCAGCCAAAAAACAGTGCAGCAGGAGCAGGGCTACCTGTGAAATGTTCAGTTCTTACTGCTAAAATGTGCAGCTCATATTTAGACGAAGAGCAAGCTGAGCAGAGGAACCTGCATCCATCTTGCTGTCTTTTGTCAGCGTGTGTGCATCACTGATGAGTCAGGAACTTGAAGAGCAGCAGTAGCAAAAACCTGCAGTTGCAGCAGCAAACACTGCTGGTTTGTTTGAGATATCCCCACTCATAGGAAGGGAAATCCCTTGCCTGGCTGCCCTCACCCTGTTGCAGTTACTGACAGGGCCTTACAAAGCTGTACGAATGCATCACAGGGATAAATTGATCTGATTGTGTGGCGCAAAGCTGATCCCATCGAAGTATTTCTATATGTGCTAATTTACACCATGCTCGTGAGGATTTCCAGGATGCAGGTAGATTTGGGGAACCTGGGAAGCAATGCTTGAACCTAGCAGGGACAGCAGGGGCAGAGAAACTCATTTGCACCATTCCTGACAGCCTGTGGCCAACGCTGTGCCCTGTTATCGGATTCATTCTAAACTCCGTCTGAGGTTCTGCTCCTGAAGTTAGGGGGTTTTAAAAAAGAAATGTATTCCCAGAACATCTGGAGGGAGGGAGGGAGTTTTATCTTTCTATAAAAGCAAAAACAAACCCAAGCCAAGCTTCTCCAGGCAATACTTTGATTATCAAGCCTTAATTAAGCTCCCACATCCAGTGGCCCTGCCAGTCTTTCAGGGGGAACCTCCTACTGTGACATTGGGAAATGCAGCATTTGAGACTGTTTTCCACATCTGAAGGTGCAGGCCTGTCCAGGACTTATTGCATTAATGGGAGTTGTACTGCTGGAGATCACAGACAGCACTGCAGGAACCCACAGCATTTCCCTGTGACAAATACTGCAGGATATGCTGGATGGCCCTGAAGTTTCCATGGGATTTTTGTTGGAACCAAAAAGGATGATTCAGATGAAGAAAAATGCAGTTTTCTCTCATTTAGTATCTCTTTCCGTGCTTTTTTTTTTTTTTTTTTGGTACAAAGAATGCATTTCCTTTAATGCTGGCAAGCAAGACTATTTGGACCTTTTCATTGTTTACGTTCTGCCTCTATTTTTTTTTCCTTATCCATTTGTACAGAGGAGAAGAACAATAAACAGAAAGTGGGACACAGAAGAGGAATGCTGTTTTTATCTTGCCACTTCAGTGATACCAATCTGCTGTAATTAAGTGATCGATGAACAAAGGACAACCAGTTGCATCCGTGCTGCACTGTGAACACCCATCCCTATTGCACTGCCTGGACTTTGAAATTGCCCACTTTCTGTTCAAATATTTCTATTGAAGGAAATTTTTTTTTGTTTTATCTCTAAACTGCTGAGATTCACTTGTGAAAATGTTGTTGTTTTTTTTTTACATTCTAAACTTTATTTTACAGTTTTGTGAGCTGTAAAGTGAATGCAATGCAACCCACTGGTGTCACCAAGCCACAAAACAACAGGCGAAACCCTCTGAAATGAAATGAAGAATATTATGGTATTCTAATGCTGTAACAGCAGGCTTCTCTCACTGCTTCTCCTGACATCATTCTAGAATCTAGCAGAACTCATAAATCAGAGGCCATAACAGTGCTGAAACTCTCTGAAAATGTGGTATGGTTTCTTCTGGGTTGTTTTGTTGTTGCTGTTGTTGATGTTGTTTTAATGGGGGTTTCGGTTTTTTTTGTTTAAGGGGTTTTTTTTTGTCAGTTTGTTGTTTTCTGTTTGTGTTTTTGTTTCAGGTTTTGTGGGTTGTGTTTGTTGTTTCTTTTTTTTTCTCTCCCAAGGAAAAGATTTCATGAATGTTTCCAACAAATGAGTGAGTAATGTAATAAGTTGAGCCTTTGTGTGCTGGTCTCAGAGCTGGAGATAATTCAGTGATATGGCTTCTCTTAGAAGCTGGAAGAGACTTCTGGAGACCATCGAGCCCAACCTGCCTCCAAGGCAGCTCCCTGCAGCAGGTCACAGAGGTCGACATCCAGAAAGGTCTTGGATATCTCTGGAGAAGGAGACTCCATTTGGTCTCTGGGCCCCGTTCTGGGCTCTGGCACCCGCACTGTAAAGAAGTTCTTCCACTTGTTTGTATGGAGCTTCCTATGCCACAGATTTTGACAGTTGCTCCTTGTCCCATCACTGGGCACCGCTGAAAAGTCTGGCCTCATCCATTTACCTCTTGCTCTTTAGATATTGATAAGCATCGATAAGATCCCCTCTCAGTCTTCTCTTCTTCAGGCTGAACAGAGCCAGAATTACAGGTTTGGCCTCTTTGAGCATGCTTAAAACCTGAGAATAGTTTATAACAACCCATAATTTAATCAGGAACATTATCACCTTCTTCTGCTTGACTGGAGGGATTCTTTAGCAGGGTTTAACATGCAGTCCTTTATTGTGGCTGCAAATATCCTACTCTGAAATCAATCATGGACCAATGAGACTATGCTGGGAGCTGGCGCAGGACCACTGTGGGCCACTATAGACTCTTATTGAGGAGCTTTCACATCACACCTCCCAGCTGCAGGAAGAGAATATCCTTAGCCATAAATATAAATTCATATTAAACTCTCTTGGCAAAATATCCATTTGAGTCACATTTCCCTAGAAAGTTTTGATTTGCTATTTGAATGTGATTTACTGGCGTGTTTTGGAAAACCTGCATTAAAAATAAATACTTTTTTATTTTTTTTTTGCCAACTGATCACAGTCTGCAGCATCCGGGATTTGAAATGCAGCTAGAAGTTACTTTGCTGACCCAGCAGCATCTTATGGAAAGCTCAGTGGCTTGGGCCAGCCCCACACTCCAAGGGCCTTGAGATGGCACAAGTTAAAACCTGAAGCAAGCCCTGAGCTCTCATAGCAGGGAGCATGAGCCTTGGAAAGCCAATACAAAGATCCCAGATTTATCATTTAAATTATCACCTATTTTAAGGCATTCTCATTATTCTGCATGGTCTGTGTTACTGCTTCTGACTCCTCGAGGTCTGCTGCAATGCTAGAACGAAGTCACCCGAGACCTTTCTTTCCCTTTTGCTGTCTGAGAGCCTCATCCAGAGCCCTTTAAAAGAGAAGAGGACTGATTTCACTGGGGCAGGGTGGGAACCCCAAGTGAGCACAAAGATTTCAGTGCCATGAACACCCTTGGGGCTGGGTGCAAGTGGGGTTTTACCTGATGGGCCTGTGCTGTCCTGAGCAGGAATGCTTTGCTCTGAGATAAGGCTTGGGCACACAAATCTCTCTGACACAAGTGCTAATGCATGTATGCCACTGAAACTTTGATTTTTATTTCTCCAAACATTTGCTCCCTAAGTCAATCACACATATGTTCCCAGAAAGCAAAAGAGAGACGGGATACCAGAAGAGCCAAAGGGAATGTGTTCAAAAATTTCAGCAAATATTAACAGAATGTATTTATTTATTTGCAATTCCTGTCAGTCTCAAGCATTAGCAGCAATAATCAAGAGAAAAATCAAGCACTGTCAGCCCCTGGTCTCGTATCTGCTTATCCCTGTGTTTATTTTTTCCCATTCTTTCAAGCTCATATTATCACTGTAGTATATAGGTTTAAAATGGACTTCACATTATGTGTTGCTGACAAAGCAACTACTTCAGGAGTTACATTACCTGTGCTTCACATCGTTCTGGTTTGAGTGAAGAAAAATAACACAAAAGATGACTTTGCAAATCATCTTGTAAAATACTGAAACTCAGAAGTTGCCAAAGCAGCCCTAGAGTGACGTTTTCATAGTCATGAATTTCGTATCCTCCCAACATTTCAAACGTGTTTTTAAGTATAAAGATTCGTTAAACAAACAAACAAAAAAATAAACAACACAACTTTCTCCCATTTGGAGCATAATCACTTGCAGAGCAGAGCCTCGTATCGATTGGTCCTATTGCTCCTTGCAAACTTATTGTTTGGCCACATCTGTTATTTTTCATATATGTTGTTAATCCCCCGTAATTAACTCATGGGAGGCCTGATTTACTCAGACTTCAGACTTTAAGAGAGCACTCCTTATCACACCAGAGGTGCTCAGCACCATGCAGGCCTGCGTCCTAACAGGGGTACACTGAGTTCAAACAGGTTTTATCAGCTATGAAGCCCTAATTGGGTTTTTTGGAACTGATCCTAAAATTACATATAATCAGATGTGATTAATCTTCTTTTGATATATCTGCATGTGCAGCTTCTGAAGACTAACGATAACCTATTCAGTGTTATTACAAATAGCAAAGTATTGATCATCTGAAAGAGGCTTCCTGCTCCTGTCCAAATTACCCTTTCCTGTATAAAACAGATTAGATTTTTATGGACTATCAGAATGGATAGTCTCACCATACAGCTGTATCTATACATAAGAATTAAGTGTTTTATCTAAGGAATACTTGCTGTAGCTTTGTGAGCAGGATTTTTCTCTGAACACTGCCCTAAAGAATCTTTGGCTTGATCTTCTTAGAAATATCTGCCTCATTCTTTAAAACTCAAACCTGCCTTTGGACTCAGAGTCCAACTCTGGAGATGTAGGAGTGTTGGGGAGTGGGTGGGATCCATGATCCCAGCTTCCAAAGTGCTAAAAGTCTGAAGAAATACCAAAATGCTATTTTCTTTATGGGTAGACACTTAACACAATGTGCCACAATAATACAAGCCTGTACTGAACAGAGTGAGCATTGTTTTCACTGTGTCCCAGTAATACCATTAGAAGTAAAATTCACATGGAAGTTGTCTGCAAATCAATACAGAGCCTTACTTTGGTAGATAGTGAGTCTGCACTCTTCAAAAGGAGTTGATCAGACTTGCTATTTAGTCTAAAGCACTAATATTTAATTAATACTATTAATGAAGCTAGACTGAAATAGTGGGGAAGATTCTCTGCAGGCATAAACGTTCATAGCTGTGCAGAGCACCAACAAGTTATACTTGTTTACACCAGCCCAGTGAATTAAACAATTCAGTGTAATAAAATGTTTCCTACAAACCAGGCTGGTGTGAGGACAGAATGGAACAGATGAGGAAGAGTGTGCATGCTCAACATCAGCAGAGCCCAGAGTGACCTCCACCAGGAAACAACCAGCTTGTCCTTTTGCTGCTGAGAAAATTGCCTGTTTGGTAAGTCCAGTGCTTCAGCAAGCTACACCAGTGTCACAGAGTTATCTAGAGCAATCTGTGCATGTGACAGGGGGCAGCAGACCTGTAGGCCCATGACAACCAGACTTTTCAAACAAAAAGAGTCAAATAATCCTTTTTTTTTGTTGTTTTTTTTTTTTTTTTTTGGTGTTGAGGAAGCAAGCAAACTCCCAAAGAGCAATGGAGATGGTCTTGGTCAGTGTGAGCCAGGGCTCTTGGATAATTATGAGCCAACAGGAGTCAGGTGCTTTTACCCTGAGTAAAGGTGGTGACAAACAGGAAAAAGGGAGAAAGAAGAGCCAGCAGGCTTGTCTGGGGATGCAGAGTGTCCCAAAAGAGATGCACACATCCTGCACCTCCTGCGTGCCACAGGCTGCTGGATGTCTGAACGTGGCATCCTGCCATAGAGAACCACGTAGCTGTGAAAGGCCAGAATTTTGCTGCAGACCATCTCATGATGTCAGGGATTGCTATAATGGAGGCTCACGTTTTCTCACAGCCGTGAGGAAAGCTCAGGCATTCGAGATTCAAAATAAAAATATCACTCTGGGCAGGGTTTTAACTTTTTTGAGGCAGTGTGGGTTGAGGGGTGGGCGGATTAGATAGTAATCAGTTGAATAAACTCAGCTGAGCTTTGAAAGTTAAACTTCAGGCTGCACAGGAAGATTTGCATGGTGGGACATAAAACGTTTAATTGTGCCTTGTGCGGTTGGCTTTGATTAAGGTGCACTGATAGAAACGCGCTGTTATGCAATCAGTTTTATGAGCTATCCAAGTGCTTTAAAAACATATAAATGATTTAATAATACGCTTGAGAATTCAACAGATATAATTAAGATGTAGGAAAGTAAGGCGCAGAGGGTCTGGGTAAGCAGGACTGCACACAAACCAGGGATGGATGGAGTTTGTCCCATTCGTTACCACAGTGGAGTAAGAAACATTACCTTACAAATATAAATATGGTTACAGAACATAAATGCACTCCAACAAACACAATATTTTGATGTGATAATGCACGTTTCCCTTTGTTACACATTTTGCATACAGTTACGTGCTGCATTTGTGCATTCAGATGCTTATGTTTAGTAGAAGATTTGTCATACACTCTTTTCTGCCCATCTCCTTATGCACATTAAGGTTCAAAGGAATAAATTCCCAATGAATGAAAAGAATAATAATAAATAATAAAGCTATGCAATGGAGGATGAGGTGTTCTCTTCACAAATACTTTTTTTCTTCTCACAGATACTTAAACAAAACCTCCACCGAATTCTTGTTCATAGCTTCCTATCATTGCTTTTCCTTCTCTACCTAAAACTGACGTGGGATCTCACAACATGCTTCAGCAATTTACACATTGTCTGACATCTATTGCTGAAAGCAGAGGAGATTTAATTCCTAATGTAAGTGTTTAGAATTCAGCAGGTCACTTCTCAGTAAGAATGCATTTGTTCCAAAGGTTTATGGGTCTTGGAACTTGACATGCACTGCAGTTCATTTCACCACGTGGGTATGAATAGATTACTGAGGACGCATCCTCTCTCCGGACGTCCCATCGGGCTGGGCAAGCGTTCGAGTGGAAACTAAATATTCCAAGAATCTTAAACATTCCATAGAAAGATAGGGTGAAAATGCCTTGCTAATACCAGTGGAAGAGTGCGGCACACCAAGTGTTTCCAGCAAAATAAAAGCAGTGTTTATTCTGACTGCAAACTCTGCATTTTCCTTCAAAGCACGTCCTTCCTTAAGCTGGAAAGCCAGGTAATGTTTTACATTTGCCAGATGCGGCAGGCCTCTACTAAATGTTGCACTGCGCTGTTACAGGCCCTTGCTTGCGTTAACTTGTTGTGCTTGAAAGCAAATTTGCAAGCAAGTGGAACTTGTATCCCTATCTGTCAATAATTCCTCATCGCACTCCACAAAAAGCCACCGCTCTCCTTTTTCCCCGCCCCCTGAATGTGAAATTGCAGTAAATCAGTCAACAGCCCTGTTTAGCATATAAAGCAGAGAACTTCAAAGCAGAGCAGCCTTTTCTCTCCACCTATGAAATTCCAGACCCAGCTCCTAAATTCAGGGAAATCTACTCGTCCTTTCTACTCACAATTCTGAAAGCCTCGGCGATGCATATTAAAGGGCTGCTGTCAGCTTTCATTGTTTAAGACTGGACTGATTAAAAAAACATTTGGGTAAAGAACCCTTCATGTACTGGGCGAGAAACACGCTCATCTGGAGCCGCCGCTCTGCCATTCTGCTGAGGGCTGTTTTACCACCTGCCAGCCCATCCCCAGCCTGAAAGGTAGCTGAATTGTTTGGCTTCACAAACCCCATTTCAAGATTTGATCCCCTTTTGATAGGAGTTTCCTCAAGGTTTGCTCAAAAGAAGTACAGCCACACGTGCTCAGCGTGCCGCCCATCAGTTACCAGATCTCAGGCTTTGTAGATATCAAATCACCAGTTACATTTTTAACTCCAAAGTTCAGGGAAGGCTTGCCCGTGTTGTTACAGTACATTATAGTAATCTTTATCTTGCATAACATAATGTTACATTGAAGCTTTCTTTCTGCCCAACCACAAGAAAAAGAAAAGCAAGAAAAAAAAGCAAAAATCCCACCTCTCATCCAACTTAATTAGCACTTCCCTATCATCTATTTGAGATAGAGTCACACTGCCTGTTTTCTGCAGCAATAGAAGTAGTAATGCACTCCCACCCTTTGCTCAGCCCCATCCCTGCTCACCACTGCCACACTTTGCCACTCTCTAATTTAATACGGACAAAAACGTCTGTGAGGTTGAGCTGCAACCCCGAGCATCCAAATTACCCATCAAAATCCATTTCTTTCCTGAAACAAACATCTCATCAGGCCACATGCTCAGCACCCTCAGCCCCACTGCCAACCCCCAGCTGTAGGGGGAGGGCCCAAACCACGCTGAATCAGAAGATGGCTATTTTCTGCAGCTGAAATTAATTTCTTTACAAGAAATCAGCATGAGGTCTCTGCACTGTTCAATAACCACTTAACCCTGATGATATTAGATTTCTTTTCTCTTATTTAAACCAATTATCGTGAACAGCTTTCCTCCTGCATCACTGTGTGTTTGGGAGGTGTGGGAAGTGCAGGTAGCCAGAATTCCTGCAGGCTGTTGCTGGAGAACTGCTTCAGTCTGAGCTTTGCCTCTACGTTACATTACGCTGGCAAACCTCACATTTGGTTACATTGCCCTTCCCCAGGACCTCCTGTGAGTTTTCCACATGCCTGATCCATATTCACTTAAATCAAAAGAAAAACTCCCATTGATCTCAGTAATTTCAAGGCTGTGGCCTGAGACATGCGGGGAAAAATAATAAATAAATAAATTGCTATGCTAGAGACCTAAAAGGAATATGCTTCTGTATGTCTTCTCTTGACAAAAACATTTTCTTTTATTAAAAATAATTGCCTGAAAATCAGAGGCTTAATAGGGGCTTTGCTTGCTCACTAACATGCCTAATCAACTCAGCATGGTTCAACCTTCACACGTACTTACTCAGAGCAAACTCTGCCCCGTGAACTGTGGTTATCAATGCAAACAATTCCTACCTGCTACACAGAACTTCCCTTCTGCATGCAGTGAGACTTCAGTTGCACTTTTCTTGCTGTATGTTTTATTCGAAGAGAATGGGAAATCAAGACAGGAGACAATATGATCTGTAGCAGCTCTGCTCTGAGCTCAGACTGTACAAGTGCCTGAAGTCCATCTTTCAGCTTCATAGTTATCAGTACCTAAATTAGCCAATTGAAGTGAGGGTTAGATATGCCAGCACAGCCTGCAATCATGCCTCCAGTTGCAGTACGTCAGCTGTAGGCTGATGCTCAGAGCAGATACAGCTGCAGCAATTGAGGAAGGTGAGTGGTAAGAGTGTCTCCAGCTGTGTGCCTGCCCCAGGAGGGACAGTTGTCTGTGCTTCTGTGTGCCCAGCCGTGCTAAGGCACCAAAAAGCAGTGGAAAAAGGCATGTTTTGGTAAACAAACTTCAGCTGTGGGAGCATATTCTGAAATGTCTGTGTTGGTATCTGTTAGGTGCTGTTGAGCCACAGCACTGCTGGGAGCATGACACCTTGCTTTTTGGCACTGACAGGCATTGAGGTGGCAGCTGTTAGACAAAATATATCCAAGGAACCTATTTTCAAAATGCACCATTCCTAACAGTGATTGTAAGGGTGCCGAATCTTATCTCTGACGAAAACAAGCTGCCTGGTGATTCGCTCCTGTGCCATTCTGCAAAGTGTTCCTGCTGGTGGGCGGTGTGTGTGGAGGAGGACATGCAGTGCTCTGTGACTCAGTGTGTCTGGGAGGAAAGGTGAGTGCAGCTCTCGTGTGTCTGCCCATGTCTGGGACTGCCTGTGCAACGCAGGCTTCAGCACTACTCACCGGCAGAGGTCTGAACCAACAGACACGTTTTAAATGCACTGCATCCCGTTGCCTACCGAGTGGCACAGCATCATAAGCTACAATCTGTTACCAGGGGAATCCTCTCTGTTCATTCACCTTCTTCCTTATGCTAATCCTGTATATGTTTTAAAACAACTCTGAATTATTTTTCCTTTCAGTTTCTTTTCACATTAAATAGCCTCATGAAGATTTCATCCTCAGTTTGACTGTATTAGGTCGATAGCTTTTAATAAACCATAAATATTTTCATTAGCAGATGGTGACTTTTTTATTATTTTTTTTTAATCCTTCATCGTAGGTCCTTAAATAGGTTAAGACAATGTTGCCAAACCCAGGGGAATTAAAGAAAAAGTCAGGAACACAGGAAACCGTATGGTCTGTGACAAATCAATACCTTTCTTAATCTCCATAAACATGGGGATTTCTACTCTAAGCAGCTACATTGAGAATTCCTGGTCTGCCTTCTGAATTTGATGCTGAATTACACAGACAAGGTCTTGATTATCCCTCAATTTTGTGGTCCCTTATTTTTACAAGGAAATTGGACATGAAATAACTCCTGTCCACTGAGTTAACTGGGTGCTCCTGTCGTACACTTATGTCATAGTGCTGATCTGACACGTGGGTCTGGACCACTGCATCTGAGCAATGTTTCATCCCAAAGAAATCCAAATCTCAGGCTTAAAACTTGCTGCTCCCCCACCCAGAGAAAGAGCCTTAGCCACAACTCGTTGCTTACGCTGTGAGTGGCACCGTCTCATTAAAGAGCACAGGCTCACCAGGCACTGATTTGGTCAGAGAATCCCTCCCACTCTGTAGTTCAGTCACAAAGTTCCTATGCACAGCACAAGTATTTTGCTCTCAGTATCTTACTCTTTTTAACCAAACTGAAGCAGACTCAGAGATTGTGGGATTCATATATACATATATTTTTAATGTCATCATCAAATTGAAAAATGTGCTCTGCATTGTAGTTGATTGCAGTGGCCATTAACTATTACAACCTGGATTAAATTGCAGAAGCCAAATCTGCACGAGTAACCCCATCCACCTGGCATGAGCCATCTGCACAACCCAAGTAGGCGCTGCCCTTAGCATCAGTGTGGCACTCAGGGTTACAAATTCATTCTCCTCAAACTATGGGTCTACACACTGCTTCTGTTCTCTCAGACATCAAAGAGGGAGTTCACAAAGCTGTTGCCAAGCAAAACAATGCAAATCTTTCTCATGAATGTGAAAACAAAGGTGAAAACAAAGGTAAAAACAAGGAAAGGAGGGGGAAAAATGTATAATTTATTTTAACTTTTACCAGGTTTGCTACATCAACCTTTGGACTTCTCTCCCCTCAAAGAGTTAGGTGTTCTCAGAATTAAGAAAAGCTGAAACTCATTGTTGGGTATCCTAAGGACAGATAAAACCATGCCTAAGTACTGCAAATCAAAGACAGATTCCTGCTGCCCTCACCTAATTCTTCTCAGAAGCAGGAGAGAAAGACGTGATGGTGGGTGGGCATTAAGGACCAAAACAGAAACATATTTTCTTACTTTGCTGGATAAACGCCAGCGATGTTTGATGGAGCAGCTCAGTGCTTTGCAAGACCCTCAGTCAAACGCTCCCTCACCATCTGCCAGGAAAGTTCCAGCAATTGTGAACTGCTGAGTGCCATCAGATTAACCCTGCTGGGCAGGCCAGCCCCGTGGGACTCCAAAAACAAGTGGAAAAACCCAAACATTCCCTCTTTTCAGGAGTAAATGCTTAAAATCTCAGAAGTAAAAGCTTACCATGATCTCTAGTTGACTCTGAACTCATCTCATTCGTGTTCTGTTCCTATCTGAATGTTATAAAGACACCATTTAGGTCTTTCTCTCCCCTCCCCAAAGTGACAAACAGTAATGATGGCTTGTGAAATCCAATTTTGCATTTTACTTCAAAGCAATTTATTTCATAAGCTCCTGAAGCTTTTTGTATTGATCCCAGTTAAGGTCACCTATCTGCCAGTTTCTGCTCAACTTTTTCTTGCTGCTGACTGTGGCACCGAGGAAAATATGAAACCTGACAAATGGAAACAGCCAGAGAACTTCTGAAGAAGTGCATGCATCTCACTGCATCTTCTGCAGACAAAGACATCAATCCAGGCTTATATGCTGATCTATTTTATGTACGTGAGACAGCTAAAATGTACCCAATATAGACAGGACCAAAGTGAATGTGCATCTATTAGAAGTTTCTCACGAAAGAGGCTTATATACATTTGATAGATGACTTAGTTTAGACATGAAAATATAAACAGGTATAAAATAAAAAGAATTGTTTGAATTCAAGCACATTTTTAAGTCTTTTTAGACATGTATGGTCCCTAAACATTTGCCAGGATGAAGGGGAAAAAAATCTTTAGATAAATTATTACTATAGCCACAAGAGGTAGTGAAGGACCATACCAAATCGTTCTGACTTCCCAACAAATCAGAATAAAATGCCTTTTGAACTAGACGGCAATCCACTGAATTGGAATTATAAATCAGGGCTACAACTCTTGTGTCTGGCAGAGATTCAAACCCTGTAAAGTCACCTTCAGAAAATGGGCAAGACCTCTGTTTTCTAAGCAAAGGGTGCCGCTTCTTTTGCTTTGTGTTTATGTGCCACCAGAGCTCCAGAGAACAACTGGGAAGGCAGTCAGCCGTCCAGCGTGCCAGTTTGCTTCTGTCCAGCTGGGGGGAGGAAATGGGCCAGTTGTGAAGCAGCTGCTGACGGGCAAGGCTGGGCATGGAAGGCAGCTGCAAATGCCAGGAGAGAGGGGCCAAGTGGCAGAGATCAACCCAACCTGGTCCTTTCCACAGCCAGGAGCTGAGCTGTGGGTGCTGGGCTGCACCTGGTCCCTGTGGCTTCTGTTGGAGCTGCCTTGTTTGCTTCCCATTGGGAAGACAGGAAATGAGAAAGACGAGCAGCAAAGGTCACACACTTCTGTGTGCCTAGTTCAACCCGCTCAGCTTTTAGTAACTTCGATTTCCTACCAAATGCAATAGAACTGGTGTGAACAGGACCGGTCCACCACCGCTCAGATGATGATGTGTTGTTCAGTCTGTCTAGACGAGATGCGTATTGCAGTTCT
This sequence comes from Tympanuchus pallidicinctus, assembly GCF_026119805.1. NCBI lineage: Eukaryota > Metazoa > Chordata > Aves > Galliformes > Phasianidae > Tympanuchus > Tympanuchus pallidicinctus. Next base: position 1,442,031 of record NW_026294722.1, read on the forward strand.
GCACAACTGCTCGGTGCAAATCGCCTCACCGCGAGCATTTGTGAAACAGGGACTTCCTCATGTGCTGGCAGGGGCTGGGATTGTGCTGGGGTTTGGTAATGGGGGCCTGAAAGCAGGAAGTTCTTCCTAAATCTGAAAGATGAGGGTGTGCAATTACAGCACGGTAGCTGAAAGGCCATAGAGAAGAGCACTGATAGGATCGTATGAGGGGAGCTGGTAATTAGAGAATGCAGCAGGTGGGAGAAATCATTGTGGTGTTTGTGAGCCAACAACAGGAAGCTGACATCCAGGAGGGAAGCAACCAAGAGCAAAGAAAGGAGTTGCACTCTGTGCAAAGATCCACTGCTGCTGGAGAGCGCGGTGCTCAGGTGCTGCTGTGTGTTCTGAGCCCAGGTTCTGTCCCAGCAGTGTCTGCTCAGTGCCTGCTCACACACACAGCCTCTGAGGGATGTGGCAAATGTAAATAGAATTACCTCTGAAATGAAAGAGTCTCTATTTGTGTAATGTGCGGTAGCTGTTTGAAATACTTTCAACGGCTGTGTTTATTTGATTCCAACTCCACACAGCAATTACTAAGAGCAGCATTTAAACGGCTGAAACCTTAGCGAGAGAGACTGCATAGGTCTCCATTTCTTTAGACAAACAACAGCGTAATCTTTCCAAGTGCTGGAACATCTGAACTTGAATTTCCATCCTAAAAAGTCCAATTATTTCCTTCTAATATGTGCGAAGCTTTCCTAAGGAGAAGTCATTTGCAGAAGGGCTCTCAGATAACAAAGTCTCCCATCTCCCTTGGGTGATTGCTGAGCGCACTCAGCGCAGCTCTCAGTGCAGCCCGAGGGGCTCCTGGGCCAAAAGCTGCTGCGTTTGGTGGCTGGTCGTCCTCCGCTCTTAAAGTGTCGCAATGCTGCATTCTTTCACCACCGCTCAGAGTTGAATCATGGATACGCTGTATCACTTCAACAACCACCAAAAAAAAAAGCCTGATTAAAGAGTGAAAGGCGTTTGGTGTTGGGATTTTGTTTTGCCTTTTGATTGAAGGAACAGAAGCTCAGTACATATAACGCTGTGCCAGGTTTCTGGGGGTTTTTTGTTCCCTTTTTTTAATGACACTTAACAGTTTGCATCGTATTTCACAGAGGCAAATGATCCATTGTCTTACTAAATGCAATTCCCAAGTACCTTCCTCGTACAACAGAAAGAACAGCAATGTCCAAATTACTGGGGATGCCCCACGTGCAGATTGATTCCTTCAAGTTACAAGAGCTAAACAGGCAGAGAATCACACTCTGACCCCTTCAAAAACATCAAAGTGCCAAAATATTAGCTCTGAATCCTCCCAACAACGCAGCCTTTGGTGATTACGCTACGGTGTGAATGATTACTCATAATCTGTACCAAAACGACGAATTATTTATTGATTTTTCTCTAATATTATCAACTTCTAAAGAATGATTACTGGTGTAATAGTTAGCCAAGTTGTTATGAGAATTGTAAGCCCTTTTGGTTAATGCATGGCATATGTCTGAGGCATTCAGCTAATTCACATATCTGTCTGCACTATTAATAGAGAAGGTTACATGCCAATTATCCAGGGTTCAATCAGCCCGTTCGGATACAATAGCTGCAGTGTTCACACACTTGATGTGCCACATTCCTCACAGACATTATAAGCAGCTGGTCCAGATAAGACCACTGGGGCCTTAATATTTCGGAATCACTCCTTCGTCCAACTTGGATTGTGATTTTCTGTTGTTACGTTAACTGAGGTTTCTTTGTTACCTCTAATCTCTCTCTCTTTTTTTTTTTTTTTTTTTAACATTATTTTTAGATTCAGCAGCATTGAAGTCAACTGACATTTTCCTCTTGTTAGGAAAGAAAACAGACCCTTATAAATGGCTGCAGCAACCCACAGACACAGCAGATTCTGGAATCCTCTAAATTCTCCCAAAGTAAGCACTGCTCTGCTGTGAGCACCTCCACATCACCCCAACAGGGGCACGTTGGAAAGACCATCCCGTGCTCAAAGCTAAATCTCGTCTAATTATTTGCCTGCTTTATTTAAAAGCCCAACATAAAAGTGAAAAATAAAATAAAAAAAAAAACCAACAAAACAACCAACACATTAATTAAGGTGATTACTTTTGTTCTGAATTTTTACAGCCTTGTGCTGTGTGCATTTTGGGGGACAGTAACTTTGGAAGAGGTGCTCTCCATTTATTTAATCTCGCTGAAGGTAAAAAGCAGAATACAAACAGCCAATTTAGAGTGCCACGTTAGTGAAGGCACTGTGAGCTCGATTGGGGATTTCACCACATGAAAACCAGACATTCATCTGTTCCCATGGAGATATCCCTTCTCCCAGTCAATCAGGGAGCTGCTCAGGTCAAACAATAGGCAGTGGTTCCTTTTCTCATCTTACAGATGCCCCCTCCCTCCTCCTCCTATTTGTGGGTTTTCTTGCTAACATTTTAACACCTACAGAACAAGCAATTATATTTTCAAATGCTTGGAATGAAGTGTTTGCTGCAATTCTCCAAGCTCGCAGCAAATTAACCAAAGCCCAAATGTAATAAATGAACACGTGGGCCGTGCTGGTTGCTTTCCTTACACGCAGCCTGAACTTTTTTCCAACAGTATTTGCAGTATTTGTGAAAGGTAAAGTGAAGTTTCTCTTCATAGGACTTCTGCTTCTACGAGTGGCCAGGCCACCCCTGGAGGGTGAAGCACACTGAGACAGTCACAGGTAACTTTTTAATTGTTGGAGTAGAACAAAGAGAACAACAACATAGAACAGTTCTGGGAAAAATGCAAAGCCTGCTTACTTACAGAGCGAGTATCTGTGTCCTGAAAGGAAAAAACAGAAAGCAAGAAGCACATGCACACAGAGCAGTTGTACAGCACTGAAGAGCAAATAGCAGGTGAGTAATTTAGGGCAGGCAGAAGGACATCGATCCGAGTGGTTGGATGCTGCAACTGAACAATCCCACATTTAAACATATGATTGTATGATTTATCTGTGCATTTATAAATGTATATAATTTTATATGTTACCACATACAAAGCTACAGGTGCAAATCCCTGCATACCTGCTCTTTAGAAGTGTTACTATAGAGATGGTCAGGTATTAAATTCTCCTGTCTGAAAATGCATTGCTGTTACTGAGCTCTGTGCAGTAACTCCTCTTGAGGAAATACTCTCCCAAAAACAGATTTTAGCAGCCTCCTTCCCCTTGCTGATAGCTTTAGAAGACATCGATTGTTTGGGCAGAGCTGCTGAAATTTCTTAATTAATGTCTTGATTAATTCATTACAGCAATGATTAATCCCTTGTTTTGTTTTTATGCTAATGGCCTGGCAGAGGAGAGCACCCAGACCCAGGGAAAAGCAGGTAACATCCCGCTGTGATCCAGCCAGGGGGCACCAAGGCAGTGGTGACCCACACAGCCCAACATGGCAAAGCAGGGGTGGGTACAGAAAGGGGAGCTGCATGGCTGTGGGATGGGGAGAAGGCTGGAATGGGATTCAGAATAATCTTGCTATGTTGGCAAGGGTAAGGACATGAGTATGAAACAGAAATGCACAGAAAACTCGTTAGTTCTCTGAGAGGACAAAGAGCTCATGCAGAAGCACATCCTCCAACAGCACCCTCACAGCTCTGTATGGATACATATAGGAGAAATGTCAGACACCAACACCCTGCTACCCGCCCAGGACCTGTATCACCCCAGGACTTGTGTCATGGCAGTGCTAGCACAGATTTCTTGGTAAGTATTACTCTAAACGGGGGAAAAAGGCCTCAGAACTACTGTAGCATTGCCCTCCAAGTTCCTCTTTAAATCCCATCCCTGCAGGCCAGCAGCAGCATCCGCTTGGCTGAGCTCTCACCATCACATTGTGTTTCCCCTGCCTGATGTGCTGATTGTCCCCTATGCTGAGAGCTGTGCTCTGCAGGAGCAATGCACACACAGTGCTGCTTGGGTGAGGCTTCCTGGGGTGCCTCTCTGTGTTTCTGCATTGCAGGTCCTCAGCAAAAGAGCCCGGCCCCTGCAGGCTGTGCGTGGGCACTCCAGGTCCTCACCGACAGCAGCCCTCCTCGTGCAGGCAGGTAGGATTTCAGAGCAGCATTCACCAAACTGGAAATGTGTTTAAAGCAAATCATGAAGTGCTGCTTGCCAACAACGCTGTTATGAAAACGATTGGGAATAGATCACAGAGAGCAACAAGGAGAGTTCTGTGCAAGAGAAATTATAAAGGGAACTTGAAGGAGAATTCATGCTCAGGTCCTAGAATAAGAATAGAACAGGAAGCTGCAAATGACACCAGTAGTTTGGATTGTACGATTAAGTAACTGCCGTCCTTATTAATGGAGTCACTCAAGTACGACCAAACAGCCAAGCAAAGCAGTAAAGTCAATAGAGTTAAACTCCAGGCTTTAAACAAGCCTGGCCAGTTGCACAGCTCTGCCAAAAACTGCCTTTCTGTCCCTGCAAGTAAAGGAGGGGTTAAAGGAGAAGTTTCCTTTCTCTGAACGATGGGGCTGGAACAAGGAGGGGTGATCTGTGGAACTGGTTGTGAACCATCTATGCAAATAACTGGGGGAGGATAAACCGTAGTCAAAGATAGTTAATAAATAACATTAAATTTCACACCACGAATGGCACTTGGTATTAATTGCCCTTTGTGCCATTTAGCAGGAACACAGTGCCCACCTCTTCTCCTCTGTGATTTCTCACCTTCTGAAGGAAACATTTGCAAGTGACCCTTTGAATCTCACAGCACTTCTGAGAAGGGTCTGATGGCTCAGCATCTCTCCTTACAGCTTTCCAGCTATGGAAGAAGGCCTGGCTGAATTAACCGTTGTAAAGAAGAGCTCTCTGTTTTCATGTATAGCAGTTAACCCATTATGGGAACAATTTGATCACTCAGGACTCTCCCTACAGTTTTGTTTTGTTTTTTGAAGTTTCCTTTCCGTTTGTTCTACAGAAAGGCAGCTGCTTCCCTGCACTGCTCAGGTCTTCTTGCGGCCACACATCAGCTTGCTCCAACAGAATGCTTTGCACTGCATCATTCCTGGCCACGTGCTCCTGTTGGGTCTCAGTGCAAAGCTCAGAAGTGACACCGTGACCCTTCATATCAGAGCTGTGGGCAGCAGGCACAGTGCCTGGCTTCGCCCCAGGGATGCAAGCAAAACTCAGCTAAATGTGTATGAGAATACATATGAAACATAAACCGTTACATTAGATGTTATCTCCTGATACGGTTAACTAACACTGACATGAATAATGCAGTCATGAATGTTATTTCCTTTTACTTCCTCCAGTATTTTCAGAAGTATTTCAAACACTGCACGACTGCACAGACAACAGAAACTTATTGACTGTGGCAATGAAAGAGGAGCTGACACCCAGGAGGAGGAATTTGTGTGTCACAATAAAAATGAGCCAGAACTCATTGTATTAACAAACAAGTAGAAGAAAGGGAAAGTAGGAAAAAAAATGTTATCTGGAAAAAAGGGTATCAAAACCAAAAGCAGAACTTTGACAGAGCCAGATCCTCCATTGGTGGCTGTAGCGAAGAAAAGGCAAAGGAAATCTGTGCACTAATTCATTCTAGAAGTAACCTGGAGCCTCATTAGGGATATTATGATTGCAAAAGAGGATGGAAGGAAATCAGGCTTGTATAACCACTAGCAAGAAAGCCTTATCCTCTTTGAGAAGCCTCCAGCAGATCTGAGAAAGAAGTCCTAAGAGAGATCCTTGTTCAGCCTAAATAAATCAGAATGCACCCATTTCTTTTGCTAATATTAAGACCTCAGCCAAGGTGATGGACTCATTTCTGTAAATACTGAAGTTTTACTGACCCAAAATATGAAAAAACTCAAAATGACTGTTTGATCCAAAGATGAACTGCTGGAAGTCTTAACATTCTACAGAAAAACATCTATTTGATGGAAGGAAACAGGCACTGTCAGCAGAGGAAGCAAGCTGGGGTTGTGCCAGGTGCAGCATCTTAAGCCATTGATGATGCCCTGATCAAAAGTTACAACTGCAGAGCGAATGCAGCTTCCAGCCTGATCTGTGCTCAGGGCATGCAGTCCACAGGGAGCCGAGCACCATGAAGGCAGCAGCCAGCAGAACGTGTCTGTCATTCATGTCTGTATTTCTGTGTTGCCCCAGTAGCACAAATGCAGGATGCATGTGCTGGTAGAATGGTGGGGGGCTAAACTGCAGAGACCCCAACCCAAACATCGCCAGTGATTCATACAAATTAATTGTTGTATGCAAGTTTTCCCACTTTTGCTTTTGAGTTGTCTGGAAAGTTCTGTGGAAATCCAGAATCCTTTGGCATCAGAAGCAAAACTCATTGATTTCAAGAGTTCTGAATGAATATTTGTATCAAAGGCACATCTCTGCACTACCAGGGTGCATGACCAAGGTGTCTTTCCAGGACAAGGACAATTAGGCTGAGCTTAGTTGTCCGTATCACTAAGCGGTATTCATTCAAACCAGACTTTCCAGTTCCTTTCAAATGCTTACAGTAACTATCAATCAGATATTCACATTGTACAGATTGAAACTGAGATTCAGGTCCTCAGATACCAAGAAATAGTGGTTTAGTGTGAAAAATTCTTTCACCAGAAAGGGAGCAAAGAAAAATCTGGTGAGAAAAATGCAGGTCTCATCAGTTATGACACGGAAGCAGCCTGGAAAACTCCTACAGAACATGAAATATCAGTGGTGATATCACAGTTCCCAGGAAACCCAGTGGTGAGTTTGGTTCCTCATGTGAGTCCCAGCACAGAGAGAAGAGCTCCGTCCCTGAGGCACCTCGCTGTGAACACGGGGCTCTAAATACTGAACAACCCGTGGGGGTGGGGTTTCTATAGGAGACAGATCAGAAAGCAAACCATGCAGTGCGTGCTTCCCAGTGACACAGCACTGCGCAGAGCTGCCACTGACCCAGCTGAGATGTGAGCAGTCACAGGGTTAGGGTTAGCAGGCTGAGAGGCAGAGCTGAGTGCCGGCGTGGGCAGGTGGGCTGACACACACCTTACTCACACCCTCCTGCACTCTGTGTGCAATCTTTAACTTTAGAAACTGTTCAGACGGTGATACAAAGTGTAGAGGGAGAGCGAAGAAGTAAGGAGTGCAGCCCAGCAGCAAATAACAGAGCTGATGGGTGCTCTTGGGTTACAAGAATACACAGACAAAACAGCCATAACAGCTAAAGCTTATGCGTGCCACGTGTTTATCTAAGCATTACTGCTCTGTGGAACAACCCCAGACTGAGTGCATGCAGGAAATAAAGTCGTCTACGAGGATGTTATCAGAAGGAAATAAAATCACTCTGTTTCTCACCAGCTCTTGCTGCTGGCTCTCTTTGTTTTCCTGAATATACACAATTCAGTTACTCAACACAACATCTAAAGCCGTGACACACTCAATTTGCTTTCAGGCAGAAAAGATAGTAAGTCCAATTAGTCATCTAATAGAGCATTTAATTATAGAGCGAGCTGCTTTCAGTGAGAGCACCATCATCCAAAATCATAACGAATGATAATAAATGATATCTGCCAATTCTTGAAATGCAGATAAAGAAACTGAGGATATTACACAGTAACAAAAACCCAGCACTGGAAAAGTCCCTCATTCCCTCTGAGGCCTTCATCCACTGTTGGGAAATGTAGAAAAGCTTATTTCTGAGCCGAACGACTTTTGTTACTGCAGCACGATGGCACTGCTGGTACCACAGACAGGAGGAGAAAGGCAGGGCTGATGTGTGCTGATTTTCTCTGCACTCATGAAAGCAACTCTCGTGACATGGAGTTGTGTGCAGAAATTGACACCGCTTCAGTTCTGACACTGATTGCAGTCTCCTATCCAAAGGCTGAGTTACGCCGAGGGGCTTTGCATTCTAGTGTTCTGCATGCCCCGGCGTTGTAGTTCTTGTGATAAAAATATTAATAAAAAAAACCCAGAAAACCAAAATGTCTTCTGCTGAATTTTCTCATTGCCTCTTCACCCATGAGTACTCATTTGGGAGGTTGATTTCTATTCATCCATTTTGTTGATGGTTTTTTTTTCGTTTTATTTTGATTTGCACAACTGAAACTCAGTCCATAGCTGATCCACAGCCCTGACTCAGCTCCCGAGCACGTCAGTGTGTCTGGGTGTGACTCCACTGCAGTCACTTCGGTGTGAAATTCATACAAAAGTGCACAAAGGGGTCTGTGGTGCCTGAAGCAGCCAGCCAGGGGCACCCAATGGCCATCATCCCATAGCAGCTGAGAGAAACTAGCAGAGATAAGTAGAGCCTGCTGAGTACATGGAAAAAAAATGAAGAAAGGGGAAAAAAAGGGAAAAAGGAGAAAAGGGAAAAAGGGGAGAAAGAGAAAAGGGGAAACGGGAAACAGGGAAAAAAAGGGAAAAAAGGAAAATGTATGGAATCAGGGAAAGAATGAACACAAATCTATCATGTCCCGCCTGTCTGATGGCAGACGCCCTTTTATTGGTCTCTCCTTCAGGCAGCATAAGAAAACCAGCCTCCCCCCCCCCTTCACCCCCATGATGAAGGTGTTTTCTGTGTGTTTTGTGGGACATTCGGGATCTTCCTCATTCCCAGCCTGCAGCAGGATGCCAGGGGAAGCAGGATCCAATTAAGGTGGGGCCCAGCCTTGCTCAGAACATGGGCTCCGTGGGAGAGGCAATGACACTATGGAGCTCTTGTGAAATAATTAGGGAAACTGTTAATGTATGATGCCATTCCTGGCTGTCAGGAAGGGAAAGAAAGGCCTTAATTTAACAGCACGAGAGAGAGGAAAGTTGTTTTAGTTTAGGCATGCCGGTGTAGAACTGTAACTATTTTAATTTAGATTTGCTTTGATGGGCATAGAAATGAAATAGGATAAAAACTTTCAGTGAAATTGTTGCCCATATTGTTCCTGCTTTCTGACCTGCTGTTGTTCAGGCACCTGGAAATTTGGGTCCAGAAATAAGTCTTGAGAAAACAGAGCTGTGCTTACAGCAGGGCTCTGTGTGCTCAGAGCCCGACCCAGGGCTGGGAGCATCCTCTGTGCTGTCCTTGGATTGTCAGCACTGCAATGGGAAGAGTATGTCGATTTTTTTTCTCCTTTTTATTTAATAAAACCCAGCAAACCATGTGCTCAAAGTTAAGCACATGTTTAAAGTGCACAAGGAAATAGCAACAGCTTAATGGATGTCTTTGGAGGGGCAGAGTTGATAAGGCAGATTACAATTTTACCGCAGGACTGACACAAAAATGCATTCAAAACCTCTTTTGAACTAAGAGCAGCTATAATACAATCATTGTCTGCACCAAAGGCTTCTGGCTTAGAAACCAGCAAACTGGGGTTTTATTACATAAATTTCCCCTAAAACACTGTGCCCTCATACAGTTTGTGTTAGCTCTTCTGAAAGCAGACCATAGAGTCCTATTTATACGGTTCTGACACTCCCAGCACAGCCCAAGAAGTGATTTTGAGCCCCTCCATACACTGCCACAACTTCACTGCCCCTCTGCCTGGCAGCCACCCTCCATGCTGCCCACTGGGGCTCCTGCACAAAGCATGCAGCTTCTCTGCTGTCAGTTTGCAGCATCTAGCTCACAACCTCCCGATCCGCAACTGCACGAATTAATTAATGTTAATCCACTCATTATTCATACCGTTATTAATTGGGAGGTTACAGCCTGTCCTAGCACTGACTTCCCTGCTGCCTGCCCCAGAGATCCAGCACAGACAGAGACCCGAGGCCCAGCACAGCATGTGGTGTGGGATCCCTTGGAATGAGGGGATGACAGGGCACCCCACATGGCCCATGACAATAGTTGGACTGGATGGTCTTGGAGGTCTCTTCCCAACTAGGTGTTCTATCATTCTATGATTTGCCCACAACTGGAAGTGCTGTCACCCTCCTGTCTCCCATATCAGCTCCAGAAAAAGATCAGTATGAAAATCAGAGATCATTGGGCAACTTAGCTAGATTTATAACCATTCACTGCTGCTTCCTTAAGGGAGCAGCCGTCCTATCTGAGGGCTGTTGTGTTACATCTATCATTTCTCTCCCAGCCCATACAATGGTAAACACCTGTTCATTTAGCAGCTGATGGAAGACATAATAGCTGTGTAACTGTAAATAGTCAGCAGCTGTAAACGTTGATGCAAATCATACCTAAATGATTGAAAGAGCTGACAGAGCCTATTATGCATCCTGCAAGCAGTGCTGCTCTGCTCTCGTGGCATTTCATTTTTCCCGAGCGGTGACAAGCCTGGTTTTGCTCAAGTTAGGGGATAAAAGTACATTCTTTATTAGATCTAAGAACCTGTAACACCTTACTCCTGTGGTTAAAGTTTTAAAGTGATCTTTTGATAAGGATTACTGTGCTCTGGCTCCTGTCCCAGCTCTGCTGAGGAGCAGAAGCTGAAAGATATATTTGAAGTTGCAATGCTGGAAAATTAGTTGCGGGTGGAGGAGAATGGCAAAACTGCCTATTCTAACAGAAAACGACACAAGTTTTGAAAATACCTATGGTAACACCACTTAACAAAACCATTTCTTACAACAGATCAGTGCAGACAAACGACTTCTCCCGGGACTTTTTGGCTCTCTGATGTTTGCTATTCCAGCACAGGGAACAGCTTTTGCCAAACACCCCCTCACCCACCCCTCTCACGCTGCCTTTTGCAGCCAGTAGGAAGTTGCATGGTTTAACACCTGAATCACTGGAGCGGAGCGCAGGAAGCTTCATCTGCTGTGCTGGGGGGGGGGGGGGGAGGGGGAAGGGGGAAAGGGGGGGTGGGTCTGTTAAAACTACTTCAGCACCAGAGGATTTTGCTTTTCAGAGCATATTGTTTTCTCAACCACACCTCACCTCAGCCCTGATTCACACGGCCCCATTGCAAAGCCCTATTCCTGCAAGCAGAAGCACACGCATGCAGTCCTGCCCACACGCAGTGCACACCACATCACCTCCTGCAGCAGAGCAGTCTGGGCACAGCGCTGCTGGGTGCGGTGCTCACATCTCCCTCTGTCCCTCGTGCACCGTGGTGCCAGCACAGGGAAGCAAGCTGGCTGGAGCGAGCAGGAGCATTCCTGCCAGGTTAAAGCTATTGTACAACCCTGGCTGGAAGGCTTATGTTTACATAAAAAGCAGCAAACAGAAATGTCATTGCCTGACCCAACAGGGTTTACTGACAAATATCTTCTTTTCCTGCAGACCTGCCCGCTACCTCACGAGTAACTTACAGAGGTGGGCTGAATCCATCTAAATTCAGAGATAGTGGCAAAATATATTCCAGCATCATTCACTGCTCAGATAAAATATTTATGAGTGGGGATTTTATTATTGCAATATCTGTTTTTATAAAGCCTAATTTAAAGGAAGACAGAAAGAAAGCTATGAAATAAGTGTTTGCATTTTTAAACACGCTCCTTTAGTGATGACTGTCCAGATCTCCACAGTTTCACCTTTTAGCTAATGATACAATGTGACAGCATAAAAACCCACAAAACACAGTCACTTACCAAAAATTGCCTGTAAATATTCTTACATTCAGTGTTGTTACAGGATACTGATTCACTCCATGTCATAATGCCTGGTGTTACAAATAAGCAAGCTCTCTAACATTTCTAAGCTGCACTCCTTCTTTCTTCCTGGCTCCCTCTTCCTCCTACTCCAGTAGTATCAAATTGCATTGAAGTCAATTAAGAACTGCTCATTTATTATACACACCTTGTTAAAGCAAGAGGGATAATTGAATGCCGAGACTCTTTTTCGTTCATGTCCATGATTTAAAGTAACACGATAGGTAATAAGGATTTTTGAGATTAGATGGTTTATAAACAGATGTGTGGCTTTTTTTTTTAAGGCTCTATTGTAAGAAGGCCAGTTTCTTTGATTTTAACTATTGAAGTGTGCATTAACCTGTGGGGCTGACGTTGCAGGGACGGGGGATTAAGCCCTTTTTTTGAATTTCTGTAAGTGAAAGGTTTTATTGGAGGAGGAGAACAAGGAGGGTGGCAAAGGCAAAAAGACATCTGGAGAATGAATGATGAGCAGAGCCCTTTGTGCCACCATTTGGTTTTAACGCTGGGATTGCTGTGAAATGGTGGCTGTTGCTAACACAGGGCAGCACAAAAATCCCCCGGCTGTGATCCCTTCTGCCTAAGCAAAGGTGATATGAAAAGGAGCTAAAGGAAATAAAAAGAATCTCTAAAACAACTTTCTGACAGTTCTTAATCTGACAGAGATGAATACAGAATGCAAAATAAACTTCTCTCTCTTGTTGTGCATGTATGGTTCAGTCCATTTGTCACACCTGTGCTTTGTCATCGTTATCAAAATGACTAAGATTGAACGTTCAAAAAGCACACTCTGTCCCAGCAACAAATCCGGGATTCTATTGCACATCTTTGAGTTCTTAAAGAGTAACATTTAAGATGTTCTGAAAAGCTCCGAGGTCCCCAGCTGGTTAGCCAGGCTCACGGAAAGCTCACTCTTACCAAAATGCTTTACTGTGGTGAGAGCTGGGAGGCAATGGCTGCTGATGTTCACGCATGGGGAAGCCTCCCTTCCACAAAAATCTCCCATGTAATGGGTGTATTTTGCTAGAAAAGAAGAAGGGTTTTAAACATAAAATCAATGCACTTCTCCCCTATGATGCCCGTTTTCTTTTTGCTTTCTTTTGACCTGCTTTTGTGTGCAAGCAAAAATCTGAACCGTCACTTTTTTTCCGCTGAGGGATATAGAATACAGAAATACAGATCAGATAAAGTAAGGTTCAAGCTACTGAAATCTGCACCCATAAATTACAGCTCAGACAAGAAAGCCTTGCCTGAGCCGCGCTGAAAAACACCTCCTGAAGTGTTCCTTCCTTGTAAGCAGTCTAGTTCACTCAAGGTGACTCATTTAAATACATATTTAAGGCCAGATGTCATTCCACCATTATTTATTAGCTGAACGCAAAGTCCTCAAACAGCACTGGAAAGCCGCAATCCCAAAGCAGAGCAGTGAGCACCGCAGGCACTACAGATTTATTTTACTGTTTCTGAGAGATAAATTTACTCTGGAGACTTTAAAATATTAATTCTCAGGTGTAATAAAAATAAAACCTCATGAAGAACAGCTCCCGGTTCCACAGCCCACTGTCTGGTGACGTTGAATACACTGGATGGTTCTGAACCAATAGGAAGACAGAATTAGGCTTGGTTGTGGTTTAATGATTCTCCAAATGTCTTTTTCGTTTTGTTCCTTTGTCCTGAGGCTCTTCCTATTGCACCCATCCTAGCTGTGGGCAGACAGCAGTGCGCGTTTGACTGGGAGGTTTGAACAAGAAGTGATTCCCAACAGATATTTTTCCTTCAAGAAATGGTATGAAGTAGATAAACAAACAAGAAAACAGAACGGTGCCATTTATTTGGCACTGGGTGTAAAATAGTAACCCCTGGGTTGTAGATTTTCAGGAATTCCTCCACCAGCAAAATAAACTAAAACCACTCCGTAAATAGACAGCTGCTTCTTGAGAATGCTTTTCTCAGCTAGGGAGAAGTTAATTGCATCTTGGAATAAGCAAGCAAAGATTATGTGCTGGGATATCAGAAACTGAAACTGTGAATAAATATGACATAATACCAATGTAAAACAGAAGTAAGCATGGTCCAAGTTGTAACTACACATGACTCTACTGTAGCTCTGATGCAGAGCAATTACCCCGGATCTGGCCCACTGGAAATGCATGTACTCAGCTTTGAAAACCCTTCGGTTGGTATTAAACACTGGGATATTCCACTTGTATACATAACATACCACCATTAAATTTCACAAAACATTCTCAAATCTGTGCTGGATTAGTTTTTTACTACTAAAACCCCTGGAGCTCCATCTGTCTATCAGCACATGCTGGGAAGGGCTACACAAGGCCCTGGGCATCCTGTCCCCAATGGGCAGCATGAGAGGAGAACCTGGGCTCTGAAGGCTAGAGGTGGGCCCCAAAACCTGTGCTTCTGCACTGCCACCTCAAAGTAAGCTAAAAGCTCTATGAAATTACGCCTTTCATCAATTCCCCAAACTGGCAGCCAGATAAAACTGTGCTTGGATGCTTGCATGAATATAGAGATGCACAACCACCATGGGAGGTTCTTACAGTGACAGCTCTATCAATTAAATTATACCTGTCTGTTGACCAGGTGGAACCACATCTGAGGCAGAAACATCTCGTAGTTTGAAGGAGGAGCACGTGATGGGAATGCCTTGCCTACACAGTGCAGAACTCCTGCATACCGACTGCTCTGTCTGCTTGGAGGCTTTACATAGGTGCAGGTTGTGGACTGGATTCAGACAGAACTCAGACACACATTGTGTGAAAGCAATTACAGAGATACAATAGCTTTTGCTTTTAAATCGTCAACTTAATGACTCACTTGGAGTTCTTGCACACAAACTCATACAAAAATCCCTCAAGCAATAGCTTACAGTAAAAATGCTTATGTCTCAATGGGCAGCGCTGCCGTTTGTTAAAAGCTATTTGATGTCTGGGCAAGATTTCTGACTAAGAAACACTTCCTACTGCCTGAAATATTTGGGGGTAATTTCATGGGGGAAATCTGATAGGTGTTGCCATCTACAGCATCTGCATACAGAAGGGGAAGTTCACAACGCCCACTGATGTGACCCTGCTCAGCCATGTACGTGGAAGGCAGTCCTTGCTCAGCCAGAACCCAACTGAGTTTCAGTGCTTTTATTCTACGTTGGCTGCTTTGACCACAAAGAGCAGAGGCTGGGCTGGGTCCTCTGATGGGAGCGTGCAGAGTTTGTGAGTAAGGTGCTTTTATCAGAGAAGACACCAACATCTGCATGACTGGGGTAGAAACGTAGAGGCAGAGATTCCATGACTTGCTTGAGATCTGGAGGTGATTCAGTGCTGCAGAGCAAGGCACACACCTCCTAACTCCAGCTAAACCCCTATGGTGAAGTCCATCCTTCTGGTTTTACTTGCTATGTCCCAAGTGCAGTTGGATTTTCTCAACAATCCCATCCCCTGAATGCTCAGTCCCACTCAAGGCACTTAATTTCTTTCTCATTACCCACCCGACTTCTTCCTCCACTAAAACAGAAGCCCTCCACAGATGTAAACACCCTATTTTCATACCATTGAATTCTTCACATATTGACACTTCCAATTCATGAAGTAAAAATCCATATCTATTCCTTATGTTACATGTACTTTAAATGCAATATTGTAAGAATGGCAGCAGACAAATAGCACCGTGAACATTACAGCTGTAAGCAGTACATTGCTTGGCACAGAGATGTGTTATTTACTATTGCCTGAAAAGTCTCATACTTTCAAACATTTCTCAGCCAACTGTCCCTACAGAAAACATTCATAGAAAGAAATGTTTAGTTTCTAACTGAGAACGATAGGTGACTTTTGTTTCGTGCTGTATCTAACACTGTGGCCGTTTAGATCTTAGATGCTGGAAAGAAGAGAAAAGAAGATATTAACATATCAATGAAAAGCTCTCCTCAGGAGCCAGGGAGTGGGAACAATATTTGCATCTCCAGTTTGGTAACAGCACGGCCAAGGCTGCGAGTGGAAATTTGTGAATCGGAGTTTAACACCTTGGTCTCTGTTTTCAAAATCCAACACGAAAAGCCACCACTGAACTCACGTGCTCAGAAGGGGCACAGCACATCACCAGTGAAGAGCTGAACTCCTCTCAGTTGGTAAAGCATGAGCTCGTATTACAACAGGTGAGCTCATTCTTCCGTGCTCCCAGCTAGTAAATAATGCAGCTAAACAGAAGTAAAACTGCTTTAAGGATATCATAATCTCACTGTTACTTATCTGAAAAAAATTACATCTTTGTGTAGGTCTGGTAATCACCATGTTAAGTAAGATCTCAGCAGATAAGCATCTTCTCCCTAATGCAGGTCAGCCTGATGTTGGGGATGTTCAAGGGCTGTGTACCAGAAGACCCTATCCGGGATTCATTTTCTAACCCAAAACCATTAATAGCACCTGGTGCCTTGGAGCTTGGGAGGCTGGCATTTCTTTTCCTGCACTGTGTAAGGTACCAATGACAATTCCTGATATACATCTAACTCTTCTTGGCTTCAGTACATCTTGTGATAATGAATTCCATGGAATATTTGTGTTGCCCCACAAAAGTATTTCCTTTAGCCATCTTAAACACGTCACTCATCTCTTAGCCACCTTTATTTATGAACTACTTCTTGCTGAAGAAAGATTGAACATTGCATTCCAGATGACACCACACCATTAACGTTTTGTATTTTATTTTCTACGACACCCCTTATAAGCTCTAGTACTTTTAAGAAGAAATTGGAATCCCAACCCAGTGCTGAATACAGAGCCTATTAATCTGTCCTCAGTAATGCTCAGCTCTTTTTTCACACTTGTAGAGCCCACTGGAAAAAAAAAAAGAAAAGAAAAGAAAAGAAAAAAAAGCCTTTCTTTGGAGCCATATGTCAGTGGAATTGTTAGTGTGTGCCCTCTCCTGAGTTATACTGAAGGATGTTGTTATAAACAAAACAAATACCGAGGCATAGAGCTTTTCACAAAGGACAATCATGTTCTGGAGCTGCCTACATCTCCATCACTATCCCCTCCTTATACTCAAAATAGCAGGAGCTGCAGGACGGTTAGCATTGCTGAAATTACAGCCACATATTCAGGAAAACAAATATGGAATTAGAGGACTGTTCTTTGCCAATCACTTCTGAAAACCCTCAACTTGGTGATTTTATGTAGCGCCAAATGCTAAGCTAACATTGCAGCTTTCAAGCTGGGAGTTTAGGGCCCGGTTTTCCAGGTGATGAGCACCCTTGGGTTCCACAAAAGCCACAGCAGACTATAGCACTTCATCAAAATTAAGCCACATGTTGTTTATTTAATTTATTTGTAAAAGATTTTCTTTGCTTTAGTCCACTAACAACTAATTAAGCTGCCTCCAGATTAAGTGGCTGAGCCAAGAATTACAGGATATACCACATGCTTTCTCAAGGCAAATATTTACAGTTGTTTGCAGGGTTGATGCCTTAGACATCTATCTTCTACACACAGGTCATTAAAAAATGCAAAATCACAGAAATCACCACATGACATTATGTGAAAGATTTGCTTTTTGAAAAGCAAGATGTATTCAACGCCAGCTTGCAAATTGTTTTGCAGATGCTATTTCTATAATGCTGGCATGGCTTCTTTTAGCAAGGAGGGCTGGTGGGGGTGGGGGGGAGAGAGCGAGAAACATAAAAGACTTAGATCAAAGATTCTTTTTTGGTAGGCAAAGGCTTCTGGCTTCTTTTTCCTAATAGAAAAAGTTTGTGATATCAGAGGAGACCGCACATCAAGCAGGGTTATGCAGCCCAGCTTTCACGTTCCCTTTATTCGTGCTGTGCGCTCACTGCCTGCTGCTGCACTCCAGTCACTGCGCTGCTGCTGCTGCATGGGGCCTCTGTGGGATTCAGGGAACACGGGCAGAAAATGATGCAGAAACAACAGCATCTAGTGATTTATCGTTCCTGCTAAAGTAAGCTCACAACTGACTGTCCTGAGTGAGGTTAACCCACCGAAAGGCCCTGATGGCTGCCCCATGTCTGAGCAATCACAGCGCGCCTTCGCTCCGCACGGTGCCATGGTGAATGCACCCCTGGGCAGGACAAAGTGAGCACCTCACAGCAAATGCAGGAAGGCACAGGAAATCACATGCATCTCTGATTTCAGTGGGAGGAGATAACAGCTTGCTCCTTCGGAAGAATCAGTTACACAAAGAGGAATTTTAAGTAAACATATACATATAGCATGAGGCTGTCCAAAGCACTGCACCGAAGCATCACCAGCTCAGGTTTGTAGCCATTCAAGTTTAGGGGAACACTCCCAGCTGTCGGTGGCAATGCCCAGCACCCACGGGCCTCCCCACGGTAGGGCCTGCACAGCTCATCCCCCAGTTTTGCAGCAAGCAGGTCAGGGAGCTCCTCAGTTTGCTTCGCTGCTTCCCACAGTGGGGCTGCAGGCCTGCTGCTGCCAAGTGTGGCTAACAGCAGTATGTGCCTCTTCCAGCAGCTCCGCAAATGGAGTTTGTCAAGTTACTAAATATATTAAAGTATGGACTTCAAAAGTCTCTGATGGGAAGATGGTGACAATGAAGGACACCATGCAAACAAATAATCTAACACTGTAGACCTGTTTAAGAGCTGGGAGAAGTGTAGAGAAGATTTTTCTCTCCCTCACCCCTGTGGTTTTCAGGAAAAGGTCTTTGAACTTCTTTATCTGAGCACTTATATTTTTATTACAGGAAATTAAGAGGCTGAATGATGTGTGATTCAACTGTAGATCCCTGGACATGAAATGAAGCCATAATAAAACATTTTAATATGAAATCAAAACCATAAGCCTGACTCTTTCCTACTTCTGACCTCTGCTGTATGGAGGGGCAAGAACATACTGGGAGCCAGCAGTTGCTCCCTCATTATATTTCACCAATAAGTCTTTAGGCAGGTTATGTGCTGCTTTAGATTATAGCATTGGCCGTGGAATCTCTAAGAGCAGATCTCTGCTGTGTAACAGGAGGCAGCCCAGGGATGCTGGTGGGCACACATGACAAGGTGGGGTACAGAACTGCTTCTCTACCAGCATGTACTGCCCACGTGGCAGAAAGGGTGAGTCCCAGCCTGTGAATTTACCCTGCCTCCTTCTAACACAGGGTGAGATACTACAGAAGCCTGAGATACAGATTTTGGACTTAACTTCAGAAATAAAGGAAAGAGATTAGGTAGGAGAAGGTTGCTTGGAAGATTTTTGCTTTCTCTGAATATTACTACTTAGGAAGAATGAATGCAGACCCTCAGGGCACCATGCTGCTGCTAGCTGAGCTGGCAGAGAAAAACACATGAGAACTGCAAGCATTAGTCAAAGAAATCAAGCTAATGCTCTAATCAAGTACAGCTAAAATCTGTAATGCCCAATAAAAGACAACCAGCACTGTTGGAGTAGTGCCAGACAACTGAACAATACAAATTTAGTTTTCCAGGGAGGGTCTCTCACATTAAACTCAAAAATCAACAAAGACTGCAGCCTGATGCTGCAACTAAACCAATCCCATGGCTCATCCCACCATGAGCTCCCCTCCCCTGTGGCAGCCTGAGTGTGACCCCAGAGCCCTGGTCCAGGAGCTCAGCCAGCCAAACACTGACACTCAGACTCTGTGGAATGAGAAACAAGTGTCATTGCCAGCACAAGGGAAGTGCAACAATGCATATCTGTGCACAGAAGAGGAAAGCCTTATCATGAGATTAAGTATGCTGTGATGTTACCAGCAGTGCCAGGAGGAAAGCAGAAGCATCTTCCCATGGCTCCCTTTGGGAAACTCGACTGGAGTTTGCAACAGAACAAGCCACAGTTTGACAGCATGTGTGTGATGACACAACAAATTTAGATCATCTATTTTAAATTTATAATTGAATTGTACTTGTAAATCTGAATCACTAATGGCAGAAAGAAAGCCTCATATCTGCACTTCCAGAGCTGTTCTCCTGCAAGTTGTTTAGTTCTGGATACTGAGCTGCCTGACCTCCAAGGGAGCGCTCGGAGCAGTGCTAGTGTTAAAATAGATAGCTATTTCCAGCAGCCAAACACAGCACTTCTTTTGGTGTTTGGAAATCTGAACAAACCTCTCAAAGGGCTCTCTGACACATAAATAAAGAGCTCATCCATAAATTCACTAATTAAGACTATAATGGAAACGCAGGGGAACTCACGCAGCAGCAGGTTAGACTGGATGACCTCCTCATTCTGCTCCCCTTGGAATTATCCCAGAGCCCTACAGTCCCATAAGAGCGACCCACACCACCCCATTTCATCTTTGCTCACAACAGCTACTTAAGATAGAAACTGTTCACCTGCAGTCCTGGAGAAAGCAGCTCTTCCACCTTGCAAGTCAAGGAGGTATATGGTCTGGGATGAAAAAAATTGAAGATCCTCTTCAGGATGCTTCCTAGCAGACATAGCCAGCTAAATGGACACCGTTCTCCCGTTCCTCACTCTTCACAGGGCAATTCTTCTGCCATTCATGTCTAATCTCTCCTTAGATATCCACTTTGTATTCCTAAGCCAGATCTCTGATAGGCCCTTATTTCTTTATGAAAAGAGAAATCACAAGGGCAAACAAGAGTAGCTCTGCAAAGCCAGTTTTGTGCCACCTACGGAAGAGTCAGTGAAAAACACTCAGGACAGAAGGCACTGTCTGGCACTGCAAATTAAACCAGCCATGTGAGCACATTATACCCGAAACATAAGTAAGGGTGATGCAGCAATGCACAGTGCAACAACTACTGATTCAGAAGTCCTCCTTTCAGCTCACATAGTACCTACTCAGTGTACATCAACAGCATGGTAAGTCCTGGCAGCCCAGAGAACAACACCAGGCTTGCCAAACCAGGGTGACATCCCAGGCTGCAGTCAGCCCCATTGAGAGGGGCAGCATCACTGAGGAGACCAGAGTGACCCAAAGAGAGCAGGAACAAGACAGGAGGAGGTGAAGTGATACAGAAACAAGGAAATAGAGTAAGAAAAAAAAAAAAAAGAAAAAAAAAAAAGCAAAAAGCAAAAAAGCAAAGATTGTTTTTCCAACACTCAGATCCAAAATGAAGAATTTGTCCTTGCTCCACATGCTGTCTGGAGTGCTCAGCTTTATGGTCAGAAGCTGAGAGGATGCAAAGCACAGGTGTGTCTGCTTTGGTGCTTCAGTGGTATGTTCCTCATTTGTGAGAGCAGCTCATGCACCTGGTGCTCAGGGGCAACAGTGATGTGGCTGCTGGTAAATGAAACAAGTATCTGATGAACCAGAAATTAAAAGAGTGGTAAGAGACATCTACTGACAGAGCTAGTGCTATAGCATCCTTATCACAGCTTCAGAACCACTTCACCCACTTGTAGTAGATGGCTTCCCGTTTATATTTAAAGGGATGTGAAATACACAGTAACAAAACAGCCTTAGAACAAATAAGGCCTAGGAGGCAAGAAAGGAGGAAGTGAAAGGCTTAAAAAATAAAAATAAGAACGAGGCACAGCATTTGTCTCTGGCATTTGCTGATACGTCCAAACTGAACTGTCACGTGGAGATGAAGCAATTTTTGTCTTAGAAGTGAGTGCATGTGTGTGTCAGACACCTTCCTCTCATGCTCAGTAGTTTACACACCAGTGAAACCAGAGACTTCCATGGTCAAGGAACCACTGCCTGCCCCCTGGGCGTAGCATCGCTGCACCAAGGCTCATCTGTGGAGCAGAGACCTTGGAATGTTTTTTTTATTTCCAAATTAGAGGTATGGGAGCTTGGCAAACATCAGCAATTTGCCATAAAACCTGATAAATTCTTGATCAGCTGAGCCAGAAAGGCCTTTTCCAGCACCCAGTCAAGAACCTCCAAGCGTAGCTCACTCCTTTTCCCAAAGGCCATAACCATGTGGGACTGCAGGAGCAGAACCAAAGTTCCCTGCAGGGCAAAGGAAATGGGACTTACCATAGCCTTCTCTTCCCAGTGGGAAAAAGACAGCAGGATACATTTCCAAGTATTATTTTGCATCCACATCTAAAAGAGAAAACATCCCCACAATTCATCCTGCGTATCTGAAGCCCTCAGCCTGAATTACTGGGGTTATCAGAAGTCCGTTGACCTTTTCTCAGCAAAACTCAGCAACTGAACTGTAAGAATTTACTGCAGCCGTAACACAGATTTTCTTCCTTATGAAATATGCTCATTTGTGCATTTATACGTTTTGCCTTTTTATTAAAGCATGTATTATTAGCAGACAGCAGGAAGGGCCTTTCTTTTCACTCACTGATTTTATTTAGAAGCGCAACTGCTAAACCTAACACTTTCTGATGGATGCAGACTTAATGAAGTAACAGTATCACCAAAGCCAAGGCAACCAAAACGGAGCAGTCGGGAAGGGAGGGATTTGGGCCTAAATAGCACACAACAACTGGTGTTCATTTCATTAAATGCTTCTTTAAAAAAGTTATTGGCCCTCGAGTTACTGAAAAGGCGCTCAGCTGATGTTCAAACTGTCCAGTAAGTAATGCAAGAAAGTATTGCAATCCTCAGGGAGGATTAAAGCTTCATTACTGCTAAAAAAAAAAAAAAGATTTGAAAAAGGACAAAAGAGGATAAATTCAACACCAAATACTTTTTACAGGTCCCTCGTGCTTCTCTGCAGAATCACAAATGAGAGCTCAGCAATCCCTCTGTTGCCAAATGCTGCTTTCTTGCCCTTTATAATTAGAATGAATTAAAAAGCCACAAAAATTCCTTCATCGATCTTCTCAAAGTCTTTCCAGTTACACTGCATAAATGTCCCGTCCCAATCTGCCACGTTACACACCAGCTTTCTTTTAGGAAGTTCTTCTGAGGCTATTTCTAGGAAAAAGCAAGTAGGAAATGACAATATTTTCTGTTTCAGTGCTGCAAGTGAGGATTTTTCTTTCTCCTTCAAATGCGGTCATCCATAGATGCCCGGAATGCACAAGAGTGACTGGGAAGAATAAAAGTTCACAGATACTTTTATCACAGGCCCCAAAAACTCCAGGCGGGTCATTTTTCCTAATTCTTCCTGCCAAGAAATAGAAATGCTTTCTGGTTCATCGAGCAAATTGGTGGGTCTGAATTCCAGAAATTCAGATATGCTCACAAAGGCAGCATTATGACCCACCAGGTTACGTCTGCAACATTCTGGCCGAGCGCCACTTTGTTAATAAATACAAGCGTTGAATTCAGCTGGGTTTAAAGATTGTGTTCCTCGAGCAGCACCAGAGCTGTAAAGCATCGCTGCAGTTCTGCTCTGACACCCGGACACACAGCCCTGCAGGTAAGGGGGGGGAGGGCACAGCACAGCCCCTCTGAGTGCCCAGGGAGCCATAGGGATCGCACCGCTGTCATCAATTACACCTCAGGTAAACAACAAGGCATAATTAAGCTGGGGTTTGATTTTTAATACAAACTTCAGAGGGGAAAGCAGTAAAATACACAATTGGAGAGAAAATTCTTTTTTTTTCTGGGTTCTGTGTGCTTTCGCATTGAAATGAATGTAAAGATTTTCATTCTCTTCAGTAATAACAACACTTCTCAACTGGAGTGTTGGTAGGACCGTCCCAAAAGTCTGTCCCAAGTTTCTGGTCTTCTGTTCATTTTATTGTCTCTTCCATCCCACTAAAAAATCTGGATTACTCAAAGCACATTTGTTCTTCCAAATTAGCCAGCAAGTACTATTTGCTATTAGTGTTCTGGGTTTTATTTCTCCCCATGCAACGCTATCAGATCCACTGTACAGCTTACAAGCTGTCACAGAGCACAAATTCACAAATACCATCTTCCTACGGGAGCACAGGGATGCAGGGAGCAGTCAGACAGCAGCCAGCTGCCAGAGTGCAGCTCCTCAAGGACAGCACCCATGGGCTTTCTGCTCACAGGCATGCACCCAGACCTCTGCCAACACTCCAGTTTGCTCTGTACTGGATTCTGCATAAGCAGGGCTGCTATCAACACAGGCTTAGCTTCTAAATGTTTGCTTTTTAATCCAGTTGAAGCACCAAGAAGCTGCCATCATCATGCACCATCATGTAAGTAGTTCCTCTGGGGACACCCTGGTTATCCTAATTGCTTCATCCCCCTTTTTGCTCTTCCTGCAATAAATGACACTGCACTGCTATCAGAAGGAGGAGAACTCTTGGCCAGGTCTCCCAGGGCTGGTGCAGCAGTGGGCTCAGACTTCAGCAAAAGCCTTGGTTTTTTTTTAGAATATAAATACATGATTTGAAATGACTCAAATAAGAATTCTTTTCTGAATGGCTTCAGGGGAAACTGTTCATAAAATCCTTTTGTTATTAGCAAAGACAGTTTATTATCAGCACACCGTAATAAAAGAACACGTCTGGGTTATCACTGCAGGACACAAACTGCTTTTCCACTCAGTGCTGAACGCTCCACTCTCTGCATTAAAGACCCTCCACCAGCAGCAGCACAGCTCTCAGTAGCTCTGACTCTCACAGCTGTAGCAGCAAAAGATGCAGACAGTCACCTAGTGGGAAATTTGGAACATTTCTTCTTTCCTATACCCATGAAACACTGAAGTATGACGGAGAGGAAGAAAAGAGGAACTGAGGAGCTCCAAAAAGAATATGGTGAAAAGTCCTGCGCTGAGTGGCCCCAGTAGCTGTGTTGTCAGGTTATTTTTTACTGCTTAAACATGGCTCTATATATGCTTGGCCCTGGGTTCCTACCCAGAAGCAAGGAGGCTTTGTCAGAGAGGAAAAGTTTCTTCCTGTGCTGGAGCTGAGTTCAGAGCACAGAGACGTGAATCGTATCATAGAATCATAGAATGGCACGGGTTGAAAAGGACCAAAAAACGATCATCTGGTTTCAACCCCCTGCCATGTGCAGGGTCGCCAATCATGGCGAGGAATCCTGACAGCCCGCGGAGCTGGGGAGGGGAGAGGAAGGGAAAGGAGGAGCTCTGCTTATGCGGACACTTGGCAGGTGCTCGGTGACATTCGTTCCGTTGTCACAGCTGATCCCTCCAGCATAACCTGAAGCACCGAGTGAAAGAGATCTCAATCTGCACAATGAAACCTGCCGTTCTCCCCGGCGCTGCCCACGGACTGCTTTACACTTTCTCCACTTTTTCCCCACTTGAGCCCATTTCAAATCACGGCGCTCCCAGCTGCAGCCCGCTGCTTTCCACTGCTGCACGAAACCAACACGGCCTTCGTAAATAAAGGCATGCAAATACACACAGGCGCACACTAACAAAATGAAACACAACATTTGCAGAAGTGCAGGCAGATTTACCAAGCTGTGCACTTTACTTCTGTTTTCCTGTGACTCAGAGAAGAAGGAACAGGGCTTAATATTTTTATACATATGACTGTAATACAAATACTTTGAAGACATGTATCTTACAGCATCTCAGCATGGACATGTTGTACTGCACTAGGAAAAGCGAGGAAGCATTTTTATCCATAAAAATGCCATTTGTGAGTGCTGCCTCACCAAAATGATTTGTACTTTCCAGGTGAAGATCAGTCTCAGATAACCGGTTTAATGTTTAAAGTCAATGTCAAGTTGCTGTTGGAAGTTGGCCTGTCCAGATGAGGGATCTAACAGATCTGTCTTCAGATTAAAAATACACAGAGAAACTTGTAGTGTAAGCTAGAACAAAAAGACTTTAATTGCTTTACAATAGACTTGAAAGTGTGCATCGCATCAGTGGATGGAAAAAAAGTATCACTAAGGGTGTGACGACAGTTCGGTATCTATTTTTGTTCCGGCATACACTTCTGTCTAATAGGGCACGTTTCTCGGAGCTTATTTTTTTCTTCCATCTTCTGCAACTTTCTTTGCAGAACGCAGTGGGAACTGGAAAGGAAATGAGATATTCCACACGGTCTGAATGGAAGAATTTTGTGTGGTGCACCTTTAACTGGGCTCTTACAGTTAACCTTCAAAAATCTCTCGCTTCCTTCTCACTTCTTATTCCTTAATAACGTTTTCACTATGAGAACATTTATATCAAATTGCTGCAGTCAGAACAGAACCAAAAAGATTTTAACACAGGCAACACAACAACAATTCCTCCTCCCCCCTCTCCATCTCAGGCAGTGGTTATATGCCCACAGATTAGTCAAAGGTAACATTCAGGGATGTAACAATGTACTAGGGAAAAAAAATAACAGAGGGAGAGAAAGCTTTTGCCTTCTCTTCCCTTCAGGAGGATCAGATCTGTTAGATTCAATTCACTGTGAAAGGTTTTGCAATGATTACGTGCACTGCAGACCTCAGTAACTTTCTCCAAAGTACTTCCTGAACATCACAGCACTCTTCTAGCTGCGGTTTGCTTGCCTGACAACTTCTATCTACTTTTTGCTCTTTTCCTCCATGTTTCCCCCTCCCCCCCCCCCGAAGTGTAGCCCAATAAACACAGATAAAAGGAATGAATCAAGTCATTTAACTTGAGAGATCTGTCAAATAATGAGAGATGAACCTGCCACAGTTTGAGCTTCTTGGCCAGCTGAGCACTGAGCTCGTGGCCTCAGCTGTTGTATTGCTTCAGGAAGTGCAGACTTCAGATGTCTGGCAGAAAATAATACACCAACCCAGGTGGTTTTTTTTTTAAACCAGTGGTACAAAGGAAGTGGTTTTGTTGCTAGCAGGTATCTTGTTTGGGGTATTAAAATAATGAAAGTTCATTGCCACAGATAAACTGTGACTGCGCCCCTTCCAATCTGACCTCAAGCTAGAATGACTGAAAGAAGAACATTTACAACAGCTTTCCCTCATCCTCCAACAAATCAAAATCGCACCCCCTTATACTGCTAGAAGAAATCTTACTTTTATACAATGAAGGGAAGAAGAAAAGCAAAAACAAACAAACTCCAAATCTTGGAGAGAAAAAGATGTCAGTGGTTCTGTGTGCATGAAAATAGAAATCTGGCCCAAACTTCAGTCACTCCTAGTTCTTTTTTCCCAGCAAATGCTGTTACCCACAACAGCTACATTTCCAACAGGAACAGCGAGTTTATCCGCAGGGATGGGAAACGCCACCAAAGCAGGGCAGTGTGTGAGGACAGGCTTTCACTAGAAAGGTGCAGGAATGATAAGCAGTGGATTTTAAAGCAGCGTAGGGAAACGCACAAAGAGCAGCACAGGTGTTGATCAGCTGAATAGCTGAGCTCAGCCACCACCGAGCCACTGCTGGAGCCCACTGGCTGCTGCACATGGCCTTCTGTGCAGGCAGTGCTCCCTGGCTGCTGCGCTGTGGGAAATACCACAGACGTGCGGTGTAACCCAGTAACCTCATAAGGACATTTTCCCTCTAACCCCAATTGCTCACTTTGCCTGATTAAAATGGGTGAGAAATAATTCATCTCGGTGGTTACCGACAAAACAGCCTGGTACACTTCAAAACCCTGTTTGCACGTGATTTAAATCCAGTATCTTCTGATCTAAGAGATAAGCTGTCTCCACGCTGTCTGCTGACCACTACTTTCACAAGGCCTTTTCCCTGTTTAGTTAACTTCTTTTTGCTTTCCTGGGCTACACTGGATGCGAGTTTCACATTTGCCACGTAGGTTTGCACACAGCTTTGCTATAGGGCCGGTCGTACAGCACAGGAGATAAAGTTTCAGCAATTTAAGCCATAACAGCTGCTGCAAAGAGCTGCCATTGGCCAACCACAGCGCTGCTTTGAAGTTGCCATGTCACAATAAAACTGCAGCTTCTCACAAATGCAACGTTTGGGATTATTGCCACAGAACTGGAGGTCCTTTTAGAAATCATTGATGGGGGGAGAGGGGGGAAATCATTAAAACACATTCAGTGTTTTTCTGTTAACTCTGTCTTGAAACCTGCAGCAAAACAAATCAAAACTTTGTTCTTCTTAATGACAGTGTGGAGCACAAAGAAAGAGATCAGGGTTTGCCCTGACTTCCTTTTGTGCTTGTTTATATCGTTGGAGCAGAAAGAATCTCAGCGCTTGGCAGCCCACTTCCTGAAGTCAGAAACAAATAACCTACATTTACTGCAAATGGTATCGAGACGGCAGAGCTCTGATATCACAGAGCCAACGATCTGGTCAAGTGGGAAAGATAGATGGGACACTTCCCCTTTTCATTTATAAATCCCAGCACAAGAGTCGAAAAGACTCACGGCCTTTTCCTGCCCCGAGCCGACAATTTTTCTCCTCCAGAGAGATGCCTACGTTGTATTTCCGAAAGCAACAACAAAAAAATTAATTACATATAAAGCACCGCAGCCGAGCAGCTCCTCACTAACGAGACATCGGCATTTTAAAACATTTACTTGAAAACATCATCGGAGCTGGAACTTAATTGAAATGCTAAAGCTTTGTTTGCTCCCTCGCTCCAACACAGCTGAAACAACAAAACCAGTCGGGCAGCTTTTCCCCTTCGGTCAGGTATGCGCTGAACGAGCGATACGAGCTCGGGGCCGGGAGCAGCGCTGCACGCACGGCTCAGCCCGGAGCCTCCATCACTCCGGGACATCCCCGGCAGCTCCCGCCGTGAGGATGCGGGCTGTGCCTCTGCTCTGGGGTCACACACCGAACGTGGTGCGAAAACACAACCGGTGCATCCTATTCCACATCTTGAAAAGGTTTTCAGACGAGCGTTTGAGCTTTCTGCCTGAGCGATGCGTGCCTATAAAGGGACCGCGTTCCGTTCTCGCATTAAAGCTCCCCTTTCACACAAATGAGGGCTGCCCGTTTTATTCCCCTCCCCGTTGTTTGTTCTCTGGATAAATTAAATTTCTGAAATTCCAATGGAGGGCTGCGACGTTTTGTAGAATCCTAAAAGCTTCAGGTTTCGAAACTTTCCAAACTTTTTTTTTTTTTCTTCCCCTAATGCTTTTTAAAAAGCTGCTCAGAATAGGTGCAGCTAGGCAAGTGCAGACGCCCATAAAGCACTTTTACACCTCCTCTGCGTCAGGTCGTTAACGCCGAATAAACGCTACCATCTCCATTTCTCCGATGGAGAGTGCAATACAATAAGAAACCGTGAATCATGTATATCATTTAGGGACAAACGCGGCGTCTCGTTCCACATTTATTATCACTCACTGCAACAAAGTAACTCAGCAAAATGTGTGCTATGGGGTGAGTTTTACTCCCGCTGCCAAGAGGCTCGAGGGCAGCTGGAAACTGAGCAAAGGCAGTGCCTGCATGGTGTGTAATTGGTCATCGGGATCTCGTGCTTTTGGTGCCATGGGGACATAGCTAACAGAGGAGGCTAGCTACAGCATCAATCATTTGTTTTCCATAATTTGGGAATCTCAGTTGCACCTCTTTTTTCCCCACAGTGGGAATCCATTCTTAATATTTACAAGCAATTCACTTGTAAGCAGGTAAAAACTCATGATCAGAATCAAATTACTGCACTCCTGATGATGCTTCACGAAATGAGCACTTTATTAGGAAACAAAAGCTTCCAGAGAGACTATTTAATGGTAAGTACCTTGGTTTCTTTAATACTCCAATGGTAATTGCTAGTGAGACAATTGTTTTTCTTGCCCAATGATTTTTCCCTCCCCTCATGAGAATTGGTATAGTCAATACTTAGCAGATAATATAATTATCGAGTTCATTAATAGGCAATATTGCTTTTCCACTCATTAAACTAGATTTGTGCATCTGTTTGAATAAGGGTGTATAATTCTCCAGCAATGCAGTGTGTAGTTTTTAATGCTCTCTGACAGCTAAAGGAAGAGCTGTGTGAACCCAGCACTGTGTGCCCATCTCAGAGTGCCCTGTGCCAGTGAGAAAAGCCCTTCCATCACAGGATTTCCACATCAAATCTCCCCCAGCTGGCTGAGTCCCTGCTGCAGCACAGCAGTTAGATTCCTGTCTCGGGGTTAGGTGGATGGAAATAAACATGAAATACTTTTTTGTTCAGCCATCCCACTCTGCAGCCAGCCACAGTCATTAGATGATAGCAGGTTTAAACAAGAGCTGAGTGAGCCATAGAATGGTTTGAGTTGGGGTCATTAATCCAACTCCTGTGAGCAGGGCCACCCCCAGCTCCACCCGATGCTCAGAGCCCATCCCTGCATCCCTGGCCACGGCTGTCTGCAGGATGGGCACTGCCTCCTCCCAGCCATGCTGTGCAGTGCCTTACAGCCCTCAGCACACAGAACTTGTTCCATACACCCAGCCTTAATCTCCCCTCCTCTAGCCCTCATTTCCCCTTGTCCTATCACAACAGTGAGAGGGGCTTCCCAAGCCTGGAATCACTCCACACCACTGAGCCCAGGGCCATCTGCAAATCTGCTGAGGGTGCCCCCAACCCACCATCCGTGTCATAGATGAAGATATTGGAGAGCAGAAAGGTGAAAGGTAAATCAGAAAGGCACTCTCACAGATAGGATCAGCCTCTCACCAGGGCAGAATTAGAAAGAAGAAATCAGTGATAGAGGTAGTTTAAGCTACCTACATGCAGATGCTCCATCATGAAATACCAAAACAGCCTTCTTCCCTTGACTGTGCTCTCCTTACAGCACTGCAAAGCAGCACCGACTTCACTGTGATTAAGAGCAGCATTACTCAGTTTAACCAAAACCTTTTTCTTTTTCTTTTAAATGGTATTAATTCTGTAAGTTTTGGAATCTATTTAGGCTGTTTACTCCATGAAGTTCTGGTCATTTTAAAAGCCAGATTTCCACATAAATCGGAGGAAGAAACTTATCTATTAATTTCTGTTTGTACCCACAGACAAAATAAATGTGCACACTCCTCATACAGCACCTTAAGGTAGTGAGGAGGGGAGCAGTGAGGCAGCAACCCATCGTGGGGAGGCAAGAGGCCTGAAAGGAAACTAAATGCAAGAGAAAAATATTGAGATTTATATAGCAGAGAACCAAAACTAAGCCTCTCCTAAATACCATTTCCAACAGAGTGGTGGGAAAAGATGCGAAGCAAGTGGACCAAGATAGGGACTTTCACTGAACGTTCAGCATAGTGTCAGTAATTTGCCCACAGTGAGAACAAACAAGCTGCAGTTGTATCACAGCACCGCAGCACATAATGCTGTTTGAGTTTCCCTTCTGTATGCTTTTGTATGCTGGGTGCTGATAAAGATCTTTTCCTCTAGTTTCATGTTTGCATGGTATTCTTGTGTAATGGCCAAACCTGTCTGGTTACAGACTCTCCTGTCTCTTCTGATTAATGTTCTCCTCTCTGGACCCCACAGGAGAATCCAGGAAGCTTTGGGTGGGTTTTGGCCACTTGCTGCATTACCTGGGCTGTCATTCTTTTTCAGCCGTGCATTACTCAGAACTCAGCAGTCTACTCTGAGCACTGCTTGAGTTTTTACTTCTGTTTTTCAGAGCAACTTTCCTCTGAGACCAACTTTAGGAGCAATCAGTGCCACGGGTGTGCAACATAGATACCCTGGTGTCACTTGGATCCAGAATTTCAAGTCCTGGTCTGCAAGGAGCCAAGAACAGCACAGCTGCTACAAACTGTGTGATTCCAGGCAAGTGAATTTCCTCTCACTTGACAGCAGTAAATAAGAAACTGTGGATTTTTTAGTTTTTAAATGGGGAGACAACATGTAGCATATAGTACCAAAGCAAGGAAAGCACACCTGTGACACATGCAGACATTCCAGCAGTGCCAGCAGAGTCCTCTCCTGTGGCACAAACTAATGGCTGGAGGTTAGATAGTCATCCATTCCTGCCAACATCAGGAAAATGAGCTACACCTGCCCTGTGGGGTACTATTGCTCCAGCCTGGAGAACCTGGCTGTATGGGAACGGCAGGCACCAAAAGGTGAATTAAATAAAATTATTTGAGGTGACATTCCCATAGAAACTGTTACTGCAGGAACAAGACCTTAAGTCTCATCAAAAAATAAGTAACAACAGCAGAAAAGACTTTATCTCCTGAGCTGCTTCTTCAGAAAGGAACATTATACCTGGGCTCTGTTCTGCTCTTGGCGTACCCAGCAGGTGCACAGCACAGCAGGATGGCAGTCGCCACTACACCCCATCCATACTTTGAGGCAGTTCATCGCCCTTTTCACTAGCAGCATTGATGAGCACCCCAAGAACATGGAAAGAAAACAACGCATTTGTCTACAATGTACTTATTTTGAATGGCTAACTGGGAAACGGGAGGGCTCACACGTGAAAGTTGAAGAGTATTTCTTAGCAATGCTCACTATTACATTTGACAGATAGCATTTGCCTCCAACCTTTCAAACCAGAAGTGGAACAGATGTTCATGAAAAGCCAGTTAATTTCCTGCCATTTGTGAACCGATTAGAAACTGAAACATTAGCACTGACACTTCTTTATTTTTAATCTTGCCCATGTTTAGAAAGGAAAAGAACCACCGGGAGCTAAGGTCTGGTTTTCAGAGAGGAGTGGCCACACATTTTTATTTCCTCTTTTAACCCAAACCTGTGCTGCCGAGGAAATAAAAGGAGAGCAGAATGGACTCCCTGCAGCCCAATAGGAAGCAAACCATCGGCTCGTGCTGGGCTGATGCAGCACAGTGAGCACAGGGAAAGGCATCGCTGCCTTCTCACACCCCTGCCTCCTGCCACAGCTGCTGAGCTCCTGAACAAAGGCTCCGAGGCTGTTTGCAAACATGGCTATGAAACAGGCAGTTCTGCTGTACAGGTCAGACTCAAAAACTCCGTATTCTGCCCATAATGAGGAAGAAGGAAGGAGGAACTTCCCAATTCTAGTTTTCAGAAGCGGTGTTATGGAGCTGCATCCATAGCAAGCCATGCAGGATCTGCTTTCACAGTTCCCAGAACAGAAATCCAGACCCAGGTACAAATCTGGTATCAGCAGGCTGGATTCCATTCTAAACTGAATGCTGTCTCCAAATTTACTTCAGGGCCAACTAGCTTTTGTTAGAAATATTTATGTGCTCTTATTAATCCCAGTGGGAGCACCTCAGACGTGCATTATCAGTGATTTCCTGTCCCAAGAATGCCTTTTGCTCTCCCAGCTGATATGAAAGAAGTTAACAGGAAGACCAGAATTTTTTGGACCAGACCAGGTTGTGTAGAACAGTCTCGCTGAGCAGGCAGTGTGTTGCTGACCTCATCCTGGGGCTGAGGGAGCCCTGGGCCCAGCCCAGACTGTCCTGAAGCAGCTGCTGGGGCTCTGCCTCCCACCAGGCTCAGCACTGCTCACAATGGCACACAGGGGTCCCACTTGGTGGAGGGTTTGGAAAACCCCCCCATCCTAGGACAAGCAGCGTGTTCAAAGAAAGCAAAACCAAACAAACACCTGATTTTTGCAAACTGGAAACCCTGCTTTTCCAGCCAGCTGTACCTGGGAGTGATTAAAAGATGACAAAGAAAAAAAGAAAAAAAAAAAGAGAAAAAGATTTCTGAATCTGAGCTCAAGGTTTAAAGGACAAGAATCTGCCAGGAAAGACTCTCCAGCCAGTCACTGGGACAGTCAATGCTGAATATCCTTTGCTCACATCATGCATACATCCACAATGGGAAAGGTACATGCTTTCAAGCATGTAATGTATACATTGCTTATCTTTGCTTATCTAAAGCCTGAGCAGCAACTGTGATCAAACAGAGCCTCAGTGAGCAGTGGGCTCTCTGTGAGTGCACGTGTGTGTGTGTGTGACCACAGGGCTGGCGTACAGCGAGCTGCAAGACAAAAGCTGATGCTTCTATGAAAATTGTCTTGACTGCATAGCTATTCCAGCCAAGGTGTGCCTTTCTGGGCGCATCTGGAAATGCATGTAATTGCTTTTCTGATTGAGTTTCATGTTTTAGTAACAGGTGGTTGGACTAATCCTCACAGAGTGGCATGCAACACAAAGCTTAACTCATCCCCACACTGCTTTTCCCGTGTTGAAGCAGCACACACCCAGCTTAAAGGTTATGAAACATTTCAGTGAAACTCTCTGAGTTATCCACCCCCCGATATGTGCAGTGAAGATGTTACACAAACGTGCTCACCTCGACTTTATCCAAGACCTTCAGGCCACACCTTTGATTGGAATAAATCAGAGGAACTAAACTAAGAGCAGCAGGACGGTGCACGTGCTTAAACATAAAGCTGATGGCTGGCTCAGCTGGAGTTTTCAGTTTCTCCCAGACTTCACCTCTCATTCCAAGGATTTGCTAAAAAGTGCACAGTTCCCCTTTAAGCCCCTTTCCTTACTCCACTTTCCAGTTTTCTTTACGATTTAATTCCTTTCTTCTTCCCACTTCTACTGCTCCTCTGCTTCCCTCTCTGCTGGGGGAGGGGAAAGGGAAGAATAAGTGCTTTGTTGTCCCTCCCCTCCCCCAGCCTGCCAAGTTTGCTTCTCCTCCCACCCTCTGGAAAACTGCATTTCCCAACCATCTGAAAAAAAAAACCCAAAAACCTGCAGTTTTTAATTGACAACGAAATGTTTGAAAAAGAAGAGAGGGGGGGAAAAAAAGGCTTATAATGCTTGTTGTTTTTTTTTTTTGGCCATGTGATGCATAACTGCAGAATGGGGCTGTGCATCTCGGTGTTACATTTGTGATCACATCACTCCCACCAGCGAGAGCAAAGCAAACTGAACTCTTTGAGAAGTGAGAGAAGCCACTCCGCTCCCCCCAGCGACTGCAGCCCCGCATCCTCATCCACTTGGCTCCAGCTCTTTCAGGATTTTACTTCCCTGCGCACTCTATTCTGTGGGCATTTCCTATTCCCAGCTCTCCCAGTCATCCTCACGCTTTATGAAATGACCAGCAGTTAAAACTGCAAGTGGCACCATGCAGCAGTGTGGAGCTGCAGCCCATGCACTCCCACAGCAGCCCCCCAGGATTGACAGAACTCACCCTCCCATCCCTTCTGCACTCCCTGCTTAGTCCTCTTCCGGCCTTAACTTCACTCCCAAAACTGACAGCTTGGAAGGGGAGATTTATTGGCTCACATAGGGCCAACAGCAGAATGAATAATTTCACATAAACTATGAACGTGCTAAATCAAATCACTATCAGAGACTCTAGAAAAAAAAATGAGTCATGAACTAATTTTAAAGTCATACAAATCCAACTGAGAAGAGCTCTGCTTGGAGAGGAACGTGAAAAAGCTGAGACCTCATTTGCACAACGGTTATAACCCTAAACCAGAGCGTTAGAACTAACTAAAACCAAGCCTTAATTCTCAGCTCTGGGGCGCGCTGAAAACCTCCTGCCTCCAGGCAGCTCCTGTCCCTGCTGCTCTGAAAGCACAACCCAGCAGATAACCAAAGCAAAACCAAAACAGCATCAGCCCAGCTTCCCTGTGAGCACAGGGCTTCCTCCCAAAGCAAGAAGGGCTCTCTTGAAGCCTGACACACGCTCTCCCTCTGGGCAGCACTCCACATTCTGGTCCCCAGAACAACATCCTTTCATCCAAAAGCAGAGCTTTATGACACATGAATTATAGCAGTCATTCTTCTGACATGGAATTACAAAGGTTGGAGAGGATCTCCAACATCACCCAGCCCAACCAAGACTTCCTCACTAAGCCATGTCCCAGCAGCACCCACTCCAGAGCACAGACAAATGCTGAAATAACAGGAGAGTGAGAGGAGCAATGGCCCGAGCAGAAATCCTTCTAAAACTAAAACTCGTAATACAAAAATTGCACTAAAAATCTCCAAGAAAAAACTGCTGAATGAAGATTAACAGTCATATACTCATCCACACTCAGAGCCTGCTCGTACATCATGACCCTAAAGTGTTGTTATATTTGTGTTTTATAAACCCAATCTAGTCAGCAAAATAGCCCTGGGAGTCCCACGTTGCCAGCAAGGTTTGCAATGTTCTTACATTTCCAGGTAACTCCCTGTTTAAATGGCCAAAGTGGCAGCACAGTTCACTTGTACTAATTCTTTTTATATCATTATTTGTGTGGTTTTCTCAATTACTATTAGTCAACAATGCTGAGACCACAACTGCAATGGAGAGGTTGTTTGAGATGCATTGTGCAGTGCTTCCAAAGCGTCTCTGAAAGCCATCAGTCTGTGTGCTGGCCATGCACTGTGCCATCATTTGTGCATGCAGATGCAGACTATGCACATGCATTAAATGAACATTGTAAGCACTGCCAAAAGAAAAGAAAAAACCAAGAAGTGTAACAGCAGAGAACCAAGATTTGTGCATCTTTGTGTTGAAGAAAAGCAGCTGCACCATAAACCCTGATGCAGTGCTGGCTGGGTAGAACAGTCACAAATAAAGGTGTTCTTAGGACAGTTGAACAGCTTTTTTTACAAAACAAAAAACCAAAAAAACTTAATGCAGTTAATAGATGAGATGATTGCAAGACCTGCCATCTCCCAGCCCAACCACCAAATGCGAAATAGCAAGAACAGAGTGGGACTTGTGACCCACCATGTGACCAACACTGAACAAAGCTGAATCTCTTCCTGCACCGTCTGCAGAGCAATCACAGGACGGGGGCTGTTTGCACGAGCTGTGTGATGAATCACTGCGAGCGAATAGATTCGAACCAGGTGGCTTAGAAAAAAAAGGAGTTAAATTAGATAATTTGTGATGGCTGTGATCAAATTTATAAGCGGCTCGTTTTACCTCATTTCTTTTTGTCTAAACGGGCCACTCAGTGCTTAAGGCACTTCAGTGTTTCTTTCAGTGAGCCCACTGAGCAACACTTTGAGTGATGAATATGTTGAGCCCCCCACAGTTCACATTTGGGTTGCTTGTTTGGTCCAATCCGGTCTCATTTGAAAGCCAAACCTGACCCTCACTGTTGTTACAAATACCACTCCCCTACTCTAGGTACTCTGAGTCTCACTCTTCAGCACATCCCTTCTGCATGCAAACCAAAGCAGCCCTCTCTGTGTCCATAAAAGCAGCAATGGCTCCCAGCACAGCAGCCTGGGATGGCTTATCAGCAGCTCCACATGGGTTGGGTATAGATCCCCAAATCTCCCTGCGTGCATCAATCCAGGATTAGAGTATTTGACTTGATTCTATTTTCACTTGGTGGCCTTAGAAGAAGAAACTGCAGTTGCTGCTTCAAAATGGAATAAATCGTCCTGCCTGCAAAATATTGATTTCTGGGTCCCAATAAGCCACTCCACGCCTCGCATCCTGCATCCCAAGCTGCACCTGGGAGATCGTCCTGTCAGAGCTCTCTCTGAGGAGCTTTATCAACAAGCCTGAAATAAGTGATTTCTCAGAGCAGAGATGTGCTCTTTCTAAGAACACAAATATCTCTTCTGAAAATCTGCAGCGAGACATTTGAGCAGAACTGGTGCACGTGGGAAGCTGCATTTCACAAGCATCTCACCACGCTGCCTCCACTCCATGTGCCAATAAAACGGCACGGGCCCTCGGAGGTTAAGTGCTGCATTTATTTGGCCTTTAAGTTTTGATAGAGCTTTAGCTGCTGTGTGATCTTTATTAGAAGCAAGGAGACACTGTGCAGCGTGTCAGGCAGCGGCAGATGTGAAGGAGTGTGTGGTTTCTTTTGTTTTGTTTTTGACTCCTAGCAAGTCCTGACAGCCCTGCAAACATTTGACCTGACACTGCATATCAGTACACAATGTGCATTTCTTTATGCTTTTTTGTTTCAAGGTTTCATTCACCGTAGTGTGGTTATGGTCAGAAAAGAACCGTTTGAAAACACACCCAGCCCTCCTGTGATAGGTCTTGCTGCTGTGTTCACCACAGTGGCTACAGGCACGTTACAGGACAAGGCAGCACATGAAGCCAACCTGTGCAGCTGCCCAGACTCACCCCAGTGATGCTCCCCATCTTACACAGTGCAGGGAAACTTCCCTGAGGAGAACCTGGAAGTAGTGTGGCACCACAAACAAGTCTCCATGCCCACCCAGCTGCTCCTTGCTGCCAGCTCTGAGTTTGCTGGTGAGCTGGTTGTTATGGCTGGGTCACTCGGCCTGAAATCAATGAACGTAAGCAATCAAATGTGGTGCTTTCTATCAGCCTGAGTCACATTGCCTGAAGCAGCTTTGGGACCAGCCGTGCCAGCAGCAGGCAATGTAGGAGCTTGGGCAACTGGGAAAAGGCATCCCTGCCCCACAGGCAGCCACCACCTCACGCAGGGAGCTGCAGCTCACACTCATCCATGAGGCTCCTCATACCCTGAGCATCTCACAACAAAGCTTGCTCAGAGCCCCAGCGCTGGAGGAAAGCCACCCCTCTTCTTCCATGGAGGTGACCAAGCTACAGCAATGGCACTGCATAAACCACGGGTCTGGCAGACAGGCAATGGAAATAGCTGAACAGGTTATCCCACCCTCACCGATGCCTGGCAAAGCCATAAGGAAATGCAAAGATCGTTACTGGACCAACTGACACATTGTTTTTCTCCTCCTTCCAGATAAGCCCCAAAACAGAGCCCTCCTTCACAAGCAGACCGAAGCAGAGGCATCCAAGCAGAGAGACTGAAAACAACAACTGCACATCTATGTTCATTGCTGCCTTTAGAGAACATAGAGGTGCTTCTGGTGGGATAGGAGGAGTTGCTGCAGGGGCAGAATGCAGAGAAAGGGGACAGCACACCTCCAGCATAACAGCAGCAGCTCCACGTCAGTGATATTCAGAATCCAGCTGTATTCTGAGTCTGAGAACTAACGTTTCTAACTAACATTTCTTTTTGGAATATTTGTGGGTTCCCTTGAAGATCAAAGTCCCAGAAGACAAAGAAGGCGGGTGTGTAAAAACAAACAAACAAAAGCACTCTGGGGCTCCGCTAACACGGAGGCTTTTCTCCATCACACGGTTCAAACGCACACAGAGTCAGAAATACATACACCAATAGATACCAAACTTCTCAAGGATGAAAACAACAGTTATAAAGAGAAGGGCCTCAAAAAATAATATTTTCTTCCTCTTATCTAGGCGTTCGCCCCCTCCCAATAACTTCTGTTTTAACCTGCGAGCCGTGATTAAAGGACAGCGCGCTAATTGCTTCAGCCAACAGGCTTAAATACTCGTTCTTATCACCAAAGAAATCGCAGCACAGAGTGGTGCCCGTCAGAGCCAGTCGAAGGAACCGAACGTTCGCCTCATTTACACAACGATTCGATCCGGGTCCGTGACTCAGATCTGCCTGAACCAGAGCGCTGACACTGACTACCGGCAACT
Organism: Tympanuchus pallidicinctus; assembly: GCF_026119805.1. Taxonomy (NCBI): domain Eukaryota; kingdom Metazoa; phylum Chordata; class Aves; order Galliformes; family Phasianidae; genus Tympanuchus; species Tympanuchus pallidicinctus. Next base: position 1,480,704 of record NW_026294722.1, read on the forward strand.
TCAGACAGCCCTCGTGTAGGAGCCGTTCCCCATCTGCAAAGAGAGGGTTCGGAACACGCTTTTTTCCCCCTTTATTAAACTGAAATACGTATTAATCAGTTCTAGAAGCGTTTCACCATTTTCAGTCACGGGAAATGCCATGGTTCCTAAGCACTGCAGCCACAAAGCAGAACCCCGTTGTATCAACGACTGCAGCAAAAGACAGAGACACTTCACACAGCCAATGCCTCCTCCCACATATAGGGAAAGTGGGAAAGTTTTCTTTTATGCCCAAAGGGTTAAAGGATAATGCACACTCTGTAACTGGTCCTGCTAAGTGTGCTTGTCAAACCCAGCTGAGTTTGCATTCAAAATAATACAGGCAATACTGGGAGATTCCTCCCAGGCTTCATTTCAGGGCAGGGAGCACAACGAGCACAGGGCTGGTGCAGGAGATCATCACAAGGGATGTCCCACAAGGGATCCCCACTGCCCGGTCCTTGCGAGGCTCTCGTTAACAGCTCGGCTCCCTGGGGATGCTCAGCCAGTCACGACAGGTACAGCTGCACTCCTACCTCACTCACACGGTTATCATTGCAATACGGTATTTAATTAATCAGGCGCATAACCAGGCAATTAATTATCTCAATAGGCAGTTACACAGTTATCTGATGCATGAACCAAAAACACAGACCCGGCGGTGCAGCTGCACACACACGTGTGACAAACCAGTGGACCTGACTTAATTTCGAGCACTTGCCAGCCACCATCAGTATTTTTGTGCCAGGCACCCTTTGTCACTTCCATCAGCCAGCAGCTCGCTCAGTTAGATGGCAGCGATAGGTGGGAAAGGTTTACATCAGGAACTGAAGGTCTAGAGCAGAAAACCGATAGATGCTCTCCGAGCAGGTTGTGGTGAGAGCAAACAACGCAGGGCGCCCGCCAAGCAGCGCGGGGGGGGAGAAGGGGGCACACAGGTAAGCTCGTCTCCCCTCCAGCAGCCATCTGCCCCAGCAGGGCTTTGTCCCCCTCTCTCCATTAGCATTGCTTTTATTTCATCCTTAATACGAACAGGGCAGTAAGAGAGGAACAATCCCACTTCCACAATAGCACAAAGAGTGACTTCCGTGTTATGGTGTCGGCCAAATCTCTCTTGACCTTTTTGTTTCTTCTGCATTTGAAAGAGAAAGAGAGAAAGGAGCGGGGAATGCATCTTTTCATATACATAAGGCACTTATTCTCTTTTATTCTTTTTATTTTTAACGGCATTTCTGCGGTGCTTACTTAACGCTCCTGTTAAACTATGCACCGCTGCCCATTTAAGGTACGTTATTATTTTTTTCGGGCTTAAATACATTCGGTTTTGAAACAGATGAAGCCTCCGAAGCTCTCATTCCCCCCTTCGGCTCCTCCTCTCCTCGCTCCCCTCCGGCTTGCCCGCCCCTCTCGGAGGGCTCAGCGCTGAGCCCCGCGGGGTCCCCCAAAGCTGCAGGTGAAGCTCGGTGCTGCCCCGAGCGGGAACTCTATCGATCCAAAGATGCAGAACGAAACCACACCGCGATGCTGTTTTATTCTTCGGGTAGGGACGTAAGGATCGCAGCACCTCCGAACAGAGGTTACAGGGCACAATATCTCAGCTGAGGAATGAACCACGGAGGGGAAAACAAACACACAAACACACAAACACACACACACACACAGAACACATACATAAAACGTGGAACGTATATGATGAACCCCCAGAAAGGAGCGCACAGAGAAGGAAGCCGCAGGCGCGGAGCTGCCTGAGCGCCACTGAGCGGAGCATCGCTGGGGTGAAACCGCTCCGAGAGATTTTGGGGGCAGCTTTCAGTGCCCGCCCCACGGAGAGGAAAGAACCTCCAAAGGACGGCACGGCTTGGAGCCCACCGGCACGGCGGCCCCGCAGGCACCGCTCCCCGTGCGGGTCACGCAGGCTTCGCCCTTTTCTGCTTTTAGCCTCCCGATTTCTATGAATGGGACATGGAAAAAAACAAAAACAAACAACAACAATAAACTGCAAGAGCAGCTCGCAGCGCTTCCAGAGAGAGAAACATCCGAGACCTGAAGCCAGGAGCCCTCCAGCGGCGCGGCAGAGAAACGCGCGGCCGGAACGGGGCTTGGGGGGGGGGGGGGGGGGGGCAGCGCTGGCAGCTGGTGGGGGAGCGGCCTCTGCACGGGAGGGGGGGGGGGGGAGGAGGGTGCTGAGGGCGCTTCGCTGTAACCGCGCTGCTGCTGGCGCACAGCACCGCCCCCCCCTTCTTCTTAACACACAAATGTTGAGAGATACAGACGGGAACTTTTGAGTATTCCCTACTTAACGCCTTGTTTTTAAAGCTAAGGAAAAAAAAAAAAAAAATCAGTTGTGCAACAGTGAGGTTACTGCACAAATCTGGCCCTGGAAGAAATTATATCATGTAGTGCTTATAGGAACTTAATCCATGAGGTCCCAGGAATGCTGGGACGCTGTGTGTACATGCACGCACGCATTGACAAAACCGTTCATGGAAAAATCCGTTTCAGACTGTCATTTTTGGACAGAGCAACTCATTCTCGCCCTGTTAAAGAAGCCCTTTTAGGATTCTACTGGTGCTGACATTGGGTGGATCTGCTGGATGTGTCATATATGATTATAGGACAGATTTCAATCGAGCTTGGTAAACTATGGGATCTTATCTGTGTCCTGACTAAGAATTAAAACAAAGGTAATATTGCTATGGACAAACAGGGGAGCTGCAACAGAACAGTGGGGCTATGTAAGAAAAGAGGAAAACAAATCACAGGCAAACCTTAACATACTGGTAGTTAAAAATATATGTAATTCCAGGAAAATACTTTTCATCCCTGCAATAACAGCAGCAGGTTTCTCAGGTTCACTGAAGAGAACACATCGAGCATGACAGCATCCCAACATGGATGGTGCAGGGGGAAGTGAAGCCCAGAGCAGGAGGGCTGGATGGAGATGGGATTCAGCATCACATGGGAAAGCGACCTGGGGAAATGACAGCTCTGCTTTTCTGGTGGGAAGGGAGCAGCCAGGCTCTGTGCAGCCTGGATAGAAGTGGACAGGGATGCAATTACTCCATGCAAAACTGAGGTAAGCACTGCAGATCTGTGCAGTGTCACTTTGCCCTGCTGTGTCCCACATCAGTTTCAGGAGAGCCACGTGCCAAAGCCACTCAGAACGTAGCTGCAGCATTTATCATGCTGGGAGAGGACTGATACCATTCATGATCTTCACTACTAGATCTGCTCTGCACTCTGCAGTCCAGTTTACGTAACCCTGACTTGCAATCATTCAATTACAGTAAAAGCAATTTGATTTCTCACATGTAAATTATTTTAACACATGCTGAAACCTATAGAAATGGTGGTAAAGCCCCATGTGAATTCAAGTTTATGCACCATATTTTTTATATATTGCATATTTGTTAGATTGGAAGCTGATGTGAGGATTGGGTTCTCAGTAACCACCACATCCAGACTGACCTAAAGCTTAAGAATGTGGTCACCTTTCAGATATACATTAATATATATATATATATATATATATATATATATATATATATATAAAAATAACCTGCTAGCCAGTTGGCTTTGGATCTCTTTCTGTATGAAACACATGTTGGTATTTGATTACTCACTATAATAGCATCCATCTGTGAGAAGGGCTGCAGTGCTAATACACACACGAAATCAGTAATCTCATTCTCAATACCAAGAACTGTTTTATCTGCTTTATCTTCTATATTTCCCTGCTGAGAACAGGTTGTGCATAGGGCTCTGGGGCAACTTCCTTGCAGTCCTTCCACTGTGAACACCTCCCCTTTCCACACCTCCCCTTTCTCATTTGAGCTGATCCTTTACACAACCCAGCGTTGGTTTTTCTGTCTGTTCATCATCTGGCCCAAAGCCAAACCTCCTCGTGGGCCGGATATTAAATCATAAACAGTTCAGGACTAGCGCTGGTAATGGAGGTCCAGTATCAAATGCAACAAGAGGGGGGAAAAAGAGTCAGCGTTGCTTAAACGAGGACATGTCTCACTTGAACAGCGACAACACGGGTGTCAGGGCTGGAAGCATTTCCCCTGGAGGCAGTTCCTAAGCCTACCTCGTGTCAGGTAATGCACACTGAGAACAACCAAGCACATGCATACACAGCTGTGTTTTGTATCTCCTCGTTCACCACGTTGGGAGGAGCCCAAGCCATCCTTGCATGGCCCAGTTACCAGCTCAGCATGGGATCTCAGCCTGGGATCTCCCAGCAGCAGCACAGCCACACTTTGCCTCTCACCTGCTCGTTTTGCTCTGCGGGCTGCTAACAGCAGGATTGATTGCAACTACGACTGGATTAAAGATCTCTTTTCAAGTCTCTGAGATGCTTGCTGGCATTGATGGCAGGATTACTTTCATTGGCTGTAATTCTCATCTCAAATGGAGAACTGAGATCTTACAGAAGTACTCTGATACTTGCCGTTCACTTGTTGGTAGGGCAGAGATCATCCAGATGTGCCAAGACGGAGTAGACAAAAAGCAATACTTAGGTCAATGGAGTAACCCACAATACACATATTTGATCCTGAAAACAAAAACAACGTCCCCAAAACCAACAGCACTGTTTCTGGTGAACGCTTCAAGTCCATTTCTGAACTCAGCGGCTTTTTCAGCTTGCGTAGAAAATAACACCGCGGTTTTACCGGGAGCACAATAAGGAGAAAAAAAATTCAAAACAAACAAAAGAAGGTTGAAATATGGTAATAGTGTGAGTTTAGAGTGATCATCACAGATCTCACTGTCAAAGAAACAGCATTCGTAAGAAGTTCTTTGAGAAGTTAGAAGCCAAGCACCCCAAACAGGAGCATGCATAACCATGAGCTGCTTGGAACATTCCTGGCAAACACCACCTAAGAACAAAGATACATCTGTGAACAAAACGCTTAAGGAACACTCTTTGCAAAGCCTTAAATACCGCTTCTATCCTAGAATACAGGCATTTACAAGTCGTTTTGCCAGCAAGCAGTTGTAATTTTAGTACAATGTTTGTTTCCAAGTACTTGAAAGCACCCACTCTCGTGTAACGGACTAGAAATAGTCACTGCCAACTTCACCCTGTCTGCAGAAATCACTGGTTTTTCCTCCCTGAAGCTGGAAGAATGAAGCACAGATTTATCAGAAAGAAAAAAAAAGAACATCCTCTCTAAATTCCTCCACTTCCAACATATGGTTTAGTTTCAGTTTCCTCCAAGCTACAACAATATGCTTTACAGGAGACAAGATGACGAATGCTCGATTTTGGGCTCAGGAGAAGCAAACAACTTTCTCTAGAAGCACATGCTTTGTTTCAAAGTGACATTTGGTACGAGCCCCGGTGTCCGTGTTGTGTTACATCACTGCAGGTCAACTGCCGGCACTGACACGGGACAAGGCAGGCTGCCCTTAACCCTTCCTGCTCTGCTTCTCCCGGGCACTCTGCATTTCCTTTTGCACCTCCTCTAAATCGCAATCAAGGCTGGCTACGAGCTTTAAGTTCACGGAGGCCGAGGAAGGGATTAACACGGCAACGGCTTCAAAATACACCAGAGAAGCGTTTAGCACGGCGTGCAGACAGCGGCGTTCCGATGAGCCGTGCCGGGAGCCATCGCACAGCGAGATGCTGCACACAAACCTGGCTCCTGCCTGCAAAGACGCACAGCCCCCTCTCCCCACCGCCAGTGCAAAAAGGCAGGGCTTGCTGCTGCTCTGAGAATTCCCGCTACTTCTGGCTATCAGTAAGTTTACATTTTAGCACAGCCATTTACCTTTCACAAAGTATCAACCGGGATCAGAGCTGTTTATGTTTCCAGGTTGAAGTTAAGTGGCTGAATCCACGTTTAAACTTGTAAGTCAGTGAGGTGATTTTGTTACACCACCGACTTACAGGTGCACAACATTCCCAGAACCTTCACAAACGAGCCAAGATACTGCCTCAACTTTCCAAACCAACCACGCCACGAGCTCCAGATGACCTAACACCAGACAGGCTTGCTTACTAAGGGCCGACATCCCCTTAAGACCCCCCATGAAAGACTGAACACACACCAGGACAGAACAAACCACCCCCCACCCAGCCCATCTGCTCCCATTTGGGAACAGACCACTCCTACCTGGACCCTTTCTGCACTCAGTCCCCTCTCAGGGCAGCTGCCATGCTACCTTTATATTCTTTCCCAATCCCTCTCAAAGAGAGTTTAGCTCCTTTACTGCCACCAGCTGTGCCGGCCCACCCCACGGCAGCAGTTAACCCTTGCAGGACCTGTGTGTCCCACCACCACAGCAGACTATGGGAGATAAGGCCTGGTGTCCCTCATAAGCTTACCAGTAGGATTGATCGGAGGTTAGAGAGTGTGAAAGGGGACCCCAAAAGTTTTTCAAGAACAGTCATTCTATTTCTAAAAGCCTTAGTATGGATTTAGTTTACACTGGAATTAAATTTGCATGGCTCATGTTCCTGATGGAGTCCTTTGCTATAGCACAAACAACCACCAAAATGCTTCTGTGCCCAGCATCAGTGAGTTCCCTGGGTACTCAGAGCTGTTTCACATTTACCTGGGTCTGCTTCAGGATTGGGACTGTGTTGAGGATCTGTGTTCACTGTTCTCCATACTCTGCTGTGGTCATAAGGGAGCCCACTGCTCTGTGTCAAGGTGACGGGGGCAGTGTCAAGTGCTGCATCACCTGATTGTAGTGATGTGATAAGGGAGGAATTTGGACTTTGTACCTTTCCAGTTTAAAAGCAAATTGTTAATGCTTCCTCTGCAGGATTAAGAAAAAGCAAAGAATGTTGATAAGGGATTTGTTTTTCTTCAAAGCTTTTGATAATTTGTTCTCAAAAAAATAAAAATAAAAATAAAATAAAATGCAGTGTTGAAGGAATCTGTTCAGTCCTTCAGTCTCTGTCAAGGCGGGTGCAGAATTTCCTGTTTTTGTATTCTCAGAACTGCTAAACTGCTGAAGTTGCCAGTAAAGACTTGGGTGTGTTATCCAGAAGAGGTGGAGCCTTCAGCAAATCCAGCTTCTTCAATGATATTCTCAGATGAGTATAGAGAAATTACAGCTATCCCATCTCTGTGCTCACAAGTGGGCTCAGCCCCCACAGCCACAAATCCTCTGCACTCTAATCCTGGGTGTATTATTGCCATGCTATCCTTTCTCAGTATGAAACCACAGATTTTCTTGCATGCCTTCCCAAAGCCAGCTGTAAATGCTTACATACACTAGAGCACAAAGGTAGGCACAATGCTGTAAAAGCACAAGGTGCAGGGCTAGCAGTGTGACACGCAGCCACATGTACCCACCTGGCAGCAGATTTGTCCATCCCCTGCTCTCAGTGTGAGCACACCTCACCGGTTATCTCTAAAGCACAGCTTTGTCATTAAGGAGCAGAACACAGCTCCTGCTCCCAGCTGGAGAGCTGCTCCAGCTGCACACCATGCTGAGGTGGGATACAGGCCTGGCATGGCCAACAATTAGCACAGGTGCGAGGTGCTCTCAGGTGTGTTCCTTTCTTTGCCAATCTTCTCCTTGGAAACACAATTCAGCAAGCAGTTTCAGTAGACATGCAACCCACGAGGAACCTCAGAAGATGATTGCACAGGAACCAGACCATTATTATGATATTTTGGGGCATATAAGCATGGCTAAGAAAAGCTATGACAACATGAAAAACATGAGAAGTAACGTACCATGAAACTCAGTGCCCCAGGAGCCTGTGCTCTACATCAGTCTCATGCTCAGATGGGCTCCCAGGTGCTGAGCAGCCCAGCATGCAGGCAGTGAGGCTGAGGACACAGGGAGGGTGAGGGGCCTAAGGGCAGCCCTGTGCTGGGCCTGCAGAGCCACAAGGGCTGCTCAGAGCCTCCAGCCTCGCTGCCATGTGCAGAACAGGCTTGGAAAGGGTGGCTTGTTGTTGTTGTTGATGTATTTTGAGAGAGGCTGAGGGTGATGCTTACACCAAACAAGTACTAGCTGCTGAAGTGCAATTATTTATTTTGTTTGTACTGGTAATTAGCGGCTGGTTATGCTTACAATTAATGGGTGGACTGTTTGAAACTGGATATTACATTGTTCTGTGCAGGCTGTGTGCTGTACGAGGCAGTGCAGGGCAGCTTAGCTGGGAATTATCTGTAGAACCCACCTTGAAGTGAAATGAAGTTAGGCATCTGGACAGATTCCAGAGAAGAGCAATTGAGCTCTGGTATACTTACAAAGGAGATGATTTGCTTTCAGGCTATGAAAACCCACAGCACCCGGGCTGCTGCGATGGTGCTCATCTCCACATGTTTGGACACAGCATGGCCCAGTCCAGCTCAGCTGTGCGCTGCATGCAGGAGGGCAGGCCAGGGGGTAAATGCCTGTCCACTGCAGAGGAGTGCTTCACACATAAAAAGCAGCATTTAAAATCCATTCCCCGGGTTATTTGTATCATCATGAGATCGCGTTTTGCCCTTAAAACTCTTCTGCACGCGTATATCTGAAGCAGTCTGATCTGCTTCAATTCCCCTCAAAAGATCTTATGTACAAAACCGGGGCTGTTTGCTGACAGCGCAGCCTAAATGCAACGCCTTGGTTTGGCCGCTCTTCTCCTTTGTCTTGGATTGCAGTCCTTCCCAGAGCTTTGATTTCCCAACGACCCGTTAAGCTTTACCGGGCCCGAACACAACAGCTGTACTTTCAGGTTTCTTACACAGCGTGTGGAATGCGGAAGCTCGACTTCACTGGGGATGCATCTCCTAAGACTTTAGTTCCTCCTGGGGCTCCCTGTGCTGCTTTGTAAGAAGGCTGACTCGCTTCCTCAGAGCTCTCGTTTTCCTGTTGTCAGAGAGGAATCAAACAAAAACGGGGAATTTCTCTGCAGGACGCAGTGCCAACAGAACCCTTATTTCATCTGCAATAACAGCTCCGTGGCACCGGGGCACCCGCGGCCAAACTTGCTGTTTTTCTTGTTTTTCTGCCAAGAGGATTTCCTGATTCCTGGCGTTAACCCCACCGCCAAGGCACAGGGACAGAGCTCATCTCACAGCCCTCGCTGCCTCAGGAGGACAGAATGGCAGTCAGTGCAGTTCTGCTCCTTGAAGCACAGACCAGCAGAGAGCTATCTTACACAGAAGATCTGATCTATCCGTAATATAATAACATTTATACTGTCTGTAATGCAGTAATAATAATGTATGGTGCCCATAATACAATTAATTAGCTTGTGGGTTGTTTTTTTTTCATTTGAAAATAGATTTAAGTGCTGTTCTAACACAGAGCCAATTGCGTGGGGCTTGAAGTCACTGTTACAGCATGATAGCTTATTCTGTTTTTCTGATGGCATTCACTGTGCTGACATCTAGCTCTCTCATACACACATGTAACCATGCTGACTGTCACACCATAGCCTTGCATTCACTGATTTGATTAAAACTGTGTGCTCCTGTGGCACAGACAAAGCCTAAAACCATTTTGTTTTGTTGCAGTGTTGGATTTAACAATCCCAGTTCTTCCCTCTTGATGCCATAAAAGGAGACCCAGGTCTCATGCAGCAGTAGAAGTACTCTGTTATGAATCAGGTTTGAAATCTGTAAGCAGTTGCTGTTGGGTGATATCTGCATATGTTAAAAGCCCATGGAGCCTGGGAGCAGAACAGAAAGTGCTACTGTAACTAAAAGGCCTTTTGTCTCTGCTTTCTGCACCCAGAAGCAAGTTTTGGTGGTCTGCATCAAGCCCACAGGGCAGTGCAGAAATATTGTCCATCTCCAGTGATTCCTATGAAGAAAAATGACTCTTTTACCTCACTCTTCTTTGGCTCATTTCTAGTTAGAAATGTAGTCCCACAGACCTTACAGAATTCACATTTGGTTGCCTGTAGTAATCCTTTCTCAAATAACGACAGCTATTCACTTCACAGGCAGGACTTCAACGTGTTGATTTATACCTAAAGGTCACATCAGTCATCCGAGAACAGGGATGTAAATAAAGAATTTTGTCTCCAGATTAAAGCAGCTTTTAATTTTTTTGAAAGGATTAGTATTCGTTTATTTAATCGTAAGGAGCCAATAGCGTACAGTACTGCATCTTTCAGACACAAATGTGCCTTAAAGCATCAGGCTTATGGCTCCTTGTTTGAGCGAGCTGAATAAAGGCACCAACACCTCTGTTTTCTGCAAAATTTATTAACACAGTTATTACAGGAGCCTCGTGAAGCAGGGAGCTGCCTGGGCAGCTTTGATTTTATTAGGATTAATTACAAGTACGAATATAAACAAATATGGGAAGCAGCTAAGTATTTCTTCCTATCATCTGCCGAACATTAGGAGCAGGATCGAGGCGCAGCCTGGCGTTAGGGCAGCGTGGGGACGCGGCTGCCCCCGTGTGTTCCCATTAGGACCTCAAACAGCTTTAAATCTGTTATCCTGCCTCGCCAAGGCAGGAGAGAAGTTGCCTCAATCACGGAAAACCTTTGCGTTTTAGCTTTGTAATTTACATTAATAACCAAGACGAAGCGTAACTTTAGAGCCGCTGATTCTATCGGACTGCAGGCTTGTGGCTAATTTCAGCGCTATAGAAAACCACGAAAGGTGACTTGGTTGTTTTTACATTGAAGTATAACGTTTATCAGAGGGGATTTTCTTTTCCTGGCTAATTTAAAGCTCTCTAAAGCTGAGGATTTGTTGCTCACACCCTGCTGCACAAACTGCATTCCTTTGTCACGTGCACTTTTTCTGCTATTTATTTAATTCACTGCCGCTTTCTTACCTTACATTCCCTACCTTCCACAGACTAAAAATCACCCACATGACCTTTCTTTAAATATGCTACTACACACTCTTGATGATCTTTACATTTTCTTTCTAACATCTAAAGAACAAACCCTGCAAATGATACACCTTACATGATACTCCGGCGTTTGCTTGAGCCTCGGGCATTTGATGACAGCCACGTAAAGGAAAATAATGAGTCAGCTCTGGTGCAGGTGAGCTCACAGGGAGCTGCCCATCCTCCCACAGCCAAGTGCATTCATTACTTGGATTTCCCAGCAGGTAGGATAGAGACGGGATCTGTTTGCACTTCAGCATCAGACATCCTTTTGGAACCCTGTGGAATAAGATGCAGAAATGTGTAAACTTTTTTTTAGTTGGCATTTCAGAACAGTTAGGTCAGGGATTACATGTTACAGTTTCCCTAGTAGACATCACCCACTTGTTCTCATTCCTGCTCTTTGCTTTTCCTAATCGACCCCTCACTTAGTTTATATTAATATATGAACACATCCTGACAGTCCCAGACCAACACGGCCTGCGAGTTTGCTTAACTTATTATTTTAATGTATTTCTAATATAATTTTCCCAATCAACATAAAAAATGATTGTGCTTATGAAGTGGACCAACATACCAGAGACATGTTGCTGCTTACTTTCAGTATTATAGTTTTGGCCAATTCTCACTAAAATATCTCTGGCCTACATGGTTTATTGAAGCCATGCTGGGAGCTTCTCAAGCATGATTAATAGTGTATTATAGCCCGCCTTGGTCTGCTCTGAGTTAAAGGAGCATTAAATACTTTCATGCACGACAGAAATTCGACAATGTTAGAGTGATAAAACTTTTCTACACGACGCATATAATTCCAGGTCTGGAACCAGTTCAAGACACTAATCCAGTTTAGGTTGAGGAAATGCACAGATCCAGCTTGCCAACTAAATTTTTGGCTAATAATTAATAGAAACTTGGCTCTAGTTTAAGGTACCTTGACCTGATTTTGCTGGCCTTGAAGCCATTGAATCTCAAGAACACAGCAGCAAAATGGATCCACAAACATTAAGAGACAGCTGTTAACAGTGTGTATGGATGCCAGTTCTGTTTGTAGCCCCACGCCTAAATCATTGCAGGCTGAGCAGAAAAACACAGTGACAGTGCTAAATGGGCTGTGTGCTTTCCCTACAATACGAACTGTGCAGAATCATACGTGAAATGTCCTTTCACACAGCATGCTTCATACTGGGAGCCTGACTCATCACTTTGAGACACCATGGGATTATTCTGTGTCACAAGGGGAGAGAAAGACCTCAACTTCCTCATTCCTTTCAAAGAAATAAGATCAGTGTTTTTTTTATAGTGATTAGACTTCACTGCACTGATATCCCTTTTCACCTTTGTAAATCTAAGCATAAAGAAGAGCGGACAGCAATGGTAATGGACTGAAAACATCTCCTGCCTGAACGTAACTGCAGTCCTGTGCTGGGGTGGGTGGGTGAAACACCATTGCTTGCTTCCAGTTACATCATTTTGAAGATGCTAGAACAGAATGATTATTGTTTTGTCACTTATGTGCAGCAACAAATAAAAGACACTTTAAAAAATAACAGGCTGTAATGTCTGTCACACAGTGCCAAATGTCATTTGTTTGGTGAACACGACGTGTTTGCATCATTAGGGTTTGTCCAGCAATCCTAAAAACCTCCTCAAGTTAGATTTCCTCCTCTATAAGACTCACTTTGAGCTGCATTTATTCCGTCCAACACGTGAAGATACTGAATCTATGCTAATCTACAAAATAAGATGATACCATTTGCCATCCTTCCTGTAAATGATGCAGATTGGGTGGAGGAAGGAGTAGGGGAGGTAAAGGTCATTTCAGATAATCCCCGTTTTGACTCATTTAGCACATTTGCAGAAGTGTCTCAAGTTATTTGCCAATACTGGTCTCCCTGCTGCACCCATTTTCAAGGTGATTGCTGAGTAAAGCAGGAAGCAGTGAGGGAGAGGGCTGATGATTCTTGTTAAACTGGAATTTCCAAGCACCGCATAAAATAAAGAACTTTGTTCCTGCCCTTTTAATGGCCAAATTCCAGCTCTGCCATCGGAGACTTAAGCACAGGTATTGCTGCCCTAAGCACAGGTATTGCTGCCCGTGTCTCACTCTCCATTACTCTGCACGGCCCTTTTCAGTGCAGTGAAAGTTGTCTGCATTTGTGACAGCTTGGCTGGAACACACTTTGGGCAGAACGCCTCCAAGTGCACAGCCAGCAATGTCGCAGTGCTGGAGGGGTTTTATGATCAGAAGTTCGTGTCAGATCTGAATAGGTCAGAACGTTTCCCATGTGCTGAGCACTCCCAGCTCCTGACAATGTCAGTATGAGTTATTCCAGCTCAGAAAATGATGTAATTACTTGTTCTTTTATTATCAAATCTAACTTTTCTGAATGCCTTCGTATTTCATGTAGCTTAGAAATTCATCTCTTTAGCCATAAGAGCAGATATTACACTTGCAGTCTGTGCCAAAATCACGCAGCCAGGCCATAGTATTGTTTGCCTGCATAAGTGGCTTCATTTGTATTAAAAATTTCAGTATTTTTCAGCCCAAGTGGGAGCAGATGTTTGAACTGAAGCTTCTCCATCAGCTGCATTCCTGGACTATGACATCCTCTCACTCTTTGCCCTTTCCCAGAGGACTCAGTGCATTGAGGAGAAAGTGGTGTTAAAATAGCTGCAATGGAAATAGCTTGCCAGAGTTCAGGAGGAGCTCCGTGGCCATGGGTTACGCAAGCCAGGCCTCCTGGATCTCTTTCTTAGTGTGTCCTGCTTCTGTTCCATCAGCACAAAGCTTAGTATTTTTTCTGAGTTGTTACCAGAGATCTGCACCATTATCTCAAAAAGAAATTTCTGGCATTGGTTTGTGTCTAATCTAATGCTTTCAGATTAATGAGTCTTCCTTCCTGGGATTGTGCCAAGAAAAAAAGATTTCTCCTTTTGACTTCACTGGGTCCCAAGATGAATGAAACCAGTGCAAGTTGGTAGGTACTCCAAGTTCCAGAGTTCCAGAATTTCCTTGCTCCCATTAAATATATAGGAACATCCCAGGGATTCTTACAGGTCAGGATTTTACCCTGAACTGTGTGTGTGGGGGGGGGAAGGGGGAAGAGAAATGCAGAAAACAGAAGTGGCTGAACTGTCCTACTGCCAATCATATTGCCAAATGACATTTTCTTTTGTTCTTAATCCCCCTACCAATATTTACTATTTTGGTAACTCAAATAGCCTTCGCTGGGATACAGAGTAATTCAGTGAAACACGTGGAAATTAAACGCTTCTTATGATGTGGAAAAAAACGTCTGCCTCAGAATGAGTCACACTGGTCTGCATGGCAGCTGACTGCATAACCCCAAGTCCTAATGGGGCTCATTTTCAGACCCACGCTACCATTTCACTCTGTACTGCTTGACATTTCTTTCAGACCTGGAGGGTTTCTTGTCTGTCTTTTTCTTTTGTGACACTCTCAGAAGCAAAGTAGGCAGGAAGGGATAAAAACTGACCATCTCTCAAGAGAAACCAGATTCACTAGGAATCATGGCAGGTAACGTTCAATCAGTTCACATTCTTTGCACCACTTGAACTTTGTGATGAAGCTCAGGTTACAAGTTTTCCAAAGGATGCTAAAAGTGATCCTGTAACTCTAGACTCATTGTGGCAATGTGAGGAAAGATGCAAAACGCTTCCTTTCAGATCTATCAAAAGTAATGGAAATCTGCACTCTTGCAGAGGGGCTCCAGAGGCAGTTCCATGTCTAACCTGCACCCTGAATGCAAACAGGAGAAAAAAAATCCATGCATTTAGTGCTCTGAGGAAACATTTATCGCATGAGTAATAGCAAGCCTTGCAGAAACTCAAACTTTTCGTGTCCTGAATACTTTCATACCTACATTGAAGGTTTCAGTGAAAGGGAGCATATCAATTTTACAGTACATTTTCACAAAAAGAGAAAAAATAGCACGTGTAATTTTTCATTTGCTGATCTGTGGTTGATTACTAATTCTTGGAGCTTATCTTGTGATATCTGTGCTGGTTTCCAACCAGCAAGAGGAATGCTTTGATTTTCTCTTGGTGTTTGGACCACTGCTCCTCGCAGTGGCACCAACTGCTCCAGAGCAGCAACTGAGCTACCAGTGTGGAGGCAGCATGCCTTGGCAAACTGACACCACCCTCACTTTTCCTTCATGTATACACCATAATTTGTAGGTGGTTCAGCATCAGCTACAGGAGCAGGTGAATCATCCCCATGGCCAAGGCATGAACCTGTGAAGCAGGGGTGTGGGAGCAATTATGGCTGTCCCACAGTGCACTGTACCTGTAAATCACTACCCTAAGGCCCAAGTTTCCTTGCCTTTGACCAACACATTGCATTTTAGCTCTAATCCTGCAAGCTGTCTACAACATGACGCTCCTGACATGGACGCACTGCGCATCAGAGCACAAATCTCACAGGGTTAACAGCTTGCAGGTTGGGAGTTAAAACTAGTTTAAGAAATAACTTATAAAGATAGGATCAACAGAACGTACAAGGCCTTTAAAAAACCCTCCAAATGACTGCCTCTTCTCCATCCTCTTGAAGGAGGTGGGGTCCTTGGCAGCATCCCCTCCGCTCTGGATGGAGTCGGTCTCAGCTGCGTGCTGCTCCCTGCAGTCTGGCTGCTCCCTGGTTTCCTGCTTGCTGCCCTTCTGCTTGCTCAGCTCCGCTGGCGGCTTCTTGTCTTTGGAACTCTCCTTGCTTTTTTGGCCCACTGGTTCACTTTCAGCTGTTGCCACTGGCCTCTCTGTGGAGTTTAACGTCTAAAGCAGTTTCAAACAATGGTTATTTTTAGTGGGAAAAGTAAACATTTTGGAAAGCGATCCGTAAGTATGTTTAAACATGAAAGGCCACCTGGCAGGGAGAAATCCTGCTATCCAACAGGTGTCCATTTCCAGAGCTCGAGAGTGACTCCTGCAGCCTCGACTCATGGAAGTAAGAACTCCCAGGAGCTGACTGACCTGAGCAAAGATGGCAACATCGGGCCATCACCGTCCAGCCTTACTGACAGGTTTGTGGATGCTCCAGCTGCACTGGGAGTCAGGACTCACACACACAGATGCTCAGAGCATCTCTACAAAACTGCAACACTGCATCAGAAACTAAAAATTGGGCACGGCTATGAAAAACCACATAGAAAATGCCACCCACAAGTGCAAAAGAAGAGATGGTAATATCCCAAAGACAGCAATGTCAGTGCACTTATTTATAGTGAAGGCAAAGATTCTGAAACTCAGAAAAGTACAGGATGTGCTTGAAGTTGACAGGTAAATAGGTGGATCTAGCAAACAAATAGCAGGAGAATGAAGTTGTCACTATTTTCACAGTAGCAAATGACTAGATAGGTTTTCTCTTATGCAAAAAAATCTTATTAAAATATTAAAACGTTGAGATAATTAAACACACGAGTTTGCCATGTTGAAAAGTTGGAAATCTTACATCTGCACAGCTCACAGCTTAAAATACGTCACTTTTCCAGCTCTGGGGATTTTACTGTTACTCTTTTAATGGCTGATGTTCTTCTAAAGACCTGGAGTCATATGCTTACAGGACAAGCTTAGCTTCCATTTAAAACAAGTGCATTTTTGGACATCATGGCTTCAAAGAAAAACCTGAAAGGAGGAACTCTCAAGAAATAGAATGCAAATATGCCTCTCAAATCTATTTTAAAAATAATAATAATAAAAAAATCAACCCCTAGGTTACTCTGATTTTGGGCAAACAAGAATGGGGAGCAGTAGCAATACTACTGGCTCTTTTCACTTGGTTCTCCATTCTTCCAAACCTTATCTTTAAACAAAAACAACCACTGACTGCGTGTCATAGGATCTGTAGTGCCACATTTAATACATTCAGCCTTGACCATTTAGCTTAAGTCCTCAACAAAATGTGCTTGGATTTAACTGTTTCCCTTTCTCAAGGGCAGACACATGTGGGTACATATTTGCTCACAGCTGGATTTGTCTGCTTTTAGACTTGAAGTTAGCCTTTGCTCTTGTTCCTCAGGACGTGTGAAGCCAGCACAAGAAATCCAGAGGTGCAGCCCTGTGACCCACAGCCACATGGGCCATGAATAGGCACCATCTGAATTGCAGCAGTTGATGAAAGCAACTTCAAGCAGCTCAGAATTTAAGGGAACAGCGAGGTGAGCTGCACTGACGCCACCTGCACCTGCATCTCCTCACTGGAGGAGAGTCCTGCTTGGATTTACAGCAAGGACCCAAGTGATGCACGAAGCTCTCCCAGCGCAAGGACAAGCAAGGCTCCATAAACTCCAGTTTAATACTGTCTTTCATTCTGACCCATTTTGACTATCAAACAGGAACACACAGTTGCTGGCTCCATCAGTTAGTCTTACAAGAGCCTTCTTATTTACCTTCGCTTGCTTTTGAAACGTTTCACTTCAGTGCAATTGCAGATGTGCACATCCAGTTCAAAAATAACCACAGCACCCGAAATACACCTCTGAGATGGATGTATCAGAGTTCAAAGGTGGCAGAACAACTTCCAGCCCCTGCCAACACCCCGTGAGGTCTGTGGGTTTATTCTGTGTAAAATTAGAGCTGAGTCTTCCTCACCGCACATTTCATTGTGTCGGCGCCTGAGAGTTGAAGAACTGCAGCCCAATGCAAATTGGATGCAACAGGGCTATTTCTGTGAGCAGATCTGGGCCTTTGATGTTTGTGGAAAAAAAAAAAAAAAAGAAAAACACCCAAACACTAAAAAAATATTCACAATATATTTTCCAGGCAAAATAAGAAAAAAATATTCAATCAGATAATCTCTTTGAGGTGTTTCATATTAACCTTGAAAGGCAGGAAATTGGCATATTTTATATTGACAGGAGCAGCTCAGGAAATACAAAGTGAAACCTATGAATAATGAAACATGCTAATGTTTCTTATTCTACAGGCTGATCTGCACCTGACAGATTGCTTTTGCTCTCTCAGCTTCAACGGTGCCACTGAAAGGAAAAAAAAAGAGATTAACGGACAGTGGTTTCCCCATGGTGCTGCAGGAGGCCATAATCCAAGGCTGCATTTTAAACGTGAAAGAAATACACCATAAATTTCAGCAGACATTGGGTGAGTGCTGTAATGCATTTTGGTGGGGCACAGAACGGCAGTGAGGAAAAGAGAAGAATCACAGCATTCCAGAAACACTGTGGCAAAATGTCAGGAGATCATTGAGCAGAAATCCTAAAAAAAGGAGAAAGTCAGCAGCAGAGGCAGCCCTCCTTGTGCACAACGCTGCCTTGACTTCTGGGAGCACAAAGAAGAAAGGCAGCAGAACAAAGAAGTTGTTCAAAAAAATTTAAACTGGATGCGAATTGAAGTAAGGAAATACTAAAGAACATAATGAAAAATAAAATAATGAAATGCTGAAGAACAGATCCAGGACTGTAGCTTTTAGCCACGGGGGGTGATTATGCTGGATGTCCTGATGCTGTGACTCTCAGAAAAGGTAACAGCATTTCCACGTCCAATTAAAATACGGGGGTTTTTTTGGAAGCATTTTTAAAGCTACAGAGCATATAATCTGAAGTTCATATTTCAACTCTCAGTTGAAATGATATGACACAATAAAACAAACAAAAAAACAAAAATGACAAAATATCTGCTGTGACTGTTGGTAAATTGCAGTGAGCAGTTCTCATTCTCTCTTTTTTCCCCTCTTCTATGGGAGCTCCCCCCTAAACAATCCTTTCCTCTGCAATATAAATCAGCAAAGTCAAAATCATCCTATCTGTCTGCATTTAGCTTTGGTGGCTAAACCAAGGTACGTGCAGAACATAACTAACAGGAGAGAGAAGAAATGAAACTTTAACTATTGTAACTAAAGACAACAAAAATCCCATGATTTCTAACCTGGCAGCGGCCTTTGAACACTTGTTTAATGGTATACAGGGATATAATACAGAGAGAAGGAAAGAAATAAGGGAATAAGACAAAACAAGAAAGTTGGTGAGCACGCAGCACTGCTGTGCCAGTCGCTGCCACTCGACAGAAGCTAAGGATGGCAGTAGGTGAAAGCAACCCTCCACCAAGAGAGGAAAGCTGTGGGCACTTACTTGGTGCTCGGGGCTGGGGGCAATCTCCTCTGCCGGGGGGGTCGGCCCTCCGCTGCCCCTGCCTGACTGAAACAACACAGCGTTACGGCGCTTCTGACCCGGCTCTGCTCCGCAGCAGTCAGTGACATGAAACATGGATGTGGAACAGTGCGAGGTTTGGTTTAAGGGCATTTGACACTTCCAGAATCCCTACCAATGTTTTTTAAATAGCCACAGTTCAGATGTAGATTTTGGCTGGTTCTGTTCTATGTGCTGCGATTGCCTTTTACAGGGCAATTTTCCCATGAAGCAGTAAGAAATTCCAGCGTGGTCTCAGTGGACCAGAGATCATGGCCAGCAAACAAGGCAGTGCTATCAACCTGCCCTGTGGTGTTCTAGGAAAGGGATTCTGCTTGCTTTCCAGAGACAAACCTGTCTTTGAACGTCGAGAGCGACTTCCTTTCTCCTGAGCCGTCACACTAACTGCATACTCCTTGAATAATTAAAACCCACTTGGCTTTACAGATACATTTTTATACATATTTTTTCCAATCAGAATTCATTTTCCCAATTTCTGCCTGTCAGTTTATGCCCTCTCTCTGTATACATCTGCCTAACAGCCCCTCTGGCTGCCCACCTTCCTATCCCAGTGCAGCACAGCGGGCTGCCAGGCTGCAACACATGCAGCTCACTCACAGCATCTGAAGTATTTATGACAGGGAAAAACACTGCTTGACAAAACGAGCTCAAGGAGTTAACATTACAGGATTTTTGATCATTAAAGTTCAGTTACAATTAGTAATACAAAGGAACTGTATGCACACATTTAATTAAAAAGCATGTTAGAGGGTTCAGCGTGGTGTTCCCTGCAGTACCACATAAGCTACTGAGTTTAGCAGCAAAGCGTAAACTCCAGAATTTCAATGTGCCCAAATTCAAATGTCATTTTTCATTGCCTATGCTCATTGAAAACAGTGAAAGGTTGTGACTTTTGCTCTAAAGGTACAACAGGACGATTTGTGGTTTTATGCAGCTTACAGATTTGTTACTTGAAACACATTAACTGCTCGATCCTATGTGTGCTGTTATTGCAAGGCCTTGTTTCAGACTCTGATTTTCCTTTGAAGCCACAGAAAAATCAGTAGGTAGCAGCAGCAGCATGAGAGAAAGCTGAACTGCTCCACAGCAATTAATTAATTGTCACAGACCGTGGGGGAAATATCCCTTCCGGACCGAGCCTCTGCTCAGCCCTTTGCACATTTCTGCTCATGAATCTTTATCTGTGGTAGAAATGGGGGAGAGGAGGCACCGTGGGCTGCCCTCACACTGCAGCACAGAAACTCAGTCCCAGAGTGCATGAAGATGAATGGAGGTAAGGTTTAGTTTCCAGTTCTGTGTCAGCGAATCTTTAAGTGCCTTCAGAAATATTTACTAACTTTAAGAAAGCTTATAGTATAATGGCAACCTCCCCTTCTTTTTAAATCTATTTTGAAGTAAAAAAAGCTTTAGCTGGCCTTAGATCATCTTCCTCAATTCACACCAAAAAAGCACAAATAATCGCACAAACATCTTGCAAACTTTGCCTGGACAAAGTCTCCTCTCAACCACACTGAAATTTGGACTTAATGACCCAAGGACATCTCTGCAGAGCACTGCTGACTCCCTGTTCCCACTTCTGGTTGTTTAGGATTGTTGGAAACTTCCTGAAAATACTTTCTGCTTCCAGCAGCAATAAGGCTGGATCATCACGTCTTCAGATGGGAGCAGGTTGTGACAAGCAATAAACTTGCCACATTTTTATAAATAATACGGGAAAACTAGGATGAGACAACTTGATTCAGGCTACAATTAATTACATAGATATTTATATGGGGTAGCAGGCTAGCACAGCTGCTGCAGAATAACCCCTACCACTGCAGATACCATTTGGAAAATGTTGTTAGTTACTTATTCTGCCTCAGAGCATCTTTGTTAGCCCAGGAACAGGTTATTTTATTTACAGACCACACTCACTGCACTTTCAGACCACCTGTTTTGCTCAGCATCTTCCTGGCTAAGGACAAGGACTTTCAGTCCTAGTTTACAGTTGGCAATCCTGCTCATTTGGATTAAAGAATGTTATTTTATACTCTCTTACCTCCTCCACAAAAGAGATATTTTGAAATGATTTCTCTTACTTAAACTTGCATTCCTGTATATAAACACGAAGAAAAAGGGAATTTTAAAGGCTCAAATCATCTGATGTGGTCTAGATCCAAAGGGACTCTTGGACTGCTCACCACTCCTCATTGCTTCCACAGGGCATATGGGGGAATGGCTCACATGCCACCATTGCCACTGAAACACCTGGAGTGGGTTAGGCTTATCCCACTCTGCACGTAGTAAGACAGCTATTTGATTTGATTAATGAGAAATGACTGACTTCCAATTAGCAGCCCTGGATTTTGTATTTGTGTAGACATGGCCCATTTAGATAACACAACAGGGGGATTTGACATCAGAACATATCCTTAGTGGGGCTGTTACACAGCACAAAGCTGCATGACAGCTACATGGCTTGGATTCTGTGCAACATCATGGCAGTTATCCAGCAATCCAAAAGTTATTCAAAGGAAACTGCTTGGGACGCACATCAAAGGGCAAAAATTATATTCAGTATTCAGGATCTGCTTGGAAATTGATGGCCAAAAGTAGAGTAGATGAATATGAAGTGCTTCAAAAAGCCACAAAACCACTTGTCTGAAGGTCTGCCTACATTCTACTTCTGTCTGTCTGGGCCAAACTGTGGATTAACCCTCTGCTCTTTGAACACAGCTGTTTTTTTCCGTAGTGACTAAGATGGGTGTGGAACATAGCTTTATTTTCAAACAGTGCTTTTTCTTTCTTGGTAGGGTTATATGACTTGAAGCCATAGTTGTCGCAGACTTCAGTGTTGGATGCATATTCCTTCTTCCTAACAGACAAATTATTAAAGTGCCCTTTGGAACCAAAGGCCTGCTGGGTTTACAGCGCCTTGGCTGATCCTACAAATCATGGCTGAGATACTCAGATCCACCAGATGGGTTGTGTAGCAAAGTAGCACCAGAAGAAAAAAGTAAAGGCACCTACCATGGGTTGGGCTGAAGCTATCAAAAACCATAAAGCCATAAACATTGCCAAACTCAGGGGATGGGTGGGGAGAGATTTGGAGTGTTGCTTTTGCATCCTAGGGTCTGACTCGTTAATTTCAATCTTTGGCAATGTGACAATTCATAGCTGTGATCGTGTGGAAAACGTGGGCTATTGCATGGCATTATAAGAAAGGAAAAAAAACCACCTCTTTTTTTGATGTATAAACTACTTTGACACCCACACCATGTAGGTGCTTGAAAATAAAACAGCACTGACTAAAAGTTAAATTCTTTCATATAAATGGGCAAGGCTTGCCAAAATAGATCAATTGCGGTATAAAAATCCTCAGGTCTGCAACAGCAACAATTCATTTAATCAGAAACGTTATTTCTGGACTGGGATGACTTTGCTCTCTGGACACCACTCCAGAACCTCTGGAGGAAAACCCTGCCATCTGCACAGAGACTCCTCAGCTCTCCACGCCTATCACTGCACGCCAACAGCTGCCACTTCATCACCTCACTGCTTTCCTTCTCCCCTCCAGTTCTCTTCTGGGAAAGAGGATGAGACTCTGTGCCTTTATTTCACCTATTTCGTAACATCTTCGAAGCAGCAGCTCTGCCTTTGCGTGTGGAGTGCAGCTAAAGGAGCTGCACTGAGGGCTCGTGCCGCAGCAGGACGCAGGGCCGGCCGGCAGCACGGGGACGTTCCACGCCGCGCCGCCAGGGGGCGCTGCAGTACGCGCCTGAGCCCTGCGTCGGACACCGCGGTCGGTTTGCAGTTCGCCGCGCTCTGCTTACCAGCTTAAAAAACTTCCTCAGGTTTGCTTTGGGTGTTTTGCTTTCTTCTCTTCTAGGTTTCACTTCCAGCACTTCTGGGCTCCTCTCATCTTTGTCGGGAGTCACAGCTTCTAGAGATGTGTCTGCTTTCTCACTGTGAGCAAACTCTGCTTCTTCCGATGCGTTCTAGGGATTGTTTTGAGAAGACATTGAGAATGCAGGAAAAAAATAAATACAGACTAATCAGTGAGTAATCAGTAATTTCGGATTTACAAAACAAAACAAAAGTTACAACGTAGCCAGTGGTGGTACTTGTTCCTAAACACAGTAATTTGTCTTCAGCTGCAGTTTAAAGAGAAAATTTAAATGAAATTACTTGCAGGAGGATGCAGTATGAGCAGGTGACACTTGCTATAACCAGTAAAAATGAGCAGTGCCAGACCCAGGTGGTCACATATGGAAGCAGGAACATGATGATGTAATTCAAAAAGGAACAACACAAATACACAGACACCAATAGTCAGAACTCTGATCAGCACCCTTCTCTGACAGCAGTGTGTTTCCTCTCCCAGATGGAAAGCTAAATGACTGCTTGAGATACAGGGCATTCACAGAGCTCATTTATTAACTCACCTAATCCCAGAGGCCACCCCTATGCAGTCTTGGCCCCTGTTAAGAGTTCAGGAAGCTCTGCTGGGTACCCTTACAGAAGGGTTTTGAGCCCTGCTGCACTTTTGTGAACAGCTGGAAAGTTCCTCCTATTATAAAACACTTCACGAAGCGGCATGCAGCTTGTGGCTCCTTGGAAATATGCATCCCCATAAGATTTCATTCATCTCCACAGCTCATTTCAAAGCTATCCAGGGAGATTTCAGTGAGTTTAAAGGAACAACAAAAACATCCACAGTGAACAGGGTGAACAGGAGCTCATTTCTGCTGCAGGAGATGGAGCATACATCTCCTTAACTGCTTCTTCTGCCTTCGATGAATGCCCTGGTAAGTAACATTCTCCCATGCCCTCAAGAACCACTAATTAATTCCCATCCCACTGTAATTGTATGAAGAAGCATCTTCCTTTCTGCCATAAAGAAGCTATTATGCTAATAACCAGGTAATCTGAACTGAAGCCAGCACTTTGTCATGCTGTATCCTTTTGCAAAAAGGCACACAAAGCTATACACACAGCATAAGTTACACCTTCAATACACAGCCTTCAATACCAAATCAAACAGAAGCAGTCACTCATTATTGCCATCTTAAACACAGGTTTCTGGTTAAACACATAGCAGTTACAGCTGAAATGTATGCTGACAGCAAAAGGAAACAACTGCTGTAAGTAAAGCAGAATAATTCATGTTTGATGATTATAGCACATCTATCTAGGAACTCACATTTAATGCATACTCAGTCGTTTTAATAAAAGTAATTTTAGTCATATGCAGAACATAATTATTTAGAGGACAAGACCAAAGATGCCCTGCAGCACCAGATGTCATCTCTGACCAAACAGGGATGCCTCCTACAGCAACAGCTTTCAGCACTGCTGCCCTCTTACACTCAGTGATTGCCATGTAGTACATCTGGTTTAATAGTCCCCGATGGACTTTTCCTACACAAACTTAGCTGAACACTAAGAGTTGATGTAGACTCCTGACACCCAGCAGCATCCCACAGCAAAAAATTCTGCAGCTGAAGTACGTGTTATTTGGAAAGTACTTTCTTTTTATCATCAAATACTTCCATTTGGTACTTTGCTGCTTTTATTTTTGAGCAATAACAGCTGATCTTTCCTATTCACGTTTCATGCTCCAGCAGTCATTCTGCATGTTGCTATCACCTTCCTTTCTGCCAACTTTTTTGAGCCAAAAAACTCTGAGTTTATGTACTTCTTCTAACAGAAGCCATTCCATATATTTATGCACTTCTTCCCTCCTAGCTTTATACCTTTAGCTTTATGATATGCTCTGAGATGGAGACCAGAGCTGCAGCCATGTGCAAGGCATGGACTCAACATGTGCTTCAAGAGCAGCACAACAGCTTCTCTGGTGTTTTTTGCTCCTTTTTTATGGATGAGGTGACTTTGGGAGATGGCAGGAATGATGCAGGAATAAATATCCCTCGTCCCCACCTGAGATGACAGCAGCACAGCCTCCTTCCCATGGAATTGTAGATTTAATTTATATTTGTGAATATTTCAGAGATAATGCCTAATAATTTTAATCTATACTTCTGTCTCATTCACATAAAGTCATTCACTGTCTGTTTGCTTGAAGAAAACAGTTCATTGCTTGAGTTGGAGGAGTGGCTCAATAACGCAGCAGCCTGACTTCTGGGAGCTCATCGTTTCAGTGGCTGCAGTTTGGGATCATATTCCTGTTATTCTGTTACAGCTGCAACCCAGATGAGGTTTGTCTCTCAAGCTACATCTGCGCAATGGCATCAGTGTCACTACTGACAAATGTGTCCTGGGGGAAACGCCAAACCGAGAAGCACTGCCTATTTAAAAGAGAAGAGCTAACAGCTGACTATTCAGGGAGATGGATTTCTTTGAAGTAATCGGTGCCTCTTTGTACGTTTCTTGCATGTTCCTCAGAAGCCTCCAGGAAGATTTGAATTCTGCTTCAGTGCACCTAATTGTGATTTACTGATTGAAACAGATAAACTGTTTACCTACTGAGTTATTTTGTGCTCTATCAGACAAGGTTGTTGCAGAATTTGGTTTATCTCCAGATCCTCACCTTGCAAAAAAGGACCAGAATCCCCTTTTGTCCTGTCTGCCAGGGCGTGTGTTCCAGGTCCAGAGCAGGTAAACGATGATGGGAACTTCATAAGTCCCGAGTGATTTTAACATTTATCCTGCAAGCTCTGTCCAAAAATTTATCTTTGCTTTCCTAATGACACAGTATGGTTGCAGGATCAGCAGTAAAAGGTGTCATTCTGCTTCACTCAATAGCTAACCTGATGGCTGTTTGTATTATTGGTACATAAATTCTCCTCAGTAAGAAGAACACTATTTTGCTGTGTTTGTATGGCAACAGATTGCAATGCATCAACTCTCTTTTTTTTTCCTTAAATAGATCTCCTTTTAAAGACAACTTTTAATTTTGATTTTTAAAGACAGCTGTCTCAATGCTCTGAGATTTCCTCCATTCTTTACTTGCATACTTTTGATCTGATGTAAAGGAAGTGCTGAAGTTCTCTGCCCTGATCATACATCTACAAGGCTTTGAATCAAGGTTTTCAGCACAGATATGTGAAATTATGATCTGTAACTTTATTTTAATATTCCTTAACATTTGCTAGGAATGCTTCGATGACAAACAGTGAAGTAACACTTGTTAATGTTCTCATATGGAACAATCAGGAAATGGTGTGAATAGAGCTGAAGCAGTTTCAACCTGCAGAGCCAAATGAGGACTTCTCTTCCTAACATACATATCCACATCCAGCCAGAGCTGCAGCATTAACTGCAACACGTTGACAGTCACTTCATTAGCTGTGCTTTGAAGTGAAAGCTCATCAGAAGACAGATATCTGAGAGTCTGCCTGGAAGGAGAGCAGTTTGGTCTGAATTCGGAGTGCTGCAGTTGCTATCTGTTAGTTCAAAAGAACTCCCCAGGACTGAATCATGGAACAGCTGTCAGCATCATTGCTCCCCCTAGCAATAGAGCTGTGCATTCAGCATGCCAGAAAGAAACTCAGCAAAACAAAACACTGCAAGCAAACTGAGAGAATCCTCAAAGCAATCCAAGCTGGAGATTAACCTCTACTTTAAGAGCCATCATACATTATGCCTTTTCTTAAAGCCTCAAGCTGATTGGGTTACCCAGATCTCTCAAAGGAGAGAGTTATTGTCTGCCAAGATAATCCAGCAAAGCAACTTGAGACTTCCATAGGTAAGGATTCAACCTCAAGCAAGCAGGTTTTATTTATTTACTATTTAAAGGACCACATTCGGTTTTGTATTGCAGAAGCTTACTCTCAGAAAACTTGCAAAAATAATTGGTCTCGGGGTGATTCCAGAATCAAAAAGTTCACATTAAGCATTAAAAAAGCTTATTCTGCAAATCTTGATGCCAGGTTTCATCTACTAATACAGCTCACTTTATTTGGTACAGTGATTCAAGTAATTTTTAGCGGTTTTGGTAGCAAGGTAAACAGCTTTATTTTTACGTAGGTAAAATTAGATCCAGCATTATGAGCAGAAAAGTGAAAGGATTTTGGCAAGAAGTGTGCAGCCCTGAGGTGCTCAAGATGCCAGAACTTCTGTGGGAACTGTTGACAAGTTAAAAAGCCACACGGTGGTTATGTGGGCCTAATTTAACTGCAGTATGCAACACAGGGATCTTATGGCGATCACTAAGGACAGAACCTACATTAAGCAGAGCCCCAAAGATCCGTAGCCGCACCAGTTTGAACAGATCTTCCTAAATAAGGTTTTGAAATCTTTCTGAGGTTCTACCAGATTTTTGAGTTCCCTGTTTTTCTACAAGAAAAAAAATCCTGTTTATGTTTTTCCTTTCTTAAATACAAAGGGCTTTGTTACTTCAATTGATAAAACACTGAGTTCAGACACGATTTATTACTCAGCTTTACACTGCAACTGCATACAAGCATTGAGCAGAAGGACTCCTCATTTCACCCTGATGTTCAGCAATACATCCTGCTTCCCAGCCTAGCTTTCAGCTAAGCCAGACTACTCAGCTACAGAGGAGGTTTCCGTAGCAATAGCAGCTACATAAAAATGTTCCCTTCCCTCCTCCTCCTATACAGGTTTTCCTGTCATTCTACTTATCCAATTCAGCCAGTTCCACTGGAAATAAGGTCCGCAATAACAAATGTTTTAAGCTTGTTTACTCTGTAAATATCTAAACTTTTTTTTTTTTTTAAACTGCAAATAATACCCAAACCATTTCCATTTTCTCTGCCCACAGGAAAATACAGCTGCAGGGCTAGCTGCTCAGTCTGCATCTGTGTATTTGGAAGCATTTCATTTCTGGGATTGGAACTTGAACAGAAGCCCAGGAAAGCAGTTATCCCACATCCAACATTTCAGTGAAGTTTAACCCAGCTCTTCTCTTAAAGAAGGAAAGCAGCAGCCTTCAGCTGGTAAAGCACTAAGGATCACAGAAACAGTCAGTCCCAATTTAAGTCAAAATGGCAATTTAACCCATGGAAATGCATTTCTGTAAACAACTGAGCTCCACTGCCAGACTTTAAGACTGATACACTCTTGTGATTTCTTTTCTACTGAATAAGAACAGACCCACCAGAACTAAATCATTTCTCAGAAACAAACTACATTTCTACATCTATATCTCTATTAAGGAGATAACTTGATAAATAATATTATCTCTGGGATTTTTAACACGTGTGTGGAACTGATGATTGTTTTTTTTTCCACTAATATTATTACTTGAAAATACTACAGCTGGGTTTTAAAGACAGTGGTTTTGCAAGACTTTTCCAGAGGAGCCCAATTGCCATTATTGGCAAGGTGTAGATGTGACTGCCCAAAGCTCGTATAAACATGAGCAGCTGTATATATTATTTGTGTCCCTGTGCACTTAGCATGCAGGATCTGCTCAGCTTTGCAGATCTGCCTGCTTTACTGCAACCATACACTCCACAGTGCCTCCACATACTGGGTGATGAGCGAGCAATGGGACGGACCAGCTTCAAAACCCAGACATACCTTCTTCCAAAAGAGTTTGCTCAGTGGCATGGGAGTGGATGATCCCTTCTCCTTCGCTGCCTCTCTGGGGGCTTCAGTGGCTGCTGCCTGCTGCTGGGCTGTGGGCTCAGGGGCCTTTGTGCTCTGCTTAGCTGTCTGCGGCTCTTGAGCAGAAGGAACATTTTTGTCTGATTTTACAGAGGTGACAGGTTGCTGTTCACTGATCTAGAAATAAACAAACACATCAGCTGTTGGAAACATGTGAATGATGAGCTGACTGCAGTGTGTTTGGGCATCAGCTGGTACAGAAGGTTGGTGCACAGCAGGCTGCCCCTGCACCGGCCGTGCAAAGCAACAAGGTGCAGCTTACGAGCTGCCTTGCCCTGTCTTGAAGTGATGTGTCAAACAGAGGAAGCAAATTATGTAGCAACCCACCCTTCCTAACAGAGAGGATTAATTGATAAAAAAAAAACTTAAACACTCTTTGAAGCTGAGAATGACGGTGAGAATAATTACCCTTAGACTACATTATTCATACATAGATAACTGGAATCATCCTACTCACTTTGGTGTTAGTTGTCTGTTGGGTCTCCTTCGCAGCCTGGAGGGAAACAAAAGAAAGACAAGTCTGACAACACCAGCGCTCAGTTACACAGCTCAGGAATTGTCTGTCACGATATCTCATATTTTTAGTGAATGTTTGTGGAAGTCCTGGCTCCTGCAACCATGGAAACTGATCCCTGACAGAGGCAAGGCTGCCCGGAGGAACTGCCTGTGCCTGTCCCACCTACAGCAACTCCCCAGCCTGGTGCTAAATCATTTCATGTTAATCCTGCTGTGCTTGCAGTCCTCAACTTGTTGTTTTTTTTTTTTTTTTGAAATAAATGTATGTTTACATACACACTCCTAATCTCTTCAGGTAGGACATAATACAGGGGTTTAAGACATTAGATTTTCATAGCTGGCTCTGTCTGTGCCACTTTCTATGCACACATGGAAACTGGAACCATGTCTGTGTGCTGGTCACTGGCACATGAGCATCAGCCTTCCAGCAGTAGGCTTTGCCCTCTGGGATACAGAACAGAAGGTTTCTGTATGGAAGAGGGTATAGAAAGCCACAATCTCAGGTAATTGTCAGGCCAGCAGCCAGGTTTTGCAGCCTGCTGCACTGCCTGCAGACCTCTTGAGAGAGCTGGGGAGAGTTGTTTTGCAGGAGCCAATAACTTGTTTTTGTGGTTAGCTGTAACAAGTAAGAGCCAGAACGAACGATAAAAAGTAATGTCAATGCCATGAGCTGATGTCAGTGCTAACACTGAAAGAAAGTGATTAACTCTTCTCAGTTAGAATTCTGTAAGTCAGATGCTACACAACTGGCATGCAACACAGGTATGCATGGAAGGGAACAAAGGTACAGACAGCTGTGAAACACCATTCAAACTCAGTCTGAAGCTGAGTGGTCAAATCCCAGTGCATCAGGTTTGTTACAGATTTGTGTTAGGATGCTCGTGCATTGCTTTGAAATTAGTACAGATTTATGTAAACACAGGACACTGAGAAACAAGGTTTTTCTTAACCCAGTAGTCACTCTTTTCTTAACTAAGAGATACGTGCAGTTTTGTAAGACTGCAGAAACAGAACCTCCAGAGGAAGCAGTGAAGTGCCTAGAATTAAACATGAATATCTACACTCTTAAAGTGACCATTTCAAATAAACCAATTTGTTGCCTATTCATCTGGTTAGCACACGTGGCATTTCAAGGATGCAGAACCTTAAAGCTAAAGGTGATAATTTCAGGGCTTTCCTGTCACATCAGTGTTCTGATTTGAATTTCTACTTTCGATCAGCCTTACAAGTAAATGTAGCACTATTTCAGTTCATCTTGTTTATTCTTAATACGTTATGAATAATACCCTGTTTTTTTTCCTATATTTTTGTGCATGGAAATAAAATTATGTAAATAAAACAGTGAAGTCACATGAGACAAGTTTTTTTTAATCTTAAAATATTAGAGGGACTGTTTTTCCTCAAGATAATGGCTCTCATTCCAGACCCAGATATTAAAAAAAAAAAAAATCATATCAAAGCCTAAAGCAAAAAGGAGCCATTTCTCCTAACAACTCATCTCAAGACTGAGATACTTTAAGAGGTTTAGTGCCTTTAAAAGAAAACTGTTTATAGATTCTTTTTTTTTTAAACCTAGAGGAAGCTCTAATTAACGATGGAGAAATAATTCATATTTTAAGTGTATTAAATAAAAATTAATCAGTGTCATGTAAACAATAACATCTTAATTGTTTAAGTAGTTGGCAAGAACTGTAGTCTTAATGCATTGGCAAGATTCCTTCAATGACAAGTGGATGATGGTTTTAATCTCAACAACGGGAAGACAGTGGAAGGAACTTAATTGTTTCCACAATATTAAAGAACTCCCTTGCCTTGTGCTCAGATATAACCCTTGAATACAGAGCCCCAGATGCCCTGTGGGCGTTTTGAATGAGCATTAAGTATTAATTACTTTCCTCCCCCAGCCCAAGGGTCTCTGCTTCTGCATTCTTTGGGCTAATCAGCTACAGCTCCCCGCTGCCCTGCTGCACAGCAGCAAGGCACATTAACCTCTTCTGAAAAAAGCAGAAATGCCTTTCACTGAGGATGGTGAAAAGTTTCAGTTTTTATTTTAAAACTGGAAACCACCATTTGCATGAGAAGCGTGCTTCTCAGACCACTTTAAGTTATTTTAAGTTACCCTTGGAATCTAAGTTTTTCCCATCCAAACTAAACTTTATTAATGATTAGTTATCAAACTTTATTTTGAAAAGTAACATTTTAAAAGGAAATTTCTCATTTCTTCTACCCTATCTGTTGGACATCCCAGTTCATCAGGTCACAGTTTTAGCCACTGATCTGTGCATGTCAATATCAACCTTAAACACTAGTTGAACTGAGCTCTTAAATCCACCCTGCAATCCAGACACGGACATGCCTGCACGCTCCATTGCTTGTCAGTACACTTTATTTTCTCTTTAAGAGGCCAGTGACATTAGCAAGCATTAGTAAGCATGACCTGGGCAGCCCACGGCACAGCAGCTTCCAGGGATGGTTTCAGAATCCTGGCTCCACACAGATGGTCTAACATGTGCAACATTGCACACTGAGATTGTTTCAGCAACGTGTGGCACAGAAAAGCTCTCGCTGTTGGTTTCCAGAGCACTGCAAAGCGCAGCTGGTCAGACCCAGTTCAGTTAGAAATTTAAGGATGTCATTCTGGGGCAGGAACCATCTGTTACTGCTCAGGGTTCTGCTCATCCCCGGGTTTCATACAGACCTTATGCCTAAAGAGTTTGCTAAACGTGCTGTGTCCTAGCTTG
The DNA here is from genome assembly GCF_026119805.1 of Tympanuchus pallidicinctus. Taxonomy (NCBI): domain Eukaryota; kingdom Metazoa; phylum Chordata; class Aves; order Galliformes; family Phasianidae; genus Tympanuchus; species Tympanuchus pallidicinctus. The sequence goes on from NW_026294722.1 coordinate 1,512,544, forward strand.
GGACTCTCTGCCTTCTTTTTCTTGGCTCCTTTGGTTGGGGATTCTGCAGTCTTCGGAGCAGGCTGCCCACCACGGCCTTGTTCTGCTTTCGACCCCTTATGTGCAACATCATTTAAGATCAGCACTTGTTAAAGAACTTGCACAGTTTGTTTCATGAAAAAAGATTCAAACATTCGTATACTTTAAAGCAAACATTTCCTTTCTACTCTGGACAAATTCTACCCCCCATGCCCCCAAGTCATTTCTCAGTTCAACAAAACTTTCACAAGTAATGAATGAAATACAAAAGATACAGAAATCCACTTGATTCCAAATAGAATCAGTTCACTCAAGTATTGAAGGTAGACTTGTGCATCATCCTAAATTCTTAAGCAGCCAACAGAATTTGGGGTCGTAAGTTTAAACAGGGTAAATATATAAATATTTGAGACTATACTAAACAGTTTTCTACAGACTTAACGTTGTGCACAATGAGGTATTTCTGGAATGTGCAATATCAATATTCATGAGATACCACATGAAATATTACAAGTTCACACTAATGTTCATAATATCAGAGAGATATAAGAATATCAGAATGATATAATGATATTACAAGTGTTGAATCAGAAAGCATTGGTTTTCTTGCACTCCCTTCTAAATGTCTTTAAAGGGCACTTCTTTTTGCAAGTCACTGCCCACAGATGTTGGAAACAGGATCTCTAAAGATATGAGCACCTCACTGCAAAATCCATTACAAAGAGCTACAAATCCAAGAAAAATGCTGATATTTGTATTTTTATTTCCCTCCCCATTACTTTCATGTATTTTGACAAGGAAAAAAAAAGGGGGGAAACCCAAAAGCATTGCTTAAATGAGCTGCAACACACAAACAAGTCAGCACAAGTGTGAGCTGTGCTGGCAGCCTGGAGCACATGCCCACAGTGTGTGACTAACCACAAACAGGGCAGCATTCTTCCCACTGCAGGATTTCAGCATCAAGTCTTGAAGCACTGAGATGCAGTTGTTATGACTTTACTAGAAAGGAACACGTAATATTTTAAGCTGATGCTTGCTGGTATCCTGGATATCATTCTTGTCTCCCATAACATGTTCCTCATACAAATTTGTTTCCTGATTTAATATTAAACAGTCCAATATTTAATTTAAAAAATTTCATTTCATCACATTTCAGTTAGAAATAAGCACTCACTCTCCTGGGAGCTTTGAAACAAACTGACCAAAAGTTTTAGGAGCTACAAAAACAAGTGACTGAACTCTAAAGAAATAAATCAATCAGTCTATAGAATCTACACCATAAAGCATCAAGCACTGCGGTTGACAGCAACTAACAGGACAGGAGAAAAGGCCCAAAACACACAGTGCAACAATTGTGAGCATGGTGAGTCAAAAATCTTGGTTTCAAGATTGTTTCACTCGGTGCAATTACAGGCTTCTTCCATGTGTGTCCTGTCAGTACCTACTGGGGAAGACTTGAGATGTTCTGGAGCCAAATGAATGCCTTTTGGTTAGTACAAACTTACAAAGGATCAATTCACCCCTATGACTCAGTTGAGCATTGTTTACTCTGGAGGCTAAACTCTATGTTTACACGGATGGAGTGACAGCCATGAAGGGTGTGCCTATGCTGCTGAAAGCACACGTCTTTAGGCAGCCAATTAAAGCCAGGGGCATCCCTGATAAAAGCATATTGCTACATAGCCAGGATGGAGCATGAAGCCAAACTTGGTGGTGCTATGATTTCTCCAAGTTATCAGGAAAAAAAAAAAAAAAAAAAAAAAATCAGAAGAAAACCTGTCTTTTCAGCAGTGAGAAAACATTATCGAGTCACTTGGGATGTACCAACCCATGGGTGATAAAACCCAGCTCCTTCCTGCAAAGCAGATGCATAAGCAACAACACAATTGGGACTCAAATGCAATGGCCTCAGTGCCAGCCAAGCAATGCAAAACAACAACAAAAACCAAGCAAACCAGCCAAAGCCCTCTGGAGCTTGGGAAAGGCTCAGCCACACTTGGAAATGCATCTAAGACAAAGTGTTTTCAGAGGTGAAAATGACCATTATTTCATTATGCACATCAACTGCCACAGAAAATGTAAAAATTTGATAGCTGACATTACCCATTTTAATACATTTTTCTTGGATATAGTGAAAATGTCATTCTTCAGATCAGACATACACTAGTGACGATAAAGAAATTCTTTGTAAAGAGCAACTCACATTCATCACAGTATATAAAACCTTTGCATATCCTGCTAGTCATCTGAATTTGTTTACCTTCATAGGTGTAATAGCAAACCAAACCCCAACTGCATATTTGTTTCTATATTACAGCACACCTTCACCAGTCACCTGTTGCAGGAGCACATGATAATGTATGGAAACCACACTGAGCAGCTGGAGCTCTCAAAAGCTCTTGAAAGAGCCTCTGAAAGAGTCTCACACTGAAGGGGCAAGTTTGCACTGCCTTTTCTGAAACTCTTAGAAAGCATCAACTTTGATTAACAGCTCCCAGAACTGAGCTGAAAAAATGTTCTGGAAAAAAACTTCATTGTAGCACAATTCAATAGAAACTGAGTTGGACAAAAAGGTCAAAAATGGGATAGAAAAAGATGCTGATGCCAGAAGTAATTTGTTACCTGATAGGTGAGTGGAAATAACATTTCTAGGGATTTATTCTTGGTGTTAGATTTTTTTCATAGGCAGTGCAAGGAAAAAAAAGAAGTTGTTCTAGTCAAAACAATGTAAGCACATTTAATCTGGGTGTTCCCAGCCCTTGGGACAGCCCGTGATGTGCCTGTAGGCTTCTGGAACACTAAGAGAGGAGAAGGCAGCTTAATGCAGATTGTCTCACAATTCAGCTTCTGTTGAAACTGTTATAAGCTGTGGCATGAATTTAACAATGGGCAAGAAGGGGGAAGGAGAAATCTTTCAACACCTACATTTTTTCCATTCTAAAACATTATATTTTCAACTCTAAGTTTTTCACAGCCCTTGCAGTTTTCACAAACTTGGTAAGCACATTGACTCCATTTGAGGTTTTCATCATGTAATAAATAAAGGCCATAATAGTGAAGTCTTTCTTAACTCGCACATAAAGGACCCTCACTGCTCACGTGCTGGAAACAAGTCTGCTCCTGCCAGTGGAATCCAAGAAAAAAAAATGGTTTATTAAGGGGAACAAGAGGCCACGTCTGCCCACTGCTAGAGGAGCAGTTTGGGGGTAGCATTGTACATGTTTCTAAACAATATGGAGTTGATCTCCCAGCTGGAACATTAAAAGCATTCGCAGGCAGCTTGCAGTACTGCATTAGAACAGCCTTTAGAACAGAGTTGGGTCCACCCCACTGAGGTCTGAGTCTGGGAAGCAAACAGATCCTCATTGCTGCACCTAGGTGGAAGAATCCTCAGTGGCTTTGGGAAGTACATCTCTCTCTCTGCAAGTCCCAGTGCTGCCCATAGCAGCTCCCTCACCTTCCTAAGGCCTGTGCATGTGAAGAGCCATGTGTTTTACCCTGCTCCATGAGAAACAGGGGCTTCTGTGGGCTCAGGAAGATTCCATTGCAAGGACAAGTCACTAACAAACAAAAATGTTGTCAGGACACGAGTCTTACAGAAGACACTGATGATCTTGACTGCAGTGTATGAGATAGAGTTACTCTTTATTCATGCTTGTCTTTCTTTCCAGCTTATTCAGATGGAATAACATTTTAAATTACTGCAAATGATGATATCAGCACGGGAGGAAGCAAACACAATGAAGAAATACTTGCATTAAAGCCCATACATTTATCAGTAACAAAATGAGGATCTGCCTACCTTGTCTTCAGATTCGCTTCTGGCTTCAGCTTTGCTTGGGGAGACCTTAAATACATTTGAGGGAAAAAAAAGTTGTATCTAAATCTTCCAAAAGCTTTGAAGGATCATCTGTTTGGTTCTAGTAAGTTGATTTCTTTTTCCTGAATGCAAAGGTGAAAGGCACAGACTTTTTTCCCCACATAAGGGAAAACTTCTAAAACAAAGGTCTGAAGGGTAACCTAAAGGCAGTAGCAAAGATGAAAGATACATAGAGCAAAAATTATATTGGTTGCATAAAATTCAGTAACACCATAAAAGTGAAAACTAGTAGAAAATTTAAAAATCAGTGCTTCAATACAAGATATTTAAGGCAGCCAAATGCCTCCAGGTCTGCAGGTGTCTGTGCAGCAGGGAATGGTCTCAGAGTAGGTCAGCACCATTAACTCACAACTGCACTGTGCCTGCAACTCTGTACCTCTCACACCATTCTCTAAGGCATCTGTTTGGCTTCGTTATTCCTCAGTGCACATGGCAGCGAGCACATTGCATTAAGCTGATCATGGCCACATGGGATTTTTTATAAGAAATCAATTTGAACTCCCAGATGAAGAAGAAGAGCAGTGCTTACCAGTGTTTTGAGGAAACTCATGACGGAGTTGTTGTCCACTGCAGTAGCTGCCTGGGAGTTGTCTTGCTTTACCTCTGCCTTTTCAGGCTGCCCAGCAGGGAGACTGCTGACACCTGCTGAGTCCTGCTGGAGGTCCCTCTGGTTGCAGTCATCTATCTCCTAAAAAAACGGGGACAGAGTTCCCTCAGTCTCAGCCTGCTTACTTTGCAGAGGAATGCGAAAGTAACATTTGTGACTTGCATTATGTTCCTCAGAGTCACAACCTTAATTCCAACCATATTTCTCCAGCCTACGTCTTCTGAACAATTGAGCATTTATACAGCTCTTTCCCCTCATTTCTAATATATTCAGCGTTTGTTGTTGATTGGAGGAGCATTGTTCCAAGCTACCAAGTATAACAGAAGTAAAGTTGCAAACAGCATCCCAAACAAAACTGCTTTTCTCTTTCCAAGGCTGAACTTGTGAATAGAAACAAATACTGAGATTTCAGTCTTTGATGGCTCAGTGTCTGATTGTACCATACAAAGATTTCTTCCAACACCCTGTTATATTACAACTCCAGAAATAAATTATCTTGCAAATACAAACATGGTATAGATTAAAAAGAAAAAAGCAACAACTCAAAGTAATGCTTTTGAGCCGGGTTGAGCTGTCTCCTCTTTTTCTGGAATTACATTTACCAGAACCCAAAAATAGTATTACAGTGCTTAAGCACTCACAAGTGTGCAATATTCTTGAAAACCACCTTATTCCTATTCAGACACTGAGACAAATGTCTTTTAGATCAGTTTTGGAGAGCCTAGAGCCCCTTTACAGCAAACTGTTATGCCATTCTGCATTTTTGCTTTCAACCTGCACAGATAATGGCAACACAAGCCTTTCACAGGAGAGATCACCTTAAGACAAGTCCTGATGTCCTACTCAACATCTCTTTAAAGACCAACATTAATAGCATCTAGTTATTAATATCCAAGTCTTACGAATAATATTCTTTCCTTTTGTTCATCTGTACGCCATAAATGTAAGAGTGGATCAGTCACTGTTAGAGAAGTAATTGTGCTCAGCATGGTGGTGACCTGGACTTCACTAAATGGAGCATCCCAGCCATGCTGTATTTCTCCAGAAGCTGTCATCCCCAAAGAGACAGCAGTACACATCTTGTCAGTGGGAGGCACAAGTAGAGGAGCAGTTGTTAGAGCACCAGATACCCAGATGAATCCAGAAATAAAATTAAGGCAAGAAACAGAAGAGCCTGACCAGGTGTCTCTAGTGCACAGCATCTTTGAAATACTGTCTCTCAAGGACTGGCTATAGTTCTAATTAACACCAACATTTAATTTTTTTTTTATTTCCCTAAACTTCCAAATATAAATATTCATTTGATTTTGACCAGAAAAAAATATTGAAGAATATTAAATTGTACTCATGAACCTTTTTCCTATAACCAAGGGATTTAAAAGCAGTATTTTTATAGGACTTTTAAAGAGTCTACTTTTTTGTACATCTTTTAGAGGAGGAGAATAAACATCTATAATTGAGTGAAGACTTCAGGAGGCTAACCTGGCATTAGAAAAAATGAACTTAGAGTGACCAATCTTGATGCAGCTTTTAAGGAGCTAAACAGACAGCTTTACATACAAGAACAGAATTCTGTAATTCTCCACCCACTACGTTCCAAATTTACCCATGAAGAAACACAGCACAGTAGCTCAGAAGTGTAACAGGCTATTTAGGAGTTACTTTCAAGGTCCTAACACAACACTTTGTCCAGCTGCCAGTTAGAGGCCCAAGTAGTTCCAAGAACAATGTGTCCCATGCAGAATGCATGCAGACATGCCAGCTCTGGCAGCCCTTCCTCCAGGGATGCCATCTAAAGAGTGCTGGTTTTATGAAAAAATGCTGGCTCTATTTCAGATATGTAAGGGGCAACAAAAGCATGAGGCAAGAGACCCACGTTCTCAGAGTAGGTGACCATTTAGGCGGAACATACATCACTAAACAAGATTTCATTAACAAAGTGTTTGATGCTATTAAAAAAAAAAACATTTTTACACATGCTCAGATCTGAGCTCTCCCTGCTTAGGCTGTGCACATCATTTAGGAAGAAGAAAGCTGCTAAACATCAAAGGAAACAGTTATTATGAGCAGCAACTACTATCTGAACCTATTGCACAAGTGACAGTCACGACCACTGGCAGTACTAGCAGCGTCTCCCTGCTAATTCTAAACTGCCCAACAAATGTAAAAGCTATTGCAGATTATGAAGAGCTGGAGGCACAGTGTTTCAATCCAGAAATCCCTGCATTCTGGCATGCAGAGCACAAAGATGCCACCAAGCAACCCACGGCACACAGAGCTCCCAGGCCAGGAGTCCCAAGCCAGACCTGCCACTAGATACTGTGATATAACTCAGTCAAAGCTGGCCTTGCATAGATGCAGTGATCCTTCTTGCCTTCATGGGAACACTGCTGTAGGAAGGAGTACAGAGTCAGGTTCAGCATATAAATCAAAGAGAGATAGCATAGAGTCCTACAATAACGCATTTTAAGAGCCATTGTCCAATGACCACAGAAGGCTCTGCAGCAGCTCACTGTGTAAGGCATTGTGCAGGGCCCTGAAGGCAAATACTAATGAAAGAAAACTCTCAGAGTAACAGAAGAAAGTCACCATTAGAAGTTAACAGATCCTGTGCAAATGTTCAATTCATTTCTTCGGGGATCCAAGCTTGGGGGTAATAAACACCTTAAGTACTTACACTGTCATTTTGGTTCAGTCATTAGGAAAACATATCAAAAGAACTGCCAGCACTTTTGTTTGTATGAATCACGGCTCAGTGAAACGTTACAGGCATATAATTTATCTTTTCTTTGGCTTACATAGTAAATGCTTCATGATTTCATGAATTCTGTCCTTGTTTTAATTATGCTGTCTTCTGAATGTAGTTTTGTAGACCACAAAAATAAAGAGTGTTTCACCAAACACAGAATGTTTGTGCAGCTCTTAAGCTACAACTGTGGAATCTCTCTTACTTACCAGCAATGCTGCTTGTTATGTGCTGGCACTCAACTCAGGGAAAGTCGTCTTTTTCTTTTACAAATATTACAAGCCATCATCCAACAAGAAATTAAAGAAACCGTGAGCAGCAATATCTGGATTTTTAGTATGGTTATTTGGTAACAGTTTAGAGTTAAGAAAGTAACAGTAATTAATTTCGATGTGGCCATTTCTCCATCCTACAAGAGAATGAGCAACTCTAGAAGAAACAAAGCAACTGAACTGCAAGGCAGAGCCTCAGCTTTTGTTTTAGGAATGCAGTTGAAGTCTGGCAAATACCAGGAGTGTTCAGCTGCTACTTTTCTCCCAGGAAATGCCCTTGTCAACTGTTTCCCTGTCCCCAGCACATACTCCTTCCTTTGTATATTTGAGGATTGAAAGACAAGAATTATCATCAGAAAATTCAAGGATAAGGTTAAAAATGTCACTTTCCCTTATGATACATTCCTCCAGATGAGCAGTAGTTTTAATTCATCTGAACTAGCAAAAAAGCTTTAGAATTTCTTGTCCTGTCCCCATCCCTTGATGGATGCTCATCAGAAATGCCTGATTGGTCTTTCCCATTCACCAGCAAGTCTGTAACTCAGACTCCCAATTAAAGTCACTTCAGCTTATTTAATTAGAAAACATTTCATGCCATGGTCCTTCCACAGAAAGAACTGTGACCTCTTGCATTCTGTTTACAGTCTCAGCAAAACAGGAAATGATTTGTCATTATAAAACAGACGTTTGCTTGTAAAATATAACTATTCCAGCAAACAGCAAATTTTATGCTGTGTGTTTTAGTCAATATCTGCAGGAGTTTACAACAACAAAAAACTTTGTTGTAATAGCTACAGATAGAAGCAACACATCAGAGAGATTCATTCTGATCCATGTCTGTCTCCGCAGTGAATGACTGGATGTGCTGCTAAAGGCTGAGACTGCAGATGCCTTACAGTAACATGTAGAGATGAGATACTGGTGGTGGGTTATACTTCTGAAACACGATTAAAAGCGTCACCTAAGTCTTATGAACTTATCTTTAAAGATATTTCAATTTTTACATTTATACAAGTAATGAGATCGTATCTATTTTATATTTCCTCAAACGTGAAGTAGAAGAATAGAAGTTAAGAGGTGTTTGGGAATAACATGTACTGTCAGTTCTAGCTGCGAGCATCCTCTGAGCCATGTTCAACATTATTTTAAGCAGCTTCAGTGCAGCAGTGTTATTTGAAAGCCCAAAGTAATCAGATAAAAACCATCACCTTGAAAGTAACATTTAGAGATTCCATTGAGGGGAGGACATGCAGCCAGTGCCTCCTTCCTGTTCCCAGCCCTGCAAGGACTTGCACTAGATCCTAAGTAGTACAGACTGGCACCATTCCAGTGAAACTATTAAGAGCTATGCCACTTACACTCAATCCGAAGACTGAATGTTTTCAACAGTTACCTGCTGAAAAAAAAACCAATCCTACAGTTTTTTTTACTGATTTCAGACTTACCAGGATGTGTAAAAATCTCATCATCCTGTCCTTGAAAAATAGACTTTATTTCAGATATGCTTTGGGGCTGAAGTGAAGCTTTCCTGTAGGCAGCGAACCATACCAGTGATAAGCATGAGAACTGAGATGTTACACTCATTCTGGTAACAAAGAACAGTAACAAATGGACGACTTCTCACCATTTGTCTTCTATTGCTATCTGTCCTTTGGTTTCAGACAAAATGATAGCATTTGGGTTACAAAACAGATACTGCTAGAAGTAACAAATTTCCTTGATGCGCACACTAAACCCAGATCTGTTCTCAGCTCCTCTGCCTGGCAAGCTCTCCATGACAAGCTATCTTATATTGCATTCTCCCCTCCTGCAAAATCAGTCCTAAGGACTGGATTTTTTTTTACTAGAATTTGTGATGACTAATAGTACAAAAGCTTTTACTACATCTTCCTTTAATGGAGCTTGCATGGGACGCAATAAGCAGACGCTGCTCGAGAGAAGCAGCCATTCCACAAGAATTTCTTTAACTATCTGGCGTCAAACTCTAGAAGCACAAGTAACAACTTTACCTTCAGGTATTTTGGCCTTCATTTGTAGATGGCCACTCTTTGCCATTCAGACTACTGAGCGTTAATGCTGTTACCTTGCCTGTGCACAGATCAGAGCTGCTGCTGCCTTGCCGTGGGTTCCCCTCCCAGGGATTACCTCCAGTAATTTTAAGACTGCCAACTCACTCCCTGACCCATCACTGCAACAGGCTGCCCTGTGCTGTTATTTCTAGTTGTCTTTAACTGTGGCATAGGCTTTCCATGCACTTGATTTTGCAGGAGGGGAGAATGCAATATAAGATAGCTTGTCATGGAGAGCTTGCCAGGCAGAGGAGCTGAGAACAGATTTGGGTTTAGTGTGCGCATCAAGGCCCAGCACTTACCTTCTCAGTCGGGATGCTGTTGGAAGCACTCTGCTGTCCAGCTGCCTCTTGTGCAGTGCTGCGTCCGTCAGGAGCACCCAAAAGCTGCCCACCCTCCTGGGCACCCGGCTGCGCTTGGCTCTTCTCCTTCCCCTTCTCCAGTTTGAAGATCTTGTCAAAAAAGTTGACTTGTTTCGGCTTCAGCACAGCCGCATCCTCTCCCTCAGGTGTCCCTGGCACTGGGGGGCTGCTGAGTTGAGGTGCGGCTGCTGGCAGGACCCGCTCTGGCTCTTTATGGGTGCTGGGCTGAGGCGCAGCTGCCGCAGGGGAGGCCGCGCTGTCACTCGGTGCTTTGTTCACGCCGTGCGCCTCCGAGCTGACATCAAGCTTCGCCAATCCAACCGATGAATCCGATGCTGGGTCTTCAGTACGCCCTGGTACAGACCATGAAAACGCAAAGACAGAGCGGTGCTTTGCAGATGGCAGAGCCCTGCTGGCAGCGCTCCCAGCAGCATCCCTGCCCACCACGGCAGCGCTCTGCTCCTTTGTCTTTGGGGAAGAAGCAGCTGCATTATCCCGTGCAACGCTCTCCTTCACAGCCACTGCAAAGAAGTACGAAACAGTAATTATCCCACACAGCAAAGAGGTTGTAAGGGTTGCACAATTAAGCACGGTGACCACCCTCCTTAATAAAGTAGTTTAAGATTGGAGCCCCAGCAAGGAGCACATAGCACAGCTTGTTTAAAGCCCCTGTTGTTTTCTTGCACTGAGCACAAACTGCAGCTTATCTGTAGGGCCAGCTTGTCTGATTTTCCATCCTGTTGTCCCACACTGGTGTTGGTGCAAATTCTATGCTCTGCATAGCCCCTGCTCAGCTGCCAGTGCTGGGTTGTAGCTGAGCTTTTGGGGCACTCACCCTAGCAGGCATGTTACAAGAATCAGCCCCGACGCCTTCAGCATTCTAATCAAGTGGTCTGGGTGAATTCACTTCATCTTACTACTTAATTATACTTAATTATAGCTGGGCAAAATTGTCAGTCTCAACCTAACTTGCTAAAATTCGGTTTAAAAATCGCTGTTTTCAGAGTAAAATTTAAATTATGTGTAGTAATTATTATAATCTTTAGGCAATATTGCATTGCATTGTAACAGAAATGAAACTCCAGTTGCCAATAAAGCTTGCCTAAAGATTTTTTTAGATTGCAAAACCCCAACCTCCTGGTGAGCTTTTCACAGTAGAGTTACACCAGCTTTCCAATAGAGATGGGCCAGTGTGCTGGCATCTCATTATTTACACATTGAGTGAATTTACTGAAATGCTCTCCAGCTGCAAAGGCAACAGCTGTCAAAGCACAGACTGCCACTGCAAGAGTGGCAGCCAAGGCCAGCATCTCAGCAGCCACCAGGAGGCCATGGAATCTGCTTCCAACATTTTACATCTGACATTTTGCTTTCTTATTTTTTTGTGCATGTGCAAAACCTGCAGAGAGGCCCGGAGTTCCTCCATACAACATATTCTGCCCAGTAAACAGATGTTTGTATCTTTGTGCCCTTTAATGAGAAAGTTTCTTGCCCTGAATTGTTACTATTCAAGCAAGAAAATTACTCATACTGGCGAGATTCCTTTGCCAGTAATATTCTTCTACAATGTTCCACCAAAATCAATTTCAACATACTGACATGCAAAGAAAAGGTGCAAATAATTCAGCTCCCATATCTGCTGAGGCATCAGCTACAGTTTCCCAAACCTCCTGTAGTGTTATATGAGACAAGGAACTGAAGATATAACTACTAATTATAGCTGGAAACTTGGGAAGAAAGCAAAAAGCAAACCCACCTCCAGCTGAAGTGGAAAAAAATATGCACTGGAAAATAATTGAAATAAATGCCAAACTTCTGTTTCATGTAATAGATAAAAAACAAAGCACAGTTTTTATTATAAAAATAGAATATAAGATCACCTTCAACAAAAGTAGCTCATGAACCTATCAAGCTACTTTTATCTCTAATTGTAATTGCAGGAATGAAAGACCTGGAAAGCATCGTTGGCATGTGCTCTTCAGCACATCTCTTGTGTCAAAACAGTCCCAAGCACTTCAGAGAAAGTCTGCTCAGACACCAGGCAAAGCAGATCTTCCCACCAGAGAGAGGGTATTAACGTGGTGGGTGAACAGAAGGATTCGATGCATGCCATGTTCACAGCAAACTGCAAAGGAGGAAGTTTTTGAAATCGTATTGTTTGGGTGGAAATGTTGCCACTTTGACAACAACATTTTCCAACCTCTTGACACATTTCATTTCAGCCTTTTTTTGCTCCCACAAAGGTTTTCATTTTTAGCCAAAGCCTCTGTTATTGCCTGGAAACGTTCAGCAATGTCTAAAAGCATTTCTGTGCAGCACCTCCAGACTGCTTTCCTCACTATAACCCAATTTTCTCTGAATCTTGGTTTGCTCTTTATATCCCTAGCAGCAGCTTAAGCCACATTCTGGGTGAACATCTATCTTTAATACTCAGGTTGTACAGTTACATCCTCCAGATTCCTTCTTAAAACACAATCCTTCTCCTTAGCCTTTGTTTGCTAGTCTTCTTTCAGCAGCTGCATTCACCCTCATAGCTAATACTGCCAGGGAACCTCTTCAGCAAGACCTGTGACGTCTCGTGTTTGCAATTTCCTGCTTCCTGCCCTTTATCCTGCTGAGTCTTCCACAGTGCACCTCATTTACAGCTATTGAATGAGGAACAACCTGAATCGCCAAGGTCCTCAGCACAGACACGTCCTGCTGTTGGATGCTAGCGTGTGGTGAACATGCCATAAAACAAGTGCTAGGAGAAAATGGTTCTGTTTTTATTTTGGGGGGTGGGAGGGATGAGAACTCATCTGACCAGGGCATTAAAAAAATATGATCTTACTATCCCTGGCTATTTGAATAAAAACCAGTTACAAAGAGATATTCTGTTTAGCAATGTTATTATAGAACTGCAGCATTATTCTCTTCCTTGGAGGTCAGACAATCACAGAGACAATAGGCATATGTACTCTGCGTGGTTCAAAACCCAGGGATACACTGCTGCTAGCTCTCTCCCCTTCCCCTTGTTGTTAATGGAGCACTTTTATCACTTGAGGTTCAGAAAGGCCAGCAGCAGACATTAGAAGTCATTATCCTTTTGCCACAAAGAAAGATGGCAAGAAGATGTAAAGGAGCCATTGTATTTAAATGGATTTAAAAGCAGGAAAAGGTGGATGATAGCACTGTGCAATGCCTGCAGCCCAGAGAATCAGGAGAAGCAGGAAAGGCAAGCAGTGGAAAGAATCCCTAAGCCCACACATCTGTCAGCCTGTTTGAGCACAAGCAATGAAGTCCCCAACCTGCTCACCCAGATGTGAAGCAGATGGTGATGGGGCTCTCCAAAACAGCATCACTTCCCCTAGTCATATTAAGTTAACTTCCACAACTCCATTTTTTCATTATATTAGCAGATATAGATTTCATACACTCATTTATCAACTCTATCATTTAATGCACAGCACGTGGTCATATCTGGCAATGTAACAAGATGAAGACCACAGACATATCTGTTATCACAGCCTACTTGCTTCACTTGCCTTTTGCTGCATGAAATAAATAACTGCACTATTTTTTGCCCTTTCCTCTCCCAATATCAACCAGATTTTCTTGATTAAATTATGAAATCTGGCATGATTTCAGTGGTATCTAAGCAGTAAATGATTCAACTATTCCTTACACATTAATAAAATTACGGAGTAATATCAACATAGCCTAGTCCAATTCTGCAGCTTGCTAGTTAAACTTGTTTAGTAATTACATTAATTGAGGAAACCATTCAAATAAAATAATAACATATGCTTAATTTTACATGTTAAAATTAAAACATGCACTTACTTCTTAAGTCTTTACCTGGCTTTTATTTACTGCCCAGATCTCCTCTGGTTTACACTAGCAGGAGCACACAATGACAGGCTTGTAGTTTTTAGTGGGCAGCCATTTCAATTGACTTCTTTTAGCTAGGTGGCATTAGGAAATTTAGCAGGGAAAGGGGCATTCTGATTGTAATCAGTACCATCTGCTTATTTCCATACCAGACTTGATTATTTTTGTCTACATTTAGATTTTTTCAACTGGATGTAACAGGCTGAGAAGTTTCTCTTAAAAACGAATAATAGAATAATATTTTCTTTCCTTACTGAGATTGGAGGGAATTGTTGGCTTTCATTATATTCTGAGACTAGAAAGAAATCTAACGCAAGGAAAATAGTGGTAGAATTAACTTGGCTGGATCTGCAGAGACATGAACTGAAGCAATGCTGCAACAGTGAGTGCTGCTTAATACGGCTCCAGAGCCAATGAGAGGTAGCAGGAGAAATTAATGAGGTGCTGAAATGTAAGGGGGGAGAGAGAGAGGGAGACATCTGAGGCTGAGAGCAATTGCCCACCAATATGTGGAGACAACATTTCAAAACTGCTCACAGCCCGATTTTTAGCACTTAGGCCATGTATTTCACAGCTGATATTCGGAAAGGATGTGAACAAGGAGAGCAGGGCTGAGCTGTTGACAGGCACCTTTTCTTGGAGCCCAGGATCCAGCCTGCCTCCAGTAGCATCATATGCCAGCCTGGTTGCTGCCCTGCTATGCACATCATGAAATAGGTGAGAAATGGAATGCTCTTACTGAGGCAGTGACTTACCCACATCCCTCCAAAATCACCTGATACCTCTCTTCCTTTTCCTGTTCTTTATTTCATACAGGAAAACACTGCACAAGAGCCAAGCCATGCTGGATTCCGTTCTATTTCCAAACTAACAATCACAATTTACACATAAGGGTATATCAGCCACAATCAAACCGTGCTTGCCCTGTAATATTTCGTGCTGAGCAGACTCAGAGGTAAGAACTAAAACATGAGTTCATCACTTAACCTGAGACCATACATCAATACTTATTGTTGCTCCAGCATAAAATTCTCTCTTTCATAGCAAAAAGAGACTTAAACGCTCCCTAGTGCATACCTCCACCATTCATTGCAGGAGAATGATCCTGGGCAAATACAGCAGATCCATTTTTAACAGTTGCAGGAGATTCAGGTAGAGCCTGAAATACCAAACAAAACAGTTCTTAGGATTAGATACACCATGAGATTTGAAACATAATAACTGCAGTAAGTTACAGCCAAGGAAGGTGAATGTGGGCAGCTCTTAATTACCTGATAGCTTATTACTGGACACGGGCAATCTCCTTCAACTTCCTCTGGGGCACTCCCTGTGTTCCCCATAGTTCCTATGAAGTGAAGAGGAAAGAAAAGTATTATTTTTCTTTCTCATTTATATCAGTTTACCAAGTAATTCAAATGGAGAGACAACCAAGGTCAATAGACTTTGATAGGCTGCTTAAACTCCTGATAAGCTCCACCTGTTTTCTCAAAAACACCTGCCCTAGTCGTCAGCCTGCATCAGCAGGGTGTTCCAGCCTGGTTACTCACATGGGCTCACAGCTGCTTACTGGAAATGCCATGGATTACGTTCTTCTTTCTTGAAGAAAAGCGGAGGCAGTCACACATTGTTTGTTAGGACTCATTAGACAGGAAAGAATTGGAGTTAATAGGAAAATGAGGTGAAAAAGACCAAATTATATGAAAGAATTACAGCAGCTTTGTGGAGGTTTACATTTTTGCTGTCGCTTTTTAAATAACAAGAGAGAAAAAAAAGTAGATGCCCATGGCTATGAAATGTGGGGTGGCTTTGCTACTCAGCTGCAGTTCGTAGATGACCTGAGTGGTGTTCCCTGGGCTAGCTGCAGCAAGGCAAGGCCATGAATCAGCCCCCATGGTGTTCACTTACAGTCCTGGATGTGTTTTTAGAGCTTTTTGCATCTTGTGTTGATACAGCTGCATCACTGCTGCCCGTATTTGGCAGGTGTAAGACCACTTCTCGTGTCTGTACATGTTGGAGTCAGAGCTCTGACTGCAATTTGAGAATAATTTTAGCTAGTTAATTACCATTAGCTCATTAGATAATTAAAAAATTTCAGTCTGAAATACATTTATGTACCCTCTGAATTCTTTGGGACCAGACACATTCCCTGCAAGTGGCAGAAGGTTGAATATAGAGGAAGGTTCCTGCTGGCTTTGGCTTAGGTTATGCATTAGGCTTCACCAGTGAACAATAAGGGGAGACCTTTCTGAGCCAATCCCTGATGGAGGAAGGTCTCCAAAGAGAGGAAGGTTGAGGGCTGCAGCCAGTTCTAGCCCCAGGGCATAATGCTGGACTCCTGGCATGGGCACCGTGAGTGCCAAGTGTCCAGTATTGCTTTGCTGAACGTCTGCATCGATCAGGGAAGTCGTAGTGGCACGGTGGAACAACTCCTTCCTTAGTGCCTTCATTAAGCAGCCATTGGCAATTGGAGAAGAGGAAAAGCATTGTTCCTTAAAAATTGAATCTCCGAATCAGGAGGAAGCTCTGATTTCAGCCTATACCTCCAGTGTCTGCTTCCAGTTATTGTTTCAGATGGTGGGTTCTTGCTAACCGCAGTCCATGTGCAGAGAAATTCAGGTCTGGTTTCTATTTTATGCTGCATCGTAGTTGATGTGAAATACAAACTGGGCCTCTCTTCAGGCCTGCTTTTGTCCTCTGAGTGCCCAGTGCTGAGCTGGACACCAAATGATCCCCACCAAAAGATGCTGAGACACGAACTGCAGCTGCATACAGTTGAGAATCACCACACTGATAGCAGCTGTAGCACTGAGCCTTGATTTCAGATGCAGAGTTATTTTTTGTGGGTTTTATCTTCTCAGCTGATATTTCCACTATAAATCAGAACTTCTGATTTATTGTGGAAAACAGCCAACTTCCCCCCCTGGATGTACAATGGCCTCTTGTCCTTGCTACATAGTTCTGTTTCTTAGCAACATTGAATATTATTCTATTGGAAGAGAAGAAAACAAGATTCAAATCCTACTGCTTACTCTCAGTGGTAAATTTAGTATCTTGTTGAATCTGGAGGATTTACTTTTGTTTTCCATTCCCAAGGCCTCCTGGTTTATGCCAGGAGACAACTTAAGCAGTGGATGGAATATTTGCAGGCTGCATGCTTCCATTTTCGTGTGCACTATAAAACCAGTGCATATCTGAGAGAAACAAAATCCTGTTTTTTTCTTATTTATTTCTACAATGATTTGTAGCTTGGTTCTCAATTGCTCCAGTTTCCTGTTGATGCAGCTCTATTTGCATCAAATAAGTTATCTTTAACTGATAGAGAACAGAGATCACAGGCTCTGATCTCTGGTGTGTTTTTTCCTGGGAGAAAAATTACCCATCTTCTGCAATCAAGTATATAATACTGATCGAAATAAAACGCATACAGTGATTATGGGGGCTTTTAAAATATTACCCCTCACAAGAAGCCAGAAAAGACTCACAGGCTATTTTTGCTAAAAGACTGGGACTAACTTGCTGTGTAACTGCCCTGGAATACATCCCAGAAGACAGAGCTCCACCATGCATGCACACACATGCATGTATATAATATTTTCAGAATTCTACCTCCTTGCAACAGCAGTTGATTATTGCATTGGGATTTAAATGGTGTAAGCAGTATTATGACTGCCTTTTTAGCATGCTCTGGGGCAAAGTGGAAACAGAATGACGGCAAATCTGTGGCTGTTCCTCACAGCACTGAACTCATATCTGGTCCAGACTCTCCAGTAAAATCAGGAAGATTTTCATGCATGTCTGTTTCTGCCTTATTTTAACGAAAAAAATGAAAGATCACTGCCACCTACGGACAAAACTGAGAATCGGCAGAGGGGATATCGTACAAAATGGTATCAGGGCAGAGATTCGAGAAGCCAATTGAGCAGTGTCACAGAAACTCACTTCTGGCATCGCACCTAGGAGTTGCCGCTGCAGAGACTATGACTATTTATATTGTATTATTAATCATGGCTATTCATGAGTGCTGCAGGACCGATCGGTGCTGCTGGAAGATGCTCATGAAAGCAGGAAGGGATCCTGATGCAAGAACACGTTTTTAAAGTGTGAACAAACCCTCAAAAGTTGAGAGGAAATGGAGTCAGAACATTCTCACCCTTGGGGTTCTTTTCTAGATAGGGATTTTGTGATTAACTTCCAAAGATATTATTTACCCTCACGGGGGGTGGGGGGGCTCACAGCCCTGCTGGAATGTAACCGGACTGGTTTGGAAGGAACACTGCCAGTCTGCAGCTCAGACACAGCTCAGAAACCCTTCCCTGCCCAGATAATGTTTCACTGCTCCTATCATAGTAAAGAAAAGAATCCAAATGTCAACTTGTACTTTAAAGATTATTTTTATGTTACACGAACTGTAGAATGCCTCAAGCATGAACTCCACACTAGGTAAAATTTGCTGTTTTCCTCTCATTCTCAAAAGGCTTTGTTTTGCTCTCAACAGTGCAGTAAGCATTTTGAGAACTAAGAAAATTACTGCAAAATCTGTGGTCTGCTGGGCACTCTGGTTAAAGCCAGGTGCTGACATTCACAATATATTGACCAACCTACAGCACTGCAATCACCTGTGTCACACTATTTGTTAATATAGAAAGTACAAGCAGATTCCACTGATTCCTCACTAAGACTTGTCATATGTTACACTTAAATGTCAGAAGAGAACAAAGATCAACTTCAACCAGTTCACTTTGTGTATCATTTCATTATAGATATGTCTGCTCCGTAAGCATTGGAAAAAGACCAAGAAAACCTTGCATAATTTCCCCAGGCAGTGATGGACCTAACATGCACCAATTCACACAAAGAGCATCTATATCATGTCCTCAGGGTGAGGGCTGGATCCAGTACTCTCCAGCACCTCTCTATAGCCTGCCTCTTGGGAATGGGTAAATATGGGGCTGTGTCCAGGCAGGGAAGCATTGCTCCTGCTGTGATGCAAGTGGAGCCAGGCAAGCAGAGGGTTTAGTCTGTCTCCTTACCTTTCTTCTGTGCAGATCTCAATTGCTCCCTGGCAGGAAAAGATAACTCAGACACGTGCTGGGTATGATGAAACCAGGCGACAACTAAATCTAAGGATTGTCAGTGACCATGGAGGAGAAATGAACAGACAATGGACAGCAAAATGACAGAAGGAAGGATTGAGTTGACTCACCCACAGCAAACAAGAAACACCCAAGAACAACTCAAGCTGCAGCCAGGCAGCTGGCCGTGCATTCAGGACATGCAAAATTACAGTCTTTGAGGCTCTGCAGGCAGTTTTAATACAAACCCTTCAGCCACTTTGCATTGTAGTCAAATGGGAAAAGCAAAATTGTTCAGACATTCACACCCCAGTTTCAGGGTGGGAACAGCTCAACAATGGCACAGAGGTGAACAATCCCAACCCGGATGGTAGAAACACTCTATCAGAAAGCAGATCCTTTTATTCTTCTGTCTTTGCAGAAAATACGAACGCACAGAAAGGGAAAATTCGTACTAAATATGTTAATGCCTAAAAATAATAAGTTGAGGACTTGTTGGAGCTCCCAGACCCCCTTAGCAGGAAGCACATGCAGTACCCAAGTGTGGGACAGAAGTGGCAGCAGAAGAAGACCAAAAGCAAAGCCAAGAAGAGCACAGATGAGAGCAGAAGTAGCACAAGTTACCTCAGGGAAGGCACCCAGCACTCAGGGACCAGCACTGCTTGGGGCAAGGAGCTGCTCGCGTCCACAGCTCTGCCCTGCTCTGCCCCAGCCCTGGCACTGTGCACACAGTGGGTGCAAACACACAGAGGGAGGGGTACTCCTCCTTCCCAGCCCTTTGTGAAGGGTGTTCTGTTCTCCCTGGCCACCCAGACCTGTACAAATGCATACCTAAGTTTATGGCTTTGTGGACAGCCATTGCCTGTTGGTGCTGGAAATTGTGGCTTTGGGATGGACACATGAAAACCACTTCCAAACATGGGTGTTTCTCACAGTGAGGAATAAAAAAGTGAATTTAATGGCATGGCTCTTTGCTGTACTTAAAGAGGATCTTCATATCCTTCTAGTATGCAACTGACCAAGCACTTACATCTTAAACCTACTGGCACAATGTGCTCATCCCTCATGCGAGTCACTGAGCCCACACTGGGGTGCCTGAAGCAGGAATGGACCTTTTTCTTCTGTGCATTCATGCCTCCTCATAAAATAAAACTGTTGCAAGAGCTGGGGGTTCCCAGAGGTTCTCTTTAGGCTTGCTTTCATCCCAGCCTGCTGTACACAGATTGCTTAACTGTCAGCTTCAAGTGTTCAAATACATTAATCAGCTTGTTTCAAGTTGGGTTATCCACAGAGTATGTGTCTCAAGAAAGAATTAAGTTACAGTACCACTGCAATACCCTCAAATTTTCCCTACTGACCTGCTCCTATCATGCAGGCAGCACTGTTTCTCTGTATCACTGTTTTTTGAACGTAATTTTGTTACTAGCCATGATAAAGAAACAGAAACAGATCTGTAACAAGGGTGATGTGCTGGCAGCTGGTGGTTGCAGGTGTTTCAGATGATGACAAAGAAAAAACATACATGAAAGCAGTGCTTCAGATTACATCCACCAGCTCAGCAGTGTGGGAAGATGAAGGAATATTCTGATTCCTTCAAGTTTTTGAGCATTAGGTCGAACACCTTTGTCATTTTTTCTTTATTTCATCATTTTAGATGCTGCAAGCCTTTGTCTACAAGCTCAGAAGATACCCAAATTCAGTCTCATTATCCTGTCCATCCTGTGTCTGGATGATACGTGTCATGGTGGCCAGCAAACTTACTGCAGGCTCAGGCACAAAACACCAGCTTGGCTATAAAATCAGTCATCCAGTCAGTGACTCTGGGCCTGCTCCTGTTTGCTTTTTATTTTGGTCATTCACATTGCATTTAATTATTGTTATGAAATAATTTTGAAATGCAACATGTAATCATTTCTTTCCACAAATACTTCATTCCTTTTAAAATGTCAGCAAGATTCAGTATATGCTTGCAATGTATTTTGATTTCCTTGGATTTATTGCTCCTAAAGAGTTATCAAAGTCAGACACAACTTAATGAGCATCATATACTTACCTACCTTATGGCATATGCTGTGAATATAAGCAAGACTCCACTCCCTTTCAAGAAACGTTATTCTTAGAACTGACTGGTAACCAGATGGCAGCATTGCTGAAGGGTGTCTGCTTGCTTTCCTTTATTTGCCACAGCCATAGAGACATCCTGTGTGTTCACCAAGGGCAGACCAGAGGTGCCCATGGTGAAGCACTGCCTGCTTCACTGTTCTGGCAGAGATGGAGAGATGAGCAGCAGTACAACCTCAGCAATGCCAGAGGGAGCCAAAAAAAGGAACTGCAGAACAGCCAAGGGAAGGAAAAATTAGGCAGTAAACCAGGTGAATTTTGACAGCTTCAGACAAAACACCAATGATACTTTGACTCAGCCTTTCCCATTTTAATCCCAATAAGATGAGTGAAGTGAATCATGGGCTTCCTCTTTCTTTCCCACAAGGGAGGACCAGCCCAACATTCACACTGCCCAATTTCCCCGTTCCCAAGGCCCGTCAGCCACATCCAGTCTCGTGCCAGCTGAGAAGGAGGAGTGGGTTGGATGGACAGGCATAGCGTGACACACAGGGCTCAAGGTCTGAAGGTTTGCCCTGGTATGCTGGCTGAGTAACATCTGTAAGCACCATGTTGTGAAATAGACGTTTCATGTGCAGTGAAAAAACCCGGGTTCATTGAGTGCAATTTCATTCCTGGCCAAGACTACAGCAGAAAGGGAAAATTAAGTATATTTTTGCCTTGTTTAGCCAAAGAAAGAGGCTGATCTCTCGGGATTAGAGATCTGCATTAGTGATGTGCTGGAGTTGGTGAGATAGAACTGTTTCTCATGGTAACTGGATAAATCCATCAGGAGCTACGTAACCACCTCCCTTTCTGTGGTTTTCAGCTGAATCTAGATGTCCAAACCACATCTAATATCATCCATCAGTCTCAATGGGAATTTTCTGCAATGAGAATGTTTGCCCAGTGCAACACTTGGTACCCTGTTTCAGAGAAAGCTGTCCCTGCATGTTGGTACAGTCATCTCAGAGACTGGGAGAGACCCCAGCTTCTAACACTTCAGTGCGGGTGGTAAACAGCAAAGGGCACAGAGTGAACCTGAGGCCTCAAATGCAGCCTTGCATTTCTAGGACACTTTGAGTGAGACCTCTGCAGTTCTGCTCAGTCAGACCAGCAGAAGTTCCTTCAGTAACCCATCGCAGAACAGGTTTGCAAAAGCTTCCAAGCAATCCAGTGTGAGGTTGTTGCAGACCTGGGGCTTCAGCAGCTGATACACCCCAAAATAGGACACAGGCACTCCTGTACACCTGGAATGAAGTTAATAATCCTTGGAACAGATGTGGGCTTGAAGGATGGTGCAGAGATAGAGTCAGCCATCATCCAGCTGTGCAGATATCTTCTCCTTTGAGAGCAGGTGCTGTCCTGAGCCAGACTCCGAAGAGTGCATCTGAAGTCCCGTCCCTCCAAAACCTGTATGTCTAACTGAGAGTAACAGGGAAAACTGTTTCTACTTAAGTTCTGCTTAGAATCTAAAGTTTATTGGATCTGACTCCTTTACAGTTAGCAATTCCTACTTATTACTAAGAAATCATGCTTTCAGCAATTAGGTTTCCCCCACTGTCTCATATTAATTGTTGAATCTGTCTTGTATTTAGCCAGTGCAGCCTGAATGGGTAATGAAAG
This sequence comes from Tympanuchus pallidicinctus, assembly GCF_026119805.1. NCBI lineage: Eukaryota > Metazoa > Chordata > Aves > Galliformes > Phasianidae > Tympanuchus > Tympanuchus pallidicinctus. The sequence continues at coordinate 1,535,166 of NW_026294722.1, forward strand.
GCAGTGAGTAATTGCTTCAGTGCAGGGAGCCGTGTGGGTAAACCAGCAGTAATCAGTACCATGCTCACAGCTTCGCAGTGGCTTCGGTGAGCACAGCTGTGGCTGCAGTTGCTGTGCTCCTGCTCCAAAGCAATTCCACCAGGCTCGGAGGAATCCCTCCGGCCTCACTGCAGTGTGAAGGCAGAATCTGGCTCACGTTCAGCTGACGCACCATGAGGAATGAGAGCCATTCGTCAGACAGCTTACCGGATGGAACCAGAACGTGATTTTCCAAGCCGTGTGTCTCAGCCTCTGGTTTCTCCAGAGGGTCATTGTGGTTCACAGTGCCGATGGAGGAGGAGGATTGGTAATCTGTTATTCTCTGCTTTCCTCATCACAACGTCAGGCTCCTGATGCCGCTATTTTTTTTTTTAAAGAGGGAGAATTACAAAATATATATCAGCCATTTCTTCATGTGGGAGCTTCTGGAACAAAGAAAGGTTACTGTGTCAGGATTGAAACACAGAGGCATTGTACATATAGCTCCTTAGTGGGTGGGACAGGCATCTGAACTACAATTATTCTCCTGTATGAGCATTTTATGTTTCCATCAAATATGCACTGATGGTAACAATACTATGTTAAATATTTCACTTCATTAATACAGCTTCTGCAAAGGCTGCCTCATTGCTTTCGGCAGCTGTCACAGCTTAGGAGCCTGCAGGATGCACAGTACCCCATCAGTCTATCACCCTTCCTCCTCCCAAGGCTGAAATATGAAATGTGAGGAGCCTGGAGTACTCAAAAAGACTTACTATAGACAGTGTGTACTATGCTTTGCTTTACGGAGAAACTAGTGAGGTCACAAACTGTGAACCTGCAGCTGCACCAGTGGTAAGAGAAGCAGCTTATGAAAGAGGGTGCTTGACCCATGTGGATCATATCTGTGATGCTCTGCTGTCCTTAGAAGGAGCCAGGTATGGGGCCAAGATTGCCCCAGTGGATGAAGGGATGGGATGGTGTGGGGTTCCACCCTAAATTTCCAGCAAAATGCAAGTCCCCCACATCAGATTTTGTCTTGGCAAAGGCCTGGTGCCAGATGTGGGCAGTGACCTGGTGCTAGCAGTCCTGCCCTCTGCCATGGTTTAGATCCCCATCAGCCCTCATGTCTTTGGGCTGAGATACCTCCCACTGACATTCCTTCTCCAAGGGATCAGTGCTGAAATCACAGCTCTCTGATATTAATTTTGCAGTAAGGACTAATGTTCCCTGAGGCAGAAATGAAACTGCATCGACTTTAATTTGTCACATCTCAAGTTCCAAAAAAAGGACATCCAGACTCTCAAAGAAATACAGAGACTTTTTTTTCCATTTCAAAGATGAACCCGAGCCCAGCTGATGTCTTGCTCTGCAATAGCTTGTTAAACTGCTTCCCCTGGATGTCATTTTTTCAAGGTGGCAACTCAATGCTGAATCTTTACTTCTCTGTCCTTTAGGACCAGTTGCAATGACTTTCTCCTGCCTGCTGCCCCATTGCAGACCTCATAGCACCAGAACTGCAGTTGGCAGCCAAGTGTTGGATGGCAGGCTTCTTCCTGAATTCCTTGGTAAACATCAGAGGGTTTGTCTGAACGGAGGTACTGTGTTAATCTGTCACAATATTCTACATTACATTAGCAAGTGGATTAGAGGTGCTGAAATAAATGTAATAGCAGGTTTTTCTTGCAGCACAGGTGGGCTTGTGGGATTTAGGAAACACATTTTTTGCAGTCGGACTCTTTGGAAGCAGCTCATTATGTAGATGCATGATCAAAATAGCATTCACTTGTATTTCATTGATTTTTAATGTCGTAAACTTTAGATGCACCCCCATTCTATGTCTCTATATTGTTGAGATTACAAGTGCTGTGTTATAATGTCAAGAAGCCTTGTGTATTCTTAAGAATCAACACTTAGGAAACACAATAAAACAATGTGGGTGATAGCAGAGTGAGTAATGCTCTCAGGAGCAAGCCAATTGTGGATCAGGTAAACAAACGAAGCCTGGGAGTAAATGTGGGTTGGGTGAAAACACCTAACAGTCTTGTTGGTACAGAGCAATTGCACTTTGCCTTTGGGACAGGTGCCAATGGGAATGTCCCCAAGGTAGAAAAGCATGCCTGCTGGCTAGCTGCAGTGGTGGCTTGGGCGGCACTGGGCAATGTGCAGAGGTGGTCTGGGTGCTGCCAGCCCTCTGCTGCTTCTCCAGATCCAGATGGGAGAGCTGCTGCTGCCTGCAGCCTCTCCTAAAGGTCCCAAGCATGGAGCAGGAGCTCTGGAGAGGTGATGGGTTGCTCATTGTGAGCACAGGACAGGCGTCCTCCTGTCTGCACCAGGCTGTGCTTGGGTGCTCATGTGGAGATGTATGGATAAGTGAAGTTACAGCATAGGCTGACTGTCAGTCTTAGTGCCATAGGAACTCCACAAAGGCAGGTGTGAGATGGCATGGTCAAAGCACAGCCATCCTGGATTTATAGGCATCTGTTCCTATTCAAGGAGTGCCAAGATTTTACCTCAGATTTCTGCTGAGAAATTCAGATTTCTGCCAGAAGGAATTCATTCTTTCCTAACAAACATCTCTTCCACTGCAGAGAAGCAAGCATCCACCTGTATGCCTCCAGCTGTCAGCAGGAATACTTACCTGGGGGAGGTGATAATCTATTTCACATCTTTTCACAATAACAAAAGGCTTATTGCCAGCTTTGCCCCTTTTATTCCTCACCACCTTATCCTCTTTAGCCTCACCGTCCCTCTGCACGGGGTGGGAAGCCACCTAGGCTGATGTGTGTATGGCACATAATGCAGGGCAATGTGATTCGGAACTGTGATTTCTAAGAATGGCATTAAAAAAGTTGTGGCTTCTCCTATTGACTTCTGTAGAGAAACACTGCTCTGTTGCATTATAAAGAGCAGAGATTGGGCTGCTGCTGCTACTGAGGTGGTTCTTTCATGGATAGAAGCCAGTTTGCTCGATGCACTTAATTTTAAATTACCAATGCATTCAATTATACTCGATTACTAACACAACTTTAGAAGTGGGGTTTTTTTTATTATTATTCTCAATTAGAATGAGGATGGCAACACTGAAATAAATATATATATAGTATATATATATATATAACCACTATATATATATATATAAACACAACTCCCAGAGTGCAGCCATTCCGAAACAGGAAAACGTAGGGGGAATTTGCTCCTATGGAAGCACTTTCCCCATTCCGGCCGCAGAGGAGCAGCAGTGAAGGCGGTTCCTGCTGTCCCACCCCGGCAGATGGCAGCGTGCGAGCGCCGCGAAAGGACAGAGCCCAAAGCGGAGGGATGGGGCATCCGAGCTGCCCAGCTCCGGGATCCGCAGCGCGGCATCCATCCGTGCGGATCAGTTCGATCTGAGATCGCTTTGGATCCGAACTTTGCTGCTGTGTGACCGACTGAAAGGAAGTGGCTGAAGGGGCAGAGCTGGGAGTGCTGCAGATGCTGAAGCTGAGTTCTGCCAGTGTCCGTGTGCATCTCAGCAGGTAATCAGGGACGTTTTGCAAAGGGAGGTTAATAATGGAGCATCTGTTCCTGACCTCCCGCATGAAAGAGAGACCTCAAACCAAAGCCATGTAAATAATGAGCATTCCAGCTCAGTGAGTGAAAAAATTATTCAGAGATGACTCAAAATGAAAATATTTCCCCCCCAAAAAAAGGGAAAAATAAATCTTCGGTTCATCTAGATCATCTGGAAGACTTTATTTGACCAGAAACTATGATTAAATAGGCCATATTGAATTCATTTCAAAAGAAAATAAAAGCCCTCAAATTAAACAAAACAAAACGCAAAAAGAAAAAGGAAAAAAAAAAATAAAGAAAAAAGCCACAAAACAAATGTCACAAAATTACAAACTGAGAACAAAACCTTTGAATTCATTGGAATACTTTTCCTTAACTTTTTTCTTCCAGGACTTAAGCAGCTTCATCCACATCTAGGAACAAGTTCCCTCCAGCTCTTTCCTGATGAAACAATTACCTGCTGAAAACAAGTGGCCCGTTCTCATTAATCACGGATGCGATTACTCAGCTCAGAGTGTGGCACTCACACTTCCTACACATCTGCCATGCAAACTGACCCAAATCCTTTGTATTCCTCTATTTACACATTGGCTGAGCCCACATGTAGCAGCACAAGACCTAAATCCCCGAGGGGAGGCAGACAGGCAGAATGTCATCCTCTATTACCATTGCTGTGACAGCAGATATGTAATTCTTGCCCTTGTGCATATTTACAGAAGGAATGCCCTCAGTCAATGGGAGCCTGTTTTTTGGCAAAGCCTTTACTGAGTGCTGCTACTGCAAATTCTGCAAGTGGAATTGGGAGAACGTATGCCTTGCTGGTTATAGCCACAGATGCAGGCAGCTGGACTGAGCACCGCTGCTCTACTACAGGCAAGGATTCCCAGGGGCTGAATTCCCACCTGAATGGCATTTCCCATTTCCCAGTGAGCTGGGAGAGCTGCAGGAGGTAGCAGCCAGCGGTGTGAGGCAGAGGGGAGATGTGTGAGGGACACTGTTGGGGAAGCAGTATCTGGGGAGGCAAAGAGTGTCAGCCAGCACTTCCCCCTGATGCTGCCTGCTGTAATGGTGAGTGATTCACAGGGAGTGCCTGCAATGCTGCTGCTGCTTTGCATTTCACTTTCCCCATCAATCTGATTAGAAAGGTCAGCTACACTTGTCACAGGGTGAGCCATTTCAACCAGCATTTCTTATGGACTTGGGGATTTGGGGATTTAATCATTAGAGCAATACTGTAGATATTGCTGTGCTGTCATTTGTCTCCTTCCTATCCCCGATAAGCTGGAGCAGTGAGGTGAATGCTGTTCCTCCTGCCACACCTGTCCCTTGGAAGCCTCAGCACCTTGCACTTTTAGACCTGGTATCTCTTGTTTTCCAAAGTCATTGTGGTCAGTGACTGTTGCAAAGGGCGTAGGTTGGACCACAGCACCCATGAGGGTGAGATTTCAGAAACATTCCGAGGGGATTGGCTGCCACATGGAAGAAAAATACAGAACAAGAGTTACCGCTGGTGTGCATTTAAAATAATCTTAAGTAAAACACTGTAGGTTTTAAGATCTTAACAGAGATTAAGAGACCTCAGTAAAGAACAGGGTGTTCGGTGCTCAGCTCAATCCACCTTTCTCCTGTTGTGCTTTGGAGGTCTTTGAAGCTCATTACTGGTGACAGTGAGAACAGTGACCGACCAGAGGCCTCATCTGAAAGAGCAATTCCAATAGATCCATAGTCTGATCAGCAGTTTGGGTAGGATCTAGGAGATTCCAACAAGAAGCCACTTTCTTTCATCCTAATTTTATCAAATGGAAGCATTGTATCATCCAAAAAAGTTCCACTGATCCAACAAGCTTCCATTTTGGCCATTGTTTGGGTGGTTCTGTGATTCTATGATTTAGTGTTTTCTCCCAATCCAAGTTCAGGTTCCCAGTGGACACTGAAGTGATTCCTATCTGAGCACGTGGACTTCTGGCCTTCTCAGCTCATCTTGCTTGTATGACTTTGGAAGTTTGTCTTTCCAAACCTGTTCAGTCTGGTTCAAAGCTGTCCACTGTGTTTATCTTTGTGCAATGGTTTTTGAGTCAGTTTATGAATTTTGCATTAGAAAGAACTCAATGCCTCAAAGTGAAATCCTGTTAAAACCACCGACTTTTTTCCAAGCCAGTGAGTTTTACATAATTTCCCCATTAGAAACCACCTTTCAACCATATGCTGTCCTTGATGCCAAGCTGAAGGCCGTCTGAAATGTCAGATCTAGGATTACCGAAAACACAAATTTGGACTGTCTGGGAATTTGGCAGAGGTTGCTTTGCAGTGTGATCTCAGTTCATTTGGCAATTGGTAGGGGGTAGATTGAAATTGAGTTTGCCTAATTTGTCCTCAAACCTAAGTGCCAGCATTGCCAGCCATGAGGTTCAGGCAAATGGAGATTGCCAAGAGAACAAGCTGCACTCTGTTGTTTTCTCTCCGATGACAAGTCTCTCAATATAATTGACCTAATTTTTACATTTCTGAATGTGGCTGCCTGGAGATCACTCATTCTCAGACAGCTTGGTGCTCTGTAACCGTGCACAAGTACTTCCAGACTCTCCCTCCTTTTTGCAAGGGAATTTTCTATCTGCTCTCTTCTGCCTTCAAATAAGGAAGAACTTGTCTGATTAATTGCACATGTATGTTCATGTTTGTACAAATCCAACCGAAAGTGACATGTCTCTTATTTAGTCAACAACCTCTGAACTCATCCTTGAAGTGCTCTTTTTTATTGTTCATGCTGCTTGCCATTTCCCATGTGTTATTAAAATAGACATATTGTGGTGGCTAAATGGAGAATTTAATTGTAAAAGAGCTGTTCTTGCCACTGACATATCCATGCATGGGTTTGTTTTTTTAGTGTCTGAAGTAAATCCATAAGTCACAGCTGTGAAAATAATCTGTACACATCAAGTCAGGAACAAGCACATACATCCTTAAACAATCAAGCAGTCCCCAGTTACGTTATCTGTCTAATTGCCTCTTAAACAAATAATTACATTTAAAACTAAGCAGCATCTACGATTTCTCTGTAACATCTAGCTATTTAAGCATAAGGTCAGCATACATTTATCTGACCGCAACCAATTTTCTCTCAGCGCTGACTGGACACGGTGTGAACATACTGCTTGTTGCCATCACCTCCTGGGGCAGCCGAAGTATTTCCTATTCTAGCTTTATTCTTTTGAACAAAACATCCAAGTTAGGCACGAGGGACTTTCTGAAGATGGATCTACCCCCCATCCTACCATGTGCATGCTGTGCATGAGCCACGACGCTCAGGCTGTCTCCCAAGCCTCATGGCTGGGCATGTTTGCTCTGAACTTGTCTCATCCCAGTGTTAGCTTCTTCAAACCATGTTTTCATGCTATTGAAGCTGCTTCCAGGGGTTATGGAGTCCACACTGACATTTTCAGGTGGGGTTAATGATTTAGTGTGACTCATATGTCAGTGCTAACTCACTCAGGTCTCACAACAAATCCAACCGATGACTCAGGATGCCTTTTTATCGTTGTGTTAAATGATGGGTGCTTGCAGAGTCCAAGATTTCCAAAAGAAAGAAGTAATATATATTTCGCAGTTTTTTGCCCCTACTGTCTCTTTACAACCTTGGGAAGCGATTAGATAGCCCTTATCAGAAATAGGTCACATCTCCCAGAAAACCCCAGGCTGTTGGCTCCCTGCTGCTGATAGTGGGTTGGGTTTAACGGGGACATAGTGGTTAATATTTTTGCAGTCAGCATGTGACCCCTGCCACAGGAGAAAGAAGAGAAAGAGAGTCTGTGCTTCTTGTGGTGCTGCCAGGGTTGCTGAGTACAAAAGACAGAGTAATTCCAGTCTCATGTAGGCATGTGTGAGCCTAATGGAAAGGAACCCATCAATATTACCATTTTGCAAACCACGAGTAGTGTGAAAGAAGACAAATAACAAGAACATTACAGAAATAGTGTTGTGTTTTTTTTTTCAGGTGCTGGTGTGCACAGCCATGGCTCTCTGTGCCCAAACAGAAGAATGGTCCCAGCATAGAAATAGGTCCACACCAGGATGAGACCGGTGCATGGCTCTTTGCTCCTGCTTTCCCTGGGGCACACTACAGAAAGGGGCCACTGGATATTCCAGGTAAATCCAGGCATCCATCCTGCCTTGCAGATTAGATGCAGCCAACAAGAGCATGGGTCCCATAGGAGAGACATTTGTTCAGTAGAATGCTTTCAGATGTATTCCATCCATTTCTGTCAGTGAACTAAAACAGCTTTTTTCTTTTTTTCAGACATTGTCAATAGTCGACTGAATGCTCCAGTTAGACACTAACTTTCGTAGCACTTCCTTTTGAGCAATAATATGAAATGAGGACTTGATTACGTAGCAATGGACTGAGTTCATTTTAGAAATAGTGCAGGGATTGCAGCAGATATGATCACTGCATATCCCTGTCCCTGTTAATTTGTCAGAGATGCAGCTAGCATAAACAGAAGCTGGGCTTTTGGTCAAATGTAAAGAATGAGTTTGAAATGCTGATTCACCGCAAGAAAAGTATGAGCACAGAGCTGAGGCTTGGAGGTGCCTTGTAAAACAGGAAACTTATTCAGCAAACATTAGTAATACCTTAAATACAGTGTTACAAGAATACAAGACTTTGCTATGCTGGTGAGACAGAGACTAATTTTTATTTTTATTCTTATTTTTATTTATTTGTTGGCTTTTTTTCACTTGGGCTGGGCATTCAAAGAGCATCTTTGTTGCATTTGCAGAGCCTGCAGTTTCATTAAAACACTTCCGAAGTCTGATCCCTGTTTTTTTAAGGGTTATAAATAGCTGGTAGGAAGTACCACACGTACCACTAGTTTGTATAATGTTTAAACTAGGTCAGCGTGCAATGAACTCTGCAGGTAACGGGGTCCAGTGGACAATTATTGCCTGACACTTCAGTTTTCTATTTGGATAATTTGACCTTTTAATTGAGCACTTAACCTGAAAGTTTGCACAGTTCAGGGCCAATTTGTGGGGAAAAAAAAAAAGCGTAGCTCTACTACATGTGTTGTTCCCTAAAATCCCAATTAAAATGAAGAAAATGGAAAAAAGCAAGAGTTTTCATGCAGTTGATGATCAGTGTTGAATTTCACAGGAAAAATGCATGGGTGTTTCTCACTTCAAGCAGAACTGTCATGTTTTCCAGCAGGGCAGAGTGGTCACGTACTCATTTCAGCGTTGGGATAGGCTGCACTCTTTGGCCTCTTCCTTATCGTGTGAGAGCTCTGTGCTGCGCATTTGTTCCCAACACACTCCGTGTGAGCTAGGTTTGCTATCCGCATCAAAAAACCACCATATTTCTTGTTTTCCTGATGCTTTCCTGGAAGCGCTGGATTTGCTGTGTGTGCCGTCAGTGTGCTCAGCAATTTCCTAAGACTGAGCAGGGGGAAAGCATGAGCAGACACAGCTGTCAGGCTGCTCCCTGTGCAGCCCCCAGCCGCCCCAAAAAGGCATTTCCCACCGCCCTCCTAATTGTCTTGATGGTCTGATAAACTGCGAGCCGTAGGCTGGGTCTCATGCCTAATGATTGAGACTGGTTGCAAGAGAATTCTGCAGAAAACACTTTTTTGTTGTTGCTGTTTAGAAAAGCTACATCCGGATCAAAAATAAGGATTCCTTGTGTACTTTCTGGAGCAGTTGGTTTTCTTTACAGCTCCTATGGGCTGCCCAGCTGGTAAAATGGGTTGTAATACCACCAAGGAGCTCACACTGTGTTCCTGAGGCCTCAAATTTTTCCACCTTGATAGTGTCCAATAAAAGATCAAGGTTTAGAAGCAAACTGCTGTTCTTTGGATCAAAGACTGCTAAAAGCAAGGGCAGTGCTCTTACTCATAAGCAAACTCAATAATCCCAGCAAAGTCTCTCATCACTTCCCTGGGATGAATATTCCAATAAAGATTATGCAGCTCATTGCTGCTAAGAAGAAGGAGGGGAAAATTTTGCAATTGGTGCCTGGGAGCTGATAACCAGTTTCTATCAGCCTTTTACTAACAGGTTGCCCATGAGAATTAATGAAAAACTTAAATCAGTATTTCCACGCCGCTGACTATCTGAAGGATTTTGGCCGGTTGGACTCCGGATATTTCAGTGGAAAAAACAGTGGTTTTGGCTCAAGCTGTGCTGAACCAGATGTCTACAACTGTCCTCAGTGTCCGTTCTAGCCGAAAAAACAAGTGATTAACATGCACAGTGAATGACAGACTGCTTCAGAGGAAGAGCCTTTAGGCAAGGGCTGACACAGCTTTAAAAAAATATATATCTAGAAAATGGAAATGGTCATTTTCAGCACAGCTAAACATATCCCTTTAGTCATCAAAAGCAGGAAGGCAATGCTATGCAACTGGGAATGTGTGTGTTGTCACAAGATGAAGGTTTATCTTTAATGGGGACATAAGCTCTAAAGTGAAGTAAATGTGCAGAATCTCATGGAGGAAATATGGCAACTCAGATCTCCTGCTGGGGCTGGCAGCAATGACCACATGTATTTCCCTGTACTCAATGTGCTCTCTTTAATGAGAAATTGTCGATTAAAACATTTGTTGACAGCAGCGAAAATGACTAAAAAACACTTATCAAGGAACAGCACAGAGCCACATCCCTTTCTTTCCCCATCAGCTAAGGTGGGCTGGGCTGTCTGTGTGCCCCAGCTGACATGGGCTGGGGGAAATCTTGCTCTGAGAGTGCCCATGAGAAAGAATGTTGGACTTGTCAGTGCAGGGAAGAGCAACCCATCATAGGATGTTTTTATTATTCATGTCTAAATCCTGTCCAGCTTGAAAAAAAATAAAGGATGTTTTATTTTTTATAAATATGAATTAATCCTTATAGCCTTACAGGAAAACCGGGAGTGTAGGGAGATCAAAAGAAGGGGAAATCTGCACAGGCCTAGAAAAATGTTTGCATGTTTTACAAATGAGCACGATGTGTAGTAGATGATCAAAGTTGTGAATTAGTTCAAATGTTTGTCTTGGAACAGAGCAGCAAACGCTGCATTTCTATTTCTTCCTCAAGTAAAAATACCATCTCAGAAATGAGAGTGACGTGCACATCTCTGCAGTAAATGCAGCTCTCCTGTGTGGACTTTCCTACTGTCCTCCTTTCTGATGAGGTGAGATTAACAGTGCTGGACACTGCATTGCCTCCCTCTGACCTCATCCCCAACCACGGTGGCACTTCTGGTTCACACATGACCAATTATTGTTGTGCAACACAGTGTCTGAGGGCCAACTGCATCTTTCATTTCCTCCCACCGCGATTCATCAGTTTTTCAGACTCCAGCAAGCTCCTAACGACATCACACTAGGAAGTCCAGGATAATTTGCAGCTGAGACTTGGGAGCTTGCATCCACCCACCAAGCACTGCCATGGTGTGTTCTGCCATAGGTTCTTGTTCCCACATGCCAGCGTTGGTGAGATTTCCTCCCACAGCCACACACCACTGGGTCAGGGCTGCAGGACGGGCTGGTGTTGGGTCACTGCGGTGCTGTCGGATGCAGTGCCCAGCTCCATGCTTGAGCATCCGGGCAGAGCCCTCTGTTGTTTTTTTTCAAAGTGGATATGAAGTCATTAAGTTCACAAGAGCAGATGGCAAAAAAGTGTGAATGTGTTATCATGCAGCGTGAGGTTACTTTTTAACCCTTTTTCTATTAATAGTAAAGCGGCAGCAAAGAGGTCAGAGGTGCGAGTTCAGCCAGTGCGTATTTCAACTGCAGGAAGCCAAAAATAGGCACACAAAAGTCCAATCCTGATAAAACTTTAATTTATTTAGTAAAAAACACATACTATACTCACTCTGTGAGCCCTGGAGGCACTGACCCCTGACACTCATTTCCTAGTTCCTTGGGAGCTACAGAATAAACACGAGTGAACAAAAATGCAGGTGAGCATCATCCATTCCACTTCTAATCTCTCTTTTGATAGTATTTCCAAACTGATTAGCACTTCCTCTCCCCCCCCCAACTTTTCAGCCTATGAATTGAGAAGAAGTCGTGGAGTGTTTTAATGTTGTTTATTAAGTGCAACCAAAGTGAATACAAACCATGTGTGTTCATCAATTCTGCAGCAAAGAAAGTATTGCATATTTCAGGTTCAATGCATGAAGCTTTCAGCATTTACCCTGAATGCAGTGCTGCCCGGGTCAGTCCGTGCTGAATGTAGCTGAGGAACCAGTTGGTCTGCAGTATAATCTGCTGAGGGCTCAAACCCTCATCTTCTGGACACTTCCAGACTCCCAAGGAAACTGACAGATGTTTTCAGCACTGAAGAATGACAGGATTGAACACTGCAGTTTATGTAGTTGTCCATATCTGAAAATCATAAGCACAGGGAAATAACATCAGATGAATGAAAGACAAGTTGCCACAGAAGTCTAGTGATACTTAGCAAAGGACAACTGAGAAGTACATTGCTGACACAGGGGAAACCCTCCAACCAGCTGAAGCTCAAGCAGAAAAGGTGATGGAGATGGCATTCCCAGACAGGTCTGATGCAGGCCTTCCTCACAGCTGACTCACACAAGCAATGAGTTTGGACAGAAGCCTCTTAGGACAAAAGAATTCAGCAGGTGACAGTAAGTGGTGTCACAGGTTATTTTTGGAAAGCATTTAGCACAAGCCAAACCAGTTTAGTGAAGCTGCTGCAGTGGATGTGGAGGGATTCCTTTTCCTGCAAAGGAAACGTGCATCCTGCCAACATGTTCAACCTCACCTTATCACACAGGAGTTGTAGAGGAGTTATCACCTGCATTAAGATATCAAAATAACTTTTCCTTGCAGCTGAAATGCACGGGTCAGCAGTTAAGGACTGCTGTAAATACGAGCCTAGTAGTCAGCCTCTCACCCAGTAAATAATGCCACCACTGCAATGCTCTGTTCATTCAGTCGCTGGCCATCCAAAGGCATTTCATCTCACTAAGAATACCTACGTGTGGAGCCCTGATGAGTATTCTGTTTCTATTACACAGGATTCACAGCTTTGTTTGTGTACCCAGGAGCTCCAACTTTCCCCAGAACTGCCAGCTTCTCCCTCTATTGCTTTTCTCTGGATCCCAATGTCTTCTATATATAGCCCAAAACTCTTCATGACCTCAAAAACTGGTCGCCTCTTCCAGTGAGGCACACTGGGCACTGAGCACAGCCCAAGCAGGGCTCACAGGAAGGAACAGCTTCCTGAGGGGCCACTGAATATGTAGAAATATGCATGCTCTGTTTTTCTAAGGGCACCTGCTAAGAACCCTGCAGTTGGATCAAAGCACAGATCAAATATTTGGCATCAGCCATACTTTCCTCCCACCACCTCTACCTGCAGGTGGTATGATATGCTGTTTTAAAATATCTATTGCATTCATTTGCATCTACACATAAATAAAACTTTCCTGCCCTGCAGTGAGAGGTAGTTACTATTTGCACGCTCTTGGCCCACAGTGAGCTGGTTGATTCCTCCAGCAATGAGCTGATCTTTCTTTTTCAGTTCTGCCTTCAGGCAAGAGAAACTTTGCAAGAGTTATGAGTCAACTCCATTTGAAGCTGCCCCATTTCCTGGAAAATGTCCTCAAGCACATCTTCCCATGCGTTAGGTGCCAAACTTCACTCCAAGTCTGTTCCTTTGCTGGAATTCTGTTTTGCTGTGATTCAGTAACATGTAAGACTTCTGCAATTCATATTCACATGTGATCTGTTCAAAACAAAAGGCAAACTTCTGAGCGGTTCCTACATGATCAATGTGAAACTTTGTCAGCTTGAAAAGATAAAGATCCAGTTGGATCTAGATGCTTTCATTTCACCTAAGTATTGATGAAGTTGAGCAACAGCATGTCAAGTTAAGTGGTCCAGTATCCGTCTTTCTCTAAGAGTGATCTTGAGAATGAGTCCCTGAGTCAATCTGTGCCTAAAGGTGATTTACACAAAGCTTTGCTATTGCTAAAAGCTGTGCTCTGGTCCTCTTCACCTCCGCAGCCTCAGTCCCTGGATTCATGTTCATGCCACTTTCCTATGTTGACTCCAGCAACTTTGCACCCAAGAGGTGAGTCAGAGCAGCTCTCTGATCCTACTAAAACCAACCCTGCCAAAGCTTTTGTCTGGGTCAAAGTCTTGTGGTTGAGAGAGGTCACAACACTTCTCACAACAGGAGTGAAGGACAACAGCCCATAATCAGTCAGTGAACCCACAAACCAAGATCTCTTGGGGCACAACCTCCCAGATGTGTTTATTACAAGAGAGCTAACCCCACCTGGCCACTTCCCACTGCTGCCTTATCTGTGAATTTGAACTGATGTCAGTGGCTTCCATGACCCTTCTTTCCCTGGTCAGAAGAGGAGGCAAAGTGTAACACTGACAGGTAGTTAATGCCATTGAAACGTGACATGTCTAACTCAGTGATGAAAGCAAGTTTATAAAGTGGCTTCAAAAATAAATATCCCTACAAATGTGGCCTACATCTTTCTTGTAATTCATCTTCTTCCTGGCATGTCTTTTTCCATCTGCACGTAAATAGGCAGTTGGGCAGAGCAGACGCTTCTATGAAGATGCACTGCAGCTTCTGGAATTAATAGAGCTGAGAAAGCAATATTTCACTTCATGTTTCCCTCAAACTGCATTTTTTAATCAGTCCTTTCAGAAAAATGAAGACATGAACTCTGTGATATTCTTTCTTTCTTTTTCTTCTTTTTTCAGGAAAAGCAAATGCCTTATGTATTATGGAGCAAAATTCCCAGAAAATGACTTGAGTAACGAACCTTTCAATTACTTTTTGGTTTTTAATTTCTTCCTCAGGAGTTTGCAGAAAATAACATTGTTATTCTTAGCCTAGCTGGCATTTCTTTTGTCCTTTTTTTCCCCAAGCTTTGCAATGTCGTACTGTACTGTTCTGGATGGAGCTGGTTGCCATTAATGGCAAAGTATACTCGAATCTTTGTTATTTAGGAAGGTGTCATCTTTTCACTGAATAAATCCTTCTTGGCCATATACTTCTTCTTCTTTTTTTTTTTTTTTTTTTTTTTAATTTGGTAAAGTCCAAGTCCAGTGTTTCTTCAAAGGCTTCTCTTCTGGAAGGTTTACTTTTGAGCAGTACAAAAATGAGATGTTTGTATGGATTCCTTGATGACAACTCAGAATGAACTTGCGCTACCCAACCAACTTCCATTCCTCCAGAGACTTGTACATATTCTTCAAAAATAAATTTCATATAGTATAGTCCATCTCACTTACTAAAAAATGCCTCCCCCCAAATTCCTTTTCTTATAATCTCAGAAGTAATATATTGCTTTTTTCTGTTAAGTGAATTGTATTAAAATATAAAAGCAATTTATCAACATGCAAAGCTATTTTTCATTTCCATTGGTATGAATGAGATGAGAATAAGGGTTTTATGTGAGAACAGTGGCTTTTGGTGGTCTTGACGAATGGAACCCATACAGTCTGAAGTATGACTTTTTGAAAGACTTCCATTTTTCCCCACTGAATACAGAGAACTTTTCTCCTTTCTTCTTGAGCAGCTGAGTGCTGTTGGAAGTCCATCTGATAGCGAGGATACCCTTTAGCTCAAAGCAAGGAGCCCTTCCCCATGTCTCTGCTTCACTCCTACCTCCTTTCATGTGCATCACAGCACAATAGCAAGGTGAATCAGATTCTAATAGGGATTTGCTATTGAAGTTCTGAGAACTTAAGTTAGCAGGGAGCAAAGTATCAGGTGTGTGCATACAAATTTGGGAAGACCGAGGGGTAACTGTGGTACACAGAGCTCCCTTTGTTGCCCTGTGCCACCTCCGCTGCCTTTTCTCTCCTTTCCAACATGAGGTGCCTGGAGTTCATTCAGCACACTTCACAATTAAAGGCAAACGGTTGGAACTTGTCGGGAGGAACATGCCCAGGAAAGCAAAGTATGATTTACTGTGATTATAAAATGCATTCCATTCCACGCTTGTTTTGACATTGTCCCTTGGAGAAAAATATTTTGTCTCATAAAGAAGTCTCACTGCTGGGTTCCTTGTCAGGAGGAGGATTGCTCCATAGCTCAGCCCAAAGTAATCCCCATAACGTGAGCACTTCTAAATCTCCTTTTGGATTCAAATAACGTTTATGAAGTTTTATTGCTTATGCTGTTCCAAGGCTGTAGACTGTTGCTCATAAACCTGAGAGAAATCAAAGCACTCTGAACAAGAGATGAAAGTTGTTGTAGCCATACTTCATGAGCATGAAAGAGTATTGAAATGTAGAATATAGGGTGAGGAGAGCTGTTGGATGAGGTAGTAGTGCTCTCCCAAATACAGAAATAAGGAAGAAGGGAACAGTGATGTACATGTAGAGTGTTGAGCTGTCTGGAAGTGTGTATGCCATAACTCACAACCTGATCCCAGGTGCCGTCTCCATCTGCACCACTTACACAAAGGGTGGCTGATATCGGTTCCGTGTCAGTTTACACATCTCAGCGTCAACAGATGTATTCCTGTGTTAGCCCTCATTGTGCAGAAGGGAGCTAAGGCCAAGGGACTGCACCTGAGCTGCAGCGGTGGAGAATGGACAGCACTGAGCACAGAGCACAGGAGGGCCAGGGCATGTGTGTGTCTGCATCTCATCTGTCATTGCTGCTAAGCATAACGTTTCATAAGGTAACATTCACACTTTTTCCCAAGACACGCATGGAAGGGCATACAAAAAAACCTGAATACAACCACCCACGCTGTGGTATATCATTCCACAAGTTATCACAACATGCACAACCAGCAGAGATGAACCAGGCTGCCTGGAGCTTCAACCTCAATAGGCCCTTTTGTTTAAGTTCACTGAAGTAAAAAGGCAGCATTTTCCTCTAGAGCAACACCCCTTCTGTGAATGTTGGGTGTTGTGCCAGAGAGACATGCTGGAAATTGTTAAACTTCGTTCTTTTAGAACAATTCAAAACATTAAATAGCCACCAAATATATGCAGCCTCTCTGGGGTCAGTGTGATATTTCACATATTTAAAATTAATGATGTGCTGAGTTGTCCTAAAACTTGTTCTGAAATGAACTTCAGCTATTAACTTTTCTCAGAATTAATTTCTCAGAGCTTGGGTGACTTTGTCACATCGACTAAAATCAGCTTTGACACAGACATGAGTTCTCCCTGCAGTTGTGGAGAACAAACATCCCTCTCAGCATGGAAAACATCAAACTGGAACACATTATCTGTGATTTAATCACAGCATTGAAAAGCTGTACGTGGAGCCTGACTCGGAGAAATGCTATGCAATAGGCAGTTTATAAAGAACAGAACACATATGAGAAATGCCAGGTTGTCAGTCTTGAAAACTGGCGTTTGCACTCCCTAAAGCACAGAGTGCTTGGCTCCAACTTCATATCATTCCACCAACACGCCAAAAGCCTGAACAGAACGGACTTCCTTCTGGATGTGTAAACTTAGTTCACTTCCTTGTTGAGAAAGCTAATGGGGAGGCCAACTAATTCATTTCATTTTATGATCCAATTATCTTTCTCTAAGGAGTAACCATAACAAACGTTAATAGGGAAGTGGCATTGTCACTGTCCTTTCAGTAAGTAGCTCTGAAAGAGCCAATCATTTCAAGGAAACAAAGAACTGAATTCATCCCACTGACAATTAGTAAAATGTTCTGTAGATCTTTGCTAATCCCAGATGCAACGTGTTGCTTCTCAGACTTCTGAAACATGAGGATCAGAAAGCTGTGAGGGTTTCTTAATGTGAAAGTCTGGTTGGTCATTCATTATCTGTGTAGTTTGATAATTACCAGTTTTCCTAGGTAAATTGTTTTGGCCATTTACTTTGAGGTAGCAGATTAATGAAGTTCTTTGAAAACTTCAGGAACCTGAAAATGGACCAAGATTCCGGAACAAGCTTTTCCAGATCAGTGGTTATTGTACCTTTAGAAATCCAAAAGACAGCACATATCTGTACCACAGCTTACATTGAGTCAATCAGTGCCTGATGTACAGCAATACTTATGTAAATCTCTGGGTCCACTACATTTAAAGAGTGAAATTAATAAGCAGCCAAGTAAGCATGAACCTGTGATTTACAGAAGCAATAAAGGATTTTGAAATGTCTGATTACTTGGCTGTCAAGGTAAGTTCAAGTAGATAACACCTCTTCTCTTTGGTTGTCCTTAAAAGTTAAAGCATTGAAAAGTAAAGTGGTAACCCTGGAACTGAACAAGAATCCTGAATTTGTTTTGAATTGAACACTGACCTTATGTTAATGTTTGCTTTATATTGGCACAACTCCATTGCCTCGGATGGAGTACCATCGGTTTCTGACACTCAAAGAACAAACGCAGTATATATTATTAACATCATAACATGGTTCCCACATGGGCTGGTACCTGGGTGGGAGCTCCAGCCCTGAGTGGTGCCTGGTGGGCAATGGAGCTCTGTCAGCCCCCGCCCAGGCTGCAGTCTCCAGAAGGTCCCCATTGCAATATGATTTTCCAAAAAGTGACAGTCTCACATAGTCATATGCAATCTTTGTTACACCATCATTCGTTCAGCCAGAGGCAACCTCATCTTGGCAAAGGCAGCATGGTTTTGATAGCTGTCAGATCTGCTCTGCGTGTAATCACTGGGCTGTCTGTCAGTGCTGGCTGGGTGGCTCTTTTTCTAGTTCATCATTTCTTTCCATCCTGCAAAGGTTCAAGCTGTTTTCATCCTTTCTGAAAACTTTAGATTGATTTTATCTTGTTACAGTAGAAGGTAAATGTAACAGCCCCATTGCTGGAGACCTCAGTGCTCTGTATGCTGCAGAGAAACGTGTTCAGACTGCGCTATGGATGCAAAAGCCCCATAATGCTGTCCTTCATAGAATCAGAGGATCATTACGGTTGGAAAAGAACACTGAGATCCCCAAGCCCAACCCCACCCCCAACACTCTGACTGCCCACTGGCCACATCCCTCAATACCACATCTCCATGGTTCTGGAGCATCCCCAGGGACAGTGACCCCACCACCTCCCTGGGCAGCCTATGCTACTGCTTAACAACTCACTCCAAGGAGAAATTTCTCCTAGTATCCAACCCGCTCCCCCCCCCCGATGCAACTTGAGGCCAACACCTCTCATCCCATCGCTGTTACCTAGGAGCAGAGGCTGACCCTCACCTCACCACCACCTCCTTTCAGGCAGCTGTAGAGGGCAATAAGGTCTCCCCCTGATCCTCCTCCAGACTGAGCCATCCTGGTTCCCTCAGGCAAAAATCTCTGAGTCTTGGGAGGCTGTGGGCTATCACTATTAATACCCTCTTAATCACTGACCGTTAACTTTCATATACTGCTAACAGACAGAGCTGAGTCCGTGCTGGAACCATTGGCAGCAACTGTTGGTATAGGACAGTGTACTGAACCAGCAATAGCAAATTGTAAAACTGGTGATCAGGATTGAGGTTTTCTATCAGCTTCTCCCCAAGTTGTTTCTTGTGTTGTGATTACAGAACACAAATCAAGCGCTAGGAGGTATCATAAAGCAGAAATGTGGGGGGGGTTGAATTAAATTAACTTGATTTTGTAAGCTCAATCCCAATGAGAGGTGAGAGATGCAGGTATGGGAGGATCACAGGGATATTTTCCCCACACAAAATTACCATGACAGGTAAGAAAGATTTCTGTAACAACACGAAGACTGTAGCATAATACTGCAGATGACAATTTGTAGAAAAAAAAATATCTTTATTACAAAACTGAGTATTACAAAACTGGCTGTAAAGATTCAAACAATGCACAGGTTGCTGAATAAATTGGCATATAGACACGTTCAAATGTTTGAACTAACACCAGAGGAAAACAAACAAAATGCCACAGGAGACAACAAACGCTAAGAACTGCATTATGTCAGAATATAACAAAATCAAAATGATCACTCATGGGTGTATGCATTAAAACCTTCACTTGAAACTGTATCTTATGAAAAGCACACTTGTGACCACAATAGCTGATATATGACACACATGCAGGGCAGTGATGTCTTTAACCCATAGATACAGGTATTGTAATCTCCACAATAATAGAGCCCTTGGAAATGGTTAGGTTCCTCATTTCTTGTGATGCTTTAGACATGCATTCTGTATCACTAATCTGCTGAAGGAACTATCCTGTTAGGATAATCATCATCTAATAATGGCAGAACCCATAGGATTCCAGCAATTCCATTACTGAATAAGGCCTCTCATATAAAAAAGGCAGCTAATATTTTGCTGTGAGGGAGTGATGGGAGTTGAACGCATGAAACCCTATGGTGTAAGCAGATTGCGTTGCAGGCACAGTACTGCAAATGTTCAAACTGAAGCACTGTGCAGGCACAAGGAATAAACCCACTATATAGCTTCATCCTTATTTCCCTTCTATTACGGGCGTGAATAACTTTAAGTACTTATTTCAGTAATCCAATTTTTAAGCCCTGGTGTTAAGTTTGCTAAGCAGAGCAAATTCCTGAGCTAACAGGACAGTGTAGCAGTGACTGCTGCTCCCCTGGCAGGGCTTGCATCCATCATAGTTTCCCTATGCTCAAACAACAGCTATATGACACTCCACAGCTCATGATGAAGCTCTGTCATGCACGGCCCTTCTGCTACACTAAACCAGTACATTCCCATAGCTATGTGAATGTGCATAGTATTTTTCTTTCCTTTTAACGTTGCTGTGTACAGCTGAACTAACTATCCACATTTTCCAATAAGAGAATTCCAATCAGGGGAGCTTTTGTTGGTGCTGTTTCTGTCTTAGCAATTGTTTGAGCGATGTGTGTTGCAGTTTCTCCACGGGTTACCACAGGTTTTGGCTTTCCTGGGCTGTGAATTTCTTCGGGAAAGGCAGCAGTAGGACTGTCACTTGTCAGGTAGCAGGCTGTACAAAGAAGAAAAAAAATCTCCGTTGTGATCTCCTTTTGCAGCACAGAGAATGGTTTGTGCTTTAAGGAATGTAACGTGACAGCGTTTAATAAATCTCATGCTGTGGGAGCACAGATGATCATCTGTTCTCTTACATTTGGATCTAGGTGAATTTTAAAGGGGCTGTGGAAGGCAATCAGGCACCCAGCAGACACTCGTGCTCATACCTTAGCGCCTGTGGAACGCGATGGGCAGCTCCCGGCTGGGGATCAGGATTCCTGAATGCAGAGTTTCTACCGGATTGTCGTCGGTTGCTGCAATTTGGTACTTGCGAATGATCTGAAGCACAAATATCTCAGTTAGAAGGCTTTAGTTCGTTGGGCTGACGAGGTGGAGTGTGTAAAGCAGCAGTGAGGGAGCGCTTACCCAGCACAGGGCCAAGTGGAGCTGCAGCTCTGCTAAGCGACGGCCGACGCACATCCGCTTCCCGATGCCAAAAGGGACATGGGAAAAGGGATTTATTGAGTGCTTCTGCAGCCAGCGCTCTGGCTTAAACTGAGCCCAGCCATTGAAGTATTCTTCATTGCAGCCCAAGGCATGGCTATTTATCATTAGCACTGTCTGTAAACAAAGCAACAGAGGCAATCTCCGTTAGGAATCGCCTCAGAGCTAACAAGTGAATCAGTTTGTTTATGGGAAAAACATATAGCAAAAGTGAAGGTGGGGCAGTTTCCTCTGAAGACATGCAGTTCTCTGAGGATAATTTCAGAGAAAAAGGTCACAGTTTCTTCAGAAAACAGTTAAAAAGTCTGAAGGAAATTCTTGAAATAGAACACTGAAATATTGTTGTCTAAATCCAATACTATGCAGGGAGGAATGGTTTTCAGTTTGTGGAAATTCTTCTCCTGGTGCTGGGACCCATCTTTTGGCAGAGTTGTTTTCAAACTGAAATGTCAGTGGTTACAGGACAAGTCATCAAACACTGTAATAAAGTAAATTAATTGGCTTACCCCTTCAGGTAGTACATAGTCTCCTAGAACCATTTCTGTGTCGATAGTGCGAGTGGTAAATGGCACAGATGGTGTTAATCTGCAGTAAAAGAAAAACATGTGTCAGATTTCCAGCCTTTTTTCTTCCTGTAATCTGTGATAGTTTACCCTAAACAATAAAGGGCACAAAATCAGTACACATCAGCTGATAGAACTTTGTGGTCATCGTGCTTTGCAGGAATTACTGGAGAATTTTACCTCATGGATTCCTTCAGACATGCTTTTAGGTAGGGCATTTTCTTAATGCTCTCAGCAGTTGGGCTCTCATTGGCAGCCAAAACACTTTGTATTTCCTGAAGAAGTTTCTGCTGAACGCGTGGATTGCGTGAAAGGTTGTACAAAGCCCACAGCAAACTATTGGCTGTCTGAAATAAAATAAGCAGAAATGTAAGGCTTCCACTTACAGGGACAGAAACGAGAAGACACCAAAAGTTCAAAGCCATATTTACTGCTGGCCACTGCCTTACGGCAGCTTGTAAAGGAAGGGATTAGGAGTCATCCCAGTTGCTCTCCAGGAGTTCAGGCCATGGAAGCAACCACAGGTTTAGCTCACATTCAGTTTTTGTGATGGTTAGATTGTGGAAGAAAGCAGGGAGTTGGAAGGATGCTGATTTTAAGATCTTGGAACCAGGTTTACCGTTTCAACTCCAGCAATCTGGAGCTCTGCAATGGTGGCATACAGCTCCTTCTTGGAAAGCTGCCCTCCAGAGTAGATATCACACAGGAAATCCTCCTGAGGGTTTGCAGAGTGCTTTTCCAGCCGAGTGTCAATGGAGTGCTTGGCTGAAGAGGCAGTAGCAGGATGTAATTAATGAAAAAAGCACTACTACTGTAAATATAAAATCAAAAACAGGGCTCACGTGCTTTATTTTGATAGAGGACACCGATCTGTGCTCCTTTATCAGGAGTGGAACACTATGCTGAGTAAATACTGTTGTTCTCACTTTTTAGACAAAAGTCACTTTTGTACAGAAAAACCTCCTGTAAGCTATTAGGAATTCCCCATTCTAAAGTCAGGAGAGGAAATCACTGATGTGTGCAGTGACATACTTAGCAAAAGAAATACAAGCACATAAAATTTATTGTCTTGGATTTTCAAAGCAGATCAAGGTGTTAATGAATCAAAGAACTCCTAGCACTCAGACTTCCCAAGGGGAAATATAAGCTTTTGATTTACCATGGGAAGGAAACAGTAAATGCCAAATTTCTGTGTACATTTCCTTTTAAGCAAACAGATTTTTGTTGCATGTAAAACTTTGTGTTTCTCAAGGGCACCCTACGAGGGAAGTTCCCTCACAGGCTTTGTATATCTTGCCCCTAAATACATCACTCACTCTGAGCCTATTTACTTTACAACAGATTAAACTGGACTTAAAATTTTACTGGCTTCCAAGTTTCTGGGGGTTCCCTGAGGACTGGATATTGCCACACAACTAAGTGTCAGTCAGGAGAAAACTGTGCTCTTCACTTAGAATAGGTTTGTGGTTAGCTGCAGTAAAAGTGTCTTAATCTGAGCAATTAACAGCAGCGTAGGGCAGTAACAGGTATGAAGAAAAAGCATTTCAGCAAGAGGGAAACAGAACAGAAAGGAAAGAAGTTGTGTTTCAAAAACAAACCTGTTTTAAATATATCATCCCATGCTTTAGTGTGAGCTTGCCAGACTTTTGTGTTCAGACCCTTGTGAAGTTCCACGGGGGTCACCATCATCATTCCAAAAGTAGCCATCATCTGCGGTGGAGTAAGGTTTTGAAATCTTTTAAAAATCTATTTGTAGTCTGTGAGCAAAAATAGACAGTAAAGTAACAGGACTGTAAGGGTAATTTTCACAAGGAAGTTGGGATTCTGGCAGATTTTCCATCCTGGACAGAAAGGATAGGATTCATCCTGCTTAGAGCATATCCAGCTAAAATTTAAGCACAGCTAGCAGACAGTAAGAGATTTCTGCTGAGGGTGGTTCATCCTATCTGTTCTAGGCACCTCTTTCAGAAAGGGGAAAGTCACCCTTTAGTAGTGCCTCTGTCCCTTGAGAAAAGAGGGAACCAAGAGCTGGGCCAGACCAGGTCTTTTGGATGGCTAAAATGAGGGAGATAAATATCACCAGAGTCCAAGTTGCAGCAAGATGCACAGCAGGTGTGCTTGCAAGAATGACTAACCTCCAAACCCAGCCAGGTTGCATAATCCCACACAGCTCCACTCTACAAACAGCAGCATTGCACAACAAGCATCTCTGAGGGAGAGGAAAGTTAACTGGCCAACCTGACAACTGTATTTTGGGGATTACCCAGAAATTTCTGGGATTTTTTTTTTTTCCAGAAAAAAAATGGTTGACCCATTTAAATCAGTATCCTCACACCAGCAGCAGGGGCAGAAAATCAGTACAGTCCCAGGTAAAGACTCTTCCATACCGTTTTAACAGCCTTGATGAAATTCAAGCTTTCTTCTTCTACGTCCTGCTGTAGGAGACCAAACCTCTTTCCATACAGCACCAGGCAGATACCTGTTGTTGAGCAACATTAACATGAGCTGGTTTAAATGAAACGGGGCACAGTGTCCACCACTTGCTGTCAGGCAGTGGCTCTTGTTATCCTTCTGCAAAATGCTCCCTGCTCTGTGATATGCACCTGTGAGATCAGCACTTCAAAACACCTTCTGTGCATTTGCCCCAGCCCTTGTAGGAGCACTTTCATTGCAAGAAGACAGGGTTGGCATATTCAGCCAAATAGTAAGCAGCCCTACTGAAGAGGATTGAGTTGCAGGAAAAGAGGGCCTGAAGAGGCCATCTAGTCCAGCATGTTCTAGCTTCTTCTACTGCCAGAAACCACTTGCTAACACTGGCAGCATCCCACAGCCCACTGCCTTCCACCTCTTTCCACTAGCTTTTTATATATAACTTTTTTTCAGAGCTGTCACTTCCTATTCCTCCCTTTCCAAAAGCAGCCATCACCACTGAGAGCGGAAAAACAAAACCAAACCCCACATTTTCAGGAGCTCAGCACACAGGTTGCTGAGATGAGCCAGCTGTGAACCGACAGGTCTGCAGAGCTCACTCAGCCACACAGGTAACTGTCCAGAACTGAAGAGTTTGTGTAACAGCTGATGGATCTGGCACATAATGATGGTCCCCTGGCTTTTCTGCAGCTTATTTTTCATATATTACAGTTTATAGTTTGGAAATAATTACCATCCAGTCATCACGGATCACACTTCAATTGAAATGTCTCAGCAGGTACAAAATGCATATTGTTTTCAGGCAAAAACAAACCACCCAACCACTTACTTTCAAATGACCATTTGTTGAATTCTGAATATACATCTTCCATTTGTCCTCTGGGGTTACAAATAGCATCTATTCTATACATGAAGTCATCCAGCACCTACATGGTGAAGAGAAGAAAGAAGAAAAGAGAATAAAGACAATATCAACTGATAAAAATCCTTTGTGATTTAACATTACATCTGTCTTTCAAATAGCAATCTTGCATGAGACAGAATTTCTTGTGTTTCCTGTTCCTTTAACAGTATTATTTCCCATGTTAACACATTTGGATTTACAGGACTCTGAAGCTATTACTGTTTCTAATTCTGTGAACTAATCTTTCCTCCACAGGGATGAAATGCTTCAGTCTGACCCTGGGACAACAGTTTCACGACAAAGAGGTTTAAGCTGTTTATCACAGATGCTCCTCAAATTCAGTGAGAAGCGTGGAGGCTGGAGAGGTGTTCCCTGGCAGAAGGAAACTAAGAATGAAGAGGGAAAAGCAGAAAAAAAAAAAAAAAAAAAAAAAAAAAAAGGGAGAAAAAGAAAGAGAAAAGTAAGCAAAAACTCTCTTCAGGAGCCCGTGTCATTGTGGAATTTTGGTGTTTGTGCAGTTGAGGATATTAACAGCTATAGCCTCCAGAGACACAAAGAGATTTGGATTCTTAATGTGGTAGACTGAAATCTTAAATGAAGGTTTCTGAAAGAGCCACTCAGCTGCTTCACAACGTCCCAGTCTTCTATCAGTAAAGCTTTCCAATGCTGACTCCCAGCACCGTTCCCACTCCTAACCCCTGAGAGCTGTGTGGACTCACATTTGATCTGACCCTGATAATTTGCTTGCAACTCATTATTCCCAGAGCGATTTCTGAGTATGAACTCACAGCATTACCACCACAGAGCAAACCAGCAGCTACCCAGCAAACCGAACCCCCCGATCTGCTTTCCCCCCCCGCCCAGGTTTCCAGGGGCACGGGGGGACAGAAGGAACAGTACCTCATTGATCATGTTATCCAGTTTCACCACCTCCTTGGGTTTCATCAGTTTCTTCTGAAAGGCGCTCCTCACCCTCTGCCAGTCCTTTCCTTCCCTAGATGTAAGTAAAAGCAGCGAGAATAAAGGATTAAGACACACACACATACGACACGTGCAAGGACGCAGCTCCGTGCGGCGGCTCCTGGCAGCGAATCCCGGTCCTCCGGCTGTTACAGAGCGCAGCTGCCCGCAGCATCACCGCGGAGAGCCCCGCTTAGCGTTGAGCCCCGCTTAGCGGTGAGCGCGCCCGCACCTCCCCTGTCACTCACAGGATCAGCAGCCCGTAGCCCTCGTCGCGATAGTCCCGATAGGCTTTCCAGGGTTTGATCTCCAGGCGCTGCGGGCAGGCGCTCTCCCGGCGGTACAGAGATTCCAGCAGGCAGGGGGCTCCGATGTGAACCGAGTCGAAAGCCCCCAGCTTCATGCGGAAGATCTTCCCAAACCTCCTGTGATACTCAGCCTGAGGGGCGCAGAAAAGAACCCCCCACGATGAGTGCGGGGCGCACCCGCCTCGACCCTCATCCCCGCCCCGCAGCATCCCCATCCCTCCGCGCTCACCAGCGTTTCGTGCTGCCTCTTGAGCCCCCCCTTCCACAGCACGTCGGGCAGGCTGCCCATCAGCGGCCAGCTGGGGGGCCCGGGCAGCGCGGCCAGGGGATGCCCACGGCCCCGCAGTGCGCACAGCGCGGACGCCGCCCGCGGCACCGAGCATCCGCGCCCGGCGGGGCTGAGAGCGGAGCGGCCGCAGGTGAGGGCGGCGGAGCGGAGGAGGATGCTGAAGCCTCCCATAGCGGCACCGACGGCCGCCTATTCGCCTATATGTATATATATAGCAGCAGGGAGGCTCGCTGGACTTTCATCGGGGCCAATGAGAGCCCTGGGTGGGGTGAGGTGGGGCCGGCTGGCGTGGAGTTTGCGGGGCAAGCGGTTCATAAAGGGTTCAAGCGAGGCAGGAGGGCACAGGGCCAGCGCCGGGCAAGTACCGGCCGCGGGGCTGCCGGGGGCGGCCGTGGCCGCGGTCCCGGCACGGCGGTAGGCAGGCGGCTGCCAGCGCTCCAGGTACGGACCCCGTGCAGCTTGCAAAGCTGCCTCCTGCTCGTACGCACGGGCTCATAAACTTTTCTTTCCCCTTTCTCCCTTTCTTTTTCTCTCTTTTTTATTTTCAATTTATTTATTTATTTATTTATTTATTTATTTATTTATTTATTTATTTTTGGCTGTGCAAAGTGTCTGGGGTGCACCTGTACGAAGTGGGGAGGGCTGTGGTGTTTGTACTGCAGTGCCAAGTGACTGACTGTGTGTCTTCCTTCAGAATTTCCCCTTAGAAATGATGGAATAAAAAATGAAGGGACGGAGGAAGAGCAAGTTTTGGTGGTTGGACTGCTTTTTTCTTATCTGGCTGACTAACCATTTATTTATGGAAAGGGCATAAGAGTGAATCACCTGGGAAGGCAAAATTCCCTTCACTATTAGTGTTGGCAGCCATTAAATTCTGACACAAAAAATCATTTGCTGCCACGAGTCTCCTATACGGAATCTGCAGAATAACACTCAGGGAGAGCTAAAGGTTTCCATGTGGAGGCAGATGGAGCAGAAGCACAAGTACAGCAGCTCAGGACACCTGCACACTCAGCTCTGCCCTCTCTTTGCAAGAGGAGTCTTGCTGCAAGGCAGAAAGCTGCCTGTAAACCAGAGAATTTCCAGGATATGCTTCTTCGAGAAGTTGATTTTCCCCTGCCCCACACCACCTTTTTCATCATTCTCCAGTTGCATTTTGTGACTCAGCTCTTAATCCCCTCTGCTTAAGTGTCTGACGGTGAGACACTGTGGTGCACATGGCTGTTTTGGACATAAGGCAGAGAAGGAGACAGAAGACAGAATTGACACTAAATCTGACACACATAAAGGCACGTCTCACAGTCAAATTAATAGATAGACCAAGGTGGCAGTGATCAACACGTAGAAAAATGTGCAAGAGCATGACAAGTCATTGCAGAGCTTTTCTATCACTTTTATACGTCCTTCCCCCTCCATGTGATTCCCTTCCCTGGGATCACACCATGTAGCCCACAAGATCAGAGCCTATTCTAGAGTGGGCTTTAAGATTAAAGCTGATTCAAAGGTTTGTGCATTTCTTAAGGAAATGCCCCAACAAGAAGTTGGTATTTTGTGATTTGTTTTCTTTAAACCAGTTCTACTGAAAGCACATCTTATGCCCTTGTCAACTGAGTGCAGTTGTTCAATAAGTTCTTCTGAGAAACCAGGGGAGAAGAGACAGTTTGTGTGCTCCGTGGACACCTGTCTATTTAAGGAACCAGAATGAACTCGAGTGAAGGGTCGCAGCTTAGTGACTGTGAAATGAGCTCTTTAGAAGACTTTGGAATAGACAAGTCAAGACTAAAGTGGACACAGGTCAATTTTTCCATGTTCCTTTCTGCGATGGGGAAGAAAACACCCTGTTAATACGAAATCTTCTCTATTAAGCTGTTTTTAAGTTACAGAATGGAAAAGGTTTTATTTAACTTCTGTGGTCGTGATGTAACTCTCTGGCGGGGAAGCCGGTGTATTTGTAGCTCCTCTAAGCCTGGAGCTGAGAGCTAATGATTGCCTCAACTTCTGGTAAAGTGCAGTTCTAAGGGCATTTTCAGCCTTCACTTCTTCCTACCCTCCCTTTTAACAGATTTCAAAACCAAGCCTTTAATTTTCAGCAGGGCCTTTTCATGCGACCTTTAGAACATAGCGAGGGCTATTTTAACAGTAAACCAACACAAGGTAGCAGGGTCCTTGGGCTGAATTCTGGGGACGTGTTCTCACAGTGTGAGCTGAGGTATCCATAGCGGTGAGGATGTCACCAGTGTCCCACAGACACCTGTAAGACTTCCCAGTATTGTCTGAAAGTTGTAGCAGCTCGTGACAACTGGGAATGGAAGCCCTCTTCACTTGTACAGTTGTGGCATGGAGTATTTTTGTGGCAAACATCAGTAAATATCTGAAGATCAAAATCAACAGCTTGTGACATGTATCATTCCATGCTTCTCGTTTGGCACGGAAAAAGAAAAGGTTTGATTTCTAAAGGCTCGGATGCCAGCAGAGGATGCTTCTTGAGAAATGATCTGCCAGCGTGGTGCTTCGGCAGGAGCTCTGAAATGGACTCTTGTGGAGGTACAGAAAGGCTGCACTGCAGCGTATCTCCTTCTTCTCAAGAAAGATTCAACCAGAACCTGAAGTCCAAATTTTAGAGCTGCTTTCAAAGCGGAAATAATTGCATGCCCTACCTCTTGGGAAACAGCAGTAAAATATTCTTTAACTATAGCTTGGAATTCCCACCAAGCCAATAAACCTCCACCAGGATTTAGAGACTGAGGTGTGACTGGAAATCTTGAAAGAAAGCAGCTCAACTTCCAATATATTGCAAACCATACCAAAAGCACTGAGCTAATGCAAAGTGCACCGACTGCTCTTCATTTAGTGCATTTCAATTATAATCAGCAATTCTAAAACAATTTGTGAGTGTAAAAGAGCTGCAAATTGGTAGTGGATTTTTTTTCCTTAATACCTGTAGTTCCTGGAGGTTTGTTTTGTGACATATTACACAACTCCTGCCTCCTGACCTCTACTCCTTTTCCTGAGTGGAATAAGTTTTTTGCTATTTTGACCCTAAAAATGCTTTCAAAGTTCCCCATGCTTCTTAAAACGCTACAATTTAAAAGTTTCATAGCAGAATGGGCAGACTCCACAAGGAGTATCTCTGTCACTGGGAAGGTATTTCACAATGCTGGGGAAGAAAAGCTAAATGCAACTTGTAAACTCCAGTCAAAACACAGTGTTGTTATTCCAGGTTTTTGCTCATGTTTGTTTATACACTTCTAATTCTATGACTCCCTCCAGTTGAGAATCTTAAAAAGTTTTGTAAATATTGATGAATTCAGCCTCAGCTTAGGAAATGGGAAAGTACAGTAATTCCCATTTTACAGAAGAGAAACTGAAGTGTATTTGAAAATCAAGACCTTGAAGTTATTATATGGATTCTCAGTATGAGAGCAAAGTAAACTTATTGTGTTTTTACTCAAATACTAGTTTTATCACACCAAATTCCACTGCATTACAGATGACAGCCCACCCACAAGATGACAGTAACAGAGTGGAAAAATAGGTTTGTCGAGCAAACAGAGAACAAGGTAATCCTTAGAGGAGGATCCAGAAAAACAGAATGGTAGGTGAATAGCTCAAACTCCACATGGCAAGGAACTTTCCAACTGGCCATGACCTGCTGGAGATATCGACCTCTGCAATAAACATTGCGACACTCAACCATGGAAGGATTCTCTAATTAGTAAGTTAGCACATGGTTCAAGAAAATGAAGACGTTTCTTGACTTCACAGTTAATGCTTACTCTGCCAAAAAGTAAATTTATTGAAACTCAAGAAATTGAGGTCAATGGCAAGATGTTATGATAGCCAGCTTGGAAATACTCAGGACACAACTGGCTCTTCCCTTTCCTTTTGATAACTAGAATCACTCTCTGGTTTGCATTTTCTTGTCTCTCTTAGCAATCTCGTCCTCCCTGAGCAGGGAAGGGAGCTGTTTAGCAGTGCATTTATGCATCAGAGGATGCTGTGAGGATGAGCTGCTGACACAGACTGATGTTTCCTCTTTGGATAGAGCTGGCAGCAATTTAGAAGCTTCCTTCACCTTCTATGCAGCACTACAGAGAGTCACATCCAGTTTAAAAGGAAGCATTCGGGAATCTACCGGAACATTTCATTTTCTGAAAGATGGTTCATGTTCAGGAGGCAGGAATTTCACTAGTGCTTAGTGTGCCATGGGAGATGATACTGGACATGCTTGTTTCTCTTCACTGTATTTCAGTATTCTTCTGCAGAGATACGTAACCTGTGTGTGCAGTTGCCTTGTTCACATGCAGTTACCATAGGCCAAGTCGTGTCACGATACTGAAAAGCTCTGAGAATATTTACAACTCCAGTGCTATTAATTCTATAATGTAAATAAGTGATCCAAAACTGTTTGCCAAAAACAATGGAAGTTTTCAAAGGCAGGAAATGTTGAGCGTGCCTTTAATTCAAACAACACTGAAATCTAAAATAAAGGCCTGTATCTGTAAACTGAAGCTTTCAGTTGCTGTGTGACAGTCGTAAGCCTGGAATAAAGCTGTTACATGACTTTTGGGAGAGCTTGCAGGAGATGACTATAACAACACTTGAATCAGACACAACTTCATGCAATTTACTGGATTTATAAATTAAGCCTGTAACATCTGCACAGATTAATTTGTTTCACTTTTGATCTGATGCGTGTTCTTCTGTTGAAATAAAACTGATATCACAACAAGTCTTTGGAGAGCCAACAGATTCTTGCTGTTTCTGATTTTCAAGCTTCCATTTCTATGAGATGCTACGAGATACCAAAGAGAGATTTGGCAAATATAAGACTTATTTACTTAAATATTTGCCCTAAAACTTCTGTGTTTCATGGATACCAATAGCTGGTCTCTAAATTTTCAAGAAATGGCAATTAATTTTTTTTTTAACTGTTAATTATGGAACACTGCTTTGTTTCATCCAGGAGAGCAATCTTTGTCTGTATCCTTTAGAGTATTTTCTGCTGAAGGACCTAACAGATATGTAAAAGATATTATTCATCCAAGATCACAAAGAAAAAGGTTTGAACTTTAACAAGTAGATTGCTGTGAGCTAAGTGCATTTTGCTTCCATTAAAGCCATAAGAAAATAGGAAAACTTTATCTCCCTTTATCATTAGTCAACCAAAAGGCACTTGGGCTATGTTTAGTTGAACTCAGTACCCTCTGGGCCGCATCCCGATTACTCCTATTCATTGCTTTTGGAGGGATTAGAGCAGACTACATCAGTAGCTCATCAGATAAAACCCTTGCCTAAAATCCTGCTGTTAATTGCAGTTCAAATGCCGGGCCAGTCTTCTCAAGGGAAGAGCCAAGTTTCCTCATCTGTATGACTACCAAATGCAAACATTGCCTTTGGGAAAACACTCAATCTATTTGTTGCTCTGTTCATTAAAGTGTCAAAAGAACTCATATGATAGAAGGAAAATTCTTCTCCAAAACACTGTAATTTTGCCAAAAGAGGAAAAAAAAAAGAAAAAAAAAAAAAAAAGAGACAAACTTATGCAGATTAAAAGATGCTGAGTAACAATACAGCAATACAGCCAGGACACATTACTGATAGGTTGCTGTGAGTTCAGAGCCAGTCTCCAAATTCAGTGACACCATCCAGGAGGACCTGGACAAGCTGGAAAAGTGGGTCCATGAGAACCTAATGAGGTTCAACAAGGCCAAGTGCAAGGTGCTGTGTTGGAGGAATCTCAGATGGGTGTACAGACTGGGAGAAGAACCCTCATTGAGAGCAGCCTTGTGGAGGAATTGTCCAGACCTGGGATCCCACAGCAAGAAGGATGGAGGATTGTTGGAGTGGGTCCAGAGGAGGCCACGAAGATGATCAGAGGGCTAGAGCACCTTCCTTAGGAAGAAATGTTGAGGGAGATGGGGTTGTTCAACTTGGAGAAGCTCTGGGGAGACCTCCCTGCTGCTTTCCAATACTTGGAGGGAACATACAAGCAGGAGTGGGACCAACTTTTTACATGGGCAGATAGTAAAAGAAAAAGAGCAAATAGCTTTAAATAAAAAAGGGGGCATTTAGGTTAAATGATAGGAAGAAATTCTTTACACGCTGGCATTGCTGCCCGGAGCTGTAGGTGCCCCATCCCTGGAGGTGCCCAAGGCCATGGATGGGCCCTGGGCAGCCTGAGCTGGTGGGGGGCAGCCAGTCCATTGCAGGGGATGAGACTGGGTGGGCTTTAAGGTCCCTTCCACTATAAGGCATTCTGTGATTCTGTGATAACGTGCTAAGAGAAAAGAATCCTGCAGAGTTGTGGTTAGGAAGGGAACTGGACTCTATTCCTCCTCATGTGCATTTTTCCAAGAAACAGTGACTTTTGAAACAGGCACTGATTGCTTCTACCCATACAGGTGTAACAGAAGACTCGATTTCAGGTACTATGTGAGCAGTCCTCATTGAAGATGAGGATGAAACAAGAGAATTTAAACAAACAAATGAATAAGACAGATGCCTCAGCTGCAGGACCTGCACAGACATGAGAGACTTCCAGTATATGCCACAAAAAGTTTGCAGTAAACTGAGAAATGTTCCACCACTGGAAACATTTTGGAGCAGGATGGATTGTGGACTAACAGATATACATAGCTAATATATTGGACCCTAGTATATTCCTTGTTGATACTGAGATGCCAAGTAGTGGTGAGGAAGGCAGGGCTGCAGAGATAGATAGCTCTGTGTCTGCCACATAGCTTCTGTTTTAAAGACAACCACTGTTCTGTTGGGACGGAATTATGGGATTACAAATAATCACGTTTACAATATGTCCCATCCACAAAGGTGGAATAAAGTCTTCTACTGAGCTTCACCATAAAGGGATTTCCCAGAAAAGGGGAATCTCCGGCTTCCATCTCATGCTCAAGTACCAGAAGAAACTCCCTTTGCTTTAATGGGTCCAGCTGGTGCTGCAGAAGCTCTCCTCAAAGCCCTACAGGGGTGGAAAAGAGAAACATCCATCACTGAAGTGAAGCTTTATGAGATGACTTGCAGAAAGGAGCTAAAGCAATTTGTTAATCTCTAATGCTAGATATACAGGGGCTGCTCTGAAAGTAATGCCTCCTATTTTATGATGTTGGCTCGTGATGTCAGAGGCAGATGTTGGTGGTGTGGCAGTAGGGGTTGAACCTTCCTGTCAATACCCTGTTACATTTTGTTGCTGTGTGCAGCTGGTAGCAGAGGGGCAGATTAACAGATTGGTGTCTGAAGTGGAAGTGCATGTGAAACAACAGAGTGTCACTGAATTCCTTCATGTGGAAAAAAAAATGGCACTCAGTGACATTCATTGATACTTGCTGAACATTTATGGAGACCAACCAGTGGATATCAGCATGGTGAGGTGGTAATGGTGCATTTCAGCACTGGTGACAGTGTTGTGAAAGACAAGCCACATTCCAGATAGCCATGCACAACTGTCACAGCACGAAATAAACAGCATCTTGATCAGCTCAGAAGGGGATTTTTTAAAGGTTTTTTTTTTCTTCATCCCTATTTCCCCCTTTCTTCCCCTCCACGACAAGAAGGGCAGATGTAGACATCCTGGCATAAAATAACTTTATATCAGAATAAGTCATATTGTCTAATATTGGAAATGCCATGCTGCTGTTAGCACTGTGCCAATATGATATGGATAGTGAGCTGCTTCATTTCTACTGATCCTGCTAAAATAGCACAGCTTTGTTAGGCTTTTGCAGGTAGTGATTCATTTCATAAAATCCATGCCTACACAAACCAACCGTTTCATCTCCATTGTGTTTTCTCATTTCTAATACTTCTTGTATTAACAAACACTGCTGATGTGTGGGAGGTTCAAGATGCTCAAACACAGAGAAATGCTCTGTGTAACTTCAGGGAAAAGGGTGAAGAGTTTGGGAATTCAAAACAACTAAGGCAGCAAAGAGCACGGAAAGGCTCTTTTATCCTAAGCTGCGTTGCAAAAGGCCACAGCAGGTACCATGTAGGGGAAAGGTGAAAAAGCACTACAGAGAGGATGTGAGGTGACAGGTGTGTGTGTTGCACCACAGAAGGGCTCCCACCAAGGTGCGAGGTGAAGCCAACCATGCTCACTGCAGTGAAGACCAGCACAAGATCGAGTCCTTTTATGCAACTGAAAGAGAAACGAGGTCACTGAGTTCAGTGAGTTTATATTACTCCACCACTAGATGTTTGCACTCGTGCACTGTTTTCACTTTTATTTACATA
Organism: Tympanuchus pallidicinctus; assembly: GCF_026119805.1. NCBI lineage: Eukaryota > Metazoa > Chordata > Aves > Galliformes > Phasianidae > Tympanuchus > Tympanuchus pallidicinctus. The sequence continues at coordinate 1,569,823 of NW_026294722.1, forward strand.
AGAAAGGTCTACAGTAAGTAACTCTTGGCAACATGCTCACAGCACAGATCTTGTCTGAGCATGTGGGAGAAAAAAAATATTTTCAAAGCCTACAAGTCATCGAATTCTTATGAAATCCACTCCTTTTCTCTTGAAGGAAATTGCATTGGCTTGGATCTAACATGTTATTCAGTTAATCCACCCTTGGAAATAACCATGGCTTAGATTATATCCTTTCAGAATAGGCTTTTTGAAAGGAAAGAAGATAACTGGCTAAGGGAAGAGTGGAACAGCCTGAGAAATAAGAGTTTGTTCTTCAAGAAAATAGAGACATATGAATTAGGAATTATGTTTTCACATAACATGTTACTATTAACAAAGATCTCCAGAGAGAACTTTTGAGATTAATTTTTCTTCCTCAGTAGGAACAAGTCAAACTTACGAAATAAAATACAAAAATCAGCTCCATATGCATTAGCAGTAAAGCTGGAACTCCAACTTTCCATCCTTGCTTGCTAGCAGTAGGACTGCTATACACCTATGAAGGACAAAGCCAAGGCTGAAGGAGTATGGTGATAGTGCATATGCTGAAACTTGAATGGAGCGTGCTGTATTCTAGCTCTTTCTAACAAGGATCAATTGCAGGGAGAGTGTTCAGCCCTAGGTACCCCAGTGTAAGAAAGACATGGATCTGTTGGAGTGGGGTCAGAAGGAGGCCACAACTGAGAGTGTTGGAGGACCACTCCCATGAAGATAGGCTGAGAGAGTTCAGGAGAAGGCTCCTGAGAGACTTTCCAGTGGACTTCCGTACCTAAAAGGGCTTAAAGGAAAGATGAGAAATCATTCTTTGTCAGGGATTATGGTGACAGGACAAGGGCAATATTTTTAAACTAAAAGAGGGTAGATTTACATTAGGAAGAAATTCTTTACTATGAAGGTGAAGAGGCATCATTTGCTCATAGAAGTTGTGGATGCCCAGTCCCTGCAAGTGTCCAAGACTAGGCTGGATGGGGCTTGGAGCAACCTAATCTAGTAGAAGAAATCCTCGCTCACAGTGGGGATTTGGAAGTGGATGATCTTCGGAGTCCCTTTCAGCCCAAAACATTCCATAGGGTATACACCCATTCTCCTGTTGGGTGTTGTTTTCTACTTCTTGACGGGTCTCATTTTGAACAAAATTTTATGAGCTTTTGTGGAGCAAGGACTGGATTCTCCCTCCGCAGTGAGTTCTACAAAATCAAATGACAGCATCCTGTTGTTATATTTCTCATTAAAACGATCATTGGTTAACATACATCTTAAGCTGTTCGTGGTTAACATATTAGGAGGGAGGTAGAAGATGTGAATTTGGATGCCATCAGGCAATGAAGGGCACATTAGTCTCCCTTATCAGGGATAAGCGTCCTAAGAACAGTAGCATTGCATGCAAACAGGCTATTTAAAGCATCGCTTCAGAAAGGCAGGTTATGGATTTTGCCTTCAGGAAATGTTTTTCATCTTTGGACTCCGAGCTGGTGGAGGCAATTCTCAGCAGCTCTGAAAAAAAGGCTCAGCAGTTTTGGCTGCCTGGGACTGAATGTGCTGACCTCAAGCTCCCAACACCATCTGGTTTTCTTTCTGTTATCTCCCCAGACGTCGCTCAGGCACCCACAGACTCTGATGCAGATTTCAGAATTCCTTTTTTTAAATCAGGCAACTTAAGGCACACTTTTCAGGGCCTCGACACCCCACACCCAGCTACTTTTTTTTGAATCTGACTCTAATCACTTTCAATTGCACATAACAGAAAGATGAATCACAGGAAAAACACCTGAAAATACGTTCAAACACCTTCCTGAATCTCCCATTACAGGATTGTTTCCTTCCACACCTGACAACAGTGTATCGCTGGGAAATCTGTCGTTGCTGTGCATTTAAATTTCTGATACCGATCACTTCAGAAAGGTGTTGTCAGACCGAAGCCAGGCACAGCACAGAGCCCTGAGGAGCCTCATGTGAGCCTCCCAGCCTCTGTTTTCAGTGGCACGGGGCACAGCAGCCAACCCCAGCACAAAATGCTGTCAGGGATCCCATCGGCTGGGGGCTCTGTGCTGGCAGATGGTGGCCTCACACCCACAGCAGCTGAGCATCAGAAGCAGGATGCCGCTGCCAGCGCTCTCCCCCGCGGTTGTGAAACGAGATGATGAGCCCATTTTTTACTGTTGTTTTGTTTTGTGGACGTGAGAGGAGCTAAATAAACTTAAGCATGTGGAGGCAATTACGCAGCCTGAGTGCCAGTTTCTGTTTAGGACCAGCAACCCCGGGCAGCTCAGAAAAAAATATTTATTGTTGCTTAAAAAGTCCCTCCGCAAAGATGTGAACCCGAAGGCCTTTTCCACCGCCGTTTCCAGAAAGAGGCAGCGGGGTTGGATGGCGAAGCACGGGGTTCAGCCTCTGCTCAGGGCGCTGCAGCTGTTCGGGGGCAGCGCTGAGGGCGGCCGGGCGCCCAGTCGAGCCGCGGCTGTGACCGACCTCAGCTGCGCTGCAACGCGGCCGCGACGCAGGGAGGCGCTTTCGGGCGGCGCAGTTCCATGGCGCCCCCTGGCGGCAGCATGGCGCCTGGCCGCGGACGACGGAGGGCGGAGTCACGTGTCCCAGCCTGGAGGTGGGCCGTACCAAGTGCTGCTGCAGGGGGGAAAGAGGGGAGGGAGTTGTTGTCGGCGCGGCGCGCTCTGTGCAAATGGCCTCTCTGCGGGTGGCCATGGAGGACGAACGGAAGCCTCGAGCCGCCTCGTGGCCGCCGCTGCGCGCTGTCGTCGTTTTTCTCCGCATTCTCCCCCCGTGCCTCTTCCTCTGCGGGCAGGGCGAATAGTTTGGCCCTGCCAACATGGCCGCCACCATGAAGAAAGCGGTGAGTGCTGGCGGTGGGATTTCCCAGCCCTGCCCGGCTCTCTGTGCTCAGTGCCTGTCCGTGGGCCGGGGTCCCTCTCGTGGGCTCGCTGGGCCGTGTCCCCTCAGCGCCGGTCCCATCCCGGCCCCTATGAGGCTCTGCCCGTTCCCAGCGTTGCGCTGGGCGCTGGCGGCCCTGTAAGGAATTGAACGCGTCAGCAGGTTGTTATGAGGGTTGTTTTCTCACCAGCTTCTTGAGGATAACCTCTGTGGTAAGATTGAATTTGAACCTAACGGAGGGGACGGAGCCTTCATGTTGACCTCTGGTATTTGCAGGCTGCGGAAGATGTCAATGTTACTTTTGAAGATCAGCAGAAAATTAACAAGTTTGCAAGAAACACCAGCAGGATCACGGAGCTGAAAGAAGAAATAGAAGTGAAAAAGGTACGTGGGCTTTGCATTTGCTGTGTTGAGCTAACTTCTGGTTGTAGCACAGAAAATAGTGGTAACTAAATAAAATAAATCCTTTGTGACAGCAGATCAGGCAGAAGTGAGCTTTGTCTGCTGTGTTTCCTTTGTTTAAGCTGTTAATTATGCTGTGAATGACACGCAGGGAGTTTTGGCTAGAAATGTAATTACTGCCACAACTGCACTGAATTTGAGATGCTTCTCTGAAACTGCTTTGTTAAAGGTATTGATGTCATATTGGCAGGTGGGATTTTAGCCCAAAATGTGAAGTTCGTCGTTCAGCTGATGCTGTGACAGTGTCTTCACTGAAATAACTCATGCAGTACAAATTGATCACCTTTCTTACGTTTTGGTAGAAACAACTTCAGAATTTGGAAGATGCCTGTGATGACATCATGATGCTTGATGATGATTCGCTTCTGATACCCTACCAAATTGGAGATGTCTTCATTAGCCATTCCCAAGAAGAGACGCAGGAGATGCTAGAGGAGGCAAAGGTTTGTCAGAGCACATGGAGCTCCTTTACTTCACTGTTTACTATTGGAGCACAAGGTTCTGTCTGACACAAGGATTTATAGACTATAAATCAGAATCTTCCGTGATGCGTTCCACGTGCTTATTCTCATCATTCACCTTTACAAATTGTCTAATGTGATACATTCATGTTTGTTTATGATTTTGAGAAGTGTGTGCAAAATGTAAGTTCTTAACAGAGTTGTCAGTATACAAAGTATTGCTAGGTTTCACTTGGCTCCCTGGAGGTGTTACAGCATACCTTGACAAAAGGTTGTCAGAGGTGCCTTTTAATCGTTTGTATGTTGCTGACAAATACGGCGTAGTTTGCTGTACGTAACTGGATGATTTCTTTCTTTTTCAGAAAAGCTTGCAAGAAGAAATTGAAACATTAGAATCCCGAGTGGAATCCATTCAGAGAGTGTTATGTGACCTGAAAGTTCAGCTCTATGCAAAGTTTGGAAATAACATAAATCTTGAGGCTGAGGACAGTTAAAAGTTCTCCGAAGACGCCACACGCCTTCTCCTTGTTTTATTAATTGTTTTGATAGTTATTCTCTTACAATAATATTTTAAAAAATTTGACCTATTTTTTTTTTTTTTCTTTTTTTTACATTCCTGTCTTGGGTTCCATCTATTTAATGAGAGCTTTCATATTTTGGTTTTTGCAGTTATTTATTTGTTTGGGAAAGCAGTAGCTTCATACTGTTGGTGAAGCACCAAGGTTGGAATGTTTGCATCATCTGTTAAAGTAATAAAGTCAGGCATATATTGTAGTTTCCTTGGTCTTGTTTTCACCTCATGTTAATACTTAAAACCTGTTGTTTAAAAACAACAGAAATGGGGAATTGTTTGTTTGGGGTTTTTTACACTGTTTTGACAGATAGGTAATATTTAGGGCATGATCTTGCATTAAGCTGTGAGGTTGCTTTAAGCTGGTGTAAACAGTCCTCATAGAAATACTTAAACTATGCTTTGAATTTCAGTCCTAGTTCAAATATTTTGCTGCCAAAGAATAAGGGAATGAACCCCAGCCCTGGGCTGTGTGGCTGGAGTAGTGCACTTCACTTGTGAGAAAGGCTGCAGTATGTTTTATTGTTACAAGGCAGTGATTTAAGAAGTTTAAATGCACTGACTGCATAGAGGACAGGGTTAGACAAAAATGTTGAGGGACTGTTACACTTAGGTACATTCTGAACCTTGTGACTCCTTGCATTCCATAATACTTAGAGGAAGTCTGGATGCAGCTGCGTCCCATCTTAGTTAATTTGGTCAGCAGTTTGTGTCTAAAGGATTCTGTGTGCAATCAATCCTTTCTATCACTTGGCTAAGATTAGAAAGTATACAGTTAGTGACTGTTCTGAGTATCTGTCAGGGGTAGGAAATCCCAATCTGCAGGAGAAACTTTGAGAGGCGTCCGTACTGAAGGAAAGATCCTGGTGCGGAGCGCGCTGCCACGTGGGGGAGCTCAGCAGCTCCGGGCTGTCGCGATGGGTTGAGGCCATTGGCTCACTGCCCTGTTTGCACGTTACTTTGAGAGTCACAAAAGATTTTAAGTGTTGTAAATCAGAATGACGAGTCCTAAACCTCTTTGATTTTCCTCAAGGATCATTTTCTAAATCTTTACCTATTAAAAAAATAAAGTCTTTCTTGCTTAAGCTGAGTTTAGCATGTAATAAGAAGCATCCTGCAGATGGCGTCAGAGGACTGGGAAATCTGCTTTATGGTAAACTTGTGTCAGGGCTCTGCTGGCCAGAAGCAATTTTTTTTTTTTTTAAAATGAAAACTGTGGCTGTGATTATTCTCATTAATTGGTTGATAACACTTTAATTCCTAAGGGACTGCTGTGCTTTTGTTCCGAGCATTTTTATGGCTGTGTAGCCTCTAGATTTTGGCTATTTAGAATGACTGCAGTTTTCAGGATGGATACCACTTCTTTAAAGAAAAGGGGGGGGGAAAAGTAGTTAGCATTTGTTTAAACATGATGCTAATGGCAGCTGTAATGCAGGTGAGGACCTTGTTCACTAAATGACCCAAAAGGAGAATGCTGGCAAGGCTGGAGTGATTGCTTTATTCCTGTTCTTCGGTATCCTGGAAATGGGATTATCCTAAAACAAGTAAACCAGCCAAACTGCAGCCAGAGAAAAATAGAGAGAAAATCTCAGTTTGTGGTGTCAAGGAGACTCACCAGATTTTCAAAGGTCTGATAAAGCCTTTAAAGCAGTAGGACACAGTTATTGTATTTACTGTATTTTTAGGGGCTTGTTTTTGATTCTTGGCTTCGTCAACTGATGTAAATTGCCCGTGTTCTCTACATGATGATCTTTAGTGTAACCTTTGCCAGTGGAACTTCAGTTGTTGCTCGTATCTCTTGATACAGATGAACATTATAGTCTGTAATAAAAATGTGGCTGATAATTATTCATTAATTACAGGAGGTGGCATGTAGCTGAAGGGCAAATAATTTGGTAGTATTAACTAATACTTCAAAAAGAGATTGAATGCCAAATACTGAAGTGGGAACAAAAGAATTGAAGTGCTTTGATTTGCATGAGTCAGTGGTTTGGATAATTTATCTAATGGTGTTCTAATAGTCTGATTCATGCTAGAGGGGAAAAAAACCCAAACAACTGGGTTGCATATAGGCATGATAAGGCCTGACAAAGTATTTACCACCAAGTTTGTCTCTATTGATTGTATGAGTCATGCAAAAAAGCAAATGATTTCCGTAATGAAATGTTTGCTGCTGGTGGGTCTGTGCAGAGTGCAGTGCTCCAAACGTGGGCAGCACTGGATGAAGGGCTCACCTTGGCACGAGGTAAGGCAGGCCTACAGCTAGGGGGGAGCAGATCCAGCTGTTACAGCTGGGTAATAAAAGAAGGTATAGAAAGGAGCCATTTACTGCAGGTTTACAAGAGTCTTTTTCACAGTCTCTAAAGCTGCTGGTTTGTACACTGATGCTCTGTCAGCTTATAAATACAGGTTGTAGTAAGTGTCCCTCTGTCCTCGTGTCAGCAAGCTGCAAGCCTGGGGATGCTCACTGATGGGTGGAGAGTCATAATGACAGTTCATTGAAGTATTGCTTCAGAATCACTGCTTTGGGCACTGTTACCACCCGTACAGGGTGAGGGAAAACAAGATACCCTTGGTGATGATGTTGAGGTTTGGCCAGAGCCACAGCTGGCTGCTTCCTGAAGCTGTTAGGAGAATGTTTCCCTTCTTAAATGCAGCCCAGCACAAGAGAGGGAAAACATTATTCAGTGGACTTCCAGATTGTCGAGTTCTATTACTTCCTTCAAGCATGATAAGGGAGGCTTTCCTCTCCTTGGCTCCTACTGTACTTTACATGAAAGGAACAGAAATTAAGAGATATGACATTTATAGTTGTGAACACATCTGTGTCTGTCTGTAGTTGAAGTTGTGTAGTCCTTGGTATGTCTGTAATTATTCTGTAGGTAGAGATGTTTGTATACTAATTTTTGTGACAAAGGCCTCATGAAGGCAGGCTTCCTGCTCTGAGCCTTCCCTCTGCCTCTCCTACCCAGCTACTTTTCACACTGCAGGAGAGAGGAAATCTGGAATGCTTGTTGAAGTGAGGTAAGAGTGAGTAAATATCTGTAGGTTATCCAAACAGGACACTGTTGGAACACAATGTACTTCACAGAAAGTGCTGCTACGCTTTGTATACAGAAAAATAAATATTAAGAACTACCAATAAGAGAAGATGGAGTGGAATGGACTTGACTGTAGAAGAGTTTGGCACCCAATTACACATTTTATTATATTTACGATCTTTGATTTCGCAGAAGTGGTAAGGAATCAGCCATGGGATTTGCTTTATTGGTCAGTTTGTTCTGCAGTGCTTGCTGGAGCTCCAGCTCAGGATGCATTTCCTTCTGTTCTCATCACGCTCTGGCTTTGTGCATTAGTGATGTTAAGAAGCATATGATGGCTTACAAACAGCACAGTGAGATCACTACTGCAGACATTTTGCAGCGCTTTCCTATCTTCGTGGCAGTCAGTTCCTCAGTGGTGTAGAGACAGAGGAGCAGTTATATCTATTAGGAACCAAGAAGTGCTCCAGCACAGGTATTTCCCTTCACTTCTCTGGCACCTCCTTACTGCAGGTTCAGAGTGCCAGGGCATAAACTGGGTGTCTTATTGTGGGTAAGCGTGGATTCCACTCTACTGCTCAGTGTGGGTTGGTTTTGCTTGTGGGTTTTCTTTGTTTCATTTATGGTTGAGTCAGTGAAATAATGAGGAGGCACAATGGACAAGACTCCTTTTAGTGTTTCATTGGGTACCATAGCTGTCAAATTTGAATAATGTTCAAAAAGCCCATATTTACAGTATTGCTGCTTTCTGCTGTGATAGCCATCTTCATCTCAGGAGGGATGTGACACTTGCTGTGCTGCGTTCCAGCCACATCCCCTCGTGTGCAATATAAATGGCATTGAATTGATGCTTTGCATTTTAACAGCTAGTTTGGGCTGTGCGTGCTTTAACATTTCCAGACAACAGATTGCTGGGTAGTTGTGTGTATTCAAGATGCTGTTTGCTGGTGACATCAACACAAGGATTTTGCATCAGGCTGACTTCTCTTCATTGTCATTGGCTAGAGGCTCTTGACACATAATTTTATTGCCATTATGTTTGATATGACAGACATCTCATAAAATAGAACTGCATTTTATTTTATATCAAAGCAGAGATTTATTTCATACAATCATGAAGTTTCAGCCGATGCCTGTTGTTATGACAACACGCAGTAACTTTGTGGTTAGCACAGGAATTATCTCAGGCACGTTCTGAGTTCCGTGTCAGATAGTTTGTAATGTTTTCCTTATAACAAACAGGAGATGTTGGGGGTGAAATCACAGCCTTTTTCCATCTGCTCCCTAAATGATGGTTTCAGTTCCCTCTTATTCCAAAGGTGAAGTTCTTTTTGGTGTGAAAGTCGATACAGAAGGTCGGGGAATCTTCAGAGTACTTTATCTGTAATCTGGTATTTCCTTTTCTCTTTAGAACTGCAAAGGAGAACACAAAGTTTGCTTTTTATTCAACAGTAGATCTGATGCCCTGGAGCCCTGGGTGAGGCTCACACACTGCACAGCACTCTGAAAAATGCACATGTGGGCTTTCTTTTCTCTGCTTACATGCTGATGGCCAGGTTCACGTTGAAATGTTTGTTTCAATTAGTGGAGGAAGATAGGTATTATGAAGATGAACACAATTTACAATTTGAAAAAACAAACTGATTAAAAATCACAATTAAAAATGTAAGATGAAAAATGTGATTAATTCACAGCTAAAATAAATCATTTCCCTTAGCTATAATGACCTTTAAATGGAGCTATGAGAGCCATTGCCTATAAATGTAACTTTTTTTTTTGAAATGCCTCTGCTGTTTCCAGTGATTACCTCTTCATTATTGTATACATGTAAATTTATTCTATACTACTTATCAATTAAAGGCACAAAATTAGTTGTCACACATCAGTGCACCACTTACAGCTGAAGCATGTCAATGAAATCCTTTCATGTTCCATTGTGTTAATCAGTGTAATGAAAGGAGAAAGTTCTAGTTGCTTCTGTCTTGGTTATTTGGCTGTGCAATGAAGCTGAATTGGTGAGTTCCAGTAGTCTGCATGTATAGGAACATTTTCATTTATTTAAGGCACAAAGCAAGCATAGAAACCACCACAACTCAGAGAAATAGAATGATTTACATTTCTCAGCTACTGATGGTTCATTTGGGAAGCAACTGAGTAAGGAAGATCTAAGATCCTGCTTACAACTTGCTGTGCAGAGATGACACCAGCAACATTTGCAATTTCTACACTATGGTTTTCTCTTCACAGTGCATTAATGATTTCCATTCTAGCCATTCCTAAAAGGGTTTTGAACACAGAAAAATAATGCTTTGGGAAAAAAGAACTAAGTTATGTGTGTGTGTGTGTACTTTCCTGAAATCATTGCTGCTGGATGTCTGCAATCTGCCTGTGTTGCATCAGGGATGGAAACACAGTGAGACAATAGTTTTCTTTTTTATTTCATGTACTGTCTGCTCAGATTTTGCATTGGTGTTGTTATTTTCATTAAGCCACTGGATTTCATGGTATTCAGAACATCCAGTGCAAATGGGACACAGAGGATGCTCTGAATTCTTTCTTTTTGAGTTTTGTTGTTTGTAGGGAATCTTCTAATTGTAGTTAGATGTGATTTGAGATGAGAAAGGCTTGGATGTCTGACAGTATGACTGAAACAGCTCTGCTTATGGCTATAAGTCATGGAAGGAACTGCAGTGCTGTTGGGCTGACCCTGCTCTGACAGAGCTGCCAGACACACGATAGGTAAAGGGAAGGAAGGGAAGTGAATTAAACAAGCTCTCCCACCACCTGCATGCAAGGATCTCTGCCACAGACGTCATCAATGTTTTTTGTGCAAAGTCTGCAAAAATTGGATGCAATTTCCATTGAGCAAATGGTTAACAGTTTTCCTGCTAGTATTTCAGTTTATTCAGAATCAGTATTAAAGGCTGTGAGAAGGACTGAGTTAGTACAAAAAGCAGTAATTGGCTTTATATCTGAATGCACCGGGCAGGAGCAGAAATTGAGAGAAAGTGACTGGCATAAACATGTGCATTTATTTTAATTTCTGAATGGTTATTTTCAATATTTTATTACTTTTCACAAACAGTGAATCTGAGGAAGATCCTTTGTCATGTTTTCTTTCTTTGCTGTGGCTCTAAAAGGGGTGCAGTCAGTAGGCAAGGCATCATCGCGGTGAGAAGAAAGGACTGCTGTTTGATAAGGGATAATGGGATGAAAAACACCATGAAGCCTACAACTGCTCCTTCCTTCATTTCTGATGTTGAGCTTTATTAGAGCATTTATAGCTTGCAAGGGATTGCAGTCGTGGTACTGACTGCCATGGATGTGCCACTCCAGGTGATAAGCCCCTTAGAGTGACAGTGATATTTCAGAGTATATCTGAAATATCACATATAATTATTCAGGTGACGTTTTTTCTATTTTTTTTTTTTTTTTTAAACCAGCCCTTTGGAATTGATTTATTTTTCTCTCCCTCCTTTCCTCTGCCTTTTAAAAAGAGCGAATCTCCTTTAATCTCTGTACTCTGCGAAGCAGTTGCTTGGCATTGCTTATCTCAGCTTTTCGAAGCAGCATGGAGTGCAGTGATGGCAGCCAAGAGCACACCTATCCCTGGTGTCCACAGAATGTTCAGACAGAGAAGAGTGACCTTTTCTTAATCACTACGAGGAGGAAAATCATTTTCCCGTAGCTGCTGTGAGAGCACAGGTGGAATAAAGGCAGACAGCAGTGATGAGGGTACAGGCATGAGGCACAGGTGGCTGTCCTGCTTTCAGCTCAGTGTTTGCCTGGACCCAGGAAAGCTGGATTTTGAGGGGGAAAGTGTATTTAGAAGAGCTGGAGATGTGGATGCCTGCTTTTCAACCAGAGCATGCAAGTTCCCCCCGTTTACAGAATTACATTGGCTAGAATTCTTAGAAAATACTTGTATAACATAAACAGGGCTAAAATAAACTCAGAGTGGAAAACAAGTTGAGCTGAGGATATGATTACACCTAGTTTCCAGGGGCTGCATGTCCTTCTGCATTCATAGTATAATTCTCCTTCGTGCGTTTATAAACACTTCTCATCTAGTCACTGATTTCTCTTCATAAGGAACAACTCCATACACAAGCACTAAGAATAGGAAAATGAATATGATAAATGTCAGACGTAGAGGAAAGCTGGATCTGAGTGCTTTTACCCCCTGCTGTTACATTCCTGGCACACACTCTGAATTTGAGCAGAAAAGGCAGACCCAGTCTTGTGAGTCGTTCTCTTGATTGATTTAATTTACCTTGAAGGTTAATGTATTCTAAACTAATTCAGGGATTAATAATGACTTAAAGGTATATGAAAGGCATTTAACTGTATACAAAACGAGTGTTGTAACCTAGTTTATTATCTCTTCGATGACTTTGAAAGTTCATTTGATGAAATTTCAGTTAGCTGATTGATATAGAGCAGCAGGTGCAAAACAAAAAGGTGTTTTCAGAGCTCACTAGCTAATTCTGGAAAAGGATGTCATTTCCTCTGCTTGAACTACAGTTAAGATACTTATTTTCAAGGTGATGATGTTCTTTTTTGTGAAATTTTAAGTAGTGTTTTCTTTAGAATTCTTTTGCTGTAAATCAATTCTGTCTTGGACAGCATGCTCCTAGACTGCCTTCTTGAGAAGAATAGAGTCAGCTGTGTGCTATTCAGCTCCTGATGCAGCATAAGAGACAGAAGGGGCGAAGCCAGTGAGGTGTTTGCCAGAAAAGCCCAGAACAATTGTGCATTGGAACTGTTTCCCAGCAGTGAATGTGACCAAAATGTGGCGCTTTCAAGAGCTGGACTTTCAGTGTGACCTGCAAACTCTCCAAGATCCAAGTGCCTTTCAGGACCCTTGTGTGCCTCAGGTGGGAGGGAGTTGTTTGTCAAGAAAGCAATGAGTGATGGAATCAGATGCGAGCTAAGGAAGCACCTGCAGTTACCATGAATAACTGCTGCTCTGTGAGGTTCTATGATGGAGAACGTGGCAGATGGTGCAAACTGAGCCTTGGTTCAGAGCACCAGTGGTGTTTTGTGATGGCCACCGGACAAACTAGGAAGTTCTCTAAAACACTGCACCGTGGAGGCAGGTACACACAGAGGACTGCTTATGAGCTCAGTTTGAGATGTGTGGACTTGTAATAAACTTGGGGAAAGCAGACACTGTGCACGTCGCTTTGTATGACAGGCTGCCATAAGTCACTGTAATTCGCAACAAATGTTAGCTGAGAACATTTTTGCTGCTAAAGCAATGCGTTATTGGAGGGTATTCTCTTGGACAAAGAACTGTCAAATAACATCAGCACAGCCCGTCCATCTGTCCTTATTTTTTTTTTTTAAAGAAATAAACCTTGGAAGCAGCATGGTGTCAGGCTCTAGATTGAATAAAAAGTCTGTAAAGTGGGTATGTTATATAACTTTCTATACAAGAAAGCATGGGCTTGCAGCTGCTACTGCAGCTTGCATTGGCTTACAGCAGTGTATATTTGAGGCAGGAAGTTTTCTTATTTTAGAGCACAGCAGTTTTCCAGGCAGCTGAAGCTATGAATGTTGCAACACGCTTCATGGGGCTGATATTTACTGTATCTGGAACTGAAGTCAACTGCTTTAGAAGATTGCCAATTGAGGTGTTATTTGGTGACCACAAAGAGGGAGTATCATCTGCCAGGGCAGCCTGATGAAACCTTCAAAATAATACTAAAGCACAACCCCAAGTAACATGAAATTACTGTCAGTGCCTGGGAGCTCCTGACAGCAGAGAGCATGCTGGTGTTCAGTTTATGTTGCCATGGCTTGGTCCGACCAGCTTTGCAGAGCTGGTATCAGTGCTACTGACACCTGGTGGGTTCACAAGGCACATTCCAAGGTTTTCCATCCATACACAAGATGCAATACAACAGTACATAGTCTGTGATTCTAAAATTTGTATCATTATAAAGGCATTGAGTACGGCAGCATCTCAAGGTGCAACAAAAGACAATATGATGCTGAGTGCAGGAATCCCTTCAAATGTCACCACACACCTCAAATGCACACTTCTATCTCAAAGATGTCTCTTTTTCTCAGTCCTGATCCAGCATCTCTCTGCACTTTGAGCTTCTCTTTGCTTTTGTGTTGATATCTGGAATGCTAATAACAGCATCTGTAACGCTCAGGTAAGTATGAAAAGATCAATGGTTTCTGCCTCGAGTTCACAAACAGAACTATTGTAGTTTAAAAAAGTCTTAATTTCTCAGTTTTCCTTTTCCCCACAGTATCAATTTAGTTTCGATGGCAGTGAAATGAGATACAGTCAAATCACTTTCCTGAGTGAAGACTGCAGAATTCAGCTGGGTACCAAAGCAAAGCTCTTCCTGCTGCTTTTCATTCTGCCTTTGGTCATCCTCCAGATCTGTTTCATTCTTTTGGATTCTTTATAAAAAGCACTCCAAGATTTTATGAATAAATCACTTTCCAGTGTGAAAAGGTCAACTTTTCACAAGCGAGATCTATTTTTTCCCCATTCTAATGATGTGAAAGCAGCTGGCACCATGATTATGAAATCAGTTTCATTTCTTAGGCACTACAGACCTAAAGAAAGACTTAAGCTCTTTCGAGAAATTGCAGTACCAAATGTGTTACAGTGAGATGAGAGAATTTCTTCCATGTTTGTGAACTTTGGCTCAAATTTTCATAGTTTCTCAAAAAAGGTACACTGGAAGAGAGCCACACGCCCATTACATGCATTGTACTTCTGACATTTCAGCTTCAACACCAAATATTCTCAATTACCTTTGCTTCCCATTTGTTATTTCACAAACTTGTTGCCATTAGTTCTTTGGTGACCAAAGTCATTAACAAGTTCATTGGTATTCCTGTACAGTTATGTTCAGACAGCCCGAATCCTATCTGTAGATAGGATTGATTTTCAGCTGGAAGCCAAGTTTTGAAATTATCACATTAAATATCTCTCTCACCCTTCAAGTACACTTTGTGTGTGTTTTTTGAGCAGAGCTTTCCAAAAATCCCAAGCCAGCTGCACAGAGCCATGTGTCTGTTGCTTGAGATTAGTTGCAGGCACGAGGTCCTCTCATCAGTTCCAAATCATAGGAGAAACAGACAGACTGTAGGCATCTCCACAGGGTAAGCTCACAGCTTTCAGCGACCTGAAGGTGTTGTTTTACAGGGACCTCAGAGCTGCCCAGTTGTGCCGATAGGTTGGAATGCAATGTACTCACTGTTTTCCATATCTATGGAAATGTTGATTTTTCCTATTTGATTTGCTTTGAGATCTCTGTCCATGGCATTTTTTTCTAACTTACCGGAATGGTTCTTTAACTCTTCTGATTAAATGTGCAATTAAGGCTTAAGCACTATTAGCACAAGGGATTTTGAAATTAGGATGGGGCTGTAACACTGACATCAAATTTAAATGTCAGCACTGCTGGAATAGAAAGTGTGACTTTCATCTTTCAGTCAAGAGCTCTGTAGCTCTGCCATGCAAATTGCTAACGGGCACAAAGCACGAGGAGGCGTCAGGACTCAACGTCCCCAGCAGCAGTACTTAGCAGACCTATAATGGATTTACCCACAGTAATTTTTGGAATTATGTGTGTACTGACAGCATACAAATGACATAGCACCAGTTATATTATTTTAACTTGTTTGTCAACTTGTCACCCTGGCCCTTTCTTGTTTTCCAGGGCTGCGCCGTAAATCTGAGTCATGCAGAGGAAGTCACCAAGATGCACTGGCCTGTCTAGATTTCCAGCAACATTATTATGAGAAATACATTAATTTGTCTGTATGGAAAGGATTTAAAGGTTGTTGCATTCATTTGTTACCAGAGATAGAGCACTTAATCACACAGACTCTGTTCAGAAGGAAAATTATCTCTTCTTCTCAAGTCCATTAACAGTTCTTTTACAGAGTCTCAAGAAAGATAAATACTGGAAGATATTAATGAAAATGACATCTATATCTGATGTGTTAGTGCCCAAAAATGTGATGAAGTGCTCTGTTAATTAACTTTTTTTTGGTTATGATACTAGTAAAAGTACCGTCATTTTTCAGCGCTGACTGGGCTGCCCAGAAAAGGGCAGGTGATCTGGATTAGCTGTTGTCCCATCAGTGATTTGATTATTCAAAGCAGCAACATACAGTGCACCCCATATACATCACAATGCAGAAAACAAAGGGTTGAAGCTAGTTAGTGTATTACTGCAGTGACTCTGAGCACTCCTCTTACCACTTTCCTACCACCAAGCAACCCTTGGTATTACTGCATCAGGAAAGATCAGCACACTGGGAGAAGTATTTTCTAGAGCAGCTGTTCAGTCCCTCACTTACTTGCCTGCTGGGTGAGTTTACTATTTAGGAGTTAAATATTGGTTCTTGTTAGCATGACTTTTATTCAGCTTCTTTTGCTGACAGAAGCACCCTAATAGCAGTAGTTAAAAAATGTATCATCTCAGCATTGGCACATACTTCATAACCAAAAAGACATTAAATTCACTTTACCTCACTACATTTGCGCATTTGCATTCTAAAGTTATTAATGAGTTAATGATCTGTGCAATTTTAATGAATAGAACATAAATGAAGAGACAGGAAAGAATATTAGAGTAAGTGAAACCCATGAGCAAAGGCTCTAATTACACTCCCATCTTCAGGTCATTAACTACATAATTACCTGTGGACAATAAGATGATTACTCTCTCCTGATACTAATGAATTTGCTATTTGTTTGGATTGATAAAAATCTTGATATCCTTTCTATGAGCAATTCAACTCACTGACATCAGTGGAGGCTGCCCAGATCTCCCAGTTCTGCTATGATGCTTGGCTGACATTTGCTCAGAGTTCAGCTCCCTTCTGGCTGCCTAGTTAGCACTAAGGACGCTGTCAGGTTCATGCCAGCCCTTTGCACCACCTCTAGGTCATAAGGCATTTGCTGCCTTGAGAAAGTACTTTGTTCATAAACAGTCTCAGTTTGTATTGTTGGCATCAGATCCAGAGCAATCAATTCCCAAAGTAACTAGGGAACCATTACCTTGGGGTCAGTTCTGGAGACTGTCAAGAATGTCAATAGTTAAACTAATGAAGTCTTGTGAGCTTGAAAGAGAGCTGTTTCCATAATATTGGATGCTAAAGAAAATTGAAATGAACTGGCAAAAATAAACCATCAGCTTCCATCCGTTGCATTTATAGATACATAAAACAGTGAAATGCTGCTTTTCATGACTGTATTATGTGGATGTTCTGAACAAAAACACTTTAAAATGTCTTTGAAAATACTTGTGTTATGGAAGACTCTGAGCTGAAAACAGGTGTTTCATCATTCATTTATCTAGTACCAGAATTAGAGAGCATCTGATTCCTTTGATCTTGTGGCAGAGCTGTTAACTGGTGAATTAGGAAGCACAGGAAAAGGGTGTGCAACTAATTAGAGCAGGATTGCTGTGCTGTCTGCGATGACCTGCTTGTGTTGAGCAACTTGTAGGGGAACACAAAGCTTAATGTGATTAAAGTGTTAGCTGATGGAGTGGAAATGGTGAGTCACAGCCTGAAGAAGTGATGGAGCACCTGGTGGGAAGGCAGGGCCAGCCCAGGGGAACTCAGGTGCATGCACTGAGTGATGGAAGGGCTGGAGCCAGCATCCACCCCTTCCAGACCTCATTTAAGGGCTGGCAGTGGAGGTGAAAGGATTCTGTTGGAGATCCCTGCATACCTGTGGCTTTCTCAGGGTAAGCAGGTTTTTTTTTCCTTTGTTTCTGTGTCCATGGCTGCTGTGTTTGGGCTTCTCCTCCCTTGCTGTAGCCTGGGACTTTGCTACCCTGCTCTTGTTGCAGTGCTTTCCATCATGTACTGATCATTTAAAAAGACAAAACAAAAGTTTGTGGTATTTTTTGCCAAACTCATGATATGTTCAGTTAGTAACTGAAGCAGATTATTGATCTTGGAAGTTAAGCCTACACTGGGTAAGAGCAGTGCCCTTTTTAACCCAGGAGTTGGCCAGGTCAAGTAGCTTAACCTGAACTTAGAAGACTTGCTGATCCCATTTTTGAAGCTAGCTACAATGAATCCATTCACTTGCTATGGCAGTAGGACAGTTGTAAGGCAATCGAAGCAAATACTTCCCCATCTCTCTCCATTTAAGGTTTTTCTTTTCCTTTTTTCCCTCTTTACAAAAACGTTTTCTATTTAAGCTGCTGTTTTGCTTTTTGAATGCCTAGGAACTGTGTAATGGAGCTACGAGTTAATCATGCTGAGTACATCAATTCTGACTGCAGTTAATAAGGTATTTGTGTAACCCCAGTGACTCCAACAAGGCCCATTGGGAGCTCTACCATGCCTGCTACAATTTGCACACACAAAAAAGTACTCAAAGGAAAAACAGGTATTGGCAGGAAGCTAATTAGCATGAAGTTAAGCCTAATAGGCTTTATTCAATGAGATGGTGAACTTTAATGGCCAGGTTCTGACCCACTGCAGAGAATATTTATCTGGAAATCACAGGCTCAGCTCCGAGCTTTGACTGCACTGAGGTCTGAAATTCTTACATGGGGTGCAGGAAGGAGGGGAGGAGTATCAATCTGGTGATTTTAATGTGGGCACTGGGAACTTGTGAAAGTTTAATATGAGATTTCTTCCATTAAATATACGTTCATAAATTATCTTGACATGAAAAGCCTGCTTTTGTTCCTTTGAGATTTTGTTCTGAACAGTATTTCTATGGTTATTAAAAGTTAGCAGCTCAGACAGCTGTCTTCCACCCAGCATGCTTTAAGCCTGCGGATACCTGACTTGATATCATTTCTCTTCTATTTCTGAAAAATTAAAAAGTACCTGAGTGGTTCTGACTGTTACAGAATTCACAATGGTTCAGTTCTGCACTGACTTCTTAACTTAACAACAGCTTAAGAACACCGACAAAACTTTGAATAGAAGAAAATACTCTTTCTCAGGAAAAAACCATTGTGGGGTTATTCTGAAATCCCATGGTAATTATGTTTGTAATCCAGGTTTTGTAAGCCCTGAACAGAAACAAGTTCCAATTACAGAAGGATTGAAAAACATTGTATGGCAAATAAATTAAAAGGAGGATCCTCATGTAGTTCATCTATTTGTTTTTCTGAGGAGTAAAGCAAGAGTCATTAGAATTGTGCAGACACAGCCGATGCAGCTACCTGCAGAATGAAATAAAGATACAGCTAGCAGATAGGCATACAGCTGTCTTACGAATCTGCTTAATACAAGTAACAGTAACAGCAGAAAGGCATGAGATCAGAAGGCTCTTGAGGGAGCCCTTTCTAATCCAAAGTGTTGTGAATCAGAGGGGCAAAGATTCATGTCAAGGGAAGCTTAAAAAGTCATGAAAGTAACCCACTGAGATGAGAAGAGCTACACTCAGAAAAACACAAATAATTAGTTAATTAACGAGCTTTTGAAAAGCTTGTTTGGCCGCCAAAATATCAAGGACCATAATCTATACACTTTCTATTCTTTTTGTTG
Organism: Tympanuchus pallidicinctus; assembly: GCF_026119805.1. NCBI lineage: Eukaryota > Metazoa > Chordata > Aves > Galliformes > Phasianidae > Tympanuchus > Tympanuchus pallidicinctus. The sequence continues at coordinate 1,588,767 of NW_026294722.1, forward strand.
CTAGAATTAATTCAGCAGACGTGCAAGTCAGCAGTGCTAGACACGTGGTGCATCAGCCAGCTCCCACATAGTTATCATCACATACTGTGCGAGCTGAAAACGCAAGGTTTCTTTTATAAGCAGCCTTATTAATAAATAAATACAGAACAGTCTATCCAGCTCGGGTTTTAATTAAAGTAGTACTGAATTCTAGGACCCCCTCTGCTCAGATCCTGCTCATTTCACGAGGTGCTCCTTGCTGCAAGGCTGACTCCAACCTCAGACAATCAGAAAAGTTTCAGAATGGCTCCATCCCCTCCTCTAAATACCAGCTCAAAGGTCTTCACCTGACGAGTAAATAGGAAAACTTCTCTGACCACCTCCAGATCCCCCTCGTGCCTTTTTGTCAGGGTGCTCCTCTCGAAAACAGATTTCTCTGTACCACACAAAGAAGGTAACTTGAGGATACTGAGTGGGCCTGAGACACTCACAAAATGGATTTGCTCTTTCTGGTAGCGTTTCTGTGCTTAGTTTTGTCCTAATGGTCTTGAGTTCTCTGAGTTGCACCTTGGATTTATCCTTTGCTTTCACCCTCTGAATGCACTCTGCTGCTAGGTCCCTTATGTTCACTGCCATGGTTCCAGTGATTTGTTTGAATGGGTCTTATGGGCAAGTAATTCATCTGGAAGGTAACAGGTGACAGTTGTTTTGAGTGGGGCTGTTTCTCACTTAGTTAAGCATTTCAAACTTACTAATGACCACTGGGATTCATCCTGATAATGCACATACACATACATTAATGCCTTGAAACCTCGACTAAAGCTGTCTAATCCTCCCAATGGAGGCAGCTGCACTTTGAGGGGCATGGGGGATATCTTACTGAGATGTTGGAAGGTGTCTCTTTGTTGATGGATGGCAAAAGACTTAATATTTCTAGTTTGGTTTGTACATCTGGTTTCCTACTGACATGATGCTGGCATCACTTCACAGTTTTCTTGATATTTAGTATTGAATATATGGATTTTGGTTGACTCAACCAATCTAAAAAAGATTCTTCATAATCTGAAGTGAAAATTGGCTGATATCTCAATTTTGCTTGTGATGCTAGCTGTCTCATTGAATTTCTCTGTCATAGCTGCAACTCTTTGCCTATGAGCTGTGTATAGGATAAAAATCTGTTTACTTCTGAACTTAGAGATTTAAAAACAAAACTTGACAGGCAGAGAAGATGTGATAGGGATTGTGGATAAAAAGGTGCTTGTGTCACAGAGCAGGTCGAAGTAGAGCCAGTAAGAGGACTTATGTCCTCTTGGAGATGTTCAGTACCTGGTTGGATGGGACCCTGGGCAGCCTGATCTGGTGGGTGACCCCCTGACCCATTGTAAAGGATCTGGAAGTGGGTGACATTCAGGGTCCCTTCTGCCCCAGGCCATTCTGTGATTCTAAGTCTCCTTAGTTAAGTTACTTACTGAATGTACTGATATTTGGAATTACTTTCTGCTCCATGGAAGAGGCCTAATTACTTTAGCCTCCATCACTAGTGAATTATGAAGCCTTGTGAACATAACTAAGCTGCAGAGAATGGAATTTATACATAGTTCTATAATAAGGGGATGGCACATCCCATACACAGCGGAGGATGGAGAGACATTCCTCTCTTTAAAAAGCAAACAAACAAAACAAACAACAGTTTTCTGGCAACACAAATGATCGCGTGTTCAGAAAGATGTTACTCCTGCTGATGTGCAATATGTCAATTAGAACATCAACAGATTGATGCAGATGACTTTTCACTTTGCCTTATTTTTTAATAATTCCTCTTTGCTGCCTGAAAGAAATGTGGTGTATTTATTTATCCCCTGAGCCAAACTGGTGACCACTGAATGAAATGTTTGCTCCTAGCCTTTGCTCTTTTGTCCCCCAGACTAACAGTGCTATAAGCTCTCACTCTCAGGAGACAGGAAGGAAACATTGCAGAAAAAGGAGATTTTATGTGTTCTATAATGTTACAGCTTCCAGTGTGTCCAATAGCTGGTGTATGTAGGGTATCTGATGCTTCATTCTAGTTTTTGCTGTTGAGAGACCTGCACTATCTTTTGAAAAATATCCTGAAGAAAGGGCTGCTTTTATGCAGGCTTTTATGTGAGGAAGAGGTTAATGACACTAGAAGTTTCCAGGCATTAGAGTAGGAGGCAAGGAGATTGGATTCCTAGCTGAAATGGCCCAATTTGGGGCAAGTGGGGAGCTTGCTTTGGACCTTTGTGTTGTGAGAGGATGCAGATTTATCACTTCATAGAACATGAGAAGAAAAGTCTGTTTCTGCTCCTGTCTGCAGTCCCTTAGAGTGCCTGTGCTACTTGCAAGCCTTTAAATTTGTTTATCACTGACTCACTAAGACCAGTACTGGGCTGACATTTTCCAGGACAGATTTCTGAAGCTGTGCAGTGAGTTGCACTGAAATAATTGCCCTAATTTTTCAGAAGTGACGAAGATCCCACTGACATCTTCATTACATCCTGAGACATTTAAGAAGATAACAGTGGGCTCCAACATCTGAAGAATCCTTTTACCTCACGAGAGATTTTACCTCAGGAGGAGCTTGTGAAGATTACTGTGTTACTAATGCCTTTTAAAATCCTTCTTTAAAAGGTTTTGCAGGTGAGGAGTAAGAACAGCAGCAGTGTTACAATATCATCTTCAATGATTCTATTTACTTCCCAGGCCAGAACCAATGCTGGGCAACCAGTGATACCATAGATGAGAAGTTCTGGGGGATTAGAATATAGAGAATGAACCACCCATAGCATTTATGTACAAAAACCTGTATTTTCTGTGATGTGCTATTTTGTACTAAATGTTGCAGTGATAATGCTAAATGTAAATCTGATTTCAAAGGGATAATTGTGCCCTCTTTCTAGATCTAGAAGCCGAAGGCAAGTGACTTGCTTCAAGTGTGAAGAGTGGATGCTAAACTTCCTTCATACGGAAGATGATGTGAACTGAGAATATCACAATGAAATGAATAATATCATCCATGATTTTCCAGCCAGCTCTATGTGTTATCTATGTAGGGTTTATTTTATTTTGGTGAATGTGGAACAGTTTCTTTCCATTGCTTGGTTTGCACAACCAAGTAGAAGCTTCAGAATTTGCATGATCTAAGCTGGGGAACTCTTGGTTCCTGCTTATAGTTTTTTGAAACCAAGCTATTGTTTCCAATCAATTACTATTTATATTCAAATAACATTAATTAAACTAATGGACATCTATGCCCATCACTTTTCTCAAGTAGTTTGCATTACAAGCAAATCACCCTTCCAGAAACTTGAAAAACCAAGCACACATTTCTTAGCAACTGGCTAGCAATTTTGGTCTGACCATAGTTCACTTTTAAAGGCAATTATAAGGATTCCTGACAGAAGTAATATTGTAGTTGTGATCTCATTACTAGAAGCAGCAATGGTAAGACGAGTTGCAGCCTGGATAAACTTACTGCCAAGGCTAAACTATTTATTTTCAGCAATATCCATCTTTCAAAGAGCAGATGGTTTAATTTGTGAAACAGCTGCTAATAAATAGGAGAAGGAAAATCAGAGTTGGAGAATGAACTGTTATTCACCCTTCAAAATTCAGCAAGATTTAAAGGTATGCAAGTATTTCAACCTCAAGTAATAGATTTTTCTTTCCCTCAGACTAAAGTACTTACAGCCTCAAGTGGTATAACATAATGAAGTCTGTCAAATGGCAGTGTTAGTTGAAAACATTGAGCTTAGATGTGCAGAGTGCCAGAATTTTGGATCTTGATTTTCGTGGTTAAAACTTGAAGCTCAGCAGGTGCATTAGTTAAACAATTGTATGGCATTTTCCTGTGTCACCACATCTCATAAAGACCATTTTCCCCTGTCAACACACATTTTCATAGCTGGTACCGAAGAGTTATGAAAGCTGTTCCCAGCAGTAGTGAAGATGAGACCTCTGCTGCTTTCTGCTTCGTGTCCTGTCACTCATGATTCAGTGGCTGATCAGGAGGTATTTGCTGGTGCCTATTAGGATGGGGACATTTTTCTTATCCTGTATACAGAATTACTTGGTAATTTTTGGTAGTTCTGGCCTTGGTGAATATGCTCCTCCATGGAGCAGAACTGAACAGTACACATCTGTACATCAAAGTCAGCTTGCAGCTGTAAATGATGTTCTCATGATTTAGAACAAATCATGGACTCTGAACTGCCCTTCTGAAGAACTGACAGTACTGAACAGGGCATCTTGGAAAGAGCTGCAGACCATAGCTGTACCAGGGCACTGGAAACTTCAGGCTTTCCAGCAGTTATGACACAGAGTTGTTGGTGCTAATCTCCATGGGAATGGACTCCACTCTTGACATTTTCTGGTAGCTGTGCATTTAATAACCAGTTGCTACTGAAACACCTCTCTAACGTAGGGGGACTGACCTCCTTCATCCCTTTATTAATCAGGTAATGGACTGGAAAGGAAATGGATGTATCTATTAAAACTTTCCTGAAGCAGAAACAATTACAATATTCTGGCTCAGGAACAAAAACTAGCTTGCTGTGAGTCTTTGGCAGTGTTGAAAACCCACTAAAAGTAATGAATAGCACCGCCTGGGTTTTAACACCCATGTGCTATTGTGATTCCTTGAGGACTGGACAGAATGTGGCCTAAACAATTCGTTGACTGTCTCATCAGAGTAACCAAACAAGTTACACAGCTTCAGGTGCTCTCAGAGCAGTATATTACCTCATGCACTTATAGTTCATTTATTTTTTGTGTTCTTATTCTGGTTGGAGATTTGAATGTTCAGGAGCATGGCGTGTTTTGTTTCTACTTCATTTTGTTGCTGTAGAGAAATATGTAGGAAACAAGAAGATAGGTTCCTCCTTCTCACTCTGTTTGATAAAATGTCATTACTCAAGAGAAATCTGTACATGTTGAATCATTGCCTCAATGGAGCTGAAATGTGTTTATGCAGTTATTTGAATCAAGGTTTAGGCTATTTGTACTTCAAATATCAGCTGTAGATGAAGATTCAAGGTTTCCTTCCTTACAAACAATGCGTTTTTGAGACCATACAGATTTTTAGTTATGTTGATCTTTTGTAATTAATACTTACCATGAGTTGCTATCAGTGAGTTGAGTCTGTATCCAGTGCACAGATTTAGATCTAATGTGCTAAGTGTCCTCTTCTTCAGAGCGGAGATGGTGATGCCAAATATAAATTCTCTTTCAGCAAGGAAACAGCAAACACAGACTGCATGATTTCTGCTGCTCCTTTTTGCCAGTAAGCCATATGGGAAATTGAGCAGCAATCCTATCTAGATACTACTTGCCTTCCCTATCATTTAATTTTGTGAATTGCATTTGCTGTGTTTTTAAACAAATTGTATCTAAGACCATAATGCTAGTTATGAAATCTGGATGCCTTTCTTCTGTTTAATTTAATAACAATCTACCAGGGAAGAGTACTTGAACCTAAATAACATCTTTCCCTATCAAATGTTTATCTGTGTTCCTTGACAATAAGCAAGCCTGGTACAAATGAAGATGCTTTATTGTCCATTAATCTGAGTAGGACACAGCATCAACCAATGTTTTAATAATTTAGTCAAGCAGCACATTAAGGCTGCTCAAGATTACTTTTTCATACTTACCTGAATTGATTAGGGCTGTTTAGGAAAGCGAAACTGGGATTTTCAGTTGTGAATAGTTCTGTAAAGGCACTCCTTTCTTCAGAGAGAGTCAATAACTGTGATTTCCACTGGGTTGGTTAATTGCATCTCTGTATCCTGCCCACTTCTGGATGGCTAACCTTGTTATGCGTGGAATAGAGCAGTGACACACCCAGGTTTTAATAGCATCACAGGAAGCAGGGCAGGAGAAGATTTCAACCAAATTACATGACATGGGTTATTTGATTCATTATTCTCAGTTTTAGGGCCTTCATAGTTGGGTGCCTGTTATAAAAAGAAAAGGAAATTGGAAAGGGTAAGATTGGCTCGAAATGAGTATTGCAGTAAATTACATTGGGACTTTCTCTGCTTCGCTATTCTCAAACGCTGTTTTGAAGCTCTGTGGTTAAGTTGACAGCATTTCTTCCTCTTCTTACTGAGAATGAGAAAGAAAAATGGCCTTTAAATTGAGTAAGCCTAATTGCCACAAGGCAGGAGAACACGGACCCAGCAGTAATTTACACTAACTGACCAGTAGTGAGAAGCACAGCTTAGAGTGAGTTCTGTGCAAAGCTGCACAGACAGACTTCATTAGGAGGGAAGTTCCTGCTGGGCGAAGCCATGTGTGTTCATTCCTTCTCTAACTCACTGTCTCTCTGTTAGCACCACATTTCCATTGCTCACACCGTTTGTGCAGTTCTGCACAGAGGTGGCTGATGTGCTGTTAACCCTCCCCCAGCTTCTCTGTCCCTGACTCTTGTTCCTCGTCACAGAAATGGCTGAGAAATGGTCTGTGTAAATGTGAAGACTACACAGTCGAGAAGTAGCCATGCATCAAGCCTTTGGGTGCAAACTCATCGATTCATTCTAGGGCATTTCAGCTTATTCAAGCATTTGGGCCATTTGCCCCACTGGCATATGGATCAGTTTTTTCATCCTTTAAATTAATAGGATGGAAACTGTAACAGGGGCTCTGGTTTTGTTCTTCATAAATCTTCCAAGAGAAAAATGCTTTCTTGTCAGAATGGAACACTTTGTGGTTTGTCAGTTTTGGCAATGTTTTTTAATAAGAATATGTGAAACTGCCATTTAGTCTCATTTTGTTCTGATAATCCTTGATTCTGTGTTGTTTACTTTCAGGTTTTAAATGCAATGATTATTAATCCTTATATATTGAATAAGACATCGTTTTAATTTTGAGTTTGGTTGAAGCACTTCTTACCTGAAACAATACGGAATTTTTAGTCTGTGAAGGATGTTTAAATTCCTTGTTCTGAAACAATGAAAATAGATGTCCAAATATACAAGGCTACATAGAATGCAGGATTCATTTTCTCAAGATGCAGTTTGTCATATTCCAAAGTGACCTGACTTTGAAAAATAAACAGCTTCAGTTTGTCTTAAAGGCATTAAATAGTATCAGTTGGATTTGTTACTCACATGCAGGTTTCAGATTTTGTTCCTGTTTATTCTTCTGTGATTTAAGGATGTTCAAAGGTTAAATCTAGACAACAAAACTAGAGGAACATATAATGTAAAACGATGCATCATGAAGATGTTGGCAGAGTGAAGTAATGATCCTAATGTAATGTTCATTTTAAAAGTAAAAATGTAGGGCTTGCATTTGGCTCTGGGGACCCTACCAGTGCATGTGGAAGTGTCAGGTAACAGCATATGTAGTCAACCAGGATTTGCAAATTCTTGTTCATTATAAGAAGTTCAGCTTCTGTGGCCAATTTTTTTCACAACTGCAGTCATATTCGGATATGTCTAAATCTATTTATAATCATTCTGTCTATCTGCATTCTGAAACACAAGAGTAGTCCTGATAATGCAGATATGCTGAATATTTTACAGTATCTAAATTTCTGTGAGTGCAGGAGACCACTGCTGCTCGAGGGCATATCAGAAGCAAGGTGGGGAAGCTGAGTGGAAGGAGGCAGATGGATGACAGAAGAACTAATATACCAAAGTTTGTTCTCTTTTGGTGCTGTTTGCTTGGCATGCAGTAGTGTTTGATTATTATTCCAATGAGACACAGGCTTTTTCCTCCTGAATGTCATTGCGGGATGTCTTGGTCTATTTTGGAAGCTATTTTCTTTTGGTATTTGTTTTGCAGATTCTTCTCCGTATCTGTGCATATTAATGTTTTTTATATCACTTTGAATATACATCATTTGGTGCCACAGTGAGAAAGTGAATACAATTACAAGCAACGTGTTTCTCTAAGGAAAAGGTAGTAACCATCATGGTAGACAACGATTTGGATGCCAGCAAACGATGAGTGATGCTTGCCAGCTTCACTTCTCACAGTGACTGAAGAGGAGTAAGCTGAACACAGGCATGCTGGAGGTTGCACACCACCATTGCTGCTACAGCTCAGTTGGTAGAAGAGGATTCTTGGTGCCCAATCCGCATTTCAGGCTCATCTCAGCCTAAGCAACCATAAATGAATCCTTTTGTAGAGTACTTGATGTCATGGTTAAATGTGGTTCTGTTTATGTTGTGGCTTGAACAAAGCGCTAGCAAAATGTAGAAGATTATGCAGGTGAATCTCTTAAAGCTGGCCAGCATGCTGCTATGAAGAGATGCAGCATCCAGCCTGAGTGGTACCTTTAGCATGAGGAATTGTTTGCAGCCCTGGAAATGTTGCTGTTTGTCACCAGTGCTTGGCATTCGAGATGGCCTTTTCTACCAGTGCTCAAAAACGAGACAGGTGGAGAGTAAAATGCCTTGGCTCTAACATCAGAGGACAGATCGTATGGCAGCTTGCACAATTAAGAGCTAATATACCCCATTAGAGGAGACTGGGAGGAAAAGAGAAGTCTGTGAAGCTATAGATCTAAAAAGTGAGGAAAGTGTGGAGAGAGAAAGGAACATCCATCTACAACTAGTTAGTATTTCATTTCAATTATTTATTTTTTTTTTTCTTTGGCAATATCTGCAAAACCTGGGATGCAATTCTGAAGCATCCTGGTTTGATCCCTTTGTGCTTCTGGAGTTGCAGCTTTGATAGCATTTACCTAGATTTAGCATTAAGTAAATGAAAACTTTTCAATTTATTATTCTATTTCTCCTTGGCATATTTCAGGCTGTTTACAGAATGCTGTGTGGTTAGAAAAACAGTAACAGCATTCTATAGTAATTTCTCTAACTTGTAGGTCCAATCTGATCAGCTTACAAGTCAAAAACTGCCTTCTGCTGTAACTGAAAACGCAGCTGAAATTGAGAGTCAAGCTGTGGGGGGCAAAGAAGCTCTAGCCTCTTTGTCTGTGCTTCATGCAGCTATACTGCCTGCTAAATTACTCTTTCAGGCTCTTTATAACTGCCTTTTTCCTCCTGGAATAACAACTTCTTAATTTCTGAAGTCCAGATTGTCTGAGCTCCACAATAGGATGTGGCTTCTCTCATACATCATCCTCAAATCATAGCTCCGAGTGCTGAGGGAAAAATGTATTTTTTCTAGTGAAGCCAAAAGATATGAATAAAAAACCTAAAGGAAACAGACTGTATTTTATGAGGTGCTATGTTTTTTGTCACAGTCCATTTTTTTGACAATAATCAAACTTGTCTGCAATACTGCAGATTGTAATACCTCTTAGAGAGTCAGCGGTAAGTTGCCCATTTGTCATCAGTTTATCAAATTCCTCTCTTTGTGCACACAGTCCTTTTGTCTGGAAAACAAGAGAATAGGAAAAAGATGCTGCCCCATCTTACTGAGAAAGTCATTTGGGGTTGGAAATAGTTCCAGGGTTAGGGTGACAGCTCCATGCACTGAGTTGTGAAGGTTTTTAACAGTCCTTCTATGTTAGGCTCCTCCATCTGATGAGGAGCACCTAAGACACGTGTATCATGATATTGGCTGTGTATTGTTTTGCTCCTTCAGAAACTTTGAATGTCAATGAGTAATGTAATCAGCACTTAAAAGAAAGAGGGAAATAAGGCGGTATACAGCAGAAAGGAAACAAGGTTCATTTGCTTAGGGCCCTAGAGAATTTGTGCACTGCTCGTGCATCATATACACCTGAGCTTTCCCACAACAGAAATAAAGGGAAGGAGATCCTTCTGTCAAGGATTGACTAAGAAAATGGAATGATCCCATACAGCAGTGTCATCATTCATAGAGCTTTTTAAAACCTGATAATTTCAACACATATTCTGTGAAATAATCTGTTTTTGTCTTCTAAAAAGGTGATCACATTTTACAGGAGATATTTGATACTGAGGCAGTTTGCTTTTTTCTGAATGTTCCATTATGGTTTTAGACATTTACATTTCTGATAGTGTAATGTAGACTTTTTGCTTCTGAAATGAATGCCTTGATGACTTTCATTAAAATGATTCAATGCAGTTACCATTTATCTTCTATGTAGTTATATACTTTTTTAGTTGCTCTTTCAAGACCAAAACCCAACAACTTTGCTCATTCTCTTTCTTATGATTCCCCAGCCATAAGCAATTTCTGCATCTGTAACCTCTGGCCTGTGCAGCAGAACAGCTCTGGAGGTTCCCAGTTTTGGCACAAGCTGTGTCAGATTCTCTCAGAACTCTGGAAATAGGCAAACCAGAAGAAGAAACAAAAAGATGCATTTGGTTTAAGCATGCTTACATCTCCATATCTTGGCTTCCCAGGAAGCAGGGGATGGCATATGGGAAATGCAGCCCTCTTATTTTTTCTGTCGATAGAAGGCTAGAGAATGTAGAGAAGGTAGTGTATCAGAATGAATGAAAGCTACTTAGAAATGAAATGGCAGTGCCAGAAACTGAAGTAAACAGCCTTGTTAAATTCTTGCCACCTAGCAAAGTGGGATCACTTCCATCTTCAGTTTAAAAAGCTAAATAAATAATAAAATTAGAAATTTGACTCTTTGACACCTGTGCAGAGCCAGCCTGCAAAATAACCACTGCTGCTTTTCCCTATGTATTCTTTTGGCAGGATTGCCTCATCATTAAAAAATGAAGGCTCATTTCATCCTATGGGCTGCCAACAGCCAAAGCAACAAGACAGCCCCTCTGTAGGCTTATCCAAAATGAATCAAACACCACATTATTTAGTTTCAGTATTTCTAAAGCTGTCACAGCATGAATTGACATGAATTGCATCTAAAGGACATTATACCGAGTAAAGAGTAGGAAGAGATTAAAAATCTCCTTAAAAAAGTTAGGCCTTATTTTCCCTCTCTTTTTCAGGCCAAGCAGCAGTGTAGAATTGCAGATGGAGAGGCTTCCTGCTGCTCACACCGCTGCTCACACCTCTGCTCTGCCTGGGAGCAGCAGGAGTGCTCACCCACACTGGCAGCTGCACGCTTGTATTCAGTGCATGGCTTTTGTCAGGTTTGTTGTAGAGCTGCCCAGATTGTGTTCTCCCTTCTTGGTGTGGAGAACTAAAGACCTTTCCCACTAGTGTTTACTCCCTGTGGTGTCCCAGGATGCACGACCACTGCTCCTAAAGCAATTCCTGCTGTGAGCCTGCACTGATGCCTGTCAGTGCTGCAAACCTTCTGCCATCATCTTAGGTGAAGTTCTCTGGATAGCTGCCACCTGAAGGGAGAAAGCAGAGCAGCTGAACAGATGTTCTGTGGTGTGACTGGTCCATGAAAGTCAAGCCAACAAAGGCTCCTCAAAACTCTTCTCAGGCTTCTGGCTTCCCTTGCAGTCGGTTCTTTCTAGGCAGAGGTGAAATGAGGCTGTTAGATTTCTGCAGCTTGGACAATAGTTCAAAGTAACCACTTAGGTGTGGTAGTACCAAATAACTGATTCATTATTGGTAACGCACAAAGCCTGGTTACATCTGCAAACAGCTGCACTGGCGTGTTTCTGAAATGCAGAAGTCAGGCAATGCTGCTAGAGAGCTCATCAATCATCCAGAGGGCGGCAGTGGTGCTGCTGCAGGAGCTGCCCATCCTTTGGCTATCCCTGTCCTCCAGTGCTTTCTGCTGGCTTTGGCATTGTATCATTGAAATCCCACCTCCTCCAAAACCTTAACCTGATTTATTTGGTCAGACACTGAGCAAAGCTGTAGTGCAATGAAATAAAGAAAAAGTGTAGGTTTTAAAAATGCTCAGAAATGGGTTTTTTTTCCATGACAATGCTTCCATAGCTTTGGTAAAACAAAGCAAATGGTTCATATGGTGCTGCAGTACTGGAAGTCACTTCAGTTACTAAATGTTGTAAGCAGCAGAGTGAGTGCAAATCTCATAACTTCACAACTTGTGAATAACTTCACAACAACAACAACAAAAAAGTGAGTTCCATTGTTCTGATATAATTATTGCAAACTTCTGTTACTGGCCTAAATTAATTAAAACAAAGTATACTTTTGATTGTACTATTTTTACAACATTTCTAATAAAAGCTAAATTGTGCAATGCATTCTGAATATTAGCAAGTGCTTTCTCACCTGGTCAGAAGCTAGTAACAAGAAAGTATGACAAGCTAATTTCGATTCTAAATAAACTCATTCCAAAATTAACATTCCTTGCAGTTCTGGCTCATGTCATCCTCTGGCCAGTTTTCCAGACTTCTAATCCATTCAGAGAGCTTTTAAAAAGCATAAAGAACAGACACAAACCCATGAGTATTATTTCTTTTATTGCATATAAAGTGCAACCAGGTTGTAAGAGATTGGGAAAGTGGTATTCTGCTCCTGTGGGTGTGAGAGGTTCATGCTTTCTCTGTTGGGATAAATCAAGAGACCACGAAAGCAACCACTTTGAACATGTGTGGGTTTAGCTGATGTCTGTATCTGAGTCATATCTGCAGTGTTAGGAAGAGGGCAATAGACATAATTAAACTCTGTATAGTGTACCTTCCTCTAGCATTTCATTTTGGGTACTGATGGCTGATCCTTTCTGCACTGCAATCTCTCTGAGCAATCTTTTATGGCTGTGAACCCACCAAAGTGGATTCACCATTTTACAGGTGCTTTTTTTTTAAAGGGCAAACTGCCTGGACCTCCCCTCTAACCCACTTTGAAGCTTCCCATTTCAGATTGCCTAATGATGTGTCCTTAGAGGGGAATAGAATAGTTTGTGATATCCCTCGCTTTCTCCAGGGAAGGTTTTCCTAGTGCAATGCATGTGATTATCTTTCTCAGTCATAACACCTCCATGACCTCAGTGTGACAAATGAGTCCAGCTGCAATCCATTGCTATACCTGCTGCCATAGGGGAAAAATCCACCCAGATGAGACTACTAAACAGCTTTGCTAAAAGCTGCCCTCAAATGTGAACCAGTCCATAAAACTGCCTTCTATAAAGAAAGCCTCATTTCTTCATGAAAAACTCAAAATGCCTCCATGCTTTGTCATTAAATTGTCAAGTTTGGGGAATTTTTTTTTACTATGCTCCCTTCTGTCTCTGTTCCTGAACTGTTTTGGAGGAATTTAGTGCTGCAACGTGACCTGAGTTCTTAAACAATGGATTTCCTTGGTTTTAGCTTCAGAAGTCTTGTGGCAATTATGAAAGAAATGGGTATAATAATCTATGGCATCATAGTCTACTGAAATGTTAGCAAGGTTGCAGAGCATGGGAGAAAAGATAACTAGGGTTGGTAGAGTTGGGCTGCAATTTCAGTCAGTAGCCAAATCATAAAAACACTCGACACGTTTCTAAGCTAGAAAGCCTACACCAGCATTTTCTTCTTTCTTCCATGTGCCCCAGGCAATATTTTCCATTGTCCCTATTTTCTTATCTTTCCACTTCTGACTGCTTTTTGGATGCTAAGTAGTTAATTTTTCTAGAGCATTTGAAATTACAATTCAATATTCCTAACAGCCTCAGATTTTTTCAGGCTGAAGATGGGAGAAAACTGATTATTTTTCGCTAAGCCAGAAATTGGAAAAGTGATTACCTGTTAGCAGCTCCAGTTTACTTTGCTCAAGAAGAGGAAAACATTGACCTTTCTACCTGTCACCACGAAGTGAGTCACGGCTGACAAATGCTCGAAGCTGATGTGAGCTATTTGCAAGATAAATCAGTATTGCAAGTCACCCTGCTTTATTTTTGTCTCAATTCTTCCGACGGGCCCACAGAAGCCTCAGGCTTCTCCTGTCTCTTCCAATTACTCACTGGGTGCAGCCACGCTGCCTCAAAATAACTTGTCAGACCATTTTTTGCTCTTAAGGCAAACTGAGCTCCCACGACCGTGACCTGTGTCTCCCAGCCAGCACTTGGGAGAAGGCACTGACTGGGAACCAGGGAAAACTGCCGAGATGCAGCAGGCAAACCCTCCTCAGGCTGGCTGTGCTGCTAACCTCCAGGTGATGAAGCCACACCGTGTCCTACAAGCAGCTGATCTGAGTGGAATGCCCTGCTTGGTTTGGGGCAGGAACCTGGTTCTGAATGGGGAACTTCCCTGTGTGCTGATCTGCTCAGCTTTTTCTTTTTTTTCTTTTCCCTTCCCCACTTCCAGTCTGTAATAGATAATGCACCAAGGCTCAAGACCTCATTTTCCAGCCAAGGTGAAGGATTCCTTGCTTATTTTCTTAATATAAAACTTAATAGCAAAGTATTGGCTATGACATTAAGTTTGGTTTGGAACTGATGGTTCGGTAATGGTTTTAATTTTAACTCTCTGCTTGAGAAGATTGACTCGTAAACACTGGCTGACGGGCATATCTTTCATCTCACTGACAGTAAACCCATCTGTCAAAAATTCCAATTAATGCTCAGAGAGGGAGAAAAGTAATGCAATTCAAATTAGGTTAAATCATTTGAGTTAGAATTTGGAAGTTTTCCCTTTGAATATCTAAGATCTTTAAGATATTATTCTTTGCAGGTAATGCCCAGTTGCAGTGAAGTGATGTCTGTCTGATTGCTGCCTTTGTGCCTCTTAGGAAAGAGTGACCAGTTCAGGACTTTTGTTTTTAATGTCCTTTTCATGATCCTGTCTTACCAGTCAGCAGCAATGCCACAGGCTGGGAAGCTTCTTGTTTCTATGGGTACATCATTCACTGGCCTTCTTGCATTTTCCTCAGCGAGGATATGTATATTCCTTCTGCATGTTCCATTAGCTATAGATACTTGAGAGCTTCTTAATTACATTTAAAAAGACATGAAGTAGAATGCACAGCAGGCCAGCAACCACTCTGCACATTCTGAAAAGTGTTTTCAACGTTCACAAATGAATCTGTAGAGTCCCCACAGAAGTGCCTGAATAACCACACTGCAATGCTATTTGTACACGTGACTTTGATATGCACAACAAAAGCTAGGCATTTTGCCCATGCAGATATACTAAAACCTGTATTTGTGATGATATTCAGTTGAGAATCTTTCCTATCCGTATTCTCACTTGATGCTTTTCAAAATCAATAGATGAATCTGTTTGGCAGCTTGAGAAATCAATAGGCAAACATCTTTGTCTTCTGTTCACTTTCCTTTTGCACCAGCCATTGCTCACGTGGATGTAGGAAACACCACTGATGACAGCATGAATGTGAATGGGTACATTTGTAGCTGGACGTACCTGGTCTCAAAATGCAGATAACTCCTTTCCTTCCTCTTCTCAATGCTCTGAGAGAAACACAACTGCCTGATTTTTGTCAGCCCTAATTCAAGTGTTTCTGATAAGTCAACTCTTTGTGACAGGGTGTCATACCTTTAACTGTATCCATTTCAATGCCAAACATGAACTACTCTGTTAAAAAAGCTGATATTAATAGCCAGTATTTCTCCAGTATTAGCCAGCTAATGATACAAGCCATGTCTTGTTAGGTGAGAAATGACAAGTGGGTGCCCTTACATTTGGTTGTCTGCTATCTGCACAGCTGGGGCTTGCTTGAACAAAGTCACCATAATGGAAGAAAACAAAATGAAGTGTTTATTCTTAAGTGCATTTTACTGCCATAGGAAAATGCCATAAAGTTTTCAAGTATTCAAAGAAATAGTAATTTGTTTCTTTTCTTGAGATTTGGAGGCGTCAGGCTTAATGTAAGAAAAAAATTGTACAGCATACACAGCACATGTGATTCTTATATTAATACAAAATTCTTATATTAATGATAGGGGAGGATGACGTGCTCAGCACCTCCATTTGACCTGCTTCAGACTTCAAGGAGACCAAAGGAAGGCTTCTTGGTGCTTTGGGAGAGGTTAAGTACTTAACAACAAAGCCAGCCCTTGTGCAAGGTGTCCATATTTATTGCAGGCTTTCTAGGTAAGACTTTTAGAAGCTCAGCTTCATTTTTGCTGCTTTTCCTCTTGTAATTTTGATTACCAGAGTTCGGCACCCCATTGCCTCCAGTCCATACCCTGCATTACATCCTCGAATGTCGCGTTCACTGTGATCAGAAGTTGGCCATCCCAGCCCATGAGCATTCAACCCTACCTGTGCCGTGGTGTGGAGTTGTTCACATCTGGGTGTGACACTGCAGCGCTACTGTTTGTCAGGGATGCAGCCAATGCAGCCACTTTGCCTGCTTCAGTTTTACTTTTTTTTTATTATTATTTTTTCTGGGCATGCTTTCCAGGCTGTCTCTCACGGGTGAATCTCTCTCCTGTGACCTGTGGATACCATTGGGCTGGTGCCAGGCAAGTCAGCCCCAAGGGTTATGCCCCAGTGGCTGCCCCCTCATTCCAAGCATGGGCCCATTCTGGCGCTGTGTAAAAGCCTTTTGCTCTGCAGGCTTTTATAACAATAATTCTCTAGATGGCTTTTTTCTTACCTTCTTATTTCCATTTGATAGTGCAGCCCTGCTTCAATGCTCCCAATCAAGTGAACTCAAATTTGTTACATAATTCTTTTTGCAAAATCAGAAAAAAATATACCTGGCAATGCAAGGGGAGAAGTAACAGAAATACACTGTCCTTAGAAATACACTGGCGTGATTTTCTTCATAACTGTAGCTACTGCTGGTACAAAATGTGAATAATAATTAAAACAACAACAAAACAGAAAATACAAAACCATTCCATTCCAAATTTTAAAACCTGAGTCAGCCATACATGAAAAAGTGAAAATGGGAGCAATAAAAATCTGTCCTGAATAATATAGCTTTGGTAAATTCACAGAATGACTTACAGAGAGCTTTTCTGTGAATGGATCTGAAATTCTGTATCTCAGAATAGATTCAGTACACAGGTAAACTGGAAGATAAGCCAGGCTCCACTCAAAGAGAACTCTAATTTGCATGCAAATTTATTGATGAAAAACAAACACAGAATCCAGTAATTCCAGGTGTGAGATGAAAAGCATTTATACCTACACTGAGCATTAATCATGTCCAAGGTCTCCTGGAGTTAGAGGAAAAAACAGGTGTGCTTCCTCTCTGTAAGGATGAACTGTATTATTAATAATAATGGCTTTATACAAATGAAAATAGTAATTGATCTGATTTACATTATTAGTAAGTAAATTATTCCTTAGTGAACGGCATAGAATGCAATTAGACTAGCCACTTCAAAGCCTTGTTGTTTGTCTGTGTGTTCCTGCCCTTGGTGTGAGATACTTGCTGCACAGCTGGCAAATTCTTCACTGGTATTTAATTTCAGCAAAGAGCAGCGCTCTGCAGATGACGCACATGAAAACAGCTATCCAGAGTGTTGCAGTTTGTTATAGTTTTCATATATTTCACAGCACAAAGTTCTTTGCTTTTAGCTTTCTTGCACTTTATTTCTTGCTATTTTTGATTCTGACATGAAAGCTGGCAATTAACTTGTATTGAATCCTATTGCTCCTCTCATTTAGTAAGCACGTGTCTTTGCTCTTCTGTGCAAAGGCAATAAAACTGGACTGGCATTTAGGCATAAGACATTTGCCCTCTCAGGAAAAGTGCTGTTCAACAGACCACATTTCTCACTTGTTCTCACAGTCAAACATTCATCAAGGTATTCTGAGTGCATGCCTTAATAACTCTCCATTTCTCATTTATACATCAGCTTTGCTGATGACTCAGTTCCATGGGACGATGGTTCAGATCAGTGGGAACTGAATGCCATTAGCAACCCTTCCATAGCAGTCTGCGTCCACGTGGATCAGCCCTTCTGCTCACCAGGGCTGCAGTTTCCTGTAGCTCCTTACTTGAGATATGGAGCACTGAAAACCAGTGGAATGCTTTTGGGTGAGAGCTCCTCAAGGACATTAGCATATGAGGTATATTTTAAAATGGTGTTTTCTCCAGCTCACCAAACTGCCCACAAGAAAAACCACCACAACAGGAGTCAGGAAAACCAAGTGGGCCAAATTCAAACATAAAATCCTTTCCATTGCAATAAATTGTTTTACATTCAGGAGTTGCAACGGGCCAAATGCTGCTCCCAGAATAACTTTTCTGTTCTTGTGGAACAACTGAAGGCAACGTCTGATCCTTGTTGTTAATCACTGAAATGGTAAAGAGAACCCAAAGTTAGGAATGCATTAACAGTAAATGAAAAATGGAAATGAAAAACTGCTTTGCAAAACAAAGTGGCGGGTGGATGCATTTGCTCATTATGCAGTAAATAACCCAAGCAGTTAACGCCTTTGCTGGTTAATTGCTTTGCCTTCTGTTTTAGACCAGAAGTCAGATTTGAATGTAAATTGAGGTGCCGTGTTCATCATGTAGCATTTTTTATGACTTATTAACTTGCTTCTACACTTAAACCACCAAAGCCATCTGAATTTCGGGCTTGCAAACACCATTCTCACCATTCAAAATTTCAGCAAGGGATCACAGATGATCTGAAATTCATTACTGGCCATTAAACCAATACTTCAGATCACTGAAGAACAAAGTGCCACTGCAAAGATTATTTGGTGTGCGAGTGCTTGTGGAGCTCTGCTATTTGCAGAGCAGGCTAATGAGGTATGGACATGTTTATGAAGGACTGTTCGTAAGAGATCGTTTCAGTCACTCAAATCTTTCTGTTTGGAACGTTAATTGCACTTTTACAATAACAGTGGGGGTCTTAAAAGAATAATTTTATTACTGAAGATTCATTTTCAAATCAGAGGGATTTTTTTCTTTCTTTTTTTTTTTTTCCTCCTGTGAGTATCCACAAAGGTAGCTTGAATTACTGCACATGCTTTAGCCTGGAGGAAAGCATGCATTTTTAACAAATTGTAATTGCAGAACACATTTCCACGACAGAGAGAGCTTTAGCACCGCTCATCCCTTGAACCTAGTTTCTTATTTAATATTTTGATGACATTTTTTTCTGCTACAAATCCATAATGCTCAAAATCCTTTCAGATGTGCCAACAGCATGCACCCTGCCACTCATGGTGCCCGATTTTGGTTGGCAGTGAGTTGCAATACCTGCCAACATAGGGGGAACCTAAAGCACCGCAGCACAGTGGTGTTTGGAGGGAGGCAGCAGTCAGCCTGGTCAAGCTTCCTTCTGTTCTCTCATTCTGTACTGTTTGCACTTACAAATCCAGCCCAAAATAGAAGTGGCCTTAACCCAATGTTTTTATTTTTCTGTTTTTCCTGGGGAAGTTGAAGGCATAAGGAGAAGGCAAACCTTTTATTTGATCTGCCAAGCCTGGTGCTAGCTCGATTCCATCACAGTCTGTGCCAGGCATTTCCAGGTGCTTACACAGGACTCACCAACCTGCCCTGGTGTGCAGATGTTCTGGTGACTGGATGCCAACTTTCCAGAATGCTTTCCTTCTTCTAGGGGGTTACTAAGACAACAGTTCCACTCAATTCTTTCATGCAAATTCTTTTTCTGAATGATCTTAACCAGTCCTTCTGCCACTCCTTGCATTTCTCCAGTCATTTTTAGCTGCTGCATTGCCTCAGGGTAGTTGCAGGGTACTGACTTGTTAATTATACAGTCTTTCTATTCTCCGAAATGTCTAAGAATATGCAGGCAGATGCTGCTGTACTCAGTCTCATTTAGAACTGGTATAGGATACTGGTGAAGAATGACTGCTCAACGGCCGTCTCGTGGCTTAAAAGGCAAGTACTGTGCTTCTGGTACATACTTATGTACATATTCATCACAAAATGTAGCATCACATTGTGGTTTCAAAGCATGATGATTCAGTTCACTGATACGCCATTCCTCATAACGTGAAGGGGACTGAAAACCAAAGTGTGGGCTGAGAAGAATTTAATGTGAGGAGAATTTCAGCTTACTAAAAAACCTGTATAATAAAGATCCTTAAAGAATCCGTGAATGTAGCTCTGGTGTAGCATTGCTGAAATTAAGCATTCATGTGGAATATTACCTTCCTGGGGATTAGACTATTGCTATAAATTTTGCATTGAGGGTGTTCCATGATAACGAAGATGGTTGGCAGTACAAAATCTTAAGACAGGAAGAGAGATTAGATCAAGAAAACACCCTAATCGCATAAATCATTACTCCAGGGCAAAATGTAATGAGTACTTTTTTAAACACGAGCTGTCTGCACTGTGGCATCCATTTAACACCATACCATCACGTCACACCAATAATTTGTTAACTTTAATGAAATCCTTCTCCCCGCTCACATCACCCATGCTTTTGATTAGTCTGAAGGCATTCACAACCCCACTCAGTATTGATTTCCCTATAAAGACTGATTCTTGGGCCCTAAGGAAAACATGGGAGCAAGCGACACTTACTGTGACCTAACAGATTTCAGATTGATGGGCTGCTCTGCTATGACTAAAAGAAATGATGGGCACCTGGTGGTATTAATCACTTCATGACAGTCCGTCTTAATTGCACTATTTTAAAATCTGTATAGAAAATTCAGCTTTCAGGGTTAAGCCATCCTATTGCATATCAATCATCCATCCTAACAATGACATCTATGTTTTCAGGACAGAATGTTGAATAAAAATGGTGCAAAAGAGCAGATGTTCTACTGAGGCATTTTCCAACTGTTGTGGCACCTTTGACTTTTGAGCTGACACAAACAAACTCCCACACAGATCACGACAGAAATGTCTCTGCAGACACAGGTGAAAATCTGGAGCAAATGAAATAGCCTCATCTGAAAGAATAATTGTGAGAGGGATCTGTCTGAGATGCCATATTTATCCACCTGATGCATATGTGTTTACATGTATCTACACAGGACTTCCTGTAATCAAACATGTTCTGAAGCATAAGTTAGGCATGTAGTGTCTCCTCTGGCCCCTCACAGTGTGCTGGAGAATAGAAATGCACATTCTTCCCTTGAGCAAACTCTCAGACACCAAGAAGTTTGTTTGCAGTGTGTCTTTGAGGTAGAAAATCCCAAATGTTGACTCTGCTTCTGGCTCTCACTTTCAAACAAAGTACTGCACTGAGGCATCAAAAGGCTGTAAACTTTATAAGACCACAAAAGCAAAAACCCTCTTGCTAGTATTTGCACCAGTTTTAAGTTGGGAAGTTCAGGGCAAGAACCAGGATTCCTCAGTATCATAATGATAAAAATAATGATACAAGGGTGGCTGTGTCTTAAGGAAAGGCAGTGGGGTCGATCAATCTGGATGCACACCATGGGGAGAGCAATCACATCTGGGTGGCACTGGGCAGCCTGGTATAGCATTAAGTGGGGAGTTTGGTGGCCCTGCCTGTGGCTGGGGGCTGGAGATTCGTGATCCTTGAGGTCCCTTCCCACCCTGTGATTCTGTGAGATGCAGGGTGAATTTCAGAGCTGCTGAAAAAGAAAGCCACGATAGCTGCTGATTTGCTGTTGCCACAGACTGTTAGTCTCATTAGCACACCACTTCATTAAGTTTTTCTCTTAATTGCTTCTTTGGGTTAAGCTTCAGCAAGCAACTATTTTTCTCCATGCAGCAATAGAGAAAATGGGAAATGTATAATATGCAATATTTATGTGTTGTCAACAGAATAGAGCTGGGAACACAGCAGATTTTGGTTTTTTTCTTGCTTTTTATTATTAAAGTGCAACATCAAGGGCTGTGGCCACAGTGAATGAGAATTACAGGGAATTAATGTGAGGCAGAAATATGATTTCTGAGCGTTTCTTTTTCTCTTTAATTTCACCACGGGCCGTGAAGGTTGATCACATCTGCGATACCAGGGGGAATCAAACTGAAGTTCGATTGAAGTTACAGTGGCTACATCTTAATACTCCTTTTGTCTAACTGATTCTAAAATTCCTCCTATGGAAACCATTAAGACTAAGCAGTAGAGTAATATTTGCTCTTACCTGACTCTAATATACATTCTCACTTGCTTTGAGTTCATTTGTCACATATATAGTAATTGCTGTTAACTGTCAGAAGTTTTCTGCAAGTGAAAGGCACCGTCATTGTGGTTGTTTGCAGTTATTCAGTTTCACTGAAGCAATGAGCCTAAAACTCTCCTTAAATCTCATTATTTGTTTCAGGAGCCTTCTTCAGCTTCATCGTACTGCATTGTAGTTCCTTAGCTTTGAGCAATTTTTTTTGGCCAAATACCCTTAGGAATAAATAATAATAATAGAAATAGGTTTTTCCCTCTCCTGTATTTATTGGTAAAAATATTCCCCATCTCAATCCATTCCTGACAACACTTACAAGGTGCATACACTCACAAGTTACCATTTGATGTTTATATGGAAAATGGCTTTGTTGGTCAAAAAGCTTTTTGTGCATGGTATGGCTGCTTAGCTTTGGAAAATGAAAGACAGCAAGTTTTCTTGGCTTGATGGATTTCTGTGATCTGGATGTCTGTACCTGAGGACATTCCAATGGCTTTTCACCATCCTAAGCAGGTTAAAATTGCTGTCCTTGTAGCTGAGGTCTCGGACAGTATTGCTCCCTGCTCTGCCCTTCTGTCCATTATGTTTTATATATGACGGTATTTTATAGTTGCTAATGGTGCTTCTGCTGAAGTCTGGCATTGCTAAGTACACATCAGCTCAGTTTTTCATTCTGCTTAGCTGGTAGCATTAGCCGAATGTCCTTAAACACTGTCAGAAGTGAAGTCAACATAAATACATATAATAATTTTTCCGCCTGTTAAATTATTACTTTTTTCTTCTGGAACGCAAGGTTAAAGTAAAACACATTCAGAAATTACAGAAAGATAGTTGGGAAATGTGGTCCGGAATTATTAAACTTGTCTGGGGCTGAGTTATCCATTAAGAGATGTGCAGACCTGGATGAAAACCAAAATCAAAGCTCCGGTCGTAAATCGTCTGACTCTAATCAGTAAGAGGTGGTGCAGGACGAGCCCTGCTCTGGGTCACGTTATTCCTCTGAAACCAAAAGGCCTAGAAAGGTAATTTACAAAACAAAAAAATATTCAGTGGTGATACTAAGAGGGAGCTGGGGCATTAAGAACCTGCAGGTTCTCCCAGCTGTTGCAGTCCAGGCTTGAGAGGTGGCACCAATACCTGGACGTATTTAAATGGACTTACAGATTCCACCTGGTGTGTTTTAGTGTGTTTTATTCCACCAGTGTTTTCAAGCAGCTGTTAGCACTGCCATACTGTCAACTTGCTTAATTTAAGACCGATACATACAGAAAAAAGCTCATGGGGGAAAAATGCTGAAAAATTGTAGTCAACAAATTAGCAACTGACAACACTTTTAAAGCTAGAAATCTCACAACTGGACCTTTAAAAACAAGTAATTGGACATATGTGTTTTTCTCATGAAAATAACCAGTTGGCAAGCATATTTATGAAAACAATATGAGCAATTAGATTTACAATTATACGTTTTATTTTATTGGCAAACATTCCTTCTGCAGTTTGAAACGAAGAAAATGTGATGAGTAGCTTTAAGATGACACTAAATATTACACACAAATGCTCCTTAGCAAATCCAGCTCAAGCAAACCTAATGGAAATCACTGATTTTCATAAAAGGAAATAACATTCGGTTAAAGTTTAATGTTAAGGAAATGAACTGTCACAAAGTATAAGGCTTGAACAGACTGAGAAGGGATGACAGCAACGCCTGTTTCAGGCCCAAATGCTGCTAAAATGCCATGGTAACACTCATGCATTATTTATTTCCATGACTAAATATAAACACTTTTGTTATCCTGAACTGAACCACAATTGGGAATTAGAGGTTTTGGGGTTTTTTTTCCCCATAAAGCTCTTCAGTTTTACCAATCTATCAGTGGTACCAGGCAGGCTTAAAGTTCACCAAGAGCTCTGACCCTCTCATTCCACATCACCAGCACTGTGCCAGGCCAGGCGATGGGGACAGAAATCAGTGCCTGTGTTTCCACCAGGTGACAGATGCACTGCTGGTCCTATGAGCAGTGGCAAGAGCTCCCAAAAAGAGGCAGTAAACTGCCACAGAGAATTATTCACCTATCCAGATCTTTCTGAGGAACCTCCTTACAGTGAAGCTGGCAGAAAATAAGTTGTTGGCCATGTGGTCTGCCCTGGCAGCTTGCAAGTTGTTGCTTGGGAACCTTCTGAATTAAAGTTTTAGATCTCATGTGAATTCCTGCAGTAAAAGGTTAGTTGTGGACAATCTCTTGATGTCCTTAGTTTGCAGCAAGAGTCAGGCTTCACAAAGGATGGCGTTCAAGGCAAAAGCTAAAGGCTAACTTGTCCACTGGTGCAATATCATTCAGTGGAAGGGAATGGAAATCTGCTGGTTTAGATTCACTGAGACTCTAAAGAAAAGCCTGTAATAAAATTACAGTAAGCTGACACTGTTTTCTCCATGAAAAACTCAGAACAAATGCTATTGATCAGGAATGAAATAGGCCTCAGAATTATTCAACTGTCATCCACAGAATTTAGGACCTGAAACAGCCACGGCCCCAGCACAGCAAGCACCACGATGTGAGTCAGGCCATTAATTCATACATTAATTCATACATTAATTCAGTGCAAAGCAACTGCTTTACATTGGGTTCACAGATACGGCTCTTGGTGAGTCAGGGCTGCAGCATCTTAATGGTCAGGGTCAAAGGTCACCAAGAGGAGATTTGGAGATGTGCAGGAGGAACATGACTCCTTCCCATGAGTAACCTGCAAGGAGGGATAGAGTGCAGTGCCTCCTTCCAGGGAAAGTATGCTGCCTGGTCAGGCAGGTGCTTCCTTACTGCCATGCCTCAGAGCCAGGCACATTTCTGGAGCAAGGTTGTCCCTCGTTCTGCTGATGGCACCTTGCAGCCTTGCCTGAAACCTTCCGTGTCTGCAGCAGAATGGAGAAATTCTGAATTCTCACCCTGAATGTCGCAAAAGCCTCCTTCAAACACTTTTAAAGCTAGAAATCTCACAACTGGACCTTTAAAAACAAGTAATTGGACAAAATGTAATAAATGGGCTCTCGGAGGAACCTGACAGTTAGGTACACAGATCTCACTGGAAATTCATTAAGAGCTGGCTTACTTAAGTTATTCTGGAAAGCCCAATACATACCAACTCTTTCTGAAGCATGAAAGTGATGCCCAGAAGTCCTGCAACAGTGTCCAGAGCAGACCATGCTGCCAGGATTTCACTCCTGCTTCAAGCTTTGGCAATCCAAAAGGGACAGGTACTGTTGTTACAGCAAGATCAGACACCATTTAAAAATGACTTTTTCTCCCCCATTCTTTTGACCCTAGCTTTTTTTGAATGAAAAAAGATTGAGGTTGAGTGCAAAGATTCCTAAGGACTCGCTCTGAAAGACAACAATTTGCATTTCAATACAGTAAGACAGATGGCATGTTTAGTTTGATCATAAATTGTACATGAAATCCTTCCATCCAATTTCCTGTTGTTTACTGAAATGTATGGAAAAAGATCAATTAGGAACTGAGTAGGTAATTATCAGGATGGTTGGTTATTGGCTAAAGCATAAAGTAGAGGAAGAGAGCTATACCTGCCCAAAGCACCCACATTGTACAGGAACTGAGTTAATTCAGTAGTTAAGCTTTCAAAGGAGAAGTGAATATAATCTATTTAAAGGGAAATTGAATTTGGTCAAAGAATGTACAATGCTGAAGCATAGCAAAAGTGCACAGAGGATGTACTTTTCTTTAGCTTTCAGATACTTTGCAAAGCATTGGTTGGACGCAGCCTGGCCTGCTCTGCTCGCTCTGATCCTCTGTATATATGTAATTGTATATTTTGTATATTGTTTTTTAATAACTTACAACCTCCTACCCTAGTCCTTTTCTCTACTCAAATTCACGTATTATTAATATCCACTGAACATTTTAAATGTTTTGTGAACTACTTATTGGAAGAGTGTTGAAATAAAGTGATAGATGAGTCCAGCCACAGATGCCAGAGTTAAATTTGAATTAATCTAACATTTAAATGTCAGTAAGGAAATAAATACACTGCTGACAAGACATGTTAATGTTGTGCAGTGCGTGTCTCTCAAGTTGTCTCTGTTTTTGTTTATGAATGAGTGCTCTTTGTATGCTTCTGCCTGGGCTTTTCTCCCCCTTCCTGCTCCTGTTAGTCACTGTGTATATCCCCATTTAGGACAACGGATGAGTCCCCAGAGCCAGCTGAGGCTTGGCAAGAAAAGTCACCTGTGTTAATGAATACTCATTTGAAATAATTTACATGAGAGATGCAATTTACAATGTTTTCTGTGTAAATTGCATGAAAATCAGGGATAATTGGGCACTGAGTCATTCCTCTCTGTTCCTCAGGGAAGTAACTGCATGAGGAAGGTCTGTGTAGCCCACCCAGTTCAGTCAGATGTTCAGTTTATGGCAGCTGTGTTAGAAAACCTCATAAACTTTGGGCAGTGGTAAACAAATATTTGTACTGACAGTCGAAAGACCTGACTTATTCACATTGGTTTGGAGGGAGCTGACACATAATTGAAATTGAACTCTTTGGCAACCTTTTATTTTAGGTTAAAATCTAGAAAATCTAAATCTAAAATAAAATAAATTAGTTAAAATCTATACCAGTGCTGGAATCTCCTCCTCAAAATCTCAAACTACGGCCCCTGGGCAGCGTAAGGAGTGTGATGAGTTCCTGCTATTGCTGACCCAGAGCATGGAAACCTGCCAAGCCCTGTAGCTTTGGGAAGCCTTTCTCTTTTCTATACCAGGCTGTGGGTGCACTTTAGAAAGAGAGACTAGGAAGCCCTGTGGCTGATACTGCCACCGTATTAGGAACTGAACCCAACCAAGTTGCTTTAAATCTTCAGTAAGACTTCAGCTTCTCTGTCAGTGCAAATGCAATTAATACATTGTGGCTCACAGAGAAAGGTCAGTAGCAATTCAGTTTGAAGCACTTGCAGTTGCTGGATAGTTAGCAGAAATTTGCAAAACCTGTGTTCCAAAGAGAACCTCTCACCATGCGGTTGTGGAGCTATGAATAGTCTGATCACCACTGCTGTAGTGAAATAGAAATTCTAGATTAGTTCCTGTGTAATAAAAAGAACAACGTGCTGCCCTGGTGTCTGCCTCATTTGAGCTGGTCTTTGCTCTGTAATGGCCGTTTTGAATTTCCATCTTCAAAGTTCACAAGGAGACGCATCAATGTGGCTGCCCTTTCAAAGAAGTGGGGAGCAGGTTCTCTCATGTGAACTGAGGTTTCCCAATTGTATGTGCAAGAGGAGGTGATGCAGCCTTTTGTCTCAGCTCTCTGCAGCTAGCTGTCTTCTCCAGTACTGCAGCATAGAGCTCCTGTGATACAGACATCAATCTTTCTTAGTAGTTTGTCTTTCTCATAAAGGGGATGAGCTTGCTTTGGCTTTTCAGCACATCACAAAGCACAACTTTTCTTTCACCTTCCATGCAAAGAGATTGACATACTGGGAGGATGCCGTGGCGAATAGAATCCATCCTCCATATCTTCCCCTTTCAATAGCTCCAACATGCATGGCTCAGCAAGAGCCCTGGCTTCTCCTACCTGCAAGTCATGCTGCAGTGCTGAATGATACTTCCTTTTGTGTTCATTCATTTTATTCAGGTGCCCAGTTCTGGGAAATGCTCACACAAATTTCACTGCATAACTACACGAAGAAACATTACAATCCAGCCCCAAATCTACTGATTATAGGAGGCAGCACACAAAATATCAAACTCTGCTTTGCAAACTGGCACTATTTGATATCTTTTCCAAATGCCATCTGCAAATGCTATAATTAGAATATATAGTTATTTCTACTTCATTTAACAGCAACAAAAAGATCAAAAAAACTTTCAGGCATAAATTTTCAGTAGATGTGCAGCAATAAATACGCACTGAGACAAGATAAGAGTTTGCCTTGTAGACATGTTGTTAACATAGACATCAAATTATCTTGACATTAGCTCAGTAATTAGTATTTAGGGCAAAACAATGGGAAATAAATTTCACTGGAATCAATCACTATTGGAATATCCACAAATATGTGCACTGAAGTCAAATTCAGAAACGTTTAAAAATGTGATATGATGTAAAGAAGCTTCCATCTGAATTTTGAAGTATAAGTCTTAATATCTGGGTTTAATCTGAAACGTGGGGGATTGCTTTCTGGCAGCAGTTTGAGTCTTGAGGAAGCCTTTCACTGTCTTGGAAGAGGTTGCCTTGTTCCAGGGGTGTCAGTTGATTATCAGTGCCAGTTGGGCCATTCAGGGCTTTTAGAGCAGCATTTCACCCCTTGACTGCAGAATTGACCAAGAAATGGACCTAAGAGATCCGAGCAGCCCAAGTCCAAGCTTATAGATGTGAATAAGTCCTCCCCATTGCACTGCTATGCCCAGTTGTGTTTTTTGGGACCTATGATGGAAGCAGCATTTCTGTGCTGCCTGGTACAGGAAATATCAAACATGCAGCCAGGAAGGCTGCAATTACACAGGCTCCATCACTCCAGCTCCTCCACAGCCAAAGATCAGAGCGAGCTGTCAATCCCAGAGCTGTGCTTTGATACACTGCAGGCTCTGATAAATTACGTATAGGAACAGGAAGGATGGATGGTGACCTCATGACCTGCCACTGCGTCCTGCTTAATCCCCACAGCCGTGTTCTGCAGAAGCAGGAAGGCCCTTGATGTATGTCTGCAGGAAAATGAGAATGAAAAAGTTGCTTAAACGTATCAGTCACTGAAACACAAAGCAAGCAAAATGAATGTTGGTTGTTCAGTATCTAACGTTGCCCTGCATTCACTTGGCCTGCAGATTCACTCACTATATATTTATTTCTATCTTAACATGCATTGCGTTGACAGTAATTTTGTTAGGGACAAAATATTACAGTCAGAACCAGGGTTTCATTAAACAGATGCATTTCATTTGCTGTTTCCCTCCTCCCTCTCCCTTTTCTGCCTCTCCCTGCCTTGCTCTGCACGAAGCAAAATCACTGGAGTGAGTAGCACAGAGGTAAGGTACTGCCAGATACTGCACTGCTGCTATGCAAAATTACACACTGGCCTGCTTAATGGCTTATTTATTGTCATTAAATATTGATTATTGGCTGCTCACACTGATGGGCATTTATGGTGTGAGTAACTCTGTGCCCATGCTATGTAATGGGGGTGGGATGCTCAGTCTCATGAATCTCAGCAAGGGGACGAGCCACAGAGAGGTGACAAAACCAATCCCTGCACTGCAAAGTAGGGTAAATTCCAAGTAGACTCATTTCCATTTTTCAGAATTAAACAGGCCGAGGTTTGCTTAATCATCCAAGGCAACCCTACAGATTTTGCTTTGCACAAAGAGGATTTCAGGGTTTGCAACAGATTAGTAAAGCAAACAACAAAACCAAGGCAGCACTTTTTTATAAGCAATGATCCCTTTTTATTTTTGCTCATTATCAGCTGCATTTCCTTGCAGGTAGAATTAGTCCAAATTCACAATTTCCACAAAAATAAAAATGAAATGTCAAAAATTTGTCTCACACCAAAGCAGAAATAGGAAAAGGAATGTCAAAGGCTCTTCAGGGAGGTACTGCATGTGAGATATTGCATTCTGCTAACCTCCGAGCACTTGATAAGGTCAGAGCACTTCACTGTGATGTTATCATTTCTGAAAATACTCTGAAAAATCAAAAGAATAGTGGGAAAATGTTGGCATCCTGACCTTATGGAAACAAAATGCTATGGGTCCTTTTAATAAAAAAACCCAACAAACTATTGATGCATGTTATACATTTCCAGAAAATAATTTCAGGGTGATCACATCAGGACCTTTCTTAGTCAGGTTTGTAGCAGCTCCATCTGTGTGCACGAGTACCAGAAAATGCTGCTTCCTTCCAGTGGGCTCTGCAGCTCCTCTACCTGCAGTACAACCCAGCCATCTTTGCCACACGTCACCTTTAGGCTGATGAAACCACACTGCAAACACAGAGGATGACATGCTTCAAATACAGAGAGGTGAACATGGCTTCTTTTGCAAATGTCAGTATGGCATTTGGAAAAAAAATGGATCCCTTCATTTTCAGTGAAAATGCATACCAGCCATTTCTAGTTTTGGAGCCTCCAAAGTGAGGCAGCTCATTGCAGGGCAGTATGGTGACATGGCACTGTGAGATGAGAAAGCAATAACAATCCACTTAAGCTATTAGCAGCAGTCTGGTACTTCAAAGTGACCCCTGAAATAAGAAGTGTAAGTAAATAACATTGCCATTAAAAAGAGAAGAATTTACATATCAAGGAAAGCTTATTGAAAAGGTTTTGTACAGTTTGGGATAAAGATAATGGGGCAGCATTTCCTTACAGGGAGTGCTGATGGTCCATAGGCCCCAGGGAACGGGAAGCACTGCTGTCAAAACAACAAGAGAACTCATTTGTATCAGTATTGAAAACCTGGTCAGCAGTTCTGTTTCACAGTGATGGCAGCGGGCTGAAAACCCAAGCAATGAGATTTTCTGGCACGTTCTTGAAGTGTTGCATGCATGGAAATTAAAATGCATTTTCTCTTTGAACTATGGCACGCTGAGGGATTTGGGTTGTTCAAAGGCGAATCATAAATGGACACTAATATCCTAATTCATCAAAGAATGAGCACAGGATTAATTCTGCCTTTAATTAGCAGAGCTCTTAGGGATGTGCGTACCTGCAGGAGCGCACTGCTGCTGACCAACTCGGTGGGATGTGTCTATGGGCACTGGGGGGGATTAGAAGCAGAGCCCAAAATTGCTGAAAAGACACCTGAAGTGGTTCTGTAATTTGTTTCCTGTCACAGATATCTGTGAAATCAAAGTAAATGCTCTCTCATTTCAGACTACACTTGATTCTTCCAGCATTGCTGTTTTCATAGTGCTTGAGATTGTGAAATACGTTTACACACTGAATGCACACTGCTCTGCAAGGAGCAGCAGGGTGGGAATCTCAACTCCTCGAGCTTTCAGCCAGGACTGACATCCAACCTGTCAGGGGACTGATGTTATCCATGTTCTTGGATACAACATGCTTTAGAAGATTACACTGTTTGGCAGGTCTGAACTGAGGTGCATATGCTTTGTAATATGCAACTTCTGAGGACATTTTTTCTTGAGTGCAAGGACTCGTCTTAGAATAATCTGATTTCTGGAGTGTTTTGGTTCATGAGTGTTGCTGCTTTTGTTGCTTCTAACTGTGTTATTTTATGTGTTCTGTGAATTAGTGAAAAGGAGAGGGAAATGTAAAATGGTAATGTAGAATCTGAAACAAGACTGCAGAGTTGTCTCATTCATCCTAAGTGAATTAGCCCTTCAGCTAGAAAGCCTTATGCTCTATCTCCATAACCACTTGTCAATTAATATCTTTGTAAATCCTTGCAAAGCACAGTCACCTCAAGCAAGAGCAGAAAGCACCAAGCTGCTCCCACAACAGAGCAACCAGCACTGTTGTGACTGTTTCCAATCTGAAGGAGCTATGGATTTAGAAAAGGGCCAGTCTTATTACAAGTGAGTTTCGTAGTAACTGAATGACCAAATCAACATAGGCATCATTCCCACCTTGCCTGGTGCTCGGCTCAACTGCGAGATGCCCTCCTTGCTGAGCTCTGCTCTGCTCTGCCTGCCTTCTCTCTACTCACTTTGTCATTTGCAGGACATGATAATTGTCAAAGTCATCTGGCTGACCTCCTCCTCAGACTGCCTATAATTGGGATGCTATTAAAAGATGTGATAAGGAGATGAACGGTTCCTCTTTCCAGGACACAGTATTTATAGCGTACCACTAACAGGTAACCTACAGAGAGCAAGCAGGGTCCTTGGAGCCCCAGTGCTTGACAGTGTCTGCACGTTCCTGGAAAAGGAGATGTGAGGCTGCAGGAGGGAAACCCCGGGCCCAGCGCCAGGCGCTCATCCCTTACTGCAAGCAGCACACAGTGCTGGAAAATGCAGCGCGTGCTCGTGTGACATTTCCAAGACTGGAAGTGTGCCATGGGACCCCGTCCTGAGCGCAGGGCGCAGCTCCGGTTACCGGCCGTCAGGAGATGCTGGGGCTGAGCCACCTGGCAGGCTTTCAGGCATCTGAAAGACTTTCTGGGAAACACACTTTCCTGAGAAAAACCGCAGGTGGGAGCGGTTTCCTCGGCACAGAAGGGCAGGGCTGACCGCTGCCAGCCCACCTTCCTGCAGCCGGGCTAACAGGGGCACGGCGGAGCAGCGCGCACCGAGCGGGCAGTTCAACGCAACTCCCCAGAAACGGACAACCCTCAGTATTCTGCTCCTTAGAAACGAATTGGACAGCTGGGCTCAGAAGAGGAGCGATGGAGGACGCGGGGCGGGCATTAGCGCAGCCCTGCCCACAGCCCTGCCCGTCGCGGGGCCGGGGCGCTCGGTGGGGCGGAGCGGAGGGGAGCGGGCGCGGTTCTCCCGGAGGCTGCTGCTGTGCCGGTAGGGGTGCCTGAGCCGCCCCGACGGCTGCCTCTAACTTTCCCGGAGAAGGATGGCCTCCAATTTCAACGACATCGTGAAGCAGGGCTACGTGCGCATCCGGAGCAGGCGGCTGGGGGTGAGTGTTGGTCCCCTCCCGGCGGCACCTGCCCTGGGGATTTGTTTTCTTCTTATTTTTTTTCCTTTTCGTGTAATTGCCTTTGTCTTGTTTTTTGCAAACTGTGCTCTCCGAGCGTCTCCGCAGGCGAGGTGAAAATCTAGGGGGAGATGAATCAAAGCATCTTAAATGCATGAATCTGCGCGTCTCATACGTGCTCGTATACGTATCTGTATGCATATATGTGTATTTTTTACTATTCCTCTCCCGGTGGGTGTGCTGATGCCGAGGTGCCGCTACCCGGAGCCGGGCATCCGTCCGCCGCCAACTTTGGGCCGGGGCCGCCGGTGGTGGAGCGCTGAGAGCCGGGGAGAAGGAGGAGAAGGAGGAGGTGGAGGAGGATGGCCGGAGGAGCGGGGCTGCAGGTGCCCTCTGGAACGGGGCGTGCTGGGGAACTTTGGGCAGGGAGGGCCGGGGCTTTGCCTTGCGGTGCGGTTTGCAGCTGCCTCGGTGTTCCTGGGATGGGGTTGTAACGCATCGGGGTTTTGAGCTCCGTGTGGGACAGGTGTAGATCTTGTCGGTACCTTTTAGGGCTTTAAAGACTATCGCGTGAGAGTTTGACAAAACAAAAAATCCCCAGATCCCCATTCCTCCTTTAGTTCCTTATTTCATTTTAAACTTAAGTCTGTTCTTGTGCTTTCACGACAAGCTCCTGGTTTCGGCAGTAGCAGCAGGTGCCCCTCGGGCATCCGCTCTGACCCTCCAGAGCCGCTGCTCCTCCTGCTCCTTCCTGCGGTGCGGGAGCTCAGCCCGGAGGGAGGTTTTGTGTCTGTCGAGTGCCTTCATAAACGAACCTGCACCTCAGGACAGGCAGGCAACTTATTTCTTGTGTTTACTGACAGCTGATGGGTTATTAATTGGGCAGTTCTGAATTGTTTGTAGCATGAGTTTTACATCCAGATTTATTGTGGGGTGTGTTTGGTCATCGGGAAGTGTTTGCTGATGACATGCATGCCCATGTTCAATAGAACCTATAGTGTTCATCTCCCTGACTTGTTTGGGTTTTTAATATGTTCCTGCACCAAAGGGAAGATGCTGTTTTTCTTGTACCTGTACTTCTGAGTATTGTTCACTCTTTAAGAACCATCTGATTCAGTGACAGATGGAGATAACATCATTTGGAGAGAGCCTGTAGTAAGTCTGGCAGGATCAGTGTACCATGGCCATCGTTCCAGCACTGAGTATGTATTGGTATTCAGTTTGTTCCTGTGTGAATAAAAAGTAAGATTAAACTTTGACACATCTTTCCATTTTGTGGCAGTGAAACCTAGCAGGAATGTGAACAAAGCGCATCTGCTCTGAGATGAGTGGAAGCCCTATTAATGGAGAAAGTGCTTTAGTGAAGATGTCCCAGAGTGACTGTGCTTTAGAGAGTTGTTAAAGTGAAGAGCCCAGAACTGGTCATTCCAGGCTTCCCTTTGCTCTGGGAATGCTGTCCCATTGACTGGCCAAAGGGAGGAAGCCAGTAGCTGCTACCTGGTGACAGAGGCTGGAGCTGTGGGCATGAGGTGCCCTGTTCATGCCCTGGTGCCCCCTCTTACCTGGGAGTAAGTAGTTTTGTTAACAGTAGAGCTTTTTCTCCTTAAAGTTTTCAGTTTAAAATATTGCTCAGACGTTTGAAATACAATTGCAGGCTTCCTCCTGTAACCTGTGTTCCCTATAAGCTGCTTAAGAGCCCAGTGTCCTGATTTATGAAATCCAAGTGAAAGTGGGTACTTGGGTTAATTACGATTAACCTGAGATCTTCAGATACAGGACAAGCATGTTTGCCCGAAGCAGCACTGCAGCTGCCAGCACCCACTTCACAGCACAGCCCCAGTAACTCTCCTCACCCCTGCTGGCTTTTCCTCCTCAATCAGCTGTGGATGTGCCCAGCCAGTGCAGAAGAGGCCTGAGCTGCAGCTTGATATTAGACAGAGCTTGAGTTCAATATTATTCGATGGCAAATGGGAAGTTGGCTCCTTGAGAGGAGCTGTGGGACAGCTTGGTTTTTTGGGTAGCTGCATTGGGAAGGGCTCTCCTACACTCAGGAGCTGGAGATGGGAAGTGAAAAATAGTCTAAACCTTAATCCACAGAGTGGGAAACTTTGCAACTTTGGTGTGCTCTGACAGCATCAGGAAGGACAAGGCTGCTCCAGCCCTGTGTGCAGCTCCTGCTGGTTGGGAAGGGCTTGGATGCTGTGTGTGGTGAGGTGTGAAGGGAGCTACTCAAATATGCTCACTGCTATGGTGGCACAGCTGCAATCAGTGCGTTGTCCTTTCAAATGGAACTCAGCTCCTGGGTTTTTCCTCTGTAATGCCATGGTAATTTCATCACCAAGGGAACCAGAGCAGCGCTTGTGTCTACAAATTACTTCAAAAAATGACTTTTTGGAATAACAGGGGTGCAAATGCTACATGTGTGAAGAAAGGGGTGCAGAGAAGCAGCTTGCTCAAAACCGAGCTTCTTTTGAAGGAAAACTGACGATTCTGAGAGGCTCTACTTTGTAATTTCAAGTCCAGTGTAGGCTAATTAGGTTTCTACCTGGACCATTTGTGTGCACTTTAAATATGTAAATTTAATATTATTTAATAGAATAGTTTCCATAGTAACATTTGCATCACGTGTGTCTTCCATAGAGCCAAATATATTCAAGAGAAAGAGCACTCTTCCCAATTCTTTCCATCCTTATAGGGAAAAAATAATTCCCTCAGCCAATGATCTCTCTCAGTTCCGTTATTAGCGCTGACATGGAGGAGATTGTGTTCTAAGGAACTGCTGACAGTGCAAATGCACGACCTCACGGAGTTCTGTGCAACATAACAGATCAGCTTTGTTCTGTGGGCAGCGCTTCCACCAGTGACCAGCAGACCTGTGTTTGGGGAGAGGAGATAAGAGGAGACGCCGTGCCGCACTGAGTGCTTTTGCCAGCGATTACCTTTCACCTGATAAAGCACTTTGTGTCTATTTACATGAAACACAAGTTGTTTCGTGGCTTCTAAACCTAAAAAGACTTTTTTTTTTGTTTTTTTTTTTTCCATTGTGACCATCAATTAAGGTTTCCTTCTGTGACACAGGTCTGATTTTTTGGGAGTGGAGGATTCATTATGGGGATGTCTGCTCTCTACACCGAAAAAGCAGTCCCTGTGCATTCACTGTAAGGACAGGTGTGTGTGGTGCTGGTGAATACACCTGGGCTTTCATTTTGGTTGAACTGTGTCAACTGAGTGTTCAGTTGACAAATAGGACTCAGAATAAGAACAAATCTTAGAAATAAAGGACCTTTGTTACACTGATAAGCCTGGCTTGTAGCTGCTGCTGTTCTCACATCTAACTGCTAGCCTGGCTTCAACCTATGTGCTTTCTGGCAAAGTTTTCCTCACCCTGAGGAAGCAGGTTGCAAGGAAGTAGTGGTGTTAGGAAGCACAGAATATGGCAGGTATTGTACTGAGACGGTATGTTGCTGAGATGAAAGCTTGCCCAAAGAGCTTTAAAAGCAAAAGGGCACTTGTTGCTCATGGGAGTTGCTCGCCTCTCTCGCTGAGCTGGGAGACTCCTGGCAGTGCTTTTGTTTCAGTCTGACACTTTTATTGAGCCCTCTGTTGTTGCAGCTTGGCTTGCCCTTGCCGTACCCCCAATTACATTTGGGGTTCTGGAAGCAACATTTCAATTTGTGTGAAGGCTGCAGAGTGAAGCTGCCCTAGGGTTATCCCCCGCTGCTGCTGTCAGGGTGCAGGCAGATGGGAGTGCTGGGGCTCCCAGGGAAGCAGTGATGTCCCTGAAGCAGCATTGGGCATGCTGATGGCATGGTACCCGAAAATGCCCTCCTCCTGCATGGAGTGTTGGAGATGATGCTGTTCCCCCTGGGAGACCCTGCAGAACCCTCAGGGCTGTCCCAGCCTCGTGATGTATGGCAGACTGCTGGAGTGAGATGCCGTGGGGTCAGCTGTCAGCCCCTGGATCTCGGTGTGCCAGGAGTGCACGTGGCGTGTCCTATTGCATGAAGTGTCTGAGCTGTCTGCAGCTAAAAGTGCAATAGTGCTGATTAAACAAAAGCACCCCAAAGAACCAGCTGAGATGTTCTGGTCAGGCACAGAGATGCTGCTGATAATGACTTGTCCATGGCCAAACTGCACAGCATCCAGCTTGGCTCCAGTCCCTTGGCTGGAAGGCACTGGCTTTTGGAAGCCTTCCATCCTCTGGCTTTCTTGGAAAATGCACAGCTTCCTAATGAGGGTTTTGCTGCTCTGTGTGGCTGCTCCCCAGGAGGGCAGCATACCTTTCTAAGCAGTGTGTGCACCTGAAGCTGATACATACAGGTCTATACCTTTTTCTCCCAAGTTTTGTCTCCTAGGAATGCATGTGACTTGTGGTTTTTTATTTTATTACAGCTTTGACTCCCAGGTTCCAGAGAACACTGAAGATCGTGTGTATCTAAAATCACAATGGAAAATACTGAAATGATTTCGATATAAACATTAAGATGATCCATATTCTGAAAAGTGGATGACATTTTCTCCCTCACGAAATAGGGTTAATAAAATTAGGGCAGGCTAGGACAGCACGTGCTGCTGAATGCTGCACATACATTACTGCTGCATGACAGAAGTATTTAAAACAGTCCTCACAATTTGTGGCTTGTTGGAAAAGCCTTACGAAGTGTTTCTCTTTC
Organism: Tympanuchus pallidicinctus; assembly: GCF_026119805.1. Lineage (NCBI taxonomy): Eukaryota > Metazoa > Chordata > Aves > Galliformes > Phasianidae > Tympanuchus > Tympanuchus pallidicinctus. Next base: position 1,625,819 of record NW_026294722.1, read on the forward strand.
TAGAACATATACAGCTGCTAACCAGCTACGTTGGAGGTTTACCACGCGGAACAATCTGCACACTAACTTTCTGAATTGCCATTACTGGAGGTATTCTGATATATTTTATGGCTGCCATGATGTTGTGATGGTATTTCCTGTGTATGGAGATCGGGGAGCCAGCTCTGCAGTTTGTATTACTATCACATTATTACAGACTGCTAAAAATGCTCATTTGGGAGGATCCATTGCCTTTAATGGAGCTGTGCATACAGCTGAGTATCTGTTCCTAAAAGATGCATGTCTCCAGAGAGGCATCCTGTATTTTTATCAGTGAATAAAGCTCCCGGAGAGGAGTAAAGGGGATTTTTTTTTAACCTAGCAATGTGTTTCTTGTACCTCAGCCTGGCAGAGGAGCGCTGTGCAGTGTCCTCTCTCAGAGGTATCCTCACTTTGCATCATCCAGGCATGGCTCAGAACTCTCCTTGCAGCCATATCTGCTGAACAACACTTGTAATTCAATCCTCAGCCTGCTCTCGGGGTGTGTGTAATCCCATCTGCTGGAGGCACCTCTTGGTCATGCATGGCATGGTCAGCTTCCAGCGTCCTGCTGTGGGACCCCCATGGAAACCTGGGCCAGAGCCAGGACAGAGATCTGAGCAGGTTCGCCAAGTTTCAGCAGCTCAAGTCCAAAAGTGCAGTTCTGACAAACTACTCTATCTGTAGAGGTTTCCCAAGGATGCTGAGAACAGCTCGCATCTCGCAGGGTTTCAGTCGTGACAAGTGTGGGTTGTCCACATCTGGTGTGCTCCTGCTGCCCTGTCCAGGGCTGTTCTCTTGCTGTCCTGCCATGGGAACAGATGTGTGGCCTTTCCTCCCCAGTGTCCTTAACCTTGCTGATGGGAATGCATGACTGGATTTGCACCTTTCCAATCCATTTTGGTGTGGGTAAATGATTTCTCGTTATGAGGGTGACCTTGGGCAACTGGTGAACCTTACCAGTGGTTGCTGGGTAGGACCTGCCTTCTAGGAATGGAGGGGAGGAGGAAAATCAGAAGTTGTCCTTCTGAAGGCAGCGGTGTTGAAGGCACTGCTCTCAGTGGTACGAGGACCTCGTTAACGCAGGAGAAAGCATTTCTGTGGGTGCTCCTCTTTAATGCTGATCTAAAACAGTTTAATAAATTTAATGAAGTCCTAATGGTAGAGAATTTGAGGAAGTAAAACACAGTGAAACTGTAATGGGCTTTAATGAAATATTTGGCTACTGGAACTAGTGTTAGGCTTGTCCAGAGAGAAACAAGACCTGTGTGCCACTGCTTTGCTTGATGGGTCTGACTTGTCCAAAAACTCTCAACCACATCAGTGCAAAGGAATGTGATTCAAGCGAGTTTGCCAATGCAGAACTAGGGCTCTCCTGGCCAGCCCTATAATAGGAACTAGTAATAATGTAGTCTTTAGAAGGGCAAAGAAGGGAGATGGCTTCTTCACAGCTTTGTGGTTAGTTTCCTGCTTCTAGAACATAGTTGCTTAATAGCAAGTAATCTGTACTGTGGTGTTCCTGGACTGGTTTGAAAACTCAGTGTAAAATGGTTCTTAGGTTTCTGGACTGCTTCTCACCTTGATTAATGCTTTACTTTAACATTTAACATTTGACATTAACAGAAGTATTCAATATTTTAAAAAAAGAAATCAGCAAAAATTCACCTAAAATCAGGAGGGCTTTTCTTTCTCATACAGTTGAGGAATTAGATGGTCTATACAGGCTGTATGTTAGAGGGGAAATGCAACAATTTTGTGCTGCAGCACAAAAAACCCACACACCAAACAGCCTGCAGACTGCAGTCTTCATCTGGTACGGCATTCGTGCTTACAGCACACACTTTAGGACTGCAATGGGAAAACTTCTGATTGGTAGTCAGAAGTTTGGAAAAACTTTATACAGAAGTTTAGTGCTTTGTGTTTTTTAAAGAATTTTATACACAGTTGAAACTTTTGACTTTCAAAAGCTGGGAAGAATTAAGCTTTCGGTGTTCTCACATCTTGATTTTAATTATGCTCATTTCTGTAGGAAATTCAGTGAGAAGAGAATGGTGTTGAGCATGGAAAATGACATGTTGTTTTTGCAAGTTCTGCATAGCGGTGTTTCTGTGAAACACTGGGAGGAGAGGTGGGACAGGGAGAGACAACCTGCAGGACTAGAACCATATGGTTCACAGATTGGTGCTTGGGTGAGTGTGCTGGAGAGTCAGCATGGGGGTTCAGAACAAGAGCTGTGAAAACTGGAAACCACAGTGATAGGGGATGTAATAAGGGGCAGGAGAAGGAAAAGTTGTCTGCCTATATCTATGTTTGAAGCAGCTTCAGTGATCAAACTCCAGCTTTCACCTTTATAGCTCCTTCCAGTCTGGAAGTATTTGAGACAGAATAAAATGAGCAGATTTTGTATGCACCAACTTCAGCGTGCAAGATATTAAGCTTGTTGGATTTGTATTTTTAGAAAACTCTTAAATAAGGTGTTGGAACATTTTCACAGATACGATTTCTTGCTGCTTGGATCTTGGTGGTGGTGGCAGGGATAGGATCCAGGACGCTGCTTGGAAAGCATGAGCTTGGACAGGTGTCAAGTGGATGGAGCCAGGCTCCTCCTGAGGTGTGCAGTGACAGGGCAAGGGGCAGTGGGCACACACTGAAACACAGCAACATGAGGAAAAGCTTTTTCACTATGAGAATGACAGAGCACCAAAACAGCTGCCCAGAGATTGTAGAGTTTCCTTCTCTAGAGGTACTCAAAACACACCTGGATGCTTTCTTGTTCAATCTACTGTAAGGAACTGCTTTAGCAGGGGGTTGGACTCGATGTCCAGAGGTTCCTTCCAGTACATCTGATAATATGAAGAAGCTTTCTTGTGCTTTTCAGCATTCATTTTCCACTTGGTAACCTTCCCTGTCATTCTTTGGAAGACAACCTTAGGTATTTAGCAAAACAAAGAGACTTCAAATTTGTCATTTCCCAAAACTGAGATAACTGGTGAGCAATGGGCTCTCACCTGTTTGCTGTCTTGTTCTGAAGATGAAGTCTTCGCTTTACCAAGTCTAATTCAGACTTGAGTGCAGTGCTCTTGTTCTTCTGCTTTTATCTCAGATAATTCCCCCAGTTTTTGCCAGCTGTTTCCCCAGCTCTGTATCCTCACCGTTTGCTCTTTTGTTGCTAGACTGTATGTTTTCTGGAGGCTTTTGCATTAATTGTTACTGCACACAAAGGATATGCCAACAACAATTGTGAACACAGTGACAGGAAAGTAAAACCCCGTTACAAACAGGGGAAGCTCAGTCTGTCCTCATTTCATTGCCTTTTCATCATCAGTCCATTACAGCACGAGAGCTCCTCTGCTGTGGGTGTTACTCTGAAGTTGCACCCGCCATAAATTAATGTTTTGCAGTGTTTATGGAGACACTTGAAAGAAAGCAACAGATGTAAGGTCTGCACCTGGGTTGACATCTTAATGTGATGTTTCAGGTATGCTGTGGAAGTTGATGGAGTATTTCTATTATCTTCTTGTCTGACTTCATCAAGTGCTGTCACAAAATACCAATGGAAGTTCAAGCGAGTAGAACAGGGTGGGGTTTTATCTCCCTTTCTTCTGCTGAGAATAATGTAACTCTTTTCAGTTCAGAATGCCACTGCAGTGAAATCCGTGGTATTTCTTCCCAGCAGTATTAATGTAGAAGATAAAGCGGTTCCTTTCCTTTCCAAGGAACTTGTGATGTCCTATGGTCAGCAAAGGAGAACTACTCTTAATGCCCTCCCTAGTGGCTGTGCCCCAGTGAGGACAAATGTTAGCTGATGGTGCCAGACATATAGATACAGCTAGATGGCACAGGGCTTATGGGAATGAATTTTTAGAGCTGATCTGACCTCTGGAAAGGTTGGGGGAATGAACCCCCACTGCACAGTGTTGATGTTAGGAGAAAAAGAGAACTGTGGAACTCTATCTCATCTTGGGGCTGTGTGAGGGAGGAACCTTGAGGCTGAGTTGAGGTATGAGGCAGATGGAGGTGATGCACATGGTTTGTTGAAGCAAACCTGTGATGCTTCCTGGAGCTTGCAGAGAAATTAATTGGCTAATGGCAAAGAATGACAGCAGGCCAAAAATGGCCAGTTGTTGCTAGTTAGGAGCTTGCAGGGCATTTGTCATCCTTGGGTGTCCAAGCAGCACACAGCAAGCCTCATTAACTCCATTTCCAGGTGGGCAGATGGCAACAGGTACAGCTGAATTGCTCAAAGTCACTCACTGGTGTCTGGAAAATTAAAATACTTCTCTTGTGTCTGGCTTTGGGTGATGGCAGCTCACTGTTGAAGAACGTATTCTTCTGAGATAAAGGCTGGATTTGTGTGCACCTTCTGCATTTCTTCTCTCATTTTGTGCAGTCTTCAGATTGCAAGTCCAGCCGTGAAATGCAGCTCCCACAAATGGCTGAGTGATATGGGAGGCTACAGCAAAGCCTGGGAGTTTGTGAGCAAATACAGTTCATCTCCAAACATGGAACGAGTCCCCTGTGCCTTCTGGATAGTGCAGTCCAGGAGAGCATCCCCTTAGTACTGCTTTTTAGCATGTGTACTGATTACAGCTCTGGGTACTTTGTAGCCTCCTTGCATCTGATGTACTAATTAGTGAGCTTCATGATCTGTTAATGAGCTATATCAATGCTATTTCCCTCTCTATTCCATGTAATTAAAGTATCCAAGCTGGATAGCAGAGGTGGGGAGGTATTCCAAACCAGAATTCACTGCAGCAATTTCAAGTTATTAAGCAGTTGTCTAATCCTGAGGCCATACTAAATGGTGTTAATTCACTGGGCTGCACTGATGACCTGACCCTCTAGGGTGGCTCCTTCAGCTTTTTCTCCCTTCAGCAGTTACAGTCCTAGGCTGATTTTTCACCTGTCCAGTTTCATGCCTAGAATTAACTGTGCTTATATATAACGCTTAGCAGATGTTAAAGGAATGAAATCAGATACTTAGCTCCAATCTGACATTTTTAAGCTGTCACTGGCAAGAAGCTTTCTGCTGTAAACGCTTCTTGGCACATGGAGGCACTCTCCTCAAATGGCCCAGTGGCACAAAGCTGACCCTTTTTTGTGAGCTGGTGGATGAGTGGGGAAAGTGGTTTCAAAACCCAGACCACTCCATGGCAGAATTTCTAAGTCCATGAAGGAGGGCCTGGAAGGGGGAGGATGCTTTGGGTAATGCTCTCATTCTAAAGATACTGCCTCTAACTCTTGACTTCTGCAGAGAGGGCAAACTGGAAGTTGAAGTCTTGCTGTTAATATTTTTAGGCCGTGAAATTCTCAACAGTCCTTAGAGAAACTCTTAAAAAAAAAAAAAAAAAAAAAAGGAATTGATTTCTCTATGAAACAGCCTCATTTCTAATTTCTTCTGCAAATTCAAGCCATCGTGCTGTGAGTAGAAATGAGAAAGAAGTGAATGCTTTGCAGAACTCTTAGGATACCTGTGTGGGATGGGCGCATCCTGAATCGCAGTCCTGACATCTTAAAATGGACATTTTAAATAAGGACAGATATCACTCTTCTGTGTTGTTTTGTGAACAGATCTTACAGGCAGTTCTGGCCAGTGCCAGAGTTGGATTTTGTAACTTTAAGGGAAAAATGTAGCAATATTGAGCGATTTTGTGCAGGGGGATAATATTACTATTTCAATCCCTATTAGCAACTGTGAATTTCTACTGTAAAATATTGTTTTGAAGATGTATACTCAGTGTGAAGGAGGGAAATTTATCTCTAGAAATGTGTTTCTCGAGGGAAGGAGAAATCTAGATTGTTTTCTTTCATCTCCCAGAGAAGATTGCTTGATGTAAGCCAACTTTGATTTATGCAGTCATTATAACCTGATCACAATGAATAATGCAATATAGCTTACTCATAACGCACTAACATTAAATAGGTATTCTGGGAATGGGAAGTTGTCCCATTGCCAAGTACAGCTATATCTTTACAGACAATGTAATCAATTTTGCTGCTTATTTCACAAAGCCAGTGAACCAGTCTGCGTCTCCCTGCAGTATTTAGGTCATGCTAAGCACGCGTCAGCACAAGTTAGGTGTGTTTACAGCTCTGTGGTTCTTTCTAGTAATCCATCTGTTTAAATACAGGAATTAGGATTCAGATTCTTCATGCTACCTGGCTAATTTTGTGTGATCAACTCCCCTCTGGAAGGATCTTTTATCCAGAACTCAGTCTTCTGGACACTGCTTGATAGAATTGATCCAAGATGCTCAGATGGTTTTTCCATTTGCGGATGGAGGTGCTTCAGTGGGTGAGCTATCTACTGCTCTTGGGTAACATGGCAGCATTTTTTGTCCTATGAGAACATTCAGGAAATGCGGTGATAAACTTGCTTGGTTTTGTGCTGTGCCTTTGTCAGATTCTCTGTTTCTGCAGGCTGTTGGTCATAAAAGATAAGTTCCTAGCAATTGCTCATGCTTTCTGGTAGTCATCTCAAGCTGTATGATAGTACTTTCATCTACTGCTTGTAAAAAAGCTGTTTGTGTTTATCTGACAGCAAGTTCAATGTTCCTATAAACGCAGCTCGTTGGAATTCTTTGGTTTGGGGAAGAGCAGAAAAACAGCACAGGAATAAAACAGGGTAGCTTTCCCCAGAGGCTCGTTTCTTGTTTGCAAAAGAGAAATTTGCCAGATGCGACTTTGTACTACTGACTCCCTCTTAAATAACAAAAAAGAGGTGGGATCGTCTGCTCCAAAGGAAAATACTCATGCTTTGCCAGAGTGTATTGGATGACAAAAGTGTAGGAATCTTAAATTTTTTTAGTTTTAAACTCCCCAGCCCCAAGGTAAGAGAAATATCCAAATATTTAGAAATTCAGGGGAAGGCTTTTTCCAGAGACTTTTTAAAATCTGTTGCTGAGCAAAGCACTGAGGAGTGGCATAAAGTTACTACAGACCCAAATGTAAATTTTAGTTGCTAAATTCAGAGGCTTGTTTCCTGTAGTAGTGTTTTCTCCACGATGAAAAAGTGACATTTTAGGAACTCAAAACCTGGCTCCATTCCTGGCTTTTCTGCTCGCTTTGGAGGCAGTGAGGTGATGCTCCTGCCTTCTCACAGCCATTCCCAGGGCAGAGCAAGCTTCGGGCTGTCACGTAGCACAGAGAGCCTCTGGTTTCAGTTTCCATCTCTGCATGATCATTCTCAAACCACATCTGAACCCTGAAATTAAGTAAGTCAAGAAATTTTTCCACCCTGCTTGGCCAGATGCTGACCCCTCCCAGCTGAGATTACTGGTGCCTGTGCTTCACGGTGCACTTCCCCACTGGGAGGTGGGGATGGCTGGGCAGTCCTGCCTGGGTCATAGGGAACGGCTCTGAGAGGCAGGAATGCAGATACTCAGATTGCATCGTTCCTTTGAAGTCACTCCTTGACTTCGGTTGTGGCTGTGATTTATGTCAGCTGATCCTTGGAGCCAGGAATAGCAGTGATTTGCCTTGACCTTGGACGTGCATGTTAGATCACCTGCCTGGGGTTCAGATGATCCACTTCGTGGACAGCCATGTTATTTCCCTCCAGTTTCATGTTCTTGACTTTTGGAAGCTGTAATTTTTAGAGACTGTAAGAAGTAGATGCTAGTTTTTCTACTTGAATTAAACTTCAGGTCAGGCATCTTGTAGGATCCTGCAGGGAGAGCTTTGGGAGTTTTAGGTGTTACACAAATGACACCTCTCACTGTTCTCTCTTATCTCATCAGTTCCTGATTTGCTGCTTGGATTATCTAATCACTGTCAGTGCAAGTGTTTGGGGTGAAAGTAATTAGAGCAGTGCTTCCAACTAATTCCTATTCATGTAGTAGTAGTGTAAATGTTGATTTGAGGGATAAGTGAGCTAAGTGTTCGTGCTGAATAGGCACCTGGGAGCGTCTGGGGCTGCTGCTGGTAGCTGCTGTCAGAACAGCTTCAACAGTGTAAACAGTTCAGGTACTGTTGTCAGTGTGAGGAAGTGCTGACAAGCCTCAGACACATACTCCATCATGATGGATCAAAAGCCTAATTATTTGCTCTGTATGCGCTCCTAATGGGGTCTGTGATTAGCTCTCTGTCTTGGGCTCATCACCAGCTCTTCTGTGCATTGACTGCATTGAAGGGCTTTCCGTGTTCTTGCATAGAAGTTGGGTTTGTGCAGCTTCTGCTCAGTCAAGGTGGTGCTGGGTGTTCTTCTGCAATGTTGTGGGATCACTGAAATGATACTGTGATAATGGATACCCACTGCTGATGGCAGCTATCTCAGGATTTCGTTTTTGAAAGTGCTAAGCAGGTTTTAAGAGAGAGCTTGAGTCTTCTTTATGAGTTTGTTCCCATAAGCTGTCAGGCAAGAGTTAACAACCACAGCACTGATGTTAATGGGATTCTAACAAAAACAAAATACTTGATAATACTTCAACTATTGCAGCCCAGTATGTAAATCTTATTTTCGTGCTGTGTCTAAACACTTGTCCTCCTGTTTCCCACACCACCCAGTAACGGTGGCTGTTTTGTTGCTGGCAGCGCTGAACAAAGCTGCAGTGAGGGATGAATTGCATCAAAGTCACTGGCGCAGAGAAGGCCTAACTGGCTGTTGATGTTTCTAGAGTTTGTGTAGCTGTATGGGTTTAGAGAACTCAAAACTCTTCTTTTAAGACTTTAAACATCTTTCTATTAATTTAACATCCAGGAACTCTGATGGTGCAACCAGATTGCACAGTCAGGTGGTATGCAAACATACAAATAAATTGTGCAGTCTGGAAGGAGGCAGTTGTACAACAGATGAGTAATGGCATTTCATTAGACCAAGTGACTGCCTAGATAACATGCAGGACAACTGAGGATTCCTGGTTACAGTCAATACCTTGAGAAATGCAGGCAACCTTCCAGCTGCTGTTGAGCTCACTATGTAAGCAATACTTCATTGTTCACAAGCATTTGTATTACAAGTGGATTACAAGTGTATCTTGGGATAAGACCCAGTAGTAACGGTATTAACGGGGTGATGGAGCCTGTGCAATTACACAGGTGGTTTGTTAATCTACTGGTGCAACTAAGTAATTGGAGTTCAGTACTTATGAGATTAAATCTTGTCTGTGAGCTAAAAACTGCTTCCCTGTTCTTTGGAGAATAACTATTCTGATGAGAATGCTACCATTAGATGCAAAAAGAGTTGTGTGGGTTTTTTTTGTTTGTTTGTTTGTTTTTTCCCTGTGGGCTACCATATGAATAGTAGAGCATAAATTGGAGGGAGGTGGGTCTCAGCCATGTTTATGTACTCAAGCACAGCTTAAGTGCTTTTCCTAATTCAGGACAAAAACAAGCAGCGTGGTGCCTTAACCTGGCGGGTCAGAACACAAATACCTTGGTCTTGCTTCAGCTCAGAGATGCCAAAGGAAGGAGAGAGCTGATGCAGGAAGAGGAGGAAGTTCAGAGGGGGGACCCTTGTGTCCTGATTTTCCTCCATTTCACTCAAATTAGCATCATGAATGCCATTTGTTCTTCATAGGCGTAGTTACTTGGGTTGGCATGACTTTGTCCTGAAGACAGTGATGTATTGTATTGTGTTAGAGAATTGCTGTACTGTGGGAGCAGAACCAAACCACAAAAGCTGAGTATTTATATTTGATGCTGATTTGGCTCCTTTGCTTGCATTTAACATGTGGTTGTGTTTTTTTTTTTTTTTTCCCCAGCTTTTTTTTACCTTGATTCTGTTCTAAATCCAAAAATTAGTCTGGATTAGTTGTTGTTGTGCTACAGAACCCATTCCAGTAACATCAACTTATAACCACCTCCCATGCTTGTATGGAGTTGATTGCTAGTGGTACTTATGGTCCCAACAGCATTTGGAAGGTTGTGCTCCCCGCCAGAGGTGGAAAGAAGCTTTCTTTCCTTGGACGAGGAATGGGTGTCCACAAGCTGGGAGGAATAATATGACTCCCTGAACAGCTAAAAGACAGTGGAAGAACAGACAGCTGGTCAACTCAATCATTTTCATGCACAGAAAGAGTTACAGCTACTTAGTTGTAGCTACTTTTCATGGGCATTATTTTGTGCTGGATAAGTTGGTTTAGAAAACTATCAATGGATCCGAGGTTGGAGCTCTCTTGTCTGGTTGCTTTTTGGGCACTGGCTTGGTGGGAGGCAATGAGAAGTTCTGAGGGGTCCCATCACTGATCAGTCCATTTGTGCTACCCTGGAGCCCTGCCAGAGCTGTTCAGTACTTGATAACGGCTGATAGGGACTTTTCTTTGAAATCACACTATTTTTAGTGGCAGTCTTGTTTTATTTCTATCTTACCAGGTGTCACTTTCGAATTACTGATTAAATGTAGGCTGTGAACAGTTGGTAAGGCTTAAATTTTTTTTATCCTCTATGCAGACAGTATGTTATCTAAGTTTTGAATGTAATAAGATGATAGGAAGTGCTGTACAGTTGAGGACTAGGTGGGAAGATTGCAAGAAAGGGGACAGAAGTTTGATAAATGAATTGGCAGGATGCTACAAGTGTGGAAAGGTGTTTCTTCAGTCACTCTGTGCAGAAAGAATCTCATTCAAGTGACTCAAATTTAAGTATTTGGACTTTGAAAGCAAAAGGACACTTGTTGGAATCCTGTATTCTACTGTGAAATGGTCTGTCCAGTCATTCAGTTACCCAGTAATTGAGCTCCTTTTCACTGTGTATTCACACTTATTCTTTTACGTATTATACACATATTCTGCTTTGCCAATTCACACACCTGATGGAATTTCATTCCTTGTCTGCTCAAGCTTTGTGTCTGTCTTAAGCATACGAGACTGGAACAAATAATGAATTAACATTGAAAAGTGTATCCCTTTATTTTGAAAAAGCTGTTTCCTAGAAAGTCCTGCATGTACAAGCAGGGTGGCTGCAGCTTCTTTCATTAGCACCCTTCATGCAAGCATCCTCTGTCTTTATTTATGACTTAATTTATGACTGCAATGTAATTCAAAAGAAATACGATGTAAGTGTCCATTAGCTTGATCTTCATTTTGTCTGAGCTACTGAGAGCCATTAATTGTAACTCCAGAGCAGAATCTGATTTATAAGTCTAACTTCTATGCAAATGTTAGTGATACTGAAGTCATTGGAGATGCCAAGTTTATTCTCTTGTGTTTCTAGATTTACCAGAGATGCTGGTTAGTATTCAAAAAAGCTTCAAGCAAAGGGCCAAAGAGGCTGGAGAAATTCTCAGATGAACGAGCTGCTTACTTCAGATGCTATCACAAGGTAAGGCCTGATTATATTCTTGTTTATCAAACTTGTTTTACATGCAGTTGGGAATAAAATCTGAAGTTGTCACGTATTAATTGGCCTGAAAACTGGAACTTTCATTTTCTACAGTCGGGGTCCAAAACCCATTTGTATGTTCCTTCAGTAAAGGAAGGAGAGATCAGAAAGTTGGGTACCTAACAGCTTGGGTCTTGTATGTGTGGGAGGCACTAGACAGCTACAGAAATGATGGGCAATGTGCAGATCTTTCTTGCAGCAGTGATGTGAAAACCTTTTCTGAATTCACTGATATTAAAAGAACGTTGCTTTCCCTCTAATCGCTTCTCTGCAGTTCTGTGTGCATTTCATACTCATCTGAGAATTTACATGTGTAATTCTCCTGGGCATGGAGATGAAAATGAGAAACCCTTTAATTTATGATCATTGTTGGCAAAAGCTTAATATATTAGAAGATTAGGATTTATGTGCATAAATTGCTGGGAGTCAGCGAGCACAGCTCAGCTCGAGGCTGATCTGCATTTATTCTCTTTGACGTACGTTTAGGAGGAAATCTGGAGGGAATACTGAGTCTGAATTCAGACTTGTCGGTCTGCATGCTGTATAATTTGTAACTGATTGATCATAAAACCTGTGGCAATTTGTAGTAAGTCGTGCCCATAAATACTCCATCTACATTTTGATTAAGAAACTTTCAGAAGTAATGAACGGTGTGTTTGAGGGTAGCACGGTGTGTGTAAGACAACATCTAGCTTTCAGTGAGACGCTGCATTTGTATCAGCGTGGCTCTGTCAGTCTCATGCAAGTGTTTATTTCTTCCACTTTACAAATGTAACGCATCATCGGGTTCAGATTAGTTAACAGATGTGAAATCTAAAAGGAATCTGAATGAAGCTGGATTTCTTTTTCAAGAGAAACTGAGGCTGCCCTCTAGTTCTAAAGCCATCAGCTATACAAGCTGATTGGCTCTGCTTGCTTATAACCAACCTTACTTGAAAGGAAGCTAATGAATGTTAAGTAGTGTTCTTGTGTTCTTTGGCTAAAATGTGTTGACTTACGAAGAGCACATGTGGCTTAAAATGGCTTTATCCTTTTTAAAAAAGCTTTGTAAATGTGTGAAATTCAAAGGTGGGCAATGATGCAACTTCCAGCATGATTATCTGGGAGGTGTTCGAAGGGAACATGCCACTGCTGCTCTGTGTTGCACTGCAGTTGAATTGATTCTTGTAAAAACAAAAAAAACAAAAAAAACAAAAAAAAAACCACCAAAAACATAATAATTAAATGAAAATAAAAAAGAAAAAAAATCTTAATATGGCAGTCATCAACCACACTACTTCTCAACTGTTTTTATCTATCTTATTAATGGGCTTTGATGGTCATCATATGATCCAGTGCCTGCAATAGTCATTGCTATTGTTATACACATCTGGTCAGCACAAGCTGTTGAAGGCAGCATCAAATCTAGACACTGGAGGGGCCCTTGCTCACCCCATCAGTCTTTGTGGAGATTTAATCTATCATAAGACTGTGAAAATGAAAAATGATGAATGCAGCAAATGTTTTAATAGCACCTGCCTCCTTCACTGGAGTGTTAAATTGTTTCTTTATTGTGCGTGTGTGATGAATTAAAGCACAAACATTACTTCAGTTTATTAGTGGAGGGAGCCTGGGAGCCTTCTTGTGCTGGTCCTGCAGTGGTGCCTCTCAGTCTGAGCTGGAATGGACTGAGGCGTAAGTCATCCTCACCCAGGCACGATTCCTTCTCCCTTTGGAGTCTGGGTTGGAAGTTCAGTATTTCTGTCACACTGGGGGATCCAGTTTGTTTGAGTTTGGGAACACGAGGGCTGTGTCCTACTCTGCAGCCCTGTGCCAAAGGTGGAATCTTGACATCTGTGCTGCTCCCATCTTGCTGATGCGACACCACCTCTTCTCCCTGCCCCATGCCTGGGGCTTTCCCACATCATTTTGATGGAGGAAGATTTTCTTGTGTTGCTGCCATCATCCATTGTGATACCAGTAGTCTGTGGGCTCCTGCAGGAGATGATAACTGCTAGCTTGGCTTGGTGGCTGTGTTTTAGAATGAAGAACATTCATTTGTTGGTTCAGGTGGTTTGGATGTTCAGCTCTTAGACTGCTTTACTTTGTGCTTGCCTGGATCTCCTATGTGTACTTCTGAAATAAATGACGCAAGATGGAATGAGTATTTTTATGTAAAACATTCAAATACTTATAATTTAAGTGCATCTCTGCCTGAATTTCTTATTAAACATGATCTAAAGGATCCAGACTTGCAGTTAGTTGGCAAAGTCAGTGACTGGGGAAGTTTAAAACAACAGAAGAAATAATACTTCTGTGTAATATTGACTTTAAATACTTTTTAATCTCCTTTTTTTTTTTTTTTTAACACAAAAAGGTTGAAGTGCACTAAAATACAGGTCATCTGAAAATGGTCATGTATAACTTAAGTGAACTGAAATTCTGCATACTCCAAATTACTTAATTTGGGTCTACAAGGATGAGAAAATAATCTGGATCTGGGATGCAAAATCTGGGCAGAGAATTGCCTTTCAGGTAACTGTATGGATTTCATTTGGTAAATAAAAATAATCATCCACAAATGACCATATGCTTTAGCATGGTGATGTTGGAAGAATGAAGGAATTTGTGTTTCTCCAGGTGATTTTGAACTCTGCAGGGTACCAGAATAATCCTTAATATTCCAACACAAAGCCAACTAATTCCATACTGCTGACAGGACTATGCTGATTCCTTGAGGGGATCTAAGTTTTCATCCCATTGTATTAATCTTGCTTTGAAACAGCAGAAGCAATTTAAACAGTCTGTCTAGTTATGGAATAATCCAGTTGGAAAATTGAATTGTCATTTGTAATTGTTTTCCAGCCTTGTTCATGCAAAACTGTACCAGTGGCAAATTAAATGTTGAAAGTATGACCACTCTGCTTATAACTGACTGTTAAACATTTATTTTAATGAGTGCTATCACTTAACTCCAAATAAAATGTCTGCTTTGAGGTTTTAAAAGAATTAAAGCAACTCATTGGGGACGTTTTGGTGCTTTTGCCATGCAAGTATATGTGTTTACCAGCAGATCTTGTGCCATGAATGGAGCTGGGCTGGGATGACTGTGCTGTATTTACCAATGAATTTCCCCTGGTGGGACTGGGAAGTTTTGCCTACAGCTCTCTGCTGGGTGAGTTTCCAAGCAGCTGAGAAGCATAAAGTCCTTAATTAAGATTGAAACCAAAGATGCATCCAAACCAAGGAGCGTGGCAGTTGTGTAGGCAATAAATATGATCCCTTGTGTTCTGTTCTGAAAGGCTCCCCGTATTTGAGAATTATGTCCTAATTCAAAGGGTTGTTTGAGTTCACGAGGCTGCTAGGGCTGTTTTCAGTCAACTGTGTTTTTGGCATGTTAGAGGAGGGGATGGAAGAGGGAAAATATTTTCCAGAGTGTTTCTGGCCATGATGAAGCTCTGTCTGCTTGTGCTGTCGGTCGGGCAGTGAACGCTTAATCCCTTATCCTGGTCCAGGATTCCTACCACACACCTCTGCAAGTTATTTTGGTCTTTAATCAGGTGTACTTCAGTTGTATGGGTTGTCACCTTTGATGTAAAGGAGCCCTGAAAGCAAAAGGGAGGAAAGGAGTGTGCCGGGGCTGCAACCCTTCTCAATAGAATAACAGTCCTCCTATTCTTTCACTGTTAAATATTGTTGTGGGCCTGAGATTCGTAGCTCATCCAACTTCTTAGAATTAAGCTTATAGATGTACACTAATTTTGGCAAAAAAAAAAAAAAAAAAAAAAAAAAACCAAAAAAAACCCCAGAACTTACTAAACTATGACAACACTTTTACATGTCTAGCAGGAAGAGAATAGCAGCCTGGAATACTGGCAGGTGTCTGCTCCTGACTCCTTTCCAAAGCCCGGGGAGGGGAAATTAGCTGTCTGCCACTTCTTAGTGTGAATTTGGTGCCAGACAATTTGAACCATCTGTTGCATTCGTGAGAGCAATGGTGAGGCTCTTCAGGCTGCCTGGGTAATGAGGGTGCTCTGTAGCACCTTGCAGGGCGATGCAGCAGGTTGGGTGCTGGGTGGTTTTTGACGAGCTCTCCCTTGGGAGCACAGGTGTGCTGTGGATGTGGAGGCTCTGCAGTAGGATCTGCTCCTTGGCCAAAGCTGGGCTTTGCAGGAAGGGGCTGTGTTGTGCCACAGTTCTTCTGAAAGGTAAGGACAGCTCTAGCAGTGCAGCCCCAAAAGGAAGAGAGGGCAGTTGCTGCGTTTTTGCCAGCTGTAAAAATCAGGTGCTATGAAGTTGTATTTGGGACCTAAAGCATGTGTGAGCTGAAAGACTGAATTTCTGAAGGGGAACATGGTTGTGCGTTATGCTGCCTTCAGGTCAGGACACCCAGCCATGCACTTCTGTTCCCTTTGGGTTTTGCTTAACTCCCTTATGGCCCAATGAAGTCACTGTAGCATAGAGTGACTGTCCTCACTGAGGAGAAATTACTACTGTCATGGGCTGCAGGGTGAGGGAAGAGATGCTGTGTAATTTCTAGTAACCTTTTATTGACCGGGAGAACAAAAAAGAAAGGAAAAATGTTGGTTTACAAGTATGGCTGTAGCTTCTGTCCTACTCTATGTAATGACCAAATTGGGGTAACCAGCTGGTTCTGGTGTAAAGCCTTAGACCAGAAAGGGTCACGGGTGTGTTATATTTGGCAGGAGGAGATCTGAATTCCAGTGTCTGGGCTCAGAGATGATGCAGCCTAGAGCTGCAATGTGGATGTGGCACTGAGACACAAAGCAAGAGTGCAGGAGGCTTTGGGTTGGTTGAGGTGAGCTGGGGTTGGAGTCTAGGTAAAGGAAGGTGTGATCACAATTTGCTTCTTTTATGTACAAACACAGCAGATGCTTTAATCTCATCCTTC
The DNA here is from genome assembly GCF_026119805.1 of Tympanuchus pallidicinctus. Lineage (NCBI taxonomy): Eukaryota > Metazoa > Chordata > Aves > Galliformes > Phasianidae > Tympanuchus > Tympanuchus pallidicinctus. The sequence goes on from NW_026294722.1 coordinate 1,642,047, forward strand.
TCATCTTCCCAGCAGTGCTTTGAACATTCTCACCTGTCTGGCCCAGAGGTACATGACTCAGTTTGAACACAAGTCATTAGTGGTACTGCTGGTTGGTTTGTTTGCTCCCTTTCGAGAGCCAGCAGCCTCCTGTGCTGCCCAGTGCTCCGTTCCCTGGTGGGGCTGCCCTGCAGAGCTGCATGCCCTGTGTGCTCTGGGAGCTGGCAGGGGGCTGGGGCAGTGGCTGAGCCCCCAGCTGCCACTGGATCCCACAGTAGCAAGGGGAAGCAGTTTTCTGTATAAACCTTCTCTGATCATGCTGCTGAGCATCTTGGGATTCATTACACTAGACACCAATTAGTGTGCTACCCAGCAGCAGGAGTGTTAGACGCCAGATTTTTGGAAATGAGCTTTCAATTAGAATAAATCCTGGATAACTAAATGATTCAGTACCAAAATATACGGCCCAATTCTACTTCTGCTGGCTTCTGAACTCACAGGTACTTGCTCACTCACTGGTGCCAATTTCATTAGCACATCCACTTGCAGAAAATGTGCTCTCTGTAAATGTCAGAATAGTTACTGCCCTGAACAAAAAGTCTAACTTTAGTTTTTTTCCTTATTGCATTTGAATATTTACAGGCAAATGAGAGCTGAACCTGGCAGCTGGCAACTCAAGCTTGACCTGTCATGTACTGAGTACGATGGGAATGAGCCACGACAGATTTGTCATATTTAACAATGAGTTTGTCAGTGTCTTGTTAGCACTGGGGGATGTACTTCCATCACAGGATTTCCTAGAAGAGAGAAAAATCCTCATGCAAAATTAAGCACAATCAGGAAGTCTCGGTTTTGACACTTCTCAAAATCTTGAGCCCAGAGGCTATAAAAACCTGACTCCTAGATTTGGCAGCTCAGCAGAAGACTTGATGTGTTCCCTATGGATGTTTCTTTCATTTTGTTATTCCTGTTGCTAGCAGCTGCAGAGTGAATTTCCAGATCTTAGGTGTGTGGATTATCTGGGGGATAGGCTGCCCACTGGCTGCTGTCCCTTCCAGTCATTGATCTCCAGGCTCTTGCCTGAAAGTTTGACTTTAACTGTCCATATTCCCTTGCTAAAAGAGAAGAGGCAATAAATTGACTCTAAGGAGAAGGTGATTTAGGGTTTAAGGCCGGAGGGATGCAGTAGGTGTGTTGGGGAATCCAAGGAGCTGTGGGGGATCAGCTCCTTTCTGGACCCTACAGTGAGAAGTTGTGGCAGTTCCCAAATCCTCCAGGTAAGATGGAGTGCTGCGTTTCTTCCTTTACAACTGCAACCATAAAAGAGCGTTCCGCAGCCCTAATGAGACTGAAGTAATTAAGCACTTTGGTTGCAAAGTACAGCTTTGGGGATGTTTTTCTTAAACTCCTTTCTGTCTCTGCAGTCCTTGGCATGTAAAACAATCAGTGAAGCTATTTCTGATATTTCAGTAGAGCTTCCTGATGCCTTATCTGGGTATTAATCTTTACACTAAAAAGAATTTAAAAAGTGAAAAATTTCTCTTCAGTCAAATTTATGAACATTATTGATGAGGGTGAGCGTGAAAAGTGGATGCTAGAGCCACATGAGGGAACCATAGCATGCATTTCCTAAAACTCTGTGAGGTAACAGATACATGTTCATTTTTGTTGGATTGAAAGAGATTCCAGTCGGTTTTTGGCAACCAAGCAACAGAAATCTGCATCTACAAATCTGAGAATTCATTCTGTGAATCTTTAAAGGGAACAAGCTTTCCAACTACTAAAACTGTGATCTTTTAAAAAAAAATTATTTCAATTTTTCATAGTTATTTTCTCTATGGGCCGTTATAACAAACCACCAACTTTCCTTAAATGCAGTTTCAGACACTGACTTTACACCATTCTCAGTTTTGTCCTTACAATGGAAGCCATGCTGGAACCGGATTTGCTCCACCAAATGGGAGACTCTTTCAGCTTTCTCTCTTCACCTCCTTTTATTTCTACTGCAACAGGTTGGTCTTCTAAATGTCCTGCCTGTAAGTATTTCTCGAAGTGAGCTTCGATTCTACCTGCATCTTGGCTTAAATCCTGCTTAGGTCAGTTTGCGCTGAAGTTATGTGGATGAGAGGGAAGTGGAGAATGTCTCCTTCACCATCCAGGCTCTCCAAGTAGATTGCACAAGGTGATTCATGTCAAGGCTGCGTTTCCTTGAGGGCAATCAAATATTCTCTCTTTGTCTGTCCTTTGCAGCTCAACATCAACAATTCTTTTTTCAGCTTCTCTGGTCAATAGTGGATATATATCTTTTTAGGTCTTTATTACATCCCCAAATTGTTGGTTTTTTTGGTGTGTTTTTCTTTTTTTCTTCCAGGTCACAGAGCTCAATAATGTGAAGAATATATCACGGATGCCAAAAAGCACAAAGAAGCATGCTGTTGGGATCTACTTTAACGATGACACCTCTAAAACTTTTGCTTGTGAGTCAGGTGGGTAAAATGGCAATGCCCATGAGAGCATCAATTGTGAAATCATAAATGTATTATACCTACACACAGACTTTCTGGGCATTTATACAGAACTTGAGGCAGATGAGTGGTGCAAGGTATTGCAGATGGAGTGTCTTGGGACAAGGATTAATGACATTAGCCTTGGAGAGCCTGACTTGTTGGCATCAGGAGTGGAGAGGGAGCAGAATGGTATGTACATAATGTATTGACTTCTTAAGTCTTTTGTTACTTTATTTTAAAATCATTTGGACTGCACATAAGAACACAAAAAATAAATTGGTACCAAAAATTGGAACCAAGGAACCAAGTCCCCCATCCTGTTTTGTTTTGTTTTAATTGCCATCAGAAATAACAAGCATGGTAATAAGGTGCTGTAATTCAAGGCTTTAAAATTATTTTGGAATAGCACTTTTCCTCTCATACAATTTAGCTGACCTTGGAGAGGGAAACTGTATTTTCGTTGTGTGTTTTCTTATACTGTGTCTGTACAACAGTTTCAGCCTCTGACTGAAACTATTTATCAACATTGTTAAAGCAAATAATAAATAACAATAATTGCACTCAAAACCTGAGCTCTCAGCTACTTCATTTTCCTATGCAAATTAATTAATTATATGCACAAAAGCACTTGCAGTGTATTTATTCATGCACACAGTTGTATTAATATCAGGATTATGATGGTGCAGTTCTTCTGCATCTCAACACGTTCCCAAGTGTTTGCCCTTTCAGCTCAGTGTTTTGATTGCTCCAAACATTGAGTTAGTTGAGTTGTTGGAAGGAATTGAGTCTTTATTTTTGCAGTAATTGTTTGAAGTTAAATAAGATCTTTTAATAGAGGTGGAAAATAGGAAATTCCTTTAATGACTTCGACAGTTAACGGGCAGGGATTTTAGACTAACCTTTTGTTTTTCTCCCAGAGAGATTCAATGTGTATTTGATGCCATCCCCTAACTTAGATGTGCATGGGGAATGTACCTTGCAGATAACATTTGAGAATATCTGTCTTTGGGACATCCAGAATCCCAGAGTTAAACTCGTCTCTTGGCCATTAAGTGCCCTCCGACGCTACGGACGGGACCCTTCTTGGTTCACCTTTGAAGCAGGGAGGTAGGTGTGTGTTTGTTGCAGTGCATCACCTTCCTCCATCATTCTGAAGTAGTGGAGAAGGGGGTCCTTGTTTTTGTTAATCACACTCCTGCTTTCCATCTGTTATGACAAATGCGTTTATAAGAAACATAAATGCAGTTCCTCCTTCTAGAGTTGTTGTTCCTTATCGCTTCCTGCAGCTTGAACTTAATGAACTGAAGTCTTGGTGTGGCTGAGGCTGGAGCACCTGTTGATTGAACTAAACTCCCAAATCCTTTTTAAAGGCTGTGGTTGCTTTATTTTAGATAAGCACATTAAAGAATTACAATCGTAAAAGAGAAACACATCGTACAATTAACATATCTGGAAAGAGAAGAGGCATTTAAACGTCCATCCTCTGTACTGCTGAAGAATTTAGTTCTCTCAGGAAAAGGGATGTGTTTTTAGTTCTCTGATTGTGCATTAGCTGTGGTAAGACATTACCGTTGGGATGCTGAGGATAACGTGTTTAGGGTTTCAAGTGAAAGACAAAGCTCATTACAGGCAATATTAAAGCCCTGAAAGGGGAAGAAGGAAAATTAATCCCCTCTTTTAAGTCTAAATTTCAAAAATCTGGGTTTTGTGCATCAACTCTCTAGAGCTCATGCACTTTCAAGGGTTGTACTCACCTGAGTCTGTGTTTGGCCAAGGTGTGGGTTAAAACAGTAAGATTGTGCTAGGGCTGTTAAAGCCCGTGCAAATAACTTTCTTCAGTTCTTCAACAACCTTTGTTTCATTCTGCTTGTGCAGCGATGGCTCTAAAGCTGCACGGCGCAGTGCTACAGATCCTTGCGAGCAAGTGAAAAATCTCACATCTGGCTCCTGTCTGCTCTCACTTTGGCAGGATGTGCGACACAGGAGAAGGACTGTTCATCTTTCAGACACGAGATGGGGAAGCAATCTATCAGAAGGTTCACTCAGCTGCTCTGGCCATAGCAGAACAACACGAGCGCCTGCTGCAGAGCGTGAAAAATTCAATGGTATGGCTGTGCGCTCCGCTTGCTATTTCACATAAGTGAGCGATGCCTCAGTGTGACTTCCTTTAGATTCACAGGCAGAAAGCAGTCTGAGTATTGCTCTTAGTAAATTAGTCTCAATTATTATATTTAGGGTAGTGTTTGGATCCTTGAAAAGCAGTCCCAGTTACAAACAACAAGGAAATGTATAGTCTTTGGTATCTGTGGTTGGAAAGCCACAAGTGTGATTTAATACAGAGATGATGAGCTCCCATCAATCCGTAGTTTCCTTTCTCATTAACTTATTCTAATTACTTATTCTAATACTATTAGAATTAGTATTCTAATTAACTTATTCTAATAACTCACCATCATGAGTTTGTTTAGAAACATTTCTCATCCATCTATTTGCAGAATGTGGCTCGTGCTCAGTTTTTTGTTTAATTGATGCCTACGCTTCAAGCATGACTTGGAATGAGCTGTATGGCTCAGGTTAACCTGTGGGAGGGAGGACTACATGTTTGTCTGATCTCTTGGTGGATGCCTGTTTTTCACAAGTGCTTTTTGTGTCTGAAACTCATTTTATGATGCTCATTACCCCTAGAAAGTATAGGAGTATAAGGTGCAAAGTTAACCTACAAACTGAGAACAGATAGTGTGGGATCTCCATATGTGATGTCAAAAGAAGGTAGTTTGATGATACTTGTACGTAGCATGTTTCCAGGTCTTATTTTGTATGTTTTCTCATGAATTCTGTGGGGTCAGAAGGAATCTTCTGTTCATCCTGTGTCCACAGTCAGTCTCTACACTGTAGGACTCTCAGACTTTCTAGAATGCATAAAATGTGCAGAATGGACAACTGTGGAAGAGCCTGGCCATATGCAACTTCTCTACTTCAGGCAGTACTAATTGGTTCATGCAATCTGCAGTGAAAACTGTCTTTTCCTTTCTATGAAAAGTGCTGCTGTTATCCACATCCATGTCTAATCCTTTCAGTAGTTCTACTCATTTCCTGAACTTGAGACAGAAAGGAAGTCAAATCTGTGATAGGAAGCTATTTCTCTTAACAGTATAATGAGGAGGAACAACAGAAAATTATTTTCAAGTGTTCTGACAGACTTTGTGTACTACATAGCTGCTTCAGCCCAACATGCAGCTGGATGGTCATTCTGTCATCGATTGTAGAGCAGGTGAGCAAATGAGTGAGAAAGCACAGAAGACTCGAATCTGTTTAGGGGTAATGCAGGCCACGTATGCCCATTTCCTGCAAGGAACAGACCAGTTAGCATGGCAGTTTCCAGTTGGTGCTACCCAGTTAACTTCTGGCTGGTGTCACCTCAGTGAAGCCGTGTCCATGAGGACAAGTACTGACCCAAAGCCTGTCTTGTTCAAGAATGCCCAAAATTCCTTGATTTGAGACAGATGGGAGATGATGTAAGCATGCATCGGTAACTAACTGAAACAGATTGGAAGTAGCCTAGTCTACGTCAGCGTACATAGCAAACATTTGTAGCAAACCAGCATCAGATGGGACTGAGCAAGCTGTTGAGAGCGTGAATTTTGTTTGTTTGTTTGTTTGTTTGTTTTAAAAAAAGGCAATTCATTAGCTTTTACCTCCTGAAGTGAATAGGTCTTCAGGCTATTTCATATTAGTGGTTTTGCATTCATGTAGTAGCATCTTTAATACACGGTGTCTGACAGCATGCTGTAAAATTTGTTTTACAAGTGCCCATACATTCAACAGATGCACAATTGCTATAGATTTCAGCAGAGAGCAGCTGTACAACCTCAGAAGCTTTTTCATGAACACTGTGTCCAACCACAACCCCTAAATCTAGTTTTATAGACCCAAGAGCACTAAACAGGAAATAAGAACATATTCCCGTCGAACTGAAAGCCGTGTAATTTAAGATCTGAATATAATTGCTTCAGACAGGTCCATATGCCCATGAATATAAGTCTCCCAAGTCTGTCATAGAAATGTCTGGTCCCAATATAGTCAGGCTTAGTTCCTTCTTAAGGTTTCAAGGTTGCTCAGATTTAGGAGTTCAGACAGAAGATCGTTACATTAATGCAGAGATCAGATAGCTGCTTTTGCTGATCACAGGATACCTTGTGAGGGTCATCTTCATTGTTCAGGTTGATTGATTTTCTTGGTACTTTAATTCTGCTTGAACACTTCCAAGGGGAGTCTATATGGAGGCTTGCACTTCACGCCCAGCGGTCTGAGCTGCATTAGGTTGTTTTTGTCTCTAAGAATTAATAACCCCTTGTGATTTATTTTTTTTAATTGTGTTAGTGAAGCTAGAGCTACTATTTACAGAAAAGATAAATAAGAGATGGGAGATACTGGTAGTGAGACATGAAGTCTCCTCTGAGTGGCTTCTGAATCACAGAATCACAAGGTTGGAAACCTCCTGCAAGATCATCCAGTCCAACCACCCTCCCATTCCTATTAGTACCACAAGCTACTAAACCAGATCTCATAGCTCCTCATCCAGGTGCCTCTTGAACACTGCCAGGGATGGTGACTCCACCACCTCCTTGGGCAGGCCATTTTAGTGCCTGACCACCCTTCTCCTTTCCCCTGGCTGCTGCTACATCAGTGAGGTGAGCATGGGAGACAGGGCTGTGGTGCTGAGCACCTGAGAGCGCTTGGGGGCTGAGCAGTAAGGGGGTGTTGGATGTCCCACGTTGGTAAAGCAAATGGAGCTGCCAAGTTCTGCTGAGCGTAGGCTGTGATGTCTGACACCTCCCCAGCAGCCTCGTGCTCCATAGCTGAGTGTGTTGGTGCAGTGTGGCTGTATCTGCCTGTGGATGCTGCAAGGATTGTAGGAATGAGCAAGGTGGGCTTCCTCAGCCAGAGCCTCCTCCTGACAGCCTGCTGTGTGTGATGGCATTGTGGTGAGGTCTGATGTGCTGATCAGGGTCTGACACACATTCACAAGTGGGCTTCGGTTGTTTTGCTTTCCAGTGAATTCAAAGATTTCTTTTTTTAAAGAAGGAAAGAGCAAATTCTGCTTAGCGATGCATGAAGCTGTTCTGGTCAGTGGCAACTCACCTTGTCCAGCTGCTCCTTTTCTGCATTGCCAGACAAAGAAATGAAAATACCTATTCAAATTGCAGGCATATTTTCTTTCCTTTTCGAGCAACCTTCAAAGCTAACTCGGAAGAAAGCTAACTCTTAAGCAGGCAGTAGTTTTGCCTCCTGTGCTAGTTTCACTAATTGCTAAGAAGAGAGTGAGAGGCTGTGGATTAGGTGCACTCCAATTAACAAGTTATTCGTTATATTAATGGTATGTGGAGTTTTATGTCTTGCTTGATCCTCTGCTTGCAGCCACTGCCCATGCATGCTCCAGCACGGAGTTCTGGCTGGCTTTGACCTGCTTATGGTACTCGGTGCCTCTGTGGAATAAAGCCAGGCCATTAGCAAGCAATTCCTGCTTCCTCGGTTGCCACAGAGATACAGTGGGCTAATTGTGAGAATGAAATCCATCATCATTATAGCTGCTTTTGCTCACAGTCTGAGGTGTTTTGATGAAGTGCTATGTATTCAGGACATAACATATTCGTTCTTTTCCCCAGCTGTGGGTTTTCTAATTCTTTCCCATGCTGATTGAGATCAGGTCAGGCATCTCTTCTGCCCCTTCTGTGTCTTTATCTTCTTTCTCAGGCAGTGTCTTTTTCTCCACTGATACCCTCCTGGCTGTTGCTGTCCTCCTGGCAGCTGGGCTGTGGCTCAAACCACCTGAGTTTGCTGCCCGACTCACTTGTGAGTGCACCAGCCTGGAAGTGCCATCAGTGAGGAAGCACATTCTGCTCTGGCCGTGGGTCTCTCGTTTGTTTCCATGGAGCTGTTGTGTGTGGTGACACCACAAGTGATGTTGGGGCTTCAGTGATGGAACTGTGATAAATACTGTGTGGTGGAGGTGGCAGCTCGTGCTGTGCAGTGACTCACCCTTCCAACATGGGGGTGTGTGTTCTAAGAGCAAAGGTTGATCTGGGTTTGCTTTTGTTTTTGTTTTGATTTCCCTTGACGTTGCAGGCACAGCATCCACCATACAGAGGGAGTTTGAGGGTTTTCACCCCTCTAAAGAACCTCAAAATGGCTCTTCAGTAACAGGCAGCTCTCTTGTAAAAGGTTCTGTCACCTCAGGTTTTGTGAAACTATAATGTAAGAGCTTGCTCTTTTCCTGAAAAGCATTTTTATAAATAGAAAAGATCAAGTACAGGTTTGGTATCTTCAAACTAATGTTTTTCTGAGCTTTGGAAAAAAGAGAATTTTAGTTCTACTATGAAGTTTATGATAAAACCCAGATATTATTATCAGCCAGCATATGCATACTACTGAATTCATGTGAAACATGTCTAATCAGGTTCTTGGTGTGCTGAGGTTGTACGTAGCTTTGGGAAGCTGCTTACGTAGTTGCTGCGTAGCTGTCAGAGGAGGAGCATTTTTCTGCCTCCCACTGAACCTCAGTTTCTGTTTCAGCTACTTGAGTTAGACCTCCCTGCAGAGGCAGCAGTGCTGGCGCAGGAGCAGGGCAGCACGAAGGTGAGCTCTGGTGTGCAAAGCAGTGTGACTTCCTAACGTGTGGTGTGTGCCCCCAGCCTAACCCCAAGTCAGTCCCTGCTGGCTGCAGGATGGGCAGATGGACAGAGGGTGACGCCGTGCTGAAATGCCATTAGAAATCTTTTCAGGCAGTGGTTGCGCTCTTCCCTGAGGACCTTCAGTGTGCACAACTGCTTCCTTCATATCTGTTTACTGCTTTACAGCTTCAGATGAAGATGAGCGAGCGAGCCGTGTCCCTCAGCACCATGGTGCCCCTGCCCCGCAGTGCCTACTGGCAGCACATCACACGGCAGCACAGTACCGGCCAGCTCTACGGCCTGCAAGGTAAGGAGGAGTTGGGGAGGGCTGCTGAGGCAGGGCAGTGTCTCTTTATCTCTCTGAACACTGATGCTCAGTCTCAGCCAGTTGCCACTGCTGTCGAATTAATGGAGGGAAGTGCTTGTCCAACCTGAGTTGGAGAGGTTGGCATCAGAAGGATGCTCGTCTTGCTTTTCAGTGGAGGGGTGACTTCATGGCATGGTTTTCTCTCTAGATCTGTGTGACAGGGACAGCAGGTCCCTGGGCCAGAAAAGGGGAAAGGGAATGAAAAGGAAAAAAAGAGAAATGGCAATGATCTGAGGAGGAAAACAAACTTTGTTTACTAATTAGGATTGAAACTAATAAATAGATGACAGTTTCTGAAAAATTGAAGTTCTTACTCTGAGCCATCAGGGAGCAAAGAGAGTCTCTTGGCTTCCACTCAGTTTCATTTTTCCCTCTCCCTGGAAGATGGAAATGAAAAGTGAGGTCTTCTGGGATCTGTAGTTAAACCACGGAAGGCAAGAAGCTGTGGTGAAGCTGGGTCCACTCCTGGTCCTGGACTTGGTCAACAGTTTATGCCTAATATGTCCACAATCAATGTAAGGCAGGACCTTACTGAAGCTAACAAGGCCTAAAACAATGACTTACCGAGGGTCCGTACCGGCAAGGCGTCTTGGTGTGGAGACGGGAGGGATCTCCGTGCAGGCACAACTCCAGGAGGGCTGCGGGGTTTTTCCGGGGGGCTTCTGTCCCGGCTGCGCTCCGCGGTCCCCGGGGGCCATCTAGTGGCACCGCGCTCCCCGGGCTGTGGGATGGGCTGCAACTGGTGCTGATGGGCTAGGAAGGAAGGAAGGATCGGGGTATGCAGAAGAGACCGCGGAGAACAGACGGGACGCGTGGTGCAGGTGGGGCAGCCGGATGCTGAGGGGCAGAGCTGTGGCTGGCTGCGGTTTCTTCTCGCAGCGTGTAGACGGATGGAATAAAGCTGTGCTTGGGAAATCTTACAGCGGTGGTGATTTGATTTATTTATTTATAGCTTTTTTTTTTTTTTTTTTTTTTTTTTTTTTTTTTTTTTTTAGTCCTTCAGGTAGGAGGAGAAGTAATGATTCTTAGATACTCATTTTACACGTTTAAATTAAGCAGGAGGCTCTGACTTCTGCAGAGCACGGAGTGTCAGCGGTTGTAGTTAAAAATCCAGGGCTGACACCCGACACAGGCGGCTGCGCTTCATTCTCATCCCTCTGGCAGTAACAGCTCGTCGTTTTGTCCCGTTCCTTTTTTCGAACGCTAGAGGGGGCATGCAGCGCGTGGAAAGCCCCAGCGAAGCCTCTGCCGTGTTTCGGACGGAGGGAAGAATAACGCAATAGAAGCAGCACGCGAACGCCTGTTGGCGCTGGTTCGTACCGGGATGCGGGCAGGCGATGCTGTGATACACGGGAGCGGCTTGAGCCCTTCAGGCACTGCTATGGCTGTGCATTGGTGTATTTTTAGTTATTAGTGCAGTCATTCAGCACTGTGTTGACTCAGCGTAAATAGGCCGTATGGGGACAGACCACTCGTTTTGAATTTAGAACAGCTTGTTAAACTGGAAAGGGGATCCTTGGAGGTTGTGGTCATGAGAAAGCAGTAGAAGTCTTTGAAAAGTCCTGGTCTTTGAGAAGGAAAAAATAAAGCCGTGCAGGCAGTGTTGTAATCAGGATAGATAGTGAAGTCGTCTCTTTCGGCTGTTGGGGACTGTCCCAGTGCCACCCTGAGCATCTCCAGTTAAAGCACATTGCCCAAAGCTTCAAATGCTTCAATTCATATTGAAAATCTGAGTGGAGCTGTTTCTGAGATGAAGCAGCAGGTTAATTATACCTATCCCTACTTTAAGGACGTAAGCTGTAGTTTACATAGTGATCTACAGGGCGCTGAGTACAGTTGCTGTGCCTCACTGAGCGCTGTTCTGTTTTTCATCCCGGCACACACCAGATGTCTCAAGCCCTGTGAAGCTCCATCGGACAGACACGTTTCCAGTCTACAGATCAGATCATCGATAAAGGGCTGCCAGGAACTTTACAAACTCTTTGTCTTCTGATGTGCTGCCCTGGTACCGGGATGACACGGATGATGCAAAGCGAGGATAGAAACACTGAGAAGTGTGAGCTGGATGGGAAGTTACTGCAATACGAAGGTGGCGTGTCGTCTTTTGTTCTGTTTTTCTTTCCAACTTTGCCAAAAGTTAAAATGATTCTGTAGAGACTGGGGGTGTGAACAAAACCATCTCACTCTGCAGTGGTTCTTTTCTATCCTACAGCTGGACAGACAAGTTGCTCCCTAAATATTTCCAAATGTTTTTGTATGATACCTATGTTGTAAATAGAAGACTTTCCTGTTGTAGTGTGGTTTTATCCTGTCCGTTACAGCTGTCATCCTTGTTTGTAATGCTTATTTCAGTTTTTAACGTGACTGTTCAGCATAACCCCCGACCTTTGAAATAGTGGCCAGTTTTAAGCAGCTGTTGGATTTCAATCTTTTCCTGTTTGAAACCCCAATGGAGACTTGGTTTGTTTCTATTAAAAGCTCACTCTCTGTCGTCTGTTTCCTGTATTTATTTCCATCCCTGTAAATGTTTGAAATAAAAGCAATTCCCAGTTAATTGGTGGCGCAGTGCTTCGTGTTGTCACCACCAGCACAGTGAGCAGAGCTGCTGCAAAGCCGAAGGGACAGCGGGGGGGGGGGGGTCAGCTCCTCTCATTGAAGTGTGAGGGAGCAGACAGAGCAGGACTCTCACAATGCAGAAGATTTTCCTGTTTTGTGACCATAACCACAGCATCTACCACTGCCATACAGGCACCTTAATTCAAGAGAAGAAAAAGACTTCCAAATTAGCTTGGTTGGTTTTTGCACAGTGGCCAGAAGAAAAGAGGATAGAAGGCTGTGATTATCCTGATTACAAGTGAAGCCCTGCATTTAACTGAATGTGTTTAAGTCATTAAGTTTTGCTTGCTTGATGGGGGGGGCATAAGTAAATTGTTTCATTATTTCAGTGGAACAGCTGTATTTCTGTGGGTTGTTTTTTTTTTTTAAATGTTTGGACTGTTGTTGATATTCAGAATTAAAATAGTTAGCATTTAATTCCGCTTTCCTTCTCACACCTTACAGCAGAAAAGCACAATTAATATTTAAACAGGTGAACAACTCTTGAAGCTTGTGACTCGCAGCCAGAATGTCGTTAATTTAAATAATCACTCAGATAAATGAATGCAGTAAGAGTTGTATCCCAGTCCTGCTGCTGAGCAGATCTGGAAAATGCATGATAATAACAGCGCTGCCTCAGGCGCTGGGGTCGGGGTCACGGTGTGGTGTTTCTGTGTATTCATTAACTTTCACAAGGGCAGATTGATCTTCTGTTTTTCAGGAGCAGTAATGAACCATTTTCTTATTTTTAGGGAATATTCTATCACTGCTTCTAGCCACGTAGCACTTAAAGACAAGCTGTTTGCAAACAGGAGGTTCTAATTAGAACTTGGGTCTCAGCTGCATTGATTGCACTGTGCTTCTTGGGTATTTGGGATTTACAAGTGCCAGGAAATCAACTTGCCAGGGAGAAGGTTTGCGTTGTGGTGGTTTTCTCTCCAGCATGTAGCCCACACACCCTTCTGTTTTCTGACAAGCCTGTAGAAGGGCCTTAGCTGCAGACATGCAGGCTGGGTGGTTCTGTGCTCGGGTATCTCCCCAGCTCTCTGCCTTCTAAATGCTCTGGAAACATTAGAAATAGAAGATGTGAGGGGTTTGGTTTGTCCTAGGCTGACTAAAATAAATGCACAGCCTCTCTGTGAGGTGAATGCCTGCCATTTCTCTCATTTCTCTGGTTGCCATTCCTTACTATCGTGTCCTCTGCTTTTACATTCTGCTGAGAGCTTAAAGCTAGCATATAGTCTGCAGAACTGGACAGGCTGCTTCAGTGTAGTGTGTGAAATCGTGCTTACATGAGATTACAGCTTTCAAGAAGATATAGTCCACATTTTGAGATCACTGGATAAAAGTCAGTACGAAATAGAAGAGCACTGGCAATGAGAAATTCACTTGTTAATTTAATTTATCCTATCTCACTTACTGACTGAGCAGAGGGCTTAGTTTTACAGAGTGAGATGAAATATCTGCAGACCAAATATAGAAAACCTTTTGTGCTGAAGGCATTGCATGCTCTCAGAATATATGGTCCATAAAACTGAAGTACATAGTTGCATAAATATTTATTTCTCCATAAACGTATAATGATGCACCTGAAAGCCACACAGTATTAATGGTGCATGATCTCTATTTTTGGCACATTTAGTCAAATTAAAGCATACCTACATTTAGCATGAATGAAGCACATGACTATAGCTCTTCAATGCAGGAGGGGAAAAGATAGCAATGTCAGATTGATAGCTGCTCTGCCAGCTGTGAAGGATGCGGAGCTGCAGCTGCTGGAGGGCTCTGCTGTCCCTTTGGTGCCATTGAAATCTGACCTACTGAAAACCACACTTGAGTTTGGGAACTATGTCACTTGGGTAGAGTTCTGTGGTGGGTTTAGCTGGAGTTAATTCCCAGCTCATCTTCTTTCTGGGGCTGCTGGCACAGGCCATCCAAAAGCAGAAGCACCAAGCAAGGGCAGCGATCTCTTTCAGTGTTGGTGCTGAGCTGTGGTGGCTTATGAAGATCACTGAGTCGTGGTGTGAAGCTCTGCCTGAGTCAGAAGTGAAACAAAGGGAAGGTAGGTGATAACGTTCAGGGGTGAATTCTGAAATTAAACCTTTGCATGAATCATTATCAAGAGCACTTTTGGTTTTGTGTGTTGTTCAAGTTTATTTTGTTTCACTTTATTGTTGCCAAACAAGGGTAGGACTGCCCATTAACTTCAAACCAATTAGGCTTGTGTTGTTTTATCACTGACAAAGGCTTTTTCATGCCAGGTGGGGAGAATTGGGCTGGAAAACACTTGTCTGTAAGATAACTGGAATTAAGAACCCTTGGGTAGAGGCACTTGTGGAAGATTGTTTTGTGCTTTTGTTTGTATTCTTTCCCTGGGGATTCTCGTCCTGCTGCAGTGTGTTGTTTTACTGAGGAGCAGGCGTTTAAATCAGAGCACCAAGCAGATGACATCAGGAAGGATTGGTTGTTTCTGGTGTCAGAGCTCCTCCAGGCTCTCTCCTGGAGCTGCGCAGCCCCAAATAAAAGCTGACATTTGAGCAAACCCAGGTGATGTTTGTGTTATTTGCAATAGTCATCTCCTGATTCAGCTTTACACTGGGAAATTGAACAACTGAGCTGCTGAAGGCAGCAGGAATCCTTTCCTCTGGAATAGCTGGGCTGTGGTCAGGCAAGCTTCTGTTAACACCCTTGGGGCTCATCACCAAACAGCAATGGCATTATTACCAGCTGTCACTGCTGATGTCCATGTGAACATTAGGTCTGAAACACACAACACAAATCAAGAAATCCAAGTCCAGTGAAACAAGAAAAGAAAATCCTGGGAATGGAAGGTTCACATTGCAATTTTGAATCTATTTGAATCTACTGATAGGTCGGTGGTACTTCTTTATGTATTATTTGGTGATATCACTGCTACTTAATTTGTTTGGTCAAGATTAGGGGATTCTGAAGAATAATGCTATCTTTTTATTAACAGTATTTATGTAATGCAGGTTGGGATGCCAGAGAATGAGCCATGCTACATTTGCATGCAGTCTGGAAGCCCCAGAAACAAGAATGTTGAGTTACTCATGTTATTTTACTAGCATCAAACCCAGCAACATGCTGATAACTTAAATATCCATTTCCTCCCTTCGCAGCGTAGATCGAAGATAGAATTCATTCCATCAGGGAAGCACCCTCAGGAAATCCAGAGCTGTTGGCTGCAGCAGAGCTGAGCATAGAACACCTTTGGATCTATCAGTATGTGTATCATTCCTGATGAGTCTTTAATCACCTCCACCCGATCTGGGGAGACAGGAATCTCCTGTTTTTTCTTTGCAGAATGAGTGGTGCAGATTTTTATTATTTTATTCAATTTTTTTACTTTATTATTTTTAATAAATAGAATCAGCACTCAGTATATCCTGTATACTGTATACCAATATGACCAGTAACTAACTGCCCTTGCAGTAGACATAGAATGCAGTTTGGTTTTGTGCGTGGTCAGATGTGGCAATTGAGTCAGGGGGAATGATGAGCCACGAAAGCCGTTGCTACCTTGTGGAAACCTGCAGATTGCCAATAATTTAATAAAACATGTGCTGCCTTAGATCAAATACTCCTCCTTTTGCTCTGCAATGAAACTGTGAGATCTGAGCAGGAGGAGTGCTGAGACATTGTGCTTTCTGAATCAGGAAATTGCTGAGTACCTACAATCATCAGCTGCTTCGCTTATTCTTGGTAGCGGGGCGTATCTGTGTTTAAATAGATGTTATGGTTCTGGCTGTAAGCAGGAAATGAAAAATAAAGTAGAAAGAAAAAAAAAACCCAACAACTCCATTGGAACAGAAAAATAAAAGCAGATGATTTCCAACCAACTGTTAAAAAGTGAGGCACTGAATTTTAGAATATAAAACGCAAAGCCAATACCAAGAGCTGCTCTTGCTGGTGGCACTGCTGGGGCTGGCAGGGGAGCTGGGCAGTGGGCTGATGGCTGCAGCATGGCACACACGCAGCTGTCCTGTGTATTATGAGCACCTGCAGGGTGAGTTCACATAGGGAGCGAATGATGCAGTGCATCACTATGTGGTACTGACAACTTTCAAATTATACATGCCCAATATTTATATCGATTGGTTGCGGAACGAATGCTTCAAAACTAAATTCCCATTTTGGTTGCTTTGTAAGGCGCACAATTGATGGCCCAGTGATTCTTCCTGTTCCCTTTCCTCCCGGCTCCAACCAAGCACAGCAGATGGTTACATTTACTGCTTCACCTCAGAGCACAGAGGAAGGCGCTGACTCTGCCATTATGCACTGAAATCCACATCTGACCCAAAGGACTGCAGCAGGAGCAGAGCCAAAAAAGAGCCCCATTCATTAACATGATCTCATTCCCACAGGTGTGATTTTGCTGTTTCTTCCCTGGAATCTGCAGAATTTGGGTTGGTGGTAACCAGTCAGTTTCCTTGTGGGAATGGGCTGAGTGGAGAGACTTGTGGGCTGTGAATTCATGAAGATTTTTCTTGGATTTATTACAGATAACATTCATGCTTATTTGCTATTAAGTATGAGGGAGGTTGTTTTGTGTTGTGGTGTGCTTTCCATTCCTTGAAGGATGCACATTACATAATTCTTTTCATGCTGCACTCAAAGTTAATAGGCTAATTAATTTGGTGCCAACGCCTAGCAAGAATACTTAAATCTCATAGCATAATCATGCTGGGGTCAGGTAAGGTGGTGGTTGTGGCTTTGCTTCTGTATCTCCTATAGGACTTAATGGTATGAATTACACAGAGTGATGCCATCAGAGGGGCTGCTCAGTGCAGAGCCCAGCAGTAGAAAGGCACAGCCCTGGGTCACACAGTGTGCACATGGCAGGAGCGTGGTGCTGTGTGTGCAGGCAGTGGCTCCAGGTGACTCTCCATGCACTGAAATGTCTGCCTTTGGACAGCAGAGATTGAATCCCTGGAGTAACGAAAGTGCCAAATGCAAAATAATATCAAATGCCTCCTTTATTTTGATAACAAATGTGCTCAAGAAGGTCATAATGCAGCTGAACAACTGGCACACCTTCACAATGACAGTGGTAGGAGCAAAGGACCAGCATGGCTCTTGCAGTGACTCTCTAGCAGCAAGTGGGGACTTGTTGCACTGTACAGACTCAGCTCCAATGACCTGGTGGGGTAAAGTGGCTGAAATCCACTCCCCAGGAAACTTCACATCTATGGGTGGAAAGCTGCCGTTGCTGCTTATCTGCCAGCTGGAGTCTCTGTGAGCTGTATTTCTTTCTTGAGCTTGTTATCTGATTTCAGTTCTGTCAGTGAGATGATTCCCAAATACCCTGAGGGATGTTCTTCATTCGGGGTGTTCATTGTCTGTAAATGCCCCCAGCCCCATATATTTGTTTTCTGCAGACTCGAGTCTGAAAATGAAGCAATAAACTCTGCAGTTTGTTGTAGCTGTGCAAAATCTGCAATCTGATTTATTAATTCACCTATTCTGAGGGTTTTGTTTTCAGTGCTGTCTGCTGCAGTTCAAAGGGTCCTCTGTGTTTCCTTTTCAGTATTTTCCCCCTAAAGCTACAACTGTTTTTTCCCAAATGCACTGTTCATGCCATTCACCTGTCATCAGCTCTTCCACAACCCTAAATAACCCAGCAACAAACAACTCCCAAACAAAAGCAAAGATCTTGATAGGTGTAAATTATTACCACTTTTCAAAAGTCATCTTGGTCTGCTCGTGATTTCTAACCTCATTAACAATAGTACTGAATAGTATGAAAGGACTTCTTTGCACATTTGACATAAAGGACTTCTATAATAGAAGCAGTAGTAAAGGAAATGTCATTTTAACTGTTTGGGGTTGTCCTTAGGATTTATCTTTGCTGTGGGCTTAAAGTAGTCTTGCCCTCATTTCCCTCAAACTCCTCTACCCTCTCTGCCTGTGCTCCAGGGTCCTTTTACAGGACTGGAGCACAGGCAGAGGAAGAACAAACATCAGAGGCAAATCATGCAACCAATTGCATCCTACTTGGCCTTCATACAGATCGTGGTACTGTTACCTGTGAAAGGTACTGACTTCAGATAAGGAGCATTTCCATCACAGAAGTCACAGAATCACAGAATCACAGAATTGTAGGGGTTGGAAGGGACCTCCAGAGATCATCGAGTCCAACCCCCAACCAGTGTGGAAGAGAATAATTTTTGGTCCCAGAACCCTCCTTTGATGACACTTAAGTGCACCATGCTCGTCTCCTAACTACCAAATGTCTCTCCAGGAAACTCATGTTGAGTTCTCCCATTAGAACTCAGTGTTACTCAGAAATAAGTGTTCTGCTACTGGGTTCTCAGGGATCACTGTGGATAGCTACCATACAGAGATGCTATCAGCTTCAGATAAATGCATTACAGTCCAAGAAGCACGCTGTATACTTTGGCTTTTTGGTAAATATTGATGTTCCTTATTCAGTAGAACACAAAAAATCAGGTTTCTTAACTGAGCTCTATCAGTCTCCCATAAATATTTCTCGTTCCTTTGGACTGTTTAAGTATACACAGTAAAAGAACATTTTTTAAGTGCCTGAAATGCCTGTGTTATACACTGGATAATAAAGAACAACAGAATTTTGTCTCTTTTGAAACAGAACAGTGAATTTTGCCTGGAATACTGCTGACCCTTTTGAGGCATCTGATTGCCAACATAATGGGTCTCGATGGGGATTCATAGCTATTATTTTTCAAGCTACAGTTTAAAATTTGGAAGTCATACAACAAAATGTTTTCCCAGGCTCAGACACCTCAATAGTCTTAAAAGTGATCAGGTGGAAGCCACACAAAGACCAAAATTAACTGCAAATCCCACCAACTCACAACCTTCAAGTAAAGTAATCCTGAAGCAGTTTTTGCTTTATTTCCTGAAAGTGAAGACTTTAACTCTTCTCTCCTTCTGTGCTGCAAGGTCCCAGGTAGGTTTGGGAGTAAGAAAAATCAGGCTGAGGGTTTCAGGCAAATCTGAGGGAAATGAGAGGTGGAATGTAGCGTGTGGCACACTGCCATCCTCTGGGATTATATTGGACAGTACTGTTTGGGTGCATAAACAAAACTGTCTGCAAGCAGTGGCTGCTTGTTGGCTAGTCTGTCTGTCCCTGCTGAGACATCTGAGAGGGAGGGAAAAGGATTTCTTTGGGATCCTATGGCTCCTCACTGGAATTTCTTATGTGTTCCCTATAGCACTGCATTTTACTGTGTATCTCTTAAGGTGTCTTTTACCAAGAGCTTCTGTCTTGTTGAGTTCAACATGGATGGGAGGAGGTGTCACAGTCATGTTGGACATCAGTGTGGTCTGAAAGAACAAATCTGATGTTCAGATAAAGCTATGTAAATTATTAATGGAAAGCTTGTCAGATCTGTTCAAGATAGTACAGATTGACATAAAAATAAGGTATTTGGAGCTGGCAAGTAAGGAAGTAACTGAAGGGTTTTGTTTCATTTATTGCTATCTTTGCCTCAGAAATATTAAAAAGATGAATAATGGTGAATTTCACTGGTTTCGGAGAAATCAGAGCTAGAAGGTTGCAGAGTGCAGAAGGGGAGACCTGGACTCACCCAACTTTCAATAATTTCTATTGCTATCTGTACTCAACTGCATGAACTGTTCAGTGCATCAGCCCAATGCAGTGAAAACAATGCTCCTTAATTTCATGGCAGCTCAGATACAGGAAATTTGGGCAGCAATGTGCCTGGGTGTTCAAGCCTGATGTAATGCAGTGATTCTCAACAAGTTCTAAGGTGAAGTCATCACTACTGCTGAAACACAGCCTCCGTTCCTTCTAAACACGGTGTGTGGCACAGAAAGGGCAGGTGATTACTGTTTCACCACAAAGTCAAATATATTTGCCCTTTTTATTAAGTACTCTGGCAGCAACCAAGAGAAAATGACTCAATTTGCGATTCAATTAGGTCCTTAAAGACGGTGATACCACACAGCCATTTCATTAAGCTTTTGGTTTTTAACTTAATTAAATGTTAATGTTCCAAGCTAATTCCTCATACACAAGAGAGAACCGATCAGAGAAAGACTCGTATCTCATCATCAGCCAGTGCTGGAAATCAGCAGGGGACAGTTGGATCCATGACATAACTTAGTGCAGCAATAAGGCTGTTTTACTTCGGCCAGAGCGCTTCGCTCAAAGCCAATTTGTCAGCTTCAGACCTCAAAGTTCAGCTTACCAACTCAATGCCCTCTCACTTTGATCCTGCCTTGATGTAGAATTGCTTGTTCTAGCTAACAGGAGGAGACTTCGTGCACAACTAGGCGTGTGGAATCGCCAAGTCACGGCCTGATCCAGCAATTGAGCACCTGGTGAAAGAACGCAGCCAGCCCTGGGAGCACAGGTGAAAGCAATTCAAATACTGGAAGGGGTGGAATGTGGTCCCACCCCTCCCTAAGCCTCATTTAAGGGCTGGCTGCCACAGGGGTTGGCTCTCTACCTGGAGATCCTTCCTTTTGGAGTATTCTGTGAGCCCTACCTTGGGGCAGGTAAGTCAGTCTTTTTTTTCTTTAATTTGGTTGTGCCTATCACTGTTTTTTTGGGTAGTTTAGAACTGGTTATCAGCTGTCACCTTTCCCTGTGTTGGGAAAGGAGATTTTTTTCAATATATGAGTGTGAAGTACTGTGATACCTACTGACTTCTACTTTTTTTTGTTTTTAGTTAACCAGATTTAATTTGAAAGCGTATAGAACTTGCTCTCCCACGTTGCAATCCTTGCCTATTATGAGATTCCTCCTTCCCTGAGAGTGTAACCCCTGCCTAAGCCTAATGGCTCAGCGTCTGATTACCCATTATGAATAGAGGCTATCTGGAAGGGAGTAGTCCTCCCATAGGAGCTCAGTGGAGAGCTGCTTTTCAGCTCATCTGCCACATGCTGTTTGCTTCTTGCTGCAGCTGTGCCGACAGTATTAACCACGCTGCTACCACAGGTGGAAATCACCTCTGATGGATTGGATTTTTTTTACTGCTGTGGTCAAAGAACGAGACATTAGTGAGTTCGGGGGGTGAAGCAGAGCCTGCTGCTAGGACCGGTGAATACTAGAAACAAAGCTCTCAGAGATTGGTGGCTGTTGTTGTGTGATTGGAGACTGTCTCCAGTGGTGTTACTGATAAAATGTATCTCCCTGCGTTTTTTTTTTAACTTAAAAAAGAAGCTATTTTGGATCTTTAGGAGTGAATTCACATAAAGGTAGTTGGTGCTATAGCAACCGTTCATCTGAATGAATGTTCTGCTGGGAATATTCAGGCTCTGACTTTTGTCGTTGATTTTACCTGTAGCCCTTCAGCTCTATCTCCTGCAGCTTTTGCTTTCAGAAGAAATCGGTGTTTGTCTTCAGGGAACTGCTTTATTTGCTGTTTCAGCCCTCCTGGTTTTCGGTTTTCCCAGAAAACCCTCTGTTTTTAGGGATGATGTAACATCATCAGAATCTCGTTAGCCTGATTGGTTCACACGTGGTCCTCCAGAGGAGGATGTGGGGAAAGCAATAATCAAAGTATCCTGCACCTAAACCACTCTGGTTGGTGGTTGCTGAAGTACAGGTTTCATTTCAATCCCCATCAGCTCCTTCCAGTAATTCATCGGCAGTTTAGTGGTGATTTGACCCCAGATAATCATATCAGCTGTGTTAAAGTGGCTGGGGACATTTGTATACATGAAATAGCAAGCCAAGAGGATGGCTGCTCTCTTCATTACTTAGATCAGATGCTCGTGGCTCTCTCAGAGCTTTTGGAACAAATATTCTAATTTTCTAATACCCTTTGTGAATGTTGGGAGTGTAAAATACCCCCATAAAACAAGGCTAAGGTAAAAATGCTGGTGGTAGGCTGTCTTTAACAGCACAAACAGGCTTCATGCTGCTCTCTTGAAGCAGAGTTAGCTGAGCTATCAGTGTAGTGACAACCAGGAAACTTGATTGGTTGTAAATTTAAAGATTAATCATTCTTGATTGATCAAAAAAGTGTTAGTTGAAAAGATGACCAAAATGCATTGCTTTGACAGAAGTGAGTCTTCTAATGAAACTGAAGCACTTTATTTGCTGCACCTGTGGCTGTCTTGGCCTCTCAGGCTGAAAGTTGCTTAATGAGGTGGCCTATTGTACAGGCTTTGATATGCAGGCACAGTATTTCCTTTTAATCATTTTTCTTCAGTTTTCTAGTGGAGAGTTGGGCCGACCAAAGGCAGAATGACGCCTCTAATTGAAAAATAGTACAATGCTTTCCTGAACACAGCTACCTTCGTTAGAAGCACATACATGTGCACTTCTATGTGCTTAGCGTGCCCTTTCAGCTTTGGCTGCTTGTGTTAATTACTGCACAGGCTGGTGGTTACACACCTGGCATATGTGAACTGTGAGGGGTTGAAGAGGGATAGGCAGTGAAGCCCTGAAAGGAGTGAAGTACAACCTTTTATCTCCTCTGATCTCACATCAGGAGTTGCTCATGCTTTGAAAAGGGCCATCATTCTTTCATGACAACTTGTGAACTCTTAGATTATCATTGTGTTTCAGCGTGCTGCCATGCCTTGCTGTTGCAAAGACAATGGAGAATTGATGGTGCAGCCCAACTGCCCTGTTCTGAACTGGCTTTCATTTAAAAACTTTAAGGGTAAAAAAAAAATAATATTCCCTCTTCCAGTATTTGTTAATAGTTGGCTCTGAGGTGCAAAAGTAATGAAGAAATAAGCTTTCATATGCAGCTGCATCTCAGAGGTCAAGGCTGAAGCTGAGTGCTCAGCAGTAGGCTCAAGGGGTTCACTGGGAGTGAAACAGCCGTGGTCTGTGCCTGGAGGGATGAGCACTGCATGCTTATCATTGGTGAATGATACAGGTTCCTAGAATGCAAAATATTTGCTAAATCTTCATAGGGAAACTGAGTGTCATGCTGCACCTCTTTGGGTTCAGTGGCTAAAGTGATCAGAATTAATTTTAGAACACTATGAAACAGCCTATGCAAGAAAGGATAAAAGAAAAGATCAGCTGGCTTCCCTGTAGATGAGAAGCACTGCATAGCAAGTCCCTAGCTATTGTTCTTGTTGCTTCTGTGACCTCAATAGTTATTTATTGTTCCTCACAGTTGAAATGCTGCTTTCTCCATTAACTTCTGTCACTTCAGCTGTCACGTTTGAATTCATTCATTCAGTGAAAAAAATGTTTATTCTCCTTTCTTTTGAAGTGGGAATGCAGTGATTAGTCAGGAGATGTTGATCTTACTAGAAACCCTATACTTTGACATGAATGGAGTTATGCACCCTCAAACTGTGTTAGTTACCCTCCTTGTACAGGTACAGAGTCAGTATTTAGCTGCCTAATCTGAAGTCAGAGGAAAGGCTTGTACTAATTTCAGTTGCTCTGAATCAGGCTAGAAGTCTGAAGTAATTATATCTGCAGGATTACAGCAGTGAAAGAGTAAAGGAAGACTCTTTAGAACTCTCTTCAGTTTCATCCACTCTGATGATGCTCTGGGGTGGCACTCCTCAAAGCACACCAACTAACAGCTGGTTCTACCTTTTGGAAAACAGATTAAAATGAAGGATCTGCTTCATTCCTCATCTCATCACTGAATACCATCATTACTGAAGATGGGACTGTTCCTTGAGCTCTCAAAGGATGCTGTGTTACTTCATCTATATTTCTTACTATCAGTGTGCTTCACTTTGTGGTTGTTGCTATTCCTGTGCTGAAGAAAAGCCATTTGGACTAAGAAATCATCTTAACAAAATGTAAATTATTCCAAAGGGTCCATCTACATAAGTACACATTAATCTACTTCTTAAATATGTAGCAGAATCTTTCCCCTGAGGAGATCATGGAGCTGTGAAAATATGTAATGGTAATTAATTACTGCCCAAGAATAGATTAATATTACATGGTAGGAATAATAGTAAAATGTATATAACTAAGTTGTGTCTGTAGGGTAATGCAAACTGAGAAGAGGTATCAGACTGTGGCAGTGTTATAGTTAATATCCCATCAAAAGGAAAGTGTGATTTTCTATTTGAATGGCATTTGTTGCGTAGCACAGCCATTTATTGTCACTGTTTGTATTTGGAGCAATGAAAATATTTTATTTCTGATTGCCCAAGAGAGCTGGCTTTGCTGTTGCTGCAGAAAAAGCCATTTCTTCTTTGAGGAGTTGCTATTGGGTGTATTGTCTGTACTGTTGGTCTGTGCTGTGGCTCTAAATAGCATTGCCCTGACTGTGTTTGTGTGTAAGCTGGGGATGAGAACATGTTCCTGAAACCCCTGCCATGCACTGTACTTTGCCTTTTATCATCTAAAGCTTTTGTCGCAGTCTTACAACATCTCAGCCATCCTCTGATATTGTCTGTCTTAAAGTTGATGCAGTGCAGATCTTTAAGTGGTGTACAGCTGGAAAAGCTGTAGGTTTAACTCAATTATGAAACCCCATTAACAATTTTTAACTGTCTTGTTGTGTAGTAAGTTGAATTCAGGAGGTTTGGCTGAAATTTGATCCTTCAGTAACAGATTTTGTAGTTGTATTTTAAATGAAGATGGTAACACAGGACTTGAGCTGAAGGTACTTAACATGAGAATACAAAGTGGAAATCCTCTCTGGGTGACTGGATCTGATTTTTGCAGTTGCAGATGTACATGTTACATGCCCAGAGTATCCCTCTGAATGAGGATGCTTCCTTGCTTTTCTGTCTCTGCAGGACTCTATACTGAAGCAGTGTTTCATGCCTTGCAGCAAATGCAGCAGTGTAACTACTAACATGAAAGTGAACCTGTAGCGTGCCTCCAGAAGAGAGCAATGTTGCTATGGATGTCAAGGAGCCCAAAGATATCCCAGCTCTGTAGTGTGTGTCCCAATGGATCTCTTCCTGCATGGAGCAGTGGAAGCAGCCAGGGAAATTGGGGCAGCATTGCTCACTTCTCCTGCTCAGGGTGGGAGGGAGGAAGCAGAGTTTGGGTTGTGTTGAGACGCACTGTTATCATCACTTCTGTGGGACTGAGAGGTTCGTGCTGCCCAAGGAGATGAGGAGCTTGCCTACAACTGTAATTCCTGTTCCTGTAGTGGCTGTGTGGCCAAATATTATTCTATAATAGATGCAAATCCCAGCTCATTAAATACCTGATTGAAGTTCTGTTATGTTCTATGGTAGCTCATAATGATGGGTATAAGAAAAGAGTGCACAGCTTAGCATGTGCTTCAGGAGGGGTTTGTCAGCTCTTATTGTAGGGTGTGTGGATTTGCAGTGTAGATGAAAAGCAGGCTTCATTTCCCATCAGGGTAAATTTGACATCTGTTCATTCTGTTCATTTCTTAAAAACAAATTATGTCTTGTAAAATGATATCTCTCTCAAAATCAGTGATGAAGTTATGTAGGTTCCCCACTGTAGCAGGGGAATATATTGTGAGGTTTAAAGCATCCTGCATGTTTTTCTTTGAGAGCATCTGTGGTACTTTGCCAGAGGAGATGCTCCTAAAAATCTTCTCCTTTAAGAAGAAATTGAAACCTGCTGCTTCCCCCAACACTTCTCTAGAAGTGATGCATCAGAAAACAGCAAATGCAGCACTAGGCTGGGGCTGCTGGGAAGTACAAGCATTTTGCTGTGTCCTATGCAGTATCTCATGAAGGTCATTCAGAGAAGGAAAATCCTTTGACACAGTTTCCCTCCTGCTGTATGAGCTGTCAGCACTTAGTTAGCAGATGGCTGTGCTCATCTGCCTCTGTAAGGCAGAGGGGGCATGGGGTAGGGAAAGAGTAGCTGGTGCATCACCTGTGGAGTTTTTAACAAATATTCTCTAAAGTAGAATATTTTTTCAATATTTTGTTTTTCCTTTAGCCATTAGCAGCTCAAGATGCTGACTTCTGTTTTGTTATGCGTCTATGAGCTCTTGGGAGAATGGAATGAATATCTTTACTTGATTATGCAGCATCCTATTTGTGCTACGAAGTCGCCCATTTATAATAAGGACTGGTCCTAGCATGCACTAAATACACATTTGTGTGATTGAGTATATTACTGTGCTTCCAAATGCCTCTCCATGCCTGCAGTTATTCACAATCATATGATGTAGTGGCTGCAGAAGGAGGCTGTAGGTCTGCAGACAGTAATTCTTGTCCCAGCTCCACTCTTCTTCATCATGTTAGGAAATCGTTGAGGGGGGCAGAGTTGACAGTATTTTGGCAGAGAGAACATAGTTCTGGCTATTAGGAATAACCTGAATGCTTGCACAAACATGAGTACTTACCAGCACTTTGCTTTGGGGCCTGTACCAGTGTTTTAGTCACTTTTTCTGGGAGTGAAATTTTGAAACAAGCTGTTCTGTGGCTGAAGTACTTGAAAGGAGTCATGGTAATGGCCACTTGGAATCAAAAGGGATGGCATCTTTTAACTCCTCTTCAGAAAACAGTGCTGCATCCTGCAGAGCTCCGTTCGTGGCCAATGAGGCTGCACTCACCTACAAGCTCACACACTGAGGCATTTGCTGCCTTGCCAATTTTCCTTTGAAAAATAGATGGGAATTAATGCAAAATAGTCACTTTGGCCTTTTTTTCTAAAGAAAGAATAAGAGTATGCAGAGAATAGTCTGAAAGTGTGGGGCTTTGTTTGTCTGTTAGCTTGTTTTGTTTTACCACTGGTCAGTATTGGCTGTTGCCAGATGAAGCACTAGATAAGTGGATTTGAGCTATGACAGTCTTTTTCATTATGGCCTTATTCTCCTCTACTGGAAAAGTTTCATGCACAACAAAGTGGAAAAAGATCTTTTTTCTTTCATCTTAACTTTGTGATTTCCTGTTCCTTCTTCAGCTTTTGTAATAACATGTCACTGTGTCACGGCTTGATTAATTCAATAAGTTAAAGCGAAACTGGAGCTGCCGAGAGGCTGCCGGTATGTTTAGATTGATATTCAATTACTTTTCATGTAAACACCAATGATTCTGCTGTCATTACTTTCTAAGGTTATTTATGAAAGAAATTTCCTGGCGCCCATCAATGAAAGTGACCGAGCCACCCCTGGTGGGTTGCTCACATGCGTGGTGCTGTGCTGATCAGAATGAAATGTGAAACACTTCAAAACTTGTTCACTAAAAGAACACAAAACTTCCTACTGTAAAGAATGCCTTAGACTTCAGAACATCAGAAACTTGTGTTAAGTAATCTATAGGATGAATGAAAAGCAACTGCAGTGTCTCCATTGTAGTCTAGCAGTAAATTTCCTAGATGTCCATCTGATCCTATGGGTTGATTTCTGTGTTGGTCTCTAGGTTACAAAGCAATGCAGATCTGACCCCATTCACATCACTGAGCAATTCTCTGAACTGTTCCAATATCAGTAATGATTCCACAGTGACCCTTCAGGGATTGAATTCTTCATGTACCAGTAGTGACCAATATGGTCCAACCAACCCTTTCTCCTCTTGTAAATCCAATCTAAGGCAGATCTTTACAAATGTCAATTTAGCACTTGAGAATAAAGCTGAAAATGATCGAATCTGGTAATGTTTTTTAGGATGCCATCAAAATGTAAATTGTAATAAAAATAAAGTGTTTGACAGATTTATTCTGCTTATGCAGAGGAAGCAAAAATGATCAAAAATGCACACTGTATTCTGCAGTTTGGAAGGGTAACTGCTGTATGTTTTGCACTTGTTTTTCTCAAAATGAGAACAGTGTACAGTGCTAATGAAACTGAGTGTTGCCAGCTCTCCCACAAGTCAGTGACAGAGGTTTATTTGCTGTGAAATAACAAACCATCTGCAACAGGGCTAAAAGTTCAAGAAATCTTGGTTACTCTGCAGGCAGAATCTTCAGTCTTTGGCAATTCCAGCATTAGGTGTGAATGTCTGTAAACCTTTTGCTAAGTCTTTGGCGAAGTTGATTCCACCATCTCCTTGGCTACTCTTAAATCTTCCTAAAGCGGACTTGAAAACTTTTTCTGCACTTTATTTCCTAAGCTCACCGCAGTCTTCATATTTCTTACGCAAAAGATTGAGTGCTTCAGTCTGGAAATAGAGCTTAAACACCTTTGCAACTTCAGAATTAACCCTCTAGTGCATTATGTGTATGTGCTGAATGTTCTGAAATTCTTTGACACGACTCACAGAGGTTTGCTCTTGGAATTGTTTTGGGGGCAAAACAATGAAACACAGTTTCATTTTCAGGTAGATTATAGTTTTCATTAAAACCTGTTTTCCCAAAACTATGAGCATGTGATGCTTAGGAGATGTAGAGTTCCTCCTGAGCGAGGCAGATAGCCAGAAGTATCTCATATCCAGAAATATCTTTTCATCAGAAGTTATCATCTGCCCAATCAAATGGTTTCATTTAATTACCATATTTTATGAATTAAAAATCTCTGTATAATGTGGAGTTTAATGGAAGCTGAAAAGCATACACAATGAAATGCAAATGATTTCTCAAGCACAGCATTGCACTTCTGATTTTCCACTCAAGTAATTTAGAAACCATTAGTTTAAGTGAGATTCTAAGGTAAAGCACATCCATGTGGTTACAATGGTTCCTCTGAAGACTGCACTTGTAATTTTCTGAGAGACATAAATCCCTAATTGTGTTTCTCTGCACTTTGTTCCCGCTGGTGTAAGTGCATTTTGTAGGTACCTGCCTGCCAGATGGGTTTCAGTGGTGCAGGGCTGCGTTTCCACCCTGGAGCTGTCTTCTCTGTGACTTGACTTGCTGCTGAGTTCTAACAATGCTGAAGCAGAAGCGAGCACATTGAGCACATTGGGCAGATTATGGCTTGCGATGAAGCAATTCATTTTTAAAGTCTGTAGAAAGCAGCAAAACTTTCAGACTGTTGAAAACAAATGCCAGGAGGGCTTCCACAATGCTGCATTGGGCTGTAGGAAAACAGGAAGGGGGGAGAGGATGGCTTGGACTGTTTGAAGATAGCAGCAGGAAGTATTCTGGTCATTGTTTAAACTGCTTTCTCTCCCTGGATTTATTCTCCAGTGCTTTGCTGCTAACAAACTCAGGTGCTTCTCCAGCACTCACGTTCAAAGAATGCTCCCTGGAGGATCTGATTGCTCTCTCTGGGCATGCTGTACCTGTTTTGAAAAGTAGGTTTGGATCTGGATGGACTTCCCTGAAGCTGGTTATAATTTTAGATGCACGTTTTATAGAGGAATATAATTATTTTCTTCCTAAATTCTGTTTAAATGGATCCCAGCTATGTTTCCTAGGGCTATTATCAACAGTCCTGCTGCAGAAGCTGTGTTCTTGTGCTTCTCACTGTCCCTTTCAGGGGCAGCCTTCTCTGCAAATAAACCTATAGCAGAGTGTGAATTAAGACCTGCATTTGAAGGAGTTTTTTCATCTGTCTCGAGCAATAGCAATCATTTGAACAGTGATGTGAATCATATTATGCTGGAGACCCGAGGGTGTTCAGTGTGTTGCAGCACTATAGGCTGTAATTAATCTAACTTTCACAAACTTGTGAATGCTCTGTAAGATGGCTTCTATTGGTGTTTGCAAACTGGGAATAGTTTCAGGATTTTGAGAATTTAACCTTGCAAGACTTTGCCAAGGGTTGATGTTATTTCACTGGTGGTAGTTCCTCCTGCATGTAGTTACACATCTGGGCCCCAGTACAGGTGGAAAAAAAGGCAAAGCAATTTACCATATGAAATTTTAAGGACGATTCCTCCTAAATGAGAGAGAGAACAGGAAAGAAATGTGAGATTTTTTTTTTTATTAGACAGTAGCAGCTGATGGGATCATGAAATACATAATTTCCTGGGTAATAGGATTCACGTGAAATGATTATCAGCGACTGAATGAGCACATTTGTAGGCAAGAAGGTGGGCTTAAGTCTGATTCTTATTTGCTACAGCAGAGGAACAGTGCAAGTAATGTCACCTTTGTATATCAATTCTACTTATGTTTTGTTGGCAACTTATAGCACAGGTTTCAAGGAAAATTGCTCCCCAAGGGAGCAAGAGAGGAGAGGACAACACAGTGCATAATAAGGTGGTGAGACATTTATGAAAGGAAATGTTACTGCTGTAGAGAAACGTCCTTCCTGATGAGCTTTATATGGTGCATGGCATCTATTTGTGGAGACAGAACTGATGGTGAGTAAATATGAGGGATGATGAGGAGCTTTGTAAGTTAGAACAATAGGAATGTGCTGGGGAGTAAACTTGTTGCAGCTTCACCTCTTGGGTAGAGGTCCATTTAGCTTCAAGGCTGAATTGACAACTGCAGTGTCTTTAAGACTGCTTTCTTGGAGTATGACCTCCATTTGGAAAGAGCTGTTACCTTAAAGTACACGTTATGTTGATAAGGTGTAAGCAGTGGTATGTGTATCTTGTTTTTCAAATGGTTGTATTTCTTTCACAAATCTAGTTAAGCCATGATAACTGAGCAAAAGAAAAGTCTTCTGCAGTTTCTGTATGGCACAGGTAAATAGACTGCAAAGCAGCATGTTTAAAAAAAAAAAAAAGCTAAGGAGAGCAAGTTGTTCTAGCAACTTGAAAGTCTTTTCCAACTAAAGATGTGATACATAGTGCCAAAATGGATTAAAGGTTTCTGTACAAACCATTAAACTACTGTGGAAAACTGTCAATTTCATAATATCTTAAAATTTTCTCCTCTGTGCCTTGCAGTTCACTCTGAGAAACAATATAATTGCTGCTTGTAAACCACAGAGTAATTTACTCATTGTCAGTTAAGGTCATAACAGAAATCTAAGTTGTTCAACAGCTCAAATCTACTTTTTTTTTCTTCCTGTTGTTGTGTTTTCAAGGTAAGTGTTATGTGCTGAGCCTAGAGGAGAAGAAACTAGCAACTAACCCCGTGCTGCTCCATGTAGTTATTTTAAATTAATGCACAGTCTACAATATATATTCCAAGTGCTAAAAGAAACTTGCAGGAGTCTGGCCACCAATTTTTAAATGTCAGTTATATATGTTCTGTATATACACACAAACACCCAAATACTACATTTATACTAAAATCTGGTCAGTTTTCAGCTGTGAATGTAACATTAGGCATTGTCAGTGGAAAACTGGAATGCACTGATTTTAATATTTATTCTACCAGACTATCTGCCCTGGTAATGTTTATTTTCTATTGATTTTATTTAAGATTAAATTATTGTGCATAGTTAACTGGTAAAACTTGAGCATCTGAGTGGATTAAAAAAAGTTACGATTTCAAATCTAATTTTTCATTAATTTCAGTTTCCAAACCTATCAATTCCATGT
Organism: Tympanuchus pallidicinctus; assembly: GCF_026119805.1. Lineage (NCBI taxonomy): Eukaryota > Metazoa > Chordata > Aves > Galliformes > Phasianidae > Tympanuchus > Tympanuchus pallidicinctus. Next base: position 1,673,396 of record NW_026294722.1, read on the forward strand.
GTGTAGTTTATTATATTCCCAGAGACAAATGCACTTAACGTGCTGACAAGTTCAATTTCCTCACAGCTTTGTAAAAACAAATTACTTATTACAAGGAAAAAATGTCAAATGCCATCCCCTCTATGGGCAAAGCCAGAAGCTATTAGTAGGAAAATCTTGCAGTTTGGTTTTGATGCTGGCACTAATAATGCTATTGCTACTCTTTTTCCTCCCCAGTTTGTGTTGCTCCTCCAGTCACTCGGTGCAATCGCCCTTTCCTCTTTGCCTGTTCAGAATTTATTGTGACAGTTCTCTTCTATTCTGGATTTTTCTTTGCCCATCAATATCCTTCAGAAATTTGCCTTAATAGCCATCTGTCAAATATAACAAGCAAAATTCACTAAGGCATGCCAGAGTTGGAAGAAATATGTATTGTCACAGACAGTTGACATGACTTGCAAACTTCTCTGGTCACCCAACCTAAGACAAGAAAACATCAAATATTTTTTTCAAGGGTAAATGTCTCAGGGTGGTTTATACAGGTGCATTGCTTTGGAATGATGATTTGCTGGAGTTGTTTGGGTTTGTTTTGTTGCTGTAAATTGATTTTTCACTTTATTGAGTGGAAGTAGTGTGAATCAGGTATTTGGATGCTTCTGGCCTGGGCTTATCCTGTCTGAACTGTACCTGAAAGTGCATCAGCAGGTACTTTCCATCAGTAGATTTCACACTTAATCATCTCCTTGTTCTTTTTGGTTAGCTACTCTAATATGACAGGAAAAAAGCCACACCTACATGGAACGATAGAATGGCTTGGGTTGGAAAGGACCCCAGGGATCATCAAGTGTCAGCCTCCTTGCTGCAGGCAGGACTGCCAGCCTTCAGATCTGGTAGAAGTCCAAGGTTGCCCAGGGCCCCTTCCAAAAAAAAAAAAGACAGAATCAAAAACAGTACTTGTGCAAGTTCATTGAGAAGGAGCTCTGAATTCATTAAAAGGTCCAATTTGGATTTCTTCTCTTGTTTTGCCTTATTTACGTATGCATAGCCTAGCATTTTGGTACATTGGTTCTACCATCTAAAGAGGGCAAGTCTATTTAATGATGTTCTTGTTAAAATAAACAAGATCCCAGGTATCAGATCTGGGAGCAGGTTTTCATGAGGGCTTCTTAATGACACCACAGTTACTCAAAATGGAAGCTCCTTGATTTGTAACATTTCTGCCTGATGTTTCTAAAGAAATCATCTGTCTTCAGAAAAGGTGATTTAACTTTCTGATGCTACAGTGGGAATTCAGTCCCAACAACTCATTCATAATCACTTTGGAAAGAAAACAGCAGAAACAAGAGTAGAACTTGATTAGAACTAGCAAAGGGTGATTAATGTTTCAGATAATGACTCTAGTATAAAACTAGAATACTGCTGATGGGAAAATCATTAATAACTAAAGGAATATTTTATTTTTTTGATCTGTTTCAATCAAGGCTTGTAGCTGGACAAGGTTCAGACATTCATTGAGTTGAAACATAACCTTTGTGCTGCAATCAGCTGGCCTTTCATTAGCAGTAACAGATTTGTTCTGTGGGCTTTCAAAGTAGGAGAGTCTGTTTCATTTTAGATCTGCTCTGTTTAGTCATACCACTGTTGTGTTTAACTGGATGGTTACAGCAATATCCAAACATACTTATTTTATTTCTATTTAATTGCATTTGGATTTTTTACTTTTTTTAGACCTTAGTTCCTAGTTTATAATATGGATGAATATATGGTAAGCAACTGAAATGTTGCACTTCTGGTATGCATGATTTAGAAGGTATTAGAAGTTCAAATTAGAGGATTATTTGCCCTGTGATTCTAACGCTGATTCCCTCAAGTAAGTCGCCTTCAGAAATGTGCTTTTGTTGTTCAGATTGCCAGCAGCAAGAGCAGCCAGCACATAAGCTTAAATACGTTGTAATTGTCATAATTATTCTCTCCTGATTTAGGAAACTCTCATTCCCAGTTCTGTTCTGTTTAATGTGGCAGGGAAACATCTTATGAGGGCTTTAAGGCATGAAAGCAATGCTACTGCTGGACTACATATCTGTAGGTTGGGCCTTTCATGACTGCTTGACAGTGGAGGCTACTCAAGGCACTATGTTAAAATGTACACTTGCTGCTACAAGTGTGTACAGAACTTGCTTGTCTTTGAGCAGATATGAGACAGAAGATGGCAGCCTTGCTTGAGATGCTGGCTGCCTGCATGTGATCAAGGGAGTTTCAGCATAGAGTGTAACTGCTCTGAACCTCCAGCCTCCCCTTTGAACACCTATCATTGTGCAGAAATGGCTGAAAATGTTAGCATCGTGGGTCCCTTAAAATGTCACTGTTTAAACCTCCAGAGAGGTGCCTTTGCTCTCATGGAGCTTTTGAGACCTATTCTAGATGCAAAGATTTTACTGATGGTGATTTTCAGACAAACTCCTGGTTCTTGTCTCACTTTCTGTTTCTTTAAATTCAACTTGCAGAAGAAAGTATGTTCAAACTCTGCTGTTAGGTCTTTTGGTGTTGCAGGCTCAGAGCTGGTGGCATTCAATGAAGATGAATGGAACCAATTCCATGCTCTTCAAACAGGTGCATTCAGGGGGTGACTGATGAATACGGGAAGGTCAGAAGTGGCTGAGATTGAAGTGAACTGGCACTTACTCCTAGTGCTTGCATAGATTTCCTAGGTCAGAATTGTCCTTTCCATGTTCTCTATTTGTTTTGTGTTTATGAAGCAGTTCTCACTTTTTTACCTTTTTCTTTCTGTTGCTTTTCTTATACTGGTTTCACTTCTCTACTTCACAGTTCATACCAAAGGCATTCAATCACCATACACTGAAGTTTATATGAAGTTTGAAATTTGGGCAATACGACTTAAGAACTGTTAAGGCTCATCATTGCTTGGTATACAAAAAGTAAAAATTACACAATCATGAAGCTCTATTTATAATCCATCATTGTTATGTTTGTCATTCGTGTTTCCTGGGGAATCTGGTTTTCTTCTGTTTCTATCTAATGCCACCCTTTAAAAATGTGGTTGCTTTGATATTTGACTTCTTCTTTGGAAAAAATTATGATGTGATGCTGTCAAACATTTCTTCTTTCTATTTTTTTTTCCTATTTGTATTGAATGTTTCCTTATCATGTATTTCAGAAAGGATCTTGAAACATTTCCCTGTAAGTCTGACCTTTCTGAGCAGTGGCTGGCAAATAGTGTTCTTTGATATCCTCTAACCTAATAATCCAGCTGCCCAAGGTGGGTTTAAAATGAAATCCTGGTTCCAATAATAGAACTATTACTTTAAAATATACATGAGCAGGCCATAGAATCGGCCTGGAATACCACAGAAACGTAAAGCACAGTTTCTTCCTGTCCCCTGCATTACAGTACTCCTCCCACCTTTTCCTTTCATGTTTGACTGTGCTCTAATAGAACCTGAACACTGGTAGTAATACAGTGCCATGGTGAATAAGTTTCTATAAAAATTCATGTGCCATCTGTGGACACCTTGGTTTGTTGCTGGTAGGAGTTTGAGGTTTTATTTGAGGGGCTTGATGGTATTGTTTCCTTACAGAAACTGATGAACAAGGTCTTTTAGGGAGTGGTAACTGGAATTGGATGATGTGGCAGGATATAGGCGAAAAAAGGACTCTTGCTTCCCTTATTCCATGGATAAAGGGAGTGAAAACTTTTAAATTTCAGATGGCTTTTCCAGGGATGATATCTGTTCCCAACCTTTTCTAGCAAAATACATGGGCACTGGGGAATTCTATAAATACAGATCCACTGCAATATGCTTATTCTACAGTCACTGACACAAGTAAGGGTTTGCGTCTGTTTCAAGGAAGAGGGGCCAGACACCTACTCAGCTAATTGGCAACTTGCTTAATGTTCTGCCTGCTTAACTTCATTATTAGGAAAAGGATCCCTTGCAGTGAATATTGATGTGTCTAAAAAGTCAATAAATGAAACGTTTAATTTTTTAAAAATCCATTTGTACAGCACACAGTAATTTAATTAATTGTACTTAGGAACTGATTGGGATTGATTAGTGCTCATTGTACTTAATGCAATTTTCTCTTATTATTACTCAGTAACATAGATGGAAAAAGGGTAAAACTTCTGTTCTAGAAGTCGTTCCAATAAGTAACAACACATGTCAGAACTTTGAAGAGGTTAACAATTCCCTGTACAGATTTCTATAAAATGTTCAAAAGTGCTGTTTGTGAGAGTTCAGCATACAAAATATGGTTCAGCATACAAAGAGTATGCATACAAAGAGTTCAGCATACAAAAACACATGCTATTTCCCCTGCATGTGTTGGGCTGCGGTCCTTCTGCTCCCTGTTCCTGGCTGGGAGCTGATCTTTAATTCCTTTCTGTTCTTCCCCTGTTTCTGTGGCAGTTAGTTTTTATTATAATCTGGATCCTACTGACACTGAATTCATCAGCAAATCTGACTTCAGAGGCTTCAGGATACAGCCTTGTGCTCTTCCGTTAGGAAAGTGCTTGCTCACTTATTGCCTTCAAAACGCTGTGGTGGAAGGAGGCTGCTCAGCATTTCCCTACCTCCCAAAATGATGTTTTTACTTTCCATTAGCCTGCTGCTTTCCCCCCAGCCTGGGAGACATGCTTAAATGATGATTTTTCAGTTTGAAATATCAGTTTGATATTTGCCAGAAGAGGGTTTTTCCCTACGTCACTTACTGAGCAGGAGCTGGTTCTGTGCCAGCTGCTCAGCAACGCTGTACAGCAAGTAATAGTAAAAAGTATAGAATGGATAAATACACTTCCAAGTGTAAAATTATCAGTTCTGGAGTATAAACATTCAATAGGGCCTGAAAACTGGTAAGAAAATGCTTCCACAAGTGTTGCATCCATTAGGAGTTTTGGAGGCTTTTTTATATACCTTCCACTTTTTCCACTCAGCTGCTGACTTTTTTTTTTTTTTTTTTTTTTTTTACAAGCTAGCTTTCAGTGTCTTTAACAGGTATTAAAAGACATCGTGAGCTGTGCTTTCTGGGGGAAGCAAAGTTCAGTGGAGTTGCAGCTCTTGTTACAAAGAGGACAGCATTACAATGTATCAGAAGTCTAGACTAGACAAAAGTGAGGAAAAGTGTAGGCTTGAAGCACAGCTTGCTCTAATTTTCTCATTCGTCCTGGGGCAGGGCTCAGTCAACAGCTTTTCATTTTATATCTCATTTCTGCTCTGTGTACCAGATAGAAACAACTCAAAGCGAGTGTGTTCTGTTGTGCACTAAAATCCACCCACTTTGGGAGTGAAAATACAGCGGATGTTCCTCCCTGCTATTGCTATGGGATTGTTTTGGAGCATAGGCAGGCTTGGGGCTTCTACTGTAGCGTTCATGTAGCTCTTCACACTCTATCCCCGCATAAAAAGGGGTTAATTCTTGTTTAGAATTAGTAGTGTTTCAGTGAATGCATTTTTATTGCCACATTTCAGATTATGCAAGTGTAACATCACATTTTACAAAGCACTTATTTTCTTTATGGAAATCTTGACATCACATTTCAAACAGACATCTTTTTATTGAAGCACAGCAGATGTATCACGTGTATATCTCAGGTCATCCATTTTACTTGATATTCTGAGTATGCCCGATTCTTCCTTTAGCAACTTGCTTCACTGCAGCCCTGACCCTTCTAGAAGAGCAACTGGTTTGGCAATATAGCACTGCCATCTTTGTTTCTTAAACCATCTATGAGTACTTTCCCCTTTCCCTTCACACAAATGGCTTGTGTACAGCATGGGAGCAATATCTTTGAGCTGAGTAAGTAGAAGAATGATTGTATTTAAGAGAGAATGTTTTATTGAAGATGAGATGAGGAAAAAGGTTGATAACCTCAAGTAAGGAAGACTGTAGAGAACACTTGCTTGGAGAGAAAGCAGGATAGGCAGTGTTAAACTTGGCAGGAAGCCTTGGCCTCAAATGACAGACCAAATGTGATTGTGGAAGTGTTTGAGAAACCCAACTATCAGCTGTCAGGTCTGGATATCCTACTGAGCTTCTTTCAAGCCCAAATGATTGCCATGGATGTTGGGCTCATTTTACACAGTAAAAGATGAGGCAGTTAATGCTACCATTTGTCGAGAGTTCCCAGTTCCTCTTAGGCTTTCCTGAATTGTTTGTTTTTCAGAGTGTTGTATTCTGCTTCTGTTGAATACAATAGAAGTTTTACTTCGTTTCTTTAAAGCTTCAGGACTGCAGACCACACATTTTCTGATTCTGTCCTTTGCAGGCAGAAGTTTATTTTGCTATTGAGAGGAAAGTAGGTTTTTTTTCCATGTCCAGATTAGTGGTAGGTGGGGCAGAGCACACTACTGTCATGCAGTCTGACATATATTAATAATTTTAAACAATTTTAATTCCATTATTTTGCCTTGTCAAATAAGATGCCATGACCATTAGGACTTACTGCCTGTGGAAGAAGCACCTAAACCCCACCAATATCCTCCATCTTACCATTGCTTGAAGAGCTTATCCACTGAATATTTTGCGGAGCTCCTATGCATGTGCATCACATTACTTTAAGGAAATACCTGTGCAAGAAGTTTGTTATGGCTGTCAAATATTACACTGCTAATTCAGTTCTCACAATGACACTGTGTTGGGAAACCTGCCAAAGAAATGACTGAACGTAGTGCAGATAAAGCTATGGGAAGAACAGTTTGTGCTCTGAGCGGAGAGATAATGACTTTTTTGAGATGTAATTACAAATGCAATTTTTAAATCATAGGATATTGTTTTGTATGGTACACAAAGCTAGGAGGAAGGCTTCTGAATGTCGAGTTTGTTTCTTAAATGTTTAATTAAATATTAACAGTCTAATGATCAGCTCGCTCCCACAGAAGTTTCCCTGGATGGCTGTTTTACAGAAGGCAAACAGTATTTAAGAGAGAAATCAAAGTGTAGCTGTTACTGTGGTTCCCTGATGGATCGGTATGTAGATGAACCCTAAGTACACATATGATAACTGAGTCGCCAGGGGCACATGCTTGGAAGGCAATGAGGGGTGCTGTGTGCACAATCAGAATTGCAGATGAGTTAACTGAGTGCTGCTGGCTACAGGCAGAGAATAGATGAGAACTTAAATAGAGTAATGCAGTCTGCAACCCTGAGAGCATAAAGGTAGGGAAGTAAATCACTGAGGAGCACACAGCTCTTGCTCATCCCTCTGCATGCAGGAAGTAAAGATGTAACCCAAAGCTGAGTGATGGCATGTAGTTGATTTTTCAAAGCGTGATTCCAAATTGTACGAATGGTTTCTTACCCCTTTTGTTTTACCTATTTTCTTATTGCTTGTGACGACTCTGAGCTTAGTTTATCTTGCACTGAAGACAAATTGCAACAGATGTGGAATTTTTTTTAATAAAGATTCATAAGTTGGAATACTGCTTTAGGCCATTGTTCATTCACAGGTTTTTCCTCTGCCTCACAAGTTAAAGTTCCTGCTGTTTAGTCAGTGTTGCAGATGCATTCCTGCCTATAGGAAAGTCAGATCTGGTCCTCTGCAGTCGCTTTTTGGCAGCTTTGTATGGAATCCCTTCCACTGGTAGCTGTAGGACAGAGCCTGAGCCTACACTGCTTCCAACTCTTTGAGCACTATTTCAGTGTTCAAAGGCAACTGCAGTTGCATTGAATTAACTTCACATTCAAACCTAATAATAAGAATATATATTAAAAAAAAAAGTTAAGATACATATACAATCAAATTATTCATCATTTAAAAGTAATGGTGGGTACAGTTATGCTCTGGCAAAGTGGTCTGAAAGGCAATGTGCATGTGTGCAGTTATCAATAGGGGTTTTGTAAAGATCCAGTGCTTCAGATGAGTGTGAAATTGAGATAATCCAGCTGTACTTCGGGTAGCTGCTGTTCCAAACAGCTGTGCATTAGCAGTAGGGTGAAACCAGGTTTATAGATCTCTACCTGTGGCTTTTCCTCAGCAGCACTGAGTAGAAGGAAGTTTATGGCAGCAGTGGTGAAGCTGACAGCTGTTCAGGGTTTTCATGCTCTGCTTAGCAGTGGGACACAATATTTAGTACTGCTAACTTGTTTAAATATTAGGGATTGTGTTCACTTAGTAGCAAGTCTCTCCTGGGACTGATAAAGAGATGATAATATGAGCAAATGTCCCAGTTAGAGGTCCCTTGCCACCTGTGTCATAAGAATCATGCTGAATAGATGCTCTGAGAGTGGATGTTTTTGTAATGAGCCAATAGTTACGTAAAAAAATGTTGTATGTTTAATAACGCATCTGATTATGAGGTGAAATTGTCAGGACAAATGGCACCCAGGCAGCATCTGCGTAACTGTGAGGTTCTCTCCAGTGTCCCAGAAGACTCAGAAGCCTTTTGAAGGTTTGAATGCAATCAAGTTTGTGGAGAAACAGCTCTGTGACAGCTCTGAGGTCACAGAGTCATGTTTTTGCACACTCATAACAAAACAGAAGTTTGAAATGCAGCAAGTTGTAAATGGCCAAGCAGGCATGTAAAATAGTTTATTATCAGAACTAAGAAAGATTTTTCTTTCTGGAGTCAACTTTTTCTGATGCCGTTTACACGTCATGGGTTTGTGTATGTGCACTTCCATTGGCAACTGCTGCTCTTATGAAAACTTCACCCTTGGGAATATTGATCACAGCATTTTCTTTTTTCATATACAGAAGTAATTTGATTTGAGCCTTGCTGTCAAGGCAGCTTTGGCACTTCTTGTCCCTGTCTTGTGTGTACCCACACAAACTCAGAGTGCTTCTGATCACAGTCTGTCCCGAGGACCCTGGTTTAGATGGGCACTGTGGGGTGTTTCAAGCTCTGGTTTTCAGTAGCCTATATCTGCTGTAACAATACATGCTGCAGGCCCTGAATGAAAGAGAAACCAGGAGCAGGAATCTGTTGTATTTATGTGCTCCATTGCAATGGTCATTTTTCTTCTTTTAACATGCAGGAGTGCTGTAGCCAGAAGCCACTGTGTGCAAGATATTTCCTTATTGGAAGGAGGCCTTTTCTTACAATACTATCCCCAGTGTCTTCAGAATCAATATAGACTCTAATTTTTTCTTTTGCCCAAGTGAAAAAGAAAAGAAAGTGAAAAGTGAAAGTGAAAAATGAAAAGAGCTGTAGCTCATACCTCATAGCCTGAACTCTCCTATGATCAGCAATTGCTCCAACAAGATGTTAGAAATGTGATGTGCAAATCCCAGTATTTGCTCATCTTCACTTGAGTGAACTGTAGTGTTGCAGAGGTAAAGTGATTCCTAGAGAAAATGGATTGGATTTCCATCTCAAATTTCAACCATTTAATAGCATATAATATAAACTCCCTTTTAAGATTCTCGACTGGTTGCTAACCTGCTTCTGGATATTTGCTAGCACTGGCACCTGCATTACTTCCCTGCTAATATATCAGTGTCAGCTCAAGTGGCCTGAGAACTGCCTGTGGAAGTGGTGTAGCCACTGAGATGTGCAAGTCCAACTGTGACAATAAAACACAGGGATGGACTGGGTGAGGGAGAGAAAAGATAACAGCTGGGATTTACGCTTCCAGGTTTTAAAACAAAGCTTCTTCATAAGTTTGAAGATAGAGTGGTAGTTGGTACCACCAAAAAGAGGAGTTGATCTGAAGGGAATGAAAACATAGGAGTGCATCTGCGCAGTAGGGCTGCACACTGGGCTTCTGCAGGAGCCTTGGAGAGGTTACCTTCCCTTAGCTGTATCCTGGCAAAATATCTATCTTCCTTTTCTCAGGATCCAAGGGCAAGTAAAGATGTTTTTACCCTCAAATCTGCACTGTTTTCTTTAAGAATTGCAGACTCTTATTCTAGATATTCAGCATCAAAACGATGGATCAGAGTGCTGCAGGAACTAGCTTTATGTTGATCCCTCAAAGAAGAGCATGAAATGAAATCTGGTGAGATGCAGAAGTGGAAAAGCAAGGTTACACCTCCAAAGAACAAACAGACCATAAATTGAGAGGAAAATGCATATTCTCTTATCAGTGATAAGCCTGTTAGCTCTCCTATTGGCTGTTCGTATTAACTGGACTTCTATTTAATGATACAATACATGGCTGTTTGTTTCTCCAGAGCATTTGTACTCTTGTAAATTCAAATAGTGAGATGCACTGGTGTACTTTCTTGAGCATGCTTTTTTAAGCATGTCTGGCAACTCGGCTGTGTGACAGATCAGCAAGTTTAAAGCAATCAGTTGTAGAACATGGGTTAGGAGTGAGGCTTCCTCTGTCGCTTTGATTTCTCAATGAAATCCCACTGAAGAAAACTGCTCATCAGCTCATTTAAAATCTCACTGCTGTGTATCTGCACAGGAAAAATTTATAGTGTTTTAAGTTGGTTTTTAAAAAAAAATTCCATAGCCTCATTTATCCTTTGTGTAAGGACTGAAAAATATGGGATGCTGGGCAGAGGTGGCTGTGAATACCCTTTCTGCAGCCTCAATCAGCTTTCCAAGCTCCCAGAAGGATGAGGGACACCAGCAACTTTCCCCCCTCTGTGTGTCCCATTGCAGACAGCATGGTGTGAAAGCAGCCGTGTTCTGTCTTGCAATTTGCTTTGCTGACTGATGCTCCTGAAGCAGCTTTTGCTGTTTTCCCTCCTTATGATGTGCAGGGCTGTTTTACTCGAGAAGCAGAAGTAATCTGCACTATTTGCCTGGGTTTAGATTGCTGCCAGGAATACAACACAACATTTAATATTTCTGATGCGAGGAGCTCATAAAAACTTACTTTATGAAAGAGAGCTTTCTGTGATTATTAATAATTGTAAGTCATTGTTTATGGGCAGAGGTTTTTCAGCAGAGGATCTGTCAGATATCAGCATCTGCCTAGCAAAGCCACAAAGCAGGTGATGAATTAAGTATGAGAAAACTATCGTAAAACAGAGCATCTCTAAGTAAATCTTGGACAATCTGTGTAGTATCTTTATCTTTAAAAACTTGAAATACACCAAACTTTACCATGTAGGCAAATGAAATTGAGTCTAATTTACATCAGTCATTTGGTTACAGGTGTTTAGGAGATTGAATGCATCTTAAAACTGTCCGAGTGCCTTTAGAAGTGATTCACCAGCTGCAGCTTTATTTGTTTCTAACATCAGACCACGTCCTAAATCATTGTAGCAGCAAAGATGAACTTAATTTTAGGCATATGAGTAGTTTATTTTTTTTCTCAGAATGTCTAAGGCTTGAAGACAAATTTTTCTTTGTCCCCCCACCCAGAGAAATGAATATCTGTGCTATTGATGGCATGTTGTTAACAGAATGAGAAGATGGCATTGCAAAGCATCTGGAAATACTTAATGTTTCTATTAAACAGTATGTTGCTTTCCAAGGGTCACAATTCATCTGTATCTCTTTTTTTTTTTTCCTGTGTTATATCCTCTAAGAAAATAAATAGCTCTCCCAGATGCTTTGCCAAAGGGAGGATAGATGGGCCATATATACCTTGAATCCTTAAATATGAATTACATAAATCAGTGGTTTTCTTACTTTCTATTTTCACTGTGTACAGGAGATAAGGAAATTTTAAGAATGAAACAGAAGTTCTGGGAGCTTTTTTCTGTTTCATAGATGAGCACATAATTATATCTGCGGAGCTCATGGTGATGGCAGGCAATGGGTTGAAGGAGATTTCTCTATTTAAAAATAGACTCTACAGACTCTTGCTAAACTGTTGGTAGTGATTAAAAAACCAAGGTTGAGGTCCATGATCCAGCTAGGTGCTCCTTAAAGGGAGGGTGAAAATAAAGTATATTAAAGTATCCATATTTGTTCTCCATCTGATGTGCATATATCAGAGAAATGTGTGAACACAGTTAACTCTGAACTCTTTCAAGCTCATTCCATTACACAGCACAAAGTTTCTCAGGTTATGATATTTACTAGGTCATTCATTCATTACTACAATTCACTCATTACTACAATTAGAGAAGTGTGGATTTCTTATCAGCTGGGTTTGAAATGCTCTGCTTCTGCATAGGATGTTTTCTCCTGACCTTGTTCAGTTCTGGAAAATAAGGAAAACAAAAGTCAATGGCAACAAAAAGTTTTGCATCTTCAAGTGAATTATTCATCCACTTAGTTTAATAATCATAAAAATAAATCGCATATGATCTTTCTTGCCTTGTCAGCCTCTTTATGACAGTGTGCCCTTTATTATGACAGATATTATGATATTAAGTGATAACCAATCATGAAGGGGGGAAAAACACTTAATGCATTGGCATCAAATTTTATTATCTGATACTTATTCATTTTCTCAAAGCATTTCTTTGACTTGGTGCCAGTCAAGGCTATTGTATTTTGAAAGCTGAGCTGTGACACGACCAAGAATGAATCTAGTAAATTAATAAGGGACTCAAAAGACCAGTCAGGAAGACAACTGCATAATTCTGTGCTGACAGTAGCAACATGCAGAGCCTAGCCAGACTATTTGTATCTCTTAATTTTATTTCTTTAAATAAAATGATTCTCCAGATTCCCCAAACGTGTATGTTCCAACTGATCCTGAAAACCACCCTTGCCTTCTTTACCTCCTCACCTTTTTTTTTTTTTTTTCTGACATTCCCTGCTCATTTGAGTGCAGTCAAGTGGCCGTGTTTGCCTATTCTTGTCCTGTGCTTGATACTACATGATACATGAAGAGCTTATTTAAGTGAAGAGTATTTATTAAGCATGGTGGGTCCTGTTTTGAGAGTGAATGAAACTGTATTTCAACTTCTGTCACAAAACCAAGTGCAGCACATTTCAGTAGCTGCCCCTGTTCTAAAGAAATACGTAGCACAGAGACGGAGATGTTTCCTATCAGCACCTCAAGGTTAAGGAAAGGAGCCCTGTGCTGTGAAAATTGCCATTCACAGTTACGTTGCTGCCTTATCACGGATATTATCTGTAGGAGTTCAGAGAGAAAGAAGTTGAATAGATGAGTTTTGTGTGCAGAAAAACCCATTCTTCAGCCTCTCCAGATTTTGTCTCCAGTCAGTGGGCTTTCTTCTTTTTTCTTTGTGTTGATATCCTTTACAAATTCTGCCGATTCTTGACTTTCATCGAAGTATAACCATGAATGAAAAAGATTTCCTTTTTTTATACTTTTTCATCAAGAACTTTACTCTGGCCAGAAGTTTGAGCTAAGGTGTATATATATGTAGGTATAAAACTCATAAAATGGGGATTTACTAAATAAATGCCACTCAGTTCCTCTAATAAATTTATGCACTGCGTATGTGCAGCCAAATTAATTAGAGAACAAAGCATTTATTTACAAACAAACACTTCAGTAGCCAGGGGAGAAAGCTGAGGATTAAGGTGGCCAGTTCTCTTAATTATCTTCCCAGGAATAAATCTGTTCCTTCTCAGCAGCTTAATTTTCTGAGCTACAGGTGTGTTTTCAAGCCGATGAGAAGAACTTTGGCAGTTTGTTAATTTTCCCTGATCTGTTCGAGTTGAGAGCAACCCAAATTCTTTCAGTGCTCTATTTCCCACGGCTGAGCATCCTTCACTCCATGTTAACCTGTGGTTTTATTCTACCTCGATACTTCAGTGTATTTTCAAGAACCAAGGAGGCAGGTTTATTTCGTAAGCCTTTTCAGGGCAACCTTAAAATGGGAAGTTGTAAACATTCCTTTTCTCTCTTGAAAACAGCTCCTTGCTGAGCGTTGCCATCAAAATGGACTAGCACAGTAGATGCTAGCAACTATGACGGTGTATTCTCTTCAGATGCTGTGGTATTAATTATTTTGGTATTTTCTTTCAGACTGGCCTCATCAAGATGCAAAGCATTGAAATACTGTGCTGGATAACTTAACAAAAATTTCTCTTCTGCTATGTTAGCACAGTGGGAGTCTTCTTTAAGTCTAACAACACCATTCTTGATGAGGTGTTGCTCTTAATTTAAACTTTACCCATATATGTAAATACGATTGGTTGTGGTTCTGCTATGAGACTGTGCCAAAAGCATAGTTACAAGTGAGTGGTGCTAAGGGTCTGGAGGTGATTCTGTGATGCTCCTGAGGCTAAAACAACTTTTGCTGTAGATAAGAGCAGCCCCAGCAGCTTTCTGATATAAAGCATCCAGATTTACAGCAGCTTCCTGGAGGCTGCCCTGTTGTCTCTGTTGTCTGGAATATACCTGCATTTCCATCATATTTTAACAAAAAAGACAAAGGCATCTGGTGGAGGCCAGCAAGATGCTGTTCACTGTGCCGTTGTGCTGTCTGTGATGGAATACCAGACCTGTTCTCTTCTGCACACAGATCACCAGCACTTTCCCAGTCCTGCACCACCACAGGTATAATAAAGGTGAAGTTAAAGAATGTTTATTTTAAAAGCACATCATTCTGCCCTGTATCTTTCACCAAAAAAAAAAAATCATAACTTGTTAACATCGAAGTGCTGTCTTGGACCTCTTAAAAGCCAAGCAGAAGAGACCTTAGCTAAATAATGAGTGACATTTTGTGATGGGTTGGAATACTCAGTGGCAGGCTGATTGGAACTTAAAAAAAAAAAAATAAAAAAAAAAAAGCCAGGTGTACGTATTATTTTTCTCATTGGTAGCCAATGCTTTTGTATTTTGAAAGATGCTTAGAAATTTTCCTTTTTCAACCCAAATGGGAATCAAGACTGCATGAGGCTGAAGAAAGATTGATGCTTATTTGTGTGGAAGAATGGCTAAAGGCAGAAGTTAAAGGTTTCTCTCATTACTGTTCCCCAGCAGCAAGGATCCAGGAGTGCATATGCTAACAAGGAACCTGCCAGGTCTAGGAATTCCCTTATGCAATATTTTGCAGGCTTATTATAGATTGAATAGTTAGTACTAGATGACTGAGGTTCATGGAGTTGTGCTTTGCCAGGATCACTGACGGAAGGGCTCCTGGCTGCTTTTGCAGTCACTGTTTTGTAACCCTTCACGCTGATTCACAGCTTCCTTACTAAACAACCATATGCTCCAAAAAGGCTTAATGTAATAGATAATATCTCTCTTTCAGTCTTCATCATTTCTCTTGACTTCATGTATGTGCGTAACACTCCAAGTCTGCTGGAATCCACATCCTACTGTAATTAACCCAGTGCCAAACAAATTAAGGTCAGTTGTTACAGTACTCAAGCACGAATTTTCCCTCAGCCTTTTATTTCTGAGAGGTGCCTTCATGGTGGACAAGTCTTGTTTTGAGGAAGGGCATTTATGTCAGTGGGAGTTGTTCTTATGAATCGTTTTGCATTCATGTGGCATCTTTTATTGACTGATAATTGAGAATTATAATTGAGAATTAATTATACCTGGGAATCCTGAATGTTGTACTAAAGTATGGCTTCTGGTGAGTGCAGAGCTGAAAGCAGTCTCTAGCTGCAGGCCTCAGAGTGCATCGCTTCCCAGTGTGAAGTGTGAAGTGTGGGATGCCAGTCTGAGAGCTGGTGACTTTCAGCCACTATGGTTAAATTTAAATCTTTGTGCCTAAGGACAACCATTTTAAAACTGCATTTCAGAATCAAGCCCCTCAATAATATGCCGTAAGATATACAGAAAATCACCAGGGGATTGTAAACAGATAAAATCATGAGTCAGTGACTGAGATTTTTCATGATGGCTCTGCAGCTGTTCAGGATATACTTTGAATTAAATGAAGCTTGGCATTTACATCATAGAAATATCTGTTTTGTGCACAGAACAAGGAAAGCTGAAACATTCCAATCTTCTGTGAACCAACAATTTGGAATTATTTATGAGAAGAAAAAAAAAATGCAATATTTCACTTTCATCCTTTCAATTAAAGCAGATTGAAAACAAAGTTGTCCAGATCAATTCAGTAAAAAGAAATATTTGGACTTGAATTAGAATAGCCTTGAAATAAAATCTTCCATTTATTCTATTTCTTTTTGTATGCCATTGATATTTGTTTCTTTAGTAGAATATATAAACTAGGCATAAAAATCAGTGTTTTCAGTGCTTTTTTTTCCCCTCAGAAGTCAAATTCTTAGTAAAACTGCTACACTGAAGGTATTTACCATCTCTAGCTCCATCCCTCGCTCAGTCCATTTAAAGATAATGATTCTCTGTGGGATTTGGGGTGTAAAAGAGAGTGTTCTGCAGTTATCTGCTGCCTGCCTGATGCTGCCCATGTGGAAGAGAAGCAGCTCAGAAGACCTGTGTCCAACCACAGCTATCTTTGACTTATCAGTAGGCTTTTCTTCCTGCTTTGGTTACACTTTTTAATGAAAAAATATATGTGGTATTTGAACAACACATTATTTGCTTGACTTGAGAAATTCTGGACATGCTCTCAAATGTCAGGGAGCTAATATCAGTGTTTGAGTTTCATATTCCTTTGCATATGCCAAGTCCCCTTATGGCTCCCTTGCTTCAGATATATTCTTCACGTACCACTTTCACAAAGAAACTATTTTCCCTTGTTCCCACCGATAAAAACTCCTGGCGTAGTTTCATCTCCTCTAACAGGAGCTGCTAATGCTGGATTTAAATTCTTTCTTGCTGTGAGTTGCCAGGCAACTGCCACACGAATTCACCTGCAGACAGCTGGCTGTGTCCATTGTCCCATTCCAGGGCAAATAAGTGAAAATTCCATCCACACGTCTTGGATTGTTATGAGCTGAGGGGATTGAGGCTGGGAAGTGTCAGTCTGGCCACCCCACAGGTGGGCGATGCTCACTACTACTCATCTGGCCTAGCTCAGTTGGGTGGTTTGTGTTCAGGTTTTCTTGCTTTTGGTGTAGTATGTCTCTTGGTGTGCTCCAGCAGGTATACAAGTCCTTGAGAAAGTGTAGGACGCCTGTCTACTGTCACTGTAAATCAGCCTAGGGATGTATGCTAGTATGTTTTCTGAAGGTTATAGCTTGCTTTAACCAGAGCTGTTCCTATTCACTTCTAGTGGAACTCAGATACTTTACTACAAGTCATGAAAATCTGCCCTTCATTGTAGGGAGTTAAAATCTTCAAGAAGACAGTCACCTGACTGAATAATCAGTAGCTTGCTTCACTGCATTGTTATTAGCTGATGAATCCTTTTCATAATTATTGTTTCTTAGGAGTATTCGTTGTCTTTCAAAGGTGTGCCTATGGTTGTACATGCACTTATCAAGCAAGTTCCTGCTGAATTGCACTTAGCATTTTATTATCATCAGTTCCATATAGTTCATGGTTGCCTATAAATTCTTGCTGCTAAAGCATAAAATATTACGAATATATATATTTCATAGATTATGAAATGCTTATTCTTCCACGAAGTGAGCAGGAAAACTCACAAAAAAAAAAAAAAAAACCAACCCAAAAACAACACAAACACAAAAGGGCAAAGCTTACAGAAACTTTCTAGGAGATGAATGTCTTATCTTGTGTCTGCTCCAAGTTGCTTTTCCTGAGCTCTATTACTTGTCATCAGTTGCAAAGGGCAGCCCAGTGTGAGCAGAACACTGTGCCTTTAGGGGTGAAAGCACCAATGAACTGCTATGTATTCTAGACAGAAAAAATGAGGCAGATGTAGGTGATAGAACTTGTGTGTGTGTTTGGAGAATATTAGCTTTATCAGCATAAACTATTAACGGCCAAATATTTTAAAGTGCTTGAAGTTAATTGTATGGAAAAATATAGGAGCCATTCCATGAAGATGTCTGGGCTGGAACTTGTAATTAAGCCGAAAAGAGGTCACAGGCAATGATAATGTGCTTCGTTCTAATTAGGCTTTGATTCTGCTTCTGCTTAGCCAATAATTAGCACTGTGAGCTTGTACGTCCATTTAGCATCAAGTCCAGGACAGAAGGACTGAAAATGCATGCTAAGAAAATGGTTATTACACCCTTGACTTGTAATATAAATAAAAACTGCAATCTCAGTGGAATTAATGGCTTAATCTCAGTTAATTTCAGGCTTCTCTTTTTTTTTTTTTCTTCTTTTTTTTCCTACATAACCTCAGGATCTCTTCCTATTGCAGTTCCCCCACTTTCACCTGAATGCTGCAATAAAACTAAATGGCAGCTGCACTGCCTGAACAGCTTAAACTTAGGCCTGATCCTCACCTGTTCTTTCAGCTCTGTTATAGGGTTATCTCCCTATCACCAAATGTACTAATTTGTTGGTTTGGGCAAAAATTCACAATATTGTTTTTGCTAATTAACTATAGCAAGTTATACAATTTAAAGAAATCTCTGTGGGATTTTGGAGATTTTATTTCAGTTGCAGTAATTAGTTACATTAATTATATTAGTTACAGTTCCAGCCAGTATCACTTTAGGTTTATCCACCTTCAAAACACTGATCTTAAAAAGGAAAAGAAAAAAAAAATGATTGGTTAATTTTTCTCATCAAGGATACAGAAAATATACAGGTTAATGCCTAAGAATCTTCATAAACACCTTTGTCTGAGAACTGCCAAAGTGTAGAAATGTTCTGGCAGAGAAAAATTCAGTTTGTGGAAGACTGCAACTTGCAAAAAGAAAACGCTTTATACCCACCTCCCTTTTTTTCTAAAGTAGACTCAGACATGAGGAATTTTTGAGTTATGAACTCAAGTATTTCACTAGTAGGTGGTGTGAGTCCAATGATGTAATAATTATTGAGGCTAAAGGTGCTTATATGTAAGTGAGCAGCTCTGATGGCAGCTGAAGTTCTTTGCCAGGGAGTGAAAAAAGATGAAAGAAGTCCATTTAATCCCTTTGCCATCTTCTCACCAGGCTATTCTGCAGTGCAGCAGGTGCAATAGCAGTTACTTTGCTTTCCCAGATGGCCACCCAGCTCCAAGAATATTGGCCATGAACTTTGCTTCTAGGCTGTTGAAAAAAAACAACGTTCTTTGTCATCAGCAGATATTTCTTCTGTGCTTTGAAGGAGGAAAAAAGATTTGCTCCTGATGTTCTCACATCCCTTAGAAAATGGTGTGTGCATGAGGAAGGGGTGAGATGGGAAAGCAGTGGGTAAACTCTGCAAAGACAGAAAGGAGGGGGTGAGGGGCAGGACTGCCATAGGCAAACTTGTTTAAATGCACAATTCATCTTCCAGAAGTCTCCACCTTTATTGAGTTTGTTTTGTCCTTCATTAAGGTGCAGCAGAGAGGCACATGGGTCAGACACTTTCTCTACCAAAGGGGTATTTATGAGCTTTTAAGTAAAAAGAGAGAAAAAAATATTTTATTAGAGGAGGCTGTCAGAAGAAAAATTGATTCTCTGGCTCTGTGTGAGAAAGCAAATATGTCCCTTTCACCTTAAATTGCTGCATCGGGCTCTGAAAAGTCCAATTATTTGACAGAAATGATTTAACAAATAACTGAACAATAGCAATGAAAGGGAGAAGGTGAGAGGCTCTGGAGGTGGACAAAGTTACTGCAGGGACGGGGCCTGAGGCAGCAAGTGATGAAAAACACGGAGGTGGAGTAGGAGATGGTCCTGGAGGACTTTGTACTTCTGGAGATTTATTTGACAGTAGAATTCCTGCTTTTCACATTTAATAATAAGATGTATTATTACAGTCTCTGGCTTCGAAACGAATTCTAAGGCAGCTCTGAAGCATAGCTGAAGGCTTTATCTATACATTTTTAAAAAGAAAGTGTTATTTTTCTTAAGCTTTATTGAAGTTATAGCCTTGCCAAATTGTCCTTAAACTCTCCAACCTGAAATGGTGGGTAATGGGTGGAGAGCAACTGAGTTTCTAAGTGTTGCCAATGCTAACTGCTGCTCTGCTTTTATTTACCATTCTCTGGCTTGAAAGCTAGGCATGCAGTTGTCCTAATCAGACTGGTGATCTAATGATGTCTGCTTAATGAAGTCACACAGAAGAACAGTGGATGGGCTGAGAACTGTAAGAGCGAGGGCAAGCTTGTGGTGCTTGTCAAGATGAACTGTGCTGCATCAAGGTGGCTGGGGACACAGGGTGGCTTGGCCAGAGCCCAGGTGGGACCAGGTGCTGCTGCCTGGCTGCATTGCCTGCTGGAGGAAAACGTGAGTTTGAGAAAGGAGGAGGAGGCACGTAGTGTTATCCTGGATTTTTGGTGGAGCTGCTCAAATTCAGGTTGTTTGCAGGGGGTTTCAGTACTTCTGACAACAAAGCTGCTGTTTCAGAAGTATGGGGAGCTTCTGGGCTGAAGTGCCTGCAGGTGGAGGCACCCAGAGCTGCCATGTTCCTTTTTGTGTTCTGTAATGTGATGTGCTAGGATAAATTAATAAAATGGGCATGATAAGCTTTTGCAGAGCTTAGCATAGAGGTGAAAAATACCTCGGCACATTTTACCAAAAGAAACCTTCTAGATGATGAATTCTTTCCCTGCTGCCAGTGGTAGCTGCATAAAATAATCTTGTTCATAAAAATACTGTGATCACTCTTAAAAGCTCAGTTAGGTTTCCCATCCCCACTCCTCCTACCAGTGAGCTGCTCCACAACTCTGCTACTCTGATGAGAAATCAATTTGTTCACTGGCTATTTGTAAGTAATGTAATAAAAGAGAAATGCTGAAATGGCCAATACTAATGATGTTTTTCTAAGGCTGTGCAATTGTAAAAGCCATCCTGAGGTTCAATTCTCTTACTTTATTTCTAATGTCTCTTTTTTCCATGACTACAAAGGAGTAAACTCTTTCCTTATCAAAACCTGTTCTTTCCTACTTTCTGTTGAAGCTCCTTGGAAAAAAATTAGCTCTTATGCAAAATAACGTATATTCTAAAATCTGAAAGTTATTGCTAGAATGAAGGTCTTCCCTTCCTAATTAATTTTTTATGTTAATACAGTTTTCTGAACTTTTACCCAGCCTCTGTGGACTTTGTTACAAATCTAGCTGCAAGCCCATTTTATTGCTCCCTATCCTCCTATGCAATTCAAATAGCTCAGCCATATTTTACCATATTTTAGAATAGCAGAGAACTCCTACTGTGCTTTTTCATAATTCTGTAACTGTCAACATGCAAGTGCCTGAAAATTAGTACTTTGCTTTTAGTAACATAGCCAACTTGTCCATAGAATAACTGCATGTTACACACTACGTGTTGATCCCTTAATACCAGCAGGGCATAAATATTGATGTTTCTCCCCTTAGATCTGTTTCATGACAGTTTGCTTTTCACTTGCATTTTAAATAAAATTTTTAATGCTTTTGCCTTACATTTTCATTGTAGTAAACTACCAGCCTCTGCCAAAATTGCCCAAGCATTTAGGCAGTGTTTGTGTCAGGGCAGTCTGACTGAGGAGCTGATGAAATTCACCAGTGAATCTAGTGTGCCCAGCTCTCAGGAAGGTTGAAAAAGCATAAATTTGGAGTATAGTCAATCATGCCTAGTCATATGGCAAAACAGCAAACCCAGGCTTGGACTTGAAGTAGAGATACAAAGTCCCTGAGAGTAATATCGCTTATCTAATAGTCAAATAAGTCATTAATTGGGAGCTTTTTTGACATTAATTTCTTTTTCTTGATTTACATGTGCTTTATCTTGCTTGTTTCTGCTAGGTGCAGTCTGTGCGTATGTTCTGAGATGGGGAAACCAAACTATCAGTTTTGTTTTATTCTTCAGAATTCTTCTATGTTTACAAAGCTCCATAAACTGTAAATAGAAACTAGAGGTTTTGATATTCATCATAATTGGATGGGAAAACTCTCTGAAACACGGGCTGTAAATACTGCAAGTTAATTTTGTTGTTCTCATGGTGGCAGTTGCAGAATCAAATATTCTTAAGTGCTTTCTTGCTGTTTTGTGTTGCTTGTCTGACGTGAAACTGGTTTACAAGGGTGAAAATATTTGGACAGTGAATTTCCATTGGTGAAGGCAGAACTACATGCACTCAGTTCTAGTCTCTGTGGTTTTTGAAAGCCTGACTGAAGATGTAATTTTTTTGTGTTTCAAAGTATGGCCTGTATGCCTTGCAGCATTTCTGTGCCTTCCTCTGGTCTTACACTAATATTTAATTGTGATGTTCCACACTCTTTCCAAATAGGTCACTGTATCTCCCACCACATTCACTGGGTTGTTTCTTCTAAGCAAAGCAGTACTGTGCTGCTATATCAGAGTGGCTTTGTCAAGTAAAACTAAATATGAATGTGCCACTGAGCAAGTGCTAGTAAAACAAATGGCTCTTCCCTTATATTTTTAGATGTGAGCTTGTGTGCTCATGGAGAATGGGGAATAAAATTTATTAGAATGGAAGATACCTTGGTCCTGATTTCCAGTAGCTGCTTTGCCAAAATGAGCAGCCGTTGAGTGAGGAGATTCCCTTGTCCCACGTGTGCCCACAGTCAGCCTGCAACATGGCAGAGAGAGTGGAAAGAGAGCAAAGAGATTAAAAACAGCCAGGAAAAAGCGTGAGAACAGGGAAAGTAATTTGCTTTGACCTAAGCTATAAATCTGCAAGGCAGTAATGACCATCTCTTGACACTCACTGCGGCATTGATCAAGTGCTCTGTCCCAAGGTTTTTTCCCCTCTGAACCCTGAAGTGTTCCTTGGGTGTCTGTGCCAGGACTCAGCCACGTTGTCAAATACCAGCTGTGAATAGGTAACCAGAAGAAATCTTCTATCTTAATGTGATTGCTTGTCATGCTAAATAGGAGCGCCATCCTTATTTCTGTAGCAAATTATGCAGTCCTTTGATCACAAACAACGTGAGGCTCAGCTAACCTCAGCGATTTGATCTGAGCAGATAAGCAAGGAGGGACACAGGGATTCAGTGAATGAAACTCTGACCTCAGCTCACGTGTTCAGGGCTGAGTTTGGCAGCAAATATTGATCACCATAAGGAGAACTTAAAGCAAAGGAAAAGCCCTGGAGAATTGGCACCTGGCCTACGGGAGTGCTGGGAACTTTTCTTCTCTCTGCATAATGCAATGAAACGTTTTGCTTTCGTGAAGAAACAGAGTGGGTTTCTTTTTACGGCCACAATGATATTCTAAGCTAAGAGACTATTTGGGAGGGAAAAAAATTATTCAACAAGCTGAAACATCAGACTGTTAGTTCCAACTCCCGCAGTCTTGAACAAGGAAGATTTCAAGATTTGTTAACAGCTGAAGTATTTGGGAACACAACTAACTGAAGCTTTTGAATGTTTGTAAAAGTAAATAAAAATTAGCTTTATTATTTCAATTTTGACATATACCACCTGGAGCCCAGATGCAAACCTTTCCAGAAATGGCTGGCCATGGCAGAGGGAGCTGCCTGGTGCGTTTTGGCTGCACTGACGGCTCAGTGCCCACCTCTGTCTACTCTCTACATAGGAGGTGGGTTTTCCTGAGCTTCCCCCAGGTCTAGAAGGTATTTTCTCCTCTTTATAAGGCCCTAGAAATAAATCAGAGTTCAGACTTTCAGGTCAGCCTGGTTGGCAAGTCCACAGCCTGTGTGTACACAGTGAGTCCTGGACTTCTTGCTCTTCTTTTATACTTATTTTTTATTTCCACTTGAATGAGATTCTGGCTGGACATCCAGCTTAAACATATAGCATGGAACTGTAGAGCTAGAGGAATTGTTTCTCAAGTCAAGCTGCAGACCAAATGTTGAGCAATGCTTTTGGTATTCCTGTCTCTCTTTGAAAGATATTCAGATAAACAGGCTTGTTTTTTTTAATATCTATTGAATGATTCTCTCCCAGCTCTGCCCTGTCCCTCTTCCTATCGCAGCGCTTTCAGAGCATGCTGTAGCCCTGTGCAGATAATGTTTTATCACAAAATGCTGACAGATCCTTCATGCTGGCTGTGCTCATCTCTGCTGCTGCACTCCGAACTGCTGCCATTATTAAAGCTGCAGCAGGAATGCATAATTAGCCTCTAAACCAACCCTACCCTGCAATGATATTTCCTTCCTGGAAAACATGAAGTAGAAAGAACTTGTCCCTCTGTAGATGGTGTTTCAGAAACACCCAAAAGCAGCCCTTTATTGGCATTCTGGTGAAAAACAAGATGAGTCTGAATCAAAGAACTCAAACCTAATGCAAGTTTTCCTTTCAAGCATGTTAGACTGAGGCACTGGGAAGCAAAATTAAAGCTTGTCTGCTGGTCCCCAGTGTGCATGGGGACATGCAGGCAGGGTCCCTCCTCAGATGTGGAAACAGAAACTTGTTTGCTGAAGAGCTAGCAAGGGAAAATCCTTGCTGTGGGGATCAGAAGTCTGACCACTTGGGCTGCAGAGCTCAGAACCTCTTTTGTGATGGGCTGCAAGCTCAGATTTGTCTGTCCCAGCTTGTTTTCAGTGCAAGTGTGGTGCATTTTCCTGTTAGAGCCTGGACTGTTGGAGGGAGACTCAGAGAGCACAGGGTGGCTGTACTTTCTAGCAATAATAAAGAGGTCACATACACACATTATTTAATCATGCTATTTAATGCTGGTTTGCTGTGTTGCCTTGGCACGACGAGAAAGTGTTGTGAAAAGCTGTGCAGTTTGATTCATAACCAGCGTGGCCGTGATGTAGGAGTGTATGCAGGGGGATGGCATTGCTGTGTGTCTTTATTTTGTACTGAAATTAAAATAATGCTGCTGTGAAATGCTGAGCAACTTCCCTAAAACTGCTGAAGCGGGTTTCAAAGAGCTGTAATGGGCATATCCTGATAGCCTTCGTTGTCATCAACACAGGACAAACCTGTCCTGAAGTAAGGCTTTGAAATAAAAGACTTGTCCTTTAGAAGCATGTTAATAGCCAGACATTGCTCTGCAAGCTTGATTACAAGACTTTTTAAGATGCTCATACAGTTCAAGCAATAACTTGTCAAAGTGAATTTCTCTCTGTGGGTATTACAGGTAAAAGCTTATTGTTTCTGTATGGAAATGTTATTTTCTTCATCTCCACTATTGTTTCTGTTTTGGAGGGATGAAACTTGGGAAGTGGAGCTGCGTTCTGTGGACTAGGCAGAGTGATAATGAAGAATTCAGAATGATGGATGAATAAAATGATGGATGGAGAGAGCTGAAATCATTCTGATGTTTTCCCTGCCTTTGCCACATATTAAGAACAGATGTTTCTGATCCTAAGTGGGATAGAAAATGCTGGCTAACGCTGCAGTTTCATTGATTAGAACTCAAAGCTACACTGGGCTTTGCTTTTCAATTTTCCTCTCTGTGGTGTTCAGTCTTTTCCCATTCCTTTGCATTTGACGCAAAGGGGGGACATTTGGTTACAGGACACCAGCCTGTGTCCCTGAATTCTGACACTTTTTTGGCTCCGTGGCAACAAGCAAAAATAGATGCACACCCATCACAAAACCTGCAGAGATATTTCTCAAGTTTTTTAAGGGGGAAGGGAGTTGCATCCAGTGAAGGCATCCAATGGCTCAGGCCTTGCTAGCAATGTGCTTGTGGTAGCTGAGGTGCAGTTTTAGGGGGACTTCATTGCCACAGAATCTCTAAACTTCCATAAATGAAGAGAGTGTTTATTACAGTTAAGAACTTCCCACACATCAGAACTAAGAGTGTGGCACGGCAGGCTTCGCTCCAGCTCTGTTTTGCTGTCAGTGGTACCTCGCCATTGTGATGTTGAAAGCTTCCTCGCTGACTAAAAAGGATTAGGGGAATTTATTTAATCTTACATACAGGTCCCATTCTCCACCTGTAAGAACTGATATCGAAAAGGAGCAGTGGGAAGATAGATTTCCTCATTTGATATCTCTGAGTCAGCCAGCATATGAGTTTCCTTGTTTATTTCAGTTATCACTCGGTTGACTGATCGCTGTTTGCTACTTGGTTTTCATCAATAGGAACGACAGATTTTTCTTCAGATAATCTCTAAGCCATTTTATTTTTCTGCTATGTGCAATCTCATGGCTTTTTTCACACATAACTCTTTTCACCGTATAAATTTCAAGCATGTAATTTATAAAACAATTTTTAGCTGTCTGAGGTCAAACCCCCCCCCCTTTCAAACATTTCCAACCTGATGCTCGTTCAGATGGAGAATAGCAGATGGAGAAAAGCAGAATATGACCAGAAAATAAAAGAAAAATCTGAATATTTGCAGCCTGTTCTTCAAAAAAGAAGCATCAACATCACTTTCAGGCATTGCTCCACAATAAATCATTTTGAAAGGAGCATTATTGAGGAAACTGTGATCAGTCACAACAGGAAGAAGCAGAGATTCTCCATGTAAATATTTGTCTTGTGTTATTTATTTCCCTACACCCTTATTTCTGTGATTCATGGATGCTCTTAATAGGATTTCTGAACATTTAGTAGAAGATACTTTTATAGTTCTGCACTGAGTAGTGCCTAATCTGTGCTCATCCCCAGTGAGATTATAGAATAAAACTGTATTCACGGTGCCACAGCAAAACAAATTTTTTCCCAATAAACCTACCAGTACCTCACCAAGGGAAATCATTTTATTATGGCTTTTACTTCAGAAGAATAAAGTACATCTTTTTAATTAAGCTTATCCTCAGTTTAACAGCAGAAAGTAATCTCGACAGCAGCATTATTGCCACTGAACCAATGAAATAAATATTTTGCGTGCCGCAGGCAGCAAGGCTGGCTGGCTTTGCCTTTCCAGGAGTGCTGGCTCTCTCCCCAGGTGCAGCTGCAATGCTGAAGATCGAACGACCTGAAGCATTCCAGCAAAGCAGCATTCCCAGAAAGCATTCCTGGAGCTCCTTGGTATGGCTCTGGAGAGAAGCTTAGCAAGTTGTGAACTCAAGGTGAGAATCATTTAGGGGTTCAACTTATAGTTGGAACCTAAAAGGCTTCTCAGACTTCTGAGCACAACTTCAGGTTATATTTGAAACCTGGAACTCGCATGTAACGTCACTGTCTTTGAGTTATGATATGAAGCTTCCTGGAAACAGTCAGGTGATGCCCCTGTTGCATTAGGATCATCAAAGATCAGCATTAATAGCATTATTCTGAAGCCATAAAAAACACAACTAAAAGCAAAGAAATGATAGATTTTATGGCATTCATGAAGTTCTGAAGAAATAAAGCAAGCTGGCTAGCATTACTTCTGCAGTAGCAGTTGAACAAATATCATCTGAGGCGCATGCAGAACAGAAAGCATGTCTCCCTCAGATGCATTGTGAAATTAATGGTCAAGCATACTTAGTTATTTTTAACTCATTTAAAATGGCAAAGTCTGATACTTCTTCCTGGTTGGAATAGCTGCCTATGTTTGCATATGCTCAGGTATCCTGAGCAACAAATAAATAAGAATAAAGCCTGCTAAAAAATCAAATTCAGCTCAGCAAACGCATCACTAAATGATGACCTGTCATAACGCTGTTGTTGTTGTCTCAGCCCAAGATAAGATGCTCACTTCTTCCTTTGATCATCAGATGTTTTCTGCAAAACCTGCACAGGGAAATATTGAGGGAAAACAAGCTATGTTTGTATTCTCTAATGAAACATGAAAGGAAGAAACAAGCTCCTAACCACATCTGCTTTGAAAAGCTGCGTACGCTCTGTGTTGGATGACTTAATGTTTCTTAGAAGAATGTTGCAGAGGGAATGTTGGTTATGCTTATGGTTGCTTATGTCTGAGGTGGGAAGGCACACAGTAACCCCACTGAAATATCATCTGGTTCCAACTGAAGACACACGATGCCACTTGTTGCTGCTTATTGCCTTTCCCCAGCTACATCCAGATCTTGCTCCCATTTCTTCCTGGTAACTGTAGGGAATTACTTGGCAGGACAGTTGTTTCATTCTAATGTGCTGCTGCTGATCAAAACCACTTGCATTTTACTAATCAAAGCCACACAAACCATCAAATAGATTGCATCTGATCCATCTGAAATGTTTGGAGGATCTGTGGTGGCAGTTATTCAACCTGCTGAGGATTAATTCAACAGCTAATGAAAACAAACAAAAAGAGAAATATTAGCTTGGGGCTCCCATACGCCCACCTGCATTAATAAACAATACAAGTTCTTCATGTCAGTGGGAAAGTGTTTGTTAATATTAGATGTGTGTATGGATGGTGAGGTGCTGTGATGCTGAACTTCCTCTGAAGGGCTGCATTCCTCTTCTAAAGCACTGACACCCAGCTGAGTGTGGCGTGAAGTGAGAGGATGCATGGTGCTCTCCGCCAGGCAGAAGAATTTGCATTCCTTAACAGACCTCCTATGGATGATGCCCTAACTTGATTCTGAGGGGTTGAATTTTCTTATTTTCATTTTTTTCAATGAACAGTGGGAGCTGAGTGAAGCAATGTCCTGCTGTACTTTTGCAGAATGAAATGTGAAAGGATGGCCAGAAGCAAGAGGAGCAGAGAGAGAAGAGGGGGTGGGGCCAGGAACATCAGAGCAGAGAGAGGGAGAGGTTCCTGGAGGCAACAGCAGGGGAGGAAGGATGTGGATTGTCAGTGTGACTTGACCAAAGGATTTGGAGAGAATGCAGGAAAATAGAAAAAAAAACAAAAACAACACCTCTAATAGCAAGATGCTAAGGATTATGCTGGGTTGGAAAAGAAGTGAGAGATTTCACAGAGCCTGGTGAATGTTTGAGATGCAGCTGGGATAGTGAGCTCAGGGACAGGAAGGCCACGAGGTGACATAGGGCAGGCAGGGAGATGCCTCTTCTGGTGCTTGGTGCAATGAGCTGGAGCCAGCATAGGGCAGAAATTATCTAGACACCAAGGGCTGTGTGGGGACAGCTTGTGAAGGGAAGTGAGTCCTGCTCAGAAAGAGCAGCAGGTGAGGGGTAGATGCTGCATGGCCTGGGGCAAGGCAGGGCTTGAAAAATGGAAGCATTAAAAATCAGAGACCAAAGCAGGAGGCACAATAAACTTCCATAGGATGCTTCTTTCTAAGATATTTGCAGGTCACTTCATCACCTTTGCACTGATGTAGATATTTGGGGTGTTCTCTTGTTTTCCTGTTTGTTCAGCCCCGTGTGCAGGAGCAGCCACAGAAGAAAGTGCTGCAAGTAGGGTTAATCTGTAGTAAAAAGAAAGAGGCTTCTAAAGCCATTGATAAGGGAAAGTGAATGGTTTTGGTTTTCCCTCATGCTAAAAAACATTAAAAAAAAAAAAAAGAAAAAAAAAGCACTTGAGCAATTCTTTCACTTTCTGAGGTCATCTGGGGAGAAATAACAGACATGAATGTGCAATGGTGAAGTTTTTATTTGCCCAGCTTGCATAGATAGAACTCACTGTGGTTTATAAGTCCTTTGATAGCCACTCAGATATTGTTAAGCTGTGTAATTTCAGGGTAAATGGTCAGTAATGAAGAACAGTGCTTAGAGTTCTGTACAATGCAGACCTAACTTCACTGCTCAGTAGGAGCAGGATCCAGTCTGCCTGAACAATAAGGACAGGATGGCTCTCACAGAAATGCAACTTTAGCCTCAGACGCTGCACCTGTCCTGTCAGAAAATGTCTTTATTTTTAAAAGAAACACCCAGAAATCTGGAAGAGGGAATTACAGGTTTATACGTGTTTCTTTTTTCAGCTAAATGCTTCCTTTGATTCCTTGGATAAATTTTCCAAACTCCCTCTGAACTGCCTAATATTTTAACAAAGGCCTGGATGTACTCTCTACCCTTTGTAAGAGTGCTCCTTATCTCCCTCAGTTCATTTTTGTAACTCATCCCCAATTAGTAAGCTGTGCTCAAATGGCATTGATCTTCCCCTGGCCTTCATGCTGCCACTAGACAAGGAATGCTGAAAAGAGCCTTTGTGAACATTTTCTCTGCAAATATTGCTTCCCATATCTGCAAGTTACCAAAGAAGTTGCAGTCTGCTCTGGGGAGATGAGTGTGGGACTTGTCTGATGAAATACAGAGACTGCACATTAATGGATTCCTCAGGACAGAACGCTTTGCAGTCAGGGCCCTTTTATCCTGCTGTGGTGACAGAGGAAATGAGATCGTGGGATTTTCAGTTCTAAGTAAAATATGAAACAGTAACATTTTTATTTCCAACCCACACAGGAGATTCTGAAAGCATCTCCCATGCATTTTGAAGAGGGTACAAAATCAAAGTGTTCCACAAATAAATTCTTCTCTCAGGATACAATAATTGGCACATCACAATCTGAAATCTTTAATTATCCCTGCCTTGAACATATGCATATGAAAATTCTGGAGAGAGTTGCTCAGGAAGAAAAGGAAAAGTTTCCAGCCTCTGTGGTTCAGTGTGAAAACCAACTTGTCTGGCATTCTCCTGAGCTAGATCTAGAGAGGTGTAGTTACTGTGGGTTGTGCGTCTCAGTTCTAATTAATCATGGCTTCTGACAGTGCACAGTAGTGTAAAATCCTGAACAACACTGTTCAATGTATTTGCAGTTCTGGTGCAGCACCATTTTCTATTCACCTTCTTTTTCTCATGCCTCTGATTCTTTTAAAGAGTTTCTTTGCTTGCCAGACCTCCCCTTTTGTTGAGCCTCCCCTGCTGCTGCTT
Organism: Tympanuchus pallidicinctus; assembly: GCF_026119805.1. Lineage (NCBI taxonomy): Eukaryota > Metazoa > Chordata > Aves > Galliformes > Phasianidae > Tympanuchus > Tympanuchus pallidicinctus. Next base: position 1,703,717 of record NW_026294722.1, read on the forward strand.
AATGCCTTTTGCTCAGGTTTGCTTTAGTTTGCCCAAGAAACCAAATAAATATTTTATTTATTCTGAATTTTTCCTCTGGGGCTTCTTTTGCTTTTGAACAAAGCGCAACAAATTATTACAAAGGGACCCTGAGAAGATCAGCAGCCAAGAGTGCTGCATATTTTATGTGAATTTTAGACAATATCCCTGTTCTGCACAGGGAGAATGGCTCAATCATTTGTATAACTTGGCTGGAGCGTGTCACGTCTGTATCTAATGGGTAGATAACTTACACACAGTGAAGAGTAAAAACTGCTTTTTTGCCTGATGGTGTGCTCACGTTTACGTTATTGGCAATTCCTACTTTACACTAATGGGCAAATGTTAAGAGCAGAGCAAATTCAGATTTATCTTTGCTTGCTTGAAACTCATTGTAAAACCTCAATGAGCATTTATGGTAAGTCATTCCAGGCTTTTCTTCCCAGCATCGCTGAGAACATGAGCAGTGAGTAAATGTCCTGTTACTAGATAGTGTACTGAGCTGAAATACTGTCTTATCAAATCCTCACTGCCTTTTCTATAATGTCAATCAAAGATTTATTTAAATTAGCAGTCTCAGATCAGAGAGGAAAAGAAAATGGAATCAAAGTAACCAGATCTGGCAATGAGAATGTGGCAATCCTATGAATGCCCTGCGATGCTTTGGAAACAAACACATTTTCTTTTTCTTGGGAATGTTCCTTTAGTAGTAAGTTTGGCAAGTAAGAGGAAGCATCTGATGTTTATTACTTTTATATAAGCACACTAAATTAGGTTTAAACTTACATACCTTATGTTTATTATTTTCAATATAATGCACAATGTGCTGCGTAGTAAATATAAAGTTTCAGAGCTTTCCATTCCACTTGCATAATCCACGCAGTTGTGGGAATGCGTGGTGCTAGAAGCTCCGATTTCCCTTTTCTTCATGTCAGCAGTAGACTTTCTACAGTTGGTTTGTCTTCTCTGCTGTTATTTGTGTGTTGTTCTTCTGCCAGTTATGTCATTCACACATACAATACTGGATAGCCTTTTCAGTCTCCTCCAGTCAGGAGAAGGTAAATATTTCACTGTTATCTATAATACAGTCACCAGATCTCAAGAGAGGGAAATGAGGAAGGAGGAAGTCAGCTCAGGACCCCAAGGAGGTTTTCCTCTACCATGTAGATATTCTCTCTATTCTATATTCTGCCCTGTACTCATCCTGTACGGTGAGGCCCCAACTCAAGAATTGTGTTCAGTTTTGGGTACCTCAGTACAGAAAGGATGCTGAGGTACTGGAGCAGGTCCAAAGGAAGGCAACAAGGCTTATGAAGGGCTTGGAGAGTATGCCCTACAAGGAGCATCTGAAGGAACTGGTGCTGTTTAGTCTGGGGAAGAGGACGCTGAGGGGAGACCTTACTGCTCTCTTCAAATACCTGAAAGGTGATTGCAGCAGGGCAGGGCTGGTCTCTTCTCACTGGTGACAGGTGGAAATGGATGAGGATGAGGGGAAATGGCCTCAAGTTGTGCCAGGGGAGGTTTAGGTTGGATATCAGGAAAAACTTCTTTACAGAAAGGATTGTTAAGCACTGGAATAGGCTCTCCAGGGAGGTGGTTGAGTCACCATCCCTGCATGTGTTTAAAAACCGTTTGGATGTGGTGCTCAGGGACGTGATTTAGCAGAAGGTTGTTAGAGTTAGGGTAGGATGGTTAGGTTGCAGTTGGACGCGGGGGGTCAACCTTTTTCTGGTAAATAGAGTTAGAGCCAAGTTTTGTGTGTCAGTTTCTGTGAACTAAGAAAAATGTAATTGAGTAATCCATCTGGATTCAGATTTTCTCACCGGTTTGGGTCTTAAACCTTTTAAGTGAAACTGGAACAGGTTGGTGGTTTTGCAGAAAACCAAAATGGAACACGTTGATCCAGTCTGACTTAAGCATGAAATTGTATCTTGAGAGTTGTAAATAAAATCTCAGGCCCATAGAAAAAGAAGGAAAATCTCATATAGGTTAGTGCAAAGGAAAAGCAAATTTTTCCTGTTTCAAAACTTGGATTAGTGAAATTAAAGTTATTTACCCATGTCAAAAGGAGACAATCTTCCAATTATTTAATTTCAAAAGCAGTGAACAAGAAGAGTGCTAAAATTGCAAAGGTTTGACAAATTAAGGTTGCATTACCCAGTTAGAGATATTTAGCATGCTGTGCAGGTTGGTGCCGTCTTTTATCTGCGCAAGATTCGATTCACATTCAGTCTCCATCTGGAGAAATTCTGGTTTTCCATTTCCTCCCCCTGTTAATGTGAGTGGCTGGTGCTCCTACAGATCACTCAAGGACTCACTGTCCTTGGCAGTATTGAATGTCTCCTTTCTTGATATAAATGAACTTTTTTTTTTTTTGCGGTGTATCAAATGAAAGCAGTCTTTGCTCCAACATTAGGTTTCCCTCCCAAGTTTTATCTACCTTTTCTTAAGACTTCTGTGGTTGTCAGTCACCATTTTAAGAAACTCCAGGGGAAGATGACCTAGAGAATTTGTTTATTGTTTCACCATCCTCAAAGTTGTGCTTCTCTATAGAGGCTGTGAGGAACATAACATGGGGTAACTGGGGGATTACTGAATTGATGGGATTACCATTTTTCACTTGCTGAACTTCTTTACTTCTTCAAGAGCAAATGAATATGATATCTAGGAACTAGACACATTCAAATAGTAATATCTTTAAAAAAAAAATAGTAAAGAAGAAACCCATGGCTCTCCCATAGACATTTTTCATTATTTTTTTTTTTTTGACCCACTTTTCCCAGTCCTCCCATGGTTAGATCCCATCAGAAACTTCTCAAGCAGGGAATGCCCTCCTTAATTTTGTTATAGGTTAGATTTTAACCTTTTGAAAAAGGCTTCCTGCTAGTCTCAAGATTCCTTTTGAGGAGCCCAGGATTTGCACTGTTTTATAGCAGTATCTATTTGTTATCTAGAATCTTTTGTTACTGCTGCCTCCTTTGTCTTCTTTTGTACTCTGATAGTAACTTCTATGCAGAACCAGGTTTGTAATCTTCTGTTAACTTCAGCTCAAGTCTTTACTCTCTGGCTTGATGTGCTTGCTCTTATTTTAATGAAAAATACTTCCTTTTGGTCTAACATCTGTCTGTATTGATTTTAGCAATCGTTTATTTCCTGAGGTTTTATCCATTCTTGTGTGAGAGTGCATCTCACACTGTGCAGGATTTGCCAGAAGAGCTGCTAACCACCAACCAAGGGAATTTCATAAAACAGCCCTAAAGCAGCAGGCTGTGGTTGTATGCAAAGCTCTGCTGTTCACTTCACCTTCTGGAAGAGGCCTGGCCCCTTTTGTTGTCTTTCCTTGACAATGAGAGGGCTCTGGGCACACACCAGTTGGGCTGAAATTAGTGGCTGTCATGACATTGCTGAGCAGTTTTAACATTCATTGCAAGAGGGGGAAAAGAGAAGTGACCATTCTCTGCTGTTGAATCCTGTCCTGTGCAAAAGCAATCTTCACAGTATCAATTTCCTGCATATAAAACTAATTTTCTGTGTAGAAAACAGAAGCTGAAGGAGCTGGTAAAACCTGGCAGTTTGAAATTCTCCAATGGATGCTGAGCACTAACCTTGAATCTGATAGTCTACTAACAGCACACGCAAAGATCTGCTTCTGGGCACTGCAGTCTGCAATACTCACCGAGTTGCTGCAGCTACAAAAATAATATGTAGAGTACTTTAGGTTTTGTTGTTGTTGACTTAGGTTTATTTCTTCCTGGATGTCGTGTGGGCTCAGCATTTTGCAGTATTAAACAAATAAAATCTGTGTAAATCCCAACACAGTCTCCCTTTTTTTGTGGTCATTTGGTACTTAATATTTGTGCTTTGCTTTCCAGCTTTAAAACAGGGACCATAGCTGTTTTCTCCCTCACAGGGATAATGTGGGAAAGCTGTGTTAAAAGCACTGCCTATTCATAGCCTATAGCAATATAGTGCACAAAAGAACTCCATTAGTTGAATGCACACAGAGATGCTTGCTGTTACCAGATATCTCGGCTTTACTAAGCCAGAAAATAGCAAAGGCCAAAACAGAAAATCTATCCCAAAGAGCAGAGGGGTTTCCTGGCAGAACCAGAGCACAAGCAAGCCAACATCCCTACAAAATAAGTGAAGATTTATAGTGTCTTCCCCAGCAGCTCTCTCCATGCAGCAGAGTGAAGGGCTCCTCCGCATCACCAAAGGCATGATTAATGCCTCGTTGGGAGAGAAATGTGGTGTGCCCAGCATTGGAGGGGGAGAGCTGCATCGGACCGTGGGCTTCTGGTGCCTCCCATTGGTTCCATGTTTCAGCACGTTTTGCTCCTGCCCTTCGTCACTTGGGAGCTGCAGTGAGGTGGTTGCTCTTGTTGGCAGATGGCAGTCTGGGTGGAACTTTGCAATGTGCATCAGTCTCCAACTTTGACAAGCAGTTGGTTTGTGCTGGTGCAGCACTGCCGTCTCTGCAAGCCAGGGCAAGTCCCTCTATTGTTTCCTGCTGTTTCAATGAAGAAAGATTTTTGCTGTTGTTATTGGGTGATACAATTGTTTTGTTATAAATAGCAGTAGATAGTGGATTTATGTGACTTAATTCCACCTGTAAGATATCTGGCAGTGATGTGAAATGTGCAGAAACAATCAAGATCTGGGCTTCCTGATGGCTGCAGGTTAGCATAGGCTCCGTGTATTCTTCAAACTCACACTACCAATTTTCTCTAGCACGCTGAAGACAAATTGTGACATGGTAACCTAGAAGCAGAAGGCTTTTCTACACAATTTCATGAGTAATTCTTTGTAATTGTTCAGAGCAAACCAGCTGAAGCTGGCAGACACAAATAACTGCATCAGTGTTTGCCAGCAGGGAGAAGTAGCCTTATTTTACAGACTGCTGGTAAATCTCTTGGAGGTTTCCTCTGCACCTGACTGCTAGATGGAAGACATAATTGGTGCTTGTGATGGGCAGGCCCCTGAAAGGCCAGGGGTTTGCAAAACTGCTGTAAAATCAATAGGTAGTACAGAATTATGTGAGCACTGAATCTCTCTTTGCTTATATGATGGAGGCCAAATGCTTTCCAAACTAAAATGAAGAAAGTCATAATGTAAAAGAAATTTTGCTGGACTAAGTTGTGAACCCAAATCATACAAATAAAGGAGCTTGAAGTAGAGCTAGAAATAGTGAAGAACAAAGCCAAAGAATTAGCTATAATGCAAATAACCCTTGACTTTAGAGGATTAGCCCAACTGATTACTGAAACTCATTTAAACCTCAGAAGGAACAAGAGTCCTTCTGGCCTCAAGTTACCCAGAGGCAGAGGGAGTCGGTGCTTCTTCGAAAGACAAACCCAAGGGCTCTGATGGAGGGGAGGATGGCCAGGCTGCAGTCAATGGGGATTGGAAGGCGTTTTCTTCCCAGCTCACCTCTGGTCTTTTCCTTTCTGCATCATGTCTTACAGCAGCAGCAGCTGGGTTACTCACCTGTGAGGACTCAAACCTGGGAAGATTTGGGTAGATAGCACAAAAATGCTGCATTTCTTTGGCCTCCTAAAGTAGACACAGGCTGACAGCTTGACAGCCTTCAGCTCAGGGAAGAGAACACACATTATTAAACATTCGCTGTTGGTGAAAGTGAAATTTTGGTGTGTGAGGAGAGTGGGACCCTTGGTTTGTGTCTGCGCATTGTCATCACCAAACATGCCAGTGTTTTCCCCAAGTACCTGAACTGTGGGAGAATTGTTTGCTTGGCTTTGTTTGACCTCCCAGCACCCTGTAGCTGTGTGTCCATACCATAGGTGGTGCTCGAAGGCACTTTCTTGTTCACTGTTTCTGGTACATATTCATGATGCTCTTCTGCTGAGCAGCCTCCTTCACTTGATGAAGATGGCATGGCTGGGTGCCTTGCTGCCATGCTCCACAAGGCCAAAACCTCCACCTTCTCACTGTCCTGCTGCTATGAAGTGGCATGGATTTAATCAAATAAGCCGAATTTCGCCTTTCCCCACAATGGGGATCTGCCATTTGTTTGCACTGACTACAGGGGGGAGAAAAAGCTGTTGATTTTTGTTTCCATAAAGAGTCTGGAAGGAAGCTCAAACTATACAGTCACAGTCTTCTGAGGAGGCTTAGGCATTATGCACAGCTTGAAACGTCTGTAGCCAATGTAGCATTTAAATCTCCAAGACGATTAAGTGTAATTATTGAATGAAAGGTAATGCTTTTCTTCAACTTATTACTGTTAAATTTAACTTGGGTTTTAGATTACAAAGTGACACCTACTAACTGTCAGTCAATTAGATGTTTAAAGACCACTGGTACGAGATTTCTTCTTTTTAAAGTATATATATGTATACATATAGCCCATGTACCTCACTGGAGAGGTTTCTACATTTTGTGCAAAGTGGGCAAATACCCAGAGCACACAGGAATAAATGAAAAATGAAGCAACAGATTTGCTTTCCAGAACATTTCTGGTTCTATTAATAAGTATTGGTAAAATCTTTCTATTTATTCTGCTTTATCAACTATGAAAATTAAACTTTTAGAATAGTATTTCTAAAAAGCGTTTAATGAAATAATTCATACACTTCCTATCCACTTACGGGCATGGGTTATTCCATCCATAACAGAAATCCTCAGCTTCATGTCACCATTTCTACCCTATGATACCCACTAAAACTTGGAGAGCTTTAGGCTGATCTTTTGGGCTCAGGGGCACAAAGGATCATCGGATCATTCAGGTTGGAAAAGACTTTTACAGCCACATCACTTGGCTGAAGGCACAGTTTGACTCCTGCCAAGGTATTGCTTTTTGTTCAAACAATACAATTTTCCATGGAAATCTTCCTCTAGCATCTGTAATACATGCATTGCTTAAAGCACAGTTGCTGGATAATAAAACACAGAAGTTTCATTAGATTAAAAAGCAATTTGAGGTGATGAATTTTGTACTGCAAGCTACATGATTGGGTCTTCTGTTGGAGGTACAAACTGTTATTACTTCTAAAAATTAAGCATTTTTTCTCATTTCTTCCTGTGGGGAAATTCATTTGAAGTCTTTGTGTTTGTGACTGCTAAAGTAGCATAAATTAAGAGTTTCAGGAGAGTTCTTTTTATAAGCAGCTGCTGATAACTTTTATTTTTACGTTTATAGTAGAGAAGGGAAGAACACGATGATATTGAAAGACATGTCAACTCTGGTAATAAGCATCTTTTCTGAGAGCAATTGACAATATTAAGGTTTTATTTATATGATGAAAAACATCAGGTAGTGGGGGGCTATGTGGGCTTTGAAAGGTGCTTTTTTCTCAACTTTAAGCACTGTCCATTTCATTCTGTGATAGGAAGCCATGGTGAATAGAAACAGGACATGTTTTCTTCTGTTATAACAGCAGGTAATTATTAATATTATCTGCAACTAGAGACAGAGAGAGTAGCTGCTCCCTACCCCAGAATGGCTTTCCCAAGGCTTTTATCGTGGTGCTGTATCTGTGAGATGCAGTCGTGTTCATCCAGAGCAGCTCCCACCCATCGCAGCAGCTCTGCTTTGTTGCTCAGCGCTGGGGTTGCTCACTTTGCACCGCACTGCACAGGGATGTGCTGCCCTGCAGGAAACGTGCTGCCCTGAGGCGTCTCAGGCAAAAGGATCAGAAATGGAGGTCTGTGCTTAGCCAAACGATTCCACTTATTAACACAATAAAGCAGAACTTGTGGTCAGAGTGCTGAAACGAGCAAAGCAATGCAGAGCACACAAAGAACCTTTACTGTTAATACATCACATGTGAAATTGTTTACTTGTGCATGCAATGCCTCCAAACTGTAGGATTTTCTGGGAAATCCTCAGAGGAGGTAATGTTGCTGATCCCCCACTCCAAACCTTCTCGTGTCCCTCTAGGAAGCAGTGGGGGAAAGTTTAAGATTTCTTTTGTAGGTTTGAGGGCTCTCCTGGAAGGGTATTGGGCCAAAAGCCCAGCTGAGGTTCCTTTGACTAATGCATGCAGCGTGGGAAAGAAGCAGGAGGAGTTTGTCCAGTGCAGCTGCACTTCTGTTGGAGGTATTGACTTGATAAAATATTTTATTGTAGTATTCCTATAGCATGAAATGTCACTGACCCGGATACTGAGCACCTATGCCCTAGTTTTAACAGACAGATGGTATTGCTATTGATTTTGTAATCACAGCAAAATTACAAAATCTCTGAAGCATTCTGAACTTGATTAACGTGAGTATCTCTAGACCTGAATTAGTACAAAAGGTTAATCTTCAGAGCTCTGAATTACTGAAACTACCTTGAATCCTTGCGATAGATCATGGGAACTACCAGTGCTGCTTTAAAATTGCATTTAACGATTCATAGAGAAATTGTGTAGTTGTCTGTGAAGTGCAGTAATAATCCTTTAATTACATTTCTGGTATATTGCATTTGGAATTATTTCTCAGCCTCTTTCTGAATGTGTCCTATTGCAATAGTAATACAAACGCTTTGCTTTGTTCTGTTACAAGCTGCTGTCAGAGATCTGTTGGTGTTCCTCCCAGAGGCAGCAAATTAAACTACCAAAGCACAAAAGGTGCACTTCAGTTATACCTTCAATAGCTGACTTAATTTTCCAGATATTAAACTGCGAAATTTTCTATGCTGAAAGTGCAAAGTAGTGGAAATGCAGACATTGAAAACAACATGATTTCTGCAGTAGGATGTTCTGACTGGTGTTCAGAATTTTTTTGCCCAAGAATTAGTGTGCCTGTATAAAGAAAAAAGAAGATGTAAGGGAAACCAGTGACGTTTCCAAACAGGGCTTTCTCAAGTTATCAGTGCAGGATATTTAAAAGGACTGGCTCAAGCTTAGTGTGAGTGATGTATTGCTTGCTATTCATGATTAGAATCCTTCACTCAAGGATGTGTCAGAGCAATGGCCGTTTCATCTGATAGAGGGTGAAAATGGCATTAACTGAAGTAAAAATTGTTTTGAAAGTTCCAAGCTGCTGCACATTAGCATTTGGCTTTGAAGTTGGCCTTCCTTTGTACAGAGGTTGGACCAGATGCCCTCCAGAAATTCCCTCCAAACTAAATTACTCACATTCTGTATATTCCACTGAGGGAAAATCTTACAAGTGGCATTTCTAAGAGTTGTATTTCTTTCTCTAGATTGTTTGTGAGAGGCTGTCCTAAGATAAATTAATTTGGAGACTAACAAAGTAGTAGGAAATTGACTAATAGAAAAGAAAAACAGCCCTGTGGGTTTTCCTTCCTTCCATTGGGCATTGTAGTGTGTATCTTCTTCAGTCTGGCTACCTTGAAAACTGGCAGCTTTATGGAGAAGAATCTGGTTTTGTCTTTTGCAGTACTGCAACACGCAATGCTGCACTCTGGCCTGAGGTCCTCTGCTTCAGCTCAGGTCTCTCAGATACCTAAAATATGCTTTTCCTCAAATGCCATTCTATCCCTGTTACACACCAGCCCAACTCCTAATCATTAGGAATGCTGTCTCTCTCTAGTCATGCTGACTATGTATTTGATCCTAACAAGTCCTAAAGTCTTAAAAATAAATATTTGTAACATATGCCTATTTTTTCCCTCTTTCTTTTTCTCTACAAAGGAATTCATAGAACTTCTAGTGCCAAATAAGTTTTTTCAAAAATAATACCTAAATAAATGACTTTTGTCAGGTAAGAAGAAATGAAGATAGGAAGGAAAATGGCGATCTGAAGAAAAAAATCCAGTGTATTCATAAAGTTCATTCTTTCAAAGTTGGTTGACCCGCATCGTGAACTCTTTTAAAACCAAAATGCCTGGGTAACACAGAGTGGAACACCAGCATGTGATGAATGCTCTTTGTAAACGCTGCTGAAATGCTAGGAGAGTGATTTTTCAGAGCTCATAAAGAAGGGATATAAAAAGCAAACAACAATCTGTTAGCAGAGACACGACAGATCTCAGGTATCCACTTCTGGAGATCAAACCAAACAAATGCACAGACCTGCTGCTCTCCCATCCTCTGTCTACAACATTGCTGCCCGGTTAGTTGTCCTCATCTGACCTTTCTTATTTAAGCTACTCAATGTGATTCTCAACTTCCTCATTTCAAACCAGGTTGAAAATAGATTTACTGAGTTATTGAATTTGAAAACAATTTCAGCAGGCTGCAGTTCCCAGATTAAAAACCATTGAAAGGATGAGGAAATGGGTGATGTAAAAGAGGTCAAGTAGTGAGTGCTGAGGATGTGGATAGAGTTGAGCCTTTCTGTTGGTTCTCCCGTTAGACTTAGACAGTTCTGGAGGTTCCTGCTGTTTTTTTCTTGTGCCTTTCCTGGAGTGTCCTCTAGCATTGAGCATTCCAACAAATTCTGGAACTGTTTCTGAGAGTAGCATGACCTCCTCCAGGAAACACTGCTTGCTTTATCTTTGGAGCCATTTCTATGACCACCACGGGGCCACAGAACAGCACATGAATCAACTTCTAGGCCCAATTCCAGAGCTGTGTGTAGTGCCACCATTCTCATAGAAGACAGAAGAGGCTTTAGAATTACCTTTAGATTTCTGTTTAGAGCCATTCTCCAAACATTGTTAAAAGTCTTACTATTTAGACTTCCCATTTCTGAAATACAGCTCTTCTGCAGAAACGTGGTGTACAAATTACTTGTACTACTTTACACATTCAGACTTGTGTCATTTCTGTTATTTCATACAGCTTTAAACTCAGGCATAAAAGACCAAAGAATTGATGGTGGAAATAAAAGAACTGGCAGCAAGCTGCTAACATGGACAGTAACCTCTGTGCTCAAATTTAGGAACATCCAAGTGCATTTTATTTATTTCTATCCTAAGTGAAATGTATGGATAATTAGAATAAAATCTTTTTCAGAAAATTTGGGAGTTGTTGTGTAGTTGAATGACCATTATGTGCACCTTTATAAAGATCAGATCTAATTGAAAGCCTGAAGCTTGGTGCTGTCTGTATGTTGGGTGGAGCATTCCATGGCTTGCATTCTGCTGCTGTAACTGAACCTTATGGTGTGAATTCCATCCATTTTACAAAACTCCTATTGTCAAAACAGTTCAGACTCCAGTTATCAGATAAATGAGACAATGGTAAACTGGCAGCAATTGCTAAACTAATTTGTGAAGCAGTCTTAGATTACAAGTGGATGGTAGAAAATCACAATCTGATTACAGCTATTGCAGAAGTAAGAAACCAGATTAAATTCATTGGATAATTATTCAAAAGTGAATCACTTTTTCAGTACAACAACTTACACCCCAGGGGAAAACATGTTGTAGAACTTTGCAGAGGAGCTAGTGCCTTCTCTCGAGTTGTAATAAGAGGTTTTAGATGACTGTAGGTGCCTTGGAAACCTCCTTGAAACGATTGCAATCTCACATCCAGGGCAGCAGAATGGAGAGTTATGGAACAATATAGAAAGATTCCTGTGGGAATCAGATCCCTCGATTCCTCTGCTGCTCTACCAGTTCTTGTGCTTGTGATGTTGGGCAAATCTGCAAATCCTATTGCTTTTTTATTATTGTTTTTAATGATCTGGAAGATTACAGAACGAAATGAATAGGAAATGTTATTAAACTTCTTATGAAGTTAAGCTGTGAAAATCGAGGAAATATATTATGGAAAAGATATGAGAAGTGTCACTGTTATGCACTTCCAAACTCCAATTCTGAAATCAAGTAATATATATATATATATATATTTTTTTTTTTTTTAAATTTGCTCCATTTATTCACTGCAGAGGCTGCCCTTAACACTGGTTTCCTTCTGTCTTGTGTTGGTTTCATCCAAACAAAACAAACGTAGTCTGAGACCAAAACGCAGCATGATTAATAAATGCATGTATTTTTTAATTAGTCTCATCTGACAAAAAATCGATGATGAATGCAACGATTTCCCTAATGAGAAAATTAAATCAATATTTTCTGATCCAAAGTACAAATTCACTTTAAAATCTACCCTAGGATTTTTAATATTCTGTGATAGAGACAGCTATTGGGTTGTTTTTTCTCGATAGCTGGTTGATTAGAATTGTTTGTTAAACAGAAATGTTGAACAGAATAAGAATTAACATTGTGCTTTCCCTTTAGTATTGTAGAGCACTGGATCAAGGATGATACTCAGACAAGAGCATTAAGCTGTTATAGGAATGTTTTCCTTCTTTTGTGACTTCCATCTAGAGCCAATAGAATGACTGTCATCAAATAATGGGTTAAGTGGACTTTTGTGGTATCTGTAAATATGTAGCTGAGCAATTATTTTAAGTCTATTCATTTTTATTACAGAGATGAATTGGTGATTTAACAGGCTTGCATCTGAAAGAGGTATTTACTAAGGAAATGAGATCTATCTATAGATATATCTTTTTTTTTTTTTCCTGAGAGTATAGGGATGGTTCATCCCAATATCATAGACATGCTACCATGTGAGAGAGGGCAGAACAGTAAATGTTGCAGCGCAATAGCTGCTTGCACAGCTTGTGCAAGGAACACTATAATTACATGTGACAATTTTGAGTTATGTGTGCAGAAGCATAAATCTTCCCTTCCTTTTGTTGAAGTATCAGCTGCCAAAGGTAAGCTCTGATTTAATGCTGTGAAAAGTCTTTTCCACCGCCTTTTCTATCGCATTCTGTCTGTGTGCATAGCTGCACATGGAGGACTTGAGCTTCCTCAGTGTGCCAACCATGTGCCATCCCTGCAGCTCTGTGATGCGTGCTGCTCCCAGCCCTGCTGCCCGTGTCACCCTCTGTGTGAGCATTGGCTGCAGCTCTCAGTGTTGGAGCAGTGCCGTGCTTAAGCTTAGATTTCTGTTTGTTCCCTAGGCAGATGTATGGCGTTTCTAAATGTTTTAGTAGTAGTTTATCTTAAAAGCAACAACAAAAAATACAACCAACAGAAGTCTGGTGCGATTATGAAGGATATGAGGGTTCTTGCTTCTAGGATTTAAGGAACAATTCTCACACTTGTCAGGCTTTCAGGAAGGCTGCTCTCAGTTGAAGGATTGTGTGAAAACAAATTGCTTATGACTGCTGTTCTGGACCCAAGGTTAACTACTGTAACGTAGAGCAGACTGAGGAGGATGCTGTGTCCAGGTCTCCTCAATTAACCTCTTTGTCTAGAAAGGAAGCATTTTGAAAGAAGCAGACAGCCATTTAAGCAGCAGGTGCTTTGTGGCGGCAGAGTATCAGGGGGAGTGTGAAATAACCCTCCAAGGAAAACCATAAATACGCAGAGAAGGTGTTGGAATAGAGGGTTAACCAGAATTCTGTAGTATAAGACAGATGGGTAATGGAAAATAGCACAGACCAGATATTCATGGGACAGCCTTTGATTTTCTATGTACACTTCTGTGTACTCAATCACTGTCCCTTGTGTGTGATTGATTGTCTGGGAGTGTATAGAGTCACCTGCCAGCAAGAGTGGCCTGAAATGCATCTAGGAGTGCCTTAGAGGACTGCCCTGTCGTACAAAGGGTAATTAAAATCTGGAACTGATTGGCAGATAAATTAATTAACACCAAAACTTGAGGCGAGTAAATGGAAAACAGGTCTGTCAGGAGTTACAACTGATGATAAAGAAAGACTTTAGCAGGAATATTAAACATCCCAGGCTGGGGATTAAACCTTCCCCTGTCACCTGGAGGTGTGACACACGGGGCTCTTCCCAAAGCCTCCTGAGCACTCCAGGAGCAGCCAAAGGCTTCTCATGGCTGCCCAGCAGAACGGCTGCTGTGCATGACCACACACCCACCTGAGAAACAGCATTTACGAAGGGCTCTGTACAAAGTCCCTTCCCTTTTCCCCCATCATAGCAGGAGATGTACCTTTCTGTATTTTCACGTGACTGTAAACTCTTCTCATTTTGCAGCATTGCAGAAACTCAGACTGAGGGCAGCGCTGCCAGAGTTGCCTGCAGCAGAGGATACAAGGGGAGAAGGAGTTATTGTATCTGTTGTTGTCAATGTGACTCAACTGGCAACAATATTGCTTCCAAATTGGTAGATGTTTGAGTTACTGTGTTGCATCCAGACGATGCTGAGCTGCAGAGCTGGGGATGGTTTCTCCAAAGAGAGGGAGGCAGAAAGAGAGTTCACGATGATGAAAAATGCTTGTGATTTCCTTTGTAAGTAGCACATGTCTTCTTCCTTAATGAGGACAGCATTGCTATTCCAGACATGTGTTCTTCTTCACTCATCTGTTAAGTGTTTTACATGGAAAATTCCCTCATTTTTCATATCACCCATATGATTCCCTTCTCCATCAATACTGAAGTTCAGGAGCAAATGCAAATCTTAAAGCATAGGCCTTCAGCACGGCTTTTCAGACCTTCACAAGTGAAATAACAGGGCCAATTTTCAATTGCATTTAGAAATTGGATGGTAATTGTGTCAGCTGAGTGAGTGCAAATTATGAAAACCAGACGTTCTTTAGAAGCTTGAATGTTGACCTGATGTTGGCAGTTCTGGGTGGATTATTTCAACAGCTCATCTTTAGGATATTAATTTATTGTGGCACAGGCAATATAACCAAAGGAAAAGTAAGACATTAAAAAATATATCCATATGCTAATCTACATTTAACATTTTCCTATAGTTAGGACTCTATATAAATCCCAGAAATTCTTCTTTCAGAATCTCACTTTTTTGTGTGTGCAAACGAGAGGCACTTATCAAGACATTTCATTGCACACCAGAATTACTGCTCTGCAACAACTTTACCTGAACAGAGATCAGTTTAGTTACTATGCCATATATATGCCATAACCTGGCTGCAGTGGGACCTCAGCACCTGTGTGCTGCTGTGGGTTGTTGTGTTCATGGGCTGAAGAAAGTCAGGATTTTATTTATTTATTTATTAGCCTTGCCTGTCCAAAAATAACAAAATGTGGGGTGGGAAATGTTAGATTTGATTGAGTTTCTCAGAAAATTCTGCAGAGCTCAGTAGCTTCATACAAGCCACCGAACGCTGCAGTTCTGCTATTTGCTGCTGAACAAGGCTCCAGCTGCCAGTCCCTGGCTAATTTATGGTACAACACTTTCCTGCTCCAAGAAAGGTGCATGTTTCTTTGAAAGAAGTGATTTGTATTTCACACTTTTCTGGTTTCTCTCCTTGTTTCTTACATTTGCCTGGTACTTTTTCTTGCTCTCTTTTTTTTTTTTTTTTTTTTTTTTTTTTTTTTTAATTTCAGTGAGGCACAATAAGAAAGGTCTTGGTAGGCAGAGATCTGCAGACTCCCAAGAAGTGTACCACAGAAAACAAAGATTCATTGCCCATGACTTTGCCCAAACTGATCTGCTGGCTGGTGGGACCAAGCCCCACAGGTGAAAATGGGAATCCTTTCCTTCATGAAAGAATAGGAGGTTCATTCTGTTGCTCAACTTCAGAAAACAAATAGATGGGCAGAAATAGCAAGCAGGAGACACGTCAGGTCCTTGCTTCCACAGGATAGGCATGTAGGGGCTTTGTAGGGAGCCATCCTTCTGTTAGGACTCATCCCCTGCCATTCTCCAGCAGTGCCTTCCTGCCTCTGCTGCCTAAATACATCCACAAATCTGCAGGGAATCACAGAGCTCCCATTTCTGCAGAATGATTTCTAGCTTTGCCAAGTGCACAAGTCAGAGACAAACCTAATTAACGTCAGTGTGCTGCAGACTCTTCCCTAATGGATCCCCTTCCTCCTCAGATTAACCTTAAATGAAGTGAATAACATATTTTGCACATGGGTCATTAGTAGTGCTATCTGGCACATGAGAGTCTGATGTTGTGTTTCCTCCCCACTTCAATTGGAATTACTCAAAACTGTAGCACAGAAAGAAAAATGAAGCCATTGATACTAACAGCTTCTCCATAAAGCAGCCAGCAGTTGAACCACTGCCATTGTTGCTGTTTTGCTTCACAGTTGTGTCACTGAAACACCTCCTGCCCAGTTCCATTTGCAGAAGCTCTCCAACAGCAAAGGAGTGGCAGAGAGAGTTGAAGAGGTTTTAGCATCAGCTCCACCTTTTCTTCCTTACTGAATGCACAGGACAAACCCTTGCAGCACTTGGAGGAAATATTTGAGGCCGGTAATGATGGTGCACCTTGAACACCAAGGAGCATGAAGCCAGCAGCCTGCTTTCAGCAAGTGTTTGCTGCCCAGACACAGAACCAGAGGTTGGTTTGGCTTGTAAATTGTGCAGGGTTTGACATTCTAATTTATGTTCTGTATGTCAGAATTGGAGTAGCACTAAGATATGTAATGTCTTTCAAAGTGAAAAAGGGGCAGACCTCCAGAATTCCTCCAGGGTTGTGTTTATGCTCATGCAATCCCTAGCTCTGATAAGAACACGATGCCAAAAAAAACCACACTTGTGCAGATAGGGCTATTCAGTAAGATTCTCATCTTTGGTACATTTCTGTGTGATTTATGCCTTGATAAAAGTAGAGAACTGCACACAGTGCTTTGGAAGCTACTTTTGTAAGCATATTCCATTGAGATTCCAATTCACTTTCCTTCTTAACTCAGTGCAGTTTCATGGATGATCTAGTCCCCTAATTCCTCTTCTACCTCAGGGCTGTGGTTCTGAGCTCACACTCAGCAGATGAGCTCCCACCCCAGTGGACGGATATGAACTGGATGCCACCATGCTACATGAGAAGTGTCATAGCAACACATTGCAGGTGCTGTGATTTCTAGGTTGCAGATGGTGGAGACAAGAAACAGGCAGTTTTAATTAGCAGCGTAGCTGTGGCAGTGCAGAGCTCAGGGCTTTGGGCTACATGGGACTACACTCCCCATAAACATTGTTTCTGCTGTGGTTGTCAGCCCTTCACTGGTGCTCATTTCAAGCAACCTCAGGTACAACTGCCCAAGCTGCAGTTGTAGAGCTGGTACATTGCAGACACGTTTAGCCCAAAGCTACAGAGAGCTTTTTCGTTGAAAATGACTACTGATTAAACAAAATCTTCACATGGCAATGATCCAGCAGCACACATCCACAGGGTCTGGAACACAGGCCTTGTGAGGAGAGGCTGAAGGAGCTGGGAATGTTCAGCCTGGAGAAGAGGATGCTCAGGGGAGACCGTTGCTCTCTATAACTTCCTGAAGGAAGGTAGTAGTGAGCTGGGGGTCGGCCTCTGCTCTCGTGTCATCAGGGATAGGACCAGAGGGAATGGTTTCAAGCTACGGCAGGGGAGATTCAGGCTGGACATGAGGAAGTATTACTTTTCAGAAAGGGTGGTCAGGCACTGGAATGGATGCCCAGGGAGGTGGTGGAGTCACCGACCCTGGGGGTGTTCAAGGAAAGGCTGGATGTTGTGTTGAGGGACATGGTTTAGTGGGAGCTATTGGGAATAGGTGAACGGTTGGACTGGGTGATCTTTTAGGTCTTTTCCAACCTTGGTGATTCTATGATTCTATGATCCTTCCTCCTCAGCCTTGAAAGTCGCAGTGCCACTGCACAACCCAAAGCGTTGCTGCATCCTGCTGCAGGCTCACACACAGAGTGAAGCCTGAAAGCTGGGACTCCTCTGTGTTTCCTGATCCTCCTGGTGCTTCATTTGATCTGGGATAATTCACTGCAGCTTGTTGTCTCTAAATACTAAAATATACAGTAATATTTACTTCTGATGCAGATTTTAAGGCCTGATTAAGTATTTATCAGCCATATGTAATCTTGCAAAGATAGTCATGTAGACCTTACTTATAAATCTGGTTGTGACAAACACTTAATTAACACTCCTCCCATTTAATTTTATTTAGAATTGTCATCAATTTTCATTATTTTGGATATTCTCCCAGTGTTGGATGTTTGCAGTGAGTTTTGAACAGCTTCAACAAGCTGACTCCTACCCTGTTTGTATATTCATACTTTTGTAGAACCAATTCTCAGCACAGCTTAAACTCCTTCCACCCGCAAGAGAATGGCCCCAGTAATCCACACAATCCAGATCTATTTAATAATCACAAAAAATAACTCATGAATATTTCACAACACATCATTGTCACTGAGAATACGTACATGCTGCATGTCTGTATCATCAGATTATGCAGCGAGCAATGGAAAAAACCTCATTCTGTGTATTTTTCTTAACAACTTGCTGAAATGAGAACAACTGGTATGGTTAAAAATCTGATGCAAGGGAATTGTTTTCTTTTATTATTTGCACTTTTGGAATTTTAACTTGCATTCCAACTGTGTTCATGTTTTTTAGCGCTGAGAAGATATGTCATAAAAGGTTTGACGTTCTTTGTTTTGTTTCAAGACTTTTGAGTTGTCTAAGCCAGGGATGAGGCACTGGCAACACCTTGAAAGAAATATTCCATTAACTGGGGGACAGGAAACTACTGGGAAGCATTATCCCTTTTCCTTGGGAAGTGTGACTCAGTGTTCCTCAGTGGTGAGGGGCTGAGATGTGGAGGTTCAGGAGTTCCTCCTTTCCTGTTGTATTTCTCTCCACATCTCATTTAAATCAGCCAACATGAGCCTCATCAGTGCTGTCCTCTAAATTATTCTCTATCACAATCTAAACAGAAGTGGGAAGGGAGATCAAGAAGAAAATTAGTTACAGGAATTTAGTTGTGTTATAAGCATTACAGGCTTTAATTGCCATCCTTTTAATATTACAGTATCAGCAGAGTAATACTTGAAATATGAATAAGGGAGAGGTTGCCTGAATATGCTGCATTTATGCTAGAAAGGGCTCTGTATGACATGGATTAATGCTCAAATAAATACTGTGCATTATTTGCTTTTGTAAATATTTCCTTGCTCCTTCTATGTACTGTTTTATGCAACTTTTAATGGAACCATCAAAAATATTTACAAATCTGCTTTGGAAATGGCAACTTTTGATGTCTTAATTTTCCCATGAAGTATGGTTGGCCTTCATTAGAATTCAGGATTTTAAGACTCTTGGATATAATCCCTCTATAATTCACATGAACCTTAAAGCTAATAGAAACTGCAATATATCTGAGAGTCTCTCTGAGAGCACAGTGTTTTGTTCACTGTTTGCTGTGTTTTTTGAAATCCCAGTATGTCTGCTCAGCACAGGGGCTGTTCTGCAGTAGAACTGCATGATGAGGAGTCAGTTTGATTGTGTGCTGCAGACGTGCAGAACAGTTTGAAAGAAACTGGAGAAGAAACAATCAAGATTTCATAGGCTGCTGAAGCCTGGAGCTAAACTTTTACTTCACGCTTTCATGAAGGGGATTTGGTTTTGGAATAGTGAAGACTGCAGTGTTACCAAATAACTGCAAAGGAGACTTCCAGCTCTGGCTCAGCAACTGAAGTGAAGCCATCCCTATGGGGGCTGGTAGTCGCCCCCCTGGGGAGCTGCAGCTCCTTGTCAAAGGCTTTGAGAAACCATTTGTCCCAGAGCTGTGAAATTGTCACTTCCATGGGGATTCTACCTGATGGAGGTAAAAAAAATCCCATTGCAGTTTTCTTGGGTAATTAGTATTTTAGTTAATGCAGTGTTAATTATTTCAGTTATACCATGTCTTGGTCCTGAAAATTGTTAATAATTTTTGTGGAGTACCAATTACCTCAGGTCATAACTAGTGCATAAGTAGTTTGGAGTACTTGGCACTGCAGAATATTAGAGATGAGCTGTGTTATCTCCTAATTTTAAACACAAAATGTAGAAGGTGGAGGCATGAAAAACATCTCACTTAACCACCAAGCACAGCAACATTTCCAGCTGATAAACAAGGTTTTACCTAGACAACTCTCATTAATACTGAATCAGGAGTTTTTGTTACACTGGGTGTCCTCCTGCAGAACTACAGCTCTAATGAGCACAGGAGGTCTCAAGCTTATCGTTTGGCAGTCCCCACAGGCTGCACACGTATTCTGACCTAAATTTAAAGGCCAGAGAGGACTGGCAAGTCCTGTATCTTTAACTTCCGTCTAGTACCTGTCATAAATAATAATAATACTAAAAAGATTAAATTGTTTGGTTCAGAAAGGTCATTATCAGGTCATTCTGAAAGTAATGCCTCCTGTTTATTTTATTGGAAACTGCAACAGCTACAAAGAGCACTCTAACACTATTTGATAGAGCAAATTCTCAGCTGTAAAATATAATTTTTCAGCACAGTCATCACCATTAATTGTGTATTTTTGACAGTGATGGACAAGAGCTTGCGTGTTATGTTCATCAGCATCTGCACCTGTGGAGGTGACCCACTGTTTCACAGCTGCTATAATGGCATCATTGCTAGGGAAATATTGCCCACACTGTCCATCTTTCACTGGCCTGAACAGGTGGAAGTCAGATGGCGCCAAATTTGGACTATACAGGGGGTGCTGTAGTCCAATCAAGATGGGCAGTGTGCTCCATGGTATTCAGGCATGCTGCCGGGCATTATCATGTTGCAAAAGAAAGGTTGCCTCCTCTGGCCCAACTCTGGAAGTTTGAGCCTCCTGCTTAGTGAGCATCACAACGTAGCGGTCAGAGGTGGTGATTTATCTGGGTTCTGGGCAATCCAGAAGGATCTCCCCTTTGTTATGCCGACAGACAGTGCACTCCAATTTGCTTTTGGAACAGCCCTCATATAACGTGTCACATTTTTGGATATGTGGTGTGGCAAGGAGAGAAGGGAAGAGCTATCTTCTGACTGAACTGTAGGATAATTTTTCCCATACTTCTGGCAAAATAATAACAAAAATGTTATTCCAGGGTAATGACATAAGTTATATCAGCACAAAACATTTGCTGTTCTGTTACTCCTGAAAAATTTATGAATTCACAGAAAAACACCTATAATTTTGAAATGAGAAGTCAAAACACTTCTGTCAGATGACAAAATGAAACATCCCCCTGAAAATTCACTTTCCTGTCAAGATGATTTTTGCTGTATTCAAACAAGTGAGTGATTTTGATTGCACTAAGCCTGTGTTTTGTAAATATTTATTATTGCTATTTATATCTTTTTTAATGTTGAGTCAGCCCATCTCCTCCAACAAAATGCTTCAGTGCAGAGTTACCTTCAAGGGTGTTTTTTAAAGTGCACTCCGTATTTCTGAGTATCTCTTCATTTAAATTAAAATGCTTTGTTTTAGTAGTTATTGCCCTGGCATGTTCCTTTGTTATCGATTTTCAGCATTGCACTGTAAATAATCCTGGTTCCAAGCCTTACTCCATATTTAAAATAGATGGTTATGAATGCATTCTCTTCCATTCCACTTAGTTCTTCCCTTCTCAAGGCAGGGTCCTTTCAGAACATGCTTATGTCTGCTGTGCTTGTGGTGGTGACTGATGGCAGACAAGAGGTCATGCTGGACAGCAAGTTACATGGATGCAGCTGTGACAAAACAAAAATCTATAGACCGGCTGGCACTTCTAGACACTTCATGGCAAAAGAAAGGGGAAAAAAGTCTTTGTAGGGAAAGAATTTTAGAGATTTTCCCTGCGAGAAAGGGATTTGTACTCTGGACCTGTTGTATTTCTCACTGCTCAGCCAAGGGCTGTTGATCCTCATCCAGTCCTGTGGCATGCACTGGTTTATCCCAAATGATGTGACTTTGATTAAAGGTAGAAGAAAGGAGGAATAGGCAGATATATGCAAGCCTGCTGAGAGCCAGGAATGGCCAGGAGCTGCTCCCTGCAACCAGCTGAGGATCCACCCTAGGGCTCTCCCTGGCGCCTGTCTGATGTCCTGGCTGTCACATACCCTTCCTTAAACCAGACAGCCAGCACACAAGGGCTACATTCTTGGTCCTGAGTCAGGGCAGCTGCTGCTCCTGTAGGGAGCAAATTTCTTTCTCCTCCCCTTCCTTGGCCAGTAGTCTTGATATAAGTTCAGTGTTGACAAAAGCAAACTGCAGCAGATCCATATTTTGCATGCAAATAAATTTCATGTGTACTTGAGCCTTCTCAAGAGAATGATCTCAGACTCAATCTTTCATGCAGTTTTCCCATTCTGTGAGATGCAGAATTACATAATGTGTCACTCCCTGACCAGGCCCAGGGAATTATGACATAAATAATTACAAATATCAGCTATGTCTTGAGACAGTGAACACCATCCATTCCCGTGCAGGTGAACAGAAAATGCAGAATTCAGCATCTCCCAGAACCAGCCTTGACCCTGCAATGAATAATTGCTGTGAGCTCCAAAGAGGCCTTATTTCACCCAGCTGCTGAATACTGCCAGCCTGCAACATGCTGTCTGCCTTCTTTGAGGGGTAGGTATGGCAAGAGGTTAATTGCATCATATTTCATTGTCAGAAAATATTTCAGCACGGCCTTTTCATAAGTAGAGTGCCAGTTAAAAGCAGATTATCGGGCCGTGAATTTTAAACAGTGAGACTCATGGCAGGGTCAGGCTGTGTTCCACTCTCCAAACCATGCAATTAAGATCCTTTTTCCAATTAGTTTAGAAAATGGCTGCCTCTGAGCAAAAGAGATGTAAAGTAACACTGAAACTTGGCTTTTTTGTGTGTGTGTATGCAAGTTCAGATGCTTTTCTTATCAAGTGTTCCTCCCTTGGTACTGTGTGTTTGTTTCCTAACGTGCATGAATAACAAATACATGCTATACATACACATGCTTGTGTGTCTTGTACAGCAAGTGATAGAAGGCTTCCACCCTTTTAGATACTGATTCTGCGTTAAGTTATGAACCAAGATGTTCTTGCAGGGGGGAGAACGAGGAAGAAAAGGACTTTTTAAATGGTGAATTTGAAATATGGCATTTTTATGTAAGTACGAAAGTACGAATCAATAATCAATGGAGAAATAAGGTTATTATGAGCTTTGTTTTGGACTTTTTATTTATTTTGAAGATAAAGTCTGACATCGTTGCAACCAGCAAGCAGGCAGATTTAATGGAAAATGAGCTTGAATGAGATAACAGCAGATATTTTATCCCACACTAGTGCATATTTTAATCATTTTTATACTATCAGTTAAGGTGTTTCACTATGTATGTGACCATGAACAGTTTTATCATCCCCCATACACCCTCAATCACAACTCTTCTATGCACTGCCATGCTGTCAGTAGCCTTCTGCACATACCAGCAGAGCTGACTACCCATGTCAAGATCTTCAGTATAGTTTTAAGAACAACATTTTGCCCTCAGGCTCCTAACAGCACATCGATTATACAGAAGCTGTTTCCCTTGGCAAGCCTATATGAGCACTTGGTTTCATGCTGTAACTGGGAAATGCTTGCCTTCTACCAGCAGGCAGAAAGGGATGTAGGTATTACCTCGCCATCTGCCTCAAGCCCTAAAGGAAAGGTGCAGTTCTTGGAGCAGCCCGGTTTGGGAAGTTTTTCGTATGGGTGTGAGCTCCATTCTGTGTGAGTTCTATTCTCTGGGCTATGAAAATGATGAAAACCTTTTAACTGCAGTGATAGAGGAAAGGAAATCTCTCATTCACCAACCTCCCACTGAAATCTGTGGGACAAAATGCCTTCAAGGCTGCTCACAGATATAGCTAATTAATTGTACTGATTGGTGCCTGTCAAATGATTGTAATACACTGAGAGCTAATAGACTAAAGGGGTTAGAAGGTCATGTATCTCACCTGTGTTTAAGAAACCAAAGTACAAATAGAAGCTCTCTTGGAGGGAATCCTTTCACACTGCTTGTCTTGGCTTTGCCAGTACAGTGTGGGGTTTGTTAATTCTGTATGTTCAGCAAATACCATCTCCAAGCAAGAAAGGAGTTTCAGCATGCTCTTCAAGTTAGGTACCTGTCTAAAGTAATTTTTTGAATCGTGGGCTTATGTTGATGAACGAGGAATCACTGAAAAATTGTGCAGGGATTTTTCTTTAGTTGTTTTTCTTGTTTCTTTATTTTATTTTCTTATGTTTTTATATTAACTTTGTTGTGACTGAGCTTTATTTCTTGGATTTTCTACTAGTTTCAAGGATCTTGCTTTTCATATTGGGCAAAGCAATGGTTCTATAAACAAATTCCATTGGTACAATAATTATACTTAAATATATTCTGTTATGATTATTTTTTCATTCACGTTAAAGCTCTACAAGGGGAGTTTTCTGATCAAGTGTATTTTATTCTTCATTGAACAATTTAAGGAGAAATGCATTCATACTATTCAGGAAGAAATTATAGACATGCTTTATAGCTGATATCAAATACTGATATCAAATGAATTCCATGATACACTGAATGTGGTAGCCTTTAATCATAGGAATCTGCCAGGTACTGCAGCTGCATAAATTAGGGACAATTAACTGGAAAAAAAAAAAAGTCACACACATGCAGCTCGTTATTTATAATTTGAAGTTTTATTTATTCTGGCACCGGTTTCTATCCCACACACCAGATGCCAGGTAAGAAAAGGAAGGAATGAAATATTAGCTCTGGAGTCATGGCAGTGTTCTGCAAACAAGCAGGATAGGAACAAGTATATGTTTTGATGCTGGCATCAAAGACACGGAACGCCAGGTTTCCTCTGTAGATTTGTCCCCAGTGTCTCCCAATAAATGCACAAGCGTGCAGCCTGAAGCCAGCAGGTGATGCTTTTGGTGCACGTCATAAAATCACTCTCTCTTTCTCTCCCACTTCCCCTCACTTTGTGATCATCTATTCCGATGGCTTCTCCGCAGTACTTCTGCTGGGAAAGGCTCTGCAGCCATCTTGCACTCCAACACAGAAGCAAGGTTTGGCTCAGCAGCTGTGCAGTGCTCGTGGCTGTGCCTGGACTGTGCCCATGATGCAGACCTGGCCCTGTGGACCCAAAGGGGACACCTCGTGCTTCCCAGGGACCCACGCAGCTCTGCATTCAGCAACGTGTTACATCCATACGCTGTTCTACTCTGAAAAGCACAGAATACGAAAACATTTTGTGCATTACTTGGTAGAGCTAGGTCTGCTTGCTTTAGAATCTCAACAGTGTGGCTGAGGACATGGCCTGCAAGAACCAAGAAAATAAAATAGGGCCAGACTGAGTAAAAATGTCCCATTGGCTTTCAGCAAGCCTGTGGTGATCTCTCTCTCTTCTTGGTTTTATTTCTGTGAATTTCTTTCTGCAGGTTGCTGGATGGATGCCCTGAGTAAAGGACCTCCAGATCTGCTCTGTGAGTAACCTATAACACTTACCGGGTCAAGCACTGTCTCTAAATAGGTATCAGTTAGAATGTGGTGCCTGATAGGAAAACTAAGAGTGACTTTTAAAGCTGCTTAAACTGTTTTTTGTGCTTGGTACCTAGAAGTAAGGTCATTTCCATCCCCTTCCCCCCCCCCCCAAAAAAAAAAAAGAGAGATACAACGTTCTCCTTTCAACACTCATTGAAGCTATTTGTTAATGCAGGCATGCCCCCCTCTTTCCCTATTCCTTCCCCAGGGACAGCACTTGCAAGAATCTGTAGTTTCCCATGTGCTGATGTAACTTCGTGTCATCTGCCACCCACTCGGCTGCCCTGCTGAGATTTGTTCCATTGCCTCCAATTCTGTGTTTTATCAGCTCTTTAAGCTGAAACTAAAAAACCCACACATAAAGTAGTTATTTTCGGAAGGAGAGACTGATGGCTCTCTTTGTACAGAAACATCTTACTTTCTCCTCAGCTCATTTTATAAATTACTGCCTGCTCCAAACTGGACTGTTTATCACTCTCATCCTCAGCAGGGCTTTCTCAGCCCGTCGGCAGCTATGTTTTGCCTTCCCAATTTGTTTAGCCAAGATTTAAGATAGACAGAGACCGCTGCTCTTATAAATCCTGATTTCATTAGTGATGAAGTGCCTGGCAAAAAGTCCCTGCGATGGATGCTCTGTGCTCCATCTCCTGTGCAGCCTAACTAGGCCTCACACGGCGCGATGAGCGCGGGATGGCCAGAGCCCAGCGACGCGCGATAATAAGAGCTATGGAGAAAGTGGTCCCTGCGAGGCCTCATTATGGGTATTTCTGGGGCTAAGTTACTGCTTCAGAGGGTGGAAAAGGCATTTTTATGGTGACTTCCCCAGAATAAAATGCATCATTTCTATCTGGATCTGTCTTTCGTTTCCATTATGTTAGTACGGGTGTAAGACTTGCTAATTGGTACACAACGCAGTTTGTCATACCTTTTGGAAACACAGCTTAACACTGAGGCATAACTGTCTCCAATTAACTGATGAAAAATGACGTCTGTGTGAATGTGCAGAGTGGAATTTTCCTCATCTGTCTGACTGTGGTATTTTTCCTCGTGGCTTTCTTTCACGGATGAGCTAAAATTGAGAGATGGAGTGAGTTTTAAAAACAAAACAAATCAAACAGACGCTGTTGTTTGCACTATGCAGATAGATGGGTTAGCGTGGCTCGTATTCCAGTCGGAGTGTGGAAGTGGGGAAGATGGATGTTATGTATCCTATTAACTGAAAAGTAACATAAATACTTCACAGAAAAGAGCTCCAACTGGATGAAAGCATCTCTTAGTAAAATGAAACATGCTTATGGCCCTTTCTTAAGCTTTTTTCAGGAGCAGGAATGGTTTTATAACTGACTTCTTACAATTTAAGATTATGTACATGCACTCTTAAGAATGTGTATAGACCAGGTCTATAAAAAATAAGTTACAATGTGGGCAGTTATGTAAGATCAAGTATTTATTGTCAGTGGCTCTGGCTAACCTTAGGTGTCCTTTGCACAAATTCTGAGTAGAATCAGTTGAATTCAGTGGTCAGATACTTTTAATGGCCTTCAATCAAAGTATAAAATCAAACTCTGAAGGCAAAATCTGGCTGCTTGGGAAGAGCCACAAGAGCTGTAGTGTCAAAAACGGTTCTGAAAGTGAAATTAATGCATCTCCAACCACGCATGCCAGCATGGTGGGAGATTTTCAGGACTGCAATGTGAAACATGTCAGGCATACATGACCTCTGTAAATAAAAACTAGATTCTAATAAGCATTTAAACATAAGCTTTAATAGGTGCCTTTTCAGTCTGTCCTAACTCGTGATAAAGATGGCCTGAACCCTCGAGAGGACTTTTCTTCTGCTTTCTTTCACATTTACAAATAAAGTGGCCTAAATAGAAGTCATGTGAATTTGCAACTGTAATACCATCTGTTTGTGTGAGAAAAAAATTGTCTAGTCATATGGACTTGAGTTAAGATGATACATCTAATTATCAGAAAGTAAAAGAGCAAATCACATATAGGAACAGCAAATTTCAGCAGTACTCAATATTTAATTTCATGCTATTTCCTGAAAGTTCAGTAGGTTCTGTGGCTTTCTACAAAATTCGACACATCATTTAAGGCAAACCTGTTGAAGTGTTGGATTTATCAAGCATAACAAAATATCATTTATCACACACCCCTTTGTGGCTACTAGTATGCTTTGGATTTTTTTCCTGTAATGTCATCATTCCTACTTTCCTCAGTGGCTTTCCACATTGCCAAATGAGCTGTTCTGTGTTTTACCTTCAGTGGATCCTTTACAAAATTGCCTGTTGAAAGAACTGCTCAGTCTTAAGGAGATATTTAGTAATAAAGAAGCCTCGTATTAAACTGGGTAAGAAATCTCTGCAGGTAAAAGCCACCTCTTTCATAAACTAAACTGCATGCTAAATTGGCAGCAGAGGTCTATTCCATTTGGGATCAGTCCTATATTTTGCTAGGTTTGCACAAGAATAAAGTCATGCAAATAATGTACTGCAGAGCTCTAAACAAACCCCTAGCTGGCTCCTTTTCTTATCACCCTCCCCAGCTTTCCAGTGCCTCTGTAAATGTCCACCTCTATTCTGAACAGAATTTAATGGTTTTAGAACTCTCTTTCACACTGTGAATGTATATTTGGGAAAAAAATTCCCATCACAGTTGCAGCATCAATGATCAAGCTATAATTGGTTGTGATCCTATGCTCCCAGTAATTGTGTCTCCACTGGCTTGAAGGTGGACAAAACTTCTATTGGACCCTGAGGGACTCAGACATCAGCACAGTCTTTCTAACTGAAAAAGATGAAAAGGTTGAGGCAGCAGAATAGTCTTCAGTATACTGCCCAGCAGGAGCAATATTGCCTTTGAAGAGATGTACTTCATGTGTTCTATTTACATGGAGGCCTTCGTCTCTGCTGGCACTGCATGGTAGAGGCATTCGCTTTAGAGGAGGCAGAAGGAATTTTTCCCAGATGGCCAAACACGATTAGATATTTTCTGTGATCTTTTCTGCTACACCCATTCTTTCCAAAGTGGATTCTCACATTAGAGAGAAACTCTTGTTCTGCTCTCCGCTGTTCCTCAAAAGCTGTCACGGTGCCTGAAATCTGCTGGGCAGCGTGCACCCTTACAGTGTGCTCCTTCAGAAACACCTCTAAAGCTTCACCTTAACTTCAACCTGCAGTCTGTTTGCTCTGGAAAAAGAAAGAACTTGTTCTCTTCGTATCATTTCTTCTACCTCTGTTGTAGTTTTGACGTTTTGAAATCAGATGCAACAAAGGCTCCTTATCCTGGCACTCTATAGAGGAGGTAGCAAGGAAATGTATGCACTGGATGGTGCTTTTAAGATGCTAAAACAGCACACATTTTTGTGCATTTTGATTGTTTTGCATGCTACTAGGAGAGTGCAGTAAAGGAGATGCTGATAATACACAATGTCCTCATTCCCTTATGAGAAAGTATTATTTTTGTTTGTGGTAAATAATATTTGATCTACATGTTATTTCAGTTAAACCTGTTAGAGTAAGCTGTGCTCATCCAGCCAGACCTCACTTCAGAGCAAAATCACTTCAGAAATTTCACAGTTCTGAAACATTCCTGGAAAAGGAAATTCTACATCCTTATTGCCAATTCAAATGGGTGAAAATAGATCCCATCAATCTCTGTTTTCTTCAATAATTCATGAAATTCTGTGAATCAGCAGGTAATTGGTTCTTACAGACAAGCCTCTGAGCATTTTTCTGCTATTCAGGAGTTCCATGGATTTATGCCCATGCATATAACAGTGCCTTTAAATAGGGGCATTAAAAAATTTCCACTTACATACAAATGACCTTTTAAACAGCACCTCTGATTGATTTGCAGTTGGTAAAATAACATCCCCTTACTTCCTGGTATTTAATTTTCCTGACAGAGCGGTCTCTCCCAGGTTTTCTCAGGGGATTGTGAGCAAGCTATTCTCAGGATTATTGTGTATCAGATTGCCATCATTTCTAATGAAGTAGTAAATTAGAGGTGCTGAGTGGATAAAAGTTAATTTGGATATTCCTAGCTGACTTGAACACTTGTCAGTCATTCTCATACCTGTATTTGGATCTGAAATAGGGGTAGGGTTGAGCAAAGAGAAATTAAACTAGATTTCTTTTGTTTTTGTACTGTTTTAGAAACTAAAATACATTGGAAATGAATGTGTTCTTGTGCTTCTGAAAACATACGTGGAATTATGTATCTTACAGGAAATCCAGGACAAATTAAACTCCTCCTAATTTTCTTTTGAAAATAGTATCGAATTGCTGAACCATGTGTTTTAGTTTTGGTAGGTGGGTGGTTTATCTCCTCATTCATTGTTGAGAAAAATTGATGGTAGCAACTATTAAAATTAATTTAATTGGAAAAAAGAAGGAAAAAAAAACAAACAGAAGAACAAAAAACACCAAAACCCCTCACTTTTGCATTAAAAAACCCCAAAGGCATGAAACACCCTGGAGGAAACTTGAAATAAATGCAATTAAAATGACCTTATCCCCTTTAAAATTATTTTCCAGTGAAGCACAACCTATTGAAGTGGTTCTATTACAGAACAGTCTTCTCCATAAATCCTGTATTACCAGTTCAGTGATGTAATCAATAAGACCGTCTCAGTTAAAATGCTAATCCTTCATTTGGGTAAAGCAAGGCACAGAGGTGTTGAGTAGAACCCTCAAGCTGATGTTGTGACAGCTGAGTCCTGCAGCAGACCTCTCTTCCACAGCCAAAACCTGCATGCCACCCAAACACACGCTCTGTTCCTCTTCTGTACCTCGACTTGTGAGCAGCAATTTAGCAGCTGGATGGAAGTGCACCTCACGTGAAATAATCCATGCACAAAGGCTGGGGTTGGAGAGAGCAGCTGTATTTCATATCTACTGTTCTTCACGAGTTATTCACAATGGTGTCAAATACGATTGCTAATAGAACCTGAGGCATGCTGTTAGAAAGGTACATATCACAGAGGGTGCGACAGCTTAACCGGGGACGCGTTTTCAGTTCCATGTATTGCAGAACTGGAGTTCTCTTCAAGGGGAACAACCCGCACTCATAAAACACATCACTGCAAAATGAACTGGAGGCACAAATCAAAGCACCTGCCCCAATAACTACACGCTATGAGAGAGCTTTTCTCATTAATATGTGACTCCAGCCTGGAATTGCTAATGAGTATCAGTCACAACTGCATTTAGGGCACATGCCCACTTCTCTTGATGAGACATGAGAAGCAGATTTATTCTGTTTCAAATGAGCTATTAGATCATGCCTTCCTGTCTGTATATTCACCTTAACAGTATGCATGAATGTGTTCCATTGGGTAGATCTATGTGGTATGAATTAATCAGCTTGCAGCTCACTGGGGATGGCTGACTTGGTTGTGGTATCATAAAAGAGAAGTTGCATCCATAAGGGCTGAGCGACTCATGGGAGAGGCAGTGTCTCTCCTACCAGTCAGTAAATATATAAAGTTCATATTAATTATTAATTCAAAATCACTTCTTATTTGTGATGTATAGTCAGACCAGTTTCTAGCTTAGCAGTTTTCTATCATGGTCTCCAGACCTGCACCGAAGACTCCAAGCGGTTGCAATCTGATTCAGAAAAAATCAATTTAACTTGAGATTCTGACATAAACAGACCTGGATCTGATGAAAGACTGTGTATGGATTTTTCTTCAGCTTAACTAAGCAATTTTTGAGTTTGTGGGACTGTCTTCAGGAGTCCGATAGGGAATTGGGTTTCTATAGGATGAGGGTGTTCTATTCAGACTGGTGCTGCTTATCTGGTATTTAGTTCTGCAAACACAGAACTGTATTACTGACATCAGTGAATCTACTCACACAAGTAAAACTACTCTGATTCTACTGCTTGTAGGATCCTAATTACTGGATGTGTTCCTGGCTTAGTAAATTAAAACAGAATAGAAAACTGCTGTTGATACAATTGTCAGGGAGTTTTACACTTAGTGTTCAGAATTTCATCAGCTTCATTCAGCTCGTCCTTTCCATGCTGATTATGTCACAAAATACCCACTAAATTGAGCGTGTTATCTGCAGCATTGATATACAGTCCCAGCAGCTGCTGTACAAGCTAGAGATGTAGTAAAAGAGTCCTTATCAACATTTCACACATAGCATAAACTCAACTGATGAAAACTGACTCATCCGTGCTCACTTAAAAGATTAGTGTTGTACAACCTTCCTTAATTACTTTATAGTCTTGTCTTTTAATTCCTTCCCAGCCTGACAATATCCAATGTCTCCCACGCTGTAACACAAAACTTTGCATTTCTGCTGAGCAATCAGGCAATCAGGAGCACTGAATTGTCATTTAAAGTTTGTGCATTGCTGTATACAATTGGCATCAAAGAGCTTTTCATGGCACAAAGCTGCCATGCAGCCCCACAGCCTTTATCCTCTTGCCAGCAGGACCTTGTTTTGGTGCAGTTGCTAATGGCAGCTTGGTTATAGACCCAGAAAATATTTGCCAAATTCTGTTACTCTTTAGGTTCAGGACAATCCAACCCATGTGTAACTCATCCCCATGCTTATCTCACATGCATCTTCTGCTTCCTTCTTCCACACCTGCCTCAAGCATAATTTCCCTTTATCTCAGAGTATAAATTAGATCCAGGATTGATTTCTTGCCCAAACCAGTGAGGAAATGTGGAGGAACAATATTCTCCATGGGTTGGCCAGATTGCCACTGCTGTTGGTGACTGACAACAGGAAATGGAAATTGAACGTTGGTTTTAAGACTTCAGAACAGCGAGCTGATGCAAGTCCTGTGCTGGACTTTCTCTTCTTTTTGTATTCACAGAGAAGCTTAGAAGAGAGTTGGTTTTATTCAAAGATGAAAGTAGACTTTTTTTCCTTCCTATACAAAAAGGGAAACATTTTTGCTTTGGAGGCTGAATACTGACATGTTGTAAAGAAGAATCTCATTGTGGTGAAAAGAGGATCTTTCCATCGTGTGGCTGAGGGATATGAGCCACGAGGAGCAGTACCAATGGAATAGGGAAATCCCACTCTTCCTGATTCTTGTCTGCTTGGTTCTAACTGTACACTGCCAAACATCACAACGCTGCTCTGTTATAATAATGGCAAGGTAAACATTCCTAGCAAAAAGCACAAAATACCCAAACTTATTAAGAGACCTTTCAAAGGATAAAGGATTCCAGTGAGTAATAAGTAGCTCAATGTGATGGAAATAGTTTGTTGTAAGCCCGTAGAATCATGTTTGCATTTACCTGAAGTGTACCAGCATTGCAAAGGACACCATTTGAAATACACTTAGCAGTGTAGAGCAGAGGTTCTATCAGTCACGTTAGAGGAGTACAAATGCATTCAGCCAAATGTCACAAATCCTACTGTGTATAGAACACGCTGGTTTTGCATGAGGGTTGAGATTAATAAGTATGACCTTTTTCTGACTTGCTTCTCGTCCTCATAAATTCAGCATGTTTGCAAAACAGGCTCGGCGGGATTTGTTTGTGATTTTGTTTACATCAAACACAACAAAAATTACAACCTTTTTTTCTGTCCTAGTAGTCTCTTAAATAATAAATACTGTAACAAGCTGTATCCTCTCTGCATCATGGCAATATTAGAAGGTTAGATTTATTTACAAACGAGCATCCATCCTCGTATTTTCCAGTCTGGACTGTATTCATAGGCCAAAGTGGGAAAGTCTAATTTGAAAAGCAGAGGTGGAATTAATGACACTGCACTCAGAGTTCTGGCAGCAAGGGCTCCCTGCTGAGTTCAGCTTCCAGTATCCCCAGTCAAACAGACACACAGGTGCAATGGGAAGAAGTCCTCCATCCTACCAGGCACTCATTTATTTCAAGATTTTCAACTCCATAGGGGCCAAGAATAATATTTTGGAGGGAGAAGCAAAAGCTGCACTGAAAAAAATTATCTGTTCCTTTTGGAAATATTTTTCTACCTCCTGGCAATGAGCAATTAACTAACATTCTTAATATGACTGATTTGCATCTTTTGCTTTCCTTTCGTATTTGAAGTTAATGTTGTGTATTTGTACAACTTACCCTTTTGGGAACAGTGCTGCTCTGCTGCTCTCTGTGCTTGCAAGTTGTGAGTGTTATAGCTTAAGTAATGTGCATTGTAGAGCATGTGTTTCATTTTGCTTGTTTTTAAAATAATCTTTTGCCTGTCAGTAAACACTGTTCTTCCTACATCATGCCAGCAGATGTAGGCATACTGTAGGAGTACTGAAATACTTTGGTTTTGGGGTTCTCTTTTTCTATACATTGATTTTCTGACAAAAACCAGCGGGCGTCCAGAATAAATTGCAGCTTCTTCATAGGAATGATAGAAAAATACAAAGCAGCAGACTCCAGAGATTGGGATGGGGCAGATTGAATAAAGTCATCAGGAAAGCACTTCCAGCAGGCTTCCCAGAGTCTGGAGCTGTGTGATGTGCTGCTCTGCTGTCTCCTCCCCTGGCAGCACCCCAAATGAGAAAAAGGAGTGAACGAGGGTAGCACTCCCGGATCCTTGAGAGGATAGTTGAGGAGACCCCAGTTTTAAAAGCTGTCAGAAGATCCTTGCTTGAGGCTTGGCTTAATTTTCTGATAAAAGAGTTGTGACCTTTTCAAATATTCAGAATTCAGTTTGAGTCTCACACATCCCTGCTACGACAATTGCATAAACCACTATCTAAAGATCCTGCTGTATCCATAGAATTATTATATTTCAGAGATGCATCCAAGAGAGCTGTGAAATACTTCAGGAGAACAAAGATCCTTCAAAACAACTTTTTGTACAAAACCAAACCCTCTATATTTGAGAATGTCCAAGACATGCACTTTCATTTAGGGACAGGTTTCATACTTAAACTGCAGCTGTGGCAGATGGCAGTTAAAAGATATAGCAAAGTAGGGGCAGGAGGGGAAGGCAGTTCCATTGCATTAGTAGGCAGACATAAGGTAGTGCTGGAGCTCTGAATGCAGAAATAGGTGCAGGAAGCCACTGCTTCTGTGTCTGTTCAGGAATTAAAAGTTTTTCAAAGCATAGCGACCAGAGGAGCCCTAACTTGCTATCCACAGTGAGTACCTGAAAGGCAAAAAGTTAATTTTAAGTATTTGTCAGTTCAAGTGTGAGCTTGACACTTTGATACCCTGGTAAACTTTTCCCAAATGGACTTGTATTCACATCCTGATTTTCAAGTGAGAGTGCTGTACTGCCTTTCTTATTAACTGTTATGAGCAACAGCTTTTAGTTGCCCAACCACCATATATTTCTTGCAACGGCTTTGCCTCATGGGACTTGTGTGTGGAGGCACAGAGGCCATGAAAACACGTTCATAAGAGGTCACACAAACCTTACAGTGCTTTACGACAAAGCTTTTGGCCCATGGAGATTTTGCTGTAGGTACAAAGGTCGCACAGGATCTTTTACACTTACTCGTTTAGTATTTAGTTTATAATATCATTATGATGTATTAAAGGCTTTACATCTCCTCTTACACTATGTGTAATGTTCTGCAACATACTGTTTAATGATTTAGTCATTCTTTTAGATGATTTGTACTGGTGGTGACATAGCTTGTTCCCAGCTCTAGGTGCTTTGCAGTCTGAATTCGTGTGAATGCAGTAAGGTGGGAATGGAGACGAAAAATGTTGCAGCAGGACTGGCACTTTTCACACATGAAATTTACTGCATTCTTATTGGCAATGCCATGCCTCAGTATTGTACTTTATGTATTAGCTTGGTGTTATATTTGAAGCTGAACTTTCATTTCTACTATTGCAATAAATTATTTTCAAGCATCCCTATATAGATGGGAGTCAAATTAGATTAGCCTGTCTGCTAGGTTTTACTTTCATTTTCCTATACTGCGACTTTATTTATTGAGGTTATAGGCGGTTATTGGAAATGATGGTACAGAACTGGTATTTTTAATAATTTCCAACAATTCTGATTGTCTCAATCAATCTAAATTTTAAAAGCAGAGTGAGAATTGTCCGAGTATGTTGGATCAGAAAGCAATTACTGGATTTGCTCCATTACATTTATTGAGGAAGCCAAGTGAGTGCAGCCGTAGCTCTTTAGGTCAGTGAGGCAATGATGGAGCTGAGCGATAAAAGCCAGCTTTGGCTGACAGGTATTTTTACCAAACAAGCTTCCTGCCAGCTCCCG
The DNA here is from genome assembly GCF_026119805.1 of Tympanuchus pallidicinctus. Lineage (NCBI taxonomy): Eukaryota > Metazoa > Chordata > Aves > Galliformes > Phasianidae > Tympanuchus > Tympanuchus pallidicinctus. The sequence goes on from NW_026294722.1 coordinate 1,739,026, forward strand.
AGATGGGACTCTCTGCTCCATGCTTTTCTTCATCCTACTCCACGTTTCAGAGCAGTGAGATGAATAATGCTGAGGTTTATTCCTGCATCCAGCTAAGAGTCCCCTCACTTTCCACTTTAACTTATTGGTTAATCTCTCTTTTGGAGTGGCTTTGAATTTTTGAAGTGTTTCTTCCCACACTTTAGATACTAATTAAACATTTCTAATGAAATGTCACGGTGATCCATTGTACCATTCCTTTCTGTAAGCCTGATCCAGTACAGACTCTGCCTGCTAACATAGCTTGAGACCAGCAAGTAATCCCACTGAGTAGAATGGAACTGCTTGAGTTTATCCACATAAGTGCTGTGCTGGCTTCATGCCACAGAAAGCTACTGCTATGTTAGTAGATAGAGAGGACAAAAACGTTGTTGCTGTTCTCTGGAAATGCTGTTGCTTTGTGAAGAGGAAGACTTCTGGTACAAGGGGGATCATGTTGTGTTCTGTGCTGTTCCTCCAGGTCACTGCATTTTATTTGGATAACCCCAAAAATAAAGCAGGCGCATGCAATGTCTCTTTTCAGTGCTGAAACAACTGTATAAGGATAGGGATTTTTATTCACCATGACCTGGTGTGTATTCCAACCCCCTATTCTATTCTATTTTGATATGATGAATTTGTGCTAATGGATTTCTGATAAACAGGTATTGAAGTCCATGCAGATAATTTGTAAAGAAGGGGAAGAAGTTTAAACCTTTCAATGCTACTTCTCACTGTTTTGCAAAGCTGAATGTCAAGTGCCTGAAGGTGAAAGTGAAATTCACATTTGTACAAACCTCCCCTGCAGACCATTCGTGTGAACCAAAAGTGAGTTTAGAATGTGCTTGTTACTAATGACTATCGTACACTTGTGCAGACAACTACTGCAATGAAGTATTTTGCACACTGTGTGAAGAAAGTAAGTGTAGCAGGAGGGAGAGAGGTGCTGAGAGATGTGCCAGAGGTCACGAACCAGAAGAGGGATGAAGCCACATAGCAGATTTCCACCAGATCCTCCTCCAGTTAGCAGTTTGTTCAAAATATATATTTCTGAGGCCTTGCAGTTACCTGGGGATGAGAAAGAAAGAGGTGACGTTGCTTTGATGGGCAGGAGCAGGCATGGTTTTGGGGCACCTGCCAGGGCCATCAGCAGAGCGGTGTGGGCAGCTTCCCTGGCAGCTGGAGATGTCCAGCTTCCACTTCACACAGTGACTGCAGACAGCAGGTGGGCAGGGCTTTCAATTTGTACTTGATGTGCTGTGAACTGTTTTACAGACAGCGGTGTTAATTGCGTGCTGAACCCTGCAAATGGGCAAGCACTGCCCTATGTCTCCTCAGTTCCAAAAAAAAACAGGGAGAGAAAATTTTAATTAATTGCCAACAACACATTGTCACATTCTACAAAATTACAGTTCTAGAATACTGTGCTCAGCGGGACCTGCCATTTCAAAATTAAAACTAAACCATTTACTAAAAAGCTGTCATCATGCCTGTTTAGTTGCCTAATTGCTTTGTCCTTAATGCATACTCACAGTTACAAGACTCTTTTGCCAAACTAAATTACAAAGCATCTATTACGAAGAGCAGATGATTTTAAGAGCATCAATCTAATTACTCACTCTCATTTTTCCAGTAACAAACACTGTAATCATTATGGGTTTCGGTTTCCTGCAGAGCAGCTTAGGGGCAAACCTTGTGCACTCATCCTGGCCTATAACCTTCCCTTCCCAGCCTCATTCATATGCAAAAAGATGCTGAGATGAACAAAACTTGTATTTGTTTCCTTGAAACATCGTCTATCAGGTTGTGTCCTTGGAGACTGGGGAATAATTGTAAACACACTAACAAATAAAAGGAGCAGTCATGTCGCATTTGGTTTTTATCATCTTAATATTAAAGCTTTGAGAGGGCAAAATGTTTAAGTGTCCACACATGTTGAGGGAGGGGAGTTCATTGGCCGACTCTCACAGAGCTAAGCGAATTCAATTTTCTGTTCATTCTTGGGGCTCATGTCAGGAATACATGGAGCTTCGTGTTATGAAATAAATACACATAAATAAATAGACTACATATAAGTGACCTGAAGATAGCATTTGAGTTCCACCTCAGGCCACAAAACAAGGCGGTGCTCCAGCTTAAAGGCTAATTAATTTTTAGGTGATGTTTTTATTGTCTGTTATAGGAGTTTTACACCACCCCTGAATTAGCAGGGAAAAAGGTTTGATCAGTAGCAATGACATTTAATACAATTCATTAAATGCATATGAACTTTTAATCCCCCAGTTTGATTTTTCTCATCCATTTTCATCAAGTCCTTCACCTAGTCACATTCAGCCTTTTTTAGACTTGATGAACAGCACGCCATTAAGAGGCACTGTTCACAACCACTTCCTGTGCTGTTCAAACAGAAGCGGAGCGGTGGCTCCTTGCATCCAGCATCGCTGTGCATGGGCACCATTAGAACTCCATGGAAACAGTAGTGATAGATCTTAAGACATCGTTGAGTTCTGTGATATTTCTCCACTCTGTTTATGGCAAGGTTTTTGGTCCCTCTTTCAAAAATTCATGGTTTTTGTTTCATTTGAGATAGCAAGCACTGACTCTTAATGCACATCCATTTTTTGACATCAGCAGAACAGATCAAACTTCACCTCAGCATCTGAGGGTCTGGCAGAGCTGGTGGCCTTCTGTTACAGCACCACTTACAAGTATGATTAAATTATTCACCCTGGCTGAAGCAATACACAGATTAGATATATTTTTCCCACAAGGCACTACAAAATACACCACTTCACCCATTGCTGCTCGCCCTGCCCAGCATTTTTGAAAGAAGAATTCGCATTTCATTGTTCATTTCTGTTAAGGTGACCCTGGTTGGGGTAATTTATTGCAAGGCAGTTTAGAACACTGATTTTTTTTTTGCTTGAGCTCCATGCTGGGGATTTGGGGTGTGCTCCTACAAGCCCTTTGCTCTTGGCTTCCTGCAGAGTTGGTTTAGTGGTGTGAAGGAAATGTGTGATGTTGCTAATATAAGAATTCATACAGAGTGCAAGCAGGCAAAGGAGATGGGCTACAGAGTTACAGTGCTGCTGTTTGTAGAACTAACGTATTTTTCCATAGTCTTGGACAGAAATGGTAAAAATTCAGGAAAAACTCAGCCTTCTTCTGCCTTCCTGCACTGAGTGCAGCTCTTCTGGGCCTGCAGACCTCCCTGCACAATGAAGGTGCTGATGAAGGTGCACTTGTCACATGGCTCCATATGACACACCTCCTCCATTTGGTGTGGCTCAGCCAGCAGTTGCATCTCTGACAGTGAACAGAGAGATGCTATCACAGTTTGGGGCAGTTTCCCTACGTTGAGCAGGAATGTGCACAGATAAATTTGGGTTCTGCTTGACTGTCATTGCTTAGATCCACAAGTGAGCTCTCTATACTTTTGTTACTCTGATCTGTGTGTTAGTGCCAGGAGATATCAGCACTCACATTAGCACTAATTGAGCCCAGTTTCACCCCCTTTATTCCTAGCATTACGCAGTAAGCCTTTATTTCAGTTGGATTTTTTTGGCCCATGTGTACTCTGAAAATAGATTTGTCTCACACACTGACACCTCTCTGCACACACTGTGTTTCTAAATGCCTCTACAAAACCCGTAAGTCACAGCTTGCTGCTACTGCAGAGATGTCAATCCTAAAAATGTTTTTTTTCTGGTGCCTTATGTTCCTCCTAGATTTTAATGTGAGCAAACTTTTCCATGCTCTCTTTGCTTTCATTAAAGAAGTAAAAATGATGAAGAGCGAATTAGTGAGGACCCTTCATTGTGCACTGATTATTGCTGGACATGCAAAAAGCTGTCAGATTTTTCAAGGATCTAAGTACAATTGCTGAGCACTGTAAAGGAACTCATTCTGGTTTTCATTGGTCTTGAAAACATTTCTAGTCCTCATTTAGTAAGAAAAAGGAAACAGCAAAATACCCATGAATATTATTTGTAGTACATAATAAAAGACTCAGAGGGTATCATTTCATTCGGACTCCTAATGGTCTTTTGTATGTCAAAACATATTATTCACAAATATTTTGGCTCTTATGAGCTTTTATATATAAATATATACATTTTAATCTTTCTCGGGGGTAAAATTCATGTTATTGTTATTTTTAGTATATTTTACCCTGGGTCCTATTCCTGCCCAAGCTGATTGTTAGAGTTCGTGGTTTAGACTCTCTGTGAAATCGTGGGTAGTCAAAAATATTGCTTACAGTAAAACCCTTCATGATCTGATTGTTTTTATCATCATGAATACGCAGATAAAAAATGGACGATTTATTGCTGGGAAGTTTTTCTTCAGGGTTCTAACGAGCAATTTTTAGTTGCCTGGTAGAACTCATTGGGAAACTATTGCTTTCGAACACATCACTCAACCTGTTCTGTGCTAAGAGTTCCAGGCTTACAAAAATAGTTAATTCCCAGGAAACAGGAAAGTAAGGATGATACTGAAACCCACCAGGTGCCATACAAAGTCTGGTGTCCATCTGGCTGAACCACGCTAAAGCTAAGGTTCAGAATGTCCACAGTATTTCTGTTCATTATCGGTACTTCAAGTTTTTAAAGCTGCCAATTACTGTGCAGAGAAATTGTCCAAGTGAGGTTTTTTGTGGGTTGCTTTTGTTGATTTTTGTTTCATTCTTTCTGTGTGGGGTTGCTTGTTGCATTTTATTAGCTTTAGATTTTTAACCAAGTCTCCTTACAATGTTTTTTTTTTCCCTTTTCCACTTTCCAATTAAAGAGGCACCTTCATGAGATTTGGATTAATGTACCATAAAATGTTACTGCTGTGCATGAGAGTGCAGAGCGTTTGGTATTGACCCGCTTTGTTTAGAAACCAACAATCTGAAAAGAATTCTGCCACTGTAAAACGCGTATAAAACAGAAGGAGAAAGCAGACTGCAGCTCTCTGAGATGCATTCTGGGAAGAGAAGAAATGGTTGAACAAAGGCATCTGAAATCTCTGCAGAGATTGTAAAGCAACAGCTTGTTTGGAGACGAACATCAATTCTGTGTACAGGTCAGCTACATCAATCTTCTCTTCTTTAGTGAGAAGCATCTGGCTGAGCAGCCCACAGAGCTCCAAACAATTTCTGATGATGGTGTCTTCTTGGCGAGAGTGGCCTGGGAGAAGAGGAGGCTGAAACTTCAGAATAGAACAGAGGAATTATCCTGTTGTTTGCTAGGCAATTGTGCCCAAATCCAGCTTGGTGGTCTTAGGTGTTCTTCACTTATATGATGTTCTTTCTAAAGTAAGAGGTTTATTGGCTTGGTCTCTTTAATCAGAGGAGATTGACCTAACTCGTGCAAGACCCAGGTCAGTTCCTCAGCTCAGTACATTTTCCTTCCCCTGACCCTTACCCAAACTGTAAGACGAGGCGTTTCCTTTTTCAGATTTTAGCCAACTATTCTTTCTCTCTCTCTTCACTACTTCTAGAAGCCAGGTTGCTGGGTGCCCAAATATGAGAAACTGCAGTTGATTAACTCTACACTTGTCTGGTGTTAAAGGATTCAGGGGTATTAGATTTTTTCATACCTGCATTTTTTAATTTAGTTGTATCAATTAACTTTTATTACATTTGTCTCTTGGAGAAGACTCTCTTCCACAACACAGGAATGACTACTTTCGAATAACAGGGGCTTCTTTCTGCTGTCACTGAAATCAATTGGCATCATGTGTTGGCCTTCCAAACTCTAAAAAGCAGCACCATAAATCTGAAATCAAGACTCCCTATAGAATGATGTCTTGTCTGATTTATTTTCCAGCTGGTGCTGGTACATCAGCAATGCTTAGATTACCATATATTTCACACGCCCAGCTTTGTTCAGGCACACAGCAGCAGATGAAATTGGCTTGGTTTCATGAAACAGAAAGCAATGGTATGAAAAGATAAGACCAAGTTTTTTTGGATAAATTGGAATTGGGGTAGAGAAGACAGGTAGGAATGCATGATTCACCTACTAGGATCACACATTCATATATTAGATACAAAACAATATCTTGATAGAATTCTCTATGTGTTGAAGCAACAGTTTTGAGTAAGACTACTGGCCAACAGCCATGGATAGATAAATGCCCATGGGCAGAGAAAGGAAAGGAAATATACGAAGCCTCTTGCAAACAAACTACAGGAAAAAAAAGAAAAAAAAAAATCACTTCATGACTCTTTCTGCACATTTTGCACATTTCGAAACTAATTATTATGATGAGGCCATATGTGAGATGTGAAGGTTAGGGTCATTTCTGATTATTCATTTCTAGGCTTAGCCATGCTTCTCATACGGAGTTAAACAATCTTGCCTTTAGACCCTGGAGAGCCAACTTTCAGGTCTGCCTGTACTGTCATGAACAAACAGCGAGGCCTGGCACTAATTTGGCTCCCAAATATGCTTGCAGTTCTTTCATAATATTATATCAGAGGTGAATAACAATGCAGCTTCACACTGAGATCAGAAAGGAGCCTGAGGGCTCAAGTGTGCTAACCACAAGTCAAGATTAATGTAAATCTTATCATAAAAAATGTAATGCAAGACAAATCTGGTCTGGGCTTGGGTTATTTTTGACTGGATCACTTAGAATTTATAAACGATGTTCAGCTGAAGTGGAAGCTGACTTCTCTCTCTAATAAACTTCCCTATATTGTGTTACCTAGTGGAGGATTTTTAAGCATCTCTTTCATCAATGTAGATGTTAAAAATAATATTTTTCTTCCAACTTGTGCAGTCTTAGTCCTGTGAAAAAATTGATTTTTGAAATCTTTTGGTTAGTTTGAAAACCAAATATGGGTTACATGCAAAGAAAGGAGCAACTGTAGTTTGTCCAGATTCTCCTGTTAAGAGGAGCAGAAACCAAATATTTGCTGCTTGCTCTGCCAGGTATGAGCTGGTAGCTGCTGATGCCTGCCTTTATTCCAGCAGCCAGCATGGCAGTGAATCTCTATGTAGACTGATCAATCTAAGCTACGTTTTAAGAAGTCTCTGTACCATTCCTCCCTCCATTTGTCTCTAGCATTTCATCTGCTCTCGTTACTCTCAACTTGACTTCTTTCCAAGTGGAAAGAGACATATTTTTCCCTACTACTTTTCCTAGCTTAGCTCCTTCGGGCTCTTCATAAAGCTGCCTCATCCATTCCTTGTTCTCATCTGCTCTTGAAACTGTAGTGACCATTTGATCATTGCTGGATTCTGGGGGAGGACTGCCCAGCACAGAGTGCACAGTGCTTCCTACTCTCATTTATATTCCTCCAGCAGCTCACTGTATCTGAGAATCTTGTTTGCTTCCCGCTGCTGAGCCTCTACAATGAGCAGACAGCTTTAGGGATTTTTCTGTAATCACTTATAAATCTCTTCCCTGGTCAATGTTCTACAGCACCTCTCCATTGAACAAACACTTCCAGTTTCTATTGCTCTTGTACTGTTAGGTTTGAACTCAGTATTTTACAGCAATGATCTGCAACAGATCTTTTGGCATTTCAGTTACTGAAAGGTAAAGGACTTGGTTTTTCCCAGTGCAACTCTTTCAGCCTACTGACAATGAATAAGGTGGGGGAAAACTGTTGGAAAAGAAAATTTAGCACACACACACAAAAAAGATACTGTTTTTGAGAAGAGGGAAATATTTCTTCTCATGGCAAAAGCTCATTTGATCTAAAAATACTTCTAGCTCTTGCCAGCAATTTTATTCAAGGATCTTCCAAAGGTATTTATTTGCCTGGCTTCCTTGGCTCCTCGTGGAAGACTGTTGGAAATTTATTCCAGGGGCTCATATCCCTCCTGAGGGATAAAACTGCAGTGCTGTACCCCTGGCCCCTCCTATACATGAGGGCAACTAGAAAAAATGAGTCTCAAAAGGTTTACCTTGTGCACAGGAGATAAAACTCACATCTATAACTCAGATACAAATTCTTTTTTGCATTCATTTGGTCTGAGCAAATGAACATTCTCTGCAATGCATTCTCTGTATTCTGACCTGGCAGAGATGCCATCCAGAAAGTTCTTAAATCAATGTAACTCTGATGCATGTACTTTATACGAAGAAATTGAAGTATAATAAAACACCTACGTATGATAAAGCAAACCGCCCGGGTCAAGAACACCTCTGGTAGCAAACCAGCAGTGACAGACAGCTGTGTTGTGAGTTTTTAGAAAGTGAGGTACATCGATCACTCTTCAGCTGACAGCTGACACAGTGAATTAAGAAATCTTTGCTGATATCTTTCCCCATAAAAGAAGGCCTCTAAAACTAAAGAGGAGAATTGCCAAACTGATAGTGAAGGTAAGAAAATATGGGGACCAGAAAGGAATGAGAACTGGGGAAGAAAATTCTGTTTGCTATTCACAAGGAGATACAGTATGCACCCTTCTTGGGGGCAGAACTGCATGAGAAGAGCAGTGTAGTCAAAACAAACATCTGATGGAAATGAACATCCCTGTGTCCTGATCAAACATCCCTCATGAAAACTGCACAGCAAGAAGTGTGAGATAGTGTTGAATAGCATCTTTTTCCTGCCTTACTCTTCCTATTGCTATGTTTATTTGTATAAGTACAATCCAGCAGGTTTCTAACATAAATTTGTTGGCTTTCTTCAGCCATAAGTTCTTTCAAAGCGAACAGCTCATGAGACATCTCAAAAACAAATTATGTCATTTTAGCGTAGATCGTCCTCTTCCTTGGCACTGCAGTTCATCAGGCAACCTCTCAGACAAATCCATGATACAATGAGAAGTGTCAGCCACACTGAGCCTCCTATTCTACTGCTTTTTCAAAGGATCCAGAGACAATCAAGAAAGCTGAAATTACTGCTTTCTGACAGTTGTAAAAGGTCACCTAGTTAAATTAATTCATGTTATTTCCAGTGCATCCTAGTATATGGCAAAGAAATTAGCGGTCATCTCAAAGTCAACAAGAACAAACCATTCCAAGCCATGAGATTTGTGAAGAAAGTGACTACAAGGTCAGCAATGTCACTGCTGCTCAGAGGAACAGGAGGCTGAACCCCAGCTGGCCAGAGAATATGTTATTTATTGAGAAAAACCTTCAGGGTCTGCATAGCCCTGTGAAATCAGCTTATATCTGATCCATTAAAAACAGCTTTTATGAGAAGTTTCTTTAATTGCAAGCTTATCTCTTTCCAGGGCTTGCTGTGGAAGGGAGGCACATCAAACATCTTCAGGCGCCTCTGAGCTCCGAGGGCTGGGGCTCATGGGGCTGCTCATGGGGCTCAAGTGGGCCAAGTCTAGACATTGAGGCACTTTTAATTTCACATAAATTAAAAGATCAAGAGATCATCACACAAATATTTAAATAACCATGGAAAAGGAGGGTTCATCACTGCTCTCCATGCAGTGCTGTACTTGGCCAGCCACTTCATATGCCAGACTGTTAGGATGGCGTTTCCATAATAACAACATGACCCACAGAATCTGTTCTGAGTATGTTCTGCTTCCTCTGCCATGCCAAATCTGTATGCCCACTCTGATGTGCCATGCCCCATTCCTGCAGTCTCTTCAGGATGGATGGCTGGGACAGTGATCCGTCCTGACATCTACCAGAGTGACGTGTGCATCCTTTTGTAGGTGCAAGCAGTTGTACATTAGATGTGTAAAATCTCATGTTGAAAAAGAGCACTTTCCTGTCCATATTGCTAACCTAGCCCTGCATGCATGTAGCACAGCCAGAAGGGCACAGAACTCATGTAAAGCTCCATGCTGGATGATCATTACAAGCCCCAGTGTTTTGATGGTGGTTTGATGACCACTGAACATAGTGTTTGTCACCCTGTGGGCCCACATTAAGAAAAATCACTGATAAGTAGCATAGAGATGATCCACAGAGATGATAAGCGGTGCTTAAGAGCCTACAGAACATCTTGCTCTGGTTTGTGGTGAGGGGAGATGAGACAGCAGAGTTGTTTGCTGTTTCCCTGTGAGGCTGCTTGCTTCTGTCAGGAAAAGCTCAATGCAGCCCAAGCTCAGCATTAAAAGACACTGCTACAGGAATGCCAAATGAATCTTTTATACTGTGGCGTTTCCCTATTAGAGTTTTATGTGGGTTTGTAAGGAGCAAATGAGATTGCATTCAGATTTCATTGGTGCTCCTTAGTGAATTCTTCCCTAAAGGCATTAGCTGCACAGGGATTAATAGTTTCCTAAATAATTTGCATTCTATCATTTGCTATGATAGAAATGTGCTCATAAACTTCATACATTCGACTATAAAGCTTGCAGATTTCTGGTTGGTTTTGTACTTGATATTTTCCCCATGTTCAACCATGGATCACTCTTCTAATAGCTTTGAAGGTTCCTAATTAACCACTACAATTTGTTCTTAGCCAATGTGCACGCGTTCAATTTTTACTTGTCACAGCCCAGTTCTGCATCTATCCAAATCTGAGTTCACCTTTCCAGGGCCAGACCTGTACCTCTGAGATGAGGTTCCATCAGCACTTACTGCTAGGCACGCTGCTTCCTCTGTTGCTGCCTGCAGGAATTTGGGTTGGAGATGAATGGGTTTTCTCACCTGGAGTGCAAGAAACACTTATGGCTTTCTGCCACCTCAGATGTGCTAATGAAATGCAGTACATTCATCCTCATCAGCCATTCTGCTGTTGCTCCCACACTGAAATGTGCCAGCACTATTTTAGGGGCAATATCTAGATTCTTTGTTCCTGACTCTATTCTCACTGCATAGCAGAGCACTTTTATTCTAGTTCTCTTTTTATTTATATTGTTAAAATGTCTTTTACCCCTTCATATCTTTTAGACAATTCTAACTCAGCTTGATTTCGGAGCAGTTTTCTACGTACTTGCAATAGGCTTTTTTCAACCCACTATGTTGGAACTCTTCCTTTCATTTCCCGCTGGTTGGGCTGCAGATTCCAGCCTGATTTTGCACTTTTGAACTAAAGCAGTTAGCCCTGTGCTCCATTTCCATTCCCAAGTTTGTTATTCAAACTTGATCAGAGCAACGCTTCTCAAACTGAACTCTTTTAGATGAAAAAGGTTTTGACCTGTTTTTCTCTTCCCATTTTATTGACACTGATGTTTTGACCAGTCTGATTTTCTACCGTTGTCTTTTCAATAGCAATCAGTAAAACATGACTGCCTACCATTATTGCACATGACAATTGCTGAAGACTCTAAATACAAATCCAATTGCTAACTATGCTTTTTTTTCCTCTCTCTCTTTCTCTCTTTCTCTTTCAAAAAAAAAGTAATGTATTTTCATTTTCAATATACTCTCTATTGTATGTAATAAATAATAAAAGACAATAATTTATTGCTGTGCATATCCAACTATAACTTAGAAGACACTCCAGGATTCATAATCCTGTCAAAGCTGTACTTTCACTGCCATCCTTCCCTGAGTTTGTCCTACCTACCTGGGAGTTTTCCCAACCTACCTAGAATTGTAGTTTTGGTGATACTTCTCTCTTTAGAAGAACGAACTCAGGGGATTCTGTTGAGTTCTGGGGAAGCACAGGAGGCCAGAGAGAGGAGACCAAAATTCTCTTACCAGTTCCAAAACTTTTTGCATTCAGACCTACTAGAAATGGAATGGTTGGAAAATGATACCAGCTAGATCTACTAGAGTTTGTCCTTTCTTTCAGAGCAGCAGGTGGCTCTGAGAGCAGGTGGTCATCCTTCATCTGGGAAAGTAGAAGGTCATTTCTCCTTTTAAGGCTAAAGAATAAAAACAAAACGTTCCTGAATTCACAGTTCCACTTCAGGGAACAAACTCACTTTATGTCTTTTCACAGTTACCATAATTCCGATTTTATCAGATTGCATTTAATTTCCTTAAGTAAATATCTAAAGGTCACAAAGCATTCTGGCTGGTGCTTGTACATGTGTTTATAGATGTTTTCTTTTCAAATTAAGCTGACATGTTGATGGGTAGCAGATGTCTGATATCATAACAGTACATATGGGATCGTTCATGTGCCAGACCCAATCATCAGATGTTCTTGGGGGTGTAGGGAAGAGACAAGGGAAAGGAAATTCTCCATAATATCCTACCTTAACTAATGCTCACTGAAGTGCATTATTTCAACCAGAGATTCTGCCAGATTTGCATTTTAACTGTAAAATCCATTATTTAAGTTCTCCAATTTCACTTAGTACTTTATTCTGACCATTTGTTGGCAGGCAGTCACAGCAACTAAAAAGGCTAAAAAGCTTTACACACAAGTAAAACACAATAAAAGGAAAACTCTAACCTGTGTGACACAGGGAGCCAAACACTTGATCCTTACATCAGGGTAGCAAGGTATGCTGCTGAAAATCCTGGATGAATGGTACACAGAATTCCTGCTATGCCTTTGGAATCTGGGCTGACTTAATGGATCATGAAGAGGTTTCAGTAAGACTGGGCCCCACAGGTCTGCTGAGATACGATGTAAGAGCAAATTCTTTGCAATCAAACACATTACAGTCTGCCTGGAAATCTATCATTTTGTTAGTGATCATCAGCCTGCCCTGGCTCAGACAGAAATGCCACAGAGCAAATGAGCAATGAAATGGAAGGGGCAGAAGGTGTGGAGGTGACACCTTGCTGCCCGTGGGGGTGCAGCCATCGCTCACACTGCCACACACCTCGCCTCCACTTACTGCTAACGTGTGGGGAACATCACTCACTGCGTGAGACAGCTAATGAAATGGTCTTTAGAAAGAGCTAGAGGAAATGCCTTTGAGGAGCTCTTTGGCTGAAAGGGGTATCTTTATCACTAGTGCAATTGAAGGTCCTAACAATATTGGAACTTCAATCTCCATGGTGAGCAGATGAGACATTTATTTGCCTATCATAAACAAAAACTGGCTGCACATGCACTGAAAACAAGAATTCCTCAGCTCTGCTTGAGTGTATAGTTAGAAATCGACATCTCTGCCTTACTTTGCATCTTATGCCCATTGCCTGGGTTTTACTGCAGTATTACGGCTGATGTGAGGACATCACCAAGCACAGACAGGCAGTGATCAGATGGAAAAGTCTTCCTCGCAGTCTTTTATATTTTTTATTCATGCAGCAAAACAAGATCCGTGCTTCACAAAGTCCTGTAGGTTATTACCATGCGATAAGTTGTGAACTGCAAACACAAGCTGTTCTTAAACGGGAACAAAAAGTAAAAGCAGATGGTTTCTTTTAACGTCTCGCAGAACTTTTCTTGAACACAAGTGTATTTTTTCTCCTCTCCAGCTGGCAATCCCCACATGTAAATTATCTGCTTTTACCATTTCAGGAGACTCATCTGACCCCCTCTGTTATAAAAAGGCACATTACCCTTACAGAGAGAGAAGCAAACACAACTTCAGAAAACACTTCTTTCATCGTCTATTGGAAAATGCATGTGGAGCTTTCTTTCTTTCTTTCTCTCTCTTTTTTTTTTTCTTTTTTAAGAAAATGAGAGAATGTGAGAAAATGAAAAACTGTCTTCAGAATCACCCTTGACAGAAGTTCTGTGCCTGTGACACTTTGAAACATCCACTTGTCTCCCAGCCACAGACCAAGCAGCCATTGCCTGCTGGATGCACTGGGCTGCCCAGGGGCAGTGCTGCAGATGCAGAGCAGTGACACTGCCTCAGCCACAGTGCATCACTGCCTGCCCCATCCCACACCTCGAGCCTCAACCTAGGGCGTGCTGGGATCACAACCAGCATGAATATGTTTGTTTTCTAGAGGAACACATTTGTGCTGGGAGGATCCCCAGCTGAACTCAGGCTGGGGAAGTAATTATTCTTGGCGGATCCCCAGAGGAGAAGGCCTTTTTTTTCTTTTTCTTTCTTTTTCCTTCCTTTTCCCTGAAGTTATTTATGTTTCAATTATATGGAATGTTTTGCTAGGTGGAATCTTTTTTTTCCTCAGAAAGAAGAGAAATCCATATTCACCAAAGCAATGGGTTTGAGGATTGATTGTTAGAGACCCCTGATGCAGGCAAGAAGTGAACTGACTGAGATTTGCACGTTACTTAGAACACATATAGCTGCCATTGGTGTTACTTGGACAACGGGTGTGAAATCAGATAAATGTTCCATCTATTCAATAGAAAAACTTTTTACTACTTGTTCTGTGTATGGTCATTCAAAATAGATACATTTTCATAACTGGAATGAAATGAGTTCCCTGTTCTGCCTTTTCTTCTATTGAAAAACAAATTCTTGATAGTCATTCTGTTGGCTTTCCATGCACATGGCCCCTCTGCATTTCTTTCTGGAGCTGTCCCACTTTTCTTTTTAATTTACCATTCTGTTTTGTTTCTGCACATCATCATCATTCCCCTTATGTACCAAAACTGAATAATAGGCAGCCCTCTGATTAATTTTAAAGCTTTCTCTGTGAGCTGTTAACATCCATGATAAAGGCCCCATTTAAGAGCCAATAACAATCCCTCTCTGTGAGCCATTCAAGAGGGTTTCAACCAGTGCTGTTTCATCTTCTAGATGTTTAATCTATACATTTCTAGAGCCTGTATTTTTAAAAAGAAGTGGCACTAGCATAATAACACCACTTAGTAATCAAATATTAATGGTTTTCTAAATGTTTATTATGCTATTAAATTATTTCCACACACGGGCAGAATAGATGACTTCTTTTCTGCAAAAGAAATGGTATTAAATCAAGCATTTGGCCATTTAGCAATTTGCCTTCTCTTTCATTGCCCTCTCTTCCCTCCTAATCTCCTAAACTGAAAAGGAAACCAAGGAAAAGTAAGAAAAATAAGAGGAGAGAAAATGGACTTAAAGTGACAAGGAGTGTTATACAACCCAATGACACAACTAACAGAGCTCATAAGGCAAAATGGTACCTGGTCGTGGTGTTTGTGTTACTTTGCTGACCCTCTGTTTGTTCAAAAGTTTCTTAACTTATCCTAATTAGAGTAACGAGTGACAGCCTTCATTTTAAAAACCAGCCTAAGATTTATGGCCTTATAATTATTTAGAATTGTTTTATATAAAATCACATTCATTGGTAGCTCTACTAAAGAAAGAGTCTCATCAATGCCCAGCTGAGGGATCAATTAATGAATTGATTCCAGCTGCAGGATCAATTAACAACTTACTAAACATCAGAGGAAACTCCTAGGGGAAATTCCTTCTGCATGCTCGATCAGTTGTGCAGCTTCAGTTAAAGTTTCAGTCTGTAAGGCTGCAGATGCCTACCTGTAAGTTGTTGGGTAACCCCAATATTTGAGTAATTTTCCCTGTTTTTTGGAAATAGTTATTGTTTTACATAACTTTTTTAGGGTAGTTGTTTAAGTAATGCTCCTATTTGGAACTCAGTTGTGTTTACTGTCCTTCTTTTCAGCAACCAAGGGGGAGAGTTGGTCTCCTTGTTCCTATGGCAGCCATGGACCCCTGTGCTTGGGTGGTCCTCCAGAGGCACTGACACAGAGCCTGAAAGGAAGCTCCAATCTCTGATCCACAGGTGCCTCCAGCCTGGCAGGACCTGGTTCTTCTGGTAGGTGGCTTCTATGGTATTCTCATTAAGTTACTAGCCAAAGTGTGTTGTACTGCTGTATTTCAAGTTCATATTTCCATATGTAGTCCCACTAGAAGTGGGAATGGAAGGCAAGAAAGCCCACTGAAGTACTGATATATTGCAAGACAGATTAGGTCTGCTATAGAAACACTATAATTTCATAGACATTGCTGGTGCAATGCTAATAAGAGTATGATTCCTAGTGATGCCTCTTAAAAGGTGTGATTAAAATGATCTGTAGGTGTTGACTTTGCTAGACAATGTCAATTTTTTAACTGTTATGATGCCCTATGACTGTTATGTTACGATGCTATATGCCTTTATTAAAATACCCTCAAAAAGTTTTAGTTCTGACTATGACGCAGATTAGCAGCAGTTCTTGCTTGAAAGTATGGGGAGCCTGGGACTGAGGGCAAACTTCTGGGAGTCCTCTTTCCACTGAAATGACTCTGAAAATAATGAATGAGGGAAGAGAGAAGAAGAGAAGGCAGAAGATGAGCAGAGCAGCTTTGGGTGTGCTTCAATCTCTTGTTATTCACGTGTTCTTTCATTTGGGAGATCGTTTACTCTGGGAACTCAATGCTGATACCAGCTTCTTTTGTCAGAACTGTCTTCATACTTACAGGCTGCTGGAAGAGCCATTAAACCCAAGCTGTAATTCCCTTTGCCTTTGGGCACAAAGTGCTGCCCTTAGCAATGACAATAATACAGGATTGTACTCGCAAAGGGAAAGAAGGGAAGTCTCAGGATAAGATGTGAGGCCGGGTGAGTGAGCCCTGTGCCGCTGATGGGTGGCACTGGGGATTGTGTGTGTACTGCAAGCATCACTGAGAAAAGTGCTTGAGGAGTTTGGGGATCCATTAAGTAGAGAGCAGGACTGTGTGCATATTGTTTTGAGCTTGGATGCTTTAGTGGAGACAACCACAGCTCCAGAATGCAGACTCAAAGCAAGTGTCAGCTCACTTTTTCAAAGATGTGTGCTTCTAACCAAATTATACACTGTCCTTTCCCTCCCTTCCCAAGGTTATCTCATGTCAAGTTCTGGCAGTTCTTGTTGCTGCATCATCTCTGTCTGTTCTGTGACTCACTGCTCAATGTGAGTCAGAGAGCCTTGTAAGGAGGGGAGTCTGCAAGCTGATTTCTGTGTGTCCAAATAACAGACAAATATTTGAATTATAGATAGCAACTAACTGCTAATTGGCCACAACGTAAGGCCCTTCTGACACTGTAAATATGGAAAAGAATAGCTTGTTATTTTTCACACCTGAATGCCAGTCTTTTAAAATGAAAAGCTAATTCTAGCCTGGGAGGCAAGCTCTGTGTTTTAGTCTAGAGTGATAGAGCGAGAACAATAAATGAACACTTAAGGTGAGGAGGATTTCCCTGCAGCAAGTTTACTTGTGATAAGTTATACTGCCCTATGGGAGACAAAATTAAACTGTAGCTTTGATTCAGATCTCAAAGAAGTCTCAGCAGAAAACCTGACTGAAGAAAACAAAGCAAGAGACCACACTTTGAATTGAGCAAAACACAAATTAGGAAAAGCTTGTGTAGATACTGTGCATGTACAAGTGTAATATGTATGTGTATATACATATGTATGTACATATTGAATGTGTATGTTTGGTGGCTCTGCTAGGCAGGGGGGTTGGAACTACATGATCCTTGAGGTCCCTTCCAACCCGGATGATTCTGTGATATGCAATATATTAAGGTGGTGCAGGGGCCATGAAGTGCTGAGACTTCACTGTGGTGACACCTTGGTCTGTCTTGCAGAGTATGCTCAAAATTCAGATGTTAAAATAGTATCTAAGAAGTTATTGAGTGGAGCTCTTCATTGGTACAATAAAGATCCAGGTGTGCCCTCTGGTTCAAGGCATATCTTCATCTTCAGTAAATGTAACTGTTGTTGTTGTAGGGAGGTAAAGGCAGTACTGATAGCTGATGAGCCTCTTGTTCGTTTCATATATGGTTATTACTGGCTTATTTTATTTAGCATACTCCTTGTCCAGCTGTCCTTGCTACCTGTAACAGTGCCTGCAGGTGAGTGGCTGACGCTCACTCGGGTCTCTGCACTCAAGGGAGGGTGGGCAGCTGGCAGAGAACTCCAGCAAACAATTTGCTCTGGTGATTTTATTGCAGAGAGTAAAAAGGTTTTAATTCGTCTCAGTGAATGTGTTTTTATGATCTGCCTCGGTGCAATCATACTTGTGATGAAATGAAATAATTAGAAAACTTATTCTCTCTGCAGTCTGTTTACGACTACCAGAGTAAGTGAAAATCCAGCCTTTTATCTGACACCAATTGGTACAGCGTTCTTGAGCTAAATTGGACTTTTTTTGCCTTTTTTTTTTTTTTTTTTTTAAGCTTAAACATATCTTTCTCTTTCTCCCTTTCTTTCTTCTGTTTCTGAATACCAGTAAATTAAAGATGACAGGAAACTGGAAATGCTTTCAGAAAAGGTCTTGAAATTCATGTAAGTGCACATAAGAAAAGGGAAAAAGGGAGAGAAATATAACCCTTCTTCTTTCATAGTAGCATGACAATCAAGAAATTACTAAGAATATTTCATACATATTACAACAATTCTGGGGGAGAGGAAAGGGCAATCTGCACTGAACAATGTATTATACAGTAATTTCAATTTAGATAACCATACAGAAGGTTTTTCTAACCCTCCCTTCCATGACAGATGTCAATTTCTCCATTCTGCACTGGAAGTTTTTGTGTGAGTCACTTGCAGGACAGGGCTATCAGATGGGAGGACTGAGTAAGGAAGAAGCAGTAGGATGTAATTGCACTTCACTGAAAATTTGGCAGTTGTGAAATAAAATGAGAGAATTGTAGGAAATACAACTTTTGTGCCTACAGAATACCTGTGTACTGTTATTAAGAAGCCAGCTGTGTCACAGAGACAAAAAGCAAATTCAGTGTATACAAATGACAAATCACTGACCAAACTGTCCTCTCTGCAGTTAGGCAGGCAGTTCCCTATGGCCAGACTGAGGTTTTTCATGACCAGGAGAAAACTTGGATTTTTTTAGGGTAGGAATTACAGAATCTCCAAGGAAAAGAGCAATAACAAAGAGGTCCAGGGAGTGTTCTGCATAAAACTGTAATATTTACTGGGCTTGTTTTATAGAAATCTTATTTCAGTTTCTACTATAAAACACAGTAACATAATAAAAAGTTGTCGATTAGCTTTGCCACAAGACTTGTTCTGCCTCTGCCCAGCAGCAGCCCCACGGCCTCACTCTGGATGCCATCATCTACCAGCAGCAGCTTGGCTGGAGCACACAATGCAATCACACTCCTCCTGATACTGCATGAGATAAGAGGGAGCAGCAAACAACATTAAGTCCACCCATATTTTTCATTTCCATTTAAATTTCTGTAGCTTTTTGGTGCGAACAGCCTCTGAAAGAAAGCTTCTGAAAGGGGGGAAAGAAAGGCAAGCTCCCTTCTCTACTGAGCAGTTCAGCAGAGGAATAGCCATGGTTGCCCCAAAACAAGCTGCAGCCAGGCTGAAGGAGGGCTCTGGGGAACCTTCCTGCACTGCTATGTCTGCCTGGAAAATTAATTTTTTTATATTGCATTGGTGAAGCTGTCTGTTTGGTTTAAAACCCCCAGTTATTTTGCAGCAATAATTGCAGGAAAAAATAGCATTGTTTTCAAACACTCTCAGTCTGGGATTGTATTTGGTTGCATAAAGAATCCTTTGATTTGTGGCAGCCTCGGAGGCTGCAGGAAAAATATCCTGCAGCTCACAAACCTGAGGTGCTATAAAAGTTTTTAAAATATTAGTTATTACTTGGTGAATTATTTAAAATGATATTGGTTGAAAGTCTTGCAAAACCTACAGGAGGGGGAATTGGGGTGGGGAGGAGTGAAGTTTGGGGAAAAAAAGCAACCACCAGTAAATCAGAGAATGGGGCAGGAAAATAACAAGAAAATGCAGCCATGTGATATAATTTCTGAGGGAATAGCAGTGCTCTCCACAGACACTCCTGGATATAACACACTGATTGCTCACTGCAATTTCTTGTTCAACACAATCATGTTTATTCACTTCAGAGACGTGAATTGTACAATTTGTAGCTGCTGTTAACCAAGGGAGAGGGAGAAGTTCATCTCAGACCCTAGCCACAAGATTTCAAGGGTTCCATTATCCATAAAATCTATGGAGAAACAGTAATAATATTGAAGATACTTTCAGTAATGAAGGTTTTGTGATGGAATGGATTCCCAGAGTGAATTAGGCTACTCCAGAGTCTGATCACTTACAGAAAACATTCAAATTACATTACATTCAAAATCCATTTACAGTGATTTCAGGAAAGAAAATATCTCATATTGTGCAAACGCAGCTTAAATGCTGGGGAAAAAGGGAAAGTACCAGAAGGAGTAAATTCACATTAGCTGAAGTTCCTGACTCCTCTTAAAGCCGTAGAATTATTTTACATTCATCTGGACAGATGTTAAATTATGTCTACAAGGTTTCCTTTCAGGTAGAAATGCTCAGATGCAGTGCAAGCTGTCACCCTTACAGTTTTGGTGCCAGGGTTTTCTGAGCGGCTGTGGGCAGGGAGGGGTCTGCAGAGAGGTGCAGGAGGTGGCAGGCAGACAAGCAGCCTGCACTGATAGCAGAGAGATGCTTTCCCAAAACCAGAGGGAGCTGCAGGCCAGGCTTGTCCCTTTTGGGGTGGTTCTGTACGCAGATAGGGGTGGAAGAGCTCGCACTCACACAAACTCTCTGAGCTTCTCACTGTTTCTTCAGTTCCATCGCTCTCTGGGAAGTGCTTGTGGTCAGGATTTCTGTTTTTGCTGTTGTCCACATTTTTCTTTAGTGGACAACTTAGTTTCCAAGTAAAGTTTGTTGTTGAGTTGATTTTATTTGCTTTATTTCTTATAGTGGAAGATCTGCTTTTAGGGCAGAACGTTAAATTCCACTCTGGGAATCTTTGGATCAAAAGGACAAAAATTCTTGGGGTTGAGCCAAATACTCTTCAGCTTTGGTTTTGTGCAGGACATTGGAAGTTTTGCTGAATGGTGGTTTCAGCACAGTTGAGATTTATTTTACATTTTTGTCAGGAGCTAAAACTTTTTCTTTTTTTTAGTGCTGTGGTAATAAATCTACGCGTTGCCTTCACGACTGCCTTATTTCTTCACAAGTTTTTATCTATTAAGGGCAAGAACCTTGGCAGGCGAGAAGCAATAGAGAGCTGTATATGCTAAAGGAACTATATTGACTTATTTCTGTTGGTGCATTTGGCCCCAAACCTGAATTTTGTGATTAATTATTCTTACTTGCAGATCTATAGACTTAATACAGGCAAGAAAATGTGGCAGCAGTCACCTTGACTGCAGCTTCTTCAAGGTTACAGACAAAGTCGTATTACTGCACTGTAGAGCTGTCACAAGGGTACAGGCTTTCTAATACTGAGAATCTGCTGCTAAACTTGAAACGACAGGTCATGCCAGCTTGGGAGAATTCTGTAGTTTATTGGGAGGTAAACCTCATAAAAAGCATCTCCAAATTCAGTTTGATACAAAAATGTTTTACAGATTAAAATCTGTTAAATGTGAAAATAAAATTTGCCGCATCAGTCATCCGCAATTGAGAAATGCTGAGACCTGGGGAAATAACTCGTAATGAAATCATTCTCTTAGAGTCTTTTGAGAGGGGCATTCTGGGGCAATTTTATCTTCTTTGCTCTCATAATTTCCTATTTGAATTTTACTGCCAATTGCTTTAGCTATTGATTGGGAAAGGAGGAACGTGAATGCATTTTTGAATGATTGTTGTGCAGTACTGCTAAATCCCGCTCAAAAATCTCAGCAGTCGGGATCCATATCAGGAATTCTTGCATGCATGAGGAACCTGCAGTTAGGATGTGTCTGGAAAATGTACCATTTTCGCCTCTGGACTCTTAGGATTGCCAAGGATATTCTGATTTCTGTGCTGGATTTCTTCTGGTTCATTTGAACAATGTTGCCTCTGTAGCACAGGATTTTTGTCTAAAAATGCCACTATGAAATCAGCTGCCATTGCTAAAGGTAACAAGTACAGCCTTCATGAAGCTGAAAACACAGTGGTCCAAGCAATGTGGATTTCACCCTGTGTTATATATTGTATTCCATTTTCCATAAATATATTATTTCTCAGCAATCTCTAGATGTAAAATTATGATAAGATTCTATTATGGTGACAATAATTCTCTTTTGAATACCCATAAAAGTCTAATGAAAAATCAAATCCTGCTTTCCCACAGGTGACGGTGTAGCACATTCTCTAATTATGTCTCCATCATCTCTCTGTGACACTTTCCTCAACTTGATTCCATAGGGAAGTTTGGAAAGGAACGTAAAGATTTATTGAGCAGACGAATGTAGAGCTGTCACTTTTATTTCATTTACTTTGTTTTGCCAAGAAGAAAGAAATTACCTGAACTTCCTCTGTTATTATTATCATTCCCTTAGAAAAATAGTGGAGAGGTGGGACTGGAGATAAAGGAGTTAAAATGCAGTAGTTTAGACACAAACACAATGATCACAATAGTGCAGGAAGGCAAAGAGAAACTAAGTAGTAAGATTTTGGATTTGTTAGCCACAGCTTTCTCTCTGTCAGCTCAGCAAGCATAATTAGTTCTCTCTGGAGATATTCCTAAGAGGTGTAGATGGAAAAATTATAAGGGTACATCCTATGAATCACAGACATGACGATTCAAATAATATCAGATCAAGAAAGAGGTGTAAAGGACACACATCTCTTCTAAGATTTCCTTTCAATAATTTTATATGTAAATTCAAAATATGCAGTAATTTTATATGCTCGTATCTGTCTGAAGAAGATTGTGATTTATCCCTTGGTTCTCCCTGCTCTCATCAGGTAGGGGTCACCAAAAGTGGATTATGTACAACTATAACAGTATGGATCCTTTGAATTGTGTGTAACACAGGTTGGTTCCTGTAAGAGAACAAAGCAAGCTAAACTCATTCTGCTTAGCTTTCCCTTCACACCAATGCATGCCACCTCAAAAAATACTAATTTGTTACTCATATGGAGGTTTGTTTGGGGGTGCTTGGCCATGTTACTTCACCTACTGGGTTCATTGTCAGTGTTGCAGTCTGTTTCTCAGCCACCAGGATGGCTCACAGATGAATAGAGAAGCGGTTCAATAACCACAAAGAATTCAAAGTTATGTATTGTGAGGATTAGGACAGCCGGGGAAAAGAGAATAAAAGCTGTGAAGTTTCAGGTCTGTTTCCAAGCAAAATTTCTCATGGGAGAGGGGAGAGAGGAAAAGCAGCTAAAAATGAAAACCGCAAAATAAAATACAGATGAAGGTGAGAATCGGGTATTTACTTTGAAATCTGATTTTTGTGCTTTCCCAGCCAGAGAATTCTATTTTTTATTTTTATTTTTTTTTGGAAGTGCATCATAAACCATAATGCTGAGAGGGAGAAAAAAGAGGAGATGATTGATTTAAAAAAAAAAAAAAAAAAAAAGAGAGATTTTGTATACGCTGATGGGTACTTTTAATGAGGCCAACCTTTCCAACCTTGTGATTCTATGCCTGCACGCATGGTGCCCTCCAGCTGCTTGCTCTTGATTAATTCCTCATATCTACATGCTCCTTCTGACACGTGTGGTCAAATTCTTTGCACACATCAACAAAACAGGGCCAATGGTATCAGCAGCATCCCACATTTCTCTATGAAGAACATAAAGGGCAGTGCTTTACTGACTTTCTTTGTTATGTATGCAAATATTTGCCATGTTTATCTCGGTGCAGACAAAGTGGATGAAGCTGTGATAATAAGCACTTGTATAAAACAGTAGAAAATGCCACTGGTACAGAAACAAATGAGGAACCATCATGTTTTTACTTTTTTCCTTGTGCCGTGTTCTGTGTGAATCCAAGCTCTGAATTTTCAAAGATTTTTTAGGACAGAGTAACTGTCAAAGAATTCACTGGGAAGACTCAAGTCATGAAAGCCCAGCACATGCCCAGATGCTTTGCTGGTATGAGGTATGAGCAAAACTGTTGGGCGAAGATTTCTTCAAATAAAGTTGTGAACATCAGTAGAAGAAACATCCTCTCAACCTCGCATTTTCTGCCTCAGTTGTCACTTGCAAAATCAAGAATCAGTCCCTCTGCTGAGGTTTTCAATGAGGTTGTCAAATGTGCCAAGATATTTTAGGTTGTAGGTACTCGTTTCTTTTTGAACTGAGCTCCCTTTCATGAAGAACACCAAAGAGCCCTCAGATGACAGCAATGTTCCATTATATTTGGGCTCTATTTTAACAGCCACTTGGAAATCTAAACCCAGTCATTTGAAACTGAATTTTCTATACACCGTATAAACCCGAGACAGTGAAATTGCTCTATAGTCTGTTCAGGAGAAATAAAACTGTTTCAGTCCTTCAAGCAAAAATCTCTGGACTTTCCCTTTTCCTCTCTCAGCTCCAGCTTATGTTTGGGATTGTAATTTGTTACTTCGATGCAGGGACTGATCAAATTGCAGCTTGGAACAACTTGATGTGATATTTTAAAAATACTTTTATTATTTTAAAATAATTATGTATATAGAAAAACAATTCAGTGGGCTGAAATGCAGAGACATGCATTCTGTTCTGGCTTCACTGACAGGAATCTGATGTTTACTCCCAAATTCAGTACTGGGTTGTCCCATAGCACATACCCAGCAAGCAGGAGACATGGCTGGGATTTCAAGAAGACAAAATGCTCTTGCAATATGCTTAGATATAACAGACTTATTACCTTTATGATCACTAAGCAGCAATAATAGGAGATCAGAATCAGCCTCTTGGGATGCAAACCCTCCTATGGGCATTTCTTTCTGAGCAGTAAGTACTGGAGTAATGGTAGCGTATCCATCAAGCAGGGGCTGCCAGCAGAAGCAGGATCTGGCTGAAATGAGTTGCTCTTCCCAGCTGTGTCATTATGGAAGTGAACTGTAGCTGGGGTCTCTCTGGGCTAAAATGAAAAGAAACCACTTAAATTGCACAAAAGGAAGGAAATCAACAGGAAAAATTGTATTTCTGTTGTCATTGACTTTAGTGCTCTTTTTATCCGTGAAGTAAACGCTGATTACAGCACATTGCAACGGGCTGTGCCTACCGAAATGCCATCAGAGCTTGCATGATTGCTCTCAGTGTTCAGCACGGAAATGCAGCTCTGCAGACCGTGCCTTCTGCTTCTGAAAAGTGCCATCTACATGCTGGAATGCCAGTGTATGTTAGTCCTTCAGAGCCTTCACTGCTGTGTATAACGAGCCACTATAGATATTTTCCATGCTTACCCATCCCACGTCACAAACCATCTTCCTCTACTTCCTTCTCTGCCTCATTAAACCCAGTATACAGAAGCTAGAGAACTCTAGATAAGCTTTAAACCAAAACAGTTAGTGAAAAAGAGAATGTTTTTATTCCAAAATCCTGTAATACTCTTAGAAAGGTCTGAGTTTTGATTCTTTATTGGTTTTGCTTTCTCTCTTTTTTTTTTTTTTTTTGATTTATTTGAGCAAAGTTGTGATGAAAAAAATATCAGAGTTACTGATTCTCCAAGATTAATGTAAACCATTTTAAAGCTGCCTTGCTATAGCCTGATGCCCAAATAACTTTCACTGTCTTATTGTGATCTAGATGTTAAATAATTTATGTTATGCTGATTCATTTTCTCTCCAGTTAGGGTTATAGTATTTTTCCCAAGGAAAATGCTGAGTATGTCTAAATTATGCTCCCTTAATATCTAATGTGATTTAATAAAATTATATTACTTTCCTAATTGGGCTTACTCATAACTTGCCTTAAATTCTATTATACAACAGCAAAGACCAGAGCAGACATTATTAAGGGACAAACTGATTCTCTAAAGCAAGAAAGAGTTCTTGAAGGAAGAGAGCTGAGCACAAGGCACCCCCAGTGCCCTGCACAGTGCTGGCTGTGTGCTCCCACACATGCCACAGCATCAAGTGCCATAGAACTCTGATATACTTCCTCCAATCAATCCTCAAAGAGAGTCTGAGAACAGAAAGATTAGACTTAAAAGAAGAGCTGTTTCCATGGACGGAAACATTGTATGTGGGTAAGAAAGAACGAAAGAAAGAAGGAGAGACAGAAAAAAAGAAAGAAAGAAATCTGTGGGAGGCTTCTATTTCACAATGTAAAAACGAATACAATGAAAGGTTCCCCCAGCAATGCTGCTTGCCGTTACGTGCAGCTAGCAGCTTACATCCACTTGATGCTAAAGCAATTCTGAAAGACTTATCTGAGAATGAATTAACTGAGCAGGGAGCTATCCTGTGGGATGGATAAGAAGAGGATGGAGAGGCACTTGAGATTCCTGGCTTGTTTTTATCCTCTTAATGCTCGATACAACTACATAGTTTCCTGGATGACTTCTTCAAAGGCTGTGTGGTTCAGATGCATTGGGCCCACTCCTAACTTCCCCAGGTTTCCTTTTGAGAGTGTAAGTAGCAGTAATTGATTTGCATGTAAAGCTTGCATAGCAGCACAGCCACCCTCACCACCCGTAGCAGCCTGCTTTTGTGGCACCCAGGTGTGACACAGTGCCACGCTGTGCAGCTGGCAACAGAGAGGAATTCACTTCCCTGTGTTACAGCCTCATCTCACATCTCCACCAAACAGCTCCTTGATGGTGCCATCCATGCACGTGTGCTGCACCCCTCATGACAGCAGGAACCCCAGGGACATCCCTGCAGGAGCAAAGCAGGCACTGTGCTTACAGCAACAGCACTCAGCTCTGAGGATTCTGTAGGAAATCACTGCAGACTGTTTTCCACCTCTTGTATTGTTATCTCCAGAATACGTGCACTTCAAGACTTAGGGTTAGATTTGGGTTGGGAATGGTTTCCTATTATCTACATTCTGTGTTAGGAACAGAATTTGAATGTGAGCAGTGGGAAGGGAATTTCTGATGTCATTATTTTTAGTGATAGCTTTGAGGACAGCTGTCCTCAGAGATGTGCTTTCCTTTGAACAAGATACTATTTAGGATCAAGGGAGAAAAGCTTTTGTTTTCAGAGCCCCACATTTAGCACTAAAAAGCACACATATGCTTTTCCCCGTTCTCTCTGGGTAATCAGGGAAATACCCCTCTGTGCATTGCACTCTGCTGTGTTTGAAGCTGAGTGATGCACAAACACTCCTTTTTTTTTTTTTTGTTAACACATTATGGAATGGAATTTCACCATATACTCACCAAAAAAAAAAAAAAAGAGCTATTAAAAAAACACATCATAATGCTTCCCAGTCAACAGATTTTCTTTTATTTAGGTGACGTTGTGGATAAAAAACTTGAAGGGAAGCACAGACTTCAATTTATTGTTCCTCTTAAGGCAGTTAAATATTCCATTAACTGTAAGCTAAGGCACAGTCCAGGAGGTGAATGATGGAAGATTAACAACCTGGCTTAAAGGTACACATTAAGGACTTTTACTTCAACAGCATGGAGTGAGAATTCCCTGCTGAACTAAGTCCAAGGAAGGGGAAAAAAATATGATGCTTATGAGGGAAAATGTTTTTCACTGTTAAACAAAACAGAATCACATCTGAGCCGCATTGTGTTTTTCAAAAGAGCTGTTAAGTTTATTGTTCCTCTTACTATTTCTCTGAAGTGGTCCCAGCCACCATGGCCATCGACCACCCCACTGCACTAAGAGTGCTTCGAACATGTCTCAATTTCTCCCCAATGGTTTTATATTGTAAGTACTTTGCTGCAGCTTTACCCCTGTAAGGGATTCTGGAAAGCATAAATCCTTGACTGCGGTTCTTCCTGATCATTTATCGGGGGGTTCGCTCTCCTTTGCCTGTCTCTTCTGACCAGTGTACCTATAGATAGAATCCCTTGTTACTTTTCACACCCCTCACCAACTTTAGATCCATCTGCACTTTGCCTTTCCTTATTCCATCTCTGCATGTTCCAGACATCCCTGTATTCTTGCCAGCCCACCCATCCCTGCTTCCTCTGCGTTCCTTTCCCCGTCTGGACAGCAGGTCCTTGCTCAGCCCTGCTGGTTTCCTGCCTTCTCTGCTTGTTTTCTTGATTTTTCTAAGGACAGTTTCTCAGGAAATCTCATCCAGTAATTCCTTTAAGAGCAGGGAGGTTGCTTTAAATGGATCTTCATCATAATTTCACAAATGCTTTTAAATTTCAAAGAGGTAGCAACAGTTTTGAGGAAAGGTAGCAAAGTAATGCTAAAGAAAGACAAAACCATCTTCCGTGTATTGACTAATAAGGTATGGAATGAGAATCTCAGAGAGAATCTCTAAACCAGTTATCCTGAGACTGTTGGCATTCTTACTTTTTAGACATTTGCATAAGCATCCTTTTTGCTTCATTATAGAAAGAATGCATTTCGCATTAACCTTCTGCCAAAAATCCTAATGATGAAACCTTTCCAATTAGACAGCAAAGGCCTGAAGAATTTTAGAATAGAATTCTAAGAATACTTAGAGACAGTGCTTACTAAAACCACCATGCTCATGAATATGCAAAAGAGATTCTCAATAGATTTTTTTTTTACAGATAGAGGAAACTGAAGACCTTGTTGGTCCCTCAGCGACAATAATGCCTGAAAGTACATTTTTTCCCCTAAATATATTTATTTGCTATTAACAATAAATCAGTGGAAGCTTTCATATTTTGTCAGAGTCATTTGTGTTTAAAGCTCCCAGGAGAAGCACAGAGAGAGACTTTAAGTGGTTTTTATCAATAAAATGGCGTGCTTTTCAATGCTTTTAAAATATGCATCTGTATTCTGGTGTATGTGCATTTCTGCACACGTAACCTATGCTTTTTTCATTAAAGATTAATCATTACTGATACATTTATTTTAACAAGTATAGAATGATAGTGGTTTTATTCCCAAATACCAGAAGCAAGATTTTTAAGCAGGGTTCTGAGCAGGATGAAACCTCCCTGAAATCAATCAGGAACTGTTGGGATTGAAGTTTCTCCATGGCTGCAGTTGGATGCACATTTGTTTGATCATTGAGTTATTCACCTCCATTAAATAATATAATTTGGCATCTGTTAGATACTGACTCAGGAACAGGTAGAGAACATGCAGTGGTTCGAAGCAGGGAAATGTCAATCATTTTGAATAGTCTGACATGGATATGGAACCAGACCATCCCCGGGAGCAGATTTTCTCTCTCTCTGTTTTGAGCAGGAGGTGCCAAGAAAAGGGATGCCTTTGGGCTGCGTCTGTCAGAAAACTCCACAAGATTAATAGCTTCACTGCACTGTAGGCTTTCTGCAAAACTTTACAGAGCAAAGATTCTGGGGAGGCTCTCCTGCTCTTCTGGACCTCCATGTGGGGAATTTTGTATGCGAAGGAATCTCAGGGAAAAGCTTCATTTTTAAAACTGCAATCATTAAGTATTGCTTTGTGCGTGAATGTGGACCTGAAGCTTGGACCAGCTTTAATTGAGTAAAACTTCAGGCCAGCTGCTTCTCTGAGCTTCTGGGAAATTTCAGTCTATGCAGCAATTTTAAAAGTATTCCCCTAGAATCAGAATCAGTCGATTTCAGCAGACAGGTGGCTGACAACGGAATGACAGAAGGATAAAAGGTTAAATGACATTGACTCTTTCTCACTGCTTTTTGCTCTCTTTCACTCAAGATCTATATTAAAATACCAGAACTTTAAGTTTTAGATACACCTAGCACTTGTTTACTTTCTATTTAATTACCTGCCACTGACTAAATACAACCTCATTAATTGCTAATATTGTTGTAATGAACTGCCATCCATTGACTGGCTGTCAGAGACATCTCAATAACATGACTGTGTCTGGGTTGCGCAGTGACATTGAGCTTGGACAAACAACTGGGAGGGCAATTTATAATCTCCATTCAGAAGTCCTGTGTTTATTTACTTCTCGTATCATAGTGTTTGGTGTTTTTTTTTCAAGTTGTATTCTTAGTGTTCTGCGGGAGAAGAGCCTTTGACATAAAATCGTTTGGATTCACAGAACTACAGCTGCAGTGAGAATTCATCAAAAAAAGCTTTTTGCCTTTGTAATGTTAAGGTCTGTTCAAAACTTTGTTAAAGTCTGGATTTCAGCAGAGGTTGGATTGGGTCTGAAAATGCGTTCTGTAGATTACACGCTGAATCTGAAAGATTTTCAATAGAAATGGATTTTAAAAAAATCCCAGCATATAAAGAGTGGCTAAAACATGAAGTAAAACAAGCCTTTAAGGTTAATCAGTCCTTTAGTTAAATGAATCATTTGGTTTCCTCCTGTATTTACTTTCACTCTCACTTTCTAATCCCCCTTCATGATCTTACTCATACAGCTAGCAAAAACACAGCTTTGCATTGTAACAGCACTGCTTTCCGTGCTGCGAGTGAAACAGTGCAAGAAGGTGTTGACCCGTGTTCAAACTTGCATCTGATTTTCCAATTCTTCTCATATAGCAGCTTGCACAAAGCTGCTCTGAGCTGCTGCCTGTTCCTGATTTCAATAAATTGATCGGCCAGGGGCTGATCAGTCATCACCTTCCATTTGGGACTCATTAAATACCTCAGCTAGTAGATAAAAATGTGCTTTTTTATCTTATTTGTTTGTCTATTTATTTATTTTAGAGTTTAAGGAGCATAAGGGAATGGTTCTATTGGATATGTGGATACTGTGATTATTTTTTCTCAGAGGTTTGATTCAGGGTTATTTGGCTTTATTTAAGCAGGCCGCAGGATGGACTTGTGATCACAGTAAGAGGCTAGGGAGTCTCCCGACACCAAGGCTGTGCTGTCCTGCTCTGTCACTTGTCTGTTGCTTTGCAGTACAAAACGTACTGCTTCTGACATTGTCTCTGCTCTTCCATTTTCTACCAATGTGGGCAGAACAAGGCTGCTCTGACTACCATCCAGCAGGCGTCCTGTTTGCTAGCTAGTGAAATTAATTGCAAGTAACTGGCACGCATCCAAACAAGTGCTATTCAACCCTTTATTATCACAGATCTTTGCTGTCACTGCTTAATCAAGTCTTCATTCATAATTCTACCCCTTCTGGTTTGTTTGCATTCCTGGAATGGTGGATGTAAACACAGTTTATGCTCAGCAGTTACTCTGCATGAAGATTGAAACTGCAGCAAGCAGCTTGTGGGATACTGAGACCTGACAGAGAGGAAACAAAGAAAAATTCTCTTGCACTATGGGAAATGAGAAGCAAGCCCACTTCTGCTGAGTTAGCCTTCTCCTTGCCTAATTGCTTGGATTCAAATTTAAACCAATTTCCTACTTTTCAAGGGACAATATTGCTAAAATTATTCTACTTTCTATATAGGAAGGAAAATTTGTGTCTTAGTCTGTAGAAATAAAATTAAATGTGTAGCCTGTGTAAGCAATGAAAAGCAAGTAAGAAAATGTCAGGAAAATTAACTGCTAGCATTTACTAATTTTCAGGAAGGCAAATCCCTATTGTGTCTTGTTGTGTTATCAAACCAATGGTAAGGAACTCTTTCACGTGTCATCCAAATAACAAACCCAAAGCTACGTCTCTGCAGACCTGGGCCATGATCCATACATTGTCAGTATGTCATTGTCAGTCATCCTTCTCTTTTCTTTTGTGACTATCTCCTTGGATTTAATTTAACTTCACTTAGATTAAATTCTTCATTCAAGTTAACCATTTCCTTTCACTGTAGAGCTTTTGGCTTCCATATGCTTTATCTTCAGTTCTCACTACAGTTTTCTTGTAGCTTTCTTGCTTTCTTGTTCCATGTTTGTCCATTTGCATTCCTCTTGAATGGGTGAGATAGAGTGTTTTCTAGGAGAAGTATCAGTGCTGCAGCTGCAGCCCCAACATTATTGGGCTGTATCAGTATGAAGGGACTCTTCTCACACCGAAAGAAAAGAAAGAAGAAAAAAAGAAAGCTACAGCTAAGGTTGTTTAAAGCAAGCCCCAGCTCATTTAATCTTAGTTACTGAGTTCTTCCCTGTGGAGGTGTCTCTGATGTGTGCATCTCAAGTGGCTTCTCAGGACTCTCTAGAGCTGCTCTGATCTGCAAGCACTCATTCCTGTGTGGGAACAGCTGGGAACCACAAGTCCAGGCCAAAGCTCCTGCAAATGACATTTTAATACAGAGACTTGAAATCTTCAGCCAGAAGTATATGGATCTTATTTTATTTTTTTTTTAAAGAGAATAATACTTGAGTGATGGGAAAATTGGCTATGTGTTTAATTGAGTGACAGTCAAGTTTAAATCAGAGATAACTTCACTCTGAATAGTACGTTAATGACTTGACACTCATGGTAATAAGATTATTCTGAAATACAAACTCATGTTTCTAGCAGCTGGCATGCTTAACCGGTGTATGAGCAATGGTTATCTCCTTGCTAAGTTTCCCAATCCTTCAGTATGAATAATTGAAACATTTTAGTATTGAAAATTCAATATTTCATCTCAGGCCAAAGTTAACATTTCACTTTAGTTTTAGGCAGAAATGCAGCAATACATCAAAGTAATGAGAGTGTATAAATCCATGGATATGCTTCTAAGATTACTGCTGGAAGTATCTGAGTGAAGAAAACCTCGCCATTATTTTGTGTTACCTTCTTAAATGGGTTCTTCTAATCCGCCACACTGTCTTTTAAGAACTTTAAAAAGAAGGGGGGGAGGGGGATTCCAAATCTGTTTGGATTAAAGGATTCATAAATTTTATCTGACTTCATCTCTGGAATATCAGATTTCTTGGGTCCTTTCTGGATGAAAGGTTTACTTTCAGTGTAAGGGTTTTATGTGAAACCTCAAAGAAAAAGTCAAAAACTGACACCATGGCCACTTTCTCCCTTCAAACTGTATTTTTATTTCACAGTGACCCCTTAATATACAAGAAATGTCCAAAAAGATTTCAGTTATGGGCAATGGTATTGAGAGGTGGGAAACAGTTGGCGAGAAGGTATGTGTGAATTTCCAAAGAGAAGCATTAATTACACCACCCAAATGGTGGGTGAGAGAGATGGAGTGCTCTCACTGTATTTCTCTGTATGCTGATCTGGGCCATGCCAAACCCAAGCCATGTGCTACCAGGCAGCAAACCCACATGGCTTCGTGTTCCACTGCCTCTGTCTGGAGCTGAAATTAGCAAGTTTACAGCAAGTTCACTTCCTGGCTCCTTTCTCAGGTGAATGCTAACATTTCCATTTGTTTCAATCTTGTCCAACGTGATCAGGGGAGTAATGCAAGGGAATAAGTACTGGAAGGTGGTGTTTGTTTTGGGGATTCTTAACTAAGGAAAGAATGACTCCTTTCTACATTCCTAAGCAAGAAAATCAGAAACTGTCCTGACACGTCTAGGGAATTAGACAGTGATTAGGAGTGAGCTTCTATTTTCTTTAATGAGACAGAAGGAAATTGCTTCTCTTTTTATCTTAAACACAGATTTCCACGCAGTGTACCACCAAATTTTGTTACCCAGCAATGCCACACATAGACCTAACAGTTAGTTTGTAATTCTTTTCTTCTATCTATGTGACTAATGGCATCTACATGATAAAAGACTGTACTAAGAAGTAAATGAGAATGTTAAGAGTTTGTATGTGTCAAGAGCTTTATACATAACATGTGGAAATTAAATTAGGCTACATTCTTCCAGAAATGTATATCTTGGCCCTTGTTATACTTCATATATTTAATTAAAATGCTAATATATTTTGCAGCAGTTGTAAAACTATTTTAAAAGAAAGCAATTTCTTTTGGGGCCTTATTTGGCTTCTGTAATAAAAGATGTAGAGATGCAGAGATAATAATAATCAGGTCTGCTGGGAGAGTGGCCAGATCCTATTGTTGTGAGTTCATTTAGACCGTCAGTACATTCACATTAAAACCTCTCCCCAAATTAAGGTTTCTTTTAACTGTGGTCAAAAGCATTTTCCTGATGCTTTTCCCTTCCTCTGTTGTTACAACTGCAGTCGTAGAATTCTGCTCAGTTTCATGGATGCTTTAGCCTGGGACTCTGGGATCCATTTCCTTTATCTCTTGTAGAGCAGTTGGAAGCAGAGCTGTCTTTCCAAAGACCCTGTGATTGGGATGACTTATGCTGACCAGTTCCCATTTTCTCTCCTTGTAAACTCTATTTAATGTTAAAAAAAAACAATTCAAAGGCAGATTGTAGGTGGCACACATCTCCTCTGACCTTTAAATCAAATTTAATATTTCACTCTGTAGTAGGCCAGCGAGCAAAACTTGACAGCTTAATGAAGTGGAAATTTTAGGCAATAAATCTAAGAATTCTTCCATCATCCATGAGAAGGGAGATCAAAGCTTTGCTGTATTGGTGAATAGCTCCCGAGCAAGAGCTTCTGAAACTTGGCCAGAATCAAAACTTGCATTGTCAGAAGTTAATTCCCCTGCACAAGATAATGTATCAAGGAGCCTCCTGCTGCCTGCTTTAGCTCCAGGACAGCCTGCACGGTGTGTAACAGTCGTCTTGAATAGGATCAATTAATGCAATGCAGTGATTACAGTATGAATGATGAGTTATGAATTTCAGTGCGTGCCCACCAACACAAAGCTCCCTTCCCCCAGAAACAGAAAATATAATGCAGGAATACATCTGATCAAATATCAAATTGGGTCAAACAGTAGGATAACGTCAACCCCCACCATTCATATAAAGTGGAGTTTCCCTGTTAGGAAATGGCAGCCAGAGGAGCTGCTGTCAGTCAGTGTCACAAATATATTATGGTGCAGATATTTTTGGCAACAGCTGTGCTGGTTTTACTCACAGAGCAGTTTTCTAGAATTATTCTTTTTTGATAGCAAAGTAACCACAGTTAAGGGCATTGTGAACAGTGCTTGTGGGGATGACAGTGGGAAACACTGCTTTGGAATAAAGGGCCCAACAAAAAAACAAGGAGAACTATTATAAACGTTTGAGACTGCATTGCAAAGGAGCAATACCATTTCTGGGCAGAAAAAAATGGCTTCCAGGTACAAAGTCACTAAGTCGTAGAAGATCTCTCTGGTTAAAGGGGAACAGGGATATAGAAAGATACTTACCTATATCTTTCAATAGGAGATTGAGGCCCAAAATTTAAGGTTTAACACACTTAAGCTGTTCACATGGACCATTGAAGCAGGCAATCCATGAAGATATTTGGACTTCATGAGATTCTTTCAGTTTTTCAGAGAACTGTTCATTTTTAAACACCTACAATTGAAAAAAAGAAAAAAGAAAAAGGAAAAAAGCACCTTTTTTATTACAGAAAAATAAATTGTCTGTCAGCTCTCCCTGCATTTCTACGGTATAATGCAAAGAGTAGAAAGGGGCTTAAGTTCGTTCTTTTGGATTATTATTCACAGAATAATAATAGATGAATTTGCTCCCAAAGTGAAAATAAATTATTTCAAATTGGTCCTATATTTAAATATGAAATGAGGTGATATTTTGTCACGTCAGCTAATGAAACTGCTGGGAAAAATTTGAGGATGAAAAATAGACAATTAAATGGTTTCTTTGAAAACAAAAGAGGGATTTGCATATCTCTTTATAATGATGAGTTTGCAGTTCTTTTCATCGAGCATATGAACAAAGTGTCAGTGGCAATCTGCAGTGTGTCTGAGATCCAGAGCACTTCAGGTTACAGGAATAAGAGTCCTTTGTGTTACTGCTGTCATCTGCAAAGACAGATGCCCCAGGCTGGGAGGCAAGGAAAAGTAACAGATAACCAGTTCCTTTCATGATGCCAGAACTATAATTCCATCAAATATTTGGCTTGTAAAAAAGAACTGAAGACATGCATACAACAGATGCTGCTAAAGGCTCAGGATTCATTGCCTTGGGCGTTTGCAGTAATTGTAATGTATTCCTATGCTTAAAAAAGGAGATACTGCAAAGGATGGGATTTTAATGTTTCAGCACAGGCAGGTGTAAGACAGGGCAGAGGAAATGCTGCTCTGGGACAGAGCCTGGCTGGACCAATCCTCTGCACAACAAAGGCAGAAGCTGCAGGAGTTCAGTGAGACCAGGAGGGTGTGTTGGGGCAAATGGGCTGGAATTTCTGTGAAATGATGACTACAGCAGAGAGGCAGGTTTTAAGGAAACCAGGAGGAAAAAAATTCTGCTGGGTTTTGCACGGTGCAATAACACATTCAGATATTGCAGCGCCGTCTGGGCAACTCAGTCAGGACCTGCATGTACCAGAGCAAAGCAGGCAACAGATAGCTCTCAGAATGACAGTGCTGATGAAAAGAATCCCAGGATGAGAAGATCGTGTACAGGCTGGAGCAGCAGCTTGCCATGGCGAATGCAGTAGGGACAAGACAGGGGCAGACCAGGCCATGTGCCCTGAACTACTCACTTCTGCAGTTTGAGGGGGGATTTGCTGACATCTTTGTGCCTTAGGTATAGAAATCCACTGTCTTGCTGTCACATTAATCCCACAAGGTGGGATTAATGCCTGGGATACATTTTCACGCAGACATGCAGATGATGGATATTCTGTGTCTTCACTAGTTTGCCTTGCTGATCTCCCATGGTTTCCTAGGCAATGAAAAGGGAATGTACAATAGACCACAGATTTTCATTTAGTTTGTATTCAACAGCAATGACAGTGTCTATATTGGCAATAAAAGAAATAATGTAGAAATAATGTAGACTCAGAAAATAAATAAGATACATAAAGAAGTCAGCCAATAGTTGTGGCCAGAACATATAATTTTCACTCCCACATTAAAATGAAATAAAAACAAACAACCACAAAGCAAAACACAAAGCAAGCCTTCCCCAAAACAGAATTCTTTCCAATTTTACTGGGGGGAAAAAAAATTGTTTCAAATTACTTCAGAAGGACATTTTGGCTTCCATTTTCCCCCTTTCCTTGATGCTGGATGCATCAACTGTTTTTGACACCAATATTTTCTCAGAAAAACTATTGGTTTCTAACCTACCATTCTCACTGAAAATTCTAAACTGTTTTCGTCTTTTTGCTTTACTTTCTTGCATAACTTCCAGGCATTAAGATACTGACTACATTTGAAGGGTCATTTTAAAGCATTAGATTTACAGAATGTAATCAGATCTAGGCCCTTCAGGTCTATGGAGAAAACGAAAGGTAAGGTTACTGAAAATGAGATCTCCAAAAGTCATTCAAGAGTACACTGCTGATGTTGCTGGGCCTTCTGCCGAACAGCTTAGCCATTTCCAACACAGCTTGATAGCCAAGCCTTTAGAAAAGGAGAAAGAGAAGTAATTTCAATAGTTTGATCCTCATGGTGTGCTTTATGTAAGAGTTTGTACTAAATTGCTGCTACATTTGCTGTAAGTAGTGAGCTTCCAAGCAGACTTTTGGTCCTTACTCTTCTAAGATCTACACGTTGTGATGGACAAATATTGGCTACTAGCAGAATAGGAGTTCATTAACACTGAAAGTGGGAATTTGGAGTTGGACTCAATGACCTTGAAGGTCCCTTCCAACTCAGGTTACTCTAGGAAATGCTCTGGGTTCCAGACCCAGGTCCTTCTGAAAACCCACTAATCAGAGTACCTAACAGATGACAGCTCACAAAGTACAGCTTCTGCTCTTAACTGCTGAGAAACTGAATCACTTACAGGTTGACCACCCCTGCAGACTCTGCAGATACACACAGGTCCTGGCAATGGTCTTCCAGTTACAGGTATTAAACATGAAATATAAATTTCATGCAACTATTTTAATAAAATTGGGGTTGGAATTGGTTGAGGTTTTTTTTGGGTTTGCTTTGTTTTGCAAAAGTACCATCATTTAGCTTTCAAAAGTACCATCAGTATTTGTTCTTGGTAGGTTGTTTTATGCCTGAAGCTTTTACTTAGTCTTTAATTAACAGTGAATAGAGGGAATAGGGAATAGAGCAACCAGCAAATGGAAAGGCTTTCCTTTTTTAGATGTGATGTATCATCTCTGATTTTGAGAAACATAATAAGTGAGACCGTGTCACTGCTGGCGTTTCTTGGTGCATTTGAGAAATGCCTGATACCAGAGTGTAAACTGCTGTTAGCTGACAGAAGCTAAGGATTTGTCATGTTTGTTTCTGAAATTATTGCTCTAGACTGACACTTAAAAAAAATAAAAGGCCAACTGCATATAATAGCTGTTTCATGTATTGAAACATGTACTGTGGAAAGACCTGGTTATTTCTCTGAATCTTCTAGTAAAGTCTAGCATATTCACAGCAGGTAACATGTATTGGGCTGGTAAGTATTTTAATGTGCCAAACTATCTGATCTATACGAAGAGTCACAGATGTCAAGCCTCAGAGCCAAGTCTTGTCCTTCACATCCTCTGCCCAGTGTCACACAGAGAGCAAATGGGCCATTTGGGAAGAGAATGCAATGCAGCCCCGGGTATCATCGCCCCTGTCTGGAAAAGGAACCACTGCAGACTGCTACAGGATCTCCTGGATGAAATAATTAAGCTTTGAGAAATAAGGAGTGAACCCTTGTATTTTTAGCTATGCCAGCTTCCCAGGGAGTGCAGTCCTTCACTCTGAGCCCACTCCTTGCTCAGTGCAGGCCATGATCTGCAGCTGATTTGCTGTCAGTGCTGCAGAGAGGCACGAAACCCCTTCTCCTGAAAAAATGCACACACATCAAAAAAGGGAATGGGAGGGTAGAGGGGTTATACTGTCAAGAATTTTCCTTCTATAGTCAATTGCAAGCCAGGTAGTCCATCAGCTTTTTCTGATCCTCAGGAAACTCCAGGTGAGTGCACAGCTGACAATGCCTAGTGCTGACAAGTCAGATGGAGGAGCCCCAGCCATCTGCATGGGCTGTGGATGAGAATCTCCCCAGCTTCAGAGGCAGTTTCCTGTAGCACTGTCTCTGCAGGGCCTTTCCCAAGTGCTGGTAGTGATTCAGACTGTGTCTGAGTGTGCAGAAGACTCTCCTGCACCTGCCATGCCAAGCCATCCTGCTCTCAACAACAAAAAACAACTCTGGGAAAACGAATTTGCAACCAGTGTCTAAAACAGATTACCACAGAGTAGCTTAATAAAAAGCAGAATAGATGTGTTTTTGCTGCTGACGTTTGCTAAAGGATTGTTCTGCTCTCTGATGCTTTTTAATGTAGGAATAGAAAAGCTCATTCTGCCAAAAATGCTTCAATGTTGTATTGAGCTGAATAACTACTACAAATTTCTTCACTGTATGTTATGCCTTTAAATCTCTCGAGAGTCCTCTGTCTTTGAGGTAGACATCCATTTCGTATTCACAGCACTACAGTCTCTTGCAGATACGTAAAACACAGTTTCCTTGAGGATGTTTTCTCTCATTTTAGCTTCGCTCCCTGAGGAAATCCTCGCTTTGGGAGTGGGTGGGAGGTTTACATGCCTACATCTGTCCTTCCATGTTCCCTGAGAGCTGCCATTGTTCAATTTGAGCTTTCTCAGGCAAAAAAAAGTGAGAAAAGTGGCAGTGGGAGTTCACAGCTTATTAAACACCAGAGAATCTACAGCAGCCAGCAGCATTATAAACACCTTGATATTGAAAAAACTTTGCCATAGATATATATGTTCCTGAGCTCCAGAAGTTCACTTGTGACCTGGGAGAAAACAGCTTTCAAATTCAGCACAGCAGGAGATGCACTTGAGGCCATACATGGTCCCTAACTGGAGAGTAAACTGAGGACTGTTCAGTGCTGGGGACACTGGAGGAAAGAAATGGGCTGGTGGATTGCTTCAGTCCTCGGCATTCAGATATCACTACTGACAGGGACTATGAGAGG
Source organism: Tympanuchus pallidicinctus (assembly GCF_026119805.1). NCBI lineage: Eukaryota > Metazoa > Chordata > Aves > Galliformes > Phasianidae > Tympanuchus > Tympanuchus pallidicinctus. The sequence goes on from NW_026294722.1 coordinate 1,778,321, forward strand.
CAGGTTGCTCAGAACTCTGTGATTGTGGCAGTGCTAGGCTCCAGGGGCCTCCTTCTGCTGGAAAATATTGCAGGGGATCAATATATATCAGCAGGGCTAACTCAGGAGATGGTAGCTACCTGCAGAAACTGGCAGATGCAGATGACAGCAATCCTTGGTAGAATTCAGGCAGAGTTATTTAATCAGGCAATACAAATCCATAGGAATCAGAATTTATTAGTTCTAGCACTCATCAACCTGCCCATTTTTCCCTCATTTTCTCACAGTAGAGTGGATCTAAGAGGCTACTTCTCACAAAGGGAAGAACACAGACCTCCTATGCCAGATTTACAGCACATTCCAAATTCTTCGAAGCTAGCATTTTGTTTGGCTTCTATAAGATGTATGTGGAGGGGCACAGCATATTTCTCTGCCTTATCCCCTCACCAGGCAGTAATTATTTCAAACAGGTTTCCTCACTACCCAGTCATAGCAGGCTCGGATTCTGTGCTAGCATAGAGGAAAATGAAATCTGGAGGGTTCTTTTTCATATGCTTCATATGAGTCACATTCCTTCAGTAATACCTACAGGTGAATGCACTTGGTGGTGTCCAGACTGCAGCCCACTGGCTCCTCATGGCAGTCCTGCACTGTGGCATCTCCCAGACAGAGTGCACAGAGGGAACTGGGCTCTATGCAGCCCTTCATTTTCCTTGGGAGGAAACCAGAGCCTGGAGAGCTGCAGTGCCCATCAGTGCACGGGCTGCTCAGCACCTGGTGGATGTGCAGGCACGTGCTCTCAATGGTAACCACCTCAGCTCTGTGGAACAGTGACTGCTGCTTTGTAACACTGCCAAAATACATAGCTATTAGGAATCATTACATTCTCTTCTCTTCTCTTCTCCCAGGTCTCACCCTTCCTGCTGTTCTGATTTCTTTTCCTGGTTTCTTTCACTGCCTTCCTCCCAGGGCAACAATTCATGATAATTGACAGATTGCAAGGTAAAAACTCAGTAATTCTTGGTACTTCCCCCTCCTCTACCAGCTCCTTCAGTATTAGTGTTTTCTATCCAGAAAATACCAAATCCTCATTATATGCCTGCAAGAAGTTTCACTTATCAGAGAGCCAATTGGAACTGAGTGCATGGCAGCACATAAGGGGGTTTAAAACATGGAAGGTGCAGAGTGATGTTCCTTGGGGCTCTACCCAACCCTGCTGAATCAGCACACACAGTGGCCTCCCTGTGTTCGCCTGGACAGCTTCAACTTCTGAAGAAAATACATATGAACAAATACCTGAACCACTCCATGAGGCTGATGGACTACAAACTGGCTTGCACTAGTGATGGAACACCTGGTGGGAAGGCAGGGCAAACCCAAGGGAGGGAGCCCAGGTGCATGCAATGTACTTGAGTGACCAGAAGGGCTGGAGCCAGGATCCACCCCTTCCAGCCCTCATTTAAGGGTTGGTAGTGAAGGCAAGCATATCTTACTGGCAATTCCTGTGTACCTGAGGCCTTCTGAAGGTAAGCAACTTGTTTCCTTTGTTTCTGTGCTAATGACTGTTGTATTTAAGCTCATTTTTTCACCATTTTTCACTTGCTTCAGCCTAGGCCCTTACTGCTTTGTTGTAACACATTACTATTGTGTTACAGGGTAGCATGCATACCACTGTATGCAAAAGCACTGCCTGGTTTGGTGCTTTTCTAGTTTGGGGTGAGATAGTGAGAAATCCTCTGATTTAGCAGAGCTGTAAAGTATAGCTCTTTGGTTGGAGGGAAGTCTCTTTTTATCCAGCAAACCGTGAGTACGTTCTTAGCAGCTACTGAATGCAGTGGGAGTTGAGCATGTTCTTAATCACATTAGAAATTAGCTTTTTTTTTAAAACTAGGAAATTAATTAATGGTAGTAAAGTCAGTACAACTTTTACTCTCTCATTTTTAGACCCAGTAAAGCAAAGAAGACTTGGTTCCTGGTGGGTCAGAGCACAGCTAACACAGGTCTCCTTTTGCGTCTTTCTGGCTATGGCACAAAAACACAACCAGAGTCCAGTTCCTCAGACCTCCAGAATCACAACCTAGGAAGTTTCCAGGTCAGTGTGAAAATTTTTGTACTGACTTTCTAAAGTGGTAAAACTCTGTTTTTGCTGAGTGAAATACTTCCTGATTTAGTAGAGGCTGAAGCTTTTGGAGCTCTCGATCCGGTTCTGGGTGTTAAGATGCTGGGCCCATTCTCAGTTCTGTCTATTAACTGGTGGAAAGCAAGGGAAGAAAATAATTTCAGGGTGATTTGAGTGTCTTAAAACTTGATACTGTAAATAATACCTCTGAAGTAAGTCAATAGCTTTGCTCTTCAATAAAGTATACATTCAGCGTGGATAAGGGCACAGGAGCCCATTAGAAGGTGCTGGAAAAAGGCTGTTCCTTGCAGTATTTGTATCCAGTGTGTAATTTGAAAAATACCAGCATTTGGACAGTACCACAGGAGTACAAATTCTTCAATAGACTTGTTACAATCACCTAGAATTGCAAAAAGTAGCTTTCATGTGGTCAAAATTGCATTTCCTGTTGACTGGCTACTCTTCTGTAGATGAGAAAGTGAAAATAAAGTCAGGGCTGCAGCTGATGTGCTTTATATAACTTTTCCCTCTCTAAGCTATGAGTTAAGTTTTTCCACTTTGCATTTCTATCACAGTTTTATTCTATTTAAAACAAACAAACAAACCTTAAAGTGCACCTTGACTTCAGATAGAGCAAATTAATCAGATCGAGCACCTAGTAATTATTTAAATAATGAATGCTCTAGTAAATTGCTAGAACTTCACTGTTGTAAGCAATACTGTGCTTTTGCACCCCTCTCTGTATCATTAAGCCTAGTGGAGCTCTGGTTGAGAGTTTATCTCTCTGGGATACTCAGCAACATACATAAGAGTCTGTCTGAGAGCATTTACAAGTAGTATAAGAACACATAGGTAAAGTCAGAGTCAGTTCCTTGCTTCAGCAACTCTGTTGCTTTATAGCCATGAGTTGTATGGTCATTTCAGAGTGATCCCTGAATACCCACACATACACTGATCTGCTTTGATTTTCTTTGTGAATGCATGTATTACACCTTTATCCCATAAGATGCAACTCATGTCACTTTTAAATCATCCAAAGCTATTACCACAGACAGAGCAAAAAATCAGAGAGTCCTCAGGAATTCCTGAAGAGAAAAACCAGTGTTCCACCTCCTCTACTTCCCTTCAGTGAGCTCAAATTGACTCATTCACTGTATGAGAGAGGAGACTAAATGTAACCACAGGAAAGCCCTTACACAACTCGAGTCTCACAGGAGGGCCCTATGGGCTCAAGTAAACAGTGAGGTCCTCTTCTGCACACTGATGGCACCATCTTACCACTGGAGCATCATCTGCACCACAAGAAGGTGATGTTTATCGTGCAGGAATTTCTGCTGCTGCCTTTGGAGGGCCAGCTGGAATGGCTGCCAGGTGGGTTGTTTTGCCTGCATCCTACAGCATGCTTTTTTCCTTTCTAGAAGTGAGGACATGTCCTGAAGCAAAGCAAGTCAACGAAGCTTCAACAGTTTGTACCAGTTGTGAAGTGCAGAATATTGAGAATGTTTGTTTGTTCCAGCTCTGCCTCTGGTCTGGGATTTCACTCTGCTCAGCTGGGCTAAAAGAGGAAGGGATCTCAGGTTAATACAACTTCTGATTTATTACATGTGGTTGGAGCTGAGGAAGATGTGTGAGAAGGGGAAGATGGCACATCTGGCACTGGTTCCCACGCAGAGCCAAATTCCAGCTGACTTTGAGTCAAGATCACAAGGAAAAATCCTCATTCCTTTTTCCTTGCCTTCTGATGAAAGACTCAGACAGTGTCTGCACCTGACCTATACTGCTCAGCTCCTGGAGGAATAGCCATTTTGTAGCAAGACATTTTTGAAGCTGAGATTCATGTGGTGCTTGCTGGCTTTTGCTGTTTGCTGACAAGTGAAATTACAGAGGAAAATAATCACTTCTTGTCGAGTCCTGAGAGATGTCCTGTGAGTAGTAGCAGCTGTGCTGAGTTGTTGGAGCTGGCAGAACTCATCCATCTCTCTTCTTCCTGTCCTTTTAAACCAGTGCTTGTTTAGGGTCAAATCTTCCTGCAACTACAAAGAAAATTCCCATTGAAAATGGGTGCCTCCATCTGGCTCGTGGGCATCTGCCTGCGTTCCCCTCCCAGAAGATCCAGACTCTACAGCCCTGAGTTTTATTCCTAAAACTGTTTTCTTAGCACTGACAGTTTGATAAATGTTATTTAGTGCATTTTTTAAGTGTATGGAGTGCAGTATCTGCAGTTATATGCCAGCATAGAAATCTGCAGCACAGGAGATGAATGATCCACCACATGAAGCCTTGTTTCCTGCAATTTTCTCACAACCCTGTACTCCTGTGCTGATTTGCATTTATACTTGCCCTTGCAGTGGGGGAACTGCAAATACAGCTCCCCTGTTTTAAGAAGCCTGCAACTCTCATTCAGCTGTGGGGAACTGGTACAGCCCAGCATTGCCAGCAGCATGTGGAGCTGCAGATTCTACTCCTAGCTTATCCAGATTCCTCCAGTAAGTGCCACCACTTTCACTAGCAGCAATAAACCCCGTCCTTTGAGCTGTGCTCAGTGGAAACCAAACCCATGACATTACTGCCAACAGGTCTTATTCGTGCTTGTGAGGAGTTTAGCAGCTCTACTGCTGCTTTTTGTTTGTGCATCTTGAAGTATATTTCTAAGGCTGCAATTTAATAGCAGATCTCATCTTTGACATCGGACTTATTCCTTCTTCCTATCTTTTTCATTCCCTTTCAAATGATATGAGAATGGTCCATAGTTGCTCTCTTGAAGCAGCCATATGGCCAGCAATATGTTATTAATGTGTGTACTTTCCTTTTTTCCCTCTCTCTCATCAGCACTACTATATCAGGAAATCTAAGCAGTCCCAATCCTTCTTGCTGTCTGGAGGAAGGCTGGATCCTCTGCCCATCCCAGTTGTGTTGCTGCTGCTGTGAACATACTTCAACTTGTATCAGCTTCAAGGTTCACTGCAATGAAGACACTGAAGCCCTGGAGCAGGTTCAGAGAAGAACAACAAGGCTGGTGAGCGGTCTGGAGCTCAGGCCTTATGACGAGCAGCTGAAGGAGCTGGGATTGTTCAGTCTGGAGAAGAGGAGGCTCAGAGGGCACATTATTGCTCTCTATAACTACCTGAAGGGAGGTTGTTAGCTGGGGGTTGGCCTCTTCTCTCGGGTAGCTGGTGATAGGACCAGAGGGAATGGCTTCAAGCTGTGCTAGGCTGGATGTTAGGAAATACTGCTTTTCTGAAAGAGTGGTCAGGCACTGCAATGGGCTGCTCAGGGAGGTGGTGGAGTCACCAACCCTGGGGGTGTTCAAGGAGTGTTTGGATTTCATGTTGAGGGACATGATTTAGTGAGAACTAGAGGTGATCAGTGGATGATTGGTCTGGGTGATCCTGTGGGAGTCTTTTCCAGCCTTAGCGATTCCATGTTTCCAAGCTTGCAGTCCCTGACATTGCTAGGGCCAGCCTCTGCCCTAAGCCCAGAAAAGGGGTTTGGCCAATAGGGATTTTGAAAATCTCAGTTTTATTTATAGACAGGCTGGTTTAAACATTTATTATCCCTGTTTTATTAAACATAAAACACTTCTGTATGTGAAAGAGAACAAACGCAATCCCTTGTGGAAGATAATAAACATAATAAAATGAATCTGCTTGCAAGCCAGGAGGCCTTTGTCTGGATGTTTTTTTATTTGCATCCTTGCGATATATGAACCTTTGTCTTTCTGCTCTGATGAAAGATTTCATTCTCTTTCTCTCTCTCTTTCCCTCTTCCTCTTCCGTTCTCCCTTAGCACCATCAAAATCCCTCACATTGCATTAGAGGCTTGTTCTGTTTGTAATTAAGCAGTAATGCAGTCATATGTAATGCTGCATTTGAAAGATGCTCTCAGCTACACTTGAAAGCTAGAGATGCTGAGTAGGGTGCATGAGGGTTAATTACCTAATAATTTACTGTATTAAATGCAGCTGCAGACACTTTGATTCTCACTAATTGTGACACTGAACAAAGAGTATAAGGATTTTCTCATATTTGTGCCATATGGCTGTCAGAAGCCTTCAAGGCAGTTGTATGTCCTTTCCTTCTCCTTGGCTTCAGTGGCATGTGAATAGCAGTGGGACATAACTGAGAGAACTGGGATGTCACCGTGTTCATTTTATAATGATTTTCTTAATGTAATTCAGATTGCAGAGGTACACCTATTGACTGCTGCTGAACTATAAGGCCATCAAATGTGTTATGTTATGGATGGCTCTACAGAGAACAGCACAGAGCAAACCCGAATACCGATAGAGCACAGGACAGTCACAGCCCAACCCACCTTTGTGCTTGTCCTTCCTTAGCTCCTGTAAAAATACTCAAAGTCATTGTTGCACTGATTTATTAATATCTTCCTCTATCAGAAAAAGATATTTGGTTCCTTTGTCATGGTTTAAATTTATTTTATTATTATGTTTTTTTACATTAGATGCCTCATCTGGAGCTTAATTGTTCATGAGACATTTAGCAGTATAATTTCCTATTCCCTAGTTCAATTCTTGCTCCAGTTTCTTCCTAATTGCTCCATCATTAATTTTACTTCTCTCCGTAGCACCAGAGGAAGTACTTACCAGTCTCTGCATCCCCACTAAACTCAGTACTCCATCCAGGAGCAAATTTCACTCCAAAGATTCAAGCAGGGGGTCTCTTTGTTCCCCACACCTTCATTTTCTTATACTCACTAGGTAGAGTGGCTGTGAAAATCTTCAGTATATTTTTGGCTATGACAAATAGCTGTGTTTCACACCTCTTTCCTATTAGAAGTAAAGGTGTGCAAAAGCATTAATGGCATTTAGATTAGAAAATACAAATGATCTTAAGGCTCACCAACCTTCCAGATTTCTGAGCTGAGCTTCAAGCAGCATGCAGCAGCCATCAGGAGAGGAAACCACCCCCAGCTCTCCTGAGATGTCAGCCTTTCTTTGCAAGAAGGACAAAAAGATCAAATCCAACCTTCAGTGCTGTGGATGGTCAGACACTCCACTTTCTGCTTCCTGCAATTCTTTTTGGTGCTAAAAATCCATTCCAACATTTTCCATTAGAGGTTTCTCCGAAGTCTCAGTCCAGGATTAAATTGGCCTCTATCCTTCAGCTGGATTCCAGCCTTATCAATTCAATTAAATACTTCACTCCTTTCAATTCCTTACATAGGGAAATTACTTACTTGGGGTACACAGTCCCCTCCGTCTGACATTTCTTATATTCATGGAGAAGCAAATCAAAAGAAACCTAGCTTTTCAATAGCTACCTAAAGTTAACTAGAAAAAAATAACCTATAATGCATACTGAGGCCTTGAAAAGTGCTAAGAGCTTTGTTTCAACATATTATAAGGCTTTTATCATTGAGTACTGAAAGCCACTAATTCATGAAGATCCATGCCTGACAAAACTGTGAAACAAAGGGTGATTTACTGAGAAGAGAGCTCAGCAAACCACGCAGTCACTTCATCTTTAAAATACCATTCTTTCATCCCTTGTTGAACTGTGCAATCTTTCTATTGAAAGGGAAATTGATATCGTTGATTAAACACAACAAAAGCTATTCCATTGGAAACCATTACTAAATCTAGCTGCTGGAAAAATACTTCTTTTTGTAAATCAAACCGATAAAATTCAGTTTAGTTTCTCATAGCTAGGCACAACTACAACACACAGTACAAGAAGCAGAGAATTGCACATTCTACCAAGGAAACATACAACATTGATTTGAAAAAGCCCCTCACATCCCTGCTTGTTTCTCATGCATGCATCTCTCCACAGCCAGCAGTTTGCCGGGGGCTTGTATTTAAGTGCAACATTTGAATGGCTCTTGGTACTATCAAGAAGATGCACACAGCAGCACTCACACAAGGGTCACAACCCCAGGCACAACCAAACTGCCAGCACAGTGCAGTTCTTACAGGCACAGCCCTCAGGCTCTGCTGTGCCTGTGGGCCTTGTCCCACACCACTTACAGCCAGCACACCTTATACTGAAAGGAAATTCAGCAGTGCTGCTGCTGGAACTAAAGGGCTATTTTTCAACATTAGCAGCACCATTCCACCCAAGCACTGAATTCCTCTTGCAGTGGTTTTTATCAGTCTCACTCTCTCCGATTTACAGTTCTAAATAGTCAAGGGATCTTTCTTAGAGTCTTTACTTTTGCAGTACTGAAAAGATTATGATACTCCAGAATTTATCTGGTAGACCAGATCACTTTTCACAATTCAGAAGACATAAATAATGCCTACACTTCTTAAGTTAATTTAAGTAAATTGGATTTGGTATGCCACAAGTTTAAATCTCACCCTAAAATTAAATCAGTCTTCATTCAGCTTTCAAATGTGCTAAATTGTTCGGATGTTCTAAAACTCTTCTTCCTTAAGGCTTCTGAGTGGAATTCTACATTTATTTAATAAAGCAGCTAGGATTTACTATACTGGTAGTGGTAAGCACTTTTTACTTTCCTCATGACAGATTGGAGTTGACTGTATACTTTTTTTTGCTACAACTGCACAAGATTACAAGCCACAATTGAATTACCAAACTGAGGAAAATAAAGATTATTCCTGTGGGTGCAATGCAGGTTGCAGACTTGTTTTCCTTTAAAGAACTGTTTAAAGAATTAGCAATAAATGTTATCAACTGCAGCTAGAAAATGATGCTGACTTATTACTTTGTGGTCATCCTAAGGGGCATCATGAAAACCAAATTTTTTAGCTGAGGTTTCCAGAAGAATAAAAAGAAAGAAAAAAAACTAGCAATGCCTTTTGAACACCTTACATTTTAGATTTACACTATAGGCAAAAAGACTGAGCTTACAGAGCTCACAGGCAACCCTGCCTTGCTCCTGAAGATGCACAGCCCTGCAGTGCCCAAACGGTTACTCATTCATTTACAATGGGTTTCCATTGCCACTGGGAAGGTATGAGATGACATTTCTACCGACAGCCTCTCGTAACAGCACAGGACAGACAAATTTCTCACCTTCGGTGCAGACCTCCAGTAACACACGTGCACCCCAATAGGTGAGGGAAGCACTGAACCCTCCTGTACTCATCTCATGCATATTGGATTGAGTGCTGTGCTGATCTGGACAGGTACTGCTACTCCACAGATAATCCCCTCATTATCTACCACCCAATGACCAAGTGCCTTTCAGGATAACAGCGAAGTCTAGAAGACACAAACCCAATGGAAAGCAGAATATAAGTTAGATGGCTCTAAGCTGATGCAATATCATGGTGTTCCCATAGGCAAGAATGCTTTTGAAAAGCATTTTCTTGCTACTTTTTGAAGCTTGCAGATGTCTGAAGGAAAACAAAGTCGTTTTTTTCCTCCATGAAAGGCACTTGCTACCTTTTGTCCAGCTCTACTGAACAGGTCTCTCATCTTGAAATCCTTAGGGTGTATGCTCAGCAAAATTCTCACTTAATGGTGACTTGCTGACAAATCACCAGAGCTTAGAAATGTTCACAAATGTTATCTTGCATGCCACCTTTACTGGAAACGCCATTCAAGCCAATTCTATGTCTTAGCCAAGACTGATATTGACAGGAACAAAAATCTCACAGCTTTTTTCATCAAATGTATGTGCATAAAATTCAATACAACTTACACAAACTGGTAGCATGGATTACAGTCTGCAAGCCGGAATACTGAACTCAGCCTTTTCTCAGTTTCTAACATTCTCATTCAAAGTCATACACCCTCAGCCGCCTAAGAGCCCTAAAGAAAAGTATCTTCCATACTCATGCAGTTAAATAATTCCCGTTCAAAATGTACATGACAGCTGAATCACACCCGGTGAGTCACTGTTTATAATAGACTAAGCCTAGACTATCTGACTTAGCTGTCTTCCATTCAGTACAGCTAAGATAGATGGTCTTGGTGCTATCTTCTCCAGAAACCTTTATTCTTCTTGCAGGAATCCAATTAAGTGGGCAACAAAAACCAGAATGCAGGATGGTGCAGTAGAATTCTCCTCTCTTCTACAGCACTGATCGCCTTAATATTCCCATGTTTTACACAATCGTTCTTCAGGTCTTTTCTTTATTTGGGTCACAGTTTTGCTTTCTGGAACCAGAATCTATTTCTCCCAAAGAAATGAGCAGTGCTGTTTCTTTAAACGTGTACATCAGGTTATCTTCTCCCTTTTTAGCTATAAAGCTGCAGAGCACAGATGTGCCTTGATTTTAGTCTGCTTTGCCGCATAATTGCATGCCTTCAACTTGAGAAATTTAGCCTTGCTATTTACTCAGAAAACCTTTCTTAACTTTACTGTCAAGACAATGTTAATAAAGCCTGCCTTTGTTTGAGAATATGCTCACTGTAAATAGAGCTTCACTTAAAAAAAAAAAAAAAAAAAAAAAAAAAAAAAAAAAAAAAAAAGATTAAAAAAAAAAAATCTATATGTTTAAACAGGGTAAGATTTAAGGAGGGCCTAGGAGCATGTCCAGCTGCCATAAACTGATCAGAACTTACTCAGAGGGCCCCAGCAGTGGCCCAGCACAGACCTCCCTTCTACCATCAGGTCTCCACAGTGCCATCAGAGCACAGTTTTGTTATGCCAGTGGGAATTCAGCTCGTTTTTGCGTGGGTCAGCGTTCATACCCACATTTGCCCTCTGCACCACAAACAGCCCAAGGGTAGCAGTAAATTCTGGCATACAAGTGGGTACAGAAACAAAGCTGCTTTATTAGTCGGTCTCCAGTGCTCTGCTCTATGATTCTACATCTAGATTCCTCCAGCAGGATGAAGGCCATCAGATTTCAATACTGTAGCCTCAACAGGACAGGTCGGTACCATGCATGGTAAAAAAGTATCACATGTAGGAGCAGAACAGGTCAAGCAGGGCACCAAACTGCACAGCAGCTCAAGAATGTGTTTGGGTTAACTCAGGTTACATAGAAACCAGCTTTGTCACATTTCCACCCCCCTTGTGGTTATTTGTTCCCCACATCAAACACCGCAGGAAATAAGGACAAAACCAAACCACATTCCCCCTTCAGAAATGAACTTTTCTTAGATCATTTCCAATTCCGTATTTTTTTGCAGCTAGTCTGAACCAGAAGACATAAGGAAAAAAAGGGGGTTGAGGGTCAAGGAAATAACCTATTAAAAATGAGGAAAGTGGCATTTTCCCTTCCCCAAACTGCAAAGATTAAAACAGCGACTGCTTCCATCAGACACCTTAGATCACAGCAGAACAAGCAGACTGTTCAAGCCACATTTCCATCATCCTCATCATCACTTATATAATGGGGACTGATTTTATCATTGTTCTTTGCACGTTTCCCTTAGTGCTCTTGGGTAGGAAAGGTTTCCCCTCATTGGCAAACAGCAACAGATAAATAACTTCAGCTCAGCATCCAAGACAATGTCTTTCCTCAAAGGAGCCATTTCCATCTGCTCAACAATAGCACAAAAAATACGATGTTGTGGCATGTGCCAACCACTGCATTCTGTCACTGGGGATCTTCTTGTACGCACTTTGTGTCAGCTGGTTAACAATGCCTTTAGAAGACAAAGAGTTTTAATATTATAAAGAGCTCTTGCAATATGATGGGAGACTGTAATGAACTGCTAAGGTAAAGCATATTACTGACTCAGAAACCCTTATAAATGGAGGAGGAAATAGATCTGCTTCTCTGCCTCAGCCCATATTTCCTATTAATGGTTTAGGTGCCTTCTTGTGATTGTGACATACTGCTTCTTGCATTTATCTTCTCTACCCTAAATCCTGCTTGTAAAAGTACTGCATGTACCACAGACCTGCCCTTCTGGGGGCTTACAAAAACAAAGTTAAGCTAAAAATGAATATATAGAGTTGATAGCTAAGGTTGAGATTCAGGACACTTAAAAACCATCTAGTTTTTCTAGGAAAACGAATGCAGTAACAGATCTAAATAATAAGGAAGATCTAAACAGTAAGGAAGAGGAGACCAGCAATATGCCCTTCATTCCAAAACACCATTTCAACAATTGCCTTACATCAGAAAAAAAGAGCAGCTCAGCAGAATGAATGGGGCTAGCAGCAGTGAGGGGCAGTGAGAGCCCAGGTACAGTGCTGGGCCTGGGAATGGGGACTGAATCACCTCCAGCACTACCTGAAATTGACATAATGTAAAACAAATGCATATAAATAAATAAAATGCAACCCTCACATTTTCCTTCTCCATAATTCAAAGCTAGCTTTTCCTTCTTTCATAAAGAAAAAGCTGCTTGGGAAATGCTTCAATCTGCTTTCTGCTACCTGGGTTCTTTTAAACAGCACCAGTTCGGGCTCCACAGCCATGTGCCACCTCCATGCTCTGTGCCTCCCAGTAAGCAGGGCAGAGCTGCTTTGACGAAGGGTGAATGCAAGGGAACAGAGCAATGCCTGCCTCTGCTACAAAACAACACCTGAGCAGGGAAATAAGTTGGTTTTTTTCCCTCCCTCAGTTTCATAATCAAACACGGATCCAAAATAAATGAAATACAGAGAAAGAGTTGAAAATAAATGGAGATCTCATTTTAAGGAGATAATAAGAATGTATGCACCACACTTAGCCAGAAACTTTTGTCATGTGCTCATGCTTTTCTGTTCCAGCCACAGAGCTGATGCTGCAGCACGGACGCAGGAAGACAGCGGCAAAAGGAATGCACAGAGAAGAAAAGGAGCAGTTCCCAAGCCCAGATCCTTCTGCACGAGGTGACCTCCTCTGAGCAGCTCTGCTGGGAGAAACTCCTATCAACACAACAGCAGTGTGGGATCAGAGAATGGGAGAGCTCTGCAAGGCAGCTCTAGCTGTGGACAAACTGCCACTGCTGCTCCTGCTGAGACCTTTGACCAGGAGCTGTGACCTCACACACCTCACTCTGCTGCTCCCAGCCACTGCTCCGCGCTTCTCCCCTTCATCAGCAGCAGAACTGGGCAGGAAATGTCATTTTAGAGGCAGAGGAGAAAAATGTAGGGCATTTCTATCAAAATGCATCTCTTAATCGAATAATTTCCTAGACTCTGGTTCAAGTTTAAATATCTGTTAACAACTCAGAAGCAAGAGGAAACGCTTTGCCAAGGGGAAATCAAAAGTATATTAAGAGCTGAGTATTACTGATGATGGCAGCTTTAAGAGATCATAAGTTTACAGACTGAAGGAGTTGGATACGTTTGATCATTCCAAAAAGTACACAGACACTTTTAGTACCATTCCTCTTCCATCTGTGCAGGAGCAGCATTTCAGTTACATTTCACAGATATCAGTGGCTAAAGTGAGCTTTGAGATTTCACTGATTTAATACAAAATAGAGAAGTGCTGACGTTCCCTTCTGAAATCAACTCCTATGGAAAATAAATTTTTCATAATGGCATGCATGTTATGTGCTGCAATCACAGAATGTTTTTTATGTATATACATATATACACATTTATTTGCTGTAGCAGTCGTACATTTTGATCTCTCATAATGGACATTTTCAAATGTATTTTTTAGAGAAGTAAATCATTTGCCTTCCTGCCACGTCCTTCCACATCCACCCAAACTGCAGTGCTCTGTGCAGAGACTATAAGGTCTCAATCAAACAACCTCCTCCTCATCTGACCTATCCATAGGAATGTACCCATATGTACCCATCTCACTTTCTGAAATTCAAAAAAAAAAAAAAAAAAAAAAAAAAAACCACACAGAGCCAAAACACAAAATAGGAATTTGAGAACAATTCTTTGCCAGTGATGCTCAGAAATTGTAATGGAAGCATCAGCCATGAGCAGACTTCATATCACTGAAGGGCAAGAGGAAGGAAGGTTTCATTAGCAGCTCATGAAAATCATTTTCAATTGATATTCAGTTTTAATTGCACCAGAGTTTAATGCCGATGGCAAAACCTAAAGCATAGATCTCATCCAAAATCCTTCAGAATCAATGTGATTCTTAACATTAACTTCCTCAAAGCCAGGATTTCTGCCTAATTGCTTTCAAATAAAATGCATAGGTTATTTCTAGATCACTCTGATTACCTCTAGGATTCCATCAGACTGAACCAGGACAGCACGCCTGCCTCCCAGGGCACTTTCTGTGAATCCCAAAAGCTCATATCTTGCATATAATAATTATATCCTATAAAAAAATAGCATGAAGTGACTTCCAACATCCAAAGGTCAAAAATTCAGCTAACATATATTAATCTTTATTATGTAACAATGACATAATCAATGAGTTTGTGAGCTTCTTATGACCTGTACAAAAAAGATATTGCACCATATGAGGTACTGCCTATTTGGATTCCAGATTTGTTACGCATACAATCTAACATTATATACAGTTGTGGAGTTAAGGCAAAGCCAGATGATACCTGTAACACAAGAGAAGGTTTGAAAAATGGGCATAATTACAAACAGGGGGACACATTTCCTGCTAATAAAGCATCTGTGTCTAAGGAAGGGATCCCTCAGGTTTTCAATACAGCATTTATTATCAATCACATTACTTAAAATTGAAAATTGTGAGATTTCCTGAAGAGCAAAGCTATCCTGAAAATCACGCCTGGATGATCACCTCTAACCCTGATAGGAGTGTTTTTCTTAATGGCTATCAGCTGCTCTTTGTTTTTGGAAAACTTACAGATCCCACTAAAATCCAGCCATACCTTCTCAGCTTTCTGCAGGCAAGATGCAATCACAGCCAGTGACAGAGCATAAATGTATGGGTGAACCATCCAAGACACTACAGCAGAGGAGAATTAAAGTCAGTCACTTAGCATAAATAATTACCTTTCTCAAGACAATGGAATGAGTCATGTTAGCTAAGTCCCAGTGACAGAAACATGTATGACCAATATACCAATATACAGTTCTTTGGCAGCAACACACTAACTCTTGATTGAAGAACGAACTCAAATTCTGATAAATTAAGGACCTGGTTTCCAGTCATTTTACAATTAAAGAAAATCCACTTCTCTCACAAATCCATAAGTCCAGTAAACGAAATCTGAATAAAATGTGCAGGCAGCTTTAGACCGTAACATTAAGCACAGGTATTTATCGTCTGCTTTAGTCTCAATCCAAACATATTGTATTCAAACACACAAAATTCTGTGAAACTTCTGCGTAGTTCAGATGAGGCCAAAATCCATAAAGAGAATCCATATTCACCCATGAAAAACCAATAAGGAAACATCAATCCCACGATGACAGAATGATCTTCGTGTGACAGGGGCAATGACGACTCCACAACCGGACAAACGTCACAGGAAAATTGACTTTACAGTGGAAAGACCAGAAAGCCAGAAAATGTAGAATATTGCCATCCACCAACCAGATTACCTTTCTCCAACTTCAGGTAAACCTTATCCTCCTTGTCTAGATAGAGCAGGACTCCATTAGTGGCAGCTTCACGAGTGACATCCTTGTCCCCAGCAAAAGCAGAGATGACTGGCTTCCCATTGAGCATCAAGTTAACCTGCATGAGAAAAAGCACTGAGAAGCTCTAATTAACAGCAAAAAAAAAAAAATTAATCAAATATCACTGAATATTAACTACAGTACCACAGGTATGTTGTGGACAAGCCCTTTTGTTTCCTGGCCTTGATCTGCAGCTGACAGCGATCAGTGGGACACCATCCCAACTGCAAGGCTGCGGCTCAGAGTGAAGGATAACTGGTTGCATGTGCTGTCAGTTATTGGCCAGGCAGCACCCTTTGTGCTCATTGTCTGGTAACATGGACCTGGGAGCTCCGTTTTGCTCCACTTCACCCATTTCGTTGGTCATTCAGACACATTCAGTAAAGACAACAATTTCATGAGACTTTATAGGCACCTGGAGATGCACTATAGGCACTTAATTACATTTCAGAAGTCCCATAGTAGAGTGGAAGTTTACGCTCCACTGAGAGTAAAATAAACATCCCTTCTATCAGTAGCTGCATTTTAAAGTCTAGAACAGACCTTCAGCTTTATGAGCAGCTGCATTTTGATAGTGAACTCATTCTTCCACAGAACACTTCTGAAGTCAGCTCAGCCCCTGCCCCAAATGCATCACACAGGTTCTGTGTAAATACCCACAGGCAGGGCCAGGGGCACGGGCAGGTCCACTCACCTCCACTTCTCCAGAGGCAAATGTTAGTTTTCTTCTTTTTAAACAGCAGTCACAGAGGGGTGAAATGCCTGTTCAAGAGGAGTATTCTGGCCTTGCACACATTCCCACCAGTTTTAACAGGAGTCACAGCAGAATAAATTACTACTCAGCAAAAGTCAGGCAGCAGAATCTGGCACTGATTTGGGATTCACTTATCGGGGAAATCCACTTAATCAGATGTCCCCAGGGAACCAATTTGAGCTTAATGATAGTTAATGGCACTAACAGATGTTTCAGGGGCGCAGTGGTATCACTTACAGGAGCCTTCTGCCAAGTCAGCGGTGTTTAAGGCTGCACATGGCTGGAACTCAAGCTGGTTTGCTCGATGGCAATGCTTTCAGTCCTCCCTATTGCTATCACAACATGCTGTGCACAAAAGGACACCAAGAGTTTGCTCATGGCTAGGCTTGGCTTTCTTTGTTCTCTACTGGGCTGGTTTCCTGCAGGGCCCCTCATCAGGATGCACACTGCAGCTTTGCCCCAGGTGGCCTCACGTGAACTGTGCCAAAATAGAGCCAACCAAACCCACCCATCACTTCTGAAAAACTTCATTGATGAAAGATGTACAGATGTCACATGGCAGGCCATGATGTTCTCTGTTACACACCCCAGCTCCCAGGTTTGAGTACATGGCAGTGAAACACCAAAGTTTGCCCTACACTTCCAGAACCAAAGCCCTGATGTCTTTCCTGGCAACATGTAGTTTAAACCCAGTAACAAGGGCTGATATCCATCATTCCAGACCATTTCAACACTTGGTATTCAAGAGTGAAAGGAACCAAATCAGAGTTTATTAAATAGTCCATTACAGGGGAGCTGGTGATGCCATTATTTCATCCCAGATTTTATCTTTGTCTTGAATGAAACAAAGACTCAAAGCTATAAGCAGGGATGGCCCTCCAGGTTCTCTGCCTTCTCCACCATTCACACCTTTCAGTACTGGCAGCCCAAAGCCAGGGCTGCACACAGGGATCACTCCTGCAGAAATCAGCTTTGTCTCAGCCCTGTCACATGAAGAACATATCCAATGGCAAGACAGGTCAGGGGAAAAGCATCAGATTCTTCTGTGGATCCAATGGCCTCATAGGTGGAAACAAAATGTTATTCTACATCTAGAAAGCCAGTACAAACATCACAAGCACTGCACGACCTGGGGCAAAGATTAAGGAACGGGCTTTGAGCAATTTGCTTTTGGCTTAGCAAGGAAATGTTCAGGAACTTAGAATAATTTATATTTAATTATGTAGTTCAGCTGCTAGTAAGCTACAGAAAAAAAGTAGAATTACACCATTTTTTAGTACATGAGGCATCTTTTATGTATTGAATGGGTAAGCAAGTTTAAACTGCTATAAAGGCTCCCTACAGAGATATAACATTTTGGTTGTTGCAGAACAAACCAACCACTTCAGCCTTGGTACACAGCAGGCTGGGTTCATGAGCATCCATCTGGCACCATGACCTGGCAGCCAGGTGATGAGATCCTACCAGAACAGACAGAATTGTTACATATCAACACTGACTCCTGTAGCAAAATACCATTTTTCAATAGTATTTAGGCAACCAAGTGAAATTTAGAGATATATTTTACTCAGTCCATTCTGTTTCATACCCCACACACCCAGATATCTGGTTCTCACAGCAAAGCTGCCCAATATATCTCAGCTGAGGATCCTGCCTCATTACAGCTGTTCGATTTAAATGTATTCACCCTGCTGGGAGCTGTACACCACAGGTTGCTGTAAACTAAGCTATTCCTCTTCAAGAGTGTACGAAACACTCCTGTGTTCAGGCTAGATTCTATTGTGAATAAACAATTCAATGAGAAGATTGTATAGGCGTACCTGGATTGTTTGGCTCTGGTAGACTTTAATCACGTGAAAACTGAAGCTGTAAATTCCTTTTCTGGGTGACACAAAGACAGATTCCAATGTGAAAAAATTGCCCACGTTTACTAGGATCTACAAACAAAAAGTACAGATGGGAATTAGCACAGGCATTCAGCAGTACTCAAAACACAGACTTTCAACTGGAGAAACTATTCACCCAAGGAAAATTTTCCATCCACATTTATCTTTTTTATTTATTGTTCTATCAACTCACATGGAAATATTACACATAAAATGGATGTTAGTTCTATCTACAGTGCAGCCTTACGATAAATAAGCTGAGGGGGAAATCTTTCTTACTTTGCTACATCTCACACCTACATGACCTTTATTCTACACATTTAGAGGATATTGGCAAAAGTCATTTTTGTTCATCATCCCCCCAAAATGACATCAAAACACTGATTCTAGGGGTGGCACACCGGTTTGGGATACAAAGCAATGGCCAATTCTACACCTTCCTGGAAGTATCAAGCTGGAAGCAAGAATGTATGGGAACATTACAGTTCATTCAGTGCTCAGTCAGATGAGCTCCAGGAATGCCTGGTGGATGAGCACTGTCTGGCCAGGAGCCTTTGCTGCCCTCTTTATGTAAGCACTTATTGTAATTTGGGTCTGGTTAAACAGAGTCAAGGAACAGAGGGGAATACACCAAATAAGTGCATCATCCGTATGATATCTCCTTTATCCGTATGATATCTCCTTTAGTTCCTACTTTTTATTTCATCCCACTTAATTATACTCTATGTTTAATTGATATTTTTACAGAAAGCCGTTAGGAATGCCCACAAAGTTGGGGTGATGCAAACAGCATAAAGCTGTGCTACAAGCCTGGCTCCAGCTGTCACCACAATTTACTGTTCATTATGATAGCAGACAGAGACTAAAGCGAGCATCAGCATCAGTTACCTGCCCTAGGGCAGGAGCTCGTATTAAACGCGTGCTGGTATTTGTATGTGATTGAGATGAGAGGGGCTGGGCTACGAAGCCGTGATTTTTAGAGAAAACTTCAATGATTTTTTCCCTGCAAATCTTTCCTCTTTCCCCTTCAGAAGGCTGTGCACACCCACTCCGCGGGCTGCCCCGTCTCCGGGGGCGGGGAGGCAAAGGGAGAACAGCGGAGCGCAGTGCTGTACGGGGCTGCACCCCTCCCGCTGCCATCCAAACTCCGGTGGGAAATAACGGCGGACACGGGGGGGGGGGGGGGGGCGTTGGCACCTGTTGCGCGCAGCGCGGCCCCGCGGGGCCCCCAGCTCACCTGGTCGAAGTAGATGATGCGCGTCTTGTTGCTCATCTCGGAGGGCTCGTGGTTGGTGCTCCTGACCGCCGAGAAGGCGACCTTCGAGTTGGCCGCCCTCACCGAGATGCCCAGCGGAGAGGAGGACGAGCCCTTGGCGTCGGTGGTCGGGTTGGAATCGCACACCACCAGGCACTTGCCCTCCAGGACGATGGGCTCCGTCTCGTTCTGCGCCCGCGCCGCGGGGCCGCCCAGCGCCAGGGCCAGGAGCACGGCGGGCAGCAGCCGCCAGCCCATGGTCCGCACCCGCGGCCGCTCCGCGCCCCGCTCCGGCCACCGCGCACAGCGGCGCTCCCCGCCGGCAGCAGCGGCAGCCGCTCTGAAAGTCTTCTTTCTGCCGGCTTCTTCCCTTCTTTTATTTATTTATTTATTTATTTACCTCTCCGTCTTCTCCTCCTCCCGCCCGCCACCACTTGGTGCCTTTTTCTATTTTCTTTTTTCTTTTTTTAATTTACCTGGTCCTTTCTCGAGCTCTTTACAAAAGCAGCCGAACAAAATAAAGACTTTCCGGTGCACGCTTTTCTCCCCTCACTCTCCGCATCAAAAAAGAGATTAATGAGGAGAGTGGTAGGTAGGGGGGAAAAAAAAAAAAAAAAAAAAAAAAAAAAAAAAAAAAAAAAAGTCAGGTGAATTATTGATGAGAAACAGGTGACGAAGAAATGAAACCACTCCACGTTGCCATGATTTCTGCTTCTGTGTCCCTGCTTTGAGCTGGAGATGCGGGCGCTCACCCCGCTGTCTGATCCGGGTCCGGTACAGCTGCGGGCTCCGGCTGTCTCTGCCTCTCTGCCTCTCTCTCTCTCTCTCTCTGCCACAACCCCCAAAGACTTATGTCACAACGAGCCTGCCCGTCCCTCACCTAGCTGGGCTCCATTGGGATGGACTTTCCTCTCGGAATTGCCACCTACAGACGCACACACTCGTCCTCCCAGCCAACTTTTACGGCAGCTGCAAAGCCGAAGGGAAAGCAACAGATCAGTGCAACGTCTCTTAACGCCTCTTACAAGGAGGCGGGGGTTGGAGTTGCAGCCTGGTTGGGAGGCAGCATCTCAACCTGCAGGTGCCTCCCTGTGAGTTGCTCGGCGGTTTTGTTTTGGCACTGCACCCGGACCCGGCGCTGCCCAGCTGGGGCACTCAGAGCCTGTCAGCAGAGCGTGTCAACCACTACGAGTAGCCTTCATTCACCTCTTGTCCAGCAACCCCTGCCCGGAGCTGCCAGACCCAACTGGAGCTGCTGGAGCTGCGGCCATCAGCACTGCCCACACTTTCAAGAAGCCGTAGAGCAGCCCCAAAGTCCCCTTAGCCTACAATAAGTCTTCTGCCAAATTCTGAAAGCCAGATGCAAATTTTAAGGAATCCCTTAGCTCAGATAAGAGTTAAGAAATTGCACTGTTTTCTAGGAATGCACTGATATCCTTTTCTTCCAGTCACACCAACAGCGATGAAAAGTCAAACTGAGAAGAGGCGCTTGCTGTAAACAAGGAAACGAAGTAAGAAAGGAAACAAAGATTTGCATCATAACATTATTTCTTTTGTAGAAGTTGGATCTGCAGATAAAAGGATTTATGCCCACACACAGGAGCACCTGTCTGGAGAACCCTTGCAAAGCAGAACTGTGTGAAAACAGCAAGATTCTGCTTCACAATGTTTTGTAGATAAATACATATGTATAAATAATCCCACGCTGTTTCAACATCTCCCCCTTAACATCTCATTCTTACCTCATGCTGCTCCACAGCCTTTCAGCTGTGCACCACTCACAGCTAATATACATATGGCATAGATACACCTTCTGACTGGAATTTGAAACTTTTGACATTGTTGAAAGCTCCATCATTTGTCCAAAACTCAGAATTTTGCAGTCATTTCAGCCAGATTTGTTTCAGTGTCTTTTTGCTGTGAACAATGACATCATCTCTATGTGAAATGGGTGCAGGATGATGAAGGTTCAGAAGAGGACTTCCCCATCTCCCTGCTTGCAGCTGCACGCTCTAAGCCTGTTTGCCATCCCACTCCACTCCTTCGCATGCCATGGGGCTGATTGCACAGCCCCCCTCAGCTGAGCACTGCTCTCTTCTGTGCTCTTATCCCAGTGGTGTGCACACGTTGCTGTACACACAGGTTACTTCAGCTGTGCGAACACATTAGTAATTAAGTATACAGCCAATTACAGCTAACTGCTCTCCTGCACAGCTGGCCTCAGGACCTGCAGTTAGCTCGCTGGTTTGCTGGCTAAATGCAAAACCAGCTCACTTGGATAATGAGCTTGATGAGCCTTAAGAAGATTCAATAATTATTTTATAAAGTTCCCCCCAATTTGAACATTAAGTGTATGGCGATGTACACATGTACATGGCTGGAATGGCTAAAATAAACAAAAGCTTTTGCCCATGAAGTCTTCAGATGCAGAACCAAGCTGGCGTTTTCCTTGCTTCATTTTAATCTATTTCATAGACCTCTGTGTGTTTGTGTGTGTGTGTGTGCTCCATCTCTGGTGCCTTGCTTGGCTTACTAAGCTTCTTCCTTCTGTTCGTCTGTTTCGAACTTTGCTCTCATCACACCATCCCATCTTTGAGTGTTTCTTTTTGAAAGGATACCAGGAAAAAATATTTGTCTGCTCCTATTTTTGGTACTTGTTTAGTTTCCCTGGCATTCTGTTACAAAATGACAATGAACAAATAAATAATAGTGCTTTGATGACTGGAAATGGAATTTAGAAAGTGTGTGTGAATCTTAGAGGCAATTTACAAAATGAAGTCAGCAGGATGTCCGCCTGTGTGTGGGGGTACAAACGTTCAGCTCTGCTGACAGCATTGGCATTTCAGGTCTTTATTCAGCTTTCTCACCCAGCCAAACCCTCTGTTTGCTCAGTGCTGTAGACCTGAGCACACGCCAGACCTGAGCGCAGAGTGCACATCAGGGCTGCAGATGCTCCTGGGCAGGTTCTGCTGTCACGTCCAGCTGTTTGTTTCTGCTGCTACTGGATGGAGGTCTGCAAATAATCCACTGAGTCCAATACACTTAGTCCAGATTTACATCAGTAGCTGATACCCTGACAGTTCATTCTACTCCTTCATAGGTCAGTTGTTCACAACATCAATATGATGGTAAATTTCATTGTCAGTCGCAGCTGGGGACAGCCCACAAAGAGCTTGGCTTTTCTTGAGTGAACTGTTATTCAAAATCTATCCAGAACATCTCTTGCTAATTTATATGTATTCCCAAAACATTCATAAAAGAGTTTTTGTGGACTAAGACCAAAAAATGACCTTGTGCACGTACAGACATTTACACCTTTATAGCAGGTACTCAAAGCCCTATAACTCATAAGAAAGTAAATTAAATTCTTGGTTTATTATTACATTTCAGCTCATGTCTAGAAAGGAGAAAAAAAAGGAAAAAAAACCTCATTTTTGTGTTTTTAGCTAAGTTACCTGATACATTTAGTGCAGTTTTAGGAAATAAACAACTTTTGAGGCACTCTGTTGACCTATGCAATGGTCTCAGACTTTCAGTTGTGTTTGAATGAAACAAGAAGTGTGCATTTTGCCAAGGTGGAATAAAATCAGATAGGGTCAGCAAATAAGGGAAACAAATAGCCTGGCAGGAAAATTGTTCTTTTTCAGTAGGAGGGAAAAGGAAGGAACTCAGTTTGCTGCCTGCTCTGATCTTCAGAACCTGTTCCCCCAAGCAATGCAGGCACAGAATGCACAGGATGGAGTTTGCAAAGGATTCAATGATCTGCTGGCACTCAATTTAGCTTACACTGCTAAATTGTTGATACATTTTGTTGATACAGTTTGCCAGCACCGTGTCAAGAAAACCACAGAAAATTAGATAGTGAAGTGGTGTAATTTAGTGCATCTCCTTTGACATCAACAGAAGCTCACAGATTACCTCCCCTCAGCAGAACTTGTCCCAGAGAAATTGCTCACAGAGTGGCTTTCATAGCAAAAGCCAATGAGGGAATAGTTTGCTTTGAAGGATGTGCCTAAGAGAGTGCATTAGGAGTCTGTCCATTGGCTGCACTGCCTGTTTGATCTTCAGAAGGGAGAGATTGTACTGGAAGACTCATGATGATGATGGAAGTCATGGAGAAGGGCTCAGCATTAGGATTTTTAGTGCCATCTATTGAAATGTGCCAACTCGAACAGAAGAGACAAGGCTGTCAAGAACAATAAATATCTCTCTGTGGTAGTGAATGCTTTAAAAAGATACAAGGAAGAAAGTAATACGTTTATTTCACAGCTGAGGAGTCAAATCCATTGAACTCACCGATTTCTCTCCCTGGACTGTAGATGTCTTTTCCAGGAGACTGTTGTCTTATTTTTTTTTTTTTTTTTAACTCTTGTTAGGGAGAAATGAGGCTCCTCAGCTCACGTTCTGTGTTTCTTTTTGTCCTCAGCTGATAACCCCTGGAAACTGCTTCCTAGCAGTGTTTTGGAGAAGCAAAATACCCCAAGGACTACAAAAGCCATGAGCAGCCACTGTCTCTCTAGGAATGAGCCTCTATGGGTGCACAGCTCTGTCCTGAACAGAAGCAGTGTGAACTCTGCCTTCCATATCAACGGCCTCTCTTTTTATAAGCCAATGATTTTTCCACATAAAAAATACACAAACATCTCTTGAAGTATTGTCTGTCACTTCCATCTCCCCCTCCAGCCATCACGTTCCACGTGCAGCTCAGCAGCACTTGACTAATTTTGCACGGCTGTAAGGGGAGAGACTGAAGAAGACAAAAAAAAAAAACACAACAAAAAACCCAGTAACTTTTCTAAATGTGTAAATTTCATTCCCCAAGATGTCTGTTCTGGTACAGCACAGAGAAGCACTGGTCTGCCCAGCACTCTGCAGCTTCGCAGGGCTGCTCCATTGACAGCGGTACTTCAGCTCGCACAGTGCAGGCGGCACAGGTGGCTTGCGTAGGGCAAGTCCAGTAAATCCAGAATCAAAATGGTTTTGTTTGTTTTTAATTTCCTTAATCAGCTTAATTCCTAACAGCAAAGGAAGACGTCAGATTGTTTTCGATGGCAGGATTCCCAAAAACAAAGTTTAATGTCAGCTGTACTGACAGCAGTAATATCCTAGCAGGGATATTAGCCGGGAAGTATTTACTGCCTGAGAAAAGTTTCTGCTTTGAAATGAGTCAAGCAAATTTCTATCTATAATAACAAGCAGGACTGCATCCTCCTTCAGATTTCACATTTCATAATACGCCAAAGTAAGCTTGGTGCCTTTGTAGGGCAATAGTCAGCCCAAACTTACAAATACTACAGATCTGGAAGGCAGCTCCTTGTAGGAGTGCTCCATCTGGGTTCACTCCTGGAGCCTCACCTCACACATGGGCGTTTATGGCTGCAGGTTTGCAGGGTACTGCTGTCAGCTGCTAAGGAAGGATTCCACAGGAATTGTCTGCAGAGACATTTAGAGCTTGTCTATATAAACACTGAGGTGTAACAACTATTATTCTGTACAAACAAATGCCATTAAAACAGAGTGAGAGAGTTGGCTCAAAGAGACCTAGAAAAAAAAACACCAATATGATGCAAAATATTATTTGGGGGGAAAAAAGAATGCAGAAGGGAATGAGCTGTATTTGTTTCTTTTTACATATAAATCAGATGAGCTCTGACACTCACAGACACAGAAAAAATGCTTTGTTTGGGAAAATGGAAACGTGTCTCCTCTGTAAGCTCCCGTTCCTTGGGAAAGCTTCATGTCCTCTGGAGGGGCAGAGCTTCTTGCCAAGAAGGTATTTGGTCATTAATTTTTCAAATGATTGCTGCAGGATATTCATGCAAAGACACAGATATCAACTACTGTGTAGAATATATTTTTAATTGGAAGAAGCCATGCCAGCTGAGCTATAAAACAAGTACAAGCTGTTAGATATAATAAGAGAGAAAAGAGACTGAGGGGAAAAGTGAGTCAGGAGAAAAAAAAAAAGAGAAAACAACTTAGTTAAGATAGACTTCCCAGGACTCCTGAGCTAAAGTAATGGCAGAAAAACATAAAAGTTATCATGGCCATCACGAATGCTGTTCAGGGATGCAGGGATCTGGATACCATGGAAATGGCACTGGTAGGCAGTGTTATCTTACACGATTCACATATAAATGAAGATGGTTCAGATTTTGGAGAGGGAATAACACACATCAGAAACTGCAATGGTTGTTTATGATGTACACATGTGCTGGAAGAGGAACTGAATTTTCCTCTTCTAGCCAAAAAGCAGTAATCTTCAGCTCCTGACACATACAGATGCTATAGATCCTGATATACAAACACTGCTGACTTCAGTGCCAGCCAAGTGTCACTATTCCAATGCTGACTTTGTAGAAAACAAGCTTGTTTACTCTAAAACAAATTTTGCCCTCCATTTGCTTCTTTCATTTTTTCAGTTGGCTGGGTGGTTTGGAGGTGTCTATTGAGTCCATTGAGCCTCTTCCTCAATTTTTTAAAATTCCCCTGAGATGAGAGGTGGATTTAAAGCAGATGAATTAAGCAGTGATGCCCGCTGGCATTCACAGGAGGCTCCAGGTTTGTCTCTTAACCAAACACAGCTGGAAGAACAGCTGCATCCTTGCTCATCAGCACACCTGCACAACACCTGGCATCTGGATAGGGAGAAATCTCACATGGTACTGGAGGGAGCATTCTAATAGAGCAATTTTAGGCTTAGATGCTTCTAAGCATTTCAGATAGGATAGTTCTAATTTCTTGCAGCATTGAAGCCAAGGAGACTGTTCAGCATTTCTACCTGTTAGGCTTTCTATAAAAGCCAAAATGCCGAGAGAATTGGGCAGGCAGATGTAACATGAGTCAGAGAACACACATCACACATTTTATCAATCAATGCTGTAAGACTGGTAGAGAAAAATGCAATGTTTTATCAATGGCTTCATAGGACAATTTTCTGCTTTCAGTGTTCAACGCATCCCTTTTCGTTTATGCATTTACAGCCTTCCTTTTCTCCTTGTATTTTTGAGCTGCAAGTAATTATTCTAATTGAAAATATGGAAAAGCCAGCAAATGCAACAAAAGTATTTTCAGTTTTGAAAACCATCAATAATTACTTTCACTGTGCATTACTTAGATGCCTCATGTTTTTATTTCACTTCTCTGATATTGTTCTCTTCCTATCAATGCAAATTTCACACACTGATTGGCTTCCACAGTATTTTATGCAAAAAAAAGCAATGCTTTATTGTACTACTTTGGGGGGAGCCACCTGCCAGGTCCTTTCTCCATTAAATACTGAAGCTGCAGTGCTTTAATGGCTGAAGACAATCAAGATTTTTAGCTAAATGTATTAAAAAAAAAAAAAAAAAAAAAGAACTACAGAAAAAGAATAATTAAAAATTAGATCACCATATGTAAATTTATTCACTGTAAGTAACAGCTGAAACTCAGGCAGAAGACTGGATGTCAAAGACAAAAATAAAAAGAAAAATAAAAAACATCAAGAGTGTCTCCTTTCTAAATGTACAGGTATCTGTAGGGGCATACACAGAACAAAGTGAGTCTCATAAGAGACCTGCGATCCCACAGGTCTGAGACCAGTTGCAAAACTACACATCATAAATTGAATATATCTTTAAATCAAAATATACTGCTGTACAAACTGTATGGAATGTGCACCTTGTTAGCAGGGCAACTTTCAAAACAATTAACTTGAATGTAGTTTCATACACTTCACTCTCCCCTTTTTATGAGTAGTGTTGTCCTTACTGCATGACTTCAACACAGGCCTTCCTGAACTCACTGATGAACGTAGATATCCATCCAAACAGTTCCTGAGAGTCCAGGTCTTGTGGTTCCCCAAATTTTACCTTTAAATTTAAAAGAGAAATATATTTAACATTGGTATCATCCAAATAAATTAATCCGTGTCCAAGATTGTAATGTAATGAGAAGAGCAGGAGAAAGGCTGAATACATTCATTATCATTATTGATCAATCATTAAACTTAGAGCTGGACAAAACGTCCATTAAACTGAGATTCGAAACACCTGAAGCAGAAGTGGCCGTGGGAGTTGTAATTAAATTACTGCAGTAACTGGTTCCTGGTTCTCTGCACAAAGCAGCTTCTCTGGCTGGACTGCAGATCTACCACCAAAGAGCAGAAAACACCTACACTGGCAAGGTTGTTTGCAGTTTTTAGATGAACCCATCCATAAAAGAAAAGAAGCACATTAGGGAAATGGTTTCTATCCACTATGGAATCATGGTGGACGTGATAGCAGCAGATTTAAGCCCAAATGCTTTAATTCTTTGGCATTTTGTTTTGCAAACAAAAAATGTCATGTTTACATTATTATGGATATTTTGGAAGAAAAGTTAATCCACAGAGGAGTCACCTTTCCCTGTTCTTTTCTTTTTACCCAAAAAAGCTGAAGAGATTGGAAGACTTTCAAAAGCAACTCAAATATTGGCATCACGTTTGCTCTGCTGCAAAACAAGAGGTGAAAGGCAATCATACTACAAAGTTAATTGCTAGGAGAGGGATTTCTGCATTAATTAAAATCACTTCCATGTGTATTTTCCAATTCTAGGACAGAAAAGTAATTTTAGTCTTAAAATCGTTGCTGAGGTTTAATTCAAAAGGTTTGTCGACATTTCCAAAGATCCTCCTTAATGGTATCAATCAGTTAAAGAACATAACTGCATTTAAAACGGTTTTCTAATTGAGCAGAAGACATAGAGAACGTGCTCCAAAAGTTTCCATGAAAGGTTTAAAAAAGACACCTTATGTTGCTGCAAGTTCTTGTCTTGCCCATAATAGAGAGCTACCAGATAACCAGGAGGTACAGCTCTCCCAAGGCTGAGCAGCAGTGTAGTTGTATTTCCACAGGGTTTGAACAGCTATCCATCATTACCTGCACACCTAAGATGCTCCTGGGAGCAAACCCTCTGCTGGGAACTTGGAAACTCACATATAATCCAACCACAAAAACTTGCACATTAACCAGTGATACCTGATTAATGGTTTGGCCTGTTGTGTTCCTAATTGCACCTCCTGGGGGCTCCAGTTCTTGATCCTTGGCACACCTCACACTCACCTATGGCGTACCGTCAATTAAACACCAATTAGAGAAGCATTTCCTGGAGCTAACGACCATCCATGAGAAGTTGATAGCCCACAGCTATTCCACAGGCAGTTACCTCCAATTCATTGTTAATTCCATAGAAGCATCACATGCCAAGGTCGTTATTGATTTTATAAGCAGAATATGAAATCACAAAGGTAGGCCTGTGGATTTTGTTTCATGAGCAGTGTGATTTCCATGGCTACATGCAGCCCGTTTCCACATCAGATCCCAGGTGAGCAGGGCCGTTCCTTCCTGGCGCTGTTCAGCTGATGGTCTGGGCTTTGATCACCCATCCTGTTTTATATTTGCTTTACATTTGTGCTGCCTCATAAATATACAAAAGGATCTGCCCAGCAAGAGCATTATTTGGAAGAAATAAATCCATTCAAAGTGGGAGAAAATATATGAAATGCCAACCTTCAGAAAGCAAGGGGAAGTGAGTGAAAAAGCAGCTGGGAGAAAACTTGAGATTCTGAACATCTACTTTTCACATTTGTACTTTTGGACAATCAACACTTTAAAAAGTGAATTATAAATCCTTAAGAATAAAAAAAAATGTCTTTCAAAACATTGCATCCACATCGTGTGACAGTATTACTGCAAGGCACGTGGGAGCATAGAAACTTCTGCATTTTTCTTCTTTTCTTAAGAAATTAAGATTTCTTTCACTGCATTTTACTATGAGACGTACCAGCACACTGCTATAAAGCTTCTTCATTTCTTCACATCTTTTTGACAGCTGGGATAGATCCCCTTCATATTTCTGAATCAAATCCTGTAATAAAGTAAAAATTCTTAATTTGGCAAAGGAGTGTAATATTAGAGCAGATATCAAATAGTGAAAATAAAAGAATTTAAGTCAAAATTTTCACATCAGAACAATTTCACGCTTCACAGAAGATAAGCACACATCAAGAATATATATTGCCTTGCAAATATGAAGGCATCAAAGACAAAAAACCAAAACCCATTAGGCACTGCCCAGCCTTATTTTAAGCAAGGCAGCCACTCACCAGTTCTCATTGAGTGAAAAACAAAGCCTTAAGCTTCCAAAAAAATAAAAAAATTTCTTAATCACTACTCCTTTGTATCACATACATTTCAGATGTATATTTATTCAAGAAGCATACTGAGCAACCAGCACGTCCTCAGCTGCCTTCTGCAGTGCTCCCCTGCCCACCTCACTCTGCCATTAGCATGGGCAGAAACATCTTAGGCCAACCTATAATCACAGTTCAGTCTAGCTCCTGGATGCTGTTTCTCCATGCTATTTTCCCTGCTGTCTGAGGGCAGAAGGAGTTGCTACAAATCCATACATGCTCTGAAATTGCTGTTATTCCAAAGCGCTTATTGCGCTGACTGGGAAGCTATCTGCTCCTCATCCATTCCAGCCTGTGAAGCAAAAGCAAGAGATACAGAAGCTCTGAAAAGGCATTCCCATGCCTCATCAAACGCTGTCAGAGAGAAATAAAAGTCTGCTTTTCCTCAGATGCTCCCAATCCACTTGTCAGGGCAGGATTCAGCACAAACCAAGGAGGTTACTTATCTTTTATCTCCAGCCCACGATAATGTTGGGGTAATGTTACCTTTAGTTCTCTGCAGAACTGTGACTCCTGGGGTGTTGCCTTGGTTGTCTTGGGTTTGATAAGACGCCTGCACTGAGTAACATTTTCCAATTCCTTTTTTAGAACTATCAAAGGAGAAAGAAAATAAGAAATTTCATGAGCGTGCAGTTGTGTCCAAAGGAATGCAAATGTCGTATTTATAAGAGACATAAAATGTAGGAGACTCTGGATCTATATAATATGTTCATCTAGGAATATTTAATTTCTGTTTTAAAATAGAAATCCTAAAGGAAGCATGGATTTTGTGGGAAAGAAATAGTATGTGATCACCCCACAAGCAACTGCAGAGTAATGAAGAGGTCAGTAGTGTGGTTATGCAGCAACTGTAAATCTGATGTTCCTTAGGCTTTAGGAATTAGCTGTGAAAATAACATTCCTCCAACCTACCTTTTTGAACAGAAAATTCAGGCTTCCATTAAAGATAAAGGAACAAAAATTCTCTTTATAACGAATAAGAAATCTTCTCAGATGGCAGAAAGTCCTACAGCAGATTGCCATCATGAGAGCTTTGGCTGTATGGAATGGGAGGAGAGGACACAGCTTTGGATGCAGTGACTCAGTCCTGACTCAGGCTGCTCATATACACTCTGCATGAGTCCCAGGACATATCTTGAACAACATTGTGTGAAAGGCTGGATCAAAAGCATTTTGTCCAATCTCTTTCCCTGTCTGCTCTGGAGAGCAGTACTTGGAAGATAAGAGAGTGCTCTACAGTGATCCCATCAGAAATCCAGGAGGAAAGAGGACTGTCAGTCTCCTCCAGGTCTCTTAACTCCTCTCCTTTGATAGCTCAGCTCCCAGCACCTACACCATAGCTCCAATGCCTGTTGCACTACTCAACTGTACCAACGTGGTCTCTGGAGAACACGAGTGACTGAAGGTAAACAGTGATTGTATGTACATATATCTAGCTATTTACATATTCCTAAAAACTCAATTGGTATTTCTCGGAACAAAGTAAAATACTGTCTTTGATAGCCTTGAGTTAGATGCCTGTCTGCTTCCCCAAGCCCAACAAAATGGGAACAAGAGTTTTTCAAGCCAAAAGCTGAGAGCAATGGTCATTAAATTATGTTACGAGAAGCTGAAGTGGGAATTACTAGTCTGTGGTGACATTTGGTCAATGTCCATGCCACATTTTCAAAAGACAGATTTTTATAAATGTTTAACACAGTGTAAGTTATTTTTATCCATGCAGGTACCTTCTCTCTAAAATCCACTGGCTTTGCTGGTCACCTTACTGTGCTGTTCAAAGTTGTAAATGTCTCCCAAAATCTGTCTTACATTTGAGTGACTTTATTCTGTTCTCTCCTACTGACTTCAGTGGTGTAGGACTCCTTTCTAGAGATGGACTCCAGTCTGGTTCAGAGACATTCTTGAACTTCTCTGCTGAACCGTGCAAAGGTTCCTCCTGCTGCACTGGCTGCTCTGAGACAATCTTACTGCAGTAACTGGGACAGAGTGCTCATATTGCTAACATCTCTAGTTTAAAATAAACTCTATTTACCACGAGCAGTATATATTTTTTGTATTTCTGAACCACCTGGGCACGCTTTATTATTTCTTTTTTAAAATTCTTCATAGTAAAATGACAGGCTAAATATCACCATAGCAGCACCTTACCTCAATATTTGTATATTTACCTCTCTTTACAAACTACAGAAGTACAATGAAAACCTGTTCCAAACGACTGCACAAAGTATGAAAATCTCTCTCTGAGTTTAGAAACCACGTTTACATACCATCAACTTCAGCACTTAGGCCCTTCATGGAAGCTGGAAAGGAAGAGAGATGGAAAAACGTGCCACTAAATATCATTCGCACTTTAGGATGGAAGTTCCAACAGAAGTTGAGGGATTCCATTATTTGGTGGCTTTCTTCCCCTCCCTCCCCTTACCATCAGGAACAGCCTCAAATTCTGTCAGTTCCTGAGAAAACTTCACCAGATCAGGCTCATGTAAGGAGATCTGTTCCACAAGAGCATGAAGCAAGGTGAACGTCCTCTCCTTGCCCCGCAGCAGGGATAACTGCAAATAAAAGGGAGCAGTAACTGACAGACTGAGCTGTTACACTTCTTTAAAAAATTTAGGAGCAGCAGAGATGCTGAGAGCTTCTGGATGGATCTGACAAGAATAGAAAGTGCAGTGAAATCAAATATCTCCTTATCAATCTGCAGTTTCTCAGACATTCTTGATTAAGATCCAACTTTTTGCTTTCATATCCGTTCACCTTCATTGTGTTCTTTTGTATTTTCTTATTCACACATTCGTAATAACTTAAGGTATCCTAAGTGATTGCAACTCATTTTGGTCCTCCAAACAGAGTCATCATTCCTTTCCATGTAAAAGCAGTGTGCTGTGTTCATGAAGGCAGTAAACTTCCTTAATTGAATCTGGGAAGATGTGCTGTGGCAGAAAATGATTTCGTTGGCATTTTTCATTATGATTGATACAACACTACAACTGTTATTAAAAAAGAAAAAAAAGGTTGTGTCTCAGAATTGCCACTGGAGTTATAAATCACTCACTCATATATTAAAGTCTCCAGATGGAAAAGATACCTTACAAAAAAAAAAAAAAATATATATATATATATATACACACACACACACACATACATACAAATAAATAAATAAACAAAATCCTCCTCTCTTCTACATACAGAGCAGGCATGACGACTGTTCACAGAGCACATCTCTGTCAGGAGAGACAAAAGATCACAGCAGCCACCTCCCTCCCCATCCATTCATCCAGAAGAGCATTGGTGGGGTGGGGGGTGTCTGAACCATAAACCAGGCAAAGTTCCCTCCCTCTGCATTTGTTCATTTATTTATACTCTACTTTAGAGACTTAAAATCACATGGGCCCACTTGCTGCAGAAGAGCTTTGCATTAGAGCAGAAAGCAGCACTAAGGAATTACTCCACTGCAGAAGGAATGCTGCAGCTACAGCCTATGGATAATGAAAGTCCCTATGACAGTGCACTGCATGAAGATGTAAAACACTCTGTAAGTCAAGGGCCTGCAGTTCAGATGTCTCTTCCAGCCAGGGGATCTCAATATCGAGGCCGTCAGCATTTTGATGTTCTCTCTCATTAGAAAAACAACACATCCAACACCGCAGTGCCCCCCACCCAGCCAGCACCACTGTCTGATATGGGGAAATGCATCTTGTTACAGTGCACATTACAGAATACATTATTAAACAGCAGTTTGTTTCTGGTGTAACCAAGAGCAGATGTTAAAATGTTAGCTTCTCATTAAAAATGATTGCCTTTCTCCACACTCAGGGCAAAACCGAGGTAATGCTAATGGTTAACATACATTACAATATGATGACTTAATGAAAAGAAAAATATTTACTCACTTTGGCCAAAGATGACAATCGAAATCCTTTTGCCTTTTCTTTTCCCGCATTTTCATTTAAATGGTTTCCAATGGCTAAAATGTACTCCAAGACAGCAATAAATTTCTGGCTGGAATGCAGCTGCTTACTTGCTTGGATTTTCTGGTTTATTAGCTGAAACACAAATATGCAAGTAGAACAATGGTGCCTGTAATTGTTCTTTGCCATGCTTCATTGTCCCCACCCGAAGCAAGTCACATTGCTACCTTCCCATCCAGCTTCCTCTGGGAAAGGCCAGGGGCTGTCAGGTTCTGTTCCCCAGCAAGCAAAGCTGGTGCTGGCACAGCTGCCTGAGATGGAGGTCAGATCCTCCGTGGCTACCAAACTAGCCCTGCCAAAAGAACTTCAACCTCATCCTTCAAAATGCTTCACAAGAAAAAGTGTTTTGTTGTTTGAATGCACCAGATTGCTCCAAATGCCAAGCATCGGGGGAAGCAGATAGCCCAAAGCGCAGCATAAGGTTCTCCGTCCTTCACCTCTCTCTTGTTTACACCAGCTGAAGATTAATCAGAATTCTTGGTACATTTTCCCTGCAATCAAATTCAGTATCAACTTTTGCTTTCGCCAGACTGTCACCTCCCTTCTGGGGCAACAGACACAGGAGGTGGATTTATTTCCATCAAAGATATGATCTATTTTTAAGAAGTCTATGATCATTATTTTTTAGCCATTTTGCTCTTTACATCCGAAAAGTATCATGAAATCAGGCTGCCTGGGTCATTACACTATTAACTGTTAACATTATGAACAGTGAAATATCTTGCTAGAGTGGAAAAAAAAGATCCCCAGTCACACGGCATTGAAAGGCACACCGAAGCTTCTAATGTTTAATTGACAGATTATGTTAATGAATGATGAAGCTGTCATTACTTACAGGCTCCAGATCTCCCATGCTCACGGGGAGTTCACGTATGGCAAGCAGGAGATCCAACCTCTGGCCTAAGTGGGGGATTTTACACATCTGCACAGAATTGAACAGAGAAGGTTTGTAGGGCCAGACACCATTAAAGTCAATAACAAGCATTTCTCATGAGCAAGAACAGTTAAATGTGTACAGTTTTACGTCTAGAGATTTTGGAAACGTATTTCAGAGTAACTGGTTTTGGGGGGAGTGGAAGGCATGTTAGTAGGAGATACAAAATGGATTTTACAGATCTCTTTGTACATTTTTACTGTCTCAATTCTTTCTCTGATAAATCTTCTTATAATTATTCTTGGTAAGACTAAATTTCAGTGCCCAAGAACAGTTCTTTGTAGTGATTTATCCAGAAGAGGCTGTTAGAAATAGCATGTAACGTGTTTTAACACTGTGCCTTCCTACCTCCAACATAAACTGATCAACTATGTGCAGCTCTGAGGGGCACCCCTTGAACGACTGGTACTTCTCTGCGTCCTTTGGTGTTAGCATGTATCTGCAAAATAGCAAACGAAGAGCAGATGTCCTCATCCTTGAACATGCCACAATGCCAAACACTCATCCCACTCCACATGTCAGAACTTCTTCCAGTTCCTTGTATTACATATTGCACATCTGCATGTTATTATTGCACACTGCATTTATTCTTTAACCATTTGTACTTTATTGATATTTGAGCCAGAGATGCAATAGAAATAATGGTCTGCAAATAGATCTGCATTTCTGGAAACATTTATACACGCACAAGGCTTGACAATAAGTCAGCATTGTTCATCTGCAGATCTACAGACAATTTACAACGCCGTGGAGAAGGTACCTTTACCTTTTGAAGAAGGAAAAACTGTAGCAGAAAGGAATTAATGCTATACTTTCCAAAGAGGTTCATTAATTCTGTGTGTGATACATATGTGCCTTCTTTTCATATATTGGATGAACAACCATCAGACAACCTTTCAGAAGCACCTGCTGACAATGCAGATTTTTACGCAGTTTTGGCTGTGTTCAATCAGCTTTTATCCACCAATAACATCTTGGAAAAATGAGCAGGTAAGAGCAGGCTGTGTTATGGGGTGGCTTGCTCAAGGCAAACTGTGCCCAAGCCATTGCACACAATGACATTAACTCTGTATGTTCACATCTGTTCCACTTGCTCTCATTACTAAGTGCAAACACAGTTCTGCAAACTTTAACACTACTGTACCAATGAGGATCAGGCCAGAACTGTGAGGCCAGAACTAAACTCACTCCACAACAAGTAGGCACATCAACAGTTAAAAAATACATATTTGCTTCTTCACTTTCTTTGCCAGTATCACCTTTTTTTTCTGAGATCCCTTTCAGCAAAACACTCAGTTTTCTTATTTTCACCCCATATTTTCATAACAATGCATGCAATGAAATGGCATAGCTATCGCATGCCTGGCAGGGGGACATAAAAGTGCAATGGAAACCTCTCTGAGCTGCTCCTTTCTTGACTATTCAAACAGATACAATCCAAATTTCACATGCCTCTGAAACGGATTCCTTTCTGCATCATTACTATTTTGGCGGTAGTGAGGTTTTAAACTTAAAGTTTCCAAAATTTAATTTAATTAATTTTAATTGTGGCTTCAAACCTGCAAGCCTCTGTCACTTGGAAATACTGATAGTCTACAGTGAAGTTTCTGTAACACGTGTTGGGCTTCCTTCTGTGTGCAGCCCTCACATTTTATCTATGGTCAGGATAGATCTGATGTCTCAATAGCATCATTCCTGAATTTCCTGTTATTTGCAGAACAATTCGCTCTCTCCAAAACAAGGCATTTGTTGTAAATAAACAGTTGAAACCAGATTACCTTCGTAGTGTTGTGATCTGTTCATCTGTAAGTCCACCACTCTCTTCATGGATGATGTACAGCTTTTCTTTCAGCTCCTTTGGTTTTATACGGAAACTTTTAAGAAAAATGCCTTGGGAAAAAAAGATCCTCGTATCACATGGAAGAATTATAGAATCACAAGGTTGGAACGACCTGCAAGATCATTTCCTCAATTTCTACTCATTTCTTTAATTTTTTCCCCCAAATTACCATGTCATCTTAAGTTCAAGGTATTTTCTTATGCAAAATAAGGATTTGACATGGAAAAATGGTTCTCACACAGAGAAATAAGCACCCATCAAGTCACAGGAGCTGATGTTTTGATCCCTAAGTCAGTCTTGGATTAATGCCCACCTCCCCAAATCTTTTCCTTTGTTAAAGGCAAGGTGTTTTCTTGTTTCTGTTTCTGGTACATTGTTCTCTGTGTGAGATAACTTAGCTTTTATTTGCTTTCTCTTCTACATCAGGTTTGAACTTAGTGTGTAGATCTTTGCCCAGAACTCTAATTTTTCTTTTGAGTTTGGACATCCACTCAAATACTGAAGAGATTTTCTCCAGCCGGCATCTTGGAGCTTCATCTTTTTAGTCATTAGTTTAAGAACTGTGGTTTGCAGCTCTTGCAGGAAGATTAATCAGAGTTCTGAGAATAGGAATAACTTTTGATCTGAGAACTGTCCACAGAAATAAGGACATGTCAAAAATCTCATTGATGGGACTTTAAGGACAAGATTAAGAAATGGACATAGAATGTCTCAGTGAAAGAAGCTGTGAGAGCAGTTGGATCAAAAGGGAGAATGGTGCTATTTGCAAACCAAATGAAAGAAATTTCCTGAAAGAAACTGGAATAATTTTGCAGAGAGAAGTGCTATTACTGGATTCTTTTTATCTGAAACAGGACTTCTGTATCACTCACTTCCTTTTAATCCTTCAAGTCTGTCATTGCAATAATTCCAACAAGTTACTTCCATTTACAGTTCCCTGTTAAAACTTTCCACAATCTCCAAATTCCTTCTTATCAATATTTATAAAGTTGAAATCAACATGGCTTCAAAATGAACACATTTTTTACACATGTAACATTTCTTAAAACAGCACTATGTTATATAGTTCATTTTTCAAAAGCCATCTCTGCAAAAAATAGAAGCAGTCATTGAAGACCAGTTACCAAGTTCTTAGAGGCCCTTCCTGTGGTAGAGGGGCCAGAACTCAATGATCCTTGGGGCTCTTTCCGATCCAAGTCATTCTATCATTCTATGATTCCGTCTTTCTACCCCTGCTTCTTTGGTATCTGTTACTTCTCATTAGAGTCACTGAAAGAACTTCACATCACGCCATCAGTAAGAGCAGAACTAGATGCTGAAGTCCCACTTCTAACAGCGATTTCACAGGTGTCATCACGGTGATAAACGCCAGCCCTGAGACAGCAGCATCACAGCAGGAGGGCACACTCAGACGTTTCACACAGGAAGAGGGATGTGATATTTCTACTCTGCATCATGAAGGATCACGTTTAGAGAACGGAACCAAGTCTGTGCTCGCAAATGAGTGGCACTGAGTCAAGCGGTGATTTCGACACAAGATTACCTCTTTTACCCACCAACTGGTAAAAATTATGAATAGAAAATGCATACAAATGGGAGTACACAGTTCTTACTTACTGAAGTTATGTGCAACTTTTCGATCCAACATGATGGGCTGATTCACTGAAGGTTCATTGCCTGAAAACACTGCCGCGTCCTGGATCTGGAACTGCTCACAGAGCCTGGATGTATCTATCTTTCTCTTGCCTGGGTCACAAGAACCCCAAATGGATTTTTGAATCTAAGAACATAGGAATGACAGGGAAAAGAAAAAGCCAGAAGAACAGGGTCACTTTGTTCTATTCCGAACGTACAAAGGGCATTCAGGTCCTTTTCTGGCATAGCTGAATTTTAACTATATGTATAATCCAGGCTACTACTACTATTATTATTATTATTAAGCAGTTACTGTCAGTTTCACCCTTACCTTATCACAAGGAACAACATCCCAGTGAAAGGCTTTCGTTCTCTTTGCCAAGGGAGAAAGGTTGCAGGACTGGAAGAATGCAGGTGGGGCTGGTGGCACCTCCACCTTACTTATGGGAACTGGAGTAGATGCTGATGCTGGGGCTACATCTCCCTTCGCAGGCTTTGTCTGTGAGCTTGAAGGCTTGTTCAGACTGATTTTTGCAGCACTCACATCGAAATGGAGGGCCTCCTCTTTCTGTTCATTCAGAGCTACAGTAACATTCTCATAATCAGCTTCAGAGGAGGCATCTCCTTGGGATTCCTCCTGGGACAGAAAGCCACCCTTGCACAGCTGACAGTACCCTTCTATGAGAGACACCCATTCATTCTGGAGCTTGCCAACATCCTGTGTCCTGTAATTTTGGACAGTAAAGGGTATTCGAAACCTGCAATTGAACAATGGCTTCTGTAAACATACGAAAGTCTAAATAACATGCTGACTAATACAGCCACAGACATTTCTTAAGCAGAATGATGTTCAGCACCTTTACTTGCCAAAGGAGCCCGGTGCTGCTGATTCTGACCTTTTCAGACAGAGTTAATTGCTTACATATCTGAGGTTACAGAGCTGAAGTTTTGTTATACATTGACTTTGCGATGCAGTTACCTCCTAATTCCTCTTCTCCATCTTGGGGGAAGGTGAACAGTGTGCTCAGTCTTACCAAGCTTGCTGCACAAGCTGGTCAGAACCTGCTCACATATCTGTCTAATCAATCAAGCGATGTGGTTCTCCACTGGCTCCTGACCAGATGACTAGATGAGTCTGTGGACACTGTTTCAATGCATTTTCTCAATGTAGTACTCGTGATTCCTCATTAAAATGTTTATCAAACCACTACAAGGCGATGGGAGGAGTTACCTATAAAAATCTGATGGTTCTGTTTCTCCCCTGCTGTATTTTGTTCCAAGGCACTGAGGTTCTCTGTTGCCTGACATTGTTTTCAATTGTTCTGCTTTATCAAAATATTAATTACCAACTATACTTACAAATAATTGTGTCCTTTGGTCTGGATGGAAAAGGTACCACATTCATTCTCCTTGCTGACACTCACATTACCACCTGACAAATGAATTGTGTTCATCACAGGGCATGCATTCTTGCTCTCTGCTCCCAGCCCTATGCAATATAAAGTCAGTTCTCCTTCACGTAGTTGTACCAAGTACCTGAAGGGCAGGGAATGAATATACAGTTCATTTGGTGCTGTCTACTTGTTTATACAGTCATTGTCTTTGTTAAGGCCCTTTCTATCATCAGTAAACCTCCACATTTTTCTGTCACATCCCTCCATGAAGAACTGATCCTGCTCCCCCTCATTCCCACATCTCACTGAGTAGAAAGCAGGCACAATGCTCTCCACTGAAATGTTTCCATCAGAAGTGGCAGCGCCCAAGCACGGGCATTACCTGTTCTAATGCTAAATTATTCCCTGCAGAAGTTGCCAGACCACACACAGTTTCTTTTGCAGCAGAATCTCCTGCTTCAGTCTCTTCTAAGTTTCAGCTCTGCTGTTTATGGCAAAGGCCTCACTCTCAGTAAGTGTGGGGCTTTACCATATATGTATTTTATTCTTATTTCAGAATTTGCATTCTTCTTTTCCCTGAGGTTTACTGCATCTCTTTATCATCCTGGCAGTTCCATCAGGCCTTCCTTTCCCTCCGCTCTCTCTAAGGTGTGGCTAGTTGGTTAAGGTTTATATGAGGAATTTAAATGAGTTTTGCAGCACCAGAACAATTAAACATACAATATGAATTGCATCTACTCCCACACAGTCAAAGTGATACGAACTGTTAACAGAGCTGGCCATTATATCGACCTCTCCTTCTTGGAAACAGGGACTTAAAGTTCAAACGCGTCTCCAAATGTTTCCACCATTATTTACTTTGCCAAAAAAAAAAAAAAAAAGAGAGGCTAAATACCAAGCGGAAAGCAACAAGGACTTTGCTTCACGAGATAAATAAAAATCAGTTGTTCTTTGTTAATGAACTTACTAACTGTTGAAAGGCGACAAATCCCGTGACGCATTTGGGGGCAGTGCTCACAAGATGTACAGCAGTAGCCTTTTAAAAACAATTAAATCATTATATGTGAACTGTGAAATTTTTTTTTTGTTTTGTTTTGTTTTTTGTAATAATTGTTCTGTGCAGATAATTACAAGGCCTTTTTTTTTTATTATTATTATTAGTTTTTTTTCCAGATGTGCTTTTTTTTCTCCTCTCACTTGATAGCACGGACAAACAGGGCAACTGTGTTAGAAGGTGGCTGAGAAGAAGATATGGTTCATACTTCACCCATTCAGAGGACATAAAAGCGTTCTGCTGCAAATCCAGCACTCCTTCATGCACCACATCATACTCTGTAGCTCTCTCCAAGCAGGGCTCCTCTGGCCTCCTGCATGAGTTACTCTGCATCACTCTGCTCAACAGGTACATTATCTATAGAAAAGGAGGCAGAGAGAGTGTATTTTTCATATTAACTCCCTCGAATCAGACATTAGCAGGTGGGTTTTTCTATTATAAAAATGATAGACAGTGTTATAACAAGCACCCAAATAGGCAAAATTCATTTATGTAGAATAAATAGGTATTTCTATGACGCTGAGCTGCTTAACTGCAAGTCGTTGTTTTGCCCTCAGCCCTATCAGTGCAAGGAGAACACATCTTGCTCTGGAGAGGCTCCTGTCAAACATAGTTTTACTTCTTGAACTTGTGTACAAAGCAATCTAAGGCAATCTAGACTGTTAAGCTCAGTGCCAGCCCAAGGGGTACCTGACTGATTTATTGTGGAATCTGGAATGAACCCAGCAGAAAAGTGAAAGCATGCCTATGTCTGAAAGTTGCATGGATAAAAGCAAGTATGAATTTAAAGCACTCTGGTTATACAGTGCCTTATCTGAGTGCTATTGCTATGGAACAAGTGCACTTTTTAAGTCCTTCTGCTAGATTTAATCTATTTTGAAAATTAATCTGATCAACCACAAGGTGCCATTCATCTGGAATTCAAGTTCCTGCCCGTGTTGAGCTCTGAGCTTCCAGAAGGACAAATCCCTCAGTAAAAAGCTTCTTACAAGTGGGTTACATCAGCAGATTGAGCACAGACTCTTCCGTGTATTTAAGAGCCCTGACCAGAACCGTGCAGATGACTTCAGTTCTTCAGCAGTGGGATGAAATGAACTCCAAGAGTTGCTCACCTCCAAGCACAGGCAACACCTGCACTTGGTGCAGAAGGCTGATGTTCATTTCACCCCTTCGTTTTCTCCAGTCTCAATTGAACTTAATTACACAAATTACTTGGAACATTTAAAGGAGTTGAAACCTCAAAATGAAACTTCTCAGAAAACATCAATTAAAATTCAACTGTGTATGGATCAGTTCTGTTTCCTCAATTTACTGCAGTCTCAAACCCACTGCAGCCAAAGTGTTGAAAAAAATGCATCCTTTTTCATCCCACATCCTGGGCTGGCCGTACATCTGCAGTTTCAATGGCCAAACTTTATCCTGAACTCACATTTCCTTTGTTCTATGTACCACCATCTATAGAATAAAGACATGCTACTTCTTTGATTGCACAATGCACAACACAATTCCCATTAATGTCAGGATCCTGCCAGGTGCTAGCATAATATTAGCTGTTATTTATAGCAATCTATCTCTGGCAGTGTAAAAACCTTACCTTCCTTTTGTCATCAAGAGACACTGCTTCCAGCTCATAGTCTTGTCTCCCATGAAACACAATGCTGAAACGTCTTCTTTCAGCATCTTCACAGGATTTGACTTGTGAGAAAGGGAACTGCTTCTTAATAATTCCTTTTTCAATGTTAAAAATTGTCTTTGTGTTGAAATCAATCTGGAATAGAAAGTTCTCATTACTTGATTCCATTGCTTCTCTTCACTGGAAAGAGGTCATCCCAAGTATTATCACACAAGGGCATGCAAGCCATGGTCTAGCCCAGCATACATAGCTGTTTTGCCAATTATTAGAATAAAAAATGGCATTGCCTCACCGAGATAATGCACTATATTTCTTTTATTTACAAAACACATACTCACTGTAACTGTGTTTCCCTATTTCATTTGATGAATATACATCAATTTATCACTTTGAACTATTTATTTGTAAATTCTCCTTGCCTTATTAACCCCAGTGCAAAAGCTTCCCGACCTGCAGCATCTGAGCAGAGACTCACTTACTGACCCATTCAGTGATGTGAAGGCGCTTATTTTTGTAACAACAGCTTCTGTGTCGAGCTGTTGTTACAAAAACTGGCAAACAGGACAATCTTTGGAGATTACCTTCTGACACAAACATTACTGTTATGAGATCTGATCTAACAAGATTTTTGCCTGTGCTTCTGTACATACACATGCATTCAGAGTTGGAACAATATTATTAGCCAATAAAGTGGGTTTTTTTTTTCTGCCACAGCTATACCAATTAAAAATTCGTTGTTTAAATAAGATTGTCATCACTCCACTGTGCAGCTTTGTTGATACAGATCCAGTATCTTTTCTGTGTGGTCATCCCTGCTGAGCAGAAATCAGCTCCGTGCATCAATAAAATGTGAACATTACTCTGTGATTTGCACCAGCACATCTGGCCTACAGAGGAGAAATTCAGATCTTGCCCAGGTCAGACATTTACCTGTGGTCATGAATAATTTCCAGTATCTTTCATTCACATCATGCAGACCATGCTAACCCAATGCCAGTGCCTTGTCCTCATTTCCATTTCCATTATCATTGGAAACCTCCAAAGCAGCACCATGCTCGTTGTTATCTCTGACTTTTCAAGGCTGCTGGTTAACTAAACGACTGCAATTAAACTACTCCAAGTTTCCAAAACGCCACGCTCCATGGCTATTATAGCTTCCTCCAGTTTTCCATCAGCTTACATCTAACCAAGTCATCTTCTAGCTCTGAACATTTGTGGATATTGCAAGAAATAATATTATGCTTTCAAAGCTGAGATGTAGTAAAAAAGAAAAAACCACCATTTAGCACATTCATATGAAGGTACATAATGTCAAAAAAAAACAAAAAGAAGAAGTAAGGAGTTCACAGGACAGAGCAACGAGAGATGAAATGCACAGTCTGCCAAATGAAACTTTCCCTGTAAAAATGTTTCACCGTGCTTCACACAGCCTCAGTGAAGCAATAAAACAGAAAGTCTGCTTGTCAGAACCGTGGAAAGATAGTCATCAACACAGTAAAACTAAAAATCCTGAGAGCAGAGTCAGTCAGTAAGGTATTTACCTTCCCAGGTGTGTTTGCATTTGAGCAAACAGCCAGACCAGGGAATGCAGCGCTCCCCACACAGCCCAACTTGTCAGCTCTGAAAACTGCAGTCCTCTCTCCATGCACCAGAGAGGTACGGATTTAGGATCAAAACTGCATGTTTCCTTAAAAGCCCTATCAGAACCTTTAAATGCAGACCCAAAGATCCTCCTTTTGCTAGTCTTGTCACATAACCCTGCTAGAAGAGAAGGGTGTAATTTGTGAAGTACGCATACTATGCAGTCTGTGATGAGCAAATATCTACACCAAATTAAGTGCTATTTTAAAATTAAATCCTTTACACAATGCTTTGCATCTTCAACTGGAATGAAGTTAAGTGGATGACTGCACTGAAGTCGATGAAGCCTCTCCAGTTCCCACCTGCAGAGGCCCTGGTGCAGGAGCACAAGATGGATGGCATCTCTTTTGGAGATATTTCTTCAGAAGTATGAATTATTTGCATTACCTGCAAAATTCGCTTCTGCCACCGATAGTGTTTGTATTTGTAGATACTGTAGTTAAACAGTGAGCCAGTTAGCAAATCCTGTGAGTCCTGAAAAAGCAGAACAGAAATCAGCACGAGGTCCATACTCTATTATTTTTGTCCACTCAAATACAATCATGTTGTCAGGTGAAATCTCCATCAGTGAGCATTGCTCAAAGCAGGCTTTGTAGAAGTGCTCCATGTGGAGACTGATGGAAGCATCCTCCTGGTCTGATTTCACAAACACAAATACCCACAGCACCTGCTGAACTAATGAAGAGATCACAGATTTGGGTGGAAAATAAAAGAGAGAGCAGAGAAGAGGAAGATGAAGAAGAAAAGTGTGCATGCAGTTGCACTAGGGACATTTCCAAATACATGACTGTAAGCCATTTATTGGATGCAGTAGCAAAGAAAGGCAGTCTGTGATTTAAAGAAACTTATTTACATGCCCTCAAATGTGGTGCACTGAAATGGCAGATCTTTGTTCCTTGCTGTTGTGTGAGGGTTACCCAGTTTGTTATCTGATCCCTTGCACTAGCTGTCTGGTTTGCTTGGATGGGGACTACAATTCTAATCTTCAGGAAAACACAATGACAAGAGGGCTATGAGTCAGACACATAAAACTGCGTTTATTTCTTATAATTAATCATCACAAAAACATCAAAGCAGCAGACATAGAAAAGGAACCCTTCCTCTTCTTATCCTGAGAAGATATGCTCACATAGTTCTACACCACTGAGCTTAACGTTTTTGTTGCCTTTTTGTAAAA
Source organism: Tympanuchus pallidicinctus (assembly GCF_026119805.1). NCBI lineage: Eukaryota > Metazoa > Chordata > Aves > Galliformes > Phasianidae > Tympanuchus > Tympanuchus pallidicinctus. The sequence goes on from NW_026294722.1 coordinate 1,823,195, forward strand.
TGCAGCCACTTCTTTATCTGTATTCAGTTTTGCTTCTCTTTCTACTTCTTTCCAGCCAAGAAGTTAAAGAGCAGTTTAGAGATTTCCAAAAATTTCAAAAATCACCGAATTTATCTCAAAATCAACACTAGTTTCTACTGTGCAAAGAATCCTAAGATTTGACTCCTTGCAGGAGATGATCCCGTAGGAGGGTGGCTCAGAAACACGGGCTAGAAAAGGAAATAATGAAAAGTTCTGCCAAGAGTTCTCAGCTGACCCTTCTGTGGTGTGATGATGGAGAGAGATTGCAACCAGAGAGATGCTGGACTGAGAATGAGTAGAGAAACAGAAGGCTGATTTATCAATGTACAGAACTATAATTCAGGGAATAATAAAGCTCCTGTGGACACTTCTGGTGTAGATTCAAACTATTTCATCCACGTAATGACATGAATGCACCCACAGCACCTACAAGAGACATCCACAGGATAGAACACAGCTAAGCTGACTGCAGCAACAGATTTTAGTCAGACATATTTGGTCATAAACTGCAGTGTTTGCACAGAGGGAGACTGCAGCTTTGCAAGCAGGACACACATGCTCCTAACATTCATCCAGGCTTTCCAGAACATGCTTGTACATCTGAATAGCTTGCAAAATAAATATAAGAGTGACCTTACCTTATTGGTGTACACTTCTTTCTGTGCCAAATGCAAAGCTCCTTCAATGCTCACTTCTTTGTTTTTCACCATGTTCATGATTTTGAGGATTTTTTCCTGGCTTAACTGGAAAAAAGTCAATCAGATGTATTTAGAGACTGTGTTTTCATTTGGCTATTGAGGACACAGACTGCTTGTGATAGTCACAGCTGCACCATCTGCCATAAAGTTACAATTTTGCTCGTGCTTTACATCCACAACCTACCCAGTAAATGTAATCTTCCTTTGAAACCTGGTGAGAATCCACAAAATACCAAATACCCAGAGGCCTTTATGATTTTAGAGGATGGGTGGTAATATCTGGAGACAAAACTGCCAGGAGGAAATCTGAGTTAGAAAATGTGGGAAGAAGTGAAAACATCAATTTTGCATGCTTGCCAGTGTCTCAGTGTCCTTAGCATAAAGGACTGTATGCAAAGAACACAAAATCAGACCATTAGATATTCTAATTAGAAATTAGAAAGATGAAAAGGGGAGAAATTGATATCTACTACCACGTACAGCCATCACATGAACTTATCTAAATACATTAACAAGCAGACATTATGCTTCCCCTTTCTTTCTGAAGCAAGAACAGGGAAAAGGTCTTCCCTGCCCCCCTCCTGCCAGGATGAGGGGATGACTGAAATGGAGGCAGCTCTGTGGCACACAGCCCTGCCTGTCCTACACTTTGCCTATATCTAGAGCTCCACAAGCACAGAGCTCTCTGCCTCAGCCTTGGAGCCAAACAAGGTCCTCTGCACCCACCCAGGTACTGCCACAAGTCTGGTGGGTGATGTAAAAACCACCACTGCCATCAGTGACTCATCAGTCCACGTTCTGTTCTCCTTTTCCCAGCTGCACCACAACAAACACAGTTCAACTTACCCGATTTCCAGCATGTGAACCTGTTTCTGATCAATCTGAATGATTTTACAGCCTACAGATAAAACCAGGAGTAAAGGAGAAATATTTTGTTTTTAAAGCCTCGGAATTTTCACTGCTAATATCAAGATAACTTATGGCATAGCTCCTGGCAGCAAATTGCAACGTGAACAGTTAGGAAAGCCAAAAAACAGTTTGTTAATTCCTTCGTACATGCTGAGGGACACAAGGTTTCTACAATTACCTCCACATTCTGTATCTGAATTTTAACAGGCCATCTATTTGCTCCACACCTACACTGTATATGATTAAATCTTAACAAGATGTTTCCCTATTGGACAGGCTCTGTGTAAGCTAACAAGAATGTGGATATATGCGAGTTGGAAAATATAGTTTCCTTAGGGCTAAATTCCGCCAGCTTCAAATTGCAAGATCCTATTTATACAGGACTGCAATTCCTGGCAGAAAGGTGAATGGTATTTTCTGCCACCATTGGACTCTTTTGTAAGATAAAGCACTCAAAGACTTTGCACCACAATGAAAATGATAACACAAAGAGAACATCATAGCCCTGTGTCAAAAAACACAATCAGATTCAACTAAACAAGAGAAGAATTCACGTCCTTCACTTCAGCACACAAGTACTGTAATGGAGGAGCACAGTTTTCACCTGAATTTCACTGTGATGCTCAACAACACAACGTATTGTGTGTATCTTTGGGAATGCTTCCTAAGAAGGACAAAAACACACAGCAATTTCAGTTTCCAAGCTGTCCTCTGGCAAGCAAGCTCCATTCTGCAGTGCACTGGGCACTGGGCACTTCAAGGCCCATCTTTCTGGCAAATATTCTATCCTGGACTAAGGAACCTTGCCACAACACGCCCCAAACACTGACATTCTCTTGTAATGTCTCTGTTTCTGCTTTGTGTTGTTGAAAATTCTCAAAAGGTTTTTCTTATCACGTACAATTTGCTGAAATGAGCACATTCTTAGCTCTACAAAATATTCATCTCTTCATTCTGCTGCCGTTCACCAAGGTCTCCTTCACACTAGGATGAAGTTCTGCTTAACATCTTTTAATTTTGTTAATAATACATGAAGATAAATGCTTGCAAAAGTAAGTCCTTTTGCATATGGCAGATTCGGGAAGGTGGGTTATTCAGTGTGACTGCTGGCAGTTAATGCACTCCCCAGAGAGCTCACAAAGCACATGCTTGGTACAGGCTATTTTCAACAGGACCTTGTGGTTTCACTGTCTCTGTTAGCTCCCTCTGCACATCTGTAAGTGATGGGGGGCGGTGGGGGGGGGACATCAAAAGATGACAGAGGTAAAAATAAAGGAGGCACATTTCAGCTTATGAGATCAGTCAGAATTGCTTGTCAGAGATCTGCCTGGCCTGCTCAGGGTTTTGGCAGCCACGTGTTAGCGCTGTATTTTACGTGTGGAGAGACTGGAGCAACAGATCCTGACCTTTACGGCTCTGTGCCTGCAGGGCTTTTCTTTCAGCTCGTCGCAATTTTTATAATGCTCATTTTTGTGTTCATTTTCGATGCTTTTTTTTCTGTTGCAAAGAAATAAGTTTTGTCAAATTATCCACCAAAATGCCACCAAGTCAGATCGTGTTGTATTGCCTAATAGAAGGTGACTGGTGCAACCAAACAGAACGCTTTTATGCGAGGTTAGACTGAAAAAAACAAGGCTAAGAAAAGGAAAATTACTTCTTTGTTATAAAACATTCACGTTAAGGAAATAGCTGGGATTGCACTGACAATATATTCTTTTGCCTGCCAGGTTAAAGAAGTTTGTTTAATATAGATTAAATTTTCATCACTCACCCAAAATTCAGCGTGGCCACTCAGCTGCTTCGAAAGAAAAATCAGTGCCCACAATTGCAGGAAGAGTGTGGGGCTCCAGGAATTGTTTGCACACCCATTACTCTGCAGGGTCAAGTGTTCATATTTTTGGCCCAGATACAGTATAAAATGTGTTCAGTGGCAAGATAAGAGATTTCTAGCTTATTCTTGGGCAGCTGCCCCTGCAGTACTTAACTGACCCCTTCTGGGGCTTCCTGCCACTCATCACCTCAGGGAGGCCCTAAGGGGAACGTGCTGCAGGTAGTCTGAATGCCACAGCATATATTTGTGTAAAGACTTGAGAAAGGTCTCCAAATCTCCCGAGCATCAGCAGAGAAAGTGGGGTTAAAGCCACGCGGTGAGGAGTCATTTACAGCTCATTGAACAGATCTGCAGAAGTCGTGCAGAGCATAGGAAACCACTCAGGCATAGGACAAGCTGATACCCTGCTGTGCACATACACACCTCCCCCAGTTGACCAGAGGGCCACTATGACTCCTGAGCAGCCAGCAGAGACCCTTGGACGCCTGTAGGTGGCAATTCAGCACATCGTAAGACCTACCTTTTTTCTCTGTTACCTATAGAGGAATGTGTGCTATGTGATTTTTGCTCAGCTTACTCTTATTCCATGGACCATACTACCTGAATCTCAATGATATGACAGTAGTAATCTAAGGAATTGCAGGAAGCCTCAAACACCCATGGAGATGCGATGCTGTCAATCAGCTACATACACATAGGACTCAGTGAGACCTTGTTGTGGGTTTACTTAGGTGGAGGTCACACCTAACATGCACTGAGCTCTATCACTTCCCGTGACAGCACAGCCAAGTCATGCAGAAATCCTGCTCTCGGTACAAACGAGGAGATGTTTCCATTCTAACCCAGTCGAGCTTTTCGTTGCTATTGCTAAGCAATCATTACACTTGTCCTTATTAAACATTAACGCTGTGAAACAGTCTGCTCTGGTTGTTACAAGGAGTAAGAGCCAAACCAGCTGTGGCTGCTGCTGCACTGAGGGCCCTTGTCTGCACTGCACAGAAGCAGCACTCCATCAGCACTGCCAACATCAGCCTTCCAAGAGCCAAGGGGACTCAGAACGAGGAGGGAGATCCAAGTCATGACTGTGTGTATTTCTTCACAGAGATTTCATGAATTTCTTGGCATTCATCTGACTGAAAGCCACTTGTCCACACAAGAAACATGCAGCTTCAACTCACATGCCTGATGTATTTTTGATCCAGCATAGTGATATTTTCATACATTTTGAAGTTTAGGTTTTTAAACGTAGAATTTAATAACAGATTTTGGTTTTCATCTACAAAAGCAGGTTGAAGAGGCTCAGAGGTAAAGCCTCTGAGGGCTTTCTGCTCACTTAGTGCCTTCCAGCTATAGCACACATCACTTTTGCAAACCAAATACAGTGGAGAAACTTAATAAGTGCTAGGATATGATGCAGTAATGGATCTCTTATGAAATTTCAAGTAGCAGTTTCCTTCTCTGAGATGTGATTCTAAAGAAAACAGGTTGCTTTTTTTTTTTTCTATTTAAATCAAAGGCACTGGTTTACTTTACTAGGGACATTTTGCCTTCTTCACAATCCCATGTATAACACTGCCTGCATGCTGAACGTGTTGCTTACATGATTGTAAAGACAGCAGACGCAATCTAGGTTGCTTTAAGAGTTCCAGCTCAGACTTTCATCTCCTTACAGATTCACTTTCACCACATTCAAACTTGGTCCAAAATGTACCATGTGGTCCCATGTGTTTGCAGGGGAGTGGCTGTCTCTTGCAACTGGAACAGGCCTCTTATTGCTGGAACAGCTGCCCAGAGAAGCTGTGGATGCCCCGTCCATCCCTGGAGGTGTTCAAGGCCAGGTTGGATGGGGCAACCTGGTCTGGTATTAAATGTGGAGGTTGGTGGCCCTGCATGTAGCAGAGGGGTTGGAGATTCATGGTCCTTGAGGTCCCTTCCAACCAGGGCCGTTCTGTGATTCTATGATAACTGGGGTTATCCAAAAAACCTTCACTTGTAATTTCCACGCAATATCAATAAAGATGACTGATGTGACATTTATGTGTGGCAATACCTTCTTTTGTAGCCAGTCATAGTGACAGACTAATATTATTTGTCATACAGCGCTGCTATTCATCAAATAAATTATGCATCTGTAATAATGTTCTGCATTATTTGTTCAGATCTAGAGCTGTCTGAATAATATCTGTCAACATTTATTCAAGGAAGGTATTAATCAAATAGTAGCTTGATTTCCAGACAAAAATGGAAATTCTGCCACTTTCGATAGGTTATAAAGGAGCTCAAACATGCTTTAATTCAATTTATTATATTATGCATTAGTGATTAAGTACCCTAACAAAAAAAAATCCTAAAGAGCTAGCCTCAAAAATGTGTAGGAATCTAGAATATGAATATATGGAGTGAAATGCACGCAGTACAGCATGCAATACAAACTAGCACATCTCAACTGGCAGTTCTGCAGAACCTGCAAACATTTAATTCAAAACAACAGCAGAACCAAGGAAGCTGAACTGCCTTGCAAATCCTCTGCTCCAACCAACACTGCCATGGCAAGGAGTGGATTTCAAGGACCTACAAGGTCCAGAGAAAATCAGATTTCATTTTTGTTGTCCAATAAAAATAGCCCATCCCCAAAGCTACAGGAGCACGTCCTGAGCCTGTGTACATGTCTATGAATAAATAGATCAGGAGATACAGAATCCTTATCTAAATGGAATTGATCTGTTGACAAATATGTATGTATATACCCAGTGAAAATCTGCTTTAAGCCACCTTAGAAAAGACCCAAAAAAGAAAACATCGTCTAAGAGAGATGGCCCTTAATTAAAATTCTAACGCAAATTGGATGGGAAGCCATGGGGATGAAGAACTTTAAGGTGGTTGATAAAAACAAAGTGAGGAGGAAAATCTAAAAAAAATCTGTTCCATGGAACTATCAGCCCTCAGAAGACTTAGATGAAAAGTCTCAGGGGAGATGTACAATCAAATTTTAAAAAGATTTCACAAAAAAAAACCTTCAAGATGTTTTTCTCAGGCTCAGTTCGGCTTTGCAAATATTTTGGTGAACGTAGAACCACTGTGGAGGGAAGGAAAGGAAAAAGTAGCAACACCTGGTTATGGTTTCCTGTTCTGTGATTCTCACTGATGTGAGCCCTTTCTGGTAGCAAATATTTGGCCATTTTCTGCTCTGATCCCCCCAGCAGTACTTGAAGTAAGAAACAAAAGCAATGATTTGTAAGCTGCACCTCAGACTGTGCTTAGCACATGAGTGCTAAAGGGTAAATACGTGGGTATGTAGACAGTGAGGAAAGGACAGGATCTGTGTCCTTTCAACCCCACTGTCACCAACAGCTTCTCCAGATAGACCCCAGTCCCTCTGCATGTCAGTATAACAAGCAGTGCAAGACAGGACATGCAATTCTATTGCATTTCAGTTGTTATTACTTCAGGTGAAACCACTAATATCTGTCAAGCTAGATGACTCAGTCTTTGCAGGACCCATTGCACTGCCCTCTACAAAATCTTCCAAAGCCACGTTGATGCTGCAGGGAGGGAACCAAATGCAGAAACTTGGCCTGTGCCCTTTTTCCTCTGTGAGAGCCCCGGGAGCAATAAAAAGGCTTTGTTCTCATTTATGCCATTTATGCCCTGGGTTTTTCTCAAGCCTCATCTCGCAAATCTTTCCTTGAACATCTCACACTTCTCAGTGAAAAGTAGGATTGTGCAAACAGGACAGGATTCTCTTCAGCTTTCCCGTTCTTCTCAAAGCACACAGGAACATGCTCAGAACCAAGCACTCCATCACCTTCAGCCTTCATGTAACACATTCCTTCCACCAATTGCTCTTTACCCCAGGGACTTTCCACCAGTATGTGCTATCAGTTTTCCCACTGAAAGGAGAACTTTCCACCACTTATTTCACCAGGTAGCAGACTTTCATACATACAAGTATTGCAACAAGCAGAATGCTACAGAGACTATAAATCATGCAGGAACACTGTGACAAATTCAGCAGTGCTGCAAGCTGATGTATTTTCAGTTCTAGCATATCAATCTTATCAAATACCAATATGATTATCAAAAACTGCTTTTACCTACAATGCAAAACACTTTTTTTCCCACTCTCCAATTATCTTATGGAAATTCTTAGTGCAGAGAATATACAGTATTAATAAATCCTCTCTAACTGCAGCAGAGAGGCTGGTTTTCTCCCTTTGTCCCCTTTTCACATCAGAAAACCCTTGCACGTTTCACATATGCCCAGTCCAAAAGCACACTGTTTTGTACCCACCATCCACAAACACTTTCCGAGCTATTAAACCAGCCTAAGCTCAAACCACATCATAATCAGTTACACTGAACAATCACTACAGATTTCCTACCAACAAAATACAAATCTCATCCATTATGCACAAGAGAGCACTTCCACACGAGCCATCACCACTTCTGCCTTTACCTGTGAAAAAGCATCTTGTGTTCTGGTGTTATCCATGGCTGTGGAGATTCTCTTTGTTTCACCAGCATCCCATTTGGTTACAAACTGTTCATTAACCACACCTGCTTTTCCCCAGCACCGCTCTCCTCTGTTTTCTCTGCCTCTCTCATGAAATCTTGCAGCCCACAGTTTTTATTAAGCCTTACTTCCTTTTGTGCTGAGAACTGAAAGAAACATTACTTCCTTATAGCAGCTCTGTGAAAGGACAAAAAAGTAGAAGTTGTTTGCTTTTCTTGAACTGATATTTACGTTCCAGGGGCTTCCTGAAGTCACTGAGCCATGAACGCCAATGTTCTGATCTACTGCTGCACGGTGCATCTCTCTGAACAGCCAACACATTCCTTACCAAAGCAAATTCCACACTCAGTGTAAAAAAGTCTGCCCAAAGAATTGCAAACACAAACCTTGATCTTCACAGCCATATCTCTGTGCACAGCAGTCACCATCAGCACACATCTTCAAACTCCAGCACAAATACATGCGTGTTGGATCCAAGCACAAACACACCTGCAGGTTCTCTCACAAGATTGCTGTAAAAATCAGCAGCACTTTAACCTATGCCTTTGTGATCTGTATTAGAGGGGAAAATCTAGCAATTGGAAGAGTGAATTATCAGGAAGGCATTCCTGGCACCTTACCACAAGTCCAACAGGCACTGCTTAGCAGGTACAGACAAAGCACACATTGGTTTCCCCACCTCTATGTGGTGACTTCTATCCAGACACAAGAAATATGAAAATCAATTCAGAGGCTAAAAGGTCTGAGTAAATACAGCAGAGAGAGAGATTCACCACAGTTTGGAATTGCTTGTGCAACAGCGGGCAAAAAGGAAAATCAAATATCTGTATCTATCTATATATATATAACAAATTATATGTTGAAAATTGTGCCAGCAACCGAAAAAAGAAGTTTTGTTCTGATGATGGGTCTCATTTCACTTTTCTGCACTGAGCTAGAAATAACCTTACAAGCAGGAGGAGAGGAAGTTGAGATGCTCTGTTCAGAATGGGCTGCCAAGAGATTGCTTGTGAATCCAGGCTGTCCCAGCACTTGCATCACTGCATGAATTAATTAAAGAATTAATTAAAAGAAAGGTCAATATGCCGTAATAAAAACAATTTTTTAACATTTGAACTAATTAAAAAATACGTCCTACTCTCTGAAAGAATGTTAGCTTAATGAAGGGCAAAAAAAGTAGCACAGCTCAACTACATCCAGACCTTCCAAAGAAATATTCCAAAAAGGACTGTGAGTCCTTTGATGCTTTCAGTTCTGACTGGTTTGTGCCATGCATGACAGATTGGAAATTTTCCACTAAACTGGAAAGTGAAATGATGGGAAGCACGTTTCTTTGACAGCTATCTGAGGCCATTTGGATAAAATAAAATAGCAACTAATTCATCCAAAATGAAATTTGTAGTACCAGCCTATTCCCCCTTAGAGACTTCAGTCCTTGAGGAACGACCATTTTCTTTTGAAATGAAAGAATTGAGGAATTTGTTTTATATAATGGGATTATGGCAGTGCAGAATACTTTAGAATAGGAAAATGACAGGTTTCTTTTGGGAGGTTCTGCAGAGATACCAGGCAGTCTTGCTCTCCCTGCTCTCTGCTGAACAGCACTTTCTATGCGGTTACAAAGTACCAGATCAGAGCCCAGTGCCACTTTCAGAGCAAACATTTTTAATTAATCTGAAGTCATTAATTACACCTTTCTTTAATAAAGGATCTGGAGTAACTTTCTTTCTTTCTTCTAAGTTAATTGATTCGAACATGCCAGGATCCTGTTTTGCAGCAAACACATGGGAACATCCTTTACTTAAACAAACCACACTCCAGTGAGGAGGAATACAGTGCAGAAAAGGGCTTTGAACCAACAGGGATGAGCAAACCAGCCTAAAATTATCTTTTTTAAGTGGTTTTTCCTTTTTTTTTTTTTTTTTTCTGTGGAATAGTGTTTCTCCTCTTCATTTGATGTGATGGAGAGACTGTGCCAGAAAGCACTGAATTAAACTGGAAAACCAACCCACCATTTCAGAAGGAAACCATTTTTTTAAGCTTTTTTTTGTCCTTTCCTCTTTCCCCAGTGAGCACCCAGCACAGAAATTGATGGCGTGACAAGTTTTAGGTATTTCTATTTGACCCAATTCTGATCCTGCTTTAAGGCAAGAAAAATATTTATGCACACAGATGATGCTCCCCTGATCCAAGAGATCCCCTGCACGTTATGTGCAAGAAAATAAAGGAGGTGGGGAGATTAATGGAAGATTAATGATTTTAAATGAAAACTGACAAGCGTGAGAGACCACAAAGCTAAATTCAACTCGAGGGTGACACCTAGGGATGCTCAGCACGCAGCCCTCACACAAGTGCTGCTGCTGCAGTATTATCCCCCATCGAACCCGCAGCCGAGCCCACAATGCTGGACTGCTTCGTTTCTCCTGGGTCTGCGTACATTCCTTAAGCTGGAAGTTGAAATAACGTATTTCTGTACAGAAAAAAAAGAGGAGAGGAGAGGAGAGGAGAGGAGAGGAGAGGAGAGGAGAGAGCCTTGTGCTGTTCACTTCACAGCTGTGACTTGGAAACCAAGCCCAAGGAACAGGTGCTTTTTGGAGAAGTTAATTGGATTCTGAGCACAACAAGCTCCACAACTTTCCTGTACTCTTCTGTGGCAGCAACCTGGGAACTGGGAGACAGGTGATGTGCTCACCATTAAACTGAACAGGTGACACCTGGTGCTTGACTGGAGCCTTCCTGGCTTTCTAGGGGATTTTCTGTCATATTTTGTAAAGGCAAATATTCTCTTCACATTCGTCACAATTTTGCCTCTGATAGCAGACCACTGTCATCATCAAGAAAAGAAGGAAGGAGGAAAAGGGAAAAAAAGAATCTGCGTATTTCTGAAAACAAGAGATCTTCACCTGAGGTCACAGTAACAAGGGCTGCCCACACCTCCTTGCTTATCTGGCCTTGGTGACACTACACACATCCCCATTGTGACGCATTTTTCAACGCCCTCAATGTACTTTGCATTGCATCCCCAGGGTCACCTTGTGCCTTGCTTTGTCGATGCTGGGGCAGCTGCCAGTGACAAACCCTAAAGCTAGGCGAGTTAAAAACACTTTGGATTCCAAATAAGAAACTTTAGTAGACAGCTCTGTTACTCCTCTGCGACACAAGATGGCACCAGACACTTCCCTAATCTCAGGCTGGTAAGAAAAGCGGAGCAGCAACGAAGTTTAAAACAAAAAGCCCTAAAGATGGGTTTAATTGACCCAAGATGTAAGGCATTATAGTCTGTGTGCAGAACGGCTGCAGCACAGGAGGGACAAGGGCTGAAGCTGCACATGCAGCTGACCACAGCTGTGCACACAAACCTGCTGCAGGCTTTAGACAGGAAGGTCACAAAAACCAAACATTTATTGGAGACTACAGCTCTCTCTATGCGTGCAAGTACATTCCATATGCATGGACCCTGTTCACACATAGTGATATACAGCTTACACTGCGAATCCCAGAGAAGGGAAATGTTCTAATCCTCTCTTCTAAATCTCATCTTGTTTTTGAAGGGCACCAGCATGATTGTGCCTGTGGCGTTGGTTAAATAAACTGGCACATAAGCTTTTACTAGTCCAACTTACAGCTACATCATAAGTACTAAGTAAAGGTTGTGCCACTCTGTTCTAGAAATTATTTACAAAGAGCAAAGCAGATAAAAACGCTGAAGATGGGTTTCTATTTACAGCCATACGATGGCATTGAGGTCACATCTGCTGAACACCAAAAGAACAGAATAGGAAAGACTGCACCAAATTAACAAGGCAAAAGTTAGGTTTAATTGGTAGTTCAAATTAAGGGATATGTTCTTGGTGAGACACACAGTCTGGGAGCTCCCATACAGAGCCAGAAAGAGGAAACTACCTATGGTAGTTTCCCACTGATTTCAGGAAAGTCCCATACTCTGAAATGAGAATTTATTGAAAAACCTCCTGTCCTTATATGTGCATTTAATCTGGATGGAAGCAATGCAGGACTCCAAGCACAGCAACAAATGGAGGCTCTGCTGCTTCACCTACCCACGGCTCCTGACATCTCAGTAAAATCCTCATCGAGCTGTGACTGTATCCAAAGTCTTCTGGTCACCTGCAGGGTCTGGAAGGAGAGCAGCCAGCCCCGTTAGCTGGACAGACAAACAAACGTACACAGTGCTCAGCCCCAGCACAGCAGGACAGGTTTATGAACACAAAGGCTGCAGTGTTTTGCAGAGAGACAACGGAAATACTCCGGGGATTCTTGGCACCAGTGAAGCTGAATGCAGCTGGCTCAATCAGGTCTGCTTGTCTTTCAACCTGTACATGAGAGGACAAAACCGACGCTCAGTGTTATCAGTCTGAAGCACTTAAAGTCCATTGAACATGACAAAGCACCTGCAGGTGCTGCTAAGTGTCTTGCAATCAGGTCTGCTTTGTCTCCTTTTCTACCTGGATGAGAAAGAAAATTGCTTATAATGTCCAAAAGTTGAGACTGGTTAAATAAACCTGCTAACTAGCTGAAATTATAGAATACTCATCTGAATACCACTTCACTGCAATCACTACCAGACCGTCCCTTCTCCTCACTGAGCACAAAGGCCAGCAGCCAGGGCTGAATGGAAGCTGAGTGAGCCCACTCCAAAAGGATGCAAACACTCTCCTGTAGCAGCATCTCCAGAAGATGTTATTGTGGATATTAGAGCAGCCTGTCCATTTTGCGCAGCAATGGACGCGATCAGTAATCATCTCTCTTCAAGAGCAGTAGAATTGGACAGCTGAGCAGAACAGCCCCCTCCTATCTACGTAGAGGGAGGCCTTAGGAGTCTCTGTGTTGTGCAAACAGCTTCTGCCAATCTTTGCAAAGACCTTGGAGTTGGTTTGAGCCTGCAATCAGATCCACCATGCTCAAGCCAGCACTTTTTAGTGTTTAATGGCCAAGCTAATAGTGCCATTAATCCATTCTGATATATAACATCCAATTTCTGCTTTAAATTGCATCTCGGTGCAAATGGCAGTTTGATCCCTGCTGACAGATGGCATTCACAAAATTATGATGAAATGTATTTAATGACTTCTTATTGCCAGGTTCAGCTGAAAGATGGGGAAATCTGTAGCAGCCCTTTAAAACAGTGTGATGGGGCATTCCAGAGTTGATATTTACAGAGCAAAAACTGAACATTAATGTTTGGCCAAGGCTGAAGCACTATGAAACAAAGAAGAGAGGCATGCCTTAGAGACCCATGTTCAGTCAATCTGGATATTCCCAGTACATCTCAGCCCTTGTGTTTGGACTCCCAGGACTGGATATGGCTGAGCATCCTTCACTCTTCTGCAATTATGCAATACAATTCATGTATTCTCCCTCCTGCATGTATCTGAACTCCTTTTCAGCAAAAGTTCTGTTGGTTTCTTTGTGTGCTTGCTTTATTATTAAACAAGACAAAGCAGTAGGTCTTTCTAGAAAAAAGAAGTCCCTGTCAAAAATGTCTGCAAGGTTCCCCTTGAAGAAAGATTCAGCTGCAAGCTCTGCTGTTTTGGTTTGGCTTTGTTTTTTTTTCCTGCCCTTGAGTCATTTCTCCAGCTAATGGCTATTTATGGATCAAACCATGATGTTCAAAACAATGCATCATATATGATGATTCATACATGCTTTATACTAATCATGACTCAAATTTGGTTGTGCATTATAACTGAAGTTAAACAGCTTTCTTTAATTTTGGATTTCTAACACAAGTAGTGCATTCATTGCTGTGTCCAACCAGATGGGGAAAACAGGACTCGAGTTCAAATCGCAAAACACATCTGGGAATCGATTTACTTGTGAGTGCCTATAGCATAAGCACCCCTACATCAGCAAGTGACCCAGAGCCCAGCCCAGCCCAGGAGGACTCTGCCCCAACGATGGGTGCTTTTCACCAAAAATGGGAGCTGTGCCTCCCATCCTGCCCTCAGCCCAGGAACAACAGCCTCCAACTGTCACAGCACAAGACACGAATTCACCTCAAGCTCAGTCCTTAGCAGTGTCCCATCCTGCTTAGCAGCAGAAGCACTTATCTCAAAAGTGCTTTCTCCAGCCTAATCCATCAGTTCAAGAGAGTTGTGTAGAAACAACTGACATGCACCATGCAAAATAAAAACAGCAGCTGGAGGCATAAATCTGCAACTGCTGTAATCTACAGAGGGAATATTTTCGCCCTACCACGGGATTAAGGGAGAGATTTTCTTGTTTTAAATTAGCTTCTTTGAAACATACCTCTGTGAATTTAGGGAGAGACTTTGACACATGGAAACAGAATTTCTTTTTCCTGTAGAAGTACCTACCTGGGGAGCTCTTCCGGAGCAGGAGCCCAAGGTGCAAAGAGCTGGAACACTGGAGGCAGTCCCAGAACAGCACCGGCCCAGACCTATCCATCCCATAGCTCTGTGCTCAGCTGAACTGCCCATGAGTGTTACTAGAGGAATCTTTGTTTAAAAGGGCCTGATATCAGAGCAATCCCACATAGCCATGTACTCTGAGTTATAAAAAGGACTTTGCAGATAGTCAGGGGATGACAACAAAGCTCAAGTGCAATGAAGTCAGAAGGCAGGAATACTTGAGGTCATTGGACACGCTTCCAGGGAAACCAGACCAACATTAAATTTCCATTCTCATGAACGGAACAATAGGTTAATATAGACGAAAAAGAAGAGGCAATTGAACTTGAAGAACCCTGTCCTTGAACATAGGACTGCCAGAGATTGTTTGAGAAGTGAATTCAGCTACAAATTAACTGCCAGATAACTTGCTCAGTAAGCAGCTGGGGCTCCGACCCACCTGGAATAACCCTTTGCTGCCTACACAACATGCTTCCCAAGCTGAGCGGGGGGAGGGGAAAAAAGCCCCACAGGATCAACAAGCAAGAGCCGCACATCTGCGATTTGCTTTATTTGTGAGCAAATTCAGGAAAATAAACAAACCCAAACCATCAGGAGGCGCCTCCGCCTCCCCCGGGACGAACGGAACGCGCACCGCGGCGGCGGCTGCCAGCAGGGGGCGCTATGCGGACCGCGCCGCGCTGTCACTCAGCGAGCCACCCGCTCGGCAGTGGCCGATGCTCGGAGCGGAGGACCGAGTAGGAGTTGGTTTTCCTCTCACACGTGTATAAAGCCCTGCGAGTGTTTTGGTCGGTTTTTCGTTGTTTTACCTTTCTTGCCATCGAAGTCTCGAGCTGCAGCAGACCGGCCGGCAGTACAGAGGGGCTTTCGGCTGCAGCCGCGGTGCCGGCATCGATCTGCTGCTGGCTTCTCTCTTCAGAAAAAGCAGCTTGATGCCCGATTTTAAGCTCACTTCCTTCCAAGGCAGAGCAGAAGCCTGGGACTGACACGAGACGCACTGTAAAGGAAGATTCTTCTTTTTAAGTTTCTACTTGCAGAAGTGACTAACAAGAACTCCTGCTTGGTTGCACCCTGGGTGCATTGCAGCAACTTGGAAGGAATTATTTTTCCCTTTTGCTTTTTTCTTTCCCTTCTTTCCCTTCTTTTTCTTTTCTTCTTCTATTAACCTTTGCTCTGTCAGCTGTTATCTCCTGCAAACCTGGCTGACCATGAACGGCACACACTTTGCCTTTTCATTTCAGCCTGTGCTGCTTAATGTCACCGAAGATGTCAATGACTCAATTCTCAACAGAAGCAGTGATGGATTTTGCGAGCAGGTCTTCATAAAAGCTGAGGTCTTCTTGGCTTTAGGGATCATCAGCCTGCTGGAAAACATCCTCGTCATTCTCGCAGTGCTGAAGAATGGAAACCTGCATTCTCCCATGTACTTCTTCCTCTGTAGCTTGGCTGTGGCAGATATGTTGGTGAGCATGTCAAACGCCTTGGAGACCGTCATGATTGCAATCCTGAGCAGCGGCTATTTGATCATCGATGACCACTTCATTCAGCACATGGACAATGTTTTCGACTCAATGATATGCATTTCTTTGGTAGCGTCCATTTGCAACCTCTTGGTTATAGCCATTGACAGGTACATCACTATTTTCTATGCTCTCCGTTACCACAGTATCATGACTGTGAAGAAAGCTTTAACCCTAATTGTGCTCATCTGGATCGCCTGCATCATCTGCGGCATCATATTCATTGCCTACTCAGAAAGCAAAACTGTCATTGTCTGTCTCATCACCATGTTCTTTACCATGCTCTTCCTCATGGCCTCCCTTTACGTTCACATGTTCCTGTTTGCACGCCTGCACGTGAAGCGGATCGCAGCCCTGCCTGTGGACGGGGTGCCCTCCCAGCGGACCTGCATGAAGGGCGCCGTCACCATCACAATACTGCTGGGTGTCTTCATTGTTTGCTGGGCGCCTTTCTTCCTTCACCTCATTCTCATCATTTCTTGCCCTATGAATTCATACTGTGTCTGCTACACTTCGCACTTCAATACTTATCTGGTTTTGATAATGTGCAACTCGGTAATCGATCCGCTCATTTACGCCTTCCGGAGCCTGGAGATGAGAAAGACTTTCAAAGAAATAGTATGTTGCTGCTATGGTGTGAGCGTGGGACAGTGCATGCTGTGAGCTCCCTGCTTTGTGTGGGAGCAGAGGAAGCGTACAGTAGGTGTATGAATGTGTTCGTAGATACATAGCAGCTTCATTTTAAGAGCACTTCTTGAAGAAAGGGCACAGGAAAAAAAGCTCCTGTTTAATGCTTTGACTTATGCTTTTCAAAAGGAAAGGATTCAACTAAACAATTTGAAGCTATTTAAATAGCCATAACAAAGCAAAGTCCAAAGCAGCTTGCAAAATAGATGAAACAAATGTGAAATGAGGAGAAAAGAATCCTGAGAGTGAATGTTACCTTACAGAGAATGGAATAATATTCTGTCTCTCTCCTCCATCTGCACCTGTTGCTTTATCTCTGTGCCTCTAGCAGTGAAGTCAGTGTTTCCCAAAAGATTCCCTTAGGAACTTCTCTGGAAAGCTATTCACCCACAATCAAATCAAACCACTGACAGTGACAGCTCTGCTCTGATGTCTCCACCTTTTAATAAAGGAACAGGCTGACATTTGTGCTGCTTGATATAAAGCAAATCAAGAAAAGTCTTAAAAGGATGAAAGCAAACCATCCCCGGCACTGAACTATTCCTCCTGTAAAGTCAGCTCAGTGAGAATGAACGACTGTGCGAGCGACAGTGTGATTTACACAGCCAGTGGGTAGAAGTGAACTCATTTGAAGATGCCAATTACTTTCCTTATTGTGGGATAACAGTACTGTATCCTCTGAAGTTTTTCAAAGAGTGGATTGCACTGATTAATGTATTTGGTATGTTGACAAATCGGATGTCTCGTTCTGATAATTATTATCCAGCGAGATTCATCCTCTGAGAATTTCGAAGACCGAGGATCTGAAGATGGAGCTGAACATAATGAACAGCTAAGATGCCAAATCATTTAACACAAAGCTGCGTTAAATCCACACAGACTCTTCAGAAACAGCCATTTGGCTGAGTGAGGTACCTGCTAGCAGGCAGATGTGGCTCTATGCACTGATTAATGTATGTCCTGGGTCAGTCTGGTTTTACTTAGAAAGCTTTAACCTGACAACAGTGGATGAACACTCCTGGACTGAAATCAAGAAAGCAACACATTCTTTGCAGTCGTTTTTATGTGCAAGTCGGTGGCATATAAAGCACGTGACTTCAGCTACAGTAGTTCAGTCTTTTCCTCTGCTTCTTGTAGGAACAAACCACAGGAGGAGCCCTCAAGTAGCATCTCGTAACCAAGCGAAGGCAGACATGAGTTGTGTATATTACATTGTATAGGCTGTATTGCTGCCATCACAGTGCCACACTAAAAAACTCTAAGCCATGGTAAAATCCGCTTAGCAGCCTTCTGGTATCTTGCTTCTAGTAAGGGCAGTCGCCTGAAACCCTCAGGAAAACAAAGTCTATTGCTTTCGAGCAACTAAAAGCTCTCACTTGATTTAAGTCTCTCTCTCATTTCTTCCTTTCAGTGTAATTGCTATGTTATTATTTCTGGGGCTCTCACTATCAGTCCTGTGGTAGACCAGAGCCTCCTAGTCCCTCCTGCCTCCATCCTGCCTCACACATCACGGCCTGGCTCAGCTCCCAGCTGAAGGGATTTTACTGCTGGCTCTGGAACACAGCTCTTACTGTCTGTGGGAAATACATGCCTCACTGACTCCAAACACTGGCCTAGAATGTTTCTATGAATGTGTTTTATTCTCAGCATCCTACAGCATATATAGAAGACATGTTAGCTTTCTAATGCTGTGGAGGATTACATCACATTCACAGATTCAAGAACCATCTCTCCCTGTGTTCCAGCCCCATTCCACTCATCAGCCAAACCAACCTCCTGTTCACCATTTCCCTTGCACTATCATCACACCTGAAGTTCCCTTACCAAGTTCTCATCTCCTCCCATAAACCCATTCCCTTCCACTTCCCCAACATTCCCACTGTTCCACCATTCACGTAACTTCATGAATACATCTAAAATGAAAGAATTTATTAAAAAAAAAACAAAAAAAAAACAAAAAAAAAACACCAAGGTCCTTTGGGCACATTGCAGAACAGACATAGATGGATGGCATCTCTGCCATGGTTCAAGTGGTGACCAGAAAAAATCCCAACACCCAGCAGTAAGTCAAGCTGAGTGCTCTCAGCCCACACCTGCATCTCACAAATCACAGTTGGGCAGTAGTAAAATCTGTTTTGTTGGCTCTGGCTTTTGCAACAGCAGATGTGGTACATCAAGATGAACTGAAATCAGCATAGGATATCTCATAACAGACCTTATCTTGCTGTGCAAAACTGTACCTACTTGTAAAAATCCCTACCTGGTGTCAGTGATATGTACCTTAATTCTACAGAGCATGATTTGCCACAATTCCCTGCCTCAGGTTATTGTGTATTTAGCTCTTATTGTACCTTATGTCTTATTTTTCATTTTAAACACAATTTTAGGTGACACTACAATTCATACTGTGCTGCACACTTAAGCAAAAAAATAAAAAAAATAAAAAAAGATCTGTTGAATAAAGCAATCTGAAGACATCGCTCAGAATCGTGTTTGCTTTTCCCAGTGCACCACCCCATGTCAAACCACAGTCTGTGTGGTCTGGTTCACAAGACTAGAAATAGAGTTTAACACTGGGAAGAAAAAAACATCTCAGTGTGCATAGCAGCCACAGAGAAAGGAGAGAGAGCAAACCCCTGCAGCACCTCTCCCACTGCTTCCAGCACTGGGCACCAGAGATGCAGCTCTCCTCCACAAAGGTGGATTTGGGGTTCACAGGGTGTCTGCCTGTTCCCCTTGAGAAGGGCAAGAAATAGCAGAGATGACATCCTTTCCATTTGAAGGTGCCATTAGTTGGACTCATTGATTCCATCTCTGTGCACAATAATTAGTTTGCTCAAAGATTTGTAAAAAACAAAAACAAAAAAAACACCAAAAAACAAACAAAAAAAAAGCCCCATACATTCAGACAAATAGCTGAATTCTCAGGAGCACCAGTAATTCACTAAGTCAACTCTGCACAGCATGTTCTGCAAATTATAACCAACCTCACCTCTCTGATGTAGTGTTAGCACAGTGCATGCACTTTTTCTATCAATAACTGTCTAAATATTTTACAATTGAAAGTATTTGCCCTAATGGATAAATAACAAAGCCCAGGCACAGAATTCTGCAGTAAGCCAAGGTCATTGCTGGTCCACTGGTACAAATATCTTGACTGTTAGAGTTAAGGCATTAAAACACGACCCTGCTGTTTAAATTTTATAAAGCACACTAATAACCAGGAGCATGGAAGATAGATTCTCTAGGCTGGAGTTATAAGTGAAGCCCTTTTTGCACAGGGTAAACTCATTACCCAAAGAGCTACACAACATCACAGCTGCACATGTCACTGTGGTTATTGGCTGGGCTAGAAGGGAACGGGGTCACAACTCAAGTCAGACTTCAAAGGATGGATGAAAACAAGTTGCATTGGATTTTCTCCAAAGTCAATAACATAGTTTTGATGTTTTAATTCTTCCTGGAAAACAATTCTTTTTAATTCTTCCTACTGTCTTAAGATGCTTCTTTTCTGGGAATTAAAAAAAGTAAGCATAGGAAAACCCACTACAAATCTCACTGTCATCACCATCCACTGCAACTTCACAGCCATATATGTTTATTAGCAGTTTAAATTGTATTTCAAGACTATGCTTATTCATCACTCTCATAGGATACACCCAGTTTAGAGTCAGACCTGAGCAAGGTGCCAGCACAGATTTGAGCAAAAGGTGCATTTCCATCACACTCACTAATGCAGTGATGTATAAAGTAGACCTGAATTCCCATAACATGCAGAGGTTTGTATCTCACAAGCAGGTTATAAGAAAATTGAACCCAATAGATTTGGTGTTTGTACAACACTGTATTGGTCAATGCAGCAGAACATAAGTCCAAGTATATATATATATAATCAGGATGACTTATCACAAGGGCTTTGAAGGATTAAGGCAGATTCCTATAATATTCACAACATTCTGAAAACACCGATGACAAAAGTAGATCTACTCATTGGTTACTCAATCATACAACTTTGCTTGCACCAGAAGAGAGCACACCTCCACATTCTGCAGTGTGACACCAAGGAAAGCACAGTAATAACAGCAGAGCAGCGAAGTCCTAGGCAGCAGCAAGTGAAGATTTGCCCAAATACAACAGCCAGAGAAATAAAGGCAAAAAAAGCTGCTTACCTTCAGAAGAATATGGTTCCATAAGGATCTCTAATAAGAACCCCACGCCTTCAATACCAACTCTCAAATGAGGGCTGGAAGGGGTGAATCCTGGCTCCAGCCCTTCCATCACCCAGATGCACTGCTCACATCTGTGCTCACTTGGGTTGGCCCTGCCTTCCCACCAGGTGCTCCATCACTGCTTTTGGCTGTGACTCAGCATTGCTGGTGATCAAAGTTTACTTAATATCATCTGTTGTTTTAGATGTTGTTCACTGTGCCAAACCTAGCTGTCTGCTGTAAACAGTTCTGAATTTCTGAGGGTTTTTTAACTACAAAATTTAAAACAAATGTGGAACATGTATTTCCTTTCTCTGTTTATGAAAAACAAATAGAATTTGTTTGAAAGCATTTCTTTCTCTTGTGATTATGAATAAAGAAGGCATTTGTAAAGTGAGATTTACTCCAAAGAGCCTTCCACGGTTCTTCCATTTCAACTGTCTGTATAAATCATAAATAGTCAGTATTCATCTTCAAGCATTAACTGCTGCTATTTCTGGTTTGTTCTATACTCTTCTGTTGAGTCAATGTCAAAAATAAATATTCTAGGAAAAATAAAATGCACTGAACAGTTCTTTTTCACTGTAATGGCTATAATAAGCAGCATGATACTTTCAATCCATTACTGATGTAATTACCACAATTGTGAGGATGCACTCTGGGGGTAAGCTGCAAGAATCATAAAGCCAGAGGCCAACCATAATGGACTTGGGGCTGCATTCAAATACTAACTTGAATTAAATGTGGGCAAATTCACATATATCATAAGGAACAAACATTTCTTTAGACCTGCAGCTTCTTAAAGGCACCAAGAGCTGCAGGCAAGGCCAAACCATTGCAGACCCTCAGCCTTGTGCACCTGCTGTTACACTTTCCCATCCACGCTAACTCTCTTACTGCAGTCCCGATTTGCACAAGCACTTGGGCAGCAGTTTCAGTGCCTCTCTGCCTTCAAAAACTGCGCTGCTGAAACAACAAACCCAAAGGGGCCCTTACACTGTGTGAGCGAGCAGAAAGTCAAAGCAGTGAAAAGGTGCAGCTGGGAGCATTGTTATGAATGGCTGTTTCCTGTGATGAGGAAAGGCAGTGAGAGTCTATTAGCACTCATTTTCTTAGGGGTTCGTGTTTTTCCTTAACAGAGTTTTGCATGAGTGTCAGCACACGTAGCTTAAAGCAGCCAGAGTGCATGCTGAGAAAAACATCCAAGATATTCAGAATAAAAGCATTAACAGAGTGCTTCTGCTGCAGCGTGTGCTCCCATCCAAGGCTTCGTTAGCTGCAATTAACTCTTGTGCTCCTTGCATGATGGTGGCTGTTTCCGAAAGCTAATGACACAAGCAAGGCTGTTATTTTCCTGTCTTCCACACTTACTGAAGACTTCTGCATGCTTTATAGAAAATTCAAGTTAGATCACTTTCATCAGTGACTTGCATTACAGACATGCCAGGAGCTGCTCTCCTCTTTGACTACGGAGAGAGCTGGCAGGGCCTGCTAGAATCCAGCACTGGAATGCTTTCATCTAATTGCTGGGTTTGCTGGGGTGAGTGGTTACGCTGTTCTGTGTTCAGGGACCCAAAAAAAACAGGGCAGTTTTTGGAAATAACTTGATTTTGATCTCTGCCCCAAGTAAGCAAAGTGAATCTGTATGCAACTCTGCAGATCTTGACCTTTCCAAATTAGACATTCAATAAGGTTTTGTGTTTTCTTTCCCCTGAAATAGCTATGGAATGAAAAGGGTCAAGCAGAGGCAGCTCTGTCTCTTCTAGTTGTGCTATCCCCTCTGAGATCACAGAAATCTGCTTCCAGAACTGCCCAAAGAGTGGGGATCCCTGAGCTCCAGCACTGCCAGCACACAGCTGTCCTAAAGTGTGTGAGCAATCCCCATTTTCATGGGAAGAAGAGATTTGAGAATGGATGTCTTTCGTGCCTATAAGCAGACGAGAGCTATTATCTGTGAAATCCAAGCATCTGCAGTTAATTGGTGCAGACTTTGAATCATCGTTAACTGCTTTATTTCACAAAGCCCCAGTGCTACTCCTGTTGTCAGCTGGTAAGAGCAAAGCAGCTCTTCTCAACAGCCCTGTCTTTCATATTGTTGCAGAAGGCATTCTTTGTTTTGGCAGAGTAGCAGAGCACTCCTCGTAGCCTTTTATTGCTTACCTCTCCACTGCAGTCAGTTACCTGATACCTATGAACAAGGTGACTTCGGTTACCTTAAAATCACACAAGCTTGTACTTGAAGATGAGCTCTAAACCAAGGTCTCATTATTTGAAGCTCTTGAGTGGTTTATGAACAGTAAACAAAGATTTGCTATCTGTTTTTTTTTAGATTTCCCTGTGCAAAATCAGTTTAAGGAGACTTGAGAATTCAAACCTTCCGGTGAGAAAATAAAGATACATTTAGGAAGCAAGACCAAACACAAAGCATGATGTACACTGTTCCTCTTACAAAATAGTTTCATGGGTTTGCTCATAGAATATCTTACTAGTGCCATGATAAAGTGCATTGTATTGTATTTTCTGTAATATATCATGTTTTCAATCTGGAAGGCTTATCGTATACCAAAAAGTTGCTTCTCTGACATACAGAAGATACTCCAAAATGTGAAATAATATGGACCCTGTTGCTACATTTCCAGGTTTGCAGAGCAGTGTGGATGAGGATGGGGAAGCTGCTTCATTTTCCCACTTCATGACTGCACAGCTTTTTATTTCCTTCTGAGCAGTGGATGTGTAATCAGTGACTGTGATCATGTGCTCCACAAAAGCTGTCACAGCACTGCTAACCACCTTCATAACCCTCATTTGAGAAATCTGCAATAACAATTCCAGTAATGAAAGGCATTTGCATACAGTTAATGTAAGCCTAATGCTTAAACAAGCTCTACAGAATATTAATCATCCTGATTTTCTGAGAGGTCATAGGAAAAAGTAAATCAAGACATGATTTAATTTATGGTGATGAGCCACTTAAATTGCATATTTGGAGAGGGGGGAGGAAGAGGGAAATCTGGGTAGATTTGGAAGAAGCTTTGAAATGTCCAAACAAATGTTTAAAAACAACTTAGGTAAATACAATCAGTAAGACACCAAATTGAGTTTTATGATCCAAACAAGTTCCCACTGATCAAAATTGGACTGAAAGGAACAGACAAAAGAGAATGAGAATATGCACTGAAAACGTTACCTTTGGAAGCATGAGTATATTTGTGCACAAAGTGGCAGATGCATATTTCTATGGTAAAAAGCTTTTTGGTAAGGAACAGTTGCTCTCT
This sequence comes from Tympanuchus pallidicinctus, assembly GCF_026119805.1. Lineage (NCBI taxonomy): Eukaryota > Metazoa > Chordata > Aves > Galliformes > Phasianidae > Tympanuchus > Tympanuchus pallidicinctus. The sequence goes on from NW_026294722.1 coordinate 1,847,246, forward strand.
TATGATAAATTCCTTTCTATGAGAAAGCATGGGCCCTTTTCTTTCTGCTAAGCAAGCTGTTGAAACTGAGAGCAAATACAAGTGGTTGACTTGTGGGAGTAATAACAACGTGAGCACTGTTTCTGTAACTGATTTGTATAATTTAGCTTTATTACGGATGACCTGGTGTTTGATTTAATAATTCACATTGTTATTATCCAAAATGCATTCATTCTTTTGTTATTTGAAAAAACGTACCTGAAAGTCATAAACCAGATATGTCATGAATTCCATTTCAAAGTTAATAATGAAAACGAAAATCTAAATTTTAAGTCATAAATTAGGAGAAATAGAATGATATTGAAGGTAATTTCCAGAAGGTTACACGTTCTCAAGAGAAAAGTAACCATTTCTCTTGTTTTTTTCCTTTTTTTTTCCTTTTCCTAAATTTCTATGGGCAAGCAGTATAGTTATAAACTCTTGTGAAATGGAATCACCCATGCATGGAATCAGTGCACGCATCTGTTGCTAAACACTGTCATTAAAAATGAATTCACCCAGTGGAAAAACACTGTTCTCACAGTTTCAATTCATTGCTTTCTTCTCTCATCTCATATAACATTCATTTAAACAGTTTCAGGTACATTTCTATTACTTCTGATTATTGTGCACCAGGACTTCACGTTGTAAAGACCTTTTTTGCATTAGATCTTCTTTGCTGGGTGGCAAAACAACTGTCCTGGATGCAGCTGGAAGGCTCATGTGCTTGCAAAGGCCATGGTTTTTGGAGAGAAGGGAAAGCACGTCTGCCTGCCCCAAGTAGAAACCACTGCACTGCGTTGTGCAGACAGGGCTCCCAGTTGGCTCAGTGTGGCAGGAAGGGAAAAACCCCCAAAGCATATCTGCAAGGTGTGCCCTATAGCTTTGGCCTCTATATTTAGGTATCCTTACTTCGTGTGAGTAAGAACACTTCGTACTTGTAAGGAATGCTTGAAAGTGAAGTCCAACATAAGCTTAAAACTTTAATCCTTAAGGTAATAAAGACCAAAGAAAAATATTACTTGGAGAGAAATAGCCACCAATACAAATCCTGCACGACAATGAGTGTGCAGTGGAAAGCAGTGCACTCTCTCTTAATGAAAAGGTAATCAAAAAGAAACCAATTATCTCAGATATGAAGGATTTTAAATACTACGTTTTGATCTCAGTGCAGCTCCTGGAGCTGAAGAGTAGTGAAAATACTGACAGTCCCGATGTGGGAGAGATGTTCAAAGCCAGATAATTATCTGAAGAACAATCTGTGAAGAGGCAATCAGTTTTACTCAACACTTGCAGTTTGCTTTAGGAATGCAGACCAGAGGCTGAGGCGTTCTTTTCCTTCTTTTTGGCTTGCAAACCAGAACTCTTAATTGGTAGCATGGGAAGAAGAATACTTCGAGTACTTCCCTGTGGTTGCCCACTCCTAGACAAACAGAATTCCTCACTTAAACACTAGTATGGACCTTAAGTTTCCATCTTTGAAGGTTCTATAAGGCTCAGGGAAAGATGGGGGTGGGGGAAATCTGAATTAATGTGAAATAGTGAAAGTAGCAGAGCTGGCAGGGAGGATATTTTGCTCAGGAGTTGTATTTTCCAAATTCAAACAGCCCAGAGACACTCAGGGAAAAGCATTTCCTAGGAAATGTGTGTGACAGCTGTGTGGTTTGTTTTCTTAAATACAGTCCCTGTGGTAGTTCTCCTTAATTAAAAATTATTCCAATACAGTGAAGTAATACTTTACTTCTAATGTGACAATTACTCCCAATTTGCCATATAATTGCTCATCAGGAAAGGCAAACAGTTCCCAAGGCATCTATACAAATATTGCTATTCAGAAAATTACTTCACTAATATCCCACCCACTGTTTTGTCTTTCTGGAATCTGGTAAGGGCTCGTGTCACCAAAAGTTATTGCATTTCTCTTCCTGAAGAGATGGGTACACTGAGAGAGCTGTGCCAACAGCCAGTGGAATCTTCTCATGATCAAAACCACCACTTCAAAGAACAGTGAGCCATCAGATTTCTGAATAAAGGAGGAGATGGACCTGACAGAACTAAGAATGCAGCTTCCTCATTTATACAGCATTGTATATCGGGCCATTAATCCATCTGCATAATTAGCAGATATGTGTTTAAAAATAAAAAGTCATTTCTTCAGCAGGGGGATGGAATTTGAACAAGTCTTATCTTCATGAGTCTCTGTCACTACAAAACAGGTAGTTTTTCTGAAAAATATTGTTTAGCACTGTTATCTGATCAGGGTAATATTGCAATGAGGTCATTTTCAGAAATGTTTTTGCTCATCCTGTGAGCCCACAGCCTTTCTGTCAGTCCCAATGAAGCCAGACCTGCACGAGATGGACGCTCCCAATGTTTCAGCAGCTGAAATCAGCTGCTCGCTGTAAGAAAAAAGAAAGTACTTTGGTAGGAACTTTCCTGCCATCATGAGTTATATGATGTGCATGTACTTACATACATGTGTGCATTCACACACACAGGTCTACAGGGCCATACATTCGTTTTCCTTATGAAGACGTAGTTTGAACCACTCAGTAACAATTCATAGGAAAGCAGTCAGGTTTGTTCTTTGCATGTATGAAAGTGGAATTTGTTTGTGTTACTTTAGCAAGAATTCAAACATCCTCTGTTCTTCTGCCTTACGTCTGTCTAGATTCAATCAAAACGTGAAAAATGAATGAGATCCATGGATGTATAATAGTCATTTTAAGACGAAGTGGAACCTGGCAAACTACAACGTACTTAGATGAACACTGCCTGGCTTTTCTGTGAAGCTCAAATTTCAACCATTCTTTTCAGGAGCCTCTGTTAATCCAACTACTGATTCCGATTTTATCATCTCATTTTGTGGAGCTACAAAATACAACTGTTCTAGTGGAGAGATCAGAATACCAAAGCAATTCCTCCTTTGATTTTTCTCCACTTGAGTTCCTCTGTGTATTTAAAGGCATACAGGGGCAAAATTTCTTCAGATTGCTGGGAACAGTGAGTCCTGAAATCACTGAGTTGACCACGAGCAACACCAAACAGGCCCTGCTGAGCATCCCCAGGCAGTTTGATTGCAAACCTAACCCAGCAGGTCAGCAGTTCTGATGAGCTCAACATCTTGTTTTGTGATAATAAAGAGTGAAAGGCCTTTCAAGCAGCTTGGCACAGCTCCACAGCAGAGCACAAACTTGCAGTTTGAGCTCCCAGTGCTGCTTGTGTAAGCCTGGCAAGGATGACAGCTTTCAGAATACACTGCATTTTTTGGCTTGCATGGTTTCCCAAAGCTCAGCCGTGTGCAGCCACCACAGAGCAGCACAGCGATGCCACAAGCAGCACAGCAGGGCCAGAGGCACTCAGCAAAATCATCACCTTGCAGATGGGCTGTGTTCAAGCAGGTCTGATCAGGCAGACTGCCTTCTCCACCTGGCCAGGAGAGCTTGGAGACAAAACCACTGTGCTAGTGTTTCCCTGTCATTCATGCTGATAAACTCTGGAAGCAAATCAGCATTAGGAAGCAAAACAACATATAATTGCCGTAGACGTGTACTGTGAAACAGCCAATTTGGCTGCAATTCAAATGAAAAATTGCTATTGCTTTGACTTCATTTGCTATCTTCTGTATCAGAGCTTGTTATTAGTCATATTTCTGGTGCACAGTCCAGGAATAATGCAGTTTAATACTCAGCAGGAAATGGGTATGTTGACATAATAACAGAAGTGTGTATATTTGGGTTGAATAATTACTTCTTTTCAAGGCAGGAAGGCTATGGAGCCATCCTGAAGCTAGATGTGACAAAAAGCTCAGGTTCAGACAGAATCTACCACCAGATAGTCACTTGAGTGATTAGGATAATAATCATTGGATACCACACTGTACACTAAATGACAATTAGACAAGTTTCTTATTACAAAAAAATACAGATCAATTCCCTCTTACGGACAAGCACATGAAAATTAAGGGTTTCTTGGCACCATACTATGAAATACTGACAGGGCTTTTTCATATGCTGTGTGAATAGAATGTAGTTCCCTTTACTACAGTGGCCAGCTTCAGACCTTCACATAACTCCCAATAACAGTAAAAAAAAGCCGGAGAACATCACTCAATCCCAAAAGAAATAATTATCAATAGAAGTAAAAATCCTACCCATTAAAAACCCTCTCCTGAAAAGCTGTTGTGCTCAGGGCTCCTGTACCTTGCTGCCAATGGCCTCTCCATCCCACTGCCAAAAAATCTTCTTGCTCTTCAATAACACCTTTCTGGAAATTCATTCAGAAACAAACAAAACTGACTGATTGCCAAATACCTTAGGAGAGATGTCCATGAGGAATGGAGGAGAGCAAAGACATTTTTAACGCATCAGGATGTCCTTTCTGCACAACATTTATTGTGTTGGTAGATACGAGCTGTACCTTTCCCATACTTTCTTCATGAAGCATAGATCTGCGTGTTGTTTTGTGCTCCAGCTGCTCTCATTTATAATATGCTGCCGTAATTCCAGGTTTGTGCTTCTAATCCTAATGTTCTTGTTAGAAAAGGTGTTACTTTTTGACAACAGATGATCATCTTCTCTCCGGGACACTCCTGCAAAGCAGAGAAAAAGCAAACATGCTGCGAGGCTCACAGTGTTGTTTCTGAACAGTAGAAGGAGGTCATCCAAACTCACTCCAGTTTTCACACACTGTGCCACCCTGATAACAGGCTCATCTCAGAGATGCTGTCACTTAAGGTATGCTATGATGCTCTTGAAATGTTTTGTTTTGTTACGTTTTTCTCCAGATAACTAAAAGAAGACAAGGAAGATAACTGCCATGTCCATAAATGAAAGCAGCTTTCCTACAGAGTCTCCCACATCTCCCACACTGCATGACATTTCATTAGTAAGGAGGAACAGGAGGACTTTGTGATTACTGCTACCAAACGGCAACATATGAGAGCAGTGCAGAATGGAGATCCCAGCAAGTGAATGTGCAGGATGTCACCTTCAGGACATTGGTAATATGAAAGAGAAATGTGTGATAAACGGTCAGTATATCGTGCTGAAAGTACTGCAAGAGATCAGTTTAAGACCAGTACAGTTTGATTATTCCATTTTCCAAGAGTTCCAGATAGGTCACGTCACTGTGGTGAAAGAAGACTCTTTATGGCACCTTCAAGCCAAACACTTAATCAGTAACTACAAAAAACTGCAGATGGGGAAATATCTGCAGCCATTTAGTTCTGTGGCACAACTTTTTGGCTTCGCTTGCACCAACAGACACCTTCCCTTAGCAGGAAGCAGCTTTGTGTCCCTCTCCATTCATGGATCCCCTCCTTTGAGGAGCCCTCACTCCCTCCCAGTGACAAGACCCTCCACCACTGAGTGTTACTCTCCTAAGCTGTATTTCAAGGCATGCTACTTAAAAAGTTAGCCATGAAAACTGAGTTATCTCTGTTATTTTTCTCCGTGTTTTTACTCACTAATCTGCAGAGTGCTTCTGTGTAGCTTTCCAAGGTCTTTCAGACTCATTAAAGAATTCTAAGGAAAAAAAACCAACCTCTTTTTCTATTTTGTAGCATTCAAAGATAAGCAATTTTTCATGTGAAAGTCAAGTGGTAGGCCTTCCTGATATCTTGTAGGTGAATGGAAATGTCCCAGACAATAACATTTTTGTTTCCTGTGCATGTGACGTAAGAGATGTTATGGCAGGCTGCAATCTCAGCCACTTGCAGTAACCATTTAATGCTTTAATTTTTTCCATTATATGTAATTTGGGACTCCTGGGCAGAGAAGTAAGAAGTGCATGGACAACCAACATAGCTAAAAGCTCTGCAATTAGCTGAGCGTGTAGTTCAGTGCAATTGACATTAGAATGAGTTTGGATTTGTAGTTTTTTAAGGCAGCTCTTGAAGCAGCATGTAGCAGTTCTCTTTTACAATAGTCTAAGCCTTACAACTGTCTCCAGATTCCCATTGCAATGGGGAAGCTCTGAAGCAGACTTCTTTCCACCAGTATCATTGCAGTGATTGTTGCCCTGACGTTGTCAAGAAATTGTGGAGAGAAAAATGGGGATTTTGATTTTCTGTCTTTTTTTGAAACCAAGATCATAGTGAGATCCTTTCTTTCTCTGAAATCCCCATCCCTGTGGATGACAAAGCTTTACTAGAGAAGTGACACAAAGAAGTGGTGTCATGTTAATCTTCTGATGCAATATTCTGTGCCATATACATACAAAAAAGTCTTAAGAAAAGAGATTCATATGTGTCAAGGTGGAACATATGTGCACATCTGAGCACTGCAAAGGGATGGGGAACTAGAAGTAGCACACAACTTGCATCCAAGTAGGGTGGAAGCCAGAAACAAAGACTGGCTGGAGAACAGTGCAACCCCATGCTATAGGCACAGGTCTTCCTGTGGGAAAAGAAAGCCTTCAAGCACAGAGCACCTGGCTGTAACCAGCCACTGACAGTGCTGGGAGCAGGACTGGGCTCAAGATACCCAACCACAACCAAAAGGCTCATTGCTTATCTGAAGGGCTTTGTTTCATTTTGTTTTCACACAGGGGAAATGCATTCATTAATCTGTTTATTGGTTCATTTAACCTGTGATTGCTGCTGGTAGCAAGCCTTTAGGACAGCAGTGAATGTTGAACAAAGAAGTTAATTGCTGAACACATTTCCCTTCCCTTTTTCCTATCAGCTGTGCAAAGCTCAGAGGGGCAGTGAGGAAAGGCACTCAGGGCAGCCACTTCCCTACAGGTATGTTGTTGGTGCTCTGGACTTCACAGACAGAAAGAATCTTTGGCAAAGCTCAGAGGCAACAGATGTTTGAGGCATTTTGTTGGTGTTACAAGGTATGGCTATGCAGAGTAGCACCAACTCAGTACAAAATGGGTAACGTAGAGCCAGCACTTTAAATCCACAGTACTTTCTTGGGTAACCCACCAGCACCACCTCTGTTAACCTGCCCCAGCTACAGCACAGTATTGGAAGTATAATACAGGAGGTCCTGTACGGTCCAAACAGCAATTCAGTACACAAGCTGTCCTTTACCTGTGACAAGGTCTGCAAAGCTTCAGGTTAATAACGCAGTCATAGTCCCTGCAGCCTAACTAGATGGAGGTGACTGGGTACAGTCCACGCAAGTGACAAAAGTGGGTTCTGGAGCTCAGCCACAATTGCCATGATTCCTAATATTTTCCTTTTTTTTGATTGCTGAACTTTTATTTTTATTATGATTTAGTTGGCAAAGTGTTAATGAGTCGTACAGATGGATCTGAAAATGAAGGGCTGAGTCACTTCCTTAGACAAGAGATGCACGCTGTGTGTCAGATTGGAGAGCCTCATGGCTCCCAGCTGCTCTCCCTGCTCCCTGTCTCCATGTGAAGCCCTGCTTACATGACTGGCAAAGGAAAAAAGAAGCTGGAGTGCCTTGTCAGCCTCCCTGCTGCTGTGTGCGAAAGGAGTCCACCCTGAGAACTGGAGGTAATTCTGAAAGATCTCGTGCAATCTTTCCCATTATTTAGGCAATGCCTGGCTGATATGTCAGGAGCCTCCTTCAGGAGACAGAGCACTCACCAACCAGCAAAGCATCAGCCTCAGGAAATGACACATATACTGCAAAATAAAAATCCTTCGGGAAAAAAAAAAACTGACTTGCTGAGGACCTGCCAGAAGGTGCAGCCCATCAGAGTGATGGTTAACACAAGCAAGGTCGAGCTGCCAGTTCAACCCATCTATTGGACTTCTGGATGCCAAGCTGAACTGATTCACACTGATCTGCATTAACATAGACTTCTTAGGTAATTCCCAAATACTCTTCAGAAGTTCAGCCCAGTGGCTTAAAATATTCTCTCCTATTCCCTTCCTTCTCCCTGTTCCTCATAACTCTGCTCTCATGAAGAACAGCACTGTATCACCGCTGCTCAGAGTGGGACAGTGATGCACATTTATGTTTTTTTCTGAATGAAGTCAGAATGAAGGAGATAAAGGCAGATTAATGAGAGTGAACTCATCTTAATCAAAATAATAATTTAGCCACTTTGCAGTTCTGACAGAAATAATACCCAATATGTGATGCAGTGTATAATTAGATCTACTTTCAAATAATACTGATGTTTCTAACGACCTAGCTAACTTAAGTGCTTAGTCATTGATTTATGCAAATATAATGGTTTTATTCTTGTTAATGAATTTTGAGAGGAAATGGCAAAATATGTTAAAATTAATTACATACAAGGAAAAAATGCATGTCAGTGACTGCACCAGCCTGAATCAGAGCAAGCACACAGACTGAAGGCAAATCAGCCAACTCTGGCACACCTCAGCTGTAGAGCTTTAGGACTCTTACCTAATCTGGGAAAAGTGAACGGGGTTTGACCCCTGCTGTGCTGAGTGTGGGATCTGAACTGCCTGATCTTGGGTTAAATTCCTGCTGAGCCCTGAACATGGCCAGGATTTCACAGCAAACACCTGTTGCTGGTTTTGCAGGCTTTACTGCTTTTGGCGAAGATGGGATTGGTTCTACAGAATATGAAGTTTAAAAGTGAGCTTGTTAAAAAAAAAACAGCAAAAGGAATCTGGCATGTTTTTAAGAACAGGAGAGAGCAGAGGAGAAATGAGTTCATCAAATCTAAGATAAATATACATAAAATCAATTTCACAATCTGATCAGCACATAGGGATTATCAGCAGGGAAATAAAAATTTAGCCCATACGCACATCAGATTCTTAATCAATCAATTTTGCCAGACTCAGCCTAGAATTGAAATGATCTTGTCTGTGTACGACTAAAGGTTACACTTCCACCATTCAAATGGAAAAATGTATTCATAAAAAACACACCCATTAGCTTCACAATAGTAAGCACTCTATGCATCCAAAGAAGTTTCTTAAGAACAGGTAATACTGAGCCTCTTACCTGCAAACTGACAATTTTCAAAAGCAGTTACTCAATTTGCTAGCAAACATTTCTTCCTGCAGTGCCTAGGAAGGAGAGGCTGGATGGTACTTAGGCACTAACATCGATGTCTGCTGCTCTGTATATTTTGGTCTTTTTAATTTTCTGGTAACTTTTCTGGCTATAATTTTAGGGAGCCCATTAACTCTATAACTATGTTATTTAGCACAACATTGTAAACAGTCTCCAACATGATGTACTATCATTTCACATAGAACTTTTTATTCAGCCCCAAAGCATTTCAATAAAGCTCTAACAGCACTAGCAGTGACAGTACTCTGGCTGTGCATCACCATGGTAATGGTTCAGAAAATAGCTTTCATTTGGGGTCAGAGACATCAACTGTTTTAACAGAATGAATGTACAGAGTTCATCTTGATACAGCCTAAAACACTCATGAGCTAACTATTGCATCCCCAGCTCCTAAGCTTTGCACAGGAGGCAATGTTTAGGCCTCCATGTAAACCTGTGTGAGATTATGATTTATTTTATCAGTTTTTTCTGCACTGGTGTTTCTGTTCTCATTAGCTATAACTCGAGGTTGGGTGATTCACTGTCTTCATTACATAGTAGTAGCAGGATCCTATGTGAGGATATTAAGTGCTGGCAATGAGCACTGTTACTTCAGAAGGAGGCTGTGAAAAGGTGAGTTATCTTCCTTAAAAAACAGCATGTTATATTTGCAATTTTTGTGCAGTGATTCAGTTTTCTAAAAAAAAAAAAAACAACAAACTGGACACATGTTTGGGCTCACAGTGAATCAAAGGATTTCTTGATAAGGAGCAGTTTTGTTTGCATGCTTTGCTTTGTATCCCCTCTCATCTCAGTCACACTGCTGAGGTTCCCTGCCTGCTGGAACACCAGACTGATGTCCATTTCTGGCTGCAGTATGAGAAAGTGGTTGGATTTTTTTTTTTCCTTTTCAATATCCAGGAGAGGATATTATCTATATAATTACATACATAATTATATAATATCCAGGAGTTGCCAGAGAATAACTGCACCATTATTATCACACACTGTTTATCTTACATATTGATTGAAGGAACCACAGTGTCAAAGACTGGTGTAACTTGCAGACTGCCCTTCTTACGTATTAATTCAGTCCTGCTCCCACAGTAGCACTGCCATTATGCAGTAGCACACTGTACCATTAGAAAATTGCAGTTATCCAAATGATGAAATAACATCACACCCAGTGTCTGAATCCTGTAGCAGCTCTGCTTTTCATTCTCTTCACCCACTCAGCACTCAGGATAGTCACTGGCTGTTGCCAATGGTCTCTAGCACCTCAGGTACACTTTCCAAAGCAGGATCCTGTCTGAATGTTCCTGCAATTCAGTGCTGTGGGCTCTCAGACACACACAGACCTCCCCTAAGTATTCACCGGCACAGTTAATCTCAGCTGTAGAAAGCATGACAAGAAGGTATGCATTTAAGCAGTGGGCATTGCTTGAGAAGTTTTGGTTTTTTTTTTTTAAACAGAGATACTTTCCAAAGAGGAAAGTACAAAAAAAAATAGAAAAAAAAAAAGAAAGAAAAAGAAAAAGTCTGCTGGTCAGGGTCAATGGAAGAAATCCAGAGATTATTCCTTTCCTCCTTCCTTTTCCTCTTTTAGGATAATTTCACCCCTTGAATCAGAGGAACAGTAATCACTTAAAGCCAGTGAAGCTCCTTTGTGCCTCTCTGTCCATGGCTGTGGTCTCTATTCATGGGAAGAGTCTCTCTTCAAAACCTCCTCTGATTCTTCTCTGCCTGTCCAGCCTCCAAATCTCAATGCCCTCCAGCACCAAGAGGCTGTTGTTCTGTGCAGACAGGCCCATAATCAAGGACTCAGGGGCATACATTTCCCTCTAGTCAGTCATGCAAGTAATTGTTAAGCTCTTTACAAATGCTGGCAACATGCTGAGGTCAGTCTTGTCATCACAGGGTGCAAAAGTGCAGGTAGCACAGGAAATGGAAGAAAAGTACAAGAAATGGATGCGGAGGAGGCAGGGAGTTATCATTTGACGATTATATCCCATGTGTGTGTTCCTTTATCGCTACTCAAATTAAAAAAAGAAATTAAAAAAAGACAAATATGTGAAGGAAGAATCCTCTGCCTCTGTTTGGTACAGGAGTAGCCACACAAAGAGCTAGTTCAAGATGTCATCAGTGGGAGAATTAGAGTTGAAGAGGAAAATGAACTGCAAGTGATATGAAGGGGAACTCTTCATTAATATTAAACTTCAGATTGAAATTGATTCAGATCCAGTACATACATATATTTGGGGGTTGGACTCGATGATCTCTGGAGGTCCCTTCCAACCCCCTATGATTCTGTGATATATATATATATATTACAGATTATATATATAATATAATATATATATTATATTATATATATATATAAGATTATACATATGTGTTATATGTTATATATAACATATATATATCATATATATATATCATATATATATATATCATATATATATATCATATATATATATAAAACATAGATGTCAAGTTACTGAAAAAAAAAACCCACTTTGTTACAGTTATCTCTGGCTCTCCCCAAAGCATACCATGTTTCTCATCAATGTGCTCTTTTTAAGATTATGGAATTTACCTTCAGCATATGTAAAGCCAGGAAACAGAAGCCATTTTGCAGGCGATTTCCAGACTGCATTCTTATCCGGATACATGAAGTGAGACACGAAACTTCTCTTCTATTACTGGCAGCTCTGTCAGAGGGAAACATGATTTATTCAGTAATGCTCTGCAAAACTCTGACATCTTCATGGGAAACTTGGGACTAAATATGAGCTCTGCCATAAAGAGTTGAGGATCTGAAGCTCAGCTTGTTTCTTCCCTCAAGATATTGTAGATGCACAGAATATCAATACTTGAAGCACTTTTTCTCCTTACTTAGCTCATTGTTGGAGGACTGGCCTTTTTATTTTTTGATTGCTGACAGGATGAAAAAAGCAAAACACTAAAAAAAATTAAACACAACATTTCTATTTAAAGACAAAAGCACTGCAAATTCTTCCTGATTTGTTTTCACAGCCCAAAGCTGACAGATTTTCATCAACAAATTTGACTTGGTGTTTTCTTAGGACAAATTCTATTCAAACTTATTTTTCATGTTAGTAAGACCAGACAAGTGAGGCAAACAAAGCATTACCTGAGAGCACATTGGAATTTTACACTATGGCTAATGAAAGAAAGAGAAGAATTCTGAATCTTTTGGAAATCATTAGCAGATCTTCTCCTGCAGTCACACACGTGCACACAAACCCAGCCACTGCAGACTGCTGGTCTACTTTTCAGATTACCAAGGACCTTACCCTTTGAGCACAGAAATGTGCAGCCTTTAAGTCCTTTCATATTAAGAAAGATAGAGGGATGGTAATGTTACCATTTCTGTAATACTGATTAAATTTACAACTACCACTGATTTTTAGAAGAGAAAAATATTCAGTTCTGTTCTGTGGTCCTCAACAAATTCCCAGGAAGCCATGGAGTTTCTCTGAAGGACATTCTGGTGCCCTTCTGATAACAAGCAGCACATCAAGCCGGGTGCCTGGCAGCCTACAGTAGGCAACAGCAAGTTGGACAAGGTCATTTTTTCAATTATCATCAGCTTTCCTAACAACAAAGATTTCTTCCTTCATTTGAAGCATTTCTATCTACAAAAAAAACAAGTGTACAATACATGTCCTTATTTGTGAGCACATATGGCTGCTTCAGAAATGCTATTCAGATGTCGATAACAAGCTCAACATAACATAAGTTCCAGAGGAAATGATTTCAATTTTTACCTCCAGTCTCATTTAGAAGATTTCATGTAGTGCTTCTAAAGTATTTTCTTTAGCTCTGGTGGCATATACGACAGCACCTATTTATCTAGATGGAAATCCTATTTCTAGCTAGCATTTTACATCATTTTAAAAAAGTTATTGTCAAGCACAAATGTACAGCTTAGAATTTCATTTTGATTGGTATTGTCCGCTGCAGCACACTCTGTGAACAGATCATCTCTTAATCCCTCTATATAAAAATCCAAAAAGCCCCAAGGTTTTTGAGGCATTTCTCACAGCACATGCTGTTTGCCACGAGGTCAGGCCCTAATTGCCCTGTTTGGCAACCCATGCTGAGCCGAATGTCAGCGTGTGCCTCCAGCAGCAGGTTTCTATATTTGCTCCACAGAAACGGGGTAGGTTATGAGTGGGCGAATTCCCACTCAGCCAATTCCACCATTCCCAGTGATAGTGGGCAATGCAGAGCTGCTTAAAGTAGCCAAGGCTGCAGCTCTGCAGAGGCTTTCCTACAAGTGCGACCTCTGCTGCCTGCTGGGAAGATCCTTTTCCAAGAGAACGGGCTGTCATAAAGATGACTTCTTTCCAATCTCACACATGCAAAGTTTCTTGTAGGTGGCTCAGAAAGTGTATCAGATAAGCTATTGATCTGGGGACTGTCAGCTCTGGAAAAAAAAAAGTCTGGCAATGGTGTGTGAGAAAATATGTTTATGTATCACAGCTGGAGAACACTGTCACCAATGCTAAAAGACAGCTGACCCAGTTCTTAATGAATGAGCCTGGTTGCTACTAGTTTCATCATATTCAGCACTGATGATGATACCCCAGCACTGGGCAACAGTGACCTGATGCAAAATGACACTGACGAGGTGTTTTCAGATCTCACTGAACTCACCATTTATATTCCCCCATCAGCCACCCTTCCCTGGCAGCCCATAACAAGATTCTGGCTCTTGAAGCAGTTCTTCCCACTGTTCCCAGCTTCTTTCCCTGCCTTGCTGCTCCCAGTTTATCTGCTGTAAAAGCAGAGCTGCTGGGAAGCATTGCACAGCCTGGTTTCATTCCTCATGTTTTATGTTGGTTTTTTATTCTAGGGTGTTATGAACACCCTAGAGTGCCCCAATTTGCTACTCTGATGATATCCATGATATCTCAGAGCTGCAAAAAGACCAAAGGTTTTATCTTCTATTTTCCTTCTAAATTCATCACTTGATTCTAATAACAAAAAGAAGGAAATAATAGAAGAGGTTTACATTTCAATACCCTACCTTAAAATACCTTCACCTGAGACAAGATCAGAAATTCACAGCCATCCTGGCAAAGAGATCTCACCACAGTGAAGACACAAGGGTTTTTTCCCCACAAGGTTGCCTGATTCAGAAACACTTTCTCTTCCTACATTCCCAGAGGGACTGCACAGCTGGCAGCATCTCCTCCTCTGCTGCCCCCAGGAGCAGCTCCAGGAAGAGGAGCAGACAAAGTCACTGCACAACAGCCGTTCCAGGCTCATATATATGCTCATGTTGCTAAAATGTGGAGCTTGGAAATGTCAGTCATCCCAGGGGTAATCACTGAGAAGCAAAGAGGATAGAAACATTTCTGCTCCCTCTGATCTAAGCTTGAGAATACCAATATTGAATACAGCTGCAAAGGGCTGCAGTGTTCATCATACAATTCATCCTCACACAGAGCGGATAGAGAGCAGAATTACAGATGTCTGTGCAACTTCTGCCTGTGCTGCTTTCCAGTCACAGGTACTTGTGAGCACTTCAACCCTAACAGAAGCAATATTAACCACCTCTGTGCACCATTTTGTCAGTGTGTGAAATGCTGCACACTAGCTTTCAGCATCAATTATTCTGGTATGAATAATTCCAAAAGACATGTTTGTTTTTCTTCCATTCTTCAGGTCTTTTATTACAATTCCCATGGAAACTGTGCTTACAACCCCATGCCTAATGTTTGTGGGCTCAAGCATTATCCAGCAACAACTCCAAACCCCAAAGGCTGCGTGGAAAGGATGAGCTCATGTAGACCATGATCAGTAATTGCTAAACACCAGTGTTTACTTGCTTTATGAATGAGAACAAAACAGAACTGTTTAACCCAGTGGAGTTCATAGCAAACATATATTGTTAGATCTGTTTCTCCTGTACAGTTCCTTTGCCTGCAGTCCTGTCAGAGGCAGCTGAAGGCTTCCCTATAACATAGGCAAAATTGGGTTTTGTAAGCTGAAATATGAGGACAAAGTATCTTACCTTCAGGTCAACAAAATCTCACTTTGGCAGCAGAGCAGCTTCCTCAGAATCATCCTTGCCTGGTTATTTGTGGTACATGTAGCATCCTCTAAAGATCTGACACTTCACAAAGAGCTAAGAACAAAGCAGGCAGTGCTAGGATGCCAATTAGCAAAACGCTCCCATTTCCTACAGCTCAGTAATTCTGAACCCTATTAAAAACAAAAGGGACTACCAATTTATGATTATTATTATCTCAAAGGTATTTCCAAAAGGCAAGTGACCAGCCAGTATGTGGAAGCTCATGAACCACAGAAACCACTTTGGGTTTCAGTACGAAACTATGTAGCATTTCAGAGGGGTAATGAAAAAAGCTGGAAACAGTGCAATCAAAGGCTTTTCTCCCTCTTTCTCTCTAGTGCTGAAGATATTTGGTGTGCCTTCCTTCCTCCAGTGATTCTGGAAAATGCATTTTGGCAGTTGAATGCACATCTAAAGGATGAAGAACAAACATTCTTGAGCAGTAAGAAACAGTCTGCAATTCAGTTGATATCTGTCCATATTCCCAACAGATACATGCATGCATCAGGCCTGAAATCGTAGTGCTTTTTTCTCAGCGGAGCTCATTATTCCAGCACAGAACTGTTACATGACTTCAGGTTATTTTGCAGCTCAAACAGGTTGAGCAGTAAAACGTGCCATAGGCCTTCTCAATTGAGGAAAAAAAATAAAAGCCAGCTGACTGTGTTGCCACTATGTTCACAGAATGAAGGGCAGCCAGCATTTCTGTAAGAAGAACCGGGGAGTGATGCATGAGAACTGCCTGGAGACTCAGTTACATTTCCCTTACAAGCTCCTTAACGGCCCACATCTACCCCACCTTCGGTCCAGATCAGTTAGCTGCATTGTTGCCATTGAAACAACCACTTTGTAACAGCAAGTTTTCAGACATGGTTTAAACTGAGCAGTGAGTCATAAACATTGCACAAGCCTGTTCCCAAAACAAGCCCAGCTGCGAAAAGCCAGCAGTGCCATCCATTGACTGAACTTCATAAAGCACGTTCTGGGCAGGGGAAAATATCTATCAATGAACTGATAACACTCCTGTATCCTGCCTCCTTGCAATTGCACATAGTTTGCCAATGTCTTTCTACATTGGTTTCTGGTTCCAAACAAGTTCTTACAATGCCTGCTCTCAAATAACAGCTGCCAGATATGTCAAACAACTTCACTCCTCCTGGCAGAATGTCTGCGTTCACATTTGTTGGCTCCTGATGGATGGGTGTTTGTGCCAGCTAACGAGTGTCACAAGAAGAACATGACAAGTCACAGGGTGATCACATGCCCCGAGCCAAAGAACAGGCTCTTTTCTTTTCTCTTTCTGAGATCACATAATGAGCAGCACCACAATGCATGAACAGATCCAGGTACAGTAACATGGCACTGGCAGTACAGTGAGTGCTGGGCACAAGAACAGGCTCCTTCTTTTCCTTCAGGATCTGAAGGCTGACAGCTCTATACAGCATCACTCTCTTATTGTGGTCCCACTTTACAGAACAGCACTTGAAAATGTGACATACATTACATAAATGTTTTCTAAGTGACAGGTTATAGGCTTTACAAGGATATTCCTTGTTTTGGGATTGTTAGACATCACAACAATGTTAGCTGTGGTTTGCAACCTTTAATGCCTCTCTAGCTCCCCATATGAACTACTTGCATCTATTCAATGCAAATAATATTTTTATTTAAGGTTTGGGCATTAAAAATAGTTACAAATTTGGGTGTATCCTAAATTCTCTACTGTTCCCCAGTGCTGGCTCTGTAGAGCTGGCAAGACTTACTGGCCATCTTAGCCCCATTAACAATGCTTCTGAGGAAGCGTACTCTTTTCCTTCCTTATGGTCAGTCATATCAGAACCTCTTCAGCAAAAAACAGAGATTTATATTTATATTCAGGAGCAAAAAGGTAAACTCACTTGCATGTATTAGAGCACAAACTGGTTGTGCCTCTCGCTTTGAAGGGCTGTGTCTCAGAGCAGCAATATATAACCAGTTGAAAGATGTGAGGAGAATTGCCAATAACCTCATACAAACAGGGACAAATGGCTGTGTTGGGTCATTCATATCAGCCTTTCCTGAGTACACTGCAGATTGAATATTGCATTGCACTGAGTTCTTTGGCCAGAATCTCATTATGGCATTATGAAGCGAGGGGTAGAAAAGAGGGTATCTGGCCTTGACTGTTACTTGTTTCATCTAAATAAGCTGACAATTTGCTTTATAGCAATACAGGTAAGGAGCAAAGGGCAGGAAATCTGCACTTGAGAATCGGAATCATGGGCTGCAACAGCAGAATGTTATCATCTATTCATATAGCTTTTAAGCCTGAAGTGGAATAGAACAACCTTTTTTTGTATGTGTGTGTCTGTGGAAACAATTTGATGTTGCTGAACATTTAGAAAAACAAAGACAAAACACACCTCTTGCATGATCTTTCCTAAGTTAAACCATGTTAATCTGTGAGTCAAATCCAAATGTAAACCTAAGTCTGTGCAAACCTGACGGTCTGCGGGAATCAGCAGGGCTGTAAAACAGCTTGAGGAGGAGTTAGCAAAGCAATTTAGATATTGGGCTTCCAAATTTGGCCCTACAGTTTCTGACCTCACAAAATATGATTTATCTCATTATAGCAGCAGCAAACACACAAAACATCACTAAACAGTAACATTTCACATTCCCCTGTGTTACATTCAGAAATAAACGCACTGTGCTTTTCCTGGGCTAAGTGACTTCATCTGCTTTATAAGTTTGAGGGCTCCATTCCAGAGATGTGGGTTGCATTGGTAAAATGATACAGTGACAAATTAAATAGCCATGGATACCCGATCCCAGCGCCACACCCCAGGTAGCTGAATTAATTGCTTACACCTAGCTGCAAAATAATACCAATCTAAGGGCAGAAGGTGGTAAGATTTCCACAGACAGTGCACTCCCCAGCAATAGAAATTTTGTGCCCATTTAGGGTCATCCAGATCAGGGATCAAGACCTGCCTCGCCTGTGAAACTCATCTTTGTGCAGAGATTTACACAAAAGCTGCCATGTACTCAAATCAGCTTGCAGTGAACTTTGGGCTGAAGATACGCTTTCCTTTGCCTGGATGATCAGTGCTCTGCTTTAAAGTGTCCCATGAATTTCCAGGGAACTGAAATGAAATGGGGCCACACAGCCACGTTCTTCAAGGATCTGCAGAGAAATCATTCCTTCTTTGCTTGCCTGTTTGGAGATGTTCTCACCCCACATCACCCCACTTTCCTGCCTCACAGGTAAACCTCCCTGGGCTGGCATCCTTTGCTGTAGCTGCCCCAGCAGTACAGTGTTCTCCCATTAGAATAGAAGACTACTGTCTTCAGTTTTAATGATTTTGCTTTTGAAAGATGGTGGCCTGTAGTATTCGTGGCATGAGAAATTTCATACTAAATGTCTCCATAAACTGTTTTCAGATTTCTCAAATAATATCCATTGTGCATATTTCACATACACACATTTTAGCCTTGATGAAACAAAATCTTGACTGATATTACTTAAACTCATGCTTATCTTATCATCTACCTATATTATCTCATTTTCATAATCTAAGATGATGTGAAAATGCCAGTGCATTAAAGAACTGAGCCTCTTAAAACTCAACTTCACATGCCGTGCCCTTCGTTTACTGAAATGGAACAAAATTTGCTTTAGCCTCTTTTCTGAATGAGGTTCGTGCTCAGTTCCCAACTTGTCTCATTATATTTATGACCCATGGCATTACTACATCTATAATAATACTAAATTATAAGCTTCCATCATGCATTAGCAGCTGTCTCCCACTCACACAGGAACCAATTCCTACTTGCCCATTAGAAGCCATTATACTTCGGAACTACCACATTCAAAATCCCTGAATTACAAATAGATAAAAAGATCTGAAAGACATATAATAAATTTGCCTCCAAACCATATATAAAACTTGGAAGACTTCTAAGGTTTCTTCATCACCATTTGACTGATCCATCATCAAAGGTTATCTGCTACTCAACTACTAATCACGTTTACCCTTACAACTGAGCTGAACTCCTGAACAAGCTCCCTTAAGTGCCCGTGGCACTGTTTACCTTATACTGTTGGAAAACCAAAGGTTGAGCAATGGATATTCAGCATAGATTCTTTTTTAGCATGAATTTCTAGTTACAGAAATTGCATACCACAGAATACTTCAATTCTGCCACTGCTTCTTTCTACAGCACCATAAAAACACCAAGAAGGATTTTTGCTTCAAAAAGTTAAATTGTGGGAGGGAAAGTATGAAGGTTCTTAAATAGATATCCTGATACAGGACATTCCTACATTACTTCATTATACATTTTCTGATAAAAGCATGACAACCAATTCTGAAACAAATCATGTGAGAATTACATAATGGAAAAATAAAGGCTCACTGACATTGAAATGTAACTTCTGGTGAGTGGAAAACTCGTGTTTTAGTTCATAGCTTCACTTCTCCTCATGACAAACAATGATGATGAAATAATAATGTGAATAACACAAAGCCAGTGCACCTGCTCATCAAATCATTACAAAAGGAATGTCATAGTAAATCTACAAAGCAAAAAGCTGAGAGAAGAAGCGTGTCACAAGTTGAGGCATGTCACAAATACAGTAGATCAATTAAGCTGTCAAATCAAGTCTAGTTTTCAGTGGCAGACCCCTAAGCTATCTCGATTTGGGGTTCACATCTTGGCACTCTGTGGCCTTACTTCTCACTGCTGTGTGTTCCTGTTAGTACCTCAAAGGGACCTGCACCTCCAGGATGGTGCAAGACATGCGCCTGTGCTGAAGTATATTCATGTTCATGAGCTGCCATTGAAAGTTCAGTTTCTCTTTTTCTTAGCTTCTCTGTGCTCATAGACTCCATTTATATTAAAATATCATAAGCTGGAGTGTTTGTTTGCTTGTTTTTCAAGGAACACGTAGGGTTTGATGTTTCTGGTGTTGTTGGTTCCTGCTTCTAAGAAAGTCTCTCACTAAGATTTTGGAGACAGTGCACATAAAGCTGCTAACTCATCTGCTTTTATTCCTCATTAACCAACCTATTGCTCTTTTCTCCACTTGCCCTGGGTTTCTAGACACCTAGCAGCAGCATGACACAGACACTGCAGGACAGTAACTCCATGCTCTACTCATGCAATGGCTCCAATGAGTCTGCCAGACAGAGGGCAGCATCTGTGCTTATAAGTACAAACAATAGGTGAACCAAGGTTAGGCTGAGGAGGATTATTGTGGTGGAAAGATAATAAACAAAAAACGCTCACCAACATTGTAGGCTCACAATAAACACCACAAGGAGTAATCTCAGTGGTAGTCAGCTCTTAAATGGGATCTAGGAGAGGTGCAGCCAGGCTCCAACCCTTCTGGTAGCAAAGGAGAATTGCCTTCACCTGTGCAGCTGCAGCTGACTCGTTGCTTACCTCAGGTGGTCAATCAGAGGTTCAGGCCGTGATCAACAGTTCCCATGCAATATGCCTTGGATTGGAAGAGAGCTGAAGGACCATCTAGTTGCACCTTCCTGCTGTGGGCAGACCACCTCCACGTTGCATGCACCAGCAATTCAGAACGTGTTGGACTATAACACCTTTTGTAGCAACTGCCTACGTATTTCTTACAGGAAAATCTCAGGTAGAAATATGGCTCTCAGAACCTTCTTCATGTGAAAAACTTGCAGCTATGACTCCAAGTTACTCAGCAGTTATTAGGTCTCTCTTGAAAGGAGCTGAGAGTTACTAACCCCAGGGGTAGTCCATACTGCAGGAACTTGAATGGCATCTCCTTTACTGGGTGAGATTACTCAGGATTTATTATAATTAGGGGGAAAAAGTTCAAAACTGATGCGCTGTGATGACAGCACTGCTGTGCTGGTGTCATCTGTCTGCTGGGATCATGGTGAGAGGGTATAAATAGTCACAGAAAACACAGTAGCAAACAAACTGCTTTGGAACAGTAACAGAACAACATACTAAATAAACAAAATTGCACTGGGAGAAACTACTCCCCTGCAAAGCATTCAGGTTGAAATTGAATCTATGAAGAAAGAACTAAGGAAAACACAAATCCCCAGAACTGGCAGCGCTCTTTGTTATGCTCCGGACAGACTCTGTTTTAATGCATGCAAAGCTCTCTCTCTTCCTGAAAGACTCTCCTCGAAACCCATCTGTTCCGCGGTGCATCCTACTTAACAAAGCCTCCCACCATGCTGTCTCAGCGTTGTACCGCTCAGTGCTGTCCTCTCCACTTTCAGCTTGTGCTCCCCACTGCACTCTCTTCCGGAGGGAAAACCTCCTATTTATGTCTCACAGTTCTCCTATTGTACTGCCCTGTATGCTTACGCCACTGTAACAGCCTGCCTGGAGAAGAGAGGCTCAGTGAGCAGGAAAAGAAACGCACTTTATTGCCGGAGCTCAGCATCCAGACGTGCCGTCTGTGCAGTGATAGGCTCACACAACACCTGCTGTCCCCTGGCAGTGTGCAGTGCACGCAGCCGCCATTTCGCATCGCTGCTGTGTGGTTGTGAAAAGCCCTGGCTCTGTGCAGGCTAATGCCAACCTGCAGGCACGAAACCACCTCTGTTAGCACTGACGTTACATGGCTGAAAAACCTCAGAAGGTCCAGAAATCACCACGGTGTGTGATGAAGATGAGCAAGGACCTTTCCTGTTAACCAAGGCCCTTCTGGTTAAAATAGAGGACAGTGGGGTCGCTGCCAGGAACATCGCTCCCCACCAACTACAGTTCTCCCTGGCACTCTCCTCTCTACTTTGATGGTACTTTTAATTCTTATTTTTCCTGTTAGATTAATGATGCAGAAATGAGGCTATGCATGAGACTTCAGCATTTGCTGGAAGGCCTCAGGAGGTCTCAGAGCTGCTGTGAACCCTCTGAGGTTGGAAGAGCTCTGCAGTTACACTCTGCCCCGCATGATGAGACTTGGCAAATGGCTGGGACTCATTAGCATAAAGTGAGTGATTAATTAAGTGATGGGCACTGCAAGCCCATACATCAGAACTGCAAAAGCAAGGCTTTAACCACATCCATGCCTGGATACATGCACAGACCTTGGGAGCATGGCAGCACTGTGAGGAATGAGAGAAATTACCTCAGCGTACAGCCTGGTGTGCTGGTTTCAGATGGGACTGAGGTGATCTCCTTCACAGTGCATGGAATGATGCTTTGTTTTGGCTTTAGGAGAAAAGCAGCACTGATAACACATCCATGTTCTAGCTGTTGCTGAGCAGTGCTGCACAAAGCCAAGGACATTTCAGTGTTCCAGCTTGTGGTACTGCCCTGCAGTTGGTGCTATGAGCGACTACTTTGTGCATGCCTTATTTTGTAAATATGTATACAAGTGCTGCTCCAAAAGTAATGCCTTACATTTTTTGATGTTTGCTCACAATGTCAAAGACAGATGTTGATGGTGTGGCAGTAGAACCTTCCTGCCAATATCCTGTTACATTTTGTTGCCATGTGGCAGCTGGCAGCAGATGGGCAGATTGACAGATTGGTGTCTGACATGGAAGTGCATACAAAGCAAAGGCATGGAATTGAATTCCTCCATGAGGAAAAAATAGTACCAACTGATATTAATCAACTCTTGCAGAACTCTTAAGGAAACCAAGCAGTGGGTGTGAGCACAATGAGGCAGTGGTGGTGTTACAGCAGTGCTAATACAGACAGTGGTCACCTCTGCAGGAGCACAGCATGCAGGCTCCTGTTCACTGCTGGTGAAAATGCACAGCTAATGACGGTGACTGTGTTGAAAAAATAGTGTTTTGTGGCCGAGAATTTGCTTTATCAAATGGTGTTATTGTGCTCTTTGTACCTGCCATAGTCTCCATGGAAATAAATAGGAGTCATTATTTTTGGAGCAACCTACATGAATGTGTGTACGCACGTATAATCATCACAACCATTATCCTGGGGGGGAACTGCAGCCACCTGAGGCAGGGCTCTCCCTCATGACATCCCAGGTGTGGACGCAGCACCCGCAGAGACATTTTTCTCCTTCAACCCAGGCCGCCCCTGCATCTCAGCGGTGAGCGCAGTGAGTGCAGTGCCCTACACCGCCCAGCGGGGGGCGCCCTCCCCCCTCACTGCGAAGGCGCCCTAGCTGGGCTGCTGTCCCTTTAAGGAGGAGGGCGCCCGCTGTCGGAGGCCGGGTTGTTCGCTCTGTCAGGTTCGTGCGCCCTCCCGCCCGCCCGGCTGTGCCGCGATGTTCCGCCTGCTGCGGCCGGGCCCGCTGCGGCCGCCGCTGCTGCCCCGCAGGTCTCTGCCCGCCGCCGCTTTCCGTCCTCCGGGCAGCGAGCAGCGCTTCGGTCGCCCTCTTCTCTCGCCAGCGCCGCCGTGCCGCGTAGCGCTGCGCGCCGCCACCGGCATCCCCGCTAAGGTAGGGGGCTGGGCTCGCAGCCGGAGGAGCCGCCCGCCCTGGGGCGCTGCGCGGAGCGGGGCTCGGCTCGGGGCGGCGGGGCTCGGCGCTGGCTGTGCGTGCTGTCCGGGACGGCCGGCTGCCGGTCGGTGCCGCTCCGTTCGGCACAGCGCTGAGCTTCGGGCTTCCGCGGCAGCCGGGAATCGCCGGCACGTGAGCGCGGAGCGCCGGGTTGCGGTGTGCAAACAGCGCTGTTCCTCGCATCCTTTCCTGTAATGAAACTGAAGAGTGGGAACGACTTTAGAAGTATTGCTGTATCAGGGCTGGAAATAATTGGATTGTCTAATTGTGAATGCTGGCTTTTGCTTAAAGAGCTTGCTTTAATATACATATATAGAATGAAAATTGTTTCCTCGCTTCCTTTTTAGCATTAAATCTGGTTTAAGCAGTGAAGGGCTTGGAGGTGTTTCTGTTTTTTTCCTGCTGGACGTTTTTTAACTTTCAGTTTCTGTTCAAACATTGCTTTGGTTCATGAGCCAAAGCCTAACAAAAGAATAATGATATTATTCCTTATGTTAGAATAAATAAGGTTGTGCTCCATAGTTCCTTAATACGTGTTTATGGATCTGTGTGACTTTTCTCGAGATGAGATAAAAAGTAATGTAAATTCCAATGAGGGGGGCAAGGCAAACATCATTTGTTTGCTTTGGGTAACGGGAAGGAGTGATTAAAATCGCTGGTTGAAGTGGGTTTGTCTCACCGTGAGCACTGTAAGATTGCACTGTGTGTTTTGTACCCTGGTGACAATCCTGCCAAGCGCAGGGATGAACCAAAAGCAGTGGATATGGACGGAAATCTCTTTGGCACCTCAACCTCATCTCCCCAAAACTATGTGGGTGAGCTTTGGCATTCTTTTGTATCAGATAGAGTGCTGGAACCATAGCAACTCCTTTTTTTATGATGAAACTTAGGTTGTGTAAGAATATGCACCAAGATCAGCACATCTGTTTAATGTGAATAGCTGGAAAATGAGAGCTTTTATGAGCTTTGTTATGGGCCTCAGCAATCCCAATGTAAAAAAGCAGAACAGTGTTGCTCTTTCCCAAAGCTTTCCAAGCATCACTACACATGCTAATTGTTTCATTCTTTCAAATCTGATTGGAATATTATATGGTACTTAATTCTAATTAATACTATTGTGTTTTGTTTTGTTGGCTTTTCTTTTTAGGATGCGGGATCCCCTGAAAAGACAGCCACAGATCTCAGTGGTGAGAACAAGAAACTCAACAAATCTCAGCAGCTGAAACAAGTTTTCAAACAGTATGGTGCTGTAGGAGTTTCGTTCCATGTTGGAATTTCGTTAATATCTCTAGGGATCTTCTACGTGGCTGTGTCAAGGTGTGCTTTGTACAGTGTCTGCAGACTGTAATGGTTTAGACAAGGGAAATATCTGACCATTGTGCTCGTTTCTAAGGAGGTATTCTCTAAGCTTGTTGGATTTATATACAGGAAACCTCTGCTTTTTGTGTATAAATGGATCTGTAAGTTGGTCTAATCTCCAGTCAGGCATGAGTGAAGATAGATATGGTGGGCTGATGAAAACAGAGCAGAGACTGCACCAAAGTGACTGACAAAACCAGACGAAAGAATTTACTTTTCTGCAGAGGTATCTTTTGTTCTCAAACAGGAGTGTGGCATGTAGAGATAGAGCCGTATGAAAGTGCTGGAGCTTAGAGATAAATCTGTTTTTCTGGGAGCTGAACACAGCTTAAACTGCAGAAGGCACCAGCAAAAAAAAAAAAAAGAGGATTAGACTATCCAGTATTTTCTGCTTTAACCTTACAGAAGAGGTGTAGGATATTGTGTATATGATTTCAGGGGGAAGGGCAGCAGCTTTAGATGCCTCTGTTTTGTGAGGAGGAACTGATGATTTCCTCCAGGAAGGTGGTGCACGGGGCTGAGCATTCTCTGTGCTGCAGTTGTGTGACCAATAAACTAAGAAGATATTTGACTTTGTAGGGATCTTGTCAATCAAAACCGAAATTTGTATCTGAAAATAAGCATGTGCTGTTGTCACAGAAGTAAATCGTGCTGTTAGTCCTGGAAGAACTCATTTATTATTTATCAAAACTTAATAGAAATTCCAGAGTTGGAAGTTATGCCATGTTAAATTCCCTGAGTAAATAGCACCTCCTATTCTTTAGTGTGCCATTTTAAAATAAACTGACAAGTCTTGTTTTCTTTTTCCCCAGCGGTGTGGATATGACTCCAGTTCTCATCAAACTTGGCTTCAGTGAATCATCCCTGCAGTCTAAGATGGCTGCTGGTACAAGCACGTTTGTGTTGGCATACGCCGTTCACAAGCTGTTTGCCCCGCTACGAATCAGCATCACTGTGGTTTCTGTGCCCTTTGTTGTCCGGTACTGCCGGAAGATTGGTTTCTTCAAACCTCCTGCTCCAAAGCCATGATAATTTCTTATTGTTTCTTATTATTATTTGTTAAATGTTTAATATTCATATCGCTCTTCAGATATTCCTTTGAATTCATGTTAATGCTGATCTTCTCTTGCATTCCTCTGGCTGATTCTTTCAGGTAGATGTGGCGGTAAAAAGTGCTGTCCTCATCTTTCCCTTTATAGAAAGCTCTTGAAACAGAGTCTGGTTTCCACTTCAAGTGCTCATATAAATGCTTGACAATGTGCCGTCTCTCACAAAAACCAGAAGTACAATTCTGGGTCTTTATTTTCTGGATTTTTGGATCATTAATGGTTCTCATGCCAAAATGCAGTTGCAGTTTATTACTGCGCAGTTGGGAAATAGAGTAAGATTCCTTTCCCAGTAGTGGAGTGCTATTTCTTCCATGGACCATGTAAACAGATCTGTTGGTAAGTAGGTGTACTGGGATCTAAGGTGCTACATGAGTGTTTCTTTTGTTGCAGAGGGCATTTTTATGATCCCACTCCTGCAATCCAACACACATGCCAAGCTAACTTTAATGAGAGTACCTGTATGCTTAATTATTGCAGTTATAATTGTTTTAGCTGGAAGAGGCAATGCACCTCTCTGAAATTATGGCTCCTTTGTGGTGCTTCCAAGATTTTGTTGTTTGTAACTATGTTTTCTGACCTTTCTAAGGTCTTTTTTCTTTTCCTTTCAGTTTTAAATGCTACAGACTCATACTGAGTCTAGTGAAATCATTATAACCAGAATTACCTCCTGTGTGAGTGAATGTGTTCCAAAGATAAAGTGAGAGGCAAAGTAACTGTGGTGTTGATACCTAGCTTTGTTACTGGGGACATCCTGTTGGTCTGTTTTGGGGCTTTGTTTTTGTATTTTAAGTTAGCTGTTAACATGGGGGCTCCTGTGGATGAATCTCTGATCCTCACCTGAAGTCCAGACGTTACAGTTTAGAACTTCTCAAAGCAATACATGTGCTCATCTGGTAGACTGTTGAGCATACCAACTCAAGGTGTAATTCACTTCCTTATTTGGGCAGTATTCCTATTAAATTGTATTTGCATATAACCACTTCTCAGTTAACCTAAAAAGCGGATTTCAAATCTAGGTATTCAGCTTAACATTCTGTGCTAAACCTGGGTTTCAGACTTAGGACTGTGCTTCTGTGAGATGACTGAAGCCACATCTGAGCCTTTTGGACCTGTTCTCCCTTCCTTGTCAGTTCTTGTGACATTGTCTGCCTCTGTGTTTGTGCTTATCACTTATGCCATGGTGGCTTTGACACAGATCTATGAATATACAGGAATCTGAACTAAACTGGCAGAAAACTACAGTGACCATCAATGTATTTTTTTATTTTATGTTTTGCTGAGTTGTCTTTCTGAAAATAAATACTGCTCAAGTGAAGAGGGAAAAACGAGGCATGTCTTTGTCCTGAGCAAGTTGTTAACACTGCTCAGACAATGTTAAATTACATCCTCAGTTAATCAGCACGAATATTATATTTGGTACTGGGATGGAAGCTTATTGCTGGCTATCCAAGAGCTAAAAACCTCCAGTGTCTACACAGCAAAGGAAGGGATACTGTGCAGTAACAACATGCAGCCTGCACTTCTATTGTTTTCTGATCTTCTGCAGTCTGGGGCTGGATACAGATAATTTATGCTGTCTGCCTCTTTGACAATTGAAGTCTTACTTGGGCTCTTCTTGCTTCATTTTCCAAGAAACGTTCTTTTCTACACGTTCTCTGGCTGTTCAGGTCATTGTTCTGTTATCCAAGGGTAACAAAAAGGATTCCATTATAATCAAATAATGACAGCCTTATTTTGTTTGATCAGTGATTTCTAGCAAGTAGGGCTTGTCGTGAAGTTGATAAAAGGAGTCAAACTTTTCCTTTCCTGTTCCTAGAGTGTTTCTATAAACCAAGACTCATTTAAAGCAAATGTACCTGAAGTTATTAAGAGGTACAAGCAGTATAGATTTTGTTGTGGTAATAGAAAATCCCTTCATTTTAAATTGTAACTGTAAGATAAAGATGGCTGTATGAACTACTGGCACTTTTAGATGAGTTTTTGCTAAATATTTTACAGTGATTTGAGAATATATTTTGAATCCTAGAATCCTTGCTTGTAAAAGATCTTTTTAAAATAGTTTGTAAGATAATAAGAGACCTTCCATGGCTCCTGATAATGAAGAAAATAAATTGCTTTCTCGTAGCATTTGCTTGCAGTGTTTTACTGGAAAATAATTGCTTTACATGTTTTGTTTCTCTGATTGCCTTGTCTAATTGGAGGAATGAGAAAGCACTTAATGACAAATTACAAGCAAGTTTTACCATGTTTCTAATTATTTGTAATTAATTAAAAAAACCAAACACCACTATCCTTCTTTTCAAAAACGCAGAAAACCTTGTGATTAAAACAATGAAGCTGGAACGAAGCATTTTAATACTTTGCCAACTATGTCTATGTTTGTAACTATGGAGCCTAGGCTCTAATCTATTGATTCTGATATTTTGTAAATAGGGGGAAAAAATTTAGAGCCTAGGGTATAAACACCAGAGAATTGGAAATGTAAACTGGTAAGCATGCTTTGTTTTTTTTCCTTGTTTCTGATGTGTGTGTATATATGTATAGACATGTATATATACAGATGTATATCCATCTCCTGCTTGATAATGACTTTCCAGGTCTTTCTTGAAGTACTTTCAAACCTTGCTTATGACTATTACACTTTAACTGCAAGGGAAGAAGCAGATTTAGTTTTTAAGTGACTGTGGAACTCTTGTAAGGTATTTTTGGTACTTAGCTGAAGAGTAATAGCTATATGTACTTACACAACACCAGCACTTAGAGGAAAACTTATTTTATATCAACTTATTTTTGGACAGAGCTAGTGAGCTTAGTCTGTGACCATAGATGAGCAGTCAAGATGTACTCTAGTAGTCTGACAGTAATGACAGGTGGTTGGAGGTGACCAGCATATAATATCATGTATTGTAAGGAACCTTCCCATGCTCTACAATATATAAGCAATCTTTATTTAGAAACTTGAGTGCTCACATTTAAGACAAAAACTAGAAACAAAAATGCACACACATCATTCATTTTTAGGACACAAATGCATTCACCTCAGTTTCAGATTACACCACAGGTATGATACCCTTTAGCAGCCCAGTGAGTTCATAGGCAGGTATCTCTGGGATATTGCACTGTTCAGTAAGATAGAACCACCACTGTCTCTTGTTATTGGAACAATGAGCTATAATTATGACAGACCATATCATAAAGGCCTTGAACAGACCTTGAATACTTACATCAATAGAGCTGGCCCACATGTAGTTATTTTTCAAGTACGTTAAGTATTCCACAACACCCAGCTAGAAGTCAAATAGATTTACGTTGCAATTCAAGATCAGTTCAAGATGATAACCAACCCAAAGGCTTTGTGTTCTTAATTGCCACTGGATTCCAAGACCTGCTCCTCCTTATTGTGTTACAGTAGTCACAGTACAAATCTCCTTGTTAGTCCAATGAGATTACCCTTGTTAAGACTGTATTCTGGATGGGGCAGCAACATCACTTTCTATCGTTGGGCAGCTTTGTAGAATTTGCTGTAATCCAGGGATGAACAAGAACATCCTTCAAGGGCAGCCGATGGAATGGGTTATGTTTCAGAAGCTTTGAAATTAAATCCCTTGCACCTTCTGTTACAAATAATGGATACTTGAATTCCACCTAAGAAAACAAGATAAAAGATGATGCAATATTCTTTGGCACTAATCAAAACTGGAGAGCAATAGGGTTCTGCCCCAAGGTACAGAGAGCAAAGAAAACTGTCAGCTCTGTGGGCTGTGTACCTTGTACCTAGTGAGTAATTTCATCACAATCCTGAATAAAACTGAAGGTTCTCACTGCTTGCCAAAATTCAGCCAGTGTGCTTTTCTCTGTGCTCCCAACACAAAACCACTTTGATGGAACCTCTCAAGTTTACAGAACACTTGTAATCTAGAAACATAATTTATGTTTTTCCTAATGCCTTGAATGATTAATATTTTATATACCAGAAACATGAAAGTAGTGAAGGATAGTGAAGAAGAATAGCTGCTATATGAAAAGGTAGGTGTTCAGATGCAGGTAGAAACAGGAGAGAACCAAGCAGCCAGGAAAGCCATCCTACTCTTCATTGTAATTCAACTGGAGTGACTTCAGGATAGCTTTAGGGATGTAGTTTTGCGTACATCTCATTATGTCTTTCCTTCCCTCAAGAGGAATATTAACCTTCAAGACAAGAAGTGAAACCAAAATTCACCTAGTTGAAGTTACAGCACATACCCTGGAAATAGCTCTGTAGGTTTCTTGATATGTTTCTGCTTCAAAAGGTGGCTTTCCTACAAGAAATTCATAGCACAGAACCCCCAAGCTCCAAATATCCACCTTCTCATCATGTGTTCTTCCCTCAATCATTTCAGGAGGCAAGTAGTCAAGTGTCCCACAGAGAGTTGATCTCCTGAAGAAAAGCACAGAGTACAGTGTATCATTTACCCTTTATGGCAGCTAAGATCTGTTTTAACTGCTAGTATTAGTATCTGGATTCAAGTGCTCTTATCTGTATCTCAGTGTAATCTGCCCCAGATAAACTCAGTATCACTGGAATTTCATCAGTCACTTTTCTAGCTTTGCTTTAAAGTATTCTTGTCACTACAGGCAGTCTTATTGTTCCTTTTCCTCTCTCCCACTGGCTTACAAGTCAGTGGGACTTTCTTTGTCAGGTACAAATCAGACTAAGGAAATATTCCAATTATAGTGCTAGTGTGAGCTATTTGGACAGAAGTTCTGATCTTCATCTCAGGGACCACCATAACCCTAAAACAGTGTGCTAACGCTCTTGTTTCAGGTTCAGCAAGTTTTTAAATACACAGAGAAGCAGGACACTCTCTCTACGCTACATCAGTCAACTATTAAGACCTTGACAGCAGTGGTCCAATCATTGAATGCTCCCTGCCAGTATTTCAGCAAGTGGACATTTACCTCCATTACTCACATTACTCACAACTGTGAGTTTGGCAAGAAAGCTAAAGTTTTCATTACAGAATAATTTCTGTATAAGGTATATACTGCACTCTCACCTAGAGGATGGAGCATGCACGGACCACCCAAAGTCTGCAATTTTTAATTCTCCATTTGAGCCAAGCAGCAGGTTTTCCGGCTTGATGTCCCGGTGAATCACACTCTTTGAATGACAGTATGACAGGGCATCTGCTAGTTCTGTAATGTACTGCAATTAGAAAGAAAACAAAACTATCAGGTATGAAGACACTGACGCTCAAGCTTTACTAGCACAATTCCCTAGGCATAATTAGCAGTTTGGAGTAGAAAAATTGTTCCTTACACTCTCAAGCAACAGGTGTTGCTTGAAGTGACCACACAAATTGCAGTGCTGGGCAATGCTGAACATTATCCGTTAACACTGCAGTAGTTTGTCCTCCCAGCATATTCCTAAATAGGTTACAAGTGCACAAGCAAACTAGCATCTAAGGAGTTGGTTTCATGCAACTGAAAATGACTTTTTCTTGAAGAGCTAGCTTTATACTTCAGGTATGCTACACAGCAGCAAGCAGTCAGAACAACCTACAGTTGCAGTTCTTTGTTCATCGAATTTGGTAAGCTTCTGTAGTTCCTTGAAGACTTCTCCACGAGGTGCATACTCTAGAATAAGGTAGACTCTTGTAACGTCATGGAAGTAGCCGTACAGCCTGAGTATGTTGGGATGCCTGCAAGAAAATTGAAATGCCTTCCTGAACAAGGTATGCGTACAACTAATTATACATATAGGGCCTATAATTTAACATTAATGCTACACAAGACAGCGCAGTTCCAACTGCCATGTCCATTTCTATGAGAGCTTCAGAGCAGACAAAGGGTATTTATCATAGAAGTATCAGACTTGCTAGTAGCAAAAACCTAGCCAAGAATTCAGCTCATTTGTATTTTCTCATAGATAGCTTTCTACACACAGAACAGATCACCATTCAACACGCAAATATCTACAGTTCTCTGAACTTAAGCTTAAATACTCCAATTATTTTCTGTGAAACAGAATACCAGGGACAAGCCTAGACTGAGAAATTGCAGTCATCCACTTGTAAGAACTGGCCAGGTGCTTGACTTCTGTTTGGGTTCTTTTGGCCCATGGGGTGGTGGGGCAGAATGACAAGAAGCAGTTTCAAGTTGTCACATACTACAGAATTGCTTTTCTTCAGGAAAGATTACTTTGTTTTTTAAATTGAGCACAAACTAAGCAAAGGTTAACTGCTCACATTACCTGAGATGAGACTGTATTTCAACTTCTCTTCGTAGTTGATGTTCCACACCAGCATCCTCAAGCTGTGCTTTAAACAGCACCTTCAGTGCAAGAATAAATTTACTCTGCTTTTCACGTGCCAGGTACACATTTCCAAATTTTCCTTTCCCCAGAGGACGACCAATTTCAAAATCATCCAGAGACCACTGTCTTCTGCAAAAGGTAGAATGTTACAGAAGCAGAGAATGTTACAGAAGCAATGCTTGGGTGTGACAGCAACGTTCCAGCTAAATACATAATTAGTGATCTCAGCTAGATTTTAGTCTTTAAAGGCACACCACCAAGAGGACAAAATATGCATTGAGATTTCTCTAAAGGCAGTTTTGAAAGCTTCTCTCTTGCTTCTAAAGCACATGCATTGAGGTACAGCTACTTATTACAACAAAACCAAAACTGTAAAACAAAGTACATTTCAATATACTTGATACAGACCTATTCTAGACTGTCAGAACTGTTTCAAAGCAGCCATACTACAAGTGAAACTTGACTCAAGCCTCCTGCACACATGAAGAACACATTTTTCCAAGTGAACATCATGTGATTACAGCAGTGATTATCAGAGTTCTCTCATGGGAAAAGTTGCTCCTTGTTGAGCCAAAAGCTTTTCTTCAGATTACAGTAATTTATTGTTTCTGAAGATTACCAAAGCAAAATAACCATTCCCAGAGTTTCATTAATAAATATTGTCACCATGAAGTGAGAAGGCCACTGTTCTTAGCAATTAAGAGACTAAAGACAGCAGCTTGGCTGCAACTTAGCTGTAGCATGAAGTGCTAAACACTGAAAGAATAACTAACTTGCTATAAGTTTTATAGGTGCACAACTTACTTTTTAGTCTCTTCCTTTTTCTTTTTAGTAGGCTCTTCGTTTTTCTGTTTAGAGGTGCTGTCTGCTTCAGAACTCTTTGCTGAACACAAACAAGTAGAACAACTTTATAAAACAGACCAGTGAACACAACACATTCACATGAAGAACAAGTCTGGGTTGTATCTACAGCAGTTTACAGTCCACCATCCATGATATTTAAAACTTAGTGTAGTTCACCATTGGCAAAGCAGCACAACAGTTAGGGCTACTTCATCAAAGCGTAACTTCAAATGGTTTTTTGAAATCAATGAAAACATTAAGAAAGCTTCCCCCCACCTCCTCATTCCTGCTCATACAGTATCCTTGTGTATCAGATTACCATAAACACTGGAAAAAAAATGTGCTGCAGGAACACCAACTCCATTTATCAAAGTTGACTAATGTGCATCTGTAAATTTTCAAGATTGGAGAAACACTTATATGGGCTCTAAATCCCTAATCCTAGCAACAAGGACAGTACAGTAACATCTAAGATGAACTATGTGCTGCTTTTCTGTTTCTGGGTGCAACCAGCTATTTCTCTACAGGACTGCCCAACATAGCATGAGCTTTACATTTTCTGCACTGCACTCTTGTTTGAAGTATCCCAAGTGTCACAAACACAGAAAGATGTCATCTTCAGAATTACCAGGTACAGGAGCTTGTTGAGGTTTTTCATTGTTCTTGCTTGCAACCTGAGGCCCAGCAGTTGGTTGGACTGGGAGTTTCGGCCGGGGCTGCTGTGTTGTCTGACTGTTGGACAGTTTTTGGTTTGACAGTGAAGAAGATTTTTGTGATTGTACAGGAACTCGCTGGGCAAAATTTGAAGGACACAGAACACGCTGTGGTTGAACTCCACTGTTCAGTGGCCGGCTCTGGGCAGAATTCTGAGACACAGGAACACGTTTTGGGCCATCTACAACAGGATTTGCTACCTTCAAAAAACAGTAATTGTACATTAGTAACAGAATAGCACACTATAACCTTTATGTCCCTGTACAATAGAATTAGATTTAGGTTGTGAAAAAAAGATAGGCAGGAGAAAAAAAAAAAACAAAACAGAGTATATTAAAAGGAGATCTTAAAATTACTCTGATCTTATATTTTAAGAATTCAATTGACCTGTAGAAAACTGCTGTCTTGTTAACAACGTACTTATTCATAATTAGTCATGGACCCAAAGTCCAGATATTGGTGGAAAGTTTAGACAGGTCTTTACTACAGGAATTCTATTCACATGCACTGCTTTGAGCCACTGCTCCCTTGAATGCTGTGCATTTTAAGATGCCTTGCACTGCAACAGGAGTTCATCAGACCAAAGCAAGTTTGGTAAGGTTCCTTTATCTGCTTTTAATCCCTTTCTTTCAGTTGAGGAAGGTAGTTTAAATTTATTTTTAAGCAATTCTTAGTTGTTCCAGAATACTTTGCTTAGAATTAAAAACAGGCATCGCTGTTAAGTGATGCCTTGACTCCCCTAAGAACACTCATGTTCTAGTTTTTTGATTCAATGCGTTGAAAGCCAATTTTAAATTATGCTTTACTTCTGCTACTCTAAAATCAGACCAGGACCTGTTCATACTGAAGTTGCAAGAATGAGAATGTCCCTGCTTCTGTATGCAAAGATATGCAGTCTTAGACACGTGAATAACAGCATGAAGGCAGCATTTCCTTTGGAAATCACAGCCAGTTCCCTGCACGCATTTGCTATCTAATTAAGGGATTATGGATAAAAACTGCACTATTAAGACTTGCCAATTAAAAAACTGCATGCTAATAACGGCAGTAAGAAGTTCAGACTTGGACATTGTCCTCTGCAACAGAGAGGCTGAAAGGCCATGTTGATAATTGCTCACTGTGCATAGAAAGCATCGCTCAGAGCTTCTTCCTCCTGCCTGCCACTTAGCAAAACCAGTCACCATCATCACACCTTGAGACTCACAGGTTTTGTACAGCCGCAAAAAATACACCCATAAACTCTGTCAGCCCCTTACCTTAGCAGCGCGAGACGGGTTTCCAGGACAGTTTTCTTTTATCTTCTTGTCCATAGCGCCTAAGAAAGGCAAGATGCAGTTTCGCCTACGGAGCGGACAGAGGACGGGGTGAGCCGCGCAGACAGCACCATTCCCCGGCTCCACTCTCCCTCTGCCCCCTACGCCATCCGCCATCCGCCACAGCCCCGTAACCTCCCGCACCTCCCGCCGGCCGGGCCGCCCCCGATGCAGGAAGGTCGCTCCACGCCGCAGCACCGCCCCGAACGCCACACGACCCCCCTCACCTCGGCCTCCGGCCGCTCCGACTGTTTGAATTCAAACCTCCCTCCCTTAAATACCCTTTAAACTACCGCCCCCTCGCCATTGGCCCCTCTCCCGGCGTCCGCGCCCGCCGATTGGCTGCTTTTCAGTCGACGCGCCCGCCGATTGGCTCTCCTAAAGCTCCGCTCGTCGCGAGGCCGAGACTTGTCGCCGTGAGCTGGCGGAGCGCATGCGCAACGGCAGCCTGCTGCGTACCCGCGTCAGCCCGACCCGCCCGCCCCGAGGGCGGTGTTTGCGCTACATGCGTATTTTACGTACCGTCTCTCCGCCGCTGGCTTCTTCCGTACTCCAACTGCGTGGATCGAGCCCCGCTTACACACTTTTCTCCGCAAGTCTCTGCCCGGCCGGGTCTCTCGTTACGCAAATCGCGTACGTCCAGACCACCCACCTGTGGCAACGCTACAACTACCGTTCCTTCCTCGCAGCCGCCGAGGCCTTGCAGCGCGCCGCCGGCGTCGGGGGGAAGGGCTCCAGGTTAGTCCCGCATCTCACCGGGCTCCGACCTCGTCCCTCTCAGCTACCCGCACGCCCACCCGTAGCCCGAGGCCGAGGGAGAGGCGGTGCCGCCGGCTCTCGTGAAGCCGAGCTCGAACGGGGGCTCGGGGCCATCGCGTCCTGCCGGCGAGGCAAGGTGCGACGGGTGGCAGCGCCGAGGAGCAGCGGGAGGGCTGCGGCAGGCCTCTGCCTCGCACCGGCGGCACTGTGTGGCACTGCTCCACGTGCCCTCGGCTCTTAAGGACAAGCGCGAAGGGGACGGCCGCCCGCCTCGGCACTAGGGGACGCCCGGCCGGAGCCCGACGTCGTGTAACGGCGCTGCCGGCTCGCAGCTGTCAGCGGTACGCGGCGCCCTGAGACGGGGCTGAGCGCTCGGTGCCGCTCGTGAAGCGCGAAGGAGCGCGGGGCGCTGCGCTGTCGCGTGGCCCCGCTCGCTGCGGTGCCGGGATCTCCGCCGCTCGGTGCGACACGTGCGGCCTCTGAAGAAGTGTGATTGAAGGCAACTTGGCTCTGCGTCCTTAACAACCAGCGCGAGGGCGGTCCCGGTGTGTTGGTGTTTGACAAGCGGGACACGATAGGTAAAAAGAAGATGTCGGGTCGTCGTGTGGCTGCCGCGTGTGACCGACGCCAGCTGCCGCGGGGCATGGGGAGCATGGCAGCCCCGCTCCTCGACCCGCGTCCACTTCGGCTGCCGTTTCTGGAGGCTGACGTGAGTAGGGCAGGGCTGCGGGGAGGGCGGCGGTGGGGCAGGAGCTCAGCCTGCGGGACCTGGAAGCAGGGCGGCCGGCCGTGCCGGCGGCCCGAACCGTTCGCGAGGCCTGCGGCACCGGGCGGCGGAGCCAAGCGCTCGTTTCGCAGCCCCGCGTCGGGTGTTGCGGTGTCCCGGCGGCACCGGGCGGGCGCCCCGCGGCCCAGACACAAAGACCCTCGGCACCCAGCCGCTGACGCTCGTAGCAGCCGGCCCCACACTCCGACGGGCGGCACGGGGCGGCCCTACACGCGGCCGCGGGCCGCTGTCCGCCCCGCCCGAGCCGCCGCTCCGCCGGCTGCAGCTGGGCCCGAGCCACGCGGGGAAGGGGCGGCGGACTCCCGGTAACCCCGCGGGGCGCCGCGCCCGCAGCCCGCCCCTTCCCCGCCGGGCGGGGGCTCACTTCGCGCGTCGCGCGTCACGTGACCGGGGAGGGGGCTTGCCAGCGGCGCGGCGCGCACGTTAGGCGTCACTGCTCACGTGACGCCGCCGTTCTCTCCCCCAAGAGTCGCCTCCAATCGATTTGCGGGCGCTCGATGCAGCAGCCTTCGCGGAGGAGCATTCTTCGGTCTCGGCCGCCGCCGCCGCCTCCTCCCTTACCGCCGCCGCCGATCGATGCGCTCAGAGCTCCGGTCGCCATTTTAGGGGGAGAGCGAGGGAGGCAGAAGGAAGGCTCGGTAGGTACCGGGCGGCCTCGCGCCGCTCTCCGCGTTCGGCTGCGCGGCCTCGGCAGCGCCGCGCCCTCCCTAACGGCCGCTCGGCGCCGCCCGCGCTCCCCTGCCCACGGCGCTCCCGCCGGGCGCCGTGCCCGCCCTCATTCGGCCCCGTTCCCACACGCCCCCTCCCGCTCCGGTCGTCGCTCCCCGGGCCGGGCGGGGTTGCCGCTGCCGCTCGGGCTTCGCACGTTGCTCGTGCCCCGCTCCGTCCCCCTGCTCCCCACCCACCTGCCTGCTGCCAGTGGGTCGCGATGGGCCCTACCGACCCGATAACCCCGCTCACCGGAGCTGCTTTTTTTTTTTCCTGCTTTTATTTTATTTCATTATTTCTCCATTGCTCCTTAATATAACTCACATTCTTTTTATTCGTCGGGTTTTCGTTTCTGCAATAAAGCCGCACCAGCTTTCTCCTGTTTTTTGTCTTTCGCTTCTTGGTCTCTGTCTTACCTAAACTTTCGGTGCTGTTAGCACTGATACCCTGCAGGATGCACTTCAATTAAAGGCTTTGTTTTGTGCAACTCTCTTGTGTGTGACTTTTCCCATTTGTTTATTTCAGGCCCCTCCAAGGCATTCCTTGCTCACAATGTATAGGACAAAAGTCAGCTTGAAAGACCGTCAGCAACTTTATAAACTAATCATTAGTCAGCTACTGTATGACGGATACATAAATATTGCCAATGGCTTAATAAATGAGATAAAACCACAATCAGTGTGTGCGCCATCTGAACAACTGCTGCATCTTATTAAATTAGGTAAGCTGACATTAAAAGCAAAATAATTCCTGTAAAGTTTGTGCTCCCGAATGTTTGGATTAAACATTTGTGAATAGTGTAGTATTACTGAGAATGCATCTCTTCTGTTTTCTACGCCTTTGTAGTAAATCACAAAGCTTTTATATCTTTAGTCTGTTCAGTGACTCGCAGGATCACTGCACATTTAATAGTGTTAGATCCATTACTAAGGCACAGCTCTCTCTGGTTGCTCCTGGACGTGTTGGAGGGGAGGGAATAAGTCCTTCTGTTGGCCCCATTCATTGGTCTTTATACCACTCTCAAGAAAACAAGTTTCACAGTCTATGATCTTGGCAAAGGCGTGTTTCCTGTTCCCTCTATGCATCTTTCTGAAAGTACATATGTGCTGCAGAAAGCCCAGAGTTCCTGGGCTGCTGTTGAAACAAGTCACCTGGATTACTGGAACAGTCCTAACCATGACAACGTGTTTTCCCTGTATTGTAACTGAACTGGTTCTGCTGCTTGAACTAGTTGATTTCTATGGGTATAAATGTGGAGCCTCCTCTGTCTGAAAGAAGAATACTGGGCTTTGCAGTCTGTAGATGAAAGCAGGAAAAAAACTTTTCTGTGAAAGTCGCTAACTGCAAGTAGGCACTTAGCTTAAAGCTTGTGTGCCTTGGTGCAGTTTGCAGTGCTAAATTGGCTTCGTCATGTAGATGCATGTTGCAGTCAAAATGATTCTTTAAGGTGGGTTTGAATTAATAATTTTTGTGAGTAGTGTTAGGATAGGAGTTTATGTGTTGTTCTTTCAGTTCAGTTAGAGAGTAATTCAGTTCAGTAAAGAGAGTAATTGTTAAATGCTTCTATTTTTTCCACTTTTAATCTCATGTAATAGCACTGAGTCTTCTTTCACCCTATTGTAACCTGATTATAGGCATGTCAGCGACTTCTGTATGTGATTGTTTAGCTGTTAATAAGTAATCAGTACTTAATACCATCCTATATTTACTGGTTATCTTGCCACAGTTACACCAGTGCTGAACACTAAACAGCTGTGTTTAGTCAAACTGCCTTTCACTCTTAAGGATAGATATTGCTGTACTACAACTAAATCTGTTCTGCTAGCTTAGCTTTGTTCAACGTGGGCTGTCTCTTAAATCCTGAACTTGAGAGCTGCCAAAGAAATCTGTAGGATAGGTGTGGGCATAGCCTGCCTGTCTAAAGAGGAGGTAAGCCTGGTTTAAGAATGTCAACTTTCTCTTTTCAGGGATGGAGAATGATGACAGTGCTGTTCAGTATGCAATTGGGCGGTCAGATACAGTAGCTCCAGGCACTGGAATCGACTTGGAATTTGATGCAGATGTACAGACCATGTCTCCTGAGGCCTCTGAGTATGAGACTTGTTACGTCACGTCTCATAAGGGGCCCTGTCGTGTAGCAACATATAGCAGAGATGGACAGCTAATAGCTACAGGATCTGCTGATGCCTCAATAAAAATTCTTGACACGGAGAGAATGCTGGCCAAAAGTGCTATGCCTATTGAGGTAAAATATGACTTGAATCACAGTCACTTTGTCAGTTCTTGGGCTGCTCTCTCTGTTTCGTGCCATGTCTGTGCCTTGTGGCTGGCTCAGTGGGTTAGACTAAATATCTGTCTCGACGTATTTCTTATTCCAGCAGTGGCTCATAAAGCACCCTTGAAGAAAAGGAAGAAAAAACAGGGCGAGTATACCAGTGTAACTCCTCACAGCATTCTAGAGAGCCGAGACAAAAATTGCTTCTAATAGTCGTTGATAATCTCTAAAACCATGCAGACAGTTTGGTTATGGACCTACCTTCACATCTGGCTATACAACGCATGGCTCTGCTTCAGTACTTTTTCACGGAGTTCATATTTGCTTCCTTTACTTTTTCTCTAATACACTTATCTGGCAACAGCTTAAGAGTTCTGGGTTTGTTGTTTTTTCCCCACTGAGTGCACACCAAATTCCCAGCAGTATGCAACATGAGTGAAAGCTGCAGTTTTCCCAGTTGGTACCTGCTTCCCTTCATTAGTGTGGCAATCATGTCTTTTGATTTGGACTGTTCACAAAGGTGATGCATGTTCAGGCATCAGTTCTCTGTGGCTGACAGTAGTTTGTCCTTGAGCAAATCCAGTAACCTTTGTAAAGACACAGGGACGTTATTTCATAAGAATTTGTAACTGTGTGAAGGTATCACATCTTCAGATAATTAAGATCAGTGATAATGTGCCAAGTCATATGTCAGAAAAGGTAGCGATACGATCACGGGTACGAGTGAAAATGGTAAATTTCCTGTCAAAGGAGTGTTCTGCCTTTTAACAGTGACTTGTTCAATGTTCTTTGTAGGTCATGATGAATGAGACAGCACAGCAGAACATGGAAAATCATCCTGTTATTCGGACTCTGTATGATCATGTGGATGAGGTTACATGTTTAGCTTTTCATCCTACAGAACAGATCCTAGCATCTGGTTCAAGGGACTACACGCTTAAATTGTTTGACTATTCAAAGCCTTCTGCCAAAAGAGCCTTCAAATACATACAGGTTAGATACAATAGTTCAATTCAGAGCAACCAAATCTTGCATGTGTGATTATTGAGGTATCAGTGAGCTGAATTGCATCTGGGTACATAAGTGTATGTAGTGTGCAGGAGTATGCAGCTACAAAATGTTCAGACCTGGTGATGCACTGTGAGTTTGTAATGGATAGCTATAGTCTTAGAATCTTGTGCCTGTTGGCTTTTTGTTAATTCAGACCTAATCTAAAATGGATGACTCTGAAGTCAGCTACATTTTCTTGGTTCTGGAGGCAAAGTTTGTGATTATGTGGTGGCTGACAAAACCTCCTGCTGCTGTTGTACAGTATCCAACAAATAGGCACAGCAAGCTGCTCTAGGAGAGAAACTGGTAGATTTCAGCATGGCCTGTCACTTAAATAATACACAGGGCATTTTCTATTCTGTGAAAATAGAACAGGTTGTGCTAATTGATAAGGCAGTTTTATTTTTTAGTGCCACCACGATTGACGCTTCGATTTTTGTGTTTTACTTTTAACCTTACACCAATTACGTCTTTTTTGCTCCAACAGGAAGCAGAGATGTTGCGCTCCATCTCTTTCCATCCCTCTGGAGATTTCATACTTGTGGGTACCCAGCACCCTACTTTGCGACTCTATGATATCAATACTTTCCAATGTTTTGTGTCTTGCAATCCTCAAGACCAGCACATCGATGCCATATGCTCAGTGAATTACAACGCAAGCGCAAACATGTATGTGACGGGAAGCAAGGATGGATGCATCAAACTGTGGGATGGTGTTTCGAACCGCTGCATCACTACTTTTGAGAAGGCACATGATGGAGCTGAAGTCTGTTCTGCTATTTTTTCCAAGAATTCAAAGTATATCTTGTCAAGTGGAAAAGACTCTGTAGCTAAACTGTGGGAGATATCTACTGGTCGGACGCTGGTCAAGTACACAGGTACGTGGCAGCTGAACTGCCAGGGACCACCTTTGTCGTGTGCTGATCAGTGAGCAGGTGGTGGTGTCTGTCTGAAGAGTAAGATCTGTCACTGCTGAATATTAACTCGTAAGGGGGGACTGCTTTTGTGAGGATAAATGGCCCCAAATTTGAAAATGTAAAATACTTCCAGAAGAAGAGCTATGTCAATGTCAATCTATTTACTCTAGCTAGAGCTTGGACGCGTAACTGACATCATTACACTTTTGGAGGGAAGTCATCACCAGACTAGAGAAAAAGTAAATAGGAATGTGGATCCCTTAAGGAATAGAATGCTTGTGGGAAGAATTTCATTTTCTAGTTTTTCTTGAACATTATTTTTTAAAAAAGCATAATTGCTTTTCTTGTTAATGTTCACTTTAGTTTGGGGGCTCACCAGTTTAAGCTGCACGCCTAGTCTAACCAAAAAATGGGAAAGTCAAAAGTACTGTGTAATCCTTTTGGAGTTAGAGGAGTTCACTTGCCTGGATTGTTGCCCAGACTGTAGGGGAATTGAACTCGTACCACTGGTTTGGATGTGTGCAGTCTGTGTGCACTGGCTGTGTTTGCTGCCAACCAGCAGGGTGCAGCACCTCCTCAGTAAACCCTTGCAGACACCAGGTAGGATGCAGCAATGTATTCCTTGCAAAATAAATGCATGAGTGGGTAACACGTCCCCTTTGAAGGGAGGAGGAGAGGTGTGGCTGAAGTACATGGCCTGCATATTAAAAGAAGAAGTTATTAATGTTAACAGGAATCTGTGTTTACCAATAACTGTGGTCTTCAGTTAGTTAGCTGTAAGCCTTGTACAAAAGATGTAAGGTTATACTGCTCTTAATGTTTGCATTCATACTGACTGGCTGAACTTCTTACAAGTGGAATGCTTAATCCTTCTATTCTCTAACATGTTCTGCCCTATACAGTGTATATAATTACAAGAGGATATCTGTAGTTGCTTTACATGTGTACTAACTGAGGAAATAAGGCTCGGTAATAGACTTCCCATAACTATCAATTGCTGTAGTTTACTTCTGGATCCTTGGGGAAGAAAAACCTAAAGATCTTACTTGGCTTGTATTTCACTGCATGTATTTAGGAGCTGGTTTGAGTGGACGTCAAGTGCACAGGACACAAGCAGTCTTCAACCACACAGAAGACTACGTGCTGCTGCCAGATGAAAGGACCATAAGTCTCTGCTGCTGGGATTCAAGAACTGCTGAGCGAAGAAATCTCCTTTCTCTTGGGCACAACAGCATCGTCCGCTGTATTGTCCATTCGCCCACCAACCCCGGCTTCATGACCTGCAGTGACGACTACAGGGCTAGATTTTGGTACAGGAGGTCAACGACGGACTGAGGGCATCCTGATAAAAGAATGGTTATCCAGATTCCTTACATCATCCTGTATTGATTGTACCGCCGACAGATGCCTAAAGGAGAGCTGTGTCTGTTTTTTGTTGTTTTGTGTTTTAATTCTGTCAGATGGCAGAAAAATATTGAGATACTGAAACTTCAGTTTTGCCCCACGCTAATTTTTTTTATTAGTGTGCGTGGCATTAATTTTTTTAAGTCATCTCTGATTTTACTCGAGGAGCTGGGGTGCGGAATAAAACAATCCTTGCAGGAAGGATTAAACTTACTCTCCTGTCTTTCTGAATCCTGCGAAAGATAATGTGACTAAATCTTGCTCAAACTGGGCAGTGTGAGCCAGTTTTGCTCTGCATTGTATCTGTGCAATCCCCCTAAAGTCTGTTTAAAGAATGGATTACACGAGCAACGGTAGAACTCAGTGAATGTTTTAGTGAAGCCTTAAGCCGTCTTCAGTTCTGATTCATGCTTTGAAGCTCTTTTATATCTTTCAGTCTCCTTCCCTCAGTTGGCCAAGCGGGCCTCTGATTCTGAGTCAGTTTGGTGCCATAAGAATTTAAAACGTGGTTTTAAATTGTTCAGATGAATTGAAGAAATGGTGTTCTAGTTCTGATATTAAAGTTCAGACTTGAAATCTTGTCTTCTTTACAATTTATCTTAAGTGTAATCTTAAAGTAAATTCAAGGAATATTCACACTGAAGCTATTAAATGTGGCAGTGCTGCAGCATATGAAAGTGAGAATAACCTGGCAATAGGAACTGTTTAGTAACTCCTCTGAGAAATGTCAATTTTCTTCGTATATCTACATCAGAAATGTCAGTTTGCTTCATTTAGTTCACATTCTGTCAGTGTGTCACACAGCAATTGAGATACTTTTTTGAATTTAAAAACAGACTCATTGTTTCTTCTGCCTGCTGTGTCTGATAGTCTGAGTTTCCCAGATCTTACTGTATTCATAGAAGTACAAATCAGCAAGAAATCTGTGGTTAAAACTTCTATACATTTGAAAATTCACTACATGTTCTTGTAGGTGAGGTTTGATATCCGGTCTTTGCAGTTTTAAGAGTGTTCATTCAGGCATTCTATCTGCAGCACAGTGGTGCAGTGCTGTTCAGATTCACTTTTGGGAATGAATTTCCCTTAGTCATAAGCTCAGCACTTGCTTTCATTAAATGTAT
The DNA here is from genome assembly GCF_026119805.1 of Tympanuchus pallidicinctus. Classification (NCBI taxonomy): domain Eukaryota; kingdom Metazoa; phylum Chordata; class Aves; order Galliformes; family Phasianidae; genus Tympanuchus; species Tympanuchus pallidicinctus. Next base: position 1,891,436 of record NW_026294722.1, read on the forward strand.
GGTTGTTTATTAATGTTGGGTTAACTTTCCATTGCCACTGAGTGTCTTGTCAAGGGCTGATGAGGATGCAGGTTTTGTCTATATATAAATAAAGATGATCTTTTAAAAAATTATTTAATATATAAAGAAGGAAATGTATTAGTTTTCTATATAGAAGATAGTAAAAGTACCGGAAGGATTTGGGATGTATTACAGCCTGAATTGCTCTGTTGCACTGCATTCGAATCAGGCAGTTGCAGACCTGCAGTGTTGAATGTTTCAGTTTTGTTGTTCTAAATTTAATATTCTTCTTAAACAGTACAGCAGTACAGAACCAATTTATTAGACTCAGTGATTTTCTACATCAACTGTCTACAACTTCAGATGCACGGGAGGCAGGAGGTGGTGGGTTCTGCTGGCTGCTTTGGTGAAGGAACAAGGAGAGCCGGTGGGAGGGAGAAGGGAAATCATGACACAGCTATGAACACGCTGTCCTTGCTCAGCAGTCAGCCCTCTGGTACCAGCACCAGTGGGCTAAACTGGGAGCAGTGGGAGTTGTTTATTAAATTGAAGTGTTTCTGTAAAGCAGCTGTCTGTAAGTAACTCATTCGCTGTGCATCTTTGGGCTCTTCTATTTTCGAAGCAGTGTTTTGTATATTAAACCATTGCTGGAGTTGTTAAGTTAGCAGTGTTGTAGCTTTCACTTCAGACTTCCTTAATTCTGTACGAGGTTGGTTTCCTTGTTTTTCTCTTGAAACAGAAGTAGAGATGTAGGAGAAAACATCCTGAAATGAGCTCCTGTGCTGTTGTCTTTTAGCAGTACTGTAGTGAGAGATGATGCTCACAGAGAGAAAACTGGCATTTGGCTGCAGGATGTTCGTATTGATTTCATTAAAATAGTTTGATTTCCATAGGTATTTACAAAAAGTGGCCTTGCTTTTCCCAGTAAAAATAAGTTATTTACTAAGCTAGTTACTGTGTTTTGTTACTTAAGTAGATTACTTGAAAAATCCAAGAGCTATTGGAGTGAAGTGGCTCAGGGAGCAGCTTGGATCTAGCATGACAAAACATAAAGAAAAAGCAAAACCATTTTGGTTCAGGCTTCAGACTGAGTAAGATGTCTTCTACCTGAAGTAAAAATGTTTGTTGTATCCTGTATGCAGGATATAATTATATAAAAGGGCAAGTGGCCTGAATCAAACTTGAGTTTGGGGAGCTGAACCAAGAGCAGGGAAGTAAGATCTTCAGTCTGAATCAAAAGTTTAGAGTCAGCGAGGAGGCAGTCAAGGTTAGGATAGATAATCTCTAACTGCTTCTGTTCCCCTTCCATCATCCAAGGACAGGAATGTTTTTACTCAAGTTTCAGAGCACTGAAGTTGACCAGGCAAAGTGAGCTTGGGTCTTTCAGAACCAGTCCTGCCTGAAAGCAGGCAAGTTCACAAGTGTGTCCAGAGGAATGACCTTTGCACGGATGCTGTTTGTTGTTGCCTTGGTGCTCTTAAAATTCTCTATTAATGAAGTTGGGGACAAAAAGAAGCAACCCTGCTCCAATATTTGGAATGCTCTTAAAATGAGCTTTGTAAAGGAAAGCAATTTTTAGCACGTTACCTACTAAGTGTTAGGTAGTACGGGGCTTTTGCTGTACTCAGCACTGCTGAGAGTAGTCAGCTCAGTGGATCACAGTTCTTGCTAGCAGCTTCAGAACAGCTCTGTTTATTTTCAGAAGGGGAAGAAAGATTACAGCCCAGTTCTGCAGCTGTCTTTGACCTTGGGGGAACCTGTTTTGAAACTGCTTTTCCCTGATATGTTCAGACAAGTGTGAAGCAAGTCTCACACTTGTGGGTTAATGCAGTAGGTGCAGAGAGCATCCTTGCTGCTGATTTTCCTTGATAACAAAATGCAAGCTTGGTAAACTTGTTCGATTGGAGAAAGCATCTGTTTCTGACTCTCTTAGCCATGCATACTCTTCCACTTTTCTACTGTTTATCTGTTTTTTCCTTGAGCTGAGTGCAAATCCATGGGGGTAGCATGAGATACGGTGGGAGGGGACGTGGGTGTTATGGGAAAGCCCTCTGTGGTGTGCTGAGTGCTGCTGGTGCTCAGATAGCAGAGTGCTACAGCACACGGATGCCTGCCTGCTCCAGGTACGGGACATACCGTGTTACCAGCACAGTCATTACTAACCATCCTCCTGTGGTTTTCAGATATTCTTGTGAGACTAGCAAACTTTGCTATTGCCCCGTTTTTAAGCTCTTTGTTCCTCAGAGATTAAGGGCAGCTCTTCTTTCACCTGAAAGAGGAAGCAAATGTATAAGCAAGCTCTTGGCAACCAGAATTCCTGCCTGAGATTGTGAGCTGCCCTGGGTTCGAGCACTTGCCAGTGAGAAAGCAGTGACCTGCTGCCTTTCCGAGGAGAAGGGATCTTTCCTTGGGCAGATAACTTCTGCTGGAGGACATTGCTGACTGATGGATGTTGATTTCTTCTCTTGCTCTTGCAGTTTGGGCAGCCCTTCGTTTGACAAAGGAATGCTTTATTCCCATCTGTAGCTCTCAGTAACTATGTCCTGCCATGCTCTTCCACTCAGACCCAGCACTGGTTGTATCTCGCAGGAGAGCCTCCATCCCCTGCTGAAGGTCAATTTATCCACCTGCCCCTTCTGTCTGTCATGGACAAGTGCTGAGGTTGTACCACTGCACTCCTGAAAGCAGAGCAGATTTAGAGGCAAGCCACAGTTGTGGATTTGTACCTTTTGGGCTTTAGCACTGCTTGGGGTGCTGACTTGGCGACCAGCAGCTGACACACGGCTCTGGGAATGGCCTCTCCCACAGGGATGCTGCTGGAAATCTGGTTTGCCAAGCGTTGATGCTTCCCACTTAAAAGAGGGTAGTGGCCTGGGATGAGCGTTTCTCCTGCATGCTGTCTTTCTGCTAGAAGTACCCTATGAATTCCAGTAAAACTGGGTAAGTTTGGGGTAAACTATAGCTCAGGGTGGGAGGTTGTGTATGTGACTGAAAAAAATCCTCCAGTGCTGCCACAGAACAACTCTGCTCTGCCCAGCATGGTGCAGGACAGGATGCTGTTTGAATGCACCAGGCTCTGGGCAGTGAGGAGGAGTCATCGCCATAGAATTCACCCTCACGTAAGGTAATGCTTAAGGTTCTCTCAAAGCCACTTTTATATGACAACAAAAATTATAATGGGGTGCTTTAAATACAGAGACAGCCTTGAAAAGCATGAAAACATTGGCTTAGGAATCCTGAACTGGTACGATTGTGGCAGCCTTCCTTCTATCACGGGCTGTGCAGCCTCTTGTGGCGTGAAGTATTCTTGTGTTTGTTACACTTCTAAACAAAGAAATACGGGAACAGGCAGCAGAAAAGGAGGGTGACACTTCTGGCTGTGGTTAATTGCTGCAAGCTGGTGACAGTTCAAGGAAAATTCCGCTTGCAGACAGACTTTCTCTCAGTTCCTGGTGCTGGTCGACTTTTCCTGCTTTGTTTTGTTTTCTTTTCCACCTTATCTGCTGTCACAGAAACCGTATTTCATGAGAACTGCCTACACACATCATTGCTGGGTGCTGTAAGGGCAGGGCGGTCAGAGCTGCAGGTCCCACACGCAGTGACTGCACAGCGCCGGGGCTCCTCTGCACTGCGCTGAGAGCTGCTGCTGAGTGACAGCACCAGTGTGAGCATGAGAAGCAGCCAAACTGCAAAGGTACGTTGCTTTGGGTTGTCTGAGCAAGGAATAGAAGTGAAAAGATAGGGTCTAGTGCAAGGTTTGATGTTTGGTCTCAGCGTGAGGGTTGGTGATGTTGGAGGTGTTTGATGCTCTCATCTTGGGCAGAGCGCGTTGGGAGGTGTTGTGCTGGGTGTCTGTGCTTTCATTGTGTGACAAAAGCATTAATGGGAAAAAGGTTGTCATGGGGAGAGCTCCAAAAGAAGCAAGATTCCCAGTAACGACTGCCTGTGAATAAACTGTGGAACAATAGATTCCCCTGCTTTGCTGCTCTGTGATAAGTTGTGTACACTGTATGTTGTCATAGCTGTATGGGGAGCTCCAGACATCCTATTGCAGATCATTTCCCTATGTTACAACAAAACAGAAAAAGATTTGAAGTGCTCTCTTTGGGTTTGGTTTCTCGAAAGAAACAATCTACAAGGTTTTTCACGTGTCTCTGTGTATTCATGTTATCCTAATACGTTTTTAATAGACATGGATAAAAGTTTGCTGCTGTAAGGTCAGAGTGCTGAAGTCTTAATTCCTTATTTGGTGCTTTGATTGTCTGACAAGCGGTGTAACAGAAGGATCTTTCAACTCCTGACGATGGTCCCAGTGTTGACTCTAAATAAACTGCAGCCTGGTACAGAGAATAGCAAGGGAAGGAAGTTGGCGAGCAGCTCAGTGAGCCATGGGCTGCGCTCAGCATTTCCACTCAGACATGCAGCGGTGGCAGAACCATTTCTTATGTGAAGTCACCAGAGACTGCTGCATGACATCTATTCCAAGAGCGTTTATTTCTGGGTGAGTTATTTTGAGGTTTCCTACATGGCCTGTTGAAATCAATGTGATGGCAGCACAATGATTTCCAGTGCTGTTCAAACTCCTTGGACACAACCACAGCATACCCAGCCAAATCCAGGGGAAATAACAACTAGAAGTTAGATTTCTTTCTGCTATATCATTTATACACTATTTATAAGGGAGCATCAGGCAGAACTGTTCATTATAATATCTGAATGCCATTCTGAGTACAGAAGTGGTGTTTTTCCCACTCTCTAGACATGCTGAAGCACCAGCAGTAGTGTTCCTTTGCCTGGCAGCGCTCCATGCTTGTTCTGTGCCCTGGCTCTTCCACCTTCACATAGATGATCATTCCTGAAGATGGATTCAGGGTAGGATCACACCCAGAGGAATGTGGGATCTCTCTCTCGTTGCACCTGCAGCATCATCCACACAGGAAATATTGCACATCTTGGTGCAACTTACAACGCAGTTAGCATGGTAGGCTGTGCTTGGGAAATAGCTCTCTCACTGCTCGGCAACATTTTCTGTGCTTTTGCCAAAAGAAAACCAGCGGCATTTCTTAAACACGCATGAGGTTAATCTGAAATCTGCCCCTCCATCTGAAATGCTCAGCTCGTGTCTTCCTGTGTCATCCACAACCAGGTGCACGGAGATTGGGTTCTGGGAGCTCTGCCACTCAGGAATACAAAAACCCACAGCCACACATCCCCATTTCAAACCTGGGAGACCACCAGGCTCTGCTCACTGTCCTGGGGCTGCACTGGGCTCACTCATGGCCCCACTCCTGGGGGTGCCATGCTGACACCACACAGACCTACCTGGCATTGGCTCCAGGCAGTGTTCAGTTCTGTTTAATATTTTGTGGCTGCAAGTTGCAGCACTGCTCTGTGTATTTCTGGAACCCCAGGGCAGTAAACGAGCAGCTGCTCTTTATTGCCTGCACCGAGTATTCAGAGGAGGTACAGATGAGTTACTTTGTGCCAGGATTCCCTCTCCTTGGGATAACTGCAGCAACTGCTGCTCTGTTCCAAGCCCCGTCCAAAAGTGTAAATTTTGTTGATAAGGCATTTTCAATTCAACTTTTTCTATTTGAGATGTGTGGCTTTTCTAGTGAAGTCATTGTGGCTGTAGGAGTGACTGGTTTTATTTTGAAGCTGCTGTGGAAGGAGGAAGGAGAACTGCAGCCAAAGAAAAGCAGTGATGTGAATGAGCCTGCAGCAGTGAAACCTGTGTGTTTGCTTGGGCACAACTTGCTGAGTGAATGGCGGTGATGGATGATTCTAAACAACACTCCTGTTTGATAGCATTGAACAGCTTTTAATAATTAAAGAATCATGCCCTTTCACCCGCAGTTAATGGTTAGCTTTGATGGTTAGTTTTGCTCCTCGCCTTTTCTGCTTCTAAAGAAGCAGGTGATTATTTTGCAGCCGTTTCCCCAGTTGTAGAGGAGATCTCAGGTTTTGAGGAACACAAACTTGAAAATTACAAAGTAGATGGAGACATCTGGAAGTACACAAGAGCAGGAGGAAAAGATGACACTACAAAAACACCATGAAATCAAACAAATCCGTTTCTGGTTCATCCCCGCTGCCCCCGTCGACCAGTCAAGATTCAGCTGTAAGGCAGAAAGGCATTTCCCAGGGGATGAGGGACATCTGCGTGCCCTGTGCCAGGCCCCATTACAGCAGCAGCTGCAGGCCAATAGCACATGCTGATAATTGTGCTACGTAATTAGCTCCCTCCACTCCCAGCAGTGCTGTGCTCGGGGCTCCCAGTGGTGCAGAAGGAACAGAGCTGCTTCTGGGCTCAGCAGTTTCAGTCCTGCTTAGGGGATGGAGTAGTGGAGGTGCCAAAATGAAGGTCAATGTAAGTACTGGATTATCGTATTTCTGGGGCATTTAATTTAACTGTGTGGTTTGTCGTATTGGTGGTGGAAGTGCGTTTATCTGAGACCTGCATCTGGCTTCTGCTTCTCAGTGTGTGCTGCTGCTCCTGTTTCCAGGTTACTGTGGAAGTTTGTGGTTTGAACTCTTGAAACACAGTGTGAGTTGCCTGGTGCAGTGGTTGGCAATCCTGCTTGGGGCGGGGGTTGGAACCAAATGACCTTTGAGGTCCCTTTCAACCCAACCATTCTATGATTCCATGAGTTCAGCTGAAGAAATGCCTCTGAGCAGCAGTAAGGCTGATAAGAGTGAGGTTCTGTACCATGAATACTGGGCAGTAATGTGCCTTGCTGAAAGGTTACATGAGTAGGGGCTAGAGGGCTGTAAGGATGCCCTTTGCCCTCGTTGTTTCCTTGGAAATAATTAGCATGGGGAACTAAAAGTTGAGTATTACTTCAACAGAAGGAGGATGCTGCGATTCTTATGGTGATTACATGCTGATCACGAGGGTTCAGGTAACAGAAATGCTATAACAGCTTGAGTCACTCTGCTGAAGCAGTGTCAGCAGGGCTATGCTCTCTAGGATAGGGACTGACCAAGTTCTACACTGCTTCTGCAAAGAGAGCTGAAGCTCCAAAGCAGAAAGGAGCACTGGTGCTGTTTGCTTTTAAGAAATACTGCTCTGCTTTGAAACAGTGAATATTTGAAATGTTTGGATGAATGCACCGACACACCGGGTTTCATGTCAGTGTTTTGCCCCAGTGAATGAGCAGACGTGGCGTAGGAGCTTGTTTTGTGCTAAGCAAGGGCTGTCTGGCTGTGCACAGCAGTGAATCTCTGCATCCAACTGCACAGCTGAGCTCCGGCAGCTGCGGCTCCAGGCAGGAGCTGCAGTCACTGAGTGCCCCATGTTAAAAAGCACACAGTGCAGCATGTGGTAGGTGTTGGGGCGGGTGGGAGCAACATCTCTTTCATTTCCTAGAGAATATTTTAATTTTCAGTGGAGATCTTGTCCAAAATCTTATCTTACCACGTAATCATAGCAATATTTTTGAGCAGACGACTGCAGTGAGGGAGATGGAGGAAGCTGGAGTGCCTGGAAGCTGTGGTGCTGCTGTGGTTCATTCATTATGAATCAGAGAGAGCAGCCTCCCCTGGGCCTCTGCCATCCTCACAGCATCAATAAGAGCTCTGCTGCAAGGTGTGGGTGATGGACTGTCCACGTGTGCACCCGAGTGGAGAGCAGGCAGCAGTTGCTGCTTGTGGCTGTTCGTCCCACTGCGACCAGTGATTGGTGGTTGCTCCAGGCAGCTGCTCCCATAGGGACTTCTGTCCGTGCCCTAAACAGCTACTTTAGGTCCATGTGTGGAAATAAGTGCTGTGCTAAAATACTATTAACATGCTAAAAGATTTAGAAAAGGCTCAAAAATATAAATGAATCGGAACATACAGGCAAATCCTTTAGACAGCAACAGGAACCAAAGGCCAGAAATACATACATTCCTTCTTGAAATGTCAGGAAATGGCAGTTTATTTTTCCTCCAACTTGGCTTGGGAGTGTTATGCATGGGAATGAAATCCTGTTTGTGCACAGATGAGGGGGAGATGTGTGCTGGCTTAGATGTAGCCAGGCTTTGGTCAACAGCTAACATGGAGAAAAGAGGGCTTGGGGAGAATGAGCAGTGCTGCCTGTAATCCCTATCACTACACTGAGGTTTTGGGGCTTTGGGTGCGTTGTGTTTTTTTGTGTGTTGGGAGCAGTGCTGGGTAACCAACTATAAAGATGGGAATTACAGAGAGTGACTGCCTTGTATTAGACCAATTGGTCTAAAATTCAGTACAAGTGGGTACACAAGAAATTTGTTCACACCTAACTTAATTGAAGCTGTGCTTCCGGAGACCTTACAGTATAAAGCTGTTTGATATGGTTGATTGTGTACGACCAACTAACACTGCAGTGACGAGGTCACAAACTCCCATATGAGGGAGAGCAGCACCTTAGAAATAGGTTGTTGAGGATGCAGCCTCTGCCCTCCAGGTCTGTGCTCCATCATTGCTTCACTAAGTGAGCAGAGGGAGGGGGTAACTTCAGCAACCTCCAAAGTGCTTTCCCATGGGGTGATGAACAGCCCTTTAAGATGTGCTTCATCTCAGGATAGTTTTATAGGGCTGCTGATAGGGAAAAAGCAACAAATGCCAAAGAAAAACACTTTGATCTCATCTGCTTTGCTTTAGTGCTCGTTACGTGTTGGTCACTGTAAGGACACATTAATGAGGTGACACAAAAAAACAAAGAGCAATGCGCAGCATTCTGCAGATGATGGTGTCAGTCTGCTTCTGCTCTTCTGGTGATAAAGGAAACATTCAGATCCCAGTGGCCCCAAAGCGCAGCTTCCTCCCAGTGAAGTATCCCATCAAGTCTCTGCAACCCTGGGAATGCAAAGCTTGTTTAAGGTTAATGGAAGGTCAGGGATGCTTCTGCTTACAGGATGGGAAGGGGCTGCCACAGTAATTCTTTACACATGTCCTGGGCAGCTGAAAGCAGAGCTAGGGCCTGATGTGTGGCACACAGCCTGGTTAGGTGAGCTGAGCTGCACTGCAGGTGACCTTGAGCAGCACAGGAGAAAAGCAGCTAGCCCACAGAAAGCTCTTTGCTGACAGAAATACAGCACTTGCCAGTGCCAAAACTAGCTGGTTCAGTGCCTTGTATTTCCCATAAGATGAATTCATCAGTGCCTGTGATGTTAGGCACTGCTGTGAGTTTGCTGCATTTTCTTTTACTGATATTAGGCTGATCTTTAACAGCAATTTCATTATCCTGAGCTTTAACACATTGAAGCCATAGCTGGTGCTCCTGGAAACCAACAGAACTTACACTGTTTCCGCGCTGCCTTTGGTAGTAGCAATGCATGAAAGAAATGCTGCATGGGTCTGTCTTACAACAGAGGAGCAAAGAGAACACAGAACAAGATCCATTTGATCTTTCTTTCTTTCTTTTTTTTTTTACACGTTGTGAAAATGTTCCTTCTTCCGTGTTCTTAGAGATTTCAGCAGAAATTCAGAAATGATTTCAGCGGTGTGCCAGCACTTGGGTTGGTTTTGCAGTGAGTTGCTGCAAATTTATGCCTGGTTTTGGGCACTGAAAATGAACTGAAGAGAGTCCCTATGAGGATAGAAATTGATGGTTGTGCGTCTTGTGGTTTGGTTTTCTTGTTTTAGTTTCTGTGGTGTGATATAAGGATGCAAAAAGAGGATTGAGTTCAAGAGTTTTGCCTGAGACCTTCCTGTAGTTCAGTGGTTACAAATTAGGGATCTGTTATCTTACCTGTTTCTGCCTTCTGTAAAACTCTTCCTGAGATTAGTTTCAAGGAGAAAGGATAAGAAAGCTTCAGCAAAATACTTTCCTGAGTTTCTCTGCCCTCCTTCAAATATGCTGAAGAATGTCTCAAAGGGACAACACGGCCTTAAATGCAATCTTTCCCTGTCAGTAAGGTTGCTGCAGCAGCAAAGATGGGGTCAGCTGGAATAAATCCTCTCACCAATACCTGCTGAGGTCACGTTTGGGTGATGCTGAGTAGCACTGAGGGTCATTCAGTAACTGAGGCCAGATGTGCTGTGATGTGTGCAGGTCAAATTCCGACCTGGTGAAAATCAGCATATTTACTCAATAACAAGTGCAATTTGCTATTAGACTTCTGTGATTTTATAACTTTTATACGCTAGCTTGGGAAATGCTGGCACCGAGACACCCTTTACAACCCAAAGTTTCCTCCTCCTTCTTTTGCTGGAGCTAGAAAGAAAGTTTTGTTGTTCAGTGCAGCAGAGAAGGGCTCCGTTCCCAAGATCAGCTCTCCTGCATGAGCTCGGATAAGGCTCTGTACCTCAGCTGCCTGTTTGCATGATGAGGATGGTTCCTCTGTTCTTGTGCCCATCCCTTTGGAGTCTTGTGAGGAGGGCCTATCTTTCAGTGTGTAGAGTGCTCAGCAAAAAGGGAGCAAATGCCAAGAGAGTTGTAGAAATGTCTGTAACTAACAGCAGGAAAAGTTGGGTGAGGTGTTGGGGTTTTGGTTTAGTTGTCCATTTGAGATTTTGGGGGGTTGGTTGGCATTTGTTTTGTTTTTCCTCTTAGCTGTAACAATGTGTGAAGTGCAGGCACAGCCTGTGCTGCTCTCTGATGAGATTCGTGGCAGGCTGACTTCAGCACAGGTGGATCAGAGAGAGCATTTGGCAGTGCCCAAAGAGAAAGCGGGCTGCCGTGTCCAAGGCAAGAAGGCTGCTTTAATCAGAACATGCCATAAGGTAAATGGGACTGTTGTTGTCTGTCTCTGACAGCTGCTGATGGACAAGTCCATGCATCATAACAAGGCCATTGTTCACGGCCATTCTCCTGAAGGAGAGTGTGCTGCTAACAGCAGGCTGCTTCCATCAGCTGAGCTGACAAATGGGTTTGCTGCTGCTTCAAACCAGCTGTCACTTTGCAGCAAATGCTCTGCACAAAAATACAAGGCATCATGTTTCCTATTTGGGTGCTATCTCTGTGGACGTTACTTGCACTTTCCGCTAAGAAAGGGATGCTGGAACGTCCAGTGGGAAGCAGTCAGTCACATTGTAAGCTGAAAGCAAATGGTATTTGTGGAAGTACTGCAGCTACAATTCTTTTCACCCTCTGCAAAAATGCTTCATATGAATGAAGCTACCTGCTGCAGCTGCTTTTCATTCTTTCGCCCCATACGGAGTAAGCAAATATCCAAAATCAGTATGCTAAAAATAAAGTGTTATCACTCAAGATTGCCAGGCTATATATAAGCTCAGCTGAGGCAGGTAGAGCAGCCCTGTGGTGTTGAAGCTTGGAAAGTATGAATATTTGCTTTCCTATGGATTTCCTGTGATCTGTCAACTATTCTTCACTGGCTTTCTGTGTGTATGTATATATATATTTATTTATTTATTTTTTTTTTTAAAGAGAGAGAGGTGAGGTGATAAGAGCACTGTTGGAGTTGCTGAGAGATACTGAATGTTTCAGTGCACGCTGATGTCTGTGTCATGGAGAGGAACAAGGGCACTGTTCCAGTTGCTCTCACCTGAAGCTCAGTTCCTGGGTGCGCTGCCCAGCCAGCGGAAAGAGCAATGCATGTGGTGTCACTGTGCACAAGGCTGGGGGTTTCTCCCCAAGCTAAATGACACACGGTGTTGGCCTGGGATCTGTGATGCAATAGGAGGCAGCTCTCCAGCCTGATGGAGGGCTGAGGTGGGCACCACTGGAGCTGCTGCCTTCAGTGCTGCTGCCCCAGCACCACCAGGAGACTGAGCTCCTTGGCACTGCTGCTGGGTTTGCCTTCATGAGGCTTGGGGAGAAAAGAAGTGTTTAAGGGAAAATAAGTAGTGTGTTTATTTCTTTTTCTATTAAGAAACAATTAATTACTAATGTGCAGCTGAAGCCCTCAGATAAACGAGGCGGCAGACAGGGAGGACGAGGCGAGGTTTATTTTTGGCTGGGTGACACATTTCCTCTTACTTCTGACAAACAATTCACAGAATGCTCATGGGGAAAACCACCGATTTTTCATAGAACGATGCTCATGAAGTCCAGGTAATGAATGCCAAGAACCTCGGTGGGAGAGCAATGCAGAAACATACAGCAGAGTTATTACTTCTGTACAACATAGCAGACAAATGTTAGAGGCAGTTGATGCTCTGAATCCAGTGCTCCGAGATAGGGTCTTTAATTCAAGCCCATTTTGTATCAAATTGAGATGGCAGTGGAGGTGAGCGCCACGCCGGTGCCTTGCTCTGCTGTCGGTGTGATGCTGCTGTGTTCTCTCCTTCAGAACGCGCTGGCGAAGGCTCTGTATGACAACAAGGCAGAGTGCTCAGACGAGCTGGCCTTCCGTCGAGGGGACATCCTGACAGTGCTGGAGCAGCACGTCGTCGGCAGCGAGGGCTGGTGGAGGTGCTCACTGCATGGACGGCAAGGCCTGGCTCCTGCCAACCGCCTGCAGCTCCTGGCGGGCCCACAAGCCCTGCCGCCTCCTGCCATCCCCAGCGATGCTCCAGAGCCACCCGTGGCCCCGCAGAACATCTACCAGGTGCCATCTGTGCCCAAGGGCACTGCGTCATCCTCTACCTATGAGAAGATGGAGGGGTGGGTGACGCCGCCGGCTCGGGCTGCTACCCTGCCTGCTCAGGGGGTCTACCAGGTGCCGGCTTTGGCTGCACAGCTGCTCAGTGAGAGGACACGGAGCTCCAAGCAGCAGGTAGGGTGTGAGCAGCACGGGACCAAGAGCTGCCATTGAAGTGGCGACTGGGGGGCGAGGGGATCCGAACGGCTGCTGGGTGGAAAATTCCAGTGGAATTTGCAGCAAAGCCGACCAAATAAAGAGCGTTTAGGGAATGAGTTCCATCACAGCACAATGAGAGAAAGGCTGATCTGGGCAATGTATGATACTCCGTGTTCTGTAGTGTTTCACATTTTTTGACAGTTTACGAAGGCTGTAAAGCATGGCAGGAAGTATAGAATAAACCATTTGTTTGCAGAAATCTCAAAATGATTCGCAAACCCACCCCGAAGTCAAAATAAGAAGAGACAGCACCTTCCTGCTGCTCACCAGCATGCATCTATTCAGAGCCTCCTGGTGCACACTGGGGGTCTTTGCAGCCAACCGCACAGGAAGAAGATTTCTGACAAACAAAAGTTATCTTTTGCCAGGGCTGTCATTCAGCTGCTTTCTCAGAGAGCCATTGCTTTGTAGGCTGTCACTACGCTTGCACGAAGCAGCAGCTCTTCTTCAGGCGTGTGGGAGGACGCGGGGCTGTTCAGCTGTGAGCATGGCTTCAGCCAGATCCTTTCCAGATCTGTTCTTGCTGCTGCTCCTGAGACAGTGAGCAGAGTACGTGGAATGAGAGCAGTCACCAGTCTCCTTAGTGCTGTGGGATTATAAACCCTGTTTTGCAGGACTTCATTACTACTGCCAATGTGGTCTTTTCTTTCTTCCTGTTCCTTCCATTCGGGTGAAACATCTGAGCAGGAAATGTATAATTTGATGAAATGTCACAGTGAGTGTCATCAAAACCTTGTGCTTTCTTCAGCACGAGATTAATGAGGAATCTTTTATTATAAAAGATAAACAGAGCAGGTGTGGAGGGAGTTCCAAGTGCAAGCTTTCGTTCAGTCCCAGGAGCTCTTCAGCTCTGGGTAGCTCTTTATTCTGCGTACGAAAATCACATTCAAAATGTTAATTGGCATAGGAAAGAAGTCCAACCCCAAACCATACAGCCCTTTAGTCTGAATTAATGAGCATTTGATCTACAGGACGCAGCTGGCCGGCTTTCCTCCCGCTGTGCTACAGAATGAGGAGCTGGTTCCTCCTATGCAGCAAATAGGTGCTGGAAAACAGGCATGTTTGGTGAATTTCTGGTGACTGCAATTTCCACAATGTTTCCATAATGGCAAGCTCAAACTGGGCAGTAGCTGCCAAAGACCCTTGTGCACTTGCTGTGATCTGGTTTCTCTGCATTCTTAACCACAAAGTGGGCAAGGCACATGCAAACTGAAGTGAGATCAGCGCAATTTTCCACGTTGCGACAACGGATCAGGCCCTGGAAATGTCATTTATTTCTTCATTTGTGTGAGTGGCCCAACATTAGAGCTCATTGGCTTTTCCTGTCTCTGTAATTTCGTGAGTCTATGCCTTGCTTACTCTACCAGAGAAAGGGGGAAGGAAGAAAAAAAAGAGGAAAAAACAGAAGTCCTAGCTGCTTTTACTACTTCAACGTTCAGCTTTGCCTGAGCTGGCTCTTGCACAACATCCCAGCTGTTGCCACAACAACTGCATTGTGGTGGTCATGGGCTGCACACAGAGGCAATCAGAGCTGCCCTGCGTAGATCCTACCAGACAACTGGCAAAGCTGCCAACGCACTCAGCTGTTCCCCAAGCAGCTGAGTAAAGCCACTGGAAGTCTTTGAGGGAGATGACTGAAAGCAGTAAATCAAAGCCAGCCTGCTTTCACCCTGTGTACAAACGTTGTCGCTTCGCTTGTCGCCCAGGCTGTGTGCTGAATGAACAAAAGTCAGTATTTTCAAGGTTGATGAAAGGCCTTTCCCAACGTTCATCTTGGTGCCTTAACTACTGGTGCCACATCTCTGATCTCAGCTCTTACAACAATGTTTTATGCACATAGAATTAGTCTGTAATTAGCCTAAATACTGTAATTCCTATATAGGCTTCTCTGTTTAAGGAGCTGGATAGGACATTGAGGTAATTGTGTTTATTTCTTCCAAATGAGTAAATGCTTCACGACTACAGAGTAACACATCTCAGCCTGTATCTTTTTGCTGCTGTTATTACCAAGAATCATGGCTTGACCTGATGGCTCTGTGAGAGAGAAGTAGAAAATCCCCTGCTTTCTTTTTTTAACAGTTCTGCTTTGGAGAGGTCAAAAGATTTAAGTGATAATAGAAGCTGAATTTTCTTCAGATCTTTTCCCTCCCTGGTTAATAACACTGATTCCCTTTGATTCATATGCGCCCGTTCTTATCTGAAATAAAGCAGAAATGGTAGCAAAGGAGAAAATACCAAATTTATCACCATCAGTGAAAAAACTAAAGGTTGTGAATCACTGAAGAGTTCCTCCTCTAGCAGTGACCTGTTCAACAAGCTGAGCTTTCAAAGATGTCCTGAGCTTGTTGCCCACTGCGGTTTTCTCATCATTGTTTTGCTTTGTTTTCCCTTCTCCTCTAAGCACCTCTTTACTCTCCCGAGGGCGTGCCGGGCTTCAGTGCCAAACATCACCAGTGAGGTGTATGATGTCCCGTCCATGCAGAGCCGGGAGTCCCTGCTCACACAGGTACGTCTTCCCTCAGTCCATCAGACACCACTGGGCCCCCAGCCCGTCTCCCTCCCATAGAGCCTCAGAATACAGCTTAAGGTTTAGGGTTTTAATTCTAGCGTTTTCCTGTTTTTGTTTTTTTGTTGTTTTTTTTTTTTTAATTTGGCAGAAAACCATGTATTTTTGGGAAGTTCAAAACAAAGTAGTTCTGTTTTGAATTGGTTAGAAATTCAAAGAAATGTCATTTAAATCTGCTTATGTTTCTTACAAACACGTTCAGTTTAACTACCACGGTCCTGATCTAGACTGTGGAAATCAGGAGCTACGCAGTATGTGACCTGAACATCTCTGAATATCAAGGCAGCCTTCAGAGGGCTCTAAAGTGGGTTGAAACCTGATTCTTTTCCCTTTGGCCAGAGTGGTGCCACTCCACCTGCAGCACGAAAGGGCTCTGTGCTGATCAGATCTCCCAAGTGCTTCCAGGAAGAGCAGCAGCTGTACAGCGTCCCATCCAGCTCAGAGAAGGCTGGAGCTGTTATCCAGGATTCAGCAGTGGGCAACGTGAGTAAGACTTTTTGGTCATGAGAGAATAGTCTCCCATTAGTGCTCTGATGTTAGGCATGTGTGCTGAACACTCTCCGAGTGCATTTGCAAGCAAGGGTCACAGGGACAGCATCAGCACATCTTCAGTGCAGCACTTTGTGCTTCGTGCTAAAAAGAAAACACTGCCTGTGAATGTCTGCTTGTTTGCAGTATTCAAGCAGACAGAAGCAAACACTTCCCACTGCGTGCAGGCTACTCCTGCCACTCTTTGGGAGTACAGCACACCTGCCTTTGGGGGCAGTGCTGAGGGGTGAGGTGGGCTTCCCCACCTTCCAAAGATCATCCTTGGAGAAAGGGCTGATCTCAAACTTCACAACAAAGAAAGTACCTCAATGGAGACTCTTCATTAGTCGAGTGCCAAGCATCTCAAGTTTCCTAAACAGTTTATGGTCCAAGAGAACTTTGACATGGTTTAATCACCTGTGCCCAAAATATTTTAGCCTTCACATCTGCAGGTTGCGCGTTGTAGAAAGGTAGTAAAAAGTGTGGACTAAGCTTTTTGTGGCATCATTCTGTTGTTATTACTGCATACATGTGCACACTGAGAATTTAGTTTTGTTTCTTACTTCTTTTTTGAAAATACTGTTTCTAAATCCTATGTGCTTTGATGCAGTTGTATGATGTCCCTCCGAAAAGAGAAACTGATGCTTCAGAGAAGAAATCTCAGAAGAAGTTCTGGGGTCACTGTAACACCTTGCCAAATCCTCGGAAGTCAGAATGGATTTATGATATTCCAATATCACCTGAAAAAACAGGATTAAAACAAAACTCTTCTGTCCATTCCGTGGAGAACCAGGTGCTATATGATATACCCCCAGCCAGGTACAAGGCACTAACAACAAATGCTGAAGCCAACGTTGTAAATCCAGAGTTGTATGATATTCCACCAACACAACGGAAATTAACATTTCCAGATGTCCCTCTTTATGACGTTCCATCCTCAAAGGATGTTCTCTTGCAGCAGAATGGTAGCTGTGATGTACCCCCAAGTCTCCTGGCTCCAAATGCTGAGAATCAGATTTCTGGAGGAAATGTCTATGATATCCCAAAATGTTTGCCCACTGCTACACAATCCATGAAAGAGATGGAAAAAAACAGCAACTGTTCTGGAAACCAGGCATACCATGTTCCCCCACAGCTCTCGAGAGACACCAAACCAGAACACGACAGATTATCTGTTTCTAGTGTGGACAGCAGAAACAGCAGCCTTTCTACGTCCTCAAACTCTTCTTCTGAGTCTTCTTCTGTGTCATCATCAGAAGAGCCTGCCAAAGAAATTAAGCTGGACCTTGAGGTGGCCATAGAGACGCTGACTAGATTGCAGCACAGTGTATCCAGCTCAGTTGCAAGTTTAATGATCTTTGTGAGCAGTAAATGGAGATTACAAGAGCACCTAGAGAAAAACATTGAAGAAATCCATAGGGCCATTGATCACATAAAAGTGTCACTTGGAGAATTCTTGGCCTTTGCTCGAGCCTTAAAGGTAAATGCATCCTACCTCACTGATAATAACCTTCAGATCAGAATTAAAAAACAGCTAGAAATTCTGATGAACTCATTCCAGATCCTGACAGAAACAAGAGAAGCTCTAAACAACTGCAATTGGTCCTTAGAGGTTTTGGTCCTCAAGAAACCCTACAACAACCCAGATGACCTCGATCGCTTTGTTATGGTTGCCCGCACGATTCCAGATGATCTCAAGAGATTTGTATCCATCATCATTGCCAACGGAAAGCTTCTCTTCAGAAAGAATGAGCAGGAGCAAGAACTGAAGCAACAAAGAGTGAGCCCAGAATACAAAATGCCAAAACAAATCACGGCACCAAGAAGAACAGGAATAGATTCGCTTCCAGTAAATGCTCCTGATAAACCCAACTCAAGTCAAGGCAGTAATGAGACAACAAAAGAAAATGTCACTGAGGACTGTGAATACGTTCAGCTACAGGTTAGTAAAGTGGGATTCTATCATTACATTTGCAGGCATCTGCATCATTTGCAGACTTTGTCATTTTTCTTGTTCTATCTTTGTATCGATGCCAACTTCAGTTTGCACTGCTATCTATTTTCCAGACCTTATGTGGACTCAGAATTTCGATCACGAAGGTACAGTGATCAATAATTACAAGTAACAAAGAGAACTTGTGTTAGAGAGTTTGTCCACGCAGCCAGCCAAAACTGAGAAAGATTTGCAGCTTGCCCTTTTAAATTCATTTGGGAGACAGTTTTTGTCTGTAGGTTAGCTTTTTTTCTTAGCCTAGTAGAGCTCTCCTTGCCCATACGTTTCACTTGTTAACTCTGACATCATAATATGCATAATACTGATTTTCTGCTGTAAGATATACTGTGCTTCTGTAGACTTTTTTTTAATAACAGATTAAACTCTTACTCTGAATTTTAAATTTATTTGCTAGAATACCTTTGGAGTTTTGGTAGAATTATTATTTTTTTCTTATAATTACTGTAATGTCTGCTAAGAGCTCAGTCTCTTTGGCTTTGCAAAGGAATGCTGGATGTCCTTAGGATTTAGGAAATGTTGTATTTTGTTGATGTTTATTTCAGTCGTAGCTCTTACAGGATTGCACAAAAGTTTAAGTAGAAAACAAATGCAATTTACTTCAATACATGCATCGATGTGATCTGTAACACAACCTGGACAGCAAGCACTTCCCTTGACAGAAGTGCAAAGCACATTTATATTTAAATATTTTATGTAAACCACTTCAATTTTCCTTTCATTTTGATTTTTAACAGGCACAGAAAATAATTTCTGGCCAAGAAGTGTCAAAGAAGAGCACAGATTCAAAACCAAAGGTATTTCTGATTTTGAAATCTATGGCATACAAGGAGTCCCAGTCCTTCATTTCTGTGCCTGCTAAAATTCAAAATAATTTCTGTGTTTGAAAACCCACCTCTACACATAGAGTTGTATTCGTTTTCTCTGTTCATTTTCCCACAGCTGGAGGTTTTTTAGCTAGTGCTGTAGAGCTGTGCAAAAGATTTATTTCCCTAAATGTAATTAACCACTCTAAAGTCCTGTGGTTCTTCATCTTTTTGCTTTTGTGTCTTGTTTGGGGAAGGCTGTGACAGGTAATATTTCAAAGCAATGCACTGCTATAAGGACTGAATCTCATTATTGTGTAGTTTTAATTATTCATGCCCCTCGTGAAGTCATTACCATTAAAATCAAATCTAAATGCTTTCTGCTATCCAAAAGCTTGGAGCCCAGACTCCATAAAGGATTGATGTTTAACTACAGAACGTTGTCTGCTATCCATTATGACAATGGTGTTCAGTGAAGTTTTCTCAGGGAAAAGGTAAGTGAGTGAAAATACTGTTTTGAAGCCCAGTACTTTGTGGAAAGTAAATGATGGCAAAAAAAAAAAAAACCCATGCTGGGCTGTCTGGGGCAGCTTGGCATCTGTTAATCAATAAAACTCCCTGTAAGTGAGGAAACATGGTAAGAATGGAAGAATGTGCTGTAGAGCAAGTAGGAACAAACCCAGCATGCCAGAACCTGAATCCATTCTTTTGAACCCTCCTTCTAGGTGTTGCCATCTACAAAAAAGAATGCAGTTCGAAGCCAGCAAGATTCTGCCAAAAAAATTGTTGTTCCAGAGCAGTGCAGGCTGTGTTTCGGTGCCCTTCACAAAGCCATTGCTGTGTTTAATAACAGCCTGAGCAGTAACCAGCCGCCTGAAGTCTTCATATCCCACAGCAAATTGATCATTATGGTGGGGCAGAAGATAGTGGATTCTCTCTGCCAGGAAACACAACTGAGAGAGGCTCGGAGCGACATTCTCCACAGCAGCAGCCGGTTTTGCAGCCTCTTGAAGAACCTGGCTCTCGCCACCAAAAATGCTGCAATCCAATATCCCAATGCAGACGCAATGAGGGAACTTCAGAATAAAAATGATGAGCTGTATAAATACACACAGCAGTTTAGAGCAATGTTAGAATGAGAGTGACTTCAGTTCTTAGAACTGTTATTAGTGTTTTGAACAATGGTCAAAACTTGAATTTCTGTGTTGTTACAGTTCTTTCTTCACTCCCTTGGCAGCCAAAGGGCACCAGCAGCTCAGTGGTGCCGACCCTCAGCCCTCCCAAGCACCCCTGCCAAGCAGTTTCCCTTGGGCACTTCTGCATCTCTAGCAGGTTAAGACCCACACAACAGCAGATGCAGGAGGGATGTGTAGAATTAAATGTGTGCTTCCTTTCCTGCCGTTCAGACCTTGTCTAGAAATGTTGTCCTCTTTCTGTTTGGGTGGGATTTTTTTGCTGAGTATTTCAGCAAATTATTAACTGTTGTTTATTTTTTATTTTTTATTTTTTTAATTTCTACACAAGTCAAAAATATATTTCCCTGTTCTTTTTTTTACTGAGCATGTAAAGCCTTTCTTTATCTGCACACCTTTCTGTAAGCTGCGATATATTACTGTGTGTACCATCATCAGCAGATCCTGCAGCACTCGACTCGAATCTGTTTTTGATTTTTTTTCCCCAAGAGCCTTACCTTTGCAGCTGTTCGATGTTCAACGTAATGAACACATCACAGGACAAACCACGTCTCACTGCTGTTAATCAGAAATGCTCCGGCTGCTGTCTGAGCACGGATAGAAGGCGTGCAGAGTTCTGCTTCTCCATTCCCACAGCTCTGGGATTGCAGCTCCATCACTGCCCGAAGCCTCCAATGTATCCCACCGTCTCTCTAATGTCTGTCATCGTCTGTCACCTCCTCTGTCCCCAGACCTGCTGCTCTGAAGCAGCAGTGATGTGAGCCCCGTGAGCATCCATACGCGCTGTTCCTATTCCTGTGCTGCTTGTATTTATCTTGACTAATTTATTTAAAAGTTTTATCTGAATTTTTAAAGTCTGGCCTTTCTTGGTAGCTGTGTACCTGTGTATCTGTATTTTCACTCTGACACGGGCTGGGTAGATTTGTATTTGCTGCTATCATTTGTGTATGCGCAAAGAACAGCTCCATCGCTGTCACGCTGCAGTCGTGTTTTGTACGGTTATTTAAATGCCGGTACAGAACCGTGGGAGAGCTTGGGTTGGAGGGGGCACGTCTGGTGTGGCCGCGAATTCCCCGAAATGTGCGCCCAGATTTCTTCACGTAAATAAATAAACCGACGCGCAGCTCAATGAAGAAAAGCGGCTTCGGGCACGAAGGGGGCTGAGGGCGCCCCCTGCTGGGTGCGGCGATGCGCTCTGCGGGCGGCCCGCTGTGAGTCCCGCCCTCTGCTGCTGATTGGTGAGCGGCCGCTGTGACACTTTCGGGGTAGACCGGAAGTCTTCGGCCGGAAGTCCTCAACCGGAAGTCAAAAACCGGAAGCTTGTGGTCTATCGGGAAGAGAGCACGGAAGCGTAGCGAGATGGGATGCGATGGCGGCACCATCCCCAAGCGGCACGAGCTGGTCAAGGGGCCTCGCAAAGCCGTCAAGGTTGGGGGGTGCTGCGCGAGGGCGGCGGGGATGTCGGCGGGCGGCTTCCGGGCCGGTTTTGTAAGGCTGGGCCCTGAGCTCGGGCCCACGGCCTGTGGGAGGCAGGGCTGGTTCGCACCTGGGGGTCGGGTCTGGTGCTGGGAGCGGGGCGGGAGCGCCTTTCTGTACCTGGGGCGATAGTGGGTGCTGTGGTGAAAGCCGCTTTATATTCTGGGAGGGATTACAGGCATGCGCAGCCTTTTAATAGCACGGGGTTGGAGCGTGCTTCGTTAGGGATGCGGTATTTGCTGCATCTGGGGACGCATCTGGGGTGCCATGTGTAGTGGCACTAGGCAGCTGGTGTGGCTCGATTTCTGAACATGAGCCAGCAGTGCGCTCTGGCAGCTTGAAAGGCAAATGAGATCCTGGGCTCCATCAGGAGAGGGGTGGTCAGCAGGGAGAGGGAGGTGATTGTCCCTCTCTACTCGGCTCTTGTGAGGCCCCATCTGCAGTACTGTGTCCAGGTGTGGAGCCCTCAGTACAAGAAAGACATAGAGATTTTGGAAAGGGTCCAGAGGAGGTCCAGACTAAGATGATCAGGGGGCTGGAGCACCTCCCCTATGAGGACAGGCTGAGGGAGTTGGGCTTGTTCAGCCTGGAGAAGAGAAGGCTGCGGGGTGTCCTCATTGCAGCCTATCAATACCTGAAGGGAACCTACACCCAGGAGGGGAGTAAACTCTTCAAAAGGGCTGACAACAGCAGGACTAGGGGAAATGGATCCAAGTTGAAGGAGGGAAGATTTAGGTTGGATGTTAGGGGGAAGTTCTTTACAAGGAGAGTGGTTAGGCCCTGGAACGGGCTACCCAGGGAGGTTGTGGATGCCCCGTCCTTGGACGTGTTCAAGGCCAGGTTGGACGGGGTCCTGGGCAACCTGATCTGAATGTGTGTGTTTGGTGGCCCTGCTAGGCAGGGGGGTTGGAACTACATGATCCTTGAGGTCCCTTCCAACCTGGGTGATTCTGTGATTCTGTGATTTCATTCCATCTAATTGCATTCTTGCAGCATTGGACACGGTGCTGTCACCGGGATTAAAGTTAGGAAAAACATCACAGCAAACATCAGAGCAGTTATACAGATAACCTTTAATAATATAAGCAAATAAATAGCATTTCTGCTCCATGTCAGACTGTGGCCATACTGCTACGTTATGCCAACTGAAGTAGCTTCAAATCTCAGCTTTTCTCTGTGGTCAAATACTTAATAAATTTTTGCTTTAAAACTGAACTTTCAGCTATCATATCAATATCCCTAGATTTGTTTTTCTTGTTACTTTTGCTCCTTATGAGGACTGAAATTTGGATCAAGTGGGTCTGAAATGTGGTTCTGTGGAGATGCATCATAGATAACATGAAGTATAAAAAACAGTAAATGAGGGAAGTGTAGAGATGGAGGTGTCAGAAAGTGAGAAAACTGACTTAGAGTTAGCAAGCTGGCCCCAAGATGCAGAAACATTTTCAACAGCTCAAAAGTGATCACGAGTTTTTGCTAATACTTTATGGAGCAACAGAGGGAGTAGTTTTGGTGAGATGCCTGGGGATTTGATTAACGCTTCAAGTGTTATTTGAATTTAATGTATAACTTGTGAATAGAAAAGCTGTTTTAAAAGTATTATTATTTCTTTTTCTTTAGGTTGACAAAACTGCTGAATTGGTGGCAAGGTGGTATTACTGCACTCTGAGTCAGGAGAAGTTATGTCGCCCCATAGTGGCCTGTGAGCTGGGCAGGTATGATGTTCTCTGTGTTGAAAGGTGCTGATTTGTGAATAAAAGAGAATGTTATGGGCATTAAATAGGATTACTGAAAATTTTATTTTGTAGGTTGTATAATAAAGATGCTGTCATTGAATTTTTGTTGGACAAGTCAGCTGATAAAACTCCCATGGAAGCTGCATCACATATCAAGAGCATTAAGGTAAGAAGGTTTTACACTAAAGAGTGCCACAGAATTCAGAGTCCTGTGAGACCTCAATTGGCTTCTCATCTCACTACCAGCAAATTTGCTAAAGGAAAAAATTGCAGTGGAAAAAATCTCTGGGAATCTGGTCATGCCTGAAAAATCATCAGTAAAGCAGCTGAAGTCTTATTTGCTTTTTATCTTTCAGAATGTAACAGAACTAAACCTTGCAGATAATCCAGCTTGGAGTGGTGATAAAGAAAGTAAAAAAGGTGACACTTATGATGACATGCAGTCTGCACGCTTCATATGCCCTGTGGTGGGGTTGGAAATGAATGGAAGGCACAGGTCAGTAGTTTACATTTCTGAATGTAGGTTATAAAAGTGGCTGCAATGTAAAGTGGAATCTGTAGCAAGTAAAGAAGTGTAAATGATGTAGGTCGTGTATGTCTTTATGGGGAATAGATGTCCTGCATTCTTTTCATCTTTTCCCCTTTAAGGATGAAAAGTTATCCCTTTCTGGAGTCAAAGTATGTGTATGATAAAAGAGTTAAGAGTAATGTTTACAGTGAATGAGAGACTTCGAGGTTTGAGGGCTAAACCGTGGGTGACTGACATGGATAAGGGGAGAAAGGTTGAGTGAGACCCCCCTCCTCCCCCACTTGTAGTAGAGCAAATTGTATTGAAATGCTAGTATCAATTTTTTATTATTATTATTTGGCTGAAGAAAGGCTTTCCTTTGCATTCAGTTTGGGCACATTTGGAATTTCTTTTTCTGTGCGTTTTAACTCTGATAGATGAGAGGGGTTGGGTTCACAGCTTAACAGCTGCAAAGTGTTTCTTCCTTAAGTGAATAATTACAGTTATTCAGATGGAATTCAAGAGAGAACCTGAAAAGTAAACCCGTTTTCCTCAGGGCCACCATAGGACAGTTTTTCTTCGTGTGAGGATGATGGAGAGGATTAAGAGTAGCTCTCCCTAAAGAGTTTGAAATGAAAAGGGTGACATTGTGAGCTTGCAGATACGTATTTTAGACACACAGTTTATTAAAAATGATCTGTTGCCTTTTCTTTAAAGGTTTTGCTTCCTGAGGAACTGTGGCTGTGTGTTCTCTGAACGTGCTCTCAAAGAAATTAAAACAGAAGTTTGTCACAAGGTGGGTTTTTCTTAGCTTTAATAGCAATGGGGTTACAGTGACCCTCAGAGACAGACGGACGTGTGTGTGTACATATGTATTTATATGTATGCATGCAGAACTGTGTTCTTGTCTACTATTTTAAAGTGTTCTGGTTTTTTTCATTTCAATATGCAGATTAGTAGCTGCCAGTTTGTGTATATGTAGCCCTAATTACCTGAATTTCCCCAGCACATGCTGTCTTTATACGGCAATGCAGTAAAGTGAACTGGAAAAAAATCACAGAGGAAAAGTAGTGTTGTGTATTGTGCTAATGCTAGGATTACAAATTGCTTCTTAGCAAAGAAGTGTTGCTGTCAGGTAGGCATTCTTTCAAAATGCAAAAACTCTCTGAGGTGCAGGGTTTGAATATTGTGGTTGCTGGATGCAATGTTTCTCCTGCTGGCTTAAGAACGTTTAGTTTGGAACCAGAATGGATCCTGTGGGATCCATGTGGGCCATGGTGAGTCAGATGTGTGATTTGATGAGTGCTTCAGAAAGAGCAATCCTGTCTTTGTCTCTGCACTCTTAGCACCCAGGCTTTCTTTTCATATGTTAGAATCTGATCTTGCTTCATCTCGAGCTGAGATTTGTGGTATAAATGCAAACTGGGAAATCCAGATGGATAGCAGCTCTTTTTTTCTACTGCTGTGAAATTCAGGAAAGGGCTTTCAAAACAAGCTGTTCTTGTGCATTAATCTCACCTATAAGCCTGCAGACCAGGTTTGAAAGCCTGTTAACATGTAAACAACTGTTTCCTAGAGGACTTTGCGAAGAGATGCATCAATGATGCAGGAAAAACATTGCTGAACATCTCTTCTTCAGCGAGTGCCAGCAGGCAGTCTGCAGTCTGGTGTTCTGTCAGCAAGGTCACAAAGCTCATATATTCGTGTGCTACAAGGTGTCAGAAAATGCTGTGCTTTGTGGAACTGTGGGGAATTATTTTCCTTTGCTCAGAGCAGAGGGTTCCTTCCTTTCTGGATCTCCTAGCTTGGCTCATCAGAACCCAGAAAGTGATAAACCACTTTCCACTGGGAGATCCCACAGTCAGCTTCTCTCTGCTCACTTCTCCATATTTTTTCTTTTAATTATTTCTGTGGCAGCTCATAGATACAATGACACAGCAACGTGCTTATTGTGAAACAAGTGTTTAGAAGCAGGCCACTGCCTAACCCAAGGAACTAGAAAAACACCAGATTAAGAATTCAGTCTCCTTTGGTTTATCTTGGCAGTGTTTGCTGCTGTCCTGGATTTAGAAGGCTTTATAGAGCTTAGGTGCACGGGAGATGAAGCAGTCTTTTCATTTCAGTGATCAATAAAAATTCATTTCAAAATAAAAATAATTCCTCAGTAGGAGCTTTACACGAAGTGGTTGAACTGATGGTTTTACACAGACATGCATCTTTTCTAAGGCATTTTTTTGAAGTTTTATAGAGCAAAGGAAGGAGGTTGTAAACAGCAGTGGGAAGATGGGTGCTGAAATGTACAGGATGTGACTGTTAAGAGGAAGGAAGAGCAGCAACTTTGATGAAGGCATTTGTTGCTGATGAGTGCCGTGCAGCACGGAGCCCTGACTCAGCAGCTTTCTGCTCCGTCTGCTTCCTGCCTGCTGTTCTTCAGGAAGGACTGAATGTGACATAAAAAATACCAGGTTAAAATCTGCACTTTTAAGCGAGAGCTTTTCACTTGCTGTTTTGATTCTCCATCAGACTACTAAAATTAAATTAAAAGAACAACCATACTTGAAAATCATTCTTTCTATTTGAAGGTGTCTTGAACAAGGCTCTCAGTGCTAATCTGTGGCAGTCTATTTGTTGGCAGAGCAATGATTATTGAATTTGTGCTGAAACTTCCAGACTTCTGATCAATCTGTGTAATACAGGGATTATACAGATGAGATAATACAGCTGTTCCAGATGCCTTATCAAGGGAATCAGTGAATGTGTGGCATGTAGTAGGGCAGCTTGAGGAGGGAGAAGGGCTGGGAGCATGCAGTGGAGCCACCAAACATCTGTTTTACCATGTTCTGAATAGGCTCTCTGTGGCATTTGTGATGGGGCTGCTCTGATTCTGCTTCCTCTGTGCAGATTTCTGTCATTAACACAGGAATGATGACACTGATTGAAGTAAAGGGTGGAATTGTACAGGAGCTCTGTGCTCACTCAGTGCTGTAAATGCCGTGGTTCTGGCATAATCAGAAGGGGCATCCAGCTTCTGAGATTGATGAAACCTACTGCACAGAGGGGCCAGAAGGCAGTGAGAAGTACAGATGAATTGTTATAATATTCCCTGTACTTTGTTTAATTAGTTCCTTGCTTATGACCATTGTACAAACCTCTTTTTTAACCAGGTTTTTCAAGTGTAGTCTCTTGCTTCTCTTTACAGCTTCTTTTGGAAGCATTTCTACATTTAACAAGCTTTCATACATGCCAGAAGTATATCTTGCCTACTAAAATCTGTGCCATGTTAAACAATCAAATGTTTACCTTAGATATAGAGCTATTGAAAGTGTTCCACAGGCTTTTTGAAATAGAAATTGTGCATTCATCTCTCAGATGTGTGTTAATGTGTGTGCAGTGTGTTACAGAGCCCAGGGTCTCCTTGGAGCACAGCACGCTGCCACTCTGTGCTCAGTGCAGCAGTTACCAAAAATTAGTAAACATCAGGAGCTGTGTGAGAGCAGATTGATCATGTGAATGGTTTTGTAGGGCATTTTAAATGCTTTCAGCTTTCACTGGTTTATTACTTGATTTTTTTTTTTTAAGCTGTTGATAGAACTAAAAAAAAAAACAAACAAAAAAGCCACACTATGAGAAATTGATGATGTTGTGATTACTCAGCAATGGCTAAAATGATGTTTCTTAATAATTAAGAATGGGTGCATTAATCAGGGCTTTTATATGTATACAATTTTGTGATTTAAACAATAAAATCCTTTAGGGAAGGAGGTTTGCTCACTTGTACCTTTCTTCAGCTGATGTTGGTGAAGTTGTAATTTTTGTTTTCAAGAAGAAAGCTGCTTGTTGTTTTTTTTTCCTCAGATTGATGAGTTCCTGCAAGCTGAGCCAATCTGAAAGTAGTTCCTACTTTCCTCATTCATTTCAGAACACAATTGTTCTGCATGGCATGATGAACAGTGAAAGCTAGGTACTGCATTCTCTATAGAGACAGCAGTGAGGAATGTGACATTCGTGCTTTTAAAGCCAGCATGGAGTGGAGAAAGAAATGCTGGGAGCACCTTGCTGTGGATTGAGTGTTGTTTGGAGAGGAGTTGCTGTGCATTTTGTTCCCTCTAATATGTGTAGAGACCCAGCAGTGTCAGAGTTGGATTCAGAAGGCCGTTCAGCGTGCCGACTGACTTGTTCCTTTCCTTCCATCCATAAAGGAATGTCTTCAGCAATAGTCAGCTATGGGGTTGGCTGTGAGTAGGCTGAGTCCAGGCCTTTGGGTTGAGTTTGTAAGTTTCTGTAAATAAATAGGGACCAGATGGTCCTTCTTTAGGTTAAAGTTCATTGAAAAGCATTGTTTCCAAGAAACTTGTGTTGGAAAATGAGCATTACAGTTCCAGGAAATGTGTTTGTTCTGCTCTGGGGCATTTGTTAATTCAGTTTTGTGGGTTTTGTTTTGTTTTGTTTTTGAAAAATACTTAATATTTAAGTTTTCCTGCAAAATGAGTAATATCTGGGGTGTATATTGAAGCTTACATCTGAATTGCTCACAGACATTTCTTTACAATTTGTAGTTTCTAATCAAGTAAACTTACAAATAACAGGATGTTTTTTACTCTCTTCCATCGGAGTTAATACAGAAAATTGAAGCTTGTTTGGATTTAATGGAATGAACTTTTTGGCTGCATTTTTGCAAAAAAATAAAAACCTTTTAAAGGAGGAAAACCTGAGATGACTTCTCAGGATTCACCACCATGTCTGCTCTGTCCCCTGTCTATCTCCAGTCTCTTCTGTGGCACAGTTGAGAGGACTTGTTTAAGAGTCCTTAAGGGGAAGGGGGGAGCAGCTCCAACCTGGAGGAGGGCTGCATCCTCGATCTCTTTATATTCCTATTCCCTGTTTTGGCTTCGGTTGATATGAAAAGCCACTTTCTTTGTGCAGGCTGATTAGAACTGCAGTTGGTTGCAGAGGATCTGGGAAATAAGATCCTTATCCTGGATGCTTCTGGGTGTTATCTCCAGTTGTCAAGATTCAGGGAAGCTGTGGGGATTGAAAAACAGCTTTTCACTCTGCCTTTGTTCCCTGGCTTCCCATTTCCTATGTCTCCTAGCCCTAAATGCCTGCAGAGGATGAAAAACAAGGACTTGAAGTAAACACAGTGTTGCAGGACACCTACTACTGTTACTGATACAGACACCCTTTTTAGTAAGAGCAAAACATGAATAGTGCATGAGTGGTGTTGCCATGCTACACAATGAAGTTAGAAGTGCAGCTGGCCATGAATGGCGGTGAGATGGGCTGTGTGTGAAACTGGCTGTCATCTGCTTCTCTGCAAGCTCTGCAGCTTTAGTGACACGTTTGCCACTCAGAGCAATCTGTTTCATAAAGCATACACCAGACATGACTTTAGTTAGCTTGTACTCTTCGTATTTCACCTTTGTGCAGTCATTACTTCCATCTTGTTACTCTTATACCAGTTAGTCCTCTTTTTTTTTTTTTTCTTTTCAGCTACAGACATGGGGAATGTGTATTTTCCAGTTAAATGAGTCACTTAGAAGATTATGAACTTCCCCCTTCTTACAGACATCATTTTCTGTAGGAATTAATCCTTTAGCAGCCGTTGCTCTTTCTGTTACTGTAGTGAGTAACACTAACTGCCTATTTCACTGGTCAAACAGTAGTACAGCATCACAGCACGGGGGTAAGCAGTGCACCAAGCGAATGAAGCCTATGGGTGAAAACACTGATGGGTTCTCAGTATTCTGGATGTACATTTACATTTCAGTTAATCTCAAACATCCAGCTTCATGTTGAAAGAGTTCTCTTCCTGAAAACGCCAGTCATCTTCAATTGGGACCTCTGCCTGGTGCAGCACTTTCAGCCTGTGGCGTCTCTCTAGGCAGTCCATCACCAGTGGATACGTTGCAGGCTCAAATTTGTTGGCAAACAAGTGAGGCGATTCGATAATCCACTGTAAATCCCCCAGACCATAGACACAAATGTCTCTGATGTAATGACCTGCAAAGACAAATTGAAGTGTCTGAAAGCAGAGGAAAGCTGCAGGGAATCCTGAAAGAATATCTTCATGCTGTGGGGTTACTAACACCTGTTACCTCTTGACTTCACACGCTGAAATGGATCCAGAGCTTAGCCCTGGGTCTAAAATTTCCAGGCTGTTCTGATTTTGTGTTTTACATACATGGATGCGTGCTGTCTCCACCTGCTGCTCTGACAGTGCCTATCTCGTGGTGGAACAGCTGAAGTTCTCCTACCTCATTTGGATCCATTTTTAAGAAGGCAGCGCTTTCCTGGTTGAGTTTGCAGTTATGTATATTTAACTATCTTTTGCCTTTTATTCCACGTGTCAGCACTGTCCTGCTTCTGTAAATCAGATTGAAGAGATTTCATTCAGTTCTGCTGTATCTGACAAATGTGTTGCTCAGTAACCCCCTCACTTTGCACTAAAACTGAAAGTCTAACGAGGGCGTTGGTGAATGCAAACAGAGGAAGGTAATTGAGTACAAAGAAACTTGCAAAATAAGAAAACGTGCACACTTGCAGTTCTGTTGTTGGCCCATTGAATTGTGGAGCTGTTGTAAGTGGGGGGTTGGGAGAAGGGCGGTCAGCAGGTGGATACTGTGACGATCTGTGCAACAGTGTGTCAGAAGGTATTTGGGTTGGATACAGCAGAGCGGGATGGGCGGTTGTTTTATATGATAATTCCACAAAAGAAAGTGTTCCCACCGAGGCTATTTCAATGCATGATACATAACTAGCAGTGAATGCAATTGTAGCTCACGATAAAATCTCACGTTACCTTTGCAGCCTTTGTGTACGGTTCCTTCTTGATCTTTCCATTTAATGGCTCGTATGTTTCCTTCCCAGTCTGCGTGTGGTGTAGCACCTGGGGCATCTTTACAAGAGTAAAGTTCTGATGAGATTCCTTTCTACTTATTTGGGGGATAATTTTGAGAGCATGAGCTTTATCACAGTAAAAATTTACTTTTTTAATTAACTCTTCTTTAACTGATAGCTAATGGTCTGCACCATAAGTAGGACTTCTCTAGAATCAAGCTCCATTTCTCAGCCATCATAAGATAGGGTTTAAAGGAGCAGCATCAAGACTGAATGACCACATCCATGCAGTGTAACTCAGGGTGTTGTTAAGCTCTAGAACAGAACTCAGCTCTGTCCCATGCCCCAGTGCTGTTGGTGCAGATGTTGCTCTTAATAGAAATAACATAAATCTTACCCTGCAGACGGTTCAGTGTGACCCAGTAGTGCTCATCCGGACTGTACGTGTCTCTTGACCATTCAAGCAAGTCTTTTGCACGTGCATCAGTCAGTGTAAACTCTACAAATTCTTTAGTTAATATGTAATAGGCACTACCAAAATATATGGTCAAGTTGTATGGAGGTTTAGCTTTTGCATTCTTTGTGGGATACACATACGACACTCCAGAATGCACGTATTCTCTGTAACTAACCTGTGTCCTGTGCTTCATGTGAAGTGGTTGGACTACCCCGGGAGTCATATTTTTACCATTCCATTTACTTTTGATATATTTTATAATGTCTTTGTTTGTTTTAATAGGATAATCTTGGCCACACAGATTAATAACATAATTCCATTGGATTTTGGAATGAACCAGATCTCTCATGCAGTTAATATCAGCTTGTAGCCTTGAAAATCCTGCATAAACAACACTCTCCCTTTTTGAGGAAATAAAAATATTTTCAAAGCAATTTACAATGTTTTGTACAGCAGCTTTATAATCTGTTGGTGACTTCTCATCAACGTGTATGCAGTAAATATTCTGAGGTGTATAAATAGCTCTTAGCAGCTTTACAAACATCTCCAGCTCCTTGTGGATTGTGATAATGTACGCCAGTGAGAAATTTCCTTCTTCATCTGACAGTGGTCTCGTTATAAAGTGCAGAGCCTTGAGAACTGTGGAGCAGTTGCATGAGGTCCGAACACAGCTGAGTGCTGCAGGTCTGTAGGTGTTCTGACAAATGCTTCCAATTTTAAGGGCCGCAGTTTTCCCCACAAAAAGAGCTGGACAAAGTTCATCTGGATAAAATCCACACTCTGCTCTGTTTGTGCTAAATTTCTGTTGCTCTTGCTCTGCAGAAAGTGTGTCCTTCAGGTAGATGAAAGTGTAGATGAACATACAGACAGCAATGCACAGTAAAAATCCTGATTTTGTTGCATCGAGTGGGTTCATCTTCTATTATCCAGATACTGTCTTCTGATCATAGCTTAATTAGGCATGCAGATTATCTGAAAGGAAGATTGAGATAGAGACGGAGACAACCCTATTGACTCTCTTCTTTTAATTGATGACATAGTAGTAGTGCTTTTGTTAAGGCTGAGGTTACTCTTTCCAGTTACTAGGAAGGACTGTTTGTGTGCCCGTGCTCACGCTGCAGTGCACTGGAAACAGTACTTAGAGACCATGAGGTGCTCTTCCTATGACAAACAAAATTAGGCAAAGAATCCCAAATGGCTTTGTACACTAATTACCAAATGGCCAATAATATAGAAGTTAATCGTACAACCAGTGCAGGTTGGTCGGGGTCCAGCCCTCAGAGTTGGGGAGACTGTGAGCAATGCAACTAAGGGGCACTCATTGCTGGGATTTGCTTGAGGCCTGGCAACCTCACGTTCTGCTGGGGAGGACCAGGATTCAGTAAATCAGGTCAGCAGCAATTGTATGAAATAACCAAAAGGGGAACACTAAAATGCAATCCACAATATGCACTGTTCTTTATCCTATGAAGTGAGCAGGCATTTCTAACTTGTTGGAGACTTTTTTCCCCCTTCTCTTGACAACTTTGTTGAAGTGCTTTGGAAAGCACCTCATTTTTCCATTGTGATTTTTTTTCCCTGCATGCATCTTTCTTACTGAAACGTCACAAGTGCAGCAGTCCTGAGTCCTCCAGCTCCTACAGGAGGTCTGTATCCCTTTCCTAGAGAAAATTCCCTGCAGTGGAGGAAGGGTCATCAGCTGTCATTAAGCTTAATAATCAAGAAATACTTCATTTGTATTTTAAAGAGAATTCATCTGCTGTTGAATTCTACCTTATTTAGTGAACTTGTTTTTAACGAATTTTATAATTCAACCTATAAATATCCCATACATTGCATCATAACATATTTGTCATTATATAAGAATGGAGAACAAGCATCTTCTTGTAAATGTAGTTTTTCATCTGAATGCTGTTGTACTTCAAAGACTCTGGGTTTTCATTAGATAAAAGTGGGAAATAATTTTAAAAAAGAAAACACAGCTTAGGACTGTTTTAGAAGCTTGAAAATAAAGAGGGCATTGTAGTGAAAGTAAAGAGAAAAAAAGAGAGACTGAGAATTTTAAAAGCATTAAAAATACAGAATTCGTACCAAGAGAACAGATACTGTATAGTAGTAATATCTTAAGATCCATTAGGTTGTCAGGAAGAAATGTACTTATTTTGTTGTGCTTACCAGTATGCACTGCATTTCATGCTGGATGAATGCCTCTTTTCCACTGAGCATTCTGGAAAGTGGATTTGTGTGTTAGGTGGAGGATTCATCCATTTTGATTCTGTGTTCTGTCAGCGGAGCTCTTCAGTCTGCACTGAACGCAAAGGCCAAAGAAAAACAGGAGGAAATCAAGGCCCAGGGGAATATATTTTTTTTTTCCCTCAGCTGCTCCCAAGGGATAAATTTACTGTGTAAACAACCTTGATTGTCTTTCAGCCATTTGCATGGAAAAAAAACAAAAACTTCAGCAGCTCGAGTCCACTTCAATCTTTCAATATCACACAAAGAGGAAGGGAAAAGGAATGGCAGTCTAAGGTGGAAGTAAGGATTTCTGCAGTGGAAAGGACGAGGGTGGTGCTGCAGGCTGCTACCAGCTGACTGCCAGAGCCAAGCAGGGATTTGCATAAGGGCCATTAGCAAAAGCAGAAGTTGGGGAGGGAGTGTTACAGAAACACTGAACCTTTTTGGAGCCGAAGCTAGAAAAAACAGTTTGTTCTTAGTGAATAATTAAAGGAGAGACATTACAGTTACTTTGAAATAGTGAATGTGATGAGATCTCTGTGGAACTTCACATTCTGGACATAAAAATTTCACTGAAGGTACTGCACAGTTACAGAAATGTTTGGGACTTGCTTGGAAAACAGCATCTGTCTGTACAGCATGAGCATTCTGTCAGCTTTTCTGCTTTTCCATTGTTTATTACATGTTGGATTTTTTGTTTTGTTTTTTTTTTAGTTCATTACAGCTCTGCACAGTTTGTGAAGGTTAGCTCTCTGCAGATCCAAGCTGTAACCTGTTTGTTCCATCCTTGAAATTCTTACTGCCCATCACCTCATAGCTTCCAGGGATGTTTCAGATTAAGTATTTACTATGGATTTTTTCCTACTGAACTGTGTAGCATCTAGAAGCTGTGTTTTATATAGCAGCATAAGGGCATACAAACACTGCTGTCAGCCAAGAGGAAATAATTCCTTCCCCAATGCTTAAATGATTCTGGGGAATGACTTAATGATGAAGCCTTTCCAACAAGAGCAAAACTTGACATCTTTCAACCTCAGTATATATTACAGAATTCACAAACTAACTTTCTGCTTGTGTGTTAATGGTTCTGGGGCTGGAATTGTCTCTGTTAGTCTTGTTCTGAATGCAGTCTAGGAGACTTACAAGAGTCTCCTAGCCCCAGCTCTGTGACCTGCTGTGAAGAGCTGTGTTACCACAGTCCTGCCCTTGAAGAGCAAGATCATTTCTTACCATTAAGAACATCCACACTCCAGACTAACCAAGGCTGCCTTGTCTTTCAGTTTTCTTATGCTGGAATGCAACTGTAGGTATTGAAACTCAGCCTGTTCTGTACTATGGGTAGGTTTGCTAAACTCAGAGCATGAAGTTGTCTTAATTTTTAGAAGTGCTGAGAGTGGCATTCTTCAGAGAACAGCCCATTGTAGGGATGGTCACGAACCCTTGGGCTGCTGTCCTGATGGACAGTCACCTAATGGAGAGTTACTGTCTTAATTCAACTCCATTAAAAGGTAAACTCTGGAGAAAAATTCAATTATACCTGAAAGCAGGCCTGTGAAATATCACCTCAGTTTATAAAAGCCCCATTAACTGTATATGTTGCAGTGCATTTCACAGTTAGGATGGGATCATTTCACAGCTCACTGTTTCTTCCTGCTGTAGGGTTTCAGAGTGCAGCGTTGCCTCTCTGAACCTCCTGCTCTGTCTGTACCCTTTGAACTGGTTGATGTTAATGTAGGCTTAGGAATGCTTCATCTTCTAATAATTACACGGTGAAAAGGCTGTAGCTCTTGTATTTCCAAATATTTTTACGTCTGTCTGTCATCTGAAAGATGTTTACGCTAAGGCCTGCATAAGCAAGTGAATACTAATTTAGAACTCAATAAACTCATTTGTAAAATTGGTGTTTTTAACTGCTTTTTACTTAGCTTTTTCAGTCAGCCTGGGTGAGTATGCTGATTCTGCCTCTGCGTTGTGACACGTATCAAGTAAATGAAAATGTTCTTCAATCCCAAATTGTACCACCTTATACATTCTAGAGCATTCTTATTTGAATATTACATCAATATTTACCCATAAATGCAAACAGATCTTTGGAGACTTACCTTCCTATCTATGATTTTGTTGTTGGATGGTGTACTTGACCTTATTGCAATTTCAGTCAAATACTACAGGAGCTACTTCAACCCCTGAGGTACATGCTTGTGAGATGCTAAGCTGTTTGGAACAGAAGTAAACCACATATTTGTAAGCATTGAGACTTTTGATGTAAACAGTGCTTGTAGTAATGGCCAACCTGTCCTGCACATCAATGACAGAGTAAAAACAAACAGACCCCGACTGCAGGCTCGAGTATTCTGCTAAAGTGAAATGGCCTTTCTGAAGTGAATTTTTTTCATAAAAATTAGACTATTTTGTGCTTTATTTAAGAGAGTGAAAAACCTGAAGTCCAAGAATGTAATTTATTTCGTCTTACCTTGTCCAGAGTCAGCCAGGAGAAGGCAGCATAATAAAAATGAATAGGGTCCCGTTGTCCTTCAGCAACACTCAGGCAGTGTTCTTCATTCTGTTGCTTGTGTGGAAATTTCATAGAACTGAAAGGGGTTAAACATTAACACGACTTGATGTGGTTCCCTGCGATGCTTAGCATGTTTATTCTGCTGTTCAGCTTCAGAAGAAATGTCCTCTGCTTCACGATAATAAGAGAAAATGTGAGCTTCTCCAAATTTTTGGTGCTGCTGTTCAGAAACAGTCTTTAAAAGGCCTGAAATCAGACTTTCAGATACGTAGAGTGCATTGCTGATGATTGTAAATAGTTGTGGTTTACCTCCAAGGCTTTAACCCCAGTGCTGCTAGCAGAGTGTGCTGGATGATGAGAATGGGAGGGAAAGCTGCCCTTTCTCCTCCTCCTCCTCCTCCCTCTTCCTTCTTAACTGTTTGCCTGCTGAAACTTTCCAGATTGCAGCAAAGAAGCATAGGAAGGAAATGCCTCTGGTTGTTTCCACTGATGTCTGGCACTGAAGGGATAATGCATGAAATGTCATCCTCCTGAACTGTTCGCTGTTTGTGCTTTTATTAGGACTCTTGGTGGGGTTTTAATAAGTGAAAAATTAACAGTTCAGGTTTACTGGATTTGCAAAGCTGTTGCAGTAAGTGGGGTGGGAAGGCTGGCATATTTTGGATACTTACAGATAAAAATAGAATATTGCTCGGAAATAAAGAGAAAACCTCAAAGTAAATGAGGGCACAGCTGCAGGAACAGCAGATAGAAAACTCACTGACTTGAAGGGAAGCTGTGTGAATAGAGGCTGCAGCTCGGGCAGTCTGCTGTAGTGGATGCTGTGTAACTCCTGAGAGAAAGGACTCAGCACAGGACGTGCAGTGTGTGGGGGAGACTTTCCCACTCATCCCAGGTTGTCCATCAGTCTTTGTGCCATTGCTGCTCAGACACAGCGCCAGAAGTGCTGCTCACAGCTCCTGCAGTGCTGCCCTTCCAGTGAAGGAACTTCTGGAAAACTCTCTCATGTTTGTAGTTAACGATTACTGTCTCTTGTAGCTGTTAATTCGTCAAGCTTGTGTGGCTGGTAAATGAATGCTGGCTTGGTCCTTGGCTGAATAGCATGTCTGCTC
The DNA here is from genome assembly GCF_026119805.1 of Tympanuchus pallidicinctus. Lineage (NCBI taxonomy): Eukaryota > Metazoa > Chordata > Aves > Galliformes > Phasianidae > Tympanuchus > Tympanuchus pallidicinctus. The sequence continues at coordinate 1,928,141 of NW_026294722.1, forward strand.
AGTGCCATCTCTGCATGTTGCCCTGTCTAAAAAGGAATGGATGGGACGTGAGGATGCACATCCCCTGTTCTGGAGAGAAGTGGCTTTGGAAGAGTATCGACTCCTGCCTTGTTCATAGTCAGATCTGGGAGGGTGGCAGGAGTTAATTTGGTGTTCGTAGTTCAGGAAATGACTTTCAGGTTTCTGTAGGGCATTAGATTTTAATGCTGATGTAAATACCTAGATAATGGGAATGTATTTGCCTGTTATCTAATTGTATTATGAGGCTGCAGTAGTCGTGGATGGAACTAATCTGAAACACTGAACAAAATAATGGCTATCAGAAGTAATGAACAGCAAGGAATTGGGTACAAATGTTGTCTTCTAAGTTTCGGCCACAGAAGATGATTTTGTTATTACTGAAAACGAACAAACAAACAAAAAACCCCAGCACCTTTGTTCTCTAATGAAGACAACTATCCTACCCTATTAAAATAACCTTATTGTTCCCGTGATTTTAAGTCTTCAGGGTTTAAAGTTGATGGTGGGTGGGTGTGTTCACGTGTGTTATAGAATCGTAGGCTGTTTGTAGGATATATAGCATACATATAAATGTATAACATCAGCTTTTGAAGACTTCTTAATTGTATGTGCACAGCCTTTAAATAATTCCCTGATGTATGTTAGGCCATTTTGGTGCCACAAATGTACTTTTATGCTTTTGTGATTGGATCCTGAAAGGACATCTGGGCAAAACCTACACAGCCCATCCAGCACGTCCTTCAGTGTAAATCCCTTCAGCTTACAGCTCTTCAGTTACCCTGAGTCTCACCCACAGCTCTGCAAGCTGCTGTTCTGATGCCTTTGTCCATTTCAGAATAGTGTTCAAGTTCATTGGATTGTCTTCTGTTCAGAGTGCTGCAATAGCATCAAGGAACTGTGGAAGTACCTTCATACGTATTTAAAGTCCCAGTATAAACAAGGTACAGCAAGGAGACCTTGTGATATTGTCAGACAAACATCTGCCAGAGAACACCTTGACTGGAAGGAATAACCTTCCTGAATTTGCAAAGCTGAAATTCCTTTGTTTTTCACACAAACGTTTCAAGTACTTGAATTATTTTTTTTTTTTCATGAAGAAACAGTGATTGCTTCTAAAAAAAAAAAAAAAAAGCAGCCAGAATTAATACTACTATCTACTGTAAATAGGGAAACTGGAGAAGGGGGAGTCAGTGCAATTTCACTTTAGAAGAGTTCCATCTGTGTTTTCCAGATGAAAGCCCGGAATTTCTTTCCTTTATAAGAACATTTATGAAGGTTAGAGTGCTTTCACATGAACTTTCGCTGCAGGAAGCAACCTTGTGGTTTCATATGCTTGATAGGATGTGATTTTAAAAACTACTTCCTAAGTCATTAGTCTGTAGGTGGCTGTGTGCAGTTCCTGCTGCATTCAGAAGAACATCAACGAGAAGTGAGCATGGAGGGCTTCTTTGGAATCAGAACTGTTCCAGTCGTTCTGTCCTCAGGATAAAGACTGTGGTCTGTCCTGACTGGGAGACTTCTCACTCCCAAATGCCTGAGCTCAGACTGAGCTGCTATTTCCAACAGTAGCTCATTGAGCAGCGATGGAAAAACAGGCTGCTCTCCCACTTCTGACCCACTGCTCTGCCCAATGCACTGAATATTCATCTCTGCAACCCTTAATTCTCTGCCACAGTGGCTCACTATTCATTTTTCAAACTGTTCATCACTTGGGCTACCTGTGTTTGTTGTAATTGAACAAGTGAAAGGTATGTATGGTACCTTAATGCCTGCTACCAGTACATGAGTAACCTTTACAAACCTCAATGCAGAAAACAGAGGAGTGGTAACAGAGAGGAACATGAACCAATCCTGCAGATTTGCAGAAAGCCTCTGGATTTACCAAAATTAAAAAGAAATGTAAACGTAAAAAACTAATGAGATCTTAAAATGGCAAATGCCATAGTGGATGTGCTGGGTGTTTTCCAGATGATTAAAAATTGTGCAGACATCTGTGTACTCAATCAGGAAGCAAGTTACATGAAGCAGATTACTTATATAATCCAGATTAATTAATAAATGCTCTTTGAAAATGTAAAACTTGGTAGTGTTTAATAAATCAGGTGAAGTACAGTGAGATAACAGGGCTGGGTTAATGAATAATGCCATTTTCGGGGCTCCTTTGTTTAAATGAATTGCTGCTCTCAGGCATTGTTTTTTATATGACTGTCAGTGAGTGGAAAAATGCAGTGCTGTACTGCTTAGGTCTTAATCAAATGCATTCACAAGTGAAAAAAACCAATATTGTCATGGCTCTGGAATTCTTTTAGAGCGTGCTGTGCAGATTGGTGTGGGAGCTGCTGTTAGATGTGGTTGTCAGAAGTTCATGATTCACTACAGAGCTGAATGCTTTTCTTTCTGTGAGAACGAGGTACCAACGGTCGGTGCTGTTCTGCTCAGTAGTAGAACCTACCATGATTTTCCCTTTGGTGTTGTAAGTGCTGTATGAAACATGAGAAGAGAAGAAATATTGGAAAAGACAAGCAGCAAAAGGAAAGATTAGAGAACTCCTTAGAGAGAAGAGGGTAATCAGAGGGGTTAGTTCTAGCAAAGGTGCGCTGGGATGAAGATCCTGAAAAAGTAGTGATTTTTTTCCTCTTGCCTTGAAGTGTGGTGTTCCCTTTCAAGAGGAAGATGTGATTATCCTTAATGGTAATAAAGAAGATGTGGAAGTACTGAAGAAAAGAATGGAGGACAGAAGACTCAAAAGTAAATTAGAAAAGGTAATCTTATTGTATATTGAGTTATTTTGTGTGATGCAATCTTCTGTCAGATCACATAACTTTTTCTGCTGCTCTTTATACCCGCTGGAAGATGGACTTGGTGTGCTGTGTTGTACTTCAGTGCACTTCTAAAAGCAGAGCTTGTGAGATGCTGTGTCCATATTCCACTCACAGTATGCTCACCTTGTATCTGCTGGAATCTGTCTTGTGACTAGCAGGCACGGTGCTCTGAAAATCATGGAATTCAGTGATACAGGTATAATGAAGCCAAGAAGTGTGGTTGTGTTCTGCAGTTCTTAACAGTCCTGATTAATGACAGTGATTATTCTCACTGTCTTGGCATATTTTTTTTTTAATTTAAACAGGCAGAATGCCATCAAAATATCCCTACTGTGCACTCTCATGTATACTGCTGTTCTGTCAAGTAGCAGTTGCTGCATGGCACAGAATTGTCAAATGACAGCAGTGCAGTGAGCTGCCTGTCTTCCTGCCCATAAGACAAAGCATGAAGAAGAAGGAGCTAACACTCTTCTGTAGCAATCTTTTCAAGTTCTAATTTCTCATGTGTGCCCATGATGAAATATATATATGCTCACCTACATTCATACGTACTATACATAATGCTGCCAGATAATGGGAGGTAGCTTTTCTTTCTAGATCAGTAATAACAAAGACGAAAGCGCCCTGAAAATAAGGGTGGCTTTGTTTTGTGCATTTACAGTGAAGAGCTCCAGGAAAGCCTGGCCTGCTGTCAGCATTGTGCTGCTCTACCACCACCTTCTGGCCGTGCTCTGCAGCAACTTGTGGTGTGGCATCTTTTTCCCAAAGCGTTAACCATGTTCTTCACAGCATGGGTTCTCTTAATTCTCATAAAATATTTCAATAATTTATTTTCATTGTGTTTGTCTGACGTCGTTGAGTTATGTGCTCCATTCTGAGTGTATGCAGTCTGCTTTTATGATAATGACACCAGTGGCTGTTCTAATACATCTTTCTTTTTCACGTTGGCATTTTATGTAACCCAAGCCAGTAATGGGATACTTGTTGTTGCTGCTGTTTGTGGGGTTTTTTTTTTGTTTGTTCTCTTTTTTTCATCTGAACAATTATAAATTAGCTTGGAAAATCTGGTCCACAGATGCTTTTAAAATTTTTCAATTACTCCCACCTTTTCTTCCTGAGGAATTTGCAATAAAGGACCCAGTTAATGCAAGTTACCCGGAAGGGATTTTTCAATTAACTAAGTGAAAAGATGCGATATAAGATGTGGGATTATTCTGAATTTCTTAATGAAAAATATCTTTATCAATTACAGTTACTGTGTCCTGTTGGAAGTCCTTCCATTTCCTGTCCCACAAGTGGGTCCAGAGCATGAGTTTACATTGGTGATTATCCCTCCTGCTGCCCCACTGCAAAGTGCACAAACCAAAATAGCAAAGCTGGATGGTTTAGTTCTGGCCTGTATGGTTTTCTTCAGGATTCCTTTAAGGTTTCTGAGATTATTATTTTTGCCTTATATAAATAATGTAAAAGTATGGAGCGATATTGTGGAAGGAACAGTTTCAATGTGTGAGACATAAAAATGTGGCAAGCTGTGTGTCTATCAAATGCAAACTGAGAATCAGTACGTCATCAGATTTCTGCTTGTGTTGTTTCAGAAGTCAAAGAAATGTAAGTCAGCAGAATCAGCTGCCCTGCAAGTCACCACTGAAGGTAATTTCACAGCTGTGCATCAGCTGCACTCTTAGAAGCCATGAAACAGAAAGACAGTTCCACTTTTTTATTTCATAGATTCTGCAGGTCCCTCTAAAGTTAAGAACAGAAAGGACTGCATCGCCTCCAGCTCTGGGGAGAAGAGACACATCGTCTTCACCAAAAGCTCAGGTTGGTGGATGTGCTTTCATCTAAGTGTGAAAAAAGCACGCTAATAGATATGCTTGGAAAAATATTGTGATCCATGTCTGACAGTTTTGCACTGGAGTTTCCAGAAGCTGCCCTGTTACTTCGTTTATTTTTGAGTCTTTTTTTTAAAGACACGTTTAGGTTAAAGTCTGTCACTTTTCTCACCTCACCAGTCCTTGTGTATTCTTTTCTGCTTCATACTTTTTTATATTTTCAGTTCCCCCCGTTCTGACTTTTGAGCTTCTTCACAGCCTACCTAATGTATTATTTTTCTCAGCAATAAGAGGTCAGTTCCTGTCTCCATGTGAGCCATGATTTCATGGCTTGCTATTTCAAAGAATCCACTCTTTTCAAAGCATGTCCTAAAGGCTGTCTTTTCAAGCTGGAGTAGGAGGCTGCCTCATGAGCTCACAGAAGGCACAAAGCTCCTTGCTCAATAGGAACTGTACTCAGCTTTTTCTTAAAACAGAGTTTTGCAATACTGTCTGCAAAAAGTGTACACAACTACAGAACTGACTCTGCTGCAACTCTGTCACTTCTTCCTCATTCTGCCCAGTTTGTCTCATCTACTTCCATCATGTAGTGAATTTTGGTAAATATCAATATAGTGGGAATTGACTTCTTATTGTGGTTTCATAATACCTAAAACTACAGACTCTGCACATGCTTGTGAGTGATGAGTGTTGTGGTGAGAACTAATCAAGTAATAAACACTCTTGGCCAAATTGCATTTTTTTCAATTGGTCATGGCAGACCTGCTTATGTCATTTCAATGCTGCTAAGCTTTGAGTTGGTGGAAATCAACGTGAACAAATGAAATCAGAAATTCTTATTCACACAGCTATATAGACAAGGGTTTGGTGCATCTGTTTTATTGTTTTCCCAGAGTGCAAGTGGTCAAAAAAAAAATCTTCCATGACAGCTCAGTTCAGTGAAGTGTATTAAAACATCCCGAGCTGATGGCTTGACTTGTAGTCATTTATTTCAGCTGTTGGTTTGCTGTGTGCCTCTGGTAGCACTGGAATAGAATGTTAGGATGTATTGATGTATCTACAATTGCCATGAAACTACTAATAAATTTGCCTCTCTGTTAATCCGAAGGATAGTGGATTCTCTGTAGGAAACACATACTGTGTTTTTTGACATCTTCAATTAATACTGATGTCTTCGTACAGAAATTCAGGTGTGTTTTTCAAGTCAGTCTGAGGTTTCAAGGTGAAGAATTCAAGTACTGCAGCCACAGGAAAAGACAGTATAACCTGTTTAAAGAATCTAATAATAATTTATCTACAGTTTCATTTCTCTGTTTGAGAAATGGAATTTCCATTGGAAATGCTTCACCTGCCATTCACTGCTTTCATAAAGGTTAACCTTTTGAAAGCGTTTAATTTGAGATGTATTAAATTGCTCTAGGACGTTTAGGAACCTAATGGTTCTAATGATGTTTGATGTCTTTTTCTTTTGCAATAATGCAAAGGAGAAAGACATGTCTTTTGAAATGTCAGGTTGCTGGTTTGTTTCTGACAGCAGTTGTACTGACCAGAAGGGGAATAGAAGGAGAAGAGAGAAAAGAAAGAAAATTCTGTGGAGTGAGGAATGCCAGTCGCATAGGAATTAATTTGTGAACAAGGCACCCCAAGGTTTCTGGACTTGCAGCATACACATCCATTTTTTCAAATCCATTGTTTGGTAATTCTTTCCAGACAACTATTAGTGCCATTAAAAGCAGCATTCTCCAAATACATGAAAAGGATCTGATCAGTCATGTTTCAGAATTGCGTATAGAATTCTTGTGACTGCATGCTGAAATCAGATAAGTGCATTTTCAGGCTCCCCACCAGTTATTTACATGCAGTTGTGCCTAGGATGCACGAGATGTATGGAGTTTCTGCAGGCTGCAGTGTAGTAATTTCTTTGTGCAAGAGGTTTGTTACATGCTTTTTGAAACACTGTCTTCCTGCAACAGAGAAAGATACGCAGTCATTTAGAAAGAGCAAATTTCTTTTAGCTGGGTTTTGTTTGATTGGTTGGTTCTCTAGTGGTAGATAGAATACACTGAGAGAGATGGTATCAAAACCAGAGGGATGGGTGTTTTTCCTAACCCCCCCCAAAAAAAAAGAATGTGGACAATTGTTGTAAATGACTTTGCAAAGAATAAAGGGAGAAGATCGATTCCCTGGGGGCAGTATTTCACAAGTTTAGCTGTGGTCATTTGATAGCTGATTTTCAGACAATACTTCAGAGTAATGGAGTACTTTAATGTTTCTTTCTTAAAACTCAAGTTCTGAGCCATTTTTCACTGGGAGGAATAAATGTTGTCAGTACTGAGTTACAGCACAAGGGGGTTACATGAGTAGGAGAGAATTACTCTCCAGGATTTGTAAATGCATTTTCAGCATGAATTCTATGAGCCAGGAACGTGTTATGGTTGAGTTCAGTTACATTTTCTGTGTGTGTGGAGAAAATGCACGTGCTCCTTGTCTGTTCCTACAGTATTTTAAATAATTTGACCAGTATTAATGTAAAAACCTCTTTGTGTTGGTTTTTTGTTTTTTTTTTAATTGTGAGCTGTCACATATGTGTGATTCTATTCCTTTTTTTCTAGCAGATGACAGAAGTTCATCTGTCCCTGGAAAAGTCACTAAGGCTTCTACTGCCACTAAGAGATCCATTGCAGACAGCGAGGAGAAATCTGAGGCATACAAGTCTATTTTTACAACACACAGCTCAGCAAAACGCCCAAAGGAAGAGTGTTCCAATTGGGTTACTCACACAGCGTACTGCTTCTGAAACAGCGATGAGCCTGATTGTAACCTTCAGCACTGCTTTCCTTCCCTGAGGCTTCCTTGTACAACTCCAATGCAGAAAGTAACTGATGTTACCTGGAATTCAGTTGGCAAGTTGTTTGTAAGCTAACAGATAGCTAATGAATTTGTGTTAGTTGCAACTTCTGTTCAATAAAAAGTAGGTAACCAGAATCCGTGTTGTATCGGCGTGCTGAGATGATGGATTGTTCGCCCTGTGTGTCTTTTGTTGTTTCTCCAGTTGCTACAGTAACTAGTCTCAGAAGGAGAATGAGGATAGGAGGATCTGCCTGCTCTCCTGTTGATGTTTGCTGCAACTGTATTTGAAGTTTCCATTATATCAGCACAGAAATTCATCTTGGTTCAAGATTCTTTAGGCATTTTCAATGATACACATTTTGATGGAGCATATCAGAGCTGTGACCCTTTGTGTTCAGTTGCACAGACATATAAACTCTTATTTTGTTAGTGTTAGAACAGAATAACTTTCCATCATAGTGCATTGTCATGGGGTTTCCTTTAGCCCTTTTATTCTTAGCTTTTCTTCACATCCAGGAGTCCTATTAAAAAGTTGCTATTCCATAGCAATGATTTAGTAGCTGAATATTTGAATTCTGTAATACTTGCAATGAGCAGGAAGAGGCATGGAGGCTTTTCACCTTCTTCCTTTTTAAAAATTAAAATCTGCTTTAATGATCTTGGCTCAAACCAACCAGAATAGGAGTGCAGAAGGAGGGTGGCTTTTACAACCCCTGTGCATGTCACAGCGTTACTTTTGTGTGTGAAAATGATTAATTAATCCTCATCATTGCTTTTGAAAAGTGTCCCCATTTATAATTGGCAATGGTTAATTGGAAATGCAAATGTTGTGCTTATATTTGTGTAGGTGATCTTCATGGTTCAGGCGTGTTGAAGGAAACTGCTGGGATTTTGTTTTTATTTTGATAGGTGTAATTAAACACTGGCTCTCTGTAGAGTTTGTATGCATTCTTGTTGATGGATCTACATATCACAGCAAAATTTGGGGCTTGCTTGAGCTTCCAGGAGATGAGCAGCCACACTTTGTAAGCATGTCTCGTTATCAGCTTTCTTCTTTCTGCTTTGTGTTTGTTTGTTGTTTGTTACTTACAGATAGTGAAGTTTCTGCACAAGAAGACCACAGCAGTCCCTTTACTCGCAATCTGATTCTGTTTTGACAGTATGGGTTAAAGTCTTATTCATAGGATTGCATTTTTCTTTCATTTCAATCAGCTCTAAGGAGAATTACCTTCGTTCTTTTGATTTAGCTGTTACTTTGCTGAAGAATGTGAGAAAAGGCCATGTGCTGTACTGCTTCCCTTTTCCTGATAGCACGTTATGCAGAGGCCTACCTGCTGACTTGGTAATGAACCTTCCTGCTCATTGAGGCATTACAGAGGTTATTTCTTTTCCATCTGGCCTGCTCAGCTATTAAAATAAGTGTATGATTACCATGATTTGATTAATATACTCATGCTTTGTATACACTTGGGTTTATTTTCTGGAATTGATCGTTTGTGCTGCTCCCTTTCATCAGAAGGAATTCTGTTTTGGTAGTTTACCATCCTGACTGTGGATGGAGTTCTTAAAGTTTTGTTTATGGCCTATGGAAGCATTGTCAGTGACTGATGAGGTCTTTTCCTTCCCTTTACAAAAAACAGCTGTGAAGGAATGTGATATATTGCTGGCGTGTGATGCAATTCATGGCCACAATTGACTTTTGTTAATGTAAAAAAGAAGAGGAAAAAACGGACACTTCTGTTGCTGGCAGGCTGGGGTAGGCAGTTGAGACTGGAACGTTGACTTGGCAAGTTTTAATAGATTCAAGCAAATACTTTGCTGGAGGATGTTTGCTTTGTTGTGGTTTTCTTTTTGTGGGGGAGGGCAATTTAATTTTCTTTTAATGTAGGTGAATTTGAATGTTGGTGAAAGTTGAAGACTGCAGAAGTTTGAAAGCTCCTCTATTTCTGAGGTGCCATGTAAGTCCCCGCAGCATTGCATCCGTGTGCCTCTGTTCTGAGGAGTTCTGTTTCCTTGAAGTTCGAGTCTTGGTCTTTCTTTTGAAGAGCCTAAAAAGGCTCCAGTTAGTGTCAGCTGTATTACAGAGGAATACTTTGTATGTGTAGTGGAACCTGCCACCAAGAACTGGACTGAGATCAAACAGCTTCCTTCATGTAGTCCAGGAATCGTAGGCTGGTCGTGAAACCTGGCCCAGATTTGCACCACTGGGCAGGGGCTGTACGGCTTTCTGTCCTGTTGTGCAGTCTTGTGAGCTCTCTGCCTTTCTGCACACTGGCACAACATTCAGTACTTTCAATATTTATACTTCTAAAACTGAAAATCTGAGGCTGTCCATACATCTGAACTCCCTGGAGATCAGCCTGCTATCAGTTTCAGTGCCGTAGCTCTATTCCCTACCAAATCAGATGTGGCATTTCTCGCAGCCCCACGGCAGATCCTGTGAACTACCTGCTCCCCTTATCCCCAGAGATGAGCAGCATCAGGCCTCGTGATGCAGCCCAACATGCAGTACAGCAGCTGATGAACCAACCTGAGCTAAGAAGAGGCCCAGAGGTGCTGGCAGTGTGGCTTTGTCCCTTCTTGGAGGACCGTGAGCTTGGAGCTACAGAGGTGACTTTGGGCTGGCTTTCTGCCCTGCCATGTGAACATTGCAATGAAAGGTGACTTTTGTTTCCAAAGAGTTCCTTACACATCTCCTGAATGTGCTCCCAGTGCCATTCCTCTCTAACTGGCAGTCAGGCTGGGGGCCTCTGCAAGGGTGTTCTTTGGAGGTTTTGCCTCTCCAACCATCCTTTCATCAGGACTTCTTAAAGCTGCGTGTCTTCAGGGCTATTATATCTCTGTGAAGCTGAGCTCAGGTTCAGTAATGGTTTATAACCTTGCTGGGACAAGTGAGAGTGCAGCAGCTTAAAATCTAGAAAATGGGACTGATGTCCCTCAGAGAAGAAGCACACATGGATACGACCCCAACAGCCACAGGAGGACAGAACTGGAAGAGAAATTAGTAGATGTGCTGGAGGTAGTGGAATGTAGTGGCATCCTGCTGATAAAACTGGTTAGTGAGTAATGAGCTTCAGTGGACAGCACTCATTTTGTGAGAGTATTTTAAAATTTTATTTAAATGCTTTTTCTAGAAGTAAATGCAGAGTTATCCTCAATCCAGTGGGAATACAGGGCTGTATGGTGGGAAAATGCATGCTGTTTGCTAAGGCAGGTTTACTGCAGCCTCCAAACTTCTCTGCTTCAGCCTCCAGTTTCCACAGCATGAGATCATCACATGCCTATCAAATTGGCCAAGAAAAAGCTTTCAGTGTTCTTCCCTTTAAAACGATGTTTGTTAGATTAAAATATTTCTTATTAATGTCCTATTATTAGCTAAGCTGAACGAACACAATTGTCTTTAAGTGTCCCATCTCGCTTGCTTTGCAGCCCAGACGCCAGTTGCAGTTGGTATATTTTGTTCAAGATTTAAACTGTGGTGACCCTGCCAAGCAGATTCATAGCTGCGTTTAAAAATAAAAGGGCTGTGATTATATTACAATCCACAGAGGGTCTGAAATCAGGACGTCCTAAGATGAATACAAACCATAAACAAGAAGTGTTTTGTTGGAAGGCTTCACAAATATGGAGCTGATTACTGCTAGACAGCACAGATCTCCTTCTGTAAGACGGGACTGATAGAATTCCTTCCTGACAGCTAGAAATTACAATTGGGCTGGGTGTTTTTTTTTTTTTTTTTCCTGTGTTTTAAACTTTACCAGCCTTCAAAATGAAGAAGAAAGATGGAATCCTGATCCAACTGCAGTCAATGGGATTTCTGCCTGCGAGCCAGGATTTCAATCCAATATCCACCCAGCTGCCCAGGACTGGAGGTGCTGCTAACAGCTTCATAGCTGTGGTTTTGTCAAGCATTTAATTCCACGCGGATTGAAGTATCTCACACAGGTCAGTGACAGCATTCAATTTGCACACTGACCACAGAGCTTATCTGGGGGAAAGAACCGATTTCCCTGTGACACTGTGAAAATGGCATTCTCTCTCTGTATCCAAGTGCTGCCCTATCAGCTCTCTGTGCCGCACCCAGCAGCCACCCAGCCCTTGTGCAGTGCTTGTCAGCATCACTTCCCTAAGAGCTTTCATTAAAAGTTAAGGGCACACTTAGTGAAAAATGTCCCCTTTCTCTTGCAGAGGCATTCATCTGTCAGACTGCACCAGCATTCCTCCAACCAGTTTTCCTTCGTTTCTTCTGCTGACAGAAATCAGTGCAGTGTTTTGTGTAACAGCCATTGGTGGAGCAGGGAATGGTGGCATGGTGGGCTGTGTGTCCCTGTTTGCTCGTTGGGGCTGATTTGTGTTCGTTATGTGTCCGTCCCATTGGCAGAACCTTCTGCACCCTCCAGGCCACATCCTGACCCGGGCAGCAGCTAGAGGCATTACCCTGGGCTACAGCTCATCACCTCATAGGGTTGCCTTGGGACCTGGCAGGTGGTTTGTGAAGAGTGAGGTCCTGTTTGCAGCGCAGAACACAGCGCTTGGCCTGGCTTTCTGTCCCGTCCCATTGCCCTCTGCCTTCTCTGGCACCAGACAGACGTCCATCCGCTCTCTTTTGCAATGCAGTTATTCCCCTCTGTGTGAGGATGCCTTAATGATGGCACGAGGGGCACCAGGTGTCCGTGCTGCTGTGCGGTGTCATTTGTGAGCGAGGAAGGAATGCGTTCTGTGGGCTGAGCTGACTGGGGAAAGAAATTGGGTGTTGGATGAAAATAGCATCAATCTGGCATTCTGTGTTTCCCAAACAGTTATAAGCGTCACATTTTTATTCCATGAGTTTCCACCCCCTCCTCACCCCCCCCCCCCCTTTTTTTTTTAAATTAAAAGTAATTCAGTGGAGCCACTTAATATCCACTTTGCAGCAGTGAGTGCTTTCTGCCACGTTAGCTTTGAAAGGGCCGCACTGAACAGATGGGTGGAGCTGCCTCCAACTTGCCTACGAAGCTGCAGAAATGCAAAGCAGCTTATTGCTCAATTGTGCTGACTTTAGCAAACTCGGTGGGACAAATTAAAAAAAAAGAAAAAGGGAATATCTAGTCTCAACCTGGAGATTTAATGGGTCCCAAAATGTGCTGAACTCTTTAGTCTAAATGGGCTCTTTAGTGTGGTGTCAAATAAGTTAAAAAGCGAGGGAGCTTTATAAAGCGTGCTTCATTGTTTAAACTTGTTTAACTCATGTTAAGGCTAATGTACGTTTATTCACACTGACAAAGTGCTGAATTTACACAACGGGGATAGCAATAATTAGGTCAGATACTTTTTAAAAGGCAACGGGGGGGAAGTGGGGGAGAAATACTTGGGCACTTCCATGCTTGCGAATGGAAATGCCGATGAGCACCGACTGAGGCCGAGCGCTCCTCAGCCCCGAGGAGCTCAGCAGCGGAGCGTCCCTTGTGGAGCTGCTCGTGCTGTTCCCTGCTGAGACCGATAAGTGACGAAATCTCAGTCGTTAAGACAGCGTTGTCTGTTCAAGCCAGGGAAGTTCAACTTGAATCGTTGCAGGTGCCCGTTTTGCTCTCTAGGAACGGCGCGGTGCGGGCCGGGGCTGCTCTGCACAGCAGGGCTGCCTTCGTAGTAACGCGTTGGGCTCTTGTGTGTCTCGGTTTTCCTGGCGAGCCCTGCTGTTTTAACTCAGCGACCCATCACCTGCTTGCCTTACAGCTGTGGCCAGCAGCGGGCACGCCGGGCTGCTTGGATCTCTTTAGCCGTAGCCATTTATTTCCCCATTTAAGCTCTTCGTAGCTCACTCTGTTCGCGTGTTTCCATTCCGGCAGCAATCCCCGTGCCGTCGGACCGGCTGCAGCAGGGCCACAGCACAGCGTCCGCAGAGGGGAGCTGGAATTCGGCTGAATGGCCGAAAATTGGAGAAGGAGTGAACGCGTGCTGTGAATGTATACGAAGGTTCCCCGGGCATCCCCGGCTGGGAGATGCGGAGCTGCAGCATGCATCTGCTTCAAAGCCAGCAGCAGCCTCGCTGTGTATGGGCACTACAGTGCAGCTGCTCCCTCAGCGCGTACATTATCTTTCTCTCTGCGGCTTCTCTCCGAAGCCCGGCAGCGACGGAGCCCGAGCTGCGCTTGGCTGCGCTGCCCATGCGGTGGCAGCAGAGGCCGCGGCTCGGGCTGCGCTGCCCGAGGCTGGGAGCTGCGGCCGGGTGAGGAGCCGAGCTGCAAAAGCTGAGCTCCTTCCGACCCTCCCGGTTTGCTTACACATAAAGTCCCTCATTGGGCTGCAAGTCATCCCATCCCAAGTGGAGGTTACACTTTTCAAGTGTAATAATCTGCTCCGGGTTTCCTTTCTGTCGCCTCCCAAAGCTTGCGCTAATTACCTGTAACTCTAAGTGCCGCTCGGGAGATGGCATCGCACGGGGGCGCGGAGAAGCCTGCCCAAGTGTCTGCCCTGGAGAGTCTGTGATCACGGAGTAAATTGCTGGCTCTGGTGTCCTTTCCTTCTTTCTCCTCATTTGTTTTCATATGAATGCGGTTTTTAAGCTCTTAATTTCAGGCAACGCATCTTCATTATGAGTGGAGAAATACCGACAGTAATAAGGAGATGGACTGCAAGAACAGGGAAACATCTCTAGAGGGAGAAGGCAGTGGGGAAACCGTGCCTGCCTTTTAATAGGACGACTGGGGTGAAAGCAGCAGGATTGATTTGGCTGCTCAGCGTGCTGATTTTTCAAAGAGAGTTGGTCAGAAAATTGAGTATTTGCTCCACAGAAAATTCCAGTGCTGTGGAGATTGCTTCCATTCCAAATCAGAATGAAAAGCACAAACACACCGAAGTAATGTGCTGTACAACACTGACTTGGGATAAAGCAGCTCGGTCCGTTCCTTGTGTTGTTCCAGCTATGCTCAGTTATTTTTCTCTCTTAAAAACAAGCTGCTCACAGAATTCGCATTCATTTATCTCAGGGGTGAAATGCAATAAAATATTCGGCTCTCTCATCCCCTCAAAACACTGCAAACAGTGCTGTGTTCAGGATTTCAATCCTATCATCTGCCATCTTTGTTGCATTGCTCCCTCTGCAATGCCTGGTGCTTCACAACTCCTTTGGAGACATCCCCCAGTCAAGCTGCTCTAGCTGAAGTTTTGAAAACAAAAGAGGGAAAGAAAAACCCGTCTTCTATTTTAGGGTCTCGCAGTACTGGAAATGCAAACGCTGCACAGTGAATATTTAACAAGTGCATGAGAATCTAAAAAAAGCGTGAAGCAAATGCAATGCAGCAGGTCTATTTGCCTTGTTCAACTAGAGCAGCATTAAGACATTAAAAATAGATTTACAGATTTCATAATGCGATTGCAACATTCACACAGGTTGGGATTTTTAATTTAACTTTGAACTGGATAGTGCAGATTGCATGGGGACCAGAATGGACTATATTCTAATGGGAGAATTTGCCTTACGCAGAATTACCATATCAAAGGCAGAGAATGACTTTTTGAGAAGATGGCACAATGATCTGTCTTGCTTGCAGGGTTGACATCCATACTGCAGCTGTTGGCTCTGCAGTCTGGTTCCAGGCAGTGGGGCAGTAGGAAGGCACTTGGTCTGCTTCCACAGTGTTCCTCGGTGCCAACCCCATGGTAGCAGCGATGGTGACAGCACGGCAGACTGGTCATGGAGCTGGAAGGGCGGTGTGCTCCTGCAGTGCCTGCAGTCAGCAGCCTGTCCTTGTGCCACAACTGCCTGTGCCTCTTACAGATCCGCTTCCCTGCACATCACTGCCACCTGGTTTGCGTTCGCTCAAACTAAAGGCATTTGCATCTGCAAGCAGTGCTTGACGTGAACTCTCTCGCAGTGCAGTGTGCATTAGCCAGCTTGCTTTGGGAATGGGGCTGACTGTATCAGCCATGTATCAGTGCGTATCTGAGTGCTTCTGATCAGTGCCGTGCTGCTCTGGCCGTGCTGCTGGCTCACAGCAGGTGCCATCCCAGCTCTGTGGGGACTGCGAAGCACAGCCAGTGCCCCAGGCACAGGTACAGGACCAGGAATGTGGGAGTTTGTAGTTTGCTGTGAGCAGGAGAAGCTGCGCTGTGTCTGAGAGGTTCCAGCTCCCAACATGGGGTTACTTTGAGGAAAAATGATATTCAGAAAGTAAGACAAGTCAGTGTTTTAGCGCTGTCATCCTCATGTTTCTTCCCTGAGAGCTGCCGTCGTGTTCTGACAGAGGTGTAGCTGATGGAGTTGGTATCACTGCTAGTCAAATAGTATCTAGGAAAGGAATCGAAGGCCAGGATGTCTTAGGGGATCTGTCTATTGCTGACAAGGACTGATAGAAAGCAGCAGCAAGGACAGCAGTGGGTCCATAGGTTGCTGTGACAGCCCACACTGCTGCCCACCCAGTGCCTCTGTGCTGGGTGCTCCCTCAGGGACACCTGTGGCAGTGCTGGCAGTGGGCTCCTTCCACACAGCCCAACGACTGGGAAAATGGAACCCTGTGCTGTTTCACTTTGGAAAGATCAGTCTCACACCATCCGAATTTCAAGAGGCAAGCCCCATCCACATGCACATGTGCAGTTTTGAAGATGCTGTGTCTGCCCTCGCTACTTTGCAACTCTCACACAATGTCATCAGATAGGACTGCCACCAGCTCGTGGCAGCATACTCACTGACCAGCCCCTATCCACGTGGAGCTGTGTCTTACTGTGAACATCCCTGAGTCTCTGCAATAAAAGGCTCTCCATCATGTCTGAGCTCTCGGGATCACATTGTATAGTTGTTTTCTCTTAGAAGTGGAAGCAACATGTTTGGAAACGTCAGCAGCCTTATGTCCCTCTGCACAAACACATGGCAACCCTTTGCTGCTGTGGCAAGCTCTGCGTGCTTTTCTAGGATGTTGGTGTTTTGTGATCACAAAGATTGCCCTCGTTCTTCAGCAGTGCCATGAATGGTCCATATGAGAACTGGGTGACTGTATGAACAAAAGCAATGATGAAAACTATATAATTTGGTTGGAGAACTCAGATGCCTTCTGGGAAGTATCACATAATACCCAGCATGAAATACCCCATCAAACACAGACAGCACAGCAGCGTTGGGCAAGAAGTTTGACCGGAGAACTGATTATTGATTTCAAAACATCCCAGTGCAACATGGCCACAACAATCCCAGGCAAAACCGAAGTCCTTGAGAGAGAATCCGAGTGGTGCAGACATGCTGCTCGCAGGACTGCTGCTGTAGATCACTTCATGCAGATATGCAGCAGCTGCACCAAGTTTCATGCGGAAACATGCCTTTATGTTTCATGTAAGTGCGGGCATTGGCACTCACAGGGGAAGGAAGGAATGCTGTCTGAGAGCAATATGGAACCTTCTGCATCTGGAGCAAGAATTCCTACTGACTTGTATTGAAAGTGAAGGAGTGCAGAGCAGCCTAAGAGGTGCTTTTGTTGCAGTGACTTAGGGAAGCTGAGGATTAGCTGTGAGTTGGGCTACCTCCTTACATCTCCAGGGATGGAAAAGGAGGTTGTTTGTGAGCTTGTACTGCTGCTGTCTGCAAGGTAGTTGTCCTGAGGATAAGGATGCAGTGATTTGCCAGAGCACAAATTAAATTGTTCCTTTTACACCTGGCCTTTTTAAAAATCTCCACTGCTGCTTTCCAGCCAGCTGCAGGAGCCTCGGGGGCTTTGTGGGCGATTTCCCAATGCAAAGAAAAAACACGTTCACTACACAGTGATCCAGGCATCCTCTGGAAGATGTCTGGAGATCACCAAAACTAAGGAAGGATATTGAGAACTGACCTCCATTCATAGTCAGATACACCAAAACCAAAAACATTGGCTGCCCCGTCTCAATGAGATGCGAATGGCTGTTGCTCGAAGATCAGTGTTGGATTGTGATGGCACAACAAAAAAAATAAAGCCATGGATTTTGGCACGGGAGACCCCTGAAATGTCACTTTGAAAACGGTGGTGTTCCCATAAGGAGCCGGGCCTCATTTCTGCCAGCACAGCAGCCCTCTGGCTGAGCTGCCCACCCACCGCTGGGGAGAGCCCTCCCTGCAGCATTCACCGCCCAGAGCTGCTCCTCTTTTCAAGCTACATGCACTCACTGAGAGGTCTTCTTCTGAAACCGGGCTTTTAATTTATCTGAAACAAAGCAGCGAGTGTTTGGGAAATAGGTTAATTCCTTTCCATTTGCTCGGGATTCGAGATGTCGAGGTTGTTGAGCTCTTTTTGCTAGTTCAGCTCGGAGCGTTCCTGCGGTGTTTTCATCTCTGAGATTTCCTTTCATCAACAGGAGCCCGCGATGACTTTCTGCTTTTGGGCAAAAACTAAATAGAAATTTGTAAGGCGATCGCATTACTATTTAAGAAGTGCTGGAAAAACGAATCAATGTTGCTGTGATCTCACCTACCTCGAGACTGCAGGCAAATCACGCCTCGTTGGTGTAGTTAAATTTCCCAAAGCAAGCCTGGATGATACACGGAGCTCCCATGTATTGTTATTAAGCTTCTCTGAAACGATTTTCAAAGGACAAAAACCTCAGCCTGCTGGGGAGCTTAATGCAGCCAAACTCTCACCTATAGACTTTAAGAACGTGCTGCAACCCCTTTGCTAAACCATCTGCCCTGCTGTTACCAAGTTTTACCCAATATTCAAATGAAACTTATTCCTTTTCAACCTTTGCCAAGCTGAGGTTATTAAGAAAGAGATACAAATTAAAAGGATTAAAAATGCAGCTCTAATTAAACACATATGAGCAGTTAAGAGTCAGCTCTGCCCTGGTTATCTGCGCACAGAAGTATCGCACACAGCTTAAAGTAGCCATGGACTCCATCAAGCTGAAGGCACCACCAAAGGCTGTAATAACAGCTGTGTGCTTCTCTACAGCTTTTCCTGTGTAGCACACTGCTGCTGCTGCCATCCCCGGGGCCTTGGTGATGGTGTGGGGCAGCACAGCCCCATAGAGCCCTCCAGAACACAAAGTGTGACAGGAATGCATTGAGCCACTGTGCCTTCCTGTGACAGAAGTGAGTCAGAATCTCCTCGTATGTATCTGAACAAGCCTGGAAGAGCCATGATCACAAGCAGCGTGTGGGATCACAGCTGGGTATTTTAAGGGATTAGAGGGGGATTAGGGCGTTTGTAAATTCCTCACCAACCTTTTGCAGAGACAGGATGGAATAGTGTGTTTTTTTTCCAAGAATTCACAAGCAGGAACTGTCTGCTAAAAGCCTTTATTCCCCTCTGATTTGTGCTGGGTGTGGATCGCTTTGTGATTCTTCGTTAAAAGGCAGCATACCTCAGCTCATCAATCCGGGCTGCACATAAACCCTCCTCTGTACAATTTCTGATGTGTTTCAAGGGCTTTATGCTCCTCACCAGGAAAGGGAAAGCTTCCTGGTGACGGAGCATAGCAGGTCCTTTCATTGCCTTGCTGGTGCTGCTGCTTTAACACACCCACCCGGGGGAATGGTATCACCTGGGGGAAAAAGGAGTGAATTCCGGTCCTCGAGGAGTGTTCAAGAAAAGTCACTCATGTTCCAGTATTTCTGGGGCACACATCATGACTGGCTTCAGAAATCACAGCGAAGAACCAAGGCTCAGCAGACAGGCTAACAGGACTTACCTGCTTGTTGTGGGAATGAGATGAAGCTGGACAGGACAGGAGAGGAGAGGAGCAGCCTGCCTCATGCCTGCACCCAGCTGCACCCATCTGACACAACATTTGGATACAGTGCATGTTAAACAGCACAGCTCAGAGCATCCGTCGCTCATAGACAAATAGGAAACGCTATGTAAAAAAAAAACACCTTGCTTGAATGGGTCCATTTTTCAATATTCTATCTGGCTACCAGTTGAACTTTGTAGGGAGAATTGTCCCACGGGTAGGGAGCTGCTGCAGCACCCGGTGCCAACCTGCTTGCTTTGTGATGAAGGTGAGACTTCCTCTGCGCTCATCTCTCTTTCTTTGTCCAAGATCATCGCCTGGTTTGTGAGCATGGATCCAGCTCAGGATGCTGCAGGTGGTGCTCGAGGCCGAAGCTGATGCTGCAGGATCTGGGGGTGTCATCCTCTCCTTACAGTGCTGGGAGGGCTGTTCTCATCTGCCTGCAGCCCTGCTAGGGATGGGTAACCAAAAGCTGTGGGCAGCAGTCTGTGGTTAATGATTTCTCCTAGAAGAAGGGACATCCAAAGCTCTGAGCCTAACAATTCCCTCTCTGTGTATCTCATCACCATTTCTTTAGCCAAAAGCATGAACATTACTTTGGGTTAATGTGAACTTAAAACACCCAGGACCTGGGTGTTACCAGCCTGTGTGTGACCACTTACTGCACTGTGACTTCTGGGTTTGCCTGGAAAAACTCGAAGAAACGTATCTGGAGGAGGGAAGGAGTGGCTCTGGGTCAGCAGCTGTAGTGCTGGGCCTCCAGGCTGCTGGGGCTGTGACTCAGTGGCAGTAAAAGTGGCAGTGCCACCACGCAGCCCAGGAGCCCCATGGGGCAGGCAGCTTCTTCGCTCCCTTCTGGCTCTTTGTTCCTTTTTAAAGTACACTCGGAGTCGTGTTTATTTGCCAAACTCCACGAGGATAAGTAGGGCACAGCAATGTTAATTTTTGTTCCCGTTTGTCCTCTGGACTTGGCCTGTGAGCTGCAGCCCAAGGCAGGCATGGGGAGGATATCGGGCTGGAGCCGGGGACAGCCATCACCCCTCGGGAAATAGAGCAACTCATCTGCGTTTAATTAACCCGGAGAAGGCTTGGAGTGACACAACCACCTGTAAGGGTGAGCAGGGCAAGCGAATGGGAGAAGGGTCCCAGATTTAAGAGTCCTCCCTTCAGAAGCAGGGAGCAGTGGCTGCTTACGAGCCCGGCAGTAGCCCAGCTCATTGCTAACCCGCAATTACATGTGTCCACATTTTTGCCGTGTAATAGAAAATATATAATCCTGAATATGTGGTGGACTGCTTCTTCGTGATAGCAGAGGCGAATTGGGAAACGGAAGCCATTGGGGGCGTGGGGGTGATCTCCAAAGGGGCGGCGTCGGCTCTTCTCGGGCTGCTCCTCTCCGCCGTGTTTTAATAAATCCTGGGTGACTGAAACTGACCTTGAGGTCAGGAGCCTCCGATTAACAGCCAGGAAATGCCCTTCCCATTGGTCATTATTGCCTAATTAACAACTTGAAATATTTCACAATAAATCTCAACGACACAAGATGGCCATTTCGAGGGTGGGGGCTGCAGAGCACTTGGCGACATTTGCATTTAAAAGCCCCCAGTGAGATGCAGAGGGCCGCTGCATGCCTCAGCTCTTGCTCACGTCTCCATCCCCGTCTGGGCTCCAGACTCCCCGGCCCTCAAAAGGGTTTGGCGGAGACAATGGCGAGAAATGGCCGGCTGTAAGGCCAGGTATTAGCAGCCATCGCCACGACGTCTGAAAAGGCTTACGAAAGAAAGCTGCGAATGGCAAAGCAGGCTCAGGTCGGCCCATCCCTGCCTCAGACAGTGAATCCTTGCCTCGAATCCACACCTAGGGCTGGGTCCCCGAGCGCTCCGGGTGGCCCTGCGACAGATGGAGCGATTCCTGCTCCCTGGATCGCCTTCAACCAGCACAGTGCCCAGCTGTAGGGGTCCCTAAATATCACGCTGAGCTTTCACAAGCCTCGCAGCCCACGGCGCTGGTGGCACGGGGAGAGGTCCTCTGGAAGAGCAGCAGCCTCACTGATCTGAATGGCAGAGGGCACTGTGACCAGCGCAGCCCTTTGGGGGAGGATGATGATGTGAGTCGATGTTCCCCCATGTTAAGCTGCCAGATTGAATGGGTCAAGCCAAACGCAAACGCAGCTGAAAGAGCATTTGCTGCTGCAACTAACTAACGCTGAAACGCATACAGATGCAAGACAGGTGAATACCATTTTAACGCAGTTTGTGATTTTATTTTGTTCTTGTGCATACTTGGGCAGCAGTCAATGTTTCCTTTGGTTTCCTTTGGATAACGAGTGCACTTTTATTTGTATTAACCACTCATCTGCAACGAGGACAAAAATCAGAGAAGTAAAAGCAGCCTGTGACTGTGGCATGGCGAGGGGCAGGAAGAGCAGTGCAAAGCCAGTGAAGTTTTTCTGCTGAGAGCATCATTTCAAAAGGGCACAGAGCGATGGGTGAGGAGTAGACCTTGGGCATCCTGTACCTCCTGCTCTGCCCTGTCCATCCCTGTGCTCTGCCCTGAACAAAAACTCCTGGGTATTCCTGGGTCATGTTTGCTTTTTGCTCAGACTAGTTTCCCAGCTAATGCTTTTTGAAACAGCTTTGGAATTAAGATTTCCATATTTATGTTCCTATTAACATAGATATATTATAAAACCTAATGAGCTTATGTAACAAATTGCTACATTACCTTGTTAACAATTCAAGAGAGGATCTGTACTTAGGTAGATAAGAATGGCATTTGCAATGGCACCAGCTCCAGTAAAATTACAAGGAGCATCAATTGCATGCTTCAGGTCAGAGACTGGAGCCAGGAGGTCTCCGGCAAGGCCCAATCCTGCCGACAGGTGTGTGTGTGCTGTGTGCCACACCAGAGCTTCAGCAGGGCCATGCAGCCTGCACCGCAGCATCGCCATGCTGGGCCGTGCAGCCAGCAGCCCATGGCCAGGCCTTGCTGATGGATCCAAGGTGAAGCGGTGGTGGCAGACCCAGCAGCACCTCTGTGCCGTCACAGACTTCCTGTTTTGAGCAAGACCCTTTGGGCATGTCTGCAGAGAGCAGAGCTTTCTCTGTTCCTGCTCTGGGCTGGATGGATGTGTCAGAGGGCTTGGGAGGCTGCCAGCCATCTCTCTGCCGGAGCCGGTCAGCCTGCTCCAGTTGGGAATCGGTGTTCTGGGCACTGCGAGGGCTCCTGGAGCTCCCAGATCCCATCTGCCCAGCTCGGGGCAGGGGCAGGGTGAGCTGGAGGTGTTCATAGCTTGTAGATATGCTTTACATTTCCGTGTTTCCTGCTGCCTGGCTATAAACAAGGAAATACTGCATCCCTAAACTTTGGGAACAGGAGCACATCATGCTGCTTGCATGCACGGGTAGTGCAGATCTAGCAAAGGCCGTAGAGCACAGCTGATGTTCAGAGCCTGCACCAGGACACTCGTGTTCTCTGCTTGCTGCAGATATCCCCACTGCTGACCAGGTTTGTGGGCACAATACATGCTCCAGAGAAGATGGGAATGGCTTTTAGAACGCGAAGGCTCAAGAGTCTGAAGTGGCTCCTGAGCCCCTTCCTCCCCCAGTCAGCACAAGCAGTTTGGTACAGACAAACTCCTGCACTGCTGCTCTTCTGCCTGGTCTGCAGGCAGCTGTGCAGAAGCGGGGAACTCACCGCTCCCTGCCATGCTCTGCAAGGACTCCCTGTCACCATTTACAGGCCACCATAGCAGGGCCAGGTTTGGGTTCCAGAAGGCAGTGCAGGGCTGGCTGTGTTTTGCTGGCCACCATAGTGGCTCTGCTGGCATTATGGGCTGGCTGGGAAAGGGCAGATGACACCTGCCGTGCCAGAACGACACTGTCTTGGAAACCTAGGAGCAAACTTGAACTGCTGCAGAGATCTGCACTGCTTGTGATATTGCTCCGAGCTGCTCTTAACCACACTACAATAGATTTACAGTCTGGCTGAAACACAAGCAAGGATTCCTTTGGCAAAACTGTGCTGGGATAAGCTATGCTGACAGAAGAGCACTTAGCTGGTGTATTCTGTGTTTACACAAGAGGAGTGCTTTATCGGTCTAGCTATACTGGCAAATCTCCCCTCGGGCTAACTTGTCTTCTCTCTGCAGCTCTGCTGTGGAGCTGCACGGGCAGAGTCCCTGAGGAGGGGTGGGTTGCTGGGGGGCTGTGGGATCCTGGCGGTGCCTGGCAGGCACTTTGCCAGCCCTGACACATGGGCTGCAGCCCAGCCAGCCCAGCACCCCTCTCTGCAGACACAACGCGCTGCGGGGGAAGCCATCATTTGCGTGGGTGCAGCTTGACATGGTTGGAGCCCATGTCTGCCACTGGATTTGCATCCATTCAGCTGAGCTGGTTTTGTTTTCCAGCCATGATTGTTTTCAATTCTAATGCAGCCGAGCACAAGGAAGTGGCGGCCCTGCTCTTCTCTCAGCACTGGAGCTGGCTTTGCAGGGCGACCCGCCGTGCTGCAGCGATGCGACCTGCGACTGCAAGAACTCTTCCCCAACGTCAAAATTTCCTCCCATTCCTCGACAGGCTCTTGGCCCACTGCTCCCCAGAGCAAAATTCCCAGTGCCCAGACGGAGGGAGCAGCTCTCCTCACATCCCTTCCTCACCTTCCTTTGGCTGCAGTCCAAGGCTGTGCTCCTTAGGGCTGTTATCTCAGTGCTCGACCACCACGTCATCCCACGGGACAGATTTGATCTGGACAGACGTGGGCCCAGCGCTGCCTTCCTGCTGTGTTAGTCAATGCACGTGCTTATGGGCAGCTTTGGTGCTGCTGCTTTTCTGAGTTGGCTTTGGTGACAGTGTGATGGACCACATCTGAATGCAGTGATGTGGGCAAAAGGCATCTCATGCGGCATAAAGCTGCTGGTACCAAGTTAACATCAGCCTCTTTTTTTAATTGTACTGGTAGAGCAAATGTGTACTGTCTCAGTGCTTTCCAGTGGCAGATTTGTGTACTAGTGGTAAAAGATTTCAAGCTGGTTGAACTATTGCTCAGAGGCATCTGGACACTGGTTCCTATATCATTTGGGACAGGAACATGCAGCTCTTCCCTGAGACAGTTATGGCACAGATTGGAAATCCAGCAAACACTTTTCTTACAGCATTTAAGCTTCTGAGGACTGATCTGTGCCAGGCACTTTTCTCTGCTCCAGCAAGCAGAAATTGAGAACAGGCAGAGAGAGCTGGGAATCAAGCATGAGAGCCACAGCTGCCTGACCACAGTGGTGCTCCTGTGCATAACTGTAATGACAGCAGGCACACGAAGTCTTGGACAGTGGCTGCAGGTAGAGGGAAAAGGGATGATGGCAGAAAAAAAATTGCATTTCCAAATGTCCAAAGATGCCTGAAATGCTGCCTGAATTCAGACTTGAACAGATGAACCTGCGTAGTGTGGGCTCCATTTTATTACTGAATAGTGAAGGGTTTTAATGCAAATGCAGTCATTCAGGCAGCCCAAGTCTGTCCTTCTGTAATCATACCTGTATTCAATTAGGGGAACACAATTAAATGGTCCAAAGTGATGTGAATTCTTACACCTGGGAGTATCTCCCTCGTGTCTCTGCAGCAATAGTGCTGCATGAAGTTTTGCGAATCATTTTGCGTAGGAAAAGAAAGAAGCAAATCATGCCTTGCAAAGGTTTCCTGCAGTGACTGTAATGTCATCACAGAGCCTTGTCTGTGCAGATACACCAGCAACATCAGGTCCTACATTCCAACACCAGGAATGCAGCTCGGAGTGGGCTTGGAAGAATTTGGAGCTCATTTGCTGGCAGCCCCTCACTGCTGCATTATTGGTGTGACTACAGATGATGGAGTGCAATAGGGGTAGAGTTTTTATCAGCAGATCAATGCTTTCTGCCCAGAGCTCTGCCCCTCTCACCACATAGCAGTGCTGCAGCTCACCCAGCCCTGCCAGCACACCACCAAGGAGGAAATGTGGTGCCAGCAAAACCTCTGCATTTCCGATACGCTGCAATTAAGAGAACACCTGTGGTAATCTCTGAGCAGGGATGAGTACTAGAAAAGAGTGGCCTTTGTGTCTTCTTTGCTCCTCAGTGGTAAAAAAGAGCGAAAGGCTCTGGGGGTTTGTATTTGTCTCCAAATGATTTTTGCATTGCTTTTCTCCTGTATGGCATATCAGATATGTGTGTGATATCAGTGCATGCGAGTTCAGATTTCCTCTGCCCCAGTGCTGGGTGGAAGGCTCAGATGAAGACTATGGGGAGGGATTGCAGGTTTTCAAGAATCTGGACTACAGGAGTAAAAGAGAAAGCAAATTTGTTTTCTTCTTTAAATTGCCCTCAGGGAAAATCTTCAGCTTCAGCACACGTGACCCAATTTCTCCACATGGAGGTCATTCTGATTTCATTATCCCTTTGGGATGACTGAAGAGAGGCAGGTAAGTAGAAAAAAGGTGAATAGTTCTGTAAATTCCATTTGTACCATACAGGTACTGCCTGCATCTCTTCTAAACTCCCTAGGCATGTGTTTTGAAGCATCTCTGAAAGTAGAAGTTTAATAAATGTGTCTATCTGGATTTCTAACCTCACGTGTGTATACATACGTACATGGAGAAGTAGGCATGTGGTGAATGCCCTGCAGGATCCCCAGGGCTGGGACGAGAGCCCTTATATCCCATCCCACTGTCAGAGGAGGGACTGTCCCCAAACCATCCCCACTCTGCCTCAGCTGTTGCCTTCTGAAAGTGTGCTGCATCATTTAAGGCATCAGACTGTCTGCATATGCCCTGAAAGCAGAGGAAAGGATAAGGAGAGCATCTAGTGCCATGTTTTACCGTGTAAGTACAGCGCAGTGGCAGTGCCCGCTCCTTTTTCTGATAGGGCAAAAGGAATGGAAGGTTCACATTTTCACACTGAGGAATTTGTATTAGCTGCAGCCTGAACTGTGCTGAGCAATGGTTTTTCAGCTCATTTCTATGCCTGCATTTGAAATATTTGCTTTTCTGCTGTTTTGGCCTATTGGAATCCTTCTTTTTGTGGCACTGGCGCTTTAATTCCTATTGTAGTATAGGCAGTTAGCTGTAGGAATGCGTGATCCATCGAGGCTTTATTTTTTAAAGTATGAATTACGCATATCATGCCAAAAGCTGTTTCTCTTTTTGCTTTCAGAAGGGAGCTAGATGTGTGTATTCTGATTTCTCATTTAGCACTATGGTGGTCTGAACTTCACTTTTTTGATGTGGAGCCTTCTTGCAGCACTGACACACACAGCCTGCTGCTTCCTTTGGAGCAGCGCCGGCTCATAGCACCAAAGCTGATGCCGTTGCTGTTCCTGCTGGACGTAAAACAGAGGGAATAAAAAGGAAAAACGAAATCATCTCTCCAGCATGGACAGACACAGGCAAAATGTCACAGCCCTGAGGAGGAGCATCATGGGGTAGTCAAGCAGGGGTCTTGGGGAGCATAACCCCTTTCTCCCTCATTCCCACCTGCTGGAACCCAGCACTGCAAATGTTGCTTTCACTGAAAGGATGAGATGGAAGTAAATGCAGCTGCAGTGACATTCATGGTCATCGCCTGCCTCCGAGGCACGGCCAGGCTGAGAGCTGGGCTCTTGCTCGCCCTCCCCGTGCTGTGGCTCAGCCCCATCTCCTGCCGTGCACAAAACTTTGTGCGTGCAGCTCCGTGCAGGAGCCCCGGGCAGCCGTGCCTCGCTGCTAAGCCTCTGCCACATGCCATGCCACATCTAACCTAGGGCCCCGAAGTGCCGGGTGTCAAAGTCTGTCACTTCTGCCCATGCATTGCTAAGCACAGCCTCCTGGCGGGCAGCACGCTATGGCCGGGGGACTCTGCTCCTCTGGGAGAGAGCGGGGAGGAAGCAGAGCTGACTTCGCGTTTATTAAGCAAATTAATAGGTTGGGAAGAAGCAGCTGCGATGCGGGCACGCTTTCCCCTCGCCTCCTGCATTAGTGAGGGCTGGCAGAGAGGCAGGCAAAGGGCACCGACCGCACGTTCCCAGCCCACAGCTATGAGCTGGGGGCAAAGGATGCTCGCAGTTCCCTGTCCCGCCTCACCTCCGGCGCCGCTGTGGTTCTGATGGCCGGGGGTAAAACCCGCTGCCACCTCGCGGGGTGCGGGAGGGATCCCGGTGCGCCGCTGGCGCCGGAGCCAAAGCTGCCGGGCCGCCACGCGCGTAGAGAGACTCCCGCCGGTCAGGGATGCTCCCGGTGCCGGCAGCCACGGGGAAATCCCCCCCTGCACCTCCAGGGCGGGCGTTTTTGTTTGGTTGGTATCTCGGGGGGGGCTGCGCAGGCGCGCTGCTCTGCGCCCAGGTGCTCGTGACTCCTTCCCCCCGTAGACCTGCAGGACGGGTCCGAGCGGCAACGATGTGTTCTGAGCTTAGCCGGATCCCCGCCCAAGGAAGCCCCCCATAGAGCCCGGCCGGGCTGAAGTTCTGCTCTCCCAGCGCTCCCCACACGCGCCATGGAGTCACACGGAACGACTCCGGGGCCGTGGAAGTCTTTATGCTGCTCTGCGGGAGCCGAAGCGAAAAGCCGGGCAGGTTTCTGCGGCGTTAAGGACAGAGATACGTGCGCGTTTAAATAATTTTTTGAGGAAGGAGTATGTAACCAATTAGCATCCCCACGCTCTCCTATAATTGCTGCCAAATAGGAAAACTACCGAGTGGGACAGCGGGCTCTGCTGTGCTCCCCGAGAGAGCGCACACCTGGGGGTGCTTTACGGCCCCTCGGGAGGATGCAGCCTCGTAAAAAGAGAGCAGTGAGGGGGAGCTGAGCCTGCAAGCAGCCGGCAGCCCGCCCTCCTTGCAAGTAGGCGACGTCAGCAAATAAGGGTACTGGGTTTTTTTTTTTTCCTTTCCTTTCTCCCCCCCCCCCTTTTAATAAGTCAGGAAAGCTGCCACCTGCCAGCAGCCGCCTCTCCTCCCAGCTGCTCCATCGCCTCCCGCCCAGCCCGCTTCTCTCCGGGTTAGGTGTGAACGTGGGGGGGCTGCAGAAAGCCACGCTTCGCAGCGTTCCCTTCCCCCTCCCAACCTTGGGAAGAGGCCCGAGGTGCCCCGAGCATCCCTCGATAGCAGCACCGGCGCCGGGCCGGGCTCGGCAGCGCCGCTGCGGGGTCCGGGGATCTCTACGGGAGGGGCGGCTCGAGGGCTGCGCTCCACACCCCGTGCTCAGCCTCCTCTGCTCTCTTGGTTTTCTAGGAAGCCAAGGCGTCCTTTTGTTTTGGTAATTTCTTCTAAATCCCTCTTTCACGCCTCTACTTCTCTATATTATACATATAGGTATACGTAATCAAATAGTGAGCCGAATTAGTCTGCGTTCTTTGGTCCGCTGAAGTAAACAAAACGCAGGTGTTCAGATCTTGAAAACACCAAAAAAGAGGAAAACTGCGTCGCCCCTCAGTGTGACGTTTGCGAGCAGAAGGGAAACTGGTAAAAACGCCCACGTTGTTGCACCGCAGGATGCCTTCGGGAGAAAGGAGGGCGATCTTCCCAAACCTGGGGAGCTCGACGGTTCCCCTCCTCGTTTCTCTTTAAATCCATCTTGTCCCTTTAATACAAATGAACTTTAAGCTCCCCCTGTCTTTTATTATTTAGATTCCTAGTCTTAATGACGCCAGGAGCCGCGCGAGCACACTCGCTAATAATCGTCGTGAACTGCATTTCAAAGAAACATCCCTGGAAGAAAAACACCGTCGTTAAAAAAATAAATAGATACTCCACCAAAAATGATAATGCGAAGTCGCTGCTGCTGGGCTCAGCGCAACGCTGCAAATCAGCACCTGCGTGCCAGGTCGGGCTGATAACACCGCCAACGGTTACCTGCAGCAGCCCCGTCCGCCTCGGATTTATTTTTGGATCGTTCATTTAATCAGGGAGAGGTGCTGAGGGTGTTTGGTTTTAATTGTTATTGGCGGTGGTTTTATTATTATTATTATTATTATTATTATTATTATTATTATTATTATTATTTCTTCCCCGATCTTCAGGAAAAAAAAGTGGCGGAGGTTCGTTCAGGTCGGGATCCCGGCGTGGTTCCGCCCGCAGCCTTTCGGAGCAGCTGCCGGGCACGAGAGCTGCGCACTGACCGGACTCGGCTTTGTCCCGAGCACAGCAAACCCGCAGCCGCCGCTCTCGAGTAAACGAGCTGTGATCCGGACCTTCGAACACTGCGAGATGTCGCTGCTTTTGAGCACGACGTTCATTTTGTCCGAGGCGCAGCGCCGCAGGGATGGGGCTGTTGCGGGGGCAGAGCTCTGTGCCGTCGGATGGAAGCGCGCTGCCTGAAAGCCGCGGCACCGCCCGCACCGCCGCGCATCGGGGACGCTCCATCAGCGTTGTTTTACCTAGGAGGGATTGAGCCCGGCTGCAATAACCTTGTCGGATAATTAAGCAAATTATACCTTAACCATCGGTAGCTTACAAGTTGTAATCAGTAATTCAAACTCCCGACAATTATGCAAATCGAGTTCGGGCTGCGCTCGGACTTTTTCTCGCTTTTGCGGCGAGGGTTTTGCCGGCGTTCCGAGCAGCAGCCGCCGGAGCCGCGTGGGTTGGGAGTCCGGGCGCACTTCCACGCAGGGGGGGGCGGCCGAACAAACAGCGCGCCTCCCACCAAGAATAAACCACAGACACGGAGAAGGAACGCGGCACTTCAGGGGCTGCCCTCCTCGCAGCGCTCCCGCAGGCGGTGCCCACGCGTACCCCTTCCCGCGGGCCGGGGCCGCTCCGAAGGTGGGGGGGGGAGTCCGGCTCCGCGCAGCCTCCGCGGGCGCGCAAGGAGTGGCTTAGGGCCACGCCGCCTCCTGAGTGGCTGCCGGCCGCGGCTCCCGAGCCATCCCTGGGGAGGAGTTATGATAATCCTATTGCCATTAAGGGCGTCTGGGCAGGGAAAAAAACCCGAGTGACCATTAGCGCGGGGGTTTAGTCCGCCAGCAGCCTTCATGCCTGCCAACTGAGCTCCGTCCGGGGGGCAGCTCCTCTTCCCCAGCGCCGACGTGGATTTACCGCCCGTGGGGGGGGGCTGAGCTCTCGTCTGCTTTCGGTACCGCACACCTGGGTTGGACGCTGGACGCCATGTTGTGGAAACTGGCAGATAACGTCAAGTATGAGGAGGACTGCGAGGTGAGAGGCGCGGGGAGGGGGCGGCGGCGGGGGTCGGGTTGGCGGTGCGGGGCAGCGCCGCGTTGTGCGGCCGCGGGGCTCTGCCCGCTCGGTGGCGGCCGTAAGCGTCCTTCCGCCACACGGAGTCCCTCCGTTCCCCGAGTCTTTTCCTTTTGCTTTTTACTTCGTTTAGGATTTCTAATTTTTTTTATTATTTATTTATTTATTTCTCCACCAAAACTTCTGGATGTTAAAATAAAAAGGGGCATCCCCGTTTGTAAGGAGCCGGAGGCAGCGCCTTACGGCACGGGGTTTTGCCCCGTACAGTGAATCGGAGCAGTAAAAGTGGGGAGGACGGAGCGCGCAGCCCCGAGCACCGCAGCTGTCGGACCGCTCGAGGGGAACGGCCGTAAGGAAAGCCGCCCTGCGCCCTTCCCGCAGCCCCGCGGGGCGATCCCGGGCTGCGGTCTCAGTCTGCCCGGTTCTGCCGGTCATCGTCTGCCTGCCCGGTTGCAGCAGATTATCTGTAGCCCTCGCTTCACGCGCCATTAGGACCCTATTCATCTCCTATTAACCAGCGCTGTTATTTTAACGACCGTGAAGCCTGAAACTGCTAAATCTCGGGATCAGCTTCATGTAGACTTTTAAGCTTTGACTGCTGAGATTTTGAAGTGGGGGTTGGGGGGGGGAAAAGCGCGTCCAGTTCCGACCGGGCGCTGAGAAGCCGTCGGGGAGCGCCGTGCGGTGCTGGGAATGGAGCCTTTCCGCGGGCGCGGAGCCGCCTGTGCTGCGGGTCTGCGTGGAAGCGGGCCGGTGCCTTTTATTATTTTTTTTCTTTTTATTTTTAATGGTGGTTGTAAGATGTTGATAGGTTCTTGGAAGTGTAGGGGTTACTGCGGTGTATTTGTGATGAAAGTGGTGGGAGTTGGTTCTTAACCTCTTCCCTACAAGTTGGGTTGATTTCCTACGAAATGCCCGAAAATAGAGAAGGGCGGCTTTTGCCTCCCCCTCTCCTCACCCCCCGCTCCCTCCCAAATTGTTCCCTGTTGTCGTGCCTCGAGCGCCCGGCGCCTGCCGCCAGCGGCCCGGCAGCCCCTGACCGCCGCCTCCCTTCTCCTCCCTCCCCCTTCCGTGTGATTTCCAGGACCGCCACGATGGGAGCAGCAACGGCAACCCGCGGCTCCCGCACCTCTCGGCGGTCAGCCAGCACCTGTACAGCCCGGCCCCGCCGCTCTCCCACTCCGGAGCCTCCGACTTCCAGCCTCCTTACTTCCCCCCCCCTTACCAGCCGCTGCCTTACTCCCAATCCAGCGACCCCTACTCGCACCTCGGGGACCCGTTCTCCATCAACCCGCTGCACCAGCCGCCGCCGCCGCCCCCCAGCCAGCAGCAGAGCGCTTGGCCCAACCGCCAGAGCCAGGAGCCCGCCGGCCTCCCCCCGCACGGCCGGCCCGGCCTCGTCCCGCACCTCTCGGCGCTGGAGAGCGGCTCGGCCGGCGGCCGTCGGGAAACGTTCCGGCGCTCCGACCTCTTGTTGCCCCATGGGCACGGCCTGGATGCCTCGGCGCTGGCCGACAACCTGGGGCTCCACGACATGGCCCATCAGATAGAGGATGTACAGGTAACCACCCCTCACCCCGCAGCCTGCAGATGCCCGAGCGCTCAGCCCAGCTTCGCCGCCCCACCTTCGGAGCGAAAGTCGCTTTTTCTCTCCTCCCGGCCCCTCAATGGGGCGGGTGGGCTTCGCGACCCCCCTCAATTCATTCCTCCTCACGTCTCAAGATGCAAAACTTTCTCCCGTTTCTATTTGCAGAACGTGGAAGACCAACACTTACTAATGCACGACCAGACAGTCATTAGAAAAGGTGAGTACGGCGGCACGCTGCTTGCTTTCCCTTCTCAGTGCTCACGTTGGGTGACGCAGCGGCGCACGGATGCTCCATCATCTCCTAAAGCGGAGCTGGGGGTGGTTCTGTGTGTGCTGCCTCCGGAGCGGAGCTGGCGACAGGGGCAGCTCGTCCCCGCCTGCCGGTGGTCGTGCCCCCCCTCCCCCGTGTGCGCGGCGGGGCTGAGCGTGGTGCTGCAGCTGTTACCAGGGAGCTCAGCTCGGTAGTAGCTCTTTTTCTTTTATTTTTCTTTTAATCCCCCCCATTTCCCTTATTTGCCATCAGCTCGGTGCGGTGAGCCTGCTTAGCTTTACCTTAATCGAAGCGGTTTTGTAGCCGGGGAGCGAGAGCAGCAGTGACTCAGTGCAGGAGTTTGGTTGTAAGGCTTTGGGGAGTTCTTTTTTTTTCTTTTTTTTTTTTTTCCTCCTTTTGTTTTTAAACAAATTCGTGCTCAAAAAAAAAAAAAAATATATATATATATATATATATATATATATCTGTGGAGGTTTTGCTTTGAAGACTTCAAACGAACACCAAACTGAGGAAAAGCAGAAGTGCCGGGCAGGGCGCTGATTGCTGCCTTCAGCTCATGGGAGAGCGATTTCGCTGTCAGATGGAGCACGGCCGAATCCCTCCCGTCGGGGACTGCAGCCCTTTAACCCATTCGGAGCCGTGGGTCAGCGGGGAGTGCTGATCTGTGCTGCATTGGCCCCATTCAGCCACGCACAGCCGTGTTTTGCTTTCAGTTCTCCTTTGGGTTTAATCCCCCCAGTACTCCCTGCTATGAATTTGCTGGGGTTCCAGAGGCGTTCTCTAGTGTGTCTGTGGTGGAGGATGAGCCCGGTGGAGTCTTTCCCCTGTCCTGGCTGAAGGATGCTGGCACAGCCTACAGCTAGTTCAGCTTCTTAGAAGAAGGGATTTGCTAACTCGCACACTGCTTCGTAGCTTTTTGGGATAGGACTGAGAGATGTTGTGAAGGTTATGTGCCTTTTATTTATTGTTTGTAAGCCGTGTTCTCTCGGCAGCTCCTTGCGCTGTGGCAGACCACTGCTCTGTTCAGCAGTTCAGTGCAGAACGAAATCGCTCTCCTGCCCTCCCCCTGCACAAAGCAGACCCTCTTCTCGCTTTTCTCTCCGGTTCTAAAATACCCGCTGCCCTCCTCTTCCCACAGGTCCCATTTCCTTAACGAAGAACAGCGCTCTGAGCCTCCCGTGCCAGAAGGACGGACTGATCGGAGTGGTCATAAACCCCAACGAAGTGTTCTGCTCCGTGCCGGGGCGGCTGTCCCTCCTCAGCTCCACATCGAAGTACAAAGTGACGGTGGCGGAGGTGCAGAGGCGGCTCTCCCCCCCGGAGTGCCTCAATGCCTCTCTGCTGGGCGGTGTGCTCCGAAGGTACGCTGCAGCCCGGCCAGTATTTGTCACTTGTATGACAGTATTCTTATTTTCCCCCCATGTGCGTGTTGTGTGATTGCAGCCAGATGAGGACAATGAGGAGCTCAGAGCCCTTTACCAAACTTCGGCTTTTTAAGAAGCCCAGCAGCGCTGAATCCTAATGGGCTTTGGAAATCTGCTTTGCTCTTGTGCCTCGTATGGGGAGCAGTGCTGCTCACAGCCCTGACAGCAGCGCTCCTTCTCTGTGTAACAGTGGATTTTGTCTCTAAAACTGCTGCTGGTGGAGCTTTCCAGTTCCTGTAACAAACCGTCTCCTGTGGAACGATTTTTGGATTAAATCTCACGATCTCGTTTTGCCTTTACAAAGATGCTCTGTATGTCTGGGATTCTTTTTTGTTTTGTTTTTTAACACAATTTGGCTCCTGATTGTTCTACAGCTGCTGGTTTCAGCAGTGCAGTTTGACACGTTTTGATTTTGACCTCTGCTGTGTTTCATCCTGGCTGGTTTGTAGCAAAGCGTTTAAAAGTAGGTCATTGGGAAAGAGCCTGCTTTTTATCTTACCCCCAGTAGAACCCTATTGAATGTCAGTAAATGGAATTTCTCATCTTTATTTAAAAAAAAAAAAAAAAAGTATCTTGAAGATAAATAAGACTTTTTTTTTTTTTTCTAATTACAGAGCCAAATCTAAAAATGGTGGCAGATCATTAAGGGAAAAGCTGGATAAGATTGGTTTGAACCTTCCAGCTGGTAGAAGGAAAGCTGCAAATGTGACACTGTTGACATCTTTGGTGGAAGGTCAGTCCTGAACATGTCTTAAAAATAAACATTCTTTCCCCCGTGCGCAGCTTTTTATCCTCCTAAACAAAGCACGGGAAGGCCAAGTTGTCAATGGGCTGCTGGGGGGGTTATTTTGAAGTGAGTGCAACAGGGGGGCACCGCAGCGACTGCTGTGCTGCCTTGGGCTGTGCTCCCCTCTGCCCCCAGCCCACCTGCCTGCACAGGGCTGCGTGCCCCCACCATAGGGCAGGGTGCTGCAGGGAGATGCCATTCCTCCCGTGTGCATGCCAGGCTCTGCAGAACACCCCGTCTGTCCAGTCTGTGCTCCCTGTTTGGGGTTTTGTCTGAGGGTGTGTGCAGGGAGGGCAAAAGGGATGAAACTGGGTTTGGTTCCCCACTGGGAAACTGGAGAGATGTGGGGCAGCTGCTCCGGTGCCCGGCCCTCCCTCAGCAGCGTCCTCAGAAGCTTTGCTAATAAATGTAGGCGTATAAAGTGAGATTTATAGCTTCTGGCTTCCTGATGGGAAACTGGAGCCCCTTTAATCTGCAGCATGTTATGTGGACCCTCTTGGTTAAGTGGAGTTGAAGGGTGTGTGTATATATGGATGTGTGTGGCTGTGGGTTGTGTTTGTTGAAAGCAGCTCCTGGTAGTGGTACAACTTAAGGGGAGTGGAAGCAGTGACTGAAATATGAGGAATGGTCCAGCATTGCCTCACTGCTATTTCATTGCTGCACAAACTGGAGTAATACAGCAGCTTCCATGAAAAGCACTTGGAATTTGGATTTGAGAGCTTCTGTATGTATGCACACACACACACACAGGCATTACATGGAGCACCACTTTGTGCCAATCCATTTTTCTTAAGCCTGATGAAATTACCCTAATAAAAAAAAAAGCTGACTTATTTGCCTTTCAAAGGTGGTTATTATAAAACAGAGCTAGAAATGCATTAAAGGGAAAAATTTGTTACGTTGGTGGAATTTAGTTGCATGTTTTCTTATGTATCAGTGGGACATTAGTTGTAGAATAAATTCCAGTCTTTGCTCTGCAGTGAATCTGCATAGAGACAAAACCAAAGCTTTTCTTTCCAGTAAGACGACAAGGGAGTTCTATTTTGTAGCTGTCATCATGTCGGTTTTTCTTTCTTGATGCAAATTTACAAA
This sequence comes from Tympanuchus pallidicinctus, assembly GCF_026119805.1. Classification (NCBI taxonomy): domain Eukaryota; kingdom Metazoa; phylum Chordata; class Aves; order Galliformes; family Phasianidae; genus Tympanuchus; species Tympanuchus pallidicinctus. The sequence goes on from NW_026294722.1 coordinate 1,963,687, forward strand.
GAAGCACTGATAATTGCTGATCAGAGGATGGTGATGGATGGTATGGTGAAAAAAACAGAAGCGTCCCTTTCCAAACGAGAATAACACTTCCAGCTCACCCTGCTTTAATTTACCTGATCTCCCAGCAATAAATAGGCAGTAACACATCTGTAACAAGCTCTCCCTTCTGCCTGATGCAGGTGAAGCTGTGCACCTTGCTCGTGACTTCGGCTACGTGTGTGAGACGGAGTTCCCCTCCAAGGCTGTGGCTGAGTACCTGACCCGGCCGCACATGGGCCGCAACGAGATGGCCAACAGGAAGAACATGCTGCTGGCTGCCAAGTGAGTGGGGGCTGGGGGTGTTGCAGGAAAACGTACCTTAAGGTGTGACAGAAATGAGTGCCTGGGGGCAGGTGTGGCTGGGAAAGCTGGGAGCGGAGGGCAGACCTGCCTGTGTGTGTATGTGCAGCTGCACGGAGCTGCTGGTGGGCACAGGGGAGCAAGGGCAGCTCAGACACGGGTCCTGGCTGCTGTCAGCAGTAATAGTGGGCAGGTGTCCATAGCAGGACTCCAGGAATCAGAAGCTGTGGATGGTCCCATTTCACTGTTGGAGATGAAGATCTTCAGTGAAAAAGGCAGCCTTTAGCAGATGGGAAGAGTCCCTGTTCTTTACTAAATTCTTAGAAATCTCAGGGAGGGGAAAGGTGAAGGAGATGCTCTATTAAAGCTCCTCTGCAGGACACCTGTATCCGAATTACCCACATGCTGAGCAGGGCAGTGGCTGGCAGCATCTGTTACTCCTGTTATAAACCAGGGGCTGGAGTGCTTGCTGTCCCCTGCCATGCTAAGGTTTAATCAAGCCCTCTGTCCTGGTCTGAGATGTTTTCTGGGTGGGGTTGGTGCAATTTCTTGCTTTTGAGAGCAGCAGTTCCATGCAGAGGATCTGAGAAAATCCTGTTTAACTGATGAGAAGAGTTGCCCTAGTTGTGTGCTCAGGTTAAGCAAGCAAAATCCTGTGCAGAGGTTCTACACTCCACCTGTTCTTGATTTAATCTGGCTTTCCCTGAGAAAGAGACTGCTTTTACAAGACTGTATTTCTTAGAAATAGATTATCTCTTTCCTATAGCTTGAACTTTATGCTTTCTATTGAACACTAATCCTTTGGCTCCTCAGTATTATTATTGGCATTGCTATTAACACCAGTAACAGTCATCTTTTGGGAGATGTTTGTGATTGAGAAATTCTGATAAAGTGATGATTCTGTGAAGATTGCTCATCTCATGTGAAATCACATCAAGGGGACAGATTTACAAGCAGCAAACAACATATGTTGGAGCGTTATTAACCATTCATGTTTTGCCAGGCATATGTGTTCGTGTTTGCAGGATCAGGGCCCGGGTCCCTATTAAACAGAGCATATACACATAATGTGCACAACTAGACTGAGTCTCCTGTTCAGCTGCTTCAGTCTTCTTAAATCACTGGGCTGCAGCTGCAGAAGTTCTCATAGAATCTGGCCCTAAACCTGTGCTCTGCCTTAAATCCAGAGCAAAGGCTGTAGAGCTCAGCCAGCAGCGGTGGGGTGCTGCTGTGCAGAGTGGATACGTGTTGGTGTGACCCAGATCAAACAGCAGGCTTGTCAGGAACTGATCCTAAGGAATAAGCATTAAGTTTAGCTTGTGAAGAACACCCCTATCTTGTTGTAATGAGTTTCTGAAACTCCGTTCCTACGTATGGCCAAATAGTTGACGGGGACTTGCTGGTTTTATTTGCTTTTGCACACATTTGCACCGTGGTGTAAAGCACACTCACTTTGTGTCTTGCAGGCAGATCTGTAAGGAATTCACAGACCTCCTCACTCAGGACAGAACTCCGCTGGGAAACACGAGGCCCAGTCCCATCCTGGACCCTGGCATCCAGGGCTGTTTGACTCATTTTAGCCTGATCACACATGGCTTTGGGAGCGCTGCCATCTGTGCTGCCATGACATCCGTCCAGAACTACCTAAATGAAGCATTAAAAATAGCAGACAAAACATACATGAACACTGGCGACCAGAGCCCCGCAGAAACCAACAAAACCATGGATAAAATGGACAAGCACAGGAAGTAAAGGAGAAAAAACAGACTTTAGACTCTTCCTCCTTAACGCAGGCTGGGATCTTCTTGCCGGGGGGAACGTAGCAATTTGGGTACTTTTTTTTTTTTCTTCTTTATTAAGAAAGGAGGGAAAAGGAAACAAGAACAACAGAATCATTCAGGATCTTCGCTCCTCCTGGATCCGGGAGACAAGTCTTTCCAAAAGCTGCAGTGTCCCTTGTCTGTGGAAGCAGTGACCTGAAGATAAGTACTTGGTACCCGTGTGCTGCCATCCTTTGCTGTAAAAGTGGTGCTATAAGGGTTTCTGTTGGAAATAGACAAAGAGATGAAATACATAAGATTGCTTTCCCACATCTCGGTACCTGGTGGCAACCAGCTTTGTGTGTAGTTCTTAAGAGACAGATTTTACATGGGAGGTTATTTGTTATCAGATAAATGTTCAGGGTTTTATTCTCTCTTAATGCAACAGCAGCAGTAAAGCAGTATTAAACAGTGCTATATAGATTGATGTACATTAAAAATTTTTTACAAACACCTGAAAACAGTAAGATTTTCTCTTTTTTCCTTTTTCCCTTTATTTTCAGATTACCATAAGAGAGTGCTAAAATCCTGGTGGATAAAGTTATCTGATGGCATTGGTCATACTTATTTTTATGGAAATGTTCAGGCTTTTAAACACTGCAGTAATGTTGGCTGCAGTGGAAATTATCTCGGTATTTTTTTAATGAGGATCAGTACAAAATGAAAACTCCTAGAAAATTCACTTTCTGTGTTTGAGGATATTGCAGCTTTATTCACCTATTTATATTGTCTTTTTGTTTTTTAATTGGGGGGGGAACTTGGAAAAATAGGCACATAACTTTTTTTTTTAAAACTTTTTTTTGCCTCGTAAGGCCAAAAAATAATTTCCAGGGAGGCTTTATGTGTATTAAGGGAAGCAGTGTGTTGAATGTAAATAGTAATTTATGTGTAATTTAATCGGATTTGTAAATAATGGTGAACTTTTTAATACTTTTTTTTTACAAATGGGTTTTCAGATTTTAATTTTGGTAAGTATTTCAAAGGTAATGGGTAAGCTAAACATATCTTTAGGTTTATGCACAGGTATGTTATACAGGGTATTTAAGACTTGTTTGTTTTTTTAATATTGCGATTCTTGCCACTGAAAATGGAATCTAATCTGAGGTGTGTGCTCACAAAGCAGCAACTTTGTGCATCATCCACCCGGCAACTGAGTAGACATGCAAAATGAGTGTGTGAGTTCGTGTGTATGTGAATAATGGAGGTTCTGAACTATCTTTACATATTTGTAAATGTTCCGCTATAATGCTGATGTATATGATAACCATATAATAAAAAATATTCTGGATAGAAGCATGGAATGTTTTGTTAACTGAGAACAGTTTTGGTTTTCTTTCTATACTTGGGGAATGTGGGGCGAGTAGCACTAGAGGACATTATGTATTGAGTCATAATTGCAGCACTTTGTTCAGATTAACAGAACAGAAATACGGAGCTGTTTGCCAGTAAAACTAATGGTTTCAATTAAACATGCTATGTATCTCCAAGAATCCTTTTTCTTTTTTTTTTCCCCCCCCTTCCTAAGCTGTCATGATCATGCTAGCTGCCTATTTAAATAGAACACAAACTGAAATCTAAACACAAACTGCAAGGCTTCCTCTAAATAAAAATCAATCTCCGCCAGCTTTGCCTTCCAGTGAATCTGCCTTTATTGGAATAATTTGTCTCTCTAATGATAAATATTTGCAGAATCCTGGCATGTGAAATGTGATAGATGTGCCATCTGGTTTCAGTGCTGTAAGGAATTTTGCAGAAAGTCCTCAAAGTGGTGAGGCTGCATCTGAGGCACTCGCCGTCGCAGATGCAACGCAGCCAAATAAAGCTTCCTGAAGGGGGACTTGCATGGCAGAGCTTCCTAAAGCAGGAGTGATGCCAGCTCTGCCTTTATGCTGCCCCTGAAATTACAGCACCTGACGGATGCAGCTGTTGTGGGGCTGGGGCAAATGTTGCAAATGATGGCACTGGACAAAACAGCAAGAGAATGCAATTCCAACTGCAGCAGAGCAGTGTGTTTTTACACAGTTCTGGATAATGAACAACAGATGAAACATTCAAAGTATAAATTCTTATTCTCACTGTTCTTCCTCTGAAATGTAAAGGCAAATTTCTGAAGGTGTACAGGGAGAAGGAAGGAGGGGGAAGCTCAAAGAAAGGAATGAATTTGCTGCTGGCAGTGGACTGGGGCAAAGCCTGTGTTGTAGTTTGAGTTGCAACTCAGCTCCCTGCATGAGAGAGCTGTGGAATTCCTGTTCATGTTGCTTGGGCCCATTGTAACACTGGAAGAACGAGCATTTTGGTCATCTGTAAACAAATGTACATTGACTTATATCTGTGTATTTCACCAGTTCTCTGTATTGTGTATCTACCCACGGAAATATGCTAGGTATGGTGAGAGCTAAAGGACAATTGCTCATCTGAGAATGTGATGCCAGGTTGATTTTTTTTTCCCCCTTTTTGCACTGTTCACTTATACAGTATATACAGTAAGATTTTAGCTGCCAGACAATGGAATCTTGCTTTTTATTAGTGCACAAAACCAGGCTCTGAAAATAATTGCCCCTTGGGATAGGAAATAAGGATCTTTCCATTTATTCTTGCATGCATTCAAACAAAGCCAGTCAATTGTCTAATGTACTGGCTCGGGTTCTATTTATATGTTTGGAACACTAGAAACATTGAGTTTCCATTACCTTAATGCTTTTCCTCTACTGTATGTTTTAGATGGTACATTATGTTGAGGCTCAGCTTCCTCATCTGCTCTGCAGGCACATGAAAGCACAGTGTCTTCTGCTCCATTCGCTGGGGAGAACAGTTAAACTGACCTGAACTTGTCTGTCAGCTGAACCGATTTTGGGAACATGCTTCGGTCAGTAACTTCTGGGGGAGGCTGAGAAGTAGTTACCCGAACAGGGGGGTTGGTTTGTTTCTTTATCCCTCTTCAAACTTTCACACTCAGTACTGCTTTTACACTATAGGGCTCTTCTGAGGTAGGAAGTCAAAACAGACCATTTTAAGTACTCTCATTGCCAGGGTAGGTGCTAATGTCAGCCTCTGCTCCTGAATCATTTGACCTGATGGCTGCCTCACTTTTATTTGAAGATTTTTTTCATGGCCTCAGAGAGAAATAGTGATGAAAAGCTACTAATATGTAAGAAGAAAAGGAAGCGTGGGTCTGACTTGCTGCAATATCCTGCTGTGTAGATTAGTTGCAATTTTTTTCCCCCCTGCATGTGATGTTAATGCATGTTGCAGATGGAACCATGCGAATGAGAATTTACTCCTAACCCCTGGCTGCAGCCAGCTGCATGGTGCCTTTGCAAACTGTGCAATATCTAAACCAGTTGTGGTTTCATAACATTTCTGTGACACACGGCTATTGCTGCTTTTCTCTGTCACGTTATCTGCAGAGCTGCATGGATGACTGGAACCATTTGCTGCGTTCTCTTTCATTTTCACTTTCACAGACTTATATAAACAAGATTTCTCTTGGTTTCTCATGCCACTTTTATTGGACGTCGTTGCTCGTCTCAATGTGGGTATCCCTACTTGTTTCCATGGGCCATTATTGTGTAAGGTCTGCCCACAGTAGCCTATTTTTCTTCTCTGATGGCTGAACAACCCTCTTTAACCCTCTGCTGAAGCCCTGGCTCCCAGGCTGCAACTGGTGCATGGCACATTCTCCGAATATTCCCCTTGATTTATATTTTTACCCAGGATTTTTAATTCAAACTATGTACAAACTCTCGCTTTCTATGCTGTGAAACTCAAAATTCCTGCTTTCTAACAGTGCGGAAAGTTCAGAGATGTACAATATACAAAACAATAGAATTAATCTTTTATCTGAACTTCAGAGTTTATATTTCCAGGTCAAACCACCACCAACTAAGGAAAAAGAGCAGCGTAAAATGTCTTCATACAGTCTGTCACTGAACAGTGGAATTCTTCAGCTGATCACTGCAATACAAAACTGTCTCCTAGTTAGTTGAAAGAGTTTATCAGTAGAAACAGAAAGCAGTTTAAAATGATGCTGCACCCCTGCTACAGGCAGGGTTGCTAAACAAAGAAGGGATAGGTTCCTACCAACCTCAAGGAAGAAGAAAAGAAACAGACAAAACCCCTGAGCCATGCAAGGCTTTGAGGCGTACTGAGTGGAGTGCCTTACTTTGCCTCTTGTAAGGCACTAAGATGTTGTTTCTTTAGTGTCAGGCTGTTGCACCTCTGCTTGTGGCTGGGAGACCTGAGACAGCCCAAAGGGGTGAAGGAAAAAACCTGCCCCCATCAGCCTTGCTGCCAGGGCTGCAGCTGTGGGCTAGCCTTCAGCCTCTGCTCCCTTGTCTGCTGGAGGACTGTGGGACAAAGGCTGAGCGAAGCCTTGGTGCAGCCTGGCAGCTGGGTGCTGCTGCGACTGAGCTGCGTGCTGGACGGGGAGCTGGAGCAGCTGGGATGGAGGCGCGCGTGGTTTTGGCTATGCAAGAGAAACAGTAATTAACCTCCAGCACAGGGGCAGGACAGGTAGCTGGGGCCAGTAATTTTCTCCAGCCTGTGCTGCAAAATTTACCTGAGCTCATTTGTCAAGCTTGGAATCCTTAAATCTATAACTCTAATTAATTAGGAATCTCTAATTACCCCAAAATGGCACTCTGTATTTAAGGCTAAGGTGTGGTGAAATCCAGAGAAAGAAAACATGAGAGAAGCTGGAGGATATTTAGAGCTGGAGATGCCTGAAAATGTGCGTTTTCAGAGCTCAAGGTGCACGTAGGTGCAAAGGAAGCCCTGTGGCTCTAAGTGTCAGTGGGACTGGGAGCAGGTCCTGAGCTGCTAGAAGCCACTGTCTGATATTTGGACATCTATCCTCGGGTGTCTTACAAGTTCCCTTTTTTCATGAAGTAATGACCACCAAACCTCCCAGCAGAAAGTTCCTGCATCACAGATACATAACCAAGTAACCTTTAGGGCTTAAGCCCAACTGTATTTTCTGTTCCAGAAACACACTGGATGAGGCTCTAGATCTTTACTACTTTGAACCCAGAAACCCCAGTGGGGATATTATTGAAAACACCAGTGCAGACAGGTTCTGGCCATAAGAGGAAAAAGCCCTTTCACAGTTGAGGTCTTATTATATTAAGTTGAAAATTTATAGTTTTTAACTAGGCTGTAACCAGTTGATGTGACTCAGGGAAGGCTGTAATGTGGATAGAGGCTTTACCACTTCGCCTCACTGCAGAGGTTACTGTTTTTCCAGACCTCACATGTGAGGTGCCCAGTGAAAGCAGGTTTAGCAATTAGGCTGTGAGGTCACCTGATTAACTGAGGGGCATCAGCTGGGTTTGGGGCTGATTGACTTTAGCAGAGCTGCAGCTAACAGCCTGAAACATTTCTTCCCCGGCGTTTGTGCTGGGCTGGGCTCCTCTTGGACTTACCTGCACCAGCATTTCAGCAAAGGTAATGCTTCTCCTCAGTCTGCTGTGTGCGTGTCTGGTGACAGGGTGTACATCTGTGTGTATGCAGCTGTTGTGATGACGTTAAAGGAGGAGAAAAATTATGCATGTTTGCATACAAATGGGAGGGTCTCCTGTTCAGAGCCTCAAGTCTTATTTTCTAGCTCCAATAGCATGAAATCTTTGTGTTGCCTTGGCAAATAAAAGCTGTAGTTAGTGGCTTTGTCTGGTGGGAGATAGAAGTGGATAAGATTCAGGTAAGGCTGTGTTGAGGTGTTCCACTGTAGAGGGTTTCCAGGCATTTGTTGCAGAAAAACTGCTCATCCAGAGGAGAAAACTACTATAACCATTAACAAAGATGACTGTAAAGTTAATCTGTGCTTAAGACTTCTGAGGACTTGAATGCTTGATGCTGGCATTAAGGAGCAATGCAGCCAAAATGCTGTTTGTTGGAAAGGTATGGGGTAATCAATTGCACCTGGAGGGCAAAGATGAGAATGAGTTGCTGGGTGCTGGTTAAAAGGAGAGTTTGAGTGTGGCAGAAATGTATTAAATCAGTTATGAGGCTTCCTTTTCATTCATTTATCTTATGTAATGCAAGTTGTGAGAGGAGGAAAAAAAAAACAAGAAAGAAAGAAAGAAAAGACAACCATCATCAGCTATTTGGATTGCTTCAGATAGTACTGTTTGCCTGGGCTATGGAGGGTATGGCAAACACCTTTTGGAAGCGCCTTGCCCCTGCCTCATGGTGTGCGGGGATGCTGCGAAGCTCCGTGGGGACCTGAGCTTTAGCTCGTGCCCACAGCCAGGCTGAACTTGGGCACCCATGGGTGCTGACTCACGATGGCGGGGCCACCTACCGGAGCACACTGGGCAGCACCTGGCTCACTCTGGAGGTCTCACAGCCAGTGCTGAGCAGGCCCTGGCCTGTTTGGGCTGGGAGATCTGACGAGATCACAGCCGGGGCCGGGGGTGATATGGCCACAGGCCATCATCTTACATAAAACCATAAATTTGCATAATGTGTTTTACAAGATTAAAACTGAGGAAACTTTTTTTTTTCTTTTTTTTTTTTCCTTTTTGCATAAAAGGGAAGAAAATAGGTGAAAGAGCTCTACAGAATAGGATATCGGAAGCCCAGGGCTCCCAAAATGACAGTGTCAGTATCTGGGCTTGAAATGATTTCAGGGGTGACAGTCTAAAGGTGGAATCTGTTGTGGAACGTGTCCTTGGACAAAAGAAAAACCCAGAGGTAGAGGGGTGCTCACAAAGTAAGAATCAGACCTGTGACCTGGGAACGCATCCCTCAGGATGAGCGCTTTCTCCCATCTGTTGGCTGCTGCATGCTGGAGGAAACCCTCCTTCTGCAGCAGGGCTGTTGCATGGGGAGGGCTGCCGAAGCTTGTCGAGTCACAAACCCGAGGTATTCTTGCTTTGCCCAATTACTGTGAGTGACTCGGATGCTAATGCAGAGGTCAATAAATGGTGTATGTTCCTCAGAAATGCACCTTACTTGCAGGCTCAGCCGGTGCTGGCTTGCTGTGAATGAGTGGATTTCAGGCAAAGGCTGCCCCACACAGCAGGCTGCTGAGGGCTTGTTGCAGGGCTGACTGCCCCTCCTGCACGTTAGGGGCTAATCTTTAGTGGAAAAATATATGGAGGTGAAGAGGAAAATTCCATGGGAAACTATAAATCTTGATGCATTAGGAAATGTTAGCTCGTGCTTATGAAAAGTATGATTATATATCCCTGAGTGTAGCTATGCACATTGTTAGCCATAACTGCAGCATTCAAAGGGAGTGCAGCAGGCAAATCTGAGCTTCAAAATGCCCCTCTTGGATGGCAGCACACCTGCTTCCCTACAAATGTGGTGAAGCATGGGTGGGCAAGTTCCTGGATGATGCTGGGGCAGGTGTCCAGTTCCCTTGCTGGAAACAGGGATGGCCAGCAGATATAGTTGGAAGTCATTTTTCAGTTGTTGCTTATTTGAAAGCCAACCAAACAGCTTCCAGTACAGCCCTGTACTTGTAAGTGATGAAGAGACTTGAATGAGAAGCAGTATTGAGTTTCCTGCGATGTTTGTTTCAGCAGGGCTGGGTTAACTAATCCCTCACTCAAACACTGTGCAGGACTCACAGAGTTGTGGTCTTCTGCTTTTCTCTAGGACTTAGCAGTGCTGTCCATGGCTATGTCCATGTACAAGAGCATGTCCTTCTGTTTGTACAGCAACAAAAGCAGGGCCAGCTGCTTGCACTGGATACAAGAGGTGTGAATTTGTGACTTGTCACAGTGAGTTATATCCCAAGTTATCTCTCATCCCCTCAGGCATATACTTAGGCCCCTAAGAATCACCTAAATAAATAGCAGCTAATTATTTGCGCACATTATTTGATCTGCAGATCGAAAGGGTGTATTTATTTCTGTCTTAAGCATATATATCTAAACAGGTACATGGCTTCTCACCATAGCAAAGCTGTCAGGGGTGTGAATGATCCTGGGGTGCGAAGTGCAGTGGATAGGGAATCCACACTGTGAGCCTAACATGCCCAGTATAAAGTGGTTGTGTAAGGAACTGGGCGTAGGTCTGGTGAGAAAATATAATACAAATACAGAACGTTTTATCTTTTCTCCTTCTCCCTTTCCATTCCTTCACATCTCTTATAAAATAAACCCCATAGTTTGTGGATGTGGGGAAATCTGTTGCTTTGTACTAGTGTGCAAACCTCGAAATGGGGGGGGAAAATGCACAAACACACTGAAAGAGGTCTGCATGCTCCATATCTGTGCTAGATATGGGTTACTTAATTTGCAAATGTGCTTTCTTCTCCAGGGTTTATATCCCTGTCTTTTAAAGTGTGCACAGATCCAGAATGAGTTGTATGATCACGCTGCCATTTTCAGAAGGACGCAAGAAAAGCTGAATCCTCTTGTGGTTCCTACACTTCCCTCAACCCTAAATACAGCCTGGATCGGTGTGTGTTTAGGGGGTGTCAAGAAGCCTTCTGCTTTGGAGGAAACATGGAAATGCTTATGTGATGTGCTGGTGCCAGGATGTTGTGGAATATTGTCTCAAGACTTTAATAAGCCACATTACAATAACCAGTCAAGCAAACCAGTCTGTGCTGCTGCTGCTGGGTGTGAGAGCTGAGTCCTGCAGCTGGTGACTTGATGTCTGGCTGCTGAAAATCTCTCAGGTGACTCTTGTGTTCTGCAATTATTTTTTGAGACTTGAAAGACCATCAGATGCAGGCAGCTTTGGGATGGTGTTTAAAGTAATTTGTATACAGCAAAATTTTTGATTTCCAGTTTATCCAAAAGAGCAGTTTGAAGAGAAGGAGGTAACTGAGTTTAAGGAAGAAACCTAAAAACAACTGAAGCCTGAACTGGGTGGCTAATGGAAAGAACTAAACCCTTCTCTCTTTCAAAGGAACATGTTCACTTGGCATGTGTTAGTTGACCTTATTACAAGGAAAGGGTGTCAAAGAATGTACATCCTCACAAAAAAAGGGAGGGTGGGGGGAGGGAAGCAACCATGTAACCCCCAGGCTCCTTCCATCAGGGTTAAAATCTACAGTTACTAGGGCAGGTAGGAAACTGCATCTACGGGGAGGGAAGATGATAGTAAAATGCACAACTGCTCTTGGCTTCGCCAACCTGCAGTGTGGCCCCAGAGGGGCTGCTGAAAGACTCTCTGAGGGGAGCCTTCCGTGGTGTTTCCAGCATGTGAGGAGCATGTGAGCAGTTATGGTGAGTCACTGCTGAGCTAAAACAGTGCCTAGCGATGCTGCTGGGTTGAACCATTTTGTAAGCCTCTATAGTACAGATGTTATTCTTCCTGCTACTTCTCCTGGCAGCACTAACATGTTGTGACAGTGATGTTGCTGGCTCCTGCTATTAATCCAGCCTTCTCAGAGATGTAAAAATCACGCTGTATCTGGGGCGAGATGGGCAGCCAGATTAGTCCTTGTGTTGTAGTTAGCTTTTCTGAGTCATGTCATAATACGATAGCTCTTGTCTGCAAGGGTTACAAACTGGGTGTGATGTGACTGGGAGCTCCTTTTCCATCTCACTCCAGTGCTGGACCACAACACCTTCTTATACAAGAGGGTCATTTGTCTCAGTACACCTCTGATATTTTCCATGCAGTCATGCATTTCTGATCCATGCTTCAACTTCCTGCCTCATCAATGCAGCCCTTATCCTACCCTGAGCATCTCTGCAGTTCCTAAAGCACAGCTGCTCATCCTGAGAGATGTACGCTGGGTGAAATGCTGGCTGTCTTGGGGCACATGTGCTAAAGGGTGGAAGGACCCAGCTGGGAGCTCTGCCTCATTCTTTCTCCCCAGGACTGATGGAGCCAGGACACCTGCTCTCTCAACCACGCTGTCCTGAGCTCAATTTAATTCCCCACCTTTGCTGGGAGGAAGTGGCCATATGTGAAGCAGGCAGGTGTCTTGCCTCCTCTTCTTGAGGCTGCAATGAAGCTTCTCATGTGCCACAACTGCAAGCTCATTAACAAAGGCCCCCTATGAGATCTGCAGATGAGGGGGGTGTGGATTGCCTTGCACAAATTGCTCCGCATACGATTGCTTCCCACCCCTCCGTCAGAACAGTCATGCTATCAGCGTGAGCTCTTCTTCCAGTGCTGAGATCAGAGGCATTCAGGTGGGCTTTGCTGCAGTCCTATGTGTGTGTACCTGTGTGTGTGCAGCCTGACCTTCTCAGAGAACAGAAGTGCTTATAATAGGTTTCAGCTGCTCATATGCCAATGCTTCTCTTTCAGTTTGAGAGATTCCTTCAACGGAGAGGCCCTAGCTTCGTTTGTGGCTTCTCAAAATCTGTCTTTTGCTCACATAATTGGCAGGCTGCAGCTCACCTCAGGGCACTGCGGGTCTGTCAGCAGCACTGGGGGTGCCTCGCAGGGACAGTGAGCCCAAATGTGATGTAAAAAGCCAACAGAAACAGCCCTACATTTGCCAGGGTCAGAGGGGAGGAGGTGCTGTGGGTGCTGCAGCAGGTATTGCTTGCCCTATGGGCACCGTGCAGGAGTGTGTGGGCATGAGAGGAGCCCCTGCCCTCCTGTGCCCCTTGGGTGGTGGTTGGAGGTCGAGGAGTTGAGGATGAAGCAGTGGAGTCTGGCTTGACTCCTGAGCTTTTTCAGGCCATAGGAAAAGGGAGGTTGGAGCGTGGCTGTGGGGCTGCAGCCTGGGTCAGCTTGCACACCTCTCCTGGTGCAGCTCTTGCCCATCCCTTATGCCATGTCCTTGGTTCTTTTCATCACAGTCTTCTGTTCCACCACGAAGCTGGTCTCAGGTTCAGCAGGACCTCACCAGCTCCATTCTTGTCAGTCAGCTGAGAGCACTGCAACTACACTGGGTCTGGTTTGGGGCTCTGCACTCTCTGGGCTGCAAGACCTACAAGAGCTGTGTAACTACAGATTTCTATTTATACCGTAAGCGATGTACTTGAACATTTTTTGGTAGTGAAAATGGTATGCTTAAAAATATTAATGTTATGTAGGAGCCATGTGCGAGCTTCTGATGGCTTTGTATGCAGCTGCAAAATCTGCGTGCAGCTGATGCATGCTGCACCCCCAGCTCTGTGTGCACCGGTCTGAATACTTGGATACATGGTTAAGATGTGCATAAAACTCCTTCCCCAGTGCCAAAGCAGCTTGACTCAAGCAGTTGTGAGAGGCATTTCAGAAATCTAATGCTTAATATTTCACTGTGGATTTTTGGCTTCAGAGTGATTTTGTTACGTCCCTAGAGCCTGGTTAAATCCTTAGTTATAATGACTGCACACTGAAGGGTGCTGTTACATAGAAATGCTGTCCCATAATGGCTTCGTTGCTGTGGAAAATCCGATGTTATTTGGTCATTCGCTACGAGTTCCCTAAGCCATCAAGACATTTGCCTCAAGGCTACAAACACAAAGCTACAGGCAAAACCCTCTGGACATAATGAGTGGGCATTTATGCAGAACTAAAAACTGGAACAGCTGAGCAGTAGATCTATGAATAGCAAGCATGCCTCGAAGCACAAAAGACATCATTCTGGAATAAAGGGGTTTAAAATGGTTCTGACATCTTGTATGTCAAGATCATCCTACGTTGTTGTAACTTTTTTTTTATGTTTGTTTGTTTGAACCATCTTCCTTAAGTAAGGTTTGAGTAATTAAAGGGTGTGAAGGAAACCCTGCAGCTTTACTAAGAATAAAAATTGGGCAACTGGCACTTCTGGCAAGATCCATCATTTTGATCATGCTTGCTAGGGAACAAGCTTATTGCTCCTGTGCTTTTTGCATCCCTGGTTCCACCCTTCAGGACTTTTTAGAATTTTTATTGTTTAAGTAGCTCTAAAAGACTTGATTCTAATATTAGCTGAGAAGTGTCTTCTGATGGAAACGGAAGGGTTGGGCTAACTGTAAACTATAGGGTCAGGTCAGGGAGTCAGGCAATACAAAGAAGGGTAATAAAATTCAGAGTGATTGGAATCAACAGGGTGCTGGAGGAGCTTAATGTTGGGAAACGTACTGCAGTGAGGTTGCAAGCATTTGCAATCATTTATGTGCACTTCTAACTACATGGCAAGAACAAGATGGAAAGGGATGTATGACAGTTACACCAGAAGCATAAAGAAAACCCACAGTAGAAATTAGTGTGGGAACTGGAACATGAAATAAGTTTAGAGGGAAAAAGACGGGGGGAAAAGAATGTCAGAACATACAAAGGTGATAAATTCAAGTTCTGTGTGTCTGTATCCATATCTGTCTGATCAGTTTCTGAGAAATTATTGACTTCCAGGGCAGGTTCAATATTTATTTATTTTCGCCATGTTTTCAGCCCTCTTGCCAACATGTTAGACTGGGGGAAGGATGAGCACTGGGAGAACTTACAAGTTCAAACAAGTTTTGCAATCCTTGCAAAGGAGCTTGGACCTTGCAAAACCATAGGTTGTAGAGATGAGCGAAGCCCAGATACTGTGAAGTTCCTACAGGGAAACATGGCCAAGGGATTAGGGGCTAATCTCTGACCTGAGAAGATGTGATGAATGTCTACAGTGCAGGCAGTACTGCAGCACAGAGATACCTGAGCTGGTTGTGACTGGTTTATTTGGCAGAATAACCTGGCTGTACTTTCTGCGGCATGGGAAGCAAGTGTCTCTTCCAGCAGTGGAGTAAGTTAACCCATGCAGAGATCAGTGCTAGAGAGTCCAGAAAGCAGAATGTATTTTAGCAAAAAATGACAGACTGTGATGTAGCTTCATGCTTCACTTCCTTGTGTCCAAACTTCTTGGCCACGAGCACATTGTCCTTTTGACAAGTACACTTAGAAGCTGAAAGCATGGTATCGTGCCCTCTTTGCATGCTTACCCAAAGAGAGGCACTACAGGATGTTCAGATACAGAAGGATATTGCTTAGGTGGCTTAGAAAAGCAAAGGGATTAATTCAGTTATCTCTCCATCTTCTTCCTCACAGCTATGAGTGGCAGCTCTTACTGCCTGGGAACAGACTCACATGGCCTAGTCAGGAGGATGACAGCTCTACGCCACTGGTAAGTGACAGCTCTGCAGCCACTCTTGAGAGACTAATTGATAGAGCAGTATGGAAGCACAGGGATGGAACTGTTCCCTTCGTAACAAGCTAAACTGAAGACAAGGGTTTATTCTGGTTGAAGTGCTACCTGCCGCTGTTGTACATGGTGTCAGAAATGCATCCCTGTAACCCATTGCACTGCATTCCTGCTGCAACAAGTATGTCACTGCAGTCATGGAGTTGAATGTTGTTTTGCTGTGTACCAATTGTATTTCAAGTAAAGTTTTCTTTTCATTGTTTTTTTCCCCTCTCCCAAGCATCTTTTTCTACTGCATATGTTACCAGTATTCCTCATTCTCTTTTCCTCCCCCTGCCTTCGGTAATAGTTCTGTCTACTTTTCTTTCTGCAGTGCTAGAACAGCACCTGTGATGGTGTGTGGCTCTCTGTGTTGCATTTCACTCCTCTTTGGGAAGGAGTCTGGCTTGGACAGAGTTCAGGAACTTTGTGTGTGTGGTGGATTTTTTTATTTATTTTATTGAGTGAGGAATTTATGACTGAGGGTTTGGTGGAGAAGATGCATTCTGGCAAAGGGGGGTCTTGGCTGATGGGAGACTGAAGTCTACTCTGGTTATTTGAATCTTCCATCTTTTTGTTTAAGTGGAGATGTAGATTTAACAGCCAAGAATATATGTTTGGCTTCAAAGGGGAAAACAAAAAGAGCATTAAAATACCTGTATTTTTGTGTACCAGGAAGTAAAAGCTAAAAAAGGACACAGCAGAGGCAGAACCAGAAAGACTGAGGTTCACGTGTGCCAGGGGCTCTTCCTCTTTGCCCATTGATCTCTTAGCACAGAGAAGAGAGTGAGGCTGGAAGGCATCTCATGCTCCATCACTGGAGGCCTCTTAGGAGCGACTGAGGAAAATACCAGAGGATGAGGAAATCCTTTTGTGTTTGTGTATGGAGAAGGGAGACTGTGGTCTGGTCTCCAGTCCCACATTTATTCCTGGTTTATCTTGACTTCCTGAGACCTGAACCTGCTCTTGCTCCTTCATGTGAGTTTGCCTTAAGTGCCCTTACAAGTTGCTGTCTTTATTTCTTGGAAAGGTAGGATTGCTGCCGCTTTCTAGCGAAAGGAAACTCTTCCAAGTAGTCAAAGATTACTCCTGCTCACAAAACAATTCCCTTATCAACTCTCTCGTGTACAAACTGCATAATAACAACACAGCCTGCACAGCGCTGCAAGCTTATTTGCTTTGTGATTTGTGGTCGGATCATTGCATTTCAGCATTTACTGATGAAAGGAAATTACTAACAAGACACTGGTATTTACATTAATTGTGGCTTTGGGGAGATAGTCCAAAGAAAATTATGTTAAAGCCAGTTATTATGTGTCTCCTTAACAATTAGAACGGAACCCAAACTTTATAAAACAGAAGTTGATTTCAATTGGATTTTAGCTGCTACTTGATATTTTCCCTTTCTAGGGGTCACGGGGGGAAAAGGGTTTTCAGTGGCAACCCCTTGTGTTGTTTTTTTAATCCATCTTCAAAAACAACATAAAGCACTTAGCTTGAAGGAGCGTGTATGCTAGTGCAACAAAAGCTCCTTATTTCCTTCCACTGAGCAGGATCAATCTCTGCTTCCATGGAGGCCTTGTGGAGCAGGTCAGCTTTCCGAAAACACATAGGAAATGGCAGGGTTTCCTCTGTTAAAGACAGAAGTTTTCATTGTTTTTGTTTCACCTCCGTGCAGCCTTGTGCAGCTCTGCAGGTTAAACAGATTTGGCACCCAAAATTCAAAAGTATACCAACCACTTTTCATGCGTGTCCCACTGGACAGTCTTGTGAGAGTCCTGAGAGCAAACTTCCACTTCAGTTTGAACTCTTTCTGGACACAGATTCAATGCCTTTTATAATGTTTGATGTATGATGAAAAGTAATTTAAGGTTTCTTAAGATGACTCATGTGCCAGCATAGTAGATCCAAGAAACAAACACAGATGTGAGATTCAAATTCTCCTTTGGCATAAAACGCTGCCAGGACTCTTCATGCTATAAACCACAAACTATACCCAGTGCAGACTAGACACACTTTTGTTTTCTAAAGTGTCATCTGATTGGCTATCTTCAGACTTCACAGATGACTGGGGGTATAAATATAAACACACCTTTCCTTTCACCAGATGTTGGTGTTGATTGTATGTCCCCTCTAGTGGAGATTTTTAATGAGACAAATCCCACCGTGTCCACTCAGGCTTCTTGTAGAGGTTCCCTTCATAGGGGAGAAATACAGGCACTTCTGAAGTACGATTGGTTCTGACCTCCTGTCAGCATCTATGTTAGGAATCTGTCTGAAGTGAGGCAGAATTAAATCCTTCCCCCAAAATTCTTCTGTAAGCAGGGGGATTTTGGATGCTGTGGGGAGGAGTTTTCAACTCTCTTTCCTTGGATGAACCCATTACCAGACATTACCTTTACGTCACAGCACGAGTCATGAGCGGATCCAGGCACAGGAATGTGTGTTCTGGCACGAGGCAGCACGGGGCAGGCATGTAGCTGTGCTCATGTTGGTCTTGCTTTGGGGTTATTCTGCTCACTCCTCTACTCGTCCAAGTCAAACTGGACAGCACTATTTGATATGTCTGACCATCAAAAGGCTGCAAGACTAAGAGTGTAACTGGTTTTAATTATTAAGGTGTAATTTAAATCTTCATGTTTATAGGATAATTGTTTCTTTTTTAATATAATTTAAATTTTGCAATACAAGAAACAGGCCTGAACCTGTGGATGGAGTGTTGGAAACCGTCTAAGAAGATTAAGGTCTCTTAATTGATTTCACATAAACAGGTGTGACTGAATTCATCAGAAGAAAGTTAAGACTAAACATATTCTTCTAATTATGCAAAAATTGCTAGAGTGGGTGCTCAGTTGAGCAATTGCCTTCCCTTTCCAACTGGGATCAGTTCTCAACTGTACATTAAGTGGGAAAATTGTCATTTCCGAAGCAAATGAACCGACCTGTTGCATGCTTTTATTTTGACAGTCTTGCTTTGCTCGTAGATACATTTGCAGTTGTTGATTTGGAAAGAGCACATGGGAATGTCCCTTGTGAGCTGTGCTGTGTCTAATGGTGTGGGAGGACAGGTGTCAAGGCAGGGCTGTGTCATTTTCTAAGCTTCAGGAATCGGCACTTATGGAAATCTCGTTTGAAGAGCTGAAGGACTAACTCTGAAACACTTGCCATTTGCTCTTAATGTTTTCTTATATGACCTAAGTTGTTATTTTCTTGTTTAAACTTAACTGTAGGTTTGGAGATGCATAACACGGTTACAGAACGTCCTTTGTGTTGTGTTTCAAAATAGCAAGTGGAGTATATAACTCTTCATGCAGCCAACAAACATGCTTATTTGTTCTGCTTACGCTGCACTCTTTACCTCTTGTCTTTCCTAATCTTACATCTCAAGAGAATGAGAAAGAATTGATGTGTTGACCATAGTTGTAGACAGGCTAAAAGCTCTGTTTTCTGAGATGTTCATCTCAAAGACCACCTGGGTGTGACAGTAAATTGCGTGAGAAGGCGCAGGTATCACAGAGCATCGTGGTGGAGGCCCTGCAATTACTCAGTGGTGCTCCTAACAAAACCATTTGCTGATGAAACAGTTCTTTGAGCCTCTAAATTGAAGGATGACTAGTACTTAAGGTGTGTTTTCAGAGACAAATTTGCACACAGATGGTGATCTAAAATTAGTTTAGTTACTTAAACCACTGTTTTGTAAGAGCGAAGATACTGTCTGTAACACTGCAGATTAATTTAGAAAATCATACCCCATTTGTATTACATTTTCTTTAAGTTTGAGAGCTAAATGTAGACTTGTATCAGCCAGCAGTGATTTAGCATCATGTGTTTTACTCAAGTTAAAGTGAATAACTATAGAGTAGTGGGGAACATGATGTTAATAGCTATGCTATATTTAAAACAAAACGAAAACCTAACTGAATTTCTACAGAACACCTGGAAATAATCTTCAGAGTGCAGATACGCAGTTTCACATTTACTAGTAAATTTACCTACTGTCCATCCAGACTTTTAGTTCAATTTTTGAAGACAAAATTCTCCAAAATATGAGTCTTTCTTAAAGGATCCTAGCAAGAAAATCTGTCTGTGTCAGAGTTCTGAAAAGATGTGAAGGCTGCTCTGGCTCACCTGTTGAAGGAGAATTGATGTTATGCTGTTGCCAAGAGAAAAAGCTAAAGAAGTTGATAAACACTGGTCTGGAATTAGGAAAAAAAGAGTGCTTTCTGTCTTAATAACTGCTGCAAGTACTCCCACACTGTGAGTTGGAATAAATAATCTTAAATGTAAAGGATTGTTGCTTCAGCTGCTGAAAAATCATTCGTTATTCCAAGCACTCCTGTTGGCTTAGTTCTCCTATCCTGAATCCCAGGCTTTCCTTTTAAAGAAGCACCTTCCTTTACATGAAATATTGTCCAAAATTTCTTCATCAGTAGCCTGTCAACTTACCAGAAAAATGCCTGTTGGTGAAGTAAAATCATGGAACAGAACATCCTGTTCAGGAGGGAAGGAGGGCTTAAATCATAATAAAAAATCTTCAACTATACTGATATAGGAAAGAATGATTCCTTCCTTAAAAAAATACAAAAACAAACAACAACAACAACACCAATAAAACAAAGCCAACAACAAAGAAACCCACAAAAATAAACAACCTGGCCATCTCTGTTTCAAACATCTCCTTCAGGCTGATTTCTGGCTGTTCTTCAGAGCAACTGCCATCTCCATCCATTCAGGCTTCATTACATCTCTGGAGGATACAAACGCCCCGATTCCTTTGCTGCTTTGAAATCCCAAGCTATGCATTAATCGAGACAGTCAAAGACTGCCTGAAAAGGCATTGGAACTGATAGGATTTAAGCATGTGCTTTCAAATATTTAGATAGCATATATTTAGATAAATTAAGTGCTTCATATTTATCTGCTGCCTCGCATGAAACTCGTTTGATTTGATCAAAACAAGATCACATAGGTTCCCAACTCCCTGCTTTTATGTTGACAATTAGCAAAACACTAAAATTAGAAGCTGCTATTTGATAGATTTAAGCAGGAAAACTGCTGTATGAAGCTTTAACTGGTAGGCATCTTTTGTTGAATTCAAGCATGCTGCTGCATGGCCTGTGTATGCAAAAGGAATATGTCCTTACTCATTTAAATGCAAACCAGTTGTAGGGAAAACATCTTCAGGGCATGGCTAAAAAGGGGGAAATGATTGATTGAAATTGGATTAGATAAATCACTTGGAAACTGATGTTATTTTCCACATCCTCTTCGATTGATTAAAAAGCAACGCAATAAAAACTGAAATCATTTTGGTCTGAAAGGTGTGAGGTTACACAGGAATTAGTGGTACGTTTCAGTGCTTGGAAATGCTGAGCTCCTGGCCCCCTGCCCCGTGATGCAGCCCAGGCTTCTACAAGCAGTTCTGTATAATTTTACTTCAGGTATAATTTTACTTCACTTGTTTTAATGATTAGGAGTCCCATAGTTCTGAAGTGATCTGTGGTGTACAATTATGTGTGTTTGGGTGGAAATACTTTTTTTTTTTTAATTAGTTTCATTCTCATGACGCTAGCTAGGCTGTTGTGTTAGTAAGCAAGAGCATTGCGTTGCATTCTTTCATCAGGCTGCTTAGCTTTCAAAATCCAACTTTGCTTCTGTGAAGAAACTGAATCAGAAATCATACAAAAACAAAGTTCCTCAACTTAGGAGAAACTAGATCCATAACCAATGGCTGGATAAATGTTTTCAAACATTTTTGTTTTTTTTTTAAACCAGAAGAGTGGATGTCTGAATCCAAGCTGTGTGTCTCCCTGTTTGTGTTGTGCCAGTGTGGCAGTGGCAAATAAAACTATCATCCTTTTTCCCCTTACGTGTGGCAGATGAGACTAGAAATAACAGCTTACAATTTGAGGTGAGATTGGATATTCAAGTCACCTTAAAAAGGATGAGCAACAAAAATCACGGAAACAACACCACCACCACACACAAAAAACTCCACTTTGATCAATTTCAAGGAGCCCAGGAGAGTGGGATAAACCAGGCTGTGTTCTGAATCTTTAGGATCGAAAATACTACTCCAGACTCTTCCTTTTTGTTGGAAGGAATAGGAAAACTATTGAGGTGATGTTGGTTTTTTTGTTTACTTTGGGGTGTTTTTTTTGGAGGGGGAGTGGAGGGGAGCTTGTCTAACAGCAGGAATTCCAGGGTTGAGTACATGTAAGTTGTTCCGTGGGAATGTTGCTGGCTGGCTCTGGAACTGCAGATTGAGATATTACTGTGTAAATGAAACATCAGGTATTTATTTTCCACGCGGGAGATGCAGTAATTACTGCACTCACACAGCAGATGACAGCTGTTATCATTCTGATGAAAAGAGTCCTAAATTAAAACCCTGTCCTTTTGCGTAGATTCCTGTCAGAAACAAATGTTAATTTCCTTGGTTGGTCAGCCTCCTTCCTTGGGTTCTCTGACAGGTACAAATAAGGACCAGACTTTTGTTCCTGTCTTTATTAGCGTTTCCTGGCACACCAAGAGCTTTGCAGTGGAGGGGAACAGACCCAAAGCGAATTCCTGCAGGCTGTGTGAATGCCCCTGGTGTTTGGGCTTCGGCTAACAGCAGGGTGTCCTGTGGGTGTTTGGAGGAGCCCTACTGATAGCCAAAACCGACCTAGATTTCATTTGTTTGTATAACGTGGTGCACTTGGAAAAGGAAAAAATAATTAGATGAAGAGGATCCACTTGTAGCACAGATGTCCGCTGCCCAGCTGATCTACCCAGACAACTTTGCCCTCCTTTCTGGCTGGAGGATGGAGTGGCTCCCACGGATTAACATGGTGACATCTGTTTGGGTAACGCACGGACGAGATGGGGAGATGCAATCCATACACCTCTGTTTTCTTTGGAAACCTTTCCCAATGATAGGAGATTAAAACCTTTAATGTGTCATTATTTTGGGCTGGATGTCAACTGCCAAGCACAACCATGCTCTTCAGATTACGAGTCAAGAAAAGAATGAATTTGTTAAAATGGCACGCTTGCCATGCGGAGTAGCTGCTGCCGGTTAGCCTTATGCAGGAAGGTTTTCAGGTCTATGGCAAAGCCAAGTGTTGGTCTCTGTAAAGGGGAAAGCAGGGCTGGAAGGAAGCCCTGACAATCTGTGCTGCAGGGAGTCGAGAAGCCAAACCCAGCACTTCTCTGCTGCTGTAACCAGGGATTGGTGAACCTCCTACCCATGCCTGAGACCCCAGAGTGCCCTGGAACTCAGTGCTTGGAAACTTTTCTCGTCATATCCTAGCAGTCACTCTTGATTTCTGTTACAATTAATAACCCAGTGATATGACTGAGAGCATAAGCTGCCTCTTTCTGTTACTTTTACTTGGAATAATCTCTTTTTAAAGAACCAAAGATCTATGTCCAAGAGCACTATTCTGCAGACTACTATTAAACAACATATTGTAGTCACTGCTGAGTGCTGAGTTCCATCAAAAGATAGAGGATAAAAAGAATTTGAAGGGAGAAGAAAATATAGATGAAGCTCTGGGATCTGAGGGCTCTTATTCTATGCAAACTAAGTAGAACACAGCTTGAAGGTCAGAAGAGAGGGCTGAGGGGCTTCCTGGAGAAAATTTGGATCTGCTTTGGGTTCAGAGCTCCATTCTTATACTGGAAATTGTCCCTAAAGCAGACCAAAAAAAAAAAAAAAAAATCACTGAATTATCCCCAGAAACAAAGCAATCAAATCAAGTTAAGAACAATATTGAAGGCAATGATAAATCATTTATTTACTAAAACACAACACATGTCCTAAAGCAGAACAGCAACAATAAAAACTCTCTTGAGCAAATATTGCAAAAGAAACTTTGAATGTAGCCAAGCCCTCTATCTGTGTAAGATGCTCTGCTGCAAACATTAACTTTCCAGCAGTCTCCTAGCAGTAAGTGAACCCGACCTCTGGTTTTCTGAGGCACAGAAAGTTCTCCCTCAAATTTTACAGATGTTTCGGTGCTTAACAGCGTTCTGATTTTTTTTTTTTCCATCTGATTAAAACACAAGGGTGGTGTGAATTTTGGCTGTGGGTGTCCTTATTATGAGCTCTGGGAACCTCATGCATCTCTCCAGGGAGGGAGACGCGATGGCGTGCTGCTGTGCCAGTGCCCTTCAGCTCGGGTCCGAAGCTAACTTAGGTTTCCAAGACTGAAAATTGCCAGGAGCCCTTTTTTTGGAGGAGGTGTTGGGGGGGTGTGGGTTGTTCTCCTTTGAGTGTGTGAAACGTGTCAGGGCTGCAGTGGGAGCTGGTGCGGGGAGGCAGGATGCGCTGCTGCGGCTCCCTGTGCTGAGGCGCCTCGGGCCCTGGTGTAAGCAGCTGCAATTTTGGGTTTGGGGAATATTCTGACTTCACAATTTCCTGACTATTCCTACCGTTTATTTATTCCTGCCTTTTATTTACGTTAGTAGAAGTGCAGGCAGTTGCAGAATTGAGGCTTAAAAAAAAAGTTCAAGCCAATACTTGCAGTTTTTTTTTTTTTTTTTCCTGAGATATTTTCACAGCTTTAATATTCAAACACTGCTTTTGCTAATTACGTTTTCTTAATTATATGATTTGCAAGATTAAAAGGCCACTGCCAATACAAACCGCATATTGCCCCTAAACTGTTAGATTATTAAATTGCATTTTTTAAATTAATTTTTACTTGCCATGATTTGTATTCTGTTTGTTCTGTGCTATTTTAGGCTTGGTTAATAAATATCATGTCAGTCTCATATTCGTTTGTGGACAATTCCAAGTTTTCAGTGCTACAGGGTAAGGGTTTGAAAGGCAACTGCACCATTTTTTGTTTTGTTTCACAGAATTGTTTTCTTAATTCTATTCATTTTATGCTTTACAGAAGACTTTTATTTTTAAACAAAATAGAAAACCGTGCTAAATATAATTTGACAGCATCTCTTGAAATGATATTCTTGTTTATGACAGTGTAGAGCAGAGGCACAAAAAGTCAGAGGTCATTTTTTATATGCAGTAGGTTCTCATATATTCAAGAATGTCTGGACGTGTAAAGTGTCTGCACAAGACTGAGTCATCTCTTCTATGATGGGATTTCTCAGGGCTATTGCTGTAAGAACTGCTTGTGATAAGAACCTCTCTCTGGTACTCTGTTCTGCCACCCCTCGCCTCCTATCTGAACCACGCAGCTACCTGGCAGTGGCCATGCCCATCACAGGGACTGCAGCTGGGTGAGTGAAAACAGCAAATGAGCAAAAGCAAGAGCCAAGCCACCACTGAGGGTTAGTGTGGGAGCGGAATCCTAGCAGTGTGGGAGCTGCATCCTCGTGGCTCATCCTGCTGCTGGGGACCCCTGCGCTGGGTGAGGACTGGGTGCTCCGTGGAACACGTGAATGGAAGCGATGAGATTATAACCACAGGTGTCTGACAGTGCAGAAGGCAGTTTGGTAATTCTGGTTCGGAGTGCTGGCTCTTAGGTGCAGAAGATTATACCCCTTCTTCCAGTGCAAGAGGTTCAGGATCCTGTTGTACTCGAAGATCCATTCACAGGGGGTGATCAGCCCCATAGGTGGCTTTTGTTGGTGTGGTTTGTGATGGCTGGGAGTGCTCACATCCCAGGGATCCCAGGAGTTGTGAAGGGCTGGGATGGCCCTGCAGGAGATGGAGTGGCTCAGGCCTGCCGTCCCTGCTCAGAATGGCAGCACCCTGTTGGTGTGACAGGGAAAGGAGAGCCTCAGTGGGCTGCTAAAGCAGGGGGAAAGCCAAGCATGATCCTGATATCCAGCCATTTCACGGATAATAATAAATCCTTGTCAAAAGCATTGGCAATCAGTACTGGGAGCTCAGCCTTTTAGGTGAGGAGCACAAGGAATTAACAGCATTTCAGTTTTGGCACCTCTGCGCTTGCTGTCTTAGGCAAACGGTAAGCAGCACACGGTGCTTCGCGGTGAGCAGGAGCTTGCGTAACTGCTTGCTGTGTTTGTTGTGTAATGGAGGAAGGCTGAAACTGTGCAGCAAAGTTCCTTATTACATTTTTTTGTTTAAAATGAAGCTGCGTTTTTAGGAGAGAGGAGGACTGGGGAGTGTTTAAGCAGTTTTTCTGTGGGGAAGAAGAGAGCAATTCCTAGCAGCACTTGATTTGGGGGGTGAGAGGGAGTGAGGCATGGCCACACAGCTATCTTTTTGAATGATGCAGTGTCAATTCTTCTTCTGCACAGAGTAAAACCGAATGTTTCAAAAAGAATGTGTTGAGCATATGAATGTGGTCTTAAATATTAGGAAGGAAGATTTTTCCTTGAAATAAAATGGTCAATTGTTTTGGCATCTGACAGAAACATGATGTATTTAACAAAGCATGAGATAGTGGGTTTGGGGGGCATGGAGAGAAGCTTTGTGTCAGTTCATGACTTCCTGAAAAATCACATTGAAAACACACACCATGTGTGAGCACATGCAGAGGGATGATGGTGCAGACATGCCATTGGCTTTAGACACTGTCTTGATAAGGACTTTTCTCAGAGCCAAGACTGAGCCCCTTTCAGAAGACTGCCTTCGTTATGCTGCTGTCCCAGTTTATGAGGGTTTTTTTTTTCCACTGCAAAAGATCTTGGATTGAGGGATTGTCCTGATGATCTGTTCAGTGTTCCAAAGGGGCTGATTAATCTGAAAAACCCAACAAGACAGCTGAAACCACTGCCAAAAACTGTCATCCGTTCTGCTTCCTCAACTGCCAGCTTTCTGTGCTTTTGCTGCAGAGACAGGTCAGCTCTTAAAGATGCAGCCTGACATCTAATGCAGAAACAACAGGATAGCTGATGAGAGAGTGATTAAGGGGTATCTTTTTTTTTTTTTTAACCCTCTTTTCTGTCACTTCTGAGTAGTGATGTATATCTCCCAAGATAGCACAAAGCTCAGAACTACTACTAATCCTTGAATGTTGAATGCAATTAATGCAGCTACAGAGAGGATGGAAACCTTGAGGAAGGGATGATGGCCCTCAAAGGTCAACATGATGGAGTTTTGCATGGCTTGTTGTCTGTGCATCACTGGTTCCTGGCAATAACAAAGGTGAATTACTCCTAAACTGGGTTTTCCATATGCACGTTTCCTTAAGGCAGTGAACAATTTATTTTTTTATTACTGAGAGTACATGGGAGTGAGAACGCTGATGCTAAGCAAGAGATGAAGAGGCTCCTTGGCCTTTTAAGGGAGAGATTTTTGGAGTTCTGGAAAGAACAGCGCGACCTTGCCAGACTCAGGGGATTTTTCTGTAGGGCAGGGTAAGCCTCTGTCCCCCTCTTGTGGCTGGTGCATAGGGATCAAGGGGCAGGGGGGTGGCTGCCAGCCCTACAGTGGCGGTGGGCACCTTGGCACGCAAAGCCTGGGCTTGGAGCTTTTCTGGGGGCTGACCTGAGTACCTGGCTGTCACTCCCTAAGGATACTCTTCAGCTATCGCGGGGACTTGGGGGGCAGAAAACTGGATAACTGCAATCGAAAGCTTGAGGGAGTGTTTAATGGGGCCGTTAATAAATGACTCTGGCAGCCAATGGGGCATAGCCTTTGGTCTCATGCCTTGCAATACTCCAGAGGCACACTGTAATGAACCCATAAAACCTGCCCCATCAAGTCGTAGCACTTTAGCACGAAACACTCCTGAATTTAATGCGTGGTGGATGGCCAAGTGGTGCCTAGGTAAACGCCTAGGATGGACGGTGCTGAGTAAACCTTATTCATTTTTTTAATGGGGAAACCTTCAACTATTTTTAGAATTTTAAAGAATACCAACGTATTCTGTGTAAAGAAGAGGAACAACCTTCTGAACTTCAATTTGCTGGGAAACCTCTGTGTTAACCCCAAACACATGCCAATGGTGAAAGGTGTAAATGTCTCCAAGAGCATTTTGCTGCGTTAGCAATACATTTTGATCCTGAAAGCAGCTAGGGAAAACAGCACATTAGAATAGCAATCTTCTCTGTTCTAGATCCTCAGATAGTATAGTGCAGGGTGCTAAAGAAGCCCCTAAATAAAGATAAAGTTTGATTAAATTCACTCCCAGCAAACTGGCTCAGTTGTGCCAATTAACTTGGAAACGCAGCAGTGTTTTATTGCTTTAGGAATGAATGGTACTTATTGGCTTCTTATATAACAGTTTGACTTCCTCATCCAGTCAGAAAATTGAGCATCTGTCAGACCATCAACCCATAAATGTCTTCATTAGATCTGATAAACAGACCATGGCAAGCCTGAAAGTTGGAAGGTACCACCCTTCTGCCTGGGGAGCTGGACTCACTTAACAAGCTGAAAACGAGGGATGTAAAACAGGGAGAGTGCTCAGGGTGAGCGATTCAGAAGGGCTGCTCTGAGACGTGCCAAGGTGCAGCACTGAAATAACTGCTTGTAGGGCCGGAAGGGATTCTGCCCCATCCCTGTTACAAACAAAACCTTGGCAAGTGACAGATTCAGGAAGCTGTCCCCAGACAAGAGTTGTTGGATGTCATCCCAGTGTGATTGGGCTTGAGTCTGCTGGCAACTGAGACCTCAGGTTGTCTTGGATTTGAAGGAGCACTGTGACCCAAAGAACGATTTGTGTCTCTGCCTGAGTGGTGTTTGCTGGAGATCTCAGTTTCTGAGCTCTCCTGTTGCCTTGCCTCAGCATGCTGCTCCTGCCTTTGGGACAGCACAAGGGATTTGTAAGACAAGCCAAAAGCATCGTCCACAGAAGGCTGCTGCTTCTGGCTGAGTTTTCAGGCTGTATCAGAGCAGCCCGCACGCGGAGCGGTGGTGTAGTTCTTCCACTTGACCTCAGTGCAATTAAGTCCACTGGCAGCAGACGTGTCGACAGTACTGCTGTAGAAGATGGAAGTCCTTATTCAGGAATGCATGGATGTTTTATTATTTTCACTGATGAGCTTTTACGTGCTGCACTACTGAGTCTTCCTTCAAAGTGAGAAATTCCTTTTCATCTTCCAAAAATTCCTGACTCTGGTTTCTGATAAATCTTTTCCCTTAAATGAAGTTACTGCTGTTGCACAACCTTTGGTCTTGCAAAATGCAAAGCCATCTGTTACAACCTCAATTACAGGTTAGGGGAGACAGAAACTTATTTGATGGTGTGTAACAGCAGGCTTTACCTTAGCTGTATGTCTGAGTGAAAAGAGCCAGCCTTTATGACAGAGGCCGGATGAAGAATGAAGGATTTTGTCTATTAATGAAAATTGAAGAGTAGGAAAATCCTACAAGACATAAAAACATATATATGTCTGTGTGTGTGTGCATGTGTGTGTGTGTAAGTTTGTTCGTTTTTAACCACCAATGTCTGCAAATTCTTGAGTGCTGCTCTGCATCTTAAGAATCCATGCAGTTGCGGAGTAAAACTTCAGTGGTTACAGCCTCTCCAGTGGCTGCATGTGTGTTGCCATTGAGACAAAATCATTTAGAGTCTGTTGAGTCTGTTTTTTGCAAACACAATCTAGGCAAAATGTCTGCGTTGCGTGAGATGGAATCAATAGCTTGTGAGCTTCTTTGACTTTTACTGGGAGATTGATATTGGTAGACTTTCCCCTTTACAGATGGAATTATATTATTATTAAGTTTTAATTAAATTCCTAAATGCATGAATAAAATGAACCAAGTAGAGAGAAAAAAGACTCTTAAGCAACCTCCAAATGTAGCTTAAAATATGCTGGTATTTTATTTTGCCACGGACAGTCCAGGGGACCTTCAGAATGCACAACCAAGATTAGTTTTGACACTGGAGCTGGTATTAGTGAGGCAGTCATGCTGCCAGTTAAATAGGTTGATTAGCTGCAGATATATATATATATATATATATATATATATATATTTAAATATTTTTGTGTTAGATCTCTTACTAGCAGTTTCCCTGGGGAGATGGTACCTGTGCTGGCTGTTGTGCAGGTGAGCACTTGGCTCGGAGGCCTCTTGCTTGCTGGGCTCTGGCTCTCTTGGGAATCCTATGGCTATGTGTCCTAGCTGGAGCAGTGCAGCCGTGGCTGGGATTCTCTCCCTATCAAAGTGAGGTGAAAACCCCAGGCCAGATCGCTAGTAGCATATATATCCCTTTCCCCATCCTGTCCAGCAGCCTCATACAGGTTTATTTTCTTGCTGCCCAAGTCTTTAAGAACAGAGCAAAGTTATTGCTCTGTACGCAGAAAAAAATCTCTGACAAACGTGAATGTGCTCAGGTTGTTTTTCTTCATCCATTTTAATACATAAAGCATGAAGGAGAGCAGTAAATACGGTAACGATGCCAATCTCGCCCAGTCCACTCTTCTGTTACATTCTTGTTATACAATAGTAAGAGGCACTGCAGTGAGTGCTGTTGAAAGATGGGGGATTTAAGAGAGAGCTGTGATGGTTGGGTTGGATGGTTGCCTATATTTGGACTGTATTTATTATTCTACTTCTATTAAGGTGCTTAAGTTATTCAGAGTTGGGTTTAGACAAGAAATAAATATCTAGCCAGTTGTGAGTACATGTCTGTTAGTTATTAGTCATCACTACAACTCTAAAGAGTTGGATTTAGCAGCAAATTGTTAAAATTCCCACAAATGGAGGATGGCATAGTAAAAAAGTCGAGTTTTATTTTGTTGCTTTTGGCTGGGAGTGTAACCTGAAGCTTTTCAACAGGCCAGGAGGGGAGAAATGCTCGTGTGACATATGGGAATGAGCTGTTTAGGACTCTTCTATCTTGTGGGTGCTGTTTCCTGTAGCTCACCTGTCAGGATCCAGGGAAAAATGCACAGATAATAATGGAGAAAGAATACATCAGTGGTATTTGTTAGAAAGAGAAAACAGAGCTGCTGAAGTCTTAGGAGGGGGGATTCCAGCGGCACTGCAGGCGCTGGGTCTAATTGTTGAGCATGTTTGGGGTTTGGCTGGCTGTCTGGAGAGGCGAGGAAGGATACAACACTGATTTCAGCTTCAGGCAAATACTGCAAAGGAGTCTTATCTGTATATATGGATTTATTTTTTTTTCTCCAAACATTAACAGAGAATCTCAGTTCTTTGTGTGTTTCTGACCAATGCAGTACATTACATTGCAAATGCAACTTCTGTCACTCTCCTCAACTTTTTTTTTTTTTAAAGCACAAAACAACAGTTTTTTCCCCTCTTCATAAGCATTCTAAAGAATGTTTACACAGCTCCAGAGGAAAAGATACCTGCTTTTTGTCCCCAAAAGTTTCAGTACGAAACACAATAAAACTGTTAGAATCTCTTCTGCTCACCCTCACTGAAGAGGATTATTTTTCTGCTTAAATCCTGCAGCATCTTTTTTTCTTTTTGCTCTAGCTCAGGCTGGAGAAGGGAGAAAACGCTGTAGCAAACTGATTCTTTATGTGCCAGCTCGTGGGGTGAAGAAAGCCTCCTCCCCAAGCACTTGAGCCAGGGAAGGCCCATCCAGTGAATAGATGCTAATTGTGAGTGTGGGGAAATCTAGGTTCCCTGCCCTGCCACACACACTCCAGGTAACCTGGGGCATTCTGCTTGCAGACGGAGCTCCTGGAGGCCTGTCCCTCCAATATTAAGGCTGGGGGCTATCAATCCTGTGCCGCTGTTGCTCCAGTGTCACTGAAGTTAGATGCCTGGAGGTCCTGATGGAGCTTTCCCTTCCCATTTCTCCTCCTCAGGCTCTCTTGTGCTGCATTTTCAGGAGTGTTTGAATACATCGCATGTAAAGTCCCTGGTGGTTTTGTATAAGGCTTTAAAATTGATGTGGGTAACATCCAGGTGTTTGTGTGACTGGTACTTACTGCGCAATGAGAAGTTGTTCTTTGGGAGAGTCTGCCCTTGTTAGAAATGCAGGGCCTGTTAGCCTGGAGGATTAGAGATTGGGTGACATGTCTGTAAGGTGCTTTTCTTGCTCCAGTTGTTGTGCTGTTTCTAATGATGCTGTGTGAAGGTTAGGAAACAATACAGCTGAAAACCCCATGGCCGTAATTTTGGCAGGTTTGAACTGATGGGATGAATTTCCTGTTACTGCCCTTCTGGATTAACCCATAAGCATGTTTCCAACCTTCTGACTGCCTCACTTGAGGCTCTTGGTTTCTCATTTGGGAACTGTTGTGTAGCCACAGCTCTGAGTGCAGCCTGGAGAACTGCTCACTGGATGAACTATAGGGCATGCAATTCCTGAATGTTCTTCTAAGTAAACTAATTAGGTTTTAGGTATTTCAAGTGGGGCAACCAAAAGTTGCTTATCATTGAGAATTTAAGTCTTTCTTTGTACTCCAGCTATTTAAACAAACAACCCCCCCATCTATCCTGTATGGACAAATAAACAAAACAACCCATCTGATCAAGGTCTTGTAAAGATAAAATCATTGAGGTCTAGGAGCTGGTCTGGTAGAACAATATTAAAGGCCATTTTAAAAGCTTAGGAAGAAACAACTCCATTTTGCCACTTTTCTAAATATGACAGGCATTAAACTAGTCTTGGGACATGCTAGGCATGGGTAGGATTCCTGTTCCACCTGCACTGGACAGTGAGGGCCCATGGGGATAAAATAACAATAATTAAGTGGACACGGGTGAATTTCATCACTCAAGCTTCTTAAAATTAAAAAGCATGATAATTCAGGCATCTCCAAGCTTCTGGAGTCCCGATTATGCAACTGCAGAACATCGTTTTCTTCCTCTTTTGGTGAGTAACTAAATATTTGCACTGTGGTAGTACTGAGGAGGCACAGGCGTTCCAAAGGCAAAGCAAGGAGCAGTTCCTGCCCTGACTTGTAGGAGTTTTTCTGATGAAATCCTTTGCTAACGATAAGACTTGTGTATTCACTTGGTTATTTTCGTTCTTACGATCCTTCTTAATACAACTCCTGTAATTAGTAAAAGAAAAAGTATATTTGAACCTTTGTGACGGGGCATTTCACCAGCCCAGGGACAAGCCCCTGGTTTACCTGTGTGCTTCCCCCAGTGCTGAGCAAGGTGCAGATGAATTCATTGCCCTCACAGCAATCCAGCCCAGCCTTTCCACAGGGAAAAATACGGCCAGACTGCATTTACTCTCACCTGAGCTGGTATGTCCTGGAATACTGAATGAATGTGGCTCATGACCAACCTCTCCAAAGGCAGAAAATGATGCTCGAGTTGGAAGTACCATCTCTAAATACCTTGTATTCCTTTAGGAATTGCTTCACTGGTTGAAGTGCACTTTCTCCAGCCCACGCAATGGGATGCCCCACGTTTGTTTGTTTTCCTTCGCTGCCATGCTTGGAATTATCTGGGTGCAGCATGAGTGGCTGTGGGTAAACTGCAGCCCTGTGATACTGCTTGAGGTGCAACACACACTGACACAGCAGTGACTTGTGCAGCTTGCCCTGCATCTTGATGAGTTCTTCTAAACTAAGCAGTGCCGTACCTTGAAAACTTGTGCAATCCTTCTCCTAATCCATGCATGAAGACGTCCTTGGTGTTTACATAACATTTACTGTGCAGCATGGAGAAGGCATGGTTCAGTTCCTGCTGTCATACAGATGAGTCACCTTTGAGTGACAGCCTTGCTTAGATGTGCAGTTTGATTCCAGCTGAGAAAACTCAACACAGGAGATCTCCATAGTTGATTGCATCTCCAGGTCTCTGTTTTCTCCCTTCTCCTGCTCTGGTCTAAACTAAATTTCATAGGACAGATGCCAGCAAAGGACTCTTTTGGTATGAAACACCCTTCTTTCAGCTTTACAGACCTGAAAATGAGGTGGTAGATTCAGATGACTCTTACTGACTGTGAATCTTTCCATTGATACTTTCAAGGACCTGTAATAAGCTCTGACTGTTGGAATATTTGCTTCCCTGCAGAAATGCTCTGCTGGAGCTGGAAAAATGCTCATAAACTCAGCCGCTGCCAAAGCCCTGAAATGGAGCCTGCCCCAGCTCACTGTGCATGGCATGAACTGGCATGAACAAATACAATGGTTCTCCAAGGAAGCGGCCAAATCACCATTGAGCTGTCTTTGTACAGTCCTGTTTTGGGCTTAGTAGGCTATTTTTCCTTTTATTTCAAAAGAACAACAACAACAAAGATATGATATGGTTGTTTTGCATCTTAGTACTTCAACAGATTCTCAACTCTGAAGTATTAAGAGTAAGAAATTTCCAATTTCTTCCTTGCTTAATACTGTGTGAAATAGCTTCCTGACAACGTGGTGCAAAACTGAATGAGCAGGCAAGGGCTCCTTGACCAGATGTTCTGATACATGGATGTTATTTCTGGCTGTGCAACTTTCTCTTTTGTATCTTTTTATGGTGATTTGGCATACAAAATTTTAGCAAGTTCAGTAATTTTGGTAGCTAGCAACCTCTGACTCTGTGGATGTTCACTATTGGAATTGGCCTTTTCATTTGCCTTACTCGTTCACAAGACTTAGGAAGTCAGTAGCGATGGCAGGAGCTGACTGCTAAATACATGTGAAATAAGCCTTGTGAGATCATAAGGAAAACTTTGTGCAAGCCAGAGGATTGCCAATATTCTTTGATCCTGAAGTCTATAGTGGTCCCCTGGATAATGTAAGCATTCAAATTTGTTACACTGAAAATTAAGGGAAAAAAGAGAACCTCCCTCTAACAAGGGATTTGTGGAGGGATGTAAGTCTTCCTGCTTCAGGACAGAAGTAATGCTCTCCTTAAATGAAGAATGAGAGAGATTTTTATTTTTCCTTCCAATGTGGAGAAGTAATTATATAATGTAATACTGCGTGGTGTCTTTCTGCACGTGGCCAGAGTTGGGCTTTGTAGGAGTCAGGATGCAGGACTGTTGTCAGCTGACCTTACCCAGCAGTCTCTGTGTTGGCCAAGTTTTGCAGTGAAATCACCAAACACTGAGAAGGGAAAGTTCTGTCTGATTTTTTATTTTATTTTTTTTTTTAAGTCTCACCAGTTAAATACAGAGTTTAGTAGTGCATGAGTTCTCATGCTCAAATTAAGACTGAAGTCTTGCAAGCAAAAATATTTTTCCAGCACCCTCTATAAAGCAAATGAACTTTCACAAGACTGCATGACTTCAGGCTATGCAGAAGGTATACATACAGCCCTGAGAATGGAATTTGAGAACGCTGTGGCAAACGGATGAAAAATCTGTTGGACGTTGGGCATCACATAGGATTGTGGCGAAGCAATGGCAGAGTGGTTGGGGTTGACAACTAACAACATTACAAAGCTTTGACAGAACAAGACCTTACATGAGGTGTCAATCATCCTTCCCATGCCACTTCCAATTTGTCTTCCTCTTGGAGGACATCCGTCCCTGCTGGCATCTGCAATGCAGCTATCAATGTCACTGAGCCAAGGGCAGACGGCACCAAAGGAGCAGAGCGTGGTGGTGCACACAGTTGTTCTGATGGTGCCTGTGGAAGGTGCAAGGATGAAACAGGGGAGAAGTGCTGCAAGATGTCCTCTGATCTGAAGGAAAACCTTCAGAGAAGTGGACTGAGGTGCAGAGCAGTAGGTGGGGATATGGCTGGAGCTGTGGCTTTCTTGGATTGGATATGCCAGACTTTTTGGCTGGCATATTTTCCTGACAACTTCTAATCCAAGGGCTCTTCTAAAGTGTTGTGGCCCCTGATTTCTTGGTCATGCTAAACTAATTAACAAATTATGGGCAATTTGATTCCTTGGATTACACGTGCAGAGTTTGTGAGGGAGACCTGACGTCCTATTTAGGAGGGAGGAAAATGATGTCGCCAAACCTGCCT
This sequence comes from Tympanuchus pallidicinctus, assembly GCF_026119805.1. Classification (NCBI taxonomy): domain Eukaryota; kingdom Metazoa; phylum Chordata; class Aves; order Galliformes; family Phasianidae; genus Tympanuchus; species Tympanuchus pallidicinctus. The sequence continues at coordinate 1,998,610 of NW_026294722.1, forward strand.
GAGATACCAGCAAAACTCAAGAGCTCAACTCCCCAGTCTGAGGCTGCTGTGACTGTGTTCCCTCCAGCTGCAGTGACTCCATGATTGTTTGCACAATTGTCCTCAGCGTATGCAAAGTCCTACCTTGTAAGGCTTCAGGAATGGCAGTGGTGAGTTGTGTGCTTGTGCTGTCTGCACGTATGTGCTCTCAGCAGCATCTGACTGAAAAGGCTGCAGGTGGAAGGGAAGGACGGAATGCTATTTTTTGCAAGTCTTCTTTGGTTATATTTAATTTCATCAATTTTAATTATCTTAAGAAGCAAATATGCCAATATCTGACTGCCACTGCAGTCCAGACTGATTCTCTGCCCTCTTTCTTTGCTCCACAATCCGCTCCTGTGGGTGTTGTTCACCACATTTGTACTGGGGGGAACGCAAGTTGTTCTGCATCTGTCAGAGGTAAGAAAGCAACACTATCTGTGCCCTGGAGCAATGTCTGAGCGTGTGTAGCAGTGACAACTGGCAGTGGAAAAAGTGGCTGTGCCTGTGCACGTGGGGCTGGCATGTCATGATGCAGGAGGCTGAGCTCCTGCATGGCTCTCACAAGTGCAGCAGGTGATCAGAGAAACGAGGGAGGAATGCGCAGGCCAGATCTGTAAGTAAATTCAGTATAGTTTTGGAGCACTGTAAGAGAAAGACCTTGGCATGCACACGTGCTAATCCATCCCCCCTCTCTTAATAAAGAGAAAAATCTGTTATAAATTCAGTGCTTACTTATGATCCTGTTCTGCTGAATGAATTAGAAGAGGACATCTAGGGTGCCGGCACATACAAAGCTGCAGCTTTATTTTACATGCTCTTAATGTCAAATTACTTGAGAGGCAGATTGGTGGGTGCAAACTGTGTGAGACAGCCAAGTGTGTGTCCCAGTGAATCTCCTGAGTTGGCTGCTTGTTGCTATGCCCTCACTTACGCTCTGCAAACAGCAATAGTAAGAATGTGTGCAAGCTGTGTCATCCTCAAGCATGTATGTGCACAACTGCAAATACACACCTGTGTAGGTTTGATATTTTGGTTCTTTTTACTTTGTTTTGAATACTTAGTGATGCAACCAAAGCCCTCTTGTTGTACAGGCAAAGCTCCAAAGAGTGATTGTCTAGCTTGCTGTTTTTATTTGGAGTTTTACAAACTATAATAAAAGAGCTCCCAGACAATGCTCTGGGCACTGTGGATGATCTTACTTAAAAAAATACACCAGTAAACAAATGTCTTCATCAACTACCTCAGATCAGATCAAGCTATATTTACCGCTGTTGCTATGTTAAGAGCATTCTGTTGGTATCTATTAACAGACTATTTACATATATACAGATCCTGAGTACTCCAGTACCAGGAATTGTCTCTATTAGAATCCCTCATTGTTCAGGAGCTTTTTTACACTCCAGATCCACACGGTGAAATGTGGAAAGAAGCTCTGAGGTGAGCTAGGAGTGCTAAACCCCAGGCTGTGTTGACTCAATGGACAGATACTCCAGAGGTTGAAGCTCTAAGGGAGTTTGTTATGAAAGTATGGTTTCCAGGGAGAGAGCCGTGTGCTGGGCCAGAATAGATTGTGTTAAATCTATGGAAATAACAAACTGCTTTTTTGTTTTGTTTACGGAACAGTAGAGTGAAAAGCTGTATGAAGAATAGGCACAAGAGCTGTAATTGTTCTTCTGAGATTTCTTAGGAAATTAAGGCTGCTTAAGAAACAGCATTCAACCACAGCGTTAAACCTGGTCACCCAGAGATGCACCAAACCTATGTGTGCAACTCCAGCTTACTTTCTTGTTGCTCTCTGTCAGTAGATTTGCTGTCATGGCATCTGTCTTATGCAGAGAATTTCTGGGAGACTCAACTTTTCAACCTGGAAAGTGCTAAGATAAAATGTACTAAAATAAGTCACAAGTGGGGTGCAGTTCATCTGCGCTGCAGTGCTGACAAACGTCAGATGTCTGCTTTGCAGTAGTTTAATAACGCTGGGGGAACCTAATGTATTCAGCTACAAGTTAAAAAATTGAAAACAAAAACCAATATCTGGAGTGATTCCTTATAAAATCTTTTTCCAGACACGGACATGGTAAATAGAGGGTAAGGGTGATTTGCTGTTAGATCTGGTTTCTGCTTTTACATCATCTGCTCCTAAGCATCTAGCTTAGTATTTTGCTTAAATGATGAGATTTTGCAGACTGAAGGTTCAGTATTAAAATGATCATATATTTTAAAGGGGGAAAATAATGAGAAATACACTTTTTAAACTGAATTATGGAAGAGGGTATGAAGACTTCCAAGGAGTACGCTTGCATGCTGTGGAATACACGACTGTTCTTAGGCCATGATTTCCATCAAGTTAGCTGGGACAGTAGTAACTTCTCATGGCATTAAGGAGCTAGAGAACTCTTGGGACTGCTTGGCCAGAATGTCACTGCAGTCTTTTGCTCACACAGGTAAAGCAGAGCCAGGATATACAGCTAGTGCTGCTTCCAGTCCCAGAAGGCGCATTGCCTTGCAGGGTCCCGGCCTCTGAGCAGGTGTGTGAGCACAGAGCTGCACCCTGACAGGTTACAGTAGCTGCCATTGCTTTCATTCTTTTTTTCTAAAGTGTTTGCAAAATGTGGAAAAATGCAGTAGGTCCAGAAAAACTGGAACAGTGCAGTGCAGTTATTCAGAGCACCCGCTTAGCACAGCAAAACCTACCATAGTAAAGCCTCTGCCTAGAAAGTGCTGCAAATTGAGCAACAGAATCGTAAGAGACATTGAGCATTTTCATCACTGTCATCCGCTTTTAAGATGGTTTTAAGAAACCAGAGCTCAAATGTAAGTCCTATTTAAAACAAATGTAGCACATAGTTTGCAAAAACTGCCGACCTGTAAAGAACATCATTCTATGGAATGCAGAGAAAGCAGGAGATGATCTAAGCAAGGTGCTCCCTCTGAATCACCTGTGTTGTCTGGAAGAATTCTAATCGTGCCCTGTAAAGCAGACTTAGATGTTTGTGTTCTTACAGTTCAGCTCAGGGCAGTGCAGCACAATTTTGTACAACAGACCAAGTGTACAATGCTCCATTCTCAAACTGTCTACAAAATCTTGACTGGCGCAGTTACCAACTTCTCAGTTACTTTTGGTTTGGTGACTTGTGTGTGCCTTCCATGTGTAACACAACGGGCTGATATTCAAAGAACTGGTCAGGCAATAGTCCATACACCAGAAAGATGCACAGGTACTGCTGCTGTGGTGGAAAAGCACTGATACCACATGAAAATCTGCTATTTGCATGTGTAGATGATCAGACAGAAGCACAAGTGCCTCCTGCACTTGGAAACCACTTTGACTTTCTGCAAATTCAGAATTTCCTGTCTCCTCCTTGGCTGGACAAAGTGCCTCAATGCCATGTGCAGTATTGGGGGAACCAGCTATAATCTGTCAGCCTATAGTAGAAAATTGTGTGCATGTGTGTGCACACTTTATTAACAATCCTCATAATGTCTTTCAAGGTTCTTCTTAGCAAGGGCAACTGCCTCTGGCGTTTTGGCTCTCCTTCAAACCAGTCTTGTCAGCAAGAAAAACCATATGAACTTGGAGATTGAAATCAGTTGCCCCAGGGTACCGGGTCCGGTTTCGTTTTAACAATAAAAGAATCTGATGCCTTTTAGCAGGCAGGTAGTTATTGCCTAGATGAAGGAAGAGTTGTAATAGTAAATCTAGAATTGCATTCATATGTGACATCAGCTGATACACAAATACTTTGTGTCTTGCCATATCCACCTACTCTTTCTATATGCAGGGAAATCTGAACCAAGGGAAAAGCCAAATGTTGGGCTGGCTCCCCCAACTCCACAATTATGTGCTGGTAATCCTGAATTTCCTCTACATTTGCAGGTAGCTAGAGGGGCCTGAATCCTAATGCTGTGCTCAATTTCATACACTGTTTACGTTAATCTACAAAAGCTTGTGTGCGCCTGTGTTTCCAGACACAGAAGACTTGAGGACAAAATAAATATTTGAAAGTTCCTGGGAAATTACTGTGGCAGCAGTGCTGTCCTTTGTAGGCTGCGTTGCAGTTCTGCCCTGATCTCCCATGGTCAAAGCGTTCATTCAGCCAGCTGGTTCCTGCTGAAGCTGAGATGGGAGGTGGAACTAAGTACTGATGAATGGGTGTGCATTACCTTCCACTTCTGTGCATACAGTGTAAGCTAACTTTGTCCCCAGCCCATGATTGAATCGTGGATTATTTAGTATGTGAACATCTTATTACGTGTCAGTTATACCACCACCAGTGTAATGACTTTGTGACTTTTATCCAGATAGCTCCTTAATGTTGTCACCACTGATAGCTGTATGTGAACCATCACGGGATGCATGAAAGCAGTTCTTTGTGAAATACGTGTTGTTTGGGCTTGCTGCAAGTTATCTTTGTGGCTGTGAAAATGAACCTGTCCAGCGTTGTTTTCTGAGCGTGCTCATAGTGCATTAGTCTGGAAGAGAGCTGTTAGAGGTGTGTTAATTGCGATCCCAAAGCCATTTCAGAGCCCCGGCAGGATGGAAGCTTCTCAATGGTACGGGAGCAGCTGTTGATGGTGACTGTAATTGCTGCCCTGTGCTCTTGATTAGAGCTGGGGGGGTGGGGAGGGGGAAGCCCTGCTGGGCTACAGCTTAACAGCTCCCCATACGAATAATCTTCCCAAAGGTGCCTCTCATTCTTCTGGTTGAGCACAGTGGAATTATTCTCACCCGTGCAGGTTAATCAGCAAGAAGTGCATTCGGCATATTGTCTGGGAGAAAGCTGCTCTCTGCCGCTGAGTGCTGGCTGAGGTGTAAATGCCGAGATAAATAAGCTGTTAGGTTTGTAGACTTGGGCATCTCACTGGATTGCTGTTTGTGTCCAGGATTTAATGCCCAAAAGCACTGGAGTTCTTTCTTACTTGGTTCTCACCACCTTCAACGATGGGAAGTTCCATTTTTCAACCAAGAAGGCTGGCTGAAAACTCTGGGCACCAACTTTGTGGCTGAGATGCTGCACCTGAATCCATGGGAAGGCTTTCTGCTTTCTGGGTAGTTTTTTTTAGAGGTGCACATGGCCCTTCCTCAGTGGGCACAGAGTTAAGATGGTGATGCTTGTGCCTGCCTGCACCATCTGTGTGTTTAGTGCGGGCTGTGCAGGAGAACTAAATTAGGTTCTGGGGTTTTTTTTGTTTGTTTGTTTGTTTTCAATTGGAGGAAAAGTGGGCAGTCATTCTGATAGAATTGAAAACGTTTCAATTTAAACTGTTGCAAACTCCATCATTTAAGAAACTTCAGACACAAAATCTGTTAGAAAACAAAAAGCTGTAAAAGTTTGGGTCTGGGAACTGCAAACGGTGCACTCTAATATGGAAATGTTTTCACTGGGATGAAAAGTTGTCAGAATAAACTCTGAGATTTCATTATATAGGCAATTTACCTCTTTGATGGAATAGTATTATCAATATATCTCGAAACAGTTTCGCCATTTACCTCTTATCTATGAGAGTTAATTTTTCGTGATGAAACGGCTTTGTCTGTCTTGTGTCTTCAAATTGATAGCGAGTTTCTCCTTTATTCAGCCTACTCCCTTTTGATCTGCTGTTCCATTTGTCTCAGTCATAGAAAATGTTGCTCAACAGGATGTCAGTCCCTTTGACCTTCTCCTGGGATCCACAGTCCCATGCGATGCGATACCACACGTGCCTTAAAGTAGGAGTTTGCAGTTGTGCGGATTGAGCAAGGTAGAACTGCGCTGCTTTAATCTTTGTACAGCTTTGAGCAATCTAGAGATGACATTACTTCAGCACTGTGTTGCGTGTGCTTGCTTCATTGTGGTTGGTAGGATCAATTAAAAAATGGCAAGTATTTGTTCAGTGGAAAATCTTCGCATGGAAAAATCAGTCTTAGAAAGAGCGTTTTCTTCATGACATGAGAACCTTCGCTTTGTATCCAAATAAGAAAAAATAAATCCGATAGAAAAATAGGTAAAAGGAAGAGTGAGGACAGAACCAAAATGGGACAACTCTATTTTTTATTTTTTTTAAACTCATCTATTTTGATATGCATGATTTTGACTGCTTGCTCAGCTAGTTTTCAGTTCCTTTGGGAATTTTCTTCTGAACAGGGTATGAAAGTTTTGTTCTGATGCTTGAGGAATCGGGAAAATGCCCAGTTTGCTGAGGATTGGAGCCACCAGATCTTGCTGATTTGTGACAGGCTCTTGGAATGAAACAGAGCCCCAAAACTGGTAGGGAAGGAACAGTTTGTCCACTTCTCAGTGTAACAGGAATTTCATGTGGTCAAAACTTTTCATTTCTACGATAACCAAGCATTCAGCAATGTTTTCAACTTTTGTCACATGGTTCAAGCGAAGCTGTTGCCTCTTCAACTGATGTTAAACTGCATTGACAGGCAGGATCTTCCAGTCTGACCAATGGTGTGCTGAAATCTGGACTCAAAACATATTAAATTCAGTGTGTGACACTGCCTTTGGAGGCTTTGAGGGCACTTTTTTTAGAGGCACTTCAAATTTTCCCCTCAGTACAGTTTCAGCTGCAGGAAGTAATTTAGTATTGGATACTAGAAGTCCAGGCTGAGAACCCAGCTGAATGTACCTGACAGTTTTTTTTCCTTTAACTCGTTTATCAACCTAAAAGCTAAAGCAAATACGGATGCAACCTGTAAAGTTGTTGAATAATTTTAGTGAGCTTAACCACATGTTTAGCCTCAGGAAGAAAAAGTAGTTAATTTTATATCTTTTTTTTTTTTTTTTTTGCATCCAAATCAAAGGACCCTCCTTTTTCCTGAAGGCAATTTCAAGCTGTTATCCAAGAATGAAAATTGATAATTGTTATAGCTGTACTCAGTTGATCTTAATTTTAGAGAAGCTTCAGGCTAGCAAATATGAAAATATCATCTTCCTGGCTGACAAACTGGTTAAATGCATTGGTGCAGGATTTTGATGAAGTAGCAATAGTTAATATTTTTTGCCTAGTAAAGAGTGGTTATAATCATAGCTTTGGAACTAACCCAAATAGGGAGGGGGAGAAGAGTCATTCAGCAGCAGCATGAAGTGTTTTTATATACACAGACATTCGCAAATGTTGTTAGACAGCATAAAATGTTCCCTTTCCAAACTGTTTGCTCTTCCTGCTGATGAACACAAGGAGATTTCAGCACCCGTGCCCTGTTTAAGCGCTGGGTGATAGACTTTCCCACTCAGAAGACTTTTTAGCACATGTCAATACAATGCTTGCAGAAATTTGTGTAGAAAGTACCTTTTTCTCACCTGTACCAAGAGCACGTAGCTATATGGAAAAATTGTCAATATGGATGAGTTGCCCTCTTCTTGAAACAAATACCTGCTGCCTTGAGGTCTGTGCCTAGTAGAGGTTGTGGGGAAAAAAGGCTCCATCTATAAAATCAAGGTCACGTTGCCTACCTGCACCCCAGAGTTTTACAGGTCTCTAGTTACGTTTGTAAAAGTTGGTGTATTCTTCCCCCTGGATGTAGCTGTAACAATGCAGGTTGTGGGACCAGTTTGGACAACTGATTTCTCCCAGCCCAAGTATTAAAGCTTATTTTTTGATTGTTGGTGTCTCGTTTTCAGAAAGGTACTTCTCTTTCTCGTGTTTTCTATGGACAGAATGACGTTATCTGGGATATCTCAGGAAGCACTGGGTTTCAATCATGTTTCAATCAAAGAATCTGGGCTTTGGACTTCCAAAAGACACCTTCCTGATTTTCATTAGTTGTCATTTCTGGTACTCAGTGCCATCTGCACTCCACTGGTTGGGGTAAATAGAGCAAGGACTTAGACACTGCTGGGAAGTTGGAGGCTGCTGTAGGAGGCTTAGTTCAGGAGAAGATACATGACTGGGCTGCATCTTCCTATTTCTGATTATACAGTTCTGGTACAGCTTTATATTTTCCTGTAGTGTTGGGTTTTGCTGCATGTAAAGTTAGAGCAGTTAGTAATATGCAGATCCAACCAAATAGATGCTGTCTTGTTGGACTGGAAAGGCATCACAGATCGTTGCGTTCAGTCCTCTGATCTTGAACACGATATGACATGTGGGTCTTCCCTGGAAAATGTCGCTTTAAAATGAATTAGGGCTTTTTTCCCCCTCCACATGACTCACTGCTACTTCCATCAGAAATGTTGAGAAGATACCAGCAATTCTGCTTCATCACAGGATTGGCCAAATGGAAGCTGAGGTTTTCAATTAATATTCTGAAATTTAATCAAGCAGAGTAAGGGTTCCTTTGCCAGGAGCCTTTAACCTTAAAAGTTATTTCTCCAGTATTTCTGCTTCTGATATATCCTTGATATATAGATAGATCAACTTGAATACTGCTATGATGGAAGAAACAAGTTATGATGGATTCCTTCTGGGGCATGAAGATATTTAAGAAGTAATGCACGTTTTAAAACATCTGCTGTGCAGGCTATACATGCAAGTTTTATTTGAATGTATTATAACACTATTGCTAACAAAGATTGCAATCAAAAGTGAACATTGAAATTCAGCACAAGGTTCTCCAGAATGTTCAGATAGTAAGTAGAGAGAGATCCACTTATAACACATACAGTCCACAGCTCAGCCTCCAGGAAGCAAAAGAAGAAAATTAAGGACATGTTGAGATAAAATGGTGATGACTGGATAGAGAGGCAAAGGTGCCAGTTCAGCAGAATCACACTTTGATTGCAATTATGCATAATTATGCAAGCTCATGGGACTGGAAGACATACTCATAGAAGAGGAGCAGGTGAGAAGATAAAATAAGGCCCTTAGAGGCAAAGCAATACAGGTTTCTTCTGATGACATTGCGATACAGGAACAAAATCAAATGCTAGAAGCAAGAGCTGATCCTTCATTCATTTAATGTCAATCCAAGCTTTATCATTCCATTCCTCAGTCTTCTTTCTTCTAAACTGTAAACCAGAGATGCTTTTACTATGCTTAGTGCTGGTCCCTATTTAACTTCCAAAAGTGTCTCATTATTATATCTCTTTCCTTAATGTTTTTAAGTACTCAGAGAGACAGGAAAGATAAGGAACTTGCCAAAGGCCAAACAGAACACCTGAGGTGGAGTCAGGCACAGCACCCTGCTCTCCAGCCTCCTTTGCTTAACTGGTTTTCCTATTTTCCACCTCCTTTCTGTTCCCTGTCAATCTCTCTAGTCTTGTTTGAAGTGCAGGGGTCTTTATAACCCTGTATTTCTTGCAACTGTTTGAAAGCTCTACAAGAGTGCAGCACTCGGGATTGTTTTTGTTCAAAGATGGGGGCGTTTTGAGATGTGTCATATCTGAGAAGTGACTTTTGGCATGTAGTCCTTAGTTTTCAGACACGGGGGGCACACGCAAGGAATATAAAACACCGCTGAAGCCAAACTGCGCGTCTCTAAGCACACAATGTTTCATTCTATACCGAAGGCCTAAAATGGGGTTTTTCTTTGCCCATGTAGACAAGGGAGCCTCCTGTTAGGTATTATCTGCTATACAAATATTGGCCTACTCCTTAAAGCTAGTTTCATAGAAAGTTGAAGACAGTCTAAGAAGGAGAACATATCCTTTTATATGCATTGGATAAGGTAAATGATATCAAATAAAATGAAGGATTAAGGCATGCTTGAGCTTGAGTTAATAGATATAAAAAGGACAGGAATTACTGTTTACTTACATTTTTCAGCTGGGTGTGTGCAGTCACTTTTGCTGGGGATTTATGTATCTCACTGGTTAATTTACAGACTGTGCCAACTCCCATAACATGCTCTGCACCAACAGCCTCCACCATGAGCCACCCTGCAGCCACTTGCCTGTCCAGGATCCTGCCCAGCTCATGCCACCTTCTCTCTGTATGCATTTCTTCTTACACTCTTCCCATCCCATTCCCCTGTGTCCCCTTCCTCCCTCTCACCATTCACCATTTCCCCTGATTACCCTAATTGATCTCTACTATCTCCCACATTCAGTAAGGAATGAACTCTTGGAGAGGGTCAGTTTTCTGCCACATGAAAACCCGTAGAGTGTACCCCACAGTGCTGCAGCTCTAGGCATGGATCAACCCTGCTTTGCAGTTAATGTCCACCTGGATATACTTTCTTTGTTTTTTTTTTTGTTTTTTTTTTTTTTAATTTTTTATTTAGAAGCTTTATTTTCCATTTATTGTGATGTCTCAAAGCATAACAGTGCTAAGGTCTCTTCTAGAAATCACATGGAAGGAGCTAAGCTGAACTGTGGTTTACATCCTTAGTGAAAACTCAAGTACAGATTGCAGTGATTTAATACACACAACACATTTTATACTTCACATTGCTTATGAGCAGCACAGCAGGGTCAAAAACAGTCTTAGCAGTATAACAACAAAAGGAATGGCAAAAAATTAGGAGGGGTTAAGGACAGTTATAATTTTTTATGAATGTATTAAAAAAAAAAAGCAAAAAAAAATCCAACCAACTCTAACACATAGAGCTTACCCAAAACATTAGAGGAGCAGTGGAACACTGATAGCAACAGTTGGAAATGCACATATATTTACAACAGTTTAACCACAAATATTTGAAGCTATGTAAGAATTTCTATAAAGAGTTTAAGCAAACAGGAAAGATTTCGATTTATACTTGCACTCTGCTATGATGTAAGCTGATTCAACAATAGAGTTGTTCACCTGCAATAAATCAAACCATTGCAAAGTGATTTCTGTACAACAGTTTATTTCTAGTGGCCTATAGACAGGAATAACTACCAGGTCAGATTTTTCTCTTTTATCAGTGAAGTCAGTAGTCACGTTTGGCTCTTTGTGTTTTGTATGTGATGGTTGGAAACTTTAGGTTAGTTGCTGACATAACGGGGATGACATTCAGGTTTCCATAGAGAAATCAGACCTCAGTGCTTTGTTTTTCAGACTCCTTTTCAATTCTGACAGCAGCTGCTGAGCAGAGGTTGGGCTGGGGTAGGATTAAGGGTACGGCTGGGGTGCAGGCAAGGGTCCAGATCAACCAGGCCAGAGAATGGAGATCTCTGGGAATACTTGCCTGGTCTCAGTATGGATTTGCTTGCCATTAGCTAATAGTAGTAGTATGGCAGCCTGAGCATGCAGAGGCTAATGAGCAATTATTAACACTAGAATTGAGGCTTTCTGAGACATCACAATACAGGTTTTTGCTTTTGAAATCGTTTCTGGTGTTCCCTAGAGTATCAACTGGCCTTACAAAAAATAAGCATCCTTGTTTTACATTGATATTCCTAGAACAGCAAGGCCGGCTCACGACAGCCAGCAAGTACCTGCAGATGAGTTCATGGAACCTTCATACTGCCAATGCAAGCAGCTGGCACGCTCCTCCTGTCCCACACTGGGGCAGTGCCTGGTGGCTGCAGCACTTGGTGGTGGAGCTTGGCCCTGCCAGAACAGCCACAGCATAATGTCCCGAAGCAAAGGCATGCTGCAAGCATTCATTTTGCTTTGTTTCACAAACACCATTCTTCCTCTGAATGAGATCAAACTTTAACAAGCATTATGTGGAGGGCTGATGCACAGAAAAATTCTTTCAGAGCGATAAATCTATTTGCTGGTAGGAAGAGGGTAACGTAGCAACTCGTGTGTACTTTGGTTTAAAAAAGAGAAAAGCGATGTATTAAAAAGCTGACTCTCTTTATGTTTCTCTGGGTGATTCAGGCTGGCTGGGTGTGGCAGCTAGGGAAATGTGATCCACCAACTATTTACATAAACCAAAAAGTGTTTGTCTAAGCACTGGGAAACTAAGGGCCTGGTTGGATAAAGTGCTGCAAAGAATTCTTTTCGCAGAACGATCCCCACTTGCCATTGGGAAGGCAGCTGCGCAGTTACATAGCAGGATGTGCATTTGAGAGGGCTGGTTAAAGCCCTTTAGCTGTAGCGTGGTCTTTCCATCTTCCTCTGCTCCCTGGTTGCTGTGCGATGACTGGATAGAAGGAGGAGGCACAGTGCCCACCATCCATGGCCCTGTTAGGTGCTCCAAAAAGAGAAAGTACCAATATGCGACAAGGTAAAAAGAGAAATGACTTGTAAACGTGGCTTCCATTTCTGTAGTGTTTACAAGAGCAACTGCAGAAATTTCATAATCACATAATTAACTATTCTGCCTGTCAAATGGGCCTAGTCTCAGCTAATACTAGCCATAGAAAGCTCTAATATGTAAATGAACTGACAGCAAGGTATTCAGAATTTAACAGTAGGTGCTGATTTCAGTACTGATAAATTGCTTTGATCCATTGAGTCATGCCTAGTTGTCTTTCCAAATGAATGTGAGTACCTCGTGAATGTGAGTCACCCCACGAGATGGGGCCAGCCTGGCCTCGCTCTTGTCCATGTGCAGGATGAACAGGCTCATCCATGACTGCCATGCTGGGGTGGTCTGCCACTTGTGAGTTACTGAGTCCCATGGTACTGCCGTGTGGTGCAGAAGTACTCTTGGTTCCACTTTACAGTAGCAGAGCTGAGGCTTCCACAGCTTCAGCCTGACATTTTGAAATGTGAAACAGCAAAGTCTTGAAATTAATGGGAGCTGGGATGCCCATCTTACACGGATTTCATCCAGAGTTCGATGTCCAAGATCATAAAGAAAGACTTGGATGGAGAGTAGAGCTCATCCCAGATTTGTAACACTTGCTTTAGATGGAATTGAGTTTTCAGTTGTTATTTTAAAATTTTATGTTCTAATGGACATGTATTTATATTGTTGAGTTTATGCTTGCTGCAAATGAATTTAGTGCATTTGCAAGGAGTTCAATGTAGAAGTTTATTTCTGAAGTTCCTGGTACAGGAAAGAAAACCTGGCAGCAAGTGTAACAATCTTTTCATGTTCCCCTTGCGCATGGAAATCAGCTTCTCTTGAGCACTCACCTGCTCTTTGACTGGTACTTTTGGGTGGGTGGGAACAAGACTAAGGATGATTATTCACAGTGAAAACAGGTTATTTTTAGCAAGGGAGGATCCACCTCTGCAAGGCAGAGTAGTGATGTCGGTGCTTCAGGTCTGTAATGGTAGATCTTAGGCTGTAGTGTCTCACAGAATGGCTCGTGTCTTGGTTTGTGCTTGCCCTCCAGAACAGGCACAGGGCAAAGGCACATCTCACCATGCAGCTTGGCTGCAAGAGGCTTCTCATTAAAGGCTTATTATGTTGAAATGTCTAGAAGAAATACTTAAAAAGCGGTGATGGAGCAGAGGTCTGCCTGTGAGGGGCCTGGCATGAAAGGTCAGTGCGCTCAGTGCAGCCACACGTGGCTTCCCACAGGTGAGTCTGGGAAAGGATAGAGCACATTTTCCCTAGGACAGCTCCATGCATTTTCTATTCCTGATCAAGATCTATTCATTGGGCAAGTGCTGTTTAATCAAGCAGCAGGAAAAGGGTGTGTGCTGTCTTCAGAAGTACAAAGAAATCTCATTCAAAGACGGTCCCGTTTTTAAAAGGCTGGTGTTTAAATTAGACCTGCCCAGACAGGTCTGGCATGTTTCGTGTGACCCCCTTTTACTGTGGATGTTCCGGTTATAACTATCTTACTGCTTCCATTTAAAATCAAAACATGCTGCCATAGAAAACAGATCAAACCGAGCTCCAAACAGTTGTCAGCCCCTGTTGCGAGCAATGTTTCACGATAAACCACTTCTGCTGAAATGTACCTACAACCAAAAATGTTAGGAAAGTACATACAAGATCAAAATTCAGCAGAGAAATCAAATTTAAGAGACGGTGTACTAATTACCAAGGGCAGCATGGGGAAAAAATGACAGCTTTTTGTATTTTGCCAGTATTTGGACATTGTTATTTTTGATGCAATTTGCACCTAAATGTGCAAAGACACCGTGACTCTTTGGCCCTACAAACCAATTGGAGCGTGTCTTTTTCAGCTGTAGTGAAACATAGTTTTAATAGGGGAAGCGGTGCCCCGTCTTTGATGGTCAGAGGAGTTGGATCCTCGGCTTCGCAGGATGAGCAGCCTTTCATTTTAGTATAAAGGCAGACCTCCCTGATAGTAGCACCTGTACGGTTTGTTTGTTTGTTTGTTTTTAATTCCCTGGAAGAAGTGTTGGTGGGTTACAGTCTGCCTGTCTTCTTGAATCTACAGACAGAGGTAGCTGATGCTTAGCACGGGTCCTGCCGTGAGTCATCTGTGGACAATGAGCGATCCATGTGTGCACGGATGGATGCATGCCGGGAGAGGTGAGCTCACACTGAGGCTCTCCAGAAGCCACTCCCAGGCTGTGTAAGGTCCAGTTCTTGAGGATTTGCCAGTCCAGTTCTCCCCAGTTTTACCTTCACTGTTCCACTCCAGTGCTGCAGTGAAAAAGTGTTCATGGCATGGTGATACTGCCGGGGTTCCCTTCTGGAGGAAGCCTTGCAAAGATTAAGACTTATCTTTTGGTTGAGGAAGTCAAGGAAGATGTAATATACACAAATGCACCTTACCTGTATTTACAAAGCATCAGAGAAAAGGTTTTTCTTTTGATTTTGTGTGTGAGGAGGGATGGGGCAGAAATACATGTGTATCATGCTTTCCAGTGAAGCGCTGTTGGCCAACATAGTAAAATAGGAGGCATTACTTTCAGAGCAGCTCTCACAGATTTTTTTTGAGGAGAAATCAGGGACTGCTCCAAAATAGTAATCTCTCACAGGCAGGAAATGGTTGATCCTGCTTTACTGTTCAAGAAAGTAGGAAGCTTCTCTTCAACTGCTGAGGGGAAAAGAAAAAAAGCCACTCTGCTGTATGCGGGATACTGCACAGTGCAGGTAAAATCCTGTATTTATAAACGGTAGCCTGGGTTTACATCTAGAGACTTCAGAACCACGGTGGAAGAGGTTGTAGATTTATCTTTCCTTACTTATGTGAACTTGATGTTGAAATCCTTTGCCAAGCGTAGAAATCGCTGCCTCGTGGTTAGATCTTTCTAGATTGGTGCACTGCATTTGCATTATGGGCCATAGACGTGTGTCTGAGGACACCTGATTGCTGGGGAACGTCTTTGTAATAATTTTTAATTTGTGGCTGTCTCTGCCAGCTTTGAGAGCAAGGAAGGAGATGGGAAATCTGCATGACAGGTGGAGCTTTCTGGAGTTGTGTTGGTTCCAGCAGGAACACCAAAAGAAACCTCTTAGGAAGAATTGCTTAGTCTACAGTAATTTGAAGTTTTGCCGCTGTAACTCCTTCCATTGAATCCTCTTCAAAAGCTGTATTTGAAGTAGATCAGGCCCAAGACCAGACGGTTTCTCTGTTTCTATGTCTTCCTTGCTGTTAAAAGTAGTGCATGTAGTACTTCGGTATGCATAAAAATGTTGTGTCTGTTTGACATCCTCAGCTAGCAAAGGCTTGTACCATATACATCGCATTACGCACAGGACCATGCTGATTCTGAATGGATTCTGGCAAGCTGATACGTAGCATTTCTTCTCTCAAGCACATGTGATTGGAGTTGAGGTCTCACTGTCAGTTCTCAGTCAGATCAGAGTCTTTTGAAGCCAGCTGTGGTGCTGCTCAGAGATCAAACTTGACTCTAAGAACTAAGTTACACCTCGGTACAATTCCTTAATGGCTGCAATTTGTGTGTGTGTGAATGTAGATTTTTACTTAGCCATCTTTTATGATTTGTAAAAGATGGAAAGGGATTGCAGCATAGCACAGCTCGGGGAGGGGAGGAGGGGGTTGTTTGTTTGCTACGTGAGAGTCCCAGCTGTGAAGTGCAGCAGTGCCTCCTCCTTACTCAGACATGAGGCCATTCATGTCTTTCCACTGTGGTAGTGCTGTTAGCAGCAGAGGTTGTGGGTCTTCCAGAGCAAAGTTGTGAAAAGAGCTGATTATAGCTGTGTGGGGAATCTAAGACCTTGCATAAATATTATATAAGACTTCAAGCCTTTGCAAAGCATGAATGACTTCCTTGATACAGAGGAATGGCTAGTAGTTGTTTTTGTGTTGCCTAAAAATGTGTTAACAATGTTTCTCGATGCTAAGACTTGTTCACTTCCGAAGGAGCTGTAAAGCAGATACATTTACAAGTATGAGTAATGGAAAACAGCAAATTTCTGCACAATGCAGACAATCCTTTCATGTTACATCATTCAAAGCAGTGTATTCACATGGGGATGTATTCACGCAAAACTCTGCGGCCAGAAGACCAGGCTCCTCCACTTGGCTCTGCTTTTAAAGTAGGAAACTTTTGGTTAAGATCTGTGGGTATCTTTCATACAATGCATCAAAGAGCTGAAAAGTTGAGGATAATCATTCCCACACTTGAATCTACGTGGGCTAAACTGCAAGCCCTTCTGCAACTGCAGTTTAAGCATTATCCCGTTTGCCTTGAGCCAATGTAGGCAGTTCAGCAGAGACTGCCCTGAGATTATTGAGCCATCAAGCCAAGGGAGAGCTCTGACATCCTACAATTTGTAAAATGAAATGTAGTAGAGAAGTGTGTTAGGCACTAAGTTTATTTCCACTACATGAATCCCCGAACCACTGAAGTGAAAACATTCCTTTGTAACAGATTTCCAGTAGCCACCGATGTGGCCATCTAGCTTTGCTGTTTGCACACAGAAGTGAAATCCAATGACTGATCACTGAACTACATGTCATGAAGAGAAGGAAGTCAGACTTTGTCATGATAAATCTTTAATTGGAGATGGAAGGAAGAAAAACATAAATTTCAAGACTCCTTACTCCATTGGTTTTTATTTGGCAGTTGTGCAGTTTTCAGTCAGGTGTCTTGTTCTGAAATGTTACTGAGTCTCTTTGATGAGTGAAGTCCCAACTCCAGTGATTATAGTTTTTAGATACCCGCAGCACCATGTGAATATACAAAAATCTGGCACCACAAAGGAATGCATAAATAGACACAAGGCTTAGTTCTTCATGCAAACACCTAGGTGTAGACCCAGCTTGTGCATGGTGTGTAGGCAGAGGTGAACGTGACTGAAAACTCAGCCCTGTACCTATCTCTGCCCTGTTTGCTTGCAAGGTGTCTCCATCCTGACGTGCAGCAATCTCTGCATTCCTGTCCAACCTGAAGCGGGAGAGAATTTAATTAGGAAAACTTTATGCTAATGCTAAACTATCCCGCCTCAACACTTGTGTGCTGAGAGTGAGCTTCAGCTTGACTGGATCCTAGGCAGAGAACAGCAGGATTACAGAAAGCACGCTTGGCGAAAAGCTGATCTCTTTCCTATCCCGTTGAGAATGAAAGGGTTAATGACAAGCAGAGGCTTTTTGGTGCTAAGCAGGGACAGACTGACCCACCAGACCTGCAGCAGCTCAGCAGCGCCAGCCAGAATGAGCCACAGACCCCACTGAGTGCCAGGCGAGCAGCTAGCAATGCAACCAGATGCCTCTGCTGGCAAGGGCGAGGATAAAAAAGCATCCAGACTTTTGGCACTTGGGCCTTGCATCTGCCAGACTTTTCCCCCGTAGATGGCCATGCACATCACCCCAGATAAGGGAATGTGTAAAGGAAGCAGCCAAGGGGAAGGAGGCCCGTATGGCCAGGAAAGGGGGGCTGCGTGGGGCACCTGAATCAGCCCTCACTTGTTGGGTTTCCTTTCCAACCCTGCCATAGTTCAGGGGTTCCTGGCTTTACACTCCTTTAGTTTCATTTTTGAAAGCATAATTGTTTGGGGAAATTAAGCATTTCAGTGATATGATTTTGAATTGTTCACTGCTTCCCTGACATCTGGGTCCCATCTTGCTTAAATGTTCCCAGCCATCTGGGGCAGTCAGTCCCTACTTGCCAATGCCGACTGATAGGGCAGCCCATCCCCTAACAGGAACGCTGTGCCAATCCAGTTGGCAATCCATTTCTTAGCAAACAGTTAATGTTTATGTATTTTTTCAGAGGTGCTGATGGTTTCCAGGGATGGAGAGTGTGGCTGAAATTCCTTTTCTCAGTGAGCTTAATGTGAGCTGCATCTAAATACACCTAATCCTGATGACAGAAAGTGAATTGCCAGCATTCGGTTTCATGCGTGTAGCTGTGAACAAATGCTCCTTTGCAACAATACAAAGGAGCAGATCACCTGAATTTTGAGCAACTACCGAAGGCTAATAGTAGGCCATGTATTTTAATTTGAATTTTCAGGCGTTGGCCCAACATAAAGCAGAATCACAATATTGTCTTTGCCTTGCTGGACCAAAGCCCATGCCAACCTTTTGAAATAATAGATGCTTGTCCAGGCTTTTAGGGACAGGTACTGGTGCATAGGAGATACGTACCCTACAACTTCCCTTGTATTTCAATCTGTCTTTACCATATTTGTAAATCTACATATAAATAAATTACCATATTTGTATATCTACCTGCTGTAGATAGCAGGTGATTGACTTGCAGAGGAGCTTTGCAGTAGTTTGTCTTCCATCCTGTGCAGAAATGGTGGGGCATTATCAATTATTTCCTTTCTCTATTCTTTGCAGAAGTTTTATGAGTAAAAATATCAAGAATATTAATTCTGTGCTGAAAACATATTGGAAGAATCTAATGGAAAAAATGGGATGCCAGAACTCTAACAAAGGCCTTTTTTCTCCCCTCTGTCTGTTTAATCAGGTATTTGAGCATAGAAGGTGTTTTAACAAAAGGTTGTGCAGATGGTGGGGAAAATGCTCAGCTGTTTGACTGAAAATCACTTTCTCTCTCAAAGAGGGAAGACTTTCACAGGTCTCATTAGTTCAATTGTTGTAACTTCCAGGAGGTGCATGGGGTGCAGAGTGCCTTAGTTCACAGTGGCAAAAACTCAGATGCAAGATAAAAGAAGTGAATGCCTAAATAGCTTTAGTTTTAGTGTATGTCTCCAAAGGAATTACACACCTGTTTTCCTTAATAGAAATCATGTATTCCCGTATTTGCCCCACCATATTAATTCCAGCATTGTTTTGCTACCTCTCTTGAGCAAATGGGATGCTATCTGCAGTGAGTGTTGTGGCAGTGCAGGGAGCAAGCACTGGGTTCCAGAGCTGTGACCTGCTGCTGGCTATGGGCTGCCTCGTCACCACGTTATTTCCCAGTGGTGGGATCAGCTCTGCGGTGGGACCCGGCGCTGTGCAAGACAGTCTCAGCCTGCAGCCTCAGTCTGTCTCCCACCAAGCTGTAACGTCTGTCTGATTTTGCTGAGTGAGTCGCAAGGTTTTGTTTTGCCGTATCCAGATGACACCTCCTGCTCTTAGTGAAAACATGCTGGAATCGCCTGGCAGCGTAACCGAACAACAAAAGAGTGCTGCTGACAGCTGACAGATCTGACAGGTGCTTTTTAAACTGGATTCAGTTTTTGTCATCACGCATATAAAGGAGCACTGACAGTGGAAAAATGAGTAGATTTCTTTAAAGGTGATTTTGTAACTTTGCCAAACACAGCTTGGTTAAGAACTCCAAACACTGCGATCTTCCAGAGTGATTCAAATACAGATCTGTTTGCTCTGCAATGGCACTTAAATGTTTAATTCTGGGCAGAGTTTGCCCAGAACTTATCATGGCTGGTGGGCAAGCGTTGCCCATTCTGGTTTGAGGAGAGCTGCATGGCTCTGTGCTTCTTCAGCTCTTTGAGCACTTCTGTCCCATCCCTGGAGTTTCTCACCAGGAGCTGCCCCAGCTGGTTCAGTGATCTTTGTCACCGTGCAGGTCAGTGCTGCTCAGCCGTAATCCAGAGCAGGATGCTCCTGTTGAGGCTTCGTGTTTGTGCTTTGGAAGGAAAACAGGAATCTCAGAGCCTAGCTAAAAGCAAATCTTAGGTGCCATTTGTTCTATTTTGTTCCTTTTGTCATAGCCTCTGTGTTCAAAAGCAGCAGGGCAAGCACAGCTGGTCACACCAGGGAAATGCCCCAGCTGTAAAGGATTCGGATATTTTGTATCCAGGATCTCTTTTCAGCAGTCAGGAAAGATTTGGTTTGTGAGGAAATCTTACAAGAACTTTAAGGTCTCGAGATTGACCAAGACACAGCACACTGAGAGACCATCTTTAAAAGATGCATGTGGAAAAAAAATCACGAGTGGAAGAAGGCTGACAGAGGGATTTCATTCATAGTTTGGAGAGGTGGATACATCTAGAACACACAGTGACTACAGAATGGTCTGGCTGCTGAATGCTTGATACACTGAGGAAACATCACATTTTTGACACTAATGTTATCATATTAGCTTGACAATTACTTGATTGACTTTTATTCCTCCTGCAATCACATGTACAAGTCCAGGATCAGTAAGGTAGCTGGATCCCAAATTTCCTGCTGCTGCTATCTTTGTATTAAGGGCAGTAGCATCAATGCATAGCATTGATTATCATTTTAGGGTGATGTTTTGAAGGGCGCTTCCCTCCTCCTTGAAGTTACAGCCCTCCACGTTCTGGGTGTGGAACAGGATTTTATACAGATACAAAAATAAGAAATATATGTGCAATGTTCCCCCCTTCCTTTTTTTCTCCCCTATGTGCGAGTATCTTCTGAGCATGCAAACTTCTGAGTTAGGTTCTTGAGGCAGGGACCATATTTTTGTTTAGAAAATTACCCCTAGTCGTTTGTAACACTGGCTTCGTGTTTAAAGAAGTCTGTGTATATTTTTACATGCACAATTCACATCTGCAGACAGGCCTAACTAGCGTTTGGACTTGACTTTCTTCTTGAAAAAATCTGACTCTCAAATGCATTCTTTTCTTGTGAGGCTTAGGAATATTGATTTTATAAAATGACTTGCATGTCAGACACCCTTCACTTCCAGTACTGAAATGATGTGACAGTCCGTGGATGGCTGTGGAATAAGTGATGTCTTGGTCACGGCCCAACACAGATTTCAGGCGCAGCACTTCTGCCTCCCTTGCCAACCTCTGAGGCTAAAAGTCTGCCTCTGTCCCAGCATCTCATCTGCTTTCTCACTCGGACTCCAACAAAGGTCAAGTCTCGACTTTACAGGTCAGTGCAATGAGTGGCAACAAACTGAAGACTGATGGTGAAAGTGTCAAAAGAAGAAAGCTTTGATATTTGTGTCTTCTGGTCAATACCCAGAAAAGAGTTTCAGGTTTGTCCTTGCTGCTCTCAGCACAGCATCTCTTTTCCTCCTTGCTTTTCGCCTGAGGAGGAGCCAGGCACCTTTTGCACCCATGGACTTCTCTGGAGCTGACCTCCAGCAGCTCGCCCATTATTTCCTTGCCAAAAATCCCACCCTGTGGAGCAACAGAGACCTGTGTGACAGGGCTGCGTGTAAAGAAGTTCACTGCAAAATGGGATGTGGTATTTTATGACCTAGGCATCAGCTTCACTGCTTGCTTTACAAAAGCTGTGTGGCGTTGTTTTACAGTGATTTCTGTTTGCTTGAAATCCTCCTACTTAGATCTCCAAACACATACATACCTGTGTACTTTCTAAAAACCATTATACATACTATGTCAACATATGAAATTCTCATTTCTGTATTTTTAAACTCAGTAAAATATAAAAACAGCTTAAAACTGAACAGAGACGAACACTTCATCTGAGCCTGAAAGTGCTTGCAGACACTGTTACACCCTTCATTCTGCTTTCCTAGAGCTCAGGAAGCTGAGGCACAGCCATGCTGAGTGCAGGCTGAAAGTTCCATGAAAGTGCCCTGAAAGTTTTGTGTGACAGAACCGTCTTTGGTGTTTTAAAATGAAGAAGATCTTTTGAAAAACAAAACAAAACAGGACCAAAAACCAACCAAACAAACAAAAAGCCTACCTCAAACCAGCAAAGATACAGGAGAACAAACCCAACATTTAAAGCGTGTTATGCAAAGGCACATTACGAGTTATGTATAAGAAAGCATAGTGTGTTTCTGGTATTTGTCTGGGGAGTAATTCTGAAGCTTTTGTGCTTCTTTCAGGCTTTGCATGTTTGGAAGCTTGGCGCTGTCAAGTAAGTAGAAAGGAAAAAGATCAAATGTGGGGTGAGATGTAAGGAAATAGCAAAGATGGCAGAGCTTTGGCAGATTCTTCTAGCCTGAAGATTATTTCTCCCAAAAATAAGAGGAAGAGAGAAGCAGGTGTTACAAAGCACCGTCTGATGGCTGTTGTATTTGGACAAGCAACTAATGGAGACTTGTGAGCGGTTTGCTGTTACACAACCTTGGCATTAGAGATCAGTCATGCCCGGCGTTTAACATCAGCAGAGAAGGGCTGTTCCCCATGGCCTGCTGCAGCCATGTGGCTGCTGGGAGCAGGGCTCAGAACCTGCCCTGTGCAGGGATGGCACTTGGAATGGCACTGGTGGCCATGGGTGAGGCAGCGCTCGCGGGAGTCTGGATACTGCCCCAAATGCTGGGGGAAAAATACATCACAAATCTTGGTCCTCCATTTGTGTCTGTTTGTCTGCTGGTTGTGCGCCTGAGCTCTCAGCGCAGTTATAAGGAAAATGGGAGTTATGAGAGGAGTTTCCCCTATGATAGGTGAAAAACTTTGAGAGAAATAGAAGTTCGGGTGGCAAGCAGAAAGGAAGGACATCAGGAGTTAGGTTTGTCACATTATAATTAAGCCAATTTCAATCATGTCGTGGCCTGATACCAGAAATCAGTGGTGTCCTCATTTCCCAGGAGTTAATTCATATTTTGGTGGAGTTCAGGAGGACTTGTAGGACTAGCAAAGCAGCTCTTTGTTAAGCTTATGAAAAATCAGACTTATGCTGTGTTTTGAGTCACAACATCTGTACACTGGATCCAAATTTCAGACACGCCATCAAAACTCATACAATCCAGCAGTAAGGCAGACTGCAGTGACTTCCTAGCGACCAGCACAGGGCAGGATGTTTCAGAAATTCTTTATCCACACTTGTAGTTCTGGAAAAGGAACTGGATGTGTAATGAAACTTTTTTTTTTCTCTAGTAAAATGTCTACGTACTGAAATTTGAAGGGAATCCAAAATCAGCACAAATTGAATGTATGCTTGGCAGATGTGTCCTCCAAATTAGGAGAGGGATTTGCAGGGCACTGAAGTGTTTTCTTGTTTTTAAAGTCATTGATTTGCAAAGTGACAATTTCCTTGGCTCAATAATTGGCATAAATCAAAGAAATATTTCCTTCTGGGTAAAAAGAATTTGGTTTGAATCAGTTATACCTCTGTGTACACAGTTGTTCTGTCACTGAACCAAAAGTTGCAATAGTTAGAGAGCTCTGTCCAAGAGGCTGTTGGTCTTAAAAGATAAATAACAACATTTTGACTTCTTATATGTGTTTCTTCATGCTGTTTAAAACCCAGTAACAGGGAAAATAATTTTCTGGGGGAAAAAAAGGAAGCAGCTCATGAGAAAGTAGTGGAGTTGGTTTTTTTAGTTCAGGAAGAAAAGCATCCTAGGCAGACGTGCAGGTGTTCCTCCAGCTCTTTTTTTGGGAGTGAGCTTTTGTTGCTCCAAATATCTCCCAAATGAGTAAGTAGGATTTTTTTTTCCCTTTTGTGTAAATTACCTGTGAGCACATAATTACCTCTCACAGCAATTACTTTCTTTCTGCATGGAGGTAGCAACTATATGCAAATGAAGCACAGAAATACCTGAATATTTTGGTATTTGTTTCATGTGCATGAAAATGTGTCACAATTTCTATGTAAAGGTACCTGATGATCATCTCATTTCTAGTGAAATGCAAACAAGTTCTGAATGGCGTATCTCAAGATCTAAATTCAATTAGACTCGTGTAATGATCTGTCAAGAGGGTATTAGAAGCAAGGTTTTCTTGATATCAAGTCCTTTGTATCTTGTATCAAATGCTTGAACAAAAAATTTGTGAATTAGGAGTATTAAATTAAGTAAAGCCTGTCTCAGAGCTGTGGGATTTCCTCTCAAGGGTGCTCCCACAGTTACTACAAAAGAATATTTATCATCCTACCAGTGATTCCTTCCCTGCCTAAGGATTAAACAAGGACAGGCTTCAAATTCACCCCGGGCAAGCGTCCGTGCTTGAATGGTGTTCTCACTGATCTGGGTTACTTCGGTCCTCAGTGCTGAACAGTCAGGTCAGCCTTCTGCTGCATTTTTAGAGCAGTTTCCTTCTCACCTCTTACGACCCAGACACTGCAGAATGCCACAGCGATTCGGAAGCTCTGCAAGTCTTGGAGTACTTTGTGCCATTTGGTCCAGGTTAAACGGGACAAAGAGGCCTCAGCCCTAACTGGTGTCACTGGAAGTGGTTAGCTGCTTAGGGTTATTCCTTTTATCCTGAAAGTGATGAAATCTCCCCAGAACGAAGACGTGGCATCAATATTGGAAAGATAATACACGTCAGATTCAGTCGAGATTGTTTATCTTTTAAACACCATTAACCACAAATTAGCTGGTTCTTCTACAGCCAGAAATTAATAGATTCCATTAGTGAGCAGTCAATTACAGGATGATTATTTTCCCCCTGTTTGTGTTTGTGGTGTTTGTCTCATGTCTGCAGGGCTGAGGTGTGGGCAGCCGGGCAGTGTGGCTGTGCTGATCCCAGCCGGGGCAGCTGCCTGCATCTCTGTCCATGTGAGAGCATTTGATGAAATCAGCCAGGTCCCCATCCTTGCATTTATTGGTTTCTGTGGTTATTCTGTTGTTTCCTCTGTGTGTTTTCTTGTAAACGCATCTTGTGCAGTCACCTGTTTAAAATACCAAGCCCCACAAGCCTCTGTACTGGCACGTAGAGGTCTCCATCTCTGCTGAGACCTCTGTGTTCTGTGCAAACAGGCTTCTCTCAGTGCCTGCCATCTCCTGGGCTGGTACTGGTCCCAGCAGCAGAGCCCTCTGCTTCCACCATTGCCCTCCTCAGTTCATCACCCCACAGCATGGCACCATGCACCTCTCTTTAGATCTCCAGATAGCAGACTATGGCAGAACTGTCCAGTTCTTCCTGCAGGACAGTTCTCTTGTGGTGCTTTTCCTACCTACCTCTGTCTTGTCCAGGCTCAGAGCTCACTGTGTTGCAAAGCCCTTAGGCAAAGAAGCTGTGGCTGTTAGGAAGCCTGGGCAGGATGCTTTTGCCAAGTGCATTGCTCTGACCACAGCAGCTCTTTTTAGGCATACTCCACTGCTTTCCTTTGTAAGGTATCCCTTACCAATCCCTTACCTGCCATTGTTTCAATTTATTGCTTCTTATGATGCATACTTTTTAGAGGAAAGAGTACTTTTTTTTACCCCTGCAATTATATGGCATCCAATCCACTGAGGAGTAGATCGTGAAATTGGATTCCCAAATGATCTCTGGAAGTACAAATAGTAACAGGGAGAATTAAATTCATTCTGGATTTGCAAATTAAAGTTTTCCTTACACTGCATAGCATATGAGATATATCAGCATGAAATTGCTGTGTAATTAGATATAGAGAATATTTTGTCTATTATGAAGTGTCCTAGACAGGAACAGGAAGTATTAGTCTGTTCCCCTAAACCAAAGTTATTGCAGTCCTTTAATCCCTCCTTAATGATTTCCTAAATGAAATTCATAAAAGCTGTGGGAGGGGGAAAAATAAAAAAAAAAAAAGGCATTGATTTTATTCCTTTTTTTTTTTTCCTCATTCTTTGAAAGGTCTGCTATTGGACATATAAATGAAAAGACAGTAGAAAATCTTCTCATATAGATGAAAAGCTAGGTAGTAGATAGATTGTTAGATATAAGAAGCTGTGCTTTGGGTCTTCTTGCAGTAGCTCAGCATTGCTCGATAGCTGAATTGTGCTGCGTTGGCCCAAAGGTGCCCTGGGAACCTTTATGGGAGCGATGCAAAACTGGGGGCAATGCAGGTGAGGGAAGAGTTTCTTGCAGGCTCCCAGCCTCACTCCCCATTGCAAACTGGTCCAACGGGAGGAATGGATGCTTCAAAACACCCCGTTTCTGGGAGGACTCGTCCCCTAGAGCACCTGCTCTTAGCAGTGCCTTTGAAGAATGCTTTGCAAGCTTTGAGCACAATCTTATTTCTGTTCAAACTGCAGATTAGACTGAGAACCAGATTGGTTGTTTGGTGGCAGCCTTTGAAAGAAATGATTTATAAACACAAACTGTAACTAAATTTTGAAGGAAACTGGATCTCCAGACATCAATGGCACGATTAGAAGCACTGTGGGGAGTGCATGCATAAAGCTTCTTTTAATTCTCTGCTTTTCAAGCATTTAATAGCTTGACAGCAACATTTTAATAACAGCCGACTAGGCCCAGTTTTGGCATGCAGAGCATACGGAAGCAGCTCCTGGAAGCTGTCCACAGAGCAGTGAATTCCGTTTCCTTGGGCTAAGCTCACTGGGAGATAGAGCTGTGAGATACAGCCCTCGGAGTTCGGGACGCCCTTCCAGCGCTCGGCGCTTGGGAACGCTGCGCGTGCTTCGTGCAGTGCTGGCCCTCAGCAGGGGGTTGTGCTGCATTAATTTTTCAGTGCACGGCTTTTTACAAAGCTGACTTCACTGAGCAGTGCTGAGAAGGCTGTCTTTGAGCAATGGAGTTTCAGTTCTGGAATTTCATGTGGCGTTCCCTGGGCCTCCGTCAGTGACAGGGCGGAATGGGGACCGTGGACGGAGAGCCTTTGAATAGAGCTCCTGAATGCTGGAGCTCCTGGCAGCATTACTGCTTTTATTTTATTTTATTAAAAATGTGACCTTTCTGAACCTTCACTTCAAACTTCTAGAAGGTTTCTTTAAAAATAACTTCAGCCAAGTTATATTGAAAAAGGCAATAAAAGATATAGCTCCTGCTAATCGCACATCTGTGATGCTCTGTTGTGTTGTCTTGTACCTGCAGTAGAAAAGTATGAATATGCTTATGGCTATACTGATTGCTGCTGAAACAGAATGTACCACAAAATAGTTTATTCAAGGAAGTGGAAAATCAGGGATGCTTAGACTATTAAAATTGTACTGCTGCTTAGGACCTGGCTGACAATTAGAATTAATCTTTCATCTGAATTGAGATGTGGGTTGAGACCAAACTGAGTGTCCTCACAACACTTTGCTCCTTCCTTTGGTGGTTGTTCATCTTTGCCATTTCTCTGTAAGACACTGCTTTTTCTGGAATAGAAAATAGTGGAAACTGACTCTTACATATATTTTTCCAGTGGATATTTTTTTTTAAAAGAAATGTCCAGGGCTTTTTTGCTTTTATAAGTTCAGAATTTGGATGAAATTTGATTTGCTGCATCCTTTTTAAAGAGGAGGACAAAGGCTGAGGAGTGACGAAATCACTGCAATGGGGGTTGGATTTGTAACCTCTTTCCCAGCTTTACAACTTTTTTTTTTCTATTATAAAATAGGAAAGCAATAAACTCCTCTCATTCATTGTTTATGTCGCAGCAGAAATTGCAAACAACTTTCTCAAATTTATCTGCTGACCTTGTTAAATATGTGTGGGCTCTTGCAGGGAAGTGCCCTAAATATAGAAGTGGATTGCACATGTTGTTTGACCAAATGGTCTGACCAATGGTTGGCTGGGAAATCGTGCTCTTGCAGGATGCACACACATGCTGGAAAACAAATTAATTTACCTGTCATTTAAGCATTTTAGCTCCTAATGTGAAGCAATACATGCAAGCAGAAGTACCCAGAGATGTTTCTTAATTAATTCAAGTTTAGTCTGACCTATTCCATGGCGGCAGTTGTGTACTTGAATTTTGGTGTGTACGGGTTTCTCCTTTTGGCTCCTTTCCTGCTGCCTGAGCCCTGGCTGCAGCTCATCTGCTTCCCAGGGCTGCTCTGGCTCAGGGCAGCAGCAGCTGCTGCAGGCAATGTCGCACCCTGGCAGCGATTGGGCTCCAGCTCCAGGGACTCGCATGGCATTCCCTCAGCAAGCTCAGTCACCAGGTCAGGCATCTTTAAAATAATAATAATAAAAAAAAATATATCAGAGCAGCTACAGACAGAACGACACCATCCCTGTGACCTCGTGGTGCTTCTCAAAGCAGGCAAAGCAAATTGTTCGGTAAACTTGAAAAATGATGGACACTGTGAATGGCTGTATGATAATCTGGCAGGGGAAGGAAGAGGCTCCTTTATTGAGGTTAGATGTTTTCTGAGCTGAATTTTAAGGAGGGTGTTTCCCCTTTGGGTCCTGTATTTCTGGGTAATAGAGGGTACACATCCTCTGAACCCCTGTGCAAGTAAGCAGCCATGTTATTTTCAATACCAACAAATTTGAAAGGTGCAGTCATTTATGTATGTGCTTATTTTTAAACGTGAATAATCTCGTTGCCATCAAATACAGATTTGCGTTGGAGATTTATGTCTGGATGTAGAAGTCTATTAGAAGCATATGCTTTGGTAGAAGAGGTGATGCTGAGAATGAGGCAGATGTGGAGGAATTGCTTTTCTTTTTGACCTTAAGTAAGACATCAGAAACACTCATCTATGAGAACCTAGCTTATGTCTCATGGCATTTTGGCCAAAATAAGCCATAAAACAAAAAAATGTATTGAAACTTAAATCAGTTGAATTAAAGATTTCAAAACTTTGGCCTCAAAACTCATGTGCAAAGAGCTGCATCATTACATCAGGTGATGCTCTTGCAAATGAGCTACGGTTTTGCTCTTAATATCAGCATCACTCTCAGGATCAACTGTAAACCCAATTGCTCTGTTGCATGCACAGGACACCCCCAGCATTGGTGGATGGGCAGTTCTGCTCCTCGGAGGAGCAGCTGGAGATGCAGAAAGGTCCAGAGCCACTGTCACTGCAGAGCAGGCGCCCAGGGGAGCAGCCATGCTGTGCTCATTGCCCCATCAGTGCTGTTGGGCCGTCTGACCGTGGCCTGCTGCTTAGCCATGGTCTTCCTCTGTCAGGTGACAACACTGAATGGGAATTGCCCAAGAGTATTCAGAAGGTGCTAAGTATTTATCTTCTTTAAATACTAGGTTTGGAAAGGCTTCTTTAATTTATATCAGGTAAAGGGATATTAATGTCTTTTCAAGGAACGCTTGCATTGCAGTGACAACAGCACATTTAAATATATAGCTAGGTTTAAAGAAAACAAATTCAAACTCTTCTATTTTGATTTCTCCTGTGAGTAAATGCATTAAATTGCTACTCTGATGACTGCAAAATTTAGATTAGCGATCTTGGTAGCGATCTTTGAGACAAAAACATGTATGAAAGCAGCTTTTAGCTTTGTGCTTCATTCCTTTGAAGGCAGTGAAAACCCTCATTTCAGTGTAATGGTGTTTCCTGCAAAAAAGCCCCAACGAAACAAAACAAAACCAACACGTATGATTTGAACAAAACCCATCACTCAACAGCATCTATATGACCCACAGTCTTTAATCTCTGTTCCTAGCAGATCTTCCCTGAGTTCAGTGGCATCCTGTTTATTTTACTTCCCTAAAAAAAGCACATGATGGGAAGAGGTATGTTGATAATAATGTGCTGTGAATAGCATGAAGGCATTCAGTGCACAGCGTATCATATCATCTATCATTAAGTTTTTCTTCTTTTGCTTTTGCTAATGGCAGTGAATCAAATATTTAAATGTGTTTGCTAGTCCTACGTGCAGCTATAGGAGCGTGTTGAACGGGAAAGAAACAGATTGTGTACTACAAAATTGGGTTATAAAGTGTATTTTAAGCTGGAGATTTTGTAATAGACACAGAGCAAATGAACTCCAAAAATTAACATTGGAATTTGCACTTAAAATGCTCCCTAATTGGCACCTCTTGGGATATGTTTTGAACTCACCCAACGTGATTTTTTCATTTTACTGAAAACAGTCAGTTTGGGCTGACAGCACCTGGGTCATAGTGAATGAGAGATGATGATGTATTTGGCAGCTCTTCTAGTTGAGCACTGACAAGTCTTGTTCTCTAAAGAAAAAAATCAAAACGTATCAATCCACATGCTCACTGTACTGAGGAACTTCGTTGTCATATCTTTCAAATTGTTTTAATGTTTCAGCACTGCAGAATTGAATGCATAACAGAAGGAGACAACTATATGCAGTTTCACTTTGTTGAAAAAACTACATAAGGAAAGCAGAACATAACTAGCAGAGTCCTGATAAGGTCATGTCAGACAAATTAATAGGAGGTAGAAAAGAAAAGCTGAAAAATCATTCTTTTATGATACTCGTCCTGTTGGCTTGGAGAGCTCGTTGAGCCAGTCAGTCCAGTCCTTCACTGACTTACAGCCTTCTGTGTCCCCAGGATCCTGAGTTCCTTTGCTAATCCCTTTCTGGGGTGTTTTTGTGTGTGCTGATCTGGTCTGCTATCCAGACCTCATTAGAGCTGTTTACTGACTGATCCAAAAAGCCACCTCCTGCCCCTTCTTCCAGATGGGAGAAAGACAGGAAAAGGAAAATGTTGTATTGGCTTAAAATTATGTTTGAATGCGAAATCCCTGTGCTTCCAGCCTGAGCTCTGGGTGTGCACCATTTCCAGCGGCTCTGCATAGGCTTTAACAGCTGGAAACCTGCCTCATCTCTGGCTGGATGTGCTGAGACATCAGACGACCTCAGGCTGATTCGTGGTAGTGGTTTTTGCATCACAGTGCTGTGATACTGCTTAGCTGTTCATCACCACAGCCTGGAATGGGCTTTGTGTGATGCTGTCACAGGGTGACTCAAACCTGTGAGTAGAAGACTGAGGATACACAGGAGGGAATCTTGCCCTTCCTGCTGGGAGCCTACTTAAGAAACACATGCTGACAACACATAATGATGTTTTATTTTATTTCTCAGGGAACTGCAAGGCCACTTGTGCTCTCACTGCTGGTCTGTCTGCAATGACAGCCTGGAGTACTTGCTAGAACCCCCCCCCCACTGAAATGTGGGACTGATCTGAGCAGTTCTGCTTTTCATTCTGGTTTCTAGATTGGATCACCCAGTAACTATACAGGAATTTTGTATTTTTTGTACAGCAGAACTTACAATTACTTTTTTGTGAATATTTTAACTCTGTTAGAGTGAAGGAAAATAGTTTTGAACACAAATATGTGGCGTTGTTCTCACTGTTTCAATTACAGAGCTCCAAATCTTCCACTGCAAGAGGCATTCATTAATACAGTTGAGCTTTATAGAAAGACTTCATTAAATAAAGAACAAGAAGCTTTGGCTGACTTTTATCACTGATGTTTATTGTAAGTCAAGTAAATTGAGAATCAAGAGGAAAAAGAGGATGCATGAGTAAATGTGAGTCTGTCCTGACAAAAGGACTAGTTATCTTGAGTCCTTTCATTCAATTAGATCGCCCATGGATTATTCAGAAGTATATGAGCATTTTTAGAAATTGAGCATTTCTTTTCTACACTGAAAATCAACTAGTCAATAAATTTGTGTTTAGATTTAGCCTTGTCTGCTCCCTGTAACCTGCTGCTTAGTTGTGCAGAATGCCTTGAGGCAAAGTCTTCTCATCCTTTTGTAAGTGGAGTCTACTTAATTATTCACCTTAGAGCAAAGATGTTACAATTATAGCCCTGCCTTTGTGTAAGTAACCATGCATCTCTTTGACTGTTATTTAACTGTTTAAGAATTAAAATATCTGCGTGTAAATCTGACACCTTTATTCATCTGAATTCATGGGGTTGCATTGCTTAGCTGAGAAGCGGTGATTTTATCTGATAACTGCTGTTTTAAAGATCACATAGGGTGAATCTAAAATTCTGATTAAAGGAGTGTGGGAAAGCATCTACGCATTTGTTTTTTCAAAGGATTTCTGCAGGCTTGAGATCTGGAGCTCTCATTTTCTTCCATAATGATTTGCAATGATCTCCCTTCTATTCTTAACCATCTGTGCGAACAGAGGAGCTGCTTCTAACAGTTCCTGGCCCTGAAAGTTTCCTGCAGGTTTCTCTGCGTTTCCCAGGCCTTTCCCTTCCAGCAGAGAAGGAACTGGAGTGTGTTTCCCATTGGTTGTGGCATATGTTTGTTCACGCAGGGAGGGGACACGGCAGAGATCGTGCTGAGTGCTGTAAGCAGCCCCCATGGAGTGAATTACTGATAGAAATCATCGCTGCTTTTCTATCAGTCTGAGCTTTTGGCAGTCAGTGATTTCGAGTGTGTGTGGGAATGAATGAACGAAAACAAAGTTTTCAGCTTTTTCTGTAAAAGATGAACAAGTGTGATAAAGCATTTGAAACCGGGAACTCTCGAAGTAAGTGTTCTTTAAGTGGCGGAAGATTGTAAACGTCTCATTTTCTGATTTTAATTGGGACAACAGCTTTCAGGCACTACAAACTACAGCCTGAGACTGCAGGAAATGAGGAGTCAGCACCTTGGGAGGACTGGTCCCTGATCAAACAGTGCTGGCTTCATTGAAATCATTCTCTGTGCTCATGACATCATGCCATGCTTTTCAATCTCAAGATTGTTTTTTCTACTTAGCATAAAGGTCATGTTAGGATTAAAAACAATGAGCAGCTCACAATGTGTCTAGTGAGCCTGTGAGAGAAATGGTAGCGTATCTCACAGAAAAATATACTTGTGCTAAGTGAAGTGCTGCGTCCAAGAAGTGGAATTTTCTAATTATGTAGTCATTTTGAGAAGGAATGCGCCTGTTAGAAGCAGACCAGGTGTGCACTTGTGATGGGAGTTTGAAATGCTGTGTAATTACACACCTTGCATAATATAAAGTTTACAATAGCCATACAATTGATGCAGCAAGACGTAAATACAACAAGTTGGTGTCTGAAAGGACACCTGTAATCTAGCCTGCAGCTGTTACGATTATCTTGGAAACACCGTCTTGCATTAAGATTTATTACCGTGTTAAAATTGCCACTATACTGAAACAGACAAATATTAGAAATGCTTTGAACAATGATCTCAATCACGTGTTATCAATGAGAAATGAAAGTTACTTGAGGAGCCTTGCGTAGTTCCCTGAGGGGAGAAGTCACAGTAAAAGCACCTCTAAGTATTATTCAGTAATTATGTGCAAGCTTTCAGTAAATTGGCTTTATGCTTTCACATTTGAAAGAACTTGTGTAGTGTGTGTCTGCCCAAAAGATCACCCGAGCTTTCCCACATCACAAAAACAAAAACCATCAGCATAGATGTAAAAAGAGGAGAAGGAAGAGAAGATTTCTGCCAGATCCCCTGCGTAAGCGGACGCTGTTTTCCAAGCACTTTGCTCTCAGGGTGTGGAGACCTCTGTTGACAGATGACCAAGACGGCTTCTCTGGTTTCTTAGAAAGGTGCCATTCTCACCTTGCTGTTCACAGCCATTCCTGTCACAAGAGGACTGTGCTGAGCTCTACTATGATGCAGAAGGGTACAAGACCTCCCGGTTCTGCTGTCACCCTTTGCCTGATTCACCCGGGCTGTGCATCATCTCTGTGATGTCGCTGGGCGCCCAGCAAAGGTACGTGGTCTCCTTGCAGCTGAGCCTCGCTCTGCAAAGCCACCCCTAAGGCAGACATGGCCCCGGGAGCCAGGGAGCTCCAGGATGCCTGCAGTAGGGGCCTGCAGGGCGCAGCCCGCCGTGACTCAAAGCTGGGCAGTGTGCTGGGATGTGCCGAGACCTGTGTGGGCACTGCCTGCTGGGTGCCCTGCTGAGGGGCTGTGCTGGGCAAGTGCTGGCAGAGGGGCTGGACAGCCTCAGCCTTGCCCAGGCAGGTCAGCTGCTGCTCTGGGCCACTCCACACCCACAAGTTGAGTGTAAGTGCATGCAGGTGTGAGCACAGCAACAAGGGCTCTGTGCGAGGGCAAGTGCTGTCCTGGCTCCTAGGGCAGCTTTACTCTACAGCCCTGGTTCTGCATTAAGCTGTCTTTCTGTCCATTCACTTCTGGTCCTTTTCCCTCATTGTGCTGAGTTCACTGTGAGCTCTCTTCATTTTGGTCCTCTTATTGTTTAAGGATATTACAGAATCACAGAATGGCAGGATTTGGAATGGAACTTTGGAGATCGAGTCCAACCCCCTGCTAAAGCAGTTCCATATGGTAGATTGCACAGGAAAGCATCCAGGTGTGTTGTAGCTCCAGAGGAGGAAACTCCACAATCTCTGAGCAGCTGTTTTGGTGCTTTTTCATGTTGCTGTGTTTCAGTTTGTGCCCATTGCCCCTTGCCCTGTCACTGCACACCACGGAAGGAGCCTGGTCCTATCCCTTGACACCTGTCCTTTAGATACTGATAAGCACTGATAAGATCCCTGTCAGCCTTCTCTCCTCCAGGCTGAACAGCCCCAAGGCTTGAAGCCTTTCCTCCTAAGGGAGATGCTCCAGGCCCCAGTCATCTTGCTGGCCCTCTGCTGAACTCTCTTCAGCAGTTCCCTTTCTTAAGCTGGGAGATCCAGAACTGGACACAGTTCTCCAGATGTGGCTTCACCAGGGCAGAGTAGAGGTGATCCTCTACTCCCTCGACCTGCTGGTCATACTCTTTTTAAAACACCCCAGGGTACAATTGGCCACTGTGGCTACCAGGACACACTGCTGGCTCTTGGCCAACCTCTTTTTTCCACCAGAACACCCACGTCCTTCTCTGCAGAGCTCTTCTCCAGCAGGTTAGCCCCTAACCTGTACTGATGTGTGCGGTTATTCAATCCAAACCTGTCCCCCTCAGTCATAAATTAGGATATGCTAACCATACTAAAAGAGAAGACAAATTTATTTGTCTGACTGAGGTGGGAGGTTATTGTTTAGTTTTCCTGATTTATTTGCTGTTGCTCTGTGAATAATAGAACAAGCCTTCAGGACAGGAACTTAGATCAAGCACTGCTCGTAGCATTATTTCCTTCCCTGGCTCTTTAAACCACCCACCACCTTTCCATGCCTTGAGGTAGGAAAAAGGAGCATGCTGCTGGTGACCGACGTTCCTCACGCTGCCGTTGCAAACATGCAATTGCTGGTGATGATATAAAGTGCTCATGAAGAAGGCACATGCCAGAGGGGTGAAGTAATACAAATAAACGCTCTGTATGTTAAAGGCAGTGCTGACAGGTAACAGGTGGTGTGTAGAAGAAGAAAAGGCACGTATCCTTGCATAGCCCTCTCTCTGAAATACAACGTAGAGTGACGGTAGCCAGTACCAGGTGTCTTCTGTTCTCAGAGATACAGCCAGGATCAATGAGTGACCAGCATTTATTGCTGAACTGTTCAGTTCCCTCAGGCACTGCTGGATGATTTAGCAGCAGCAGCAGGCAGTGTGGTGAGCAGCACAGAGCTGGGAAGGCTGGGATACCACCCAACGGGCTGGGAAACCAGGTGCCATAAGCTAGTGACTGGGGATGTTTTGTACCTCCAGCCGATGCTGCTCAGAGCTGGAGATGGGAACTTAACTGTGTTGTCTGGCAATGATTCATATCCGTCAGAGGGGAAAAATGGCACACAAAGAGTTCTTTTTTATTTATGATTTCGAAGGAAGACTGAAATCTGGTGTGACAGGTTTAGTAAAATAAAGGCACTCAATAATGTTTGCATGCATCCCATAAAAAGAAACAGCTCTTCTTGACCCTTACCACTTGCCTTGTAAATTTAGAAGGAAAAACCCCCATGATCTATTCTTTGAATCTTCCCTTGTCCAGTTTTTAATCTATCAATGCAAGATAGGAGTGACTTTATACTGGAAATGCAGAGACCTGTTTGAGAAGTGGATAGGAAAGTGGCGTGGTGGGAACTCTGCTCATTTGATCTGCACTAAACACTGCTCCACAACAGCTGTCATCATTTTGGCTCTGTTTTACAAGTCTGTGATTGAAAATCGAAGCTGAGAGATTGGCACCATGTAACAATTGCTTTGCTTGAACTGGGAGATGGTGCCCTGCCACAAACTGAGCCCGTGCTGAAAATCATGGCTGCTTTTATCTGAACTTCTTTGCCTGCAGGGGAAGCATCTTAGTTGTGTTGTGTTGTGGATATAAGAAAAGAAAAGTGAAATCTTTTTGGAGAAGAGGAAAAAAGCTCACAAGTATTACTGTTTCTTTGAGGAGAACATTCCTCACTGTGAAAGCTATGGAGGTCAATCTGTTAGCATTTTCAAAAACAGAGGTGACCTGATTGCAATGTAAAAGTGCCTCTAAGGATGAGGGATTGAATATATGTTTCTAATCTAGCCAAGAAAGGCCGGAAGAACCAAAGACTGGAAATGAAGTCAGACAAGTTCACCCCAGAAGTAAAGCATTAAGTAAAAAGACATTTAGCCTCAAAGAAAAAAAATTACTCAGTGAAATGATTGCTTCTCATCTTGGTCGAGAGAATGTCATTCTACAAGGAACCTTTTACTCAAACACAACTGATTGGACTTAAAACAGATTTCAACAGATAAGAGGAATATCTGAAAGCCCAAGGGCGGCCCAATGGTTCAGTGTAGTTATCTGTGGCTTTCCTAAATTGTGTATGGTCTTAAATAAATTATACGGACATGCCAAATTGGAATTGCAGACCTCAGACCCTCTGTCTTTGTCTGCTTTGACTCATGCATCCTCTGAAAAGTCATCTACATTTTGGGGACGTGCCTTTAGTTTACCAAACATGTCTCACCAAATGTTACACTTTCCTGTATATTGTAAGAATTCTAAATCTAGCATTTGTGGCCAGATTCCACTCCCTTTACATCACTTAGGAGATAATTTGTTCCACTATATGTTTTTCTTGTCAGCTGTACTCTCTTTGAAGCCTTTAGCTACTGGATTGGGAAGGTAAATTACGGCCTTTCTCATCCCTGAATTGTTTTGATTTTGGAAATCATATAATTGATCAATTGCAGGATAGCCCTGCGTTCACCTGGTGAAATAGCTGGAACTCCTTTTCACAGGAGCTGCTGCCTGAAAAATGTTACTATAATTGAGCATGATCTTTTGGTGCTTCTTTTCTTGGGACTGCAGGAGAAGCAATGTTTTCTCTGTGACAAGAAGTGCAAAAATGGTAATTGCTCAGTTTTTAACTGAGTCACCTGCAGTCACTGTCTTGGTGCTGCTGCTTTGGTGCATATTGGATTCTAAGGCTTATTGTTTCCTTATGCAGATATATGTACAGGGCTGTGCCCAGACAGAATTTGGCCCTCAGTGCTTGGTTTGGAGAAATAGCAATCTGCCTGCATCAGGGAAATAACCTTGTTACATCCAGACTGGCAGTGTGCAACTTTTTTTAGCTGGACTTTTGGACTCTGTTTTGTTTGTTTCATAATGTACACAGTCAGATCTCACCTAGTTTTGAAGCATCTGGAATCTTGCAAAGGTAAGTGGTTGGCTCCTAGAGGAGGGATATGATGGGGATTTTCATTCCTGTGAACTGCACAGTTTAAGTACACAGTTAACCCTTATTTGTTGCCACTGGCCAGTTGTAGTTTTGGAATATGGTGTGGCAAAGCTTTTCATCCATCAGACACCTCTGAGATACCCATAGAAATGCAGGGATGAGAGCTGATCTTTCTGATATTTTAAGAGAGGAAGAACAGGAAAATCTTCCTCTTTCTGGAAGTGAGCTGGAGGGATAAAACCCTCTTGGGCTTTCCTGTAAAAGAAAGTATTTTATACAGGTCACCCTTGTATGAACACTGGGAGCTGCGAAGTTTTTCTCATCTCCTCAGTGTGAAAGTCTGTTTCCTGCTAATTAATCTCTGTTTGTGATAGACACTTGCAAACCAAAGTCTGGATTTTGTATTCTGCAGTATCCTTCTATCCACGTACATTTCTAATGAGCTGCTATGGGCAGATTTATGCTATTCATGCATTTTGTATCATGCACTTATTTAGATTCTTCTGTCCTAAACATAAACATATTTAGAAGAAATAAACATGCAAATGAATTACTGGTTTGTGTTTGGTTAGCAAACAGAGCAGGAAGTGTGGATGTGCAAATGCCCAGCAGGCTCTGGGGTTAAACCTCCTCCCTATAATTTTTACAATGGGTTCTCAACATCTAGTATAAACAAAACTCAGCAAATTACTCCTTGTGCTGTGCTCAGTTGTCCAATCAGCCCTCCTTGTTATATACATATTGTTTGAACAGTAATTTAGGCAACTGGGAAAGTGCCATGTGAGATGCAGAGGAAGTCTTAACCACCAGGAATTAACTTAAAATGTAAAGCTCTATGGTATACGAGTCACATAACCAGCAGGTTATTATTTTAATTATTTTTAATCAATTCAATAAACTGGCCAAGACCTGTAGAGGATGGCTAATTTAAGAGTTGTAAGAGAAGCTTCTCAAAACGATTACTGGGAGAGAAATGAAAGTAATAATGAAGAATTTAATCTGTAGTGGAATTTGGTTTGTTCAAATTGCCAGTGTACTCCTGAGTATTGATCATATCCTGACAGCTCCTGCACATCTGAAGGGAGATGAATACCTGCTAAGCAAGCTACCCATGAAAGACTGTCTCTGTGGGAAGAGTTTGCTGGCAAAATGCTGTGCTGAGTTTTCAAAAGAGACCAAAGTGCTGCTGTTGCTCAGTGGAGATGCTCTTTCCTTTCATTCGTACCCAGATCTCTGAACATAACAGTTCCCAAACTATCCGTGATAGGATTTAGGGCACAGCAGGAATCAGTTTAATATATATTTATTTATTTTAATAAGAGGTTTTTAAGAGAAAAAAAACACACCAAACATCTGAGATACCTTCTGTACCATTTTGATGCACCCTCTGCTTGCTTCTGAAGTTGATATTACCATTTTAAGTTTAGATGTTGTTATCCATGTCTGAGGTCAGGCGCATCTCACAGAGCCTTGAGGGAAGTGTGATGGGCATCAAAATAGGCCTTGGAGGACCTCGTGCAACCCTAGGGTGACTCATTGTGCATCCATGCTTTAACAGGAAGCTTTCTTTGTTCTGAAATTTACATTTTGTTTTCCACATCAGGATTTATTTCTGCTTGAAGAATTCTTCTCCTGATGGTTAAAAAGTCTCTTCCTGCTTGCTGCTGGCTGTGCAGTGCCCACTCAATGAGTTTTGATAATTTCTGTTAGGATTAATTAATTAATTGCAAATGTCTTCAGGCTAAATTGTGTGTTTGCATGTCAGGATGCTGTTCAGAATCAACAAAATCACTTAAGGGCTTGACATTATGGATGTTATGGAGATTGTGAGAGGAGTCCATTCAATCTGTGTTAGTCAAAACTTTCTTTTCATTATTTATAAACTTGTTCCTATTTTATGAATTCTCCATTATAAACAAAGGGTCAGACGAAAAGTGAGGAGATAAGAACAGAAGCAGGAAGATAATTCCAGTAACCAAGCCTTATTGGTGAAATTATGTAGTATTTGAATAAGATGACTCTAAAATGTAATTGGGAAGTAAGAATGTGGAGGAAATAAAGAACCATAGTGATGTTTTATATTGGGCGGAACACTGCTATCCCAAATGAATGAGCACTAATGAGGTGTTGTGTGAAATTCCAGAGGCTGGCAGCCAGCAAAGTGAGGGATGCACAATACATTGGTAAAGGCAGA
Organism: Tympanuchus pallidicinctus; assembly: GCF_026119805.1. Lineage (NCBI taxonomy): Eukaryota > Metazoa > Chordata > Aves > Galliformes > Phasianidae > Tympanuchus > Tympanuchus pallidicinctus. The sequence goes on from NW_026294722.1 coordinate 2,037,888, forward strand.
GGAAGACTTTTAATCTGGGTGCTGTTGTCACCATCTGACTCATGAGAAGAAACTGTGAGGTACATAAAAAACGAATGTTTTCCTTTATAAACCTGAAAGTTGGCTTCTGATTCTAGATTACTGTTGTGTTTTTTTAAACTGACATGTTCCATCTCATAAGAAGCTCAGAAAACTCATGCTCCAGCAGAGGTGATGCAAACTCTGCTACGCAAAAACATTCTGGTCTGTGAGACAAGAGGCAGGCTTTCTGAATGTCTTACATTACATTTTGAATCATCTGCTTTGATTCCCTTTGCAGTGAAACTGTTTCAGATTCTGCTGAAATCACTCCTTAAAGAGCTCTCATCTTGTTGCTTCAAGTAAATGCATGTGATTTTGATCTGTAGTACCTTGCCATCTCTATTTGTGAATGCCACGCACTGGAGCTATTACTTGCACAACAGGTATAGACCCAGCGAGTCTCCAGTCAGCCACCAGTTCTTGGTAGCTCTTGGAAGGAATACCCAGCAAGCTGGCTGCCTTTCCTAAGGAACAAAACCATGTTTATAGTGTTTTTATTTCCCAAGAAAATAATCTGAATCAAAAGCAAAAGAGAGGAAATTTGCAAGAGAGACACTTGTGCTTGTTGCAGTCTCTGCAGTTTGTCACTAGAGCTGCTAAATTGCAAAATGGAGTTCTTGTATAGACTGCTCAAACGCCCCCTTACCTTTCACTGCAGATCACGAGAATCTTCATTGCACGATGATTTATTTAAGAGCTCATCAAAACAGATTAATAACTTACCCTTTTCATGCTCAACGACATGGTTTAAATGAGATTCAGGCTGGATATTTTGGTTGTACAACCTGGTGCACATGGAAATCTGATGTGCAGCAAAAAGGTATCAGCATGTGTGAAAATACAACGTATGGCTATTGAGATTGAAGAGGTTATCTCTGTTAATATTTAAGACTTCTGATAATGTTGTCACAATAACAGCAAAACCAAAGTTTACGTGATTGATGTAGTATCTGTAGCCCTGTAAACAGCCTTATCTTGTTTTTTGATAATTGTGTTTTGTTGCAAAGGATGTGAATTAGCACTGCAGTAGTGTTCTTTTGTTCAGTCTGTGAAGGTTCTCTTGTTCCAAGCACTTGATATAGGCTTTCAAGAGCATTATAGAAAGAAACTAGGTGGAAAAAATGCAGCTGTCATAGAAACTGCTTGTATGTCACTGACTAGAATTGAGAGGTTGTGCCTGCAGTTATTTGATTTATATGCATATTTTTCTTTTATATATGTGGAATTATGGAATGTTGGAACATATACTTCACTAAATGAAAAGTATGTAAATAGATGCCATAGTAAAGTTTGCTATTAAAATTCAGGGTTGTGACGGTATTCCTAGATGTTCTCCAGAGATAGGAGAGCTCTGGTATGCAGCATCAGGGCTTGACCTCCCTCCCGGCTCTCTAAAACTTGTTTTCCAACTGTCAGGGCTCAGACAGGCAGTAATGGGAGGAACAAACTGCTTCTTTACTGACGTGGCATTAAAGGGCTGGGGTGGTATAAAGGACTCAGCAAGAGGAGGATGCTTGCAGCACAAGTGTGGCAGAAGATAGGCAATAAACCTGCATCAAGTTGGCTTGTGTTACACACCCACACATCTTAGCAGAGGTGATGTGCAGCTGATGGCCGTACTGATGCAGGGGCTGATGGGCTTGGCCAGTGCGAAGAGGTGTGAAAGCTCAGCTGGTACTGCAGCTGTCCAAAACCACAGGACAGAAGTGCTAGCTGAGACAGCTTTTGCCCACCCTGTGTCACTGTGGGCTCTATTCTTTGTAAATGGTGCACAAAATTTTCTCAACAGGGCTCGTTTTGTGAGGACACAGTGGGAGAGGGAGCGTCCTTTGAGCATCCCTTGAACAACTTTTGAAATCAGTCATCTGGAGGAACACCAATCTCTTATTAGAATTTTGGGAGCACAGTGTTTTGCTTTTCCGGATTCTTTCACTTTTTTACTGTTGCCCACAGTAACTTGGGCTCCTCCTCCATGCTTGAGGAGTGGAAAGGTGATCTTTCAGTCTGAACTTGATTCACAGTTAGGCTTTCACTCTTCAATCAGACTCCATTTGCAAAATCCCATCTTTCACAGGGTTTCTTGTTTATTTTGGCCTTTTTAAAATCCTTTCTTCTTCTTCTTTCTCTTCTTCTTCTTTTTTTTTTTTTTTAATTGTTGGACTTCATCTGGTACAGAGGTTTAAACTACAGAAGTAATTTAAAATATTGTGGCATTTCCTTTCTTAATTAATCCCAACTGTTTTCCTTGGTAGTACAGAAAGTATCAGTATTTGATGAGGACATTATGCCTTCATCACTGGGGCAGTGGATTCTTCCTGCCGAGTCTGTAAACAGCAGACAAGCCGCAGAGTTCAGCTTCATGTTCTGGTTTTCATTAAGCCCAGACTAGAGGAGCACCCAGCTGTGTCTTCCTGTAAGGTCTGTCAGTCTTCCAAAGCTTGTTAACATGCTAATATAAAAGGAAATAGGGCTGACTTCAAGGAATTTACAACTAGTCTTAAACTTCAAAGACTGGAGCTACATCTCTTCAATTCAACAGCAACAACAAAAATCCTATAATAAAAGTTCCCTTACCCTACAAGAAGCGTTCAATGCATACAGATCTGTTAAGCCATAATGCATGATGTGACATTTTTTTTGTTGCAAGTTGCAACACAAAGCCTCCTGCAGTTGTGAAACTTGGTTCGTAGCTGGTAGGTTTGATCAGAGACAAGATAAATTGTTGTCCGGCCCACAAACAGAATATCAGGAATGATGCTGTCAATCTCTCCTTCCCTAAACCTGTTTTCTATGCAGATGTTTGCAGCAGGAAGGTGAATCAGATTTGAACAGTAGGCAGCATTCTCAGGGGCTGGAAATTGGATGAACTCTGATGACTTCAAGGGAGTTACTCCTGTTTGTAACATCTGAGGATGTGGGCCATCTGCAGCGTGCTTACCTCATCATCTGTAGGTATTCGAACCAGGTTGGACACATTTGGTTGCTTTTCGTGGAAAAGGAGAGCGCTTGTTTGAAGCAGGGTGAGACATCTTTTCCATCTGAAGAGTGACTCACCATTCTCCTTGGGTACAGACAAGTGGAAGCGCAGGAAGGTTTATATAAACATATAGTGGCACTTCTCCAGGCTCCAGTGATTTGAGGATCAGGGGCTTCCTAAATCAGAACTGCCATTGTTTTTGTAGTAGAATCCCCATCTCCATACTGGAGCTGTTCTGTAGCTAAAGGGCTGGCATAGAGAGTAATTGCAAATGCTTCTTTCGCTCCTTGTGAGTGCTCTCTGCTCCTGTTGGAGCCTAAAGGAGCCTGCAGGTCTTGCAGGAGCACAGCAGGATGAGGTCGCAGCCCCAGATTCTCAGAGAGGAAGGTGCCATTTTTACCATGTGTGGATTGAATCTCTGGTAAAGGAAAAACCCCTCTGAGATCCAATTACATACCATTATTTCGATGCTAGAAAAAATATTCCCATTGCAATTATTCTGGAGAATATGAAGAATTGAAATGCTTAGAAGTAAAGGTTGTTGCATAACTGAGATAATTACATCTTGAGTTGTTCCAGTAGGGAACCTGGGCAATAAACGTGTTGGATGACACAGCCCTCTGTCATGGGAGATCTTTTCATGGCCTTATTTTTTATGGAGACCAAACTCTGTGTCAGAGATGTGTGAGAGCTGCTCGGTTGACCTCAAAATCAGTCTTTTTGGTCACCCAAAAATATTCAAAGGAACTCAGTGCAAATAATGAAGAAATGAGACAAAGTAGCGTATTAAACTCAGCTGTTATTCACACTGTTCCTTCTCTGACAGCTTGTTAAAAATGTTGGTAGAATAGGTGCTACTGTTAGACTTTTGTTATTCGGTGCTAATTAGAACAAACTTAAGCAGAATCAAAAGCGGTTTCTAAAGGGAGCTGATTGTTTTCATGGGAATTAATTGAAAATCCGGAGGGCAGCAGTGAGGAAAGGCCACAGGGAGCAATGGCACACATTTAGATTCGCTTACCAGCAGTGCTACGGGGGCTGCAGGGGTGCAGGTTGAGCAGAGGGCAGCACAGGGATGGCTGGGCTGGTGCCAGCAGCGAGCGGGCAGCTGTGGCAGGGCTGCATTTCCCACTGCAGTTGTCCTTGGGAGAGAGAAAACAGGCCTGAAAGCTAACTGGTTGTGTATCTCCTCTGCTGCTCCTTCTAGAAATCTCGTGTCTGCAAAGTGGCAGCAAGTGGATATCCGACATGGTGCCCTTTGCTGGCTGTTTCCTCTGTGCCACACAAGACTGCAGTTTCTATCGCCTGCTTAATGGGCTGAGTCCTCCCACGCGTAGGAATTTCTGTTCTTTCTACTGGCTTGTGTTGATCTAATTTAGGGCGCTGGAAAAGTGAAACCCCAAAAAGCAAATGCAAAAGTTTCTAACTAAATAAATTGCCTCATCGAGGATATACTGGAGAGTAAAGCAAGGCTTTCATGACTGTATTCTCCACAGTAATGCTGTGGGCATTTAGGCAGTGATGTGCCATTTTTTCCCATGTTGTTGAAATTCTCGTTTTAAGAGGAAAAATGACAGGAAAGGCTGCATCAGTCTTGTTAAATTTCTAGGAATAGAGCTAAATATGATATGGTGTGTATCTATTGCCTTCTGCCAAAAACACCTCAATTTTGTCAGAGAAAAATAGTAGGAGACACTGTGCTATGAGCTGATAAGGTCATATTAAATCAGCTGTCTGTTGAGTCTCACATATTTTATATATAGTCATCCCCTGAGGGGCTGTGTGTATTCAGACCCTTGGAGAACTAATAGCACATAGGTGATGGCTGACAAGCACAGCAAATCAGCTAGAAAGAAACTATGTTTTTTATTTTTAAAAAAAAGTGCCAAATCTGAAAAAATGCAGGAAGACAGCTTTGAAGGGCCGTTTAATTGCTGCACTTATTTTCTGTGTTAAGACTAGCTTTTGATATTTTATCAATGGTATGAGTTAATGCCCTGTCTTAACCAGCATCAGAGCGCACTTGAGAAGCTCAATCTATGCACCTCACAAGTATCATTACCTCTAAAGATTACAGGGGAGTTCTGCTGGTGTAGCACGTGGAGTGCATTGTCCATTTGTTTGTGGGCTTTGGAGTCAGAAAGCACAAACCAGGTGTGGGATCACTGCAGTGCAGTGCTGTGTGGTTAACTTGCAAAACTCCCAGGTGCTCGAGGCATCCCAGCACTTACTGAACATGCACAGCACGAGTGTGATGGACCATATGTATCCTTAAGATGTCAGATCATCTCGCTCAGTGTATGTTTTATACGGGCTGCTCTTGAGCTGTTGTTCAGGAAGGACTGAGATCATCACCCAAAAGTCCCAGGAAAAAATACTCCCCTGTCCAGGCAGATAAAGAAGATATCAACAAGGAAATCCAAACCTGTGACTGATTATCTCGAGTAAAACAAAGCAATTGGACACCATTCAGAAGAAAACAATGAACATTGGGGTTACGATCGTGAGTGTTTGTAAGAGGGGAGAACTTTGGACCAAAGCCTTTGAGGTTAGGAGTCCATATCCAAGACTGGAGAGCTGACGCTACTTTGGGAACAGCCCCTCTGCCTGCAGGAGTAGTGATGAGGAACAGCAGGAAAATAGGAAATGAGCGTTAAAAGGGAAATCAAGTTCCATGGTAAACTTATTCAAATGATTGTAGAATTTGCTTTGGAAAAAAAAAAAAATGTTGCTTAATATAGCCTTAAGAATCTGGCACATTCTTGATGATGTTAATCCATCTGCTGACATTTCATCTTACTCTTATTGGTTTTGCTTCCAGTTTTTTGATACCTCAAGCATTTTAGATGTTATGTTATTGAAGTCATGGGTCTTGTAGAAAACAAATTACTCCATAGAGTTAATTGCACCCATCTCACGTGTTATCTTGTTGAGGTGAACTTCTTATCTGTGTTTCATTGTGAAAGAAAAAAATCTTTTATAAGAAAGAAACAAACATACAAAACAGGAGCAGAAGTTGATCACCTCTTGCTGTTTTCCCAAGAGCAAAATTAACAAGATAAGCCATTATTACTTGCCAAGTATTATTTGAACCCCAAATAAACTATGACCTGGATAGACCTGAGGAAATCTGTGGAAAAGTTTGTAAAAATTTCCTTAGCTGTATCATTTATGGTAGGGTGCTGCTTGAGAGTCCTTTAGCCTGGCAGCCACCCAAAGGAAGATGATACTAGAACAATCATGGCATGTTTGTCATGCTGAAATGCAGAGCTAGTGAAGGAGGACACCTCATCAAGTCATCTCAGGTTCTGGACTCACTTTGAAAGTTTGACTGAAAACAACTCAGTTTCCCAGTTGTTTTTTTTTTCTTTTCTTTTTTGTCAGTAATCTCTGTGCTAGAAGTTGTGTAGGATTTCCTGATTTATTGTTCTGTCACAATGCTTTACATGTTTGGAGTTCTGTTGTTGTTGTTTGTTTGCTTGTTTCCCTCTTTATTTTTTTTTATTTTAATGTAATTGCTGCATTGTTGTGGACAGAGTAATTCCAGGAACCAGAAGATTAACGGAGTGTGCTGTATGCATTTCTCAAGGTGGATCAGATCCCCTCCTTAAAACAAGCATATGCTTGCGTGCAGTTACACTCATGGAGCTTTGTGGTTAACGTCTTTATGTTATTTCACTTGATTGTGAATGTATAGATTCACTGTTGGAATTAGTGGAGTGTGTGGATTGGGGAAGTCAATGCAGTAGGGGAATCTGTGGGGAAAACCCAATTGACTGGCTTACATGAGACTTCTGAAGACTTTTTCCTCAATTTCTTTGTGTTTTCTCTTTTGCTTCAAGGTTTTTCTTTGTTTGTACGTGTTTAATTAATATCTCAAAAACATATGCAAACTAGCTGTCTGGCTAACGATTTTGAAGCGCACGGGAGTGGATGAAAGTGGTTGAAGAATACAAAGGAGCAGCTACAGGGAAAACGTGCTTTTGCCTCCTGTCCCTCGGTTGCCAACAAGACAAACCAGAAGTCTGGGTCTGTTGAAGCCAAGTGCAAAACTTCTCTCACTCTCACTGTGGCCAGGATTTCACCTCAGGTGAAAATGTGCATCTGCAAAGGCTGACTCCTCTGTTGGCTTTAGGGGTGTCCCGCATAGATTGCTGCGCTGCGTGGTGGGACGCAGCCGTAGCCTGGGTTATGATCTGCATTGGTTTTCAGCAGCAGGGTGGCCAAGAGGCATTGCTAAATCTGAGCCAAAGAAAGACTGACCCTTTGCATGTTTCACATGGGTTTTCCTTCTCCCTTACTGTCAGAAAACACTAAATTAGAATGCTATTCAAAGATCCAGCTTTGTTAGAGAAACGTATTCAGATAAGGAGGAATTCAGTGATTTATTCACCGGATGATAGTGAATGAATGGTGTCTGTTTTCTGTGCATGAATCATAATTGACTTTATTATGATGTTCTCAATGTATTCGTTATTTGAACTGATTTCCTGATTCATTCTTTGTCAGTAGATGGGTTGCCAGCAGTTCGTTGTGGGTTTCCAGTGTTTAAAGTTTAAGCCCTTTGTAATAGATACCCAGGTCTCGTGATGTGCTGCTTTTTCCTGACTGGAAAAGTGGATGGGGGAAGGGTTGGTGCAAGTGAAGGTTGGTGTAAATCCACATCTGGAGTTAAAGTTCACTCCACTATACTTGGAGACGCTTATTTCAAATACATTCTTTCTAAGCAAAATTCACCCTTGTGCGACTATCTCAAACCTGTGCCCTTCCCATGTCCTGATGAAGCAACATACCAAAGTCTTACGTGACAGAGGTTTTTGCTCTGGTATTTGCAGAGATTGATGTGTAGGAACTCACTTGAAGAATCAGGTTGGAAAACAACTTGAATGCAATGAAACAGAACATTCACAGGCTTATTTACAGCTTTCTCTCGGTTCTAATAATAAGTGTAAGTGTGGATCACTTGAGCTGTTCGCTCTGTTTTTAGCTCTCTGCAAATGCTTCAGGGTTTTATTTCTTTCTCTGTAGGGCTGTGTATTGGAAAACAGGACACTATCAGGCTAAACTCACCTTGCACATGTACAGTGTTGATCTCGTACCATGTAATTAAGTTGTGACTCAAGAGACTAGCTGCAACCTACGCACCAGTTATTTGACCCTCTGGAATTTTTCCTTCCTCTGAACACAGTTATGTGGGCTGACAACATGTTAGGTGTTTCTAGGATATTCTCTTTGGCTCGGGTTTCTGTTCTGTTTACCATATAGATGGATGCATGGGTAGGATTTTTAGAGCATAGGCTATTTCATATGACTGTGATATATAATGTGATCCTTTCTTGAGATCCCGAGCCTCAGCTTTGCTTTTCTGTGATGCACCATGTTCATCCTTTAGGCTTTACTTATTCACATTAATTCTGGGATCTCACATACCCACTGGTAATTAGTGGAAAGTCAGCATGTCCTATGAGGCACGGATTAACGTTACGCTTAGGTAAAGTAATGACTAAATATAGCCAAGTTGTTGTGCATGCATTTTGCGAGGGGTTAGCCACTGTCATTAACAGTCAAAACTTTTATTAACAGTGTTAAGCAAGTTTTGATTAGAAAAATTGTTACGGGATAAAAAAGAATAAGTTAAAAAAGCAATTAAGAATATATGTTCAAGAGGGTGTTCCCTTGGCAAGTTGGAACAATCATTGCTATTTTTGTCTTGGGATCCAAGAAGCTGCAAAGGAAGGGAAGAGGTGGGGAGGATGGAGCCACTAACAACGGCACCCAGCAGCGTGGAGTAGCAGAGTGTACCCCATCCTTAGACATGCTGCCTCAGTGGTGGTTCTGGAAGGACTGGGGATGCTGTTAGACAGAGCCAGGCTCCTAATCATAAGATTCCACCACGACTGGTATAATTGGAATGTATTTATTCCATATACAGATGACTGTGATCCACACCTCAGTCAGCATCCCAGGTACAGGATTTCCACTGTTGGGTATTTTCTTCTCTTCCTATTATAACTGATCCTTTTTGTCTTTGCTTACATCTTAACCTGAACTTTTTATACAAATGAAGGAAAGAAACCCATGTCGAAGCTCTCAGTGCTCTTTTTAATAACAGCACGGTTAGCTATCTTTAAAATCTGCTGAATACTTAAAGGCGTTCACAGAAGCAGCGAAGGCATTCATCCAGCCCTGTAGTTACCTGCAGCAGTGCTTTATGTGCTAACCCTGCTCCCCAGGGTGGGCTCCACCTGGGTCAATAGGATGAAGTCCCACAGGTAACCATGTTCTGCTGTCATGGCCTTCTAAGCAATTTCAGAGAGCAGACCGCTTGTTAAAATAGCTTGTGAACTGGCTTTCAAATAGGAGGAAATCTCTTCATTTGTGAGGTGAAGCAAGGACTAATTCTCTGCAGATGGAGAAACTGAGGCACGAGAGAGGCAGCAGCACCAGGCTGAGCTGCTGGCAGTGCAGGAGCCCCATGTGCCATCATCATCTGCAGCAGTGCTTCAGCTGGGAAGAGTCGGTTTTGTGACCGCCTTCTATAATACTTAGAGAAAAGGTGTATATTTATGTGTACAACTTTAAAGCAGGTGAATATTTTTTTTCACGTTAAATTTGCAGGTAATTTACATAACTAATTTGTAAGCCAAAGTGTAAATGACGTTCAGCTGAAGTGACCGTTCTGACAAGCAAGTGCAAACATTGTCAGAACATTGGCAGATCTGCTTTGGACAAGACTGAGTTTGACAGCTTTTTCTGTGTGCATCTGGGTTTTCTTGGGGGGAGCAGCAAGGGGAATTGTTTTTCCTTTTTTATGAGCTGCTTAAGTAAATTGCATTATAATAATGTGATTTTTAAATTATCTATTTGGCTCCGTAGTTGAAGATGCTAAAAACCCAGCATGCTAACCAGAAAGCCATCTTTTTTGTTCCTGTTGTGCCCAACACCATTCAAACAAATGCAAAGCTGTTATGAAATATGCAGTGCTCTCAATGACCTCACACCATAATTCAGCTTGAGTTAAAGGTGGTGACTTAAGGGAAGGTTGCAAGATGCCTCCCACCAGCCTTAGGTACGGATTGGGAGTGAACAATTTAAAATTAAAGGAATAAGCAAGGTCATTTTTATTTCACCTTTGAATACTAAAATAGAGCATTTATGTGGGTTGACTTTTGGAGATTTCAAATGCCCAAAACTTGGAATAAAACCTACAGTCCTTCATTTTAATGTTTTTCTAGGCCTGTGTATCCTTTCCTTTGCTTCCATCCTTCCCACATCACTTGGACAGAATCTGTTCAGCCTTGCGGTGGGCTCTTGTGGAGCCCAGTGCTCCTGGGGGCAGTGGGAATCTCTTCTGAAGCTGTTAAGTGAACTCTGGGAAGCTGGAATTTCAGAGTATGAATTCCAACACACATCAGCTTGTACTGATGTATAAAGAAGTACTGACGTATAAAGAAGCCTCAGAGAAATATTACTTTGTTTCTAAAGACAGAGAGATCATTTTAAAATCAAATCCAACTCAGGATGGGACATTTAATGGTAACAGTTGGGTAACAGAAGGTCAGAAAAACACAATTTTCCCATTCTGGCACTGCATGATCTGTGTGATGTCCCCAGATCTGGAGGCTTTCAGACCAAAATGCACAAAATGAGTGCAGGAGCAGATTTTCTACAGACTTATGTAGTAATTTTGCCTGTGGACCATTATTTATCATTACTTGTCTTGATGATCTGCATCTGCTTTAATAAAGAGAACATTGAAGAAACTGTAGGGAAAGCTAACCCAATTCTCCTTTAATGCATTATGTAATTAAATCTGATTGAGATTTGAGAGCCGTGCAACCACAGAAAAATTAAAAACAAAAACACGAGGGATCATATCTTTGTATCTTGAAGCATATTTGGGATAAATGTGCATGCAGGAAGAAATGAGTTCAGGTACAGAAAGTATGGCTGTCCCCAAGGCCTGTCCTGCAAATATTAACAGGTGGATAGGATTACAGAAGTGAATAGTTCCCTTACATACAATAAGATTTCTTTGCTGCAGAGTTTAGACACACACACCTGCAGCATTAAAGCCTGAACATTCCGACTTTCCTTTAGCCTCAGTAAGAATGAGAACAGAAAAAGAATGGAGCTAAATTTTGTTTGGATAACCTGGTACTCTTTCAGGGCGTGAAATATAGAGTGGATGTGACCTGACTGATTGGATGAGCTTTTCCTAACTTATTTCTTAATGATGTGTTTTGGGGGCAGCTGTGCTGTGGTTCAGGAATTCATGTGACAGCAGAGTGTGAGCAGCCCCAGCCCACAGCACAACTGGGACTCCGCAGCTCCAACTGCCTCTGCCCCAGTGCTGCAGTTTCTGCCCCACAGACATCTCAGAGGTGGGTCAGGCTCAGAATGAGTGGCTTTCATATCCTGATGCTGGGTTTTACTGGCACACAGATGTGAATGTGCCCTGTTGGCTGGTGCGCACTTAGAGACAGGTGGCATCTCACCACCAGCACTGTTTATTTGCACCAAGCTGTGAAGACTGTCCTTCTTCTTCATTCAAAATAAGGTATCCAGAACTGAAAAAGACTGATTGGTCAGTTGTCTCACAGAGCTGATTCCTAAGAGATGGTTTACGTAATAGATCTGTGTTTCAGTACGTGGAGACCATGTTTGAATTTTCAGTAAGAATTTTTTCCATGTGTGGAATACGGAGAAGAACAGTTTTCCTCTTCCTGAGAATTCATTGAGAAATGAGGGGAACCCCCACCATCCTGAGCACAAGTTATCTTGTATTTTTGCTAAGGTATATAATTATTGCTGTGGGTGTTCCCACATCTTAGAATGGAAAAAGTGCTTGCCAAGATTGAAAAAACGTAGTAAGCAATATAAATGATTTCTCTCACACACCAGCATTTCTTGCTGAGACAAGTGAACTGGAACTGCATTTGAAACCGTATAATTATACTTCTATATATCATTTATGAAATCAGATTCCCCCACCCTCTCTTTTTTCAGGTTGCTTCTGAAAATGCTTTTCTTCCAAGAGACCTTCTCGTGGGGTCCTCTCCTTTTAAGAAATCTTTCCAAACAGTGAAAGCAAACGAAAATCTGAGCAGCACATCCAGACTCGTGTGACGCGTCCCTGCACCATCAGTGCGCTTTGCTTTCCTTTGCCCCAGATCCACTTCCCGTGGCATCTCCTCGGTCCAGCCCAGAGCTCTCACCTGCCCAGCTCTGCCCCAGGCACCCAAGGGCTGCACAGTGTTGTGCTCCTTCAGCCTGGCCCTCTCCATCACTTAGGCCAGATAATTTCAACTTGCTGTTCCTCAGTCAGGGTCAGAACTGCCAGTTCATGTAGTCTGCGTGCTGTAGAAAGATGTTTGTGGATTTCCTTATTTCACACTCATTTCTATACTGTTTAAAACATAAAGAAGCTGACCCAGGGTTTTCACACCTGTGAAATAGAAGGACTAATGAACAATTTTCCAAAGCACACAGACTGTATATGCAAAGGTCCAGTATGCAAATCCTGACTTGTTTATGCCTTGGGTTGTGCATACAAAAAGCTGTTTAACTGTGAGCCAATATATCTTTCTTTCCAGCACCCACACCTCACTCAACCCACCTCCTCCAAAAAAGCCCAGGGAAAAGGCTCCTTGCTGTGCTCAGAAGGGCTGGGGAGGACAGCAGTGTTGGACAAAGGGACTGTCTGAATATGCAGTGGTGGCTGCAATGAAATCCCCTTGCAATCATAATCAAAGTAGAGGTTCCAGCTGTTGGCTTACTGGGTGAATCCTGCTCACCATGCAGCTTGTAGTTGGTGCAAGAGTGTGAGGATTGGGACGGCTGCTGTTGAAGTTGTGGTGGAGGTGGGATTGTTCGTGCTCTTAACCACCTTTCCCCAGTTCATCTTAAGCTGAGGTGGCATCTGTCAGGAATTCCACTGTGTAGTTTGAAAGTCTAAGGACTTCTGAGGCTTGTTCTTACCTTGCCAAACACAGGGCTGTGTTCTGGGACCCACAGCAGACCATGGATGGCAGACAGGTTTTTTGGAGGGGTTTAAATACTAATTCACGTGAGCAAAATTTGCTGCTTTTTTCTCTTAGAGTTGTTTTTATTTCGGTCATTGTTAGTAACTGTCACTGAGAAAGGAAAACTGTATATTGAATGCTCAGTATATAAAGGGAAAAAATTCCTTTACAACTCACCGATATCCCCATGATAAAGATGCTTTAGATTTCAGTCTAATTCTCCCATGTGCTTTTTGTTGTTGTTGTTATTGCTTTATCTGCTCTTCAGTCCATTTTGCTGCTGGTTTTTGACACCCTTTCCTTTCACTCCTTTTCTGTCCAATATTTCCAAAGTGTTGTCCAGCAGTGTTCTTGTTCCAGTCAAACTCTCCACTCCTGTACTGTAATAGAGCCCCATCAGTTCTCATGTGCTGCTGCTGTATCCAAGATGCCTAGCTTCTAACACAAGCATTTAAGAAGATGTATTTTATAATGGTTTCCTTGGGATTGAATGAAATTTCTTAATGATTCTTTTTTCTACTGGCCAAGTTACCATGTGTTTTAAGAACATGCAGTATGAAATAGAACAAAAACCCATTATTTGAAAGATGCTGAGAAATACGGGAGTTATTTATGCTGATTGTTGGTTAGCAAATACATGGATGCTTGAACACTGTCACGTTCAGGTCTGTCCTTTGTAAGAAACTCTTCATTCTTGGGAAAAGGTATGAGCCATGCAAAATAGAAAGAAAACAAACCCAGCTGTAAGAAAAACAAACATGCTACGTACTGGAATCAGAAATCTACTGAATTTACAGCGGTGTCTGTCATAGGAGAAGTTATAACATATTGTTCTTTTATTGTGTTTTATGCCTTTTATTAGCTCGCAAATCTAATTAGGAAACCAACTGGCACACAGTATGCAATGACGGAAGCAGTACCACCTATTCTTGTGGCAGCTTTGGTTTTGCTTTATGGGTGGTCTTTGTTCTTCAAGACTCATATGAATACCACATATTAGCTGAGCTGGTTCTCCCTTGATGTCTGTGTTGTATTGTACACATGTTGTCACTGTTTGACACTTAAACAATCCAGATTCTTACCCAGCCCATATTTAGTGCCATAATAAACTTCTGAGCATATGTTTTTGAGAGCAACAGTAACATTCATCACTGCAATGTGACATATAAATAAGCACTACTGGAGAGCCGGCGTGCCTTCAGAGGGCAGAGCTGGACTGGAAGGTGAAGGGATGTGGTCATCATCTGTGCTGCTCTTACTGGGCTCTTTTCTTCCTCGCCTCGTCTCAGTAAATCAAAGCAGTTGTTGAAGTGACCTACAAAATTCACCCCGTACATGTGAAAAACACACACTGTTACAAAACTTTTTTAGTGAAACATTTCCTGTTTGGGGCTTTGGCTTGACAAACCAGGGATGCATAAACCATCGCTCCTCTCTTCATCTCTCTCATTCTCTCTTTCAGCAGGGCGTTCCTCTGGGGCCCAGTCCGAAGCACCGGTCTGGCAGCTGCGACGTACCAATGCTTCCCGCTCCCGTGAGTCTCCTTCTGTTGTTTTTGCAAAATTCCTGTGCTTGAATGGCTTTGTTTTGGCAGAGGATTTTTTCTGTTTTCTTTTTTTTTTTGTTGGTTTCTTTCTTTCTTTTTTTTTTTTTTTTTTTTTTGAGGTGGCTTTGGGAGAAATGAAGAGGGAATTGCAGATGAAGGGCTTCAGGATTTGACTTGTCCCTTGTTCTCTCTGAGCAAGACCAGAGGCTTACAAAGACTAAGGGTAGTACAACAGATTTAAAGTGTAGTCATATCCTGTCTTAGTTGGGTAAACACATTCTGATTCAACGAGAGCTTTGTCTGAACAAGGACAGAAAAGTTGGGTCCTGAACAAGGAAATAATTTATATAAGTCTTAGCGAATATTTAATATGGAGCATTAATTAAAAAGAGTGTGTTTTGATGTCCTGCCTTGGAGTGACAGATCACTGGGTGACTTCTTGGCCTGAGGAGAGCCACCACCTGGTGATTGCTCATGTCTGGCAGTCCAGTGAGAGCATCCTATGGTAGCAGTACCCCTTTAAAGAAACAGCTATAGATGAAAAAGAGATGTGTTTGAGGCGAATTATTGCTTTGGTTAATACTTGGATTTTCTATTTATCAACATTGCCGAGCCATAGGAAAAGATAGATACTAAGTAAACAGAGCAGTAAGTAGAGGTTTCCAAGTGTTTGTCATATAAACACAACTGTTAAGATAATATAACTACATGTAAATGCAAAAATCTTGAACATTTCTAGCACTGGAGTGACATTCATTTGAGGGGAAGTGGTTTTGCTGAGGTGCTGCTCTAAGTCCTCCACCCTCCTGCGCCGTTCCCATCTCCCATACGGGGCCAACAGAGCAGCTGTGCAGTGCAGGGGCAGCACATGCAGCATGTTCCAGCCTCAAAAACATCTCATTCTATGAACTGACACAGAAACAAAGGTTCCTGGGTGCTGTCATAATACCAGCAATGAATATGTTTTAAACTGACTTTTCTTCTAGCAAAATACACATGCGCTTCAGCACTGGGCACTGCAAGATTCATTCATATCTGACCTGGGTTTGAGTTTTACCCACTGTCCTCGCTAGGAAAACGAAGTTTGGTACCATCCACCCTTTTGTCATCCCCAAAGCATGCACATTTTGAAAGTCCATCTAGACCTGGACTGCCTGCCCTGAATTTGTGCTCTGCGTGTGTGTACAGCGTGTGAGAGAGCAGCGAAAGCATTTGAGAATAAACCACATCAGCTTTCAAGGAGAGTTTTTAAAGTTTTAATATTATGGTTGTCTAGTTTGATCTAGTATCTGGTCATTGAATTGTATCATTGCAAGAAACATGAGAACAGCAGCATGACCATGAGGTATATTACATTACAGAATGAGGTTACATAGCACCAAAGCACCACCATATTTCAGTAACAAATGCAGCTTCTGGGGCGTTTTGTTATCATTGCATAAGCTTCACTGCTCCCTAGAAGATGACACTGATTCAGACAGAAAACACTAATTCAGTTCTTGCCAGCAGAGCCAATTGTCTCTTTGATTACATTAGACTGACAACTGGTTTTCAATGTCATTGTCAGCCGCGACTTCTCCTACGTGGTGCACTGGAGCATGAACTGGCCTCCCTTTATTTAATTATTTCTGCCTATTTCTGTGCTTGTAAATAAGACAAATGTGAATCTCCCATCCAACAGATAAAAAAAATGTCAGGTATTTAGATTAAAAAACTCAGGCTTCAGCTGGCATCCTCTTTTAAGGCAGATCCTGAACGTTTGCGTCACCCCAGAGAACTTGACACTATCGTTTGTTCTGTCAGTCAGTTAGGAGTAGAAGTGACACAGGGTTCTCTTAATTAAATGTTTGTTACACTGAGTTATTTGCTGATTTTCTGTACTTGTTGTTGGAAATAAGCTGCCCACTGCAGGTGCTTGGTGGGACGGCGCTGCAGAGCAGGCGGTGCGGGAGCTGTCGCAGGAAGGCAGGCATGGTGCAGGTTTTGTTTTACAGTTTTCTTACCTGTGTGGTTCTAAATTTTTATTTATTTATTTATTTTTGTTAATTACAGCTGGATTTTTTTCACCATGCATTGTTTCTCGAGGAGTTGTGGGCAATAAAATCAAGAGATATATCAGCAGTGGGGGTTGTTCTGTCAAGTAATGTGGTGTCAAAATTGTATTTTTGCATAAGTTTTATGATACGTAGGTTAGAAATACCTCAGAAGTCTTAGAAAAGGAGAGATGGTGGTCAAGGAAGGAGCTCCAGAAGCTCACAGCAGCTTTCTGAAATGTAGCCCCATGAAAAGGTTTCTGCCAAATCTGTGTGATTCTTCCATGCCTGCAGTATAGGAGATTTATGTTCTTCATAAACATGTATCCTTCTGATCCTGGATCCTCTTCTACTGCTCCCATTGCCCAAAAGCCAAACAAAGCTAACCTCCTCCAGGTCCCAGAGTGAAAAAATGCAAACACACTGCATTTAAAAGTAGATTTAGCAACTCTAAAGTGGGCGATTTGGTTCCACCCATCAAACCTGAGTTCTCTGATCTAAAGTCAGATGGGTGCTACTCCTAGCGAGATGTGTGCCAAATCTAATTAAGCTTTGCATAATGTGCATCTTGGGTGATTTGATTTATTAGCTTTGTTTGAAGAAAGTAATAATAAAAAAAAAAAGAAAATGGCTTTGCTAATAAGCTGTTTGAATTCCCTGTGCAAGTAGGCACAGTCCCTCCTGGATCTCCCTGCAGTGTTGTTGTGTTACCCGTCAGCAGCCTGACAAAGGCTGGGGTCCTGCCTCCTTTACTCTCCTGGCTTTTGCCTTGCTGTGGGTATTTAGACAGTCTTCTCTGCACCCAATGGCTTCCATTCTTGGAGCCACTGTACAGAGCAGGAAAAGATCATGTACACTTGTTTGTACCAGAGGAACTAGTGCAGAGAGAAATTAGAGATGGATATAGTGTGGTGCAGCACGAATACCTGCATGAGCACGAAATGCAGAGATCTGCAGCTGGCAAAGTAGTACCACACTGTGCTAGTGCAGAAAGGCTGCTTTGGATCCCTAACCTAGCTCTTAGGTATCTCTTCATTAGGTTGAGGTGCACTGTGCAGGCATGTCCTGTGGCTTAGATTCTCAACACCTCCAGTCCTATTGATTCTGATGCGCCAAGTTACAGTGGTTGGCACTGGCACTCTCTCATATCCTGTAGCATTCCTGAAGCTGGCTTTCAGTTGCTGTCCTAACAGTGGCCTGTCTTTCTTGTCTTTGATGTCTTGTGCTCCGTGGGTTGCAGAGGAGAATTTCCTGCAGGGCTCCTGATAGGGCTGGCAAAGAGAGGCTTGAGGAGACCTTCCAGTCCCTTTGCTTCCTTCACCCCCCAGAGCATCAACTTGTGGGTTTATTGCAGCATGACCTGCCATTAGTCTGTTTGTACACACCAGCATTGCAGTGCTGGTGTTAATTGCATGACATGGAAAGATTGACTGGAAAGGAGCATGCACTGCAAATAGAAGATGCTGTTTGACTATCTGCAGTAACTGCCCTGGCATCAGATGGTAATGCATTTGCATTCAGATCAGTCAGGGATATTTTAGCACAGATCTTTCAGTAATCTAGATGTGAATAAGGGGCAAGGAGGTCTGGGCATCTGAATAGTAGAACTTCTTACTCCTTAGCTGCAGCAGGGACAAGAACACGACTGAGCTGTGAGTGTCTGCAGTTTGTATTTAGTGGCTATTAATCATTTTGGGGGAAAATGTATGAAATTTTAATTTTGCACTGACAGTGCAAACAAGCCTCAAGGACCAGTAGCTCACAGTGCAGTTGTGTTATGTGGGGTAGAACAATGAACTTAAGACATCCTGTTCTAGAGACGTTCCAATTACGCCATGAAGGGAAGGATTGTCTGTTCATCTTCAGCAGTTCATGATGAGCTCTTCTAAAACCTTGCAGGATTATTACTGTTTACAACCTGAGGAGTGGGAATTTGATGTAAGGCCAGATGTGATCTTAGCTGGTCACAGAATCTCCTGCTACTTGACGTGGACATTGGAGGTTGCTGGGATAATTCAACTTGCACTTAAGTGCCACTGCATTTTTCAGCACTATTTCATGCTACTGAAGTGAGGCAGATGACAAAAACACAGCTGTGTGATTTGAGGAAATATCACTTTTTTTTCCATTTGTTAAATGAATTTGACAAATCATTTTGTAAAATGTTCATAGAGTAGAACCAATTGAATGCAAATTCCTTTTGTAGTTCTGTTAGAAAAAATCAGACGTTCTGAAAAATCAAGCTGTGAAATGTTTTTACCAGCTTTAATGAGAACATTCTCTTTTCTTTTACTTCCTAAAAAAACCCCAATTTCTTCCCAGTAGAATAATAAAGTGAATGAAATGCATGGATTAACACCCATTTTTTGGACACAGTTTGAGTTCCCCCAAGGTGCTCCCAGATTTTTAATCATATTTGCCTTGTGAGCTGTTTCATGCTTTTACTTTTACTCTAAGCTTTGCTGTAGAAACTTTCACATGAAATACTGATATTCAGTAAATATTGCTAATAACATTGACGTTCCCAGCAGGTTATACTGCTGGGTGTATTTCTCAGCAGGTTATACACTGTTATAATTATAACATTATTATAATCAACGTGGCTCAGATTTTACATACATGTTCAAAATGTACTTAAAAACTGCTATTACCACCAGCATGGATCTGGCAATTAATTTTGAAACATTGCAGCTGCTGAAGGGACAGAGAGGAATTGGCAGAGGGTTATTAGTTACCAGTAATTTTTTGACAGGAGATGCAGAATGGATCGAAGTGACGTTTCATTACAAAAAGTTCCCATTTCCATGTGGTTAGACCCGACGTGGAAATGTGACAAATGGAAATAATGCTCTGTGTCTGCAATGGCGCTGGCATATGGGAGAGGTGGGCTCTAGGGGAGTGAGAAAGTTTCCTGTGGTTGTGATGAGCAGAAGGGCGTCCCAACAGCTATCTGTGCAGCTATGAGTTCTGCTCTGTCCTTAGAAAGCGCAGCGACAAGGTGAAAGCTCCTGTCCTCAGCTCCTCAATTTAACCCCAAAACAGAGGCTGGGAATTCCAGAGGCACCTGAGAGCGTGAGCGCTTCACTCCCATTGAATGTTAATAGGTTTTGAATGCTCACCTCCTGCAGGCTTCTCCAAAAACCTCGGCTTTGGTTCATCTGCCTGCTTCGGGGCTGGACTAATGCGGTTCTGACACAAGGGGCCAAAGCACTTTCGTGCAGGTCAGGTGCTCTCTCCCAAACGCTGTGTGTGTGCTGGGAATCCGCAGTGCTCGTGCATGTGCACAGGGGCCTATGGAGGGGCTGAGGGAAGAGGAGTTTGTTTTTAAACTGGTTTTACTGAATTACAGACACAGTGCAGCACGCTGCCTCTGCTGACTCTGCAGACTTCCTGTGCTGGGCTCTGTCTGACAGTGACTCAGAGGCAGCAAGAGAGCGATTACGGCTCCTGGCTCTAACACTGAGTCTGCTGGGAGGAGGAGAATTCATTAATTTATTTGGGACACTGGATGTTTTCCTCACTGTCTGCAACAACTGGGTGTAAGCAACCCCAGCTCCAGCTGCTGGCAGACAGGTTTAGCAGAAGCCAGCGCTCCCTCCCAGCACCATCAGCAGTCAGCATCCGCAGAGCCAGCACGGCAGCCCAGGAGAGCCTGGGATTGGTGGTGGTTGTGTTCTGCAGGGAGATGGCTCTCGAAGCCTGCTGGGGGAGTTGTCGCTTCTTGGCAGTGTCTTTAGGTAGGGCAGGGGCTGGTTTGGGAGCAGGGAGGCAAAAGGTGCTAATGTTACGCCTGGACTTTCCCAGCCTTATAGCAAGTTGGTTCTATTGAAGCCAATGTGTATGTGCCTGAGACTTAGGGATTAATTGATGAGTCAAATGCTCTCTGCAAACTGTAGGCCTGCGTTTCTTCTGCTAGTGCAAATCAGGAGCAGCTCTGTTGAAGAACACGCAGTGGGATTATTGCAGAGTGGTGCTTACTGTTATTTTTCCAATTAGTAAGATTTCCCTGAGTGCCAAGTGCAACCAATTACTAAAAATGTTTCAAAGAATCCATTTCTGGTAATTGCATCTCAAAAAGCTGAGCCTCCACCCTGCCCATGGTTTAATCTTTGCACACTGTGAGGGGGCTGCATGGCCACGAAGGCAGTGCCACAGGGGAAGGGCTGCCCTGCAGTTCTGTGTCTGCAACTGCAGAAGCAGCATTACGTTTCTTGCTCTATGAGCTGCAATTACCATTAATTGAAATCTACCTGTGCATTATTTAAAGGTGAACGTCACAGGGTCGCTATCCTGACAGGGGATTTTGCATGCTGCCATAAAAAAAACATTGAGTAGTAACAACAGTAATAACAAATTACTCTTCTGTTTGGTTTCTGTTTGCTCTAATAAAACACAAAAAACAAAACCTGTAAAATCGTTCCTCTGAGGTGAAAGGACAGAATATGAAATATGCACTCCAAATGTGGTGTGTTTAAGTTAGCAAATGATGCTTTGCTTGAGTATTAGGAGATGTATTTTCAAAAATAGCTACAGTTCATTTTGCCGTCAGTCTTAATCTCTATGGGATGTGGTAAAGAACAGTTTTGGCAGTTTAACGCTTCCAAAGAAAGTTTTTTGCAAAATCTATTACAAATAGACAAGTTCTTCAGGTATTTCATTTACCATCCTTTCGAACATGGCCAGTGTTTTTTACAACACAGACTTTCCAAAGCACTCTGCAGCCCCAGCTCAGAGCGGCAGTTTGGGTCACACGTTAATATTTGGGGTGTGATTGTAACACTGCAGCCTTGTGTGACAGCAGGGAAACCAGCTGCCAGAAGCTGCAGATCCAGAGATATTTGTTGGCTCCAAAGTCCATTTCTTAAACTCAATTTCAAGTACTGAATGGAAAAACTCTTCAGGGCTATGTGCTTTCAGTGTTTGGCTACCAAGTAGGAATTTTTAAAAGCATCAATTAACTTCTGAGTGTAACCCCCCTCACTTTTAGATGGGTTCAGTCCTGAGAATTTTGGAGAAACAGATTTCAAACAACTTTTGCTGATCAAATTAACTTTCTTATATCTTACGGAGTAAGACATTTGACATTAACAAGCTAGCATGATGGATTGATGGTAATTACTCCCGTTAAGTGGAAGATTTCAGCATCCAAGCAAAGAATTGGATTCTGTTAGCCCATCACTGAGTGGGATTTACTTGTGGAACAAGCTCCTAATGAAGGTGGGTTCAAGACCTGTCTATTATTTGTGAATCACCTTGAATGGAGCTTGGGAGAGGCATTATGGCTAATGCAGGTGGCTGCAGCCCTGAGGCCGCCTCTCATCCACAACTACATCCTTGGAAGTTTCACCAGCTTATCCCACAGCTGATTTTTAGGTTTGCAGTGTGAAAACAGGAATGCAACCCAGTGCCTTATCATGACTTGTCTCGGACAGAAATGGTATAATTGCACTATTTGCTTGGAGAAACTGTTTTGAAATGATAATGGTTTTCTTGAAGAGACACTGTGAAGATATGCATCAAATGCTTATTTCCTTAAAAAACAATCCATCCTCAGCCATGAGATGAGCGCCACCTTCAATTATTAATACTGAAAGTGTCTCAGTAATATGATTGACTAATGAGCTGTATGAACCTGCAAAGGAAATATGGCAGCTACTCCCCAACTACTCTGTAATTACAGTCTGGGAAGAGGGATTTGATCTTGTACTCATGCAAAGGGAATTTTATTGTGTGTCATCAAGATGGAGCTAAAGCTAGGATGATTTGTCAGCTGTAGGATGACATTTTGTCTCTTTTAAGCTATAAACTGGCAATTAACGTATCTGACTGTAGATACAAACCTGTAAATGGATTTAGATTCTGGTTCCTGACTCTGGGTTTCCAACAATTTTTCAGTGATTTTTCAAGAACGAGAGGCCTTTTGTTCTAGATCAGTTTACATCATTCACACATTAATTGTGGCACTTGTTCTTATCTCAGAAAACCAGCATATTTCACAAGTGTGAAGGACCGTAGTGTCCCTCCACCCTGCACTGCCAGTGGCCCTGCCTTCTCCATCCTTTGATGGCTCATTACTTTATTCTGCTTTAGCTACTGTCTGAAATCTGACTTTGTGATGCAGTCTGTCTTCAGAGGGTGACAGTGAGATATCCATGTATCTAACAATTAATCACAAGTGAAGTTTTGACTACAAGCATGCCTAAATAATTTGTGCATTGCTGTCATCAGATACATGCCATACCATTCATGGCTGTTAAGGAGGAGTTCTGAGCTCCACTCTAAAAACATAAAGATCTCCCACAGATTTGAACGAATTTTCCTCTGTATTGGTAATTTTCAACCTCTTCCAGTGGGCCGAGTGCACTTCTTTATAAAATATTTAAGGCATCTCCTTATAGGCTTGCTTTTTTTAAAAAAAAGTAGGTTCTGCAATCCTTTAGGATTTTAGACCACAATCTGAAGACCAGTGGTGGGGACAGCTTCTCTGCAGAGCTTTATAGTCCTGCATGCTATATGTGAGCCTGTCCTTTCAGCATCCACCTATCCAGGGATGGCAGCAGTATGCAAACTGCAGTGGCTCCAAGCTAGCTCTCACGTCCTTGGCACTGGGGGTTGGAGGAAGCATCATATTTCACTTTTCTGTTCCATAGCAAGAGAGCTCTTTTCATTTCCAAAGATCTGTATCAGGAAAATTGTCTTCTGAGGAGCACTGCTCATTACTGCAGCCACTTGGAAGATGTGCCCCATTTCAGGTAAAGCCACAGCTCAGCAAAAGCTAAAGAAAACACAACAATTATTTCTGAAGTTGAATTTATAATGATACTCAAATCGGGGTTTTGTTTTGTTTTGTTTTTTTTCATCCATTGCACAGTTTGGGACCATCAGCTGCCTTGTGGCCGTCGCTGGTTTCATTACTGCCAGACAGTTTTGAGTTTAGCAAAACAATTAGACCTGGTAAATTCAGAACATTTCTGCAACGTTTTTATCAGCTGAAAAGGTATGCAGAAGTTGGAAGAACCATTTGGTTTGAACCAAAGTGAAACAGTTTATTTTTGAACATTTAAGATATGCGTATATGAAACTGTGGGAAATACGAGCACGAGCAACTGCTTAGAAACAGAAATCAGTGATTTCTGCAAAAGCTGAAATGAGCAATTCTGGTTTTCAGGAAAGCACTTCTGTTTGCTTTGGTCTCTGAAGGGAACGTTTGGCTGAAACTGGGACAGAGATGAGGAAGGATTGAGGATCGCTGAAATGGCCGTTCTGGGCTGAGCGCTGGGTTGGATCTCAGTTGCTATAGCAGAGCTGTAGAAAGCCCAGGAGAACTTTCATGTATGTTCATGCAAACACCTTACCACTTTATTTTCGCTTGTCCCCTCAGATAGAATACTTTCACTCCTTTACCAAACCAAATCGTTTACACATCAAAACAATAATTCATTTTCAGCTTCAGCCCTTCGTTAAAAAGATAAGTAGCACTTAATTGGTATTTAGTGCCTGAGCAGCTACTCTGTGCTAGAGAGGAGTTAAGTGGGGTTTCTCAGACAAGGGCCTTGGGCAAGCCCTCTGTCTGGGATGAATTTCTCCCCAATTAAACTCATTTGTTTTCATATTCACATAATGGCACCTGAGATACGGAACGTCTCAACCACTTCCTTCAGCTTTTCTGAGGGTGGGGAATTGTTTAAATCTGAGCTGCAAACTCATTACTGCTGAATATATCGTGCAAATAAATGTCCAATGTGCTGGAGGATTATCTGATTAAAGAGGTTAAATTATCCTCTTATTACTTTAATAGTTTATCTTTTCTGAGGTTCAGGTAGAATGATGTTTTATTGAAGATGTGCCAAGAGGTGGAGTTTTGCCCTGGATTACATTTGGGATAGAAGCTGAGTTTGAGGCTGAATCAGAGGTGCCAGATCTTACGACCTGCTCGTGCCAGAGTAGGATTTAGGGTGGTGGGAACTGGGAAGGGTTTGCCATCTCAGATGGCTGTGAGGAATGTTCCCTTTGCAGAGAGCTCAGCTGCATCTGAGCTGCAGATGGTCTGACCCCAAAAAAAGCCCATGAGCATGGCTGAGGTTCTGTAACAGAACTACAAAGAAATCTCACCACATTGCCCAGAAACAAGCAAAAAGCATCTCTGTCATCTTATGTGGAATTTTAACCATCATCTTTTCCGTATTTTGGATTCCTGTAGTTAAAAAGGAAAGGAGGAGAAGCTGAGCTATCTCCATCACAGCAGTTATGAGTTCTCTGTTTCATCAGTGGACACTTGGGGCCACGTTTTCACAGGCACGAGTGTTGCAAACAGATGCCCACAGGTGTCATCATCCTGTTGGAAGCACAGTAGTACTGGAAATCCCAGGGAGAGGTTGGGTGGAAATCAAACATCTTTTCCAGTTCTTTATTCTGCACTTCCTTTACAGCCAGCTGCCTCCTGGCTGAGCTGAGCAGGGCCGCTCAGTGGAGGATGGCAGTTCCTGGCCTCCCTCTGTTACCCATGAAGTCCACCTTCATGGTTGGGCGATCCTGTGGGTCTTTTCCAACATTGGTGATTCTGTGATTCAGCAGTTGCCTGAGCAGACTGAGGCTAGTCTGGAGCATGGCAAGAGGAGAGGAGACCCCTCCCCTGCTACTCAGTTCTTGTGGGGCATCAGGGTGCCAGGACAGCACCCAGGTCCTTCTCATGTCTGCTTGGTTTTTCTTTCATAGCCAAAACAAAAAGGGTCATCCACAGTCATGCTCGCGTTGTCCTTTGAGGCTTCTGTCTGGAAAAGATGGAAGGATTTATATTATTGACCTCATAAATAAATACATTCCTGGGACTCAGGATCTTCTTTCCCTCTTCTCTTGAAAGCGTGCACATCAGGAAGCTTCAAGCAAAGCCTCTGTGCCATTGGGACACAGCTATGCAGATGGAACCAGAGGAATGACTAGATGTACTTCAGTACTGTCAAGAAGTTCATCTTTCTTCCAGCTTGGCATTCCTCTGCATGTTAATAACCACAAGAATCAGAGATGGAAAGATCTAATGTTGCAAGAGCAGAAACATGGAGAGCTGTGGAAAATTGCCTCTGTCTGGCACTGGTGAGAAGCAAAGAGGGCACAGCACAGCAGAGACTGAGCTTGCAGCTTTGGTGAGCAGAGCTGATAACCAGTGCATTTTCTGCGTGCCTTTGAAACACTCTGGTTGTGCAGAGAACAATGTGTGTTTAAAGCAACTGCTGGATTCGTGTGGTCTAAATCTGTGATCCAGCAAACTGAATTAGGAGTGGTGTCTTCTCTGTGGCGTTGCATCTCCAATGGCTGCAACTTAATGTCTTATAACAAACTGCACCTTAAAAAAATATATGAAAAAGAGCAACCATGCAGGCAAGAAGAAGCATCTGCATTTGCTTTGCTGGATCTTTTTGTCAGGCATTGTGATCAGGCTGACAGTTAGCCCTGAGGAAAGTTATAAATTCTGCGCTGAATTGCGGTACAATCTTTCACCATGGCATTTCTGCCCTCTGGCCACGCTCTGGTTATCCATAATTGTGGCAGATAATGGTTTTTTATGGCTGGAAACATTCTTTGCAGGCACAGGGACAATAACCAGGGCTGAAAATGTAATTAAAGTGAATGGATGAACTTTCTTAAAGAAACAGTGTAGATTATTACTGGAGCTTAACACCCAAAAAGCCCGGGGCAAAATGGCAGCATCTGAAAAAACTTGTATAAATTTTAAATGTAGGCCAAGCTTGATGGTGAATATTAGATTACAGAAGGAAAACTGAGACATTTGATGTAACAGATAACTAAAGGCTTAGATCATCTCCAGAAATATAAACTAATGCAGCACATCTTTCTCTGTCAGTTGGAATGCGTTGTTTGCGCTCAGCACTTGGTTCTCTCACATCTATGGAGCTTCGCTGCAGATTTTGACTTGTGCAACTGTGGGAGAATCTTCCCTAAAGAAAAAAGTGTAGGATAAAGATGTGGTATCGCTTCTAGTCGTAATTCCTACTTCATGTGATAGAGTGCACCAGGTTTGTTTTGCATAGCACCATTAAGGATCGGGAAGTCTACTTTTTATTGAATGGTTCCAAAAAGCCACAAATGAATAGGTAACAGCACACCTCTGTTTGTTACAACACTTCTGCAACTCTAAAAGCCAAATAAATCTTAACAGCACATTATCTATTTCTCTTTTAGCCTCCTGGAGCTATGTCAGTTACCTACAGGTAATCCCTTTACCCTTAGTGAATGGAGACATTTCCTGGTGAGGTTGAAAGCTTCCCAGCTTCTTCAAAAAATCATTGTCCTATATCTACTGATGGACAAAATGAGACATGTGTTAACTCATTAACAAGGCGTTAATATTTCTGATAGTACTAATTTAACCACTAATGAGCTGATACTTAATGCACAACCCAAATACATACGAGAGGCTGCTCCTACCTGTGCCTGCTCTGCCCGCAGCAGGGACTTGCTGCTTCGCCTCTCTGCATGCACAGAAATTAGCTGCAAAACTTAGGAGCACCCTGGTTTTTGTATCCTCTTCTGGTTACAGTACCCAACTTTATTCCCACGGAAGAGTTCCTCCAGACACAGCAGGGCTGAGGAGCACAAGCAGAGCATGGCTGCTCATGGCACAGGTTTAGCAGCCGACTTCCCCACAGCTGCAAACAAGGGCAGCTTGCTGTGTGGGATAAAATGAGAACTGGCAGAGCTGCTCCGTGTGTTCTAAATAAGCTTCATGGTTAAGGATAAGTTATGTTAATCTAGAACCACAAG
Organism: Tympanuchus pallidicinctus; assembly: GCF_026119805.1. Taxonomy (NCBI): domain Eukaryota; kingdom Metazoa; phylum Chordata; class Aves; order Galliformes; family Phasianidae; genus Tympanuchus; species Tympanuchus pallidicinctus. The sequence goes on from NW_026294722.1 coordinate 2,065,308, forward strand.
CAGTGCAGGCATCTGAACCCTGCATGCTTTATAGCTGGTGAGCGAGCTTCCTCTTAGCGTGATGGTCCATGGGATGTAGCTGGATTTTGGAGCCATGAGCGTGGGTTTGGCTTTTCTCAGTACATTATTTTCTGCTTGTTTGAGTTCATTGTGAAAAGCTCATCTTGTGAAACGCATCATGGACCAAAGGGGGATGGTCTCATCAGGAGTCATCAGGTCTCTGCGGATGGTCTCATCAGAACAAGTGAAAACTGTAGTGTGGTGGAAGTGGCATAGGAAGGAGACTGTGTTTGTTTGAAGCTCTGCTAGAATGTGTTCGTGGCAGTCATATTTCCTCTGCCAGTCATATTTCCTACCATCCAACAGGACAGACCAGCATCATGAGGTGCATTTTCTAAAGAACAAAAAGTGACTTCTGCATGACAACTGAGAAATGGATGTTTTGTAGCACAGTCTTGGTGGGCCTTTTCCTTCTTACAGCGCCGCCCCTCTTAGTAAATAGCGGCCAGATGCCATGCAGATTACAGCTTTGGGGTGATATTAGTGCATGTGTGCTGAGGTCTGTGTCTGAGCCCTTTAGCAGAGAGAGTGGATGGGAGTGGAAGCAGAGTTTGGCCCTGAGCCCTTCCTCAGGCACAGCACTGTTGGTGCTGCCCAGGCAGCTTCCCTTTGCTCCCAGTGTGTGCGTTGGGCTGTCAGGAGGCTTGTTGCTTGTCCAGGACACTGTGAAAGAACCCGTGTGTTTTCATGTTATTTTTCCTAGTCTCCAGGTGAAGGATGATATTGGTGATGTTCCTCTTGCTCTGTTCCAGTGATAAAATAAAGAGGTAACATTAGTTAGAGAGATTTGCACAAACTGAGGTCTGAAATTTGTAGAAGAAAAACAGTTGAGCCCAAAGAAAATAGTAGGAAAGCTCACTTTCATTTTCATCTAATGGCTTTCCTGTTATTGGTGCTCTGATCCACCCACACAAAATACAGGATCAGGAATTTGGGCTTGGTTGAAGATTCTCAGGGATTTAGCTACTGCTTGTACCTCACAAAACCTTCTTCTTTAAAAGAACGTAAGAAAAGGGGAAAGTCAGCTTAAGGTACTGCCAAAAAAAACTTGTGTTCTTTTTCTGTATGAATGTACCCAATTTATATATGGCTGACTCATGTGATGGCATAAATCACTGACGTGATCCCACCTGACAAGATCATGTGATACGCCAAATTAAACTTAACGAAATAAATCTTTTAGATCAGATGTCCTCCATCAATATCAATTTCAGAGCAGCATAGCTTAAAGAACGTGTTGTCTGAAAGAAATTCTGGTGTCTGCTGAGAGTAGACAGCTTCATGTGTGGTAGCTGTTGCTCAGGCTGGGGATCAGAAAATTCATTACAAAATGTGCAACTTTTCTGTAAGGGATTTCAATAAGCGTGGGGTTTCATTTTTTCATACTAACTGCAAACCAATGCAACAGGCACACCAGAACAAGCAAAGCGCTGAGCAGGACGTTTCTCTCAATTAACCAGCCTGTTTATCTACATGGATAGCATGTTGCTGCATGTTTTTGATTAATACAAACACACAGTGCTTAGTATGAATTTCTGTGCTGAATGTACTGTATAAGTCTGTGCTGAAGGTACTGCGTAAATCCTCTTAGGTCAGGAGAAAAAAAAAGGGCTTCAAAATCAAGAAGATGGGAAAATCATATACTGCTCATCTAACAATACTGAGGCTAGAGAATATGAGTGGGTATGCTTTTGTCTTGCACAGTATGCAGAAAGAAGATGGGAACGGTCAGCTGTACATAGTAGTGTATTGCAAACAACAGTGCTGTTCCCTTGTCTGTTATCAGAAATGGGAGGGAAAGCCAGAAACAGTCTAATAGTCTTCAGGAGATGGAAAAACCTTGGCTTAGAGGAGTGGATACATGTGGAATACTTTCCTGGATAGAGAGATTTGACGTATTTTTGAGGGTGCTCACTGGATTCTTTTCCTTGTGTGTGTCCTTGATTAGTTACATCAGGCTTTGAATATAAAGAAATGAGTCCTATTTGCTGATGAGAAAAAAGGACTCCTAAATACAAACTTAGAGGAAATAGATTGTTTGGTATTCTTTAATATTTCTTCATATACACTAAAGGTAAATTTGCCCTTTATTTAGAAGTTTCTTTGTTTCTTGGCCACCGTTCCTAACGACAGCATGCAGATGCTGCTCTGGCTGCTCTCTCCCAGCTCTCCATGTTATACCCATCTCTGGGACTGGGTTTCTTTGCAAGAGCAGAACTTTTGACTGCAAAGTTCTTTCTGACTGCAAAATTTTCTCTTTAAAAATGGTGTCTTTGAGTGCTAATGAACTCTTTTCCGCATGAAAGAGTTAAAAAACAAAACAAAACAATCTTGCTAGATTTCTTTTTGTTTGTGCTCTGATAATTCATTTGCAGTCAGTGAATTAACCCCTGTGTTGCATACATATGTCTTAAAAATTACACAACAGATACTAACCCACAAGTTCATCTCTACAAAAGTCTGGATTCAGCCCATATGTTCCGTAGCCGTGCTGCTGGGAAATGTGTGCAGCTGGCGTTTCCCACCGCAGTGGGAGCAGTGTGGTCTTTGCCTCCATGACACCAATGCCTACAGAACAAACATGGAGGTGTGAAAAACCCCAGCACGGCAAGGAAGAGCCCACACCAGAATGCTGAAACCACTGAAATGAAGTGTTGCCTGCCGCTCCTGTCTGCTTTTCCATCTTTCTCAAAGCTGCTCCTGCAGCTGGAACAGTGTGCTGGGAGAGGCAGGGGAGCAAAGAGGGACTTGTGTGAGGGAGTTTGGGGCAGCACAGGGGTCCTGGTGCAAAGTGCTGCTGCAGGAATGCTGTGTAGGTTGGTGAAGGGGATCTGCCACCTGCAGCCTTGCTGTGCCTCAGTGCCTTGTGAGGAGCTGGGACACCCTCGCTGCCGAGGCTGCTGCTCTGCCTTTCCAGCCCGAGGAAATGCACTGCACAGCTGCTGAAATTGAGAGTGACAGACGAAAGGGGGAAAAGGGGATAATAGTGAAATTAATGGAAGGGAAAAGAATCCCAACAGGTACAGCGTAAGCACCTCTGAGAACCAAGTTATCGATGGGTTCTGGGCCGTGCTGCTGGAGAGGCAGCGATCCATGACACGATAGAGACACTTAAAAAGATACATGATTATCAACATTGGCATTAACCACAAGCGAAATATAAACCCTTCATTTAGCTTGGGGGTAAAGAAAGAAACAAAACTGTTTCTTGATGTCATGTCACAAGCGATCACATCCAAGTCTGATGTGCTACAAAAGAAATTTTGCATGTGATAGAGCCCACAGTTCCTCCATGTCCTTCATGCCTTTTAGGCACAGAGGAGGCCAGACAGCTGAATTTAGTATATTGCCATGATGATGCTAGACATGTAGGGAGAGAGAGGAAAGTTCTTTTGCTCTGGGCAGCTAGAAAGAAAACTCAACTTTGTACAGATTGGGTTCACGTTTGTGCTGTGGTTGGCAGCTGGATGATTGTTCAGACGAGCATTATTTGCACAAAAAGCCCAGGAGTTTGGTTCAGGGCTCTTGGCAGACCATGGATGAAACCACACTTTTCAAAAGAAAGAAAATAGCATGTGTAGAAGTTCAGAAAGCAAAATGTGTAAGCCTGTATATTTGTAGATGAAATGGGAGTGGAAATTGGACTTGCTACTCAACAACAGCAATGAGAATATCTTCTGTATCTTTTGCATTAGTTGTTTTTGAAACCATCACTGAACAAGGCTTTGTTCACTCATTCACTCTCCAGGTGTACTATCTGTGGCTTCACTCCCCTCTCTGTGGTTTAGAGGACAGTAACAACTTACTGCCCCAGAAAGATGCTGCAAAATGGACTTTGGGAAGTGCAGGGGTTTGTGTTTTGAAGGTGCTGAATAGGTAACAAAAATTTGCTGTGCACTTATCTGACTACGTTTCTATCTCCTCTGGCATTTCCTCTAGAGAGGGAAAGCTCACAACCAAAAGAGTTAAATGCTGAAAGTAACATGTACTTCAGCTTTGCATGCCTTAATTTCACCACTGAAAGTTTCTTTGATCTTTTATTTCAGTTTAGCATTAGTAGTAAAAACTTGTGCTTAACGACAACGTTGAAGCACAGCCAAGTCTCCAGGTAATTTGTTCAGAGTTGGAAAGCAATGAGCAAGTGTGTACAAATAACCAATAGGATTTGATCCAAAGCATATTGACATCATGGAAAAGTTTCTATTTGTTTAAATTGATTTGGGGTTGGAGAAATATCAGCTTCAGCAGAATCTTCCCAGAAACGTGCAGTCTGTGGGTATTTCAGCTGTAGGAAGTGCTGAATTTGTGGATAAAGTATATCTGATTTCATACAAAATATGAGTGAATGATTTTAATAGCAGCAATCATGAGTGAATGGTCACGACAAAAGTTATTTTGAACCAGGCTCATTTCAATCAGCCATCCATTAGAAGAATGTTTGCATTTATCATTTCAGCTAGCTGTGCAATCCTTACAGTAATTTCTAGGGAAAAAAAACCCAAAACTTTAATATTTGTTTTTAATGATACTTAATAGTCCTTATTTCGATTGACTTAATTGTTGCATTTGATAGATGAAGAATTGGTTCAAGCAATATTTGTGGTACGAAACCACTTCTTCCTGATACAAATTCAAGACATTCCCAAGGAAGGGAGAACTGTGCATGTCAGTACTTCAGCTCATCATTGTTTTGATTTGTCGACTTTTGGGGAAAGTTATAGGGCAAAAGAGGAGAGAATAAGTAAAAGGAAGCTGTCAGAAGCATTCCTAGAAGTTTTGTATATCATTAGAAAAATTAACTGTCGCTTTCCTACATTTGGAGTCGGGCATCCAGATGCCGGCACTCAGCGCTGGGAGAGCCGAAGTAACAAGGCTGATGCATGCTGACATCCAGCAGATCTCATTCCCTCACTTCCACAAAATCAAAGGAAAAAGCTGAGAAGTCCACAGGGGATTATCAGCAAGCACGAAGCATGGAAGTAAGGCAAGAAACATCCTGTATGGGGTACTGTAATTTTGGATACTTAGGTCGTATTTACATCTCGGTTAATGCAAAAATATTTGTCACCGGTGTGCAAGCTTTATGAGCGCCGGGCACTTGCAAAACTGCTAAATTAAACAGTTGGGTAATTTCAGTGCTGTATTTCTTGGCTGAGAGGAGTAGTGCTGTGTGCCTGCTGTCTGAGGGTATCCTCTGAGCAGCTGCTACAGGGCTGAAACAGCATGTGAGGGAGGAGGAGCTCTGGCAGGTGATGATCTGTGATACCCCTGCTGCTTCAGATTGCACCCAGAGCACCTACAGTGAGTGGGGAGCAGGAAATGGTGCTTTCAGGCTACCTTATATCACTGGTAGGAAGCCAGTATATGACACAAATGAAAGCCTCAATTCCACTGGGTTTGAAGGGCCTGTACCTTTTTCAAATAAAAATTGAGCATGAAGAATCAATATTTAAAACAATCCAGTATTTTCCAGTGCTACATCTACCAAAAAGGAGGCTTAGATCTTTTGAGATAAAGATGTTTGACTGTGAAAAAAGGCAGAAAGGAAAATTTTACAGCAGCCTTCCCTCTTCTTCCGAACAGCACGGGAAAAGAAAAAATGTGCTACAGTATTAATAAAAATAAAAACAAAAGTTAAAAAAGGTCTCTAAAACAAAAGCAAAAATTTGGATGCAGATCAGTTCTCCTGGAGTTATAACAATAAGTGCTACAGAACTGAGGTGAATTAAAAGATTTGTAAACCTCTTTGCCATCCTTTATATATTGGATATTAGAGTTCATTCCTGGTTTCCTGGTCCAGTCCTCTCACGTGTCGAAGGACAAAGTGGTGTTGAAGTCTGGATGCTAGGCAAGGTGGGCTGACGATTCATTCACTCCTGCATAGCAATTCCTGCTTGTCTATGGTAAAGAAGCATCTGAAACCAAACATAGACTTCAAACTGGTGTCTCAGTGCTCCACAGTCCACCAAAGAACTTCCAGTATTGTTAAAATCCCAACTCTTTTATTCTATAAAGCATAGAAGTAGCAGTACAATTGAACAGAATTCAATAAAAGCTGATAATGTCATATGAAAGTGCCTATAACCAAAACCAAAATAGTCATGTTCCCTCTTATAATTGAACACTGCTCCTGAAGTATTGGAGAAAATCAGCAATGGCACTGCCGTAGTTTCCAAATGGTGTGTGAAATTCAACTATTGCTCCATGCAAATTGCATACAATTGTGATTTGACTAATTAGTTGAACTGTGCAATTTCCCATTTTTAATAGAAAGAGCCTACAAAGCAATCATGAAAAAGGGTACAAGCAGAAAGGAGAAGGCAAAAAACAACAGCTGAAAGAAAAGTCTTTAAGTTCTATGTGATTTTAAAAGTCCTTAATTGGATTCTATTAAGGGAAAAGCCTCGAGATTGAAATATTTCACTGTTACAATGGTAACAGCAGGAATTGAAAGCAGTGAGAAGCCTGTGTCTCAGTCCCACTCCTTGTAAGATTTGCTTTTTTACACGTTTGGTACCATCAAATGACCTGCTCCATTTTTACACTTGCTGGAGAATTACATCTCAGTGTGAACTGGTCTTTGTTACTTAGACTTTCTGTGTGCTACAGAAAGGAAAGCTTTGTTTACTTTGCACTTGGATATCTGCAGTATTTAGGTGAAACCTTCACATATTCATAGCAGTAGGTGGAATAGAAATGATTTCTGAACTCAAAGACAAGGGGGAAAATGGGTTCTGAAATAGTTTTTCTTTTCTCCTTCTCATTTCCTTTACTTTGCAATGCTTTTCCTATTGAAACAAAACGAGAAAGCCCAGAAGATAGAACAGGAAAAAGAAAAAAAAAAAAGAAAAGAAAAGCCAGTACAAACAGTATGTTGCAATGAATGAAAAACCTTGCTTAGCCTAAATGAAAGGCTTTGCTGCATGAATCTTAATTAAAGTTTTTTAATTTGGCTTAATTTCAAGATGAAACATCATTTGGAAAAGTCAAAACATTTCAAAACTCAAAGCAAAATGTTTCACTTGATAGAAACTGTTGTATTTTTTCCTTGACAACTTGTAGCTGTGTTTTTTTCCAGCAATAAGCTGACAGAAAATGTAGGTTTTGCTAAAAGCAAATCTCATATTCTACCATGAAGGTCTTTGTGGAAATAGAATGAGTAAAATCAGATTAACGGTGAAAAAATATGGAAGATACCATGTTAGAATTGCTTTGTGTCAAGTGGGGATTAAATCTGCAGTATGTTTGATTGACTGCAGGGCACCAATAAACCAGCTGAAGGAATCTACCGAATAGTTTGCTGAAAAGTACCAGTGACATCAGTTACTAACTGAATTGCAGACATTTTGACCCAAATGCTCAGGTACTGCAGAGAAGATGTAATTGCCCACACATCATGAGAAGTGCAGGACTGCTCTGGCACTGCGGGGCAGTAGAGCTGCTCTTCCCAGAGAGCCCTGGAGATGGATTTTGGCAGCATCTGCCCAGGGTGGCTCGGAGCAATGCCTCCAGCCCCTCAGAGCCCAGCTCGCAGAACAGACCTTGCACTTCTTACATTGTTTTTCAAGCAGGTTTCTGTTGTTCCCACCTACAATTGCTGATAGAAAAGCAGAGCAGCTTCCCATGGCGGCTGCAGTGCTGCCCTTGCCATTTCCACAGGCACTGCCAACGAGGACCAAGACCTCTGTGGACAGACAGGCGTGCCGTGTTCTCTGCTTTGCAGGTCCGTGTGCCCTGTCAGTACTCGGCTTACACCAAACGTTTGTCCTGCAAGGTGCTGGTGCCCTCCACTGCCACTGATTTCTCTGATAACCAGAGGAGTCCAGGCATTGTAAAATGGTCATTGAATATCAAAGGCCCCACAGCACTGCTCAGTCAATTAGGAATTGTGTCTACAAGCCTGGCAGGTAAAAAGATGTCTGGATTAAATCTTAATTCTCTCTAACCAGACTCAGCGGGGGCTGGATTTTGCTGGTGGAGACAAATGAAGAGGATTACACTGAAGCAATGCTGCGAGCTCAAAGTGTTCCCTCCCCCAGCAAAATTAAAAGTCTCTAGAAAGGTTTCTAGGCACTGAACAGAAAACTGTCGGTAGTTTCAAGCAAATAAGCCTTCACCTGTAGTACCCAAATACTGCACAGCGCAGCTGCTGTCTGAGAACTGGAAAGAATTAGAAAGGACTCTGGTAAAGCAAAGAGCTGCTTTTCTTGTTAGACTGGAAGAGACCTAAAAGCGCAGAGGGAAGAAATTAAAAGGAGATTACTTTTGCTTATGATTACCTAAAGTGTTCTTTTTCTCAGGGAATCCAACATCTCGTTAGCAATGTCTCCCTAATGACGGCGATGGCAGCTCTCCCCCTGGGCAGGTGGTGGGCGCGGGCAGGGAGCGGGCAGCTCCGGTGTTTGGGAGCTGCTGCCTTTCACTCCCTGCCAGTTTAATGGAAAATAGTGGTTATACTTATTGTCTAAGGTGTGGCTTCGAGGATTTCTGCTTTCAGGCTCCTTATAGAAATCCACTGAACCGTGCTGTCTTGTCTTTCACTTATGGTTTTTATTATGCTTGCAATACGAGGTCTTGTCATAAAGCGTAGTTGCCAGGAGGCAAGTTGTATATGAAAAATGCTCTGGTTATTTTATTTGAATAGCAGAGTGTGTGTAGGATTCTAGAATTTGATAGGCTGCTTAGCCATATTTAAGTAAGTTTTGAGTGTTTAAGTGATCTGGGGAGGGAGCTGTGCTGCTGAATGTACAGCAGAGCTTGTGCAGCAGGGTCCTGTGCTGTGACTGGAGCTATGAAATAGCGCCGAGATGCAAAACCCAGCTGACTGCTTGGGATTTAAGGTCCAGAAAGCATGAACAGGTTTGGTGGATCAACATTCAGCTCATTTGATTTTATGCAAGGGGTAATTCAGGCACAAATTTTGCCTGTGCAAAACCTGTGAGTAAAACCTGTGCATAGGGACTACCCCAAACCATCAGCTCCTTCCTTGCCTGGGCACATCTCTGAGATAGAGTCTTCCTGGTATTTACCTTATCTGCTAAAAGTGGGTTTTCATTTGCAGAAAGAAAACAGTGAATTGATCTGATGCCCATCACCTTCCCTAGAGGAAGGCTGGGAGGCTGTGGAATAGATGGTATGCCCTCCTCTCCTCTGTTGAAAATCTGCTTCTACTCGAGGTGGATCCAGCGCTAGGTATTATCTCAGTGCTGCTCCTGATCCTGCCAGGAACTACAAGTGTCCCCGAGTCTTTATTTTCTTTCTCAGTGTTGTCACCCAGTTACATGTAAACCTCTTCATGATGCCAGCTCTATTTACTCACAGAACTGGGTAGTGGGTGCTTTCAGACTAAGAGTTGGGTGAGTAGCCCAAGTTTATTATATGCAGACATTAATTCTCACCTGCGTTCTGAGTGTATAAACACCAGCATGTAACAGTCTGATTCAAGCTCCTGGCCCAGGTCTATCTTTGTTAGAACTTCTGATTATAAAGACCTTTGTGATATCCATGCAGTTCAGAGCTATTGGAAGCCTTGACCCCACTACCAGCTTCAAGAAAATCCATTCCTTTAAGGGCCAGTTTTTTGGAAATATATTTGAGGGAATGGGGAAGAGAATAATACAATTCTCTCTGAATGAAGTGAGGAACTCTGTAGTACATAAAGAAACTGGCAGAGTTCCATGAAAATTAACATGAGAGATAAAAGGAATCTAACCATTGCTATGCTGGGAGAGTACAGCAAAACCCTGATGTTAGGCTTTTGGCAGGTCTAGGCATAAGACCAATGCTTATTGATGCACAGTACAGGCAGACCTGGCATCATCTCCACTGGAGCTGCCCTGCCAACTGCCTCAGCCATAAATGGGATCCCACAGACATGTACAGTCAAGGATGAACAATGAAAAAGATGAAATATGTTAGAAGGGTTATGGAAGAAGAGTAAGATTGGGAAGCCTTACTTTTAATCTCTTTTTGGTACTGGCCCTTCTGTGTTAGGTCTACAATGCAGTGGAGATGAGTAAGGGAGATATCCTGAGAGAAATGAGAGATGCTACATGTTGGCCATGCTATCGGCAGATAGCCAGATAACCTCTGCTCAAACTGTGCTCCCTGCTTAGCAGTGCTGATCTCAGACTATCTGCCAGCACATGAGGAGATCCAGCCCACAGCAGACAGCAGATGAGAACGTAGAAAGGTTCTCACTCTGCACAACAGCTCTGGGGGACGCGGGCTCCTGGGGCTGTGCGGTATGCGGGGTGCACGGCTTAGTCTTGAGGGCATATCTGGATTTGCTCCTGTAGTGCACACACTGACGTAGATAGACTGATGTGTGACAATGGGCAAGTGTGCGGTAATTAATCTGTAATACCTCCAGGAACACTTTAGACATGAAAAGTGTCACCTCAGATTTATTGTAAAATAAGGTGACAAATCACTTGAGCAAATGTTGGGTACCTGTCATAAGACATCCTCTCATAAGAGCAAAAGTCTTCTAATAATCATTAGCAGCTTATTTGCATGAATTTTTCCTGCATTTGATGTGAAATCTTGTTTGGCTAGATGCAAGGAAGGCTAAGTATGTGCTGAAAGCCAGTAATTTGATTATCTACACTCTCTCTGTCTAGTTATATGATCCTTGCAAAGTTCTTTGGTAAAACCCATTTAGAAAGAGTTGCTAAACCTTGGTGGAATGCCAACCATGCTAATACAATCTGACCAGCGAAGAAGGGTAGATATTTATTGAAAAGAAAACGTTAATCTTGTTAGGACTGGATACAAGGGGAAATGGTAATAAGCGGGTTGTGCTGAAACTGCTGCTCAGACAATGAAGGTGGCACCTCCATTGTGGTGTGGACACACCTGTCCTTTTTCATACTGGAAAATTCTTCTTTCATGTAGGCTAATCCTAAGGTATAGGATTCCAAAAGAGCTTTTCACAGGTCATAATTATCCTCCATGACAGCAGTTCCTGAATGGGCTTCTTGGTCACTTCATTTGCATGCTCTGTGACAACCACAACCACTTGTTCTTCCAAGGGGAGTGATCTCTTCCAGGTAAGTTTGGTGTAGCAGTTTCTGTGTATCACTCACTTTTGAACATCGGTAGATACTGCAGAAACTCACAGATAGTGATAATTGAATCAGGATGCGCTCCTGGCATTTTGTCTCCATGTGTTAGAGTACAATTGATGAGACCTCGTAATTAGAAGATGTTTGAAGAAGTGGAGCAGGTGTATGGCACAGCACATTGCAAAGGGTTCCCTGTAGGGAACTTTCAATCCCAGAAGTAAAAATTGTGGGTGGGGACTTGTATCTCCAGAACTGGACTGCATTCCTTTTAGGGCTGTACAGTATTTACAGAAATACTCAAAATCCACATAAAAATAGCCGGAAAGAGATTTGCTGAAAACTAGAGTTGGTTCAGGAAAAGGTTTAGTTAGGGTGATGAATCTGAGCCAAGTAGTTGCATGACAATGCTGAGAAAAAGTTGGAGATTTGCTATTCTACTTCGAGATTTATTTAAAGACTGAGTCAGGGCAAACAGCACAGCTTGAAGTGGTACATGCAGGAGGGAGGCAGGAAAAGCAAGCACTGCACCTGCATGAATCCCACTAGAAGAGCACGCTGAGTTTGCACAGTTACGCTTTCAGTTATTTCCCTAACGCAGCCCTGAGAGGTGTTTTCCCCTGGTGTTTACAGTATCACTGCCTGAACCGACTGGGGAGCTGGACGGACTCGTTTCCCAGTGGTAAAGCTGTCTGACATGGGATCACACTCCTGTAGGGCCCGGAGGAGCCTTATTCCCCATTATCACTGTGGCTTCCGTCAGTCTTAACATTCATGTAGTTTGTACTGTTTTAGATAAGACCAAGACCATATTGACTGTGCTTTCTGGGTCATGTGTACTGCCAGTGTCTCTCCATTGCAGGTTCTGGTGACCATGTGAGTTGCTATGGCTCTGCCTTTGCTCCTCCAATGGTTAGGTCCTGTTTGAATATGGGCTGTTATAATTATATTAGACATCAGTAAAACTACAGACTCTTGTTCAGCAGCAAAGATGGGCTTTTTCTGTGCAATGGGGAAATGCTTACAGTTGTCTATAAATACCTTGAAGTAGTAGAAGATTTGATAGAAACCTAATTGTTGAGGAATTAAACTCCTCCGGTGCGTTTTCTGGCGTAGTTTTACAGTTATGTGCATTGACATCTGTTATATCTGTTATTGCTAATTACTCCTTCAAACTTCGTCAATGATCTCTTGCACTTCCTGTAAGAAACGCTGAAAGCTTTTAACAGACAAATTAATTATGTATAGTGTTTGATGCAAATTAGCCCAATTAGTTGTAGCATTGATACCTCCTTCATGTAAAAAAGAAGTAGAGAAAGAAATATCATATACATATTTATGAGTACCTTTTTGACAGATGATGGTAGGTCATGATGAGGAATTCATTTAGGTTTATAGAATGACTTTGAAAATGACAAACAGAAGTAAAATTTTTGTGAGATATTGTGTTTACTTCATCACAAAATCCTTGAATATTTAAAGGCAGTGCTTTGGGGGAAAAACTGCTACTCTTGCTACCTGACTTTTTTTTCTAATGCACTTCCAAATCAGGGGATTCCCAAGCTGAATGTATTGCTGTAACCTGAATGATTCATAGCCTGAGCAGTTCAGAAATCCCTACCTGCAAGCTCAGCTGCTCTTTCCTATTGTCTGATGAACAGTAAATCATCCCCTATGATCTGCTCTTCAGGAGCAGAAAAACTCATGCAAGGAGGATGGACATACATTGTTCGGAGGTTAGAATCAATGGTAGTGCAGGCACTTCGTAGGGACCAGCTCCTCTGTATGGCAGCCTTTGTACTGTACTGAATCCTTCAAATCCTATCTCAGACCTTATCTTTCCTCTCTAAGAAGTTCCCTCTCCTAATAAAACAATTAAAATGTCCTCTGAGGCTCAAGGTTCTCATGCTCAATCATTTCCCCGAAACTTTGCATTTCAACATCCTTCAGTGCAGCACATCTGCATGCACTATCGCAGCAATCTTCAAGCAACATACCTGACTTGTAGTGTCACACATAGGAGAATCAGTGTAATGATTGTTATTCTTTGGCCTAAATGGCACCCAGAACAAAATAGTAGTGAACTGTGCCATGCTAACCTGTAAGGAATGTTATGGAATGAGTGTTCTTTTTTCAGAATTTCATCCAAAATGTATGTTTTTCATTCTACAATAGACTTAAATTGTTGACTAACAAAAGCTATGACTGTAGAAGCAGAGGAGAGGTTTGCTTAATCCCCGAAAATATTTAAGTTTATAATCTTAACATTCTTAAAGAAACACTGTTCTTGTAGTTCTCTGAATGCAGTTTGGTTTGGATGGCTCTTCAGTGGACAAATTAATTGCAGCATTGAGATTACAGACCAAATCCAAAATATATCACTTGTGCTTTGCTATGAAGGAACTTAATGGAGATGTTTCAGACTCTGCTACTTCACAATGGGATGAAAACTGCTTGCAGGACTGTGTAGTCAACCTGTGAGATTTTACCAAACCTGATACCTGGCTGTGATTCTTATGCCTAGCTCAAAGCCTGATTTCTAAAACTAAGCACAGCTGCTCTGAGCTGCCATTAACCACTGATGGACACCAAGAGAAACAGGATGAAAGGCAAAAACCTGAGGTTTTGTGGATCACTTGCATTAGAGCCCTGCTCCTGGCTTTCCAGCATCCATCCCATACCATTTCACACTGAAGGTCTCATGAGTGAGCTATGCTGGATTGATTTTCAGACAGTTTGTGGCATTTCAGACACCAAACTGCCTGGCTTCTGAGCAGATTCACTTTGTGTCCATGGACATTCAGCTTCATCTTCTGCTAGGAAGAATATTTGTTGTGCAGTCAATATAGGTTTGAGTTGGATTGCTCCATTACAGCTTTCCCCTCTGAACACATGCAACTTATTGACTGGTGCCTATTCTTTTTTGTTGTTGGTGGTGGTCTTGTTTTGTTTTCTTTGTTGTTTTGTTGTTGTTGTTGTTGCATGAGAGGAAATGGGAATGACAAATTTTCTGTGGTTGTTTTTCGAGAGCAAGCAATTGTCAAGAAAAAGGGTGCAGTGATTGTCACTGCTGGTATGTGCTGGGGACTTAATTCCTCTGCTGACTACCATACCCAGGTATTTCATTAATTCTTACTAGTGCAGATTGTGGAGAGTTACAAAATTGGGACTGCAATATTTGGGCAATATTAATTCCAGGAATTAGCTGCATTTTTTCCAATTGGCAGCTTCCAGAATGACAGCACTGACCAAGTAGGAGAGAGGAAAACTTTCAGAATATTTCATTTCAGAGATGAGGTTAGAGAATGATTGATTACTTGTCTGCTGTAGAGCTGTTTGAAGCCTGCCATCTTTTCTTTGAATACATCAAAAGGAAATAAGAATGCAGTTCCTTATGAAGTGAGGGCATTGCGAATGTTCCTCTTTAGAAATAACAAAAACTCGACTCATGAATATCGATATTTGCTTTTTCACAGCACTGAGATATTATGAAATGTTGTAAACTTCACTTTTGTAGCCATCAAAACTTGGCTGCAATAAACTGAAGTCTACTTACTGTCCAGTATTAGAGGAAGTACTAATTTTAAAAAGAGTTTATGAAGAGAGTGATATGAATTTAAGATATTGTTCTGCATTTTATTAGATCATCAAGCCTAATAAAATGAAGTAAACATAACTGAGTGTGCCATTGGTTTCTGGTAAGCCCCAGTAATGCATGCTTGCGTACCCGCTGGATCTGTGTGAAGTATCTTGGTACACAGTGTGTTGGGTTTTTGTTTTTTTATAAATTGGGGCTCTAATGTTCCCAGTGCTTACACAGCTCTCGCAGGGCCTGTGCAGGGATCCTCCTTTACAGCACCTTTTGCTAACCCTGGGAGTGTGAGTGACACAAGCCTGTCACCAGAGCAAGCTTCAGCCTCTGACTTGTGGCTTGTCCTTGCCCGGGCTCTCCTTTTATTCTCTGCTTCTGTGAGTGAGCATCCAGGACCTTGCAGTCTGGGACTAGGCTCAGATTCCTGTTTGGAAGCAGCTGTTTCTTTGTAAGCTTGCAGGAGCATCATCCCTTTTGCTGAGCATATTTCTCAGCACTGAACCTTTAGATGAGAGTTGTACTCCAGGGCAGTCCTATAGCAATTACCAGTGATACAGGAATTGCAGCTAAAAGGGCCAGACAGAGCCAGCTGAGGGAACAGGGCACAGCAGGGAGGAAATGGGGCTTCGGGCTCGAGAGGACTTGACCATGGCTGCCTCAGGTAACAAAAGGACCTCGAAGTCCTCAAGTCCTAACTGCACAACCCATGGCCTTTTCTCCCCAGTTGGATTGTTTTTTCTCGGAATTATGCCTGATGTTTTCCTAATTATTCCAGTCAACCCAGTAGTTATGTGAGGAAGCCGATCGCAGTGATTTAAACACTTCTACAAGAGACAGATTAGCAGATTAGTAGTTCTTCTGGAAAATATGCTGCTGTGCTTGAAAATGAATCCTGCTCTTAATGTAGAGACAAATGCAAAAACAAGCAGGTCTGTTATTAGTATTTCCTATTTAAAATAGACTTCAATTTCTGATATTAAAATTGCAAATGCTATAAAAATATGGTGAAGTATGTGTTCTAAAGAAACCTCTTGGGGTTTCCTGTAACTAATTATTTACAGTATGAAGATCTGGCATAACAGGTATAGGCATCCTGGCGATTATGCATGAACATAATCATGGCCTGTCAGATGTTTTTAATTAAGCTTTCTCTAGTCTGAGTGCTCTGAATGGTGATGAGCATCAACATCCTTCAGCTGAGCAGTGCACATCCTATGTGCAGACTGTGGTCATGTGCAGTGTTCAGTTTTAGGTTTCAAAGTACAGACTAAGCTTGAACCTGGGTGACGGGGGGTCTTACATTTGTGCTTTGGTGATGTCTTCTCCCAGCTGCTCTGTGTGCAGCTAAAGAGATCTTTGAGTCTCATTCTTTGGCGTAGACTAAGCTAGGTATAAGGAGCTTTTCTGCAGCATGCAACTCATGATCTCATGGAGGGATCTAAAAGGCAGCCTGGATACTTTCCCAAAGTACACTCCATTATCAGGTTCTGCAAGGTCAACTATACTGCTGAGTCCTATCCCTTGTTCTCAGGACAGCTGCACAAGTATGACTGACACGTTACCTGATGTCCGTGTAATTGGACAGTAATACTGGAAAGCTGGGAATTTGGCCTGATGAGTACTCCAGGTTGAGGGAAGTGATTCTTCTCCTCCATCCGTCTGTGGTATGGACATCTGGAGTTCTGTGTCCCTTGCAGAGCTCCCCAGGGCAAGGAAGAGGTAAACCCCAGAGCAGTATGACAGATTGGCCTCAGGCTGGTCAGGCTCAGGACATCCAGGGAGTCCCTGAGCCTACTGGGGCTGAGCAGCCTCAAGCAGAGAAGGATAAAGGCAGGGAGGATGACACAGTCTTTGGGTTCCTGGTGGATGGTTATAGAGAAAGCAGAGCCTAACTGTTTCCCAGAAGGGCTGAAGAAGTAAGAGAGGAAATGGGGACATGCTGCAGCAGGGGAGATTCTAGCCAGATTGAAGGGAAAGAAATGTGGAGAGAGTGGAGAGAGATCAACCAGAGCACCAGAGCGGTGGTGAGATCCCATCCCTGGAGATGTTCAGAGGTCCCCTGGAAAAGGCCCTGAGCAACAAGAAGCAGAGGTCAGCCCTGATCTGAGCAGCGGGTGAGATGAGATGGAATCCAGAGATCCCTTCCAGCCTCATCTGTTCCGTGGCACTATCAAATCTCACAGTAGTGACACGCTTCCAGTATAGTCCTAGTTTTTACAGTGCTTAGAGCCAAATTGTTTGGATTTAGCTGTCCCCTCAAGCAATGTATTCGTGTCTGTTCATGGGAGGAAATATGTGTTTTGGTGTAAGGTGACTGGGGACAGCATCCACACACCTGCACATAGGTACACGGAAATGTCTTGGGTCTGCTTAGGGAGAAAGAGTAAATATTTGTAATTTAACTTACAGTCAATTGGACTTCACTTCCTATATTATCAAAAATTCTGTCCTAGGAAAGCAAAAGAATTTTGGGGACTCCAACATCTAGCTAAAAAATCAGTATGTTTAAGAAAAAAAAGTTTAATACCTTCAGAAAATATAAACTTATTAGAGTGGAATTGCTTGCTAAAGGATGTAGTGGAAAGGCTATTTCATCTCCACAACAATCCACAGGTAGTTGATCACTGCATTTTTGGTGTAAGGAGAGACACTAAGCAAAAGTGCTCACTGGGGCTAACAGGGTAAGCCAAGGGACTTGTTTTCCCCAGTAGAATTTCCCATTACTCCCAGAGGGTCCACTGATCAAAACTGTCACAGTGTTTTAAGATTTATACAAAGGAGCTCATTCTGCATGGAGGATGCCCAGCTGATTTGCAGTATAGAGCTTTTAACTTCTTTGAATCTTCCTATGGGATCTAAATAGATCCAGATTCACTAAGCTGTACAAATCAGCACACCGAGCTGGAGCTGCACAAGCTGTCCTGCACCCAGTATTGGACTGTGTTCTCTTTGTTTTCATTTTCTCTCTCTTTTGTTTTTTCTTTCTTTTTCTTTTTTAGGGTGGGGAAAAGAGGGGAGAGGGGCTGTTGGAGGAGGTAGTGGCAGTCCTGCTTTATAAAGAGGGAAACTGCCGGCCATCTGCATGTAAAACAGGTTGTTGCTTGCATGAATACCTATGCACGGTCCTTTAGGAGTGCTCATGCATTCCCCAGTTTTGTGTACAAAACTGTGTGAATTGCATGCAATTTAGGGAAACGAGTGTGATCATAAAGAATTACTATGCAAAGTATAGTGGCTCAGCTTTTGTCAAAAAGTAAGCTATGTAAATAAAGCTAATGCCGGTGAAGATGATGAAATTAAGATTAGCAAGTAATGAGTAAAATGATTTACTTGACTACAAAGAGAAAGCGTATGAGAATCTTATCTGGAAAACAAACGTGAATGCTCAGATTCCATTGAAGATGCACGGACTGGTGGCAGCTCCAGATCCATGATAGATCCATTATATAGAGATCCATTATATATCCACACGAGGGCCGCGTTAGCAGGGGGAGCCGTGCAGGCTGCTTACAGCACGTCCTCACGGTTACAATGAAAACGCTCCTGTTACTCAGCCGCTTCCTGCAATCATCGTCCATGACTGTAACAGCTTGAAATCAGCTGAACAGGATCCTCTTTCTGTTCATTTGCTTATGATTGTAATTGAGGTAAAGCCATCGTTTTTAAAAATTAGTTAGCTTTTAAGTTCAGACCCTAGGCTTTCTATTACTCAAATGAAAGAGGAGAGATAAAGCGGTTTGTGTTTTAATCAGTATCAACTTCTTAAGTGTCCTCTTTTTTCTTTTAACAAATGTTTGAAAACATAAGCCATGCAAATTTGTGATGATGTGCATAGCGATTTGTAACATCAGTTTTTTGGAAAATGATTATTTGCATTCATGATAAAGTAAATGCTGTCTGTTATTATACATAGCTGCTAGATGGAAATCACAGCGCCTAAACAAACTGTGTTATGAAAAACATGTGTTTTAAGAACCTGTTCTCTAAAGACATTTAATTTCCATTTAGAATACCAGTTTTAAAATTAATGACTCTGCTTCAAAACGAAAATTCCCCTTCTCTGAACTTCATCGACTCCTGAAATTTCGCTACTTTGTCCCAAGAAAGCGCTGTCTTTTTAAATCTCTGCTCTAATTCCTCTTTGATTTTGCATCAACACCTTAATGGGGAAAAAATTTGCCACAAATCAGCATCTGATTAGCCCAAATCATCCCTCCTAATCCCCCTCCAAAAAAACACAATTTGCAAAATACTGCTCTGTGCCCATGTAACATCTCTGTGCATTTAAAACCCCAGGTGTATTGATGAGAATAAATAGAACATTTTAATTAAAACTCATAAAATTGTTGGACATCTGCTCCAAATTGTTCGACATTTTAGTGGTTAACAGATTTTGTGCACCTAGATAATGAATTACTCGTTATTATTGGCATAAATAGTAGCTGAGGGGCTTTTTATAGCAAGATCAGAAGCCTCTTTGTGAAAGCTCTGGCTTACTTTATAGTCTTTTGGCAGATGCCTATTAGAACCAATAAGTTTAGCTAAAAAAAGGGAGGCAGAGTTAAACACAGGAAACAAGAGTTGAATGTCCGCCAATAAAAATGATCACAAATCAGGGCTGCTGATGTCATAACCCTTGGGGTCAGAGGTTGGGCACGGAATAAATGGCTCTGAAAGGGGCAGCCTGTCTGCGGGGCTGAGCTGTTGTTGGCAGGCGGGCCCGGCCATGAGTAAATGGGAGGCACAATGCCGCCAGTAGGGCTCATTAGCGGCCGGCCGGGCGAGGAGAAGTGTTTGATGAGTCCTACACGTCCCACTGTGGCCCTGTGTGATGTAAATGGAATAATTACTATGATCTAATGGGCGTCTCTTTTGCATGCGGGCCCCCGGTGAATGGAGCCCCTCTTTTATGGCATTCAGCCTGGGTTGTGTAAACTGTGGGGTGCCGTTGGGGATGGGAGCCCGCGAGGCCGGCGGCAGGTCCGCGCCGAGCCGCTCGCATTCAGCGCCGACAGAAAGAGGAGGCCGAGTAATTTGCTTCCCTGCCTTTCACCGCGAGCGCGGCAGATTGAAGGTCACACTCCGCTTGGCAGCGCTTGAGTTGCGCCCGCTGCTGACGCCGGCTTGGACAGATGCGGCGTCCATTTGCGGGGCTGCCGAGGCCGGCCGTGTAATGGCCCCGCGCGCTGCCAGCCCGGGCGGGCGCCGGCCGTCTGCCCTTCTGTTCGGCGCTCCTCCGTCGGAGCTCCGCTGTCCGCGTGCACCCGGCTCTGCTCCGCCGTGCCGGATCGAACCCCGCTCCAGACATAACAAACAGCCCGTTGTGGGCTTCGTATAGAGCGTTAGAAGCCTGAATTACAGTAATTGCGTTTGTGCAGACGTACCGCTTCTTCAAGCCGAAAAGATGCGATTTTGTCTCTATATAAAGACTGTTAGGAATGTCCCGTTAATAACATTATATTGATTGTGTAATACTATCTTCCTCGTTTGGATCCAGGCTAATGCAATCCTGACATAACGAGATTTCGTTGTGGCTGATTTCAGATGCCCGTATTAACAATCAGCGTTATTTCCTTATTAATTACATGCTTTGTGCATCCATATGGTTTAAATTAAATCTCTCAGACTTAATTTTTTTTTTCAACTGGTACAGTATTCTTCACAAACTTGCTCCAAAATGTTTTGTGCATTTTTTGCTCAGTGTTCCCCGTGGGCACGCTCTTTAGGGAACTCTAGAATGACTTTTATTTTTGATGTTTGTTTTTATGATATGCTCAGTGCGTGGGTAATTAGGGCCAAACCATGGACATGTAGAAGTCAATGGAAAAACTCTCTGTGAGTTCAGCAGGACCAGGATTAAAGTGTGTGGTCTACATGAAGTTTGATGGAATCCAGTCTGCTGGAAAATATTTTTCCACGGGATATTTTATAAGGTCATTTTAATTATGACCTGTACAGTATTCTGTTGTTTGTGGTCACACGGAATCCGCGTTCATCTTTTGTGAAGACAACAAGATCTTTCCTTTAGGGAACTTTTTTTGTTGGTTTTTTTTTTTTTAATTTTTAAAGAAGGAATAGATTGTGGATACTTGGGAAGGTCAGATCTAGGTCAGCATCAGTGCTCTAAGCAGTACTCTAAACACATGTTTACATCATTTGGAACCCATTATTCATGGTTTTATATTCCTTATTGTGAAATAATGCATCAACAGTTTTGTTTTGTTTTGTATTTAACTGGTAATATTTGAGCGCTAAACTTCACATCAGCGGAGTGTGGGAGAAACAAACACGTGAAATTACTAGACAAAATAGATTGGAAGTTGATGATCTTCTGTTGCCTGTGGATTCATGGAAGTAGTGATGTGGTTTTCTTGGCTACTTCAAAGGAATCCACAAAAAAAGCACCTAATAAAAGCAAAACCTATTGTCAAAGTGTAGATTCTTTATACTGGGGTCATTCTGTTATGTCTTTCTAACAATTTAGAAAATTGTTGGAAGTCCACAACTTGAAAAAGGCTTGAAACCCCTGATGATCTGTCTTTCAATGTGTTATTAGTTACTTGCCATGATTCCTTGGTTCCTTTGCTTTGCTTCTGACTGCTATGGACACCAAATTTGGCTAAAATCAGATAAACCTGGCAGAAAACATTGAAATCTGCCCAGGGCTTGGTCACTGAACCAACAGACAGCAACTATGTGCTTTTCTTTGCCAAGTGTCTTAAATTGTTTGGTTTCACAAGCACATTTTGCAGATGCAAATGAAGCCAGTGGAGATGAGCTTACTGCCCAGGGATGAGGAGCAGGCTCAGCATTTCACACCGCCCCAGTTGCAAGTTCAGAGCACTCGAGCGGCCAGATCTCCCTGATTTCACTTCTGCTTCACAGAGCCCTTTGGTCTGCTGTTGACAACCCTGCAGAGTCAACTGGTGTTTTTTCCTTGGCAGACAGACCCCCAGGAGGGTCAAATAGGACTTTCTGACCCCTGCTAAACGCAAAGGAATGGCATACAGCTCAGTGTGACGTGCTGGTGAGTGCAGGTTTTCAAGACCCTTCCTTGTCCCTGGGTGAGGACATGCCACGTCCTGATGTCTGGGTCCAGCTTCGCTTTCTGTTGCTCTGTGAATCAGAGCGCCCGTAAGCGGGCAGGCAGCACGCTGAGCCCTTCCCAAACCTCCTCTGCTTTTCTACTGCCCCGTGTGTACGGCTGTTGCCTGTGGGCAGCACCGTGCAAGGCAGCAGGCGTTGGTGTGAGGCAGCCCTTGGTGTGGCTGGAGCTGGCAGCTCCCGGTGCCCTGGGCACGGCGAGCAGGATTTGTGCCAGGGAGTTCAAAGAGCACCAGAAATGAAAGACACTTTCAAACTAGATTTCCCAAATTGCTCCGCACTCAGCAGTTCCCTTGCTGAGTCTGCACCTGAATAAGTGACTCGATTTCTCAGAGGTGTTCACCAGCCTGTAACTCTTGCTGTTCCTTATGATAAATAAGGTTTCAGTGGGAGCTGCTGCCCATTAAATACCTGGGAAACCTTCCCCAGTATAGATACTGTTATTAACATTATTATTCCTTTATTTGTTGGAGCTGTTGCTTGTTCCTGTAAATATTCTGTGGTGAACTAATCCCTCATCAGGCGGTGCAGTGGGTTGACTCTGTCATTTACTGCACTTGAAGGTAAACATTACTGATAGAAATCTGTCAGAGGATGTAAACCACGAAAGCCAGTTCAGAGTTTCAAGCACATTTCTGTCCATACTTATTCTCCTGAAACTGTTTTTCGAGACAAAACCGAATAACTGCAAGTCCCGTCCGCTGCCAGCCGCTCTGCAAAAGGGTTAAATTTAAATAATAATTTCTTGAGCTGTTCCTGTTGTAGGTGGGGTTTGGAATGCAGAGCACAACAGACCCTCGCATTTTTCACTGATTATCTTTAATTACTTGTGAGGGCTGAGCAGCTCGCGTTACCCCCAGGCACCGCAGACTGACAAGGAATCTTCTTTCAAACCATTTATAGTGCATCGCATTATCGAGTAACGAACAGAGCAAAACCGACACGAAAAAAAAAGTTAATTATTACTTTCATTATTGTCATTATTTACTTCTGAAGCTACTTTTAAACACCCATTCTGTTCTGCAAGTGTTGCCAGCATGGGGCTTCTCCACTGCCCCTCTCAAACAGAATCGGTTGCTCTT
Source organism: Tympanuchus pallidicinctus (assembly GCF_026119805.1). Taxonomy (NCBI): domain Eukaryota; kingdom Metazoa; phylum Chordata; class Aves; order Galliformes; family Phasianidae; genus Tympanuchus; species Tympanuchus pallidicinctus. The sequence goes on from NW_026294722.1 coordinate 2,088,209, forward strand.
AGGGACCGGCTGCACCTGCGGGTTGAAGGCTGGGGGTATTTATTTTGCCATGCCTTAACGTGGCATAGGGAGAATGGAGAATCATCTGTGCTAGAAGGCTTTACCCTACCGTCCTTCTTTCCTTTATTTTTTCCTTCCCATTCCATGCATTTTTCAGGGAGATGGAGCTGAGTGACTTGAAGCTCAGTGGTGAGAGCTTTGCTGCTGCTGTCACAGTACCTTGTGGGAAGGCTGCAGGACTGGGGGCATCCCAAGATGACAGATTTCTGCCAAAGTGTCAGCTTTGGATACTCGACATTTCAGGATCTTTGTTACGAACCTCATTTGATGTTCTGAAGGCAGAACAGAATAATGTCTTACAGGGCAGCAGGAAGGCACTGAGGTTTAATATGCAAAAAAGTATGACATAGCGCCTCACTTCTAGGAACCTCCAGCCGTGATTTAATCACAAAACATCCCAACGTAGCACACAGGGGCAGTGAGGAGCTGGGGCAGGGAGGTTGGCAAGAATTGGGCCTGTGGGAGTGCAGGTTGAGCGAGGGACTGACTGTCCTGAATCAGGGCAGTGCTGAGCAGAGCTCGCGGGCTGAGACAGCAGTGTGGAGGTCAGCACCTGGAATGGCACTAATAGCAGAACCGTGACACCACGTGCCTGCTGTGCCCAAGCTGTGGCTCAGCACACAGGGTTACTGGTGGGTGCCACCATTGGCAAAAATCTAGTCTCAGTGTGTTCTCTTGGATGATGGAAGTTTGAACCAGTGTTTCTCACTTTGCTTCATTCATTCATGCAAGTTGTAAAATACATCTGCAGTTCACAGCATGTAATTCATACAGTTGAATTAGTCTGAGAAAATGTGGCTGGAGAAACATTTGATAAGCAGGCACTGGGATACCCACAAAGTTCTGAATTTTAACCCCTCCGTGCTTTACAGATGTAATTTAAATTACTAGCAAAATATCTAGTGGCCAGAAGTGCAGACATTGCTGCTGTACAAGTAATTGCTTATTAATCTGGGCATGTGCTTGTCTCGCTGTAGCAGTGCCAGATTCCATATGTAATTTGTTTGACCTATTTGCTTTTAAAACTGGATATTTTTACTACATCTGTGGGAATGCTAATCGAGCCCTAATAGGCAAATGGAAGTATTTGCAAACCATCTTATTTGTCTTATTTTCAGTACTGTGGTTTATCAAGTAGTTCGTGAGCAAATTGAAAGCCAATGTGTGCATGCAGATCCTTCGAATCGCAATGCTGCTGAACGCATCAGGCAGTGGGATCATGTGTTACATCAGTGCCTTGGATTGTCTGATGGCTGTGTTTGCAGGCAAGAAGAGTGTAAGCATGTCCAGATATACTGTAGGTAAAATCTGACTGTGCTTATGCCCATGCTATAATGTCGGCAGTAGCGCCAGCCTCAGCACTCTTTTGGGTGAGTCATTTCTCCTCTGTGTGTCATAAATTCATGGTTAGTGGTGGTTGTTTGTTTTGGTTTGTTTTTTTCCCTCTCTGCAAAAAGAAGATCCAGGTCAGGATCTAGCAGTCAGGTGGAGCCGTGGACTTCGTGGATCATTTTCTGGCAAACTCACTTAAAAAATAGAGATTTGACATAGTTATTAAATTTCTGTCTCTCACAATATTTCTACCAATTGTTACCTCCATGTTTATGGCAATCTAAAAGTCACAGCAACTTCTGCAGCTCTCCTTTTTGAGAGCAATTTGGTCCATAAAGTTCTTCTTGTGCTCTTGTGAATTTTGTTATTGATTTGATGCCAGAAAGCTAAAATCCTGCAAGTCCCACTGACGGGGGTGAAGGAGCACGATTATAGTCTAAATGAACAAGCTATATCACAGCTACTCTGGGGAAGGCAGGATACATTATGCAGGTTGAAGGTGCATCTTTTATTACAATGATCTTGAAATGCCAATATAAATAAATTAAGCAGGGCTGCCAAAAGACAATTTTCTCCTTTATTATTCTAGCTTTTCAATTCTAATTAACTTTTTTTTTTAAATAAGGCTAATGGCCTATAGCTATGGGAGGGGAAGATAGAGCAGAGATAATGGGAACATCATCACAAAAAGAAAAACGCTGTGTAAAAGAGTAAGATAGCAAAGGTGAAGCACATTTAGCACAGGTACTTTACAGTACCCACTAGCTTCGAGCTAGTGAGATGGGTCTTGACTGGTTCTCCCAGAAGCTTTGGCAACTTTCTTCTTTTCTGTTTGGAGAGAAACAAGAGCCTGTACTGAGTGAGCTGGGCTGGGCTGGGTTGCAAGCAGCAGTTTGCCACAACCACACTGCAGAGAGGGCTGGCTGTCAGGACATGGTGGCCCCGGTGACATCTCAGGCAGTACAGGAATTTCTCTACAGGTCAGGTCAAACTGCATGTGCAGTAGGAGCCTAGGAATCTCCAGGCTGTGCTGCCGACCTCTGATAATTGCTGGCTGCTGAGAGTTGCTCCAAAGGGAGCAGGTTTCGTCCCAGCACAGCTGGGCAGCTTGGGAATATCCCCAAGAGCTGTAAACAAGTTAAACTGCATGCTCCAAGTGCTCATCATAGGCATCAGGGCACTCCTAGCGGGTTCATTCGCCTTTTGAAACTACACGACGGCTGTGCACAGCTCCAAACTGTGAGACTGCATTGCCTCCACTTACCGGCCTGACCTTGAGCACTTAAAAGCCACCTGACATCAAAACTGTTAATAACTATGGGGACCAAAGAAAGCTTTGACTCCTTTTTAAGCCTGTTTTACTTCTCCATCAGCTGCCAGGAGGGCATCCTTTGAGTAGAGAGAACACATGTAGCTCAACTCCCTCACTTTCTGAAATCCTCGTTCCGTGGTCTCACCTCAGGAAGTTGCAGATAATGCTGGGCAGAGAAGAAACATTTATTAGTCCCTCTGTGAAGGACAGGGCAAATCTAGAGGTGGCTATGTCCTCATGCTGCAGAATGCTTTGTTCTGCCTGGAGCCTTCGCTTGCCTGCCCTGCCCTCTGCGCCCAGCTAGCTCTGCCTGCAGCGACAGCGGTGCTCAACAACCTTGCTCAAGCTGAGCTTTAAACCAGTCTGTTTTCTGTCCCAGGGCTGCCAACATGAAATGCTGGATATGTTTGCAAGATTCTGCCTGCAGAAATTCCCTTCTGAGAGGGCTACTCCCAGATAAGGCCAAGAGGAAACCTTTGGTTAGGTTGCACCTGGCTGAATGTGGACACAGTGCTGGTGGTGCTGGAGGATAACGTTTGTTTCTTCATTTCATGAGGGATCTTGCCCATACCTGAGATACCTGGACACTTCTCTGGTGATTTGGCACATTTGAGAAATACAAAACGAACAAACAAGGTTCGTGTAACGGAAGCAAACAGCTGGTGGCGTGTGTGATTGCTCGAGAGTGTGCAATTAGAAGAAAGGAACCTAAATAACTGTTACATTCCCAACAGCGTAGTCTTGTGAATAACCAGAAGGACCTATTCATTATTTGCCTCCAAATATATCTCCACTCAAATGATTCTTCTGTTTGGGGGAATCTCTATTAATAGAGACCGAGGAAAATAATGTCATCTTTGTCTCTTTCTAAGACATGTCCTTATTTTGTTTTGGACAATGGGGTCATTTATGATGATGAGGTAACTTGTTCTGAATCCTGAAAATGTAATTTCAGATGAACTGTGAGTAGTTTTACTAGCTGTTGAAACGTCTTTGCGACCTCATTTCCAGTTTACAATAGGCAGCATTCTAACACTGGTGTAAACAGCAGCTTGGGCATCTGTGTGCTGCCTTGAATGAAAAGAGAAAAAAAAAGGAATTTAAAACAACACGGCAGGTCTGTGAATATTGCTCTCTTTCCTACCTTCCTGCCATGTGCTCATCTCAGAGGCACTGCCCACCACCGTGGCCCAGCACGGGGGCTCACGGGGCGCTGAGCTGCAGCAGTGCAGCCTGCACTGGTGGTACAGAGCAGCCAACAGCTGCTCCACATACAGCAGGCAGCAGCTGAAATGCAGCCCTTTGCCTTTTCCTTGTCTTCCAGCAGCTGCTCATCATGCACGGTGAGCTGCTGATTCTGATCTGAGCACTGGGGAGCATCTCTGCCCTTCCAGTTTCTCTTATTTTGGAAAAGTCAAAGATCAGGATTTACAACAGAAGCCATTACAGAGGGCTCGTAAACCTCTCAGCCCGCAGATTGTAAGCAGGTAGTTAAAGTTAAGCACCTGCTGCAGTGTTTCGCTGACACGCAGCGCTGTGCCCATGCAGTCTGGGGGATGCAGCACTGTGGGATGAGGCCCGTGTCCCTTCCAGAGGTGCACTGCCCCATCCTCTCTGCCTGGGCAGAGGGCAGTGATGCTCTGCAGTGAGGCATTGCGACTTCATGGCATCTGCCACACGTTACATTTGTGATTGATCTTTGCACAGATGCAAAACCCTTTAATTTATTGAATGAGTTTCGTCTGAGGGAAGCAGAGCAAGTCAGTGCTGTAGTTTCTTTCTTGTTCAGACCATACAGGGGCAGATTCTGCAGTAACATCCTCAGTACTTATATTCGAATGTCAGAGCAGATAAGGGAAAAAAGATTCAGTTTCAGATGGTGTCCAAGTATCCTGGCTTGTTTATGTCACGAAGTACCTGTATTTAGCAGATGTTACTTACATTTTTACAACAGGGCTAGAAAAACTAAGGAGATGAAGAGAGGCGGGTGCAAGAACTTGCCAGCGTAGATACTGCTGTGGTTTCAGACTCCATTTAAACTAAGCTCATGTAAGCTGTTGTGCTGATACAAGAAGTATGGGGAATGCTGCTGCCACAATTTATGGTTGCATTGTAAATTAACCAGGGCAGCTCAGCTGCTGTAAACTAGTTCAAGTTTATTTCAAGAGTATTTTCACATAAAGCGGTATTGCTTTAATTATCTATTTTAAAACCACATCATTTTGTTAATCCACTGTAACTTTTTATATGCAAAGTAGCTTTCAGAAAATTGATGAGGTGCCAAATTCTGCACTGCCTGTGTTTCTGCTTCACTGAAGGTTTGGACTTCAGTTACTTTTAAGGACAGAACTCAACCTCTTCTGCCCTGTTAGAGTGTGGAGGGAACAACTCTTGATCTCATTAATTTGTGTGATTGCAACGGGTCATGTGAAGTATGAGAAATGCTTTCTTATCTGGCCAATAAAACAGACATCATCTTCCAAGGAAAAACATCTTGGCTTTTTCTTATCAGTCTGCTTAGCAAAACAACAACCAAAACCAACAGAAAACCACACACTAACTTCCATACTATGCTAAGATTAAAAGCTTTGAGCAGAGAGGGTTTCACCCAAGCACAATAAAGGCGTTAAGCTGTTCTTTTTGTACACTTTGCTCTGTGAATGAAGTTCAGTTCCTCGTGCCTTCTTTACCCTGTGATTTATTTTCCCTCTCTTCTCTACCCAGATAACCATGGTCAAGAGCATCACTAAGAGCAGCTGCTGTAGCAAAAACTCCAGTCTGGAGGACAGCTGGGAGTTTCACAGAGACTGTCCTGGCAGCAGAAAACACACCTAAAATTGCTCAGAGCTGCTGACTGCTACCCCACTGTGCCCCACTGGCAAACAGTGCAGATCCTTGCAGCCACGCTGGGCATCTGCAGGTGAAAGCCTCCTCAGTGTGACTGGGAGTGCTTGGGAAGAGGCTCAGCAGGTGGGCTGCTTCTTTAGCCAGTGCAGATGAGGGTATTTCCACCAGTACATTGGAGTGGCAGTGACTTTGTACTGCTTTGAGGCCTGGCCCGTTGGAGTCTCATATCAGCTTTAGCTAAGCAGCGCTGGATGGCTGTCTTCGTACTATTACGCTATTTACAAAATGATTGTAATTAACTAGATGATGACTTAATAAACGTGTAAGATAAATTCTTGGCTGGAGAGCAAAAATGGTTGGCAGCTTCTGCTTTCTTAAATTAAAACAAGAAGTTGCTTCGACATTACATTTCCAAACAGGCAAAAACTTGCATTGCCATTTGCAGTGGTAAAACAAAACGATGACAGTAGTGTTGTTCAAGTGGGTTGTGCTGGAAATTGTTTGACTTCAAAACTCCCATTTATTTGTGCACAAAACCCGTTGCTTTCTTTCCAGCTCACGAGGGGTAACACGGCTATCTATACATGATTATTTACTGTACTAACTCAGAATATTTGCTTTTCCTGTGATGTGTACTTACGTGAATTTAGATTAATTGAGTGAATGCTTCCTCTCTAATTCTCCCTTTCTCCAACTGCTAGTGTTGCTGCATTTGCATGCATGCCAATTGGGTCTCTTTAAAAGAAGCAATAATGTGGTTTAAAAAAGCGACACAATTATTTTAAGCATTTTCTTTCTGAAGTTTTCATCCAGCTGTAGTTAATTTCGGTGTGATTAGCCTGACCTTTCACCCCTTAAGGAAGTAGTTTAGCAAAAGGCATAAATGTGGTCACTGCATATGTGTGTGTGTGTTTTGTGTGTATATATGTAATCATAATCTTTCTGTTGGTTTATGTTCAGCATGGAGAAGTTTGAATACAAATAGTTGTGCACACTTTTATCTGTGCTGAACGTGGACATTGAAATTATGCATTTTTCCCCTTACAGAAGATTTTGATGAATGCAGTATTGCAAGAAAAGCCCTGGTTTGTTTTTCTTAAGTCTTACTGGACTGAGTCGAACCACACTGAACACTGTTTGACTTTCCTTCTGAGTTCCTGCCTGCATTTTAAGTACATCCATTTACTGGTCAGAGATTCAGGACTCTAAAACGTTGCTTGTGTTTATTAAAAGGGTACAAATTTGCACGAAATAAGTTCAAACTGCAGCATGGATTTGCAGTGCAGGCACAAGAGAGAATGAGAGCTGAGGGAGAAAACAACCTCTGGGTATCTATCAGCAGGCAGAGGGCCTGATCTTGGTTTTTCTCTCTCAAGCATGGGTTCCTGCCTCTGTTAGCCCTTGTGGAGGGGAAGCTCTTGTGGATTCGCGTGTTACATGAAAAGGATTCATTAATTGTATTGTTGCCTTTTGCTCCTGTTTGAGCCTGCAGTGATTTGAGAATAACTCGCCTAGGGATCTGCCTCTGGGTCTCTGCTGAACATTTTACATACTTGTGTTTGAAAGCCTGGGGCATTTATCCTTGTCCTGCTCCAGAGAGGCTGCCCAGGGGGTGCTGCACGCTTGGATCCAGAGCTGAGCTCCCATCATTTGTGGGTCATAAGAACCAGTGCTAAGGCAGCAACTCAGATTAAATTTGGAGCTGCTTTTCAAATGTCACACGTTACAGGAAATGACTGATGGAGAGATGACTCAGCTCTTTGTTTCCTCTTGGTCTGATTTGAGGTGTGCGGTGCTACAAACTCAGCAAGAACAATTTTTGAGGGATTTATAACTGCAAAATTCTTTGGGGATTTAATCCAGTATTGCTGCGATGCCCTTATGGCACTCCCAGCTGTAACTGATGAGCCTTAAACAGCATCTTTTAGGTGCTGTGTCTTGACACTAGGTCAGGCATTTGAAAAATAAATCCAGTCTGTGATTCTCTAAGCCCTGATGGAAGGGTGGCTCAGAAGGCCAGTGCTCAGCTCCAAGCCCAGTGCTGCTGCCTGCTGAGCCCTGCCACTGCCAGCGGTTGCCTGTGTGACAGTCCAGGTGGATTCTTAAAATCTCTCCCTTTCCTTTGTTTCTTTAAAATATGTATTTTTCTCAGCCTGGTTTCATTGGCTGGGGAGTTTTATTTCTTAGGAACCTTGGACAGTGTGTTTTCCTGCTCAGCTAGCAGGAATAATAGTGACGTAATGCTATAGATGTATGGCTGTTGTCATTTGATGCTAATAACGAGTAAAGCTAAGTTACCTGAATGTCCTTTATTCCTCACATGGCCCTTTTCAGTTAAATGCTTCAAATCTGGATGTGTTCAATACCTTGAGATATGCCTTGTGGCAGCGCTGCCTTACAGACAGAAGAGTAGCCGATCTGAACTTCCACCAGAATGACTTCTGAGTACGATCTCCCATCTTTTAATTTTGCAGTGACCTTTTCATTTGGGAAGCAACTTTCCCTGTCTGCGTGCTGCCAGTCTGGAGACGAGCCCTGTACCTGTGCTGTGTGCACGTTGGCGCGTGGCTGTCACCGCGGGAGGATGATGCATTGTGAGAATGTTGCCTAAAGCACAGCAGCAAAGTTTGCGTTCGCAATCCGCTGAAATTAAAGCAGAGCTTGGCACGCTCAGCAACAGTTCAAAATCCGATCTTGTGTTGTCACAAATTTTCTGTCATTTGCTTAATGATAGCTTGAATTGTGTACGCTATCAGCTTTCCCTTCCTTACTGTAGAGAAATTTGTGTTCCCATTACATCGAGAGCTCTGGAGTTGAAAGCTGCTAGCAGTTGTGCTGCTATGCTCCTGATTTGCCAGAACGGAAAGAGCTGCTCACCAAATAGTCTAATTTCAGCATCTGTCAAAGAAATGAGTCCGATCAACAGTAGAGTTCATTTGATTGCTTTGAAAAAAATTAAGTGCTGCCTTATGACACACAAGGCATAAATTAAATCATAACTAGATCAAGATTACTGACAAGAAGTGATGACAGGTGTTGTGAATAAGATGACACAGGGCTGCTGCCCTGTGTAACAACTGTCAGTCATCGGCCAGTTCTGAGGTTCTGTGGAGAATGGGGAACAGTTCCTAGAAATGCGTAGGAACTGTTATTAACAATCACATCATCAAAAAAATAATTTATGGTACAAACATTTGCTTCTTGAGCAGCTGCAGACACATCTCATACAGCAGCATTCGTCGCAGCCGGGGGTGTAATACTGCAGGCAGATTTCGTAGAGTGGTTAGGACAAAGTCTAATGAGGATACTGGACGGGGGAGGCTGGGCTCGCTCTCTGGCACAGCCCTCTCTGTGACCCATGGTGAAGCACATCATGTGAGCACAGCAAGCAGTGTGCTCTGTGCCTGGCCCACGTGGCTGCTGGCTGCCAGGTGAACCCCTGGATCCTCTGCACACCCAACTTTCAGTCATGAAACGTCATGAAAATACAGCAGCAGGGAGGAAGGCTCGGCCTTTGCTCCGGAGAATTACACACAGTACCAACAGTGACTGCTGCTGGGATTGCAGTGGTCCTCCACGTGTAGCCAGATCATCCCCACATGCTGTTATTTAGTGGATGCAGACTGAGCACAAATATGTAGATGAAATTATATCATCTTTGACATGTTTGACGCTTACATTCCCCTAGTTAGATTCTGCGGTCTCTGCTGCAGTTTAGAATGAGTAAAAGGAGAGGATCTTTGTGGACAGAGAAATGGATGGGTGGGAAATGTCTGATAGGCAGGCCCTGTGCATCAGCATCCTTCTTCAGAGAAATGCATCATTATGTCTGAACTGTGCTGTTTATGAAGTATCATTAGCATTATTCAGTTACTGACTTCAGATGTCTTCTTCTCTGGTCAGAGCAATCATTATAGGTTTATCCAAGAGGAGCTGTGACAGATGTCATGGTTTGTTACAGTCACTGTATGCCAGATTTAGCCTCCAGTTATGTACTGCTTGAGTACTTTCTCTAAAAGCATCTTGTGAGTACCCTGCAGTAGAAACAAGTGACAAGGACTTCAGATATATTTGTGACATTGAATGGACGCATTTTTAGGATGAGATTATGATGTGGTAAGCAGGCAAACAAAGAAGCAGGAGATCCTTTGCACAAAGCCAGCTCCCTGCCTTTTCTTAACTCTGTCTTTTCATTTAGATGACATACTAATAGTAGTCAAGTGAACTAAATTGTCCTGCAAATCTGAGGCTATGTTTTTTTTTTGTCCTCCTGTTGCAAAACTATTACACTTGTTTAATATGACCTGTATTTTTCTTAAAGCTCAAACTACTGTATTAAGTGTTGTGGCAAATTTTTAAGAAGATGAAAAAGGAAGGAGTAAATGAGTGTGGCTTCTTGTGACACAGGGATGTGGGTCCAGGCTCAGTGATTGACTGGGATTGGTCTTCAGCTCCAAAATGCACAAAATGCTGTTGTTTGGGCCAGCATGTACGTAGAGGCAGTAAGTTACAGCTCTGTCTGGCTAACTGTGAAGACAGGATCCAGTGCCGTCATGTGCGCTTGAACGCAGACTTTGTGTGTCATTAGAGACAAGTTACAGCCTTCTGCATCAGGGGCCTTCTGCCCTCCCTGTGCGTGTTGGGGTTGAGCTCTGGCTTTGTAGGCTGGGTGAGGAACTGCGTTTTAAGCTGACACGGTACCGCTTGTTCCATATGTACGTGGGGAGTTACAAGCTGGCAGCAGTCACTGAGTGCTGTGTTCCAGGTCAGCTATCAAGTGCTCGTGAAGAGGACATGTAAATACCATATGTTAAGTTTGACTGATGAAAACAAATACACAAAACCCTGGAGAACTCACTGGTGTCATCATAACCCTCAGAAATTCTTTCCTGCCCGCTAGAGAGAGAAGTGAGAAAATGAGTGGCAGAGCATGGATTACCAATCACAGCTGATGCTTCAGTATTTAATTGATGCTCCAAAAGTTGAGAGTAAGGATGTAACAATGTCCTCTGTAACAGTCTGTAAAAAAGAAGATTCTTGTGAAGGTTTCTATCAGAAGTAGTGCTTCTGTCTCTAAGGAGGAATCGGGATCTGTATCCATCTCACCAAACCATCAATAGGATGCTTCCAGAATAACCGCATTCTTCTGCATAGGCCGCTTGTCCCATTGATGCTTTCTTAGGGACACTGCTGCCATTTGCTCCTTAATTAGGAGATTAGGAGAATTCTTTGACTGAAAATTAAGAATCACTACGGCTTATTTTTATCACTAAAAGATCGCTCCAGCAACTTCCTCCAGGAAATTGCAAAGGGAAGTCATTATGAGAGGGGGGCTGGGGAGGCAAACGCCAGCTAGATTGTGCATATGAACCCCAGATGAAATGCATCCCCTGTCTGTGAGGGGGGCAGAAGTGGTGTTTACTAGGTCATTTACCATGTTCTTGTTTTTAAAGTTTCCTTTTCCACGATTACTTGTTGACCTTAATTGTTTCCATGCCCATGAGATAAGTCTTTGTACTTCCTATGGAGGCTTAACAGAGAGGTCTGGGGATTGCTTTTGCTAATTGCCCTGTATTCCTTCATTTCCCCTGAGTATCTGTGGCAAGCCTATTCCCACATATGCTACCAAAATCCATTTTAATAGAAGGGGCAGCAATGCACAGCTGACGACATATGTTTAGCTGCATTCAGTGCTCGCTGAAGCATGCCTATCATGTTACATAAAAGGAGAAGGTCAGTACAAAACAAACAGCTTTTTACAAGCTACAGCTTAAGGATCCCGTCCTAAAGAACGCTTACGTTTCAGAGAGAGGCAAATAAGCTTGTCCTTGAGCTCTGTTCTGTGTCATGGCTTTTTTTTCCCTTCTTTTGCATAGATTAGAAATGCTGCTCGTCTCCCAGGACAACCTGTGTTAAAACATTCTCTTCTGGCAGAAATAAAGCTGTCCTGGACCCGAACCTCAGCTCCCCCCAGCCACCCCAGCAGGATGGAGCTGCCTGCCCACACCCCACACACCTGCTGCTGCTCCTGCAGTACCTGGTGCTGGGCTGTGGGATGGGTTGGCTCTGCGTGGGGCAAAGTGCAGAACAGCCACAGAACAAGATACTCAAGGAAAACTTGGCCTGATGTCAGTGGAACTATTTATTTCCTTTCAATTTTTTTTTTTTCCCCCCCATAAACTGGCCTGGTACAAGGTATGAAGTGACTCAGAGGAGATTTCTTAATGAAAATCCCTTTACCTTTAATGGGAGTGGTGCACACCAGTCCCTTCTGTGCCCATGCTTACCTCTGGCATAAGACAAGGTCTCTTCACTGGGGGCTGGAGGAGAGAATTGAAAGCTTGCTCCATGCCTGGGCCAACAGCCTCTCCTGTCGCAGATGGGCACGGCTTTGGGCTGAGGAATCCATGTCTGCTGGGTGTGCTGGGGCACACAAGCCCGAGGCAGGTTGGGGGAGAGGGCTGTGGCCTGCAAATCCACTGAGACAGAAAGATGTTGCTTCCTGAGCTCAGTCCTCATGTGATGTCGCTTGAAGCAGCTGAGTGGCACTGTCTGTAAGGGCATCCTCCTATTCTCAGCCTTTCCGCATTTTTTGGAGCCTTTGCAAAATGCACCTCCCCTGGGAAGCACTGCTGATTCAGCAGATTCCTGCAGACAAGGACTGTTTGTGGCACTGATTCATTCACTTCTGTTATTTATACCACTGCGTTAGGTGCTGTGTGAAGCAAGAGCAAAGCACTGCTCGTGGCCCTGGGGCATCTGAAGTCAAGAAAAAGGCAGAGTACAGGAGCATGTCACTCGTGAGAGGGTTGAAGGAGCAGCACTCCTTCAGATGTAGTCAGATGGGTGAAGAAGAACTGTGCTTCACACCTGAACAAAATCTTAGCTCCTCCACTTCATTTCTTTCTTTTTTACATGAGGATGGACTGCTCCAGGTGTCTGTGCTGAGCTGCAGCCTTCCAGCCCACTGGGTGCACTCCGTTCTGCTGCAGCAGGAGGGCTGCAGGACCCTGTGCCCAGCTCAGTGCAGACAGGTACTGCTGCCCATTGCTATTGCTGGGATGTTGTTTGTTACAGATAGCCAGATACCTGCAGCTAGCAGGACCTGATGCATCTCAGGAAGCATGTTTCTTCCCCTCTCACACAAATGTTTCTTCTGTTGTTAAATGATGTCTCACGTAAGCAGTATCTCATCTAAGAGGATCATGATTTCTTCCAGACTTCCAAGTGAGTATGTAAGTGTCCAGGTCTGCCAGCTGTGGGCTTTGTGCTCATCTCAGGATGCTTTTGTGATCTTACAAACTGTCAGGGTACAGCAGGAGCAAATATGCTGCCAACATGGGTGCAGGTGCAGATTTGCCAGGGGGAAAGTAAACTTCTTTCAGTTATTTGATTTTGCAGTGGATTTCCCTCCTATTCTTATTTTCTTTTCTTTACTGTAGGCATTAAAATGATGCCAATGGTTTCAGCGTTCTTTGGGGGAGAAGTTTACAGATCAGTTCTTGGTGTGGGCTGCTGAAATCCCAGTGCCTGGCTGTGCAATCTGGGGGTGCAGGCTCTGGGGCAGCTGCTGCTGCTTCAGGCTTGGTGGGACGCTGGGGGATGGGCCATCCATTGATCAGTTTGTCTCCCTTGTGCTTCCCAGTGTTAATGCATTCCGCGAATCCTAAATTCGCACTTGTTTGCAGCATGAGGAAACCAATCAGAGACAAAAGTTCATTTATAGGGGATACGCTGCTGCCTGTTCGTAGCTGAGGACCAAAGTTCCTGTATTTAAGCAGTTATTTCAGGCCATAAACACATCTGACACTGCTGACAGCAGATGCACCTGCCCAAATTGACACGATTAATTGCTGCCAAGTATATTAAGCGAAACCCAAGCTCCGAGGGGGATTTTCAGCACGTTCAGCCATGTCCAGGGCTTGGACAACAACCCCAAGTTTTTTCAAGCCTAAGGATGCCCTGAGCCTCTGTGTAGAGCACGATGAGATCGCAGCCCTTGTGTACACACAGCTCCTGCAGCCCTGCTGGCTTCTCCACCCTGAATTTGCTGATTTGATGGCACAGGTTGCATCTTTACAGCCCAGCGCGTGCTCTGGGAGCTGCCCAGGAGCCCACGTGCTCCCACCATAGCAGAGGTGGCGGGGTTCCCTCGTGGAGCTGTGGCTGTTGGCGATGGGGCAGCAGCACTCACTTCTCAGCAGGTGCAGAAGTCCTGCAGTAGGAATGTGTGCAGCCTCATAGCAAAATAGACATCAGTTAATCTCTCATGCCTAGATGATTTTACCGTGACGTTCTGCCAAGCAGCCTGAGGCTGTGAAAAATAAACTGCTAGCATTATAGTATCATTACATTTCTGATTCTCCAAAGAAGCCAATATTTGTTTGCTTTTCTCTGAAGTGTTTCATGTCACCATGAAGACACTCTCCCCTTCTTTTCAGGGGTAGGAAGAAAAGCCTGGCAATGATTGCACAGCCTGGGTTCTGTCCTGCTGGGTGCTCTAGATGGTTTGCTTCTCCTCTCCCTCTCCTTCCCTCTCCCTTTCCTTCTCTCTCTCCTCATTTTTTTCTTCTTTTTGCTTTATCCTTGGGATAGCACTGATTTTGGAAGTAGCTGTAGGGTGGCTCTCATCACAGATGTGACTTGAAGTGCATTTCCAGAAGTCAGGCTTTTTCTCAGCACAAAGCACAAGATGTGAGCAACCCATACAAAGCACCTCATTTTCTCTCTTCTTTGATATCTTTGCAGTTGATTTCTGTTGATAAACATCCTTATGCTACTTGAGTGACTGCTGCAGAGATCATAAAAGCTCTCAACAAGTAAAGTTTATAAACGAGTCATTGAACCGATGGTCTCACCTAGAGATGGCTCTCCCCTGTTGTTCAGAAGGTAGAAAGTTAACTTGTTTTTTCTTTGAAGGCTTTCATAGATACATTTACGATGAGAATCAGCAAATTACAGTGACTTGGCATCCTGGAATCCAGTGTTCCTGCTGGGCATCTCATTGAAAGCTGCCTTTTACTATTGCAGATGGCAGAAAACTGCGAAGGAAATCATTACATTGTTGGTTTTTTGCTCTGTTTAACAGCAAGTGCTGAATCTTCATGAGATGTTAAAACGTGCAGCATTTCAGCTGTGCTCAGAATTTGTGTGAAAGCTGAAAAGAATCAGGGAATTATGGCCACCTGTTTCCATTAGAAATGTGCCAGGGAAGAAGCCTTAGCTGCAGTGCTAACCTGTGATACACAGCCTTAACATTTTTTGATTATCAAAACCTAAAATGTGAAAAATTACTTTCTCTGAATCTTACAGTACAGAACAGGATTTCAGTCACAAATGTCAGAGGTACAACGATAAGGAAACAAAAGATGTAATGAAAAAAAAGCAAAACAACACCTTGAAAATTGTCCAGCTGTGTTTCAGCACAACTTTTTTTCTGTATTTCCTACATCAACTTTTGCCTGCAGGGGAGGGAAGGAAAGCGATGACAGGGCAATGTTACAACAGGAGAAAGACGATTAAGGATGGCATTTAAAAACAGAAGTAATAGTGAATGGTGTTGTGAATAGCAGTGCTGATTTGTAGGGGGCTGTAATTCCATAATTTGAAGGTTACATGGACTGGCTGTTATTTATAGGATTTCTTATAAACATTAGAAAAGCATTTCAGAACCAGTACTCTTAATTTCTGAGGAGAAATTAGCATGTCTGTATGGCAAATGGCAAATACTGAACAGCGAGAATCGGGATGCAGTGCATACCAAGACATCTTCTCAAACTATTTGTTAAACCCAAAGAGACAGAATGAGCATGCATTGCAAGTCCTTGAGTGGGCTGTTCTCTCCAGAAGAGAGAATTTCTGTTTAGGACTTATTGAATTTTTACATAGCACTTTATGCTGTAGACTTTGATTTTTTGGGTGAAGTGATTCACATCTGTCATCCTTTTTTGCTTTTCGTGTTTGCGTAAAGAGAATCAGTGTCCAAGCCTTCAAAGTATTTTACAAAAGAAAAAACCATTTAAAATTGGCATAGAAATGAAGGGATTGATTTCCTTAGGATTTACACCAGGGCAGGATCTGGCTCCTGTGCTGGCACATAGAATGCAGAGCACTGAGCGATTCCCATGTGCTGAACTGTGAGTCATTGCCTCACGTTTGGAAAGGAGATTTCTTAGCCCCACTGGAAATGTTGGGTTAGCAGCACTTTGCCTGCTTGGCTCTGGCAGTTGTCTTTCATTTTCTTTTTTGGAACACAAAATATATGGCAAGGAAGAGCTGTCAGGATTCCCCAGATCCTTCTTTCCTTCAAAGACATCTCCAGCATCTTTCTGTAGTAATACAAGTTTCCCTAGGCCTCTTGTTTTTCTTGGCTAAAGGAGGACCCGCTGCCTGCTTTCTGCAGTAAAATAGGACCCTGCACTTAGGGGAAAATTAGGGAGGAAAAAAAGGAAAAAGAAAAGGAAAAAGAGAAAGAAAAGCAATTTTGGGGGAGGAAAACCAAATCATTATCCCCTACTTTGTAGCTGTTACAGCCTTTCTGAGTATTGGGACCATCACGTTCCTAATGCTGATTAGCTCTGTTTCAGACTATCTCAGAAATGTGGGATGTCCTTGGAAGGAGCTGGGCTGCACTCACCTTCTCGAGAGCCGTTGGGATGTGGGGCCACAGCCTGGCTCCTGCTGCTCATCCTGCTGCTCATCCTGCTCCTCATCCTGCTCTTGCTCCTGGCTCCATGCAGCCCTAGGATCACAGTGCCACCAAACCCTGCTGGGATGGCCCGGCTGTGGGGAGCCCTGGGCTGGGGTTCCCAGTGTGCCTCACCTGGCACGGGGTGTGGGAACACGGCTACTAATGTGGGTGCTTTATTACTGCTCACGGGGAAAGCAGCAGAACTACAAGGACGTGCTCGTAATATTCTGCTGCTTGTCTATCTGTAACCCTGTATTCAGAGTAATGCTAGTTAATGCCACGTGTATGTGAAGGGAAAGGGTGAATACTACTAAGGCGGAGGTTGTCATCACCAGGCCCTTCTGCCAGAGTTACACAGTAGGCGAAAATGAACTAAAATTGCATCAGGAATGAGTTTGGCTTGTAGGATAGCTCCTGACTGAAGGCTACTTTTTGGTCCACTTTGATGTGTTGAAGAACAAGAACTTCCAGTACCAATTCTGCTTATGTGCATAAATCGTGGGGGTTGGAGAGAGAGAAAAGTGACTTAATGGTTCTTTTCCTTTATTAACGCAGGCTGTAGTCCACTGCAATGCCTATAAAGTGTGACAGATAACAAATGCTCAGCACTGAGCATACAGTCCAGCAGTGCCTGCAGTGTTTATACCCCCGTGGTTGAATAGCTGGGTAGTGAATGACAAACCTTTCTCTTGCATTCATGTTTTTCTTTTCCCATCTCTGAGCCTCCTGCCCTTTGCATTGTTTATACCTTGTCAAACCTGTTTTGAATAAAGCTGCTGCTGCTTTCTTGCTCTTGTCAGGGAAATTGCTGCCCTCTTCTGGCTCACAGCAGTTTTCCACCATCGGAAGGCATCTCCAAATGCCAGTTTCAACGCGATAATACAACCCAATATGAAATTAATTAAGGCTAAACAATAGTTTCTTTAAGACTAAATCAGAAACAAGGGCAAGCAGCCCTATCTAGGACAATAGGATTGGATCCAAATGCAGTTCTAAAGACGTGTCCCGCCTCCCCTGATCAGAGTGCATTTAATGAGATTCATGCAATTTCTTTCCGAAAACAATAGCTTTAACCATTGGTTGCATAACCCAGGATATCCAGCTGAGGCCCCCCAAGTACAGACTGTTCCACAAAAAGGAATGAGAAAAACTCTTCTAGCTCAACTTAAGTAATTAAAACAAGATCTGGAGAAATAGCCGGCCCGGTGAGATGTGTTCCTGGGGGTCAGGGAGTAGAGAAGGCAAGATAAAACTCCTGAGGGCTGAGTTACATTTGCCCACGGCTATCCTCTCTTTTTTCTACTGAAATAGGACTGAGCAGCTCCAAATGTTGAGCCCCTGAGTGCCCCCGGCCCCCTCTGCCCTTCGAGGCTTTCAGCACCTTGCCAGGATCAGGCCCTGCTGCTGTAATTTGGAAATGCTATCTATTGTCTGCATGCTGAGTGACTCTGGAGCATAAGCAGGCTGAGATGAATTTGAATGTGAACTGTGATTTGTGGCTGTCATTTTATATGGAATTTAAAGAGTTTCTTGGTTGCTGGAGCTACTGCCCTGAACTGAAGGATCTTATGCCATGCAACTGGATGGGAACAAGACGTGGCAATGCAGACAGTGCTATAGACAATGCTTATTTAGGATTGTGGAAGCATTACAAACAAAGGAAAAAATTCCTCTTTCCCCTCCAGCTACAATAGCTTCGTGAAGCATTCAGAGCAACAAATGTCATTTTCTAAGAAGTTAGCACCAGCAGTCTGAGGAGAGCATAACCCTAACAGGGCTGTGTGGAGAGCTAATAGCCATGGCCTCTAATAGGCCATGTTAATGGCAGGCACTATTGCAGAAACTAAGCACTTCATGCATAGCAAAACGCTTCAGTTAGCTTCCAACCAGCCCTCTTTTAAGACTAAATCTGTTTAAGCCGTGCTTTGAAGATCTAGCTTTTGAATCCCATTCTGATAGCATATAGCAGTCTTGTTTGTCAGGTGATTTTGAAAGCCATGTAGCAAATACAATCTCCTGTTCCCAAGGCAGGAGTGAAGGCAAATGAGAGGTGCTTCTCTGATGTCTGTTTAGAACTTGCAGGCACGATGTGTGTGCATGAAGCTGAAACAGGACTTTTATCTGGATATTTTAAAGGCTGTATTTCCTCTGAGGCTGAGGCAGGACACAATTAAAGCTGCATTACTGGTGCCTTTCACATAATTACTTATGATAAGGCCAAGTGTGGCCATTGTTCACAATTAAACATTTGAGCATCCAACAGATGTGCTTTGATTTGGCAGAGTTCTCCAGCATCCAGCCTTTTATCGGCATTTGTAGCAGCATTTATTTCTATATAACTGTTTAAATAAGTAAGATAAAAGATCGACTATGAATGATCATAGAATCATAGAACGGCCTGGGTTGCAAAGGAGCACAATGCTCGTCTGGTTCCAACCTCCTGCTGTGTGCAGGTCACCAACCAGCAGCCCAGGCTGCCCAGAGCCACATCCAGCTTAGCCTTGAATGCCTGCAGGGATGGGGCATCCACAGCCTCCTTGGGCAACCTGTTCCAGTGCCTCACCGCCCTCTGGGTGAAAAACTTCCACCTAATATCCAACCTAAACTCCCCTGTCTCAGTTTCAAACCATTCCTCCTCATCCTATCACTATCCACTCTCATAAACAGCCTCCTGTTCATACGCTCCCTTCAAGTACTGGAAAGCCACAATGAGGTCTCCCCAGAGCCTCCTCTAAGCTAAACAAGCCCAGTTCTCTCAACCTTTCTTCATAAAGTGATAGCACAAGGGTTTCTTTATTTTACAATCATTATCCTACACCCAAATTTGTTCTGGTCTGTTTACGTTGTGGTCTGGATGAAAGTGCTCCCAACCTGTGCTTTAAAGCAAAACAAGGAGAAGAACCAGGCTGGGGTGGTCAGAATGGGACATCCCAATTGCTGCTTTCAGCTCAGGATGAAACCCAGTGGGGGTTTGCCACCTTTTGGAGGTGTTCCTCGTTCAGCTCTGCCTGGCAGGGTTAAATACAGTTGAGTTTGTTTCTCACGAGTTTGCTGCAAGTCTGATTCCAGCTCTGTGGTCACATTAAGGGTTGAACAAATCCACTTGCTGCCCACATAGGCTTCTGTAAATACTGTTTATCTGTGATGGAGTTGTCTGCTTGCAGAAACCCAGAGGAGAATCACTGTGAGCACTCCCTGTATGTTTTTCTCTAAAGGTATGCAAGCACACCCAAAGCTAGTTCCGTGTGTGCCGCACTGAAGGAGAATTCACATGGCCACAGGGCTTGAAGCAGGTCCGTATAGGAGCTCAGCTCCTTTCTGGGACTGGAGAACAGAGTTGGGGCCACTCTGCAGGAAACTTCCTCTATCTCGTTGTGGTTGGGCTGGTCATGCCATGGGACCGTTCCCATGCCACTCTGTCACTGCTGCTTCCAATCCCAAGACAGATTTTCTGTTCAAACAGAAGGGTTGGGACAAGCCTTTCAACAGCTCCTTGTGGTGTTGGGGATATTTCAAGTTGAGCTGTGTAAAATGCTTTCCGGTCCTTAAAAACGATCTGAAATTTGGGTGAAAACCCAACCCAGCTGTTGTTCCGTGGGCTGGCACATGCTGCTATTATCAGCTGTCCCCACCTGGGTTATATTTATGTCTGACTCAACGTTTGTTAATATTTGAAACAAGGTATGAAAAAAACAAACAAATAATAATAAAAAAAAACAACCAACAGAGCAAAACCCAACGACAGCGTGGCTCTGCATGTTACCAGATGCCACTGTGGTGATTTCGAGCATAAGCTGTAGAATTTTATCTTTTAAATGGAGCCATCCCTTGGGCACAGCCACTGCCCCTGTCCACAGCTATCCTTGTCACCCGGCCGGCCGCCGCGCTCGGCGCTGCGAGGCTCACACCATCCAGCTGTGAGGGCTGTGTGAGGAGTATCGCAGCGGACAAGGGCAGGGATCGAGGTCTGTGGTCCTGGGGACATTGTGGTTTAAAGGGACTGGCGTCTGGGTGTGTGCAGTCATCCTTCAGAAGGGCGAGACCACGATGGAAAGCAGCTAGGGCTCAAGGCCTCTGTATGCTTTTATTTGCATTTATTGCTTGCGATGGGAGACATTCATCCTCAGATATTTCTAGAATTAGGAGGAAATGAGAAAAGACAACAAAAGAGTCTAACGCTAACAGCAGGAGGCTGGGAATAGTGCATGGTGCTGCAGGACACGAAGCAGCTCCATCGCCCTGTTCTGCTCCAGTGGCTGCAGCTCTGGAGAGTCCCAGTGCCGGTGCATCCACACCTCAGCCTTCACAGCATGGCCTGAGCGAGGCTCAGCCTGTGAGCCCAGGGGAAGCTCTTAGTCTGTTGTTCCTCATCCCTCATTTTGGTACGGCCTTACGTGGTATTGCGAACTCACATGGTTTTGGTGCCCATCTGGATTTGCCATTTCTCCTCGCACCAGCCGTGAGACAGAGCCACCTCCATTAGTGCAGTGGATGTAAAAAGGAATGGCCCCTTTTGGGGAGTCTGCTCCCCATCTCACATTAGCTTTGTCCTCCCCCTACACTCTCTGTTCTTGTACAAGACAATTCTCATCTGCAGATGTTTTCCTGGAGCAGCCCAGTTCTCCTCCATCCCCTCTCCTTCTGACGAGGACAGAAAAATACATCCTCAAGTTTGTATTTTAATAAATGTTTGTTTGGTAGAAAGTGATGGGCGTTAGCTAAATGAGTAATCTGCAGTGTTTAATTCTGTAACTCTTTAAATCTGTCTTTAAAACTTTATGGGATGTTGCCTGCGAGAAAAATAGTAATAGCTCTATTTTGTACTTCAGTCACAAGTGGTTGCAAAAAGAACAAGAGAACAAGGCAGATTCATAGAAAACCAGATAATGTGAGTACAAAGTCACCACAGCATCTGTGAAGGACTCTCCAAGATACACCTTTCCAGGGATTTCTAGCATGGCTTTTGAGCAGCTTGTATGCCTTTGTAAGGCAGAGCAGCTCCAGCTGTGACCACGCACAGCCCCAAATCTTCTGAGCTTTAGCATTTATCAAATGACAGTCCTAAAGTTGACAAAAGCAGAATCCTCGTGGGAGGTGACATCCCTGCACATTGCCAGGTGCTCAGCTCAGCTGGGGACATAGGGCTGGGGGCTCAGAGAGGTGACCAAGTAGTAAGGGAGGGCTAAACTGAGTTCCAGGGCCTTGCTTTCACAACAAACTTGCTGCTGTTTTACAAATCAGTATGAAGGTAGAGAAGTTAATACTGCAAACTGTAGCAAACCTTTCAAAATTTCCTGCGCAGGTGGGTGTACACCAGGCAACTTTGGCAGCATTGGCTGTAGCCACATCTAAGTGATGCAATCTTATGTAGAAGAAAGTTGTAGGAGTGCCATATTTCTTCATTTTAAGGTAAACTTTTGAAACTTCTTTGCACAGCTTCTTCTGCTTGGCACTGCACAGCACTGCACAGCACCAGCAATGTCTCTGCTGGCTGATAGGGGCTCAGGGGTCTCTGTCTTTTAGAAACGTGCAGTCTCATGCAAGGAAATGTAAAAGTTTACTTGGAAAGACTGCTTACAGCTATCAATTTATTTCAGAATAAAGAAGGAAAATTATGATAATTGTTTCATCTCAAAAATAGATTACAAAAAAGCCCAAGACCCTATAGTGATGCTAATGCAAGTTTCCATTTTTCGGTCCCATTTTGCTAAATAAGTTTTATGAAAAACAATTTGCAAACTCTGAAAGGTGTTGAAATGGGCATTTCTGAGATTTGAAAATATTGGAGGAGTACGTGCAAATGAACCAAGGTTGGTCAAAATTTGGGTCAGCTCAGCCTGTAGTAAGCACTGTGAGCTGGGATGATGGTACACGAGGGCTGCGCTGTGCACGATCATCCTCAGGGCATGGGGTGGATTAGGTGACCTCTGCAGAGTCATTCCAGCCCAGTGATTCTTTGAGAAGGCAAACACACTGGAAGATGCAAATCTTATCTGAAAAGTGTAATGTGAGGCCTGCTGGTGGGATCCCACAAATAATCTGGATTTTGTATGGCTGTGGGAGAAGGTTCAGTGAGTAACTGCTGATTGTTGGTGTTTAGCAGATGGGAAGGAAAGGCAAAGGAATGGTGTGCACAGGGTGTCTGCTAAGTCAGGAGGTTGCATTTTAGTATCGCCCACCTGAGCTGCACGGTGCTCTGAAAAATGGGCAGCTCTTTCAGTTGCTGCAATCTCAGAGAGAATAAAACCCTGCTTGGATGTCTCTTATAAAGAAATCCTTCTGGACATGGCTGTGCAAAACATTGGAGGAGATTAAAGCATAGCATTCCAGTGACTTGTTTAAACATATCTCATTCTATCTCTTTGCAGCAATCCTTAAGCCCCAACCACCAAAGACTATCTCCTCACAGCAGTGACAAATTCCAATCCCAAACAAACCACCTGGGGCACGCTGAATTGCTAAACACAAATGTCAGGGGTCTATATTATTTCCAATATTCTTTGACATTGCTCATGATGTGGCCTCTGGCACATTCCCAGCAGAAGAAAGTTCAGTTATATTTCTTTCAATTAAAGAATCCGATTCAGTCAACTAATCATGTCAAAAAATGTCTGGAGGAGGGGAAGGGAAAGGAAGAGGAGAGCGTGAGTGTGCGGCGGTGTATGGGATGGGCTGGCTCATGCTGCCTGCAGGAGGCACGCTCACTGTGGGTTCTGGCTGGCAAAAGGGCTGACGAACAGAAAAGTGCCACATGTGGCAAAAAGTTTATTGATTTGATAAAATTATAGAAGTCCTGCTATTGCACGGGCTGCTGCTGTGAAAATTGTGTTCCTAGGTCTCAGTTTTCCAGAGAATGGTAGGAAAGTTTGCGGATGGTGAGGATCAGGGTAGCAGTGAGATGGTGGCCTGGAACAGCTGGGGCTGCTTCACCTGTTTCAGTGTGCTGCTGGTCTTTGGTGGAAAAAAAGCAAAGGTTCCCAAACCTCAAAAAAAGTCCAGGATTTTAAGAGTATTTGCATTTGAAATGTTTTGCCAGGTTACACAACAGGATGCAATCCTTGGGATATTTCTGCTTAGGCTTTCCAAACCTCCTTCTCTGATGTCCTCTGATGATAACACTGCTGAAATGGAAGCAGATGGACCTCTGCATCCTATCACCTTGGCAAGTCTCAGGGGTTTTTTGGGCTGGGGTCTCTTTAGGCACTGTGAGGCAGCAGCCAGATTTCCATATGCAGAGCAGCTGTGGCATTTCTCATTTCTTCTGTACACCCGTGTGGCAATATGTCCTAAAACCCACCCCAAGCTGATGCTTCTCTTGGGTGCATGCAGCGAGATGCAGCACAGATGTGCAGCCTGCTCCTCTCTTGCACCACTGCATGGTCTTATGACTAGAGACATTTGTGAAAATATTCCAGCACATTTCAGTTACCAAGTCAAGCAGTGTTGATCTGAGGGATCTACATGGCCATATGAGCGTGCATGTTTTTGGAACATCAGTTTTAAAATCAGGAAAGCATTGCATTTTTCTCAACACCAAATGCAGTCTCACTACTGGAGAGAAGCACTGCGTGCCTGCTGTGCCTAGACCTCAAGGTATGCTCTGGTCAGGGATCAGCACTGCTGGTAACCTCACACTGCAAAAGCTGACATCCCCGGGGAGGGAAATATTGAGGACAGATGTATGAGCTATCGGACTCTGCCCGTTTGTTGCAAATTCTGTGTCATGCTGCACATCTTACATACATTAAGGAGCAAATGGGCTCATTCCCGTGGCAGCAAATATCACAGATCAGAACAGAAATTATTTATGGTGACAGGCAGGTGGTACTGCAGACAGAGATTTCTCTTAACCTCGTGGAAATATGGTCACAGTGGACCCATGGAGGCTGATTTTTTTTCTTCCTGCTGGCTTCAGAGAAATGCTCTGGTTTCAGTCAGTAGTATTTTAAAATAGTGATGTCTCAGGCATGTGGACTTTGTACAATCCTTGTTTCTTTTCACCCAAAGCAGTACGGATAACACAAGTTCATAGCATAAATCATGTTTTTATCGGAAATTTACCTGTGTGTGTTTGCCATCACGTCTCTTAGACTGGGATAAGGAGACACAATCCAAATCCCCACATCTCTGTGGAATGGGAGATAAATCTGTGCAGGGAAGATGCTGAAAGGCCGTGTTTAACATCTCTACAGCTGCAGCTCAGAGCTGGGAGCTGTATGCAGTGGCTGCTGCCCAGCTGAGGCTGCAGATGGAGGCAGAGCCTGACTGGGTCCTGGCTGTGAGCTGTGGGGAGGGGTGGGTGGGCAGCTTGCACCTCTTGTACCTTTTGCTCTGTGATGTGGGGGAGATAAGTTTAGAGTGGATCAGGGATACTCATAGGATGCGAAAGCTCTTCCTCCACCAGAAGGAACTGAAGAGCTCGGTGTTTCTTATAGCACTGCAAGAAGGGAGATGGGTTTGTTCTTTCTGTATGACTGGGGAATGTGAAAGGAGGAGGGAAGATAAACTGAACAGCAAACGTTGGTGCAGGAACTACTGAGCAAGAGATGCCCCTGAACACTTCTGTGCTGGAAATGAAGAGGTGTAACAGCCATCCCGGCGGTGAGGCTTACTTAGAATCATAGAGTTCTCCCAGTTGGAAAACTCCCCTGTGGATCATTGAGCCCAACTCCTGGATCCACACAGGACAACCTAAAAATCAGGGTCACGTTATGGGACGTTATGGAACTGAGACAGGAGCAGCAGGCCAGTGTCAGGACGTCCTTAGTACCACGGGAAGGAATAGAAATGTGTTCTAATACATTTGGTGCCATTCTCATATGTAGCAGTGTCCAGTGAACAGATGCAGAAATCCCCCTTTGGAAGGAGTGCACTGCTCAGCACTGCAGTGCCTGCTGTGGGCACTGTGCAGTCACTGCTGTCCATGCAGCAGCACTGGGCTCAGAAATCTATGCCAGCACTGCTTTGCTCCTCCAAGTCATGGTGCTTTTATGGCACTGTTTGAGTGGGCGCTTTGTGTAAATATGGAATGGCACTGGGGCCAGAGATAAAACAAAAAACAAGAAAACAAATGGAGAGTTTAGGGGTGATGATGTGCATTTACAGATTATTTTTGCTTAGTGGCCAAAATATCCTCGAACCGGGGGTGCTGCAGGGGAGGGGGGAGTCCATAAAGTGTTGTGGAATGAATACACTGCTGAACTAATGAATAGAAACAAGATGTTGGAACCACCACCTAGAGAGGCTGCTGAGTGGCCATAATCAGAGCTCCCTAGGAGGTGGCCAAAATGTCTCCTTGCTATTCATGAGGTCAGAATAGCTTTCGTTTTATAATGTGATCTTTCTTCCTGACCTCCTCTCTGCTCTTAAATGACCTCAGGACTATAAATTCCCTCCTAGAAATAGAATTATTTACTTAACTGTCCTCTGTTTGTTTTAGTCAGTTGTGATCGTTCTTTCGGAGATGTCATTTTGAATCTAAACGGAATTTAGTGGCAGCAGACTCTGGTGTCACTGAGTTTTTGTACTAAAACATGCCTTATATGCACTCACTATGGTTAATTTGCTTGTAGAATGTACCTGCCTCCTATAACCTCCCTATGAGAAATGTTTTGGATGTATTAAAGCTGATCCTACCAATATTTCAGGACTAATTTGCTGCTGCTTTAAATATCAAGGATAGATTTCCAATGGATCCTAAGGCTTAAAACATTTATGTATGGACAGTAGTTCATATATACTTATGCTTGAGCTGAAGTGCTGTATATACAGCTTGCTGGAGAACGTGTGTACTTTTTGTGAGTATGGCAGATTGCTCTCTAAAGACCACTATGACAGCATAAAACTCTATTATTTTCCATTGAGTTCCAGCAGCACATTTGTCTGCATTATCATTCTAATCGTTTATGGTAATTCTGCCAAAAAGAAAAAACATCTTTTTGAAGCAGGAGGATGGCTTAAATAAGCAATATTTATAGCTTTGGAAATGGTGTGTTCTGGATGTTAATAATTAGATTGAAGGTTCAAAACCAAAGCAGTGGCATAAAGTTACTGAACTTGAGATCAGTTTTGTTATTTTGATGCAAGAGTAGCGAATGAGTGAATGAATGAATAAATAAATAAAAGAACTAGGTCAACCTGCAGACCAACAGAAATTTGATGTTTTATTTTGCTCTTTGTTTATGGGGTTCACAAAAGTTCAGTTTATGTTGTACCGAGTCTGAGCCTCACATGCTTCCAACTTCAGGGCCAGATGTGGAAAGTACCTCAGTGCTGTAAAAAGCAGTTTAAAAGATTGTCTGAGTCAGATGGAGCTCGGAAACCACAGAGATCTCAGAGAGGCTCTTGGGAAACCTCCAGCCGAGATTCCCAGATAAACTGTGATTGACTTTGAGTTGGTGTGATCCAGAAGGAGGACACTCGGACTCGAAAGGTCTCCAACAAAAGGTCCAAAGCTCTCAGAAGTGCTCCCAAGGTTAAGTGTGGGGGAAGAGGAATTGTGATTGTCAAATAAATCGTCGAAAGTAATGCTTTGTTTGTAGCTTGTGAGTTCAACAAGCATGTCCGCTTTGAAGATCGGCGCTGCTCTGTCAAATCACTTAAGGTTTGGTTTGGAGCCCGTTTGTATTAATGGAGCAGCTTCCTCTGCCTCAGTGAACTGAGCTGCTTGGTATCAGTTCATAGGAGCTCACCAGCCTTCTGCTGCTGCTGGGATAGCTGGGGGCACTCAGTTGGTGCCAGCACTCTCACACAGACGTGGTCCATGTGTTGAAGGAGCCATTGCTAATCTACACCTGCCCTGGTCAGCTGAACGGCTGCTGGATGTCGCTGGGTGAGTTAGGAGTGTGCACAACCACAGCTTGCTCCCCCCTCAGCATGAAAGCTCCCCTGGCTCCAGTTGCTACTCCAGTTGCCATGCCTGGGGTCTGCTAATGTCTGCTGGGGCCTCAGCGTCTTTTCATACCATGGGTATGAAACCCTCTCTAACAGCTCAGGAATTAGGTGTTTTCCTATCTCTGCTTCCAGGGAGGTATTTGGGAGCATTTTCCAGCACAAAACACGCTGACTAAAAAATGCAGCTTCATTCTCCTCAGCACAAGCAGAGGAGTCAGTGGTGACGCAACAGCAGGGTGAGGCCAGCAGATCAGTTAAGGCCAGATTTTGAAAGCTAAGTAGTCAGCCAGCAAGAACTGCGGAAATATGTAAGCAGTGTGTAACCAGATTCTGTCTGATTACAGCAAACTGGGTGCTTGCTTACATGTGAAACTGTCCTTTAATCACTGTGAACCTGAATCTGAGAGTTGCCCTCCCTGTTGTACTTCGATGCTTACACACCTCTTCCAGCATTATTTTGCCTCTCCTGTCCTCCAAATTAGTGCATTCCTTTTATCTGCTTTCTAATTCAAGGTTTTTTTTAAATGAAAGTGACAGAAAGGATGGCAATCAGAATTACTCGGCAGAGCACAGCTGATGATAACCACTTAACCAAAAGTGTCTCTGGCAGATAGATTTAGTTTACCTAAGAGTTAATGGAAAGCAGTGTCCAATTCCAAGTGTTGACATGATTTGTCAAGTTTGCCATTGTATATGTTTGAAGTTTCCTTTGAGGGGAACTGACCCAAAATTGTAACACTAAATAAACACACTCTTCAAATAACCAATGGCAGTTTCCTAAATTGCCAATCAAATCCATAAATAACGACACAAACTCTGAGTGTATTGAAGTCCTGTTTAACAGAACAGAATTCAACAATAACATTCCTATTAAAATGTATTTTCATTCCAAAGCAGTCTCCCCATGAACATTCAAAATGTAAACAGCCCTACAAGATTTGTAAATTATCTTTACCCCTTGGGTGGGTGAGGGGAATGAATCTGAAGCTGCATTAGAAACCCTAAAGTTGGATATGAAAGTCGCAGAGACACAATGCTGCATATTGTCGTAATTAGCACTTCTTGCTTAAAGAAATGAAAGCAAAGCCCAGTTGTCTTGGGTTATGAGGGCTCCAGAGTCTAAGCAGCATTTAAAGCAGTCTTATTTTGTGAAAGAAAAGGAAATGTCTTTGCATTTTGTTCCCAGCAAATGCCATATCGCTGTGGCAGTATTCACCCCAGTTCCGCACAGATGCCCAGGACTGGCACCTATCTCTCCCAAGTCCTTTGGTGAAATCAAAGGAAAGAGAAATTCTGCTACAAATTACTCTCTAGAGTCAGGAGTAAGAAGAAAAGAGAGTGTGAAAGCAAGCTGGAGAGGGAATGGAGTTCAGCTCATTTTTGCTTCAAGTTCTACCTTTTTGCTCTGTCCACCCAACTGGGCTTCCATCACCCAGCTTGGCAACTCTGTTCCTTCTCTGCTGTGTGGCATGAACCTGCCTCCTCCCTGCTTTGATGTTGTGCAATTTGTATGTTTCCTTGTTTAAGGGCACTGAGGAAAAAGGAGAAATCTGTCAAGGAAGCCATCTGCTTCTGAAATCCCCTTCTCTTCCAGTTGGGTTCAGTACTTTCCTGGGATGCCCAGCGTTGTAGCTCCTTTCACAATGGGATGATTCGAGGCCCACTGAAGTCAGCAGACTCTAACAGACCACAGTGAGCTGTGGCTTGAGATCTTATCTTGCACAGACATTTCATTTTTTCTCATTCAGTCTGTATTCAGATGACTGCTGGAAGCTGTTGGGAATCCTAGCAAATCAGCATCCCCTAGAAGGGGTGTTCCTGTGCCAAAAGGGTGCCCTGAGCTGCACTCATCATTCCTGGTAAGGACAGCAGGGCTGAGCGATGGGGGCCACCTCTCCAGAAAGGACAGTGTGGGTACATGTTGTGGAAATATTGAAGAACATCCTGAAGGATAAATAAAGTGGTGTGAGGTGCAGATATCACTGCAAGCAGGAGAGCCCGCTGCAGGTTGTGGCACTGTGCAAATGAGTCTCTGAGCACCCTGTAAATCGGTGCCTGCTCTTCCTGTGCCCCCATTTTACCACAGCTGCTATAAATTTGGATGGGCATTGCCAAAAATTCAGTGCCAGGAACAGCCATGCAAAAGGTGAGCTTGTTTGCTGAGAAGGCTGACATTTTGGAACTGCTGTGATCAGCCCTGTCTTGGCCCATCTCTGAACTGACCCCTGGCTCCATTCTCACTATAGCTAGTTGGGCACATTTTGGTGGTTGAAATAAAAGGAGGTTAAGAGCCAGGAGAAATCCATCTTGTATTGCAGTACTCTTATATAGCCCCCAACGATAATTAAGCGTGGCAGTAACGGAACCGAAGGCGCTGGTTTAGCATAGGTTCTGCCCATGACCTTCATTAATACCCTTTCTTAATTTTAGACCCACATGGATTTTTTTGCCCCTGTTCCCAGAGCCGAGGGGATTAGTGTCAGCAGGCTGGAGGAGATGTCAGCCTGGAGTTCAGAGAGTTAATTTCCCCTTTGCGTGAATCAATAGCTCTCATCACATGAAACCTCGAATCTGTGCCAAAGTGCTCTGCATTACACACACCTCTGTTTTGCCCCCGGGTGCAATACGCAGTTTAGTGAGAGCAAAGATGCCAGTTTCTGTGCAGGTATTTCGCATTATCACTTAGATTTGCCCCAGGGTGAAAAGGAGGAGGGAATCCTCAGTTTCAAAAGGATATTTTAGTCTATGGGGCCACTGGGAATGTGTTTTGCTAAGTGCTATCTACTAGCAGCAAGAGACAAAAGGCTCAAGAAAGACTCAAGCCGCTCTTTGTCACACACAGAGAGCATCACAAAGAGCACATTTATTTTTAGTCTGGTATTAAACCACAATATTCAAACAACATTTAAGCAGTTAAATAACATAAAGCTCACTTTTTTCAAAGTGCCTCACACAGCCATTTGCGGGGACGGTGAAAACGGTATCTGGGGAAAAGCTGCCTTTTGGTATTCCTTCAGAAGGAACTGGGGGCTGAGAATTTCTGCTGCATTTCGGGTTCAGGCAGGGCCAATTTGTGACAGTCAGAATTCCCTGGAAAGTACAGTTCTGCATCCCCCACGGCTCCGAAAGCTCAGAAATTGGCCATGATGGGAAGACTGTGAGGAGTCAGCAGTGAGGAGAGAAGGTGGGGAGATGAGAACTTTGTATTTTCACCTTGCTTTGCCTAATGAGCATTCCTTGCAATTGCAAAGCAGTCTAAACTTTGGTGCTTGGGCACGTGAGCCCACGATAGCCAAAGCAGGGAGAGATGGACAAGGGCAGGGCATCCCCACATTTCCTGCTGTTACCATGGGGCAGGAGCAGGCATGTGGGCAATACTGCAGAGCAGCTGTGGTGCTAAGAGAACCCCTTTTGAACCAATAGGAAAATGCTGGTGGCTGGTTACAACCAACATCAAATTTGAACTAGAGTGAATATTTTCAAGGAGATCTTTCAAGGAGAGATCTTCTTCCAGGGTAATCTTTTGCGTAGATTGAAAGGAAACTTCTGACAGCTGAGAAAGAAGAGTTGGCAGAAAATTATGTATCACAGCAGTAAATCTTCTAAAATGTATTTTTCTAGTACCTTTTATCTGATACCTAAATTCTGCGAGGCAGAAAAATGACATTATTCCACAAGAGCTCCCAGAGGAGAAATGATTAACCACAAATCACACTGATTCTAATTTTATACTCAGAGTTGTAAATCTGGAGACGTGTCTTTCAAGTAGAGAAGACCTCGAATTTAAACCAGGTCAGCATCTGGCCAGTGTCCTAAATGGAGCCGGGGCCCTCCTTCCCTGTTTGGCTTTGGACAGCATTCTCTGTCCACAAGAAAAACATCGCAGTGATGACATGCTTAGAAGCAAATTCTTGCTTTTGTGAGTGGTGCCACTTGGTTTTGCAGTACTTATGGGGAGTTGAATTCTGGCTGAGAGAAGCAGTCTGGGTGCGAGGTTTGGGGAGCCACGTGCTGGTACAGAACTTCTCCATTATCTGATAGATTTGGCTCC
Source organism: Tympanuchus pallidicinctus (assembly GCF_026119805.1). Classification (NCBI taxonomy): domain Eukaryota; kingdom Metazoa; phylum Chordata; class Aves; order Galliformes; family Phasianidae; genus Tympanuchus; species Tympanuchus pallidicinctus. The sequence goes on from NW_026294722.1 coordinate 2,119,394, forward strand.
AGGTTTTGGTCTGACATCCCCACTGATGCCTTCACCAAGAGCAGAGTAGTTCAGCTATTTGAAAAGTATGGTTCAGCTGGTGGAAGTTGGACCTCTAATTCAGCCTTCCCATTTAGGGAGATGTCTGAAGTTCTGTTTCCTTCCTCCCTTCCTTCCCAGTGCTGCTCTCCAAAGATCTCTGTCTGGTCACTCCAGTTCCTACATATTCTGTGTCTTTGTGTGGAAAATGGCACGAAAGATATTGATGCAATTCCATGGGAAACTGGGAATTTCTTTGTTTGTGTTTTGGTTTGGGAAAGGCTACAAAGTCTGCCTGATTCCCAGGCAGGACTGGGGGCTGCTTGTCAATTACATCGTTTTGTAGATAGTTTCACTAAGTTTGTACTGGGTGTCAAAGAGGTAACGAGAAGCTTGAATATTGCAGAAATAATAAATCATCATGTGAAATTCAATAGGAATTGTTTCTTTACCTGTGTGATATGTGAAAACTGTGCTGGAGGCTACATCTCTCAGAGCTGCCCATTACCTACATTCCCTTCAGCTCAAATGTAAATCCTTTAAAGAGGCTGAGGGTGCTTTGAAGTTGAAGTGAGTAGCTCCCAATGACAAACTTATATTTTTTCTAGATGTTGTTAGCCCCAGACTGGTGTTTCTTCCTCTCAGGTTCTGTAAGGCACAGCTTAACTGTCATGCAGAAGCCTGCAGTTATTGACCTTTTAGAAACTGCCCACTCCTGGTCTCTGCTGAGGTTGTGCTGGTTGTTGTTGTCCTTACTTTGTGTTTCTGATGTTATTTTGCTTCTCTGGCAGAATCTGTTTACAGCTATTGATGACTTCTTCTAAAAGCTGACTTCCATGATTTTTCTTCATTAAAAAAATATATATGTTCATGGGGAAATTAAAATAATTGTAAAGGTTTAATTGAGTTTTTGGATGAAAAATATTGACTGTGTTGCCGAATGATTTGATGGAGTAGATGTTTTAGAGGGAAAGAATCCAAAGGAGAGCAGTTTTGAAACGACCGCTGTGAGATTCCTCAAAACACATAAACACAAACAGCCCCGTGTGAGAAAATGTGGACAAACAGTTCCCACTTGATGATGAATAGGAGCTGTTTGTCTGAAACTTGGGCATTTTTAGCTGTATGGAGACAGACTTCCTGGAGGACAACAGCACTCAGACAGCAGAGGAGCTGCAGCAAAGCGTGAGGGCGCAATCACAGACATGTCAGCAAGCAGCATTCATGTTGCTGCATTAATTTTGCAAGTGGAGACGCTTATCTAAATGAGCTTTTGATCAGAAAAGAGTAGCACTATTTCCCTATGTTTTTTTCTTTACGGACCTTAGGTAGCTTTGCTTTCTCTCCTTGCAGCTGCCTTTAGGTTCTGGTTCCACTGGGAATTAGGGGTGAAGCTCTCCAGGAGAGGAGAGCTGTGGTGTCAGGGATGGGGTAACACTGCTGTGCTGTGTGCTGCTGCCCGGGGTGCCACCAGGGGGGCTGCAACCTTCAGGTCTGAAGTTTGCCTCAGTTCAGGGCTTTGGGTCTTTTGCTGATTGTTTCCTTCTCAAAAGCCAACCTGGTCAGACCCATGCTGAGCTTAATGAGGTTCAGGATCTCAGTTCATGCAAACCACAAAGTCAGTAGTGCTTGGACACCCTTCTGTCTTAAAGGGGGATTTAAAAATGCCAGGTAATTTTTCTTTAGGGAGATGAGTTGCTAAAAACAGAAAATACAGAGTTTAGGATGGATTTTCTTGTTGTTTTCTTTTTCCTTCCTGGGGCTGGAGGTCACCATGACTAACCAAAAAGGTATTCCCAGGTCTCGATTCTGTTTTGCAAACTGTTCTATATTAAATATCATCCCTCTACTGAAAGCTGTCAAAACACTTTCATTTCACCGTCACCAGTAGAGAAATCTCAGTGATGCCACGTAACAAGCATTATACAAATAGCTGTCAGGGTTCATTACATCTTCTTTGAAAAAAATATTTTCTCTGGTGCTTTGAGTGCTTTAATTTTTTAAGGTGTCATTCCCAAGCACTCACGTGCTGACTTGCTCCTTGAACTTTTGGAACTCCTTATCATTATGTTTAATGGAAACTCTGAACTGTGGAATACTGGAGAGAGTTTCTGTGCCTTGGTGGCAGGTCAGTGACATGGAAAGGGCCAGCTGCTGTTCCGGGTGGAGGACAGGAGTGGTAGGAGCTGCACATGGGCTGTGGGCAGCTCCAGTTACTGGAGGTGGTGACAGTGGAGCTGCGTGACCGCAGCCCGGCTCAGGGATGCTATGGCCCATGTGAGGGTCAAGATTCTATATGAATTAATCTGGATCACTTGATTACAAATCTTTGAGAAGTGAGAACAGCACATGCAGCCCAGTGACTGTCCTGAACCAGGGGCAGGTTCCAGACGTCAGGCAAATGAAGGCAGAAAATTGCTAGGAAAAAATGAGGCCCTGTTGATCTGCAGCATCAACAGGTGGCAGTTCCTTCTTTTCTGTCATATTTTCTGTAAGGGTAGAACTAAGCAATTTCACACACATTCGCACAGCTCAGTATGGAAACTATGTAGAGGAAAACCTTCTGCTATCAGCTCAAGTCTTGTCCAGGTGCTGAGCAAGCAGGTGTGATTACAGCTCTGGTGACCAGCACTGCAGGGTGGGCAGTGCCTGCAGTGCAGGCTGGGGATGCTGGTGCTGGTTTGCTGGGCTCTGAGTGCACACATCTGTGAGACCAGATTAGAAAATGACACAGACAGTTCCCAGAGATCTGAAAGCAGAAACATGTGTTGGAATATGAGCACAGGCTTTTTCTTCTTAACTAAATTGAGCGGTAGGAGATAGGAGTTGGGGTGACCCTTCCTCTCAGTGGGTGTTATGCAGACGCAGGCTTTAAGCACTTCCTTACGGACTGTCAAGAGTCAGATATGATACAGTCAAACAGGCAGCGCAAGTAACAATGTCAAGGGAAGGATCTGATGTTTCAATTTAAGTGAATCCATTTGTTTTCTTTTTAATGGGAACGGCACTGCAAGTCTGTAAGAGCTAGAAATGAGCTCAGCGGCTGGAAACTACAAAGCAGAAGCCCTCCTGCTCCCTGAGCTCTGCACAGTGTTATTTGGGTGACCGAGGGCAGGCTGTGCTCAGCCCTGCCTTGCCATCCTTGTTCCTGCACAAATCATTTTGAATCCATCACCCAAGTATTGCCTATCCTTAAGGAAATGTGATGCTGCTTGCCTTCATCTCTGAGATTACTTGAAATGTGGCCTCTGCAGCTGAAGCCAAGCAGGCTCACCGCCCCTCCACCTCTCCTGGCAGGAATTTGCAGACTTGCTGTGAGCCAGTGAGTAGCTTTAGTAGCTGCATATTTCCACCTTGAAACTCTACAGCAACCCTCAAGGGTAAAGGGATCTCCACTGACAAAGGGTCTCCAACATGCCAGGTTTCATACGGAGCAATGCAGGGGGCCCTGGTTTCGTGTGATATGTTTGTGTCATTAATTTTTCCTCTTTTCATCTCTGTGAATTTCTAGAGTTTTGCCTTTTAGAAAAAGTGCTCCTCCTTTTATTCTAAGACATATATAGTTTCATTGTTTTCCTCTTCAGTCTCTGTATCCTGTGGTGGCAAATCTTGGAGAGCCAGCTAACCAAGCTGGGAGAACTTTCCAGAGTACTGTCGGCCAGATTATTTATGTCCATTATAAAAATAACTGGGTTTTCTAAGTAACTATCTTGTGGGGCACTCAGTGTAACATTTTCATCACGAATTACCAATTAAAACACTCATCCTTGCAAAGCTGTGTTGAAATGCCCGTTTGGGGAAACTGCAGGCAGTAGCACGGAAGTGGAGCTGTTGGCAAAATGCACCCCCCAAAAAAACCCACTTTTTAATATATTTCAGAAAGTCCTATATTTTAATGCATTCTAAGTTGCACTGCTTATTATCCAGACCCATTCCAGTTTTTGATTTACCTTCAAATTCTTAGCAGAGGTGCCAGTGCAAATGTTACCCCACGTTCATCTTGGCTGTCTCATATAAAGCTGTCCAGGGCTGGGGCCCCAGATGTGTCTCCATTGCCACATGAGGACAGAACAGTCTGACCTTTCTCAAGGCCCTCGCTGCAAATCTGTGGGACAGGAAGGTCCCTCCCCATGGGAATGAAGAGATGGGATTTGACACCTGCCTGCTGCTGTACAGGTTTGTGCAGACTGGTGAAGAGCACTTCCCGTTTGTGCTGAAGGGGTGAAGGCACTTCAGTTGCCCAACACCTATAAAAGTCAGGCTGTTTCTTTTGCTTCTCTGTGCTGGAATCGATGTAGGCTTTTAAGGTCACGAAACAGCATGGATTTCAATGAGGAAGATTTATTTCCCTTAAAAGTCATATGGGTTTGAACTTAGGATTTAATTCAAAGACTGGAAATACAAGGCATGGGACCAGTTTCTCTTTTAACAGATGTTTGGCCCTTTCTGATCCCTCTGCCCACCCCGGGCACTGAAGAGGTGCACCAGTGGGGATAGGGGATGCTGAGCCCTGGCTCAGCACGGGGGTCAGCCCCTTCCACAGCACCTCCTGGTGCTGCTCCGCAAAGAGTCCTTTGGGGGAGGTCTTGCTTCCAAAGAGCCCTGAAGAGCCTCTTTTCTGAGTAATTCCTGTTATTGAGAGACTCAGGAGTTTAAATAAAGCTCAGAATCACATGGGGTGTTCCAGTCAACACATTTTTGTTTTCCCTTTTTAATACTAGTCTTAAAAGTGCTCTGTATTCAGCTGTGCAGCAGCCAGCAGCCATTGCTTCCTTCCACATCAGAACATTTAGGAGCATCTATTTTAGTTGGGAGAAAACAAAAAAATCCCACTAATTTGATTTTCCCTTTGATCCCTTATATTTCCTACATGCTTTCCTCTCTGTTTATAGCATCTGACATAATTCCTTTGGTCAGATTTTATGCCTGAAGTCATTTAGGCCAGTTTTAGCTTTGGTTTTTTTTGCTTTTTTTTTTTTTTTTTTTTCAGGGCTTTGACATCTCAAGCAACTTAATCTAGGTCAGTAAAGTACCTGCTGTTGAAAGGAATTTTCTTGAGTAATGTTTTGATGTCAGAAGGGCCGTCCTCGGTATGCACGTGTCAGAGGTCACCAAGCCGTTACTGTACAGAAAGGGCAAGCCACTGTGTATTAAATATTGGTCATAACACCCGTCTGCAGTGATCTAGATACAGACTTCAAATCCTTTCAAACGTGGGGCTTTGTGATTTTTCCCTGGCTGAAGTGTTGTTTTGTACAAATCCCACCAAGGTTTTCTTTGAGGAAGATGGTGCTGTGAGGCTGTTGGGCTCGGGATCACAGGAGCAGCGATTGCCCTGATTTCACAGAACTCCCAGACCAAGTTTAATTGCCCAGTTTGCCACTGTGTGAACACAGTGAGCTCATTCATGGGAACAACCACAAGATCTGGCCGCGTGGATTACCATGAACTGATGGCAGCTCACAGCAGGAGCAAACCTGGTGGAGCTAACATCCGCACTGCCAACATTTGCATCAAGTTCATGGTTCCATTTCCTGCTTGTAGACTGTTCAATGGTGTGTGTTTGAGAACCCTTATCATAACTACCAAAAGCTGGACCATTCCTGCCCAGCAAAGGCTGTAATGCAGTCCTTCGTCCTGGTGTCTCACAGCTCTGCCTCTTGCAAATGGGGCCACGTAATGAGCTCTGCAGCCAAGGTGGAAATAGCAGCCCCTGTGACAGGGAGAAAATCAGGGATAAAACTGTGTTGTGTGCGCACCAGAACTGACAAAGATTCTTTTCTAAGTTCATATCTCGTGATCGATTCAGTTTTGTGTCTCAGAAGGGGAAGCTCCAGATGAAGCTTTTCCTGTCGCTGCCTTCAGGCATTTGCAGGGACTCTCCTGTTCCTGCCACCTGTCCTCACAAACGCTGCAGGGGTGTAAATGACCACTTCTGTCCTTCTGGCAGATTTCAGTAGGGAGGATTCAGACATAACTGAGGTAAGTCACAGGTTTGGAGGCAAAAACTCTGCAAAATGTGTAATTGCAGTTCCCTTCCAAATAACCAAAAATGGATTTTGCCCAACCTTTTCCCTAAAGTTCTAGAAAAAACTACTGAGAATTCATTTCTCTATTTGTTCAGTCATTTCAAAAGAGGAAGTGCCAGCCAGCATTTCAGCACTGGTTTAGGATATCCACAAAATACCTAATTTGAATGACATTACTGGAAACTGAAGTGGTTATGTATGTGCTCCTTTAGCTCATCACTGAGCAGTCTATCAGTGGTATACTGACACGTCGTGGTATTTTTGCCCTTTTAAATTAACTTGCCTTAATTTGTTACATTTGGTTAGCTGGTTTCTAGTGGATTAAAGTATGACACAATGGTTCTCAAATTGTGCTCTTCAGAGCATATTTTGATGGGCTCGCTATAACCCATGGTCATGAGATGCTGTTTTTCCTCATTTCCAGTTGAGAAGTTGTATTATGAGACTCTAAAAATACATTCACATGTTTTCATTAAACTGTTTCTCCGTGGTAGCAATTGTTATAGCTGCTGTGCTCGGGTCTTTGATCGCTACTGGGAGAAGGGGTGGCTTTTGGGATTGGAAATGGATGGAGAAAGAGCTGATCCAAATACATGTCTGCATGGGGGATGTATTTTTTGCAGGGCAGAAAAATGGAGAGCACGGCTCACAAGTGGTTTTTGCCTTTTCTTCCTTCCGTGAACTTTGGAAGTAGAAACATTGCCTTTAATGTGTCAGTTGTAAAACTTACAAAGTGAAAGGTGTGTGATTCACTTCTTGGAAATTCTTAGTTATGCACAAAATGTGACAGGCAAAGAGTAACTTTTCAGTTGTGACCATTGTGTTTTAGCAAAGAGCTCTTTTATTCAGACATTACTTGGGGCAGCTGAGTTTTGTTGGAGGTTGCCAGAAGGCAGTTGTGAATGCCTTGACTCAAACAGCCTTTCTCCTGGTTGCTCAGCCTTCATCTTCTTAGAAGGGAGCTATGAGAGGTGACTGTGCAGTGAGATTCTCAGTTACCATTGTCTAGATGGAAATAAAAAATCGAATACATAAATGTAAGGAAAATGCACATTAAATTGGTCACCCGAGCCCAAGTCTTCCCAAGCAAAGAAAAAGCAGTGTTCTCTCAGACTTATTTATTAGCACTGTTCTTTTCCAGGGGTTAAAATTGAACATTCCTCCTCCTTGCAGCTCTAAACATTACAGTCCACTCCATCTGTTTGAAAGTGGCTGAATAGAGTCAAGAAGGTAAATTAGAATCATCTGCTTTCCAAAGCCTTTCTTGTCTCCATAAAACAATGCCCTCTCCTGCCTCCCAGGCTGTGACTAATTCTCCAGCAGCCCTTTCGTTCCAAGTAAAACTTTCATGTAGGCTGACCGTGTTTTAATGAACAAATGCACAAAACGACTTTGCGGGATTCATTTTTCCCCTCTTTATTTCAGTGGCATTAAATGAGCGAAGGACACAGAGCAGAGAATAACACTCCAAATGTGGGTCCTAAAGGACAGTCAGGTTTTTTTTTTTGCTGCTGTGTGATTTTGACGTAGCTGAAGGTCATGGCATGTGTACAGTCAATTGGGGCTCATGATGAGGATTGCTTAGTACCAACGTATCCATCAGGGGCCTCCACAAGGATGTTCCTTAGGAAACCACCATGGCCCTGCTTTGGGGACAGGAAGATGCTGGCTGCGGGGACAGGTTGTGGGAGGTAGCAGCACGGTTCCCCGGGACACGGAGCTGACATGGGTGGGAGCAGAAAGGCAGAGGCTGCCCTGAGCAGCTCAGAACCAGACAGATTGCTACCTGGCTGCAACAGCCAGAGGAAAGGGTTAAAGTGAGGAGAGTGTGGTCAAACCCGCAAAGAATTGATGTGGTTTAAATCCTTACTATAAAAATCTTGATGTCTTTGCATAGCTTAATGGAGAGCTTTACTTTGATGTGAGAAGATGCTGGTCTGCCCTTGGAAATGACCATCAGACACTCACAGGCCCTTCTTCCAGACCGTTTTCAGATGGAAACCAGCTCTTGTGGCACTCCAACCTCTTGCTGAGAGGGAAGTAACGTTTAGTTGAAAGAACAAGGCATGTTGGCCACTTCGAAGCTCACACATTTGACATCTGTTCAAGCTGATTTAACCCTAAGGAACTGAACGTGCTTCCCTTGTACCTCTGCTTGCAGCCCTGGGCTCTGTGCTTCAATCTGCCTTCCTGATAATCAGGGAGCCCCACCAATCATGCATGGTGGTGAAGATGTGTCTTCCCTCTGCTTGGCATCATTTACCACTAAAACCCTTAAGCCAATTGTAAGTTGAGCAACAGGAATACATCTGGAAGAACTCCTTGGATTTCAGCAGTCACCTAAAATTCTGTAAGAATGAGAAGGAGCAAAAAATGCCACCTTTTTTTTTTTTTAAACCTTCTTCCTGAGGTTTAAATTTGAGACCTTTCTAGTCAATGCTTGTGCTAAAGCATTGTGCACAGCCTTCTAGCCTGATCTGGGCACCTGACGGTAACTAGCAGGAAAACCCAAGTCTGTGCTCCTGCCACTTTCCTTGTTTGGATCCAGTGCATTTGGTGTCTGCCTTTTAGGGATGCTTTCTTTCAGGTTTTTTCTCTTGTTCCCAGCAGCTGGTGACTCAGGCAGATAAAATACTGCTTGAAAATGGCGAACAATTAACTTTAAAAAAAATAGTTAATTGAAAATAATGTCGTATTTTTACATTCTACAGTTGTCTCTGTAGAGGCAGTAATTGCTGTTTATTGTAGTGGTTAATATCTGTGTTTACAGCGATTTTTTTCACATTACAAGTAGGACACCGCTTACACCAAAGTTGCTTGTCTTACTTTTCAGACAAATAAAACTCCCACAGATGAAAGCTTGTCTCACGTGAAAGAACTGCTGAAAAACTGTTTCTATGGACATAAAATCTGACACGATGATAATCTGAAGCTGCTCACTCCCCAAGGATGACAAAACTCCAGAAACTTCAAAGCAAAGAAGGAATTGCCAGAGGGGAAATTGTGATTAAAATTAGATAACCTGTATGAAAAGCATCCAATTTGTAGTCTATAAAGGCATTTTAGAACCACAGCTCTTCAGCCCCAGGACCGTAGCTGTAATAATTATCTCAGGACTTTCACAGTGGAATCAAAACATATTAATTTGTTAATGAGTCAGTTTGTAGCAGTAAGGAAAAGATTCTAAGCAGGGAATACAAACATTAACACTGCATTTCTATTTTTAACCAAATGAACTGTTAAAGTCAAAGCTTTGGTTCCTGTGAAAGTGCCTGGAATGGAACTAAAGATTATACGGAGTGCTTCTGGTTTGAGTGTCTGTGAGATGTCAAAAGACAAAGAGAAACCTTGAACCCAGATGAGAATTTCTTCTTGTTTCCACACTTCCCAGCAGAGTTTTTTCATCCACCCCCTGGTTTGCAGCAGCTCATCCATAGAGCTGGCGCTCCTCCAGCCCGACTGCTCCGCTGGTGGCTGCCATCCCAGCAAGGCAGAGATGGAGGCTTCCCTGTGACTGTGCCAATACAGACAGCAAATATGTTATTTCCAGCTAATTACTGTATGCTTTGGATTAGGAGAGGATTAAGGACTTCTTTGAGAGTTTGGGTTATTGTGGGGTTGGAGTGCAGAAGTGTGATGGCAGTGGAAAGGAAAGTGCAAAGAGAAATACGAAAAGGAAGGAGAAAAGGGGCAAGGAGGATGGTGGAGAGGAGGAAGCAAGGAAGGGAAAAATAGTATGTGAAGCAGGGGAGTGAAGAAATCAGCACACTTATGGAATTGAAATGGATTGGAGCTTCTTAATACAAAAGAACTTCAGGCTCAGATCAAATAAAACTTATTTCTTGACTCCCCCGCTGCACTATGGCAGTTGTCTTTAATGTAAGAGGAATTTAAAGCCTGATGATATTAATACTATCAGGTAGGGCAGGTCTCAGGGAAGTTCTAAGGCCAGGATAGCCCTTCCTATCCCTCAGCTGCTCAGCACCCTATCGCTAGATCTGGAACAACTGGTAGCATTTCCAGGAGAATGTCTCCTCAGCTGGTGTATAACCTACAGCTTTGTAGCCCCAAGGAGACCCTGCACTGTGATGGTGGAATGGCTTAGCTGGAAATGAGGGGCTCAGGGAGAACAACCTCATTTATCAGTGCCCAAAAGCACTAGAGTCCCTTTCATGCTATTTGTTTTCAGGTCTTCTCTCTTTGCTGTGGTCAGTAAAATCTGAGATCCAGTGGTGTATCCCAAAGTACCTGCATCATCTCCCTCATCTTTACTCTTTCAAAGTATGTTGTTTAAATGTATGGTCAAATTCCATTTGGTGCCCTGCCCTCATTCATCGATTTGTAAAGGCAGCCACTCAATCACCTCCCTTTGCTAAGGAGTCAATGGACAAGAAAGGGAAAGAGATGACATAGGGCTGTAGGGAAAAATAAGATTAACAGGAGAGTAAGAAGTTATCTTCTGGGCCTGAATCTCATAATTAGTCATGGAAGAGTCCTCTTTGTTTTGGGATTCAGGAAAAAAAAATGAAAAAAAGAAACAGAAGAATAATCTGCTAGGTTACTCTGAGCGAGCTGTTTCATTGCCTTTAGTAACTTTACAGTATGTTAACAGCCAGGAGGAATAGATTGGATCTTTTCCAGATAAGAAATCAGGGAAGAGGTTGATGTTTTCTCTGTGCCTGCCTCCACGTGACATGGTAATCCAGTGTGTTGTACCTGACAGTGGGGAAAAGCTGCACGTCTTCCTATGCTCTTACAGACGGCCTATGCTTGCAAACACCTATAATGATAAAATAGTCATTATATCATTTTTGCCTAGGGCAAAAATATTCTGATGATCTGATTTACGTGTGCGGAGTTATCTCATGCTGGTCTCTATTTATGGGAGCAGTGACTGCAGGTCCTGCTATTATTAGCTCTGTTATGAGTGCTACTTGTGTTTTGTTGCAACATTTTCCATTTTATCTAATGTCCCAAGGCATTTTCATATCAGTAGTGCCAGACGTAAGTAAACATTCCTCCAGCCAGGGCTTTACCGTCGCCTGGGAGCTGCAGGCTGCTGGCTATCGGGATCAGATCTGGAGCCCATTTGTACTTGTAGCATAAAAACTTTCTCTGTTGGATCAAAGGTTGTCCAGTGGTTAAAATCACGGGAGAATAGGGAAATGGTGAAGCAAAGGAGTCAACTGCCAGGTTCTTTTCCCTTCTGAATCTTTTTGTATGAGTTTCCATGTGTCCTGCTTTCCAAATAAAGGAATTACAGACATGCAGGCCAAGTGGGAGGTCAGGGCACAGGACCTGGTGCATTTTCGATGGAGACAACAGCATCATGTGTGTGCATCTGGTTGTTATTGATATACCCACGCAGTATTATAGGATATAGAAGTAAGGACACCGCATGCTGGAAGATTTCCATCTGTCAGACTCCCTCTTAGGAATGCATGCTGGTTTTGTGAGTTTGATTCACAAGGAAAAGGCCATGCAGTACCACTGTCAGTGCATAAGTTGCCGAGGAGCCATGAGAACAGAGGCCATCGAGTGAGTCTCACACGTAGTAAATGCCATAGATAAGTATAATCAATTTTAACACTATGTGCTGGAAGCTTAACCATCTCAGTGAGGACTTTCAATCAGGAAGCAGGGACAGCAATGCATACCTGCTTTAAAGAGGGAGATTTTAATTATGCCTAACTAGGGACGAATGTGCCTCTTACGTCTGTTATTTGCCATTCTAGTCTGGCTGGGAAAGAGCAACTCCACTGGGTTTCATTATTAGCCTTTCTGCTACTAGACATAAAATGTGGAGGGTCGTACCAATCCCCTGAATCATCCTCTCGGCAATATTGTTTGGGTTTGGTTTAGGATGTTTCTCAAATTCAAGTTGAGGCTGGTTTGATGTTTCGCTCTTCAAAGTTATTCAACACCCAGCCCTTTTGTGGCTCCATTGAGTTCAGAAGTTGGCAGTAGAGCCATGTGCTGTATCTGTGCTTTCACAATAGCTGCCAAACAAATTAATCTTTTCCAAAGATGCAACATGGAAGACTATTGCATCTTCTATTTTTATGGCCATGATTTTGCTTTATTTCATACTCAGACTCTAAGTTTAATTTGGCCTTGAGTACTGAGTAACTGCTTATGCACTGGAGATAAAATGTGATGCTTCCCACTTCTACTCCTATAAACCAGGGCAATATGCCAGTCAAATATTTCCTATGAACAAATCTGAACTGACCTACAACCCTGGCAGCATTCTTGTTTCATGGTACCTTTCATTTGAAGGTCAGAGCACAGGTTAGCAACCTTTTCATTAAGAGAATGGAAATAGAAGCATGGAGCTATCTCATATCCCAGACTGTTGGCGTCAGCTGATCTGTGTTACACAACACAAACCATTGGACTGTCAGAATTACAATGCTGATAAATAACATCGAGCTCGCTTATGGTATTGTCCATTTGAGAACGCTCATTAAGCATGCTCAATTTCCAAGTCAAATTAAAAGTTAAATGACATTAATACCTTCTTTAAACCCCTGCTCTTGGCCTGGACAACGTGGAGCACCACCAGCAGGAGGTCTGGCTCTTCATCTTATGTGAATCCTCCCTGCAGCAGGGATGTGTGCAGGAGGAGGTGGTGTAAGGCCAGGGAAGGTTGGGTTGGGCCAGGATCCTCACAGCTCCCACCGTGGCACTGGAGGTGCCTGGCCCTGCTGCTCCCACTGCCCAGCACAGCCCCTCCTGGTGACTCCAGCAAGGCAAATAGCAGGGGAATCTCGCCCCTCATGAATCACTCAAAATGGAAAATAAGTGTCTTAAATTAAAGATACGATCTGTCTGCAACCAGCAAGACTTTGTCAGCACAAGAATAAGACGTTCTCCATAATCCCATTCTTGCTGAAAGAAGTTTATTCAAGTATTTATCTAACCTTGTATTTAACCAGGAAATCCAGCTCAGCTAATCACTTTGTGCCAAAGAAGTATTTGGGTGCACATCTGCCATGACATTTTTGTGTTTTTGTACACCCTGGCCATTCTTTTAATGGTTTAATCACACCCAGAAAGAGCTATGCATTTTTCAATCAAGTTTCCCTCAAAAATCAAAGAGTGTCGTCTTAAGACTTAAGAAAATGTTTTCATTATTTGTAGAGGTGACGCCTTGGGGTGAGCAAGGCCGAGGGGTTCTGCCTCACATGCTTTGTCTGGTCCCTTTCTTCCTCCATCAAACTTCATGCACTTCCATCCTGTGCTTTATGTCTGTACTCTGCACCAATGCTCTCTCCTTCTGAAATTCCAAACAAGAGGCTCATTTTTTTTCCATAATCCCTAACAGTCTGGTAGCTCAGTTACCTCTAGCAATATCTCACCTTAGTAACAATATTGCAGTGTTCTTTGCTGTCTGTCTTCTCATAAAGTGCAAGAGATGCCCTGTACACAGATGCAGACGTGTACAGCTTATGATGAATTTCTAGGTAGAAAGGCATAGGAGAGAATTCCGAAGTTGTACTTTATATGCAGTTAATGAGGATACTGTATGGAAATTGTATGCTAACAGTAGATTTGCAGCACTCTGGGCAGAGCCTCACACAGAGTCCCAAGGAAAGTGGCTTGGGGAACTGCACACCCCTGTCCCTATCACCATTCTGGGCATCGCGTGCCTCAGTTTCCCTGCAGGAACAGTGGTGGTGATTGGCCTGACCTCATGCAAGGCGTGCAGATCAGCAGTGCTGTGTGCATCTGCTGAGTGCTGTGTCCCCTACCCTGGCTTTTGCAACTAGAGTGAGTGGAAGACCACCCCCAAGCAGCATTGGATGTCACTGCCTCATCTCACCTCTGCCCGTGCAAGACTCATGTGTGAGCATCATCAAAAAAGCAAAAAGAATTTAAAAAGGAAAAAGTCAGGCTCTAAAGGCTCATCTCCCTCCTTGTCCTTTGAAAACAATATCCAACAATAATGATTGTCAAATAATTAGCTGCCACCACTCCTCCATTGTCCCTGTGCTGAGTCAGGCTGTGCACTCGGGGTGCCCCATCGCCTGGGGAGCTCAGCGAGGGGCTGGGAGCGGTCCGAGCCCCCCACCACCCACGTGGGGACACACAGCAGCCTCAGGATCCCCTTTGCCACCAGCGGGATGCAGTGACGTGCGGTGAAGCATCTCATGGGGTCGGACCACCAGGCAAACAGGGAGCTGCTGAGCGCTGCAGCTGGGCACGTTGTCCTCAGCTGGGCCTGGGAGAATTAAAACCACGCTTGTGATCTGAGCCCACCGACACGACCCCCGTGTGAGATCCGAGGGAGCTCTCCCCTGAGCAGGGAGAGCAGGATCGGACTGTTAGCGTTTTATAAAGTGTGGCCAGTGTTTTAACAAAGTGTGGCCAGTATATTATCCAACATGCTTTTACAATTACTGCAGGAACAAGGACAAGAACTTCATTAACACTTTACAGGGGAAAGAAAGCTGTGCTACGGGCATGTGATATATTGCTATTGTGACTGTAGGTGTCCTGCATTTAAGAAAACAAGGAAAAATCCTGGGGAAGGGAGCAATTACACTGTCAGCAAATGTGTTTGGTTAGCGAGGAGCGATTCCCTTCCAAGCCCTGCAGCTGCCAGCAGCCTGCGTCGCAGCGCGGCTAATTTCTGGGACAGAAGGTGACTCCATAAACGCAGCGAGAGCTGTAATGGGGGAGACAAAACTCCTGAAGGGGCGAAAGCAACACATGCAGAACCGTTTACAGTGTGTTTTCCAGCAGCTGCAGCAACTGCTGGCAGGCTGAGGCTGTGAGGGCCTTTAAAGCAGAGGTGAAGGGCTTTGATAGAGCGGGTGAGGTGCATCTCCTGGGCTGCGTGTCAGGCAGGATTAGCTGCTTGGCAAATTATCAAAGCTGACTGATAGCGAAACAAGTTGGGACTCTCCTACAGTGGCAGTTTAAAACTAGGTGTAACTTCACCCAAAACAAATGATTCCAGCGGGGGTGTGAGGGGACTACCTAACTAATTAACCCTTCATTAACTCCCCGGGTGATGACAGTGTTGTGTAGAATTCAAGGTGGTCTCAAGGCAGTCGAAGAGCGGTGGGTGACTGAGAGCACACATCTGGGTGAGTCGTTCCCATGCAGTGTGGGGATGCAGCCCAAGGTGGGGAGTGGTGTGCTGGGGCTTCCAATGGGTTCCCACTGCCATGTGTTCCCCTATGGAACATCTGGGTTCCCAGGAGCAGCACTCAGTCACACACACGGTGTTCCTCCAAGCGTGGTGAGGCAGCTCTGCTCTTTGGGAAACGCCTCCAAGTATCTGCTGAGATGTAAAACCACCTGAAGTGCAGATTTTTATGCTGCTTTAAATTAAAGGAGACGAGCAGGAGAAATCTGCATCTTAATTCCTCCAAACGGTGCAGCGGGTATCTGTGAGGTCTGTAACTGCACAGAGAGTCATGCAAACGCTCAGCTGTCTTCAAACAACTGATTTTGCATTTTTGTCCCTCTGTACCAGGAAATACAAAGTATTTCATATGCTCGCAGTGAACACACGTCTTCATTTGGCATCCCCAGCTCCCCTACAAGATCATGCACTTCATGGAAACTCAGAGAGCAACCCGTTTTGTAGCATATGGAAAGAGCAGGCATGCGAATGAGCTGCTGGGCCACAACTGTGGTGTGCTGGGGGTAACGAGAGAGACGGGAGGCAATTAAATGAGGGAAAAGTGACAATCTGACAACAGGCTCAATTAATGTAATCAGATCTCACGTTCGCTGTGTGGATGTAGTAAATCAAAGCATAAGTGGGAATGATATGAACTTTTTAATATTAAAACTATTCCCATAGTATGCAAAGTCAGGGAATACCAGTAAATTTCTGCCTGTCTGTTGCCAATCAGTAACTGATTTAGAATAGACTTTGTTGAGTAATTACGTTTAATAAGAGCTTGTCCATACAAGCTGCTATCAGATGTCATTTTATACAGTTTCAATCCAGATATAATGGCTGAGCTGCACGCATTAACTTTCCGTAATACTGCACTGCCTTTTTATGGGAGGGGGTGGGAAAATTCAAAAATGATCATTGTGTGGCTTCCTCTCAGACAGTTATATTTGATCTAATGTGATTTATTGCTGCACATCTTGAATGAGCAGAAATGTCTTGAGGGGAAACGAGAGACTTGTTGCAGTAACTGTTGCGTTGATGTATTTTCACCTGCTTGCTTGGTGGGCTCCACAGTTGGCTGCATTCATTGCTGTTTGGGAGCCTTCTGTATTCAAAAGCAACTCTGTATCTGTTTGCTCTCTCTTGTAAGGATGTAATAGCTTCCCACACCCTCAACAAGAGGCGATTGTGTAACTAATCCATGCTGGCACAACAAAGTCTTCACCTAGATCACTAATATTGCTAAACATAAATGCAGGACAAAGGCAGACCTTTCGTATTTTGAGTAAAGCACAGGGAAGTTTTCCAGGTAGTCCTAGAGGATAGAAGTAAAGGAGAAGTGAATATGGAGGGCAGAGGCTCCGCTTCATTTGAGAGAAGTTTGGGTGCTCGTGTTGCTTGCAGACACAAAACCACAAGCAGTTTTCCTGGTTGCTTAAGGGCTTCTGGGTCCCCACATAACGCAGCTTCTTCTTTAATGCATTGCCACTGTTTGTCATCAGCAAAAAGATGTGGGGAGAAGAACCAGAGGCTTTTCTATCATACTCTTTCTAAGAAAGGCATCAGACATGATGAGGACGCAAGGCTCTTCTGCAGTTTAAATACAGAATGAGAAATTTGGAATGTGGTCGGAGTTTTGCCACCAATGTTTTGCATGACGGTTGGGAAGAGCCATATCTTTATAGATTGCTCCATCAATGGTTCACTTCAGGAATTTATAATTTCTTGGCATTTGCACTCCTCAGGCCTGGTTGCAGTCAGACAGGCCCACACAGAGCAGCAGCCCTGAGCAGGTGAGCTGCCTGCTGGGCAGGATGGTGCGCACTGCTTCCACAAGGGCTTGCACTGCTTCTGTGCTGCATGCTGGTGGCTGCTGCTTTGTCTTCCCTTGGGAGATGGCCTTGCTGATGGCTCTGAGGACGTTATGTATTGGCCAGGAGGTAATTTGTTCTGCTGACACTGATTTGGATCTTTTTCTTGTGTTCCTATTGACTGTGAATTCTTCGTGAGCAAAAAAGTGCAATTTCCACAAAACAATAAGAATAGGCATTTATTTCAAAATAAATCTTATTCATTTGACCTGTTTGCTAAGGTTTCTGTTAAAATGTCTCACGCTGCAGCAGAACTTTGCACTGAATTTCGGGATGCCCTGGGTGTATCTCTAGAACGGTCTGAACCAGAATGCATCTATGGGAACTTCAGATTTCAATCTCCATCTAGATGTGAGGTTTAATTTTCTTAACTCTATTTACATTCTGAGATATACAGACAAACTGGTGCCATTTGCATCCTCATCTCTAGCGACTGCACGCCCAGCTGGGCCATGCCCAGCATGGTGACAGCTTCCCAAATCACGTATCCCGCGGAGCAGCGCTGCCTTTTCTCACATGCATGCTCGTTAGGGAATTTCTCTTATTACCTGGGCCGTAATCCCTGCCTGAGGGGTGCCTTGTGCATGGAATTAATTTTATTTGGCCGCAGAAACTCCCTGTACCTTTGGCGTGTAAGTCTTTGTATGTAGAGGAGAAACTCCTAAAGCAAAGCGACTTTGCTTTGCCTGACTGAAGGCCCAATTGAAAACCTGTCACCAGGTCTGACTGGGATCAGCCTTACTGGCTGAGTGGAGTGGTGTGCAGAAAGGATGGGCTGGGTGGGTTGGAGGTGGGCTGAGGCAGACCAGCACCTGGCATTGGCTCTGTGATGTACCCAGCAGCTCCTGCCAAGTGAAAGCTTTCCATATTTCATGAGTTTTTAGTATTTCCTTCCTTTCCTTTCTCTCTTCCTCTCGTCTGCCTTTGTCCCCTTCAGAAAGGTAATTATTTCCATCCTTGGCAGAGGTAAATGCTGTTCCTGCAACTTCAACGGTTCTGCAGGAAGCATCGTGGTTATTTTTCACAGCAAAAGTGAAAATTAAAACGATTCGGCTGAAAATACAAATAAGATTGAGCCCAAAAGCTCCTGAGCTTTCAGTGTGACTGCAGATCTCTGAGTGGTTGAAATTCCTGCAGAGGTTGGAGGGAAAAAGCAAACATTTCCACCATTTCCAGATGCAGATGAAATCATTTTCATCAATGATAACAGAAAAACTTTGTGTGGGTTTTCTTTTTAATGAGAGCACTTTGGAGGAGAGCAGGAAGCAAACCAAAAGCTGTACTCGAGCATTTCTTAACTGGAGTGTGGATTCATGCGCTTCACATTTCATCAGCATGCTTAATGAGCTTGAGGTGCCTCTAGTAAATCTCAGCCTGTTTAATGAATTCTTTATAGCTCTTAACTGCTTCAGATAGAGGCTGACGAGTGTAACCGGTAGCGCAAAATCTTGGCGTGCAATAAGACGAACAGCCCCATCCTTTCCCTCTGGCATCCCATCTGAATTTCTGCAGCAGAGATAACCAAGAATCTGTCACTGCTATGAAGTTTGAAATTTAATTAGGAAACTAATAAAACAGCTCTCATATAGTACTGCCGTTACCGTGGAGATGTTGTGCGTTGCTTAAGAGCTTCTACCAATGGAGAGGGATTGCATGTGTCAGAGATCTCTTGTTTGAGTGAAGGGAGTTTAAGATTGACTGCTTCTCTTTAGTAAATAATTTCCTAGCAGAGTTAATAATTTACTAGGAAGACATATTACTACTCCTTGAAAGAGCCATTTACACAGCTCTGAGGAGCAGAGGCTAGGTAGGATATTAGGTTCAAACACCACTCTCATTGGAAAAATAATTCGGGCTTTCTTTTTTCCCTTACAGTTTCCATTCTTGGTCAGATTCTCAGTGAAAGAGACAGCTTTTTTATTTCTAACTCCAGTGCTCTAAGAATAAGCCTGGCACATCGAGAACTCCCTTCTGTGGGTGTTTTTAGAGCCAAAACCTGGGACAAGTGGTCTCAGCTGGAGCAGCCACAGGTGATTGTGAGAGGGTCAGATAAGATTCTTCAGCATGGATCTGGCTACAAGATCTGCTCCTGAGTGGATGCTCAGTGTGGTGTATCCAGAGCAGCCCTTCTTGACCTAGTGGAAGTCTTGGCACTAATTTCAAGCAAGTTTTGGTTAAGGCAAGTCATTTCAATGCATATCATAGTGAGTAGATAATATTTTATTTTCTTAGTGTGCTGTATAAAACAGTCCTGTTCGCTAATCTGTAAATATGCCAATAGTATTAGAATTCACCAGAAACTGGTTTAATCCTACCTTTAAGACCTTTTAAGATTTCAAATATTTTTCCCATACCACATCAGAAAACAGCTGTACTTTGTGTTCTGAATTTTTTTTTTTTTTTTTGAGATAAGCCAGCTTACATTTCAAAACGAAGAGCTACTTCAAATCAAAAACATTTTTTTGGTTCTCAAAATGCCAAAGAAATCTTCTTTGACCATTTCAAAACCATTGTTTTTGGAAGACGAATTGAAATGAAAAAAAATCGACTGAAGCCGTCCCACCCCTCCAAACTGTATCTGTTTGGGCAAAGCAGCATAAGCCCGCAATAAAAGGAAACCACATTAAAAAGTATTGACCAAGCCTATTTAATATTTATTGCTCTTTGATAACTGAAGAGAATAGGAAAATCTTCTCAGCAGGGCGCCAAGCAGGAGTTTCTTGGAGAGCAGTTTTACTGAGAGCATCGTGGCTCCATTATGATTTTCTCAGCTGAAAACCTGGCCTTTTGGTGTGTCAGTAAATGAACATTAAGGATTCTTTTTGCACTTCCTGGAAGGCCGTGGTAAGGGAACGTCATTGTTTGAGGCTGTGGACAGCACACCAAGCTGAAATGGAGGCAGTTGTTTTCCCAAAGTGCTGGGATTGCAGTAGGCTGCAGAGAGGGTGGTATATGGGTTTGTGCAATAGCATGATTGCTGGAGCCTTCCAGTGACAGATGTACTTAAACTGATTTATTATCAACATAAAGGATGCTCAATAATAATAAAACAATGATGAATCCTCACTTTCTGCTGAAAGACAGCAGCTCATGGCCTGTGGCAGGCGGATGACTGAGTTTGTAAGATGAATTCTACAGATCTCAGCTCAACAAAGTCAAGATGTTTATCCTTTAAAAATAAAAGAGCTCTTTAGCCTACTTCTAGTCCTCCAGAATAAAATACTCCGAAGTGAATTGTACTTTCACAACAGCTCACAGCCTTGTCTCAGTGATGGGTAACAAGCTGCTCAGCTGTAGCATGTCTTCATCCGGCTGCAGCTCAGGGTAGGACTCAGCTCTGTTGGTAGAACTCCTGTTGTCTCTGCAGAAGTGTCAAGCAAGTCATTTTTATCTCAAACAGCAGTGAGCTCCGTGGGGTTTTGTGAGCAGTGTGACTAATGAAGCCACCTTTTTAGCCATAGCCACATCAGAAGTGGCACTGAGCCCTTCTGCAAGGCAGCAAGGACCCCTGAGCCAAGAAGCTGGTGGGACTGTGCTCATGGGCACTGCAGACTTTGTGCTGAATGGATGATGGTGTCCAACCAGCAACACCTAAAGACTTTATCGTGATTAGGATTGAACTGCATGGACTGAAACGATTTTCTTGCAAGCTGAAAGTCTCTTGGGAATGTTACTGGATTAAGGATCTTGCTGCATCTCAGTTGTGGGTTCAAATCCAACCTTATTTAGGTGTTGTAAAATTACTTCCCTGAGTTACAACTCGTCCCTTTTGAAGGGTCTGTGCTCCAAAAGGGATTTCATGACATGACTGAAAGTCATCCTTCTATAAGGAGTGTGGGATGCAGCCATTTAGAAGACAGGATGAATATGAGTATGCCACAAGCATTACCTAGAAGGGCAACGAGGATGAACGAGGATCTTGAAGCGAGGATGGGGTTAAACTTCCATCTCCATGCTATAATTACTGGGAGAAGTGGGCTGTTTGTAATTATCATGATATTAAACCTAATAATTTTGTCGGGCCAGAATTTTTCCTCGTTTATACTGCTATGAATCAGGAGACTGTGAGAGGAGATCTTGGCCAAGGGGAGTTCTTCAGATAAGCTTCAGGCTGAAAGAGATTGAAATCTTCCACTTCCATCATACCCCTCCAAACAACTCTTTCCTTCTTCTGTTAGAGGCCAGGTATACTTGTGGTGCAGACCATATAAGGATCACCACTGTGAATTAGCCGTGCTCTGAAGTTCACAATCTCATCCTTTTCAGGGGCACTAAAATACTTTACATACCAGAACAATAGTGTTGACAAAGTTTCCATCTGTTTTCCATCTTTTCCAAGAAATCTTTAGATGTTGGCTTTGCTCCCAGGAGATCATCTCCCCGAGGAAGCATCTCCTGACCAACGTGCCTTCTCAGACGGCGCTAATTGAGGCGCTTCTATGTGAGTCACAGGGACTTTCCTCTTTCAGCAGATATGAATGATGCTCTTTGAAGTTAAAAAAAAAATAAAAATCCAAACTGTGTTACCATTGTGGAGGAAGCATGATTTTGGTTGATACAGACAGGACTGTGTAAGGGCTAGACTGTCAGATGATGTAAATAGCATAACTTCATTGACTTGCTGATGAGCTGTCCTTAAAAATTCTAGGTATAAAGTCAGCATCTGACATCAGTAGATCTGGTATAGCGACATGGCTTTGGATGCAAACCATTCCCAACACTGAGCAGATCCAAAATGAAAAGATATTTATGAAAGAATTATAAGCAAAATGTAAATAAAAATGTGTTTATTTGCAATGCATAATTTCAGCAGTTTTATTTATAACAATTCCTCAGTTCTGTTACAGATAAAAGATGTGATGCACTACGTTACCTCAGTGGTTATCTAGCAATCAGTCTTGATTTTATTTGCATAAAAACTTGCAAGTTTTCTTAGGACGCAGAGCTACAAAGTGATGAGAAAATTCTGAATGCTAAATGAAATTTCTCTCAGCCATTGCTCTCATAGCAGAAGTTCCAAAGAAGAAAGGCAAACGGGAAAAGAAAGGCAGCAGCCTTGTGTCCCATGCTTGGGATGCTGCACGCCTCTGCAGCGTGGCAGGACAAAGGCCTGCTGAGTCCCAGCAATGTGCAGCTCAAGCTTCCCACCATAAGCTGCTATCAACTTTTTCTTTGGTTTTGGGGTTTTTTTTGCAATTAGGAAGCAATTGCTGCCTGGGAAGCAGTGATGTATGTAGGAGCAGCAGAAACAGGAGGGGTCTGCATGCATATTCTGCTCTCTTTACTTCAGCCAGTTTTATACTACTGGGTGCAAAAATAGAGCTGTGTGTGACACGGCAGGAACCCATTCTATCACGTGTAAGAATGGTTTGGTTTGGTTGACTCTGTTTGATCTCTGTTGGATCTGATAGGACATGGAGAAACGGTTTCAGACTAAAAAAGAGATTTATATTGGATACAAGGAAAAAGTCTTTTACATGAAGGGAGGTGAAGCTCTGCACAGGTTGCCCAGAGAAGCGGTGCCCCATCCCAGAGACACTCGAGGTCAGGGAATGGGGCTCTGAGCACCGATGGAGCTGTGGGTGTCCCTGCGCACTGCAGGGCAGTGGGAGCAGATGGCCCGGCACTGCAGGCACTGAGGGCCCTGGGCAATGGCGTGTCCCCATCCTCCACCTGAGCTGAGGTGAGCAGACAGGACAGTGCCAGGAGGGAGAGGGCTCCATCTCTGCCTCCACCCGAGCTGGCAGCTCGTGTCGCCCCGCTCTGTTCACACAAAGGGTATTTGGTAATTCTGAACTCTGCAACAATGAGCCTGGTATTTCCGTAGTGATGCATATTGTTATAATCTCTCTCTGCTTTGTTTCCTCGACATATTTTTTTATTAAAAAGCCTTCCTAGCCTTAAATAAGTGCAGAATAAGTGTGGTCATTCTGGGAACATGAGAGGCCTGATATCTGACCATCAAAGCTTGTGCTGTAAACAGGATACTAGTAAACAGGAACCGAGCCCCATATGGAGAGCTTGTGGTTTTCTTCAGCCTCTGTTTGTTATGTCTTACATCCTGTTAATTATAGAAAAAGAGCTGGAAAGTTGGAAATAATCTTTTCTCCAGATTATTTCCAGCTTCCCTCAGATAGAAGAGAATGCAGGGCAGCACTGTCTTACCTTGCTTCCTTCAGATGTAAAGCATTAAGACAATTCATTCCAAGGGGATCGTTTTTCAAGGGGATTACAAGTAGATTTTTTTTTTTAATTGCAGAATGAAAATTAAAATCTTAAAACATCTTTTTCAGGGAATCCTTTTAGTTTTAACTCAGCTTTCTTTCTGTAGGGTTTGGAATAGGTCTGACATCTTTTGCAACCTTTTGAAAGACAATTTATATGATGGGTGCAATTCATCTCTGGGTAGGTGTGTTCTTACAGCAAAGCTTTTGTTGCACAAAAGCACATGTTGGAGTTTACTTATAGCTGTAGTTTTCAAGTTATCTTTGCCATTAGGTTTTGCTGACGGTGCACCTTTCCCAGCCTGCTCCCATTACTTGCTCATGGCAGTGGGTTGGGTTGTCCAAAACCCAGAGAAGTGACTCTAGAAGTGGCCACAGCAGTGGCAGGAGAGGGCACTGAGCTTCTGTCCCCACTGCTCATTCTTTACCTTTGCTTTGAACAATTTGTCACCTTTTCAGCTCCATTCAGTCCCAATCTCCAACACTAACAAACTGATTCAGAAGCTTTATCCCTGAAGTTCTGCACTTGATGGTAGTTCCCCTTTATCCTTAACAACTTGCTGTGGAGTTCTGATGTCCCAGGGCAGCACAAGGCCATGCTTTGTTTAGACCTGCTCTTATCCGATTAGGTTTTGGTTTTGCAAAACAAAAAGCCAAACTCTGTTTGGTTCAAGGTTCCTGTTATCTGGGATGAGCTGACAGTACCAACCACTGCTGATGTTTCTTAGACAGCCCTGAACCGGAGACCACAAATAAATCTCCCATTATGTTATTTTTCAGCTCTCTACTCTCCACACAGTTTCCTCAAACAGCTCTCTGATGCTAACCATCTGCTCCACGTTGCTACGTGACTCCTGAGCTCCATAAGCCCAATCTCACTCACTGTACCTCACATGAGGCTCAGCACCCATGGGCTGGGAGGAAGATGGGGAGATCTCTCCTGCCCAAATCCATGAGCTGAAGGTTTGAGATCCTCCAGTCCTGGGGCTGCTGCTGGAGCAGGAAAATAATTTCAGGTTTATGGGGTCACCAGAAAGAAATGGTGTGAGAATTATACTCCTGCAAACCATATCAGTGGGATGCTGAAAAAAAACGCTGAGTTCTCACTTAGCTCTGCTCCCACTAAACTCAAGGAATGAAACTCCTACCAGCTTTACCAGGAGCAGTGTGGCTAGCGAGAGCTTTTGAAAATCCCATTGTATAGCTGCAGTCATTTCAGTATCCATTTTAATGACATGATTAATAAAATACTGATGGAGCTCCAAACAGTTCTGTGTTCGTTTTCCAAAGCAGTTTGACTCATCCGTAACCATAACCAGGCTTCCAATTACACTGGATTTTAATTGTTCTCCTTTCAAGATAATTACCAGTACTCTGAAAAAAATCACTCTGAGGAGCTGGTGATGAGTAGGAATCGGCATCCTAGCTCCTCTGCGTCTGTTGTGCCATTTGAGTTATGAGGAATGTAATCGGATATGTGACACCCAGACAGAGAGTGGTTTCCAGGATCTGTGAGTGCTCTGTTTCAGTTAATGTGTTAATTTGGGCTCCATCTTCTCATTTGTTCTGCTTTGATCTATCATTTCATAAAGCCAAGGCACCACATTATTAAGTGTGCTTGTTTGATTAATGTGCAAGACTGCATTTGCATGCACATTAATATTTTTAAAGTTTTGGTCCAAATTTCTGCAAGCCATAGTATGGAGTAATGTGAGCTGCAATTTCACACTGTGTGGCAACAACTGGTGGGAATGAAATTGTCCTGCAATTTGGCCATATTCACATACCAGCAGCTATTTTCCATTTGAGAGTTCTGAATATTACCAATAGAAATGTGTTTGTAAGCAAGCTGCCAAGTGAGGCATGGCATGAGCTGAAGGGCGTGGAACAGCAGGCTGAAAATCTCATGCCCAATGTATCTCGAAATTAAAGAACTGGGATTAAAACCTCAGCAAGGAGCTCTTATTCTTTTTGCCTGAGAAGTAAATAGAAGCAAAGGAACTTCATCACACAGAATGCTGTCAACATGAGTGCACAGAAAGAAAAAGAGAATAGCTAGGACTGGATTTTTGGATGTGCTGCCCAAGAGGTTGGCTTTGCTGCTGTTTGCAGCACAGGGCTGGCTTTGGCATGGCTGTGTTTATACTCACCTCGTTAAAATGGAAGCTGCCATTCAACCATGAGCACAGATAATACGTGTGCCATTCTGACAAGCTGCAGCTTTCAACTTTCAGGGCTCTGGAAAGTTAAAGGTTTTTTGTCTCTGCCACTGAGCCCAAGGGTTTGGTAGAGCTGCTAAGAAACCCCTGTAATAATTTCTTTTTATAATTCACGTAGGATCCTTTGAGACATAAAGTAATGCCATAATGTGAATATAATCATGTAATCCTTTTAATTTTATTATAGTAATTATTGGAATTACTAGAGTATTGTTTTAATAATACTGTTTTTCTTCAAAGTACTCCACAAGCTCCATATTATAATTTATTTTATTTTAAGAAAAAGGCTTCCAGTGGGAAATGCTGATTCTCAGAAATGTGTGTTTTTGCTTGGAAAATATCAATTCCAATGATATTTCCACTCATCAGGGTGAAATTTAGGAAAGTTCCAGGACAGCCCTCAGCCATTCCAGCTGCGGGGGGCTCTGGGGCCAGGGCCATTCCATCCAGATAAGCTGAACTTCCCCTTCTCCCATTGGAGATGTTTGATTTTGTTCTTTGCTAGAACTTAAAGCTCTGCTTGGGTCAGTTTGTTTTCTGCTGGACTAGCTGGCTTCAAAGGTGCTGGTTTGTGTTTTCTGAGGGGGTTCTCTGCCCCGTCACCGCTGTGGCTTTGCATGTTGCAGTGGGGAGATTTGTGGGGTGTCAAGATTTGTGCATTTCCTAGCAGTGGTTGGTAGCTGGCTTTGCCTGCTGATGTCTAAGGTTGGATTCAGTGGGGAGATCATCTTAAACACCACAGCAGCATCCCCTGCCATCTCATCTGCCATGGAGCGGTGTGGC
Organism: Tympanuchus pallidicinctus; assembly: GCF_026119805.1. Lineage (NCBI taxonomy): Eukaryota > Metazoa > Chordata > Aves > Galliformes > Phasianidae > Tympanuchus > Tympanuchus pallidicinctus. The sequence goes on from NW_026294722.1 coordinate 2,145,677, forward strand.
TGCCCTGCTGCTCTGTAGTCTGACTCAGCAGGGAGCTTGAAACTGCAAATTGTGTGGCAGTGCCATCCTTATCAGATCTGGACTGGAATCCGGAGGCAGACGGGCTTGCGAATCATAGAACCATAGAATGGCCTGGGTTGAAAAGGACCACAAAGATCATTGAGTTTCAACCCCCCTGCTATGTGCAGAGTCACCAACCACCAGACCAGGCTGCCCAGAGCCACATCCAGCCTGGCTTTGAATGTCTCCAGAGTTGGGGCATCAGTTAGAAGACCTTGCTTTCCTTCCACTTCATTTTTGCTTCGTAAATGTGTAGCAAAATGTTGTCTCCTTTTAGCTTGTCAGACTAATCGAATCCAGACATTCCTGATTTAAATTACAGCCTTTTCCAACTAACAAACTTTCAGAACTGGCTTTCCTTTTAATCCCTTCTTATTTATTTATTTTTATGTATCTCGTCTTGACAAATTACGTTGCTTCATGTCATCTCAAACGATGTGGTGTAAAACTAAAAGAAAAGCCACTTTGTAATGTATCAAAATGTTATTAAAAAACCCCCCAAATGTTTGTCATTTATTTTGCTCACAAGCAGTCCCAAGCGGCAGCGCACTGTGAGGTTTTCTGTGAATGCATTTACAATAGGAGCCAACCACACATTTCACTGAATCAACAGGCTTGTCTCGAGATATTTATGACATGAATGTTGAAACTTCTGTTTAGTCAGCCATCCCCAGGAAAGACAGTGCCTGAAGGAACCCGGCACACGTTGTCAAAAGGGGCTTGGAGGCACCTGAAAACCCACTGAAATACAGCCCAGCCATTGAGGTCTTGCAAACACTGTACCAAGCACCTAATTCCCACTGCAACAAGCGTGGGTGAGGGATGTGTAACACAGCTCCTTCAACACCAGAGCAGCAGCAATCTCTGTCCATCACAGGATCTGAAGCGCAGCTGCTTGCTCTGGATGTGCCACCTACCAAAGCAGCCTTGTCTGGCTGCACGGAATGACTTTGTGTCAGTCCCAGGGTGGGTGCTGCCCTTCTGTTCACCACATTCCTGCTGGCAGGACGCCGGCTCCCTCCTGGTGTGGGGCTGCTGGGCGCCAAGGATCCCATAGCTCTGCACAGTGCTCACTGCCTGAGTAACTCCAGAGCAAACAGCGTTTTCCTGCATGTGGTGCTCTGTCCATAAGATCCCAAAGGACCTCTGGCAGCAGATCCAATCCATGCCCCAGGGATGAAGGCAGAGGCAGGGCAGGGGACTCTTGGCCCCAGCCTCTCACCACAGCCCCTTGCAGTGCCATCTGAGCTGTTTTTCCAACTCGAGCCAGGCTGCCTCATCATGTCCTCGGTATGAAAAAATTTGTGAAGGGGGGCAACGTTTGATCCCTAAGAGCTTTCAGAAGTGTTAATTCCATGTCTGGAATATTGTCACGAAGCGGCCGAATTCCAGCACGTAGAAATGCACAGGCTGCACCCAGGGGGTGAATGCAGCCAGCTCAAAGCTCTGCCATGTGGAGAAGGGCACTGCTTGCTAGGCTTTGTGTTCGGGCTTTTATGATGCTTTTAAAATGAGAGACTCTTATCGTGGTTCATTTGCTTCCATGCTTGTGGTTTTGCCACTTGGGGGCAATTATAGGATCCTGTGATTCATGCAGAAGTTTAGATGGTGAATTATGTGGCTACTTTTTGGTGGACTTGTGTTGGCATTGAGCTGGAAGATGTAAATGCACTCTGGTCCAGCCATGCTGAGGATTTTCTTGTGCATGGCCACACGATGTAATTTGTTGGCGACACTCCTTGACTGTTTGGAAACACTGATAGAAGTTTAAACATAAGCTGTTCATGATTTTGCTTTCTATAATAAAGGAAAGCTCTTAATTAAGATCCCCTCTGTTGTTGTTGTTGTTTTTCAGTGCATTTTTAATGTATTATTTGCTTTGAGTTTCCAAAATGTCTACGCTGTAGCCGTTTCATTTTGTTTCTTTTTTTGTCCCACCAGCATTGATGTCACTTGAAGATTTGATTGTCAACATCACAAAAACAGCACCAGGAAAAGCCACAAGATACTGCATAAAGCCCAAAACGGCTGAAAATTGGAGGACTTCTTTTCAAGAGATACATTTTTCACTGGTGAGTAGGTGGAGCCATTTATTTTTGCTGATGATTGTCTGGAACAGGCCGAGTTGCTGGGATTGGTGTTCTGGTGTCGTTGATATCTTGCCAGGACAGGATAGCAGCAGCAGTGTTTCTCCCCAGTCTTGTCTTTGTAAGTTCTCCATTATTAAGAACAGTTTTCCTCCATTTAAACAATGTTATTTCTTGAGATGGCCAAAGGATTTCTTTGGCTGCTCATCCTTATCAGATTAGCAGTAAGAATGGTTTGCATTTGTTTGCATCTGGTTTCCAAACAAACAAGGGCGAGCACTGCAGGCTGATCTGTCTGCAACTGCTGTTTAAAAAAAAAAATAAATAGGGATAAACTGTCCACAGTGAAAGATACAAGAGATGATGGTCAGTCCAAGTCTGGGGCTGTGAAGGGAGAGAAGACAAGCAGTGTAGTGAGAGCTCACATGTGGAAGAAGGTAATCTTTATTTTATATGCTTTCTAAAGGACAAAGTGAAGTCTGTTGTAGATACCAGACACCCTGCCACCAAAGCAGAGACATCTGATTGCCACCAAAGGAGTTCAGATATTCAGAGGGTTTCAGCTGCAGATTTCATACCTGCACTTTCTCCAGGCCCTTATCCTCTTCATCAGCTTTGATTTAGTCTTTGCCTGTCTTAGCTTCTTCCAGGTATTTTTGTCAGACAGGCTTTAGAAGAGCAGAGCAGAAAGGCTGTTGTTTCCATTTAGCACCTCACAGCTTTTTTTCCCAGGTATCCTCTTTGTGCATGTCCTAAAACTGTAGCAAACATTCTGTCAGTTACAGGATATATACAAATAAAATATACACAAGGGGTTTAATAGGATGAAATCCAGATGGCAGGTTGTTTTCCCAACAGAAAACACGGGCCAAATCCTAATGTGCTGCAGACTGGCACGGCTGCCTGAGGACAGTGCCAGCTCGCTCTTGGAGAGCCCAGACATTTTCCTACACATTTTCCTATGCAGGCTTCCCTCCTGCTGCTTGAGCACAGCATACGTGGGCTCCATCTCTCCTTTGCAATTACCTGCCGTGGCTGCAGCGAGCTCATGGCGATGTGGTTTTATCCACCAGAATGCAATTGGGGCTGGGGTTGGGGCAGCCGCACGAACAGACCTTGTGTTTACCCCCTGGGCTGTGAGTCCAGCAGCTGCTCCTATTAGGAAGATTTACATATGACCTTGGCACAGTTTTGAGTGAATCAACTGTTCTTCATGGGTGGGGACAGAAAATCTGTCTCATTTGGACTTGCAGTCGTTGCTGGAACATGAAGCCCACGTTTGGGGTGCAGGGGAAAAAAAATTGATTAAAGAAATAATAATCTCTCAAAATTAGAGTTTTTAAAGTAATTAAAAACAGAAAATAAGTGGTGTGAGAAGATGAAGATGAGGAAAGAGTACCTGTATGTATTCATTGTCATCTAAATATAAAACTCCTTTGTTTTTGTATGTTAATCTCAGCCTCCCTCCATCCTTCCACATTCCAACAGGGCAGCACAGCACACCTTGCAGGTGTCCATCATTCCCATCACACAACCTGCACAACTCCTGGCTGCTTCTACAGCCCCTCCTTCTGTGCAGGGCTCTTTGCTCACAGTGGGAAGGGGAGGAGTGACAGGTGTGCTGTGGGATGGCAAACCCTTTTGAGTCGTTTCCATGAGGATTTTAGGTTTGGTTTGAAACTTTGGTTTCGGTGGCAGCTTGGCACATATGTAGCAATCAGGTATGTAAATACTACAGTGTGTCTGGATGGTCTGTTTTGAGAAGAAAGAATTGGAAAGGGGTAGAGGTCTCCAAAGCCTGGGTGGCTTGCAGAAGGTGGGCAGGAAATGACTCTTCCAACAAAGCAGGAACTTATATGAAGTGACCAGAAGGCAGATTCAGAGTAGGGAAAAGGAAATTCTTTATAACATACTCCCCATTTAAACTGCATTCTTCCTGCTAGGCGATGTTACAAATGCTGAAAGTTTAGGTAGGTTCTTAATTCAGGGAAGAAAAATCCATGCAGTGCTCTTTCAGCCAGCAGTGCCTGGGGGTGTCCTGGCAGCACAATGAGTGCGGCCTGGGGACTCTGCTGTGCTCTGGATGGACCAGGATGGCTGTGGCCCTCTCTGATGCTCCTAAGGAGCCTACACAGATATTTCACAAGGCAGCTTTGAAATGTGATTAATGTGGACAAATCACTTTGAAATTTTTGGATGAAAGGGGCTGCATCACTGCTAGTCCAGCCCCAAACTCGCTTTGTGCGATGTGAAAGCGATAACCAAGTTGACAAAACTCATTAAATGCAGCGCCTTTATCGTACGGTATAATCTGTAAAATGTTGCAACACCAAGTGTTGGCAAGCTACCAGCACATCGTCATCCTCCTTCAGTTACAGAGCAGTGACACGGTGATAAGCTCCTACTTGTTCAGCACCGAGCGCTCCTGGATGATGTGCTGGGAAATTCCCCCCCCGGTACCTCGTGGTTCTCTTCTGCCTCGACAGCCTCGTGCTGGATGGGAGAGCAGAGGAGCAAAGTGGAGGGCAGAGGCTCCGGCAGTGCTCCGGCAAGCAGCCATAGACGTGGGCAGCAGTTGCAAAAAGCTGCTTTGAAAATGGCTATCCAGATTTCACAATTAGGACACACGTCAGTCTGTTGGCGGTTAAGACGAGCTCGGTCCTTCTCCAGCAGCTGATCTCCCCTTGAAGGACATGGTGTTATTCTGGTTTTGTCCTTACAGGCAGAGACAGTGAAGGTTTTATCATGGGGGCAAAGAGAAGGAAGAAGTTTTTGGCATGGTGGCAGTGTTTCAGAAACACTTTGAGAGAGCCCAGACTTTGGCTGCTGCCTAGAACAGATAAAAACTAGCTAAGTGCCATAGGGTGTTCCCCTATATTTTCTTACAGTAAAAGAAATTTTCAGTAAAATAAATCCAGTGTTTTAGCAGAAGGCTGAGCTTGGTCTATTGTTGAGTTCATAGGGAAATGTAACAAACAATATTTTCAAGTGGTTTTGTATTCCAGTGAGACTATTTCACAAGCTTGTTCTTAGCTTTTATGGAACCCTTTATATTTTTGGAGCTCCTGAAAACAACAAGCCTGCTAAAAAAATACCGGCACTATTTTTAGTGCTGTCGTGTCTACAATAACAGCACCCCTACAGGAACTCCATCAGTGCTAGCAGGGTGCTGCGGTGCCGGGCGCTCTGTGCTCAGGCTGCAGTTCCAGGGATGGGCTCGGTGTGCTGTGCTGGAGCAGGGTGGGCAAGCTGCCTTTCCCCTGCAGCCCCCCCTGTGGTAACAGCCAGCCCCTCCTGGCTGCTGCCAGAGAGCTGCAGCTCCTGCTTTTGGAATCCTGAATGGGGGAGAAGTGGGTTTTTTTACCTGGAGCACCTCTCCCTTTTTTTTTTTTACTGATTTTTTGACCCCGTCTTTGATTTCCCACTGCTATTATTTCTCCCATCCTGGAATTCCTTTCCCAGCGTTTATAACAGATAGCAGAGGCTCTCTCCAAGCACTGAGCCCCGACTCTGGCACAAAGACATCTGCGTGAGGAGTAGCACCGAGGTGCTGGCCCCTTCTCACTGTAACCCTGTTGCTTCTCCCAAAATGTAATATGAATCCAAGAGCAGCTTTGTTGAACTATAATCTGGGTCAGCGGTGTTTGGTGGGTTGAAAGGTCACACTGAAACCCCATCTGTTTTAGCTCTCCATTGGAACCATGAAAGTACTTTAAACTTGAGATGTTCTGTAGCATTCCTAAATTATCAGTAATGTGTAGTGACACCAAGAACTGTGGTCTAGAAATGCCATGTTTCTCTCTTTTATTTTTTGATCTAACTGGGCGAAGCATCAGATTTAGGAAGTAAATTCAAGTCAGCTGGACATAGGTCAGTGGCTGTGTGTGGAAGGGGACGGTACGGTAGGTGCCTCTGGCCCATAAAAAGCCTGTCCTACTGAGATCTGGCTCCAGGGCTTATTAAATACCAGCCATTTTTGACTAGTAAAAGACCAAACAAACCATGCTTTTTCTCCTTTGATGATTAAAGTCAGCCTGAAGTGAGTGGTATCATTTATATAAACACTTGTGTGCTGTCCTAAGAGATTAGCACATTTGCTCGCATGCTTACTTTTAAGGCTGTTTTGCTTTCAGGTGATAGCAAATGTGACCCACAGACTGAGGGAAGACCCAAAGGATCAGGGAGGGCAGAGCACAAGTGCCTTTCTTCTGCTGTTGGGATCCATTCAGGTCCTTCCCAAATCTGCCCTGGAAGAGCTCAGCACCACCAGTTCTCATTGCTGCAGAGCTCTCCTGAACCATTTCCAATTAATTCATTGCTATTCATTGCTGTGTGCACCAGGGACCCCCTTGTTCAGAGTGCTTAATTCTGGAATGCAAAGCAACAAACTCAGGTGGAGGAGGTCAGGACTGCCACCACACTGCAGTTATTTCACTCCAGGGACGAGCACAGAGGTCTGAGTATCTCTGATCAGCCTGTTTGTTTTATCCATTTCACATCACTGTGTGAAAGCAATGGGGGCAGAGTGATGCAGGGCTGCACTTGATCTGTCCATACTGTAACAGGGGAGAGGCTGGGACAGCAGCTGCAGGAATTGGTTTTGCTGTTAACATGGAGGAATCAATTGGCTTTAAGTTCAGCAACACTACAACTGTGCCTCAACCTCCCTGCCAGAGAGCAGCACATCCTCTGAGGGGCTCTGACTGCCCCAGCCTGGTGCTCTGTCAGGTCCATGTCTCTCCTGTAGGAGTCCATATCCAGATGAAGCACTCCAGGTGAGGTTCTATCCTTTTGTCCCCCAGCTTGTATTGATAGAAGGAGTTGTCACCAAACCCTCGGATCTTTTGGACCTCACAAGGTTCAGGGGTGGTTCCTTCACAGTGCTGCATCCTTGTGATGCTCTCTGCCTGCTCAGTGCTGCAGGGCAGCTTTCTGTGCACGTATTCCCACTGACAGCTCCTGATACGGAGCGGGTTTCAGGCTGCACTGAAGACCACACTGCTTTCCATTATTCATGGCTGACTTGGAGACAGTGACACCACCAGCAGCCTCCCCCAGCCACCTTTAACCTTTCTGCTCTGTCCACTGCCTCACTTTCCCCGTGTAACACAGAGATGAGAACCAAGCTCCCTGCTCCGGATTGCAGTGTGATTATTGAGCAGAGTCACGCTAGCTACACACAGGCAAATCTGCAACTGATTATGAGGTTTTTTTTCTCAATTAATTGTCAGAAGCAAAGGGACGTTTGATGTTTAATGTCTTTTTCTTCTTGTTAAATGCATTCTCTTTGCCACCCGTTCTCAGACACTGGGAATAGACAGAACTGCACAATGCAAAGGCTGCCGAGTTGTCACTGCATTCATGCATAATCCATCTCAGGCATTTGTCTGTTGTTTGGATGTTACACACAGGTCTGCAGGGGACTTTGCTTTTAGATCTGTTGACAAAGTGACATTGACATCTTATTGAGAGGCACAGGATGAATCCTGCACCCGAGCTCAGGGCGTGAGGCTCAGATGCTGTGTATGTTCTTGGGACCTGATGCGAAGGTGCACCTCTTCTGCTCTCCATGGGCACAGTCTGCAGCTGTCAGCATTACGGTTTGCCTGGGCTGTCCTCACATGTCTGTTTTGGACCAGGGAAGACACTTCCTCTGTCTTAAAAAGTCTTCCTTGGAGCTTCCTTGGAGGCGTTTCTTCACGTGGTCTGAGCCAGGAGCAGCCTGTGTCTGTGGGGAAAAGTCAGGGAAGTGGGTTAGAAAGGGCTGTGAGGAGGAGAGGAAGGTGTGCTCTGTGCAACCAAACAGCAGAGATAAATTTGAAGTGAAAACTTGGGACTGGAGGGTCAGTTCTTCTGTGAGACTTTCTGCTTTTGTACTTAACCCATAAACACATCAACAGTTTGTGGACACTGCGTTTTACACAGTAACAAACTCTTCCAGTACTCCATAAATTCAGAAGCTTTGCGCAGGTGCAAGGAGAATCCATTCACTTCTGAGTTGGGAAAACAGGGCTCAGCATCCCATGGTATCTCTGTGCTGCTGAGGCCATTTAGGGAGCAGAACACCTCCTACCTGGGGGTGACATCTTCATCCCAGTCAGTGCAAAATTTGTGTTCGTTCCTATGGGGCTCCATTTCATCCTGATCTTCCATAAGACTGCTCCATTCTGTTGGTGCTGAAAGTGAAGCACAAGTTGGAAGACTTGAACTGATTGTAATTTGAGAGAGTTACTGGCAGAGCTCTGATGAAAAGGTTGAGAATTCCTGGCTCCATCCTCTGCTCTGACCGCAGGCAGAGCTGAGCTGATTGCAGAGCATCTTTGGGAGCCTCCTCGTTGTAGACCCGAATGCTGAACTTTCAGGAAGACCTGATGTAGATTGGAATGCAATAAACAGCTCTGTATCAAAACTGTACTTTTGGAACTCAGAAATTGCCAGAGAAAGCAAATAAATCATTCTGAACTATGCTGTTGGTTTCTTTTTAAGTTACCAATTGCACCAATGACTTCAGATAAATCTCTTTTTTTTTTTTTTTTTTTAAAGAAACAACATGGATGTGATATTCGACTGAAAAAAATAAAGAACAAAACCCACCTTTGAGATATTATACATCCCATTTCGGATTTTATGGCGAATATCAATCTCTTTCCGCCACCAATAGTTGATGCTCATGTTTTGCAGAGCTTCTCTGCTCAGGCATTTTGGGGAACTGCCAGGACGTGGCTCTGGGTTGGCTTTTTGGGCATCACCCCTCATGCTGGCTGCAGAGGTATCTGCTCTGCTCATCGTCGCACACATGTGCCCTCAGTTCAACTCCTGAGGGCAAAAGGGAGGCTGACATGTGGTTTGTTGGGATCTTTGTGTTATTTCTTGGGCTGTGCAGGGTGCCTTAGGCTAGATGCTGAGGGTCTTCCAAAACTAAGCCTCAAATCAAACATAGTAAATTAAGCTATGGCATATGCAACACATCACGGCTGTATTTATGTTTGCAGCCTCCAGCTCCAGTATCAAAAAGCCTCAGAGATGAATGCAATCAATAGCCAGTTCACAGGGGAGTTGGCAAGATTTATTATGTTTATGATTCTGCACAAATATTGTTGACAGATTTGTTCTGATGCACAGATAGTTTCCACACTCAGATCAGCAAGCACAGCTAGACCTGAGGGAGCCAGACCCCAGCTGAGTTCACATCATAGGTGCCTCTAATTTCTTGCGTGTGTATTTTAAACACTGCCATATAAAGGGACTTTACTCACACAGTGGTGGTGTGCTGCCCTTCTTCGATGGTAACAGCAGTGCTATCTCTTTGGTGGTGTTGTATCATTGCCATGAAGTTATAATCATTATTGGCTAACTCAGCACAGCCCTAAATGTTTGTGATGCACGGCAGTAACTGAAGCACGTGGAAAGCATCCCATTAAGTGTGTAGTCTGAGGCTTTGGTACAAATGCCATGGGATAAATGGGAAGTTTCCCTTGATTTCAGTAGGAGCTGGATCTTGCCCAAATAGCACAAAGAGCCTCCCACACTCCAGAACAAATACAAAGAGACATATGGTTACTGTCAGGGGAACAGGTGGATGTTCATATGGTTTGTAAAGGAGCTGGAGACAGCTTGTTGCATTTTGGTGAGAAGGTTATTCCAGGCAACCGGAATGGTGTGAAAGCAGGGAAAAGTACAGCGTGGCGGTGGAGGCACAGGTGAGACTGGGACATGAGGGAGAGGGGAACTGTTACGAAGAGGTTTGGAAATGGGGAGGGAAAGCTTGACTTGATATTTGAAAGAGGTGCAGGGAAAGCTGAACGTATCTGAGGAAAGGGCTCTGTGGTGGCTCTCGCTGAGGTTGGAGGCAGTTGTGGAGGATGGAGGGCACAGAACAGCCCTGGGATTGCTGCAGCTGCTGTTGAGATCTGGTCCTTTTTGCTCCTTGCCAGGCGTGTAGTTCTGGGAGAAGCATCACTCGGGACGTGGTGCTGAGCAGGGCAGGGGTGGCTGGGCTGTCCCTCCCACCTAAGGCAGCTCAGGCATCCCATCATCTGCACCTCTGGAGAGCAGTAAACCACCGGCCCAGGGGAGCTGCCTTGCTGCTCACAGGATCCCCTTTCAGCCACTGTCATTTAGCACAGCAGGAAACCAGAAGCTTCTGATAGCAGAGATGAGATGCAACTTCCAAAGAGCAGAATGGGGCCCAGGGACTCATGCTGTTCACGTGCCCCCACCGCGATGCTGTGGTCCTGCGGGCACGGCCAGCGTGGCTCACACTGGTGCACATTCAGCTCTTTCCTCTGCCCCAGGCTTGGAATAATCTTTGTGTGCTAGGACCTGGTGGAGCACTAGCCTTGGTTTGGGATGGAAAAGTGAGATAGTCTTGAGAAATGAGCAAGTGAAGACATTTTTGTGCAGAAAACCTACATACGGGCTAGGCAGTAGTGGTGACATAGTGCAAATGTGTGAAACAGCAAGGATCTCCCAGCGTTGGCATGCGGCACATCAGAGATCTGCCAGAGAGCTCACAGAGACTGCCACACACCGTTCTGCGTGGGGAACTACAGCACAGAACTTCATAATGGGAGCCTTTGTATTTTTGGCGTTTACAAAATGAAGGCAATAAAATGTAATTAAAAAAAAAAAAAAAAAAAAAAAGATGAATTCTGGGTGTTTGTGAGAATTTTGTAACTGGAATTCCTTGTTTATACTTGCTCTGCAATTAAGCTTCTGCACTGCTAAAATAGGAATGTTAATATTTTGGAAATGCTAAATCAGCACCATCGCAGCTGTTGTAAAGGATGTGTTTGGAAAGGTACCGAGTGAGATAACCGAGCCTTGTGCTGTTACAACTTGGGAATGGCTTGTAGGGATCCTCTGGAACCTTCTGGCATATCTGCCAGCCCCAGGAACGAGTTCTGAGCAAACACAACTGTGTGTGTGTCAGGAAGAGCGCTCCCCAACCACCTCTATTAAAGCAAGGGAGCAGGAAAATGTGCAGAGCCATTGGTAATGGCTGAGATGTCAGAGGGGCAGTGCTAGAGTGAAGGTGTTTGCACTCGAGGAATGGTTCACGTTGCTCGTTGCTGAAATCAAATACGGAAGCAGGGGAGGCTTTCAGCCCGTCGGAGCCCTCTCTCATCTCTTCAGGAGCGATGCTCACAGCAAAGGAGCCGGCAGGTCCTGCTGCCACCAGCATTCATCCCCTCCGTGTGGGACACCTGAAGGGAGCTCAGGCTCACGTGGGCCCAGTTGCTGCTCCCAAAGTAATTGAGGCGAAGAAGAACACAGCGCGTCATTTGGTTCGGCACGTCCTGCCCTGTGCCGAGCTCTGCCGCATTCTCTGAGGCTTTTGTAGGCAGTGCTGCGTGTGCCGCACAACAGATCGCGTGACTTCTGTCGCAGACACGGACGGAACGGCGAAAAGGTGCAGCTGCAGACGGAGCGGAGGGCCGCGATGAGCGCAGCGTGAGCTCCCCCTGCCCGCCGCTGCGGGACGAGCTGCGGTTCCCCTTCTCGGCCCTTTCCCCATTTCCATCTCGCCCCCTACAGCTTGTGAACGAAACGCACAACCTATTTCACTCCAGTAATGAAAGAACCGCTTGAAAATGATTTCATAGGATCACGGAATCATAGCGTGGTTGGGTCGGAAGGGATTTGATGCTCCTCTCTCCTCCCCCCTGCCGAAGTCTGGCTGCCTCCCGAGCTCAGGCTGCCCGGTATCCATCCACAGCCTCGGGCACACGCAGGGTTGGGGCATCACAGCTCTGGGCAGTGCCTCACCGCCCTCACATCTAACCTAAACCTCCCCTCTTTCAGTTTAAAGCCATTCCCCCTTGTCCCATCATGTAAAAAGTCGCTCCCTCTCCTGCTTATAAGCTCCCTTTAGGTGCTGGAAGGCACAATGAGGTCTGCCCGGAGGGCGTCAGATGTCAGATATTGTATCAGTTGGATGGCAAAGGTTAGAAAGAGAGATAAAGCGGTGTTGTTCACAGCACAGAAGCGTCACAGAAGTTGCCTCGGGTTGCTAAAGTGGGGTGGATGCAAAAATCTTGCAGAGGAGCCGCCTGCGGTGCTGCCCTGGCGCTGTCAGGGGCAGCGGTTCCCCGCTCTGCTGCCGGCAGAGGTCAGCAGCGCCGTCCCAGCGGCTGCGGGAGCGCGAATCGCGTCCAGAGCAGCGGGAGGTGACCGCGATGGGAGCGCCTGGAGCATTGCTGGTGGTGGGCTTGGAGGGGAAGCTCTGCGGCTTTTCTTCTTCTGATCAGGCTCTCCCCGGGAGGGAGCAGGGTGTCGGGTTCGTCCTTTATGGACGGGAATGCTCCTTGCTGTGGCAGAGGAGCTGAGGTACCTGCTGGCCCCACTTACGACAAGTGGCACTTGGTGGCCAGAGGGACACAGAGGCTGGCAGGACAGACCCCTGTGGAACGAGTCCCACTGAGCTCAGGGTGCTGTCAGGCAGCATTTCTGTGCAGCAAGCACAAATAACCCAAACTCTTGCAACCTCACTTTGTCAGCAGGGTGAGGTCATTCCACTTCATGTCTTCACGAAGTAAGAACTGTTCGGCTTAATTCAATTTGTTAAGACGTTTGATAAATGATTCCTCATCACCAAAGAGTGAAACATTCGTTCTGATGCTCCAGAAGTGCTGCCTCTGATATTAGGTTTAGCTCTAGCAATGAGAAAAGGCACCTGTGGTTTTGAAATTTCAAAGGATCTTAAGATTTGCACTGCAGGGGAGGTGTGGTGATCCCAACAACGTGAGATTGAAACATTTCTTCCTACTTCTGTAACACAACGATGTATGGAGGAGCAGCAGTGGGAGCTGTGTGAGGAGTTTGGTCCTCCTGTCCTGCTCAGCCCTTCAGGACCTGTTTACAGTTCTGTTGGTAATAACAAATAACAGCATTGCTTGATTCTCCTCCAGGAATTCTGAAGTGACTGCCCCAGCAGTTTGGCAAAGTCCTCCCTTCTTCCTGCATTAACCTACAGCAGCAGGCTTTATAGCTGAGGGCAGGGCTTTATGAAGGTTTAATTAGCATGATCTGGTCCCCATCAGAAGCAACCTTGCTCTGAGCTGCTCAGCCCTGAAAAGCTGTACCATGGTGCTAGAAATCATCTCTGGTCCTCACAAATCCTTCCTGTTCAGAGGTGTATACGAGGTGCCTGAAGGTGTGTGCTGGTGCTTGTATGGAGGTAAGGGTGCTCCCAGCAGGGATGCTAAAGGTACTCTGAAAGAGCAGGGATTCCCTCAGCACAGGGCTACTGATCTCCACCCTCTGAAGGGTTCTGAGGTGTGCTGCTGTGATTGTGAGTAAGGCTTTAAGGGTATTGACTGAATAGTACACAATCTGCAGGTTCTGCTACAGAGATTTTAATCTTGGGCTTGCTTATTGCTTTGATATATTGAGATACATATTGTAATAACACACTTAGTATTTATTCTCTTCTCACTAGAACAGTTGGAAGTGCTTTCTTCAAGTCTAGTGACTGCAGAGCCTGGTGTGTTGTATATTAGTATTCTTAATTCTTCCACACTGAGTGAACTGATTGTAAGGCAGGGAGTCTATTTTTGTCTCGTAATTTGGATACTTTTCAATGCAAAGTACCAACGAGGAACACTATCAAAAAATAAGATCACTCAAAACAGTTTGGCTACTTAAGAAACGCCACAAGAGATTAGCAAAGTGTACGCAGACACAAACCATATGCAGCCAAGTAAGGAACAGGACAAAGCAAAACAGTTTTAGCAGGTAAGCACCCACACAGCAGCATGTGTTGTATATCAAAGAGGCACAGACTGTAAACCAACGTCCTGCAGTTTGCAGTGAGTAGAAAGGCTCCCAATAAAACCTTGGTCGTCCCTCTTCTTTGGTTTCACAAGCTGTCCTGGGTAGTGGTTGGGAAATTGACTCCTAACTATCACTGGGGGACTGGAGTTGTCCCAGAGCAGGTCCATAAGATTCTATGGCATCCAGGAGACTGAGACTATTGAGTGCTTGGCAAACATGAGATCCTTGCCTTGTTGGGAAGCATCTCTGCAGCCTGTGCACATATAGAGCTCATATATACCTCATATATACCCTGAGAGGCCCAAGTGCTCTCCTCTTAGCATCTGTAACGTGGGTAATTGCTAACTGATTGAAAACCAATGGGAAAATCTGTAAGATCCATTCTGTCCGTATGTATGCAAGTTGTAGTAATGTGATAGGAAATACAAGTGTTGTCCATGTATGTATCTGACTTTCATCTGTTTTGACTTGTTTTCTGCACCTTCAACATTTAAATTTCCTGCAGTGGGTGGGCAGCAGTGCTGTGAGGCAGCGCCGTGCAGCCAGGAGGAATGCACTGCACTCCTTTATGGAGATACTCCTTGTTTGATGTGTTTCCCAAACTGAAATGAAGGCCTCTGACTTCACGCGGGCAGTGTGGTTTCTGTTTAGGGATACTCTCAGTATCCCCAGTGCATTTCTTTTGTTACTTTGTGATGTGCAGACATGGGTCAAGAGATTAAGGTTGGAGTGAACCCTGTGCCTCCTGCCCCCAGTGCACGGGGCAGCACACAGCTGAGGGCAGCTCTCCATTCAGCAAAGACACAGCTGGGTTGCAGCAGGTGCTCCAGTCTGCACCCAATGAAGGGCAGAGCAGAGACCCACACCTTCAGGTGCATCAGTCTGAAAAAGAGTTGGATCTGAGCCTGGATAAGTGAAGGTCAGCACAGCTGGGAAGTCTGCAGTGCTGAGCGTTGTGCAGGGATATCTGGCACAGTTGGGACTGTTGGGATAAATGCAGACCCAGCACATTGCCAGGTACAGCAGGCACTCCTGAAGTGACTTGGGTTACATGCTGGCTTTGCTGTGTAATTATGAGCATTACCTGAGCAGTATCCAACCTGGATGTCTCTGCTGCCAAGGCAGGTAATCCATCCATGTCAGCAGTGAAAGCAGGGCTCGCCGCCACACTTCATGTTTGCAATTTCTCTGGTCTGCTGAATTATCTGCCTTGATGAATACGTGGAGTGGAACGGGCCAGGACAAAGGAGGAGATGTTTAATTCAGCCCTTAACCGGGGCTGAAGAATACTAGGGAAAATAAGCCAAAAATATTTATGTTTCCTGCCAATCCCTCTCAGTGATTGCTTTCTTTTTCTTTTCTTCTCTCCAAGTTTCACACAAAGCTCTGTCTTTGGGATTAGCTGTCTACAGGCAGCTCTTTGTTTTCAACCGAATTTAAGATTATGGCTGAGCCATATAAGGGGAGAAAGGTGACACTGGAGAGTTTCTGCAGCAGTAAATCCTGAAATATTCAGGCCTGTGACATTTTTGTAGCTGGCAAATGCTGAGTGAGGCATATCTGGTCACCACGAGGACCAAACCTGGTTATGTTTCACTGAACAACCCGCTACAATTCTCAGGTTCATGTTGCATCATATACTTCTAAAGAGATCTTTCCGGTCAGATAGCAAAAGGCTGATTTTGTTTGCTGCTATTTGCAGTGAGGGGATGAAAATGCTCCTGTTGTTAAACTTCTCAGACTGGAGAGCAGCCAAACAGTGGAGGAAATGCAGAAGAGAGCATCACTCCGATAAGGGCCAGATGGACAAGCACTGTGCTATCACGTCAGCATGTTTAATTTACATTAACAGCTGCCATTTTTACAATGCAGTGACCACTAATACTGCTTAAAGAGAGGCTGTTTATGCTCCAGTTCATCACAGAATGGCAATAAATCAACAATCAGTTACAGATTCATGTCTAAGCGACCAAGTTTGAATTCACAGACCTTGGGGCAAATGGGATTCTGAGGATTATTAACCTAATGTACTTATTGCAGGCTTCCCTGCTGGAATTCTTCTGCTAGAAATCATCCATCCCCTTTTACAGTAAGCTTATACAGTTCTAGTTCCAAAATGCATGTATTCAGTGTTCGGAGGCAGGAAGGCAACTTGAGATGTGTTTTTTTTCTCCCTATCTAATGAGTGTTGTTATGAGGAAATCTTCTGCTATATCCGATGCCTCCAGTGATTCTTTTGCAGGCTTTGGATGTACTTAATAGGGTGCCAGAGCTCACCACAAATAGGAAGAAGAAAAAACTTTGTGAAGTCTGAGGCTTTGTCACCATGGTGACATCTATTTGAGTTTGGAAGTTGCTTTAGTTTGAGCTTGCAATTTTTCTTTTTCCTGTCATTAAAGTTATGGCTTTTATCCTCTTGATTTCCTCCTCCCTCTCTTCCTACCTCTCTGTGATTGCATTTAAAAACTAAATTTCCTTTCAGGGACAAATATGCAAGATAAATTACCTCCATCCTTTAATGCTTCCAGCAGGCTGCCAACGACGCAGTCCATATCCAAGTGGACCTTGTCTATAAATGCAAAGAGAACAGCACACAGTGTCTCTTCTTCTATGCCTAACAGTTCAACAGCTATGATCAGATATATTAAACAAGAGAGGTCTTTGGCTGCCCTTTAATAATCATGGAGGTGGCCACATTCAACCTCCAATGACTACTGGATTAGGTGGAGTTCACAGCAGAGATGGATTGGACCTAGTAAGTATAGCAGTGGTCTCTTGGGTTTGCTTTACATAGCACGCAAAGAAGCTCTTCAAAGATTTGTGGTGCAACGTGACCTTGACTTCAACTCTCATTTTAATGGCTACTAGGAAGATGACAAAGACCACACGCTTTGGGAGATCGCCGTAGGGTGAGAAGCTTCAAAACCACACGGCCAAATCTGAGCATAAGTGAAGTCTGTGCAGCCCACACAACTGCAGTGGCAGCTGTCGGAAGTATGCCAGAGAAAGCCATGCTCCTGGCTGACAACTGGAGGGTAGGGAGTCTGAAGCACAACTTAAAGCACAAATGTTCCTTTGATTGGTATCCAAAATTGGTGGCTGCTTCCTTTCGGGATGAGCATGCTGTGCCTAGAGAGATGCTGAGAAGCTCTTGAAACAACTGCAGTCTGCATGGATTGGTGGGCTGATGGGCACTGTGATCCATGCACTGTGGCACTTAAAGCACTTGGTTTTGATGAATTTGGGTTTTACCTTGTTTGAGGGAGGAGCCAGTCATTTTGTAATGATTTGCTGACCACTGAGCAGTGTGCTTTTAAGCAGCGGAAATTCGCTCTTAACACCTGATTTTCAGAAGACGTTTTCTCCCTGCGTTGACCAGGATCAACACATCATCCCTCTCTGCCTCAGTCTGTCCTCATAATCAAGTTCACTCTCAGTAGCACGTCTTTTATAAAATTTAGCTGTGAGAATGTCACCGATTATGAAGGGAAAAGCAAGAGTGAAGGTTAGGGGGGAGAAGGTGAAGGTTAAATTCAGACATTCATGAGTTTATGGGGCAGTTTGTCCTCAAATCAAAGCCAGGCATTCATGTCAAGCTGCATAAACAGGAATAAAAGTTCATGTGAAACTTGCTAAGGAAGCAAAAGCCCATAAGAATATTTGCCACAAAAAACGTGCTTTCTTCTGCCTTTCCCTCCTCTTGGCCCAAAGAAAGGATGTTGCTCAGAGCGTGTTGCTATCCTGGACGACGCAATAATTCTGAAGATAAAGACCCCAAAAAGTCTCTGCCAGAAGACACACATTCATGCCCAGCAGCCTGCTGAGCCACTGCTGCAAGCACAGTCTGCAGACTGGCAGGAGAAGGAACCCAGAGCAGAGGTGTGTGCCCAGCACTGGGATCAGGAGCACATCTCCTGGTCTTTCCTGAGGTGTCCAGTGATGGTTTTTCTCAGTGTCACACCCTGTAAAAAGTTCAATTCAAGACAAGAATTTTGGGAAGGGATGGGAAAACTGGTGAGAACATTTTTTAAAAAGCAAATGAACCTCATATCCTCAGCTACCTTTTATTTACCAAACAGAAGTTTCCCTGTGTGATACATTTCTTAAATTATAGGTTTCCCATTTCCTGGCGTCCTAATAAAGTCTAGATGAATGATGAGAGAGTCTGCAGGGAGAATGAGTAAACATCTCCTACTGTCTGGAATGTAAGATGACTACTGTCTTATCCTTTGTTACAGGTTGTTAAGATAAAATTACCCTATATATCAACAGTGCTGTCAATGAAATTAGAAAGGGCATTCTACCTCCAAGCTGCCTGGAGGGTTCACAGAGGTAAAAAGAAGGCGGTTGCTTCTCTGTTTATTTTGGTTATCCACTTGGTATGAAAAAAAAAACGTTTTTGGGGGGCTTGTTATTTAATAAGCAGATGAGAAGCAAAAGAAAAGCCATGGAGTATGTGCAAGTTTGGATATTCCACCAGCTGTGCAGACAGGAGAGGAAAGAAACTGTGGCTTAGTGAGAGTTCTGTGATATTTCATGCCAGAACTACTGCTGCAGGAATGTTTGGGTGCAAAGAGACCCTGTGGTTGTAGATTTGGCCCTCATAGAGGACAGAGGCTGCATATCGTTGAGCTATCAGGATTGGCATCCTGAGACAGCAATTTACATTTTTTGGGAAGATCTAAATAAACCTGACTATTAATGATGGGCTGATGGTTGAACTCAATGGTCTTACTGATCTTTTCCAACCTTCATGGTTCTATAATTAATGCAGCTCCAGGAAGTGTCTACAGATTTGGTGTTTTTTCTAGATTTCCTTAAGACCTCTCAACCTCAAGTTTTGCCCCTTTAGTTTCCCTGTTTCTGCTTCCATCACTCTCTGCTCCTGCACAGATCTCAGTTTCAGTTTTAAGAGCACACCCTTGCACATTCCTGCAATTTACTAATGCACAGAAGTGCTCCTTGTGCTAAGGAAAAGTCTAGTGTCTACTTGTTTCACTTGTGGTTAAATTGTGCTGCCAAAATAATCACTTGTTTTAGGTTTGCTCGTTACATTGTCACCACTATTGAATCCTACAGTCGTACATGGGATCCAGAGCTTACCTCTCTAGTGCCTCTGTTCCACACAAAATGAATTCTCTGCTCCAGACATTTCCCCTACATCATCCCAGTGCTCCAGGGTGCTGCGCTGGGGCTTGAGGGCTTCTTGTGGAGAGGCCTGAGTCTCGTGCAAGTCAACGGTACCCACTTGCATTTCCACTCATGTCCGTGGCAGATTCTGTTACCATCTCTCTTTTTTCTTTTCTTTGTTTTTAACCACACAAGTTGTTTTTGCACTTTTAAAACTCAGACATTTCACTCTATATTTTTGGTTTGAAACGAAGAAACAACAAAAGTGAAAACAGGACTGGAGAAAAGCTGGAAATGAAAAGCTGAAGTTGGGTGAGAAACACTGTCGGATTTGCAGTACATCCCTCAGTTTCTGCCATCTCATCTTTTACTGTGTCAGAGAATTTACATGTCACTCTCATACACTTCTCTGTGTGAATGCACACATACACATGTGAGAATTCTCTGTGACGAGCTGCAGGGCTTTGCTCCAGATTTTCCATCCCTAACCGTGTCAAAAGAAAATATCTTAATGCTCTATTCACAAAATGCTTTTGGCCTGTTTCCGTTTGAACGTTCCGCTTGTTTGCCTAGGCAATTCATTGAGGAGTTCATAAAACCTCCTTTTGCCTGAGTTTGTGAATGCCTGCCCACTGCAAGGGCTTGAAATGAAATTTTATAGGAAAAAAAAAAAAAAGAACTACTTGGGATGCGTGCATTTTGTGTACTTGGACGTGTTCTCAAAGGAAGAAGTTTTCCTATGGACTGAAGGATATAGTTGTATCACCTACTTATTTTTTAGCTCCAAAACAGCTCCAAGGAAACAGCTGAGGTTTTTGACAGTTCAGCGTTTCCAGCTCTTGTCTCTTTCCCTTTGAGAGTTCCCTCTGTGAAAGGCAATCTTGTGCTTGGATTCTCGCTGCCTCGTTCCAGCAGAAGACCCTGTGCTATCTCAGTTCTCAGCCTAAAATCATGATAGTGGGGACAAAACAGACTTTTCACAGCCCTGCTGCCCAGCCCCGGTGCAGTGCCAATAGCAGCCAGCACAAAACTGATGTTTGTCTTTATTAATCACGCACATGAAATCTGCAACCTGAACTGTGTACAGAAATGAATGGAAAAAGTGCAACCTGACCGCAAAAGTATTATTTTATAAATAAGGTCCTTTAGTAGTAGTTAATTGGATACACATTTTGCTGGATTCATGGAACATTAAGAGCTATCATATCCAAATTGACTGACTGAGTTCATGTTACATCTCCCAAATTACCAGTGACCATTTGCCTTGCAACATCAGACCTTGGGTTCAGAAATCTAGCTCGAGGGCCTTTTTTAAGTACATGGCACTTTTTTTTTCCTAATAGAGATTGATTTAGTGTATGTTTAATGGCCCCATAAATCACTCAACATGCCCAACTCGCATACAAATTCTGCCAAAAAAAAAGTTTTCAAGGAAGCAGATGCCTTGTACTTGGAACCAATTTGCCTTGCTCGCTGCGTGTGCATGAACCCACCATTTCAAGATCCTCCTAATAACAATGTTTTGTTCTCCCAGGTCTGAACGTTGGTCATTTTCTCTGGCTCTGCTTTCTTACCATGCCAAGTTACACTTGGGCAATCCCCCCGTCCTGTTCCAGTGCCTTGTAGATCAGCAATAAATAAATTCATTGTGCATTTCAACAAGAAGTAAAAGCAAAAGCCGGAGCTGCGTTGCGCTTGCTCTTGTGAAGATCTATTGTGTGCAAAGTAGTGTGCTATCAAATGGCATAGGTCATTTTTCATTACCCCACTGAGGATGCAGCTCAAAGCAGAGGATTATGGAAACTCATTTCCTTTGGTTAAGGAAAAAAAAAAGAGTTAACATTCAATAAACTCGAGGGCTATGACGCAATGTGGCCCTCAGAACCTTCCGAGCAGAGCTGTTAATAGCTTCCTTTCCCAGGACGCGGGTTTGCCCCATTCACTTATCGACTTTGATGCATTAGTAAAAGAAAATATCAACCCCTCATAACTCTCAGAAATGATACAATACATCACTTGGAAGTAAGCTAGGATCAACACATTGTTAACTGTTTGATCTCTCGAGTCAAAATTAATGATAGGTGTTTTGCACACAAAAAAAATGAATGTTAAAAGCCTATTTAAGCTAACTAAAGACATCCATACAACATCAGGGTTGAATTGGAGGTGATTTCCTGCAATGCAGCTGTTATAAGTTTATCAGTCTGCGGGTGGCAGTAACCAGTAATCATAACCAGATTGCAGAAGGATGGGATGGAACTTATCTTTAAATAAAGATCTGACTAACCAGCTTAAGAAAGCTGGTTGAGAACTAAGTTCGTGGTACTGTTCACTAGAACACCCAAGGCTCGGGGAAAAGCCTATTTTCTACGTGCTTTAAAGAAATGAAATAATTCCGAAGGTTTAACTGCTAAGCAGGGAGAAACCAAGGTTTGTAATGATTAACAGCAGACCTCCTGCTCTCTGGGACTCACAACATTTACGCAGTAATGATAGCTAATAAGAAATGGCATTAAGAAATATCTTTGACTTTCTCCACTGAGACGTTGCCATAGGCTGCTGATAAACTGTGAGTCCGTTCTCCTGTGACACGGCAAGATGTGTAACGCAGCGTGTATTGCTAGCAGAAGAGCGATTGAAAAAATCCCAAGAAATATCTCTGAAGAGCCATGGAGAAGTGTTGCACTGTGAGACAATGCCTCTGGACATCTACAGCCTGTTAGTTTTAATGCGACTTGAATTGCTTCCGTCTGCAGCTAATCTGACCACTGGAAACAGTCCCTTTTGCAATGCCCTTTAATTTTTCTGATTTGCGTGTGGGCGGTATCTGTTGGTCTTAATATGAATGTTTTCCGGATTGAATTAGAGAAAACAAGACGAGCTTTCAAAGCAGCATCAGCTTTCTTTGAGAAATGTGAACTCAGGAACAAGCACGGGGCAGTATGGAACCATGAGGATGATTTAGGGCTGTCCCGTATCACTGCCGTGCAACCACAAAAAGGAGCGACGGGGAAGTCCCACTGGATTCTCAGATCTCTCAGCAGCACTCCACAGTCTCTTTATACCTCTTTGTTCTTAACTTTGCCGGATGCTCAGCCCTTCTGTGCACTGCTTCAGATGCTACAGCTCCATCAGTTAGAGCTCTGCTGCAATCGCCTCGCTGCCTGCAGACAGCAGGGACACCCCTATTTCCTAACTCGCTGACCCATGCAGACCCACTATTTTCCATGATTGAATGAATCCATTAAGCAGTTAAGGAATGAGCCAAAATCTTCCTCCATCCCCAAAGTCAGCTGAACAGGAGCTTTGTTTTAACACTGATTAGCATTTAAAATAGCTGCTGTTTTAGCCTTTCCCATCAACAGCTGCTGTCCAGCCACCGCTCCATGCTCCCTCCTGCAAGCAGCACACCTCCCTGTATTTGTGCATCTGATGTTAGCCCTGTGCTGAAACTCAGCTCTGGGGAATATCAGATTGTTATTTTTTTATGATTATTTTTATGGAGGACAAGTTGAAAAATGGCAGCTACATCTTAAAAGATAAGTATGCTTTAAAGATCCTTCACACACCTTTCCTCCAGAATTCAACAAAGGTTTAAACCTCACTCTTCCTCATGCTTGATATCTGTGTTTTAGGTGTACAACATCATTTTTCATTGATTTTTGAAATTCAGAAGAGGTTTTTTCAGTGGAGAAAAAGACAGTTATTGATAAAAACTGAACAATTATCATTTGTTTCAATTAAGACACTCAGCAATTTCTGTTGTTTTTTTTTGTTTGTTTGTTTTCCAAATCTTGCTCAACAAAAACTCGTAATTATTTCCCTGTAGCCATGGAATCAGCTCACTCCCTTCTTCTCCCGTCAGGGACCATAAAACCCTCAGCTGGCAGATCTGACCGCCAGGCCGAGATGTGACACAGCACAGCAATCTTAAGTTTTCCACTGAACAAAGTAGCAGAGAGAAAGCAACTTAATTGCCTGTGGATGGCAGGTGGATGGTGGCCAAATACTTTCAATTTCTGACCTGCTATGTTTCCCATTTGTTGTTTCTTTGGAAGTGACTCATCCCAAGCAGTCCAGTCCCTGCTCCAGGCAGCTGGATCAGGCAAATCCTACAGCCTCTTGGTGCTCATCTGCTCACTGGTGTGCTTATTCCTTGCCGAATCTTTGGGCATAAAGTGTGCCCTTATGTACGGTGGCAGGGCTTTGACTCCTTTGCAGCCCATATTGTCATACCAGTTCCATCTGGAACGTGGCTTGTCTGTCACATCACTGTTGCCACTGCTGAAACACACCACCCACCACCTCTTGGTGTTCATATCCACTCTTTGGTCTCCAAGTGTCAATGGCTTCCAAAAGCTACTATTTTTTCTGCATGCAGGAGTTCATTGACACACCTTTGCTCCATGTGCACTTCCATGTCAGACACCAATCTGTCAGTCTGCCCCTCTGCTGCCAGCTGTCACACAGCAACAACATGCAATGGGACACTGGCAGAAAGGTTCAACCTTTACTGCCACACTGCCAACATCCATCTCTGACATCATGAGCCAACATCAGTATAGGAACACAGTCTATAGTAGTCTGAAATACTTCAAAGTGTTAAACACATAAGATATAGTAAAGGCTACATTAAGTCTTTGTGTGCTTTAACACAGTCCTTCCACTCATCAATTCGCTGTTGAAGCACAGTCTGGCTGGAGCACAGGAAGCTAAGCTTTAAATGAGGGAAATCTATATGCAGAAAATAGAGGAATTGGTAAATAACTGGTTATGTGCTTCAGACCACTGTCATTATCCTGTACTGAATTCCTAAATGTGGAACCCAGATGCAAAAATAACAAAGACCACATTAAAGCAATGCTAATATACAAGCTCTGGTTTTAGAGGAGGATGCGGAAGCGCTTGGAAGGCTGATAGAGGACTTGGGGAAAGATGGCACAGCCTCCAATTGCTTTTTCAAATAACGTGTGAGGTGAGGGTTTCTGTGGCTCCATCAGACTTCCCAGTGTTGGCCTTGGGCACGTGAGGCCATGCACATCCCACGCACACATGGCAGCCCCTCTGCAGACACGGGGCCTCAGCTGAGCAGGCGGGCTGAGAGAGGGTGGACCTGGGAGCGGTGCAGTCATGGACTGTGAAGCACCACCCTTCTGTACACCTGGTGATTTCATTAGAATCACCTCGGCTGCCTTACACATTATAAAAGGAGAATGGCTGTATAGCACTACTGAAGCACATGTTGGAAACGAACCCAAGAAGGGCCAAGAGCTCTGCCTTGCATGCAGGTGAGCACAGCTCATCAGGATGTTAGTGTTGTTCTTGTCCACGCACAGGTGGGTGCAAACCTAAATCTAGGCACTTCTGCATCCATCAGCTGCTTCTTCCCCCATTGCTGCTGCAGCTCTCCTTGCCATTTCTGCCCACCTGCCATCTGCAAACAGCCCAAGCCCCATTTCAGAGTCCTTCCTGCCCTCCCACCCCTCCCGTGGTGACAGGCTGGGCTGTGAGCCCACAGGGAGAGGAGGGCAGGTCAGGGGATGCCTGCATCCCCATGGTGGTGCTGTCAGGAAGTTCCTCAACTGAGGGCCAGGCAGGTGGGTGGCTGTAAGTGGCTGACAGGAGTCTGCAATAGGCTGTGCAATGGCACAGTGCAGCAAGGTAATGGTGAACACCTCAGCGTGCACTGAGCAAACAGGTAATGGCTTCGTTAGTGAGTTCTATTAGTGAGGCTGGAGCCTGCAGGAGGGCAGGTACGGGCTCTGCACTTCAGCTGTGCCAGCTGGGGGAAAGTAAACGATACCTTCTGATTGAGAAAACCTGAAGGGTAAAGGATCACCAAAGGAAGTGATAATCAGAGGGCCTCAAAGAGGACTGGGTTACAGCATGAAGATTTTGAGCTGAGGAGCTGTACTGAGGTGGGAGCTCAGTTGCAGAGGTCTGGCTGGAGGAGGCCAGGCTCCTTCTGCTGAGGTGCAGGCTTTGTGCTTGCAGTGTTTTGGTGGCAGCCAGAAGCTGTGAGCTTGCTGTCACTGGAGGGATGGAGTGCTGGTGTTACCTGCTGTTGTGACCTGCTTTTCTGGGGAAGAGTCTGGGAGATGGAAGTCAAGAGCCCTGAAATTTGACGCTGGAGAGGTAAGCTTTATCTTTTGTAGTCTTAAACAATGCAGTGTGTTTGTTTGGAATGAGTGCTAAGCAGAGCAGTGAGGCTGAGCAGCCAAAAGCAGGGCCTGTAGGAGCAGCATTGTCACACAGGGCATAGCCAGCAGACTGCCCTGCCTGCCTCCATCTCAGCTAGCCTGGGGATGGGGCTGGGCACAGTGAGGTGATTAGAGTGTTGGAGCTAAGCATAGAACAGGCTGTGGCTTAAAACACTGCGTGAAACCTCTGAGAGGAGTTTTTGTGTGATGTTCTTTGCTTGATTATAAATAATATTTTAACTACTGTTCAAGTACTTGACTTGTTCTGGCTTTGTCTTCTTAGTCACATCAGGGAATCGGGACTAGCTGTGTACAGCAAACTAGGTAGCTGCCTTGCTGTGGCTAGCAGGATCCCTCTGTTAGCAGTGTGTTTTGTGCCTTATGCTGCTGCTCGCCTTTCTGCTCTGCTTGCTGCTGACAATGAGCACAGGGCAGAGGATATTTCTGCAAAATTCCCACTCAGCAGGCAATAGAGTCCTAAACTTCTGAATTTGCTCATTGGAGCATGAGCACATCCTTAAGGAAAGAATAGGTGTTCCTTTATCCTTATGGGGATTAAGTTCATCACTTAAAACAGGGACATGTGAGCCAAGAGTAGGAGCTGGGAGTTTACATTCCGCTTTTAAGCCCTTGTCTCAGGGACAGCAGAGCTCAGCCTGCAGTTCTAGCAGGAGTAATAGTGCTGCCTTGCTCCTCAACCCTGGGTGGGATGTGCCAAGCTTTATCCCACAGCAAGCTGATTCCAGCTTTCTGAGTAATGCTGTTTTATGGGAATAACTTCCCTTTGATCTGCAGACGGGAGTCCACAACAGCTGCTCTGGGATAGATAAGGACAGCCACTCTCCAGACTGATGGCGTTTGGAGATTAGTGCTCAAAACATTGCTCAATGGAAGCGTGCAGCCCACAAAGGTTGTTGTGTGCACCTGCTGTGTTGGGGAAGGGAGCAGTCTGCTTGTGTGTCAGGGCTGCAGTGTGTTAGCTGTAGTGTAAGTGGACAAATTCCTGCATTTTCCCCCTCTGCTATATACCCACAACTATTACATTTTAGGGAGAGTGGGAGAAAATGCTGTTCTTACCTGTTTAAACCTGGGGAGTGTGCTAACAGATGGATACAAAGGAAGCTCAATGCTAAATCTGGAGGTTGATGCAAAGGTATTTTGTTGGTTTTCTTTTTAGTGGAAAAGCCTTAATTGCAAACTGTTCTCTTAAAAGTAAGTTTCAAGTAACAAGTTCTTAAAGCTTCTTACTCCAAGTAGATTCACTGAAATGCTTCTTTTTGTGTGATTAAACTTAAATGTTTCTTTGGTCTTGTGAGGTAATGGCAGCACTTGCTCAAGGTGAGCATTTTTGGCGACGTTGGCTTTGGGCTTCCTGCAAAGGTCACTGACATCTGACAGATATATGCGCTTTCAGTAGGGATAAAGGATAAAGCTCTACATTTTCCTGAAAGCTTGTAGAGGTGATTAAAAAAAAAAAATAAAAAAATTATGTAGATGAGCCCTGCTGAGTGTGAATCACAATGAGTCTGAGAAGTGGTCCTCACCAGGAACCTTGTACTTTTGAGGGTGAGCTGGGCCCTTTCTGTAGGGGCTGTCCAACAGAGAGAGGGATGTCTGTGTAATGCTTGGAGCTGCTATGACCCTGTGGCCTTTGTTGCACCTTCCTTGGCACATGGGGGTGTTGTGAGCTGGTATTCCCCCCAGCAGCAATGCTAGCCTGGCCTGCAAGAATCAGGACTTGCTTTAAGAGGCTGCCAGAAGTGTGGGTGAGACTGTGGAAATAACCTTTGCCTGTTGTCAAAGGTAGTAGGGAGCGGTGGTGGACATGACTTCACTGCACCCGCTGCTTGGTGTGAGTAACCAGTTCCATGCATTTCCATGCCAACCATCATTTCCAGATGCAATGACTAGCACGGTTTTTTCCATCTCCAGATCTTGTTTGTACTGGCATGATTTAAAATACTTTGTGTAATTATAGTGGTTCCTATAGTCAAACTGCTACAGCAATGCGTTCTGCTTGGAAGTTTCTTCGTTAGCTAGTAATTTTGGTAATGACAGTAATTCAGATAATCTATCCTCGTGGCATTGTGGCTTGCAGAAGTAGAGGGCTTTTTTTCTGTAATGCAACCCTATCTATGTATAGCTCAGTCAATATCTAGTATTTTAAATGTGTTAAAGTAAGCTTGACTGAGAAATTCCAGTCCCATCACCACAAACGTTCTACTGTTACATTTTAATGCAATCAAATAAACGGGGAAGAAAAGGAAAGGGACAGAGAGGGGAACATAGCAGGCAGTTGTTGGCCCAGGCTGGCTGTATCACCAGGCTGCTTTGGGTGCTCATACTAACAAAGATTCCTTAAACTGTTGGGTAGTTCTGCAGATGC
Source organism: Tympanuchus pallidicinctus (assembly GCF_026119805.1). Lineage (NCBI taxonomy): Eukaryota > Metazoa > Chordata > Aves > Galliformes > Phasianidae > Tympanuchus > Tympanuchus pallidicinctus. The sequence goes on from NW_026294722.1 coordinate 2,173,315, forward strand.
TGGACTTCTCCTGAGCTAGGCATGCTGGATAGAGGTGGAAGAGCCCAAGGCACAGTGAGAAATCTATAGGTTTGGTGCTGTGGTATGCAGCCCTGGGACTTGTGGGATGTGCAGCCCCCTGATCATGTCTGCCCTCACAAGCTAACACTTGAGAAACAGCAGCTTTCTGGTAGGGATGGCTTCAATGAGTGGCAACAACTTCAGGAAGCAGATGAGCTTCATTTTGGCCTACAATTCACAACACAATAAACAACTTTGTCAGCCAAATATGACAACATCTACTGAACAGCAAAAATCTTTCTGCTTCTGGAAACGTCTGAATCGTGAAGCTGCTCTCATTTGCTGCTGAAGGAGACACATCTAAATTACTGCTGGGAGAACCTGGTCAGACAGATCAGAGGCAGTCATCTCCCTTGATGTGCAATTACATGTGCTGCTTGCTTTGAGAAGAGGCCAAAGCAAACGGGAAGCAGCAATTAAGGTAGGCACCCGCAATGAAGACTTGAAGCATAGGGCACGGTGTCTGTCAGTCATCACTGTGCAGAAAATCTCTCCATAATCTTCCTAAACAGAGCAGTATTTTTGAATGCTGATTGAGTAACTGTTATTTTTCCTCCAGAAGATCCTCATATTTAGAGGAGGATGGGAGAAACAGATGTGAATCGTACATTTTAATGAAAAATACTGTAGTGTGGAAGCTTACCCAGTTCTCGACCCTCAGAATACACTTCTGCAAATCTGTGTGATTTGTGGCAAGTTGTTCAACCCTACCCTCCCTCCAACAGGCAGGGGATGGTGGTGGAAAGATTTGCCATGCCTTTGTCCAGTTACCCATATATTTTTCACAACTGGGGATACTGAGTCTGGAATGAGGTCTTGAGATCACTCATGTCTTACCAAGGATAAAACGCCAAGAATCATTATTTTGATGCCTTAAGCAGCAGGAATAGCAAGAGCAGCCTTACTGAAATTCTGTGATCACATAATGCATTGCAGATTGCAGAAAAGAACTGTTTAATACTCAGCATGTCATGTCCAGGATGTTTGTCTATAATGTATATGGGAAGTAGTGTGTTTCCTGTGAAGCAATAAAATCTCACTGAAATCTAGCTGCGTTTCGAATTGGTATATAAACAGTTTCAGATATAAACATTTATCTTGTAGGTAACTGATGTGTAGGGTTGTTTCTGCCATTTCCCAGGGATCTGAAAGCCAAAGCTAAATCAAATGACATGTTGTTGTCATCTGGTTCCAGAGGCAGGGAGTATCCAACAGCCCTGCCAAAGTCCAGGTGGCAGCAGGAGGGCTGAGTTGCTTGTCTGTGGTATTTATGGGTGGCATGCAGAGGAGCATTGTGGAAGATGCTTTGGAAACACGACAGAGAAGCTGGGTATGTTCCACCTTTCCATCTTGTAGTGCAGGGTAAGTTACACCAGCACACATACTCCATTTCAAATCAAGAGATTTGAAATCTCTTATCTGGCAACAGGAAAGTTTGCTTATTCCCTTTTTTCCTCCCATCTGATACTCACCACGCTTTGCTGGAAAATACTGTAGGTGGTGTGAAATACTTTTCAAAACCTAGATAGAGATTCAACTCTCTAGTTCTGAAGACAGAAGTCAGGCTAACAGCTACTTTACTTCTCTTAACTGTACACGTTTTAAAAAATCCCAATGTGAACACATGGATGAGTCTGTAATGGTATCTGAAGCACAGCAGTCTTGAGAATTAAAGCAGGTTAAGAGATGGAAAATCTCTGGCAGATCAGAAAGGTGGCTTGACATAGTTCTGGACAAATAAACATCAGAAGGGTGGAAGTGAGCTCATCTGCAGGTGCTAAAAAAGGCTGCATGACTGAGCAATCAACCTGTTCATCCAACAAATCAAACCTTCCTCACTGTCAGCCACAGAGCCCTGTAAGGGCAGGAACAGTTGTCCTCTATTAAAGAGCACCGTTCTGCAACCAGATATATGCTTATGTCTGTCTAGCAAGTTGTTCTGCTGTAGGAACATCAGCATCCCGTGTCTATTTGTGGGATTACGTGGCTTACACCATTTATAGGCAGTTTACAGTAAAGGTTTTACACTTGTCCCAGTGTATGCAGGAAGAGTGGTGTTTTGGAAGGTTAACTGTTGCTTACTTGTTAAAAGTGTGGCACTGACCTTATGTTTGTAGGGAGCCACGGAGTACCAATTCTGTTTGACAGCTAGAGACTGACATCAGTGGTTACAATCCTCATGGTCTGGTCAGCTTTCCAGCTGATGAGGATATTTCAAGAGGAAGTAGGTGGATCTGTGTTGATATTTCCCTGTCTTTACCCATTTTCCTAAAGGGATGGGGGATGCACCAGAGAAGACATCAGAGTATGTCCAACACATGGTCTGGAAGTGAAGCAAAAGCAACTCCAGTATCCTGTAGTGTTGGCAGAGATGTTTTGTTCATTTGCTGTCTGAGAGGTGCTGCAGCAGAAAACCAGATCTGCTTCCTCAAAGACTGTAGGACAATTATTATGTTCTCCAGATGGGAGTGACAGTCTTAATTTGCTGTTAGTCTCACCCATCTCCCGAGAAGGAGATCTCCATTTATTTTAACTTTGGACTATTCTGTCTTGCACACACAACAGGTTTCTCAAGGCTTATTCTTGAGACAGATGAGAAACATGAAATGCAAATTACAATCTTCTTCCTTTGAAATTAATGCCAATAAAAAGGCTTTGAAGATGGTGCTTTGCAAGTGCTAATTAATAGGATTATAATTGTGACTACATACTGCTACTGCGGAGGGATTGGGCTGCTAAGTGTTGCTGAAGTCACACAGCTCACCCTGCTTGCAATGATTCCTACTGAACATCTTGCTCTCAGCTGCCACTATAAGCAGGAAACATAAAACTGGGAAGGGCTGATGCCATTTGTGCCTTGGATTGGTTTTACTTCCCACTTATTGCTGTGATGCTGGAAGCATCATAACAGTTCTTCCAGCTTTTGGAGGGAACTGTCTGCCGTACCTGATTAAAGGCCGAAATAGTTGTGAGATTGTGACTAAGTGACTGCTGACAAGTATGGTGGAGGTTTTGGTGAGTGTACTTCAGTCTGGAGCCCAGCCTTCATCCCCATGCTGACCTCACAAGTGCCCCTTAGTACTGCTTGCTTGCCTCTGGTCCCAGTAGATATTGCTGGACTTCGGGATCATGCTATATGATCTCTGTTGAGTGCGATCTGAGCACATCTCCGCTAGAGTGAGCTATGAAGAGCTTTGTCTTCCTGCAAACCAAAGATGCCAACTTTAAAAATAAAAATCTGGAAATAAACAGTTATGATCCACTGAAATTCATAACAAAGGACAAATTGAATCCTTCATGCTGTGTAACAGCCATAAATAAAGGCTTTATGGTTGAGAAGTTGCAGGCAGTGCTCCAGCAAAATCGGATTTATTCCCTCCCCACCCCCTGCAGTATAAATCTCTGGAAATAGGGGTTCCAAGGGCTGCTCAAACACAACATTAACTGCAGCTTCTTAAACCAGACTCCCTGCCAATATTTATAGTTCACGTTCTGTGCATGGTATGTGTGTATATTATTGCACTAGCTTTTACAGTTGATTTCTCAGTAGTCATGTGAAACCAAAACAACTGATGGACTGAACTTGGGATCATTTGTGTATGACTCCAGTTTTTTTTATTTAAAAAAGAGAAAGGATGTATGGAATTTCTGCCTTGCCGTTAGGATAAAGATTGCTTGGTTAAAATTTATTCAAATGAATGGAGGCACAGCTTTTGTGAATGTTGAGTTACTTCTCCCTCAAAATTGCTAGCCAGGTTTGCAAGAGAAACCTTAAGAGATGGATTTCAACATGTGGTTGTACAGCTGCACAGTGAGGAGCTGTGCAGTACCTCCAGTTACTGTCTGCTTAGAATTCCAGCCCTGAGGTTTTGTAAAAAATAAGGCCTTGGAGTAATTATCTCCACATCTTAAAACTGCAGTCAAGCCTGGTCGTTCTCTGTTAAGGAAGAACAATGCAGTTCACTGGATTTTTTAGTGAACAATTTCAGATTCAGGATCCAAATATTGGTCAGTGTTTGCAGAAGGTCACTGGGAAATTAATATCGAATCAGGAGCAAAACTTTATGCTACTCTGTTTGGGGTCAGAGGAGTGTGCTGATTTGTGCTTCCTCCCTGCGTGCAGAGTATGCAGTAGAGGCTGGTTTCTAAAATGAGGAGTTTGCTCTCAAGCATCTTTTCTGAGGCTGAGCAGTGCTTCCACACAAGTGAGACAGATGTAGAGCCTGCGACCTGCCTGCTTTCGTCTACAGCTTCTGACAAGCACAAAACAAAATGGCTTACATTGTTTGGGACCTGAGAAGTGATATCTTTGAGCTCTGACCCTTCCTAACAGAATCCAGACACTGCATCTCTCTGCTTCCATGTATTTTTACATGAAGCACCTGACACAGCAGTGACGAATAGCAGAGGAATAAATCCAGCAGCCTTTTCATTCATCAGCCAAGGCAGAGGTCGCCGTGCTGGTGTCACTGCTGGTGTCTGGCCACTGCCAGGGCCATTGCCCACTGCTGTGCAGAGCTCATGTGGTGGAGATGAGGGGATAAAAGGCTCCTGCGACTGCAGTGCAACCCAATGGTGTATATGCTGCTTTGGAAGTTTAGCATCAGCCTGAAGTCCTCGGCCTGAGTTCCAGGTGCTGACACACTAAAGCATGACAGATATGCCGGGGGCCTGGGATCCCCTGCCTTGTCTTAAGAGCTGCCTAAAATAAGATCATTAGGCCCAAGTTAGCAGCAGCACAGAACTGTTAACTGCAGAGTGCCTTCAGCTTCCAGTTCAGAAAGGGTAAGTGCATGTTTCTAATTATGTGGAGTTGCAGTGAATAAAGCCACTTACCCCTCAGCTCCAGACAGAAATGCTCTGTTCCCCAAATTATTGCTGACTGGCTTGGGATTGGGTTTTACTGCAGACAAGCAAAACCAATTCTTTGAGGGTGAGGCTAACTCAAGCAGCTCTGTATAGAACTTTATCCTGCAAATGGTTAAATGCTTAACCGTGCCCACAAAAAGTCTGGACAATTAGCCAAGCATGAAGCTACCTTTCTAAGGCGTAATGGGACTGAAACCACAGCCCCCTGTTCTCCCCTCGCTCCCCCAGTACTTTCCTCTGATGGAAGGGGGGAAAAAAATAAAGCAGATGAATATAAAACCTCAGTCAAAAGACTAAGTGATGGAATTAATTAGAAACCTCACAGTACCGAAATAAGTCTCAAAGCATTAAACTCAGTCCTCTCTTACTGCCTGGTCAGAAGCCCCTGGGGAGGCAGTGATGTGCATACTGGGGAACAAACCATTGCGTTATCAAAAACTTCTGATCTTTCTTTGCTGCTGGTTTAGGAATACAAATTTTGCTGCATTGAACAAAAGGGAATCAATATTTTTACTTAGAACAGAGTAACTCAAAGTGGCCTTAATAACTCATTTGTGTTGCTTAAGTGCTTGGGTAATGAATGATTGTAGTATAAAGTGCTCTTAGTTTTTGCCTCAAGCTCTTGTCAATCATTACCTGATAAATAAAAACTTCAAACAGGCTCCTTTTAACTTAATTGGGCAGTACTTTTCTCTGGAGGAACGGCTGAATACAGTGAATAATGTGCTTGTGGCAGCTATGGAAGCCAGCAGGCAGGGTATCTGGATGGAAACATGCAGAGGATGCAAACTCTGAACTCCAAAGATGAGTCTTTGGTTTTAGTTCATCCAGAAGCATCTGTTCCCATTGCAGGCAGAGCTGAAAGGGGTGAATAGAGCTGCAAAGGAAGTCCCACAGCCCTTGGCACTGCCACTTTGCTTGTTCTAGCCCTGCTCTCCATCTGATTTTTAGGATCTGCAGCTGATGCTTCTATAGGAATCACAAATTTACTCACTTAAATCATTATCTCATATTATATGAACCTTGGCAGCAACAGAGGCAGCTTCCTGCATGAGGACCAAAGGATCCTATTGTCAGAATTGGAACAGATCTAAAACAGCTCAATTAAGCAAACAGAACATCCTTGAAGTTTGGCTTTGAAATCAGGTTAGAATAACTGATCTATAAAATGTTATAAACGTGCTTTAAAATGTCATTACTCAGATAAATCCAGCAGTTCTGAAGCTGGTTCACTTAAGTTTTATGGCCCTGCCTGTTTATGGCAGCGTATGCATCCACATCAAGAGTTCCTCTTCCAAAACAGTAGATGAAGAGACAAAGCTGCAGTAGTGCTGTGGACTGACAGAGGCTGCAGTGAACTTGGGAATGGAGTTTTGGCTCCTGGTCTGGGAGAGCTGCTATGGAGCCTCTCCAGCAAATTGTGTTTGTGGCAAAGCTGGAAACCAACTGGTATTTCATGATATAAGGCTGGATGTGTTGAAGTTGGTGGTGAAGCTTCTGTTGGCTGCTATATAGTGAGGCTGGCGCTGTAAGGCATGATGATGTCTTACTTCTTTCATCCCTTTGCTAGAACCACATCTGGCTTAAATGGGTGTGGAGAATTTGGTCCGCACTGAGAAGTACTGGAAGGTTCTCCTTATAAGACTGATCAAGACTTACAAGGCCTGGGTAGACATCAGTTAGGTCAAGAAAGGTCTTTCCTCTCACACTTGGCTGGACTTTACATCAGAACATCCTGCAAACTTATGAGTGTATAATCTCTTGTGAAAGGTGATAGTTTAACTCCAGAAAGCTGACAGTTTAAGCTTCTGGATCAGCAAAATGCATTTATGTGAACTGGCACAACTCTGCTCACAGTTCAGAGTAAACAAGAACCCAAAAATTGCTGTTATGCCACAAAGATATAAAGTTTAGTTAATACAGGAATTCAGACCGTTACTTTTTTCAGCTGCCTCCATAGCAATGCAGTGTGGTATCCACAGTAGGAAACCTCCTGCCAGCAGCATCTCCGAAATATGCTAAAACAATCTAAATTAGAAAATGTCAGCTTCTTGGCTGATGTTCCTTTGGAGTTTCTTTTTTCCTTCCTTGTGCCTCTATAATTTTATTGGGATGACTAAATCTCTGAACTATGTTAGCAGTAAACAGAACTAATTTACCCCCCGCTTCTTTGAAACAGCTGCTGACAGCTGCACTATAATTCAATCATAGATCCTTGCAATGCACTCTGCAAAACATATTCATATTTTTTTTTCATATTCTTTCCTCTGTTGTAGTTGGGCAAAAGGAGCTGCACCAAACAGTGACGTGCTGATTTTGCCAATACACAGAGATTGAGCTACATGGAAACAGATGCTCAAGGTGAAATACTGCCCAGCCAAAAAGGTTTTTTGAATATAGGGAGAAGAACCACACAGATACACGATGTTGTTGGGATATCTTTTGTAAAGTTGCAATGATTTATTTTACTAGTTTGTACAAAAGGCTTCTGACAACTGCTCTATGAGAAGAACCAGAAATGTGTATGCATTTTTGCCAACTGTTAATAAATATCTTCTTAAATAAGGAAACAAATGTGCTTAGGAACTGAGAATCATTTTTCCTGGATGTGATTGAAAAGGAATTCAGAGATGGAAATAAATAATTCTTCTGCTTTGTGACAACTATTTACATAAAAAATGTACAAACAGTGAAACTGATGTTAAGCCTAGCAACAGGAATCCTATTATGTGGAAAAAACAAACAAACAATCCCCACATAATATTTAATATATGAATCCTATACAGCAAGATACTGCAGTCCAAGTTAAAAAAAAAAAATGCGATACACCAACGCTGTGACCACCAACACAGAAACAGTTGCAGGAAAAACTAACCCTTGACTACTAAATAGAGGAAGTTCAGGTCTGATTAGCTCATAACTTCTAGGTAGCACCTTACCTTCCTTCAGGAAGCTTACAGAAACACTGGTGTATATACACATACAACGTCCAAAGATGCTTCTGACCTGTAGGATTTCAATACCTCTCTCTAAGAAATGCCCCGAGGGCAGTTTTGTCATGACTGCTGTGGCTGGTCTTCTCTGCAGGCTCCAGGGAGGCACGTTTGGCTTCAGCAGTTGTCGTGGCTGTGGGTGACAGCTCGGTCAGCCTCACCTTGCTGCAGGTGGAAGTTCTCTGTGGCTGTGTGCTGTGTGTGCTGTGGGTGGGCCGTTCCTGCACACGTTTGAGTTGCCTGGTTTGGAAGTGGGGCACATCTGGAGACCCAAAGCCTACCAATATTGTGGAGAGACTTCCACGTTCCCATAAGCCTAATCCTGCTTTGTTGGGAAAACACCAATTGACTTAAACACAATTAGAATTAGACCATCAGAAACAAGTTTCCAATTGATTTCACAGAGTAATCTTTTTCTTCCTTTACTTGTTTGTTTGCTTTTTAAATGAGCCATCTGGTCTGGATTTGGTCCGTGACTAAAAGAAGACGAGCAGGGACTGATTTCCAAATTCTCGTGGTTGCGTTCTGTTATCTTCTTTCTCTCTGTTCTCTAAGGAGGGACCTGGGGCTGAGTTCCCCTGCGGCAGTATTGCGTCTCCTCAGCGTGCTGAGAACCGAGTCCAGGCACTTACTGATATTCTGGACCCATCTGTTGGAGGTCCAGACTTCAGAAGCTTGAGGATTTAGAGCTGGGTTTGCTGAGGACCTGGTGTTCATTTGGACAGAACTTTTTTTTTTCTAGTGTAAAACTTAAGCCAGTCCCGCTTTTGTAATTGTGATGTATGCCCAAGTTCTGAGTCAACCCGCGATCGGTTGCTGCTACTCTGTGTTCTTATCACAGGGACTTCAATCGAGTTTCAATTACATAGATGTGATGTTTGTGTAACCTGTGCTTTAAAAAGAAGGAAAAGGGGTGGTTTCTTGTCTCTGCTTCCAGCTCGTTGATGTGGCTCCTGGAAGTGTTGGTTTGCTGTGGGGTTTTTTTGTTTGGTTGGTTTTTTGCTTGTTTGTTGTGTTCGGAGATGAGAGCAGTAGTAGAGCAGTGTCTTGTAATCACTGACCCTGGAAAGCAAGGTCCCCTGCAGTGTCCCTAGCTGTGCCAGGGTGGTGCTGGCAGTTTGTCTCTGCTCACAGCACCTTCTGACTCCACGTCTTTGAAAAGGTGTTGGAATTTGTTCTGTCATTGAAGCCAATGGATATTATCCAAAGAGGAGGAGGATCTTCAGCTGTCTTTCATAACTCCATATAGCTGATTGGGGTACCTCAGCTAAGCATTGGGTTTAATCCCAAATTGTTTCTTAATGTTTTGCTGCTTTCCTGTTTCAAATTCGTAACACATAAATTCTTTCTGGTTGCTACAGGGAATTTCTTTTCCCTTGAGTAAAAAAAAGTATACCCTAAAAGTCTTGTTCTTTGGAGTTACTTTCTTCACTTCTCTTGCTTGCCTATTATGATTTTCTTTTCCTGAGAGTGGTTTATCCTTTTGAACTCCATTCAGTTCAGACATAGCTTCTGCTCCTGCGATTTAAAACTGGAACTTGCATCCAATTAAAATTGCTTCTGCTTATGAAACTGAAGCAAACAGAGGGATGGAAGTAATAATTCTCTAACAAAATACCTGTTCACTCCAGGTATATTTTGTTCACTTATTTTATTGCAAACTGTGTTACAGGAACTACACATGCTCAATAGTCACAGCACATTCTCACTTTGAATAATTATTAATTTTTAATTCACAATCAACATTGGTGAATTTGCAATCTTCTGAAAGACTCGTTTGCAGAAGTATGTGTTGTAGGAGCCAATTTTGTAGGCAGATTTGATTTTAAATGGTTTCTCTGGCTTGTTTCAGTTTACAAGCTCATTGTCTGTAATAAACTAAAACAAAATGTGTTCAAATGCCACTTAGATCCAGAAACTGCTCCATTGTCTGAACTTTCAGAAGCCCAGTCCTAAAAACTGGGATTTTTGAGCTCGTTGCTGCAGTGCTAACCTTTCCCCCTCCCCCAACATCCATACAAAACTCTCTTTACGAATAATCTTACTCTTTCCTACAAATCTAATGACAGCCACATGCTCGTACCACCATGTTTCTGTACTTTTTTAAGATAACGTTGGAGCTGTCATCAAAATAGAGCACAGAGATAGCATTGAGTTGGGTGGGAGCGCAGCAAGGTTTCGGCACAGTCTCTGGGTTTATAAAGTGAACCTGAGGAATTAAAGCAGAAGCATGTTAAGATTTCCATTTCCCTCCTCCTCCCCCATGTTTTTGTTTCCCAGGCAGCCCTCTCTCCCCCATAAGCACACACAGACATGTTTTGAACACCTGGCTTTGTGTACAAATGTCTCAAAATGTCCCCTGCATGTATGGAGGCTGACGCACGCACCCAAATCAGATCTAGTTGGAAATCTTTCAGTGAAGCAGGTTTTCATTAGAAAATTCCCATCTGTCAGAGCAGCCAGTGTTCTGCAGAAGTGTACCAGTTCCAATAAGCTCTGCAGGACGTGCGGGTGAGGTTTTGGGAGCAGTCCCACAGGCGCTGTGCGGGGGGCCCAGTACCAGCTGGCACCAAGGGCTGCGGGTCCCTGGCTGCTGCTGCAGGGCCTCCAAGAGAGGGAGGAAAGTAAACAGTCCTCCAGGAGGAGAATATGCAAAGCTTCTTGTCTTGGATATGTGGATGCTTCTAGCTTCCCTAGTGCTTTTTGCAGCGCTGTCCTTAGATGTGCATAGGCATAGGACACAGATGAAGAAGAGGAGGGAGCCTCCTCGTGCTCCACAGATGCGTGCAGGGGACATGGCTGTGTCAGAAGGGTGTCCCCATGTCAACTGGGGATGCCGTGCAGCTGGGCACCAAGGGCTGGTGTGTCCCCTGGCCACTTGAGCTGCTGTGGTGCCAATGCACCAAAGCATTGGCTTTGGTGAAGCAGCTGGGGTCCCCAGTGGTCCCTCAAAGCACAGGCACTGTGCCATGTGGATGTGCTGGCTCAGGACTCCTATTTAGACATCTTTTCACAATTGCATAAAATAAATACACCCACAGATCAGCTGGGCTGTGTAATTTCGGGTTTTGCTGACCCCTTCCTCAGCCTGTCTCCAAACCTGCTTTTGGAGGCAGCATGCTGTGCTGGGTTGTTTTTTTCAGGAGATGCTGGTAGTGGGTCTCACATCCTGCTCTTCCCTCCCCATGCAGTGAGGCTATACAACCATTAAGATGTCTATCATAGGGCCCCTTTAAGCTAGAGAGAGCGTGTCAATGCTTGCAGCAAAGACAGGGTAATTCCTCGCCAACTATTAATTCAGGCCACTTGGCTAGACATGTTTAGCCAGATGCTGCAGGCATCTCAATGAGCTAATGCAGACCTTCCTTCTCTCGTTAGCATAGAGACTTTGGGGGATATGAACTTATTTCTGAGCAGCACCTATTAGAAATAACTCTACTACAAGGTATGTTGCACCTACCAGTGTCTGCACAATGGCATGATTTGTAGCATTCATGTATGAATTCAATGGGAAAGCGCATTCTCCTTCACAGTAATACGCAGCATAGCCCTCTGGAGCGATGATCCAGTCCTTGATTAATTGAAGACATTAGATTGTGGAGAAAGACAGCAATATTGTGCAGAGAAATACAAAGTAGAATGGCACATAAATCTATCAATTCCTATGTCTGCATACAATTACAGTTGCTTGCAAAATAAAAAATCAGACATGCTGGCCCTCCTGCTGCTGTCTAATACACCTCTAATGCAGCTGCCCTTCCTGCAGGGTCCTGTCCCACCTTGCAGACGTGTCCATGGAGTCACTGAAGCTCAGGGTCAGTTTTATGATCCATGCGGCAGTGTCCTCCCGGTTGCCCACCCATCGCTGACAGAAATGAAAATACTTTAGCCAAGTCTGAAAGAATTGCTGGAGGATGTGCTCCCAGCGCTGCCAGAGGGAAATACAGGGCCCTCGGTATCTCACAGGGATTTAAGCATGCTGAGTTCTGGCCAGTTTCACACCAAATATTTGGATATCCTAACTGCGCTTTTTCAGCATACTAAATGCGGCATGTAATTTTGTTTTTTTTTCCCCCAAGGATAAACAATAATAATTTTAAAAAATCCATTTATTAGCTTGATCTCTCTAGCACCCTGAAGCACCATTTGCAGAGGCACCAGTCGTGTGCAGCCCTTACCTGCCACCCCAGGTCCCTGAAGCTGACGTAGAGCTCGTGCTTCTTGCAGGCCTGGCGCTGGTCGCTGCTGCTGTTCTCTGTAGGGGACAGGGGCTGTTAGGCTGGTCTGCCCAACACCACACAACAGGAGTTGCTCTGCTCAGCTGTTGTGCTTGCTGATGCTCTTTTTGTTTGGTTGTTGTTTTTTTTTTAAACCAGTTTCAATCTCTTGTGCTGTAGTCGTAAAATATAAATTGCACTTCTGGCCAAAGGCAGCCTGGGAAAATGCTTTTTTGCCCCTGAGTTTTCTCTGACCTCATGTTGGCACAAACCAGATCTCTTTGGTTATTGCCTACTGTATGAAAAGAACTTGTGAAAGGACTGATAGGAGAAAAGCAACCTTTAATTATTTCCTATGCTTCAAGCTGTCTGAGCAGAATAGCTGCACCTTTAGGCATACAAAGCAGAGCTAGGACATAATGTGAAACCTGTTCTGTCCAGTGCAGCTGCAGTCAGAGTGAATGATGATGCTTTATGGCAAACCCAAAGAACAAAGCGTGAGCTGCAGACCTAGGAGAAGTACCAACTCTTGTTGGAAACAAAATCAACGCAGGGGCCTCAGGCTGCAAGCAGACACTGCTTTGCAGGGGCTTTTCTGATCCGCTCACAGAAGAAAGGAATTATTTTATCCCTCATCCATCCTTTAAAAAGCAATTGATGTATCAGTTAATAAACATGCACACTTTAACTGCAAAGCAGCAATTGCCTGGGGAACTGCAAAACTCTGAGCTCAGAAATGCAAGATATGGAAAAGCATTTTAAGAGACTCCAAGATTTGGGGTGTAAGGTACAGAAATGCATATATGTGGGCAGGTCAGAGAAGCCACACCTGTCTCCAGAGCTGCAGAAAAACATCATTAGTCCTAGGACAGGAATGACCTGATTGAAAGTAGGGAGCTGCAACACAGCCGAGAGGGAAGAGTTGTTCCACAGCCTTGCAGGTTGCGCCAGACAACCTCCAGGAAAGGCAAATCATGTCTTGTACCAGAGGTTGTCCTGCTCCTTCCACCTCTTGCAAGGTCTTTGTCTGGTGACGTGCTCACAGAAATAGAGCTGGAATGCAGTGCTGCCCTCAGTGGAGCTAGCCCTGCGCTCTGGGTCCTGCTGGGAAGGTCACTGAGGGCCCGTTGTGCTGAGGTATCTCATAATTAAACCGCGTTTCTATTTTAAATGCCTGACAGTTTTCTTCCATATTAGGGAAGTGCAGCTCCCCCCAGAATAGCTGCAGTCATCCTGAGCAAAGAATGGGTTTTCCTCATTTGGGATCATTAAGCCTTTGGGTGGCTGCATTTAAAATTGCAGCCTTTTGAAAAGCTACAGCATTTCAATTCGGATCCTCTGAAATACAGAATTGTAGCACTCGTGTTACTTCTTTTAAAGTCCTTATCTTACATCTCCAAATAAGAATTTACTCCATGTGACAGCTTCCGTGTAGATGGCTTTTCTTTTTCAAGTTGGGTTAAGATATCCCTCACTTCTACACTGTTTCAAAGGAAAATAGTGTTTTTTGTTTGTTTGTTTTGTTTGAATAACCCCTAATCCCTGAAACCGAGTGGTTTCAGACCAGCAACCAAAAACTAGCAGGAAACCAAAGAGATAACAGCCAACACCGAGTATGGGAGGAACAGTTCCCATGTAGTGCCCAGTCCAGCACAGCACTATCCCACACCCAGCAAAACGGGCCCAGCAAACCTCCCTGTACCTGCAATGTTTGACACCCGGAAAGCTTCCTGGTTCTTTGGTGTTTTGGATCGATTCTGGCTCCTCTGCTTCCCTCCTGTGGAGCGGATGCTGCGGAGATGAACCTCGGTGGCTTTGAAGAAGGCGACCGTGAAGGGCTGCTTGTTCTGTGGGCCGTGCCTCCCAATGAGCCCTGCCAGCTTGGGGTTGATGCTTTGCCCTTAACGACAACACAGCATTGAGCAGGATTGTGTTAACTTTCCATTTTCGGCAGACATTGTAAGTGCAGCAGGAGGGAGAGCTGCTGTCTGGTCCAGAAGGGTGGATCCTAGGTACATCCATATGCATCAGTCCACCGAGGGCCTGGACTTAATGGGCAAAGCTACTTCTGAGGAGAGCAGCTTAGCACAGCTAACTTCATTTTATATCTGCATGTAAAAGTTACATAAAATACTCCTACGTATAATTATTTTACCCTAAATCCGCTCAGCATTAACTTTTCCTACATTCTTTACAGGGGTTTCATTAAGTTCACCAACCTATAATTTGAAGTGATCCTATAAAAGGAACCATAAAACTCAGCCCATAGGAGCACTAAATGCCCACTGGAAGGTTATTAACTTAAAATAAAAATACCTTGTATGAAATACTGTCAGAGTTCCAGATACACTGCAGCTGAGAGAAACAAATAGTTGAGATGTTCAGAGGCGTTTTGCTTATTGCTGTATCTCAGCACTAAGGTAAGCAATAACCTTGGTCCAAAGCCATTCATCACCACGTGTGCTTTTTTCATCCCGCACTTCTGAAATTAGTTTTATTTTTGCCGAAAGCTCATTAAGTGGTTTTGCTGTAGGATTAATTGTTTACAAAAGAGAGGTTTATGGTAGGTGAGGGCATCCAGGGTCCCTGTGAACAATTTCCTGGGCAGGGCACCAGGACAGGTCAGGTTGAAGTAGCAGAAAGTTATGTATGAAGACTTTTGTGTGGACACACATCAACTTTCAGCCTAAGCTCCTATCTGGAAATGTGCCTGGTTTGTGTTTGAAATAAACAAGGCTGAGTGCACAAAGTGCTTAAGCAAGCACCCAATGCTGAATAGATAGGGAGTTCTCATCCTTGGGCTTTGCCAAATCCAAGCCTTACTTCCTGAAAGCAAACTCAGCTGAAGGGACTCCATGAATACTGTCCCAGGAAAATCTCTTTCCCCTTCAAAGAAGCCTTTTTGTTTTCCCAAGTTGTTTCATCTACCAGGTACCTCTGTGGCTGTGGTTTTTCCAGGGTAAATTATTTCACCTTTATGGTGTACCTGGAGATTAAGTCAGTGGTGTGCAGTGATGCGACTGGACTTCACACAGAAATTTAAGTTCAACGGGTTTTCATTAATGCAACAATAAGTTGCGTCTGAGCAATTAATTCCTTATTTAACACCAATGTGTTCAAGACCAGTACAGTCCCAATGTTTTCTAAAGGGAAAAGAGGCTCTGTATGGGAGTGTATTCCTTTCTATTATTATTAATAATAATGGGAATTCGTTTTATTAAAAAGGAGTGGAAAAATCCAGTATTTGGGTGTATAAGAGTGTTAGAACCAGGTAGTGAAGTTAAACCTGAGGGCACGTATGTAAGTCCCCTATAAGCAATGATAAATGTCTACAAAAAGAACTAAAGCTGTGCTCTTGAACCAGAGGGCAAAGCATTACTTGCTTTTATGAAGCTGCTTTTTAGTACTGTCAAATATGGGATTTCAAGCAGCAGCTTAAGCAAACCCAACGTGGTAACTGCTGGTGCCAAGCGAGGCAGATTGGAGCAGGGCTGAGAGCTCTGCAGGCTGCTGAGTCACTCCAGTATTTTTCTTGCTTGCTGCTTGAGCTGATCCCCATTTTCTACGAATAAAATTCTACCCTGTGATTCCACATCAGTTATACATGTTGATACCCATGTGGCAAGATGATAAAGAAATGATGAGTTACTGAATTTCTTATCTGTAATCTCACCTGGACAATACTCATGATGTCACTTAATTTTTTTTTATTATGGAAGCTGTACTGGTTTCATGGTTGGAGATCTCTATATTTAGGGACAGATACAAAGGAAAGGTCTTTCACTTAAAGCTTTGGGGGTTGCCCAAGCATACAGCGTTCCAGCAAAGCCCTGCTGTGCTTTCAGCACATGATTTTCATATGACGTCCAGGTGTAAAAGCAGCTCTTTTGCAGTTGGTCTAAATCCAAAACAAAACTTGGGGAGCAAGGAAGGACATGTCCTTGCCATTCAAAATAGAAAGAAAAATTCACATGCATGGTGGAGAAATGTGAGAGCAGAAGTAAGCTGCCAGGGGACTCGGTTACAAACAGCAAGAGACAGTCAGGCTCTGTATCTCTGTATTTACTTTCTGAATGCTGCAGTTGGCTTTCTTAACTATGGTGACAGGCTGATTAAAGTATTTTGTTAATCTATTCTGAGAAAGCAGCAACTTATTTTTTACATTATTTCAAACACGTTTATAAACACAGCTGGGTTTTTCAAGGGTGTAAAGAGAAACCAGATTCCTGGTTTGCTTTGAGTGATGTAACAGATGAGAATGCACAAATCATTGAAACCCAGGTTTTCTGGTTTTGAAGACTCGCTCTGATAAATTTGATTTATGCTTTTAAGGGTCCGCTTCTGACTGCCCCAGCTCAGCACATCCCATGGCTGTGTGTGTTGTGCCTTTCCTTGTATGTGGGACCCCAGAAAGTCACAAGTGAAATCTGTAGCCTATAAGCAAACAATTACCTGGGTTTCTCCTCAGTAATGAAAAAAAGACTGACCTGCACTGTGAGAACACCAGACCAGGGCTGGGCACAGCAGCAATAAGGTGTTCTGAGCAGAAGAGCATGAGAGTGATACTGCAGTACCTATGGAGTTTAGAGATACTAAGCATACCTCCAGCTACTGCTTTTCTATGGGCTCTAGGCTGGATCTGTATGATTTTCCTCTGTGTGAACCTGAATTGAATGAATGTGCCATCACTCCGGGCACATCTGTAATCCTATTTCCTTTAGGAGGCAAACTGGAAATTAAAAGCAAAGACAGGTGACTGAAAACAGCGTTGAATTTGGCTTGGCTCAGTCCTCCTTACTCTTTCAGTTTTAAGAGTTATAATAGTTTTTAAATCAAGTGGAATTTGAATCTTTGTGCAGCCCTTCTGAAAATAGTTGAGAGCCAGCTCTTCCCATCCATTCTCAATCATCACAACTATACCTGGAGAAATGCAGTTGTTGTTCTGCTGTGCAGTTGCCAGCAGTGTACACATAGCTGCGTGCACATCCCAAACGTGGTAATACTGACATGACTGCACACAGATTACTAATCTGCTAAGGCATTGGAGTACACCCTAAGCTTAAAATGTATCTTTTTCACATCTTGAGCAAATAGGGAAAATCTTAAGGAGAAATATTCTCATGAGATCCTGTTCAAAGGACAGAATACTGAGTGCTTAAGTCTTCTCCTGTCTGGGACCGTATACCCCAAGCAGATACTCACCGACTTAAGTTTGAAACTCACCATCTATGCTTTCCACAGATAGCTGCAGGCCAAGGTTGTGCTGTGGATTCACCACCCAGTGATTACTGGTCGCAGTGATGTCAAACACCAGCCACCCCTCTTCTGCAGCCCAGATCGTTCGGGAGTCGAGCAGGAACAAATCAGAATCCCTGAAACAAGAAGTGTAACCCCCAGTTAGTTGGACTTTCCGCTGGGACCTCTGAAGACATTCCCATACGTGCTTTACGCAACACGCTTGGTTGGCTTTCAGGAGCAGACAGGTTATTCTGGAGCTGGGCTGGCGTGCTTTCCTGCCTAATCACCTTCGTATGAAGTGCTTTTCTCCTCTTCAAAAAAGGGAGGATGGGTTGAAGCAGAGTTGAGGTGGTTTGGGGTTACTTTGCTGCTGCTGTTAACCTCAGAGCTGCTGATGCGACTTTGGAAAAAATGCTTGCCAGGCACAGATTTGCAAAATTACTGTTTGCATATGCAAACCTAGTAATTGGGCAGACAATGCTGCTCATTATCCTTTCCACACATCATTTCCTGACTTTTATGCATAATTGTAGCACTAGTGCAAGCCAGCTGGAACACTGTCGTGCATATATTAACATATGTAATGGTTTTTTAAACTTGTTCATCTGAGGTTGCAGATAATTGATTGAGGCAATAACCCTCTGCAGTCACAGGTTTGCATTACATTGGGCGGCAATTTCCTTTCAATTTGTTCTTTAAAATTTTAGAAGACCACTGCTGGATTTTTCAGGTTGTGGAACTGAAACCAGATCAGTAATAGAAAGGATTTCATGCATTTAAGAAGGGTGAAATCATTCTGGATTTACAAAACATTTCCTGGCAAATTTCTGTAAAATGAAAATTTGAGGGGAAAAAAAACAAACAAACAACAGGTTGTGCAAAGGAAAGAATCTTCTCTTACCAGAAGCTAAGAAAGAGATAAAACTTGTTGAAAATAGTAACAGAATTGGATGGCGGTGTGGTTCCTTTTCCCAAGGGACTTTACAAGAAGAAACAGGGTGGAAGTGCCTAGACAAGTCCTGCGAGGGCAGCGGTGCACTAAGGTGATAACTGGTTTCAATGTAATTACATCCTTTTGAATGAAAATACATGCTTGGAAAACCCTTTACTCATGTCCTCGGAGCTAGAAGAAGGCCTTACTAATTTTGCCACTATTGCACTGTCAGTGCAAATACATATTTATTTAACTTAGTTTTCTCAGTGGCTCTTGTTCTATTAAGTGATCAAAAGTGAATCAGAGAAGAGCTGTCAGCATAGAGGCTTTTGCCTTTCAGATTTTAGTAATTATTTTCCCTGGGAGATACAGAGAAATCAGAAGCTTTTGTCCCACACAACTGACTCAAAACAGAAACAGAGTATTATTGCAGCGTTCTTACTACCTAGTTCTCCTCTCAACCTTTGTGGGTGAGGGTGTGTGAGGGATGATGGCTTTCCTCTGTGAGCTCATAGATGTCACCACCTCTGGCTCTGGGCTGGCTCTCATGGAACTAAACTACAGAAATGAGTTCCACAGAGCATGTGAGCACAGCACCAAACGTGTAAAGGGAGGATTGTGTTGTTTCCTCACCGGTGCATGACACTGTTAGCCTCTGCGTACAGCACAGCTGCGTGTGTTGCATCTGCCCGTGCTGAGTGTGACAGCCTGGGGACTGCAGTGGCTTTCTGGGTCAGCTCAGTGCAGAACAAAGAGGCAGGTCTGATCCTTGCAGGAGATGTTCTGGGGGTGTGGGACAGAGGTAATGACTGCGGTGCCTCCCTTTGCCCAGCACTTCTGTGCCGTGCTTCTTTTTCAGCAAAGTTTTGGTTTGTGGAAGAAACCCTACGTGAGAACTGAACTTTCTGTTTTCTTGCCAGTACACGGGTTCCTACACGGAGCACTTCAGCAGATGTTTGTGCAGCCAGGGCTTAGGAAGGGCTTGTGGGGATGGAGAGGATCAGCCCAGGTGTGGGATTTGCTCTCTGGAGCTGTCAGCTCCGCTGGGCACACCTAGGGCAGCCAAAAACAGGCATCGCAGATACCCCCCTCCCTCTGTGGCTGTGGTAGTTACAGGAATGCATGATGCTTGAGCTCAGACCTGGGGGGCGTGCAGATTTCCCAGGGTTCCATCCCCACCCTGAAGCAATGGCTGCGTTCCCGCAGTGCATGACACAGCCGCGCGGACACCTCCCGCCCTTCCCTGTTTACAACACGCTGAGCAGAACGCATCCCAGAGGAGCTGGAGATGAGGGAGTAGTACAGATTGGGCCATTCCGATGGCTGAGTCCAAGTTTCCAGAAATGAAGGACTTTTATATTCACATACTGCATCATTTAAGCATGGCCCCTGACTGGAACTCATGATTCACACAAGGGTTAGTTAATAGGGACTTGGCTTGCTTGGCTTTTCTCCCTTGTAGTTTGCAGGTTGAAGATAATAGCAATAATGATGTATATACATTTTTGTTAACTTCTGCTCAACTTCAGTGTTATTAGTCAGAAAAAACAGCCTTTAAGCCTCCCATGCTGACATGATGCAATCAGGGTAACCAGACAACATGAGGCATCAAGTACCAGGGTGAGTCAGGCTGGGAAATTGTATAATGCATTTGTTTTCCTGTAGTTACAGCAATGTGCAAACAATAGGCCTGTAGGGGAAGCCCAAAGTGAGAGAGATCAAAGGGATCCACAAGGAGAAATTGTCCTTCCCACGCACACTTGGAACATTTGGACCCAAAAAGTCCTTGTGTCAGATGCTCCCTGAAGAAGTTCAAGCACCCTTGGATTTGCACTGTCAACTCTGGCCCATCAGCAGCGGCCAGGACTGGGATGACAAAGCTGCCTGGCCTTGCAAGCAGAGCATCTGACACTCCTCAGGTTCCAATGGAAAGAAACCTCCTGTTCTGCTCAAAAGAGCAACCTCCCTTTAAGTGAAAGGCGCTGCTTCCTAAAGACTTATGGCTGAACAGTGTTGAATCACTAGCTAATAGACAACAATCCCTTTAGACATCAGTGTTGGGTAACTGTATGCAGCACAGCAAAGAAATGTTATTCTACTCAGTCTTAAAATTTGTTCTGAGGCTCCTGATTGATGAGTTGTTGTACAAGCTAGTGCTAGTTAAGTCTGATGCGACTGGTTGTGGTGTTTGATTTGAGATAAAGATCTAAGTGCAAAGAGAAGGTTTCCAGTGCACATCTTACCCACTGGTACCTGACCTAGCAACGGTGTGCAGGATCCTGGAGCAGGATCAATAATGGCTTTACAACCGGGAGGCAGAGATGCGCTTTGGTTCCTTGTACCTCTGTTCAATCCCTTAATCTGAGACATTCAGAGCATGTGGGAAACTTCACTGAGCCTTCTATCAGGCCAAGAGATACAAAAAGGAACACGATCCCCATTTCACAGAAAATTAAGCTGGGACATGGAAATGTTAATGTCCAGATTAGAGTTACATAAATGGTGAAGTCTGCATCCAGACCACAAGTATGTTTTGTTGAGACCACATCAAAATGGTTCAGCGTTCAAAGTGCTTACATCAGTGGGAGTGTCAAAGCTACTAGAGATGATAAAACTCAGGGCTTTCAGCTTAGGCAGGCCAAACAGTATCGGGCTGTCGATGCAGCCAGGGCTGAGGACAGGAGGTTGGCACTTGTCTGCTGATTGCTTCAGTAGTTCTGGTGTGCTGGACACTAGAAAGGAGACACACCTCCCACTAGAAAGCACAGCCCAAAGTTTATCCGCAGGTCACATAATTGCTGTGTGGTCTACAAAATGTCCTTTGCTAACTCGGTGTTTCTGGACTGAAGGTTGAATAACAAGTATTGCAAAGACAGGCAGGCAGGGGAGGACGTGCCTTAGACTGGAAAGCAGCTGGAGTTACGGATGTGGAAGGGCTGAAGCTGCTACAGGGCTGTGTGAGCAGGAGTGGGATAAGGAAAGGACAGGAGAAAGTGCAATTCATAGCAGTAAAGGTAGGTGAAACAAAGAAAGGGCAAGTAAAAGCACCCTGAAAGGGAAGAGCCAGAGAGTAGCCGTGTGGCAACTCCACTAATTCAAAGATAACAGAAAGGATTAACAGCCATCTTTGCCCTTTGCTGGAGTATGTTTTCAGCTTCTCAGATACATGTTAGTTTGTAGCCATAAAGTTTGTAGTAGTTGTTAGTTTGTAGAAGAAATGTATCCCAAAATCAAAAGCGCAACATCCTTCTATCCTTCTGACCACAAGACCTCAGGCTGGGGTAAGAGGAAGAACAGAAACCAATGGGAGAGGCTCCACAAAATTAGAAGTTGGCAATTCTACTGTCCCAAGAGAGAACAGCAGATCAAACTTGGTGATTTTTGTTTATACTGTAATAAGGAATATATTGCCTTTCTTCTGTTTTCTCCACTCACCTTTCCCCATCCTCTTTTTCCGCTCTGTTATTTCTAGCTGCTGGTTGACACTAATAATCACTTCCAAATGGGATAAAAATAAATAGGAAAAAGTGCAGGCAGCAGAAGAGAAGCTGGCTGTGGGCAACTTTCATCACAACCCGAAGCGAGCTGATTGCTGTGATGTGCTGCCCTCCCTGTAGGCTGAAAGCCTCGATGACAGCAGCCAGCCAGCAGGTCCTGCAGTCCCCTGTCGGTGTCTGACAACACGAGGAGTGCACTCAGGCTGTCCAGCTGCTGCTCAGCTCTGATCCCAACCTGCTAGACTGAGCAGCGTTTGAAACAATAGCTGTGCTGTGACACCTTGCAATGGACTTCAAGTTGCTTTACAAATATGGGTCAGTCCTCCTCAGTTTTTAAGTGGGCAATGCTGGAGGCACAGATATGTTGAATGTCTTACTGACTGAGCGTATAAGCCACAGGAGCACAATCCTATCCTCTTGACTGGTATTATAACTCTAGAGGAGTTCTTTAGGTCAGTAGCGTGGTGCATGCTGGCAAATTAACTGGAAGGTAGCCCAAGGGCAAAGCTGGCATGGGAGCTGTGGGCCATTCATGTCCAGGTTTGAGCAGTGGAGGCAGGAGAAGGCAAAAAGGGCATCCCAGGAAGGGGAGAGGAGGTCTGGGGTTGGAAGACATCTGTTTGGATTAAAAAACTGCAGTATCCAGATTCCAGTTTGCTTGGTGTCATTGCTTAAAGTTGGCTGCAGCTGTCCAAAGACAAGCTTAGGAAAATATTTTTCAGACTTTCCTACTCTGAGAGGGCCCCAGGATCTCACTGGGCCTCTCCCTGGCACATGACAACACAAACCCGGTGCAGCCCTCCTCCCACACTGCCCCAGCATCCCCAGCCCTTCCTTCCCTTGCATTCCCCCTGATAAAAGCCCTCTCATGCTCCCAGAGGAGTGGCTGCCAGCGGAGCAGCCTGTTGCTTCCCCAGGTGAAGGCATGGCCCCAGCAAGGGGCACAGAGTGCTGGAGGTGGTTTCTGAGGGCTGTGATGCTGGTAAGACAGGTTTGTGAACATTTTGTTGAATCTTGGGAGAAATAAAATGCATTTAAACATTTCAACACATTCTTAATTCTGTCTCACATGTCCCCACGGCTGTTCTCCCTTTTGTGGATAGTGTTTGAGAAGGAGATCTAGGTTTCAAACGCTGATTAAAAGTGGCAGTGGGAGACTTTGGTACGGAGCCTTTATGAAGCCGCTTGTACAAACAGTGCTGAGAGAAATGAGGTTATGTATGCATCTCTGACTCTTCATATACAGATGTTTCTGCTGTATTGAATCACTGTTCATTAGTGCATTGCTTAGCTGAGGAAGAGCCCAAGGGAGGATGCACAATGCCTCCTGCAGCTACTCAAGTGCCTGTGAAGAGCTGTGCTTGCTCAGTGAGTTCAGGACTTGTCAGGGGTTTTGCAGGCTGCAGTGGCTTTTAGGAATGGTCTGAAAGAGACAACTAAATGCAGCTCAATCCTTGGAAAGCCATGAGGTTTCCATGCTGGAGTTTCCTTGCTGCTGTGTCCAAAAGCATAACGTGATGAGGACGGTTACTGACCTATGTGCAGACATCACACACACAAAAAGATTAGAACTACTGCCAGTACCTTTCTAGATGCTGTCAGAGTACCTGCAGGTGTCGTCCTGGTGCTGGGATGCCATGTTAGACTGTATCTTTCTTCACTGCACAATTCCTAGAACTGGTATTTTATGTAGCTCCAAAAAGAAGGCACATCTATCTCTCCTGCTGTGAGGACCAAAGCCCATCTTAGTTACAAAAATTACATGTTTCAACCATAACGTGGGAACAGATCCCCATAAACAGGGAAAGGACTCTGGAGAGGGGCTCAGGTTTGATCTAGGTGTAGAAGTGGCTCAGTTTGAAATACAAACTAAAGCATTTCAGCTGCAAGTCAAACCTGGGAATGCATCATGCAAGATCTTATTTTCTGTAGGGCTGGTAACATGAGCATTCAAATCGTTCTCTGCCTTTGAAGCCTGTGAAATCCACAATGGCCACAAAGCGAACGTGTAACAACTATGTTTAGGATTACTAAAGGCTGGTCAAGTACCTGGCTTTATTCTTTCCAGTAACAAAACTCCCATCCACTTCAAAGGGGTTGGGATTTACCCCACAGTGCAAGTGCTGGGTTCACTGAAATTGAAGATGAAAGCGTAGTAAGGTCTGTCAGCTTTGGAAGGTGCAGACAGATGAGCAAGTTTGAGCTCTTGAAGTTGATGGGAGCTTCCTGGTGCCTTTAGTTCCCACTAGCAAGGTTGGTGACCCCAAGCAGGACCTCATGTCCTGCTGCTCAGCACCTTCTTCAGCCCAGACGCTGGCTTTACGAAACTCTTTCCCAAGCTTTTGGGTGAGTGAACCATGAAGGCCAAACAGAAGTTGTGCACACAAAAGCTTTGGGACTTGTTATTTAGTCAAAATATCGACTGTTTTCTCGGTGTTTATTATATTTGGAACGTTTTGCTTATAAAGGTACTTGTTTGCTTACAGTGAATAACTGCTGCTTTGTGCCTGCAGAATGCTATACCTGCTTTTTTACACAGGAGATGTTGATAGTTTGAAAGGTTTGCCTTGCAATGAATTCATAGATTTGGAAAGACCAGAAAGATTTGGTCATTTAGTCTGGTTGCCTGTAATCACCTGTGTTTATAGCTTCGTACTGACAGAGATAATTCATCTCAAAGTCCTGAGGGGCCTGCAGCCTGCTACAGAGGGTGGAGCAGTGCTCCACAGAGCGAGAGCTTCCATCCTGTGTGCAAGTGTCAGTATCACTGCGTAGAGAATTTCAGGAACAGCCTGCTGTGGGTGCAGCCATCAAGCTGTAAAGACCTATAGCTGTATTTTCACCCGCAGTAAACTGCAGACAGAGTCGTTGCTGCTTAGATACCTGTCAACCTGCCTGAACTTGTAAAGAAAGTAACTAATTGTTGAGTTGCTGGTACTTATGGTTTATTTGAACTGAGGGCACACCGGCACACCCTCAAAACTGGAGGCTAATCTGAGGTTTAACTGAAATCCAAGCCTACAGCACATCCAGTGGTCTCTTCATCCTCAAGTAAAAGATCCCTAGTCAGCCACAACTTTGTCTTTCCAGCTAAATGCAGCACTGCTTTGGGCCCTAGAAGCTATCCCAGCCTTTGCTGTGTGCTGCAGGAGGAGCAGTGAATGCAGAGCACTCTGTGGGAGAGCACAGGCTTGGAGAAATTCTAGGTTTTCAGATCTTGAAAGGCAATTCAGGTAATCTGCTGGGAGATGCCACTGCCATTTTATCACCCTAAGAGCACGGGGAGAGGGAAAACCATTTATTGTTTTGTTGGCCAATATACCTGCCATGCTGTAGGGAAGGGAATCAACAGAGCAAAACGCGAGCAAAGGCTTTCTTGCCTGGGGGCGGGGGGAAGAGTTTGGCTTTGTTTTGTTCCTGTTGCTAACAACTTGGGATGGGGCTGACTTTCCAGCCTGCTCAGGATGAGACAAACAGCCAAGAAAGCATCAAAGCGAATGGGTGTTTTTTGATCAACACTGGAGAGAGTTTGTTTTCTTTCTCCACTTGCCCAATGACACACTCACTTGGATGACTGGTCTGTGACAGAGCTGGTTGGAAAATGTCAGTGGAAAAATGCAGAAAAAGAGCAAATATTTTTACAAATGCTAGTGACAATATTTTTACCTTTGGTCAATCCAAACCAATAGGAATATTTTTTCAGCACAAACTGCTCAAAACTCCACATTGTCTGTGCCAAAATGTATGCAAAGGGTGAATATGCACGAACACTCGTTTAAAAAGATGTTCCTGTGGTGAACGTGATGCAGTAAAATTGCATCTAATCTTGTAGCTGGAACATCTGTATAATTAGCAAGATTCCTCACCTCTTCCACCCGGCGGTTCGTGTAGATGCCTGCCCTTTGCAGGCATTTTTTCCTTTAGGAATAAGAACTTGTGGAGGAGGCAGCTCACAGGAACACTTGCTGCTCCAAGCAGCTGTATCCACATAGCCATCCCCAGAAGGGACATCACAGACCTCTCCGCGGATACTTTCAACAAACCTGCGGGTCTTTCATCTTAAAATTAAGATGACACTCAGTTCTGTCAGTAAGTTTCCCAGTGAGCACCTCACTAATCAGGATATGAAGGAGAACTTCCCTGGCATCATCTTGATGAGGAAGGACATTTACTTCAAGAATATTTTGGCATTCCCTCCAGACCTGGCACACTGTGCTTCTGCTCTTCCCAAGAGCAAAAGTTCTCCCCACAGGCTTTTACCTTCATGACCTGCCTAAGAAATACAGCAAAAGGAGGCTTCTGTCTCCACAGGGGCCAAAGATGGAGTACACATAAATGTTAGTGGTAAGAGGAATCTAAGAGGTCCCATGCAGCTTGTGGCGTGTTGCCATCTCCCTTTAGAAACCCTAGTTAAAATGTATAGCTTATCATTGTTCAATAAAAATAGATTAATACTATCACAGTCCTCAAAACCCTGAATGTCAATGTCATTAGAAATACTGAAGAGCCAGGAGTTCTGACCCACGCACCAGTGTTTAAGCACTTACACAACAAAGTCTGTTGAATGTCTCAGCGTTCAAAAATGTTGATAAGGTCTCCTGTCGTATTTTAATGGATCAAAAATGCAAAACTGTTTTTTTTTTTTCCATTTTTATTACCTCTTATAAAACTATGAAGCCAGAATCCTGATTGCACTATTGTTTCTTACCATTTTGGACTTTCCCCTTTTTAAATCCCTTGTGTTTCTCTCTTCATAAACCTAAATTAGGGCTGTAGCATTATTACCTCATATTTAGTGGTCCTAAAGAATAACTTCTGACTAACATGTGACTGTGAATACTTTTCATGTAAATAAATGTAACCTCACTTTTGGTAGGATATGTATTTAGAAGGAATACGTGCCAGTGAAACTAAGTGCTTTTGATAAATGGTTTGAGATTGCTGATTAATTGGAACTAAAAACAGATGAGGAAATTAAACACATGTTCTTATTCAAGTTCCCCAGAGGATTTGTCAGGGAGCTTGGCATACATTAATAATTGCTTGGAATGGATTTAATAGCTCATCTTGTAGTTCTGCACACACAAAACGATCAGTCAATATAAAGAACATGGTGTCACCTGTCTTTGTTAATTAGGGTTCTCAAACACCTTCAGTAATAAAGGTTAGCAATTAAGCTACAATTAGAAAGGAAGCATTCAGATGTGGTTTTACCACCTTGAGATCCATAAGCAGCAAGAGGAACAGGGCAGGTCTCCCAGAAAGCTTGAAATACTTCGCACCCATGGTCTCCTCCTGCCCTGGGGCACCTTCACCCTGTGCCCTTGGGGCTGAGTACACACAGCAGCACCATCTTACGTTGGCACTGAGATTTCACCTCACAGCCCTCATGCCCGAACCCCTTTTGCTGACGGCACCAATTTATCTAGCATTATTGGCCATAACCCTTAGAAGGAACCTGCTGCGCCTGTGCTTTAGCGGGATTTCCCTGTGGGTCACTCACCTTCCTGGGTGCTCCTGGAGGACCTGGTAGACGCTAATCTGGAACGTTTCATTATCGAAGCGTTCGCGGATGTAATCCTTGTATATCCTGAACTCGGCAGCCGTCACTGCTTCCCCCTCTGGGATTCTGGAGAGATCAAACCTGAACTCTCGGTAGTGGCAGCGCTGATGGTGAAACTCTCTGTCATGCTCCACTGAAACAGAAAAACAGCCCATTAGCCACCTGCTTTGTTCCCTTTCCCCTCACCATCAAACACGCTTGTGAGTTGCCACAACAGAAAAGGGCAAGAATATCAGATTGCAGCATCTCATTCTGTCCTTTGGTTTGTTAAAGCACCTAGGAAACACAAGACTTTATCTAGGCTACTGTAAGTATAAAGATGTTTGATGGAGCGTCTTTGAAACAGTTTTACAACTGCCTGCTACAGGTGACTGTTGTGTTTTAATGATTTTGGCAGTGCTTAACAAGTGACTCTGGACATTTGCCACTGATAACAACCAAGCTGCTGTAAGAAGAGGCGAAGGGCACAGGTGGGGCTTTTTGGGAGGGCTGGTCCTCAGCCTGACTGCCTCCTGAGGAAAACACACACATAAACCCATAGCCATGTACACAAGTGTGCAGATCCCAGTCTGGGAGGTTTTTCATGCCGGTGACCCACATTTGGTGCCAGCTGAATTCATTGCAGACACTCAGTCCCACTCCAAGGGATGAAGATTTCATTTTAAGGCCCCTGAGCGACAGATCGACCCGCCGCCCGGATGGGGCCGTAGCACTGCTTGCGGCTGCTGGGGCAGAGGGTCAGTGAGAAACAGAATTCCAGGGCTGTCCCCAGCGAGGGGAGGAGAGGTGTCAGTGCCCCCTCCAAACACACAAAGCGCAGCACCCTTCGTCGGACAAACTCCAAATTAAATAGACAAGTCAAACAAAGGAGAACGGGGAAAAACAGAGGTATGAGGGGACGGACGGACTCGCCAGAGGTCACACCGTGCATCGTTCTAAGAGCTGAGGCTTGAACCAGGGGCTTCCCGTGTGTCCTGGTCCTGTTGTCTGTCCACTTGACCTCCCTGCAGCTCGACTGCACAATTCAAGTAGTTAGCTCTGAGATTTTCTTGGCAAAGAATGCGTGTCTTTCTACAGGCCTGATTCTCTTCTGGCAGCAGTAAATCCATTGTGTAAATCCACTGACTTAAATGGAATTACTCCTGAAAAAGAGGAGTTTCAGCCCAAGTCTGAAAATTGCTATTTAAATGTACAGCACTTGCAGTACAGACATCTATGAGTACCGAAGCACAGGCGAGGGCCCCCCCAGCAGCAGGGACAGCCTGGGGGGCCCACGGGACCCCAGCAGGGTCAGCACTGCTCTGCTGGCCGACGCACAGCAGTTGGCCGCGGGCGCTTCCTCCTCTCGCACATCATCGCTGCGAGGAGTCCAGGGCTCGTCGTTTGCCACTGTATGATTGCTGCTCAGGGAAATACTTCAGTGCTCTTGCTAATAGCTGGAATTCATCTTAGAGGAGTATTTTAGGTATGAAACCCCTAAACTTTCCAAGACAGAGGCGATTAAGTTCAGCAAAAGGTTTTATAGTTTGGGCAGCCTTCGCTTGCACTGAATGAATGAACGAAGTTATTGTTGTGCCTACAGCTCTAACATCTAGTGCAGCCTCAGGAAGATCACTTGCTCTCTCCTGCCCTGAAGTGTGAGCACTGTGAGGAGTCACCAGCATTTGTAAAGCGCTTGGCAGGCTAAAGCTGCCCCGTAAGTGCAAGCAACACTATTAAATATGCCTCAATCCCTTTCCTCCAAAATATTTGCAGCAGAAAAAGATACAACAAGTATGATTTCAGTCTCAGAGGAATTTGTTTGCACCTAAATTACAGAGGAGTGGAAAAATATTTTAATATGGAATATCTCCTTTAACCACAGCTATAGAAGAACGACTATAATGTTGTGTGTTTTTAATTACATTATGGATAACATCACCAGCAGGGTGGATTATAGGCAGGTCAGCTGTAGCATGTATAGCAAGGTTTGCTTCCAAAGGCATGGGAAGGCTGAATTTTCAGCATACATGTGTGATGGCAAACACATCGGCCAGCATTAATCTTTAGCTATGCATCACACAAAGTCTGACAACAGATACATCGAGATAGAACTTCTTTGGGTGCTGCTGAGTTCCCAGTGATTCCAGTCACAGCCCCAGAAAAAAATGTGTCATATTAGCATGAGAAATTAATGGCCAGGGTCATAAAATAAAAAGCCCCAAAGTTTGAACTTTCCCATGCTTTGCAGATGTTTGGTTATAGGGTTTTGGGCTGAGCCATCTTTAGTGTTAAAGCAAACATTCCTGTGGCCATAGTCATTAAGATCATGAAAATATGTGGATATGTAACTGAAGAAAGAATCCCAAGAAACCCTTCAGCTCAGTGTTTATTGTTTTTCCTCTTTTTCTCTGCACTCTGGACCTATCTGCTGACCCAGAAGTAACAAATCCTTTCAGAACTAATTTATGAGAAACACTGACCCTGAATCAACATCTGTTAGATGACTGCAGTAAATCTTATTACATAATTAAACAGCAAAATCTATGTTAAAATAATGTTAGGGGTCTGACTTGAACTCATAAAAGCAAGACTCTTCATTACGAGGACTGAAATCCTATCCTTAATCCATGCTGCTGTGCTTTGTTATTTGTGAACATATGGTACAGTATATATGGTGGTGCACTTTTTGTAGTCCCCAGTAATACCTTAAGTACAACAGCATGAGGTAACAGGGGAGTGCTCAAGAAGCCCGAATTTCCTGGATTTGATGGGTGTCTGTCAGACCTTTGACAACTCTGCAACCAATTAATTACCTGAGGAGTCTGAAGTGGGTTGAGGGGCGTTTAAAGAGGGGAATGGTATTCAAAAGTTCAGCCAAACAATCAGGACAATTGCTACATCTCTTTGGATATGGCTGAAGTTTCTCTGTTAGGTCTATAAAATCTGTGATCTTTATTGACACAACCCACCATAACGAGAAGCTTTTGGTCATCCCTGATGGAGTTCATGTTGGTCAGCCGTTGTGTGTTAACTGCTCCTTTAAAAGCCATCACACAACGTGATTGCTTGGTGGTTACAGCTAATGGCCCTCCTGCCCAAAGAACTTGAACTCATGTTTGTCCTGGGCTTTTACACATCACTACCACCCAAAGGCTTTTGGTGAATGGTTTTAGCCCAGCTCCTGATTTCAAACATTGGAAACTCCAGCTCAGAAACTGCCACAGCTCAAATGCCTTGGCAGGGCAGCTGCTTGGGGAGGAAGCCAAGGCTCTGGACGTGCAGTCAAAGATCATAAAATATGAAAAGGAAGAACAGCCTTGAAAAATAATTCTGCTGTGGAACAGTGTGCCTTAGCTGTGGGAAAACAGTGGATCTGATTCCCTAACGAAATAATCCAAAGGGTTTCACATTTAATGCCCATCAAAATGCTACTTCTCCTCACTTCTAGAGGTGGACTCCTATTCTGGAGGCACAACCACTATGGACAAATTTATGACCTAATTTAACACAAAGCTCAAAATCTGCCAGTGCAAAATACCTCTTGGGTCAAGAGTGGCATGGTGAGTGTGGCAGTTAGCTGTAGCTGCGTGAGATGGGGATCAGTGGGCTCTTCCTTTGACATAGTTCTTTGGAAAAGGCCGAGATGTTGGAGCTTGAGAGCTGTAGTGTGGAGACGGATGACAAGGACAACAAATTTGTGAAAAAATAAGACACCAAAAAGTGTAAGGCAATTAAGGTGATGTGAACAAAACCAGCACATACCTGAGGTTACTGGTTATCAGTACATCTGCCACACCTCTCTTGCAAATATGCAAGTAAGCTCAACATCTCTGAAAGTCTGGCCTCGGCTATCTGTCCGCGATCTGAGTGCTGTGCAGATTGCAGCCATCTACTGACACAGACAGGGCTCTGATCTCTTGGAAGTCTTTTGTTTTTCCTAACCAACTCTGTTCTGGCATTGCAGTGCAGCAAGAGGAGGCAGAGTAGCATAGTTGTGCAGCAGTGAGGATGTTTAAAACATGATGGATACATGTACAGGTGTAAAGTAGCCAAGTATCAAGTAAAAAAATATTGAAAGGATGAAGATAAAATGGGACTTCTTTTCACATGTACTTTCTTCAGATGCAAAACTTAAAGATATGGAGATGAAAAATTGTAATGGCTGACATCTAGAACTTATGGTAACATAATAGAAAATACTACCAGAAAAAGTAATGTTGGACAGAAAATCTTGTGATCCTGGTGTAACACCCCAGGGCACCCAAACTTCTAAAGCATACGACACATCAGCAGACAGCTGGGCAGCTTGAGCTGATCCCATGTTTGTCATTTTCGCAGCAAATTATGTTAAGACTGGGAATGGCAGCTCCAGCTTTCTCAGCTTCTTTGTAAATGCTGAGTGAAAAGCTGGTCTGAGCTAATTTTGTAAACACTGACTGGACCACAGGCTTTGTAACATGGACTGGTGGCAGTCAAGGCATGATACATGACAGCAATGGCTATGATGAGACAGCCTGCACTAGCTGTTATTTCTGTCCACACATACCAAAGAAATGATAAAAGTTTTTGGCCTCTATATCAAGCACGGTAGCACGACGTCAGTCATTAACTCCATTTATCAAGTACAAACCAGTGGATGCTGGCAATAATTTTCCAAAGATTATTGTATTAAAAATTGTTACAGAACAGTTAAAAGAGCTAATTCAACTCCATAGGGGAGCCAGTAGAATTAATTTCCACCAATATCAATGGGTTTCACAGGAGGCCTTACTTCTGCCAATCTACTTAGTGAAGTTGGGTTTTTTTACATACTTGTTTTCTGAAGGTATAAAAACAACCTCATTTTCACAAGCAAAGTAAACACCAGACGAATACATTTTGTGCTCAGGCTGCCAAACTGTGAAAGCTTTGGTAATTCTATGCCTCCTTCCCCCTGGCACATATGGAGGATGTACTTGGAATACATTTTGAATATTTAAACAAGTAAAAATGTAAAATTCCCCATTAACACTTTCTCCTGATACTGTGTGAATTTTTTACAAGGCACTTCAAGAACAGTTGTCTCGTTTATTGTAGTGATCACAGAAGCTGGGATGCTACTTGTTTCTAATTTACAATGGAAAAAAAAAAGCACCAAAAGGAATGTGTAGTAGGGTGTCTGTAACTTCTTTACTCCCCAAAAAGGCCAGAAGGGATTTGTAAAGGACTTTAATCTCAAATAGATTAAAGGTCCTGAATTCCTGAGACTGAAAGATAAGTCAGAGGAAAGTAGATTCCAAGAGACAACACCCCCTCGCCTCAGCCTCAGCCACGCAGGAGAGCCATCAGCCCTCGCCTGGGAATCCTGCTGCAGATCTGGATGCCAAAACCAATCTGCCACACTTCAGCAGCGAGGTCTAACAGGTTTTCTGAGTGTCCCTGTGGCTGCCTGACCCCGTGGACTGCAGGGGCTGTGGAGGTGAGCTCAGCAGATAGGAAAGTCTTTAACTCCTTCTCTGACAGCTGCAGAGCTGCAGAAAGCCAGCGCTTCCCTCAAGGTGACCGCAGCGGGTTGGCTTGTGCTGCGGGCTGAGGGCTTTAGCCTTGGTGTTTTCACAGACAAGCAAAGTGTGCTTTGATTTATCATGCAAAAAGCTATTTGAATTTCCTTAGAAAAATTCCCTCCGTAACGTAGAGGTCCTAACCCAAACCTCGAGAAACTTCCTCGCATCACCTGTGCAGATGTTCCTACAAACCAGCTGCCCTGGGACCCACAAACATCCGCAGCCCTACAGATGCTATGGCCTCAAAGGGAAGGTCGGCTCCTGCCCGTGCTTTGCCTGCTGTCCCCGTGGGAAGGGGCTGTGGCATGAGGAATGTTCTGCAGCCCCAGCCAGGCTCTCAGCTGGCCTCATCCCCAGCTGGCATGGGGCAGCAGGGCAGCCCCCTCAGCCCGGCCTCACAGCCGCTGTGAAACGGCTCTGTAAATTGTCAGGATGCCAAATTTGAGAGCTCTTGATGGGATCCTAATTAACAGGGATTAAATGCTCCCTTTATAAATTGCACTCCTTTGTCTCTAAATTGGTGGATAAAATCACGTCGCTTATGAAATATGGGCCTTTCCTCCTTATGTTGGTGAGGTTCGAGGAGGAAAGCAATTAGAGGGAGGATCCAGAGTCCCTGCAGCTGAAAGACCCCACTGGGCCCAGCGGGACTCCTGGAGCAAGAAGCGCAAGGTCAGTCCCTATGTTTTGCTCAGGAGAACAGGGAGCATAATGAAGATGGCAATCACGCCATGCCAAGCCACAGACAGCAAAGGCCCATGCTTCCCTCTCATTGTGCTTGATGGCAAGAGATACAGCAGCAGTTGCAGTAAATTTCTAATGGCAAGAGTTTGGGAATGTGACATTCTGTGATTGGTTTTCATGTGCTTCATTCTCTCGGTTATAAGATTTGCTTACTACCATTAATGCAGCTGATGCAGCAGTTAAAGAAATGTCTGAAGAAGAAGCAGCGAAAGAATAACATCTGGGACTCCTATAGACAGAGTAGACCAAGTATCCTGGATTGTTCATAACTGATGGGATTATTATTTTTTAAGAGTGGTAAGAAGTTTCGGAGGGCTTTTTTTACACTGGTTAGCTGCAGCCTCCAACTTACCAAAAAGCAACTGTGGGTTTCTGGAGAAATGAAAAGGAAAATAAATGTTGGTTAAGTCTGTGAGATACACTTACTATGTAGTAAGCTCACATTTAGGCTCGTGGACTTGCACTTCTCAGGGGTCTGGCTGCCAAAGCCCTGTCCTGCCAGTCTCATCTCCACCTGCTCTGTGCTTGTGCATTGCCATTTTGGTCACTCACAGCCGTGTGCCCATTTTACACCTGGGTGAAGGAAGATGAAGGCGATAATTTGTCGTACAGTAACTTCAGTGTGCGGCAGAGCGAAGTCCTGTCCCATCCCCTGGTGTCAATCAGAGCGAATGCATTAATTTCAAGTGAGATGAAAACCAGGCTCCGTAAATCCTGATCCCCAGCCCCAGAGGTTAGGAACAGGGGGATTCTAAATTCTTTAGGGCTCACGGCTGCAGAGCAATCCGGGGTCAGCATTTTTGCTCTGAGAGTGAGGGAAAAAGCCCTCTGGAGTTAATATTCTTCCTTTAACCATCACTTCATTTTTCCAGCTTTCAGCATGAAGGTGGTGTTGCCAGCAAGACCACCTAGCCACAAACCCAGCAGGGAGCTTCCAAAATTCTTCTGAACACTGACTCCTTGTTATAAATTCAGAAGTGGTAATAGCAGCAGTGCGTATCACATCTGTGCCAGGCTTTGGGCCTGGGAAGCAGCACTCCCTACTGCCGAACACAACTTGGAAAGATCCTTTCAGTCCACACATGTATCAGCATTAGCCATTTCTTTGTCAACAAATCCCTTAATACGTACCCTTTCTATCATGTACAGATGTCCAAAAAATAATGGAATACTGTACTACAAGATTAAACACTTTAATGGCAGCATATGTGTTGCATGACTCTGAACAATGGTATCATTGTGCGTGTACAAACAGCGGGCTGAGGGAGGATGGGTTTAATTATCTCCGAAGCAGCAGCAAGTTCTTCCTGACTCAGTTGAACTTCAGCAAGGGCTGCTCAGAGCAGAGATGAGAATAAGCCTGGCCCCTTCCTGATGTTCTGGTGGTAGCTTTAGCATCATGCCTGCTCGGCAGGGCTTGGGAGGGTGATGCCAAGCTGCCAACTTCCCAAGAGCCCTGGGATGAGTGGGTGCTGCTGCACTGCACAGGGGGCTTTTCAGTTAAGGCTCGTTAGGACAGTAAATAGCAAAGGGGAAGGATAACAACCAGGAGGGGATGGACAGGGAAGCATGTGTGTCACTTCTGCACTGCTGGAATTTTGGTGTAGGCACTTTAAGGCATTGCTAGATGGTTAACCGATTTCTTCTTGAAGAGCATCCATGAGATATCTGGGCAGGTTATGTGCAGGTAATTCATTTTCTTTTTTGAGCATAGCCTGATCAGAACCCATTTACGCTGTGGTTTCTCTGCTGAAATCACAAGCCAGACTAGATGAAAAGTATTGTGAAAAATTTACACAGGGGACTGCACTGAGAACACAACTCTTCTAATAGTAAACAGACCAACTGTGGTGTGAATCCTGATGCTGAGTTTGCTCTGTCTGTATGTGTATCTGGGGAAAGCAAAGTAAAATAAGCAGAGAAGTATAAGAGTTGTGTTTCTTCAGAAATACGTTATTCAGAGCCTTAGCAGACAAAACACAGTAGGACAGTGCTGCCATCAGTCAGCAGCTGCTATACAGTAATTCTAGAGGACTGCAGGTGTGTAAGGGAACAAAGAAAAGGAATGATGCAAAGAGAAAGAAAAAAATGGGGAATGAAGTTGTTCCTGTAGACAGACTCCTTCTTCCTTCACCTTCCAGGAATCTCAAACCTCCTTCTTTCTTTCCATTCTTTGCTGTGAAAGGGGATGCAGCACAGTGGTGCACCAGGGCTTTGCATCCAGCAGCAAGCCCTTTCCCAGAACCTTGGGAATGCCA
Source organism: Tympanuchus pallidicinctus (assembly GCF_026119805.1). Lineage (NCBI taxonomy): Eukaryota > Metazoa > Chordata > Aves > Galliformes > Phasianidae > Tympanuchus > Tympanuchus pallidicinctus. The sequence continues at coordinate 2,209,213 of NW_026294722.1, forward strand.
TTTTTCCAGGGAGGCAAGCTGGGAACTGCAGTGATGCTGCAAAACCTGACTCCTGCCACGTGCTCCCAGCTGCCTGGCATTGTGGCTGTCTCAAAACATCCCAAATTCTCACACACTCACTGGGAGCGTGGTTAACCGAGGCTGGTATTTAACTGTGCCAGCCTGCCCAGCCAACAGCCCAGGCCTGCTGTCTGTATGGCACAGCATGGGACAGCAGCTCCGAGCTGGGAGCTCCTGCAGCTCCCTGCAAGGATCACATATTGCCCAGAGTGGGCAGCTGCTAAGTTTGCTGCCTACCAAACACAGTCTTACTCCTGTATTGTCCTTGTCTGCACCACAATGTGTAGCATGAAGCCATGCAACCTAAGGGTGGAGACACACTAATGTCAAATGCATCCCTGAAGTCCTGAGTACTCTGAAAGCAGCATGGGGTTATGCAGAGATGCAGGAATTTATTTTTCTTTTCCTTCTTTCAACACAATGACCACTAATGCTACACTTCTTTTTTTTCCTTTGTAATTCAGGGGGTGGCAAGATTGCTTTCGTGTGCTGTGAAATCATTGTGATGTATCTGACCAGGCCAGCCTCAGCAGGAAGCCGCACCAGCATTAGGTGCAAACTGCAAGTCACACATCTCACCAGTGCATCGGAAGGTCAAGGAGATAGGGGTGTTCTGGGGACAAGGGGAGGAAACACAGACGTGGGTCAGGAGGCTGAGGTAGCAGCAAAGCACGGGCAAAGGCAGCCCTGCTCTAGAGAAGAGAACAGGGCGATGGGGAGAGACTGCAGAGCACGGACTGGGAGAAGTTAGTGACAGTGTAGTTCGTTGAGAAAAATACTAATCCCCCCATCCAGCCAGCAGACAGATGGGGCTCAAAGGTGCTTCCTGTAACCTGGAGGCCTCTCAAAAATCACTGATGCAAAAACCAGCAGTTGGCTCTGTCTGCTTGTACACAGCATTGAACAAATGGAAACAAATCCCCCAGCCCAAAGAGGGAGAGAAGTGGCTGAGCAGATCTGTTCAGAAATCATGGGCACTCAGCCAGGGGAGATAAGAGGCAGTGTGAGAGTGACTACTACTATGAGGGTACCCAAAATGGGATGTTTGGGTTAAAATGCAAATTTTGAAACAAAAAGGTAATTCTTAAAGGATTCCAACTGTGAAGCAGTTCTTCAGCTTGGACCACATTTCAGCTTAGGTGGGAGGGAAGAAAGTTTCGCTGCAACATTTCAAGCCAGCTTTAAGGTAGCTTCAGGAAAGGCAGAGGAAAGGCAGCTCATTGTGTCTGGCTGTGCTGTGAGCTGCCCTGCTCTTCTCCGGGTGCCTGCCCCTGCCCTCACCCAAGGGAAGGATTGAGCCCCTCTGCAGGAAGCTGGGAGCATGCAGCACAGGCACCTCAATCTGCAAGCAGGCATTGTGCATAGGAGGTGCAAAGAAAAAAAGGAGATACAGCAAGTCTTTGATGCTGTGATTTGATCTTGTGGAGATGCAACAGCATCAAGTTATGCTCAAGTGTTGCATTCCAGTAACAGCACTGGGGCAAACTAAGAAGGTTTCAGATGTATTTGATAAATTAGATACTGTTCATCATAAACAGCTTGAGTCAGTAATCTTGGGAAGGTCAGTGCCCAGGCATCTCGGGTGTTTGTACAAAGCAGGCAGCAATGGCTGACGTGCAGCTGATGCACACTGTGTGCCAGGACAGGCTCCTCTGCCTTCTCCAAGAGGACATTGCCCACTAACTCAGTTTCAGTTTTTTCCCAATTTTGCTTCCATGGCACAAAGATCTTCATAAAAACTTTACTCATATACAAGTGCTTTTCCTGCCTCTATGCTGCTAATTATCTTTCCACTACATTATTTTTTTTAAGTCACCTTCTGTTCCTTATTACTACTGGCGTATTATTATATCACATAAAGTTCCTTAACACAGCAAAAGATTCAACAACATTTGCAAAACTGATACAGAAAGAGGGACTGGATTCTAGACTGGTACAGCTGGTTTAAGGTATTTTAGAAGTAAACGAAATCAAATGAGAATTTATAATCCTTCCTGAGGTCTGGATTCCATCAGACTAAACTCATTAGGCATTAAGGTGCAGGTGCAGCTAAATAAAGGATTGTTCTGCTTTCCTTAATACCGTAGATTCACATCTTGAGTTCAAAATAAAAGTCTTCTGAAAGCACATGTATATGTTGTGCATCTACTGGCAACACTTGAAAGAAAAAGTTCAGCTGATGGAATCTTCAAATGCCTCAGTTTTTGTCAAAGGAATGTGCCCAATTCTGCACTGGCTGTGATAAGGGAGAAGTGACTGCAAATTGGCCCCTGAGTGCTTATTGATTTCATTTGCATTAGGCTTCCTTTCATCTACTGAACAACTGCCCAAATAAATAACGTAGATCTAATCCATCCTTCGTTAGTAATGTAATGCCACAACAACACCAGCATCCCCCCAAAGATTTCAAAGTTTAGGTCTCCACCTGCACAGGCTCCCGGGGAGGAAGGCAGTGGGAATGCAGCTTTCTTGTGGTTCACTCTGATAAGGGGAAATAATCCAAGAACCAGTTTTCCAGGTTTGAAAACACACGACTCGCTGGATTTCTTAGCTGAAATCCCAGATTCTGGCTTTGTTGAGAAAGTAGCTTGTGGGATATTACAAAATAACCAGCAGATATCAGACATTCAACTGTCAGATAAGAATCTTAGCCTTCCAGAGTAGTCAGCAAAATTCTGACTGGGAGTGTATGCAATCCCTGCAGTGCCATAAGCCTGCAACAGGCCGGACCTGAGCTGGCCTATGCAATAACACCTGCACATTTCTCAGCCAGGGGTTGCAGGGGCAACAACTAGTGAGGGGAGAGGTCTGTGAGCCCCAGAGGGGGAAACCCTGCAGCAACACAGCTCTTCACTTGCACCTGTACTGTTACATGCATCGCACATTTTTCAGGTCCAGGGATGGAATGCAGCTTGGTAAACCAGGATTCTTGGACAGAAGTACATATTCTGGAGATGTGGAAGGAAACATTTTGGAAAATGATGACTAGAAAGATACTCCAGAGCGCCCTTCCTTATGAAAGCGGGGCTTCGTCTCTACTTCACATTTTCCTTTGAGATCATCATGTTTCCTTGTGCTGCCAGCACGGCTCGGGGCAGGTGGGGCACTGCAGCACTTCCCTGCCTTTTAAACATAGGAAGTAGGGACAGGGTGATCGCCCAGCAGGGCACGGATCCTGCCCAGCACGTCGCCCTGCATGGCTGTGCCTGCGATGGGGCTCAGTTACACGTATGAAGTTTTTGCTTTCTAGGGAGGTTTTGCTTTTCAGCACATTTATTTTTACTGAGGCGGCTGCTTATTCCTTTGCTAATTTAGTGTAAGGCTCTAAGAAACATGAATATCAAAGATCAGTAAGTTGATTACATTCCTGTGTAGTTCTGCTGGTAGATGTAGAATGCTGGTGTCCTCAAGTGATGGCAAGTTTAGACTATTATTTCAGAAATGTCCTCAGAAGACATATGTATATGCATGCACAGAGTGCACGCATGTGTGTGCATGTGTCCCCTTTACACTTCAAATGTTGGTGGCCAATGCTCCAGGCACAAAATCATCGAAGAGATTTATTTTCAGTTTAATTCCCACCCACCACCTGTATTATACAAGAGGAATGTCTGCACAAGCTAACAGCCCCGGTGCCATCAGCAGCTCCCATATTGCAGTGCTGGATTCCTGACACTGAACCTCTTGGTAGGGCTGGGCCACCCAGCTCCTGAGTCAGCCCCTAACAACAACTTCAACAACTTTCTGTTTGTTTTCTGTTGGCTTCCTTTTTTCTTTTCTTTTCTTTTTTTTTTTTTTTTGTCTTCAAAAGCAATTTTGCAATTGCAGTTCTGGGATAAAAGATCAGCTGTCGTAATACACGCTCGTGTCTTCACATCACTTTGGTATGAATGAAGGGAGCACAGTTCACGTCCTGTGCGTACAGTTGTTAAAAATAGCACTGAGATGAGATTATGGCATTTCTGAGTGACTCCCAAGAAGAGCAACACAGCTTATTCTGCTCAACCTCCAGCCTACCAGCCACTGTCTTCCTCCTGGACTGCCAATATGGGAAGGAGAAGCTTTCTGAATATTGGACACGCTGCTTTAATTGCTTCCCCCACTGTAATATTCTCAGTGAAACAGCTTTCATCTTACAGATGTAAGGACTAATGAGCAGAATGACAGTTGCTGCTTTCTAAAGAAATGTTCAGGATTTGCTTCAGCATGTTTCTGCATTCCTTCATGTACTTCTGTATTCCCTCTGCTGGAATTTAACGCAGCGTAACGGTCTGAGATTTCTGGGGATATGGAGTTCTGATATTCTTGTAATTTAATTACAACGCATGCCGCTGAGCTGCAGGAACTGCTGCACTCGCAGGTCAAAGCGGCGTTCACACCAGCGAGAGAAGTTTTACACCACGTGTCCAATTCTCTTCTCCTTTTCACCTGTCTCAAAGACAAATGATTCAACGCGGAGTGCTGAAATATCTTCATCTTCTGACTTGGGCTGAGATTTAAAGACTTCTGGTTACCAAAAGCTTCTTTCTGAGTCAAAGAGCAAGAGCTGGGGTGAGGAATTTTGTTTCTTTAGCCCTTCTCTTCTGCAGTTTCTTACAAGTATATTTGTGTAATTAGGGGGCCTGGTAGTAATGCTGTTAAAATACAAGTGGGCACATTTATTGTTTCCTCCAAAAGGAAACAACCAATCTCCAGCAGTTCTGGTTTTTCCCTGTCTCAACTGAACATTTACTGCTTTATGTAGCTAGCAGATTGTGAGGCTAAAGTTACTTCCTTTTTTTTTTTTTTTTTCTCCTATTTCTTTTTGTTAGGAAGAAAAAACAAAAAAAGCTTTCCTTTCTCTTCACCATCGCTGGATTTTTTCAGGATCTGGTCAGAATGGGGAACTTAAACTCAGCATGATGTTTATAGTGCCACGCAAGCTTCAGCAGGAGTGATGTGCACTGCTCTTTATTAACATCTAAAAAGTCCCAGTGGGATTATAATTACTGTAGAGTAATGAACAAATAAAAATAGCCAGATTAAAATGTTCCGAATATTTCTGGGGGAAAGAAGCAATGAGTTTTAACCCTGACAGCCGGGGGAGGAGCAGACTGCTTTGCTGGTAGGGGAGGTACTGGTAGGGATCACTAGTGCTCATCATTCATGGTATTGCAGGTACTGGGCTGGTGTAAGTAAACTGCTGCTGAAGTATTGATACAAAAGCATTTGAGGATTCAGAATGTCTGACTTACAGCCTTTGCCTTCCATTTGCATGATAAACCTGGACTGGCTTTCCTTAGGAGTGCCGAAGGACGCGTTGCAGCCCGTGGCCATTTCAGGTACAGGAGCAGTGAAGCGCTACCAGCCCTGCTCCTGGCCCTTCTCGGTCAGACTTGTCTCTCTGTCTGAATTATGACTCCCAACTACTGATGCTGCATTATTTTATGAGCATTTTTAGTAGCTCTCCCAGGGTTCTTTCGGTCTCTCTTTAAATGTTTTACTGCCACTCTACTATGGAGAAAACAATTGGTAAAAAGGGGAGGATGGAGGCGGCTGTGCCGGTGCCAACCAAGCGAGGTGGCTGAGGCAGCTTTGGCCCAGTGGCCGTAACAGAGTCACAGCTCGAGCTGATTTACAGCCCCCAAACCTGGCTGAAGGCACAGTGCCAGTCCTCTGATGGCTTCAGCTGCTCTGAGGTCACCACTCAGCAGCCCCGTGCCAGCAGCACAGGACCAACACTGCTGGTGGAGGTGGGATGGGAGCAGCAGCGCTGAGAGGCTGCAGCCCGGAGGAGGGAACTTCTTGCTCCTTGGGAAGGGGATTGGGCACAGCAGGCAAAACTCTACAACGCGGTGCTCTGTGAGATTGTCAGCCTGAGCAGCACGATGTTATTCCCTCACATCAACGGCCTCACAGGGCGTGTGCTTGTCTTAATTATTATTTAGAGGGAAGCAGTGCCCTCTCTCCCCCCTCTCCTCTTTTTTTCTCCCTCTTTTTAAAAGGAAGGTAGCTTTTAAAAGCTTGCCATGAAGATCTAAGTTAAAGGATTTTCTCTACTACAAAGCCCGCATAGTTTCCCAGGCCAGGTGGGCCTGATAGTACTGACTGCATGCTGAAAAACCTCATCCCCACCCTTCAGGCACTTTAATTGTAAGCCTTTCCAGATACACTGGATAAACACTGTCAGAATGAGCCTGAAAGGGCTGCTGTTGTTGTTTTAGCCCTTAAATAATTATGAGTTTGTCTGTCTAATTACAGCATAATCTTCTTTAAGCTTCAACTATTTGCAGTATCTTTTAAACGAGGCAGAATCAGAAACGGTCAAGTTTTGCAAATTCTCACTCCTTTAAGAAAAAGCAGAATTTTTACTTCTGTAAAACTTAGTTCAACCTGCCCTGCAGTGAGATAAAGAAGGGGCAGAACAGCATGCGACCCCGAGACGCGGCAGAAACTTAATACTCCACGGATACAATTTTTCAGACAGTTTAGAAATAGTTTAAGGTAATTTACGGGAAGGCTTGAGTGACAAAGCGCATTACTTGAAGTGCCTTTCCTTCGCTGGGCACTTTCTAAATTCTTTCTCTTTCATTTCTTTACTCTCTGGAGGCTTTTAAATCCAGCGAACCAAAACAACACTTTGTTTGTTGGTGCAGCGCAGCGCTGGCACAGATGGCAGACACTGCACCTGTTCCAATAAAACGGGAAACTGAGAGATAAACCATAGCACTCATTAACAGGAATCCGCTGAAACATGAACTATTTGTATTTTGAACCTCTTCCAGGAATAAAAGGAGAAACACATAAACAGACCTTGTTTTCGTCATCGCCAGTTTAAAATTAATTTCTTTAAATGGAACTTCGTGTTTGTTTCATGTACGAAGGCACCCCACGGTGCCGAAGGAACGATGAAGATGCTTGAATGTCCTCAAGAGAGCAGGCCATTTTCTCTAGCTACACCTATGCTTTAAAACAAAAAATATCTGTTGGCAGTTTTAATCAGCGAATCCTCCTCTACCACAGTTGCAGGAGCCTTTTTCTTTCGGTGCTTTCTCATGCTGAGTAAGAGCACAGTCTTACTACTGAGTCCAGAATAATCAGAATATCAACATAAACAAAAGCCCCTCTGCTCATCTCTTAGTAACTAACATGGGGAGGCGAGGGGAGCACAGAGCTGTCTGTAAAGTTTGCAACAAAACTCACTGCTAGATGGTTTTCTTTCCTGGCCTGGGGAAAATGCTATGTAATATCTGATGGACTGTTAAAAAGAAGCTGCAATGGGAAGAAGCATGAAGAAACAGCTAAGTGAAGGGTAAATGATGCATTTGCCTTGATCGTCAGTGTTTGTGCAGTTGTTCAGCATCCCATACATCTCTCTTCCTCTCACACATACATAGAAGAATTAAATGCACAGTGTCATGAAAATTCCTGAGTATCATTTAATGCTGGCAGCCCCGCGCTGTAAAGCCATTTATATAAATCTGTGGTTGGCAGCTCTCACTCTTGCATGGGAACAAATTAACATTGGCATTCCAAACACAGGAAAGTAAGGAAATTAGAAACACAGTTTATATTTGGCCAGTGCTTTGAAATACTGTACCATGCTACTGATGTCAATTAATGAGAAGCAGAATTTTGCGGAGAGGGTCTGGTTTTGAAACACATTAACACACGTTAAACATGTTTGCACAGGAACTGGATTGGAAGCATCTCGGTTCCAAAACAATAAAGCAATTACACTAAAACTCGTAGTCTCAAAGTTGCCATTAATTCAATCCACTCAGTCTGGATCACTAAAGGATTTTCACCGACTCCATCACGAAGTCGACACAAACGTGCAACACTGGAACTAGAACTGGTTCTTTTTGCTGCACCTTTCTCTTAGCAAAAGTGTTGACCAACAAAATCTTAATCCCTTCTGGTTTTACACAAACGCCAAAGAGGATCTGGATGGCAGTTTATGTCCTGGCACAACTCTGCTGCCTTCAATGGAATTCCTCCAGCGCGGAATTCAGCCCCGCAGTCTTTACAACGCACTGTTTATTTGTACTGTGATTCAGATATTTTGATACCAGGAATCTTTCATCGCTGAAGTTTCTCCATGTGAAATATGTCTTACATTAAGAAATATCAGTTTCACATTTTTGTCAAGCATTATTTGTTCAATTCTTTTTGTTGCAATAGATGGGAACTCAGCTGTAGTTCAACAACACGGATTCGGCTAATAATGATAAGCAGCGACTAATAGGAGCTCGTTCCTGTTCTGATTATTGGTGGTAAAGGAAACCTCCCTCAAAAACAATGTCAAGATTAGGAGAGAGAACTGTTTGAAGCAGAAACTACTGCATGCTCATTATTTCAGCACAGGGGCATTTCTCTGGCCCAATTCTGTTCCCAGTTGTGCTAGTGTAAATCAAGCGGGAGTTTATTGGGATTACTTTGGACGTACAGTTGTACAAATGGGACCGCAGGGCCAGCTCCAGTAGAATTATGACCATTTACACCCAGTGAAGTCCTAGCCAAGAATTTTCTCTTGGGTTTCCATTTCCCAAACACGTGCACGTGCAAAGCTTTATCCACACGATCGGGCCTAGCAAGTAGTCCCGTTTACTTCAAACATTTATAGAACGGGAATCTTAAGCCCAAAACTAATTTTAAAAGCTCCCTCATTTCTAGAAATTCCTTTCCTTTAGGAGAGAAACAGATACGTACCTGATAGCTTATTTTATATATCTGTATCTGTAGTCAACTCAAGTGGATATTTTATTTTTTTTTTTACGCTGGCCTCAGAAAGGATGGCTGTACCATGGAGAGGATGCAAAACATCCCGACCTCTCAGTGCTCTGCATCTACTGGTAGTCCCTTTATCTGCCTGCTGTCAAAATTTGCTTACTTGTACTCTTGCTCAGATGACTTCATCCATCATTGCAACTTCTCGCTGGTATTCATCAAGTTAGGATGATTTAGATGTGTAAAACTAAATGTGTTATCATTTTAACCACAAATTAACAGTTTCTATATAAATATTAGCATTTCCTCACTTGGTCCAAGGATTGAAGCCATAATGGCACTAACAGCATATTTGATTTAAACTAATTAAAAACAGAGGCTCTCGCAATTTAATATATTGATTTTACCAGTGGGACTTAAATCTTTTATAATAAGTGTACACAGCTGCGCCGCTCACCCACCACCACTTTTAAACCTAATCCCTGCATTCCTCCTGACAATAACATGACAGGATCCACACATCCCAGTATTAGCCTTAACCCCGGTGACACTGCCAGAATGTATTAAACTAAAACATAGCAGTGTCCTGCTTAAAAGGAGCCTGTCAACAGCCCCGACTGGGCTTTAATAGTTATAATCTCTTTTTTAATTAATGTTTCCAACCTGTTGTACGACGTTCCATCGCACATCCCTCGCTCCAACCCGAAGGAGCGCTTCAAGCTCATGTACAGCAGAAAGCCCTGCTGCTGCACAGGGGCTCTTGCAGCCGCCGTGCAAGAGTGCGGCGGGATGCAGTGCTCTCAGGAGCAGTGCTGCATGCTTTGCCTGTGCCCAGCTGCTCTTCCAGGCACACAAGCTCCAGCCGTCCGGCTCGTCTCCTTCAGAGCACTTCTGAGCTGCAGCGCTTTGCCTTTCAGACACAGTCAGGTCTGGGGGCTTCCCCTATCCACAGAAATGCAAGCAAAGGGCATCGATAGCTGCAGCTTTTTCCCCTTTCTCCTTGCTACAGAGATGAATTTCTCCCTGGAGCCGGCTGCGTGCTGCACAGGCACTGCTCTGTCCCAGTGATGCAGGCCTCCTGTCGTGCTGCTCCTGTGGCACCCAGTGCTGTGTGCACCCACGCTGCCCACAGGGTGTACCTGCTTGGGCAGGAGATGCATCAGCATCGGGTGGAGGGGAGAGGAAGCCCAGGGCTCGGCCTCGTGCGCGGCCACAGCCATGTGATGGCGAGCAGGCATTCGGGGCTAACATTTAATCTGCTTTGTTTCAAGTGGGAAATATGTGAAGATCAAATAAGTTCAAATCCAGGTCAAATATCCTTGAAAATCTTTGATTTATATAAGCAGGAAAATGAGGTTTAAAAGAAGTGATTATGAAAGGGTTACTAAAAACACAGCTGTACGCGTACTCTTATATCTGAGGCTCTCCAAAGAAAAACTGTGTGACATCTATATTAACCTTTGGCTGTACACCAACGAAGGCCTGTAGTGAGCTGGAATGCAAGGCAGCCCCTTCCAAATTTTAACACAAGCCAGGTTACAGCTGCAAATGCCTGCAGCCCGTGCTCACTTTATAAAGTATTCCCCGAAGGAAATTTTTTAACTGTTATAGAATCTTTTTCTAATACCCTACAGTGTTAAAGCCTGTTATTAAAGGGCAGAGAGATGGTTCCCCATGCCAAACACTTGTCAACAAAAAGGATAGCCAGATGGTATGAAATAAAAGGAAACTTGGGGGCTCTTCAGCTCCTTCACTTACATTAACAAAAGCCACTTTGATGTGCTCCTTCCAAGAATGACTAATTCTGCCTCCCCCCCCTTATTTTTTTGCCAGGATTAAGCAATGTTGTTCATTTTATAATCAACCACGAGACAAATTAACAAATTGCACAGCACTTGTGCCGACTCCTTAAGAAAATGTTCTGTGCACGTCTGTTTACCAAGCCAGGATCACCCGCATAAGGACAGCTCAATTATTTTTAGAAGAAGGGTCCATGCGAGGCAGAGGATGTTTACTCTTCAGCTGCTGTTTATAAACTGGAAATTAAACCGATGCGAAAAATGTTTTGTGTTTTTTCAGGGCTTAAAATGGATCCGCTTGTAAACTTCATTTGGACGTGGGTCTGAAATGGAATTCCAGCTAATGAAATTGCAGTAATAAATTTTATAAAATTAGACAGCAATTAACTGACTAACTTCGTCAGACACTGTGGCTAAACTCTCTTTTAATTTACACGTAAATTCATTCTTGACACAAATCCATTCCTCATCCATCTTAGCACAGGTGTAAGTTAACACAAAATGTCGCCTGTGAATTAACTGGTTATAAATCTAAATCTAATTAATTGTCAAGATTTTACAGGAATATTACATGCTTAGTACAAAGCTCCCTGTAACATAACCCTGAGATGGAGCACCTGTGCTGGGTTCCTCCCTGCCAATGCCCAGTGTAAATTCTTTGGGATAAATACACAGAGCATCTCCATAGAAATCAGTGTGTATTTGTGCTTGCTCTGAGGTTTTTTTCTTTTTCACTATGCAACCCAGGCAACTTTCAGTGTAAATCTTTATTTCTTACACGTTTTCCTCCGAAGCTGCATGCCCACATAGACAGATGGGGAATATGAATACAGCAAACAAACAAACCTACCCGTATCTGTAGATGAGCACTTGGAAGCCTGGAATAACACGTTTTGTTTATTTAAATTCAAAATTACTATTTCTTCAGTCGCTTTTACTTCCTCCACTACTGAGGTGGAAGTTTATTATGCGGTGACATTTCCTCATTGCGATGGCTCTACCATAGTAATAAAAGCCTACCTGTGAAACGCAATGCTCGCAGAGGAGCTCCTACAAAAGTAGGACACAGTTTAGCACAGCCTGCGTCCAGCAATTCAGCTCTGGTGTCCAAGGGATGACTGCAGAAAATCTCCCAAAAAGCACCAGTTCTACAACAGCTTCTAATTTTCCCTGGATGTTATGGCACGCTGGACATATCAAAGCAGGTGTCACATTTTACTATATATGTGAGTGGCTGAGCTAATTCATTCAAACGTCCCTAAACAAGCCTGTCTTTGTCCTATAAAGATGAAAGAGCGATGACTATAATGGGATGAAAGGTGTGCACAGGGATGAAGAAAGCTATTACGGATCTATGTCCTTTTTAAACTCGTCCTGGCATGCAGTGTTGACAAGGGAACAAAACAGCGCAGATAAACCTCGGAGAGGTGCCTTGCTGGTAATGATCCCACCTGTCTCGTTTAAAGCCTTTGGGTTTTGCCTGCGCTCTCACGTCTGACAGTACATTGCATGGGGAACGCTTTCAGGTTTCTAAGCCAACTACAAAACACAGCAGGCTGAAATGGCTCTATCCGCTGTCGCCATCGCATCGGGACATGGAGTACTGAGCGTGCACAGCTCACACAGGCATAACCCGCTCTGTAGGAAGTTCCTACTTAGACGTAGCCCAGATCGTCATTTTCACTTTGCAGTTTATGGAGGGGTTCCACTGTAATCGCAAAGCGTTTGTGTTCAAAATAATTTGGGACCCGAATATTAACTCCTTTTGTTTCACCCCTCCACGGGCTGCAGGAAAGGCCTCTCCTGATGCCGGTGGTGCGGGATGGGAGCGCTGTGCAGCCGTAGCTCTGCGCACCAGCAGAGCTGCACGTCCCCCATTGGTACTTACATGCTTCTTAGGTGCTCTGCCTCCCTGAAATTCTGTGCTTTCAGTCCACTGAAACTCACAGAAGTGTGAATTTCGCTATGGTTGTTTCCACATCCTTTGTCTTCTGTGCTCTGGGTGTGTTTACGTCGTGTAGGACCCAAGATCCACACAGAACAATGTTTGCGAGATCACTCTTATCTCTAAAGCCAAATATTTGACCACCATTCATACTTTTGGCTGCTCAAATATTTGGCTTTGAGTGTATCATTGCTGATCAGCTTAAGTATCTAGCAGTGATTAGGCAAACACGATAATGGTAAATGGAAAGCATCAGCCCTCCCAAAGAGCACATCCCTAGGCCAAACGTAACTCAGAGTCCTGCTGCGAGCTTACGGCATTTAATGAGGAGGTGCAGCTTGTGCAAATCAGAGGTCTCACACAGCATCCCATGTGATGGAAGAATTGTGTTGGGACGGCTACCGTGTCGGGTAATTACTATTGTTTGCCATTGAGCTTTGCAGACACTGATACTATGGGCTCTGGGATTGGAGGGGTGGGGGTTTAACTTGTGCTGCCCCTGAGCCCAGAGACCCAGTGAGGCATTAACAGGTTTGTGGATGATGGGAGCGTCTGCAATCCCCAGCGCATTACATGCTGGAGGTGCACTGCTCTGCTCTTTTCTTGTGTTGGGACCAACTTTGAGTCGATCTTGTTTTGGAAATGCTACTTGCGTTGTGTCGGGAGTTTGCAGACACACAATCTGTACGTGTGGTGGTTTCAGTGCTGTGCGTGGTGAGGTCTAAAAACGGACAGAGTGAACCACGGTCTGTAATTATATATTGAAAATAGAATGCTCATCCTGACGGCGTTTTACTCAAATCCGGCCAAGTCAGTCCAAATGGGTGTGCAATCTACAGCAAGCAAATAGAAATCAGATTGGGCCATAGCATCCAATTAGAGAGGCCTAGCGAGCCGCATACAAAGCATGCCAACTTCGTATCATTTGCATAAAACCATCCACATGCGCTTGGGGAGAGAGGCAACTTGGCCTCACTAATGGAGGTCAACAGAAAAAGCTGCAGGAGTGAGCGCGGGTTCACAGTGGGATGCCCCCGAGCCATTGGGAACGCGCTGGGAGCCCCACATCCTGGCAGCCCCGTGTCCCGCAGCGCCGTGAGCCCGCAGGCTTCGTGTCCTCCTCAGTGAGGTTGGACGCGGCCAAGCCCAGCAGCTCAGCTCCTACCTGCAGGGCCGCTTTCGGAAGGATGGCACGGAACCATCCGGGGAGAAGCCAGTAACGCTCTCGGTGTGTCGGCGTGCGGGTGGCCGTCTGTGCGCTGGGATGGCAGCCGGAGCCCTGGGCACGCACTCTGGCCTCGCCACCACGCCGTCACCTTCCGAGTACCGCTCCCGCCCCTCCTCGCCGCCCATCCCGCCACCTGCCCGCAGCCCAGCCCTGCCCCGGCCCCGGGCACTCACCCAAGTTGACGAAGCTCATGACCATGTCGGCCTCGGTGAGGAAGTTGCTGTCCTGCAGGCTGGCCAGCGGCGGCCCCTGGGTGCTGAAGATGGGCTTGTAAGGGTAGGAGAAGCCCTCGCCCTCCTCGGCCGCCGCCCCCGCCGCCCCCTCCTCCACGGACATGGCATTGTAGAGGTCCAGCATGAACATGGGGGCCGAGTTGTGCTTGCCGTGGAGGTGCGGCCGCGGGCGGTGCGGCAGGCCGAGGATGGAGAGGATCTCCCGCTGCATCTCGCGGCGCTCGGGGCCGCGCAGCCGCCGGTGGATGAAGCTGGAGTGCACCTCGTTGTCCAGCGTGAAGTCGGCGAGGACGCAGCGCAGCCAGAGGGCGGGGGCGGCGGCGCCCAGCACCAGCAGCCAGGAGGCGGGCTGCCCGCGCCCCGCCGGCATCGCGGCGAGGCGGCGGCGGCGGCGGCGGCTGGGGGGCGGCGCGGGGGGCGCGGGGCTGCCCCGCCGGGGGACGCGCCCCTCCGGCATGCGCGGCCCCGCGCTCACGGTGCCGGCCGCCGGCCCCCGCGGAGGAGCCGCGGCCCGCTCATGGCCCGGCGGGGGCTGCGCGGCGGCCCCGGCCCATGGGACGCCGAGAGAGGAGGAGGGAGCGGAGCGGAGCGAGAGCGCTGCGTCCGGGAGCGGAGCCCGAGCGCCGCGGCCGATCCCGCACGGCGCGGCGGAGCCGTGTGCGCTGCGTGCTCCGCGGAGAGGCAGCGGGAGGGTGGCTCTGGTGGGAGGAGCAGGAGCGGAACCCAACGCGCTCCTCTCTCGCCTGCCCGCTGCAAACCGCTGGGGAGAGCAAAGCCGCGCTGCCGCCGGGAGGGGGAACGGCTGACGATCAGGTTGCTCGGCAGGACGTGCGCTGCTGGCTCGGGGCGAGGGCGGCCGGTCCCGGCGGTCGCATTAACGTGGACGTGATGAAGGAGAAGACGCCCCGGGAGGGAGGGAAGGAGGGCGGGCGGTCTGAGCGGAGGCAGAGTTTGGAGGTGCGGATACGCCGCCAGTGCGCGCTAACAGCGCGCAGCCGTGTCCGGCCGGCGCAAAGCCCGCGGCACCCAAGTAGTTCAAAAGCAGCACTTCTGCGCTCGCACGCATTCATGCAACAGGGGCGATGGGCTTAGAGTCGCAGAGCCACCAACCCGGCATCGTGGCCGTGCTTTTCGCCTTCCAACCTGCTCGGGCACCTCGTGCCACCCCGCTCCCCTGCTCTGTCCCCCTGCCCGTTCCGCAGCCCCCTGCACACCTTTGCGCAACGCTCTGGGAATGCATCGCCTGCTTTTTGAAGCACTGATTTCACTGGGTTTCTAACTCAGTCTGTGTAACATCTACGGTAATGCAGCCCCAGCCCCGGCAAGTCTGGGTAGCGCTACTCAGTAACGATAGAGAGCAGCAAGTAGTCTGCTGCTTCCTCAGGTCTCGATTGGAAAGCAAGAGGAAAGCAGGACAGAAGGTTTATCTGGGACACCGAGCCCAGCCCCAGGTAACCTCAGGAACCAGACGCACACACGAAGTTGGTGCTGCCATCAAGATTCATTCCTCAGGCAAAGGAGAAAGAAGAGGGTGAGAGAGGTTCAGTGCAATTTGTTAGATTGCTCCGCTGGTGTTTTTGGACAAGAAATAACTAGCAGTGCTAGCACCAGATCCTCCATCTGCTATGGAAAAAGGAAGTTCTGCCCTTCTTTTAGCTCGTTATGTTTAAATTCCTCATGCAGATGGCAGGTAACTGGTTAAGAGCTGCATGGGAAAGACCCGAAATGGTTTAGCATGTTTGTGTGCGTCTGTGAGCACCTTTTAATAACAGGGAAACTGAGGCATGGCATTGACATGACTCACAGAGCTATTGAAATAGTGGTGGAACCAGCACTGAATCCAGCTCAGTTGTTTAGGAATGCGTGGGGGGTGGGGGTTGGGGGGCAGAGGCGGAGCAGGGCAACCAGGGTCTTTAGTATGGAGCAGTGCTAAGCCCAGGGTGCTATGGGGGGGGGGCTCAGATGCCACCCCGGTGGGTGCCTTCCCCTCACCCCCCACTGATGGGAGCTTCAGCTCTTAGCACTTGGGTTTCACAGTTAAGATCAAACTCCCCCATAGTTCCTGAGGAGCAGTACCAACCTGCTCTTAACCAGGCAGCTATTTGCCTACATTTCTCTCCTGCCTAGGGTGTGGTTTCTTGACCAACTGAAATCCAAGCTGCTGACACCCAGCGCAGCCCTCCAGCTGCAGGCTCACTGCCCTCCCGGTGTGCGCAGGTCAGGAAGCCTGTTCTGCTTTTCAACAGTAATCTTTCTCAAACCATTTCTTGTTTGTTTTTGCTGAGTTAATTTTCTGCTGGATCAGCTCCTCGATCCTACTGAGTGCATAAGGGATGGTGCTGGAATGAGGGAGGCTGCAGGAATGCACAGCTGGGGGCAAGGAGAGGGTGGCAGGGCTGGGCTGGGATGCCTGGCATTTCCCTAAACCAGTCATGGAAGGGCAGGGAGGTGACTGAGCATCTCCCTCTCTGCTCTATCAGCCACACACAACTCAATTTCACTTTCTTTTTTGTTCCTTGTAGGCAGAGTCGGCCTTTTGTCACACAGCAGAACCAGGGGACTCACGTTCCTCAGGATCAGGGAGACTGGAAGTCTGTAAGGGTGGACTGGTGGAATGGAGAGCAGGTGGCCCTGCTGCCTGAATTACTTACACCTGAGTTGCCCCTAGCTCACATTTGCAAACTGAATAAATCTCAGATCAGTGTTGTATTTTAAAATGGCATCAGTCTGAGGGAAAAGGAGGGAAAAGAAGGGAAAAGAAGAAAAGGAAAAAAAGAAAAGAAAAATACTGTTTGGAAGGTTTGGCTCGTGACTCAACACCTCAGGTAACACACAGCAGTCTGTGTCATTGAAGAAATAGCAGTGGAAGAAATGCAAACCTTGAAGCCTCTTGGTTTGACATATTTCTTGAAGTAGCGATGTTTGAATCTATCTCCTTCTTGTTTTGTTGGCTTAAGTGGTCTGGTTTTGTCTGAGATTGGATACTTCCTGATTTAATGTAGGATATGTCCTTTAAAAAGGGGGGAATGCTGAAATTGTATCCCCTGCTTTCATAGAGGTAGTTGGTAATCTCTTCTAGCAGTGTTTTCTGCGCTCCTATTGCACCAGGTAGAGCATTAAAGAACTGCATTATAGTTGCAATGAGGGTGCTGCTTGCATATATTCTTAAAAACAAAACCACTGTGAGTGTGAGATGAGAGGGGATCTGTTAAAGAGTCATTTCTTTAACGTGAGGCTCACAGCAATTGACTTCAGCTCACTGTGGGACACAAAGCAGCATTTATTCTGCTGCACACAATGAAGGATGATGCAGCTCAGACTGCAGTGGTTCAGCCCTCAGATCTGAGCTTGAATTTCAAATCCCTTTCAGACAAGGAAGGTACAAAGGGGATTGTCTTTCTCGTGGACAACATCCTTCTCTTCCCTCCTTTTCCTGCTGTGTGACCGCCATCCTGCTTCCACAGACAGCGTGCTGAAATGTTGGCACCTTCGTGTCATCGTCCTCTTCCTCCTCCTCCTTCCTGGATCAATTAAGAAACCAGTTTTTCCTCTTCTCTGCTCCTGTCGTTCCTTCTCTTTTTGAGATGGAAAAGTAAATGCTTATGGTGAAGCAATCCCTGTTTGCTGGCACTGGATGCATGGGCTCATTTCTGTAAAAACAACCTCCCCGTGTTTCTTGAAGCTCCATGCAAGCCATGTTACCCACTGAGTCACTCTGTGATCTCCCTGAGATTCACGTGTATGCTGTTATCTGGCTTTTGTCCCTGCTGCTGGCACTGCTTCTGTTGGGGTAGAACTCACTACGCTTGGAAGTACTTCTTTAGGATAAGGAATCTGATTTGAAAACAGGAAATAGAGTGCAAAATTCAGATATGTGTGTGATGAATTTGTTTGTGCTGATCCCAACGCTGTGCACTCCTGTTAGGAAATTCAGTTGCATGCAGTTTTACCACATGGACAGTAAGAAGTGGAGGCTTTGCTCACAAGCTCATTTCATGGCTGTTTTCAGACATCAGACACAAAGCATTTTTCTTCCTTGCTCGCTTTCGAGCTCCATGCCTTCCTGCTTTGATGTCCTCAGCTTTAACCACGTTTCTTTTCCGTTCTATTTTGCATCTTCTCTCATTTGTCTCAAAGTGCAAGCCCTGAATTACAGCAAACTTTTTTCTTCTCCTTCCAAGTGTTCCCACTGAACTAACACGTGTTTGGGGAACTTGGGGTTGTTCCTCTGGGCTTCGCACATGCAGAACATTTATATAACAACAATAATAGCATCATTATTTGTATAAGACCGCATAATTAGCTTGCATATTTAATTACACTATATTGGATTATCCTTATCAAAAGTTTCTATTCATCTCGTCGGCGTTATTACTGGGAATGAACTCACCAACACACGTAATCGCATTATGGGTAAGCCATTGTATTCATTCTAATCCAGGAATTTGAGCAGGTTGGGGCTGGGATGGACTGCACTGATTGTGGAGAGAAACTCAGTGTTGGTTCTCACTGCTGCTGATGGGAGGTGGAGCCGAAAGCTGAGGTTTGGGTACGAGAGAGCGCTGTTGCTTCTGGAGATGGCTGCAGTAACTAAGCAGTGGTCTTTGGGTTTGTAACATCGGGCTCTCGTGCTGAATTCCTCCACTGTGTGAGGTGGGCAAAGCTTGGCCCTTCACAGCACAGCACGTGGGAGCACTCCACAAAACCAGAGCTCCGTGGGGTACTTCTTTGTTATTACCCTGAGAGCACAGTGTTGGGTTCACAGCGCTGAAACCTTTGTAGCGTCGTGTTCATCACACAGCTATTTTCAGCCTGAATGTGGCCCCGTGCTGTATCTGATGTGTTGGTACCTGTGTGTGTAAATGCAGTGGGGAGCAGCAATGTCGTTATACTTTCTATAAGAAACACATTTCTATGGCATAGGTATCAGGAGAATATTTTTTGACACAGGACCACTTTTAGATCCATGTATTACCAAAGCTGCTGACTTTAATCTTGCACTGCTAAATTGTTCTGCATACTCTTGATTTAGCTGAGACTTTTGGCATAAACTCGGGCACTTCTTTCCCTGGAAAAAATGCACGCTGAGCACCCAGAAGCCCCGGCTCAGGGCTGTGGGAGCTGAGAACGCTGAGAACAACTCGCTCTGGGTTGTGAGGAGCGCGCATAGCACTGCAGCAGCTCCGTGCCTCGGAAATCCTGCCCGCTGGCAATGCTTCCTTGCAGTGCTCTTTGCTACACGGAGCGTCATCGGATTATCGGGGTTCTTTTAGCTTGTATTTCTGTGTTCTGGAGTGTTTTAGCTCTCTGTTGTTTCTATTCACTAAAGGCAGATTTTAATTTTTTGAATTGTCTGTGTATGAAAAGCATATAAACCTATTCCATGTTTTCAAAGCGAACAAAAGCAATAGCTGATGCTGTGAAATGCAACGAGACAAATTCAGATGGCTTTACTTTTTTTCTCCAGGCAGGTGCGGGGTAACGCCTCAAAAGAACCTTTATTTTGTGCCTTTATTCCAACGTGCGCATAAACGCTTGCATAACCCTTGCACAGCTGCTGCACAAACTGCTCATGCCACAAGTATTAGTAATCCTAGCAGGGGAGGTTGCATGGAAAACTGGGGTGTGTATGCTAAACCATATGTACCGTGCCCCTGAATCATAAAACTTCCGCTGCTGGAGCGGAGAGATTTTTGGAGACCGGTCAGAGAGAGCGCAAGATTGTAACAGCCGCACCCCGAGCCTTGTCTTTTGTCGAGGCTTATCGTACTTGCGCGTTTAAATAAGCAGGAAACAGCGCTGGGTCCGACGTTCTCGTAGCGCAGTCCCAGCCGCTGCCCGCCGTCCCGCGCCGCTGCCGTCGGAGCTCCGATCTCCGCCGTTCCGTCGGACGGGGCGGCTCGGAGCTCCGCCCGGGACCCCGCGCTCAGAGCGCTCTGCCCGAGCGTTTCCAAATCGTACGGAGGCACCGTTTCCTCTGCTGGCGTACGCTGGCATAGCAGCAGCAGCAGCACGCTGACTCGCAGCACGCAGGAGCCCACCTGGGTGGCTGCACTGAGCGCCTGGGACCGCGGCCGCTCCTTTTGTGGCGGATCCGTCAGTCGGAGCGCAGCGCTATCAGCGGTTACCTCGCGGAGATTGGAGCTTCTAAGTTTTCAGTCGGAACCTTTTTGCTCGCTCAGCGGTGCTTGGCGCGCACTGAGGCCGCTTTGTCAAGTGCATCCTTTCAGCATTCATCCAAAGCCTTTCTCTGCGGTCGTCTGAGCCCCATAGGCAAATATATACTGTTGGGCTATTAAGATAATTTTTCAGTTAAGACATCGCCGAACTGCAAGCGGGACAATAGAAACAAACCCCCTTTTGTTCCCACTAAACTGTTCCTAATGACCCCCTCCGCAAACAGCGGCCCCAGCCGAGCCCCAACAACGGCCCTCTGTCCCCTCCGCTGTGCTTTGCCGGGCGGCAGCGGGAGCGAGCCGCTGCTGGTGCCGTGCGAGGCGACCAAAGCAATCGCTTCGATGCGCGTTTCCACAATGAGCGTCCTGTACGGAGCGCTGGGCGTTCGATTGTCGGGAAAGCGGCAGAAGGAAACGGTTTGCTTAAATCGAGGGCCTGTGGGGTGATTCTTATGAGTTCCATGCGAAAGTTTAATTAATTAATTGTTTGAGGTCAGTTGAATTATCTGCTTAGCTCATATGAGAACTATGCGACCATAAAATCCTGAGAATTTAGGATTTACACACGCCGATAAAATCCCTTGCGTTTGTTTTTGGGGTAAGAGTCACCTTTGGGGGTTATGGTACTTATGTGGGTGGGAAAGCTCTGTGCAGGGCAGGGTTCTGTCCTTGTAGCCTAGACAAAAGGGAGTTATGGTGCTAAATCGAACCCACTACAGATGAAACCCACGTCGCTGTGTCTCAGTCACTGCCGGCACTGAAGATAACTGTCACAGTGTGTCTGAGCACGGTTGAAGGCCATGGAAATTATGAATCGCTTCCTGATTAGTTCTGCCCCTATTTCTGTGCCCTGAATGCATGAGAACAATAGCATGGGGGACCTTCCATTTAAACAAAATCCTATTTACAGAGCATCTTCATTGTATGTAATTAGGAAGTGTTGATGGGTCAGACAGCAAAAGTCCTTAATTTGGGTAGTTTGGGAATTGCACTGATTACATTTGCAAATAGAAATGTCATTTTCTTCTGGGAGAAACCAGAGTTTGTGTTCCAGCATCTGACTTACAGGGGGATTTCCAGCTTAACGGGGTGGTTAGAAACAGATAGGAAGAGATAGAAGGCAGGGACCACATATTCTGAGTAAAGGTTAAACCATGGAAACAATTCCTCCTGCGGTAGTAGGAGCACCTTCAGGTCCCCATGGCATCCCAGGGGCTGCGGGCTCACCTGGTGGTGCTCTCTTCTTTGGGCATGGCCCGTGTTCTTCCTCCATAAGGGATTTGGGAGGGAGGTTTTGGTGCATCCTGGAAAAAAGGGAGCATTTGGGTAAGGGCAATGAAAGCCCAGTGACAGGACAGGGGAGGAAGGGAAATGTCAGAGGAAACTTTAGGAAATTTCCAGTCCAAACAAAAGGATCTTTGTGAAAGATACAGTTGGCAGTCTGGTGGGAGGAATGGGGATGTAAAACAAATGGAGAGGATTTGCAAGTTGTGCAGAATTGTTCTCAGCCCTGAGGCGAGGACGAAAAGCAGAGCCTTGCTGTTGACTATATTTGGTGTGTATGGAGGAGCAGCTTGGACATGGAGGGTGCTAACGAAACACACAGAGCCGTAACTCGTGTCCCCACTGCACCACGGGCACAGAGAGCAGTGCTGCTCAAGGGCAGAGCTGAGGAAGAACAAGCAGGGCCTGACCTGGGAGAGCCGTCCTTTTCCACCGCTGCTCAGCACAGGTCCCTAAGCATGTGCCCATGTGCCAACGTGCTCCATGAAGGCAGCTGTGTTGTTCTTATTTGTACGTGTGTAAGCACTGTATGGAGTGCTGTACATCTGATTTTCAGTTTTAAATATGGTAGCTGCCCAAACTGAGAGCGTGACACTATGGTACAATACGACTTTTGTCACAGCTTTCCTCAAAAGTCCTCGTTTTAGCATTGTTTTTTGGAGAAAAATCTTAAAAAAAGGCCAGCTCTCTGTGACTGAAACTTGCTGCCTTCAGCTCAAAGTCTTTTTGAACAAAAAATTCCAAGAGGATAGGCTGAGAAATGGCCTTGTTTTCTGAATCCGTCCACTGAAGCTTTTGGGAGTTAATTGATCAGAATAAATGAAGAGACATAATTCCAACGGTGCCAAATGGCAGATTTGATGTAAGGATTTGACCAGAAGCTCTCATGTTCCTCATCTTTAGGGGTCGTGTTAGGAATATCGTAATTGTTAGCTGTGAACAACAGTGCCAAGGAGGGCTTTTCTTCAGGCTCTCTTGTGATTGCGTTACGGTGACGATGAGGATCATGGTAGCATTGTGGACTTTCTATTAACCTCGATGCAAATTTGCTTTCTCCTGAATGCAGTGAATGTGGTTATCCACAAATCTCCAAAGCCAAAGCGTGTTGCATGGTGCCATTGTCTTCCATGCAGTCTCAAAATTCATTTTAGTGATGTTAGTTGGTTTTTATTCCAGTGCTTGTAAAAGCTTATTGTGAGCTTTCGGCTTCTATTAGTGACAGGAAGGCACGAAGCTATTGGTATAAAGCAAAAGTGATCTTCAGAACGTTCAGATCTGCGCTGGGAGCCGGGCTGTTCAGAAACAAAAAAATATCTAGCATACAAAAAACCGAAGGGTTTGGACATTTGTTTTAGATTTGTCACAGAACAATTTAAAAAACAAAACATGAATAGAAAGAATGAGCCATCCCAGAATAGCCAACATCCAGTGGCTGGGGTATTTACTTGGGCCCTGTCCAAGCAGCGCTTTATGGGATTTGGAGCAGACATTTGACATCGTGTTTTCAACATTATTTTTGTCAGACTCAAATTTGGGCTCTGGAAGTGGGTTGAAAAAGAGCTCAGTTGGAGGGAGCGTGGTGTAGGTGTGCCTCAGAGGGAGGGAAACTTCTTTAGCAGCAGGGCAGAGTGGCCGTGCAGAGAGCAGCCAGGCACCTGTTCTGCTGAGTGCAGGCGGTGCTGTGAACGTCAGGGTATTTTGCTGCCTTTGGGAGTGACTAAAGTAAGCAATGTTCACGTTTGTTCTCTGGTCTTACACAGAACAGATTTTTTTGTCATGGAAATATCTGAACCTGAGGAAGTTTATTTCTGTGGGAATCGGTATAATACTTTACCTAAGGTGTATTTTTCACAAACTGGCATTTCCTGATGGCAATATCACTCTGCCCCCAAATTCCCGACCGGTGTTCTGAGCTGAGATGTAACTCTGCGCTGTACAAATGCAATTCACCTTCAGTATTTCTGTAGGTTCATGCAGAGACAAAGAGTGAAATGCTCTGGGGTATTAAAGCTGCATGTGTGCAGAAGAAACAAGCAGAGTCCAATGCAAAAAGCTCTGGGTGAGCCGAGTTCGATGAATACTGAAATTAATTGAAATTCAGGACGGAGAAAAAAAGCACAACACGCAACTTACTGGGTCAAACTTACAGCTCTGCTCCTCTGCTATGCAAACACAGAGCTTGCAGTCTGGCCCTTTCATGCCTGTTCCTGATCTCACCCTGACGCCCAGGCTCTGCTGGCCATTCATGCTCAGCTTCTCTTTCAGGTTCTGCCGCTGCTCCTGCCAGCTTCCCACCACCTGCATTCCTTCCTGTCTGTCCCACAGGGCAGCCTGCTCCCACCATGGATGTGCTTCACTGGCACTTGGATCCTTGGGCATTCCTGGCTAAGAGGTGAGACCAGAAATTGTCTCGGGGGAATCAAAAGGAACGCATCAAGGTAGGGGCCACACATCCCAGCAGCGTGCTTCCCGTGCCTCAGTGCTCTCAATTCATTAATCAGCATGGTTAATTTTAAAGAAGTTACCGTTTCTGCAGCTGGTTATTAGGAATCCTGTTGCTGGGTTAATGGTTCTACTTGAAAACAGTTGTGGCATCACTGCAGATGAAGCCAGCTCACTTCAGTACGCCTTGTAATAACGCGTTGCTGCAGATCATATATGCAGTCATTGCCTTGTTTCCATGGAAGAACAAAGTGGAAATATATTTTGCATCAGATATTAAATGTGGCTTACCCAGTTCCCAGGCAGTTAAATCACTGAGAAGTGTTGGAGCTGGCTATGTTTGATACCATGTCTGCCTCTCTGCTTTGTTCCCATGTACAGATTCAGCATCTGTAATATTTCACTTTGAACATTCGCTTCTGAGCTGTGGGCAGATGAAAACAAACGCCACGCAGAGACATCAGAACCACAGAAGCCATCTGCAGGATGTAGCGTAGCTGTGCTAATTCATTTACTGAGAATTAGGCTAATTACCTACTGAGAAACAGAATTTGTTAGCAAGTGCTCCTGGAACCCAGTCTAGCTTGTTTGGAGCCAGCCCAGGTAGCCTGGACAGGTGCTGCACACACTTCCTGTAATTGAGGAAGCGCTGGGGGATGCTCCACCTCAGATGAAATACATAAACACGACGCTGGCAGCTTCTGGTCAGCGCAGATCCTATCATGCCTCTTCGTCTGGCTCCCTGGGGAACTGCTTGCACAATCTCGTTATTTGTCTGACCCAGTTTCCAATATGCTGACACGTTTGTCACAGGTTACAGAGGAGTTTCAGAGGTGCTGCGTCCTTAGCAATTTTGCAGGGGTTAGCACCCACCAGGAAGAGAGAATTCTTATTAATGCTCCCATTGAGAAGAAGGCAGAATTTAGCAGTTCTTCATTGTGGTTGACAGCAGCAAATGATTCTGATTTGCAGGTTACTCCATCACTCCTTAGCAAATGCACTGTTTTCTTCAGCAAATGCAAAAAGCCTGAGGCTGGCTAAGGGGCGCTGGGGCGTTACTACGTGGCTGTGGCAGGGGGCAGTCAGCGTTGTGATGGGGAGAGAAAGAGAGATGTGGCATGAATCCATAAGGAGACAGGCTTCATTGGGTACCGGGAATCATTTGTTAGGAAAGTACTGAGAGCAATCTGGTATGTTCAGATACGTTGATGCTCTGATGTAACCCTTGCACAGTTTCACCCATCAGCCGTCCGTGGCACATCTCCTTGCTGTCCCGCAGCAGGAATCCGCTGTCATTTGACCTGAACAGATCGCTGTAGTAGCTTTTCTTGGTGTGCGTTTAATAAAGTTGTAACCACTGTGACTATAACTCATGGCTCTCGGTCGCTCCGCAGCGGTGCAACCAGCGGTTCGGCATTCCAGCGACATCAGTTCAAAGGGAAATACGGAAGGCTCAGATGTGCGCCAGAGCTTTGTGACTTTTATTACTCCTCCCGCACTTCTCTGTTAGGAAGATACATTCTCTACTGCAGAATTAAGAAGTACAAAGCACCCCCAGACCTTGTAGTGCAAAATGTAAGAAGTGATGTTATCTGCAGAAAGTGGACTTTAGATTCTATCAGCGCGCCTTTAGCATAAAGCATTTCCTATGGTAATGCCTCTCACTTTCCCAGACTTTTACGGGCTCCAAGTGGCACAGAGGCTGCAGACCTCTTTGTAATGTTAATGAATCATCTTAATGGACTGTTTTAGCAGCAACATTCATCACCTTTTGTACCACAATGATTTTTTTTGTTATACTTAAATGGTTAAGTAGGCAATAAATGCCTATCAGACCAACCACTATGGTCTAGTCATCCACCTCGCCATAAATCACCGGTGGATTATTATTGTCCTGTTTAATTAACACTCTTAAGGGATTCAGTCGTTGGATAGACTTTCACCTTGCACTAAGCAGGCATTAACATTTCAAGGAAGAAAAAGTGTGTTTATGTGAAAAGCGTCAATCAGTGCTGGTGGCGGTGGATGAAATATGTGTGTGTGTGTCTGTGCATCCCTGTCGGTTTGCAATAGGAGCTACACCCAGACCTGCAGAGCGCCTGTTTTAGTTATAGCCAATGGTCGGTTCCGTATCGTCTGCGTTAGGGCTTGAAGATATTTGAAGGCATTTGATTGTAAATACCAGCTCTAAAGGATTTGGCTCCAGCCGGTAGGAAGGTGGCATTTTTTGTCAGCATAGAGCATGGGTTTTTCGTTGGTGGGTTTGTTTGTTTGTTTGTTTGTTTTTGTGTGCGTGTGTGGTCTGATTCAGCCTTCATACTTGTACAGGATTCAATCAAACTTTTTCTTTCTTTTGCAGCACCTGGTGAGAGGGAAGCACTGATCCCGTTGCTGCTCCCTTTTGAGACTTCACAGCCAGAAGGAGGAAGCGAAGCAGCGCGAGCGCCGGAGGGCCGGGCTGGAGGAGTGGGTGCTGTGTGCAGAACAGCACCGGCAGCTCTTTTGCAAACGAAATTCACGCGTAGGACACAAGCTGTGTGCAGCACCGCTCTCACTATGCAGACGTTTCTCTGCAGTTTGGCTCCATGCTGCCTTCCTCCTCTTGACAAAATAGAAAGATGGCAGCGCTTTCTTCTTTCATCTGTAATGCAATATAATGCATTTAATAGCAATTTCCTTGTCTTTTGTCAAAGGATAAAGTCATGTGAAAAAGGCTCTTGTTAATGCAGTGTTTCCCATGCCCGAAACCTAATCCTGCTCTCTTTGATTTTGTCAGGCTCGCAGTGCGGCGCAGCACCGCCTGCACATGGCTGGTATCCGTGCTACAGGAGCGGCAGCCGAGTGAGACGAACCCAGTGCTGTGTTTCCGTCTCGCAGACACAGCGACCGGCGCATGGATGTCAGAGCGTGGAGGTGTTGGAGGCTCTCAGGGAGCTGTGTGGCTCGTGGGACCCCGTTTCTGGTCTGTACACAAACTTGCTGTGCACATCCCCGTCTGATGGCTTTCCTGCTGAATCATGTTCTGGTACAGACTCCTGCAACTTAAATAACAATTGAAACTGCTAAGTGGAACACGAACTTGTGAATTAAGAGACTGAATCTCCAAGTATTAATTCATTTCCTGTAACGAGGTTCAAGTTCTATAAGATTAAGTCCTTCCTTTTCAATAGAGGTTCCATATTGTATTGGCTAGCAGAATCGAATGCTGCAGGCATGGAAAAGCATTATTTAATGAAGCCTGTTGAGGAGAGGCGAGGAAAGCGCCACAGTTTTCACTGGATGCTTTTGTTTCAGATCCACGGCTGCCAGCATTGATGCTCACCTGCCAGTTTTTATCCTATCTGTAACTGGAAGGGTGGGAGATGATTCACGACATAGGAAATAGCACAGAACTCCAAGGGGGGTTGAATAAGACAAGAAATTAAACTGAGCTCATAAGAGGTGCACTTCAATCTCATGAGAACCTGCAGTGACAGAAAATCAGACAGTCACGTGTGCAGTGCAGTGTTACAGTGTGTGTGCATGGGTTGCACCATGGTTTGTTTTTTGTAGGTTTTTTGGTTTTTTTGCAAATCATTTAACAGAGATGCACAAAAAAGCACACAAAGTTTCAAGTGTAGGCATGTACTAAGAAGAATCTCCCTCTTTCCCTCTAGACACACCCTGCTAATTAAATCCATCACTGCCTAGCAGTAAGCCCTAGGGATCAATCTTTTCTAGAGCACTGTTGCTATCCAACATTTTAGCTCATACAGCGGGCAGCCAAGATTTCATGTCTATGCATATAGCAGGACTGCTAGCCAATATTTCCTGTTCTTCTCCTTCCCATCTCAATCTGGGTACATCGTGTAGTTTTGTTGGTTTTTTTTTAATAGGTAGGTGAAATGTCAGTGTTCTTTTCTGATTGCTTTCTTATATCCTAATGCAAAGAACTGCGGGAAGGTGAGATGTGAAAGCAATAAAACCAGGCCTGTGTGCTCCGTGTAGCTAGCTGGCCATGAGGAACTGCAGGAAGGATGGATATTGAATGACTTCTATAGTCCGCTGGTTTTTATCAGAGCAGGTCATCGACCAGTGGGCTGCCCAAACCTGTTCCACTGCTTCCCCATTGATTAAATATCTGGAGACATTTACGTGCAGATCAAATTCTCCATAATCTATTTCATCTCAATCACACCCAAGCCCTTTTTCAAGCTGGGGCAAAAACGTTCCCTCCAGTGCTGAGAAAAGATGGTATGTCGCCCTAATGTACTTCTCTGAGTTTCCTTGGAGCCAAACTATGACCTCAGATTCCCAAGGGCTGACATCAGCAGGACTCAGGCAGTGTAAGAGAGGTGAAACCCTTCTCATGTGCCCAAATGTCAAGGAATTTAAAACATGGTTCTTTTTTTTTTCCATTGTCAGAGCTGACATTTATGGGGGAAGGGAGGCGCAGAGGGGCTGTGCAGCTTCCAGCCCACCTCCAATGGCCAGCATTGCTTCTGAATCTTGCTACCTGTGTCATCCACAATGAGATGGAGGGTCTTTTGTGGAATTGTTACTTGTTCTTTCCCAGTTTTAATTTATTCCCAGTTTCTTTTCCCGCTCTTACTGCCCATCTCAGTGTCATCCTGCAGACATTCAACTAATGGTTGAATGGGAAGAAATGTAAAGAAAAAATGTGGCCTACAGATACCTTATGTTACATACATGCAAGATAAAATATCTGTAGCACTGCAATGTGTGTGATAGTGAAGCTGGGAGATGCCTGAAAGAGTAAGAAACCAAAGGATGACAATTTAGTATTTTATATTAGGTTCTTCTGTTGTACTTTAACTGGGGTGTAATTTCGGTAGTTGTTTTGTTGCTGTTATTTGTTTGCTTGTTTGTTTTCCCCCAAGGAATGCCCAAAAAAGGGATCACAATTTTTCCTAATTCTCAGCTGACCCTCGTGCAGTGCAGTTCCAGCCCCCACTCCTCCTGCCATGTAACCCCTCCAGCCAAGCACTGCCCAGCGCCTCCACGGCTGCCTCCAGGTGCTCCAGTGCTGCACAGATCCATGGCCTGGCCAGCAAGAGGGGAGCATGGCGGGGCTTCCATGGCTGAACAACTTCTGTCTCTTCTAAATAAATAGAAGAGCTGGTATAAATGAATGTGGATAAACTACTGCTAATCTTGCCAGTTCGTATGAGAGTGCAAGAAGTGAGTACAAAGATGAACTTTTCATCTCATTGAACTCATTCCGCCTCAGTGCGTTTATAGGCAGCTATAAATTCCTATACCTGGGGAGGCAGTTGGCAAAGCTTACAGCACCGGTTTTATTTTCAAAATGATGATAACAGTATGCATTTGTGCAGCACAGAAATGTTTCTCCAATATGAAGTCAGTTTTCTGATTTTACAGTTATAAAGACTTGAGAAGTTATTGATGATTTCTCAAACGTTCAGCAGAAAGCATTTGTGTTGTGGTGTTTCAGCATGTTTCAGATAACGGAATCGTGGATGGGATGGGTTGTAAAGGACATTTAAGGTCATCTATTTCCAACCCCCCGCCATGGGCAGGGACACCAGTTTGAGCAAGTGTTAATGCATTTATGCTTAATTATAATGATGAATTACAGTGTTTAATGTATTTATTACACGTGTCTCATGTGAAACATGTGAAACAAATGTTTCATTTCAAAGTCCAAGTTCTCTCGGTTTGAGTCTCCAGCAAAAGACTGAACATTTTGTAACAGAGGGAGAAAAAGGATGGAGACTCTGCTGCTGTCTCATAACGGTGAACTGGTCTGAGCGTGGATGTGACTGGGCGCTGTGCAGGAGCTCATAGTGTGCAACATTTATTCTGTGACCTGAAAAGGGGAAGTTCTTCACAAATCAAGATGAATCTCCATGTTGGCGTGTAAGTTACTGGTTTGTTTTCCCCAGGTCATGCTTTATGAGTGACTCAATGCATCTGATGTGAGCACAGTGTCCTCTCCTGCTTGGTGCTGCGCTGCTCCTCGCTGTGCCCATGGAGAATAAGCGCAGCACTGATGTGGCACAGGTTTCTTAAATCAGGAGACGTGCTCAGGGTGTTATGAGAACCTCTCAGGCAGGATTTCTGACCTGGAGTCTGTGGCCGTGAAGGTTGTTTGTTCCCTCAGGTTTTTTTTAAATAAATACTTTAAATCCTCCCAATGCTCAGCTCATCTCTCTTATTCCTTCGTTTTTTACCCTGTTTCTTCCAAGTCGCAGCCTGCAGACTGTACAGTTCTCTTCCTACTTGCCATTTTTTGGTGCTTTCCAGAGTAAGTGTGACATGAAAGGCTTTGGGTAACAGCGCTGTAATCAGTTGTTGGACCAGAATTAAACTTCATGTATTTATTTTTTTTTTTTTCCAGGACTCCCTGGGAAGTTTTGCCGCAGCTTTTTCCCTCCCCAAGGAGGTGATACAGACCCGTGGCCGTCCCTTCTGTCAGCCCGAGCAGACAGCCTGAATTCCCATCCATTCCCATGGGCAGACCCACGATTCCCAGAAAACCTCCCTCCAGCTCAGCGCTTCTTAGAAGAGCAGGAATTGCTTCCAAATGCCAGCAGTGCTGTCAGCAGCGGCTCTCACTGCCTGCACAGATCTGCAGAGATTTGGGTCCTTCCCAGCTGCCCGTGTGGTCTGATTGCCTTCCTCGTGTCAATTATTCAAAGAAGCGCTTGATTGCTAAGATGCTGGTGTGATTTGAGTGCTTATTTCCCTGTGGTAACTGATCTTCTTTGTTTGTTGGCAAAAAGATTCCTGTTTATAGAAAACGTCGCGTTTCTTTGGCAGGCTCTCTAACATACAAGTGAATGTCATTACATATTCAGATGTGTTTTATGACAGAAATTTTGATGTATATTTTGTGACTTCTGTAATCAAGAGTCCTTGAAAAGCTCTTTGGAGGCAAAATGACTTTAAAAACTGTAAGACTTATCAACTCGTTCTCCTACTTACTCTCCCTTCATTTAACAGCACAATGCCATCAGTTGTTGAATGCAGTTTCTGGAGTCAAGCTTCAACTCCATCCAACCTAGATTTTATAGGTTATATGTACTTTTTTCTATAGAGCTCAACTAGTTCTTAACAGAACAAAGGAGGACATGCAGAAAAATAGCGAGATAATAAATGAGCACTGCCCCAGACTTTTAGAAAGGAACGTCTCTCTGGGAAGGAGCCAGACCTGTGAGCTGACCGTGCCTGAAGCACAAGCAGGAATTCTCCACCCGAAAGAGGCGCTGCTGGCATCAGTTGGATATTTGCTATTTATTAAAATTAATAAGCTAACACCAAAAACGATTGGTTGTTGTGGATGTGTGGATGTGCAGCATATTTCTGTCTAACAACACGTGTGATGTCATCGCGGGCGATGACTGAGATGTGAGCTCTGTCAGTCAGAGACTTCAACAGATGTGTTTGCTAATGGTTTTTTTTTCACTGATTAGGGATGTTTTTAATTATTTACTTAAGCTGATGCAACTTCCTGCGATGAACACAGCCTTGCAGATGTAGAGATGTTCTTAGCCTGTAAGTGATTGTAGTGTGAGCATGTGTTATGTTAGGAAACGCAGTGATGGGTGTTAGTCAATTGCATGAGGACCCGGCTGGAAGTTCCCTGCCTGCTTTACCATTTGGCCATGCAATGTATCTGACATTAAGTGTTATGCTGTAAGAAGAAAGCAAAATGAACAACAACAAAAGCAGCCCTTTTCCCCCTTGCTATGGATATCCATGGACACTGTGCATTTATCTGTGCAGGAGGACTAACCACAACAGCTATTTCTGAATAAACTGTTCCATCGTAGTTCCCTGTGTGGATATTCTAGTCTGGAAAAGTCACGGGTCAGCTGGTAAGCTGTTGCAGAATAGCTTGTTCTGCAATAGTAATTCCAGTCAATTTTCCAGTGCAAAAAAGCTTCCAGTCCTTAGCTCCAAACTCCTGTTTGTGCCAGAAGATTTGGTCTGTAGAGAATAGTATAAATTTGTTCTATTCTATTCTTTAAGCACTGAACTCCCTTTGGGATCAGCCAGGGAGAATTTTATATCATAGGAATTTGCATTTATGTGCACAGATTCTGTAATTTATTAATGAAACTTTTAATTCATACCTCCTAACAGTGAGCTGGATCCCTTTTTGGCTGCAGGATGTCCAGCTCAGCACTTCCCAAAGCCTGGTCCCAAAACAAGGCATAAAGCAGCCTGGAAGAAGATCCCCCAAACCAGGCTCAGGATGGTTGTGGTTTTCATTGCCAACAGCAGTCGACCAAAGCAAAACAAAGCAAAATGTCCAACTTTCTTCCATGCCCAAATATAGAAGGTGGCAGCAGCATCCAGCTAACATTTGAGCTTTCCTGCAGTGGGGAGAAAAGAGTGGTCTACAAATATTTATGCAGCGTGTGAAAGGGCTACAAATGTGCCTGAGAAAAAGGTGCAGAAAAGTCTTCAGTGAAGGCCAGTGAATCTTACTGCACCCAACCTGCTCTCATGGCAACCCGGTGTGAGTGCTGTGGTTCGATTCCTGTGTATGTTTGAATCGTGTTTTCACCTCTCCTCCAGTGAAAACAAACAAACAAACAAAACCCAGCAAACCAACGCCTGTGTGCTGTTTGATATTTGACGTATTCTGTATGAGCCTCAGGACCCTCCAAAGCAAAGGGTTGCTTTTAGTCCAAATTGCATCACAGTGCCCCTGGCATTTTTGTGGTGCAGGCCAATTAACCTTAGCAACTGAAATTAAAATCCCCAAATGCATTTTGAATAGTGACATAGAGCTGATTTTAATCTAGGCTTTCAAAAACGAGGCAGGAATGTGTTAATCACCCGCCCCTCCCTTCTCGTTATTCACATGGCCCAGGGTCCTCGGTGTCAGAGCAGGCTCCCACGTCACCCTCTTACTTCACTTTCCCCAGGCGTTATTAAATACTTAGTAACAAAGCTCTGAAGTCCATCCTGAGATTTACCTGTTGGCATAAACCTGAGGCCGTGACAGCAGCTTTCACTGAAATGAAAGAACAGGTTTTGGCACAAGTACTTTTAATGTACAGCAGCTGGCAATTTTGGGCTTAAGGAGCAAAATCACACCTGAGTTCTTGTGCTCTCAAGAACTTTGCCAACAAAAGGAGAATAAAAAATAAACATTTTACCTTTTTCCTAATCCAGAAGAAATGGTGCAGCTGTTTCCAAGAATATGTTCTATTGACCATGATGTTCACACTGTCACATCAACGCTGGAACAGAAGACATTCTTGCTTTCCAGTTACATTTTAGCACAAATGTCTTTCATTTTTTTGTTTCAACATATTTTCCCTCTAACACATTTTTTCAATCATCAGAATTTTTCCTAATAACATGTTTATTCAACGCTCAGCTAAACCAGATTCGGAATTTGACAAGTATATAAATGTTTACAAATCGATCCATTAAATGCACTTGCTGCTTCTAGGGGATGATGTGCAGCCACCTGAACGCTGCTGCTGCTGTTGGCAGAGGGTTTGGCAGAGCCCAGCTGGTCAAACAGCAGGGCTGGCTGCTGCTGGGGGCTGCGAGGAGGGTGGAGGGAGCTGCCAGCCCCCCGCAGTCCCTCACCATTCAGATCTTGTTATCTTTTTAGCTGGCACGTGGACGCTTCAGCCCAAATTCTCATTTTACTCCTAGCAGTGGAGAATGTGGTAACAGGTAAACGTGAGGTGCTGATTTCTGTTAGAAGCAGACAGGTGTTCATGCAGAAGGTGGTGCTGTTAATTTGCTTGATTCTTTGGTAGTTCTGCACTCATGGGATTTTGATACAGAAGGCAACAGATTTTGAGTTTGATGTTTATATTTGTTTCTTGTGTGTGCGAGACCAGTAGGTTATTCAACAGCAGGGCAGTCTTTGTGTTTTATTCCAGCTGAGTCACTTCCACAGAGGTTTGGATGTTTCAAAATATCTTCTCACTTTATATTCTCTCCCAACATGCTCTTCAAAGGAATAATAAAAGCAGTAGAACGTCCAAGTTCCCAGTACAGAATCCTATTCTTATTTCCATGTAACTTTTGCAATTCCTAGAGCTGCTACAGCTGATTTCCTTTGAAATTCATGTACTTTTGTTTTTACGGTTTGCAGTTACATCCTTGCAGCAGTTTTAAAACAGGGAAGTTGGTGCAGTGATTTGGATTCCAGAGAGAGAATCCCTCAATATTCTGGAGTCTCGGGGCAGTTTGGAGACCAGTAAAGGACTGAAATATAAGGTTGTGATAGTGATGGTGAAGCTCAAACTTCTCAGCACATAAAGTTTGTCTATTTGAGTGCTCAGACATAATTCTGTTTGCAGCTTAATTATAGTCAATGAAGTTCTCATGGCATTTATGCTGAATTGGGAAAAGACATTCTTTTATTCAGTTCACTTGGTGTTTCTTTGTCTCAGATTGCTGTCCTGCTGCCTAAAATAAATTATTGCTCCTAAAAGCACGAGGGAATGTTGGATCCCTGTAAGAGAAGCTAGATGAAAATCACTTTTCCTTTTTAAGAAAGGCCTGCTGGAGTTTGCTTCTAAAAAACTAAACAACAACAGGAAGAGATGGTAACAAAAATCCTCACTTGCTCTCATGGTGATTTGGTTCTCTGCAGGACAGATTGTTGCAGGTGTTTCTCCCTCCATAGCAGGTAAATTGAAAACATCTAAGCTCTTCTTTTCTTTTTTTTTTGTTTCTTCAAAGCCCAAACGCATCGGTTGGAAGGGGCTGTCCCACTTGAGGTTGTTAGCTGTTAGCAGAGAATGACCATTCTTCTCTGTTTTCCCTTCTTCCTTCGGGCTTCGCTCATTAGAAGATCAGTTACGTTCAGTGTAGCTGGCAGATGATACATCTGGCACCTGTTACATCCTAACTCTGCACAGTAAGATCTGCTAGCCCACAGAATGTCCGTCCTTCCAGCAATTGTCCAGACCACAGCCAAGGGAGGCAGCAAGAGACTGAAGCTAGCTGGAACATAGTAGGCATTAAGGCAAGCTCTTAAATGGCCAGTGGGGATTTTGTTTTTCCTATTCTCACTGCAGTGTTTCAGCTTTCATCTGTCTCCTTGAGACTCTTTGCTGATCCAAACGCTTCTGCTTGCCCTGAATCACTACAGTTTGGAGAGGTTTGTCTTTGTTTTAGGTGTGAGTGAGGTGCTGGATTTCCCATGCTATTTCATGTTAACTCAAAATAAACCTGTCAGATCCATAGGTTGCCAGCCAGTCCACTGAAAGAGGTAAGGACAGACCTTTGGTGAGAAATACGTTCCGCTGCAATCGTGTGAGCTGAATGTAGGCGACTAGCTGCACGTAAAAACAGAAAGCACCTTTTGATGCAACAAAGACAAGGAAATAACATCAGTTTATTTATTCTATTGATGCGGTGATTTATGTAGGAAACGTTAGTATCCAGCAGTTTAATATCTTGGCACTAAGATACATGTACATTTGTGCTCCGTGCTGCTCTTTTATCTGTAGCATGTACTGACTGCAGTAGTTTTTGATCCAGACAGGCTCTTCCTCTGCAGTTACAGAACATTCTTGGAAGTCGATATCAGACCTCTCGTACAGACCATCTCATAGCAGAGCTCCCCTCACGATTGCTCTGAAAAGAGCACACGTGTGTAACAAATAGGCAGCCTTATGGGAATTACTGGGAAACGGCTGTCTTATAAAACAAACGTTTACTTTTCCGTGTTACCTTTTTTCATCCAAGCTGTGAAATTACAGGGTAGAACTTAACAGCTTCAGAGCAGCACTGTTCTGTGTGCCATCTGTGGTGCCCTCTGCTGCACATCTCTGTAGGAGCAAGCCAAGTGCGCATGCTGCTGCATTCCTCACACTGCTCTTTTTCACATCTGAACATTTAATAATGGTTTATGATTAGTTTTCCTGGTCCTTTTCCCTCTAACACACATAAAAATGCATTCTGCATTTAAAATTGAAATGCTTTCAAAAAAAAGAAAATAATAATAATTAAGGAGAACTTATAGAGTGAAAATGAATAATTAAACAGGGCTTTCAGAAGTAAACCTGCTAGTTCTATTACTGATTGTTGCTCATTTGTTATCCTGGATACTAGCTTATTTGTTTACAAATACTTACGTATTTATACACATATATTTAGTTTCTTTTCTGTTCATTCTGATGTAAGCACTGAGAATCTTGGTCCTGCTTTTTTTCTAATTGCTGTTTGCTGTTATGGGGAAGGGACAAGTCATTACATTATCTTCTCTCATGTAGATATACATCGCTTCGTTTGCAATCCATCCCTAGGAGCAGGGTATTGTGTTGTCAGTTCTACATCAAACAAAAATCTGTTGATTTTGATGTTGAATTGTTGGAAAGAACTACGGAGTTTTTACGTAAATATTTCCGGAGTGATCTCAAGGTACCTAAAGGCCAAAAGACTGAACATGAAAGAACTGAAAATTTCTATTCATTATTTCCCCTTTCTTCTGCTTGCCTCTGCTAACTGGAGCACCTTGTGTTCGAATCTTAATGGCCTGGGGCCTTCCTCAGATCAGTCAATCCACGATTCTTTTAATTACCTACTCAGGATGGATTTGGACTGCTTACTCTCATGAGTACCAGAAAAGAAACTTCATAGGCAGGAGCCAATGGAGCAACAGCAACAACCTGCTGTCTCCAACATTTTATGCCCCGTGTCGTCTGCCTGCTAACAACAAGCCTAAGCATGGCGACTTTGGAAGTGCTGCTGGCAGTGAGCTCGGCACAGCACAGCTTCCAGTGTTGCTGCCTGCTGTGCACAAAATGCAGTTGTTATCAGCGCTGAGCTCACTACTATTTTCTCCAGAAAGATATTTATCTCCTGAGTAACTACTAATATTCACAGAATGACCGTTTTCAGTCAGTCAATTGCTCTGCAAGGAGCTTAAAAGTCCTTGGCCTATCGTAGCTGTAGAGGTGAGAGCTGTGTAAATCCCCAGACGTGGCTTTTCATTACAGCAGAGCTGCAGTGGGGGGTCCCTGTACTGTGCATTCAGAAACCACAGAGCAGAAAGAGCATGCGGCTCATCCTGGGCACTGCAGCACGTCTGCACTGAGCAGAAGATGGGCGCACGCTGCTCTGCTGTTCTGCTCCCCCAGAAGTTCTGCATCTTCTCTCGAAGCTCATGATGTCTTCTGAATTTCTGGCAGGAAAGAGGCAAATATCTGAAGAAAAATGGTACGAAATGCGTCAAGATAATAAAGACACGTGGGGTTTCCTTTCAAATTCACAGTTTAGCTGTGTGTTGTCCATTTTGAAGCGATGCCCTCCAGCCGAGGGTTCCACATGAATCACACATGGCCCATTGCAGCCAAAAGTCTGACAATATTCAGCATTTTTTTCCCTTAAAGCTCAGCTTCCAACACTGCAGGTTGAGTATTTCTTCTGAACACGAGTTTTTAACAGTGCATTGAGAAAAACATGAAAACGTATCCCAACTCTATTCTAAGTCCTCTGAACACTGAAGGCGAGTTATAAAATTAGTATTAAACAAAGCTGTATTTCATTTAGAGAAAAGAAACTGACTTCTCAGCTTGGCACTGGGGCTTTCAGCTTTCTTCCAGCTACTGAGAGCAATCAGGAAGAGACTTTCGGTGCTGGAGGAAGAAAGAAATCACTGGTTGCTCAGGAAGGGTGAGAAAAGTGTTGATGAGCCGTGCCGCCATTTTGTGCTCAATGGTTTCACTGATCGCAGTGCCTGCAGGGATCTGGGTGCTGCAGGGCTTTGCTTAAACAGCTGCTGAGGTACAGCAACCCTGGAGACCGATTTTGGCTTCAGTTGCTAAAGCAGTCAGTCAGTCCTGGTCAGTCAGGCAGTCAGTTGCAGCCGGTCAGTGGGTCAGTCAGTGGGTCAGTCAGTCAGTGGGTCAGTCTGTGGGTCAGTCAGTCTGTGGGTCAGTCGGTCTGTGGGTCAGTCGGTCAGGGCGGGAAAGGCTGCATCCATTGGGAAGGGTGGGGCCAACTCCCCCCTTGGAAAGGGCGGGAAAAGTCCTCAGTCAGTCAGGAAAAGCCGTTCTTCAACTCAAGCTCTGCAGCAAATGTCTGCTTTCCCTGAGCAGCTACCCCTGCAGTTTCTCTTTACGTCCCAAAGTAGCCTTTCCTAACCTGGCAGTCTCTTTAAAACAGCTCCAACCCTTCCAGGGAGGTTGGGTGTGCAGTGCCCGCCATGGAGGAGCGCGGTGCTGCGGCGCTGCCTGGGCACAAGGATGGCTGTGAGGAAACCAGAGCGTCGGCTCACGGCAGCGACGTCCCTAGGTAACAGCTGGGAAATGCTGCACTTGTGCTCTTTCCGTGGTAGGAGTTAAGTTGGAAGTGCTTGTGCAAAGATGACAAATACTGTGCTGCTGTGACATGGGAAAGAGCAGCTCTCACACTGTCCCAGCGCAGATGGGTTTCCTCAGATTTCCCAGCAAATCTGTAGGTACAGACAGCAGTGCAGCAAACAGTGACAGCAAACACACTGAGTGTCATCACGAAATGACAGGGAGCATCGCAGGGCTATCTTAAGAGGAAAAGGATAATAATCATAATGCTGGAGAGCTCTCGGTCTCTGTGGCAGGGCATGGGGAATGCGTGCTTCCAGCGTTCGGTTTGCAGCTCCGGGGCTTGGAGTGCATTGCTTTATCACTGTGCAGATACTTACTGGTAACTGTTTCTGTATAGTCATGTTACACTTGCTTGCTGTGCTATGAAATGAGTCTTATATGCTCCTAATGTTCAAGATCACTGCCTGTGCTGTGCAGAAGCTGTGTCTATTCACAGTTAGAAATGCTGTGTGGCACAGTGCTGCCCTCAGCCCCGTCGCAGTGTTAGCTAAACCGTGGGGAACATCATGCAGGCACACCTCGGTTTATCTCTGCGAAGGGAGAGGAAATATCAGCAAGGGGTACAAATAGAATTGCTGTCCTCTTCTTTATAATTTGTTGCAATTACAGCTTGCGTTGGCCAAGCACTGAGAAACGGGTGGGAACAGCAGCCTGGGCTTTCACGTTCATGAAGTGCAAATGGAATATTCGGACAGTGACAGTGAACAGAACCACGTGAATATGTAAAATACTTACAAGAATCAGAGCAATGACGTGGCTTAGATTTACCACCAACCCAACCATTCATTCATCCATCTGCTTATACATATTGTTGTTATCTTCAACTCTACCTTTTGCTAACTTGCTCTTCACCTTAGCCTTTCTATTCTGCTGTCACCCTTCACTGCGTTACATAGTTTAGCTTACCAGCTGACCATTCCCTCTACTTTACAGAACTGCTATTTTGGATAATGTGCAATAGGTAGGACGTTATGTTGAAGGAAGAGACCGTGAGTCTGGAAGTCAGGAAATCTTGTCTCTCTGTGATCAAATTTAACCTTATTGGACAAAAAAAATCAGCACTACTAGTAGGTTTGTGCTATATACAGATGCTACAATGAATAATTTAAAAGAAAAGATTAATACTTCCCAGAAATTGTTCCCAAAGAATGAGAATCTTGACTTAGCAAAACAATGGGGAAGTGCAAGTTGAGTCACAAAGTGGAAGAAATGTATTTAGATGACAGAAGAGAACTTTAATGACACCCCGTTGTTGTTTAGGGACACTCATAGCGAGGTTTAAAACATTATTCTTACTGGTTTTGTAACGGTAGGATAATTAATGTGGTCTACACTACATGTCTTTGTGTGTTACTTAATGACAAAATAGGTCTTTGCTGATACTGGTGCTAATGTAAGTTTTTGTTTGTTTGTTGTTTTTGGTTTTCTACTCTTCAATCCCACCTACGCTTATGATGGCATTTAACAGAGTTGTAATGGTAAGGACAGCTGAAATGTTGGTGTCAGATTGCTTATGAAAATAAAGAGCATCTGTCATAACACTCAGAGCAGCCTGAAGTTTGGATGTAATGCATCTGCTTGCAAGGTTACTTGGTCTTTTTAGATGCAGGTTCTGTTCTTTGCATCTGTTGAGACCAAGCCCTCGTATAATTAAAACCCTTAACAGTTTGTTTAGGGCAACAGATCAGAAGGTTAATGTGCAGGGCTACAACAGGAAGTATTTGTTCTGTTGAACTTTTTTTTCTGAATTCACAGCATTTAAAAACAACTTAGCACAAATCACAGCCAAGGCCAATATTACATCATTTGAAGTAAAACATTAATCATGAATCAGAAACCAGCCAGCTGCTCTGAAAGCTCAGCTGGTGAAAAATCCACTGGTTTTAGGGTTGAATAGAAATGTACTTTTAATTGTGCTCTCAGTCATGAATCTGGAATGGAAAGTCAAATCTTACATGGAAACTAAGGAGAAGGACATGCAAAAACAAAGAAGGCTTTGAAATGTGTATATATACAAATACGTGTGTGTGTGTACATGCCTGAAGAAGTTTTGAATTAAGTGATTTCTGGAAGGATGAGGATAGATTATGGAAATGCAAAATAGAACTGTGTTAAATTATATGAACTGCTTAATTGTTTTCTTTCTTTCAGTTCTGAAGTTCTTGAAGCAATAGAAAACGTTATTCTAGATGTGCTGAAAAGTTTGGCCAAAAAACAAGCACCTGTTCTCACACTGGCTAATAGATCAGATTGGAGGAATGTAGAGTAAGTACAGTGTGTTTTGAAGTCTTACCTTACATGAGTATATATGGCACAAATGCAATGCTTTTATAACTTCCAAAAGTTGAACTGACGTCGTTCTATCAGAATCAGTAATTCAGCTTCTTGAAAAACTGCTGTACAAAGGCAAAGTGACGCAGACATCGTGCATTAACTGAAGAGCAGGCCACAGCATAAAGGAGAATGTAAAATTCCGTAAAAAGAATGAGAAAGAAAAGAAGTCCTATAGCCAGATATGTTCTAGATGCAGTAGAAAACAGAAATAGTACGTTGTGTTTGATTAAACAAAAACTGTTTTAGGCTGGAAACTCTCACTCACAATTTTATTTACCAATCCATTCGCAGTGCTTTCTCTCTTTCTTTTTTTCTCTGCTTGTCCTCATGGTACCTTATTTCTTCAAATGGTAGCAATAAGTTTGTCCTCCTTTTATCCTTCAAAGAAGGTGGTTGCCAGCTCCTACCGTTCTCTTACTCCCATGCTGTGTCCATGCACTATCTTAAGTCCATTATTTGCCAAATAAAGTAAAACCAGATTCTGCAATGTTATCTAAATTTCAGATCTCATGCCAGCTTACCTAGGCAGGAGCAGAGAAAGAACAACCCATCCTTTATACCACAGCTTTGTAGAAGTCCATGCAGCAGTACTTTTCCAAGGCATGAAATTCAACTGAGAATGAGAAATCCTTTACTTTTTATAGCATGAAAGCAAAAGGATAAAGGAAGGCATGGATCTGCTCCTTATCTTGTAATAGCTTTGGGCACCCATGAGCTGAAGGATATTTAGATCAATCTGACTGCAGAGGTCCTTGTAAGTGGACATGTTACAAACACTGGAGGTTGAGAAAGCATAGCAGACCTTCCATGCATTACACCTCAGTGGAATACTCAATGAGAACAATAAATTTCTGTCCATCAAAGAAGTGAAGGTCCCAAAGGCAATTAGCTAACTGAAATGCTTGCATGCCCCAGTGAATGCAGTGGTTGGTGTCCTGATGGCTTGACAACAAATGTTTTACTTCAATGGCTGTAAAATGAAAGTATTATAACAAAGCTTTGCCATCTTTGGCAGTCTCAGGGGAACGGCCATTCTGGGCTGGGAAAAGAAACATGGGGTGTAATTTGCCATCAGAACACATAGAGGGAAAACGTCCAAATGAAAATGGCATCACAGTTTGTTAAAAATAAGACACGTCAATCAAATTCAAAAAGCAGAACCATTATTTATGGTGGAGAAATGGAAACTTGCATAGGCATTCCATTGAGTGAAAACATTTGTAGATACCCAGAGAGAGATTTACCTGGGAATGAGGTCAACCTATGAGAATGCCAGGCCTAAAGCAGTATGTGTGCTTTACAGAAAGCTACTCTGCAGGGAACTCTGCAAGGCCAGGAAGGACAGCTGGGTGCAGGCTGTCAGGCTAGGCTGAGCCTTCCTTGTGAGCCATGTGTGAGGGCTGTGGGGCTGGTTCTTAGGCAGGGTGTTCTCTAGAAGAAGTGTTCCTAGTGACCTTATTGGAGCACAGAGGTGACTGCTGCTCCGTGCAGATCTGATGCAGGCAGCAGGCAGCGAAAAGCGCGCAGCCTCAGTGCTGCAACACGCTGCAGTGAGTGCCGAGCACAGGGAGCTGCTGCTGCACTGGTTGTGCTCTGCCACCCAAAGGATGCGAGGAGCAAAGGAAGGCTTTGAGAATCTTGATGTGGTTTTGTATCAAACGATGGTCACCTCACCGTCAGTGCTTTTAAAAAGCACCTGAGGAGTTCTAAAGCAGAAGCGAGTGCTGTGTAGGCAGGCTGTCGTACCTGAGGGCACTGCAGCAAAACGCTGCAAAGAAAACGCTGTCTCTTCTGAAGAGATCCTTCAGATACAAAATGAAATGGTGCAGACCATTTAGGTGGGACAGCTGTTCAGAGAATAGGGTGCCCCACATTTTTCTTTCCAAAAGTTCCAAGAATGGAATCGAGTTGAGTTATTGTGATAATAATTTGAGGGTACAAATTGGATCATACAATTGTAAAATCAAATAATTGCGCTTTCTTGTATGTTGTACATCAGAAAATGACTGCATGTTAGACTTGAAGTGAATACTAATAATGAATGACATTTTTTTTCCTTTATTTGTTTGTTTGCTGCTAGTCTATCATGTCTGAAAATAGAACAAGCATCTTTGACTTTAAGAGAGGGCTCTCAGTCTGAGCAATCTGGGTAAAATCGTTTACATATCCTTACTTGTAAGCTGACAGTTCTATTGCATTTGTTTGCCATGTGTCAGATTTAAAGATTCTGTAGGTCTACAAATGATTCCTCGTTCCACTACAAAACAAATCAGAAGCGACTGCCCTGCAACAGCACCAAAGTTTGGTAAGTTCCAAAGTTGAATTCTTAACTTTTTTTGTTGTATTTTAGTTTGAAACCTTGTAAAAGACATAAATTATGCCTTGTGTGCTACAAGACTAACAAAACTGATACTAATAGGAAGCCCTTCAGCTTTTCTCTGTTGCGTTATAGTGTTGTTACAGTTTCTATGGTGCCTGACTGAATGTCAGATTGAAGCACATTCGCAAAGTCTACAAGTAAAAACATCCCCCTCCTCCAAAAAGCCAGCTGGGAAAGGAATCTTGGAGTACAGACAATAAGCCACTTTCCTTTTCCAGAGCAGGCAATGAATTTCTTTGTCTGGACAGCAGGACATGTGTTCCCTCTCTCAGCTCCTTCATATGCACTTTTCTCTAACTGCTAGAAATTACTGGGTCCACTGGTTGGTGCCATCTCTCAGTATTTCACACCATGTTAAAATACATGCACAGGCTGTGTTCATGCTTCACTGTTTTATTGTATGAGACACAAATATCTGTCAACATAAATACAAATGATTGCATGTGCATTTCTGAGCAGTGACAACAAAGAATTTGTAATGCATTTTTTCAGCTATGATGCTCAAAATGTTATCGATGATCTATAAGATGGTGCAGAGCAATTCGTACGCAACTAAAAGGTAATGTGACATTTCTGTGAGTTCAGGTGCAGTTGTATTTTAGGAGCGCTGCTGGGGAAGCAGAGTGGGGTGCAAATCTTTCAGATAACAGATTTCTCTGTGGGAAATCTTTCCAGTGGTTTGATTACCCATGCCTTCAGCTGAGTGTTACTCTGTATTCTGACAGCCTGTTAGCTTTTTCAGTATTGTAATTCATATTGTAATTACATGTTTTGGTCTTGACAGAGATATATACTACTCAGATACACTCCTGTTCGGTAGCCAGAGAGTTGTGGACGATTTAATCAATGAAATCTCTTGCATGCTTCAGATACCTCGAAGAAGTCTGCACATTGTAAGTGGCTTATGATTACTGCTTTTATTCTGTAATCATTTCCAAATCGTATGGGCAGTGTGTGAAGCTGAAATATCAACAACACCTGATGAAGTTCTACTGTAACATTTGAAAGGTTCCTGTTTTCAGAGAAAATTCATACAGTTTGCTTGCTTCCAAGAGTGGCACAAAGTGCTAGCCAAGATCACGAGGCCTTTTGTATTACCTGGGAAGGCAGTGCAGAGTGCAAGGCATCTGCTTTGCAGTTTATACTGAGATGACTTCCTAGTGTGGGGTTTAAGTGGAAGTTTTGAGTGAGTCAGACATGCAGCCATCTGAATTTCCTGCATCTCATGCTTTACAAGAATTATTTTGTATACACAAATGCAGTTGTTTCTGTACTTTATTACAAATCCACCTTTATATCCATGGTGTCAACAATGTTGCTGTGTGTTTTAAGAGGTCGATGGCTGCTGATAGCAGCTTGTTACCAGTTGGAATGTTTTCCAGAGGTTTCTTGGTTTGCCCATTCAGTAACAGTAACATAAAAGCACATTAATTCCAATTTACTCTATGCAACTTTTTATTTTTTTTCAGCTGTCTACCAGTAAAGGATTTGTTGCTGGTAATTTAAGTTACACTGAGGAAGATGGTACAAAAGTGAATTGTACCAATGGTGCAACAGTACGTATTAAATAACTAACAGTAATTAGAATACATAGAACAGTTGCATTTGGAA
This sequence comes from Tympanuchus pallidicinctus, assembly GCF_026119805.1. Classification (NCBI taxonomy): domain Eukaryota; kingdom Metazoa; phylum Chordata; class Aves; order Galliformes; family Phasianidae; genus Tympanuchus; species Tympanuchus pallidicinctus. The sequence goes on from NW_026294722.1 coordinate 2,253,732, forward strand.
GGAACCTACATAGATCAACTACCTCCGTGTGATACCCTGCACTTCATGTAGCTCAGGTTGCTCCATTTATTAAACTAACTGACACTCACCCTCTCTAACTTCTTTAGTGGCAACAAAACAGAAAAAAGAATAAACTGAGCCATCACAGTAAGAGGAGTAATTATCTTCTGGACCCAAACTATGTTCTCATTTACACAAGTTTGATAGTAATGCCCTATTAGCATAAGAGGTAATATTCTCATCGTGTGCCCAATGATGTACAAGCAGAGATCTACAAATGTAACATCAGGATATTTAGTCTCAGAATATCACTAATACAGGACTTGCAAGCATTAGAAGGGCTTGTATTATCAACTGATGTTATCAGAGGTGATACTGAGCTACAGAGAAGTCTATAACCACAGCTGTATAAGCAGCCAGGAATTGCTGATTGCTGTCGCTGTTCAGGTTATGAAAGTGGAAGCAGAACTGTGACTGCTGACTGCTGTCACGATTTCCTGACAGATGTGCTCATTGTAAGCTTAATCTGGCCACTTCCAAATGGAAAGATTGCTTCAGCTGCCCATCATGCTTTGTTTTTAAGCAAAGTGTAAAGGCCCCCGTTGTTAATACTCTTCTACAGCTCTTCATAGTTTTATTTGTTGGCACCAGAGGTGATTTAGCTGTCAGAAATAAAAACAGACCACACACTTCAATATAGACACGTTCTTTTGCCAAGTTCTTCCTCCAGTCCCTGCTCTGTTATCCATATGCTTGCCAGATTGACCCAATCCTAATACGAGATGTAAACATTGCTGTGCCTTAAACTGTTGCAGCAATGTAGTTATAAAAGCAGGTTGCAGGTTAATAAAAGAAAGGATTAAATGGTCTTCCAAAGAGAAAGCCCAAACACTTTAAACCTGAATTAAATTTGCAATCTTAAATTGGCACCGAGCTGACCTTTCTTCTGGCTAAAAGAGATGTGAAATGAATCAGGACATTGTTTTCTCTGTACAGCCCATGCAAAGGGCTGAGCTGCAGCAGTGGCACAGATGCACTTCAGAAAAGTGTGCAGTAGAGCAGGATACGAAAGGTTGAATGTACTTACAAAGCAGGGAAAGTGCCAAGGCTGATCTTGTATATTAGGAGATGAATGGTTGTTTTAGGATGTAATGGTGTCCTTCATTACCTAATGTTGTTTTTTTAAAACATATCCTTTTCTCTATCATAAATTATTGGTTTGGTTTTTATTGTTTTAGGCAGTTACCGTGCCATCTAACGTTCAAGGAATTAAAAGTATCCTTTGAGCAGAAACTCTCAGTGTGGACTGAAAAAATAAAGTGAAAACAAAGAATATTCCAAGTTAAACAATGTTCTGGTAATTTTTTCTCTGCCTTTGGCTCCAGAATTGAGTCAAGAGCTGCTTTTGGCTCCAGAATAAGTATTTTAGAACATTCAGATTGAATGGGTTGCTGTGACGGATTGTCTCACGTGCAGGTAGCCTTAACATGAAAGATCTATACTCGCGTGCCAAATTCATATTAATTGTAGAAAAAGATGCAACCTTCCAGAGACTCCTGGATGATGAGTTCTGCATTAAATTGGCCCCATGTATAATGATTACGGTATGAGTTTACATTTCGTATTGCTGTTAGACATCAGAATTTACAAGGTACCTCAGCCTCATAATGCTGCTCAAACTTGGCCAAAAGGCAGTAATAAGACAGTGTGCCTTAGCATCTTGGTGCTGTTTTGTTATAATGGTAATGAAAACACAAAATGAACATCGTGAAGATTTATTTCCTCCAGCCATCCTCTCAGAGCCTGGAAGCTGATCAAACTCATCTGGGTGCTGCAAAGTCACACAAGGCCCCGCTGTTGTTCTCCATGCTCCTAAACTTTGCAAGCCCAAGTGAAATCAAACTGTTTGATTTTTGGATCTCATTGAAAGATTTACGCAGCTTGCACAAGTAATTAATTCATGAGTTGATTAAGAACCTGAGGGATGTGTAAATATCCACGCCTTCGTGTTCTGGGACCAGCAGCGAGGAAGAGACTTGGGCCCCTGTCTAAGACGGAGAAGCACTTATACTCTGTAGCACACCGTATGCACCTTGTTTTACATTGTATCCTTAGTGCTACAAATGCTTTTGAGAAGGAAAAAAAGCAGCCTTTTTCTTTCAATGCTTAAGGCCTATTGGAGAAATTTTCCTGCAGGCGTTTTGTTTGCAAGTTTTAATTGGCAAAAGTAAGCATATATGTAGCCAGATGTTGTTTTAATTAATTTAAACCTGTCTGCTTTATTTTGTTTCCTTAGGGAAGAGGCATACCAGATCTTAACACACGACTTCTGGTCAGAAAGCTCTGGGATACATTTCAAATCCCTATTTTCACCCTTGTGGATGCAGATCCACATGGTAGGTCTGTAGCTCTCTAATAGAAGAAGAAAGCAAGATTTACCTTGATTCTCATTTTGCACTGTTAATGCCATAAAAGTGAATTGTTAACGCAGTCTTCATAAGCATTCCCAGTGTGAAGATAACAGATACCTGACAATTGGTGTTCTTGAACCCAGGTGTGGAAATAATGTGTATCTACAAATATGGATCTGTGGTGAGTATCATTTCCCACTCGAATATATTGATCTGAATTCAGCCTTGAAGTTTGGATGCACGATGAGTTAGAATGGTTACTACCTCTTCCTATTTTCTTTAAACACAGGCACCATTTTTAGGCCTTTGTATCTGCAAGAAGAGCTTCTTCCTGTAACAAACAGAAATTGGATAACAATGTCAGGTGTTTCGTTTAACTGTATCTCAGTTTCTTCCTGCTACGCAGGCAGTTCTCAGGAAATCCAAATGGAAAAGCATTTTCCAGTTTGCTTTGTTTCTGCCATGGAAGACAAATGATGGCTGGAAGAAGCTGGGGAGGAAAAGGACATAACTTGTGAGATAGGTGAACAGCACGGTCCTCCAAGGAATCGTGTTGTGTTGTGAAGGTTTTGGTTTGGGGTGAGAATTTGTGTTTGGATACATATTTTAGTGTGCAACATTAAGGAGGAAAAGGCAAGGGTAACAAGTAGGGGCACTGCATTACATCACTAAAAGAATAGGTCCAGAAAGACAATATGGAAGGCAGGCAGGTAGCAGAGAGAAAGATGGAGATGGAGGAAGAACATCTAAAGAAAACAAACAAAGAAACAAACCCCACCTTCTGGAAACAGTCATGGCTGATGTCCAGGCTCAAGAATATGTCATAACACATGCCTCAGGGACCCCAGTGGAGACAGAACTCGTGTTTTCAGGTGATCTGCCAGGACTTTAACTCTGCCAGCAATGTGTGTAAACTGAGAGAACAGCATTTTCCAGGATTAAAATAGATTATTGGGTTTCTGATAATCTTACACAGCGAAATTCACTGATTATATATAATGTGGTGCTTGTAGCAGGGAATATCAGGAATTTCCAGTCATAGTTGTCACTGCTTCTCCTGGCTTCAGTTTTGTTTGGCAATCAAACTCAGGCTGACTGCAAACAAACAAACAAAAACCACAAGATAAAAAGAACAGAATGCACCAATCTAGAATCTTTCATGGCTGAAGGTGGCAAGCCATAAAAGAGAAACTGTTCTCAGCAATGGGGTGTGGTAAGTTCCAGTTGCACTGTTTCCTCCTCTAAAGTTCTGATAGTGAAAAGAGCCAACCAACCCTGTTATGCAACCTGACTGTAGCCAAGAACTGCTTCTATCTCAAAGGATTTAACTAAAAGTCTCTGAATGTTACAGCTGGCTTTTCTTATTCCAGTCAATGTCTTTTGAGGCTCACCAGCTCACCGTCCCATGCATAAAGTGGCTTGGTCTCCTTCCGTCTGATCTCAAAAGGTTGGTGATTTCCCAGAAGGAATGAAACTTTCATAGACAGTGAATAAAATCTGACTAAATTCATCAAACAAACAAAGCCACAGCAACAAAACCAACATGCAACACTTGAATCCAATATTGATTGCTGTTTTCATCCATTATTCTGGCTTGTAAAGAAGTAACTGGAAATCAGTGTTTCTGAAATACATGAGAAAATGTAATAACTTTATTTGCTTTTCAGATTAAACATACAAGCAGATGTCCTGATTCCGTTTACGAAGCAAGATCAAAACAAGTTAACAAGTCTACAAAAGAGGCCTTACATTGCTTGTCAGCCAGCGTGGAAAAAAGAGGTCTGTACAAACTTATCTCCTATTTCTTACTTCTATAGGGCAAATCCTGCCACCTGCAGTCCTGTTCCTTCTTATTCTTATAAACTTTCAGTATAGCTTTTGCAACTGTAAAAAAAAAAAGGGGCACGATTGAGAAAGTCCATGTCTACCCCTGGGTCTGGGTCTGGCGGTTACAGCATCACAAATTAATTAGTTCCTTTTTTATTTCTTTTAGCTGGAAATTATGGCAGCATCTAAAATGAAGGCTGAAATCCAAGTTCTAACTTCTCTTTCATCAGATTATCTTTCCAGAGTGTATTTACCAAACAAATTGCAATTTTGTGGATGGATATGAATGCCTGTTTGCAAATGGGCTGTTTTTCTTTATATTGATTTGTTTTCTTGATTAAGAGAAAAACAGAGAAGCATAGGAGTGTGTATCAGCATCTTGCTCGGCTTATTGTAACTAGATTAGGATTGTCTCTTCTTTCTATTTCAAGCTGTAAAAGGAATCACAGCTCTTACAGAGTACAGTTTGTTCCACTCTGCCTTCAGCACTGCACTGTTCCTTCCGCCCAGGGAACGCTGTTAGAGATGGCAGCTAGGATCGGATCGAGGGACTGTTTTGTCTTCTGTCTCAAAGCAGACAACGATGCTGTGCACACCTTGCAATTTCTGCAAAGTAAAGGACTTTGTTGGCAACTTGTTGTAAGCACCTCCTTGTGGAAACGACGGCAGCCCAGCACTGCGCTGCTCTGCGCTCTGTGTGCGCTCGGGCTGGCAGCGCGCAGTCAGAGCTTCATTCCCGCACATCCCAAACCGCTGTAAACGTTCCAGCGACCCAACTGCTATTCGCTTGGAGTGAGCAAGCACGCAGATGTTGTTCATTAAGAGTATAAGCAGTCTTGTTAATGGTGCACATCACAACAAAATCCCTCCTTCATTTTTTTTAGTTGGCTCCGAAACGGTGAAAAGGAGCCGGAAAAGGCAGTGATTAAAGTGTATAATAAACCTTCTGTGAAGAAACGGAATTGACTGCATGGGAAAAGCTTCCAAAATCGATCCGCAGCCAAAACCGATGCACGTATTTTCGGCAGACTTTCTTCCTACCGCCGCACCAAATTAAAAAGGAACCGGAACAGCTTTTACTGCCCCGCTCCGCGCAGCGAAGCCGAAGGAGCGCCCGCCCCGCCCCTGCGCATGCGCTATTCCCGCCCCACGGCTAGCGGCGCCTGCGCAGTGAGGCGCGGCCTGCCCCGTGCGCAGCGCTCAGCCGGGCCGTGCTGCGGGAGGCGCGTTGAGCCGTGCGGTGAGCGAGGGCCGGGCGCTCGGTACCCGGAGCCCTTAAGCGGTCTCGCGTCGCCCCGTCCGCGGTCGGTTCCGGTGGGCTCCCAAACGGTCGCGTTCCGTCGCCGGCCAGTCCTCCGCGCTGCCGGCGGCGCGGCGGATCCCTTGGCATGGCGCTGCCCCGCCTGCCCGCAGTGCTGGCCTCGGCGTCGGCCGGCCCGTAGGCACAGCGCGGTTGGGGCCGGGAGCCGGGAGCGGGCTGCCGTCGGCTCGGGGCTATGAGGGGAATTAGCGGGCTTCCCATAGCATCGCGGGGCGGGGTCTCTCGGGATGCGGTACTTCGTTGTCCCGCTGGTGTCCCCTCCGCTTCTGACCGGGCCGCTTTCTCGTTTGCAGAACGAGGATGAGTCTGTTCGGCTCCACGTCCGGGTTCGGTACCGGCGGTACCAGCATGTTCGGCAGCACAACTGCAGATAACCACAACCCAATGAAGGCGCGTATGTGAGCCCCTGGAAGCCATGCCCTGTGTGCTCGCAGTGCTGCACTCCCACCAACCCCACAGAGGTAAAGGTTTCAGTGTCACAGTTCTCAAACGTGGCTAATCTTATGTCTTTTGTTTTCTTGTAGGATATTGAGGTCACATCTCCGCCCGATGACAGCATATCTTGTTTAGCGTTCAGTCCACCAACACTGCCGGGCAATTTCCTTATTGCAGGATCGTGGGCAAATGATGTGAGTACCCACAGTCAGGCCTACAGATGAATAAAGTAAAAGCATCGGGGCCTACAGTGCAAAATGTGGTCCTTAGAGCTTATGCTGTGGAGCTGGAAGTCCTCCTCTTCTGTTGCAAAATGTGTCTTAACGCCTTGGCACCACATACTTTGACATGGCAGCTTCAGCTGGGAGATGGAGTTGTGAGCTCATGTTAGTCATTCCTCTCCCTATGGCTTTTAAGTTTCAGCTCAGAACACGTAATCAGTATTTCTTCTGTTGTGTTTTTGTTATTTTGACTTTTGAAGATTCATTTTCTTGTGCAATTAGACTATCATACTTTGCCCAGTGGAAGAGCCGTGAATGCAGATAAAATCTTAGCTGGTTTGACAGGTTTGTGTCAAAGAGATGAGGCTCTTACAGTCTTACTGAAATTTCTGTTGGGATTTGGAGTGTGTGTTCCCAACCAACACAAAGAGAGAGTAGGACTAAAATGCGAGTGGAGGTTTTAACTGTTCTGCTTGGTCTGGTGGCCAGTGGCCTGCAACAGCTTGCTCCTAGCTGACAGCTAAGCATCTTCAAGATGAGAAATCTTCAAGGTGAGAATTCTTTTAACTTTGTAGTCTTACATCTCTATGTTACATCGGTATTTGTGTCTCCTCTTCCAGGTTCGCTGCTGGGAAGTTCAGGATAATGGGCAGACGATTCCAAAGGCTCAGCAGATGCACACAGGGCCTGTACTGGATGGCTGCTGGAGTGATGTATGTTTCAGCTTAAAAATAAACAGTGACATTTAATCGTAAGCCTAAATAAATTGGCATGTATTTTCTGGAAACATGAGTATAGATGTAGATGCATCCCATGATCATTGTATACGTTTCTGTTACTGTGATTGTGTGCTGAGCATGCTCTAACAGAAGAGGCTGAGAGGGGCAGATAAGAGGTAAAAGTGTATTTAAAAGTGAAAGTGTATTTAAAGCTAGGTAATAGCATGGCTTTCTCTTTGGGCTTAAAAGAAAATTGGGAAAAAGCCTTGAATGGAGAACCTTAAATCTAAGCTGCTGTATTTTAAGCTGAGTTTCCATTGTGTTGTTTATATTTCACAATACAGAATGTGTTTTTGTGAAGATTTTACCAACCTCACGGCCTTCTGCTGTTTACAGCAAAGGGACACAAATGGGCTAGTGATGATTTGACCAGCAGAATGTTTAAAGGCTGTTATGGGTATTGTTGGTGTAACGGCCCAGAGTACAACAGAAAAGAATGTGCCAAAATCAACTACCCTTCCTTTGAAAAGCTTTTAGCTAGATACTGAATACTTTTTTCTGTATATTGGAACAAATAATCACTGTTTGTTGGGGCCTTATCTTTGTTACTAACATACAGGTGTGAAGAAACAGTAGTGGGCAGGCATGGAGGAATGCCTGTTTCTGAGTTGAAGGTGGCATTGCTGAGTGTGCCACTGTTACACAGACTCATAAAGAAATTTCTATTTTGTTTCTTCTTTTCTCTTTGTTTCTCCTGTTTGTCTTGCAATGCCTTTATGTGTTACATTACTGTTATATTCTGGAACAGAGTAAGACATGACAATTTTCTGATGCAGATATTTTTTCTCTTGTGCTTTCTCTTGTTATTCAGGATGGAAGTAAAGTATTTACTGCTTCCTGTGATAAAACAGCCAAAATGTGGGATCTCAACAGTAATCAGGCTATTCAGATCGCACAAGTGAGTCCCAAGCTATTGTGTAGTTTTTTCTTTTCCTTCATTAAAAGCTACCCTTGTTAGCTGAGTGTGCTAATGCTTAGTGTCTCTAAAGTAGATACTAATATGAGAGAGATTTTCTAGAATGGTTTAATAAGTGTAAATACATGCAAAAATATGAGGAGCATAAATAAGAAACGTGGGTCGTTGCCCTAGTGTGTGCTTTTTCTTTTTTATTTTCTTCTTCAGCACGAAGCTCCTGTGAAGACCATCCACTGGATTAAAGCACCAAATTACAGCTGTGTGATGACAGGAAGCTGGGATAAAACTTTGAAGGTACAACTTTTACCCAAACAAGGTGCAGAGTGTGCTGACAATCTGTTTATGGCAGCATTTATCAGAGGGAAAATATTTTCTTAAACACGCGATTCAAGAACAGATCAGTGCAGTGACTTCACTTCATAGAGGGTTGTAGTGTCTGACAAGAATGAATCAGCTTGGTACTATTTGCTCAACTCTGAGCTCTGTTTGTTTTGCTTTCTTTCCATCAGTTCTGGGATACCCGTTCACCAACGCCTATGATGACTCTGCAGCTCCCTGAAAGATGTTACTGTGCAGATGTGGTGAGCCATGATGTGTAGTAAACTGAGAGTCAGCTGGATGGCTGGGGGGAGGAGTGAAGTGGCTGTGTGGGGCTTTTGTAGGTTCACACTGAGTGCTGGCTGTTAGTATTTGACCTCTGATCTTAGTGACAACACTAATGTTGATGTTCTTGATCCAACCTCCAGAAAACAGATATTTGCAGCATACAAAGTGAAGAGACAAAGGCTTGGTGTGCTTGTAACATTCCAAAGGCAAACCAGCAGTAGGACTGGCCTTGCTTTATTTGCAGATTAGGTTGTATACCACTGTTGGAAATCACATTGGAAGGGTCATCTAATGATGAGGGGGTTTTGGTAAGGCTCTCAGTGGCAGTAGAGAGCTGACTTGTTGGAAGATCTGCCTGCAGGTGAACTCTTTTCTTCCTACCTCCCCAAAAAGAAGTCTGGTGCTGTAAAATTCTTCAGGATTTCTGTGAAATAATAAATTGACTTCTCTGTCATGCTAAGAACACCACTGCCTCTCTTCCAACCTGTTCTATAACTCATCTAGGTTCATCCTATGGCTGCTGTGGCCACCGCAGAAAGGGGTTTGATAGTTTATCAGTTAGAGAACCAGCCATCTGAATTTAGAAGAATAGAATCACCTCTTAAACACCAGGTAAAGAGTTATATTTGATACAAGTGCATTTGTACAGATTGTTGAAATGATGTACTTGCTGTTCTTTAAAAAAAAAAAGCAACAAATTATGTCAAAGGTGGAGTTCTTTCCTTCGGTGTGGCACGTGTCCTACGTTGATGTTTATTATGGTGCTATATTAAAATAAATTGCCACCTCCTTAATTTCTAAAATGCTCTCTTCCTCAAATCTAGCATCGCTGCGTTGCTATTTTTAAAGACAAAGTGAACAAACCTACTGGATTTGCCCTTGGAAGTATTGAAGGAAGAGTAGCTATTCATTATATCAACCCTCCAAATCCGTGAGTATTCTTGTTAAATCATTCTCAATTTATTTCTCAGTTTACAACGAAGAACAAAAGAGATGTTTGTTGGTTTTCTCCCCAGTGCAAAAGATAATTTCACTTTCAAATGTCATCGCTCCAATGGAACAAACACGTCAGCACCTCAGGATATCTATGCTGTAAGTACTGAGCTTATATCTCGAGGTCGTCTGTGTGGGAAAACAGCGTGAGTTCTGAACGTAAAACCTGCTATGAACTGTTAATTCTTTTTCAGCTTCAGGTGAAAGTTGTGTTGGACTCTGTGCTTTAGGTGCAGTCGTTGGCGTGCACTGAGGAAAAGCAACATTTTGCACTTTCTTTAAAACAGAAGTCAGATTAACTGTTCATTTCATCCTTTTGGTGGAGATAAAACTTGTTGATCTTGCTGTTATTGCTGATTTTGAGCCAGTGCCATTACACAATATACTAAGCATTACACATTTAATATTTAGCTGCTACAATAAAGATGCTTTCCTTGTTGCTCCAGTGTCTAGTTTCAAAAATGGATCTGGTAAAACACTTCAGAAATAAGATGTATCTATAGTTGCAAAAACCCTTTTATCGTGTATTTACTCTTGGGATTCAGCATGTGTTTTGTTCCAATCTGTGGGTGACTGTGCTGTCTTCCATAGCATTTTCTGTGATTCTGCAGGTAAATGGAATAGCATTCCATCCTGTCCATGGCACTCTTGCGACAGTGGGATCTGATGGTAGATTCAGCTTTTGGGATAAAGATGCACGAACAAAACTAAAAACGTCAGAACAACTTGACCAGCCAATATCTGCTTGTTGTTTCAACCATAATGGGAATATATTTGCATATGCTTCCAGTTATGATTGGTCAAAGGTAAGAAAGGTTTCAACCCGTGTTCACTCTTGTACGTAATGATTAGGGCAATTATCCTGTCACACAAAGCTTTACTGATCTCTGTCGCTGGTGATAGAGACTTTCTAGCTGCATAGGCACACAAGGAAATTTACAGTGGTCATAGTAGGCAGAAAAATGATGACTTCTAACACTGGAGCAGTGTGATGTTCAGTATGGCTCTTAGCTTCAGTTGCTAAGATTGGAAGCAGTGCTGCTTTGCAAATGTGATGAGCAGCACGTAAGCAGTGTGGCTCAGGAGTCGTGCTGGTTGCTCTCATGTTCTGCTGTGGAAACGGCCGTGGTGCACGCTGCACACTCAGAAGTTCTCACTAATCTTTGAAATCTGCTTCTCATTCAGATGACTGTTTTTTCTTTCTGCTAAGCTGTCACTGTGTTTATAAACACTTCTAACAGTGTTTCAATGGTAGGTACTGTATTTCCAGAACCAAGTGCAGCTTGCTGGTGGCTCTCACTTATCCATGTACCTTCCAGATTTGACTTAACAAGACCTTATCTGGGTGCAAGAGAATCAAAAAGCATTGAGGTGCAGGATCAGTTCTCCTTTATAGTTTATGAAAGGCACAGTTGAAATATGACTGAATTTTAATGGAATTACAGTGGGAAAGTATTCATTGCCTGTTATAACTCACACTCTTAAATCTGAAGATGACATTCATTGTATTTTCAACTTAAATGAATGCAGAAGTAACAAATGAATTCTATCACATGCCACGAAGGGAAGTAAGGCTGTGATTTCCTGTGTTGTATCTAGTCTTAGGAATGCTGGCCAAAGTAAAATGACGTTGTTAGACAGGGGCAGATGGATTCTTCTGTTCTAAATACTCAGGTAGACTGCAGTGGTACGTGTGCACCAAAGTGTCTTTCACATCTGTTCACCAGTAGGTACTAAGTTTGTTTTCTGCAACTGTTCCTACGTAGTAGATTTGATAAGCTTCAAGTTGTGCATCAGACCTCAGTAGTTCTACACAATTCTTGTGATTACTTAGCTGGTAAACTGAGCAATATATTACTATAACTAAGTGTTATGACTCAGTAATGCCTGATATCTGACCTGGAAGACCTCGAGTGAATCGTAACAGACGAAACTAATGGGATATTCATATTTTTGTACTTTAAGATAATGTTGATATTGTCTCTATTGAAGAGAGTAAATAGAGCTGATGTTTCTTTTTTAGGGTCATGAATTTTACAATCCACAAAAGAAAAACTACATTTTTCTGCGGAATGCAGCAGAAGAGTTAAAGCCTCGGAATAAAAAGTAGTGAGTATGAGTCTGAGTTGTGTTACTCTCCTGTGTTTCTGCCATTCATGCCTATACTCTGCCACTTGTGCCCTACTGCACCACAGTTCTGTCAAACCTGGATTGTTTTTAACGGGAATTGGAAGAATGATTGGTGTTGTGAATTGCTGGAGGATGTTTTTCAAGCTAATTATTATGATGTGTCTGTATGTATTGGAGGAGAGGCTGTTGTTCATGTGACTCAAGCACTGTCTGTTCCAAAGCAATAATGGAATTGCAGCAAAATTTAAGTCTTCATTAGTTATTCCTGCTTAGAAGCTTAGGCATTTGTTTCTTTTTTTTTTTTTTTTTTTAATTGGTACTAACTAAAATGTGTTAATTGTAATAGTTCTGGAGGAGTTGTATGCATACTGTATTTTTTTTGTAAGCACTTGCAATTCTTCATGTAGTTCTTGAAGGAGGCTTGTTTTTACTTATGGTCTAGGGATTCTTTCATTGGCTGATACATTTTTTAATGATTTTAAATGAAGTGCTGCCTGCTGTATGCTGGGAGGAAATGCCTTGCAAATTGTTTTCCATTTTTTTAATGACTTTGGTAGGTATGTATAGCATTGACAAATTCAAGACAGAAGATGGATGGACACAAGTTTTCCTTTACTTTCACACTCCAGCAATGCACAAGACTTTTGAGCCAATGATTCTCCTGTTAGTCCAAAGGAGAAACTGCCAGTTGTGCCAAGTGGTACAGAGTGATGTCAGCAGCCATTGAAAGTTCTGTTCTGTTTGTGACCGAACCAATGAGTGCAAAATACCAGTGGCCTACACTGCTTTAAAGCTGACGTTTTTTGAGTTCAGTTAGTTTCTACATCTCTGTTAACACTTCTCGTCCCTTAACAGGGGTTTCTGGACTGAAAAGAAAGCTCATTTTTCTATTAACTAGAGAATAGTGCTGGTGAGTTTCATCCTGATGAAAAAAACGCTGTGAAGCAAAGTCAAAGCAATGTGTGTCCCTCTGGTCTGATCCCACTGTTTACTTCTGACTGTCCCCTTGTACACATGCCAAAGTTTCTTTCTAGAAGCGAATGCTTACTGTTCCTGCTCAACTCTTGTTTGATAACAATGGTGAGGGGATGCATGTATAAAAATACTTGTCCTATTGTACAAACTCTGTAAAACTGTATGTTGTGACAGTTATGGTTATGGATTCATGCGAGGTTTCAAATAAAATTTTTACGAAATGCTTTTTTATATTTTGCAGTTCTGATACAATCACGTGGCCACGTTGCTGTGCTTGCTCCTGTGAGCAGCTTTGTGTCCTTTCACTGCAGTTCATACATTCTTTAAAAGTAAAATACTTCTTCCCCAGCTGCCTTCTCTGCAAATGGAATGCATTTTGCAGCTGCTGTTTTATTGTGAATCATACCTGTGGTTTGGCCTCAAAGAATTAAGAGGAGAAGCATTAAAGGCCTTTTGTCTTATGGGGGAATGAAGTTGCTTGCTATTGCAACAGCCAGACACCTGACAATTGGACTCCAGTATAACTGAGTCACACTGTCTTCACAATCTCCAGCTCACTGGCGCTCTGACTTCAGACCCTGCTGTGTTCATCAGTCCTTGCTTGCTTTCTTGGTGTGTATTTCCTACTTGGTGCATCTTTGAGGAAGGTCCATACTGCTGTTGTCTGTTCTGGGCCTTGTTTCTCAAGCTAAGTTTTTTTCCTGCTACTCCTGTGTTGATATGATTTTGGTTTTCGCATTCATGGACTATTAGTTTTCTTCAACATAGGAAAAAAAGTTCCCAACAGTTCAGCAGTAGCTGCTTGCTTGCTTAAATAGATCTGTGTGTGTATGTTTTATTGTTGCTTGCTTTTCAGTTGTTGCTTGTGCCGTAATCTTCGGCTGTTCCCGTGTTTTTCCAGTCTTCCCAGTCAGCTGGATGCCAGCAGGCAGTAAACTCAAGGTTGTGTGATTGCTGATGGCCAGAAAATTTAAAATCCCGTGAGCAGAGCCTCCCACTGGTGTAAATAGGGAAGAATGGGATGTATCACCTCTTGTTTAAAGATTCAGATTCTTTGTTTAAATACACAACTGTGTGAATGAAGTTGAGAGAAAATGGATTCATCCCAGGTTGGCATGTACATTTCTATGGGTTCCAATGGAGCTGCACCTGCTTGAGAGGATACTGAGCTTGCCCAGAACTTTTTCATTTTGTATTACTAAGTTGAGTGCTTATTCTCTTGTTGGAATTGACTTCTTTATCTCAGCGAGGCTTCAGAATTATTTAGTCATTGTGTTAATTGTTCAGACTAATTTTAGAAGGGCATATTTTCCATTACATTGCTCTGTGTGTTAGATACATTCAGCTGAGATGACAAACTTTGAACTGATTTGCTCTCCATTACCCAAAAGAATGCATTGGCAATTTACTCCTCCTCATAATTATTGTGGATTCTTTTGTGAAGTGAACACAGCTGTATCCATTCAAGCCCTAAGAGCTTACTTTCCTTACCCACATCTCGGTGTTACTTGTGTGGCAGTTACTTATCCTCAACTACCTGAAGCAGAAAGTAAGATTCTTGGGGAAGGTGTTTTCACAGCCACGGTGGTGGTTTGCCCAGAAGGAAGGAAGTTTTTGGAGCTTCACCATGGAACGTTGCCCTGCCTTCTATGCTTACAGCCGGCTGAGGTCTGTCGCCTCTCAGCAGTGCTGCAGCAGAACACAGTGGATGGAATAAATTCAGAAAACAAGTCCCTCGTCGAATTTTCTGTACTGACAGATGCAGTAACGCATAAAAGGCATGAGGTCAACTCAACCTGTTGCTGTGCATCTCCCTTTTAGCCAGGAGGTGGCAGCGTTGGCAGGATGGTGCGCGCTGTGCGCAGATGCTTTGCAGTGCAACCCAGCCGCAGTTGTGCTGGAATACAGGTGCCTTCATACAGGTGCCTTCATTGCTTCTTGTCTTTGTATTGGCTTATACAGCTTTGAATTCGTTGATGCTTTAAAGGAAAAAAAGCACAAAAACTTAAAATGTATTTCTAATATCAAGCTATCCCCCCAAAACACTGACAGAATGCAAGGGCGTACGTACGGTTGCAATGCTTTCCTTTTAATTTGAGTTTTAGAGGAGTGTATCTATCTGTAAAGGTAAACCAAGACTAAGAAAGAAGCCAATCTGTGTACTTCAGTAAAAGCAAGCAGGTAAGCTCAAAGCTGTGTAACCTAAAAACAGGTGCACTTTTTGGCAAAAATTTGAAAGCCTTTGGATTTTCATTTTCAAAGCTAACAAGTGTGCAAGACAACAAAAGGGAGAAACAGTGTGAATGTCTGTGTAGGATTTTAGATTGCTGCCTCACGTAGCTGTCTTATCCCTGGGCATCATCTAAAACAAAGAGCAATGAGGTCTGCATTGGCAGAATGTCATCGCCTGCCTCCCCAACCTGCAGCAGGAAAGGAGCTGATGAGGAGCTGATGTGGCAGCTGCAGCCTTAGCAAAGGGATGGCAGCGATCTGTGGGTGCCACCTGATGCTGGGCTGGACTCAGGCTCACAGGTATCTGTTTCAGTTCCATCAGAGGGTTCTTTAACACAAAGCAAACCTTTGGTTATTTGTGCCATTTCCCTGCTCCTGAAATTGGGATGGTGCTCTTTTAGGTAAAAGAAATTCAAGGCTTTCATAAGGCAGCAGGAGGTGGAGGCATTACCACAGGGAGGGCTGTGTGCCTCTGGAGCAGTTTCACATTGGTAGAGCAATTCCAAATGTTTGTGTTGCAGCAGTTCTGCAAATACTTTCTGTTACAGTACATAAAAGATACAATACCTGCCAGCGTTAGCTTTGTAAAGAGAGACCGTTTTCTTCTGTTGACTAATTAGCCAGTGAATATATTCAGTTTGAAGAGTCACTTCAATAATTTAGCAGGCAAGTGCCAGGTAATATAGGAGCTTTTGTCTTCCCAGCGGCACAGATCCTGTGTAACTCAATCTCTGGCTTTATGTATTCAAGGAAGTGTTTGGTGTAGCTCCTGTATCAAGTGCCACTGAAAAGCAGGCCCAGATAAAAGATTAAGGTAATGCTCTTTGCTCTGAAACAGGAAAGTCTACCCTTTACTGTCCAGCGTATCTTTTGCAGGCAAGAACTGCTTTATACACCTATGCTAAGGTCCAATAATGAGCCTATTGAAACAACATAAAAAAGCTGAAAACTGCTTTCTAAACAAGTCTTTGTCTTACTTTATGGCGTATCACCAAATATTTTTCAGTCTGATGCAGGATGCTTCCTGTCATTAATGTTTCTTTAATGCAGACCACCACTTGTGCTGCATTCCTTGGTTTGCTGGACCAGGTGGGGAGAATGATGATGTTCAGTTCCTGGCAACACCACATAAGCAAAAACCAAATCACACATTTTCTTCAGCCTTTTCTAAGGAATTTATTCACATTTGTGCCGTCTGCCAGAGAAGTTTAAGTTCAAATGTCCTCTTCTGAGTCAAAAGGTTCAGTGATCTTTCCCTACCAGCCTACAATATCACAACTAACCTACAAGAAAGGGAGATACGTTTCGTTTGGGATGGGCATGACTATTGCACCCAGCAAGGAGCAGAAATAATGCACTACCTTAAACTGGAATCTAGCTAAGATGTCTACCTTGTATAGAAAGGCTGTTTATTCTCAATTGACTAAAACTGGAATTAAAATGCAATCTTTTTTAAACTTTCTTTGGTAAGGACAGCTGTCTGCCATGCTCCTGCTGTAACACAGAGTGGGATTTATGTGGACTCAAAAGGACCAATACCACTTACTGACAGGTAGTTGCTTTCCCACTCTTTTCCTTTGAGATCTCCTTTTTCTACCTAATGTTAATTCATGGTCTAAATCAGCAGGGCTGCAGGCAGTAATTAGTTGCTTATGCTTTGATGTTTAATTTATGGACCAGTTTCTATATGTGAAGAACAACTTTACTTTTGCTGAGAGTTGTCAGATGATATCAAACAGTGTGTAGCAACACACTGGCTGGGTCAAAATGTCTTTCCACAATAACACAAAAAGGTGGGAAGCATCTGTTAAGAGTACAGCTTAGTGTAAAGGTTTCCACTGAACCTTTTTTTTTTTGAGCTACTGTTCAAACACAGGCTGTGTGATGCAGTTAGTTCTCTGATGCTGACCTATGTTTTTCACAATGGCTTCGGTCATCCTGATCACCAGCTGAACAGCTTCCTTTGGTGGTCTTGCCAGCAGCAGTGGAGAACTGAAAGAAGATTGAGCTCTCCAAACTATGGTGAACGTGGCAAGTTCTCCACTAGTCACTTTCCTATCATGGAGACATTGGAGACTGCACCTGCTGCTCCCTTGCTCTTACAAGGCCTTCTCTTCATGGGCTGTGCTGTTAATCCTGGTAAGGAAAGAGCACTGTTGTTTTTTATTCTTATGGACTGATGAAAACGTACTTTGAGGTGATTCCATTCTGTGGGCCTGGAGTCCGAGGCCAGTCCTGGTGTATTATTCCAGAAGAATTATTTCCTGATACAGCACCAATTCATACGTTCCATTCACAACCTTGAATTTATTTCAAATAGAAACTAATCCATCAACCTTCTCTCTGAGAACGTGTGCATGTGCTGTATACCCTCCTTGTCGCTGCGTTGCTGGGATTTGCCTGTTGAGGTACTGGTGATGTTTCACCCTCCGCAGTGATGGCTTCATGCCGGCTGCTGGCTGCAGCAGTGCTGTGAGAGCTGGGTGCCACAGCCCAGGGAGCTGCGACCTCCTGTGACCCTGCTGCTCTCCTGTGGCAACGTGGTGGCTGAGGTTTTGCTCTTTAGCACAAGGCGTGCTGCAGGCCTTACAAGGCCGTGTAGAAACTGGAATCGTTCTGCCTGAAGTTCAGTCCAGGTAACTGCGTTGGTTTTCTTTGAATACCTTTCTGGACTCCATGGATACGGTTTTTGTATCCAATATCGATATGTTGTTTTGATGTCTAGACAGTTCAATTGTGTTCATATCCTGGGCAGAGCCACTGCTCCGCAACGAATCTTTGCTGCCTGGTGTTTGAACAGAGGAGACATGGCAACTAGAAGGCTTTGAGAGTTTCCAACCGTCTCTAAAGAAGGTTAATTAGACCTCATGCTGATCATCTGGTTTTTTGGTGTACAGTATTCTGCACTTGGCAGGTTCACTGCAGGCATTAAATATCCTCCAAAAGTATCAGAGTTTGTTTGGAAGAGGGATATCAGGGTAGGTGGATTGTTCATCTCATTAGATGTGGCGAGGCAGAAGTCGATATTATGAAGGTCTAAAGGAGGCAGTGCAGATGGCTGAGAGCCATCAGGTTCATCTGTGTGAAGCAGGATGGAAGAGCCCACCTCAGCTCCACCCCAGTGCTGTTGACATGCTCAGCTCTGCAGTCTGGCAGCTGTTAAGGATGCCCATTCTGTATGTACCAGCCTGCTGTCAGTGTGGGAGGTGAGACACCTTGCTGAATGTTTTATTTCACCTTGACCATTCTGGGGTTGGAGTGGGTGGGTGGTTCCTGCCCTGTTTGCTCTGTGGTGTCACACACAGCTCATGAAAAGGCCATAGGATGTGGCCCTGTCAGCTCTGGTACAGATTGTTAGAAACATTCTGGCATTATTCTTTCTTTCTATCTTTTAATCAGAAAATACCACTTATTTTTAATAGCTCAGGAAATACTTGGAGAGAAAAGAAACATGTTGTATCAAAATGCCTGAAATTTTCTGCTTCCTTCCTTTAAGGAATGAAATGGTTGCTTCCTCATATTAAAATAATGGATTTTATGATTTTAAAAATGCTAACAGAAGTTTGAAGTTACAATTAATATTTCCCATGTGTACAATATTAAATTTAAGTTAGGAAAACATTTGTTGAGCTAATTGGAAAGCTTTGCAGTTTGACTCAAGTGGAATGGAAAAAATAAAAACGCAGGGAGGGCGCTGCCTCCTTTGCACTGAGCATCCCGACGAGCTCACTGAGTGCCAACAACCTGAACGGGCCAAAAGCCATCCTCCCCTGAAAGGTAAGGGCTGCATCACTCAAGGCAAAGAAATCATCATAGTGATTACGATAAAACCGTTTGGCGTAGATTGCAATGATGCCAGCAAACAAGTCGCTGTTGTAATCGAGGGCAGCGTTCTCATCACTTAGAAAGGCAGCAAAGCACCCTGCAGGCAGACTGTGACAGTTCCCAGCTAGCAGGTCTAATCAGATTGTCTGCATCCTCAGCGCTGTCATCCCAGCTCCTCAGCGTGCTCTGCCCAGGCTGGCTATAGCTGGGTTGGCTCCACAAATCCCCAGAGGTGACCTGTGAAAAACAGACCGTGGAGGAGAAACTCCCCAAGAGCAGAATAACCAGCTCTGCTCTGTGGATATCGGCAGGGAAGGCATGACCACTCAAAGTGCACTGCAAGATGTTCAGCTGAAGCACAGTGAAACAAACCCTTTTACTTGCTGACCCAATCATCTGTGGTCCCAAGCACATGCTTCATTTTTCCGCAGCTCCTTCTGGGCCAGGAACTTGTCTCAGCGATGATTTCCACCTCCCAGCAACAGGCAACCAGCAGAGTCCTGCACATCAGGCTGGACCTCAGTTTCATCAAGGCTTGCCACCAGCTGCTCCCAGCCGGCCACCTCCCAGGCAGCAATTCAGCACAGAAGGACTATTTTCCCTTTCTCGCCATCATGGCCCATTTTGGTCACGGATCTGTTACCACACAGATGCTTCAAAGCCACACCTATCAGTCCCAAGCATGGTCTCAGCATGAAGGGAGTCTGTAATGTGTATGCTGAGTGCTGGAGCATGTGGAGGGGAAAGTGCCAAGCTGCTGTGCTGCATCTGAGCCTGATGTGAGGAAACTTGCAGGGAAAGTGATGGTGAGGGTACCAGTGATGAATCTCACTGGGGAATCTCACTGCCACAGCTCATCTATTCTCACAGCTGGGAGCAAAGCTCTTGCAGTGGCAGCACCCAGCAGCTGGAAGTGATTTACCATCCAATGGACTTTGATTCCTGATATTGCCTGTCGACCGTGTGAAGTACAGGATTGGAAGAAGGGGGAAAGAAATTGCAAGATCTGCATGCATGCCATCAACAAAAGGCAAAGCACAGCACTCCAAACTATAGAACATCCATATTCATGTGGCATCCTGTTGTGCTTGTTCATTGCAGGTTACCTGCAGCATTAAATCAGACCACTCTGTGTCCACTAGAGCTAATGGTCTGCCTGTGTGCAACCAGTAGAGCCAGCAAAAGAAATGGAGCATGCTCAGCATCCCCGGTTCTGAAATATTTCAGAACAGAAAATAATCCTGCTGGAAGACTCCCACTAATGCAAAAGCCTATTCAAAGAGCACTCCTGACTAGGAACATCCTCTATTCAAATATTTTATTAAAAGTGGCCTGAAGAGAAAGAATATTTATTTTTTAATTCTCATTGCAGCAGCTCTGAATTAAGCAGTGGTCGTGGTGTGTTCAGGGCATCAAAGCAGAAAATCAGACAAAGGGCCCAGATGCAGAATTTCCTGCCATAACCTAAACCAAATGCCACTGAACGCAGCTTCCCCCAAGGTCTCCCTGCAACACTGCTGCTCACAGCCGAGCTGGTGGCCAGCATCCAGGCAGAGCATTAGTAAAACTAACAGACCAAACTGTTCCCACACTAAGTCCCTTGCTCTTGAGTTAACTTATTTAACTGCTGAGCATCTGAAAGGCATGTTTCATCTACTGTTGCAACAAGCAGTGAGTGGGTATCCATGACAAAATCCAAGGGCACTGCCCTGCAGCCACGAAGCCTTGGCTGAGCAGCAGCAGAAACTGGAAAAGGTCAGAGTTCCACAGTAGCACTGCTCCATTCTAAAAATAAAGCCCATCAGTTTCTTAAGAAACGAGGGACATTCTTTAATAGCTTTCAGATCAGATGTGTGCTATCTCAGCACACTTCTCCCAAACAAAGGAGAAATGTACGTGAGGACAGTACCACTGAGCCTCACTGGCAGCTGTTTTGTCCATCCCTGCAAGAGAGGGACAGGAGCAGGGCAGGCTTAACAGCAAGCAGGGCACGGGGCTAGCTTTCTCCCTGCAATGAGTTTGCTGTCTGCTTTTCTTTGATCCTGCTCGTGTGCTGTCAGGCACACAGCTCCCTCTGCCACCATTTGTTTTCGTTCCTTTAGTCAGGGACGTTTCTATGGTTCTGTACCTGTTTGATCTTACAGTGCCTTTGCTAAAGCTCCCAACAGACTCCGTGCACGTGGTCTGGTGACCTGCAGCTGCTCTGTGTTGGCTGTGGGATATGCTGCTGCTGGAGCCCACTGGGAGGAGCCTTTGTGTATCAGTTCTGCGTCAGCCTTAAGGAGTAGATGAACGTGAGTAGAAGTATATTAATGTAAGTAAGAGATCAGTGAGTTTTCTTAACTATGTTATCATGAAATTAATCTTCCCAGTGTGTATTAGGATAGGATGCTCTGGATGTGCCATACAGTTCACATAAATCAGGAGTACGGACAGTTGCACACTGCTGCCAGATAGGACTTTTATTGCCTCTGTGTTGGGTGACCGGTGTACTTTTAGTTCTTAATAACTGCACAGAGCTTCGTAGAGCTGTGCAATAACACGTATCAGATCTGCATTGCTGCTTCTGTGACTTTTTGCTTGCAGTCATCTCTCAGCTTTGTGCTGAGCGTTGCCCAGTGTTCCCAAAGCAGCTCTGTAGTTGGAGATACATCCAATGTCTGCAGGGGTTGACCGAAGAAGCTCAAAACATGCTCTTCTCAGGTATTCCTCTTATCATAATAAAAGCATGGGAAAACATCAGCTCCTGCAGCTTTGATCTGCTGGCTGAATCAAATCGCTTGGTGTTAGGGGGAGGCCAGCTCCCCCCAAAATTAAAGTAATTATATGTATCTCTATAATATATACATAGACACTTATTTTTTTCTATTATAGATATATAGGCTCTCGTAAAGCTACTCTTACTCACTTTCTTTCTCTTTTCCTTTCCTCTGTGTTTGGGTAACATCTCAGGCTGTGTTTGTAATAGCTGCATCATGAGACAGGAGATTTCATTTCCCGTCCTGCTTGCAGGCTGTGGCACAGTAAATGTGTGCTCCCCCACCCCA
The DNA here is from genome assembly GCF_026119805.1 of Tympanuchus pallidicinctus. Lineage (NCBI taxonomy): Eukaryota > Metazoa > Chordata > Aves > Galliformes > Phasianidae > Tympanuchus > Tympanuchus pallidicinctus. The sequence continues at coordinate 2,275,450 of NW_026294722.1, forward strand.
CAGTGCCAGTGGTACTGTGGGATTCAGAGCGAGGATTGAATCCTCATTTCTTTCTTTTCTGACTGCAGAGAGCTCCCATTGCTGTCTCCACGAAAGAAGAGGAATTGGGTCTCATCCTGAGAGAGAGGTGGGGTGCAGTGAGGCAGAAAAGAGAACAGTGTGTGTGATGGTTTTTGTTCTGATGGGTTTGAGTGTCAAGAGCTGAGATGTTTGTGGTGGCTTTCGAGGACTCCAGGAGCCTTGCCTTCCTTGGGGCAGGAGTCCATGTGCATGGTTTGAATCTCTGCCACCACGTGGAGCAGAGTGAGGGCTGTTAAGGGCTGGTGATTGAATGCCAACTGGGTTGTTACTCACCGAGGGTGGCCCAGAGGGCAGTTTGTGGGGGAAGTCACGCAGGCATAGGGCAACGATGCAGTGTCGCAGAGGTGCAGCTCCCGCTGCGTTCTGACCCCTGAGACCCCTGGCTGTGGGCTGTGCTGCTGGGAGCCAATGGCTGATGGTCCCTGGCTGCTCCTTGTTCAGAGGGTGCTGCTGCTGTGGGATGCTGGCTGTGCCAGCTCAGCTCCATCTGCCTCTACAGCAATCAGTGGAAATGTGTCTTAGCCTTAAGGTCTGGGGCTTTAGGAATGAAAAGCTTAACGGCTTTCCTTTCTTCTCTTATGGAGCATAGGATGTTTAGAGCTATGGAAGCAGTGCGAGAAAAAATATTAATGAATAACGATGGAGTGCAACCTTAATGCATTCCTTTCTCTTGAAATAACTGGCTTTTCTCTGTGGGCTCTGTAGAAGAAACGTCTGTAGAGGCCGAGTCTGTTCAGAAGCCAAAGGATGGAGTCAGACCCTTCAATGGTTTTCTCGCTAAAATGTTACCCCTGCATTTATCGCCCGGCAAAACTCCTCCTTCTGCCCCACTCTAAAACCATAACGCAGGATGAGCCGAAGGCTCCGAGGCTCCGGCTGATGGAAACCGGGGCGTGGGAGCTGCGGCGGTGAAGGGGTGCGGTGCGGTGTTGTTTGGTGCGGTGCAGGAGACCCCCGCCCTCGCAGTGCAGCAGGAGGAGGCGGGCGGTGCCGGCGGCGCGCCCGAGGCGGGCTGTGTGGCGGCACTCCGCTCTCGGCCCCCGGCGCCCTTCGGCCCTCCCTCCTTTCCTCCGGGGCCGCCGCCGGTGCCCGGCGGGCGCAGGGCCGGACTACGCGCCCCGAGCGCCTCTGCGCGGCGGCGGTGCGGCGCGGGGCGGGGCCGGGCGCGGCCCTACAAAGGCGGCGGTGCGGCGCGCGGCCGATACTCACCGGCACCGGCGGGCGGGGAGGGCGGGCGGCGCCCGCGCTGACGGGACAAAGCGCGGCCATGAGCCCGCTGTAGGCCGCTGGGAGCCGCCGCCGCCTCCAGGGAGGGAGGGAGGGAGGGGGTTCTGGCCGCGGGTGGATGCCGGTTGCGGCCGGCCGCGCCCGGCACCATGCACACCGTGCAGAAGGACACTACCTTCACCAAGATCTTCGTCGGGGGGCTGCCCTACCACACCACCGACTCCTCCCTCAGGAAGTACTTCGAAGTCTTCGGGGACATCGAGGAGGCGGTGGTGATCACCGACCGGCAGACGGGCAAATCCCGGGGATACGGCTTTGTAAGTGCCGCCCCAGCGCTGCGTTGCGGGCCGGGCTGCGCGCGGGCGAAGGGCGCGGTGCGGTGCGGTGCCGGTAACGCTCCGTGCGTCCCCCAAAGTCCTCGCTCCGCTGGGACTGCCGGCACCGGCCCGCTAAGTGCCCTAACGGAGCGCCAGGAAGGCGAGGAGAGCCGCCGGCTGAGGGCAGCTCGGTGCGGGGCACGCAGCCCGTTTGGGCACGGGGCGCTCCGAGGAGCGGAGCTGAGCGCCGGACCGAAGCGCGGCGGTAAACAAAGCGGTCCGGGCGCCCGTTGGCGGAGCGCTGCCGAGGCGCGGTCGCTACAAACGACGCGGTTCTCCTTCCAGGTGACCATGGCGGACAGAGCCGCGGCTGAGCGAGCGTGCAAAGACCCCAACCCTATCATCGATGGCAGGAAAGCAAACGTGAACCTGGCGTATCTGGGAGCAAAGCCGAGGAGTATTCAAACCGGTGAGGAGCCCGAGAGGTCCGTCGCTCTCTTGTTAGGTTGCTGCGGCACGGAAGGAGTGCTCGGGCTGATCGGCACGCTGCCTGCTCGCCCCTGGGTGCTGCTGGTGGAGGACGCGCTGTGCTCGTGTTACCTCTGTGCCGTATCCATTACTGTACCTGTTACACCGGCACAGCGCACCCAAGTTCACGTAACTCAGTTAAAGCCCTTTTCTTCCGCGGCCGATCTGTTTTCCTGCTCTCCCCTCCGTTACGTCAGCGTTAGCACCGAGATCCATTTCAGCGTTTTGCCCTGGGGTTTAATTTTACCCGCGGTGCCGGGCGGTAGATGAGATGTTGTGCCCGTTGTCTGTGCTGATGGCCGCACTGGTGCACCATCCTTTAATCTGAATCCCCATCTGCTGTGCGCTGTGCACCAAACGAACTTGCTCCTAAACGGGGCTCTAAGTTTGCTCACGCACGCAGCGCACAAAATGGATGTGCGTTGGTCTGATGTTGTGTGTGTGTGCTGAGCCGCAGGGCACAGTGGCTGCCATTCGGTCATATTGTTTTCCTGAATGTTTTTTCAGGTTTTACCATAGGTGTGCAGCAGCTCCACCCAGCCTTCATCCAGAGACCCTTTGGGTAAGTGGATGTTGTTTCTTAACAGTCGGGTGGAAATCAGATTCGCAAATCAGCTTCCTCATTATTTAAAATGCGTGAAACGAGCCGGGAGAGGGGAGTTGCAACAGCTGTAGTTAATGCTGGGAGTGCTTTATTTCTGGTGGAGATTTCAGAAGTTTTGTGCATTTGTCAGCTTTCATATAATTCCCAAAGATCCTCCTTTATCCTCAGTAAGTCTCAGTCACAGCAGACCCGGCGCGCTGCTCGCTGCTCTGCCAGCTTCAAGAATTCACGCGAATTCAGATATATGGAAAGTAGTTTCTCTGTTGCAGTACTTAAGGTGTCAAAGCAATTAAGCAAATTCTGTTCTCATGTTTCTCAAATAAGAGCTGCTTCCTCTGCGCCGTTTCCCACGTAATAATGCTTGGGGTACAGTTTTATCCTAGAAAACAAATTGCATTGGAAACAAAGTCTGTTACTTAATGAAAGTAACACTAGGTCAAAAATTGATTTTGGACAGATGTTATACAAGGCTTGAATAGTCTGCAAAAGTGGGCTTTTGTCTGCTGTTTTCAATAGCTTATACCATCCCTGCTCGGTTAGAAAAGTCCTCTTTTTATACATCTAATAGGATCTGGCAGCTGCTCGGGAAAAGACAAGTGTGCTTCACGAGAACAATAGTGACTGTCATACTGCCTTCATTTAACTGTTTAATGATTGATGCCTTTCCTTTTCTATGCTATTTCAGAAAGTGAATATTGATAAGGTTTTTTATTATTATTTTCTAAGAGCATTAAGAAAGTAGTGCATTTTGTAAGGCTTTTGAGCACCTCTCTGTTGTAGTTTTTATGTGACAAATATAAATAGATGGGATTTTGGCCTTTGTCAACAGAAATATTTCATCCCTTCCCTGTTTTCTGTTTGTAGCACTTCTTGTGCCTTTTTTGAGGGATGAGGGGGAAGAAAAAAAAAAAAACGAGCTAACAACAAAATAGAAACTTTCACTCCTCTGCCCTCACGCCTGCAGTTGCCAACTGCCTGGGTAATCTCATTCCAGTGAGTTTATGGGTGCAAGAGGCTGTGTTGCCACAATAGCGCGCTCCCAGTGCATGCGTTGTGCACAGTTCAAACATGCCAGTTTTCATAAGTGGTCACAGCTCTGTTGGAAGGACTTGAAGAATATCTGTCGTGAAACGAAGAGGAGTTTTTCTGTGTGTGAGAGCCACAATAGCACGGATAGAGAAGCTGTTGTTCTTCAGGAGTGTTGGGAGTTACAGCAGCTTTTGGAGCCTTGGAGGTAGGCAGCGCCTCTGAGATGTGACCACCAGAGGCTTTCCAAAATGCACGAGAGCACACAGTAGAGCTGGGTGATAAAGCCCAGCACGTTATGAGGTTTTTCATGAGCAAACAGGCAAGGTGTGCAGGCAGGAGCTGACCCTCGCCTGTTCCCCGTGCAGACGATCTGCTGTTCCTTCGTGTGCCTCCCAGCAGCCACAGCTCTGCGGCTGTGGAAAACGTGGTTTTTCTTTTTGAGCAGTTCACTTCTGAGCTTCAAATCCAGGAAAATGTGGGATCGAGTGAGTAGGTGTTCCCTGTGATCTAGGCGGCTCCTGTTCCAGTTCTTGGTTTCATCATTAAGCCAGCAGAGCTGCACTTGGTGCATGCAGCAGAGAGCACTATAAATTATTTATCAGTTGCCAAGAGACAGGAACCAGGAGACCAGAGGGGTGGAAGGAGAGAGGATTATATATCGTTATTTGCAAGCATCGGTAAACATGAATTTCGTTGCATTCAGTCACCACTGGAGCAGAATGGCTAGAAATGTGGGTTTGGCAGAACGTGGAGCCATTTACCTGAGCACCACGGCTGGGGCTGTTCTGTGGCTTCTGAGCACAGCATCAGGTGCTCAGTCAAGCAGTGGGGCTTGGCTGCCAGTTTTCCCTTTGTGTTGTCATTAGATTAGCAGGAACAAGAGCCTGCCAGGCTCCGCTCTCGTATTCCCTTGAACTCATGATGTTCTTTGTCCTCTGTGGGATCTGAGGATGGATGAGGAGTTTATGGGGTCTGGCAGTCTTTGGAAGTGCGGCCAACTTGCTGTTGCTCATTTGCTGTCCACACTGTAGAGCAAATCCTGGTCTTCCCCAAACAGAGCTCTCTATTTTCTCTGCTTTGCTGCATACAAGGTCTTGCAGGGTTTTCCCTCCTTTACCTTCTGTCTCTGCAAAGTGTTTGCATCCAGGATTGCCATAGAGTTTCCAAGTGACGATTGTTTATGGGACGTGGGGTATTATGTGTGCAAGCTGGATGTGGCAAGGAGGAAATGAATGAACAGCCCGTGATCTATGAGGCAGTTAGATAGGAGAAAACAAGCCACAAAATGCAGGTTTTTTGGTAAAACGTGAATGGAAACTATGATGAAAGCTACCCAAACATTAGTAAAGATTATTTATAAACCGAAGGCTTCCCCACAGCCCCAGGGACCCAAATGCAGCTGTAAATATTGCCCAGGGTATGCGGAACAGAAAGAGAAACCATGAGGAGCCTCTCTCCTTCCTCCTGCTGTCCTGGCAGGGGAGGCACACAGCAGACAGCACGGAGTCGGTAGTAAATCCTGTTTTGAAAGTAGTCTCTGGGCTGTCGTAACTGGAGATGTTAACAGTAATGTGAGGTGAGGGATGTGGTTGTGTCAGGGTGACTTGGAGATCTGGCTTCTGGGGTTAGGGAAGCAGCCCTGGGGGCTCAGTCTGTGGCTTATAGGTTGCACTTGGCTTGGGGGCAGGTGGGAGTGCCCCAGCGTTTGCCTGCGGTTACCAGCTGGCATGGAGCTGTGTTTATGTGACCAGAGGATGGGAAGACTCTGTAGATGGACTTATGTCTTACTGCTGAAATGTCCCTATAAAGAAATTTTGAGAAATATCTGAAGCATCTTTGGAAGCTGCTAAGAGTACCTGCATAGGCCGCTTGGCCAGGAGCATTGGTGATGTGGCAGAGCTGCCTTGTGCTCCCATTGTGGTCCTCTTCTCTGGGACTCCTCCTCAGGGGAGGTTCAGGTTGGATATTAGAAAAGATTTCTTCTCACAGCGGTCAGGCACTGGCACAGGCTGCCCAGGGAAGTGGTGGAGTTGCCACCCCTGAGGTTTTCAAGGTGCATGTAGATGTGACACTGAGGGACGTGCTTCGGTGGAGGAGGCTCGGCGGTTGGACTGGGTAATCTTGATGTCTTTCCTAGCCATAATGATTCTGTGACCCCACTGCCCCAGGCTGGCTTGAGCCCTGCAGGGAGGGGGATTCCCTGGTTCTCCTCTTCCCAGCTGTGCTCTCAGCTCTGTATGCAGGCGGTGCATGGCAGCTGCATTCCTGTGGCTGTGCCTCAGCAAATGGGCTATCTGTGTGGGAGATCTACCAGTGGCTGAGTAAGTGACTGAGCTCTTGGGAACTTACAGCTGTCTCTTGCAGTATCCAGCTCTTTCCATATCTGCACATGAGATGTTGCTCCAGAGACTTCATCTCTCATCCTTCTGCAGTTGCTTATTTTGCTGGCCTGTGGTCCTGGGCCGACACTGGAAATGGTTAAATCTCTGTGATTTTGACATTTCATGCATTGGTCTTGCTGCAGTGGGAAGTGAAGGAGGGCCCTATCTGTGTCAGCCCACCTCCCTTGCAGCTGCTTATCCTTAAAACTTCTCTACTGAGTTCAAATTAAGAAGAAACAAGCTTTCAGTGGCCAGAGAGGCACAGGCTGCCCTTGCTCTGTTCAGGCTGACAGCTGGCACCCCCGGCTCTGACTTTCATTGCACCACGTCCCAAAGCTGGCTTGCTGTGGACCCCTGGCTGCTGTGCTGCTCCTGTGGGGCAGGCTCATCAGCACCTGTTGTGTGTCGCGTGCCAATAACATGAAAGCTCTGAGGGTGGGTGATTTCCTAAGAAACACTCAAATTTGTTTTCCAAATGGCTTCAGCTGCTAGTTCTCAGGCATGCTTGCTGCTATTCAGACCAAAAGATTCCCAGTCAGGAAGAACTCTTTATTTTTTTTTTTGCTGTTTTTAAGAATAGATTTGTAGTTATAAATGGATCTGATGGCTTTGCAAACTAGGACGTCTACTTCAGGATGGCAAATGTTGGTACTGGGGCCAAGGCCTTGGTGCTGTTGTTTTGGACGCAGTATTCTCATGTTCTGCATCTTTATAGAAGACACAAAGAGAGAACAGCCTGATATACTGACTGTATGTGTGGCTGTACAGCTGGGGTGCTGAGCTCAGGACAGCACTGGACCTTTTCTAGGGACCAAGCTGTTGATTCAGGCTTCACTGTGCCATTTGATGTATGTGAGGGAGAGCAGGGCTGAGCTGGCCCTGCCTTAGTCTCATTAAGACGTGGCTCAAGCTGTGCCCTCTCCTCTGCGTGGCTCTGCTGGTGGATTTACTGTTCTCCATCCCAAAGCAGTAGCAGCAGTGACCCAAGTCCTTTCTCCTGGTTGCAAGGAGCTAAGGAGCAGCAGCTGTAAGCCTGTCCTCTTCTGATCCATTGCCACTTTAATCCCAGGGCAGCGGATTTGTGCACGTGCCTGAATTTTGAGAGCAGCCCAGCCTGTTCCTGAGCTCGTCTTTCTTGAGCGCAGCTGCTGGCCGCTGGTCCCTAACTCTGTGGTATTAAACACATGCCCAGTAATTCGAATGAGAAATGCAGCTCTGACCAGCCTGCTTCTGAGCTGGGGACACCATGAGGGAACAGTTGTGCTGATAATTTGGTAGCAAGGACACTGGGTCACTTCTAAATATGACTTCTATAAAGAACTTCTTCCCCACAGATGGAGCAGGCTGCATACAAGAGCTAAATATACTTTATGATCACAAAAGATGAAAAGTCTTGGACCTCGGAGTGAAAATTTACTCTCCTGTTTCTTAATTTCTTGATCCCGTAAGCAGGATTGCACTGACCCTGATTCCCTGTGTGTGTCAGCTGCCCTGTGCCCTCGCTGGGGGCTTGGGGCAGTCGCTGAAGGCACAGCTGGCAAGAGACACCCCAGAAACACTTGAAATCAAATTTCTTTCTTGTCTGAGCAACTGCTTGTTTTATCCATTATCTATTTCTGATAAAAGAAAACCTATTACTTCACTGCTTCTTCTGTAGGTAAAGCACTTTGCTTCAAAATACTTTGTATATCCAGGAAAGAACTTCGATAAATGTATGAAGATTTTAATTAAAAATCAGTGGAAAGAATCATACAAAAAGAAGCCTGCTAGAAATACTCAGTTAAATGTAGGCAGCTTAATCTATATATTATTATCAAGCTTGCCAGGTACTGGAGAAGACTTTAAAGATGTTTCTGTAGCTTTTGCACCTTCCCAAAATGCAGAGGAACGTGGGAAAGCTCAGTTGAAAGTGGAATTTCTGGGGCTTCCTGGGCGTTAATCTCTCAGAGCCATTAGTGTTCCTCCTATGTGGACGCAATGAACGTAGCATCCTACTGGCTTTCTCTCCTTGATGCTGAAGGCACCTGCAGATGACTGAGGTGAAGAGTTTTCTGCTGCTCCAGTCAGTCTGTCTGTTTGGGCTGTGCTGATAACTCTGGATCGCTGACTGGCTGTGGATAAACTTCCATGTGGCTTTTTCCCTGGTGCCAGATGGCTCTTGTTTCAGGCCGATTTTATTTCCACCTCTTCTACCTGAGTGGTTTCCAGCCTGCTCTTCCAAATCTGTTTTTGGTTTGTCCCACTATACTTTTCTTTGGAATTACTACTGATTTTTCTTTTTCCCATGGGTGTGTGGGAGACGAGATGCAGAGGATAAAGCTGTGAATTGTTGAGCCTGGTTAACTGGTGGTGGAGCTCAGGATGTTACTCTCAGGCTCTTGGTTAAGAAAAAGGATTAGATCATTGTAGGAGATGCGTTCTCATCTTCGATAGGCATCCTCTTTCTGTTTACTTTTTTGTTTTTTCTCTTCCACACCTCTGCACTGGCTGTGCTTCCTGATGAAGGCGTGGATGGCATTTATTTTTATTTCTTTCTGTGGGATCCACCTTCATTAGTTTGCATCACAAAGTCAAGATTAGCTAAGGCTGTAAAATGATGGCATCGCTGGGCTGTGTTGGGTTCTCAGCTGCTGCAGTGCTCCCTGTTCCCTATGGTGTTTTTTTTCCTGACAAAATGAAGTTAGTTTGAAATCACGAATGTTCATAGTAATCATGAATAGTTGGCATTTGTATTTCTTAAGCAGTGGTTCTGGGGTGCTCAGCTATCAGTAGGGGTTATCACTGAAACCTGCAGTATGCTCACTTTCTGCTCTGACCTGATTCCTGCCTGGGACAGTGTTGCAGCAGGCTGCTCCTCGGCCATTGCCACCAGCACATTGTGGCAACCAAGCAGGAAACCCAGTATGTACCTGTTTCCAAAGGACTAGAGCAGGAAGAGCAGAAGACAGACAGGCAAATCAGTTGCAAGATGAGCAGAATTTTTTTCTTTTTTCCTTTTTTGGTGCTGATTTGTGTTTGTGTCACAGTACAGCAGGCAAGGGTACATACACAGCCTCAGTGGCTCACCCTTGTCTGTTTGGAATCTGGCTGATGAGGCAGAAACCATTGACATTTCAATGCACGCTTTAATAGGGACATTTCAGGAATCAGAAGTCTGTCATGGCAGTGGTTGAAGCCCAGCCCAAGTCAGTAAATGCTGATGAACTGCACAGTGGTCAGTGCAGAATCAGTGTCCCAATCTGCATCAAACCGTTCTGCGTTGCGTTTGGATTTGAGAACAGGACTTGAATTTGTTGCATTTCTGCAGCCTGGCACTGTGGCTGTAGGCATTGCCCAGACACCAGTGTTTCACCCAGGGTTAAAGAGCCCAGGCAGCTCCTTGTGTGATGTGTGCTGTCCTTGTCCTTCAGGAACGTTGCTCCTGGGGCATCGGCCATGGCAGGATGTGTCTGTACATCACTTACACCACGGTGGTGCTGCACCACTTCAGCCAGGGCTTTTCTCAGAGCAGCTTTGGTCTGATGCACTTAGACTCACAAATTCTCTTCAAAATCTCTCTTCAAACCTATCACGCAGGCTATGGTTGGACATGTTACTTCTGTGCAGGCAGTTTTTACATTGCTGTGGTACCTACCAGCTGGAGTCCAGCATCCCATGATATCACTGCTGGTGCTGTGTACCCAGAGGGCTCAAACACATCCGTCTGTCCTGGCATCACGTGTTGGGGCAGTGTGGGTGTCTCTGTAGCAGCTGACGGGTCAACTCTGGTGGAAATGGAGGCCAAATTCCTGGGGAAATGCTGCCGTTTGTGCCTGCAGTGGCAGACACAAAGGGCTCTGTTTCTTTTATTCTTCAAGGACTAAATGGCTGGCCATGGCAGTGGCATTTGTGTGCTGATCTGTGAGGCTGCCAAGAGCCCCGTGCCCCTTCTTGTTTACTAAGTGTCTGTGTGATGCTGTGTCCCTCCTGACAGAGGACTGCACTTGTCTCCCACCTTGGCAAAGGCAGCTCTTGTGTGGCTGGCGGAGCTCAAAGGGGCCGGGAGCTCCAGCTTTCTCAGACCAGCACACTTTGCAGGGGTCTGAGTGACTCTTGCTGGGCCTTCATCCCCATTGCCACCAATGCCATCAGCATCTGCTGCATCTGCAGGTGGGAGCAATGGGGGTGGTGGGAATTGCTGCTCACCTGGGTGATGTTTCCTATTTGTGCTGTGCGTTCTGGATGAAGTTCCCTTCTGGCTTGCAGGGCCTGTTGTGGAGATGAGGAAAGCTGCAGGGAGGAAGGGAAGGCATGTGAACACATCTCATTCTGGAAGATGTTCAGGTTACAGTTTGCTGGTCTGTAGAAAAATACAGCACTCCAAAGGGGGTGGTTTTTTTTTTTTTTTTTTTTTTTTTTTTTTTTTTTTTTAAGATTTTTCAAATATAACGAAGGAGGGAAAGGTGTTTCAAGACCTTCTAGAGATGCAGCCAGCAGTTAACTTTGTCTGCTGTACTGGTTTTGTTGTCTTTGTAGCTGCAAGTAATCCAAGTGACCTTATCTTGGGTTGACAAATGACTCTCCATCTATATGCTAATTCAGAAGCCCAAACTCCATAATATCTGTAGTGAATCTCCTATAACTAAATGCTAGAAACCCACAGAGCAGAAGAGCCTTCCCTTCACACAGAACATGATGCTGGAGTTTTTTCAGTGCAGTAAACTGATGTGTGATGCGTGCGTGTGTATGCGCTGGGCTGGGATTTATTTCTGGAAGCAGGGTACAAGAATACTCCTTGTCTTGTTAGCTAATGGTGCTTTTTATTCAAAGAGGCACTGAAGAGATGGAAACTTTCCTTGCTGAGGAAGTAGCAGTCTAGGATGTTGCAGGCTCGCTGTCTCTTTGGAGCGTGCTTCAAGAGGAGCCATGTGCTTAGAGACAGCCCCTGGAGCATGCACTCACATGGGGTGTAGCTTTGATGGATTTCCCAGAGGCTGTCAGCCCAGCCGGGTCATTCCACAGGCAAAGGCTCGATGGCCCAAGGAAGAGGCCATCTGCTGCAATCCGATGCGAGCACGGGACATTGAGCCTGAGGTCTGAGCTCTGGTGGGAGCTTCTGACTGAGCCATGCTGGTCTTAATTTGGATCACAACTGCAGCAAAAATGATTCAGTGAACGTCTGTCACCTCATTTCATTCTTGTTAGTCACTGGCTGATACTGGGTACTGTGTATTTCTGGACTGAAAGGCTCCCTGTGAGCTCTGGAGGTGGCCATTGCATTTAATCAGCCACGCATGGGGGTGCTGCTCCCCGCCATGCATCCTGCCCCATGCCTGTGCTGCCACCTCCTTTCATCTGAGGAGGGAGAGTTGTTGAGAGGAGGAAGGATAGCAATCATTCTCTCATAGTGCAAATTGCCTACAGAAAAAAACAGTGTGCGAGTGGCAAAACAAGAGAAAGATCAGATAACGTGTGTGCTTGTTTGGGGAAAGCCTTTCTCCTGCCTGAAGAGCGGGTGAAAGCATCCAGTGCTGGCTGGAGAGCAAATGGGAACAGCCCCGTAGCTGCTGGCAGGGGCAGCCCCAGGGCACTGAAGGCACCGCTGAGGCCCTGGGCAGTGCTCAGATGGGGTGAGGGAGTGAGAGGCCCTGCAGAAGCTTCCAGGCCACGGCTGGGGCAGCGCACGGGGTTCTGCTGCCCTATTTCTGACAGGGATCAAATGGAAGAGTGGGTCCCTGAGCAGCTGAGCTCCACTTCGCAAAGCGCTTCAGGCATGCAGCAGCCTGCAGTGTGTGAAAAGCCTGTGGGAGGCTTTTAAAAGTGGTCGCGTTAAAAACGCACTGTCACACACATCCACACAACAGTCCCCCAAATGCTTGAATCTGCATTAGTGTGGCGCAGAGTTATACCTTGGTTTGTGTTTGCCAAAGCAAGTGGGGTTTGGGGGTGGGGATGAGGAGCTGTCTGTGGGTCACTGCTGTCACGCAGTGCAGCACGGCAGTCCGATGGAGAGCCTTTGCACATGGGTGGCACCTCTTGGGGCACGGGGCACTGCTTTTTGGTTGTAACGTGCTGTCAGCTACTATTTTGGCAGCCCCAAATCTTCTCATGGGCCTTTCCTTCTGTTTTTATGTATTTATTCATTTATTTATTAGTTATTAGCATTTCCTAGCAAACGAGTAGGCAGTCCTGCATTAAGCATCCCCAGGATGGCTCGGTCTGTGCACGGCTCGGTTCCTGCCAGCAGCAACTCAAGGTACAGACCGGTGATCCTGGAGTGCTGCTCTGACCCAACAGCCACCAAAGAGCATGACGGGGGGGAAGAAAACCAGAAAGAATATCTCGTGTTTTACAACAAACACATTGTAGCGTTGCCCTAAACATCCCATGTTATGGAAACACCAGCCTAAATGTGTGCTAACTGATAACAGTGAGGAAGGCCCGGGGCTGTTCCCAGCACAGCCGCCATGGGGCACGGGGAGGGAGCATGGAGGGAGCAGGGACACGCGGGCCGGACCCCTCACTGACCCATCTCCCTTTGCTCCCACAGACTCACGCCTCACTATGTTTACCCCCAAGCTATCATTCAGCCCAGCGTGGTGATCCCCACCCCCGTGCAGTCCATCGCATCTCCCTACATCGACTACACCGCCGCCAGCCAAGCCTACTCCCAGTACACCACAGCTGCCTACGACCAGTACCCCTACGCTGCCTCTCCCGCCGCGGGCTTTGTGGGTTACGGCTACACGGGGGCTGTGCAGCCCCCCATCACCGCCAGCACCCCGGCAGCGCCCGCCACCTTTGTGCAGTACCAGCCCCAGCAGCTGCAGCCCGACCGCATGCAGTGAGCCCGCCTTGCTGGGACAAGTCCTTTGCAATGGAAGGAGACAATTAGGACAACAAAAGCAGCGGCAAAAGAGAAAAAGAAAAAAAAAAAAACAAAAAGAAAAACCCCACAAAACAGAACCAAGATGCAAAAAAAAAAAAAACAAAAGCAAAAAAAAAAAACAAACAAAAAAAACAAACCAACAACAAAAAAAATCCCAAACCGAACATAAAAAAAAAACAAGGAAAAAAAGAAGTCGCCCTGACCTGTCTCCCATTTATTTAGGTGCATATCAATACCTAAGCTATTTCTAGTGTTACGGGCAAACCCAAAGCCTGGCAGTCTGACTGTGCTCACGAAGAAGGACTTCGGGTAAGTTGTTTTTCAATCTGGACAGATCGCGTCTTGAAGATGTTCTTGAAGTGACTGAAATGATTCACAGGAAAACTGCAGCTCCTCTCACATGTTGCAGGCTGCTTCCATCACCTGTGGGCTTCTTTCTGCCCCCCCAGCCCTCCTCATCGAACCTGCAATTTTCTTATTTACTGTTGAGGTACAGAGGTACTCGGAGAACGTGGAGAAAAGCAATCTTATTTTTTGGTTGTACAAAAACTTTGTAATACTCAGAGATGCCTTACAGAGAAAAAAAAAAAAAAAAAAAAAAAAAAAGAAAAACTATTTTTTAATATTTATTGCGATTTTATTCGCATGAGCTGTGAATTGCAGACAGAAGAATAGTAGTAAGTATCTGCCTTGTTTAATTCTCATTTTACTAAATTATTGTACGTAGTTAAAAGTTCCTAAGTAATTGCTGAATCACTTCAACTTGCAAGAGGGAATATCAGCTCGAGGGAGGGCCGAATATTCCTTTAGTCAACGCACTGTACTATTTTCTTATTGTAATTGTTACTCTGTTAAGATTATCTCAAATTTAGGTATATTTTTAAAATGCAAAAAAAAAAAAGCAAAAAAAAAGCAAAAAACAAAAAACCAACCAAGAATACCGAACATTTTGTCTACTTCAGTAGATCTTTTGTTACAATGCTGCAAACTATGGAGACATTTACAGTATTTATGTCAGAGATTTGGGGCTGTTGGCCAGCTAAGCTTAGGAGAATATCATGAGCGGAGCAAAAGGAAGAAAGGTGTTATTCACTGAACAAATGAGTAAACGTGACCTTTTTATGCTTATAACGCAACAGCCAAATAAAGGAAGAGAACAGGCAATGTAAGTTAAGTGCATTTCTACAAAGAACAGCAATAAACTATTTTAACTTTTAAAGTGATTGGATACTGTTACGGAGTCATGTTTGCTTGGCTGGAGTGCATTAGGGTGTATCAAACCAAGCTGTTGCAGCTGGCCTCTGTCTGCGATGTGCCAGCGTGGGACCTCAGCCCAGCACTGCGATGTGTGGTCACTACCTGGGCACAGCAAGCACTGTTGGTTGCTCTGTGTCTCCCTGTGGCTCTCGGCAGCTGGGGCTTTCTGAGCTCTGGGAGCATCGTGCTGGGGCTGTGCCCAGCCTGGGTGCTTGAGTACAGGCAGTGTGTGTGGAGCAGGGCAGATGGGTGCTGAGCCTGTGCAGCAGTGCTTACACCTCGTGCCGCCTCAGTGCAAAGCCAGGCAGCTGCCATCCCATCTCAGCCCAGAGCTCTCAGGCAGCAGGCAGTGTTCTGCCCCAGCCCTGCCTCAGTCTATGGGCTGCAGAGGTGCCTGCATCCCCTGAACCTCCTGTGCATTGCTCACATGGCCACATGTGACTTGACCTCACTGACTTGCTTTAGAAATTTGGTTTTCAGATTTTGACAATTAGGAATTTCCAATATTTGTTTTTAAAAGTAAATAAAATGATTCTGTTTGAACACGACAGCAATCTATTTAATCTCTGCAAAGGCGAGGGCAGGACTGGTGCCAAGAAGTGTTGCATCTTTGGCACCAGGTTGTGTTACTGCTCAGAGGTGATGATGCCTAAAGCTGTGATGGGGGAAGAGGGTGCTGTAGGACAGAAGTAGAGGCAGGACAGTTCTGTGTCTGATCAACTGCCCTGTTGAAGTTAAAGGCACAGAGCGGGCATGTCTAACGTCATCAGTAGGCTTCAGAGTAAACAGCCCATCTAGATGAATGGAAACAGCTCATTCCTCCCTTCTTCATACTGCATGAGAATGCAGAGCCTGATGGTGCTCTGTTAGCTCTGCTTGGGGTTTTACTTACAACCATGCGGGTGACATTTATTTCCTTTTTAAGTAATTACTTTCTGTATACAGCTGTGGGGCTGCCAAACGAGTAAGAGCTGAGCACCACGTCCAGCCCAGCGCCGGCGGGATTGGAGCCTGGCTGCTGGCTTTGGAGTCCTGTTGGGGTGGGGATATTCAGCAGTTCCTTCTCCCTGTTTGAGTATTTGGTGGGGAGCGCGTTTTGGGGCTGGGAGCTGCTGGAACTGCCTGGCCCTGCAGCATCCCTGTCCCCAAGCCCCAATATGGTCCTGCAGCAGGGCTTAGCACTGGCTGCTGCCTGCACCTGGGGCCTGCCTCTCCCTCAGTCAGTAAGACCAA
Organism: Tympanuchus pallidicinctus; assembly: GCF_026119805.1. NCBI lineage: Eukaryota > Metazoa > Chordata > Aves > Galliformes > Phasianidae > Tympanuchus > Tympanuchus pallidicinctus. The sequence goes on from NW_026294722.1 coordinate 2,290,975, forward strand.
GGCCTCTGAAGTGTCATCTGTCAGGAAAAGTGCTTAAATTGCCTTGCAATCGTTTAAAAGCTTAATTATTATTATTTTTGTGTGAGTGCACTGCTAGATGGAGCCTCATCTTTCCCCTGTGCCATGTGGCTTCTGTTGTCCTATGGCCAGAGACCTTGTGTTGGGCTGCTATTTCCATGCTGGTACAGGCCACCTCCCTGCAGCTGTGCCTGTATGCTCAGTCATTTGCAAGACAAATGCAAATACTTTTCCCAGGAAAGCATCACACTGGGGCTATCCAGGTGAGCGTTGAGCTGCAGGGCATCCACCTGCTGCCACTTGTCAGCATTGCCTTAAATGCCAGCACATCCCTCAACAGCACGCCAGGACTGTCACCCTGACCCAAAGGACAGTGACATCCTGGGGTGCTCAGGCAGTGCAGTGCTGCCCACACGCAGCCCTGCTCCTGCAGCAAAGCCAGAATTTCTTGTCTGCGAGGGAAAGGCCTGAAGTGGGGTTTGGTTGCATGGCAGCAGGGATGCTGGTGGCACTTGCCCTTTAAAATGAGAAGTTCACAGCAAAACGGTTTTACCCCCTCACACACAGGGAATGCTAACAGCATCCTTTTCTTTTTTTCCCCACTTCTGGCCGAAACTTGTTTTTCCCTCCTTTGTGCCTCTCTGAATCCTGCCAGCGCAGAGATTCCCTTGTTCAGAGAGAAAAAAAGGAAAGAAAAAAAAAAAAAGAGAGAGAAAGAAAAAGTTAAGCCTGGGATTAAAAACCCCATCACTAAAATAGTCTGAATAACAAAGTCAACTGCCTGCATGAGGGACTGCCGCATGCCTGTCCCATATCGCCGGCCGGCACAGTCATGTGCTGCTCGAGATAGTTCCTGGCAAAGCTTCTGCTCAGCCTGATAGCCCCGCAGCTGCTGATACTGCTATGCCTGCAGGAACAGCCAAAGTGCTGTGGGATGATGTGGGGGAGAAGCGAATGTCCCTTTGGGAGCAGAGGAATGGGTTCTTCTTGGGACCGGAGCCACCTCGATGCCTCCGATACTTCCCATGGGATGGGGCACCCCAGGGCCTCACTGGGGGATCTGTCCTCACCCCACAGCCTTATCCCTGTGCTGACAGTGCAGCACAAACTTTGTGGCACAGAGGTGTGCCACGGGAAGGGATGATAGCACAGATAAGACCCTGCTGTGTGAGGGCAATGACAGGCTCAGATTTATCAGCTGTGTGCTCAAAGCCCGGCAACACTGGGGCTGGGGGATGGCGTGGAGAGGGGGGAGAAGGAGATGCCTCACATGGAGAGGTCAGAGCTTCATGTGCTGCAGTGCTTTAGGGTGAAACTGCACAATAAAGGCAAGAGCCCGAGAGCCACAAACTCCTCAGCCACTGAACCTGGGCTGTGCCCCAGCAGGTGCTGGGCTGCAGAGGTTATACCCATCCTCTACAGATGTGCATGACTGCATTCATTTACTTGTGTAGGCATTAAAACACATATATAACATCTGAAGAATTATGCAGAGATTTGTTCAGACGTGCATCTATTGTTTATTTATTTGCTTAGATGTTAGAATCCATGTATGTAATTTGAAGACGTAATTTCACACCGTCGTGTTTTAAATTCGGTGTTGCACAGCCCTGCGTGACAGCAGAGACACAGAGGTAATGCCCACATGTGGGCATCATGGCTGTTGTTCTGCATCTTTCTGTAAGAGCCACTCTACTCAGCTTCCATCAGCTATGCAAGAAAGAAGCTTAAGGAGAAATAATGCAGCACAGAAAGGCGAGAGGTGAGCTCCAGCCCCGTGCCTGGAGGTGGGTGGGCAGCCCAGCATTCGTTCCCATTGACATGATGGGCCCCAGAGTCCCAGCAGCAGATTTTGAGGAGCTTTTAGACATACAAAGCCAAAGAGCACGGCCTTTTATAAACCAGCACGGAGCATCTTGCCTCAAAAATAGCACTGAGCATCTTATTACATGTTCAGCACTCAAAAGACCTTTTAAAATCGGGCTAAGCTCGCCTGAGTGGTTCTCGTTTAATCTCTCCCTCTGGATAAACACTGGGGAGTGCACAGATACAGCCGTCCATTTGTTTTCTTGAGTAACATCAGCTGCTCGTGTTTACGTTTGCTTCTTGCATGCTAGCATGTTAAGTAAACCTGGAGCCCTGCGAAATGAAAGTGAAATGAAAGGAATACATGGTACCATTATTTTGCTGAGATCTGGCTTAAAAATTAGCAGACCTTGGCATAAAGATGAGCCCTCAGGGGAAAAAAAAGCCTTCAAACCCCACATCCTACTTTATTTTCAACGCTGTACATTGCTATGACTCATTTTGGAAAGGTAAACCAGTTGTTTCCTGTTTCCGATTAAGTTTGTGTGTGTATATATTTATCCATTAGTTATATATATTTATATGATCTATAGAAAAATCTCGTTAGAAACATACATGCATGAATACATATACGTACTTTCAGCTGCATGCATATTCATATATATACATATACATATATATATATGTATATGAATATTCATGTATACATGGACAGATGTGCAGTATGGTTAGCCTGGACAAGAGAAGGCTCTGGGGGGACCTGAGAGCGGCCTTCCAGAACCTGAAGGGGCCCACAGGAAAGCTGGGAAGGGACTTTTTATAAGGGCATGTGGTGACAGGACAAGGGAAAATGACTTTAAATTGAAAGAGGGGAGAATTAGGTTAGATATTCAGAAGAAATTCTTTACTGCGAGGGTGGTGAGACTCTGGAAGAGGTTGCCCAGTGAGGCTGTGGATGCTCCCACCCTGGAAGCGTTCAAGGCCAGGCTGGACATGGCTGTGAGCAACCTGGTTTAGAGGGAGGTGTCCCTGCTTACAGCACAGGGTTGGAATGAGATGATTTTAAAGGTCCCCTCCAACCCAAACCGTTCTGTGACTCTGTGATAGTATACTTATGTATGCTATAAACCTACATCAGTGCATGGATGGGTGCAGGAGTGAGGGCTGCCTGCTGGGGGCTTTCCCCTCTGCATGCTCCCCCTGTGCTGAGCCCGCTGAAGTGCCTGCAGGGCTCACAGCAGTCTTGCAGGAGCCCTGTGGTTTGTGGCAGCATTCCCACGTGTGCACTTCGTATCAGCCAACTGCGAGTGCTTCTTCAGTCTCACTCAGACACAGCTATTTTGGGCACCTGCATGCTGGATGAGAGCTTCAGCCCTGCCAGCAGCTCTGCATGGGTGAATGGAAAAAATACATATATACACATATAGCCCTTCAGTTGGGGGACTGCTGGCAGGAGTCAGGCTGCCCCAGCTCTGGGCACTGCCATCCCATCCCACATGGGTGAAGGGGAGGTGCTGTAGCCCAACCCACCTCCATCCCCCTCCTCATTCCCATCCCCGCTGCCCCCCCAGCCTTATCCTGCCCAGCCTGCCCAGCCTCCCAGCAGCACCAGGATGAAGTACAGAAAAAATAATAAATTGAATCCAAATGTTTATACCATTGGCACTGTCTGGGGCATGTGCCTAATAAAGATGAAGAGTATTTTCTTGTAACTGCCTGCTAAATTGCCAGAAATGGCTGCTGAGCAGACTGTGCAGAGGCAGGATGGAGGGGGGGGGGGGTTAACCTGGGACAGATGATGGACAGACAGACAGATGCTACGTGTTCTGGCTGCTGCACTGAGATGCCTGGGAAAAAAAAAACAAAAACAAAAACAAACAACCAAACCAACAAAGCCCAGCCCAAGCCATTGCAACAGAATGGCTGCAGTGAGGTGACCGGGCATTTACTCATTTCTTCAGCATCATCAGGCTGTGAACGGGGCCCCGGGGGCGGCGGGGCTGCAGGCTGATAAGGAGCAGCTCCGTAATCTCCAACCCCAGCAGCTGGGCGGGTGGTGGTGATAACGCACATGCACAGGGTGTCCAGAGTGCTGTGGGGTTTGTGTAGGTGCAGGGGGGGTAGGATGCAGTGTGCCCACAGCACAGCACCCTGCTGCCACCCTCACTGGGATGCTGCCCGGTCAGGGCACAGCACACAGCTGTCATCAGGGTGGGTATGGGCAGCCCGTCTTCTGATGGGGGTAGAAAGCCAAAATCTCAGTGCTTGGCTAGCACTGCCAAAACAAATGGCAAAAACCAACTGTGGAGCTCACACGCTGATTAGAGGAGTTCCTCATTGGTGTGAGGGGCACGGGGACCTGCAGACCCCCCATGGAGATGTGCAGGATCTGTGGATGCCCACGGGGCACTGGGACTGTGCCCTAGCACCAGGAGCACTGAGCGCCGCCGCTCTGCATTGCCACTGCTCGGCTCCTGGGACAGCCCCTGTGTGCCAAACTGCACACACGATAATCTCTGCTGCAAAGCACATTTTTGCCAGAGGGCAGCAAGATAATATCTTAAAATAGCTCTGCGTGACATTTGAGGGGTCTGTGCCACTGCCTTTTCCATGGGCTGCCTTCCCCTCCTGCCCTCCTCAGCTCTGGGCAGGACCATCCCGTGGGAAGGCTCTGCTCCTACAAGCTGAAGCAGCCACGTGTAACTGCGGAGGCAGCGCTTTCTGCAGCGGGCATCGCGCTCTCCTCGTGGCACGGTGCACTGCGTGGCACTGCAAGACAAAGCCCTGCCTCCACACCTCGCTGTGCCCGCAGTCCCTGTGCCAGAAGTTCCGCGCCTGCTCTGCCCGCGCTGCCTTGGCTTGGGCTGAACAGAATTTGGCCAAAGCACCGGCAAGGGAACAAAGCGGAGAGACCCAGCAAAGCGTGGGGGAGCTGGAGGAGGGCCCTGCTCCATGCACAGCCTGTCTCCAGCACCAAAAAACAACACTGCATGAAAGTTCAACCTTCCCCTCGCTGCCATCGCCTCCTTCTCCCTCTCCCTCTGCTCCCAGTGCTGCTCAGGGAGAATGGGTCGTGTTTGCTGGGGTGCACTGGCAGCTGTGTGACACCGTGGAGAAGAGTGAGGGGACGATGCCAGCATCCTGCCTTGGGCAGGACACCTCCAGTGCTCTGTGCTGCAGGCGCACAGCCTTAACCCCCATGGTGCCAGCTGGGCATGGTGCAGCACCGCAGGCCTTGAGCTTGCAGCAGCACTGACAAGCAAATGCTTTAAAAGAATGTATCCCCCCACAGTGGATTTTAGGCACACGCTCCAAATCTCTCCTGATTTGCTTATGCTTCTGTGCTGCTTCTAGCATGTCATCTTTAAAGGCAGAGTTTCAATTTCTATCTAACCTTTCTTAATGGAAGGTTAGAAATGCCTTCAAAGAAAATAAACATTGCAGTGCCCACACAAATTTTCTAACTTTTTAAAAGGCCCATGAGAGCAGCTGCATTTAGGAAATGAAGCAGCTCACATAGACAGGAAAATGTGGCCCACACACTGCTGCACTGCAGACCCAGCTCCTCTCTCAGAGGCCAAACTGCAGCTAGTCCACAGCACCCAGTGTTTGGGTGATCCTGGGAGCCAGTTACTGGATTCTTATCCAGGGCACAGACACCTTGTGTCCTTCCAGCCCCTTCTGCTGTGCTAGTATCCCCAAAATCCAGCCCTGCCTGTGAGTGCATCCCCGCAGCTCTGTGTGTCACCCCCTATGGGTGCCACGCATGGCCTGAGAGCAGCCAGTGGCCGCTCAAGCAGCAGCACAGGGCTGTATGGAAATGCAGCACTGTATCTCAGCAGCCATTAAATGCACACCTGCTCCCACATCGTGCCGTGGTGGGATGGCCCTGTCCTCTAAGACATGCATAGGTGGCTCCTTGAGTTGTGTTTCAAGCACCCAAACCAGCCATCTAACCCAGCCACCCACCAAACCAGCCATAAAACCAGCCATCCCAAGTGGCTCCCTGGAATGGCTGCCCTGTGTCCTCCCTGCAGGTGGCCCAGGGATGGCCCTGTCCCCCTGTGGCCTGCCTGCCCCTAGCATGCTGGTGGTGATAAGGCTGGAGGGTGCTTCGCTATTACTGTTATCAGAACAAAATAAAGCCTGTCTGCCTCCAATACATTCTTTTGTCTTAATTGTTCTATTTCCCTGTGCCTGTGCGCTCCTGGCCACACCACTCCTGCCAGGAAAGCAGAGCGCTGATCATCCTCAGATGGTTCACACAGAGGTTTCTGTTTTGTTTTGTTTTAACAAGGATCCAAGATGATTGGGGGAGGGAAAGAACTTTTGTCCTCTGCTTAAAATAATTCAAGAGCTTTCCACTGCCTATGCCAGGCCAGGCCGAAGCAGATATTTGCATAACAAACGAGCTTCTCCTCGCTCTTCAGCCCCAAGCGACTCCTGAGGCTCCTGCTCCATTCTCCAGCTCCAGCTCCAGCTCCAGCTCCAGCTCCAGCTCCAGCTCCTCCCCATCGCTGTCCCAAAGCCCCATGCAGGAGCTCAGCTGAGGGCTTTCATGGAGCAAACTGGAGAAGGTGGGTGGAAACAAATGCTACCAGAGCCCCAGCGCCATCCAAACATTGCATTCTAAGGAAGAAAGGTGGGAGAGAAGGCAGTTATTCATTTTGAAATGAGTTTCCATCGAGATTAGATCCTTTTTTTAATTACATGTCATTATGGCTACATAATTAAAAACAACAATCCATAATCGGGCAGATGCTATCATCCCTCCACAGACCTCTAGACCTCTTGAGCATCTTTGCAGCCCACAGGTAGCATTTGCTACAGGGCAGAATGAGGATCCTTCTGGCCATTTTCAACAGCGTTCTGAGGCACAACGTCCTTGCCCTGGGACGGCGCTGCCCTGGGCCTCAGGTTTGATCTGATTCCTCCCACCTGCAGCTCGCTGCCTTGTCTGCTTCCTCCTCCTGCCCAGTGCCAGCTGCTCACAAGCCCCGCCGCATCAGTGCTGCAATGGCACAGGTATGGGCAAACGTTAAACCGGTCAGCAGTTTACAAAGACAAGAAAAAAAAAAAAAAAGGCAAAAAAAGACCAACAAATAGTTGACTCCGTTCCCAGGCAAATAAAAAAGAACAGTTTGGGATCGTCACCAGTGTCCCTTTGTTTACGGAATGCAGCAACAGAATAGACAAGGAAAGAAAAACCCCCGCTGATAGCGACAGCTCAGCGTGGGTGAAGCAGGCAGGGACATGCCCAAGGAAAGGAGGGTCAGGCGGTGCCTATCTGCTGCTGACGGGAAATTAATGTGCCCAAAAGCACTTAAAAGAAAATAAAAAGGACCAGACCTGATTGCAGCAGTTAGAAGAGATGTATTCTTGGCACGGAAACAAAAAGCAAATTCATAGCAGGTTTGGAGCCGATCTTACTGGCTTACATGGGATTTTATACTTTGGTAATTCCATTGTTGGCTGGTGATACCTGATTTATGGCTGAATAAGGTCCTGATCCTGCAAACATTTACTTATGTATTTTAGTTTTACCTTTGCCCCAGACGCCCTATTAATTTCACTGCAGTGAGGATAGTGCTTGTTTGCAAAGCTGGCGCCTTTGCAAGAAAATCTATGCCATAACGCCTGAGATGAGGAGGAAATTTTGCAGTGAGAAGTGAACTCTCCCAGACGGGTGACTGCTTGTGGCCTCAGGCAGAGACAGCGTGGCACATGCAGCCCCTCCAGCCCAGGAGCTTCAGCAGGCAGCAGGGAGAGCCCTCAGCTGAAGCCTGCAGCTGCTCTCAGCTCTGGCAGCCACTGCAACAAGTGGAGAATCAGGCAGCAGTGTGGCATTAAGTTCAGTGTTACACCGTCATTTCCCCTGGGCAGACCATCAAGACGAGCTTCTAAACAGAGCCAAAACAGTATTTATTTGTTGTTTCCGTTCAAGAAAGTGACATTTACCATTAAAACCACTGGGTTTAGTCTATACCCTCCTTGTAAGAAGAGGGGACATGCTAAAATTCATCCACCAAACACCATCCTTTAACAACACAACGACCAAATCTGCTTCAGGTTGATCACAAGAATAAAAACCTGACAGAGGGGAGGAAGAAAAGCTGCGAAGTTGTGGACACATGGACAGAATGCAGCAGCTTCGGCTGCCAGCCCAGCAAGATGCTCCCAGCAGAGCCGTTGCTCACATGCCCATCACATGGGAACACTCTGCTGCTAAAACCAGCCGAAAGAGAAAAAAAAAGGGGGGGTGGTGGTGGTGGCTGTGTATCTTGGAGCAGCTGCTTCCCTCACTACTGCCGCCAAGCCTTCCTGAGAGCAGAGCTACTCCTCAGTGCAGGGCAGAATTCATTTGCTCACAATGGAGCCATGGGGGCTCTGCGGGCAGCCCGGGCTGTGCACGGCCAGGGGCTGCTGGGGGCCTGGAGCCGGGCCCAGGGGCACTGGAGGCTGTGGGAGGGCTCAGAGCAAAAGCCCTCCGGTGCAGATCTGTGCTGCTCCCTGTAGGAGATGCTTGGCCAAGATGCAGCAGTTCCCAGCCCACACTAAGTGCTAGCTGCCCAGCAAAGCTTGGAAGCTGCTCGTGTGATGTAGGGCACTTCGGCTCCGTGTGAACACTTCCTCCCTGGCACATCTGTCGAAGAACAGAAGCAGCAAGACATGTGCTGCTATACTTTGATTTCAGCATCTCTACAAGCTAATGGCTTGCTGCCTGTGGGCTGGGGCTCCTGCTCCAGAGCCTGAGCACAGCGTGATGTGGGTCTGGAGTTGTGCAGCTCAGGTGGATGCAGCCTGCAGCAAATCTGGGCAGTGCTGGGGCAGAGGGCACAGCCACAGCTCTGCTGCAGCACCCTGGCCCTGTGTGCCTTGCACGGCTGCAGGCTGCTCCCACGAGCTCTGGTACACTTCCAGAGCAACTCCTGTGAATTTGGCTCAGCTTCTAACGCAGCAGCCTGGAGAAGTGAATATTGCCTCTCTACACCAATTTAATTATATATAAAATTAGAAGGAGGAAGTCTTAGTTAAAATTTCATACTTCTGGAAGACAGCCGGTTCGTTAGCATCACTTTAATGAGGCACTAACCTCACTGTAATGCTTTTATTAATGCTCGTCACTTATTGAGTGCCAACAGCTTGGCTCCTCTCCGACAGGCCGGCTGGCCCGCAGAGTGAATGGTTTAGGGGTTCTTTGATGCAAAATGCGAGCGCGTTTCCACCACAGCCACAGGACAAACGACAGTTGGTGAGATGAGACACAGCAAACCCCACCAGATGGTGCCCAGAGCGGGCGATGCAGCGAGAGAGTGAGATTGGGACAGACGCAACGGGCCCGGGAGGAACAAACCAAGAAAGCAGAGGCGATGCTGTCCCACTGACACCACTCCTGTTGGCTGCAGTGGGGTCAGGATGGGGCCAGGCCAGTGAGCAATGACAGCCCATCAAAAACACGTCTCACAATGGGCTTTCTTTGGCCCAAGCAGCCTCCAAGCACCCAGGCTCCTGCACTCTGCCCTGCCCAAGAGCAGAGTCCGCTGCTCGCAGGTAGAGCCCGGGTCTCCAGGCACACCTTTCAGACATGGACACAGACAGAAGGACGAGATTACCCCAACAGCTGCCAGGACAACAGCCCCACACCTCCTGGGAGCTGAGGTGGCATATGCCATATGTTTCTCCTCCTGTTCCTTCAAACTCTCTGAATAGAGGGATTAGAAATTATCCATTGCAGCCTAAAACAGCAGAGCCAAGTGTGGGCTGATATTCCAGCACAGAGCTTACCATGGCAGCAGAAAGCTGGTGGGTGCTGCATGCGCACCAAAAAGTGGGGCATGGGTTGGCTCTGGTTTCCTACCACCTTCTAGGAATGGCTGCAGAGGTAACAGGAGAGCCCTCAGCAAAGGATTCAGCTCCATGGCTGTCATACTCTCGATTTTTCCTGCAGCTGAAATAGAGCACTCCAAGTCAGCAACAAAAAGAGGGAAAAAAGATTATGCAGAGCAAGGGGGAGGAAGGCAGTCGGCTGCCTGGCACAGAGCGGTGGGACGGGGCCAGCTGGATGAGAAATAGGGCAGAGGCTGGAAAAGCAGGGAGAAACCCCCCCGTCCCCATTGCATTCTACCAAATCCGCAGAGCAACAGCACCAAACCACACAGTCATTGAACTGGAAAATTCTCAACATTGTTTTCTCCACCTAATCTGACAAGATTCAAAGCCAAACATGGACATTTCATGGGGTGCTGATGTGCTTTTTTCCCTGTGAAAGTTTCTCTGGGTTTCTGTGGGAACCAACCTGGTTCTTGTGAAGAAAATAATCATAGAAGAGAAAAGAAAGAGGATATTTTCAAGGAAAACTAGTGAAATGCAGCAGCTCTTAAAGTGACTGCTACAGGTAACTGGGGAAGTGGTAAAACAAAGTTGTTTTTCCAAGTATATTTTTTGCCAAAATATGGGAGTTTTTTTGGTGAAATTAAGAGCTTGCAGGGCTGCTTGGGCCCAGGTGTAGCTGTTGTGCAGGCTGGGCTGCCAGCATGCAAACACAGCTCGCTCACTACAGTGGCTTTAGCAGCAAAAAAACCTCCAAACTTGATATTTTAAATGGGATTCAGGGCATAGAGAGGAAGTACGTCGTCCTGGTCAGAAACAAGAAGACTCATTAAGAGCTCAGTGCAGCTGTAAACAAGATGCACGTTGTTAGGGTTCATCACCCTGGCAGAGAAAACTGTGTCCAAGCTTAATCAAGGTAGAAGGGGGAGTTTGGGAAGCATCACATCCATGGCACACGTCCCTGCTTTGTCACATCGCACCAAGCACTCGATAAAAGGTCCCTTTGAAGAGGAGCCAAGTTCTTCCTTGCTCTACTACAGCCCTGTTGTGTTGGGTTCGCTGAGCCGGGTTTCCAGTCGTGCAAAGGATTTGTGAGAGGCAGAGAAAGAGTGAGAGCGTACAGAGCGCGTTGTGGCTCAGAGGGAACAAGAGGTAGAGCTGTAATTAACTATTGGGCTTTACTTCTGGGTTTTTTGTTCTGGCAGTGGGACAAGCAGCGCTGTGTTGGTAGAATGCCGGCCCTGCGTTATGAGCAGGCTTGCCTTCTGCATGCAGTTGGTTTCATATCGTTAGATATTCAAAATCCACACGCCACGTCCCCAAAATCACAAGATTGGTAAGCAAATCCTGAGATTAAAAAGGCTAATAGTAACAAAGGGCTGCCTTTTGTCTCTTAGTGGAGCTGTTAGCCTGCCAACCTGATTTCAATAGGGACTTGGGTAAAGGAAAATAAAAAAGGGAAGGTGAGACTTTCCCATGGTTACACCAGGAGTTTAGTTTCCCAGAAAAGCGAATCTGTAATTCATCTGTAATGTAATGAGATCATTTCCATCTGATGAAGCCTAAGTTTATATTCAGAAAGCTAAAGAGAAAAAAAAAAATCCAGCATCTAAAAGCATATGAGCCAGCCAATGGGTACTGGGATGTGTGTGTACCCAATCAGAGCACACAAAGAAAGTGCTTTTTCCTTCAATTAGGGGACTGTGGCCCTGGTTTCCTTAGCAGCATTCACTCTGCAGTGGGTAGCAGAGGTGTGAAATGGAGATGCTCATGACACAGAATGCCTGCAGCCTCCTGGGGCAGCTCGGGACCACAGCCTGATTCCTTTTCCTCTACTGGGTGTAATGCTGTGGTAGGAACGGCCCAGAAGCTTCTCTTAAAAGCTTGTGGCCCTTTCTCTGTCTTGGGTTTATTGGGCATGAGCTCAACTACTACATGTCAGCCTGCTCTTGGGAAGGAGCTCAGCTGGCCGTTCCTGTGAGGAGCTGGGAGCAAGCAGGGTGCTTTGGCATGGCATTAGCATGGGCTGATTAGTGGCAGGCACACCCTCATGCTCCTGCCAGCAGCCCCAACCCAGAGCACCATGGCTCTGCCCACCAGCCATGCTGCCTTTGTCCATTTCCCCGCAGCTGTTTGCTCTCAGCTCTGCTGCTTGGACAAGCTGGCCACAGTGGCTGAGCGTTGTTGCTATTTGTTCTCAGCCCTGGCTTGGCTTTGTTGCCACAACCAGGTGAGTACGCAGTCGGTTGGTTCTCCCACTTACTTTCTACTGGAAAGGGACTTCAAATATTTGCTTTCAGAAATATTTGCAGCAGCTCCTCTACAATTAACAGCATCAACCGAAATGCTCAGAGGGGATGGGAGAGTGCTCCTGTGCTTTCACTCTCTCCTCAGTCTTGCTATGATGACCCAGAAACTCTTGGACTTGGTTGCTTTGCTACTGGGTGCATCTGATGGGCAACATATTAGAATATATGTGGGAATTGCCATTGGCATCACCATTTTAGACATCCCAGTTCCTATTCCATACCAGACAACTTTGCAGCTCTCAGGAGCAGCTTTCAGTAATACTTGTACAAAATCAGAAAGTCTCATTGACTCACCTTAGGCTGATAGCAGTGCAGCAGAATAGAATCTAGCCCTTGCATTTAATGAACTACAGAACTGCCTGAGGTTAAGTGCTAATTACAGAGGTACTGATCTGGTCATGCTGGGTTACAGTGCAGGACACCATCCAACCAACCAACCTGGCAAAGCGTGCCTTAATTCAGACGGGAGCTCCAGCCAGACACCCATCCATTGAGCATGGATGCTCTGCTTGGGATCAGTTCAGGGAAGGGTTTCTCTTTGCACAGCAAAGGCTGAGCTGAGACTTCCACTGTATGGGCTCCACAGCCTGCTGGGTATCTGTGACTGCCATCAGCCTACTGCAACCTACCATTGGGAACTTGCTTTAGCAGGGGGTTGGATGAGATGATGCCCAGAGATGCCTTCCAACCTCTGCAGTTCTGTGACTCTGTGATCACTTGAAGCCTCCAAAGGCGGTCTAAATCCCAGATGAGCTTCCACTCCCTCAGAACACACAGACCTAATGGCTGTATTTCAAGAGCAGACTAAGAATTTTGGAGACAAACTCCGTTGCTGAGATGTGCTCTGAGAGCCTGGCTGTGTTGCCAGGAGATGGGCTTTCCTCCAGACACAAATCATTGCTCCCTGCTGCAAAAGGGATCCACAGTCACAGCAAGTCAACATGAGCTCTGCAAAAAGGGAGAAGCGACCCAAACCAAGGAGTGTTTGGTTCTGGGCAGTGCATCCCGAGAGCTGCTGGAGAGATGCCACTGCCTGCAGGGTGCAACACTGTGCAGCATCAGGACAGCACAGGATGGGGCAATCCAAGCAGGAAATCCAGGGGTGGACTCTGGTCAGTGGGTTTGGGCAGGAGCAATGTCTTCATCATCACCTCTCCCTACTGCCCGACTGGAGTTACTGATCTGTAATGCTGTCAGACTCACATACTGCACAGCATGCGAGTTGTTGCTAGGTCCCTTTTATTCTCCATCCTGCCTGGGCAGAGCATGCTTTTGGCTTTATGTACGCTGTAGTTTCTCTCTTTTTGTTCTTTATTTTGTTCTTCTTTTTTTTTTTTTTCCATCTCTTGTAAAGACTTTGCTATGTCAAAATCTGTCAAACAACTCCTCGTGCCATGTTTTTACAAGAATCCTACTTGCTGAACGGTGCCAAACACCCTTTAAACAATACTCAGTGAAGTATTGCGTTGCTGTGCTCTCTCTTGCATGCCATATTTAGACAAAAGTTAGGGAATTCCCTGGCCTAAATGAGGGCTTGAATGAACCCATTCTTTTCCCACCTCAGCTAAAAATGTACGTGATCACACCAGGCAGGCCTTCTTCTCAGCTTTATTATTCATTGATTCCGCACTTTATCTGTCTAGAAATCAGAAAGGAAAAAAAAAAAAGGAATCAGAAAAAGAAACGAATGAAGTGCATGTGAGCACAGACACACGCTGGGTCCTGCTGGGTGCATTCCCACCCCAGGCAGCAGAACACAAACACCGCACCCCACGCTGACACCCAAGCCGAGCGCAAGCGACGTCACATCACAGCCAAATGCAGCTTTATTGCTTGGGCCCGGTGCAAACAAGCAACAAGGTTACGGCCGAACCGCGATCAAGGTTTTCGTGGGGGTGCTGGCAGTGCACCAGGACCCTGTCAGCCACCAGAATGTTCTGCACAAAGGCCGCAGCACGTGGGGCACGGCGTGTGCTGCCCTGTGAGCAGCAGCCCGGCGAGCTCTGCGCTCCCTGCACACGCTGCCCTGCACGTCCATCCATTCAGGCAGGCGAAAGCCGGAGTGCAAGGGCTCCTACTGACAATGCAAAAGTCAATGGGGCTGCAGATCTTTCTGGAGCGGCTATTGAGGCTCCGCATTCCAGAGCGCTATGCTAATCGCTTGTAGCCAGCCCTCCAACATCCCTGCAGTCAGTAATGTTTAAACTCTTTGCCATACTTTTGTCCACAGTGCGTGGGCCCCCCAGATTTTATGACATGTGGCTCTCCCACTTGCTGCCAAGTCCTGTGGGATGTCAGCCCACAGGGCCCAAGCAGATGCCTTCCACGCATGAAATCTGTTGGAAAAGCATCAGATAAAAGCCCGTCTTCCCCTCTGCTCTGTTCCATAAAGCACTAAAAAATGCTCACTATTCTGCCCCGAGAACCGACTTAGAAGGAAATCTGAACCCTGAAGCTGAGCATTGACAACCACAGTGTATGCAGTCTGAAACACAAGGTGAAATACTCTGAAAAAGAAGGCATTAAATGTTTTATATACAAGCATACACATATAAAATCCATTACAGCCGTAATGTATCCGTGCTGCTGATGGCGATGGTGGGGACCTGGTGATGGTGCAGACAGGATGCCAACAGCAGCTGCCTGTAACTGCTGTCATTTAATTCCTTCAGTGTGGCTTGAGACAACATAATAACTGAGACATCAGTCACGGCCTGAGCAGCCTGGTGCTCCTGGTGTTATTGCCACTGTGGGAAGCAATAGAGGAAAGGAATGGGACGGAGAGAGCTGTAGTGCTACAAAATGCACCCTTAGGATCAGATGCTCACAAGCACTCAGTTCCCATTTAGGAACCAAAATGAAGCTGGCAGGATTTCAGAAGTGCTCAGCATCTATCAGCTTCTACCGAGAACATGCTGAGCTCTTCTTGAAATTGTTGGAGAAAAACAATTCAAAGATAAGAGCCAGCTTGTGGTTTACAATTAACATCATTGTATGGGTCTTCTTGGCAGTTTGGCAGGAGCAAGAATAGTGGCTTTCACACGAGATATTCCGTATGAATTCATGTCTGAAAGCATGCAGGCAGGTCTGTGAGCAGTCACCCCACTGACTGCCTCCTGTGAAAACTGCGCACCCTAAGGAGAAATTTCCCCTTTGTGTTAAATGATGCCTTGTGTAGCACTCAGCAAGATGGGATCGGCTTCTGATTGCATCAGTAGAGACCAGAAAGAGCAGGATGAGCACATAACACACTGAGATGCAGTCAGGAGAAAACATCTGGAGAAACGCACTGATTTAGTCCTAAATGACATCAGTTTCTGACTTACAATTAGGAGCAATATTATACACAGGTTGATATCTTTAGTCCTCAGTAAGCTCTGTCCCACGAATGCACAGATGCCTTCTGGCAGTGGTGCAAAAGCAGTGTTCTCACACAGCCCAGCAGGGCTGGCTCCAGCACACACCTCCAGCAGACAGAGAGGGCTCTCAGATCTCACCACACCAGGAATTCCCTACACAGCTGTGCCTCAGTCAGAACTGCTGGGTAACACCCAGTTCTGGGACTACATGTTTTGTTCTCTTGCACCTAAGGAAAAGTTCTGTTTATTCTCAATAACGGGTGCAAATCACAAATGGACGGAACCCAGAGGAGCTGTGCTCCTTTAGAAGGCAGATAAAACACCACACAGCCATGCATCCCAGACCTTACAAACTCAGGCTGTGTTGATTTACTTCCCAACATCTAGAAATGAAAGCAGAACAACAGCAAAATGCATGCTGCTGTTTTCCCTTCTGACCAAAACATTTAGCGTGCCGTTCCTCAAATGTAACGATTCTGCACAATTCATTACACCCATCCATCACAGCTCGTTTTTTACAGCTGTAGCAGCAATGCTGAGTCAGGGCCTGAAGCAGTGATGGAGCACCTGATGGGAAGGTGGGGCCAACACAGGAGAGCACAGGTGTAAGCAGTGCATCTGAGTGATGGAAGGGCTGGAGCCAGGATCCACCCCTTTCAGTCCTCATTTAAGGGCTGGCAATGGAGATGTGGGTATCTCTCTTTGGAGGTTCCTGTGTATCTGAGGTCTGTTGAAGGTAAATAGTTTTCTTTCTTTTGTTTCTGCATCAATAGTTGTTGTTGTTGGGCTTGTTCTCATTTGCTGCAGCCTAGAATTGTGCCACTTTGCTATTATTGCTGTATTCTCTGTCAGCAAATATTATAGCATTACAATAGCTAACTTTGTAGGCAATAATTTGCCCAACAGGCACCAACCCTAGGGGGAATGCTCTATTCCCAGGAGGTGCCTCTTCAGAATAGATTACTGTAATAGGCTGCAGGAATGGGAAAACAATTGATTGCCATGCTTTGGCCAAGGAGCAATGCTGTCCTTCCTCTCCTGAATTTGTTCTTCATAGGACAGGACAATCTGAGAAGATTTAGCCAAGAGAATTCTCCATGCCAGTAAGTACTCAATTCAAGCGTGATCTCCCAGTGAGCAGGGAAGACACAGAGCTGCAGAATCACTGCCACAGCACTGAGGGTCAAACACTCATCTGTCTCCGAGCTGAGCTGAGCAAACCCAGGTGAGAGGAAACAAAGAGAAATAACAAATTAAAAGGTGTGTCTCCTAGGAAGGGGTGCTGTGGGTGTTCCTGCCCCCAGGAGCTGGTTGCTCACATGCTAATGCTTGGGGTTTGGACATGGCCTTTGAGTCCTCCTCTCGGTTCCTTTTATTCCCTGCTAGGTTTACACAGCCTCTCAACTTCTAGTGTATATTTAGTCCAAAGAAAAACACCATTAAAATGCCAAGGAGGTTTTCAAGACAATTGTTTTATTATATTAAACTAACTTCAAGTCTAAACTCTGCTTCTGTGAAGTTACTCAGTAGATGGGTTGCTTCAAACCTAAATTGCTGACCGAGTGCAACCATCACCAAAAAAAGATCACAGCTTTCACAGGTCAATCAGAGCAGAAAGGCTTCAACAAGAGGATGCCTGACTTCAGGGGTCTGCACACAGCCCTTCTGCTCCGGCTGCTATCCCAAAGATGGGCATCCTTCAATGCAGAAGGCACCTTCCCCAGTCCTGGTGCTGCCACCTGAGCAGTGCTGCAGCTCTGAAATGCCCAGTGCTTCTGTGTGCAGCTCTGGCACATGCTTCTTCTGTTTCTGCTGATGCTTCAGAGGAGAATCAGTCTGAGCACCACAGCCTGTGTGTCACCCAGTGAAACCCAAGAGCTGCATCCATTTTTAGCACCCGGCTGCTTGCCTGGAGATATGTTGCATTATCTGACCAACACGTAAGGGAACAAAATGAACTGCAGCTCCCCCTGCCACTTATTTACCTTCAGTTTAAACAATGCCTCTGCAGCCTGCTCTGCTCTCTCCTGTGCACCCATTTACTCAGCACCTCTTGCAGGGCTGCTCTATTTTTAAAAGTGTGCTGCTGGCTTTTATCTTCAGCTGGCTGCTTTTTTTTTTTTTTTTTTTTTTTTTTTTTTTTTTTTTTAAGCTCTTGTACTCTCTAAACTTATTTAAAACATGTTGGCAGATAAAAGTAGCAAAGGGAGATACAGCAAATGCATCATGGTTGGCACTGATAATTGAGAATTAAGGCAAGAGATAACAGCAGAGGTTAAAAACAAACCATTAAGCTGAACAGCAGCAGTGTTGGTGCTCAGCAGGTGAGCTGTGAGGAGGGAGCTCTGAGGCCATGAGCACTGAAGGCCTCTGGGTGCTGAGTGCACCAATACATCACCCCAGTACATGCAAAACCACTTCAAAGTCTGGGCATCATTAGAGCTAAGAGTCTTGTTCTCCTGAGGTTGTGGTGTTTTTTTATTAACAAATTTGGTGACTCTCTTCGCCAGGTTTGTTTCTGTCTTATTTCTATCAAATCTTGCAATATTTTGGTTGTGTTTTGGTTTCTGTTTCATGCGATCTGTAACCTTTGCTTTTCTCTATGGATCTCATCTGGACATTTAGAGGAAGTCGCAGGCTCATGGACTTGTGTACATGTTATGGCTTCCTGCAGTGCATCCGTCTCTGTGTACGTGGGGGAAATTCTCTCTCAGATGGAGCAGGAGTTGGGGCTTTGTTTGCCTGATGCTCAGGTGCCAGCTGTGCCCTGTGGGGCTGCCCTGTGCTCCCATGGTGTTCCTGCAGCAGTCCCACAGCCGCCTCTGGTACACTGTGCACGTTGGGGGCTGAGCTCAGCTCCATTTCACATTCAGGCTGTCTCAGAGCTGGTTGGAATGAGGGCTTGCTAAAGCTCCCATCAGATGCTGACGGGCCTTTTTGTGCCAGGAAAACGGATGTGTGTGACAACAGCAAAAGTGCCTGGAAGCATCCCAAAGGCTGAGTGAAACGAGGGAATTTTGAGTGGCACCAAACAAAAGGAGCAGTGATTTAATTGCCACAGATGGGGAGGGGGGAGTGGTGTTAGGAAAAGCAGGAGGCTGAGATTAGCGAGGCAATAAAATGAAAATGGGCAAGAGGTGGAGCAAACTGTGCTGAGATAAGGGGAGGTGGATTTCAGTGGCGGCAGATGGAGGGGGAGCTGGCAGCCAAAGAGGGAACAAAAGGAAACCCAACAGGTAATAAATCTGTAAAAATCTCAATCAACAACTCGAAATACCATTTCCAAACTCTTTCCTCCAGGGAGCTGTGATTACAGCAGATGGATGTGCGGGGCTGTGTGCTTTCCTCAGATGCACTGAGGACCTCCATCCAGGTGAGTGCGGCTCCTGTAAGCAGCGCAGTCCTGGCACAGCAGAATGGTGGTCAAACAGCAAGAGGTGAAAGAAACACCTTCTTCCTTGGCTTCCAGGCTGACCATTTGACTCAGCCTGAGTCAGCAGCACG
Source organism: Tympanuchus pallidicinctus (assembly GCF_026119805.1). Taxonomy (NCBI): domain Eukaryota; kingdom Metazoa; phylum Chordata; class Aves; order Galliformes; family Phasianidae; genus Tympanuchus; species Tympanuchus pallidicinctus. Next base: position 2,309,801 of record NW_026294722.1, read on the forward strand.
AAGGCAATGCGCTGTGTTTCCTCAAGCCCTGTGGCAGCACACTGCACCAGGTATCTCAGCTCTGGGTGATAAGGCAGCTGTTAGCAAGAAACTCATTAATGAGTAAAGCTGGGAATAGGTGATTAATAACAAGCAAGCATCTGGCCACTTTTAAGGAGTCATTAAGGCCTTGACCATGGAGGTTTTAGCAGATAATTTCTAGAATATCTGTGTCATGTTGGAAAGGCATCCCACATGCTGAGCCTTTGCAGGCCTTTGTGTAAACCACATCAATCCCCCAGTTCTCCATTGCTGCAGGTGGGTCTGTCCCAATTCTCCCTGGCTGTATTCCCATCATTAGATGGGAGATCATTCATTTGACATAATATTCTGGGAGAATGGAAAATATCTGGGTACTGCAAGAACAAAATGGGGAATGAATAGGTGAAGTATGCTGGTTGCTCTGAGCTGGCACTTTCCCACCTAAGTGTAGGCATGGTCTGACTGCTGCTGAGATGGGTTCATTGAGCCCTGCTTCCAGGCTGCCCCTTCCTTACCCCACATGGGTCTGTCTTCCTCCCTATGCCTCCTCAGCCTGTGTAACATCTCCCTAACCCAAAAGAACAAAATTGTACCATAAAAGGGTATAGATCATTGTAAAAAATAAATAAATAAAATATTTATGCTTTAAAGGCTTCCATTAGCTTTCCCTCATTGTTCGTTACAGGTAGGGCAAGAAGATGCTTGGAACAATGATCCTTACTTGTGGCCTTTAAGAATCATAGACCAGAAATGAAATTTCATAGCTAAAAGACCAGATGTAAGGGAAAGGGGAGGAAAAAAATGCAGTCTAGCACAGGGCCAGGAGAGCTGTGAGCAGTGAGGGGGCACAGGGCAGAAGGAAGCCAGGGCCACAGCTGTTTGTCCAGGAGTTTTCTTGGAAACCCCTGGGACTCCTTGCTCCCAGCATGTCAATGGGAATAAGAAGCATTTCTACAACGCTGAGCTGACTGCAAAATCAGGGGTGGTCTGTTTGCTTTTTTTTCCCTTAGGGAAGCACTGTGGTCAGCCAGAAGTTCTTGGACAGACAGTAGGAGTTAAGTGCATGAAATCTAACACTCCATGCCATATACCAGAGGTCAGGCCCAGGGTCCCTTCAGATCCAAAGCACAAATGCAGCAACTGTTTCCCACCAAGAAAGCCCTCCACAGCCTGTTTCTGGAAAATGCAGAGCAGAGGCAGAATGAGATGGGAGAACAAAGTCAGTCCAATGGACACAAAGCACTGCGAGTCGACATCTGATGTCAGTGCCTATGGACACCAAGGCTTGGCTCAGCTGCAGGGCCCAGCAGTGGCAGCCCAGGGTGCTGGTCCTTGTCTGACCCCGCTGTGTTTCACATGCTGTTCTCCTCTGGGCTGAGCCAGCTCATCCCGCTCAAAACTCTGACTGAAAACATCATCTAAAAACAGCTCCTCGTGCTGGTGCCCAGGGGGGAGGAGAAGAACTCAGCAGGCACAGATGGAGCTGCAGTAAATAGCGGAGCCGACGGGACGGGGTGGGATCTCACACTGACAGCAGCAGCTCTGCATGAGTTGGGATGCAGGATGTGCAACTGTGAACTCACAGCTCCTCTGCATTCAGGGCTTGGAGCTGGCAATGAATGCTACAAGAGTATCATGGTGTTCTTACTACCAACTAAATAAGCTTTCCTGTGGTTGAAAACCATTCGTTTTTTTCTTTAAAGCTTCATATATCAGCTAGACACAGAATTAAACAAACAAACAACCCGGGACATTTAAAATGCTGTGTTTACACTTTGGAGGAGCTCAACTGTTCTCTGCTCAGATGCAAATAAGGCGTATTTCCACTCTATGTATTTTTGGTCAGAATGAAGAGATAAATAGTGCACTCCAAACGTCACGCTTCCAACCGGCTCCAGCTTACTTTGGTCAAGAAAACTTTGCACAGAACACCAGCACATTTTGAGCCTGAACTGTAATTCTCCTGGCAGGAATTTATTGCTAATCGAGCCTATCTGCAGCATGGGAACCAACAAGTGAGGGCCAAAACCGAGGCTGTCAGACTCACTTCACTTACTGGTTATGAAATGGGACAAAACAGCCCCAGAGTCACACGGAAACATGAGCATGGTGGTGACACGGCCTTTCATGCACAGCGTCAGCACTAAAAACAGCATATAGATGGTTTGGGAAGTTATAAACACGGACCTCATGATTCTATTCTGGGTTGGTCCTATGACAAAAGGGGAAAAAAATAACCGAATGAAAACAGCAACAACAAAAATCCAATGGAAGATAAGAGCCCAAAGCAATGGGCAGCACTGCTCGGGGCGCACCGTGCTGGCTGTGGGATGGGAGCTGGCAGCACTGACTGACACCAGCACAGCTGCAGCCCCACAGTGCTTCAGAGCTCCCCTTTGTCTTCCTCTTCTTAATTATTGTGACTTTTTAACTCAACAGCCATTGTCAGGTTACTCGTGCCGTGCCCCTGTCTAGCCTCCCCATGTCCAAAGTTTGCATGGATACTGAGAATGGCTCTTCCTCATCTTCAGCATGTCAGACTTTTTCAGTGGATCTCAAGTCTACCTCCAGACATCTCCCAAGTATGGTGTGGGGCCGATCTGCCCCAGACAGCCCTGCAGGAGGCCTGGATGGGACTCTGTGGGGCAGATGCAGAAGTGCAGCCCCAGCCACACCTGCCCTCCTCCACCCTATGCCTCCATCCACCAATCCACTGATTATTAAGCAGCATTGATCTGCAAATGTAGGACTGAAAGGCCTTTGGGAGACGAGCGACAAACTGTTTAGAAGCCAAAAAATTTCCATGAGATAATTTTAAGTGGAAAAAGATGGAAAAAAGCCCACTGTACCTTAAGTGCAATGTAAATTCTTATCGGTGAGTGTTTTGATGTAGTTTTAACCTCTGAATTAAGAGCTACAATTCAAAAGACATCTGCTAACTGATGATTCTGCAAAACCAGAAGTGCATTGCCTGCATTCAAATGAGCTCAAAAAAAGCACAAGCACATCTGGTTTTGTGAATCAGATCAGAACAAAAACTGTTCTTTGTTGCTGCTGGTTTTGCCAGCAGTGGAGATGAAGGTGAGTGAAAAGCAGAGCAGATGAGATCTCTGAGGGTCGTGCGGAGTCGGCTCACCCCCAGCTGGGGTGATGTGCTGGGGTGATGTGCTGGTGCGTCAGCACACAGAACTACTCCTGTCTTTTCCACACAAGAAAAAATATCAGCTTCAGCTCTGAGTCCAGAGATGCTCCTTTGGCCCTGGGTATGTTGAGCACATGAGAGCTGGAGCTGAGGGAGCCCTAGCTGTGTAAGTAAGGGGGATTTCTGCCAAGAAGGCGGGAGAGGTTTTTCTGTAGCTGGCCCCTGGAGAATGCTGCCTTTGACAGAAAAAAGTAAATGTAAAAAATCCATCCCTTGCAAGCTTGTGAAAGCATGGCTATGGGCCATGGGCATTCTGATGGGCTTTCTAACTCCCTGGCAAATGTCCCCCACCTTTCTGCAAACAGAAGAGGCCTATTACAAGAAGTCCTCGTCCCCTCTCCTTTTTTTAATTTAATTTATTTTTTTTTGCTTGTTCTTCTAAAGCATTGTCATCACGTTGCTCAAGTGCTGCAGTTTTGACTTCCCCAGCAGTAATGCACAGTTTTCCCCAGCCACCCTTTTCACAGCAGCAGAGATGATGCTCCCCAGCCCTGCTGCAGCAGCCTCCCGCTGTGCTGTGAGCACACAGTGACAAACCCAGCCTCCTGTTGTGCGCTTTGCAGGAGATATCTTTCATCTCAGAAAATCACATTTCCCTCTCCCAGGGCCATTCCACCATCTGACCAAACACCTCCCTAAATTCAAGACCCCAGGACTGAACTCTGGACCAGCCCTGGGCAGAGAATTATCCACAACCTTGTCCATCAGGGCTCAGTTTTCTCTTACAGAATTTGTCAAGAATTGCCACCAGCTAACCTCAGCTTGAGAGCAGCAGCAGGTTCCAGTATCAGTGCTGTCTGCAGCCCTTCCACAGCTGGGTGTGCTCTGCTCCAGCACCTGGAATGTGCTTCCGGAGCCATCTCCTCTCTTATCACTCACTGCACTGATAGTCAGCCTGAAACAAGCTCGATCTTCTCATTGAGTTGAACTTTGGACAACAGGAAAACACTTCTTGTAGCAACACAGTCAGGCACCCAGCTGTCTGCTTTGTGCAACAGGACAGTGGTGTTGCATTAAGGCCCATTCCCCACCATGAGCACAGGGGAAGAATGGAAACTCACCAGATGTTGGCATCAGGCTGAGCAAGATGTGAGTGCAGGTGGGGCTGTCAGTTCTGCCTCATGCTTACACTACAGAACACATTTCAAAGAAAAATAAGCTTTCCAAATCATTGAGGAAAAAAAAACCCTGGTTTTTTTTCTGCTGTCCCCATGTGCCCTCCCAAAGCCATCCCTGTGCTGAGGACACTTCCTGAGAAGGGTCACTGCTGATCCCGCACACTTCGTCACCAATGATGGTCAACAAAACCTTGGGATTAAGGGAATGTTTCCGTGGCATTGGAAACAGAATTGGAAAGGAAAAGATTTAGTTGAAACAAACAAACATGCTCATCAAGCTGCCACAGGCCAAATTCTGTAACTTCATGCTATATTTCAAACTTGGAAAGGAGAAACAACACCAAAACAACAGAAAATGGATAACAAATAGTTAAGTGGAAAGCAATGCAAAAACCAGACATGCGGGGACAGCCCCGCTGCAGCACGGCGTGATGCCCTCAGGGCGGTGGGGACGCGCACTCCCTCCTGGGGGTCTGCAGATGCTTTGCTAGGTACTGACAGCCCCGAGGGGCTCCGGGAGGAAAGCAGCCCGGTACCGCTCTGCTGCTCCCTGCGGGCTGATTGCAGAACTGCTGTCACCCTGCAAAACCTCTGTAATCGTTGAGCGAGTGCCAGAAGCCTTGCTCATTCTGGGTAACTCTTGCTGTCTCTTTAGAAGGGATCCTCAGAGCCGCAGCTGTCTGCAGCCAGCATACGACACCTCTTCTTTCTTACCAACACCAATAAGGAAATGGTGCTACATGCACAACACACGTGGTGCCTTCGGGGCAGTGCAGCCACTACTTCAATCTGGGGGCTGGAGTGCAGCGGTGGTGCCTTCAGCACAGATGTGCCTTTGCCTTTAGGGTTGTGCTGCAGCATGGAGCTCTGCACGAGGAGCCCTGAAGCACCGTCAGGAGGAGCACAGTGTTCAGTGCTGACTCTTTGGGTGCAGAGGAAGGAAGGTTGGAGAGCAAGAATTCTGCCCTTCAGGGCTCATCAAACAGCCACACATGAAAATCGCACCTTCAGGGCCCCAAACACCTGGCAGCAGGGAGAGAAAAGCACTTTTTGGTTTTAAAATGTAAGAACATAACAACATTCTGATTTAGATCACATCTCCATGTCCATTCAAGTTTGGAAAGTTAAATATAGCCAGCACCTTATAAAATATTAATTGAAGCAAGCATCGCACTGGGACCCATGAATCACTGTGCATGTGTTCAGTAGTTACAAGTGTAGCTATGGTGAGGATTTGGGCTTGACCCCTCACTATGGTGCATAAGGGCTGGTGGGCAACCTGCTGCTGCTGGCTTACCAAGCCATAAACCATAAACCTGTTATGTGGGTGGGGACAGCCCTCAGGTCACAGAACAAGGCTCACAAGTCAACAGCACAATTTGATGTCAATCCGCAGCTCACGTGTCAGCTGTAAGAGTTAATGTTACAAGCAAAACGTCTGGCACAGACCCCAGGAAATGCTCTTCTTTTACCTAGTTGGTTTCTGTCTTCTTTGCGAGGATGGTTGGGGCTTTCTCCACACCACATTGGGGCTGCAGTGCTGAGCATCTGACTCATCCATCCAGGCACGGAGGACCTCGCGCATCCCTCCTTGCTGCTCTCAGCCACCGATTATCTCAGATCATCATCAGTGCTTTGGATGACCGAATAAACAGGATTATCCTCTTCCAGTGCCTGTTAAGTCAAAACTGGATGGTGAGCCTATTAGTGGATCGCAGTAGCACGAGGATATCCAAGCAGGAGATTATCTTTTACTTGCTCTGCGGAGCTGAAAACAGCACTGGGAAACTTTTAATCTCCATGAAGGGGACAGTAGAGCTCACAGAAGGAAACCTGAATTCGCGACCATCCCCTCAGTCAGCTGCCTAGCTCAAAAAAAAGCGTCACGATCGACAAAGTCACACCATCCTTTCATTGATACAGTAATGGATTTGGGATGCCAGTGGAAAACATCTTACATGCAACGCCTCTTTCATCCGAGCTGATCCCAGCAAGCCTTACAAGCGCCACATGCCAACGGCACGTGGGATTAACTGCACTTACAGGAGCCTGTCTGTGCTCCCACTGAGGTTACAGAGCAGGGGCACTCACTGCTGAGTCAGACATGGGCTGGAATGGGGCCAGGCTGCTGAGCTCAAGCCTTGCATTGTGCTGGAAGGGTTTGGGCCTGCGCCTCGTGCAGAACAACGGGGCAGGTTGCAGTAGGGCACAGAACAGTGCTGTTTGTAACATCTGGATAGTTCACCCTTGTTTTTTCCAGCATTGAGGGTTAAAAATATTGCAAGTTGCAGAGGAGGAAATACCCGTATCTCAAGTAAAATCTACTTAAAGAAATCTGTTTTTTAAAGCAGAATATCAGGGAAGCAAGCCAGCCATTCCTAACACCTTTTAATAAATGCATGCAGAAAAATAAATTCCTTCAAAAGAAGCTTTGAAGGGTGTAATTAAGCATGAAAGTTACCATATATTAAATTATACATCTAGTAAAAAAAAAAAAGAGTCATTAGCCCAGCAAATGGGCTGTTAATGATTTCAGGTTTGCTTCAGGCTGCAAGCTAACCAACCTGTGCTGAAGCAGTGGCTGTGCTGCTGCTGAGCCTGGCTGCTGCCACAGGCCTTGCTCACTGCTTGACAAGTGTGGAACAGCCAAACCTACAATAAGTCACACCAAATGTGACCTGTAGAAACAGCTAAATTTTGGGGCAGGCGAAATGCCAACTTTAAGGTGCTGGGAGCTCCTCCATGCATCAGACTCTGGTGTGCATCCAGCTGCACTCCCCCACTTCTGCTGGGTTTCGTGGTCCTTTGCTCCTGCCCAGAGGGGTCCCAAAGCCATGGGGTTCTCTGCAGAGCTGCCACAGCCCCATGATCCCCACAGCAGAGCTTTGGCTGAAGCCTGCCTGCCTTCAGCACTGAGCTGGCTGCCTGTCCAGAAAGAGGAGATGTGGCACTGAGGGACACCGTGGTGGGGCACAGTGACATGGAGTCATGGCCATGAGGGCCCAGCTGCTCTGCCTGTTGCTGGCCGGCTGCTGCTCCCCTCCTCTCTCTGGGTAATTTCTCCTCTTCCTGTGGTGCAACCCAAAAGCACAGAAACCCATTCCCTGGCTGGTCCCTGAGCTCCACTGTTGTGCTCCCTGGAGAGCTGCTCACGGTCTGAGCTGGCAGAGCACTCCCCCTGAGCAGAAGTGGTGTGAACACAGCACACCATGGGACGGTCCAACAGCAGAATGAGACTCTGTTTGATTTAAGGAAGCTCTGCTGTCACTATTTCGTAACGAGCAGGTCTGGTTAGTTCCAACTTTTTTCAAATAAAACAAAGAGGCGCTTCCCCCTTTTATGGCTCACATGATCGAAGATTTGCATTTCCACATAAGAATAAATTGGATCATGTCAGCAGACAGTGGCACGACCCCCAGACCCAGATCCCACCAGAGCAAGGCTACTTGCCAACTAAGGGAGGGAATTTCTGTAGAAACAATGCTTACCAATAGCACCGAGAGCTAAAGTTTCCTTTCCTGACAGCAGCATTCAAGGTACAATCTCAGGTGGCCTTTCGGACCCCATTTAAGACATCTATGTCATTCTATGTCAGATAAATCACATGTATGGTGCCTGGTCCTTCCTCCAAATGCTGTTTTCTTCTCATGGTTATTCCTACAAAAAGAACATGGCTTGATTTTGGCAGCAGTTGCACAGACTTCAGGGTAAATATAGCTGCCGTTGACTTTCCCTGAGCCTCAGATACTTCTGAAAATAAGCTTTCTGGCACCCACTGAGGAACATGCTGAACATCTTTAGTTACATGCCCCCAAATAAAAGGGACCCATAAGATCCTTACCAGCAGCAACATGAATTCGATTTGAGATCACATTGAACTCTGGTTAGAAATATTCGGGCAAAGTCCATCTCTCGCTCCACTGACTGCAGTCAGAATATCTTCAGTGTAACTGGAAAGTAAGATAATTAAATAAAAGAACTGAATTATTCAATTTAACGGCCTCCCCAGTGGGTCCACATACACACTGGAGGCTGTTCTAAGAGCACCTGGGCTTCCACTGTGCAGATCCCAACCTCAGCTCACACAGCTCTCAGGTCTTTATATTTAAGATACACTTTCCAAATTTGTTTTGTTTGTAATACATTAAAAAAAGGAAAAAAAAAAAAAGAAAAAAAAAAGAAAACCTTTCCCACTAAAGCAAGTAGATTTTCCAATGAACTCCAGCACTTAACCCTGCAGCACTTTACTATTTCTAGATTAGAGCATGAGTTTCGCATTTTTTCCAGGAGAAAAAATATATGCATGAATTTATAATGCCACTGTAGCAAGCAGAGGAAGAATCCTGGAACAGAAAATAACCCGAGCAATAATACTGAGCCCAAACTTTCCCAGAAGTTCAGGAACAGCAGCTCACTTCTGCTAAGGCTGCAGACAGTTCTGTGCCCCTGTATGCAGCTGCCCCATCCAGAGCTGGGTGCTCTGTTACGGACAGCCTTTGTTCACTGGCTCTCTGCTGTTTCAAGGATGCTCTCCTGAAGGGACCAATGCTGACACGCTTTGTTTCACATCCTACCTGGCTGGCATGGCCTTGGTGTGGCCTTCATCACTCACAAGTGAGCACAACAAACGAGCATTGCTTCTTGCTGAAAGCATCCTGGTCTGCCCTGAGTGACCCAGGAGGGTTTTATCACCACAGCTGGTCATGAGATGGGAATCCTTTTCCATAAGACATCTCCCGATTAGGAAAAGCAGTAATAAAAGAAAGCTACTTCATTTCCCCAGAGGAGCATTTTGGAGGAAGCAAACCAGGGCTTTTCATTCTGTTAGAAACCTGTCTGGGAGGCATCACCCACCCCATGCTCTCCCACCATCTGGGAGAGGATGAGACGAGCCTTCTGGAGCTGAGATACACACTGCATGCTCGTGATTTCATTCAGAAACACGAATGACAAAGTAAACTGTTACTTCAAACCACATTTCAAGCCCTCTGAGGATGGACTGCAGCTGCCCAGAGCTGGGCTCAGGGGGCTCTGCGGGGCTTCAACCTGCTGTGCTGCTGTCCCTCCCCACAGAACCACAGAACTGCCTGGGATCAAACTACTGAATGTCATTTATTTGTGATGCCTCTCCTTTGCAGAGACGTGCAGACACTTGCTGTGGGAGCTGCTGGGCATAGGCAGCACCAGAAGGGCACTGCTGTCCCTGGGAGGGCAGGGTGGCTGTCCCACACCCAGAGCTGCCTTGGGAGCAGCTACTGCTGTGAAAAGTGGAAGAATAGCTCCCGTTTTTAATTATCTGGTCGAGTTTTTCCACACTAAATTTAATTGAGACAGCAAGGAGGGGGCAGTACTTGAAGACAGACAAGGCATTTGCATCTGTTTTGCTGATTATAGTAGTTGCACATTTTACTTTAAACACCAATGGGCTGCAACTGCTATTCAAATGATATGGAAATTGGTACTTTACACTGAAATCTCCCTTAAGCAACAAAGGAAGGGATTAGCACATGGCTCTGCTTCTCCTTTTCTCTTCTCCTTTTCATTTTACTAAAGCACTGTGGCAGTGGAAATCTGATGGCTCATAAACAACACCTGTATCTTCTGATTTTTATTACATCAAGCTGCAGAATATTTGAACCCTTTTGTGTAACTATGACAAAACAATTTTTAATTAAAAAAAGAGTGATCTATATCTGAAACACTGAATTAGCTTCATGTTCACAGGGCCTGTCCATCCCAGATACATAGGCACACAAGTGACAGAGGACAGTGATCAGCTGGGTGCCTGCACACAACCTGCCTCTCCTGCACAAACCCACATGGTGCCAGTGCCAGCCAGGACTCAACGGCTGCCCTCAACCCCCTTTCATGCAGTCCCACAGATGGCAACTTTCAGTGAGCTTCAATGGAAACGTTGCATGAATGCACCCTCTCAGCACAGTTATCCAGGACTTGCTGGGGAAACAAAGGTGCATTGCTAATAAAGTATTTTGCGCAGCTCACAACACACCTGTGTCAAAACTTTGATGCTCCAGGGACCTGGGATGGGGGAGATTGTCAGGTCCTCACCAAGTCATGCAGCCCCCTGTGCTGAAAATTGCTGATTCAAACATCGAAGCACTGAACACAATCACTGCGTTCTCATGTTCCACTGAGACACCTTCAGCTCTTCATAGAGCACAGACAGGATTAAACAAAGTAACTCCTTTATCTCAGTAAAATTTCACTACACGACCCACAGAATAGAGCATTATCAGTCTGGAGCTGCTCACATTACACAGGGACCCAAATTCTGCTCTTACCCACGTGCCTCTGCATCCCCACCGCCTTCAGGGGATTTTTAATCACAGAAATAAAAGGGCAACATCACTTCAGAACATTTGCACTGTATCCATCATGCTAAAACCAACACAACAGGGCAGGCTACAGCACATTCATGCAAGAACTCTGATAACTGCATTTGCACTTCTGGTTTTGTCAGTCACACATGAATATTTATGCACATTTCCACGATGTGCCCCTGGTTTGCATAGGGCACAGGTTGTCAGCAGCTGAAAGCCATTAGCGTCTGACAGCTGCTGAAAGAGCTTGTTTGGAACAAATAGGTGTCCTGTCCTGCAGAGCAGGCAGGTGATCGGGGCATCGTTAGGGGTGCAGCTCTGGCAACTGTCTGACAAGGAAGGCTCTCCCTGTGCTGCTCAGCCCGGCCTGGGCAGGGAGATTTAATTATCATCACCACATAATGAGTGGTTTGTAGGAGGCCCAGACCTGACAGAAACAGATAGTGGGCAAACAGAGCAGATCGCAGCCGATGGAGCAATTACAATCCAAATAAGAGCCCATGAGCTGAGAGAGCAGATGTTGCTGCCCATCTCCCCATCAAATGTGTGTTTGAATGGGATTTGAGGAAAAGGTAAAAGAGCATTGCTTGCAGAGCTGTGGGATGCTGGTGAGGGATGCTCAGGGACAGGTCCTCAAGGGCAAACCCTGGGGACCTCTTGGGAGCAGAGGTGGGGACATCCAGTGATGGGGATTGAGAGATCCCAGGAGGGGCACCTCCCCCTGCAACCAGCACCTCCCAGCACAGCTAGAGCAGGAGTGAGCTGAAGGCTTGTTGTTTTATTCCATGGTAGGGAGATGAGCCCTGTGAAGTTGGCAGACAGTGCTGGGTGTTCCCACCTCAGCCACAGGGAGGTGAACAGAGCCCACAGAATCCTGCTGGGAAAGGCTGCATGTACAAAGCATGCCCACAAGTGCCAAACGCTCCACAATATCCATCCAAGCAACTGTGCTTTCTCAAAACCAAAATAAAAGCATTTGGTGGGCTGAGATGAAATCGAGTGGTCAAATATAACAGAAGAGGTACATTGCAAGATTACCCTTCTGAGATGCTGGAAATACATGCCTTTGTCCCACACCAACAGCACAGCAATCCCACTCAGCACTATTCACACATCACTCACACCTCCCAGCACTCATCTGCTTCTGGGGAGAGACTTGAGAGCACATGGGGCTGGGCCTTCATCTCACATTCTGTGCCCATATTTGCAATTATAAGCACAGCCATGGTGAATGTCTGCACAAAGGACAAGCTACAAATCCTCTTGGTACTTCCTGGGTCGTTGCTTCACTGGTATTCTTGAAAACAGCAAGTATGGAAATGCCCCCACTTTTCTACAAGCACATGCGTGATACAGCTCTGATGGACAAGCCTTGAAGTTAACAGGAACAGCAAACATCTGTGCCCAAAACCATGGGCGAGGAAGCACCCTCCATCTCTCAGGGCTCACAAAGCATTCACTGCTGCCTGCTTGAGCTGTGTTTTTAAAACATGGGTTGTTTAAAATATACACAATTAGTATTAACAAAGACCTGCATTTCTCAGGGCAAGGCACTGGCACAAGCACTGCCTTCCATCTGATGTGCAGTGACCTTTGGAAGTATTTTTAGGCACTGTCCCATAAGCAATGCCTCTTGCACCAATTGCTTCTCTTCTGCCCAGATATAAACCAGCAGTAACCGTGAGAGCTGCGTGGGATGGATTTGTGTTTTCTAAAACTGGGGGGGAAAAGACAATTACTGAAGTTTGGAAGAGGGTCTAAGCTGCACAACTTTCTCATTTGTTTAATTCTAACACATACAGAGACTGCATGCCATGGGTAAGGATACTGCAGCACATGGAGAGCCAGCAGGAGGCTTCTCAACAGATCACACCACAAACCAAACCAGTGCCAGAGTTCAGAGGTGTAAGATGTAGGATTTGTTCCTTTTCACTTACTATTTAGAAGGGTCACGTGAGGGAGCAATCAGCACATGAGAGATGAACAGAGTTCCACTTCTTTTTTAATTTATTTATTCTGCCAAGGTTCCTGAAAGAAAAAAAAAAAAAGTTCAGCAGCCTTCTGTGCCCAGACTTCTCACTGTCTGCCCACCTTGCAATGCTATGACATGATAGAAAAGAAAATATAACAAGGTGTAAGAGCAGCAAGATCTCAGACTTCAGGGAGTGAAGACCTGCTTAGATGTGATAACAGTGGGTGCAGAAATAAGAGAAAGAAGCTGCTTACCTTCAGAATGCCTGCAAAACCCTATCATATATCAGCATCTCCAAATGAGATACCTTCACTTTCACCGTCACCCCTTAAATGAGGGCTGGAAGGGGTGGATCCTGGCTCCAGCCCTTCAATCACTCAGATGCATTGCTTTCACCTGAGCTCCCCTAGGTTGGCCCCGCCTTCCCACCAGGTGCTCCATCACTGCTTCAGGCCATGATGTACCATTTGCACTGCAGTCACAGGACACAGCCCTCAGAGCTGCTCGGGGTCCTGGTGGCAAACCCTCCACCCTCAGTCCCCATCCCTGCCATGTGCCCACACTCTTTACACCGTGCACAGCAGGAGGAGTGCCGGCCACCTGGCTGTGCAGGCACAGCACTGAGAGAAGTGATGCCAAGGAGCTGCTCACTGTCATTTCCTGCAATTAAAGACTATTTATTTTTGAAGCTCGTGCTGCCAACCCCCCATCTGACTGTCACACTTGCTGAATTTTATTTTCAGGACATTCTAATTTGTTAGAGATCACATCCAACCGGTTATTTGACTGTCTGGGTTTAAATACCACCTTTGTAGCTAATCCTGGGTCTCTGTATCACAAATGAGAAAATTTAGGAGAACTTTCTCCATTTGTATCTCATGAAGGAATTCTCTTCATTTAAGGCAAAGGATGGAGTTCTCTGCCAAGCATTTATATACAAATAGAATCACAATCTCTGGCTTTGTGATAGGAGCTGCATCCTCAGGGAACAATTACGGCAATTATCTGGATGGATCTTCTCATCAGTAACCTTTGACTCATCTCCTACACACTGTCAGTCTTCATCATCAAATGGGGAAAGCAGCCTATTGTTTCTATTCAATCATCTGCTTCTGAGAAAAAGAAAACCCCGCGATGAAGACAGCCTGCCTGCCCATTTCCGTGACCTCCTGCAGCTCTCCTGCATCTGCCAGGCGGGCGGCAGGGACTGGCAGCAGCTCACTGCTGTGCTGCACTGCTGTCGTGAGGAAAGCAGCAGGCGCCCTCTGAAAATGCTGCATTTCTTTTCGGGATTTCAAGGCAAGCAGAAAAGATCTTTTTGCATGCAAAATACAGATGCACCTCCTGGTTCTAAAAGGTGCCGAATGCCTCAGTCCTCCGTGGGGTCTGTTGGTCACCCATTATTTCTGGGACGTGACCCTAGAAGGGAGAGAGCACTGTCCCAGCTCCCATCTAACTGTAATGCATTACACTGAGCTAAAAGGGACTGCTAATGATTTGCACCTATGCAAAGATGGAGCACAGTCTTGCACTAGCACTACTATTATGCTTACTGCCACACAGCTGGTACTGAAACACCAGCAGAAGTGTTGTCGGAGGGCATGGCCTGGGGGATACAGCCCATTTTAAATGGAGTGATCTTAATTTGGAGTCAGCAATGCAAAGCAACATGGCGTGAATGACTCAGTTCCAGGAGAACATTTAATATAGGATGGTAAATAACTACTGTAAACATTTTTAAAACTTAAATTATTGTGAATTATTATGGGAAAAGGACAGATGAATTGCTATGGCAAAACAATGGAGAATCACTCCTGCCCTAAAGGGGTATGGCTTAATTCTCCAAGCATACAGTCCTTCCAGAAAATAAGTAGCAGTTCCCAGGCTAAATTAGTCACCATTAGCTGCTGCATACTCTTGGATAAGGTGGTAACAAAAGCAAACAGTAACATCCCTCCTTGCTTTCACCCCATTAGCTGTGAGTGCTGCTGCGTGAGCAGGACAAGGACACAACTAATAACAGACCACAGCTGGAAAAAAATCAAAGCTAGAAATAAACTAAATCACAGCGATGAGCTACCACAGGAGTAAGAAGCGAAGTTCTTCATCCTCAAGTGCCAATTCAAAATGGAAACAGATTGAATGAAAACTGTCAGAGGATTCTTCACACCTTCGCATTGCTCACACCCCCCATAAGCTCACACAGCCCTGTGATGCTAGGCAGAACCCAACTGGTTTGCAACTGACTTCAAACAATAGCTGGGCTGTCCAGAGCCCAACAACACCAACGACGTTTGCCTGCAGGCATGCTGTATTAATGTCAATTGCTTTCAGATGCGCATTTAGTTTCTCAAACAAAACAAAAAATCAATATTAAACTGTGCAAGTGGAAGTTAGTGTAAGAGCGCACAGCATTCTGTCCCGCACGCCTCTACCACCATCAGTCACACAGAGCAGCTCCCTTCATTGCAGGAGGCCACACTGCATCTGTACCCACGTCTAAGGGTTCCTCATTTCACTCTTGCTACTTTTGGAAGGTCTTCAGACTGTTGAATCTGCATCTCCTTTGTGAGCCTTCCTTGTTACCAACAGCTGAATCTCCATCCACGTTTCCTCCCCGCGAGACCCTTTGCCACCAGCCACAACCACAGCCTTTAGTCGTGCTGCCCTGGTGCTTTTACATCAGCCTAAGCTCTGATCTTTGCAAAGTTATGAATGTTATTTCAATTTTAATACCTGGAGTTTAATGTCTCTGGAGGAGATTAACAGCACCAGCTTAATGTCTTTAGGTCCTTGCACATTTGCTCACTGCTTTCTAATGTAACGTGATCACCGCATGCTGCCACACCCCTGTTTCTTTCTTGAGTTCAGTGAGATGACTTAAACAAGCAGTAAGACAGCAGCACACCGTATCATCAGCGGGTCTCATTGCTCCTAAAAGCAGAAGAATTAAATCAGAGATTAATTTTCTTCTGTTTCATCTTCCTCCTCTGTACAATGGAGGCAGCCATAGCTGCTGCTGCAGGGAGCTGCCAGGTTTTCACAGCAACAGATACAATTAATAGAGCTGCGGGAGCAGGGAGGAAAAGGAGGTGTGCTCAGAGCTGTGGGCAGGGAGCTCTGGCTGCAGCTGTAGCAGCACAACGCCTTTGCTTCCACCAGTACCAGCACTGCCCATCAGGGAAGGAACCAGGCAGCACTGCCATGAGGTCACCTCAGGTTTGAGCTCTGAGGTCCCACCACTGTCACTGGACTCCTTCTTTTACAGAACAGGGCAACGTGCACCAGTGCAAGCTGGTATCAGAGAAATTGCGGCTGTGCACCTTTTCCAATTGCAGTTGTGAGATTGTTAAACAACAGTAACAAAATAATTCTAGCTGACAAAAAAAAGTAATCGCTGTGAAGATCTAGAGCAGATGACAGTCTGTGTGTTTTGTTACTGAGATTCAGCAACCAGCAAGATTTAAAAGACACAAACAGTTATTTTGGATACGAAGGAGAGGGATCAGGAATTTAAGATGACAGTCAATTTCTTGGAAAGGAGACAATTCAGGAATGGAAACAAGCTGGAAACTCGCTGTTCTCTGCTCTTATAGAACACTGCCTAGGCAAAAGATAAAGATCACTGTGCAGTGAAATCCCAGATCACAGCATGCTGAGCTGCCCTCATGTGTACAGTGACACTGTGCACCATTCCTACGCCACTGTAGGAGCACACAGGCACAGGAGTGCAGGCTGGCACGGCCCCGAGGAAGGCAGGCTGTACACTGGGGCTGTGCCCCCTGAGCACACTGCCCTGCAGCCCGTCCCAGCAGCGCTGCTCGCTGCTGTGGGAGCAAGGCAGATTCACAGCCATCCTCCTTCCTGGCAGAGAGGATGCAGCTCGTAGTGACAACCGGAGCTTCGTCTGCTAAGAAAAACAGCTAACAAGAGCTCTTGTTTAGCCTTGAGCTGCGTAAGATGTTAAGCGAGACACCTGATTTCTAACTAAGGCAAAAATAAATAAGTAAATTAATTTAAAAAAGAGAAAAAAGGAAAAAAGAAAAAGAAAAAGCATCGGAGCATCTTTGTCGCGCGTCTAACTTTTGCTGGTCTGCTGTCGGAAGAGATGCGAACCGGTGCTGCCATCTCCAGGAAGCGCTGCCCATCGCCTCCATCGCGCAGCGCTCAGCACCAGCCCAGGGCAGCACAGCTCACAGCACCGAGCCGTGGCAGGGCAGCACTGCCGTGAATTTCTATCTCACGACGTGAGCCGTTCCTGAGCGTTTGATGACTCCTCCATAATGAGTAACATCAAGTTTGTAAAAATTGGCATCTGTTCAGAGTATGGGCTTTTAAAGGAAAGAAATAAAAGTGTACTGATCTTAAAGGTAGAAATAACACCATTAACTGTGTAAACTAATCATCTGAAAGCCATGGCAATGCACGTTCTGAACCACAAAGAACAATCAGCGTTCCCAATTAAAAAGCATGAGTCCATAAGGAGTGACTCCTGAACAGGTTGAAAGAATTCATTCTTGATTTCAGAAAGGACACATTCTGGCTTCTCACTGTTCAAAAGTCATTTTTCAACTTCATTAAAATCTTTTATTTTTGTCTTTTACATTCCTCTTTGCATAGTCTGGTGCTCGGACCCCAGCACAAGATAGCATTCAGCTTGGTTATTGACAATTGAAGCAAGCAATATATTCAGAACATTGATAAAGTAGCTTCTACAGACTTCAAAGATGAATTTCAACAAAGAAATCTGTTGCTCAGAATTTATAACAATAATGAAAACCTTCATGAAACAGACACAAAACAATAATTATTAAACCTTATTAAATGCTCTAATAACAACTGCTATAATGGAAGGAGGAATGGAGTGAATGATCTTGATAAATGAAACAAACTGACTCCTAGTAATTGCCACAAACATCAGATAGGGAGTGTTCACTGAAAGGACAGTTAGCAAATGTTCCTTACACTGAAACATCGTTGCCTTTCATTTTCTCACCTCAGGAAAACACAAACAGGCTGAAGCTCGCACAGCTCTCAGTTGTGCAGATTACTAAAGAATAAATCTGTTTCAGGTCAGCATGTAAATCTAGAATTCTGTATGTAAATCTAGAAGAAAAACGACATTCAAGCAGAAAGAATCCTATCTTTTGTAACTTACTTCAAAATTAACTGGTTTTCTTCATCCTGTTGTGTGAATATAATACAAGAGGCGAAGCTTCCCTATAACTTTCAGACGTCAGTCCATCACAGCCATTTCACAACGTGGTTCTGTCTTCTGCTTTCAAAGCTGTTGCCTCTATTCCTTCTAAAACAGGAAGAATCTCCCTGGCACAATGTTCACTCTTCACAGTAGAGACATCTGGGAACAACTGCAGGTCAGTTTTGCAGAAAAATTAAATATTGTGATGATTAACCAGAAAGACAAGCAAATATTTCAATAGTTGCCAGTATTAGACAGTTTAATGTAGTGAATAAAATAGTTCCAGTATATAACATCATGTCTTAGCTTTCAATTTATTTAGAGAATGAAACTATTTTACAGTGAATATTATGTGAGGAGCCAGGTAAGTAAGCAGCACTCATTATATGTTTAGAAGAAAACTAAGCATGAAGTGTGGAAATTTAATTTTCATATGAGAATATCATCAACAATTAGAAAAAGAAAATGTGTGCTCCAGCAAATCGCTGATGGCAGCAGCCACAAGCCATTTCTAACAAGGGCTCAGCTCTCATGATAACAGCCATTAATGAAGGATCCCACAGGCCCTGCATGATGTGCAAGAGTGAGCAGTGATGTATACCCCCAAATGTCAACTGTGTAAAAAAACTCTGGAACTGGCACAGGAATTCTAAAAGTTGTGCTTGTCAAATAACAGACTGAATATCTGCATGAGCACTATCTAATGAGACATTATCTTAGGGTAGAAATTGAAGCTTCCAGATGAAAGGATCTGAAAGATACCAAAAATATATTGTTTGCATGTACCAAAACATTAATAAACAGCTAAATCTAATTATTGCAAAAGCATACACACTGCAGCTGTAAGATTCTCTCTAACCATAGCATTACAGCCTTACCAGTGAAAACAGAAATGTCAATGCTCATGTAAACTCAGCTGCTGATATATATTCATTAGATTCTGAAAGGCTTCAACATTTCTTACTGTGTCAAATTTTGTCTCCATATCATTGGCCACAAATCAGTATAGGTATAACCTGCTATATCAAAATGTGATGTTTGAGGACACCTGGGCATCAGATCTATTTCCATAATTGTCTCTTGATGCATGAGCAGACCAGGATCCTGCCCATGGCCTTGCCTAACTGAATTTTGTGTATATTGTGCTTTGCCTAGTCAACAGAATTGCACATAAATAAGGAAACATCTCTGGATCAAATTTAGACTGTAAGGTAAAATTGCTAGAATATTACCATGCATGTGATGACACTCTAAGGTTTAAGAGTATTAAAGTTAACTTCACCTCTTCTAAGAGTTGCAAAGAAGAGAAATACTTGTGCCAGGAATACGCCAGCAGACAGCACAGGTGCTGCTATTGCCCCTATGGAGATCTCTGACTGAGCTCAGCCAGTGAGTTATCTGAATTGATTCACTTCTTAGGAACCTTTACCTAATGAGAAAAGATGAGGAAGCAGAAGAAAGAGAAGGAAAGACATTAACTGCAGACCATCCTCTGTCTTACACTGAAGGAATAAGCGCTCAGTGCTCAAGAGCTACTGAGCATCACTAAGTGATTACAAGTGCCCTTCTGGCTGCACAGACATGCTGAGCCAAGAGCTCTGTAAATGGGCCTGGTCACCTCTGCTGCATGACAGAAGGGTGACTCTAGCTATTCAAATCATGGAGTTTTTATTGCTGGATCATTATCTGATCCAAGTACGAGAGAAGAACAATTTCTTCATTAGGATGCATATTGAGATTGATGTGCAATTTGAGTTTTGAAAATGAAAATGTTCCAGTCTGGTTTGTATTAAAGCAGTGCATTAGCAAAAATGGGCTCATAAGGAAACTCGCTACGGCTCAACTCAGCAACGAGTGTTTCATTCACCTTTATAAAGGCAAAGTGAGTTTGTAAAAGGGAAAAGAAAAAATGCATTTGTAAGCATTGCTGAGCAGGGAGTTTAGGAAGATATCTGCAGGAGCTGGGGAGCAGCAGGCCCAGAACAAGGACCTGAGCAGAACTTCTGCTCAGCAATTCCAGACTATTCTAAAGCATTCCTCCATTCTTAGCACTTAAATTAGCTTCATTGTGAAACAGTAATTAAGCAGCAGGGAAGATTCACCGCCTTAGCCTTTTATTCTTGATTCTAATTTACATGATTAAATTCTAACTTATTCACTGATTACCTTCTTGCTTAGCATGCTTTAGATTCTCCCTTTCTTTCCTTCTATCCTTGCTTCTTTTGCTGGATGCAGCAGTGTTGGCCCTCACCAATCCACAGTTTTCAGGATGCTTGTGCACATCGCCCTGTTAGCATCATGAGCCACAAATACCTGAATCAAATATTAATATATGTAAGAGCTTTAACACACACAAAACCCCCCCCCCCAAAAAATTGTTTTGGCAGGCACATTTTGTACACTGTGTGAAGGGCTAACTTAGTTAACAACCTCCATAGAACTCCTGGAGATTTGTTCAGAACACATGCTAAAATTCTGCTGGAGAGGAGCTCTGTACATCTGATTTCATATTCATTCACTCTTTTTTTTTTCTTCTGATCCATGCATAAACAAAAACGTAAAATCTGTGGGGAAAAAAAGGTTACATTTGTTTTAGAAATTTGCACATTTGATCCAGAAATGGATACACACCTCACAGCACACAGCTTTTGAATAAGTGAATGATAATTTCATGGTAGTTTTCTGGCTGAACTGGTCCTAGCACTCTTTCCCTTCGCTTATCTTCTTGAGTTCTTCAATTTGTCTTAAAATTCATACCTCTATGCTGCCTCTTAGTTTGAAAAGGCTACTATGCTCAAAATGAATAACTTCCATACCAGACTGTACAAGCCAGTACCAGCTCTGAGTGCATGATCTGGCAGACATTCTCTGCCAAAATGGAAATACTATAATTATTATTAATTATAAGTAATGAATAATTATTATTAATTATTAACTATAAATTATTAATTGACCAAAGTAATGCTTGGAAAAAAAAGACACCAAAAATCTGCTATGCTGGTTTAGCATTAAGGAGTTAACATTCCACCCAGCCAAACTGCTTCTTATTCTCTGTTCCTCCTATCAGTATAATACTAGATTCTTAAAGACAACTCCACAGAGATTCCTTAAAACAAAGTATCTTCCCCAGAGTGAGGAGCCCGTGCCACATTTAGGCATTCATAAGCTGTAGAGTTCACACTGGAATCACAATGCTGCTTAGAGTGAATTGTGAAAAGCTGTTTCTGTTGAAAGGTTTTGCTGCAGCATGAGCAAGTGAAAGACTTCTCATCACTATGAGTTCGTTTACGTGCAATTAAAGGACGTTTCTGAAACAAAGAAAATATTTGCAACATAACTATCCAGCTGTGTATCACATTCAACAAATCCATGCAGAAAAGGACAAATCCACACAGAAAAGGACAAGAGCACTACGGCTCCTTCATTACCCTCCACTGTAAGCAGATGCTGAGGAATGCATCAGTTGCTGCCCAGTCCCTTGGAGAAGGTCACAGCTTCTCCTCCTGAGGTCATTCCTGTTTGCAACGAACACAACCAGGTGAACCAGTGGAACACATTCCCAGGGAAGTTGCAGATGCCCCATTCCCAGCTGTGTTCAGGCCACGCTGGATGGAGCTTAGAGCACCTTGATGTGCTAGAAGGTCTGCATCCCTAACGATCCTAAGGTTCCCTTCCAACCCAAACCATTCTATTATGTAAGAGCTTTTTTTATCATACCGTCTAGCATTCTTATGGCAATGTAGTGGTACTGAATTTCACCCAGGACAATAACAACCACAAAGACAAAAGATGATGTTCACACTACAGGCCGTGTGAATGGGCAAAAAGACAGATTTTTCAGATGGCTGAGAAAGGAAGCAATGGGAAAGCTTCGAATGAGGGCAGAATGAAGATGCTTTTATGTGACAATTTGCTCTATCAAATAGTGCTATTATGGTTTGGTTTTTTAAAAATCTTTTGTAGTTTCCATGGAAATAAGTAGGAGACATCACTGTTGGATCAACCTTCGTATTTCTCCATACTATCAGTTCAGCAGAAGATATATGCAGTATAATTGATGCTTTCATTCTGGATTTTACAGTTGTATAAAAAAGTATTTGTCAGAGATACGCACAGATCAGAACCTGTGGGCCTTCATTTGAGCACACACACTCGCTGGACTAGAGATCTCCCCCTTTTTTTCTCCCTGTAAGTCAGAGAAAAGTATTGTTAAGTTTCTAAAGTGTTGACTGTGCTGCAACATAAAGAAATACAACACACGCCTGTGGTTTTTGTGTGCTGTACATTAGATGACAGCAAAGGTAAGCAACACAGCAACTAATTAAAAGTGGAATACACTGCCAAAGTCCAGTCTTCACTTGAGGCTGGAAAGCAATGTGATCCTGACCGTGTTTGTGGGTATGTTTACATGCTCAGACTGATTTTACCCAGCGACACTGGGTGAGAAATGTGGCTGAAAAATCACACAAAGCACAAATATTTGCCTTTGTTCTCACGTCACTGAGGTGGGCCATTCTTCCTTTATAGTTGTGAACATCCAAAAGATGTAACAAGACAGCCTCACTTTTCTGCATTCCTGTTTTATTTTTCATTTAGGAACCATTTTTCTTGCAAATAAACCATAACCACCCCACATCAGTTGGAATGCAGTAACAAATCTTTATCTTATTTAAGTATACCCAAAGTGAACCCTGCCTTGCCAAGTCATCCACTTAATGTGCAATAATTTGTCGGTGAGTTGAAATAGCTGCTTGCATGCAGAGCTGCACTGATCACGTTTGAAACTTTTTCCACCCCTGTGAATCTTCCTGTGCTGAGTAAGAGCGCAATGGTTGTGAAAGGCAGCATCACAGTGACTGCACTGAACTGCCATTCCATGTATGGAGGCACGTTTTGGCACCTGGCAGTCAAAATAATTATTTTAATGGCAAATTTTGGATCTCCACAAGTTTGAACAAGAGTTAGGTTGTGCTTAGCCCTGAGTTACACATTGGTTATAGAAGAAAATGGAAGGAAAAAGAAGACCTGTGCTCTCAGCAACAATTCCAGAGTAATTAAGCATTTATAAGCTGAAATATCACTGATTTTAATGAAAACTGTTTAACAAATCAAATCCCTTTGAAAATTCCAGCAACTGCTTTCACCTGCACAAGATTAATTTCAAAATGCTACCCAAAGCAGTCTGTATATACAAAGGAATTGTGACATGTAGACAATAATCCCATTTCCACCTTGAAATATTTACATCTGTTAAGTGGCACCTTTCTGAAAACACAGGTAGATACAAAAGGCAACTTTGTCTGCCTAAATATTTTTAATACAGCCATTTCATAACTTCAAAAAATCTAACACTGCATCGAGCTCTTCTTGGTATTTGTCAACTGAATCACTTAAAATAACTAAATACGCTCTGTTTCTTAATACTGATTTCTTAATAAAACTCTTACCCCTACAAGAATATTTTCTTCCTAGAAGAGAATTGAATTTACACATGAAATAAAGCCACAGTGAGTTTACAGGGATTTGAATCAAGTAATCTTCCAAACTAGAGCTGTTCAGAAATGTAGTACATGGAATCACCAGAAAACCCCAAGGCTTGCATCTCCAGAACTATGTATGATAATTTTAACTTTTACTTTCAGTGTCAATCTGTATGCCAACGCTGTTTGATATGGATGACAATGGGGAAAAACACAAATCAATTTCCTGCGTATAGGATAAAAATGGACTTATGCAGTGCTCTATTTTTTACATTCTGGGAGAAGATCCCAGCCAGAGAAGAGGCATTTCAGTTTATTGTATCACCTTCAATGTTTCATGATTGTTTTGTAGCCTGAAAATAATAGTGGATATTGACATAAGCAAATTCAGAGTCCTACAGGTATCCTGGAGGGGAAAAAGACCAAAATACTTGATGTTTTGTATTTTAACCAGCTTAAAGCATCAACCACAAGATGTCACCCCATCTCCTTGCAGGAGTAAATCAGCAGTGACCACATTTTCCATAGCATATTCTGTAATGATGTAAAGTCACAGAATGCATTTGGTTTCATTACAAGCAGCAACAATTACAAACATTTTGGCCCTACTTATCTCTACATTCCCTTTTCCCCCTGCTTTAAACTCACCCAAATCTCTTTTCTGTGCAATATAGGCACTGCAGTGTGGACACTGGTATTTTGGCACATCTTCTCCATGCTTCCTTATTATGTGTGCTTTCATGTTACCACTCTGAGCAAATCTGGTGTAGCAAATGTAACATTCGTGTGGTTTTTCACCTATTAAAATGTGAATATATACTTAGGAACCCTGTATTTGATACAAACACTACATTCACACAGATCTGAACATCTAATCTTTAACAGCAACAGCCAGACCAACCAAAATGTAACGTTACCTTGTAATGCACGAAAGGCCAGCATTGGCCATAGCCCATTCCTATGCAAACTCCTGGTTTCCTGAATCTGCAAGTCAACCTGATGAAGCATAAAACCATTAATTCTAAATTATTAATCAGGTATTATCTTCATTACCTTTTATCCCATCTTGTGGATGGATTCCATTTCACGTACAAAAATGCGGTGTTACAATTGAGTGCACAAGGAGAGGAAGTGAATGTCTGCGACATCAAGATAAAATTGATTCAACCCCAGCCATCAATATTGGGGAAATATTTTCTTTTCCTTGACTTTCTTTCCCAGAAATCCACATCAGCTCTGAATATCATCAAAAATTACATCAGTGCTGGTTGAAAGCCCAGTCTAAGAGCACAGGGAAACATCCAGTGTTGAGGTTTTGAGCCAACTCCAGTCTGGCCCTAAGGGCTGAGCCCCCACCACGACTGGGCAACACGAGGCCCACTTTTAGACATTTCTGGTCAATTCCTCAAAAAAGAAGTTAGTCTGTTTGCACCAGATTACTCTGAAATGTAAACCAAAGCATAAGTGGGCATATTCAGGAGCTGTGAAACACACTGCCATTCGTGCTAACATGTTAACGAGGCACACATCGCACTGTGACTGAACTGATATGAAACCTGAATTATGAGGTAGATAAGGTAGATACTATGTTCTCAGACAGTGTGCACATTACAGTCAATTTGGGCAAGATCAATCTGAGGTCACAACAATGTGGAATAAGCAAACTGCACAAAGTGTGCTTTTCAGGTATGCTTTTACTCAAAATCATGAATGAAAAGCGTTGTGATTTACAGTCTGAAATTAGGTCACAAGGAAACCCATGAATTTTGAAGGCCTATAGGAGACACAAGCATAAATCATTACATTGGGGAATCCTACCTGATTCCAAGTGTACCTGATTGCCAAGTGTCTTTTCAGTTTATATGCATCTTTGCCAGCATAGCTGCACAGGTAACATGCATGAGGACGCTCTCCTGTATGTGAGCAAATGTGTCACTGCAGTTTACTTGCCTGGCATAAAAACAAGACAATTTCTGCAGTAACATTTACATTTATAGAAGTATAAACAATTGAAATATCAGGACATTCACAAAATACATCTACTGCAATTTTAAATATTGCATCTGTTACAGATTTAGTGCTGCCTGTTCTGGTTTTAGCTGATATTCTGTACTTTTCCCCCAGGTGATCTTGCTTCCATCTTTAGTACCAACATAAGGAGAACCCTTAACAGGAGAACAGAAAAAGCCACATTTTAAAATTGGCTGAAAAGAACACCAATTACCTTCATGCTACTCTGTATACCAAATTTAAAATGCCCAAACTCATTAGCTAAAGCCTTTATTCATCTTCAAGTTCATACAAAGAACATTCACTGCAGAAGCCTAATTCATTCTATTTTTTAATACTGTTTTTGTGTTCTGTCCTACATAAATAACAAGTATGCAAGTTGAAATTAGGAGTTACCTTCTGTAGAATTCCTGCATACTTCATGAGCTCACTTCTAGAACCACTTAAATCTACCATACCAGTGACTTACATAGAACTAAGCATGATTGTTTCCCCACTTTTGTAGCCCCTGTGGTCCTTTCACAAGTCAAGTTTTATACAACATCAACTTTAGCCTTTTGGCCATGCACTGTCCAGCTGTACATTTGCACTGCAAGCCAAGCATTCATACTGAGCTTGACATATACAGCTTAGTATCTGAAAGCCTACCAACTTTCCCCAAAGGATTCAGAAATGCTGTGCTTGCTTCTGCACTTGAATATTTACACATGGAACACTTGAAAGGTTTTTCAAAGGTATGCTTGTAACACCTGTGCCGTGAAGCTCTCCACTGGTCACAAATGCCATATCACAGTCACTGCATTTACAGGGCCTGGTCCCTGTGGGAATATATCATTTCTTAAAACCTTATTTAACAGCTGTTTGATTTGTCTGCATTAATTCAACACAATTTTTGCCAGAACCTTTTTGTGACTCTATTTTTTTACAAATAGACAATAAACATCCCCCATATACTGATCATAAACACCTGCTGTGTCAATTTGCTTCACATTCACAAACAGTCACAAAGAAATCACCAGAGAAGTTTCTATCATGCATACAAAAATCTAACAAAACCAAAGCAAATTTTCAGTTGACAGAAATTCTTAGAATGGCAAAAGGTAACGGAATAGCAAACAGACCACATCCTGTCAGTGCAGAACTCCAAACAAAACTGGTGAAGCTTCTGAGGACAGAACGATCACAGAATCCGCCTCTAAGTCTGCCACTTGCCCGTGGATTAAATCCTGCAGACAATATGTAATGGAATAACTAGACACATTAGATACCTGCATGCACATTCACGTGGTTCTGCAGGAGAGCAGCTGTTCGAAAGGCCTTGAGGCTGATGGGACACAAGTGACGTTTGCCTTTAGAATGGATTTTCCTGTGGCGGTTCAGACTTGATACCTTGAGCGAGGTGCATGTACACAACTCACAGCTGAAGGCTGCTTTTTCTCCTGTGAGAACAAAGACGCATTTAGATCATGAGATAGAAAAGAATGACTTCACTCTTCAAAAATAGTACTGAATTCAAGATAGTGCCTCTAGTTTAGGCAAAACTACCTCACATTTATACATAAAAGTGCTTCAAAATGCAATAATTTCCGCCTGACAGCTTGCCTTTTTGTAATGTAGCTATTTAAGACTTAAGCAACTCACCCCAAGATAGTGCCACGCATTAGTGATATAGTTCAGAGCCTAATTCTAGAAATCCTACCTCTGGTCACAGAATCACAGAATCACAGAATCACAGAATCACCCGGGTTGGAAGGGACCTCAAGGATCATGTAGTTCCAACCCCCCTGCCTAGCAGGACCACCAAACACACACATTCAGATCAGGTTGCCCAGGACCCCGTCCAACCTGGCCTTGAACATGTCCAAGGACGGGGCATCCACAACCTCCCTGGGCAGCCCGTTCCAGGGCCTAACCACTCTCCTTGTAAAGAAACTAACTCCCACCTCCAAGAGAAGATGAAAGTGGCTAAGACGTGGTTCATGAAGGCATTTCTAAACAATGCAACACACTTCTTGTTGTCAACTGTATGATTAGGGGTATGATGTAGGGTTGGATTTGGTTTGATTGAGGGGTATGATGGGGGGTTGGACTCGATGATCTCTGGAGGTCCCTTCCAACCCCTACAATTCTGTGATTAGTACTAACAAATTTAAAGATTTGGGTATGGCAGGCTAAGCTATCCTCAGCTTTCAGTAAGGAAAAGTAAAATCTGGTACGATGTAAAAGCTGCTACAAAATCATTAGTTGACTTCAAGGAAAGATCAACTACTTGAAGAAGACAGAATAAAGTTACAGGATTATATAACGTTCCCAAGTTCTTATCACAGCAGTAACAAGTTCCTTTGAGAGTACCAAGTAAAGAGGAAGCATGCTGCACTTTCAGTTTTGAAAAAGATTCAAAACTGCAAAATGGCAAATAGATCATATGAGAAGAGCCTTTCCAGAACAGTTGCCTCAGCTCCCAAGTGCACTTTGTAATGTTTTTCATGCTGAGACCAGAATACATTTATACAGTGCTTCATAGCGCACAGAACATGCAGCTAACACTTGAGTGACAGCAAACAAGACTGCTTTATTGTTGTTTATTCATTATGGATTCATCCCACAGAACAGAACTTCCTTTGCATTGTTAAATCTGCTAAGTGTGCTTCCTTTAAACACAATATCCAAACCAAGGGACATTATTGATTGGTACAACATCCATACTTCAAACTTCCTCCACCAGTATACCTTCATATCCAGATATTATGAGGGACACATTCACAGGTTCTTCAACTCCACTGATGTCACCCAACTTTCAGAGTACAGACATACAGATGCTAGGGAAAGTCACATTACATGCCCTTTAACTTTTAACATTCCTGAAATATTAAGACAGCTACGTTCCATTACTCTTATTTAGGTTCTGGGAGATAACCTTGCTGACAGGCACTGGTATTTGCCTACCACTCTCAACCAGCAAGTTGCAACCATTCTAAGCTCATCCATAAACCCCTGAATCTTGAAGCTGGACGGACCAAGGAAGATTAAATAAATTACTAGGCTTATTCATTATATTATTCATTTATACCCAATCTTAACTTTGACAGCTCCCTGGAGGTTTTAAAAACCACATCATGTTCATCTTGTTTCAAAATCTAACTTAAAATATGTTATCAAATAATTAACTACAAATATTATAGTCAACTGTTTACCTTTCTTCTGAGGTGAAGCACTCGTTTGACATTTTAGATACTTGGGATTTCTTATAACTGCTTGTACTGATGGAGATGCATATCTGTGGTTTTTATCTTCATCACGCGAGTCTGACAAATCATCACTAGCTTCACAGCTCAGACCCTCTGCTTCCTTTCCTCCATCCTCTTCAGATTGGGCCAATTGCTGGACCTTATTTTCAAATTCAGTGACATCATTATCTCTGTCAACCTACTTAAACAAGAAGATTTTAAGCTGCCTTAATCAAAAGTAGTTGCTAATGGCAAAACAACTCTCATCAAGAATCAATCTGGTAATGCACAGTCATCCTAAATACTATTAGGGAAAGCTGCAATGAAATTTCACATTTAACATCCAGCAACCTGGCTGGGATCTGAACCATTACTAAAATGGAGTCCTTGCTCCTGAGAATTGTACATTGAGTTTCAGAGCATCTTTCTGAGACAGCAGCAAGGAGAACATAGAAACTTATATCCTCAGCATTTAAAGAAAAGGTATTTTAAACTTAATTTCAGTACTTTTGCCTTCTAAAAAAGGACAAGATATGTTCTCAATTTTTTTTTTCTTTTTTAAAATGAAACTAATATAGGACACACATCCAACAACCACTGTTGTATTGTACTCATTACTAAAAGAAAGGAAATTATCTAACACTATTTAACAGACCTAGGCTATGAAAAACAGAAGCACCACAGCGTTTCTGATGAATTGAATTAAAAGTTTGAGTTGTAGCAGCTTAGAGTTAGTAATCTAGAAAGGCTACATTTTTTGTTTGCTTTCCTCAGTATAGCTTGAAAACAGGGAGCTGCACAAAGGATTAGCTATTTCAGTCCAACAAATCTCATCACTTAGGAAAAATGATACGAAAGTCAGAACAGTGGCCCTCAGTCTTAGTTGTAGGCCCTGAACCTTCTGTCCCTGCTCAGCTGGAGGCCATGCGGTGCAGCTCAGTTGGTTTTCCCACTTTTCAAAGTATTTGAAGTGATTCCCATGTTTCCCATCCGGAGGCACTCAGCCTGGTGCCACCTCTCTGAGTGCTGCTGAAGAGCTGGCTGACGGCAGCGCTCAGCATCTCTTACCTTTGCAGCTTAAGTATTGTGCAAAGCTGATGAAGTACATTCATAGCGGCAATGGAGTGCTATATAAACATCATTATATTATACTTTAGGCCACTGCTGGTTATTCAAGGAGAACAAGTTTTGGATTAAGTGCTCTCCAAAGGTATTGTAAAAATGTTTTTGAAGTAAACTGGTGAGATTTGAGAGACTAACATTTAATCTCGTGTACCTTTCCAGACTAGCGATTTCCAACACTCAAACATCTCACAAGGCCCACTTACCATTCATACTCTATTGGAAACCAGTGCAGAGGAAGGATGTGGAGCCTTCCCTCTAAATGCTGCACAGCGCATTGCAGAGCTGCTATAGCCAACTATGAGCCAGATCCCACTCAACACTTCACTGACCTTAAAAAATATCCCTCGCCAATTTATGGTTTTCCTCACCTGTGTAAATGACCCCTGGAAAGCAGCATTTGTGAAATATCTTTAGTTCAAAGTAGCAGCAATGCTGGTGGCTTGTTTGGCTTTATAGTTCCATTAGACAGGGTGGTATTTTGCCCAACACCAATATTATACTGTGCTCGTCTGAATGCAGTAAGCACTACTGGGTATCCAGGAGCCACATGAGACCTTTTCCAAAGAATTTGGCATTCCAAAGAATTTTTTACTTTTGTGTTTAGAGTACATAAGATAGCACACGTGATGCAGCTCTGGATTTCTACAAAAGGTGCAGCCATGAAAAGTACCTCAGTGGTAAGGCTGTGAGAGTGGTCACAGGCTGTAAGGATAGCAAATTAAAATCTTCCTGAAAAATGAATATAATGATGAGCCAGATATTAATTAGGTCATTGACCTTATTGGACCTTATCCTCAAAGGCAGCACATTCCTGTAATTACCACAGATGTCCTTGACACAGCTACTCTTATCCACAAATCTGTAGAGTTGCAAATGCAAGAACAACATAAAATTTTTACCCTTAGTGACTGCAAATTAGTCATAGCTATTATGTTACAATGATTCAACACAAATCCAAAGCAATTATTTAAGGAAGAGTGTGTATTCCATCAATTCAGGGCTAATATTTCAGTGCTGATACCACATTATGAATAATCTTCTGAATCTGTACATATGCAGCTGATATTATAAAAGCTTCATTATGATGCAATGTAAAACACACGTACTTCAAAGTCTTCAGCTTCATTCTCTTCCCATGTTTTAGAAAATCATTTCAGATGGATTTAGGGGCTGTGTAACCAGCCTTCCTTGTGTATATTTTACACCTCCATATTCCCATCATAGGTCCTAAACTATAACCCTCTGATACCAACAGGATTGCCATTAATTTAAATGCGTTTGGAATTAGGCCCAGAATAGGTAACTACTCAAGTAGAAATGCTATTTGCACATTTATGACCTGTCCACAAAACTCGGGGCTGTTATGGTACAGCAGAAAGAAAAAAACAAAAAACAGACCAAAGCAAAAAGCCTAACAGATAAGCCCCAGTTTAACCTTACATGTTCGTAACCGTTCACTTTTATGATATTTCTTCTTGCAGTTCAAAACTCCATTCCCCTCTGGCACATGACTCCTGTTACCCTACCAGGAAACTCAGTCTTTGTTGTGACTTATTTTGACAGTTTTAATATCATTTTCCACCTGGCATCTGAAGTTTTCCATTTTCACTTTCCTCCGATGTCTCACTTTTGTTTCCAAGTGTATGTTGCATTCACACTGCACCTGTCACAGTGGAATCTATGTCCCCTAACATTGGTCTACAAACATATACGCCTTTACTTTTGCTCTTACACCAGGGACAACTGCTGCCTTCGTCACCTGTTTTGCAGTGTGATCTGCTCCTCCGAATGATGATAGCAGGAAATAGCTCTCACACCATCACCTGTTTCAGAGAAAGCCTTTAGAATTATAAGTTCTCCTACCTCACGTGCCTCCTTATATGTTGGTCTGTTATCAGGTTGTACTCACTAAATGGTGACATATTTTCACTGTATTTTCTGGTGCTGTTGTCGACTTGTTCTTTTAGTGTTCCACTTTTGCACTGAAGAAGGATTACTTCAGGGGCTCCCAAAGACCTGAACTAAAAAAAACAAAAGTCATGTCAACTAATGGTAAAAAAAAATACATTTTATACACGATGTATATACAAATACATTATATTCAGTGCTGTTCCAAGCACTGAAATTAGCAGATTCAGAATAAACTTAGTGCTTCAGCACTGGCCTAGAAGGCTCTCAGGAGAAATTATACGTTCTGAATTTCAGAAAAGACACTGATCACTTGGAAAGAAGATGACTATTAAAACATTTGAGCTTTTTCCTTTTTTGCAGACATCTGGCTCTGGGACAGGAGTTGCAGTTGTTTCCAGCAGGCATTTTTTAGCATTCAGATCTGCCTTGGATTTCTTGCTGAACAGCACAGGACTACTGTCCTCATCTCTACAGCTATTTAAAAGCTGGTCAGACCTCTAGCCCAGCGGCTTAGCTGCAGCTCTGTTTGTATATACAGTCCTACTTGTTACTGTACTTTTTCACTGTAGCAAAAGAAAGACGGGAACACAGCAAAGCAAAGTCAAAGAGAAGTCATTCTGGGGTGCATGGGTTGACCAATGTCTGGCCAGGTATAAATTACCACTTCTCTTTCTCAGTGCAAAGAGGAGGATGAGCAGAGATACAGCGCTCTCTTAGAGGCACAGAGATGCTCGGACTGTGCCACTCATGCACAAACCACTTGATGTGCACTGTATGAAGGCACAGTGAAAGTCCTGTGCTGCTTTCTCTCCAGGGCTCCTCTTGGCTTTGAGAAGACAAATACCCTCTTTAAATATGAGTGGTTCTAATAGAAGAACCAAAACAACTTCTATTGACTTAAAGACCTTAATACTTTTACAGCTTGCCTCTGCTTTTCAAATCCTGCTCCATGCAGTTAACAATTATAATTATATAGCGTGACAAAAAACCAGGGCATAATAGCATACAGATGTGGGATACATAAAAGGGAAAGCATTTAGCATAAGCTTGTTGGAGCTGAAAGTACCAGGGGTGATTGCTCAGGCACAAGTCACAGGAGTGGTCTAAAAATATTAACCAGAATTGCAATTTGTGTATTAACTGTTTCATCTAACACTGTTACATATTTAGAAACAATTTTACTATCCAGTAATGCGTGGCTTGCTACTTCTGGCAGACAGCAGAAATACGTGCCTGGGTTTGTTGGGAAGAAGTGTGTTTGCTTCAGGACCTTTTTCTTCCATTTCAAACAACTTGAACGTAGTTACAGTTAACTACACCTCAGTGACTCCCAGTGTTCTTACAGAATACTCTTTAATCAAAGAGATAGCAAAGAAAGTTCTAAAGACAACTCCCCTTAGTTAGTTAGTTTGCTGCTGTTTGTGCAAAGGTCAAAGAAGTTACGTTTAAAAGGCAGAAAGTTTTCCTCTTGTTTTGACTAAACTGGAGGAAACGTGCTAGAGCTGTGCAGAATTTGATTGCCAAACATCAAGTGAAGACACACAGTGAGAAAAGGTAGTAAAGGTTTAACCCAACTGATGTAAGAAACAAAATTCAAGGATGCCCATGTTTCCTTGCCTTTATCACACTGTTAATCTTTAATCAGGAAAACAGTTCTGAGAACAGCACTTTGTGGACAAATAAACAGGCATAAATGTCTGGAAGTTAACAGGATCACCAGAGAACAAGACTATTAAATCATTGTCCTAATAAATCAACAGATGAGATGTACAACCCCAAGGAGTTCAAATTCTGCTTCCACGTGGATATGCAGCAAGTGCACGTTAAACCTTGCAGAATCAGCAGAAAGGAGCTGGTCTGCGGGTTCAGAAGAGCACTGGCTTCCTGTGCAAGTTTTTTCCAGCTCAGATCACAGGTTTTAAAATGTCTGAGGATCCTGAATCGAACTCCTCAATGTAAAAATCCAAAGAAATTTAGGATGGCCTGCAGAGTTCAAGGACAAAATAAGGAATTACTGCCTTAGTGCTACTGCAATGCAAATTCCTGAACTATGCAAGATTAACCTGTGGATTACTTGTTTTTACTTTACTTGCTGAATGCACGTTGGTTGCTGGTCATTTGAGCATATTAAAGCTCACAAATAAGACCTTCTTCCTTAAGTAAAGAGTATTTGTATGCTAATGCACCACCCCAAATCAGTAACCTTGGAGACAGGTATAGATGGTCAGTAAACAGAATTGTGCAGCAGTCAGAATTCTGTCTTCCCAGAAGGATGAGAAAAAAAGTGTGATCTCCAGTGTACAGTATGTAGGGTTTCACCTGACCTATTAACACTTACATCAGGGTTTACCAGTCAGCACAGGATCTATTACACAGGGAACTGCTTTATGTAATGTTGATTTTCTTGCAGCAGTCAGGTTCAAGAACCCAAAGGTATGTAGTGCTTGACCTAGGCACATTTGCCTTCTGACCTTTAGTTGTAGCCTGGCTTTTATTTCTGCACAATCAGCTTCTCTCTCTTCATGTTGTCACTTCCAGTGTTACAAAGTGCTTGAAATATTCATTGAAGCCATTTTCCTGGGAAAAATATAGAACAAATCTTACTTGGATCAGAAGTTTAGCCCAAGTTGGTGCCATCAAAGCAGAAAACGGATCATAGTGATGTTTTTCACTTTAAATAAGGACGCACTATTTGCATCACAATAATCTAAAGAGTAGCCAGCAGGGACTGTCTGTGGCACAGAATATAAATATGAAAAAAGATAATGATCTCGTCTTATTTATGTTTTAAACTCCTCAGATCAGGAACTATCAACCAA
This sequence comes from Tympanuchus pallidicinctus, assembly GCF_026119805.1. Lineage (NCBI taxonomy): Eukaryota > Metazoa > Chordata > Aves > Galliformes > Phasianidae > Tympanuchus > Tympanuchus pallidicinctus. Next base: position 2,344,227 of record NW_026294722.1, read on the forward strand.
ACCAGAAAGAACCCACAAGAAGTGAGAAGCTGACATTGCCAACTCCCAGCCCCTTCCCACGGAGAAGATAAAGGCTTGGAGATGTAAAGCAAAGCATCCAAAGTCAAACAGGAAATTCATAGCAAATCCATAGGAAGAAACAGAAGCTAAACTTGTGGATCTGCGCCCACACTCACTGTAGGGAACCATTCTTCTTGAAGGAAACCGGCTGATGAATGACACGGATCTGTGCCCCATAGGTTGGATTTCATGTAACAAGGAATAAAAATGACAAGTGAGACAAAAGGTAAATGAGAGTCTTTCAGTAAGTGAGAAGTTTGTTGCCAGTTGGATAAACTGAAACAACAACTAACAATGCAGTGCTGCTAGCAAGCAAAGGAACATGGAGAAGTACTGTGCAGCATGCAAAAGGAAGGAGCTCCAGGAACCAGGATTAGCTCATCCTGGAAAAAATAAACCAGCTTACATTTTTACAAGGCACTGCCATTTCATTCCATCGGTGAATGGAATCTCTCTTAAAAGTGCCAGTAGCACCCCAGTAATCAGCAGGAAGACAAAAACTGCTCTTGAACAAGAGATTGAAACACTGCCTGCTGCTCTGAGACTGTGGGTTTGGCACTAAGGTTTGTCATTTACCCTTCCACAGGTAGGAAGCAGGGAGTCCTTGACAGCTGGAAGCACACAGCACTGCGGTAAACAGCTTTCGCTCCAGGAAGGGTTACCATTTTTATTTGCAAAGCTAAATATTGGTGCCATCTGGGCTTTGTGTGACTGAGCAGAGCAGATGCTGCATAGGTGAAGGGAAACAGAACCTTATGCTGACTGTTTTCCACTCTGTTTAGTACAGTTTGTCCCCATCTCTCCTGGCTGTAGTCCTGCTGTGCATCCAGCCAAAAAATGCATTAACCACATAAAAAATAAGACACGCTGTTATCAGTCTTGTGCTGGCTAAGGTAAATTCAAAGTCTTGGTGGGTCCAAACACTCCATATGCCTCTTAAATCTTCTACAGAGTGCCCACTCTTGTCCCATATCTGGCTACAGTGCACATACCAGTGGACAGAGTCATGCACAGTGTAGTTAAGGCTACACAGCTCAATGCCATCTCTAGAACTAACGGGATAGTGAGAGAGAAGGGTAAATGGTGGACAGCATGCTGCTCAGAACCAGCAAGTGAGGAAACACCATTCGTGGGGAATGCTTGCCTTGCTCTGCTTGTGGGGTGCTGTCTGGTGTGACACAAAGGGAATTAAATCCTCACAGTCATTTACAGGCAATGTGTAACTAAGCCACAGCACCTCCCTAGTCAGTCATTCCAGTTTTTATTCTTTACAAGAGAAAACAGAAAAGAGAATCTCAGCACCCCCAGTGACTATAATAATATCTGAGAGCCTGTCAGAGAGAACTTTAAAGAAAAGAAAAGGAGTAAATCCTTTGCTGAAGCAGAAGAATAACAAGCAAGAAACCAGTCTGTCTGTAGTATAATGTTGGCCTTGAAATGTACTGTGGCGCAGCACTTTCCTTAAAATATAGCTTAGGAATGGGAAGTGGAGCTGAAATTATGCATCAGATATTTATGACTTTCATCAGAAAACATAAGCATGCACTAATGCATGTTTCCTGAGATTTGCTGCCATTTCTTTTGAGAAGTTTTAGCATGCCTGTTGTCAAGATGAAAAAGCTGGACAGGCTAACAAAAGTTCACCAACCCAGAAGAAAATCTCAATATTTATTCCTCTCCTTCCTCTGCCTTCAGAACATATCACCTAACTTGGAGGACAGGTAGAAAAAAGGGACACCTCCTTAGTGAGCCACAGACCCAGTATCCTAAGAGCTGCATATAACGTGACAGGCACCACTGAAGGTTGGAGAGGGAAATGTGGAAGGGAGGCACTGTGCTCCCAGTTGGCAGAGCACACGAGGAGAGGAGCACAAAGAGCCTCCAAATCTCACGCAACTGCGTCAGAGCTGAAAAAGTGCACACAAGAAAAGGGGCTGAGGTGGAAATGTCACACAGAGCCGCAGCGGGTCTGGTGTAAACACCTGGCTCTATCACAGACTCTTTTGCAACTGCATGTAATCCACACAGGTCACGATTTGTTGTCTAAAAGTGAGCAAGTAGTCCCTGGTCTCTGCAGGCTGTATGTGCATGAGAGCAGCCCTTGGAGCAGGGCTTGTGCAGCTGCTGGTAAAACAGCCACTGCAGCATGCTTGCTCAGTGGCTCGGTGGCAATTGAGCACAGCTTTGTAGCAAAAAACAACAATCAGAAGCAACGTTCTTCAGCTAGTACAATAACTGGGAGAATCTATTACAGAAGAGCTATCCTTCCTTAACAGAACAACAAGCGATATAAAAACTCTTCTGCAGTGACAAAACGTGGGATAATTAGTACGGCAGGGGGTAGAATTTCTCAGTATTATTATATGCCATTAACTTTCAAATCTCACTGAGAGTGCTTCCTTACACCTCTGTTTGTAGCAACGAAGCCTGAAACCTTATGGTGCCTTCTCACAGAATCCAAGAACGTTCACATTTACTGAATTGAGCTCCAGTTGGCAAAAGTGGAAGTGCTCAAAAGCATTATTCTGAACAGGCTGAATGATGTCCATCAAAGCAAACATCCTGAAAACACTCCTTTCGAGGCACTTGTTGAACACGATCATCTCAAAATGTCATATTCGCCCTCATTTACATAATTTGACAGCTTCCAAGAAGACACCTTGATTAGCATCACATTCAAGTGTCAAGATGTACAGAGAAAAAGTGCCAAACAAAAGTTAGATCCAAGGAAGTTGTATCAGCTATTAGATAATATAATACAGTTACTACCAAAGAAGATTTTTCACTTCAGTGGAAAATACACTTTAAATTCAAGACTTTTTTTAGTTTTTTTTAGTTTAAAAAGAGGCCCCCAGACCAGCTCCCATGTTTCTTACCAGTGAAACCCCCACGCTCATTGAACCCAGAAGGCAGGCAGACGTCCAGCACACAGCAACGTTCTGTGGCAGTGGGTGAGCACCCCAAGACCAGCACGGCCGAGCTCCTGGAGATACCACTTCTAATTCCCTGTGGCAGCCACTGGAACTTACGAGTCTTCAGTATCTTCAGATTACAACTTCAGTGCCATATGTTGCGTATCTGAATCTCTAAATGAGAAGTTTCTTCTAAAAAATCTCGGCCTTGATTTGCATATGCTTCAGTTATGTCATTCCACCACAGTACAAAATACTATGCGTGCTTTATATAGGGGCTTCAGGCTTACTGTGTGTTTGTGGCATGCTTTGAGATCCTCTGATAGGAGGTGTTACCTAAATAGAAGTAATTAGATGCTTAAGTGACTAGAATTCCCAGTGGACATCTGCACTCGAGCCCTGCTGCCATCACAAATGAAAAACATTTGGAATCCTTAATGTGATTTTTAATGGACATATGTTCATAACACAGTGCCACCAATTTGGCATATTTAGTGTCTTCTCTAGAGAAGCCCACAGTTTGTATAGCAAGATTGTGGGAGGTTAGGATTGCAGTGTGAGAAAATTTGCACAACACCTGCCTGCCTATAATTTAATTGGCAGAATCTAATGCTGCGGGTTCAGGGATTTTTTTCTCCACTCCAAACTGAAGAGGCACGAGGACTAATCCTGCACTGCTACACTGTCAGCTTGAAGCTTTTATTCAGACTTTAACCGTGCTGCAATATGATCATTTTCTGGCCCTGTCTTTTTTTTCCCCCTTCAATCTGTAGTATTACCGTTTTACTCTCAGTTGATTATTTCTATGTATAATGACTTTTATAGGACCACCAGCAAAGACTGTGATTATTGCTGTACTCCTCTGGAAAGAAAAAAGTCTTCTCAGTGTTTCAGAAGAATGTGCCACGTTTTATTTTTGCTGAAGCGCTTAATGACATATTTTAACATGAAAACATTTGGGCAAAATATTTCTGCTCACAAACACCACTCGCATTATCACATCGGCTCTGATTTTACCTTTGCTTACAGCAGAGCCCTTTCTGAAGCAATCTCCAGCACCTCTTATCCTAACAGATTTTTGTTTTCCTTTTCAGGAATGTTTGGCCTTGCTGTGCATCAAGGGCAGCCCCTCTTACTTCACTATTTTTTTCCCCTTTGCATTTACAACACACAATAAAAGGCTTTGCAGGAGAGATAGAGGATATGGTCCCAGGGGAAGCATTCCCATGCCCACTGACCACTGTGCTTGTGAGTTCCAGCCCTGCAGTACCTGCAGCTCAGAGTGCAGCTTGGTGCTGCTCTGGCAGACCCAGCTCTTTGGGGCTTGCAGCTCTGCTGTCTGCATCAGTGAGAGCCTTGCAGGAAACACCTCACTGACTGCACGAAGCTGAGCAGGCGGTGGGTTAAGAATATCCTTTGCATCAATTTTGTTGCTTTAAGAAACTCCCAGAAACGTATCTTGCATTTCCAAATTCACCATTCTGTGAGCTATTATTGATAATATCTTACATGATGGTAGAACACCCACTGACATAAAAAATGCCAGAATTTAGCATTGCTGGCACTAAATGGAAGCGGAGTGCAATGAAATGGCACAGGAGTTATTTCTACACTGATCTTTGTCTGAAATATGTCAGTCCTCACACACTGACTATGCAGGCAAACCGACACAAAGATCAGCCTCTGTTTGTGGACATGACGGTTTAAAATGGAGTGGCAGAAGGCAAGGAGCTGGCAGACAGGCAGAGTCAGGAGCAGTCAGGGGAGACCTAATTTAAGCACAGGTTAATGTTTTATTGCACCCACAGGATGCAGAGTAAAAAAACAAATAATTTTTTGGGGGGTAATTGCTGAGGCAGTTGGTGACCTGCCTCTTCTCCAAGTTGTAGAGATAGATAACAATTGCTCAGCTTGCATGAGCCTATAATGAGCCACAACCAGCAGTTCTCCAGTGCCGAAGCTCAGCATTTCGATTTACACCGCGTCCTTTTTTTAGAGTCACATGGATGAAAACAAGACCTCCAGGCAGGAGCATACCATGGCTTTTCAGGCCCATCAGTGCTCAGCACTGAACTTTATCCACAGACCAGGCAGAGCAAACACACCTCAGCCGAACCCCAGCTTCACAGCCAACCTGTGAGCAGCAGCTCGCTGTGCCAGCTGCTGGGTTGCACCAGCTCCCTGTTCCAGGCTGTGCCCAACCTCTTCCACACACTGAGACGTTGTGACGCTTTTGGTTTCAAAGCTAAACTGCATCAAAGTGTGGTCAAACTTCATCAAAGTTTTGTAACTGCTCCAAAGAGCAAATCCAGGGACCAAGAACTACCGCTTTCAGCATTCATTAATCGGACCTGTTCAATGATTACCTCGCCAGGGCTGTTGACAACTTCGCACGATGACAGTGTGTCAGTGGCAGTGTCCCAAAACACAACCAGTGGTGATGTAAAGGACAAGCCTCCCTCACCTCACCCGGTGGGATGGACACCACAGACAATATTTAAAGGAGGAGAACGCCGCCTCAGAAACCAACAAGCACTCCAAAGCAAGGGAAACACCACCAGCTGAAAGGGAGCCAAATCCCCACTGACATCCATCCAACTCAACAGTAAGTACAATGCTTTCTATATATTTTTTCCAGCTTGAGATTAACAGTGATTAAAATTCTTTTTGTTGACTTTAGGCAGAGGTATAAGATTAAGCCTACTACAAATTCTGGTCTTTCATTATGCATCATTAATGGTAGAATATCACAGTATGCTAACAAACAAAATATATTTGATTTTAGATCGTGATCAGCATTTCAAAGCTCTCAACGAGAGCCACTGCAGCTGCAATAATGCCCCCAGAGCTGAAAGATGAGGTCAACGTCATACCTAAGGTTATCCATGGGGATTTGGAGAGCCTGCCTCCAAAAGTGAGGGAGTTCATTGAAAGCAGTGCCAAGCTGTGCCAGCCTGAGAGCATCCATATCTGCGATGGCTCAGAAGAAGAAAACAAAAAAATTCTGGACATCATGGTGGAGCAAGGCATGATCAAGAAGCTGAGCAAGTATGAGAACTGGTGAGTAGTGAAAAGGGGGACAAGGGGTGTCCCAGAACAGCAACGTGCATTCTCTGTCCTGTTTAGGTTTAAAACTGTTCGTAACCTGCAATATTTGCTTTCCATGAACATTTTGGCACCCCAGTTTACATAGTTGAAATAATTAAGAACAGCAAACTTTTCCTGTAAAAATTAACATAAAACACAGGAATATCAGCAGTACATTGTCTCTATTTATTAGTTACAGAAATCAGGGAACTGGAATAATGTCATGAGGCTCGTGTAACTAATCATTAGGAATGGTTGAATATTATTTAGCAAATACATCTTTTGAAGAATTCTACTATTTTAGTCAATTAGTTTATTCGTCAAATACTTTTTTGTGGCATTCAAATAGATCCGTGGGTGTTCAACTGTTATTCAGTAGAGGCATTATTCACATCATGCCAATGCGTTTTGACTGTAATATATTCAGCAAATTCTTTTTTCAAATATTTCGTTGTCTCTCCCAACCAACCCAACATGAAAGGAGAATATTAACAACAAGTACATGCTAAGGAATTAAGTGCCAACCAAGAAATCTTCATGGAAGAAATCTGCAAAGACTTTTGAATAACTAAGTGGAGGAATTTGGCAATCTGTTTGCAGACTATTTGGGAGAGAAAAGGGCAAGATTCACCAGATAAATTATTCATTGTTAATTATATGCTTAGCTGTAGTGATGATGGTTATGACAGCCCAGCTAGAACATTTTTATACTCGTGGAAAATTTCTATGCACAGAGGTGAAAACGTGAAACAATCCTTGCCTTTGTAAATAAATGGCAGAAATTTTTAGGGGGGAAAAAGAACTCTGTCACTGTTTATGACACGCTGATACTCAGTATTTCTGCTGTGATGCCTCTGTCTTAAAAGGACAATGTGAACTGGATTCTCATTCTGCAGGCATTTTGACCAGCACGTAGCATGCTTACTTGGCATCCACTCTGCTTGAGGCACCACTTTGTGGATCCCACGCAAAACAACTGTATACTGATGAGAAGGAGAATTAAAAGAGATTTTTAACATTTCTCTCAAAGTCAGCAGCAGAAAATAAAGCTGAGATAAGAGGCAAAGGAGCATTAACATGTAACCCAAATTTCCCAAGCCATATAATTTGTTATTCATACTGCAAAGTCTTGAAGCAATTTGTAGGAGCGAATATATCTGACTAATTTTTGAAATTTGTCTCACTTACATTGGCTCTGTCACTTCAGTTTTAGTCTTATAAAACATTGCACCCATTTTGCTAAAGAGTTCCTAGCAGAAGGGTGAAATAAGTGGGTGAAGTGTCATGTTGATCTTTTTTTTTTTTTTTTTTTTTTGAATAATTAACATTGATTTTCCTGGTTTACACTGAAATGCAGCTGGTTGGCTCTCACTAACCCAAGAGACGTAGCAAGAATCGAGAGCAAAACTGTCATTATCACTCAAGAACAGAGAGATACCATCCCAATCCCTACAACTGGAACCAGCCAGCTGGGTCGCTGGATGTCAGAAGAGGATTTTGAGAAAGCTTTCAATATCAGATTCCCAGGCTGCATGCAAGGTGGGTGAGAAAGAAAGGCTGACATGGAATTTTTAGGATTACTGAAACACTAATCATTATTATTCTGATATTTAATAGAAGAAATGTTCACTGAAGGCTTAGGTGCAGGCTCTCACTGTTAGTCATCGTGTAGGTTTCATCCAGATCTTCTGCACAGATCCAAATGCCTGCCCAAGGGTAGCCCTCAGGCTCTTTCCAGTAGAGAACTCATTTTCCTTATAAAGAGGGGCACAGTATGGTTGGAAAATTCAGGTGCTTTCTTCAAGTCACGCAGCACCTCAGCAGCTGATAGAAAGTGAGGCGAGAACAGAGAATCCCCATGCCCAGCATTTGCTTCAGCTGCAGCAGTTTACACCAACAGAGAAGCTTCCACCCACCTCTCCTACTGGCTAGACATTTTGTCTGAACAGCTGCTTTCAACATTTAAGATAAAGCTTCTTGCTACGTGATCTGACAAACAGAAAGTTAGATGTTTAAACATCAGAGACACCCACAAGACAAACAGCTTTGAAAGAAGTGAGAAACAACGTCCACATTAGTACAGATGATCTCAAAAGCTCCCTGGTTTGCTCTTCGTCACATAGCATTCTTGCTCCTGTCTCTGTTCGACAGGACGCACAATGTACGCCATCCCCTTCAGCATGGGGCCTATTGGATCTCCTCTGGCCAAGATTGGGATCGAGCTGACAGATTCTCCATATGTGGTGGCTAGCATGAGGATCATGACACGGATGGGAACAGCTGCTCTGAAAGCCCTGGGCACTGGAGAGTTTGTGAAATGCCTTCACTCGGTTGGATGTCCTCTACCACTAAAAGGTAGGGAAGATTTAAATGTGGCACCCCTGGAATTACTTGGGCATGTTTTAGAGCTGTCTGCATATTTGCATATTCTCAGCACATTGGAAATGCTCACCATTAAAGATTCGGGGTGGCTTGTGTAATTGCACTGGGTTAAAAAGTCAATTAAAGGAATCAAAGCTCAAGGAGAGTTTCATGGAAAGGAGATTATTACCACCAGTATTTACCAGAGGGTTTCCTTTGAAGCGTCTGGTACGGGTTGCTATCAGAGTCTCGATGCTGATGAAACAGCACAGTCTGATACAGCATGGAAATTGCTGCAGTCATGAGTACAACATTCTGTTCTGCAGAACCATTAATCAACAACTGGCCATGCAACCCAGAGTTAACACTGATTGCTCATCTCCCGGACCGCAGAGAGATCATTTCGTTTGGCAGCGGCTACGGAGGAAACTCCTTACTGGGGAAAAAATGCTTTGCTCTTAGGATTGCCAGCAGAATCGCCAAGGAAGAGGGCTGGCTAGCAGAGCACATGCTGGTAAGAGCTGTTGAGTGGTGATGTGTGTTTGAACAACCATTAAACCTGAATTTAGACCAACATAAGTACAGTCACATCTTGAGATCAATAAAATGACAGTCTCATGAGTTAAGTATGAACTTATCACTTAGCAGACTTCTGATAAATAGGAAACTGCTTGCAAGTTCAGGTATCAAACATTTTAAAGAAATACATATAAAATTGGGAACCAAGAAAGATTAAGAACGTCTGACAGTGACTACCTGTGGGCAGATCTGTGCACTGAGCAAAGCCTAAATGTTATCACTGGGCATCTATACTGACCCTACAAATGGAATCACGGATTAATGCAAGTGTGAAAATTTTCTCTCATGTTATAAACAGGTCTGTGGACTAAAACTTCTGCAATGTTGTCATTTAATTATTCTACTACTGTAAATTACAACTGACAAAAAGAATCTCAAAGTGCATGATTGAAGAGTCTCAGGGGAAATGTCAATGTACTATGAGAAGTATCATGCCTGAAGTGCACTCACTCCATACTAATTTCACAGTAAAAAAATATTGCCTGTTTTTCTTAGCTCTCAGTTAAGAAACACAGCTATATGCAGTCTGTATGTTTTTAATCAGAAAAACAAAGATGTTTGAATGACACGTATGTGACATTTCTAAAAATATAAGGTCTGTTTACATATAATCTAAGGGCAAGACAAGTGGATTTTTTGCTGAATTAAATACTGCCTGTGTTATTTGTCAACTATATTACATGCTGCTTCTTTTGTAGGAAGAATTTTGCATAATCAAATGTTTTACCATTACCACTTGCTGGGAGACAGTCTTCAAAATGAAAAATGCAAGAAGAAAGAACTATATTTAACAACTGTCTTTGGTTTTCAATAGATCCTGGGAATTACAAATCCAGAAGGTGAAAAGAAGTATTTTGCTGCAGCATTCCCCAGTGCATGTGGAAAAACCAACTTGGCCATGATGAACCCAAGCCTGCCAGGATGGAAGATTGAGTGTGTGGGTGACGATATTGCCTGGATGAAATTTGACGAACAAGGTATGGAACTGAAATTAGATTGGTGAATAGCCCAGTATTGCTCGCTTTTAGAGTCAGCAAGACTTGCTAAAAGTTCTGGAAATAATTAAAGCAGTTTTATTTATATTTTGTCATTTAACTTCCAGGCAACTTAAGGGCAATCAATCCAGAAAATGGCTTTTTTGGTGTTGCCCCTGGAACCTCAGTCAAAACAAACCCCAATGCTATTAAAACCATATTCAAGAACACCATCTTTACCAATGTAGCTGAAACGAGTGACGGAGGGGTCTACTGGGAAGGCATTGATGAGCCGTTACCGCCAGGAGTAACACTGACTTCATGGAAGAATAAGGATTGGACCCCAGATAACGGTAACCTGGCTCCGTTCCACATTCTCTCATCTTCCTCTACTGAGTCCGAGTTCCACCTGCCCTTATGACCTTTCTGTCACACTCTGTACAGGGGAACCCTGCGCTCATCCCAACTCGCGGTTCTGCACCCCAGCCAGCCAGTGCCCCATCATGGACCCTGCGTGGGAATCGCCTGAAGGCGTGCCCATCGAGGGCATAATATTTGGAGGCCGCAGACCTTCTGGTAAGAGAAGCAGAAACCACCAGCAAGTCTCAAGTGCTCATCTCAGGAGAGCTGAAACACAGCTGGGCACAGGCACAAGTTTTGCTATCCCAATACAGAAGCAAGGAGATAACCATGTTAGTTTAGCTGCTCCATGTTAGCCTTTCACACACACGCTTACAGACACTTCCAATGTGTAAACTGCTAGATGTTCACACCAAACCGTTACTGATAAGAGTGAATCGGAGAGTGGAGAGAGTTCAGGACCCAGTACCTTGGGTAGGAGAAGCATAGCAAATTATTTATGTCAAATTGCTTGGTTTAACTAGTTCAGATAGGAAATGATCAGGGATTTAAACCAGTTGTAGGCAGTTTACAGGTAAAGAAGTTAAATAAATTGGTCTGTTAGAAACCACCTAAAGCTGAAAAAGAGAAATAATACTAGGCCTGAATCTAAATCACCATCATGACCACAGGACCAGAATCTGTTTCCAGTAAAATTTGTTGGGAATTCAGATATCTCCCAGCTGATGCGTTCAATAACCAGTAGCCAGTTTTGAGAACATTCATACAGATTGCTCTAAGAAGGCAGGAAATTAACCAAGTTAAAAATCAACAAGGAAAATTAGAATACATTACATAGTAACTGGGATCCAGCAGTATCTCAGTTAGCAAAACCTGTCATAAAAGTGCTTCTGGATCACTAATCACTGAAGTGACTTTATTCTTTACAGGTGTGCCTCTTGTATACGAGGCCTTTAACTGGCAGCATGGAGTATTTATAGGAGCAGCTATGAGATCTGAAGCAACAGCAGCTGCTGAGCACAAAGGTAAATCAAAATCTAGTCTGCCTATCTGTATTACAAACAACCTTCTCTGGAGAGCCTGCTCTCTCTGTCCTCCTCCTCTGCTCTTGAACATTTAAATCTTGGCAGATAATTGTGCAACCTATGCATTTTTACAACAGAAAATATTTATACTGGACTTAACAGCCAGATTTTCCTTAAAAGACAAATTATGCAAAATAATCCCCTAGGTGGCAAGCATACAGAGCAGAGTGCAATCACAGTGTTGCCAGAAGAGTTGATATGGAGTTCTTGTTACAGTCTGGGATAAGTAAACTTAAATTTTCTGTGCTGCTAGCGCTCAGCAAAAAACAAATGAATAATGAAGGCCAGCTCTCAAGAACCTTAAACTGCTTGACCTGAGCTTTAAGAAATTTACTTTCCACTGATTGCAAAGATTAATTTAATCTATGCTTCAAGGCTAACATTTGTACCATTTCTCAAAGTTCTGTGGTTCACATGCAGAAAGGTGGCTAAGGGTGCTGGGTAATAAATACTGTGAGGAACTGAAACTTCGTGCTTTAGAATAAACGTTCTCCATTTGTGTTTTGAACAGGAAAAATTATTATGCACGACCCATTTGCCATGAGACCTTTCTTTGGCTACAACTTTGGCAAATACTTAGCACACTGGCTTAGCATGGCACACCGCCCAGCAGCAAAACTACCAAGGATCTTTCATGTTAATTGGTTCCGGAAAGACAGCCAAGGGAAATTCCTGTGGCCTGGCTACGGAGAGAATTCCCGTGTGCTGGAGTGGATGTTCAACAGAATTCAAGGGAAAGCCTCTGCCAAGGCAACTGCCATAGGTTACATCCCTGCTGACACCGCTTTGAACTTGAAGGGCTTAGAAGACATCAACTTAACTGAACTGTTTAATATCTCCAAAGAGTTCTGGGAAAAGGAGGTGGAAGAAGTCAAACAGTACTTGGAGGGGCAAGTTAATGCTGACCTTCCCTATGAAATAGAAAGGGAAATGCTCGCCTTGCAGACGAGAATAAAACAGTTGTAGCTGATCAGAAATAGAATTACTTATCAATCCACACATTCTGTAGCAGGATAGAGACATTTTACCAAATCACCACTGAAAGTACAGCAGCACACTGATGAGCAGGACTTCAGATGAAGGGTAGGTCTTAGTTTAGTTAGACTACAGGTAAGGGCATCCTAGAAATAACTACAGACCCGGTGATTTATAACCACATCAGTTGTTGTGTATTGTTGAGCAGCTGTGGGAATCTGTGAGCACAGTCTTCAAAACTGTGATCTGTCACTTGCATGCACAATTCTGCACATACCTATGATGTATGTAAATTGCTTGCTGACAGCTCAGATATAATCCAGCCTGCAAGGTGCAGCACATTGTTTCACAACTGCACATAAACCACAAGAGTCTCAGATTAATTTTGTTTTCCATATCTCAGCAGCATCACTTACAGGAAGGAATGAAAAATGAATGTTGTATATATGTATTATCTAAACATATTTCATGACTTAAATATTTTGTAGAAAAATAAAGTTGTAACTTTTATCAGAGTGAAAGATGGCTTTGTATTACTAATGCATATTTAAGACATTGCTATTGTATGTGCCTCATGTTACTGTGATTTCCAGATGTTTTACGTGGCTTATTCTTTAAGCTATTGAAATAAAAGTTTATACAAAACATGACCTAATTTCCAGTATTCTCACTGTTTATAAAACTACGTGCCAACAAAGTGGGCCTCCTGACAATAGCACAGCACAGAGACAAGTTCACAAGTTAGATGTTGACTAGCATTGATCTGCTACTCTTAAGCAAAATAGTTTAAACAATTACTTTCCTTGCAACCTTTATTCGAGCCAAAGGAATGATACAGAAATTATGACACCAACTGAGAGCAGACATCCAGCTAGGAGCGTACTCTCCATAACTAGGCATTACTGGTTGCTTCAGACCTTTGTAAAATAAACTGTCCTCTAGGAAAGTCCCATATTAGGATGTCTCTTGTTTGCTCAAGTCTTAGGATTTGTCTCTGTTCCACAGTACTTTGGCTTCTGCAAAAGGAACTAGCAGAACTGCTGAAGCAAAGAGAGCTTGTGAAAAGCTTTCTAGATTGAGGTGTCTGAAGCCTGAAAGCTTGAGCTGAAAGAGTCTCAGATTGGTTTCCTCATAGACCCAAACGGTAAAGCCATCCCATGTTCTCCCAGTTTAAGATATCCTTTATGTGCTTCTCACATCCTTGGCAGGTATCATGCTTTTTCACTTTGGATGCTTGATCTCCCAAAATATATTGCAAATATTTGCTTAGCAAAAAGAAAATCGTTTACACTGTGTAATAAGCCTTTTTATAGACCTTGCTTCCTCCCAAAACAAACACTATCCGAGCTGGCCAACAGATGCCCTTCCAAGTTTGCTAGGGGAGGTCACACATCCTGAAAAGCCACTGACTTTGCCTGTAGGAGTTAACTCAAACATTACCAATTCTGAAACAAGCAATAGGACACAAGTCGATAGGTCACACAAAGTGTAGGCAACAGAAAGCTGCGAGGGAAGCAGAGCAGAGCCGTGCAGCCCCTGGAGAAGCGATTGTCTGTTGGCCTGTTTGCTGCTCAGTAGCACATCTCTATGGGTGTAGGTCTCCTGAATGTGCTCCAAATACAAATCAATCAGTCAATCAAGGGGGACGACTAAACAACTCAGCGCATTCACACTCCCCTGGGGTGCAAGGGGTGACATCGTACGTATAAAACAGTTACTTGTAATTCTGCAGTTGATTGGCTTGGTCCATTCCCAAACTTGTGGCTATTTGGGAGCTGCTGTTCAGGTAAGATTGAAGGAGGACAAGGAGATCTCAGAGAATCCATCGTGGTAATATCTGAGTGACAGCCAGATGCAGTCTCAGGATTTCTTAAGGGCCCCCACGAGAGGCTCTTGGTTCTAAACAATGCCAAAACACTCGGCACTTTTTGAAATGCTGCCCAGGAGATGTGCAGAGGTTCAGGGCTTTCCAGAGCTCTACGAATCTGACAGAAGGAGCAGCTCATGATTCATGTCAGAGAAACCCATGCCAAAGATCCAAATCTTGCGCCTATATGGACCTGGATAAGGCAGTGACCCTCGTCCCATGAAATGCTGCTCAGCAGCAAGACAGGTACCATCACTGTGAGCCCACATGACTTACAGCTCATCCCTACCTGCAGGTATCGCTGGCACAAGGCGCCTCACAACCAGCCCAACACAGGGTGCTGCACTGCAGCTGAGGCCTCGCTTCCATCCGTGATGGCTGCCTCGCTGCAGCCTGACAGGCTCTGGGCAAACCCTGCTCTGGGTGTTCGTCCCACAGCTCCTCAGAAAGGGCTAGCACAAAAAATTCTGGCAAAAGCATTGATGGTCATCTCGCTCCACATGTTTTAACCACATGTACCTCCTCAAACACTGCTCAGAGTGATGGGCAGACAAATTGTTCCTGCAAATACAGAAAATGGGGGGAAAGTCTGCTGTACTGCGAAGGCTGAGAACAAGAAAATAACTTCTTACGTGAATCATTCAACAGCTCCTTTGTATGTAAATGTATCTGTAACCTATCAGCATCTATGGGGAGTACAGTTCACATCCTGAATGATCACAGTGTTTAGTGTTGGCATGGAGAATGTTTAAAAAAGAGAAGGCGGAGGTTTAAAATTTAGAAACTCAGTCAACCGAGCCAGATTATGATCTCAACTTCTCTCCTTCCAACAAATGCTATGCTCCGTAAAAACAAAATGAATTGCAACAAAATGCTTTTAAATTGAAATTTGGAATTTCCCCTGATTTTCTCAAGAAAGAAGGGAAGACAACAAATGCAATAAACTTCTTCAAATTAGTAGAGAAATATAAAACGCGTCCTATTAAACGAGATTCAGAGAAAGGCAGCATGGGAAAGACTAACACATGAAGAGCACATAGCCATAACATTTGCAACAGCTGTGTTATGAAATGCACTTGGTGTTCTGGGAAGCGAGAAACAAAATACTTTGTTAAAACACTTGTGGATGCACCAGTGGCTGACGAGAAGAGAGACAAAGTCAAAATCACACTTTAACCACGAATGCTATTGGGGATATGAGCTTCTGTCATGATTTACCAAAACCAGATGGCACAATGATGGACACGCCATGCCCATGGAGGCCCTGCTCAACACTACAAAGTTAGCACAATCTCTTTAACTCACTGCTCTCAGGATCAAATACTCACATTAACACAAAGAAGTCTGCAAAGCTCAGAAGCAGGCCTTGGTCCAACCTCTGTACAGGTTGAGAAGTCTCTGAGCTCGATGCCCTTCTTGGACTCATTTCTAAACATTTCTAAAGTGTTTCAAGGTCAGATTTCCGACCACGTTTTGTCTCATTTCTTCAAAACCCTTTCTCAGGTTCCAATCCCTTTCATAATTAGTCTGAGTACATCATATATCAACACACTTCTGTCCTTTCAACATGAATGAAGGCTACACCAAATAGAAAAGTAAAACTGAGAAGCATCATCTCGCTTGCTGCAGAGCTTTTCATTGGAAAAAACAAAATCCCACTTCCAATCTCACAACTCTGTGATGACAGAGCTATTTTCAGGGAAAGAAGCAAAATTCAGAGAAATGACATTTTTGCTGTGGGAAATACTGTTTTTCCAAAAACCTTGGCTACCATAGTAACATGATTTATTCCATACTTGCGGCAGTGTAGTCAATTAGCTCCCTCACTGAAGACAATTACTGTGACTAGAGACATACCTGGCTGCAAGACTATCAAAAAGCTGCTCATGAATGGCACAGCAGAGCGTTCTAAATTCCAAATTAGCAATTGTTATTGATGATGACAGAGGACACTTCTGGCAGTGGTTTAACCTCAGCAATACAAAAGGGCACATTTGTCAAATCGGGGCTGGCACACCTCAGTCAGCAACGTTCCGCAATGCACCTCACCACCTCTGTGAACCTCTAGGTGGAACAGCTAGGGGTAAAAAAAGAGGAAAGGGAGAAAATGAATTGCTGTTGTATGCCTTCTAGCTTTCTGCAGCCATCACAGATATTACTTTTGCCTGACAAACTCTAATAGAGAAGAATACACCAATATGCAAAAATTCAGGCTGATTCTGATCATTGCAAACACAATTTCTTTGTTGTAGGCGGGCACGTGGAAGAGCCCCACGCTGTTCCAACACACACAGAAGGCTTTCCCTGCTTTCACTACCACCAGTGGCACTGGCCACTTGCCTCTGCTCCTCATCATGTTAGCTTCACTGCACTTGCCATGGCTTTTCTCCATTGTAAGTGTGAGCAGACGTATGCAGACATTACAGCTCTTGTTCAAATCAGTAAGCTGCTTGCAGAACTGTTCCAAACACACACCCCAGAAATGGTATTTGTACCTTCCTTGGAAATGTCGGATACTGACCACTGGGGAAAACAAGAAAAAAGACAAAAAGAAAACAAAATGAAACATCTGTTATAATCTTCCCAAAGGAACATGTAAAAGCTTTGGGGCTGTTTTTGCACAGCCTCGAGGCCTTGTATTCATCTAACAGAACCTTTTGTAAAGCTGCAGTTTGTCATTGTTAGCCTTCATCCAAACTGCCAGCAGTCATTCTTGTTCTTACAAAGCACCACAACAGCATTTCTCAAGCAAAGGTGCCCAAGGAATGGCCTTTTGTTCCTGATATACAGCTGTGTTCCAGGACAAATGAAACTCACCCTCTATGAGGTGGACAGGCCAGCCATCAGCCCCCACTAATGCTACCAAAGCACTGTGATTTGCATGTATGTGTTGCCAAGCCTAGAGCAGCTCAGCTCTGCCAGGAATGATTCCTGCTGGCACAAGGGTGGTGAGACCTGAGCAGACCTTCCAGAGGTGACAGCAAACTGCCCTGACTGGTGGAGAATCTGACTCCTGGTCTCTAATGCAAATTAGTGCCTACTTTCCTTCTCCTATAGCCCATTCAAGTACGATCTCATTAAAACAAGCATGCCTGAACCTTCCTTCCACCTTAGGCTGAATCACCTCAATACTGAATAGCAAGTTTGTGAAGGGCCATAGTGCCAGAGGAGGTGGAGAGCAGAGCCTCCGATGATCAGGAATCTGGGTTTGGTTTTGTACATTTGGTCTGTTTTGTCCTTGGAACTGGGAAGCCTACCAACAGTTACTCGAAGCTCCAGCGATAGCCCAAGGAAAAAAAAATACTATAAATTTAAGTAGGATAGCAGCTGGGAACAGGAGAGGGAAGAAGTTTTGATAACTGTGGGTCTTACAGTACAAAAACAATATCCCTCTGACACTGGTAAGTAGAAGCAGGCCTCAGATTTCATGGAGTTTTCTTGGACTTTATAGCAACAAGACAGAAAGCTGGCTCCATTTCATCGTAGTTATCTGCACTCAGACACCCCTCCACCCTCGAAGGAGATTAGCAGTGATAATGCATCTGGTACCTGCCCCAGCAATAACAGATCTATGAGGAGAAGATTACAAGAAATTGTTTGGACTCCTGCCCAGTCCTAGAAGCCCTACCAACCATTTCCGTAAGTCCCATCGGTTTTTATGGCTTGTCTCTCAAGAAGGCTGCTGAAACCTACATGAAGGAGAGACTTTAAAAAGATTTCTGCAGACATTTATTTTTGGCCAAATTATGATTGCTTGGAGGAAAAAGAAGCCACCATACAAATCTTGTTAGAGACTTCAGCAGAAACTCACAAACCCATGCAGAACTGAGATAAGCTAAAAAAAGCAAGAGCATCCAGGAAGGGAAGACAGACCAGCCAGCCAAATGCAACTCTAATTCCAACCCGTGACAGACCCCTGGGGCAGCTCCAAAGCCACTTAGCGCAGGCATGGAGCAGGGCCAGGAGGAGATGCTGGCACCAAAAGAGCAGCTCTAGCAAGTCTAGCACACAGTTCTGCAAGGGGACTCGGATGGGCTCAGACCCCAGCACAGCTCCCACCTGCGCAGTGCTCCGACCGACAGCCCTGCGCCTCGCGCTCCTGCACAGAAGAGCACGCACTGCATGCAAGCCTTGGAAACCAGAGCAACAGCACAGCTGTTAATGACACAAAAACATGCTGGCAGCGCTCAGCACCGCTCGGCAGAGAAACCCGTATCAACCGCCTGCAGGCCAAGGTCTAAAGGGCAATCCGCCTCTGAAGACGTCTGCAGCTCTCAGGAGTGGCATCTTGCAGCCGGTGGGTGCCCTCCCAGCACACAGCCCCAAGGTGCTGCTCCATGCCTTGAGTGTGCCCTGGGAGGAGAGCACACGAAGCATCCTGGGAGGTGAGGGGCTGCATCCCCTCCCGATGGCTCTCAGTCCCGTGCGGGCTCCAGCACACCACTGTGATATCTACCAACAAGCAGCTCTCTCCCATACTGCAGTAGCCTTAGAAAGCAGAAGCTGAGAGCTCCTTCTCTTCCTGTTCCTGGGAGCAGGTCCCAACCTCCTGGTCCAGCCATGTGCTGCAGGTGCTGAGGATGCAGAGGAAGGCAGGGGAGGACAGCTGTTCCCCAGACATTCATGGTGGTAATGATTTATTTTGAACTATGAATTTGAACAGAAACTGTGCTGTACCTAAAATGTCACTGCTAGGCAAAAGGAGAGTCATGAATCGTTAGCAATCTTCACCAAACCATAATTTTCACGTAGAAAATGAATATACATTGGAAGAAACACTCCAGCTGTGTCTCAGCAAAGCAATTAATGAAGGCAGAGTCTCACAACCGGTCCCAGGGCTGTTGAGTTCTTCTCCTGTTCTTCTTTCTCCCCATCACTCTGCTTATTGTTTGCTTCATTGTTAATCCTACCTAATTTAAAAATAGGAAATTGATTTCTTATGTACCCATTACAAACCAAATCATTTCTTTATTACAGCAAGGATCGTATTTCGTAAGCAAGTCATGGAAAATTAAAACCATGCCTGTTGCTTTGATGAAATAAAGGAAAGAAATGCTGGAGGGAAGGCACTGACAGCTGGGGGCTGTCATGCAACCAGCGGTGCAGGTTAACTCTTTGCAGAACCCACAGCTTCTGCAGTTGCATTTTCCTCCCCCAAACTTCCAGTGGCATTGCTAAGCACTCCATCACTGCTAAAACTCCAAAGTCTCTAACAAAGCGAGAGCAACTCCTCGGAACAAAGCAGGGCAGTGGTTTTGGTACTGCAGATTGTTTTGCTGACAGGTTGCAGTGTGTCTGTGTGCTCAACCAGGTGCTTCCCAGTGCTAACACTACAGACATTAGGTGCCAGACAGTGCTGCTGCAGTGCACACAACACAGGAACCCACTCACCAGCCCCACGTTAGCACCACAGCCCTCACAGCACACACTGTTCTAGCAGGCAGGAGAACCACCTTTGTCCTGGGACAGATCTGGTCAGATCACACATGGGTTATGTCAGGACAGCAGGGCAGACCCACAGCTCATTAGCGGCATGCTGTGACTTGGCACAGATGGGGAATTAAAACAAAATCCATTGTATGCATCACCAGGGATTTATGGACTGCTCTATGAACCTCCCTGTGAAGAAGTCAGGACATTGGTGCTCTGAGAACTAATCCAGATAAGCACTGTGGCTAGCAGGGCATTGCAACATCCAACCCAAAGTTCATCAGCTACATCACTACTATGCTGATCTCCAGGCACCTCAGCCAAAGAAACAAAGCCTCTAATTTCCCAATCAGAAAGGAAAAGATCACTGATTTATCTCTGCACAGTATGTTTTCAATAGTTATCAATGCACCGTGCCTGAGGACAAGGGATGAGCAGAGCTGTCAGAACCACGGGAGAAAAACCATGCAAGAGAAAGGTGGCAGCAGGGATGGTTCTGGAGCAGCACTCCATCTCTGGACTGCTTTCTGAGCCAGGAACGATTTTCCGTCGCTCTGGGATAAGACCTCTATTTTGAAGGAAGAAAGAAAGAAAGATTCTGAACTACAGCCCGTGTCTGTGCTCAGAGCTTTGCTGTTCTTTCTGGAAGCTAAAGCTGGTGAGATCGTCGTACCAAAGGGATGCTTACACCAACAGAGAGGGCTGGAAACACTTTCACCTCTCTCAGCCCTTCCCTTCCCTGGGAGTTGGCCAGGGCAGCACTTGTGTCCTGACAGCAGGCAGCTGCACTTGCCAGTTTGTTACAAAGAGCTTCCGAAGCAGCCAGCCAAAAAGTCCTTCTAAAACTCTTTATGGTCCTTTTGTGCCGATGGTTCTCAGAACTGGAAAACAAGTTTTGTACGTTGCTGGGAGCAGAGGAAACGGGCCCAGGAACACCCCGTGCTGGCCCTTCTGCCCCCCACCAAAAGTCATCTAAAACTGCATCCCTGGGAGAAGCGTGCTCTGTGCTCCTTGCTGCCAGCTTCTCTGCTGGCCGCTGTCACGTGGAACCAGTTTATAAAGATCCCAAGAAACAGCCTATGTAATTACTGCCAATTAGTGCCACTCAGCTCCAAGACTGGCTGGAACGGCCCCTGTAGGGTTCTCCTGTGTAAAGGCAATTCAGTTCTAGCAAGTATTTATTCTGATGATGTATTTGATAAAATAACCCCGCCCCCAAATATCAGCAACACGGAAACATGCATTTGCACTCACACAACAGAGCAGCCTCACCCCGCTAATATTTTAATGGAACCACTGGATGTTTTCATTAGCTGCATTTGACATCATGACAGCAACAATAACTGCCAGACAGATACTGAGACAAGGCACAATAATTAGGTCAAACCTTCAGGATAGAGCTGTCATCACAAGACATAAATGTACTTTTTTTCCCCACTGTCAAAGCTCCATAAGCCATCTTCTTGCTATGAGCTGTCTATGCAGGAAAAAGATGTGGAAGCAACAAGGGTCATTCTTCCTTCCACTATTCTTCACAGTTATCCTGTGCTTAATCGATCTGGATTAATTATTTAAGGTAAATTCAGCTTTCCTGACCTAATGGCAACATGTCAACTGATTAAGTTTACAAAGCCAGCAAAACGATCTGCGCAGTGAGACCAGCTCCCAGCGTGGGTTATTGAGGCCAAGGGATCCTGTGTCACTGCCAAGGACACAGCAGTGAGCACTGAGGTGTGCAGGGTTCCTCTGGGAAGGGCTGGGCTGCCCCTAGGGCCTTGGACTTTCCAGGGGATTCTGCTTCATTTGGGTGCTGAGCCTGTAAGTGGGAAAAGCAGTGCCCTATTTGGACTGCTTTGTCCAATGCAGTAAAATTAATTCCTGGAGTAACAAATGTGTATCAGAAGGAAAAGGTTTGTTTGGGTATCTGCAGCATTCCACGGCTCTTCTGGCCAACTTCTAGGGCAAGTGCACAGATAAATGAGAAAACACTCGTCAGCGTGCTGGCTGCAGGGAGCAGAAGATAAGGCAGATAAGGCAGCAAGTGAAACTTTCCTGGTTGCAAACACAGCCCTGGGTAAAGGCTGCTCAGCCACAGCAGAAGTGTTGCTTTGGTTGCTAGCAATAACTGCACCTTCAGGCACAAACAGGACAATAACTGCCATCTCATGAGAAGTCTGTTTTGCAGAGAACCTGGAGCCTTCCCCGCAGCCAGAAGAACCCAGGGAGGGCTTTCAGCCTCAAGCCAAGGTCTCCGGCCCCAGGAAGCAGGTACTCAGGGCTGGTCTGCATGAGAGTGAGAGCTCTGTGACCTCACAGAATGCAGAAGAGAGAGAAACATGGACACCAGAGGTCAGCTCAAAGGCCAGTACCACTTGTAGCACCCTCCCACAGCCCCCCCAAAACCTGCCTGTCAGAGCTGGCTCTGCCACTAGGAGGAGAGGCACAAAGGCAGCAGCATCCATCCCCACCAGCCCCAGCAATTCCTGGCCACTTTGGTTCTCTAACCCCAAACCCTTCGAGGAGCGAGAATTTCCCTGCCATGCTGCTGCCAGAGGCTCTCAAATCATCTCACCCTCTCTTTACCCAGAGATTCTTGGAGCCTTCATAAGGCCGTTTCACAGAAACTGATGGAGGCTTTCTGCCCAGCTGCTGAGACTTATACATCCCAGCAGTTCCTTCCCTGTATTTATTGCTGTTCTGTTTTCTACCTCTGGGACCTAAGAAAGCCATTGAGCCTGGATTAAGAACACCACAGAAGAATTCAGTCCTAGACACAGCCAAACTTTGGTTTCCAATGAAACAAAACAAAAGGCTGCAAAGAAGTAACCACCTCAGCGGCTCTACAGCCACGTATGTAGGTATTACCAGTGGGGTGAGGGGAGATAAGAACACACCATTCCTCCAGAAGAAGCGTCCAAATCAAACTGATTTTTCAGCAGTTTTTTCCACCACTCCAACTTCAGCAGAAACTGTGGATAAGCCACATTTAAAAAGTTGTTTTAAAAAGGGACAGAAGAAGTCCTCGTTCCTGGTGGGACAGCAGGAAGGCATTTCCTTCCTGGGCTTTGTCCCAAGATGCTGGACATCCGCAGCTCTCTGTCCATGAGCAGGGCACAAAGCAGCCCTCAGGTCTGACTAGTGAGAGCTCAGCAAACTCAGCATTTGGTTTGAGCTAAACATAAGTATGTCTTTCGAGGACGATCATCGCTATGACCCACAGAGCTGCCACGCAGCCTCATGGTAGCCACCCGAGGGGTGGAGAAGTGAGGGGAGCAGGGCTGGGTGGCCACTGAAGGTCTCTCCCAACTCACACGACTCTATGAGCAGTGCACAGCCCTCCCACCCCCCTCAAACACAAAGGAAATCAGTGCAATGGGAGGCAGCTGTGTGTGTCATGTCTGTGTGGACCACACAGACATGACGAGCAGGTGTAGGAAGAAGGCAGCTATGCAACAAGCGGATTTACACCTGTGCGTTAAAGAACAAGAGAACTTACAAAGCCTGAGACCTCTGTTTTCACAAAGGGATGGGGTCAGTGCACAGCAAAACGATGGGTACAAACACTGAGGAATGCGGCTCCAGCTCAGTGCTGGTGTAACCTGTTTGCTCCACGCACAGCCAGCCCTGTTGGCCGGACTTTGGCCTGAGAACATTTCACCGCATGTATTAACCCAGCATCCATCAGAGCAAACATTTCATTTTCAGACTTCGCAGAAGTAACTGAGCCAGGTGTGGAGGGCTGCAGCCCCACCAGGCCCATGGGTTCCACCCCAGCACCGCAGACACTGTTATTCTTCCAGGCAGAATCACCATCTAGAAAAAGTGCTGCAGGAAAGGTCAGCACTTGTGAGTGCGCAGGATGCTGCAGGGGATGGCTGCTGCACCCACTGAACAGTGCTGTGCTTTACCCATAAACAATAGCCCTGTGCTGCCATCAATGTTTAACCCTGATGTCCTAAAGCAACCCCACAGAGCTGCCTCACACCTGGACACTGCCAAGGGTTTAGGGGAAGCACATGTCACCTCCGGTGGCAAGGAGAGGCTAGCAGGTCCGTGCTCACTGCAAGCAGGGGCACATCTGTGGTCCACTCACACCCGAATGAAGGCATACAGCCCAGCTGGGCTCTGTGATGTTAGAACTCCAACTTATCACAAGTAGTTGTTGATGTAATGCCATTTTCATATTAAGAGATAAGCACTGTAAGAACAGGGCAGCATCACCTGCCTCTCCCTGCTCACCTCTCCACCTCAAAAGCACAAAGCAGCCACAGGTTTCTGTGTGCTAAAAATGAAGTAAGTCTGGATGTCCTGCATTGCCACGCATTGCAGCAAATCCAGTAGGTCTGCTGGAGAGCTGTTAGCTGTGTGCATATGAGATTATCAATTTCTCTTACCTTTATAAGCACCATGAATTCTCTCAATACAGCAGTACAACCACTGCTGCAATGCTCAGGATGCCCCACATCCAACCAGTGCAAGCGCTGGGCAGTTCTCTTACAAAGCCAACAAGTCCTTAATAAAACGCCCCTTCTGTTCCTGCGGACATCCCCCCGCAGAGCAGAGCCCAGCGCTCACCGCTTTGCCTTCTATGGGGCAACGTGTTCGGCACCCACGAGCAGTCCCCGCCTCCTCCAGGTGCAGCTCAGCAGCGCTATTGGGGCTGCCCCAGCCCCGCTCCCACCCGGCCCGGCTGCATAGGGGGGAGAAGGAAGGGGGGGGATGTCCCCGCAGTGGTGGCACGGGGAGGGGGAAGCGCCCTGCCCTCGGGGTTCGTCTGCGGACACGAGCAGCCGTGGTACATTGCGGGGTGCCCCGAGCCGTGCTCGCAGCACATCGCTCTCATCGAGCGTCCAATCCTCCCCCTGCCCTGTCTGTGTGTCCGTGGCACGGCACGGTGCCTCTTCGCTCGCCCCCTCGTGGCAGCGGGAGCCCAGCACGGCCCGGAGCCGATGTCCCCTCGACCCCAAGCCGTCACGGCCGGGACCGCTCAGAGCCGGGCGGCTGGGACTCGCCTGGCAACAGCAGCACACGTCCCTGTCCTTGCAGCCCCTGATGTACCCTCAGCGCTGCGGTTCGAGGTTCTATGGGGGACCCGACGAGCTCTGCCAGTGTCATCGCTGCACCCATACGCTCCCATTGTAGGCTCAGCCAAAGGATTTTCATCAGATGAGCCCTAAAAAGAGCCGATGGATGCCTGGTTGCTCTCCCAGGCCAAAGCAGCATGCCCCAGCCCCAGCAACCGCATCCCTCCTGCCCCGCAGCACTCGGCCCTCCACCTCACTGTTTCTGTTTTTCCCCTCTCATTTGGGTTGAAAGCCACAAAAGGAGCCTCCCTCTCCTGCCCCCGCCTCTCCCCCCCCTCCCATCTGGCAGGTCTGTGTTATTATTAAGACACTTGAGATTATGGTTGTCTGAAAGTTGAAGAATGACAGCATAGAACCAGATGCTGCACACTGATGAATTACAAGGGCATTATGCAGAGGCAGCTGTGCCATATAAACGCCGGGGTTTTACGCGGTGCCATGATTTTCCATGTGGCATCGTATGGTTCCAGCATCTGGGCGTCACCGTCAATGCCTCCCATATATTTTGCTGAGCACTGTCATTATGATAATGAAGAAATTGCAGCAGACGTTAATTGCAGTTCCCGCTGGCTATTGAGAGAACAGGAAGGCATGGAGCGGGCTGTGGGGGCCTCAGCTGGTGAGGGGTTCCCACTCCCCCTTTGGCTTTCTCATAGCTGAGCAGAGTGTGGCCACGGACTGTGTGAGTCCTCCTTGGTCTCCCTGTCCCCTCCTCTGTTCCCCATTCCCCAGGTGGGCCCTTGCTCTATTGGCAGGACAACGTATCTTCAGTTTTCCAATTAGTTCTGAGTTTGGAAAAAGTCAAGTTACGGTTCTCCTTGGACTTAAGTATCAGTGCTTACTATGGAGTTTGGTATATTTGCCACAAGTCTGTGTGTTCGGCATTTCTTCCTCTCCTGCAGCCTGAGAAAATCTGAATTGCATGCAGAGCTGCTCATACCTATAAGATGTGGCCTCCTGGCAGTGTCCCTGTGCCCTCTGCAAGGTGGTGAGCCATCTCCTCCCATCCCCACATGGATCCGGGAGTTGCCCGCAGGCTGTGGGTAAGGAGCAGCCTCATATCTCCAGGACTGCTCAGTGTGCCAGGGCTCCCAGGCACTGCCCCGAGCACAGTGCAGGTGGCACTGGCAGCACATGGGGGGTGGCTGCTGGGAAAGCAGCCCGGTGGCACTGCAGCCCCAGCACAGGGATGGGTCCCCACGCACCGCTCAGCCCCATGCCAGGCCCTCCTCTGCCCCCCAGAGAGACTGAGGGACACTTTGGGCTGATGGCTTCATTCTGGGTGCGGGTCCTGGAAACGATGGCTGCCCAGCGATGCACAAAGCCTCTGGAATTCACCACTGGCGTTTCCTTGCTCTGCCAGGAGCCGGGATGGGCAGGATTGCTGTCCCCTGAGTCACTCCCTGATAACCATCTATTAATCAGGAAGCTTCACGGATGAAACACTGCTGCTCCTGTTTGCCCCCAGCCCAGTGGGAGGTGGCCTCATGGCATCGCCCTGACTCACAGCAGGAGCAGCGCCAGTGCTGTGGCAGGCAGAAGGCTGCACCAGGATCCAGCCCTATATGGGACATGGGACAGCAGGTGGGGCACCACGGTGCCAGGCAGAAGTGACAGCAGCTGCAGGCCCACTCCTTGTGCCCCCTCCCAAAACCCACAGCAATGAGGCCCCAAACCTACCTATGAACTCTGCCCAAATTGTTCCCAAAGCCCCTCAAGGCAGGGAGCTTCAGTTCCCCTTCTCCGCCCCTGCCAGACCCACGTCCTTTCCAAATGGCTCCATGGTGTTGCAGGTGGGACTACTGGTGTTATGGCAGCACCTGGGGCTGGAGGGGCAGCAGCTCTGCTGGAAGGCGATGCAAACAGTTCTGAATCTGCTCTCTGGGAAGGCAGCGCTCAGCTCTTTTTTTTTTTTTTCCTTTTTTCCAATGGGCAGAGGATGATGAGCGAATGTATGTGGCTGCAGCTTCCATGGAAAAGCACTCAGGCTGCCCGGTCAGCAGGCTGTGCTGCAGAGCAGTGTGCTGTCAGCACAGCCAGCTGGGATGTGCTGTGATGCTGGAACACAACAGAGAACCAAAGAGTATTCATGCCCACTCCTGTCAGCTACCAGGAAAAGGAAAAAAAGAGAAGGTGACCAGGCTGCAGAACTATGAAGAGATGGATGGGGATGCAGGAGCTGTTGGAGGTGCAGCACTCACTGCTCAGGTGTGGATATCCACACTCATTCCCCACAGCGCTCAGCAGTGGGGAGCAAAGAGAGCAATGCCTGCAGCTTGAGCAATGCTCTGCCTGCAGTGAGAAGAAAAGGCCTGGGGGACACGGAGGAGATTTTCCTGGAGGAGGGGGGGAAAAAAGGGAGAGGGAGGCCGCCTGTCTGAGCGCATCACTGCCTGGCACCTGTGTCCCGGGGCAGGCGGCCAAGCGCTGGGAGCAGGCATGGTGCCACGACAGCAGATGGGCACAGAGCAGGCAGCTCTCGGACTGGGGAGGGGGTGGCTACCGAGGGCAGATTTCCCAGCTGAGAATGTCCAAACAGCTGCCAGTCTGGAGTGTGTACACCTATAATTAAGGGGGTATGCGATTTCTAATCCAGCTCAAACGGAGCTGGATTAATTGGCAAACCTAAAAATAGCATCCATGACCATGTATGGCAAGCTTTTGTGTGCAGTTTAAATTAGGAAAGCGAGCTCTGTTCAGAGTAAGTTAGGAGAGACAGGGGCATCGCTCTGCAGTGGGACAGCCTGCAAGTGACAGGAACAGCCCACAGCACAGCCGTGATCCCACGGCCCCAGGAGCACACGGGGCAGCACCCAGGAACTTCTGCTTATGGGGGAATAGGAGGTGCCCCCCATAGAGACCAGCTCTTGGCTGGGCCTCCCCAGTGTGCCTGTCCCAAAGGCTCCTCAGACGCCCCGCTGTCCCACACAGACCCCAGCAGCACAGCAAACCCTGCTGACTGTGCTCCACCACCGCTGCCTTCCTCGAACGCCCCGCAGCCAGACTGCAAGGTTAAATTGCTTTTAATTTCTGTTTAATTATCTGCAGTGGTACAAATAACTAACAGTATCGATCTGAACTTGGCACACAAAGGCAGGTTTCAAATGGCAAAGCATATTATGGGATTGAATTATTAAATGTAGCTAATGAGCAAAATAATGATGCGGTGCCAAGCTGTAAGAGGTTAGACTTTAAAGTTGTCACAGTTCATAAGCAAGAAAGATTCAATCACATTCTTAATCAAATATTTATATGATAATGTGCCTTAATCAAAATAACAACAATTAATTTGGAGAGGAATATATTGCCTGCTTCCTGCTCCTGCGTTGTGGTGGTGTTGCAGCGGGCTTTCCCTGCATGTTAATGGAACCCATTCACTGCATGGTGGGACCCATTTATTGCATGGTGGGACCCATTTATTGCATAGTGGGACCCATTCACTGCATGGTGGGACCCATTTATTGCATGGTGGGACCCATTTATTGCATAGTGGGACCCATTCATTGCATGGTGGGACCCATTTATTGCATGGTGGGACCTATTCAATGCATGGTGGGCCCATGTGGTGCTGGGGAGTCAATCAGAGCACTGTGACAGTGTCAGGGCTCTACCCACCCCTCCACACCTTTGGCATGCACCTCCAAACACAGCCTGGTCGCTTCTTTCCCTCCCCTCATGCCAGCTGTGTGTGTGTGCACTTTTCACTCTCAGCCTCTTTTACACTTCATCAGAAAGCTGGAATTCTTTAAGCACCAAATTTGCCATTTCTGTTGGAGTCGAGATGAAAAGCTTTCAGTGAACCATCTCTGATTGGAATCACTTCTGCTGCCTTTGCTTTGGCCAGATGTTTCCCAATTACTTATCTGTCAAGTATGTTTTTTAACATATTTTTCCTCTAAATGAGAAATAGCATACTGTTCTTGTTTAGTGTCTTCGCCTGAGTGATATAAGCCAGGCTAAGCTTCATCAAGGCCACATCTCATGCTTGAAGGCTCAACTCAACATCAGAAGTTTGATCTTTCTCCTACTCAGCATAGCCTTTTTAGAGCAGCCTTAGCAGGAGCCTCATGGCACTGTGTGGCATGGATTTACAACTTTTGTTTTGAAGGCTGGATCCGAGTCATGCAGCTTTCTCCTGGGCCAAGAGTTTCATGTGGTAACCCATGAACCTGCTGCCAGTACTCACCTCAATGAAGACTTTGTCACCTGGATGGACTTACTGAACTGGTGCTTTGCAGTGTGAGGACAGCGGAGCCATGCAAAAGCAGCCCTGCCCACCCCAATGTCACCTCTCCATCTGCAAAGGAATTGGAAAGCCACACACACAGGAGAAGAAAAGCTACAGCCATTCCCCACAGATTCTACAGTCCAAGCACTGCTGCAGATGATAGACCAATACACAGACAGGATTGAATCAACCGAAAGCAAACCCATAGAACATTTCTTTTTTTCAATAGCTTCAGTTATCTTTGAGGCCAAGCAGCATTCTTTAATGGAAGCAGTGAGACTGGGCTGGTAAAACTTCCAGAGTTTAAAGTTATTTGATAGCCAGTTATTTTTCTTCAAAGGAGACGAAGTAAACCTCTGCCTCCAGCCCTCAGCACAGCAGCAGAAATGCTTTCTCAGTGTATTTGTGACAAATTAATTATAGCAATGGCAAATCTCGGTGGAAATGAATATTCAAAAACAAAAACTTTTTAGGCTGTTGACTTCAGGGAATGCATTTCTGGTTCCAAAGCTCTGTGTGTTCCTCATTAGCTCTCCCCCTCCCCCATCTCCTTTCAGAAATGATGAGAAATGGGCCGATTTTCAACCAGCCTGAGGAGCGGCTTCTGAGGCACAGCTGGGTGATGCTGGGCTCTGTCTGGCACCCAGCAGTGGCCTCGGCAAGCTCTCAGAAAATGTGCTGGGATTACTGCATTGCTGCTGAACTGCTGGGTATCACCATGCAGGAAGATGTTGGCGTGGAGTTATCTCACAAAGCTTAACGCTGAAGGAGTTCCTGTTGCTATTTTCTGGCCCTCATGGCAGATGGTGCAATCCCCAGGCTCCCATCTGCAGAGACCTCCCTGCCCCGGCTGGGCTGAGCGCTGTGGTTGGGCTGGATGGTCTCACTGGTCTTTTGCACACTCTGTGGGTGTAAGAAAGCACAGCAGGGGCTGGTGGCTGTGGGGCAGGGCAATGGGATGCCCAGCACCGCACTTGCCCCACGCTGCTCTGCCCTGCTTGGCCCAGGAGCACCCATGAGGGCCGCACCTCCATCCTCCAACCCCCCAGCGTCTCAGCTTAATTAAGAAGTTGAATTAATAAGTAGCACGGGGCTGCTTAATTAATAATTAATTAATCTGTGGTTAATAAGGCCATCAGGAATTAGCTCAGAAGGGAATTGTTCCAATAGACTGAGGTGAAATGAGGAGGTGAGAGCAGCAGCACCCAAAGCTGTGTGTGGTGCTGACCCCCATGGTTGATGCCCTGCAGAGCTACGTCCCAGTGATAGTGCACGGGGATGGGCTGTGCCCTCCTGGGAGCACTGCTCCTGGTGGAAGGGAGGGAGGGAAAGGGATGTCACACTGAGCGAGCAATAAAAAAAGGGAGGATCTGCTACAAAATACACTCTAAACCCATCCTTTCCCTGCAATCACAGTGCAGTTGGGTTGGAAGGATTCTCACATCCCCCAGGCCCACCCCTGCCCTGGGCTGGCTGCCCCCCCAGCTCAGGCTGCCCAATATCCATCCACAGCCTGGGGCACACACAGGGCTGGGGCATCACAGCTCTGGGCAGTGCCTCACAGCCCTCACATCTAACCTAAACCTCCCCTCTTTCAGTTTAAAGCCATTCTCCCTTGTGCCATCGCTATCAGAATGTCGCTCTGTCTCCTCCTTCTAAGCTCCCCCAAGTACTGGAAAGCAATGTTGATGTTTTCTTCTCATTTTGATACAGTAAATGTCTTGTTTCTATATTAATATTGATCTCAAGGTGTGCATACATATGTATACACGCCGCATTAAAAGCGCTCATGTTATCACGTAACATTTCAAATGCAGCTAAACTGAAGCAGGTGATTTCTCCTGATGGCTTTGGTTTGAAATTTCTCATCCACGAACCGCTCTGAAATCTCAAACAACACAAGAAGTCAGAGCTGCCATTTCCCACACAACAGATGCAATGCAACGACGGAGGAAAAGCAGGTTTCAGTTATTTTTGTTGACGGTAACTTTTGCTCACAGAAGGGTTCAGAGAAGATTTTGGGCGTACCAACAAAAATAACAACAAGAAACCTTCACAGAGTGTAATTATCGTTATTTTCACTTACAGTGTTGTCATTTCTGTTGCCTGAGCACATCCACTTGTAGTTCACCTTCATTTAACCGCTCAGCACAGCACTCAGTTGGCACCTGGCTTTGTAATGCCATCCATCACAATCCCAGCGGCCCTTTGGGGCACTGTGGTCACCCCAAATCCAACAGCAGTGCTCAGGATGAGCACAAAGCCATCTCCTCCTCGGTGCAGCTTAGGGCTCCAGAGCCTGGGGCAGTCAGAGTCCTCCTTTCCCAGTGCTGCACTCTGCAGCTCACGGTGCTTACAGACGGGGGAGGGAGCGGTGCAGGGCTCAGCACACCGCGCTCCCACCCGCCCGAGCAGCTGGGAATTGCAAACATCATTACAAATTCCTGTCCAGTGAAAAACTGCGTTTACTCATCCAAAACAAATGCGCGGGCGTCACCACAGTCGAAGAGGGTAGGTCCTATTTTGGAGCACAGCCATCCAACTCAGGCTGCATGCACGCTGGCTGCCTTTGTGACCTTTGGAGGAAGCAGGGGCTTGCAGATGTGCAGGTCTGCAGCTCTGGACACTTTTTATTCCCTTTTCTGTAAGGAGGAAAGCTCAGTGCTGCTGTTCCTCACCAGCACTGGTACACAGCACACAGCTTTGCTGACCTGACTGCACTGGCACATCTCCCCAGCACCTCCTTCATCTCCCCTGGAAAGCATGAAGTGTGAAAGACCATTCCTTGCAGGCTGCCCTTGTGTGGGGAGTAATTGAATCAGGAAATAGGAAATATGAGGCAGGAGAGCTTAGCTGTCATTGTACAAAACAATTAAACACGTGAAATGTATCATAACGATATAATTAAGGCAAAATTCCAATCTTTCATTAGCAGGGGCATGAAGTATTGCGAGCGCATTGCAGTCGGCATCGCTGCAACGAGGAAAGTCTTTGTTACGCAGCTTTATTAAAAAGCATCAAAATAAAAGTGGATTATCGGATCCTCAGGAGAATCTCTGATGCAAAATTCCTTCCAAACCAACCTTGATGACAACAAAATTCAGCTCAGCAAACGGAGGGGAGGAAACAGAACCCTCCTCCCTATGCAGCCACGCAGCTCCTGGATGGTGCCCCACAGCATGCTGACAGCTGCTGGAAGGGGCCTTGGCAATGGCACGTGGATGGCTTCCTCCACCTCCATCACCAGCTCCATGGGGAAAAGTCAATTAGCAAGAATCATTTGTTTCGGAATGCTGTGGTCGGAGGGAAGCATTAGTTCAGAAACATTAATTTCTGGACAAATGTTTACAATTAAAATGCAGTTTTGATTCCACTCAAGTTCCACACCACCATCACCAGCTCAGCCAGGGCTGAAGAGCAGATGGACATCTCCAGGAGATGTACAAGGTGGGGGCACCAGGCAGTTCTGCAGCTGAACTGTGCTGCACAGAGAGCAGAACCAGTGGGGCAGCTCAGGCAGCTCTGAATTACACAGACTGGTGAATATAGAAACTTGTTTGGGCATCTGCAGTAAAGTCTATCCTGAAAAACGTAAACAGAAGTCCAGCTTCATACCACTCTTACAACATTACTGTAAATGGAGTGATATTTAGTATTTCTTTGTGCGTAGGAAGCCCGCTGCCGGCCATCCTGCCCTGGCACAGGAGGATGAGGAAGCTCTCCAACCTCCTGTTTGCAGAGCAATAATCCAGAACAGGGCTCAGGGATCAGAAGCGAAGCGCACAGCCCTCCTGCTCCTCCCTGAGCTGCTGTGTGCCCTCCCCAGCTTGTATTTAGCTCTGCCCTGCCCAGGTACTGTGGCCAGGGGCACTGAGTCCTCCTACTTTATCTGGAGGGAATGTGTGCTCATGGCATCATCCTGCATGATAACATCACCAGTGGGTGCCCACCTGTGCTGGCTTTGCCCCATCCACCCATCACCACAGCAGTCTCAGCAGTGCTTTTCCAGCCTGGTCCTGTAGCACAAGGAAGGAATTATTCCTGCTTCTCTCTGGTCCTGCAGAACTGTCATTCAAAGACCCGAGCTGAGAGCAAAGTGCTCTGCCATGCAGAGGGGAAAGAGTGGGCTGGGTACATGCAGATAAAATACTGCTGTGAAGTTTGAAGTATGGATGCTCTGAAGTCAGAGTTTGCACCTTTCGGTGAGCAGAGCTGGGAATGCTGCAAAAAGGCTCAGTGCTGGGAGGGCAGGGGGGAGCTGAATCTGATTCCTGAAGTCCTATTGAATTTGCAGCACTAAAATCTGTTTAAAACCAAAGCCTTTGCCCCTCGCAGTTCCCAAACTCATGGAATTGTTTCTTCTGCTGAGCAAACGGCAACAACAACAAAAAGTTAAAAATAATCTTGTGCCAATCAGCCGTGCTGCAGTGTCCCTGGCTCACCCCATTAGTGCAGGTAGCTTAGGAACAGCACTCTGCCCATTCCCACGCGCTGTGCTGGTTGGGCTTTTTGCTTTTTCATTTAAAAAAAAAAATCCCCTTTGGAAAAGGTGGTTTAATCTGAGTTCCCATTTTCTGTGGGAAGATGTTGGTTCCAGCCAAAAATGGAAAAAAAAAACCCAACCATCATTTCGAAAGTGGTTGAAAACCAAAGCTCCTCCTGGGGAAAGGCGTGGATGAGCCGGGCTCCAGGAAAGGCAGAAAGGGGCTCTGGGATGGGATGAGGCTGTGGTGCTCCAGGAGAGCTTTGGCTTTTTGGCACAACGCTCAGAGCCAGTTGAATTACTCGCTATGTAATGTCTCCGTGAGACATCAGTGTGGGGTCTGCGCTGAGTGCTTGGCCCTACAGATGATGTAGGTGTGCTCAGAGCCGTGCACATGGCTTGGGATGCACAGCACAGCCTTCCCTGAAGGTGGGAACCCAGCCCTGCAGAGCTCTGCTTTGGGCTAAAGCATGGCATGGACTGCAAATGCCTTAAAAACTGTATTTAGCTCCAGCACTCATGTAAGCTGCTCGGTTGCTAAAAGGAGGGAGAAGGTTTCTGCTCATTTACAGTAAGATTTAGAGGCAAAAAAGGCTGACAGCTGGCGTGTGGTACAGGGTCCTAATGCTGGCACACGGGCACTGCTGAGCACCACGCACCGACAGCTCTGACATGGCACAGCTTTGTGGCATCTCCACATCCCCAGCTGCCCAGCGCGGCCGATGGCCCTGAGAGTGCAGGGCTCACTGCTGCATCTTCTTCTTGAGGGGAACCCACACTGCACAGGGCGGGCAGCTCTGCAGAACATCCTCCAGAAGTACACAAAGAAAACCCCCTGCAAACAGTGACGCTTCCAACCATTTAATTGTGATGGCTGCCATGTGACCGCAGCCTCAAGAAGAAAAGTCACACACGTGGTTGGTGCTTAGGGTTGGAGCCCACCTGCACTGTTCTCTTCGACTGATGGTCATTCAGGTTAAAGCTCTGACTCTCAGTGCTCCCATCTGAGGGGCGGCTGCGCTTCTTCTGGGAGGAAAGTGGCAGTGCTGGAGCTCAAAGCAAAAGGAGCTGAGGTGCACAGCAAACAGCAGCACAGCAAACAGCAGCACAGCAAACAGCAGCACAGCACGCTGCACCCACACAGAACCAGCTGGGCCCGAAGGATGCTGTGCAGAGGGGGAGCACAAAAAAACCCAAACCTGAGAATATTCTTTTTCCAGTATTCAAAAAGAAAATGGGAAGTGTTCCTTAGATGACACTGAGTTGGCAAACTCTGGTTTTAGGGTAACAAAGCGAAAGGTGAAGGCAGATTGTCCAAAGTATTGTAAAATTTATTGTATAAGTATTGCAGCTTTTAGAATGACATATAATTGCCACTATTGGTTACTGTTACACAATAAGCATTTACAACAGAATTTTGTAAATTGGCATCAGAGTACATATTCATACTAAACCAGCAAAATATAGGTAAGTACTGCATTGCATGTGCGGTCAATAGTTTACAGAAGTTTAAACTTGAACAGAACTCGGGATGCAGGACTGCCCGTAACAAACTCCAAAGCCAAAGCAATGCAACTGGAAGGCTGAGGAAAGATGAATACAATGAGGTTGTGTCTGTAAGGCAGGCAAACCAGGACTGTAGTGCTGTCCCTTACGGGCTTCTATAGCACAGCAACAGTTTGAAGCGCCGTTTCTGGAAAACTTTTTTGTTTTATGGTAGCATTGAGAATGTCTGAGTGAAACGGAGAGACTACGAATTCATTCTGTCCTCAGCCAGCACTGCTGGTGCTACACAGCTGGAGGCAGTCCTTGTCTGATCCTCAGTGAAAACATTGGGCTTCTATTTCTTTAACACAGCAGGTAGTGCAGTGTAGAGGTTGTACACACATAGGGAAGGTGAGCGCCCCAGAAATCAGATGGATTTCCTTATAGCCCCAGTTAAGATACCTCAGTGAGGCCGTCTCACACCAGCAGGCTGTGGAGGGGGCCAAAGCCTCAACGAAAAGCACTGCTCCTTGCCATCCTCACTGAGAAGCCACGTTTGTTCTGGTGGCACGCTCAGGATGCTGTTTGCCATACTGTACCCTAAGGAAATCCCTCAGATTAATGAACCCTTCTAAAGCCAACACGACTCCTACAGCTCTGAGCAAAAAGGCTGAGTTGTGACGGAGGCTGCTGAGCACTGGCAATGTCTTATTTCTCCTGCTTTGTCGCAGTAAGTCACTGGGGCAGGGCCTGATGCTCCCTCTGCTGCAGCTGTGGGATGCGAGAGCAGCTGTGGGCAGGTCCTGCATAGAGACCAAAGGGAAACAGAGTGCATGGCCAGCACCCGGCCATGGAGGGACTGGGGGGTGGGAGACGTGGACCCCGAGGCAAAAATAACATTAAATAGCAATAATAAGGACAACAATAATAAAGAATCAACATCATAATTCAAGAACATTATTTCTAACACCCATTCAGAACTTGGGAATTCATCTGGGCCCCAGATCTGGTCCTGCATTGGAAACACAGGGTGTGCAGGGCTGCAGGATGCGGAAAGGAGCGGGGCACAAGGGGACAAGTTGGCTGTGCTGAGCTGGGCTGGGCTGGGGCTGCACTGGGCTGGGCTGAGAACCATTCTGGCAGCCTATGGCAGCTCCAGGGGTGTGGGACATGGGCTGACAGCAGTGCTGCAATGGCAGTTTGGTGCTGATGAGCCACCCTGCTTTAAGCTCATTCCACGCCCCACACGGCAAAGGAAAGCAGAGCCAGTAACACAGCAAAGGGATCAAGGAGCTGCAGGATGCTCGGGGTGAGGTCTGCGAGATTGAAATTCACACGGGGAGAGGACGGGGAGGGAAAAAAGAGAACGAGTTGAAATCCCAAGGCCTGATAGAAGACCTGGAGCCGCTCTGACTGCACAAAGCCAACAGAGCACCGCTCAGTGCCCACCGCCCAGCAGTGCCAAGAACCCCCGCCTGCTCCGTGCCGGACCACGATGCACATCCCACCCCACACCCACTGAGGTAACCATTTGGTTTTTGTAGCAAACACACGAGTTAAGCTCACAGAACAGAACACCCCCCGGAAACAAAACCCAACCGCACTATGCACGCGTTTTGGCTCAAGAGGGCAGCAGATATTACAAGCGTCTTTTGGTTGGTACCTCACGTCCAACAGCAGCTGCGGTTCCTGACCCCACGCCATGTGCAGGAGCACCCAGGTGACCCAGGCAGCATCCGCAGCCCACGGGGGGACAGCTGCCCTGTGCACGGCATGCGGAGCAGCACTGCTGGGTGGTGATGCCCGGGATTCCCTTCTCCCCTCTTTTAAAAGGGAGCGATGCTGCTTCTTTCATAAGGCACTAATAGATATGTTACATAAAGATACGTTCTCATAAACTCACTTCGCGCCTTCCTGACACACTCAAGTCGCTCTCCTTTGCATTTCTGGTTGTTTCTTTCGTGGTTTTGCGTGGCTGTAAAGCTGGGAGGACCCCGAGAGCTGCAGAAAAGTGCTCTGAAGGACTGAGAGAATACAGGATTTATTAAAAAAAAAAAAAGCAAACAAAAAACCAACTTCAAGTTCACTTATTCTCCATCTTCACCAAAATACATATAAATATCGTTCAAACCGTCACAACTTCAGAACTGTTCTCACGTATTTTTCTTTTTCAAGTAATAGAAGAGTTGCTTAACAACAACTTATTGCCTTTATGTCTTCCACGTCTGTCACTGCCGGGCAGCACCCTGCAGGGAACGGCCCCACACCTCCCCGCACCGACACGGAGAGCAGAGGGACGGACGGCACCGGAGCTGAGCTGAGGGCAGTGTGGATCTGCAGGCAGAGGGCCGAGCAGGTGCTGCTCCCAGTGAAGAAATCTTCCAAGGAGGTGAAGGGCTTTTGCTTCTAAAGCATTGAGCCCTATTCGGTTAGCTTTTAATTGACACACCACAGGAACAGGCTCGTTCCCACCCATCGTGCCTCACACCTATCTAGAGGGGTAAGAAAGCAAAAAAACAGCACTGAGCAGAGGCAGGCGGGGCTGCAACCCCACTGCTGGGAGCAGAGTGCGGCCCCACGCAGTGCAGCAGCCCTGCAGCCATGGCAGCCCAGCATGCTGCAGTCCAGGTCTGGCTTTGGGGGGGAGGTGGGGGGGGGGTACAGCTCTGCTGCTTCCACACCTGCACGCAGCGCCCTCCAGGCTGACATTGAAAGAAACAAACCAAAAACCACTTTGTTCCTTCAGACACAGAAGTTTATTCTCATCCCCGCCGCCACCCCCCTCCAAAAAGTTAGAGGTTGTCCAAAAAAAAAAAAAAAAAAAAAAAAAAAAATCAAGTAATTTCTGCCTGCTTCTGCTTCTGCTTCTGCCCCCCCGGCAGCAGCCAGGCCCCCCACAGCCCCACAGCTCGGCTGCACGGCGCCGCAGCGCCCACAGCCCCACTCACTGCTGCTCCTGTGGACAAACATCCCTTAACAGTTGCATGGTAGACACGATAGAGGCTTTGACCAACACAAGCACTGACATATTTATATTAAAAAATAGTGCAAAATTTCAACATTTATATAAATAACTCTAAACCCCTGCTTTTGATTTTTTTTTTTTGTTTTGTTCTTTTTTTTGTGGTTTTTTTTTTTGTGTTTGTTTTTTACAACGTCATACACACTTTTTGAGTTGGCACTCAAAAAATTGCCATTTTTCTTCTAGTTCAGAAAACAACTTTTTTTTTTTTTTTTTTTTTTAATAGGCCTCTTCTAATACAAAAATACTCCTGCTCCTTACACATACACTTTTCTCTTATTCTTAATATATATTTATATATTTATATTGCAGATCTTTAAACAAAACGTTTTTTTGTGCAAATATTTTGTCTTTAAAGTTAAGTGAAAGAATCAAACGAAAACAAAAAAGCATTCACACACAGCTCAACTAGAAACAAAACCAAAAAAAAAAAAAAAGACTACAGTTGTTTTCTTTTTCCTTTTTCAACGTCTAGACACAGCTCAAGAAAGAAATGTTTCTGCAAGCTTTGTGGGCTTGTGCATTCAGACCAGACATAACAAGTAAATATTTATACATGGAGAGATGGGGAAGGGCTTTTTTTTTTTCTTTTTTTTTTCCTTCGCTCATCTTCCTCAGCTCCCAATCCCTCCCCTTCTTCCTTCCCACCAGAAGTGCAGAGCGTTTCGCCGACTTTGCCTTTCTCTCCTTTTTCTCCTTTTTTAAAAGGGGTGCCCTTTCTGTTTCTCTTTCTCTTTGTTCCACGCCGTTGTGCTCTCAAGGCCATTGATCTGTGAGGGATGGAGTCTGCTGCCCTCCAGCAGCGAGGGCACCCCGCTGTTGTTCTGCTGGTGCTGGTAGAAGGTGGCTCCGGGGTAATGCCCGATCACCTCGCTGTAGGTGGGCGGCGGGCCCTCCATCCTGCCGTTGCTCCCATAGCAGGTCGCGCTGATGCCAGAGTTACTGCTGGGGGGGCACGGCCCCCCGTACACCGAGTTATCTATCAAGTCACTGTCGAAGATGGTTCTGTTGGGGGGTGCGCGCACCGACTCCCTGTTGAGCTCCATTTGCTGCTCGGGGTCGCGCAGCTGCAGAGTGCAGGGTCCCTGGTACGGGGGGGGCTCCTCGCCGTCCGACAGCGAGATGGTGGGGGGCAGGTCGATCTCGTGCTGCAGGTAGGGGTAGGTGGGCTGGAACCTGTTGAAACGGTCCCGCTGCAGGAAGGACGGCACCGCCAGGCGCTCGCTGGGCCGCGGGGTGTAGATCTGCTGCTGGAGGGGAGAGAAAGAAACGAGAAGGGGCGGCGGGATGTGAGGTGCGGCCCTGGGGCGCGGGGACCGGCGGCACGCGGAGCCCAGGCTGTCCTCACCTCAGCCATCCCGCTCCCCGACACGGTGCTTTCCGACGGCCACAGGCTGCCCTCCTGCATCGGGAAGAAGAGAGGTTGGTGTCAGCATGGCTGAGCTGCGCCCCCCGGCCCCGCTTCCCCCCATCCTGGGATGGGATGGGATGGGCTGCCCTTGGAACGCCGCTCCTAGCAGGGCTTCCCTCCCTTCCCATCCCGTTGAGATCTGACAAATCAGAATGAATGATGAGTGCCAGCAGCAAACCGTTTTATCCAGACTGCAGGCCTCCCCCTCCCAGCCATGCCTGCTCCGTGGGTTCCTCTCCCGACCCCGGCCGTGTTTCTCAATATGTGATTCATGAGCCATGAGTGATTCACGAGATATCAGCAAATGCTCCATGAAATAATGGCAAGATTGAGAAAAACAGAAAACTTCACACCCACATTCTGATGCAAGCAATCAAGAAAACCATGGGAAAATAAAGACAGTTAAGCAAATACTTAAGCTTAATCTTGACGTGCTATAAAAAATACATCTCTAGCGACAGGATGGTTCCTCCCCCAAGGGATCAATGGCCCATGGTTACAAAGACTGAGGAGCTGAGGCTCTGTTCATCCTGGCACCAACCCCAGTGCTGCAATCTGTACCTGGGACCCACAGCCCCTGCAAGGAACACCCACAGCCTCCCCACATGGCCTTACAGCCCACCATCACAACAAACAAACAAATGTGGCCTCCTTCCGTTGGTTGCAGATACTGCGAGCACACACAGTTCACTTCTACATTTCTGCCCCGGGACCTGAAGTATTTAAATATTGCTAAAATTCATATATATTGCAACATTGCTCCAGGAGAGAGAGCGGGAGGAAAACAAGCCTTGAAGGGCTCATAAATCCACCTCTACTGGCTGGCACTTCCCAGCTGTGTGCAGGTGAACCTCCAGGGCTGGCACAGTCAGACACCTTTACCCCAGTGGAAAAAAACCTGCCAAGTCCCCTTTGTATTTCCCTTTTAGGATTAAGAGTCCCATCCAAAGGTCACTCTCCACCTCTTCCCAGGGATGCCCAGGGATTTCAGCTGACTGGCAGCAGCCTGCCCCTCGCCCAGCCCTTCGGAGCCATGCCAGCCCTGCAGAGCACAGCCCAGAGCACCTTGCAGGGCTCACCTGCTGCTCCAAACACATTGTAAGCCCCGTGTTAACATTTCCACAGAACCGAATAATAAACCCTAGTTTTTCCCTTTTCTCCATTTTCCCCAGTTTGGGATACACTTCTCACCGGGAATGCAGCCCCCAAACTGTTACTGAAATACCTGCACATCCATCTCACAGTGGTCCTGCTGCCAGTGCAAAGAAAATGGTGACGTACACCAAAAGGAGATGCCCCAGTACCTCCCCTGCTCGGAGCCCCACTCTGGCTGCAGCACCACACTGCCACCCCTGTGCTGGGCAAGGCAGCAGCACCACACTGCACAGCCCCAGGATGCACACAGCTGTTTACACAGGCACCGGCTGTTTAGTCTGGGCTGCTCTAAGTGCACTCCTTGCCTGCAGGCACCGTCTGCATTCAAATTCCCTCAGCAGCTGAAGGAGCTGCAGGCTGCAGGGCAAAGCCTGGCCAAGCAGGGTGCTCAGCACCGTGCCTGCCTCCTGTGCTCCCAGAGAGCTCCTATCTCACCTTCCTGAGTCAACAGCAGGATGAAAACTGCCAGAAACCAACAGCCAGAGGTGGGCAAACCCACAGACACAGAGCGTGTCTGTTCTCAACCCTGGTGCCGTGGGATGGCCACCACCAGGCCAGGCTGCCCCTGCACAGCGCTGCACCCCATCTGGGACCTGAATTCATCTCAGCAATGGCTGCAGCCCCAAAGCTTTGTTTTCTCAGAATGGAAGTTGGGTCTGCTGAGCAATGTGGCTGTGAAATCCTGTAAGTATTCCAGGACTCACTTTGGAACCTCAGACTTCTTTCTGATTTCATTTTACAGCTCCATCTTTGACTTCATGGAACCTCTTGCTTTAGTTATGGCAGAGCATTCCCACTGCAGAGCAGAGTGACACAGATTAAATTTCTGAGCTGTCTTTTCAATTTTGTCTTAGGAAGGTCTCTATGCTCCAGAGGTGCAGGGACAGTGCCATTCTTATTGAAAAAAAACATACATATATTTTCAGCCACATTTCTTAAAGAAAAATAAAGGTACCTGTTACAAGGAGACAATTTAAGAAGTAGAACAGATAGGACTGTGATGCACAAACAGGTGCAGCAGAGCAGGAATTCCTTGCTAGCACGAACCACATTAAAAAACCCCACCTTCGGGGAAATGAATTTCTCCTTCAGTTGTAATTTTTGAGCTACAAGAACTAAAAAAGACAACTGCTGCACATCTTGCAGTACTCTGACCATGGGATGAACTACTTTAATATTTTAAAAGATGAAAAACATGTTTGTAGCTCCAGTGCCTGTCTGGTCATGACAGCAAAATGAAGTTTGAGATGTAAAAAGCCCAACACCAGTTCAGTGCAAGTTTAATGGCTCGCACAAGCTGGTTCTGAGCTGAGCACAGCCGCTGCACACAGTCAGACTGCAGCAGCTCTCCCCAGGAAGGTGTGCTGTGCTGAATCCCAAATGAGCCGCCTTGAAGGTCGTTCTCATGGCTGATGCCACTGTGAGATCTCAAGGGCTTCTCGTGTCTCCAGGAGGGCTCTGGGGACATGCAGGAGCTTGGCCCCTCACCTCGCTGTGTCAGGGCAGGGAAGGAGCATGAGAAGAGGGAGAACAATAAATGCCCCAAGTGGGGGATGCAGAAATGCTCAGAAGGCTCTGTGCCCTCATGCAAGTCTGGCAGCCATCTCTTTCCAGGTTAGCCTTCTTTCTTCTTCTTAAAGAAAATAAAAATAGCCAACCTGAAAAAGGCTTGTCCTGACATACAGTGTGCTGACGTGATGCAGAGTGGTTTGGTTGAGCTTGGGGCTTTCCCAGCACTCCTTCCCAACAGGCAGCTTCCTCCAGCAAGAGAGCAGCACGGCGCAGGGACAGCGGTGTGATGGGTACCACAGGCTGAGCAGCCTTCAGCAGTGCCATGCTTATTAAACCTGATGGCAGAGCTCTGCTCTCTTACAATGAAAAAAAAACCCAAAAAACAGCCACAGTACTTGATCATTTTCCTGGTTTTGCTAGAAAGGAATGCAGCCCTGCAGAGACCAGGACAAGGCAGCAGTGCCTGCTCAGCCTGCCCTGCACATTGGAGACAGGAGCTTGAAGCAGTGACCTCAAGAAAGCCATACTGTTTAAAGAGCTTTAAGATCTTTCAGAGTGAACGAAGCAAAAATCCATCAGCACAACGTATCCCTGCACAGGGTTATGTAGGCAGCAGTGAGCGTGCTCACCCTCCACTAAACTTGTGTCTTTTCTCTGTAGGTTCCTGTAACTGAGCTGCTGTATCTGATGAAACCTTCAGCTCTGCATAGACCAGCATCTGCCACAGGCTGGAGAGGCTCTCCTTGAGCTGCAGAGGCAATTAACACATTTCTCCTTGGGCTTCTATGAACCACAGAGCCCAGGCTGTGCTGGGAATCTCCCGAGCATCCCCTTGGTGAGGTTTCTGCTCACGTGTCTGATGGGCACTTCCTGGCACCTCCACCACAGCAATGACAGCAGTGCTGCTTCACCCCTGGCAAACTCTGGAAATCCTTGAGGATTTCCCATCCTCTCGAAGGCAAGGAGCAGATTAACACACTCGTCTGGGACTCTCTAACTGGAGCTGCTGCCAGAGTCAATAGCTTGGTGCTGTAAATGTCAAGGTGTGTGCATCCCCAACATCCGGCAGTGCAAGGTGGTTTCAGGAACAGGGCACAC
This sequence comes from Tympanuchus pallidicinctus, assembly GCF_026119805.1. NCBI lineage: Eukaryota > Metazoa > Chordata > Aves > Galliformes > Phasianidae > Tympanuchus > Tympanuchus pallidicinctus. The sequence continues at coordinate 2,387,395 of NW_026294722.1, forward strand.
CAGGAGCAGCCTGGTGTGGTTGCTTTGTTAATGGAAAGTCCAAGCTGCAAAGTGTAGAGCTGCCTGTATGCTACATCATACAACACCCTGAAAAGCCAGAGGCATCCTTACAAGGCTCCCACGTCCCTGGGCAGATGAAGCCAAGACCCAGCCTGGTCATCTCTCCAGGCAGCACTGAGCCTCAAACACGCAAACCCAAGTGAGATGAACGCCTTTGGCTCTCACATTTCCCAAATTTCACATCACTTGGCAAACAGCGCCGTACGGCACAGATGGGAAGAGCAGCGTGTGACTTACTGATGACAGATTCTCATCTCTCCGCCTCCCTTGGCTGTGCCGGCTGATGAAGGATCGCGCAGAGAGTTTGTAGTGGTTCAGCAGGCAGGTGATCACCACCACCATCACCATCATCACCACCACGATGATGATTATCTGTACAAACTCCAACTCCGCTGCAAGAGAGAGAGACATATTGTGAGCCACCTGAAAAAGCAGCACTTAATGGAGTGTGAGGAGGAGGAATTTGGCCAAGCAGGCGGTGACACAGCACAGCTGCATCCTTCCCCCACAACACTCGCAGACGCACACATGTGGGCTCCGTGTGCTTTCAGCCCAGATACTTCATAAAAAAAACCCACATTAATTCACATCTTCGGTGCCCCAGAGCAGTCTCTAGGAGGGACCTTTAGACACGACCCACAGAGCACAGATTTCCAAACCACAACCCGGATAAAACTTGATAAAACTTCCCTACCACTCCCTGGTGCTCTGCTGCCTGCAGGCTGCACAGCCCCCGTGCCCATGGTTGCTGATGGAGCCTTCCCCTCCTCGCATGGCCAGGCAGAGCAGGGCTGCAGCACCACACTGCTCGCCCAGCTGACAGCGGGAGCTTGAGCAGCCTGAACTGACACACAGGAGAGCTGCCAAAACCCCTCCAAACAAAAAGGAACAAGCAAATAGACGACCTGCTTAACTCCAGAGACACTTGGCATCCGAAATAAAAAACAGTTCTGGGCATTTTCACTTTGCATCTCAGTAGGGATGGCTACAAAACGCACTTTCGGAAGGCTCTGCCTCACACTACTGTGGATGCAGCCACCTGCACTTTATGCAGACATACACAGCACACGTGCCCACACGCAGACTCAAGGTGCCCAAGGGCAGCATCACATTGCTCGCAGTGCCTGCGATGCCATCTGCTGAGTCAGGCAGTTGTTTTTTTTTTAATGGAAAGTTTTCTCCTGGCAGGTGGCATTTAAGTGCCAGTAAAAGCAAATAAATGTCAAGAAAACAGTCCAGGTGGTAAGTGCCACCGGTTCCTTTGGAGTTCATTCTGCTAGCAGCAGCTATTTCTGCTGCCAGACAGGCGCACTGCCCATCACCCCCAGATCCCAGAATGTTTAACTGCTCCATCCACCACCTGCACAGCACAGTTACGCCCTGAAAGCAGGAGTTTGTCCTGACACGTGGTGGTAAGCAGCCCTGGGAGCACAGGACGTGGCTCTGACACTGGTGGAGCTGCTACCAGCTGTGCCAGCACGGGTTCCGAGGCAGGAAGGGGCCGGTGGCAAGGCTGATATGGGGGGATGGAGGAAGGGGCTCCCACTTTATAGCCACACTTATGGCCATCCATCAGCAGGAGAAGCAGCTCTGGGAGCAACTGGGGAGCAGCTCTACAGGCTGACTGCAATCTGCCTGCTTCCCATCAGCCAACAAGGGCACAGCTCATGGATTTGTGCACACAGAACCCCAGGGCAGAAGGAGCCCATGGGCAGTGGAAAAGCCTTCATGCAGAGAGCACTGCAGAAAAGCAAAGACAAAAAGCCACAACCCAAGGTTTAGGAAGATGAGTCAATTCAGCCTCAGAATGAAACATGTGCTTTGGCCACAGCAAGAAGATACAAGAAAAACTAAATGAGGCCAGCAATGGAAAGCCACCTTTTTAGCTTAAAAAGAAAAAGAAAGAAAGAAAGAAAGAAAAAGTAGCACTTCTGAAGAAAAGGGAGAGGAAGGCAGTTATAAACGAAAGTTCCCTTCCTAAAATGAAAGGCACACTAAGCAAACCAAATCCAGCTCCACTGCTCACAGCAGTGTGGTGATGCTCGTAGCACTTCGGCCATCAGGAAGAGCTGCCCCACCTGCACTGCCGAGCTGGGAGGTTGCAGTCAGGAGCAGCTGGGGAGGAAGGGGCTCCCATGGAGGAGGAGGAGCTGTGATGGGCGATGCACCGTGTGCTGTTTGCTTGTCAGACCCCAAACTGGGGGGTTGTGATGTGGAAGCGAGTCCAACCTTACGGCAATCACACTGACTGTATAAATAGCAGAGGGATTTTAATATCTTGCTTTGTGGGAGGGGGATGACAATTAAGCTGCAACTTAACATTCTGTAAACTGCCACATCAGCAGCCGTACTCTTCTCCATTTTCCTTAGCACAGAGCAGGAGCTGAACGTACCCACATGAGCACCACGAGTAACGCACCTGCCCTGCTGCCTCTCTTGTTGCTGAAATGAACAGTTGCTCACATGCTGGCAAAACCCAGCAGGAACCCCCAACCCCTGCACCAGGACATGCACGGGGCTCCCTTTGCCCCCAGCCCAACCGGAGCCTACACACAAACAGTGGGTGCACCAGGGGAGCTCTGATCCACCCAGCAGCAACCCTTCTGCAGCCCAGTGTGGCAATGACATGCAATCCTAAAGTGCCCCGCACACAGCTGGTGCTTTTCAAGTTGCAAGAGATTCGTACCCACTCGAGGCGTGGAAGCTGCTGCCAGCTCTCCCCCTGTTTTAACTTGTCTTCATGGGCTCCATATTCAGAGGGGCAAAAAATGAACAATGAACAGCACACTGAAAGCTGGATACACCTGGACAGATTATATCCAAGCAGCTCAGTCAAACTAATGAAGTCAAAGAAAAGCCACCAAACTTTGAGTTAATATGTTATTATACAAGTGCAATTCAGCTGCTATGCTAATAACAAACCTTTGGGGAATGAAAAACAAGCCAAACTGCAGAGCATGTCATTTATAATTCTGCTGGTATTCTTAAAACACACACACAACAAAACGAGAAAAAAAATACTCAACACATTTTGTGTTTGGCTTCCTAATCATCGTCACTTTTCAATTAGAAGAGACCTCATTCCATTTCTCTCAGTAATTTTCCCCAAGGGAAGTGTTATAAATGCACGAGGCTTTGCAAGATGGGCAAATGCAGCCTCCCAATGCAAAGTAAGGTCACACTAATTTAATTCTGCATAATTTTCACTCCAGAATCCATTTCACACTCGCAGGTTCAGACATCGCGTTGAAGTGACACAACCTGCCTTTCTGTGCTCTCCATCCAGACGCTGCAACTTTGCAGACACTGAGCACGCACACAACTGCTCTGCAACGTGAGAAATGCTCTCCCCTCATGCAGAGCATCACTGCTGAACACAAACGCTCCAAGGATGGCAGGTAGAGAGAAGAGAAAAACATACCCACCTACTTTTTGCTTTTGGACAGGTGTAACACATCTGGGGGTCAAATCTGTTACCTGTATGCCTCAGTGATGGCTCCCATATACTGGAGTTGCATTTCATGTGAGAAGCAAAACTGCTGAGGAAATAATGGCTAAGCTGAACAAATGGACCTATATTAGCAGCAGTTCCTAAGTGAAACACAGCAACGCTGCAGCAAACTGTGCTAAAAGTGCAGTTTTGCTGACACAAAATAGAACAAACCCGAGAATCCCCGGCAGGACACTTTGCTTCTCCTTTGCTCACTTTCACTTCCTCTGGGTGTTTTTATCTTTCAAAATCCCTCACTCTGACACAAAGCAGATTGTTGGGCAGTGCAGCATGATAGGTCAGCTCAAGGGCTGCAAAAGACCATCAGAAACATCCTCACACGGGTGTAGAGGAAGAACTGCTGCTGCCGCCGCCGCCAGTGGGCAGCCCAGCAAGGCCACAGGTGGGGCAGGAGGAGGGTTGGCAAACCTTGCTGCTGCAAGGCAGCAACCTTCTTGTTGCCTGGGAAGGATGGCACATGCACCTGTGCTTCTGGATGCTCTGCCCAAACAGGGCACAAAGAGTAAGGCTTTCTCATTTCGCCTGCTGAAACGTGGGCAGGTGTAGCATGGTGTGCACAGCACAGCCTCCCTGCTCTCTCCCTGCTCTAGTGGCAAGGCTGTATGCAAAGGATTATGTGCATTCACATTAGGGGAAAATGATGAAATTAAGGTTCTGCGGGAGGAGCCTGAACCCAGCATGGAGCACAGAACACTGTGGGCAGGATGCCAGTCCTGGGGCACGAGTGGGGAGCAGCACAGGGCTGCCTGGGGCACTGAGCCTGACAGAGCTTGGACTGCCATGGGACTCACCCTATGCTGCTCCCCAAGGCAGTGTGGAGCCGAGGAGACACTTTCTGCCACCACAGCCCTTGCTCCAAGCACTCAGCAGCACTTCCCCACTCCTCACTGTGCTCGGTGCGGGGCAGAGCACCCGCAGTTATTTATGGAGCCTGGCTGTGCAGTGACTCAGCACCATAATTCAACAGATCCCCATTCAGCACCCGTGAAGACAAAGCAGGGCACCACAGCAGGACACCACAGCAGGACACCACAGCAGGACACCACAGCAGGACACCACAGCAGGACACCACAGCAGGACACCACAGCAGGACACCACAGCAGGACACCACAGCAGGACACCACAGCAGGACACCTGCAGCACCAGGCTGAGCTCCAGCACTAACCCTGCAGCCAGGGGCAGTCGGGCCATGGCGGCTGAGACTGATGCAATTCACAACTGAACAAGTTGCCTACCTCCAGCAAAATGCAGGGCACTGTAAGGCCACACTGAATGTCCCAGCTTCCTCCAGGATCCTTGGGAATGCAGGGTGAGCTCCCTCCTCCCAGCACTGCCCAAGAAGGAAGGTCTCCACGCACACACACATGAGACATGACAAAATCAACTGGATGAATTAATAAAAAGCGTTTGCAGCTCCGCAGTAAATGCCTCCATAATGCACTGCTTCTCCAGGTTTCCACTAACATCTCTGACACCATGGTGCTGCCCTGGAAGCATGACACTCTCATCCCCTCTCATCCCAGGTTTTGAAGTTTTTCATCTATCCGCACCTGGGGCACCTTTTGCTTGAGCAGGTTCCTTGCAGACATCAAATTACATAAAAAGAACACATAAAAAATAATGGTACAGGCAGCTTTTGGTGGAGTAGGTCCACCTCCCCCAGCTTTAGTGGTTGTGTGTCAATGCACACACGGGCAGCTACATTACTATTCTACAGCAAGCATCCTTTACGGGTCCAGAGGTCTCTGCTCCCCTACCTTCACACCAGCTTTGAGGCACAGCAAATACACCCTATGCAAATCTCTGCTGCTGTCTTCACAGAGATGCTGCCCTATGGCAGATGCAAAGGGTCTAAAGGGCGTGACTTCCAGCTGCCCCAGAACCTACATCTCTGGCTGAAGGCCTCAAAAAACAACCCATTCCTTCCCGCCCCTACTGACATTTCTAAGCACCACAGCGCTGGCAGCAGCAAGGAGATGCACAAGGACTGACCTTACCACGAAGAGCAGAGGGCTTACTGCTGCCTTGCATGCCCTAGTAATCAGGGCACAAAGCAGCTCTCAGTCGCTTTCAGAGAATGGCAAACCAGTAAGGCCAGGAACTGGCACTGCACAACTGCCTTGCTGCATACCTAGCCCAAGGCATGCCCCAGCTCCAGCCCGAGGTCCCACTGCTGTGGGCACATCCCTGGAGAGCAGGAGCGGGGTGTCACGGTGCAGCCCAGGCACATTGCAGACCAACCTGTGGCTCCTTGGAAGGATCTGAAGGTTAAAAACACTCAACAAAATTGAGTCCAGCTGAAGGGCAATGGTTACGCCAGGTGCTCAAAGCATCTGTAAAGGATGCGGGCTAAGCAATGTAGCCAAACTGCGGGCCTCATTTTTTCTGCTCAAAGCATGTGAATTTGAGAAGAGCCATGTGAATACAGGCACCCGTCAGAGCTTTGTTTTTCCCAGGGAACAGCCTCACAACCCTTCAGCAAGCAGCTGCAGGCTCTTGGATTCTGCACATCCCAAGGGCCAACACCAGGACCACCTCTGACTGCAGCCCCATGCCAGCACCCTGCTAACACAAACTGCATGGAGAACACCCTGACACAGCAGCACCCGGTGTGAGCAGCTCCATCCCATCCTTCCCAGCCTCGCCTGGAGAGGGGACATGCTCACTGAGCAGAACATCACATCTCAACCAGTCTCATTTCAGCAAGAAGCAAAACAGCTCCAGGCAACAGCTGCAATCCGAGGGCTGCCAAGGAGGGTGCAGCACCAAGCGCTGCTCCTGCTTTAGTGCAGTGATTTCACCCATGAGATGCCAAGCTCCACTTGTGAGAGTCTGGTGTTCTCTCTCCCTGAGATCGTGGCACAGGAAGATGAGATGAAAGAACAAAGAAGTTCAGATGGCAGATTACTCAGCTGTTTGTCTGCTAGGTCATCTGAGCAACAATCAGACCAGGCGAAGCCTTGACTGCAATATTTGTGTTAGTGTTTATCTGTTATATTTATCTTCTAAATAATACCTCCACAAAACCACATACAAAGGGCCCATCAGATTGCCAACATTTGTATTTGTTTACAAGACAGCATGGGAAGTCCTATCTACCTTTAGATAGATACAGAGCGTGATATTACCACTGCTGGCACAGATCAGCAGCATCCTGAAGCTGCAGCACAATATCGAGGCACAACAGAGCAGGATCAGGCCCACGGCAAAGAGCTCGTGCTGGATTCAGTCCTGCCTCATGCATCATCAGCACTGTTAGCAACTAAATTACATTTCCAGACTTAGCCTGCTGGTAATGATGCACAAAGCAGAAGTAACGCCACGTGAGGTAGTGCTGCCTGCAGCAGGATGGCTGGCAGAACCTCTGGCACCAGGGCTCACAAAAGGGGTGGATCTGAGGAAAACCACTGCTGCAGAATGGGCAATGGCAGCCCAAGAAGTCATTTGCATCATGCCAGCCCTTGGAGCATAACTGCGCCTTTAATACAGTTCCTTTTCATCATCTGTCACCCCAGGCAATCAAGCATCACATCCTCTGAGTCACTGACAAGCGATGGCCTCATCCTGCACCCCCACTCCCTTTTTTTTGTTTGCTTTAAAGGAAATGGCCCCGTTTCACGCTTACAGCTGTGCAGTCATCAGGCGGGTCAGGCCTTAGGAAATCTCCTAGTCCTCAGACACCAGTAGCTGTCTGGTACAGAGCCATTCCGATCCAAAGGGCGAGCGCAGCAGGCGGCGGGGCTGCGGCTGCGGCCATGGAGAGAGCAGTGAGCAGAGCCAAAGGGGAACGACAGAACGGCCACACACAGCTCTGACATGGAAACTGCAAGCAGTCCAGCAAGCATCGCAGCTCTTTCAGCCAGGACACATTCTGATTGCCAGCAAAGACCTGACTAGTGGTAACTCGTATGGAGAAAGCTGGAGACAGTGGGGGCTCAGCCACTGAGCGTGTTGGTGCCCCCAAAAACCTCCTCTGCGCCCTGAACACAGGCATGCAGAGGGGGAACAGGACTGAGAGTGACAGGCTTGTTTCCAGTCACACACAGCACAGACCGACCATACCAAGAATGACCAAAAAAGACACTCAATATCCAGACCGAACCAACTGACCCTGGGAGACCAAAGCGGTTTCTTCAGGGTATTTCTTCAGGTAGTAAAAATAAACCCATGAATAAGTAAGTACTTTCGCATACCCCGGGGACACAGGCGATCAATATGCGGCTTGCTGCCACGGAGGTTTTCTTCCTCCCAGCCAGCAGAAGCCCACGACAAAGGAAAGCACATCTCATTTATGAACTTAGCTATAAATACTTTTGCTAACTGCCATTTAGGAATTTCATTTCCTGCTTGAGCAAGTCCTGTTGAAAGAGGCAATTACCAAATTTGTTTCTAGTTATAGAAATAGATGTTTGTTGCTGCCCACATCTGTTTCGACAGACGAACCGCCAGTCGCGGATGCTCCGTGGAGAGCAAACATTGCAGCCAGGGAGGGCTCTGCCACCTCTGCACAGTGCGAGTGGCAATTAAAGGCTACGGGTGGCAGGGAAGGCCTGGCCCTGGCGTGGCGGGGCACACCTGCAGCTCAGGGTGAGCCGTGAGCCCCCAGCTCCCACCCACTGCCTCTGACCTGAGGGCAGGCAGCACCGCAGCTCCGAATCACAGAACTGCAGGGGCTGGAAGGGACCTCTGGAGATCACTGAGCACAACCAATGTTCTCTAGGATGAATTGCATGGGAAAGCATCCACAGCAGGAGACTCCGCCACCCCCTGGCAGCTGTTCCAGTGCTGCCAGCCCAGTGCCAGCACCCAGCTATCCAGGACCCTGCAGTGGCACAGCCCCATGGCACCCACATGGCCAGGGGCAGACGGGTGTTGAAATGTGAATTGAGCAAGCTGGCCAGAGACATGCTGAGCTGCATGGAAACCGGATTTCCTTGGCTCTGTCAGCAGGACACCTCTCCTTTCTGTACCTCTTTTTAAGCGCCGTTATCTTCCCCAGAGCGTGGCAGCTTTTGCTTGCACAAGGAGCAACATTTCACAAGGGCAGCTACTTCCAAGAAACAAGTACAATTTTATGTTACAGTCACTCACTGCATCAAAAATGCCAGACGCGGGCAAGCGCTCACACATACACACTGCATTTGGTCACTGCCATACTCAATTTCAATTCATGATCTGGTCTGAACACCACTAGACAGGAGAGAATGTATGTGTGCGCTTCCATGTAGGTATGTGGAAAAAACGAATGTATTTATGTATACATATGCATGTCAGGGCAAATGGGGAAAGTGAGTAAAAGCACCCCAAGTCTGGTTAAATTAAGAGGTAATGAACTTCAACCTTGATTCAGCAACAGCCCTAGATAGATTTCAAATAACTCCTGCAGCAGATAGACTGGAAGGGCCATATCCTGCTGTGTTGGTTTGCGAGTCTCTAAGCAGACACAAAAAAACATCTTCTGCTCAATAAGCCCAGCGGCACAGGACTGGCTCCCAATGCCTGGCTGGTGCTCCTCTCCTCCAGCCAGGCAGGATGAGGTGCCCCATCCCATCCCGTCCCATCCCATCCCATCCCATCCCATCCCATCCCATCCCATCCCATCCCATCCCATCCCATCCCATCCCATCCCATCCCATCCATCTGTGCCCCTCCTTTGCCCCACTTCCAGACCTTTCCCATGCTGCGCAGCCACCAGAAGGCAGACTGATGACATGGGGCTGCGGTGGAAAATTGACGGCTGCCCAGCGAAGTCAACTTGCTAGGGGCTCTGGGGAAGGCCGCCGGGATGCAGCCATGGTGGCGAGGACCCCTCCGATCCCTGTGCCCCACAGCCCTGGCTCTGCAAGGAGGGGACTTCACGTTGGGCTTTCAGTGGCCACCATGGGCGACCGCCACCTGCCCGTGGGGATGGGGACAGCAGCTGGGGCGGAGGAAGACTTCGGAGGATGAGGAAGAAGAGCACAGAGGGGAGGATTATCCAACAACACAGCTTGTCCTCTTTTCATTGCATTTAACAATAAAGCAGTAGCTATAGCAACGGGGTTAATTAATGCGCCCTATTTGCATAACTAAAACTCTGACCCATTCAAACCTCGCTGATATTTTCATTCTTAAACCTGGCCCGCAAGGCTGTGCCCTTATCGCGGGCAACACAAACAAAACCATCTCCATATGTGCCCATAAACCCAGCGATATCTGCACACACCGCTGCTCCACGGCTCCTGCAACGCGACCTGCGGCGGGGCTGCGGGGGATGTGCTCCACACAATCTTTATTCCTCCAAAAAGCATTAACATTTGTGAACACACATCCTAAAAAGAACAGCAAAAATGGGAACTGAAGCGTCCTTCCAGAAATAAAATGGGGGAACAGCAGTTTTTTCAGGGATGGAGGGAGGAAGGCACATTCCAGGACAGAGGGGTAAGGAGACAGGCGATGCAAAGGGCTCAGACTATCGTATAACCAGAGGGGGAAATGTCTTCTCACCACAAACATGCATCTGCATGATGTCTAGACAGTCATAAAAAGGGCAATTAGAGTACTGCAGGCTGCAGTAAGCTAATGTCTCCTCGCTCAGTCTAAACAGTTGAAACGTACTGCACCAACTTTGAAAGAAAATACAGAGGGGGAGAAAGACATGTTTGTGAGGAAGAACGTTTTGAAATTCGGTTTTAAATAAGCCGGTGAATGAATTCAACCTTGTCAAATCTTTGCCTTATAACATATCAAATATTCCGCCTGCGTCCTGTCTAGACTGCGATAACAAAGGGCATTTAAAGCCCTGCAAGATGCGCTGACAGAGTGGCCATTTAAAGATGCAGTATTGCTTTCTCCATCTAAAACGATTTGTCAGATGGAGTTCAAATGAAAATGATAAGCAATCACCCTGGTTCGCAACCATTTAAAAAGGAAAAGAAAAAAAGACTAAACAACCAAAATGCCCACAGCCTGTAGATATAAATCCCGCTAAAGTCATCCCAATGTATCATCCCAGCAGGATTTGTCTGGCAGCTGCTTATTTTTTTTATTCTGCTACTCTGAGACACTGCTACCTCTGCATATCACATACATCTCTACATCCCAAGTGTGTTAAGTTTTCAAACAACTTTGGAGCATTAATTGTGATAAAGCAATGCTTTGTGGACGGACACTATGAAAACTGGAAGAGACAACAATGGAAAGGATTGTTTTTTTGCCATGTACTTGAAAGCAGCAGGGCAAGCTGCCTGACACAGCCAAGCACCAGTTGCCATCGCCGACCACTCAGCCCAGGCACTCCTGTCCGCAGTACAGAAGGACAAATCAGAGCAACCCATGGGCACACATGGCGTTTTTACTTCTTACTGACAAACAATGGTACTCTGGAAGAAGCAGAAGCAGATACAACCCTGCCTAATACCGAAACACTCCTCCCTTCCTGAGCTTCATCAGCTGCTGGAGAACCAAGATCTCAACAAATAAATGCAAAGTAGGGCTCAACTGATGCTGCAGCTCTGGGCTCTGGCAGGGAATCTGGAGGCAGCCCCACGCAGGCAGGGCAGTGCAGATCTCTGGGCTTTGCTGCAGGTCTGAGGGCTGAGAAGCAGTATGAGGAGGGCACACCAGGGCACAGCCACCCCTACGGCACAGCAGCACGGCTCAACCTGGGGCAGGTAGGAGTGCAGTGAGTTCAGCGCTGGGGTCACGGCAGCTCCTCGCCCTCCAGCATCCCACCAGCACCTCATCTGCACCTCCCTCTGCCTCCCCACCCTTGTTTCTTAATTATTATTTTAATAAGAACGTTTCCAACTTCACTTGCTCATTCCGCAATAGCCCAAGGGCTACAACTGTTCATTAGGCGGAATTTCTGTTTTAATTGCACCGACACAGATGTGTAGGTTATCTGGAAGAAATTACTAAAATGAGCACTAAAGAATGGGGCTGGATGCCTTCCTCCTGTTCGGAGAAGTTCATTTAGCACGTTTCCCCCCATAAAATGCATTGCTCAGTCCTTTGCAGGTGCCATACACGCATACTCTGCACCTTACAGCCAAGGGCTGGCCTTCAGGAAGCCTTTTTCCAGGAGCAGAAGTCAGCTTGCTCTCACCATACATATACATACACACATATTTTATCATTATTATTGTTGACCCTCACTAAGATCTGGGAACACTGAGCCCTGCAGGAACAAAGCAGTGCCACTGCTCCGGAGCCATGCCCAGCAGATCCCACGGCCTCATTCCGTCCCCTCGCTCCACTCTCAGGCTCCAGGCTCAGAGGATCCTGCCTGCCCCCTGCACAGCACTGTGCCACCAGACACTGCTGTGCTCCACACAAACCCCACTGCCCAGCAGAGCTATGGCTGCAGCTGTCAGATCAGCTGTGGGCTGGGCAGGAGCTGCTCTGCAATCTGTGCTGGCAAGAGCCAGACACACCTCAGCCCCAGATTCACCAAGAAGTGGCTGCCTGTGTTAGTCCTATTTAGAACCTTTGTTTGAGCTCCAGACGCTCACCTTTCGTGCAACACACTGCACACAAACATGAGATGTGGGAGCACGCCAGACCCAGGAGCACGTCACCTCACCAACAGCACTGCTTAATAAGGGTTTCAGCTCTCTGTAAGTATTTGGTAGATTTTAATTCAACAGTAAAAAGCATGAACCTGCCAATTTTTGGTTACGTCCTCTTGCCAGGAGCAAAAAGGGACAGCATGAACCTTGCCACCGGCTCCACCATGCACATCCCACCTACCATCCCTCCTGCCCCATGGGGCACCAGGAGCACCAGGTTGCAGCCACAGGGTGGGACAAGCACACACCAAGGGCTTGGGTCCCACCTCCGAACATGGCTAAAAGCCATACAGAGCATTCTCCTTCAGCAAGACTATGCTTTGGTTTCGAGTTGGGGGAGTGCCAACAAGGAAATCACAAATGCTTCCTATCAGGAAGGCAGAACTAAGGAATACCACTTCTCCTGTGCTGCAAGGGGACTTGCTTTGCTTTGTGTCTGCTGAAAACCTTCAACGTTCTACTATTCTATTTTAACAAAACCCTGACACTGAAGCATCTCATGTGCTAAAATTCAAGAGACAGAAGTACCATCCGTTATTTCTAAGTGCTTTGCTCAGGCTCGGCTGGGTTTTGTGTCTTGGTCCTAGATGCTTTTTGGCAGTTTGCTCTAGACTTCCTGGCAGGGGCTAAAAGGGTTTTATTTAGCTGGTGTCAGCTGAGCATCTGTGCCTGGGAGAAGAGGAGCGGGGGCGATCCCGACTGCCTTTCAGAAGCACATTTCCTTCTGGAAATGCCTGGGTGATGTTAAATCCCTGCATGCTTGAGTTATGGGGTATCCTCACCCCAGACCAACATCCCTGCCCGGTGGTGCAGGGGAGCCAGCAGGCTGTCCCCACCCCAACCTCTTCCCAACAGAAGGCACAGAATGCCCAAAGAACAGCCTGAACCCCAAGACAGATGGGGGAGTGGAGAAGGGATGCTCACAGCATTGTGCAGCAGGGCTGGGACTGTGGCAATCACAGGGCATGTCCCAGCAGGAGCCAACAGCTCGGGGGATTCCACACCTTCCATCTGAGCAGGCAAATACTTTGTGAGACGTCACAACACGCAAATACCCCAAATAAATGATAATGGCAAGTTCCTGTTGGAGAACTGCATAAAGAGAAAAGAGGAGACCTGCTAAAAGCTCTCCTCCATCCCTGCAAGAAGGAAAATGCTGTTATCAAGGATGGAAGAAGCACTTCAGCAGACAGAGGCTCAGGAGCACCCAGTGCAGTGCCCTGACTGCAGCCCCGGATGGGGGCAGCCATCCCTGCAGCCTCAGCCCTTGCTCCGCAGCTGGGCAGCTCCTGACACCATGCGTGAATTATTTTCGGTACCGTGCATGGGAAGAGTGGCAGATCCTACAGTGAGGTTTTATCAGCAATTTGCAGCTATGGAAACAAACCAATTTAGACTAATGTAACAAAATACCCAAACTGACAACAATGAAATAAAGGGCGAAGCCTTATGGGCGTTTTCACAGGGGAGTAGGGAAGCAAATGCAGCATGATCCAACTCCTGGGAACTGGGTGAGGGCCGCACAGCAGCTGGGACAGACTGCCCCCAGCCTCCAACAGGCAATGCACAAGAGGGAAGCCTGGCAGGGATGGCTGCAGCCCCTCTTGCTGCCTACTGTGGGGTCCCACAGGACTGCCTCCATCTCAACCAGCAAAGGAGATACAGCCATCAGGTCTGGCCACAAGCTGACCCATTTCAGGCCATGCACCATGTTCCACATCCCACCCATCTTTCCCTCTTCTCCTCGAGGCACAAATCCATATACGTGGCATAGGAGAAATCAGAGATAGCAGGAAAAGCTGCAGCCAGAACAAACCCTTGCGCAAGCTTCCCCAAATCACGGGGCAAGGCAATGGGTGCAAGCTGCACAACCAGCAAGCAATAGTGAACATGTGCAAGAGCAACAGCACGAGAGCACAGCTCAGAGCAAAGTGACACCGGGTTTCCAACAGCAAACCCCACACATCAGCTGTCCCACACATCACCCTGCAGGAGCCCATCGCTCCCCACCGCACACAGCACCTGCACCACAACGCTCCTCACGGTCATGTTTTGCAGCTTTTCTGCATAAGCAGAAGCTATTTTGCTGTACAACCAAGTTGTGTCACCCGGCTCAAAAGAAAGCAACTGAAATAATTATTTTGTTTGTTTGGTTGGTTATGACTTACACTAATAAATGCTCGATAAAAGCCCAGTGAATGATTTGTAGGCATTATGAGCATGTTAAAGATCCGTATGTGGTTACAAGCAAAGGTCATAAGCCCTATTGACTTTGCGGGCTCTATAACAATTGATTAGCTCTTTATTAAAAGCATTTATTCATCACTTGTAAATACTTTATCTAGTTGGTTCTTCTCTAGCCATTTCAGATACCACACCTGAGCAAAGACACCTTACTTGTGAGGTATTCTCATAAACTCAGATGTATATTGAGAGAGAGAGAGACCCATACATGTTATAATGTCTTAAAACAGCAAAGGCAGTTTTGCAAACAGCTGTAACTTCACACAGGCTCAGCAGGGCTTCTGAGGCCCCATTCTGTCTGTCCTGGAGGCCCCATTCTATCCATCCTAAAGGTCCTGAGGTCCCATTTTGTCTGTCCTAAAGGTCTTGAAGCCCCATTTTGTCAGCCCCTTACACGCTGAGCCTCCACAATTAGATACTGGCAACTCCTGAAATACTGCACTTCCCCAGTGTACCTGGGAAGGGGTGACTCAATAACCTGGACTACCGAGAAAAGCTGACCAGGCAGCAAGGCATCCTGCAGGGGATGCAGGAACACCTGCACACACAGCCTCCTTTATGAGTTCCACAGGGACTGTCTGTCACTGATAAGGGTTAATCAGTACTAATTAGTACCTGCCACAGACTGATTCCAAGGAGTCCTGCTGCCCCATACGGCTGCCTTTAACCCCACACCACAGTCAAAGCTGCTGTAGCCGCAGCCACACCACGGCTTCCAGCACTGCTCCAGTCCTCCTGCATAGGGCTGGGAGAAGTCACTTTCCACACACAGACAGTGCTGAGATAAGCAACTTTTTCACCCCGATGAAGGGGTGGAGAGCAGCTGTAAATTACCACAGCAGCTAACTAGCTTTGGCTCCTCAGGCTCAGTCAGCTCACTGATTTCAAGTCATGCTGATTTAGAGGAACGACTCCAGATGTACGGCAAATCGATCCTCCAGGCACAGGAGGCACCAAGGAGCTGCTGTGGGTGCAGGAGCTGCTGTGCTGACAAGGGGACTTCGGGCAGCCTTGCTGGGGAGGTGCAGAGCAGCTGGTGCAGACGTTGGGCAGTGCCTGGCCAAGATACATTCAGCAGAGGGGCTGACTGGGGATGATTTACCTCAGAATGAAAACATCAGCCCCACTTCTTGCAGCCGATGCAAGAAAGGCACTGAATGTTAAACAGAGGCAAAAAGTATAGACCAGCAACATCTGGAACTTATCCTTCCCTGCCTCTGAAAAAAAATAAATAAATAAATCACACCCTATTCTTTTTGAGAAAGAAAACTGATTATATAAAATTATAATGCTGCAAGGAGAGAAAAGCAGAGATTTTCTTTGAAAAAGTGCCTGCTTTCCTCCCATATGCTGGCTGAGACGAACCGAGTGCTCATTCTTGTGGGACCTTCAGTAAGCTCAGATAACCAGCTCTCATCCTAACTGGGTGAAGATAAACCAAAAAAACCCACAATTCCTTCAATTTGTGGCAGGAAGGTTCAGAGGAGCCTTGCTTCCTGCGGAGAAACCCCACCTGGGGACCAGTTGTCCCGAAGAGGAAGGGTCAGATGTTACCTAAGAGAGCCAATGCTCCGTCTCTCCCAACAGAAGAACGGAAAGGCTTTAAATATAGAAACAGGAAAGCCTATCTGGATTACTGTAAGGATGCAGGGTCAAAACACGACACCCTTCACTTCCTCAGGCCCCCGGTGACAGCCCGCCCTGAGCCCAGGACCCACACAGCAACCTCCCAGCCCACAGAAGTGCCTACAGCCATTGAATTACCGACGTAACTGCATCGATCAGGCTGGAAAACAAAGCGGCGGCTCTTGGCACACGCACCGTCTGGCAGGCACAGCTGCAGGAGCTGCATGTTTCTCACCTGCTGGCAGTTACAGCCCCAATAAAGCCGCCCTGTGACCCGGCAAGGCTGTGCCAGGCAGCTCGGTGCTGCAGGGTGAGCTGGCGGGCACACACAGGGGAGGTGCAGCCGGTCCTCCACCGCCTTTCCAACTGTTCAGAGCTGCAGGAACTGCTGGGTATGTCTGGCTGTGCAAACAGGAGCAAGGCTGTTCGTGGTCCTGTTCCTCGGGCTCCACAGCCCTCCATGCCCCCATCTCCGGGGCAATGAGTGGACTGGTTGCAAGATTTCATCAGGACACTGAACTCAGGAGCCGTAAAATCACTGTGCAAAAAATTACACCTATTTTTGTAGCAGCCAATTAAAGCACGTATTTAGGTCTCCTTGCATAGCCCTGCATTACATAAAGCAATTCTTCCACTTGAAATGCAAATTTTAAAAGGTCGTTCTGCTTAATTTAATAAAGCCTTAACTTGGATCTGCAAATCTGTGGAAGCAGAACCAAGGAGGACACATGGCTGAGAGAGGCGGTGTGATCCCTCCAGAGCAGGGACCCAGGGGGGATGAAAAGCATCTCCTGAGCCACAAACCCGCTGAGCCTGGAGTGCACTTATGGTCTGAAGAGCAGCAGAACCCCATAGCCATGACAAAAGAGAAATTCCTGAACATCTGCACGGGGCTCTGAACCCACTTGAGGCACTGCGCTGCACAGCAGGATGCACCTTCATCCTGAGCCCACCCCGCCATGATTCCCTCACCTGGGAGGGCCTCTTTCTGCACCTAAATTAAGTAAATGCTTCCATCTTTATACACACAGGCATATATATATACAAATATAAACACACATATATATGTGTGTATAAATGCACACATATAAACGTATTTAAAGCTGCACTCATAAAAAGCACGTAGTGAATTATCAAATGGAGGCTGCCCATTTTGTTTACGATTCCTTACAGTTCAGCCTGGATGGCAAGTCAGTGGATGCTTAGCAGTATTTATCGACAAAACCCATGAAATATGAGGATTAGGAGCCATGAGCAGAGCAAGCGGCATGCATCCCACGGGATGCCCCACACATGGGCATGCACTGCAGACCCGGCCTCACGCTGAGCCCTTCCACATGGCAGCTCCCACCGCAGAGGCTGAAGAAAAGAGCCCCAAAGTGAGATTTCTGTGTGTTATACTGCAAACTCGAGCCTCTAAATTGTGTTAAGGTCAAGGTACTCAAGAGCCTAACCCGTGTGTGAGACCGAGTCACAGAAGCCAGAAGACCACACTCTTGCTGGGGTGGGAAGAAGGCAGAAACACAGGCAGGGCAGGAGCTGCTCCAGGACAGCATCCCACTGCAGGGACACCCAGGACACCTGGGAACACTGACAGCACCAAGCCCAGCCCTGCGCCTCGTTATCACCAACTATAACCCTAACAACTCCAGCACCACCCAGGAGCGCTGCAGGGAGGATCTCCCAGCCCCATCCACACAGAGCAGAGCCTGGACTCATCCCCAGCATGGCTAGAGGCAGACAGAGGTGGGAATCGGAGCCTGGCAGCGCTCATCCCAGCACTCTGCACTCAGACATCCTTCGGGAACTCACCCAAACTGCTTGGCTCCCTCCCCACCTGCCCTGCAGGTAAATCCAGCATGCTGCTTGTGCAACGTGTTGACTTACAGTGAGGGCAGAGGCAGCAAGCTGTGCAGACAGCAGGAGAGGCTTTCGGCAGTCTGGGTCACTTCCCTGTGAAGCACAACAGGCGTTGGGCCAGGCCTGGCTCCCTCAGAGAGTATACAGCAGGACAGTCATGGCCTTCAAGGCTTCAGCCAAAGGACAACAAAGACACATTGCCAAATGTGCATTTCTGGCCCGGCTGCTTTCTGTGGCTATAAAGCCCAACTGCCTCCTGCTCACACCCAGCTCACACCCCAGTGCCTTCCCCAGCTCCCTACCAGCAAGCCAGCGCACTGCTCTACCCACCAAAACCCCAACAGCGTGATTCTGAAGCAAATGCAGCCAGAACTGCTTTTGATATCAGTTACCAGGGGGAAAATTAATGCTCACAGAGAGTGAAATGGGACAGAGATAGAAGAAAGCTGCTTCGTATGATGCCAGTCTCTTTCTCCCTTGGGTTTTAGAGCACTTCTTCAGACGCATTTGACAGGAAAACCAACTCACCTGATCACCACCATCTCTACTAAGATGTCACATAACCATTTAGCATGACGTGCAAACAAGAAATGCTATCACTCATTAACAAGTTAAGCAATTAGCAAGTTAATTATATATTAAGCCAAAATCTGCATGTAAAAGATATAGAGTGAGGTCTGCCATAGCAAAGACCAGGACTTTGTCACTATGAACACACACCATGCATGTTCACATCTGCATCTCAAGGAAGTTATGGGGGAATACCAAAGCAGTTATGAAGGGGAGTTCCTTAGGAGACAAGCCAGACAATTTATTTCTTATATCAGACCTATGTAAGCATTTAAACAGGACCTACTGCAGCAATCCTTAGCAATGCGCAGATGTGGTTTTTGAGTAATGGTTAGTGTTACTTAACTGGTTATATTCACTAATGTAATTGACACCTATTCCATCATTCTTAATACACCCACTTCTTTCTCCGATACCATAAATAGATTAGAAAAGTTTCTGCAGATGGCCATGACCCCATTTGTTTGTGCACTTAGCCATGTATGAATCACTCTTGGCTTGCAGCAGCACTCTGGAATTACTGAAAGATAACTAGTCGGCACAGACACCAATAAATGAATCATGCTTTCCACAAGACCAAACCTTTGGGCTTTTACAGACTCCAATTACAAAGTAAGAAGAAAAGAACAAAGAAATTACTCAGTCTATTTGCACAAAGTCATGCAGAGTTGATTCATAGTTTTGCAGAATTATTACTGACAATCATTTGTAGGGGGTTCCAGTAACAAACCAGCTACTTAACACATTGGGCAGAATGAAGGGAGGGAAAAAAAAAATCCCCAAACCATGTCCTGCATGTAATTCTTGAAAAGTTGTATTGATTCCTGTGCAAGGGCCTCTTTTCATTGCCACTATCTTCCAAGCCTGGGGGTTAAGCAGCTCTCATTCTCCAAGGCTAAGCCGTGTTTCACTGGGTTGCTTGGGCCAAGTTGGCAAATGTGAGAAATCCTGTTGCACCTGCTGAAGTGCCCGTGCCTCTTGCCAGCAGAACACTGCATGCACAGCTCCTCATCCCCGTGTGCATGAGCAGGGCCTCGGGAATGGATCACAGAGCTGACATGTGCAGAAACACTCGCATTTCTAAATGCACATTCTTGGGTATATAAAGCAAGTAAAAGATCAGCCAGTCAGAAGTACTCCATTAAAGATATGTGTGAGACTGAATACACTGAACATAAATGTGTGAACCACTTGGAAGGACTGTGGACATCCACCAACACTGACAACTTGTGAGGCAAGTTTCTGAAGACGTGCAAGATAGCTTTATGTAATGCATTGCCTGTGACAACACCAACACACACCGCAGACACAACACCCTGCTCTGCATGCAGCGTGAGTCCAGTCCTGCACCAGCTGGAAATCTGAAGTCAGCTTACTTGCAGGAAGCAGGTGACACTCTATCAGTTATAATCTTAACAACGTTATCCTCCTTGACATGCTCCAGGAGCTGTGTTAAGTTATAAGGATCCAGGGGTGATGTGAGACATGGTGCCTGCCTGACCCCCACAATAAGCACCAGGGCATCGAGTGTCACAGCTGCACCTGCAGATCACACGGCCACGCTGCCTTGCACCCAGCCCATCAGCATCTTGCCCCAGAAAAGGATGCAGAATGATGAGGATGACATCCAGCAGAAGGTCGCTGACATTTTGGACCAGGATGCAGCAGATGTGTCTACACTACCATTTGTCTCAGTCACTGCTGTACCCTTTGCCCTCTGAGGCCCATCCATGTGGGCTGACTGCTTGCAGGTGAGTGGCGCAGCCTTTCTGCACACCAGCTGAGCTTGGTCTCCAGTTTGCTGCTGGCCTCACACATTTCAGAGTCAGAGCTCAGGAGAGGCCAAAGCCAGCACCACCAGCGACTACGAAGCTCTGCATCCCCTGGGGAACACGTGTCTATTTGTCCTTCACCTATAAGGCCTCTGATTCCCCAAGCTGTCTGCAAGAAGGAATGATGCTACAGAAGATTTAAACAAAAGCTTTAATGAATGTTCTCAATTCCTATCCCCCCTTACTCCATTCCTACCACAGAAATTAATGCAACAAGCCCTCTTCATAGGGATAGACAGAGTTTATCTGAGAACGTGCTGTAGATGAAAAGGGAAGACAAAGGTCGCCACCAGCACCTCTAAAGCAGCAGGCTGTCTTCAGAAAGCTTCTGGCTCAGTACACTCAGGGCCTGGAGTGCAGCAGGAGATCACCAGGCTGCATGTGCTACATGGAAACATCAATTGTCAGGTGTTAAAAAAAACAACCAAACAACAAATCAGGAACCTGCGATGCTGGGTGGGTGCTCTGCTCAATGCTGCACACCACATTGCAGCAGAAATGCTAATGCAAGTTTAGTTTTCACACTGGAGATATTTCAGAAGATTCCCAAAGCTTTGATAATATTTAACATCTCTACTAATTTCCTTTCTGGCGTAATCATGAATGTGCCATAGTAGCCAACAGATCTGGGATGAAGTACAAGTTCTAGCTGGCTGCAAAGCAGACAGGAATCATGTGTGCTCATACTGTTTTCTCCCACAACATACCTCTGCAAAACTGACTTAAAATGAGAAAAGAAATTGTGAAACTGCCATTACAAAGAAGCATTTAAAATGCAGATCAAAGTGCCGCCTTGGAAGCCGCATTCCTGGCCAAATCATCAGAGCTCTCTTTACTCTCAAGAGTTCCCCAAATCCTCCGGTTTGGACGATGAACTGCAGCTGAAATTTATCTGCTCTAAAAAAATGCACAACAAGTCACAACTCCTTTCTCCAGCTACCAACCCCTTCTCTCTCAAGTCCATTTCATACAATTTTGTTGTACTGCTCCATCAATTAACTTTCACAAACGGGTTCACGCCTGTGTGCACACACAGATGCTACCCCAGTGCTGCAGCTCATCTCCAGCATTTCCTCCTCAAATAATTACAAAATGATCCCATGGTAATTCAGCCACACAGACGGGACGAGCGCTGCATGCAGCATCCCCACTGACGTTAATGATTCCTTTGCTTTATGGCTTCCTGGCAGTGTGCTGGTGGCGTGAACAAAGTTTCTCCCCAGCTGTAGCCCTGCACATCCCTCCTGCAGGCAGAGCCGCACCACCAGCAGGTGCCCCATGTCAGCACCAAGGGCTGCAGTGACCAAACAGAACGGATCTCCCTGCAGGCAGTGAATGAGGTGTGAGCCAGTTTGTCACCGAAAAGCCATTGCAAATAAATGACCTTTTTTAGCTCATGAGGGTTACCAAATTCTGCCAGATGCCACTACCTGAAACAAGACCAGCAGGGATGACGGCACAGCGAGTTACTCAGGAAAGCAGCTGGGCTGTAATTATGCCCATTAGTGACACCACGTATTTTGGTACTTCCCTTGAAAAGGTCTCCTCATGTCTACCCATTTCTAATTTAGGTTTACAAACTCATTCTCAAGTTGGATTTAACTTGCCACTGACTCTCAGCGCTGGAAAGCTAAACATATTAGCACGCTAGGTGAGCAACAGCAAATAAAAACCAATAAGGAGAGAGAGCACTTCTCCATAGGCGCTCCCCTCCACCTGCAAAGCGAGCGGCTCATTCATACCCTGAGCATCTCAAGGTGTCTCAGACCCCCCGCAGCTCCTGGCTCTGAGGGACGCAGTGTGGGTGCTGTGTGTCACACACTGCGGTGTCATCACTGTCAGTCAGCACCTGCAAACGGCGCCAGGTGAAACGAGGGCTGGGCAATGTGCAGCCCGTCACACATCCCGCAGTCCCTATGCCCTGCTCTGCACCTCCTGCTGGGGCAGCCCCAGCCATGCCACGTCCCTGTGCTGTGCGTGGTCCTGGGCACCGCTGCTGTGTGTGCAGTAGGGTCCTGCTGCAGTGTCACCCAGGTGTTCGCCCAGAAGAAACAACAAAAAAAAAAAGCCGGATCTTTCTCCTCCCACTACATCTTTTCATTTTTCCATTCAGCCCTGATTATAGCAGCAGGATTACATCACTGCTCAAGGGCACCAAATCAAGTCTGGCTTTATGACCCCAGTGCTGCAAGACTGGAGCACGGCCAGCACCCAGGCCACCACCTGCCTCTGCCTTGCTCCTTCTGGGCACCCCTGGGGATGCTGACCTGCACACGGAGCAGCACAGCCTGCAGGGACACATGGCATTCTCCTGGTTTTGGCTGCAGCCAAACTGAGAACCACAACCGGAGCACACTTAGAGAACGCTCTACAGCTTGCTAAGGCACTGGCGGCAGCTCAGCCTTCCTACAGCCTCCTACAGGAAACCTCACAGATGAGGGAGGAAACGAAAGTGTTATACACTCTGCCCTGAGCGCTGTGTCAGGACAGAGACATTGCTGCCAAAACGCAGTCTGAAGTGGTCAGGAGACGTGATCCTCAGTGGAGCCATCAGCACTGTTTGATACTAAACCCAGGAAAGTGAAAACCTCAAAGCCCCCACTCCAGGCAGAGCTCCCACCAGTGCCACCCCCAGCACGAGCACAAACCCAGCAGAACCCTTGCACACCCACACCCGAAGCTGCCCCCATTCCTGCACCAACCACCTCCTCGGCATCCCATCTCCCTTGGCAGCTGAACCCCTTTGGGATCATCCCATGGGGTCTGATGCAGCCCTGGCACAGATGAGGTCCTAGTGGAGATGCTGGGATGCTGCAACATCCCCCTCCCGAGCAATGAGCTCCCAGACACACACCTCAGTCTGTCACTCACCTCACAATGAGTTCTTTACGGACCCATCTGACACCAGGCTCAGCCCTGACCTCTGTCACTCTGCAGAGGCAATTCATTTTGCTGCACCCAGTGCTGCCCAGCACAACTAGTAGGCTCAGCCTCTCCTTCCCAAACCCCTCATCCAAGAGCTGCACAGAGCACAGCTGCTGCTCGCTGCTCAGGGAGAACCAGTG
This sequence comes from Tympanuchus pallidicinctus, assembly GCF_026119805.1. Lineage (NCBI taxonomy): Eukaryota > Metazoa > Chordata > Aves > Galliformes > Phasianidae > Tympanuchus > Tympanuchus pallidicinctus. The sequence goes on from NW_026294722.1 coordinate 2,410,712, forward strand.
AAGAAACAGTTTGGGGGCTCAGATACAGGGCTAACCTAACGAGAGACCTAAATTAGCTTACAGCTCTGCCACTATCTCAAAGCGTTCGTGCCTGGGAACTTTTGGCTGGGAACTGAGATAGCATCTGATGGGAGCTGCCCAGAGGTCCCCTGAGAGCTATATTAAAAGAATAAGCACAAAGAAGCGACTGGAGGAGGAAAAAGCCATGATATGACTTTCTGTGAGGATGGATGGGGCTCAGCTCTTCCCCCCCCTTCAGAGCTGGACTACAGCTCCTGCAGGACCACCACAGCCCACGGCTGCCACTGCGGTGAGCGGCAGCAGAGAGATAAATGTCATCGGTGGCAAAGGGGAAGCCCGGGAAGGAAAAGAGAGGCGAGCAGCCCTGCAGCCCGGCCACACAGCCCAGCTCTGGGGTTGAGCACAGCGTGGGCAGCACTGCAGGGACAGCCCTCGGGACTGCGGGCACTGCATCCCACTGAGCCCATGTCAGAAAATGCAGAAACAAAACCCAAGATGCTATCTCTAAGAAGTATGAAATTCAAAGCTGGGGTGGTTGCAACAAAACCTCACAGCAACAGAGTGGGAGAGCAGCTCTATCTCCAGCAGACACTGGCCGTGTGAGCTCCCAGCGCTGCCACCAGCCCAGCCGGACACCGGCTGCAGCCTCAGCCCCGCAGCGCTGCTGCTGGCACCCACGGAACGGTCCTCATTATGTACCCGCCGCTATTGGTATGCACAGCCCGCCCGGCCGCTGGAGTCAGGGGAGAAGAATGGTCTATTCAGTACCGGCAGTGTTAATAAAATCAGGCAAATCCAGCTTAGTTTTGTCTGAACACGAATGAGATTAAATCAAGATTAAACGCACGCAGTACAAAGGGAATGTTTTATGCTAAAATTCAGAGTGAATCCATTTTAGCACCCGGAGTAGAACCGCCCCCAGCTCTCCCGCAGGACGCGGACACCTGAACCGAACAGCGGCGGAACCGGAGGCGGCGGAGGCTGCCCGGCACCGGGCTGTGAACGGCCACTGCTCACGGACCCACTGCGGGAACGGCACGGACCGCAGCAGCGCCCGGTGCCACGGCCCCGCAGCCGGCACTGACAGAACCCACGTCCTGCTGGGAGCACACGCACAGCCTTCCCCAGCTTTTGGACCATTCAGCCTCAGAGGGCTTAAGTTCTCGAGCACCGCGCTGACAGCCCGCCTGGCCCCAAGATCTTTCCCTGCACAGAAAAGCCCTTCGCTTTTCAGTCCCAGAGCAGCCGCCGCGCCTCTGTCCTCGGCAGTGCCATCCTGCGCTCCATCTCTGCGCAGTCCATCTCCAAAAGGCAAAGAGTAACAGAACGGCGGTGCTATCGGGTCAGGCGCCGTCCTTTCCTACTCTGCGCGGGTTGAAAAATATTCATTACCAAAGCCGAACAGCCCCCAGAAGAGACGGGGGAAAAAAAAAACACCAAAAAAAAGCACAACCACGCCGACACCTGGAGATGGGGGTGGGGTGGGGGGGCTCCTATCCGCGCCGAGACAGAGGGGGGACCCCGTGGGGCCGGGGGAGACCCGCGAGGGGTCGCGGGCACCGCGCGGGGGCGGCGGAGCGGAGCGGCACCTTCAGCCGCGGCCCCGCCGTGCCGCCGCCGTGCGTGGGGAGCGCAGCGCGGCCACAGCCACGGCAACTTCCCCAGCCCCGCTCCCACCGCCCGCTGCCATCTGCACACCCAGCACCGCACGCCCAGCCCCGGAGGGCCGCAGGTCGGTACTTACTGATCTCCATGCTCTGGAACAAAGACCTTTTGCAGTTGCATGTGCAGGACACATTGGGCTGAATAGCGACGGCCGTGCTGTTCAGACCCATTAAGTTATACATTTAAAAAAAAAAGAAAAAAAAAAAGAAAAAAAAAGAAAAAAAAAAAAGAAAAAAAAAAAAAGACGAAGGCGACGGCGACACAAAGCACTTCAGGGCCGCCGAGCGCTCCCCGGGCAGCACCACATAAAGCCGGGGCTCCTCCTCGGCGCGGGGGGGCGGGGGGAGGGAAATGCAGCTGCGATTAAAAATTGGAAATCACAACCGCGGCGCAGCGCAGCGCCCCCCGCAGCGGCTCTGCCCGGCACGGCTCGGCTCCGCCCGGCTCGGCTCCGCGCCCCCTCCGGCCCGGGCAGCGCTGTGCTGGGCCCGGCCGCGGCAGCCCCTCACTTTTGTGGGGCGCGGCGGAGCGGCGCGGCGCGGCGGGAGCGCGGCCCGCCCGCTCCCCGCTCCCCGCTCCGCTCCCGCCCCCCGCGCTCATTCACGGCCACGGGGACGCGGCCGCGCGCCGCCGCCAGCCGCGGGCGGGCCCCGTGACGTCAGCGCCAGACGGGGACTGCCCCGCGTCCTCGCGCCGCCGCCGCGGGGGGGGCGCGGAAGGGGGGGTGCGAAGCGGGGGGGCGCCCCGCGGTGCGGAGCGGGGCCGGGGGGGTAGCGGAGGCCCCGAGCGCCGCGGTCCGAAGGGAAAGAGAAGGGAAGGGAACGGGGCAGGCCGAGCGCCTCGCCCGCAGCGCGGCTGTTCGCTCCTCCGGATCTCAACCCATAGTTCTCGTTCCCTTTTATTATTTTTGCTTCAGAGCGATCGCTTGAAAATGGAGCAGCCCCGTTCGCTTTTAGAAAGGAGAAAGGAAAATACTCCATCCCCTCCCTGGGTCTCCACGTGCCGGGGGTCAGCACAGACTTCTTAGCTTGGAAAGGGACCCGAGTGGGGTGCAGCCACGGGCCGGGCGGGGGGCAAAGCGCGTCTGGGAGCCCACGGTCCCGATCAGCAGAGGCCGATTTTTCCGTGATGGTTTACAAACCCTCGGTAACGACGTGCCTGCACTTCGCAATGCCTCGTGCCCGGTCCAGCACTGCAAAGCTACCTGAAGGACACAGCTGGGGGCTGCCAAACTGAGCTGCCCCTCTGTGCACCCGGCAGTCACCATCCTGGGGATGAGTGGGATGCCGTGCTTGAAGGGAGCTGCACTGCTCAGCTCCTGGTGTGTGTGGGCCCACTGCCATCACTGCTCCGCCAGAGACACAGCTTTGTGTATTTAAAGCCTTTGGCGGCTGAATATTAGAGACCTGATCCCAGTGAGCCTCACCTGGTGGCCCCAAAAGGTGGCTGTGAGCTCAGCCTCTGCCTGCAGCTGGCAGCACCCGTGGTCAGGGCATGGTGACAGCATGGTGGCAGCCCTGCAGTGCCAGCCCCCTGCCCAGAAACACAGGCCATGCAGCCCCACAGCTTGCAGGGCTCCGCCGGAGGAAGGCTGCATGGGAGGAAGGCTCCGGTTGCAGACACAGGCTGCTGCAAGTCCGCACATCGCCCTCACCTCACGGAAGACAAAGCAGAACGGTCTGCAAGTTGACGCTGGCCTACAAACGCCCCGCTATCCCAACTGCATCTGAACCACTCGTGGCTTTACAACTATCAGCATTTTTCCACCGTGATTTAAGAACAAATAATTAAAGTCATTCCAGATGGGCTGGTAAAATCAGCTAACTGAACACTCTGCAGTAACACCCCTCCCCCCTTCCCCCCCCAACGGTGCTCAGGGCAGCACCACACACTGCGGTGCTTCTCCAGTGCATTCTGACACCTGTGCTCCATCCTGGCTGAGCTCGAGCTCCTTGGACAACCTGCACAGCACACAGCGATGCTCTCTGATCTGAGGGGCCAATGGCACTGTGTCCAGGCCTGCAGTCAGTCACTGCTGACACAGTCATGCTTCAGTCTTTGCTTTCAATTCTTCAGGGCAGCGCTTCAGTGTTACAGATTGCAGTGACCCTGCTGTAATCATTGCAGTGCTACACCAGGGACAGACTGATAACTGATAACCATAATAGACACAAGTAACTCTAAGAGTCAAACCACCCTGGCAGAGTGGTTGAGGAGATCCAAAGAAACACAAAAACAGCTCCCCAAAGGTTTGTTAACCGCACAGCTGTCCATTTGAGGAGTCAGAGTATCTCACAGCATTACTTTTCAGACTCATGTTAAATAGACACGCACCAATGCAATAGGGCAAGAGTTACCATGGTGAATAATTCTATATTTATTTCCAAGTGCACCTTATTTCTAACAACCCCAGACACGGTTCCACTTTCTGGTGACTAACCACTTCATTGAGGCTTTTAAACTGTTCGAGACGAGGCACCCCAGTGTTCTCCCTGGCAGGCAGCAGTACTGAGATCTGTGCAGAGGAGAACAGTGCTGGGCAGGGACGGTGCCCGGCAGCCCCTTGCTTCCCTCTGCAAGTTTGCACAGATTATTCTCACGTATGATTTAAAGCCCTGCAGCCACTCTGAATTAATTCCTCAGCAGATGAGCCCTCATTGTTGTCTGGAACATCAGACACATTTTCCTTCTCAGAGTTCATCCTCTGCAGTAAGTGTTGAGAACCACCACAATCAAGATTTCACCTCCAATGATCCACAGTGCCCACCGTGTCTCTCCTAATGAATTGTGGCTCTGCTGCTACTGTCCTGAGCCCCACGGAGCCCAACTGCTTCTACAAAGCACCACCCATAACCCAAACCCTATGCCCAAGAGTGCTACCCCAACACTGTGAGCTCTGGAAGCTCAGGGCCGTGCCCACAGCCCTGGGTTACTGTGCCATGCCCACCACCCTCTTGACAAAGCTTTTCCCCAACACGCCTGGATCCTCCCGATAGCTCCATGCCTGTTACTGTCACCATACAGCAGAGCAGCACAACACACTTCCATCCCAGCAGTGCCCACGCGAGCACAGCCCTGTGCCCTGTGCCAGCCCCAGTCTCCCTCACGGCTCCCCAGATGAACGCGTTTTATTTTCTTGCACTGAAAAACAAAACCAGCAAAACCAGGCAGGGAATTTCGAGTAGACTTCTGCGGGGCCAGGACCTCACGACCCCTGCAGGACCCTTACGACCCGGAGTATCCCAGCATTCTGCATGTAAAATAAAGCAGCGCTAGGGAACGAGTCTCAGAACGCCCGGACGCGCCGCAACCTCGCACCTTCCCGGGAGCACGGCGGCCCCACGGAGGCGGAATCACGCACCGCACAGCGGCGGTGCTGCGGCCCCTTTAAGGTCCCCAGACGCCTCGGGGGCGGCCCCAGACGGCGCCCGATGTCACGGACGGGCGTTCCCCCGCCCTCCGCATGTAAACGACGCGCGCCCTCAGCCAATCAAAAGTGGGAAACCCGTCCGCCGGGCTCCGGACAGCCAATGGGAGAAAGGAGGCGGGGCACGCCCGGCCATGTGGGCTTTCCGTCCACGTGGGGCGGGGCCGTGACCGCGCGCTGACCCGGTGCCGTGACAAAGGCGCAGCTCGCGCCTTCCCGCACCGCCGCCTGGAGGGGCCCGGGCCGGCGGGGAGCGCCGCGGGGGGCGGCGGCTGCGGGCGGGGCCGAGCCGAGCCGTGCGGAGCCGAGCCGCGCTGCGCTGCGGGGCTGATCCGCTGTGCGGCGTGTGCGCTGTGGGCAGATCGGCCGCGCGTGCCCCTGGCACCCTCCGCACCGCGGCCCCGTTCGCTCGGGATTCAGCACCAGAGCGACGGGAACACAAACAAACGGGCGGATGAGGAGACGGGGAGGATCCTGGAACGCGAACGCTCCCATAAATGCCTTTTCCGTAACTCTATTTACTCAGCTGCTGCGGTGACTTCAGCCCAGCGATTGCCTGACGCGCCGAAACCCCCATCCATCCCCTGCGTGACGGTGCGAGCCTCCGCGTGGCGTTACCTGCGGGCTGCGCTCCCCCTTCCTTGGGAAGAGCTGTCAGCCCCGCAGCGCGTATCGCCCCGCCCCGAGGTGGGCCGCAGCCCCCCCGCAGCACCGGGCATTCCTGCGGTCCCTGCCGGCCCGGTCCGGTGCGCTGCGGAGGCCGCGGGAGGATCTCATTTTCCGAACGAAAAGAGTTTTAATCTCACTTTAAACCAAAGGGTTCCGCTTTTGCAAATCTTTTCCTGCTGGATTTATGCAGCTCATCCATCGCCAGTGTTTCCAAGGAAACCAATGTGCCCTGTTCTCACCGAACTAAATCTCACTATTAAAACAATTAAAAAACTTAATCTGGGTTCCCTTCCTTGATCCCTCCTCTCCTTTTGGTACTATCATAGGCATTTTAATTGAAAACACGATAGCAGTATTTTACACATACGTAGGCTACGCCCTAAGTTACCTATAGGAAACTTGACTCCAGAGCATAATAATGGGGAATCGAATCTACTTCCACAGCTGGGTAAAAACAAGCGAGCAGGACTCTCGCTGAGCTGGTGACAGCCATTGGTCCCAAATGCCACCCGCCGGCTGTCAGAGCTCAGGGCACTGCTGGGACTGCAGCACTGCTGTGTCCCAGCGTGGCCCACAGCCCCAGTTCTAGCAGGGCCGGCAGTGCAGGGCAAAGCAGGGCACCGACAGGCCGGGAGCTCTGCAGCCTGCTGCCCGCTGTGCCAAAGCCGACCAGCAGCTTGCACACTGCACCCAAAGGGCTGTGGGACAGAGCAGCAGGGCCGGGCCTGGCAGCCTTCCCCCTTCCTGATGTGTTTGTAGGGAGCCTTGCCGTTCCCCTCAAATGTGAGCCCCAGGGACAACCGCCAGGGAGCTGAAAGCCTCGAAGCACACAAGAGCTCGGGCTCTTTGTGCTCAATGCATTTTGCTGGTTCGATCTGAAGAGGCAGCCGGATCCTGGCACGGGGCAGCAGGGCTGCTGAGGAGAGGGATCTGCAGGTCAAGAGGCTCCTGACAAGAGGAAGCCGGCTCTGAGCAGAAGTGAATGCCACCAAGAAGGCAGCAAACACAGCCCTGCTCTTTGTTTCCCCGCACTGTGCTCTGCCTGCCGCGCTGACTGCGCTGCTCTGCTCCCTTGTGTGCAGTTCCACTGCCCTGATGAGGGGCTGAGCACGGGGCTGAGCACAGGGAAGGAGCAGTCGGCACGGAGATGTTTCATCTGCATCCAGGAGCTAAATCCGTCCCCAGCTTGTGTGCTGCCCCGATTCTCCAAGGAGCAGAAGGGAAATGCGGCCCGGGTGGCTTCCTCCACCATTGTGTGAGCGGTGGCAGAGGGCAGGGGACAGGGACAGCGTGTCTGGGCCAGTGTCTGGGGCACTTCCAGCTAACCCTGTGCCCGGCGGGGCTGGCTTTGCAAACTCCCTGTGGGGGGATTCAGGGCAATGAGTATTTCTCACTGCTCTGTGCACATCCCTCAGGGCACTGTTGTGTGCTCCTCACAAAAGCAGTTTTCTGTGAAAAAAACCCAGCTTTGCTAGCATCCCATCCCACACGGAACGTGATACACTCCAATTCATGCCCACTTCCCACCGCTCTGACACGCAGCACTGTACAGGCAAAGAAAGCATACGGCACATCGGCACTCAGAAACACCCCTTCCTCAGTGGGTCGGGGTGACTTGGGGTGATTTGAGAGGGTTTTTCCCCCCTTGTTCCAGAAGAGGTTGGAAAATTACTTTCCACCATCTGCCCTGCCAGAGCCGGGAAATATTTGGAATACATTCCATTCTCCTAATGAACACGCAGCAGCAGGGGTGCAGCAAATAAGAGAGAAAATCTTTCTAATGAACAACAAATGAACTAGAAATCAGATCTGCATAGCTTCAGCTTTTGTTGCCTATAGCTTAAGGGTGATTCGTGGAGACAAAAATCAATGAACGTGCTGTAGACCCAGGCCTGGCACGGTGTGCAGAAGTCTTGCCATGACCCAAGCCGTGTTTGTTTCGGGTACAAATGCCAACTCTTGATTGCTTCCTTCTCATTTAATTGAACAGAAGTGGGGGAAGAATTTCTTACGTATGATTCCTACGAGTCTTGTTAACGCTCTTCAAAATGTGTTGAATTTATAGGATACTGTCAAATGCGTATTAGTATTCATGACAAATCACATTGCTTCCAGCTGGGATATAGAGCTGTGTCGTGTTCTTTTGTTTAAAAAATAAAATAATGTGCTCGAAGTGAAGAAAGTAGTGGGCTTTTCTCAGAGGAAGGACTCAGAATTCCTCTTGATCCACGCTGAGCATGGCCAGAGGTGAATTTCCGGATCCTCCACAGCAGAAATTAAGGGTTTCTCTCAAGCACTGTGTGTGCCATTATGAATATGCAATTTGCTATTCTTTTTAGAGCTCTGCCTGCTGCAAACCATCTAGACATGAGCAAGTTTCCACCCAATGCTTTTGGTGTCAGCTCCAGCCTCAGATGCTGTGTGAAGCAGCGACCCATCGCAGCTGGCGATAATGCAGAAGTGTGAGGTGCAAAGCATTTCTGAAGCTGTAACCCATCCTCAACGGCAAAACCTTTGTTTGGATCCTGGGACTTTTCCTCACACTTCCTTACTGGTGTGTTTTTGTTTCACACCACTCCAGAAGCTCAAGCCCAAAATGCTCAAGAAGTGACAAGTGCCACCAAAGAGCTCAAACCATCACCCCTGCAGCTGCAGCATCTCAGCTGGTCCCTGAGAGGAAAAGCTATGAGAGCACAGGAGCTGCTGCCAGCACACCTTGAACACAGCACAGCGGGCACAGCAGGCCAAGAGCAGCACTCCCAAACCACGTCGCTTTGGGTGCCAGCACACAGATGTCAGTCCAACAGATGTTCTCTTAGGAGATATTACAGCCGCTGCCTACACTGCCCTGACATCCTGCATTGTGGACACTGCACACTCCTGGCTCCAAGAGCACCGAGTTCCTCATGGGAAACATCACCACCAGCTGAGACAGGAGTCTATTTCAACAAGAAAACCACCTCACCCTGCCCTCACAGGCATCTGAAAGTGCTGAGCCCTGGAGATACACGTAGAGCAGCCCAACGTGCAGGTGTGGAGAAGTGATGGCCAGACACGCTTTGTTCTACAGACAGGGCAGTCCCTGCTGTGCCCTAAGCAGTCCTTGTGCTCTGTGGGCTGGCTGCAGGAGGGGAGGACAGGAGGTGTACACCAGCTGTCCTCTGTGCACCTGGCATTGCACCTGGCTGCGTGCTGAGCTGCTGATTTTCTGATGCGTGCATTCATTTCCTGAGAGCCTGACGCTGCAGTTCCTTAAAACACTGAACCTGCAGGAAAGTCAGCAGGGCTCTCCCATAACAGCATCACAGTGAGGCCTCTTTATTTAACGCCATCTTCTGCATACCTGCTCGCCTTCCTCTCCTTTTTATTCCTTGTATTCCCCACTGGAAAGAGGAGCTGCATTCAGCATCAAACACACCCTAACGGCTGCTTGGTCCCCTCCTGCTCCAGGTCTTTCATACTGCAGTATGTGTTACATAGGGGAAAAAAAAAAAAGGAAGAAAGAGACAGAACGTTCCTACAAAAAGCAATTTCTTGGCTGGCCGCTTTTTTTCTACTCCCCTCAATATGGCAGGAGATATTTCTGTCTGAACAAACCCTCCCAACCCATCCAGCTCTCCCCATTCTGCACCACAGTCATGCTGTTTGTATCAGTCTGTTGCTGTGAAAATTAATGTGACAACACAGAACGCAGCATAATGACTGAAGGTGTGTGAAACAGTCCCGGAGAACTGAGCAATGACTTCAAATGCAAGGTATTTCCTTCTTCTCCTCTTTCTCATCCTACAAGCTGCCACAGCTCTGAAAATGGGACAGTTTTCAAATAGGCTATATTTGCAGAGCAAAGATGGATGCTATTTTTATTGCAAATTAGCAGATTTTTTAGCAGATTCAACCTCATTTGCAAGTGAAAATGACTCTACTTACCATGCAGATATAGGTCTTATGTTGGAAACTCATGGAAATTCATGTTTTGAACATACTTACAGAAGAAAAAAATAGACCCTGCCTTTATTTCTGGCTGAGCCTCGCTCTGCTGAAGAAGCACCAGTGGGGCAATTAGTGCTGCTGCTCTGCTGCACGGTGTGAGCGAGAGCAGGGGATCCTCAAACAGTTCTCTGTTTGTGAACTTCTGGGGTCTCTTGGATTTAAAGAGTCAGCAGAGATGGGAAAGGGCCAGAAACCTGCACCCGGGGATCCACATTGCCCCTGGAAATATTTGACTGTTCTGCATGCTGGAGAGGACTGACATCTCACTGTGCTAACAGAGCTAGCGAGGGTTGCTGTGGTTTGCCTCGTGTGAGGAAGTGAATGTAGTAAATGGTGTGAGGGCAAAGTGTTCTCAGTCAGTGTTGACTGGTCCTGCAGGAGATGCACATTGGGATGCCAGAACTGTTGATACAAAGGGGACAAATCTGGGGAGTGGACTCAGCCAAGGAATAGAGCTGAAAAAAAGATGAGGGGAATCAGAACACTCCATGGAAGTGTTACAGAATCAAAAGCTGCTCGGGCTTTTGTCTCAAAGTGAGATATTGGAGTGAAAATTCAGCCTACAACTTGAGAAAGGTGAGTGACGGTGAAACGCTCCGTTCCCAGAAGCGTGGTTTGGGATTTATTTGCAGCTCCACCATGAAAACCAACTAAGGAGATTAAAAAGAAATAATCTTCATTTTAATATGGGCACTGCAAGGAGAAAACAAAAAGCGAGCAGCAGGCAGAGAGAGCAGGGATCTGCTTCTGAGAGGTGGGACATCATGTCAGGAGTGCCATTCCTACCTGCTGGATTTGCACATGCATCCCTGGAGCCGTCCTTCAGGTGTGAACCTGTTTGTACTCCTCCCAGTGGAGCACAATGGAGGGAAACCAGTGGTGCAGGTACTCAGGTGTGCTCACCAACGCTGTGGGCAGATGCCAGTTTGGCAGTTAGCTGCTGCACACAAAGGAGCAGGAGGTGCATGCCGGCCCTGCTGCCAGGCTGAAAGGGCTGAGCTCAGCCCTTCTTTCTCCCTGTCCCATCCTGGGGGTCATACAGCTCCCATTTTCATGACGTCCATTGCAAAGCACAGATCACATTCCCAAACACTCTTGTTGCTCCAATTTTCATCAGAAGCAAATCTGAAATCGGAGGCAACATTTTTAAAGCACCTATGTTCATGTTGCAAAAACAGCCAAGTACCCGCTATTCAAACCTAAATGGCTTTGGTTGCTCCCAAGCAGGGTCTCAGACAGCACTCCACACTGCTGCATCCTGCCTGCCCATACACATCCTCAGTTCAACACCTGTTCCACGCGGTGACTCCATGCCATGGCAGTGATGGCACTGCAGGTCAGCACACAGCAGGGTGGGGTTTGTCACTGCAACAGCGAGGCCAAGGAGGCTGTGGATGCCCCATCCCTGGAAGCATTCAAGGCCACGCTGGATGTGGCTCTGGGCAGCCTGGTCTGGTGGTTGGTGACCCTGCAAAAGCAGGGGGTTGGAACCAGATGAGCATCGTGCTCCTTTGCAACCCAGGTCGTTCTGTGATTCGATGAGCAGCAGTGACATCTCAGAAAATGACAGCCTGCCCTTCTCAGTTCAGTTTTACCATTCCTATTTTCTTTAATGGAGGTTCAGAGAATATGATTTCATAGTGCTGACAAACAGACCCAGCTATTCTTTCCTGAGCATGAGGCTTTGTATAGTTTGTAGCAAGCATGAATTATTGCCTCCATCCAAACAAGTGAACATCTGTATCCCATTTTCATTGGCACTGCGAGGTACCTGGCGCAGCCCCAGAGCTCAGTGTTTAGCTACAAGGGTTTAAAATATGCAGTAATTTGCTGTTATGCTCTGGTATTCTCTGCTTTGGGAAAAAAAAAAAAATAATATTTTATCAGCGAAGTCCTCCCACCGTCTATTTGCCTTGCTCTAATCCACAGTGAAATGAATCCAGGAGAACAACGCTGAAAGCCTCATTTGTTTGCCCTCCCGAAGAGTGTTGTTCATGAAGCCAGCTGAGCTGTGTGCTGCAGGAGTGGGACACTGTGCCCCCAGTCCTCGGGGCAGAGCTGCTGGGAGCAGCGTTCTGTGCACACAGGGACACCCAGCCCTCCTGAGGTGGCGCTGGGAGCGATGCTCAGGGATGTGGCAGTGCTGAGCTGTGTTTCTCTGCTGATGGCTGACGAGGTCACATTGCCTGCCCGCTTCAGCTCTGTTTGGCTCTCAAGTAATTGACAATTAAAATGGTGAGGAAATTCCTGCTATTAGATGTCTGTGAACTAGCCAGTAAGAAACAGATTCACAAGTATCAGCAAAAAGTATGCTGAGCTATAGCAATAGGAATTATAGAAGTAAATAAGGCCACATCCCCAAAGAGAAGGGCTGTTACATCAGTGCAGGTGTCACTGCCCTGGAAACCCTCTTATTGCAGGGCAGGAGGGGGCTTGGGACGTGGCTTCAGGAGAACGACCATCTCCTTTTCAAATGCCATCACTACAGAAGATATCTCCCAAATACCTGAATCCCTGAATCAACTCCGGTTGGTCCCTTATCCAATACTGGCTATTTTCTCTTTGCAGGTGAGGTCTCCTCCCCACACCACAGATGGAATGGCTGCAGAGGATTCCCCTCTCTGAGCTCAGCTCCCTGCTGATGCCTGCCTCCCCCAGCGCTCCCATCCCCGGAGCATCACGGGGAAGGAATGCCACTTGCCTAAACGTGATAGACTATTGCTGCAGGCAGGAGTAACTTGTGCTGTCAGTGTTCAATTAGCACCAAGTTAAACTAAATGTCTTGTGAATATTTCATAACGATCTGCCAGCATCGTATCTGAACTCTCTGGCTTTTACCAAGCCATTTCCCTTCCAAAGTGACACGTGTGGAATGAAAGGATGATGAGCCAATCTCACTTGTTTGAGTGTCTGTTCAGAATCATGCTATATAATAAAAAAAGTAACAATTAAAAACTGGCACAAAATGTCCCAGCAGAATCAGCCACCGAGGCTTATCCTCCGAAAATAAACTCTCACCTTGTTTAAAGGCAGCTTAGATCAAAAACAGCTCTTCCTTTTCTGACTGTAGGTTTATGGTAGCCTTCCCCATTTACTTAAGGAGTGACAGGAGCTGAGCTCATGTCAGCTTTTATATTGCCCGTCATTATTCACAAAAAAGCTCAGAAGGTAAATGGGTTGGAACAGACCTTAAAAGCCAGGGCTGGCTTCAGCCTGAACATGGAGCAGGGGCAGGCAGTGGCCAGGCTGGGTGAGCTCCCCATGCCCTGTGCTGGCTGCATCAGCTCTACTCAGCTCTGCGGGAGCTGGGACAGAAACATCCACTCCAGTGCAAATACCTCTGTCTTGGAAACCAGACATGCAGATCTCCGGCTGGAAAGTGGCTGTGAGGTCTGCATCACTGTCTGGGGTGCTGGGCAATGAGGCACGGGGACGCAGCTCTGGGCTGTGCAGAAGGCAGCAGCATCCCAAGGGGCTTCCTCTGAAGGACAGCAGCTCCCCTATGCACAGAAAGGTGCTGCTGGGCATGGAGAATCTTCCCCAGATTTTCTGCTGAGGCTGCCAATAAGGAGATAAGTTGTTTCCAACAGTAATGGACCAAAGCCACCAATTCCTATCACCTCATCCATCATATGCTGGTGATAAATGATGCTGGTTTTGGAGGACACAGCCAGGCTGCCTTGCTGTGCTTGCTGAAGTGACACTGCCACAGTACCCGAAATTCTGCTGGGTTGGCTGCCTGGGCTGGGATGGATGCCCCAGTGCAGTGCATCTGCACAAGCAGAACAAGTGATGGGGCTGGAAGGTGGAGAGCCATAGCAGGGCTGCAGTGGCCACAGGCACTGAGCTGGCTCCTTCTCAACACAAAATGGCCCATGGCTAGTTTCACCTGGCCACACTCTGCCTCCAGTCTCATCTCTGCTGGATTTTACAGCAAAATAGTATGAATTAGGTAACTGCCCATAAAGAAAATACAAGTCACACCACTTTGGCAATGAAGACTTAATAGAGAGCCCACGTGGGAGCTATTCTGTGGCAGTGCAGCAGCAACTGTATTGATAGCACAGATAAAAGGGGTGTGCATAGGCAGGATGCATGCTTTGCCATTTTAAGAACAGCACTCTAGCACATAACATGTACACATTCACAGCAACGTTTCACTTCTGGCCTCCCTCCCCCAGCACACTGCCTTGCATGCATTGCCATGAGCAGGGTGGGATCCCACTGCTGATGGGCTCTGTGGTTTGCTGAGCAGACCCAGAGACTCATAGCACTAACTGCTGTGGATACAGATGTAACACAAACAACAAAGCAAACCCAAGTGTGGCTGGGCTGGAATATTAATGGCTCCCTCTGAGGGCAATGGCAATAGGGATGAGCCTGCGTTTCATAAACACAGGGAGGATTTTGCTGGGGACAGGCAGCCTCATTAACAGCAGAATGCCCCAACCCGGCTCTGTACAAATACTGACAGTGGCTCTCCCCAAATGGCTGAACCAATCTGCTGATAGCAGCACTGGCATCCTTCCACAGATGGGAGTGGGCTTTTTGACCCAGCCCCTTGTCTGAGCACCAGCATCTGTAACACAACCCAGGAGGCCTTTATGGCTCCAACCTGGAGCCATGTGGGACTGCTTCCATTTTCTGTTAGTCACAGAGAAAAGGAATGCTACTGAAGTCACACATTTGCCCGATTCTGTGTTCAGCTGTTTAATAGTTGCCAGAGTAAATTCAAGGATGTGCTTTAGAGTGCCAAAATATAATAGCAATGCTCATCTATGAAAATAATGATTATAGGAAAGGGATTTGTTTGTATGCCTTAAAGAGAAAACATAATTCATCCCATATTTTGCTTGAAAAGAAGGAAATCCCATATAAGTAGAACCTCGCTCCTGGAGTTCTGAGCTGAACAGAAAGGGTTGGACCCACTGACCCACCCAGCTCCTGGGGCTTCAGCAGCTGGTTAGAAACAATCAGGAGGCTGCACAAATAGTATTTCTAACTTGGTTAACACGATGTTCCTCTTCGCCACAGTGCTGCCCCTGTTTTTTTTTGTCCTTGATAACCAAGGGGTGGTGGCTGATGCTGTGTCACTGCCACCAGGCTTCATTTCAGCCCTCAGCAGTGAAAGAATCTAAGGGAAGGGTCCCAGGGGGAGGGTGACAGGGTGGGTGATGCTACAGCTTTACAAGAGCGAGTAGCACAGGTGGAAATGCTCTGATAGACACCAAGATGGGGCAGGATGGGGAAGGAAAGGAGTCCTGCTTGCTTCCCACGGTGCTGCCCTGCACTGGGGCTGAGCCCCACACTGGTGCTGGGTCACCCTACAGCTCTGTGGGCTGCAATGAATGCCTGCCTGTGCTCACCTGGCACCTCAGGCTTCCATGGGATGCTTTATTGCATTAGTGTTGTCAAATGGTGACATTTCTGAGTGTAAGTCGTAGGGTTGTTGTTAATGCCAATTTAATGGTGATAAAATGATTAAATATGGCAGGCTTTTAAATAATAAGGTACATAAAAGGTGTTAATAACCTCTTAAGTGCTTTAATAATATTCTGTGCTATCATAAAATGTTAGTAATTGGGCCTCTTAACTTTCATCTGCCATAAAGTAATGAAAGAAAAAAAATCTCGACAGAGGTGCTGAATGGCTGAAAATTTTGCTTAAATAAAAGAAAAAAAAAGGGGGAACAATGGTAAAACGGAGACCTATTTGTTAAAAAAAAGAAAAAAAAAGAAGAAGAGGGAATTAACTGGAAAGCCCAATGGAACGTGCATTTTAATAACATGCAAATTGTTTGCATTTGGTACTGCGAGAAGAAAGGATCCGGAGGAAGGCGCAATGGTTCACCATGAAGCCCAGCCTGGGGGCAGCCAACCTGATGGGAGGCAAAGGTGTGCATTCCCTGTGTGTGTCAGGCACAGAGCTCAGCTGTGCTGCTGTGCAGAGCTGGTTTTGTGGGTCTGATCCTGCAATGGGAGCATCTCCCTTAGAGGCCTTCTGGGATAGGCAGTGCGCAAAGCCCCTGGAATTTCATGGGAACTGAAAGTGATAAAGCACCATTCGGTGCCTCTGAGGGTAATGAACTGCCAGTGCTGGAGAGCAGAGGGTGAAGCAAAGAGCTGTGGTGGATGGGACAGCAAAATAACCAGATATAAATAAAATGGCAAATGGAGGACAAATAGGAATGCCGGAATGAAATGTGGCCAGGATTCAGGTATGCAGGAGCAAGAGGAGAGGTCTCTAACATCCCCCAGGTACTGCTGAAACCCCAGCCAGCAGTTAGCCAGAGGAGCAGTGGCAGCTCCCATAATGTACTGACACCCATCTGCTATGGCCCCAAATCCTCCATGGCTCCCCGCCATCATTTCCAGTAGCATTTCTTGGGTATTCTCTTCCTAAATGCTAATCAAATCCAATCCAATTATTGTGGGAGAACCCGTACCAGCAAAAGCATTTCCATTAATGGCAATCTGCACGTTCCTGCTTCAATGGCTTTCCCAGATAAACCCTTCAGTCTTCCTGGCTGCTGCCTTACATGCATCTCTTGTCATCTGTTTACACGTGCACCCAGCTCATTTAAGAACAGGTGCTTTGAGAGGACAGTGGAAGTGGGACTCATAGGGCTAGCTGGGGAGGAGGCAGTGCCACACGTGCTGTGCAGCCCAGCAGCACACAGAGCCATGGCAGCTCACCTGTGCCATGCATGGAGCACTGGGGCCACAGCAGCCTCTTTGTAAGACAGGGCCAGAGCAGGAGCCGGCCCACGTCAGCGTGGCCACCAATGGCTGCACAGGAATATCAGTAGGAAATGGCAGAAGCCAAACGTTTGCCTATAGGCACTGAAAAAATTATAATGAGCAAATCAATTCTGAGTAGTCTAAATTTGTTTGGAGATAAATCAGGAACAGAACAAATGCTCTATCTAACAGAGAAATGATTCACCAAGTACAGTGTTCCTAGATCCATGCAGAAGGCTCTTGGCTGCTGTGAATGTTGGCTCCTTTTTTTTTTTGGCTTGGTATCGCAGACCATTATTATTTTCTCATTACAGGTCTAGTACCGATCCCACTGAAGTCAATGACAAATTTTCCATTAGCTTCAATGAAGGACTTGGCCTCATAAAAGCAATTATTCATCCATCCATAAACTACTTCCTTGACTCTCGTATTTGAGAGAGACCGCTCCCCACTTGCCAGCATCTCTTCCAACACAGCTACAGTTTGCAAACGCTCTTCATGCCCTACTGCAGACCCCAGCATCCTAGCACAGGATCATAGTCCTCTTGCTCAGATGCTCCTTGGTTCATTTGAGGCGCTCATTATTTGACAACTCTCATTTTTCCCATTAGGTAAATTCTAGATGAGATTATTATTCTGGATTGCTGTGTTGCAATCCATCTTTATGCTTATCAGGATTTTAGAAATGCAATCTAATTTGTGCTGAAGTACAGAAATTCAGCTCCTCTATGATCTGTGCCATTCACATGTCACTGCTGTGTCTGCAGTGCAGCCCTAATGCAAACACAGCAGTGGGAGAAGCAGTGAGGTTACAGTCCAACAGGAAACCCCACTGAGACAAGAAGCTGAGCCCCAGCGAGCCTTGGGACCAGGAGAAACCAGCTGGCTCACAGATGATAATTCTTTTTTAACTCTTTATCAACTCTTCACAAAACTCTCATTTTTTAAACTCAACTGGGAATCATCAAACTCCTTCTGTATCTGTAAGTGCAATTCATGCTTTGAGCCACGTTCCAGGAATGTCAGAAGATGTGCAAAGCCCAACAAGGATGCTCAGGTTTTTTTGCTCTCAGACCAGCTCAGGTTGCAGTCAGTGCAAGCCTCTGCCTTGTTCTTGCTCCCAGAGCTCTGTGGACACCCTCAGCAACGTGGAGAAACGCAGCCTACCCAGACGTGCCAGTCGCTAGCAGTGATCAGATTCCAATGTTGATTGGATAAGTTAATTAGAGCAGAAGTTATTTTGCTAGAATAGGTTAAAAAACACAGAGCAAATGTTTCATTTAGTGATCAGGTGCTGTGATTAGCTTCGGCCTCTGGAGGAATACAGCGCGGTGCTTCAGCGTGACTGCAGGCTGTGGCACTGCCCCACAGCACCCCATGGCACGGGATGGGGAGCCTTCTTCAGGATTTCACCTCTGAACTTTCACACATGAGAAACTGCTCATGTCAACACAGTATGTGACAGAGATTCCCTCCTCTGGTGCCCTCTCAGGGCTTTGCCATCCAGATTTTGCCAGGCAGAACTGCTGCCCACTGGAGACATGCAGAAGTGCTTGGTGCCTGTGCTGGGAGCAGGACCCCGAGGCAGGCAGGCTCCTGTCCCCACAGCATCCCATGGTGTTTGATGCTCCGTGTTCTACATCGCATAAAAGAGGAGGATAAAATCAAAATCAGCAGAGTGCCCGCAGAGGTGCTCTGTGCAGCGCTTCACACGCGTATTTCGGAGCCCTCATCCCCATCACTCACTTCCCAATTCTGTTCTTGGAGAATAAGCACTGGGATGTACTCTGCAGCCAAAAGTAAAGTCATAAAGAAGTTTGCTCACGTTCCTCGACACACGAGATACAGAGTTAATTAAAAATTGTTCTCTGTACAACAGGTTTGTTTCACTGGAAAATGTCACTGATGTAAGCCTGTTCTACTCTTGTTGCCAACTACATCGAATTCACTCCATTATAAGCTTCCTCCTCCTCCCTTCCCATTACTTTTCTTCCAATAATAAACCAAAGAGATCTCAGATCACTTTTTAGTTGGAGAAGGTGTGTTAGGAGGAGCTGAGTGGAGCAGCCGCTGTTTATCTGTGTTTCTACATGAGAAGCAAACCCTTGCCCCAGCCCCGCACAGCGTAAATGAGATATTTGATCCTAGGGGCACGATGCTGCTAAAGATGCTTAATTAGATAAATACATTTTATAAAAAGATTTTGCAGAATAGTTGCCTCTAGCAACTGTGACAAGTCTAGCAACAGAAGCTTCGTCTTCTAGACGGAAAGAAAACTCCTGCAGGAAGCGAATGCGTTACATCCGAATGAAAGATGGTATGACAGAATTCATAGAAGGGGGTCCACGCTCCGATGGAAATGCAGTCCCGCTCCTGGAAAAGTGAGTTGGCTTCATTGCTGCCTTCAAACAGCACAGGGGTTTGTGCTGGAATTTTTCCAGCCAGAGTGCCAAGTCTTTCTGGCTGGAGCTGCAGGGAAGGAGACCCTGAGCACAACCTGTGCTGTGCTTCAGGATGGACCAGGCAGATGGCTGAGCCGGGGAAGGACCCGGTGCTCCCAGCACTCTGGCTTGGTGCTCCATGGAGGAGTTGGGATGTCCTCCTCCAAACACAACATGTTGTCCCCTACCCCAGCCCTGCACACAGCCGTGCCTCTGCACCGTGCGGGAACTGCGGGATTTCCCTCTCCCACTTTCAGATCCCAGTGAATGACGCGTGCTGGTGCGCCGTAAGCTGGCGAGTTTGGTCTGCTCAGAGCAGGGAGGCAGCTGGCACGGGAACTTTTCCATCCTCACCCCCATACTCAGTATATTTAGCCCTGACCTAGAAAGACCATCCTTTCTGGGGCTGAGCTGTGATTCAGACAGTCTGCTCGCGGAGCAGAGACTGCCAACTGTGCCGAATCCTCGCTGATTAGAGGTGGGAGAGAGCCTGTAAAACAATACACCCAGGCAAACGCGGTGGGTTTGGAGCGGCTCACAAAAATTATATTTAACACCATTTCGGTGGCTTAAAGAGAAATTAAAACAAACAACCCTCGCACCTTCCAAAATAACCCTACCTGTCTGCGGTGGGAGAGAGGAGACTGGCAAAGTGCTGCTATTTTAAATCACAGTGAAACAAGATGAGTACACATACAGATAGGTGGATTGAAGTACAGGGGCAACCTCACCTCCAGGCCTGGGAGAAAGCAGGAGAGGGGAGGCATTGTGCTTATGAAGCAGTAATACAGACGTGGAGTTAGACTGGGAAATACTGCATAGCCCAGTCTGGAGAGAGCAGAACATGAGACCAAACACAACAGTTTAACGAATAATTGCAGGTTCTTTCGATGGGCTAGGATTTGTAATCCGCCTTCATCCACTTCTCTTTGCGCAGTTTAGAATTACAATGCCGAAGGGATCACAGGGAATCATGAAATAATGTCCTGTGTTTGAGTGCAGAGCAGACAGTCTCTGAGGGTTTTAGGCAGTCCATTTGATACTCTTTTCATGAAACATTTACCATGTTGTACCAGAGCATCCACTCCATTGTAGCTCAGCAAACAGAGCGCGCTGTTACACTCACATGTGCAGGATGTTTGCAGCCATTAAAAGTGATGAGACAAAACCTGGTAGGTGCTCCTGGATTTAGATTCAGCTGAGTGTGGGCCTTGAGCAGTATCTCCCCACTATATTTACCACACCATAAAACAGAGTGAAGCAATGGCTTGCATTTCCACAAACGCTCAGTCTCTGAGGACCTCCTCCTCCATTTGCTGCACAAGGTATGAAGGAGTACAGCTTCCAGTCATCTGTGCTGTTAATGCTAACTGCATGGAGATGGTGGGCTGACAATAGAGGTTCTGGGTGGGTTTGGGGGCTCCCCCACACCCCACAAATCCCATCCTTTGCAGAACTCAGCAGCACCCCTCTGCTTTGCCTGGAGCACCCTACAGCTGTGCCTCCATGTCGGGTGCCTCCTGCTGCCCCGAGTGACAGCACTGCATCCCAGGACACTGAGAGGGCCTCTCACTGAACTGGGCTAAAAAGGAGCAAGGCACTGCGCTCGCACTTTGCACTATGTGCACACAGACACTTCAGGCTGCACTGCCAGCAGCTGCTGAGCAGGGGCACGAAGATGGGGGGACACACAGCTGCTGTGCTGCTGCTCCTCCATAGGTGCTCATGGATGGGGAACAGAAGCAGTCCTGGTAATAGACGAGAGTGAATGTTAATAAAAGAAATGCTAATAAAATAGCTCTAAAAATGGCTCGGTAGAAGGAACTCACAATGAATGTCAGAAGTTGTTGAGGAGTCAAAAAGAAATGAGAATTATCTGAAGTCAAAGAAAAGATGCTGTTCTGCTATAAATAAAAGGCTTTTTTTTACACCCTAAGTGGTTTTTAAACACTTCTAGATAATGCTGGAGGAAATTTCACAATGACAGTTTGCACCAAATGGAAATACTTTGTTTAGAAACATCTTCACAAACATTTCACATTTTTCATACTGCCTTTCCACTCCCCCCCCCCACCTTTACACAAACAGTGTAAAATTGCCACTGGTTTGGGAAACACTGTTGCATTTTTGGCTCCAAATATTTCACCCAAACCACGCGTTCATTTCCAATTGGAAGAAGTGTCTCTGAAGGACTTCTACAACAAAAGGCCTTCCTTGAAGCACAAGCTGGAGTCCATTCGATGTCAGTGAGCTGAGCACAGACGTAAGGAAGCGATTGGTGAGCGCCGTGCAGGGCGGCGTGCAGCCGGGGCTGTGCTGGAGCGCAGGGTGGGAAGGGAGCACAGAGCACACGCAGAAACAATCAGCAAAGAAGCCCGGCGCTGCGAGATGCGGAGCTCTGTTTGTACAGTATTTCTAAGGTGTGTTTTGTATGTCTGAAAACCCACGTTATTCAGCAGCCCGGCATCGCTCCCCCATGCCCGGCAGTGCTGAATAGTGAGGCACAGCGGGCGGCCCTTTATTCCCAGGGAGGCTTAATCGCTCCCTCCCGAAACCGCGGCTCCATTTGAGTGACAGAATTAAACGCAATCCACATATTGGAGGGGAAAAAAGAAAGGCAGCCCCATTTGGTTGTCAGACTGTGGGTACATACACAAAGCTTTTAGCAAAAAAAAAAAAAAGAGAAGAAAAAAGAAGGAAAAGTTGTTGCCCTCTTAAATCACATCTATATTAGTGACATGAATGACAGGCTTAAAGGGAAAATTATAAATCTTTCTTTCCAGCTTTTCTTCTATTACCCAACCATATCGTTCATCTCTGCAGAGCGGTGCCATTAAGCACGCAGCTGGCAGAGGCGGCTGCTGAGGATAAGCAGCAGTGAGGCCCCTCCTGCCCCGCAGCCCCTGCAGCACCCTGCTCCTCTCTGCTCCATCACCCGTGTGGTGAGGAGCGAGTGAGACCGAGTGCCCTGCTGGGGCAGTGCTTGGCCATACCCCCACCCAGTGCTTGGGGCTCTGTGCCATGGCAGAGCAATGCTCTGGGGCTCTCACAGGATGTCCCATGTGCCATCAGGGCGGTACGTGCCCCTGGTGTGCCAGTGCCTTGAGTTCCTGATGGATAGAAGAGGGCTGGCTGCCCTCTGCCCCCTGGAAGAGAAGCCAGCAGGTCTCTGTTTCTGCTTTGTTCATTTTCCTACGTCAGTCTCAAGGGAAAACAGAGAGGAAGGCAGAGAAACCCCCAAGTCTTGTGGGATCACGGAAGTACATTTCATCACCTTCGGTTAAACCTAATTCCTTTGAATTTCCCCAAACCCAATTCTGCTTTTGCTGGAGGCAACACAGGGCTGACATGACCGCTGGGCCAGAACGTGTGCATGTATATGTATGCATGTATCCATGCACACACTGCCATTCCCTTTCTGTGCCAGCCTCAAACACTGCAAGGACACTTTATTGTCTGTGACCACCACGCTCCCAGTGTATGGTAGCCTAATTACAGGCAATCCACTTTAAATGCTGACATGTCGTGTTAAGTTATGCTGCAGGTGAAAGAGTGGACAGAACATTTCTCTGCCTTCTCTCAAATCCTGTAGCATTATTAACTGGCTTCGTCAGCGGCACGACTGTCTGGAGAAATTAATCTGTTTCAAAGTGGTCCTTGATTTCCCATCACCAGTGGCACTGAGTGCACAGCGTTTGGGGAATGGTGGTTGTTGGTTTTTTTTCCCATGAGGGAAGTGGAAGATTAAAAAAATTAAATGGTTTCATTTGAAACCTCCTGCAGAGCTTACTATGTAACAATAAAAGGCAATGATGGCTCCTTACAAATCAACTGAGGGGAAAAAGAGAATTAAGAGAGAGTGGCAGTGAGGATGCCAGGTGCTGCAGTGTGCTTCTTGTTGGTCTGCACAGCCCAAACCGTGCAGCTCCCACCTCTGTGCCAGCACCACTGCAACACAGAACAAAACCATTTCACTTTCCATGACTCTTCTCATCTGAACAGACACCCAGAGATTTCTCAGCTGTGGGAAAGTGCACAGAGCCTCTTTCTGCATCATGGAGAGGCGCAGGGAAAGAGAAGAACGGGGTGGAAACTCTGTGATGAAAGAACAGGCTTTCAAACGTTGAAAACACCTGAATGACAATACACAGCACAGGGAAATAAAGCGTGCTGCCACCCCAGCACTGCAGCTTGGTCCTGAGGGGTCTGCATGTCTCAGAGCAGAGAGATTCCTCAGGGCTGCAGAGCCCCGCAGAGCCGTGCGGCGGCAGGGAGCCCTTACCCCCCAGGCACAGTCTGGCACATTAAAAACCCGACAGGATCTTTCTGTTTTCAGCTCGCTGCTTCTGAGGCTCTCTAATGTGTTGCCATTGCCCTGTGCTCATCCCCAGCGCAGTATAAATAGCTGCCAGTAGATGACAGATAGGGCATGGACATGATGCCCATGTCCTCCCCCCATCCCGCTGTCAGACCGTGGGGGACAGCAGGGACTCAGAGGGGCTGAGCAGCAGAGCTGAGCAGGAGGAACTGCTGGTGGTGTTCCTGAAACCCTGCTGTACGTGAATGTAGAGGTGAATATCTGAGCCAAGCAATAGCTCCAAGGCTTAATTGGGGCTTGGTGTAATCTAAGAGTTGGACATAACTAAGAATGTATGTAATTTTATGTTGGGTGTTTCAGTGAGCTCCCAGTTCAGCTTGGTTTTTATCCTGAAACCCTCCAGCAAGGCTGTTTCTGGGATAATGGAGAGCTTAAACATCAGCTCCTTGTCCTGTGCTAATTGTCTTTACCACACCATCCTCCATCCAAAGCAGTACGGTTCCAGCAGGATGCCCAGCTTCAGACACCAAAATTTGAGATGACTGACAAGAAGCCGGAGAAGAGTAAACAGGAATGGTAAGAGGTTTGGAAAACAGGACCAAAAAAAGAAACCAAATTTGCTCCGTTTTGACTGCCACTGGCTCCCCTCTGTTGACAGCAGTACAGATTTGGGGGCTGGTCTTTCTCCCACGACATTCAACAGGGAACTTTTCCATTGGCTTCAGTGGGGGCAGTAACAAGCCGTAGTATCTGTCAGTGCACATTGCCAATGGAAGACAAACTGGAATTGCTAAGCACTGTCTGTAATGAGAGATCATTTTTTCCTTCCTCCTCCTCTCCCCCCAGCCCATTTTCAGACCATAACCACGTTTTAATGAATAAAAAGTTGTTGTTTCAAATCCTTGCAGCACTGCAGTCCCTGCCAAGCCTGTTTTTCTTCTGGAAAGACAGATGGGTGTGCTCACATTATGGTAGTTGTTTCTTGCGTGCCATATATTTTCAGTGATGTTCATGAAACTAGAATTAGTGACACTAATAATGACAAATCAGAGGGCTAATATTGTTTAACCCTGTTAAAGAGTGTTATTACATTTACATGTTCCCACAGAGTAAATGCTGTTTGGCTCAGACATATGTCTTGCTATCTGTTTATTTTTATGAATCAGAAATGAATCAGCAGTCAGTCTAAGAGTGTCCCTTAGATTCACTTGTCTCATATACCACCTCAGAAGGAAAAAAAGAAATCAACCATAAATACATACCAGGGTTTACTGAATCATTTTGTATTCAGTAGAAGCCTATTATTATTACTGCATTAATTCTAATCAATAAGACAGAATGTTGCAGGTCTACAAGGATGCATCCCAAAATGCTGAGCCACAAAGCTAGATCGTGCTCTTGCTGATGCAATATGCATTCCTTTTCAGATGGCAAAGGCAAAACAAAACCTTCAAATGAGTCCTTATGTTGCTCCTGTCTGGTCTGCACTGCTTATGAGCAGTGCCTTTAGCCAGCAGGTCTCTCAGAATGCAAAGAGCAGATGCACAACACAGTCTACGGCATTATGTCCTATTTGTGTACAAGACCTACAGTGATTAAGAGCTGGGGAACGGCTCCCTCTCAGCACTGCATACAGCAGATAAATAGAAGGAAATGACAGGCCCTGCTGAGATGGTCCCAACCATATCTTGCTTCCATCCTCAGGGACTTTCAGGAAAAGGTCTCGAATCTCTGGGAAGGCCTTTGAGAGGAACCCACTGTCCTTCCTGATTCTCAGGCCCTGCTTCTTCTTGGTAAGGAGCCAGTAACAGCCCAATGATTTTTGCCTTAAAGCCTAAAATCAATTTACCGCTTCAGAAAATTGACCAAGAGAGTTATGTAAGAGGCACAAAAAACATCACACTTTCTTAGAGCATTAGACATTCCAAGAATTACAGAAGGTAATTTAAATTCAACTCAGCCACCACTGTTGCAATATTGAGGTTTTAAAGTCAGTTTATTTATATTTTAACTTTGCAGTTTCCCATAAGGCATGGTCAAAGTCTTTAACACAATCACTGACATTAGGAATTCTCGTCCTCCTTTTCCCTTGCTCCTTATCAAGCGTACTTTGTTTCCTGCAATGGTTTATTGGGACCATCTGCATCTCCTCCTGTTTTCTCTCAGGCATGGAGATAAGATTTCACCTTTGGCTGTCTGGTTGAAGTCCAGCTGGCAGTCGGGACGCATTCGGCCGCGGCTCTGCGCCTGTTGCATGCCTGCGCCAGGCTCACATGGTGCCAACAGAAGGGCCCACGTGAGCCACTCTTCATGCTCAGGACCTGCTTCGTTTTCCCCTTCCAGGCTTCAGAGCTTCAGAACTCATTGCTTGAAATAAATGCCGCAAGTCCTTATCTGAGAGGCTGAGCAATCGGCTGCGTGTCGCAGTCTGTGCTCCTCCCCGATGTGAGAGGGGATGGCGAAGCCCGCTGGGATGATGAGGGCACTGCTTGCCAAACCAAAACCCAATCTGCCTCCTGAATATTTTCAAGCTGCTGTTGGTCCCCACAGCTGCCCCCATCTCTGCTCATCGCCCTCATTCCTGATCTTGCTGCCTATGCTGAAAGCAGCACCGTCACCACCTGTGTGCTTGGGCCGTACAGCCTTGCGCCCAGCAGAGCAAGCATTTACTGCACCCAGCTCAGAGTGCTTCTGGATGTCTGGCCATCTTACCACTCTCCCCTGGTATAAACTTTTGCCTTATGCAGTACTTGAACGTGAAGTTGAAGGCCTTGATTTCAGCCTTCGGAACGATCTGCAGCAGCAGCCCGCTGCACTGAGCAGTTGGGAAGGAATGCAGCCCCCCAGAGCTGGGGCACAGCTCCCAGCAGTGGGGAGGGAGGAGGCAGAGCCCTCCCCCAGCTCACCCAGCAGCCCTGCAGAAATGCTGCGGTCTTTGAAGATAACAGGAGCAAAGCCAGTTCCTTTCTTCCTTCCTTCCCTCGCTTCTTTTTGGAGACACATTATCCGCACAGAGGGTCAAGTATCTAGTTAAACGTTTTTCAAAGGCCCGAAGTGAAGGTCTGCAGTGCAGACAAGCCATCTTGAGCCTCGCTGCACATTTTCCCAAGAAACTGGAGGAACACCTCATGTTCTATTCTTTTGTTTCTTGGCTTCTTTCCTTTAATATTTTTATTCTTATTTTTTAGTATCTCATGAAATACAAGAACCCGCCAGTCTTTGATGTTTTAGAAAAGCCAAAGAGAAAAATCTGTAAAAGCACTTTCTATGTTTGCTGGATTTTTTTTTCTCCTTAAACACAGGCTGCAAGTCTCAGAAGAAGTCAAGGACTCGGTTTTCTCTTTGTTTTTAGTGCCTGGCTGCTTCCAACTGCGTTGAAGTGTCAGCTCCAGATAAATAAGGGAATGAAAACAGAGAAGGTCTGTTTAAGAGAAAATGTCTGTCCTTCAAAGTCCAGAGAGATAGAAGCAAATTTATAGTCCCCTGGGTAACGTCCAGGGAATGTTTTGGAGCCTTGAGGCCAACAGTGGATGCTGAAGCAACAGCCCTCAGCAGTTCTGTGCATCCTTAATGCTGCACCAAGGCCTGAGCAGCTTCCCATCCAGAGAAGCAAAAAGCAGATTAAACCTGGAAAGGAAAGGGGCAAGGAGAGGTCCCTCTGGGCCACTTGCAGTGAAGGGCCCACGGCCCAGGGGTCAGAGGTAGCCACAGGGCAGTACAAAGCACTTTGGAGCTGTGTGTTAGAGAAGTTCATCCCGTGCCCTGGGATGGTCACTTCTTGCTTGTTCTTTTTGGGGACGTGCAAAGGAAGGTCTGACATGTCTGACAAGGTCTGAGTGTACAGTTTCTAGACCTTGACAGACTTGGGTGAAGGTGGCCTTCCCTTAAGCACCTGCATACAAGCATCACAGCTTATATAATCATTGTAATTAGCATGGTGCAGTCTTGCTTATTTGGACTCGTGATTACCTGAGAACCAAGGCTGAATTAATCTAAAAGGAAAAAAAAACAACAGTGGATGTCTGTCTCATAGCTACGGAGAAATGTTCAAGGCAAAGGTGGACTTCTCCACTGTTCTTCCACAGGCGTATTTCCGAGGTGCTGTTTTCCCTCAACCTTTTATTCTGTGTACTCTGCAGCAGGCAGCCCTGCCTTGGTGTGGACGTGCAGGTTGTACCACACAGTGCCAGCTGCCTCTGCTGGGCTCAGCACAGACTGTTTTAAACTAGTTTAGGAGGAAGTTTTTCACCCAGAGGGTGGTGACGCACTGGAACTGGTTGCCCAAGGAGGTTGTGGATGCTCCATCCTGGAATCATTCAAGGCCAGGCTGGATGTGGCTCTGAGAAGCCTGGTCTGGTGGTTGGTGACCTGCACGTAGCAGGGGAGTTGAAACTAGATGATCATTGTGGTCCTTTTCAACCCAGGCTGTTCTATGATTCTGTGAAACCCACAGCATGCAGAATTGCACTTTCTGTGGAATCAAGACTAATGCAGAAGAGTTACCATAACAACAACACCACGACATGCTGCTTGCACAAATACCTGAATGGAGTCAGTGTCCTGTTGGGTGAAAAACATTCAACCCATTGAAGGACAGGCTGCTGCAAATGGTGCACCTGGAGTCATGATTTTGTAGCAGGAAATCTGTCTGTGAGAAAAGGCTTTCACAAATTACTGATCAGAATTGTATTGCTCTTCTACCCAAGCAGTGGCGATGCTGGCTGCTGCCACCCACTTGCTGGCTGAGTCCTGCTACTGGGGAGTTGGAGGGTTCATGGCAGCAGAACAGAGCTCTGTGGTGGTGTGCACTGCACAAACACGGGGCAGCAGGAAAAGAAAGGCCCTAAAGATAACCTGGCAAATGACAGGTTATCTTCAGGAATGTGTGCTTTTGGAGGAAAAAAGTGTAGCTATCCAAAGTAATCTAATGGAAGGAGATGGAACAGGAGCAGAGATAAGGGGGAATAGGGCAGGGAAGAGAGAGCAGCGTGGAAATATATAAAATGATGGGGGTTTCTGAAGAGAGGTGATCCCAGCAGTCCAGCAAACAGCCCTGCTGTCCCATCCAGTGGTGGCTGCTTTTAAAATCCCTTAATGACGTCCATCTCCCTTTGTCATTGCAGTTTTCTCCTAAAACACCAATATCACAAGACTCTTTGGCCTATGGAAAGGTTTGGGGGTAGGGATTCCTTTTTTTAATTTTTTAATTTTTTTTTAATTAGACACTTTGCTGGTGTTCAGCATTTTGCTGTCTTAATCCCACAAGGCTTTGTGTTTAGAAGCCAGGCAGCTAAATGCCACACAGTTCCTTCCCCTTCAAATACTTCTTCCACCCAGCCTGGCTACTGTGAGGCAGCTCAGTGCACAGCTGTGCGCAGTATTCCCTCCCATTGAAGAGAACAGGGCAAACCCCACGCCCAGCCCTGCACCTGCATTCTTCTCCTTTTCCTTGCAAACAAAGTGCCAGGCCTTAAGTTTCCTCTAGGTTTCCGTAAGCATTGTTCTAACAGAGATCCCTGTTTATTTGTTCCCAGAACAGTGCTGGATTTTGCTTACAGTCCATCTCTGCTGTTATAAGAAAAGAGCTCGAGTGATTTCTGCTCTGCTCTCTTTGATAGCGATATTCAGCAGTGAGTCTTTGTGTATAAGAAACCCACAAGCAGCAGCTTTTCCCAGCATTATAATTTGTTACACTTAGTTGTTACTGAGCTGCTTGCTGTAACCTGCAGATTCCCACAAGTTTCTCTTGGTCCAGGTTGGTCACACAGTAGTTTTAGGTTCTCTCTGCAGCAAGTGGAGGGAAAAAGGCATCCTCAGAGCTGAAATTTATCCCACTTTAGATCAGAACCATTCTGAAGGGTCTCTCTTCCCCACTGAGCACAAAGGCAGTGCAGGGCAGGTGCGCTGCTAGGAACCCTTCTGGGCTGGCTGACGCCTGCCCTAAGCTGCTCTCCACCTCAGCAGACAAGAAAAGAAATGAATGGGAAAGAAAAGCAAGACACAACAGCAGGAGGTGGGCAAGGAGGCTCAGAGAGAGCAGGCACTGCCTGGAAGTGGCACCCAGCACAGGGCTGGGCTGGGACCCAGATCTCCTGACGAACCCCTTTTCCTGCAGTTTGTAGTGCATGGCGCTCTGCTCTGTCAGACAAAAAGAATGTCATCGTCTATTTCCTTCTTCTCTTCCTTTCCAGTAGTTGCATGTTAATTAAGCACTTAAAATTTTCCAGAGCAGATGTAAAACCAGAAACCTCTAAGTTAGATGGAAAGAACTCAACATTTCAGCCCATGTGAAGTATCCAGCAAAAATAAGCATGTGGGAAAAAAAAACCAAAACATCGTGCAAATAATATTGCTGAGAGAAATATAAAAATTACATGAGAAGGGCAGACAGGGGCATTGTGCAACGGATAAGGAAGGAGAGTCAGGACCGAGGCAGGGTTGTTAATTTTGCTTAGTAAGTACGGCTGCTGAACAATTCCCGTTCCCACCCCGAGGTCTCTGACCCCACAGCACAGCCTCACCACCATCTCATTCCATGCCCTGCACAATGGTGTGGGTCCCACGGCCTTCAGCAGCCAGGCAGTGGGGACAGGAGGGGAGATGGCAATCAGGGATGGGCCCCTTGCCAAGTGCCCTGCCACCAAGCAGTGGGCTGCCCTGCACACAGCTTGACCTCCAGAACCAGAGCAGGATGTGCCCTGCCCCAGCAGCCAACCTCCTGCTGGTGAAGGCACATCTGCTCAGCACCCAGCCCAGCAGTGACCTCCCAGCCCCACGGGGCATCTGTGGGATGCAGGGCAAGCAGCCTGACTTCTGGAGGTCATTAGACGAGTGTGTTTTCAAGGCACGCAGACTTTACTATACCCCCTTACAAGCTTAACCATACTTGGCACGACGCCCTGTGGTGATTTTAATGTGTGGTGGTTACAGGAGGCTTTAATTCCAGCTGCTGTGCTTAAACCAAACCAAGATGGCAACCCATGAGCCAGTGGATTTGGATCACAGCTGCCCCTTCAATGCCAGTGAGTGAACAAACACCTTAAGACACCCAGAAAGGATCCCTGCAGCAGAGAAGAACAAACTTTGCTCAAAAGAGGTTATCAGTGGGACCCCAGGAGACCAGTCACTGTGAAGCTCTACTTCATTCCGTAAATGTTTTGGAAGCAATTACTTCATCTTGTTCTTTATTCACAGGATTCACTTAACTGATGACATTATAGCTCAGTCCATTAAGTAAATGGGTTATATATTTTCTCCTGGTTTTGGTGAAGTAATGTTGCAGTCTATGTCGCTATCATTGTCAGCAGTCAATGGGGACAGATCCTCATTTGTTTAGTGAGGTTTACCTCAGCTGAGATCGTAAATATGATATAATTGGCTCTGGATATTTTATAACATTTGAGCAGGATTAAAAAAAAAAAAAAGAAGAAGAAGAAGAAGAAAGCAAGTGTTATTTTCACAAAAATTCCTGGCAGCTGTACCGTTTATTATGAGAGGAAAACGGAGCAAGAAAAATTGGCGTGTCATTTCTTAAATGAATTTATATCCTCATTTCCTTTAGAAAATGAATCCATGCTCCATCTAGCCATTTTCCATCAGTCTGCAGGGGCAAAGTTTGCAGAGCACAATCGAAGCACACAGTTATAGCGTAGGCCAGCGTGCCACATAAGGCTTTATAATAAGATCCTCCCCCACCACTACTGCCAGTAGCACTTACAAAGGCTTTATTTCCCATCAGTTAGCCGTGCAGCAGGTCTTAAAAGTCAGCAGCAGCTCAGAAAATGATCGGGGACAAGCAGTCAGAACTCTGGTCAGCAGGGCCAGAAGGAATCGGAGGGCGGTCACCGCACGTCCCTGCGCCACCATGGCACTGTTGGGCGCCTCTTTTGTAGCTCCTTTGCAATGTCTCAGTTTCCCAGGGAGGAGAGGCAGCAGGCTGGGGAGATTTGCCAACAGATAAGCAAATTCAGGAGCCAGTTAGAAGCACTGCATTTGGGAACTGTCACAGAATGCTGTCACTCAAAGAAGTTTCTCACAAAATCTCCAGAACAACCTCTTCCTCCCCCACATCCATCCGCCTCCTCCGAGGGGTGGTGGTTAATATACTAAATACAACATAACCACTTGGGAAGCGTTTTGAGTCACCACCTTGCTATTCCTGCAGCCACAGAGACAGAATGGTGGAGCTGATGTCATGAATCTGGTGCACACAGGAACAACCTGGGGAGCTGGGGCTGCAGTTCTGAGGAAAAGGAGGCCCTGGAAATGTCTTCTGGGGAAGTCAGGATGCAGGAAATGCAATGCTTTGTTGCCAGGAAAATGAAAGAAAAAGAGGATAATAGCACTGTAATGTCAGTTCTGCCTGACTCCGGTTTGTTTTAAAGCACTCTCAAATATATTAAAAAAAAAAAGGAGAAAACCTAAAAAAAAATAATAATGGAAAACAGAAAAAAGATCCTGCATTTACTGCCAACAGTTTTTTGGATACAGCCTTTTTATTCTTTTCAGCTGAGATTTTAAAAAAACACCCAAAAAAAGAAGTTCAAAGCCCGAAGTGATTTCAAAACGAAAAGCTGAAGGCTCCTGTTCCAGCAGGCAGCTCGCTGGGACAGGGTGGCAGACAGGGTGGGAATGCCAGACATCAGGTCCTGGCAGCCTGACAAACACGAGGGAGGGCCTGAGAGCAACAAAGCTGGGACACGAAACCCACAGACTGCCGGCGATTTGGGTCAACATATGGCTCAACACACTGACTTTGGCCAACCTCGCCGTGTTTCAGCCTCCAAGGTGCCACCTGCTATTTTCTCACATCAGAACTGCAGAGCACTGATGGCACTATGAAAGCAAAAGCGACTCTCATCACACCGCACACACGTTCCTGTATAAATGGGGAGCTACAGTGCTGTGTACTTACACAACATCTGATCTACAGCTCTCCTGGACCTACTGAAAGCTCGGGGGACTCCTGATAGGTATTTTGGCCATTGAGTGGGAAAGCAGCACTACTGATGTGGGCCGGGGTCCCTCAGCAGTGGTTGCATGAGCCGCTTCCCCCGCCAGGCGCTGTGGCTGTGCGCAGCCTGATGTCAATGGCACTATTATGATTTCACCCAGGCTCGCAGCTCCGGCTGCATTTTCCCTCATTCCCCGAACAGCAGGGAAGGTCTAGACGGGAGCTACAAAGATTTCCACATACACAGACACAGATTTTTTTTTTTCCCCCAAACTGCCTGTTTCACCAACCATGAGAGCAATTCACAAAGCATATGAAGGCTTTGTGCTCTCTGACCTGCTTGGCTGGCTTTCCTCAGCCCGTCCGAATGGCTCTGCTGGCCCAGCCCTGCACATATAGGCAAGCTCGAGCCTCTGTTGTAGACAAGCTAAACTTTGGGAGAAACTAAATGTGGATATTAAAGCTGGAGTGAGAGATACACGGCTGTGGCAGGGGAGAGTAACTGTGGGATGGAGAGAGCTCAAGGCTGGGTCTGGATACACAAGAAGAGAAATCTCCCTAACACCATCTTTCCTTGTACGTGAGATTGGAATCTGCATTTGGATCTGAGCTTCTCTCCTATTCCTCCCATGAGCCTGGGGACAGACAGATAAACGGGGCCCAAAATCTCCACGCGTGGCGCACTGCCAAGGAGTGCAGCTCACAGAGGTCCCAGACCCCCATGCTGCGCCCCACCGCCTGCAGGGAAAGAGCCTCCAGCATTCAAGGGAGCTCCAGTCAGGGCTGAGCAGAGCACACAGCACTGACGTTGCCCTCAGGTCCTTGAGCAAACCATCTCCAGCCCAGCAAGCTCTGGACCACTGCCATGCAGAGACTGTCCTGTTGTGTAGAATAACTGGAGAAGAACAGAGGACACGATAACCTGGGAAGGGCTTTGCCCTGGGAACACTGGCACTCAGGATGCTCAGACAGAGCTGTGGCAGCCCAGCTCACAGCCTGCCCTGGCCCGAGGGCTCACAGCCCCCAGCACAGAGCTGTCTGCACACAGAGCACTGGGGACGTGGGCTCCAGCAGAGCCCAGAATGGCACTGCGCGGTGTGACGGAGCTGCTTGGCAGCCCAGGGGAGTGCTGTGACATCGCTGCGTGACTCTGCTCTGTGAATCCTTTCCAAACAACAACAACAAGCAGCAGGCAGGTCAGAGCAAGCAGTGATTCATGTACTCAGAATGGTTCTTCTGAGAAAAGCAGCCATGACCAGAGGCACTTTCAGCAGACAGCACCACTCGAGCAGACCTGGCTGCTTCTAGGTTCATTTCCTTGAAAGGGCTGATGGCAGCGTAGGCAACAATGTGAACGATATGACAATAATCAGTGTGGGGGAGTTTAAAAAGGAAAGAAATTGGGGGAAGGGACAAAAAACCCAGGAGAGAACTGCCAGGAGGGGCACAAGCACAGTAGGTGTGCTTGTGTTGGAGCAGCAGTTTTTCTTACGAAAGGCATGTAAGAGAATTACAGGAATGAAATATTGAACCAAAATTTTAAATGTGCTAAGAATAAACCACTGCATCTCACACTGTCTCTATTTTAACCAAGTATTTTTCAATTTTCAAACTCTGCCATACGAGAGGAGAAATGGGACATCCCCACATCTCTGCCCACTCCTTGTGTGCACTTCCAGCCCAGTGCAATGGTTCCAGTTATTAAAAAACAACAACACACTGAACAACAACAGAAAAAAAACACCCAACAACCCTTCAGGAAGTGAAAGCTAAAAGAATACGTGTCATTTAATGGTCCCTCCTCCTTAGGTCTGTTTAACATCTTTGTGTCAGGTGCTACAGTTGGAAGCAGCTGCTGTTGTATTGGTGCCTGTTTGCTTTTCTCTTTGGAGTTTGCACAATCCCCATCTCACAATGGAGCGTGCCAACAGTTTCAGTGCTGGAAAACAGAAATAAACAGAGGAACAACTGTTCTGCATTATGCATAGCGACTAGTGAAAATTATTTTTCCCCTTCTTCTTTCCTAATGACTCACACCTTCCAAAATCCCATTAGCTGAAATCCATGTAACCTGCTTTTCCTCTTCGAGTCAATTCTGTTTTTCCCTCTCAACCAACTAACTTCAGAAGAAAAAAATCTGCATCTCAGTCCTTCTCATTCTCTGATAAAAGCAATCTGACCTCCACCAGAAGGGATGGGGAGACCTCCAAAGACTTCAATTCCTTTAAGTGAAGAGCAGCTGAACTTTTAAACATCCTCCTCTAATCCCTCACAAGCTCACATTTCGCCTTTACTCTCCATGGGCTTACTGACAGGGGAATACCTTCCCAGAACGGATGTACCACAGTAATTAATCCACTGTAGATGAGGCGAGTAAAATTCTCACCTGCACCTTATTCTGGAACGAAGCTTATTTTGTTCTGGATTCATGCCTGTGTGTGTGCACAGCTTTTGTTCCACAGCCCTGGCAGCACAGCCCGCAGTGACCCATCAGAGCAGGACGTGTCCCAGCACAGGTAAGCCAGGAGGTCCTCAGAGAGACCAGGCTGCAAACTGCAAAAAGGCATTGGGATTGGAACTGGGTTCATTCCCATTTCAGATGCACAGCCTTACCTACATGTCCTTCCCTGTACACAAACACCTTCAGGAGGGTCTCACTGCTCCATGGCTGTACCTGTGGTGCCAGGCCATTGCTCTGACCCCCTTCTGATGAAAGCAATTTTTCAAGCTGTTTTTCTAACCCATCACCCATCCATGAACCCAGCAGAGCTCCATGGCACCTCTTGGCACTGCTGGTTCCCCACTGCACGCCACGTGCTGCTCTGCCAGCTCTGCCCATCGGCACCCTGCCTTCACACTCACACTCTGTTTTCCCATTTTTTCAGTGGGAACGTAATACTGCTTTGGGGATTCATTAATTGATGGATATGGACAGCTTGGAAAGCATAAAGCACGACGGAGGACTTAAGTGTTATAATTAGGAGCAATTCTCATTCTGATTACAATGAGGTAAAAGCTGGAAGTCTTACATCACTGAAAGATTTAAGCTGATAAAAAAAGATCAGAGCGGGGTCTTATGATTTTCAATGTAAACTTGGGCAGATTCCCTGCCGAGTTACATCTGCAACTGTAATAAGATCATGGAACATGACAACTTGTTATTTCAGTAAGAGATATAGGGAAAATGCCCTTTGAAAAAATTGAACAGGAAGGAAATTTTAAAAGTGTTTTCTTTGGCTCTGAAACATATGCCCGGGGAGAAACTGTTCTCAGCAACGCAGTGGATCTTGAAATATTTACTGGGTCTGGCATTTAACATAATCTTTCTTGTACAAACGATATAGGAAAAACACATACTATCTTAGACTGCAATCTAGTGTGAGGATGAGATGGTATTTTAATAGGGCTGCATTTATCAACTGCAACAAGGGAGGGAACGTGCTCCAACCCAACGCGCCTGGTGGGCAACGCCAGCAAGCCAGCGACTGCGACCGCCAGAGAAGCACGGCGATGGGAGGAAGGCAGACGGACAGACAGCCTGCTGGGAACGAGGGCGGTCTGGGAGGCGAAGGGAGGCACCCCCTGCCCATCGTACCGGGATCCCATCCCCATCTCCACCATCCTAAATGCTCCTGGAAACCTGAATTTCTGACTTGACTTGCAATGGGATTTGCATATCTAGCCAGTGACACTACTATTTTCAGAAGTAATTAAATTTTTAATTACGCTTTTTAATAGCTGGTAGCTCCTGCCTTGCAGTTTTGTTCCTGTCCCTCTTGGACGCACTTTGGAGCAGCACCAGGAGCCTCCACTTCTCTTCCAGTGAGATGTGAGAGTGTGAACACACAGCAAGAAAGGGGAGAACGTGTGTGTCAATGCGTGCAGCTGATCTTGCAGCCACACATCACAGCTGGAGACTGAAATCAGAACTGGGCAGTGCATCTCAGCTATGGGAACATCCCCTCAGCATTTCCCAACACAAGTCTGCAGAAAGAATGAGGAAGCCAGAAAGGCTCAGACCTGCAGTGTGGAGACAGAGTTGGTTCTAGGAAAAGCACACCAGCTTTCCTCTAAATCAGGAGTTGGGGCTGGGTGCTTGTAATTGTAGGAAAAAGGGAAAGTTGTCGTATAAAAGCAGCCACAGGAGAAGTGAAATAAACTCTTCAGAGATGGCTCATGCTGGAGCAGATGCTGTATTGAAAATCCAGAGTGAGAGAATTCTCTGTGACCTTGGGCAAGTCACCCCATCTCTTACCAGCTCAGACTGCCAGTCGGTTACTAAGGCACACCAACCTCCTCATGCTCCTCTCCTCTCTGGAAACAGACAGAGATACAGAAGAATAAGGGTATCTCTTTTCTAGATATCCAAAAGGAGGAGAGGTCTAATAAAACAGAAAGGAATTAGAAGGCAGCTCATTTTGATCCAGGCAGATCCTTCAACCTTTTGAAGTTTAAAGGATCCCTGACTTTCCTGAAGCAGTCCCAAGACTCCCATGCACCCATTTGCAGAGAAAATAAAAGTCCCTCCAGAGCTGGCTGCTCATTAATTTGCTTTTCTTTTCTCATCATTTGTTTGTTAGCTTGTCTGCTTGGGAAGATGGCGTGGGTTCCTATGATTTTCTAGTCATTGCCTAACCCACCTGTTGCAGGGCCCAGCAGCGCTTAATGGTGCTGAGCACCACAGAGCTGCAGTGCCCATAAGCACGTCTGTTCCCAGTCCCTTTGGTGTCACTCCCTCACAGACACCCTTTAATCAGCAGATTTCAGGTGCACAGCAAACCCTGGACTTGTGGAGCACAGCAGTGATGCCACACTGGAGCGTTGCTGGCTGCAGACCCCCACAGGCACCGCTGCATCCCATCCCTTTCCAGCCAGCTACAAACAGCAGCACAGAGTGGCTGTGATTTGGCATCTTGTTACCGCAATGACTTCAGCAGCTCAGGTAACCATTTCCAAATTGCTGCTAATTGCTGTTAATTTGCGTGCGCGGCAGCCCGACGGGATATACAGCCCAGGTGGCAGAGGGCAACGCTTGGTTTTCAGGTCCTAATTTTATCTCACTTTTGAAAGGCAGGTTTGAACCTCCGAGGTTTTGACTTCTTCAGATCCCCTTGTTATGAAGTTATGAGAAAACATTTGTGGTGGGGTGATTTCCTTTTGCCCTAGACAGCTGTCAGGAGCAGCAGAATGGCCCAAGGTAAAATCTGACGTGGGCGAAAGGAATGGCTTAAGCCAGTAAGTTAAAGTGATGGGTAAGAAAGCCTGGGGGAAAAAAATGAGCCAATAATTGCTGAAAACCTTCCTGTTCTGCTAAGTTTATTTAGTCAAATTCGGTGGCCCCTCTCCAGGCCTGCAGCCCTTTCCACACCTTGAAGAGGAACAGTATTCAACATTTTGCACCTATTGTTCAATGACTCTGAGCATCAGCTCGGTGTCAGGCTCTGCAGAACAAATGCAGCCCCTCCCAGGCTGCAGGAGGAGTGGGCACAGAGGGATGGCTGGGGCCCAGAGCCCACCCTGCATTGGTTGCAGCATCAGCAACAGTTCTGGACCCCAGCTCCAGGCTGCCTCTCTCTGAGCACACGTCAGCAGCCTTTGGGGAGGTCGTTGCTGCTTTAACACCTCCATTTTAGGTACTGGGAGATCACCTGCTGCTTGGAGTCCTGAGGTCTGAGAAGTGTGACCAGGTTCATAGCAGAGCCCCCACAGCCTCTCCCATTGAATCAAACTGGAGATATCCATCACCTCTGTGGTGTTTCAAGTTCAATGGGATTCTAAAAATCTCCTTCTTACTCCCCAGCAGTCTGTAGGGGACTCTTTTACCGAGCAGTCTGCATCGGGAATGGATGAACACCCCTCACCAAAGAAGGTGGAAAAGTGGATTAGTGTCTCAGATACAGTTGTCACAGATCACATTTGTGCTTCCTGGACAATTTCAGTTTTAATGAAGAAATGCACATCTCCTCACCTCCAGAAATAATACCACCCAAAGGAAAATCTGCTTGAATTTGGAAAATTTTCAGAGGCATTTGGGGAGGAACACAGAGGACAACTTTTGTCTGCAAGAAAGGATAAAGGACCTCAGTATTTGTTTCAACATTCTGCAAA
This sequence comes from Tympanuchus pallidicinctus, assembly GCF_026119805.1. Classification (NCBI taxonomy): domain Eukaryota; kingdom Metazoa; phylum Chordata; class Aves; order Galliformes; family Phasianidae; genus Tympanuchus; species Tympanuchus pallidicinctus. Next base: position 2,449,044 of record NW_026294722.1, read on the forward strand.
CAGCAGTTGCAACCTCGATGCACCCTTGGCTCTGGATGCCAGCAAAATCCAGAGCTGTGCACAAATATGATCCCACATAGCTTGCAAACTGCAGCTTTTGGGATGGTGGCTGCTGCCACCCAGAGCTGCATGGGGTCCCAGGAATGGGGATTCCTCGTGCCCAGAGCTGCCCAGCATGCAGCCCAGGGCCCACTTCTGCCCTCTGTGCTGCACCCCGGGTCGCTCACAGCCTGCAGCCTTCTCCGTGTTTGGACACCTGCCACAGAGTGCTTCACTTCGCTAAGCAAGCATTTGCAACACAAATATAATTACCTTCCTCTCTGGTAGCCTTTGTGCTTCAACTAATTTTATGGAGCGCTCATTTTCATTCAATTAGAAACTGAAATTATATTAATACTAGATTATTATTATTATTTTTATAAAGACTCTTAAAATTCAGCTTTTGCTTCTTCTGCTAAATGATTGCGTGCAGACCTGTCTCTCTTAGGAGGTCTCAGCCTGAACCTTTCACGAGGCGTTCAGAGAATGCAGACTGGCTGGTTATCAGGTCATACTTTATACAAAGGCTGAATCTTTATTTAATAGTCAGTCTCCTATTGATTCCCACACGCAGCAATGGTGACTAACAGCTGTGATTCATTGGCACCTATTGGTGTCAGGAGGTTGGGGTTTCTTTTTCACGCTTCACAACCTCTTCCCTCTGCTTCCCCAAAACCCACATACTCTAAATACGTGTCTCTTAAATTACAAAGGAACAAATTAACAGAGTGGGAAGGCTATTTTTTTAACAGTAGCTCTACACTTGTAGTAAAATTCACATCCTTTTGTGTGTCCCATCTGCAGATATTTTAGAGCAATGTGCAAGTTTCTAAAACCTCTTAAAGTTACCTGCTATGCTGTTTATCTTTTTTGTTTGTTCATTTCTGTTAGATAGGAAATATGAGATGAAATCAAGTATAGGGGTTATAAGGATTTATAAATGATCCACGACAGGTGTATTTCAAAATTAGCTATTCCTTGTCCATTTTATAAATGCAAACACGCAGAACCCTGCCCAGAATTGATCCATATTACTCCCACTGAAATAAATAAAATCACAGTCCTGTTCATACATAGCTGGGTATTGTATTTTTGATGCAGTTAGAAAGAAACAGCAAGGCAGGAGTCTCCAAACAATGATAATAATAATAAAATCCACACATTTTCACAGTAGTTCAGTACTTCTAAGCACAAGCAGGTTGCACATCCTAGTACTGAAGCTCTGGAAGCTGCCCTGTCCCTACAAAGTTGCTCCAGGCTCTCTTACCAAGGAGCACAGCCCTTCAGCAGCACTGCTGATAGGCGCCAGCCCCCACCTCAGCTGGCTCCAAACCTGCTGCTCATTTTTACACGGAGAGGTGGCTACATCTCCAGGAACCTAAGGGAACATGGAACACGGCCACCAGGCCACTTTTGGTGAACAAACCCTTCTCTTAGATGTGCTCACAGAGAAGCAGACACTAACAATTCCAAGCTTTACTCCTAATGGTGTGAAATCGTTACCTCTACTGATGGGTCTTCCACTCTTTAAGAGCTGTACATGACAGGCAATGGAACCTCAGCTCTTCTTCATACCAGAGCCTCCCCCTGGCTCCTGCAGCCAGCTTTATACTTCCATTTCCCCTTCTCATCATCCTGCTTAATGTCAGCACAAGCATCAGGCATGAAGTCTTGGCCTCGTTAAATCAAGTCTGACTTTTACCACTTGTGACAGTGGGGCCAGCATTTCATTATAGGCCCTCTTTCCCCAGCCCTGAGCAATGGCAGCCAGATCTTAACTGGGGTAAAGCTGGGCCACCATCATACGATTCGTTTAATTAGTGAGTCATGATTTGACAGTTGTAGACACACCACCAATTGCTTCTGTGGAAGTCTGAGCCCAGTAAATCCCAAATATTTGAAATTCAAGCTCAGATGTAACCCACCGTTCCTTTTTTTCCTTTCTTTTTATTTTGCTTCAATCCAGTCTTAAAATCCCTTCCCTTGGAGCCTGTCAAAGCTGCCTCCCCAGGGCTCTCCCCATTGTGCATGTCCTCGTGCAGTCCCTCTGCAGTACCCAAGCCATGCAGTGGATGCTCAGACTGAATTAGCAAGCAGGCCTGCGTTTGATCTGCAAACATAACTCCAGCTTCACTTCCATCCCCTTAATGTATTCCAGCCTATGCCTGGGTAGTTAAAATCTTCAATTCCTACCACTCTCTCCTTTTCACATGCCTGTTTTATTTGCATAGTCATTTCACAGTCCAGTTGTTCTTTCTGGTCAGGTGGCCGATAAAATATTTCTATTACTAGTTTACTCTCTGAAACATCTCCAAGTGTAGCCCATAATGACATAGCAGGCCCGTTCCAGCCTCTCTCAGATCCCCACACTCAAAGGCTAATAAATCCTTTTTCTTCTCAAATAGCTCTCTCTTCTCTCATTCCCTTCTCTTCCCCCCACCCCCAAACAATCTAAACAATATCTACTCTTAATGTTAACATCTCTGTTATCTTCTAAGGAAACTGCAGTTGCATCCATACCTATTTCCCAATGGGCAGTGCCTACATGTACAGCTCAACTTGTAGCATCCACACCAAGATGCAGCAATAAGCATCCCCTCCTTCCATTCCCCTGCACCTACAGCCCAGCCCTTTCCTGACCGCATCTGGGACTGATGGCTTTGCCATTCCTGGTTGGGGTAAGAAGGCCTGATTCTTATTTCTGTCCATCTCCTGTCAACTCTCCAATTCTCCAACTGCTTCCAATTTGTCTGGGAGGAAGGATCTGGTTAGAGTCAGGGATTTCTACTTTTTAATGACTCTTCTACTGTATCCCATAAATATATTTAACGAGCCTTTCCCACTCCCACTGAAAGAAGCCATCCTTCTGTCAGTTGTTATGTAGGCTGGTTACACACAGCATTGTGAGATGAACCTGATGCTTGGAGGTGAAACTGTCCTTGAGGTGTGCACTGTGTATTCTGACCTGCAATGCCTTACATTCCTCCATCTGTGCTTCCTCAGCATGTATTTCTGCCGCAGTGGGAGAGTGAGTGGTACCTTGGCAGGTTCTTGTGCCCAGCCAGGTCTTTGCAGGCAACCAGAGTGGCTTAGGAGTCACTGCCATGTGCCAAGGGTTACTAGTGTGTCATTAAGCACCAGGCCAAACTTTGAGGAAGTTCACTCTATACTAAACATAAATATGCTAAAAAGGAAATTTGGCCCTGAAATGATTTGGTGACTACAAAATGGAATTTCAAATATGTTTCTATTAGTGATCTGGAGGAGAGCGAGGGAGGATGTGGAGAGCTACGGCCAGTTCACAGCACCTAGCAAAAAAGGACCAGCCAAAAAGGGAAGAGGAGCAATTTCCCTCCTTTCCTCTTGCAGCCCTGCTGCAGCCCTGCAACTGCATTCTCCAACACACCCCATGTTGCTCCCTGGCACCCAGGGAATCAGCTGGATTGTGCACCATAGCAAAGCTCTGCAAACACTGTGGTTGTTACTGACACAGGCACACATTCCCACAAATACCACTGTCATGCTAGATACATCCAACCAAGCAGCCAAATGGTTTAAAGCCAAGCAGTGGTCTCAGAGCCAGTAAACTACAGCCTTTGGAAATCCCTAAGAACTCCAGAGGCAGAGTGCCCACTGCTATGCACTGTCCCATGGCTGCCACAGTTTCCTAGCTATGAGTGATGCTGGTTTTGCAGACTGTGCCACATCTGAACCTGCCTGTCAGGCTGTGACAAATGCAGCCAGAAGCTTTGGATGTGGTACCTCCAGAGTGCAGCCTTCCAGGAGAACTTGGTGACATCCAGACCAGAAGGACTTGGTGCTGTACCTGGAATTACCAGTCTCAGCCCACGGGAGTGAATTTGGGAACATCTGAGGCACATCTCCTCTTCCAAATCTTGGAAATGCTCCCACTGTGGTTTCCCAAACGCCAATGTTGACACATCTTGTTGGGCCTTAGAACACAGCAGTTGGACTCGGTCTGTACTGAGTCAGATGGATCCCACTTTTGCCCTGAGTCTATTAGCGTAACATTTTAGTCCCTCTCGCTCTTCCAAACTGACACACAGTATTGCTGAAGTTCCTAAAAATCTGGGATTCTGCTTTCCTTGGTAAGCCCAAAACATTTTTAAAAGGTTTGGAAGAAGTCTCAGAAGTTGTCCTGAACGAGGTCTGATTCATTCCTCCCATGGATGCATGCCTTGCCTCAGGGGTCAGATACCAACTCAGAGGCAGTAGCTGTTAAGGGTTTGATCCTCCCATAGATTTTGTATGCGACTGAGATAAATGAATTTTACATCTTTATCTAACTTTTCTCATCTGGACAATCGGCTACTAAAGATTATTCAAGCCCATACATTCAGTGAGACCAACTTTTCTGTTGATCACGCTGTACGCTCAGAAGAGTGAGTTTATTAGCAGTTAACTGATCACACAGCAAAATAAAAGTATTAAAATGTGCTTTTCCTCTTCTGAATCCTACCGTCACTTCTGAGAATGGAGGCAGTGTGTCAGGTGAGGTCACCCAGTGCCTGGCAGTGTCACCGCACTGTTGGGCGTTCCATGGCCACACCAGCTCCTTCCCCAGCACATCGCACAGCCCGTCCTCATACCAGAGAGCTGAACCAAAGCTCGGCTGCAGAAAGGTGTCACCCTGAGCCACTGCTGGGAGGAGGTACCATGGTGCAGGGCCGAGCACAGGCTGTGCCATCCCCACTGTCTGCCCTGCCGTCGCTAAGAAGCACATGGGCCACATGGCAGGGTAAGGCTCAGAGTAATGTTGGGCAGCTCTCCCTGTGGAGGGACCCAGGTACTTAATGCTATATGGCATACAGGCACAGTTTTGCTGGGTAAATGACACAATTAAACGAGGCAAATGGACAATGACAGACAGCGGGAAAATTATATTGACTGTAATGTTTACAAACACTCGTCACCTTCCAGCTCACTGATGAATTGGTAATTTTTTTGCGGGAAGAAAAGATCCCCCTTGCTTTAAAGAAACCTATTGGATGAGGCACAAGGGAGACAACTAGACATTTAATTCAGTTTGACCAGCTCTGTCATCACGGCTCTTTGTTTCCCCATCTCTCTCTTTCTCTCTGACCTTTAGGACTGGGCAATTGGTGGCTGGCTTTTATTTATTTATTTAGACCGGGTCAGATCAAACAGATCCTGCTTCCCGCAGATAACGTGAGCGCAGAATATGAATGCAGACTTCCTCTATTGTGTCCCTTCGCCTCCCTTCCCCCCCCTGCTCCCCCCCACCTCCCTGCCTGCACGCTCCTTTGCACAAAAGCACACCGAGTCCCCACTCAGCAGCCCACCTTGAACAAAAACACTCCAGGACTCTCGAAACAGCAGAAGTGCTAATCAAGCAGGGCCCTGTGCTGTGTGCTTCTGCAGTGGTTGCCTGGCATAGAAATGGGCTGTCTGGCCGCAGCTATGAGGTAACGTCTGGCTTTTTTGCCAAGCTGCAGAACTAGTCAGACACTCCCTGGAACAACATTTCTTCAGGAAAAAAAAAAAAAAGTTAGGCAAGAAATGATCTTCCAGAAACTTCCTTGCATCTTTCTGTGTGGGTTTTTTTTTTTTCTTCCCTTTTTTTTTTTTTTTTTTTTCCTTACAAAAAGTTATATAACCGAATTACTTAGAATGCAATGGCTTTCGTCAGCTGATTTGGGGCAGTAATCTTACGAAACTGATTTCTCACACCAGGCACACTGGAAATTTGGAAAATGGAAAAGGGGAAAGAACACACCGACACCAATTACGTACACACAGGGATGAACCCCACTCTTTTTCCTGCACCACAATCTAAGCCCATCAGCTATTTTTGGATGGGAGCTGAAACACAGCAATACGAATGCATCAAGGCAGAGCTAACCTGCAGCTGCAGCGTCTTTTTTTTTCAGCGCCGCCAATGAATCTAATTAACCAGTTAGAGGGACGGTTTGTTGTGCTGCAGCAGCCCTTCTCTTTCCCTGAGAAGTTCCTGATATAGTCAGGCTGTGGAGTATTCCTGATTTAGACTATTCTGCTTTTTACAATGTCACTGACTGCTTTATTCTTTTTTTTCCTGAAGGAAAGGAAATACATAGCTCATTTTCTGCAGTGAAGGTCGAAGAATAATCTGAGGAGATGTGGCTGCTCCTTTGGAGTTTGAAAACCCCTTATATCAAATATGTTTCTCAGTCAAGAATTCCGGCTGTCCCGAGGTGACACCCCTTGAAGAGTTAATTCCTGAGAAGCAGCAGCCTTGGAAAGGTACAAGGAGGAATGTCTTGTCCTCGGGATAGGAGCAGCCAATGAAGCCGGGTGCTGGTGATGTAATGCAGCAAACCTGGTGCATCATTGGTTCCGGAGGTATTAGACTTGATATGATTTTGGAGAGTTGGGTGAGAGGAGTTTTTTGCAAGAAGAGCCTGTAAATTTCCCCGCATCAAGGACACCTCGCTGAAATCCTGCAGTGCTCCTCAGCTGGGCACATCCGGCCGGGAAGTTTGCTCTGATGATAATTCTGTCTGGTGTCTTCTCGGTACTGTTTAGCTATTCTGCACTCTGCTATCTGGGAGGCATTTCTCTGAAGTCAGCCTGTGCTGGAATTACTTCTCTAGCCTGCCCATGAAATTGAAATGAATTTTTAATAAAAAGCAGTTGTTTTTTCTCTGACTCACCTCTGAACTCTTAATTGTTTCAGGCACCAACTTCCATTCCCCCAGCTTCTATTACCTTCCGAGGTTTTCATCTGCCCAGTCTTATTTCTTTAGCTGATTACTTCATGAGGAGATGGCTGATGATGTCTTAAATGAACCTCTCCAGTCTGGGCTTGCTCTGAAGGGAGCTGCTCACAGCCCCGTGGTGGCAGCCCAGCAGCACAGAGCCTTTTGCTGGGCTGCAGTGTTTGCATGAGGCAGCAGCCCTCACTGCCGCTGCTGACGGGAGCAGTTTGCCCCAACTGCAGCCACATTCAGTTCCAGGATCCTCTGACATTCCCATCCCTTTCTCTCATCCCCCATCAGTGAAGCAGTTCTCATACAGACGTTCACATGTGTGGCTCAGTGCTGCTGTTATGTGCTTGATTTCCAAACAAGAATAAGAATCCCGAATTTCCCTCAAAACAATGGGGTAAATATAATTTCTGCTCAGGTAAAATCAAAGTCTGTGTTCTGATGCACACTTCCGAAAAGATGTAGAAAAAACCCAAAGGATTTACTATTCACAAAAAAAAGTCAAGCGTCCCAAACAATTGACTCCAGCAGTGAGCCATCTCCCCTCACCTCCCACTTCTGTCTGAAGGACACCGACACAATCCCAATGAAACCAGCTCACGTTAGCAGTGTGTTTGAGCAGCAGCAGAGCGGCACCTTCCTGAGATCAAACTACCACACTTTGATAAGGAGAACATAGAGATGAATGGAAGGAAACTTTGCACCTCCTCTCCCTGCTCTGTACAACCTATGTACGATGGTGCCAGCGTTCTTCTGCCTTCTTCATGTGAGTAATGCAGCCTTAAAAACCTCTTAGAAAGGGATCTCAAACTGTGCTGGAGTGTCTGTGCCACCGCCCAGCTCATCTAATAGCAGAAAACTTCTCCTAATATCCAATCTAAATCTTTCTTGCTTCCTGCAAATTAAGCTGATTTATTCTTAAGCGGATATCCTACCTCTACCAGCCACCATCCTCCTCCAATCTACCAGCTTTCTACTACCATACTGTTGCCATACTCTTCCTTAAACCTTTCTTCCCCCAGACTGAACTAATCCACTTCTTTCCATCTTTTCTTTTCACCCATGGTATCTAAATTTCAGATACTTTCTGTTGTCTTTACCCTGAGATTTTGTCTCCATTTTTTTGGAAGTTTCCAGAAAGAGATATGGCCCACCGTGCTCCTGGCAGCGTGGTGCTGCATCCTCTCCCCCCACTCACAAACACAGACAGGAGGAGCTCAGATGTCTTCTCTGAATAAAGGCTGATAGAAGCAAGGGAGAGGAATGTCATCCACGTAGCTCTTCTGCTTTGTGACATTTTGCTGAAAAAGCATCCCTGTTTGAATGTTCTCACAAAAGGAGAACTGGGCACACTGCACCTCCTCGGCTTCCCAGAGGAGCAGCACTGCCCAACATCCCCTGAGGGAACATTTCTGACCACTCTGCCCAGCGTTTCCACATCTCAGCACTCATCTGGACATCCCATGTGCTACCCGCTCATCTGGTCTGGCTTTCCAGTACCATTGTGCCAGAATGTCTCATAAACGCTGGTGAGGTGATTGTCATTAAATGGTACAGGAAGGAGGGATTTACTAGCAAGCTGTTGAAACATACAGGAAATGAAGGCTGCAGTGCAGCAGCTCACCAGTGCAATGCATACCGTGGTTGCAAGAAGCGTTACCAGGTTGTTTCTTTCTTCTGAATGCACGGGATGCAGACCATCCCTGGTCATCTTGCTGGTCCTTCTCACTTGAAGCCCATGTCTGTCATCTCTGCTGACATGGTAGGACTTTGTTTCTGCCATGTCAGAGTCGTGACTTCTGATTTCTTTCTTTGTTGTATTAAGCAAAATGAGGTTTTGTGTGCTACTTTGATAGAAAACAGTGCATCACTGCACTACATCCTAAGTAGAGGTATAAAATGAGCCTACAGTACAAGTGCACAAGATTGAGCTTACAAAGCCCCACCATGTAATTAGTTTTAGCACTGTTTATGGATTTTGATAACGAAGCCTGTGATGTTAGAATGTAATGACGATGAAATCCACATCCAGTGATCCTACAGCAGCACCAAGAACACCTCTTCTTTTCCAGGCCTTCCTACCTCCTAACAAGATGTTCTTGTGTTGGCTTTGGAAAATTCACATTGCAACAAATAATGTGCTGTGTTGAGGCCCTGCCCTGTGTGGAGAACTTGGGAATGGCCGTGCTGGGTGTTTGCTGTGTGGTTTATAGAAATGCATCTCACTTGCGACTCCAGCTAGCCGAGCGGCTCAAAATTGCTGTAATAACAGTGACAGCTGTGTTTGGAGTTGGTTTTTGTGTATGTGTGTGTGCTGCTTTGCTACAGGGAGTCTTTCCATTTACTTCAGGTAGTTTGAGAAAGGGCCTTTGGACTAGCAAATATCTTTTGCAGCACAAACTTTCATATGAGCCAGCCATTGACCCAAACCGCAGGGAACATGCATGCACACAGGGAATAAAAGTAAACATTTGAAAATACGGCTGTTTCCAAACAGTCTTCTGTTATGGCACAGAAGTCCAGTGGATAACCAGATACACAAAATGCATCACTACATTTTTCCCACTGCGTTGAGAAATCCACGCAAACTGAGCTCACAGAAATGTCGTCCTGCTCACAGCCGCTCCTCAGCCACGTCCCCAGAGGTCCCCGTCACGGTGCTTCTTAAAACCTGTCTGCAGATGATGTGCTGCAGGGTCACAGCAAGCCCTTTCTCTTGCATCCCTGTGGGGCACAGTGCTCCCCTGGCCCCAGCACCACCAGCCAGCCCACTGCTGCTGCACTGCACTGCATCCTTTGGTGCAGGCAGGCCTGACCGCACGGACAAACACAGCGCCTCACCCGCAGCAGTGACTCCTGCAGCAACCCCAATGGAAGATGCTTGGGTGTCTGGTTGCCACCGTGCTTCTTCACAAATTGCTCACATTTGAAAGCAGAAAAAATTCCACTCCACAGGACATAAAGTGTCAATTTAAGTGTTAATTATATTTTCATATCAGAACGTAAACTCCAGTTTGTAAGAACATGGGAGTCCTTAAAATATATGGCAATAAAAAATGGAAACAGCTAGTGTTCTTGAATCAATTTTCACATTTATAACTTTAAAGAATAGTTCCCTTTTTCTGTCTCACGTTGTCAGCTCTGTATGGCTCTCTGCTTGCCTTGTCATTTCATCAAGAATATGTCAGCCTCCCATTTGCAATGCTTCTTTCGATTAAAACAAATATCCCAAAATACCACCGCCACCAAAAAAACAGCAGAAGCAAAGTCTTAACAATATATTAAACCACATGGGCATGGTCATCTGAAAGAAGATGACAAAGTTATTTTATCAGCTATGGGGAAGATTCAGGCTGTAACTGTGAAGAGAGTATCCTTATCCTGCTACCAATGGCTGCCATCCATGTGTACGCACCGCTGGTCATTTCCAGAGGTCATTTGTGAAACACAAAGTATGCCGTAGAGATCATTTATCATAGCATCTGAGGGCTTTCTTGGGAATCACAACAACAGGACCTTCCACAGAGATGATTTACTTTATTTATTGGATTTCAAAATTCTAAATCTGTCCAAGGTCATCACGGTAATGAGAAGCACGAAGTTAAAAGATGCTGACTGCAGAGTTTGCAGAACCTTTCCGATACCTTCTAAGCGCTCATTTCTAATTCCTCAAACTACTGACTTCTTATTTTTAAGCTTCTCCAAACTCCCACAAATCCCAGGAGCCCATCACAGCCTTCCAAACCTCTAGCAGTACATTTACTTTCTTCTACGTTAACTACTAGACCTAATTAAACAACACTGTCTCATCTGAGTGGATGATATTCTTACAGGCTGAATACAAATTAAAATTCCAGTTCTGTTAACATTCAGGTCAGTTAATCAGAATAAACCTCTTTAAGAACTGGAAGACTAAAGTGATTTCAAAGTCAATCATACTCAACACATTTTTAAGGATGTCATTTGTAATATTCTCTGTTGGTTCCCTTTAAATAATCATAAAAAAGAACTAACTGGTCTCAGATCAGCCTAATTCAATGGAAGGAAAATGGAGAATTTTCAGTGAAGGGTTGCTAAAGAGCTTCAGTTTCCAAAGGGCAGGCATGCAGCCCTGCGTGTGGAAAATTGTACAGACAGTTGCCAAAACAGCATGGGCAAATTAGACATCATGCACATAATGAACTTGTTAGAAGACTAATTCAAGATTTGCATGTGGAAATCTGAATGTAGAGCTGCATTATTCCTGTGAATGCAGATGTATCTATTAGCTTGTGTATTTTAGCAGATGTTATTTTGAAAACAGTACCCTAAGTCCTCACAGTACAGAAATTAATAACCAGACTTTCTTGGAGTGCTTCTCTCTTACATAGGACATAGAGCTAGACACTCAGAAATGATGAGTTTTCAACCCACCCTCATAACAGAAATTCCACATGAGGGAAATTGTATGTATTACTTTTACCTACTTTTGTTTACCTATCAGTGAAATGGCTTAAATATTCCTTATCTGCCACCACATGCACGCTGTCAGACACAATTAGTGCTTGTAATTCACTTTAAGCTCTGCAAATGGTTGCATGTTTTAGAACAGAATTAAAACTCGAATTGTTTAACCCGATCATTTTCACACTGCAAATGCCAATCACTTGGCAGTAACTTTCTCACATGAAAGAGAGAGAAAAAGAGGGAGAAGGAAACAGACAGCCATCCAGGTATGCTGGCACACCTGGAGGTGGGCTGGGCCTCCCTAATTGGGGCTGGCACATCAGTAACGAAGCGGGTTTTAGATGAGGGTGCACAGAAGAGCACAGAAAGCAGAAGCACAGAAAGGCCCTATTTGTGCTGGGGAACGAACCCTCCCACTAATTGCTTCAAATGGGGACTTTCAACATGTACGTGCCATGGCTGATTGTTTTAGCTCTCAGCTGCAACGATGACAAACGCCGGCTTTGCTTAGCATGCAGTTTGCATATTGCTCAAATACATATAGCTGCTCAGGTTTTAGGCCCTGGAATCATTCTTTCTAAAGTGCAATGCTATTTTCAGCTTTATCTTCATTTTATTCTCATTGAAAATAATTGCTGTGATTTAGAGACTGTCTAATGCCCTGTCGTTATCTCCAGATCTCTGGTAGTATAAGTCTGCTGGCATCCAGTAGAGAACCTAAAAGCTGCACAGATTTTCAAGTTGCAGCGTGTTAATCTTGTTCAGTATGTGGAACGATCTCTCTAATTGAGAAGATGAATGTGGCCCAGCTCTAGATGTGCTTCTTCTGTGTTTGCATTTGAAGTTCAGTAAATGCAAGGAAAGGGAAAATAAAGAAATAAAGCAACAAAATAAACCAAAAACTAAAACAACAACAAAAAAACCCTCTGCAGAAACAAAATGAAACTGAGGTAAGTGTTGGCTTTGACGTCAATAACCTGATTTGATATGTCCTGCCTGAGCGTGCTCTGTCCATAAAAACTGAAGATGAATATTATTCAGATCACCTTGCAGAGAAAGAAATTTGCTTGTAGGAATTCTTGAAGTACAAGGATAGTGGAATCTTGTCTTTGTCTGAGCCATTAGCCAACCTTTGGCTTCGTTATAAGACAGTGCTGCTGGATTTGTGCCTTAACCTGTTGCACTGACACAGGAGATGGAAACCAAGAGGCTGAGATCGACTCAACTTTGCTTGAAAAGTAACAGATCATTGTTTTCTGACTGCCCAGTCAGCAAGAAAAGCAAGAGGGAAACACATTTTACAACAAAATCCATAATTTTTGTCTGTCGCTGCTTTATTTGTTCCATGTACCCGTTCAATAGCCCCTTCAACTGCTCGTTTCTTTCCTTCACAAGAAAGAAAACACTAACTTTTCCCAAGAGAAGTCTCAGAGGTCCCTGCACCAGAGTGCTGGCACCATGCAGTGCATCACACCCCACATCCCAATGCCCCCAGAGCTCTGTACATGCCACACTGCCCTCTGGTTCTCAAATCCACCCGGGGGGGTCCTTCCTAAGAAATCTAGTAGAAGCAGCAAAACACAATCGCATGGATTCCAAATGGCTGGTGCACATCACACCTCCCGTGTTTTCCCTCACTCTGCTCCTGCTTTCACCTGGTTGGCAATACCCACAGGTGTGGTTTGTGTGTGAGATGAGCCAGGTTGAGAGGCAGGCTGTTATCACTGCTCTCGCAGTGCATGTGATTTTTTTTTTTTATGTGTTCCTACTTGTAATTTTATCGCTCGGTTATTATTTCACAGCGTATTTTATTGCACTTTTTACTACAGGAGTCTTGTGAGTATTGCTGTTAGGTATCAGGGAGCAAGCTTCAGCTGCTGCAGTCTGCCAGTGGAAACAGGCAAGAGGTGCCCTGCTGAAGTGGAGCTTTCTGTCTCTGGGGTCTGCATGGTGCAATGTAACCTCAAGACGCCTGGCTTAGTCTATTCTGAAAGCTGTCTGCAGCGCTGCTCCGTGCACATCCTGCACAAGTCCCAGGTGGAGAGAGCTGCAGGCGGGTTGGCTCTATTATCCAAATCGGGTCACTCATTCCTAATTATTTATAACCTCTGTCTGCAGCGCATTGCGCATCGTGATGAGCGCACTCTAACGGGAAACTTCTTGGACGTCCAGCTCCTGCTGCTTTCTCTCACGAGGAATCCCAAGCAGAGCTCCCCTCGGGCTCAGCAGACCGCCACACTGCCGGGCCTGGGGGCACAGCGGCGGTGGGTGTGCTCCCTGCTGACCTCCCACCAGCCGCAAGAATAACATTTCCAGGCTCCTTGTAAAGCTGCCGATAATGAGGGCTCCCTCGTTACAAAGTCTAATTATCGGAGTGCGATTGTAGGGGACACAACCTTAACATACAGGCTTTTGTGACCCTTTTCTTCACCCAGTTTATCGGGATGCTTCTCCACGTTGGACCTGGCGGCGTGCAGTGCCCATCCTTGCTGAGCCTTTCCCCTCAGTCCCACACCAGCAGTCAGTTGGAATCAGTTTGATGAATCGGCGGGTCAGCAGGAGAGAAACAAGGCATATTAGTCTTTAAGCTCCTTAGATAAAGTGTCCCAATGAACTCTGGCAAAAAAGAGGAATCAGAGTGGGACCCTGCGGTTAGGGGAGGGGAATTAATGGCCGTTTGCTGTTTTTATTTTAAGGAAATCAATGGACTTGCTGGAGACGGGGTGATGGAACACACAGCTGGTAGAATGGACAGCCAAAGATCACTATTTTCCTTTTAAGCAAATCAATGTGTTAATTGGGATTCTGGTGGGATTCTGAAGCTGCTAATGGAGGTGGGGGCCAGTGGAGGATCATTAGTCTTTATTGTAAGGAGTACAGTTAGTTAATTGGGGTGTGATTGTGTTGTTGAAAGAGAGAACAACAAAGAATGAAAAGTGATTTTTAAAAGCTGTCACTTTAAGCTCTCTCTAATGAAATGGACTTATTAAAAAAGCTAAGGAAAGATATAATTTGTTTCTCCTTTAGGTCTTTCAACTTGTGAAGATCTTCATTGTGATGAGACCATTCTCTTTTGTATGACAGGTTTTCGGGCTTTCTAACCTGTATTAGAAAGAAATGATGCAATCCTTGGAAAGTTACTACTGATTTGAGCCTCATGAAGTTGGTGGCAAAGTGTCACTGGGTCAGATGAGATCAGGTCCTCCCCAAATGCCCCTATGACTGTAGACACAGCTCCAGCTCTTATTTCAACTGGGAATTCTTTTATGCACAAAGATGCACGGTTTCACAGAGATACAAGGCTGATAGGAAAAATCTAGAAAAATCTAGATTTCTTATGAGTTCATCCCTATTGTACATGAATGAGAAGTTCTGAGTCCGTCTGTGATCAGGCAGTGAGTCAGTCAGCTGAATGGCATGAAGACTGAGCAGGCTCATCACAGCCCTCAGCCTGCCCTCAAGAGCCCAGCAGCCAGGACTGCTTTATTCTCAGTGTAATAAAACCAGCTTTGCGCTGAAAGAGAGAGATGAAGTTTCCCTTGGAGACCAGGTGGAGACCAGGTGGTGGAGTGGATGCTTCTGTTGTTGAACTGAAGAGTTTCTCATCAAGGGGAAGGAGCTGTTTGCAAAACTGCACTGGAAAATGGTGGTTTAACCTCTTAGGGCTGATTCAGAAAAAAAAATCTTTTTTTTTTTTTCTTCTGTTTGTTTAATGAAAAAGTAAATGAAAAATATAGTTAGAAGTGAATCGTTTAGAATGAGTAAAATGTGTCACTTAGTTTGAAATAGAAAGCATCCTTTCACTTGCCAGCTCTTAAACAACAAATCCAGGTACATTTTGGAATGGTGCACTGTTTCATGTAAAAATGTTAAAAGAGAAGGCTTTGATTTGCTTACATTTTAAGAATGAAACGACTCGTTAAGTTGAACTCATAAAATGTTTCAGTTGGCTCAAATCTGTTTTCTTCAGAGCATAATGTTTTATCCACCTCTCCCCCAGCATAGCAGTACATCCCAGAAATGTTCTGTACAGCATCAGAACAGGGCCCCAGTCCTTTCTTAAGCACCTGTGAGCCCTACTCAGTGGCTTTGCTTTCTATCACACGTCAGATGTATGTTAATTGTGCAATTCACAAGTTTCACATCTGCTTTTCTTTCACTGCTCACAAGGTTCAGCTTCACCAGGCTGTGATTCCCTGCTAGCCTTGTTGGATGCCAGCAGACTTTCTGGTGCTGCTAAAAGCCCTCAGGCCAGGCTGGCAGATAGCAGCCCTCTTATTTATTTGTCTAAATAAGCACAGAGCGTGATGGGCAAGCTATCAGGGGAAAATCAAATTGGTGGGGATGTAGCTTCAAGGGAGTTACTGCTTCTGATGCACCGCTTTTAAAAACATATAAAAATTAACAGTCGGTGGCTAAAGCCAGAAACTGTGTTTCAGGACTGGCAGTGATGTTTCCAACAGAACATTTCAACTGAAAAGATCCTAAGCTATAGCACATGATAAGCAAACAGCTCATTCTAGAAGCCTGTTTAGCCCAGAAGTGAAAGCAGAGTGAAAGTGCAAGTGACTCCAGGTGTGTGATTAAAAGGAACTGAAAACAACGTAATGGCTCCACATTGTGAAAACTTAAATATATATACCCATATCTGTGTGCTGTGCGTGCTTGAGAAGAAAGTACAGAGAACCTGAAAGCTTTTAGCAAACTCATAAAACCAGACACTGTAGGAAATGAACTTGTTCCAAAAAGAAAAGCTACTTTTAGAAATACAGCTCCATGTCTGGCCACAAAGTAATTAAGGTTCTTAAAGCTTTCCTGTCCAGATGAGTGACTGGCACAAAAATAAGAATAACAGTACAGTAATAACAGCAGTGACTTGTCACTGTAGGGAATAGGCAGCAGTAAACAACTTCCAGTGGGAGGGTGAGAGCAAAGGGGTAGGAGTGTGCATGGCGAGGGGTCGTGGTGTGTGTGCCCCTGTGAGGTATGGGAGAGGAGAACTCAGACTGCTTGCCAAAGCAATGCGAAACATCTTGTCTTAGGGTTCAATTCATAAAAAGAATAGAACTGAGTCATATTCTTTCCACTATTCAGTGTGTATGTGACACAAGATGCAAATTCCACGTGTGATTCATAGAGAAAGATGTCAGTTTTGCAGAAGCACATGAGTCTGAGTGCTGCTTCAGGTCCAGACTGAGCCGCTGCGGGAAACTGGCTCTTCTTCTCTCAGCATCCAAAGGCAGAACCCAGAGACCTGGCCCAGACAGCACTCACCCACCTCCTGCAGTGTGATTACCAGTTTCCATTCTTTTTAGCATGAGTGGAAGGAACTTGTCATGTTACAGAACTGGGTCTGCAAAACTCATCCAGTTCAAGTGGAGTTTTCCATGAACACCAGCGGGCATCGGACCAAGCCGTGTAGGACAAAAAAAAAGGTTTAAATATGAGCAGAGCTCAACAAATCGCAGAGCATCTTTTCCCAAACATCTGCTGAACTTTCGATACCTCCATTCAGAATGCACTTGTGCCATCTGAAAGTAGAAAACTAGAGAAATTTCGAGTCCAAGTAAGATGGCATCACCCAAAAGCTGGCGGTGCGGAACTGACAGTGCCACGGATGGTTTTGTTCTGTGCTGATGCTGAGCTCGGGCTGACGTGCAGTACAGTTGCACTGCTTCCTTTCTGCATTGGAGGTAAGTGAAAACCCAGAAATGCTATCTGCTGTCCTTGGAAAATAACGCGGAGCATTTTGTTTGGCATTTCTGTCAGCGTGTCCAGTTGAGCAATCTGCCACACCACCATGCAATGCCATGATTTAATCCTTTCTTGGGCTGCCTTAGTACAGGATGGCACAGTCCCAGAGGAACACCCATTTGTTTTGAAAACTAAGCCAGATCTCAAAGTTCTTCTTTTCTTTTTTTTTTTCTTTTTAATTTTAGGAAAATTCCACTGGTTGGAAGAGAGAAAACAGGATTTTTTTCTCCATAAAATACAATGTAAAGTATTCCTAACTATAAAGCTGATCAGAAAATACATTTTCTCAAGAAAATGTCAATGAAAATAAAAATATTTTTTCCTTCCATTCATATTTTCCATGCAAATATTAGTCTTCAAAGTTAAATAAACACATGCACTCATGTACACGCTTGTTGAACATGTATTCTGTCATCCCTCTTCTCTACAACCCAAACTTGGCATGATATTCTGCAACAGCTCTGCACTGCTGGCATGGGGAAGGAGTTTCTCAAAATATTCAGTAAACAGCTACCCTCTGTTACAAAGGGAATGATAATGTCCCACAGAACCCATTGCTCTGGCAGTTTTATCCCCCAGAAAGGTGCTTTTTAGGGAAGGTACTAATGAGGCCACATGGATTCATTCTGTGTAGAAGCTGATTCAGAATAGAGAGATTCAGGAACCCCACAATGCACATTCAGAGTTCCAAGCCCAGAGTCTACAGAGGTGCTGCATGTTTGAACATCCTTCCAAATATTCAGAGGCCATGGATGTGGGATTGGAAAGGCCTCTGAAGTCATCAAGTTCATCTGCTGCTGCTGGAAATGAGTACAAAGGAGTATGTACTCAGGGAGGGAGCTGCTCTACGGCTGTTCTCTTCAGAAAGCTCGAGTTCATCTGACTGGAATCACCAAGCAAACCTTCAGGAGTCCCTTTACTTCCCCCATTGCAAAGGAAACTATTTCAAGCTCATGGCCTGCATTTGTAATGGCACCCTGCAGACTTCACACATCCTGGAGAAGCTGATCCAACAAGCATTACTTCTCTCCTTTTGTTTTTCAGTCTTACAGCCTGGTTATGATTCACTCTCTCAGGAGGAAATGAAAGTCAGCAGCTGTTGACTTTTTAGCCAGAGAGAAATACAGTTTATGGAGCAAAAAAATCCAACAGGAACAGAAGTGGGCTGAACAATAAACCAATTTCAGATGGAATAAACAAAGGAACAAAACCATCAGCAGCTGAGAGCAACAGGAACTCTGAGCTTCAGTTTGTTATTTGTCCATTGCAGGGTTACAAGCCAAATGAGTGTTTATATGAGACTAAGGACATGGACTGCAGTAAGAAAATACTCTAAAGGTAACAACTCCATGCAACTGTGTTTCACTTCAGTCATGTCCAGGTGTAACAAAGTCTCCAAAAGCGGAAAAGGAACTGAATAAAAATCAAAGCAAACGTTGAATAGCTCTGAATAGGTGTGGGACTCACCAGTGCTCCAAAACTGGGAGATAAAGAATCAAGCATTTCTTACCCTGTTTCCCCTTTCCCAAGCCTTCAAGTCCTGATGGAATTGTTAACTCACTACATCCTGTCAGGTGTAAATGGCACCACTACTGTCCTGAGATGAACAAGAGGCCAGCTTCCTTCACGTAAGGGTTACCAGTTCAGAATAAGGCCAGCAGAGGTGTAAGATGCTTTCTCCATAACCACTGTTTGGAATTAAGCCTACTTACCCATCTACAGTGGATAAGCTGCCTGTGTGCACTTGTTACACAGCAAGCCATAGGGAACCTGATCAAACAAAACTGTGAAAGATGAATCAAAGAAAATCACCTGCTGGTTTTGGATCACCAGTCTTTATAGCTCTAAAAACTATTGCTTCTGAGTGTTGAGATAAGGGAAGAGCAACTTCTTGGATGCAATCAGTGGATATTTTATTGTTAAAAAGCAACAGAATGTAGCTATCAAACTGAAAACTGCCCCACAGACCTACTGGAAATATCCTGTGCATGTTTAAGCGCATCCAAAGCAAGGAGTGATGATTCCACATCTAACCCTGTCCAATTTTGACGTTGGCATCCAAGTAACAGCTGCCTTGTGCAGCTTATTGAACGAGGGAACGTCACCTGTCCACACTCCTGTTTTGCTCAAGGCACCACAGGCAGGCACTTGCTCTTAGCCTGTATAAGCACAACCTCACGCTTAACAGTCACCCATTAACAGTGACATGCTCCCAGTTCCCATCAGCTCTAAAGACAGGCTGAGCTCAGAGGTCAGCTTTCAGGTTAGTGCAACCAGTGGTGAGCAGCGCTCAGCCTTCACATCTCCGCCATCACCACAGGCAAGCACTGCCTCAGCAAGGCTTCTGCTTTCTCGTTACCAACTGGAGAACTGAAACAGATTCCTTTGCCCTTAGCACCTGATTTATAGAGAGAGTCACTGAAATCACGACTGCAGTAGATCAGCCATGAGAATTGCAAGACATATCTGACATGCAAGTCAGCCAGCGGCAGCCCGCCCAGGTGGCTGCCACAGTAATGCTGAGCTGTGGCACCCTGTGCAGTGTCAGGCAACACCAGATGTGTATTTCAGCCCAGATAGTGAAAGGAAAGAGAAAGATGGGCTCTGAGAGATGCTGGTAGCAGGAGACTTGTGAGTGATACAGCAGAAGGTTAGCAGTTTGTGTGGGCTGAAAACATACTAGGACTCTTAATTTTTCTTAGCATCCTTCCCACTTCCCACAGGTTCCTTTCCTTAGATCTCACTTCGTTCCCTGCCTCAGTGGGAGACACCACTCAGTCACTGTCTGCAGCTCTGGAGATGCATGAGAAGCTTGGGTGGTTTTCTTCCTTGAACCGATTCATTCAGAGTAAAAAGGATCGTGGCAAATCTAGTCACTGTGGATCCAGAAGTACATCAGGCATAGTACCTCTATTCAGTGTGAAGTTTGGAAAATGCTCTCAGTAGAATTACTGCATTGATTGTTGCTATTTCAGAAAACCTATGCAAATTCTGTGAAAATACATAGAGTTAGTAATGGAAAAATACTAATAAAGGAACTCTTTCAGATCTAACTTGGCCTAAAATTTAGGCTTTGTAATAGCAAGCTGCAACAAAACTTGTATTTCCATGACATTTTGTTTTAAATTCCAATGTGGAGGAGGGAGAAAAGTTTGAACAAAGATTCTCTGTAGTCCTTGCTTTGTGAGGAAAGACATGAAGCCTGAGAATCTCAGAGTGACTTAAAGCTTCTCTGGGTGAATGCTGTCAGGAGTTTCTGTTCATCAGAACATGTGCTGCTTCTGTGCTTCTTCAGCAGCCCAGCCAGGACACTGCTTTAAGGGCACTGATGGCCCAGCAGAGCCTAGCAGAGCCCAGCAGAATTTCTCAGGGCTCACTCTGAGATTTCCTGGCTGCTGTCTGGGCACACTTGCCCAAACCCTGGACATCCAGCAGCCTGCTTCCTGGGAGCACTCCAGGTGGCCAAGGGCCAGGGTTCAGGCAGAGCCTCACTGAAGTCAGCCGAGTGCCTTAGCACAGGTGCCAAGCCAGCTTTCACGGTCCCTCCTTTGGATGGGGTACCTTTCCTAAGCTCTGCATTGAGGCAGTAAGAAGTGGAGAGTTACCTGTGGCACAGAGCATTTGTAAACCTTGAAAAATGAAGTCAGGTTGATTGATGCAATGAAACAGGAGCACGAAACATAAGGACTGTGGCTCCCACCTACATGTACACAGCCTCAGGCTGGGAGACTTGCTTCATGGTATGACACACGAATGTTTTCCATAGTTACTGCAGTCCTCACTAAATATTTCAGTTAATCCAAGCCCCAATTTTCTGTCCCAGAAAGGAGGAGGGAAGAGAAATTCTGACAAGTCTCAAATTGAACATTATTCCTACAGTCTAATATCATAGCATAGGTATATTAGGAGATCAATATTGCTAGCGAAGATATAATGCAATACAACATTATTTCATTGTGAAAAGGAGCTCGGCTTTTCTGGAGCTTCTGGTTATTTCCTGCTGAAAACCTCGTAGCAACAATTGGCGTAATGCACTGGGATGATCTTCTTACACAGAAAACATCTCCATAGTTGAGTCCTCCAAAGGGCAACATCTTTACAAGTACCACCACGAAATGTATGCTCAGGGTTTGCGTTAGCAACATTTAAAAAGTATTTTCTAGCATTTATTTGGCAGCTACACAAAGGACTTCCAATAAATGCCCACGTCTGTCTGTACTGGCACAGAACCCCCAGAGGAAGGCACTGCGGGGGCCCCCGGTCAGCACTTCGTTTAGTCTGGGGTTGCACCATCCAAAACATCCTTGAACCTCACAAGAGAACATTTCAAGGACACTTTTAGCAGACTTGTGATCACAAAGGGGAAAAAAAACCAAAGTATTTGAATTATTTATCCTTAACAGTATTTTTAGAGAGAAGAGGTTAAAATAAACTTTATCTGTAGGAAGCCTCAGCTTGATTGGAAACCTCTCCGTATATTTGGAGTCCTGTTTAATAAGGCATCCGGACAGAGGGAGCATTCTTCTGTAAAGCCCATTTGGCACAGAAGCCTGCAGCAAGAGCTGAGCAGGCAAATCCCACGGCAGGGGAGAGACAGCACTTTTTGACCCAAACAATGTCTAGACAGCCTGAAAACAGATAAATTAACAGGCAAGCAGCAGCGGCATCACACAGCAGCAAAGCAGTGGATATTTGTCACCTCAGTGATGGGTTAAATGAAGATTCAAGGCCTCGGTATAGTCTTTATGAAACACAATGTACTCCAGCTGTCTCCCTCCCTCCTCCTGAGCTATTTACTGTGTTAACAGCTCCATGCAGAAAGTTCACATTCACTGACATGGTAAACATTTCCCATCTTTTACAGGCTGCCCTAATGAGGCAGCGGGATCAGAACAAATTAGTGGCAGAACTCCCCCATCTCCGTGCACACGGTGTAGGAGCAAACATCCTTTGCATCTCGTGCACCCTGTAGAAGCTGCTCTTGGCTCCTAATGCGGCAATTCGTGGCAAATGAGAAAGTGGCTGTTCAGCCATAATGGTGTAACAGTATTTTTACATGCAGTTCCTGGTTGAGGATGCTGCGTTTGCTTTCCAGTCTGGCTGCCCTGTTTGAGAAAAGACGTCTTTTACTATATATAGCAGGGTCTGAAAAACACATTTCGCTACTCGAAGAAGCACGAATCGCTTCAGATGACACTTTGGGTAGGGAAGAGATGCGATTTCATCCACTGTGTTTACTGAAAATTATACACACACAAATTACCTTAATGAGATGCAAACCTTGTCGTTTGCATTTAGTGCACCACTAACGAAATTCTTCTAGCTGCAATGATAGTATATTTAGCATACAGAAAATAAATTTGTTACATCAATGCTGTCAAAATGAAACAAGCCAAACTGTGATTAAAGCAGTTATCATTAAACCAGAGGCTGACTTCCAGAGCTGTTGTGAAAACAGCAAAAGAAGCAATTTTCCCAAGTGCATTTCAAGTGATTGAGTAAAAATTGAACTTATGGTAGACTATGTTATAGAATACTACTTAAAGTGTTTGGATGATGATACTTCATAACACAGAAGCCTTCGTGCAGTACAATTTAAATCCTTTTTTTGTAGCAGAGCTTGAAAGCGTATTAAAGATTGAGAGACTTTCTGTGTGAATCATCTGTCCTATTCTCAAATATGACAGCAAGGAAGTTTTGTTTGTGTGAGATTCCCTCTGTATGCAGAAGGATGCACAGGAGAGAGGCAGGACTCCATATACCACACAAGATGCATGTCCTGGCTCTTGCCAAGCAATATTCTGTGCATCTTCAGTAAGGCAGGAGTTGTAAACATGTTGTATAATCACCTAACTGGGCTGTGACCCATTTGTAAGCAGCACAGGAAAAATACATCAAAGTCACAGATAGTCTCCTCAGACAGGCCTCGACAGATGCTCATCTGGTAATAACCTCGGACTGTGAGGGATGGGTGATTTATAAAGGTGTTAAGAAATAAAGATCTGCTTTTTATGCATACAGAAACCCTGGAGTAAACTCCCTACTGATTAACTCTGAAGTACCAGGAAAAGAAAAGGAAAAATAATTGTTTCAGAAACAGTAGAAAACTGAATGATGTGCAGTGAGAGACTGCAACCATATTAAAGGCACTGAGCACTGGTAGCCCTGAGATCTGCTGTCTGTTAGGCATATGTGAGGCTAAAGTGTAGCAGCCCCAAACAGCAACTGCCCTGAACTGCCTGTCACCCTCTTGTGTTTAACGGTGGCTGTCATCACAAGTGCCAAGAAGGCCGTGACAAACTACACAAGCAAGTCAAGTACCTTACTCCTTGCTAAAGCCCATCAAAGCAGATCTTGCACTTTGATTTCATGGCATTGAATCGCTTTGGTTCCTTACTGGTCTGGAGCTCTGCTTGCCACTGAGGGAGGTTGGGACTGACACTACTTGTGCCCCTACAGCTAGGCAGAGACTGGAGCAAGTGCATCACCTTCCAAATGTGTTACACATTCCAGAACGTATTATTAAAAGTAAAGAAACCTCATTCCACTGTGTAGTACCTCATTTTTGTGCAAGGCATATACAAGCACAGAGAGGTACTTCCATTCTTTCAAGCCTGCAGTCTCAGTATCTTAATAACATAAGCAGGTCTGATAACTGAAAGCTGAGTGCATGCAGACACCCTTTCTTGTCATGGGTTTTCTTCATGACAGTATTCTGTTTATATTCATTGTTCTCCTTGGAGCACTTTCCTTTCCGAAAGGTCTACTGGATTTAGGGAGGATGCATCATCGCTGGTAGACATCTTTTGTGGTCTAGACTTATAAGTTCTTGCTCTGTTGTTATATTGCTCCACCAGAAGGCTTATAAGTCACACTACTTGTCAAAGTTATGAGGATGCTGAATCACTTTTATTAGGCATCAAAGTCTCCCCCTCACCCTTTCATTTCTTTAACTGAAAACTTCATTAGATTGCAAAATGGCACCTCTGTGCTCAGACAGGCCTGTGGGCAAATCAGTTTCTTTCCTTTGTTAAATCTGATTGATTTATTTCACATATAAAATGAGCAGTAAATGTTCAAGTTCTAAAAAGTTATTTAGCAAGTGTCTGAGCAGAATGAAAATAGCTTTCTAAAATAGTGCAAATACTTATCATAAGCATATTAAAGAGACTCTTTTCATTTTCGGATGTTACCAAATGCTCATAAATTCTTAGATGTTCAAGTAGTCAGGCACCTGAGGAAGCTTGGGATAACAATTAATTATGAGGCATGCTGCTCGAGCTGAATTCTGCAGCACTGAAGAAGAAGGAGGTACCACTCTGTTTACTTAGAGGCAGGGAAACAAGAGGTAGACATGGAGGACTGCTTTGAGCCAGGCTACGATTGCAAGTCTCCCTCCAACCCAGCTGGCAGGCTGTGCACCCCAGGCATCACTGCACCTCCAGAGGACTCAGACAGGAATATACAGAACTGGAGTCTGGCAGTAAACCCTTATTCAGGCAATTTGTCAGAGATATCACTCAGACAATATTGTGTTGCTCTCATTTGGCCACTTGGCACTTAGTGACTCATAGAAGCTTAATGAGAAAAGACAGACACTTCTCAAGGGTGTCTCATCCCACTTGGAGGAACACGTCTTCTGCAGGATGCTGCCTCTCTCTACCCCCGTTTGAGACAAGTGCTAGAAGTTCAGCCTTGGCTGTGTTTAACCTGGGCAAAAGGTGAGGCAGCTCCCGGAGTAGGGAAACATCTTTTAATAGGGAGAAAGACAGATGTGAGCCTTGGGCTCAGCAGCAACCTAGAAGGGAGAACAAAACAGTGGTGGAGATGTAAGTGACAGCTTGTAGGCTGGCAGACTGTATCAGAGGCTTAGAAAAAACAACAAATCAGCATAAAGTTGCAGGTGAGCAAAGGCCAGTTTCCATTTCATGTTAATTTTGCTACAGACAGCTTGTCCTGCTGCCCAGCTCCAGGGTTACTGTGCTCAGAACCTGTTAATTTTCTGATTTCCTTTGACCGTATAAGAAGAAGAAAGCAACCCAAAAGGAGAGAGGTGTCTCAGAGGGGAGAAACAACTGAAGGAAAGAGAAAAAATCAGCTGAGGGAAAGTGGCAGAGGAGATCCAGGGATTATGCACTGTAAAAAAAGCTATGAGCACAGACTTTCATAGCAACTGAAGGGGAAAATATAAAAAGCACAACAAAAAGCCCCGTCTCCTGTGGTGAAACTTCACTGAAATGCTATTAAGGATAAATCTTTTATTGTATTGTCCTGCAGGCAGTCTGGTAAAAACTGTATTCTCAGCATAAATGAACTCTCCCATTATAAAATAGGAAAAAATGTCTGCTTTCAGGACTGGCTCTGTGTAATGGCTGCTGAGATATCCACTGGGGATATTTGGGAGCAGTAGCAAGTAGGAATAGGCCCAGATATTTCCTGCTGAAATAAGGTCTTCTGAATGAGCAGACACATCAGATGTGTTTGCAACCAGCTTCCCATGGGCTACCAAAAGACTGCAGTTCACATAAAGGATTTAGCCCAGGGAGAGCATTTAGTGAGAAAATAACTCCCTCTGCTCCGTGGTTTGTCAGGATCTCTTTTAATTGGCTCTCTGGCTGAGAGATAAGGAAAAACACTGGCCAGGTTAGCCCTGAGGGAGTTACAGCAAGGACAGATTTAACCCCAAAGTGAGAAAGGATTTTCAAAAGGAAAGGGGAAAGTTTTTAAAACCTTGGTCCAGAGCAGGAAGTCTCTATTTCAAAGAGACAGCTGCTGGTTGAGCAGCCCTTCTCCAACAACCATCACTGAGAACACCCAGAGGGCCCCGAGTCACCATCGCTGCTGGCAGGTGCCATAAGCAGGACACAGATGTGTGAATGAGCACTCAGACAAGCAGCACATCTCAACAAAGCCATTTCAGCCACAGAAGCTTGCCTTTTTTCCTTGCTTGCACAGTCCTTGCTGGTTTGTTACATTCCTGATGCAGCACTGCCCTCAGAATTCACATACGTGTCTTCTAACCTCAGCAGAGCTCTCACCAGTCAACCGACCTGTAATTTTAACAGAGATTTGCAGGCCGGATCTTAGAACAGTTTAGAGGTGCCATTATGTGTGTAAGGTCTGTGTGTGGTGAAACAGTCAACCATCAACTTGATAATGATACTGTTTGCATGCAAATCATGGCCACCAGATACACACACGCACATCTGCTGTGCGCCGACCTCGACTGCATGGGAAATGACAGGCTTGCTATTTCCAGTCTATCTGGCTGCAGGAATGAAAACTCATGTGAAAAAGCACAAAAAAAAGCACACTAAAAATGTTCTTATCTTGGGGAGATTTCTGCTTCAGATTCAGCCGTTTTTCTGAGGCCAACAGGCAGATAAATACCGCGTTTTGCCATCGCAGCACCATCCTAGTTTCTGTGCCACGTAACTCCTCACACCTCCTGAGCTTCTCCTGTGTCACCGTTCTGAAGGTCTTTGGAAAAAGCAATTCCCTGAAGATCCTTCTCAATCTGAGCATCTACTGCAGCCCCGATGGCAGTAACTGCTGCATTCCCCACCTGGAGCACTCTGTCTCTCTGTTCCCCCAGGGCAGCCTTGGTTCTGGGAATGGCTACATTTCAGACACTCAGATGACATTTTGGAGACCACATTTACAATGTTGCGTCCATTACTTTCTGAAACTGTAAAAATTTCTGTTTGTATGCATTATTATTTCTGTAGCAGCTCATGCTTAGGATAGAAGTACACTGTAAGCACAGGTGGAAGTGCTCAGTCTCAGTCTACATCTGTGTACATATGTACATTCTGTACATATGAGACTGTCCTGAAACCTCCTTTTATAGTTACAAAATATTATTCTAATTAAAGCTGTTCACATAGTTTTGTGGTTTGTTTGTTTTCCTTTTCTCTCACCTTGAACAGCAAAAACCATTTACATACCTAGCTTCATTTTTAGAAACACAGTAGGGATGGCAAGGAGGGATGCTGGGTACACCAGAACCAGGAGTTTATCCCATAGCAGGTTCCCTGCAGGAGCCGAATTTAAACACATTTTTCTTGATTTGGTATGATTAATTCTGATGCCAGGTATTTCGTGGTACCTTTGCTCAGAATAAATCCATGGGAATTGCAGACACTTGCTTCAAAATGACTGTTCAAAGTGCAGAGCACCAGGAAAGCAGGCCAGGGAGTAAGAGATGATGCAGATAGGTGGCTGTGATTTCCAACCTTTTCTTTCTCTTTTCTCCCTCCTCTCCTCTCTCTGCTTCAGCTGAGCCTAGTATTAGCACTGATGGCTGTGATTCACCATGTGTCAGACACCCTGGGGAAAAGAGAGGCAGGGAAGAGAAAGCACCGCTAGTCAGAGTAGGAAGAAAACATTGCTTTCCTTTTGATTTAGAATCTTTGTTCCCATCAATTCTTTGCAATTGTAACTCAACTCAGAAGTGGTAAAACAGTATTGCCCCAGAACTCACAGTATATAATCTGTAGCGGGGTGTCAGTGGCAACCAGAAGAAATGATCACTGAGTTCCAGCAACTGATGGTGGCAGTGTGGCAGTGGTCAGGTGGCAATGCTGAGCGTGTAGGTCTTCCCAAGAGTCTGCATCTTCTGTGCAATGTGACGTGGAGATGGGGAATTGTCATTGGATGTAAATTTCTGGGGCTTTTGAGGGACATATAACCAAAACCCTTGGCTCACTCACTCCATCTGGTTACAATACTGGGTCTTCCTTTCCCTGCCTTTGTGGAAAGCCTTTTCCCAAGTGACAAAATTGAGCATCAGCATCACTGCAAAGTACTCAGAGCATGAACATTTTTTGCCCGTTTTTCTGTGGCCATCCACTGGAGAATCCTTTCTCAAAAGACTTTTAGGAAGCAGAGACAGCCTCGCTATTGTGCGACAAAAACAAACTTGGTTCTGGGATCTCCAGGAAACTTAGCTGGCTTCCAGTTCCCCCAAAACTTAGGGTTGAGCCCTAATTGTAAAACATACAGGCTTTTGCTGGCTCAATTTCCAATGGAGTTATTAGCAGCAGTTATAAAACACCGCTGCAGTTGTGTCTTTATGCCCTCTAAAAATTATAAAAATTTTCTATCTGTCTTTTCTGGTATGTTTGGAGATGCCATCTTCTCCTTGTTTTCTTCCATGTTTATTACAGAAGAGCTGTCTAAAGCACAGCAATATCTGAGGTTTCAGTGTGGCCTGATAAAACTGCAGATTGCTGAGCTGAATTCATTATCAGCATATGGCTCCCATATAATAGAGGTATACGCAGCACCAAGCAGTAAGGGATCATTTATTGCAGGCTACAGATAGGATTCAGCTTGTGAAGTTACCAAGAATTTTTCTAGTGATATGGGCAGGAGAAATTAAATCCCAGGGTGCTGGAGGTCTGATAGATTGGGAAATTGTAGTAAAGCAAACTTCATGTCTATAAGAACTTAATGCACAGAAACCAAATGGGCAGCTTTCCTCCGACTCGGTCTGTTCTCAGGAAAACTTTCAGATACTTTCAGAGACACATTTGGTCCCTCTGTGCCAAAGCAGTCCCACAGCACACATGAGAACCTTGGATTTGCCCTGATGAAATCACCATTATGAAAAGAATCTTTTCGATTCGGTCAGAATTAATTCATTGAAAAAAACCTTGAGCTTAACTGGAAAACACAGGCTCAGGTGGAATATCCTTTGAAAGTTATGCAAGGGTATTTTTTTCCCCTCTACTTACATCTAAGATGGATTAACAGAGGCATATGGAAGAGATCAAATATACCTTGAAATAATGGATGTATAAATCAGTGGACTGAACCTCTTTTGAGTACTGGATAGGAGAGGAAGAGAGGGAATGTAAAAATATAGAGATCACTTACTGAGGGGATAGAATACTGAAAAGCCACAGTGGTTATAGGATCTTCAATATTTTATAAGAGGAAGCTTAAAGTTATTTTAATAAACCACTGAGGCCAGTTCTTAAAAAATGTAAATGTACAACTGTGCACAAAATCTGCATATGCAAATCATCCCAATTGGGCAAGCAAATCAGATAATTGCATGCAAATATGCCTACTCACTCTGTGCCTGTGTCTACAATGGTAGTAACTGTGCATGCAAATTAGGTACACATTTTGTACACATAAAGGTGCAGCTTAAATGGCATATGGCATGAAAATATGGCATATAATGTAACAAAAGAGGGAGAAGGAAATAGTGAAGGATGCAAAGTTAGCAGTAAATAATAATATGGAACGTACACAAACACACACACACGAATCAATAAACATGGGATTAAGAAAAAGAAAATACATGGGTCTTTTGAGAGCTTAAGGAACTGAAACAGCACACGATGAGTGGAGCGGGCGTCCATCCAAAGCTCACACAGCTTCCCAGGAGACCGAGTGCCCATTCGAAGCACAGGCTGAGTAGGGCTTCACCAGATTCCTGCTCGTTTGACCCAGTGTCCCCCTGAAGGGAAGATGGAGTTCCATCTCTCAGGCTTACAGAGGTGGAAGGCTCAGCCACGATGTCAACAAGAGTGCCAAGTGAATGTCAGATGCGGTGGCGGTTTCTTGTGATGCACGGACAGATGTCTTCAAGGAAAAAGGCTCTGAAACTCTTTTGTCTTTCAAAAGTATTGATTTTGCTTCAACTACCCTTTCTTCTGCTTGGGAACTAACCAATATGACCTCACTGCCTTTTTCCATTGGGCTTATTTGGATTCAGACTGCGTTATAACAAGATTGCTGGCAGAAAGGATGGATGGATGGATGGATAGGACTCTAACCTCAACTGCATCCTTGAACTTAAAATCTGTGTTATATCTTTAAAGCACTCAGACCTTTAGCTCAGTTGTTAGCAGATTAATGAGATGCACAGACTGACATTTTATTTGAAATTTTCCAGGCAGAGAAACATAAAGTGCTCAGCGTGAAGAGCAGACTGAGTAGCGATGACAGCATGCCCCCTCAATCACTCCAGGCTTCAGCATGCTCACAGATATGAAACAATGAGCAGAAGTTGGAGGATGGAATAAAAAACGTTGATTAAATTTTGACTCAGTCCTTTTTATGTATGCAACTCCAAATTTGTGCCACACTCAAACAGCCATAACGTTAGAGATTACTGACCACTTGGAGCCTTTGGGATTGGGCTCGTGGTACTCATACTATCAAAGACCTGTGTGAAGAGGGCAGACAATGCAAAAACATCTTGGTGATCCAGAGACAGTCACAAAAGTCAGACTTGCCCAAGGGCATCTGAAACATCATTGCACAGGAAACTGATGTGGCTGCATTGAGGATTGGGATGGAAAGTAGATAGACGTCCGGTCTCTTGTCTCCAGCTTTTTCAGTGTTCTTGTTGTCTGGTTTTCCTTTGCATCTCAGAAACCTAGGCAGGCTTTTGCCCTTGCTCAGACAGCTCCACAAATTCACTGAACAGCCCCACCATGGGGATTTTTCTGGCTGTTCTATTTCATGAACTCAGCGCACGTCCATGGAGCTGCTTGAGGAAGGCTGTAGAGGATGGCACTGTGGTGGACAGTGTAGGTAATGAAAAGAAGAGCATGGCTTGGGGAACCAGTTAGGCACCTTGCTACACTGAAAATAAGTGTATTTTTTGTATATCTGTGCCTTCTTTCTCATTGTTTTATTTTCCAAATGCAGTCATTCTCTAGAAGTCGGAGGCAGAAACTGCTGAGGTTTCTGCCATGCACAGCTTGGCTCTGTCCATCTTGTGCTACCTTGAAATGAGCAGCCACTTTCTCTTATGGATAACATCCTAGTGGACTGCTGTTTTATTCAGATCAACACAAAGTTTTAAAGTTTTAAATTCAGCTTTGGACCAGGATCAAATATTTTCCCTTACAGATCTGTATGGCCTTACATGCTGGAACAACAAAAAGTTGGAGCAACTCCACACACACTGAGTGCCCATACACACATTGAGAGAGCTTTCATTTTTCGGTACGTACCTGGGCTAAGCTGTTTTCACAAAGGAGGAAACTTAGCACTTAATGGATTTTGACCAAACTTCAAGTTAGTTTGGAAGTACATTCTGACATGCAGCATTAAAAATATTACTGGAGCTGCACTCAGAGGATTGGGAACAGACCAGGGCTTTCATTTCCTTTCCAACTGCAGCCTGAGCCTTTTGAGGCTTACTCTCATACCCAATAGAGTAGATGAGAGACTCTCCATTGGATTCAGGAGGAATTGGACAAATCAATACTATAATTTTTCTCTTAGGAGCAGTTATATTGGTCAAAATAAATAACTAGAACAAATGTATTTTAAACCCTTTCCTTCCCCTGACAAAACAAAAATATTTCTCATCAGAACTGGTCAGACATGTGTCTGTTAGTGGGATCACACACTGAAGCAGGGGATGGCTTCCTGGACACTACCAGCACGTGACTTGCAAATATTTCTTAAGAGACACATTGAGCATCTTTGCCAGAGTTTTGAATGTGGGAGCTTTGTCCCCACTGACAAGCTAAACTTACTTATTGCTGTCAAAAGTAGCATTCAGAGTTCAACTCATCTGATCAACCATATGTGATAAAATTCCCCTTTTAACAAAAAATTAAAATAACATCAGGTAAACTGTGCATTATATCCAGCTTGTTCCTTTCTCCCTGTCCTTGAGGAGGAACTGGGGACTTCCTGGCTGACAAATAGATTTCAGCTTCTGGAAAGGCAAGAATCAAAGCATTTGTAAGCCTACAGAAGATAACAAGGAAATAAGCATGAACAAACGTACACTTACTGGGAAGAGACTGCATCAAACCAAGCTCATTTCTTTGCATGACAGGGATGGAGGAGAAATGGTTGTCATGGCTTGATTTAAGCAAGTCTTTTGACTCTGACTCACCAGCCGTTTTTATAGGCAAGCAAAGATTCTCACTCTTAATGAAGCAGCTCAGCAGTGGGTGCAGTCAGAGTTAGTGAGACACAGCTGCAGCAATGACAGCACCAACAGTCTGGGGTGGCAGGAAAGGCAACTGCTCTCATAGGGGATAGATAAAACAGTGAATCCCCTCTGCACACAGTGGAAGCTTTCTGCAGAAGTACAGTTTCCACGTGCTAAGAGCAATTTCTAGAAAGTAGAAGTTAACAGATTGCTGTTAATTGTTTGGAATTGGGCAACCATAGGAACTCTGAAAAACATGGCTGGATAAACCTTCCCACAGTCTTCATAAACTTTAAAAGATGATAATAATAATAATCATGCTAATAATGATGATGATAGTAGTAATAAAAATGATAATAATAATTAATAGTAATAGAATGTTGCAGTTGAAGTCAAGTGCCAAAGTAGGATTAAATATTTGCACAGCACTGTTGCCCAGGGGCCAGAAGAAGTTGGGGTCAACAAACATTCATTATGCACCAACATCTCTTCATTTTGATCTGAGCATGTGGCAGACATCTGCAATGAAAAATGCATGTGTACAAGCTCCAGAAGTAGCTGATGTACTCAGTGTCACCCAGTTATCATGGATTTAATGAAATCTAGGTTAAATCCCCTATGAGATTGGGGAACAATGCCTTTTCTCTTCATCACAAATCTCAAGCTCGCTAGCACTGAGTGAAAGATGAAGTGTTGTGTGCTTTACAACCCGTTCCAAGCCCTTGTGGGATTAGTTAATTATTCTTTGCCATAATTAAGGCACAAACAATTGATATAAGAATCTCAATTTGTTTATAGTGTGAGGATTCCCTTCCCCCAAGGCTGGAGAAAGCTACAAATATATTTGTGCTCCAAAGCTGCTGTTCTCCAAAGGGAGATTGTTCTGCTTGGCTGAGAATGAAAGCCATCTCGTCGCTGTGGCAGGTATGGCTATATTAAGGCAGCAGTTGAGGGCCCTCAGGAGTTTCTTCATTACATGTTGGAACAGCTTCATTCTTCAAGGACTGGCATCAAGCCAATTAGTCCTATAGGAAGACTGATGTTTTAACTAGACACATCCATCTACGCTGCAGCTTTCTAAATACACTGTTTTCTAGGTATGCACTGCATGCCCATTTCTATTTCTCATTCTCTACAAAGGTCAAAGGACATCTGCCATTTTTTGTTCAAGGCAGATGTTCCAGGAACCTGGAAAGCATGTGAGTGAAAATCAGACATTGTCTTTTTTGTATTAATTACCTACAGCACATGCGGAGGGACTAAAATTATTATTTGGCCTTTCACCCAGTAATTGATCACAGGTTTAAGGGACTAGAAGCAAAGTAACCACAGTCCGTAAGAAGGCTGCGGGGTGAGCTCACTGCAGCCTTTCCATACCTGAAGGGAGCCTACAGAGGGGAGGGGAATCAACTCTTTGAAAGGGTTGATACGTGTAGGATGAGGGGAAATGGTTTTAAGTTGAGGGAGGGGAGATTTAGGTCAGACATCAGGGGGAAATTCTTTACCCAGAGAATGGTGAGGTGCTGGAACAGCTGCCCAGAGAGGTTGTGGATGCCCCGTCCCTGGAAGTGTTCAAGGCCAGGTTGGATGGGGCCCTGGGCAGCCTGGTTTAGCATTAGAAGTGGAGGTTGGTGGCCCTGCATGTGGCAGGGGGGTTGGAGATTCATGATCCTTGAAGTCCCTTCCAACCCTGTCCATTCTGTGATTCTGTGATTCTGTAAGCATCCAGTGAGATCCTGCTCAGAAAATCTAGCCAGGAAAAAAAAATAAAAATAAAAAAAAAAGTAGCATCTCAGGAAACCTGCAGGCACTGAGAAATGGGAGCAAAACTGTGCAGTGGCCAAAGTAATAAAGGCAACCACCTACATTAAAGCCACATCCCCAGGGGCATGACTCTGGACATGTTTGTTCTAACGTGCTGTGGAAGGACAGCCACCCGGCTGCAGCTCACCTCCCTCCTTCCCTGCACTGCCACGATGCAGGCACAACCCGACACATCCTCTGAGCGCGCCCACGGCTGCTGCCTTGCTGTGAGGAGCTCCTCTCTCCAGTGCTCTTAAGGTGTGTCAGCTTTTCACCTTCCCACCTGTGTGTTATGACCTGATAGAAAACTTGTGTGCTGGGCAAGAGGGAACCCAAGAGGCTGTTTTCTCTCTGCGGACCTGCAAGAACTTCTTTACAGTGCGGGTGACGGAGCACTGGAACAGGCTGCCCAGGGAGGTGGTGGAGTCTCCTTCTCTGGAGATGTTCCAGACCTGCCTGGATGCCTACCTGTGAGACCTGCTGTAGGGAACCTGCTTTGGCAGGGGGTTGGACTCGATGATCTCTGGAGGTCCCTTCCAACCCCTACAATTCTGTGATTCTGTGACCTGACTCACAGAGTGCATCTCAGCAAGGAATGTAGACTGCTCCAGGTTTATTGGGGATGGGATGCTCCTATTTTTTTCAGCAGCACTTCAGCAAGAAAGCTGCCTTTGTCAGTCTGCATTGCAGTGAGCAAATGGGAGAAAACGGCCCCAAGATCCTAAGTCCTTCCTGACACACATTAGCTGTAAATGTGAGCCTCTGTGTGCTCAAATGGGGGGCAAAGTTACATTAGAACAAACAAAAATATTTAATAATCAGAGAATCCCACAGAGTTTGAGATCTACAGTAAGTATTACAGAGATGTTTTTAACATATTCTAGTAGTATTGTAAATAGTCCTGTACTTAGTACTGAGCGTATAGAAGCTGGCTGCAGATTGTAACTGGGTTTCTCTATGATAAGTATTACAATAATGTTATAAGCATTACGATAATTAAAGCAGCTACTCCCTAAGTGACGTTCTCTATCATCTCTTTGGTAATTAATTTCCCCACTAAGGTGCAGCCTCTGCTTCTTCAGAGAAGCACAGAGGTGGTGCGGACACAGTTCTTGTTCCTGAAATACACCAAAGCAGCTCTGCCAAAGCCAGGAGGAGGTTTCTGCTGACTGCTTGTGCAGCCCCAGCAGATGAAGCAGGGGTCATGCAGGGCAGCATGCCTGCCAGGCTCTGCAGAGTGAGAATGAAGGCTGTGCTGCCATTCCTTCCTCTAGGAGTAGTCTGAACGCTCTGAAATCCTAAGAGGGCAAATAACCCTGAATTTTCACAGCTCTCTTTTGGAGGTACCAAACTCCAGACTGTCACAGTATATATCATCTAGGCCACTGCACCTACACATCTCAGCCGCTTTAATATCACATGTTGAAAGGGAAAGGTCTTGTATGCACAGGCACCTAAGGAGGGTTAAACAGTACCAAACTTCAGATGTCTCCATCTGATCTGCTTGGCTGGACTTCCTTTGTAGTCAGTGGGCAATCACACTTGCGGTGTGATTCATCCAACCTCTTTCAGTAGCCAGCTGCCAGTCAAGGTGACTATCACCTTTAAAGTGTCTCTTTCTCTGCACCGAGTACAAAAGAAGTTGAAAAGACCGTTTCACACCAAGATGCCTACATTGTGGACATCTCCAAACAGGTGAGATGAATCCCAGCCAAAATTTATATGAGCAAAGGGAAAATCAAAAAGCTGAGAAATTGCTGCAAAGCATTTAGCAGCACCCTATGAATTTCTTTTTGTTACGTGTCTGCCATGGGATGATCAAACTACAGTTCTGATGTCATCCTAATGTACTGCCTGTCTTCTGCTTTAAGTGCAGTTTTACATTCTCACAAAACACTTTCTTCACATGGTTACTCCTCACAGGATAAAATATTAAGGTAAAAGAAGAGGAGAGGGTATTATCAAACGAACTACTTTTTTTGCAGTGTATGCAGCAAAATGGAAAAGCTAATTTGTATCATAATAGCATGTCTTGGAAGAAGAGATGGGAACATTTATTCTTCTAGTTTTGCACAAATGCAGAGTCCTCAGTCATCCTGCAGCAATGTCTGACTTTTAAATCATTTACATCTTCTCCCTTTGTGTGTGGCACTCTATTATAGGAATTGCAGAACCACGGTGCTTATCCTCCGGATGTGTCATATGTTATTTGGCTGCAAAAAATTAAAGCAGCTACTTCCTGAGTGGCATTCTCTATCATCTCTTCGGTAATTAATTTCCCCATCAAATGTTGACCATGAGTTTACAATTAAAAAAAAAAAAAAGAAAAAAGCAATTTGGAGAGGAGACAACCCGCAATGGTTGGATGAGCTTTTGAGCCCTTTGTAATTGAAGGCCTTGCTACTTGCCAAAGGGTACTTTGAGTGGCTTTCCAGAGGTGATGTCAACAAAACTTTCACGGAGATGACTGCTGTCAAGAAGAACAACCTCGTTAACCTTCAGTCCGTCCCAGGGCTGTCTGCACTACTCGGCACGAAAAGCTATCAGAATAGTGCCAACCTACTTCTTACCCGTCACAATTCAAATGACTTAAGTCCCATGAGGGCCATCTCTTTTAATTAGTCACTAGTGCCACTGTCAGGTATTTTGTTCACACAACTGTGTGAAGGAGTGAGGATTAACTCGTTTCCCCAGTAATTTTTGGTTAACATCAGTTCTGTTCCTCCTCTTCTGTGATGGCACAGTCTGCTCTCCCAGAGCAGGGAGCCCCTGTTTCCAGCAGCACAAAGAAGCTCCTTTCTGAGAGGTGCACACTGCTAACTTTTCTGCATGCTTCTGGTAAAGATGCTCTCCTTTGTAGGGCCGTACATCTGAATTCATGACTGCTCACACACGTTCCCAGTTGTCTTCACTTGTTTTAAAGCACCTGCACCCTTGTTTACTCAGTGTTGTATCTCAGCATAGGAAGCTCCTAGGTTCAGAGCTTACCTTCTATTATTTGTTTGCTGATATAAATATTTCTTCCAGTATTTACCCAGCTTATGTAAGCTCTTATAATTATGTCAGCATTAGCTGACATAATTTCTTTGTCTGCTCACTTTTGGCTATACAAGTTCATGTCTGCTGGGCTGTGCTGCTGGCATCCGCTCATCGGGATGCATCGTCCCTAAGGAAGGTGGAAACTTGGACACTGATAGAAAGATGTTTTCTTAGTGTTGTTGCTCCTGGTTCTTAGCTCTTTAAAGTCCATGCAGCTTACTCCAGGGATATTTAATATTTTAATAACATGAGTTTCTTCAGCTTTCTAATCACTCTCTGGTTTTACAGCACTCTGTATTCAACTGCAAGTCTCACGATATTTCACAGGTTTTCTTTTTTAAAGCCCCAGCTGCTCAATTCATGCATTGCAAAATGCTCTCATCTTTCATTTTAAAAAATTCATCTTCTAGTTTTTATGTTTGTGGAAAGGAGCCTGAAAACATGAAGCCCCTGTAGAGCTCCAGAGAGAGAAGGCCAATAAAAGGAATTCAAAGAATATTAGTTTAAGCCAATCTCATGATTTCTTTTTCCCCAAGGCCTGGCTCATGATTTTTGAGAACTGGCATTTGGAAATGCTGGAAACATAAAACTCTTAGTAGGGAACAGGGGGAGTTACTAAGAAGCATGAAGAGAGAGAAGATTTATTCACTAAAATGTGAGCATTAAAGAATTGAAGAAGGAGCCTTGTTAAAGGCTAGCAAAATTCTATTACTCTCATACTCAGCAATTCTCCTACACAGTCCCTGGTGACTTAAAGGTGCATCATTTTATTACTCTTAATTTCACCAGCAGCTTGATGGTGTGAACACAGCAAAGTCATTTGGCTCACTGGAGAAAGAAGAGGGCATTTGGGGGCTGTATGTGGCTTCATATCTTTTAACAAAAACTATCAGGTCAGAGGACATCAAACAGAACATTTCTGGTCTGGTTTATTTTACCCCTACCAAGAATCCTTGTGCCTTACCTTGTTATACAAAAGCATTTTTTCCTCAGCTTCAGGAGAAGTTCGTTTTTATGATATAAAAACAATTATGGAAATCATTTGTTTTTTAAAACCCATCCTAAAAGCAGGCTGTTTTATACAAGTCTTTCTTTTTAAATGAGCTCCACTATCACAACTGATCATAAGGCCTTTGTTGACCTATTTAAAGATGTCCAAAGAATTCAAGTGTTCATCATGTTAGGCAAATACCAAATCTTTACCATAGTTAAACCCCAGCTTTGTCTGATGGATATGGTACATGTATATGCCTTGAGATTGCTAGACCACATGTTACAGATATAACAGAATCAGTCTATTTACTGAAATTCAGTAAGATGTTTTTTGCATTCTTTGGATACTGAAAATCTGTAGTATATCTTACATTCTCTCACTAAGATAAAAATATTTCGATATTATCTCTTACCCATTCATCAACTGAAGTGGGGAAAATTCACATTTTTGCTCTTATATCAATGCAGTCTTTGGACTCTAGGTAGTATACCCTGAACAGATGAAATGGGAAAGCAAGT
This sequence comes from Tympanuchus pallidicinctus, assembly GCF_026119805.1. Taxonomy (NCBI): domain Eukaryota; kingdom Metazoa; phylum Chordata; class Aves; order Galliformes; family Phasianidae; genus Tympanuchus; species Tympanuchus pallidicinctus. The sequence continues at coordinate 2,487,282 of NW_026294722.1, forward strand.
AGCTGCAAAGGAGCTGATGTTGAGTCAGAAACAGAGAAGGCCTGGCTACCTTGCCTGTGTCAGACTAAGGCAGAGACTCAAGCACTTTCAAACCCACGAATGAAAAATTACCGAGGCGATTGCTTGGGCCTGAATGCAGCTACCGGAAGGCTCAGAAAATGAAAAATGAATCCAAGATTTCTCTACCCAAGATCTTTGTATAAAGTGGCAGGCATTTGTATGCCTAAAATTGCCTGCCTAGCCTTTTCAAATAAACTATGAAAAGTAAAGGAACATGCAGAATAAAGCAGCTGGAAATGTAAGAGACTGCTCGTTTAGCTCTTGTGATCACACGGTGTTCTGTATGCACAGCTGCCCCAGCAGTTTCCCCATCAGATGTGCTGCTGCATTTGTGCGTTTATGCCATGGACAACAAACTGCAGAAGATTCAAATGAAGATGCTTAAGAGGATTTAAGGGAAGTGCTGCAACACAAGTTGTGTTTGACTGCTTGAATTACATTTAATCTGGCTCCCCCAGAGATAACAATACTAATATAATATGCTGTAAAAGGGAGTTTAAAAATCTTAAATTGAATCGGTATGTTTACTATCAAAGTGGCTGTGCGCAGTGCGCGGTACAAAGTTTTAATACTTTCAGCAGGCAAGTCATACATCTTGTCTAGACACCGGGGAAATTTTCAGACACAAAATTATTCTAAATGCTAAAACAAATAATGCAGACTTTACCTCACATCCCTAGCAGATTGTGGAATGTCATTTACTTTAAATTTGCAGCCAGACATCACATAGCCAGAGAAATTGCCTGTATGAAAAATAGGCTGACACTTATCACTGCATTCCAGTGGGACCAGGCAGTGATGTCAGCGCTCTCTGTCTCTCCCAGACAATTGAGCTTCCTCCAAATCAATAAAAACAAGGTTTATTGGTATGTTTGCTTTATCACACTTGAGCCACTTTCATCGTCCCAGTGACAAAGTCTTCACAAATTGAATCATTAAGCACAGTAATTGTGTTTCAAATACATTTTAGAGAGGAGGAAGGGAAGAGAGTATAAAAGAATATTCACTGCAGTATTTATGGCTGCAGAATTTAGATTTGTAACAGTTTGCTGTACCTATATTCTATTTTTCAATATTCCTTTTCGAAGGAGCAGGGGTGGGGGTGGAGGAGGGACTCCAGTAAGTGGAACAAACAGTTGCACTCCAATTCAGACTAGCTAAGCTTTTAATATTTTGCTGAGGGAACGTTATATAAGGAATTTCTCAACAGATCCTTACACAAAATGCCAAACTTATTTTAAAATTATTTCTTAAAAATAGATGGGCTTAGGAAAAAAAAAAAAAAAAAAAAAAAAAAAGGCACCCCGGAGTCAGGATCTAAGGACTGCTCCCATCCTTGTGGTTAAAATAATTCCTTCCTCGGTGTTGCTCAGTCCCTTACGCAAGCCTGTAAACTCATTTCGCCCCAGCACTCTTTAAATCTTTGTCGCTCTTTGCATATGTGGTTGCAATTTACATGCCACCCACATTTAAAGAGGTATTGACATTTTCAAGTCGGCTATTTTAGCCCCTGGATTTAAAATAGTATCAATCACACTTTATTTCCTCACTCTGGAGCTCAGGCCTGTGCTTGCTGCACACCCAGCTCTCTCCGCAGCACAAGAGGTGGCTAAAAGCCATCTGCAGCCCAGCAGCCCTCCAGCTGGCTGCCAGGCCTGGGTTATGGAACCCTGGTGGGGATGGGGCCGGGTGCCCCCAGCCATGGAGATTTTGGCCTCTCCGTTCTCATAGTTGCTATGCAAACCGAGTTCGTGGCTGTTTGGTGGATGGCCCAGCGGAACACAGGCACCGTTCACAAAACTATCCAGCATTATTCAGCAAAATCGGGTGTGACTGGCGTTCTGGGCGCTGAAGGGGCCTTTGACGAAGCTGGCATGCAAATGGCATTGTTCCGTGCTGAATGGCGGTGACCTGTGCTGGGCAGGGTTAGGTCAGCGGCAGGCCAGGCCGAGGGCTCATAAAAGTCCCACATGCTTCAAGCCCGACTTGGGAGTAAATCGGGGATTCCTGCAGACAATGGCATGTGCGCTTTTGTCCTAGGCAGCAGCCCTCGAGAGCGGGAGGGCCGCAGACATGGGCTTGTCTCCAAAGATGTGCGCAGGTCGGGCTGCAAGCACCAGCATTCCCCTCTTATTAGGTTTCCTGGGTGAATCAGAGAGCATTTCTCCCTTCCCTCTTCTTATCTTGCTGCATTTTTCGTACTCAATTAGCCTGAATGGAACATGATCAAGCTCCTAGCTGGAGTTTCCTCCCAGCACACTGGTATCAGACCTTTCCACACATTCTACAAATGGTATTTTATCATCGAAAATTAAATCTAGACGGCAATGATGTTCAAGTACAGAACACTTAAGAATATACGAGCGCTTCCTCCGCTGCGCCGGCTCTCCAGATGAATGGAGGAATGTCAGTCAGGAGCTGCTGCTCTCCCAGCAGCTCTAAATCACTGCAGGCCCTTCCCCACGTTGCACTGAGCGGCCGCAGAGCCAGCAGCACGCCTCACACAGCAGGAGGTCCGCCGTGGTGCTGGCAGTCCCTGAGCTCTTACACACCATTCATTCCCTCACACATGAGCGCAGGACGCTGGAAGGCTGTTTGCTTTAATGCGTGGCTAAGAACAAAAATCGAATGCCTTTCAATGGCATTATTTCTTGCACAGAAACCATCTTGTGTGTGTTCTGATGGAGATTTATTTCTCTAAAGGCATAAAAGGGTTAAGGATCCACTTTGATCCTGCCAGTGAAGTGAGGGCAGGATTGATGGCCTTCCTGGGTGACCCTTTGCCTTACTGAGGATGGTGCTGAGGCAGGAAAAAGTTCTGCACAGCAGACATTCCACAGGGGCTTCTTAGCACCATTTCTAGAATCACTTGTGCCAGGGAGGGTGTCCATGAGCCCGCTCTGCTTTCATCCAAAGTTGCAGCCAGCAACTGCAGACCACCTCTGTTCCTGCAGCTGGAGGAACAGCAATATTTTATGGTCCATCTGCTAATTCAAAACAAATGCCACCCATTCGCACCAACATAAAACCTTCCTGGAACTGGGAGGGGAAGGATATTCATATATTGTTCACGTGTGTGAAAAAATACATATAAAATCACCTACATCTGGGTCATTTCCTCTCATCATATCGAGAAAAACAAACGTAGCAAGCAAACAGTTCAGACACATGGGCTTACTGACAATTAAACCTTGCATTTTAAAATGACTGTGGTGCAAATTAATTCAGTCGGCTGTAGGGCTGCCCCAAAATAAGAGTCTGGGTTTGGTAAGTCTGTCAGTGACGGCTCGATTTCCCAGTATATATTTACACTCACATCAAACTTGGTGAGTGGGTTTGCTGTCGAACTTGCAAAGCACAAACCTGACAGTTTGGTTTGAAGTTCCCCACACGAGGGTCATACAGGAACACTGAATAGATGCATTTGCTATAGGTTATAGCAATCTTGACAGTAATGAATGAATGACTGCTCCTAAAAAGTACATCTTGTTCTGACATTATCGCTTCGTTGCATTCTAAAAGTGGCTAAAACAGAAAGAGTCTTCCTCATCTTTCCCCAGCCCTGCTGCCATTCAGTGTCTCTTCTGGTTCAGCAGTCTGTACTTTCCAACTGTTTTCAAGGGGCTATGTAGTTACACCAGTGGGACATGATGCACAGTCGTAGCATTTAAAGCATAACAACAGTCTATTTTTCCAGAGAAGTGCTTAGATTATCAAAGCAGTGAAGTATTTTCCCTTCCTGTGTGTCTAACTAACCAGTCAATATTCCTGTTTAAATAAATAAAGCTCCCATAATCTGTTCTGCTGCAGCCTTTTTCTGTTATAACCAAAGGCAGGAAACGTTGCTGACTTCCATGGGAGCAGCATTTGCATCATGAGTAACAATAGGTTAAACACAATACACCAACCCCTGACTTAAACAAAACTCAAAGAGACATGACCACCTAGAAAGCCACGCTGCCTGTGGTGAGGGACAGCTTGGCCGGAACAGCAGCAGTGGCAAAAATAAAACAGTCTAAAACAGATACGAGAAATGATGAATTGACTTTGCATGACTATTTTTGCTTAAAATTAGGGCAGGCACTTGAGAACTTTGCTGAATCAGGGCCTTGATGATCGGTATCAGTAATGAATGCAGACATTTGGGAAGGTACGTTTCATTGCTGCCATCATATTTTATTTTTGGAGACGTTAAAGAAAGATATAAAGAAGACATAAAGCAAGTAATTAAATTTCTGTTTTGTGTAATGCAGAGCAAATATTTGCTTCGAGTTTTATGGCATCTTGCAAATCAAAATCATAAATGCAGATGAGCCTTTGTTTAAAAAAAGGCAATCTGATAGATCAGCATAAAAGAATAAGAGTCTTTGGTTTGGAAGAGAAAAAGAGAACCCTGACATGAACGTGAACATGAACACATTAAATTAGGTGATACTAAAGGGAATTTGCTGAAGAGGGTAGGAGTTGTCAAGTGCCTTCGCAGCAGCAAACATCCTCTCACTTCTCAAGTTGGCATGGAAGTCAAGAACACAGACTTACTTCAGATAAGATATTTTAAGATATTTGTTTTACATTTGCTCGTGAAAGTGCTCTGACAGCTTAGCTAAGAGGAATTTGTATTTGAGTGAAACTTGGATTAGATAGGAGTCAAGAGAATACCAGTGTTGGACTGGAACCAGCGTTAGACAATGGAAACAAGCCGGTGAACAAGTTACTGGGGAATATTTTCTGCAGCACATTCTTTCTAGTTTGAACCTTGCAGGAAGGAAATCCAAAATGCCAAAACCACCTGTTAGAGACACAGGAAAAGTTTGGTTTCCGGGGAGTCCAAATTCATTATTTTCTTTCTTCTTTCTTTTTTCTTTTATTTTTATTAACACTTTTAGCCCTGTAAATACTGCCTTGAGCTTGACCTAGTCAGAAAGCAACGGAACACTGAATACTTGCTACAGTTTTCAACAGTATCTTGACTTTTAAAGGAGGAGGAAATAAAGCTTGGGTCCAGAAAAGCCAGTGCAGTCATGAGATCCAGTGTTCGTAGGTTTCCTAAATTCATCTCCTTTCTGCTGAGCTCTCCATGCTGCACCTTACAGCCAGGCCTTTTTAGCAGAAAAGGGGAAGGCAGCCTGTGGTAGGGGTGCGTTGAGGCACACGGTAATCCAGCCAGAGAGCTGTGCCCACAGAGGATTCTGGGAGCTTAAATCAAGAGTTACAGTCTTACATGAAGCTTTTTATAAAGCAAGAGACTTAATGCAAAACAAATTGAAAAATAAACAAATTTGAGGCGGAAACATTTTTACCTGCCCTGTTCTGAGCAATGTGCACGTTGGTTTTTTCATCCTTTTGCTGACATTCCCAAAGCAGAAACCTCAGCTGCTACCATTCTGCATTTAACACACAGCTAGGTGCACAAGAAAGATATGTTGAGCATCAAATTCCTCCAGTTCTCAGACAAATTAACCCCTCTGTCTTTGCCCTTTAGTTCAGTATTGTACATGACAAAGTGAAAAGGTGAGCTGTGTAAGAAGAAACAAATCTGCATTAATCACAGCAGCTAATACAATTAAAAGCGGGCAAACAGAACCAGATTAGCTCTGGTGCACATAAGCCCTTCCAATAGCAGAAAAAGGAGATAAAAGTCAAAGATACAAATCCTTCACTGTCTAATCAGAAAGAAAAGCCAGATGATTGCTGCTTTGCTAACTGGAAAAGATCGGTCTTCTCTATGTTTACAGCAACTAACAGCAAACATGCTGATGTATTTTCTGCTGTTTCATGTACAGCCAGGGTCTAAAAGATGAGCTAGCATAAGTAATGCACAGAGCAGAGTGTATATTTATAGCTTAAGCACCATCCTTTACCTGGCTGCATGAACTGCACTGACATCATAGTCTTATGAACCTACTCGGCTGCAGATCTCCTTCAATATATCAAGTAACAAATCTGGCCCATTAAGCATTCCTCTGCTAGCACATGAAACACTCTCCTGACCCCACACTGCACATAGGTAAGATTCTCCCCTGTAATGTCCTTTAGCATATGGTCAGTGGACAGAATCTGGGCAGATTCCAAAGAAATTTGTACTTCCTCAGCTTTTGTCATTTGTAATCCTGCACTACTGTGCCCTGGGGGTAAATAATCAGCCCCATTTTCCTAATGAGGAAATTCATCCAAGGTCACACGGTGAGCCAGTGGTGCTGCAAGGAATGAAAAACAGGTCATGGGTGGGAATCACCTGCTCTGTGCTCTGTGGTTTCATTGCATTCCAGAAACTACATTTATTTAGTATGATAATAAGCCATCACCTGTTGTAACAAGACGATAGCGACCGAAAAGAGGCAGAAATATGTTGAAGCAATGTGGTAAGCAACAGTAGCTAATAGGAACTATAATAAGGCTAGGGAATTAGGAAGGAGCTAAGCATATTTCTGGAAAAGAGTATTATGGTGAAGTGTTACTGATCAAAGCCTGTAGGCCCTAATCCTGCAAGTGCTTCCTTATATGTAGGATCGTATTATTGGAGTCCCATGAAATGCAGTTCGGTCACAAATTATAAGGTTTATATGTAGTCTCTGTAAACTGCAGCTGTTACAAACATGAAGTTACCGGACAGGGAAGTGGTCCCCAGGAGGCCACTGCTGTGGCCTCTAACTGGATTCTATTAGTATAGTATAGTATTTTCTATAGTATAGTATAGTATTTTCTATATATATGTTCAAGTTCAATGCAATCAACCTGTTCCAGATATATAGGAAAACAAGTCCTGCATGTTCTTTATCTTCCCACATCAAATGATACGAAACATTAGAGATGCTCTGACCATTTTAAATGCTTTGCTGCTTTCACAGAATCTCATTATATACTAACACATCATTTGTTATGAAATTATGCATGTCACATTTATTTTTGGGAATTAGTGTTTCTATATCCTAATGGAGAAGCACAGCTCCTCCAGCCCCAAGAAAGAACTCAGTAATCCATATTCCTTGTGTCTAGCTACAAGTAGGTCATACTTATAAGCTTCCCATCACGTACTGGCTCTGGTGCCTGGAATGATCTTTCAGGTTGCAGGTAAAGCTACATTTAGCTCATGACCCCACTGTACTCAGAGTCTTAGTTTATTAATATAGCTATTATTCTCTTTCCCTCTGGCTTTATTGATTTCCTCTTACTGTGAAATACTGAGGTTATTTTCAAGTCTGTCTCACACCAAAAAGCTTGACTTTTCCCACTTGAACCTTCCCTCGACGAGCTCAAAACAGTGATAGAATGAATGGAAAATTGCAAGCAATACTGCTGATGTCAGCTGAGACGGCTCATACACGGGCATTTACACACTTGCCTGGATTAAGACATTCCTGATCTGGGACTACTTTGAGGGTTTCCTACAAACCCAGTGATAAAAATACAGCCACGTACCTGACTGTGAATAACGAGGCAGCCACACTGCAGGCTTGTGAACCGGCTGCTGAATGCTTGCGCTTACTGCATAGAAGGCTTTGAATATCTCAAATGGAAAAGTCATGACAGAAAAAGCCAGAAGTCATGTAGATATCAGGGTGGCAGACAGGAGCAGTTCAGGATTTAAGGGCTGTCCTTGTGCTGGCATTAGAGGTCACATTCAAAATCCCTGTCTCAGGGAAGAGCCTTTGTCAGGCTCTTAGGGACAACGTTGGAAAACTATCAAAATTGCAAAATCTCATCATTCTCAAAACAACTGGCTTATTGCTGGGGACTTTGCCTCCCTAATATAGATCAGTCCTGCAGGAGGCCTCTGAGATGAAATGCCATTGCAAGTTTTTATTGCCTGCTTTAAGCTTGAATTTCACAGAACTCTTTCTGTTCGGTTGTATCCCACCTGCTGGGATATTTTTGTTCCTAATCATAAGGAAACTTGCAGCACATTAACCTTCCAGAGGGAGAGTACTTCATCTTTCAGGATTGCATCAGCAATAAAACTTGTGTCTTACATAACTTCTCCATCAAAAAGAACTAAAAGCAGTGGTATGGATTTTAAAAGGTGGAATAATTGCAGCAGAGCCATTATTGTCACCGTCACGAGACATTTGGAGCGATAAAAGTCACTCAAATGGGGAGTGCTAATTGATTAATTATAATTAAATAAAACTTGTGCCATTCCCTGAAAAGCTCACACTATTGCACAGACTGCTCATCCGCCTCTGTCCTCAAAACCTATGGGTTCACAGCATGCTGCAGTGCCGCAATCAGACTTAGGCACAGATATGGGGGTAGCCTTGCTCTGATCTGTCCCCTACCATCCCTGGCAGAGCCCTCTGTGCCCACCAGCAGCCCAGGCAGCCCTGGCAGAGTTCAGCAGCCGCCCTGTGCCCCAGCTGCACCCGCAGCAAGTGAAGGTTACTGCGGCACTTTTACAACCGAAGCCCATTAAGCAGCTGAGGCGATTCAGCATTTTGATTCAATGCAGCATTTATTTGACTGATTGTTTGTTTTTTCCCCCCTCATTTTCAGGGTTTCATTGTTCGGTGCTTTTTCCCCCCCGGTTGTTTTTGTGCCTGCAGTTCTTCCCTGTGGTTTGGGAGGAGGTGGGAAGCGCTGAGCCCGGGGTTCCCCCGCTGTGCTGTCTGCCTGGCTGCCTATTTATAGCCCTTCTCTCACTGATCTGCAGAGATGCCAGAGTTTTGCAACTATGTGTTGGGGACTGAATCTTGCAGTGTTTACTGCCAGACAAAATTCAAGTGAGTCAGTGAGATTTTTGCCTCCTTAGGTCTGTAGATGAAAATAAATCAAGCCTAAAATTCTTTTTATTAAGTTCTAGGACACTTCTGTTTCATCCTGTCGGAAGCATATTTTCAGAAGCAAACACCGTCCTCCTGCTGTGTAAGAGCAGGCACTAATCCCATGTCTATGAGTTTAGGGGACATGAGCCACAGGGTTTGCAACTGCAGATGGTAACTACATGTCCCCTTCCATACTGCTAAACGAAGAGGAGAAGCTGAAGGTGACTGGCATTTAAAACTACAATTCTGTATTATCCACACCTCCCATTGTAAATATCATATCCATCATCGGAGAGTTTATCTTCCTTTGCCTTTCTTTAATATTATTCAAATCCAAAGGAATCTGCAGTTTTAAATAACTGGGAGGACAAGTTGTGCTTTCTGAGAAAGGGAGTTGGTACTCCTGCTTGAACAGATGTTAAGAATGTTTCCGAGTGTGCTAGACTCATTTACGAGTCTTTTTCACACATTTGAATCTTGGGGACATCAGCAGTTTGTTCAATATTTTCAGCCTCCTTCCTAAATGCCACATTGGGAAAATGAGAGGAGAAAAAAACGGAAAGAGAAAAAAGAAAAAAGGAAAAAAACCCACTGAGCTCAACTTCCATCAGTGTGTAAGCAAGAATCACAGCCAAACAATGAAGGCGCGGAAGGCATGGCCAGATTGTTGGGATGATAGAATCAGGCTGGAAAAATAGCACAAGATGATAATTTTAACATACAGTTGAACCTAGTCAGCTTCCCGACTCCTGACACCTTGGGCAGATCTGCAAACCATGGGGTTCTCCCATCTAAGGGAGAGCTGAACTGGCTGCCACAGCGATAGCAGGTCTGCCTATGGGGCCTCTGCAGCCATGGCACAAAAAAGCATCCTAAGAAAGCAGCACTTTGGAGCTCTGATTTCTCCTAGCATTATTTGGAGGTCTTTGGAGATGCTCTGAGTTTACCGGGGCTGGAAGGGAAAGCATCCTTTCCTACCAGGTTTGTATAGTGCCCAGAAGCACAGGGCTCAGCTGTGTCTGGCACAATGGCTGCTTCAAGAAAATAACTGATGACAGGGCACCAGTTGTGAAACGAATGGACGATCGCTTCTGGCAGATAATGAAGCTCAGCCACTTCAGACTCACCAGTGCACACTGATAGGCATATCTCTTGAAGGAGCTAGAAAAGCAGAAGATTTTCCTCTTGTTAAAAATACCAAAAGGAAGCTAAAGAGACTCTGGTTTTGCTGGGCTTACTGTCTTTCCTCTTCTGCTTTTTTTGTCTTTTGCTGATGCAAGTAGATAGACTTGTAAAGATGGTTTAATATTAGCAGTTGTTATGGAATTCCTCATCAGATTACTATAGATCCCTAAAGACTAGCTGCACTTTGTTATTTCCATTTGCATTATCAGTAGACCACAAGGCATCAGCACTCTCAAAGCCCTGTGCTCACTTTGAGGAGTTCTCTGTTCAAAGAGAATCAAAAAACCTTGTTACTCTGCCTAGGCAGCTATTGGCCTGACACACAATTTTGGAAGTCAATTCACTTTTCCTTGCTTTCTTTTCTCATCTTTGGTGCATCTTTTTTTTCTAGATGCTAAGTTCTGTGGGGCAAGTGTCATTTCTCCACTCATGTCCTTACAGAAGTGACAGTTCCAGTTTACTTCTGTATTGAGTTAAACAATTATTCATACTTCCAACCAAGCATCTTGCTTTCCTCTCATTCTGACAAACTATAAACTAGAAGTCTATTAGAAGTGTCCTGCAGTGACTCTGGTGCTCGCAATCAAAGGGATGCTATCAGACAATCCAGTCTCCCTCCTGCCATGTCAAAATACAAGTTTTATTTGTATGTGACTTCCTGTTTTCAGATGGAAGCATTCTACACACAAAAAAAACTTCAGCAAATATTTTAGTCTAGGTAGCAGCCTTTTTGTTCCTGGTGATTTTCCATCAAGCTTGGAAGGCCATCCCCTGAGTGCTGTGTTATCAGTGACAATGCAGACAGAGCAGTTGCGGATAATGGGGCCAATTTTGCTCTCAGGCAACCCCAGTGACTTCATCGTCTGGTTTATCTGATGATAGGGTATAAGCTGGTAGGATGACTCATCAAGAAAGAAAAAGAAATAGGGAAAAAAAAAGCAAAGGCAGCCAAGCAAAGACACAAGGCTGTCTCTTAAGGATAATTTTAATGGCAAAGACAGGGAGCAAGCTTCAAAATGCAGTAAGGGAACCAGAAGCCCCTGCAGTGTGGGTTCAGCTCAGAGCTGTGACACAGAGCTTGGTGCCTGGGGGCTTTTCGGTTGTTAGCTGTTGGGGGAGTAGGTTGGGGTTTTTTTTATTATTTCTTTTCTTTCTGCCCACCCCATTCCAGCCCCCAACAGCCAGTCAATCCTCTTTCCTCTGACTTACAGACCTGGAAAAGAGAGCCAACGTTAGCATATACAAAGAGAAAAGAGGGCTAACTTGGAGCAGTAGCAGCTCTTCATAATCACTGCATATGTCAGAAACAAGTTTTTTTAAATGTTGCCTCAGTGTTTAAGGAGTCTATTATACTATTACTTCATTCTCAGAAACACAGAAAACCCTCTACAAGGTCAGGATCCCTTATGCAATGCACTGGACAAGCCCCTGCTGAGAAAGAGCCCTGGTTCTTATAGCATTAAATAGATACATCAATCAAAGACAGGAATAAAATGGCTGACAGCCAAATTAGATGAGTGAGAGATTTAAATTCCCAGTGCTCCAAGTCTCCTCCCCTAAGCACTTGGTTCCAGTCCCTCTCCTTCTGCAGAGCTACAAGGCAACACGGTGGCAGGAGAAGCCCTCTGGGCACTTCTCTGCCTGGCTCTGAAAATCAGATGTCTTTGACCAGAGCAGGCTGGAAGACTTCTGGTGACTAAAATCAGAAAACTTAGGGAGAAAAGTTGCATTATTTGTCTCTGTGACTGGGAGAAGTTTTGCAAGTCTTAGGTTTTCTCAGCTCATCCCACTGCATCTGCTTACGCAGTTCATGAAGATCAGGGGGAATTTGAGTAAAGGGCTTAAAAATTACCCTGGGAAAAGAAAAAAATCAGACCAATTAAGGGACAGGAGAGCCAACATCACAAGAAAACAAAACAAAACAAAGACTTGTGGAATTTTGGAATGGTACTTATTAATGGTAATTATTTTTTCAGTTTCTGAAAAATGTTTCTAAGCTAAAAAATCATCAAGCCACCTCAAGCCCACTTAAAATGTTTATGGCACCATTATAAAACTCTCAAGCTAAAGAATTTTAATGGGGTTAGAGATCAGAATATAGGAAAAAGTGCTCAGATATCAACAGTGGAACATCCATACGTAGTGGGTAAAGCCTTGTCTCAAAGTATTTGAGGAGTCGTGCTCTAATGTTCTGGATGCTTGAGAACACACTGAGGATATTCTGGAGTTATTCAGCTGATGTCCTGATCGTTGTTTGAAGTCAGTAATAACAAGCCATATGTTGCCTTTTTCTGAAGAAATACTATTTATTAATTCTGTCAGAGTTACTTTATGTAAACTCTCAGGCAAAAAAGCACATGAAATGTTCCTATGCTATTTGGGTAAATTCTGTTTTACTTTAGAGGTCAGGTAATACTCTTTACTATGAAACTATTTGGTACGTCTCCAGACTTCGTTCCCTTTATGTACCAGTAGCAGATACACAAATCCTCATTGATTTAACTTGAATAGAGGTTTGCCTCCACAAAATCCTGCTCAAAAAGGAGACCAAAATATCTGAAAAATATCCTCCTCTCCTGCCAAACCTGTATCTCAGATATCCTGTATCTCAGCTGCTGGAACCAAGACTCCAACTGTCTTCTACCTTGGCTATTGAGTGCAGACAGGAATCATTCTGAGAATACAAGCACCTGAATTTGGTTCAGCAGCGCTGCCATCTTAAATTGGAAGGTCATGTACAACTTGTGGACATAAAAGACCAATAGCCCACCTATGCAGATCTTCCTGTCTCCTTCCTAACCAACAACCCACATTGAGGAAGGACCGAGTTAAGGGGTTGTATATATTTAATCTCACCTCAAGAAAACAGCAATCTAGTACAGTTAACTAAACTCAATCTGAAGATCTTTTCCTTCATAAAGAGGAAAAGAGCAGAAAAAAAACAAGTTCTAAAAAAAGGAGCACTTTGCTATAATCCCTCTCTAATTTACAAGGACACCTACTATTTGAGAAACCTCACATGCCCAAATTAATGATCCATGTGGGACAGAGACCTGGTGTTCTCAATGCTGTGTAAGACAACGCTGAGCAAATAATAATAGTTATCAGTAAGCCTTATGCACCATTGCACTGTGTAATACTGCCTTGAAATGAAAGCAACAAGATGGTTTGGTAAGCAAAGCTGTTCCCAGGCTACTGCCCTCTTCAGTAGGATCCCCCAAATCCAGAAATCTCAAACAAAACCTTCTTTTGGGGATGTTCCCTATTTGTTCTTTGCTAAATTAATTTCAAATTGGTTTCAGATAAGTAACCCCAACATAAATCTTGTACATACAGCACGCAGTGCGCAAAGCAGGATGGCATCAGCTTTCAAAACTCAAATGCCTCTTCATTCTGAATCTTCAGAGGCAAGGATGGTGAGAGAAAACAGGGGAACTGCAGCTTTGTTCACTGGCTATTCTCTGAGTATCTTACAGCCCTTATGCCATTTTAACATACATAAGTTGCTTTCGCTAAGATTGTACGTAATGTATATCATGGTGCAACCAACATAGCAGGGGTTTGAGAACAGTCAAAATACTCATAATGAAAAATGAGGATGGGAAGTTAGAACTGGGAATTCGTGGACTTGTCTTGCTTTCCAGTCTGGTGACTCCTGCAGTGATTGATTCCTCACAGGGAAAAACTTGATTGCATCATTAGGCCAGAGCCCTCTGGAAGAAGGCTTAAAAGAATTCAGGAGGGGGAAACTCCTTCCTCCTTTCCAGATGGAAAACAGTGGCTGTCAGTAACACTGCTACACTTTATGAATTGGAACATAAAGTCCACCACTTTGGGAAGACTGCTCTGCTAGTCAGCTGTTTAAAGATTCCTGGTTTGTGGACACTGAAAAACAAGCCACCACTGTAAAGTCAGTTTGAAAGTCCATATGAGCTCAGTATTTCCAAATACTTTTTATTCCCCTTGTTTGTAGTAGAAATATAATTGCAGAAGTGCCCTTTAATTAGAAGCCTTGAAGCTCCTGAAAGTTAAGTTTGCAATGTAGTAAAATATACAGAGCAAGAAAACAAAGCTTTGCCACTGCCCCTCCAAAAGAGGATAAGAAATTGATGTGCTTAACACCACTTTGCCAGTGGAAAATCAAGACACAGATTAAGTGATCTAGTAAACCAACGACTGGGCTTTAAGGCAATGACCTTCTTAGCTCTCCTTGAGTATCTGAGGCAGGTGATTGTTCTATGCTCAGGTTTCTCCCAGAGTGCCAGTCTAATCAGGTTTGCTTCCCTCTACCAAGTGGAAAGTCCACCTTGGAAATGAATTTGAAATTGTTCTATAGGTAGAACATCACGGAGTATAGGAATTATTGTGGCAGCAGGTACTGACACACACAACTCTTAGTAATTTGCAGGACAGCAACGACGTTTTACTCTTCCTTTTTGGAAAAATGAAAATCCTCTCAGAGCACTCCAGGACGCATTAAAACCAAACGCATTTGTTCTATCAGCTCAGGTTTATTGAGCTACCAGGTAGCTTTTAGCAGAAAGCAGACTGTGGGTCTATCATTGTGAAATCTGCATCAACTCCACGTAAAACCATTCCGTGATTCGGCTTCTAACAGCGAACCTCTCAGCGGGTTCCCAGTATCAGGATGCTGCTGTTTGACACCGCGTGTGCAGACGTGGCTGGACAGGCAGCAGAGGGGCAACAATTGGGTGCAGGCTCAGCGCCGTGCGAGGGATCGGAGTGACACCGTGGCAGCCACAGAGAGATGGGCTGGGACACATCGCCCCGCAGAGTGACAGCGATGGTAACAGGCGGTGAGTGCCGGCGGTGGAGACGGAAATCCAAACAGCCAGGCACTTGGCAGCTCACAGTAGCGGGGTGCAGATTAGCGTCAAGGTCAAATAAACATCATAAAACATTGCTTAAGCTGTCAATTAAAGAACAAACGAGCTCATCATAATTATACAAGATAATTGTTATCTGCTGGGTGTTAATTAGATACATTTTATCAGATCTGCTGTCACTGAACGGAGAGCAAAACTGGTCAACATTTTTTTTAATTGTAACGATTTCAAAACTAGTTTTGTTCTCCCTTCAGATGAGACCAATGTCTTATTTTCCCTGATTAGGTCTTCATGACTTTATTCCTTCTGCTAACAGGTTTTACATTTTCAGAATGAAATTATCTTACTGTGTAACTAAGCCTACCAAAGAAAAGCATGTACAGAAAAAGATCTAAAAATAAAATTTGTAAGAGGTATTTTCACTTTAAAATAGAAATTAAAAAGAAAAAAAAGACTTTTCCTTGTACAAGTTAAAAAAAAATAAAGTGTTCAATTTTATTAATTCTGAACGAATTAAGTGGAAATTTCAACCTACTCTGAATCATAAATTGGTACTAAAATGTCTCCAAGAATGAAACCAGCGTGCATCTTCAGCAACGCAGTGCTGGTCAATTACGTAAGGAAAGTACTTTCCTGAAAGGTTTCCCCCTCCTTCCAGTAGGTTTTGGGTAGTGCCCAAATGTGAGTGAGGAACAGAGCACGGTTTCAGCCCTGAAGGCAAAGGCTGCAGCCGCTGCACTCACTCCTAACCGTGAGAACAAGGATGTGGAACCATCTCAGAGGGACACGAGGATGGAGTAAGGGCTAAAAAATGTCATAATGCCAGTGTGGTTGTCCTGTTGGGAGTCTGAGGAATAAAGGATCATGTGGGAATGAAAACAAAAGGAATACAGAAGAGATACATAGCCGCACTCTTGCCTCCCCCTATTGGCCTTCATTACAGCAGTCCACGCTGGACTCCTTTCCACCCTCACAACTCACGGTTTATCTGCCCAACAGTTACCTTCATGTATTGCTTTCCAGCAAGAAAAGATAAATTCCCAGTATTTATTCCATCAACAGAAACATCTAAACTTTCATGCTCCTGGGCAGGAAGCTCTCTACTTGTTCATCACCAAACACGTAACAGGAACTTCCTGACTCAACTGCACTGAACAGTGACGAGAAAGGGGGGGCTTGGAGGCCAAGAGAACTACCAAACTTCAAGCTTCATTTGAATTCAGGATTTGCTCATTAAAAAGATAACTAAGAACTGTATCATAAGTTACAGAACTTGTATGTTTTGTATTGGTTTTAGCACAGAAAGAAAATATACCATTTTTTAAAAAATTTATTTCTATTTTTATTTTATTTTATTTTATTTTGAGGAGAACAGTGGCGCAAAGGTTTACCACACGGGGCCAAAAATAGTGTGAGAAAGGAACTGACTTCAGCTTGAATAATAGTCATTAAATCAAAACACTGGAAAATGCATTCCTTGTAAGAACATAGCCACTGGAGGTTTGCCCAGTCCTAAACAAAGAGTAGCAGTTCACAGCTGTAGGGGACACACTGTGGGAATACACTAATCTAAGGTTTAAATATACTGGAGGTCTGCAGCAAAACTTAGGGATTCCAGTGACTGTGCAAAGGCATCTCAGGTTGCATTCATTTCTGTATTTGATTTTGTCTCCCTAAATCCATTTACCTTCCCTTTCTAATTTATGGGAAAAGTTACCTTTATAGGAGTTATCCTAAAAAAAAATAAATAATAATAATCTAAAATTTATGTACATAAAACTGTAAATCCACTCTGAGATTATTTCAAGCAATAGGGGGTGTTTTCATGGCAAAAATGCTGTGGACATAATCCAAGAAGTACTCCTCAAATACAGAGACAAAGTTCAATGTGACTCATGTGCAGGTAATTGATATTATTAACGCAAACAGAAAATTTGAGGTCACAACTGGCAAGCAATATAAAAATCGTGTTTGTTTTTTAAGAACATTGAAAAGGGATTACAAGAAAGGCAAACTGAACAAAGACCGAGTTAAATATTTAATACATACATGTATATTTAATATTCATCTAACAATACCTCATTCATAGCTTATGCAACCTAAATGGTTCACAGGTTGAAGATATTTCCTCTTGTTCCACAAGTTAAACATTATGATACAACGTCCTTTTTTCCTTCCTTCCTACAGCACGTGTCTGTGTTACCGGTAGCAGTAGATACGGCTGATACTTAGGTGAAGATCTGAGACCTTTCATCTCTAAGGACTATGGAGAACTGAGAAAAGCTGGATAAGGACTTGGAGGAGAGACTGTAAGCCCTTTCAACTATGCAGCTCAATCTTTGTATACTAAAGCTTAAATAAAGCTGAAGGAATGATCCAAAGAGTACTGAAAGCAATAAGGACCTCTCTCTCGGTGGATATTAAGAAGTTATACATCAGCAAAATGAGAAGCAAACAGACACTTAGATTAAGAAAAAAAACATCTAGAGAGCAGAGGAAGGAAAGAAGCGACAGTCAACAAAGCCTGTTAGCTTTTTGTATGCTTTAGAAGTTTGGTCTAAGTTGGAAGAATTGTTCCCTTCACTTGGGCTTTTTGCCAAAGTAGCTTTTCAGAGAGAAATCTGAGATAAGAGAAGGCAGGCATCTATCACAAGTCACCTTTATCAGTTCTAGGATGCATGCTAGCTAACAAGGCTGAACACATTTGTTTTCACAGAATGCCACCAAGAATGGAGCAGCAGTCAAAGCAATGGGACTTGAGGGAGTGGCCCCAAGTTGTGCCAGGGAAGGCTCAGGTTGGATATAAAGAAAAGTTTATTCTCTGGAAGAGTGGCCAGGTGCTGGAATGGGCTGCCCAGGGAGGTTGTTCCTGAGTCACTGTCCCTGGAGGCGCTGAAGAATCATTAGGATGTTGTACTGAGGAACATGGCTTAGCGGGGAAATATTGGTGGTAGGTGGGTGGTTGAACTGCATGATCTTGGAGGTCTTTTACAACCTTATGTAGATTCTATGATTCTACATAATGCTACTCCTTGCCTGCTCTAGTAAAGAAATCTATCACATGTGACCTAAGGGGCAGAACGTGACTGTATTACTCATATTTACACAAATGTTGCATCTCTGGTAAAGAAACAAAAGAGAAGTTATGCAGTATTGGAACATTCAGGAACCAGAGAAACAACAGCGAACTATGAAAGAAAATCAGGCACAAGCTTTTGTCCCACGGATATCAGCACAGGGAGGGAGACTGAAACTTCCAGTCTCATTGCAAAATACAGAGTCCCGAGGATACAAACATTAGAAGAGCCAAGGGGCACAGCCCAGCATCCTCAACAGCAGCATTTCTCACCCTAAGATTGCGTCAGCACTGTCTGCATGCGCTGCAATCGCTGAATTCCAGTTGGTTATTTAACAGCAACAAACAGCTCGTCTCCA
This sequence comes from Tympanuchus pallidicinctus, assembly GCF_026119805.1. NCBI lineage: Eukaryota > Metazoa > Chordata > Aves > Galliformes > Phasianidae > Tympanuchus > Tympanuchus pallidicinctus. The sequence goes on from NW_026294722.1 coordinate 2,505,568, forward strand.
TCCAAATCCCGTGTAACAACAAGAATCAAAGTCCCTCAAAATTAGCAGCTCGAGGAGCTTGCACTGAGGGCTCAGCAGCACACCTGCGGCCGTGCCCTGACAGACAGGAGCTGACAGGCAGAACTTGCCTCCGAGCGCTGCGCTTCCATCCCAGCTCCTAGCACTGCTCGCGTGCTTGTTCCTCGCACCCACACCAGACCTTAACAATCATCCATCTGACCCAGTTTTACTGTCATATGTAGGGCAAGCGAGGGAATTTGCTTTCATATCTGGAACAATTCAGATTTTGTTTTCTTTTGTCTCTGAAGGAGGAGATATGTACCGAAGGGCATATTTTTCAGAACTGTTGCTGTGCATGTCAAGCAATGCACATACCTCACTACTGCTTTCCATGATGGCAACTGAGATCCTGTTAATTCCTGTGACAGTTTGCCTGTTCCTGTCCATAACAAAAGAAAAGAAAATCAAGCAAATTAAATTGATTTGATTACAAATCTCTATTTTGATATTATGATTTCCTTCTATTGGATATTTTACAGCAGGGTCCAACCTTTCATCTTAAACTGACTGGAGTTCGCAAGAATAGGCTGAAGATAACTGGAATTGGAAAATTCTAATTGCAAAACAAATGGGTGGTTCAACTTCTTCTATTTCCCTTCTAAACAGCGAGGTTAGGCACAGCAATTTCCATTCCCTCCATGAGGAAAGGCCAGTTTTGGTACTGGAAATGTCTCTGGTAGTTCTCCCAGTGTCAGGCCAGGAGATGCTGAGGTTTATAAAATGGAGGGAAGATACAGCTGTAATCACTGGTTTCATAAAAGGTACTGGGGAAATCAATAACAGGCGTAAGATGACATCTTAGTGCTGCATACATTCCAACAATGAAAGATTATCTATTCCATAACGATTGAAGTCTTTGCAACCTCTAAATAGTATAAATATTGATGTATTCTGATATCTAGCATAATAATAGCTAATTTTTCACACGTGTGTGACACATACTACTGGAAAATGGCACAGAATATCAAAGCCTTCCTAGACATGCAGAGGAGTGGAAATCCTAGTCTGACTTATCACCTGCTTCAATAGCTCCACGGGGCCTGGAGCCCCTTTGCTGGCCTGCTGCTCCCTTTGGATTTCTCCGTATTTCTCACTGAGTGATGAATTCTCTCAAAGCAGCTACAGTGCTGCACTTTGTGAGGATAAGGGATGGGTGTAGAACACAACCATGCTGTTACAAATTATAGAGCACCTCAAAGACAGCGGAGCACAGGTCCTGGTGCATCAGACACAGCACACGAGGAGGATGTTCCTCGCTTTCCTAGTTAGAGAGTGAACTCGTAACTGGCTTAACTTCTTCAAATAGGCAAACTAAAGTAAGGCTAATTCTTGTCTTCTGTTGCATATTAAGTCATACATACACCATTTTATTCAACCTGCACATTAATATTTTTGTTCATTTGAATTTGACATAACACCTGCCTCGTAGTGTACTGATTATGATTTGATTCACATTACCGCCTTCATATTAAATCATCATTTGTGCCTATTAATGTAACCTTTAGCATGATCAAAACAGTAATTAGGTAATTGCTATTATTCTTGAATGCTACTAAAAGATTTCCCCCAAAAGGTGGTGGTGATGACAGTGATGCACAGAAAGAATGGCTGATGAGACACTGAATAAACCAATCTCTTGGTACCCTTGTTAAATTAGATATCTCTTCATTGATGGCTTCAGGCCCCCAAAAGGAACACACAGGAAATATCACCAGAATTTTACCCACGTTATTTGTACCACGATGTCATGGGATTCATATGAATGCATTCTCACAGAATCTCTGACCACACAATTTATATTGCTGCAGTCTGATGAAAACCATGTGCCTCACGTCCTAGAAAGAACACACTGCCCATTTGGTACAAAAGACACCTACTGAGTCAGTTACATATTTGGGGTTTTGTTTGTTTGGCTTTTTAACTGTAGCTTTGTCAGGCTTACAGCCTTAATTGCACATTTGTACAAAGGAGAAGAATCCAGAGCATTTTACAATAGGTATTGTTTAGTCTAGGACTGAGTTATGCTCAAGTGGGATAAAAATCTACATTTCGTCTTCTCTATTACAGCCTCCTGACTGCAGCCAAGAACTACTTCTTGGAATGAAAAGCAACATTTCTTCTCATGGTTGCAATTGTTTTTACTCCTTTCACTAACAAATCATCTGAAAATTTCCATTTCATTTTTTCTCCCTATTTTTAGGAACACTGACAGAAAATTCAAGTCATGTAAATGTTTTTCCAACCTATCTCTGCATTTCCCTCATTATGTTTGCTTTGGGAATGATTTGTCTTACTGTCTCTGTGACTTTCCCCATTTCTTCATAAAAGCTACAGTTCACCAGGCATAGAATAATTATTTTTAAAAAGGAAAAAAAAAAAAGCAGCAACAAGGAAAAAAAAACAATTAACAAAGTCTTATATGGCCAAGATGGTTAACTAAACATCATAAAACACTCCGATGTGGAAGGCTCTCGATCCAGTATTTAAGCATATATGCCAAGTGAATGCCAAACATTACAAAAGAGAGAAACTAAGAACAGTCGGTCGTGGGAAATCCAAAAGAAGCAGAAAAGGGATAAAGCATTTGAATAAAGTATTTAACATATCCAGTTCATCCAGTTCTGCTCCTTCTTCCTCATCCGGAAGAAAAGCCTATTAATGTATTCTGTATATGAAGTCTCCTCTATGAAACATTTAGCATATTACATTATTTTTCTATTATTATTATTTCAAAAACATTTACTCTGAGAAGATGATCACTTTCCTTCTCAATATTAGCACATGCACTGTGGAATGCAGATTTTAATAGAACGCAGTTGTAGAAAGGATAGGTCATTTTACGTCTCAAGAGGAGATGTGGCTCAGTCTGGAGGCAAAACAATATATGTGAGGTTAAAAAAAAGACTCAGATTCAGCCCTTGCATTCTCCCACACCTCTGGCTGTCATTTACATAGGAGGCTGAAATAACAAATTTGTATGCTGCTACAGAACTGGGAGATATTAAAGATTAATTAGCAAATTTTCTAAATCCAATCCCCAGGACGGTATCTAAGTAAGTCAGCAGCAACTTTTGGTTGATCCACTGTTCTGGAGATGGACTCTTATGAGCACGATTTGTATTCGGGTCAGCAAAGTGCCTCTTGGACCCTCAAGGCTTTGAGCTGATGTCAGATATCCCAGCTGTTGGGCTGTGAACAAACCCAAACTTAAGCGTCACCAGCATAACAGTACATTTATTCCAGTAAGGTGCATACATGGATCTTCCTCATCTCAACCCAGAGCTAGGAGATGAAGGGCAGTTTCACCCAACACTTTTGCACAGATTCAGGAGTTTGGCCTTGTCCTTAGTCAGCCCTGGCTGGTCCAAAAGGCAGGGGGTGTTTCTGAATGATACCAAATACCCTTCCCATGAGAGAGGAAAACAGAGGGGTTTCTCATCTCTTGCTGGGGTGAATTATAAGAATTATGTGAATGGATGGGGAATTTCTTTTTGAAGAAGACCCACTTTCTCCATTTCTCCTGAAGGAATAAAGACGTGCAAGGGCATATTTCTTTGTGCTGGTGCCAAATAGTGGATAGTTATCATCATAATTAAAGAAACAAATTGCCAAAAACAAATATTATTTGCAGATGGATTCCTGTCTTCTGTGAAAATGCTCTGTTTACATTTCAAATGAATGGAAAAATAAGATTACGCATTTGAAAAAGCCCCAGGCCAGCCATTAGGAGAGATAGGGGAGCTCTGAACTTTCTCCTGCAAAACACACCTGAAAGACTTTCTAATTTCTCAGCATGTTGACATTATTTAAATTCCTGTCTTCCTGAAATATAGCCAATGCTGAAGCTCTAGCCCCCAGAAAATAAACTCTTGTTTAATAATGTGATGGGTAAACGTATCCAGGAAATGTCACAAAATAAATCTGAGATAAATTAAACAAAACTGACTTCCTTTCTTATGTCAGATGCCTCTAATTTTGGCAGCTTGGAGTAACAAAGGAAAGAAAGCAAGCACTTAGAAATGAAAATGTCTGTTTAGCATCAGTGCAGTGAAGGAAAATGAGCACATTTCCAAATCTGTAACAGAATATATGACATATGACCTGGGTCTTCTACACTGTACGTAAGCTTCTCGTTGTTTTCAGTAGGAAGAACACTTCTTTCTTTGCAATGCTGGCTATTTTTTAGGAATTTGGGCTTAGTAAGGCTATGCTTCAGAGGATGCTGAAAGCTCTATTCCGTCCATCCTGTACAATGCTAGATAAGCTCCCACTCCTTGACTTTCAAGACGACAGTTTCCTACAAACCATCTGCTAAAATAACAAAGCATCAGGACAGAAGTCTAACTGCCACCAGGAACAAATCTGTGGAATTACAGATCATGGAAATCATTAATTAATGGTAAACATTGTTTCTCCATTGATGGCGGACATGGAGAATTGGCAGTCAAGGCTTACATGGGCTGTTGATAAAGAACCTTATCAAATTAAAAACTAATAACATGTGAAGAAAACTACACGCATTTGGTATGAAGGAAGGGCATTTGGGGTCAAAGCAAAATATGAAAGACAGAGCCTGCAGTCTTCCTTTGTGATAAACTTCAACTCCTTACTTCATTAAGTACCTGGCCCAGCTTTTCACTTCCTTCCCAGCAGAACTGCATTCTCTTTTGCAGGGCGATCTCCAGTGCAGGGTTACACACAGACTTCTGGGAGGGCTGAATGCCATGAGAGCACAAGAGGCAGGATGTGTGGGCTGCTACCTGAGCCTGTCACCCTTTGACGATGAGTCGCTTAGCTGACTGAAATAAGGAAACAGTTATCTTTGCACCTGGCTGAGTCCTTTAGATCTTGCTAAAATATAGGTGACCATCAAATATAGATTTGAATATGAAATTTGCCTAAGTCTTGCGAGTAGAGATTATTTATTTTTTTTTAAATTTGGCCTGATTCTGAATACCTTAAGGATGCCTACTCATGTGCCATTCTAACCTTACTCATTGCTCTGGATTAAGGGCTTCATTTCTCTAAAGCAGCAGATGCTGCTCTGATTACACAGTCACATGCCCTTGGGAGTAAGCCACCCTTAGCAATATATTTTGAATAGAAGTGGAAAAATCTTTTACAAGAAAAGATAAGCAGGAATTAAAGAACAGACTTGTCCCTTGAAACAAACCAGGGTAAAAAGAAAAGGTTCTGTTGGCCAAGTTTTGCCCCTCTAGAGACATCAAGAATACAGTTTGGGTTATTCCATACACCACTATTTCTCACTTTAAAAAAACCAACATACATATCTCCTTTCCTGAGCCTTCATGCTTAATGCCTCTTTGGGAGCGTACAGGTAGCACTGAATGCTGAAGAGACGATGCCTTCTGCAGCCCTGGACCACCAGGATGTGACTTCATTGACCACAAGCAGCAAGCTGACAGACAGTCCATCTGGCATGAGGTGATTCCAGTACTGCAGTCACTAGTGACTCAGTGGGCAATGTAGAGGTACACCACGTAGAGGTAGGCTGTGTTTAAGCAGCCATATCTAATGGGGATAATGATACAAGCAGTAGAACAGCAATGGCAAATGAAAGAAACTTATTTTCAGCAGATTATTCAGAGGGGGAAAAAAGTTCTCTAACATAGCATCAACTTTGCCCCCAAAGAAATCGCTCATATCAAATGATTTGTTCTCCCATAGAATCCTCCATCTGGCTGGGGACTCACAGAAACTAAACATTTCCACAGCAGCCTTTGAGAAAGGAAATATCATCATCTTCACATGGATGACAAAAGCAAGGGGCAAAGAATGATATCCTTAAGATTATACAGAATGGAACAAAGAAAAACACCCAGAACATGCTTGTTCAGCTCTGGAAAGGTTCTTGGAAGCATGAGACAGTTCCATATATTATGATCACAGAGAATCACATGGTGTAAAAGAGGGGATGGGAAAGTCTCACTGCTTCCCACAGGAAACCCCACAGTAATAAGCCTGGGGAAGGAGTATTCCCAGAAGACTTTTTCCCACATCACTTATTTGAGGGGGTGGGACTTCAAACCTCAAAATATGCAGCTTGACCTGACATACTTGTTTTTGCACAGTAAGTTTCAGACAGACAAGGCAGCTTCCACTAAAAGCATTCTACTACTGCTGTACAGTTGCAGAAATTTATTTGGAGTGTTTTCTGAGCCAGCTATCTCCATACCAATCTCCCCGTGTCTTGTTACAGGAGAACTAAGGCAAGCAAGCTTTCCAAAGGAGAAAGAACCCTGAAGGTCTGATTAGTGGAAGACACTGCATGGTTCCTTCCTCTGTGGGAAGAGAGGAATGCAGCCTGCCTTACACTCCAAAAGTAGAGTCCCGAGGGCCAGGTATTCTTGAGCATTTATCCTACACTTGACACCACCTGACATCCTATTACAGTAGATCTACTGTGTGCCTTTCCTCCTTGCCATCCCAGTGATATTGCTTCACAGTAATGAAGCAGCGAAGAACGAAAACGGTAGAGCTTATTTAGAATGAAAAAAGCATTGCTCATTTTTCTGCAGTTTCTGCACAGCTTTGCAGTTGCCCTAGGTAGGTCACTACCTTCTCGAAGCAACTGAAATAAGGAAATTCCTCATTTCTTTCCCGAGTAATGATACCAATAAATGTTACACCACTATGTACTAAATCAGCATAACCCTTCATGGCTCATATGTCTTGAAAGTGTTTATTCAACTTGTTTTTAGCTGAAGAGGACTGCAGCACGCTAGTGAAAAAGAGGGGAGAAAAGGAGACAGGCACTAAAAAAGCCTGACTTACTGCTCCAAATAACTACTATAATCTCATAACGATGAGAAATTTCTAAAGAAAATTGTTTTCTTCCGTATTACTGAGAATCACAGAGGCTCCCAATAAGAGCCAGAAACTTTGAAAGGAAGGGGTGTTTATGCGAATGCGTGGATTTAAAAGTCCAGCCAAGCACAGAACAAAATCAAGGCAACTTCAGCCTCCAGAGAAATAACCTTCAAATCGCAATTTGACAAACAATATCAACAACTATCAGAAAAGCAAGCAATCCAGCTGACTGCGGGGTTTTCATTCCCTTCTCAGCAGTGTGACCTCATCACAGTCGCACTCGCACAGAATCCTATTACTGCTGCCTCAGCTGCAGAGCTGCAAGACAAAGGAAGGTTACAGACTTCTGTGCCTTGCTAATCAATAGTTTTTATCTAATTTCTTTGCTTCAAGATACAAGAAAACAAGGTGCTGCATCTGAAATGAAAGGCTGGGAATAACTGAGCTTTGAGGGAATCAATAGAAAATAGAATAGCTGACAATGTCATTCACTGAAACACTATGAAAAAAGAGCTGAAGTTCCTTTAATTATCTACACATTTGTATTTTTAACACTGACTTAGCGTCCGCAGAAACACTGGCACTGTATAAAGCTATTCTGGTTTCAGCATTTCTTGAGCTCCTGGTTAGTCTGCACCGTTTCCTTATATTCCTATTCTGGGGGGAAGTTTCCCTTTTGGTGTCAATTTAGGGCTCAGCATGAAGCATCTGATAGCTTGCTACACTCAATGGATAACTTACGTGTGACAACATAGCATCTGAAGCCTGGCTAGCAGGATCAGCTGATGGACAGTTAACAGACAATGGACATACTTTCTTTCTCTAAAGTCCGAGGTGATTTTTAGCAATGCCACATTGTGCGATTTCCTTAAACACATTAATAAGAAACATAAAAGTCCAGCAGTACTTAAACTAGAACCAAGAGAATTAAGAGATTCCCCTGACAGTAGAAGTAGCCTGCATGTAGCTGACTCAGAAGAGAACAATAAATCAGAGTTAAGAGATGTAAAATGGAAGTGCCAACTTTAAGCATCCTCTGTCTCCTCCAGCGCACCAAAGGGCTTCTCTCAACTAAAGCACATAGAAAAAAGTTGATAAGGCTGCATAGCCCACTCCACTTGCCTTAGTGGCTCTCCAGAGAATCTTTCATGCAGACAATCAACAGCAGCACAAACCCACTCCTTTCCCCCAGCTCAAAATCTAGTAGTGTTCCTGTGGGAAGTCATTAATTCCTTACAGCTGGTGGATCTCTGCACTCCTGACAGGCAGCTGTGTTACTGCATCCTCCCCTGCCCCCACAAGGGTGAATTAACACTTTCCCAAAAGCCCTTCACCAAACCAACGTGCACTGTTACACATGCTCTTGCTTTGCACCAGCATTTTATGTCCTAGGCAGCAGGAGGGACTTTGGCATGGAACAAAACCATCCAGACTCTGCTCTTTGAATGCCTTACACCTAAGAGACTTCAAGATCACAAAGACAGAACTTGCCAAGTATGTACAGTTTTCCTGCTGAATGTGTGCATAAATTTGTGCAAAACTGAGGAACAGGGCACCTATCATACATCCATGCTGTTCAGGATTCTGAACTGAGCCATTCCCATACCTGCCTCACCTAGGTTTCCTCAGTCAGCGCCTGCCATACTGCAAAATGCAGCGGCACTCTGTTCTTCATACTAAAAACAAGAGAAATCCCCTTTATCCAACTTGGTCAGAGTACAGACAGACTTTTCTTCTTTGTTTGGAGGGATTCAAACCCACTTGTCCAGGGACATTCCCCGCTTAGAGGTAATGAAACCACAGGGTTGCTGCAGAAAAGAAATGGTTCCCAACATCCCCCCTCACATTGTAAAGGATAGCGAGTCCTGCTTTACAGTAAGGGGAAAAAACAGGGACTGGAAAACTTACCTTCAGAAGAGTGTTCCAAGCAGCTAATCCCACATGGAGAGAGATGCAAGGCCCCAGCCCTGAGCGAGGAGCCTGAGCTACAGCTGAGCGTGCCCCTGTCCCTGGCAGCGCTGCCTTTCCTGGCAGCCATTCTGAGGCTCCTTGCTCAGGGCTGGGCATCCCACGAAGGGGGCAGGCATTGAGAGCTCCCTGTTTTGGCATCCATAGAAGACTTGGGGCCTGCGTCTGATGTGGGCTTGTTGCTCCCTTTTCAGCTCATGCTGCTTGTAGAACAGCATCTTCTTAAAGCTTACGCTGTAGAAATCATGAAATCGAGGGAACGCGGAATTTATGTCACAAAAAGCAGCTCTTGCATACAAACTGTAACTGCTCCACAGCTGAGACTTCTCAGCCAGAGTAAAACATTGTTTTTCAGTAAACTATGAGATTTAATTTTTGTATAATTACGTATAATTAATATGGTTAGCATATAGCATCTACAACCTCCCAAAAATGCAGTGCAAGCGCCAGCTACTTCAAGATGCTACTTTACTGCAGCTTGCAATCCTGTTTTGGAATGCTGTGAGTTTGCTCTAGAAGGGATTGCTTTAATTTGAGGCTTTTACTGTAACAGTCTATAAAACTCATTCAGAATAAAGGGCGTGCTTCTGTTTAATGGATAAACCATTTTTTTCTGAATTGAACTTTTATAAATCTGCCACGAGCCAGGATTTTAAATAAAAATACCCATTTAATATAACGAAATGCTACTCACATGTTAAACAGTGATCAGTTTTCTTCTTTCTTTCTTTTTCTGTGGGCCACATAACTGCTTGCAATATTGGAAACTGGACAGTGTAAAGCAGAAGAGTGAAGATAGATGGATAACCACTAACAAGCCCAAAGCTGAGGTGCAACAAAGGCAAGAACTGCTCTGCAGTATATGTTTGTACAGTTGCTTGACTGTTGCTTGATGCTAACCTGGCACAAAGATCAGCTGCTTACCCAGGGAAAACTACCAACACAAGCAATTCTTGCTTTCCAGACTAATAGTAAATTCAATTTAATTTTGGTAAAGTTTCAGATTTAAAAAAAAAAAAAAAAAGGAGACATTTTTCAAAATGTCAAAACATTTCATGTTGACATTTTTAATGTGAAATGTTTGTCTCAGAAATGCCAAAAAGAATCATTTTGACATTTTCCTAATTGAAAGATTTTGCAAATTGGCATTTTTCATTCAAAAGTTCAGGTAATATTTTTTAAAAATCACCTTCTTTATTGAAAGCTAAATAGCTCAAAAATGAAATGAAATACTTCATTTCAGGTCAAATAAAATATTTCCCATTGATCAAATGCAGCTTTAGCATTTCTCTGAAAAGTTCAGTTTTGGCTGAACTCTCAACAGTTCTTATCTTGGTTTTTATTATTAAAAGAAAGAGAAGGAGGGAGCAAAGTCTTGTCTGAATTTAGAATTGGTGCTTAACAGATTTCTTGTTCTGTCTTTTCTTAGGTTCATAAATGGGTTCTTGCATCTTAATAAATGATTGTGCATTATCTGAACAATGTTAGATAGCAAAGTGTATTTTTTACTCCACATCAAACATGAGATAAAATGTTTAACTTGAGCTCCTTTAGTTGATGGATTTTATTCTGCATTTGCCACAGTCTAAATTTTTTTGTTGAAGTTTATTCACCACCAGAGGGTTCAATTCACACATACATCTGTGACTTGGTTTTGGTTGGGGAATGGTCTCCATTTTATATTTATGAAGCTGTATTAACACTTGGGAGAGCAGCCTATTTTTCCTGAAATAACATCAGCCAAACAAAGTTACAAGCTATAAATCTGGAGATGGCTTAGATTAATTAATAAATGAGCTGGGCCAATGCATTGTTTCATTCCTTAATGGTGAAATCTCAGGCTACAGAAGGTTAGAAATCCAGTGAAATGTTTCGTGCCCAGTGCCTGATTTATTCTTTGCTAGGCTGCGTTCAGAGCTGGCTAAAGCAATCCGAGAGCTGCGAGTTGGTTTCATGGAGATATTGCCCTCTATGGAGAGTGGATCAAGTTGCAGACGTTTGAAAATGGTCGGTCCTCACATCTAGACTTCAAAGAGGGCCCAGGGTGGGGGACCAGGATAGAAGCCAGGAAATAAGAAAGAGTCCAGACATCCCGAACTGCCAGAGAAGTATCACAATAAACTACCAAATATAACTTTATAAGTATCTGAGTGGATAAAGAACGTGAGTATGAAATTTAACCTGACCCAGGAACTGTCAGCATCAAAGGAAGAGGTCCTAACTTTTCCTTCCTTTGCTGCACTTCTACTGATTATTTCATGTGTGGTCAATCTCTTACTGATGTAAGAAGTCTGCTCCAGATAAGGAAAAAGGTGTAGATCCCATATTGACATCAGTAACATAATTGTTTCATATGATATCTCAAAACTAGATGGGGAAAGCACAGTCTTGGTCTTTAAAATGGATGAAATATTGATCGTAATATCTTCCATGGGTACTAATGATCAGTGGTTCACTGGAAGGACATGTGGGGTACAATGCTTCATCTTTTACTAGACAATATTTTCACTCTAGATTTTTGTGGTAGAATACAGCATATACATGTTCAATTTACTGATGAGAACACAGTAGAAAACATCGCGTGCATTTGGATAAAGAAGTGAAAGAATGAATGAAAAAATCAGTTCAGTAAGGAGACATTCAAGGCTTTACAGTTAGGCAAGAACAGCTAGTTACCCAGAGCACACTGGAGAGACCAGACAAGAATCTAGATATTACCACAGATGACAGGCTGAGAAAAATCCAATAACATCATACGAATTTTTGGAAAGAGGCATCACTTCCAGGACACGTGAAGCCATCTTTCCAGTCAACTGATCACACCCAAGGCCTTGCCTTGAGCCCTCTGTGTTCAGTACTGTACTTCCAAAAGGTTGTAGACCACTGGGAGAGAATCCAAAGGAGTGCTATGAAAGTATGAGAAATTCAAGTACATAAGGAAATCTTGATGGAACATAGGTTGCTTAGGGTAGAGAGGAAAAGATGGGAGGAAGACATGAGAGCACTCCACACAAAGGTAAATCTGTAGGAGATAAAACGTTCTTCATGTTCATTTTTAGCTGGACAAGAAATACAGGAAGTTAAATGGCAGAAAGGAACGTGTCACATGAATGCAAACTATTACTAATTAATTACCATTATTAATTTATTCATACTACGCAGCGTGTCTGCCAACATGCTGCACAACATTGCCAGGCTATGGGCACTTATGGTTAGTTACTACTAATAAAGTCCACCCCAGAGACCCATCTGGACATCAGCCAGCTGCTCTAGTCTTTCTTTTATTTTAAGTTGCTTTACTTTCTCAGACCTATGAATGAAAGCATTCTACATGTTTGATGTTGAACTAGTTGTTTTATGTCCCTTTACTTATTTACTGATGGAAAAGAAGAGACGTGACAGCTGTTTTGGTTCTGTTGCTTGGGTGCAACTTGGCCAAGAGAAGCAGTACAACAGGGCTCATGATTTGGGCTCCGCTGACGCAGTAGAGCAGTGACAGCTCTTTTCAATTGCAACTTGATTGATTATAGCTAGCAGATATTCATTATCATTAATAGAGTATCTCAACAGAACATATTTGGACTCAAGAAGTCAAGGGGTTAAGATCCTAGGTGGTGTAATAGAGACCTAAGGAGTTAGATGGATGACACAAACATCAGTCAGGACCAACATCTATAAAGAATATCTATTCCCTGCACTGTTTCTTTGCATCTTTTTCCTAAGCACCATTCCATTTAGAAACATGATATGCAGAGTAGGAATGTTTGCAAGTCTGGTCTTTTTTTCTGTTAAAACAAAGAATTTAGCAGCAATTAAACTCTGATTTTTGACAATTATTTCATTTTAAACAAAACTTAGGAATTCAAAGAAGCTCATAATTTTCTACATGAAACAACCCCCTTTTCTGTTTGAAGTCAGTTTTTTATTTGTTTCAAATGCACGTTTTACAGCCCTAAGCAGAACATCAAAATGATGTTCTCCAAAGAACTGAAAGCTTGAGAAATTTCATGTGAGTGAAAATTAAAAAAAAAAACAATTTCAAAATATCACAGAATTTCATTTCATTCATTTCCCATCCAAGTATTGCCAAGAAACTAACAGCATTGGATTTTCACCATCTCTAAAAATATTGGAGAAAACTCCGTGGTTGTGATTCATTAAGGCAATACCCACATAGCTGTGGGTAGGTCTTGTCTCACCTAGTCTGAGACATCTACAGTGTTGAAATCCCTGTCTGAGCTAGTCATCACAGCCTCCTTTAATGTCAACATGCTTGTGTGATGCATTATTTTATGGTAGGCATCTTAAATAGGCCACATGCATCCTATTTCTCTCTATTGGCAATGAATGGAATCAAGTTCAGGTGGTGACTTTGCTTCGTTGATGTCTTATGCTAAGCATTCATATTTCTATATAAATGAAACAGTGATAACACTGGGAGTCAGACACAAAAGGTAACACTCAGCATAGGTTGAGACAAGCACGATGAAGTCTACAGGAGGTGTAATCCTCTCTCCACCACCTACTAAATGGGACCTGGACCATCTTCTCCAGGGCACTTGCTTGGCCATCTGCTTTCTTTTATGTTGTGCTGGCTTTTCATTTGTTGCTAAAGGCAGGGATATGTAGGTGACTTTGATAGTTTTGCTTTCTGTAGCCCCAAGGGCTTCAGCACAGAAACGAGATTTCATTCAGACACTGAAAAGATAGAAAATGTGTAAAAAATTGTAGTGATGTTCTCAAGGTTGTTGGATTAACTTCCTTTTGCTGTCACTGACAATGATTTATCCTGGTTGTTTAAATTCTGCTGGTAACTATTATGAAGTGAGGGCAATTATCCTCTCCCTGTGCCGAAAGAGAATTTTCCAAAGCCAAGCAGGAATCTCCTACTTTTTCTTGGTGCTCTTTGGATTACAATTCTAGAAACATGCACAAGGGAAATAAAATCTTTACCCTTGCTACCTTGACATTTTCATGTAGGTCATTCACTCTTTCACCATAGTTCTCTGGTGCAATACTATAAGCTCCTTAAGAATCACAATTGACAGAAATGTCAGCTAATGTATATGAAGTATGTCTTCACTCAATAGATGGAAACTAGTGACAAAGCATTGCTTGCATTCTTCCACCTCAACCTCATTTACCCAATTTCAGTGTTCTGGCTTTCCAAGCAATTTCTCTCACTTTAGAAGCTGGTAACATAAAATATGTGAAACCAGTACTTAGAATGTACGAACAAACCATTTCAAATTAAACAAAGAGAATTTCTTTTCTTTTTTTTTTCTCATGTGATGGATGGTGCTGGATAAAGCAAAAGCCACCGTGAACCAATCTACAAAAATATACCCTTAAGGATGTAATGGAGGACAGAATATGGTCAGAGATGGAGTGCTGAGAGCCATGAGTTAGCAGTGGAGCAGCCAGCGGTTCCACACAGCGGGATTCAGTACAAATGTGGTTATTGTGCTGCAGATGTGTGCTGGCTCAGATGGAGCCAGATTGGCCACAGCTCCTCCTGAAATGCAGTCAATCCACCCCCACAATGAAGACTGATTAATCTGAGGCCTAAACTCCATACTCATCATTATCATCATCATCAACGACAACAACAAGAAGTTAAAAAATCCCTCTAAAGCCTTTTGATGGTTTTATTGTCCAGAGTCTCAGAGGAGCTACTGATAGAAAAACTCACCACTGAAGTACTGATGTGATACAGAAGAGAATGATTAAAACTTCATCAAAATAATTCAAAACAGGCTTTCTTTTTTAAAAAAAGTTTATGAACTGAAGTTTTTTTTAACATCTCATTCTTCCCATCTTTGTACCACTACTCTCACAGACTACAGTCATTGGCAAATGGCAGCTGCCCTCTTCAGAAAAACGGAGCCTATTCTCCAATGACCGGTACTCAATTAACTCTGGCACGTGGATAGTGACAAAGAATCTGAGGCACAGGTCAGAGCTTGTGCACTATAAAGGCACAGGCCAAAATGACAATCATGCTGCAAAAAATAGGTAAGCACTGGAAGGCTTCTCTGCTGAGGTATTCATCTTCAGTTCAAGTCAGATGGTTTATCCAAGTCTCAAAGGTTATTTATTTGATATGCATTATTCCACTTCATGTTCACTGTGAGAGCTGTCAGTGCCTCAGAAAATCAGCTCCTAAATACAGAACAGTTCTGGGACGCTCCATCCTGATCCTTCTTTGAATCCTGTCCTTCTTTGACTGTGGTTCTTTTTTGCAGCATGGAGTACCTGCACAATCCATGTAAGTGCAGAGACAGTCTGGCTCACCTCCAGTTGTGCCCTTTCCTGTAAGATTAAGGTGGTGAAGAATCCATCTACCAAGAAGATAAGCAATGTTTTCTCCTTCTCTTGCCTTTCTGTTCAGCTCACAGATCAGGTCAGGAGTTGATACAATGAAGACATCCAAGATGGCACAGGAGTGGAGGAAAAGAGAGGAACTCTTTGCCACGAGAAAGGGAAACGCGTGGCAAACCAGCCCACTTACAGTGATGGGAATGAAACTTCCAAGTCTTGGGAAGTCCAAGGCCAAAAGAAAGGGAAAATTTTCCTCCTACACTGTTACAGTCAGAATCCAGGGGGGATCTTTCCCTCTTTGGTGAGTTGTAAAGGATGTCTGAGCATCACTCGGAGCAGTAACAAGCCTAATACATCCAATAACTTCAGCCAAATCTCCCAGCCATCACATCACATGAATTTGCGTTGAAGCTTAGTTGCCTGGGATTTTTTTTAATGGTGAGCATATTCAGCTCACTATATATTCTCATTGTGTAATCATCTATCCATCATCTAGTATATGCACAGCTATAAAAGCACAACCCAGATCGTCATTGTTATTTTTTGAGAAAATATTCCTTTGTTCAAGCGTGAAGCTTCGTCTCCTTCAGCTGTACTGGGTTTTAGTTATTCTAAAATCTGACTTTATAAAAACCTTCTGCAAAAGCAGATAAAATGAAGGCTCTCTCTGTGTAGGAGTGATTAGTATTCTGTAGTGTCACTGTACATTTTCATACAGATTTTTTGTGTGTCTTTCCCCCTTCAGAATAGTACATTTGTGGGCTCTACATATCTTAAAATAGATTGAAGATAACATTTCTTAAAATCTACACTTGGGCCCCGTAATTCTGCAAGTTTTCCGCAACTTTTGAAGGATTATTCACATTAGGAAGACAAAATGTCAGCAACTGCATTTCTGGGGCCAAAAGTAAGTAACAATGTTTGGAAAGAAGGCTGAAAACATTCAAAAAAAGTCAATAAAAGCTCTATGTGCTTTTCTTTCCTAGGAATGTAAACATCACAAACATGACGTAGTTTCATTATTTCTGCAATACGTTTGTGGAAAACAGATATTTCCTAATGACATAAGATTATCATAATGACAAGGACACAGCTTTGCAGCGAGCTCAGTATCTCCTGAGCAGTGCTGAGCACTCAGTGCCACTCTCAATGCAGTTGGTGGCAGCTGCAGTTGCTCAGCGCACTGGAGAATGGGGCCTTGACTGCCTTGCAGCTCACAAATATTCAAAATACATGAGACTGTTGCAAAGCTTGGGCCTCAGATACGTCACTGGAGCACTCAAGTGAGATATGGTATCAAGACCTGAGCAAATATTTGAAGGAGAAGCAACTCAAGGCGCACAACCCAACCAAGGCGCCGTTGGAGTTGATCCAGTGCCTAACGTCAGGTTAAAAGTGTAAAAAGAAAACAAGACCAAGAACCAAAAAATATTGTATTGACCATAGCTTTAGAATAGAGCCCCTCAAAAACAAAAAATCTTTTTTTTTTTTCCCCTTCTGTCCCTGCACATTTTATTTATAATATAAAACATTTTTTTTTAAATTCTTGTCAGCCATGAACAGCATTTTCCTTTCTTGTTTTCTGCATGGACATTACATACATAAGCAATTGCTTTAACCCTAGGATCATTCCATTGACTTCAGCAGTATTTACTAATATGTTCAGAGTTGGGCACATGCTTAATTATCCAGCAGAAAAACCTTAAATAGTTTTTCAATATGGAAGGCTGTTTTAGGTTAACTACAAATGTGATTTGCCTTGTGGGAACCTTTGTCTCACTTCCATGATTGAGGGCAAACCATAATGGAGCAATGGACACATAATGCACTTAACTCCACTTTTTAAAACAATATTTTATTGATTGAACCGAAAATCTCAAGTCTGTGGATTTGCTCTCTATGATGTCAGCCAATAACTAAAAGAAAACGAAGGGAGGAGAGTGGTGGGGAGCACCAACATTTCACATTTCTGAAATTTTAACCCTTTCAAGTTTTTTTCTTTTTAAGACTCTCGTTTCAAAAGATGCAATGAAACAAAGCCCGAAGGGTTTCTTTGGCAGACTAATTGGAAACGCAGATAGAGAAGAAAGGCAAACAGAGACAGGCCAATTTATGTCACAGCTCACTACATTAGAGAATGTCTAAGCCCCGAATTTTTTCTCTGTTCGTGCCAGCACTCCTTTGATGATTACTTTATCTGAAAAAGATAAGACATTATGAATTTGATTATGGCATCACTCCATGTGGTTTGACACAGCCTCAAGCACATTGGCAAATTGCTGTCTGAGCAGTTCCATTATTATTGCATAGCATGGCTCAGATTTAAGGACTAAGCTGTAATAAATATAGAATTAAAAAAAGCCACAACAACCAACAGTCACTCTTAGCCTTTAAAGAAATTACTCTTTTAAAGTCACAGTGTCTTCCCATGACTTGCAATGTCATTCAGTAAAACATCAATAATTGCTGTCCTGAGTATTACCTGTAAGCTCAAAGCAATCCCAGAGCCCAGCTCCACAATGCTGAAATGTCATTTCTGACCATCTTTGAAGAATTTAATCAGTACTTAAATTGCATGGGACTGACAAGAAGAACTGTTGACAGCAGTTTCTTTGAGGCTGATCATACAGTTTTCAAGCTGAATGTTAGGACTGTGAAGTATTTTAAGTAGAACAGTGCAGTAACTGTAATTTTAACAAGAGGAACATTTTACATGTGTGTTTTTTTTTTTTTCTATGCATTAGGCTGGAATTCAGGCACTTAACAGTCTCTTAGTTTAAGGACTTCAGTCTCGGAACAAAGAAAAGCAACATATATTACAATTCAGGGTAGGTCATCAGAAGAGCAAACACATCACTGCCACCAGGAGTTCAGAAAACCGGTTACATGTTATTATTATGCCTTAAAAACTATAGTCAGAGGGAAATCTAAGGAATTCTGAACTGGGACCATTTACATTTACTTCCCATCCTTCCTTCCGTAGAGACCCTAAAGCAAAGAAGAGCAACAGAGTTTGTGGAAGACGCTACATGTGAAGTTGAAGACATCCCGACCAAAGCAGGACAGCTCTTTGTGAACACGGTTAATTGGACTTGCCAATATGCATAACCCATTTGGAAAAGGGCTTTCCAGCCCTTCAGCGAGGATGTGGCCATAACAGAAGGTTTGTTTTCAGCCACATCTGGGAGAGCAGAAACTTCCAGGATTGAGCAGAGGCTCAGAAGAGTGGAAGAGGAGAATTTTAAATAAGAGTAAAATGACAGGAAAGGAAAAGAGCAGGAAAAGAGTGACTGCTCCCTTTTGTACCATGCGTGTAACCCAAAGGCTAAATCTTTTGTTAACTGGCAAGTAATGTCCTAATTTTGCTTCATTAGAAGCAAAGCAGAAATCTCCCGAGGTATCTTGAAAGATGCCAAAATATGATCATATAACCCACATGCACTGCTATCATACACCCAGCTGATCTGAGAAGCAGTTTTAAAATAAAGCAAGAGCATTAAAGCCAAATAAAGGAGTGAAAGAACTTATCTACTGAAGGAGGTGCACGCAGCAGATGGCACTTGCAGAGCAACAACAAGCACACGCCTGTGTATCGCTGTGTGTGAGCACATGTGGCTGCATGCGTGTCTTTCATTTCTCAGGACTTAAGCATGCTACTGTTTCCTAAGAAGGTTCCTCCTGATTGATCCAGGTGTAAAAAAGTTACAAGTGATAACAGGTCTGGGGCTGCTCATTTCCCAAAGCTTAAAGCTCACTGCATGAGTCACAGGTACTGCAGCAGCCTGCGTGCAGGGTTCCGTTCTGCAAAGGCCTCCTAAAAACCACTTCTAACTGTGCAGCTTTCCTGGGCCTGCTTCTGCATATCAGGGTTGCATACCCCAATTCTCTGTCTGCAGAGCTCGCTTCCTTCTCAGCTGACACCGTGAGCACAAAGCCAAAGCAAAGGGGCCCCCCGGCTTTGATGTGCTTCACTAGGAGCCAAGAAAAGTGTATAGAGGGTATTTTAATAATTAAGAATTATGGATATGAAAGCAAAGCTGTTAGCGTTGCCAAGTTCGGCCACAGTCTTTGAAACGAACTCTGTCAAAATGTGTTTCTAAGAAGAAATTATGTTATAAATTATTTTTATGGAATGTTCCAAAGTTAAATGAATATTTAGGCTGTAGTTCATGAAAACCTCCCTCTTCTGAAAAAAAATGTTTTCATTTTTCAGATTTCTCTTTGTCAGCATTTCTAACAGTAAAAATGACAAACTTTCATGGGTAGGTGCCAGTGGAGACAGCTGTATTTTATTATTGAATACTTCTGGTGCTTAGTTTGGCACCAGTCCTGTTTATATTGCTAGTAAGATTTCATGCAAGCCTTTGCAAGGTCTTGTGTTTAAACTTAAATGTCTGATATGGTCTGTAATTGATTCCACCCAGTTCCTTCCCTCCTCCTTCTCGGTCCATTTTGTAAAGGAGAATTTATCACTGTGTAGGGAACACAAACCTTCCAGTTCTGCAAATTCAAAGACAAAAATTCCACAGCAAGATCCTAGAAACCTCTGCTGCTATTATGATTCTCTTCAGCTGCTAAGGGAATGTATTCATCCCCACTGTTCCTGCCCTTGGATTCTTATTTTTGATGTGTTTTGAATAACTAACTTTTCTCAAGGTTAAATCAAACAAACCTGTCTGCTTCCCAACTTAGAGCAAAAATCTTTATATGCATACCCCCTGTGCCTTGATTTTTTTTCTCTTCTGCCAGAACCTCTATGCTCACTGTGGCTACACCACGCTGCTTACTACGTGCTTGCATACTCAGTGGATATGTGAATATGGAAAACCAACTTCATAACAATATGCCTTAAATACGAAGATGGTTTGCTTTGGTGCCTTTCTGCAAGACACCACAGAGGTGAGCTTCCTTTCTGTCAGGGCTCATGTAACACAGGTCACTAAGGTCAGAGGATTTGCTTCATGGAGTGAACTTCAGAAGGGAGCAGAGGAAAGAGTGTTAAAACCCATCCACTAGAGCTCAAGCATGGAAGACAAGACATTTTTGTTTGCTTTGGTCTGGTCTAAACAGAGCCAAACAGAAACCAGAAATAAAATACCCACTGGCCAATTTAGTGTGCAGGGAGCTACTCCTGATGAGTAGCTAATCAGTGAACTGCACTTGGCCTTGCTTGTCTTTGACACAACCTCTGTGACTGCCAGCCTGATCACACCTCTTCTACCACTGCCATGTCCTGTTGCAGGACTGCTGGACCTGAAATGCTCTTTTTGGCATCTGCCAGTACAGTAAGTATTGCAACATCCATGCTTCTGGCTGGGTTTTTAGCATTACTGAACTACAAGAGCTGACAGTGTGACATATTCTGCAGTTCCTATCAGATCACGCACAGAATTTCACAATATTTAGAACTAGGTATTGCTTTTGCCTTGTTTTATATCAAAACAGCTTCCATGCCTTTCAAAACTCACTCCCTGTGTGCTGCTGTAACTATTATGCAGAAAGATAAAACAGTTTATTCAAAATCAGCTCGGATCCCCATGACACTCTGCATTCTTGGTGGGCCCATGTTAAAACTGTTAAAACTTCCTCACTTTAAATTCTGATACAGTGAGCTGCAAGAATAGCTTAACAAATGTCTGTATAGCCATAGCTGTAGAGAAAGAAAAACTATACGGGGCTTTAAAAGTCAATGCTTCTCTCCCACCCACCATAAAAACTGTCTAGAAACTTCTTGTAGCCATGAAAATATGAAGATAATTGCACAGGGTATGATTGTCCTTCAAGGGAAATGAAAGAATATTATATAGATTTCAATACAGAAAGGAGGCTGTAATTGCATGCTGTGCAGATACCGTTCATGACAGAATTACAACAAATATCACATGCCAGTAAGTCAGACTAAGAGCTGCGGTGTTCAGCTAATCTCTCACGGGGTGAACAGAAGATGGTGCATCAGTAAATTGGCACCAGAGTCCAATTAGTGTTCTCATTCAGCCTACTAAGTAGGAAGAGATGGCAGAAGAAGTAGATAATATTCGACAAGTAGATCTGGATTAATATAAATTCCAGACCCAAGGATCTCTGAAGTGCAAAACAGAAGATAAAATTCTATCCAGCTACATCACACTAGAAGGCAAAACAGAAGTCTTAGTCTTAAAACATCTCTTGTCATCATGGGTATGTAGCTAAACGAACCCATGTTTCCTCCATGTGTTTACTTCACCTTCTGCTATGCAGAAGGCGAGGGCTTGGATAATAACTTACCCAGAAACATTTTCTGAGCTAAAGGTCAGGTAAAGATCCAGGAGAAGCAAGTTCCAGAGGAATGCAGCTCTGAGTAAGAATTCCCACGTCCAGCTCCCACTCCCATCTTGAAGGGGAGGATTAGCTGAAGTTTCCTGACAAGTGTAGGTGTTTGCAACAAGTCAGAGAGAGAGAGAAGTGATATATTAGGTCATTTAGACAAGTCTAGCACCACTGTGTGGATAGATCAACACCTCAGATTTCACACAGGACTCTTAGACAGCGTGAAGAATACAAGAGAAGCGTAACGAAGTTCTCTTCCACTTGGAAGGTGGACAGCTTTGCTGTGATTCAGCATTTGACCAAGTTGCTGGACAGCATTCAAGATTCCTCCCTTGTACAGAAGCTTCACTATCAGCCTGCTTCAAAGCAGATAAGCCTTTTGATTTTAACGTTTAAGGATAGGAAAAAACATGCCAGTTCCTGACTAAGGAAAGACAAAACTACCAAGATATCATTTCAGACTCCTAGACTGAAGGTGCATCCAGTAGGACTTTGACATGATACGCAGTTTGACAAGAGGCAGGTTTATTGATTGAACTTCTGCCAGGCACACAGAGCTTGCTGAGAAGCAACTCTGGTAAAGAGAGCTTGCTCCAGTGGTAGGAGAGCCCACGTTATAATAAATTTGATTTTATGATGATCATAATTTGCATTAGATTTAGCACTCACTAAAGTTGGACTGTATGATTTTAAATTTCCCCTTTAAGGGAAAGGCTGCAAGAACTGTAAAACCAGGATGTACTGAGATAAAAAACACCAGTTGGAGAAACTACAGCAAAAATCACAATTTTTTCTTTCTCACAGAAAGCGCAGACCTTTTATCACCCTATTGGCTGAATCCTATTGACAGTACCTTACAGTAGAAGAAATTAGATACTTATTACTAAGAGCCTTCAAGAAAGGCTGGAAATGTGCATCTGGGGCTCTGACCATATCGATATGCTTCTGCTACTTCAAAGCGAGCTATCTGCTGGCAGCAGATAGGCACAATATAATATTTTAGGGTCTCAACAGCAGTTTTCATAAGCGATGAGACATACCACTTCAATTATTAAGTCTGGCAGGAGTGTTTTCATTGGGTTTCATCTGAAAATATAAAAGGAAAAACATTAAACTTTGATAATAAAGTCAGTATTAGAAGAGTGGATTGGGCCAGTGACTGGAGATTTGAGTGCAGAAGCAGAAAATAAGTATCAGTAATAAAGGCCAGAGCTGAATTTCATTGATATGTGAGCAGGTGGACCTAAATTTAAAAAAAAAAAGGAAACCATATTTGTTTCAGCTCAGAAACTGAACTATACTTAAGAAGTTCAAATCGCCCCTGCTTGTTGTTTTGTCTCTCACTTTCTCACTTTCTTTTTTTTCTTTTTCAGCTGTTTCTTTTCTCATTTGTAAGGAAAAGAAAAGAAAAGAAAAGAAAAGAAAAGAAAAGAAAAGAAAAGAAAAGAGAAGAGAAGAGAAGAGAAGAGAAGAGAAGAGAAGAGAAGAGAAGAGAAGAGAAGAGAAGAGAAGAGAAGAGAAGAGAAGAGAAGAGAAGAGAAGAGAAGAGAAGAGAAGAGAAGAGAAGAGAAGAGAAAAGAAAAGAAAAGAAAAGAAAAGAAAAGAAAAGAAAAGAAAAGAAAAGAAAAGAAAAGAAAAGAAAAGAAAAGAAAAGAAAAGAAAAGAAAAGAAAAGAAAAGAAAAGAAAAGAAAAGAAAAGAAAAGAAAAGAAAAGAAAAAAATACATCCACTGCAAAACTGACCTTCTGGATGCTCAGTTCCAGTCCAGGTCCAGCTTTTATTGGTAAGATTACAGAACCTTGAAAGTCCTTGAATGATAAGACATTTGCAATGACGCATTTCAACAAGCCTCAGAAAGAAAATCCAGAGTTGCACATTTCAGTAGCAATGCATCTGTTGTCACAGTACCAAGTGTAAGGGGTGCTATGCTTCAGCCTGCTGATTTAAGAAAGAATGCAGGAGAGAAAGACACAACAACTTCAGTGTCAATGCATGATATCAGTCCAGTTCTTATTTATCCCAATGGGAAACGAGAGCAGAAGCCTTTCCCTTGGTCTTTTGGCCTTAAGATAAGGATGCAGCTTTTAACAATCACTGGAGTAACACGGCTTCAGAAGCACAAGGAAAAATAATATCAGATTTGCTCTGGAGCTTCAGCAGTTCAAAAGGTTCCCAAATTGGTTGTTGGGTTATTTTTCGCTCTCTTTTTTTTTCTTTTATTATTCAACTTTTTATCTCTCATTTATACAGTTCCCATGAAAATGTTTTCTTATAACTTTTATTTGGGCAAAGGTGACAGCACTCTTCACTTTTTGTGATACTTTCCTCACCACCTCCTCTTGCTTCCAAGAGATTTACTGCTCTCCTGACATAAGTTTTCAAAATCCAGCACACAGCACGAAAGCTATAAGGGCCCTTAATTCATTTGGCAAAAGTCATTAAGATTTTGTGAGCACTGTAGAAGTTTAAGAGCCCTCCCAAGGGAGGCGTTCAGCAAGAGTGATGACTCAGAGGACAACAGACTGCCATGCATTGGTTTGCTGGTAAAGATGAATGCTGTTCTTTCCTGCGTCGAGGGGAAGCTCTTAAAACACACATTAGACTGGTTTGTTCCTTGACTTTGCCACAGACTTTCTGTGTGACCATGAGCAAGATGTGCCATTCAGTGAGACTGGAGTGGGAGGTGAGCAGCACATCAGAGCTGTGGCTGACGACAGCCTCATCATTCACAGATAAATACAGGCTACTCTTCTACCCACCTAGAAACACCAAGGGCTGATCCAACTCTGACAGGTGCAGCTCTGCTATGAGAGAAAATCTTCAATCTGAATGCAGACTCTAGGCTTAGTTTAGCAATTGTGCAGAAAGGAAAGACTGCTACGGAATCTAGGCCTGAGAAACAGCCAGAAAAGATCCCAGATGGAGAGCAATCCCAGCTAAGAAGGCACTGCCATTTACATCACAGGGCAGGTTGAGATGTTTGGCTCACCTCCCATTTTCCTGCCTACAAACACAGCAATCACATCAGCTGTGCAGTTGCACATGAGATGTCCCATACTGTCAGCGTTCACCCTAGGACCTCACACAACTTCTGTGGCACAGATATCTGCAAGATGGAAAAGGCCTTGCCCAGTTGTTGCAGAAAGAGCAAGACACTAACAGTGCAATGTAATGTTACCCAGCACGAGGCTACCTCATCCTTTCCTGAAGGCAGGCACTTCTGCAAAGCTGTGTTCAGTGGTGTCAGTGCCTGTATGGCTACATAATGCATTTTTGCAGAGAAATCTAAATATTCCAAAGCATTGATGCAAGAGGCAAAATTCACTACCACCCCTAATCTTGTGTTTTTTTCTAAGATATAAGGAATATTCTCACCCTGATTTAGATGTGTGGTATTTTTTCTTTTTTTTTTTTTTTTTTATAAAGACATCAGTCTTGTAAGTGTTTATAAAAGAGCTGGTAATCTATTGGAAAAGTTCCCTCAGCCCTGTCTTCAGTTAAACACATGGTATGGTTTCTACCTGCTAGACAGAAGATCACATCACATTTCACTTTGAATAGTCTTGCTATTAAAATGTTTTCAGAGTACTGATGGAAACCGTTTGCCAATGAGAAACCCTTGCCAGCTGAACTCTCAAAGTCATCCACAGGACAGGGCAAATGTGCTTTGAGGCTTTGTGTCCGAGCAAGGCACCCTCAGTACTGAAAAGGAAAGCCCACAAGTAAACAGAACATTAGGTTCCTCACTATTGCCAGTTCTTTGGACACTGCAAGCACAACTATCCATTGCAGGAGAGAAGTGTGTGAAAGAGATTCTGTGGGCTGCTGGGAGTCGCTGCTTCCATGCCATCCACTATACTAACTCATAAAAACAGAAAAGTAATCCCTATGCATTTCCTTTACGTAATGGTGGTTGAATGCTGGTACCCAAACGTCCATCCCTCTTCCATGGTGCTCTGTCTTAAATTACAGCCATTTGATGTTAATTTCCAGCCCTAGCAATTACTGGATAATTTCTGTGTTTTATAGAAAGTGTGACAGGAATATTCCTCTTGGGGTGAATCAATATCAACTTATGCCAAGAAAGAGAGCATTTTACAGTACATAGTTACTCTGTTTTTTTTATTATTATTTTTGTCTGCCTAGTGGAGAGTCATTAATTCTGTGGGCGATTCTAATATTAAGAGCACATGCATGCGGTAGGTGGGTGGCAAAGACAGTTATTGATTATAACGTGGACACAGTCATGAAATTTGAAATCCACTGCAATGAACACTGGACTGTGCACATAGCTTAGTAATAGTCTTTGGAATAATTCTTTGTAACGAGTGCAGCAGAACAGATAAGGGTGGAGAATGAAGATCTCCATGCAGACGAGGCAGGGCTGTAGGACAAGCAGAGGCAGAGCAATCCAGTGCAGTATATCACACAGGAAGGAAGCACACAGGTTCTGCTTACTTGTTTACACAAAACAGCTAAAAGCTTTGCAGGGCAGTGGATGAATGTCACCCAACAAATTCTTCTGGAGTAATGGCCTACAAAGATTAAGGAGTAAATTAAGTTTGTGACAGTTTCTCTCTGCTTTGACTGCTCTCAGCATCAATATTTATCATTTTGTGATGGCCGCTTGAACTTAAGAGCAATGAAGCTCTACTGAGCTCAGAAGAAAGGGCTTCAGAGTGATGGATATAAAAGTTGATCCAGAGGTAATTTGATGACATCACCACTTGTGGTTCTGAAGTCCCCAGTTTGCTATTCAGTTATAAGTTTCTAAGCCTGCCTGTCTCTTTTTTTAACTGGCAAGTCATTAAATGCTTTGTTGCTGCAAAGTAGAATCAGTGAAGTGTCATTAAAAAAAGTTCAAGAAAGAACTGCTTTGCCATTCCTAAATTTCAGTACATTTTCTTACCTGAATTTATACCAGCTTCAAATACTGAGCACACAGAGGTGCATGCACCACGCTGTGGGAACGATTAAAGAGGCTTTGGACAGCAGTGTGGAGAATGGCAATGTTAAGAATTTCTCCATTGGAAAGCAAAAACGAGACGAAGCCATCTGCTTCAGAAAGAACATTTCTGCAGAATGCAGAACGCTTCTGTAGAAGTTTCTGTTCCATGGAAAACCTGAATGTTGCTAATCCTTCTGAGAGCCACTAATTAACTCCAATTTCTACTACTTTTGGCAGATGTTCAGGGTGCTCAGCATCTCACAAGGATTTTACCATGAATCTCACCAGAATGGAGCATCTAATTTAACCCAAACAAAATTAATTTGCTGTGTTGAATCTGTGACAGCAACCGTCTCACGAGAGAGAATCAAACCTATAAAAGAATAGCTGCAGTGCAGAACTTGGGTATCCTCAGGACAGTGACAGGACCAAATGAGGATACAAACTGCAGGATCTGCAAATTAAAATGCTTAAATTTCAGTAAGTATTCAGGTGTGTGCAGTACCCATGAAACTCATATTTGAAGTTTTAATCGATTCTGAATAGGAATTTGAGCAATGTTGTTGTTGAAAATACTGACAAAAGGCTCTAGCTGGCCACAGTGTCATTTGTAATGGATCACAGTTATTGAGTTCTATGATTCAAACACGAATACTTTGTAAATCCAGATGAATTTCTGCAGGAAAAGTTTTAAAATGGGACACCTGCTCTGCTAAAGCTCCTTCCTAGCCCTGAAGCATTTGTATCTCAAAACAGTAAATTCCATTTTCTCTGCCACTTGCAAAGGGGATTCTGTTACCCAACACTCAGCATTGCTGTGCAGCTCCAAGAGCTGCTCAAACTTTTTGTAACCAGGATATATTTGAATGGAAAACTTCCACATTTTGCTTTTTTGGGGGAAAAAAAACCAACAAACAACAAATAAACAAATAAACAACGGTCCATTGGATTTTCATGTATAATTTTTTCCACAGTAGAGAACTGAATAAAAAATAAATAAAGAAATTGGGTTTTTGTAACATAGATGCATTGTAGCTGAAGGAATGTAAGTTGACTCGAAATGTTGTACAGAAATAAAAGCACAAGCAGTTTGTGTGCTGATGAAATGTTCAGAAATCCATAAAAACAAAACCATATCCTGATCTTCCTGCCCTGTGCCACACAGAAGGCCCAGAGTATGAGTAGGACCAGGGTTATCCAGCAGAAAATTACAAGTGGCTACATGTGCACTTGTAATTAATGAACTGGTGGCCTGACAATGCAGTATTCAGGAAACACCAGCTGGTAAAACTCTGTATGACAAAATGAGGCTAAGCAACTGGAAAATCACTACAGCACAGTGCCTTTATGTGGCATCCCAGCGAAAGAAATCCATAGAATTTAAAAAGAAACACAAAATGAAATGTTTCAACAAAAAGTATGGCACTACATATGTGCTATCAGTACTTCTGATGGTAGGAAACATTGTTAAATTACTGCTCTGAGTTTAATTGCATTAGTAACAGTGTAAGAAATGGCTTCAAAGCAGTGAAGAGCAATAAGGTGCCAAGGCTGATCAAACTGCTCCCAGGGAAGAAAGGCGAGTCTGACAGGACCAAAGGCTGAGCTCTATGCCACTGTTAATATCAAAACTCTGTATTTCCCAGTCTTTCATTTCTGTTGCTTCCGAGTAGATCAATCTGAAATATTAGTGTAATATATAAGTTAAAAGTGAAGCTATTAAAATTTCTTCTACTGGCTTTACGCACTATGGCTTCAGCTTAAGCAAATGAATGAAGCACTGCTTAAGCACATTTCTGTTGCACTAAGCTGTTTAGCAAATGCTTTCCCTTGAGGAGCCCTAAGAATGTTAGCATATGCAAAATTTGGGGATGTACTTCACTGCATAGCGGCACAACACCGAATCTGAGAATAATTTTGGACCCAACATTCCACTCTGTAGGAACAAACAAGGCACTGCATGACTTTGTTGTGATTTTTCTCTCTATCACATAGAAAAGAATAATTACAAGTCCTTTCCAAGTATTTATGGAAAGGTAAATTCTAGGGATGATTAATGAGGTGGTAGCAGAGGCAAACAGACTCCAGAGCAAGGGAGAGAAAAAACCCCACAAGCACTAGATCAATCCATCCTCTGTCAGTGCATAATAAACACTGTGATCTTCCAGCCTATAATTCACCAGATTCAATATTAGGTCATTTAAGAATCCCTGTGTGACACAAATAGGAAAGCAAGTTAGCAGCAGAAATATAATGATTAATTTTACATGTAGCAGAGAGATGTGCATGCCTGTTCAGCTCCTCAGAAGCCCCTTGACAGACGATTTTTTATTTCTATTTTTTTCTTTTTAGTCTACAATTGACACAGTGTTCCTGATGACTTGAAATGAGGTTGTCAGGGCAAATGAATATCACTGATGAGGAGGTTTGACTGCCAGTGGGCATTAAACCGGCAGCAACGCTGGCCTGCAAAAATGAAATTAGCAGCTCCCTGTGTATTGTTGCAGGGCAATATATACAAATAAATGGGAAATAATGAAGCTAAATGATCACTGATGGCAGCACAAAGACTGCTACAGTCCCAACATCTACATATTTATTAGTTGCAGTGATACAGCCAAATACTGGAACCTAAATTACAGTGAGATTCAAGATACAATTGAGAATAGGTAGACTGAATTAAACAAGCATGATGCTGGTTGTTCCCTTCCATCTGGAAGAATGATGACAGAGTACACACATTTCAATAAATATGCAGTGATGGTACTATTAGGAATTGAAATAGCTGTCGAGTCATAGGACTAATTAGCAGCTTTATGACTGATAAGTGAAAGAAAATGTTATATAACTTTCTGAATTGCTTTATCTAATCACATAATCTCCATGAATATCTGCAGAAACAACTTGGGAACAGCAGCAACAGACCCAACCCCGTACCTTGTCACAGTGAATAAGGAACATTTTAACAACTGGCAGTAAAAGATCCTCCCATGTTTTAAACAAGTAGATATCAATATGTCCACTTTATCCTAAGAATTATTTTTAATAACTGTGGTGTAAGATGACCACAATTAAATAAGGAAACACCTCCATGAGACTGCAGAGAGTTTGAATAACGCAGAACATTCGTGTGAATGATGTATTTGCAATGATTCCTACAAGGTTCCTAAATAATACTTTCCAGTATTTATGAGAAATAATTTGAAGCAGTGAACAATTTAGTTTACAGAGAATGCCCAGCACAACCCATATCCTTATTTCACAGCTCAGGACTGTGGGACTGGAGACCTTAAAAGGAGACCTCGTGTCTGACAACACCATCACGACCACCACGCCTTATGGCACTGGGTTTGTTGGGGGTGTCGGAGCCTGGCAGGAAGAAGAACCTGGAGCCTGCAGTGCTGTGCAAACCTCTCACAGCTTTCTGCCCCTTCCTGAAGAGATTTCTGCAGACTCCTTGGCCTCAGGGAGCTATTCTCAGTGGTGGAGCAGGGCTCTGGGCTGTGAATTTGACCAGCACCTGCCCTCTGCCAGAGAGAACTGCATCTGGATCTTTGAAAGGCTTTCAAGATAGAAAAGCAAATGTCCTAATCCATCAAAGCTACTAATTAGCTGGATGAAAACGTGTGGCAAATGGATGATTTTTTGCAAGGAAGTAATTGGATGGCTTTGGAGAAATGGGTGCCATTTCTGTGGAAGACAACAAGCAAATGGTCACCATGACGTGGCATCACAGAGCACGTCAGACAGACTTCCAGGGAAGCTACCCCTCTATGCTTCACATAGTCTTAAACCAAACTATCGTGACTAATGATGCAATAATTTGAATTGCAGCAACTGCAATGTCATTGTCAAGAGTGGAGCAGCCTCTAATAACTGTATTCTAGGAGGAGAACTGTCTGGTTCTTGCCTGCAGTTTTGTTCTGCAGGGAAAACATATGGAGCAGCAGAAAGCTACCCACAGAATCACTGCAGCAGGGTGAACAATTCTCTGAGGTGCTGAGTAGGTTTGCGTCATGTTAAACATGGTTGTTATTTTCCCAGCTTGCTTGTTGTGGTCTCAACCAGGGATAGGTTATTCATTATTCAGCTGGGTATGTTGGCAACCCTTTAAAATGCCACCGTATTTCCTTTGCTCTGGTCTTAAATTAGAGGAAGGTTAAAGCAGATTGCTATATCTGAAAGTATCATCTTCTGTAAGTGCATCTCAGTGCCTTCCTAGAGAGCTGAGATGTGTGGGAAAACAGAAAGAAGAGCCGAAGAGCCTGGAAGGTGTGAGACTATGGGAACATGGGGAAACAATGGCAGCAAATGGAAAGAGAATTTAGATGGGCCATCCCTAAACCCTAAACAGGAATACCTCTACAGAGTCTCACCAGCGAAAGTTTCTCCGAATCAAAGACTTCTAAGTACTGCTGTGAAGGAGGGAATGGTAAAACAAGCTCACACGCTTCCTCTCTGTGTGGTCAGTGGCACCACGACCTGCCCTGTGAACAGGTAATTGGTGACTTCCTGCAGCTTCCCAGCCGCCAGGCTTCTGTCCTCCTTGAGCCACATTCTTGCTTTTAAACAGACAGCAAATTCTTCTCCTGATAAAGCAAGACAATACATGCAATTAATGCTGTAATTGCTACTACTGTGTACTATGGGTAGATTTTTGCTCTCAGCAAACATAAAGGATAGAATCCTTCTCCTTTGAATCTTTGACTGGATGTTCTCTCTCTCACTGGTCAGAAAACATTCACAGGGGTTGTTTCAGACAAGTATCCATCTGATTTCAAGATTTTTATGAAGGTGGAGAACCTGACTCCAATTTAAACCTGAGCTCTTCATTTCCAGAGAAGCCCTACATTTCCCAAATCAGGCTTGCTTTAAGGATTGCATTAATATATAATCTTTACCTTGCATTGTAAAATAAATGCCAGAATGATGGAGAGTGGCCATTCTATGTCAAACAATTGTAGAAAAGTCAGGGAGATGCTGGAGGGGAAATGCCTGTTCAATCAGGCAAGCTCACTAATGATTTATAAAATGTCTTAATTTCTTCAGCACGGTCTACAGGCATCCCTTCATGAATCAGACAGGACAAATAACTCAGTCTAATATTTCAGAATTAGCAACTTGCTGAAGTAACCAGACTGTAATCTTCCTAGTCATGGTTAGAATTTTTGAGGTCTCATCAGTACACCACAGCTTCTTTCTTTAAGTGTTTTGTGTAACTGCAGGCTTATCTTCAAAGAGCAGATGTATGAACTATCATTTTTGATTAAAGCCATCCAGTTGGAATAAAAAAAAAATAAAATTCATCTGTTCACTGCAGTCAGAATCATCTATTTTAAATACATTTACATATTCCCTTAGCTGTTCAACTATTTTTTCCCCACTTTCTCTTCTTTTTGCAGCTTGGAATCCTGCCACATTTCTATTTTGCACTAACTACTCAGGGTCCTAATTAGCAGAAATGGGATGTCAGCAGGGTACCAGCCAGCAAGGGGAGGCTTTTTTGCTTCATTGGGAAGATGTGCAGCATGTGGCATGGATCAAAATCTTTGCATCCCATGCCGAGAACAGCATGATGTGAATTGAAGAGCAAGGTAAATGGGAGAATTTGGGCATCTCAGAAATTTGTGAATTGGCAAAAGCTGCCGATTCACACACTTTAGCTGTAGGCAAAGTGAAGGAGGGTTTGCCAGCAATACTGTAAATTAATCCAACATTTAGTATCTGAGGATGCGATGAGACTCAGAATCTGCAGTTCAGGTTTCTGAACCCATAGCTGTTTCAGGCAGCCCAGTCCCACTGACATCTCAGGCTTGAGATGTACAAGTGACAACACGTATTGCAAACTTTCACGTTAGGTGCCTGGCCCCCATGAGAGCTCCAGAGCCCTCCAGAACACGTAGGTCATCTGCAGAGCATGGGTAGAACTGAGTGCATCAGCTCATGGCCAAAATGAGAGAAGAGAGCTGAGCTGGCACAAGCATTAGCAAGTGGCAAGGGCAGATGTGTCTCACACCACTCCCCTTTCAAAGACCTTGTCCCCTGCTCAGAGTTGCCCTACACCTCGACCACCTGGAAGCCACGGCTTGTGCAAAGATCTCCCTTCTGTGAATGTCTATGGAAGAGAACCTGCCTTCTCTTCCTTTCCTCTTAGATCTATGGTAAAAATTCTTCACCACAGATTAAAGCTTCATCCACAGTCTGACACCTTTTAGTACTTTACAGTGCTTAGATAAGATTTTAATGCTGGACGTACAGTTAGCATATTAATAATTATCATTATCAGCCATTATCATAACTCATGAGTTATGTGTGCCAATGGCTTTAATGGCAAAAAGCAGACATAGACAACAGAACAGACAATAGAACGGACAATGTTTATACCGATGTCCATTTCTTGGCATTTTTCTGGAGTCTTCTTGCTTTTTGTTTGTGACATCCTATTTTTTTTAAGACAGTTGAGGAATTAGCAAGCAGGGCATGAGGAATTCTGAAATATCAGACTACAGATCCCCACCCAAACAGAACAAAATGCCTGACCTTACTCTCCTGATTTCATACTATGTGAGTAGATGTTGATTTTCACAGCAGGTCATGGGCAGTAGAAGTTGCTTTTTCAGTGGTTTAAGTGGAAGGTATTTGTCAAAATCATCCATACTCAGTGAATGATTTCTTTAGCAGAGGCTGTTGCCATAGGACATGGAGAAATGGTTTCAAACTAAAAAAGAGCAGGTTTAGATTGGATACAAGGAAAAAGTCTTTTACATTAAGGAAGGTGAAGCTCTGCACAGGTTGCCCAGAGAAGTGGTGCCCCATCCCAGAGACACTCGAGGTCAGGGAATGGGGCTCTGAGCACCGATGGAGCTGTGGGTGTCCCTGCGCACTGCAGGGCAGTGGGAGCAGATGGCCTTAAAAGTCCCTTCCAACTCAAACCATTCTGTGACTCTATGAAAACAGAATGGCTTTAACCATTGGTGGCTTCAGTGGAATTTGCTCATGTACTGTCAAAGGGAAATACGATCCTTAGAATTACAAAATGGTCCTTTGAAGTCACAGATGTGGTACAGTCAATGAGTTTCCAAAGGAATGCTCAGTGCTGCTCACTAATGAAACATGAGTTATGATAATGGCTGATAATGATAATTATTAATATGCTAACTGTACGTCCAGCATTAAAATCTTATCTCAGCACTGTAAAGCACTAAAAGGTGTCAGGCTGTGGATGAAGCTTTAATCTGTGGTGAAGAATTTTTACCATAGATCCAAGAGGAAAGGAAGAGAAGGCAGGACTCCTCTGACAATAAATATGGTAAGAATAGAGAATATTGTTTCTTTGCTTTTGAACAGTTTTAGTTTTGCTTCAAATTCTCTCACTTCCAATTTTCTCTTTTTTATTGTTTAACTTCAGAGTTTATGAAGTGACAAGTTTCTTTTGCCTTTTGCTATTAGGCAAACTCTGCATCTGTTTGGAAAGTGGCACGGAAAGGAGAAAGGAATGACAACATACTTTGCATTCACTCTTCATTTATGAGCAGAGACAAACAAAGGAAGGAAAAATGAAAAAAAAAAAAAAAAAAGTAGAAAGATACTAAAACCCTGAGGTTTCCGAGTTTGAAAGAAAACCTGGAAAACTAGAAAATGAAAGGGGAGACGCCTTAGTTTTGAAAATGTGGCCTTTTTCAGTTTCATTTGCAGAACTGCCACAAGTGCTGTTCCACCTTTGTAAGCTGGACTGCTCTCTGTGCTCTCATTATGACTTTCTTCACTGCGACTCTGGTTTACAATTTTTTTTCTAATTAAAAGCATTAATATTCTGATAGATTCAGAACTCTTAGGCTGCTGTTTTTATCTGCCCGTGGAATGCAGTGATTTATTCACAGCACTGAATAATCTCAGCCAACCTCCCTGTTTGCTGAGCGCTTGGTAGGAGGTTAGATACTATTATGCTGTCATTACTCTCCATTACAGCAAAGCTGAAATCTCTTGTGACTGTTTTCATGGAAAAGTTACCGTTTGGCTGGGAAAACATCTTTGGTGGTGTGGGATAATCCTGTGAGTGAGTAAAGAGCGAGAGAGAGTGAAGGCAAAGCCATAGAGACTGCAGGCACTCACCTCTGAGCTGGAGGAAATATTAAAATCAACATCAGAAAAGTGAAATAGTGAAATAATTCATTGTTTCGTGAAGTGAAATGATGGCAGGTTCTGCAAGGCCAGTTATGGGAAGGCACAGTGGAATTTCTCAGAGGAGGCGAAACAGGTGTGGCTTTGGCCAGAAGGTGAGCAAGAAGGATTTGCTGTGGATAAACAACTCCAAAACAATTCCCCGCTAGTGGCAGTTTCTTCCAGGAAAAAGAAATCACTGGACGCACTGCATCAAGAGCACTGACACTCAATTCCTCCTACTGCTACTCCTGAGCAAATAGAGTTATTTCAGTTAGAGTTCCCCCATAGGCGAACGGCAGAGCTCGAGAGGGAGGAGAAATTTTGTGTTCCTTTTTAAATTTTTTTTGGTAGAAGTAAAGCCTATCAACCACAGTCCTGCAAGGTGCTTCATACTCCCTACCCTGAGCCAGAACAACTTAAATCAATATTTTAAAAGCATTTTTGGTCTCTGCAGTGCTGTTCTCCTCCAAAGGCCTTTCTCTCCTGCCCCAGGGTATGCAGAACTCCTATCAGCATCGCTGTACTTTCATCCCGCAGCAGGGAGACAGGGCTCTGCAGCATCACAAGCACTGGGCCTATGGAACGAGGTGACCAAAGCAAAGACTGAGTCTGGGAATTGCTGCTCCCCCAATCCATTGCACAAATCGGGTGTGCTGAGAGCTTATATCCAGAATTATCTGTACATTTTAACTTTCTACCTCGAGGATCAATCTAATTAGCCCAACATGATGTTAGCACATTAACCACACTCCAGCAGACTGAGAGTATTTATTACGGAGAGAACTCCTACTAGAAACCTTGGAATTTTTACAATACATTTTTGTCCTTACTTTTTGGAGCAACAATAATGTAATACCACACTCCCTCCCCAGATAGCTGCAGGGTCCCTTTTAATGAATAGGAACAAACAAACTATCCAGCTAAGCCCAGAAAAATGACCCCTATCAAAAACAGAATCAAACAATACCCTGAAAAAAATCTACATATACAAAGAACAAACTTTTCTTGTTCTTCCAAAGATTAGCACAGTAGGTATTTGGCATGCAACAAATTCTACAACAACATAAATTATTTTGTGTTTGAAGAGGTTTTCTTTAGCATTATTGTTGCAGTTATTTTACAAAAATAAAAGAGAAAAGAAAGTTTTAGAAAACAACTCAGAAATACTATTCTAGGTAGCATTCTGTACAGCCAGAACTGCTCTGCTCTCATCCAGTGACCGTCTGTACAGTCTGCTACGTTTTAAACATAGAGCTACCAGCTCCCCTTCAGCATTCACAGCTCAAGCAACAACAGTGGTATTTTCCAGCTCTCCACAATACAGTATCTGTGACTCCAGCACTGTACTGGGCATGGAAGAAACTTATCCTGAGCTCACAGAAGAATGGACACAGATGTATAAAAATGACGGGTCCAAGTGAAGACGCACAGGTGCCTGATTGCCTCACAGCGAGTGCCACGACTCTGGGATCTTCTGTCAAACCTGGACAGGGGAATGACTCAGAAAGCAGCTCCATCTCCCTCGGGGTCCAGTGGGACCTTTCTACTTGTCCACCTCTTTCACAGGAGAGAAGACTGGAAAGGAAACAGAGCATCTGGCAACAAAGTGTTCCAGCTGTGCTCTGCAGCTCCTGCCTGGCTTGCTGGCAGGGTCCAACTTGCACTGACCCGCTCCACTCCAGCAGTCAGGCTGCCCAAATCACAGCAGCTGAGCTGAAGTGATTCTCTGTGCTTTGCATCCATAAAACACTTCCAGCAGAAGTCCATGAAAGCAAGCAAAGCCTCTGGGCTGCACTTCTTTCTCAGTAAAATTGTAATTACTTATTTAGATTATCTGTTCCCTATGGAAGGGATTGTCTGACATCGGGGTGCAGCACTTCTTTAGTGCTTTTGTCTCTTAACTTCATGACAAGTCAAGAAATGCCATGTGCATGACTGACTGTATAGATCCCAGTGCTGCCATCAGTGATTACAATCTTTAGGTCTAGTAGCACATTGATTTCTGAGTACTGGCTACCTCTCAGGGAAAAAGCAAGTTCTTCTAGTCACCTGTGCTTTTAAGCTCATGTTTAGAAGCACTGAAAACAGCTGGCCTTCAGAGTTCTGTTAGGAGCAAGAAAAGTATGAAGAAGTCAGCACTCCCCATGCAGGCTATCCATGATGGTGCTTCTGCTGCAGAGTGTAACATCCCTTCAGTCAGTATGATGGGATGTGAAGGGAAGGAAATGAAAACGCTGATCATCCTCTTCAGAGATGGAGCTTCAAAGCAACTATCAGGAGTTTTCCAAGTTCTTGTTAATGAGAAATGCAGTCTCCATATCAGCTGTTTCCAACAGAAGGGTTTGATTTTGCTTTGTTTTATTTGTTATTATTTTCAATAGGAAATGTGAAATGACACTACTCATCTCAGCTTGGATCCAAATGATCCCAGCACATCCTGTGAGGGAACCTTCCTCTGTACACGGGTCGCAGCACAGCGGTCTGTCATGAAGCAGCTGCTCCCATTCCGGTCACCACTTTGATCCATCAGAGCCTGGGATTTTTGATCACGTTGTGAAGCCTACATTGCTGACGAGCATTCCAAAATGAGAATGAGTAATAGGATGACTGTATCTTGGGGCTGAGTTGGGGTTATTCCATAGAGGGTTTATTGATCTGAAGCAAGTCCAAATATGAGTCATTATGCAGAAAAGATTCTTATTTGCAGTCTTGCAAAGTGCCAAGGTCCCTACGGTGCTGCAAATAAAATTGTAGCAAGTTCTGAGCAGCTCTGATAAGAAATCCCCAGGGGGTTGTACAGATGTTGAGGGCACGGCCCCTGGCTCTGCAGCTGGGAAGCTAAGGCAGTGACACAAGGAGCCTGCGTGCAGGGAGCAGAGAGCAAGGGCAGGGTGTAGGAGGCAATGGGCAGGGGGCAATCGGCAGGGGGCAATGGGCAGGGGACAGCTTGGAGTGAGTAAAGGGCAGTGGGCAGAGGAGCAGTGCCGCCTCCTGACAGCTCGGGTCACTACAGGGAGAGCCTGGGGAGATGGCTGGCTGCACCCAGCTGGAAGGTGGGGAGTTCAGCAGGAAGAAGGCCTAACCGCAGGTCATCCTTAGACAGTGTACAGAGACAGCTGAAGAGTGCTAATAAGAGCTAATTAATTATCCTAAGTGTTTTTATTGTTTACTCCCTGCCTCTGTGCTAAGAGAAACTCAATGTTTTTTTACTCTCTATCAGCATTTTTCCCTCTTAGAGCAGCGTTTTTATGCCCTCTGAGACATGAGGCTAAATAAGTCACAGCAATCCCTCCCAGGTCAGTGCAAACAAAATGCCAAAGCAAGTTATTTGAGAGGAACTGTTAAAAATCATCCCACATCCATCACATCTGCCATGAACAACAGAACTGCTGCATGGAATCTAACCTCCTTCTTTAAGGTTCGGCTCATGCTCGTGGGCTTGAAGCTTCTCTTCTTGGGATTTCCTCAGCACAGAACATGTGTCTACACACACATGCACGCACACACAGCTCTGTTTATGACTCTGAACATGCTGTCTGAACCCTCTGGCTGAACATGGCTGCAGCAAGGAGGGAAGGAGCTGAGCTTCATGCCTTTATGTAGCTTGAGACTGCTACACAAATGCCTGCAGTTCCTGAAGACTGAAAGGCAAAAATGAGAGAGTAAAAACTTTTCCTGCCTTATTTTTATTCCCTTTCCAGCCTTTTAATTATTTCTCTGCCTCAGCTGCTATTAGGCTTCAAGTCAATAGATTGCTGGAAGGAGAAGTTATGAGAAAGAAATGTGCATGAGGTGAGGTGGCATCTTGCTTTGAAACCTGCAGGTGCTGCATTTTCTACTTATTGCTGCAGTGTTGCATACACTGCTGTTACTTTTCAGACAGATGCAAAGACCCTTTTGGATGCTGAAAATACCCTGCATCTGGTTCAGTAATGCTTCAGTCTTCTTTTTTTCTGCTTAGTTACCAGAGCAGATTTCTCAACGTATGTCTTTTTTCTTATTAACATGAGGAACTTTCGTGTTAGTTTTAGTGCCCACTTGTCCAATGCGATTAGAACTGCCAAAAACAATAACCCAGGAAATGTCATTTTCCACAACATTTTAGCACTGGCTGACTTTGTGGAATCCCAGCAGTGAGCTGTGAGCAATGATATATGAAGTGAAAAATGTTTGCCCTCCCTCGCAAGCCTCTCCACATACTGCTCTGACTTCCTGCTCACAATCCGTACTGAGGTCATGGGTTTTGCTGTCAGACTGAGCTTGAAAATAGATGATGGCTGCATGCTTGCCAGGTGCTTTTGCTGCCACTGTGGTCAGATAGATAGCAGTTTACCATCTCAGAAGTTCTCTTTATTGTGAGTTTTACTTTCAACTCAGAACTTCCATTGAGCACTACAAAAAGACTGGCTTGAGGCCCAGGATCCGGGATAACTTGCCTTGCATTTCTGTGTGCTAAGTTCACGTTGTAAGGAAATAGTTATGTACCTAGTCATAGCATATCATGTAAAGCAACCCCGAAAACAACCTCAAAGGCCGTATTCCAGGGAGGTAGATGGACTGTAACAAAGTTTTTCTGATGGCTGGAAAGTTTGTGAGTAATGTGAAAGTGTGTTTGGAACAGAAAATAAAGCATTTTGCTGTAGTACGGATATGTAGGAAGCAGTTGTCCTGAAAGGTATTCATGTGGAAAAAATAAAAAACGATAGCAAGGTAGGCAAGCAGAGATCATAACAAGCCATAGCGGGCTTTCAGCAATGGCTTTTACAGCTTTTCACTATCAGATGCCATTTTTACATTCAGAGGTTAGAATATAATGGGATGTGCAGATGCATGGATATTTTCCCTTCTTTTGACTGACTGATTTGAAGAATAGGAACCTCAGGCTCTGTGCACAGTTGGGAAAGGCAATTCTAGCTTTCATGAGAAGTTGTTTAAATTATTAGTTTCAG
Organism: Tympanuchus pallidicinctus; assembly: GCF_026119805.1. Classification (NCBI taxonomy): domain Eukaryota; kingdom Metazoa; phylum Chordata; class Aves; order Galliformes; family Phasianidae; genus Tympanuchus; species Tympanuchus pallidicinctus. The sequence goes on from NW_026294722.1 coordinate 2,545,114, forward strand.
AAGTAAAATGTTGGCTATATTTATATTTACAGAAGAGAAAGTGGGGTATAAACTTTCCAGCAACTGCATGGAGTCCAAGGTTTTTTTTCTCTCCTCTCTGACACAGCTATAATGTTTGCTAAATGTGCAGTGGGTTTATTTTTCACTCTTAAAATTGCACGAGGTCACCAGTTGAACTAGTCTTTCCATATGGAATTAAGCAGAAGCAGATTAATAGTTAAAGAGAGAGATTCTCATGGGAGTCTTCTCTAGATCTCTCTGTTTTATTATTTTAATATTTGAAGCCCACTCTGAGTATCCAGTTTAACTGAAAAGAAGTCACAGACCTGATGGCATTTTCAAATTTGTCTGTGCCTTTTATTTCACTCCTTTTTGGATACCATAATCCTGTTTATTCAAAGGTCACTGTGCTGAAAGCAGTATCTGCAGGTCACAAGAAATACTGAAGACACAGTCACACAGGGTAGAAAAATATGACTTGCATAACCCTTCACCTCTATTTCTTTCTGGTCTTTCTATTGGTTTTACAGATGAAAACAAAGAAAATTCTATTGTCTTGAGTTTGCCTATGCAAAATAAATCAAATTTAAGTCATGGTTCCTTCCCACTGCAATAAGAACACGCTAAGTCCAGCAGCAGCAAGAAGGCTTTGGTGCTGTTAACCCTCTATGGCTCATGGATGCTCAGTGCTCTTTGCCTCCACTTCCTAGTCACATAAATATTTCTAAAACTGACATATCAGAAATGAAAGCTGGTTAGCATTGTGCAGTAGGAAGAAATGTCTTCTAAGGGTATAATAAACTAAAGAAATAAATTTACACTCTCTCAAATGTTGTGATTAGGTTAAAATTCAAGGTAGGATTTGAGTCTAAAAAACCTGCTGATATATTAAAAAATATATTCTAAACTATCTTCTACTGCAAACACCGTGGAAGCCAAAATCTCATATACGGAACTTAAGCAGAACACAAGGCGTTTTACTGACAAGAAACATATGCACATTGGCCATAATCTGCACCCACCAAATGAGATAGCTTTTTCTTTTTTTTGGTGTAGCAAATTTATTGACAGCAAATCCGACTGCAAAAGTGAGACCAGTTAAAATTTGAGCCCACTTCTTACTGGGACAGGAGATCTGGTGGCAGACGACATGGAAAATGCCAAGGAACTCAATGCCTTAATTTCCTCTGTCTTTAGTGATAATGTTTGCCTCAGGCCTCCGAGGCCAGTGCAAAAATCCGGAGCAAAGAAGATTTACACTGGTTAGAGGAGGATCAGGTTAGGTTACATTTGCTCATGCACTCTGCATACACAAATCCAGGGAACCCGATGGCACACACCCAGTAGAGTCAAGGGAGCCAGCTGATGTCACTGCCAGGTCACACCCAATGATGGTTGAAAGGTAATAGCAATCAGGGGGTGTTCCTGAGGACTGGGAAAAGTGAAAATCAAATTTCAATTCAGCCTTTAAAGAGAGGCAAGGAGGAGAATCCTGAGAACTACAGGCCTCGCCTTGGTCTTGGGAAAGTGATGGAACAAATAATCCTGGAAACCATTTCCAATGAAATGAAGGACACAAAAGTGATTAGAGGTAGTCAGCATAGATTTATGAAGGGGAAATCATGCCTGACCAACATAATAGCCTTCTATGATGAGAAGACTGGCCTGGTGGATGACGGGAGAGCTGTGGGTGTTATTTATCTCAACACCAGTGCTGTTTCCCATGACAACCTCATAGAGAAACAGATGAAATACAGGCTATATATACTGTACTTATAGGAGAATGCCATGAAGAAAAGGTACTCGTGCTGTTCGGCAGGACTAGCTGCACCTTCTCTTTTGTGGTTGGAAGAAGATATGAAAAATCTGTGAAATTCTTGCATAGAGCAAGTAACTTATTGACGTGGCTGAACGAAAATATAACATATTTTATGTTACTGTTTACTTCATCATCATTAACATCATAACAAAATGTAGAGAATTAGACTGGGTGTCTAAGATGACAGTTTTGGAAGGGTTCAGTATGAGCAGTCACATAATTTATCCAGCGTTTCAGATGATGCAGGCATGCACTGATTGCCAATACTGACATTAGTCTGCAAGTTCATTTCCATCTCTTGCCTCTCTGGCTACCAGTCCAGCTTGCACAGGGAAAAGGAAGATACTTGAGAATGAACCTGACTTCAAAAGAGGCTGATGTCTGTCTACCTGAGAGCATGAGCAGCAGGCGGAAAACTGCAGATAGCTTAGGAGTGACTGGGCCTGAAACCTGTAATGAGAAAAGCCAAGATCTTGCCAGGACTGAATACTGACAGTGATAGCTACATAAGGAGATAGGGCTGAGTCCCTCAAAAAGACATTACATTGCCTTTCAAATCCTAGGATGAGTTTGCCCTGAGGCTGTGAAGTGAATGTAATACTTATTTGGGCTGCATCCACTAAAGGCATCATGCATAATATGCTGCTGCCTATTATTCCTGGGGAGGGAATCATTCTTTGTGTAGACATCTAGAGAATTTTGAGAGAAGAGTGAAAGCAGTTCTCTCCATGCCTTGGCAGCACAGGCACGTTCTTTACTGGCACTTCATTGACCACAACAATACAAAACTTCCAGTTATGCCCCTCAGTTTAAAGACAGAGGACCCAGTGTACATATTCTCTCTGGTCCAAATTGTGAGGCCATATAACATGGATTGCACTGTAGCATGCAGGCTACGGAGCTGCAAAGCCAACCAGACAGAGCCACCACCTCTCCCATAAGCACTCAGACCTACAGTTCCCAGAGATCCCCTTCTCTGCTGCCCTTTCAAAGGGAAGTTTGTAGCAGAAGAGTAACAGCAGTGTTTCAGCATTAAGAGTTACAAAAAGTTAAAAACTCTCTAATCACCAAAAATGCCAACCTACTGGAATTAAAGTTCTTATTTAATGCAAACTACTCCCATTTTTAACCAGAGACTTTCAAGAATCTTTCTGCAGCTCTGTATCTCTGCCAAGGTTTTTTTCTTTTGCTCACTGCCTCCCTCCCTCTTTCTTCTTTTTTCCATCCGCACATTATTTACTCAGAATATGACCCAATTACAGTTTGTGTTTATCTGAAGGACCTCCAGTTCATCCCTTCAGTTAAAGTGTTAGTTAGAATGAGGATGGACAAAACACCTCATTAGGAGAGAGGGAAAGAGAGATTGCTAGTGTTGTTACAGATATGAGCAGAATCCACTGGGGAAGGTAACAGAGAAAAGGCAGTATCTCCTTGAGCCCTGGATCTAAATGGTGTCACTGCTGACCTGGAGTATGGTTATTGTCTAGCCAAAGTCAGTCTCTCCTTTAACTATTAAAATGGGGGCTGTTTTACTTTCCTGGTCTGATCTTGCTCACGCTGAAGGAAGTGGTGATGTTGCTGGAAGCGATGCTGTGCCCTTTGCTGCTAACCATAATGATGGTGTTTGCTGTGCTTGTAGCCAAGATCCTGATGAGACTCCAGAGAAATACTTTCTTCTCCCTGTAGCCTCACAGAGCTAGTTTTACTTATTATTACTATTTTTTAAAGACAGTGTGAAACTGGATGAAGAAAAACAAGCCCTGCCTTTGAAAGAAGTACTCTGCTTGTGAATCTCTGGATCCCTGGCACACATGAACAAAGGAAAGGAAATGGGAGGTCAAGGACAGAGCATCTGCTCACACTGCGATTGCTGTCTGCTTCCAAACATCAAGCTTTAAAAGGCCAGTCCTTAAAAAATTCAGTCCTGACTACTTGGCTTGGCTTGCACCAAGATAGTCTTCCTGCACCCACTCATTTCAGCTGGAGTTTTGCCACTGACTTCCTTGGAACTAGTAACCTGGCATCTAATCACCGTCACGCACCAAAATCTGTACTAGTTTAGTCTTCATATTTAAGGATGAATAAAAATGATCCTGGGATCTGTTGGAGCAATAGAGCTGAGTAAAACAGAGTATGATGTGCTGATTAGCATCTTTGCCAGCAGCTAGCCCACAGCAAGCAGCTAAAGGTCTTTTCCCTCACTGAGAGCATTCAGGGCTTCTGCTGCAGTGAGAAGTCTTGGCCATCACTGAATTCTGCAGCAGGTTGGTAGAGTCCTCTGGTATCCCTGCCAAGTGGGAAATACCTACATTTGCCCATGGGCTGACCTGCTCACACAGATCAATCAGATACACACACAGATAACCAGGTAAGCAATGTCTGTGCTGCATTCCTCTTGTTGATTGCTCCCCTCGTACAGACACACCTGGGACAGAGTTATCATTACATTTGAAATATTCCTCAATTCAAGAATCACAAATGCTTTTTACCCTATGGAAATTGAAGGAAATGTGAACTGCCCAGAGCAATTCTATGTGGAATTCCATGGTGCACCAGAAAGCTGACTGCACAGAGCTGGAAAATGTTAAATAATTGGAGAGGATACAACTGAAATCCATCCCAACAGGAAAAATGGCAAGAGAGGCCAATGGGAATAAGTGGGGAAAGGAAGATTAGCATCAGCAAAATGTGGAAGTCTTTCAAACACAAACAGTCTGGGAAGGAAGCAGATTGGGGAGAGCTAGTGTTAAAAAAAACACATCCCAAAGCTGGAGCAAGTTAAAAGAATAGCTAAAGAAGGAAAAGTAATACAGAACAGCTAATAACAGTTCTACATTGTTCAAAGGCTTTCTTTTTTTTTTTTTTCTAGAAAAAATGTAAAATGTCTTTTCTGAAAAATAAAAGGTCAAAAAGGAAAGTTAGGAATAATTGTTAAATATTTCCTTCAAAAGCACAGGAGCCCCTGACAGCCTAAGCAGGAGTCACCCAGGGAGGCCTCCAAAAACAGACAGCTGCTTAATTTTGTTTCTGTCTTTACAAATGAGGAGGTTAGAGATCACTAATGCATTTCCCCTTGGAACAGCAGCTATATGGTGACAAAATGCACAGAAACATTCACAGAAAGGAAGGAGTGGGTGCACCATGAGCCCAGCAGTACATTCCAAAGTGGGAAAGGGTAAATGAGCATCTGCATGAGCACCAAAGTGATTCCTAAAGAGACAGGAAACATCTGCATTGTAGATGGCCATTCATAGGGGTATCTCTGCAGCAGTAATCTGAGACTTATTTAATGTTGTTTGCTAGATTTAATCTGAAAAGTCTAATCTATTACGTGAGTCAGTATAGTTTTATTGGTGAAGGATGATTTAGATGTAGAGATCTTCACAGCTGCCATGAAAAAATGAAAGAAACGTTATGGACAGGAAATAATAAGGACTCAGTTCTGCCTTCACTTATATTTATGCCCTGAGATCAGATCAGCAGGCTCACTCCTCTCATAAGATGTTTTGGTTTTTTTCCAGCAGACTTTCACAAGCTTTAAATGGAGTTAACTCCCCTGTACCAGTGGAAGTGAAAGGAGAGTTCTGTTCACTGATTAGTTATGAACATATAACCAAACGAAGAATGTGCCTGCTGGCCTTTTTGACAGCACCTTCTATTATGCTTTATTAGAAGGAGTCATGAGTTGAAGTGAACAATTCTGCCTGACGGAGGTAAGTATTTCAGCACATAACTGTTGTCTAAGAAAGTGAAATCAGCTGCACCCCAAAGCCTTTCTGGGCAAAAGGGGTAATTCCTGGGTATCCTCTGTTTGTTACAGAACCGACATTGGTGCTTTATAGGCTCCTGAAGTCTGACAGAAGATTCCACTGTGTTTTGGTTCACTTCCAGCAGTCTTCTTGCCTTTTACCTTTTCAGCTAGGTAACACATTGAAAGGTTTGTGTTCCAGAAATTTCCACAGATTTCATAAGAAACACCATAAAACCTGAGACAACCTTATCTATTATTAAAGACTATCGAGAGGGTTGCAAAGATACCCATTCTCAATAGTTTAAATAGGAATTTATAATGCAAGGAGTTTGTATTTGCTGACAATGCTAAAACTGCAGGTGTAGAGACAGTGAAGACAGAGAAGCCAGAGCACACTACAGAGCTGTTCTCATCTTCCAGAATGAGACAGAAAGCAGAAAGCAGTGCCAACTACAAGTCTTGGGGCAATGAATGAATCCAAAAAAGGCTTATTAAACTTAACAGCTACAAAAAATAATGGTCATGAAAGGAAGATGTAGGGGGCTATAATGTGAAAATCTTTGAAGCTGTCTGTTAGGTGAATAGAGTTATAAAATCAAGGAATAAGAAGGATGTGGTAAGAATGAGACAGAAAAGAAATCAAGGAAATGATATATATACAAATGCCATGTACAAAGCTCTGATTCACTCTTCTGGAGAACTCTGAGTAAAACTCAGCTCCAAGTCACAGTGGCACCACTTCCGTGCTCTCAGATTAGAGAATTGGTTACACTGATTAGTTTGGGCAATCCTTTTTCCTTTCTTTTTTTTCCTTTTCTTTTCTTTTTTCAGCAAGGTTATTCTACTTGTGCAGAAGATGCCACATAAAACAAACAGGACAATCCCTTGAACTGTGAGAAAATTTGTGATCATGCAGGTAGGAATTTTTCCAATAGATGTGAGGCAGAACTAATTGCAAAGCGATTGTATTGATTTCCTGAGACAACCACTGGGGAAACGTAAATGATGTACCGATCTGCAAACGCTCACAAAGCACTTGCTTCCATTGGCCTCTCTGCTAATACAAACCCAGAAAAGCGAAGAAGTCTGGAGTAAAAATTGAAATGTGAAACTCACAGCAAGGTTTGTTGAAGTTTCCAGTCAGTCTGTTAGTTCATAGCGCAGCAGGAATAAATGTCAGAGCGCTATCAGGAAGGCCTGCAGTGCCAGGAGGCACACAGCAGTGTAAAGCTCAGGCAGCGCTGCTCTGTGCAGCTCACTCGTGACCGCATCAGCTCCTTAATGCAAAGCCCCCATCCTTCCTGCCTGGTTTCTATGAGGCAGTAACAAGTCAATGCATGTCGTTTTCTGCTCTGTAATGAATAATCTGCATTGCCTACTTGTTGCTGAATTGCAACAAATGGTTCTAATGGCAATTAGAGTGTTCTTTTCATTCACAGAAAATTGGGAGCGTACAGTATGTAGATATAAGCCTAGTTCTGAATTTGCTGAAAAGTCACAAGCCTATTAGGACCAGTGGCACCATCTTACTTATTAAATTAAAAGAAGAACACAACTCCATACTCCTGTTGTACTGGATCAATTCAGAGTTCTCTACTGCTTGGTATGTAAAGCCGTGCTTTGAGGAGGGAAGGCAAAGCAAACCACAGAGCTTCACAGAAACCAGATGCACATGTAAAGCAAGAAGTGGAGGTCATGAAAAAATGCCAAAATTTAGTGAAGGAAGAAGAAAGCACACTGTGCCAACCACAGCCAACCACAGCAGAAAAAAAAAATGGAATGGAGAAAAAAGGAATGGGAATGAATACAAACCCTTGCTAAGACTACTGGGATATGGACTTCAGTAACAAGAGTTTCATTTAGAACAGAGATGGGTCATAAAACGAGAGCATCTAGTGAGTAGTCTGCTGGTCTGTAAAGCCATCCCTCTGTTCCCCATCAGGCACTCATACCAGCAAACTGTGATCTAATAGCAAAAGCCCTGTCCCCAGCTTTGCACCTTTTAAGCCCTCAAATCATCATTAAAGTGCCACAGAAGTTTTATGCAGTCTTTCTGCAGCCTGGAGCTGGTCAGTCCGTCCTGCAAGGCAAATTCTCTTCTCAGCAATATTGGTCCTCCATAGCAGGATCATTCAGGCAGGACCTAGCTGGATGAGAGCATGAATGAATTGGAGTTTGATCATCATGTTCTTTCAAAGAAAAAGAGGGTTTGTTCTCCATGTGAAAACATCCAGTGGCTGGATATAGCCTCTTTGCACAGGGACACAGACCAGCTAGATACTCTCTCTGCGTTGTCATGTGCCCTTTATAGAATAGAGGAGATGATGATTAAGGTTGTAGAAATGTTAGCACATGGAATCACTTTTCGTTACCTGAATAAATAATTTTCAAAGCAAGTATTGTTCTTTCTCTTTTCTACACTTCAGCAGGCAGTGGAGAGGTGTTTTAAATAGAAAAGAAAGTACAGTGAACAGTATGACTTTATGAGTTTCCTCAGTCTCAGGAAGGAAGCAGAAGGTGCCGAATTAAACAAACATCTGCCCTGGCAAATAGCAAACAATGTGTTTGTCTAGTAAACTGAACAAACAGGACTTGGAAGTCTGAGAGAGGGGAGGATGAGACAGAGGAAGCCAAGATGGCCATTTTGCCAAATGACATTTTTTCATGCGCCAGCAGTCAGTGTTGTAATTACGAGAAACTCTGGGGAACTGAGGAGTCTGAATCCTCATTGCTTTAGAGCATTGCCAATAAGATATAAAAATTGCTAACGTAGTGAAAGCATTCATCTGCAGTGGGGTTTGGTATGCCTTTAACCAGCAAAACATCTATTATGCAAAAGAAAAATTCATTATAGAGTCTTTCATCACACCAATTTCATGCTCATCAAAAGGGCCAGATTAATAATGGCAGGAATTGACGTCTGGTGTTTATGTACAGACGAGGCAGAGGCATTCATAGAGCATGCTTTCCTGCTGACACGTCTCAACCTGCCATGAAAAGGCAGCCCTGAGGATCAGAAGCTTAGTCACTGTTGATGGGCTCGCAGAAGTTTGCAACCAAGGTGACAGTAAGTGCAAGAGTAAATTAGGCATGAGGCTGTGAGGTGCGCTGAGAAAGCCTCATTATAGTTGCAGCACATATAACTTTTAGATCTGCTGCAAGGAGCCTCCAGATCAGGGACACCTAGCTGCATAGCTTACGCTCATGTGGGACACTCAGTCCAGGAGATTATACAGACATCACAAAAACTGCAAGGACTTCCAAGGACTACACGACCTGTGCACCTCCCCATCTGTGGGTACAACTGGCAATGGGACTGGGCTGGAAAGGAGCCCTGAGACTCCCTTGACTTGATGGATTCAGTCAGAGTGAGCACAGTTTGGTACCAACCTTCACACCTGCACACTCAGCATCCTGGTTAGGTCTTCATGTTGCAGCTGGCTGTAAGGGACCCTGCACTCAGCAGGGCAGGCCTTTCAGTATTGTTGAACCCAATCAACCCTTCCTTCTTTCATTTTCAAAACCACGTCTGCGCTGTCTTAAGATTTTTTCCCTTATGTCTTCAACTTTGTTGAGAATCTGTACCTTACTTTGTGCTTAGGAGATCCTAATGCAAATGTTAAAATCATTTTTCAGCCCTGGACCTCAGCTCAATAAATGATGGCAAGTGCTAAACATACGGCTCCCATGTGCAATGCTTTCTGGTCCCTGAAGAGATCCATATAAGGTGCAGCTTGAGACACTGCATTTATTAAGTGGTGGCTAGAAGCAGCCACCAACCCCTCAGACACTGAATGGAAGAGACTGGGCTTATTTCCCACCTTGATTAAATTTTCTCTCCCGTTTTTCCCTCACAACTATCATTCCATCACTTTTATATTACATCATTTGCCTCCATGCTAAAAGCAAGGCAGGAACATCAACCATTGATCTTGCTCTTGTCCTTTGGCAGACGGGAAGGTGTGGATTTTATTGATGCAGTGAAATCTGTTAACTATCAAAACGTGCACAGTTATTTTCCAAATACTGTAAATGCTAATCACTGTGGTAACCTTTACTAGTAATTGGCAATAACTCAACAATTATTTCCTTTGACTTGAATGACTACAATAGCTTTTGTGATCTTCTTGTAGCTACGCTTCATTGATTTACATCTACAATATGGGGTGTTTCACAGCTCCACTGCTTCAGGAAACTTCTGTGGAGAACAGAATTTGAAAACTGGAGGAAAGAGAAAAGCAGCAGGGAATGGTGGCTGATGTAAGGGATGCGAGTCACACAGCCTTTGGTGGAGCACACCCAATGCATTGGAAGCATAGGGGAATTTCACTTTGTTTTTGAAATGCTGTTATTACATTCAGGAAATTTGCAAAGGCACCTTGACAGAAAATGATCAAATATCTGAACTTCTAGTGCAACAACATTTACTTAGTAAATGACATTTTAATGCAGAAAGTCAAATTTGCATACTAATTAAAATTTTCCTTTAAAACATTTAGACTTTTTGGCCTTCCCATCTACCCACTACGACAGAGATTAAAAGATTTTTTCTATTAAGTCCTGTCAAACAAAACACTCTGCTGTAAAGTGTTACAGTACAAAGTAGCACTTTTAACCTATTTCCTCGTCATTCAGAATTCAGGCAGTTCACGTTTCCACGTGCTTCTTGATCTCAGACAGGCAGCTGATGGCAGAGCAACAGGGAAGAATGTGTTTCCTCCCCCTCTCTCTCTACATTTACACATTGTGGGAAAACAGTTTCATGTACTGCAGGCCGGGTAATAAAATAAAAAGACATCACACTTGTAAAACTACCCAAGCTCTTTAGGAAGAGAAAGAGATTTATAGAGGTGCTGCAAGTTATAGTAACACTTCAGCTGTCTTCACCTTTCTTGACTTCCAGGCAGAGATAGAGGGTGATACGGGTAAAGTAGGCAATAAATAGTCTGAGGTGGCAGAATGAGGATATCAGCATCCCAGGGGAGGAGGTGGGTTGTAGCCAGCAGCTCCCTGGGCTCTGCTGTTCCTGCAAGGGCCTTCCAGCCCAGGGCACCTCAGCCTGGCACTGTGGGCACAGCAGTGGCACACAGCTGCAGAGCAGAGCAGAGCACTGGCGAGGGGGAGAGGGGAAGGATGGATGCAGCCAGTCTGCAGCTTTGGTTTGAAGCTGCTTTTTCTTAAATCAGCCATTGAAGCAAAATCCCTCTGATAATAATTTCCTGGCCAGGCACAGCTTCTTACTGTGAAATGACCATTTCTCTATATTTTAATGGAAACAAAAATATTTCAGGAGGATCAAGACAAACTAGTTACACCATTTTTTCCAGTCTCCTCTTTGTATGTGCTTGTTACCAGCAGTAACTTCCTAAGATGTGGCCTTCCCACAAACCACGAGGATCACTACAAACAGGCAAGCAGCTTCAGTTGTTTTTTGCTCTTTTGTTTGGCCAAGAACGGAGAGCTTTGCTTCTGTTTTGCTTGACGGGAAAACTTCAACACTCTTCAAAGGTTGTTTTCGCCTAGTGAAATTTATATTCATTTCTGTGTGTGATCAGACTTGCCTGCTCCCTGCTATGCATTGTGTGTGTGAAAGCACGTTCACACCGAGCAGCGGATTGCTGTGGGAAGGCTCAGAGTTGGCTGCAGTGCTGCAGGCGCCATGCTAGCACTGAGCTTGGGGTGTTCCACAACTATTTTCTTTTTGTCCTTTTATTGGACATCTTGAAAACTGTGCTGGAACCATGATAGGGCCATTCCAAAGATAGCTGGGAGATGGATCCTGCAAACACTGGTAAGAAGTTGCAAACCCCACGTTCATCAGAAGTACCACCCTAACCTCACCTGGGACCAACTCACATCACTGAGGATTCCAGAAGTGCTAGCACACTTGCATCCCTTTATCTTAAGGACAGAATTCCATTCCTGCTCTTTTTCCCATGTACACTTAGATCACATATTACTGCTCTGCCAGATGGCTCTAAGTGAAGGTGAATTGCTTTAAGGTTCAAAGCCAGCTCAGGGTTTCTCTACACAGTACTATTTTGCAGTGGTACAAACAGAGTAGCTCCTGCCATTTGGAGTTAATTACATTTTGAAGAAGACAGCTACCTAGATGTTTAACTTCCGTCCAACGAGCACTGAAACTTTGTCCCATGTCCCATACCTGGGTTATCCACAGAAAATGTTCTGGACTGGAACAGAAGCAGCTTCTGACAGCCATCCCTACCAAAGCATCCTGGCCTTTACGTCACTCTCCGTAAATGCCACAAACAGTTGTTGGAGAGAGGGAAATTTCTGCATGTCATAAGACACTTCAGAACACGCATAAGAATGCACACTGAAGTAGTTTCAGTGTTGCAAATACTTCATTGAAGATTGCAACTGTAAAGGCATGTTTTACCCTCCAAAAAACTATCACAATCCATATTAGCTCAACCATGAACTAATTCTGTTGATGCTGTCTTCTCTGCTGAAGCACTAACTCCTAAACAATAAACTTGTTTTTATCTGTAATGATGAGTACTCAATTGCTTTCATTAATGTCAGTTTTCTGCAAAGCTCTGAGTATTCAAGTTAAAGGCACTAAAAATCTTCATATTCTGAAAAGTGCTCAAATAGTTTCATCTGAAACCCCTTCCCTATCCCAGTTCTGTTCTTCTGTATTATGATGATGGCAATTCAGGGCTCTGAAAGGACATTTCAAATATAAACACCTCTTCTGTTTTTCACTTTATGCGCAGCTCAGAAGCTCACAGTGTAGTTACTTCACCCCTTCCTCCCTCCTCCCTCCCATCTTTATTTCCCTGCTTACAAATTTAACAAAGCCATATCGTCTGCTCTTTGGGAATAGCTACCCTATACAGGGTACAGTAACGAGTTAATTTGACCCTTTGAAAAATGTGTTCAGATGATGTTCTTACACATCTTCAGCTGCAAGGAGAGCATGCACAACAACAGAATCACACAGAGGATTTTTGTGCTTTTAAAAGAGCCCTCTTTGTCTTTAAAACAGACAGAGAAGTTTGCAAATGCTCCTAACATGCGACATTTTATTTCCATGTAGGGTAATGTTTGTAACTTTGCTGTCTCTGTAGGGGACTCAAACATCTAGATCAGTGTCTGGTGTCAGTTGCATCTAGGCATTTACAACCCTTGGGCCTCAAACCTTAATTATATTTGCTACTGTTTACGGCTTATAATTATTGATGTTAATTTACTGAGTGATGTTATACTTCTAGCCCCAAGTTATGTTTTTGGCACATTAATCCATTTGCACGCAGACTATTGCATCTGATTGTACAGACCGCAATTAAAGGGGATTTTTCACTTTATTTTTCATTTGATTTTGTCACGTTCTACATGATTTTTGTTTTTAAAGCTATATGACTTTTCCAAGTTATCTTATAAATAACGTTTAAATTATGCACAACGCTTTGACAGGACAGCAAGAAAATAAAGCTTTGTCCATCTGTGCAGCATCCAGCCATACCTGCCTGATGTTTCAGCAGCGGCTGGAGCCACCAGAGGGCAGAATGAAAAGCCCACCGGGTCTCTGTGGAGAACAGTTCCATCTATGGCACGTAGCTGTGTGAGCAGCATGGGGCTGGACACGAAGAGGAAACAGCACAGGACTGTGCACTTGGCTGGTTGAGCTTCATTTCAACAGGCTGGGTAACAAGCCCCAGTAGGGCATCACTGCTTCCAGTCTGCAGCCAGCAGCGCCATGGACGGGCCAGGTGCAGCAGATACAGCATCCTAACGTCATGCGTCACTGGGCTGGACAGTCGTGTGCTTCAGGGTGCTTAAAAACAATTCAAGTGGGGATTTGTGCTGACTTAGTTGCATGGGGCTTTCTAATGGCTGCAGTCAAGCACTTCAAGCTTTTTTTTTTTTTTAACTTGGGCTTTTAAGAAATCGGGTTTGAATTAAAGGATTATTGCTGTTGCTGACTTACTCCTTCCTAATTGCTTTGATTTCTATGAAGACTAGATAACTGTGTCTTCTTAAAGAAGAGCAATTTATTTTAATGTTGGAAGGCCCTGATTCCACAGTACCTTTAAGCATGGGAGTAAGTATAAACTTCAGTATCCACTCAGCTTTGTGCTACCCAAGAGCAGCAGGATGACAGAGGCTGTAAGGGATGGCAGAGCAGCCTCTGGGTTAGCACAGTGTTCAGAAGAGGAGGCAGCTCCACATTACTGTAGGGGGGTCTGGCAATCACATCATGGGATGTGGGAGAGCCTAGATGCCAGTTCATCAGTGTGAGCAGGGAGGAATGTGGTTCAAAGCCTTATTCTTCTCTTTCAGGAAAAATCCTAACATCCTACAGTTCTAGAAGTCGCCTTGACAGGACACTGAGCCAATTCTGACCTTTGCCAGAGCTTGGAAGTTGTACCATCACTGGCAAGAGGAGCTCCCACCTCTGTGCCTGGCCACCACTCTCTGAAGTCGTTCACACACCCACAGTGCAAACTCCTACCTTACAGCATTGCTCTGTGCAGGCAGCGAGCAATCTCAGCTCCAGCACAATTTGACTGACATTGCAGTGGAATTACAGACACTTTCCATGGGAATTAGGTGAATACCTGCCATTTATACCTTTCAAGATCTCTCCCCAAGTTCCAATAGAGAAAAGTGATTGTGATATTACATCTCTTTAAAAATCAAAATAGAGGAGCAGAATTTTAACAGAAGCTGACTCTGAAAGACCATTTCTTTTCCTCTCAAGGTTCCATCCAAGAATGGTTGGAAAAATGAGAGCTAAGTCATTTGTCCTTTCACTTCGTTTAACACCAAGGTCTGATGGGCTCAACAGGCAACTAAAATAGGAAATATTTCATAATATGAAATATGAAAACACAAATAATAAAGAATCTAAAATGACAAACAGAAGAAAAATTATGAAGTCAATGGCTCACTAATATACAAGTAAAATGCATTATCTAAGACATGGTAAAACACTCAGCTCACTTCTGTAGGCATTAGCTTTTCCAGCTGGCTGAAGGGCCATTGTGCTTACAGCCTCCCAGATCAGAAAGCATCTCCATCTTGCTGAAGTGTCAATGCTGCAGGGCCCTCAGACAATAAATCCTATTTGTTCTCACTATTAGTAATTATTATGGATGCAACTAAACTTCCTTAATTTCATCAGGACACAAATTTATTCAACAAATAATTTTAGCATTTCTGTGCTCCATTAAAATGTGTTCTTAACTCTCATTCTAAAGGCAGTTTATAACTGTATGCAGAGCATGTATATCCCTCTATCAGAGGATACTTTCTTCTCCTCAACTTGAGACTTTGATCAAGCAGTTCCTCCTTCCACAAACAGATACCACAATTTGAGATGCACCAGCTGAACAATTGCTCTCACTGAACTCATTGGTTATTTGGGACCAGAATTTTATTCTATGATTCTTTATTACCACCCAAGAGTCAAAAATTTCTCCTTTCCCAGCTTGAAGTGAGTGTGACAGAGAAACTGGGGACAAGTACTACAGTAGGAAGAAATAACCTTCTTATAAGGTGTCCTAATTTATCAGGTTCTCTGGAAGACCACGAGATGATCAGACTGCCTTCAGCCACTATCACACCTCCATACAGGCTGAAGAATGATACTGCTGCTGGCAATGTGCTACCAAACACCATGAAAAAAACCATGTACAGATCATACTCCTATATCAAAATAATGTTTCTTTGCAGTAAAACGGGCTACTAGGAAAAAATATAGCATTCATAAACCAAGTCTAAGGAAATATTCCTGCTGCACAGAAGTAGCACGCATTGATGGTACTTTTCTCTTATCAGCTCATTTTAAGCTGATGCCACAGTAACACAAGGTACAGGAGAGGACAGACAACGACAGGGGAATGAATATTTTTTTTATCTTCCCCAGAGGATTACAGAATCTGAGAGCAATCTCTTTTTGTCTGGGCATACTTACAACTGAAGACATATGTCTGGAGCAGGCAAAAAATGTGTTTCTTAAAAATATGGTATTGAGCATTTTCATCCTACAGCAGCAGACAGGACTAGATGTGTTTCCCCAGCGTGCTGACTGGGAGAAGAGTCATGAAAAAAAAACCAACAACTTTGAATCAAAGTTGTTAGAAAAGCAAATTAATTTATTCTATGCTCCCTTTTTTTTTTTTTCTCCTTTTTTTTTCATCATGACAAATTCAGCAGCAAAACCACTTAGAAAGGGAAAATCAACAATAGATTCTCATCTTTGTGATTCTGCTTGCTAGAGGAGTTCTTGGTTGTTACGGTGTCATCCAGAGTAATTCACTAACATGGTGGCCAGATGGAGATATATATCTAGCATCAGCTGCATCTAAATTACTCCTCGCCACACTACAGGGACCATTCTTTCATGATATATACTTGGCACTTGTTTCAGCAGCAGTTTTGCCATTCCCAGTGGTTGGTGAACTGCAAAGCCCTCTGAGATAGAGATTTTATGCTTCACTTAGATGTAAACTGAGGCATAAAATAGTTCTGTGATTTAACCTGAGGTCATTAGGAGCATAGGAAGTTAATCCAGGACTCATATCTGCCATGCTTTTATCTTTCTTACTAGAAATGCTGCCACAAAGAATGGGACTGGGGAAGAGATTGCTACCGCTGATTCCAGCAGAAAAACATTTGGCCCAGTGCTGAGTGCTTTTGAAAATGCTGCTTTGACATTTTAGGCCTGAAACCAGACATTTTTCCTGACATTATGAAACACAGCGAAGTAATATTACAAATAAGTATAAAAAATAAATCCAGCTTGAAAAACATACGTGACCTTTCAAAGCCTGAAATCATGTAATAATAACCAGCCTGATCCATTGCTGAGGTTTTATTGTTTGGGCTTCACTCATGTTTTTGCCTTTCTCCCTTGGACAAAGCAGACAGTTAGGGACTAAAATCCCAGAACAAGTGCATGCTTATTTACAAACAAAATGAAAAACGTCTTGAAGTAGTTCAAAATGCTTAACCTGCTGGTGGGGAAATCATATAAAGCAAAAAGCAACACCTCCTCTCTCTGTTTTCTCCAGGGTTTGCTTATATTGTTTGCTTCAGACAGCCCATTTTTAATGAATCCAATAATCAGTTGGAACTTGAACCTGCTCTGCCATCTCTCACTGTTCGTTCTTTCAGTTCCAGGAAAACTGAAGCAAAAAATATTTTTCTTGCTCAGCATTAAAGAAGCCATAATAATACTAATGTTTACATCTGGTTCCAAAACCAGTTTTGAGTGTCAGTCAAAACAGAGATGAAATTTAATGCACAAAGTTCAACTTCTTGGGAACACAAAATGTTTTCTTAGTTGGATTTCAAATCTTTTTTTTTCTTTCTTTCTTCCTTCTTTTTCAAGAGTGCTTCTTTTCCCAGATTTGGAGCTCGCTTATCAAGGCTGGGATCAGTGGAACAGTACCTAACCCAGAACCGTTCTGTGCGTGTTGAGTCAACACTGCATTTCTACAGCTCTCTAACTGCTCCTGTGCAAGGTGTTGGTGCACTGCTAAAGAGGTTCATAGACAAAGATTTGGTTACAGTTCTGATAAAAGCACAGCGATCAGGGGTCAGCTCTTTGCAAAGAGGCAATGGCAAAGTTCCCTGGATGCAACAAACACCATGCTTTATCTCTTTCTATGTACCTAACACCTTGTCCTGTACAGGCAGCTCCCCAGTCTGCTCTGATCCCTGACTGACGTGCCTTTCAGACTGGGAATGGCAAGAGATTGCTCTACCTGCATTTTCCTCCATGGAGGCACTCTGGGCCTCCTCTCCCAGTTGCCATATTCTGTTAACATTGCTGGAATTTCATATTTTTGAAAGCCTCCTCCCATTCCATCATTTTTTCTTCAATGGCAAACAGATTCGTAAGTCAGTGGGAGAGGACAGACATTGACAGACAGAAAGATGGGAAGACAGCCTCATTTCCTTGGGAAGCAAGCCTAAAAAATGAACACGCTCCCTAGAGATTATGACTGCAATGACTTTGGTGTAGTTGAGCAAAACTACTTTTAAATGGATGCTGTTGGATTATGTTCCATTTTTCCTCTTGTCCTGACCTGCTCACTGAGTAAATAGAGTCATCTGCCAAAGCAATGGCTCCTGAATTAGAGAAATGCAACTTCCCCCTGGGAGAGCAAAGTAGGCCAGCAATTCACCAGGGCTTTCTGCAGCTCAAATTATTATTCAGGTTTCCACACTGTAGTAGCAAGGGATCTGTATCTAAATGAATAATCTGGCAGGAAATGTAGCTAAGTCACAAAAACATACTGGCTGAGAACCATGGGTAATTCTATAGAATTCTACAGAGAATTTAAAGTGACGTTTTGAGATAAAAGTTCGTCATTCTCTTTCCCAGCCCTGGCCAGCTTTTTATTCACTGCGTGCACTTCTCACCTTAGACAGCAGCAAACTGCATTGGGTTCACAGCCAAAGTCGAGATGCTAAAAGTCCCTGGCCAGAGACACCAAAGTGCTGCCACAGTCACCAAAGACTGTTATTTGAGCTGTAGATGATCAGGAAAGCAATCATGGAAAACTTGGGACTTTTTTTTTTTCTTTTGTCAATAAAATCTTTCTTTGACAAAAAGATTTCTTCAACCACTGTCTCTAATGAGAAGAGTTTCTATTTCCAAATACAATTTTTTTTTTTTTTTTTTTTTTTTTGCAAAATATAAAAAAAATTCCTAGAAAGTATGTTTTTCAGTTGAAAGGTTTTTGGTTGTTTGGTTGTTTGATTTTTCCTAAGAAAGTTTTCCTATAATCCCTGCTGGTAACTGTGGTTTGATGTTCTAACAAAACATAGCAGAAATGAAGTCCCTTCGTACCCTGCAGACTTTCCTCTGACAATCCAGAGGGCTCATAGGAAGGTAACAGAATTAATCCCAGAAACTGGGAGAGAATGGGGTGTTGCATCCAAGCAAACAAATCTCATGCAGGTCATTGGCAGGGGCAGAGACGAGGCCAATTCCTTAACTCCATTTTATCTCTGGGGTGAAACAACAGAAATAATGGATTTTATCAAGACTTAGTCTGACCTTTTCTGTCCACCCATCTCACCCTCCTTTTATTTCCCTTTAATTAGCTATTCTTCAGTGAAAAATAAAGCAAATACTTTCCCCCCCCCCCTCCAAAGGAAGCATTCCCTTGACATAATGAGAAGCCTCCTCATTCTGTGTCCTTTTACAACTGGATAAGACTGTGGGAGGCACTGGCAAAGGTCTGGCAGAGGAGAGCAGAGAAAAAAACATCTTTTAAAGAGCCTGTGTAAAATTCCTTGGATGACACATAACCTACACAGACCGGCCCATGCATGCTCAAGTCTGCCTTTTAAGAATACTGCGCCCTCAATGACTGTTACTGATGCTACCCCAGGGACTGTCTGGGCACCTTCTCTCCTCCAAAGACCTTTCTGTATCATTACAGGATACAGTGAAAGCATCTGGGAAATTGTCCCAGCTTCCTTCTTGTATGGACTCTCTGCCCACATGCGTGGGAAGTTCATATCCAGAACATTCAGTTAGAGCTCCTATCATTTGTTGCCTGTGGCTCTCACAGTGCACTTTGAGCAGCTGGTAAATCCGCCAGCATGGAGACCTACAGGCAGTGCAACCTGATGGTAAATGCTAGCAGAAGCTTAGTTACCATTTTTGGAACCCAGGATTCTTAAAGGCTTAAATGAAGGTGCTTAAATATCAGTTCTGCTAAACCAGTACAAAGGGCTGTAGGAACACCATTAAATAGATCTAAAATTAGAGTTGAATTTATTGGGAACAAACCAATGCTAGTCTAAAATAAGTCTCTGTTAAACCACTGTATGACATTAAACTAATTTAATTAAAACTGGTTGCAAACTAATTTAGCATATGGTTGTGGCACATGCAAAAAAGTAATCTTTAAATATCACTGACAGCTAAGGAGCACTTACTGTGGGACTGTAAAGACAGATACTTTTGAAAATTAGGTGTGTTCATATAGGCTTCACGTCTGTATTTTGGTTTCAACCCAAATGCAAGAAGGATCACTTTAATATTGCTCTGAACAAATCTATGGCTCATTATTTCTACAAGTTTTCTGGAAATTTTGCTCAATAAGTTGTTCCAAGAGTCCATATACAGCAACAAAACAATTTGACTTAAATAGTGAAACTGTACTTTGCAGACCAGGATCAAAGCAAGGACAAGTAGGCCATTAAGAAAAGAGTCTAAAGCAGAGTGACATATCAATCACCAAAGCCAGGGCTCAACTGTGAGGGAACTGCCCAACTCCAGGCTCCCATCTGCCCTCAGGAATCTCAGAGAGGGGACAGGAAACGATGGCAGGAATATCAGAAAGCAAATCATTTAGGCAGCGAAATCTCAAAGTGAAATGAACATCAATATTAAAAGTCTCTCAAACACGAGGAGCTTTTGTCTTTCTTGTCTGAGGCAGCTAAGTACCTAATGGTGTGCGATAAAAGCAAAGTTAGGCAATTATTTTCCCCTGTTCTGCAATCTGTGTAAAAGCATGCGGGTAAACGTCATGTCTGGTTGCAAGTATCATGCTTTAAGGTCTGGAAATTTACATTCTTAGAGCCCAGACAGACATGAATTGACAAGCACTAGCCATTCCTGGAGCAAATGTCAGATTCAGAGAGCCCTTCTCTTCAGATAAGTGCCCCAGTTTTCCATGCACATGCGCAAACCAGGTCTTGATGCTTAACAAGACAAAAATCAAAGCATCTACAGAATCTCAAAAGACCATTTTTTCCTCTTTCTGGCTGCTAGTCTGGAAAGACAGCAGAGACAACTTTTTAAAAAAGCTCAGGAATTGAATCACGTTTCAGGTTTCATGACAAGCAAACAAAAACCCCAACCTACCATAAAATCAGCCTACAGTAATATCACTAAGTCTTACAAGAACAACATACTAAAATGCAAGAGTGATTTATCTGAGAGTGTCGGTATCTTTCCCAGATAGTATTTACTTGCTGAATTTGGTGGTAGCTTGAGCTAACTTGTCCTGTTTCATCTCTCACGAATCCAGAATTATGGTCCAGTCCTCAAAGGCAGGAAACACAGAAAGAGAAAAAAAGGAATTCCCCGTTATAGAATTAAGTGCAGAAGAAGATTCTTTTTTTTTTATTATTTCTGTAAATCCTTTTAACCAAATGAATGACAGTCTAAAGTATTAATTATAAACAGAATTACTTCCAGTATTTTGAAATATTTTGAAAGTTAAACTTAAATGCTAAGAAATCTCCAATTAGTTTAACTTTTTCCTCAGGATCTGTTTGTGTTGTACCCAGGACAATCTGCTCTTTCTAACCATATTCAGTGTATCCTTTTTTTTTTAACCTCATACTAACCAGGTAATTATCTTACGCATTCTTGTTTCTGAGAACTAATAAAATAAAAGGTTTGCTTCCTACCAACCCACCCACTCAGAAGCAATGTCTTCTCATGTTTTGCTTGAGAAAGCAATGTGGTCCTTTCAAGCAGTCTGATTTGACATTTCAAATAGATGAAAAGTCATATCAGAAAGATATCTGCTGAGTGACAACATAAGTACTTATTTAATAAGTGTATTAAATACATATGCATGGATATATACTGTACATGCAAGGTTTTAAATATATACCCTAGTTAAGTGCCATATGGATATGTTGTTGTGGAAAAAAATATTTATAAAATGTTTTTTCCAAATGTTTAATCTACAGCAGATGCGCCTTGCGTTCATCTGTTTGGCTTGGCATTCACTACAGGGAGATCTTATTAATCATACAGACCTCCTGTAGCAGAGGAAACAGAGGCTATTATAGGATTCATCTGTTTATGACTAAACAGAAAAAAAGGATCTTCATCAAATGAGAGATCCCTCTCTGAAAGGGGGTATGGAGAAGGCTGTGAGTAAGCCACATGCTGTTTTTCATCTCCCAGCATTGTACCCTTACTCCTCCTCTTTGTATTGAAATAACACAGTGAAACAGGCTGTTTGTATCTGGGGGAGGAGAGGGAAACAGGGAAGCTGCAAGTATGGGGATGGATTTGGAGCAATCCAGATTTCATTTGCCCCCTTTGTACACGAAGGTTGTGGAAGCTTTGCTCCTCAGCCATTTGTTCTTCCATTACGCTGTAATGTTTTGGAAAATACACAGCAGGATTTATGGGAAGTGCTTCAAAGTCTAATTTTCCTCTCAGAATCTCCAGTAGATATCTCTCTGAGCTCTGCTTCACGTGGTGAGTCAGTGCCAATGTTAACAAAAAATCTCTTTTGATTTTATTGCCTCCCATAATTGTATTATTCATCTGTCTGGCTTGTTCTGTGCCCTGACAGAGGAGCACACGCAGCTGACCTCCTGAGCTGGGCAAGGGAGAAGCAGAGAAAGCCAGTACGAAAAAAGAATTAGTTAGGTTCTACGGAGTAGAGAACATCGTCCTCAGCATGTCAGCAGAGTGGAAACCAAACAGGAGACAGCAGAACTCATTCAAAGGGTCTGCTTTGAAACAAAGGAAAACATCTTAGGGTCCCTCTCTACCTGTCGTACTTCATAAATTATGTGTGCTAATGACATCTATTAGAATTACGTATCCCATTTGTAACAGATCATACACAGAACAAATTGCCTCTTACTCTGATTCAGAAATGGGCACCGACAGATCCCCTTTTAGCAGCTGTGATTGCTGGGCCATCTGAAGACCAAGCTATTCAGGCTAACAGCACATGTGTGTCTGGGACTGACATCTTTGTTGCAAAGATGGAACTGAAATAAATTCAGAGGGAATAGATTTAGATATTTAATTTCCAACAGTAATGTCCAAATCAGTAGGTGACCCGTGGTGGTCTTTCTTTACTGAGCGTGACCAGTGTTACCCACTCTCCAAATAACACGTTGGCTCAGCATTTTCACTTTGTCACAGTTTGTAACAGCTGGATTTCTAACCGAGGCAGTGGATCATCCCATCATGGACTGACCTGATGTCTACACCTCACAGCAGAATAATTCTGTACAAAGAGTTATTTTGCAGATTCTGTTTACTCTTTAATTTTAGTGCAAGATCTCTTGTCCTGTTTTGCCAATTGACCATGAAAGCCACATGTTATGAATTTCATTTCCTGACTGGATAAAAATGTGACAGATTGAGGATGACATATGTTCACATCAGCTCTTCAGAGTGGAAAATAAAATGTCTGCTTACAAACTTTTTGAACAGGAAAAGGGTTAGGCTTGATTTGGAAGCTAAGCAAACCCTTATCTGTTCTTCTGATTCAGAAGTGGAGAGGTCAGGTTTGCCAGGGCTGCGGGAGCTCTCTGTGTTCCAGCAGGTCATTAAAGTTGAACTGCCTTATTTTTCTGCTTAAAAAGGAAAGGGTTGTGAACATGTTTGACTCTTAAGGACATTTGTTCAGCATCTTCTTCATCTTACAAAGTCCCACGTCCTCACAGTGCTTTTCCCTGTTCCCATCATAGAATCCCTCTCTGTTGTGCTCAGGCCTTGGAATTACCCAAGGTCACTACTGCAACACACAGCATGTCCAGAGGATCTCTCCAGCCTTTCTGCACAGGTGACCTAAAAGCAACGCTAAGTGGAATTTTGGGTTGGTGGTGATATGCAGGCCAACCCAAAGGCAACAGAATCTGACTCATTTTCCTTGTCATTACCTTATTAACCCTTTAAAGATCAGTCTTAGTAACCAGTAAAATTGATCATGCATGCCTTCACTGTTCAGACTTGCTGTGTATTCACCAGCTTTTTCTAACTTACAGTATCTCTTGTGTTTGGTCCCTGAATTCCATGCAGTCTGTGACTCCCACATGGACAAACCTGTCTGTCAATGAAGTTTGCTCTCAGCTTTGGCAGTTTGCAAGTCTACACTATGGCGTATCTTCAGAAAGGATAATCAGCAGCTGCAACTAACCAGAACATTCTGCATCACCTTCCACTGCTGTAACCCCTTTGATACAGATAGCTGAGAGTTTTTTAATAACTATCTTCATTTACCCACATGCTCTTTGAGGTGTGAGCTGGCTCATGATGATGACAGTATCCACTGAGGTCCAGAAAGCCATAAACAGTATTACATATAATATATAAAATATGTATATTAAATATATTATATATATATATATATATATATATAACAGTATATATAACTCAAAGCTGTGTACACAGCACCAGAGGTCAAGCATTCCCATACTGCTGTGGAATCTAATTCCAACCAATAATTTGTAACACTCATGAACCTAACCTGGAAGGAGACAGGAAAGCAGTCATGTGAGGGGAACGGGCTTTGTCTCCTCAAAGCCTTCTCTCCTGAAATGATTTCCTCATTAATGCACTCCTGACTACTTTAGCTGTCATTTGCATTTTTGAGTTATTAAGGTTGTTTTCAAATGTAGTGTTTACATGCCAAATGCCCTGTAAGTGCAGGCTCTACACTGAGCTTGGGGAACTTCAGCCAATTTATTTTAGCTGAGTAATTGTCCAGGTGAATCCAGATTCCTTTACTCCTTTTTCAGCGATCTAAACTGTAGTCAGCCTCTCTGTAAATATGCATCTTATATACCCAATATTAACTAGATCTAATCAGCTTAATCATGTGGTTAATATTAATTCAATTTCATGCAGCATAATCTTCCATTTAAATGGGTACAATATTTTACAGTATCTGAAAAATGGCTTAATAAACTGATGGAAGAAAAATATCTTCAAAAAGAGAATTAAAGGACAACTCTTGAGTGCAGATTGCAGCCTTACCCAAAGAACATCCGCACACAAATCCTTCCAGAGAAGTGCTGCACAACAGGCGTTCACCAACAAAAGAATTCCAGCCCTATTTCAAATCCTGTTCTGGCTTTAACAGTGCAAATCTGTCTCCTCATCTGCAGGAGAGCTCAAAAACAGTACAGTTGTGTTCCACTGTACAAGTGCCAACCCTATGGCAGTGCCAATTCTGTTCTGTATAAACCGTTTTGTATCTCTATTTCTACCTGTTATCTCTTTTGCCTCACTGGTACAAACAAATGTTTTGGTGCAAGGCACTGCAGAATGAGTCTGAATGCACTGGAATACTTCTGAGTTAATTTCTTGAATGACATTAATGTCTAATAATTAATAACTTTTCTCAAATACTTAATATACATGTTTCACTAAAGATGGTTATACCCAACACCCATATTTTGACCACTTTTGATTCATAGTTATCCTTTTCTAATTCTTCCATGTTTACTTACTGTAACTCTGTATATCATATACAGCATTTAATGCTATATTTTAAACTGCAGACAGCAAATCAGAATGCTTCAGCTCTGTTTTTCATGGTTCAGACATGTCTGAAATATAATGAGGGCAGGGATTTGTCTGCCCTGATTTAATTACTACAATCCAGATAACTCTGTCAATCAATTTTTCTTCTTGTGACTCCTGGCAGGGTGAAAAATGCCTTCATTATAAGGACTGATCATTAGTGGATGTGAAGTTGAGAAGATGATGAAGATGAGTTGTTGGCTCTGGCAGAGAATTGACCCATCAGTGTCATTAAGTGAACTGCAGCAAGCCCAGCAGTTCCCATGGGGTAAATCATTGAATTCCTCAGTAGCAAAGGTCTGTGTCTGTCTACACCAAAGCACTTTGAAATGTACACACATGCAGTTTGCAGTAATCTGATGGATAACTAAACAATTACACAGGCAGTAACTGATTTGTCCTTCTCTTTTCATGAAAAGAAACAAGTTTTAAGGTACTGTATTTTAGTTTCCTTTCTATGTGATAGTTTAAATAATGTTTATATCCAATGCCCCTTTAACTCTGTATTACCAAAGTCCCGCTCCAAGCTGCAGCCACCTCCCAAAGCACAAAAGCTCTTTATTAAAAATGTAAATTGCAATTCTGAGTTCTTTTCCTTCTAACCACTGAATGACAAGACCGAGTCTCTCTGAGCTCTAAGGAATTTTTAATCGATGTTTTTCACCCAGCAGTAAAAACACCTTCCTGTAGAGCAGCTTCGGTGACAAGCAACTAAATGAAAAACGAGCACTGTATGTTCAATGTTTTTTTTCTAAACTATGCTTTAATCGGGAAAGGTAATTTTACATAATTGACCTATTAATCATAAAGTAAAATTAAAAAAAGAAAGAAAATTGTTACAAACCAAAGTATTGCTAACAGAGCAATCACACAGAAAACATCCTGTTGGAATCAAAGACAAGCTCAGGGGACCAACATATAGAGGCAGGGAGGCTGTGCAGGTTATTGTCACCGTGCTGCTTTTAGAATAAGTTGCAGAGGACATTCTGTGGGGATTCAGGGCTGTGTGCTACAGGCCCCCACGTACAACAGTCTGACCTCTCCAGCTTTCAGGCTGCAGAGCCAGGCAATTCCTGCAGTGCCCATCTCAGCTCCCCTGGCTGTGTTAAACCGATCCCCTCCACAGCAGCATTTGTCTAATCCTCAAAGCTACTCCTACCAAACATCCCTGTGCTCATTTTTCTCTGGTGCACTACAAATATTAATGGAGAAGGTTTAATCGTAAGCTCTTTGATTGCTAGCACAGGATCCAAACTCCAGATTGAAGGCAATTTAAATATACGAGTGTGCAAGCAGGGAGATGCAAAGCATGCAAGCAATCTTTGGCAGGAGTACAGAGAGAATACAGCTTTATATAATTCTGTTATTGAAGTTATTGAATTAAGTCTTAAAACTGAGCAAGAAAGGAAGGTGTTACTTTGATGGGAAGGGTGCTCACTGAGCTAATTGATTCAGCAGTGAGACTGGAGCACTGCTATGAGTCAGAAAAGCTCAGCATTAACTTTGCTAAATAGTTGGAAGTTTTCCTACAGCTTACAAAATCTCTGAAGTATTTTTCCATCTTGATGCCTCAGCTATGCTTAAGCACCAAGAAGGCTCTCAGGCACTGTTGTGATACTGCCATCACTTAAGCTCCTGTCTCCCATAGCCCACAGTTCTGTTTGAGAACAGCACACTCTCTGTGCTGCTAATTCCTGGACAGTTATTATTTAGAATAAATTGTCTTTTCCACTGCAGTGGTTCACAGCTGGAATCACAGAAGCTGTCCGTGGTCAAAAGTTATACAAAGCAGCATCCAGGGTCTGCCAGCCTGCCAAATTATTAATAGCATTCATTGAAATAGCACAGAGGAAGTCCAGCTAGGCATCTAGGGTCTTCCTATCAAATGGCATTTTAAGAAACAAACCCTTTCACAAATATCTTTCAAAGAAAAATGCAGGAAGTAAGAGAAAAAGCAAGGATATGGAAAAGTGAGAGTTAAATCTTTGTCATTTCACTTAAATCTTCATCAGGACTGGAACTGGGCTTTCTACAGCAGCACCAAATAAACTGTACTGTATGTTTGCTATGATTAACATTTTTAACGTGGAATTCCTTCCATAAAATAGGGCAAGGTAGAAAATGTGTTCAAAAGTCAAATTTCCTTTTGCTTCCTGCCTTTTCTTCACCAATTTTCTTCAAACTTTCCAAAGCAAGTAATATTTTTTCTGAAGGTAACCATGAAAACATTTGTCCCTGTGCAATTTCTGGAAAGTCAAAAAGCATGAGAAGTTCCTTCCCTACCTGAACCCAAGATTTGGTCCCATGATCTGTGAATGAAATACTGCAGAAAAAAATAACCTGAGAGTGAAACAACAAACAGGCTTTCCAGATGGATCTGATACTAAAAACTGGAAATGAATTTGTGATTCATAGGCCTAGGGAAAAAAGACCAGATCCTGGTAGCTCTTGTCAATATCGTGCTCCATGAGCAGCTCCATGGAAATCACTGACAACACCCAGTGAGGCAAAGTGCTTCATAAATGGAGACAGAACTTAGCATCCTGAGGGACTTTGTATGGGAACTGCTGAGTGACAGCCTGAACCTCTGATTGACCACCTGAGGCCAGCCATGAGCCAGCCAGAGGAGCACAGCTGAAGGCAATTCTCCTGTGCTCCTCCTAGACCTAGTTAAGAGCTGGCTACCAGTAAGGAAGGATCTCTTTTGGAGATGTGCTCTGCTGGAGTTTTGTAAGTGAGCCTAGGATGGGGATAAGCCTTCTATTTATTCTCCTTTTGTTATCATGATCTGCTTTGTCTAACTTTCTTGTTTATCTTATAACATCTTAGTATTCATTGATTATACAGATGTATTCAACACATAGCTTGGAAGAATGAATATCAGGAATGGGAGGATGTGGAGCAGGAATATGTTGAGGTGTTACGTTTTGTAGAATGCCTACATGAAAGAAGAGCACCTTAATCTGGCCAATGTCGCTGCTCTTGCACTGTCAGTCAAAACAGAGGCTCTTTCCAATTGCTGCCTGTTGAAAAAGCCTGTACACCCAAGCCTGTGGCTGCACTCTGAGATGGTATGTCAGAAGGCTGTTCACTGAATCGCTCATGGACTGGAAAAATCAGAACGCAAACCAATAATCTTCAGTAACAATGAAAACTAAATATAATTCAATATGCTTACATTAAAGAAGTCAACTGAGACACATCCATTGTGCCCAAAATGCATGATTATACTTCAGAAAGCACTTAACAAGTTTCCTTTAATTGTGATGATGGGTCAGAGTTACCAGTGGTGCCATTCCATCAGTTCCATTGAAGTTAGAGCAGCGGTGAATGTGGCCCATTTCTGAAGGCATAAAGCCAGTAAATAGTCTGCAGTGGGATTCTGATAAATGCTGCCATCTGCAATATGTTATATCCAATGCAGGGCAGAAACAGATGGAAAAGCTTTTCAATCCAGAGTACCAACTTAAAATAAACATCCTTAAATGTAGCTGTTTCTTCAGTGGGTTTTGAAGAACAGATAAAAAATAAATGAATGAAATGAGAGAGGTTTATAAATTCTTTTTTCACAGTGACCAAAGTAAATCTTCTGGAGTTCACATATACCTTCATTACGCAGGGATCAAAACATTCTTGTTTTCAGGGCAAAATGAGCATGTAAGTCACAATGTTTTTAAAAGGTAAAACCTGTGTGCTCCCTCTCTGCATTTTTCTGATAAGCACTCCCATTTCTCACCAAGTTATCTTCACCTCAACTTCTTCCAAAGACCCAAGTTGCAATCCTCTTTGTACCAGTTGCGGAATTCCCTTCCTGAGCCCAACACTGTGATCTCAATAGATGGCTGAAGTTGGCCTGTAAGGAATAGAAAGGCCCTCTTTCTTTCCCTCAGCGTGCCCTGAGCACACTGCCTCTATAAAGCAAGAGTCCAGCTTTAACAGCAGAGTTGCTGCTGGTTACTGCAGATACTAGCTTTCGAGCATGGGAAACAGCATAAGATATAAACCTGAGTCCAATATGCTCTTTCAACGAAAGGAAACAGAATATGCTGCCAAATCAGAAATGGCTCAGCTTTTGTCCTTTGTGTCAAACACTAAGGGAAGACTTTGCATTCATGTGTGTTAGCTTCAAGCCCAGGAGAGCAAGCAAGCAAAGATAATACTATCCCTGGTTTCAAAAGCAAACTTTAAGTTTGGCTGTCCTTCATTATAAGACATCACTTTGCCTGTAAATTCAGGACGATTTTGAGAGAGCCACATGTCTCAGAATGCAAAATAAACTGCTATAGTTAAAATGCTGAAAGGATTTACTTGGAAAATTGCAAATTAAATTGGGAGAATTACTCTGGCTAGACGCACACATCATTAGGAATTATTGGCATATGGGTTTCAACAGCACTGGATGCCTGAATGAGAGAATTTCAAGCTCAGAGGAGACAGATTTTAAAGGCTTTAGTATAAACCAAAAGGTTTGCAGACTGCTTTATGTGGCAACTCTGTGCCATGGAAACAAGCAATACACAATGAAACATATGGAACTGAAACCTAATTTTATGGAAGCATCTGAGTTGGTAACTTGGACATGCTTTCAAAGAGGTGCAACTGAACTGAAGAACAGATGCATTTTTTATCTACCAAATTGTATCCCCAGGATTCAGGAGATAAAATATTGATGGTTGACATTTGAGTTTCCAGTAAGAAAACAGGATGTTTTTCTCAGCTCTCTCCAGCAACCTTCTCCCTGTGCCATTTTTAAAAAGAAACTTCAGGGACTGATCTTCAGCTATTGCAAAACTGGGGTTTCTCCAATGTAGTGAAATGATCTGATTTGAACTGCTGAGGGTCTGGCTCGTGGAAGAACCTTGAGTTTGCTGTTATGGCTGCGTTTTGTAGCTATCTTTGCATTGGTCAGGCAGGGCAGCAGGACAGCGCAGAGAATTCTGGTCATAAAGGAGCTGCTGAGAAAAAAAACTGCACTGGAAACTGCTCTCAGATTATGACACTGATCCCTGAGTCAGTGGAAACACATTTGAGATGCAGGAAAGAAAGCAGTAACAGCCTCAGTGAATCCTCAGTATCTCCAAAGGTTACTCATAAGCTGTGTCTCCTTAGAGTCAGAAACTTCTCCTTCTCTGCAGATTTTCAGGTCCGACTTCATTCTGGCAAGAGCAGAAATCAGTGGCAACATCTGCTACCACATGATGCCTGAATTCAATGGGCTGGGACAGAGAGAACTGAAAGAAAATGTGAGAACCGAGGGAAACACCCAGGTTTGGGGAAGTTGCACATTTGCAGCTTCTCCCTCTGTTTCTCTGCTGGACTCACATATGCACATGCCACGCAGTGCAGAATATCAGCCAGTTCAAACTGTTCTGGATGATGGCACCAATATAAGAGGCTGCAACTTTCTGATCCCTCTCAGCTCCTCTTCCTAAAAATATTCAAAGCCATTCTCTTTGTTATTTCCTTCCCCAAAATATAGAGTATCTCTCCATCGCTTTATGTCTTCCTCCATAGGGCTTAACTTTTGATTTATTGCCATACGTCAGAGATGCTCTTTAGTTCTAGCTGTACTAATGGGAAAAGCAGTCCTGATGGAGGAAAATAATGTGGGCCAAACTTTGCTTTCTGTTACACCACCATTGCTTAATTTTTTCCAACCTGAAACTGTTCCCTTCATCTCAGGATTTTAATATGCCTCTTCCTTTGAAAAAATGTCAAAAAGGAGGGTGAAAATGGCCCTCGGACACGTGTTCATGAAAGTCCACGGCAGCCAAGCATCTGCTCAGACTGAAAACTGTTGTGCATCTGCAATGCAAATGCAGAATAACACATTATTCTGGTGTAACTGAAGACCGGAAGCTGGCGCTGCAGATTCCTCCCACTCCTCCTGGTGCTTGTTTCCATCCATAACATTTTTCCAGCAAGCACCTGCCTGACGCCTATTTAATACGTCCACAGCTGCAGTTTCCATAGCTGCCTTTTGACAGCACAGTCCAAAATGAATCATCCTCTCTGTGAGGAAATTTCTCCAGAATGCTTTCTCTTCCTCATCTCTTCCTTCATCATCTCTGGATTCCCATTATTTCTATAAGGTATATGATTAAATTCCTATTAGAAGATCAGTCTTCCCTCAGCCCTTTCCAGCCACCCACGCAGAGTCAAATAGGCTGCCATAGCACTAAGTCGTCTAGTCTTTTTTAATAGGCTGGCTCTTACAACTCTTCATGTTGCCATCTATTATTTGACATCACTGACATTTCTGCTAAAGCCCTTATATGGATAAGATATATTCTGTCAAAAAATGCTTAGGACAAACTATATTTTGTCAAGCACCTTCATCCATTCAGCATAGAATATTAATCCTGCCAAGTATCTTAAAACATTCTGCTGACAAATCTCCATCTTTTCAATATGGGAAAGCAGCTCACAGCAAGATTTCTTGCACTGAAATTTATATGTCTAGTCACCAGCTCATCCTTAGCATCGATTATCTCTTCCCTTAGCTATGTTTTTGAGATACCCTACATGAAACATTGACCAGATATTCCAGTGTAGGATTTCTTCCCTATTCACTACAATCTTACATTATAGTCTTCCATTTTCAGCTGCTCAGACTCATCTGCTCAGTCAAGCTCTAGGCCAAAATTTGCCATATATCCATAGTGACACAGCAGAGAAAGAGGACTAAAAGAGAATTCAAAATTAAACCCATCCATCTGTTTATCCCAAGGCAAGAATGCCATCTACATCATCAGTGGCAAATATGTGCTGAACTTCTTTAACAAATAGTTATCTGGTTTTGGTAGCAACCGCAGTGAGCAACCAGGCCAGAACTGGCCATCCAGACCTACTCACACTACAGGGGTCCCTGAATTAACTGCAGTTTGAATCTATCTCTTTTAGGAATACATACTGTATTAAACTCAAGATTAGATGACCAACAGTCCAAAGGCCAACTGCACTCCTATTTCAATGCCTTCCTCCACAGCATAGCCAAGCATTTACAACCACCCTGCCTGATCTTTTCTAGAGGCTACCCAAAAACCAACAGCTTGCTTCCACTGCAGGTGAATGACTGATGTTATTTAACAGCAATCACTGTCACAGTTGAGGAAAAATCAACACAAACTTTCAGGTGCAAGCAGAAGAGCTCTTGGAGCATGGTTTAACTTAGTGAACAGTCTGTTACCAAATGCAACCCCAAAGGGGCAGGGTCAGAGATATGGCAAAAATAAAGCAGCTCAAAAGGAAGTACTTAGTGCAGACTTTATCCAAATCAGCTGTGCCCACTTCTGACACATGCCATTCTATGATTCTGTGAACTTCTGTGGGCTTGTGGATTTGCTGTTTTTTATTTCCTGTTCTTGGGTTCCACTGGCAAACAGAAGCATCGTTAGGTGCTGTGGAAGGGAGGGAGAAAAGCAAATAAAGGAAGAGTTCTGTATGCATCCCCAAAAGAGTAGACAGTAAAAATCAGATAACTCATATTAAAAACAAGCAGCTGGAAAAAGAGGCAGGATGTGTTATAAATGAAGCAGATAAATTAAAAAGGACAGGAGGAATCTATTACAAAAATAGCAACAAAGAAATAAACATGAATGTAGGGTGAGATGGTTAAAGCAAGAAAATTCTTACAGAAAACTCAGCTGCAGCAAAAAACAGGAACATGTCTCTTACAGAGGAAAAAATAACGGTACAGAAATAATACTGCTAAAGCAGATATGGCCAGAAATTCGCTCAGAGGTCCAAGGTTCCCTTGGAAGAGAAGTGGAAAAACATTCCAAAGAGCAGAATAGTGTTAGAGTTTTCACAAATCCTTGATTCAGCACTGGGTGATTTCTGTTTCTCACCATTTATTTTGGTCCTCTAAACGTCCAAAACCATCTGCATTGCCAAATTTATTTGACAAGGTGTGTATATACGGCAGCTTCTCTGGCTTGCTGAATATCAGGAAGAGTTACTTCCCCATGAAACCTTTTACAAAAACTGGAAGTGTTTGAAGAAATACATCAGTTTGAACAAAAACGTTTCTTCATGTGACACAGAGATGGCTGAAGAAACTGCAATTAAAAAACAAAAATAACGGGACGCGGTGGCTGAGCCTCACATCATCCCATCCTCGATAAAACACGCAGTCTGCTGTCTGCTCCGGGCCCTGTGTCTGTCTGTCTCTGCCTGTGAGAAAGTTCTTGCTGTCATTTCCTATTGGAAAATAAATATGCTTCAAAACCTCAAAATCTTTTGCAAAATGGAAGGGCTGTTTTCCTTGTCCAAGAGCAATATTCTCCTCTCTGGTAAATTCTGCACTGCACTGGAACCCCACGGGCTTGTTCTCCGAATGTTGATTTTAAACCAGCTATCATGGGTAGCTGCAGTAAATAAACCCCTCAGATGTTTTTTCTGCTGCAGGAGGTGGGAAGTGATAGGGTCAGCTCACACACTGCAGTGATCCTGCTCCAGCAGAGTTAAACAGTCAGAACTGCATGTGAACTTCTCAGATCTCCGTTTAACAGCATGCTACCAGACCAGACCTGAAAACTTTTGTATGTCTGTACAAGATTATTTTCTTTAATTTATGACACACCGCAACCAGGGCAGATGATGAGTGTATAATGAGGTAAGGAGGCACTGAGATCGGAGCAAGGCATCTCACGCTCTAGAAAGCCATACATAAGCAGTAGGTAGAAACAAGGGGAGAGAAAAAGATTCTGCAGGTCCCAGATTATTAGCATAAAGCAAGAGTTTAATAATCTAAACCTGTTAGGCCACAGCAGTTATATGGCCATGGTGGCAATCGTGCTGAGGTTTAGTTTAATGTTAACATCTGAATAATTTCTATACTTTTAATATAAAACTATAGTTCAGCTGGGGTGTTATTGCAAAACTGTTACTTCCTGGTGTTTTTTTTAGTTCCCAACTTTATTTGCAGACTACAAAACAACAAAACCTTTGAAGGAAAAAAAAAAGAGTATAAATAAAGTATGATTCCATAAAATTAAAATATATTTGTTTAAAGTATCAAAAGGCCAAAATGCAACATACCATGAAGAAACAGAAAGTTGACACATGAGGAAAGGCAGGGATTTCTCTCCACGTGGCACAGAGACAGAGATAAGGATGAATGTGCAACACGTCTGCATCCCAGACATGGAATTACTGAGATCGTCCCAAAGAACAGATTCAACTTCAACAACTCCGACAGCTCAAGCAGACAAAAAAGACCCTTCATCCAGGGCCATTAGCCTTTTCGCTCACGCTCCTGTTTTGGAGGATTAGAATTCTTTGCTAGAACAATCTCTGTTATTTTTCTTTAACTGTTTTCAGCCATCTGAGTCAGCCATTATTGTTTCAGAAGCCCTTGTCATTCTCGCATCCCTCCAAAATCTCTTTAACTGCATTTGAATCAACTGAAAATAAACAGCATGTGAAAAAGGATTCAGAATCAGTAGGGAGAAAAGCGAAAGGAAAACTAATATTACAGAAGCAGAACAGGAATGTCAGGCTCTTCCCCTGTAAAAGTAGAGGGGAGTGGAGATGTAGCAGTGCTGGGGAGAGGTTGAGAAGTTAAGAGTAATTGCACGTAATGAGGGTTCCTTCCCCACACCATTTCAGCCAGGAGGCCCTTCAGTGCATTGCAGGTGCTTACTGCTGCCTTTCTATGCAGGCACCTGTTCTGTGTCAATAAAGGCCCACTTGCGGGAAGTCCTGATCTAACAAGCTCACATCAAGAGGCTGAGCTGCGGGAAAGAAGCATTTCATTGTGTGAGAAAAGAGTGATTATGGTCCTCTATCAATGTGATTAACCATTCTACGTGGAACTGCCTGAGTTGGAGCACCTGTGGAGTTTGGTTAGACAACTTCATTGAAGCTCCTGCAGAAATGAAGCTGTCTGTCTTCCAAAGATGCTTTACTCCTGCTGCTAAAGGCAGGGCACAGGAGCACCACCTCTGTGCTGCTTAGGTAGAAACATCTATCATCAAACAGAGGTAATGATTTTTAAGTGACTGATGCTGGACATTGTCTATAATTGATACATGGTAAGGTGCTACATTATAGAAGGAAAAAACATGATATTAAAGCTACAAGTCCAGTAATTATTACGTGTTGCATTTGGTTGAGAAGCGGACTCAAAGGGACAGGGAATGATCAAGGACACGAACAACAGACATGCACAGCACTTTTCCTTTCTTACAAAGTTTCACTGAGTACATTAAAAATAATCACAGTTTAACATGAATCAATGGTCTGAATCATGCTCTGAAATAATTCTTTAATGCACTCCAGCACAGAGTTGTTAGCCTAAAAGCAGCACATCTCTGGTGACTTGAAATATGTTTTCAAGTTACTCAAATTAGCTAAGATATCATTTATAAAAGTTTCTGTCGTCATGCTATGCAATCATCAGTATTCAGAAATTCAGATGAGAGCTGGAGGTGTAAGCTCTGCATCTTCCTTTCCAACCTGCCCTGCTGGTGGTCTTGGGGTGCAATTCATATAAATATGGATATAATTAGATATTTGAAAATAGCAAAGAGAGTTTGTTTGTTACACAAATCCATGAAGAATAACAAAGGTGGTTTTTTTATATATATAATTCAGTTTGGGATTTTAAATTGGATTCTTCATTGTCTGAAGCCTGTTAGTCATTATTCCCTGGGTGCAGAGCTTGAACTGACGTCTGCAGGGGTTTGTGTATGTGTGTGCCTCTCAGAAAACATTCCCAACAGTGACATTCCCCAGGGAGTGCTGACACAAATAACGGACACAACATATTTTATCTATTAAAAACACTTCAGACTTTCAAGTAATGCCAAAACCCACAATTAAATCAATATTAGGCACATTGAAAGAGATGATTCAGAGAAAGTTCTTCACAGCAATGCACAGGTGGATATTTGCATTGTAGGAGTGAGCCAGATTGAAACAATTTTAACTCTGCACATGCAGAATGTTCCCGGGCAATGAGAGTGACCCAGAGCTGTCTTAATCCAGAATTCAGAGCCCAGCTCCAGAACCTCACACGTGAATGTATTTCTCTCCCAAAGGAAAGTGTTCATAGCAGAGCCACTTACACTGAAAGCACATTTTTATTCTGGGCACGCATGTTCTAGGTATTATTTAGAAGACAAATAAACAGCTTAGTCCCCAAGAAATCAGGAATCAGGCAACAGTTTCCTGAAGGCCCATTCTGCCTCGTCCTTTGATTAATTTGGCAAAAAAAAAAAACAAACACAAACAAACAAAAAAACGACCAAAAGCAGAAAGTAAAGCCATTTTCCTAGTTCTAGGAGTGCCACACGGCGCTCAGTTATTTTTTAAGTTACTCGTATCCTGCCGTGGTTTGTCTTCTGCCGGAACTACGAGACACAAACTGACACATAGCCCTGCTTTTTGACTTGGTTATTTCAACACCAAAATCAAGCATGCACAAATGTTTATACACTGAAAGCTTTGGAAACATTGGCCACTTCTAAAGCATGTATCCCCTCCCAACCTGTCATTGCAGTCTCCGTTCAACACGCACTTGGTAACATTTCCTCATATTTATTTAGTGAAAAAATATTTATAATAGAGATTCACAGGAGTCAGACTCTGGAAAGAGCTATTTATACAAAGGAATGGCTCCTCTGCTGCTCCCAGCATCTTCCTTCTCCACTTACATTTTTTCTGGGGAGGAGAGGCTTTGACATACGCCGTGCTCAAATAGTAAGCTGACACATGCCATGATTGAACCACTCCTTATTGTTCCATACAATTATTCACTTTGTTTGAAAATTTCACAGCAGGTTTCTTGCTTGTCATATTTTCATTTCTTGTTTATCACAGTAACAGAATCATACTAAGTAATGAGTTGGCAAGATTCAAATGCAAAATCAGAATACTAGATTTATAGCATCATAAGAACAGAAGAAAAGCTACAGCAAAGACAGCAGGAGAGCATTTAGCTTAAGAGTGGAGAAACTAAGAGTGTGGTGAGTTTTATTTTGCTGAATGCTTTGTTGCTGTACCCACGTGGGCTCTACTGAAAGTGATTTCTGTCAAGGGTAGAAGAAGAAAGGGCTTCATCTTTATTATTTGAAATACACCTTTTAGAGGAGTCAACACCACCTCAGCTATGCTTCTCATCTTGTACTGCAGCAAATGTTGGCCTTCAGACATTTCTACTGCTATGCTTGCCAGTGTTAACAGGCAGCTGTGTTCATCTTTTTGTTGAATAAGCGTCACTGATAACCCAAGATCTTTTTGCATTATCTTCAGAAACCAGGTTTTATTCTTTCCTACACATGCAATGATGCAAGTGTGCAGAGACTAGAAAAAATATCTTGCCAACTTTTCCAATTAGACAAATTCTGGTCTTTGCAAAGAACTGAAGGAAGTTACTTATGCACAAAGATACCATGGAAGGAACTGTTGAATAAATTCCTTCCTATTAGCAAGACAGAGCATAGATCACTCTTGGCTATGTTCTGCAAACAATTTGCAGAGCTATTCCTAGCCCTGAGATGCCCCTTGTTACAGATGTTTACATGTCTCTTTTGTAACTCATTCTTCCAGTAACCTGACACAGAATCTTCCAAAATGCTGAGATCTCTGGCTGAAATATTTTTGCAGTGCCACTCAGGAGTGCTACAGACCAACAGCTTCCCATCATGCAGACATACACTTTGCCTTCCAATTTGTTTTCCCATAGTCTTGCTGCATATTGGAAAGTGAAAATACTGCCAGGTGCCACTTGCTGCCTGCCTATGAAAGCACAGCCAGCAGAGACCACATATTCACTGTTACACACACCAGAGCAGTGGACATGACTATAGGACTCCATATGGAACTTGATTCCATTGCCTTCCCTGCATCAGAAAGAAGAAAATGTAAATCAAACAAATCTTGCATTGACCTCTATAATTGCATTAATGTGCCTGTTCACAGAGATTGTTTGCATTATTCTTTAAACTGTTTTTAATCAATATTTAGTTTTGAGATGTTTGCACAGAAGACATCTGGAAGAAAGAGAAGGCCAAGAACACAGTTCTGCAGATGTCATGGCAGTTGTGTATGCATTGGTTTATCATAAAATGTTGTGAAATCGTAGTTTATGTTTCATTAAAAAGAGGTGGGGATAATTAAGAGCAAAGGAACAGAAGAACAAACAGTGGATGCAGATGTTGTCCAGACTTCCATGACAAACTAGTGAAATATTTAAAACCATATATTCTCCTTTTCTCTTTATCACTGGGTATTTTCATCCCTTGGTTATATCATATTGAAAAAGAGACAAATATTTCACAAAGGTCATGTTTCCCAGCAGTTTGGGAAAACCAGGTCCTCTAAATATAAAAGCACTATTAAAGAAGGTGAAGCATCCTGAGCTGACTCAGGGACAGCCCCAGGAGCATCAGAGGAGGCAAAAACACCTACCAGGTAAAAACATAAAACATGCTGTCCTGTATTTGCTTTTCATTCCATCCTAGCATTTCTTCTGCACACAAATTCCAAATTAAATGGACGTTATAGGCACACAAAAATTCTACCAACTTAAAAATAAATTTGAGAGCAATCCCCTCATTTCAATGTCCTTTGAATGTAAATAAATCATGCTCTTCTTTCTATGCATCTGACATTTTAAATATGATTACGGATAAGACTCCATGGGTTTCATTAATTAAGTCAACTTTATTAATAAACATACATAGACAAATAATACCATGCTTGGCATCTGTTTGGCATCCTCAATGGAGAGACAAACAAGATTGCCTTGGAAAATGTAATGATTTCCTTGCTTTAATTTAAAGCCTTCCCTTATATAGAGAATTGAGATTGCAATGCAAGAGAAGTTTAGAGGCTGCAGGCAGAAGTCCGAAGTGCCAGTTTAGCTGAACAAGTTTATTTTAACATTCCTCTCCTCATTCTGTATTTTCAGCTGGGCACACGGGAAAATGCAGGGCTCGGATTCCACTGGCATCCAGATCCACTTTGGATCAGCCACGATCCTTAACCACTCCCCAGTGTGTTTTCTCAAAGTGCTCCTGAGTTGTTTGTCCACCCAGAGTCAACTAAACAGACCTAACAGCTGTTCTTGATCTAAAGACTGTGTGAAAAGACAGCTCTAGTTTAAGCCTACAATGGTTGCTTCACATCTAGGTCCAGTTTGTGACTCAGCCAAATATGAGGACAACTATATGCACTGTTAGTTCTTGAATTTATCAGAGAGCCAGAGAAGAAAAAGGGGATAATAAAATTCTGGACAGACTAAAAGACTAAAGACGTGCAGAAGATACGTGCAGTCTAGAGAAGTTAAGAGAGAGAGATATCATTGTATTCTAAAAATGTCTCAGAAAAAAATTCTTATTAAAGGAATTCTGTCTTCAGTCTCTCTAATGTGTTCACACTGATTTTAATGGAGATGCAAAATCTGCTATACAAGCTTTGGGAATCATTCTCAACCTTAGAACACAGTGCACAGCACAAAACATAACAATTTAAATTTAAGGTGCTAAATTAGGAGAACACTCTTAATAGAAAAGAGAGAGAGCAGTGGAATTCCCCAAGGGATGGCTGCACAGACAAGAAAAAGGGCATAAAGAGAAATTATGCCAGTAGTACACAAAGTTTGCAGACTGCTCTTTTGCAGCATGCCCTTCACACAGCTCTAGATCTACCAGCTGCATTTTAGTCTTTGATTTTATGTTCTACTATACAGGTAAGTATATATGCCACAGCAAAGAAACCAGCCAAAACAGTTATTGTTTTGTTGCGTAAAGCTGAGTAGTAAATGCCAGAGATCTTTGAAAACCAAGCTGAACCATATGGATGTGTAAGGCTGAGTAGCAAGGTAAGGCAAGCTGAGTGCTTCAAAAGAATCACAATTAATCATGGTCTGTGAAATATGATGAGATGATGAAAGGCAGGATGAACAATTAAGCCTGATAGACAACATATGACAGCCATAAATGGCTGTGCATTGTGGCTTAATCTAAAGCAGCAAAGAAGAGATGGCACAAAAGACGGACAGGAAATGTGAGAATGCATGAAAACATATGGAACCCAGCAGACTACTCTGTACTAGTTCTATTACTAATTTATTCAAAATATACAAAGAAACAATATAGGAGAAGATCAAATACATAAGCTAGAAATAGACTTGGGCTTTGTTGGGGGTCTTCTTTGTTTGTTTGTTTATTTAATTTGCATTTGAGAACAAATTGCAAAAGAAAAAAGGTTACGTGACTGTGGTTCAGACTGGAGTCTAAATACAAATCAGGCACAAAACGGATAAACAAAACCTGCAAGTTCATGAAGGTTTCTTGAATCAATTTCTACACTATTTCTTTGCCAACAGAAATAAGAGGAGCTTATATTTCACTTGACATTCCCATCTTCCTCAGCATTTTGGGGGCACTTTTTCTACTTGAGCACCTTTTCTATTTGATGCTTCCAAAGACACTCTAGAGAATCCTGCAATGGAAACATCCCAGTTCACATTAGCAAGGCTTGCTACCTCGCAGTTCTGCAAGATTTGCCAGGCCAAGATCACTCACAACTCTGTCAACTGAAAATCAAAATATCACACAGGTATTTCTTTAGGAATGCGCTGCCAGAAAGGCACTGAGAATATCAAGTAACTGCATATTGCATTTTCCATAATGAGTAATATTAGATTGTGGAATGGCCTATATGAGTGCGTGTGTGTGAGAGAGAGAGAGAGCACTTGTGTGTTTATACGTAGGTGAGGTCTAGTTGAGAAGTTTATTAGCAAGAAGATTTCTGCAGAAGAGTGGTGCATTTTTGCTGCATGTCATTCATGTCTGGAGATGCCAGTGATGTCACTGGAAATTTTCATCAAAGACCAGAGTCTGGTGCTAGGTCTGAAGGTACTAGATGAGAAGGATTAGTCCTCCAATTGCATGTGCTGGACAACTTTTGCTTGACTGTTAAACTCTGTCACTTCTTTTCCTCTTAGAGGTGATATGGGAAAGTGCAGTGGATATAGCCAAGCAAGTGCTTGTGTGGACATTTTTAGCTGTTCTTGGGCATATACAGTAATGAATTGCTTTCTAATTTAAAGAGAGGCCTACTGACAGCTTTAGAAGATTTAGCTCCGCAAAGAAAACAGATGAACACAATGATTCCCATGTTAAATCCACCAAAACTTCATCTTTTTTTGCTGATTCTGCCTTACATAGCTACGTGTGGATCCTTACATGGCTTGGGAATTAGGAGGAATTTTGGACTCTATTTCTAGATATGCCTTTTTTCATTTCTATTTTTTTTTTAGTTTTGGAGTTGTGTCGCTAGGTTTCATCTCCTTTCTTTGAGGATCTCAAGCACTTTTCAAAACATTATTTGATTAAACCTTCAACGGGAGCATTACTGCTGTAGAGCACAGAAGTATTAGAAGAGTCTACATAAGGGTAGGAAAGTACCCAGAAGTAACAGCAAAATGAAGGAAGGTTGCAGAGAAACTGTTCTTATGAGAACACTCAGGCCTTAGGGTTTGTTTAGGACCAGGCTACGTTTGTTTTTAAACCCTCCTTTAGTAAAGATTGAAAGCCATGATTTATATGTTCTAAAAAGACATTTAACTCATTGGGAAATGCACATAAATGTACATCTCTTCCTCATATTGGTATATATTAAACACTATATGTATTCAGAAGCAGACAAAATGCCCCAAGCAAAAGTGAAGCAGCAGCACTACATGGTTTCCCTCACTATCTTGCTTTCTTTCTTTCAGCTTTACATAGTAGTTTTAACAGTAGCCCCAAATAGACCTCAAGGTATTTTAGGACCTTAAGATACAAACTTAGAAACAAACCTTAGAAATACATTTCTAAAACAAAATCAACCTGGTGAGTAGTTTTGTGTTTTGGTATCAAAAGAAGAGCTGTGAGATATTTAACTTCCAGTGCTCAGAATCTGAGTGACTCAACATCCTCAGTGCCCCGTGTTACACCTCACCACAGATGTTTAATTCTTAATGGTGAGCAGTTTCACTGGTGTGCTTTCTCACAGCCATCTCACGACAATGTAAAACAGACGGTCATTAATTTACTAAGTGACACCCAAGATGTCTCTGTACCACTTAGTGAGAAATACGTCCAAATACACATTTGGTATAAATTAAATAATATAAATATTGTTAGATTTTTTTTTTAAATTTCCTGTAAAAATACTGTATTAAATTTTTAAGTGAGTCACAGTTTATCTCTAAGTGTACAATTTGGGGTGACTTGAGAGTGCCTCCTTTTCACAAAATGCCCAACTTTTGTTTTCTGAAAATCACGCCTAGAGAAAGTGTGGCAAAATGAGCACACACAAATGGAAGCACATCAAAACAATGGTAATTTCTGAACATGTCGGCCCCTGGGCAGCCAATACTGTGATAGACCTGATTACTCTGCTCACTGGAACACAGCTTCCAAAAGTAAAAGGAAGATCTAGTGCTGCTCACATACTATTCAGGCCAGGATCTTCTGGACTGCACAGGTAGGTGAACAACATGTGTTTGGTTGCAGCACCCACTGTTTGCAACCCGATGTTCCATCAGATCGAGAAGAAGTTACCCAGCAAATAACAGTGGTGTGTGTCAATGACTGCAGAACTGTGCTTTCTTTTTCCTCCTAGTTCCTATTTCTCCTATTGTGGGGTTGGTGGCTAATAGCTTACTAAAGCCTTTATATAACAAACCATTTAGTTTCTTTTTAGCGCTCATTTTTGTCTGCATGTAGCACAGCATGTTTTTCATAACTCTCCCTCTGGAGATTAGGATGCTGAAAAATACATGTCAATAAAACGACCTATATTTCCTAAGAAACTCCCACGGACGAAGTGCAAAACTCCAGCTTAATTAGCAGGCTTACACAGCTTTGTCATAGGGCTCCAAAGGGATGAGAAGAAAAGGAAGCCCTTGTTTCTTGCCTCTGCCTAGACAGCAGTATTGAATCTTTTCCACAAGCCTGATCCACAGCAGCCTCTTCACCAACATTTCGTTGAACAAGCAATGCACCACGGCTCTGTCAGTTTTTCCCAAGATGTAAGAATTATAAAAAAAGGTGTTTGTTCAACATGCTGCACAAGGCATATGGCTTAGATGTGGTTAAAACTCCAACACACACAGAACATTGCTCCATAGATCAGCACTCCCTGGTTTACAGTTATACCTGCACACAGAACGTTCAAACACACACACAAAAAACCTCCAAAACGTGATCCAAATCTTAAAACTAAATACAAGATATTAATAAAATGGCCTTCCTTCTTTAAATATTCATAAAACCGTTGGGAAAAGTCAGGTTTTTTTCATATGGTTGTCTGGAAGACTCAGGCATCCACCAGTGATGTATCTGAGCAATGCACACAGCCACATGACACTCACAAATACGCATTCCAAGTGTGGAGCTGAGCTGAAGAATGTGCTGCTGTTCTCAGCAGCTATAATTATCACAGTTGCAGTTCTTGTCATCACCCACACAGGTGTATTATCGTGTAATACAAAGTTAAAAGAACCTTAACTCTTACTAAAGAACTGGAGCAGCAGGCGACAGAAGACCCAAAGCTGACAGCAGTAAGTCAGGATCTCCAATTCAATCCCTTCCTGGTTGCTGTGCTCCAAGTCTCTCCTGGGCTGCAATCTGTAATACAAAGTCTCTCTCTGCTTTGGTATTTTCCTCATCTGTAAAAGTTCTGGTTCATATAATTCACATAATCAAAATACTTATCATTACTAGCTGAACTTCACTTACAAAGAATGAGACTAGGTTTGAAATACACAATTCCCCTAGCACTAGTGACAGCACATGGCTTAGTTTGAAGCCAAACATCAATTTATATATTTATTAGTACTTTTACCTCTGGGCACTGAATAGGATCAAATAGAGATACTGAGGTAGAATAAAAGGTTTTTCCATTTTCATTTTTATCTACTTTCCTCACATTCGATAAACTGAGGGTCTTAGGAAAAAAAAAAAAACTTCAATGGCACATTCAAAATATAAATCAAAGACTACAGAGCAGGAAAGAAATTTTGTACTATTATCTTTGTACTGCATTGGTAACCAAGAAAGCAGGCCTCACTTTAGGCACAAAGCTCTAAAATGTTTGGGAGGGGGGTTTGTTACATGAGAATAAACAAGGATGCTACCCAAAAGAAACGTTTCAGTGTTTCATGGATAGAAGCACAAAGCAGTTAAGCTGTGCAATTCAGTGGTTACTGTGTCTCCCAGGGCAGGCATCAGGTTTGACACTCTAGTGACAAAATTAGCCTTTGCAAGTCCCTGACCTTTGAAAGACATCTATAAGCCAAATCAGGCAGTCATATTAGAAAATAGCTTTCCATGCTACTAATTACAAAAAGTATTCTACCCACACCAGAGCAAACAAAATACTCATTTGAACAGGCTGAGAATACTTATATTAGTGCCTGCTCAGTTCCAGTGCTGTGTAGCAGATGTAAAGCAGCTGTGCTTTTCTGCTTGTGTGCCAAGAACGTGACTAGAATGGCTTAACCAGAGAAACCCAGCTTCCCTCCTCCATATTTTCCCTTCCTCTTGGCATCCTCTTCTCATTCTTCTGCTCAATTGTTCCTTTTATCCATGAAAGCAGTGCAGTGACGGAGGCTCTTTCATGTAGATTCATTCACATTGGCAGTGCTCTTGATCCCCACTCCTCCTTCCAGAAGCACACCACAGTTGTGGGTTTTGCTCTTTCCCTGTTGATTTTAAGGGTGGTACATGCTGTTGGAAATGTTTTGTGGGTACATACAGAAGAGGAAGTCTGAGGACTCCTCCAATCTGCTTGGGACTGCAAAGCACTGAAAGAGATCTATCTAGGCTGCTGCTTTTCTCTATCTAAAGCTGTATCAAAATCTGCCTGGAATTTACTGTATAGATCCAGAAGCTGTTAAGAGGACTTTATCGTGAACAAAGGCCAGTTAGTGTTTTATCCTTTTGATCCTTAGTAGATCAGTTCCTGGAAGAATAATTCAAGTTAAACTGCCCCCAGACCAGCTTATCCAAGACCATCTCTGAGCCTCGTACTGCCTGCTACAGGAACTACAGGAATTT
The DNA here is from genome assembly GCF_026119805.1 of Tympanuchus pallidicinctus. Taxonomy (NCBI): domain Eukaryota; kingdom Metazoa; phylum Chordata; class Aves; order Galliformes; family Phasianidae; genus Tympanuchus; species Tympanuchus pallidicinctus. The sequence continues at coordinate 2,590,032 of NW_026294722.1, forward strand.
CCCTTCTCTCCTTTCTCCTCTCTGCAGCAAACTTAATCTCCAAGTCACTGTAGTGCACCCTGGTTGTTCTGCTTTAAGAGACCATTTCATAAATATCATCTGTCTCTTGCCTGTGTTTCATTGCCTGCTTAAACACAGCAAGGAGGCCTCATTCACTGAACAGAACAAAGCCTCCTTTAAAAAGGCATTCCATGTACAATCTCCGTGCTTTTAAGAGAGCGCAGGGCAATGCTTCCTATGAAGTGGAGTAACTAACATCAGTGCTCATGCCCAAGGTCCTACTCTTCTCTGCTTTCCTCTTTCTCCTGTTCTCATTAATGCAATGATTGGTTTAATTTCAATAAATGCAAAACAATCAATTATTTGAATCAACACAATCAGCGGGGCTGCTGTAAAACATTTGGATGCACAGTGAGGCTGTCAGCTCAGTGACAGTTCTTTCATCTTCGAGACAGAAGTGTGTGAGTGATGGACTGGGTTCACTGGAAGAGCACATGGGGAGTTCCAGCTAACTCCCCTGATATTTACAAGAATGTTCTTGATTCCATCAGAGTTTTTGCCATAATTATCCTATACTTTTTATTAGTTCTAGTTTTATCTTGTGTGTCTGGTTTTTAGCCCACTGTAGATGTCATACCTTGTGCATTGTTTAGGAAGCACAATACACTCGAATGCACTAATTGCATATGCAAATGCTGTGCTTCCGGGTGCAAATGACAATGATTCCAGGAATTGTAAGCATAAATGATTGTGCTGATAGAACTGTTCTCCTATTAATCAGAAGCTAGATTTGATTCTTTATGAAAACACAGCTCAGCGATGTTTGCCAGAAATTCGCCATTTAATCTCCAGCACCACAACTGAAAACTTTTGGCAAATGTGAATAAATTTGAAATGAAAAAGAATAAGGCCAAGCATAATCACTTCTTTGTCCTTTGAAGTTCTCCCTGTATTATGTTATAAACAGTTGTAAAAATCCCACTGTTTGCTTTCTTCTCTTAGTGGGGGCATTAGGGAAGAAACTGCGTGGAATTTAAAACAAGGAGCGCCAATTTAAAATCATTTTTTAAATGAAGAAAAACATCAAGTCTCAACTGTAAATCCATGAGAGCCTTCTGTGAAAGATGAAGTCAATGACCAAGGGGCTTGACAAGCTCAGAATTCCAGAACGGTATGAATGAGACCCACGCTTAGGAAACAACTGTGAATATAGCTCAGATTTCTATCATTAACTGAGGCAATTTTCAAGCTGCTATTTTGGTAAACTGTAAAAGAGAATTCTTGGTTCTGTTAGGAGTCAAATGCAGTTTTGTAACTGTTTCTCCAGTATCTTCACTGAAGAGACAAAAATTGAAGCGTCCATAGACTCCATTTCACTATACTTCAGCAGAGGAAAATCAGTTAAGAATCCGATGCACTCTATTAAGATAAATCTCTCAGCAGAGAAACCCTCATAACAAACATCCGTATCATTTCCACAAACACTGCCATCTTCCTCATTGGCTTTCCAGCTTTAAGTACTTCTTCCTCTTGAATGCAGTCCTTCTGAATGCAGATTTTATGCGTATTTTAAACAAGCTCAGTTCATACTTAATACCAGAAAAACTTCCCTCTTCTACAGCCAGATATCTCATCAGTAAAAGCTGTGGCACCTTTGACTATGAGGTTTTTTCCAACCACTGTGAAAAGGGACAAGAGAAAGCTGCTGATTGAAGGCAGCAAGTCATCGAATAAACTCGCGTGGGGCACATCCAGAGAATGAACCCATTTGTTACAATTTGGTCTCTTTGTTAATGACTGGATGTTGTCAGGTAAAAGGAAAGATTTTTACTGACAAGCATGGAATGGGTTTCAGTAGCAGAATTTCTAGAAAGGGAGAAGTAAGTTACTTCATCATTTTGGTTACTTTTAGAGACCTCGGTTATTTTGAGATAGCCTCACCTGCAAAGTGCTAATATAAAATATATGCTTTTGCAAAGCTATCAAAGTAAATAAAAACAGCTATAGTCTTACAACAGTCTCAAGTGCACAATGAATTTTGCCACGTTCATTTGCATGTAACCTTCAAGGCACAGTGGGTTCAGAACATTAAACATGCACACTTGTCATCAATTGCCATTAATACAAACCAAAGCCAAATTTTCCAGGAACAGAAATTCAAAAACAATGATCATCAAATGAGTATGAGCGTCTGTCTCTTCTCTTGCATGCACCCTCCAGAACCAGCAGAGGTAATCAAGTTGCATGCTTCATGATGGCAACTGATTTCTAGTGCAAATGGGTAACTGCTGCATGGCCTGCTAGATCCATTTTAGGAGATTGTCTCGCATCTTCCTGAAGAACTGTATTTATCCCATGTTAGCTGAATGAATAGCATAAGGTAATAGCTCAAATTATATGAGGAATCAGAGGCTTCCTCAGTGTGCCAGAGACCTTTCAAAATGACACTGCAGCAAACTCTTAACACAGTGCCTCAGTTTTCTCCTCAGTGTATTTGATCAGAGTAATCTGTCTCAGAAGGAGGACAGAGAGACATTTTAATTCTATTTCTAAAATGTAGTTATTCTGTCACAGATACCTAGTAGATGAACTCACTTTTTACCATAAGTTTGCTGTGAGATTTAATTTACTGGGTTTTGCAAAGAATTTTGAGGTTCTGGATAGAAGGCGTTACAGAAACAGAAAGCTTTAGGAACGGTAACACAGAACACTTCATTCTGAATGCAAACTCAAAGCTGTTCTTGCTGCTGCCTTTTTAAAAGCTGAGCCAAAAGATAGCAAAATACAATTTAGCAAGCCCCAGCCAAATGCCCAGCCTTCTGATTCTGAAATGCTTAACATTTCATTTATGGGACGCAGTCAGTCTGGCTTATCACAGTAAGCAAAGTCACAGAACCATAAAGGACTTGATTAGAACTCCCTACGCCACATCAGCATAACAGGTAGGAGCAGAGATGTGATGGCACCTGTGGGTGAGCCACCTCCAACTGTCTGTGCCAGTGCCACAGATAGAGCAGTGAAGAAAACCTTTGGCGCTCCCTGGAAACAGGCAATCAAAAGCTGCACATCAATGAGATGCACACTGGTCACGTGGCTCAAGCAACGGTTTTAGCAGAGGCCAAAATGAGCCCTTTGTGGATTTTTGGTATTCTCTATGGTAGTTCTACACAGCTTCATCCTGCCTTGTTTTTAGTGCTGCTAGAAAACAGGTGAAATTTTTGTGCAACAGCCTCTATGTTTCACATTTCTACTTATTTCAAGTGTGGAAGCCTGCAGGTATTAATGTGTGCTTAGCTGCTTAAATATTACTAATAGTTCTATTTTTGGGGTGTTTTGGAATGCCTTGTAAAAGGAAATGCATCGTAAAAGAAAAGCTGAAGTTCTTTTCCCAGAATATTTTAGCTAGATTATGTTGCATATCCAAATAACATACATGGATCAAAAAAAGAAGGAAGCACACCAGGTGCTTTGAATATTGACAATTCTCATTTAAACACTGCACCAGCAGAAGCCAAGCATGATGAGGCTCTTTACAGTATGCAGCAGCACCAGTTTTCCTTAAAAATGAAGTTTAGCGCCTGAGTTTGTCTCCAAATCTTAAAAAGTGGCTCCATGGAAACACATGGAGCCCTCTAAGACAGATTTCAAGAAAGGTAGGAGTCCAAAAAGAAACTGTTTGAGAATATTGATTTTACAAGTGCTGAAAAAGAAGGTGGAATATGTGCTAGGAAAGTATGTGGAATTTAAATGAATCCTATAAATAACTTACAGCATACACATCTGTACAAAGGCAGAAGGAACAGGGAGAAATAGATCTTTCTAATTCACATTAGTTGCCATAGTGTTACTAGCCATAGTCATCATTCAGCTGTAACGTACAGGTTTGGATTTCTCAACCCTTATTTCCAAATGATTACGTATTATGAGAAGGTTACACGTAAGAGCCAAGTTTGTAGCTACACAGCCCTGCTCAACCTCAGTCCGTACTGTGGTTTAAGGTGACACTGAGTTTCTCCATATGAAAGTTGTTGTATACTTTGAGAACAAAGTATTCAGAAGATGTTCTGATTTCACAGTGAAGCATTCATTTCTTTCTAGAACACAACAAGTCTGTGGTGCCTGGGGCTCTGTGTGCAGAATGTATGCTGATCTTGCAGTGCAGGGATCCCAGCAGCAGAATGGCCGGGTGTCATTTCCTGACTTACTACTCTTCTTTGGCTTGAATTCCTCCTTTTTTTACATATTCATTTTGTTTCCATCACTTTTCACCTTTCTCTGTCTGTTGCTGCAACACAAATGCAGAACCCAACAACCACTGTATGTAAACAACGTCCATCTGACGCAGCCACATGGGTGCAGCTGTTTACAAAATGGAACAGCAAACTCCATACTTCTCAGTATAAATTCACATCAGCAAATCTGCCTTTCGTTCAGTAATTTTACTTTTCCATACTTATTTGTTGTCATGTTGATGGCAACAGTTTCAGAAGTACAGTATGTTTATCAGAAAGATGCATATTCAATTAATATTGCTTTAGGCAATTTTCACTAAAAATCAAAGCCTGCAAATCTCTCCACAATTCACACATGTAATAACGCCCTTCAGAAGATGCTACAGCAGTATTTCTGTTCCCCTAAAAGACCTTGCCTTGCTCATTTAGAACTTGACTAGAACTTTATTTACAGTCAATCTAAACTAAATACATCAGGAATGGAAAACTACAAAGCTGATCCTTTGATCTGTCATCACAGTTTTCCCAACGTTCATTATCAAGCAATTTGCTACCACTGTCTGAGCCACCTTAAATTGGTCTGTCATTATGAAAGCAGCTATATGCTTACGATTGGTATCAGTACAAACACACATACAGACAACAACTACAACAGGAGTACAGGCATTTGAAAGTTCACATTTGAAAGCTCTCTCCATTACCCCTGAATTGTAAAATTCAGGAAAAAAAAGAGATTTTTTTCATTAAAATCTTAATTTCAATGTATTTTTGGTTTTAGTCCTAAACAGCGTCATGATGGGCCATGCCAGGAGGGCAAATATAAGCAGCTGCATATTCATTTATGTCCAGATCATCATTAATATCTCATTTTTCTTGTTAATATGTAGCAGAGCATCTTTGCTGCAACCAGATGCCGCTGGGTTAATTGAGAGCACAAACATCTTCTAAGTGGAGCTCCCTACTTGAAGGCTTCCTATCTGTTGCTGATAATGTGTCCAGCTGACCACAACAATTACCCTCTGCAGAGGAGTGAATATTTCTGAATATCTGTTGCAGCACAGCAGAAACTAAACATGTCAAATCAATTTTCTTTGGTATTTCAGAAAAGTGTAAGTGTCTCTCTAAATCATTCGGAGAAGAAACCTCTCCAGTGACTTACAGCCATCATTAAATACATTTAGTGGGAAAATAAATTTGGTTTCATGTTTTACGAGCTTCTTCTCTTAAGGTATTATACTGGAGTTCTGCCATTTGTTTAATTAAGAATTGATTAAACTTTTTTTTTCCCCTCTAATTTTAAGAATACTCATTCCCCAACCACAGATGTTCACAGCATCTGAAGTCTTTTCGTAGCCTTAGTAGCATTTCCTAAACATGAGAGGAGTAACACAGATTATGGGACAATGAAACGGCTGGAACTGCATCATCACTACTAATTGAGAGTTCATAATGAGAAACTCTCTGAACATCTGCAAAACTTCCATTAGGTTGCACTCGTTTCCTCAGCAGATCAATGCACGGAGCTTTTCACAATTTACAAAAGTTCCAGGTAATGCTCAATATAAAAATTAATGAAGAAAACAAGTCTTCTGTTTGGAAACCATGGGGATCATAGGGAGAGCCTCCCAATACAAATTATGTGTCAAAATTAGATTTAATTTTATTTTGGTTTTGACAGCTGAAGAGAAAGATCTCTCTTACAATTAAGTACGCTTTAGTGCTTGACAAATGTGTGAAAATGGCATCTGATAACCAAGCTTTACAACTGCCATACTGAAATCAGAGAAAACCTAAATACACCCAGATATTTCAAGTCACTTTCTCTACCTTAATGTTTGGAAGTATCCCATGAATAGCAGAGGAAAACCTCAGGGCAGAACACTGTGTGTGTGCAGCACTGTGCTGCCCCTGGAGACAAGTGGCACCTCAGCTGCAGAAGCTGCATGGAGAAAACTTCTGATGCATGCTGTCAGTGCAATGGAAAACTGAACTACAAATTATCTTGCCTGGGAGTCCCACATTCTTGCAGTTAAGCCATTAATACATAGAAAATGAGAATTAGATAATATAGCCTACGTGTTTATTAAGTGATTCACTAATACATGAGTAAAATCTTGTCACTTCTAAAATTAATTGGGAATTCTGCCACTGAATTCAACAGAATGCAATTTCATTTACTACATCCAATTTTCCAACTGAAATAGATTTGAGTAAAATATTAGAGGTGCAGAGGTCTTGGCAGTACAGAAGACAAGGCTCATGATAGCTCACAAGCAAGCATTCTTACCTCATGCTGGATTGCAAGCTTAAACTAAAACGACATCAGCCAGTGCCACAAGAAGTGTCTTACATTTAGGTCAGGGGATTCAGACACACACCATGTTTCAAACTCTACTGTAAGTTTCCTTTCTCCTGTTTTAAAAACCAAGCCTGTCTTTGCACCTCCATTTCTTAGTCTACAGGGACTGTTCCTGTATAGCAGGTTAAATGTCAGTCTTGAACGAATGATCTCCTGGGTTTGCCAAACGCATGAGTAGAGTTTAGGACCCCAATGTGTCAAGCAGGGAAACCATGTTTTGGGCAACCAGCCATGCTGGTTTCATCAGTACAGAGGTATTCTGATAAGGATTCTTAATTTAATGGAACTCCTGCAAATAAATAAGCTTGATGAAGATTGCTCCCTTCCTGGAATTCATCTTGTTGCACCGATTTAATGCTATCACTTGCATAAGAGACTATGACAAAGTCTCTGAAAAAAATTATAAAATATGCAAATTCAGACACTTCAAAGGCTTTCATTTTAATTGTATAGAATGCAGAGCAGAACAAGAACAATTCCACTAAAAATGGAAAAAACATGAGAGGAAGCTGATACATTTGCATCACTATTTTCAGAATTACTCTCAAGCACAAGAGTTCTCCACACTACCAGTTCCTCTGAATGAGTGCAGTTGTCACAACATAGAACTGCATGAATGTCTTCATTTTTTTCCTGTGGACCTCACAAAACTCCCTCAATTTGGTTTTCTTGCAAATGTTGAATTCTGCATAGATTTTCTGAAGTTTGTAAATATTACCATTCAACTTTGGATCACATTCAATGAACCCATGACCAGTTTTAGGTGGATTGAGGTCCATCTTCAAACAAACCTGGGCTGAATTGTGGCTTGGCATTCCAACAACCTCAGCTTAGTGGTTTTAACAGAATTTGGGGGTTCTTTTGAATCAGAGATGAGCTCAAGATGAAAAATTCCAATTCTGGGCCAGGAGTTGTGGGTACTTAGATCCAAAGTTGTGGCTCTGGCCCAGTTCTAAACAATCATAATCACAGCTCAAATTAAAACTGAGAAAAGAGCACATTTAAAGCCAGTCAACAAAGAAAAACAAATTTTGCACAACTCCTTTGGTTTAATATTTTGACTGTGAATGTTTTAGGCTTAGTGGCACCAACACCGCAGCAATTTCTGAGACACTGGAAAGGAATCTAGAGTCAAAATTTATCCTGACTGTATTTCAGAAATGCAGCTGCCCTACAGCATATTTGTCAATGCACACTTTGTTTTGACTCAGGGCTCTGCTTTACCTCTGCTTTCTAGATGGATAGATTCCATTCTTTAATGCCCAGGTGTAGTTCACACTGAAAATGATCACACCTATAAAAAGGAAACTGATCTCCTTTCAGTATTCAAAAGTAATTTTATGTTCTTAACTGCCTCAATGATTAATATTTATCAAACAGTTCAGAAAAATACCATCACAAAGAAAGAGAGATTTTTCCCTGTAAACTTCAGACTCTAAATTATCTCATTTTACAGTGCATGCTTGTATAAATATTTATTTTTTAATAATGAAGGGCTGCTATTATTGAATGAAAAAACAACCATAAAGAAACCCCATGTTTTCAAACACATCTTCTAAAATGATGATATTGTTTTCACTGGTATGAAAATTCAGCCACTGGACCTAGCATGACAAAAAACAGCCCAAACCCCTTTGCTTTTAATTTATAGATGCTTTTCTGAGGAATAGGCCCTAGTTATTCAATCTATTCTGTGAAGTTTGTCATGCTGAATCAGAAATGAAGTGGTAAGCAGTAGTATTAGGATCCCTTAATCCATCAAGTTAGCTCCTATACAGTATTTTAACATGGTTGAACATAATCCTTACGAAGTGGAGAAGAGATATTACAACAGTCTGAGTTCTGCTGAGCAGAACAAAGGAACATCTGCATCCCAAATACCTTGAAAGTTTGTGTTTGGAACAGTAAGACAGAGAAGTGACCTTCAATGCTATTCTATGCTCATGGTGTGGCTGTCTAAGTTTTATGGGACTAACAGCCAAACCTCATGCTTTCGTGAAGGAAGAATTAAGATAAGCAAAGAAAGACTACAAAAAACAAACAAACAAACAAAAGTTATAAATAACAGCCTACAGCAGAACGTGAAGAATTTGGAGCTCTTTTAACGAAGATGTTGTTTTCAGGGAAGCTTTCCTGTATTTAAAATTTGTGGCTTAAACTTTCCTGTATTTAAAATTTGTGGCTTAACCTGACCAGTACATGTGCAAAGAATGTAAGACAGCTTTCTGTTAGCATTAACACTAGGCATTAACAGCCATTAGCTTTCCATGCCCTTATATTTGCAACTTCATGTGAAACATTTCAATAAACTCTGTGACACTACCTATACTTCCAACTAGTCTTTCAGTGCAGATGCAGCAACAAATCAATGACTTTATATAGCCTCAGCCTACCAATGCATTTTGGGAGAAAAGCTCTTAAAAGTTGAGGAAAACTTCCTATGTTTTAACATCTCATCTCTGATCTGCAACTGGGAAGCCTTCATCTCCTGAAGACACGTGGGGACCTGGACTACAATTTGAGTCTTTTCAGGGCCTCTCAAATTTGGCACATAGAAATTGAAAATATAGAAAAAAATCTTAACATTTTTTCAGTCTTGACCAATAGAATAAAAATACAGTTCCTTACAGTCAACTTTCGTGATAACTGTGACAACATTTAGAGAACAGAACATCTGCAACAAATGATATTTAGGAGGGCTGTTCCAGAATATTACCTCCTTCTACAGTTTCCCATTACCATAATTTCACTGTTACTGCTGCCTGAGAGTTTTGTTATTCACCTCAAAGGGAATGCCCACTAGAAAACAGACAAACCAGACATTTGTTTCATATAGTCCACTTTCTCTGCTGGTAATAATATAAGCTGTGTTCAGAACAGTGTTCTCCTAAATTCTCACTTTTTTTTTTCTTACTTCATCTCTGCTTCTCTGCATGCTTTTGCTCTACTGCTTTGATAAAGCCATGGCCTCATAAATGTCACTGACATCAGTGGAACAAAGAGTTTCTTCAGAGAGGATGGCACCATACGAAAATGGCGCATAGGAAGAAGCACAGAAAGATAAAAGTTACTGAACAGCAGCTCTGGCGTGATAAGGAAGCTTAGCGCCCAGACAAAACATCATTCCTTCAGCTGCACCTTTGCACAACCTCAAGTTCCTTCATAAAACCAAAGCTTTTGGAAGACACCAAGCAGACACCGTCCCACGTAGGCAGTGGTCTCACATCTCTGCCGAGCATGCCACCAAGTGGACAGTGAATGACTGCTCCCCTGAGTTTTGAGCTACAGCAGTTTCCAGCTGAACTGAGCGACGCGCGGTTTAAGCGCAGTATTTTACAGCCTGGGTGACTGAAACTGAAATCACCTTAACGACCAACCCTTTGACTCTCTCTCAGCACTGCAGCCTGCAATTTCACAGCAGATTAGTGGAATAATATAAGGTGGATTTTATGTACAATGACCGAATTCAGTATCTTTCCTATCTCAGTAGAGATCATCTTCAGAGAGGATAGACAGGCCATGAGTAATGTGCTAAAATAGATCTGAGTTCATTCCTCTACCCTGGGCAAATCACATATGTTCTCTGGTTCAGACTAAGATGGGGATAGCAACATTCTGTCCTACTGTCTTTACATGTGAGAATAAAAGGTTTCTCTGATGCTATTTCAATATAGGTCATGTCAGTGATGGAGAGAGATGAAGATTCATAATGCAAAAGAAGAGTAAAGGTATGAGTCAGAGAAAATAACATGCAATTCAAGTAGCCTAGTATCCACTCCACTATTTTTGCAAAGGAGTTGTGCCTTTATCTCTGACAGGAAAAAAAGGAAAGAAAGAAAAGTAGAAATGCAGGAAAAAGTGTCTCAACTAAAGAATAACATCCAAAACTGCTGACGTGAGTGCGATGAAGGAAAGCACTAACAAAGCATGAATTTCTCAGTCCAGACTTCAGATTTTAGAATGGCATGTTATTTGCCTAGTGTGCAATGGGAACTACATAGTCAATGTTTCTCCCACCAGCACTTAAAAAGAGCTCAATCCTTCAGAAGTCTTTTGGGATGGAAAAGGATATAGATGGGGGGGGGAAGAAAGGGGCTGTCAATGGCTTCACCCAAGGAAGACAGAATCAGCAAAGTGAAAGGCAGCAGCTAGAAAACTTCTGTAGGAAAATGGCATCCCATGGTTTGCTGATTTGAATTGAAAATTCACAGTAATCTTATGGCAGCGTAAAATAAACTCTGGTATTATTAGTCTGAAAAACTTATACCTGATCAGTCATGTACAGAAAAAGCTTTTGGTAATGATTATTTATGCACAGTTTTTCTTAATAAGCCTCCTCTCCCTTCTCTTCTAAACACCTATAGGAGAATGAAATTTTCATGCCTTCTGATGAAGCCAGCATTTATTGATGTGCTCTCTTACAAATATGAACACTTATGTGGGGTAGTAAATGGAATACAGCACAGCTATCCATTTCTTCTGCATTCTAATTCTTGCCAAAAGAGATTATGCCCTTGTTTCTCTAGAGTTGTGTTTCAATGGACCTAATGTACCTATTTTGAATTGTGAAATTTCCTTTTGGAAGTGGATTGTGTCACCAAAACTCCAAATATCACATCTTTGTATTAGCCCAGGCCTTCTTCTGTTACCAACAGAAGGACATGGTGAATATTTAGCTGCATCAATGTTTTCCATTCCTGCTTTTCTTATGTAGAATGGAGATATTTGTTGGACAAGGACAAAAGATTCTTATTCACAAATCTGGCAAGCTCAAGAATTTGAACTACAAAGAGAAATATAGCTCTGTACATTCAAGAAATGAATTGGAAAAATGCCGTGGCTTTCTTTTCATTTCTAAAACTCCCTTTGTTTCATTATCCCTACTCTTTTAGCATCGGAAGTTCATGACCTCTCAATCAAGCAAGTATGAAGAGTAACTGTTAAGGACATGCTTATGTGAGAACCATGTGTTGTTCTTGGCATCATGTGCACCCTCAGCCTCCCTTTGAGCCCACTCACTTCTCTTCTGAGCACTTTATTCTTGAGAGAATGGTCTACTGTCAAATAAGTCATTTAACCATTGACAAAAAGTCTGCTTCTCTGATTTTAAATCTGTAATCTGTGTGGGAATAATTATTTGATTCAAGAACTTATGTGGGCAGATAGCTTTATCCAATGAATCGTTAATGGAGACTAAATTTTAAGCATAAACGTCAGCAGAGATACACCAGAGATTGGTGTAATGTTTATTCTTAAAATACGTGATAGATCCTTTGGCTCTACAGCAGCCTTACTCATAGGACACGGGACTCCTACTTCTCATAGTTTCATTCAAGGTTACCACTCTTTCCACAAGAAATGCCAAGTGACGTATGAGAATTAAAGCAAGTTTGGGCATAAATTTGAATAAGGGTATGTTTTCAAGATAAGCTAAAGAATCAGCTAATCATTTGCCTATAAGAGACCGGAAGCAGAAATGTTTGACACAAAATTTCAGATCTAGGAAAGTAGTAACTAAAATACCAGAAAGGGATTCAGAAGATCTAGTTTCAGATTTTCTGGATGATCTTAAGAAACCTGATAATCATTTTCCCTTTGATAATCTCTCAACTTGCCATTTCACACTTTGTTTTATTTATAAGAATAAATTAAATCACAAAGGCAGTAATTGATTTTTTTTGCTACATCAGGGTACAGCACAACTGGCCCTCATTCCAACTAAAGAAATGGTAACAGATTGCAGTAAAGGTGTAAAACTGGATCCTCTTTCCTCCTGTGTTTGAATATTCTGAACTCTGGTACACTTTATTTCTGGAGTTATGTTTCACCATTCCCGCCCAGCTTTTAAATACTGAAGTTTGGTGACTTCTCATTCCATAAGAACAGAGGAGAGAAATGCAACAGTAACTGAAACAGATGATGCGTAGCATGAAGAGAAGATGCAGAATGGAGAACAGAGGAGAAAAATAAGAGTTCAGGTAAGCTCTGATGGAAAAAAAAAAAAAAGAAAAGAAAATTGCAGATCAGAAAGATAAGAATGGAAACAAACCACAAACAAACAGACACCAGAAAGAAATATTCAGAATCAAAGGATGGATCTGGAAAAAGGAAAAACTATAAGGAAACGATATGGGTGTTTTGTGTTGTTGTGGTTTTTTTTCCATAGGAACTAAAATTGAGATGTGGAACACTTTCCAATGTTTTCAATATTTTGCTATTTTCCTCTGCAAAATGAAATATAAGAGGAAAATATGGACAAGCATAGCGTCCCTTATCTCAAATATCACCACAGCCTTTAAATCGGGAATTCTGAATTTCTACTGCTGAGCTAAAGAGATGTGAACCAGATCTGCAGAAATACACTTGTTTTTCTGAAGATTCAGGTAAGTACTCTGCCACAGCATCACAAATACCTCTGTATGTACATGACTCATACCAACTTCAAAGTACATTTCAAAATGCAGCTAGTTGTTTATCTGTTTCTTTAAGCATCCAGATACAACCCTAAATTGCTGCACAAAGAAGTCAAATAGGTATGTTTCCTCTGGTAATCAGACATTGGTGGGGATCATACGTTCCAACCAGCAGTTTACTAACGATGGTACAAATTGTGCCTCTGTATACAGTTCCTGCACCCCCTTCATTTAATCCTATTCTCTTGAACGTAGGGGGTGAAAAGTGTTCTGCCCTTTCAGTTCCCAGTGTTCTGGTTCCTTCCAGCCCCAAATTATCCTCTGCTCCCAGCATCAAGCAGCTTTGCATTCCTCAGTCACTTGCTGATGGCACAGCGCCTGGCACAAAGCATTAAACACAGCCCATGTAACTTGCAATGTCTATGTCCTGGCAGATTTTATAAACTTCACATAATTTGTAAATCTTATCTTTTAAAGAATGCCAACTCATTTCTTCTATAAATAATACATTATTATTTTTCTCCCTTTGTTTTACTTCCATTTCTCTAGTTCTCACGCTCCATGCTGCAGCTTTGAAATTTGCTCAGACTATAACAATCCATTACAAGACTTTAAGAATGCAGTACATTAGGAAAGAGGGAAGAGGGGAAATTTGGGAAATTGACACCATCAGCAGAGCCATGTCATCTCCTGTGATTACAAGGAGCAGAAGATCAACTATTAATTCTAACAGTAGAAATATCAGGACCAGACTTCATAGTTGCATACTGTGGGATGTGCACAGCACACCAATGTGCAGTAACATATAGAGATAAATCCAAGAAAAAGCTGCTAGAAGTGGGGGGAAGCACACCAGAGTGATAATTCATCATGGAGAGCTGTCACAATACATGAAAGTTCTGGAGCAATTAGCAGACGCAGTACTAAGCACAGTGCCACTTTCCCCATTTTAATTGTACTTCATCTTATTCAGAAGCTAAACTCAAACTGAACTCTGTTGGATACAGCAGAACTGACTCATTTTGGAGAACACGATGGTCTAACAGTTAACTTCTACTTTTCTAACAAAATAAAGAGTAGGAGTATGAGGGAAGAAACACGGGGAGAAAGAACTGGTGGCCTGGAAGATTTTGCTCGGAACAGTATTCATTTTCTAACTAGAATCTCTTATAAAAATGTACAAAATGTTTGGCATTAATCTGGGTACTGATTCACCAGTACTTTGTTATCCTGTCCTTGTGGGCTGAGAAAGCACACATCCTCTTGTCCCTCACCGGGTGTCTGGAGAATAAACTGCAGAGCAAGGCATGGACCCGAGGACACCAACCCTGGGGCTACAGCAGATTCTCGGGGAGGTCCAAAGGTTGACCAGAGTACTCTTCTGGTATGAAGGCAGCAGCAATTCTTTGGAGGTCCGAGGGTGAGCAATAGAAAGCTCTATCCTTGCATCTTTACTTTGTTGAGAATGTGCAAAAAAAAGACTTGTAATCTCCAAGAAATGGATGCTCAAGTCACTCAGCTATGAAAACACAGGAATCAGAATGCAGACACTACAAGCAAGCAGTCAGGAAAACAAACAAAATACAAACCAAAAAGAAAAAAAAAAAGGAGGAGAGAAAAATTCATTGCAACAGATGGATGAAACACTCTGTAATAAGACATCACGTTGTTTTTGAGGTTGTAAATGTTGTGAGACAGAATTGCTTTCTTCATTGTACCTACAACTGAGCATCCCAGCATTTTGTGCTGCCCGTGGCTGTCTTTAGATGAGTGGATGTGATGTGCAAACTAAACTGAATTGTTCCGAGGAACAAAATTCAATTCCATACACATTGAGGAGTTCCTCAGCAAAGTGTTTTTCCCAAAAGGTATCATTTGGATGAGGATAGTTTTTACTCTTGTCATGTGACACTGATTTGTTGCAATTTTTTAATCAAAGATTAACAATTATCCTTCCTGACACTACATTCTACTTTTTTAAGTTTTCAATGAGCTTTAATAATAGAGGAGCAAAGAGAAAAGAAAGATTTTTGGCACTCTTTCATTTCTCACACAAAACAATAATTGTTTTGGCATCCAGAGATGTCAGCTCCACGCTCAAAGAAGATTTCACTTGTATTTGCACAAAGGTAGCAGAACTACTCTTATCTCCAGCAGGGTTTTATCTTTTTTTTTTTTCCTTTAAGAAAAAAAGTACCAATACAAGGCCCTCCACCAAAGAGCTACTAAGTATGTCATTAATATTAAATAATTACATACACATCAATCAAAATGTTACCTCAAATGAGAGCAACCAAGTACGAAGAGCCTGAACTTGGCATGGCTGAAATGAAGTCTTAAGATCTTCTATGCTCTGGTTCTTAAACCCTTCTTACTATCTTTTTCTTCATGTATCTTTGTCATTAACAGAGATATTTTCATAAGCAGCCCAATAATCTCATCATATTCTTAGCTGAGCAGTCTAGGATGAAATATCTTGGCTCCTCCACTCCTCCAGCTCAGTATGTAAAATAGTGGTGCCATACAGGATCAGATGTAGCCTTCTACCAGTTAGCATTGGAAACTAGCTTTAGAGGTGAGGTTTTTTTTCCCAATCTATATGCTGATAATGAGGACTGTGGTGTTTATCCAACTAGGTTAGGAGCAGACATCTTTTCTAATTTTATAGTGAGCTCAGCTCAGCACAAATCCGAGTGCAATGAATGCAGAAAGCATTATAAGAAGTACAACACTGTCTGTATGTTGTAACAACACAACAAACCATCACATCTATCATAGCACACAGCCAGCAGAGAACACCTCTACTCAAGGAGTTTCTGCCCACTGGAGACACAGAACTCTGGGGCCGTGCACTCCAAGTCATCCCCTGGCATAAACTCCTTATCTCCTAGCTGGGTGGAACATTCCTGCCTAACAACTGCACGACTGCATATGGAGGACAGACGCGTTTCAGCTTTGCGAAGACGTTGCACTGCCTGAGTACTCTTGGGTACTGACAGGCTGCTAAAGGAGATAGGGCTTAAAACACATTGGCTCTTCAGAACAACGAAACGGCAGCACCAGCAAAGACCAAGATCCTTAGAAAGGCACTGTGGCTAGAACTCTTGTCAACACGGTCGTATCCCAATCCTCCACTTGCCATCAGTCCTCTGCATAATTCCTGGACCACTACTTCACCCTCATGTGCTATTTAGAATGCAAATTCCTCAGGACCTACCTCCATTGTACATTTCACAATTCCTGATGGCAGAGGCCATTTAGGGTCTCCAGGCCTTTTGCAACAGAAATAGTAATGGCATAGCTCCCACACAAAGCTTTAGAGCCAGAAGAGAAGTTAGAAGTGTCTCATTTTACATCTACACGTTGATCACACAATACAGATTTCACTATTCACAAAAACACCTATTTCTCATTTTACCATAACTTGTAAGAGAATCAATCCTCCTATACACAATTTACAAATGCAGCTTTTACCTGAAGTACAGTGGGATACTTAGAATCAAAATATGGTGTTTTAGCAGATCATTTCTCCTTGCTCCCCATGCAATCTGAAGAATATGTGAGCTGTGCTTTGCAGTGAGCTACGTTGGAGCTCATGGCCACATGCTGCCTGCCTTCATTAATCATTATCATCCTGCTGCTTCAGGCCTTAGGAAGCCTTGTGGATTTCATAAATAGATTACTTAATGAAACCATACCACTTTAAAACATACCACACAAGTAATTAAGATGTATAAATACTACCTTATGTTACAGGACATAATGTACAAACTACACCTTATGAATGTGTACATATTGTGTACATATGACCTTCTGGTACTGATGGACTAATTTTCTGCTGTAACAAGGAAATAAAAGATGAGTGTGGGTCACTCTCCTAGCAGAGCATGAGCACTGAATTCACACGCTAGCAGGGAAGCCACCTTGGGTAGATTGTGATGAACTACAAGACAAACCACAAAAGAGATCATTAATCATTAATCCTTATTTTGCACAATTTCAGGGATGAACTGAATTTCAGAGTCCAAATGCAGTCTTCCCACAGTCAGAGAAAGTGTGAATAACAGGCCTGATTTTTAAGGAAGCATTGGATATAGTGTCCATTCTTTTCATTGCGTTTATACATATCTGCTGATATTGCAGTAAATCACTGTGCACTTGATAAGTGAGGACACAAGCTTTAATTCATCATGACACTTGTGTAGGCTTTTAGCTTCAAACTGACACCAATTTTTAATGAAACATGTTAACTATCTTTTATTGAGAGATTTTCAACCAGTTTTTCTACCATACTCTAACAATTTATACCTACTTTGGCACACATAATCAACTAGTGTGTTTAATTTGTCTTTTGGAAATGCATGAATTTTTCACTATTACCACATACAAAATGAAGAAAATTGTAAGCAAGGTGAAGAAATTTGGCTATCAAGCACTAGAAATTAACACAAAACCCCTAGACTAAAATAGCCCCTATCCACATTGCCCAAAGTATGAGCCAGAATGTACAGAAAGACCAAAGCAAAGCTCCATTTATTTTATCTGGCAATCCTTCCTCACTTCCAGTTTCACACAGTGGTTCACACAGGTACAGCACCTAAATGAACCTTGCAGAGAAGTCCTTCCTGGGGAATGTCAGGGACATGAAGGGGAAGTTTCAAAAATGTAAAGCAATATAAAGGAAAAAAAACCTTTCACAGAGCCAATACGGATAGCAAAAACCTCTGTGCAAAGAAAGGAATCTAAGAAGCAAAGGAGGAAATGGAGGAAATCAGAGAACAGAAGAGGAAGATCACCTGCTAGAAGTTTGGAAAGCCAGGAGTGAAATTCCAAGTTTAATCCAGATATTTTAAGGTAGGCAGAGGAAGATAGGTCCACTGTAACTGAGTTCTCTGAAGTGAGAAAGCATGCTGCCAACCACATTTGGGGCAGATGATGCTAAGAATGTAGAAGGAACACTGCTGATTGAATTGCAGTATATTCAAATGAAGAGGCCAAGCTATATTTGAATCACCACATGTTACATAGACTGTAACAGACAAACTTATGTGCAGGAAGGAGCTTTGAGGAAAATTTATTTCTGCATCCTGACTTGATACACCTTCCTCTGGAGGTAAGGTCTGATAGGAGGTCACAAGAAAGGTTTGTAGTTTAAATGCCGAAATCCGTATGTGATACAGGAAAAGGAGATGTTCTACCCACAGATCAGAAGCAATACCCTCTTGCAGCTGGGAACTTTCCGGGCTTGATCTTGGCCTCATTTACATCTCTCAATACTGCACATGCAAGTATAGTTTTAAGAACACATGAACATGAGGGGACTGACTTATTTCCATTATTTTAGAAGTGTAGATTTTTTGTTTTCCATTTTTGTGACCCAACAGATTGTATGAATGGCACATGAAATAAAGGCAGCTCCACTAGATCTTGAATACTTGCTCTACTCTGGGAACGATTTCCTTTCTTTTACAACATGCAATGTGGATCAAGCAATAATTACAGATGCACATAAATTTACTGATGTGAACTGAAGTCAGTGTAGTTATTCATGCGTGTAAATTGCAGCAAGCGCAATGGCAGGGGTAGATTTTGTGTTACAAGCAAAGAAAACTAATCACAACTATGTAAAAAGTAAGTTTCTGATCAGTGTTTTAACACAATGACACGTTTCCAGGATGTGCATACAGGGATTTGTAACTGATACTTTAGCATACTAACTAGTACTAACATTTGGAAAAGCAGGTTCACTGAACAGTGATTTTTATGTAATCTGATGCATCTATAACCCAGCACCTTGCCACTCCTAAAATGACTGTGGGATCTGAGTTCTTACGTACAAATACCACGCACGCACATAAGTGTCCCCTATTGATGTCTATGCCTATTTAAAACAAATTTTGAAAACTGAACCATTTCTTGAGATTTCTGTTGTCCAGATGCACGCAGAATTAGACAACACAAATCACTCACAGTCTCACAGCATTCAATTGCCAAGGACATCACAACAAAGAAGTACTCAGTCTTCCTACCAACCATCCAGAACCCACTTTGATTTGACACAACGTTTCACCCCCGAATCATAAAATTTTTTACCATCATTATTTCCATCCCAGCACAAAACATAAGATATCAGCAAAGAAACACAAAGAACATTTTCAAGAAGAGAATAAATTATGATTCAGAGTAGAGGGGCACAAGGGCTGTTATATTGGGCCTATTCAGAGCCTGGAAAGCAATATTTTAGTTACATAAAAAACTGTTAAAGGTCAGGTTGACCATCAAATGTCAGTCATACTAATTCCACTGGACCGGTTCCTGAGGTTCCTGACTCATGTTTTATTCTGGCAAAACCAGAATCCCACGAGGAAGGAAGATTTTTCAACGACAATCTGTCTTCTCTCTGAGTTCACATTAAGCACCTTTGCAGCTGAAGCACAGTTACACCAAGACCACTGGAATGCAGGTCTTAAAGTCAAAACTAGAACTCAGTCTTAATTTTTAATGGAAAACCATCCAATGTATGCCTTTATTAACTGAGCCCCATCAGTTTCCTAACTGAAGATTATAAAAAAATCCTTCTATTTTCGGTTTCATGGTCAAATTCTCCATTTAAGCTCCTTTGTCAGCGATCTTGGATAGGATGAGAAATGTACACAGAAGTCTGAGATGCCACAACCTGAAGAAAACTACTCTACAGTTAAAGAAATAAAAAATAATCATATCATTATCACTAGCAGATCATCTTAGTGAAATTATTGCTATTGTGCTTGCCATGGAAAAATCAAGTAAGAACCAGATGTCTCTTTCTTTTCTGTAAATTCAAACCCCACTGATGTGACAGCTGAATGGTAGTCAAGGAGGCATTCTGAGAACTGTCACGTGCAATGTACAAATAGCATTTCCTTCATTTGCAGGTGTTTGGATGGCTTTCTCACATGGACTGCGACTAGTTTTTTTCCTCTGGTGACACATTTACAAACACAAAAGCACACAACTCTCAGCCATCTCAAAATAAGACTTTAAAGTGTAGAAAAACCTTTTATTACAGAACGCCTGCAATAAAATCAATGGAATTTTGTCACTGTTAGACCAATAAAGTTAGGACCAATTGCTCTGGAAAAGTTTTTAGCAGGAGTCATCTGTAAGAAGATAAATACTTCACTACTGCATCTCCAAACTTCAGTCAGCAGTGCCTCCCTTTTGCATTTTCTTGTACTTGAGCTGTTACACTAAAACAAAAAAAAGCAAATCTTTTACGAGGCCATCAGCAAGGGCCCTGTGTTGATGTCAGAGACAAGTTGCTTAGCCCAAACTGCATTTGGGATTCAAGGAAACGATTGGTGGGGATTGGTCATCTTATTCATAAATGCGTTAAGAAAATGTGCAAGAATAACAAAAGAAGAGTTTAAGAAGAAATCACAGACCCTCTCATAAGTGTGCACATCCTGAGAGAGGAGGCCTTTGATAGGGAAAGAAATATGTAACCTTGGGAGGCAACCTTTTTTGTTTTCATAGTTCTTCCAAGCACACGATTAAGAGTTTGTTGTCTCCCAAATCCTTATTTGTACAGCAGATTACAGCCACCCAGATGTCACAAAAAATACGTATCTGCCCTATTCAGTGGACTACCCTGTACATTGCTCTTACAGATGCTGAGTTTGACACTGATTCAACAATTCACCTGGGTTCTACACTCCCATTATGTAAGTTTAGGGTCTTCCGTTTATTTGTTTTTAGGAGATATTGGTGCCATTCCTCACTGCATTTTATTTAGGATAGAAAATGCACTCTTCCACTGCAGAAATATTTTAAATACAGGGGATTGTAATTAGATTTATTTTTTTTAATTTCAGAATTTTATAGCTTTCCTTTTCTGTTTAGGCAGAGTCCAAAATTCACTGTGGCACTACTGATTTTATTTTTAGAACATAAAGCAACCTCAAATTTATGGTTGCTATGTAAATAAATAATCCAGTATGATCTTTGTAACTCTAAAGCACGTGGGCTTTTTCAAGTCTGCATGATGAAGCTGGACTTGGGCCCAAGATTTTTGTAACAACTCTGCTGTTGCATTAATACAATTCTGTGGGTACAAATACTTTCTTTGGCCTTCCTTTCCTTTATTTCCTTGCAGTTGTCACACTGTTTTAGGATACCACAAGAGTCCTTGGTTTGAACCAAAGCAGCCCTCCCGCAGAAGACTGGTGTGAATTAGATTTTAGCTTTTTTATTAGAGCTCTGCTAGGCAGCACTCTGACATTTTTTCAAAGGATTTAACATGTTCAGCATGAAGGTTCTTAATGGTAAACACTGCCAAAATTTTAGTCTGTAACACAGCTATTTATTCCAATGCGAAGGAAGAGACATGTTTGTTGTTTTTTTTTCCAAAGACTTGTCTTCATGTTGTTGCACAATTTAACCTTTATTTAACTTAATAAAGCTTCTTGTAACGGAGGGTCAAATTTTCATTTAATCTTGCCTCATCAGAGTAGAGTTATTCCAGAGAACAGCCCAGCACACTGGTGTGCATTTAGACTCCCACCAAAAGCACCCGTTTTCCATGTGTAAGCTTACCTCTAACAAAGCACAATAAGGAATTACTGTAACATAACAGGCATTCTTTGCAGTACATTAATCACTGTCAGAAAAGATCTGAGGTGGAGAAGGTAGCTCATGCACATCAGACACAATCAGGAGCAATACAACAGGCTTTCAGAACAAAACATGGACACCTCATCCAATGCCAAGAAGTGCTACCACTGCCGAAAAGAGAACACTAATGGGGCACCAAAACAGGATTTCATGGCAAATTTAACTCTCTCCAAAATTCCAAAACTCCAAAAAGTATGTTATAAGATACTGAAGTTAGGAAGGGTTAGCAAGAGATCAAGATTTCAGAAGATTTCCTTGCAAAACCAGCTGCGACTCGTGCATCTCCATTGGTTTTTACAATTAGGTTACTTTAACTTCACCATGCTGAAGCCATTATATACCCTTTTCTTCTGTGACCTCTGGGATTTCCCTAAGAAGCATTTAAAAACAATTTAATCTTTTAAGAACTATTCTGCTGGAGCGATCCGTATCAGTACCAATGGATTTGTGTAGAAGTAAGAATCTAGGTTTCTTTCCTTCATTAATTTCACTAATGAAATGGAAAAGCTGACTTCACAGAGCTACTCAGAAGCTAAAGGAATTGGCACTGATGACAATTTTGCCTACCAAATGCTGAGAATCTGATTCTTTCATAATTTACACCTGCATAAATCAGAGCTAAATATAATAAAGTTTCACTGATATTAAATTATTCTTGGTTTTATTTTTTTTAAAAACAAAAACTGTTACCTCAAAAATTACATGTGAAAAAATGAATGAGACAATTGCCAGCACTGTAAGAGACATTCAGAGCCTTCTTCCTTATTGGAAATACAAGATGTTGAGTTTATTTTACTTACTTGAATGTTTGCCTTCCAGAGCACACAGCTGAAGGACCAAGATTGCTTTCTGCTGAGCTACCAATTTCTCACAAATTTACTTACTCCTTATCAATGTTCTCTGACCAAATTAGAAGACCTGTCAAGTTTTCACTGGCAGGCAGTGATGTGAAGCACTGGAATTCAGTATTCTTGTGCCAGGTTACTACCATAACAGTTACCTAAAATGTTTGCCAGATTCTTGCTGCAACTCTACCCAGTTATTCTAAGGAAAAAAACACCTATCAGCAGTTTGTAACAGTAGGAATACAGACTCAACAGATATTCAGGACTTAATCCTCTGAATTTTACTTACATTAATAATCATATTGGCTTCAAAGAGAGTGCTTATACAGGTAAGTCCCAATAAGCTGCGACTTACAGTGCTTCACACTTCGTCATTTTGAGTGATTAAAAGACCTAAGACCCAAATCCCCATTTTACCATCAATTGCCTCTGGAACCGAAATACATCTGATGGCCAGCGCTGCTAGACTAAGTACTATGGCATTTAAACAGAAACTAAAGAATGAAGTTTTCCTCTTAACTAGTTCCACCTAAAAGCCAGTGCCTGCTGAGCAAAGTCCTTCTGCAGACAAAGAACAGAAATCCCTGGTTTTTGTGCAGTGTTGCTTCTGGCTCAATGTCAC
Organism: Tympanuchus pallidicinctus; assembly: GCF_026119805.1. Taxonomy (NCBI): domain Eukaryota; kingdom Metazoa; phylum Chordata; class Aves; order Galliformes; family Phasianidae; genus Tympanuchus; species Tympanuchus pallidicinctus. The sequence goes on from NW_026294722.1 coordinate 2,613,155, forward strand.
ACTGTCTTACCCAAAAGTAGAGTCGGATGGGAAAAACAATTCAGTAATTAACACACAATTTGTAGAAGAGGTAAAATATCTTCACAGTAGGGGTATAATGGAATCATTATTGAAAGCTGCCTGAAAGCACTACATGAAAATAGAGAGAAAGATGTTTGACCTCAACCACACCAATTGCACAAATAAACCCTTAATAATAGCTTGCAATCACACTTGGCTGGGCATTATTTCCCAGACACGCAAGGTCTGCATTACATGGCCAGAAGCAATGACTCACTCTGCCAGCTGCTGTGAAGGCACAGGGCAGCTTGTTATTCTGTCATAAGTTGTTTTGTGCATGCTGTAAAAGCTTCTATACATCTGATCCCTCAAAAAAAAAAAAACAAAAAACAAAAAACATTCACTGTCTGTAAGCAAGAGGGTAGGTAGTTTGTGCATTCCTGAAATGGCATTTGAAGTTCATTGTCAAAGGTGAAAAAACATTTGTTGTTCAAGGAAAAGACTCAAAGCATACTACTAAAAATATATTTAGGAAGAGTTGAACACTTTACACCTAAAGGCAACATAAATGCACGCATTTGGTATTATAAGTGCATCTGCACCCATTAGCACTGCAGGCTGTGTATCACTAAGGCAGCTCCACACTTTAAAAGCAGACAACACTAAAAGCCTGTATTTTCTACACGAGTTCTTGCCTACAACATCAGCTGTTCAAATTTTCACAAGCTGCAAGTGGAAACCAAGAAGCCAGCCTTCCATTTCTATAATCAAAGACTGCTCTAAGACAGCCTGTTATTTCTTTTATTTGTGTCAGTAGAAGATTTAAGGTAGAATTGAGTGTTCAAAGTCTTTGTTAGTCCAACCATATGATCATTTCATGTTTTAGAGCTTGGTTTTTCTTGTGGTTATGCCTCTTTGCCCTCACATAATATCTGTTATTTTCTCTTAACAGCTTGAGAGGATGATACTGATCAAAACTGTAGCACAAGGCACAGCTTTATCTTCAATGGCTCTCTAATGGCCTGGAAATGAACAATCATCATTTAGCAACTGTCTAAAACTTCACTCAACTTCTCTGAACATCTTCATTTTTGACAGATTGTCAGAGTTTCTCCAATTTTGGCTTACTGAGTGAAATTTTGAGCAGACTTTTAGAGGAGCAGTCTACACTAGAAATATGTTGCAACAGCTTCTTAAACATCCAGAGGGAAATCATCAGTATATCACAATACAAAGTTTAAGATAAGGGTCTTTTTTTTTTTTTTTATCATGTATCATCTGACCCTTCAGCCTGCTCCTTCCATTGAGAAAGTAAGGCAGCACTCAAACTCACAAAATTTCTCATTTTGCACTGCCATTCTCTTCAGATCACTGTGTTCACACCTCTTCAATACCTTAAAAAAACAACTGAGTGAGACCCAGTGGAGTTCAAAAGCTTACACGTTAGTCTTTCAAAAGAGATAAAATCATAGACAAAGTTTCTTGCTTGAGGGTATAAACTAGCTACTATACAAATGAAATTAGGAAATACAGTCACTTCTGAGCATATAATTCCATATTATATTCTAGCATTGTTGTAACATAGGTCTGCCCACTGTCAGGAGTGTTTTGGACTAGATAGTCCATAGTTACCCCAACGTAACAGCACACTTCAAGCCTTAGCATTGTAATTGGTCTATCTGTAGCATCATCAGATGTGCTGTCCTATCACGTTGTAATGAACATTAAAGCTTCAACAGGAAAAGTTCACTCCGTAGAGTTATCAGCCGAGGACGAAGCATCATTTAACACCAGTTATTCTAATGCCACAGAAAACAAACATTATTGACAAATCGTATCTGAACTCTGAAGCTAAAGGTTCTGCTTAACCTCTTCAGAAACAGGAGACTTAGCAATAATTGTACAAACTTTGGCAAAAGTAATACAGATGCTCCATCCTGAAACTCAGAGCATTTTCTTTTTAAAGTCTTCAGACTGAAGATGCAGAGAAAGCAAGTTGTAAAGAAATGGCTCTCACACGAAAGGGCCGTTGTACCACTGCAAAACCATACGTGACCCAATTCAGAGTACAGTGCATCAGGAAAGTGTAAAGACAGCTGAGATGGCAAATTCACACCTGCAAAACTTCAGAGACATTCCTGAAGGAAAACAAGACATGAGTGAATGAAAAAGACAATGAAAATAGCCTGCAACTCTTTATGGCTGAATGCTAATAACAAAGCATTGAGTTCAATTCAGTTAAGCTAGCAGCATGTTTTCAGGAAATCCATCTTAGCTGTTCACAACAGCTGATTTCCTAATTACATAAACTTATTGGTACACATGTATTTAAGTGTACCATGCCTGTTATGCCAGCAGTTACATTCTGATCTAGTCTTGTCTGCCTGATCTAGTCTCATTCTGGCATAGTACAAATTAGTATGAATAACATCTCATTGCCATACCAATAGAACATAGAAATGCAGTACAAGTTACAGAACTATGCCATACATAGAACTATTAGAAGACCTAAATAGCCCTAAGCTTCTCCACATCAAAAATATATTAGATATCTGTTTGTATATGAACGCATAAATAGAAGAAAATCTTCACAGATTTTCTAAGTATCTCCATTTCCAGCTATACAAACTTTCTGACTGTAATGATTCTGGGCACCTTGATTCCAGATGCACCTGGAAACAGTGAGACAAAACTGAGGCACACACCAACTTCTCACCAACTTCTGACCTCAGCAGAAGCTTTGTTGGAGCAAAAATAAAACTTTCCAAGATCTGATCAAATTTGGGCTGAGAATGCCTTCCCTTCAAGTCATAGCTTTCAGATAACACAGATCTCAAAGATTTTACAAATTTTAACAGTCTTTAAAGCATTGGTCCATTGCATACCTTGACATTTACTGTCTTTGCTCTGACCAGTAATACCTAAGATAATAAAGTGAAAGGCTTAAGAAAGAATTTAAAAAGCTGGGTTTTTTTTCAGTGTCATTTAGACTCTCCTATACATAACATGTATTTTTCTCTAACAGTACAGTTTATACCTGCTTTTGCAGCACTATAAAGTTCTGCAACTTTACCAGAGACATCAGAAAGGCTTCACATAAAGATGAATACCACACATTCCCTCAGATGAAATGCCATAAAGAATCTTACAGCATCAGAACTGAGTGTAGCAAGCACTTCTCTGTGGCCTATGTGGTATCTGCAAAGAAAACCACAGAACTGGTAACACTTGAACTCTCATTCATTCATACACTTGCTCGTCTAGGTCTCCCTTACTTATGCATGTCTCTGACCAGCTGCTAAGAAACTTCTGTCCTATGCATTATGTGGAAGTTGACCATTCCTATTTCCACTAACCAAAGTGCAGGTACCAATGTATCAGGTACGTAATCATTCACATCATTTACAAACACCGGGGCAAACGTTTTGTTCAATCTCTTTCCAAACTCACCCTCTCACCTTTTTGCTCTCTGTTGTATTGCTGCCTGCTACACTCCTGTCAGGCTGTCTCCATAAGCAAGGTGAGCTTTCCCCACTGGGTACTGAAGTATTTACTAGCAGAAAAGCAAAGGCTTCTACCCAGGTCTCACCCATGCTTTTGGCTCCAATATTATGGTAGATTCACAAATTTTCCAAAATGACCTGCAGCCAAAAAGTCTGTTTTCTGTTTTCAACATTCACTGTATAAGCTGAATGTAGAAAAATGTCTACAACTTGCAGTGTGCCACATATTCTATTGCTTAGTTTTACCTACAGACTAAGGCTTTCAAACCATCACAGTAAGATTTCAGATAAAACAAATTTTGAAGGTACTCTGGGCTTTTACTCAATACCCACAGAATGCACCTCAAATTTATTATGTATCAAAATCAAAGATTTCATCCTTGCATTTCTAAAGACTGAGTTCAGCTATGGTGTAAACTTCATTTGCTTTTCCATTTCTGTACAAAGGCCACAGTCCTCTTCAGATTCTACAAACTCTCCCACAAAAACACCACGTACCTCACAGCCAAAGGGACAAGCACCTCAGAATGCTGTGCCCAGACAGCTGGAAGCTCACACACGCGGTCTCTCTCACTGCTAAAATTCAAGACCGAAGTTAAGATAATTCTGTAATGCCTTATGCCAACAGTGCAAGAAAATGGCAGTTTTGCACTAATAAAATCTGAATAGATATTCCAAATCATTTTACAGGAACTTTGATTCTTTAGAAATAATTGTCTCCTATACATATTTTGATTTCAATTATAGATAACAGTTACTAGTTCATATACTGTGGAGCCTGCTCTGAAACCTTCAGACCAGAAACATGGTAAACTGTTAGTGAGAAAGGGAATGTTCAGAAATGCAAGCATAGAAACGTATGGTATTTAATCTCTCAGTTCTCCACATGACCTCTAACTTGTCTACACTAGAGCTAGGAAGCTCAGAATAGCTGCAGGTGGACCAGAAAGTCTCCTGAATACGTCATGTAGGTTTGGAAGTGCTTGCTTCCCTTTATTTCACTTTCAGAAAGCTGAAATTGTTAGGCGATTCCTCCTCATCTCACTACTAATGAAACACTTCTGTGGCTGCCTTGCTGCTTCCAGCAGCTTTGGCTTTTTTCTTCCTTTGTTTTGTCTCCTTCTCAAATGTACTGTCCTTTCACGCTGTTTGCTGTTTCATAATTTTAAGATGAACTCATGGAACTGAAAACAAAATGATTCATAAGATCTTCCCAAGGTCAAAGCTAAAACCATCTGCAAACTCAGAGTGCGATACTTCAGGATCCACATGCAGCTAACTGTATCTCAGCTCTGTCAGAGGCAGAGAGCAAAGCAACTTTTCTACTTCACAACAGATGAAGGTTACTTCAAAGTTTTCTCATTCTGATTCTCCAACAAAGATGGCCAAACCTAAGCATAGCATTTCTGTTCAGAACCAGTTTCTGGTGTGCCAACGACAGGTAAATGGCACCTTAAGCCCCAAAACACCGTGGATCTTGGTGGAATAAATCACAAAGGCAACACACAGCACAACTAACCATGTCTGGGTTTATCCATGCTGCATGAGGAGTAGAGCTAACGAAAGGGATCTGTATTTCCCTGAGATTTCTGAATGAGAATTTTCTCAGGCAACCTGTTGCTGCTCCACCAACAGAATCATCTCAGTTTCCACTTCTCTTTGACAAAAATGCTTTATCAGTGATGTGAGTGACCTGACTGGATCTCTCACATCCTCATATGAGCACATAACATTGGCACAGTTTCTCCTGCATGGAAAGCAAAGTCTGAATTACCTTATGCATGCTTATTGAAACAGAATAAAAAAGAGAAATAAATAAGGCAAACATTATTATGGACCGATTTCCTACATCACTCTCAACTGCTTTGAAGAGAATGAATAGAGGAAGAAGCGGGGGAGGAATCTAAAACTCCTAAATAGAAATAAGCTCCAATGTGGCACACGCTGATCAGCTGTTGCAAATTTCTATGAAAGAGAAATTATCTTTCCATCAAACATTATGTTGTTCTTTCCTGAAGACAGACCTCTTCGTGGCATTTTCTTCACACAAGAGTGCCTCATACCGACAATGAAAGTCAGTGACAAACCTGTGGTTTCTCCAAAGACAGACTGCACCTTTTGCTGAATTACTGCACCTCCTAAACGTGAACTGAGACCATTTTGCTCAACAATTCAAACAGATGTCAGGAACACGGTAAGTTTATGCATACTATTTCTTTTGCTTAATGCAGACTCCAGTGGCACGCAGATGTCTCTTAATACAAAAAAAAAAAAAAAATTGTAACAATTTTTCAACACCATAATTCAAATACTATAAAAGATACAAAGCTCTGAAATTGCACAAAACTCCAATAACCTGCTTCTATGCCTTGAAATTTATGAGATTCTTATACTACTCTTTGCATTATGGAAACAATTTCATCAAGATTGCATACAAAGTTTGATATTTAAGTAACCGTGTTCTATTATTCTCTCTTAGAACACAATGGTTGGATATTTTTCTTCAGCATTAAAATAAATTTGACAGAATTTAGCGATGCACAGAGTCAAATAATCATTCTTTTTCCTTCAAAGAGTCTTCAAACTGACCCCTACATCTACATTTCTGACAGGGGAAGTGAAAGGGTAGAACATCCCAGTGGTGACAATGAAAGGAAATTGATTGTTAATATGAAATAGGTCACCTTTATGACTATACGTCAACAGCAAGTGAGTGATAAATGCCTAGAAGCAACGTTTTGCCCTGCAGATGTATGAGTGATACATGAAAATTCTCAAGCAGAAACTGCTTGCATAAAAGCCAAGGAACATAATGAAAAGGAAGTGCTATCTGACATTTAGAGGGCAGAAAAACAGACAGGGATTGTGTAGCTGACTGATACTTTTGTAAAAACAAACGTCAAAAGTTTCAAGCTGTACTGGACACATTTTGGGGCATGTTCTTCTTCTTGCACAAATCACTATTCTACCCATCACTTCCATAATAACATTAGTCAATGTGCTGGGTACAGAAGGGTGGAGGAAGCGATATCATCACCCACTCATAAGCACAAACATTTCTTTATCCTTCCCCCCCCTTTTTTTTATTTTAAATCATAACAGTGTATGCATCATACACCGTGTATAAACAATAAACAAAGGTAAGTCTATTTCCTCCTTCTCCGACACCGCCCACCATACCTAATGCCTCCTAACGTGGATGTCTCCTACAGCGCACACACACTGCACACACAACAGCTGCTTCCAGTAGGGCACTGAAAGAGAGGTGGGATGCATCTCTGAAGTTGGCAGACATCCAGTAGAGAAAACGAAGGGAACGTGGTGAAGCGTGTTTCCACTCTGCTAGGTTTTCTACTGGTCTCAAATTTAAGGATGCCTTCTTCTTCTACAGAACTTAATCTATACCAGCTTTCAAGAACAAAATAAGTCTACAGATTAGAATCTGTAGCTCAGAAATAATCAGCTGCAGTTATCTCTCACAATACTGAAAGCCCTTTCAAAGAATCAGCGCCTTGGACTCTTCTGAATAATCATCACTTAATACCTGGAATCACCATTCAGTAGAGGGCTATCTGTCAACAGGTCAATTTAAGTGCAAATGAAACAATTCTTCTATCGCATCCGATCTTAAGAGTCTCAGGGTGTTTCAGAAGCAGTAAGGCTTTGGATTCTCATGGGATTCTTGTGACTTCTGATGAAAACATTGATTTAGGATCTTCAGTTTTTGCCTGCTTTCTGGAAATAATTCAGTTCTGACCAGTGAAAATTAAATCTCTTTAAGAGCACGTTTAGTTCAATGCTTAAAACTTGAAATATCAAAAGTAGTCATTCAACTTTCAGCCATGCTCTGTCAGTAGTTACTAATGCTGCCTACTGGGTCATCTGTTAGTAGCAGAGCTTTCAGGGAACAGAAAATATATCACATGCAAACAGATCTGCAAAATGTTTTATGGTACTTGATCATAACCTGAAAAAAAAAGTACTGACTCAAATTAAAATACATATATATTAAAAAAAACGCTAGCGACATAGCAGGGCTGCTATGACATCAATGTTTAAGAGCACTTTGCAGAGTTGAATACTTGTTTTCATCAATCCAGAATGGCTTTTGAACATTTTCTGGTATTCCAAAATACAGGATTAACTGCATCTGTTGGATCAGTACCATAAAGTAGCAGTACTGTCTTCCATAAACACTCTTTCAGTTTTATGAACCAGATTATTAGTAGTTAAATATTTAAAGACGCTTGCCCTTTGGATCTCACTTTGATGCTCACAGCCAGAAAACACTGTTTTCCAACCCCATTTCCAAGCTCTTCAGCGTGGGAGGAAGATTTTGAACCAGTTCAAGAGCAAAAGTAATTTTCCATCCTTCTAGACATAACAAGAGAAACAAGAATGTATTCAGAAACAATACTGCACACTTAGGCTCATTACAGCTCGTTTTCAAGGAATGATGCAGAACAAACCATACGAGAGTAAGCACAACAAAGTAAGGCTTAAGAATTTGGTTATTGCCTATGAGAGTCATAGAGCACACAGAGAAACAGCACAGCGCAAGAGCAAATCAAACAGTTGTTTCTTCTCCTAGGGTCATTTTTTTTTGTCTCATGACTTTCTCTGTCCTCCACAGTGTTTGGCACCCTCAATCTTTCTCTGTTTTAAATGCACTACGTCTCCATCTTCCCAACGTTCCCCTTCTCTCTCCCCTACCTCCCTCCACCTCCGCTCCCATCTTGGAAATTTGAAAATAAATGTGAATTAGGAAAGCTGGCTTTCCCTGTCAGAGACCATCTGCTGCAAGGAACGCTTTGAAAAAACATTTCAATAAAATTATAGTCACTGGACATCCACCAAAAGGGAGAGCTTAGGCAACAGCAAGAACAGAGAAGTCTATCGAGAGATCCCAGGAGCTGATCCCCAAATCTCAGGTATGCCTGTAGGAGAGAGGCAACGAGGGGTAGGACAGCAAATCCAAAGTAATGCTTTTGTCTCCCTGAGAATCATCCACCAAGTTGTTTCAATTTATAGTATGCTAGCTTTCCCTCCAAAAAAAAAAGAAAAAGAATTGGTCCTTCTGTCACTCAGAATCACATTATCTCGTAAGTACAATTCACATAAAACAAATTAAGAAGCTGATCAACTGCTCTGTTAATGCAATTCTTTAATAATAATAATATCACTTAGACCTTAAACTGTTTAATTAGATTTTAGACATTGCAATCAACAGCCTCATTGAAACTGTTCATTTATAATTTATACTCTGTATTTTACTGTTCTAAAAAACATTAGAAACAGAAGCCAGCATTAAGTAGAAAAAAACAACAAATAATAGCAATAACAAAACCAAAAAAATATCAAAAACAAAAACAAAAGGTGGTTTATAGAGATGTTGCACCATTTGGGTCTGGGAATGAGATTATTTCCTGGATCACTAAACATCAATAAAAATATTTCAACTGGCTTGACTGAGTTTGTGATTTTCCCCTCAGAAAAATACATTTGGATTTTGAACAGAATTGTAGACCTGGCCTTTTGCATTTGACCACAAATCTGAATTGAATAACAGAAAATAAGCTATGTTTTTACTGAGAAAGTTGGAAAATGAAATAGATCCTTCAGATATTCAATGCTTAAGTATTCACCTTAACATCCATTGATCAATTAGATTTTTATAGATAATGAAGTTGCAAAGAGCAGGCGATGCAACATTTGCTGTTATGAAGGAAACATTCAAAGAAAAAGGCATTTGCTTAAAACAATTATGACTGCCTTACATAACAAAGGCACTTGTGCATTTCTGCACATCTGAGACCAACCCTATCCACAGGAATAGGCCACCCAGGGTCAGCAGATGTACTTGCTTTGCATAAACTATAATTACGCCTACAATGATATGGTGCAACTTTTTGGACTGGCCTGCAGGAAACAGAGCTGTGTTTGATACTACTGGCACCATAAAGCGAGTGCAGTATCACAGCTCCAGGGCTTCAGATAAACTTTATGATGATTGTGATTCCTCTCTGAACATTGAGATATTAGCTGTTCAATGAGACAAACATTTTGCTTTCATTTGTATTATTTTAATAGCCAAATCTTTATTTGCCTGTTATTGCAAGACTGCCTTTCTAATTACACTCCATTTAAAGAAGCTCTGATTAACATGTTGGTGATCCTCCAATAACTACTTCAACTATGTAAGCAGAACACTTCTCACTAGCTTCTTCCTAGCACTGTCCAAAACAGACCCCAGCAGAATTTAACACCCATCCCTCTTAAGCAGTCTGCTGATCTGCTCAAAATATATGTGTAAACTAGCAGGCATCTGCTAAGCTACCAGTGAAGTATCCAGTAAGTAAATAAATGCATCTGGGTGCAGCCACTAAGATTTATAGCACTTCTTCTTGATTTCCTTTTTCACACTACAGTAAATACTGTAATGGCACTGGCTAATAAAGACCCATAAATCTGCCTTCCTGTTTTTATGTTGTTTGCGGATTGAAAAGTAATGCTCTGAAACTGATGAAGTCAGTGACTACGAATGCAGGAAGGTTTTGTGGGATTTTGGGAGTAAGTTTTCAGTATATTTGAAACAGTTCGCATTGCAGGACTTCTCCACACCCACATCAATAAGTTGGGGTTTTCTCATAACCTTCACCCCTCCTATTTTCCATATGCTGTAAGCTAAACTTTTACTCCTAATAAATTCAGCAGATCCACTACAGATGTGGAATAGAAGGCGAGGTCTAGAGATTTTTTGAACACAGCCTCTCACCAGCAACTTAATTCAGTTCCCATTAAGTCGATGGAAAAAGCTCCTATAGGCTTTCATGAGAGTTCAGTTGGGCTTTCGTTGCTTCCTTCCTTCCTCATCATTTCTTTCATACCCTCGTTTTCATGCCTGGATAACGAGGACAGTTTAAGAACAGTAAAACACCACACATATGTGCTTACAACTGAGGTAACAGAGCAGGGCAGGAAAATCCTAAAAACGCAGGAAAGTTTGAATTAGGAATCTGTGCAGGCACAGAAGGAACGGCAGGAGCATGCAAGAGATCCTGACAGGAAAATTCTTCTGTTTCTGCCAACATCTCAAATTTTGCCAAGCCTGATGTGACCGTCCATAAAAGTCAGATTTCTTTTTAAGTGATTTCACTTTTGAGAAAGACGCAGAAATTCCACGTTGCTTTTTTTTTTGTTCCTCCTCAAACTTTTCTGAGTGAGACAGAATGGGAAACAAACAGAATAGATGGAATAATTTTGCTATTTTATCTCTAGCAGCTCTGGAAATACCTTATTTTATCAACTGGAGGCCTGTCACTTCTGAACATTGGAAGTGCTATACACTTTTGAGAGTTAGCTTAAACATTAAAGCAGTTTGCAAGATGTCAGATGATGTTCACAGGGAATTAGCTGTGTTTATACTTCCAAAGAGGAGAAATATTTTTCTTTTCAACCACAGAGGAGATAAACTGCTGGTATCAGCCTGCAGAATTGGTTACTTAGCATCTCATCCAGTCTTTCCTGTTCCTTCCTTCCTTCTTTGCAGTGACACTAATTTCAGGAAAGTTAAAAGTGAGGTCCATCACATAAACCAGTTAAGAGAAGCCTACCTGTGCTGACCTGCACACTTCCAAGTGGAAATTTCATTTTGACAACCTTTATCTTCCTCTCAGCACTGCCAGCTGCCAGCTCTGCAGACTGCCATAAAGCCTGCAGGTCTACAGGAACCTTGATACAAAGGCAGAGATGAGACCTCATGGTTGGCTAAACAAGAAATCCTATTGTACTATTTTCCAAGAGCTCACACTAAATACAGTCTTACTCATATCCTCAAAATAAAACAGGTACTAATGACAAAGGAGAAAAACTTCAAATGAAATAGTGACAGTGTCCACAGGGATTGCAAAGGGCTCTTTTCCAGCTGATATTACCACCTCAGAGCCGCACAAGCTCAGTGGCTTCTACATCTACAAGACAGGTGAACTGGCATGGATCCATTAAAGTTCATAGAATGGAGCACATTCATTTTTGGGTTTTTTTTTTTCATGTTTGAGAAAAGGAAATCACACAAAACAGGCAGCTGTAAGAATGATGCAGGTGAGAAAAGTCTTCCAAATGTGAGAATTTTTCCACCTTCAAACCAAATTGTATTTTGCTCAATATTGCTTAAAACAGAATTTAAACAGCACATCAGTACCATCATTGGTTTTATTCTTACTTTGCAGGAAGAGAAAACAAAACTGTAAATTACAAGTGCAAAAGAAAAATCATCAGTGCATGGCTTTGTAACTCTGAAAGGTCAGTGCTTGTCTCGCTTTTTCCCCAGCTCTCCAAGTTCCTAATTTCTCTGCTGTATATGGATCTCGTACACGGATCTCAAGTCTCATTTTTATTAGTGCTAAAATAGACTGTTCTCCCACTGTCACACCATCTGTGTCTTTTTCCTCCTGCATGCCAGTATACAGAACTTCTAGGAGTTGTTCTGTAAGGAGAATTAAAAGGAAAAAAAGAGAACTGTATTGTTTTGGTCGCACACTGTTGGCAGCAGCATTCTTCCAGCAGTGACTGTCTCACTGTTCAGCCTTTACCAGCCCATGATACACATTTAGTTAAAAAACAAAACCAAATCCTTGCTGGTTTGGAATAAGGGGGAATGCAATTTCCTTCCTGCTTCCCACTGTGTGATGTCACTGAAGGGCAGCTCCTCCCTCCATCGCTGCCGCCTTGCTGACATTCTGGGTTCTGTACCAGAAATCTTTCCCAAAAAACTTTCTGATTCAGACTGAGCCTGAATCAGCAGCAACAAGGCCTGTTCACAGCACACACCAAGAAGGGGCTTCTCAGAAAGTGACAGAAAACACAATATGGGCTGTTGCTGCCTTTTTAAAATGTACTTTGACTTTAAATCTACAAGCACTTTTTTTGGCTTTTTTTAATAGATCAAATTCCCTTTTCTTCCATATTATAATGATGTTCTGTACGAGTAGCAGTCGCAGACTAAGATTCCACCACATAGTCAGGAGAAGGCAGAGATTCAAGAGTAACATAAATAGGGCAGAAGTCTGTTAATTCAAGGAACATCCTTGTGTATAACTGTGCCCAACATAGCAATAGCAGTAGATACCTATTTTAAAGGGGAATATACAAAAAAAGATCAGTCAGCAGGAAAAAGTAAGAATGCACAGCTGAGAAAGTTTCCAGGCTGAGTATCACCCAAGTCCTGGAATGTAGGACTAGAAGACTGAAAAGCAATGAGCACCCACAATAGTCTTGACGCTGTCAGTAAACAAGCTCTGTGTGCTGTATTTAATGCATAAGTCACCTATAACTTCCCTGCTTTGCCTATAAGGTGTTCAAACACAATTAAAAAATGAGAGACGGAGGAAGAAGGAATGGATAAAATACATCTCCATGTATGTTCTTGGATATAAGTTCTGGAAGTTACATTTTTCTCTTGCTCATATGTGTACACCCTTAGCAGACTCAAGTACTCACAGGAGTACTCGAATAGATTGCTGCGATTTACGTGACAACTTGCCATAGCTCAGATTGAGCAAAATGAAGAGGAACAGTTCTGAGGAGTTTACTGTGAAGTGCATATTGATTTTCAACCACTTCCACAGCAGTACTGTTTCATACTTTGCTTAATAGGCCTTGCAACTCCCTGTTGTTTTGCTTTCCTGTGGGCTGAAAATGAATTTGCACTGAAGTTATTTGACATTTAAACTTGTAAGACTTTTTCTGTGAAAACAGCACCATCTGTAGGAGAAAACAGACCCAATTTCATTGAAACATGCTTCTATTTTCAAGCCATCAAGCAGATATCCCTAATTCCCAAGAGAATAAACGCACTAATTTTCAAAGTAGGCTCAAGATTGCTCCATCTTGCTACTCAGCTACTTCTGGTTCAACCCATCAGAGCAGCAACAAACCCCAGCTCGCTCTCTGCAGTGCAGCTGAGCCTTTACACCACTCGGAATGGGTCCTGACCATTCTGGTCCAGACAGCCCTCCACTAATGATGACTGCTTGCTATGATTGAGTCCAGGCACGGTTCCGCAGATTCACTGGCCTCCAAAAACAAAAAACAGCCTTCATTTTCCCAAGGACTTTGGATGATATTCTGTGACAGACACTGCTGTGCCAGATCCTCTGCTGGGCGGACACTCCTGTTCCCAAGGAGCTACACTGACTAGCAATCAGCCAAGAATGTGCCTCAGTATTTATCAAAATAAGCGGTTTCCAAATACTGGAAATATTCTACATTTAATAGTTAAGCACATACATTTTCCTAGCCTTTTTAAAAAGTGACAATATGTCCAGCATCTCAGTTTACCACACATTAAGTTCTGTTTGCTGACTTGCTCGAGTCTAGAAAATAAAAACGTTAGTCGTGAAAATTAAAAAGAGAAAGAAAATAAATGAAACACTGTTCCCAAATTGGTTGGAGCCAGCTTCATCTATCATGCCACATAATATCCTCAGCTGCTATCACATCAATTCATTTACATTTGCTTATGGTGGCACGTCAGCTGAAAGCCTGATAGCACCTCACAGAACTGCCTTGGAACATGCTCAGAATAGCTGGGAGCTACCTGCTTTACCATAACTATAGTTTTTAATGTGTGAAAGTAATTTCCAAATGATCACAACATCTTACTGTGGCATATCAGAATATACAAGCAGTTTTAAATAGTAAATCAAGCATAGTTTTGAAATCTAGTCCTTGTGGACATAAATGAAGAAATATTTTCTTATATTTGAAAAGTCATCTTGCCTCTGCCAGAAATACCGTGCATGAATTCAAGTAAGTCTTTTCATTTCATCTGAATTTCTAAAAAGCAAAAAAAAAATATTCCATACCTTCCTCTTATCTATTCCAGGCCCTAGTCTGGGGACTTGAGCATTTTTTGTCATTAGCAGGATAGATAATAAAGGCAAGGTCACTCAGTCACTAATAGAGATAGACCTTTAATAGACCTTTAGAAGGTCTCAGGTACACAAGGACCTCCAGCAAGATCCCCTCTCCTCCATTGCCAACCCTTAAATGAGGGCTGGAAGGGGTGGATCCTGGCTCTAGCCCTTTTATCACTCAGATGCACTGCTTACACCTGTGCTCCCCTGGGTTGGCCCTGCCTTCCCACCAGGTGCTCCACCACTGCTTCAGGCCTTGACTCAGTGTTGCTGCTACGGACATCCATACAAATGTATGTAGAACTGAGTCAAACTAGACTATGCATTCCCATAGTAAAAGTGAGACACAAAGGAAATGCAAGGGAACATAAAAAGAATGTTTTTAATTTTCACAGAGAAAACAGTATGTAGGGGCAGCAATAATCTGTGCAACTGCTTGAAATGTTGAGAAATTACATTTTGGAGTGGGATAAAGAGCAGAAATGAATTTATGATTGTTGCATAAAAATTATTGGATACTTGAAGTAACTGAGAAAAAAAGGGATGGTGTAAAAAGCACACAAATAAACCAATTCAAGCTTCATCCAGTGTTCATTGAAGTCAGTGAGACGCTCTGCGTTTAACACACAGAGCTGAGCCTTTAAGATCCTGTACAACAATGAGGACAAGTTTATATCAGACTATTGTTAGCAGTATTTTTCAATTATTGCTTAGAAGAATCAGCCCCTTCAGTCAAGTTCCCTGACTGTGGGCCAGATTTAGTTCCAACACATGCATCCATTATCTTTCAATACAGCATACACACGCGCTAGAGAATTTGGCAATTTGGCTGCTTGGTGTGAATGATTAAAACATTCAGAGAGGGAGCTGCATAGAGATTTAATAGATTATTAGTTCCGTGTTCTCATTCAAAGAGAAGACAAAACAGTATCTCAATTGACTAGAATATACTAGCAGTGAAAGCAACTATTCTGTAAACCATTTGCTTTCTAAAAAGGAGAATAGAACTCCCATTGCTAAAATCTTCCTACAAAAAAAAAATGTCACCACTCTGGGACTGAGTCCCACATATACCCTCATCTTCCTGGGCATCATCATCATAGGACCATTAAAACATTCAGTTTAAAACACAAAGAAAATCTGTTGAATGTGGAAATATCTATAGTTTAAACCACGCACTGGTTAAAGTGTTCATATATATGTATATGATATATATATATGGTACATGATTTCACAGTAAGAATTTCATATAATTTTTGGAAAGGCTTTAAGCATTTACCATAGCATTTCACTGCTTTCTTTTAAACATACAAGCAGCATTTCAATTAGCCTATTAATGGTTTCCTAGGAGAACTGAAGATTCCCTCAGAAACACCACACAGATCAAAAAAGCAAATCGTCAAGCTAATGCGTGCATGTAGGCACACTTCTATCTTCCCTCCTCAGGTAGTCAGAACAGCATTGTCATTCACCCAAAGACCTCTTTCATCTCAATTTAGCCTTGACA
The DNA here is from genome assembly GCF_026119805.1 of Tympanuchus pallidicinctus. NCBI lineage: Eukaryota > Metazoa > Chordata > Aves > Galliformes > Phasianidae > Tympanuchus > Tympanuchus pallidicinctus. Next base: position 2,629,081 of record NW_026294722.1, read on the forward strand.
TTTGATTCATTTCTTTTTCCTTAACAGCAGTTGGGCTGTGACTGAAGGCAGAATTTAAGACCCATCGTTGTTCATGTGGTTGTTTGGAAAACAGCTGCAACACAGCAGCACAAACTGATAATTCAGTAGACAGTCCGCTTGGTGTTGAACTGTTAGGTTGGATCAGATAAAACTGCTCATGCCATTTATTTGCTCAGCCTTCAGGTGAGATCTGAAAGGGCATATATGTTATCAAAACACCATCAGCTTATTCCAGTGACACAGCTGTTACATATGATAACAGAAGATGACACCCAGCTGAACACATTCGTTTGGCCACAGAGATTAGGAAGCAATCATATGGTAAAAGGGCTATTGGAAAAAAACCATCTAACAAGCCAAAAAAGCAAAATAGCTCAATTAGAAGAAGCACATGATGTGTTTACCCCCCAGTCCCAGCTGCTACCTCAGGAAAAGATCATTTTTGTAGATGAAGCCAAGCCTGTAACACCAAGCCAACCACAACTGTTTTCAGAACAACACCAACTCCACCCTGGAGACCCAGAAGGGTATGTACAATCATTCTCTCCCAAATGCTGTTTTCAAGGCTACAGAACAAGAAGGAAGGAAAAGGGAGGGGGGAAAAAAACCCAAAAAACAAAAAACCTTTAGGTTCTGCTTCTTCAAGATCCCACTGAGGACAAGCTTCCCAGGAAAAGTCATCCCATTCCTTCTGAAAGCACCACCTTCTGCACTTCACGATAAGTCTTGATAGAATCAGTTTGCAGACAGAGAACTCTGAGAAAGGACCACTGCAGTAGCAGCTGCAAAATGAAGCCTTGAATGAATTGATCAAGAAAAGCTTCAAGACAGCATCTATGCCAGGTGGTGCTGACTTTCAGTGAGATCTGGGCATAAAAATAAAATACATGCTGTTCCCATCGATGAAGCACTGGGAGTCTGCATTTAGTAAAAATTGTAAAATTATTTAAGCAGCTCAGGAGACATTAATCACAGGCTGTGATTTGTAGCTAGCTGCCATTCCTTCATCTGTCCTTTTCCATTTAGAAGATGGAGTGTCTGAGTCTCTGAAGTTACTTTCCTTTTTATGGCATAACAACAGCAGCTGTTTCTACCTTCCAGGACAACGACCAGTCCAGGTAAAATTCACTGCTGAGCAGGCAGCTAGGTCAAGGCCTGCACTCCATTTACATGCCTGTTTGAGCACTCACGCTGATGCACCAATACAGAAAAATTCTGCACAGTGTCCACAAACTCCCTCTGAATCTGAAGAACTTCATAAACAAAACAGTGAGATTTTCAAAAAAACACGATGTTTAGGACGAGCAATAATTTTTTTGGTTGTTTTCTTCAAAAACAAAGGAATATTTCTCTGTTTACAGGGAATTTCAAGCTTTTCTCAGTAGCCATTAATGGCTAGAAACTTAGCTTAGAAGGGAAGCTGGAACTACTGTACGGTCATGTACAAGAAGTTGAAATTTGAGAAAAATCTCTCAAGTGTACAAAAAAAAAAAATCACAATGACTTCACACTGTGCTGCTACCAGCTTGGTATCTAAATAGGAACTGTGCAGTTTAGGCTTATCCATAACAGTTTCTAATCAAGTAGGAATCTAGGAACAGACACAGTTTCATTCCTATAATTTCATATTTGATCTGATAGAATGGTTCCACAGGCTGTATTCAAATACAGTCAGTTTGTTGTGCCTACAGCCACTGTAAATTCTTTAGAACACGAGCTGGCAAGTTTTGCATTCATTAGGCATCTAGAAAAATAAAATCCCAATCCACTGCTAAGAGGTTGCTGGACATTACAGCAATACAAGTAAAAACCAGTTTAAAAATGCTAGTGAAAAATTTCTAGCAGAAAAAAAAGCTTACATTTACTTGTGTAGAGAAACTCAAAGCTAGCAATGAAATAGAAAATGAGTTGAAAAACCCAACACATTTTAAGGACTTGATTTTAATTTGCATTAAGGACTTTCAACTTCACTCTATCAATCATCATCAAGTAGATTTCATAAAAAGTGAGATTTGCATTCTTACTGTTTTCTCTTGTATTCTTTTCATGCTCGTCTTTTGCAGCACCCCAAAATCTGAACAACCTCTGCCAGATCAGAACATCTGTAGTTCGCATGGGAGCTTTTCCCTGTTGGTGAAAATTTATGAAATGCATTTTCCTCTAGCTTTTTTTCCTTGGAAACTACAGTCAGTTGTGGACCTAGCCTCCTCACCAAACTGTTACGAGCAAAAATGGAATAAATAGGTCAGATTTCAAAAGATGCCTCACTTACGGTGATATTTGAGGCTCAGGAATGCAAACCAGCAAGCAGGTTGTCATGGGAGGAACACAGGAAGATCTCTTGGCATAAAAAAGTTCCCCTACCACAATTCTTTTTGCTTCCTTCCTTTGCTTCACCTGCTGCTAAGGAAATGCAGTGAATTACAATAATCGCGGCAGTTTCATGAGTGTCATTAAACTTCCAAATGAGATGACAAACTCAGAATAAAAAGACTTCTCTAAATCCCGCTGAGCTTTGTGCAAACAGGAGGCCCAGGTATGCGAACTTCAAGGTCTTATGGGTTTGTGCTGAGTCTGTAAAATTCACTTGCTTCCATCTGGTTCTGCACCAGGGCACGTGTACAACTTCTCCGGTTGAATGTTATTGTATGTCTGCATCCGCTGAAATCTCCAACTGATAGGAAAACTTACTGGATAAGAAGTGAGGCAAAGGGAATGAATTTACACATCAGAAATTGAAGGGCAACATTTGCACAAGTTCCTCTGAAGCTCAAATCCCAGTGTCACACAGCAAGTCATCTGTGCTGAGAAACACAAAATATTAAAGACACTATGACAAAGCTGACACATTTCATCTTAGGAACTGTTCATATTTTATCTGTGAAAAGGAAGAGCACACATCACAGATGTTGGAATTTCTGCTGCTCTGGTTCGGCTTGGAAAGGCACAATGCAAACTGATAGATGAACACCCTGAGAGTGAATGTCCCACAGAGACACGTTTTCATTTTTCAAGATCTATCACTTCATGGCATTGCATCCTGTAGCACAACAATGTGATGTGTCTGAATAACAAATCACTGATTTCCTGCTGAACACGTAAAGGAACAATAAACATACTTTGCTTTCCTTTTTCTTTTGTACATATTATTCTGAGTGAAAATTATATGACAGTGTCTGAAGTCAAAGGACTGAGAAACAAGGCCACTTTGCCAGCATCCAAATTACCAAGGATGCAAATGTTTCATTTGTCTCTGTTCAAAACAAGGCGGGCTGTTTTATTTTTTAATGCCAGCATAAACCTATTTCCGTGCAACCCTCCCAACAAGGCTCACCAGATGCAGGCATGCTCTACTTACAAAACTGCCTTCTGATATTTAATATTAACGCATCTGCAGACTGCTTTCATTGGAGCGATTAGAAAAAAAACAATAAAGAACTCAAGGTACAGCAAACGGAGCATGCATAAATGTAATCTTGTGAAATGAGCTGATGTAAACGTAAACAGAATCTCCAGAATACCAACAGTGGATCCTGTAAGCAAATTACAAGCACATCTGCATCGGAGAACTGGAAAAATCCAGAAGTTGTGACCTTTGCCAGACAAGGCAGAGTTACAGGGGGCACCAACAGACAGCGTGCTCTCAGCACTGCTTCTCAGCAGCATTTCTAGTTGAGAGCTGCACAAAATCCGGTCAACCATCTCTGAAAGCTAAGTGACATCTTGCTTTGGATCCATTACTCGTGAATATTTAATCTGTGATTCCTCTTTTACTCTTGGTTATCATCTTCTTGACAGTAGTGAACAATTTCCTGCTTTTCTTTGTTTAAAAAGAAACAACACAACAACAAAAATAGAAAACAAAACCAATGTTGTCTCGCTTAAATAAACTGACTTTCAAATTCTATAGTTAAAGAGGAGAGAGCAAAGGTCATCAGTGCCCAAATAATCTTTCAAAACAAAACAATTAGCATAATCTCAATATATCACATCTTCCTTCAGTTCAGAATACTCCTGTAAGCCATCACATACTCCCCATAGGATTACACTGAACAAATCTAAATCAAAGTCAGGCCAAACCTCTAAGCTCTTCTCTCCTTTCTCCTTTTTCCAAGCCTGTCTTCAACACGTCATCTACCTGAAGTTTATCAACTCATTCCTTCAGCTTGCCATTTCTTTTGTTTTTCCACAGCAAAACGTAGGGACCACAGCATCACCTCATTTGTGCCTGGAAAAAAGTTACCCAGGAAGCTCCCTATTGTCAATAATAAAAGCACATCATGGAGAGATAAGCAACCCATGGAGCTGGATGTGTCTGGGTGTCATTTCCTGACATCACTTCACAAGGAAATTTAGCAAAGATGCTACAGTTAAAAAAAAAAAAAAAAAAAAAAAAAAAAAAGCAACATACAGCCAAATTGACTCTATTTTCTCTTACCCAGATTATGAAGGCCACAACTAGCCTTTAGAATCACCAGTAGTTACTCCAGTGACTTAAACAGCAGGAACAGGATAAAAGGCATTAAAGCAGAATTAGGAAAACAATACTGAGAATGTCTTAAAATTATTAGGCTACTTTATTTCATCTTTTTTAAACCAACCACTGCTTTACAGATTCACCAGCCTGCACCATCTCTTATCACATAGTTTATTGGGCTACTGTTACCACTACTGCACTAAAATATCAACTTCTATTTCAAAATAATAATTTTTAAAAGACACTCATTGCAAAGAACACCTTTGAGGAAAAAAACAACCTTATCAGACAGAGTACAGAACAGTCAAGAATTTGCCACTTACACCATCAGCTATGATATTTCTCCAGTCGTCTGACCTTCATTAAAAATGTTTCTACCCAGTCAAGTGATTAAAGTGATGAAAGGTCATTTAGCACGCTCTGTTCCTTAAAGGCACTCAGTCAAACTCATGCTGCAGAATATTTGTCTCAGAGAGTTTTGTGCTACAGAGATGGCAGCCAACACCGTCATTACGAACGAGTTGCTCATTTGTCTTACTTCAATTATACTTTATTACTAAAGCTTCTCTTAGCTGATGCTTTTCTTTTGTTTGTTGATTACAGTAAAAGACAAATCTGATTCAAATTATTCATGAAAGACTCCATAGCTTAGGTCAGTCTGGCCCTCCCGTTTCTCCACTAGCATCTTACATGAGGCAGCATAGCAGCTTTTCCAGCCACACTGTCTCTGGTTTAAAATGCCTTTACAAACATTGATATCTTGCATTGGTGTCATTCCCTTTCTTTCAAGATTACAAGAAGAAACCGTTTGATAGACCAAGTAAAGATTAATTCTATCACAGGTTTGAAACTGAAAACAAGAAAATTCATCTAGAACTATTTTTCCTTTCTGATTTTTCCCGTTTGAACAATTTTTATTACTTTTTACATTTTAACTCTTGGATCAAAACTATAGCTGATTTGAGCTATTTAAAATCAACATCCATGTGGGCTATACGTGGGGCATAATCCAATTCACTTTAAGCTAGGTTTTGCCAAGTCATCATTCTAATTGGTTTGTTAAATAACTGATGGTTTGTAAAATCACACTAACCTTTTCTTTTTTCCGCACAAACTGTTCTATTCCTTGGAAAAAAAATGATAAACAGATTACTAAAAAAATCTAAATCCATGCTCGAGTACAAACAGTTTCTCAACAACAACCACCACCACCATATGCACAAATACTCTGATAGAGAATCACAGAACTGCAGGATCACAAGGGGTGGAAGGCAGCTCTGCAGGTTATCCAGCCCAAGCCGTGCCAAAGCAGGTTCCCAGTCCCTCCGAATTCTCTTACAATTTGCACGAGTGGAAACAGGAAACCGAAAGGGAAAAAACGTGCAAAGAAATTTGGCAGTCAAAACCAACAATAATTACAAACACCAGTATTGAAGTAGCCTCAAGATTGTCTGGATCCCTGGCATTTTCAATATTAACTTCCATTCAGTTTCTAGAAGTTAGAAGCTATGAGCACAACGCCTTACAAATGTTCACTTATCGTGTTTCAAACTTATAAACATGATGCTGAGCTGGAGTTATTAGGCAGTGCTCAATGCAATTTTTAACTGCTTCTGGTATACCTACACATTCACATGGAGAAAAAAGACTGCCCAGCAACACCACACACATTAGCTCCTTAACATCATAATGGAAACATTATGACAGGAATCAAAATGCCTGGTGTGTAAGATAATGGGAATGTTCAGTAACCAGCTCTGCAACTGTTAAAGCAACCAGAGAGGTTTCAGCTAGCTTGGTATGGAATGGACATCAAGTGAGAATTACTTTCAAGGCACAAGTCTCCTCTCTCTGTCACCAAAGAAACAAAAATAAAAACCAAATTATGCTACTTATCACCACCCAGAAGAAAAATAATGGAAGAAGGAAATAAAAGCTCAAAAAAAATCTTGAATGTGCAACATGGTTGTTTTTCAGAATTAGTTGGAGAAGTAAAATGCTCTTGTCCTCCAAAAGGCATGTGTGGGTTTTTTGTTTTTGAGATGGATGGCATGAGGGGATCTTCTCACATGCAGTGTAGGAGCTTTGGAAGGACCTGGTTTATCAACTGGATTGAATCCCAAAGCGAATGTGATTTTCATAGCTGCATTTCAAAGTCTTTACCTTAAAGAATGTTTTATAAAACCATTAAAAAAAAAAAAAAACTTTTTTTTTTAAAAAAAGAAAAACAACAATCAGAAAACTTGAAAGAAAAACAGAAGCAGGAAGGAAAAAACTTATAGTGAGAATAGAGTACGGTGTTTGATTTTGTTTGCTTTTAGATAGCTTACGTATATTCAGCAATATTATTTTCTACTTATTGCTTGACTTGAGCTGCAATATTCAAAGCTTTGGAAGTAGAGAGCAGTGTAGGAGCAACGGTACCTGAGTGCTGCCACATCTCACAAACGTAAAGAACCTCATCCAGATGAAGTATGGTCACCACAGCCAATGACAAAAAAGAGCCACATTGCTCTTTTGAGACCGAATTTTGAAATTTGGTTGGAATAGCAGCAGAGAAGAGCAGAGTATCAAGGCATATTTTTGTTTTGATAATTTAAAGAATGCTTCATCATTTCAGCTAGAACCCATTTGTCTCCCCTGCCAAGGGATATCAGCAACACGTTTTCTTCTGAAGAAAGAACACAGTGAACTGATTAATCAAACCTTAAAACTGTGAAGCCATTTGTTAAAATACACGAGGGTATCAAAACAAACAGTTCTGGTGGTATTTGCTATGGTTAATGCAGTGATATTTTCAATGTCCTGTGCTTGCAGAAAATTGGCACTCTCTTCTTCCTGGGACTCCAGTGCTTCCAGTTTCTCAGCACTTGCCTCTGAATCACAAAAAAAAAAAGCAGAGACCCATTCTATTCCTGATTTTCTGCAGAAATCAGACTAAGGCTACTGAAATGCACACATTTGATATTGCAGTGTCTCAAGGCCTTTTTTTTTTATTATTTTTTTATTATTATTATTTTTTACAACCATGCAAAAGCATCATGCAACTCTCCTATTTTTTATTTTATGATATACAAAAGTAGGACTAATCGCAACTTCAGTCAGAAGTTACAAATGTATTTGAAGCTGGTTGTCTGAGCTTTCATTCTCAAAGGGAACCGTCACCTCCAAAGGGTGGCAGATAATAACAGAATGAACTAATAGCTCATTTTATCCACGTAGCTAATTGCTAGATTCTTTTCCTAACTATAAGAATTTCATTCAGTTTTTATGGATGTCGGTAATTTCACTGAGTTTGGTGATCTCCAAATGAAGACAAGACCATTGCTGAATCATTCCGTTTTTGTCAGAACAAATCCCTGTATACACACAGAATAAATGATATAAGCACTGCAACGCAGTTAAATCCATCATAGATTAATTATTACTTATCCTCAGTTTAGGAAAAAAAAAATATTTGTATGTTACATTCATAGATCCACAACCAAAATATCTGCTGTGAAAAATGGACAGTAAAGGAAAATCAGATCTTTGTTTTTGACAGTTCTTCACTTTCTTAATTTCAACTTTTCCAAACTTTTAAAAAATTGTCAAATATCTCTTTAGACAGGAAAATTTTCCTTATTACCTTTCATACTGACAATAAGTTGCCTGAGAATTCAGAAGTCTTATTACTGCTCACCAGAACTGCATGATGAATGGTTTCAATAAGGCCAAATCTTCTGACTTTACAGCCCTAGAAACCAGAATCTGTCATTTCTCAATTTCATCTAAAGCTGTTAGTGAAAGTCATTGTCATTTCAGCAAGTACTGTCTCTGCAAGAAGTGCAATGTCAGTGCTTCAAATTTCAGCCTCAGAAAGAAGCAGCCACCTACTTCTCACTGGGGCTAGACAAGACACAGAAGGTTGGCTTTGCGTTTGATTTACTGTGGTTTGCAGATGCATAAACCATATGGTAGGATAATGCAACTTTATATTATTGCATCTTTCATCCAAACCAAACACAACTGAATTCAAAAGCCTTTTGTCCTGTTTTGCACATTTGTCTTAAAACAATGATTGACATTTTGAGGTACCTTGTCACCATCAGTGCTCACAGTATTGAACACCCGGAATATTTAGGAAGGGCACAGACAGCTCAAAAGATTATTACGTTCTTGTGATAGAAAAACAATTCCACCGTATTTTTACTTAGAAACAGAATGAGAATCCCTACCATATCCTATAGAATCCTGGAATATCTGGAATTGAAAGGGATCCACAAGGACCACAGTGCCCTATCCATGGCTCCACACAGCACCACCCAAAATCCAACCCTAAATCTGAGAGCCTTGTCCAAATACTCCTTGAAATCCAGCAGCCCTTTCCAGGGCCCAAGCTCCCTCAGGTTAAGAACTTCTCCTAACCCCCAGCCTGACCCTCCCTCTCACAGCTCCGTGCCATTCCCTCAGCTCCAGTGCCTCCTCCCAGCCACTCCTGTATCCTTGTCCTCTAGGCACATCACCATCTTCATCGTCCTCCTTTGGACGCATCCTGGCAAGAGCCTGTGTTCAGCAGCAGTGCAATCACCTGCACAGCTTACTAAGTGTTACCTGAGCACCACTGATCAGGCCCTTGGACAATACTTTTCTTAGAAGTGAGAACTTCTCACTGAGATGTCTGCAGAAGACTTGCAATTTTAGTCAGCTCCTACCCACAACAGAAGTATTTAATCCATAGCCTCCAGGCTTTTTAGACAGGTAGCCACACCTTTCATTTCAGCAGAAAGGCTGGATGAGTGTTAAGAAATACACCCTAAAATAAACAAAAGGGTATTAGGACTCTTATTTAGAGAAAGTAATTAACTGAACTGATACCACAGATAAGGGTGCCAGAGCAGAATTTCCATTTCCCCACGGCACACACACAAAATTCATCAAAGTGAGAGGTTTAAAAGCCTGGCGTAGCAAAGACAGAAGATATTAAACTTTGCAAAACCTCATTTCTTTGGCCTCTTCCTCACCCCACTCTCCTATCACGTTTTTTTCTTAAAAGACATTATGTGTTAGGAGAGCAAAGCAGCCTGGGGAGGTGATATTTTACCATCGTCTGTGTGTGCTATTAATGCAGTTAAAAAATCCTCAGACTGGAAAAATCAGACAGATGCATCTTCCAGGTTCACATGTGCCAACTCCATCTGTTAAATCATTAAAACACAGGCTTGGCAGATTCTGGAGAAAAACACATTTGCTTTCATTATGAAGAGGAAGAGTAAACTTTCTTTCTGTTCTTGTAATTCCCCCTCCTCCACAATTACTTGAATGTGAAATCCTGCATGAGTGGGTTCTATTTAACTTGTTACTGAAAATAAAGCTGCTTTCCTCTATTTGGGGTGCATGTGTTAAATTGCATTTCATAACCTGGATTACTCAAACAGCTATGAAACCAAAGCTTATTGTTTCATGAAGATGCTTCATCATTTACCTTTTTGCTGCTTCTGTCTTGTTGCAGCACCTGCCCAGGCAGTCATTATCCTTATAGAAAAGAACCCATTCACATTGTGCTCCAGGAACAGTTTACATAAGGAGCTGCAAATCTGACCAAAGAAAGTTGCCAAACCTTGAATAAAATTATTGGTAACAATAAAGACTTACACAAATGTATAAAGAAAAACATTACTTAGAGCTAAAAAAGCAGCAAAATCCTACCCTAAATTCAGTACCACCACCCTGGTTTCCCCCACTATCAATACTAAATTGATTTATGCATTAGTTTTTCTACCACAGTCACTGTACAATCATTCTTCACTATGGCAACATTACTTATAGAGCATGTGTCTAAATATTGAGTCTTCTGAATGCAACCAAGTATGTCTGGGATCTCTGCATTTCAGAAGTATGACAGTGTAAATATTTTAAATCCCGTGACCTCCCACAGCTACTATAAAAAACAAACAACCCAGATTGCTGCAGAGTGCATTCCTTTTCCTTTGTGTTATGCTGAGAAACTGAATTCATTCTCCGGGCACAGAGCATTCCAGGCATTAATATCAGCCATATTTTTTGAAAAAGATGATGATCTTTTCAATGATGGTCACTAAATTACACTTAGTGGATTTCACATCTGACTAAGCTGCACAAATCTTATCAGGGATACAGTTAAAATTCATGTAAACAAAAGATCCAAAGCACCAACAGAAGCAAATTTATCCACTGCTGTAATTTTGTGAGCCCAAAGCAAATGATACTTAACATCATTAAAACACATCGCAATCAACCAGCTACAAGAGGGAAATTACCAGATTCTTTGGTCTTTAAAAATCACAGAGCAATTTTTTACTTCTGTGTCTAAGAGTTTCCATTAATATTTAAGTGCATGTCAAAATTTTACATTTACAACTTCAATCAATAAAAAATGCATTAGTAGTTTAAAAAATTTAGTGGGAGCATTATGTGAATTATCTTTAAATTTGAAGTGGAATCTTGTTCATTTTCAACTTTAAATAAGAGATACTTTATTTAAACTCAGCGGTTGCACTCAGAAATGCTATGAGATGTTCTTGTTTGCTTACAGTTCTGCAGCCAGTTTGCACCATCAGATTAACAGCTGTTTCTCCTCTAACGTTCTTAACAGCAGAGAGGAGAAAGGAGCAGCTATTTCACAAGTTATCTGCTTATGCAAAATAAGCACTGCTGCATAAAGAATATTCCACTGCACTGCCTTGAAGTTTCAGCAAGTCCTTCTCCCATGCAACATTCTGCATCAAGGCTCACAGAAGAGCTTTTGGCCTTGAAACACTGATCTTCATGCGTTCTAAACTGCAAACTTTATCACTGCTGCCAGGCTCCACAAAATGGCTGCAGGAGCTGCAGCCCCTTCACAAGCAAAGGGTTGGAACATTGCCTCGGCCAAAACTGCTACATCTAGTTCTGATTCTGAAACAGATCAACTGTGCTCCCACCCCACCATCCTAACTGCTCCTCCCCCAGAAAAGAACAACTGGTGACACGTTATGCACCCCATTATCAAAATGAAGAATTATTCTTGTGTTTGTGCAGTCCTGGATGGGCTTTGATAGTCTGGGGAAATAGCAGAACCATCGCTGTGAGTCACCCCAAGAAATAATATTTCAAAATATAAGAGAACAAAGTACAATGTGAGTACATTAAGCAGAAAAACCAAGCACTGGCATATTGCAGAACATAAAGCGCGTTATGAATGCTTCCAACACCAACAAAAAGTTCATCTAAATACATAAGAGCAGGTATTCTAACGCACGTGCTCAGAGAAAGAGCAATAGAGTACGTCTGGTAGAGACAACTTCACCGTGTTAGAGCTGCAAATGGAGAATTCTGAACTAAAAACAAATATCCTCTTAAATTGGAACACAATGAGACACTCACAGCCATCATCACCTACAGTCATCCTCAAGGGAAACAGAACTGCACGGCACTAACAGAATTTCCACTTGTTTGTACAATTTACAGAAGGCTCAGAAAAGTTTTACAGGCTTTTCGTCAGAAATAATGTGCTACTTATTCATCCTAGCAGTGATATTTTACACAGCACTCTGGGATCAAAATGCAATTTCAACAATAATATATTTTCTGATGTTCTCCAAGGAAAAATTGCTAGTTTCTTCTCTCTAAAAGGATTTAAATGGAATAACATCTGTGTTGAGATTATTGTGAATATGTTAAACTGACAGTATGTCTCTAAGGGGCACTGCTCATTAATGTTCTGTGCATAAAATTAAAACCTGAAATATATTTTTCAATCCATTTTGAATCATTTAAGCAATTCTCATGCAAAGAAACTATTATGCTGCAATAATGTATTTGCGGAGTTGAATATGAAAGCTATTAAAATGTCCCAGACCCCCTGCTTTCCATGCAAAAAGAAAAAAGGCAACTCTTCTGATTTGAAACACGCACTTATTGAGAGAAAAAACACTTTCAAAGACTGTGAACTGTTTGATTTCAGTTTATATAATGCAACAGAACTCTAAATTGTCTTCTTTGCTTCACTGTAACAGACGTTATGCTGAGGTACTCCAGCACATAGCTGGGGAGAATTCCAGGATGTGTTGCACATAGGCATTACAAGAACTGTTCACTCAGAGAAGGGTAGCAGTGGTGGTCATAATCTGTGATCTTTTCAGTTGTAACAGGCAGCATCCTGCAAGTCCTCTGCAACCCGAGCAGAACTCAGAGGTAACCAAACCAAGGATTTTGATGCCAAAAAGTCCAACAATTTGACAGCGTAAAAAACCCTCCACAGCACCATAGAAATAACTTTGGGAAGCACATATATCAAACTCCAACAGCTACAGCACAAACAAAAGCAATGGATCTTCACAAAGCCAAATTTAACAGAAATTATTGACAAGTATCTAAATCGGTTAAGATTGCTCATACCTCTCAAGCACAGAAACCTGCAAAAAGCTGTAGCTGTGACATTTTACAGACAGAAAACAATTTTAAATTGGGATAATAGAAATGCCAGACACCACTCAAAAAGCCATGGGATAACTACAGCCGCCGTAAGATCATGACCATTCTAAATTTGGCTACAAAATACAATCATTCTCAGCACACCGCGGATTCCTCTAATAAATGGTAACCCAGGAACTCTACTTAACATATTCCTTGATGTGATGGACTTCAGCAGGGTTCTTTTTTGTTGCATTTTTAATTATTGTTTCATTGCTGTTCGGGGCTTTTTTTGTTTGGTTGGTTCGGTTTTGTTCTTGGGTGAAGACAGAGTCCATGGTCTCAATAGGACTTAGTTTACTTAAAAGAAATCACAGCCATCCTAACAAAGCAGTCTGCCACTCAGCAGCCTACATCTGAGGTATTATCCAGAAACAGTGTAAAAATAGCTGGAGTCTTTCACTGATCTCTTCTATTTGACTTCCATACTCAGTGCTGTAAAAAGCAACATGGGGCAATAAGTACAGAACTACCAATAATAATCAACATTTTTTGGTAAACATTTTCAATGCAAATGCATAAGTATAGATTTATGTATGGATTTAAATACACCTCAACATCCATCTTCATCTTCAGAGGCTTCCCCTCAGAGGAGGAGTGGTAACATGTAAGCACAAAGGAAAATAACGCCTTTCAGGTTTTCAGATGGATGCAAAGACAGCAGTGCTTATAGTGAGAAGTGCAGCCCTTAACAAATAAAGCCATAGAACACAGGCTGCAATACAGCACTGTGGGTTTCCTTACCTCACATCTGCACAGATTATTTATAGATTATTGGCACCTTCCAGCCAAGCAGCCCAGTCAGAACACTGACAGTTGCCCCACGGAACCGCCAGATGTACAGCAGCAGCCACACCACGCTGGGAGCGCATGGCGCTTACTGGTCACTTCCAAGCTAGTGGCACAGCCCTGAGACAACTCCTCAGATCACTAACAATGTGTTTTTCACTACACGTTCCTATATTGCACTGAATTTCTCAGATAGAAAACAGCAGTTGTAAACTTCTACTCCTCAACTCTAAACTTCCGTAAGTTTCACAAAGTGGAAAGAAAGTCTTTCCTTATCATTTGTGTCGTTGCTTTCATGGTGAGAGTTACTGCAGTTCATGATGAAGTGCACTGTTAGAACAGCACAGGAGGAGGACAGGGTTTGAAGAATCTCTGAGCACTTTCATGTTACTGCACACCTGAATCTACCAAAAGCTGGGAGAGTCCTTAAGGTGCTAAGACCTCCTCAAAGGGAAACAAGATTAGTTTCTCAGGAACTGTCCTGCTAGCTGATCCCCAAACCTCTACCTACACTTACCTTACATGCACACAGAGTAGTAAAATAGTAAACTAGCAATAGCCTTTATCTCTTGATTCTCAGAGAAGATGCTCAGCTGTACTTTTTCCTGGTAACTCCAACATGAACAATGCAGAGCTCTTATTAAAGAGATCAAGGATTTAGATCTAATTACAACTCTGCACTGAATACCATACAGTAGCAGTTTATGCTTATAGTTCATGTAGTAGAAAACATAAAAACATTCAAAATACCCTCTGCAACAACAACAACAACCTCTTTCTTATGTTTTCCTCCCCAGTCTGATGAGAAGCAGAGGATTCTTATCTCTACTGGCAAGAATAGTAGGCACAATAAAAACTGTGTAGTTGATAATGTAATGCTGGAATTAGGCCCATGACTTAGTGCTGGCCTTGTAACCAAAACTGAACATTACAGAACAGCTGTTTTAGTGTACTGTCAAACATAAGGAGCTTTATACCTGCACCCACAGAACCTGAGCACAAATATGATCTAGAATCACTCTCAGTTCATTCAGTGGAAGTTGAGGTGCTCATGAACAACACTTGCAAAATCCCACTTAGAGCCTGAAAGAGAACAGGTTTGCTCCTTCCAAGCAGTTTCAAAGATTAGCAGAGCTACTGTATGCTAATTTGGACATTTCTCCATGAACAACCAATATAAAAAGCTTTCACATTTTCATCAGTGTAGGCATACAAAATTCCCAGAAAAACTTAACTGCTTTTGAAGACCAGTAATGACATAAGCAAAGCCATCACTGCTTTATATAACATCTCGTGTGATAAAAAGGTCCACCTACCCTTGGTTGCTCATCTTGGCTCATGCATCACACTCCACTGTCTCCATTCCGTTCGTTGTTTTGATTGCAGAAACACAACCATTCATGGAGCTGTTCTGTGAAACACAGTAGATCAGTGACCTCATTTCCACTTATCGAGGAGCCTGTTTAAGTCACTTCGGTTCTCTAATTACTTCAGAGAGCAATACCACCTCTACCCATACCAACACAACATTCCAAGGCTATAGTGTTGTAAACAGACCCAGCAGTAACACCCAGCCCTCCATCACTGTCCTGTCTCATACTGCTGGCAGCATTTGTAGAACCACACAGAAGAGCGTGGGTCAAATCATCTCGTTTCCTACTTAGACTTGACCACGTTCAAACATGCACCTTAAACTACCTATGTACCTACCTATTATTTACTTCATTTGTGACGTGCTGACAAACACTGCTGTACGTAACTACAAGCTGTAGACTTTCCATAAATGACCTCTAAATATCAATGGATACTTGACCTTAAAACTTTTTGTACAGCTGACAGTTCATTTAACCCCTATCTCACTTTGCTTCCCTATACTGCAAGTTTTTTAATATCATCCCATGCTCAGAAGAACCAAATGACAGCTCCAGCTGACGGCTCACCCCCTCCTCTCAAAGACCATCAGTTAAGCACCAAAAGAGAAACACAGAACATTATTAGGCTCTATTTTCACTAAATTAGTATGAAGTTTCATTCCCTCCTGACAAATGCTACTGCAGGATAAACCCTGATACATAATTATATATATTAACATGAATTGGATTGCTTTTGTTAACAAGTTACTTGTCTCACACAAAACATCTAGTCTGCAATAAGAGGGCTCCTGAGATAACTGTAACTAAGCAGCAGGGGTTAATTAAATAGGACAATGAGTAAGCAGTTATGGGTGTGATAGCAGACCCAGCTGATCTAATTGCCAGGCTAATTATCAAACAGAGAACCAAGAAACGGCACATAAGTGAAATATTGCATTTGTTGATAGTTTGATTTTTAGAGAGCTGCATCAGTGCTGTTCTAGGGCTGCAGAGTGCCTTCCTTCCCTCTAATTCAAATAGAAGTTCTCGGCGTACCTACATGACAGCTGGAAACATTTACAGCCTTCTCACGTGCAAATATTTAAGACTTTTAGATACTTCGCTTGACAGTAAAGAAACAAATAGCAAATAAGCATTCAAACCCACTACCTATAAACCACCCGGCTAAGGTCAGAACGCGTCTGCATTTATATTATAATGACCATAAGCGTCCAACAGCGGGAAAAACGATTTGCAGCCTCAGTCCAAACCAGCTTCCATGGAGGGGCGGGGAATTACTTCAAGCCCTCGCGCCAAGAGGGGCCGCTTTCACTGCGCAAATTCTGAATTCCTCAATTTAGATTTCTAAAGGAGCTGAAGGAGGAGGAAAAAAAAGAAGAAAAAAAAAAAACAGAAAAAAAAAAAAAGCGCCAAAACGACGTGAACTTTGTTACAAACTGCACGCAGTTGGGGTTTTCATTGGAGGGCCATAAAGCGCCGCAGCTCTGCCCAGGGGCGGCAATGCGAGGCGGCAGCGCTGAGCTCCGCCGGGCTGCACCCCCCGCCTGGAGCTCAGCAAACGCCCCCTGCCCTGAAACACTTGTCACCTGCTCCGCTCTGACGTGTATTCCTAGCGAGTAGCGTCCAGAAAATAAGTGAAAATGATGGGAGAACGAACTACAGCAGCCCACCTCCCTGCTCTCCTTAGGAAGCGGCGGGTGCTGGCAGCCCTTCGCCTGCACAACGCGGGTCATCTGTCGCTCGAGGAGCGCCGCTCTCTCTGGAGAGCAAACAACGGAGCCGCTCCGCGCCCCGACCGCGCGCACGGCCACGCGCTCATTGCCCCGCAACGGCCGCAGCGCGCGGCCGGCAGGGAAATGGCAGAGCCGCGCAGCGCCGTGGCTGAGGACAGCTGCTGGTAGCGGCCCGCAGAGCCCTTCTCTTTTGCCCCCTCCGCTCAGCAGGGGCGGGAGGAGCTCGCTCGTGCTTTCGTTTCACGGGCACGAGGGTACAGAGCTTTGGGAGGGCAGGGGAAGGCGGGCAGCTCGGAGCTCGAGCTTCAGGTGTCACCACAGACACCTGCGAGGAGCTGCGTTCACGTGCATCATCTCCTTTCCAAGCCGTGGGAAACAGCTCCCATCACCTCCGCTCAGAGAGCTGTCAGCACAGCCGTGCTGCTCGGAGGCAGAGGGCTGAAGGCTCACACTCTGCTGTGCTTTTTATCGGGCTCGTTGGTTTATGCTTTTAGAATATAGCTGAGTCTTCTCACACGTTTCTCCATTTCAGGAAACGATACGTTGAAAGTGAGCTTGAAACTGCAAGAAGATGGTCTCACAAATGGGGATTTTTGAAAACAGCTCTTGAGGAGGTAAAACAGGACGGTGCTGGGTGAGGTGTGGAGCACGATGGCACACGAGGCTGTGCAGACACAGCAGTGAGCGCACAGAGGAGTGCTGTGCGTGCTTTACTAAGCCAGGTTCACAGTTTGCAAATGCAGTACCTTTAAAGGTGGGCTCGGGGTTCCGACTTTCCTCTGAATGAAATGCAGCAAGTGGTAATTGATATGCCACACACATCCTGATGTATTTCTCCTGAGAAACACGGCTCCCAGCAGTGCTAACAAGTACGAGATGCACACTGACAGGAAAACATTTCCCCTTTGTCTATCCATATGGTACATTAAAAACCAAGGGGGAAAGGTTCTAGCTAATTAAAATTTCAGTGGAGAAATTTACGGAGAACTAAAATATTTGGAGAGGTGTCTATTCTCACCAATGTTTAGATATGAGAATCTAGCGTCGCATAACGTTAGGTTGGAATCATGATCTTTCATTGCTGAAGAGCAGGATCTGTGTAGGCCCTGAATGCAGCCGTACGTTTACCCTACATGAAGCTGGAAGCACTGCATCCATTGCAGGATGTTGGAATATTGCTGTAGGCATCTACGTCAGCACCTCTGAAACATTTTGTCCTCTGAGCTTCAGCATCCATCCGTGACAAGCACTGTCTGCCACTCACACCACCTTTGCACAGTGCTGATAGATGGGTAGCAGAAAAGCTGGCAAACTCAATGTGTTCTTATTGGTGAACTTAGTCTTTGCCTTGTGGTCATAGAAGGTACATAAGATATAATTCTAGCCCTTTCTGGACATCTGGTGCAATGAAGAGAGTTGAATCACTCAGCAGCATTTTGCCTTTCACCTGAAATTCAAATTTATATCACTTTCTGGGGAAAAGAAAAAAAGTACACAACAGAAACTTCCAAAACACTACAGTATGTGCTCGTGTTTTAAATGGAAAGAACAGAGAGAACAGATGCAACAGTCAGGTTAATGGGATAGATATCAGAGCCCATTTTTTTAATGGTGACGTTTTTATTTCAGTTGACTGAAGATGAAAAGAAAAAAAAACCAAAGCCCAAGATAGAGCTTCCAGAGCATCTGCGGATTCGACCTGTGACACCTGTGGAAAAATATATTAAGGTTAGAAATTAGATTCTGAGATTGCAGTACAGCCTGTCTGAAGAGACCACCCAAGCCCTAAAACCAGTTGACTTGTAGAGGTGGGCCTCTAGCTAAAGGTCAGAGTAAATTGTATTAGCGGCCCAAGCAATGCTTTAAAAGCACTCATTTAAAACAAGGAATTGCCCTTTGGATGTGGTTGTTAGTTCACAGAGCTTTATGTATGAAATCAGTTTCCCTAAAGCACGTCCCCGTTCTCTGTGACATCGAGTAACACAGCAGTCAGCTGTATGGTTTATTATAGAAGAACGCCCAGAGCAGTCACTGTTCAGATATACACGCACACACCTTACTTCAAGGCTTAGCATAGACTCCTCTCTCAATTTTAAGTAGTGATCAAGATGTGGAGATTTTTTCTAGCTTTGTGCAAGCATTATTTTTGGCTGAGACACTGCCTCTGTTCTTTTAGTGGCACAAATTAGATCAGCTGAGAGAAGTGAGTTCTAATGAGTCAACGTGTTTGATTTATAAATACACAGCGTCCGAATCCACCACCAAATAGAATAACCATAGAGCTAGATCACCAACAAGGGGAGAGGAACCCACTCGTAGAAGGAGAGGCAGAACGTGCCAACAAAAAGCAAGGGTAGTGTGCTCTGAGAAGATTAGGGAAACAAAAGAGACTAAATTTCAAGGGATTCCAAGGGTGGTAAGATAAGGTGAGCAAGTACTTCTACTGAGACTAAACTGAATAAAAGAGCAAGTGCTGAGAGTGACAGAAATCAAGTGGCGGCCCTTCTGCCATTAGCGCTACTTGTTCCGCAGTTTTGTCCCAGGCATCCAATTTGAGTGGCTCAGGTTTGCCTTTCCTACACCGTCATGTGTCTTTCTGCATGTTCACCTTTATAGTAACAGACCGTATCTGTTCTTCTCTCTAGGCTGGATTCATGCTTCTTCATAGTCCCTTCCCCCAGATCATAAGTAGGAAGTGATTTCCTTTATTATCCTGCTTGGTGGGTGGCACTTCTGGCCATAAAAATTATCTTTTCGGAGGAACTGCTCCACCTAAATATCACAAACATTTCTAGTCTTGGCCAAAGAACAAAGTGAAGTAACTCTGGCAAGAGAACTGAAACATTGTTCTCTTACTGTGTGTTTCTCTACTGAGTCCCCAGATGATAAAACCATGTAAGTGCCCAACTGAGATGATTCAGCCAAAGCAAGCACAGCAGTCACTGAACAGAGGCTGCTGGCTTTTGCTTTGTTTCCTTTTTAGCAAGATTAGTTGCAGATTAACTTGATGCTTACCCATCTTTTAAAGTAGAAAGTGGAATGGATGAGTACTTCTGGACATAGAAGCCAGCTTGGTCAGTAATATCTTTAGCATTTGGCCACAGAACTGTTATTCCATGGCAGCACTGCTACCAAAAACACTGCAGCAAGTATAAAGTGCTGTTTTTCCTGTTTAGAGAAGGCAAGTAGCTTAAAGATTACTGTTAAAGCTGAAGAATAAATCCTTCTAATAATGGAAAGCCCTTAGAAATATATTGAACAAAACTGTGTACATGAAGAAAATGTATAATATGTATTACTGAATGATAATTTTGAGTTTTGATTTCCTGTTATATCTACCAGTCAAGGCACTAAAAGACTTCTATAAAGAATCATAAATGAAAGTTAGTTACTTCACTGGAATTTGTCCATTGAACTTCCCTTTTCCCCTGTGCCTTGCTACAGAATGGGACCTAAATTACCCTAATGACTTTTTATATTATGAACCATCCTGTTTTATAAATCAAACTTGCATGCAAGTAGGCAATCTTCCATAAATGTCAGTGTGCATTCAGGATATTAATTAATCAGAATGCATTTAAACTCACTATTTTTATGCATTCTCATTTCCACCCACAGTGGAGCACAAAGGAAGATGTTGCGTGACAGAAATTACCATCAAAATCCTTTTAATCATTGAATTCCACGTTTTACTTCTATTCTAGGTGGATCCATCTCCTCCAGTTCCAAGGACTTCCCAGGGATTTATTGGCTGGAGATCAGCTGTTCCAGAGCTGCAACTTGAACGTTGCTTTCAAATCCAGAGCTGCAAAGGCGCCTTCTCCAAGGATCTGCGCTGGCCACGCGAGCCCTCTGACTGACAGCAGGAAACAGCAGCTGGGCACATAGAAGCACTTGCATTCCAAAGTTAACATTCACCAGTAGATTGTTCAATGCCTGTATAAGCACCCACAATCATTGTGGCAATGTGTGAACACCAAGATGCAGCATTTCGCTTGCTGCAGATTTTTTGGCACCTATAGCATTCATGCTGTGAATACTGCTTCTGGGTTGCCTAGTTTCCAGTAGAGCTGCCTGATTGGTTTAAGTAAAGCTTACAAAGGCCATTCAGTAAAATAAAGTCACTTTCTAAAAGCAGTTTTGGTATCAAAAGTGTTTTTTGTTGTTCAGAATATAAGTTTCTAAGCATAAGATTCAAAACAAAAATATGCCACCAAGTATTTATGTTGCTGCAGATTTTTTATACCAATGTTTATATCGATCAGGACTGGTACGAACTCAGAAACAGACTGTTGAAGTCTAAGTAACTTCATTTAAAAAAAAAAAGAGAGAGAGAGAAGCTAAATTGGCCTTCAAGTATTTTCTTGCACTGAAAATTTCTAAATACATCCATCTTCATACATCATTTAACACGTTTTGTATAAAAAAGACAATGTGTTATCAAATCACTGCTTATGGCAGGCCTATTTTCAGAAATATTTGTGTAGAAACAAAAATAAACACACGAACACCACAGCAGCTTCTTGAATAACCCGCCAGGCGCTCCTCAGTTTATCAAACACTCCCTCTTTGGTGGGAAGGTTCGTCGCACAGCGCTGAGGTTTGGCTGCCTGTGGAATCTCACCTGTATCCTGTTTACCAAACACAGCAGCATAGCAACCACAGCACAGTACGACACAGCATGGAGAGAGAAAATAAAATACATTTCCATACTGTCACCTGCCATTAAATCAATCAAATATCTGAGCGAGGATCGGAATCAGCACTGGGTCCCTCCTGCCTGGCACTCTCAGATAAAGCTGTGTGAATTGGTTCCTCCTGTAAGCGATGAGGAATCCAAGGTGTTAGGTTCAGAATGGACATGTTGGATGCTGTTCAACACTTCTTGCTATCCTTTTAGCAAAGCAAATGGAGATGAGAGGAACGTGTTAACAGCAAACCACATGAATACCTGTTCACATACAAGAGGTTGTTTCTGAAATCTGTAGAATTTGTTCTCTTGTACGGAGTCTTGCAAACTGAACTACATTTTACATTACACACATGTTCATTAACAGTAAGGGATTGCCATGGGAGCTATTGGTGCAGCTATCTCAGTGTTGGAGGGCTCAGCCTTTGCACTTCATCACCCACCTGCAGATTTGCCAGGACTTCTGAAAACTCACAAGGAGCCTCATTTAGGTGCAGCAGTTGTTTGCAGATTCTAGTTCTAGTTAACTAATGTATAACATTGAAAAACTGTTAAACAACAGACTCCAAGAAGTCCATACAGGCAATTCTTAGTAGTCCTCATTACTTAGGGAGAAAAGGCTTTCCTCTGTAATCCTGCTGCTAGATCTCCACTGTTTTCTGCAGCAATCAATTCGTGCTTGAGTCAGCACTGAGCCCTTGGCTTTCATAGCAGTAGGTCAGCAGCGTTTGTTCTTTCCCTCTTCCCAAGAAATGACTCACAATGATCAACAGCCCACCTACTTTTTTTACATCCAGTTCCAAGTGCCCACAAAATAACTATGTTTTACTTTTTCCATATTCTTTACAAATAATGGAGAAGTGAATCACATCCTTTGGAAAAATTACCGAAGAATGAGAATGCGCAGCAGAACTACTGCAGCCTTAAAAAACAGAATAAAGAATTACTTGGAATCACACACTGGAAATTTAAACTAAATTGCACTTTAGCTACTAAGTATACATGTTAAACTGTTCAATGAAAAAGCAAGATAATTATATTTTACATCATTTTTCAATTTTAAGTGCTTTCTTGTCATTGCTATGTTTCTGTATTTATGTAAGTGTGTGTCTCTATACGTAACATGGTTCCTCAGCTTTTAAGGTCACGCACAGATCCTTTTATTCTTGTTTGATTTAGATAAACAAGTATTGTAACATTAATATGTAATTTGGTAGCAATAAAATTACATGGATTCCAGCAAAATGAAAGGGGAGCTTCACAACCACAGTTTTAAAATGTTACATTACAGGTCCAGAGCTGGCATCTGATATCCAGTAGATGTTTGTATGAAGTGAAAACCAACTCTGTGTGAGTCACTGATTTTGGAAGCTCAAATAAGCTCCTCGTCCACCACCCATCGTTGGACATTTCTGAATCTTATTTCCAATGTCTGAGTATTGACTCCATATGAACAATTAAGTGGTGTTTTTTTTCTTTTTCTTTTTTTTACTATACTTTCTATCATTTATAGTGCTTTTACTTCCAGAAATACTTTGATAAAGATAATTTGGGGGATGGATAAACATTATTGCCTAAAATTTTAACTTCCTATAGGGTAAATCTGTGAAGTGCTGACCCATACATTTAGGATTTTGGTATTCAAGAATACACCAA
The DNA here is from genome assembly GCF_026119805.1 of Tympanuchus pallidicinctus. Taxonomy (NCBI): domain Eukaryota; kingdom Metazoa; phylum Chordata; class Aves; order Galliformes; family Phasianidae; genus Tympanuchus; species Tympanuchus pallidicinctus. The sequence continues at coordinate 2,652,292 of NW_026294722.1, forward strand.
CTAGAAACCTTTCTTTTCCCAGCACATTTAATTTGACTTTTCATACCTAAAAAAATGTGTGAAGTGGTTTTAGATTTGCAACTGACAACGTACTGCCCAGTCAACTGCCTCCATCGTGAGCCCAACTTGCTGATACAGGATTATTAAATCATCTTGTAAGGTTTAAACCTGGCATCTCATTTCTGAAAATTAACCTATTTTTTGGAGCCAAGTTGCACACATAAATGTCACTGCATGCTGTAAAATATCACACTATTTCCAAGGTCGGGATGGTGTTAGTAAATTCAGTGCACATCGTGGGGGAAAGGCTTCATAACACAATTAAATCACTTCAAAAATGCAGCAAAAGTTGGGAGAAATGTAATTCTGTACAAACGTCTAAGCCTCTGCTCCTATGCAAGTCAGAGCAGAAAGAGCTGCTTCTAAACAAGCATAAAATGTTACATGGATTATTTTTAACCAAAATTTGAAAATGAGATGCTATTTGTCTTCTGTGCTCCAGAGTAAGCTTCATTTAATGTAGACATTCATCATGCTTTTGGTGGCCTGAGGCTCCCGCCGGCAAAGTGAAACAGCAATTCCTCCTTAGCTGACTCACATTTTTCAGAGAGCTGAAGCCATCTTGTCTTCTGACTGCACTTTCAGTTCAATTCGTTCCTTGCTATCATGCTGCTTTTAAAGAGAAACTGCAGAGTACGCTTTCAGAATTCTATGCAAAAATACTTGTGTATTTTGTACACAAGCAACAGCAGTACATGAAATCAGCCACGCACCTTTTGTGACTGCAGATGTGTGATGAAATAATAGTAGGGACTTGAGTTACAATTGTATTTAAGTTGAAGAACTATGAAATCAGAATTATCCTTCTCATAAGCGCTTGCTTGCTTCATCAGCCACATCACTGGGTAGCAAAAAAAACCCTTTTCCTTCACAGTGCATTCTTCTCTGCATTCTTAGGACTGGCACACAACTGGCTCTTGCTATTTCTAATTTAATTAATACAAGATATTTTACAGAGATCTCAAAGTTGAAAGACTCGTATTTATTTAAAATGCATTTTGAATCGGAGTGAAGATTTTTGATTACATGACAGTGAAATGGTGATTCTGTGTAAGTAGCACTAATCAAATTGCAGTCACAGCCAATTGATTTTGCTGCTGCAAAGAGTGGCCACTTAGAGAGTAACTAATTGCTCTTCTACATGGGACATTTCTACAGAGCCCCAGCCGTCCTCATAGATAACCACTCAGCTCCTAAGTCTGTACAGAAGTTACCATCCCAGTTCCTGCTGCTGGCCGCTCTGCAGCCTGTGTTTCATTCTGAGATCACTTGCCTTTCAAAAGGAAGGATATTGAATTTTATTTTTTATATATTTTTTTTCCTTTTTGGAGACATAAGGCTCCCCAGTCACACGTATCATTTCCTTCAGTGAAGGATTCTTTGTGGTTTCTTGCACATTCTACAAAGCACCAAACACCAGCCATTATCAACCAGCCCCAAACCTCTACTCCCACGCGAAGCCCAGTCCAGGTCACTCCTTGCATTAGGTTTCTAAATGCAAAACCCTAAATGTCATTGCAGCAAGACAGATAAGGCCCGCTCACAGCCTATTACCTCCTTCCTGGCTCCTGTGGTTTTCACATCCCATCACACTGTTATTTAACTGGTCGAAAGCTTGTCAAATAATTCCATAGGACTACAGTGTAATAAACTGAACTGTACTGGAAAATGATACCATCGTGCTGTGACACTGATTGGGTTCAGTGTAAAAAATGCTACCCCTTTGATCTGCTCTATCAGACATGGAAAGGACAAGCCATAAAGCAGTGTTCAAAACAAAACCAGAAACTTTCCAGAACTAACAAAGAAATTGCTAACATCTGATTCACATTACACCAGCAAAACAGAACTCTGGAAAAGGACCTTGTTTTGATCAGATGACTTGGAGATATTCTTGATCTTAGGGTCACTCACACACATCTCAACACTTGCTATGTTACGAAGAACAAGGAGATTAGAAGACCATTCTTTCTTACATCTGGGTGGTACGTTTATTTTCATAAAGGTTTCTAACAGAAAACTCTCTGATATAACCTGAACAGTACCACAGGACAGCTTTTCATCTCGGAGCCAAAACTCTCAGCATGCTGTCACCCTTAAAGTAAGATACACTTATCAGTCTGAGCACTGCGTTTTGTACACCCTTACAGAGCATGAAACATTCAAAACTCTCCCAAGGCAGTCAAGCCACTGAGCACCTAGCACAAAGCATGCAGAGCAACTGGGACGAGCGTTCTGAAGCACTTGTCTTTGCCCCTCTATGCTCATGAGCTGCCTTCAGCTGGCTGCCACGGAACAACGGGTTGCACACAGTGCTGGGGGAGGCAGTGCAGCAGATGCTCAGAGAAGGATCAGATGGGATCAGACATAAAAGTAAACACAACAGGTTAATTTTAATTCCTGTTTGCTTAAGCATACGCAGCTCTACTTGCTATAACACACAAAACTCTTAGTGGACACATGAGGCAATCTATTCTTCAGAACACTGCCACTTCCAAAGGTTGTAAAGCAGATCAGCAGAAAGCATCATTGCTTCTGATCCCCAATGTAAGATTTTTCCAGCCTTCGATGCTTTTTTTCATTCTCAAGTCAGTACATTGATCTCAAAGGTAACATAACACAGCCTTAGTAAACTTTCTGTAAGTACAAAAAATTCACCGTTTAGCAACAGCACAGGAAATTGTAGATCAAAGCCTGGTTGTTACCTCTAGGCACATTATTTCTTTTTGTAAGAAATGAGAGCATCTGAAAAAACTGAACTTGAAGTAAGCGTGCTTCCTCCTCTTTGGAAATACCTAAGCAAGGTTACATGTTACGTTATACTCGGTACATTAGAGCACAGTGCATTAAAATTTCTTCTTTAGAGAGTAGCTCTGAGGATAATTACTTGTCCTGCCTTTTGTATCTTTTACGTTCATTGTTCCTGATTTGCAATGGCAACAAAAAGCTATGGATTTTGAGGACAACTGAGAAAAAATTGTTTTTCACCCAGGAGTGAAAAATTCCTTCTTTTCAGTAGGAATTATCTAAAAGTTCTGCATTTCCTGTTAACAAACTGAGAAAACTCTCAGTTTTTCCTACACTTCTCCCATGGCCCTGGGCAAGCTGGCCTAGTGTTACATAGGGAGGTTGGTGGCCCTGTCTGTGGCAGGGGGTTGGAGATTCGTGATCCCTGAGGTCCCTTCCAACCCGGGCCATTCTGTGTTTGTGTTGAAGTTTACCCAGCTGAAGTTATGAGGGTTTGGTCTGAATTCATTTTGTGTTGAAGGATCTTTAAACCCACGGCCATTGCATGCTTATTACAATAATGAATCAAACTACAACTTTAGGGATTCTCCAGTTTCCTTTAACTGTTTTGGAATGGAGGAAAGCATTGCATCACTAAGAAAATTATAATAACAGATAACACATATTTATAGACTTTAATGTGAGCCAGCTGACCAGGTCTCTATTCCAAGCTCTACTGTTTCCTTATCACATGATAAGGTTCTGCAGCCTCTTTTGGTGATATGTACTGCACAGCTACACAGCTATATTGAAATATGGCTGAAATTATGAAGTGATGAGTCAGTACAACACATTTTTATTAATATAAACTACATCTTCTACTCTCACGTACGTTGCCAAAGCTCGACCCAACTGTAAATTTGGCAATTCCCTTCATATCTTTCTCCTCCATGCATTGTGTGATTCAATAAAAAAGCCGCGATTGAAATAAACCTGAGAATTTCAAAGCATCAAAATAGATGCAGTCACATTGCAGAAGAAACAGAAATAAACAGAACAAAGAGGATCCTTTCTTCTCCCCCCCATCCTTTTCAGTCATGTAGTTACACAGCTCCACTGGATACATTTGACCACAGGATCAGGCCTCATATGTACAGAGCGGGATCACAACCGGGCAGGCATCTTGTTAAGCAATGCTTGTAACAGTTCAGACAACTGCACAGGGAGTATGGAAACGGCCGTTTCTCTCTCTGCTCTTTATTCAGTCCATCTTTCTGAGACTGCTTTCCAGAGGGATCGTTGCTGTAGCAAACAGCCTCTCACCAAAACAGGACACGGCAGCCTCGCCCCCACGCCCTGCACGCACACACGCACGCTGCTGTCTCTTGCCTTTCCGAGCGGTGCCTGCAGGCTGCCGTGTGACACCCGGCTCGTCGGCCCTCTGAGCAGCACACAGCCCTGTGCTCTGCCTGACCCAAACCTGACAAAGCCTTCTCACTTCTCGCAGGCTGAAAACAGCCCCCCTTCTCCTCCTGAAGTGAGAGACGGTTAATGCTTTTATTCATCACAGGGGAGCAAGACAAACCCAGCCATGCTAGTAAATCTCCTCTGCTTGCTGACATGCGTCAGACACAACATTCTCATCCTTAAAAGCTGGAGCAAAAACACAAACAAGAGGCTCCCTCCCCCCACCCCTCCCTGAAAAAAAACAAACAAAACAAAACAAAAAACCAACCAGCAAGGCACTGTCCTTGTCTGGAAAAACCAAGCAGACATTATGCTCTTATTGCCAGAGCACACTCCTATCCTTTGTTTAAATAAAATCCACAGCCATTTCTTGTGCTCCCCATTATGTGCAGCGCAGCTTCCATCTCAGCACTACGCTTGCTGAAAGAGCAAACAGTCCTTTAGCAGAAGCCAAGGTATAGTTACTGAACAATGCCAATGCCTCATGGGCTGGAGAAAAAGCAGGAAGGGACACTGCTTATCCATTCACCTGAGCAGAGGGGCATCATCTGCACATTGCTTCTGCCGTGGCTGCAGTCAGTTCTCTGGTGAGACATAAGCAGGGGTAACAAAACTGCCCTTCTTGCTTAAGCCCAGGTCCTGAGAAGTCAGGCTGGCTGTGCGCCTCTGTCACAGGGCACGGTGGGTCTGTGCAGCAGCGCTGCTGCTGGGTCAGGGACTGTGAGGAAGAAAAGAGCTCCAACACTTCCTGCTCTTTCTCTGCAGCACGGAACACCAGGAGATGGCCCCTGACTCTTCAAGATTGTAGAATTTTCTTCAGCTTGCACTTCTGGATGGCTCTGACCAGGGCACTTTGTCAGGGGAAAGGTAACTCACTGCAGGGCCAACCAGACAACTCCTTGGCTTGCAGGGAGCGCTGCTGATGTTTGTTCTCCTGGAAGCAATGCCATTAATCATTTGAGTTACTTGTATGCAAATGGGAAAAGACCAATTTCAACAGCTCTCGCCATGGTTCAGAGCAAAACATTTCACCATATTTGTTGTGCTCCTATTTGTTTAAGGTACGGCACTGAGAAAATAAACATTTTTGTGGGCTGGCTATAAGCAACAGAGAGCTTAGGACCAACTCCTTCACCTTGGATCAGTGCTATTTAACTTCAGAAGAAACAATCTTCTTCATACCCGGCAAATTACAGTGAAGATTTCCATGATGTATTCATGCAGAATTATACACTTAAGAAGCAAGGAGGAAAGAAGATTCCCTAAATCTGCTTTAAATCTCCTTTCAGTCATACCTTGGAGCCGTTGCTAACCAGTCCCTGTCAGCAGGGACAGGCATTGCTCTGCTCTGCACCTATCGGCCTTCTGGTCCTGCTGCAGCAAACAATCTGTTGAGATTTCATGAAACACAGAAGACCCAAAACCACATAAATGCTGAAATTATTTAGAATGCGTTTTGTATTCTTCTCATTGTGCATTTGGCAGCATTGCTACAGTTGTTTTGGAGCTGAATAACACAACGCAGACAGTACTCCTGGTATAACAGAAGCATCCAGACAAGAGAAAGGATCATCACACCCAGTGAGCCAGAATCTCATGCTGTTTTATGCTGTTTTGAGGAAGGGCTCTGTGCTGGCCATTTCCTTCCCCCTTCCCCCCCCCCCTTTTTTTTTATATGAAGAATTAGATAAGTACACACTATTCCCTCAAAAACCTACAGCATCCATTAATTAATTTCTTACATGCAAATCATTAATCAGTATCTGGTGTGCAGGCAATATAGGAGTCAGACAATCAGCCCCACAGTTTTGTTACCCTCTGGCCTGGCATGCCTTCTCCAGACCTCACAGAGAGGCTGAAGTTGGTTAAAACACCAGTTCCACCTCAGGCCTACAAGAGGATGTTTGGTGAACTAAATGCCAACGCTGTTTTGTATTCCTTGGGTTGAATCCACTCATGAAAGCACTCCTATCTACACCAGTGAGAGCTTGTTTCATGTCCCTAAGGTCAGAATTTGGCTAAACACATGTAGAACATGTTTATCTCGCTACACATGCATATTTAATCTAGATTCAGCAGCAAGGGAACAGAAAGGCAATACGTGATAAAGATACTGAAATTGGATTTCAAAGATCAGGATGCAGTTCTGTGGACTCCCAGGGTGACTTTGGCCACAACAGTCACAATCTCCTGCTTCAGTTCCCATCTGTAAGAAGCAAAACAACCATTCCTCATTTTCACTTCATCCATCTTTTCAATTTAGACTCCGAGTTCTTTGTAGTGGTGTCTCTTTCTCAAAATACATCCAGCTCCCAGCACAAAATGTTCTCCCCAGAACAGCTTTATGGAAATGTATCAAAAACAAAACAACAAAACAACAAAACAACAACCAAAAAAACCACAGAAAATATCCACTGATGAGATAAGACCACCAACACAACAATGCAAAGAACAGCTGTAATCTGTGGGAGGATGATTTCTCTTTGCCATAAATGCCATCTATTTTTCAAGACACAAGTTATTCCCTTTCACAGAACAGTGAACTCAATAACCACAGACAAGCTGCCTTCAAACCAGCACTCTTCTCAAAGGGTTGCAGCAGCCTGTGACATTATATAGAAGGTGTCACATCTTAATGACTAACATTAGTACGAGCCTGCTTGATTAACATAATTTGTTTCTTCACTGGATATTTTATTCCAGATGAGCTGCTTTTCATCCATATTTTCCAGGATAAAAAATATGCATTCTGACATGCAACATTAATATGCCCTCAGCAATAACCCCTTGCTAACTTTTCGCTCTCACCTCCCATTCTCCTCAGCGCACGAGACAAGCTCAAGCAGTAGCTGTTGGTCAAGAGGGTCATGCATTGGATACCTGCCAAGCCTTTTGGGGTGTTTAGCAGAGACAAAAAGTCTATTCCTATGACACACACATTTAAACTCAGCACTAAAATGGTGGGAATAAAAAAAAAAAAAAGAGAGAGAAAAATATGTAAAATGTCACTTTCTGACAAGCAGAAAATTAGAATTCATTCCCCTGAGAACTAAATGGACTTTTCTGCTTCCAGTCACTAACTATGACAAGGTTAACATTTTTCAGTCTAATGACTAAGGACATTAAGTGTGCATGTGAATAAGAAAATTACTAGAGGGTATTAGCGAGGCGCGTGACAACAGCTTGAACCGACAAAGGAACTCCAAGGATGAAGGCTCTAACGCTGCCATGTGCTATGGAGAACCAATGGATAATAGAAACATGGGGTACAAGTACACAGAAGTCACCTTTCTTTCATCACTGTTATTACAGTAGTGTAATCACAGGAGGAGGTGCTTTGCTGGATGGGGGTTGAATTCAACAGGGCCAGCAGTTCCTCAGCTGTGCAGCAAGCACAGCTGTGCAGCAGATCTCCGTCAGAAAAGAAGCACCAAGGCAGCAATTCACCTTAGAAACGATTTCCCCAATGCTGCATGTGCCCTTTTAGCCACGCTCTGATCTCTACTGCACACCACTCCAATTGGAGTCTGACTGCCTATGCTCCCTGGCCCTGCACTTCCCTACCATAAGCCACATAAGCCACTTATCAGCCTGTAATCCTGCTAAAACCAAGTCATTCCAAATGAGTTTGTTTTGTCCCTCTGCCTCCTATCTCTCTGCCTTTCCAGCTTCCTCAGCCTTATTTTATGTCATCATCATAATTAAGGCACTTTTGAAATTACATCCTGCTCAAGGTCATAGTACTGAACTTAATCCCGCACAATTCTACAAGCACATCAGTGCTTTTACTTTCATCTGATTTATTTATCCTGTTTATTATCATAGACCAATTCAATCAGTACAGGCTGGAATTCAAACACATGTACATTTGAACGATGCATACAAACACTCATCAAGAGATATAAGAACTGCTCATTCCTTTAACATATGGCCCAGCTTACAAGTAAGGAAGCTCACAGTGATTAATTTTTATACCTTGACTTCTGCTTGACCCCAATTGTTTTTTTTTGTTACTGGAAACCAAAGGAATTGAAATAGCATCACGAATTCCACAGAAGAGGCTTGGAAGAGGAATCTCTGCGTTTCTTATCCCAAGCCAGTAGGGCCACATTTTAAGACAGGCCTTTGAGTTGACAGTTCCTTTATTAGCTTCTGAACACACAGGAATCCTAGCAAAACACCAACAAACCATACCAGACAGTTATGTCAAGCAAATCTTGCAAACAGAATACCATATGGAGAACTGCAAGGAAAAGCAAAGCACTAACCTCAATTGCAGTGTAGGTCAGGCATCAAACCAACCTAAACGGGATGCTGGAAGCATAATAGATGTTGGAAGCATGCTAGAAAGTATATAGGTTTTGGCTTCCTTCTGTGAACCGCTATCCTTTCTAAACATTAATGGTCAACACGATCCTCAGAAAGTTCACAACCAAATTCTGGTTGTCTTTGAACACAGTTGGTGGTTGCAATGCAAGGCATGCTGCAAATTTGAAAGCTGATGGCAGAGAAAGCATTCCTACATAAGTCCTGACTCAGACAGATCCTCAGCAACCTTTTTTTTATCTCTTTTTTTTTTTTTAATCGTTGTCTTTGTTGTTACAAGGCCTTATGTTATACCAGTGCTGCACTGGTTCCTACCACACAGAGTCATGACCTCCCATGTCGAGGATTAATTCGTGACCTCACTGACCTCCTGTTGACTCCAGCAGGGCCAAACTTCACCTTTGCATCTTCTCCGCCCCACAGTTACGGGCTTTTCAGGAGTCTATTTGAGATTTTAATATTTCACCATCTACTCACAGAGAATATTTTGGCTTCTCTATCAATACATTTCCACTTGGTAACTCCCAGTTTGAATGCTGATTGTGTTTAGCATAAAATTAACTAAATTGCAGCCATTGGTATTTTTTGTCTGCTTCCTCCATGAACAATGTTGAGGAGATTGCAAGCTGACTACAATTCTGTTTCCCAAGCAAAAGGAAAACAGCATCTAAGAGTCCAATCAGTGCAACTTTCCTGATGTTGGGTTTTATGAGCTGTATTGTACTCCAGCATTTAACAATTTCTATTCATTTGATTCACTTTGAAAAATGAATGTCATGATTGCCACGACATTCTGCACTACAGACAAATATGGAACAGGTATAACTCAGTTAAAGTTAGAAATGTTTCTAGAGGAAGGGGAAATGTTTGGGGAACATATCATTATTCGGAGTTATCATCAAAGGTGACAGTCTATAGATATCCAAGGCTGTCACTGGTTACAGCAACTACCTCTAAGTAGCAGCAGCCAGTGTCAGGCTTGCTGAGCTCTGGCTTTCTCAAGGCTCTGAGGGAGCAGCAGTCATTGTGATGGCTATGAGCAACAGTACTGGTCTCTGCCCAGGCAATGGAAGGGGTGATCTGTAACACTAAGAAAGTGTGTTGAATTATTGCTGTGCTTGTCATCTTTATTTAACTTTGGTTTTTACATCCATGGGAGTCACAGTCACAGAATCACAGAATGGCCAGGGTTGGAAGGGACCCCAAGGATCATGAATCTCCAACCCTCCTGCCACATGCAGGGCCACCAACAGTCCTTCCAAAAGAGTTGCTTTGGATTTCCTAATACTAAGAGACAGTTGAGACATTTGTCCTGCCCTGGGCCAAATTAAACCCAAAGCATTTTAATACCTTTTCTTCTTCATAACAGTCAGCCTCTTCCTTTATCTGAGAATCCCAAAGCTCATTAATAAGTCCTCACTAAATTCTTCTGAAGACTGATCCTCTTTCTGTACTGTAGCACAGAGAAGAGGAAGTAACAACCACAACACAGAATGCCTCGTGTTCCTGCTCCTCTCCTGAGGACAAACTCCTTCCTTTCCTCTGGTTAATCTCTCTTTAGCTTGGGTTCTCCTTTCTCATCTAAGAAAAACACGAGCACACACTGTTCCAGTGCTGGCCTTGTCCAGATGTTAATTCTCTTCTGATTTGCCCCATCAAATTTTGGATCAGTGTACACTCATTTCCCAGCCACAACACATTTAGGATTTCTTTCTTTTTTTTTTTTTCTTTTTTCTTTTCTGAGGGTGAGTTTCCAGCTACCAGCAAGCAATACTTGCTATCTGCCCTCCATGACTGTATACTACATAATTTTCTACCATTTCTGGAATTCTCATCCTGAAGACACTCAGCTCTCTGTGTATGACATTCTTATGTTCTCCCAAGTTATGCTGCATAATGGCTAAAAGCAACTACAAATCCTCTCCTCCTTTCTAGAAGCCTAAGCACAGATCAGACAGTCTAGACAGACAACACAAAGAAAGAATAACGGATTTCTAAAGATTTCTCTGCATAATCCTGCTTACAATATCCAACTGCTCAGCACGACATCAAACACCGTTTTATATCTTATCCATTGATCACTTTGATAGAACGTGATCTTGTCATTGCATTTACCCAACATCTGTATGTTTGAATCAGGTAGAACTAATAACCAACAGGAAACCAGAGAGTGAGCCTTTTTTAAAGAGTACTAAAAGGTATCGTTACAGCAGGAATTCTGTGTTTGTTCAGACCAATGCCAGCACATATACAGTTTGCTATATGCTCTCCCACAGTAACTGGCTTCCATAGGCTAAGGTTTTGAACCTTGCTTTAGCTCCCAGGAAGAAGTCAGGGATATTTATCCCCTTATTCTGGAGACAGTCGGAGCACCACCGTCAGGGGAGGATGCAGCACTGCTGCCTGCAGTTGAGTGCAGTGCTGGGACGCCCCCTGCTGCCCCACTGCCACCTCCCGATCTCAACATCCACGGATTAAAAAAAGAAAAGAAAAAAAAGGCAACTTTAAACTCAAAGAAATTAAAGCAGCACTACCAAAAAGCTTAAATTACAAATAAAGCACACGCTCAAGGGTTATGTGGTTGAGCTAGCTGTCACCTTAGCTGCAGCATCATCAGAATATGACATTATTTCATAACAAAACCCTACAAAAGGTACTCAGTGACCTCTATTTAAAGTGCGTGTCATTGGGAAAGTTACTGACTGTCCTCAGATCTGCCAGAACCAGGTCAGCCTGTGTATATCAGGCCGGCTGGCCATGAGCCTGCAGCACAGCTCCATCCCTGCACCAAGGCCTGGCTCCAGCCGGCGGCCGTGGGACGTGCATCAGGGCATGCTCGCTCTGCTTCTGGCCCCAGAGCTGGGCCAACCTCACTGCGGTTTGCCCCTCACAATCTGGGTCGAGGGCTCGTGCCCCACAGCTCACCAGCAGCTCAATGCACTCACAGTGGCCCATGATAGCAGCTACGTGCAGCGCAGTCCTTCCCAGTGGAGTTTTAGAGTGCACATCTGCACCTGCAAAGAAACACAGCATGAGTGTGACAGGACTCATAGAAAGGGACAGCGGGCCAGAGCTCACACAAAGTCACATTCCGACTGAGCGCTGCCATTACTCCTGCACTGGGAGAAAACAGCACCATCCCTCAACAAGATTTAACAGGGCCACGCTGAACCTGGGCTGGAAGGAGCACTGCTGGACAATGCATATTTCTCAGGAAGGGCAAAGAGCCCAAATGTCAGAGCCATGGAAGCAGAATGTGCAACTCTGCTTGTATTGCAGTGACTGTAAAGCACTGCACAAGATCAAGAAAAACTGAACATCTTTAGATAACAAGAAAATAGAAATAACTGAGGCTCAAAAGCAAGGAAATAATTCTCATTCCCGTTTTCCATTCCGAATTTACCTACTTTAATATCAAACTTGTTACAATTAGCAAGAGCAGTTTTGATTGTTTTCAAGTCTACACCAGAGCCAATGGGCCAAATGCATTCTCCAACTCAAATACAAAAGTTGAGAGATAGTTCAGGTAAAATTCTGTAACTTGGTAAGCAGGAAGGTGGTATGCTATGCAAAAACAGCCAGAGAATAAGTCTATCTCATAACATTACCATGACTCAGGAGAAACTTCACTGTGTTAACATGACCTCTGTGGCTGGCAACAAACAGAGCCACAAAAGCACGGTGTGCTACCCACTCCTTTTTCTGCTCCGGTCCCAGAATCTTTGCATATGGAGAGGTGCCAGCGTACTCTTCTGTAACTCCCAGCTGGGCCAGCTGCAGAATAAACAGAAACCTTTTAGTCTCTTTCACAAAGATGGCCTTATTCTTCAAAAATATCAACAGTCTCCTTTCTGCACATGGAGCATACTGCATAAATTCTAAGTTAAGCTAAATAGCACATGCTTGTTTTATGTTGCGCTGCCCTATCTTGATTTGCCGCTACCTAATGATGTTTTTTCACAGCCATCCCTTAAAGGGAACATTAAGTTAGGTTTTCTTTTTGCATGTAGTTACTGACTTCACAAATTCTTCAAGTTCACTGGAACCTGACCAGGCTCTAAGTTTTCGGGAGAGGACAACAAAAACAGGAGACACTTGCCATGTAAGCACAACTTCCTTAGGATCTAATTAAGACTTTAGGCCTTAATTCTTCTGGACAACTCAAACATTAGCTGCTTCAGGATACAGTCTTGTACCATTTTATTTCCATAAGGTGGTCTGTGGGGTTTTTTGACAATAAAGCCAAAACATATCTCAAGTGTTGCCAAAAAGCCTTTTAGGCATAATTCTCAGGTGCCTCATCCTGCTGTTATTCTCAACGCCGCAATTCCAAGCTGGACTAAATCTTTAACACTGCACCATGGCCTTCTCACCTAGTAAGAGGAAGCACATTAATAGAGCAGCTGCACAGTTATTTCTTCAATGATTTTTTTCTATTAAATATATTTGAGAGATTTTATCATTATCAACAATTTTCTTGTGGGCTCTTAATACGTCTTTCATTTCAAAGGAGACCACTGCCTTTGGCACATCTGTTTGCCTCCACACTGAAGGTTCTAATACACAAGGAACTTAAAACATGGAGAAAAAAAAACACTTTGCCCAATGGCAAAATGGAAGCAGTTTGTGGCATGAAGTAGAACAGCTGCTTACCAATGAAGTGCAACACTACACAACAGTTAATGACAGCAAGTGAAGAATCCTGCAGCATCAATTGGCAATGGTTGGGGAGATACAGAGGAACAGAATGTAACTAGCCAAGTTGGAATTTGGCCAGGACAACAGCGATAATGGTTCGTTATGAAAGGCACCAAAGGATATTTCGTGATCACATCTGTTTGGGCCTAAAGATTTACAGTACATCTCAGAGTACCTCGCATTTCTGCTGAGACAACACTTCAGTCCTAAATCAAGAAAGCAGCATGTCCTCTATCAGAGAGCCACCGAAACTATTTGTTCTGCAAAAACATTAAAGCTTACTAATCTTACTAATCAGGCTTGACAGCATTGCAAACTGAAGACAGAAGGTAAAGCGAAAGGGATGCAAAATGTTTTCTGATCCTTGATTTTGAATCTGCCGTGTGCTTTGAAAGAGCATCAGTTCCCATTTTTCCTCCGTGGCCAATATTGCCAGAGAAGGATGGAGTAAGAAAGAGTTTCTGCCTCAATTTCATAATTCAAACAAGTCACTCAGACTCTCTTGAATGCCTAAAAAGAAATAATCCAAAGCCCTCTCATGATTGTGTAAGATACCTAAGAAAAAGGACTTTCCTGCATACTATGCGTCACCTCTCTTACCTGTATGAAAAGTACTGGAATGAAGTATCTTTTCTACAGAACACATCAAAAGAATAAAACAGCAGGCAGCTCAACAAAAAATCCCAACATTTTTCAGGTAGCAGGAACAAGAAAAGTAAACCATGAGCATAGATTAGTCCTACAAAAAGCCCCAAGACAGAGAAAAAACTGGGCTTCAACTGTATATGCTGTCCACTAATAACAGCAAAAAGACATTTCTGAACAGAACAGCCTGCATTAAGGATTGACTTCTCTTGTTTTTGGATTGCTGTTTCATTGTTTTCGCTGTTAACTGTTGCAGTAAATACAACTAACCTACTTAACAACTGTCTCTTCCATTAAGGAATTCCCCACTCTTTTCCCTATGAACTCTTCCTTGATAAAAGCACTTAAAGTCTTCAGCAACACACTTTCAGCATTTCTACAGACAGCACCCCACCCGTTCACAGAAGCAATGGAATCAACCTTCATCGTGTCTCCTTTGGCAGCAGCTGCCACGAGATGCCCCCAGCCATCTTGCCTCCAGATGCGCATTGTAATTGTTCCACCAGGGACAAAATCATTGTCCATAAGCGTAGAATCGTCTGGCAGATCTACTGAAGGGAGTTATAAAATAAAGGCAAGTCAGCGTACCCTCAGAGACTGTAAACAAATGTAAACTATAATAAATAGATGGTGAGTGAACAATAACCTGTCAGTAACCTTCAAGAACAACAGAGGTTACAGGTTCTTACTTTCATCCAAGTAGTGAAGCCGCTGGAAATGAAAGGGGATCCCAGTCAATAATTCCAAATCAGACTTGAGCTGCTTCAGCGTCAAGTCATTCTGGCACTGAGGTAGTGAAAATATCTCATTAGTTTCAGCTAGCCTGAGCTGGAAGCTAAAGGTCTGCAGAGGCAAGGAAGACCTGGGCATGCAGTTGTTACTGACTGGGAAGGCTTGAGGCTTTCCTCTCAACAAAGGTTGGTACCATTATAAGGACAGGGGCCCAATACCAGTCGTAATTCCTCCCTTCCCTCGGCGCTCCCCCTGTCATCAGGATAGATGTCACTAAGGATGGACAGCCCTGTGTGGCATTAGCACGTTACAGTATCCATGCAGCATAAACTGACATCACAAAAGTGCACCCTGCTTGTGTGATGTAATAGCCTGTACCAACAAAGCAAGAGAACTTCACAGAAAGTAACACACCAAGATGGTAGCAGAAGGACTTTTTCCTCTTGATTTTCACTAGGATGACAAACTTACTTGGAAGACAAGCAGTAAAAAAACTAATTACTAAAGTACACATCTGAGGCACCCACGTTTCACACTCCTGTTTTCTTTGGACAAGTTCAGGTCACAATATACACATTAACTTGATGCGTGTTAAAAAGAGCACATGGCTGTTCCATTGTGTTTCCACTTTTGCTACACAGGCTTCTCCTGTCTTTATGCAAAGTGAGGAAACGCTTCACTAGGAGGTGCAAGGGGCTGCTCATTCTCTTCATTTTTACATCATGTTAAATCTTGGAGAGAAAAAAAGAAGGGGAGAGAGCATATTTTCTTTTGCAACAGTTGGCAAAAGCTCCAGAGCAAGAGATGGAACAGCCAGCGTCTGAAACAAACAAAAGGATGACTGCAGCAGCAGAACATACAGAAGACTCCTGATATGAGAAGCAAATCCAACCAGCCAGGTGCTGATTACTCATTCCCCCCCTCAAAGTCTAAAAGCTTCACCATCGTTCATTTATGCAGGATGTCTGAGGGCATCACTCTGAAAAGAAGTCCAGAATGTTGCTCCTAACTAAAGTTTGGAAGGATATAATATAAAGATCTGAATGCCACTCTCATCCAACACATCCACAAGCCTTTTCCACTTAAAATATATCTTGTTAGAGCTCCAGCTCTGACAGAATCTAAGTTTCAAAGAACTGCTGGCATGCTTGCTTTGAGGAGTAAGTGCTGAAAGCTACTTCAAATCTACGGACATCTAATGGATTTTTTATTACACATCATGATGAATTCCAAAAGACCCTGGTTTAAAGAGATGATTGCACTTATGACAGGGAGATTTTCAGTAACCAAAGGAACAGATTCTTATCCCACTAATGACAAAAGTCAGTTACAAGCTGATTTATAAAACAGTCACAGATTTTATTGAGATAAATACAAATAGAAAGTTACATAGATTCTCTATTCTGACAAATGAATGACACTTCCAGAGTGTCTCCATTAACTGGGTTCTAAACAACACTGTGTACAGTCACAGCTGCCACTAGGGCAGCATCCCCACAGATGCCAAGTGTACATCATACATAAGATGCCAGTGAGTTTGAATTCCAAGCAACATGACTAACATGCTTTGGATTACAAGTGCTTGATGATTTCCTGTAACAGTCAAGCAATATTGCACCCACTAACATTATTTTCATGTTCCTTAGCTAGAAATGCTTTAAAGTGATATTCATACTGTTTTTGTGGAAGTGGATTAACTAACTTTGTTTCGTCTGGCTTTTAAAATACATTTTTTTTTTTGCATAATTTAAACCCAGAGGATTGTATGCTAACACACAGCTTTACTCATCACTGTATACATTTGTCCAGAACAAGATGTAAAGTGCAGTCTTTAGTCATGCTGAAATCATTTCTAGTAGAAAATTGCAACAAAAAGGCAAACCTTGTAAAGGGTAAACCTGCACCAACAGACCTGCACTTTGTCATACAAAAAGAAAAAAAGACACTCCCAAAAGCTATGGTGTCCTCCATTAGTGCATGCAACTGTAGAGTTCAAACAAATTTTTGAATGCTCCAAATGAAATCTTACCATTTGGAACAGATGTGATTTTCAGAGCTAGAGAGGTATTAAATACTGTCAGAAACAAAGATCTGTATTTAGTTTTCAGTGAACTTCTACAGATGGTGGCTTATTTTTTTTTATATATATGTATATATATATATTCTAACTAAAAATTCTTAATGAACACTAATCAAACATGCCAAAACACAAAAGCTTGTGTGTTTTTCAGTGGATTATTGCAAGGTGACAAAACATTATCCAACAAACAGAAGCCTGGGCTGTGTCAATGCTCAACTTCATGTACATTACAAACATACTTACATATACACACAAACATTTTGATCAGTGCTGAGAAATTTAGTGAGCTGGTAATAGAAAAACAGAAGTAAAACCTTCTCAGAAAGGCCTTAGAAAATTTGAACTGTTATAAAATACCAATATAAAGCCAGCATTAGAAAAAGATATTAGAACTAGAAAAAATTAACTTGAATAATCTTTGTTAAGAAATTGCAATCATAAAAAGTCTGTAGAACCAGTTAAAATTATTAAAAAAAATTGTAAAAAATTAAATGTAGAATGCTGCAAAATTTACAGCTTATGCTGTTTCTGTAAGAGCAGTGATGGCAATGGTACATTTCTGCCTTTATTTTCCAAAAGTATTGCGAACTCACAAGAAAACAATTTATTACAAATACTGTACATTATAATACAAGACTAGTTAGACAAACTGATACAAAACTGTACCCTTAAAAAATACAGCAAGTAGGTTCCTCAGCTGGACTCTGCATCTCAGACAATGCCACGTCTTAAAGAATAATTTAAAGAAGTGAAATAAGAGGACAGAAATATCTCCACAGGTCTACTGACAACAAATTAATGGGTACACAAAGTAACTTATTACATGAAACCATTTTTCTAGTATTGAGAACTTTTTCTTCTTGAACAAGACAAACTACCAAACCAAACCAAAAAAATAAAGCTCTTTTTGTTTCAGGCCCTACGGGGGTAATGTAGGTTTGGAGCATAACAGAAGACAGCATCCACCAAGAATTAGCAGCTTTGTAATTCTGCAAACTAGTCAGAAGCTGTCAGATTAATGGAATTTTGTTCCATCTGTATATTGTCTTCTGAAAGACCTAAATCAACAAAAGGCACGTCCTGCTCAAGCCTAAGGATCTCAGTAGCCTACACCTGTTGTCTGCCTCTACACTTACCATATAATAAACAAAAGTTCTAGAGCAAACTGAATTAACACCTTTACCCTGAACACTTACTATGTGGAGTTTCTCCAGAACTTAGATGTCCTCAACATCCTATGAAAAAAGTGACAGGTTGATGGGGATCTGAACGTTGGCCCACTTCACAGTGCTCTTCAAATGAAGCGGGCATGAAAGAGACCTGTAAAAGAGCCTAGGTCTATAAAATCCTGTGATATCCTTCCAAAGATACTAACGTGTAGTAAGAACTGAATCCTTTAGCTGAAGGGAACTTCACTAGGATGGAACGAGTAATTTTCAGTTTGAGACATTAACAGTCTCTCTACAGCTACAAGCACCAGCAGTAACAGCAGCAGCATTAACACCTGTAAGAGTACAGTTTAGTAATAAAGTAACAGAAAAGTCACAAAAAAAGTCAGAGCTCTGTGCTTTGAAAAATATCACATTATATTAAGTAAAAATGAACCGTGCTTTACCTCCAGCAGAATAACTACTTTATAAAATGAAATGATTGAGCTTTTTTCCACTGATACAGAAAAAAATTCTTCATCTTTTTTTGTTAAAAATTAAGAGCTATTTACATATATACAATTCCTCCAGTTAAAATAAAATGCAATACTTGAAACAATACAAAAGCTATAAGACTGAGAAAATAATATCTTCAGGTAAATTTGCTATAATGAAGTTGCAAGGTTTAGAAAATATTGCAAGCTTATAGCAAGCAACTAATGGAACTGTTTTGTTAAAAAACAAAGTGATTTCTAATTACTGAGAACATAAACTATGTGTATGAACTGACAACACCAAACTGACCTAGCCTGCAGTTACCAGCCACATTTGTGAAGAAAAAAAAAAAAAAAAAAAAGAATTGCTCAAAAACAAAGGTAGAAAGGTAGAAAGTTGTAGATGGAAAGTAGTCATGGAATGAAGAGGATGGCAATTCTCAATAGGCCCTTTTTAACTCAAGAAGGCAAGAAGTAGTTTTTGTTTGTCCACCTTATTCATACTAACCATGAATGCTGTGCAAATAATAATTTTGATGTTCAGAGCTTACTGGAGAAGAACATACTAGTTTTGTTTCTCAGTGGGAGAACTGTCCATGTTGTTTTGCCTTAGTTTTATGGTAGCAAAGAAGGACACATCTTGATCTCTGTCAGACTGCAAAGCTTGAATAGTCTCCTCCGCAGCTTCTAGGTGAGGATTGCCAACACTCTTAAAATAAGCTGGAATAAGGGAGAAAATGAGTATTTTAATCAAAGCCAAAAAGAACCTTTTAAACCACAGGGCACACACAGCACAGAAATACCGAGGAAGTTGAAAATACATGGGGGTCTCTCATCTCATTTATAGACTCTGTAGAGACATTACAGCAAGCTAAGGAAACTGATAAAAATATGCAGCTTCTTATTTATCTTACTAGGTACATGAAGAATTTCTAGTTCCTAAATGGAAGCATATCAGCAAACAGAAAGAGGCTCAGGAAGCTGCAGCTATACAGTGTTTCAGAAAACACTCGCCATAACTTTAACTGAGAAAAAGCAGAGGAAATCTCTGTGCCTTGCTTTGATTAACCAGAAATCAGTCTTTTTTTGTTTTCCAAGGAACGATAATAGTGAAAATCATAGCAGCACAGAAAACAACATTATCTCCTACTACAATTGTTACCTGGAGACAAAAACAAAGCAAACCGTTTCAGAAAGAGGTACAGCTTCATTTGAAGTATCAAATGAAAATATACTTAATTCAAAATAAATGCATGAAATAAAGCAAGAGTAACTAAGATGATGTTTAAAATTTTGAAATAAAAAATATTTGCTGTAAGCATTATAGATACCAAAAATAAATACATGCAGTAACAGGGAGTAACAGAGCTACTTCCTGCCTTAAGCAAGTATGCAACCGCCCCCTACTGGATGAAGGACTGCACTTGATATGTTATCCCTGCCAATTTACAGCCCCTTATGGATGATGAACAATCACTTCAAGACAAAAAAGACACTGTTATACATGTGTAAATTCTGATTTAGGAATATAGATTTAAGTGCAATATCCCAGATTGCAATGTATCATCGTGCTTTCAGTATGAACAGAACTAAATAAGTTTTTACCAGTCAAGCTGGCCAATTTATGAGTAACTGCACTGGCAGATGAAGGACAACATTCATGAGACATGGACCTTTGAGAGGAAGTTAGAGACCATACCTTTCTCCAATAATGTCTGCCTCAGAGCCTTGGCAAGCAGAACCCTTACGTTTGGCACAGGATCTGAAGCAAGACTTAAGAGACTGGGCAGTAAGTGTTCAACAAACTGATCAACAGGCATACATTCTTCTTCTACCACAGCCTACAAGATAAAAGCAAAAAAATAAGAGCAAGAGCTGTGTTAAAAAGACTGTTTTTGTCACTCTTTCCTATCTCGTCCTTAATTTTGCCTGAACATTCAAAAAAGTCCATGTATCTCTTGTCCAAGCAAAGTCAAAGGAGGCATTACAGAATGTTATCGTACTAGGACTTATTTCCCATCTCAGCTACAAGGATGCCAGAAAAGACAAGGATCAGTTTTTCCAGCAAGAGGCACAGCACAACAGAGGCAACAGTTTCAAAACTGGACAGCCATTCACTATTGCCAAGGCCAGACCAATTTACAGAATTTTAAGAAATTTTGGATTTCAGCTTTGACTACATTATTGGAAAGCCTCAAACTGGTTCCAAATTTAACGACACAATGAAAATTCCAACCTGACAAATGAAGGCAAAAGCTTGTCTTCCAACCCACTTGGAGCAGTGGCGAAACCTCACTACGAGTTCATTAATGAAATTTAATCCCAGTGCACTTGCATTGTTTGCATAGAACTTCTGCAGTATTGCTACAACCTGTGAGCAAAGGAAGGGGAGGAGATGAAAAAAAAGAAATGAAACACGTTGTAGCCCTGAGGAAAAGTAGATTGTTGTATTTGAATCTTACAAAGAGAAAACAAGCATATACAGCATAATGAGCTCTGCTTACAGAATTTAATAAATTATTACGTTTATTCTGGAGATAAGACTTCTGCAGAGAAAGCATAAGTGAAGATAAACAAAAACCAACCAGTTTGAAGGAGATCCACCGAACTTCTGAAACTTTATCAGAGCAGAGAGTTAGTGCAATATGTCTTAAGTAGTCATAGACATCATTGGGATTGTAGAGTTCCAGTATCAGGATTAGCTGCCTGAAACAAAGAAGCAATTGGGTCACACAAGTGCACCACTAAGCTGCTTCAACACCCACTGTTAGAGGTAAGGAAGAATCACTTGGAGCCTTGAAATCACCGTGGTTATTATGAAGCACTTGAACAGATCTTCTCTTTAGAAAGGTACACACATGTATCAAAAGAGGCACATGCTTTATTCAGTGAAGCAGTGCAAGAGAAACTTCTACCCAAACTAGCTGTCCAAATGCATCAAAATAACAAAAACTACAAATTGAAGCAGAATGGGAAGTTTCTTCACAACTTCAGGCCAGTATCAGCTACCTCACTGCAACATAAAAATGACAGATTTCTACAGAAAATTAAGGCTATGTTTCAGAAAATGATTTAAATTTAGGAAACTGCACAGAGCTCACTTCAGTCACACCAACTACATTACTGCAGCCATCAACAAACCAACCACAAAGTAACAGCAGTCTCCACTAGATGTCAGAGGACTGTTGTACAACACAACTGCACCACAGCAAGATTTAGTTTCTTGAGTTAAACTACAAAGGGAGATTACATCCTCAATATCACAAACAAAGCAGTGAGATAAACAGAAAGACCAGTTTTCTGCTGCAAATAGTTTACAAACATTCTTTGGATATATCAATTATCAATAAGGTTTGCAAGAAAAAGAATTGAAGAATTGGGAGATGTCACTGTCTCAACTATATCCCCAAATACCAACTGAATAATGCTTCTTACAATAGGTTACATATCTGCAGGATAGCAAACACACAGAATCATTTTTCTAATACATTTCCTTAACTTTACAGTCAGTCCAGAACTGAGTCAAATCTGAAACCTCACTGAGTAGCATCTATCAGATTGTCTTATTTCAGAAGCTCCATGCAAATCAGATCTCCACTTTGATACGTGACAGGTATTCAAGCTTCTATTGTGCTCAATTACAACACAATTTGCATTTAAGAAAGTAAGAAAAAAATGCTAATTAGGATTATTATCCACTAACTCCTTAGCATAATAATCCATTTCCAAGTTAGTAATGTACACGAAAGTTCCCATACTCTGCCAACTCATAACGAAACCTCCAGTTCCTGCTGTTATCAGTCACCACAAATTCTTGAAGCTGGTACAGATATTCTCGTCTTTTGTCCGCATGAAGTAACTGAAAAAAAGCAATATTACCATGAAACTACTCAAGTTAAAAACTCTGCTGAATTTCTCTATTAACATCTGTGTGTCTTTTCCCACTTGAAAGCAAGGTCATCCACAAGATATTTACTGCAAATTGTGCATAACCAGCCAACTACCTGGACAGCCAGACAAAGACATCCAAAAAAAAAAAAAAACCCACCAAAACAAACCCACACAAATCTTCCCTTCTGCAAGGACATCTGACAAAGCACCATCTCTAGGCATAGCAATTACCAACTAAAAACTACGGATCTTTGCTTACTGTGCAGCAGACCACAAACATTTGCTCCCTTCTCTCAAAGTACTTCTTCTTTCCCTGTATCAGGAGCTTTTACAACCACGTTTACAGAAGTTTTCAGTTTTGATATTTTATTGGGTTATAAGAAAGAAGTGGCAGTATAGCACAAACTTTGGCTTTTACAATTAGATATTGATGTCTGTATCTCTAACTAAAACACACTTCTTTTTTTTCACTCAATTATGGTTTCCTGAGAAATTACATTAGCTTTTATGCTTTCCTACCTTTAGAAAATCATAGAGATGTTTAAGGACACCAATGCGCACTTCATCGAGATCTTTCAGGAAACCATTGAAAATTGGCACCAGATCAGCAGCTGTTAGCTGATCCCCCAGAATAACTGCCAGCTCATGTATGGAGAAAGCCAACGTTCGACGTACTTTCCACTGCAAACAGTTTAAGAATTGATATAGATTAGGCACAATCATCAGAAAACAAAACAAAGCTTTCAAAGGCACCCATGTGAGGGACTGAGAGAGCAGAACAACTGAAGCAAGCTGCACAGCAGTAGGAAGTGCCAATTACATTTATGGACTGATTTAAATTCTGATTTTTTTATTTTTAGTCTATGTTTAATCTCTTAGAAGAAAGTCTATTATAACTTCAGCACAGCAAACCAAAAAAAAGCTACTCAAACTTCTGGTTGGAGACAACTTTTTCATTTGTTTGGTTTTGCTTGGTTGTGGTACTTGTTTTGTTTTTTACCTGCACATCTGAGGCCAGTGTCTCATAGGTATCTTTCAAGCAGTGCCAGTTTTGCCTACCCAGCGTTAAGGCCACTCCAGGAAGACTGTATGCACAGTGCTTGGCTATTTCAGTATCAACCGTCTGGGCACGAGCAGGGTCAGTCATGGACAAGTACTGGTCAAGTAAAGGTTGAGGTATGATATCCTGTAAAGCAAGAGAGCACATGAGAAACACACATTTTCCTTTAATTTAAAAATCAGTAAGAAAACATTCCTATTGTGCTACAGTATTGTCTTGCTACCAATTAGTTGGCATCTAAATTAAAACAACAGCAACCCTGTTTTGTGGGTTAGCTTCACTGTAAACGACTAATTTGTCTTCCCATTAAGATACACCATTCAGTAATGAACAGTAAATATTACTTTATCAACGTGCTACATCGAATCAAACTGAAAATACATTCTTCACTGAAGACAAACAATAAATCCAGTGAAAAGAACAGTTAACTCCTACCTTTGTTGCAGATTGCCTCTACCCAGTAGGCAGCACTTAAACTTGTTTACCAGAAACTATTTTTCTAGTTTTCAGATGTAAAATAAATTTCTCCTTAAATGCTCAGAGCATTTCTTCACATTCCACAACTGCAAAAGCTAACACTGTATTAAGGATAAGATGAACTGTATTTAGCACTCAGCTAAAGCAGGTGGTATTTCAGTTACCTGTAACTTTGATTTGTCGTCTTCAAACGGCGGATGATCCTCCTGTTCTTTCTCTAAGAATACACTGGTTCCTCTGTGTTGTTCCGAGTCCTGCAGAAGGACATTCTAGGCAATGAAATCAGACAGCCTTAGCACCATTTGCAATATTTCAAAGCATCACACCAAGAACAAATGCAATTCAGATACAAAACAGCCTTTTATAAACAAAACCTTGTACAGGCAAAGCCTTGCTCAGTGTTTGTACAAGTGCAAAAAAGATAACGGTTGAATACTAAAGACAAACACTATTAAGACTGCAATAACAGAAAGGGGAACGGTAGTTAGATTTACTTATAAAAACAAAGCTATTTTAATGCAATAAACTAACAGTCATTCAGAGTTTGAATGGCTACTTTTACTACATTTTTTATTCTTGAACTGAAATTAAAGATTAAGCAAGGTAGCAGAGCAGTTGCTTCACTAAATCAATATGATAAATGGGTAACTTCTTTTGGAAAAAGAAAAAAATCACACATCTCCCTCCAAATATGAAAACTGAAAGAATTAAAAGGTTTAAAAGGCCAAAACCACAGGGAGTCTTATAAGATCACACAGTTTGGGTGTTGGTCTTTTTAAGTTTTTGTTTGTTGGTACAATTTTGTTTGTACAGTTTGAAGTACAGCTTTTGTTCACAAATGAAGCTAGTTTTTGGTTTTTTTTTTCTTTTTCCTTTATTCAAAATTATTATCAGAAATACTATTAAGGCACAAATAATTCTGCAATGTGTACATTGTGATCAAGAAATTGTGTGTGTACCAGGAACCGTGTAGATGTCACATCTAATCCAGCCTTCCACATGAAGATAAAAGATTAATTTAAATTTATTGCAGGAAGAACTGAGACTGTACTTGATATGTTTCATATGAAAAATCCTTCAGGGTTACCACAAAGTTTTACCTCCCAGGTTCTCTGTGAGTACACAGAAATAATAACCCTCAATAGTTTTATTTTGGCAGCAATACTTGAGGGCCTATAGGCCAGAATTGGGTCGATGTCACTGTCTACATAAAAACACTACTTCAGCTGGTAAGATTCCTATCAGCCACAGAGCACAATACATACTTACTGTGCTTTTCAGTACACTGGTAGTGGGCTGCTCACTGATGCTATCTTGGGACATAGAGGATGAAAGAGTGCCCTCCTCCACCTGGTTACAGGTTGCATCAGAAACAGCTGTTTGATCTGAAATGGTTTGGTTCTGAAGTTCACCACTGCTCTCTTCCATTTTTCTCGTCTCACAATCCCCAACAGAATCAAACTGAGCAGCTCTGAGAGCAGCAGACAACACT
The DNA here is from genome assembly GCF_026119805.1 of Tympanuchus pallidicinctus. NCBI lineage: Eukaryota > Metazoa > Chordata > Aves > Galliformes > Phasianidae > Tympanuchus > Tympanuchus pallidicinctus. Next base: position 2,677,589 of record NW_026294722.1, read on the forward strand.
TGGACCTGAGCTGTATAAAGCAAAAGATACCATTCAGTCTCTTTTCTGCACTTAAAAGAATTAAACTTGTAATTACTTAATCTGAAGGAATAAAAAAAGTCCAAACTAAGCTTCACATAAACATGCAAACACTTGATATTTGAAAAGCCAATTACTCTTCCACAAAATCTCCACTTTAATACATCCAAATTGTTGCTCTTAATTTATGTTTTCAACAGAAACATCTACTAATTTCTACTATTGAAAGACATTTCTGAAAATCCTCATGAAGTATCACAGCATACCAGCTCACATCCCATTCCTCACCATGTCAAACATATTAATACAAATTCTTTTTCATATTCTTGGATTTTTAATGCCTTCTCCAGGCAGTCGAATACGCATTTAAAAACATTACTAAAAAATTCTAGCTAGGGGAGGAAATTAGTCACACCACTTCTAAACTGGTTAGCAGAAGTAGATGGAAAATAAAAGGTCAGGTTTACCACTGACCAGTATCACCAGTTAATGTGGACAAACTGTACTGTTACAGTGCACTGCTTCTGTGAACAGGAAGTTACTAATTGTTCAGAATAAAAAAAAACCACAGCAGCTGTATTTCCACATGCCTACAGCAAGCAGCCTCAAGACACAACAGAGGATAATTTAAAGAACAGTAGAATACTTTGGAAATTAGGGAAACAGAAGAATTGATAAAAGACATATTTACAAGCTAATTCACTGCAACACTTGAGAGATTCAGTGGAATGAGAAACTTGATTAAGGATGACCGATGTCATCACCACCAAAAAGCAGCCAAAGATTTTTGTAAAGGTGAGGATCTACTGGGAAAGAATGTTATTTTCTCTGTTAGTCTCACCTTGAACATCTGGATCATCTATGTGCTCCTGTAAGCTTTCCAGAACCTTTTTTATTTCACTGCTAGCAACGCAGTTATTACACGGCCCTGAGCAGCTGTCTTTGTGCTTCTCAGTCTTGAACTGAAGCAACTCCAGCTCCTGACTTATATCAGGCAGCGGAGGCCGCCAGTAGAGAAAAGTATTAAATACATCCTCAGAACACTGTAGCCTTGAGGTAACTGCTGGAAAATTGATGTCCTTAGCGACTTCCACACCAGTAACAACTCCATCATCCTGAGGCAATCTAGACAGATCTTCTCCAGAACTCATACAGCAATCTGAACTTGCTTCCCACGTGTCTCTACTGAGGTTCTCAACAGAGACTGGCACCTTAACTTCAGCTGAAGTCTCCTCAGTTGATGACTCTGATTTGATTTCCATTGGTTGTTCCAAACTGATAACAAACACACAGTTATCCATATAAAATATCTATAACAGTAATTCCTCAGTGAAATACTTCAGAAAAATAGTTTCAACTACAGAAGCTTATTTTCTCTGCAGAAAGACAGAAAATATGTTATAGTACTATGCTTTATTTCACCAGTTTTCCCTTTATCTTCCTTTGAAGCCATAAACATCAATTACACTTTAATAATGTGGCTACACTCAGACATACACGCAAGACTTCGTATTTCATTCCTTTCCTGGAACTATTTTCAAGATTTTTACCCCAAGCAACAACTAAAAGAATTACCTTCTTATTTCTCCCTTCCCCTACAGCACATCTTTCCCGTGATTTTACCTGCATGATGCAGCATTTGCAGTAGAGGCAATTACAGTCACGTTACTTGGTTGGCAGGAATTGGAATTCACATCTTGTGCTGATGGCCGGATGCTCAGTGTCCCATCTTCTCGGATGTAGAGTCCAGCACTTGACGGATTTGCAAAAGTGGAAATAAAAGGGCCAAGAGACTGAAAAGCTGCCTGGCGAACCTGGTGTAGGAGAAAGACGACATTCAGGATTCGTGCAACTCCTGTAGAGCTAATGCTTAAAATAAAATTAGGTTTGAAGTTGTTTCTTACTACAACAGCTTCATTTTATACAAAAAATAACCAATTAACAAATAAGTGGCATCTATAAAAAGAATGTTGGAATATTAAACATGCATCTACAAACATGGTAAGGGTCTCAGTGCAAACTTCAAAGAACACATTTAACAAAAGCAACCTATTCTCTGAAGACTACACTTAAAATTTCTATCAATTTTCTTTTATAGTAACAAAAGAGGTAAAGCAAGTTAAAAATCTTTTTAGAGAAGCTTAAATTTTACTAGATTAGAGTCTTACCCTAGCAAATTTTGTGTGGAGAACTTACAGCGTGCCTCTGACTTGCTCATTATTTGTGTATGATCTGCCTGGGGGGACGCACCAGTGACAAAGTGAGTTACTTACCCATCTACAAGTGTCACTAATAAGACTGATGAAGAGTGGGGACAGTTTGCTCCTGCGGACCTCTGGGGATGTGGTGTAAGACACTGCCATAAAGCATTCAGCACAAGCTTTTCTCATGCCCCAAACACTATCAGAACAAAGCTCAAAGAACTTGGGAATCTGCCAAAAATAAGCAAAACCAAGACAAATTAAAGACTAAGCAAAGACTGTAGTAACTTACTATCAATATATTTCTTTGGAACTGGAGACGATGAAAACTCACAGAACAGATGAGTGAGGACAGGTTAAAAGTAGTTTTTCCCTGTTTCTTCAGTTAATATATATTTCCCGTTTACTTTTATTAGGGCTTTATGTATAACTACATGCACTGGAAAATATAATTTCAGGAAAAGTTAGCCATTTATAATTATAACTTGATTGTTCATCTAGTTCAGGGAAAAGAAAGAGTCAGTAGTTCAAATGTATACATATGAGCCACCAATTATATTTAAAAACATTCTGAAAAACAAGAGCTGTTTATTTCTGCTCAATTCCAGTTCTGATATACAATTGCAATCAAGCCTTATACAAAACCATTTCAAAAATGCATCAACATAGATTACAAGAAAAGACCTCATTATTCAACTTTGTGAACTGATAAATACATGCGTTGTAAATGGATTTGGATTTTTATTTTTTATTTTTTCCCAACATACCAGAAGTCTTTCTGTGGCTTCTTGCCCGACTGCATTACAAATGTCACCAAAATTAGCCGCACAAATCTGAAGAAAAAAAAGTCAATAACAACATTCTGGACTTTTCAAGTGCTTTAGTTTCATCATGAACTTCACCACTTACACCCACTAACAACTGCACATTTGACTATTCAAATTTCAGCCATGTAACTACATCCTGTAACATTAGCTCACCCCAGATAAAGACTCGATAGAGCAAGCTTCCGTAAGCCACATGTCTTTGAAATCAATAGTGAAAAGTACTCTGCATTGTGAAGAGTTTCATCTGCTTCAGTAATAATTAAAAGGGCCCAACAAGCCTACTGGAAGTTCAATGACTTGGAACTTCAGCTGTCAAAAATAAAGCAGACTAAAACATGATATGAGGGTCAGGACTTAGGTGCACTGATAGAACTCTCTTTGCTGGCTTAAGCGCTTTGCTGAAGCAAAGTTTAACCAAGGTCTCAAGTTGGTGCCATTTACAGGGCAGTAACTTACAAATTCTATAATTAAGGTAGGATAGGACATTCATTCATGATGCAAAAGAAGTAGCTGAAATCTAAAATCAATTAACATGGGCCTCCATTAATGTCTGGTTTTTTAATGTAAGCCAGAATTATAATGCTCTAACACAGGTCACATTCCAACAACCACAGCTTACATTAGGGTCCAAACTGAAGTTCTAAGTAACCTTTAAATCTACTGAACTATTTTAAGACTTCATAGTATGAATTTCCTTTGTACTTGATCATGACTTAGAATAAATCTCACACTTCTGAGACTTCTCTGTTCAATAATATAGGATGAATCTCTCAAATATCTACTCCTTCTGAATTTCTGGTTTTGAAGTACTGACCATGGTGGTTTAAGTATTGGTTGTGAAAAACTATTAAATGGTCCCAGACTTGCTATTTCCAAAGGACTGTTACCTGTTTCTTTACTGAACTTCAGAAACTACAGCCATTCCAAAAACTGCAAAGCATTCTTCTAAGAATCTTTCAAATTTCGTCAGCAAAAGTTATAATTTAATTCTTCAAGTAGGCATTTGAATAACTACATATACACAAATTCTTTCAGTTGAAAATACACCAACCTTTCGGACTTGAAACAATTTCCCATCACTACAAAGTTCACAAAAACGAGGAAGTAGCAAGTGCTCAACTGTTGTTCTGCTCAGCATAGAAGCCATTTTACAGATTATCTGAAATGAAGAAGAGAATATGAGGAAGGACAAGAAAATTAGAAAGCTTATAACCAAATCCCAAACTGCTCCTAAAAATTACTTGTTTTTTAAATCTCTCAATATAAGGTATCAAGTCCTGACCTTGCCCAAATCCTTTGAGAATTTATGTTTTTCCAACAGTGTTCAACATTACAAATAACTAATAAACTTATAGATTCAAGATCTAACAGCTTAAGAGACAAGCTGTGGTTCCAGCTTCAACTATATCACTACAGCAGTTCTGCAATTTGCAACTGAGCAAATTATCATAAACAGAGAAATACAACAAACTGCAATAGTGATGGTATAGAAAGCTTAGGCTCCATGATTACTGTAGAGCTCTTAGGCTTATTAAAGTACTGCACAAAAGCTGTCACAAATACATTCCAAAAGGGCTTTATAACAACACTGATAAAAAAAAATAGAAAAAAAAGCAATTAAAGAAAAGCCTAACAAGGTAAAGATACAAGCTTTCTTTCAAGTTCACTCACATTCACAGCTTCCACTTTATACTCATCATCACTGTCAGGAGCAGAGAGGTCCAACAGAATTGGACACACTTTGTTTTCAATGTCACTCTGAGAAACAAGATCTTGTTCCAAAAGTATGAGCAGTGCTTCTTGACCTGCCTTTCTAACCTGTTAATGTGAACAAACAGAAGTCTACAGCTGTAAAAACATTTAGTGATGTGAGAGCTACAAGAGGTATGCTTCTGTAGAATACAAAGGTACAAGGTTAAAGAAAGAGGGAAAAAAAAACAAAAAAAACCCATAAAGTTAAAAGTTTTTTTTTTTTAAAGTTTAGCACTATAAATAATTAGTAATAAATATTAAATGTTAATCTAATTGTTAGATGCCCTTGCATCAAATTGTGAGGAGAAGCCAAAATCTTAAGAATAAGTCAGAATTCAGAAGCCATGACTCCAGTAACACAATGTCAATATGCCATTAGGTAAATCCTGCAAGTTCCCCACTAAGGGAAGTAGGAAAAAATACGTATATTCTTCCAAATAAATTTACTTCCATAGTAAATTGTGCAGCATTCAATAAATACAAAGTGCTACAGAAGAACTGGATATCAATTAACAGGGAATTTCTTATTGCCTTTTTTCTCGTGCTTCAGGATTACCAAACCACAACAAAACTTCCAGATATTTAACTCACACAGCCTGTTTTTCCTACCTGATTGTTCACATCTGTCAGATATCTCACCACTATGGGCATCAGGTATTCAAAAAACGCTGTTGGGAATTTTGGCCGACTTTCTTGCAGAAAAATGGCAATTGGAGGTATTTGTTCCATCAGCTCTGTACGGACAGTCGGCTCTACCAATTACAAAAAGAAAAAACTAAATCAGCAAATTCAAAATTAGAAACCTTAAGAAAAAGGCAGGATTTTATTTTGGTTTAACGTTTACAAAATGGACTAAAATGAAAAGACTCAAAACATACAGAAATGTTACCACTGAGATTGCTGGTTTCTGAAGGAAATAAATAGAATAACCTCACAACACATCACCATGGTCCAGAATTACAAAAATTAAAATAAATACATTCAAACCTGCATCTTCAGAGAGCCTGACCACAATTTCCATTACAGTCAGGAAATCTTCCTCATTATTGCTGAAATCTCGAAAGACATCCAAAAGACCTCTGGCAATAATCTGCCTGTGAAGAGACAACATATTAATCGCCTTAGTATCTTGTCAACAACATGGGTGGAACATGGCAGGATCTTAGCAAAACCAGATGGAAACCCTACAACACAAGACCAAGATCTACTCCGATCATTCGGACATACAAGGTGCACAATTTTGCCAGGCTCCAACAAAACAAAGATGGAGTCCAAGACATATGAAATGACCAATGGATTAAACTACCTTTTATGGAAAGTATTTTGTAACAGCTTGTTTTTCAAACAAATGTTCAATTTAGCAAAATAATGAGAGAAGTAGTGAACCCCTGACATCCTCTAGTAGACTCAGGCTGTCATCCAGCAGAGCTGTTGAATCCTTACCTGTTAAATACATTTTCACTGAAGGCATATTTTTCTAAACGAGCCAGTGGGGTCAAATTGTCCTGTCCTGGAATGTCTAAGAATGCTGTTATCCTCATGCTATCACAGTCTGGTCCGTAATCTTCAAATCCAACTTGAAAGACAAGTATAACAGAACAACAAAACAAAGCAATTTTAAAAATCACACAAAAGTCAGCAAGAGATGCTGAAGTACAAAATATCCTACACCAACACTTTTTTCAGAACTATCCTTCAAAGCAAAACTGTGCATCACTGAAAACTGCTTACAAAAATCTCAAAGTTGTGCCTAATTAAGTACAGAGCAACACTTGTGTACAGAGCTGTAAAGTCAAGCCTTGAAGTGCAATCTATTTCAGCTGTCATAATATCTTTCCCTTTCAACATTTCACATTGCAACTTGAGTGAGCTAACTACATGCATGTTAAAGAGGGCTCAGGTGAAAGAATTGTGTGCCACAAACTAACAGACAAATTCAGAATAAGAATCAGTCCCAATAAGAGAAATGGCAATTTTTGCAATGACAAAATCCCAAACCATATTGCTTTGAACCCACAAACTCTTGTCTGCTTCAAAGCTACCGAGGCTCCTTTTTCTCACTGAAGTCATGGGTCTCACTCATCTACATCACACTGGTAGCCTAGAAAACACCTCAACTTGACCTCATTTCTAAGGGAGCCTTTTACTGCAGACATTGTTAACTACAGAGTTTCTCTCATTTCATATAGAAACACATACAGCAATCGAAGTGGCAGAAAATACTGCACTGGAGTAGCTGATATTTCTCAGTTTAAAACTTTCCCAACAGAGCACGCTTCTGAATTATTCGGACTTTGTTCACACAAATAACAGCAAGTGTGATACTCCTTAAGCACAAATCATGCCACTACTGCTTCTCAGATGCAAGGAATAGTCTGTCTCAGAACAGCACGTGTGCTAGGAGTGACAAGCACTGTAAAACAGAAGCCAGTTCCTGACTTGGCAAGACATTATATTAGGTATTTAGATTGGTAAAGAAAACACAAAACTGGTAATAATTCGTAAGCACAATGACAGGCCAAACAGTCTGTGTTTGAAACTGCCTGTAAAAAAAATCCAGGCACTCCAGGCTGCCTCCATAGGCAGAGACCTCCTGTCTGCAGGGAGGGGAAGTTTAAAAAAAAAAACCCAAAAGTACCACCAAAAAAATACAGCAAACCATTGGCTAAACAAATAAACAAACCAGACACAGGTTCGTTTATAGCATCAATTTCTCCCGCTTACAAAAAGGGGAAGAACAGGACATACTTAGCAGATTAGCAGATATGCACGTGAAGACCTACATAACCACCCCTTCAGTACTCTGGTTAAATAAAAAACTGAAGTATTTCCAAATACATCATCCCAGACTGTATAAAGCTTTTGCACACCCTAAAGAGAAGCCGTCATTATTTCATAATACTCCCTCAAATTGCCAGGAGGTTAAATGGTGCATATACAGAATCACAGGTTCCCAACACGACAATTTCTTCAGCACTGCAGTGGCTGTACCTTCATCAGTATAACGAAGTTTCAACTCTATCCATCCTTTACCACTGGTTTTTTCTCACCAACACTTCTCTAAAGAACCCCTTAATCTGAGACCAGGTGTGATGGACTTTGGCTCTAAACTGCATCAATATCCACTACAAATCTGTATACAGATGATAATCTGTTACTCAGGGGTACTAAGCCTCGGCTTTTTTCCTGCAAGGAGAAAGTCCAATTTTATACATATGACTGATTTCCCATTATTTAATACTCAGGTTTCACTTTATATGCTTAAATGGACTGAATCTATAGAAGACATTGCTTTCAAACTCACAGAAGACATCCATTACTTTGACTAGGAAATGGTTTCCTTGTATCAGACGCAAACTGAAGCCAAAACATTCTCCACAGAAATACACAGGTCATTAAAAAAAAAAAAAAAGAAATTATTTGGACATACTCAGGGCAAAACATTACGCCGCAGTCCTCTGGGGAACAAAAGAATAAAACAGACTGGATTTCTGAAGGCATAATTTCTAAGGAACCTATCTGAATTTTAAGACAGAGCAACTCTACTTCCTGGAGACAAGCTCCTACCAACAGCTCAATGGAACTCAAAAAGACGACAACTGTGGGTTTAGACCAATGGTTCCCACTTAAAATGTATACAGACAAAAGAGAACCCACAGCTACCTGACCAGAAGCACTGCTACTCATTCTTATACTCGTTCTCATGGCAGCCTTAGTTTCATTCAAGGGGCCATTATTATTTCTAAGAGCACGTAAACAACAACCATGAAGTTGTCAGGTTCAAATCACTTATTTGCACAAGTGTAGATAGTTTACACTACACAGAACTAATAGGGATTGATCTATCCGCATGCTGGGATCCCTCGAAGCTTGTCTGAAGGTACCAGCACTTCCTGCTTCAAAGCAAACCCACTGTATGACTGAGGGCTGGCAGGAAGCTACAGGCTGTAGGAGAGGATGCACATTTCCTTTTGGAGATTGTAACTCTTTCCCATCTCATAAACCAATTTCTGCCCATCCCCACGCCTGCACGATTACAGCATTACATATTTGAAGTGCACACAGACTGAGCATTCTTGCACTATCTGATTTTTGAGGCTAGCCACCTGCTGCGCAAGGATTCACTGAGGCTTGAAAACAACACAAACAATAATAATGAAAACCCAACACACTTGCCATTAACTTCATCTAGTTCCCACTTGTTACTGAACTACAGAGCAACTCAAAAATGAATGCACTCAGCAGCCCATTTTGCTATTGGCCCCTTCATGCATTTTGAGCAGAATTCCTACCAAGTCAAATGATAGTGAAACAAATCTCTATAGCCTGACCATAATGCTACACCTAGGATTACCTTTACTAGTTGAGCAGTTTTATTATTCATTTAATTGGCTAAGTACACATTAGCGCTTCTAGGACCTGAGGGAAAACAGAGTAAACCACTTTTACTAAGGATGAAGAGTTAAATACTCGAAATTTTTGCATGCACTCTCAATACCCGGAACAGTCACAGCAGAACCCGTTTCCACTTCTCTCACAATTTTTTTCCCCATAAAGGAAGCAGCTATAGATAGCTCCAAGTTTTAGACTACAGGGTAGTAGTAAATAAATGGAAAAAAATAAGGTGGTACTTCTAATGTATATAATATTTGCTCACAGGTGAATGAAGTATTTATTCAGCACTTTCTTTCCAGTGAAACACAAAAACTTCAAATCTGCTCAGCTATAAACAAGAACTTCTGGTCAGCCCTGAGGTGGTCAGACAGATGGATATGATGGTCTCTACAGGTCCCTCCCAACTGAACTACCTAAGCCTATCCCACGTGTTGGAAGAACACCTGTGATATATATATATGTAAAGGAAACTAATGGAGAATGAACACCTAACTCCAGGACAAACCCACAGAACGCTATGAGATATTTGCACTTATTTCTGCTGTTTGTGCTTTACGCTCAGCAAACAGAACTCAGATGACACACTGGTATCTTTGTTTTATTGCAGACAGAAAAAAAGAGAAATGGAACTGGGAACAATTCAATGATGGGATTCAATTCAATTGATGTAATCAATTCACATAGCTGAGCATTTGTTAGCACTATGAAAAGGATTTTTGTTTGCTTTTTTTTTTTTAAATTAGAGTAGAAAGAATCGAATATTTCTAAGTCTTAAATAAGGTGCTGTTGCAGCTATCTGGCTGTCAGAGAAACTCAGGTGAGACAGATTCTGCTCTACAGAACAGATGAAACGCATCATCTAATATCTTTCTCACCTAAATCCTGCTCAAAACTCGCATGCTTTGTCGTTTAAGGTCTTGGTGTGGCCTTCTTTCATTTACAGACTGCAGTAACCAGCAACCTCCAGTACCTACTTATAATAACTCCTTATAGCCCTAACAAGGCTCCAAATCCTCATGCACTAAAAAACCCATGTACTACAAGTATTACCCTCCAAGGTTTCCTCATTTCTAATTGTAATTTACAATTCAATAAGACTCACACCGTTACAATTTAAGTCTCTGCACAAATATCAAATACATTCTGTAATACACTTACAGATACAAACACAAAACAAAATGAGCTATCTTGCATACAGTTAATCTCAACATTTTTTAAATATTATCAAAATACAAATGAACACCTTTTGTCCTACTACCAAAAGGGCAAAGCCTCAAGCACTGAAAGCAAAACCAGTTAGCAGCACCAGCTAATGACGTTCCATAGGAAGACCCCCTCCCTGCCTGCAGAGGCCACATCCCTGCACACCTTGCCAGGGGACACTTAGAGCCTCTTTAATACGCCACAGAACGGCCAGGGTTGGAAGGGACCTCAAGGATCATGAAGCTCCAACCCCCCTGCGACATGCAGGCCCACCACCCTCCCCATTTAATGCCAGACCAGGCTGCCCAGGGCCTCATCCAACCTGGCCTTGAATACCTCCACAAACGAGGCATCCACAGCCCCTCTGGGCAGCCTGTTCCAGCACCTCACCACTCTCTCTGTAAAGAACTTCAATGTTCTGCACCCAGTGTTTCTCCTGCTGTTCCTCAAAATCACCTTCTTTAAACAGGATTTAAACACTAATGATAAGATTCAGGAAAAGTTATTCTGTAATTCTGCTTCTGCTGTACATTTTCCAGCACTGTTACAATAACATTCACATGCTAAACAAACCAGTGCACAAACAAAACAAATTCTGCATCCGTTTTCTTTTTTTTTTTTAATGGAAAACTCAACGCAGCATCCCAACCGCCCTATGTGCCAGCCGCTTTCTAGTTCAAACCAGCAGCAGCTGAAGCCTTATCTCCTGAGACACAGCTATCTCCAGGCTGCCCCGCACTGCTACAGCTCTGACCCCACGACACAACTCCGGACCGGGGGCTGCAGCCTCGTCTGGCACCCAAGGAAGGGCACTTCACCTAAGCACACGGGCTCGTGTCGGCTAAGAGCAGCACCGAGGCGGATTTTCTTTCACGCCCTGCCCCAGCAGCGCACAAAGTAACGAAGTCTGCGCTTCGGAGATGCTCCAAAAAACAAAACGCAGCGCCTTTAGCAAAGCCCTCAGAGGCCTCACCCGTCGGGATTAGTACAGCAAAGATCCCCCCAGACGGCCCCGGCCAACTTTCAGCCACAACAACAGCACAGTCAATCCTTTAAGCCGCCCCCGGCCCACCCCCCCGCCTCGCAGCTCGGTCCCGACCCGTCGCCCTTCAGCACGGCGACGAGAGCGACGCGGGCCGCCCCGCCGATCCCTCGGAAGGCCCGCGAGCCGTCAGACCGCCCGAAAGCCGTCCGGGGGTAAAAACGGAGAGGTGAAAAGAGCGCGACAGCGGGGCCGTGGGGCGGGGGAGGGCCTGAGCGGGGAGGCAGAAAAATAAAAAACGGTTACTCACAATCATCTAAGTCATCCTGCAAATCCACAAAATACAAAGGGATCCCTACGAACAAAAACAAAAGAGACACCGAGGGGTTGGTTCGGGGGGCGGCGGTGAGGACGGTCCGTGGCAGCGCTGCCCGGTGCCGCCCCCCGCCCGCGCCCACTTACCGGCCATCTTGGATCGGACATGGGCGAGGAGGAGGAGGAGGACGGGAGCACGCGGGGAGGAGCCGCCCGCACTTCCTGCCCTCAGTTCAGCCTCCAAACGCGACCGGTTTAACAGCCGGCCGCTCCCCGCTGGCGGATCGCCCCTCGACGGCCGCCGTCCCTTCCTCTGAGGGAGGAAAGCTGCGGGCGGCGGCGGCCGCGCTGGGGGGTGTGGTCAGGTGACTCCGGCGGCCGCCCAAGATGGCGTCGGGTCCGCGGCGCCTGAGGAGAGAGACGCGTTGGTAGCGGGAGGCGGCGGCGGAGCTCCCGGTGCTCGGCTGTCCGCGTCCCTCGGGCATCGCGCGTGCGGCGAGGAGGGCTATGAGCGTTCTGGGCCGCGTCTCTGGCGCTCGTTGAAGGTGCAGCCTGCCCGGCCATGGCTCTGAGGGAGCTGAAAGTTTGTCTGCTGGGGGTGAGTGCTCCGCGCGGGGCACGGCGGGCGAGCGGGAGAGAGGGAGGTGGCCGTCCGCCCTGCGCCATTCGCTGCGGAGATCGCCGGGCTTGGCCTTCCGGCGGCTCCGACAGCCGGGCCTGCCCTGCTTAGGGTTGGGCCGCGGCCCCTCCGAATTCGGGGCTGATCCCGGTCCCGACTGTCCGGCCCCGGCAGCGGAGGGCGGGGAGCCGTGCTGAGGGACGGGGCTCCTGACGGGACGATGCCGCTGCTGTGTTCCAGCGTTATCGCTTGAAAAGGAGCGGACGGGAGGCCCGGGCAGCCGGTGGACGCTTTCGCGCTTCCCAGGCATGCTGCCTCGGGCTTGGAGGTCGCAAATATCTAAAATCAAACTTGAAAGAGAGGGAGGGAAGCAGAACTATATTTGTTTAACGGTATTTGGCTTCTGAAAGTGCATTAAACACTAGCTGTGGGGAAGGAGGAGACTTGGAGCAAAGTGACGTCGAAGTTTCAAAATCTCTGGAAGAAGCCAAGTGCTGCCGGGCTGCGGAGCTGCTGTGGGAAGCAGGGCAGTGCCCTGAGCCTCGGCCCTGTGCTGGGGGCATTGCAGGCAGTGCTCTCAGGACTCCCAGATGGCCTCTCTGCCCTTCAGAGAGAAAGCTCTATGTTTCTGTGCTCCGTGTGGTGTAAGACAACCTGGGGCGATGCAGAGCTCCTGTCTGCTCTGCGTTCCCCCTGTCCTGTGTTTCCTCATCTAAGAAGAGAAGCACCTAAGAAAACTGATTCCTGAACTCTAAGAGCCAGGAGCTGCGTCTCCTTTTCTCTTTAAATATTTGCGTTGTTCTTGAGATTGCAAATATTATGAAGTCCAAAACCAAGGTCATACACCGTCACCGATAGGAGGGCAATTTAAGAACATGTATGAGTAGAACTTCATTTCCAATGAAGTGTCTTTGTTTGTTTGTTTGTTTCCTTAATGCTTTGTTGATTCTTGACATGCAAAGCAAAATGCTTGTTGTTACCTGCCTGGATAAATGACCATTTGGGATGTCCAGCTGCTATTGAGAATGGTTTTGTGCATCATTTCACTCCTAGATATGCCTACTATTACTTTTTTTTTTTTTTTTTTTTAACAATCAAGTTGGTGGTACAAATACAATGTTATGTGAAATTTTTATGTCATATTTTCTCTTCTTCCGTTTTCAACCCTGTAAAGTTGTATTTGAAACATGTCTCAGGTGTGTGTCATACAAGACATCTCAGGCCTTTCATTAAGCAGGGTGGGACGGCATTAGTCAGAAGTTGAAATGTGTGTGTCACATTTGTATAATTTCACATGCTTGATTGGTTTACAAAGGTGGAGTACTGAATTCAGTTTCTGTATATGCTGCTAAATGTGTTAGAAGGTCTTTCTGTGCTCTAATTCATACATGGTTTGTATACACCTGGGGTGAGGTTGAGTGACTGATAAATAAGGAATACAGATTTTTATACTCCTTGATAACAGTTTTATTTAGGAAGTTGTAACTTACAAGAAATGTTTCATTTTTCTAGTTAACAAAGAAAATAATACATTCAATACTACAAAGAAGAGGAAATGAAATATTTGTGAACCTCTAACTTCACTGAGATTCTCTGCAGAAATGTGTTATTCCTACGAAATATTGTAAGATGGGAGGACAAAAAGAATTGTTTACAGCAAGTTTTATCTCTTTCATGTTTCTGTTCTTTTTTTAGGACACTGGTGTGGGCAAATCAAGTATCGTGTGGAGATTTGTGGAAGATAGCTTTGATCCCAACATCAACCCAACAATAGGGTAAGAAACTAAATGAAATCTTCATTTGTAAGATCTGGGCCCCCGTTGTGTTGCTAGTGTCAGCTAATAAAATCGTGTTAGGAGTGTTTTACTGTAGGTGCTTCTGCTAGATGAACATGTGTTTCTCAAATGCTATTCTTAAATTGCGAAGTCTGATTATAATGCAACTGTGACCTCCTTTTTTTGAATCAATTACAATATCAAGTCTCCAAGGCTTTTGCAGATATTAATATATTAAATCAGGTTATAGTTCTTCTCATTAATTCAGTCTGATGTTATACATTGATATGCTATACCTATTCTCTTAAGTAACAAGAAATTGCTGGTGCAGCTGCTATCACAGCTAAGGATTTTTTTACAGGTAAGCCTCAGAGGAGCAATGATGCCTAGCTCAGATCTTCAAATAGATAAGAGGGAGGACATCAGGAATTCCTGGTGTGGTTGAAAGTTTTTCTGATGATTTTTTGCCTTTTTTTTTTTTTTTTTTTAAATTCTCAAAATATCTTATGAGCTGCTTTGCTCAGAAGCAATTCTTTACTTACAGGAGGACATGACTTGATGCTGAGAAGTGTGGGGGGCATTGCATCTTCCTGTCTCAGGTGCCACACAGCCTCTACTACAGCTTTGATCAAAAAGATTCTGCTGATTAAATGTCAGCTACATCTCATCCTGTCCTTCTAAAGAATGTGGTTTCCTTGATCTTTCTCTTTTTTGCTCTCTTCCCTGCTGCTCTCCTCTTCCTATTTTTTCAGTATGAATACTGGTATCAAACTGCAAGATGTTCTATAGGAATTATGTTTTTATTTCAATTTTCCTGTTAACAAAGGTAGCCCTTAAGATAGATTGCTGGATTATTTTGTTATGCTTTCAAGGACTGAACGTTCTTGGCTCTCAGGCTAGCTACAAGAATGTTCTTTTTTTGGAAGACAGTGAAACTGCAGTGGGGATAGTAGCTGTAGTGCTGTTTGCTTACGCCAAGGGTCAACCTGTTCTAAACGTTTAAGTTTAGTGTGTGCAGAAAGTTAAGACCTACTGCTCACAGTGACATAGCTGCAAGCAAAGCTTCTTGTTGAGACACTACTGAAAGATCAGTTTATTTTTTGTATCCTGTGAGGTTTTCTGAGAAATTGGGCACCTGATTTCATTCCAGATACTTTTAGAAACAAAAAGAAAAACATTTTGTTATAGTTTAATCTGCTAAATAGCTGACTAATATGGATGGTATCTACAGAGGCCTAAAGTGGTCAGTCATGCTCACACACATCCTGTCTGTTTGGATGCTGTGGTTTTTTCATTGTTCTTGATTTTTAATTTAAATAATAATAATAAATCTACTTAACTAGTAGGTGTTCAGGTGTGGTAACAGAATCTGCAAAGATGGGGAGTGCTTATTTATTCTTGTGGGATGCTCTGTTCTGTAGTGAGATGTGTGTGACCACACATTTAAGTTGCCTGAGTTAAACCTTGGAGTAACCTAGAGTGGATTTGCATTCTCCTCCATTTATCTCTCAAATTATTCTGAAAAAACAACTGTGCTGGTTTAGGCCCCAGGTATCTGCAAGACTGTGTAAAGCTGCAGAGCAAAGATCTGTGTGATCTGCAATGCTTTTGTTGTGACAACAGAACTCTTTGCATTCTGGAGAAAGCTTAGGAGAGTGTTTTACATTGGATCATTAGTTTTATTTTGTTTCTCCTGAAGAGAAGGCCTGGGAATACCTTGTGGTACTTTTGGAAAGTGCTCACCATTGTGGTGATGAGGATACTTTGCAGGATTTTGTTTCCTTTCATTGATTTAGTGACAGCTACAGGATTCCTGTGGTTTTCTGAAGTGACTGGCTGAAAATCTGCATCTTTTGGTGATCTTGATAAATTAAATGGTCCAAGGACTTGGTGTTTTATACTCTGCAGTAGTAATACAACTGATCAAAGTTCCCATATGCCAGACGGTGTGAAGTTGAAAAAATGAATTATTGGATCTTGCGCGAGACCATGCTTTTATTTCCTAATTGAGACAAGGGGGTAGAAAGAGTAAAGTGAGGACTAGAGAGGAGTTGTAGAGCATCTTGCAAAGCTAAAGGTGAGAACAAAGCAATATTTCCTCCGGGGTATTTGAGTGCATGAGATATGATCTTATGTTTCCTGTCCTAGTTCCACTCTTCTAAGAATATGAGCAATCATACTTCACCATGATTAATTCAAATTTGAGTGTGGGCAGCCTGTAGAAACCCTGTTAGAATTTTGGAACTTCTGTGTTGTCAGTGCTGGGGGCACTTCATGCTGCTGCTGCAGGATCTTGCATCGCTCTTTGTAGCCTTACATAGGCACTCTGAATGAGTGTAGTACAGGTGTTTGTGTAGTTATGGTGTGTGTTTGCTTGGAGAAGCAGCCAGGAAATCTGGAGGGATACTGCTGCTTTTCTTAGAATAACTCAAGGTTAACTCTAGTTTGGATGCTCCCAGAGCAGTTTGTCTTTGAGTTGCACTCATGCTCATGCTTTCTCACTTGCTTCTGTCACGCTTCTCAGAGAATTTCAGGTGGAGCTGAGCCTCTGTAGTCAGCTACCATTTGGGCATGTTGAATTGTGATGTGAAGTATGGCCATTCAATTCAAGTTGAACGCACTGGCATGGTTTGGTTTGCAGAACCAGAGAAGTTGTCAGTGAGAGTCTAATTCAGGAAGTGATGCTGAATTTCCAGCAATCTTAAAGAAACCAAAGTCTTTTGCACTTTACAGCAGATGTTCCTATCATTTTCTTTACTTTTACTCATTGCTAAAATAAATCTAGCTTATTCTACTGAAATAAATTGTAGTTACATCCTTTCTTGGTAGGGATGCTGCAGTCGTGTATTTAGCTTCTTAAAATAACAATGAACTTTGGACAATGACATGCTCTTTGGCAAACTATCTGAGCTTAAGGAAATGGGAGAAGGTTACCTCTTAACAGAGGGAAGCATTGTGTAATTGCTCCCCTTTATTTTAAGCATGCATAATAATTTTGTCCTCCTGTAACAGTGAGACATGCTGGAAGATACCCATTCTATTCACTACAAAATTGTAATGGGAACTAAAGCTTCATGCCCTGGTAAAATGTAGAGCAAGAGAAACTGAAATTTGGAGTCTTAGATACTGACTTTTAATGTTGTCATGCTGAATGACTCTTGCTTTCTGCTTTGAATTTACGCAGTTTAATACAGTTTAAGAAGCTCTAGCAAAGGATGCCTCCAGGTTACTATCTACCATCCTGTCCAAAACTGTCAGTAGCACATGTTTGGAAATCTGCAATATCTTGAATGATGAAAATTAAGCATATAAAAGCTGTTTAAGATCATAATGTATGATCTCACATGCCTAAAGTAATCATGGCATCTAGAGATCGTTGGCTATTTGCATTCAGTGTGTTGTTTTTCTAATAAAAAATGGCTACAGGTTACGGACTTAGCAAAGAACTTTCTCTTTTAAAATATTAGATCTTAGAGTTTCCTCTATTGAGATGCACACTGATTCACATTAAACAGATCAAGCAAAACACAGAAGCAGTTCAAAATGTTACTGTAATACACTGGAAGCTGGGGGCAGGGGCATTTGAAGAAGAGAATTTTCGTTTGTCTTCTAGATCTGCAAGAGCCTCTGCAGGCTGAGATATAATGACAGACAGGTTATGGGAGCTGTACAGGTTGGAGACAGCGAGTGAGTTACTACTGATGTCTGTGCCCTTAACACCTACAAATGGCAATAAGACTCTCCTGTGCTGTCCTCCCAAGTGTGGAATGATGAAGAATTCATTTGAATTTTAGTACCGAGATGTTAAAGAAAAAAAAAGCTGATGCCAAGGGTGAGGCTTTGATCTCTTACCCTCCAAAAGCATCCTGTACACGTTCAGATAATCCGTGGTAACAACTCCTCTTTTAAGAAAAGTGTTGTTGAGAAAGCTGACCTTTCTGCCTTTTTTTTTTTTTTTTGTCATCATACATCCTTTATTTTTATAAAAAGACTTACAGCCTGCATTCTTGTTTCTTCTGGTTTGTTAGTTGAATTTCGTCCTTTGAATGGGGCCTTTTGCCTCAGTTTCAATATTTATATATGAAAATTGTAATCAGTTGCATCTAGGGAGGAAAAGCAATTTAATTGAAAAAGAAACCTGTTTAACAGTTCATGGTGGTCGTGTTCTAAGATGATGTTTTGGCATATTTTCCAGAGCCTCATTTATGACCAAGACTGTACAGTATCAAAATGAGCTGCATAAATTCCTCATTTGGGATACAGCTGGACAGGAACGGGTAAGTAGCATCAATATCTTTCATCCTGTCTGCATATATCGTTCTGAGTTTGTGATGTTTTTCAACCCTACCCGAGCCCAAACCACAAAGCAGGGGAAAGAAATAGTCTTGTAAAGGCTCGGTTATTTTCATGCAGTCATTTGACTTTCTGGAGTCCTGGTGAAACTGACTTGCTGGATTTTTAGTGTGGTAACACACTTGATGTCTAGAAAGTCACTCTAGTATATTTGTATTGCTTTCAGAACTCTGGATTCCAAATGACTACTGATTTCCTCCCAGCAGCATGATATAAAACCGACTTTCATCATCAGGGATGTGTTGTGTGTGTATGCATGTTATCAAAAATGTCCCAGTCTTTCTATTTGCAGCAGTCAGTCAGCATCTACTGTTAATGGCATGCCTGATGTGAACACCAGAGCTCATTCTGAAATGGTAGTGTTTGAATGTGAGGCTTCTAAGCAATGAAATGAGACTTTTGAGAGAGTGGTACTCTTAAAAAAAAATAAAATAAAATAAAAATAAAAAAAAAAAGTCTTACAAATGTGCCTGCAACAACTTGGCAGGAAGCATCCATTACGTATTAGCATTCCATCCTGTTTGGATTCAGCATGCTACAATCTGAGGAAGCTCTCTGTGCATGCCCAGTACGTTCTGTGTCTTTGTTTTCAGACCAAGTGACATCTCTTTAGTTTTCTTCTGTTCAAGTTGTATGGTGTTACTGTTGTTGGTTTTGTTTGTTTTTTGTTTTAATCCAAAAAGGAAGGATGACTTACCCTGGCTTCTGATCTGAGTTCTGTGGTATCTGTAAGGGCTATTCCACGGCACAGAGAAATTTCTGTGGGGCCCACATACTTCCAAGGAAGCCAGTACTGTCACTGCAGGTCACAGCCGATCTTTATACATGCCTTGTGCTGAAACCTGCTGCATGGTTTTCTTGCCATGCAGCACATCTGACAGTGCATCTTGGAAAGAATCCCATTTGTGGTGGTCTGGTACAGCAAGAACATCCAAACCATTCAAGAATTGCAATCTCTAAATGATACTTATAAACACAATTCCTGATCCTGGCTTTTGGGGGAGTGCTTGCTATTTTCTACTTCTAAATCCCATTAGCAGACTAGATAGGGGCAGCCCCTTGTTCTACATGGTTTCAGGGAGTGGCAAGCTAGCATTGCTGTGTGCTGGAGATGTGCACTCATTCACTGGACCTACAGCTACATGCCTGTGCTGTTTTTGTTCTCTCATTTCTTCTGCCCTGAGTAAAGTTGGACGAAGGCTATTTAAAGGAGTTAGGATTCTTATGTTCGTGCCTAACTGTAGAAATTACATCTTAGTTCTGTCAAAATGCGAATCAGTCAGGATGGCAAGCTGCAGTCTTTGAAAAAACAGCAAAAGGAAAATGCAGTGTTCCTGTTAACATCTGTTTTGTTAATGTATTTTATCTGCTGACTGCTCTTAAGTGGAAAAATGTATCTAAGTGTTAGCAGGCAGGAAATGAGAGTACTACAAAATCAGTGAGTGAAAGTTGGTTTGTTCCCAAGGTAAATAGTCAAATAATCAAAAAGCCAAGTTGCAACCAGTCCAACTGATGGTTTACCAAATACGTTTCCCTTTACATTTTAGTGTTTGTGGAGGGGAGGGATTATGCCCCAATGTGAACTGAATGTCTGCCTGTGTTTTCCCATTATTAAATATTTTTCTATTCTGAACTTTGTGTTCAAAATACTGTTTTCAAAACAGAATTTGAGAGCCAAATGTAAATGGTCTGGAATTCTCCTTTATACCAAAACTTTCATGATTTATAATATTGCTCTCAGTTGAACTGTACTAAGCAAAAGGAAATTGATGTTTTATAAGAACCATAGGCCTTCATGAAAATCTGTGTTCTATTCATGATTTTTTTCCCTGCTAACAAGATGCACAGAAGACCAGAGTTCATATGGTTACATCAGAACTGCACGTGTAGCTAATTCTGCTTCCATGAGAGTTCTGTTTCTTAGAGTAGTTGTCTGGTTCTTTTTTTAATGAGCAGAATATCACATTGGGTATTTAGGAAGTTGAGGAAAGATATTCAATCATGTACCCCCCTTTTCTGTGTTTTCTTGCTGTGATGGATTCAGAACATTATGTGAAGGTACAGACCTGGTTTATAGCCTGCAAATTCACAACCAGCTGAATATATCTTACGTAGATTTAATCTTGAATATTGCAATAACATTATTGTAAGCTTTAATTATCCAAAATGTTCCTTAAATGTCTGTTTGCAGTGGATCACACAGCTTTGTGTTTTTGCCATTTTTAGTTCTAAATGTGCTTCAAGTTTCCGAGTTTTGAGGAAAAACCTGAGCAAAATCCCTGAAGCCTGAAGTTAAAAATGCTCTTTTCTTAATCTAGCATTTAATGAGTGGCACAACTTAACCACTTTTCAGCAAGGATGGAGATTGCCACGATCCTCTGAACAGCTCAGATCAGCAGATATCAGTACATTAGCTTTCTTGAATTACTTTTTCCAAAAGCACTGGAAAGAATAAAAAAGTCCATTTTGATTTTGTTCCACTCAAAGTTGAGTGTATATCCTGTGGGTTTGTCTGTTCATAACTGGCCTACTAAAGGAGAGATTTTCGATCAGACAAAATCAAGTTGGGCTGCTTGCTTTTTATGGTAGGTGTGCTGTGATCCCCAAGCTATTTATTGGTTGGCCTTCACATAATAGTGCTGTTATGGAAGCTTACATGTTCTGTTGTGCTGGTTCTCTGCAAAGAAAAGCATTGTGCTAATGTTAAATTTTAAAATAATTTTCTCTCATTTTAATATTAAGAAGCAAATTCAGGAGATCAGTGAAAAATCAGATTCATAATATATTATTTTTTTTTTCTAGTTTCGTGCTTTAGCCCCAATGTACTACAGAGGGTCAGCAGCTGCCATTATAGTTTATGACATCACGAAAGAGGTAAGAAATTCAATAAATTCAATTGTTTTTTTACTCAGCATTGCCAATTCTTCTTTTCATGTTATGAAGCAGTTCTGGCTCCTAATTAATTCTGTTTTTTTCCTGCCACATCAGGAAACTTTCTCAACATTAAAGAACTGGGTTAAAGAGCTTCGACAACATGGACCTCCAAACATTGTTGTAGCTATTGCAGGAAATAAATGTGATCTTAACGACGTAAGGTAAATAATTGGTTACAGTTTGGAGCCTTCCTATGAGAGACAAGCTAATAGTGCTAAAGATGCTAGTTTTAAGATTTCAAAGCTGGTAAAAGATTTAGAGCAGCCATTTTAGTTTCACAAGGAGACTGAGCTATTCCCACTGCCAGAAATCTTGGTTAGTTTGCCTTTGTTTTTCTTGCCCCCATCCTTCTCTTTGTTGGTGTGAGTACATGTGTGATTTAGCAGTAACTCAGGCTGTAAAATTGATCTACATTAAAACAAACCAATTTTAAAAAGGAAAACTTATCCATGTGTATTTATCTCACTCACAACATGATAACTTGCTGGCATGGCAGAGGAGGGGTAGCAGGGTTACGAATGAGAAGTTTACAGGGAGACAGGATTACCTTTCTGCTGGCAGTGCCAAGTTACACAGGCTTAAAACTGCCTATGAAACTACAGTGTAATACAAGCTGTTTACCTCCTTTTATAAGAAGTACTCCTGTCAATCTGTAACACCTCATTTTGTTATGAAAAACATCAAGCCTGTTGGAAAGCATTGTGTAGGTTTTTCTGACTTGCTTGTTCAGGTGCCTTCCCTCACTGCTTAAGCATTAGGGTGGAATTGGCTGTGGTTGAATGGTTGCAGGGAGTGGGAAAAGTTTTTGAGAAACTTTATGAACAGCCAAACTTTCAAGCAGGCATGTATTAAAAACAAAAGAAGCCCTTTATTATTCATATCCTGGTTAAATAACCCAGAATTCAGAACGAAGGTGTGTGCAAGCTCCTTGTTTTTAGCTTTCATTGGAAAAGGTACTGCAGCTGCTGTCTCATGAGAGACAGATGGTTTTGTGTTTAAAGAACCACTGCAAAGCTGGTATAGTTTTACAAATTGTTCCTATATTTTAGTTACCTAGCATGCTGTAATAACCTGATAGAAATAGCATGTCCCCTGGAGTCAGCATGGAATAAAATTATTTATGTGTCAATTGTAAGGCATGCAGTATGAAGTCTTGCGCTTATTTCTTGGTCCTTAGGTGGAGCTGTAAATCATGTAAACATTGCAATTGAAGCTAATGAGTAACAGTCCTTGTGATGAGTAAGATTCCTCTCCTTACGAGAGGCAATATCTGAGACACTGTCCTGAAGGCAGTGTTCTAGTGTCCTGATGTCCTAAGTCTCTTGTTACTGAAAATAGTTATGTGTTTTAGAAACGTTATGTAAAGACATGGAGAGCATAATCTTCTCTTTATTTGCTGGGGTTTGGTTTGGGTTTTTTTCTGTTGTTGAAGGAAATACTGCATTAGCAACCTGCCTGCTTGAGGGTGTAAAATACTTATTTTCACTTCTTGTTTCTGTGGTTGTGTGCACAGTCTCAGTAAGTTCCTGCTCCCAGCTGTGTCTTCACTGCTTTGTGTAAACTAAATGCTGTGCTAATGATCTGTGCAGCACTGAGAGATGCCTGGTTTTCTAAGCAGCTGTAGGAAATCACTGGATTAGGGGAGCAAACATGAGGGTCTTTTCAATGCGTCTAAAATTTGTATGTGTGGGGAAAAAATAAACTACTCCCAGTGATTGATTGCAGACCTACACTTAGAGTAGTCAAGAATGAAACTCCACTGTCATGTCAGATGGCCTTGTTAGTTTGTGCTTTAGGGATGCTCCTGCCCCTAAACAAGGAGACAGCACAGTGAAAAATGGATATCAATTTCAGGATGAGGGAGCAGGGTGATGCAAAACAGGTAATACAAAATACTCATTAAACATGACACTTAAAAGCTTAATCAGTCTCTTAAAGTTCCGAATTAAGTATTTTTCTACATGCAGTTCTTTCTTTGCTTCTTTTCAGGGAAGTCATGGAAAAAGATGCTAAAGACTATGCAGATTCCATTCATGCAATATTTGTAGAGACAAGTGCGAAAAATGCAATAAACATTAATGAACTCTTTATAGAAATTAGTAAGTATTTAAACAGGTAATGTGTTCTTCTGCAAGCAGCTCAAGTAGAAATTTGATACTACTTGTTTTTTGTGCTATTTAGGCAAGAGTATCCTGATGTAAGTGTGACATCCAAATATTAATACTAACTGCAAAATGAGCTGCATATATTTTTCATGGTCTAATGGCTTCTGAAGGTTCCATCTAGGGACTTTACATGTACTTTCATGCTGCTGGATAAATAGCAGTCAGTGTCATCTTACTGTGTCTGTAATTGAATGATGCAGTTAATACTTCCAAGGTTATGGAAGGGACAGTAAATGGTGTGGTGAATATCCAGACTTCATACATCTCATGAAATGAATTGAATTCTCACTCTTGGTGCTTGTACTTAGTCCCAAGTAATGCATTTTCAAAAACATAAGAACTGAAAATAATAGATTACTGCCTAAGGAAGAGCACCTAGTGTGTGTATTTTCCAGCAGTATTTTTGTGATACCTCACTTTTCAATTAAATGGCAAATCTTTTCTGTCTCGTTCATGGCAGAGGATGATGGCAAACACTTTTTTCCATGTATGAATGAAAAACAGTATTCCTAAGTGAATAAAGTATTATTTGTAGGATATGTTTCAGGCAGCAGCACCAGTATACAGATAGCCTGTTTCTCAAATAAAAAGACTTTTCTTGTTCTTGTAAGCAGTTCAGTATATTGAAGCTGATGTCAAAAGTATGTCCTGTATGTAAGCTTTGTGGTTTACTGACTTTAATAGTTGTTCTCTAAACTAAAAATTTCTGTTGAGTAAGCTATGGAATAATTTCTTAAATCCCTCTCAAGAAGAATGCTCAACCAGGAATGGTCAGCTTCAAACGCTTGCTGGGTGACTGAAGCAGCTATTCTTAGAAGCATTTCGGTGTTAAGCCTGATGCAGGTGGTCTGCTGGGGAAAGGCAGATCAAGAGCAGAGAGTTTCCAGAAGGTACTGCATCCTGCAGAGTATATTCTCTGGATGCTCCTATGCTTTAGGACTCTGAGACAAGGTTAGCCAGAAGCGTGAAGTTAGCTTAGGCTGCTTCACTTTTATTTGTGGATCCATACTTCTAACACAGTACAGACTGTTAACTGCCATTCTTATGTTCTGCACTAATGAC
The DNA here is from genome assembly GCF_026119805.1 of Tympanuchus pallidicinctus. Classification (NCBI taxonomy): domain Eukaryota; kingdom Metazoa; phylum Chordata; class Aves; order Galliformes; family Phasianidae; genus Tympanuchus; species Tympanuchus pallidicinctus. Next base: position 2,702,190 of record NW_026294722.1, read on the forward strand.
GTTATGACCTGACGTACACTGAATGAAAAGAGTAAGTTTCAAATATGTTTGCCATAAATGTCTTTTTCTGCCTCCTTGTAGGTCGTAGAATCCCATCAACTGACACCAACCCCCCATCTAGTGGTAAGGGCTTCAAACTTAGAAGACAGCCATCGGTGACAAAGCGCAGCTGCTGTTGACTGGTCCATTTGAAAATCAGACTTGTTTATACAGTAGGTGGTCTTGGAAGTTAATAGTTCATGTTGGATTTATATTATCAGTCTTAGATCTCTATCTGCTGGTGTTCATACGCCCATGGTCCAGTAAAAATGGACCAGTTCATCTGACATCTGTATGCTCGCAGAAAAGACTGCCATGGTATGTCAGCCTGTTTACTTACAAAAAGTTGTAGTATCTCTTGCATTCAAAGGGAATCCATCATCACTTCTTTGGCCTTGCTTAAAAGGAAGCTGACTATGAATGGTTGAACTGAAATGTTTAGTAGTTTTGTAATTGAGATTGTGTTTTTGTAAAAAGGAAAACGAGCACTTTTGTGGGACTTGGGGGTGGGTGGAAGGAGTCTGGATTTTGAAGTTTAGTGAGATGTCGCTTCTTCTTTTCTTCAGTGAGCCTTATTTGAAATGTAAGTGTAGCTAATCCAAAGTACAGTGGGACAGTTGTGTTTGAGGTGGCTACAGAATAAGCAAATGAAGGCAGATAACAGTCAGATCAGTCCGTCCACTCCCCAGGACCCATTTGCACTTTTTATTTAAAGATAAGCAGCGGGGGTGGGGACGCATGCAACACACCTTAAACCACGGACAATCTTTTTTTCTGTGCTGACTTAATCATTTTGAGGCAAACTGATATGCTCATAGGCATCTTGTTACAAGTTTTTGACGTTAAGCTGTTGGTCAAAGAAAGCCTAGGTGTAGTTCTGACTAAATGAAGTAATTACTGACTAAAAGCAGATGCTGTAAACAGATGCTTCCAATAGTTCTGATAAGTCTTAAAAGATCTGGGGGAAGCCTTTAACTGCTTAGCATGTGTAAAGTGTTCATATTATATTTATGAGACCAGTGTTTAAAATATTATAAATTATGTAAAAACAGTCTTTAAAAATTTGCAGTCTTATTTGCTCCTTCCATTCCACACCTACACATGCACTCCTGGGGTTCTCCATCAGGTTTTTTTCTCCACCATCTTTTAGATATCGTTGCTGTAATTTCTTCCAGAGACAGGCTGAAATTAGTTCTCTTTAAATCACGTTTGAAAGGTCCAATAGAGGCTGCTGTTGGTACAGTGTGAGGTCTGTCTGTTGAACAGGTTTTCATCTTGGTGCACCCAATCATTCTTGCTTTGGGCACAAAAGTGCAAATAAAAAGTAACCTTAAGACACGTGGTGATGTAGATCATTACCTCTAAGTTCCTGGGCTTTTTTCTTACCTGCTAGGGTTGGGGTTTTGTTTCTTTTATTGTTTTGGTGGGGCTCTTTTTCTTTCTCTCTCTCTCTCTCTCTCTCTTTTTTTTTTTTTCTTTCAAATTCAATGTTTAGCTTATTGTGTTGGTTTTAGTGTGCTTGCAATTAAACCATAGATTGACCATACCTTTTTGTGCTTTTTTTAGTTTTATTTTCGCTTTTTTCTTTCCTACTGGCACTGTTGAGGTTCTTTAAAAGACTCAAGTAATCAAGTACATGCTAATATGTTGTTAAGCTTTAGTGTGAAAATGAGGTTTGTTCTGTTTGCAGTCTGGCTTTCTATCATCTGAAGTATTTTCTCTGAAGGAAACACAGAAAAGCAGACTTCATATCTTTCTTGCAGTTCTGATCTTGAATTACTCCAGTTAGTGGAACCATGGGAAAGGCCATTGTTTCAGATTGCCCAAATGTTGAAGTGAAACTGCTTTTAAAGACTGTGCCTATGTAAAATGACAGACTGTTGATGTAAGTTGGTTTGAGCCAAGATAACTGTTTGTTGAGCAGTTGGCTTTAGCTGAAAGCTGATGTGCAGTCCTCTCTGGATGAGACACACACGTTCAGTGTCTCATTTTCGTTGGAGGAAAATGGTTTCTTCTGTATTAGTTTTAGGCCATCTGCTTCCATTTTGTCCTAGGCTTGCTGAAATTAATTATATTTTGTCCCAACGTAACTTCTCTATTTGGGGGCAGATTAGCCTTTGAGTGTTTGAAATACTGATGATCAACCATTTCAGCTAACTTATTAATAATTTTGTGAAGGAGTTGTTGAAATAGCGGAATAAAACTGAAGTCCTGAGGTTTGCCTTTCTCTTTAATGAATGGCACTTATCACAGAGACTGGATTTTAAAATGCTATAAAAGGGAAGTGATTGCTGCACAAAGTGTTTTGAAGGGGCAAACATCAGGTTTGTAAAAAGCTAATGAGCTGTGTGATAGCGTTGATCTGGAGCATTTTTTTAACTGACAGAACATTACTATTTCTGCTTCTAAACAGTACCAACTCTCTGCTCAGAAAGGATAGATCTGTACAAAAACGTCATTTGATAAATAGTTTATTATTTAGTTTTGGAGCTACTTCAATGTGCTGCCTAAGTTTTGGAGAGGGGTCTTCATCGTTCCCCATGAATTCTCTGTCTCTTAAATGACCTGTGATGCTCTTGATCCGTGCTGAGTAGTTTTGTAGTGTATTTTATATATGTGTTTAAAGCTGGCATGCTAAGTGCCTAGGTAGGTGAAATGTGGAAGCTTGTGCTTAACAAAACACAGAGGCATTTAGTAGCCAAACTACTGAAACTTGTAATAGGTGCTTTAACAAGTTCTAGGAGAATTCTGACAACTTTTGCTGTTGACAGGGAGGTAAAGACTTTTTATATTGTTAGATACATGTTGAAGCAAAACAAATCATTGCACTTTAAATCCCTCCTGACTTCAGTGAGACCTTTTCTGGAAGTGCCACAGTATCAGGCAGATAACAGCTTAGAAGGGGTGCTCAGCTTAAACTCATTTTTAATATGTTGGTGTATGTAACACAATCTAATGTTACCAGCCTGCTCAAGAAAAATAAATAAATCTGTGTGCTTGGGAAGACAGTAAGTATCAGGCATAGACAACGTGAGTTCACAAAGGGAAAGCCTTGCCTCGGTGCTTTGATCTCCTTCAGTGGCAGACCACTTGCTTGGTCTGTGAGGGAAAGGCAGTAGATGTCCTTCTGGATCACAATAAGACCTTTGATGCTTTTCCTCACATCATCCTTATGGACAAACTGTCCAACTGAGTTGATAAACTGGCTTGATGGTAGAACTGAAAGGTTTGTAGATTCAGTAGAACTGAAAGGTTTGTAGGAGCTACGTCTGGTCGGTGGCCAGTCTTTAGCACTTCCCAGTGTTCACTTCTAGAGCCAGCTCTGCTCAACCATTTAATCAACAACCTGGGTGCAGGAGTGGAATGCAATCTCAGCACATTTGCTGACAACAATAAACTGGGAGGTGCTCGTGCCTGGAGGACAGGAGACCTTGCAGAGAGATTAGATAGATTGGAGCATTGGGTGATTGGCAGTGGCATGAATTTCAGCAACAGTAGAACGCTGGGTGTTGCACTTGGGGCAGAGCAGTGCCATGTGCAGGTACAGACTGGGAGACAAGAAGCTGGAAAGAGCAGCAGAAAGGGACCTGGGAGTGCTGGTGACAGCAGGCTTACAATGAGCCAGCAGTGTGTCCTGGCAGCCAAGAGAGCAAACTGTGTTATGGAGTGCACACAGCATGGCTGGCTGGTCAAGAGGTGCATCTCCTGCCATATTTAGAGCTGCTGTAGCCTCACCTTGGATATTGTGTGCAGCTCTGGGCTCTGCAAGTTCTTACCCATACATCAAAATTGGCTCAGGAATCCTTTACTGGCATTAGAGAACTACAGACAAGACTGAGAGGGGATCTTACCAACCCTTATAAATATCTTCAGGGCAGATGAAGTGGCTCTTTTCAGTGGAGCCCAGCGACAGGATGTGGGGCAGTGGGCAAAATGGGAACACAGGAAGTTCCATATGGAATTGAGAAAATGTTTAATTTGAGGGTGAGGGAACACTGGAACAGCTGCCCAGAGAGTCTCCTCTGGAGATATTCAAAACCTGCCTGAATGTTTTTCTGTGCTTTAAATCTTGGTTAGCCCTGAAGTGTTCAGTTCAACTCAGTGATTTTCATAGGTCTTTTCCTGAACTATTCTATGTTCACATCACATCTCTGTTAGTAGATCACATCCCTGCTAATGTTAGGCAAAATAAGAATCTGTTGTCAATCACTAATCTAATATTTCTTAGCAGTGTTTTAGAACAGAAGAACATCAGCTGACCTTTTTAGAGTTCTATGACTCCAGCACGACGAAAGAAAGAAGCTTCAAACTATATCTTTGTTTCTTATGCAAGTGTTCAAGTGCCAAAACACTTTTCTCTGTAACTGTTAGGCCTTCTGACGTCTTATTTTTAAAAAATCCCCTTTGATCTTCTGGTAATCTTGAAAATTTGCATGCAAACTCTTTTTTATCAGTTAGGATCAAAAATGTTTGACCTGCCAAAATCGAATAAGTGTTACCAGACTGTCCATGAAGTGTCACTGATCGTTAGGTTTTTTGAGGGACGTGAGACTATCCTGAGCATATTGATGGGCTTTGTCTCTGACGTGTTAAAGTCATCCTTTCCTTCAAACTCCTCACAGTTTTCCCCTCAATTTTTAGGTGTACATTCTGTAAACAGCTATTTCAAAATCCTTACAGGAGTTCTAGTAGCTCAGAGTTATTTGATGCCTCCTATTTTGCATGGAAAATCAAGGCACTAAGATGAGTTTGGCCCCCTAAAAATTGCTACAGCATTTACTGAAACTGTCCTTGTTCTAAAACAGAAATTTCCTAGAAGAAATGGTTCTGCTCTTCCCGTTGCATCATCCTGCAAGTGAGGAGCTTTAAGTTTTTGCTGAAACACTAACTGCTTTATTCAAGAAAATTGGGTTTTTCTTTCATTCCTGTCAATGTTTTTAAACACAAGTTACTGAACAAACCAACTGCTATTCCTGTTCTAATGCTGAAGGATACAGACAAGCTTTTGTGCTGTTCTTTTCATTTGTATGGACAGAAGACACCATCCAGTTGTTGCACTTTGGTTTGAGATGCAGCAAACCTTTGATAAATTCACTGCTGCTTTCTTGCTTCATTTTGTCACAGTGTGAATTTCCTGTTATTAAATCCATTATGTTTTCTTGACTATTTATTCTTTGTGTCCTTCTGGGATTTGGCCAAGAAAAGTTGACAAGTGTCTTTTTCTCCTCAAGAGTTCGAGAAATATCTGTCATAGCAGCAAATATTTGTGAATCATAGCAGCTGAGACAAGTAGCACTGCTTCACTATACTAGATGAGAGGGCAAGAAGCACTTTCGTCTAGAGGAAGTAAATTATTGTAAAGCCTAACAGCATCATGTGAAGTATAGAAACGATTAACTTCTTTTGTACTTGCTATTTCTGAATATAGTGCATCCAGCATTGAAACTGTGGCACAGTGAATTGACATAAGACTCAGAAATGGAGGATATTTAGCTGTAAGACACTTAAGACTTCTTGGCAATCTTCCCCTTTGCACCCTCTCATTTCCCAGTATGATGAAGAAAAAAGGGAATCATTCTGGAAGTGTCTAAACAAAATCTTTACATTTGCATTTGTGTATTTGGGGCACAAGGATCACCTGATGTGCATTTAGCTCTTGCGGTGTAATAAATGCATGCCTGTAAAATTAAGCGTGAAGGTTAACTTTGGAATCAGCAGTTGTTATCCCTCTTAAGAACCATCTGCCTTTTCCTTATGGTATTGAGTTAACCTGGTAAAGAGATGGAAGGATCTGTGCCTTCTTATTGTGGTGTCTCTTACTGCAACAAACTAAAGCCGCTCAAAGTTACAGAGCATTTGCAGCACTGTAAACTGCACAAATTTACTACCATTGCTTCACTGCATGAAACGTAGTCAGATCACGAGTGATGAAATCGTACAGTGATGAGTTCCCAAGCTAATGAATGTTCTGAGACTTTTCTAGTCTTCTCTTGGGCTGGTCCCGAGGGCGTGTACAGGTTTGTCTGTATTGTTGGTTTGTAGATGCTAATGAGGAAAACCAGACTTTAGTTTTCTCCTTTTAGTTTGTATTGTTATACTCCCATGTAGTGCATAGAACGAAGATTAAGAAATGTTGGTTTGGCATAATGTAAACTGCATTTTCAGCTTATGCATTCATAATAAACTTTTATAGTGTAATAACATGCTAAATCACTACCAGTCCAATGTATTGTGCAAAAAAGGTGTAAACATTTTATTAATAAAAAGCCTTGTTTATAAATGCGCTGACCTTGTTTGAGTGGTTCCAGAATTCTCAGTGTTGTCAGAAATAGTCTCTGTAGTAATAGAATTGTAGAAGAGAAATGTTAAGCAATACCACTGCAAAGTGAATGTAAGTAGTAGGTTCAAATAGCTGTTTTCCAAAAGCTATCACTAGTGATCATTCAGAAACTGAAGCTTTTCCATGGTTTATGTATGCACAGACAAAAGACAAGCTTGCACAAAAAAGGATGGAGAAAAAATGGCAGAGAGAATGCAGCTTTTGTCTCATGCTTCCTTTCTTTGCAGCGTGATGTCTGAGGAACTGCAGGCCACACACAGCCTTGTCAGCTTGTGCAAGGCCTGACACATTCTAATGGGATCAAGTTATTTAATACATTGCCTTTAGCTTAGACTGCATCAGAAGTTGAATTCTTGACTGCTTAGGCCAGGTTCCTGTCAATCAGAAATGTCAAGTGCTTTTAATATCTGCACAGTGTTCTGGGGGGCTGTCATGCCGGAAGGGGTTCCATTCTGATTTGCTGGTACAGCTAGCTGGTTGCTTGCTTCCTTTATTCTTTGTGGTTCCTTTGAACTGCTTTGGTTATGTACAGCTCAAAAATATAAACTTGGCTAGAGTTATCTCCCTTGTCTCGTGCAATGACTAAAATACATAGTTTTATTGTTTCATTGTGATGCAATTGAACATATTAACAGCAGCCTTCAAAAGCATGACCCCAAAAGATCCTGTTCCTAATACTGCTCCTTCACTGAACCTTCACCTGAAATTCCTGTATCCTGGTTTTCGTGTAATGTGGATAGTGACTGCCATAGATTTTAAAGTAAAAGAGAAGCATTCTTTAAAACTGCTACAGTCCAAAGCTTCCTTAATGCCCTTCAGAGATTCCCAGTGCTGTTTGTCCCGATTTGCTCCTTCTGTTAATCAGAAATGCACGTTGGCAACGTGTGCCTTCCAGCCTCGGAGTGGCTGGACTGTTAATGAGACGAAGGTTGTTTTGTTAACTGATGAAGGTGGGGCATTGCAGGTGGTTTTGTGATGCATATCCATTTCAGTTACTCTGATCTGAACAATACTGACTGTGTGCACATTTACATGCAACCAAAAAACTACTTTCATTAGACTTGGTAAGTTGTTAACTTTGCATAAAAAAACTGCTGAGTTCTATGTATGTTTCAGCATGAATGAAAACAGGGGAATCCTTGCTGTCCAAGCAGGTAAGTTCAGAGCTGCTCAGTGCAGTCTGCCTTTGTAAGGTGATCCAGCCTTGCACACCCTTTATCATCCAGCACTTAAGGCTGTACTTTATACTGTCAGAAAAAGCAGAACGTGGCAGGGTGCAGGCAGCAATGCTGAGCTGTTGTTTACTTTGGGGAATTTTATTATGTATGACTGTATGCTGTATAAGGTTTCCTCTGTCTTATTCCTCATTATGTTCCAATTAACTTGTAGATATATATATATAAAGCTTATCTCTTTCTACCAATTACTTGGAATGTTTATGGACAGCTATGTTTTATAGCTCAGTGAGGGAATCTGTTTATAAAAATAAAACAATCTAAAAGATTGTATGGGAGAAGATAATGTTTCCAGAGTATCAGCCAAGAAAAAGCTCTACTCCAAAGTGTGTGTGAACCAAATTACTTCTTGAGATCTAATAAAATGTTATGACATAAGCTGTAGTTTATAGCATAAAGTAGACCCCTCAAAATAGCAAAATTAATAAGGACATCCTAGGCTCCAAATCTAATTAAGTAGAATAGCACAGATGTAGAAAGAAAAAAAAAAAGCAACCAAAAACAACAAGAAAGAAAAACCAACTTGCATTTATGACGTTGTGGCCACCTTTTCTCCAACACAGAGAAGGAAGTTAAGGAAGAACAGCAGTACATGTATTTTAGCTTTTTGCTACCTGTGGCTGAAACTTCGAACGACTCCTCCTGATGTATTCATTGGCTAGAAAGTGATACCAAGTTTCATTTGTATCATGTGAAATGAAAATACATATAGGAATTATATTGTTTTGGTGTGGAATGAAAGTAGTTGCAACAACTGCGAAGGACAAAACACATTTGTAGATTGCACTGGATGAAAAATACAGGTTTTCATGGACAAGAGCAGCTGAAGTGTTGATGTGGTATAAATACTGCAGACATACTGTGCAGACTTCCTTACAGCGTTGAATGTCATCGTCCCATTTAGTGGTGTTAATTTTAACATGTCCATCAGTCATTTGCCACTGTTTGCATTGCCAGCAGTGCCAACAGCCCTTTTATTCCAGATCTTTTTGCTCATTTTGTCTTTTTTTGGCAAACCAGCCGCTGTTAGAACTTGCTGTAATGTAACTGAGTGGTGTAATAGTTGGTATTCCTCGGAACACTTATATGTGGATAGGATTGCTTTTAGTCCCTGCAAATGTGGTATCATCCCCTCCGCAGTCCCACGTATCCCAAGTGCAGCAGCCTAATAAACACTTTTTGTGTGTATATAAGCTATTTTTTAACTCGTCTCTGAGCGATCAGGTTTTAGGACCTTAAAGCCTTGGTCCCCACGAGCTCTGCTCCATCAGCACACCCCCCTCCATCTGTTGTGTTACAGAAACAGTTTATGGATTCTTACGAACTGTAAGAATGTTTAAGAGCAGTGGGTACGATTAACCCAAACGTTGCTGCTGTGCTGCCCTGGCCTAAGGCCACCAATAAAGCAGCATTTCATCTTAAACCAACCTGTAAATTTAAGTCATTTTATAGCGAGTTTAAAAAAAAAAACACCTGCTGTTTTCTAGCGTTTACTGTTGGAGAGCCTCAAAACCACTACTGACTTTTAAGCATGCTTTTATTGATGACCAAGTTAGCGTTTCCCAGCGCTTGATGACAGTCCCGGCTCGCAGTAGCGTTTCCCCGGTCCCGTAACGCCCCGGCCCTGCGCTCGTGCCCTCCCCGCCTTCAGATCTCACTGCGTGCAGAGCCGCTCCCTGGCGCTGCTCGCCCCGTCGTTGTTCCTTTCCCTCATCGCGGAGGAGCTCCCGGAGCAGCTGAGTCACGGGCGGCCCCGCAGCGCAGCTCCGGGCACCGCCACGCCCGGGGCTCCGAACGGCGCACGCTGCGCTACGGAACTGAGGGCTCAACCAGCCGGCCGGTAACCCGCACCGCCCGGAAACGAGCGTTTTCGGTGATAACGAACCTTGCAGGCTATCTCTCGCTCTCTCGCCCTCGCCCCGTTCGGGCACGCCGAGCTCCCCAGCCCGGCTCCCCGCCGCCCTCCGCCCGCCCCGGCGGGATCCGCCCCCGTCCCCGCGGCTGTGCACGCGCCATCCGCAGCCCGCCCCGCGCCGCTCCGCGCTGCGCCATCCCCGCCCCGCGCCGCCCCTCCGCTCCGCGTCCCTTCCACGGCGCCGCCCGCCGTCCTCCGCCCGGCCCCGCTCCGCTCCGCCGCCCGCAGCGCCGCTCCGTTCGCCGCCTCAGGGCCGCTCGGCGGGGGGTGAAGCGCAGCGCCCAGGCGCACCGCCCCGCCCGCCCTCTTTTCCTCCCTCCCCTCTTCCTTCCTTCCCCTCCCTCCCTCCCCGGCCCTTCCTCTCTCCGCCTGGTGCCGCCACCGCCGAGGAGGAGGAAGAGGAACATGGCGAAAGCGGAGCAGGTCCTCAGCCTCGAACCGCAGCACGAGCTCAAATTCAAAGGTACGCGGCCGCCGCCCTCCACCGCCGCCCCGCTCCGGCCCCGCGGATCCGCCGCTCGCGGGCCCCGCTCCGGCGGCAGCCATTTTCCGTTGGCCGGGGCCGGGCGCCGCCGCGAAAATGTCCTTCAGCGCCGCGGCCTCCCCGCATCCCCGGGCGGGGCCGGGCGGAGAGGCGGCTCCCGGCGCGCGGCCCCGCGGGCTCCCCGCCGCCCCGGGCCTCTGCCCCCGCCGCCCGCACCCACCCCGTGCCGCGGGCTGCACCGCGAGGCCGAGGGCGCCCCGAGGGGAAAGTGCGCGGAGGGAGGGGGGGGGGCGGTCGGCCGCGGGGCCCGGTTCCCGGCGGCGCGGCCCCGCTCTTCCCCCGGACCGACCTTCCCCGTAGGGCGTGGGCTGCTGCGGCCGCCCGGGCGGGCCCGAAGAAACGGGAGGGAGGGGGTAGAAGGGAACCGCGGGCGTCGGGAGGGGCCTCGGCCTCCGCGGAGGTGGGGTGGAAGGAGAAGGTTTTCCAGCTGACGTAGCGCGGGGCCGCTGCCCGCTGAGATCCGGCCCTGAGGCGCTGCGGGACGCGGGAGCTGTCGGGGAGCGCGTGGTTGTGGCGTCTCCGTGCGGGGAAACCCGCGGGCTCGGCAGCGATCCCGGCTGCGTTCTTTGTGGTGAGCGCCGTAATAACGCTGCGAGCCTCTGAGGTGCGTTCTCTGTGCGCGGTCTGCCCGCGCAGAACTCCGTTTTTTTGTTAAATAAAGATTTCGGATGGATTTGAGTTACTGCTGGCCTCGAAATGCCAGGGTTGTAACCTGACAGATAGTGCTGCTGTAACACAACGCTCAGGGATTACCAGTAAGCATTTGGCAAGTTTATTTATGCTCCCGGAGTCAGAGGTACTTACTCACAGCTTTGTATGGTACCTGGCCAATAGCCTTTATTTAAAAATAGTGATTTATTTGCTGGCGCCTGGTTAAAGTACTCATTATCTAAAAGGCTTTCGTGTAATTCTTTACGCTTAGGGGATGTCTCTACCTGGTTTTAGCAATAAATACATCAGGACTAACAGTGCAGAGTGGGCTCACCAAAAAAGCCTGGTAATAAATGCTGGCTGGAATAAATATGTCCTTGTGGTAAGCCAAAGTGTTTGCATGTTGTTATGGCAGCAGAATCAAACGTGCTTAAGAAGTAAACTGTTGTTCCAGTATTGTTTATGTTAAGGGCTGATTTTTGTCTTGTTCTGGATACAAGTAACCTTACTTCTAACCAGAAGGCAGATCCAAACAGGTGGGCAAAATGTGGGCCCTGAGTTGATGCTGATCAGCAGTGAGATTGCAATTGTGGTTCAGGGCTTTGCTTTCAGCACAGCAGGTACAGAACCAGGCTAGCTGCTGCTTGTTGGGGCAGTGCTGCTGGGTCAGCCTGCATGGCCTCTGCCGTCAGGAGCCATTGATGTTAAATCCACCAACCACAGAGGTTTTCTGTGCCCAACCTTCAGCCAGCAACATATATTCCTTGCAATGTAAAGCACAGCTTGACTAGCTGCAAGTAGCAAATGGCTTAATTTTAATGTGTGCTTAAATATTAATGTTCAGACAGGCTTAATGCTGCCGACAGCCTTCATCTGCCTTGGCCATAAATTCTGCCCTACGGTCCTTCCTGACAGGAGTGCTGACCGCTGTCCTTCATTCAGGAAGGACCCATTTGAAGCTTTCACTGAGCAACTTCTGCCCTAAGAAATCCCCATCCTGCAGTTTGTGATGGCACATTGCCTGGCAGTGTAGCAGCTGTGATTTTCTCACCTTTGCAAATAGTGGCATTTATTTGCAGAGCATCGCTCTGCACAGAGCGAGTCGATGCACACTGACAGGTGTCGGCGGTGCTGCTGTGCATGGAAAACTCAGGGCAGCAGTGCTGCTATGGTGAGACCATGGGCCGGGTTCCACAGCACCAGGAGTGGGGAAGGGCCTTGGTCAGAATGCAGAGGGTCGGAAGAAGCAGACTGTTAGCAGCTCTGTTGTTGTTACAGTATGATTCTTAAATATGAGATCAAGAGGAAGGTGTGACATTGACAGTAGATGCAGGAATAAGATCCCAAAGCGAGGGTTTATTCTATAATGTGTCCCAATACAGGACTGCAGCAGTCTCTGTCAGTCAGCGCTTGCAATTAAAAAAGGATTTGAAGGTGTTTTTTAAGAATCTTCTGTACCCCTTCATTTGCAGCAATTCTTCTAAGTGTATTTGGAGCTCTCTTTCAAAATGCTGCCTTTGTGTCTTTTTGCAGAAATACCAAAGAAGACATTTGTGCCAGAACATTTTTTTCATAGCATGTGAACATGAACAGGGGTTGTCTTTCCTCCCCACCTCCGCCTCCTCCACCATAACACGTGTGCTCCAAAATAGCACGGCCGTGTGCTGAAGCACAGTGACAGGCTGCAGGATGTGCCCCTCCTGGCCGCAGGTCTCTGCTGTCGCTGTGCTCTGTGATGCTGGTAGCGCTGACTTGCTCCGGTTGGTCAGCAGAGTCCTGCAGCCTGGGTGAGAAAGCGCTGAACCACAGGGCTATTGTTTGGGCTTTATTGGTAATGAGCGATGAAAAAGGCTGTATTTGTTCCGTGTTTGCATGTATGTTTCCATTTTTGTTAATCTAGGACTAAAGAGCATCCAACAACCTGCCAAGGATTGTAAGTTAGATTGCAGTAGTCAGGGGCTTGGCCGAAGGAGGCACTGGCTGCAAGCTCAGCTAGGGATGTGCAGCTCTGGTGCCTTCTGTGAAGCACATATAGATAAAATCGCTCCTTCCAGTGCCATGCTGGAAGGGTGCAGCTGTAGGATGCCACCTTGTTCCTGGTGGAGCACATCCATCCTTCCAGTAGCATGGGCCCACCTGGAATAGATTTAATTCCAGCAAGTAAAATACTGTTAGATTGTAAATCCTTTTAGAACTTGTCTGGATCTTTAGCTGCTTGAATGCTGCATCCTTTGCAGCGCAGTGCTGTGATGGAGGCTGGCAGAATGCTCTCGCACCTGAGGTGATGCTGGCGGAGGTTGCTCCCTGCACACAGGGCTTTGCTCCAGGTGAGCTGGGACTAATGACTCAGCACTCGCTGTTGCAGTGCTCCCCAAGTGGCAAGCAGCAGTACTGCCCAGCGCAGGATTCGTTCCTCCCTCACTAGCATAAATTGCTTCCTCTTGGAAATGCTGCTTCCTGTTTCCAGTGTGTGATTTTTCCACCTGCATGCATGCGATACGCCCCTGTGCGGAAAAGGGCACAACAATAGAGCGGGACGGGCAGCGCTCCCCATGCAGCGCTGGCTGCAGGCCTGCAGTGCTGCTTCCCCAGCAGGGAGGGCTGTACTGGGCCCTGGGGCCTTCCTGGAGTGCTGATTGCAGCCTGGGGCAGCCTGCATGGCATGGAGCTCCTTCTTGTGCATCTGTACACTGTCGCCAGGTCTGTGCATTGCAGTGCAGGTGTGCAGACCTCCTGTCAGGCAGATCATAGAATCAAATCATAGAATGGCCTAGATTGAGAAGGATCATCTAGTTTCAACCCCTGGATATGTGCAGGGTCACCAACCACCAGACCAGGCTGCCCAGAGCCACATCCAGCCTGGCCTTGAATGCTGGTACGGAGCTGAGGCTGCTCATCCCAGCAGTGCTTGGGGTGTGGTTGGCCTGGTGTGAAGGTGCTGTCAGCAGTCTCAGAAGAGAGGCTCAGCACTTATAGGCGCTGCAGTCGAACTGTGCAGCTCCTCTGCTGTCCTGCTGCGGCCTGTGTGAGTGGGGATCTGACTCTGTTCTCATTCTGGGTTGGATAAATGGGGATTTCTCATCGCTGCCACTGGAACAGGCTCTGTTTAAGGATGTGAAATACTGACAGTGTTGTGAGAAGTTGCCTCTTTAGTGTAATTAATATGCGTCTTTTAAGCTGAGAATTTATGCAGTGTTTCCTTTTAACTGTTAGAGCCCTTCTGGTGTTTGCAGCGTAATGGCAGTCGGTGCTTGGGTTTCCTTGCTCTTCAAGGCTGTGCAATGGCTGTCTGCTTTTCTGCTGGAAAACCTGCTGCCCTCTCCTCTGCCTGGTTCCTAATAAAGTCAGTGTTAGATCAAATAGGAGTAAACCCTCACATCCTTCTGCATATTTGAATGTAACCAAGTTTTACACTTAAAAAGAGAACACAGTATTTCAGTAACAGTCTTCATAAATCTGTGTGAATCTGTATTTCATTACTCATTTTCTGGTGATGTTTAAATATTTGCAGTTCATGTTATGCTAGCTATTACTGCAACTTTGGCAAAATTAATAGCTTATTCTAACTATTAAGCATTCATTATAGTTGGACAGGCTTCCATCTCACTGTATTATTCTAATTTCACATGTATTAATTTTATAATTACTTCATCACTTTCCATAGACTCTTCACTGTAAAAGAGCAGTGCTTGGAGGAAAAGAGCTGAGGATAAAGGCAAGAAGGGGCACATGGTGCCAGTCTCATGGTGCATCTTGTTTCTGGAAAGGTGGAATAAGCTGGAGACAGTGCTTCTTTGTGCTTCCTTAGCTGGCTGGTGCCCTGTGCATGGATGCAGGACACTGTCTGCTCCACAGGGACAGGGTGAGGAGCTGCACAAGAGAGGGCTAGCAAAATTTTGAACCTTAAAATAGGATGTGCCTTCGGTTAGAGACCCAACTAATGATTACCTGAGATGTGTGGAGCAGATGAAGTTTAGCCACATTTTCCATTAAATTTAATTAATGTATTTAGGTCTCCGAAGACTGCTTTCATTTCTCACTGTCAACTTGAAGGTTTCAGCTAGTGTGTCTATGGGTTGAGGTCTTCTGAATTGTTTTGTACTGCGCTGATTCTAAGAACCGCAGGTGAAGTAATGAACAGCAATGGGAGCAAAATATTTCTAGGAAGATCCTTTTGTGGCCATAGAGGCAGCTTGAACAATTTTCATTTGGAGTATACTTCTCCCAGGTTGGTGGAGTTTTGCATTTTTAATATGATCAGCTCTTTGCCTTTGTTGTAAGGGGCAGTGCATTCAGAGTTTCCTATTCCTTGGGAACCGGATGTTTGTGCACCCATTTTCAGGTAAGTTTTTAATAGGAAGGTCCTGTAACTGTTCTTTTAAGAAGTGATTGTATTGAAAACTCTTGCACAGTTTCAGCTGTGCAACCACCACAATGGCACATGAAGAACAAGGCTGTCCAGTTGGTTATTGAGGGCTCCTCAGGGTGGTGGAATGCCTGTCCAGACAGGATGTTGGCACATGTCCCCTGTTCATTGCTTCAGAAAATGCCTGGTAATAATATTGAATATGTATATGTAAACACAAGGCAGAGAGTGATTGCCTTGAGCCCTGGGAATGTGGCAGTCATGTTGAAATAACGGCACAGGTAATGTGTCACAGCAGGTGCAAGCTGACTGCGTGCTTCCCAGCTGCTGCCCTGCCTGCGTGCAGTGCTTTGTCACCTGGGGAAGAGGAATGGGCAGTGAGAGCCTGCACAGGTTTGTCTGATCGTTTCTTCTCACTGGAAATGAATTATTGCATCTCCTGTCTTTTTGAGTTTTACAAATGAAAAACTCATCAGTAGTCATGCAGTGGTGTATTTATTTTTAAATGGGTTCGCTACCTTTGAACGCAAAGCTGAATTTTGCTTAATTGTACTTGAATTCAGAGTTAGGATTGTAAAAATCAGAGTGTAAACCTTTAAATAGATTGTCGGATCTGTTTTGAAACTCAGCTGGAAAAATGGCATCATCTCCATAGTGAGTGATCCAACTTCATGAGCTCAGCTCAGCATGCATCTGTGAACAAATGCCTGCTTTAAGACGAGCATAATTTGTTGTACGCTCCTGGCTCTGGAAGGTATTGTGTCCAATCAGCTTTGGATCAAGTGAGCAACTTAACTTCTACATATGTTATAATGCAGTTTTTAAAGAAAACTGGGGGACCTGGGAGTTTCTCTTGTTCTTTGCTTTTCCCCTGCCTCTAAACATAGCTTTTTGCTGAGCTGAACATAATGCAGGAATCAAATGACCCTTGCTAAGTCTGCCCACGTCTTGCAGTCACATTCATTTTCTATTGTCTTGTTACTGCATTGGTCCACGTGCTTGGAAGGACTCATGACTGCCGAGAGCAGTTCCTAGCTGGTACAGTAACACTTTTCTACTTTTTTTTGCCAGTGAAGTTAGCTGTCTTTGAGAGCTTTATTGATGATGTTTGCAACAGTTTTGTTTGTGGTAACAGCTGTTGCTTCAGACTTACATTTCATCTTTGTTTTTGTTGGGGATGTGATCCTTCACGTTACCATCACGCTGCTGCAAGCCCTTTTTTCTCTCCAAATAAATCTCGCTGGTTTACGTGAGGATTTGGCGAGGCCAGGAGTCCTACCCAGAGAGAGCACTGCTCTGCTCTGCTCTCCTCCAAGGACGGCAGGCGCTCTGGCAGCGCTGCCAGGCGCAGCACCCAGTGCTGTCAGCCTCCTGCTGTGTGAGAAGTGAGGCAGAAAAGGAGCCTATCTTGCTTACGTATATCAATATTTAAGTACCAATTTATCTAAATTAATGACCACATTCATGCCAAATCTCTTCTTCTGGCTTTTGATTCAATATTTATTCAATATATAAATCCTTTTATACCTGCTTTGTAGACTGAGATGTCTACAGAAGGCAAATAGGATATTTTTTTAGTATGTCTGTCTTGTTGCTGAATTGGAAGATGCGGTCTGCTGGGCCACCTTTCATGAAGGGGGATTTGTGCCATCAGTCTGGAGCAGCTGTCACAATCTTGCATAGAAAATATATGCAAAGCAAATTTCCATTTCCGTGTTTAATTCAATGCAGGATTGAAGCATACATGGATGGAAGTGATGGAGTGTTTACATTGTCCAGGCAATCCAGACTGAGAGCTGACTGGATGTGTCCTTCTTGCATTACAGCTCTTCTGGCAATTGCTTACCTCCACTGTAATTCTTTTGGCCTTGAAGACATTCCTACAAACCGGGCACTTCTGCTGCCTGCAGGACCTTATCCCACATCATTAGAAATACTTTGTGAAAATAGTCTCTTTGCTAAACTATTTCAGTGTCTAGTTTTCTGAGCACTAACCAAAGTCTTTCACACCACGGTGCTGTGGATTAAAGATTTCATCGTTCTAAATTCAATCCTGTTTTCTTGGTTGGTTGCCACGAGGGATGCAGAACAGAGGAGGGGGAGGTTTGCCTGGTGATCCATTTACTTTCAATGTGGAATGTAAAATCGTGTGTGGGACTTGCTATGCAGCCAGATCTTGTGCTTTCACAAACATTTCTAGAGACTTAATTCGAGTTGGTTGTGCTTTAGAAGGCACGTAAAATGGCTGTGTAATTCTTTAATTAATTAAGACAGAACAACCACAGAATTTTTTCTTTCTCTCTGACCGTTCTTTTCATCTAACCAGTCATTTCATCCTCCTGCTGCTGCTGCTGTTTCTTACATGGGAGCCCAGCCCTGCAGCTCTGTGGACTTGCCCCTCACCTGCTTGTATTTGCAGATATGGAGATTTCTAACTTTCACTGCGTGTTGCATCTTTCCAGAATGTTTGCTTGTATAATCTTCACTGGTTTGCAGTGGCTCCTCCTGTGGCCTTCCTACATGCTCACCAGACCAGGAACAAAGGTCTAAGGGCAGTAATTCCAATGTTTTTATAGCTGTTTTTACACTGTACTTCTTGATATCACTCATACAGGGATGCAGATAATGCTTGTGGGAGCTTAGGTTTGCAGAATGCAATTTCACACATATATATCGTGCAAACAATATAAACCGTAGGGGTTTTTTTGCTTTGTTAAGTTCTCCCTTCTGCTTCAATTTATGTTTTTTTGCTCTGATCTTTAAAGCACAGTTAATGGGCTGGTTTTCGGATGGTTCTTCAGAGTAGTATGTTGCTAAATTCAGAATTCCTTCTCATTTATAGATGTAATTAGTATCTCACTGCCTATTTAATTTTTGTGGGTTTGGGTTTTTTAACTTAGAAAAGCTGCTACTCATTGTGCATCCCAAAATCTCTAATTTTGCTCTTTTCTTTGGTATTTGCAATTTAAGCATAATTCTGCACTTATCATATTTGCATAGTTGCTATGTAAGTTACACATCAGATTTGTCTATTTGAAGAGTATTTATGAGCACAAAATTAGAGTGGTTAAGTTGCTCCTTTCCTACCATTTGCTTGTGCATCTGAACTACAGATTAGTGATTAAATTGGACTCGGCTAAATTGCTCGACAAGAAGTATGAGGAAAAGTGTGCTTTGGGGTGAGGCGTGGAGGATAAAATGGTGCTGCCTCTTGGCAGGGTGCTTCCCAGCGCCTTCAGTGTGCAGCCAGTGCAGCTCTGGGGCAGTTGCGCAGCAAACCATCGTGCTGCACTCTGCTGCTGCATCCCTGCTGCTCCCCAGGGGGCTGTGCTTTGTTTCAGAGTCCTTTTGATACCAGCTGTGACTGTATGAATGAGGCTTCTAGCTATGCAGAGTAACTAGGTATCTTATTATACACAGGTCTTAGTATTTCATGCTTATTGAAAGAGATGTTGCTGTTCCATCAAGACGAGTGTGGCCCTGTTTTCTGAGCTGTTTTCAATATCTGGAGAGAGTTGTTATGTGTGGTATTGGTGAGTGGAATGAACAAGGTAACACAATATGCTTGGCACTCAGTTCTGAAGGGATATGAAAGCACGTTTGAGACACATATACCTCTAAAAGCTAGCCAGCTGCTGTCAGTCTTTTGGTTATTTAATTGTGTGCAGAAACCTGCTTTAAGGTGAAGATATAGAGTGACTGTTTCTTCTTGTATGACTTTGTTGCCAGACATTTCTGTAAACATGTTTGAGTCTAATAAAAATCTGAGGTCAGCAGGGGAAAAGAAAACCCGCAGATGACACTGGTGGCAATATTACAGGGAGGGCATATTCTTCCATTTCGCTTGGAACCTGGTGTGTGGCCTGAGAGTGAGAAGTCAAACTGTTGATGATCCTCTGAGGAATAGGAGGTGGCAAAAAGTACACAGTAATAGATATTCTGAAAATAGTCTTCAGTCTCGTATTTGTTTTCTGACATTCTTTTCTTATTGAAAATGAAGCATGCTCTGGCAAAAGTAGGTAGTGTCACAATAGGCCAGGGGAAGACCCTGATTAATCCATCCAAGCGGAGTAATTTACTGCCAGCCCTGACCTGTCTTTGCCACCTTGATCATTTATTTTTGCTGGTGTCCTGTGTGCCCTTTTTTCCTCCTCTTAGATAATTTTATTGATTACATGCTATTAAAAAAAAAAAATTCACAGCATAAATTATTGCATGAAGAGTGATTTGGATGGCACTAAAAATAATCTTTTCATCATGGCTTTCACAGCACAGCAAAAGTGGAAGTGGCCACTTGACTACATTTACTTTGCTTTGAGGGCTCTTTGGTGAGGATGGTCATAGTAAGGAACAAAAGTGATCCCACAAGGGCACAGCTTTCTAGGGGCTTCTGTATAAAATCCAAGTGAGGACTGAAAGTTTGAGTAATTTACACAGGGGTGAAGAGCAGCCTGAGTTCTGTCTTAAAAGTAACGACCAAATGTGGGTTAGCTGTGTCCTCCAGTGAGCGACTTGTGAAATAAAGATGTTTATGCAACACAGGCACTTCTTGTTTCTTTCTTCAACTTCTTTGATTTCAAAAGTTGCTGATGCTCACTTAATTATCAGTGTCTCCAGAGCCAGATGGTGGTGGTGATTAAAAGTTGGCATCCAGTGCTTTCTAAAACACTAATCTTCACAAGACTTCTGTAATTAGGTAAGTATTCTCCTGACTTCACAGAGAGGGAAACTATAAGGGTCCAAACCTGCTTCTGTTTTGGAACTGCTGTCAACTCTTAAGGCTTTTAATAGCAAAAGATCAAGCCCTCGAGTGATTTGTCTAAGGATGAGTAAGGTGGTATGAGACTTTGATTGGATCTTAGGTCTTCTTGATTCACAAACACCTGGCTCATAGCTCAAAAAGCATTGCTTGACATTTCAAGTTTTTTCATTTCAGTATTTCTCTTTAAAGGTCATCGACTTCATGTGTAACTTTTGAAATAAATACATAGTAAGGCAGTGCTGCAGCTGGAATTGAGCCCTCTTGCTCAATTTAGTTTTACCACTGGTGTGTTTATTTTAACTATCTCCCTGTTGCTGATAGGCGCCCCCTGAATAAAGTGGGAAGCCCTGGGATGGGGGGCTGGTGTGCATCGTTTTGTGCTGTGAGTAGGGTGTGGGATGGGGCTTGAGGCATGGTGCTCAGCCCCCACCATCTGTACATGCAGAGCACGTGGCTGTGTCAGTAAATGAATTATAGCTCTGTGTGGACATCGCCTAGTTCAGTCACACAGGGTAAGGCTTGTGCTCTTGAGAATAGCATGAAATAACCTCGGTTTCCTCTCTACTGCTCTTCATCATCTTGCTCCCTAAAGATTCCTTAGTTACCATTCTGTGGTTAATTAATCTGTTTGCTGATTAATGACTTTCCTCTGACATATCAGTGGGATTAAACCATGGTGAAATATGTTCTTCTCTCCTGCTGTTGCATAGTGGTTCCAGTTTTGTTTCTAACTGCATCTGGGTACCATGCCTTCTAATACGTGTGTGTGGTGCTGAGCTGGAGTGGTGAAAACTTGTGTAGGGCCAGGTGTTGAAAGTGCACCTAGGATGTTCTGGGAATAATATGGGCAGGCTGATGGGAATTTATTTGCAGTCTTCCTAGTCAGTGATTGCCATTTTCAGCTGTGGTTGTATCGAATGATACTTCAGTGCATTTGCTCTGAACTGCTCTGGTAGTTGAGTAATGTCATACCTTTGGGGGGATGCTCAGCGTTAAGCAGATAAGAATTTGCAGGTTGAAGTACAAAAGCATGTGCCTTCATTCTTCAAACAACTATGCCAGCACTTACAGAGGAAGCGTGACTGCAAAGCGTATGCCTGGGTGTGCTAGTTTTAACCTACTAAGTAGGAGACCTTGTTACCTTAATTTGACATAAGTCTGCTGTGCAGGAAGATGCAGGGCCCCGATGGCAGTGTCTGAGCACTGCTGAAAAATGAATTTCTTTTTTCCCTTCCCCACTGCCCCCTCTCTCACTCCCTGTCTTTTAAGTGGAGTAATTTTCAGCCTAAAGCAGCTCCTGGCTCAGTTCTTGGTGCAGCAGATGAACGCCGTTCAAGCAGTTGGTAGAAATGAGAGGTCAGGCCATCTCCCTTTGCAGCAGTGAGACAGGCTGGTGCATGAATAAACTGACCGTGGGACTGTGGCCCAACTAATGCTTGCACTTAATGATAAAGAAGTATTAGTAGTAATATTTGCACATTCAGATCTGCGGAGAACTGTATCTGTTTAGTTTG
Organism: Tympanuchus pallidicinctus; assembly: GCF_026119805.1. Taxonomy (NCBI): domain Eukaryota; kingdom Metazoa; phylum Chordata; class Aves; order Galliformes; family Phasianidae; genus Tympanuchus; species Tympanuchus pallidicinctus. The sequence goes on from NW_026294722.1 coordinate 2,723,556, forward strand.
AAATCTGCTAAGTGTGCGCTACCCAAACACGTGCCATCTAAGCTCTGCCTCTGATTTTCTTGCTAACACACAAAGACATGCTACAGCAGTAGTCTTGCTGCACTGGAAATATATGTGTATGAGGATGGTTTATTTGCCAGACTAAAGTAAGGAATTTTGGTTAAGGTGAGAATAGTTGTGATACAGATCTGCTCAAAGGGTGTAGCTGTGTGACATGGTTCCTGCAGGCAGAGTGGTAAGAGACTTAAAGCAAGCACTGTGCTGACCAAAGAGTTATCAGCTGGGGTTTGCTGTTTCAATTACGTGCACTTCTTTCTATTGCAGTGAGACTTATTTAAAATTTAAATAGCGTTGACATCATGTTCTTTTGACCTAATTCTCAGGCATTTGTATTGTTACTAAAATGATCTGGGTATTATAATGCAGCGCACTGCAGAATGACGGTTTTAGGAAAGATTGGTACAGCTCTGGTGTTTGAATCTGAAATGGAGCATGGCAAATTCTGAGATAATGCTGTGATCTTCAAATATGAAAGCTTGTATATGTATCTTCTGGCTGGAGAGCCACAGCTGTAGCTTGAAACAAGCCCTGATGAAAAGTAACCCCTGGAAAACCGTTGTACTTGTTGTTTGTCATGAATATGGCATCTGTGGTGGGGTTGGGTTTGTTGTGTTTTTGTTTTAGTGCCTACTTTTTAGTAGATGTCTGCTACTTCATTAACAGAAGTTGACTTCATTCTAATTGCAGGATGAAGTTGAATCCTTGTGAAATATTCCAACCTTTAACAGCCAAATTCAGTTTGCTACATTCTTCCTTCTATACCACTCACTCCCATGGCAGCCCCATGCCAGGTGATGCACACACAGCCCGAGTCTCCCATGACTTTGTCCTTGCATTGGCACCAATGGCACTTTTTTCTCACAGTCTTTATAAACAGGAGTGATTTATTGTGTTCGTTTTTTCTAAATGCAAACTGACATTTGGAAAGCTTCTTACCCTTGACCCTACCGGGTTAGTTTTACAGAAATAGAAGTTTCACTGTTCTAGAAATAGTGAGAACGGCCACAAAAAGATTCTTTTGTTTTGAGCCGATTCCAGAAGATGCAATGGCCTGCATTGACAAGCAGAGCTGTGGGTGAGGTGTGAGGCCATGCCTGAACAAAACCTGCTCAAACCCAGGCGCAGTGTCATCGGGTACCTCGGCTGGAAGGGACTCCACTGGGTCCAACCTCTGGCTCCACACAGCACCACCCCAAACCCAAACCCAATGCCTTGGAGCACTGGTGTCCCAGCGCTCGCTGAGCTCCAGCAGCTCAGGGCTGTGCCCACTGACCTGGGGAGCTGCTCCCTGCCCACCGCCCTCTGAGGCAGAGCCTTTCTGCAGTCCCCACGTTCCTCTCCCCTGACAGCCCCATGCCATTTCCTCAGGCCTGTTGCCGTCACCAGAGAGCAGAGCGGCAGCTGCCCTGAAGCCTCCCTCAGCCTCCTCTGGGCTGAGCCAGATGACCTCAGCTGCTGTTCATGCATCTTGCAGGAAGCAAAGGCCAATCTCCCATTTCCCACAGCCAGCCTCCCCTGGAAGGCTGACCCAGGCCTCAGTCCCAGAGCAGCAGGTGCTCGGGGTTCACCTCAGAGCTGGCAGGCTGCGGTGCTCGGTTCTGGAAGGCAGGCCAAGCAGGCCGATAGTATTTCACTGCCGTGCCCTGATTACCCCAGTTTTACTCCGTAGTCTATTGCTCCTTCTCTTATGTACCTCAAAACACCTGTAATGACGCTTTAATTCTGCACTTGTCTGGTCCTCTTTGCTTCACTCTGCTATTTGAATTGCGGTGCCGTACTGAATATGGGTTTGCTGAAAGCAGATGTCAGCCCTGTGGTGCAGTTGTGCTGGCTGACCTGTAAGACCTGTAATTTGGGGGAAACGTATCTAAAAAACATTCTGTAGCCTAGCAGAGGGAAAAGTCAAGCAGACAAGAAGAAATTATTTCAGTCTGTTGGAAGCTTTTGCTGCCAAATATTTTGGTATGGTCTGTGTTAGCAATAAGTAAATCCATTTGGAAATTATTTTACACATAGAATTATTGTCATATTAGTATTAAAAACAGCAGCTCTGTGCTGGGGCGCACAAATCCCGCATGCATTCATGGATCAGCCAAGTGAAAACACGGTATTTCCCACAGGAAATCTGTCCCAGCATGCAGACTAGTAAAGCTCTATTGAGGATGCAGCTGCACATGTAGGGCTGCGTGCAGACGAACCTCCCTCTCTGCTGGAATAGCTCACACTGTAATCTTTGTAAATGGACGTTCATAATATTAAGGCATCAAGTAATTTCTTCTGAAATGTTAGACCCAATTAGGTCTACCTTAAAGATCTGCTACTGTCTTTACATACCTGAATGTTTTGCTGGATTTTTCTGATAGCTGGGCTTGTTTAACTTCTTTAACAGCTCTTGGCTTCTGCTCAGTTATTTTCCGTCAGACCTAAAGAGTCTGCGTGCAGAACACAGACAGAACTTCAACAGCTGTATTTCGTTCTTGTTTGCATCTCGGTGTTCCACCAGGCACAGGTTTGGGTCCCTATCATTGAATCTGAGCGTTTTATTGCTTCAGCTTCTTTGCTGCCAGATGGCATTGTGAATGCTGAGTTGGCTCGTTCAGAGAGCAGGCAGGTAGATGCCATGCTGCTGGCTGAATGGTATGGTGGTTTGGTTTTGTTTGGTTGATTTGTGTTTTTAGGTGAAGGTTGCAGGACAGCAATGCTTTGCTGTTTGAGTTTAGTGGCATCTTAAGAGATGAATCTTGTAGATTTTTTGAAGAAAAAATTTGTAGAAAAGAAAATAGTGTCAGGTGAACTTAAGCCTTCCATGCTGCAAGTGAGAACCCATTTTGTTTTATCAGGAGAGCAGGGGGATGACCGTGCGTGTATTTATTATTACTATTAATTATAAAAATGATCATCATTCACAGTTTTTAAACTTCAGGGCTGTCATGTCTTCAAGGAAAGGAATTGGTAGAATTTCTTTTGTTGTTTTTTTCTTTTTCAAGTTTACTTTTATTCCTGAGGATAGGTGAAGGTATTTTATTCAGCTCTCAGGTAACTTTCTTTCTGCAGAAGACAGCTGATCAAAGAGTGTTTACATTTCTTTAATTGTATTTCTCTGCAATCTGAGTGCAGTCACACAGCACCTGCCTAATTTGTGTCTTACAGAAAATCAGTAATGAGCTTTTCCCCCTTTTTTTGTTGTTGTTTCAAGTAGGTAGTGAGCCTAGGAGGAGCTATCGCATGTTGTTGCAGAGCTTGACAGTGGTCTGATTCTGGCTTTGCTAATGCAGAAATCACTGCCAGTGCTGTCGGCATCCAAGAATTGCCCTGTTTGCACATGGTTATTTCCCCTCTTGGTGAGGCTGGGTTTTTTTAATGCAGGTCTCTTCTGATGCACCATTTGTTGTAACCAGAATGATTTTTTAAAAACTAGCACACGTGATGCACAGTGGATGCTCATCTTGCTGGTTTTGGCACAGCCTTTCTAAACACCAGGTGGAAGGCTTCATGGAGGTGCAGCTTACACGTGCAGTTTATGAATGTAAGGTACATTTTATGTGCTGACATTTGTACAGTTCAGTGGTCTCCCCTGCTCGCTGTCTGTACGTAGGTGTGCATGGTTTCTCTGCAAGCCTGGGTGATTCAGCAGTTAGAATGGAGTAAGTGATACAGCAGAGAATTTGGCTTCATTTGAATACCATGTTGTTGTGCTGGTAGCATGTATAAATGATTCCCCCCTGTATAAATGATTTGTTTGCTGTTAATGATGAGCTGTTGTACTGTGAGCATACAGTCATGCTCAGCAGCTTCACTACATCCTGGACTTTGCGTGTGGTTTTCTGTACGTGCCATAGATGGAAGTTGAACATCTAATTACTTTATAAGATTTGTGAGCAGAGATTTGTGCCCTGCTTATCCTCTACTTGTCAAGTACTTTCTGGTGCAATCTAAAGTCTGCTTTTGCTCTTCCTCAGGTCCTTTCACAGATGTTGTCACCACGAACCTGAAACTCGGCAACCCTACAGACAAAAATGTGTGCTTCAAAGTTAAGACCACAGCACCACGTAGATACTGTGTAAGGCCTAACAGTGGAATTATTGATGCAGGAACATCAATTAATGTTTCTGGTAAGTCATATAAGCAGCTCTTTGGTAACTGAAAATGGCTTCATCAAATGAATTATTTCTTGGAATGTTTTGCAAGACAAAAGTATTGTGTGGAACGCTAGTAAAAGCAGGTGACGATTTCATGGAGGAGCAGCCATTTCATATATCTTTACTTCCCTTATTCCTGCTTTAGCAGTAATGGGGTTGTTTTGACATATTGTTTTGAGGGAGGGAGGAGGAATATATAAATAATTTATATGGTTCCATAGCAGCCTTAGCCAGCCTATCCAAGGCAGTGCTGCTGCAGCCCTGCCCTCCCAGTGGGATTATTTTTGTACGGTTTGCTTTTTGCCAGCTTGACTTCCTGAACCAGCTCACTGCAGGATCAAACGAGTGCTTGGACAGGAACATCGAGGGAGGAATAAAACTGGGTGGACTGCAGCCACGCCAATTTAGGCTGATAGTTGGTTGCCAGACTACCCAATATAACCAACCAGTAAAGAAAACATTTATTTTGAAACCATGCTTGTTTTGTGTTCCTTGGAGATATAATATACTTTGGTGCTAGAAACGTCAAGTGACTAAAACTTTGCTATTTCATATGAAAGGTTAATGATTTTCTCTAATGAGTCAGTAGCTCTTCACTTGCCAAACTTGAGTAATGGAAAAAACAAAGGAGTGGGTTACACTGAAGGCATGAAGCACTGAGTATTTTTATACTCTAAAAAACTCTTTCAAAGCGTTTCATAGTGGTAGCCTGCAGAAATAAGGTCTGGTTTTTGAGTTACAGGAATGACTTCTGAGGATCCGTTTTTACTGTTTTAATTAAATTTTAATATTGCATAATAGAAGCAGATGAGTTACTGGCCTATGGGAAGATGATCAGAACAGGAGTTACGCATGGCAGTAATTGATAAACCTATCAATTAGGCTCTTACCAAGCTTTTGTGACCTGGAATAAATTATTTGTGAGCTACAAGGGTGGACAGTGACAGGACAAGGGGGAATAGTTGTGGTGTACCTGCATTTGCACGCTCACTGACCTTTTCTGTTTGGTATTCTATTGTGTCTAATTCAGCGTGCCTCTGAGTTTGCCTCACTTGCACTTAATTTCTGGAGCGTGTCACAGTGAGGTGGTAAGCAGTGCCACATGGTACCGATAGCAAGGGGAAGGCGGAGCAGTTCTGCTGCAGGGGAAGGCTAGCACATATACAGAAAGCTCTGAAATGATTAATATGAAATTGAATAAGATCTCTAGAGAGGAATTGAAATCTTTAAAACAGGGGAAGATTCCCAAGTAAAGCTGTCTGTCATCTATACTAGCTACAGGCAAGCATATTAAATGCACTGGAATCAATGAAGCAATAATGAAAATGAGCATGGTTTCTAGCTACAAATTATCTTTATGCTATAAAGATGGGAATTCTTAGCATCTCTCAGATGAACTTTCAAAATTAAAAGCTCTTTTCCTTTGCTAGCAAATAGCACGCTTTTTAAAATGTCTTCTTGATCTCAACATTTTTTTCTTTAACTTCTGCTTACAGTGACCCTTTGCTCTACCTTGCAGAACATAGGATAGGGAAGTGCTGTGTGAACCTGTATCTTATGTGCTTTTCCAGCCCCATTCTTCCCAGCAGCATGCCACATGGAATATGGAACCAGTCTAAGATGTGACCTGAAGTGTCCCATTTTGAAAGATCACTGTGCTTAACCTAAGTTGTGCTTTGCTCTTGCTCACAAAGCTTCGAAAAAACTTTCCTTTTTTTTTATGTACAACTTTTATTGTAGTGATTTGCGATTTATGATTCAGTTTTACAAATTACTTTGGCTTATTTAATCACAGAGCTTACATTTTCTGTTGTACTCACTCTCATGCTTCTCTTTACTTAGTCGTGGTAATAAACTGTGCTAAATTACCAGCCCTTCTATTAATGTTACGTATTAAATGCAAGCAATTCACGTCTGTTGTTCTTCAGGTGGCACATTCAGGTAGATTTATAGGTAGATATGTTGCAGAATTCTGGAGTTATGGATGTTAATTCTTCATTTTCTAACCCATTCAAAATAGAAGCTGCTGTCGTCTCGTTTTGTGGTTGAATTTCTGTTTAGTAAAGTCATATACATTGCAGTCCTGGTAGCTTCTTCAAACCATGCACGGGGCTTAATTTTGGCACTGAAGGTATCAGCATCTTTGACTGTGATCAGCAGAAGGAATCTTTTGGATGTTGGGAATCAAAAGGGGAGCTTTCATTAGCTTACAGATCAGAGTTATTTTCATATTCTTGGAAAGGAAGGAAATGTGCTCCTCCTGCCTGCAAAAAATATTTGGTGCCAAAGTACAGTGATGTGAGGGTTTGTTTCCTGGAGCATTACTGATGGTTGGGTTCGGGGCAGCCTGCGTCTTCCTTGCACCATAGCAGCTGGGTGCCTTTCTTACATGCAGTTCCACAGGAGAGTCCTATTTTGGTCAAAGCTCATGGGAAGGTATTTTGTCCTTAGAGGCTGCTATCAGAACATTATTTCATGCTAGTGTGTTGGCTCATTTCACACACATAAAATGCTAGAAAAGCAAAGCTTTCTTTATTCTACTGAAGTGTTGGATACTGGCTGCTTTTGCCCTATCACAGCTGCTCCTAAATACCAGCATTTAAGTCTCTGCCGGCACGCACTGCTTGCTGCAATGTCAGGTTTGTAGCCCATGTTTTCACCTGTTATATAATGGTGTGTAATTTTAACAGCTGAGTTTATGTAACTGTCAGGAAGTGTATGTGTGCTGTCACCGTTTGATTGCGTTTGGTCGTAAGCGCTTGGCAAAGAAGGCTGTTTGCACCCATTCTGTTTTTGTTAAATGTGTCTTATTTGAACAAATACAGCTGATTTTGTGACTTCCGAGAGGGGTTGAAATCTAAATAAAAGGCATAAGTGAATTCCAGAGGAAGAGTGAGAAATGAGAAGCAGGTGCTGATGTCTGCAGCTAGATGTGCAGTGGGAGAGATGAAGGATGCATTGTGTGCATCACAGAGCAGCCCAAGCACATGCTGGACATGGGGAGAAGTGAAGTCACCCTTGTGTTGCCAGTCACCCTGCAGGGGGTGAGGGTTAACTAGGAAGAAGTGGGTTGTGTTTCCTTCAGGACAGGGCTGCCCCTGGCTGCATGCTGCTCCTCCAGGCCTCAGTGGACAACACAGTGAGTGCTGAGCTTGGGCTTGGTCTGATCCGCTTGCTTTGCAGGAGTTTATCTTGGAGATTCAGCAATTGTGTTATCCAAGTAGCTACAGGAAGAACAATGTAAATGAGGAACAAGCCACGTGGTGCCGTGGCTTCTCTTGACATGAGGATCAGTTGCTCGCCTCCTGCAGAGCTGGTCAGAGTGTGCCCTGATGTAGATAGTCCACATTGCTGGTGGCATTTCTGGGTAAAGCTGAGATGTGTGGAAGTTTTGATCTTGCCAGACAATAGAGAATTTCATACAACATCATGTAGGAAACCCGTTAATAAAGGTAGAAAAGACAGTAAGATGCTCACAGACCAAATGGGCTGCATAAGGGTAAACAGTGCTGCGGTGGATGTATGGCTTTCAAATGATGATAGAAATTGCTATGATGTTTGGTCTTAATCTTGTTAAATGCTTTCGTAAGCAGTTGCTGCTCAAAAAGAGCGCGCTAAAAGCCCTTACAGTGATGTAAAATTCAGTGGCTGAAGATATGCAGCAAGAATCGAGTGTCCTTGAAGGCTTCAGTAAGAGAAACAGGATGAGTTTTGTCATAAAAACTGCGGAATTGTGTACTTGGATTTCTTCTATAATTGCAAGCTTTCTGAACAAAGTGAGCGATGTTAGGATATTGTAACTGATCAGAGATGACCAAGTTGCTGACATCATGTGGCTGTGAATAGGGCAAATGCAGTAAGTGAAAACAAACTGGGAAACTAGATAATGGAAGAGATAAGAGTGTAAATGTTGTTGTCACTAATAAGATTTCATGGTTGTATACACAGAGTAACTCATACAGAGGAATTCAAGCCAGAACAGGTGCGGAGAATGAATGGGGGCCCTGACTTGGAGAGGATAGCCCAAGTCTGGCTTGTTTAGTTTACCAAGAGGCCAAGAGTTACTGTGATTGATGTCTTGGAATGATACAAGTAAAGGACTCTTCCCCTTCTTGGATATTTAAGCGCAAGCACACTGTTGGTCCAAGACCAAGTGAACAGGCCATTAATAAATTTAGATGGAAACCAGAGGAAGGCTGCTGGTGATCTGAGCAGGGAGGCTTTTCCTTTCCTGCTCTTGGAAGGGAAGGTCGGATCCTGACAAGCTTTTACCACAGTTTTGCTTAACATCTTCCCTGCCTCAGGTTTCCCCTGCTTTGATATTGTTATTAACTTCACCATTAGCTGATCAACAACTGCTTCGCTGTCTGCAGATCCTTGCGTATCAAATGTGGGAGATGTAATGGGAATGTGTGAGAAGACTGGTGTCAGAACAGGATGTGTGTGGGGTTGATACTTCAGATAAATTCTGAGAGGCAATATGGCTTGCAAATACAACAGACATTATTCCTTATTCCGTTGGTCTCCCAATGGCTTTGCAGTTTTATCTTGTGACAGAGCACCACTGTAGGGCAGTCAGTGGAGGTGAGGAGGTGGGCATTGCAGCCTCTGACTGATGAATGCTGGTTCTAGTCTGTTTGAAACTCCTGTTAACAAATTTCTCACACCACGTTCTGATGGGAGCTTTGGACCAAGTGAGAAGATTTGAACAGGTATTTAGTACCTTTTTCACATAGTTCTCGTGTAAGGTATGCAATATAGTTAAAGCAAAGGAGCTGTACTCACAGTAGTAAATTGTGTCACAATTAGGGCACTTCCATGGAACTGCTCTTTCACAGAAACTCCCAATAGTACGAGTGTGTGTTGAATGGTTTTGAATGATTTGGTTTCCTCTTGAACAAAGGGAATATTTTTGAGCTTCCCATCTGGCTTAAGAGACGTTTGCTGAATAATTTGTGTCGATGTGGCTTTCGTGTATTGATCTAAAAATACAAGTGCTAACAACGCTGATACTGTCAAGCCCTCTCTAGCTGCTTGCTGTTATGATTCAGTGAGTGGAATTCAGAGCAGCAGTTGCTCAGTGTTCAAGAACAGCTTCAGCACTATCACTGGGGAAATAATGATTTCCAAACGAGCTTATGCTTGCACTGAGCAAAGCAAGCTGATACAACTGCAGATCTGGAGAAGTTCCCTAAGCAGTGGATAGCTTCAGGTACCTGCTGGCTCTTCCACGTCGTGTAGACTTGAAATAAACGTTAGGTGCCTGTTAGGGGCAAAAAGATTATTCTGCTGCTTTGCAGTGATGTGCAATGCTGAAATACACGTCACAGTTCAGTCACTTCTGTTTGGAAGAAGAGTTTTACGTGGAGCCTGTTGAAATGAAAGTGTTTATTTTGGACTAGAAGTTGATTATTCTAAGGCAAGTTAAAGTGTATAATAAATTTCACTGCACATTTGAGACAATTTGCTGTCTCCTTTTTTCTGCAGCTTTAAAAGGCATGTGGTTGTTGATGGCCACAGATTGTGTGTGCAGTAAAAATGGCACAGGCAGAGCATATTCTGCTCACTGAAGGAGGCAGATTGGTTTGGCTCTTCTTCATCTGCAATAAATGGGATCTTTGGATAACACTTGTACATTTCAGATCCCTGCAATTAGTGTGTGTGAATTTCAGTGCATGTTAATAACACTGGTACTTGAAAGTAATCCCAGGTCTTGAACTGCTTGATTGAATCGAGAGCCTCACAGGCCACGAAATGTGAATTTTTGTTGAAGTTTGTGCCAGTTTCATTTTAAATTTTTTGGAGGGGAGGATTTTTGTAATCTGTCTTGGCCCCCCAGTTATTTTCTGCATTAAAAAAAAACAGAATTCCTGTGGTTTTTGGATGGAGATAAAAATTTTTATACCTTTCATAAGCTATTTTTTATAGCATTTAAGCGTAACCTTTTGGCTGCATTTTGGTAACAAACGTTCAGCAACTTATTTTTGAAGGAGGAATAGAACTCAAATAAACATCATGAGATATTCAAACTTCATAGAGGAAATTTCCATCCTGAACCTTGAGCCATACTGGAGGTTTAAAGTGTTTGGCTTCTCCTGGCCCTGCAGCCTTTCTCAGCAGCCATCAGCTATGCTGTGTACAGCTAATCACATTGCCAGCTTGTTACTTCTATCTCAAGGATGGAGGAAAAACTTGATTCTTTCATTGAGAGGTTTTCCTGCTGCCTCAGGAGATATGTATGTTGTCCTGTTTGCTATAAATTGCTGTCATATTGCCATACTTGTGTGCAGAATACTGTACTGTGCTCAGCAGTTCCAAACTTCTCAGGCAGAAATTAGTGCGGACTGAAGAATTCTGTTTCTTTTAACTTCTTTAATATTTATTTTAAGCGGGGCTCGGCTGCTCCTTTGTCAGAGGGAGGCACTACTTGCAATCATGTTAATGTCTGTGTTTCTCATATCTTGTAACTAATCATCTCTGCGTGGCTGTGCATCAGAGCAGCTTTAACGTAACGTTCTGGGGTTTTTCTTGCAGTGATGCTACAGCCTTTTGACTATGACCCCAATGAGAAGAGTAAACACAAGTTTATGGTTCAGTCTATGTTTGCTCCAGTTGATACTTCAGATATGGAAGCAGTAGTAAGTATTGAAAGTAAATAAAATGGATTTATTTCTGTTTCTGTAATTTTAAGACCTTTTACATCACTTCTTCAGGGCTCTTTTGAAACCAGGCTGTAATGTTCCTGGAGAGCATTAGCAGATTGCCATTGCAACCGTGGTTACTTCTTTAGAAGACTGCCATTGGTAATGGCATACCAAGCTGTGAAACATGTTAAGTTGTTGTAATTTTTATATATATATGGTTTTTATTTTTTTTAAAGGCAGACTTGAACATGTTCTAATTATATGGTCTGTGGTATCTTTTATATTGCACCCCTTTGTACTCTGTCTTGGCTCTTCCCTTGAGCAGCTCCTTTGCCCAGTGGGAACCAGGAAGGTGGCTCACGAGAACTGAATTTTTCTTTATCCCTTTTGTTGTTGCTTAAATGAATAAGCTGCCTATATAGATCTTAGATCGTAGTATGGTGCATTACAAGTGAGAGTAACAGAAGCATATGATTTTGGTACTGCTACAGGAGAGCAAAAAGAAGCTGACTCTGGTCCAGCTTTTGTTAGTTGGAGAGAATATTTAATAACTGTCGAGGACACAATAAATAAGAAGAAACGTCCATTACTCTGTAACGTCCAGGGCTGCCTGTATGTTTGAGAGCATGAATATTACTTTATTTAAAACAAAACAACAACAAAAACAGCCACAGAATACACAGCGTGGTTTTTTGATGGTTTATTTTTTTGTAAAATTATGGGCTTTTTTTCAGTACAGGTGTTTTTTTTTCCAGTTCTTTACACCCTACTGAACAGCTCTTCAGAACTGAGGCCTTTTGGTAGAGTTGAGAATTTCCCTTTTTGAAAGAGATTTATGGAACTGTGTTTGTTTAATGGCCTTAAAATAAGATCCAATGAGAGAAACAGCAATAGCAATGAAAAGTCTGCATCACCAGGTGAATAAGCCAGCCTGCATCTCTTTGTAACTCTTTAATTTTATGAGTTACTTTGTACCATATAGAATATTATTCTGCTAGCAAAGAATGTTTTTAAGGATCTAGATGGTCTTTCCAGTTTCCAGCTCTCCAGCCCAATACCATTTCTTTTCCTGTAACACTCGATCACTTCTCAGCTCTGTTACCACTCTCCAAATATCTTCCTATTCTGGATAAACAGGTGAGACAAATTACTGGGCTACTATAAAGCTTTCAACGCTTCGCGGGCAGCCAACAAGCTTAAAATAGAACTCTGACTTCAGCCCCAGAGAAGAACTGAAGTACGACTCGGCTGTTTAGGATGAGTCAAGTTCTTCTTCGCGTTGCACAGGGGTTACCCATAATTTGACACCTACTTGAGATATGCTGAGCGATACCAGAAGTGTGGCCAAAGTGGGGAAAAGGCACGAGGTCTCCCTCTTCTCTCATGAGTTACCTGAGTTTCAGACCATGAAGAGCGATAGTGTCTGGTCTTCTAAGCTACTACTCAGCTGTGCATTTGGTTTTCATTTTTGGTTCTGTTTGTGTTTGACAGTAATGTGATAAACGCTTGTGGAGTTTTTCCTAAGATGGTATGATTTGTTTCTGTAATACAGTACCTTTTCAATGTGTCTTACTGTGCTGTTCTGTTCAATATTAAATTATTCCAGTGGAAAGAGGCAAAGCCAGAAGAACTCATGGACTCGAAACTTAGGTGTGTGTTTGAGCTACCGACGGAAAATGATAAGCCTGTGAGTATTTTTAGCTGCGTATCGAGTGACTTTAATGCCTCAGTAAATCATGTAAAATGGCACGTGTGTCCAGGCAGCCATGTAGGCCCCAGCAGAGCGCTCTGTTCTGCTGCCTGCATCTCATCCTTCTTTTAAAATATAAAATAAAACCATTTTAAATCTTAGTGGTGCTTAACCTTGCTAGCAGCTAATTTGAACCGCCTGAGTGCATCGCAAGCACAAGGAAATCTTTGAGTTGACCTTTCTTCATTGAGTGAATGATCACATAGGATAAAAATGCTATTAAAAAAAACAAACCCAATTGGTATTAATAAAGCTAAGAGCTTTCCTGTTGAGAGATGTGATGAGGAAAGAAATCTGAATTAAGTGGGAATTAACAGCCGTTCTGTTTAGGGGTAACTTTTTCTGTAATCTGTAAAAATTATCAGGAGAAAACAAAGCAGGGATAGTAACAAGGTCCTGATACCTTATAAATAAGAGCTTCATTTTAAGAGATTGGTAGAAATTGGGGATGGAGCATTTTGTTTTTGTTAGAGCCCGGGCCCTTTGCAAAACAGAGAGAGGATCCAAAGCCAAGAGGATGAGGGGGTTTTGGAGCTCTGCAGCTTTTGGTTCCTGACTTGGGCTGGAAGTTCTTCTGTCACCACGGAAAAACAGGATGGAGATGTGATAGCCAGCAGTGGGGGAAGAGTGGGAAGAGTGAGAGAACTGCAGCAGAGCAGCTGGGTGGTTCCTGGCAGCTTGCTGCTGCTTGGAGCAGCTGCTCGTGTTGTGCTTGGAGAGGAAAAGGTGCAGAGAGCACCACGACTCCAAGCAGAATGTCAGCAGATAAGTCACATTTCCATTACTGTGGGACACGGTGTGATGGTATTTCCTTTCACATACATGCAAGGACTGAAAACTACGGGTCCTTCTGTCTGCACTTTGCTGCTGGTCTGGTGTTCAGGTCAGAAAGGGGAAATAAAGGTTGAAGAAGAAAAAATGCTGCTTATTTTTTTATATACAGGCCCATTTTGAGTACTAACAGGAGATTTTACTTGATTCTCCTCCTGAGTATCAGATGCGGTGTTAATAACTAACCAGAATCACTCTATCCTTTCTTAACAGCATGACATAGAAATAAATAAAATTGTATCCACAACTGCAACAAAGACAGATTCCTCTGTAATGTCTAAATCAATAAGTTCTTCCTTGGATGACGCTGAAGTTAAGAAAGTAATGGAAGAATATAAGAGGCTTCAAGTAGAAGTTCAGAGGTTACGGGAGGAGAATAAACAGTTTAAGGTAAAGATTCTTTCTTTTCCAGGTTTGCTTCTCTCCTGACATAAAAGATTCAGACTGGAAGGTTTGGTTGCCTGTCCTTGGCACGATGTTTTAATGTTGTCAATCAGCTGTTTATGTTTCTCTTCATAAAGCCAGAAAAAAAGTGTGGAAATCGATGGTTCCTCTGAGAGGAGCACACAACTCATGCAGCTGGAGAAGCTGATGGGATAGCAACCCAAAGGAATGAATCCCCACTCATTTTTATTTCTTTTTCCCCCACCTAATTTCCTGAGTTTGGATGAAGCATTCAGTGTTGGATTTGGCCCTGTGCTCTCTGACTGACGGGGGTTTGAGGGCAGCGTTGTGCCAATGCTACACGTTGGTCAGGACACCTGTAGCACACGGCTGATGGGAGTGAAGTAACACAAGAAATACAGTTCTGGTCACACCCAGCACATCCCTGTGAAACCAAACAGATGAGAAACCATGATCACCAAGCTGAAGACCTGTTTTGGTTTCATTTATTATCGATCTCTAGTTTCAGAGGTATCAGCACTGGTGGAAAATGTAGAATTTGTTATTGCTAGGCCCCAAAGAAAGCAACTCTGTTCTGTCAGCTCTGATGTTGTGTGGCTGGCTGGTGCATGAAGAAATTCTTTAAACACCTGTAAAACAAATGTGTTATTAATTCAGGAGAAATAATTAATCTGTCTTCCTTTAGGAAGAAGATGGACTTCGGATGAGAAAGGCACCCCAGACGAACAACCCAATATCTGCTTCTGCAGCTGTTGTCAAGGATGAAGGGCACAGCTCCAGACTACTTGCTTTGGTGGTTTTGTTCTTTGTCATTGGTGTAATTATAGGAAAAATAGCCTTGTAGAGGCAGCATGCTGGAAATTGTAAATTGGTTTGATGGTTCTGCCATATCATTGGATTAAATTTATTCATAACAGTGTTTAAAAAAAAAATTAATGTATGACATCTCACAGGTCTTGCCTTTAAATTACCCCTGCACAAATATTATGTAACATAATCTAGAAAGTTTAAAATGTACAATGAGGGAATGAATGAAAGAATATTCTTCAGTGATGAAGGGGGAAGAAAATCATGATTTAACACTACAATGGAATATTGTATATGTCATTTTAAACATTCTTAGTCCCTGGTACATGTTGCTGGATGACCTCTTTTTAAAAAAAAAAAAAGGAAAAAAAAAAAAAAAAAAAAAAAAAAAGGAAAAATAGAAAAAACAAAAGATTCTTCCACTGCTGGAGCTGGCCCTATTGGATGTTTGGAGCTGGATTAGGCAGGAGGTGTTGATAACTTCTGTAAAATATGTTAATCCACCATTCTGCTCATAAATTTAACAGTTTTTCTGTCAGTGTCTTCAACTCTGTGCAAGTTACCAATTTCTTGACACTTAAATGAATAGTGAGGAGCTGGAAAGAGTTGTATGTGGCAGTGCTGAATGTGCCAGGCATCATGAAGAGGCGAGTATGGACCGGTGTGGCGCTAGTTGGGAGTAGAAGTCAATGCCTTGTTCTTATGGAGGGACCAAGCTGCATTGCTATTGGTTCATTTAGTTGAATTAAAATGTTATTCAGAGATGTTTAATGCATATTTAACTTATTTAATGTATTTCATCTCATGTTTCCTTCCTGTCACAAAATTGACTAATGCTTTATGGTATGAAAAGGCACCTGTTCTAAAGCCAGTGACTAGAACTAAAAATCTGCTGCTGTAGTGATGCAAGATTCTTCTGCCTCCTGTAGTTTTGGGCACTACGCAATTGTTGGGAGTTCTGATCATCTGAGCATTGGGAAAACAGTGGTCAGGAAACTGTTTTTGTATGTAAATAAGTCTATCTAGGGGAAAAAATATTAGTAGTAAACTAGTCCTATGCCGTAAAAAGACCAATCCTGTTTGATGATGTAGCATCTAAAAAAAAGAAAAAAAAAAAAAAAAGAAGAAAAAAAGAAATTAAATAAAGCCCCCAAATTAATGTTTCTTTTGTTACTGTTGTCATGCTCTGATAGCTTTGGCGGGGAGGGAGCAGCATTATCTGTCAACTTAGCTTGTTTCTAGCATAAGGAAACCGGTAGCCGTGTTTCAGGAGGACTTTTCCCTGCCTCATTTTACAGTCCTTGTGAGCAGCCCCACTCTGAGCATCCTCTGCTGGGATGCTGTGTGCGTTGTTCACAGGAGCCGTGCTGATGCTGAGGTGCTGCAGAACTTCACATTTCTCAGTTTAGTTGGATTCGTTGGTTAAGATGCTTCCTAACATATTGAACGTGAAGCAAAGGTAATTTTGTTTATTTTCTTACAAAACTCAGAAACTCCATGTGCTGTAACGTGTTGGGCCTCAGTAGATGAACTAGCTTCTGAGCAAGTGAGCCCTTGTATAATCTTAGATCCTATGCCCAGAAACAATTGCTGACAAAGTTTTTGTAGCACCATTCAAGGTTAAGAAACATCTTCAGAACGTTCTTCCATTCCTTTTTTGCTCCTGGGATTCCTTGGGAAGGGTGTTTGGGCAGCTGCTGTCTGCTGTGCTCTTCTCCATCATTGCCTTTGGTATTTGTTCCATTTGTTTCTCAAGTGCAAAAAAGTGAAACTTCATGTGAGATTTAACAAGAAAATGGCTTTGGGGGGATGAAAAACTGTTTGGTGTTTTCTCCTTAGGAGCACAGCTCTGGAAGTAGCGACAGAAAGGAGAGGGTTGTTACTTCAAAATGTTACTGCCTGCTTGTCTGCTGAGGATGGAAGGACAAAGAGCTGAAGTGAGGCTGCAGCGCTGTGCCAGGAGAGCAGAGCACAGAGGTCAGTGTGACAGAGTGTGCTGAGGGATGAGACAGAGGAGCAGAGGAGTGCAGACTTCTACAGAAGCAGCTCAGAGGGCCTTTTCAGAAACATGAGTTGTAAATAATGGAAAAAAAGGTAATTGTTGGCTTTAAAGAATGTGTTGAGAAATTTCTTCACTGAAGGGAGGCTGAGTTACCCGGTGTCTTTAAGAGGCTGCGTATACCTTGCTTTCACTAGAAATGTTATTGGAGGAGCTGAAATCCTAATTTGCTTCACAGTATATAGCATTAGCTTTGAGAGCCCTAAAAAACAGCCTCAAAAAGTATTTAAAAAAAAACAAACAAAAAAAGACCTTTTCAGGGCAGAGAATCAAAGCTTTACGCTGATCATCTCTTGTGAGTGTGTCTGTCAGAGCACTCCAGGCAGCTGTTCCACATGGCTGGCAATCACTGCTGGCACAGCAGCTTTGAATGAAGCAGAAAGTCACAGAACCACAGAACGTCTATCCTCTTTGCACTGTTCCACACCCACGCTGATGGTTTGGAACTTCCAGTCATTGTGAGCAAGTTTGTCTTTGTGGTTTGCGCTCAGGTTTATAAAGAAGTCCCACAAAGAAGAGTTCTGTGTGCTGCTCGATGCCTTACCAAGGCACAGTGAGAGATGTGCAGGACTGAGCAAGCTGAGGATGTACCCAGAAAGCTGCAGGAGGGGCAGACCCACACCTCCAGCCCTAATCAGGACTCTTAAGTTAACTTTGTATCTTTGGCAGCTTTAACAAGTAATAATCGAGGTCTTTCCTAACAGTTTTTGATGACAGCCTAGACAGTAGCTTTGCTTTTGCTGGATTTAAATGACTGCTGAGTAGAATCCTTGTTACCTGCCCTTTAGCCAGACCCTTCTTTCATATGCAACAGAAAGAACAGTGAAGGTATTTTTTCTTGCAGTTCCTAAAGGCCAGTCTGTGGAAATGCTGCAAAAATAACCCAGCTTTTATAAACCGTCCTTTAGATGCTGCTGCTGGGAGAGCTTTTGTTTGGATTACAGGGGGTGGATATTCTGGAGGGCACTGTGTATCTTAGGCATGAAGTGTAGAGCTCATGGATAACACTATCATCTGGTGTCCTCCCACAGCAGCAGCTGCTAGGAAACTGTAGTTGATACACGGTAGTAGAAAACAAGTTATTACTTATTGTCCTTACTGCTCTGTTCAGATACGTTTACTGTTAGTTTTTCTAAGAGCCAGCAGAGGCTGCTTTGGCAGTGCTCTCCTTGTGGAGCTCTGGCTCTGCTGTCTGCGCAATTTGGGTGCCTCTGCAAACAGTTCTGAAACATCTCAGAGCCGAAGCGTGCTGAGGAGTGAATGAGAAAACCACTTCTGCTCTTTTCACTTGGCTGCTCCCATCTTACAGCACCGTTCCGGGTGCGAGCGATGGCGTCCCTGTGCGCTGCAGCTGTGCGGTGTGGATGCACAGCAGTGGTGTGTGCAGGCCAGGCACGCAGTGCTGGTTCTTGTCGAGTAGCCGCAGGGCCCAGTTAAGTTAATACTGCGTATGTAATGCTGAGAGGGACTGATGCATCATAATGTAATTTTCTAAAAATACAGGATTATGATAGCTTGGTGATGGTATTCCGTGTTACTTCTTTTCTGCTGAAATGCTGTTAGTGGGATAAAGCTGGAAATTCACTTTACAAATTGCTAGACTTTCTTCTCACCAATAAACCATAAAGGGTTTCTAGTTGCTGCACTTGTGAACTTGCAATTCTTATTATAACCTTGACTTAGCAGTCAGTATACTTACATGGTGATGTGGTACAAAAGGGATCTCTGATGTCATGGTGTTTGACATTGCACTCACCAAATGCAAGAAGCTCTCTCTGTGTCATCCCCCTTAAAAAAAAGTGTTGTTTTCATCGTTTGATTGGAACACCTCCTTCATTCATGGGTGCAGTAGTGACCTGTGGAATTCTGAGCTCTTCACGCTGTCCTTACTTTGCTTTGCATTATGTCCCATCATGTCATATCTCACGTTCTGTTTTCTATCTAAAGCAGCTGAGGAAAAGCACAACCAAAGAGCCCTCTGTTTGCAATGGATGAGCACATAGGAGCAGCCCCCTGGATCTCATGTGCTGTGCAGCAGTACCATGAGCAGCATGAAGCAGCTCAGAGTTGCTTTTCAGTTCTGTTTGCAAACGGGTCAGCACCCATTACTCAGATCCTCAAGTGAGCAGGTTGAAAAAGGACAGGTGGTGAGTTGCAGTGTGCACATCTGTGTGTGCAGGGTTTCTTTGTGTGTTGTTATTCAGAAACAAATATGAAAAAAGGTGACTGTGTAGGACTGGGATTAGTTACATGCCATACCTGGATGTTACTCTTCCTTGTAATTTCTAGCATTTCTACAAGTCTGATTTACTGATGAGGAAATACATAGATCAGTGTGTGGGCATTCCAGAAAGAAAAGTGACTACTGAGCGAGGCTGCCTGCTCCTGCAGGTTCGCTCCATTAAGAGCTGACAATGGGCTGCAGTGCTGCTGTGAGCCATCAGAGGCAGTTAGACAAACAGAGGGGTTTGTTGTTCAAGCAGGGCAGTGCAGATCCTTTGCCCACATCCACCAGCGATTTCTGTGTTGCCCCCACTGCCTCGTGCTCTGAATCACTTCGCTGATGGCTGTCAGTGCTGAAGGGACACAGCGTTGCACTGCTGCCTCTTGTTTGGATGAGCTTCCGAGGACAAAGTAGTTGTGTTTCTGCTACTCAAATCTGCTTATCTGTAAAATTTGTTTTATCAATGGATTGATTTTTTTTAATTTATTTTTTTTACTGGATAAATGTAGGCTTTTCATTGAAACAACACAAGTGAGAGCTGTTCAGAAGCCTCTTTCATGATCTGATATGCATTTTTACCTATCATTGGCTCTGCTGTTCCCGTGGCTTCATTTCCTTTTACAGAACTGCTTTCACATTTTTACCTTGGAGAGTACAAGTTTGACAACTGTCCTAAGCTCCCACAGAGATGTTTTCTCCCTGGTCCAGGCCCAGGTTTGTCCTGAAGCATCTGCATGAATCTCTCCAGTCTGTGAGTAAAGAAACAAGGCTGCATTTCCCTGAAGCAGATTTTGAACCTTGGATCTTTCTCCTATAATGTGTCATGGGAGAAAGGCCTTTTCCAGATGGCAAAGCAAAAGAAGATAAGAAAACAAATGAATTAAGAGATTAATTGAACCTGCATATTACAAGTTGACATCATACATCTGGCTTTTCGGTTTGTATTTCTCCATTGGTACACTTCATTCTCATTTAATAAGTTCCGAATTCTGTGACTTTTTTTCAAGCTTTTGAAGTGCCTACAAAGAGCTGAGGAGCAGCCTGCAGGGAAGTGCTGTCCCCAGTTTAGCCATACTTTCTTTTTTTTAATCAATTTTTTTTCTTCAGTGGAGAAACTCGCAAGACCAGAAGAGCCTTCTGAACTCCCTCATGTTTGGGTTGGCACAACTCCCACGTGTAATTATCCATACACAGCTACATTCAGAAGGACTTTATTAAGGCCGTACAAAGTCAGGAGCTGGGAGATGACAGAGCTGAGCTGCGGGTTTGGCTGCTTGGAGGGAGTGAGAGGTGGCTCTGATGCCCACTGCAGCACTGGGCTGTGGCTGACCAGAGGGTGTCCAGCAACAGCACTGCCTGGCACTGCATCAGCTGAAGTCCTCTTAAGATCTGTATAATGTGGTTTTTGAAGCGTCACCTGAATCAACGTGGCACAACACGGAACCCACCCGTACGTCAGGGCCGACTGCTGTGTGCTGTGGGGCTGCAGGTGGAGCAGCAGCTGCTGGGTTTCACTGCCGTGCTGATCAGTTTGCTCCTGGTGTCCGGGTGCAGTCAGCCATCTCCTTTCTGTCCCCTGCTGCCTCAGTGCAGTGTGCTCATAGTCAATACGAGGCTTTTAGATTCAGTGTGGATCGGTTATCAGATCGTAATGATTTATCCAGAAGTGTTTTAAAACTTTGTGCGTTGTTTCCGTTTTGGGGGCAAATTAGAAAACATGGTGGGGCATTTTAAACACGGGCAAAGGATGGATCGCTGCAAGAGGTTCATTCCTGCTAATGGAACTGTTGAACAGATCCGACCAAGGCTGAGTTGGCAGCTGTACATCAGTGTGCTGCCCCAGGAGCAGAGCATCACAGGCCGTGCATCTGAGTAATGATGGGGCTGGATGTGTGAGACTTATGCTCAGATGCAGTGCAGGAAGCAACTGAGTGTATGCAGAATGCTTGAAGTGTGCTGCTGCTTTTTTTCTTCTGTTTTTGGAGGTAGTGCTTTTCATCATTTTAACTGTATTAGAAGTTCAGAGCAAGGCTTTGGAGACACGTGTGGCTGTGTCACTGACTTCCAGCTGGTACAAACAGCCCTCAGCTTGCTTTTTCTTCACAGCTACAGCAGGAAGGCACGTGTGTGCTTCAGAGCCAAACAGAGTTCAGTAGTCAGATGCTTGTTAAGTCCTTGACTTTATACAGTGTTGGGCATGAAGGTATTTGCTTTTGTCCTGGTTGTGCTGGCTGAGGAGAAAGGAATCGGAGCACCAGGAGTTGGTGCTCCCTGGGGGATCCCCCCTGCATTCAGGCGAGGGCCTGCAAGCTGCCGGGGAACCTACGTGGTGCTTCCAAAGGGCACAGCTCAGCAAATTCAGCATTAAATCTGCTGGTGAAGAAGAAATTAGATGGCAAGCAGAATTAGAACTGGCAGTTTTCTATGAGAAAGGTAGGAAATGGCCCAACCTCAACAGTTTGGCAATTAAGGAAGAGAACAACTTTGGCAAAAAGCCCATCCTATTTCAGTGATGAATGAGGGGGAAAATAGATGTAATATAAAACAAGAAAAAGGGAAACTGACAGCAGTCAACACGAAGGATAAGAGTTATGAAGTGTAGAAAATTAATAAGGAAAGCAATAGCCAAAGGAAAAGAAAAATGTATGGGCTCGAGTGCTTGGGGGGGATAAGGGGGGGGTGAAGAGCTGAGGTACGGAGGAAATCTTGGCAGGAGATAAGGGTTGTTTCTGGATGCAGGTGGTGAAACTGCTAGTGAGGAGCTAGGAGAACTGCAGAGCTGATGTCATTCATTAGCAGTGCTTAACATTCAAAGTTAACATCTTCAAATTCAGCCTATAAAACTTCTGTCAGTACTTGTAAGGGAGATGTCTGAGGCCATCTCTGCTGATGAGGGTGGCGTACAGCATGGGGTGACCGGGTATGTGCTTGCTTAGCTGGTCAGCCTGGGAAAGGGATGAAAAAGGAAATGAACACTAACGGAGGAGCATCGTGTAAAGTCACTTATTTCATCCTGTCTTTTATTTCTCTTTTTTCTTTGGGATTAATGTGGGTTGGGTGTAGCTGGACCCCCAGCAAAGCCTGGCGTTCTGTGAAAATGGCACATTTCAGAAGTGGTCCTTGCAAGAGAACTGCAGTGAAATGGGGATGCTCACAGGAGGCTTCTGCAGGGATCTGATACAATTCAGTGCTTCCAAATCACCATTGAAAATATACCTAAAATCGCTACTGAGAAAACAGTAACACAGGGAACATCTCTGTGCTCAGAGTCAGAGAATGAGAGCTGCACCTGTGCTCCCAGTGCAGTCCCAGGGTGAAAAACTGACAAAGGTCACGTTGTTTTGAATTATCCCTGGCAGTGATTGTATTTCTGTATGTCTCAGCTATGAGACGGGCATTTTTGATGCAATTTGGATATTTGGATGTTGAGAGAGAAGCTGGATAATTGGGATAGATGCAAAAAGAGATTCAAAACTTACTAAATTGCTAGCAGAGTGTGAAAGGCCATAGAGGGAGAGAGAAAACTGGTTGGCTGAGTTTATCTGAGAATGTCTTGATGACAGTGCACGACTACCTTCACGCACAGAAAATAGCAAACACACTCTCTCTTTGATCTTAGCAAAATGAGCAAAACAAGACTCACTGTCAGATTGGAAAAAAGGCACAAATTCTTGAGAGAATAACTGTATAATTTAGAAATGTTTCTCCCAAAACTGTGGAAAGAACAATAAAAGTTGCAATGTTTATGCAGATAGCATTTTCATGGCTTCTTTTCCTTTCCAAAGTGTGAAGTGCTGTGCAGGGCTGTGCTCAGTGCTGCAGAGCTGAGCTGTGCTGAGCACCACGGCTGCTGCGGGGGAGCTGGGGGTCTTTCTCCAGTCTTGAGTATCATAACCTCCTACATTGCATTAATTGGTGATGGCAAACAGCACTGCTAGGGAAAAAAATTGCATGCAGCTTCAAAGAGAGGCAGTGCTGCTATGCCTCAGTCATACACTGCACCTTCCCAGGGTGTCCCAAGATGACAAAAGCCCTGTTCCTCACGGTGCACTTCAGTTCTTCAAATGTTTGCCCACACATCTCCATGCAGCAGCAAGCAACAAAGCACAAAAAGCTTTGGCAACGAAGGGAGGCGTTGTGCCTGCTGAGCTGAACCCTGGAGCAGCCTCCACTGATGGCACTGAAGGCAGACGAGCCGAGTTTGGCCACTGTGCACATCAGTGATGTGGCTGCTTATGTGGGCCTGGCACATGTGAACATGCTGACAACATCTGTGTCACAACTGTATGCATTTAATAAGCATCTCATCTGAATTATTAATGTACAGTTCCCCCAAAAAAGTACTTTGATGCTATAAAACCCATAAATTATTTAAGTACAAGCTGCAAGTTTGTAAAAACAGCATTAAGAAGTAGCTATTGCATAGATGGTTTAACAAAAATATCCTTTGTAAGATATATAGGCTTATTTGGAGGGGATTTAGCTACTGGGAAGAGGTCTTCCCCAGGTATGTTATATGCTTCTTGGCTGCAGCAAAGGGAATGTAATTTCTTACTCTCTCCTTCTTGCCAGCAGAGCTCTGGACAGTCTGACAGTGCTGCTCAGACTCGTCTCCTCAGCGCATTGTTCACTGCAGGCAGATTTATAAACCATCTTCAAGTGAACGGGGCTGGCAGTGACAGTCCAACTGATACGACAGCTGGATTAACAGCCAATGCACTTAGAAGAGGAGACAGTGAAAACATACAGCCTGAGAAGACCTGAGTGATCTTCTGCTTTGCTCACTGCCTGTGAGTGGGAGCTGCAGTTGGCAGTGCCAAAATAGTGCGGCAAGGATGCAATGTCTGCAGCTACAGAATGCTGGGAGTTGGCACCGCTGTGCACAGAAGCCTCTTCTATTTACTGGAGCTTTTCTTTCAGGTGATGCTCTGCGGTTGCTGCTCTGCATCTCCACATGTATGTACATGTGAAAACTGCAGAAAACATGTATAAACTGAGAGGCATCGTTAGCTGTGTCCTTAGTGAGAGCACTTGCTGACACTGTATCTGGTGCTGATGGACACCGCAGATCAAATTTGCACAAACAGCAATAAGGACTGTGGCGGAGGGAGCTTAACCCCAAAAAAACTCAGCAGCTGACACTCTGGATGTTTGAATTACATCTGAACTAAGCCCTTGATTAAATCTTAGCAGTGCCAAAAGCTCAAAGCATCAGTTGCAACTGATGTTGCTCTTTTTCCCCTCATTGCTGAAGTACTGATTGCAATGTGCAGTGCATCCATGTCACTACATTACATTGGTATGCAAAGACGAGGGGAGATGAGGCAACAAAGCCATCAGGCAGTACGTTGTCAGGCACATCTTCTTGGCTTCATTCACCGTTCTTTGTTTTTTGCCTTCTTTTTTTTTCTTTTAAAGTGTTTCCAAGTCTAAGTAAAACTGGTTCCAGATGTGCTCAGTTGGAAGTTACAAAAATCATATTAGCACCAAGACTATCTGGGTTCTGTGCTGTACCTGAATAGAGAGCTAGTCCCATCTTAGCACCTGCAGTGCTATCAACAGTAAGAGGGCCACAGGCAAAGGTTTCAGTTCTTCACTGCCGTTAGCACCCTCTTTCCCCACATGTTTCAGACTATAGTAGCTAGGGAACTCCTCTGATGCACCCGCGCACTGAACCAGGGGCGCCTGGTAGGACGTGGGCCGCTTGTCGGGGCGGTCAGGGCTGGATCCATCCGTGGGCCTCTCACCAACGTACAGCAGGCTGCGCTCCTTGGGATCGTGCTCTGTTCTGAAGAGCTCATACTCTGTGTGGGGCAGCCTGATGCCCAAAGCCAAGCAGCCGTTGGTTGGCGTTATATCCTGCTCCACGCCGGCGCTCCAGGAGCTTGCGAGCCCGCAGCTCCCCGGTTCGGAGGAGTTCAGCATCATCACCGTCACCTGATCCATGGGCGTCACCCGTGCTTGTGTGACTTTGAAAGCCAGCTCCGTGCCCCCTTTCACCTTGGAGGAGGGGACGCCCTGGGTGTAATGCCCAGATGCGTAAATGGTGAAAGTGGGCTGCTTGCAGAGCGGGTCGGAGTAGTGGTAGTAGTAGCCCTGCCAGGTGTGGTTGCTGCCGTGGAAGATGAAGTACCGAGTGAGGAAGAGCACGGCAGGGCGCACCTCGCAGCGGGTGCTCACCCAGCTGCCGCTCAGCTGCACGGGCAGCTCGACCTGGGCAGGCAGGATGGGCGGGTGGTGCTCGTCAGCTCTGTAGATAGCGCCGCAGGCCGGGCACGGATGCATGTGGTGCTGCAGGAGACAGAAGATTTTCATGTCAATCGATATGACCAAAAAAACCCTTCTCACAACATTTAAAAACCCCACACTCCCACTCCCACACCAGCACGTTCGACTGCAACAAACTCAATCCAAGACACCCCGGTAGGTTAAGTGTGATGAGGAGCTCTGTGCCGTCCTGAGCTGAGGCTTCGCACGCAGCAGTGGAGCTGGACAAGGCCAAGAGCTGCTGCAGCCCCGCGCCTCCGCCGTCCTTTGTCAAACGCCAGAGGGTTTGGGGCGGCCTGGAACACTTTCTGGCACTCTGTGCATCACAACTGCTTTACTTTTCATTAAGCAGGGCTGGAATGTTGTATCGTTTTCCAGAACACGAGCTAATCTTTGCTGAACCACTGCATGCAGCAAGGTTAAATAACTCAGTAGTTAACTGGAGAGGGGGTAATTTACATGTGAGTTGATTGGAGCCTACTGTAATTTAGTCATTTTCAGTTTGTTTTACTGCTACTGTCACATTAATGAGTGCTGACAGTACACAGTACATTATGGCTAAATAATCCCAGAAGTTGGCAAATGTATCTGCTCTGCTCAGACAGGAAATTCTTTGATAATGAAAGGTAATTTGGGAGAATGGGTTTCTTTAAAAGAAGTATAAATTTAAGGGAAAAAGAGTGATATTTTCATCAAGAGGGTTAAAAAATAATTCCTAGCATAGTTCTGCTGCTCTCACTAGCACAGGCAAAGGAATATGAGTCCAGTGACCAAAAAAAAAAAGAAAAAATAAAAGCTGTTCCCAATGAACTGATCACTGTGGACACGAAGCCAACTGTCGCACTCCCTCAGCCTTCTCACTGCCATGTGAAGAATTCTTAATGTATGGCAGCTTCTAATGACCGCCAAGTGGTGACATCATGCGCGGGTGCATTGGAGAGCTGTGAGCTGATTAATTACAGTGCTGTACTCGGAGAGTGGATTTCAGTATCTTTAAGTTTGGGTTTAAATTAACTTTTAGAAGTGTTTATATTTACCATCTGGTTTTGCTCATATATATGGGTTTGGCCCAAGATAACACAGTTTTAACCAATTTGGGAAGGTTACTTTGGAGGAAGGGGGGTGCTGCTCTGTGGTTTTCTTTTTCCAAGCTCAACTGCTGTCATCTGGGGCATGGGGAAATGCTGCCCCCCACAATCTGCACCCAAAAGGATTTTTTTGTTAACTCAGTTCCATCTGGCAAAATGCAGAGAGGTTTTCCCCCCCCCCATCTCACTGCTCAGTCATTTCTGAATGGATCAGACATGATTCAGACAAAAACGTGCTTTCCTGGAGATAAAGCAACCTGCTGCAACATCTGAAACAAAACAAGAAGCAAGCAGGGCTCCTGTTCAGCTCTATTTCTGTCACAGAGAACGCTTGGTTTCAGTGTAATAGCATTTCTCAGAGCAACTTCCTCCTCTAATGGCATTACACAGAGGAGCAGCAGTTTAATGGCAGACATTGGCTTCCTTGCTCCTCTGAAACTGAAGGACATAACAGGGAGGGATGGAAGGCAAACAGCAGAGTGGGCAGCAGCGTGCAGCCCGAAGCCTTCACTGCCCGTGGGGCAGGAAGCCGGGAAATTGCATTTCCGAGGAGAACACAGAGCCAAAGAAAAGCCATTAATTGCAGCCCCATGCCAAGGCAGCCTTATTGCTCGTGCTTGCGGAGCGCTCGCCCATCCCACTCCAGCAATCAGGAAGGGATGGGGGAACCTCCATCTCCTCCTGGGGTCTGTGGGGCTCAACGTGCAGGCAGTCGGTATTTTCACAGCACAAAACCAAGGAGCGCTTTGCGAAGCCCACGGGCTGGGCGCCCGCACTTACCACGGCACTCTGCAGCGGACGCTGGTAGCCCGTCGGGCGGTAGTGCAGCCGCTCCGGCCAGTCCGTATGGATGTCTCCCAGGTACAGCTCCTCCACCAGGCTGCTGCCGCTCTGCTGCGGCCCCGGCAGGGGCTGGTGGTGCGTCTCCACCCGCAGCAGGCTCAGCTCGTGCATGGCGAAGCCCAGGGCCGCGGTGCAGTCCCGCTCGGTTTTGGCGCTCAGCAGTTCGTAGAGCGCTCCGGGGCTCCAGGCGCGGCCCGGGGGCAGGAAACCGCCGCAGCCCTCGCCCGAGCTTCGGTCGATGCGGGAGGCCGCCTCCCGCATTGCCTTCTGGCTGTGGAAAACGATGCCCACCTTGTGCAGGTGGTAGTCGGCCTCGGTGGCCCCGCGGGTGATCCACGAGGCCTGGCGCAGCCGCAGCTTGCCCTTGATGACCAGCGAGTAGGAGGGCTCGCGGCAGGACGGGTCCCAGTAGTAGAACTGGAAGGCCTTGAAGAGGCGGTTGGCGTAGAAAAGGTAGGAGCGGGTGAGGAACTCCGGCCCCGGCCGCACCTCACACCTGGGGACAGAGGCAGCGCTGAGCGCCGGTACGGCAACGGGCGCCTTGTGGGGAGCGGGGCTGAGGCGGGGGGGAACGCGGGGCACAGGGGGCAGAGGGGCCGGAGGGGCAGATTTCGAGGTCTTCTTTAAAAGCCGCTGCCAAACGCGACGGTGGCGGTCACCGGGTGCGACGTGGTGCTTTGTGCCCACCGGGAAAACGGGACGGAGGGGCTGTGGAGCCCGCTCTGCCCCGCGGCCAGTGGAGGAGGGAGGCTGAGGGGTCGGGTCGGGGTGGGCTGGGGTTCCCGCTGCCCGCGGGGCCTTTCTTACCCGGTGGAGACCCAATGGCCCTCCAGGCGGGGCGGGAGCCGCGCCTCGATCCTGGCGCCGTCCTGCAGGTGGCGGAGCTGCTGCCGGCACCGCGGCTCCCAGCGCAGCGAGCGCTCCGCGACCGCGTGCACTGCGGGGAGAAGGCGGGGAGGCGGTCAGTACACACACATGTACACACACACACATGTACACACACACACACATATACACACACATACACACGATACACACACGCGCGGAGCCCCCGCTGTTGCCGGCTCCCAGCTCCAGTACCTGAAGCCATCGCTCGGTCCGTCGGCGCAGCCCTTTGTTCCCGCTCTCTCCGAAGCCGCAGCGGCAGCGCAAACCGATACAGAACTACGGCATGGGAACGGCGGCCCGCCTGTCGCGCGCCATAAGGACAGCACTTCTGTCACTTACCTCATTTCCCATAACAGCGGATGTTATTGGCTATGGGAATGTGTGAGCACGCGGTTAAACGCTGCAGACCTTTGCCTGCACGCACATAAATGCATATTCCTGTGCGTTATTCGCTCTTAGGCAAACTCCCGCTGCCCTCCTGGTGAGTTTGCCTCAGGAAGGAAGGCGAGATTTGCCTCTTTGAAACGAAGGCCCAGCAAAGCTGCCACATCCCCGCTGCTGTTCCTGCCCCACTCCTGCCCGTCCCGCAGCCCGGCCAGCCATGGAACTTCAGACTGATGCACAAATTCAGTCACTTCTCTACAGGGGGAAGGTTTTACACATCGCAGGAACAGCGCCTTCAAAATGTGTGCAGATGTTAACACACAGACCCTGGAATGACCACAGGGAATAAGCGCACGGCACACAAAGCCCCAGCCGAGCAGGGGAGCGTTAACAAGCAGCCGACCAACCCAAAGGCACTGAAAGCACTGCGGATGTTCTGTTACCTCACCGCGCGCTGCAGTGCAGGAACTGCCTGGAAAGATGCTTTATTGGTGCTGAGGGGTCTTCCTGGAGCAGACTCGCAATTGTTCTGTTTTAATCATCTGTAAAGGGCCTGACAGGGTGAGCAGGGATAGCCTGCTCCTTCTCAATTGCTTGCACTGCATTGTGCTTCCTAAAAATCAGTTCCTGCGAGCCCTCAGATGAAAAGATAAACCTGAATGACAAAGCCCTGGCTGCTGGTTAAGTTTGCAGCCTGGTACCACCGTGGTTCTGCTCTCTCACCCACTGCTGCCAGAGCTGTGCTCTGAGGAGCCCCACTCCTGCTGCTTTCTCACTCAGCAGCAGAATAGCCAAGCTCCAGCTGCCCATCCTAGCACCAGGCCTAACTGCTGGCAAAGCTGTTGGAGATCTTTCAGTTAAAGGACAGTCCAGAGTGAACCACACTTAAAGCATATTAAATAATTATCTTAGAGAAAACTGTAAACTACACAAATAGCTGTATTTGGCTTAGAGGTAACAGATCATATGGGCCAAATTTGCTCCTGCTTACAACCACAGAAGGGCTCTGGAGGTGTTAGTGCAGTCTATAGTTATACCGAAATAACAGCAGTGAATACAGCCCCGTGCTGAACTTGCTAACTGCTGTGTGTGTGTTTATTGCGGCAGAAGCCTCAGTGTTTGACTGAACCCTTACTGCTGCTTTTGGCAGAGACACGAAAAGTCTGCATTATTTGAGAGCACAGACACTGTGGCAACATGATCACAAGATTTTGACACATTCAATAGGAAAGGGAATTTTTATAATCAGGATCAAACTCCATGGGGGAAAAAAAAAAGTGAGAGAGAAAAAGTAAAAATAAAAAAACCTCCAGAATGTAAATATTTGACATGATGGGAATTCCTTGGGATTTTATCTTACTTAACTGTACACAAGACTCCAAGCTGAATGCATCCTCAAACCAAAAGCTACTGGATTGTATCCAAATTTTGTGGCTGCTTTTTTCTCTCTCAAATACTCCAGCCCAGCCCCACCAGATCCAAACAGTGTGTTTCAACTTGGAAAAGTTCAATTCCAGACCTAAAATCTGTAGTTAGGCCACATTTTGATTCCAAGAGCAGCATAAAGTGGCTGTCACTCATGTGTCACTCATGTGTCACTCATGTGTCACTCTGTTACTCGGCCCCTGGGGGCGCACATCAGCGCAGCTCCTGTCTCCATCTTAAGAGAGACACAAGCTGACTGCTTCATAGAGTTCTTGGGCAAGGAGGGGGGGGGGGGGGGAAGGAATTAATGACAATTCATCTTCAAGACAAAAATACTCATTCATAGGAAAATCTAAAAAAAATCTCCAACTGTGATCTCTTCCATTCTCTCGTTATCCTGTCTGTCTGTATTGATTAACCACAAGCGTTTCCAGAGAGCTCCTCAGTGCAGCAGCTAGACAAAACAGGATCTTTTTCCAGCTTTCTGGTGCGTGCTGCATCCAAAGCGCTGGCCCAAGGTCTCCAGGCAAGAGGGCTGCACAAGTACTCAGGCAATTAGGAACGCCAGGCTGATCCCTGGAACCAGCAAAAACTGGACCGAGTCTTGAGACAACTGCAGTAGCAAATACTAATCAACTATTCCATACTCTCATTTGTATAAGCAACTCTTAGAAAAAATCAGACCCACAGCATCAAATGATAGAAAGGCAGAACTGGAAATTCCTACGCAAAGTAAATTCTTGGTAAAATTAGGACGAAAGATTCCTAGGCAATGGCCAAGCCTGAAATGAGAACCTGCCACAGGAGCTGTGCTACAGAAGTACTCTTTGCTGCAGATTCAGATCCATTTCTCCATTTTGAAGGAAAAAAAATACCATCCAGGAGAGAAATACTGCAATATGCTCTGTTGGAAACAAACCTTGTTTGTGTTTCTCCATGCAGATTGACTTTGGAAAAAAGTTGAGTCACACATCTATTCCTTTATAAATGGAGGAGAAAATGCATACGTTAGAGTTTGCACCAAATTAGTTACTGAAGATGAACTCTTCTCCAGAGCTAGATTGTTTAATCTGTTATGTTATTGCCTCCTATGGCCAGAATTTATTATTTCCAGTTATAAATCTAATGTTTCAGTTAGTCACCCATTCACAGGGATAAGATCAGTGCCTGAAGTCATGGAGAATTTCAGATTTCTTCACTTAGAGATGACCTAAAGCCTTTGATATTTTCTGAGGAATGTTCAGACTGGAATGAAATGGGTGATAAGAAACTTATCAATATATTCTGCTTAAGTAAATTGTACTTATCCGCACAGACTTCATTAACAGAGCAAAACAGTGTTTCCTTAGCATTTTTCTCTTCTGAGAGCATGCAGAATGGATTTTGGGATAGCCACTAAAGGAATAAGCATTTTTTCAAAAGCAAAGATGTCTGTATTGAGCAGATCAATTTCTTTTGCATTTGTGTGGAGATTAAGTCAGCAGTGCTTTCTATTCACTCACAATAAGGCATTCCCAAGAGAACAACTCTGTGGGAAGAGATATATTTTATTTTATGATATTATAAAGTTGTAAAACTTAAATATAACCCACTGGGGGTGGAGCAGTGTATCACTGCACAACTTCGCATTTTGCTTACATTCAATCTGAACCCAGTTTTGGACAGGACTTAAGCACATGCTTAAGTCTAATTGGTTTCAGTGAAACTTAAGCACGAGTTCCGAATTAAGCCAGTTCGTGAGCATTTTTCCTGATTAGTAATGCCTCCCTGAACTGAAGCCAGAATGTGGTCAAGTGGTTGAGGGACGATGCCAGTGCTTTCACTGGAGTTCTGTTTGGCTTCTGGAAAAGTATTTCTATTATTCATCCCTTATTTTTCAGTAAAATGGGCATATACAGAGCTGTTTCACTAGACTGATGCTCAGCCTGTGCTACTTGCAAAATGCTTTGAATTCACCAGATGTTTCTTTGTGTTCTTTGAAGAGTGGCACAATAAACATGTTGGATATGTTAGCTATCACTGCAGAGCATCCCCTTGTGCAGGACAGAACGTGACCACATGCGACATTCTGCAGATCTTAAGAGGGAACTCAGCTCACTCTGAAGTCCCGAGCAGCTCAGGGTTTTGGAGAAGAACTTTTTGAAACATAAATTCACCACATAACTTTAAGCACACTGGAAAACAAGTTCAGACACTCTACCCTGTCTTCTGTGGCTGTGATCATTGTCTGATTTGTCTCACATCCACAATTAAAATAGTGGAGCACTTGTGGTGAGCTGTCTAGAGGTTTTTAAGGCACTAGAGAAGTAAATATTTTGCTCTTGGAATCATGGAACCATTTATTTCTCCTGTAAGTGTCATGTCCAGGGGTAGATGACAAGGCAAATGGAAGTTGTAGGAGGGAAAGAGAGAAGGGAGAAGATATTCTCTCCTGCATGTCAAAGATCTTCTTCAGTATAAACTATATTTAAATAAAAAGGCTCTTAAAACTGCTCTCTCTGGCTGTTTACGCTGAAGAAAACCAGACCTGACACTGTAAATAGGATTGCAGGGCTCGATCCCACTTTCATTGGAGTCGTAAATAGGAAAGATCCCACGACTGTAACAACACAGCATCAGGACCTTATTCAGAAAGTGCCCTTCCCCATAAACTGGCATGAATACTCCGCTGAAAGAACACAGGAATGCAAAGGAGAAATGGGGTATGACACGTTCTCTCCCCAGATGGAGCAAACAAAGCAGGGCCCACCGCAGCTGGCATAGAGGACTATGGCAGCACGAGACATAAAAGCTCTGGCAGCAGATGTGAGCACACGTTCCCAAGAGATCTCCTACAGTTACTGCCGGTCACGATGCCACACTTTTCAGTTCCAGCAGAGCCCGTCCTGCCCTGCGCTCGCTGCCCTAATGGGCATGAGCCCCGCTGCCCCATGCCACTTCTCCCTCCTTCCTTGCTCTCAGATGGCATCAGGCAGCCTCTGGAAGAGGAGACTCGTGCTTTTCCTCCCCTAGACCAGCCAGCGTCAAAAGACTCGGTCAAAAACAGCTGAGCAGCACCACATGGCCCCCACAGGCAGCAGCGGCCTGCATGCAGCCAGGAGCCTGCCTGCTGCCAGCACTGTGCCAACCCGAGCCACGGGAACCAACAGCCGGAGCACCGAGGGTTATGAGCAGAGGTGTGAGCTAATGGGATAACTGCTACGTGCCTTCTTTTTTGGCTTTGGTAAATCACCAAAAAAACATGTTATTTCAGACAGCATGAACACACTGTGACCTGTGCAGTCTTGAGCAGTACTGCCACAGGTGTCTGACACAGAGAAATGTAGAAGGAAAAGGCAAAGAACACTGAAGGACGAAAGGAAATGCTTCAACTTTTTCTTCCTCGAACACTGATGAGAACTTCAGTTTGGTTTTGCTGAGATCCCAGTGAGACACCTGGACGGTGACAGATGGGTGAGAGCAGCTGGAGAATGAAAAGCAAACCAGCTCAGCCCCATGCTGAACAATACCCAGGGGTAAAGCCACGACTCAGTTAAATTCTAACCAGAATTCAATTCTAACCAAATGGGAAATAGGACATCTATCTTCCTGAAGTTAGGCGAGATAAAAACAGAGAATACAGTGCATGGTTTTGAAAGTAATGGCATACCATCATTTTGAATCTGTGGCACATCCATGGAGTTTTGGCAATACCCTCCAACCCCTGCACAGACACTTTACCAGTGGCTATTGTGGCTGCTTTTAATAGTGATGGCTAAGCATATTTTCTCCCAGAGTGCTTTGAAGAGTGGAACTGGCAACCAGGCAATGGCTTGGCTATAAAATGCCAACCTCATTTTAAACATCTAAATCACTCACATGGACCATAAGCACAGAGAGGACCACCCACCACATAATATTAACATAAATATAGCATTCCCCCCAAGCAAAATGAGCAACTGGAACTGGCGGGAGCTGAGAGCAGAACAACAGAAAACGATTAGGGGGTGGGAGAGATTGAGTTACGAAGCAAGAATTAAAAGAGCAGAGCACATGCAGCCTGGCTGAGTGACAACTGGGGAGAGAGATGGACATGATAACAGCCTATAAATATTCACAAAGCATAAACACCAAGGAAGGGAAGGAATTCCTTACAGCGAATAAAGAGGTTCTGTTGGGATTGAATGAAGAGTGAAAAAAATCTGCCTTGTATATCAGTGGGAACTTCTTGAGGCACAATCTAGTAGGCAGCACAAGTCCACTTGCTTGGCAGGATTTTGAAGGACTGAACAAAGCTTTAGTACAGCAGGGAATAACCCGCTCTTGGCAGGGAGCTGGCGGGATGCTGAGAGTGGCCTTTCAGTCTCCCACTGCCATGGAGCACTCCCGGTCCTCAGCTCCCACGGGAGACAGCTGCTCTGCTGTGTAAGCGCATTGTTCACCCTCCTCCTCATCAAGATCGCCTTGGTGGGTTCAGAAATTCGTGCCAGAGGCACCAAGGCATTTAGGCACATAAAGATATAAACAACTCCAGTAGGTTCTAACTGCTGGACACAGCTGGGAACCCCAGTATGTCCCTGCAACTCACTGTTGGAAGCCTAAGTCCAGGAAATTAGATTATAAACCCTCTAAAGCAAGAGCGATCCTTTTGTTCTCTCCTTATGTAGCACCTAACACAATAGGAGTCTTGGCACTGCAGCAAGGATACTGTTTGTAGTAATAAAAACGGGATCTAATGGGATCTAATAGTCTGGGGCTACTTGGCCCACGCAAAGCACAAGGATGAGGAAGGCATTCAAAAGCACTCTTAACAGAGGGTGTTCTCAGAAAAAACGTTCTGCACATAGGTGGTAAACTGATACATGTTCCACACCAGAAATACGCACGCGTTTAACAAAGAATCACAAGTGACCACAGAAAAAGCTTACT
This sequence comes from Tympanuchus pallidicinctus, assembly GCF_026119805.1. Taxonomy (NCBI): domain Eukaryota; kingdom Metazoa; phylum Chordata; class Aves; order Galliformes; family Phasianidae; genus Tympanuchus; species Tympanuchus pallidicinctus. The sequence continues at coordinate 2,758,278 of NW_026294722.1, forward strand.
TGTTCAGCTGAAGCAGAGAATTATAGTTACTTCTAACATGTGTTTTGGGGTCTGGGTGTGGTTTCTAGATAGCTTGAAATTTCAGTCTACTGTTCTGCCAGTCAAAATCAGCCAAGTTTTGATGTGTTCCAGCTCCCCTAAACACAGCCGACAGATGCTGAAATCAAAGTTGACGTTCAACCTACACACTGTATAATCCAATAACAGGACTTGTGCTACTCACAATTAACAAAATGTAGGACTTTTTTCACAGCAAAACAAACAAGGAAAACTGAGTTGCTCTCTGAAAAATCTCTGAAAAGCTTTATGAAGTCTAATTATGATTTTGTATTAACAGGTCAGAAGAGATACTTAAAAGTCATAATCTGCCAGTGTCCAGCATCTGTGGCTTCAGTAAGAGAGATGACCCAGGTAAATGCATTTCTCTCAGTGGGAAGCTGGGTGTATAAGCTGATCCCAGAGTACAGGGGCAAAAGCTCTTTGATGCAGACAAGACCAAAATGTCATATGTTTGACAGTGCTTCATATCAGCGTAGAAGAGACCAGAAGTTTTCCAGTGATTGATCAAATGGTTGCACTCAAGTTTAAAGCTTTAATTTATGGGCTAGACTCAAGTAAATTTCTTTGAACACTCAGTGCTGAAGTTTCTCCTGTTGATTTATGTACCAGCACAGCAACTGTAAGACGAGAGACGTTACTGAACAGATGCAACTGTCTCTAACAAGGCCATGGGAGCTGAGCTTCATTTGCAGCATTCCCAGGTTCAGTTCAATTCAAATCATGATGATTTTGATGAAAATGAGAAAACATCAGTATGAAAGATCTTATTATCACACCATCACAGTGCTAAAGCTAATGATGGATTTCAACCCTTTTATCACTTAACAATCTGGAGTCTTGGAATTTCAAACAGATTTTTTTTTCCTAATACACAGAAATAGAACTTTCCCAATTTCACTCTTTACAGCATGAGACTGTCAAACTCTAAGGGGAAAAAAATCCCAACAGATTGCAGATTACTAACCTCTCAGATGTTACACAATTTAAGCAGGGTAGAGAGGGGGAGCAGTCATATGAATCATGTTTTCAGTTTCTGGCAGCAATCTTAGCCTACAGAAAAAAGGGTTACACTTCCAAATTCCCACTTTCTCACCTTCAGTTTCTTGGTAATATTGTATCTGAGATGCACTGTCTTAAAATGATGAAATTAGGAATTCTCTGTTTGCATGGCTTTGTCCTCCTCAAGAAACAGGTAAGAAAACCAAAGGAACTGGCTGAGTGTGTTGTGTAGGTGCTTCCTAATTTTGAGGTTGATTTTAATGGTGATTGTATCTCATCCACGAAAGCGTTGTTTTTGCAGATGACATATGCTGTGTATGCTGGGGAAACACAGGATCCCACTGAAAGCAGAATCTCTTTCCAAACTTTGTTCTGCCAGATGCAGCCTCCCCTAGCATTGGATTCCAGCTTTGGTTTTCTTCATAGCAATTTCTGGCTTTTGAAAATCTCCTTACTCAACAATTTGTGCTTGTGGGGAAAATATAGAAACCACACGATATTTTTTTTCACTTATGCTTTTTTCACATCTCAGCCTTGTTTTTATCTATATCCACATACTTTGAACATGGCTAAGCTATAATTATGGAAGAACAAATAGAGTCAAATCACACAACCCAGCATAATACATTAGTTGTTGATTTTTTGGCCAACTCGAGAACTGGAGAAGAAAAAAAATGCCAACTTGAAAAAATTAAATTAGTAAAGTAAATATTGCCCAAATCAAACACTTGAACCAAAGACAATGATGTTAATAGTGGATATATACATGTAAGCACACGTCTGTATGTAATTCAGTGCTACTGTGTAGAGGATTCTCTTCCTATTCTTACAACTGAATGCAACTGCTGATCTTATCTTACCCCAACACAGTCATTTTCTAACCTGAAAATATACTCTGAAAGTGTTAAAACCATACAGGAGAAGCTACACATGAAAAATATCGGTGTCGTGTTATTGGAATGTAGACTTTAATGAAAGTTTAGGTAAAAACTTAGTAAGTCTCTTGGGACATTTCTAAGAATGAGTGATTCTTTGCTGGAAGAAACTCTAAACTCAGGTCCAGTTACCTAACTAAAGCATTTTTTCAACTAATTATGCACTGGTGTCATGCTGATGTTCATTTCATGCAAAATTCCCAATGCCAGTCTCGCACACACTGAAATCTCTGGCGAACCTTGCTTTGGTTTTAATGAGCTCTGGATCCAACTTAGCTATTTAAACACATCTTTTAGGATCCAACCTTTGTTCTTACTGAAATCGGTGGAAATTCTGTCACTGACATTAGATGGAAAAGCACTGGATTTTAATTTGATTGGACTAAAATTGCAGGACAATCTAAGAAAGCAGTATTCTAATTAGAGTTACATGAGTAACCTTACATAATGCAGTATAGCAGATCTCTGAGCAGCGCAACTGGAGCTAATGAAATCTCTAGAGGCAGAATATGTATTTCTCAACCTGTGGAATCTTATATCTGGGGAACCATGTATGACAAAGATCCCAGATAAGGGAACAGACAAGTAACCCTATGGTACCATACAGTACCAAGCTTTGAGACTTTCTGTAGTCTGGTCCATTACTCTCAGTGCAAATAATTTCCAACAGCTGTCACTACACAACTCCTCTGCAATGGTCACTAAATGGAGCCCAGAGTTTCACAGGCAGTCAGTGTGATATTTGGCTGCCCAGAGACTCAGATGAGCAAACTGAGCGGCAGAAAAGAATGGAAGAAAAGGAAACCCAGCTTCTACACAGGGGCATGGGGGTCTCCCCCCTTCCTTTCACCTGTTTGGGGGCACGCAGCTCCAACCAAGGGTCTCCCAAACATTTCCCAGGGCAACATCCGTGTGAGGATGGGGAAGCCTTCCCCGGATTCTGCCCTCTGTCACCATCAGAAATCATTTTGCCTTTTTCACCGCTCTGTTGTCTTTGTTCTCCCACACGATCTCTTCAGCCAGAACCTTTACTTCTGAAGCAGCTCCAAGAACTGTGGGGTGGTTATGCGAAGCCCTTTTTGAAAGGCGGCTGCAAAGACGCAGCCTGTGCCGCCCGGAGGGTCCCACAGCCGAGTGCCGGGGGGAGACAGCTTCTGCAGCGCTCCTTTACCGGGCAGGTGCCGGAGATCTGAAAACCCCCCGGCACGGAACCACCCCCGGGCCGCAGCGGAGCGGGCAGCGGGGCAGCGCCAGGCTCCTTCGTGCTGTGCGGCGGGGCACCCCGTGCTGCAGCCCGTCCCTCCTCGCGGCTTCCTCGCGGGCTCTCTGCCGCCGGTGGGGATGGAGGCGGCGGGCAGCTCCCCGCCGCCCTCTCCCACCCCCCGCCGCTCTGATTGATGCCACCTACCTACGAGCAGCCCGGCGAGCCACCAGCACCGGACCATGGTGGACGATGCTCTGCTTCCTCGGCGGGAGGAGCGCGACCGCCGCCGGTGCCCGCGGAGCTCAGCGGGGCGCAGCGCGCGGCGGTGCGGCCATGGGACGTTCCGGTGCCCGCGGCGCGGCTCGGGACCGCGGCTGCAGCTCGGGGCCGGCTCGGGAGCAGTCACAAGCTTTCGAAGAGGAGTTAAAAAAAAAAAGATATTAAAAAAAAAAAAAAAGCAACCTATCCCGCCTACGCTGTGAAGTGCGTCCCCCCCGACTGCTGATAGCTTTAATGGAGTTTGGCAGCCACAGGTTCAAGTTGCCAGAAGAGGTGGAGACTCCGCCGCCCGCGCCCCACACGCGGCCGCGCATCGCACACGCGGAGTAGCACTGCTCCGTCGCGGCGCCTCCGGGCGGGATCCCAGGGAGCGAGAGCCCCCCGGGCCGCGCCTCAGCCCCTCGGCGGGCATCGCGCCCACCTGACTGAGGGCCGCACCGGGTGCAGGAACAGTCGCTCTCCTCAGCGCGGCGCTCCGGGGCTCATCCCGCGCAGCCTCGAGGCCGCCATGCGATACGGCCCCTCAGGGACATCTGGCCTCGGTTCTCTTCACCTGAGGTCAAGAGACGCCAGCGGGCGCCCTGAAGAGCCAAAACAAATTTAACGTACTCTGAACATCCCTCATGGCTGTGGATGCCGCTTACAGAGCTAGGCCCCCAGGGTGGCCGTGATGGATGGAAGGCTTATAACCAGCTCAGATCTGGATTCAAACGCGTCTGGATCAAACACGCTTTCCTTGTCTGCCTTGGTGATTAGCAATGAACAGGAAATGAGATGCTGGCTAGAGGTGACACCAGTCATTTGCTGCCCTTCAAACAAAGCTAAGCAATGTGTGTCCCAGTAACGTATGGGCTGGGATGCCTTGGGAAGCAGTGAGGGGAAGGGGCCAAGCTGTAATGACTCCGATAGTTTAATACTCATTCCAGTGCCTGCGCTAAAGGCTGAGGTTTAGCGCTTGTTTCCGGACTGAAAAACTAGACTCGGTTTTTGCAAATGAGAGAGGCACAAACCAAAATGCATGCATGCCCACTGTGGAATCCCTTGACTGCAGACTCGCTTTCCCTAATGAAAGTGGCAGTTTCACTCCATAAACGGAAACAGTAAGGGGAAAAAAGCTGGTCTCCAAGTTCACAGCAGTAATGCTGCAGATGGTGACGAGAAGAAGCGGAGGCCCGGTTCCCATGTTTGCTGAGCAGAGGCGTTGGAGCCCTGGAGTGAGGTCTCAGTGAGTGCAGCAATTTTATTACTTTGTCAAAAATAACACATAACATCTTTAATGCAAAGTAGGACAGACTTATCTGTCTTGGGTGCCTAAAGAATTAGAGTTTAATGATACTTGCCAAGATAAAAATAACAAAGTCCATTTGTAATGCAGGCACTCCTTTCTCTAGCTGATGTTTTTATCTCTTTTTGTTTCCCCAATTCCCCAGACCAGTCATTCTCGGTAAATGTCCAAACTGCTGTGGTTTTTTTGTATTTACAAATACATAAATTATCACACGCATAGGCAAAAAAAAGCTCTCCTTTATAATGATGTCAGGGAGAAGTGAGTAATTTTACAGTCAGTACCTTTACAAAGCAGGACCCGGCCCACTGAAGCACTGCTGGCAGATGGCACAGGTTCCACCAGAAGCAAACCAGAAGTTTCTGGCTCTGTATTTTTCCTATGATTCTTCACATCTTCTGAGTTCTAATACTAATCCGCTTCGTTTCTTCTGCAATAGTTTGAGTTTGGGGCTTTTTTTTGAGGGAAGCAGTAAAACCAAAGCATTTTCAAAGCATCTTTCACACAGGTGTGAACTATCACAAGCTTTATCCCATAACAAACAGACTAACGAGGCACAGTGATAGATTTCATTCATATAGTTCCTTTCATCCCTGCAGCTCCCAAAGGCCTTTATCAAAGCAACCATTACAGGCAGTTTTCTTTTGGAAGGATTCCTCTTGCCACTATGGTGCTGCAGGTCTGTCTGCACACTACAACACAGCTGCTCCACTGTGCATCAGCCCACGAGGATGAGTGCCACAGCCAGTTAGAAATGCTGGAGGATTTAGATAGGCAATCAAGTCTTCCAGCCTGGAAGCCTGCCAGTACATCAGGCTTAAATTCTCAACTTGTGTAAAAATTGCTGGGTAATCTTCAGCTCCTGCAGAGGACCAGCAATGTAAAAATGCCCGTAATTTTTATTATCAAATAATTACTGACTACCTACTAGTCAAAGCATGTGGAGGGAAACAAATGATTGCAAATAGCCCATAATTCCAACAGAACTATGTAGCCTGATTTAAGAATTCAAAGTGAATATAAATGGTTCCTATTCTGTTTCAGGAGCACTTTACTCACTATGCTGTAAATACTAACACAGCTGTGGGGTAACTGGGAACCAGACCAAGGTGTTTTTGCATTAGCTATGCTTCACTTGCCTGGCACCTTGTGTAATACTCATTTCTGTGCAAAACAGGTACAGAATATTTGAACTCACAATCATGCACTCTTGTCAGGAACAGAGGGCAATGAGTTGCCTAGCCCCTGAAGGCCAAATATTTTCTCTTCTCCTTGCCAGACTAGCAGGGATAGGCAACCACACATTAAGGCAGAAGGCCAGGAAACCAAGGATTAATAGGCTAACAGCCATGAAAATACTGTTTGTCTGAAGAAAGAGATCCTCTCAGTAGATACTCAAGTCCCCAAAAATCCATGGCCATAAGCCATAGCAACTCCACTTCTGAAATTCTTTCTCTAAGAGGTGGTACCAGGGAATAGAGAGTTTGCAGAGCTGAAAATGCTGGGTGTCCAGAAAGTGCTGAGTATGTGCATTTGCAGCTAATGTTTACCCTGTAGAACCACTTGCACTCTATTTCAGTTTCAGGGGGAGCATTTTATGGGACGATGGGAATTCATATGCCCTAGCTGCTTTCTAGAATAGCCTGTATATTTAGGCACAAGGCTGCTACAAAAATATGAGGGAAAATGCAATATTAAAAAGAAAGATATTTCTTAGCATCCAGACGGTTTTCAACCAGATCGTTTAATCTGTTGTGGATGTTCACCTATAAAATATTATTCTGCTTCTAATATTGTAGAGTTTAAAGGCACAGCCAACATCTTTCCCAGTGTTTGTGAATGACTTTGAAATTGCGGCGGCTTTTGTCAAGTCTCAGTCAGGAACAGTTGGAATTGAACAGTAAAACTTGGGGCAGGGGTGGCTTGTGGGAGAAAAGCGACGCATCCCTCCTGGCAAGGACTTCACCAGATCTCCCTGGGAAACTCTGGAGGGAGCTATATACATTTAACACTCTTTGACTCACCAACAGATGCACTGTAATGCAGTGTTGGCAAGTGGGTACAGAAAGAAAAAAAAAAAAAAAAAGATAGAAAAAGTCTTAAAAAATAAAGAAGCCTGAAAAGGATTCTTGAATTTCTCGGAAGAAAATAAATAAATAATAGGTGCAAATTCATTTTCTTTCACTCTTAAACAAAAACAATCGATATGACCAGAAGATTCTTCATCTGAAGTACAATGTACAGAGCCCTTATTTGTTAACTCTCACAACATGGCCAAATGGAACTGGTATTATCTTCCTCAGAGATGATATAATTTTCCAAACACATAGCTGGTGTCATCAGTGTCAGCCCCAGGACATCGCTCAGCTGCAGCGTGCAGCAGAGAACAGTACTTCCCCTGCTGTGCAATGTGCTGTATTATTGCCACTCTCTTCAGCATTAGTAAAGAAAACAACGTTGCTTGCCTCTATTCCTCCTGCCAGCTTGGTTATCAGGCATTTTCTTTCCTCTTGCTCTTTTTGTGACTGGCCGCAGGCTGTTTGGGCACTGCCACTCGAGGCTGGTGATGGATACACACTGACTGCAGCTGTTTTGGCTGCCTTTGTCAGCCACCTTCAGCTGCTGGAGCTGGTGGAGGACATGTCACCAACCTTCAGCCTTAGCTTTGGTCTGTTCACTGAGAAGGAGCTTTCAAAAAAATCTTGCAGAGTCATTTAGCAAATACCCAATACACTTTAAAGAGTAACAATAGGAAAAAATGTGTTTAAACTTTCCAGAATACCTGGCCCAGTATATGTATTTATATGCTAAAAAGCACTGAAGTATTATTTACATGCTTAGCTGGGGTTTGTCTTTTCTGGAGAAGTCTGGACTGCTACCTGTTATACTTGGCTCATGAAGATTTAAATAAGAATTTATAGACCCAAAACCATCTGCAAAATGTCCCAGTGCTTCAAGGCCAATGTAAATGCAACAGGGAGGGAGGGGGGGAAACCACAGAAAGAAAAGGTTAACAAGGTTTCTCCTCGCCTCCCCCTTGGCACATTTTATAATTAACTTCATAATGTCTAAGAGCAAAGGTTTGGAGGAGATAAATCTCCCACATCCTTGGAGATAATTGCAACAGTTTGTGTAGCACATTATACCAGAAGCAACTTTGTTTCGTTTGCAAGTTATTGAGAGTACACGTACTGCAGGGCACTGTGGAGAACTGGCTTTACATCTCGACATGAAAGCAGCTTGCTGTGATTTATATAATCATGCTAATCGGGAATGCACATTAATTCAAGGTCTGTTTTGAGGCTGAGGAAAGAAAAACGCATAAAAAATGAGCCAGCTTTCTATCTTGTGCAAGGTGCCACTGTTTTCCAAAGCGTGAAGAAATTAAATGTCTCCTTAGTTATTAAAAGGCAGCTAGAGGAGAGCTCTCACTGCGTGCTGCACTGAGAGCCACAGGCAACTGAACCTTCTGCCCCCAGACTCTATCAGCATTAGGGAAATTTAAAATTAAAATAGATCTTGAAACTCTAGCCCAGGTTTTCTTATGAATGACAGATCCTTCCTGCCCTCAGTCCACCACATTTCTCCAAGCTTGAAAACTGACGCTTCCTTCTTAAAAGCAAAAAGTGGGGAAGACGTTTGTGGTCTGGTGGTTACACCGTGGGGCTGGAAAGAAGTGTTGTTTCACATCTGGGCCGAGTTTCTCGTTCACCGTGGACTTGATCCTGCCAGATACTGAGCACCCATTGATTTTTCAAGGCCGAGCCCCCACATAATTCATGTGAGTCCAAGTTCTTATTCCAAAGCAAAACCTGGGCCTGTATTAAAAAAATTGGTGCTGCTTCTGTGGTTATGCTGCTTCCTTCACATTCCCAGCAGCCCAACATTAATTTCTGTTCTCTCTTCTAGTGGCATGAGAGCCGGGACAGCCATGCTCTAACACTTGACTCTTCCAAAGCCCTGATTCCTCATTAAAATTTCATTTAAATACTGTGAGGCTTAGCTTTTTCTGATAAGTGGGATGTCCTGTTCTCTTCCATTTCTGCCCATACCCAGGAAGGGAGAAGAATAACAATCTGTAAAGAAATTGCTTTCATTCTTATGAATTGCAAAATCACCACCAAAATCACTCTGAGCCTTGCTAGAAGAGAGAATACTGTGTACGTACAGATGGAGGCTGTAGTGTCTTTATGGCAGCATGTGGCTTAGAAGGTGAAAGCAAGCATAATCATATATCTAGTCTGTTTAGTAGGCAAGTAAAAAACGTCTTCAAGGTTTATTAGTGTTCACTCATTAGGACTGCAGAAATGTAGGTGCTAGCATCTTATAAATACCATAGATGTATGATTTAAAGTCTCTTTTCCATGGACCTTGGTGGTGACTGAACTAAATCTAAGAGTTCAGCAATAAAGAAACAAGAAAGCAGGTCTCTTGTCAGTGGACTCCATGAAGATCCATGGATCCTAAAAAGCTGGAAATGACTACTGAGCTTAGTGGATGGATTATTTAGATTGGATACAGCCCTTCTTTTCATGTTTATATGTAATCCAATTTTCAGTGTAAGATTTCAGTGTAAGAAGTGTCAGTTGCACTACTACATGCAGAAAACTGCACAAATCTAGCTGATTGCAAAGGTCTGTGGCCTCTGCCGTTCTGCAAACACAGAGGGAGATGAAACTTGGGCCATCAATAAAGAAAGGTAAAAAACATTTGTTTCTTCAGTGCCTATAGAAACAGAAGGCAGCTGTTAAATCAGATTGGAGTGTGTTAAAAATACAAGCCTTTCTGTGGTCCTTAGTCTAGGGCTGTTATAATAAGGCTTGTTTTCTCCTCATTAAAACAATCATTTACTCTTCACATTCAGGAAGATAAATGTTCTCAAGGCATATAACGATATCAGCAAAGATAAATTACAAAGGCCACCAGCCAAATTCATGCTACTGTGAGGAATGCATCATAAATCGTTGCTGCAGACACATCTCCTCTAGAAGCAATGTTAGCATACACCTGCTCCCTGAGTGAGATCCATTGCATGTTCTGCTTCTGCAAAGAATGAGGATCATCTATTCAGGAGAGCAGCAGCCAGGAGTGGTGCCCCATTCAGGAAAGCACTTAATCACTTGCTTAATTCTTTCTCTACCCGAGAGGTACTTAAGGACACAAACTTCAGTTCAAGCCTTATTTATTAGTATCCTTTCTGGCATATCCTTGTATGCCTGAAACATTATTCCACTGTGTGCATCAAACCAGGGGTGGAACAAGGGATGTCTTCTGGGTGCCTTGGATTACAGAGCACACTTCCATCTGCGAGCACTCCGTGCTATCTGGCAGCTCAGCGTGCTTCCCCGTATGCCGCATTGCAGAAACCTTCCTTGCTGCCCCAGAACAACCATCAACTGTCCCAAACTGCTGACCTATTAACCAAACAAACTCTGCTAAATATTGCCATGTGTAAGTGTACTATTATTTTTCTAATTGCTAAAAACATGTCCTTCCTGCATTCAATAGCCTTTAGAAGAGATTGTTAACATCTGGGTATTTAGCACAATAGAGGCTTTAAACTTAAAGGAACATTGTCCAGGGTAGCCTGTGAATTGGACCATATGTATTTCTTTACAGATGATTCTTTTCATGTTATCCATGTTACATTTGAAGCTGTAAGTCAATGACTCTCAGGGGGATTCAGCCTGCAGACAGCTTAGTTCATTATACAAAGAATAGACCTGAGAGAAGATGGATGTAACCTCAGACAGGTGAAGAGGGACTTGGGATTGGACTGCTCTTTGACCAGATGCGCCGCCTTGTCCAGAGGGAGCGGAGTGTGGGGCAGAAGAACACAAAGCCTTGGCATTTTCTGATGTAGTTTTATGGGATAGCAGAAAGCCTTATGAACAAAAATAATTGCCAGTTTTGTAGGGACCAGTGTGTGAAGAATGCTCCAGACTACGTTTTGCCTGTGGCTTCAGTGGTGAGGAAGTCCATTTTATATATGGCCACAATAATTGCGAAAACTTCATTTTATTTTCCACCATTAATTACAAGATGCTTTTTCCTCCCGCTTTTTGCTTGCCTTAGAGGACAAGCCAGTTTTATTCTTCTTTCTAACAGGCTTCAGTTCCTACAGTTGTGAACTGGTTTGCTACTACACCATTTGTATTTTAAGCATGAAAAACAGATGTCTTGACCCAGTAGTATTGGAGAGAAAGAGATTTCTTTGGTATTTGGGCTATAAAGATGGCAAATTTCTTCTCATGTTGTATTTTGTAAAGCTTTGTTTTTACAGAAATATCTCATCTTATATCAGGCTGTCTGTTTAGTCGTATCAGTTCTTTTCAGCCAATACAGTCTATCACATCAGTGGCAGTTTAGATATTCCAAAGTAAAATGATTATAAATCTGTTCTCCATACTGCCTCACTAGAAAGCCTAGAATCTTAAGGAGAAATTACTCTCCATTTCTTTACCTTGCTATCCAAGTGAGTTGAAATAGTGCTATCCTCACGATCAGGAATCAGGCTTTCACAGAAGAAACTGAATCGTTTGACTTTCAGTGCCAGCGTATCTCTTTCACTGTACCACCGCTGCAGCATCACACTTTCCAGCTGCCTGCTTGCACGGATGCTAGGAAATCACAGATACAAGAATGCTGACACTCCTTGTGATGCAGCTGCATGTGGATGGCAGAGATCTGCCCCAGGAGACAGCGCTGCGAGGAGCTGCCCATCCCGCAGCTCAGAGCTGCCAGGGGACCTTTGATCCAAAAACACAAAGTGCAATTGATTCTTTTTGGTTACAGGCATGACTGTTACTTTTTCAGAGCAGGATAAGGGTGGTCCAGATGTCCACGACAGATTTTTGCATAAGCAGTTTGCATTTTTGTTTTTCTAGCTGTTTGCTCTTCTTCGCTGGCTTAAAGAAAGCTGTTCATACACAGTCACTGTTGTTGAAATCACTGCCATAAAAAAGGACTTGCTTCAGCTTTTAGCCTTCAGTAGTGTATTGGATCTCCAGGTACTAGTGGGGAAAATAGAAAAAAAATTGTTTATTATTCATCTTCGTAAGGCTTCTAAGTGCAGGACAACTGAATACAGCAGCCTTCATAAATCTCCCCATTGAGCCTTTGAGAGAAAACATATGCAAAATTATTTACCCTTCAAAGCAACTCCAGGATATGAACTCACAGCCACAGGCGGGTTAGTGTCAGATAATTGTAGTAACAAACAATACATTAATACATGTCTTCATAAGTATGGTTAGAATGCGAGTATCTCAGGTTGTCATCTTTGAGTCCCTTCTTTCCTTTTTCACAGAAGGAATCATGAAACGCTGAGTTTACAAACATTAGTCCAATTTCTGGCCGTTCCAAAGCCAAGGCGCCCTGAGTTTGGTGGGAAGTGAGCTTCAGCCTTTCACTGCAGACCACAGCCCAGTGGGCTCCAGCCACCCCTGTGCGTATGTGAGACACTTGTACTTGATAACCACAATAAGCAAAAATAGTTTCTAAGTCACTTCTTAGTTTAGTTCTGGAATATCGAACATAAGTTTTCATTCTCATACTTCTGGATTAATGCATTGGACATCAACTTTTTTTTTATCCATTTCAAACTTCAATCATGGAGAAGCGAGCCCTCCATTGGGCATTTTAATCATGTTTCTATGTTTTTAAAGGAAATTAAATATTAATTGCTGCTAGGTAAATTCATCTAAAACAATGATTTTCAATTCATCCCACAAACAGTAAGAAAATAAAAGTAATTGTGGGGCATTTCCTGCCAAAGAAAGAGAATGAGGACTTTTTTCCCCAAATAATATTTTTTTAAAATATTTTTAAAGATTACTGTTATTGTATATTTTTAAATGTCACTTACTTTCAAATGGCCAGCTGAGCCGACTGCAGTAATTGTTAGCAAAATATTTCTCTCCCCGTCTCAGAGGTGATTTGTAAGAGCTATGGCTTTGCTTAAGGAGAGATTAAAACGTAAGAAGAAATTGCCATTGTGAATTCAATAGCAGTCTGAAAATATAAATCCCAGCTGCACTGGTGGACTCGGTGTGTGACATCTGTGCTGCTGCAGTGTGTGCAGCTTGGTGCATGGAAGGACATAATCACACAGTGGTTATAGCATGGTCTGTTATTGACTTGCATGGCAAGACCATCAATTTAGGTATCTAACCACTTGTACTTGCCCTTTCATTATACACTGGGGCTGATCTTCAAATATTCTGACTACACCATCCTACAAAGCTGGGAGTTTCAAAAGATGTTGCAAGCTGGCTACCCTGAAATCAAAGCAACCCAAAACACACATTGGGACCCAAACATCTGCATTTCCAACAGTATTACCCACAACCATTCAAATGTTAGAATTGAGCTCTTATATTGCCAAAGATTTAAACCTTAAAAATGACTTTAGACTAAAAATTTTGGTAAGATTTACTACTGAAAACTGCTCTGTAAGCAGCAAGCAAAATGCTTATGGTTTCAAATACAATTTTTTCTGTTTTTTGATGAAAGAATTGGCATCATTCTGTGAAGTAAAAAAAAAAAAAAAAAAAAAAATCGTGATGCCTTCTACATCAGTGCAATCATGAAATAAAAAAAAAAATAGTGAAAAAAATATCTTTATTATATAATCCACACATTAACAGGTGGAAAAACAGCAACATAATTTAGTTTTCGACACAGAAATGTCTTCCTTGGAGCCAAGCAAATTCACTGTGGTGTTTAATCTGAACAGCTGCCAATATTCTGTCTGTAATGGAAATCCAGTGGAAACTTTGGGAGAGAAAGAATTAAAGAGAAATGCCACTTTCAGTGCAGGAGTTTTGTCTAAATACATTCCATAGGGGCTGGCAGGGCACAGTATTAGGGATGGGTCCCTGACCAACAGGAGCATTGCCTGGCACAGGGCTGCATCGGTTTGCATTTGGGGAAGTCTGCAGAGTACGACGGTAGCTGACATCCCCTGTACCTCTACCAGATAGGAAAGAAATGAGCATGATCAGTTCAGTCTTAAGCACAAACAAAAGTAACATCCCAGGCCCTGAGAACTGCAGGTCATCCAGACGTTGGCTGCCCGAGCTCGTGGGCTCTCATGCACACACAGATGCAGCATACACAGCTGCACACATGTGGTGCCACTGCTCTGCCAACCTTCTGGACCAAACAGTTCGGTGATGCTCCGCAGCCACCCCGTCATGCAGTCTTTGAAGCTGATGCTCATTTCTGTGTCTCTGCAAATGATCAGAGGATTCACCCACTGTGGTTCAGAGAGGCTCCCATTTTGAGGGAACACTGGATTTCGATAAAAAGTTCTTAGGACTAAAGTGAAGGCCAAGATTTTCAAAGGAGGCAGGGAGCTGAGCTCTCAGTGTCACTGAATTTTAGTCATATTTCTAGTCCTTAGGCTCTTTTACAATCCCAGCTTTAATGTGGTCCTTCATGCTAGAGTAGGAAGCTTGATTCCAAGTAATAATTAAAATCCCTCTAATCTCAAGAAAAAATAAATTAAACTAGAGTTCCTTTTATAATGATTATACCACAGCTACTAAAATTGAAGATTCCTTATAGAAATGACTGTCCATTTTTATTGTTAAGGTTATACACTCGTCTCACTCTGAATTAAAGCTGCTAAGTGGGGTAAACATAATGTTAAACACATTAACAATGAAGTTTTCTGTCTAATCAAGCTGTCTGTTACTGCAGCAAATGTACTGATTTTAGTGGAGTGCCAAGATGAGTAAGAAACTGAAAGTAATCTGAACATTCCTCTAACTGCCTGTTAATGGTGGACTTTCTTTCATTTTCTCCTTTGAAAACATTCCAAGAGTGTTCAGAATGTGAGTGAAATATCTTCTTAAATAGTACCTAAGAATCACTTTTGTGTTGACTGCTTTGAATGAAAACTAGTTTTAAAAAATCCTAAATATTTCTGCAGCCTTTCCTTTTTAAAGATCACAAAAAAGTTCTGGAACTCACTTCTCCTTTGTTTGTGTCTATAGATGTGCTGTTGGGTTACTGCAGGCTGAACAGACAGCTTTTTCTTTTGATACAAAAGAAGAAAAAAATAGGAAGGTGAATGAAAATACACAAGAGGAAAACGGATAAAAGAATTCAGTCAGGGAGTGAGATAATAATAACACAGAATGCCTCTGTTACCATACATAGCCCACTCTTCTTTTCTCTCCTTATGGCCGGCATTGCCCTCCAGTTGTGTTTTGGTGCCCGTGAGCTGCAGGCTGTAAGGTCTCAAATCTTACAGCCTGGCCTCTGGGATGTGCCCACCTGAGAAGAGCAGAGCAGAGCTCAGCACAAACCCATACAGCCTGCCCACGATACAGGAGTCTGGGTTCCTCGTGGCTGGTAGCTGAGTGCCTGCGGTCAGAGGAAAATGGGCCAGGAGAGTTCTCCTGTGTCCCTTTTGCTCCTATCTGCCACACTGCCTGCAGATAATTTTAACGTGCAAACCTTAGGGCAGCTGTAGCCCGCAGAGTGAATGGTTTCCAGAGCTTGGCTTCACACAGCTTCTTCCTTCGAGTTTGTTTTTATAAAAAGGAAAAATTTCCCTGCGGAGAGTAATTTCATTGCATTTCTTTGTGAAGAGCATTTCACCTATGGTTTGCAGTAAATTGAGAGGCCAGGAAAGAAATTCCATATAGTGGTGCTGAGAATATTCTCAGCACAGCGTGAGCGGGATAAGAACCAAAGCTGATAAGCCACAGCCAGGGAAGTTCTGCTGTGTGCTTTCACACGGAATGACCCAACCGTGGGGTGTTTGAATAAATTGTTCAACATCACCCAAAGAAGAGAAAAGTTGAAAAAGTAGAAAAGTGGGAAGAGCTCCAGCACCAGGCTGCAGGGCAGGAGGAGCCCAGGCTGCGTTGTGGTGTTGGGAAAAGCCAGGCTTGAATCTCCTGCTGATCAGTGCAGCTCCAATACTGACACCAAGCAGCTGCACTCACACAGGAGGCACTCAGTAACATGTCCTAAATTACATACCATCTCTGTTTCTTAGTGCACTTCACAAAGCTAAGCGAAGCATAGTCTTCTGACTACACAGACAGCACATAGCAATTCATGCTGTGTGGAGACCCAAGTAGTGCCCACTGCACATCTCAGTGAGGCTGAAGAATACTCCCAAACACTGATGTAGAACTTTTCACCTTTGCAGTAAACATATCTTTCCATATAGATAGCTTAGTCTGACCCTGGCTATTGAAATAATCCACTATTTTTTAATAAGCATTCTGTTTCAATTTATGTTTGCATAACAGAGAAGGATTGAGAAAAATTTCTGGTTGCTTTTTTTCCTGCATTAGAAGAATTTAAATAATCAATATTTCAAAATAAAACTAAAATCCAAAGAACTCAATTTGTGAATATCCTTTAGCTGAAAATCTTTACTTTGTGGGATATTCTTTACTTGCTGTAGAACCCTTTCATATGGGAGCTGTTGATCACAGCCTGAACCTCTGATTGACCACCTGAGGCGAGCAATGAGTCAGCTGCAGGAGCACAGGTGAAGGCAATTCTCCTGTGCTACTAGAAGGGATGGAGCCTGGCTGCACCTCCCCCAGACCCCAGTTGAGTGCTGACTGCTGTGGGGGGTGGATCACTTTTGGAGATTGCTTCTTGTGGAATTTGTTGTGAGTCTACAACACTGGTGAGCTTTTTTTGTTTATTGTCTTTCTACTGTGATAATCCTACTTAGCCTAACCTCTGTACACTTACTGATTGTACACCTCTGTACTCCTATTGATTGTACCCCTTTTAACACCTTTTGTCTGATTAATTAAGCCATATGGATAGGTGCCTGCTAAGGTGAACTCAGGCTTGTAGTGACTTGGAGTATGTCAGAGAACAGAACAGGTCATTCCTGTGACTTAGATTTGGGGGAGTTTGCTTTTCATAGACTACCTGAACTAAACACAGAGCATCATTCCACACCTTTGTAATGTAGATCTTCAGTAAGTGACACTGTGTCTGCACTGTTTTCATGATGTAAAATAGTAAAAATGCAATATCTGTCCAATCTGCTGACCTGAGCTGCCCCTGAAGGAGTGCAGAAGGCAAAGAAGCTTTCTTGTGAGCTGCTGGAACAGAGCAAAGGCCTTGGAGGTGGCTCCCTGGCTCTTTGCAATGCCGTTCTTTTTATCCACCCCTTACAGAGATGCAATTTTAAAGAAAATTTTAAGCGTTTCATAAAGTGCAAATACCTTTAAAGGACACTGAAAAATTTTGCTTCTGTCAAGTTCAGACCCATCTTGATAACAAAGTTCCATTCCTGGTTTGCATCTGAAGTTCCATTTCTGGTTTGCATCTGTAACTGCCCATGCATCCATCCTCTCCTTTGCTGTCTTGTCTATGTACATATAAGGATGCTTGGCACAGGAATGGCTTCTTATTCTAAATCTGTGAAATGCCTTGCACAGCAGAGCCCCTATTCTCCTTTGATTCTTCATCATAAGAATGATGAGCAGAGCAACCACTGATGTCAGTGCTGAGCTGGCTGAACTTGGGCAGCTTCATCAGAAGGATGATTACCCAGTCATCAGAAGGAGAGATGGGGAGAATATTTCACAGGAACGTTGAACAGGCCATAAAAGTGCTAAGACTTGAATGCTGAAGTAACAAAAAGCTTCTGTCTCCTAACATACTGATGAATAAGAAAACGGAAGGGATGGCAGGAAAAAGTCAGGAACTTAAGCATTTGCAGTCATCTTCAGCACTTACTTTTCCTTTCTCACCTGTTTAGCCAGGTGAAAACTTCAGGCAGGTTTCCTCCAGTGACAGCTAATATTTTTTGCTGAATTTTATAATGTAGAAGTCATTCTTCCACATTAGTGTGTGAGGCATCTTTGTATATGCATTCATGAAAGTTGAAAACAAAAGTGGATTCCAAAGATGAAATCTTATCCCAAATTGCTGTATTACTCTGATGTTATCCAATTATTGAAAAAACAGTGTTTAATTTGGGAAGAGGAGGTACCAGTTATAATGATGAGTTATGGGGATCTAATTACAGGGCAAGATTCTTGTTAAAAATGGTATTAAATAGCGTGTGAGTGAAAGTTCTTAGAATTTAATAATTTGGTCTTCCTGCATTTTTCAGTTCTAGTTATTGAGAAAAGTGATCTCTTTTCTTCGTGGACATAAGACCAGGGGTGCCAGCGAGTTAGGGAATGGAAATAAAAATGAAAGGACAAGAAAGTGGAATGGCAGGGGAGCCACTGTCATCCTAAATAAACCACAGGAAAGAAAAATGCAGTTGCGCTCACTCTGCTCTGTTTTCAAGAACACTCTTTGTTCCTAGAAACTTTCCATTCACTATAATCAGTTAATCCACCGAGTAAACCACCTAGCAATAAACAGTACAGCTATTGTGGCAAGAATACTCCAGCCAAAACATTTGTCCTGTAGAAACCCCTGAGCAGGTTGCTTTGCTCCCCTCCTTCTGGAAATGGTGACAGGGAATAACAGCACATCACTGCCAGTCCCCTGGCTGTGCCAACACCTGCAGAATCAGTTTGAGATAGTGATGCAACTTTGAACTGCCTTACATTGCACTTGCTGCATTGTGCAGAGCTTTCTTGGGCTAACAGCAAACCTTGAAGGGATGTGCCAGAGTCAGTGCAAGCTGTAAGCTCCTTGTGCTGCAGAGAATTATATCCTCTTTAAAATGCAGCCCTCACAGGTCTGCATGACAGTGCAGCGCAGTGTTTGTGTCAGCTATGACAGGAGTGTGATAAATGTGCTGTCAGAGTCCTACGGCTCTATCTGTTTGCTGTCTGGTGGTTTCATGATTCAAGATCAGTTTATGAGTTTCTTCTGGAACCAGATGGTTGCAAGGCAACAAAGCTAATGCCAGCTACATATAAATGTCAAATGTTGAAAACATTACATGTCAACATACACAGAGTGTGCAGCCAGCAGCACTGCAGAGCATTCAGCCAGAGACAGGCAGTGGGTCTTATTTAACCAAAGAAATTCAGAATTCAGGAATACTCTGATTCTAGTGGTGATACTTGCAAAAATAAATCGGCTCCTTATAACAAAATATGACCAGATCTCCGTGTCATGAGATAGTCCGCAATATATGGCACGTAAGTGAGTTCTGTCAGATTTAATTACTTTTTCTTGCAGCTTTAAACAGAGCTGGCTTCAACATGAAGGCAGCTCCTTATTAAAAACTAAATTTAAAAGATGAGATTACTAACCACGAGGAATTTACCAACAGAGACAGCATCTAATCCTGTGCAATATCCTGTGCAATCATGCAGTATCTGTGATATCTGCAACATTCCAGAGAATTATTTTTTGGCATTAATTGGACTTTTATATAAACTAGTCAGACAGAACCTAACTGCAAGACCTTTGCAGTGTTGGAAAGCATGCTTCAGTAGGTTATCTTAGCAGACAAGATGTGCTACTTTATTCTGGATCAAAATTATCTATCCAGTAGTTGTGGCATTTAATGCCAAATCCCATTGAAATAAATCTAAAGCATTCCATAGACTTGAGTGGGGCCAGATTTTGGACTTTGGCTATTTTCTCTATGTTCTGGCAGAGATTAATGTAATTTTATAATGAATTATTCAAAATCTTTCCAAACAAATTCAGTAGTAAAAGGATTTCCCCCCTGTCAGAAATGAGATATTTGTGACTGTATGATAAGTACAAGCTTTTATAATAAAGTCTGGCTATGATTTCTTTTGAGCTGCACTTCATTCGTATGCTGGACATCCAGGAAACATTTGAATCAAGTTAGTACCAGACAGCACAAAGGCTGAAATGTGGTTATCATCATGTCATGCACAAGGCAAAGGCTCAGGCATAATCCACTCCCTGCAGAATGTTCCCATCAATATTATGGGTGTGAGAAGGAGCCTGCAGCCATCTGGCCTTTATTAGCTGTGTTTTCATGCATGATATACACGAGGAAGAAGTCTACGAGACAGTCAGTTATAGTCAAAGATTTGCACCAAATGCCCAGTCCCTGGATAAGTGATCCCAGGAAGCTACTTGCTAATGAACGTTACGTGGCATTTTGCAGCAATGGTGCTGTTAAAGTAATAAGTTTTAAAATGTCGTTTATGATCATCTACCTTTTAAAAATTTAGGTATGTGCCATCCATTGCAGGGCCTTTATAATCATTTGTTCTTCTCTGCAAGAACAAGTCTTTTGGTAAAGTCTGTGTGTCTTTCTAAAATTTGTTTCTCACAAGTAGTTGCTGAGTTGTTGTCCTCCCAACATAACAAGTTTTATTGCTATCAGTTGCAACTGCACAACAGAGTAATGCACTTATATCCCAGGAAAGCCTGCAGCATACAGCTCTGGTCACCTTTATGAATGTTTTGAGGCAAAGTGCTGCCTCATACATGTTGTTGAGCGGTCCAGCCAGGGAACCAGTGCCTTTGCATGGATGCTGGACTCCTCCATTTCAAAAACTGAAGCTATGATGGATCAAAATCCATTTTTGCCATGACCTTACAAGATCCCTGCATGCCAAATTCCTATTTACCTCAGCAGACAGTGGCGTCTGTGAGGTTAGCAAGTCAGAGGCTGGGGTTTTACTGCAGGAAGCATTAGGGGACATCCTGACATCCTAACACACACCCCAAGAAGACTTCTAGGGTCTTAATGAGAATTTGGCATGGTCTGCATCAGTGGTTGGAGAGGCTGTGGAGATTTATGTGGAGCCCTCAGAGAACAGGCAGTCACTCTATCATGGTTGTTCTCAGGGTTTGTTCTCAGTGGTGGTTTGCACAGCGTGTGGGGAAATCGCTACCAAATCCATCAGCACATCCTGCTAAACCTGGCTCCAGCCCCACAGGGGCAGCCCTGGGGCTGTAATTACAGGGTAAGTGTGGGCCTAGCTCCCCCTGGACTAAGTATGAGCTTGTGAACATGGGTCAGAACATAACATTTTTCTCAGAATTTTGGATACTGCAGTTCTTACTAAAAAAGTACCTATTCTAACATTGATGTGTAACATAAATCAGAACAAATCCAACTGAGACTCTTAAAACAAAGCTGCTTTTTCTTTCCAAGCTGAAACATTTTGATGTGACTGAAATGAAACAGTGAAAAGAACAACTTTTATCGACTGTTGTAAACAAAATTTCACTACAATCAATGTGATTCTGCAAAAGGTTGCTAAATTGTTTTCCCTTGCTGCTCTCCCAACCTTGATTTGTCAATATTTATTATCTGTATTTTTACACTAGGAAAACTAGTTTGCTTCCTACTGTTGCTGAGCTCACTGTAACTTTGAATTTCCTATCAAGGCTGTGCTTTTGAGTTGGCTGCTGCCATTTCCATGGTTAGAACAGGAGAGGGAGAAGACAGGCTTTGGTCTTCAGTGCGGTTTGGGTTTGTTATCTCCAGCTTCATATTCTTCACTGTGAAATGGGAGACAATGCGTGCAACTTCATCCATCCAGATGTGAGATCTTCTTTGAGTTGTTCAGCTGGGAAATCTAGAAGTTAGGATGATTTTTTTGTATCGCTTACCCTGATGCAATTGGAGACTTTTCTACAAAAAAACAGTCTGCAGACCCACAAAGAGCATCCTGTTGATGTGCACTCAACAGGTGTGTGCACTGAGTTGCTCCTGCAGTGTTACTGCAACATCCCTGAGGAGTATAATCTGGACCATATGGAATTGTAGTGTCTTCTAGAAGCAGAACTTGTTCCAGGACACTGAAAGCAAACAGAAGCTCCTGTGCTTACCAGGAAGGAAACTGCCTGTCTGGAAGTTTCTGTTTCTTCCTCCTCCAAAGATGTGTGAATCAAAGTAGTCATACAAACCACCTGTGGCTTCCACAGAGGAAAATTTTTATATTAAAAAAAAAAAAAAAGAAGAAATGAGGCTAAAGATATTTAAGTTCTCAGAAAGAGTCTATCTTGACAATATATCTTGTCTTTTGAAAGTAATAGTGCAAACTGAAAGGTTGTCCACTAGAAACAGACATCTACAGGACTGTTATGGGGTCAGAGCTCATCCCTCTGTCTGTCCACCAGGTCAGAATCAGGGGACATACAAGAGGCTGCTTGGGGCATCAGGAAGCTCCTTATCCCTCTTTTGTCTTCTATGACTGCTGTGCTCCTGCTGATAAATCCTCCTTGCTTTCTCCTTACACTCAGTGAAAGGCTTTCAGTGTTGTCTGTGCAGTTAATTTTGTCTCCATTGCTGGTCTCCTCATTTCTCTTCCCACACTGTGAGCAGCCTGGCAGCAGACAGCTAATCAGGAGGAGAGCCAGAAGCTTTTTGTTCCAGTGGCCTGTGGTGTGCAAACATCTACCCCTGAACCATGCCAAAGCATCTTCGCTCATTGCAGGGAAGATTTTTGATGCCCCAGACAGATACCTTAGACAAGATAGTGCTTACAGGCTTCATTATCTGTCAGAGAGAGACGGGAAATGGGTGATAAGGGAAAGAGGTGGGGTGGGAAGAGCTTTGTTGACATGGCAATGCAGAGGATCCTGGGTGGCCCTTGGGAAGCCTAGATCTCTGGGAGGGGCAAGGCTTGTGTGCCCAAGAACAGGCAGCGTATCTGGGAGGGCCCCAGGGGGCTGCTGAGCAGCTGGGGCAGAAAGTTTATTTGCCAAAGGAGCTGAAGTCAGTTCTTAGAGGGGCCCAGCCCAGATCTATCTGCCAGGAGGAAGACTGAAGAGAAATAACAGGGACTGGGATGGGAAAGGCTGCCCTGGCCTGCAAGCTCTAAACATGGTGTCTGCGCTCTGTTCTGATGCTGTAAGAAGCTTCCCCGTTAGTTCTGTCTCCTCAGGGCTCAGCTACTGTCCTCATTAAAGGAGGAGTCAAATCATCTTTCCATCTTAGCTTGAGGTTGCCTTGTAGGCCTGGGAAGCTCTGGTGTACCCCGTTCTCCTTGGACCTGGTAGATCTGCCTTGGCTTCCCATGGTTTGATGAAGTCAGGATTGCAAGAACCACCGCCATGAGTCATGGCTCACCTAGTGGTGCTGGGGCAGCACCAGGCCTGTGTGACTCCACCACAGCTTCCCATGGGAGAATCCCATGGACACGAGTGCTGAGCAGGGCCTTGCTGAAACTCATGGTGTTCCCAGAGAGAAAGTGACTGACTCATGCTCAAGGTTTTACTACAACATTTGGGATGGGGAGTGTTCTGTTCTGAGTCACACTACGTTTTGCAAGTGGAAAGATGCTACTGTGAGCTTTGAGATGGACGCTGTGAAGTGAGATGCCACATAGCCATCACAGAGCTTTTACGGAGCCCACTTTACTCTCAGTAGTACCAGAAAACACTTCACCACTGAAGCCACTCCTGTGGCATGGTCTGGTAGTTAGGTTTTGCACAGAAAATGCTCACAACACAGCAATTGCAAGTGGATTTATCACTGGAGCTAAACACCCAAAAGCCTGAGGAGCCAATATTCCTGTCCTTCCAAGTTACATTTGCACATAAAGATCTCAAGGAGACCCTTGCTGTCCTTGTTATGGTCCCAGATGGAGACCAAACCGCCCTTGCACTCACTGAAAGCAGCAGCAGCTGCTCTATGTATGTTCATGCAGAAACCGCTGTGGAGCTCGGCTGCTGAGGACCCCAGCAAGCTGCCATCGCCTCTGGCCAAGAACAATATTACAGTACAATGTAGAGAGTTTATTTTTCACAAGATTCTCCTAGCTTCCATGGGCTGGGCGCATGACTCAAAATTAATGGAATGCAGTAATTAATTTCACCTGTCAAGCTAGCATTACCCTATCTTCTGCTGAAAGTGGTGTTGCATCACAGTGGGTCTCAGTCTAGGACAAAATCCTGGAGGAAATTGTGCACTGAGAAGTCATGGGCAGACTGAACCTGGGGAGGTTACAGTGTATCTAAGAGGGTTACTTTTTCTGCTGATTGTCTCCTTTTAAGTAAATGTAAGACCGCTTAAGAGCACAGAACTTGGGATCAGGCTTTCTGGAAAACCAAATGACATGGCCGCATGTCATGTTTCACAGGGGAAAGAAGTAGCACAAAACAATGTATGTTTTTTCAGGGAGTGGAGAGTGACTGAGTTTCCAAGGTTTTTGTTGGGCAAGTCCATCAAGTGCAAAGGATTTGGTGCCGGGTGAGTGCTAGGGCAATGCAAACCAGGGGTCTGCTCTCCAGCACTGATCTCCTTGTAATCCCTCTTGAAAACCCTAAGCTGCCTCTCCACGCATAGAGCACTGGAGCTCCAATGTGAGACAGACCTGAGCTCACAAAAAAAGCAAAAACCTAATTTAATACCTGGCTCTCAGCTAATATGCTGCAAGTTTCCCAGCCATGGTGAAGACAAGCACTTGTAGTGCTATGGACAGCCGCTGCCTCCAAGGAAATATCGCTTCCCTCTGTGTAGCCCCTGGTAGAGGCTGGAAGGGCCGGAGCTGTGTGACGCACCACCACAATTAGTGGTGTTGCTGGATGAATGTCTTCCTTAGTGCTGTGCTAAGTTGAATTCTGGGGAGGACAAGAGGAACTCCTCAAAAAAAAAAAAAAAAAAAAAAAAGGCATTGGATGCAGAGTCAGATTAATCCTAGGAATGAGCATAGTGCAGTTTCTTGGTCCGAGGATGTAGCTTGTAGCTACAGTTCATGCTGCACTGAATTGCAGCCTTGAGGGCTCTGGGAACCTCCTTCAGCACGGCAGGTTCACAGCACCACTGCTGGAAAACAGGTGAGATACAGTCTGGTGTCACTTGCTCACTTGATTCCTATGTTCAGCACAGATTTATTCTTTTTTTCTTTTCGCCAATTCCATTCTTCATTCACTGAAATGAAAGTTATGTTCCAAACAAACGTGATTGTCCCTCCCTTTACTGCTGAAAATTATTTGCTTCATGAGTGAACAATTGTGAAGCTCAGGTTTGGAAAAGTTATTTTCTCTAAAGGAAACAACATTATACCACGGAGTTTTCTGCATGAGTAGTTGTTTGCATCCCTCGTTCGTTGCACACCAGGTCAAACCTTCGGGTTCTGGCAACCTTGAGAGACAAGGGGAGTGAAAGAGCAAAGTGATTTCTGGTGTCCTAGAGATCACCAGCAGTGCTCCCTCTCTGCAAGCATTCTCACTCACATTTAATCATTTTTTAATGATTTCTTCTTCAATAAATGATTTGTACTTAGGAAGATCTGTTCCAAATCAACTTCAGCAAAGGCCAGTTGCGTTACTTGAAATTTATCTCTTTATTCTCAGTCACTCTAGGAAGAACATAGTCATTGATGTATGTGATCTATTGCAAATGTAAATTACTAAATTGATTGCATAAAGTTGCACAATCAGTAAGTTTCTGCTTGGCTTCGTGAATTCTGTGTTGTTTAACTACCTATGCTTTGCTGTGGCATATGATTCCTTCCAGGCAGATGCTATGATCTGCTTTATTAAAATCACATCACATATAGGGAATTTAACTTCTTTCAGATAATTTATCAAACAAGTGTGAGGGCTTTTCAGCATTCTTTCAGGTTTTATGCTAATTTTGGCCTTGATTTAAGATTATTGACATTGAGATTCACCCTCTGTGGACCTTAAAATTCCAGGTTTATGAAAACCATTTGATCTCTAGGAACTGATTTCAATCCTTGAAAGGCTAGCACACGCCATGGGGTCATATTTATTTTATGAGATGATTTTTTCCTAGTGAGATCAGTTAATGGAGCAGCCAGTGTTGCAAAATGTGGAATAAATTTCCAATAATATACTGCAACACCCAGAAAAGATCTCACCTGCCATTTCATAGTCAGCAATAGGTGCATTTTAATAGCTTGCATTTTACTTATTTCTCATTTCATAACTCCCTTGCCCTCCTGTATCTCCCATGTATATATATATGTGTATGGTTTCCTGCTTTCTTACTGAACACTGGGGAATTAAAAGTCAACTCTGCTTCCTTGAGTTGCTGAAAGATTGCTTTCAGGTGCTATAGGAGTTCTTCCCAAAGTTTACAATAAATCAAGACGGCATCCACGCAGGCCGCTGCATACCCGAAATGTTTGCATAGCAGCAGGCTAGTTACTTGAAAGACACTATGGAGCAACCCACACAAACCACAGCTTTATACTGAAAAGAAATCCAGTAAGCACTGAAAATTGTACTGTGGTCTTGGAAGATTCTGCTCTAGGTGTTGCCAATATCTGTCACAGAAATCCAGAAAGCTACTTTCTGCCTTGGCTCTGACATCTGCTTGTACCCAAGGCATTTACACAGCTTGCTGGGATCATTTATTGGCCTTGTTGTTGCAGCACTGAACAATTTAGTGCCAATGCCCCACATGTGCATCAGACTGAGATCTCCTGAAACTGCCTTCTTTCCCCAGCCTTCCGTTGTTTCCAGCCTAGTTATCCAGCCCATGAATACAGCAGGATTTCAGCAAAATGAGCATGGCAATTTAAGAGCTCCCTTCGATGCTGGCTGCAGCAGGGCTGTTAAAAAAAGCTGTGTGCTGGATCTGTATTACACATAAATCACACCTTTCTCACTAATTTGACATTTCCAAAATGGTGGTTTTCCCCCAGTAACGTTTGAAAAAATGCTAGAATGTTCCTGAGCAAATGATGTATGTGCATCTTAAGGGGTGGGGAGGAGATGGAGGTAGTATAGACATTCACTCTGTCTAAATTTAGATGTCTAATTCAATTAAGGCTAGCCTGACTATGTAACCTTCCAGTGAGGTTACTCAGAGCTCCTAAACTGGGAGCCTGCTTCTCGCCATGAGCTGTGGAGATGCACAAGCTCATATGCCTGGAGTCAGACAGTGTTTTTACACCCTAGACAAGTTAGTTCATTTGATTTTTGCTTCACTGTGGCATAGTGAAATACACCCTTCTTATTTTGTCTCAGAAAAAGCTTTATTGGCTTAGCCTTATGCCCTGCTTTAACCTCTCCTCCCCATTTGTTATTTGTGAAGAGTCAGCCCTGATTAAAACCAGCCCCGTCTTTTATAATTTGCGATTGCTGTTGCTTCCTCTCTATGGATTTCTTCCACAGCATTCAGAGTTTCCCCAGCCCTGCACATAGGAAGCCAGCACACAGAAAGGGCCAGGGAACAAGATTTCCTCTGTAGCTTTTCTTTAGTTTTCTCTCTGACTGGCTTCCAGGACATTTTATGTGGCCTATTTTTTAATATTTAAAAAATATTTGGTGCCTTGATTGTTCCTTCAGGGTGCCAGGCCACCCATCAATCCACTCCTTAACTCTCTGTGGTCTTGTACCACTCTTAGGCATGTTAGCAAAAGTGTCTTTGTCCTTCACTTTTACTCATATCGAACGCAAAATGTTTGTGGATGAACTGACATTTAATTGACTCATTTTCTCTATTATTTCAATCAGAAAAAGCATATGCTCACATTCCAAACATTGTGATGCCAAAGATCAAAGCGACCAAAACCAAAGTGCATTTCCAGCTGCTCAGCTTTTTAGCAGTAACTATAAAAAGCCAACACTCTTTGGAGAGCCCACCACTTTTGAGGAGCTGAGAGTGCAGTGGAGGAGCCCCAGCCACCAGCCCAGTTCTGCCCTCCCCCTGGCAGAGGGGCTATGGGAACACACCTCAACCTCAGCACAGGAAGCACATTGCACTGTGCTGACCAACTCATTATTTCCAATTCACTTCACATTTTTCTGGTCTTTTGAACCAGCATGTGAAAGGGCCGCAGGTTTGTCAGTTACAGAAATAACTAAAAGCCTTCCTCTTGACTCCGGTGTTCATTGCACTGAGAAAGTTCTCTTTTTTCAATTGTGGCAGTCTTCCATGAGTCTAAAGAAGCGAGAGTCATACACTGGGTATAGTGTACCAGCAAGAGTTTCCTGATGCTTTGAGCAATTCCTTTTAAAATTATGCATAGGAAACCCAGGCTGTAACCCTAAGTCATGCCAAAACAATCTCCCCCTTCTAGATTTATAAAGTTTGCCCAGCTTTCTACCACTGCCACCCAGGTGGTACTTCACCCTACTACAGAGAAACACCTATAATTTTATTTCTTTGAAAAACATGTGAAAGTTTTGGCTCAAAGGCTGGGTGGGAAAAAAGTACATTTCTTAGCGGTTTATTGCCCTTAGGAAAACATACTTCAGTTATGAAGTATTCCCCCTTGAAAACTTACTTGACATTTTGTTGAGAAAATAGTAACATTTCTAAAAAGTTAGCCAAACTACTTAATATCGTAGCTGTAAAGCAAAGACCTATAGAAATGTCAGTGTGTGGATGAGGCTGGTGACCTTGATTGCTTTTACTCCTCCTTTATGAGCACGCAGTTCAGCTGAGGGAGCGATCCTATGAAGGCTGACGCACCTCAGCAGCAGCTGCTCCCATAAGAGCAGCCCCACTTATGCTTCCCACAACACTGCTGCTGTTTCTGATGGTCTCTATCACAGCACAGGGCCGGATTGTGGAAGAAAGAGAAGTTTGGGTATCCTGGTGAAGCTCCCAAGGGCTGGGTGATGTCTTTGCAGGGTTGTGCAGGTTCTCAAGCCCATTTCGATGGGCAGAGCTGAGTGCAGAACATTCCTTGGGAGCCTCGATCTAGATCTTCCCTCCTTCTGTTTTCAGGTTCCCCGACATGTATGATAAGCAGCACAGAATGGCTATGATGACACACTTCTGTCAGCAACCGCTTGTCTTTTAAACAAATAAGCCTAGCTTAGCTCAAATGATTTAATTAACCAGCGTCTGTCTGATTGTCCATCTGTCATCTGCCTCTTCAGCTTCAGGGAAATTCAGGCTCTGTTGCAATCAGAGGAAGCTTTGTCATTCACGTCCATAGGACCAGAATTGCACTCCTTTATCCCTCTGCCTTTGCCTCAGAGCCTGGACACAGCACAGAGCCCAACCCTGCCTTGGCTGTCCCCATTCCACATCTGCCCGACCCCTCATCCCGTACCGCCACATGCAGAAATACTCAGCCATCACTCCCATCTGCCAGGAGGAAGAGAGTTAAATGCAGCCTCCGCATAATCTGAACTTCAAGAAAGTTCAGACCCATGCTGAGATGTGAACTTTATGTCTCAAGTCCATTTCTAGTTTCGCTGTAAACAATTTCAGAAAGTGATTAGATTTTAGGGGAAACTTGTAATAGAGCTGTAATAAGATATGATGTAATAGGTAATAATAATAATATATAGCAGCTGTTAAGTAAAGCTTTTTCTGCATCTATCCCAGAAGAATACAGGGAGTCAGCTGCAACTTCATATTTTGAAAGAGGGAATATTAAACACTCGGACCATGATGCAATGACGTGATTGCAAACGCTAACAGGAAAGCCCAAGGTGTGAGAGTTAAGACCAGCAGAAGATGCATGCAAACAGCTGCTCTGACGTAAATTCCCTCAAGTTTGGTTCATTTTCTTTTATGTAACTAGGAGTCAATACAGTGAAATGGCAGATACTGTATTTGATGTGTTCAGGGCTGCTGAGAACAGAGATTTCTGCTCTTGCTTTCTATGAGGGTGAGGGCCTGACTGAACTCACATAGCTCACCTAATGAGATTAATGTGAGGTGTGAGCTCAAGGCAGCATCACTCTGCTTCCAGCCACAGTCCATCCTCAGCTCCTGTGAGAGAAAAGAAATATGGAGCCAATAGGAGTTGGAACTGGAACATCAAGTTCAAAACAGAATTTCCTGGCATTTTTAGGAGCATGCAATAACTTAAGTGTTAACTAATATTGCTTTGTGTGTTTAATCTCCGTGTTGAAGGAGAAAGATCTTTCACGGAAAGACTAGAACAGATAAACCTATATTTAGCCTTCTATAAACACTTCCTGGGGTTGCTTTTCTTAAATGCAGAGGCCAATCATTGCACACAAAAAGCACAGGCACAGTTGTATTTGACTCAAGAAAAAAAAAAAAAAAGAGCATTTCTGTATATGATTGACAGAACCCATAATAAATTAGACCATATATTAAAATAAAATTTGTTGTTGCTGACCATAACAAGAAATAATCCAACTGGGGAGAAAAGAAGAAACAGTTTTGGGGTTGTTAACCAGGCAAAAGGTTTCCAGGGTGAAGTTGCTGAGTAGCAGCATCACACAGCCAGAGGGGCTGATCCTGCTGTAGGAAGCTCTTCTTCACCTGCCCCAAGCTGCGCCAAAATCCTGCTGGCCCTGGGCTCTGCCAGCCCATTCCTGACATCGGCTTTGCTCTCCTCATAACTCACTTGGCTCCCACAGTCCAGGACAGAGCTCTGGATCCCATCCTTCCTGCTGGCAATAGGAGAAATGGGGGCCTCTGGGTGAGACGAGGTCCTGGCCTTGGGCTGCAGTTCAGCATCTGCAGCCACAGTGAAACAGTGGGGTTGTCCCAAACTGAGGGACACACCAGGATACTCGTGCTGTCAGTGTTAAAGAAGAGAAACAGAGCTGAGTGTCCTGTTACACTGGTGTTCAGCTGTAGTTGGGAACAACCATTACGTGAGAGGCAGTGCCTACCGCCTGCTCTAAGTAATCCAGGCCTGATCCAAAGCCCCAAACCAGCTGCACTGCCAACAAAAGCATGTTAAATAACTTACCAGAAAGTACATTAAAACACTCTCCCGTCCTTGGTGTTATTTTGGTATTTTGCTGCCTGTGCAATGTTACCACATTATGCTCAGTGCTCAACTGTATTTTTAGCATTCATCCGTTTACCTGGATCTCAGAACCCGATTCACTTTTAAAGATGTCCTTAATTCAAGTTTGGGTTTTGATTTTTCTGTAGATTTTGCCCTGAAACTGAAGAGAAATTTTCCATAAGATTTGCAGACTTTTATACTACCTTCAAATAGCTTAAGTCCATTGTGTCACATTACAGTGCCAACTTCAGGGAGAAAGAACTGGTATTGGTAAGTGTGCTGAATCCAGAGGAATTTGAGAGTGATTAACTTCAAACAAAGAAGCTAGGCTGTTTTAATGATGAGATTGTTATCTGAGTTGAATGCATTTAAATGTGTATTTTGCAGTTCATTGATCAAGTCACAAAAGTGCCATAAACCTTAAATGAAAAAATGAAGGTTAATAGGTCAGAAATCAACCACGGGATTTGATGGGTCAGGAAACAGTGGGGCTTTATTCTGTTCAAGGTACCTGCAAGGTAGAGGTCACACTGTGCCATGCAGTGTACGGATGGCTTTTCAGCAGTCACCCTGTACTAGGAAGGAAGGAAGAAGTCACAAAATCTGGGCTGTCACACAGATGTGAACAGTGATGCTAAGGGGCACGGCCAGGAAACACCTGATGTCACTTCCCAGAGACAGGACACTTCATTTGCACTGACCTGATGGCATTTTGTCCTTTGAAATCTGCAGTGCTGGAGCAGTAGGGGAAAATTCTGCTCCAGTGCCTGTGTGTGTGCCTGGGCTATCACAGAGCTTTTGCTCAGCACTTTTCCCATCTGCAGCAGAGTGGCTGCATTTCCCCTTTTGCATCAGGGAATGTTGTTCTTCTGTGATTGTTGTATTTATTTTACAAGTTGTGCTAGGAATGTTGTGTGGCACTCTCTTGGCTGCTCTCGCCTATGATTTACAGGAGTTATAAACATTCCAAAGTATACATGTAAGTTAAATGATACATTAATATTATAAAGTTACAATTCTGGTATAAATGTGTCATCAGTTTGAAAATTCAGTTTTTCCTTTGCCCAGCTTTGTGATTAGGCTGACTGGAATCCACTCAGTGCAAAAGCACTAAAGACATGAATTCAACGTGCATGCGTGTCCCCAAAGTAAAATGCTGCAAAGACAAGAGGAGAAGGATATTCTGCCAAGCTGAAGTAGTTCAGAATATTTAACCATTTGCATACATTTTATCATATTCTTCAATAAGTAGAGGGGGAAAAGTTAGTTTAATCTCATACTAATGACAGGAAGACGAATTAGACTTTCAGAAATGCCCTGCAGAGTCCAGCTCTTCCCATGGTCTCACACCACTCTGCAGTGCCAGAAACCACAGAGCTGTACTCGCTGCTTCAAGGAATATGTCTGCATGGGCAGCCCTTCCAGCCCCAGGCACACACTGCCACGTCTCAGAGTTGGTCGGATCCGAGCCAGCTCTGCAAGCCAGTGCCCAGATATTGCTGGCCTGAGTGGAAAGTGCCCGAGACACTTGGGTGGGCAGACTGCCCTGCTTCTCTGTTGGGCAGGGCACCTCAGCGCTACGGCTTGCAGTGCAGATGCAGTACTCATCTTTCCTTCCCCTCTTATCACTTATCTCGTGAAAAGAAGCATTGACATCTGCTAGAAAAGCAGGAATAAGCCATATTCTAATAGGAACTAGGATTTTCATAGGAACCTGAGGAAGTTCATAGGCATCTAAGTCTGTATTTGCAAAATATCTGTCACAGCAGTAGTGAAACGTAACAAAATTAGATGATTGGTTCAAGATCACTCAGGAAATTAATACCACTGGGGGGAATGAAATCTAAGGCTTTAGAAGATCTATCTATACCCAGACTCCAGCACTAATATGCAGAAACTCAGCTGACAGGTATTCTGTAAAATATAGTCTGGCTATGCAAATATGAGGAAAAAATAATCACTTACGTAATGAAGGCAACAGAATAAAATAAGATTAAAGACATTCATCTGAATTTATCAAAGGAAAATGAAATTATGGCAGGAAGAATTTGCAGAATGAATCTGAAAGTCTGATGGAGATAGCTTCACTTTGAAGGGTAGGAAGTGACTGTATTTGTTATCTCTGTCCAGCTAGGCAGCATTAGTCTAAAGAATCCCACGGGATGCTCATATTCAGAATAAAATTCATTAACTGTTTAATAGAAGGAGATTCTAAGGTGACCTAATTCTTTGCACTCACACTGCAACTCTGCTTCAGCCTGATTAAGGTGACAAGTTCAGCTGCTTCATTCAGGGTGGAATGTCCCCCAGTGCCTGAAAATGTTACTTGCACTGTCTTAATGGTCTATTCTTCATCAATCACTCCAGAAGAAACCTTTTAAAAATTTCTTTCTTTGCAAAAAATTTATAAGAAAACGACTCAGAATGCAGAAGGACAGCCCTCAAATAACATTTCTCCCTCCTGCTAGACACAGCGAGGCAGCTGGGGCAGCTATCAGATCAAACAAGCCTACCACCGAGCTGCTTCGGTTTTCATTGTTGCAATATGAACATATTTTATGATGTCTCATAACTCATGCATGAGATTCTGATAATGGTCACGTCAGCCCCCACATTTCACACTGCGTTTAAAAATACGGCTTGTTTATACACCACATGGGCTGCAGCCTGCCATCAGATTTACATTTGAAAACACTCAGCACCGGCACGCAGCCTCACACTCTTATGAAATGCGCAGTAACACGAACCAAAGTTGTCTCCTCACTGTAATTAATGTTTTTGAGTTTCACATTCTTTTGTCTTTGAAGACAAACTGAGTTGCACCCATACACAGTGTCATCTCAGGAAACAAGTTTAAGACATTTTGCACATCCCATATCCTCTGTGCTGTGGGTGAGCAGCAGAGGTATATGTGGTGGCTAGATGGGTAGAGCCATTGTGTGTCTGTCAGGGGTTACAAGATCTCATTTTATTCTGTGAGTTTGGGGGCACTTAACATTCCACTTACAGCCCCAATCTCACAGACAGTTGTGAGAGAATCTCTTCTCTCAGCAGTAAAAAGTAGCCTTGTAGCCCATCAACTTACGTACAAAAAATCTTCAGTATGCGACTGGAGTCTTAAGGCAAATGGAATGAACCTGAGGCATGCATACAACAGCACAAACAGATAAAAATAAAACAGTGTAACGAGTTCTGAGCCAATTTCACAATTATGCTGCCTGAGTCACAAAGCCAAATTGCTGGGAGTTGGCAGGAACATGTGAACTTTTATTTGAGTATATTCTGTCCATATTACATTACTGTATTAGCTCCTTACATAGTAAAATAGAGCATGACTTAGCATTCGGCAGTAAACCCTTTCCTTTTTTTGTGTCCTATGCTGCAGTAGCACAGTTTAAGCTAAAATCATTTTTTGAAAATGGCAATAAGTGCAAGATATTTCCTGACTGTAAAAACGAGGTGGTGTTTCAGCTGTTCTTTTTTAATGCAAAGTATTAGATCTCAACCCGAGACAGGAGCCAGTGGTTTAAAGGAACTTGCTGATGATTTTAAAGATTCATGCAGTGTTTTCCTGCAGTGTTTACATAGCCGCTGTGCAGTTGGAAAGTAGTTTTGTAGAGAACAACAGTTGCACTGGATCCTTCCATGGTGCAGAGAGAGACACACAGCAATAGAAAGGACGGGGGCTTCGAGCGGGCCATCACAACTTGTTCCAATTGTGGAGGCTGCTGCCTTTGTTACTGAGGGTGCGTGCGTTCAGGACGTGCACCCTCATTCTGTGTCCCTGGCTTGCCCAGTCCACACTGTGCTCACTTCACATCCAAAGCTCCTTTATCTCCTTACACATTGAGGCTTTGCTTCCCACCACACAATGTCTCTTTAATCTGTGTAAACCCAGTTCCTCACCAGAACAAACTGTGCTGGAGTGCACTGGGGAGGGATGGCAGGGGAGAGCCGGGAGAGGCTGCACACATTGGTTCTGCTCAGGCACCTCCTTTAGCAGGGCAGAGAAGGCAACAGAGAATTATTCAAAGCCCCTTGGAGGATTTTCCATTGATTATAGCACCAGCCTTACCTGTGTTTGCAGGTCTAACATCACACAAAACCTTCTGAATGTGACCCAACCTTCACTGAGGTACCACCTGCTGTGGGTGCTACCAGCAGAGAGAAGCTTTTTGGGTGAGATTTGAGGCTGAGGGCAGGCTCTATACAGACCTTAGCCTAGGTGCAGGAAACAACAGGCTTGTATGGAAAGCTTATTCCAATAAACACTGCATATTGTATTTGGAAACACGTGGGGGGTTATCTACACAAGCCAAGTGTTATGTTTTCCGATTGTCCAATAAAATAGATTTACATAGGAGCAAGGAAGAAATAAGGCATTTTATAAGACTGTTTCCCAACCTCTGTGAACTAAGGAATCTTGATTTAAAGCTGCTCGGTGCCCAGCAAGAGGAAATAGTTCAGACTATATATGAAAAGAGAATAATGGCTCCATCAGGTAGCCTGTCAGCTTGGGAAAATAGAGCCAAGTTCGTGTGTAGGAAAGCAGGGTGAATGATCTGCTCTCCCAGGAAAAGGCTTCAGTGAGGCGTTTAATGAGACTAGAACAGGCTTACTGTTCTGTGGGACTTGTACAGCTGTTCCCATGGGCCCCTTTGAAAATTGCTGTCTGAATAAGTACAATGAGAAACATAAAGTCTGTACTTACAGGGGAAAAGTTGAGTCTCAAAGCATTTACAAGACCAGTCCGAGGCTTTCAGAGGTACAACCTGAATCTGTATTTCTTAAAATCTGGCACCTGACCTTCAGAAACATCTCCTCAGTCAGGAGAAGAAGCAGAAAATGTGCTGTTGGACAGTAGTGCCGTACCCTGTGCAAACTCTCACTGTTTTTTTCAGGGTGTCTCTTTCCTACTTTATTTTGGGCAAAACTCCACATTTCCAAAAGACTTTGATGCAGAACAAAATTTTACAAACCTCAAGGCCAAGGTTGATTGACAATCAGGAATTATTTATGGGAAATTAGCAAATGGGACACCCACAGAATGAAATCTGCGTTTAGAATCGCCTCCAACTGGCCAGTGCCTAACTACTGGACAGCTTTATTGCATCTCCTAGGACTAAAACATCATTTTCTGACAACTAGTTCATGATCCAAACTAAGCAGAAGCCCTTTTTGTGAGTCTGCTCCAGGGCTGCCCACTGTGCCTGGATCTGTGAAAAATATCAGGAAGAAAGGGAGCAGGAGGGATATTTTGCTTTGCTGTTCTAGTGGAAGAAATAGGCCTTGGCATTCCCAGACACAGCCATGGGCGGGTGAACCTGAGGCATCACCACAGGGTTCAGTTCTGCCTTTCTCTTCACAGCTTAACAAAGTCTGTGATGATTTTGGTGGGGTTTGGAGCCGTGTCCAAGTGATGGAGGTCCTCAAGATTCAATGTCCCCACTGTGAGTGCCTGCAGGCCACACAAGGGCTGGGTTATCAGGCGGCAGGCAGGAGCAGCCACCCTTTAAATGATGGGCAGTTTTGAAAGGGAATGAAGAGAGGCTTGTGACACAGGCAAGGGAGAGCTGCTGCTTTTACAAGATTGACTGGTTACAGATGCAAACTGGAAAACAGGCAGGAACTTTTGAAGGGAGAACGGCAAGGAGAGATGCTGCAGCCTGCACGCTCTGCTGATACAGATTCAATGTCAGTAGATGAAAGGCCACGTGTCTGAGGAGGACCAATACAAATGCAAAATACACTTTGGATGGAAAAGTTCCCAAGGAAACTAGAGAGGAAACTGACCTATTGGCAATTGTAGCTGCAAAAAAAGTCAAACAGAGTGAAGGATATATGGATGGGGAACTGGTTATAAAGCAAAGGAGATAGCTGCTCCCCTCATCTGGAGACACCAGGAATTTCGTAATTTGTGTTGTGCAATTTGCTTTATTAATTACACTGGCGGAGAGATTCAAAAGGAAGAAAAGGCCTTGTGATAGGAGATGCTGCTTTTGGGAAGACATATTCAGCTAAGCTGTGAGAAAATATATTGCCAAAGCATTGCAAACAGACAAGGCGTAAAATTCCCCTGAATAAAAGATGTGGCTCCTGCCGAGCACTCACAGGGCTGGCTGTGGACACAGAAGTGGGCTGGAAGGAATGCCCTTACCTCTTTGGCAGCAGCCACATACTCAGGAGGATGAAATTCAGCAGTAAACAGTGAAGACTGCAAGAGCATTGGCCTCAGTTATGCTTCAAGGGTCAATGCTCTTGCAGGTGTCTTCAGATGCAGTGTAGTAGCTGTTGCACAAAGGTGTGTTCAGGCAAGCTAACAAGTCCCTGTTCTTCTCTGTGCGCTCATCCGGTAACTGTACAGGCTGAGCAAGAAACATCTTCCATGTTTTTTTCCTCACAGAAGCAACAAATGGGGTCATGGATGGCAATTGCCAAAAGTAATCTTTCAATCTCTTGTTTTCTCAATGTGAAAAACATATTACATTTTTGGAGGAAAAAAAGACAAAGAGAAATGACTTTGCCTGGAACCAAAAATTAAAAAACCCAACGCCTTTCTTATGAAGTGAGCTTGGATAAACATATCTATTGACTTTAAAATATAATACTTTTGTTCAGAGAGAACAAATGACATGAAGGGTGTGAGTTCTTTCAAGCCAGGCTCTGTATCTCAGAAAGCTATTTACATTGTCTTAACCTTGATTCACCTCTTTTCTCTACAGTATTTGTTTTCTTTGCATAATGTTCTTTGCATTAGTCCTTCTGCCACAGTTTCATAAAAGGATTAGCAAAAAAGCAAGTTTTATTGTCTGCAGTTTTGCTTTGACCTTTATGTCACTTTTGTTTCAAACAATCTCTTTCTAACTTTCTGCATTCTTTCTTTTTCCTTCTCATTTCATCTTCTTTTCTTAATGATTAATCTGCTCCATTCGAGTCATTTTTTACCTAATGGTTTTCAATGGATATAATCTCTAGGACCCCTCAGTAAATAGATATTGGCTTTTACTCAATTTGAGCCCAAACTCTTGCTCTCAAAGACTGAATTTGAGTCTTTTTTACTTGCAAAACTTTGCCAATACAGTTTGTCACCTTATCAAAGATCTTCTTTAAAGAAACACGTGGTACATATGTTCCCACGTCTGACTTATTCATAAATCCATTGGAGAAGGCTTTGCTTTTGCCAGGAGGCTGCTAATTTGCTGTAATAAGTGCAACGCTGTTCATCCTCCTCCAGCCTGAGCATGCTGGGGATTATTACTCTCCTATGGTGTTTTACTTTGCTTCTCCAGCATCAGGAGATGTGTGCAGTATGGCCAATGGCCTCAACACTCTGCAGAAAAATTTGCTGAAATACATGATGGAGCTCAAAGCATATGGAGTTCATCTGCAGTCTCTAGGATAGCTATAAAGACATTTCAGCGTAGCTCTGCAAACAGAGGAAGACTTGGGAATGCCACAGAAATACCACAATGACTGAGATATAGGCAGGGTGGGATAATGATTCAGACACATTGCTTTTAAACCAGCATAATCCATAGAGCTGCAGAGCTTTGTCCTTAATATCTCATAATAAGAAAATAAAGTCATTGTGCATCCAGCCACAGAAAAAGGCAGTTTGATCAAGGCAGACCCAAGGATGGTTTTTCCACATGACGTCCAAGTAAAAGTTATAATTGAGCAACAGAGGAAACCTTTGTGGTCAAGAACTAAGCTAAGTTCAGTAACCATATAGTGTAACAAACTTGTTCAGAGTTAGTTTACTGAAATGTCCTAGAAGTATTTTTTAAAATAATGCTGCAGAACTGAAACCAAGCTTCAACCATTCCAGATTAACAAGTGTCTAGAGCAGGTTAACCTCCTATGCCATTGTGTGGGGCATTCAGGCCAGCACAGGCTGGCGACTGCTCAGGGATAGGCTTTATCAGTAATGAGCATCTTAAAATGAAGATGTCTGTGTGATTGTAAAACTTCTTTAAAGATCTTGGCCCAACCCAGAAAGAAAAAGGAAGGATTCTCCAAGGTACGGTTATTTCTGCAGGCTGTATTGGGCAGTTGCCAGCTTTCTTCACAGAGCTGCTGTTTTCCTCATTCTGTAATTGAGGTGGGCAGAGAGCCACTGCGCAGAAAAGAACTGGCACATCCTGCGCTCCATCCGCCCGCCCCAGCAGCCGTCGTTAGGATGAGCTGCAGGTGCAGCCACTGTCTTCTGGCAGAAATGCCGTGTGACCTCTCTTTGCTCCTTCAAGCTCAGTGCCCTTTCTCAGTCAAATTTTCCAGTGCTATGAATGGCAGCCTCTAGTTGTTCAGGTGCCTTTTTGCATGAAAACCTGAAATTTTCCTCTGCCAGCATGAGAAAATTGATTATTTATCCTTCCACTGCTGAGCTTGATCCTGCCTTATGTCATGAGCACCATCAAACCCGCGGGAGCCGGAGCCAGGTCACTGGGAAGTCTTCAATGAATTGGGGTTTTGTGTTACTGAAATATGGCAGGCAATTAAAAATGAAGGGTTTTGTGCAAATGTATTGGTTTTTACCAAATTTAACTCAAGACAAAGTGGGAAGCTGCTGAGAAAGGAGGCAGAGAGGGTGTGTATCCTTTTCCGTCTCCTGTGCTCTGCTCATGGAGGACAATATCTGGTGTTCAGGGCCATCAGCTGCACTGTGGGAAGTTATTTTCAAGTCCTTTTTTTGTAATGGTGTAAAACCTTTCACACGACACCTCGACCAATCTGTCACAGGATGCCTTAGCCAATGCTTTCTACCTTATGAGAGATGGATGCTATTAACTAGCGCCTCAGGCATTCTTTCAGAATAAGAAAGCACTTCACATACTTTTTCTGAGGAAAAAAGAGCAGTAGTTTTGGTTTGTTTCTTTTAAGGAAGAAAGAAAATGTTGACACCTGCAGATTTCACAGCACATAACTTGGTGTTTTGCTTATCCCTGGAGCTGGTCCACCTGGAGTGATGGGAGTGAACCTCTGCCCTATCCTCCAGCCTCTCTGTGACCCAGCTCCAGCATTGCCCATCCGTCAGCCCTGGCTCATCTGAAGCTCCCAAGGTCATTTACAAAGACAAGCCAAAAGTCTGCGTTTAACAACAATTAATTTCTCATAGTTAATTGATAACATTTCAAGTAATTGGGAGACATGGATGAGGAATGAGGATTGAACCTATGTTATCCTGTCTGCCCTCTGTTCTTATTCCTTCGTGTCCAAGTGTACCCTACCGGTAACTAGAGGGAAAAGCAGAATGCTGAGTTGCAAAAACACATTCTTTCCCCTAAAACATGAGGAGTCATGTTTGCTCCAGCACATGGGGCTTCATAGCAATGGAGCATTAGTGAGAAAAAGAGAGATAAGCCTGTGTCTACCCATGGCTAGCAGCATGTCTTCATCTCCTCGTTGCTGTAACTGGTAACACAAGCACAGAGCCAGAGAGTACGGCTGCTGCTACCTGCCTGCAAAGCAGCAGCAAAAAGACTTGTGAGACCCAACTCTTTCCCCTCAGTTTGCCCAGGCAGTGTGGCTCATTTGTACATGATGAGGAAAGTTTGACACCTTTTGGTTTCTTGAAGAATGTATGTCAATGCACGAGGAGAGGTGAGGCAGGAAATCTGGCTCCCTTTAAAGGTGCTTTGATAATCTCCTGCACAAAAAGCAAAAGCCCTCAGGTTTCTCACATTGTAACATGGAGCATGCACTGCTCAAGACCTACATTTATAGCTCAGTTACTAGGAGTGAAATGTTTTACATGTCTCTGGGGACATGTGAAAGGAGAGCTGCCCCCAGTGTGCTACTAGAAGCCATGCCAGAAGTTCAAATAAATTTTTTCCAAGACTTTATGATCTGATGCTTGGATTACATTTGTTTAGCTGTAGAGGTGTGAGGTCTGAACAATTTGTCAAAGGAAAGAATAGCCCCAGCTCCAGACATGTGTGCATTTGGAGTTCAACTTCAATTGTGATGCTGTGGAAATCCTTTAGGAGGGATGAAGTCATTGGATGCCTTGCACAGGAGAGAAGAGGGACAGAGAGACAGACCCTAGAAAGAGAATATGTTGTGAGCCACCTTCCCTTCCCTCGAAGCAGGCTTTCTTTGTAGACATGAGCTGAACCTTATGGGTTCCCAGAAGTGAAGGTGTACATGGTGTTCACTTCATTGCACAAGCCATGTGGGGAAACCGGGGACATTTCTGAGGCCATAAGGCAGAGCTCCCGTCTTCATCTGCCCTGGAAGATATGCCACTGGACAGAGGCAGAGAAGCAGAAATGGCAGCCTGGTTAAGTCCGTGAGAATCCCTCTCAGAGCCCTGATTAAGGATTGCACGCTGTGGTAGTAACCCCAGGTCCCCCACCCTTCATCCCCTCCTTCACTTCGCAGGACCTCCTATCCCCAGTCAGTCTGTTTTTCCCACCTATCACCCCTAACCAATTTATTTCTCCCTCAGGTCCCACCTTCTTTCTCTCATCACCTTCCCAGTACAGGTCCTTCTGCCCACCCACAACATTTCTCATCTTGCCCCAACTCTCCGTCACCTCCCACCTCCATCAGCCACTGGCATCCAGTAACATCCTGCATCTGTCCACTGAAGCAAACCAAATCCACTCCTACACATATATATTTCAGGAGCTGAGGAAACCTAGACACGGGCTGCACTCACCAAAAATCTAGTGGAAAATGACTTAAGGGCAGAAAAAGACAAATGTAAGAAAAAGATGGACATATGGTAGCCCTAATAAAGGGTGATAAAGTCTCCTGAAGTTGTTGGAAAGACTCCCACTTAA
This sequence comes from Tympanuchus pallidicinctus, assembly GCF_026119805.1. Classification (NCBI taxonomy): domain Eukaryota; kingdom Metazoa; phylum Chordata; class Aves; order Galliformes; family Phasianidae; genus Tympanuchus; species Tympanuchus pallidicinctus. The sequence goes on from NW_026294722.1 coordinate 2,799,377, forward strand.
TTAACTGAGCTTTGGACCAGACTCCAAAGCAGAGCACTTTCCAAATTTGAGATAAGTTCCTGGCTCCTATTTCCAGCTCTTGCACTCTGAGTGCTCGACAAGGCCCATCCTTTTGCTTTTATTAATATTAGGGACTCACTTGTTTGTAATTCTTCTGGGACTGAAGCTCACTTCCCGTGTCAGGATGCAGATCATTTATAAGGCGATAAGGGGCTATATTAACATTATAACATGGAAGATGTTCACATTTTTTTCCCAAGATACTTTATATCAGCAGTAAATACAGCAGAAATCACTGACCTTTGCTTTCACACTGGCCATGAAACTCAACATTTATTTAATATAGTGTGGTGTCAGGCCCAGAATGTAACACTGGAGAGAGAAGGAGCTGTAGGTGCTCAGTATATTTGAAAACACTGCTCTTACAAGCCTATATACATTTTTTTAATTGTTACAAGTGCCAACAGTATATTTTTACTTTATCTTGAGGAATTTCCGCCTAGCGCCATCCACCCAAATGCCTCAGTTCTTTTGTTTTCATTTGAAGAACAACAAAACATATAGTTACCAAGCACATGACAAGACTTCATGATGGATTAACTGCACTTCACAGTCCAAAAGTAGGCTTGTAGATGAAAAGCAAATGTGAAAAGGCATTCAGTGAACTCAAAATTTTCACTCTAATTGCACTGGCATAGTCTATGCTTTATCTATTGAAAGGAGTAGGAAATGTTCATCTTTTATCTATTGAAATGTATTTAAATGACTTGTCCTCTCTAAAAAGAAGACCTTACTTACTAGAAAGGAAAATATCGAATCAATCTTTCAGGGAAGGTAGTTTTAATGAGCTAATCCAGTTATGCACAACAGATTTTGGACAGGGATGGTTCACAGCATTTGGACTATTCTTTGGTTCGTATTTTAGGAGTCTTTAATTTCTAGGTAATAGATTTAACTGTACAATGCTCTGCAGTTATGATCAACTCGGAGATGATGGTGAGGAGAAAAGTCAAATTGCAGCTGATGCTTTCACAATCAAACAGTTCTGGTGGGTCAAGGACTCAGTGGGTCAGACCTACAGCACAGCAACTGAGAAGCGTCCTCTGAGCTGGGGGAGCAGAGCCTAGTGGTGATCCCACCTCAGCCCTTGGGGCCCGTTGCTCATGATCAATTTCCCTGGAAATGAAAAAGCAAGATTTGGGGTGCCTAGATCTGAAAAAAAAATGAAGGAATGTGACTTTCAAAAATTGGTCAGCACTCACATCTAAAAATAGAGGCACTGGAAATCACTGGTGACTTTTGACAGCCTTGGCCAAAATCAACTATTTTTAGCCCATCTGTTCCCTCCGAGCTCAGTTCTCTCAAGAAGAATGTGTATTTTGGGGGAAGGGGAGGAGGCAGAGCTTCTTGTCACGGGATGAATTAGTCACCAGTAGTCTACGCTGAAACACTTTCATATCAAAAGTGCTAAAAAATGACAGAACCACTTAATTTCTTAAAATGCATGTGAGAATGTTGCCAAGTTTTGTGAGCAATTAAACTTAATGCAGGATAAGATGGCAGGGATGAAGGATAATTATATGTTCTCAGAAGCCTGGTCTTTTTATAAATGAAATGGCCTCAGGGAGTTTTCCAGCAACATTTGGGCTCAGCCTTTTTGTTCCAACAAAGCCAATTGCCAGTAGTGGCTCTGCAATGGGCATATGTGACATGATTTCTAATGAATTCCGTGTCAGATTCTCATTGAGTTGCCCACCAAGCCTGACAATAGTTGGACTTTTCTTTTGTTGCTTTGTGCAATTAACTCTTGCCTAATATGTTAACATTCCTGCATACCTGTACACTTAGTAAGCAAAGAACTCGTTATAATGGACACTAACAAATTTATTTGAAAAGCAAACATGAAACCGTTGAGATGGTATCACAGGTGCACCAATAGCACCAATGAGAGCACCAATTACAGCTCTTGCTGGTGAGCCCAGGCCTGTGAAGTGTTTGTTAGCTCATAAGAGATGCTCAGTGCAACAACTGACTTTGCTGAACATCAAGAGTCAATTCACTCTTGCTGGAGGGATGCAGGCACAGATACCAATTTGCCCTTTGCACAAGTTATTGCTGGGCACATAACAGTGAGAGTATGTGCAGGCACTATCCTGTAGCAGTATCAGAAAGAAGTCTTTAGCAAGATTAGAGGCTGGTGGCAGAAGGACTGTTTTTCTAACTTTGAGCACATTTTGGATGTTATATGAAATTATTCCTTTATCAGTGTTCAGATAAGTTTAACAGATATATTGGTGAAAAATTATCCAGTTTTCCAAAATGTTGTAAATTCTTTGCTAATGATTCTCCTAGACCAGTTAAGAAATTGGAGGAGGTGACATAATATTCTTTATGTGATCCTTGTTACTGTCCTGTTTCAAAAGTTTCACTCAGCCAAACATGTACCAGAAATGACATTAATATGATTTAGATTATATAGTGAAAATATCATACAGTGAAGCTGAACAATTCACAGATGTAGCAGAAATGCTGCCATGGCCTGAAGCAGTGATGGAGCACCTGTTGGGAAGGCAGGGCCAACCCAGGGGAACTCAGGTGTAAGCAATGCATGTGAGTGATGGAAGGGCTGGAGCCAGGATCCACCCCTTCCAGCCCTGGCAAAGGAGGTGAGGGGATCTCATCTGGAGTCCTCTGTGTACCTGAGGCTTTCTGAAGGTAAGCAGCTTCTTTCCTTTGCCTCTGTGCTTACAGTTGTTATATTTGAGCAAATCCTCACTTGCTGCAGCCTAGGGCCTGCTGCTCTGCTGTGCTTTCTATAGCATTACAATGAGTATCTCAGCAATGGAAATTTTAGGAGGGGAGGGGTTGTGGTAGAAGTCATGAATTATTGAAGTATTGTAAGAATGGAGGATTAACAAAGTAGAAGTGGATAAATCTCTTGGCTCACTCATTTCAAATTTGCTATCCCCTCTCATAGCTCCCAGTCTGACGGGTTGCCAAGCACAACCTTAGGCTAGACAACAGATACTTGGTTCCAATCGAAGGAGGGGGTATTTATAAGCAACTTATCTGACAATGTGAAAAAAGGACTTCTATTTCTTCTTTATTTCCATTTTCAAATCTAATAAATCTATTTTGTGATATTTTGGCAATGTTCTCTCCATGTAAAAAACTTCTGCAACCAGTTTTGAAAATATTTCTTCACTACATTCCAACTAGCTGCGAGAATGATAATCTTACAGACGTTTTTCTTTTTATGGTTTCATTATTTTTAGTTGAATTGCTGGTCCTATTTTTGGGAGCCTGTTGGATCCTGATGATGCTTGCATTTGCTGTTGGGAATATGGCGCAAACAGCACTGAACTGGATGACATTTATGAAGGCTCTAATAGCTTTGCTGCTGGCAAAGAGCTGAGAATGTCATTTTCCCAACCCCACCTACAGACTTCAGGACCTAACAAGCTCTGGAACAAATGTTGCATTTCAGTTTTGAGAAAAATGATTTTATCTGTTGCTGGAAACCCCTCCAGCACTTATGGGGGGGGGAAGGAAGGAAAAAAAGGGAAATATGGTTATATCTGAAGCCTGTGTTTGCTGAATGTGTATCAGTGTGATGAGTTCAGTGATACTACTCCATAGCATAACCATACTCCTACACTGCCGTGTAAATGACACAGCCATGCTACCAGCAGCTAGAACTTGTTAGCTTGTATAAACCAGGTCAGGGTTAGTGCACTGTGATGTGGGTGAATGATGCAGAAGTTCATGGGTATCTCTTTTTTAATGATTAAAGACATGTTATTTTCTATAAGAAACACATGAATTAGAAACTTCCTGCCTATTCTTTTTTGGTGTAATATTCTTCTTTTTAAAATTCCTAACCTTGTCTCTTGAAGGAAGGCATTGAAGGTTGTTTAGCAGCTTCTGTTTCAGTTGTCAAGGGCTGTGTATTTCTGTAACTGATGTGGAATATAGTAATTGGTAAAGGATCATTAAGGAATGAGTGAGTTATACATGCCTGTTTGCAGTTAACACTAGCATGGTATTTCTTTCTAATAAGTGCCACATTTGAGAAAAAAACACCAAAAATATCTAAGTAAAGATCTGAGACTGTCAGAGATGATGGCAGAGTAGGAGCTAAAGGTGAAATCAAAGCTGTTTCCTGGGTCTATTAATGTGTCATTAGTGCATTGCACCTGTAATTGCCTAATTGCCTTTCATTTATGATTCGGGTGTTTTCATTTCCTTTGGTGCTAATATCAGTAGCACCTATTTGATGTTTTAGTATCAGATAGGTCTCACATCCCTGAGCCTAACCATGCATCTGTGGCTTGAAAGCTTCAGGGAGAGATGCGGGTCTCACATATGTGAATCAGTGTGCAGCAAAGTGCATAAATCAGAAGTCTTTCTACTAGTTGCTTGGGGAGGTCCTGTGCATTTGTACTGGCATAACTCACACCAGAATCCTGATCCCTGTACCTTGAAAACAAATACTTTGGTTTCAGGGAAGAAAATGGATCCACAACAAATGGTGTAATATTGCTTAATGGTTTCCTGACAAATCCCTGTCTCTGCTCTGGAGCTGTGAAAACAAATGCAGAGACTGCTCTTGTTTCAGCCTCAGGAGGAGGAACCTGACAGGTGCAGTTAGTGAGCTGCTCAGGATGATAAAAGCCATGGGTTCAATCTGCTATTACAGCAGGCATCATGTGCAGCTTAGACTCTTAGCTCTGCTAAGGGCTGCCTGTGAAAATGCCATAAAAGGTGAGGTGCTGCACTGTGTGCATGGTTCTTGTATGGACTGAGCTCCCATGGAAATGCAGAGACAGGAAGGGAAGGCATGAGGTGCGAGCCCCTGAGATGATGACGGCACAGAACTTGGGCCAGCCAGATCAGAGGGTGAGGAGAATGCTTCACATAGGAAACTTGGACCCGGGGGTTGGGTTTCTGTGCTTTTTCTTCCTTGCAAAGGTTTTATAGTTTGCTAGGGCTCTCAAGACAAGTTCATCCACGGGTCACTTGCAACCCAAGGTTTCTGCTCTCTTAACACCATATTCTACAGTAGTTTCAGTCCCACACACAGCCCTTGCTGTTTGAAGGCTGGGATACTGGAGGACGTTTATTGGTTCACTGAAAAATCCTGCAGAACCAAACAGACTCAAACCAACAACCTTGAAAATCACTGGCTCTCCCGTTGGCTCCAGAAGAAGGACGGAGCTGGCAGGGAGTGTCCAAAGGAATCTCCCTTCTTTCCTCTGTAGCCATTCAGCCCAGATTACTGCACTGAGGTCCTTCCTCACCGCTTGCCTGCCCTGCCCCCTCCCTCATCCCAGGCAGCAGCCTGCAGCTGTACCTCACCTCTGGGAAGCCTTCTCTGTTGTCTTGCCTCAAACTCTCTAGCTGTAGTTTAAGCCTTTGCTTTTTGCCCAATCCTCTCAGGCACAGAGGAAGGCTTTATATGAAAATAGTTCATAAATCGATAGAAGGCAAGATGGAGCCACTCTGCTTCCATAGTTACATATTTATGTTTAGCCAGAAATTTAGAGGATTTATTAGCTTCCTCAGTGTGGTTCGAATAAACCACACAGAAGAGCAATAACTTTCCACAGAGTGCTTTAGGGAAAAGCTGTTTCATGCAATATGAAGTGGTGACTTCAGGACACCTGTTAAACCTGGTTGTTTTGCCATTGCATCCATCAGGGGCTGGATGTTATCCAGTGACTGGCAGCTTTCATCTTCTCATCTTTGTCAGCATCCATCACTCATCCATCCTGAGAGCATCTCAGTGTTTCTCAGATGGGTGCATGAAACAACTGTGAAGCCTCCAGTAGATCTTGCTGAGCTGTGGACTCTTCCCCTCCCGTAGGGGAAAAGATCTCCTTAAAGCAAGGTTTGTGTTATGCTTGTTTGATGTCTGATCTTGACTTCAAGTAGAGAAGAAAGAGATGAGAGTGTAATTCTCTCACAATGTAAATACAACTTTGAAGGAAGAGAGAGAGAAATACAGACCCTGGAAGAGGTGGATACTCGTGTAGAGCACTGACAGCCTCGGCCCTGTCCATCCATCACCCCAGGCACAGACCAAAAGTCAGTTCATCACAAAGGTTTATTCATGTCAAACAGTTCTAGCTCCCAGCAGGAGTTATGGGACCCGCACTGAGCAGAGAAGAGTTGAATCATCTGAACTTATCTCACAGAGGTTTCAGAAAGTTCACATTTCAGAGCCCCGATGCGTTTTACAGCTTACTTGAAGGGAAAGGGCTGAAACATCCAATATATTTCCCATAGGCTGACAATCTAGTAAACACTCCTGCGGGATAATGGTGATCCTTGGAACAATGGAAACATTTTAGTTAGAAACTGTAGAAGTTACAAGGCAAAGATTTATGTGCTGTGGGGTAAATAAATATTCAGTTCCCATTAATGTTAATGGGAGTTAAGTGGCTAATTCCCCACACATTATGCTGAAGATTTACTTCTCTGTGTTTTATAGAATAAATGAATTTATAGTCTTCCTGGAGGTTAGACCTGAGAAAAACAAAGAGCTCAGAGTTTACTCTGTTTTTATGAGGTCATTTTTTTTTTTAAGGGAGGTTTATTCCCTGAACAGAAGGAAAGGTTAGAAGAGCACTGAGTTAGAGTAATCCCCCCCACAGGATGCCAGGGAGATTTGTGGCAAGGCATTTCACCCAACTCACAGACAGGGAGGCACAAAAAGATCCACATAAAATGTCTTAATAACAGAAGCCGGAAATTTGTAACAATAATAAAGGGTGACATTTATACAGAGCCTTTCATCCACACATCTACAAGCTGGATTTTGCAGTCAAAGGCACTCACAAAATATTTGTGCTTGTGATTTCACATGAAAAGGGCAAAATGCATCAAGTAGTCTGACTTCAGACTTACCAAAACACAGCCAACGTGGGGGTAGCTGTTTAATGCCTCTGGAAGGTAGTGAAGCATGCTTCTGCTTAAAACTAGAGTATTCTCATTAACTTCAACGGATTTCTAGTGCATTATACTTAAAAAAAAAAAAAAAAGCCTATGTACTTTAATGACACTAATACTTTTGCCAGCACTTAGCAGTCATGCCCTGCATCTGTATGCAAAAATCCTACTCAGTTTACTCTTTTTCTCATGTTCCTGTTTCTAAGGTGATCCCATAAATTTTCACTGATGGATGAGAAAACATTTAAAATCAGTTTTATCACACAGAAGCCGTAAGAATCCTTTGCACACGTGAACAGTATGCCACAGCTTCTGCATTTGGGGAAGACCAAACATTAGATCTGAGCAATTCTCTTCCTCTGCTAAGGATTCATTTATGCTGAAACTGAGGTTAGACATTATGTATGGGGTAACGCTTTTTTTCACTCTGACTCCAGCTTTAAAGAGGGGGAGAAAATTTCTTAGCATTGTTTTCAATGGGGCACAGCGATCTGCTACAGATAAGAAATAGTGTTTTTTTTTTTCTTTATTCAAATGTTAAGCTTTCCCAGGCAAATAATGTTTTCCCCAGCTGGTCGTTCATTTACCCGTAGATCCATGCAAGCAAGTTCTTTGCAAGAGCAAGGTCACTCTCACCATTTCATTGTGACCAGATATTGCTTTTGCAGTGCATATATTGTTTCTCCTTTTGGGCAACAACACATTCACTCAAAGCTTTTGATGGTACTGCATACTCATATTTCATTAGGACTGATCTCCCTTGGATCACTTAATGTTTGTCAGAGCCAGCAGCTGGGATGATACTGTAAGATTCAGTGAGCACCCATACCCCAACTCCTGCAGTTCCATGGTGCCAGTCCTGGGCCACAGCTCTTTTCTGCATTCCTTACTTCTTCCAGCCTCGGTTAAATCTTCTCAAAGCTGTGGTTACTTCTGGACTTACCTGGAAGTTGCACAGTGAGGAGGCACACATAATGAAGCTGTGTTCCAGGCATGTTTGGTTGGCCTGGCACAAACAGCACATATCCAGCCCCTGGAGAGTTCAGGGCTGAGGTGTGGAGAGGGGATGGCACATGGATGGAGGCAGGTGGCAGCAGGAAGCACTGATGGGTAACCTGGCCGATCACCAAACGTGGGCACAAGCTGTAAATTCACTTTCCTTTTTGGGCTACAAGTGCCCAGAAGGGGATAATAGCTGGAAGGGGACTGCAGCACAGTCATGCAAGAGGACCAACAAAATAAGAAAGGTGTTGATGCCTCATGTGCAGCAGTGTAAGCATACTCCACAGCCAGAACAGCTCGAGTCTGTGCTGGACTTCCCACAAGGAGAGCAGATCTGGAGGGATGAAGGCAGCAGAGAGAGGGAATGTGATTCCCTTGTATATTTGAAATGTTATTTACTATCTAGCAAACCCATTTTATAGCAAACCTGCAATTTATGTTCAAACGCTTCTATCGACACCCAGTGTGTATCAGTCATTTTCTGATTATGGAAGCTTTCACAGTGATTTCCAGGCAGTTTTAAGAAGCTGCCAAAGAATTCAGTGTGGCAATGGTTTGAGCTTTATTGCTGCTTTTCACAGAAAGGCTGAAAAACAAATAACAGAGAAGAAAAAATATGGGCTTCAATGACCTGAGGTGCATTAGGCCCCAGGTCTTTAAAAAAAAAAAATAATAAAAAAAATCCACCCAACTTTGTGGCATTATACAGTTCAGGTAATCTGCTTACAACCCTCTGCCAATGGATCATAAGATTCCATTGCCTCTCTGGGGTTTTTATTGCCTCACGAAGAAGAGCAATAAATAAATGTCATGTCGTTATTGAAAGGCACCTACAGGATATGGAACAAATATTAATTGTGTTTCAAGTAATCTGGTCAAGTAGTATGCGAGCATCCTAGAGAGATGATGGACAGCTAGCAAAAGAAATCTCTCCATTGAAAAGAGATAACTGGCTCAACACACTTGTTTTTGCTGGCTCCACGTGAATAGAATTGTGCCTGCACAGATTACTTTCACATTCTCTTCTTCTCCGTGGGGGGAATACCTTGTCTTTTAAGGCCATTCAGTTGTGTTGATAATTTTTATTCTTTGCACTAGGCTGTTGGCCAAGGCAAATGTTTGTGTTGTTTTAAAAACTTGAAGTGTATCACTGTGGGAAATTTAAAATATACAGATAACTTCAGAAAGCATTTTTGGAAAAAAATTGTGATAATATCCCATGCTATTTCACTTTTCTTCTATTAGTTTTACATGGAGCAGTGTTCAGTGCCGTCACAGATTGTTTTCCTGTCCTCCTCCCTTCTCATTCCAAATATATGAAAATACTGATATGATACTAATTGGACTCAACCACCAACATTTCTGTAGCAACAGAAGTTAGAAAGCAAGAAGCTAAAATAGAACGTTATCTTTGAAGGAATGTTTAAAATATGTAGCTGAAATAAGAAAAACACTTTTGATGTGAGTATATATTAAATATTAGCACTAAACAGGACTCAAAGTGGTAACAGAAGTACATGCAAAGTTTAATTGAAAATGACAAAATTAAATAAGACACAGCCCCTGTGCTCACATGGAGAACATTTGTCTCAGTCAAATGCTACCAGCGCTGCATACCAGCTCTGTGCTGTGTGCTGCAAGCAGGGAGGGATTCAAATGAAGGAGATTAGAAGTTTGGCTGGGGAAGCCTGCCTCAGACTCTAAGTAAAACAAAGTGAGAGAGCTGAAAATAGGGCTGCTAGGCACCAACTGAGAGAGCTGGGGGAAGGAAGAGGAGAAAGGTGTCCATTAGCTCCTGCAGATCCTCACACCCTGCCTGCAGCACCCAACCCCAGGAAGAGCTGAGCAGGAACCACGCTGTGGGGTCCATTCATCAGGTGGCTGTCAAGACGCCCGGATGCCCTCTTGGCGTATGCTGCATGGACCCAAATCTGTCTACCAGCTTGTTCTCATGAATCACCGTAACCTCAGAGCTGCCTTCCTTTTCCAAGACACACACGCACACACAGGCACAAGTCCCCATAGGTTTGTTGTTTTAGGAGCAGATGACATTAAAGCAGCAGCGAGTTGTATAATGTATCTTTAATAAGCATGTGCTTTCTATTTGTCACTGCTTAAACTATACTTTTATACACAAAGCTCAGGAGTCTTGCTGAAATCTGCAAAATATTAACTGCAGAAAAGATGAAGGGAGTTCGAACGCTCCCTGGGCTGGAGAGAGCGGCTGGTGGGGTGGCTGGCTGGGAAGAAGTCATTTTGATGGAATTGAAGGAAATAGTAATCAGGATTGTAGTGAGAACGCTCTTCCTCTAGTTAATGTATTTTCTTAAACAAAGAGCAGGAAGTTGTAACAGAAGGTGCCTCTGTGCTCCTCTGAGGTCTTTGGGCAATCAGCTCAGCACAGATGGGGGCAAATGGGAAATGCCTGCCTTATGCACACAGCCACGGGCATGCTCCCTGCAGTCCCTCCTTTTCCCACTCCAGGGATTCTTTTCCTCTTCCGTATGCCTCCTTAATGGATGGCCTGTGGGCGGAATAAAAAGAGAAATGTCAGCGTTTCCCCTTCTCACCGGGCACCTTCCCCCAGCCCTCAGCTGGCTGCAGGAGCTCTGTAGCAGTAACCAGCACCAGCCAAGGTCATGCATGCTAAGTGCCAACGACCAGAAACTTTAAATAAAGTGCTGCTGAAGTAACTGTGCAAATATCTTTCTCACAATAATCTGCTTGCTGTCTTTCATGTGTTTGCTAATGAGCTTTACCTCCTGTGGAAATTCAATGGGCTCTAGCTGTACAATTTTCCAGCATTTGAAAAATCTTAGTTTTGCTGGAAGGGGAGCTAGTGTTTGTTTTTCTGTGGTGAGTTTTGTTTTTATTGCTCTAACTGCAGCTTCAGAAAATGAAATATCTGTCAAAACAAATCAGGAAGAGGAATGCTCAAAACTTACATTTTTGGCACCGTGCCTCAACATTAAGTGTTCATCTCTTTTTTTTTTTTAAATGCTGAACATGGTTAAAATGAACCTCAAGATTAAAAATTAGAAGATATCCTATTAATTATATCTCACTAGCAGTGAACCTCGGAAGGATTTTTCTGATGTCAAAGCCCGAGGGCTTCTCTACTTTGGTATTGCTGCTCCAGCACTTCTGAACACATTCCATCCCCACACCTCACTAATGGTGGAGAGAAGGGTAATCCCAGTCTTGAAAACAAGTGCTATTGGTGATATGAATCACATCACTGGTGCCAATGCCAGCTGCGTTTACCATTGGGAAGGATAACACCAGTTCCCATGGGGATATGTGGGCAAAAAATAAAAGCATGAAAAATGTTTAAGGGTCCAGATCCCAACAGAGTTCCAACACATTTCTGAAAATGCTTTTGATGGAAGTAGTTTCCCAGCAAGATCTGTGAATGTGAATAACAGCAATCACCAATCAAAGAAGAGTTGTGCAAAGAGAGGTGTGCTCTGGCTCGTGTGTCACCAGGCAGCGCACGCCAATGGCAGTGGGCGAATTCAGAGTCCAGGGCTGAACAGGTGGCTTCAGAGAAACGCGGATAAAAGCTTTTCTAAACAAAAAATAAATAGAAAGCACAGACAGGCTACCACATTTAATATTTTCCATATGCAGCTGCAGAATCACAAAATCCAGAGATTAATAAGGGGGAAATTATTCCATGTCAACACCAGTGAAAGTTTTAGAGCTCAAAATACTCTTGAGTCTGAGTTCAGCCATGAGGATATTCCCTCAGTGAAGAGCCATGATTCTCAGGTAATAAAATAATGGGAAGAATAATGCCTTGCACTTACACAGTCCTGCACGGGAAGTGGCAAATAAGGACAGTGGTTGCATCTGTGTAGAAACAAACCCCAGGCCAGGCTCAAAGCCAGCTCTGCTGATCTTCTGTTGCTGCAGCAGCCTGAGCCAGCTCTGGGTTGAGCCACCTGGCACATCACAACGGGGAGAACTTGGTGTGCTCACTCCACGTTTCAGCACTCCTACAGCATACGTGGGGCCCAGAGCTCTTTCTGCAAAACTCTGTCCTTCCTTCTGCCCCATCTGCCTGTGGGATGGTGCCGTGCAATTGATGCTGGCCAGACAAGATTAGCAGAGATCTTTTCTAGAGGGTGACAACATCATCTGCATCCCAGGGCAGATGGGATTTCTCTTTGTTTCAGGCTGAATTTAATCCGCATGCAACAAAATGAATGCAAGGTTTGGGGAGTTAGGAGACATCCCAACCTTCAAGAATAGCCCAGGACAAACACCTAAATTCTGTGGTAGCAACAGGGACCCCTTCTGTCTAGATTTATAGGGCAGGCCTCTACTCTGGACAGGTTCTGGCATTCAGCAGCACAAAGAAAGGGAGCAGTTGACACGAGGGGCTGCACGTCACTATTCTCAAACTCATCATGCAGGCAAAAGGCTCTGCTGGGATACACTGAGAAGAAGAGGTGGTCAGAGGGAGGCTCTACTGGCCACGTCTCTCTTCTGGCTGAGCAGTGACACCCCTGAGGTGGCTCAGTCACCCTACAGGTCAAACAGAGATAAAAGCAAAGCAAGGATAGCTGCTTAGTGCTTCCCCTCCTCCCTACACTGTGCTGAGCAAACGGTTGGACTGATAAAGAATGTTTGATCTAAAAAGTGTCTTTAGTTTGTGGCATTTTTTTCTTTCAAGTCCCATTAATGAGATTTCACATGCCTTTAGATGGTGTTTCATTGTGATTTTTACATGTTTAATACCGTTGTTAATCAGTATATGTGCATGGATCTGATATGATTAGTTCCTATCTTTGCTTCTGTGGATTTTATTAATTTTAGTTAGCATAAAATTAGATTTTAAAAAGTCATGATTAAATTTCTGAAACAGCCCTCAGAGAGTCACCCTGTGAATGCAAGAAGCTTCGAGCCCTTTTATCCCTTTATAAGGAGTGCTGTAAGGTCTTTTGTTTTATTCATGAAATGTCACGTTGTCTAATATCGCAGCACTCCATCACGTAACACATTCAGTTCTGTAGTAGTAAATCCCTTTATGTTTCTACATTGTATTCCAATTTGCTATATTAACGCTGTCAGTAACATACTGTGACAACTGAAACTTTCAGAAGAACATACAAGTTCCATTCCAGACACCCACTGTCATTTCCAGTAATGAGTATCCAGTCTGAATGTATGTTTCTAGCAGACTATAACAGTATGACTGTTAAAGTACCAGTGGTACTTGTGAAACCACAAATACGCAGGTAATCTTCTGTGAACAGTAAAACATTCCCAAGAACTTTGACTTTTCCTCTTCAGATCTTAATTTCTTGCTATTCTCTAAAAAGGCATAACCATAACAACAATAATCTTAACGATATAATAAGAAGCCCATGTCAGAGTAGCTGTTAAATGCCTTCCAATCATACAATGCTGCACGACTGGATTTCTGAATGTGGCAGAACAACTCATTGTGCCAGCATTGTCTGGAAAGACCCAAGAATTTGATGACTAAGCCATATCATCAACAGGCAACTTTGGGTACAGCTCTCAAAAATCTCAGAGCTCCTCACTTCTGGCAGCACAAAGCTGCCACCAGGTCCACAGGGCTTCGCTACACCCCTGCCATGAGCCACTTCCATCAATTTCCTTTGGACATTGACGTTTCCAACATGTAATTATCTGTTTAGGTGTGTCGGGGCAGATGGCAGGATGGTATGCAGGGCTCAGTTCTCAGCTGGCATTGCAGCAACGTATGGCGTGGTTGCAAGGCCACGAGGGTGCCCAAGGTAAATGATAGGGGTTATGTCCCAGCGACACAGGGTTTACACATTCCTTTTGCTTCAGAATGGTGTTCCTAGCAAGCCGACACTCACAGATGAAGAACAACCACCTCCACAGAACCCAGCTTAGCCCTCAGCTTCGCCATGCTGTACACTTGGCTTGTTTCCCTGAAACTGAACAGAAGCTGGGCTGAAAGAGTTTCCAGCATGACTTAGGACTGCCTTGAGGCTGGCACAGCAGAGCCCTGCTGCAACCAGTTGTTGGCCTGGCTGCTGATTGTGGCAGTGCCCATTTGTGACACCCAGGCCAGCACTGCTCCACTCTGCCTGCACAGGACAGGACAATCCTCAGTGGCTCTGCCTCGGTTGCTTTCTGCTGCCTCAGCAGAGAAAGAAACCTACTAGCTGAACCAAAGTCCAAGGATTTAGCCTATAAATCTCAGGGCTTTGATTAATTCCTTTCCTTTTTCTTCTTTTTTTTTTTCTTTTCCTTTGCAGATGTTAACATTTTCCAAGCAGTTATATGCTATGTTGGTGAAGTGCAGAGAAAATAGAAACCACGTCTGAAATTATACAAAGGATAAAGTAGAATAGCATGCATTAGAGTAGTGCAGCAGCCAAGATTAGATAAGGGACATATGCCTGGTGCTGGGTCTGAGAAATGAGCAGGAATGCAAATGACATTTTTAGCATGCGTTTCTGACATTGCGTCTCTTTGACTCAGAGGGGAAATATGTTGTGCTTTAATACTGACATTTTATTCCTCGATCCATCAAGTGCAAACATATTGGAAGAGGCAGGATAATGCCATTTTACCAACTGTACAATTTTCTTCTTGCTGGAAACAGATTTATTGTGTTCTCCATCAAAACCGATAGCATCCAGTACACACCCACCTACCACTCACTGCTTCTCTCATCTGACACCTCTGTATAAACAGACAATGATTTGAGAAATGACATCGCTTTGCATTGTAGTGGATGCTAAGCTTTGAGGCTGTTCCTTGGGACACGTATAGCACAGAAATACACCAGGCATCTGAAACCTGCTTCTTTTCTTTTTAAAGCTTAACAACTCAGGAATACAATGATAATTGTGATGATGGAATGACATATTAAATGTGCTTAAGTTATTTGCTCAGAAAAGTTGTATTGTGGAGGTACTAAATACAGTTTGAGAACTCATTCACCAGAGGTTTTTCTTGTTTGTTAGCTGGAGTTGTCAGTACAGCTCAGAGAAAGGTGGAGTCCTTACTGAGCCTGGGATTCCCAGCCCCAATTGCATTTGAATGAGCCATTTCACTGTGGGTGAAATGGCTCTTGAAGGCTCTTTAGGACTGGAGGAGGCACGCTGCAGGTGCCAGCTCCAGCCCTTTGAGTCACCCCGCAGAGGAGCCCATCCGTCTGTGGGAGTATGCAAGATAGACTGTCTATTTTAGGGACTCGTGTTAAAGCTCAGCAGAGAATCCTCCTATGCCTACAGACGTTTCTTGTTCAAACAACAGCTGAGCTGTCAATTTCTGCAATTATTTCTGCATCGTTTCCAGACATACAGCCTCAGTTGTTTTGAAAATTCAAATGAGATGTGCAGATAAACACATACAGACAGACATCTATCCCAGCTGTGCAATGACAGAATAACACTCTGTCAACCCTGTGGCGCCGTTCTTAGCCCATTCCACTCTAAATTCTCATTTTCACAGCTGTATTATTCATTCTGCAAGAGAAGAAATGACTGCCATGGCACAAGGAGCTCTTTAACCTCACCTGTGTGGTGCTCATCTGGTGCTGTTTTGATAGCAAAGTCCTTGGATTGGAGCACATGAGCTCCTCTATCTTCCCAGCAAAGGGAATCACAACACATTTTTATGAGGCTGCATGCTCCCACATACTGAGAGAAATCATGGTGCTGCTCTCATGTGTGTCTTATAAAAGAAATTCTTTTGTCAAATGAACTCCACAAATTATAGCCTGAGGCATAGGAAAGATCCAGATCCCAACTCAGATTTCAATGCAAACACACTGTGCTCAAAGATCTTGGAACTAAAGATGATTATACCCTACTGCAGTGATCACTGCTTCTTTAAAAATACATCAAGCTGGTTAGAATCTTTTCACTGAAAAAAATTTCCGAAGCAAAAATGGAAGTTGGATCAAATACAGCATTAGGAAGAAGTTATTTTTTAATTATTAAAAAAAATATCAAACGTAGTTCTGATTTTTGTATTAAATATATTTCCAATGGAAGCAGAATTAACATTTACGTTTTGTTACCTTTAGAAATCTCCCAGCAAAAAGTTCAAGTGGAAAAAATGTAAGCAAAAATGAAGCCTCTAAATTCGTGACAATAGGATTCGCTCCTATTTATCAAAGCACAAGTTTCAGACACCAGCCTAACCTTCAGAAGTACAGGCCCAAAATAATGCCACCGCTGTGTCGTACTGCATGCAATCACTGCTGACACTGACTGGTGACACACACACTGAATGCCTGCACACACAAGTTACATAAATGACTGCTATCACAAACAGTGCATGTGTAGGATAAATTAGGTGGATTAAGCTCAAACCCACTTGTTGTAAGCACAAAATTACCGGGATGCATTTGGAAGATAGTTTCAGGTTTTCATTATTCCTGTGGTATTAATCCCTCATTATTACCAAATTAAGTTAAAACAGACTCAGCTGGTAACTAATATAAATAATTTATTTCAATTCTGAGATGAATCAGTATATGACCTGAATTTTTGTAGCTCAATTTTCTTCAGTTAGAAGATGCACAGAATTTCAATGTCCATTTCAGAATCCCTTAAAAAATTGAACTCCAGAGATCACATTTTCCAAACCTGCCAGGCCTGTCTCTTCCAATTAATGATGGGGTGCACCAAAACAGATTGCTGTCTATTTTACAAAGTGTTTCTTGAAGTTTGGCTTGTATGACTGCCATTGGCTTCCACAGCTGTTGCCACAAAAACTCCAAATCGTCATAAAAATCTAGATATCTGTACAACAGAACAAAGGCAGGAGCTGCAAATAACACACTGAGAAATGAACATGCCTAAGCAGGCATGGCACCACTGCTATGTACCAAAGACTGCTCCTCCAGCCTGAGCTCCATCCAAGAGAAATGGCAGTTGCACGTTCCTGTGCCATTTAATCCTCAGCTTGGAGCTCAGCAGTGGAATTAGCAACAGTGCTTTTTGAATCTATTTAGCAGAGCTGAGTGCAATGAGTCATTTTGCAGGAGAAGTCAAAAGCTGATCGGCTGAGAACAGCTTTTGATCACATTCCCTTCTGTGAACTTCCACTGGCCGTGTTCCACCTGCACACCTTGGTGTCCCTGCAGGGTAGCAACCAATGGAAGCTGGTAACATCTACAAGAACAACACGCCATTGCAGATTCATTTGCTTGAATCTATTTCTAAATGAATTTTGTTTAAAAATGTCCAGCTGCTGAAACTTGGCAAGAGGGCTGCTCCACAACACCAGCAGTAACTCAGCTGTCACTCTGGATACAGAGCTTTTACACAGTGTGACATTTCCACTGATGGATGATGTACCCAACCATGATGTCTATGTAATAAATGCATATGAGTGAGTAAGCACATATCATTCCCAAACAAAAATAATGCCTAGAGGACAAGAAATCAACAAGCATGTTAGGGAAGTGAAAGGTCACCAGGGAGGAGTGGTTTTTTTTCATTAACCCTTTAAGTACTGATAAGCTTAAAAATGTAGTCACGTTGTCAGTGTATGGAGAGCTAAAGGTCTTCCACTGTCTTCTTCCTTTCCACCAAAACAGCATCTAACACCAGTGTAAGCCAGGATTTGTGTCATTTGTCTTCTTCCAAGAATCTCAGAAAACGCTGCCCACAGTGGTCAAGATCTGAAAGATTCTTCCCATTGGTTTTCAGCATCAGTTTCTGTCACAGAGCCATCATGCACAGCAGGGATGTAGCAGTGTTACACCTCTGTTAGTACACGCACAATTTGATTCAGATAGTGTCTACTGGCCTTATGGAAATAACCCACAAAAGGCAAGTATACGCTCTACTGGGCAAAACCTTGCTCAGTGCATGCATGGCATCACTCATGACCCTGGCCTGCCCAAGTCCCTTAGGGTTTGTTCTACCTTCACAGCACAGCTGCCTGTGTGCTATCTGCTAAGCCTTCATTTGGATGCTACTGCTGGGGAACTCTGATGTCTTTTTTAATTGGGTTACAAGGAAAAGTTTCACATATAGCCGGTGCCCATGTCTTCAGCTTCAATGCCCCAGGGCCTCAAATGGTGAATTATTTCTTTTTCTTCACAGATGCATATCTTTCTCACAATGTTTCTTCCTGAAGATCATGTAGTGAAGCCTGGCTTTCCTAAATTCCCAATCACTGCAGATCTCCTTTCCTTTCTGTTTATTCTGCATGCCATTTCAATGGTTTCTGAGTGAGTGGCAAGTTCTCTCCTTTCTCTCTGTCTTCCTCTTCCTCATCCTGCTCGGAGAGGCAGGAAGGGAGCAGCAGGACGACAGCAAGGTGAGCACAGAGCTCCTTAAGGCATAGGAGCAGTGCTTTCTGCAGCGTGCTAAGCCCCAGAAAGCTCTCTCCAGCCATCGGGTGGTCCAGGATCCAAAATCTGAGTCTCACTGAAAGGGAGGAACAGGCTTTCTCTGTTCTAGTTCAACACCATTTGGTATTTTCTCTTACAGGCTGTTCTCTCCACCTCACTGCACAGAGAAAACACCCCAGAGTATCCTGTTCAGAGCCACTTCCTTACCCTACATCCCAGTGGATGCAGCTTCTGAAAGGAAGCAGAGTCGGCAAGGATGGAGTGCTTTTGGGAATCATTCCCAGCATATGGAGACTGCAGTCTGCAGCAAGCAAGGGCAGCTCCCTCAGCTAGTGGAAAATGGGCTTCACCTCCGTGCGGTCTCCCTGTGGTTTGCTTCCCTTGCGATATTATTTTTGAGTAGCAGGCAGGAGCTTGGTGTCTCTTGCTCTGTTCAGTACATCCAATAACCAAACCTGGCCCACTTCTGGGTGGTCCTCGCGCAATACCAGAAAACCACACAAGGCCATGTGATTTAATAGTCCTAGGAAACAGAGAAATTGCTTTGACAGATACCTCAAAATCAGTTTTTGAAGAAATGGGATGTTTCAACCAATATGTCCCTTCCACTTGTGTTTTTTCCCCTATTTCTTTTTCTCTTTCTGTGCCCTTTGTTCTTCATTCTGATAAACCAGCCTGGAAAATGTAGATCACTGATGTGTTGATGCCTGATTTGGTCTTAGGAGGGGGAATGTTACACAAAACGCCTCCCAGGTTAAAGAATTCAGATCCCAGTTGCTAGGCAGACTGGATCACTCCAGGATCAAGAAGAAGAAGGCATACAAATAGCCAGCCATGAAAGCACAGACGTAAGCATGATTTCCTTGTAGTTTCCTGTGTACTTTGTGGCTAGAGCTAGCACTGACTCCAGTGCCTGCACGTTCCTGGGCAGCTCACCTGCCCTCTCTGCCAGCCGGCTGCCCAGGCATCAACAGCTGCAATCCCAACTCGGAGCCCAGCCCTCACTTCCCCAGTCCTGCTCACTGCTCTTCTGTCCCAGTTCCCACATCTTCCTGTCCTCCAGATCTGCTTTTCAGATGTATCATCCATAGCAGCTGAGCTGGTGGAATGAGCAACACAAAAGAGAGGGAAATAACCCACGTTCTTCTGGACCAAGCATGACATGGAACCAGGAGCAGAGGCTGCTTGCATGTCAACTCTGCTGCTCTGTTCTTCAGTCCCTGGCAGAAGCGGGGCAGCAGCAGCTCATTCCCAAACCACGCTGAAGTCAGAAGGAAAATAATTTTATCTCAATCCCCAACACAGTCCTTGCCAGCCATCAGTGATGTGAACTTAACTGACATTTCTCCATTCACAACTTTTTTCAATTGTATTGCAGATATGCACAGTAATTTCTGGAGAGGATAGGAACCCAAGTTCTTCAGAAGGAAAGAACAGGCTGGCCAGAGACTCTGTAGTAAATTCCTGTTCTGCTAGCAATCAAATTAATAACCATTTGGAGTTTAAAAGCTCTTCTTTCCTAAGGGTCTGATCCAAATCATGTTACATCAGATGGACTCTACTTTGTTCCAGTTGCTTGTAATTGAGCATCTTTGCTCTTATTTGTCACTCCTCTGATGTAATTAATTGCTGTCAGATTAAAAATATTCACGCTGACATTAATATTAATCATTCTTGTCTCTTTTCATAAACACAGGCCCTCACTCAGTTTTGCACAGCAAACACAGCCAAAAACGCGACAAACGAGAAATTCATGATCAGAAGTTGGCTGATAAGGAAAAAAGCATGGCAACACAACCAAAGCAATGTGATTGATTTTCCCCCTCCTTCACTTCCAATTGCTGCAATTCAGGTGAAATCTGTCTTGAGACAATGGGATCCCATGAAGGGACAGGAAGGAGGCAGTGCTGAAGGGGATTGGCATCCTCCTTTTCCTCCAGGCACGGGTACACATGTGGCTGTTGTGCTCCCTGGATGCCATGCCATTTCCTTATGATAGGGTAACCCACTTGCTAAGCTGCACTTTCAAAGGTGCTCAGGTTTAAACAAGCCCAGTGCCCTGACCCTCCTGAAGCCTCCATCCCAGTGTGACCTGGCAGGTCGTGATCCTGCTGGCTTTCCTTTGCTATGTTACTTTCTCACAGAACTGCCGCTGCTCTCCCAGAAAGTAAATAACGTGAACAAGACTGCTCTCTTTGTATTCAACTAATGAGGGAAGTGGACCAGGTGGGGACTCAGGAGATCTGAGTTCTGTTCCCCACACTGCCACAGGCTTCCTGTGTGACTGTAGCTTCCCACACAGCTTTTCAACATTCACCCGAACAGAAAGGAGAAAAGAGAGCAAGCATGATTTCAAACAGCAAGCCCATGGTGCCAGAACACTGGTCATCAAAGGAGCTGGCCCCCAGCTGCTGGATGAGAGCATCAGTGACACCAACACGCTGCTGCCTGCATGTGGCTATGTGCAATCCAGGTCACAGCCTGACCAGAGCTCGGTGTCACTCTGTCCCTACTTCCTTCCAGCTGGAAAACTCCACTGCTGTATTCCTTCAATGGTTTAATGTCTGTTTCCTCACGTTGCACAGGACACAGCCTGTCGGAGCACAGGGAAGCCAAGGACAAGCAGCAACTGAAGGGGCATCACCATGAACACAGAGAGAGGTTTGTGTAGCTGCAAAGGCAAAAGGTCAGATCCTTTATTTAAAAAGTCTGTAAACAATTTAAGTAGGCCACGAACACGGGAGGTATGAGCACAGCCATTAATATTTAGAGGAGTGTAAGAAGGAAGACAGAGAGATGAAAGCTGAACACCTTTTTGAACCTCAGCCAAAGCTTTATCAACCGTATAACTAGGAGAACATATCCTGCACAGCGAGACACGTATTCACCCTGTTTCGTTACATTCTGTTCTGTCCTCGGTCATGATGGATCCTGCTGAGAGTCATGTTTAACAGATCCTTCCTGGAGCGGCTCAAGCAACAACAAGAAAAAAAATATTGTGAAAGTCACACCCCATTGAAACTGCATCCTAAAGGGACCTGGCGAGTGCAGTAATTACCAGAATGCCTCTGAAAACCAGGGTCACACTTGGCTCAGAGAGGGCTGTGCATATTAAAATGTAAAAGGACTCTAAGCAGACACAAGAAAAGTGGAAATTAGGGACCAAAGTGTAGGCACAAGAGCTATTAATCATTCCTGATAAGGAGCCATTAGACTGCATTTAGATGGGAGCAGAACCCAGGGAAACCTGCCTTTCTAAGCTTACAAATGCGGCGTAATCCCCAACCATTCCAGATAATGGAAAACCGCATTAACTTGGTAACGCTTTCCTCCTGGCTCTCATATGCTGACACTATTCCAAGCCTCTCTGCTACTTTGTTTGCACCCTCTTGGGTCTCCGGATCCTGATTCCCATCCTCTGGAGCCCACGCAGAATGCCTCCGTACACAAAATCAGAATCCAGCCCCTCGTTATTTCAGCCAGAACAAGACTTCTGGCTTGTTTTAGCCATTTGGATGGCCTTGACGTGCTTTGACTTGCCTGCATCAAAAATGTAAACAGCAGTGCTGAGTATAACAATTAACATTGTGTCTCTGCAGATGTTTGTTTCCCTTGAAGGAACTTGGAATTTGAGTGGGGAAAAGCAGGGTAGGCAGCGAAGTGAGGCTAATGCAGTCTGGGGCAAACTTCCCAAGTGCAGTTTTATAAACAGCTCAAGCTGCTCCCCTTCCTATCAGTGATGTTACTCCTAACCCTACAGTGGACTGCGGCGTTGCTATCCATCATCTGCCAGCTGCTATTCTTTCTCTGCTGCGTGGCAGGAGGCACATGGTGCGTGAAGGCGGCTGGAGTCTTCAAGTACTTCAGCTTCATGTGAATGGAAGCCAATAAGCTTCAGATTTCCTGGATTTTTCATACAAGTTATCTCACCCAAGCCTGCACATAATGCCATCCAACAGTTGTAGGTTATAATTTCCAAACAGTAAGATAACCTTCATCGTCAAGTAAAGGAAAAAATGCCATTAGCAGATAGAGAGGTGATTTAACTCAATCTAGCCATTTGCTCACAAGTCTGAATTTATGTCATCAGCTGTGATGAAATGAGTGTTTTCTTCGATAGATATGGACAACTAACACAGTGCAGAGCTCAGCAATCTTCAAAGGACTTTGAGTTCTAAATTCTCTGGCTAAAGTCAAACATTTGTCTTTCTTATCACTTGCACTCAAAGGATGTGTTTTTGCAGCACTACACAGGGTTCATTTGCCAGCAGAAGAGGCCAAAAGGTGAGGTCCGAGAGCTGAGTGCCGCTGCACTTACACGACAGTGACCCATCTGCTGCCCTAGAGTTCCTCTGGGTTTCCAGTGAAGGACTTGACAGCGGGCCATCACACCCTGCTAGCACATTTCTTGTATCACTATTGCAAGCACTCTGCAGATCTGGCACTTTCCAGCTGAGACATTTCAGAGAGCTCTAAGCTGAGGTAATCAAACAGCTCGCAAAGAGGCCGCTGAGCAATGATTAGCAGTAGGATACTTACTCTGATTGTCCTGTCTAAAAATGTGTTAAGTTCAAGTAATACTGAATGCAGAGTTGTTCTGGGTCTGAACCTATTTTCTCTGCAAATTACACACCTTTGGAACAGGAGAGTAGTAGCTTTGGGAACAAGATATGTTCTGTAACAGGTCATCTGCCTTTTCTCATTCTCTTCTCAAATGACAGCACCTTGGGTGCTCTTGTATTCTCCTTTAAACTGTTTCTGGGCCAACTCTGCGTGATTCTTTAGAGTGCTGCTCTCATCTCTCAACAGGCCATGAAAATCAAAGAAAATTGCAATTGCTTTGGAAGCAGATGCCTTGTGAAAAATCCTCTGCCTGTTTAGCAGCGTGGCAGATTCGTTCCTCCAGAAGTGAAAAGGTTTTAACTTAGTGGGGTCACACAGTCAGAAATTGTCTAATTGAATACTCACCTAAGGGTCTCTGCGTAAGTCTGATGTGATTCTACAGAACAGAGAAGTACCTTCAGGCAGAATATGAGGGTATCTCTCATTATTTGAAGATAGTGGTTTCACTGCTGTTAAGATTACGTACAGCAAATATTTCTGCATCAGTTTTCCATTCCTGCAGCCTCCCCTGGGACTCACAGAGAAAGCACAAGAAGAATGATTGTGGACACCAAGCTGTTTCAGTCACAGGAAAGGCTGAAGGTGCCTGACTGATCTGTGCAATGTACAACTACAAATCCTAAGCTAGTGGTGTGCCACTTTTCTACAAAGATAAACAAAACATGCTTCTAGTCTGTAATTTTCCACAATGCCCTGAACTCTGCAGGTGACAGCCTGGTCAACAGAACAGAGCCAGCTCTGTGTACATGCACTGATGAGAATTTAATACCCAATTGTGACAGATGAGGAGATTTTTCAAAGCTATCTGTGTACTGGAGCATTTGAAATGTTTCTTACCTGAGGCAACCTGATGATAATTACTCCTATTCTTCGCAGCTGCAAACACCTTCAGAATGAAGGCAAAGTTCCAGCTGAGCCTGATGTACAAACACCAGCTCCACCTCTAAGGAATGCAAAGAATTCAGTGAACCTACTCACGAGTCTTGTTGAACAAAAATGAGTTATTTGTCATGTACACAGCTTTGGACAACTGTGTCACGTTTTTTTCAATACCTGGCTAAAGACACCACTTAAACCAGTAAGATTCACCAGGTTAGCATGGGTAGGTCATACCAGTGTCTGGGCAGCCTGAACATTAAAAATAGCAGCACATTTTGTGTCACAAGCAACTTGGTGGCTCACGTGACTTGCGAGCTGGCTTGAAATGCACGGATCAGCTGAGAACACTCAAGCAAGGCTGGCTAGAAGGATTCAGCCCAGAACAAGCTGAAGAAAAGCACCTCTAGCACGGCATGCTTAGCCATCAGTAACACTTGTGCACGATTTGAAAGAAAATTAAAAGTAGCTGTAATTCCAGTCTCTGCACTCCCTGTCTTCAAAGAGCTTCCAAAGGCAGCTTGAATTCTTTGCCCTTTTGCTAGCATGCTCTGAGTGACATCAGACGCCTTTTTTGGCACTGTCTGTTATCATCACATCCTGGAACAGCAGCCCCCACCCAGCCGCGTGTTGGAGGCAGCAGTGGAAGGCAGCTGCAGCACCATCTGACACACACCAGGGGAGTTTGCACAGCCCCAGTCGCAGCTCCACTGCACAGCGGATGTCAGCCCTACACACTAACTATAGACTTGCTGAAACATTATCATACATGAAGGACTAATTAGGTGTGCTGGGCCATTAGCCATCTCTGAACACTGACTGATGGAAAACATAATTAATGGCAGCTTTCATAAACAGAATACAGAATGTAGAATTAAATTAAAAGGAAAGCAGCTGTTGCTAATGGAAATAAGGACCATTTCTTGATTAAAATATCTGCCTGTCTTTCTGTGGGAATTTTTCCAGAACGATGGATGGAAGAATGTAAGGAGATCTGGGAGCAGAGAATCTGCAAAGCTTCCTGCTGAACAAAACATGGCTTCTATAGCTAATGAGTCACAATGTTTTCTTTTTGGAGTTTTGGGTATGAAAAGGAGGTGTACGATTGCTTTGTTCATCTCACTGCCAGTCTGAATAGCATTACAAACCTCGGAGATCAACCCTGACACAAAAGAATCCAGTTCAGCTTTAACCTGGGGTTGTATTTCATATTACATGAACCCACGGATCTAGGAGGGTCTCAATTTCAAAAGGCATTTGCTAGTACTGCTAAGTACCAGTACTGAGCTCTGAGTCAGAACACAACACCTGCACAAATCTCACTTAGGCACACGTATTGATTCTGACACCAAGCTGCAGTAATGGATACACAGCTGAGAGCATCTATCAGAGGAGATTTCCACCCTGAGAGAGCCACTACAGACTCAGTAGAGGTTTTCTGACATAAATGAAAGGGGCTGAAGGATGTAAAAATGTCAGATTCAAGATTTTTCAGGTCATGAGACCATTCCTTGATGCTGGGCTGGCTCTGATTCTCCCTGACAATCAGTACAGCAGGACGAACCTACAGCGCAGAAGAGAACATCCAGATTTTAATATTTCTTAAGAACAGCAAGTCCTGTGACTGTGTGATTTGCTCTGTTCGGTATCTGACTCCTAACCATGGGTGAGCTCTGAGATATACGAAAAGATTTCAGCCGTTTCATTCCATAACAGCTTGCTTTTCCCTTGTCCATCTATTTCCCTCCCTGGTGACCCCCCAGCCCCTCGCTGGCAGGACAGTGGAAGAAGCTGAAATACTGAAACGTCCTTGGCTCTGTGCAGCACTGCTCAGCAACAACTAAAACATGGGTGTGTTATCAGTGCTGCTTTTCTCCTAAAGCCAAAACATAGCATCATACCCAACACTATGAAGAAAGTCATAGCCTGCTGACAAGGAAATGCGTGCTCCATGCCACCTGTGCCTTGAGGAAAGAAGGCGTATGAAAGGCTACATTCAGGCTCTGTTATCAGATCCAAAGTGGAAACTAGAGAGGAAGGTCTGAAAGATGAGCCAGCCACGAATACCTGTTGCTTTCACCTTTGATCCATGTGGCACTTTGATGTGGTATTTCAATCCTTCAGACAAGGTAACTTCAGGTCTGCAGCTCACAGTGAGGCGATGGATTTAAACGAGGTGCACAGCTCTCACTGTGGCACTGCCAGCCAGCAGCAGAACCCAGCCCCAGCTCCCTTCCATCCCCGCAGAGTCTGGAGGGAAATTCCCCCAAACAAATACAAAAGCACTTGATGTACATTTAATGGCATTTCAGGGAAAGGAAGCATGAAACCACACAAGTTATCCATCTCCATAAAACTGTTATATCAGTGGCCCAGAGTACAATTCCATAGCCTGAGGAGGTCTGATCTTCCTTGGGAGATATAAATGCATGACCTTATGTGCAGAATGGGTACTGTTTAAGAGCCTAGATAGAGAGAAAGCATTTGGGAAAGATCAGCATGAAATATTTATTTTTAATGATGTGCACACTGTTGCTGCTTTGAAGAAGGATAATATGTGCAACGAATGCTGCAGCACATTCTTCAGGTGATCTGGAGGCCTTGACCTACTGGTGAGGTGCAGGTTCAAGACTTCATGCCTATCACGGATTTGCCAAAGGCTTTTCTTATTTCTTCTTGGGATTGTCTCACCTCCTTGTGCCATGTTTTACCCACCTTCAAAATGGAAACTTAGTTAACGTCAGGGGGAATCATCTGGGCCATGGGCAGGGTTGGGGCCCTGGCTCTGAGCTCCCTCATGTTTGCCCCTTTCTACAGTAAACAGTAGTGCAGGGTTTATTATTCTCCCATAAGAATTATCCCTACCTCTTCCTACACTCTTTTTAGCCATTCACACCCAGCCTATTGTTGTCAGTGTGGCAGCATGAAGAAGTTCACGAAAAGCATCATTCTACTGAATCACAGCCTTCCCAAATGGCTGCTGTCAACACATGCTGATTGGGAAGCAACATGGAAACACAGCTTTTCTCTCGGGGACTCAGGTGAAGGGGCCCTGCAGAGTGGGAAAGGTGGTGGCACCAGGGCTGATCCCTGCTCCTCCCCGGGAGCTGCTGTCACAGCTCAGCAGCTATTGCAGAAATCACAACTCACAGGCATGCGGCTGCGTTCGCCGCACTAAATTAAATCACCAGCACGAGGCATTATGGCCTGTGGGAATTGCAGAGGTCAAGGAACTGGCAGACATTTGTGCCTCCCTCCCTTTCTGCTATGAACATAGAGGCTCACACCTTCTCCACCCCAGAGAGATTTGGCAGTTTGTCCATCCGCATCCTAAACAGCTCACTCGAGGTCATGCAGGAGACATGTGCTGGAACAGATCGTCGTGCAGCTGCTGAGTTTGGCCAGGCAGATACTCTCCATGAAACCAACCATCCCCTCTGGGAAGGGGCTGGCCCTGAGCGTGAGCCACAGACCCCTCAGTGCCCTTAGAGGGCAGGCACCCATCAGGGCACCATGCGTGCAGCTGCCACCTGCCTTACTAGAGCACTATTTTGTTGCTGCCTTTGTAAAGCACCAATGAAAAATCTGTCAGAAAGAATAGAAAGAAAGATATTAGTCTAAACAAGCACCACTTCAAGTGCCCATGAAGGAAATCCTGTACAGGAGGCAGAGCTGAAGCTATTCTTACTTGCTGTCTCACATGCAGGCTTTAATTGCACATTGTTCATTAATCCTCTCTTGGATTGCTCTTCAGAGCAAACAGATCTGTTTCAAAGTGCTTGTGTTACATAAACAAGCAGAAACCCTCCTAGGTGCATATGTGTGCACACCCACTCAATGGAATATTGTAGATTTGCCTGAAAATCTTATTTCCCTGTTCAAGTCCTGTGCTAGAACAGGCAGAAATTGGTATTAAATGTATGTTTTTGTTGGGCTTTTTTTTTGTAAACTGTTTTTATAAAATCTGTGTGGGAACCCAAAGAAAATTGCCTAATTCCTGGTAAGTTAGAGACACTCACGTACATGGCACTAGAGAGGAAAGGATCTGCTCTGAGATGCATGAGGCATCACACCAAGGTGTTGGTCATCACAGTCCCTGCAGGAGGAACATTATTCCATCCACTCAGCAGTCATTTCAATGCTGTGCTACCCTACATGCTTGCTCAACTGTTGGGCCATGTGAAGGTTGGATATGTAATTATGGGTGTAAAATTATTAATGCTCACTGCACTGATATGATTTCACAGTTTCTTTATAGGCAGCATCATTCTAGCACTGGGGCCACAAAGTCGGGAAGAAACCATGAGCAGAGCTGCAGGAGAGGGCAAACCCTCATTGCCCTGGGTGTTGGACTTGGTAACACTGCTGTTGTCTGAATAATTAGAGAGAAATCATCTGGAAACAGAAATGAATCAAAGGTAGGCAGGTCCGTACAGAAAGGTTCACAGCTCCTGGGCCACATGTTCACAAGAACACATGCCAGCTCCATCGCTGGTTCAACAGGAAAGCAGGCAGGCGATGATCCTGGGGGAGGAGGAAGGGATACAGGGCAGTCCCTGCTGCTGGGAGGCATTTCATGCTGGGTCTGGAGCCAGACTGACAATTGGCCAAAGTCGACACTGATACAGCATTGCCAAGAGCAGCTCAGCGTTCTTCACCTCCCTTGAGCTTCACCAGGGGCTGAGCTGGCCGTGCAGTGCAAAGCCCAGCTCTCCAGCTGCGATAGGGCCCGATGGCAGCAGACAGAACAGCCTCGAGGGCACTTGCCAACCTGACATGTTTGAGTTCAAGAGCTGCAGATGGTTCTGGCCTGCATGCTACATTTTCCCATTTCCCCAAACCCAAGCAAAGCAAGTCAAGCGTGCCTCACCACAGAGCCTGGGAGACCGCGGGCAGGAAAGGATCAAATTTTCCAGCTTTGCTTCAAGCGTGTCACCACATCAGCAGACAACTCCTGTGCCTAATGCCAGTGTATTGGATGTCACCTCATATTTCACGTGATACAACGCAGCTCAGTGATGTCAGTCCCCTCTCCTGCCGGCTGACCTGTATTTATGGAGATAGCAGTTACCAGGAAGTCAGGATTTGGGGCACACAAGGGCTGGTGGTGGCACAGAGCCCTCACTACTGGTGGGTGGGATTCCTTTATATTCTCCTGAACCCCTGCCAGGCCACTCAGCACATCTCCAGCCACAAGAAGTTTGCAGCTGTTTTGGTTCAAAGCACCAGAGGAGGGGAAGAGGTGGGGGAGACCCTATCAGCTCTTCCCAGAGAATGTAGTTCAGCTCCTCACACCTCATCTCTGGTCAGGAAACAGAGATGCGGATAGGCAAAGCTGCTGAGCCTTCTTAGACTGAATACCTCAAGAAAACACATGGAGCCAAATTACGTCCTGTTAACCTCACCCAGACCACCATCATCCACAGTTAGGCTGCAGGGAAAGCAGGTCAGCAGTTGGACCATCACCTCGGTTCTGTAACTGATGTTGAAATGTCTCTAACACGTTCCATCCACAGTGATGGGGAAAGGCAGTGCTGTTAGCTGGGAAACTGAAGCGCTAAGAATTACCCAGATTCAGGCACCCTAAATCCTACCGCAGTCTTTGCTCTGTATTTCCTGGTGACTGAATCTTTCCAATAGGGATGCATGAAGGGGGATGGAAGGGGGATGGGGGGATGGAGCAAGGCGATGGAGTGGACACCCCCACGTTAGGAAAAGGAGGTGGCTGTGTCAGGATAACCATCGGCTGGACTGGCACAGGCTGCATCCAGCCCTCTTAGATAGAACAATTCAGATATGGGTCTGTCTTTTCTCCACAGACACAACAACAGATGTTCCTGAGGCTAGAGAAGATGTGGCCACCTCTGTAAAACACAGCCAAGAGGCACTGGACTGTCTTTCCAGAGATGTAATCAGGATAGCAGTGGACAGAGCCAGGCCATGCAGCCTGCAGATCACAAAACCTCCCAACCCAGCCAGCACATGGCAGCACCAAGGAGGGAGATCAGAATAGCTCCCAGCCAAACTGACCACTGCTGTCACCATTCACAGTGGCTGGATGATCCTCTCCCAGCAATGCGGATGAGCGAGGAGCTCAGGGCACAGACAGTGCTCACTGCCTCTGCAGACCAGCTGGAGCTGCAGACCACAAGCAGCAGCTGAAGGCTCCTGGCCTAAAACCAGTCACTGGGAATTGCTGGGAAGGACATCACTGAGAGACAAAGGAGCTGTCTGGGCTGAGTGAATTATCCGAAGTCAGACATCCGTGTCTTCAGAGGGGTCAGGCAAGGATGGCCTGGAGAACAACTTTGTTTCAAAGGAGCATCACATTGCCTTGCCTCAGTTTCTTCATTTATAGACTCAAAACAGCACAACATGCTTACCCATGAGGCCTCAACTCATGGAGTGGAAATGGACAGATTTGGAGGTAAATGCATTTCTAGAGACACAGACACACTAATTCTTTTATGTGAGGAAGAAAAGAGAAACAAATTGAAGCATTTTGTCATGGAGCTGCTGTTCTGCTGTTACTCGCAACCCATTTGTTTTGATTTCAGATGTATGGCTTGCCCTTCTTTTTTACTACAATGCTATTTAGGGCAGAAAGGGGATTTCATCATCTCCCCATAGCCATTCTCAGCTGCAGTTCTGACCTCCCCCCTGACCTTGCTCCACTTGGTCAAATAAACCTCATTTTTTTCTTCTTTTGCTTGGTCTAGTTTCCTTCCTTGCACTCTTACATCATCTTGGTACTTATCTCAGATTCTAGCATTTCCCTGTTTTAAGTACCTCTGAGAATAGCAATAAACACCATGTAAGGCAGTATCTTGGCATAATACGTCAGCTGCAGGCAGCAATCCGAGGTCAGAAACCAGCGTGGAAATCTATGATTCCTTCGTTAGAGGATATCCATGTGCTCGCCAAAGGTATTTACAGCTCCTGATTCTACAGGAGGATGCAGGCCAAAAAAAAAACAAGTGAAGACTGGCTAAGTAGGAAACTGCTCTTCTGTACCCTCTGCTGCTCCCAGATGGCACTGAAATTAGTAGGGTCATTCCTTCCCCTCTTGTTTCAGAATGATTTACGATTAAATGCTACCCATCACAAGCAGAGTCAGACTACTTCTGTGCAAGATAATGCTCATTATCCAGGCTTTCTGACTAGATTATTTTCTGATTATTTTTATTATTTTAATGTGCAAAACCTATTCATGTCTTTATTAGCCTGACTTGTTTCCTACGTTTATGAAGAAGATCTTTCGTTGATAACTGTTGTTATTGCTGGAATGAGTCAGATCACGATCTACTGTAATATATCTTTCTGAATTGCCTTCTCTAATTTTATTAGTTGGGAAAAAAAATCACCCAACTTAAAGAGATAAAAACTTGTGGAAGTGGAACATTGCCACTAATTAGGATAACAAGAACATAGGTATGAGTTGCTGGCAATGCTGGAGTCTAAGCTGCGTTTTCTAACACAAACACAGATGTTCTTTTCTGGAACAGTCTCCCTTTTTCTGAAATTCTGCTGCTCATTGACACTTACCTCCTTATCAGTGCTTCCCTTGGGAAAACTGCTGACCAGGACACAGTAGCTCCAGATTCAGGTCCTGGGTTTCCTACAAATAATCTGTGAAGCTTTGTTCAAGCAAGCATTGCCCTCTGAGTTGGTGTTTCCATCTGTAAAATGGTAGTAGTGATAAATCCTGAGTTTTGTTGCCAGTTCTTACGTTATAGCATGTCTGTAGGGGACCTGCTCACTGTATCTCTTTATGGCTTGGTTCCTCACCTCTAAAATATGAATAGTAATACTTCCCTTGCTACTTATTTTGAGTGTAATTTATTTGTGTGCACAAGGAATTTATTTTGAAGCACAACGGGCTTCTGCCACAACATGGAAATGTATTATTTCCCTCTTCTCTTACTACAGACATGGCACTGCTGTAATCTCAAAGCTGGAGTTGCAGTCTGGCTCAAGCAAACCACCTTCAGCACTTTAGCACCTCTGCTTCTCAAGGCAAGCTGCTACAGCAGAAGGTAAAGCCACTGACTTGCACTAATGCCCATGGGAAGGACTGGCAGAGCTATGTACCACCCAAATTGCTATGGTCAAGCAAACATCTAGGGGACAGAAGCTTCTTACCTCCATGCTGCTGTGTCTGCAGATGGACATCTCACCATATAACTGCTGTATAACTGCTGTATATCCAACCCCAAAACTTTTGCTCAGCTAAACCATTCCCCCAGGACATCTAGGAGCGCCACCTTGATCGAAAATGTTTGGATATATATCTTAGAAGAAAGAGCCCAGTGGTAAATTTTGTCATTAGATACATCAGTTTAAGACGTTATCTTCACGTGACTCCTGGAGAGATGATTAGGATAATCAAAAATACAGATGCCTATAAAGAGCAATCCTTTATCTTTGCTACAGAGCTGACCTGACACTGTAGTGACACCGAACATTTAATACAGTGCCCAACCAAGGAAAGGAATTTTGCACAATATTAGATGACAGAGTTGCTCCATTATTTAAGTACCACAGCGTTATTGGCCTGTCACAAGACTGGGGTGGCAGCTCGTAGGCTGTAACTCTCACACCTGCCTTTGAACAAGGTTCCCTCTATTATTACATATGGGATATTACTGCCTGCAAGCAGTAATTTTTGCTGCTGAATTTTGAATACAAATTTCCTCCCATCCCTCCAAACAGACACAGCAGTCTTCACTGACTGCCCAGACTGAAATAAGTCCTGACCCCACCTGGACCAATTACTTTCAGCAGCAGGGGTTTAGTTCTGGTACCTTTGCAGAATCCTTTCTACCGTTTTTTCATGTGCAGATGAGGAAACTCAGTTCGAGGAACTTGAACTGGAGGAAACATTTCAGTGTATGGCAAAGGACAGAGCTCATTTAGAGACATAAATTTCCTTCCCCTCATAATTAAATATTCATTCCTTAAGGTCTCTGAATGGCCCCCAAGTTCTCTTTTTCAGACCTTCTCCTTTTACTTGTATCCTTCATTCTATTGTTAAATTTTCAAGTCAAGTTAGATCAAGGTGAAAAGACAGTTTGTTCAACTGTACATTTCCAGGAGGAGCACATAATGTGAACAGCCTGAATGCAGAGAAAATAGCAGCTCTCCTTTGTTGCATTTCTACGGGGTGCATTTAGATTATAGGACAGCAAAATAGAGAAATTATGGGAAACTACGTCTGATTTTCTTTAGGAAAGTTCAATTGGCAGGAGCTGGTAAGAAACCAAGGCACCGAAATTTAAAAATATCTTTCATCTCACTGCCTTGTAGCACCACCTACAGAGAGGCCGTCAGAATCACATCCTGTGCCAAAACTCAGGGGCTCCCAGCTCACCGGCAAAACAAATCTTGTTGCTGTGACACTCCAGAAACTGCGAGTTTGACAGCTTTGAAACCTGCAAATATTCTGCTGCAGGATAAAGGCAATAACGTTGTCCATTTTGCCAGGAGTTCCTCAATTCCCGTGCAGAAAAAGCATCTCCAGCGATGACAGAGCTAACCCAGCTGCTTTGCCAATTTGTAATATAGAAACTTTCCTGTAGAAATTTTCTGGCAGCCAAGTGTCCCAGCTGTACAAGGACGGTGGGATTTGCCATGGCAAAATACATTTAATGGTCCATTAATCCTACCTTTGGCACAAGCCTATTGCTGGGGCTTCCAAGGACTGCAGTGTTTCACCTCCTCCATGTATCTACTCAATTACACAAGATAAAATGTCGTGGGGGCTGACCTTCATCTGACCAATGAAGCACAGGGCCTGTTTGCCCTTGATTTAGCCTCAGTAGCTGAAGAGGGGGAATACAGAGATCCTTCTGCCGGGAACTGGATGGAGAGAAAGGAGTTTGTAGTCATAGTTCAAAAGCTGGTTTTTGAAATATGGCTCTGATTATCTTCCCATTAAAAAGAAATGTTTAGCTATCCGCTCCAAAATAGAACTTTGAAATCCGGACTATTTCTGCCTCCCTTTGGAAGCGTGATCCAAATGCTACGGTAGCAAACAGAAAGTTCCCACCATTTTGGATTAGGCCCTGGATGTGGGAGGCAGTGGGTGCAGGAATGTGTGCATGCATGCAGCACTGCTATCCCATTGCTCATTAAGAAGTGCAGAACAGAACAGGCATTAAAAAAGCAGTTCAGAGGTCAAAGAAAGAGGCAGCACTCTGGGCAGCAGTAAATATATGGCAGTGAATTCCAGCACTAAGAAGCACCAGCCGAAATATTAGTACTTTATGCTCAGAAAGATATATGTAGGGATAGGTGCTGTCTTAGGGAGAGAAAATATGATCAATTTTATGAATGGTTTGAGTGCAACTTTATAATGCAGTGGTTTGCCCTTGCCTTGAATAATGCAGGAAAGATGTAAAGTGACCTCAGTCCTCTGAAGGTTAAATATCTTCCAATTTCTGGTCTACATTTATTCATCACCAGACAGGTCAGACCTACCAGCTTTTCTCTGTCTAGAAAACTAATTACAGAGCCAATCAGGTTGGTCTGACACTACCCACCTTCAGTAAATGCATGTCATATTTCAACTCTTTTCTATCTGTCATCATATCTTGTATTATTCTTCCCTGCTAACTTTATCCCAAAGTCCTGTACGTTAGTGGGATCAGGCTTGAATCATTTTTCCCCTATTTAAATTCTGGAA
Organism: Tympanuchus pallidicinctus; assembly: GCF_026119805.1. Lineage (NCBI taxonomy): Eukaryota > Metazoa > Chordata > Aves > Galliformes > Phasianidae > Tympanuchus > Tympanuchus pallidicinctus. Next base: position 2,833,837 of record NW_026294722.1, read on the forward strand.
CAATTTTTCCTGCTCTCACACTGTGTTCTGCTGCCCCTGCAGTGATGCTGTTATGTAGCCAGATACATTCTTGACAGGCGAGTCCTGCTAGGTGTCTGGGTCAGAAATTATCGTCCCATTATGATCTTTATGTTTTGTTCCACTTGCATGAGATAATTCCTATCTCCATGCATTCATTTCCTCTGTGTACATTTCCACTATATATTATGCATTCATCTGTGTCCTGCCTCTCCCTCTGTCATCACCTCTGTTTCTTCCCTACTTCAATTCCTGCTCTGTATGCCTGAAGAACATTTTGCTATTTGTTTTAATTTCCTTTGCGAGGTTTAACTCAGCTTTGCTTCTGGCAGATTTCCCTTTATGCCTACACTTCCTAGCTTCTAAGATGTAGTTTTCTTTGATTAATCCTTTTTTTCCATTCCTTCCAGTCCCTTTGCTTTTTCCTAATGTAACACTTTGAAGTGGTTACTCACTGAGTTAGCTCTGGACTGCTTCCTCACAGAGTTTTATCCCACTGTGTATCAGTCCCAAATGCTTTTTATATCCTTTGCTTCAATTCACAGCCTGCCCAACATTCAAAGCTTAGAAAACTGTCAGAAAACAACTAAAAGATGTAAATGACCGCTGTGCCTTGACTTCCAGCCTATTAGGGGCAGAAGGCTTCTCATGGGGTTCACAATGCCATCCCTCCAAGTGACAGATCCCAACCAGCTTTCTCTCTGTACGCATCCAGAACTAAGAGATCTCTGGGTGCACGTGAAATTCCACTCCACTTACAGCCACAGCAGCAATGCCAAGAGAGGGCTGGAGGATCGTTAACTGAAACTGCTCTCAGAATAAAAAATCGTTACAGTAGATTAAAAATTAGCATGAAGAAATGAAGCGTATACATGTATTTTTAAAGCCTCTGTAAGGCAGCCAAAGTGAAAACACATTTCACCAGACCACGAAAAATGAAATGCGTGTGGTGATCCTCATAAGGCTGCAGCTTATTTCCTTGCTAAGTTCCAAGTTTTGGGTCTCTCCCACTGAGCAGAAGTCTGCTTGAGAAAACTCCCCAGATGCCTCATGGCAGCAAAGAGATCCCTCTTTCTGTTTCTCACTGCACAGGTCTGCCCAAGTGGCTCAATAAAACGGGGCAACATTTTCAGAAAATGGGGCTGTGATTACAGCCTCTGCTCCTTCCATACGTGGAAACAGTAATTCTTGTTTTATTTGGGTGAGAATTGAAGCTGTTGATCACCGTCCCTGGAGATGTTCAAGTACTGTAGAACTGAGGGACGTGGTCAGGGCATGGCAGGGTGTGCTGGTGGTTGAACACAATGTCCTTAGAGGTCTTTTCCAACCTTAACGATTCTATGATTCCAACATGCAGCAGTGGAGCTGATGGCACTGAAGAGCAAAAAGCAGTGGGAAAAAAAAAACCAAATAAAATAAATCATTTTGGTCAGCCTTGTCGAAAAGCTTCTTCAGGAAGTCAAACCCAAAGCTGTCCTTGAAAATGGGCCGTCCATCTGGGAGCACGCGCTGATTTTTTGATGGTCAGAGTTGACAGAAAGACTTGTGTAAGATGGGGTGTTTTGTAGTTGCTTTTTTAACGGAAAATTAACTGAAAGCAAAGCAAATTTTGAGCAGTGGTGGGGATTCAGAGGAGAAAAATGAGAGAAGAGAAGCAGTGGAATCAAAATGGTCATTCTACAGTATTTTATTTTGAACCCAAACCGTGCTTGCTTAGGGTACTTGAAAGCAGCGAGAAGCAAAAGCACAGAATAAATTAACGGGGAAGCGTCTCTTGGCTCTTGGCGTTTCTATCAGTGCGGCCGTCGGGGCAGGGCCAGGCAGGGCCAGGCAGCTTGGTGCCATGAGCCCGGCACGGGGCGCGCAGGCCGCCACGCCCGTCCTTGGTCACAGCAGGGCCACCGCGGAGCTCCGCTGCCCTCCCACAGCCCGCTCAGGGCCGGGAGCCGCGGGTCGCTCCGTCCCGAGGGCCTCCGGCAGCCGCCCGCGCCGCTCGCGGCGCTCTCCGCCGCCCCGCCCTCGGGCACGGGCCAGGCGGAAGGGCGGAACGTTTGTGCGCGGCTGCGGGCCCGGGCGGGGCGGCGGAACGACGGAGCGATGCACCGCGCGGAAGTGAGCCGGGCCGCGGCCGGGGCCGCCGACGGATCCGGGGGGATGCAGGGGGCCGGGGGCCGGCCGGCGGCGGGGGGCTCTGCCCGCGCTCTCTGAGCGGGCCTCTGCCCGCAGGCCCCGGGCTCGGCCAGGGCCCCGCGCCCGGCGGACTGGCGCTGAGCGGCCCCGGGGCGGGGGTCCCCGGGCGGGCGGGCGGCCATGGCCACCCGGCGTCTAACCGACGCGTTCTTGTTGTTGCGGAACAACGCGGTGCAGAGCCGGCAGCTGCTGGCCGAGCAAGTGAGTAGTTACGGCTCCTCCAGCCCTCTGAATTCACGTAGCATGGCTGCTGCGGTGAGTCTCCTCCCTTCATCCTATGTACCTTGCTGCGCCGAGGGCTGCCCGCGGCCGCGCCGTGCCCGCTGCTCCGCGCCCCCCCCCCCGCCTTCCCCGCGTGTAGGGCGAACAGAAGAGCTCCGTGCCGATCCCTGCGGGTCCCTCCGCGAGCGCTGCGCCCAAAGCGCCGTTGGCCTTCGCGGGAGGTCATTGCCCACTGATTTCTTTATGCTTCTCCGGTGACAAAAACCAAACTTACTCCGGGGAGCGGAACTCTTCTATTCGCCTCCGTGTGGGCGCCGTTAAATGCAGTGCTGTGGGTTATTCGGTGTGTCCGTAGTGTCTCCTCACACCCGACACCTTTCCCCTCGAGGAAAACTGTGAGGCCGTGTGTGCGGTGGCCAGGAGGTGCCGGTGTGATGCCTTCAAAAAGCCATCGCTCTGTGGCCTTTTCTGTGACTTTTTGTATGTTTTGCTGGTCGCACTGCGATGGGAAACTTGAACATGGAAGACCAGAATTTTCAGAATAACTTCCCAAAACAGGCATCTACCAAAGCAGTTTCCTGGGGGAAATTTGAACAATGCTTAAAACTTTTGATTATAGCATTGAAGCTGCTGGACAGCTCGGCTTTCTGGGCTCTTAAGCTGCTTCTTCAAATGTATCATTTGTTTGGAACAGCGTCCAGTAAATGTCTGCCAGCAGTCTCATCTCCTTTACTTGCTTTGCATTCATGCGTTTTTGGTCAGGGGAAAAGCAATGCTTCATTCCACTGCATTGATTTCAGCTGATGAGTTGGCATTCAGCGGTCTTTATTCATTGTCCATTTAGTTACACCTGTATCTATACAAGCTGTGTATTAAATTTACTTACAGACCAGGCAGCATCAATAACAATGTGTATTGCAGTGTTTAATTTGACACTGCATTTGATTCTTGTTAACGATTATTTTGCCGATATCGATAGCATTTTTGATCATTGGAATTTTATAAATGTTAATAGAAAACAAGAGCTGCATGCATGCAGGCTGCTGAGCAGCGGAACTGCAGTGAGCACAGTAACATGTAGCATTTGCATGAAATGTTAATTTCTCATGTTTGTTAACATGAACCAAAGCATTTTCTGATGCTCGTTCCAATGCTGCCAAAGCCAAGTGGCTGGGGATTGGTCCTGGCTTGAGCAGCTGGTGGGGTTGATCAGAGGCTCAACTGTGCACACTTCCAAGTTCCTGTAAACACAGTGAGCAGGGCGAAGATGTCAATGTGAGCTCTTCACTTTTGTGTTTCTGAGGTGCTTATCACTATAGCTAATAGCTAATTACTTTTTTGTTTGGGCGCTGTCCCCAGGATTGCTGCACACCAGCAGGGCCGTCTTGCAGCCTGTAGCTCGTAGTGCTTGGGCTGGTCTTCGTTTGCTCTCCAAGCTTCTCCTGAAGAAATACTTCATTATGAGGGCACTGTGTCAGAAGCAGCTTCCTGCCTTGGGAGTTGTGTTCTCACACTGACAGTCAGCCACTCCTTAAGCTCAGCTAACTGAAGTAGCTTCCCTAACAGTACAGCTGTACTTGAGAAGCTGAGTGCAGGGTAGCAGAGGTCATTAACTGAAGCTCGCTGCTTTGGCAGACCACAAGTGTGCTGTCCTTGTCTTAGTTCTCACGTGCTAACACACCCCAGCAGCACAAGGAGTGATGAGCTGCAGATGTGTTGCACACACGTGTACTGATGCTACCTGAAACTGAAGTGTTTGCACGCGGGAGCATATGCCGCACTTGCTTTTGCTTTTCGCCATTTGCTGTCTGTTTTATCTTGTGGTAACTGAGGTGCTTATTGATAAATGTCTTACAAAGTTTGTATGGTTTGTAAACTTTGTTTGGAGAACTGTAATTCTCCAATCGGTGAAACCTTCAACTCACCCACAGATGTTAAACACTGCAGTAAAGTTGCTCTCGTTGTCGTGTTTGGCTATATTTCAGTGATTTCACTCAGAAATTTTTGCAAACCAGTTTTTAACCTGAAAAGCTTGTGTTCCAGGCAAAAGGCTGTCTCAAATATATCATGGTATTGTACTTGTTATTGAATAGTGTTGTTTTAAAAGTCCATTTGTTTTATTTGTTGTAAACAATTATGTATTTAAAACAACCACACCAGGCTACGAGTATTTTCCCAACTGACCATACCCTGTGTGTGTCCTCTGTGTCTTTTTTCTCTTTTACCTTTCGCTGTCTCTAACTGGACGGGGCTGATGGGATCCACAAATCACTTCAGGAGCTGGATGAGGTATTGTTTATCACATCTTATTTTGTCACACTGCATCAGGCACACATCACTGAGCAAAAATGTTCCTTTCTTTACAGTGCTAGCTTATTCCATTTCATTATATAGGAGGAGATGTACTTCTGTACAGTCTGACAAGGCTGCCAAGAGGAGACAGGCATTTTGTGAAATTACAGTACCACATTTATATGTATATACATGTCATCTAGTTTGACATTTTGTATCCATGCAGGATACAGTGAAGCTATTCACAATACTTTATGCTTTGCATTAATTATATAAACTCTGGTCAGGAGACAATGCTGAGGACAAAGAACAGGCTTTCAGTAAACAATTGCTCAGGAAGGAGGAAGGACTGGTTTATAAAAGAGGTGGAGAGCCACAAAGATTTCTGGGGCTGATGGAGAAAAATAAGAAATCTGGAAGAATGGGCAGTGCAGTAATTAGATATGTTTAAGCAGTATCACTTCTTTCTGTCTGCAGTAGATGAAGTTATCTCTGGAATTACAAAGCTGGCTTCAACTGACAACCTGAGAAAATTGATAATGTCTCCCAGTTTCATTTATAACCTTTTAGTACTTCAATCTACAAAATGGATTCTTATCTCCAAAATAGTCTCCAAGTATAGCATACCCTCTGCAACTGCTACAGTGCTGCTGTACAGCAGTGTGCCTGTCTTCAGTAATTTATATCTGCATCACATGCAAACACATGCTTGAAGTTCCTTTTTATGGGAGGAAAAGGCACACAAGCACTTTTCCTCAAGAACTGCCATCTAATTTGAGTAATGTTGATTTGCTGTCTCTTTCTAAGAATATATTTCTTTTATCTTCTGCAGCTTGCTGATGATCGTATGGCCCTGGTGTCAGGAATAAGTTTAGATCCCGAAGCAGCAATTGGTGTAACAAAGCGCTTACCTCCCAAATGGGTTGATGGAGCAGATGAAGTAAGTTGGATGGCAAACCCAACGCTGAGTTGTTTTCATGTAGAAATGTATTCCTGCTGTTAGTTATGTTGCCAACGCCGTAAGTTTTACAATAGAAGTATTAGAAGGTCTGTGTTTTTTCTAACTTCTGCCACTCCTGTTCAGAGAAAATATCAGGCAAGATGTCATTTATTTCCTGTATGTATTGCAATGAAATGAAGGAGATGGTCTTGGAGCAGAAATTCCTGAAAACTGAGCTGATTCCATCAGTGAGAGCCCAGTGCTGGTACTGCACTTGAACCAGCAGGACAGATAGTGCTATCGCTGAGCATTTCGACTTGAGGCTGCAGGAAGGGTCCTGAAGCTCTCAGCACAGCAGAATTCTTCTCAGATGGAGACTTTGAAGGGAGAGGACAAAAGATGGAATGCTTTCTATAGGCTTTGATTAAACACATTGAGGGATCCAATTGAATAGAATAGCAGCTTACTACTTGCAAAGAAGACTCTTCAGTGTCTTCTAACAAAGCTCTCCTGCTTGTGAGGTACAGATGAGCTGCAAGTTCTTGAACTATTTAGACAAATGTGAGGGAATTGTTCTGAAGACATCCAGTTAAGAATCTTCTCCAGTACTTGGAGTGCGAGGCTCCTACTTTACTTACAGAAAAACCATTTAAATTGTCCTCTCAGAACATGATCTCATTGGTTTTTGTGTGCAGAAAGGTGATCACTTTTACTAGGACAGTAATCATTCTTACAGATCTATTTTCATGGCTAGTTTGAGAGCACATCATTTAGCTTTAACTAAGTTCAGTCTGTGGCATGTTTGACAGAGTTTGAAGGTGTGACCTGAATTTTTATTTACATTTTCAGAAGTTGGCTAAACTTTTCTTACTATATTATATAATGATAAGTGTCGTATTGCAACTCAGTAAAGCATATTTGAGAAGAGCAGTCTTGGCATCTTAACAAGCGGAGGTTTAAAAATGATGAATTCAGATAAGTTTTCAGTTAGGAAGAGATGAACTTTTTGTGGATTTTTGGTTTTTTCTAACGATCTTTGGTCTGTTTTTTGTTAAGAGATTACTTTCTATATTTTGGCATTTGTCAGAAGCTTTTCTCTGAAGCATTACTCACTTTCCTTTCCCTGTTGTTGTGTTTGCTGTTTTAGATTCAGTATGATATTGCCAGGGTGAAACAGAAGATGAAAGAATTAGCCAGTCTTCATGATAAACATCTGAACAGACCAACACTAGATGACAGCAGTGAAGAAGAACGTGCAATAGAAATAACAACCCAAGAGATCACACAGGTACAGAGTACTTTCAATTCTGAACCTACAGACTGATGTATCTGTAACAGACATCATGGTGAGGCAGTGGTTTCCTTGGGGTAAAACATTGCTCCAAGTCAGTGAGCCAGAAGCCCTGGGCTCTTAGCTTGGTGCTGCGCTGACCATCTCAGTGAGCTCTGAGTGAGTGACTTAACACTCCCACCCCTGCAGACCTATTTTTACTTGCCTGTTTTCTTTTCTGTCTTGGAATGGATGGGAGATTTAATTAAATCATGTTTACAGCTACCTCGCAGAAATACACAAAGACATTCTATGGCTTTCAGTCCAAGCAGTTTCAAGGAAGCAAATGTCTTTGATCAGAAGTACCTGTGTTACTGTGCTATCCTGTTAGATTTATGTTTCTCATCTATATTCTGTATTTCTGTGTCCTTTTAAACATTGCACTGGGCAACAGTAAATTCAGTGTGACATTTAGACATGAGTTGCTGTATGTTTTTAACTAACTGAATTGTTTTCTCAGTTATTTCACAGATGTCAGAGAGCAGTGCAGGTCTTGCAGAGCCGGTCACGGACTTGCACTGAACAAGAGGCACGTGTTCTCAGGAATGTAGTGTCTTCCTTAGCACAGTCCCTGCAGGAGCTCTCCACCAACTTCAGGCATGCACAGTCTGACTATCTCAAACGTAAGCATCAAAGACACAGTAAGGCATGGGCACTGGTTGTGGAGAGCACTAATTAAGGCGTGCTTATTTTCTTGTTTAGGGAAGTATAGAGAAGTTAAGGGATATTCCCTGGACCACAAAAGGTATAATAGGGTGGAGATCAAATTCAGCAATTTCTGCTTCACAGCCTCTACCTCTCTATTTCATATTGCTAAAGCAAAAATACCAGTTAGATTCATCAATGAAAGCAGTGTGTTTCAGCCATTTACACTCTTAACATGTTATCACTTCTCAAATTGTGGTCTGCCCAGCTACTTCTGTTGTGCTGGTGGGGCAGCTGTTGTTTTTCAGAATGATACCTGCTGCTGATCAGTAGTTTGTGATAGATGAAACCTTAGAACGGGTCTGTGATAAAGTTCTGCAACTTTAAGCAGCTTGGAAATGGATTATTCTGATTCAAGTCTAATATTCAGTGGTTTTTTGGCAAAGTAATTTCAACTTCATATGTAATAACTGATCTTCAGATGTGGTACTGCAGTTTCTTCTTGTGCTCTAAATGGTAGAGGTGGAATGAGAGTCAGAAGGTTCTGTTCACACAGAATACAGAGTGATCATACTCTAAGACTCTTAGCTTACTTACTCTTTAACTTCATGGAGCATAATGACTTGAAATCACTGTGTTAATCTGTCTTGTAAGCGTGGTTGCATTTGTTATGCTTTAAGCAGTAAGCTTATGTGACAGTTACAATTTAGACACTGTCATTTATCAGGGATTTTCTTATGCTTTTCTACCTATTGCTTCAGACCTCATTCTTTCTCTCTCATATGTGTCACGTTTCCTCCAAAAGCTGTTGGAAAAATACTCTCCTACCTACAGCTTTTGAAGGGTGACAGAAAATCCGACTGACTTCAGCGTGAGTCCATTGTGCTCCAACACAGTTTGTCTTTCACAGGCATGAAGAGTAGAGAAGAAAGATCCAAACACTTCTTTGACACCTCAGTCCCACTGATGGATGATGGGGAGGATGATACACTTTATGACAGAGTAAGTTAAGATATTAAGCAAATTCAATTTAAAGAAGCTTCTTATGTTTCCAAGTTATTTTAGTGACCCTAAAACTCTGTTTGTAATGTACAGGAAGATTTTTCTTGAGTAGTTTTCTACTATTGAAATTCCAAAAGGAACCTTACGTTGTGAAATCTTATAATTGCTAATTATTGCTAACGTTTTCACTCTAGAACACATAAACAGCAATTAAATCTTTTCTTTCAACAGGGTTTTACTGATGACCAACTAGCACTGGTGGAGCAAAACACATTGCTGGTGGAAGAGCGGGAACGAGAAATCCGTCAGATTGTTCAGTCAATCTCTGATCTCAATGAAATATTTAGGGACCTGGGAGCAATGATAGTAGAACAGGTACATCAGCACCAGTGTCAGTGAGGCATGGGAGACCGCGCGTAGCGTTACGTTGGTTCAGCTCCTTGTGTTGTAATACGATGTTTTCATCTTGTAATATCATGTTTTCACTTTCCTAAATTAATTGGTTCAGGCTAAAGTTTCCTCTGTCTGTAATCTGTAAGAAAATGAGCTAATGAAGAAAAAATAACCATTTATGGGTATTAAACTAGGAAGAAATGTAGAATTCCAGATGCTGTTGATTATTTCCCCCAGAAAGTTTAGGTTTAATATGTCAGCCAAAAGTACCTGACCTGGGTCATAGCAGTTACTAAAGGCTGTGAGTTGAGATAGTGACAGAGCTGCCAGTTAGGCAATAAGCCAAGAAGGTCATTTCAAGATAGTCCAACTAGATCTTCTAATGAGCTGTTTACTGTAAGCATTATTACTCTGCTGCTCATAACCACAATCTTTTCAAAGTTTATTTAGGTTCAGCTTGATCCTTCTCTCTGTTTCATTTAGGGAACAGTTCTAGATAGAATTGACTACAATGTTGAACAGTCGTGTATCAAAACTGAAGAGGGTTTAAAACAACTACATAAGGTAAGCTGGTAAAATATAGGCTGTTTGCATATCTAGTTATCTCAATGATAAAAAAATAATGATTATTCAGAGACTATAAAAAAGAAGAATTAATATTTTTTCCTTTTAAAAATTCAGTGCTTATGGATTTTAAAAAGAACTAAATGCAAGTTTTTGTTTAGTTTAGTTCCTGTTAGCAGTTTCATTTGGCTTTTGGAGAGTTTTCTCTACATTTTTATTCCCTGGGAAAAGGAGGAGAGGGATGAGAAGAGGTGATTAGAAGAAAGAAGGAGTGAACCGAAACAAAGTGAAAGCTTTCAGTTCTAATTGAATGTAAAATGCACAGCTGAATCTGTTGCAATAAAAATGCCAATTAAAAAATGAAGCTTTTAACAATGAGTGAAAAATATCTTACCAACTTTTTCCATTTGGACTTCCACACATCCAGTGCCTTCATTTTATTATTTCCACTGTCCGCGTAGCTCAGTTCCACTTTAGATCAATCGTTCTGTGCAGCTCATGTCCTGTGCAGGCATCGCACCTTCTCAAGGACTTCAGAAAAGTCTCAGTAAGGTTGCATAGCCAATAGGAGGATGCATTATTTTCTGTAGTGTTTCATATTTAATGTGGATAACTATGACTTCAGTCTGCGCTTTCCTTCACTGCGGTCTTTGGTGCAGGCTGGAGTTAGCAAAGAGAAATCGAGGTGCATGTCTTCAGTATGCTGAAGAGTCCATGCTTACATCTTTGCATAAATTGAGGCACTAACTCTTTCTTTTCTGTTTCTACAGGCAGAGCAATATCAAAAGAAGAATCGGAAGATGCTTGTTATTCTAATTTTGTTTGTTATAGTAATTGTCCTCATTGTTGTTCTTATTGGTGTAAAGTCACACTAGGTCTCACTTAATTTTCTTATTTTTGGAGTTTACGTGAACTTTTTTCCCCAATGTGAATGGATGGACCTGCACTCAAGAAAGCTGCCTTTGAATGTATTCGCCCTCGTGGTACAAAGTCTGTGCAATGCTTCTGTAGGATTCCTCAAAGTTCAAGTTTGGTGACTGGTGAGGTGTTGGTAAAGAGCAGATGGAGAACGTCAAGAAATCTGATGCTCTCAAATGAATCATTCGGTTCCTTGTCCAGAGGTATTTGGAAACACGTTGCTTAAATAACTACAGAACTGTAATTTATTAGTGAGTTTTGTAATTAGTTTGTTACAGTGAGAAAGAATATGTTGTCTTCTGAACTGCCAGTTTTTAAGGCTTCAAATTTAAACCATGTTCCTGAGTCATGGGACTACAGCTGAGGCACAAGGCACGAAAATGTCTGACCTCATTTCTTCAGACTCGAAAACTCAGAGGAATTGGAGATGAATAAGATAGCTTTTAACAGGCAGAGCCTAATTCCATCCCTGTGATCTTAATTTAGATATTGCATCATTACTAAGAATCAAAATAGTATATGATCCTGTAAATAACAAGATTTAATCACTGGTGTAATTTAACACATTTAGCTAATTAAATTTTTTTTGAGCTTGAGCAATCATGAGAACATTTTTTTTTTTTCTTTTTACCAGAAAGATCATGCATTTTTATGTGCTTTAAAAAAAAAAAGTACTGCCATTACATCAAAGTGGTGATGAAGTTAAACCTGAAAAATAGAGATTTCCCCTCGGCTTTGTACACAGTGTGACCTGCTCTGGGGGCTTTTGGCTCTTAGCTGTTTTCTAAGCTGTTTGTTTTACTTCTGTCCACACGTGGTCTTACATATGTAGCTTTACTGCAATATGTATTAGATCCATTTTCCCATAGCAGTTTTTTTTTTCAAATGCCTGCCTAGAAAAGGATGCATTTTGGGTCTCCTACTGACCGTGATGCCATGCAAGTGATGTGTCCTAGGAGGCCTTCAGTGGAAAATTACCTGTTTATTTTTTTAACTTCTTGCGGTGGAAAACTTTGCTGTAGGCCATAAGAGATGAATTAGAGAAACATCTATGTAACAGAGGATTCATATTTCAATCCAGGCCTGAAGTAGTGTGCAATTGTAGAGGCCTTGCCTTAATATTTTTAATATGGCTCTTCTGTATGGACTTTTCCCCCAAAGAAACTGTAACTTAATTTCCTCCATTTCTGACTGATGCAATGCTCCCCATAAACTTGCAGAGGTGTTCTGCTCAAATGCCCTGAAGTGCAGTTTCGTAATATGTGCTATGATTTTAATGTTGCACCTGCCCTGAACTTGTGTTTACAATGTACTGAGGAGGTCCTAAGATGTGGGTTTAAACAGACTCGATGCAGGAACAGGCCTGAAAGAAAAAGACTACAAAAACATGTAAGCTGTGGCTTATTGCGAAGAGATTTGTACCACTGTGTTACCTCCAGACAAAGGGGATGCTGAACTTCCAAAGCTGCCAGTTCAAGCCCTTGTTGAAATTCACACAGTAGATCAGTGGAAGAAGTGCTTCTAGTTGGGTGTGCAGTCCCCCTGTTCTGGTAATAGATCTTCTCAATGATCGTGAGTAAAACTACTGTCTCCCTAGTGTGCTGGCTACATCAGTTGGTGTGAAGCAGCATATTGCTATAATTTAATATTCTGTATTTGCAACTTTCTAACATGAGAACGTGTTATTTATTTCTGTCTTGACTGGTGCTTTTGACATTTTATCACGGCTAAAGGATTCAAAGAAGTAATAAAACACTTCCAACCTAATTGGTCAGTTCCTTTTTCTTAAAATAGTGTAAGCTGAAGCAACTTCTTGTGATGTTAATGTCTCCATATATTCTTCAAAATTAAATAAAAGCAGCAGTGACATGCAAATATCTGATTTTTTTTTTAACTTTCTGCAGCACAATTGCATTGTCAAGTGATTTTCATCCCATGTAGTCCCCATTGAAATGCTTTGAAATAGCTTAGCTGAAGTAAATGACTACTTATTTGCTATTTAAATTCTGTTAAAGGAAATACACTTTGTTAACATGCACTGCATAAGAGGTTGAATTCCAGTGTGAATTGTCCTGTGTGACTTAAGCTAGTTTGACTTGAAGCTGAATTTATTTAAAAAAACAACAACAAAAACCTAGGCCTCTGAATCACTTCAGATGTGTGGTTTGCTGCAATTCAGTCTAAATTATTTATAGCTAGAGCATAAACCCTTATGCAGTGCTTTGTAAGAATAATCTCTACTTGGAATAGTATAGAATGGAAAGCATCAGTTTCCAAAGAAGCCGCTGCACCTGAGAAGTAGCTTGGCTGTCTGCTACCTGCTCAGGTGTTACAGGAGCAGCAGCTGCCTGAACCTACTGACTGCTTCTGACCAGCCCTGTAACCATCTCTGCATGCTGCTCCAGAGAGATGGCGTACGGTTCTGCAAGTTGAGGCTTCTTTGTGGTTGCTGGATTCTCTTCCCAGGTTGTACTGAACCTCTGACAGCTTACAAAATGCAATGGGAAACTGTGAGTCCAACAGAGCAGTGCTGCTAGAGCATCTCACAAGAACCCATGGCTCCCCACCTGGTGTGAATGACCTATAGAGCTGTTGGCTTGTACAGAATTGCTCCATTAAATTGCTTGCAAGCATACAAAAATAAACTCCTTGTTAACACAAGTAATTCTAGGGATATTTGGAAATGACAGTATTACAAACACTGTAACAGTGAATTAACCTCTACTGCAAAACTGTAGAAATGGAAAAGAAAATGGAACAATCACTTTGTTATTTTTTCCAAATAAGTTAGATAATACTCATTGAAACAGGGAATGCATAATGCTTTTACATATTAACTATGGTGGAATATGCAAGGCTGCTTGAATGATGTAATTCTATAAATACCTGCAATTTCTGGAGGATTAATAACTGCTGTGCCTGGGCAAGGCTGGTCTGTGGCTCACAGGAGTACAAATGTTTGCAGCTGCTCTTAGTAGAAAGCAAGTCAAACTTCTGCACTACAGATAGAATGATGGGGAAAGTCAGTTCTATTTTTTTATTAGGACTCTGCTGCCCTTAATGAGGGAAGGGTCACGGTTTAGATGGCAACTGCCTACTGCTTTGTTTCTTCAAGGTACTACACATTCGAGGACAGAAGTGTACTATTAACCTTGCAGCAGTAGGAATAGCAGAACGTATTGCATGACAAAGGCTTTACTTGGTAGAATTCTTTGAATGTCTCAATCCTGAAATAATTCTGTTATTTTATTTCATATTTCCCACACTGTCCATATGAACTGAGATAATAACCCCAAACAGCTCATGTTCTTCGGCTCAGCAGAGACTTGTGAAAGTTGGCTTACATATCTCTATATAGAGTGTTACTTAGTGCTGGAGTTTGGACTCGTTTATGGGGTTATCCCATCCACAATTGACCTCTGCAACTGATCTTGTTAGACCCTTAATTCAGGCTACTTTAAAATGTATTGGGCAATAAAAGTTTCCATAATGTCCCTTCGGCGGCCCAGTAAAACTAAGTCTTTTTTCCTTTTTTTTTCTTTTTGTTGTTCTGGAACCCAGCCTAATACATTCTTTCTTCTCAGATGCACTTCCATTATTTGCATCTCCATTTACTTCTGCGGGGTAAATGAAGCACACTCAGTCCCTTTGTGAAGCCCAGGCTTTCCACACAGCTGCAGACCCTTGACTGGGATTCCCTGCTGACACAGCGTTAATGGGAGGCGCTCGACAAGCGTGACAACGTGAGGATAAATACCATACTGAACACTACACGCACAGCATTAACGCTGGAGCCTGGAAAGCACTGCTTCCCTTGTGTGACTCCCCATGCTACAGCCCTGAGTGCGCTTTGGCCGTTTCCTCTGCTCTCGCCATGTCTGTAGAAGCACGTTCCGTCTGACGTTTAGCTTTTCCATTGGGATCCCTCTATAGTTTTACACCATTTCCATCCCTGAGCGAAACGATTAAAGGGAAACAGAGGTTTCCAGTGCATCCCGGTGGTCTGGGAGCTGCGTGGCACGCTGAGAGGCAGCGGGACGGCGGCGCCCAGCAGTGCTTCTCACAGCCCGTTCCCGCCACGTTCCGTCCCGTTCCCGCCCACCGCTGCTCGGCGCTGCCCCACGCCGTGAGGCGCCGCGCACATCCGGGCCCCGCAGCGCCGCCCGCCTGCCGTGCCCGGTGCGACCGCCGGGGGGCCGCTGTGCCGCCCCGCCCCTCGCAGCCGGCGCTGGGCGGCGGGGCGGAGCCGTACGGGCGGGCCGGGCCGCGGGCAGGAAGATGGCGAACGTGCAGCTGGAGTTCCAGGCGAACGCCGGCGAGGCGGACCCGCAGAGCCGCCCGCTGCTCGTCCTGGGCCAGCTCCACAACCTGCACCGCCTGCCCTGGGCCCAGCTGCGGGGCAAGCTGCAGCCGCGGGTCAGCGAGGAGGTGAGGCCGGAACGCCGGAACCCCCGGGCCGCGGTTCCTCCCGGGGCCGCGGATCGCCCGGCCCGGCGCCGCGCGGCCTCGGGGTGCGCCCAGAGTCGGGCCCGGAGGGTTCGGGCCGCCCGGGGCCGGGAGCGGCCGGGAGAGGGAAGGGGCTGCACGGGAAACCCGCCCTGGGCAGCGGGAAGGGCCGCAGCGTTACGTCTCGAGCTTCTGAAAAATCCGAACCGAAACACGCGGTGTCCGCTGGAGCAGCGGGGCCGCCGCGGGCCGCCGGAGCCTGCTGTGGGCCGGCAGTAGCGGGCGGAGCGCTGCGCCTCAAACCCGGCGTTCCGCTGCCCCTTCAGCCGCTATGACGGCGGAAAGTGCTGCTCCGCGGTGACAGCACGGTGGCTGCGATTAACGTAATGGTGAAACGCAGGTTCTGTGGCGAGCTGGAGGCCGAGTCTCGCTGCCTGCAAGGGCTGAGAGGTGCGTCGTCTCTTTCCCCCTCCCAGCCTTCAGCTCTTGCTCTGGAAATTGGGGACCTGTTTGTATGTAGAGGGTGTTGATGGATTGCTGTGAAACGAGAAATATTTTATGTCACAGCTTTTAGGATGCTCGAGGCTTGGAGGTTTCATTTGTTGGGCTCCTGGGCGTCTTATGACAATTTTTAGCCTTCTTTTGTTGTTGTTGGTTTTAATTAAGTTTCTGTCTGAAAGAATAACTTGGGATTAGTAAATCAATCCCTCCATTTATCACTGGTGAGATGGCCTCAATTTAAAAGCCTCTGGAGCAGCCTTTGCTCTTACTGCTGTGTTTTTAAATTGTAGTTCGTGTGGCTTAAAAGAGATCCATGTAATGGAAAGCACATATTTGCTTTCTAATTAATAAAGGTCCACCATATTTCCCATCTCTTCGCTCTAGAGGTTGTTGCATTTGAAAGGGCTGGCCTAAAATCTTTGTTTCCAACACCTGAAATCTTACCATTCGAGATTGCCTAAATGGAGTCAGAATGAGACTGTAGTCAGAAAGAAAATTCTGTTACAGTTCTTGGTTTCAATTTCTTCTTTTCTCCTCAGCTCTGGCAGTCTGCATTAGGCACCCTGAACCCAAACCCCACTGACAGCTGCCCGCTGTACCTGAACTACGCCACCGTGGCCGCGCTGCCATCCCGGGTCAGCCGGCACAACAGCCCGTCTGCAGCTCAGTTCATCACCCGCCTGGTTAGGAACTGCCTCCCAGGAGGTGTCAACAGATGCATTGTGGTAGGTGGCAGCTTGCAGGTGCTGCTGGTGACGTGTCTGGTAAACTTTGTTGGCTTGTCAGGATTTTAGCTGTATCTGAGGAGACTGGAGGTGGGCGAGTTTTATCTCTGTAATTATAGCAGCATTTATAAATGGTTTTGTGCTGGGACATAAATGAGACCTAAGTGTACTAGCTTCTGCATGCTCACACAGTTGAAAGGAATTAAAGCTGAAAATGTGTGGAATGTCTACAACCAGTAACGTTCATACAAAGGGAAGCAGTAGTAGATCTTTCCAAACTAGGATTTAAGACATTAGCACGTGGTGTGTGTTGTGCTTCAGAAAGTTAACGTGAGCTCTGGATCGAGTGCAGAGTGTCTGCATCACATAACCCTTTTAAGGGGCTGAGGTTTAAAAGTCTCAATGCATACTAATGCTCCAGCACAAGTCGTGTGCAGGAAGAGTTCTTGCACTGTTCTGGTCCGATGAATTTGTTACTTTTTTCTAATTCTTCCAGATCCAGAGTTCCAGCTTAATGCAGAAAGCTCATGTAGTCAGTATCAGTAACAAATCTAATTTTAAACTCCATTTATTTTCAGGAATTATAACTCTGCCTTTATTTTTCCCTTATGGCTAAATTCAGAGATATTTAATTAAAGCTGCTTTCCACTGGTAATCTCTGTAATGAACTTCAGAAAAACATTCTGCGTGTTAGAAAGCTTTGGGTTAATATTAACTGCATTTTCATACAATCACTCACTTTGTTTCAAACACACATTGATAGTTCCCTTGTTTTTTTTATAGGCTGACCTGTGTTAATTAGACAAGTATAATTAAGACAGTCCAGATCCATTAGAAGAACTGCTAATTCCTGCACAGTCATGTCCAGTATTGTAATTCTTTTCCATGTGGGAAATGAACTGAACCAGTTATTTCAGTGTGCTGCTGTTTGCAGTGCTGCCCATCCATGCATGGTGTGATGTATGAGCATGTCTCTGTTCGTACATCAGTTCTGCTTTTTGCCAATACTATATTATGCTATACTACAATACTAAGGGTAATGAATCCTTTTAAATGCAGTCTCCCAATGGCCCTGCTGTTACCTGACTTGTTTGTCTTCTGGCTGATTTTCAGATGGTCTGTGAGCGGTCTGAAGTTTTTGCTTCTGCTTGCGCACTGGCCAGGGCCTTCCCCTTGTTCACACATCGCTCCAGCGCATCGAGACGCACAGAGAAGAAAACTGTAACAGTAGAATTTTTCTTGGTTGGACAAAACAATGGACCTATAGAAGTGACAACGCTTAAAGTAAGCTTTTGTGTTGTGGGTTTTTCTCCCCATTATCAGGGTTTTTTTGTTATTCTCTGAAGTTTTGATTTTCCTTTGATTAGCTGCATGCAGAAGAAAGTGTGCCTTGGGCTATATGTGGAATAGGTGTTGTATCTGAAGTAAGACATGATCTTAGATCAAAGTTACCTGTTCAGTTCAAAGCACATGTGAGTAGAAGTATTGAATATATTAATGTAGCAAGGGCTGAAGATGTTATTGCAGAACTTAGATTTCAGGGATGGAAAAGTACCAAACAAGTAGCACAAGGTTCTCTTTTCTCATGTTTTTCTTAGAAGCAAAAATTAAGTTCTTAACATTTAATACGACTTTACCTTCAGTATGTGGATATCCCTCTTTTATTTAGGCAAAATCTGTATGCAGGTGTCCATCACACTGAGATAATTAAATGCTTTTTATTCTGGGATCGTGTATGGCTTCTGATATTTATGCACGATGTACTTCTTTGGCTGAGTTTTTGTAGCAAAACCCCTAAGAAGTGGTTCAGCCTGGGAATAAGTTGTACATAGCACTTCAATATTTGTTTAAGTCATCTTTCAATAGTAGATAATCAAAGATTGTTTCCCAGACACCTGACTGTTAAAGAGAGCAAACTCCATATCAGGTAACCTATAGGTTCTAGGCTGTTTGTCTTCAAGAAATAGGTTAAATAAATAAATAAAGTACCTGTTGTCTAAAAGTAGTTCCTTCAGATGTGCTGCTTCCAAACCTCCTGGGCTATTCATAACTAAAATCCAAAATGATTTCTTCCTCCCATTCTTCCCTTGAAGTCAGTGCCAAAACTACTGCCGGCTTCTTCCATGCTAAGCTTTCAATCCTTAAATTCAGCCAGCATCTGAGACAGCTAATGTAGATGGAAGATGCATGTGATAGCATTTTTTCCTCTCCCGTTTTAAACCTCTCCTAGGCACGTTGCCATATTCTGCGCCTACTGCATTGTCCGTGGTATTATGTGGTAAGGACTGGAAGGGATTGTCACAGTTTCATAGGACAGTTACTGAAGACTGCTGTTATTCAGGTTCTCTTGAGTCCCCGGGATGCCGAACCCAGGCACAGCGTGTTTCTGAGTAAGCAGTAGTGATTTCCTCAGACCTGGCATTGGAGTTAAAGTGCCTCTTTTTATGGTGATGAATCCGTGTGATGAATCACCCCAAACCTAGCCTGGCTCCTGAGGAGGTTCTTCTTCTTTAGAGGAAGTAAAGCAATCAAAACTAATAGTAGGGAATGAGGCACCGCTTCAGAACAAGCCGCAGTTTGTAAGAGTGCTGGGGTATAGAGCAGAGTTCTTAGGCCAGCCTGGCCAAGCCAAACTTCAGATTCCTCAGCACAAGCTAGCCAGCAGGTCGGATTCCTTTGAAATCGCTCTTGACTCTCGCTTCTGCTGTGTCATCTTCACTTTTTCAGATTTGGTTAACGTTAATTAGTATTGTACAGCTACTTGTAATCAGTTGCAGTCAGGCATAGACTCTAGAGGAACCTAATATCCAGTGTAATCTGTTTAGGACTAGATAAGAAGTTATGTGGAGAGCAAGCTGAACCAAGGCCAGCTCTTATGTGTTCTCACTTCTTTTCATAGTGTCTGGCAAGTGCTGCAGAAGGAATCAGGCTGGCTGCTCGAATTGTAGACACCCCGTGCAATGAGATGAATACAGATAACTTCCTTGAGGTGAGTAATAGACATGATGAGTAAGAGTTACTTACTGGAAGTCCTGATTACAGTAATCAAGAATGAGTGCTTCCATCTCTTATCAAAGATTAGCCCTTTTAGTCAGTGGTAGGGGACATGTGAAGGAACATGTCCAGGGATGTTTAGGCTATTTCTTTAGTCATTAATACTTGGTAGAACTTAACAAAGTGGGAAGGAGGTGCAAGGTAAGGTGAGAAGAGGAAAATTCTTGATTTGGTCACAGTGCTGGCTCCTTTGGTAGTGATTTCTTAAACCCTGTCCTGATAAGTTTCTTCAGAAAGAAATTGAACAGAAGCTGACACACTGATGAATGAATTTATTGGAAAGATCTGAAAAGTTGTTGAGAGTGAAAATACTCCTGCCTTATTTCATCATAGTGCAACAGAGCGAACAACTGGCATTTACCTCTGACCTGGTAGAGCTGAAGGGTCAGATTTGCATTTCTTGCAGTAGTAAATAATCAAGGATGTCTCAGTGAAGTTAGGTGATAGGAAACCAGTGCCATTCCCAAAATAGTGAATGTTTGTATGTGCACACTTGGAAAAATCACATAAAACCCATACAGGAGTGCATCTCTGCTGTGTCCTTCTGATCACTTACTGATGTCCTTTTTCTTTTAATGATGAAGGAAATAAAAAAAGTTGGCAAGGATCTTGGGATTACTCCTACCATTATTCGAGACGAGGAGCTGAAAGAGAGAGGCTTTGGAGGTATGTCTTGCTTAAAATCCATCTTTTTGGTAGTGGTTAATTGTAATATCATGTCATCTCCATTTTGAAGTTTAATTTATGCATTTTTGAAAGAGTTTTATTGCTCATAATATTCCAATATGCTTCACAAAAAATAGATTACTTTCCACAGTCTTTCTGGCCCACAAGTGACTTAATTCTCTTGTGTCCCAGGTATCTATGGAGTTGGCAAGGCTGCTCTGCATCCTCCAGCCCTAGCAGTTCTCAGTCACACTCCGGATGGTGCTACACAGACCATTGCATGGGTGGGGAAAGGTATTGTGTATGACACTGGAGGACTCAGCATTAAGGGAAAGGTACATCAGTGCTTCTCTTGTTTTTGCTTAGTATGTAATTTCCTAATGGAAATAATTTGATTAACGTTGATGGAAACCAAAGCATATTTGTCTGAGTAAATGCTTGATCTGCCATCATCCGTGCAGACACAAACTGCTATCTAGAATTTAAGGAACATTTTGTTTGCCTTTAAGTATTGCTCACTGCTAGTAGAAATTTAGGAACAAAGATGTTTCCTTTTTGATTCTGGAGACAGATCCAAAGCCCATCTGAGTTGACCTCAGTGCCTATCTTATAATCAGCTTTTCTGGTTTTTCTTTTTAAACAAGTGAGCAGCAGAATTCTGGTGCTTTCACTGTTTTAAGGCAAAAAGCAGATATGTCTGTGTGCTGTGTGTTTGTAATGGCTAAGCACTGTCAGGACAAGAGATAGAGAGGCAGCAGCAATGCTGGCTTTATCAGGCAGTACAGCAAAACTTTTTTTTTGCTTTGTTTTTTTTTTTTTTTTGCTTTAAAAGTGTCTGTTTCTGTTTAAATAGACTACTATGCCAGGAATGAAGCGAGACTGTGGTGGAGCAGCTGCTATTTTGGGTGCCTTCAAAGCCACTGTAAAGCAAGTAAGTAAAATGTGTTAATTGATCTCATGTAGCCTACCAGTGCCAGGCTGACTTTTGGATGTACTTGCAGATTTGAGGGCCAGCCTGATCCTCAGGTTCTGACCTGCCTTTGCCATTACAGTTCTTGGGCTGCTCTGCTCTTTTTCCTGTTTCACAAAAGTATTTCAAGTCTTTGCTAGGATCTTGGGAATGGTGAGAAATTGCTTGAGGGCGACCCTTATTCTAAGAGTCTTTGTTGAGCTTCACGTCTGTTTTGAGGACTGAGTTGATTGTGGTTCCTTGAATTCAGTGCTGATCTTGTTGAAGCTTTGGGATTTGAGGCAGCTGTTGTCCCCTTAGCAATGAAGGGGATGTACAGCTCTGCAGTATGAAGTCCATCTATGTTCCAAATCATTCTCCAGTTCTAATATTAACCTGCTGGGGAAACGACAATTCAAGTCTCATCAGGAGCTGCTTGTTGGCTTGTTCCTGAGGTCAGAAAGCAGTCACAGAGCTGAGAAGAAGCCAAATGTTGAAATTTGGAGAATTCTTAAGAATTATTATTCTTAGGAATTGTGCTTTAACAGTATGAACTGGGGAAACAGAGTGGCTGCTGCCAATTCAGTTCTGCCCTCCCCACAAGTTCAGTCACTGAGTCTCGCTGACAGAGCAGTTCCTGCCTCCAAATAGTATCCAAAGTTCAAAGGGCTCGTGCTGCTGCAGATGGACACGTAGATCTGATGGAAGCTTTGTCCAGGAGATGATCGTTGCCAAATTCCCATTTCTCAACAGTTTAACTCTGTGCCTTGGCGTTAGCAGCATGTTTGATGTGAAAGGAATTGTAAACTTCGCAGTTATCTGCAGAGACTTAAAATTGAAACCACATTTCTGAGCAGCATTGTAGGGAACCACTGCCTTCCCATACCAGAGTCCTGCAGAAAGTTGGATCACTCGTTTGAGAGGGATGAAAGCTAGAACTTTGCTTTGGGGGAGTCTGGGATACGTGTGGGGTGTTCTTTCAGTGATTCAGTCGCTCCTCGTGTTAGAACTGTGTGCGTGCAGTTATCTGCACTGACAGACTGCACTCACAGTCATAGTAGGTGTGAATGTAAGATATCAGTTACTTCATATGCAATTACTGTAACTACAAAGTAACTGGTAGTAATACGTTTGGACTGAGCCTGAAGCAATGGTCAGACCTCATGAGAAATCTGTGCCATTGTATATAAAAGCAAAAGAATGACATCACTGCTTAATATTACTGCATGACATCACTGCTTAATATTGCAACTCTGTGCAAGACTTGTTGAATTAACATCCCTGCAGAAAATGCATTCAGATAGGCACAGAAGTCATTTGTCCTTGTTACTGTATCAAGGCTTTATTTTCAGTGTTTAAACTAATGTTGAATAGAAAGCTCAGTGGGAAGAGAGGCAGAGGTTATTTTCCACTTTCAGAAAGCATCAGCTGCCTGTGTGCTGTTGGACAATTTCACAATGGGATTTTAACAGTTGGTGGACAGCAAACTGAAGCAATTGATATATTTTTTTTTTCCTTCAAATGTGTCTTTCATCCATTGTGAGCTTTCCAACACAAAAAAGAGAAAAATACTTAAATTTTGTGATTCCTGTCATCTTCTGCGTGTTAACACAGGGAGTCCTGCAGTTACAGAAGGGATGAATTTCAGTGAAAGCTCATAGTGGGAGCAGCTTTCCTCTTTTTGACCGTAAATTGACCACGTCTTCCACTTGGTGAATTTCATCAAATCTTCCTTCTCCAAGAGATTCTTAATGGAGTTTTTTGTAGCATAGACCATTTTGAAGGAGGAAAGCATCACAGTTGGAAGTGTAGCTCTTCTGTTTTCCCATTGGCTGGAGTAGCAGCTGCAGAGTTCCTTTATGACTTCTAGAGGCTGCCCGTTATTTTGGAAAGGTTTTAAGTGATGCATTTGCCCTTTGGACTTCAGAATGTGAACAGATTCAACAAGTCTAGATTTCTTCAGCTACAGAGCTTTCATTCACCCTAAAGCTAAGTCTGTTTTCACTAGGAAAGTGATGTTAAATAAATAAGGCTATTCCAGCTGAGAAGGAACGATGCTTTTATTCATTAATTGCTGCTTATCTATGTTTCTGTTTGTAGAATCTCCCCACACGGTGTAGTAATTGTACAAACAAAATCACCATTCATTGATCAGATTTCTCATGTAATTAGTGGCATTTCTGCCAAAGAAATCATAATTTCACATCGATTTCAGTCTGAATAAATGAATTTGGTGTTAATTAAAACCGATTCCTGTTGTTATTACAGGGTTTTAAAGACAGTCTTCATGCTGTGTTTTGTTTGGCTGAGAATGCAGTTGGACCACGTGCAACAAGACCTGATGACATTCACGTTCTTTACTCTGGAAAGTAAGATTGTACCTACTTCTTTCCCAGAAACATTGAGAGGAAACAATCTTTGATTCTATACAGATTGTGAACATCATCAGCTTCCCTGAATATTGCTAATAGGGTTTCAGACAGCTGTAGCAGTGAGTTTTTTGTGTGCTTAGAGAGTCCTGGTGTGTAAGTGCACATCAAAGTACTTATCACGACCTGAAGTTTGCTTAAAGTTTCCATGCAGTTGTGGAATAAGCAGCAGTACAGACTTGCAGAGTCAAGTTTGAAAGCAGATTCAGTGTGCTTTTCTAACTCAGGGTAGATGAGTCTTGCAGGCTGAAACAGGGTTGTATTAAATGCCTTCTCTTCTTCCTAGAACTGTGGAAATCAATAATACTGATGCAGAAGGTCGGCTGATACTGGCTGATGGAGTTGCTTATGCATGCAAAGATCTTGGAGCTGATATCATTCTTGATATGGCCACTCTTACTGGAGCTCAGGTACTGATTCAGACCAGCTACTGAACAGGGGGTGAACAGAATCATTTGAGTTGGCAGGGACCTTTAAAGGCCATCTAGTCCAACTCTCCTGCAGTGAACTGGGTCATCTATAGCTAGATCAGGGCACTCTGAGCCCCGACCAGCCTCACCTTGAATGTCTCCAGGGGTGGGGCATCCACTCCCTCTCTGGGCAACCTGTTCCTGTGCTTTACCACCTTAATTGCAAAAAACAAACAAACAAACAAAAAAAACCACCAAAAAACCCACCTTTTTCCTTATATGCAGTCTGACCTTCTCTTTTAGCTTGAAACCATTTCCCCTTGTCCTGTCACAACACGCTCTGCCAAAGAACCTGTTCCCCTCCTTCTTACAGCCCTGTTAGACACTGAAAGGCCACTCTCAGGTCTTCCTAGAGCTTAACAGCTCCAGCTTTCTCAGCCTGCCCTCACAGGGGAGGTGTTCAGCTCTTGGGTCACTTTTGTAGCCCTCCTCTGGATGCACTCCAGCAGCTTCGTGTCTCTCTCATACTGATGGCTCCACATCTGGACGTGGTGCTCCAGGTGGGGTGTTACCAGCACAGAGCTGAGGGGCAGGACCAGGTTGGATGGGCCCTGGGTGGCCTGATTTAGTGCATGGCAGCTTTGCCAATGGCAAGGGTTTGGAAATAGATGATCTGTAAGGTGCTTCCAACCCATTCTATGATTCTACACATGTAAAGAAAAAATTAATATTATTTTAACGACATTAGCAGCTGGTGCAAGTGATCCAATACTCAGTGCTTGCAATTCAGTAGCCTTACAGTTAGCAGAACTGTTTCAGTGATGAGTGATCAGCAATTTTCTTGTCCATAAGCAGTAGCTTTTGTAGTTTAATTTTTTAGGGAATGAATTAGTCTTCATCTGAGGAGGATAAATGGTGGCAAATTTTGGAAGCGTGAGTTTTGCATGCATTGGAGCAAACATTAATCTTCAGAAAGCTTCCTGTCATTGCCCTGCTAAAATGCAGATGTGATGATGGCCTCTGGGGTTTGTGGACCTGAGAGGGAACGTAACCATGTAACCATTCTGATGAATGAGTATGTTACATTCCAAATGTTTGTGTGGTTGACACAGATTGCCAGGGTATTCTGTGTGTGTGTGTGTGTGTGTGTGTGTGTGTTAGATGTTTGTAATCAATTGCTGATAAATAGGACAAATAACTGACAAATGACAAAGTTTGCTTCCTCAATCACTGTGAATAAATACATGGGACAGTGATTTGAGTGGTCCAGGTAAACGTGGAATGCTTTACATATGAGAATGGATTTTGAGAAGTTTTAAAAGATTCTTCAGTAGCTACAGTGTCTCTGTCTGCATTTTTAACTCTGCCTTCTTTTCAAGTACTTCTGAGATGTTTTGTCTTGGTTCTGTTAGTAGGAAAGCAGCTGGAAGGAAGTAGTGCAGAATGGTTCTGTGCAGTGCTGTAGCACTGAGGTGGATCGTTCCTGATTTTGTCGTGTATCTCACCAGGGAATTGCTACAGGAAAGTACCATGCTGCTGTCCTTACCAATAATGAAGAGTGGGAAAAGGCTTGTGTTAAGGCTGGCAGGAACTGTGGAGACTTGGTCCATCCTCTTGTGTACTGCCCTGAGCTCCACTTCAGTGAATTTACCTCTGCTGTAGCTGATATGAAGAACTCTGTGGCAGTAAGATTTTTTCCTTTGCATTTCATTACATAAAGATGTGTTCCTGTATGCATTCTCACTGTGTTGGCCTGTAGCTGTACAGAAGTTCTTCCTGTGGGCTGTAATCTTCTAGAAATGGAAGATATAAGGAACTCAAACTGCAAAGTTATCTGTGTCTGTTTGCCTTTTAAACATAACTCTAAGATGGATTCTGAATTCCTGGATGGAGACCTTTAAAGAAGTAAATTCAGGTGTTTCTCAGATGTACATAACAACCAGATACAGTCACTGGGAATGCAGAAGCCAGGAAATTGAGGACAGTTTTCTGCAGCCGCTTTTGCAGCATTTGAGAGTTGCAGTGTGCAGTAAGTTCCAAGAATGCTGCAGAAAGGAGTTTGGACCAAGGAATAAAAGAGCAGGGCCAGATTCCTACCAAGGATCAACTCTGTGCTTATGGTGCACTGGAATAGCCAGACTGGGTTTTAAAGCCACTCATCAGCCATCGCGTTAAAGTTGCACAACTTTTCTGTAGTTAAGAATATTATTGTTGTCTTTTCTTGCAAGACCAACCGTATTCTTATTGCTCCTGCAGGACCGAGACAATACTCCGAGCTCCTGTGCTGGGCTCTTCATTGCTTCTCACATTGGCTTTGACTGGCCTGGGGTCTGGGTTCACATCGACATTGCCGCCCCTGTTCACGCGGTACGTGTGTGCGCTTGGGTTGTTTTGCCCTGCTTGCAAAGGAAGGGAAGTGCAGATGCTGTGGATTCTTCTCCATCTAATTCTTTTGGAAAGCTCTTCATCTCTGCTGGGAGCTGCTTTGTTTTGGTAGCTTCATCTGTTTCATATTCTTTATTTAGATTTTAAAATATTCTAAAGATCATTTTAATCTGCTACATCTTTATCACTGTAGATTTTGACAACTTGCCTGCTTTCTCTTTAAAGGAGTAATCCTAGTCTTTGTTTTCACCCATAGTGTTTTAAGGTGGTTGACTAGAGCTGATTTTCTTGCTGACCTTCAGTAGGGAAAACACTTATTTGCTTGTGGGATTTCTCCTCTATTGAATGACTCCTGCTCCAAAATCTGTGTTCATGTTGGATAGAAAGTTCTCTGCTCTGAGGAATGGTAGCATAAGGCCATCCTGCATTCAGCATGAGCTCTATTGCTGTGAGTCAAAGGATGTGTTGGTTTAATCAGGGAAAGATTACAGTAGCAATAAGAATAAAGAAGAGTAAGCTGAGGAGGCTTGGCAGGAGCACTGAGTGTTTGCTGTGGCCGTGCTGTGTCACTGCTCCAGCTGAGTGGGTTTGTCAATTAAAACTAGCCCAGACAACACAATCTGCAACACGAATCGTTCTTTTTTTTGCAGGGTGAACGAGCTACTGGCTACGGCGTGGCTTTGTTGCTGTCCCTGTTTGGAGGGGCATCTGAAGACCCTTTGCTAAACATGGTGTCCCCCTTAGGCTGCAATGGAGACTTTCCCCCTGATGATATGGAGAGGGATTCCAAAAGGCGGCGCCTGGTTTGATGCGCCCGGCCCTCTGTGACGGGGTGCATGTGTTACCTCACTTTGCACTGATTCATTCTCAAGCAATGAAAATGTCACAAATAGAAATGGCCATTTTATTTTATTTTTTTTACTATCATGGTAAGATTTATTACTTATTTCTGAAAAAACAGCCTGATTTTTTTTTTTTTTTTTTTTTTTTTAAATTATTGGTGCAAACAGTTGCTGAATTATATCTGTGGTGCAGACTTCAGACTCAGCTGGCTGCACCAGGAGGGCACGTCCTCCTCTGAGCACCTCACAGAACAGTTACTAAGTGCATTAATGCATGAGAAGCTCTCCCTATTCTGAAGCAGCAACCGCAGTTTTTGCTTACAAAGCCTTCTGAATTACTCTGAATTATTTTACGTGAGGTTTTGTCAGACGTTTCTGCAAGCTCCACTGCATCTCCAAACACAGGACGAGGAAAAACAACCTCTAGGCTTGGCGTCTTCAATGACAATTTAGCTTAGTAGCAAAGGAGATGTCATGAGAAAAGGCCTTTAGTTTTAATAAGGTGCTGTTTCCGCATGTTTAGTGTTTTTCTGACCAGTGAAGTCAATGAACTGTTCAGAACCTATCTCTACTTAAATCTTTCATGTTCAAATTACAGAATGTATTCATGTTAAATAAGGAAAAGAATAAAACGGGGGGATTGTGATTGAGTAAAATCGGTTTACAAAGCAGAGTGGTTTCCTGCCACTTGATAAATTTATTATTATTATTAAAGCAGCTTACATATCCCATGTGGTGTTTTGTAGTGTTGTTTACATTTCTGAGAACACAGTGCTCCAGACATTTGTGTGTGACTTGGTTACTCTGTTTGGGTTCCCTTTCCTGGCAGTTGCACATCTGAAAACAGGCCTTCACACAATAGCAACACATACTGATTAGTGCAGTTCTGAAGAATTTCCACTTCATTTGTTTGATTCAACAGCAATCAGGAATGAATACTAGTAGTTTTTGTAGAAGCTCATCGCAAGGAGCTCAGAAGCAATGGTTTGGGCACCCAATGGAAATGATGCATCCCAGTTTGTATGGCAGCAGTGCTGCAGTTTGTGCCTTAGGAATCCTGCTGCCCCCTAGGAGCTGCTCTGTCCCCTGGGAATCCCTCTGTGCCCCAGGAGCCCAGCTGTGCAGCAGCTTCAGGCACTGAAGGGGCAACAACAGTTCTCACAAACTGCAGTGTGGGCACTTATTTTCTCTCTCATGTTTTCTTTCAAACACTTCTCTGACACAAAACCCACAGAGAGAGTTCCGGGCAGTGTCTGCCCATATGAAAACAGACATTTTTCCATATCTTTTTATAGATTTGGTAATATTTAACTCAACGTGTACTAAAAAAATGTATGGAGTACATAAAATTCACTATAAATGTCACCAAATGGGCCAATGGCTTTTTAACATCACTGCCACAAGGCTGCATTTTAACCTATTTCCTGTCTGGATCCGTTCCAGTGGCAATTCCAGGAGGGGAATATATTTAGTCTATATTTACTCAGCCTGTTTGACTTTCTGTTAGTGTCTTTGGCTCATCCCGTGGCCGTGCTATTTTGGGATGATTTATACAATATTTACATTAAATTCTGCTAATATTTCCTTGCCTCTTGAAGTCGGATTACACTATTTACATCTCAAAGGCCTGAGCTGGAGGAATAGGCAGCTGTTTCAGCACCAGAGAGAACTGAGCACAGGGGAGGCTGCCAGCAACGAGCCCGTATGTCTGAGATCCTTACGGAGGGGTTATTTAGAATGGAAGAAGTCCTTTCCAAAGGAAGGAGAGGCAGCAAGGTTGGTGCAGAGGGGTCAGACAGCCACATTCACTGAGTTCTCATTTCCTGCAAATAATTTCTGGTGTGCTTTTCATAAATGGCAGCATCCTGATCTGTACCATGGCAGGGCTGTACTGCTGGCAGCCTTCACACTGCTGTAGGAGCTGCCACAGCCACACGTAGCAGTGAGGTAAAGAAGGTCAGTGCAACCACAGCTGTGTGATCATGGCCCAGGTGCTTGCTCTGATGGTCTGACAGACCCAATGCAGTTTGGAAGTGAAGCTGACCTCCTTACTCTGACAACCAAATCCTGAAAGGTCACCTCTCCCATCGTGGAGGTGCCCTGCGTGAGCCCTGATCGTGATGGAATTAGGATGGCTCCTTTCTTAAGGACCCATCCAGGGCTCTCTAGTTCATCTCTATTTCCCACATCTTATCTCCACACTGAGGAGATGTGCTTCTGTCCTGTGCAGGACTCCTCTGCTATTTGCCTAGAAAAGGAAAATAGTTTGGGAAAACCTCAATGCACAATGTTTGCTTTTCTTGGGAAGTACTGACACCTCATTTTCATGGTCTTCTCTGGTGTCTTCTTTTTTCCTGCCATAATAATTAGATGCTGTGATACTCATCTGAGCTGTCACATTTCAATGGCATTAAGGCTGGATGAAAAGGTAGCAAAGAAAGAAAGAATGGCTGTAGATCGCATCCTTTATAGAACAGCAGAAGAGTCAGCTAAAAGGAATAAAATGAACATTGCATTCAAACTGCTGAATATAGACTGCCTGCCTCCTTAGTTGCTCCAGGCCAACCAAAGTTCTCTTCATCCCTGGCTTCACAAGCCAGGCCTCAGCGAGGCTGTTGAGAGTATGTTGTGGCTCTCAAGAATCAAATAATTTTTGTCTCCAGCCTGTGGAATAAAATTAAGTCTGTGGATCTGGGCTTCTGGGATAAGCGAAGTTAATGATAATGAATTTGACCAATCAGAGCACAAACATCACACAGGAGGCCGCCTGGAAGAACCGTGTGATGTGCTGGGAAACTCAGAGGGCTCTAGGGGCTAAAACCAGTTCATAAATTCACCTTCAAACCAAAGTTTGGTTTCTGAGGAAAAAACAAAAAGGTCAATGTTGGATTTATAGCAAAACAAAGACAATATCCAGTGGCACTTGGCTCAGCTGCAAAAAGGCATCAGAGTTATAAAACAAAACAACACAACGACTCCTATTCTCTCCTTATATAGGAGCATTTACCTTTAGGAGCTGGGAGCAAGGAGATGAGCAGCTGGATGGGGCCGAGGCACAGCCTGCCTTCCTCTCCGATTCTGCAACGTTTGGCAGAACTAATGGTTCTTCTGCACTGATGGCACAATACAATGTAATGGTCCAGGGAAATAATCCAAACTGTGAAAATATTTGACAGCTGCTATTACCTAGAAAGGGAGAGAAAAGAAAGAGCCGTGATTAGCTGCAAGGCTCCAACTCTTGGAGTGTGAGTATTCCCAGGGATCCTGCAGGTCTTCATGCAGAGGGGGTGGTTCCAGCAGGAGATGGTTTGAAGCTCTGGAGGAAAAAAGCACTGCCCTGAAAGACAGCAAAACTTATGGTGGATAAATGTATTTTCCTTTTACTCAATTCAGTTCATGCTTTAAGTCAAGGAATTGTCTACAGTTCATGACGAAAAGCTTTTTAAGTCTTGCAGCCTTACTAACCCAGACAGGTAGTGGTCTGGATTCATTGTACTTTAAAAGCATCTTGTTTGCAGAGTTGCTCACCTCAGTACTCAGAAAACCTTTAGCAGTAGTAAGAAAAGTGAACCTGGGTATAAATAATAGCTGTCATCCAGTGGGACTGCATTGGCCTTGGGACAGATAACATAACCCAGAAGAAAAAAATGTGAAAATGAACAGATCCCAAGTGAGGGCTGGAGCAGAAGCTGTGGTTCTGGATGACCACAGAATAGCACAGCACCTCCTGACTTGGCCATGAGCACAGCAGTAAGCAGTGCGCAGCTCAGAGCACAGCACTGGCACTGATAGAACTCCCCTGGCCACTCCTCATTGCTGTGAAATATCCAAAAGCACAGTAAAAAAAACAAATCAGCAAATGAATCAATTTTATTTTCTAAGAAACAGGGTGTGGGGCTGCTCTGACATGTTTCTAACCCGGACAGTTAAATAAATCAGTCTGGAGGATGGCATAATGGAACCTCTGAAGAACTGCAGGTGTGAGGCTGTATCAGCTCATCAGCAGGTCCCACATCACAGCCTGTGCTGGCTGGGGCACTGATGATCCCACCCCAGGACCCTAGGGCTGATTTTGAGGTACCGAAAGGATACAAATTAAACTATCTCAATTGCACCTGCTTTGTAATCCCTCCTAAATTACAAGGGTGTGTTTATGCTTACATCAAACAAGGCACTAAACTGCTGCCAAATAACTCTGTCAAATGTTCTTTTTTTTTTTTTTAAGGCCATAAACACAATGCAGAGTGTGAACACAAGCATCAGTTCCTGCATGTGGTGCTGCTGATAACGGTGGCAGAGGCTGTGATCCCAGGGCAGGCACGCGCCTCTGGAAACTATTCAGAGCAGTTCTATTTTTTATAAGCTTTTTTTTTCGTTTTGCTTTGTTTTTGTTTCCACTGCATATAAGTATGGTAACAGGTGGGTTTGTTTTAAGGTTTCTCTTACCTGCTCACTGACAGCTCCCTGCCTTCTTTTGCTCCCATGCCAGGCTCCAAGAGCACCTATGCAGGAGTGCAAGCAGCAGAGAGTTGGGATTTTGATATGTGGTACGTAAGAGCAGAACCATGCCATTTTTCCTCCCATCTGAACCACTAAAACAAGTTAAAAAGAGATGGAGTTCAGGGATATGTATGGGATTGAGAGACATAGTTATCCCTCAGCATCCAAAGGAACTGTGCCTGTGAGCCATGTGTGGCCACTGGAAATTCTGGTGCAAGTGTTCAAATAGTAAGAAAACTCAGATTTGATTTGGAAATTACTTAAGTGAGAAATGTTCAGTTTTTAGCCTGAAACGTTGGGTTTTCATTTTTTTACAAACACTTTTATTTTCTCTATTTTATTTTACAGCATTTTTAATCTCCCATGAAGCTAGCTGCAATGAATAAACCTGGATCACAAACCTGGAAGTACTTTTTCCCAAAGACTAAAAGTAAAGCCAAGGAGACACTAATTATAGGTTTTGTGCCTAAAATACCACTCACTGGTATATTATGGGTATTGCCATTCACACATGTGGCTTTCTACCCCATCCATCCAGCATGCTTCTTACACACAGCTGTGTCCCACCAGCATGCTTCTCTCTGAATGTCACTCCATGAGCAGTTCCATTATGTGAGCCCCTTCGTGTCCCCATCTGAGTGAGTGCCAGGGGCAGCAAAGGAGCATCCTATTTGTCTTCAGCAGGCTTAGCAGTGGACAAGCTCACAAGCCCAACCCAGAGCCCACTGTGTATGTATGAGAAGGGATGGGCCTTAAATGCTTATTTTTTTTAATACTGCTTTGACACGTGAAATACAAGGTCCGTGAGAGTAACAGAGATCTTCACATCTGTAGCCAGCAGTGTGTTAGTGTATATCTTTTAAAACTGCCCCCCTTCTATGAGCACATGTAAGCTTGCAAGCCAGGAAATAATAAAGAAGCAATTATTCATCTGAATATTTATACTTCTTCTGATATTATTCTCTGTATTTTTACTGAGCACAGCTGACTTTGGCCTGCCCAGTATTTGGAAATTCTCCATCCTGAGATCTAATATCCAAAACAGGAAGCAGCTTTGACGGGCATAAGCAATAGTATAGGCAAACACAAAACATTGTAAACGTTTGGCTTTGGACCAGCTTTGTATGTGGTGGTGAAACATTTGGTATTCTGCTTAAGATGTCTGCAAGGAAACATCTGTGAGATTCTGCCGCAGATAACACAAAGTGTTTGATCCATCTGTGTACATCCAGAAAGCTTCATTCACCCAGGCCTGGCTGTGCACTGGAAAAGAACGTCATTGTTCCGGCATGAGAAGCCCAAGTGCTGCTTCTGTGTGCTCTGCCAAGAGGCAGTGACGCAGTACCAGGCTGGCAAACGAGGACATGGGCAGTCCTGTGCCATCCCTGCAGGTCATCGCCTGCACATCTCCATCCAACACTCCTCATCCCCATCTTCCAGGGCAACGCTGGTACTTTGTCTTCTGCAAGGAGGCAGGTGGGTTGGTGAGCTGATGGTTGGACTAGATGATCTCAGTGGTCTTTTCCAACCTTAATGATTCTGTGAGACTTCTTCAGGGAAGAACTCCGACCAGCTCTGTTTCTTGTAAGGCTTTCGCAGTGGTGCATCTACACAGCGCGATGTCTGTGCCTGGTTTACACGCTTCTGCTCACTGTTTGCACCAGTCCAATTGCACTGTGAACTAAAGCCTTATTGCACAGATGCCCCCCACCCCCCTGTGCCCGGGTCTGATCACAGAGCCCTTCAGCCCATACTGGACAACTATGAGAGGCCACATCCCATCAGATGGCATGGGAGGTGTGCTGAGCACAGACAGCAGCTGCAAGGTATATTCTGGTTATTTCCAAATGGTATAAGGCACGGTACCCTAATGGATTTCTATTGCACTCTTAATATTTGGATTGCTGTCTGCTGGAAAAGTTTGACAGCGCTGTGTTCCTTTATAATTTAAAGCAAATTAGATGTTAGAGCAAACTGTCAGGAGAAATGGGAGAGTCTGCTGATTTCTTCAATGACTTCATGTTGAAGATACAGTTTTATGAGGCATAAGGTAATGGCTCAAGTAAACTGCAGTCAGTTCTTCAATTTTCTATACAGTGAGAAAGCCAGGAGAAACACTTGAGTGGAGCAGGCATTGCCAAGCTAATAATGCTGCTTTCAGTGTTGATTAGTTGTGCCAAAAAAAAGCAGCGTTCACCAATTAGGTCACATATTCTTGTTTCCCAATTGTTTCATATGGGAAATTGTACTGTTACTTGCAACGTTTACTAGATGACTGTATTCCCTAAGCGTAAAGAATAGGGTCTGTTATGCAGTGTATTCTTCAAAACAAATTTCTGAAGATAACAAATACAGGAAATCAAATTCATATCAGGTAATTAAAAACAGTGATTAGAATTCAAGCTAAGTTTGTGAAATGTGTGACAACTGAGCAATGGAAAAACTGTCCGTTCCAGGAGAGCTTCACCTGCTGCATTCCGTCCACACACAAGAGTGGTTATCGTTCTGTTAGGATAAATGAAGTTGTGTGTGATAGATGAACACTGCAAGTGTGTTCACTTTATGAGTAAAACTGTGAGAAGAAATCCTTCATGAATAAAGAAATCCATGCACTGGTGAAGGTGAGGTAAAATGAGTGTCCCTGTGCCAAACCATGACATTTTTATGGCAATTCTGCCTTTCCAAGCATCGTTCTCTCCCACCCTCTCTCTCTTTCTCTGAAGTTATTACCTACAAAAAGAACATTTCTGAGGAAAAAACAGCTTCCAAATTTCTGACAAATAAATATATGTCAGAGTTGAGGAGCTCCTTGTCCCTGCAAATCTGCCTGGATCTTCCATCAGACCATGCCTCGTCCTTCTGCATCCTGGGATTGTCTTAGGCAGATGGAGCTCCTAAAAATCATATCACTAAATTTCATTTTGTAAAATCCTTGTCTCTGATCACATTTAGTTACTTCTTAAAGACATGATGCAATTTAAACCCCGCTTCCTCCTCGCTGAGCTTTGGCCGATCCCTCTAGGAAGAAGGTTAGCCCACCCTCCCCATCCCCTTGCCATCAGAAATGTACACATTTCTAATCACCAACCCAAATGCTGCGATTTGTTTTCTGTCCAACCATCCTCATTTTCTCTGAAATGGGAACTATTGATCTCTTATGTTTCACTTTAATCCAGGCACTTTATTGCTGAATACATATTCCTACATGCAGCGGTCAGGTCCTTCTCTCCGAAGTAGCTGTGCTTGCTTTCTAGATACAAATAAACAAATGAGTTCTTCACATTTGAAATAAGATTTTGTTCTTTCTTTTTTTTTCCTTCATGTTCAGACGTCTGATCTTTGAGTTTGAGGTGAATGCAGGCAGTGCACAACACACCAGCAGTGCTTTACCTGAGCTGGTATTCCCAGTAATGCTCAGAGCAGGATTAATTAGCAAGGCTGAACACCGTGAAGGTGATGCAGCGATAGGAGTGCTGTTGCCTCACACAGCACATCCTCTTCCTGTCATATTAATTATTTACTAAAGCCATTTACTACTTAGACTGTAAGCTTTCTTTGTCATTTTTCACTAATGATTTTGTAGAGGTTGGCCCAACGGAGGATATATGGTGGGGCTGGGAATTCTGCTGCCAAATTTATCTGTGTGGCTCCAAAAGCACATCTTTAAACATAACAGAAAACAAATCCTGTTGTGTTAAGTAAACAAAGGGATGACTAAAGCCATAGGAATATGTTTTAACTCAAAACACAAACATTTGTCCTTTCCTATATAGCATTTCTAATAAGGTAGCAGAAACGAATGGGTCGTCCTGCCCCGCTGTCACTGCAGCACATGGCAGCCCGTGCTTTTTGCACATAAGGTTTGTGACAGAGGCAGTGCTCTGCCAGCCCTGCTGGGGTGAAGGGAAGAAGGAGCACAGGAGTTACCTTGAGCCCTCCCAGTGTCGTGACACAGAGTTTTCCATCTCTGGAAACAGATTCAAGGTCTCAAGGAGGTTAAAAGCAAAGGCTGCAGTAATGGATGGGTTGATTTTTATGGCTACGTGGAAGCGGAAAACAGGAAACTGGACAGAAGGTGCAACCTGTGAACAAGTTGCATAAAGTCTCGGCGAGGCGTTGTCTCCGTGCATCATGGGCATGTTCTGTGCCACTGATTGCTGCAGTGACATTTGGAACAAACTGGCTAAGAAACACATGAACTCCTGTAGCAAATTTGAGGGTATTGTTTCTCCCTGACAAAATCTGACTGGGAAAAATGGCACGCTGTAACAATCTCATTTTGGAGTTTCCTGACTAACTCCACAAGAAGTGGCCCAACTCCTACCACAGGCGCAGGCTTGGCAATAATAACCTCCTTGGCACTGAACACTGAGATTCTGGCTTGCAGCTCAGAGCGAGGATCTGTTGGCAGTACGTGCTTCCACATCCAGAGAATGACAGGGCTTGGACGCTCTCCTCTTGCAGCCTCTGCACCCACTGCTCACGCCGTGGTGCATTTCAGCCCTTGAAGTGTTGGTTTGACAAATGAAACTGTTTCTTGACACGAAAAGAGCAAAAGATCTCGCTGTCTTCATTATCCCATTCTCTTTTTAATTTTTTCCAATAGTGATAACAAGGAGGAGAAGCAGGAATGCCTCACAGCTGCGGAAAGGCTTTGTGCTGGA
Organism: Tympanuchus pallidicinctus; assembly: GCF_026119805.1. Classification (NCBI taxonomy): domain Eukaryota; kingdom Metazoa; phylum Chordata; class Aves; order Galliformes; family Phasianidae; genus Tympanuchus; species Tympanuchus pallidicinctus. The sequence goes on from NW_026294722.1 coordinate 2,869,922, forward strand.
GGCTGGAAGCCTTCCTCCTCCTCTGCTGCCTTCCCTTGGGGCTCAGCAGCAGTGCCCCAGCAAACACACAGCTCCTGCCCAGCGGGCTCCAGCTCCAGCCCAGCACACAGTTAATGGATTCTTTCTCTGTGAAAGCCAGAGGGAAGTTGAAAAATAGGATGGTGACTGAGATAGCAGCAAAATACATCTTGAGATGGAGCATGGTATTTTTCCAATTTGTTGACTGTTGCTCTAGAGCACGGAAGGTTGTGTGTGATGAGCATCCTCCTCTCGCACCCGCAGCCCAAGCGCAGCAGCATTCAGGCAGCAGGCAGCACGCAGTCTGACTGAGGCACCCGAGGTGGGAAAGCGAGATGGGAAGTGCCAGCCAGAAAAAAATGAAGCGCTTTTGTTCTTTAATTAAAAAAAAAAAAACAACAAACAAACAAAAAACAACTTGTAACGAGGCTGACGTTCACACCGAGGCCTCAGCAGCAACCCGAGGAGGCCCGCAGGCTGCCCACCGCCGCGGGCACGGCGCTGCGGGCTGAGCGTGGCGCTGGGGACACCTAGAGGACGGGCCGTGCCTCGCCGTGCACGGCGCACAGGGCTGCAGCTGCCAGCTCCGCCGATTTCTCAGTGATGTAACGGCAGGGAACCCTGAAAAACACCGAGAACTCTCCCCTGAGGCAACTCGGGGCTCTCATCATCCTGCAGCCCTCGCTGCAGTTTCAGACGTCGTTAACTAATAGCACAAGCTATATTGATGTCATTAACTAATAGCATAAGCTATACTGCTGCAAGCAGAGGGTTAAAGAGTGAAATCTGCTACATAACACTGTGATGGACTTACCAGAAGGCTGCATTCGGGGAACCTGACCCTGTTCCCAGAGTGCCAGGTGCAGTGCAGAGCATGCTCTGCTGTTGTGCTGTGGGAGCATTCCCTGCCCTCCCTCTGGCCGCTGGCAGCACCAGGCCCTGGAAGCAGCGCGCAATCAGAATTACGACTACAGCTGCAGCTATGGTGAATGGATGCCTGCTGTCTGCAGCCCTACTGAGAGGCGAGATGCAGGCGTTAAGGAGAGCACACAGAGAAGGTGTGAGGAGAAGCTCAGAGCCCTGCTTCGCTCAGCCTCATGGTTCCTGGCTGCTCTGGCTCCTCACGTTGGCTCCTGCATGTCTTGGCAAGAACCAAATGCTCAGAGGCAGAGCTGCCCTCGGCCTTTTCCACCGTGTTACTCCCCACTGTGCCATGTGGCCATGAGTGCTTTCATGTTCACTGCTTTTTTTCCCCCCCTAAGAAAGTAGATCCGTTGTTTCTCTGTGATTTTCCCCTTTGAAATGGCAAGACAGCAACAAAGTCTAGCAGGCAGAGTCAGCCTGGCGCAATGCTTCCATGGGAAATAGTAAACTGCAGTGCTCAGAGAAATTATGAAATCTTTACTGGTAGGATTAACAGCCTACTTACTCTGGAGCCAACCAGCAGAGATTTATAATGCTGTAAAATAACCTAATTCTATTTTAAATGACTTTGAAACCTAAATGCCATGAACTGTCTTTAAACCCAAAGGGCTGATCTGACTTTTTAAGAAGAGATTATACTTTGTAAGGCCAAAATTAAATGCTGTTGACTCAAGCATTTAACAAATATTTGTGAAGAATAGCAAGGAGAAGGATTCCTGGAATTGTTTCCACTGGAAAGAGAAATTGATGATAGTCTCCATCTCCTCGCTGCAGCCTGGGTTGGTACAAGGGATGTGCATACAACAGGTACAAATAGCTGTTGGGCATCTTCTGCAGCAACCCAAGTGCTTCTCCCCTCTGTGCCCCAGTACCTCTGTACTATTTGTTGTCTCTTTCTTTCACTCAAAGAGCGCTGAGGCCAAATCAATGCCTGGACCAGTAGTGCTCCCAGTGGGCTTCCCAGCAAAACTCAGTGCTTGCTGCACTTCTGGCTGCAGTCATTAAAAACAGGCTGGTAATTTCTCCATCACCGAGCCTGACAGAAATGGGTAGCACTGCTACTTTGACAAAGCTTTCTATAAGTTCTGTGAATAAGAATTCTGACATTTAAATACAGTATTTGCAGGATGGAACTTTTAACCAAACATGCTGGCTGAACTGCAGAACATCCAGTTGTTCTTTGCTTATTGCACTGAACAACTAAAGTTGGATTATCAAAGTCGGGCATCTGAGTAAGACTGCACTGGTTCAAGTGAAACGTTTGCTCAGTTCTTACTTGTTCTGTTCGAAAGGACGTGTGATCTTTTCAGACGCTGATTCAGAAATGAGTGTGTGTGTCCTCTGGTTTAATTAGTCACATGGACTGATCAGCTCACCGGGGGAACACAGCTGCAGGCGGGCTGCAGCCTCAGCCCAGAGCTCTGGGGTTGAGGATGAGCTGTAAGAGCAGCACAAAACTGGAGGGACAGTCATTGGGAATGAGGTGCTTCATGAAGTGTGGGACACATTGCCAGCTGGATGGGAAGCCCTCAGCTTCCAAACCTGTATAGCCAGCCCACTGGCCGGCTCTGTCCATGGACTGCTCACTGCTCCTGGACACAAGGCAGCGTTATCTCAAGGTTACTCACCCAGCTATTTGTTTCTGCCTGTGGGTGCTATCTCAGCCTATGGAACCGAGTGGCTTTGTTTTTTTCCTACCCCTGTTGATAAGAGCCAACAGATGTCAGTGCAGCCCGACTAACAAGGGCTTCTGCTGCTGAGGAGCATCCCTGTGTGCGGGGGGGAGGAGGGGAGAGCATCGCTGAGAACAGTGTTGGTGTGTTAGGGGAGGCTGGAGAGGCTCTCACTGCTAAAAATATCCAGCCGAGTATTTTTAAAAACACATTCGAGGGCTCTTATAAACACATGGGCTTTTGTTGACAGAACAAGGCTGCTCATTTATGTTGTGTATTATCCTTGAAAACCCGCACTGTTTGTGTAGGGAGTCCCAAGACAACCCTTGCTCTCTGGAGGTGTCACAATGATCCCATCAACAAATGGGACAGAGGGGAACCAGGGCATGTCAGTAAGATTGCTGGTTAAGAAATGGAAACAAACTGCTTAATCAGAATATTGATTTGCTGTTTTCATGTGGCTTTGTGGCCCAGCTCAGGGCACCCCACACACAACAGGTGACCCCAGAGGTGTGAATGAAGCCAGTGAGAGCAGCGCAGGGGGGGTAATTCATCAGGTGCTTGTGAATGGAAGGAATTTTACAATGCGCTCTATTCTTTTGAAATCAGAAAAAAAAATTCAGGTGACATCTCTAAGACCCAAAAAAACTCTTATAGGGAACAGCACACATGGTAAAAAAAAGGGGGGGGGGGAATATGCTTTGGTATGCCTGAAGCAAAAGCAAAGCACGATGCTGAAAACAACTAAACATCCAAAAACACAAACAAGAGGAAAGGTAGCAAGTTTTATTGTATTCAGTGGAGTGAAAAGCTTGTACTTTGGAGTTTGGATGGTGACAGTGGCTGGTTCTGTGCCCAGTGAACCCTACCTGTCGGTGAGCATTCCACCCCCCCAGCACAGGCTGTTGCCACTGCAGAAGGACAGTTGAATGAGAGCCTTCCGAAGCCTAGCAAGGGGAATGGAGCCAGGAGCAAAGAGTCACACTTTAATTTATACCCACTATGTCAGTTTGAGCTCATAGTGCAGTACTCTCAGATACACTTAGCCATGTCCCACTGCCATCCCTGAATGCCGTTCTTTGAGCCACAACGTCTTCTGTCCTGACTGTGGAGAAGGCTAACAATGAATGAGGTGAAGGATGAAGGATCTCATGGCAATTGCTTTGGAATAGCTAACATCCACACAAAATTAGACAGGATATTAATAAGCTGGCAGCTCACCAACTCAGCTGCACTAAAACTGTGCACAGCCCAGGACTTCGCCCTGTGTGTTCAGGGAGGTGGACTGGAGGGTGTCAGGGCTGGCATCACAGCCATAGCCATACCTGTATGCTGTGGGCTCTGTGTAGAGACTTTGCATTCATCACACATGGAATGGACTTGAATACCTTCCTAGATGAAGGGGGTTTTGCTCATCCAATGTTCTCGTGAGCCCAGGAAGCTGGAAGCCTGCTGTGCTGCAACATCAATATAGCATTTGCTGTCCACGTCTTGAGAACACTGCCCTCTGACTGAAAGCTCAACATGACATTTGCCATTTTATGTTAGAAATACAACTCAAACGTAACTAATTCTAACCTTCATCCCTTATCTGAATGTCATAATTCTTAATTTGCAGATAAAACTGGCTTTTAAATTAACAGATATGGCAAAGCCAATGATGGCAACTTTGTGGTTACGGATATTAGGAAATCTTGGCTCTCAAAGTTTCTGGGAGAAGACAAGAAGTTAACAGTTCAACTCAATATATAAACAGATACATGGAATCCAAGACAGAAATAAGGTGCTTGCTCACTTTTAAATCTTTAGTCTAGCATCTACTTATCGACCTGAAGCGAAAGACCAAAAGAAGAGACCAGACAGAGCTTCAGCTAAAATTAATGTCAAATGCTCACAGTTTGTAGTGGTCATACAGACCTTGTGCAAACTTCACAAACCTCACTTCATCCAGTTATGCCTTACGGGCCTTGTTTGAACATTGGGTGCTAAGAGGCATTGTTGGGGGTGCTCAGCAGCCCCTGTTGCTGCAGCTGCAGTGCGCAGCTCACTGCTCTGCTTGAGATGCCTTCCACAAAGGTGCCAGACCACAGCCTCCTGCACTGGTAAAGCTGAGTGCACTGGAGAGAGGATGAGCTGTGGGAGAGGAGCACCAGGATGCTCATGAGCAGCTCTGACACACCAGTGTTTTGCAACAAGAAATGAAAACTGCATGTTTAGGCCACTTACAGTAATGGGAGTGGGAGTTCTGTGAGGATATCTTGAGTTCAATCAATTAGTTTCCCTCCCAAGGCACAAATAAATGCAAATTTTACTCATTTACATTTCTCCTGCTGACATATTTCCTGGTGGTAATCCAAGTTCTTTTGCTTATGTGCCCATGTTTCTTCTTTTAATGTCGCAGTCCTGTAGTTACTGTCTCTCTTTCTCTCTTCCCCTGTATTTTTTGCACTCCCAGATGGCCTGGTTTGCTTTTTCACCTCTCCACTTTTTCTACCCCCTGTTGCAGACAATAAATGCAACAGAATAAAAAATTAAAAGGATCCACAGCCCTTGGGGAAAGCAAATCTCTGTCCCTTGAGGCTGACAGAAGCTGAACACACTGACAGTAGCTATGCAGGCTACCTTGCATAGCTGGGGTGGGATAAATACACAGTGTGTGTCCACGGCCTTTAGAAACATATTCTTTAAATGCATTTTGTGCAACAAACTTAAGCTGTGCTTTTTAAGCCTGACTCTGTCCCAGTATAATGCTACGTGGATGAGCAGGGTACATCAATGACAGAAGATGCTTTGACCTTAGAGGTGATTTCCTCTGCTACCTCTGAGACCGTGTGATTTCAGGAAACTGTCAATGTGTCACCCACTCTATCAAGATGAAATAAATGGCCTTACCCTTGCTGTCACTGAAGTCACATACAATTTCTGATTTCCTGAAAGGAGCAAACCACAAGTTTTATGAGTTATTCTAAGGATTCTGAAATGCAATAGGAAGAGGGGAAGCCTGTCTTCCACTTTGGCTCTACTTCCAACTCAGATTTCTCCTTTAGATCACCCTAAGGAGAGGATGAACACTGCAGCAAAGATAAGTTGGTGTGCTGCACAGGACTTCCACCTGAAACGGAAATGGTTTCAAAGTGGTAAAACTGAGACAGTGATCGTAAACATGTCCTGCTCCAAACTGCACAAGAAGAAAACAGAAAATATCTGTCCACCTCCAGAGCCAAGGGAACAAGCCTGTAGGCTGACTGCTTCTTTCCAGCTTCTTCCTTTAACTTTTTATTTTGTTCAGATACCTCTTGTCTCCACGAGTCCCCTTTCCTTGTGCAGCAGCACACAGATCCCCATCACAGAGCACGCAGTTGCCAAGTGTGACCCTACTCTTGTTCGTGTACCTCTCCAAAGCGCACAGGAAAAAGAAGAAAACTGTTATTAATAATCCTCTAGTCTGACCTTTACATTTTCTTGGTATATTACATTCTCAGGGGTGTGTTCATCAGAAGGATGAACTCTCCGTCACAGAGGAAAAGACATTACAGTGGTGGAGACAGAAAGCGAGTCATGTGGGCATCTTCAGCTCAATGTGAGATTGATTAATTTCTGCAACACACAACTGCTCCTGAATTTTGGGTTCACAGTCATGTTTAAAGTGAACTTATCCGCCAGGTAATGATTTAATTTGTACACTCATTAACTACTGTAATGGCCAGGCAGCAGGGTATTGATTAGGTGCAATGTATGCTGCATAGGCAACACAATTAATAGAAAGAAGTAGATGTTCTCTCTCTGACCAGTGACCTCCCTAAGCACAACATGTAGGGCCAGAAAAGAAAGGACCTGACCATGAGGTCCTAGCCTGGCCTAGGTGAAACAGAAATAAACTCACTGCAATATCTGGCATCCTTCTTAATGGACACAGGCACGCAGTGTCTTCTGATGGAATAGGTGCCAATCTCTCTGGGGCTGTTCCTGCTGTGAAGCATTTGTTCGTGACCCTGCCTGAGCCCAGACTCACAGATCATTTAAACACGTTTCCTGAACTCGGTTCTGGCATCCCAGCTTGCCATCGCTGACTGTTCCTGGAAGCACGCAGGGTGCAGGGTGCCAGCAAGGTGCTTGGCAGAGCAGCTGTGGGATGGGGCTGATGGCTGTGAGCTGCTCAGTGCTGCCTCCCTGCAGAGCCCATGCCGATCGGACAGGTTAAGTTAAATCCCAAGACTGGCAAAAACCTCATGGGTGGCAAGATACAAATGTTGGAGCTGGCTGGCACACCTGGCTAGCAGTGTCCTGCAGCTCCCATGACTGATGCAGCAATCCCCTCGGTAGGGATGCAGGCTTGTGCTGCAGTATGTGACCTGCTCAGCCTTGAGCGTTGCAGAAACAAGGAAGTGAGTAGCTTGTAATGGGTGTGTTCTGCTCACAGGGACTCTCAGCTTTGCTAAGAGCGATTTCCATCAAGATGTCCAACTTAGGAGAAAGAACTGAAAGTGATATTTCAGCAGTAAGCATGCAGGCTGTAAGCAGGGGCGTGCTGCAGCACCAAGAGCTGCTTGGAGAGGTCTGACTCTGGCATGCAGGATGTGTGGCCGGGCCCCAGAGAGCATTAGTCATGTTGTAAGGGAATGCTCAGAGCCAGCCGGAGATGAGTGTGAAGTGCAGCAAGACAGAATTGGCAGTGCTGTGCATTGAGGGTGCTGCCAGGGAAGGGGTCGGTTCCACAGCCACAGTTACAGCTCTGGTCAGGTACATCGGTTGCAGCATGGGAGGTAAATTTGAAGTTTGCTTGTGAAAAAAGAAACAGATGTGGTGCCAGGAGAGGGGCAGAGCAGGACAGCAAAGAGTCACCATTAATGTCCCCACTGATGGTGGAAAACACAAGAAGCCGTTCCCAAAGACGTGTATGGCAGGGAGCAAAGAGAACATGGGGCAGAGAAATGGGGACATTGCGGTGCCACATCCCCATCTCCAGCGAGTCGGGACCTCATAGCAGCGCACCTCGGGCGAGCAGCGCGGGGCTCTCGCATGTCGCGACACGCCCAAAGCAGGAATATCGCCTGTCGGCTTCGCGGCCGCGGCTCGCGGGGGGGTGGGAAACTTGACGACGGCGGGCGCCGGGGCTGCGGGCAGTGGGGCGAGACGGGGTGGGAGCACCCCGCCAGCGCGGGGAGGGGGCGGGCGGGGGCCGCTTTCCAGAGAATACGGTAAACATGTCCGCATCACGTGTGGCCGCCTCCCGCCGGCCGCGGCGCGGGGACCCAGCGAGGGAGGGGCGGGACCGCGCTCCGCAGCCCGCCGGAGGGTGCGGGGCCACTTTAAGAGGCCGCCGGGCGCCGCCGCCTCGCCCTGCCCGGCGCGGAGCATGCGGTAGGGCGGGCAGCGGGCGGCTCCGGCACCATGGGGCTGTGCTACAGCCTGCGCTCCCGCCTGGCCGCTGCGCACCCCTCGGTGCCCTACGGCAGCCGCGGCGAGGCGGACCCGGCGGCGGAGCAGCAGCAGTACGGAGACCCGCAGGTGCGGCACCGGCTGCGGCAGGACCTGGTGGCCAAGGAGCGGGCGGATAAGAAGCGGAGCAAGAGCATCGATAAGACGCTGAAGGCGGAGAAGAGGGAGTACAAGCAGACGCACCGGCTGCTGCTGCTCGGTGAGCGGGGAGCGGGAGGAGGCGGCGAGTCGGCGGCTCCCGGCAGGTGCGGGGCGGCCCGGCGCGGCGTCGCAGTCAGCGCTGGATGCTGCTCCTCGGCCCCCGGGCCGGGCGGTGGGCGGTGGCTGCCGGGGCAGGGCCGGGCCGCGCTCACGTGGCGGCGGCGCCTCAGCGCCTCGAGGCTCCGCGCGGGGCGGGCGGGGCGCGGGGGTCGCGCATCCCGCGGGGCTGCCGCTGCGTCCCTTCTCCCGCGTTAGTTGTCGGCACCGCGAGGAAGGGCGCCGCGTTACACCGGTGCGATCGTTCTGCGCGGAGAAAGCGTGAGGTGTTCGGCGCCCGTTCGTCTCCGAGCTTCGCCGCCGCTGCCTCCCGAAATAGCGGGGCCGGGCCGTGAGGCTCGCTCGGCTCGCGGCCGCCCCGCAGCACCTGCGCGCAGCCCGCCGCGCCCTGCGGGAGGTGCGGCCGCTTCCCGAGGAGACCCCGAGGCCGCAGCCCGAGCTGCTGCGCTGCGCGGCCCCGGGCGGGTGCCGGCCTTCGGTGGCGGCCGCGGGTCCGGTGCCCCTTTGTCAGCACGCGTCGCTCGGAGCTCTGCTGTCAAACGCGGATGGGATGCAGTGCTGTGAGCCGTTCGGAATAGAGGTGGTGTGGAAGTTTGGCGAGTGCCTCCGGAGCTTCCCAGCTGCTGAAGCGTGCGTGGGGCTGCGTGTGCGCAGCGGCAGGGGTTGTGCCAGTCTTCGTGCTGAAAGTTTTGATTCCGGAAACACTGCCTTGTCTCACACGGTTGTAACCGTGCTGGGGAGTGTCTGAAAAGGCGCGTTTCCAGCTGATGGGAGGGGGCAAGGAGTGCTCGTGTAAGGCAGTGAGGTCTGCCTGCTGCAAGCCTGTGGGTGAGGAAATCACACCTTCACCCAGCAGGGCGGGCTGTGCTGGCGTTGTGCTCTGTAGCTTCTTAATGTGTTTCTGTCTGTAAGTCTGTTTTCTAGTGAAGTGCTTGAAAACAAGCTATGAATATATTTTTTTTTCCTACATTAAATTGGGAAGAAAAAAAAAAAACAATAAACTAATGTTGATATTGATCTGCTTGTCCTTATGACCTAAACGTTGTCCAGAAGACTTGTGTGTTCTCCTCAGGTAACGTTTCAGCTGGCTGTTTTCTCGTATTGGTGCTGGCAGGCTGTGCACAGCATTGGATTTTGCAGAAGTGGCATTCCACTTGGAGTGGGTTAAACAACAAATCTGAGTAGTTCAGAGTTATCTGTGCTGAAGCCAACAGAGAGTGCATTCTTTGTCAAAGTACTGATTTATAAATCTGATGGATATGAGTCAGTGTTATGCTGGCAGTGGTTTATTATATTTCAGCCTGGACTTGAATAGCAGGAAGTCACTTTTTGGCCCTCTTGTAAATCTCGGGATGCCTAAGAGACCCATTTCCCCGCTCCTTGCGCAGACAGACAGTTTTCCCGTTGGCTTCCTTCCCTTGCTCAGTCTCCCTGTACCCCACTCTTACAGCTACTTGGTTTTCTCTTTCTAAGCTGAAGCAAGAAGTTTGGAGTGCATTCGGTTGGACTTCATGCGCATCTGCAGGTACTGCTGCAGTAGCTGATGTCTGTGTACCGAGGTGTAGCCCAGGTGCATATGGGTTACATCTGCAGGTTGTGCAAGGCATAATGTTGCCCTGCAGCTGGCCGAGGAAGCAGGAGCATCCAGCTCAGAGCTAAAGCAGTAGCTGAGCCTTCTTCCAACGAAAGGAGGTCACGGTGGGTAAAAAAGCTGGAGAAATGTGGATTGGGGATTTTTCCCCTCTTGATTTAATAGCAAAAGCTTCAAAAGGTACTCATGGCTTCCTGCTTGTGCTCCAAGCTCTGATGTGCTCCTGCACGTCCTTCAGTTCTGTAGCCTAGTTAACTGTAAGGACAACCTGTCTGGTCTTTAGGCATGCTTGCAGTCTGTGTATACCACTTTCCAGGTCCTCTCAGGCTGAACTCACCCATGTGAGAAGTACTTTGAGTTTATTTCTGCAATGGAGAAGGGAACTTGGCTATCTTTGTATGCCATCATAGATAGATGCACTTGTCATCCAGGGTACTTAACTGCAATATATCGAGCTACGGTATAGTGAGTAAGTGCTGTTCTGAATCTTACATAAAAGTGTTTCTAATACTTTCATACTTTGATGAAAATACAAACGCAGGCAGAGCAAATCTGAAGTTTTTGTAGGAGGACTATATTGCACAGGAAGAAAAAAAAAATTACTTAAAGCTAGAAAGTATCAGTGTGAGTAGGAACCATAGTCCCCCTTTCTGTGTGTATGCTGCTTGGTAAGCCACTGGATACCATATAATTAAAGATCGTCTTGTATGGTTTACATTGTGTTTTTTTTTTTTTCCCCCACAGGCTTGTACTTCATTCAGTGCACAAGATGGATGTTGTGCAGTGAATGAGCAGCTATTCAATATTCTTATCCTCCTCATGCAGTGTGTCACCCCGTGCCCTATTTACAGCGCACCATCCGTACCCCAGACTGAATAACGAACTGTTGAACTCGTGGGCTTTTCTGCAGCCCTTGTCACTGCAGGGACTGAATGTTCCATGTCAGTGACTGTGTCTGCATGGTGCTACTGTGAGATGAGGGGGCATCATCCTTTTATGGATGCTGGAGAGGGAAATGCCACTGTGGAAAGGCCAAGGTGAAAGCTGTCTGAAGCTACCATAAAGTTTGTATGTCCCATCTTTGTCTAATGCTAATTTTTCTTGATAGTATTCAGGTTCTTTTGCAGTATTTCATATGTTAAGGGCATGTATCTCATGGCTGTGGAGGCTCAATTGGTCAAGTTTTGGATGCTTTAACAGCAATCCAGGAGGTGCCAGGTGTGGGTTGGTGCCAGCAATTGCAGCACATGTTACTTGTTCTGCTCCAGAAGCTCAGCACCAGAGCAAAGCTGGTCTGGTTCTGCAGGGTATGTTTAATGGTGTCACGCATAATCATCCTTCATGTCATGATTTCCTACCTCGCTGTCAACATCCTAGCACTGCTCTGCCTCCTGCAGGGGCCAGGCAGGCAAGACTGAAGAAGGTATTCTTTTATAAAAAAAATAAACGTGGGCTTAGGTGCTTGATGAGATTCCATCTCATGTGAGCTTGTCACTGTAGACAGTAGTGTCATCATTCAATTACATGTCCCCTTGTTTCTTGTGCACCATGTTTTATGAGCTAAAGGGAGGGTAAGCCCTGGTAAAATAAATATATGATCCTTATTGGAAGATGTGGAAAAGGCATGGAAGAAAAAAAATAGACTAAAACTATAAGGGGAATCTGTATTTTGGTATTTTCAAATTCTTGAGAACAGGATTATTGAAACCTCTTATACCAGTTGGCATTTCTCTTCAGGAAAAGAAGGAATAGGGAGAAAAAAGAAAAAATCTGGGTTCAATCCTGTGGGATGTGAGATACAAGTGCCTCATAACAGGCTGCCCTGCTGCACGACTCAGCATCCTGCACACACACAGGCTCAGAAGGTGGCAGGACTTAATGGGCTGTCATTAGTGGTGAAGTAGGTGTAATTTTTTTCCAACAGGGCTCCCAGTAATTACCAGATACTACAAACACTTAGATGTGGGAATCTGTGGTTTCCATCTGTTGGGTACTTTCCGTTGCAGGCATGATGATCCTGCTGCAGACACCAGGAGGTGGTACGCTAATTATAGGTATCTTCATGATGAAGACAAGTCCTACTCTGTTCCCACTGTTGTATACAGAATGCACTCTATGGCACAGAGTGTTGTCCCTTAAGCAAGGATCCTCTGGATGTGGAGCATATTTCCCTGAAAGAAAATACCTGGAAAGCTTTGCAAGCTTAAACAAGGCTTTAACCAATATGCAAGCAGTGCTAGCTCCAGGAGCTGTGCTGCAGTTTGGTGAATGTTCTCTAGAACAAAGTGGTGTCTTCAGCAGTAGCACCTCTGTGCTTTGGGTCGCTTGTTACAGTAGTTCTGCTGTTCACTATTTAGAATTTCATACTAAGGAGTCAGACAAGCAGTTCATCATTCTTTGACTTTTTTTTCCTCTTTGAATGCTGCTGACCCTGACTTTTTCTTTGTAGCATCTCCACATAAACAAAACAAAATCATTAATGTCAGGCAGACGCATGGCATGGAGAGCTTCAGCTGGCATATTTGAAATCTGGCAAAGTTAGAGCTTCAAACGGGGTCTGCAATGGGAGGTGTCAAGAAACCTGCATCTGCACTGCTATAGAAGTGTCATGATGGAGGACTGCTGTGGGTGGCATGCTATTGTTGCTAGGTTGGTCCCAGCCAGAACTGCCAAATAATTGCTTTTACAGTTGCATCTAATGCTAATGGGGTTGTTCATGTAAGCATGGATCGCTGTGGGGAAGGGGCTGAGAGGTCTGGGGAATTCCCTGATTCCTAGTGACAGTAGCAGCCATGCACAGTGTGGTTATAGACATACATCTCTTCTCCTTCATATAGGCATTGTCTGTGTTAGTGGTAACCTGTGTTTTTACTCACTACGTGCCTGATGGGGTAGAGATCATAATAAGTGACTGAGGAAAGGCCATATTCATGTATAGTCAGGGATCTAATTTCAGGGTTTTATCAGACTTTTTTTTTTTTTTTTTTTTTTAAACTGAGACTGTACCCCCAGCATGTGCTGGTTTTGGTTGTTGATTCTGGTTTTTTGTTCTGTCTGTTTATTCTGAAGGAAAGCAGCAGTGTTTATTCTCCTCCTGTAGAGGAAGGATGGCTGCTGGATCTCCTGGTAGCTGGCTGTACCTGAGTGAAACCACCACGTTTCTTGCCTGTAAGAAATTAAGGCTTACTCAGCATGCATGCTGGCAGGAGCCCAAAGTGTGTTGTTAGGGCAGGTGACTCCCATGAAGCTTTTCTTCAGAAATGGGAAGAACTTTTTCACTTGCATTCTTTCCAGAGAAGACAAAAATTTCTTGGTTGCTCCTGTGCAGCTGTTACCTCTGTCTGCACTGAAGCATCTTAAATTGAGCTGTTCTCTGTGCTAGGGTTTCTGTAGGCTGGAGTGCTATGGTTGGGAGTAGCTCATGGGGAGCACCAGCACTAAGGAGATGAGAGGAGGACAGAACCCAAGCTGATGTCTCTTAAAAGAAAATGTACTTTGAAAATAAATTGAAAAAAGGAACAGGAAAAGAAGAGAGAGAGTACCGAGTGCCTTCATGTTATTTATTGTTCAAATTTATACTGCTGCAATAAAGTAGAAGCAAAGTCCTTTTGTCTGATGTGTGACGTGCTTGTGAAGTTTCTGGAGCTGCCTATAGAAATGCAGCTCAGACTCTCCTCAGTTTTCCAGCATTTACTTTACATGTGTCGGAGCTGTGCTTGTGTTGAAGGGGCATCTTTGGTGGGCCAGGCAGGACTGGCATGTACCTGGAGGTAAAATAACTGGTAGAAATCATTTGGTTTCGTCCCTTGAGATGGGTGAAAATGTTCCAATGCTGGAGGAATGTAGCTGTAGGTCCAGCTGTGACGGCTCTGGGCTTTGATGTCTGCCCATATTCATCTGTTAGAACAATAATTTCTTGTTCTTATAGCTTCCTTGGGAAGGAGAAATGAGAGACTCACAATGTCATCCCACCTTGACTCCAGATAGACACTACACCCTCATGGTCATGCATGTTATTGCTGCAGGTTGGAGAACAAGTTTCTCAGGTGACTTCCTTTCTGTTTTTCAACAGAAATGTGAACAGTTTTTGTCCCTTCTGTGCTGTTGATACCTGCACATCTTGATAAGGTGTGTTCACATTCATGAAAAGAAGCCACGAAGAGCACAGTTACCTCTAACTGCCTGTATTTCTGCCTTGTCACCTTTAAATCTGGGAGTGTACTTATTCACAAATATGCATGATTTCACTGAATATCCTTCAAAGTAGTATAAATTTAAAAAGGCAAGGAAAAAACTTGCCAATTCCCTAAAGTAAAAACAAATCCAGATACTTGTTATAAGAATACCCAGCTGCCAGCTGTGTTAATCCATAATATTCTAGATATTTGGACCTGAGGGATATTTCTCAAGAAGAGAATGTGAACTCCCTGGTCAAACAGGACACTGTAAGCTTTATAAATACAGCTGAAGTTTTCTTCATTTCCACTCATACGTTCCCTCTGCAAAGAAGATTCACCAAATCTGTGTATGAGCAGCACTTCTAAGATTTGTATGTCACAAAAAAAAAAAACCTTTGAGTATTCTCTGTATTGAGGAGTGTGGGTGGGAAGGGTGGTTAAACAGGCATCACAAAGTTGCTACTAGTTGCTTTCCAAGTGAAACGAGAGGTGTGCTGAGGAGGTTGTATTGATTCCCAATAAGGAGAAAGATGCAGTTCTACAATCTAGTCCTGCTCTGATTAGCTACTTCTCCTGTCTCCTTCGTAGTGTGTTGGAAGTGGGGGAAGTGCTGAAATCCCTGGGAAAACCCAATTAATGTCTGTTTGCAAGCTGGAGGAAGAATTTGAGTAATTTTCCTCCTACTGAAGGATTGTTATTTTTCTAAATCCTAAGCACAGCTAACCATTCTTGCAAGGAAGGATTTTCATAGATGTTAGCAAAGCACCAAATAAACCAGTGCCTCCCATCTCCTGATTTGCCCGCCTTGATGCTAAGCATGGCCCAGGGTTGTCCCGGTGTCCAGCATATATTAATATATATTAAAGAGCTGAATCCACACACTCCTGCATGTGCACAGGTTCGCAGGCTTGTTTGCACGTTGCAGTGTTGCCTCAGCTTTGTGACTTTGACCTCCAGGAAGTCTATCGGGTTCAGTGGAAAAACAAATGGAGAGAGGGCCCAGCCCCTTGCCATCCCACATGTGGACGTGCTGTGTGGGGATGGCACTTACTGCAGTCCCATTGGGAGAGAACTGCAAGAGCTTCTTGTGGCCACAGCCACTGCAGCTTCCCCGGTGTGCTGAAGGTGATTTATTTGTAGGGTAGAAGTAAATGTAACGTGAGTGGGGAAAAGTATTTTTATGTGGATTTTTGCAAATGATCAAGTAGCTTCAGGTGTGAACCAAGCCCTACATGAGGCTGCATTCCTACCCTTCCCCACCTTGGGGGGCAGTTCTCCCATCTGTGCCTATTGTGAGTTATAGGAGCACTATGCCAAACTAAGTTGCTTTCAATTTAGTTTTTCAGTTTTTTCAACGCCTTTCCCGAAGGCGTACTTTGGGGACACTCCTTTGATTACTGAAATTGAGTTGTATCTCAACCAAGCATGTTACTGGCTACTGAGTGGCAGGTGGCAATCGATGACAGAGATTCTAACATGTGAGCCACTGAGCATTTGCTGTGGGCCAGCACGTGCAGCAACCCAAGGCAAGTGAAGGGAGTTCTACTATGCTTGGCCCTGCAGTTTACAGGAATTTTGTAAAGCTTTTTGTTCCACAGCAGTTGGCATATGCTTGTGGAGAACCCAGCTCTGTTTTCTCATCAGCATGAACAAAAATAACTTCAGAGCTACATTTTTACTGTAAGTATCGTGTTTTTCTGTCAAGCTAAAACCAGCAGAATTCCCTGGGGACTGAGCTGTCATTTTATTCCCTGCTGAGCCTGAAGGGGCTCCATTTTCACCTCCTCCATCCAGTGCTGGGTGACAAGAGGAGCTGTGAGGCTGTGCAGCCTCTGGGCTCTGTTTGCAGCATGAGGTTCAGGCTGATGGGTGTAAGGCATCTGCTCTGTTGGGTTGCGTATGGGGAGTGTGGTTTCTGTCTCTGGTACAAACTTGCTATTTTGAACTTATAGTAATGCCTTGCACTACTGGAGACCTGTTTCAGGCATCAAAGTGAGGCAACCACTTTACATTAGTTCTTTCTGACTCTTTGCTTATGGTACTTTGACTGGGGCGCTGAGAGCCCTGCAGGCCTGCTGTTTCTTCCCTTGGATTCTATCAGCTCTGCAGGTTTCTTGACAGAGCTAGTTTCAGCCACCAGCATTGCTGGTACATCTCTGTGCTGACACAGGCTGTGATGTGCTGCGACTGTCGCAGGCTGAGTGGTCATGGTGGGCCCTGCTGCAGGGCATGGCCAACCCCCTCATGGACCTTTTGCTGTGCCTTGGCCTGGCACCGTGGCCCCTTCCACTGCCTTTCCTGCCCACCCTCAGCACTATTTGTCAGTCATTGGCTGTGTTTGGTTGGTTTTGCATTTTTCCTGGTGGCTTTTATGCTGAAATCTCAGTGTTGCTGATCAGTTGGGGGCGAGGGGGATGTTCTGGAACATTGGGGAATTTGTGGAGGTTTGGCTTTACAGGGGGAGGAAACAGACACTGAGGAAGAAGGGCATGCTTTTGGGAGCTGACAGTCTGCACCTAGACTGTTTTTCTGTAAATACCAGATAAAACTCTCTGCATGGAAGAAAAATACTGCATAATATAGTCCCATGATGTTTTCCCTGCCTTCTTCCCACACAGGAAAATCATGATTTGATAGTCCCAGTTTTTCTCTGGTGATTAGAAATGTAAAACAACTACCTTTTAGACGAAAGCTCAGAAATACTTTGTGCTCTAAACCTGACTCCTCAATGCCACCAGTGTTCTCGGTTCTCTCATTTCTTTCAGCTTCTGGGAAGGCTTTTCACTTGTCTGTAGCATTTCATGCTGCCCCACCTGCAAAGGCGGTGAGTGATGTTGGTCTTGATTCCCAGATAATTTCAGAAGAATATATATTTGTTTTTAAATACTTCAAATATTCATAAAGAAAGCTTTCTAGTTTTGCATATCCCTTGATATCTATGATAATTTCTTACATGTGTAAATTGTTGAATCCAAAAGCTTACTGCTACTGAAAAGCTGAAAGCAATTTGCAAAGGCCTGTGTGATGATCAAATTGAAATTCTGTTCCTGGGCTTTGGATCAAACCAAGAGTTTGTGTTGCAAACCCGAAGCAGTCCCAGTGGTTTTGGTATTGGAGCAAGGGCTCTCACCTGTGTGTCACTGTTCCCCAGCCAACACACTGACAGATCAATCACAAAACCATTCTTAATCCTCCTCAGAGAGCCACCTAGGTCAGCTTGAGTACCACTATCTGTCCCAAACTGTGGTTTTACTGTGTGGAGGAGTTAAGACCCCGTGGTATGTGAAACTTCCTTTACTGTCAAACAATTCTCTATTAGAAGGCTTGAGAATCTGTTGCTTCCAGTTGAGGCTTAAGTAAAACCTGAACACTGCAAAGACATTTACAATTCAGGCTTATTTTGGGAGGGGGTGAGGAAAGTCTTGATAAGTTATGCACTTGACCACATGTAGTTAAAAATATTATTTGGAATATAAACTTCCTTGTCTGAAGACCAGCTTTATGCACTAAGTCAAAGAGCACAAAAAGCAGTTCTCCTCCCAGCCTCCATAAGTATACCTTAATGCTGCTGAATCCTGGAAATTATGCTGGGCATGCTTTTTAAATGTTGATTTTGACTTCTTGCCTGGGACCAAGTGTAAAGTCTTTCCAAGGAAATACTTAGAAGACTTGCGATGAAACCCAAAAGCTACTGCCAAACCTTAGTTTTTAGAAGGGGAGTAGGGGCAATCTAGACTGTTAAAAACTTCCAGTTGTTTGTAATTAAATCCACTTCTTCTGTGCACAATAAACATATACTTAGAAAAAGATCCTTTTACATAATACTTACGTGGTTTACTTCTGTTCTTCAGCTGCTAAAAATCAAGCAGTAGGTCTGCTATTTCAGTCTGGAAGGTTACTGGAAGCTGGGAAACCAGGAGCGATGCAGCTGTGCCGCCACAGTGGCACGTACCCTCTTCATCCTGCGGTGACATGCAGGTTGAGCTGGGGAATCCTTATCTCATTGTGAACCATCCTTCCCACTTAGCTAGCTGAAACTTGTTTGGGATTGACAGGGATGAGAACAAAGAGGAGATAAAAATATCCCATCCACATGTTGCTCCTTGCCAGCAGCAGAACCACTCCATAGCCTTGGTGAAAGCTGTGGGACTGCAAGAACATCTTGTCGGATAGCTTGCTGCCAGGAGGGCTGGCAGGAGACAGGACCACTAAATCCTCATGGCTCTCCCCACCCTGATTTGGTCTGCCAGTGTTCCTTCAAGTCTGCTGCTGTCTTTCATTGAGAGAAGTAGAAGTACAGGGTGGGAACACTAGCAGCTATTGGGACAGCAGGTCAGGAGGTGTCCTGGGACGTTCAAGGAAAGGCTGGATGTTGTGTTGAGGGACATGGTTTAGTAGGAGCTATTGGGAATAGGTGAACGGTTGGACTGGGTGATCTTTTAGGTCTTTTCCAACCTTGGTGATTCTATGATTCTATGAAGCTGCTGCCAGGCATGCTGTCAAGAAGCTCTGTGCAGACAGAAAAAGAGGCTGCAGCTTCCCCTGTGTAAGGGAGGAAGGCTACCAGGCTGAGGCAGCGTGATTGATTTGTGGTGCCTTTGCTTGTGTCCTGGAGGAAGGAACTGCTCCAGGTTCTGAAGCAATTTGTATCTTGTTTTTTGTCATTTCTGAAGTCACCTCCAGCACGGTTGTTGGTTAATAGCAGGCATGAAATTTTGTTTGTTCATATACATATGTTATGGCTGCAGAAGTGCCACCACATCTTTTCTTGTAGACATGTGTTTCACCAAGCAAAGTGCGAAAACCCTCTGATTTTCATTGATAATGAAGTTGCATTAAAAAAGGCGAACATAATGTTTTGGTTTAACTGCTGTTGCTCTGCTAGTATCACTGGGATTTCCAGTCTCATGGTGAAAGGGATGTGCAGCAGAATGCATTCAAGCCTGAATGTGTGTTTATCCAGGAGGTAAACTTTGCATTTACCTTTGTCAAGGAAGGGAATTTTTCCTAGGACAGCGTGAAGAAATTGTCACTTGGCAAGTAAGTCACAGGTGATGTGAAACAGTAGAGAGGAGGTACAAAAAGAGTAGAGAAGAATAACTGA
Organism: Tympanuchus pallidicinctus; assembly: GCF_026119805.1. Taxonomy (NCBI): domain Eukaryota; kingdom Metazoa; phylum Chordata; class Aves; order Galliformes; family Phasianidae; genus Tympanuchus; species Tympanuchus pallidicinctus. The sequence goes on from NW_026294722.1 coordinate 2,889,107, forward strand.
GAGGTATTGCCCAATAAATGATGCAAGGACAACCACAAAGCCCTCCAGAGCAGATTTGTTAGGATTTGAAATGAAAACCCCAGTTGGTTGCTGAGATTATCACCCAGCATATGGCAGGGAATGTCACAGAGAGGTAGAATTAGCTGCTAATGATCTAGACACCACTTGTAAACAGATGTCTGCAGTAGTCACAACTGTGTGTTTAATTCAGCTGAAATCTGGATTACTTAACAGGCTCAGCATGGTGCTCGAATACTTGGGATCTTCTTTTCCATGTTCTCACTTGGTAGAGACTAAACTTCAGATCTCCTGCATCTCGCTTGGCTGTTTTTTAATCATTGAGACTGCTGAATTCACTGGTACCTGTCTTGTTTCCTTGGAGTTTTCCTGGTTGCTGTGTCTGCCACACCTGACAGCACTCACTGCACAGCCTAAGCCAGCTGTGGAAACTGTCTGCTTCATTACGTATATCCACCTTGGTATCTTCTGTTGTTATTTATAAATACATTTATGAATTTGTATTTAAAATTTATTTCTGAACACCTAATGTAAGCGACCTAAATTGAATTCCTATTTGATAATTTTTATGATGATGAAATTGTGGCTTTGACTTCTGGAAAACTCCTGTGTCGTTTTCAGAATGTCAGTTACTAGGTAGTTGGACCTCAGAATTCCTCTGGAATAAATTAAGTGCTGAGTGATTATTCCAATAATACCATTGGCACAGGCAACAGCTAGCTATTCAACTTGAACCCATGTTGCTTCAAAGTCTTTGGAAACTGTGGGATCCACCTGCTGCTTGTAAGATTAAGTTTGCAGTTTAAACCCATGTTCTCCTGACTCATGATCTCTGTCTGCCCTGGCACATCTGTTCTGAACTGAAGTGCATTCAGGCAGTTCTCCTGATTGTTTTGTATACCAACACCAAAAGGATTGTTCCAGGTTGTTTGTTTTTCTTTACAGTTTCATGAAGCGAAAAGCCCTGAAGCAGCTTTGAGCGGTGCCTTGCAGCATCCCGTGTCTGCTTTCTAGGATGGGCAGCTATTGCCCAACCTGTGATTCACACACTAAGTTTTGATGAATAACCTCATTCAGGGTGGCGTGCACCAGCTCAAAAATGTCACAGCTAGAGAAACTGTTAAAATTGGGTATGTACTGCTAGTTATTCCTTTAAAAAACCTTATTTCTTAATCTGAACTAATCACAGAACATTACAGAAGGATTCCTTGCAGACATAAGTACTGTTCTCAGTTACTTTATACCCTACTTTTGTTTGCCTATCTTTTGTTGACAAATGTGGATTTATAGGGCAGTTTTCTTTGATTGCTTCCCTTTCAACTTTGCCTGTGCCTTTTTATAATTGCAGATGATTTTTGACATACAAGCAGCACTTACACGAGTGCATTTTTGTAGGACAGATGGTGTAGTTGTCTAAGCTTTGGCAGGCTAGTCTGTATGCTTTAGGCTGTGTTGTTAAGTACACCTTCCTTGTTATGTTTCTGCTCTCTTAAAATTATTAACTGGCATACTTTCTAAAATGCTGACAAGGATGTTTTTAAACATTCTGAAGGACACTGACTACTGTTGAATAAAGTGATGGGGAAGTACAGTGCTGCAGGCACAGGAAAAATAAGAGGTTATGAAACTTCTTATTCTTCAGTGTTTCCTTACATTCTTTTTCTGTTAAGCAATCAGTATTAATGAGAAATGTATTCTCTGCCTTCCTCCTTGAGAAAACCATATGGTACTTTAAAATACTGTAGTGAAAAGTACTGAGTTTATTGGCCAAAACTGAGGAAGAGTAAAACATAGAAGTTATTAAAAACAAGGATGTTATCAAATGCAGCGTAATATTGGCAGAAGTTTGAACAGAATGATTTTTTTCAGGCTGACAGACGGTGACTTAAGTCAAGAGCCTGGTTATCCTGTTCATCCCTGTTTCATAGGGGAGCAGGGGAAGAAAACTCCCTAGGGAACAAGTTTCATGCAGTCAGAGAAATTGAAACATTACTGCAACCCATGGAGAATGGAGGTGTCTGTGATGTTCTGGGGGTAAAATCGTAGAGCTGGATCCTGGGTCTGACAGTGAGCAGCCCAAGCTCCATGCTGGCATCCTACAGGACTTGGCCACTGCAAGAAGGAAGATGGGAAGGATGCAGTGGGATGTGGGTGTCTATGATGACCAGAGGATGCTATTAAGGCCAGGGAAAACGGTGAAAAGGCAGTGCTGCTGCTCTGCCCTTAAAGGACTGCAGCAACTCCTGCCTTTCCCTTGAAGCAAAGTGGTGCTTGCATCTTCATTCCCAGTTTCTTTCATTTCCTGAACAGATGCATTCTCCTACTTTCTACACTTTCTACACTATCCAGAGCAAATGCATTACATGGAGGAAAAAAATAATTCTGAAACAGTTCAACTGTTTTCTTGTCCCTTTAGTCCTTTTTATCACTTTGTGTGATTATTTGGAAGGATAACTATGTGCCAACCTTGAATGCTTAATGTTGGGACTAACTTTTGCTTGCTGTTTACCAGAATAGCAGGGTCACTGTGTAACAGCAAAAGTGTAAGCAAATGTCAGCATATGGGTCACTGATATTTTAACAGAAGGCTCTGATTAATAATAGAACAAGGTGGTGGATTTTAGGGTGGGTTAAATTTATTGCAGGAGCGCCCTCAAGTGCTGGTACAATTTAAAGGTCTGATGTTCTCTCTCACAGGACACCACTGCGGGTTCGTTAGCTGGTGCTTGATGCTTTGACATGTTTAGCCCTGTAAGAGCATATGCATTACTGTGGTGTAGAGTTCAGTGCTTGCCAGAAACTGTGAGATTATTTTAAGTAAATAGCAGCATGAAACCAACGTGTGCTGGTTTGGGGTTTCTTCTTAAATTGCTGTGTGGTGAAGAAGCTTTTGTCAGGACCAGTTTGGTGGAAGTGATGGTAGAAGCAGTCCTGGGTGCAGGAGCTTCCTTCAGACAGGTTCTTGGTGAGCCAGGTCCCATAGGATTCCAGTTTGTAGTTCAGGGTGCTCAGTGTCAGCAGAGCCAAGTGCACAGCTCAATTAAATCTTCAGCTCCCGTGGCTGCATCTTAGGTTAGGTTGTGTGTGTGATGGAGAGGAGTCCTCTCTGGTCCGACTCGTTGCCTTAGCAAAGGATTTTGCTGGGTTTGGATGTGTTCACTCACTAGGTACTGGCATAACCACAGCTGTTAGAGGACTTCCAACTAATACACTATTTGTAGCAGTGTAAGACTGAATATAACTCGTGGCAGTACAAAGCAGCTGTGTTCTGCTAGGGGTGTTGGACCATCACAACAAACTGGTGTTACTGTGATTGAGTGAGGAGCCTGGAGCTTTTATTACCATTCTGCATCTTTGTGAGCTGAGTTCCCATTCTCCTGGATGTGGCTGCAGCAGGGAGCTCTGGTGACAAGCTCGCTCTGCAGCTTCTCAGCAGTAAAGCTGCAGTTGTATCCAAAATTGCAGTGTCTGCTTCAGCTGGCTGACAGCACTGGCTGTATGATTTCCGTTGTTCTCCAGAATCCCTTTCGGTTGAGCTTCTACCTCTTGTCTCCCAGCACATCTGATCAAAGCAGGTCAAGTCAGCCTTGTTCAGAAGCAAAGGCAGGATTGCTGAATGATACTGGGTTGTCTGGAGAAGTGAATTTAGACTGAGAATGATTCCACAGGGGTAATGCAATCATAGCTCCTAATAATTACCTAGATCTGCAAAATGAACATTTGAGGCATTGCTGAGAGAAGGCATCCTTTATAATCCTCCCGTTGTATTAAAAAAAAAAAAAAAAAGCCCTTTCCTCTTAATTCCTAAGGGGTATTTTTGTAAAGACACTTCAAAGTCTCTATTTTATATTCCTTGCATGTACTATTCAAATGTGCATTTCATGGCATCCTTTTGTGTGGGTTTCTACAGATCCAGAGAGAATAGCAATTGTGATAGTGATAGCAATCTGTGGAATGAAGAATTGCAACATTTGGGCCATATCCACTCTTTAAACGTTTGAGTCTAGAATCAAACAGGAAGAAAGTGAGAGGTCAGAAGGAAGAGAATTTAGAAATCAATCATTTGATATGAGAAAAATAGTGACACATCTTTAAAATAAACAAATCTAAATGTCAGTGGTTCTGTGGGGATCCAGTGGCCCAGGATCACTTGGTTTTGTTTCTCTCTTTTTTTTTTTTTTAAAGAAAAAAAACAAGGTTTTAAAGCTTCTTGGTCCAAATGCTGCTCCCAGCAACGTGTGTATAGTTGTGCACCACTCTGTTGTTAGGTGACCTTGTGCTGGCCTTGATTTGCACAAAGGAAAATGACTGCTCTTGTTTCCCTGGAGGCTTTACCACTCTGGAGCAGTGCTGGGAAGAATTGGGTTCTGTGGTCCAGTCCTGTTATGGCTGGCTGCTTGGTGCTGGTTGCTACAGGCTGGAGGAAGATGCTCCTAATTATTATGGGTAGAGCTCTGGATGAGACACTCAGCAGTCTCCTTATGATACAGAGGTAGTATATGAAGTACTTCATGTAGTGTTTCTGAATGCAGACGTTAAAGATGCTAAATATTGTGTTCATGGGAAAACTGTTATATTTTTTTCTTTTTCCCTAGTATAACATATTTTTCAGCATAGTATAATTTTATTTATGTATTCAACTTCAGTTTTATCTTACTACATTGTAAACTGTTTGAGGAACAACATAATTCTTTATGGAACAGTGTTATCCCAGAATAAATATGACCTCATGCAGAGGAAGCCTTTCACTGCCATCACACCCTGTTGGTGTTGTGGATGCCAGCCTACCTGTTCATCTGCAAGTCCTGCACAGCTCTGGGGTTGCTCTCTCTGGATGTCTCCCACCATTTGGATTCAGGCATGCAGTTAAATATACTGCTGAAGTAACAGAGTCCTTCATCCTGCCGTATAGTTCTACATGATCACAGCAGGAGATGCTAGATGTTCATCTTTTTCTGAAGGTGAAATAGCAAGTCTTATCTTAGCTGGAGACGTGAGGGTGTGCCACAGCAAATGTAAAGAGGTATTCCAGAGCAGGAGTGGTCTCCAGGAACGTCTTCCAGCGTGGATAGGTGCTTTAAGAACTGGAGTGTATTTTCACAGAGGATGCATGTGTTCCCTTTTCTCCTCATTCCTTTTGCTGAGTTGAAATCGGATACTGGACAGACATTGAGGAGATCTCTGCACCTCAGCTCTCTCTAACTCTGAGCCAGGTGCTCCGGAAATGGCTGAGACCTGTGTTGAAGCCAGCTCTGCAGAAGAGATATACACCAACAAGCATCACATGCTGTCACAGGGACTGCCAGTGTGTTTCTTTGTTCTGTTTATACCTGCTCTGCTATGCCATTCCTGCCCTGCCCCTCGCACCTCTCCCCCTAAAAATAAGACATCTCTGCTTGTTGAGCAACCAAAATCAAGAAGAATAGAAAAACAACAGGGCCGTAAAGAATAAGTAGAAGTTGTGATGTTGCCAGCTGTTACTGTCAATTGTTCTCAGGGTCCCATCATAATTGTTTTTCCTCAGAGCTGCATTTCATGGCATAGTGGCACTGAACTTTTGCTGTCATTCCAAACGAACTGCATTTTGTAGCTCCTTGAAGTATTGAGAAGTGTTTCAATACCTGAGAAACTTATGACCGGAAGGTATATTTGCCTATAAAGTTCCGTAACTCTGGGAGAACTCTGTTTTTTAGTGTCAGGGATTTCCACCTTTGTGGTAGATGGCACTGAAATGCTGTTCCATGGCACTGTAGCTCGCTGTATTTTCTGTTACAGCTCTCCCTGATGTGTAACCTGTCACCCTGCTGTGGAACTGGGGCTGGTTTTGCAACAGGAGACTAAAAGCAAGAACCTTGTGCTCCAGAGAGGAAATCTGCAGGTGTTGGAGCTTGTTGGTAGTGGGTGGGAAACAGCATTATGTGGCACCTGAGTTCCCTGATGGAAGGTGCTGCTTCTGCTGAAGTGGGCGCTGCGCCCGGCCCTCGTGGTGTTACCTGTAATCACAGAGCTGTTTATGCTACATGTGCAGTCTGTGAATCCTCCCCAGGTGCTAATGGGGATTTTTATGTTAATAACAGAGCAAAAATGCCACAACTTTAGAATCTCCTTGGTAGATAATCACAGCAAGTAGAACCCATGTACTTCTGCCTCTGGCGGTCGTGGTGCTGCTGGTAGGTCATCTCCCACCTGACTTTGGAGCTGCTGTCACCCCCGTGTCCCAGGCTGCCCCATTTGAGGCAGGAGCAGGGGCTGTTCCTGGGGCCACCTCCCAGCCGCCACCTCTGGGTGCCTCTGCAACAACCTCAGCACTGCCTGAGGCCAAGTCTGCTGTTGTCCCACAACTGTATCAGATGAGTTCCAGAGGAACTCCTTGGTCCCATGCTGACCAGGGCCTGAGCTGCCCCTGGAGCCCCTTTGCTGTGTGCTGGGTACATTCCAGCCCAGCATTCCCATCCCGCGCTGCTTCTGCTGGGCTGCTCTCTCCCTGACTGTTTTTCCAAGCACAAGGGCACGGGGCAATCAGTACGGCTTAGTGTCTTTTTCATTTTATTTCTCTCCTTTATCCCGCTCTCCCCTGGAAGCAGCAGTCATCTCACATCTCAATGCATGCTTTGTGGAAACAGAGCTGTCTGAGCCCTTTAAGTGCAAGATGAGCTCAGGTAGAAGGAACGCAAAGAGCTCCTTTCATCAGCCAGGGCCCCGCCAGCGGCTTCGGGGCATGTCCGGCCAGTTATAAATGGATCATGTGTTGCTATTTTTAGCCAAGAGAGGATTGTAAATATAAAAGGGTATAAAGTGCAGAACTTAGCAACAGTGGCGTTTGTTTGCTTTGCTTTTTTCTTTTTTTTTTTTTTTTCTTTTCTTTTCTTTTTTTTTCCCCCCTCCCCGTTGGCAGGAATATGTTTGGAGGGGAGTGAAGTTGCAGCAGGAGCGGGTGATCGCGTTTCGATTTTGCACAGCACACGACTTTTAAAATATATAATATCCATGGAAAGGAGGGGCAGCGGGAGGGGAGCGCAGGCTTTTCTGATATTGTTGAAAGAGATCCCAAAGTGCTGCACACAATGAAATGCAAGCGGGGAGGGTGGAGAGCGGCTGCGTGCGTGCAGGGGGAGCGGGGGCCATGCGGAGGGGCTGGGAGGAAGCTGGGGGCAGGAGGAGGGGGTGCGGATGGTGGGCTGGGGTGCGAGGATGGATGTGGGTTGTGGGATGGGGAGTGAGGGTGGTGGGCAAAGGGTTGCGTGGGGAGGAGCGGAGCGCTGCCTGAGTGGGGACAGAGTTCAGCAAATGGAAAACACTGACATTTGTAAAAATAGCAACTGCTGGGTTAAAAATAGCAGCTGGTGAAATAAACGTGCAGTAACTTCTGAAACCCCCATGGGAACTTCTCCCTCCTGATCCATTCCTGCCCTGTTCCCTATGCCTTCTCTGGCTAGAAATCCCAAAGCAAATCCCTCTGCAGATCAAAAATATTAAAGAAGCACTTTGTGCACTGCAGAGAATAAGATTTGGGTACTATTGGAATTTTTATGGATTTTTTTTTTGTTTGCATGTGCTGAAGCTTTGTGCCAGATGTGGGGGACAACAAATTCCTCTTTCGCCGAGCTTCCTGCACAGTCTTGGGACAGACCAGTTAGAAGGTTTGGGGGCTGCTTTTCACTTTTCTTCCTCACCTATTTTTTTTTCATTTTTAATTTTTTGGTATGTGGTTTCCTTTGGTGCTTTTTTTTTTTGTTGTTCCTTTTGCTCTGGTGTTCAAGACCCTCTGTCGCCTCTGGGAGTGCAGATCTCAGCGCTGTCATCCCATCCTGGCCCCTCGGCTCTGGCAGCGGCAGCAAGCAGACAGATGGATTATAAATCCTGCGCAGAGCTGCGGCTCAAGGGCAGCAGGCAGCCGGGGCCCCAAGCCTGCCGGGGCACTGGGCTCCCCGCAGCTGGGAAGGTGCGGGCTTGTCTCTAGGGGACTGCGTGGTGGCCAAGGAAGGAAGCAGCAAGCTGTGTGATAGGGAAGGGCAGGGAGACATTGAGTGGCTTTTCTTTGGGCTAGGAGGCTGAACGATCCCTTTTCTTAATGGGGCTGACAGTGTGCTGGGGAGCAGGAGGGAGTGATGGTTGACCTGCGTGCATGGAGATGCTCAGCTCTCTGCAGGGCTTGCAGGAGTCTCGTTGGAAATCTCTTGCAGCCCTGGCTATGAACTTGACTTGTTTTGACTGGACAAGATAACTGAGGCAGAAACAACTGTTGTAATAGACAGCCAGGCTGGTTTCCTGAAGCTGTCTCAGCCATAGGGTAGGGATAAGTAGAAGGGTCCTTAAGTTAGAAGCAGCTACAATTTTAAAACTCTTTTATTTTAAGCTAGAGATCTCAATCTTGCCGCCTGGCAGTCTGTCACCCGGGCTGAGAGCACTGCAGGAGTTCTGTGCTGACAGCCCTGGTCACTGCCAACGGGGTCTGCAGCTCATCCCTGCCCTGCGTCCATTGCCCTGCCGTGCACCCTGTGCCCACGCTCTGGGGCTGATTATCACAGGAAACACGCTGAAGGAGAGCGATTGCTCTAGATTCTTTGCTGGTGTGTTACCAATACGTCTGGAAATGATAGCCTTTAAGCTGCAGACGGATGCCTTTGTCCTGGTGTGTGCTCCCAGGTGTGGTCCAGGTGCTTCTGCTGCAGCAGGAGGCGGCCGGGCCAGGACATCCCAGCTGGCAGAGAGAGAAGGGGGGAGGAGATGGCTGTAATTGTATTTAGTAAGCTAAGCCCTCAGCATTAATTTGTGTGGGTTTTTTTAAGGATTGGACATTCCACAGCTTGTTTCTCTGAATCACTTTAAATTAGTTTTGATGTTTAAATATAATTCGTATGAAGCCTGTCTAAATCTTTTAACCAGTATATTTCTGACAGCCCAAATATGCTTTCATTTGCTAGAGTAGCAAAAAAAAAAAAAAAAAAAAGACCAACAAAAAACCTACTTGTATTTGAGCAAAGCTGTTTTGTTTTTAAGTTGGGTTGTTCAGATCCTTCTAATTTGATCATTTCATATTCAATTCAGCTCATAAAAAGTACGCAGCAACTCCTATTATAAATCTAAACTGAGCATTCATTTTCTTATCAAAATATTATTATAGAAAAATATTAGTCATTCTCCTTGGCATAGTAAGCAAAGAAACATGTGGATGTGTTAATTTATTCCAGACCCAGCGAGGAAGGATAGTTTATATAAGTAAAGCAAATAATTCTTGCCTATTTAATAATTAGATCACTTTAACGACAGTTGACTAATGGTCAGATGTCTGAAACACATTTTGGCCATTTCTGTTCTTCAGGGAATTTAACATTTAAAGAGCATTTTTTCCAGGAATTGTAATTTTTAAATGGTTACCTTTTCACATACTGAATATGTGCTGCCCTTCATAATTTATGAAGTCTGAACTGGACGAAAGCAGCTCAGATGTGACTGAGATTGGTCCCTTGGGAGCTGCGAAGGAATTAAACTGAGATTGCAAATCCTGTGTGTATCTACCTACAGTCCTTCACAAGATAGGTGTATTTCACTGCCTAGTGTGAGTAAAAAGATTTTGATTCTCAGAAACAATGAAGTTTTGGTTAGTCACATATTGTTTTCAGTGGTTAAAGGACTCTCGAATTTATATATCTAATTCCAAATTAGGTTGGTGGTACAGCTGTGGAAAGTCTCATTATTGCACTGTAAACGTGGCTCTGTGGTGTACAAAATTCCTGTATTTTCATGTAACGAGTTGTTAGATATTAAATTCTTAGCACTGGCTTCTGAGTTATTTTTCTGTTTAAAACTGTTTCAACGTTGTGTCCTTTTCCCAACTGTGGGGACACAGGCAATGTCTTTTCATGTGGGTAATTGATACCAGTGAGGTAAGATTAACTCCTAGGATTACGTTATTTCATGACAAAATTCCACAATCATACAGTTTCATTTGCCTGAGCTTTAAAGAAATCGATGCAGTGATTGTGTTACTGGTAGGTAATAAAATTAAGCTCCTTCCAATGGCATGATGGTGAGGATATTGTTTATAGAGCATGAACATACACAGTAAGCACTTAAACATTCCTGGGTATTTTAACTGCCCTCTAAAATAATAATAAATATATATATCAGAGTCAGGAGTACAGTAATAGTTTAGCATATTATTTGATATATGTTGTTAAAATGTCAGATAAACTGTATCTGTTGTGCAGAGAATATGTAAGGAGAGCTTTGAGAGCACATGCAGTACCGGCTTCTGACAGCACAGACACTCTGCTTCGGAGCAGCCACGGTTGTGGTCGTGCTTCCCTTGTTTGTTCAGAATCATTTTTGCAGAAGCAGAGTTTTTGGCTGCATGGCAGGCATTCCGTCCTGTTCTTTAGAATAATGACACTTCCTTATTAAAAAAAAAAAAAAAAAAAACAAACAAAAAAACAAAAAAAAAACCCAAAACAAACAAAACCAACGTAATTGCAAAGCAAAAAATCTCTCAGATGATTTCTGTTTTTCCTGGTAAGCTTTTCCTGCCGCATGGTATCACAGTGAGGACACAAATGAGGGGGCAGTTTGAGCCAACCTTTGCAATGCTTGCTCTTCTGCTTGGAAACACCCCTCTCTCTTTTAAAGTAATACTGAATTTATCAAATTCAAGATGAGATAAATTTATTTAAGCTATTGGAGAGTACGCTCTTCATTATTGCAATTAATTTATACATAGCAATGCATGAGCTCAGTTTTTAAGTGTTTAAGTTTTAATAATAAAATGGCTATAGTTAATATTTCTCATAATTTAGACATAGGATATTCTTAGTGATTTACAGCTGGTCAGATTTTTTCATACAAGTCACGTTACATGATTATCAGATTAGTAAACTTTCTTCTGTTGCTGTTAATATACTTTGTGCTGAAAGCCCTGGGTTTGCATGGGGCTGCTTTGCATGTATCTGAAGATCACTGTGTGCAGTTGTGCTGGCCGAGTGCTGGGAAGTCAACTTCATCCTGAGTGTGAACTGCTCTGTAATGCTTCAGCTGCAACATGCATGTTTAAGGGAGAAGTGGGGAATGTGATAGCAGCAACCGCAAATGGGAATTCAGTACTCTTAAATGCTGGGAGAAAGTAATGCTTGATAATTTTGGTTTAGAACTGTAGAAAGTTAAATTAAAATTCCTACATCTGAGTAAAAAATTATTTGTAGCATTTTTCTAAATTCTAAAAAGAAAAAAAAAATTGTGGAAAACAAACTGAGAAGCTGTAGCAAGGAATTTCTAAATAAACAAAGGAATGCAATTGATGCTAATTATGTCATTTGCTACCAATCCTTAGTATTGCACACTCCTCCCCTCAGCAGGAAAGTTAATTAAAGTGAAGAAAATGCTGGGGAAAGGGGGGTTCTTTTAAAGATCATAAACCAAATTTATTATTAACGTGATACAAGTGATACAAATAATTAAAACCCCCAAATCCTGTCTCAGATCAGAAGACTTCCTGGGCTGGAGGTCTGATGCTGCTTCCTCAGTGCTGCTCTGCACTTTCCTGCGTGCAATAAAAGGAGCAGACATTGAAATTACTTCTTATTAAAAGCGAGTACGTATCATCAGAAGGCCATGCTGGACAAGGAAATGTATGACTCGTTTAGCAGTGATTTTGGATTATCTGTAACTATTTGCTGTGCTGGACCTGCTGAGCTCCAGTCCCTTTCTGTTTATATGAAAGTATTTTTATTTTATTTTATTTTATTTTTTAGTGAGCAGTGTAGGGAAAAGGCAGTTTGGCAAAAAAACAAAAACAAAACCCAACTGAGTATTGACCTGGTGTTTGCATATTTGGGAAGGATTTCCCTCTGAAATATTCCTAAGGCATTAGAGAGCTGGAAAGGAAAGGGAAACTCACTGCAGTGAAAACCACTGATGCAATTAACATTTGCTGAAGCGAGGCAGGGCTTTCAGATGTAGGAGCTGCCGACAGAGCTTGCTTGCAGAGCTTGCTTGCTCCTGTGTTTGTACTCAAACTGGGGGAGATCAGCAACTCGCTATTGCAGTTTCTCCCATCGCGTTGTGCTGGTTCTCCTGTGACCTGGTGGCCCTGGCTGAAAAGTCAGATTTCGTTGTTGATCTCCTCGTTTGTCCCCCACACCTCAGGCTTTCTGCCATCCTTCTGCAAATGTCCCTGAGTCAAAAACCAGTGCACGGCAGGTACCAGCGTGCGTACTGCTGGTGTCTTAAACGTCTCCTCTCGGATGTCTCCCTGGGGCAGCGTGTAGCTGCGGAAGCAGCCTCCAGCCGACCATCAAGGGGCATTCCCTGCAAAGAAACAAAGTTTCTCTCAGCGTTTTTGACTTCTGGCTTAACCAGAAGTGCCGCCCGAGAGCACTGATCCCACTTACCCTGCTTTTTTTTTTTTTTTTTTTTTTTCCCATGGAGTTTATATGTGTGTGCTTCTCCTCGTGCAGTTACAACCCTGCGAGCAGGCAGGCTGTAGGATTGGGATTGCTAAAAGCACTGTGCTTTACCACAGCTTGGCAGATGCAGTGCCCAGTCGCAGAGAAGCCTTCCAGCTGCGGCTTCTTCTTTGCCCTCCTGCCCTGGCATGCATTTCTTCCAGTTTACAAAACTCCATCATATTCCCCAAATCCCCCCCCAGCTGTTGCCAGAGGTCTGGGCAGAGCCCTGGGCCTTTGTGCAGCCTGAGGGAGGGGCCGCTCAGCGCCTCTCTCACGCTTTCTCCCTCCCAGCCTCCGCTCCACAGATGTGCTGTATGAGTCCACAGGAGATGTGAGTGCTCAGATGTGAGCTCTGCTCTGCTGTAGGAGTTACAATTCACAAATGCAACTTAAGGGTTTGAAGTTTGTGCAGGCCGGCAAGTGAATCCAGCACCTCGCCAGTCACTGTGGCTGCAGCTGCCCCAGGCAGCAGTCATGCTCACTGCCCAGCAGAACGGCGGCACTGGGGGCTGTGATGGCCCAGTAGTGGCTGAACTGTCTGCACATGGGAAAATCAGGTTGCTGTGGCTGTGCTGAATATGAGAGTTTTCTGAGAGAAGCTGAGTGCTTGTTGTGCTTGCTTTTGCCACAGCAGGGCACACCTGCAGCCCGCACACAGGCAGGGTCCTGGGCATTTCTCACCTGTTTAGTGTTTTCTAACAAAAACCATGAGCCAGGGGTGTGGTGTGGGGAAGGTGTGATGCTGAGGTGCTGTAGGAAAAACAATTGAGTATAATTCCCTCTAGACAGTACATCTTACGGTGCAAGTTCTGTGAAATAGACAGCAGAAGGCAAGGATAAGCACTGCAATAGTAACTATGTTGGTTCGGAGGTGTTGTGCATCAGTACACGTTATTTTGGAATTATTTGGACTTACACTGAGATCATCCCTGTACAAATCTGAATGCTTTGCTCTTATTCAAGCTATTCCAGGCTGCCCATACGCTGAGTAGACAACCAGCCCATCATTTCTGTAATTCTCATAATCTAATAACTGCCTGCCAGAGCAGCAAGTAACTTCAACTAAAATCCATGATGTACTGCCTTGATGCAGATGTGTGTCCTGGAGTGAAGATTAGCTAAAAATGTACTGAAGGCTCTTCTGTGCATCAAAAGGCTGAGGTGCTCCTGGGACTGTGGCCATGCTTCGGGTTTTTCTCTTATTCCCACCTATGTGGCGGGGGGTTGGAGATTCACGATCCTTGAGGTCCCTTCCAACCCTGGCCATTCTGTGTGGGTTTCTATGATACGTGTGTGTGTTTCAGAGAGTGTGACAGTTGACTGCCACAATTTCAAGGCTGGGAAGAATGCTGTGAAGGGAATAACCATATCTTCCACTAGGAACAAGGTAACTGCTTTGTTCCATGGCAATTGGTTGTAAGAAAAGCCTCCATCCCTAGCAGCCTGGATGGACAGACCTCCCCTCCGGGCACTGTGGAGAGTTTTGGCTGCTCACAATTCACTCATTCAGGTTTTTTGTTTGTTTTTAAGGAAGAAAAAAAAAAAAAAAGAACATTAATTATTATTTGTAAAGCGTTAGTGTGTCACTACAGAGCAGCCCAAGTAATGTAATTTTACTATAGTTACCTAGCTTAAAATATATAATTTGTTTAGCTTGCTGTTGCCCTGCTGGCTGCTGCTTTTGAGCCAGAAGTGGTCAGAAGTGCCCAGCGGTGGTGCTCGTGGCTCCATTGATTTGGAGTGGCAGTGAAAACTCTCCTTTGATGCAGACCTCTCTAGTTTAGCACTGTAGCGCCAGCAGAAACATCATGTGAATCTAGAATTTGTTTTATGAACTTGTTGTAAACCAGCCATTTTGCAGTCCTTCCAAAACCTCCAGAAACAAAGCCCACCCTGACAACTCCCTGCATGGTCCAGATCACCGTTTGCTATTCCCAAAAAGCACACTGTTTTAGAGGCAGCACCTGTGAGAAAGTATTGCTTTCTCTGTAGCTGTAGAGGAAAACATTACAGGTACTTGCTGGCTGGAAACGAAAGATGCAGCAAGCAGCAGCTAGTTGCAAAATAGCTGCTTTAAAGCAGAAGCTGCTTGGCTCAGCCAGAGCTGAAGGGCCAGCCCCAGAATGGAATGCTTATAAAAATAAGATGGTAACCATGCAGCAGAGAAGGAGTAGAGACCAGGAAGTTTCAATGTTACATACAACACGATACGCTGCTTGGAAAAATATTGTCACAATTATAGAGATACAGGCATGAGTCCATAGTTGAAAGGCATAACTGAGTATCTATCATTAGGGCGATTTTAATCTCTCATTTCCAATTTTGTCTGTGGAAGGAACTCCTTTTGGCTTGAAAATTCTCATATGAAATGTTCAGCCAAAGTAGATGTGTCTCATTTGGGGAAAAGTTTGTAGTAATTGGTTAAGGCTGCTTTGGAATTATAGAAGAGAAGAAACTTGTCTTAGGCTTTTTCAAAACTTAACAGTATACAGAGTTGTTTAAAGAGTAACAGGATGATGGATTTCTTTTAGTTTAACTATGTTGATGTTTTGTTTTTTTTTTTTCTACTCAAAATGAGATAAAATGCTCCTTTTCTTGTAACCTGATGGTGAAATGACATCAAGAGAGCAACTTATGAAAGCAGGAATGTTGCAAATCCTCAGTCATTATGAGTAGCAGTAGCATATCTCATTTTCTATACTTAAGAAATAGTGTGGTTTGTATGAGAAGTTTATCTCCTTTTTACGTTTTTTAGTAAAGGAAGCTGATCTCAGTCCTCATGGTTGAAAAGACAGGCTGCTCCTTGAGCTCTGATTGTATCAGAGAGACAAGTTTTGGTAGGGGCTGTGGATAGACAAGAACTAACAAAAGCCACTCCAATAAGGCAGCGTGCGCCAGTGAAGAAGGGGCAAATCTGATCAGTGGGGCTGACACTTTTCCTCTTCGTTGTGTCAGCTGGAGAGATGCTAAATTCGAACAGCACTCTGAGTTTAAGAATTATTGAAGAATTTATAGTTGAAATGCTAGAGAGAAACCAGAATTACTGCTAGCCTGGCATCTTATGCATTTGGGTAAAAATGGTAAAGCAGTATTTAATCTTCTTTCTTTTTTCTTCTCCCTCTCTCTCGTGATGCATCAGGATGGCAACACAGAAACAGATTTAGTTTTTTTTTAATCTTTCTCCATTAAGAGTATGTCAACAAAAAATAACTTCCTGTCTTTTTAAAAATGCTGCTGCTGAAAAGTGAGTTGATGAGCCTTCTGAGCAGTCTGCTTACGGGCAAACCGTGCCTTCCTGTGGCATCCTGTAAAGAATGAATACCTTATTCTTCTCATTACAAATTTGTAGCAGCAATCAGTGAAATGTGGTAATAACTTTGTAAAAAATATAGCCTATGGAATAATATTTCAACAATATATTTACTTTCCTTGCTTTCTTGAATTTATTTTGCTACAAGGGGGCAGAATGGGTCATCTCTTAGGTGTTTAGTGGCAGGAAGACAACTTGTTGGTAGGTGGGTGATATTCTGCTTGCCTTTTCCCACGTTTTGTGTGTTGAAATTCCAACCTGCTTAGAATGATCTTCAATGAGGCATGTGTTCTCAAAGTGGTATCATCCTATGGGCCAGCCTTTGGTTAATCGTGTTACGGCCAGCTCTGTCCCTAAAAAACATCCTTCCAGCTGTATCTGGGTTATGGTGTGTGTTCTGCTCGAGGTTTGTAAATGACACAGGTGTGGAAGACACTGAGTGCACCCATGTCTGATGGTGCACTGAGTGCTCTTGGGGCCAGCCTGTGCTGCAGCCTTGTTGTTCATACATGTCCTGGCTGATACCTGATGTCCTCCTGTCCTCAGCAAAGTGCTGGACATCGTAGGACACGATGCAGTGTGTCCCTGCGTTGTGTGAGCCCTGTTTGGAGCCTCAATCCCTGTAGGTGTATAGGGGTATGGATGTGTCCATCGCCGTTACAGAGCTGGCAAAACAGGTGCTGCCTGAGAAATGGGGTTGTGTTTGGTGTAACTGTGGCATTGATGAGCCAGATCACTTGTCTATGTGGCTTTCCCTTTTTCTTAAAGGAAATCTGTTTTTTCTCATCAAAGGCAAAGATCCTCTCCAAAAGCAGTTGGAAAGGAAAATTAAAAAAAAACAAAACAAAACAGGAACAGATAATCCATTTTCCTTCTGAAAGAAAAGTGGCGCTGGGAGGGCAGAGAGGCTTGTGATCACAGGAGGACAGCAGTGGAGGAGCTGTGCTGCAGGTGTCTGTGCTTGCTGAGAGCCCAGGGTTCAGCAAGTCTGTATTTTCACACGCTTGGAAAAGATAAATGTTCTGTGTGGATTTCTATTGTACTAGTGTTGCTTTAAAAACCTTCAATAGAAACTGTTTGAAAGCATTTTATTTATTAGAAAGACCTGGGCTGACGTGATTCACCTCGGCGAGCACTGAGCATATTATACATATCATCTTGGTGAGGTCTACCCAGATACTGTGTGCTCTCGGAGGCGCTGCTTCTGCCAGAGATGTTGGTGTTTACTTAGCAAGCAAGGCAAAATTCTTCAGAACCAGCAAAAAAACTAGGTCTAACAAAAATAGTTTAAGTAAACAAAGATGTTTCTCTTCTGGGAGAAGGTAGCATGTGCCTGTGTAAGGACACGATCCCTACAGTCTGCCCCACCATGGTTTATAAATAAAATAAAAAAATCCGCAGTGGGAGAGTTGTTTTTTTTTTGTGTTTTTTTTTTAAAAAGAGTTTAGTTGCTCTTCGTTTCCAAGTGCTCACACAGACTGCTGTTGTTTTCTGCCCACTTTTTAGACTACAGTTTTCCTATGCGGTGTTTGGGATTTATCACAAGTGCTGGCTGCTGCTGGGGGCATGGCAGCAAGGCTGGGGGCTGAGCCAGCAGGCAGCCGTTCCTTGAGGTGCTGGTGGCACCTGCCAGGCCACAGCCCTGCTCTGTCACCTTGTCACCCAACAGATAATCTCTGTGGGGTGCGACAAGAGAAGTATGAAGGCAGAAGGTGGTCGCTCACTGCAGCAGCACCGATCCCACGCTTTGTGCTTGAGGTTGCAGTGACTGCTTGAGCACTGGCTGCTGGGGTGGTGCCATTTCCAAAAGCAGCAGTCTGTTTATTTTTACTTATTTTTCAATCTTTTGCCCTTTAATTTAGTGAAAGTAAATGGGCCCAGTGCTTGTGAGTGGGTAGTGCAATGTTTTCTGATCATTTCAAAAGAACAAGTAGTTGGTGATGCTGTGTTACTGTATGGAGGAGTGTCTTGCCATTGGGGCAGGGCTGATCAGTGGAAGCTGCTGCAGGCCGATGCTGCTTCCACAGTACCACTTTCCTTACTGCACCCCATGAAAAACCAATTCCTCTTCTACACATGCGATGAAAGAACTTCGTTTTTCAACCAAGATTAGTTTCTGTCTCGGCAAGTTCATTGGCAGTAAAGCTTGGCACAGCACAGACCTGGGGTGTCAGGCGTGTGCTGCCTGTGGCATGCCCTCATTCAGAGCCAGGCTTTCATGTTACATTGGGTCTGAGAGCAAAAACACCAGTTTGAGGACATTGTGGACCTCCAACACCGTGACTGAGCTGTGCTGTAAATCCTGTGAGGGCTGGGGACGTGTAACTTCACTGTTACTGTAACTTAACAGCAGCCTAACCAGCCCCCTTCCCATCCCTCAGTAAATCTGCACCTGCACGGCTCAGCCTGGTTGAGGATGGAGCTGAAGGCAGTGACCTTTGCTATGCAGCAGCTTTACTGTCCTCTGTTCCACCTCAGTGGTCACCTGCATTTCCAGGAAGTGCACGAAATGAGCAGGACGGATTTTGTCTTTATGGGCATCCTGTGAGGCTTCTTGCCGTGGGAAAGGGTTTGCTTTTTGCTAGGAAACTTGTAGCTCTGCTTAAACTTTTTGTAGTTCATGAAAACAGAAGGAAGGTGCATGCGTGTAGGCTTCAGCCTAGTCACACAGCTAGTTTTATATTGCTTGAAAACGGGTTGTTTCACTTGACCTTGATGAGAGCTCAGATGAAGTTGCTGCAAAGGGCTATAACTTAAAATGTGGCATAGGATGGTCTGGTCCTTTCTAAACCTGTCATAACTGATAAGCTAGATACTTTTCGTGAGGCATTTCATAAGGTGCATAAACAGTGGAGAAGACTCGTACTTTAATTCCAGTAGATTACTGTCACTTGTCCAGGCAGAAAATTTAATTCATTTCTGCATCAAGCTGTATTTGTGGCTTAAGCTTGGATGCCTTTAAAAAGACCAGTCTTTATTTAAAGTATTTGGGTGCAGTATCAATACTTTGAAATGCAGAGAGCGACGTTCTGTTATTTGAAAGGCAGCGATAGAAAAATGTGATATCTGTGATAGTCTCAGCATGCTCAGTGTCATGTCGTACCACCTGAAGCTTCTTGGGGCGTTTTCCTACAACCCTGTTGGATCAGACCCTGCGTGGGTCAACTTCTGCACATTTTTTCAAGCCAGTGGGATTGAAAACAAGGATGTAGAGACTGCAAAGTAGTGAAATTGCAAAGGGAAGACACTGGAGTTGGAGGAAAGGGACTTCAATATTTAGTTTCTTTTTCTTGGCATTATTTAGACTCCCAAATGACTGCGTTTCTAGTTTTCTAGCACAAAAGAGGCCTCACAGCGTTCAGGATCCTCTGTAAAGTCCTTGTACAGATCATTCTGTTTCCCAAACAGTTTATCTCGTTCAATGATATTTTTATTTCGCAGCTACAGTTTATACACCCTAATGTGTGGTATTTTTGGAAACCTCCCATTTATCTAACAATGAAAGCCAGGATAGAATATCAGCTTCCATTTAGATTTTCCTGAATTTTCTACCGTTAAACCAGTAATTTCTTTTAAAATTGAATTTTCTTTTAAGGAGAAAGGAGGAAATAAAGGGTAATTAAAGTGCAATTTAAAACAAACAGGATAAAAAAGAAAAAGAGCATCGATTTCAGATAACTCAGATAGTCTAGGTGGTCTTTACTGCAACGTGTGTGTCGCTATAAAATGCACTCTGAATCGCAGGCTGTAACTGTGCTGCAGCATGCAGTGTGAGTGCTGCGAGTAAACGTGTGCTGAGCGTCGTAACGTTCAGTTGGTGCACATCAGTGCCGTGGCTTAAATACGAGCTGTGGGGAGAGACCATGGCAGTGGGGAGAGGGGATGGAATCGCAAAACGTTTGCACAAATTGACTTCTTGAAAATCAAAAAGGAGGTGGTGCGTTTTGTTTTTATTAGACCCAACCACCTGAAGGGAGCTCTGTGCGTGCAGTCGGTCACAGTAGCACTTTCATTTCTGTCACAGAGGTCTAAATAAATGAATTGGCCATCTGCAATTAATTCGCATTGTACAAATAGTTTGAAGACTGAGTAGTCTGTCTTCTGAACAGAGCAATCTATTTTTAGCTTTTCAAGCAAGCCTGTTTTGTGCTCTTTGTAGAGTCAGCGACATTCTTTCAATTTTTCAGCTTAATTAACACAAAAGAAATTGTAATCTGAGAAGGCTGCAGAAACAAGAAGCCCCTGAAAAGCATGAATTTGCAAGAAAGCAGATGATGGCAGCTTTGCAAAAGATAGGCAGCGAGCGGAAAGGAATAAGTTGAGAGCAGTTTGGGGGATTCTAGCTGGGTGCTGGGAGGGCTGATTTGATTTGCAGCGAATGCTCACGGGTCCTGTAATGAAGGGGAATCCTGTAGTCTGAAAATAAGAGCTAGAGAAAGAAAAAAAAATCATAGCTTTCTGAAAGAGATGATAACCACTTGTAGATAAAGCAGATTTTGGTGGAATTACATACAGCTGTTTAGCCCGGGTGTGAGCATTGCTGTCTGCTCCCTGGGTGCTCAGGGACTGCTGGATCCCCTCTAGATGGACTCTGTTTGCTGTTATGGGTAAATCCATGCACGTTGATTGGAATCATGCTCTAGCAAATACAAAATCTACGTGCCTCAGACATTGTATTCTGAACTGCATTTGTTAGAAGATTTGTAGTGATCGTTTAAGGGAGAGAAGGCATAGCTTATTATGCAGAGGGATTTTAATTAGAGTGTTAGTTCTAGAAGGAGGATGTTAAAAAAACTGAATAAACAACAGACCACCAATTGCAATCATGTTAAGAAATAGTACTTTGAAATGACAACATTCTGTGCCTGCTGGCAGGTGCTTTTTTTTCCTGTTTAGGTTTATTAAATTGAGAGCATGAGTATTTCCGTGCATGAATACTGTGCTCTTGTAGCATGTAAACTTCCCAATGAAGTATCTTCCCAAGTATCTGTTAGTGGGTGCATGTTTAAAATGTGCAAACAGCGAAAGGAGAAGTCATAAACCTTCCTTCTTCAGATCTGTGCAGAGAAGCCCCACGTACAGCACTGGAAAGCACTGTGGGGAGGCAGGCAGCCTTGTCCTGCTGATTGCCACTGCGCTGTGCGAGCACAAATGGATTCCTGCAACGACCGCTGCTCCCATTGCTATTGCGATCCTAAATCACCTGTCCTGTCTTGTGACAGATAAAGTGTACATTCTGTGCTGTATAGCGTGCAGTGTGTATTTTAGAGGCATAAAAATACAGTGACGTTTCTAATGGGGTTCTTTTGTGACTGTTGTGGTAGGCAAATCAAAGAAATTCACCACAAAGATCCACCTGAGACTTCAAATACCAAAATAGCTCTGAATATCTGTATCTCCCCTTTAGATGCCGTTGAATTTCTTTCCCCTTTGAATCTCAAGTTAATCTGATTCCTTCCCAGTATTTTTGTGAAGTCCTTTTGCTCATAACAGAAGAGATGTGCAGCAAAAGGGTTTGTTTAACAAGCTGATTTTAGTTCTTGAAACTCCAAGCACTTTCACATATATCAAACTGAAATGGAATCCACAAGTGATTTCTGATTAAAATTCTTCAATTTCATAAATGTTCTCCAGTAGAATGCCATTGGCTTGTTCATTCTAACCAGCTTTGTAATACAAGAGCCTGACCTCGTAAAGCAAGCAGGAGGGCTGACAGTCCTCGCTTTTCCTCACTGTAGAAACAGCAAATGAAAGCTGCAGCTGGAGGAAGAAGTTCTTCTTCAGGAACAATAAGAAATGTTCACAGTTGTTGGAAAGCCCACATGGAGGGTTAAGGAGGGATAACTGACAAACAGTGCTGAAGGCAGAGGGGAACTGTGAGCAGTGTTGGGAAGGTTCTTTGCTCACTTAGAAACTCTGGAAACCAAAGTAAGGTTATAGCTAACAGTTTCTTTCAAAGCATTCATTGCTTCAAGCTTCTCGCAGTACCAGATCTGGTGCACGTCTGTGGCTGTAACCAGCACTCGTATGAAAGCTGCTGGTCAGAGCTGAGTGTCGGTGATCGAAAGTCAGTCTGTGTGCTTCTTTTGCCCCACTGCTCACAGTGTTCAAGGAGGTAGAAGAAAATGAATGTTAATAACGTTCGTTCAGTATGTAAACAAGGAGAAGAATGCAACAGGCACAACAAATCAGTGAACTGAGATTTGCTTATTACCTGAGTTCCACTTGCTGAAGTTTTCCGTCCTGAGGTGTATGCAGCTGTGCCTTTTATGTCTGAGGACTGAAGATACCCATAATATTAATGGGTTAATGTGTTCACTGTTGATTCTTTTTTAATAGAGGTTTGTGAGTACTCATTAAACAATTTCAATGTGTTAAAATCTTCAAGGTGGGTTTCTGTGATCTTCTCCATATTCTTGAGGTTCAATTTTAGGATCTTTGTTTAAGGAAAAGTAAATTTAATTCTTTATAATTAAGTGCAGTAAGAAAACAGGAAATGTATTTTTTTAAGCCCTGTGAGAAAGTCTGTTTAAGGATTCTTCTGTACGAAGTAAATTCTAAAATACCAATGTAGTGCAACAGTTGTAACATAGGTAAGGTACTCAGTCGTGCCATTGGCTTTTATACTCAGCCAGTCTACTTGCCAACATAAACAAAGACTTGAAGGCTTATTTTTTATTAGAATTCATTTCCATGCGCAGTTCAGACAGAATCCACTGTGAACCTTTGAGTTCGTTCACAGTGCGCTAAACATTGCTGAAATGGTTCTGAAAGTGGCCAACAACATTGTCGCTTCTAAAGACAGCAAGAAGGGGTCTTCTACTTCATTCTTCTCACGCGCTTCTCTCTTAAAAGTGATACGAAAAGGCATAAAATGTTTCCTTTTTTAAAATGCTGTGCTACTCATTGTCTTTTCTGATGAGTCGTAAGTGTGCACTGGTCAAATCTGCAGACCACCACAGCATTAAACAATGGTAAATATTCTTTGCTGCTGATTCATCCATGGGAAGGATAGATTTAGCACCCGGCCTGTGGGCACTGAGTGCTCCAACAAGCAGAGAGACAAAGAACTCCATTCCCTTAAGAGTTCAAGGGCTTTGTTTAGGTCATTGGGTGCCCACAGCCCCTCTGCTTACTGCTGGCCCTGAAGATGTCCTTCTCAGCAGAAGTGAAGAGATACAGCCACAAAGTGGTTACCTTTGGCATCAGATGGAAACTAACCTTACTGCACAAGAGTTCTGCAGCAGGCTGCTTCCCAAAGACAGAGGGTTCAATGAAGGTATCAAGAGCCACATCACGGGCAAGCTGCAAGCAATCTTGAGAAAACTGCCTGCCCTCTTTCCATGAGGAATGGCCAGAAATCAGGGCTGGATGGTGTTCAGCTGTCCCGTCCATTTGCATGCTTTAGTCCCTCCCTCTTCAAGGAGTCTCAGTGTAAGTCCTCTGCCTCTTTGTTTTACATGCAAGAGGCAAAAAGCCCTTCAAGAATTTGCAGGGTGCTTCTAATTGCAGCTTAAAGCTGATCTGCCTTGCAAAATGGAGCGAAAAACATCCATGTTGTTCGTGGAAAGGAATCACCACTGAAGAATCACTAAATGTTCCTCCTCCTCTCCCCACCTTACAGATACACTGCCAGTGTAAAACAGGAAGATGCTTTTTCCATGCCAGCTGAGGAGTGAGGAGCCACGTCAAGCAAAAGCTGCAGGTCTAAGCATAGCACTGATCTGCGGGTCAGAAGTCGGAACACAGCCTCCTGTTCTCTTGACTAGGGCTTGTCCAGTCTAATAACCACAATTTAAAGGGCCTGATCTTTTAAAAGGGGGATGAACCTGTGACTTACATTGATTTTGATGGGTGTTGTGGCTGCCTGACAGTTCCAAAGTATTTTATCCTAGCATTGTGACTCCCTCATTTCAGATTGGAGAGTTGCTGGAGGTGAAGATAGCTTGTCTGTAATACATGGGGTTCTGGATGTCTAGAAACTTAATTTTTGAAGTACTCATCTTCGTAAATGTAACAGAGCCACCTTTAACACTAGAGTGAAAAACAGACCTTGCTGCCAACAAGAAAAAAATTGCAATTTCGTTATGCTATTGCTGCAAAGGGAATCAGACAGTAGAGGGAGCACAAGTTAACACTCACTTTCCCCCGTGCCATGGGCTAGCCACCTTAATTGTATGCAAAACAGCTAACAGAAATGGAAGAATGGAAAGGGGCAAAGCCATGTTGGTTAGTAGCATGCTGGATGTGGATGAAAGGGTTGGAGGTAGCAGGTTAAAAGCCTGACTATTAGGGAGGAGAAGCTAAATATGGCATCTTAATACAGCACGTGGCAAGGGGCCAGATCTGTTACTTCATAGATCTTAAGCTGTTTCCAATATTTGGGTTTGAATAGGATTAAAAACCAGAAGAGGAGATTTTTCTGGGTCTGCTTTCAACAGAGATGGAATCTCTGAAGAGCAATTTCAGTGCTATGGAATCTAAACCCAAATTCCAGTCTTATATGACCTTAGCATCCAAGCCGCAACCCGACATCATTTCTCTGTCTGTCTGTACCAAACATTTGATAACTATGCTGTACAAAATCACTTGCATGCGACTAAAAAATGTAGTTAGGTGGTTGTGGCTCCCTGGAAATAAAACCTAGCTCTCTGACAGTTGATACTTAGAACAAGAATGGTGGGCAAATGTAGCTGCTACCGCTGGTTTAAGAAGACATCCCCTCTCTGAGGTAAGATGTTCCTGTGCTGTGTGTTAGACGTGTTGGCGTTATGCAGCACCAGAGCGAGGACTGGTTGCTAACATATAAGATTTGTGAGGAATCAGCTGCATTAATGACTTCGTTGTGAGGATATAAATGAAAATTACATTTATATAACAGACTTTCCAGTAGAAAAGCCAAATTTTGCTGGCTATAAACACTCAGAAAGCTTTACCATGAAAAATTACAACAATCAGGGGTTAGACGTTACATTTAGAGAAACTGCAGGGCAAGGCACATGAATCTACTGCTTTTTTATCATGTTTTTCCAAGTGGAATGACTTGAGCTAAAGTTAACTTTTTACTATTAAGAAGATTATGTGGTTCATAGAAAAATAATTCAAACTGCTTAATTTTTAAAGCTTTTTTAATAAGAAACCTTCAAAGAAGTTCATTGTAGAGTAGTATTCAAGCAGTGTAGGTAAGGTAGTTAAATATTCCCTCACTGAAATGTAGTTTGAACAACAGACTTTCATGGCACCTATACAAATATTTCTATAGATTCTTATCTGCAAGAATAGCAGCATATTTCTTTTTTTTTAATTAAAGATCATTATAATTGCTAATGTATGATTGTTTGGGGGCATATGTGAGTCAAAGTGTGGTTTAGCGAACACAGTTCTTGAGAACACCTTAACGTTCACTGAGTCCCTCCTGTGCTGTAACCTCTGTGCTGAATTAGCACATGGGCCCACGTGTGAGGTGCCCCGTGTCCTTGGCTGGGAGAGGAGCACCTCCAGGATGGATAAAAAAGCTGGGAATCAACCAAGGAGCAGAGTTTTGTAAGACAGCGACCATTTTTCAAAGATGCTGATGAGTGGTTTGGGAAAGGAACAAAACAAAGAACCATTAAAACCAAAGCAAAGGGGCAGAAGAGGGGTTCAAGTTATGAAGGGGAGATGCTCTCTCACTGTGAAGCAGAATGTTCTGGCAAGGGCAGAGGCGGACTCATGGCTGCTAGCAAAGGTGATGTCAGGACAAGAGGTGAATTCAAGCCTGTTTCGGTTTTTTTCTGTGTTGTTTTTTTTTTTCCTTGCTTATGACTTTGTTGGCTTTTTTGTTCTTGTTTGAGAGGAAGTTGGTTTTTTTGTTTTTAAATTTAGTTATTTATGATTAAGAGGTTCCTTTGTTAAACCAATATTACTTTATTTTGTAATCCTTTAAGGATGCTACTGGAAAACCAGAGTTTCTCACAGCCAGTATACCCTGGGGCAGTGTACCTGAAGAGCTGTCTCCAGAAAATTGGGCCATAAGTGTTGATGTGCCCAGATATGTGGCTTGTATGATGGGGTGTGCTTCGGCTCGGGTCTTCAAAGCTAGTTGGTGATGATTCATTTGTGATGCATATCTGTCCAGGCATGAGAACTTGATGCAATAAAAAGATTTCTTACTCAGGTATTAAGAGACCATAACAATTACATAATTGTTACTAGGGCAGGAGGTCTCAAGTCATGTTAGATTATTACTGTCACGTCTTGCCCCATCTTCCTGTCTGTGTGCAGACCAGTTTGGTATGTTGGGATCCAGCCAGTGAATGTGTGGACTTCCACCACCTCTCACTGAGTCACTGCAGGTTTCAAATTGATGTTTCTATAGAGAAAGACACTCTTGGGCAGTGAGATCCTGGACCTGCAGTCCATTCTCTTAGACAGTGGGAGTTGTGCTTCGGCACTTTGCATTCTTCATTTCATAATACAATAATTCCTTTACCAGAGAGCTGAAACTAAGAGAGTTCTTTTGTTCATCTCGGGCAGGCAAGGCTCAGACAAGGGAATTCATAGCCTTTGTCACTTTGTACACTGAAATCTGTTTAAGGGTACAGTTTTCAGACATGATAGCATTCTTTCATGTCTTTACTGCACAGTTTGATTCTGTAGTTTGTGTATTCCAGATTGAGCCATCATAGCTATGCCTTCCCAGCTTTTGGCTTGTCCAGCGTGGGTTGGTGCGGTCACTTCATAGAGTCTGAATTCCATTCTTATTTTTTGGGTTTTTGTTTTTTTGTTTGTTTGTTTGTTTTTCCTTTTTTTTTTTTTTTTTTTTTTTTTTTGGTTTGTTTTTTCTTCAAGACAGCTTTTAGGATGAAGAAGAAATTATTCTTGTTCCCAGGCTGAAAGCGGGGAGGTGGTCTGTATTGGTAGAGCGTGGTAGTTCTGTTTCTGCTTTGTGGCCGTCATTGTTTGACTGAACTGAGTCTCCCCAGCAGAGTTGAAGCTTTAGTCCACCATAAAGAGTATGCTATAAAACAAATGCAAACCAATCCTGTTGCCAAAATGCTGTTCACAGCATGAAACTGAGTTCTCATTTTGATGGGGTGTGTTTTCAGTGTGTCGCAGTTGCCGTTATCCCTTTTGCCCGTCAGAGCTGTGACTTATGAACTCCCTACGCAGTTCCTTGCTCAAGGAAAGCGAAAACAGGAAGCTGGGACTCCATTTTTCTTTCAAATGAATATTAATGGGAACTGTTCTGGGCTACTGCTCGGCTCCATGATAATACACATGGCCATTCATGAAATGGTGCAGACAGAAGAGACGATTAGGAATACAGAATTTAAGACTGAATTTTGAAAAGGCAGCACAGGAACTTTGGGCCCCGAAATATGCTCGTACGCTTTGGCTTTACTTCATGCTATCAGCCAGGATTCTCCTTACAGCACTGCAATATTCATAATGAAGAAATAAATCCACCCCTTCCTGTGTGCCTCACGACACGCAGCGCTGTGTGTGCTCAGCACATGTGTAGTTTTGATAAAGAGACGTTATCGAGACTGAAATCATTTTAAACAAAACAAATAATGTGGCTGCCCAGCGCTTCCTCTGGAAGCGTTTCCTTGGACAAAAATTGTCCTTAACGCTCTCATGTATGGAGTTAGTATATCCCTCAGTAACGCCTGTTCGCAGAA
Organism: Tympanuchus pallidicinctus; assembly: GCF_026119805.1. NCBI lineage: Eukaryota > Metazoa > Chordata > Aves > Galliformes > Phasianidae > Tympanuchus > Tympanuchus pallidicinctus. The sequence continues at coordinate 2,916,538 of NW_026294722.1, forward strand.
TGAGTGTTTCAGGGTAAACGTCTGGCTGTGTGCTTTATATATAGGGTGTGAAGTTCAGCCATGCGGGAGGGCCCTGCCTGCAGCCTGGCCGGGGGGCAGGCCTTGCTGTGCTCGGTGTGCAGCCTGGGTGCCATCCCACGGCGTGGGGCTCTCTGTGGGCATGGGGCGCTGCGGCCACCGAGGGCCTCGATGTGGGACAGCGGTGCTGCGGAGCCCTGGGTTCCCTGCCCCATGGCGTGAACGCTGGGCCGGCTCCTTGGCTGATTTGAGGGCAGGGTGAGCATCCACAGAGAGCCGTGAGGCTGCGGGTGTCCGTGCGAAATGTAGGCTGTGCTCGCAGAGCCCGTGGCCGTTCGGTGGGGCTGCTGCGGGCTGCCGGCTGCCAGCAGCTCAGCTGTGTGCTGTTTGCTCAGCAGAGACGAAACTGCAAAGAGCCGATTGCTTGAGGAGCAGATCGGGCGCTCAGGCAGCGTGTGCATGGGGCGTTGGAAAAACAAATTGGTTATTTTAACACCGAAGAGCAGAAAGCAAACCTGGAGGTGATCTGCAAGAGAGCGCGCCGCTGGGTTTCTGCCCTGTTTGATACTTTATGGCGTACAAAGAAAGATTGAGAAGCGTGGAGGCTTTTTTTTTTTTTTCCCCTTAAGTTTCAAAATAAAAAGTATCTTTGTCTGATACTTTGCAGCTAGCATGCTGGTTCTGGCTTCCCCTGATCTTGCTGCAAGGCCTGTGGGAGAAGGGCTCAAAGAATACCAGCAGCTTTCTCAGCGTTTTCATTAAGAAAAGCAGTGTCTTAAGAGAGGCCGCTTGCTCATTTAATGTTCTTGAGAATGTCTGGGTTAAAATAGGTGTTAATAAAAAGAAGGCAGTCTATTAAAATTGCTTCCTTTTTGAATAATCTCTGTATGATGAAACGTATAACTGAAGGGCTTAAAGGTCAAAAGTGAGACCAGGGCCCCTTGGTTCTCGATTCTGTGCAGACATGTCGGAAGCGAACAGCTTACAACCTATGTGACAGAGGCAGATAAAAGAGAGTTGGGAAAAGAGGCACAGGAGGGGGAAGTGGCTCTGCAGGGTCACGCACGGAGCGATGGCTGTGCTGGATCAAACGGCCCACGCCAGGTCAGCTCTTCTGGATGTCGTCCCTCTGTTTAATCCCCGAGCCCACCTCCTTCCCTTGGACGTTTTTGTTGGCTACTGTGAGCGTTTGAGCAGGCCTGTGAGCAGGGTTAATTCAGACGTTGCATTTGAGCAGAAGGGATGCTGAGGATATGCCCTGCGCTGGGTCTGTACACGAGCAGAGCCTGCACCACTGCTTCTTTTAATGTAGCAGAGGCAGCGTGTTGGGACTGGGGCTCCTGGGGCTGGGTCCACAGCCTGGACTTCTGTCTGCTTACTGCAGCCCTGGCCGGTGTCTGAGCTGCAGCAACAAGAAGAGTCTTCCCTCGCACACCTAAAGGCTGACAGACAGTTGCTTGTTTTATATGCCTTGCTAAAATCTAGATAAAACCACCGGAAAGACTTAGCGGGAGCATTGGAAAAGGGTCTAAATTCTGCAACCGCCTGAGGGGATGTGGGGCACCCTAATTTAACATCAAGGCCCTTAAGAAGTACTGATGCTGTTAGTTTGCCAGACAGCCAGATTCTTCCAGGAAAAATAGGGTACAAGAGACCCCTATTCTATAATTGTATACTTGTAATCTGTGTGTGATTTAAGACCTAGGCTTAAAAGTTTTCTATGTAAAGAAGAAGATAGGGGAAATACCCTTTTTGAAAGAGGATGCTTTCAGGCCTTTTGCAGTGCAGGGAAAGAGGAAAGAAATCACAGTTCTGTTGCTCCTTGCAGGCCATCTCTGTTAATGGCTCCTGGTATTGAGGGTGCTGTGGTTTGCCAGGACTAAAATGTAAAGTCATTCTGAGTGCGAAAACCTGATCATTCTATTAAAAGAAAAAGAAAAAAAAAAGGAAAGAGAGGAATGTTTACAACCCATTAAAACCTGTGTGACAACTTAACAAAAACTGTTTCAACAATCCTCTTATTCCCCTTCCTGCTATCTCCATAACATGCAGTGCACGTTGCTGGTGCCCTGCACACGGTGCTGTCGCAGCCATGCTGGGCACTGCGGGCTGCTGGCATCGCCCTGGGGTCCAGGAACCTCCTGCCCTGCTCACCTCGGGCTGGAGAGAAGCCTGGGGCTGCTTGCTGCCTCACAGAGCTCTCTGGAACCTGGGCTTTAGCCTCTACTAATGCTGCCTCTGTGGGCTTTGTGACCTGGGCATAGCAAGAATTAGAACAGAATAATTCTTTCCTAAAGGAGCAGGTCTGGCGTGAATGTTGATAAATACTGAAACTAAATCTGAGAAACGAGATGTTGCATTTTTATTTTTATTTTTATTTTTGAATCAGCATTCCATATGTGTTATGCACAGCTCGGATGTGCTCGTGCTTTTGTTACATAAGAGCTGTTTGGTTTTTTTGTGAAGTACGGTGCAGAATGCATGAGCAGCGAGGAGTATCACGAAAAGAACTGCAAGAAAACGAGGAACGCAAGTAGTTGAAGAGCTGTTACTCAGTATTTTATTTCCATAATCCCATGAGTTCCTTAAAGTTCCTTTTAATGTTTCTGAGAAAAAGCTTCGAAGTGAAAGGAGGGAGGCACAATTTTTTTTCTTCTGGTTTAAAGGAAGGTCTCGGTTAATTCTATTAGTAGACTTTGGGCTTGTTTTTATTTAAAAACAAAACAAAAACCCCTCTCAAGTTTAGAATTTCTGTATGGAAACATTCTTCTCCTTTGCCAGAGAGGGAAGTATCTCGTTTTCATTCTGTTTGTGTTGGAGTATCTGTACTTAAATGTTTTGTGTTTGTTCTTGATTGAATACATTAGTGGTGCATTAATTTCTTCCTGACAATGCTGGTTTTATTGCACTCAGATAGGCCTGCTCTTTCCCATATGACAGACAAACTCGTTGTTCTGCTTGGTGACCCTGCTTTGCCCTCCTGGGCTTTAATTGATAACGCCTTAATTTCCAACCTTCTTTACCTTTTAATGCTTTTTAAAGTGATTTCTGTTCTGATCACTGCAGGAGAAACAACAACGACCAAAAAACCCAGGTTGGATTCCTACTCCAACTCCAATTTATTTGCTTTGTTTTTCCTTTTTTAGATTATTGTTTGGCTTTAATTTGCTTGCTTCTCCTTTAAACAGGCTTGGGATTACTCAAGGGTTCCTTGTTCAGCAGGCCAAAGGGTAATTTGGAGACTTTGAAACTGTCTCCCTTTTTATCACCAAGTTTTGTTCTTCCAAGAGTCCAAAGGATTTTGTGGGCTGATAGCTGGAGGAGATGCCTCCTTCTAAGGAAGGCGTAAGCTGCCGCCCGGATCCATTGCACGGCGCCGCTGCCGGGCCTCAGACAGATGGGAAAAAATGGATCCAAGTCTGAACCGGAGCCTTAATTAACCCTCATATAACACTAATGAAAAGACTGAGTTTATTGGGGATTAAATGCGCTGAGATCACTAGATGAGATATTCAACAAAGGCCCGCAGCTCTGCTTTCCGAAAGCTAGAAATACTGAGAGACTTCAGAGCGGAGAAGTAACCAAGATATAGCGTGCACTGCTACAAACTGTCCTTTAACTGAAGAAGTCCATCTGTCCCAGAGATAATGCTACGTTTGGAAGAAGGAGGGCTGTCAGGGCTGCCAGCTTCCAGGACAGCAGAACAATGCCTGGAGTGGTGTGGGCTGCGTGAGAACCATCACAGCTATTTCTGCAAAAGGCTGTAATCCTCAAAGGTGCTTTTTCAGCACCTTCCTAATATGAATTTACTCACTGCTTTCTTCTTTATTTTTCCCAAAACTTTAAATCCTTGGAAAAGAAATATTAATTAAAAAAAAAAAAACAACACTAAAACCAAACCAACCAGTCCTAACAAACAAAGAAAAAACCCACTCTCTAAAATCTTACTTTTTTACAGGGCTGTGCAAAGGTTTCAAATGAATCCCACAGTGGGGAAGCACAGATATTTTAAATAAAAAGGCAAGGTAGAAACATAGTTCTGCAACAGCAGATGCTTGGTTGTGGGGCACAGATGCTCAGTGAGCAACGGCTGAAGCTCTGTTCCCCTGGGGATGGCACACTGCTGTGGTCAGCAGCTCTGCCCCGCGCTCCTCGATGGGGAGCAGGCACACAGTGAGCAGCGGTGCAGGAGGTGCCTCAGTGCATGGCTGCAGCTGCATTTTCAGAGTAGCAGGGAATTGCTGTGTGTTTGCTGTACATTGATCCACACACCTGACAGCTTTAAGTAGGAGAGCATTTCTTCTGTCTTTTGTTTTTTTTTCCGTGCACACCTGGCTCTTTGTAGGTGCACCCTGGTAGCACGGAGAAGGAGGTTAGCCTGGATTTTTAACTGGAAAATGTCTAAATCAGAGACAAAAGTGTTGCTGTAAGAACCATTTGTTTCATGTGTTCTCCACGTTAACTGGGCTCCCTATCCTTCCATTAGAAAGCCTTGCTGAAAATAAGCTGTTTCCTATAAACAGAAACAAAGGAAATCGTGCGGTTAGGTCACCACTGTTGCTTTTACTTTTTGAGCTGAAAATGTCCTCTCTGCAGCAGTGGGAACTGCTCTAGATGCCGTTCCAGTACAGGACAGGCTGACAGCCTCCCCAGAGCTGCGGTGCCATTTGACTCTGGTTGCTAAGGGATGCTCAAGCGTGATGTAGTCTCTGTCTTTCCTTCCAAATGAACACACTGGTTTGGTCACAACTCCACCCCCACAGCTCACAGCCAAAAGTTTGTGAGGTCGTGTTCTCTCTGGACAGCATGGTCCCATAAGCAGCTGTGCAACTGTGAAAAATAATTAGCTGATTGGCTTTTCTGTAGGCTGGGGCATCCAAAGTGCTCAGTACTTTCAACTTCCCAACAAATGTGGATTGTTTGCAATAGGAAACAGGGTTATTTGTCACCCTGGAGGGTTTAGGAGGCATTGTGTTATAAGATGAACGTCCTGATCACATTTCCTGTGAATGCAAAGGGTAACTAGTGAACCCAAATTAAATGAAGAATGGAGAGGCACTAAATGTCATGTGTCAGAATATCAAAATCTAAACTTACAATTAGCTCCAAGAACAACTGCTGCATATACATTGTCCAGCCAGAGGTTGTGAATTCCCACTTACCTGCTCAGGTTCCCCGTGCTGTGCAGGAAGGCAGACTGCCACAAGAATGCGTTACAACGGCTCTATGCAACAGACCATAAAGTATTAAAATAGGAAAAGGAACTGAGGATTTTCATCCTTAGAATGTAGAAGTTAGGCCAGCTGGGTTAAAAATTAAGTAAAGTTACCAAGTAGAATGAAGTGGATTACAGGTGTATGAAACCTTCCCGTGCACATCCTCCACCAACGTCCCATTAAGGTGTTCGTAAGTTCAAGCAGTTCTGCTGTCTCTCCCTGCAGTCTGAGCCAGCAGACTTAAGTCTTCTAATGAATGTCTCTTTCACCCACTTCCACATTCACGTTATCTTGCGATTTTGGAAAATATTTCTGCCTGCCATGCAGCAGTGTCCTTTGACACTCTTTAGAGTACTATCAGTCCTCAGATAGATTTGTATCATTCAGGCTCTGCACTTTACCAGTGCAGGGAGTTAGGGGTCAGGCTTTGCATGAGCTTCCCCTTCTGAAGGCAGTAGTCTTGTAAATAACCAAGAACCTCAGTTTCATGAGGTGGAAGCTAATGCCACTTGTTCCATGGTTTACTCTGAAGACACATCATCAGCATTGTGTCGTTTAAATATGCAAAAAGTATGAGGACAATTAATGTTTTGGTATGCCTGCTATTCAAATGGTGCTTTCTTACAAACAAAAAAAAAAACATAGCAATTAATGTCTTGGAAAGATCGATCGGTGCCTTATGTCTTGTGTCGTACACTTCAGAAGTCTGTAAGTGTGAGAAGGTTTAACAGTTTGGAAGCGAGGGTTGTTGGTATTACAGCTTACAGCCCTCTTCATACTTGGTAACATTTGAAATACGGTGATCTAATTCTTCACCCATCATAAGCAAACAGGAGTTTTGTAAGTGAGCTGTGTTTGTTCCTCCTCCAGCTGCCTCACGCTCTGCTCAGCCTCAGAGCACAGCAGTACAGAGCCAGACCTGCTTTGTGCTCAGACAGCGACCTGCGCTCCGCTGGCACCTGCACAACAGGACTCTGTCAATTCTACAGCGTATTTCCTGCTCCCCTTTCCCTGCTCTAGCTCTGCTTGTGAAGATTTGAGCCCTTTGTGCACCTCCAGCAATGTTTTTTTTATCTTGTTTGTGGATTCCTTTGTGAACTGCTGGAGGCCTGAGAGCTGCTCCCTTCCCCCTTTCGCGCTGGGGTTGGGGCACATTCTCCCCTCTGCCCGAGGTGGCAGGTACTGGCAGTGCTGCATTCCCTTCATATCTGCTGCCATCAGAAAGCAGGGAGGTTTTATAGTTTTCAGTCTGAATTCTGCAGTATTGATTCTTTTATATCTTGTAAATGTCACAGTTAAAATACGGTTTAATAATAACTACATGGAAATAATACCAGTAAATACAAAAACCGTAACAGATACAAGGAATTATTATAATCTTTATTTCAAGTTAACGGGCAATTCTGAGCCAAGTTTCTCTGAGTCCTTTGGAAATTGCCTTGGCGTAAAACACTCAAAGGCGGCAATGGGAGTCTCCAAATCTCTTAGGCCCTGCGTTCCCCAAAGCTGGAGCATTTAAAATCACAGGGAAAGTCCCAGTAAATCCTCTGAGGCTGAGGCTTGGCCATGGAGTCCCTGCTTCCCTGGAGGCCCACTCCTCTCCCAGCTCCGAAGCAGACGCATCTGCTGACACTGAACGTGACCTTCTGATTGTTTGCTCTCTTCACATAATTATTTTACTGTAGGTGGCTCTAAATATAGTAACCGGGTGACGTAAGAAGGTGTGTGCATGGGAATAGCATTGGGGATAATTGCTGTTGCAAGTGGGGATAAGTAATTTATGTAAAGGACATTTCACTAATCTCAGGTGTAGAGGAAAAACATCTGTGTGTTTTAAGGAGCCAGGAAAAGCACAAATCTTTGGTTTTTGAGCATAGCTGATAAGCCTCTGCATGAAAACTACTGAGCAGCTTATAGGATGAAGTTTCCAAAACTGTTAGAAAATAAAACGGAGGCGGGTGGCTGGTGAGATGGTGGGTGGAAGCGCTGTGCACACTGAGCTGTGCTGTGCCCAGCCCGTCTGCTTCGCCCAGCCTGACTCGGCTGTAAGTCGGCTCTGTCAGTCGGCTCCGTGTCCCGGGACAGTCCCGGGTGGGTGAGGGCAGCCCGGCGCTGGGCTCAGCAGCACCCACATAAGGGAGCATCGCCCCACTGTCTGCACGGTGGCTCTGTAGTGAACTGGGCGAACGTTCCGAAGTTCATCAGATGTGGAAATATAAGGGCACATAAATATTTAACGCAGTGAGGTCTGCGGGAATTACTCTGAATTACTATGAAGTGCCCTCGGGCACCGCCCCGTTAAAATCGATTCGAAACGTTACGACTTTAACCCTCCCCTCCCCAAAGCCCTGCAAATCTTTTTGGGGCCGCTCTCATCCGCGGCTCGTTCCAGGGACGCTCAGCTCAGCCGGCTGCGGTGCAGCTCCGCGCTCGGCCCCGGCCCGACTCTGCGCGGACCCCCGGCCCAGTTCGAAGAGGGCGCCGGCGGCGGCGCGGGCTGACGCGGCCGTCATGTGAGCGGTTCCGCTCCCAGCGTTCAGCGAGGGCCGCTCGCCCCACCCCGCCGCTCTGCCTCCTCTGCGCGGCTCAATAGGGGAAGAAAAAAAAAAAAAAGAGAGACAGCCAGGAGAAATGCGAGAGAGAGGAGGAAAATAAGACAGGAGAAAATCCTCCCGTGAGAGGACAGCGTTTGCTCCGGGGAGAAGCGAAAGGGGCTTTAAAAAAAAAAAATTCCCCTTTCTACTCCCGCTGTGTTTTCTGGAGAAGCCGAGAGGATTCAGCTGCCTGGAAACCTAATGTGAAAAAAAAAAAAAAAAAAAAAGGAGGAAAAAAAAAAAGCGGGGGGGGGTTTGGATCGGACCCCCCCGGCCCCGCAGGGAGGAAAGGAGCGGCGGAGCGGCGCGGAGGCTCCGACGAGGGACGGGGAGCGGCGGAGGCGCGCGGGGACAGGCGAGGAAGAGACGTTTCCCGATCCTCCCCGCCGCGGCTTCGGGGAGGTTTCCGCGCCTGCAGCCCGTGCCTTGGATCTAAAGAGGATTAATTTTTTTTTCTTTTTCTTTTTTTTTTTTTTTTTTGGGGGGGGGGTGGGTGGGGGTGGCACAGAAGCTGGATTTTTTCCCGTGCGTGCGGCGCGGGGGGCGCGATTTCTGTTCCGCCTGACGGAGCCGCGGCCCGGCCCGGCCATCACCGAGCGCTCCGCAGCGCGCTCCGTCGCGGCCCCCCCCGGGGAAAGGTGCGCTGAGGGGATCGGCGCGGGGCCGAGCGGGGGGGGCGGGGAGGAGAAGCAGCTGCAGCTGCCGGGGAGGAGGCCCCGGCGGAGCGGCAGCAAAGTCATCGCCATCGGCCCCCCCTTGGCTGGCTCCGGGCTCGTCTCTCTCCATGTCTCTGGCTCTGGGCAGCGGCCGCCACAGCAGCGAGTAGGGGGGGAGGAGGAGGAGGAGGAGGAAGAAGAAGGCAGCCCGGGAGAGTGCCTCCCTCCCTCCCTCCCTCCCCCCGGCAGCCCCGGCCGCCTCCCGTCCCCGCGCCCCGCGTCCCCTGCCGCCCCCTCCCCAAGATGGGCTGCTTAGGGAACAGCAAGACGGAGGATCAGCGCAACGAGGAGAAGGCGCAGCGGGAGGCCAACAAGAAAATCGAGAAGCAGCTGCAGAAGGACAAGCAGGTCTATAGGGCCACGCACCGGCTCCTGCTGCTGGGTAAGGGGCCGCGGGCCGCGTCCTCCGCGGCGGGCGGAGGGGAGGAGGGCAGGAAGGCAGGAAGGAGGTCGGCGGGGCCGCGCGCGGTCCCTCTGCCCCCTGCCCGGGCGCGGGGAGGCCGGCGGGAGAGGTGGGGCCCGGGGAAGCGGATCCGCGGGGCCCACCCGTTCCGCGGGGCCGGGGGCGGCCTGCAGCCCCGCCGGGCCCGAGCGCTCGGCCGAGCCGGGGAGGTGGGCGCGGAGGCGGCGGGGCCGGGGGGGGTCCGGGCACCGCCCGCGGGGGGCTCGGGCGGGCTACGCGGATACGGGAGCCGTTCCGCGCCGGGCGGGAGAGACGCGGGGCCGGAGGGCGAGTGGAGCCTCGGCGGGAGGAGGGCGGCGGGGATGCCGGGCTGCGGGGAGCGCCGTGCCCGAGGGAGCCGGGGAGGTAAACGGGGCCGGGCGCCGCGGGGAAGGCCGGCGCGGCACGAGCTCGGCGGGCCCGGGGCGCTGCCCGCCGCCCTCGGGGGCTGAGGGAGAGGAGGAAGAGGAAAGGAGGAAGTCGGGGAATTCTTGGGGGGGGACGCGGAGAGGATGTTGATCCCGGAGGGAAGAGCGGCCGCCGCGCTCGAGGCTGAGCGTGCGGGGCGGCGCGGGGCCGGGCTGCGGGCCGGGATCCGGGAGGCGGCGGCGGCGGCGGCGGTCCGCCCCGGCTGCGTGCGGTACGGAACAGCCGCTGCGGACCGCGGGTGGGGGTTACGGGAAAGAGAGGCCGGAACGGTTATCGGAGAGCGAACGCTCCCGCACTTACGGCTTCAAAGTGTTTGGGAGTGTTTTAACATAAGGCGCGATGAGGGCATCGCGAGGCTCGGCGAGCGGCAGAGGCCAGGCCGCACCGAGCGGGGAGCGGGCTGCGTGTGTGCCCCGACCGGCCGCAGCCTCTAAGTGCCCGTTTAAAGAGGGAGGTGTGACGTGCTGGAGCTGCGGCGGCACCCGTGGAGCTGAAAAGTCGCTCGGCGCTGAGCAGAAATCTTCCAGTGGTGCGGTTTGGAGTTCAGCGAGCAGCGAGCAGCCCGGCCTGCTGTGCTGGGACTGAGCACTGCGTGCGCAGAGCCGTTCCTCACCAGCTGGATCGCTTCTGTGACACGCAGGGGCTTCCTTGGATTTTTCTCTTTGTTTTCTTCAGTTCGGGTGACTGAAAAATTGTTTGGATCTTTGCGAATAAAATGCTGCAGGTGCGTAGCAGTGGCCGTAGGGTCCTCTGTGTGTGTGGCTGTGCTGGCACAGCTGCTGGCAGCCTCGCCTGCTGTGGGCAGTCTGCAGCAGAAACTTACTGTGCAAGTAGTGAGACTCATGTCTCCATGGTGTTACTTTTGCTTTGTGAGACACGTTACGTGGAACCACCAAATGCTCTGGAAGTGCAGGCAGACTCAGTATTTTCAGATCACATTCAAATAATGGCACAGAATCGCAGCTCGGTGAGCCCGCAGCCCATCCTGCTGCACGCGGGCCCCGCTCCATCCGCAGGCTGAAATTCATGGAACTATCCTTGGTGGTGAAGTTAAAACGTGTGCATCGATGTTTGCGAGAACAGAGCCGTAACGAGCTGCCAGTTACGGAAATAGGCTTATTCAGAAATGTGGCTGTAACACTTAATTTTGGTTCACTGCTGCTGTATCCGATCCAGAGACGCCAGGTATGTCAATGCCAAGCTGTATGCATTTGCAGCAACAGCAATCTCCATTTTTGGACTTAGCGACATCGAGATCTTGGCTGGAAGTGCTTTTGATTAGCAGACATAATTTAAAGTCACATCTGAAATAGGGATTTAGCATGTGTTACTGCTCCTGAACAGTTTGCTGTTGCGAAGAGGACCCCATCTGTGCCCCCTGGAGGTGCTCAGTGTCTCTGCCTGCCGGGATGGGGGTGCAGGGTGTGTGCCCGAGGGGTGCAGCCGGGGCACAGCGCATCTGTCGCAGCCGTGGTTCAGGGGATGTGCTGCTTGCACAGAGCACTGCAGGCAAGCCCTGCTCCCTGCATCTTACCAACTGGTCAGTAAGGCGAGGGGAAAGGAGCAAGACTCTGGTATTGTGGCAAAACGTGCGGACTGATTTTATAGAGAGAAGAGCAGAGCTGTTAGGAATTCATGAGGGGGAAGGGAAGAGAAGGAAAGCAGAAAGTGGAGAGGAGTGCATCTGTCAGAAAATGAACTTCCAAGTGTAGCTGCTAAAATACAGTTTTGAACATGAGGCTCAAAATGGAGGCTTGTGCTGTCAGCGTGTGCTACGGAGGCCTGGCATCCTGGAGCACAGGCTGTGCCTCGGTGCCCGTTCTGCCACATGCCTTCCTGGTGCTGAGACACAGGGCGAGGAGAGGAATAAACAAGCAGCAGGAGATTCAGGAGAGAATCTTGCTAAATTTTACCAGGTTGTGATACTACTCTTAGAAAAACATGCTTGCTTTATATAGAAAGCTGATCTGGCAGCGTGGAGCAGCTCAGTTAAATGCTGTTGTTTGAGTCTTCTCTGTGTGCATGGGAAAATGGGTGCTATGGGCAGATGGGCTGCCTCGTGCACTGGCATCCGTGCAGCACAGCAGAAATAGAATACGGCTACTTATGGAAATAAGAGGAAGTGGAGTATTTATTTATTTATTTGTTTGTACTTCAGGTATACGAGGGAATTGAGAGGAGAGCGGTGGGGGCCTGTTTGGAACATGCAGCCACAAGAGGTGTCCTTAATGTGGGACATAATCCCACTGGGTGTGGGATCGGTTTGGAGCACACAGAGGGGGTTGAGGCTGCTTCCAAGGCACGGATTAGAGAAAGGAGACTTCTGTAGCTTGGTGGGTGGAGGCTTAAGGGGTTGCCTTTCCTTTTCAGATGTGAGTATCCACATATCTTATTTCTTGTGATTTAAGTTACAGTCTTTTGATTGGGTGGTGATAACTGCAGTCAAACAATATATTTTAAGGGTCTAACAAAAACACTTCTCTTTAAGCTGGACTACACTCAGTCTTTCCCTTCACTGGATAGTTGACGAGACAAGCAGACTTTGACGTTCGCTGACTTGTCCTCTATAAAGCGTTGAAGTTGTCCTTTTTCCTCCCAGACCTCGCAGTCTGCTTTTAACATTGACACTGGAAAAATGGACAGTGAAATGATCCAAGATTCAGATCTGACACATGACTTGAGCTGGGCGTTTATTTTTAGCTACAACTGAAGTTTCCAGTGGCAATTACTTCTTTTTCTTTCACTTTTCACTCTTGCGCTGAGAAAACCGACTTTCTTGATTTTACCGTGAAGAAAAAATGATGTCCCTTCTCACTTATGCTTCCTTCTCAACTTGATTTACTTTCATTTTCTAGGTGCTGGTGAATCTGGTAAAAGCACAATAGTCAAACAGATGAGGATTTTGCATGTGAATGGATTTAATGCTGAGTAAGTACTTTTGTTTTTTTTTCTCTTTACACTTTACCTTATGTCTGTGTTCCACACGGTAGATGGTTTTGTTTCATAACTTGAAATATTTCCTTCTTTTTGCCTTTTCATGTTCTGTAGAATCTGAGTATGTATTTTCAGAGGTTGAGAGACATTAACTTGAAAAAGTCAGGCACTAGTAAGAAGTAGGAGCTAATGGTGTAGAATGGTTTGCATCCAGGTTCAATGTTGCTGATTTGATCAAGGCTCAAGTTTTGTGTTTTGATTTTTTTTTTTAATTTTTATTTTTCTCACTACAGTTTCTTTCACAACATGGCTGACACTAGTTTACCTCTGCTATAATTTACCTATGTGTTGATTTATACCGCTGTAAATACACCTTCTGTTAGTGTACAAAATGCTTTATTCAGAGCAAGCAGGGTTCTCTGTCTTCACAAAATAAGATTGGGATATGTATTTCTAGGACAGCGGGTCAGATTTTGTTCTCTTTTTTTGCTTTTGCTTGCCCAGATGTTTGTGATTTATGTTTCTAAAGGATTTTCTTTCTGTGCTTGAAATCTATACAGTTACTTGATCATAATGAGGAGGAAAATGGCATTTTAAGATATGAAAAATGGAAATATCTTCTTTCTTAGAAATCAAATCTTCCTCAGACTTTTCACCTAACCATAGCAGGGAGTTGGTAGAGATCTGGATGTTAGTTGGTGTGGCAAGCATCTGTGTGTGCGTATGTACCAAAACCTGCTAAATCAACTTGAATTGAATTAAGGTGTTGGAATTTTAGACCTTATTCCTTTTATGTAAAATTCTGAGATGATAGTACTGTTTTTGCCTTTTTGTTTTCAAACAGTATTCTTGTATTAGAACCTCCTACCTTCTAGTCAGTGTAATTTATTCTGTGTCCTATTGTTTTGGGCAGATTAAGCTTTCACTAGTCTTGCAGTATTAATTCTTTAGTAAGAATGTCTGAGCTAAACGTTTAGCTAAGGAGCCTTGACAGTACTTTCTCCTAATCCCCAAATGCTGATTTAGGATAAGGTACACAGTCTTTTGAAAGAAACTTCAGGCTGATTCGTAATAAGTTGCATTCTGTGGTACACTATGTGGTTTTAGCTCCTCTTTGTAAGCAATGTTTTCTTCAGACAACTCTTTCTCCTAAGTTCCTGGTCCTACATCTGATTTCTGCTGAGTGGTCTTCATTGTTTGGCTGCTCTTTTTAGTAAAGACTTATTCTTAAAATACTTGCAAAACTTAAAAGATTAGCATGAGTTGACTTTGATGTAGCAGCACTCAAAATCTGCCGCTTAAGTATAACTTTCAGCATTAAGATGGGCATCCTTGATGCCTTTACAATTATCAATCCATTTAGCCAACAAAGTCCTACATTTACTAAGCATACAAATGCTGTTAAAGAGATGATGCTGTGTTAATGATATATAGCATTGGTGGATAACTGTCCGAATCTGTGGGCTGCATACCGAAATCTGTGTGAGTCTGGGATCTCAAGGACCTGTTACACAAAGCCTGCAGAGTTGGCGAGGGACTGGAACACTGAGGTTGGCAGCAGTATTGCTTTTTTAAGTATCTCACTTCTGTGTTGTAGGCTTGGGCTAAGTTGAACATGCCGCTGGATTCCAGGGCAACGTGGCAAATTTGGCCTCAGCAGCTTCTGCTGGCTTCTGTCTTCTCCTAGTAAAGGACTGGGATTACCTTGCAGCCCCTGTGCCAGCGCAGCCCTGCTGCCAATCACACAGCATATATGTGATGCATAACAGCAGAGAGGTTGTGAAGACTTGTGTGCTGGAGGTGAAGCCAGTCTCCAGTGTTAGAGTCCACGTGCACAGATGCAGTTTTGAATTATTCCTCTTGATGCGGCTTATTCATGTGGCTTGAAAGAAGTCTAGTTTGAAGTCCTATCTAAAACTTGTTTGCCTTTGATTTGGTTGCCCTCTGATAACTGACCTTTGAAGCAGAAAAAGGATACCTGATGTGATGTGTAATGTGCTATAAAAACAAGGGAATCAAAAGTTTTTCTTCAGTGTTACTCAAAAACTCTTAGTTTCTGGTGGCGGCGCAGGATGTGCAGAGCTAAATGCACTGGCTTCCTTTGAGTATGTGGGGACTTTTGTTTTCTGCTCGTAAACAGATGAAGGGATGGTTGTCCTACACCTGTATGTGAATTGGCCTCATGTAGAGGTGCAGCATTAGCAAGCTGAAACCTGTGCAGTTCTACGGAACCAGAAGAATTTCCTTTGGGATTTCAATCCTTGATCGTTTTAGCTAATTAGTTATCTGAGGAACTGTATGGAATCAAGTGTTCTAGGTAATTAAAGTGCTTAATAGTTAACAGTGCTAAGGTGAATTTGAAGGTGGTTAAAGTTTTAGCTAAGTTAACTACAGTAAAGCCTGTTAAAAAAATAAAAAATCAGTGATCTTTTATAATCTGTAATTGAGTTAGAGACAGAAATACCTCTCTTGCTCCTGCTGTGAAGGTGGCGCGTGGCACATGGCAGCACTGCGGCGCTCGTAAGCAGAGTGGAGCACTGGAGCAGCAAGGCCCAGTTGCTGCCCGCCTTCTGGAGGGGTTTGGAAGGGCTTTGCCTCCACTGGCTCTTGCAGAGTGGCTCCAGTTGGTCTTGTGTCAACTGCTGCATTCCGACAGCAATTTCATAAATAACAGGAGTTTGCTTTCCTGTGGTATTCTTCCAGCGTGCCTAACCTTTAACATGGAAGAGCTGCCTTGTAAGTGTGATGAAGACATGTTATCAAGCACATTTTCTCCTCTTTGAGTTATCGCCAGCAGTAGGGCCCCTTGTGATGTTGGAAGGTATAAAATGGTCTTGTAGTAGCAGGAAGCCAGGGACTTTGCTTCCTTTGTTCCCCTTCTTCAACACTTTAACTGTCCTTTCGTGAGGCTGTTCAGAGGAGAGGGCTGACTGTCACATAGTGCCTTTTGTCAGCATCCTGATAAGGTGGAGCTAAAATCTCTTCTGTTTGACTGTGCAGAAATTCATACGCCAATTCATGAGAATCAGAAAGGATTAATCATGGACAAGGCTAAGTAGGAGGAGCAAGGAATTTGCTGGAGGAATTAATGTTGGTACGTAGTGCAGGTTGAAGAGGGGGGGAAAAATGGTTCTTTTGTGTTATCTTGGGGCCAGGGTGCGTGGCTTCTGAGATGATGGCCTTTCACTGACTTCTTTCCAGTCATCTTTCCCCTCTGTGATCAATGTGGGTTTGGCTGACAGACTCTAAAGATAGAAGGTCATTGTCATGTGTCATTTTAGAAAGTGGGAAATTGGCAAAGGGAAATAGGCAATTTTCAAGTGTCATGGGAAAAACTGGGACAGGCAGAAATATTTAGATAGGAATAAATGGTTGAAATGTAACTTACGAAATCCACTACAAAGATCGACAAATAAGGGGAATATGCCCTTGTGATTGGTAAGTTTGAATAGTATTTATGATTCAGGAAGTCTTGAGGTTATAGGGAACTTCAAATAACTGTTCTCAGCCTTAGTTGCCCAAACAGTGTTGTATAATGATGACCTTATTTCATAAACTGATATTTTTAAGCATTGAATACAAGTCTATGTATTTATGAAATCCGCTGATGGTAATGGCAGAAGCAGAACTGAATAGCTTTTATTTTCAGGACTTGGATGACAATTTTATTTGCTTTTCTCATGTACTTTGAAAATTTACTTTCTCTTAGTAGTGAATTTAAGTAAGCCAAGTCAACCCTTGAAGCCTTGGCACTCTTTTCTTCCTCTTTCCTCAGTTAGATTCAGTAGTTTTGTGAGGAAGGAATTGTAGTCATGGATGCTTTCAGATATTTTCTTTATATGTCTGACCCAGTAAAAAGGAACCTCAGTTCAACTGTCATTTCACGTAAGCCAGTACTTTGTGTTGGCTGGAAGACAGGGCTTTGTCAGTCTCTTTTGTGACTGAAATGATTCCTATCTTCTGCTATCCGATTCCGTGTTTTATTGTCTAAGGTTAGTTGTCTTGTGTGTATGATTTTAAAGAAGGGAGTTAATATTACTACTCAGGGGAAAAGTATGATATTTATAACTAGGTATTTTAAAGTAATGAATTCCCTCCCAGTGGCTATCGTTAGTTTGTATACACAGTTATTATTGCTCTGTTTTGACACTTCATTTAGATTTGTGTACCATACACCACAGTGGGTTGGTTTTTTTGTTTTTCTTTTGTTTTTTTTTTGTAGGAGAAAAGCTAAGAAACAAACTGACCTTATCGTGTTTTACCCTCCTGGCAACAAAGCCATTTTTTTTCTGGTGTTTGGGCAACCCTGAAAAACTGGAGGGAGGCTCAGTGTGTTTCTGCATCGCAGTGTGTGTCAGGAAGCTCCTGGAGGTTGGAGTCTGACAGTGTTTTCTTCCCAGCGCCCATTCCAGGGCACAGAGGGATGTCGCTGTGCTGGCAATGTGCTGCATGCTCGTTTGGACTGGGAATGCTTCTGGTCCAGCTGAAGAAGCAGTTATTGGTTTGTCAGAGAGATTTGTGCCACAGAACATGAGGTCAGGATTTGGGTGGGCAGTGGAGAAAGGTGCATATTGCAGTCTGGTTTGGGTCCTGGCCTAATGGCTGGCACAGCTGCATCGTTGAGTTTTGTCACAGGGCAAGACTGTACCAATACTGAGTAAGTGCTGTAATTAGGAACTGAATACTGCATGCAGCTTGTGATTGTTACATTAAATATTTATGTAAATGAAAGAAAACTGTCTTCCATCAATTTGGAACGAACTGGAAGTCCTATCTGGTGGTGTTGAACAACTTAAAGGAAAACAAAAGTGTCGTTAATCGTTGGAAACTTCAGTGTGGTGTTGATGCCATTGAAGTTATCTTTTTTGGAGGAAAAGATGTTCTGTGAAAAAGTCAGCCTGAAGTCAACGAAGCAGTAGTAATACTTAGCTATGCTACAGAAGACAAATGAGATGAAAGAAGTTTCCAGTTTTTGAATTTCTCATGTTTAATGTGGTCCCTTTCCTAAGATAGCAGACATTCCCTTCTGAGGACGTGAGCAAATACGTAACATTTAGATCCCTGCTGAGGTGTGTGTTTGAGTACTGCAGGGTGAGCTTTCAGAAGGCTCCCATCGTTTGTCATGGCAGCAGTGCATTGCCTGGCAGAGCGTTGATGTCCACAGCCCTGAATATTCCAATAGGTGGAGGAATAAGCCAGGTGCCCTGCTTGGTTTTTCAGTCTACAAAACAACATGATGTTGTTTCCTGAAAGTAGTACAGAAGAGCAGTGCACGAAGGAACCTGAAAGTTTAAAGAAATGGGTTTGTTCTGTCTGTTTTTAGATGCTCATGGTACGCTTGGGTTGACCATAAGTGCAGACATGAGAAGGCACAGACAGTCATTTTAACATGCTGCTTTATTTTCAAGCAACTGTTTTGTGTGTTTGTGCTTTTTCAAGAAACTCATATTTACATGAGAGAAGGAAAGTGAGAACTGAACATCAGCTTTTTTTTTTTTTATTATTCTTAATTTTAATAATTAGATGCAAAAAAGGTGTTGCTTATAGCACAGCATGCATCTTATCTGTGCTGATGAAGGGAAGCATTGCATTCTCCTAGCAAAGCAGTAGGATTTCAGCTGCCACCAATACCTCTCTGCCCCGGAGTTACTGTGCTGGCATTGCAACTCGATGTTTGTGCTTTCACTTAAGTAGTTCAGTTTTCTGATTTTAAATAAATCCAGAACGGTATTAAACTCTCCCTTATGGTGAGCTGACGTGTGTTGCAGACATGACTTGGCATGTGAAGGGACTGGCCAAAAATACAGCGGTGGTTATAGTCGAGGTTTAAATTCAACAAAAGCTTTGGAGATGTGCAAAGGCAGCTATGAGCGTGATGTAGGAGGCTCAGAGTGGTTCTAGAGAGTGTGGAGGGCATTGACCAGGGGCGGAATAGACATGGGTGATGTACTGTGAGGAGCAGGAGAGGAAGGCAAGTGAGACCTCAGATGTAACTGCGTGTGAAAGGTGGTGAGCGGATCGGGCGGGTTGTGATTTCTGATGGTCGTTGTGGGATTTTGCCCAGTAGTTCTGGTTTAAAAAATAAAGCAACCTCTCTGTTGGTCTTTACAGAACTTGTGATTTTTCTTCTGCCTTCTCAAACAGAAAATAAGCCATTATGTGGGTTCTGAGCTAAGTCTGATTTCTGTGACATGTTCTGTGTCTCCTGGATTTTTTCTGCAGTAGCCCCAGCCTGCAGTTCTTCCCATAGTGCCTGGAGCTCTCAAAGCATCTCATGCTTCCTCTGATACAGGCCTTGTTCTCATCTGTGTCCCCGGTGTTCATTGCAACATTGGTCCTTAGATACTCTCATGTCATCCTGTTCTTTATCTTTTTTTTTTTCTTTTTTTCCTCCCCTATTTTCCTGCTACTTGGACAGAAGTTGGTGTGTACTATGACTAGTGTAGCTCTGCATGCATTCCTCCTGCCTTTCCTCATTAAAGCTCTAAATTTGGTCTCTCCTCCACTCAGCCTTTAATTTTCTCTATGGGAAATTATTCTCTGCCACAGCATAAAGGCTGGTTTAAGTAGGACAACTGTATTACAGAAATGGTCTGAGAGAGAACAGCTGAAAAGAACTTTTCCTCTATTTGCCCTGAATTTTTGAAATGTTTGTACTCTCTGTCCACAGGTCAAAGTGGAAGTGGTGTATTTTTCTTTGTTTTCTGATCGGAGGCAAATCTACTAATACAAAGCAGTGCAACATAATCATTCTATTTTACCCGTTAATTGATTAACAACAAGCTGTATTAAATGCCCACCATAAAACTTCAGATAGCTTCCTAGAGGCAACTCTGTTCAGAACATAC
Organism: Tympanuchus pallidicinctus; assembly: GCF_026119805.1. Lineage (NCBI taxonomy): Eukaryota > Metazoa > Chordata > Aves > Galliformes > Phasianidae > Tympanuchus > Tympanuchus pallidicinctus. Next base: position 2,935,735 of record NW_026294722.1, read on the forward strand.
AAAGTACTCATCTGTATTCTATGTTCTGGTGTTCTTTCTTGGGGGAGAAAAAAAAGTTGAGTGCATCAGGTTTTCCTCGGCCCTTCGCAAACATGCTGTGCAGTGATTACATCTCTCTAGCTGCTGTCCTGGAGCAGTAGCACCGTGTGAAGAGTTTTCTGTGCTGGCATCTCTCTAATTTCTTTAGTTCCGTGCAGTTTGGATGGGCAGTACTCTGATTTTCCCAGTAAAATTGGTTTTATTATCCAGGTGAGTGGTTGCATTTCAGTATAAATGAACAGAATACTTTTCGTAGTCTTAAACTCATGGAATGTTACATTTTTGTATTGTCTGTGTCTTCGCGTTATTGAGATCCCTTGAGATTCCCCTTATTCACTACAGAGCTCTATTTTATCAGTTGCCAGTCACTTCCCTCTAGTTGCATTTTTTCCTATTTCATTATGTTAAATGCTAGCATTTTTGCCCCACGTTCATATTTATTATTAATTAATGCTCAGCTCCTTCTAGCGATCTAGATATGAGTGTTGCTACTTGTTCCTGCTTCTTGGGTTGCTTGGCTTCCTGCATTGCTGTTACTCTGTGGGATGGCTCAGGAACAGCAGAGATGTGCTGTGTCATTTCTTTTCTCCCAGAGGATTTTTTTTATTACTATTATTTTTAATAGTGAAAAACACTTCACTGCTTCCGGTTTTGTCAGCATCCTTTCAGAGTGTCTTTGTCTTCTATATTAAGGCAGATGTAGCTGATGCTTTGAAGTATAATCCAGCAGGCAAATTTATCTGTACCTTTATTTTTAGGTACATCATGCATTTGTTTATTAAGTTGCCCGTGTCCTGTCTCTGATGAAGAGCTGAGATGGATGACACTGAGCATTTCCACTGATGAGGGATTTTTTTATGTAACTTTAATCCTCACATATTGAAAATAATGCCTTCAGTCTTACTTTGACAATTGAATCTTGAATTCTTAGTGCATGTGAGAGCATTTAGGATACTGTAGCCACACCTGCTTTGAAACAGTATTTTCGTAACTGTACTCCAGTATAAACATTCAGTTAATTAGAATTAGTTGTTTGCAGCTGAGCTTGCTTACACAGGAACAGCAATACATCAAGGCATGCTTGGGACAGCTGGGGGACCAAATTAACTGCTTTTGGAGGAGTGCAGCGGTGGAGTGTCTTGATGAGAAGATATGTTTCAGATGTTCGTTCCTCTGAAGGTAGGGATGGCTTGTGACTGTATTTATTAGCTTCTTGGTGCTGACTGCATTCTCCAAAGGGCTGTTTAATAAGCATTATGTTTGCTTGCCTTTTTAGTTAAGGCCCCAGAAAATAATCATCTCTCCCAGCTGCACCCTCCTGCCCCCCGGGGCTGAGCTGCTGGAGCAGCAGAGGTGTGGAGGTTTCCATCGGGGCTCGGTGTGGTCCCTGCAGGTGTTACATTCAGCCTCGAATGGCAACTTAACTGCTGGCTGAGGGATTTCTGTTTGCCTTCCTAATCTCTAAATACCCCAACCTCGTCTGCATGGCTGTGCACACACGTAGGGCTTTGTTCCTTCAAAGTGAAGTCATCTCATTTCTGCTATTCCAATACGTTTATGTAGTGTAAATATTTGTGTGCATTACAGAATGCCAGAGGGAAACCAGGCTTAGCGAAGTGAGTTTCTTCCTCACGTTTGCAGTAAGAAGGGCTGCCTTGCTCCTCACTTCCTTGATTTTTTAAAATTGGTTTTAACAGTTAAAATTGTGTGAAAGGACACTGAGGTGCAGCAAGTTCAGTGAGCTGTGTCTGTTTTCAACCTTGGTAACTTAAATAGCTTAAAAATAAAGCTGCTAGCTAAATTTGATTCACAGTGTCATTAATGAGAAATATTTAACCAATTAATTGCATGAGTTTTAATTCAATTGCAGGAGGGATTGGTATGGCTTCAGATATTTTATGTGGCTTTTATGGTTTAAGACCATTTAAGATAAAGATACAAACTTAGCTGTTTTTTTTAATTTAATTTATTTATTAATCAGCAAAAGCTCATTGTCACAAGGACACAACAACAACCACTTGTTGAAATGATTTTGGTTGTCTGAACTGAGAGTCCGCGAAACACAGCCTGGTATTTTTCATGGAGAAAACAAAACCAAAAAAAGTACACGGAGTGCAAAGCTGAGGAGATGTTCTTGTCACGAGACAAATGAGAAAACAGAAAAGAGAGGCTCAGTGGGGAACATGGGGTGCTCAGCAGGGGCAGTGATACCAGAGCCGGGCTGCCACGCTGCGCAGGGCGAGCAGCTCCACGTCCTGACCTGACTGCAGCTCCCAGCGTTTGGAAGCAGAGCTGCAGAGGTCAGTGCCAGCAAGGGTTCTGTGTGAAATGTTTTTGATGTTTTCAGTGTATTTTATGAAAGTATGTTATGCAACTCTCTGGAAGGTTTGCTTTATAGGATTTTTGTTGTTGTTAAATTTCTATGGAGTAGGAAGTCACTGGGTTTTCTGTAGTGGTTTTGAAGCCTGCTGCAGTGTATGCCTGCAAATTAGATGCAACTTGTCACTTTTGGCTTGTAAAAATGGTTAATATTGTTTCCAAATAGTTATTCAAAGGAATGCCATCTGCTTATACCAAACACTTGTAGATAACAATCAGATTTATAGCTAGAGCTGCACAATTTTACAAATCCACGAAAATTGCAAATGTAACTATTTTGTCTTTTGGTTCTGTATTTCATTTAAATGTGAGGGTGAGCTGTGTCACTGGGCCACAGTTTCAGTGAACCCTTGGGAATTGGGGATGCCCTGTGTTGCCTCTGTATTCTGCCTTCACCTAATTGGACAGTCCTCATTTTATGTAATTGTACCTTATGCAATAGTATGTTTACTTTCCTTATGTTTGTCACTGAAGAACTTCATAGTGTTCTGTGACCTCGGTGTCTTTTTGCCCCTGTTGGAAAGTGAAGTGCTAGAAGAAAGTACAAAAGACTGAGTTTGATAAAGCGTTTCTGATTCTTTTGCACAATCTTAAGACCTCTTATAAAAAAAACCATACTTTTTCATGCTTTACTTTTAATGATCTTGTCTGAGAACAGATTTATTACTGAATGTAGAAAGTAAAGTAATACATTGTTATTTAGAGATAACAGTATTCTGTAAGTATTTTATTCCTTATGAAAAAGAGGAGAATGCATCCATCCTATACAACTCTGAACAAAGAAGCGGGGAGCTTAGAATCTCTGACAAAGGCGTTTTAGGAGCATCTGTTAGAATGGGCAGGTTTTTGACACAAGAAAAGAGAGATTGCCCCGATTTCTCCTTTTTTTTTTATTTTAAGTTATGGTTTCTCACAACAAGGCTGTAAAGGAAGAACGCTACAGGCAGCGTCGCTTCGTATGTAGTGGGATGTTCTTGAGTCAACTTGTGCCTCTTTGGGAAGATCATAGATCCGATTGATAAAATCCACTGGTTTGATATCAGTGCTTTTCTCCTCCAATATGATGTATTCACACTGCATTTTGATTTTTCAAACTGAATTGTGTGGAATTAACAGTGTTATATTATGGCACTGTGAAAGCTGCCTCATGATAGATCTCAGTGCAGTGGGTAATAAAGGCAGCGAGTGGGACCACTTGTTGGAAAGCTCCCAGGGAAATACTGGCTAAGTATGTAAAGTCATTCTTTAGACTGCTGGTCTGCTTCAGTCCCAAAGCCCTCTTTGCACACTGCCTGAGTGGTTAATGCTGAGAAGGTCAGGTTACTCTTTACAGGGAGATCTGAATAACATGTTTAAAAGTTGTACTTCATAAGTTTGTTTTAAAATAACTGAATGCAGAGCAGTCTCATGGGAGTCAGAATGTAGATTGTATCTGTAAAATTGGAAAAGGACTTGAAAGTCAGTTAATTATGGCAATGTGTTTTATTGTGGCAAAAAGACAAATGTAGCTTGGATGTATAAAAGAGGGAAAGTGAAGCGTAAGTAATAAAGTGGACTTCAACACTGATAAGGGAGTTATTAAAATAGTCTGTCCTATTCTAGTGTCTTCAGATCGTGAGGAATGTGGAACTGTTGGGAAGGATTTAAAGGAAAGGCCCCAGGAATTGCAGGAGGTCCATAAGTAGGATGCCTAACTGGGATTTCGTTAACACACAGAGGTGCTGCTGTGTGAGGAGGATACCAAAAAATGTGAAGGCATGAGTGAGCTTTAGTTTCTTAGCAGTAGAGTTACTTTAACTGAGATAAATTGTTGAGATGGTAAAACTTCATTGGAGCTCTGGGAGGTAAGGGCAAGTTTATTTTTAAAGTAGTTTTCAGTGCAGCTTCTGGAGATGCAGCTTTCCTGACAGCAGTGTACTGCTCCTGGTGGTCCTGCTGGTGCTGGCAGGTGCAAAGCCTGCTTCGTGCACCGTGGATCACCTGCTTTACTTTGCAGCAACAGGGAATCATATTTGGCTTATGATCCTGGGCATCGTTGCTGTAGATGCAATTCTGCTTTGGTTTTGGAAGCTTCGGAACCTTCAGAGTGCTGTGGTTGCCTGCAGGTGCCAGAGAGGTGGGCATTGATGGAGGGTTGTTTTTCATTGTTGTATTTCCCCATCAAGATAATGAGCTACTTGTATGTTGATACTGCTTTAACTTCCTTCTGAAGCTTCAAAGATTGGACAGGACCTGACTGTCTTTTGTGCCAGACTGGTTGATTCTTACTCGCGTGATCCAGATAAAATTGATTGAGAGCGTGAGTTAAGAGAGAACCTCTTTCAGTAGGAATTGATAGGAATATTTCCATCTTCTGCTGCTTACGGCTTTTTTGACTTCCTTGAATCGTTTGGACATATTTTTTCCTGATCAGTTATTTGCTGTTGCAGAATGCTCAGGGTCATCTAATTTCTTGCCTGTTCCTTACGCATAGCACATAACAAATCATGTCCTTCAGGTATGTGGAGGATGTGGGGAAGCACAATGGTCTGTAATACACTGAGAGGCAGCTGGAAGCATACAGGTATCCTCTCTAGGCTGCAAGTCTTGTGAATATTTACTGTGTGTCAGTGTTCCTTTCTGCACCAAACCACTAACCCAGGTTAAAGCCCTCCTTATGGTCTCCTCTGTACAGGTGGACTGGCAAGCTGGCTGAATGGATTCAGCGTGACTCTGTGTCTGTGTTGAGAGAAACAGCAAAATTTCACCTCTTTGTGGAAAATTCAAATTGTTAGAGTGTGTTAGTATCTCTGAATGAAACCAAATATAGTTCTCTTCCATTCCATTCATTGTGGACCTTATCTGTCTTTCTGATGCATCTCACTTGTTGCCAAGCAACCTCAACAGTAGTTCTGCACATCCAGCAGCATTTAGAAAAATAAAATAAAAGTGAGTAGTTGTTGCTGGAAATAAGATGCCTTCTGATGACATGAATGAAAACAGTTACGAGAGAGGGAAATGAGGAATGGTGCATTTGGAGCTGGTGTTCTGAAAAAGCTAATAATATTTAGAGCTTAGGTAATGCCCTTTGTTTTCAAAGCAAGTTATTAAATCAAGAATATTTTTTTCCTTTCAGTGACTGAAGCTCAATTATGCTCATGCTTCATAGAGCAGAGGGCAAGGTTTGGTCCCAAGAGGGCAGGAGGTAGTTTGGTGTTTGTATTTGTTTTTCTGGCGTGTGTGGGCTTCATGTGTCTCTAATTGGACTGCAAATTAACTGAAAAGGTTTGGAAGATTTTTGTTCATGTGTTTGCTCATTAAATTCAATAGATATTGCTATCCATTCATTTCACACTGATGCACCTACGGTGTATTAAATTTCATTAACATATTTATCACCTAGAAGGCCTTCCAAACTAGAAGTATGATAGATAGTGTGTAGGTCCTTTACTACTGGATAATGTTGCAATGCTTATAAAGCAATAAATAGAGCTTATTTTTATATTCTGTCTCTTGTGTGAAATGTGATCTGAGCAGCAAACAAACTGCTGCAGCAAAGGATATAAAAATGAATATGAAATCTGACCTGTGGAAATGATATTTAAGTTTGCATGATAGCTTCGTTTCAATCCAGAAAGAAAATGATACATATTACATGTAGATGGTCTGTAACAACGTTATTGAGGATGCAGAAAAAGTTAGAAAGTGCCTGTATTAAGATTGCCTTAATTTGAGTTCCTTTCAGTTTAGAACACCATTGCCAATAATTGCCTGCATAGAAGGGCCATCTTCAATTCTGTGACCAGCTCCTAAAAAGCAGTAATGCTAACACTTTAAAGTAGATTCTAACATTGTGATTTAACTCACTTTTCCTCGGTTACAGTCTGGAATGACTGAGCTGCCAGTGGCACCACTGGCACACAGTACAGCACATCAGGCTATCCCCTGAGTTTTGGCTGGAGGACGGTTGGTCTCAGTTACACACAGCAGTGCTTTGCTTCCCACTCTTTTGTTTTCTGAAGGTGCTGATCTTAGAAACGCGCTAGTTCCACTTCTGGGTCAGAGTAGTAAAAAAGGATGTGCTGCAGATGAATCAGAAGTAGTGGTGTAACAGGTCCCTGGTTTCATTTATACTCAAAGAGGGCTGCATTCTGAATTGCACATGCAGAGTTTGACAGAGACGTGGGTCAGACATGCTTGATGCACGGTGAGGTGTTCTGTGCTAAGTCTGTGTTTACGGACTGGACGTCCGTTGAGGTGTTTCTGTCAAGAGACTTACAGTTTGCTGTTGTTGAGGATGAAGTGGACAAGAAGCAGCAATGTAATACAGGAGGAACGCAGCAAATGGACGCTCCATGTGTGCATCCACAGCTTATCATTGCAAGGCACCTTCCTGCTGTCCCGCTTCTGTAGCAGTGTGGGATGTTTCAGAGGTAGTACCATGCTTCAAAATGCTATTAAGAGGAAGTGTGTATTTTGAATTACAATCTGTATGTCAGTTGTCTGCATCACAGAGCCTAATGGGTGCGTGCCTGACAGGGGTTGATCTGCCCTGCCCTGTAAGGTGGGTGGTACGTTGTGAGCAGACTGCCGTGGCAATGAATTGCAGTCAGCTGGGGTTTGGTTCCCTGTGGCTTGTTGTGCGTGGACTGAAAACAGTACTGGATAAGTATGAATTAAAGGATAAATACAATTAATGAAGATGTACAAAAGAACGAAACTAGGAAATGTTTAAAACATAATGAAAAAGAAGCCATCCCAGTGTATGTAATTTTTGCCATGTGCAACATGTAAGGTTTATTCATGTTGGACTAAAATCTCTCTTACTATACTGCAGGTAATAGAGGTAACTTGGAAAAGGAAAGTTCAGTGTGTGTGGCATGTATACATAAACTGTTTGTGGCAGCAGTATTTTTACCTTAATCCTCTAAGAGGAAAAGACCAGCCCTAATTCATGGGTTTTTGGTGTTTTTTTTGTTTTGTTTTGTTTTTAAATGCATAAAAAGCGTGAATTTTGGCAGCTGTTTTTTGCCTCTAGGCTTATAAATAGGTTTGTCCCTGCAAGATGTGTGCGATTGCTATACATACATAATGTGTTAGCTGCTGTACCAGTATTGCCATGTAAACTCAGTTACCCTTTTGTATATGTATGTGTTGTCTGTATACCTAGTTTGTAAAGGGTAAATATTATAAACTGGTTGCTCAAGAGCAGTATGCTATAAAAAAGTAATAAGCACATCAGTAAACGTGTTGGAGGTGGTAATAAAAGTGCACTATAATCTGTCTGCCAGTTTACTGAACTCTAACTGTCGTTATCTGTGGCCATTAACTGCTGCACAGTGTGTGTTAACCCTTTGTGCAGCAGCTCTGCGTGCAAATATGAGTGCAGCTATTTAAGCTTTGCTTCAGCTCAATGTGCCATCTCATGTGGTAGCATTCCTGGGTTTCTTGTGGCTCTTTCCTTTTTGCCCAGCTTTCATTTCAGCAAAAAGGGACGCATGGGGACATAGGAAAATATCTTCATCATCAAAATGAATGTGCTTTGGTGAAATTCAAGGAAATACATGACTTGTTTCAGATTGTTCCTGAAATATTTCAAAAATAATAATGTGGGTAGGATGATAAACGTTTAAATGTTGAAACCTGTTCTTGGATTAGATTTTTGTAAAATAAGGCTTTTAAGAAGCTTCACTTGAAAATATTGTAACAGAGTACAGTGGAATTTCTCTAGACGTCACCAAACTTCTGAGTTCTCAAGCTCTGTTGAGGAAACTTCTGTTTAGGGCCAGGCAATGACTTCTGGAGCTGCTGTGCGTGGTTTCCACATGGCACTCCTGTGGGACATCGAGGTGTGGCTCTGCTCCCTGCCTTGGTGGACTGATGCATCCCTAAAGCAATTTCTGTTTGCTGAAAGCGGGGTTGTGTAAGCTCAGGAGCATGGCTGTGTTGGTATTTTAGAAAGCTGGGTGGATGTAGGATGATAAGTGAGGTGAAATAATAGGAGAATGCTTCTCATGAAGGAGTTCCTCTGGGTCAAAGGTTTACATTTTCTAACCTTAGACATACGTTTCTTCCTCAGTCTTCCAAGGGATGATCGCTCACGTTTAGGAATGTGCTGCCATGTCCTCAAAGTGCTGAGGCGTTGGAAGCTGTTAGTCTGCACATTTTGATGCCTTGGCACCGGGGTGGATTTTATACAGACTGCTGTAACCAGCGTCCCTCCATTCCAATGCAGCCTTTAAAATGGCAAGCAGTTACGTTTGAAGTTGGGATCTTGTGATTTCAATACAGATATGAAGTGAAATATTTCAGGGTGTGGTGATACTTAATCATTAATGATTGAGACTTGGGACGTTTCCTGAATATTAATGCTGGATATGAATGCTGATTGCTTAAGATGAAGTTATTACCCAGCAACCCAGTCACTTACTGTCGCCCTCTCCTTTTTTATCAACTGTTCTTGGAGAAATGGTGAACACAGATCTGGGTCAGGCAAGTATCTGGCGCGTTCTCTGAAGCACAGTGTAAGAGACAAGTGATGTCACTGCCTCCATACCTTACGAGTTGCATAATGATCATTAGTCTAAAAATGGTTTCAAATGATGAAACTGACAGAATTTGCTCTAATTGTGCAATTGCCACTAAAGATAAACTGTCACGATGCCACACCTTTGATGTGCTTTAATACTTAATCTACTTCATGAGAAAGGTTGAGGATTGACTAGCTAATGTCAGTAAAGTGCTTCAAAAAAGCCTGGTCATAAAAATGTTTATGACTAGGTTTACGTGATTTACATTTTTAGTTTAATATGTCTTTCCTCTGCCAACACCAACTATTAATAACCTACCAAAATACATAGAACACTTCATAAATGTGTTTGGAAGACACAATATATGCAGTCGGTTATGCTGCATTCTGTAGGAAGTTTGAATGCTGAGAGTTCTTGCTTAACTTCTGTGGGAAAGTAATATGGAGATAGCAGTGTATATCAATGTGGTATAGGTAGGTTGCTGCTGTTATCTGATTTCCAGGCAGTAGATTAGTGTAGCATTTCTGCATATTGTTTGCATAGCACTTGTAACTTGTGGGAATAGACTTGGCTTCTCTTTCTGTTAAACTTGAAAAGGAGATTTCTTAATAATTGCATTACAGTAAACATTCTAGGGGAAAGCCTTGTCTTTCTGGCTGTATGCGAATGATGTTAGAAGTCAGGTATGCTCTTCCCTTTGTTTTCCCTCTCCATTACAGCAGCTTTCTGACCATGTACCTTCTGACAGGTTCATCCCCCCCCTGCTCATTTTTAAAACAGAGGTAGAGAGAAGCAGATACATTTGAGAAGTGCCATCTCAGAAAGCTGATGAACGAAGATCTGTGTTGGTGAGCTTTCCAGCACTGCTGAGTGGCATCAACAGCCACAACAAGGCTAGCAGCGCGCTGTGAGCTGGAATTGGTCACGTCTACAACAGCACGAACCAAAGACAAATGTTAGGGCTCTTAGATGAAGGCAGGTTGTTCCGTTTGTAAAAAGAAAGGCAAGGGACGTGCTGTGTTTCCTCACTCTTTCACCTTCTCTCTCATTCTCTTGCTTGCCCCCACTTCCCCATCTTGTGGTTTACCACTCAGCTGAGAACCACTGTTTCTTACATAAATGAAGAAATGGTTTTTGTAGTCTCTTGTATATCTGATAAATAATGTTTTAGAATCCTCCGGATATCGACGATCGCTTTCAAATTCTTTTTTATTGCTTTAATCGAATTTGTACTACTGAGCAGATATTTTCTGTAACGTAGTGGCAAAAAATATCTCTGTCTACAGAAATTTCCAGAAGGATTATTTCTAAGAATCCGTGCTGTGCTACGTTAGATGGATGGTTTGTGCAGGCCAAGATTATAGCTCAGAAATGGCACTTTAGAGGATTAGGGAAGAAGTGTAAGGGAAAGATTGACGCTGCTTCCTACTCAAGTCTGTTGCCAGGTTCTGCCACTGGTGCTTTAGGAACTCTGGAAGCAGGCAGGATTCATAACAAGTTCTGAAGTTGTCACGTTCTGCATGGCTTTTTTCTTTTCCTTATTTTCCTTAAGAGGTTTCCTCTTTTTTAACTCTGTCTAATTATCTGTGAATAGAAGGATAGAAAGCAAATCTTGCACATCAGTTGTGCAGCCTGGTTGATGCCTCTGTATTAGCTGGAATGCCACTGGGGCAGTTGGGTTCAGATAGGAGCAAGTGATCTCCAGTTTCTCAGTACTTCTGGTATGGTTTCTTTAGCAGCCAAAGTAGCAGCTAGCTGGATCGATATTTATGTCCAAGTAATACTGTTAAAGTAATTTGCAAGGTAATAATTTCTAGCAATTTGTGCGTTCTCCTGAGGTTACATTCATCAGCTGTGAATAGGTTTCTCATTTAAACAGTATTATAAATATTTCAGGGACCATATGTTGTGAAAGTAATTGGACAATCATAGCAAAGTGCTATATATTCTGATGGGCTAAATATCAGCAAATTATTTCTCACATATCTATTTTGTCCTTCTTATTTATTATATACTGTCAGTGTGAACTGTGTCTTATTTTTTTCCCCCATTTAGAAATGTCAGGTCAGGGCGAGGGCATGATAATTGTGCCATTGTCATGGTTTGATTTAAATTACAGCAGTATAACTTCCCTTTTATCAAAGGAAATGATAATAAATGTGCTTATTCAGGTATAATTAATTTCCAATTTTAAACTTAGTAAAAGGTCATTCTTCTTACAAGTTGAGTCCAAATACATGTAGATGTTGATTACAATGAAGTGAAATTTTCTTCACTGCATTCTTTGTGACTTCCAGACTTCTCAGCAAGCATGGTTTGGAATTTTTCCAGTTAATTTGTGTTTCATTGGAGAAAGCTAATCTGGATACAGAATGTTGGTCCAAAACATCATGGGTTAAATGAACCTTCCCAGTGCAAAAGGAAGGGTTCCCTAGAAATCCGGGTTTGTGGTAGATTGCTCAGGACGTCTTGGCTTGGCAGCACAGTGAGTGCTGCTGGGCTTCGTGGCTTCCAAAGGTTTGAGAGGATTCAGAAAAGCTCCTGAGCTGCCTTTGAGTGCTGCCCAGGTTTTCAGGCCGCCTGGTGGTTCAGCCTTAGACCACACGAGGCTGGCTCTGTTTGGTTTTAAATGTGTTTTAATATTGATATTTCAAGCTTATGTGTTAACCTGAGCAGTTCGAGTCTCCTCTGGTTCTGCACTTCATGCATTCATCTCTAAGTTTGCATGAAAGACCCTGAATACCTCCATGAGAAGTGAAGACTCAGCTTCTTCATGCTTGTTGAGAAATAATCTGCATGTGGGGAAACTGGTGTGCAAAAGCTGCTCTGCCAACTTCACAAAAAAAAATGCTTAGGAAGTGCTGCTTTGTGTGATTCAAACTCCTGGCACAGGAGTGGATTTTGTCAGGTACGTGAGGGAAGAACTTGAGAAGTGAGAGCGTCAGTGTTTACACATCTGCTTTGGGCTGACTTACAGCTCGCAGTTTGTCCATCCGTGTGCCTCAGCGCCAGTTCCGAACTGTGTGCTGCAGGACGGCTTCGCTTCAGCTTTTGGAACTAAAAATAGTGTGCCGTGACACAGTCAAGGAGCTGTAAAATGGAATTGTGGAAGTATTGTTCTCTTACTACACAGTTCAAATGAATGGGTGTAATGGGAAATATGATATTTACATCAGGGGAATTTGTCGTGTTTTCAGAATCGTTCCTGCAGCTCCATTGTAATGAAGGAATTTTTTCTGTTTTGCTCAGCATATGGAAGTGGTTTACTTACCATTTCAGCAGGTAACTTGCAGTACAGTTTTAAGTAGGTTGATTTGACCAAGAACAAAATCATTTCAGAAGTACCTGTACAGGAATTTGCACTTTTGGAAACAGACTGAATCCTAACTTTTCTGTAAATAAAGCCACGAGTAGCTGGAAATAAAGTCCTGTGTTTCTCACATTCTTCAGTTGTCAGCATCTCCTAAAGCCAGGCAGGAAAGCAGCACTGGTAGGTGGAACTGAGAGCCTAACAGTGCTCCCTGCCACTGGCTGAAGAATTTCACCAATGGCTTTAATGTGATGATGACTGTATCTGTGCTTGGAAGGAAGTGAGGATATTTTGTTGTTGCCTGGTAATATTTGGTGTTTATTTCCAAATATTTTTCGTATATCATCTTAACTTACGGTAGTGCAAAGCTTTCAATAACTGGAAAATAAATGAAAATAAATGAATACTTTCATAGCATATTCAAAATAATTATGCATATCAGCACGATGCTCCAAAGGCAGCCCTTGCCTGATACGTGTTGAACCTTTGCTGATTTGCTTTCAGGAAAACCTGCTTGCAGCTGTCAGGAGCTGCTTATGTAGCTGACTTTATATTCAGCATTACCTGCCAAACTAGCTAGAAAGTAGGATGGAGTTTGATAACAAACTCGAACTTAGAGGACTGAATTGATCACATGTTTTTGCTTGGCTTGCCTTGATTGGTTGACTGTGTATTTTTTTGGGACTTTGGGTTGCTTTTCTTACAGGGAGTCATCTTTGTTACGAGCTACAACAATTCAGTCACCTTAAGATCAAAACAGAAATAATTCAGACTCTGCATCTGGGCCAATTTGACTAAAGCATTAGCAGCATCTGCAGGGGCTGCACTGAGCTCTGCACATCTCAGCTGTGTGCAGCTATGCTGGGGCTGAAGTACAAACAGGCTTTTTTTTTTGTCTGGTTATTTATTGAGGGGAAAAAGAAAGTACGGCTATAAAGGAGAGGTACAGAATGTTCTGAAAGGAGGCTGCAGCCCATAAACTTTACCTACTCCTCCTTTTCTCTGCTGTCTCTGCTATAAATAAGGTAATAGCAAGGACGTCCCCATGCTCAGGTGAGGGGCAGCACTGCTCGGTGTCCCAGCACACCTGGCTGTGGGCTGCACTGCTCTCCTGCTGCCTCTGCTGCATGGAAACCAGCAACTGTCGGTTCCGATTCACTGCCCTTTTGTGCTTTGATTGCAATTACATAGGCAAACAAATATTGGAAAAATTTATTGTTTCCTTAAAGCCGTGGCTGTGGGAAAAGGTTTGTAAAGGCACATACATAGCTTCTGCAGATAGGAAAAAAAATCCAGACTGTTAGAGATAAATGGTAATAAAAGAGCGCAGTTTGGGCTTGTTCCTGGAGTGCTGCAGCCTTTGAGGTGAGTTCTGATGGAAGTTGCTTTTGGGTAATTTCTTAAAGCAGAATTCTTTGCACTTCTGTTTGCTTTTCTTATTTTCTCCACGGATGGCACAGAAATTGAGCATAATGGGTCTCTTATAGATGGAAACTTGTTTATAATTAAACAATCTCTGTGTTTGTTTTTGAGTCACAGAGAGTAACTTAGCTTGCAGGCTGGGTGTCTGTGTAAACATATCGGAGCTTTACTGAGCATCTGAAGAAAGCGTGCTAACATTTGGTTTTGAATGAATCTGAAATTTAATTTGGATTTACTTCTTAGTCTGTCTCTCCTAAGATCATTTTTCACTTCAGTTGCTACTTTGTGAGGGACCAATCCAAAGAAAACGCTCCAAGAAGTGAAACTGGTTGTCTGAGAATGCTGGCAATTGCACGGGCAATGGAAGATTTGTCTTCTGTGCTTCTGCAGTTTCAGGAGTCACAGATGTTGCTCTCAGGGGATTGTGGAATATTGGAAGTCAAGTTTTAAAGCATACTGCTTTTTTATCAGCAGGAAGTATGCTGCTTTAACTTCTTTGTTCAAGACTAACGACCACAACTTTTCACTGAGTTGTACAGGAGGTATGAACGCTTTGGTGTTATGCATTTTACAGATGTAAAATTGACCTTTTCGCTTATATTGAAGGCAGCCTTGGCTACATCAGTGACGGTTACTTGTGTCTGAGCCAACCCTGTTGTACCACAGAGCTTAAGGACTGGGTGAAGTTTCTGTTTTCTTCGAGGAAAGATCACCCAGGTGCCCGGAGGTGTTAGAACAGCTTTCCTGTCACAGCTACTGTCTGCATGGGACTGAATGTCACTGTTTGAGACCATCGAGTGTTTTGCTGCTGGGGTTGTGCTCAGAACGACGATGGGCTCCTGCTGGCCTTTCCCAGCTCACCCTGGCCCAGTGCTGGTGCAGGCGCTCGCAGCTCGCCGGCTGCAGGCAGCAGGGCTCTGTGCAGCCTCACTTCTTGGCAGGCTTCTCTCAGCAAAAGCGTAGTAGTAACATTAGTGATACAAGAGATGCTGTATAAATAGCAAAGCAGTTGGGTTATTTGAAACTGTGTATGCAGGCGTTTTGGTTTTGTGCTATAAATGCTCTTCTAATGTAAATAAGCCCTCGTACTGAGTTCTGCTAGTTCTAATTCCCATTGTCTCGTGTAATGATGTAGCTGCTCCTTATTGTGTTGAAACAAGTTATGTGGGTGCAGTGTTAACAAACCTGTGCTTTATAAACATGAGGCTGAGTGCTAATCCATGTGCTTCAATGGGAAAATGGTTTCCAAATCATCTTTTATAATGAAGAAAGTGCCTCAAATTTCAGTTTGGAACAAAAACTGTTCCAAAAATCAGAGCCCTGATTAATCAGTGAGTTACTGGGTGCTGTGGGAATACAGTGAAGCTCACTAGATGAAGTACAGTTTCTCATTTTGAGGACGAATGCCTTAAGAACATTGGGCATGTTAAGCTGAGATAATAGAGAAGAGTTGTGAGTTGTGTGCGATGCTGAAGAATTCACTCGGCGGAGGAGAGGTGTGGGCTGTTGGTTTGTTTGTTTTGTTGGTTGGTTGGTTTTTTATTTGGTGTCTGGTGTGTGAGAGCCTGCTGTGATGCTTTGGCCTCCAGAGCAGGTTTTGTAGAAGTTTGTTTCTGTTGTAGGTGGTCTTTGGAAACACAGACCCTCTGCCTCTGTTCCCTTTCCTGGTGCCGGGCCCACAGGCACTGCTGCTCTGAGAAGTTAATTAACTACATTAATTTGTTACACAAAATTAGTAAGTTACAGCTGTTGAGTTTCTTATTTAGAAGCTTTTTAAGTAAGGAATTGTCAGAATTATTACTTAAATTGTTACAGTAGTAGCGCTATAAAACGTGTTGATGTACCACACTGTGTCCAGTCAATAAGCTGAGAATTCTGGCAGAAGTTAGAGACTGCAGTGATATAAATTGAAAGCATTCTTTTTTTTTGTTTGTTTGTTTGTTTTTTTTAATTAAAGGAATTTTGATTTGCTTTGTACTGTATTCTCTATAAATCCTGTCTAATAAGCAGTAGCATATAATTCCTTTGCTGGAGATATCTCAGAAAAAATAATCCATACAAAAGGTATTTCTGTGTTCTTTTTAATGTGTGTTCTTCAGGAAAAAAAAAAGATAAACATTTGTTCTCAATTATGCTTGTTGACCAATCAACGAATGAAATAATGAAATAGCTGTGTTAATTTTAGGCTCTGTTAGGAATAGTCAGAGCAGAAGGTAAACTGCTAAGTTTGGGGTGTAGCAATTAATGAAAGAAAAAATATTTAGAATAAAGGCAGGCTTATGTATTGTGGTCTTGCACTGCCTTCGTTTTCCACTTCTTTAGGGAAGACGTGGCTGTAGTGGAAGTTGCATGGCTGTTTTATTTTATATGCTGTGGTGTGATTATGTGATACAATGGGGGAAGGAAAGAAAATAATAATCAACTTCAGTTTTATTCCAGTTGAAACAGAACAAAAAAATTTGAGTCCTTGAAATGTTTAGCAAGAGGTTGGTGCATTGGTTTGCTGTGAGGTCAGCTGTGAGTTGGAAACTGGAACATGACCTCTTATGGGACCAGCAGGGGTCTGGGTTGGTCCGTGGGTGCAGGGATAGTTGAATTGACTTTGACTTCTCCTTCAGATATGATTTGATATTTTATTAGAAGCTATTAGGATTCATTTTGCATTTGGGACAGTATAATTACAGAAGCAAAAATTTTGTGGAGCTTTTTGACTGAAGTTATGAGCACAGGAAGAAAACTCGAGTTGTCTCGTGCCTTTGCTTTGTAGTGATTTGGCCTCCTGGAAGACATCTGTGCAGGATTTCTCAAATTGTTCCATTCTCTTCCTTTTCTTTTTTTAGAAAGCTGCTTTCTAAAACTTGGTAACAACTTTTGGAGCCATGTTCAACTAAAGCAGGATTGAAATTTTTCTAGTGAATGCTCTAGAGTTCAAATCGGTCACCTCTGTTTTACGGCAGTTGTTCTAGGTGGAAATTTGCCGAGCTGACGTTTTCTAACATCATTAACACTGACTGTGTAACATAGTTTAAAGAAGTCTTGTTTTTATTCATCCAAATTTGTCACACTGCATGTGTATGAGACAGGTGGATGTAAAGCTGTGAAAGCAGAAAATAACTGATGTTGTGGAGGAAGTTAACAAATGGTTTAGGCAGCGATACTGGAACTGCCACGTATGTGTCTGCATAGGCACCTAGGGTTTAAAGGCTTTAGCACTAATGTTCTCAAACTCCACCCAGTAACATCCTATTTCAGAAGGGAAGTGGGAGTAGTAGCTGATACATCGGTCTTCTCTATGTCAGATTTCTGAACTTGATCCTCCGTTTGGAATCATGGTGTGGTGGGCATAGGTGACACACGGCCCTAAGATGAAGCTGTCACAGGAAAGAAGGGCAAACCAAAGATAGATGGGCATCTTGCATATGAGAATTTGCATCAGATCGTCTTCAAAGGCTGCAGAGTAGCTCACGTCTCTGTATTTACATAGGGAGAACCATGCTCAACTTACGGTATATTTTGCTTCTAAAGCTTTTATAACTTAATTGTTCAGTGGAAGAATGCCATTTCTATTTCATATAACATAGGCCATGCAGTGTTCTTAAAGGTTCTGCGCATTCTGGCCCCTATCCACCGTAGTACTTAAACCATGAGTAGCCCTATTAAAGTTGATAGAATTACTCATGTGCTTAAAATTAAACATGTGCTTAAGTGCTTTGATGGATTAGAGCCAAAGTTGTCAGCACCTTGCTTTGTTGCACCTGCCTGTCTGTGTGTCTGGAGCTGCAAGGGACAGATTCTCAGATCTGCTTGTTCCTATATTGAATTACCCTATATGCTAAAAATGCAGTTTACATGCACAGTCATAGTAAATTCATCTGCTGGCTGGAACTATAAATGCACAACTGGAACTCTTAAAATCTAACAGTACTTGACAAATTTCACAATTTCTTCCCCCGGGGATTTCAGTAGGAATGTTCTACTAATGAGTTTACATGAAAACATGTAGAACTTCTGTAATGTTCTTCACAAATGTTGCTTTCTGCTGGAATCTAGATGTTAAGAAAGTGTATAATAAGAATCACTGTTCAGATATGACTTAGATTCAAAAGCTGACAGGAGAAGAGGCAGCACATCATACTGCTAACAGTGACTGCAAACTTGGAACTTCCCGAAAACTCAGGTCAGTATGAGCGGTTCTCTGCTGAAACCCTGGGACTGCAAGTATCTGTGATGCAAATAATTGGTTGTGAAAACAAGGTAGCACTGCTGTAAGAAACATGTGGTGAATGAAACATCTACCACTAGTAGCTCACTGAAATCTAAGGTCGACTTTGGATGGTGGCAGCATATTGTAATAACACTCAGTTCTGGGTTCCTTTCCAGCATCTTGCTTGTTGTTCAGGTGCTGGGATCTACATTCACTGTCATAACTGCCTTCCTTTTTGGACTGTGTTCTTTGCATACAGGCTGGCAGTACTGAATCCGCAACGTTCAGAAGAAACAACAGTTTGGATCTCTGCAAATTTCATTGTATTTGGAAAAAGGAGGGGGTTGTAATTAGGGAACTATGTCTGAGTGAAGCAACAGCAAAGCTTTTAGGAAGATGCTTCAGGTTGCTTTACTATAAATAGGAAGCTTTCTTTGTTTCATTCCTCGATTAATGTTTGGGGCTTAAGTTTGAGATTTAAATTAATAGTTGAATGACTGCTTCCTGGTGGAGCACGCATCTTGAATTTTCCATCACAGCTGGCAGACTTGGTACCATCAGCTGGTAGGGAGCTTTGTGCACTGCTGCTGCTCACTGTTACCCTCAGATGGCTCTGTGACACTTCCGATTTGCCTGGATCGAATGTATCTCAAGGAATTTCTGTGGTCTGATTGCTTTAAATTTGTATCCTTCTGAGCCGACTTGAATTTTGTTACAATTTTACCCTATATATAGTTGGGAAGTCTCAGTTTCAGAAGTATTTTTTGACAGCTAAGGTGTATACCCAGAAGTAGTGATGCCAGTTAACTCTATAGGTGGAATAGGGAAACTGTTATCGCGCTGCAAGTTCTTTGCATATTTTAGCGATCTTTAATTATATTGAATTAATAGATTGAAAAGATAAGATGAGAATAAAAGTAGGTGATTCATGCAAAAGTGACATTACATGCAATAGGAGCATGTAGAAACATGTTTTGTAGAGTTTACCTCATTTCTGATAGACCATGAGTTGGAATCTTCCTCCTTTTTCCTTTCCTGCTGTGCTGTTGTCCTTCTGGCATCGGTGTGTTCCTGCTGATCTGCAGGGTTTGGGGCAGAAGCCTCGGGTTCTCTCACTGCTACAGGCATGCGCCTTGCAGGTCTCCTGCCTGCAGTATCACACACCTGAGGTGTTTAGGACAATAATAGGAAACGCGATCACATGCACACAAAGATTTGTATTCCATCTGACCGCTTCCTGTCTTCCCTCCCTCTCTGCATCTCGCTCAGGCTGATTTCTGTGTTCGTGTTTGGCACCCAGTGTTCAGCCATTTTATTTTAGGGCTCCTTTCCATTTAATGTTGGCACGTAGCCAGCTGTGTACTTTTTGACTTCGAAGTAGCAATGAAGTCATTAGCTGCTGTAGGAGCTGTTCCCCTCTTGCTTGTACATGAGTCCCTTGGGGGGGTCTGAGACCTGATTGCTAGCTTTGGAAAGTGTTGTATCCAGGACTGGCTGAAGAAATTACTGGAGTCCAGACATTTACGCTTGGCAATACAATTATGCTTCAACTCGATCTTTCAAAATGAAAACAGAAGTGCTTTGGAAGCGCCTGAAAACTTGAGGCAAGCACAAGACCCCCAGCAATGCTCCATCCACTGTCTGTGTGCTAAAGCAACGTCTCAGCAGTACCGAGTGCGGGGTACAGCAGATATCCCAGCTTTAACAGCAGGTGCTGTTGATCCATTTATGCTATGTTTGGTGGTCAGTACATCCTCACCTGGTGGGATTTTTTGCTGTAAATGAAGGGGCCCAGTCACAGCTCCAGAGATCGCAGCATGTGGGGCTGCACCAGCAGATGGATTGGGGCACTGCAGAGCTGTTCGGACACAGCACTGTCACACATCTAAAAGCTGCTTGTTGATCCGCATGTTGCCCCTCTTTTTTTTCTTTTTTTTTTTCTTTTTTTTTTTTTCTTTTTTTTTTTTTTCTTTTTTTTTTTCCCATTAATAAAGACCACATTCACAGTGGGGGAGATGGGGAAAAAAAAAAAAAAAAAAAAAAAAAAACCTGTCTTTAGTGCTTCTTGCCAGCAAATGGTTATTGCAAACTAGCGAATTGTACAAGGCAAGGTGATTCAGCAAGCTTGACTTGAATCCTCCTATTGCTTCTGGTCAGTGTCTTTCAGTACCAGAAAAGAGAAGAATGACGAAGTGTACTGTGAAAATTCCATCCCTGTAAGTGATTGTATCAAGTTTCTTGATACAGTAAGTGAACTTTTAAGAGCATCTTTTATTCTAATATGCTGAATTATCTGTTCTTAGAGCAAAGAAGGTAAACTGGTGTGATATCTCGTGTGTGCGTGCTTGAAGAACAAGAAATCCAGTATGCAATTCACACAGGTGTTTAATTGTACAGAACAAATTAAAGGGTCTTTATCAACCTCGTACATCACAGAGCTCTTTGTAAACAGTTTTATTGTCGTTCCTTACCTAAACTATTGCTAGTTAATTAGCTGAGGTAAAGGCAGCCGTGTAAGCAGAATTATGCTTCTTAACATTGGGTCTGTGATGGTCTCTGTGATACTTACAGGTGTGAAGGGACTGTGAAGCCAGTTGAACTGGTTGTATGCAGGAATTTGCAGAGCTGAAGGGGAGCCTCAGAGTGACCTGGAGCCGGAGCAGCACGCTGTGCCATCCCACCCTGCACACTGAGCGAGGCCCTGTGCTGGCCCTGCCCCAGAGTCACCGGCTGTGCAGCCCCAAAGGTCCCAGGGCAGGCAGCCTTCCTCAGCTCCCTGCAGGGCACTGGTGCTAGCCTGTCACCTTTACGGTGAGAATAGTGCAGTGGACACGGGTGAAACAAACCTACAGGTTGGGTTAATTAGATTTATGCTTAGGAATGCCTTTTTTGAGTTTTGTGGTGACTGCATTACGGCTCTGTTCCCTTGGAAAATAAGTGTGTCCCAGGCCTAGCACCTAATGCTGCAGCGTGAGTTGTGCTCAGAAGCAGCGCAGTGTCTGCTTTTGCATTCAGGCTTTTTCACAGTGTGTTTCTTGACAGTAACTTTTATTGAGACAGCTGTGATGTGTTTTTATCAGTGCTTCAGTAATTTGTATTTCTTGCTTTGTAACTTAGAGAATGATTCTGTTCTTCTACAAATAGACAGTGTCTGTTTGCTCTTAATTTTCATATCACGTTTTCCTGTCAATGGCCGCATACTAGGAAGTGCACGTACCTCATGTAAGTAAATATTATAATGCATTAAAACAGTAAAAGCAAAGCAGTTGTGCTTTTCACAACATTTAAAAGAGAGAACTTAGGGAAGCAGTATGTTGTCCTTTGTATGTGTTACATCACGTGTGTGGAAGTGGTGATACTTCAGGGAGCATTGAGTGAAGTTCTCAGAAATAATACAGAAACGGTCACAATCAGACCTGTGCAACGTAAATCATATTTAACTGTAATTTTAACTGTATTTTTAACATTATTATTTGATCAGCCTTTTCATTTTTACATTTTATTTATATATATATACATATATATATGTAGTTAAGTATTCTACGAGCTTTGGAACTTTTTTCTTAAAGCTACCTTACCATGTATTTGGAGGAAAAATGGTCACCTCATTTTGCTCTTAAAATAATGACCAGTACCTCCCTTCTGGTTCAGAACTGGAAGTTCTTTGTGCTTTTGTTTCCAGTCCTCTCACAACTTCATCTGTTCAGTCACACTTCCAGCAGAGCACACAGCACCTGAACCTTCCCAGACCAACAAAGGAATCCAAACTTCTCTTCCAAAATGCCATAAAGGGGTTACAAGATCTCTGACTAAATTTTCTTTTTTAAAAACAGAATTCTGTGACATGTTTTCTTCAACCATTCATTTCAATGCCGTGTTTTTTTCCCCCTTTTCTACTTGCAAGGTGAATCTGGGCCTGCTACGATGTTCCTTTTAAAGCATTAAATATACTTCCCAAGTTCCAAGTTGTGGTTGGTTGTGTTATTGGGAAAGTAAATCAGAAATGAGCGTGAAATTCAAATTAGTTTGATTATTATTTTTTTTAACTTAATAATCTGTTTGGCAGTGTGCTCACTGCATAGGTTTGATGGAGTCTGACTTATGCTGCTGCCACAGGTGGGATCGCTCTTCCCCGAGCATAGTTTGTTTTCAAGGAATATTGGATTTTCCTGACCTTTTATGTCATTCTAATTTCATGTTTCTTGCATTGAAATGTCATCTTTTTTTTTTATAGTGCCTAAAATAGACTTTATTTGTTTTCCTGAGAGCTATGTGCAGCTTTCCTTTGGCCCATTTAAATATTGAAAACAGCAGGATTTGAGATTTTTCTTGTAATCCTCAACTAATAGAGTCTAATGCTTTGTTTGGCCTACCCTACACAGCCTAAGCAAAAGTTTTAAATGAGATTAAAAATTTGACCTTATTAACCCATGGCATGTAGAGATACAGAAGGGCACTGGGAGCTCGCGAGGCGGGGAAAGCAGGCAGAGCTGCTGTTGTGCTGGCTGTTGTGTGGTACCTGGAGCAGGGAAGAGGAAGGAATCAGTTCCAAAGGTCCAGCTTTCATGGTTGAGGGAAATGAAGTTCAATCACTTTTGTAAATTTGAGGTGCAATCTGCCAGAGATTTCTCAAAAGAATTTTGTCAGCACAGGGGGTGGCCGAGGTGCCGGCTGGCGTTCCTCAGCTGCACTTCCTGAGCCACAGTGACATCCATTGCCCTTCTTTAGAGGGAAGTTCCAGGTGCAGGTGAGCTGTTGGATGAGTGATCGAGGAACACGTTGAGCTTCAGAGGAATTACATATCCCATTGTCATGGAAAATTTATGCTTAGTAAACGTTACCAAACACAAAATGACATGGTGCATTCATTGCTGTGTAATAAGAGTCCTTGTTTACCGGGCATGCTGTAGGGCCATGGCAACAGACACAGAAATAGGCACTGTGAGCTTTCATTCCTGTTGTAAAGACGGTGATGCTGTCAAGCAGTTTGTTAATTGCTGGAGTCTTACATCGCTCCACATTCGTTATCGCTTTCAGTGCTGCTGCCATCTTGGGAGCTGTGGAGAGTGCAAATATGAAAGTTTGACAAGAACCTGTAACAAAAATACTCCCTTTCTTGGTCTGATGTGGAAGAGTCAGGTAACTGATGGATTGAGAAATTTAGCCACAAGAACTCTAGGGGGAAAAGAATCTTAACAGTAGTTCATATAAAAATCAGGAGACTTTCTAAATACCTGTTCCAAAACAAAGCAAAATGACTGAATGTAACTTTTTACGTAGTCCTTTAAAAACACTGGTGCCTTGCTTCACCCTGGGCATATCAGTTGTCCTTTTGACCTCAATGGGGCAGTTTGGATTCTGTGTTCACTGAGTTCGTGACCTTAGCTGAAGACTAGAGGCAAAGTCAAGCCAGACATTTTGCTTGCACTATCAGCGAGAAATGTTTCCTGCTGTCATAGCATTATTTATGTGGTTTTTTTTTTTTCTTTTTTAATTCCTGGTTCATTGCCTTGCTCCCATCAGCAATGCCAAAACCAGTACTCCTCAGGTACAAACGTGGGGTGTAAGGTGGTCTGCTGGGTGGGTCAGGAGCTCTAGTGGACTCAGGAATTGACTCCTAACTACCGATCATTTCATTTCCATTCTGCATCAGACTTTGGTGCCCTTGTGCCTTGAGAGCACATTTGTGATGGGCAGTGCTAAGGAGCTGATGTTTTGAGGACAGTCACATTGTTCTGTGTTGAGTTTTGCTGCCAGTCCATATGTGTTCGGTGCAGCCCAGTGGCGCAGAGCGAGGTGACTGCGTGCTGCTGTTTGCTTTGTGTCTGCAGGACTCGCATTGCAGATGTGCTTTCCCAGTGTGTGTGTGATGGGATCCTGTGAGCATGCATCTGCGAGGCAGCGTGGCATGCAGCTGCACGTGGTTGTTTTCAGTGGCAGATCTTTAACAGCAGTTAAAGTAATCTTTCATACGATAATCAAAATTCCCCCCACTCTTGGACTGCTGCGCCGCCCCGCTACTCCAGCAGTACTTCTTGTTCTGCTGTTCTGCACTCTTGGATAGTGAATATGCTTTCAGTTTCGTTTTGTTGGTTGTGAATAAATACAGAAAGGAAGAAGTGATAGAAAGCATTTACAGCATGAGTGGTTAGTTATTTAGGTGGATTGAAATTTTGAAGGTGTACTCAGCAAACTGGAAGTGTGACCGTTGCCTTTTAAAGAATAAAGCAGCATAGTGTTGTAGTTTGGAGCCTTTGAGATGCTGTTCTGAAAAATATGAGTTTTCAAAATAAGTAATATTAGAAATAAATGATGTATGTTTAGGGACACAAGTGTTTTGTAAAACGTTTTGGTGAAGATTAAAAGGTGGGTTAGATGACTCAGGGAGGTCGTCTTTTGTTCTGTTTCAATAATAACTTGGCTAATTTGCTTTACCTCAAAGCATTAACGTTATGTTATGTATTGTTATGTGCGTAGCAAGAAATGAATAATGTAACAGCTTCATCCCAGTGCTTTATGTGAAGTTCCAGTTTACAGACTCAATCCCAGTCATACCTCCAGGAGGTGAGCGCCTGCACCGAACGTGTGATCAGGCATTTCTTTTGATGGTGCTATTTAGCACTGAGAACAACTATTGTCAGGATAGCAAAAGGCGTGCAGTACAACTCCTTACAGATATATTAGAGGCAACAGTTTGTTTGCCTGTTACACGTTTTGGTTCGCCTGCAGTTAATCCTAAATGTGAATGCTCACATACAGCATTCAGACTGGATTTCTAGCCTACGCTTGTGCTCGTAGTTGAAAATAATTGTATGTATTCACTTCAGTCCTTTACTGTAGGCTTTATGCCCGATCTGTTTGAATGTCTGTGCTAGGTTGAGATTTCTGCTCTAGCTTTTTCTGCTGACATTGTTTTCATGTTTGTTTTTGTGTGTGTGTGTTTGTGTGTGTGTAACTCATTGTGCTCTGCTCTCCATTTATTTCTACTTATTGTAATTTACTCTTTTTTTATTATTATTTCTTTTCAATTTCTGTTTTCTAAATAACTTTCATGTATTTCTAGTATTTCGTATTAATATGAATCAAAATCAGCTAGTTTTGCAGAATGTCTTTGTACTGCTGTCAGACATCAGTAATTTTTATTTAAGCATAATAGAATATCCACTTTTGGAAACAAATAGATGTTCACTGTGTAAGTAGAGAGGATTTGAGATGTTTGTTCAGAGTCTCTCTACAAAAATATTCAGTACTGAGGAAAATTTATTCAGTGTTAACAATATCGTTTTGCTAGAATATTTTTAATGTTCTTTTTCAAAGAGATGCTCTGCTTTTATGGCTTATACATTTAATAATGTATTTAATTACAGGGAAAAGAAAATGAAAATTCAGGATATTAAGAACAATATTAAAGAAGCTATAGAGGTAAGCATACAAGCTAATATTGTTAACTCTTCACAGTTAGGTGTGTAGACACGTTTTGCAATGTCTTTTACTTTTCTGCAGACAATAGTGACAGCAATGGGCAACTTGGCACCTCCAGTTGAACTAGCCAATCCAGAGAACCAGTTTCGAATCGACTACATCTTAAATTTAGCTAACCAGATAGACTTCGATTTCCCACCGGTAAGTAAAGAATCCTCATTGGCTGCAGTCATGATTTTTTGCAAATGATTTTCGCTGCACTGTGATAGATATTTACAAAAAACAGTGGACTGGTCTTTGGGAATTACTACTGTAGGTATCGTGAGTCAGTGCTAATTAAAGAACAGCAACATGGTCAGAGTGTGCAGGTCTCTGAACGCAGAGGTCCTTGTCTCCTTTCTTTCGCTCTATTGCAATCGGCAGCTACAGTGAAGAAGAGCAGTGTGGGCAGTGATGTTTGGGTATTTGCCCTGCCCAAAAAGAGGGAAGATGTGTGCAGCAGCCAGTTGATAATTAGCTGGCATTTAGTGATACTGTATTTCTCTCTTCTGGAAAAATAGTAGAGTTTTCTTGCTGATTCAGATGTTTTCTGACAGCTGTGTCAGCCAGACTTTCTGCACAGGTTCCACATAACTATGTCCTTGCCCCAGCCCTTGCCAGTCCTAGTTAATGATTCTAAATCCCAGCAGCCCCAGAGTAAATGCAGAAAGTATAATTACTTGTTTGGTGATATAACTTTGTGCCTACTCACTGCGATTAGTTTCTATTGTATCTATCCCAAGCAGGCAAGCAGTAGAAACCCACGAAAATACAGTTTGCACTCACTGAACTCTTGAATATTGAGATGTTATTAATTGCTGGGAAATATCTTGTACTTGCAGTAATGCAGGAATGCATCACTTTCTGTGTAATGTTCCAATGAGGGTAGAAATTGCGATACATCAAAATCAGGATCCATTTACACTGCAGTTTTGTTTCCAGCAGTAGTTGGTCTCAGGTGCTTGAAAGGAAAGTGCAGACAGATGTGGGATAGTTTGCACCACAGCAACGTTTTCGCAACTGATTTATAAACAATATTGAACAAGCTGGTCTGTGAAACCAGCAAGTTACCTTTTGCAACTGCTGCTTCTGGGAACTTAGCTGCTTCTGTCAGCCTTTATTACAAAGAGAAAAACAACTTGGAACTTGCTTTGTGTACAAGGCAAAAGTAATGTGCTATTAGCAATATGAGTGTTGTGTTGCGTTAGCAATGAGTAGGCACAGAAAGATGGATGGAAAGAGGGAAGTTTGTAGCACATAGAATGTAATATTAATCATTTTAGGGCCATTTTATGATTCTATCTTAAGAAATCTTAAGGCATTTTGAGATATTTTCTAAGATGCCTGTTTGATAGCTCTCGGTGTTATTTGCAGGAACATTCTGTCAATTTATTGAAGATCTTTCTGCAGTTGGACAAAGAATTTTGTACTTTAAGGACAGTGTTAGCAGAATATTTGGGGGAAAGAACAGCAGCTTTGTACTCCACCCTGCACGCTTTTGAGTTGGCCAGGTGCCTGCAGCTCTCCTGCTGCCCATTGTCTCATGATAGTTCAGTTTGCAGTCTGTAACAGTGCTGTAGCAAGTTTCTGTGACCTGTTTCTTACTGAAATACTTTTCTTTCCTCGTCTCTTCTATCTCAGAGAGAGGTTTTTCTTCAGTTCAGTTGGAATGCAGTGATTATTTTTTTCTTTTCCCTGAAAGAGCTGGTTGTATAGCAGTAAGGGAGCAAGCCAGGCAGGTATGTGCTGGATATGTGTTAATTTAATTCATATCAAATACGCACTGAGGACAAATGAAGAGTTCTGACGTGATTTCCTATTCGGTTTCAGTCTGAATCAGAATATGTTTTCAATTCAGTGTTGGCTGGGGCTCTTCCATTTAGCAAAAGTATTTTTAATGTGTTTCTTCAAAGGAAAACCAAAACAAACAAATTTGCCCTCAGAATTTTTTTTGGGAACATAAAGTAATGCTTAGATAGAGCTAGGGAAGTTCTCTTTTTACTCTGAGTGCTGTTTTTAATATAAAAATAAATAGTCAGTATCTTTTATTTCCAGTAGCCTGCAGAGCAGCGAGCCCTTCCAAATCAAATGAAAGCCCTCTTGTAAGTAGTATTTACTAGTAGGGAAGTGTGTGTCAACAGCCTGGCTGTATCTGTTTATAGAATTGGGCTAATTTACACTAATTAGTAATAGCCTGAGGTTCTCATAAAACAAGGTCGTTGGTTTTTTGTAGCAACTGCAATGATCAGTACTATTGCACTTGTTTGTTCTTTTACGTTTGCAATGCATTCTGAGATCCTTGGATAGGAGAGACAACAAAGTGGACTGAGGTTCGGAACGTAAGTCATCAGCTTCTGTGACTAGATGATGTCTGGTGCTTTTATGTGCTGTGTTGCTGTGTAAAGTAGTAGATATACTCTTACCAGGTCTATAAATAATTTCAAGTCTACTGAGGAGTCTTTGGAAGTGTGTTGGATAACATGAAACTTGAGGAATAACTGTGCTCCAATAAAACTGGGTTTTCTTTCACTGAGCAAAGGTATTGTTGTTCAATTTTTAAGCCCTGAGTCTACAGAAGTTTAGGCCTATGCTTAACTTTGACTAATGGCTAGTTTTGTAGACTTCAAGAAGTATTTCATAGGTAACTGTTCGTAGGGTTGAGGTTTTAAACATCAGCCACTAGTTTAGAAGTAGTATTGTTGGCTCCTTTTACCTTTGATGACTATATAAGTTAGTATTTATCTGATTTTTGAGGTGGTCAGAATGTAGGTTATAGTTCTTTGATGCAAGAAAAACTGAACTTGCATTTTAATTATGTATATTAGCTCAGCACTTTGGAAGATGTATCATTTTCTATAAGTGGAAATAGCCTTATGTTAGTTATGTATTGTATCTAAGGAAGCTTCAGCATGGTGACTGGTCTGGTAAAATTTGGAAAACCTTTTTGCTCTAGTAAAATTGGCAACTCCAGTGTAAGAAATTGCAGTGCTAATCAGATCCATGTAATCTATTGTTAATATGAATAGCACTGATAAATATTGTATGTAGTGTTCTATTGGCATCATTAGGAAATGTATCCTTGCTAAAATGACAGGACAGGAAAGGACTAAGTCTCACCAAAAATGTCAAGCCTTGTTGGTTTGAATGAGCGCTGAGAACAAGAGAGAGCTCTTGCTTTCTGTGGAGAGGTACTGAAAGCAGAAATCTTTTTCTAAAATGCTATGCTGCCCATTTTTTAATGAAAGATTATCTTTTACGTAGGACCATCATCGTTGCCTTTATTAAAGCTGAGTTTTTATCATGTGATTAAATTGTCACTGGCCAGCATGATTAGTTTAAGCAAAGAAAAAGGAAGTTAAACTGAAAAAAACTCTCCCAAGTTAATCAAACCAACTCAGCTGAGGTAGTGGAAGGACTTAATTTTAATCACTGGGCTGACTGTAATTGTGCATTAGTTAAAGCCTTAGGAGTGAGGCAGAAATCTTTCCGTATTGATGCGCTCCTATGAATCTGTATGCCCACATGTGATAACTGCTACTGGGCATGTGCTTTAATCATGCCATGATAAGTAATATTTTAACAAAGAAGAAATTCTATTAGTTGAAACAGAAAATAAAAACGAGATGGGGCTTAGAATTGACTTTTCTATCACTGTTGTCACTATTTAGCTCATTCCAGATAAAATGTAGTTGTGCTTCTATATTTGCAGTATCAAAAATCAACTGCTTTAGTATTTTTGATAGTTCTGATGAGCTTCCACCTTTTTCAAGCGTAGGCTGGTGCTGGATGGACCGGCTTATGGAGGTGGTTTTTGTATTCCTGCTCTGCATGCCAGACAGCAGCTAGGATATTTTCTCCATCCCTAATGCCAACTGTAATAGTGGCTTTTTTCCTCATCCCTTTTCTTTTTGTTATTACTTTTAGAAGAGGAAAGGAAATGCTTCTGTTCTATGAGTACGATCAACCAGCGTGAACCAAACTGCCAAGCAGAACCTATTTGTTTTGGGTCTTAGTCTCTTCGTAAAGTAGTCAAAATAGGCAGCTGTAAGTACTGTTCAGCTTTCCTTAATTAACGTAGACTCAGTTGTGGGAGATGTGTCTCCCGAAAATACTGTAGTAACTTCAGTTGGCAGTAGGTTCAGAACATCCACTGTTGCAATCTGACATAACTGTGGCACTGTTGTGGTGTATGCTTCTCTAGACCCAGGGAAATGGATCTGCAGAAGAGATGGGACAGTTTTTAGGGTGTTGGTGAAATTGTCTGCAGGTTTTTCGGTCCCTGTTTATTTTTTATTACACTACTCCATTGTAGTTATTTTGGATCTGCCACTGCCAGCACTGCTGAATGGTTTTATTATGGTTTCTGAGTGGTGTCTTTGAGGCCTGGCGTTACCACACACCGGCCTCGGCCTCAAAGCTGCCCTCACATCCCATCCGCCCACAGCACAGCCCGGCCCTCTCCCCACCGCACCGCTGAGTGCCGCTCTGCCTTGCGCCAGAAAAACCTTCTCTGGTCCCCACGTAAATCAGAGCATTGAACTGCTCCAGGTTAAAAATAACCCCAGCAACCCTTACTCCTTCTCTCATCTATTCTGGGGAGGTTATTTTTACCTGGAAGCAGTTTTTGAGGGCTGCTTTACTCCCGTGCACTGTTCAGTAGGAGTGAAGTGATACAAGTTGTGTAATACATTAATGTGCAGTCAGGGCAGAGGAGAGGGTGGAAACATTAATGGCAGTGTCTTCAAAAAAAAAGCAAACAAGAAAGTACAGTCGAAGGAACAAAAGATGTGAGCTGGGGTCTGTTTGCTGCCGAAAGCCTCCCTTAATTATGGAAGCAAAATTGCAGATAATACCAACTTGATCCATATCATGATATATATCTTGTTATTCATATCAAAATACATCATGGAAGAGGCAGAGAACTTTTCTGGTTTGACAGCATTACCTACTTAATGAGGTAACAACGAACATGTTCCCCTCTAATGGGAGACACTTCTCATGGGGCTCTGTGCTTTCGGCACACAGGTGAGGAAGCAGGCAAAGCACTTTCTCTGGGGGACGTAGCTGTGCTGTGCTGGGGAAGCAAGGCTGGAGCCTGTTTACCTTGGGTGTCTGCACACCGTTCTGTGGAATTCTGGTAGCTACCAGCAAGTGAAGCGTTCAGACTTGTTTTATGACTTGAAGCAAGTCACCTCACTTGTCTTGTGTGCTTTTATTAGTGTCTTGTATGCCTTGTCATTTACAAAATACTGACAATACATCCTGGACATATATTTAAGCATCCTGAGGTGCAAAAGTGTTAGAAAAGGTGGATGTGCAAATATACATTGTAAATGAAAAGGATTGGAGAGTACTAGAAACAGCGTCAGCAAAATGATGTGATAGGAGATCCTCAGAAGTATTCTTTACTTGCTCTTTCTGGTACTTGACTTTAAATATAGCCTAAATTATGAGTACCCATGTATTGAAAGAAAGAAAGAAACAAAGAAGTGTCCCTTCTGACTTCTGTGAACAGATGTGAGATGAAATGGAAGGGTAAAGCGGCTTTAATAATTAACCTTGTGGTTGGTGTCTTGGTTTGCGTGCTGCAGTTCTTCCACCTACACCTGATACAGTTCTTAAATATGGCAGCATCTGCAGAAACAACTTGCTTCTCTCCTTCAGTAATCTGAATTTTATTGCCTTTAACAGCTATTTCTAATGGCAGTGAAAATGGAGTGCTTTTATTTCTTATGCTTCAGCTTGTAAATGCCGCAAACAAGAACGCATTTTGAGTATGAGGTGAAGTTGTTACTGACTGGGAAAACTAAAGGAGCATGCATTGAATTCTGCTGTGTTTTGATTGAGGTGTTCATGTAGTTTAGTTAAAATCCAGTATTTCCTCAATTTGGAGAATCTACAATCCAGGACTTCCAGATGACGTTATTTGCAGATCTCTTCTGTAGTGTAGTCATTTTTATTGTATAGAAAATAAAAATAACAAATACACTTCTACTTTATTATTAATTAATTTGATTAACATTCAAAGTAAATGCTAATGCTTTCTTCAAATTTGTATTTTATTGAGTCAGTTCCCACCATACCATACTTGTAGGTTTGTAAGTTCACATTTAGAAATTCATTTGGAGACATGGTGACTTAATTTCTCTTGATACATCATCTTTGTTTTCTTCAGAGCAGTCTTGAGGAACAAGAACAGATTAATTCAATTTATGCTGAAACAGAAGAGCTGTCAGCTGAATTAAACAGGAAATAGGCATAAATTTAATATAGAAATTCTTAAGCATTTTCTGGTTTTAATCACAGTAAGACACCATCACAGAATATTGGTGTATGCATAGATGAAGTAGAATTTCACCTGTGAGCCTGCTTGGTGTTGCTGTGGCTTGACAATTACTTCTGTAACGGTCTCTATTAAGGTTGGGCACCAAAGTAAATGTGCACATTGCCCTGTGGATGTGATTTTGGTCGTACAACAGAACTGCAGTAGAGTCTTCAGTAGAGTCCCACCTTCCTGCAAGCCAGCAAGTTGTCAGGGTTTTCAGCTTACCTTTGGGAGAGCACAAGAAGCCCTCCAGGTTTTCTTTTCTTCCTTTTCATTTTGGTAGGACAGTCTCCAACTGAGAGTAACATTAGCTTTTTCCTTCTTGTGATCTAAATATTTAGTTTATTTCTGTCTTCCCAAAGGTGTTTTCTTGAGTTCAGGAAAAACAACTAAATAAAATTAATTTCAATTTGTCTGTAATGTGAGATGAAGGAGGGGAATTCAAGTTGGATATAAGGAAAACCAGTAATCCTTTTAAAGCACAGGGCTGAACTATCATTCAGGGTAGCACTCTTGGAATGTCAGGGTTGTTGAAATGATTTCAGTAGTTCTTACAGCACCCTTCTGGAAAAATGCTAAATACTGGGTGTAGCTTAAGAACTTACACAAGAAGTTCTACATTGTACATAGTTGTGCACTGTAGTAATGCATGTGCATTCCTACTTACATGAATTAAATGACTTGTCTTTGACACAAGTGAAAGCATGAACTTCTACAAAATCACGTTTCTTCATGTGTTTGTTTTGCTTCTTTCGTTGCATATTAATATATGGTAGGAGCTAATAAATATGCTTCTGTTGTCCTCAGATATGTCTTCGGTGTTCACCTAGACAGAGTTTGGTGTCTCTGATACTTTCACCAACACAGGTGCTGATTCTTCAGAAAGACTGTGATAATTGGTGATCTTTTCTCGGGATTTGTCTTAACTTAGAATAGGAAGGAACTATTTTAACTACCTGTTTCTGTTGGTGGAAGTTTCTGGCAAGAATAGACTTTTAGTTTCCATCTTGGAGGCTGCTGCAGTGTGGTGCAGTGCTCACTTCATTATGTGAAGTGTTGTTTCTCAGCAGTTCCATAACGTGTTAAGGCTATTTGGTTCAACTATTTGCTTTAAGTAAACACTTACATTCATTACATAAAAAGCAACTAAATTATGTAGTATCAAAGACATTCCCCAAACTCTAATTTAAGGGTCAAAGGAGATGTTTCAGAGTTTTATTAAACCTTCCTTCCTAGCCAGAGATCTGCAAAAACAGCTCCTGATTGGGTGGCCTCTGCCACAGCTCTCTGCTGCCCCAAGAGAGAGCAGAGATAGCATGAAAGTCTTCTGTACCATCAGTAGGTTTAATTAATTAACAAATTGCTTTCTTTCCACATGTAATCAAAATTACAGAGAAATCTTGACAAAATGGGGGGTTCATATCTGCTGAGCTTCCATCTCAGTGCTCATGCCAGAAGAGTTCTTCCTCTCTAAGAAGAGTGATGCATTTTGAATAGGGGATTTATGAAAGAATTATATCTTAGTGGGGATCGTCACGTTACACTTCTGGTGCAAGTAAAAATAAAAGGGAGTGTCAACGGTTTGTGGTGATGCTCTATTGAGGCCTTTTAACCAAAGGCACTTTGGTACAGAATGGGTATAAAACTGTGTGTTGATGCATTTGTCAAGTAGTGTGGCCTTTGAAACTCTTAACTGAGGGAAAAGATGAAGCTTCAGACTTGACAGGAATTCCTTGAATAAAGTTCTCTTCACATTGTTGGTTTTAGCCGCATCCTGGGTTTTTTTGATTCTGTGGGGAATGTGAAAATTACTTAAGCAAAAACCCCAAACATTTCAGCTTTATTCTTCTTTCTAAACACGAAAAACTATTGATAATAAGACTGAGTCCTTGCTGAAAATATTTCTGACTCAGTTATGGGAAGCGCTGAGTACTCCGGCCTCTCCCAAAGAGTTCTGTATCCAGCTCTGGACTTGTGCCAGCAACTGGAGAATATCTTCAACTGTTTGTAGGTATGCATTTCCTTTGTGATATCATTGGCATATTTCCCCTAAAATAGCAAGCAGTAATTAACACTTGTTCACACCAGCAGGAATGCAGATGTTTCCCTACTCAAGTGGCTTATTAAACTGTCCACTTTGACACATTTTTAACACGCTGTAGAACACAGGGAGAGTGACAGGACACCATTGGCTTCCTTGGCTGAGTGGCCTTACAGTCAATTGTAATTGCTTGTTTTCAGCAACGAGCAATGAAAAACAAATCAATTTGTTGTGTGTTTATCTATCCTGAAAGGAGAAAATCAACCTGTTCAGTTTGCAGTGGAATGCAGCTTGCTGCTGTGCTGTCCTTGTGACCTTGTGTTGCTTTAATACAGTTCATTACGGAATGGAGAACAACCCAACTGTCCTGAAAGTAAAGCAAAATCCAAGATACAGTTTTACATTTAGAAGCTGATTTAGTTTGACCTTTAATCATAAGGTTTTAAGTGGATGACATATTTAAAACTCTTATTATGAAATGAGTAACTTCATGGGACACTGAACTTTGCCCAGGAACTGAATCCCAGTTTTAACCACAACGTTGTGTAATGGTTGCACACACCTTTTAGTAGGTAGGGTTTTCTCACTGGCATTGATTTTACTGAAGGCAGTAAATAAGCTATTCTGCTGACAGATCCACCCTGTGTTTTACAAAGAAAAGGTAGCGTTGCATATCCATGCTAAGGTTCCTGTGGACGTGGTGTCACAGTTGCAATTACTGTGCCAATGCTTTTCCCTGCCAACATCCTAATGCCTATAAAACATTGCTTCATAAACATTTTTTAAAAGTCTCTTGAGCATTTATATATTTGGAGGGAACAAAACCATGTAGACAGTATGTCCAGTTTTTCTCTTTCATTTTCTGCTAATATTTCATCCTTTTAGAATATCTCTCAAAAATGAATCTTGGTTCCTTGTTTTTTCCCAGGCCTGGAGTTTATCTCCTGAGGATTATTTTTTGTAACAACTCCAAATACTCACAATGTTTGAGTTCTTTAACGCTTTCTCTGGTTGACTTTTAAAAACCACTCATCACCTGCTGCCATTTATTTAATGCATTGAAGTTTCCTAACACAAGGAGGATTTTAACTTGGTCAGGCTGTGCATTGCCCTTTTTCTACATCAGGGCTGTGTTAGGATGATCTTTCTGGAGCAAAGTGCTGCTTTCCAAGCATCTGTTTTACAAGGCAATTTCCACTGATTTTTTTCCCTCCAGAGGTCTGATTGCATTCCTGTCAATGAACGTGGGCAGCTCACAATGTTACCTTTTGGTTCACTGTATAGGGAAACTTTCAGAAAGTGGAGAAGGTGTCCTCTATGAAATAAAACATTAACATTTGAGCACGTTTCTTTTCACATACAAATGTTGAAGCTTTATGGTGTTATTTAAGCTGTAGCAAGATACAAGGTTTCCTACAATCAGCAAATCATCATCCTTCATGCTTCAGGGAAGGTTTAACAGACCGTTTTTTGTACCTGATAGTGTTAGGGCTTGTGCCCAGAATTCAAACTGTGCCCCTGCCTGGTTTAAACACATTCAATCTCAAGCCCTGCTCGTGCTGTTCAGATTTGTGTTACGTTAGCATGACTTTCCCCACGTGCTCCATACAAGGACCTTTCCCTCTTTAGGGTGATATCAGCACTTCCAAGAGTGTAAAGTCTTTGCAAGAATTCGCTTCTCGCTTTGGTTGGTGATGCCGTGCTGTCTGTCGTTGGTTGTGTTGACTCTTGTTGCTTTACACAGCTTCAGCTATAGTTTAAACAGGATCTTGGGTGTGTATGTAACTACAGCATTTTTAAATAGCAAATAATGTAATTCCAATGGGTATTTTTTGTTGTTGTTTTAAATACAAGTGGGACAAGAATGGATAATAGGGCCGTACTTGTCAAATACTGTGGATTGTTTTCAACCTAATGTTTAAATCCTGTTTATTGTGGAATATTGTCTCAAACCAAAACGTTATTTAGCATTACTTGTTTATTTTAGCTCTTTTATTAGGAGTTCCATTATTAGCGCAAAAGAAACCTGTGTTGATGTTGCTGTAGAGTCTGTATTAGAACGTGCCAGAAATGAATCAGTGTTGAGGAAACAAGAAGCAGACATGTAAGGACTAGTTTTCTGGTTATTTCTTTTCAGGAAATTTGCCTGCAATTCTTGGTTAATTTGTTTCCTAACTCATTATTTTTAGAGAACTCATACAAATTAGACCTCCTTAACTCAAAAAAAGAAACCCAAAACCTTGTTACTCACTTGATTTTTCTGGTCGCCTCTGAAGCCCTTTTTCCACCTAAATACTTAACAAATCTTGTGGTTTTGCTCATCTTCCCTGAGAGCACCCCTAGGCAACATTCCATGACTCAGATGGGATGTTGAGGGTTTCTTATGTTATTCTTTTCCTTAAATATTATTTCAGAATTGTGGTTAGTGTAGGTGTGCTTTTCTTTTTGAGGGAGAGTGAAGGAGGGGGGCAGGGAATCTGCTTTGGGTCTTTTTTGGTTGGTTGGGTTTTTTGTTTTGTTTTTGTGACTAGCTAGTGTGTCCTGATTCCAAAATCACTCATTCTAGTATAAAAGTATAAAGCAGGAACTTTTATATAACAAGTTGAACTCTGTATGTCTGGTTCCAGCTTCTCATTGGTGAGTTTTCTCGTCAGCAGCGGTCCCTAATTATGTGAAGATATTTTTAGTGAGGCCTAAAGACAAAAGGTTGCTTAACAAGGCATCTCTTACTTGGCTGTCACAAGCCATGTACTTCAGTTAGAAATAAAATAATAATAGTATTGCTTCTTGGTATAATGTGTTGCCTGTTACTTTCTGTAGATCTCTGTTTTGAAGTGCAAATGTAAAGATCAAAGAATGTGGACTTGAATTCTTTTCCCAGCCCGCATGGACACTTAACAGAGGACTGCCATATTCAGAGGACTGCCTGAGTGCTGCTGGTTGTGGCTCGGATTTGCGGGGCAGACATGAGGGCAGTACGGAGGATTTTATTACTGATGTGGCCTAACAGGGCAGAAACACTGATTATTGTAATCCACGTTCTTTTGGGAAGTTCGAAACTGTCCTTACAGCTCAAGGAGGACCCTGTGGAACTGTATAACAGTTCTGTTAAACTAAATCCCGGACTTTTTATTATCAACGTGTTTATGGTAGGACCAGGAACTGGATTTACTTTTCATCCCGCTTAAGAGTCTGATTGCAGAAACTACTCCAAATATTTTTTTTCATGAGTTATGACAGAGTTGATAAGCTGTTTGGAATAATTGCTTTATTCTAGTTCTCTTCCGGAATGTCGTAGCTGTAGTGAAAACCAGAAGAAAATAAGGACTTCTGAGCCTCATTTCTGTGGCAGTTCAAGGGCTGAGGATCCTACGGATTGTTGGGTCATTAAAGTTGAGTGGTTGTCAGATGTTCCAGCTCTCCAATAAAAGATCTGAACGTTTTTGTGTTGCGTTTGTGCCTGTTTTGTGATGTCAACCTCAGCAGTAATGCTCAGAGTGGCTGCTGGTCTTGGCCATTGGTAAAGGGTGTGTAAGAGCAGGCCTGGAATACAGATGATTCTGGGCTCAAATTGGCTTTGGTTTAAATATGTGAGATTCCAAACAATTCCCTCTCCCTTACTTTCTCTTCCTACTGATTTTTGCTTAGGAAGGGTATTTCCCTCATTATACTGTGATACAGCCAAAGATTGAAGGCCTCCCAAACTACCAAAAAATAGGAAACTTTCAAAAGCATCCAATAAATGTAATTTTAGAAGTGGGAGAACTGAGGACAGGAATTAATATTTCAGTTTCCCTTTTAATTCCTTTAACAGCACATATTTTTACAGTCTCTTGATACTTGCAATCAAGTAAAAATTTATGCACATATGAAAGAAATTCAGCTGATCTTTTGTTCTTGAGCAGTTCATAAAAGCATGGAACAGACCAAAAAGATTCACTTAATTCTATATATGGACTTTCTCCTGTCTTTTAAAGAAACTGAAGAAAAGATTACTGTGGAGATTATTGTTTAATAATAATGTGCACTTACTATTGTTTGTGTGCATTCAGTAGCAATGAAAGTACGACTCAATTTACAGTTTGTTTATAATTTTTAAGTGTATAATTTGTATTTTGATAGCAATAACCTTACAGCTTTGTATCAGTAAGTTTTTTCTGTAGCTTTTTTCTGCAGTTGTGCTGCGAGGGAGCAAATCTGATAGAAGCAGTGCCACTCAAGTGTCTGTGTGGTCCCCAGAGAACCCCACTAACGTGGGAAACAGAAAATGGTGTAAAACCTAATGGTCGTTTTCTGCATTTGTGTTAGAATTACTGAGATACAGTGTTTCACTGCAGAAGAAAGCAGTGCTGGCAGCCAAAGAAACACAATATCCAGTGGAGCCAGGAGCTGAAGAGCAACTGTTACCAAATGATAGGGATTACTAAAAATGCCAATAGAGTTGTCATTAATAAAAAGCTAACCCTTCTTCAAAGGCTTCAAAATACAGTTGGACTTAGTGAGAATGATTGATAGGCAGTTCTTCTAAATCTGAGGAGCTAAGAAAGCCAGTGGAACTTGCAGTCGTCTACAAGGTGTTTAATGCTTTTTTATGTGTGTTAGAATGCTACCAGTTCCCATTTTTAAGTGGTAAAGATATGTTATCGTTGCTGATTCTCCTCATATATAACCTTTTTTTTCCTGATAATGTTTTTTCTCCTTCAGGAGTTTTATGAACACACAAAAACACTTTGGCAAGACGACGGTGTGAAAGCCTGCTATGAGAGATCTAATGAATATCAGCTGATTGATTGTGCACAGTAGTAAGTATTGTTCTGTTCTGCTATATATGGACTGTGAGATACAATTTGTTTTAAAGTCCTTTGGGTTATCCTGATGCTTACTGTTCTACTTTGGAAAATAAGGATTGGGTGCCATGGAGTAAATTCCTGCTAATTAGCCATTCAGAGTTATTTCCAGAGATCTGTCTAGCTGGTGTTCAGTTCAGCAGTAATGTCTACATTGAAAACCTCGCCAGTACCTTGACGTAGGCTGACACCAGATTTCCCATTTACACCACGTGACAGTCAACTTTAGATCCTACAGCAAATTTTAATGACTTGGGAAGTACAATGTAGCTTTTGCTTTTGATGCCGTTTCTTTATCTGAAAACAAAAATGGCAGCAACATTCATAGGCAACAGCCTGTGATCGGTCACCAAGACTTCTGCTTGTGTGCCTTGGTGCACATATCTGAGAATGATCTATTCCTTTCTGTTGCTTCCACACTGTGGTGATTAATATTGTCCTGAGAGAGACTGCTACAAGTTTGCCATTATTTACTACATACAGCAGTACGGTATGGTTCAGATTTGTTTTTTAATTGCAATATGTTTGTGATAATTGTGAGAATTCCTGATATTTTCATGATGTAACTCAAGAACTGCAGGAGTTAAATTTAGAAAATTAATTGTTAAGACTGCTCTTTGTTAGCTTACACTCTGTTTCTTTTGGAGATATGGAAATAAGTTGTAATGGTCAAGGAAATAGAAGCTTCCTCATTTCTCATGATGAAGGAGGACTGTGGTTTGTCTGCTACCGACTCTCATAAGGAACATTTAGTGAAATAAAATTTGTAAGGTTCATTTTTTGTTTGGGTAGGTAGCCTTAGAGGTGAATCAACAATTAGCTCTGTTTGAAGATACCAGGAAGATAATTTTTCTATGACTTGCTCAGCTCCAGGTCTTTCAAAGGCCCTTTGAAGTTTTGCCATTGTTTCTAGTGTGAATTTGTTTGATGTGTAGCAATGTCTTTCCCAGTAGGTGACTAATGTTTGATCATTTGGCATGGATCTCCTTGCAAGCTCATTTGCTACTAAATGAAAAAATATTACAAGATCTTTGTTTTCTGTCAACTATCCACTAAGTTTTGTCTTCATAGTGTAAAGCTGTCAGAAAAAGGAAACAGATTGCTTTGTTTCTGTCAGTGTTTGGTTATCTCTTAGTGTTTCTGGCTAGTGTTTTTTTCACAGTCATCTTCTGGCACTGGAAGAGAAGTATTGCTAAGCACCAAGGTTTTGTTGTGTTGCTCTATTTTTAGAAGATCAAATTTTGGTCTTTCCTGAATGTACTGAAGAAAGCTGAAATTGCTGCCATTTTTGATTGCTGGACACTGACTTTTTCATGGGTCAGCGAGGGGAATGGCCTTTGGGATGGTTTTACCATCCTGCTCCATCTAGTGGAACATTGGATGTTACATCGTGGGTCCATAGAACTAAAATTAAATGTTGTACATTGCTGGCAGTACTTTCTTTTTTTTTTTTTTCCCCTAAGATACCATTGCTGTCATCTTCTAAATAACTGTCATGATTATCAGTTTATTCAGTTTGGTTGTAAACTGTATGGCATTGCTTCCTTGGAAGGAAGCAGAAGGACCTTCCTTTTTGTTTCTGTTGGTAGTTCGTGCCCATTCTGGCACTTCGGATCTCGCACTGGTGGTGTCTTGTGTTGCATGTTCTGTTATGAACAGTGTTGTAATGTTTGCTAAATGTTTGCTCGGAGGTGAAATGCTTTAAAATTCTGTGCTTGTTTTTATCACATTAAATTTTCAAGAGACCTGACAAAAATTGCTTCCAGTAAAATCCGGTGTGATTGATGCTGGGAAATGAACCCAGGGAACACATTGTAAAAAAATGCAGCAGAGGCAAAATACGAAATGTAGCTGAGATTTGTTGAGTGCAGGCTTTTAATTTGAGTGTGCAAACTGCCGTCATTAGAGCTAAGAGGAGCTAAGAGAGAAAGTGGGGTGTTGGAGTTTGTCACCTCCTTTGGAGTCCTTTGTCCTCAGGTTTTCTTCTTACCAAGGTGCCTATTTTAAACAAGCAAAGCATGGAAAACCAAAAAATGTCTTTTCTCTTTCAAAATCAGTCAGCTTCCAAAAATTCCTTTCTTGCTCTTAAAAGTTGATTAAATAATTAAATGTTAAAGGATTGTTAGTCTGGAGAACCGTTTTAAAATTCTAAACAGTGTTTCTTTTTATTGCTCTTTGTAATTTTATCTATGTATTTCTTTTATTTAATATTGAAGTGTGATTTCTTAGTGCAAAGCCTGTCTTGTTGTGGAGTCATTTAACACAGGGAACAAGTTGATTAAGTCAGGAATTCTCTTAGATGAAAGCAGGGGAAAAAAGTCACTTCTGGTTGCTTGTCCTTCAGCAGAGAAGTGGAAATGAAGATAATTCCCAACATAATGTGTTCTATCTCCATAAGACTGATGTAATTATGAAGAGTTTAGCAGTGGCATTTTTTACCTGCTCCTCAGCAGTAACTACAGCTCTTCATGATGCCTTACTACAGCTTTGCAGTGTTTCCCCACAAGAAGTCAGCAGCAGCATTGTCTGCACCTTCTGTTGCTCCCTCAAGGTCCCGCCTGAAGTGGCTCACACCGAAAGCTGTAGGACAGCCACACATAGCAGCCCGGCTGCTTGAGTGCAGCTGTGATCATCATGGGTGTAAAGCTGGGAGACCTGAGCAGCAGCCCCATCTGTTGGAGAGCCCTTTTGGTTTCCCACCCTTTATTCTCAAGTTTACTGGCTTTGTGAAAACGTCACTCCTGAGGAACTTGATTCGTTTTGAAGAAGAGCTGCCTCTGCTCGTCATGAGCTTTACTGTACTTCCTGCCTGGGCACACTGCATGGTCCCGAGAGAAAGGAAAGGAGGCTGTTTCCCTTTTCTTAGCTCAACTTACGAAGTAATTAGTTTCAATTCTGCTTCTAGAGCAGTGTGCTCTTGGAGGTTTCTCTCTGTGGGGAATATATATAGATTAACTGTGAGAGGAAGCAGCGTCTAAGAGGAGACCAGATCTCATTGCTCTTGCATGTTTTGGGGATGTGTATAGAAGAGAACAAATGTTTTTACTGAAGCTGCCATGTGGTCCTCCTGACTAATAATGAACAGAAGAACACAGAAGTGTCTAGAATGCAGAAAACTCCAAATGGTAATAAGTGATGAACCGTCCTTCGTGTTTCTTTTCTGCAGGAGCAGGATTTCATGTTTTTCGGAGTATATTACTTAATATTAAGAATCTAAGAGTCATTTCCGCTGTGCCAAAACCTGCGTGTCAGATCTATGCCTTCTGTCAAGTATAAACAAACACGAGAATTTTGAAGTGCTGTCCTTGCTATATTTCAACCTCTGTTTTCATTTGAGGATCTTTGTTCTTAGAGCCTCACAGATACTCCGCAGTTGGAATAAGCAGGATCTCTCCCATACCAATGGGCTGTTGGTGGTATGGGGGCTTGAAGGATGCCAGCACAGTCCTGTGCGGCCTGGTGCAGCATCTGTGGATGTCCAGAAGACTGCTTGGATGTCAGTAGCCTTTTGATTAGCACTGTTTGCAGCGAATCGCAAGCAAAGCTTGGATACATAAAGCCTCCAAGGGCTCCTTTCTAGTCTTCCTGCTATTAGGCTGTACCCACAAATACTTGATTTTTTGCTTTATCTAGCCTTGGCTTGGCATGGTTCATTGGCCCCCAGTTCGATTTTTCACTTTGTTTTACACTGCTTTCACTTCATTTCTCCCAGCTGACGCTTCCTGGTTTTGGCCAGAGTGGAAAAGGAAATAATGTGAGAGACAGCATTTGCAACCCGTTTCACACCCTGCACTATCAGGAAGGGCTGGAAGTAGCAGTTGGGAGCCTATTCTCACGCTATTTCCTGCTGGAAAGCCTCGCTGTGCTTTCTCCTGCCGTCTGCCATTTCATGGACAGAGGAAACGTGGGCAGGCTGCTGGTAGAAGTGCAGGGAGTTGTATTTCTTGAACTTCAGCACCAGCAGAGCCACTCCGATAGCTTGAAACTGTGCCAGGCTGCTCCACAAGAGCTTTATGAGAAGTATTTTTTAAGATGTTTGTTTTTAAAATACTTATCAAAGAAAGGGGGCGAGTGCAGCTATTAGCTGACTGCTGTGCAGCGCTCCTGAAGGATCAGCAGATGTGGACGTCCTGTTTTCTTAATATCTGATTTGATAGGGGTTGTAAATTTTTTATGTTTTTATTAAGATTTATGGTGTGTTTTGCTTCAGGATTTGCTGACTCGTAAGAGCAATTAAGAGTCCCGATCTGAGTACTTAATGATTTTCTTCCACGTTGATTTCACTTCACAACAAAGTTCCTTTCAGAGAACGTGCAGTAAAATGTGTTTGCTGAAAGTCTCACCTTTTTA
The DNA here is from genome assembly GCF_026119805.1 of Tympanuchus pallidicinctus. Classification (NCBI taxonomy): domain Eukaryota; kingdom Metazoa; phylum Chordata; class Aves; order Galliformes; family Phasianidae; genus Tympanuchus; species Tympanuchus pallidicinctus. Next base: position 2,978,622 of record NW_026294722.1, read on the forward strand.
ACTAGTGGCTGATTTATCTGTGGTACTGTTAGTCTGGGTTCTTATTCCTATTTATTACTTACTTTTTCTTCTTACTTTCTTTCCACTCAATGCTTTTTGTCAGAGCCATTCCCCTCATCTTCTCCAGCTCCGAGGGCTGTGTCTGAGTACTCCTGTTCAACAGGACAGTGATTTCCCTGGCACATATGAGCTTCCCATGGACACTAACAGTTACACTTCTAAAGATTTTTTTTCATGAAGAATAATATCCACATCCCCTTTTGCTGGTCTAAAGCTGATGAACTTGTCTCCCACTACGTGAATTCTTTTGCGAGCCAATGAATAGACCTAATTCCTCATTCTTGCTCTTACTTGTAAAACCCACTGTTCCAGAGCACTGACTCCACTGAAGTAGGGTCCCTGTTCTAAACAAAGTTAAATTCAGGTAGAAGAAAATACAGCCTGGGTTATACTTTCTCCACAGTTCACTGGGATATTGGGTGCAGAAAGAGATTGCTGAGTATGATGGGAAGCACAGTAACTCCTGAGTTTGTATGGCTTTAGCAAAGTCAGTACCAAGAAAAGGAGTCTGAATATTTAAGTTGATTTATACCTAACTACTCCAACCATCTGCCCATTCTTGCTGACTGTTTGTAGCAGGAATGTGTCTGCTGGCAAGTGCACTGAAGACAGGATTACCTAAATTTAGCCAATAAATGGATTATGAATCCAACACATTCCCACTGTTGTCACAGCTAATCATAAATTCACAATTTCAACCTACACTCAACCCCAAATAAACTTCTCTGTCTCTGAAACAAATTACATCACAGTATGAAGCCAGATAAAACAGAAGGTGTTGTGGAGTAGCTTGAATGAGTGTTTAGAATTAGGAACACTAATAATGCATATGTTGAAATTAATGATCTATAATGGCAGAAAGAGCTGTAGATGCCCCAAATGTGAGTGATTGAAGAAGTCACATCACGGGCTTTTGAGGTGTGTGTGTGAAGCCCACCACATTGTTCTGAATTACTCTGAACACGTTTAACTCTGCTCCATTTAACTCTCCTCCATCTTCATCCACTGCTTTTAGCCCCTCACACCCAGCCCATTCATGCATCTGCCACTTCTGTTTCTCTATTGTCCTACACCTCTGTTGGTGCATCGATCCCTTTCTGGTCCTTTCTGAAGATAACAGCTTCCTTTCCATGTCTTCAGGTTTTAGGTTTAGCCTTCAGCTGAGGGATGGCAAGGCCTGACCCAGGTCTGGCATGGGACAGCCAGCCCAGAACTTGTTCACACTTTCTTGACCCAATCCTGCTCTTTAAATGTATCTCTTGCTAATGCCTGCAAGAGTTGAGGATTAATCATACTTCACCTGTTCTTGGGTACCTGATTTTGAGAAATGAGCTCCCATTTCCACTGTGTTCTGCATCATCTTTCACCTTCAAATGGAGCGCTTGCCCATACAACTTGCTTTGGTTTATTTCTAAAACTTCTTCAGCATGAGTTTTAATATTGTATTTGAATAAAAGTTGTCAGCAATGTAGTAAATATCCTCTATTATCTTCTATGATCATAGGTAGAAAGCAAAGTCTAAGCAAAGAAAACAAAATCTTGAGCTTTTTAGAAGCAAACACGAGGGCATATAGCAGTCAGTGTTGATGCTAGAATGAATTACTTAGGGTAAGAAGCCATGATGAAAGGAAGAGTTGTATATCTGTGAACTCTGTAAGGCAGTTGTGAATTCAGGTGTGTTACATTTTTGTATCTCCTGAAGTTTTAATCTGTAATTTTGAAAACGTGGTTGTTTTACTATAAAATTTGAGTAGCTATATTAAAAACAGAGCAAGCAACATCTTGAATTGCCACCTTTATTCTATCAGGAGTCATACAGGATTGCTGTAGTGGTGAAAAATCACAGCAGCCACTCCGAGTGAGTTCTAAAACTGTCATTATTGCTTCTTGACGACCTCCTCACCCCAGGCTTCCAGTGCCCAGCTTTGTGCAGAACAGGGGCCTGGAAGGAGACTCTTGCAGGGCTGTGCCAGGCATTGAGGGGATGGCTGCGGCAGGCTGGAGCAGCAGGAGCTTGGGCTGTGTTGCTGCAGAAAAGGAATACTTCAAGATGAGAAGAGAATACTGCTTTAGATTGACCTGAACAGATACTGTAAGACCTGATTTAAGACTTGCTTAGGAAAAAAAGAAATTAAAAGCAACAGTGTTACTAGAGATACCAGGCAGGAGAAATTTTGTGCTACAAGTTTGAAATTAGGCCAGTCCATTGGTTGGTCCAATGTAAAAGCACCTGGTTTGATTCTCCATTATTCCGTGGGCTGAAACACTGCAGATCTGTCCCTGTGGCACCAGTGAGGGGGTGCTCAGTGCTGCTGACTGACACGGTCTCTGCTTCCCTCTCGTTGAGCACGAGGGTTCTCCTAACATGCTGAAGCTGTTCCTTCTCTGTGGTTTTTAATTTAAACTTCTTTTGTCGGAGTGCCTGCCTGCATTTGCAGGTGTTGCTGAATTTATTATCTCTGCTAGACGGTGCCTGCGTTGCATTGGGTAGAAAGGTAGCAGCGGGCTGAGAAGTTTATTGAGGCCGTGTGCTTGCATGCAGAGAATGTGGTTGTAAAGCCTTTACTGCAAAAGGGGCTGTCGGAGAGTGAGAACATGAATTAAGCTTGTGTTAGGTGAATGAGTTTATCAAACTGAAGCTGAATTTTAAAAACCACAGTGTTATTTGTTATAGTGCTGATGATTGCACTGCCTGTGCTGCAAACTAAACCAAATTTCTTTTAAATCTTATGAAGTATTTCTTACAGTATGTGGCTGAGTCCTAAATGAACTCTAAGAAATCCCTGACTGATTTCAAGTGTGACTAAGAGCAATTTTGTAGGCAGGCTCTCACTGATAGGTTTTGAGATTTAAAACGCTGCTTTTGAACGGATTACCCTGCCACATGCTATGCATTGATTTTTGTATCTGAAACATGTTAAAGTCAGCTATACTTAAATATAATTAGCAAAGAATGATATTTGTGTCATAATACACCAACGAAGTCTTCAAGAAGGGTATCTGCAGATGAGGCTGCATTACAGTGCATTCGTTATGCAAGTGAGGGGTTTTCAGTATCTGGACAGTCATTTACACTACAAACATACTGGCTGCCCAGTAGATTTTCTGTCAAGGCCATTAAGTGCCTTGGATACTCTGCAGGGTTCCCCTTCCCCCAAAGTATGTTCACAAACTATAGCTCCAGCACAACAAGCAGCTGGGGCAGGAGGGGGCATGGCTTTGTGTGGGCCTGAGGGAGAGATTTGTGTCTTTGTAATAAAAACAACAAAACCTGCTTAGACCCAGGTGATTTTTGTAAACAAATGAAAATAGAGATTTACATGTGAATAGTATTCACTGCTTTGTTAATATATTGCCAATGCAGGTAGTGCTCAAAAAGTTGCTGAAGACCATGTCTGGATTGCACTGTGCACATCTGCTATTAAGACATCTAAGCTGAGTTATGCTTATTTATGTTCTGAGATCAGTGACTGTCAGAAAGAGTTAGGCTCCTTGTAAGCCTCACATCTGGGAGGTGAACTCTTCTCTTGGTAAAGAGCTTGGATGTTTGTCTTTGGTATTTGTTCCTCACACAGAGCCTCCACAGTGAGCTGAGCTTTATCCTGTTGAGTCTGCTGACTGTTGTTGTATGGTGAACTTTTCATTTGCTCTCGCAATGTGTGCTGTGATGAATAGGTGTTGCAGTTAAGGCATTAAGTCTCAGCTCTTTTCCTGGCTTTGCCCTTAATGGCCTCTGCCCACCACAGCTACTGGAGCACTTCACCACTCACCTCTTCCTCCGAGCCCAGCTGCTTTAGCATCCATGTGCTCTGTTACCAGAGAGCAGACTTGATGCAGCTGAATTTCCCCATTTGTTAATTGGTGCAGTTTTTCTTCTTGAGGAAGAATATAGATGCTCCTATCAGTGAATCCTTGGATGATTTTGGAGAGTGTGAAGTATTAAATGAAATCAAATGAGTGAAGGATGTCATTGTTCAGGCTGTTATGATAATGATGAAGTATTGTTGTATCATCAAGAGTCTTTGGTACGTTTAAATGGTTTTGCTGAAGGTGTGAGAGGACAAACCTGGAGATTCTTTCTTTCTGTCTTAGCAGCATGGATGATACTTTTTCCAAATGGGCTGACACTAGGATCCTGCTAGATGGAGATTGGCTTTGAAACTAAGATGTGCTGTGTGGATGGAGCGGGGGGTGGTCTTGTGTCTTCCATGAGATTACAAGTATAATGTATTTGTTATTATCACAGTGTTTTATGAAGGGATCCACTATTTAAAATGTTGTGCTGTTCAGAGACCTATTTAGAGAGTTTTGGAGAAGAACATGTCAGATGAGAGAAGAATGTGTCAGGTTGTAATTGATTTTATTGTGATTCATTCTGAAAATTTACAAATATCCATATGCTCCGTGTTGTGGATTCCCTCTCAGAGGGCTTTGCTAGGCGAGATCCTTGACCCTTGGCCATTGCCTCTGGAGTGCTTCACTGTCCACCTGTGTTCCATGGAGCTGAGCTACTCTAGGATCCATTCATTTTGTTAGCAAAGAGCATTTCTCATTTTCCCAAGCTCTCTTTGGGTACCAAAGCTGCACCATGAGCTGTGTTTTCCTCCCAGCTTTCTCCTGTTCTATGTGGGATGCTCAGTGCGGCTGCGAGGAGCGTCCCTTGCTTGTAGGGAGGGTGACTGGGGACAGGCAGGGAAGAACAGGGCACAGCAGGGCTGGATGGGTCAGAGCAGAATGGCTTTCATTAAAATAAGTAAATAAATATATAAAAATCCACCCTAAAAATAGAATCCTGGCCCTCAACCAGTTCATAGGATCAGAAAGGTGTTGAACCATTTCCCAGTTTCAGTCTGATTGGAGCCAAGCCTTACCAGATTCTTGTGAAGCTGTGGCTCCACCACTGCTTAATTGCTTCTTGTTTTGAAAGATAATTAGGAACTTTATTTTAAAATAGTAACTTTAGCGTTCAGTCCATTAAATTTGTCACCAAGATATTTTTATTGGACTCCCAGCTGTTTTCTTATTGGAATTGTGAACTAAAAATAGGTAGGATTTCTGCGGTTGTGAGCAGGGGCTGGTACTGTACTTCCATTTCAGCTCCTAATGATGTGAAACGTGTTTGTTTCCCTCAGAGCTTTTTTCTGGGCTGATTAAGAAGGTCCTGCTAATTACCCCAAACCTGTGCGCTCTGGTTTTCTGATAAAGTCGTGTGTTGGTAAAGAGTATGAAACTGATTTCCCTCAAGACAAATGAAGGATTTGTGCTGCACCCGGTACATTTTTATTCTTTCATCAGACTGCAGGAGTTGTTTGTGACAATTCAACAAATACCTTTAAAAACAAACAATAACGGAACAGGGTTGTGGCTGTTATTACGAGGGGTGCAGTTTACCCTCTTCGTTTGGTTCTCATGAGTAGTTCCTTTGTTGTATGTAATGAAAATCACAGTGTAGATTGTGAGATAAAGTGGCGATTACTCTGTTTATATTGTATGAAACTTTGTTTTTTTTTGAAACAGAACTCTGTAATTATCCAAATCTATACAAGCGCTTGCTGTTTTTATGCATACATGGATTACAGGGCAAATAAGGTTCTGGTATCCTTATTTAAATAGTGTATGTTCTAAAGTCTGAGTTGTTTCACGTGTGTTCCTAACATCCATGGTGTAATGTTGGATGTGCAGAAAACTAAAATGGTCTGGAGTTAGACACAGATGTGTCTGTACTTACACATTTTCCCTGAATAGTTTCTTCCTGGAAATCAACCATGCATTAGAAAGATGTCATTCTTCTGTCATCATGTCAGCTGCTGATTATTTTTTCTCTTCCTTGGGATGCTCTTTGACTGTAACTCCACTAAATGTGTGTAACTTGCACTTAGAAAAAGTAAGGTGGGTAACAGGAGGGAGCTGTGCTGCAGAACACTTTGGGGTTGGGATGGTTGTTTTTCTCTTGTTTATAAAGGCTTGGTGCTTGGGGTCACAATCAAGAAAGTTAGCGACCCCAGTCAATGTTATCAACCTTCTCTCCCTCCCTTCCCCCCTCCCCCCGCCCATTCTATTGTCTTAAACAGAGAAATAGAAAATCTTCAGATGTGTTAATAAAACATAGGTCTCTGTAGTTGAAGTAAATTCAATCAAAGGAGGGAATCTTGTTAAGTGCATGAGATGCTTGTCTGCAGAAGTGCTCCAGATGTGTTCTCTTAGAAGCTGTGTTTAGATGCACTGTAAATTCTAGCGTGACTTATCAGTGTCACAATCTTTCTACATTTTCTCATCTGCTTGTTGGCATTCTGCTCCTCAGCCTTCCTGTGCATTCGTACGAAGAAGGAGGCTGTAGTTTTACAGGCTGAAGCTGTAGGGTCTAAACTTGGTGGCACAGGGTAAGGGAGGAGCTCTGCACCTGCCACTAGTTCTGGCCATAACAATCAGCACAGGGCAGCCAGTGTTCAAGACATGGCAAAAATGTCTTGCTGAAAAATATAGAAGAAAGAAAAGGAAATGGCTATTTTTAGTAGTTGCATGTTATTAGCTATTGTATGACGTATCAGTTGCTGCACTTAGGTACCCTTTCTTGTGGTGAATGTAGCAATTCGCTGCTGGGTAGAGGAAGTGGAGTTACAATGCTGCGGTGTGATAAAAGCTGCATTTCACACAGACACAGTCTCTAAACATTGTGACCATGGGTAAGCAGATGATACAGCCTAAGTCACGTAAGAACACACGTATTTTTCTCCAGAAACAGTAAGCTTTCTCTCTAGACTTTCTCCCTTTCTGCCCCACCTGATTTCAGTCTCTTCCACTTCCCAGTCCTTGCTGCTGTTCTTAGTGTAAGCCGTGAGCCGGAACTCTAATTATAGTGATGCAGAACAAATGGAAATCCTGCAATTGTCTTCTGCGTTTCAAGTTGCATAGCATCTACTTGCAGGTATCAGAGCTGTAGGTGAGCCAGCACAGCCTATAGCTGTCGTGATCATTTCAGTACACTACTATGTGCCAGTGCTTCCTAGCACAGTTTTGAATTGCATATTTATCGACTGATTTGCAGGTTTTAAGTGTAAGATGCCCTCTAAACTTTGGGCAGACACTTGAGCCAAGACTGCAAAGTCTTTTAGTGCTTCCTTGCAATAAGATCAATAATCCTCAGTGTAAGAGGATTCTTGTTTGAATGTCTTTTATGCAAAATAATAGAGTCGATCATTGTGCACAGCCAAAGCCCCAGCTGGGTTCCCAGCCCCCATATATGTTGATGTGGGAACACACACTCCACATGGGGAAGGGAAATACCTTCTTAGTCCCTTCTCTTCTCTCTCTCTGCAACAATTTAGCCCATGGTTTTTAGCATCTGCTTTTGTTCACTTCTTCCCTTGGTAAATGTTCCTTTCATGTAGAAGAGAAAATTTTTAATCTGGTAATAAATAATTTAGGTTTAAGATTTCAGCCATTTAAAATGTAAACATGAGGCACTGCCCTCTGCAGCCAGAGCGATCGCCAAGGTACGTGCGCGTTCTCTACTGAAATGGCTTTAAGCTGTCCTGTGGGATCTGGGATGAGCAGTTGCGTGGAACATGGATGCCCAGCGTGGGCCTGCAGCTTGGCCTTCCTCTCCCCAGGTTGCTGCTGCCCCGGTGGCAGGGCTGAGGTGGGGAAGGGCGACCGCCCAGCCGCGGTGCTGAAGTGAGTTGTTATTCAGAGCTTTGTGAGGCTTCCTTTCCATTGTAATAAAGTAGTTAATGATGTCAGCATGCGCAGCATCATTGGAGTTTCAGAATTAATGCTTGCTGAGATGAAATCATTTTCCACCTCTTCGATGTGTTTGTTTCACACTGCGTGCATAGGTAGCTTTCACAGCACTGTTTTGTATTGATTCATGACCAGAGTGGCTCAAATCCTCCCCCTCCCCATTGCTCCCACTTCATGAGAAAAGAGTGGCTGACGCTGGGAGATTGGCAGTAATTTAGCAGAATTTTGTATGGTATACCACGGAGCATGGGAGGATGAATTTTGTTCCTGCAATACCTGAATTTGCAGAGAACATCTTCAGAGGAGGAGGATGTAAAAACTCAGAGCCTGGTCCTTTCTGATTCCTTGGTCCCCTTGAAGCCTGTCCAAGAGGATTCCATTTGGCTGCTGAGACTGCAGCTGCGGTTCACAGGTGTCACCAAACCAGCACCTTTAGCACCTGCACAGCCTTTCATGTTCTCCTCACTGTAAGGTTCTGCTTCTAGATAAAGGTAATTGTTCTGCTATTGATGGTTTTTAGAGTTGTAATGCTTAAATAGTTATGTTCTATGAGTAATATGTTTAGTAATCATTTAGGTAATTAAAGCAGCTTTATACAGCTGTAGTAACTAGATTCAATAAAGCTAGTTTAAAAGAACAAACTTTTCCTGAAGCAACTGTGTTATCAGTTCCTCATTATAACATTGTCTTAATTTACTTGGAAAAGGAGGTATTTTTTAAGTCCATCCAGATTTTCCCTTCACCTCCTTTTCCCTGAGCCCTCACCCAGCAGCTTTTTTGCACATGTGCACCCCCATCTCCACATGCTTACTCCAGTCCTATCTTTGTTCTGCTTTTTGCAGCTCCTGAGACATGAGCAGTCTGTAAACTACAATAGAAATCCTCTCAGTGCCAAAACCAGCAGACATGGCTTTTGGCTAAGGGAGAAAATAGGCTAAGGCTGTGGCATGTCGGGGCTTTTAGTTTTCCTGCACACACTTCAATTCTGCATTCTCTGCTCCCTTAGTCTGAAAAGCCCATGGTCTGGAGAAGTTCATGTTAAAATGTTAAAAAACGTTTCAAAGCGTTAAAATACATTTTGTAAAAATATGGAATATTCTGCTTTGTGCTTTACAGACATTTCAATGTGTAGAGCTTTAATGTCATTCGTACGGTCTTGTAGTTGTCCTGTGGTTTGGGGAGATGAGATTTGAAGGAGTTCATATATTTTTAATTACAATTCTGCTTTAGGATAAGTTAAGTTAGCAGGTCTGTGGGGAAGAGAAGGGAGAAGGGCCGCAACATTTTATTCCTATCATTCTCTAGTGGTGTATCATGTCAGGGAGCTCCTGAGCCTTTTTAAAGCCAGGATATTCTGTGAGATGTTCACTTAATTTGAACAATAAATATTTAAGTGTAGATTGGGAAATATTCCATAATCAATGTCTGTGTGCTGATGTTACCACAAACAGTGTATCAGTGAGCGAAGCTGAAGGGTCTGTATTTGGTTTTTCTTTTACAAGTAGTGAAAAAAGACTCTGAACATCTAAGCAGAATGGAATTATGAAGCAGGATGACTGAGGGTTCTTTTTGTTTGATGTGTTAAATTTATGTGAAAATAAATGGGAGCTGAAGTTCTTCAGAAATGTGGTCGCTCCCTGTGAATGGCTTTCCCACAGAAGTGGTATCTCCATCGTTATTGTTTTTCTTTAAATTTGGCTTCCAGTTTGATTTCTTGTTCCTTTTATCTGCCTGAATGCAATGTGTACCAGTGAGAGACAACCACTCAAATCTGACTTCTTCATTTTATTGTGTGGCTGAAGAATGCAGGAACAAAAATGCTTGCAGGGAATGATTTTCACAGTAGCCTGTAGTGCTCAAAGTTAAAAGTATGAAATTGCTGTTGCAGTTCTGTATCAGTTGCTCATTTTAAAATGAATTTTTAAATGTATGTGTGGTATTAAATTCCACGATCGAGTGTTTTCAAGAAGAAAGAGGAGCAACTTTATATTCCAGCTCCCTTTGCTACTGAGAGGTGAGCTCTTTACAGATGCCGTAATGCTTGATGCCAGTTTGTCTGCCTGCCTCCTTTTACAGAGACCTGGAGTTGTTTTTCCCAAGTTTGAAGAAGAGGAATGTATTTAAAAAAAAAAAAAAAAGAGACTTGCCCCTGAGAAAAAGGAAAAACTGAAATGTGAGCTGCTGTGAATTGCTTAAACTGGCAGCTCAGAGCAGGTATTGACAGGTAGCTCTGTGAAGAGGCTGCCTGCCATACCAGCCAGGAGTGCCTGGAGCAATCCTCACGTGTGATGCTGGCATCAAAGAGATGAAAGAGTTGAGCTTTCAATGAGGAAGATAACTGTCAAAATCACAGCATTTTTGCATAAGAACCTAAAATATAGAGCAAAAATCACTCAGTTGTGATGGTGCTTAAGTAGGCAGAATTTTGGGGTTTATATTCTCGTACATTAAATGTAAGTGAACTATTTCTTTGAAGACCTTTGTACAAGTATGTTTGAGTAAGGCAAAAAGGTCGTCCCTCTCACCACACTCACAGCAGAGCACTTGCTGGCCCTCCTATTGTTCTGGGCTCATCTGGGGCCCATATTCATCCTCTGCCTTACAACTGCTTCCCTGGTTCCTGCGGAAACTCGTTCCTGGGAGCAGGATTCCTTTTCTGTCATGTAAGATCAAATCATCTCCCCTACCTCCTCTTCTAAGATTTCTGTTGAAAATGGTGATGCCTATTTTTAGAAACCAGTTGGGGAAGTGCCTGGTTCTGCATTTTCAGTGCTTAGGCTGAGTAGTACAGCTGTAGTGATACACTAGCATGCACACAAGCAGAAAAACGTAGGTGCTGTGATTTGATTTGTCTTTTTGCAGATATCTCCATTTCTTCAAATGGGAAAACCAGCGTGGGGTATGAGTGTATTAGATCTTGCAGCATCTGAATCGTGTATGCCTGTGTCTCATACTGTGAAGTCATTTCACACACTGTGAAGTTCTCCCACTTTTTTGAATTTTGAATGTTTTATGGTCCCTTACAACCTTACAAATCTGTGATTCTGTGAAGAATCCAAACGATTCAAGCTCCGTATTTTGTGTAAAATTAATTTGTTAGAAAAAGAACCTGTAATTTTGTCATTAGTGATGTTTACTGAAAATGCTGATGTCACTAATTTTGTCATCATAATTTTTAAATTATGTGTATGTGATGGTCTTCAGCAGCTGAATGCAGTTCTACTGATTCGATGGCCCTGGAGGGAGCTAAAGACCTTAAGGACAAGGTTCATATAAATAATTTGTTGAAACACAATGAAAGGATATCCCATTGGGTTCACCTGTCTTAATTGCTTAGAGCAGCCTTCAGTGGGGCAGAGAACTACAGTTTGAGTTTTTGTCATATTAAAAATGAAATCTGAAATTGCAGCAACTCAGTGATGTTGAGGGACATTCCAAGAAATTATTTTCACGGGAGGCACTCTGTAATTATGTTCAGAAACATTCATACTGATTTTTGCCTTAAAGATTTTGCCTAAACAGTTTTCTTAGTCTAAGTTAGTATGAACTATTTTCAAACCTCAACTCAAAATGAGTGATTTGTTCTGTGCCATACCAGACTGTTTTGTTGTATTTTTTTTTATTCGTTATTAAATTTAAGGCTTCCCTCCAAGTTCAATTACAGAGTAAAGCAGCATGTGATACTGTTGTGTTGGCATCTTCTGCTGTATGCAGACTTGGTCTGTGACCTTAGTCTAGAGTTGGAAACATTTTACAACGGAAAATCATTGACCTTGTTTGTAGCCATAGACTTTTTGTACGTTTCAGAAAGCAGGCATAACAAAAATGTATTTAGACTGTGGACGTTTCATGTGGAGGAAGTTTAGGAGGGTTAGTAACAATCAGCCATGTTGGAGTTCTCATTATTCCAGCTTGCTGGCTTTAGTTATAGTAAAGATCATGGAAACAGAATTTGTTATTTTTTTATCATTGAATATAACCTTTTAAACTCCTTATTTAAAATAAAAAATTGGAGGTTTTTTTGTTCGTGGCTCCTACCGAAATAACTGTGAAAGATGCAGAACTTGACGGTGTGCCTAGGAGTTCGATTCTTTAAGGTGACAGTCTTTGAGAGTCATGCATGGTTAAAACTATTTTAAATGTCAGGAAAGACAGAAATTTCTTCAGGTAAGTCACAGAAGCAGCTTTGTAGCATTGGAAGCCAGGAAGCACAGATTGCATCAGCAGTTCTCACATCCACCACTCCTGATAACCCTAATACTGTGGGGTTTGGTTTTCCCTGGCTGAACAATGCCATTTACCTTCATTCTGCTTCCAATAATACATGAATTATTCAGAAATGTCTGATATTTGACATCTGATTAATTCAGTTCTTGTTTTAAACACTAATTCACAAGCAGAGTTATATATGACAAGGAAGGAAATTTGTTTTAAGTTGTAGAGAAGAGATTGTATACCCGTATCTGAAGCAATAGATCTGTAGTGTTTTGCAACAAACAGGATTGTTAGTCAGCTCTGAATCTCTCCTTGCTTTGGCCCACAAAAATTTGGGCAGTTAGGGAGAGGAGGAGTAGAAGGGGATCAAGCTAAGGAGTATATAGTTGCCTGAATGTTTAATTGCTGCTTCTTTTCCCATGTCATTTTTGTCATCTTTTAATAAGGACTGCACCGCGTTCCTGCCTACTCCCTAGCACAGTGTTCCCGCCACAGGCTTGCCCTGGAATCAAATCACAGCACAGTGATCTCATTCATACCGTTACCTTTCATTTCTGGACCCAACCTTAGCCTGAGATCAGCTTAAGTTTCCTCCTGGCACGGATTCTGGGGTGGGGTGAGGGGCTGTTCTGGAGTTATTTAACATATACAGGCTTGTATTGTGGGGTGTGCCTTGGAGGCATATGGTAGGAAGCTGTTTTTAATCAGCCTGGTTTTGGTGGCTGTGAGGGTGCGAAAGTTCCTTTTTACAAGTATTAAAAGTCCAAGTGAAGGCAGCTGGAAAAACCTGGAGCGTAGGGCCTTGTTTTGTCGGTAGAGGAAGCCTGGGGACAGGGTTTCACTTGAAAAACCAGTGATCAGTGGTGTTTGGGTTAAAACTGCCCTCGCTCGGGGGAGCACAAAGCAGCAAATGGGGAAGGCATCCTTCCAGAGCCGCTGCTGAGGAGCTGAGGCCCGGTGACTGCGGGCCGGCCAGCTCTGCTGCACCGAGCTGGGAGTGTGTGCGTTGTGCAAGTCAGGTCTTGTATTCGTGTGTGACTTTGCTTTCTGAAGCAAGAAATATATGCATGTAAGGGCTTTTTATATTATTATTAAGTAAAGCCTTTTTGTTGATTATAGGCTCTTAAATGATCTTGAAGTACCTTCATAAAAAACAATACATTCAGAATTGCGTTGCACCGCATGATATGAAGTGCACTTTCCAAAAATATTTCTGCGAAAACTGCTTTTTTCTGAAGTATACATTGTTCAGATGGCGAATGAGGGAGCTGGAAGTGGTGAAAGGAGGAGGGGAGGGAAGTTTACATCCAGATTTAAGCCTGGATGGGAACTGCTCTACAATTTTTGGAAATGAAAATAGCTGTGGAGGGACCTGCAGGAATCCTGATGGTACAGAGTGTGTTGAAGGTGTGCTCTGGGGTCGTTATGGCATACGGAAGGTATTTCACCATGGCTTTAGTGCTGCTTATAGTTGCAGTATTTTGATTGCCATCTGTAGTCACTATTGGCTTTTGATAGAGCAGCTAAGAATGTAAGTTTGGAAAGTCACGTTTGCTGTGTTATATCACACGGACTGCTATTTCCCATATTTTAAAGGCTTAGCTCTACAACTTCAGTCTTTTTCCCGAACTGTTGCTTTCATATGCTGCAGAAAATATTGAGTCTCCTGATTATACAAATGCCTACTGTTGGGTAATATTGACAAATATACTGAATAACATTTTTGACATAACATTCTGTTCCCACACAGATAATTTGGATGTAATTGAATGGGTTGATGAAGAGTCTGTGCTAAAAATACAACATTTTCTCACCCACTGAGGGAAAGAAAATGCCTGTTGAAAAGGCAGTTTTGTCGAGCAGAGCCATGGAGCTGCAGGCTTTGTTCTGCGCCTCGCTGATCCAGACAGGGCTCAGGTCCGATCCAGGCAAGGTCAGGTCTGACCCGGGTTGCAGGCGCTGTGTGAGTGCAGCCCCAGCTGTGCTGGTGCTGTTAAGGGTGGAAGCGGGGCACCCGCCGAGCTGAGCGAGGCTCCAGCCGGGCTCTGTCGCACTCACATAAATGCTTAAATACGCCGAAGCTAAAAATCTACAGCGATAGTTAGCAGGGAGACTTCTGTAGATCTCTTTTTCCTTCTGTTTTTCCTTATTTTAACGGTCTTGTGGGCAAAATGCTTCATTGTTACGGTTTCAAAAGTGGTATGGCTTTGCCGCAGGCTAGGGGAAAAGGAGGAGAACTGGATGTAACAGAAAGGCTGACAGTTTAGTGCGCAATAAAGTAACTTTTATCCTTCTCTAAATCCGCCATCAAATAAACCCTGTGCTAACAAGCAGTCAGGCTCGCTCCCTGCCCCAGCGAGGTGCATTGTACCTTTCCAGGCTTTGAAAGTGCCTGTGCCTATTTTTATTTGCAGAGCTGGGGCCGGGCTGGCCCCCGTCCAGATGTGTCTCACAAGATTTGGTGCTGCCGAGCTATTTATAGAGCTGTGGTTCCATTGTCATGGCAACCATGCTGGAGGCCAAGGCGGCTGGGAGCTATTTCTGGCCTCGTGCTGTAATGTAAAACTGATTGGGAAAGTTAGTGCATCCTCTGAGCCAGACTAACTTTAGACAGGCAGGGAGAAAAAAGAGACAACCACCATTTCTTTAAATAGATTTTCCTTTTCTCCTGCCTTTTCCCCGTTTGCGCTTTTCAGTCAGTAGCGATTTTTGAAAGGAGGCTTTGCATCCAGCCCCGCTTACCCAAAATCCATTCATGCCTCACGGCTGCGGGAGAGCTGCGTGCTTCCAATGAAGCAGTTTGGGAAGCAGGGAGCACAACCAGCAAGGTTTGTGTTTCGTGGCAGCGCAGAAACACGGGGCTCTGCGGGTTGGTTGGTTGGGTATGTTCAGGAGTTTTTGCATCAGTTGCACTTCTTTATGCTCCATAGTTTTAATATTCTATTTTTTAATGCGCGCTTCATGTTCTCCACGCCATATAAGGAACTGTAACCTTGATTACCACAAGATGATTCCAAATATATGGAGTCATACTTTTCAGCTTTCTCATTATTTGCTACAAAATGAGAGCCACGGTGCCCCTTCGCCTCCAAGCGGCTGGAACGCGGCACGGCCAGCCACGTGCACACGGGCCTCAGCCTCACCCGCGCGGCCTCCGCCGCTGCCAGGAGGTCACGGCGAGCAGTTGGCTTCCAGCTGGAGATAAAACAGATCTGCAGCTTTGGGGGAAAATTTTCGTGACAAGTTGCCTTTGGGTTTATAGCTGTTTGAGTCTTGTTCTGTGTGTCCAAGTTGGTGCACGATATAAATGCGGCTTTGGGTGACGACCTCGCGTCTGAGAACTGACAGGCAGAATTTTAGTAAAAGAACAGCGTGTCTGAGGGTTTGGACATGTGGTACAGAGCTCTTGTAGTTCTACCAATCGTATTTGTTACAGCGCTGTCCGAATGTGCTTCTCTCGAATTATTTCTTAATTTTGGGGGGAAGTAGTTAAAGTAATCCAAGGGTTTTGATAGACTTTTTTCTTTTATTTCCATAGGGGGAAAGGAGTAATGCCTTTCTGAACATTTTAGATGACTCAGGAGCATGTCTGTGACATGTCTTCTATGATCACATTAGCAGAAGAACTTCCAGCTTTGCAAATAATAGAAAACAACCAATGTAACCTTAAAAACAAAACAAAAGTCTAGTCATGGCTCAGTTTTAATTTTAACTGCACTTTGAGAGAGAATGTGGCAGGTTTGGTTCCATAGACAGTCCGTGTTTGCAGGATACTGTAAATACCAGCAGACCAAATGTTTGCTTATTTTATTTATGTCGTGCCTGAAACTTTGCCTGCTTTTCTGCATCTCTTAGAAAATAAACCAGCTGAAATGTTACAGAAGTCTTTGTCATTGATTTAAGAAGGACTTTTCCCCCTCTAATCTCCTGTTTGCTCCTAAGAACAGCAGGAACAGAAAGAGCTGAGGGGCAGTGGATGTGGATATGCACGCTTGCAGCGGAAAGTGGACGCTGTGCCCTGGTTTTGCTGTCAGTGCGTTGGCCCGATGGGCAGCCGTGGTTTCACACTGTAACAGAGCTGACTTTCCAGGGTTTGGAAAACCCCTCTGTGTTTTATTTTTTATTTTTAACTGTGCTAAAGTTACAGTATGGACATGCTACATTTCTGAACCTGAATACCCAGTTTAAAGAGTGCGTTGCATCGTTGTGCTGATCCTGTGACTGGCTTCTGCACAGACAAAAAGCTGAAGGAAGGCTTTATCAGACAGTTAGCTGTTTAGCTTTTAGAAAGCCATTCTTTAGGTACATAATGGAGAATGGCAAAGACTAAAAAGGGAGCATAGTAGAACTAAGCATGATCTACTCTGAGAAGTTAAAAATGTGCTCTTGTTTTATAAACACTATTAATATTGAATTAAACTTCAGCTTTAAGAGAGCTTAGAATCAGTTCTGGAGCCCTTGATAGAGTATAAATAAATAATAAAAACCTGCCTCTCATTTGTACAGCTGGTTCTTGAGGAAGATCAGCACACAAATATTAATTTATGTGCAGAAGTAGAAGCATGAATCGTGAAGGCTGCTTTAAAGGTGATCAGGGTAGATCTGAGTGGGTAATTCTTAGTAATATCTTGATAGACATACATGACTCAGAGGAAGTGAAAATTCTGTTTCCACTGACTTGAGGGACTCCAGGCAACCAGCAGACTCCACGTGTGCCTCCATTTTTGGGATGTTTTTTTTTTTTTTTCCCCATCCCTTTCCTCTATCTGTAAGATAAGATGAATCTAGGATGTGCAGTGGTGGAGGCAGAAAACGCAGTGGGAATTAAGGTCAATTAATTTTGTATACAAATTTAGATTTCTGTTGACAGAAAAGAAAGAAGCTGATGGAAGTGCAGCTTTTCAAATATAGGTGTGTGGTCAGTTTGAAGGGACATTTCTGGAGTTACTGTAGACTGAAAACAAAACCTCATCCTGACAGAGCAAATTTTGTTTTTGCCTGTCAACCATTTCATCGAATCACGAAGACTGGAATGTCAGGTTATTGTGCATTGAGAAGGCTGTCAGAAAATGCACGAGGCAAGGTGCTCTGATTTCCCCCTCCCCATTTTTCCCCATGTGGTGAAGTTTGCTGTTTCCAGAGGCTGAGGTTTTAATGCGTTACGTGCTTTTCCAGCACACGCTGCACTGGTTGGTCTTGCAGCAGCATTGGTGGTTCAGGGAGCTCCCCCCAAAGAGGAATAAAGCAAAACCAGTGCAATCGTTCCTATATGAGAAAAGCTCCATAATTAATCTGAAATTTGCATGCATATTGAAGGGAAAATTGGGACACAGTTTTGGCGTAACAAACTTGCTAAAAATTTGAAATAATTGGTGGTATGTGAATGGCTTAATTACATTGAGAGGGAGCTAAAGAAAGCTTCTGTGTGTGTCTGTGTGAGTCCTGCTTTCTGAGCACATCCCGTACAATTAACAAAGCTGGATTCTTACAGAGATGTGTGTCCAACGTTTCATATGGCTGTTTTTCTCGCTGAGCTGAACAAAAGGATCCAAAAATAAAATGTGGTTTTAATTTCAGGTGGTTTACATTTTTTATTAATACCTTGCATTTTAATATCCCAGGGATGCATCTGCTGCTGTCCTAGCAATGCTTCATCACCAATGTTGCTGGCCGCAGATGACCTGAATCTCTTTTATTAACCATCTCTTAGCAGCACAGCAGTAATTTTATTTTCTTTTAATAAGTGGTACAGACAGAAGCACCTATACCCAGTGTCAGTTTTGCAGGGCAGCAGCTGTTATTTAGTCACGTTCAGAATCTGGCCCTAAGTGAGAATTGGCAGCAATGCTGAGTGAATGATTTGCGTTCTGAAAACAGTTTTCCCATAGAATTTCTGGAAAAAAAATCACAGAAGAAAAAATCTGACTTTGTATCTTGGTGCAAAACTTACCCTCAATATAAGATTTGGTTTCGCGGTGTGATTGTTTTGTTTGAGGTATTTCACCAAGGTCACTTACGTTTCTCCCTGTGAAATTCATTGCTGACACAGTAGATGGGCATTTCTCCAACGGGCTTAGCACAGCCTGACAGCAGTGAACTCAGCACACAAGGTAGTACTTCTGTTTTGGGTAGAGCATAATAAGAGCTAAAAATAAAAATTAATGATGCTGAATTTGTTTTCATTTTGAATTAAGCTTTTGTTCTCACCTCACTTGATTATTAGTTTCATTTACTGGATAAGTTATTTGGTCTTGACTAACAGTGACACAGACATCTCTGAACAGAGTGTATTGAACTTTTCTGAACTCTTGTGCTCCACTACTGCTGCTTATTTTAGACCACATTTAGTGTTCCAGTTGTTCAGTTGAGAGAATGATGATTCTTTCCAATGTTTCTGCAAAAAAAACAAAACAAAACAACTTTTTAATGCCTTCAGCCCATTCTGAAGTTGATAGAGCAGATTTTTTTTAATGAAAAGGAATACATACAGGAGGAAATGTTCATTTAGCATTATTGCTTTGCTTTCCTTCAAACGCCACTTCGGAGCCATGTGGGTTCTCTGGTACCTCACACAAAGAATCTTCTTTTGAACTTGTATTGTTACAAGCATCAGATGATACTGAGTGTTAGAGCACGTTTCTGGGGGGAAGATCTGTTTATTCCATTCCAACTTGTTTTACCTGGCATGGACGTTGCTGTTGGATTTCATCTCCAGTACAGTACTGCTTCTCCTGCGTGGCTGATGTTTTTCAAGGAAATCATTGGTCTAAAAATAGTCTGCATAAACAACAGTAAGAGGTTTGTACTTTCAGTTCCAGGTTGTAGCAAAATCTTGTTGTTATTTTCTGTTCGTTTCCAAAATCCATTAAGCTGATTAGCAGCATGTTTAAAAACAGAAGAAAAACCCACCTTTTGTGGAACCTTTCATGAAGTGTTGCACGTAGGTGAGTTCAGTACGAGAAGTCTGGAAGCTGTAGGGATCAGCTTAACGTGGTTATGAGTGTGATGTGTTCTGAGCATTTTTCAGGCATTATCCAACTTCTGAAATCTCCACGTGATTCTGAAACTGGCGTTAAAAAAGTGCTTTGTAAGATGAAAGCGTTTGTGCTTGGACTTCATGACTGTCAACCACATTTCATGTCCCCTGTGTCCCAAACAAAAAAACTTAACTTTTCCTTTGGGTTAAAAAGGAAAAGGTATCATTTATCTGCTTGGAAGAGATAAGGAAAAACTCCAGCTTGCAAATGGTGCAGTGCACACTTGGTCATCAGGTTTATCTTTGTTGGTCTCCATGTCTCCTTTCAGAACAGAAATTGAACTCTATACTTTTTTTATTTTTTTAATAGCACGTTTGCTACAGTACATTTTGATATGTTACAAATCCTGTAATTCAGGCTAATCAAAAATTGCTTCTCCTTTGTCTCTGAAACAAGAAGGTAATGTAGTTCCTGGCATAAATGCCTTTGCTCTGAAGCTGCTGTTAAAACATGCAATCATTTTTCCTCCTTCCCCTGCACTGCATCTTGTGTGTCAGAAAGCCAGTTGGGCAGAAGGGCCTGAAACTGGGGGCTGAAAACCCTGACTAATTTTCATGGTGTTTTGGTTTCTGATGTGTGAATCTGGGACTCGGTCACCTTTTTCCCCCTTTAAGTTGTTGCTCACTGCTGTAGTCAGTGCACGCCCAGCGTCCCTCTCTACGGATAGAGAACAGAAGGGAAAACTCATCTTTCGCTGTCATTTCTGCTTCATAAGGGCAAAATGAATGCACAGGAATTTTAAAGGAAACTAAAGTGTAATGGTTTGAAGGCTGATTAATCATTAATGTTATCAGTGAAGTTAACTGTGAAAGCATTTCCAGCTAATTTGCTATTCATATGAAAATGAAAGGAGTCTGGAGCCCTGCTGTACTGCTGCATACTTGGCGTGGGGAAGGTGATGAAGGTGCCTGGAAGCATCAGGGCTGTGTCCTGAAGTTTGGTTTGTGGTGTCTGAGTCTTATGCCAACACCACAGTCAGACTTCACCCATGGGTTCCTTGAGATTTTTACTCCAAATTAAGGTAGAAGATAATTGAGAGGCTACAGTTTGTTGGTTAAAAAAAAAAAAAAAAGACTCAATAGCTTCTTTTATTCAAATTCTAAGAAATTGGAAGAAAATAATGCTTTCTATATCTACATGTCTACTGTAGGTAAGTATCTGTACCTATTAGTACTGCTTCTCCAGGAAGTAAACTGAGAAACTTTTCCCTGCAGTTGACAACAAAAGCAGTGTTCTCTCACACTTAACTGAACTCGTAATGAAACCAGTTCAGGGATTTCATTTACGAAATGACTTAGTGGCAGTATACATATAAATATTATTTTCAGGATTATTACACGTAGGTAATTTATTGGAGTCATTGTGTTACGCCAGCAGGGCAGCCTGCATTGCTCAGGTGATGGGGCAGAGTCGCCCAAAGGCAGCGGTGCTGGGTGCTGCTGCGGCTGCAGCCCTCTGCTGGCTGCTGCAGGCTGTGTGCTCCCAGTGCTCACATGGGAGTGCTCAGCATTTTCCTTGGATTCAGCACTCGGTGCCCCTGATTGCATTAAAGCTTCCCTACTGATATGTGGGAACTCCCCGATTTATCTGAATTTCCTGAGTAATAAACAATATTTTTTTTTCTTTTTTTTTTCCCAGTTTTCTAGACAAGATTGATATAGTGAAACAAAATGAGTATACACCATCTGACCAGGTAAGGAAAGTTTCATTAAGGGATTACACAACGTGTCTGCACCCTCTGTCTTTTAGGATATCTCTCTCATTAATTTTCCAATTGCTCTTTCTGGCACTACCATAGTCCTTACCACAGTCTGTACATATTCAGTATTCCAGTAAAAATTACCTTGTTGTTTGAGTCTTGTAGTAAGTACATTTCTTATTATTTACTTGGAGTAATTACTGACGGGTAAGTATGTAAGGACTGCATTGGTAACAGTGAGAACAACTATTGATGGCCCTTCTTTGGGACAACTGGCAGCATCCAAACTCCATGCAGGCTTGTAGTAAAACAGGGCAATGTGCGTTTTCCTCTGGGACGTTACATGTTTGTTCTAATAACCTGTGAGTGCAATTAATAATTAAATTGCTTCCTTACATTTTCTTTCCTGAGGTAGGCAGTGGTTTTTGTTTGGCTGTTTTCCTATCACACTTGTTCTGCACCACTAGAAATCAAAACTCCAGAGAATGCACTTTTCCAAACTTGTTTCTGTCTTACGGCATTAGAATTTATAAACTATTTGAAACCCAGGGATCAAGCTACAACAATATTTAAATGTGTGTATTTCAATACGAGTATTAAAACAGCCAGACAACAATAATTTACTACTGATGTTAAAATGTAGCCACTTTGTTTAATGATTTAACAGTGTTGTATAACCTTTGGATTTTGTGTGGTTTTGACTTTGACTAACCAGTTTGATCCCTACATGGTAAGAACAGAGCTTGTATTGTGCACATACATTTTTTTACAATCTGTTCGTGATCTTGTCTACATACTCCAAATGTTACAGTTTGGCTGCTGTCTGGATCTGCTGTTAAGAACACCAAACTTTAAGTCTTAAGTTATAAAGCCTTTAAGTGAATTCAGAGTGGTGTTTTGTAGTAAGTTACCCCTGGACTGTGTCTGATGCTTATGCAAAATAGGTTCATCGGTGTTAATTAACTGCTAGGCACTGCATTATGGCTGCCACTGCTTTTCAGTGTGCCCAAAAAAACCCACAACAGTATGTTTTTATTTTTTAAAGAGGGCTGCTCTGAAAGTAATGCCTCTTGTTTCTTGATGTTTGCCCACAACATCAGAGGCAGATGTTGGTGCTATGGCAGCAAGGTTTGAACCTTCCCACCAACACTGTTAACATTTTGCTGCCCTGTGATGGATGGCAGCAGAGAGGCAGTTGGACAGAATGTTGTCTGACGGAGAAGTGAGGATGGAGCAATTGGGGAGTTTAACTCCTCTGTGCAGAAGAAATGGCACCCATTGATATTCATCAACGCTTTCTGAACATTTATGGAGACCAAACATTGGATGTGAGCACAGTGAGATGGTGGGTGGTTGCATCTCAGCAGTGGCAACAGCAGCATGAAAGGCAAGCCATGTCCTGGATGGCCATGCACAGTTGTCACACCATGAAATGAAGAGGGTTTTAATCAGCTCATCCATGCAGATAATAATCAGGGAGCTGTTTAGGGAGTTGAATATCATCTTAAGTGCATTGGAAACAGTAGGACCAGGTGAGCCCTACAGATGCTCACATGGACAGAAAGAACACCGTACGCACGTTTGCCAGGATCTGTTGAACCAACACGAGGCTGAAGGTGACAGTTTTCTGGATCATCATCACCAACGATGAGGTGTGGTGTCACCACAAGATGAAGTCACAGTGGCAGTCTGTGGAGCGATCACATGTGAATTCTCCTTCAGAGAAATTGTTTGAGATGCAGCCATCAGGGGACAAAGTGACGTGTGCTGTCTTTTGGGATAGGAAAGGGGTGATCCTTCTGGATTCCCTGGAACCCAAACAAACCAGCAACTACAACCACTGCCGTGCAACACTGACTGAAGCTGAGGACTCATACTTTCAGAGCCAGGTCAGAGAAGAAGACAGCCTTTATTTTACAAGGCAATAATGCCAGGCTTCATACCAGTGTGAGGACCATGGAGCGTGCTGTCAGTCTTGGCTGGACTGTTCTACCACACCCACCATATAGTTTGGATTTGGCACTGTCTGACTTACAAATACAATGACTTGCAAATATGCGTAGCTGATGGTGATGACCGTGTTAAAAACACTGTGTTTTGTAGCTGAGAATTTATCAAATAATGTTATTTTGCTCTTTGTATCTCCTGTAGTTTCCCTAGAAATAAATAGAGGCATTACTTCCAGAGCAACCTACATGATAGGATTTTGCAGCAATTATAGTCATTTCAATTTTTGATAGCTCTCAAATTATTGTTATTGTTTTTATTTCTTCAGGAAATTTCAAATTTGATCTTCAAAAAGTACAGATCTTGTAAGATTTAGGTGGTTGAGTTGCTGATTCTTTTAAGGAAAGGACAATGGAAAATTTGGAGACCTGGGCATTTCTTTTAATAGCCAAACACTGAGCAGCTGGGGGAGAGATCTGTCTTTTGAGGCTGGGAATGGGTTGGTAGTTGCTTAAAGATGCTGTTGTGCACTGCAGTCCCACTGAAATCAGTGAACGCAGATCTCCAGTGCTGATTGTGCCACTGCTCTGACCTTTCACATTTACTGTAAGTGACCTGTAAATGTTCTCTTCTCTTCCACGCTGGGCACTGGCATCCTGATTGTGAAACTGTGTGTGCTTTTGAAGTTGAGCACAGGGTATTTGTGTAGGCATTTTCGAGATCAGAGTGCAGCTTTGTAATTCTCTGTTCTCTGTTTGTAGCACGCTGTGAGCACTAAGCAAAAAGTTTTCTCTCTCTTGCTGGATATATGAAGAATTATAAAGTATATGTTGAATCAGTTGTTTTCCCTTTATGTTCTAGGATCTTCTCAGATGCAGAGTTTTGACATCAGGAATTTTTGAAACCAAGTTTCAAGTGGACAAAGTAAATTTTCAGTAAGTGTCCTCTCTTTTGTTTTTTTGTTTTTTTGGGTTTTTTTTTCCACATTCTTTAGTACAGTGCAGAAGAACTGAGATAAAGTGGAGGAAGTGATGCCTTCGAATGACTTGCTGCAGGGCCTCTTTCAGTGTTGCCTTTGTAAGGATGAAAATGAACCTGCAGCGTGCGTACGCCAGAACTTCTTAGTGTTTATCTCTAGGCTTGAGTGAGAGCACACAGTTCTGTTTTGTAGTGAAAGCCCTGCTTGCATATGTTTACCTGTTAAGGTTCTCATAATGCTTGATTTCTTTTCGTTTCTGTGATATGGAAGTCCTAAAATTTCTTACGTGTGCTGTTTTCATCTCCCTGAGAAATGCTGTAACTCTGTTTTTTTTTTCCTAGTATGTTTGATGTTGGAGGGCAACGAGATGAACGCCGAAAATGGATCCAGTGTTTTAATGGTATGATCAGAATTTGTTTCTATAAAATAGGCACCCATTTTAATGTTGGTCTTAAATTCTCACCTTGTGAAAGCCATCTTCTTTTCCAGATAGCTTGCTAAGGAATTCTCTGTACAGTCATACTGGATGGAATTTGTGTGTGTGTGTGTGTCATGTAAGCTTTTGTAACTCTGATCTGGGAGATGTAGGGAAAGGAGAATGTAGGAAAGGAATCAAAGTTGATAACGTAGCCCGTTCATCTTGTTCAGCTTTCTTCTCTTATTAGGGTTAATTGGCTTTTTTTTCCAAGCATTCTGTGAGCTCTGGAATCTTAACACTGATAGTCCAGCTTTTACTGTAGCAGGCTATTCCTAACATTCATACAATTAAAATAAGGTAGTTAAGTACCTTGAAGTGTTGCCACACTAAAGCTGTTCATTTCACCTCTGTATCTCTATTAAGATGTGAAACCTTTCTCTGCACAAGTTTTCTTAAAGCTAATGTTGATGAAAACATTTTCCTCTTTGTTCTTTGGACAAAATATTTAGGAGGCCGTGCAGGTGTCTGTCTCTTTTTAGACAAGTTATAGTGAGATCCTACAGGAGAGATGAGGTAGAATGCAGTTTAGAACCCTCTTCACTGCAGTTACTGTCACAGTAGTAGCAGCTGCATACTGTTGATACACGTGAGGCTACGGTGCAGTATTTTCTTCTGTGCTATTTATAACAGATCTGTTTGGTTTCTACCTCTGCTCCTTCCTCTTCCTGTTACCTCATGATCTGACTCATCTCTTCTGCTGTTGATGTCTGAGGCAGATGATCTGAGAAGTGTAGTGGCATAGAGCAGCACAGCCACACAGAAATCTGAATTCTGTAACCCTACGAATATCTCCAGACCTTTTTAGATTTCTGGTACATATTACGTATGTAAATAATAGCATTCTGGCCTTATCTCCTAATGAAGCTGAAGGATTGGCAGCTTTTTTGTAAACTCTTAAATTCTGGGATGTTTCTTCTTAAAGTTGCTATTAACTGATGAGTATTTCTTGATTTAGATGTGACTGCTATCATATTTGTGGTGGCCAGCAGTAGCTACAACATGGTCATACGAGAGGACAATCAGACCAATCGGCTCCAAGAAGCACTAAATCTCTTCAAGAGTATCTGGAACAACAGGTCTGTGAGTTGAAGTTTCATTGTTAATGTCAAATAAACTGGTAATCCTGATGAAGACTTGTTAGAGAGTAAACTACATTATTTGCTTCTCTTGGCCCTGTTTAAGCCAGCCTTTGCTCACAGCTGCCTTCTTGTTACATTGATGTCTCATGCACTCAGCTTCTTGAAGAACGCTTTGGAGAGTTACAGACTGGTAGTTGCTGTATTGAGGGTTAAGTAATTAAAGCAGTGACGACCACTTCTTAATTTACTATTGTAAGCTCACTTGTTGTGTCTGGAGTCAGAGGGTAAATTGCATTGCCTGCGTTGGAATCACATAAACCAAACCTCAGGGAGGTGCAGTCTGAATTGCGCTGCTGAATTCCCGTGTTAAAATCGCGTTTCACAGTTACTGTATTGGATCATAGTGACATGTTGTCTTCAGAACTAGACTGCGTTTCTTTTTACTAAATGATCCCAGCTATGCCATCTCAAGTTACCCAGCTTCGATTTCTTATAGGTGGCTACGGACCATTTCAGTAATTCTTTTCCTGAATAAACAAGATTTGCTAGCAGAGAAAGTTTTGGCAGGGAAATCTAAAATTGAAGACTACTTTCCAGAATTTGCTCGCTACACTACACCAGATGATGGTAAGATTTTTACGTTTTATCAGCAATTTATAATTTTGTTATTAATCTCATTTGCTGTGGTACTGTTAATTTCAGGTAAAATTTGAAACTTCTTGTTGTTTCTCAGGCAAGCGATAGCATTCAAATTAGAACACAAGGGAGCCCAAAGCTGTGATAGAGGAGGTTACAGATGAACATTGGGGAAAATTTCTGTAGCAGGAGAGTGATCAAACACCTGAGCAGGTGTCCTAAAAAGGAGGCTGATGCCCCACGCCTGTCTGTAGTCAGAGGCATTTGGAAAATGCTCTGACATGCTTTCACTTTGGCTTGGCTCTGAAGGGGTTGGGTGGTTGGAGTAGATAGATGATCTTTATAGATCCCTTCCAAGGGAACTGTTCTATCCTGTTTTAGGTTTCTGTAATGTGACAATCCTATCTTTTATTTGTTTAATATATTAATACTTTTGTCATGCCAAAATCCTGTTACTTTGCTGGTAGAGTACAGTGCAGCTTATAGCAGTAGTGCTGGGGCAATGCTGCAGCAATCTCTGACACGTACCGAACGGACCAGCTGTGACCCTGCTGTCTGAGATGGTTGCCACAAGTCAGCAGACTGAACCTTTTTTCAGTAGGAAGCCTATAATGAGGGGCCTTCCTCACAGAACTGTGCAGATCCATACCTCTGTACATGGATGGACCAATAGTAAATGAAATATATACAGTTAGCATTATGATTTATCTGTAACCTCATCAGTACCGTTCCCAAGCTACTGCTATTGGTGTGAGACCCAACAGTAGCAAGAGTGTATTCCTTCCAGTCACATTTGCAGTCATTGTTCTGATCTGCCAGATGTCTGGTGTTAGAGACACTTTAACAGTACTTTGTTCTAAAAATTTTAATGTCTTGCTGTTTAGAATATTATGTTTTGTTTAATTTCTTAGTCAGGTTTGCATAATACAAATGTTTCTATCACATGCAAACAGAAAACAGGACAAGTTAGGATTTTTAGGGGAGATCAGCAAAAAATGTGTTTTAATGAGTTGCTTATTTTGTTATTTATCAGCAACACCAGAGCCTGGTGAGGATCCCAGAGTTACAAGGGCCAAGTATTTTATTAGAGACGAGTTTCTTGTAAGTATTTTCTTTCATTCAATATTACTTACATGGTTCTTCTTAAATTCAGGCTTTAGCACTTCTTACTAGTGAAAAATGCTGCTGCTTCTTGTGTAGCTTATATTTGATGTCTGCACTGCACAAAACAGGCACATTTTACAGCTCAGCACTTTGTTAGTTGCTCTTGCAGGTACGTTTGTTGATGCACACTGTAATTAAGCAGCAAAAGCATTGGTGAGAAATAAGAAACCTCAAATGGAGAATAACGAGTGAAATGCTGCTGCTGTTGTGGGGCCAGGCTTTTATTCATCACTTTTAAAGACAAAGACTAATGAAAAGATGCACCATCTGCAAAATGTTAATGATATATTTTCATGTAGTTTTTCCATTACTTGTCAGCTAAAGCTATACTAACCATAGGGGTTTTAAATATTATTAAATTCAGTTGTAATGGTGAGTATGGCAATCGAGTTGTGAACTCATTTTATACTGGAACAACGTAAGATTTTCAGGCAGGCTTTTTTAGTGTAAAATGGGGCTAAAGAGGTTTGTACTCTGAGGCAAGTTGTCACTTTCTACGTGCAGTGATTTGCCAGGAGTTGTGTGACTAAATTCACTGAACATACATAAAATAGCACTTTTTGAGTTCTCTTTCAGCTCTTTCCCTGGTACATGGTGACCTCTCACCATATAATTACAGTCATTTTAATTCACGTTCTAGGTGAGAGAGTGAGAAATTGTGGACGTTTTGCCTCTTAGCTCGCCCTGTGAAAGCACAGCTCACACACACCTTAACCTTCATTCACCTGAGGTCTGAGACCATTTTTTGTTTTCTCCAGTTTTATTGTGACCTGGTATCTCTCTTACTTTTAACAGAGAATCAGCACAGCAAGTGGAGATGGAAGGCACTATTGCTATCCTCACTTCACATGTGCAGTGGATACAGAGAACATCCGGAGGGTTTTCAATGACTGTCGGGACATTATTCAACGCATGCACCTTCGCCAATACGAGTTGTTGTGATGGACAGCACTTTTTTCTGTGTTTTGGACTCCTTATTCCTTATTAGAAAAGAAAAAAAGCACCCTTGCCCACAAGGGACGGAAGAGAACTGTTTGAATCTCCCGTTGATTTGCACCCCTCAACTTTTTCTCCTTGCTGGACAATAGCAGCACTTCTAAGCTTGCTTCTTTACCCCTCGGACAGTTTGAGATGGCCCCTAACACTTAAAGGCCATTTCCATGAGGACTCCCTAACACTGTTATTAACAACAACAAAAAAAAAAAAAAAAAAAAAAAGAGAGAGAGAAAAGGAAAAAAAAAGAAATAAACTAATTAATTGAAAGCCCTGAATGTGGAGCACCTGAAAGAATTGGGGTTTGAAATTTAAAGCATAAAACAAAAATTGGGGAGAGAATACTTTAGGTAATTTAGCACTGTTGTGGGCATAATCATATAACCCGTGATCTCCACTTTGTACCATTCACTGCATCAGACTAAAGAAGGTGCCAAGTCACAGACCAAGTTTGAAGACAGACACTTGAGTTTGGCTCTCTGACTGTAATGTGGCTTTGAACGGAAATACTGACAGTTCTACAACAGACCTAGACAGTGCAAAAACCATCTGCTACCTTTCAGAAGGGTATTTTTAAAACCAGTCTTGGTGGTCTTAAGACAACCGTGGACGTTTATGAATTGAACTGCATATGGCCTGTGATCGCAGAAAGAGTTCACCACACACTGTTTTCAGTTTGTCCACTGATGATCCCGTCTGCTATAAAAATCATTATCTGGACTGTAGTCCTCACAGTCTTTCCCTTCTTCTTCTTCTTCCCTCCCCTCATTTTTTATTTTACTGCTGGATTATTATTCTTGTACAGACTGTAAAATGTATTATTTTGTACAACTTTATTGAAAAAAAAATAACTTGTAGAAGATCTTTGTGCCTTGATTATGGCTGTACCTGTACAATGAGCTAAGATGTAAGTATGTTTGATTGCGCTGTACAGCTTTGTCAACCCTATCTGCAGCATTAGCTCAAGGTAGGGAAAATTTATCTGTAGTTTAGTTTTTCTGGTTTATAAAAGAAGGAAAAATGCTGTTTAGTAAAAAAAAGAAAAAAAAAGAAAAAAAAGATAAAAAGGAAAAAAAAAGAAAAAAGTATAAATTGTGCAAACTTAACCACTTTAAAAGTGAGGTCTTCAACAAGTGACCAGATGTTGCAGCATCATGCTTTTTAATTTTAGCTTTAATTCATTTAAATCTCTATCCAAATGCAAAACATGGCTTGTTTCTACATAAACCAAATTTTGCTACCAATTATAAATGTTAGTCTTTGGTCATTCATAGTCCTTTTTGCTAAAGACAAAAACAGAACAATAACAAACACGTAGGGCATCATGCAGGTCTGGTGACCATCTCTAGACTGGGCCAAATACCCACCAACCTCCACTTCCACTGCGTGGGCATAATGCTACCAGAATGACAAGGTGTGCACTGCCCTTGGATTTGGCCACTGAATTCCAGTTTCAAATGACATTTTTATTTCTCTTTTAATAAAGAGATACTTTAGAACCTTTTTGTTTTATATTAACTATATAAGTAGCTTAAAGTGAAGATGTGTGGATTTTTCTTAAACTTGAATAATTTATGCAAATTATATGCTTAGAACAACATGTGGTACAGTAAAAAGAAAAAGAGCAAAAATCACTGTAGCAATAAGAGAGCATGTAATTTTAGTAACTACTACACTGCTTTATATTTTATACCTAGGTGTTTTATGTCTCTGTGAGTGTGTTACTTTTTCATGTGTCTAAACCTACGTGTACAATTTGTACAGAGTCAGAAATTACAACTGTAATAACACATCTAGAACAGTGTTAGCTTATATTACTCAAACACCCCTGTTCCCTTTCATTTACACCCCTGAACTGATCTGGATCTTAATGCAGTGACTTTAAAAGGAAAACAAAAGGAAAACGAACACTTGCCTCTTTGCCTTTCACGCTGGTTTCCCTTTATCTGAGATCCTGCGATTCTTTTTTGGGAAAAGGTCCAGTTTAAATTAAAATGAGAGTGTGGTCAGTGATGTCTGTGCAGCTAGATTTGCTTCAGGTATCAGATGCCTTCAGTACTCAGACTGCAGCTGTTCAGGATTGCGAGTTTGCATTGCTTTTGTGGCTGAACTTGTAAATGAGAATTAACCGCCTAGTCCATTGCCATGTATGTGAAGAGCTGGGATTTGATGGAGTTCCTATCCCAGTCATTCCAAATAATTCAAAATTGCTGTGGATTTTTCAGAAGACACTAAATGGTCTCAACATATGAGCTGCAGTTGATCTTTGTTTTTGGAAAATTGTCTTTCCTGTCCGTGCTTTTAGAAAGTTGTCACCTGAACCTGAGAGAAACGTAGGAGAACGTGACTCAAAATGGCCCTCGGTCCCTTCAGAATGTATCCAGTGCCTGGTGGTTAAGGGAGGTAAAAACGGGACACGCAGAGTGAGAAGGAAATCCATTGTGAGCCTTAATTTTAGTTACAGGAGCCAAAATGTTTAATGTAGTGCCAACCCTTAATCTTCTTAAGCATGGGAGGAGTTGCTGTAAACAGCAAATGTGTGAAAGGGGAGAACCTGTTGTGGTGGAAGGAATGTAATCTCTCACCTGGGAGAGGCAAAGCCCCTCCTTCAACCAACCAACAAATAAACCAACTTCTGATAACAAGAAGGGTTCATCAGAACAGTGAGCTGCAGTAACGGCTCGAGAAACCTTCCTGTAAAGCTTTACACGAACAGAATTGTTTAGGGGATGCATTTTTTTAAGTGAGGAGAAAGGCAATCGTTTTGAATAGGGTTGAGTTGCACAAGTATGGAGTGTGTGTCTTAATGTCTCAGTATTGCCTTTGTTAGTCTCTTTATTAGTCCATGCAGTTTGGTGGCCTGGTAAACGCAAGTCTTATTTTTAACAGCTGCTTTTTTTTTTTTTTTTTTTTTTTAATTACAAAACCATAAAGCTTTAATGCTTGCTATTTAATAAGTTACTGTGTTTTCTTCTGTCTCTCTAATTTAGCGGCCATAATTAGCAGTTAATTGAACCATTCCAACCTAATGCTTACCCATATTTCCTAGTTTTGTTTTATTTATTTATTTGAACTTCTTGTTTTTATGATTGAGGACTTTCACTTCTGTCTCATTCATCTGTTTGGAAACTTCTGACCTTACAGCCAAAATTTTACTCATTCTACTCAGTATTCGTTGTGATGCTGAAGTGTAAGATACCTGCAAATGTAAACACTACCACTTTTATTAATAAAAGCAAATACAGTGTTTTAGGGCACATTTGCATCACTGTAGCTGAGGTTGTGTCAGTATTTCCATTATCAAGGGTCTATATCTTGGCACTAAATTGCCCTAAGCTCAATCTTTGCCATACAAGGCTACTGCTCTAGCATGATTCGGTGGGTTGGTTTTTAAGCAGTCTCCAACACAAACTCTTGTTTCTGTTTTAAGTTATTCAACTGTTCCGTTGGATGGGGGTTGGTTTAAAAAAAAAAAAATACTGGTTCAAGATTGTTTTTGGCACTTCTGTAACTCAGAAATGGTTTTGATTTAAAAACATAACCTTTGGCAAGCCAGTAACCTACAATATGGTCTGATCACTTTGGGTATTTTGTAAAAAATAATAATAAATTGTAGAGATGTTGTGGTTTCAAAATCAGCTACTGTCCATTTGCAGTAACTTATTTCAATGCAAGAACTTTTAGCAATCTGTACATCAGTACCCGCTCAGCAGCCACTGTGATGCAGCAGGTTAGTGATACCTCCTGAAGGTTCTTAATAATGTGGAGAGATAAATTGACTGCAGACTTATAAAGCAAACAAAAACATTCAGCAGCTTCTGAAAGCATCAGGAAACTGCTCTGTTAGAGGCTCAAACTGGAGCTGTGAGAGTTGTTGGAAGCAGGCTTTGATGCAAAAGCAGGACGGCGCATTGGGGCGGTTGCCAGATAGGAGCCCTAGGGGCCAATCTTCGTTTGTCTGAGAAGTGTTTTGAATCACAGCTCTGAGGATAGGATTTAACCTAGAGAATGCCATTAGCTTTGGAGGAGCTGAAGCTAACTCTGTTTCAGTGTGTTGCACGCAATTGATACCGGCAGCATAATTTGCTTTTCCCAGTAAATCTATGCACAGGAATATTAACGACCATGCTTTAAAGTCCGAGCACCTTGTAATTAGTTGTGGCACAGCTCCTGGAAGTGATTGGGATGTTTTGTATTGTTTTCCATTTTCAGATGTCAAAAATGATGTAGCAGGAAAAACAAAAGTTATAAATGTGATTGTGGAGGAAATTGACCGCAGATGAGGAGACAGAACCCGTGCAGTCAGGTACCATGCAGTGCCTTAGTGATCCCAGTACAGCTTGGGATTGGTGCTGCACAGTGTCCAAGATGAATAACGATGATGTTGCAGCTGTACAGTGATGTAAAGTGTCCTGGAAGAGAGCAAATTCTCTTCTTTCCCCCCAGCCAATCTCATGGGCTGTGTGTGTTCCTAACAGTGCCAGCACTTACAACACCTCTTCTGTGGAACTCAGTGATAAAATTCCCACTAACCACAAGCAGCAGCATCAGGGCTGCAGGCTGCTGTCAGTGGAAACTGGAGCAGATCTCATACCTAAAAAAAAAGGACAGTTTGTGTAACAATAAAAGAACTTACGAGCAAACATCTGTTTGCAGTCCAAGAGAAGAAGTGAACCCTTCTTCTGCAGCTTGACGATTTCAAAAACTTGTCCACTGGGAAGAAGTCTTTCTGAAGAACTTTGAAGTATCTTTGGAAATAAAATAAGCTGCAAAATGGGTTCTGAAGCTCTGCTGGTGGAAGCCTTTCACTGAGAAATCTGCTGACTGACGGGACAGATTCACAGAGGGGACGTGTTCTAAAGCCGGTCGTAACCAGTGAGCTCAGTACTGTGAGCCCATGTGTTTTGGTGACTGGATAGAAAGAAGTGCTTCAGGTATTTCTGTATTGCAGTGACAGCTGAAATTCCAGCCCTTAGTACTGCCCTTTAATTGTTTGCAGTTCTGATGTTTCATGTTATCAGAGGTTAAAGCTGTTTTTCACCCTGACTGTTTCTGTGCTGAGCTGAGCAAAGTGGATGCAGTTTAATGCACATTTCTGCTGGGGAGAGCAGCTTGGTGAGGTGCTGTGATCATTTCTCACTGCATTAAACACATAAAGATGATAAGGTTTTTAAAAATAAATTCTGAGTTCTATGAACCTGGCAAGGTTCTGAGCAGAAACAGGGAGCTCTTCTGTAGGTTAACAACACAAACAAGTGCTTATGGGTACCTGTGCAACAAGGGTAACTGACCAAGCACCTGATTTTTATTTTACAGAAAATGTTAAAGTAGGAACAACAGCTTTTTCCTTTTTTTTTTTTTTTTTTTTTTTCCTCTTAGGAATTCTGCCTCGGAAAGCTTTTAATGACAAGAAAAAATGAAGGCTTTAGGCAGGTCCTCAGCCCAGAGGGAACGGTAAAACTTGGAGGGAGAAGTTGGGTGCCGCTGCCCGTGGTTGAGGTCCCACTAAACAAATGGGAACAAATCAAAATGTGAATGTTTCTCTTCACTTTAATTCACCCAGTTGTGATATTAAATCAGAGGGTAATGCTTTTGTTCATAATCAATTACTACTCCAGTTTGGATGAAGAACAGGCTTCGCCCAGAGGTAGTAAGGTCAGGACTTCCCTCCACGCCATCATTCTGGTGTGCAAACTGGGTAACGTTTTTAAGTTGTGAATTCTATATGCATCATTAGCAGTGAAGAATAGTGTTTCTGTTTGTAGTTTTCCCTGTATTTGACATGAATTTGGAATGTTATCGTTCTTACAACCAAAATGCTGGGGTGCCAGCAGAGATCATGCAGAGAAAAGAACTGCTGTGTAAGTTCTGGATCCCCTCATCAGGTGTGTGAATGGCAGGCTGCTTGGAGAGGGGCTCCGTTCCTCTTCACATCTGGTATTTTATTGGTATTCTCATGGCAGTATCAGAAGAGGAGTGCTGTGTTAAAACCAAATGTGTGTCCATGTAAAACTTGGAGGTATTAATGAAAGATGTTTTGTACTGACCTAGAGCACAGCATGTCTTTCCTGAAGTGTGTGTGATGATTCACATGTATCTCAGTAGTTTCAATTTTTGCTCACTTTTTACTTGTAAGCATAACATCCAAAATGAAGGTTTGGATGCTAACCTTGAGGTCTGTTTCCCGCAGCTTTGCCAGCAGTGCTGGGCTACAAAGGTCCATCTGAAGGCCCAGTGCAGGCAGTGGCTGTTGTCATCTATCTGTGACTTAAAACTGGCGAGCCTGCAACCAATGGTTCTGTCCAGCAGAGCACAAGAGTGCTCCCTTTGGATGCAGGGTGTCCCCAAGTAAGGAATGACAGAACGTGCACTTAGGGAACTGGGGGGAGCTTCAGTAGGTGCAGTTTAACCATTTTGTCCACTGATCGGTATGCAAGTGAACAGTGGAACATGCTTTTGAAACAGGAAAACATTTCCACTGTTGGCTTATCTTGAAAAGTACTCAGAGCATCGTAAAACTGCTCTCAAGCAGCCCTTGGGATATAAATAGAGCTCTAATTTTTAAGCTGAAATTTGAAGGGTATTAGAATGATGTTATGTCTTCAACTTAGCTACCGTGTTCTGTCTCTGGATGCTTCCCTCTTACAGAACAGTTTTGTACTCTTCAGTTCCTGGAATAGCCCTGCTACCAGCGAGTCTCAAGGTCATGCTTGAAGTATCATGCTTCAGACAAAACTCACTGGCCTGACTTGATGCTGCTGTACTTTCCTCCTGAATGGGAAAGTTAATGCCTTATCTCATGTTAACTGCATTGTCTGATTTGCAGAGGGGTAATGCAAAACGCGAGTTCTTTCAGCACCAATTTGTAGGGGGCAAGGAGCAGAGAGAATGAGCGTACACAGAATTCCAGGATGGGTATTTAAAAAAATTGGGCTAGAAGGCAAACGTTTTTGTTGGAGGTCAGCCCTTCAGTCTGGGATATCTCTCTTGTTGCAGGCAGGAAACCAAATGAAATTTGGTGATTTCATACCTGTACCACATGAAGCACTTCAGGTTAGAAATCTCAAAGCTGTTCAGCAATTTGCTCAAAAGACCAGTAACAAAATTGGATAAACGGGTGGGTTCTAAACATCGCCATTAGGTACCTGGTGCATCTGTTCATCCTTCAGAGGAGCAGTTCCCATCCCCACCCCTACAAAAAGGGTTTCCCCCATTCCTTCACCCACATCTCCCAGTTCCCTAATGGCCGCAGTGCCGCACTGAGCGCTTATCCAGCTCAGATATCGGCGCTCCGTGCCCCATCGGACCCTCGCTCCTTGGGAACCGCAGCTGAAGGATTTTTCACACAGGAGCCAGGTGTGCTGGGTGGGCAATGCGCTGCAGGACAGCAAAAGCTGCCGGGGACACCTGGGTCAGCCTGAGTGCTGTTTCTTCTTTGTATGCTGAGGTGGACAGAAATGAGAGAAACACAGATGAGAGCGCGCAGTTCAAACCAAGGGCCAGTTGTTCCACTGAAGCTCTCAGACTGATTTTCATTATTTCCGAAACCGTTCTCTCCGCTCCGGCTCTGCCTGCCGGATCCGCAGCACTCCGCCGCTCTCCCGCTCGTGTGGGCGCTGCGTTCCCGCGTGCCGCAGTCCCGCTCTCGGCCCGTTCTCCAGCTGACGGCCCACACCTCGTCCCGCGGCCCCGACACGGCGACCTCCGCCCCGCAACGAACCGCAACGAACCGCTCCGAGCCCCGGCGCCGCCCCTCGGCCCCGCCCCGCAGCCCGGCCCGCCATTCCGCGTCGCTCCGCCCAGGGGCGGGCCGCGGCCTGGTTCCGGCTGTGGCCGCGGTTCTTTGGCCGTGGAGCCATGGAGGATGCGGATTACTTCGAGGGCGGCGCGGCGGAGTGGGGCAACGAAGCGGACGGAGGAGCGGTGAGCGCTGAGGGCGCGGGGCGGCCCGGCGGCGGGCATGAGGCGGCTGGGCGGGCGGAGCCTCGGTGCGGAGCCTCGGTGCGGGCAGGGGGGCTCGGAGGGGCGTCGAAAGGAAGGGAACGGCAGCGAGGTGGGCTGGGTTGGTGCCTGCTGTGTTACGGCGTGTCTCTGGGGAACGGGTCGTGTGCTGCGGTGCTGCGTGTGAGCAAAAACGGCCTGCCTATGGAAATAGAGGGGGGGCACCAGAAGTAGTGGAGGTGGCTGACGTGTTGTGTTTGCAACCAGCAAGAT
This sequence comes from Tympanuchus pallidicinctus, assembly GCF_026119805.1. Classification (NCBI taxonomy): domain Eukaryota; kingdom Metazoa; phylum Chordata; class Aves; order Galliformes; family Phasianidae; genus Tympanuchus; species Tympanuchus pallidicinctus. The sequence goes on from NW_026294722.1 coordinate 3,014,863, forward strand.
GATGAGGATGGGGAGGGAGAAGATGATGCTGAAGTCCAGCAGGAGTGCCTGAAGAAGTTTTCAACCCCTGACTACATCATGGAGCCGTCGATATTTAACACACTGAAAAGGTGAGCGCAGCTCCCTGTGCCGTGCTGCTGTTTTATGTGGAAATGTGAGAGGTGTCCTTTTTTTTTCCTCCTTTAAACGTAATTTTCTAGCAGCTCTTCTCTGATCTTGCCATCAGGTATTTCCAAGCAGGAGGTTCTCCAGAGAATGTTATCCAACTTCTGTCTGAAAACTACACGGCAGTGGCACAGACGGTGAACCTGCTGGCAGAGTGGCTCATTCAGACAGGTGCAGTGGGTGATGCTCTGTAACTTGGGTCTGTAGGCTGGCTTGCACCAAAAGAATGTGAATTGGTGGTAAATCCGAGACTGGATCGTATTACATTTGTCCTGTACACCACTAAATTCTTCATTACGTGAAAAATATCTTCAGGATGAGTATTACCATTCCTTCCTATCCTCGTGTAACTTCTCAGTGCTGCACCATCCTGGTAATTCCTTTTGCGTTTAGGATATTTTTGTGTAACACCCAGTAATGATTGTGTGATTACTGGCGTTGCTGTTATCCTGATTGCTGAAGGAAGCATAGAAGATGGGTGGTGTAACCTGCTTGTGTTCCTCAGTGCAGACTGCATTTAGGAAAAATGAATGACAATTTGTGAATCTGGACGTGTGTAACTGTGTGGCTTGATAATAGAGCTGATGGCTCTTTTCCCATCTTTTGCCTAACGATAAATTACTACTAAATTGTTGAGTGCTTCCTGTTCCCATAACAGAATGTTATTGGAAAATGTAAGAGGCTTGATCAGATTGCATCGACTAAGTTTTTTCTTTCCCCCTTCTGTACAGGTGTTGAGCCAGTGCAAGTTCAGGAGACCGTAGAAAACCACTTGAAGAGCTTACTGATCAAGCACTTTGACCCTCGGAAAGCAGATTCCATCTTTACAGAGGAAGGAGAGGTATGGATGAAAGCTGTGTTGTCATCATACATGAGTATCCACTTGTGCCTGGGCAGAAGTCTTTGTGTGGGTGGTGGGTAAAGGTGTCTCCCAAGCTCTTTAGTTAAGAAATAACCACGTTTGGAAAACCATCAGTATTTCAATGGACTCCTGAGAGGTTTTGATAATTTAGGAAAGTTATATGGATATGGTAAAGTCCTTTATAGCAACTCATTGGATTCTTAAAAGTAAAATGCTTACTTCAACGATCTTCACAGGTTGAAATTCTTATAATTGTTTCTGTTGCTTTAATCTTTTCAGACTCCAGCTTGGCTTGAGCAAATGATAGCACATACAACATGGAGAGATCTCTTCTACAAGTTGGCAGAAGCCCATCCAGACTGTTTAATGCTTAATTTTACTGTGAAGGTAATTCACTGAAGTGCAATATGTAAGAATATCCTTAACAGGTTTATTGTTCTGGCATCAAATGTGGGCTGTAGTGTTACCTGTAACTCATCTGCGTTCCTGTTGATGCTGCTTATTAAAATGTGGAAGAAATTGCCCTACAAGTTGTGAATGTCATTTTCCAATTTGATGTTCTGCTTTTGGAGGTTTTTTTGCTCTGCCTGGGGTTTGGAAATTCTGCATCACCTGTTTTCTAAGCAACGTTTTTATATTTACTGGGTTGTAAATTTGCTTTCAGATAAACCTTTGTTCTGATTTAACAGTGAAACTTTAGTATGCTGCTTAAGAGAAAAACAGCAAGGCTGTCTGTTTCCCTTACTTATTTTCCTTGCTTTTGTGCCATAACAACAGATTTATTTTGTATGTACTGGGAAGTACTTGTAGGGAAAAAACCCTGCAAACCTCTCCTGGACTTTTGCAGATGGCATATATGTGTGTGCATAAAGCCCTGTTACTGGTAATTGTATTTATTACATATGTACAGATCTGTATTTATGAGTACAAAATACACCAGTTCTGATCTTGCCTTATGGATGTTGTTGGCTCACACAGAGTAAAAGCACGAAATCTCATGTCAGAAGATGGTCTCTCCTTATAGGAAGGTATTATACCTTATGGAAGGTATAATTCCTGTATAATATACCTTATGGAAGATATAATTCGTGCAGTTTCCTATGCAAACCACAAATATCTATCAATTTGTGCTTTAATGGAACACTTCAGCTTCTTATGTCTCTGAGATAGGGAAAGGAAATATTAGAATGTATCTATTTCAGAACAAAGCAAGATGGTTTACTTTCCTTTTGTGTGGTCTAAGTCATGAACATGAAGTGAATAAATGTATGCAGGTGAAAATCTCATATTCTGTGTGTTCTAGACTTGCTGGGATATCTGAAATACTAAGTAATACATGTCTGCTGTGACTTTTTATTGCTGTTGTTTTGTTACAGCTTATATCTGACGCTGGTTATCAAGGAGAAATAACCAGTGTTTCAACAGCCTGTCAGCAACTGGAGGTGTTTTCCAGAGTTCTGCGTACATCTCTGGCAACAATTTTAGATGGAGGGGAAGAAAACCTTGAAAAAAACCTCCCAGAGTTCGCTGTGAGTCCTTTATTCCTTTTTATGTTTCAAAAAGTAGTTTTTGTTCCTTTCCAGTTAGGATGTACAGATCATTGTGGGATTGCAGGATACCTTGGCATCTTATGAAGTCATGCAGAATCTTACAAAGAAGAGTTATATATGAATTCAAAAATAAAAATTGGTTTGTTCTGTTGCCAGGAACGTTTTGGGCAAGGTGTGTGGCGTTTCCTATGTTTATCAAATAGATTGTTTAAAGTCTGTAGGTCACTCTGAAAGCAACTCCTCTTATTTATTTCCATGGGAACTACCACAGATACAAAAAGCACAACGACACAATTTGTTAGTGCAAATTCTCAGCCACAAAACACCAATTTTCAGTGCAGCTACCACCTTTAGCTGTGCGTTTTTGCCAGCAGTGACCCAGAGCTGCATGCTGCGCTCCTACAAAGCTGCACCAGCAGAGGTGGTCACTGTCAGCACTGCTGAAAGGCACCACCCACCACATCACTGTGCTCACAGCCCCTGTGTGGTCTCCATAAACATTCAGCAAGCATTGATGAACGCCAGTAGTTGCAGGTTTTCCCACACCAAGAGTTCATTGGCACACCTTTGCTCCTTACGCACTCCCATGTCAGATGCTGTTCTGTCAGTCTGCCCCTGTGCTGCCATCCATCACACAGCAGCAGCATATTTCAGGACATTGGTGGGAAGGTTCAACCTCACTGCCATGGCACCAACATCTGCCCCTGAGGTGGTGGGCCGACATCATACAGCCACAGAATCATAGGGGTTGGAAGGGACCTCCAGAGATGATGGAGTCCAGCCTCCCTGCCAAAGCAGGTTCCCTACACCAGGTCACACAGGGGGCATTACTTTTGGAACAGCCCTCATAAAAAGCAGTACTGTCTTCTTTTACATTAATGCAAGATCTCGAGGTCAGCCTAATCAGTTCCTTGGCTAATCAAAAGAATTGTTTTATTGTCCATGTCAGTGTGAAAGTTTCTAACTAAATTAACATAGCATGTGTTCTTTAATGTGAGATGGTGTGATGACTTAGATGGCTTTCTATTTGGCTTACTTTTTAAATAGTACTGAAGGTTAGCAGGCTAGAATTTCCTCTGACATCTAACAAATACAAGTTTTCAATGTAACCATGTCTTCTTGTATCAGTGCACAGCAGTAGACAGCTTTTCTGCACTTCCTTCTCGGCCATCGATTGCTTCCCCTTCTCCCTTTTCATTTGAGTGGATTTTGGTGAAAGCCTTGCTGTTAAGGCAGCAGAAGAGACATATTTCTTGTTGTCTGATAACGTTTTTGACGTGTGTGTTCACAGAAGATGGTGTGCCACGGAGAGCACACGTACCTTTTTGCTCAATCTATGATGTCCATATTGGCTCAAGAAGAGCAAGGAGGGTCTGCTGTCAGGCGGATCGCCCAGGAGGTTCAGCGATATGCTCATGAGAAGTAAGTGCCTGTTGCCTCCATGAGTCGAATACGAGTCACCACGATTTGTAGAACTGCTTCTTTTAGTCATTCACACTTACCTTAGGCCAGCAAAAGGGGAATTCTTAGCTTTTTATTCACACTGTGGTAGAGTGAAATCACTTGGAATAGAGCACTTTTTTTCTGTAGACTTAAAATCCATAGAATGAGAGACGTTTCACATCAAGTACTGGGAGACCTGAAGTGGAGTCATCAGCTCTTGGTGTCCTATTAAAAATAATCATTTTTGTTATTTGATGCACGTTTTAGAATCAAACATGGGAAATACAGGCCCGTTTCTGTAATCAGCCACGGTAAAGGATGCGTTGCATCAGATGTGCCCTGTTGTTGAAGCTACAGCCAAGATGTCTAAATGAAAAAAATCAGCTGCTTTGTATGTTTGTGTTGCTCACCTAGAGGCCACGATGCCAGTCAGATCACTTTAGCACTGGGTACTGCAGCCTCCTACCCTCGTGCCTGCCAGGCTCTCGGTGCAATGCTGTCCAAAGGAGCTCTGAATCCAGCAGATATTACTGTCTTGTTCAAAATGTTTACCAGCATGGACCCACCTCCAGTAGAACTGGTCAGTAGCTGTCTCTTCATAACATCTGTAAACTTCTTCTATTACAGTAGGACTCAAAATTCTGAGGTCTTGTGCTAAATGTATCAGCACAGAACAGAAGTTACACTCTGGCTCATCCCTCTACCATTTTAAGTGATGTCAAAATGTGGGATTACTATTTATACTGTATTTTGCATTGGCTCCTTGCATGGTTGTTTTTGTTTTGTTTTTATTTTTAATTATTTCAAGTTGTCTTTTTACATAGAATAAATTAATTTTTGAAACTTCCTAATAGGTTGGAGATAAGGAATTAAATTCCTTCCTTAGAACAAACAAACAACAAAATCAGCTTTGCAGTTAGTTATGAGCAGTCCTAAATGGCGTGTGTCAGGTTTCTTGCTGCCTTGTTCTCACATGAGTTCTGGTAATAAATGATGGTGTTTGGATACTTGAATAATAGTGTGCTTTCTGCACTGTTTGTAACCTTCTGCTCTTTTGTTTGCTTGTTTTGAGTGTGGTTGTCAAAACTTCAGATCTCTTCAGAAAACCATCTGACTTCCTCTTGAGGAGGAATTTTTTTATGTCTCATTCTCTGGAAGGCGTATCAGATAAAAAATGTACTTTTTTCATAATTCTCTGACTCTGATGAACTGTTCATTTTCTTCAGATCCGAGTGCCTGCCTTTCTGGACCTCTTCATGCAGTCACTGTTTAAGCCAGGTGCTAAGATCAACCAGGACCACAAGCATAAATACATTCACATACTGGCATATGCAGCCAGTGTAGTGGAGATGTGGAAAAAGGTAAAGTTCAGTCCTGGTCACAATGTGTTCTTTTCACCCTGCAGTCTAACTGTGCTGAATAAATGCATGGTCATTAACTTGGTCACTTTAAAATGGCTTGGTTTGTTTATTTTAATGAGAAATGTTTCAGGATTCATATGCAAGTTTTTAGAAGAAAAATTATCAGTGACCTAGGCATTAAATAAATCAAATATCCTTTTATTTCAGCTCAATGATACTTTTTTCTTCTAAAGCTTGCTTATGAATCTAACTTTTGAGAAATACAAAGTAATCGTAGGGTTATGGCAAGCTACACTTCCTTTGCTTAAATAACCAGAAACTCCCTGTATGTTTGTGGGCTTTGTATTCAAACTTTGCATTTTTCAGAACAAGAGAGTGAGCATAAACAAGGATGAGCTGAAATCAACTTCAAAAGCCATTGAAACTGTTCACAATCTGTGTTGCAATGAGAACAAAGGAGCATCAGAATTGGTTGCAGAGCTGAGCACCCTTTATCAGTGCATCAGGTGAGCAGAGAAACCAGTCCTAACTTCTCTTTGTTGGAAGGAAAGTACCATTTTATGACTAATGCTACAGGGAAGTGCCTTTGTGGGCAGCTCTGTGAGAGCATCCTTACTTCAGAACAAGTGAGATGTGGTCTGAAAGCAGCTTTCAAGATTAGCCATTGGACTTCTTGAAATCCTCCCTTCATGAAGACATAAATTCTGGCTGACTGACAAATTGCCCCTCTTGCATTGCAGAGCATGTTTGGCTCTGCCACGGGATTGTTTTGTCTTCCCAATGAAGCCTTCTTAGCAATAGATACGTCTTCTGAAATAGCAGATATTGAACAAACTGGAACAAACTTTGAGTGTATGTTAATTATGTTGACTGCTTTTAGCATTTTGTGCTGAGTAGGAAGTATCTTATAGAAAGAATTTTTCTCCAGCCATTTTTTTTTTTCCTTCTGTTTTGATGGGACTCATCTTGATGTGATGACAACTTTTCAATCAAAGCTTTTCAAATGTTATTAGTTCTGGCCTGAGGTAGACTATGACATTCTAGCAATCATTAGAATGTACTGGAACATCTTCCAGCGGTGGCTGGTTGTTTGGATGGTCCTTTTCTAAAGTGATCTCTTCCTCTGCAGGTTTCCAGTGGTGGCAATGGGTGTATTAAAGTGGGTGGATTGGACAGTGTCAGAGCCCCGGTACTTCCAGCTGCAGACTGATCACACTCCTGTTCATCTGGCATTATTGGATGAGGTACAAATGTACAAATAAGTCCTGTTGAGAGCAAAAGCAATTTTAATCCTTGTAACTAGAATTATATCCAATTCACAGTCAGTAAACATACAAAGATGGATCTGTTTCTCTTCAGATATTTGGATTTGTCAGCTCTGTGTAGTGGAATAATTTTTTATAAAAGAATTTACCTCTGACAGTGAATATGAATGCAAACTTTTCTACCAGGCCCAGCATGTTGGTTTTTAAAGTGAAGTTTAAAGATGAATTTCTCATCTTGTTTGCAGATCAGTACGTGCCATCAGCTGCTTCATCCACAGGTTTTACAGCTTCTTGTCAAACTCTTTGAAACAGAACATTCACAGCTTGACGTAATGGAGCAGGTGATTCTCAGAGGATTCCTTTTTTATGTTCCTTCATATTATATATGCTTGCTTAGAATAAAGTTGTTATCACAGCAGCTTTAAGAGTTTAATTAAGGAACATGATCACGGTTAGCAAGCATCACAGTAGATATTGAATCCATGAAAAAAGCAATGAAAATAGTCCTGTTTTGAGAGTCCTGACCTGTTGGTTTTCTTCCCACCTCCAACCCTTCCCTCCTTATCAGCTGGAACTGAAGAAGACTCTCTTGGATAGAATGGTGCACTTACTTAGTCGAGGATACGTCCTGCCTGTGGTCAGCTATATCCGCAAATGCCTGGAGAAGTTAGACACAGATATCTCTCTCATCAGATACTTTGTTACAGAGGTCAGCAGCAAAAACTGTTAACATACAGATATAAGCTTTAATATTTGATCTATGTGTCTGGATGGTAAGTGAGCTTGCCTCAAGTTCAGAAATTCTCATTGGTATGAAAGCAGATTCTGAGCAATACATGTCTACTGAATTTTGATTTCTGAAGGTATTAAAGTAATGGGTAGAGTACCACAAGAATATGTAGTTGGTAACTTGCGTGGAGGAAGAAAGGTCTCAAAAGTGCAACTACTTGAGTGCCTATGAGAAGACTGTGAATTAAATACTGCCTCTACCACTTGTCTACCTGCAAGAATGATCCTGTTCTGTCTGCATTTCAGGTGCTGGATGTGATTGCTCCTCCTTATACCTCAGATTTCGTACAGCTTTTTCTTCCAATCTTGGAGAATGAAAGTATTGCAGGTACTATTAAAACAGAAGGTGAACATGATCCTGTCACTGAGTTTATAGGTAAGTCATGCTTCTTTGTGTATTTGTTACAATTTGTAAACGACTCTTAGGAGGAGGATTGCTAAAATAGGAATGCCTACCAGATATTTTAAGATTATTTTGTTTTTATGGACCTATGTTTAGCAATTTTCCTTTAATTAGGAATCTGAGTAGTAGTGAGGAGCTTAAAGACAAATGCTGTTTCTGAAGAGGTGCTACTGTCTTAGAGAAAGTAAAGGAAGGAAGTGGTCTTTCATAGTACACCCATTTCCTGGACTAAAGTGATCTGGTTCTTAAAATCTAATTAATAACATAATAGAGAAATCCACATGCAAGCAAATAAATCAGAGTAATGTACTGAACACTTTATTCCATTTCTTCTTTTAAGCTCACTGCAAATCTAACTTTATCGTGATGAACTAAGCAGTGGAAAAGTCAAGAATGCAGAGCACGTGGTCGCTGCTCTGACACATTCTCCACCAGTGAGGTTCTGTAACTGGGCAACCCAGCAACAAAAAAAAAAAGGAAGAAAGGGCTGAAGGGCATTTGATTTGCATGGTGACCTTAAGCCTTCTGTCAGCGGATTGTTAATGCAATTGGGAAGATGAAACAATACTGAAGGATTCTCTAATGTTAAATAGCATAAATCTGAATATTCTGAAGAGGGCAGCAGAAGGCAGACTTGTCTCAAAGAATGTTCTTTTCAGCTACTTGCAGAACTTGTCTCTGACTCTGTGTAACATATATGAAAACCTGAAGAACGGGGCAGGTAGTTCCACTAAAAACATTTTTCAGATAGTTCTCTGATGATTAAATCTTGAATGCTGTCAGCTTTCATCTTGTGAGCCTAAAAAAGGAAAAAATCTGTGTACTTAGTTCTGTGCTGCAGAGAATCCATAACGCCTCTCCCTCACCTTTGTGTTATATTAGAATTCTAAATATGCTACACACATACTGCAATGAAAAAAACCCACATTTTAGGTAATACAGATGGAGTTGGAGCAATCAGGGTTAGTTTTGTATTAACACATGAATCTGATGTGAGAGTGGTATCCTTCAGAATCTATTTTTTGTTAAATAGATGCACTAAATGTTACTGGTAAGTTTCATTACCACATCAGAATTCTGTTGCTGTCTGAAAAATAAGCGTGCAAAAATGTTACTGTGATGTGACTTGGTTTTTTTTTAATACTTATCTCTACTCTGTTCTGGTTGATGCTGAACAGTGGGGGATTAGCCCAAGATTTTAATGTCTCTTTAAATAAAGGTCTGTTCTTTTCCAGAGACTTCTAACAGTGTATCAGTCCATTCTTTGTTTCTGTTCATCATCCTGGATTTCTCCTGTAGATGTAAAGTATTTAAAATGGGCAAATGGGCACAAACAAGCCTGGATGTGCCTTACAAGCACATCTGCTTCCTGAGAAACCTGTTTTCTAAAAGACAAAGGTGAAAGTTTTAGGTCCAACTGTTTTATAAATTAAAAAAACCAAATCGCTTTGCTCTTTTCTGCTGTCAGCGATTTATGAATGGAAACTCCAGGCTGCCATGACAGCTTGAGACAGAAGCTGGGTGCACAGATTCTTCACTCCTTTCTACAAGGAGTGCATCTTTCCTTTCTTCAGCTCTTCCCTTGCATTGCTGGCAGGTTTTCTAGGCACAGCTTCAAACCTTCCTTTCTGTGCCTATCTTTGGGTAGATATCTAAGCGCTTAAACTTCCATGAGATCTTCTCTTTCATACTATTTGTGTAGAATCATCATACATATTTGGTTCTTGACTTCCTCTTAGTTGAATTAACAGCTGCAGAAACAACTTGCCCTACAAAACTTCATTTTAGACTGTAGCCCTGCCTCATGTATCATCTTAGCGATAATCAGCAGCAGTTTGTTCCTGCCTCCATTGCAAATTGGCCAGCTGTTCAAACAAATCATACTTCTTCACGTTTCTCAGCGTTCAAGCTTATTATCCCTTCCTCTAAACACTTGAATTCTGCATTCACCTAAGTGATACTTGATTAGTTAATACTTAACAGTGCTATTGCCAGTACTGCTACACTCCCTTATTCTGCTGAATGAGACTTAACTTACACTAGGCATTGCAGTTTGGCAGAATTAGTCCTTAGTGGCACTGTGAAGTCACTTTCCTAAGGTAAAGCAAAGAGGCACATGGAACTAACCAGTACAATGTCTATTCCAGTTCTTTAATGCCTGCTGGAATGTGGCCTAACTAGTCTAAAACACGTTCTTAGATATCAGAGAGAATCAGAACAGCACAACAATCTTAATTTCACCCTTGACTCCAGTAGCCTTACTCATTTGTGGGTCTTCACCACTCTGCCAGCCCTAACTTACCTTCTGATGATGAACAAACTGCTCTTGCTTTGACAGATAAAGCCAAGGTAAGTTGCAGAAATTGCCCACCGAGAGACAACAGATAACAGAAACTGCTCTGCTTCTTGTCTACACCGGTGAGGTTTGAGTGAGGCATAATTCACAGGTTAGTTTGATTTGCAGTTGTTTTTGGAGATTGATTACTAAGTTGTATTGTACACCATCGGAATGTTTCTTTGTTCCCTGCTATCCCTCAACAGTTTCCTCCTAAGTTGTAGCTCAGGCTCCAGTGTGTGTAATGGAACTTCACTTGAGGTTATTTAATAAAAAAACCATCATAGTTGCTACATACTGTGGCATGGAGCAGCCCTCCTACAAGTTCAGTTACAGCAGTGCTACCTCAGCTAACGACGCTGCCATGTGAGACTTCTTGTCAGGTACAGCAATAAACAAGTATTAATAAACTCTTAAAATTGCATGCAATCACGTAAGATAATGTTGTCAGTTTATTAAATACAATTGACAATGGCAGTTAGTGACACTTGCTATAGCACTGATTGCCACTTAGTAATTGACTCAGCTTTAGGGAAGAGAATTTTGCAGCCTTTCCTCATATTGGTGAGCAGGAGGAAAGCTCTGGCTTGTAGCAATTTATACTTTGCCTTTCTAGAAGCAAAATATCAAAGCTAGTCATAAATTAAAGCAAGGAATTGGAACAAATGAAAGATTTAAATCCTGCTATCGGTTTGGTTGGATAAAAACAATAAGACTTACAGCAACATTTTTTTCACTAGTAGACTAAGGAGGATTTAGTTTTCGAGCGTATCATGTCCAGAGTTAAAAGTTTGTTTTTAAATCTGCATAAAGTATTAAGCAAATATCATACAATTATTTGTTACTTCAGTATAAGCTCTAGATCCAAATACTGTGTGTACTTTTTCTGTCTTAGTACACTATGCAATTTGTCTTTATAAAAAAGTATATATATATATATACACACACAAAGATTTGGAAGACAGTCTGATTTAAAGTACTGTGCAACAAGGCAGACAACCGTTTTCATAGGTAAATTACTTCTTTAATTTTTAAATTCCAAATTATTTTCTGAAGGCAGCTTTTATTTGTTTTACTTTGAAGATTCAGTGTTGCATTATCTGGGCTAGTTTTGCACAACAGCATGATAGAGCTGCCCTGTGAAAGTTTTAGGCTTTTCTTTAAACAGAACAAGGTTGTGCTGGGAAGATTCCAAAGTTACTAAAAAAAAGGTGTACAGTGTAGAGTCAAGGAAGGATAACATCTCCATACGCGCAGTCCTCTTCAACAGCAAGGTTGTACTCTGCTCCTCTTCCACCTTTATATGCACTTGTCACAATTCTGAGCCACCCTCTTTCACCCTGCAGAGAATTAATTTGCGTCAGTATAAGCAGAGACGTTGTGACTTTGAAAACATAATTATGCTGTTGAATCTGTTCTGTTTTCTAAATGGGAATGATCTAGAAGTGAATCTTGGAATTCAGTGCAGAAGCATTGCAGTAGGGTCACAGGACAATCCTGTTTGAAGGGGCAATTTGCCATGGTGAATTTACATCCCCTTTAGATAAATATCCTGCATCCAAGACTTGATTTTTGCCTACTACCAACCTATTTGCAGCTGCCTGTACAGAAGGCGTGTGCCCAACAAAGGGCAGCATTTGAGATCAAGTAGACGTTAGCTAAGTGGTTTTAGCCAAGTATCTCAGTCCTCAGCTTAGGCAGTTCCCATTTTTAATTAACTGAAAATCTAGTTCAGAGAAAGTTTTATTTTCCCTAGCTGCAAACTCCCCTTGCAAGTAGAAAAACTACCTCTCTGCAAGTGGAGAAAACTCCACTGTTCCTCTAAAGTAATTCTGTAAGCATCTTTCTTCCCATGCTTCCTTACCCAGGGTTCACCCCATGAGTTACGAACAATCCAGTATTCTGTTCCATTTTCTACACCCCAGCCAGCCACAGATACAATGTGATTCACTGTGGGTGAGGGGTTGTACTCGGTATAGAGTCCTCCAGTGTAAGCATCCAGCTTCTCAGTAGCCATTATACCACAGCTGTAATGAAACAGAGCAAGCAGCTTTATACACAGGAATCAGGTTGGAGGCCTGGCTAAAAAGCAAAAAAGAAAAAACCCACAAAAAACACCACCCTTTTTTTTTTTTTTTTTTGCATTTTGACTTCAGAGCTCAGTTTATCTACAAACAAGCTGAAGTGTGCATTAGTGCAGAGCTGCTAACATCTGCTGGAGCACAGAAATTCACTTCAGGCATTAGACTGAGTTCCAGATATTTCAATCCAAACATTACTAGTACATAAACGTTTTCCTTTTTTCTACCTTTTGGTTTTAATATGTGTGTATTTATTTACCTAATTGGTCCATTAGCATAGATTTCTGCCATCATTTTTTCCCTTCCGCTGACAGCACCATAGTCAGCAACTTTCCAGAGGGTGTAGTTCTTAATCACGTGGCATTCTCCAAAAGTGACACAGGTTCCACACTGGTTAAACTTCTTGCACTCTGCAAAGTGAAAGAAATTATCACCACAAGAGAATGCTTTTCTTCAAGTGAATTAATGATACCATGCTATTTTTTTTTTTTTTCTTTTACACTTAATTTGAGGAAGATCCTGTAAGGAATAATTACTGATACATATCTCTAATGAACTAATTGTTTTTCTGGAAATTATACTTGGAGCTTCTATCATCATTAGTTACTGTTCTTTTCAGAATAGGCACAAATGCTGGATGATGCAGCGTGCTTCTCTACAAAAACAAAAATCATTCCAGTAATACTAGAACAAACATTTCATTTCTTCTTTTTTTAGGTTGAGGAGATACTCCTGAGTATTTTGGTACATTAGAGATTGTGTATCGCAGACTTAAGAGATCAAATTTAGACAGTTTAGGTGGTTTAGCTTGTTTGGACACGATTCGCGTTATGCTGTCTAGCTAGAGTGGAAGACACACAGAAACCTGTTCTGTTAGTCAGGCAGCAGGTACTACACTGAAAGGCAGGAACGAGTAAATGCAAAACCCAGGAAGCGATCAAGATCTTCTGCATTTGGACAGAAACCCTACTGCAAAGCAAACAGGCATCATACTTTGGTTCTTAGCTTGGTAGTTGTTACAGGTCTCGTCTGGAATCCCATGGTCATGGGCATACATCCAAACACCCGTGTGGTCTCCACCTTCACAGGATCCTGCATTAGCACAGTCAATCACATTCTGCACTGAGAGATAGGCAGAAGGCCATGCACCTTTCCTCTTTATGTTGATTCGATCTGCAATATAAAAAAATAAAAGTATAAGTAGCAGTAAGTAGTTGTTACTGGAGCACTTGGGCTGTTAAACACTGCATCTAATGTTAAAACTGCCTCCTTCAGTGAACCTGTAACTACTTGTAAGCAACAGTTTTTGTGGTTGGAAAAGCCTCTATTGCAGAAAGGCACATAGCACGAGGCAGGCTGAGTGGCTGTGGGTTTTCATTACAAGCCTTTTCCATTAAAAGCTCAGCAACAAGATGCAGATAATAAGATCTGTTCAAACCCTTGAAGTGCCCTTGAGCTCTTAATTCAAATCAAAATACAAATCATGAAACCAGCTGCTAGTCATAAGCCCATGCAGCACAGCTGTCTGGCTCCAGGAACAGCAGTCACAAGCTTGAAGCAGTTAAAAAACTTTCAGAGAAGTATACCCACACTGCTGCAAAAACATCTCACCATCTGCTCTCGGATGGGTATTGCCATCCTGCTGCCTTATTTTTTCTGAAACAGCTGCTTACCTGACAGAAAGGCTTCCTAATCGATATTTACAAGGTGCTTCTCACAGGGCATTAACAATCTTAACTGACACAACCGTTCTTCTAACCCTATTAGACATGTGACATTCAGCTACACTTTCACAGAGCTTTGTCTGTATGCTGTGGTAGTCAGTTCATTTGAATTAACAGGGCCCTTCCCATAAGTGGAAACTTTCATTTCCTCATGTCTCAGCACAGCAGGGCCTTTTGCTGCCTTAGCAGGGGGTGCAGCAGGCTGAGCTACCAACAAAGGGATGGGGACACACAGACTGCTTTTGTATTTGCTTCTACCCTCATTGCCCCTCCAAGAAGAATAATAGAATGGGTTGGGTTGGCAGGGACTTTAAAGCCCCAACCCCTGCCATGGGGAGGCTGCTCTCACCAGATCAGCCTGGCCCTGGGAGCCTGCAGGGATGGGGCACCCACAGCTCTGGGCAGCACTGTCACAGCCTCGCCGCTCCGAGTGAAAATTCTTCCCCTAACATCTAACCTGAATCTCCCCTCTTCTAGTTTAAAACCATTCCCCTTGTCCTATTGCTGTCAGGCCACATAAAAAGTCAGTCTCCCTCCTGTTTATAAGCGTCCTTCAACAGAATGCTGAATTCCTGCTCTAGATAGCAGCTTGGCAGGTACTACAGATACAATCCTTCTGCAAACAGCTTTTTAACCACCTCAGTACTCCCCCCTCACGTGATCTTTGGCTGCTCTTGTATCAGCTGTTTTCTAAGCTTAAACCGAACACCCTTTGCTCAGCAAAGAGCTACAGATCACCGAGGGCAAGAGGCTGGTGGTGAGAACACAGCTCTCAGTACCTGCCAGTGCACTGGTGCTGCCGTGGGCCCAGCAGGACCCGCAGTACTGAGGGATGTGCTGGTTGCGGGTGGTGCTGGCGTAGTTGACGCCATTGACGTTCCTCCAGTCCCAGCTCTGCGGGAGCTTGGCGATGTCCAGGTACTCGTGAGGCCGGGGGTAGGTTCTGTATGGAGACAAAGAAGAGCTCTGGTTGCCTGCATCTTCAGGCAAACTAGGGGAATTTTCATGGAAATTAAAGGAATTTAAAGACAAAAGGAAAAAATAATAAATCAAACAAAAAACCACAACACGGGAGTTTCCAGCATTTCGTAACGCCCGGCCCGGGGCGCGGGTCACGTGACGGCGGAGCGGTGCCGACCTTTTCCCTCAGCCCCGTGACAGCCGCAGATCGGGCAGCGGATCCCGGAGCCGCGGGTTCGGGGCTGCCCGGAGCCGCTTCCCGACCGCGCCCGGACGATGTCCGCCTCGCCAAGCTGCCGGGCGCCACGGCTGCGGCAAGACGGCGGCAAGGGGACCGGGGCAGCTCGGACAACCCGCAGCCGGGCGGCGGCCCGCGAGAGACGAGAGAACTCACCTCAGCCCCGGCGCCCTGCGCGGGGCCGGCTTGTAGCAGTGCTGCCCTTCCTTGACGTACAGACCGGCCCGGCAGGGGTAGAGGCAGCCGCAGAGCAGCAGCAGGAGGGCCGCGAGGCGCCGCGCCGGACCGGCCATGCCGAGCGCCGCAGCACCTCCCTGCCCCGTGCGGCCGCAGCGCCGGCGTTGAAGGGCGGGGCGGAGACCCCAGCGATGGGCTGGGACCGGGCGGGGCGGCTCCGCTCGGCTCTGCGGGCGCGGCCCCGCGGGAAGCGCTTGGAGCGCTTGTGGAGGTGCGAGGGGGTTGTGAGCAGCGCGGCGGGTTGTGAGGCTGCGGCGCTGCGCCGGGCCGGGGCAAAGAGTTCCCTCCGGGCTGCCGGGGCAGGCGGCCAGACCACCCGCTCCGCTTTGTAAGCAGGTTTAGCAGCCCGCAGGCAGCTCCTCCCCGGCTCTCAGCGCGTTTTGTAAGAGGCGCGAGGACGGTGCCTTTAATGGTCAGAGAAACGGAGGCGCTGAGGAGGAAGGGAAAAAAGCCAACAGCGCGGCGAGAGCTGAGCGGGGCTGCGGCAGGACGGGCCGGGTCTCTGAAAGGCAGGTGTGGCTGCTTGCCCCTCGGCAGCGCAGAGCGGGTCTGAAAGAGCCATTGAAAGGACGGGCTGGCTGGGATAGGGATGAGGTGAGTTACAGCGCTGAGGATGTTGTTCGTGGCTCTTCATTTCAAATTTAAAATATATTCTCCGCTACTGTGGAAAAACTGGTTCCTTCTAAGCAAAACTACGTTAGAAAAAAACGTCCCTGAATGCCACCCTGCATATGTATATTTGTTGCTAATGTGTGCTGGAATGGTGAAAAGTGAAAAAATAAGGAAAAAAAAAAAAAAAAAAGAACAAATAAACAATCAAACAACCCAGTAACCACAAATGCAGGTTGCTTGTGGTCCTTCCTTACACCCATCACCAGACTTTGGTATCTCAGGCCCACTCTGATGGTGGTGGAAGCAGCGGTCAGGCTGATAACAGGAGCTGGGGGACAGGCTGGTAACAGCTGGGCTCTGTGCCAGGCTGCCCCTAATCTCTGCTGTGCCAAAAGTTGCTCAGAGCCAACCCTTCCCCACGTCTCCTCTCTCCCTTGTGACACATGCTGCTAATCTGCAGCAGCAAATGTCTGTCCCTTGGGAAGTGTACTTGAGAAGCTAACAGGCTCAAGGTTTCTCAGCAATGAAGCGTGACAGAGCTGCAAACAAAACCTAGAGAGAAACGTGCTTTTCGTACAGGTTTGGTACGAAGGGAGATGTGAGGCCACATAGAAGCGCTCTTATAGAGGGCCAGAAAAGAGGCACAAAAGCACTTCTACAAAGCACTGGGATTCCTTGTGTCACATGCAATAGTAATAAAGGCTGCATTAGGAATTGCTTCAGAGGAGGCATATGACTCCCAGGAGGTATTTTTAGCAAGAGACAAAAACAATGTTTCGTGATTGTATATTGCATATTTCCTTCACTTCCCTTTTTTTTTCTTTTTTTTTTTCTTTTTTTTTTTTTCTTCTTTTTTTCCCCCTGCTTGTGAAATGCCCTGAAATGCCCTCAGTGAGTGCTGCTGAAATTATGTTGCCAAACATAATTTTGTCCATATTTTGGACAAAAAATTGGGGTCTTTGGCTTCTCCATAAATGTTAGTTATTGTAAATTAACACATTGGATATGTTAAGTAACACTTATTTGCTGTTAGTTGCTGTCTGACACCTTGTGTCCTTGCAGCCCCCAATCAGAACCCAGCAGAAGGGCTGTGGGGGGTCAGGCTCCATGTTGGAAAAAGGCTTCTGCACCAAAGGGTGGTGGGCACAGCCTTGACCTGTTGGAGTTCTTTACTTATAGATCATTATTTACTTTACGTGTTACTTTATTATGGATTTTGCTTTTAATGACAGTTTATAGCTTGGCAGGGAGTGACAGAGCGTTTCCTAGCTCCTTTCTGTGATGCGGCTGCGTTGCTAAACTTTGTCTTGGAAGTAGTTATCTGCTCCTGCATTGGCTGGTGGGAAAGTGGAAGTCATCTGTGGTGGGGAAGTCTGGAATAAGCTGATTTTTCTCTTGTAACAAAATGAAAGCTCATAGATTCCTTATCATTAGTAACCCATAATGTGGTAAAAGTTACTTTCAAAAAGCCAAGTCCTTGCAGTGCCATCTTTTCATGCAAAATAACCAAAAGTGCTTTCCTAATTATAGTTCTTTCTCCTATCCTTAAAAATAACACTAGCAAAGCAGTGTCAGTCATCTGACGTAAACAAAGTACTCTGTTTCCAGAAGACAGTCCATCCTGGGCTTCTGTTGCTCAATGATATTGGCCCTGTTTATCAGCAGTCACGTTTCTCTCAGGCTTGCATTATTTCCTGAAGTGCAGTGAAGCATTTCACGCTATGGGCGTTATAGCAAATTGCACCAGAACTGGGATTTCACTCCAGCATTTTCCTGGAGAATTCCAATGCTACGCCTCAGATACAAGAAAATAAGAAAAATAATATAAGAAATATTGTCTTTCTTAGTGGTGGGAGAGAGGAGTGGGGACAGAGAAGGCGTCTGTGCAAGTTGGTCACTGGTTGACCCAGTTCTCAGATTGGCTGAAAATTATGGATTCCTATTAAATGTTTGAGCAGCACACAGGGAATTGGGAGTGCACTGTTATGTTCAGGTCTTACAAAGTATTTTTTCTTGCTGGTGTCACTCTTCTTCATGCAATTGTACACTGCAAATGATGCTTAATAGTGAACTGCAAGTTTGCCGGGCAGTGTGCTAATGTTGTCATTATAGGGAATTAATGCTCAGAAGCTGTTATTGTCTTTATTATGGATGTTGCAGTGTGTGACTTTCATTACGAGT
This sequence comes from Tympanuchus pallidicinctus, assembly GCF_026119805.1. Classification (NCBI taxonomy): domain Eukaryota; kingdom Metazoa; phylum Chordata; class Aves; order Galliformes; family Phasianidae; genus Tympanuchus; species Tympanuchus pallidicinctus. The sequence continues at coordinate 3,033,069 of NW_026294722.1, forward strand.
ACAGTTTATGTGGTAGAAGCAGAGGTACTTAGTGCTGTTCATTTTTGCTTGTACTCTTCCTACATGAATATGTATTTCTACATAAGCACCAATGCGGTGCACACAGTCTGGAGTCACACTGCTGCACAAAGAACTGGAATTAAGTGTTGTGTCTATGTGACAATTGTCTCTTCCAAGCGGCGAGTAGATGCTTTGCCTCCTTGTGAAACATCTGATGAGCCACTTGTGAGAAGTCAGCTACTCCCCTTGCTGGCAGAGTGACAGTCCCAGCAGTATAAAAGGGCCCTGAGGGGCAGACTGTGCTGGGTGTAGCTGATACAGCAGCAGAACGAGGGCTTCTCCTAGGGACTGCAGTTGGAAAAGCTGTGCCAGGTTGCAGCTACCAACACTTAAGCTACACAAAATGCGTGAGATCGTGCACCTTCAGATTGGCCAGTGTGGAAACCAAATTGGAGCTAAGGTATGGTCTTTCAATATTACTTATTAGGAATAAGTGCTATCATTGCTACCGAGTCAAACATCGTTAACAGATGGGGATTTTGAAGGAGGGTCAATTGCTTTGTTGACTCGGGGATAGGATGAAGAAAATGTTAGCCATGAAAGTGAGTATATTGATGAGAACACAGTAAGATGGACCTGCTCTTCATGCAAAGGTTGAAACTCAAAGAGTGAAGCATCTGCAATGACTGTATTACAGTGTTTGTAAGTGCTCCAGAGTGTGCTGGGATTGTGTTCCCAGGGGCATTAATCCAGTCTACAAATTACCAGGACAAGTGAAGGAGCCAGTGACTTCAGGACTGCAAATTTGCCATGGCAGTACTTTAGTTCAGGTGCACAGCACCAACTGCCACATAATGATCATTGGTATGGGATTGTGTTATTCTGCAGAACACCCTGTGCTATCAGTGAACAATTAGGCTTTCCTAAGCTAAGGACTCCTGCCTACTAGCCTCCTATGAGAGACAGCTGTGTCGTTTGGAGTCCATTTTTGTAGGTTAAACAGTGGTTTAGAGAGGTCAGTTGCTGCTAACTTTATGTACCAGGAGGAAAAAAAACCCAAATGTTACTTTTTGCTGTGTGATGTCCTAAATGTTCTTTTTTGTTCATTAGTAGGAAGTAGTACCAAAAAATAAAAGTAAAAACTAGTGACTGGGGGTGTCTTTGAAGAAGCATGGTAGTTGAAGTGCTGTTCCCTTGTGTTCTTCCTCCATTTCTCGCTCTTGCAAATGTCACCTTGGTTTCTCTTACTGACACGTGAAGCTGTGGATGGCCAGGAAATGTAATGCTAGACACAGTTTAAGTGCAACCATTCTGAAGGTTGAAAGGTGAATCATGTTTCTATTGTATTTGCCCTGGGAACCACTTAAGTCTAACAGGACCTATATAGTAGCACACATACATAAACATACCACGCACATGTTGGCAGTGTTGTGTTTGTACAGTTAAAATGAGACTGGATGTTAAACCAAAAGATCTTTAAAGTTAGAATAGCTGGGTCATTATAGTAGCTGGGTGGGTCTACATTGCCACTATGGCAGCTCCAAGATAAGAGCCCCAGCACAGGACAGCCATATGAATGTCAAGATAAAACATACTTGCTGAGACAGCTTTGCCATGCCGCAGCCCCACTTGTCCATGACAGACACCCCTCCCTGCCCCAACACTGGGTTTTTGTTACATTCATACCAAATACTGGTGCTATTTAAACTATTTCTGTGTTGCTTAAACTTACAATAGTTTATCGCTAAGGAATGAATTGAGGTCTCCACCTTAAAAGTGCACAGGCAATAATCCAACCAGCATAAATGGGCTACTAAGCATTTCTCCTGAACTTATTAGGTGCAGGGGGATGATGAGGATCCCTGCTGTGATGGGTACTATTGCATTTCATTCATTTTTTGCACTCAGATTGTTCTTCCACCCTCTTCAGCCTAATTAACAAATGGCAAAGCCTTCCTTGCTTCAGGCACAGTTCCCTCCTTGTGTGCAGCCACCGGCACAAGAGCAGCAGAGCTCATGCTGTACACATCGCACTGAAAAAATGAATTAATTATGACTTTGAACCTCTTTCTTTTTCCAGTTCTGGGAGGTGATAAGTGATGAACATGGAATTGATATTGCTGGAAACTACCGTGGGAATGCATCGCTGCAGCTTGAGCGAATTAACGTGTACTTCAATGAGGCTTATTGTAAGTGCACAGCACGCAGGGCGTCAGCAATTTGCAGGGCCAACAGGAAGGTTAAAAGAATTAATAGAATTAAAGAAATCCCCTCCCCAAGACCTGTAGGTGGCTTGAATTTTTTTGAATAGATTATAAGTCTGTCTCTTATTTCTAACAGTAGTTGTTCATTTCCTTTTGTCCTAGCCCATAAATATGTGCCCCGTTCTATCTTGGTGGACCTGGAGCCTGGTACAATGGACAGTGTACGATCTAGCAAAATTGGCCCACTATTTCGACCTGACAATTTTATTCATGGTATGTACAGCTTGTTGTTAGCAAACCAACCAAGGCTAATGGTCCAAACTTGCCTTTACCTCTCCTAAAAAAAAACCCTACTCTTGTTAATGTGGTTGTTCTTTCTGTAATTCTGCTTACAGGTAATTCAGGTGCTGGAAACAACTGGGCTAAGGGCCATTACACAGAAGGAGCTGAACTGATTGAAAATGTCATGGATGTGGTCAGGAACGAGTGTGAGAGCTGTGACTGCCTGCAGGGATTCCAGCTCATCCATTCTCTTGGGGGTGGTACGGGCTCAGGTATGGGCACGCTCCTCATCAACAAAATCAGAGAAGAGTATCCCGACAGAATTATGAACACTTTCAGCGTTGTTCCTTCACCCAAAGTATCTGACACAGTTGTAGAGCCCTATAATGCCATCCTCTCCATCCATCAACTAATAGAGAATACAGATGAAACCTTTTGCATCGACAACGAAGCACTATATGATATATGTTTTAGAACTTTAAAGCTCACCAATCCCACCTACGGTGACCTCAATCACTTGGTGTCCCTAACAATGAGCGGTGTTACAACCTCACTCCGTTTTCCTGGTCAGCTGAATGCAGATCTGAGGAAGCTGGCTGTTAACATGGTGCCCTTTCCTCGCCTGCATTTCTTTATGCCAGGCTTTGCTCCTCTAACAGCACGAGGTAGCCAGCAGTACAGAGCCCTCTCAGTGCCAGAGCTTACTCAACAGATGTTTGATGCACGCAACATGATGGCAGCCTGCGACCCCCGTCGTGGGCGCTATTTGACTGTGGCATGCATCTTCAGGGGCCGAATGTCTACCAGAGAAGTGGATGAACAGTTACTGTCTGTCCAGACCAAGAACAGCTCCCACTTTGTGGAGTGGATCCCTAATAATGTCAAAGTGGCTGTGTGTGACATACCACCGCGAGGACTGAAGATGGCAGCTACCTTTATTGGCAATAACACGGCCATTCAGGAGCTCTTCATCAGGGTTTCTGAGCAGTTTTCAGCTATGTTCAGAAGAAAAGCGTTTCTCCATTGGTACACTGGAGAAGGCATGGATGAGATGGAGTTTTCTGAAGCAGAGGGAAACACCAATGACCTTGTTTCTGAGTACCAGCAGTACCAAGATGCCACTGCAGATGTTGAGGAATACGAAGAAGTGGAAGCTAGCCCAGAAAAGGAAACATAAAAACAATGGCAGTATAAAACATTCTCCAAGTAAGCCTGTTGTCATTCACTAAAGGAAAAGCACCAGCCATAAGCCACGTAACAAAAATAACACCTTCCTTAAGATTATTTTCCTCTCCAAAGTTACAATACAGTGCTTTTGAAATTAACAGCAGGTATGCTCTATTTTCCTGTCTACACTAAATCACTCCCAGAAATGATCCACTATGAAGACAGGTTCCCTCCTAACAGTCTTGTAAATGTATTCCCTTCTGGAATATTATTGCTAGATATACAGTATACAGCCTGTGTGTGTGTATTAGGATCACAAGCAATTGCAAAAGATGTTATAAACTTGTCAGATTTACTTATTTTCAGGTAACCACAGTCCATGTTCTGCTTGTGAACTTGCTGCTGTGTTGGGAACACACACGTGTAGGGCCTATAAAGGCAGCATGCCATCATGCACTCTAGAGATGGATCTAGAGCTGCAGACAATTTCAGCCTTTAGCAGCAGAATGAAGGGGAAAAACAAATGACTAAATATTCACTTTTTTTAAATTTTGTTAAGAGGATATATTTTAATAGTTCTGTCACATTGCTGGTTTGCATTACTGCAGAGCTTGTACTCATTTTGTGGCTTATTTCAATTTCAAACTATAGCTTCAGTTACACTAGCATACCAAGTTGTAAACAGTTTAACAGTTTTGGTGTGGTGTTTTGGTTTTTTGTTTCCCTCCTATGTAGTAACTATTGTAAATTTTCTTCCTATCACTCAGTACAGCAACAGATGGAATGGTTTGCAGCTAAATAAGAGAAGTAAGTTCAATGTCAATCACTAAATAAGAAAAATACCTTGAGGAAGAAAAATATGCCTTTCACAGCCATCTACTTAACACTGCATTTATAACATTCCTTGAAATAAAAATATACAGCATTCTGTAAAATACTTTAACACTTGAAAAATTTAGTAGGCAAAAATCATGGTTTATAATGACTAACATGCACTTAAAAATTCTTACTGGAAAAAAAAAAAACAAAACACCTTGTTTTACTGTTCTCTCAGAAGAGATTTTGTTGTACTCTGAAGAAAGCCATGCCTCATGTTTCAGTCTTTTGTATTATAGTCAGCAGTAGAAGCATCTCAGTAAACACAAATCTGAAGCCAGTCATGGAAGTACGTCATATTCCTTCCTATGCACAGGGACAATGTTATACTTGCTGTTGAGATACACAGCAGCAGAAACATCTCCATCTTCACTTGGTTAGGGGAAATGACTGTGTTCCCCTCCATTCCTGCTGCTTCCTAGTGAATCCATGCCTGCTCCCTCACAGGGAAAATGACCAAGTGCTAACAGGGACAGTAATACAGTCCAGAGCCTTCTGCACTTCCCACCCCATACAGGGAGCCACCTCCAAATCCTGATTCATTGATCGTGGTTCAGTCTTGGAGATGGATCACATGCACCTCCATGGAGAAGTATTCCACTTTGTTTTGTCTTTAATTTAAGTGGCATCAAAATGTCTCTGGCTGAAAAAGTTTATTCTGAGCACAAAAGTATTCATTCATTATGGAAATGAAGTAGGCAAAAAAATGTTAAACAGCACTTACATCTCTCTCTTATTAATAGACCTGAAATATCAGCATGAAAGCCACAAAGAGATCTGCCTTGACAATAAACATCTGTTGCTAACAAATGGTAGAGTGTGATAAAAAGTCATCCATTCTAACACACACGAAAGATAAGTGTCTCTGCAAAAGGGAGTAGTTTGTTTCCAAAGGAACAACAGTTGCCACACATTCATTTGTTTATTCAGCACTGAAATTTATTAGCTGATTTATGTACATGGACAAATTTTACAGTTAACGTGTTGCTGTTATACTGCAGTCTTGCCTACAGCTTGCAGTTTGCTGTTCATGTTCACAGAGCAGTTCCTACGAGAGATTTAAAATACAAATTACTCGATTCAAGAGAACACACGCAGGTAGACTTCAAGCAATGCAATGCTTATTCTCAGATCCAGAATAGATCTGTGCAACATTTATGTTATCACCACTTATTTTTTCTGGATGTGTAACGCAATCAATCACTCCTGATCGTACTTACAACAACTTTTTCAAAACCAAGCCTTATGAGCTGCAGGCCTTGGTACAGAGATGTATTTTATGACAGTCTTGTCAGCTACAAGCATCTTACAGAAAGACTTTTCAGCAACAATACTCTCTGCTAGCGTAATTGCAGTAATGTTAAGGTACAAACACTGACTTTATGGGGACAGGCTGTTGTCCTATCAGTGTAACAGTCCCCAACACAAAACTGCCCTTGCAAATACCTGTTATGTAGTGCTTCAGGCAGAGCCCAGAAGAGACCTGAGCTGCTGGCTGCACGTGCAGTGTCACACACAGAGATACAAGCAGCAGGTCTCTTCCACAGCTATCAAGCAGCCTTTGCACAGATAACTTCGAACAAAACCCAAACCTTTCAACGCAGAGCCCTGCGCTCAGAGCGCAGCGATCCCCGCACTGCCACAGAGCAGCCCCAGCCCCGCTCACGGAGCCCCGTGCCGCTCCTCCAACCGCGGCACGAGACACGCCGCGCTCACACCTATTGGCCCCGCTATTCCTTCTTGGCCTTCACAGTCTTCACGGTCGCCGTCGCCGCCCTCTCCGCCTCAGCTTTGTACTGAGGCTTCATCGCCGCTCTGACAACCTGAGCGCAGATCTGGGAGTACCGGATGTAGCTGAAAACAGAAGGAGAAAGGAGAGGAGAATCAAGTTGGGAACCTAACGGCACCGGCCCGCCCTCAGCCACCGCCGGCGCTACCTGAGCCCGGCCTGCCGCCAGTACGACACCATGGCTGCGGATGAACGGCCGCTCCGCTGCCCACAAGGTCAGCGCCCACCGGAAGAGGAAAGACCGCCCCGCTGCTTCCTAGGCAATCAGCAACCAAGAGTGACCTTTCTTCCAATCAGAATTCGACTTACCTTAGGAAAGCTGACCAATGGTAACCGGCCGGTTACACTGGTCCCAGTTACCGCTCTCTGGTAGCGACCAATCAGCAAGCTGAACGGGGCGCGCGACTTCCGCCTTTCTTCTCGAGGTGTCTCGCGAGAGGGAATCGACTCTCCGCGGAGGTTGCGCTGGGCACTCAGCGTGGCTCCGCCCCGCGGTTCTCTGCGTGTTTTACCCGGGGCAGGGTGTGATTCGGGGTGGTCTCGGCTTCAGCTCCGGATTCGGCCGGTTGGGCCTTGCTTCAGGGATCCAGAAAAGGTCTGCGCGTGGCCTGCAGTGGTTCAGAGCCGGTAACGTGCCGCATTACACGTGGCCGTAAAGTACGTATGTTGGTGACGTGTTAACTCTTCGCTAAGAAGCTCTCGTGTAATCCAAGAATTCAGGCAAGGGTTAAAGGCGTTTTGGGTTTTCTTTTCCCCCAGGCTCTATCAGTTGTCTTTCCTTCTTTTTGCCATCACTTTCCAGCATTTTCAATTTAAGAGTGTGAGGATGAAAGCGATCTGTAAACCTGTGCAGCCACTGATTGCTGCAGTGCAGGCTGCCTTTGTTTGGAGTTTAAGCTGTGCCTGTCCTGAACGGTGCCCTCGGTGTAGGATTCCTTTGGCTGTAAGGTGCATTTATTTCACGCACCTGAAGTGCTATGAAATGCTTTCTTCAAACAGATTAACCACAGAAAATACAGCAAACTCGAGGCTATGATCCACTTTTCAGTAAATGATGGGAAAACAGACGATTCCCATATATAATATGCAAATGTCGAAGTAATTAGGGCTAAGGAGATCTTGGATTGTTTGTTTTATTAAATCCTTGTATTTAAGTATTCATACCTCTTCCCTGTGACTTCTTTCCAAAACCAAACCACATCACACAGCCTGTGGGATGCCCTGAGGAGCCATGCAGGTCCTGGGCTGACTTGGTTCCTCTTTGCTCACCTTTGGGACCACGGAGTGCTGTCACGTCACTGTGCAGTGATGATTTAACTGATGATAGCAAAGCTTTAAAGCATAGAATAATGTTCTCTATTAGAGATCGCAGCTCAGAGCTGCTGTAATTAACAATCCGCATAGTAGTGATAACAGGATAGATTTACAGGAAAAAAAAACAAAAACAAAACAGTTTTTCACCATGTACATTGTCATCTGTCTTCAGGGTATCATAAGCCAGTATGAGAAGATGATTACCTTATTAGTGTAATTAATAGGCACAGCAACCAGGAAGGGAGAGTAGGAAGGCAGAACTTCCTGTCCTTATTTGCCAGTTGATGCCTCTGCTGAGATCACACTGCAGTTACACTGACATTCTGAAAGCAGGGTTTCCTTCTGTCTGGACCAACAGTTTAAGCCTTGTGAGCTGCCCAGGTCATAAACATGGCTCAGCAGAACAGAAGTTCTTGTAGCTGAAATGGACACCTGAGTTCCTGCTGTGTGTCCCTATGTTCTCTCTCCCCACCTGGCTGTCTCTCACCTGTTCCTCTTTTTAATCAGCTGTTTTTTCCCCCCACCACATCTTCCCTTTCTGTATCTTCATGTGAAATGCCTCTGCAGTTCTGTGCAGTGCACTCTGATTTCAGTCTGTTTTGGAGATGCATGATGTGGGTGCAATTATTTACACATTTAGCTCTATTTAATATTTGTAGGTTTTGAAAGACAAACTGTCAGCGTGAATTAAAAGTTAAATCTGTGGGAGAGGTACCATGCTGAGACAGAATGGAAATTACCTTAATGACTGAAATTGAACTCTACAAAAATTGCAGAGTATATATTGATATTTATAAACCTGTAAACAAGGCACCATTGTAGAGTTGTACAAGCTGTTTTCAAGCCCTGTTCAAGTTTTGTTTAAATGCTAGAATGTATTTGTAAAGTGTGAATCTCCCTTCAGATAAAATCTTTTTAGAGGCGTAGGAAACATAAGTTAAAAAGGAGCACACAAAGGAGGGAGGCTTGTAAGGGTACAGTGAGTTTACAGAGAGAAGAAAGGATATATTAAAAGAGTTAAATACAGAGATCAAGAGAAGCTGAAGAGGTGCGATTAGCAACATCTAGAAACGTGAGAGTGGATACATCAGTGGGAGCTGAAGTTGTGAGGTTAGAAATGTCCAAAGGAATTGAGGAAGTGAGGGGAGAAGAATCCTGAAAGCAGACGCTGGAGACATCCGTGAAGGGTGCAGAGATGAGGTTAGAAACATCCTCAGCAGTCGATGAGGGTAACTCAGAGGAGCCCTGAAACATGAAGTAGTTAAAATCAGTGAGATCCAGTGATTCTGAAGAGGTTGAGGTTTGCTCTGAGACGCATGTTGGGATCGAAGGGATTTCGCAGGAATCATCTAAGGAAGCTGAACGACTGGAGGCATCTAGGGAGGGTGAAGAAGTGAGACTGGAGAGGTCTAAAGAGGATGAAGAAGTTGGACTCGAGAAGTCTGGAGAAGGTATTGAGGTGAGACTTGAGAGATCTAAAGAGAGCGAGGAACTGTCGCCAGAGAGATTCAGGGAGCCTGAGGAGGTGAGACTTGATAAGTCCAGTGAAATGGAGGAGGTGAAACTGGAGTGCTCCCAGGAATCTGAGGAGGTGATACTGGAGAGCTCTAAGGAGACTGAAGAGGATGTACTGGACAAGTCTGAAGAGGTTGAAGATGTGAGACTGGAAAGGTCCAGAGAAGATGAAGAAGTGAGACTGGAAAATTCCACAGAGGATGAAGAGCTCAGACTGGAGAGATCCAAAGAATCTGAAAAGGGGATTTTTTTTAAGAGTTCCAAGGAGGCTGAAGTCTTTACACTGGAGGGGTCCAGGGAGGCCAAAAAGTGAGACCAGGAAGGTCCAGGTGAGAGACGAAACTGAAATGCCAAGTAAATTCACAACATGACCAATTTTTAATTGGAAATATTTTTAACTGAAGATCTCTACTAACATCAGAACAACTTTAAAAGACACAATGAAACTCAAACAGTATCAGTTTTGAAAACAACACACAATTCTAGTCCTTACCTCTCTTGGTGTTGCTGATTTTGTGCAGGAAAGTTGAGTAGTAAGAGCTCGTAGAATTATTTAGAATACTGCTCCTTCATAGGGGAGCAGTACAGAAGTACACATCCATAAGAGTATCTACAGTAGAAGCCATTTTTGTGTCTTGGCATGGCTCTCCCTGTTCAGTGAGATTTTAACATCTGTGACAGCCTGACAAAGAGTACCCTCTGAAGGTCTGCAATAAAACAGTGGCAATGCAATGTAATGGAAATGAAAATGTTTCTGTTTCTCTTTTCCAGATAGCAGAGGATATCCAGACACCGGGCTGCTTACTGCTGATGTACAGAGATGAAAATAAAAAGTGCACAGATGTACATGGTGGCTTCGAGTCAAACCCAGCCTCTCACAGTAAAGGTGTGACTGATTCCTTCCTTCTGATTCATAATGTCTAACTCGAAACTGGATCTTCCTGATGATGCTAACAAAGTAGCAAAGGAAGTAATGAATTTTTCTCCACAGCGAGTACAGGATTTATTTTTGAAAGCCAGCAGTATGCTAAGCTGATGCTGTGGTAAAGAAATACGCAGTCGTATCAGTTCTGCTTGGTTTTAGGTAATGTGAGGTCTTATTTTATTATTTTAATTTTGTACCTCTGGGCATAAAACTTGAACTGTAACGACAGTAATTTTTAGGTTGTGGTAAGCTTGAATTGATGAATAACATTACAGAGATAGAATGGAGGCATTAATTAAAACAGAAATGGAACAGCTGATATTTTAGTTCAAAAAGGTACACCTAATTATAGTACGAGTGGATCAAGAAGCTGATCTGCAGCTGCTGCCTTCTCATCTCAAGACTGTTGTAAAACAGTAGTTGAACCCTGTTGTTTTTCCAGTCATAGGCAGAAGATGGCACAGAGTTCCTCAGAAAGTTATCCCAGGAGTATTTTGTGGACCAAGGAAGTGGATATAGCAACAGGAGACTGCCTTTTCTCAGGTGAATACATCCAGGCTTTGCTGTTATTACACAACTGCTGCATGTATAACGGATTTAGCATAATCACCAGCACTCCCACTCAGGTCACCTTTTAGAGGCAAGTGTCTGCTGAACACAGACTGAAGGTGACAGGAATAATGTTTTACTGTGTAAATATTAAAAGTGGGGGTTTAACACAAGACAAAAATAAACAGAGTTAAAAAAAAAAAAAAAAAAAAAGCTGATATGTGCCAATGATGAGATCTGAAATAGTTCATGAATGCACCTGAATGTGTATTCATAGTGTATCTGTAACTTCAGAGCTCATGCAGCGTGGTTGTAATTTTGTCAGTATCTGTAGATGAGAAGGCAGAGCACACAAATCTTTCTTGATGCATCTTTGTATGCTGTCCTCTGCTCACAGTAAGAAAATAAAACTAAGTAGTTCCTTAAAAAAGCCCTTGTTGTTTAACAACTGCTTTCTTGGTGACTGACTTTATCTCTAATCTTATAAAGTTTCTCAAGTACATTGTATAGGAAAGAAAAATAATTGCACAGAAGGAAAATTACAGTAGAAAGAAAAGCCAGTATCAATGACTTCCAACAGATTATAAGAGCCATTACCCCTTCACTGCATTCTTTATGCCTTAAATCCATAAGGTTATTGCCTATTTTTCTATGAAATAACACTGTCAAGAAACATGGAATTACAGTTACTATTGTATAAAATATACAGATCAGTAGTCATACTTCCTACCTTTGATAGCTGTGGATTTATCTCCTTTCTCTGCTTGTGTAAGCCGTATTGGGCTATGCTGCTAATGCTCTGCTGTTCTCTCTGCTGATGACCCTAATCTGCTCCACAGCTACTGGAAATCATGGCATGCTGATGACAATAAAGGTCATCTCCTATTAAATCTCCTCTTTGTTTAAGCACAGCACTAAGCACAGAGCACAGCAGAAAACATGCTCCAAAATCAGCTCTAATCTTAAAATAAAGTTGCACTTCTGTGTTGTTTTCTATTACATTTTGAAGGTTATTTGATGAAGCAGATGAGGAAACTTATTTTTAACTTCTGGACATCTGGATTCAAGTTGAAAATATTTTGCAGGGTCTGCCAAGTCTTAGCTGCCCATCTGGGAATAAAGTCTCTGGAGGAGCCCAGGATCCGCAGAGAAGAATTCAGGTACATTCAAGGTCTAAGAATGTTGTGCATGATTTTGTACATGTTTTGATGTGCTTGCTAGCTTTTTCTTGAATGTTATGATAAAATAGCATAATAACCTAAAACTTTCTGTCTACAGTCTGTTACAGTGTTGAATCAAACTTTAAAACGCATGGAGGTGGCAGCCAGGGCTGGGGCGCTTTTTCAGAAGTTTTAAGTCTTACAGGTGCTTCTGTTTCTTTGAAAGGTTAGGCTGACTTAGGATCCTGCTGTAGGGAACCTGGACTCTATGATCTCTGGAGGTCCCTTCCAGCCCCTATGATTCTGTGATCCTAGTTAAATAAGCACCATTATTGCATTTCTCTTTACAGACTAGGAAATAACATCATCTGTGCAATACCACCCTACTCCATTCCTCCCCCCCCCTTTCCTCCCCCTGCCCAGAAGAAGTAAGGGGAAATCGTGTAGCTTGCTGAATGTCTCTCAAAACTGAGGATTAAAAAGAGAGAAAATAAAATGGGCGGAATATCAGGCTAAGAAAGTTAAATGCTTTTACTACTTCAGCTAGATAATTCAAAATACAAGGTGACTATACAGCATGACTGAGTCCCAAGTGCAGGTTCTGGCACAGTTTTTATAGCAGTAATGCTCTTTCAGTGCAGATGGGTGCATGGAAGCTGGGCAACTACACAGCACAGAGAGGTTACAAACCCAACAGATCTTCTTAGAACACCTTGCAAGTAATATGAAACAAGTTGTTACTTTAGCTGTCTCCAGCATGTGTGAATGAAGAAGTGAAGAACAAGTTAGGTATAATTTAGAGTAAAAATCCTTAGGACCAGAAAAGTGCAATTTCCTGTACTAAGTTAACACCAAAATTCCACTACTAGTATCACCAATTCTTATATCATATGTGAGCAAAAATCTTTTACACATTGTTTTTTCAAAACATTTAAAACAATGAATAGCAACAATAGCTAATGATTTCTAACTTAGTTAAAAATTCAAGTGAACAGTGTAATAAGTCATCTTATCACCTTCTCCAGGCCATGAGCTTTGGATCTAAAGCTTACTCACTTCTGTTTGTTAGAAAAGTTATTCAGTTGAGCTTGAAGTTTGTCCACTTTAACAGCATATGCAGGTGAGGTGAAGAATGAATCCACTTAGGTAAGCTGAAAGAAGTAATGATCCAGACCCACTGCTGATTTGTTCTCATCATATTCCTCTATCCCTCTCCCACCCCCTTTCTTTCTTTCTAGCCCTTAAATTTTGTCCCTCCAATTGTAATTCCATTTTCTTTCCCACCTGCCTCATTAGTTCTGACCAGCAGAATGCACAGCTGCTCTGCACAAGCAAACATCACATTCACTGCAGCATCAAAGCATTCAGCCACAGCACCCTGCATTCACCTGAGCATTGCCAGCCATGACACAGCTATGCAGGCAGCTAGCAAAGAAACCATCTGATAGCAGTGCTCACACTTCCTTCTCTGATGGCACAAGGTGTGTAGTTGCTGCACAGCCCATCACACCAAATCAAACAAAGCTTCTTTAGGTGAAGTCTCCTCTTATGACCACTGTGAGTAAACAACCAGACTGTTCCATGACTGTACAGACTCAAGCAACCTTCTGCTCTTAACAGTATGAGGTTCCATGTAGAGAGACATACTCCTTGACAGCTGAAGTGTACAGAGCTCAGTCTAAGGAGCAAAAACCTTCCCCTGTGATCTAACAAACTGAAATTTGGTCACTAGTTAATGTGTGAGATTGGTGGAAAAAAGTGGTTAGTTATAAAAGAGCAAGAAAGACCACAGCAGCTGCAAACAGGTTTGATTTATTGCCACTTACAAATGTATACTATAAGATACACATCTGAATAAAATAAGCTATTAACCCTGGACTATTCCTTCAGCTCCATGCCCCACCCAGATTAATACTCTAGCAATTAAAAGAAATGAATAGAACACAGTTTGAGGAACTAGGCAGAACGCAGCTAACATTTTATTTAAAATAAAAAACCAAGCACATACAGAAAGCAATATCCCTTGGAATAATGAGTGCAGGCATATAAATAAAATAGCACAAAATAAATCACGATCTTCCAAGAAGTTGTTGAATGCCTGCAAAAATTAAGTAGTCTGAAGTTCTTTTTCAGTGCAAGGACAAACTGAATTCGTACTGTGTAGGCCCTTAGTGCACAAAAACTAGGAAAAGATAAAACTGACTTTAAAATGGCAAGTGATGCTGAAGGCTGAACAAATATTTGAAGTCACTTTTAAGCGCTGCATTTTTTAATCAGAAGTTACAGTACGGTTTTGCAGAAGTTTCAAACACACTTAAGTTGAAATGCTATTTCAGCTGCAATAACCTTCTGTAAAAGCACAAGAAACCACAATTATTTCAGTTTATAAAGGTATTTTCAAATCATTTGTTTTAGAAAAATATTTAGAATAGTTAAACTTTTAAAAGGTGTATACATACATACCTCTTTTTTTCCCCCCAAACTCATTATTTTCCGCCCCCCTCTAAGTTTCCCACTTAAAATAAGCTGTTTACATAGCAGATACTATTCAATGGGCAGTTGCACATAACAGAAATGGCATGCAACATGAAATATGCTGGAACAGGTGACATTACAGTTCTTAAAGGTTAAGAGAGTACTGAGATTACTTGTAAGCTTAGAATCAAAATTGCAGGAAATGTCTCTGGCACCAGAATGAAGGACCCAGCTGACTTGGGGCTGTGTTTTCCCATTATTTTTTCACATCAAAGGAGTCAGATGGGACAGGCAGCCTCTACTGAAGTCAATAGGACCACCAGCAAACTGTGTATTATTTAAGTACAAATGTCAGGGTCTGAGCTTGAAATTCCCACAGCTAATCACTGAAGTCAGTACCGAGAATCTGTAATAAGTACCAGGAAAGAAAAGTGTAGAAAACTTCAGGTTTTCCCTTAAAGAGCCTTATTTTGTGAGCAAATAAGCCTAAAATGTAAAGGACCTTCTGGAACTCAGAACACAGCGTTTAAAGGACAAGAAATCGTTGCCCTTTGTTGTGTAACAAGTTACTTCCAGAGCATGATCAAGTTAATGAGTATATTGTTAGTGTTCTTAATATTACTTCCTTTCATGCTCAGGTATCTCTACCCAGCTTCAACACTTTTTAGTCCTTTACACAATACTTTGAAATTCTGGAGTGAACAGCTGCTATTCTCAGAAGCGCCATCAGCTTATGAAATTGTTAAGGCTCAGTGCATATTGTACCCCTTTGTTTAGTGGGCTCCTAGAAATGGAGTTATTCTGTAAGTTTAAGATAAAACTTATCTCAGATTTCTGCGTTTCCAGCCCAGCAGTGTCAAACTTAGGAACAGAATTTAGGTGTTAGCAGATAAGAGACACTTCTGAATGTTTTACCTATACTGACCGAAAAATAATAGAGTACCAGGTTAGCTCAACTAGTTAAACTAGTTAAAAAGCATATAAAAATATTTTCTACATTCTTTTGTTTTTCAAGCTTCAAGTAATAAACTTTCTGTTAAACCGAGTTGTATGACACAACTGTCAATGCTTAACAAATAGGACAATGCTGGAACAAACCTTCTGTTAATGTTGGGCTTGGTCCCAAGAGGTAGTCCATAAGTCACACAAAAACAAAAGTTCCACAGAAGTCAACCAAACATGCCAGTCTCCTTCAACATATACAGCCTCACCTCTAAACGAGGCCATTTCAGGTCTGAAGTATTATAAGTTAGTGTTCATGTAAATACAGGAATACTTGAAAATTATTTCTTCATCTGCAATTGAAGTTCGGTCCAGCTGAACCAATATATTAATTAAGCTTTGCCAATCAGCCTCATTAGTAAGAACTTAGCTTTTCTCCAAATTAAAACTTGAAACATACCTAATACATAGGTATGCCCTTAAATAATATATATTTACGTTTGGAGAGAAGCTTTAGATTGCTAAACCTTGTTAATAACACAAATATATTTACTATCATTTCTCTACAAATGCTGCTGCTGCCATTGAATTCCTCATCGTTCCTCTTGCTGAAGCTGTGAACTCCTCAATTTCAGCATTGAGTCTATTTATTACCCATTCCAATGCTTCACGGCCCTACAGGTTAGAAAAAATAGGCTTTAGTGTATGAATCCTAGCAACGATCCAAGCAAAGGTAAAGAAATACACAGCTTTGTGACATTCTTTACTTCAGAAACCTGACTAACACAGAAAGATGTGCTGGCTCAAACCAAGAATATTCCTTATGTCAGCAGTGCTGTGTTAATGAAGCACAAAGTGGCTTCTTATTCAGTTTGTGTTTTATCATTCTTGAGGCTGAACTCAAAGGGTAAACTCTGAAAAGATTCACAAAGAACAATCCTTCAAACACCACTTCATTGCTCCACATCACTGCTGCAGATGAGTTTTGATGCGTTCCTTCTCAATAGCAAACCTCACAGATGGCATCAGGAGGGCAGCCAAGGAGTGAGAGGCTTAAGTGAATGGAAATGCTTTTCCAATGAAGATTCAGAGCACTTGCCAATAGGATTTATTATCCACATTTGCAAGGAGAAAAAAAGAGCGAGTTCAAAAGGCTGAGCATTCAGGAATCTACAGTACAGACAGTAGAACTACTTGTATCCTAAGACTGCTGACAAAGCCAAAAAGTAATACAGAGATTTGCACTGCCATTTAGCCAGTGGTCACACGTTACACAGAGCTCATACTTACTTTATTAGCATTGGAAGAAATCGTGTTTGCCATTAATCCCTCTAGGTAACTGCTAAGACTGACACCTTTCACAGATATTATTGCTTCTTGTGTCAAAATGGTTCTGAAATAGAACAGAAAGTGAATTGTGCAGAGTAGTTCAAAGCAGTGCATTGCCCGAAGGCTTCCTGCTCTGCCCCAACAAGGACACTGCCATTGCCTTTGCTGGGAGCACAACCCCCTCTCAGTTGCTTAAGTGCACTTAGTTCTATCGTGAAACAAAAGCCAGGAGTCCCCACTAAGTCCAAGTGACTCTTTGTAGCACTCAGCTATTTCCAACGTCAGCAGCCAGCAGTTAGAGCACACAGAGCAAATGGGAAGATACACTGGAAAAAAACAGTATTAACATAACTCCTGTAACAGTGGGTTTTAGCCTTTCCCATGGCCATAGGCAAAAAGTCTTCACTAATTCTAGAAGTACAGATTCAGCACTCTTTGCAGTTGCCTTAAACAGATGAATAATTGTATGGGAACTACTGAGTCACGGCCTGAACCTCTGATTGATCACCTGAGGTGAGCCATGAGCCAGCCAGAGGAGCACAGCTGAAGGCAATTCTGTGCTACCAGAAGGGGTGGAGCCTGGCTGCACCCCTCCTAGACCTATTTAAGAGCTGGCTGCCAGTGGGGAAGGATCTCTTCTGGAGATTGCCTCTATTGGTGCTTTGTGGTGAGCCCAGCATAAGGGTAAGTCTTCTATTTTATTCTTTTGTTATCATTGTCCACTTTGCCCAACTCTCTTGATTATATTGTGATTGTAACATCTTGATATCCATTGATTATACAATAATGTTCTCCAAAATGATAAAATAGAGGAAGATAAATGTGTGGTGTACAGTTTTGTGCTTGGACTGATGAAGGGATCAAACCTCAGAGCTGTTAAGTGAAGACACACAGATATGCTCAGCTACATGCAGGATGCAGCAGAACTGCTTGAACAAGTGAGCTGAACTGGGCTCCACTGTGCCATGACATTCACGTTCCCTGTAGTGCTCTCCAGAAGCAGTGTAGCTAAAGTGACAGTATATTATCTCTTTTCAGCCAAGACAGCACAACAGAAGTCACACAAACCCCGCTGCATCATCCTCTATAAGGAAGACCAAGGCAATTTACAGAGCCAAAGTCTGCTCTCCCTCGGGCAGTCTCAGAAGGAAGAGGTACTCACTTGTCTGGTTCGTGAGGGTGTGGTTTATAGACAAGCCTCTCATCTACTGACACGAGGTTTGTAAATGAAATCTGCAGAACATAAAACAAGATTACCCCTCTGTAAAAGCATTACAGAAATACTATATAAAACTGCAGATGGAAAACCAACACAGATCTGATTTAAACAAGGTTCTTCTTGCACGTATTAGCATTAAGGTTGTAGAACTCGAAAAACAAATCTCCAAGTTCAGCACTTGCTGATCTCATTGTCTTTTCCTGGATTGTTTGGATCACTTATCAGCTACCAACATTTAGCATACACAAATACCACGTTTATGTCAAGGAATCAGAAAGGTGTGGCAGTACGTAAAGCAGATGTTAAACCATCAGGAAACTGGGACACTGTGCACCAAAGGGCTTGGAGAAAAACATTCCAGAAGAGCAAACAAAACCAAGAGTGGCAATCTGCTCATCAGTGTGTTCTGTATGCCTTGTGGTTGGACTTGATGACCTTAAAGGTCTTTTCCAACCTGTGTGATTCTAGAATTCTACGATTCAGGTGCTTCACATCTGAGCAGTGCCAAAAACACAGCAGCTCCTTTCTGAGAAAAAGAACTGGTCAGCTATAAACATCACTTACACATGTAACACACCATTCTAATGCAACTTGCAAATCATTTGTAAGGTGCCTTTCGTCTTCAAACTTCTAAGGCACAACTATAAGCTGCAATCTACTTGAACTGCAGAACCAGAGTACTCACATTACTGGATTTAAGCTCCATTGTTTTTTTCAGTGGGTCAACGATGGAGTGCTCCTGAACGTAGGTCTTCGTTCTGCATGTGCCAATGAGCTGGGAGATGGGCACGAATACACACAATTAATTACGCTGCCATTATTTTTAGTGCTTTTAAATGCACAGGAAGTGGTTACTGTATTAAACAGACACTGATGACTGAGGTTTAGTTAAAAATAAAAGCACTCAGCAAGGCAGATCTCATTTTTACAATTGGAAGCAATGTAAGAGCTTGCCAATTTTTGTCTGTCTGGAACTCAGTACGTGTAACACTGTTAAAAACTTCCTCGTGCACAACTGCCTGGACTCATTATGAGCTCACACATCTCTATTACAACATCCTCACAGACTTCCCCTCCCTGCGGTCCCTTCCCAGCTGTGCCGCCGCACACGCACCGATTTCACAATGGCTGGGATTCCCCACTCCGTGCTCAGCAGTCTGTGGCTGTGCAGCTTCCCGCTGCTGTCAATGTGTCTGTCCAGGACGTCCACTCCGACCACGCTGGGGTTCATTGGGTTTGGGTATTTCTGCATGGCAGCTGTTGTTACAGTTTCCCAGGGATGACTGCCAAAACACAACCAAAGCACGAGGCTGAGCACCGCAGCGTTGTAACCGGAGTTCTATGCAAGCTGAACCCAACGCGGCAGTCGGGTCGTGCTTTTAAAGCAGTTCAATTTACGTCTCTTAACCGCAAACGTCCTTCTCTAGCAGGAAGCAGCGGTACCGCGGCGGGGCAGCGGCAGGTGGTGCGAACTGAGCACAGGGCACCTGGCTAACGGGGATCCTGAGAGCCGTTACCTCCCGGTTTTAACGTGATACGAATGCGTTCGCCGTGACATAACGCCGACAGACTGAAACTTCTCGGGTACTTTTCACAAGAAACGCGGGCTCAGCTGCCGCCAATCGGAGCGGTTTTTAAGCCCCGGATCTCCCGGGAGCGGCCCCAGCACAGCCCACGAGGGGCACGGAGCGGCCCTTGGAGGAGAGGAGGAGCCGCGGCCGCCCAGTCCGAGCTGGGACCGGCATCGAGCCGGCCGGGGCAGAGCGGCCCGGAGGCGGGGAAGCTCCTCCAATCCCCGACCGACGGAAAACGAGGAAGACGAGAAAAAGGAAGAATCCGCCGCCCCGCTCCCTCAGCCACCCGCACCGGGCACTCACTCGAATACGTGCTCCGAGGTCCAGATCTTCATGGCGGCGGGCGCGGAGCGGCACAGCCGCGGCTCTCCAGGAGCGGAGCCCCTCCGTCACCCCGCGGTGCCGGGCCGCCGGCGGCAGCAGCGCCTGCGCAGCGTGGCCGGGTCGCGACGGCGCCCAATCCCCGCGCGGCGCAGCGGTGACGCCGAGGTCGCGGAGCCCTTGGAGTCGCGCGGAGGGCGTCAGGCGCCGCCCCGCGTCCCGCTCGGTGCGCATGCGCGTGGCACGGCCGCGTCCCGAACCTCGCCCAGCGGGCGCCGCCGGCACCACGTGGCACCGCGGGGCGCCCCGGGCGTTGCGCTTCCAGCAGCTTCGAAGTGACTTCTCCCGTATCGCCAACCGCAGCGGGCGGGGCGGCAGCTGCTGCGTTTCTTGAGCCGTTTCCCCCGGCGATCGGCGGCGTGGCTCAAGAGTACAACGCGGTGCCGTTCGTTAACCGAGATCTGACTTCTGGCTGCATCTTAAAGCATTTCAGATCGTGCCGCTGCAGCTCGCTACGGCGCGTTTCACAGGCGCTGCCGTTTCTGCCCGGCCGGAATTCAGCAGCTGAAGGCGGCTCCGCCCCGCGCTCAGTGCCGCCGCCAGAGGGCGCAGCGGAGCCGCGCGGCAGCGCTGTTAGGTAACGGCGCGCGGCCGCCCCGTTTTGTAAGCGCGCGCCGCCCGCGAGCGCTTTCATAACGCCGGTACAGAAAGGTCTCTTCAGTGCTTTATGAACCAGCTCCTCATGCCTTGCAAGTCATCTGTACATCTCTGTCTGGATGAGTTGTACAAATTCTTATAAGTCCCAATCTTTGCAGAAAGGAAGCACAGCAGCATCTCAGTGTGGGTTGGAATCAATTCCAGTTCCAATTCTGAGTTCTGCTCAAGTCGTTTTGATCATTCTGGATTTCTGATTGGGATTAAACGGAGACAGGAATGGGGAAATGTTACCATTCCACTATGTGTAACACTCTGCAAACGTTGTTGGAAATGAGGACACATTTGCCAGGTGAGAACTGAGCTCTTCTTTCGCCACAAATTAGCATTCAGGTGATTCAGTGGAAAGCAGCCACCTTTTTTTCTCTTCAGAGAAACCATGGGGTGATGGTTTCTTTTTTCACCTGACATTCCATAGTATTCCAGTGACATTTGTTCTTCCTCCACCGGCACTGACTCAATATCTGTTAGTATCATGCAATTCAGTTCAACCCAAAATAAAACACAGACCACTGTAAGACAACCAGGTGTCTGCATTTGTTTCCATATTTTTGCAATTAACCTGGAGTCTTCTTTTACCCTGTAGGATATTCTGTCTGCTCTTTTTCTCTCATGTGAAGAAAAATCGGACGATAGAAATAGCCAACAAATCTCTTTCCTCTCACTCCCCACGTTCTGGTAAAGATGGTGCCACGCTGCCTATGAAATGCAAATCAGAATTGTTACAGGTTATCATTTTACACATTTTCATTATGCTGAGATTAATCACCACCTAAGAAGAGATGGAACAGCAGTAAGCATGCTAGCTGTCAGGGAAAACAAACAGGAATATATGTTATTATTCAGAAGAAAGGTTGATCTGATTTGTACATTCTGTGTGGAAAATCCACAAGAGGGGGCTCCATTTCTGTAAGGTTCTCCACAGGAAGACTTCATCAGAGGAAAGGACTCACCTCCTCACAAGCAAACTCACCTCCATGGGGCTGCATCCCTAAGCACTGCCCTGAGGAAGGGGGCAGATCTCTGATTCTCATCCCAAGCCCTCTCAGAAGGCTCCCCAGCCTCAAATCCAAAGAATGGTTTTCTGCAGAAATAAACTGTTCCCCTGCTTCCATATTAAAATGGATGTAACAGAAATTCCTTGCTGGTAACAAAACAGAAAGATACATTCAGTGCTTTTCCAGTACTTCAAAACTATGAGTGAAAACATAACAGCAATAAAACATCCCCAGATAATAATAAGAGAGATTCCTTTTATATCCTCTAGATAAAGCCTGGTTCATTAGGCAGAAAGTTAAACCTACAAAGAAGAGCTAACTTTCTGCAGGAGCCGTTTGCTGATATTGCTGGTTATAGCAGCATAACTGATAGCCAAAAATTGGAGGAGACAGACACATACAGCCACAAACACTCCCTCTGACAACAGAATGATCTTAGGCTAGTTTAAATCATTTTGGAAAGTACAGCCCAAGTACCCTGCAGCTGTTCAGCAGGGTTTTACACCACAGAAACCTGCTGCCCCTTCAACACTGGTGTTCCATGCTGCCAGAGAAAGGTGAAAGGAAGGCAATGGGCAGTCTGATTTCTGACACAGGAAACATGAAAGAGCAGTAAACACATGTGTTTACACATCCAAATCTCCATTGTATCATCAGTACTGTAGAGAGAGAAGAAGGAGAAGAAACAAGTTTTCAGATAGCATGTATGTAGATAACAATCTTCCACCATCTTTGTGCATATTCACCTTCAGTATTTTCCTTGACCACACTGACAAGCAGAGATGTGAGACAGGCTGCAGGAATCCTGTCAGACTCCCAAGATTCAGAAGCTCTTGTTGCCTGGCCAGAAAGTTTCCAAAGCACCTTTTTATGCCATGAATTTCAATCACATGTAAACCTATTCAATGGAAAGAAAGGACAGAAAAGTGCATTGCTCACTCAGCAGCATCAAACCCAGACGCATGCAGTGTCATTTTCTGTGCTCTGTATATGGAGACATGTATACGTATTTTTGCAGAAATGAAATGCACTGAAGCACAAACCACAACACACAAGTGTGTCTCACACAGCTTTTCTTGTCTTTTGGGGAAATAAAAGATGACACAACAGGAAGAGTGTCTATAACATAAAAAAGGGAGAAAGAAACTTTGCTTTTGTGACTGAAACCAACAAGGAACTCTGTTCCACAGATTCATATGCAGATCCAGAAATTGTTTTCCAATAGGGATTGTATTACAAGGGTTATTTCTGGTGTTTCTTAACATGTATTATTTGTCTGTAACATCAAGCTTTGTATGACTTATGTAGTAAAATTGTGGCCCTGTTCTGAAGTGTGGTGATACAGGCAGGGTCAGAAAGAGGGATGCAGTTTCTTAACAATACCATTGTACGTTTATTTCCTGTTTCGAAAAGGCCTTCATTTCCTTCTCAGACACATTTAGTCTGGTTCCAAAAATCATTTCTAGGCTCTAAAATAGCATATGATCGTGTGAAAGCCATCTGAGATTTATTTGTGGGAAGGAGGGAGTTTGGATCTGGACTGCCTCCATACTGATGTTTCCATTTACTCAAGAAAACAGTCAAATTACTAACACAGCAACATTATTTACTAGATTACATAAATTACTTCAACACGTTTTGCAGAGAGTCATTTAATCCCTCTGTATGGCTGACATCAAAGGAGCAGAACAGCAGCACATCCTCTCCCAAGGCAGCAGACCTCTGTCCGTTGTCCATCGCTTACAATGATTGTCAGCATTCTGAAGAGGTGCCTGGCCTGCAGAACAGCCAAGCTCAGCAGTAAGTCACACTGCTTCCCGTGCTCACTTTGTGCACACTGACAAACACTTCTGCTCTGCTCACCTCCTACACAAACACAACTCACAGCACTGCTGCCTGTGCCAGTAAGTTTATGTCAGGAAACCTAGAAAGGCAAAAAATGATATTTCACTAACACCAAATTTTTATCCAAAAAAATTTAGGTGCTGGGAACATAGTATGAGAAATATGTGACACATACCTATGAATCAACAGCTTCTCTGACTTGCTTAGATCAAAGAATTTGTTTCTGGCTATAGAAACAGTTGCATCCTGTCCATATCGTCAGTGGGAGCAGCAGCTGCCACCAGGTGTTTGACTGAAGAGCAGATACACAGCAGTGCACAGTTTTTGTGGATGTACCACAGCTCTCCTGTTGTCTAGGAAACAGTCTCTTGGAATCTGTGTAATATGACAATTACCAGCTAGACAATGTTTCTTCTTGCAAGCATCACAAATGTGCATGTGATCAAGTAGGCAGATGATAATCACGTTATCACCCACAACTCATGAGCAAGCACAATAACAGCACAATTAAAGATAGAACGTTTTAAAGTACTTTAAAACTTCAGATTGTTTGGAAATAATCGTGCTTCTTCCCTATATCTCATCCTTGTTTAATCCTAAAGACCACAACATCTCTCATAAAAGCACACCAGGCTATTAAATGTGTGATGAATGCAAACGTCCAATGTAAAACCTCAAAGAACCAGTAGTGATCATGACATATTACATGTTAAATCACAAATATGGAGCTATACCTGTACTCACGGTCTTCAGACCATGCTCTTTTATCCAAAGTGCATATAAAACTCTGGCTCAGACATCTTGTACCCAATCAGGTTTAAAGAAACCACAACCTGAAATAAAAGCTGAGAATTCTTCGTAGGCTTTCAGTTATACTGAAATGAAGCTGTCCAGGAAGCTGACTGCAACTTCATGCTTCAGCAAAGGCAACAATTAAAGGAATAAATAAGAAACGTAAATGAAACAAGAAGTTAAATCCAAAGCACAAAGCAGCAAACTTACTTTTGTGTGAATGAGACAACTTCAATGAGTGCCATTCACCTTCCAGGAATGTTCTCTGTTATCTGCAGTGAGTCCAAGACATAATAACCACAGAGTGAAAAATATAAAGGAGTTGCATAAATATTTGTACAAAGCAGGCACAGCAATGACTAGTATTCTCACAGAGCAATCATTTAATTTTTTTTCAAGTCTAGTTCTTGCATTGCATTCATTTATATATTTTCTTACTAGCTGCCTCAATTTATTATTTTGCTCTAAACTGAAGATTCTATTAAGAAATCTTTTACATTGCTGCACAAGTAGTTAATATCCACTTCAGCTCTACAGCACTAAGTCAGTAGGAAAGACATTGTTGTCAGCAAGATGATGACAGATAAGGCAAAACTGGAGTTCTTGGCTGATGTCAGTGTGTGGTTTTAATGCTCAGAAAGAATTGCTCTATTATATATTTGGTGGCTAATTCAGGGGATGCAGTACTCTGCAATACATTAAATACTGTAAATCAATAATTACTAGGAACTGAAGTCTATAAACAGGTAAAATGAAGGAAGTAGGAGCTACAGCTGCTTTTCTTTTTAATCAAGATATGAATACCATGTGCCTTCTAAATAAGGGACTCCCAAATGTGCGATGGTATGGGTGCCATAGGAACAGAAAAAACAAATACTGCCTGAACAGCTGAATGCTTCCCTGTGCATATGGGCCCAAACAACCAGCGATGGGATCAGCAGCCGTGGTGAGGTCTGAGTAAAAAATGGTATTAATAAGAAACACAAAGCTTCAGTAAACACAGGACCTTGAGACATGCTGAGATAAAGAAGTAAAGACAAAAACAACACAACATAATTCAGTTATTTCCAAATCAGTGTTTGTTACTGGTATAAACATGTATTTCAGTGTACCACACAGATCTGACTCCCTGCTGAAATGCTCAGAATTTAAGGAGCACTTTCCAAAGGATATGGACACACATATAAGGGATCTGAACAGATTTAAACAAAAACAAGATAACAAGTGCCTGAAAGAGAGCCCCTTCTTCAGGAAAGTGAGGGCGAATATTCTTTTCAGTTCAGTAATTACTCCCATGATTATTCAAATAATCATGAGGAACACAGACATGAAAAATGTTCACAATTAGGACTCAGGCAAACCTCAGCTGCTGGATCCCTTCATTTTTCAGAGCCAGAAAGGAATTCCTACCTCACTAGCTGCAGGCCTCAATAGGGCTTTCTGGAACACTTTCACATCTCCCAGGAGGGGATGTTATCAGCGCATGAAACTGGAAGCACAGAGCAAAGACAAGCACTCCACATCTGCTTCTTTCTGTACAACATTTAGTGCTCACTCAGTGCATTACCACTGGTGGGACTGGGTGGTGGCATCCTCCCACCAGGCACTTCCCACATGCTGAGACAAGGGTTGATTTGCCCTGACCTGCAAGTCCTCGATAAGGGATCAGGATTTACATCTGCTGTGGAAAATGATGTTCTGAGCCAGGAGCCAGGAGCATCAACCAGCTCTACACAGGGCTGAAGCCTATGGAGATCGCTGCAGGCCTCTGCACATCTCAGAGATGGAAGTGACCAGGTGTCTTGTCCCATTCAGCATGGTATGACATGAAAGTCTTGGTCTTGTAGTTGCAGCAGTAGTTGTAACATTCATTCAACAAATGACAGGACTTTTGTTAGTTAATCAGAATAAGTAATATGGAGACCTCCGAGACTGCTTTGTTTTTTGTGGTAAGCAAAGAGATTTAATAAGGAGCAGTTTTTGCAAGATATTGTAGCCCTGAAGGTGCAACATATATGATTTTTTTAAAAAATTATTTACATTTTTCAAATTTGCAATGTTATGGACAGTATGGAGTGAAACAGCTGGGGGTTTTTTTGGTTTATTTTTTGGAGGATGTATGGGAACCACTGAGTCACGGCCTGAACCTCTGATTGATCACCTGAGGCGAGCCATGAGCCAGCCAGAGGAGCACAGCTGAAGGCAATTCTCCTGTGCTGCTGGAAGGGGGGGAGCCTGGCTGCACCCCTCCTAGACCTATTTAAGAGCTGGCTGCCAGTGGGGGAGGATCTCTTCTGGAGATGGCCTCTACTGGTGTTTTGTGGTGAGCCCAGCTGAAGGGTAAGCCTTCTATTTATTCTCTTTTGTTATCATTGTCCACTTTGCCCAACTCTCTTGATTATATTGTGACTATAACATCTTGATGTCCATTGATTATACAGAGGGGGGGAGGGAAAGTGAGAGGAATACAAGAAATGAACTCACAGTTCCAGTTTGCAAGCCTTTTTTGGGGGAGTTTTGATGGACTGTTTTAACACATTTTTTTATTTATTTATTTTTTTTTTTTGAGCTGAATTCAAGAACACCATCTTCCCTAGTTTGGTTTAGGGATGCAAAAGTGTGTAAGGAGTCAAACTGATGCCGAATTAGAAGTGCTTCATAAAGCATTGCTCCAATTAAATGATATGAATATTGTTGAGGCGTCATTGCATCATTGGCCTTATGAGAAAAATCAGACTAATTTCTAAACCAACATTTTCCATGTTTTTTTTCTGTTTCCCTTGAAGCTCAGCAGAGGCACCTGAATTTCAGCGAAGAATTCATTACAGTTACCTGTTTTCATTATATGTGTTCAAATCCTATCTAGAGTTGATATCTTTTCAGTTTTTCAGTGTTAGGAAATATTCCCATTACGAGCTGTAATAACTGCAAGGAAAAGAGGCAGCGTATCACCTTCCTGGTACAGATAATTATGATTAAAATCAGATAAAAGATAAAGAGATGAAAGATGAAGTTAAAGAAGGGCACACTTAGGCTTCTTGAATTACAGTAATTAAAAGGTATAATTAATATAATTGGCTAGGAAGCTATTTACAACTGACAAGTGAAATGATGAATGACCACAAACTCAAGTAAAAACTTATAATCATGTCACAGATTTTTAAATGATTTTATTCCAAAAATTAAGAAATGATGCTTGCAGGACACAAGTGAAATATGCAGTATGTATGTATATATATGAAGTATGTCAGATGTTATGAATACAGAAAGGTTGAGATTTTCTCAGAGCTCTAAGGACTCAAAGCCCATTAGGAATAAGCCTAAGATCAGAATCTAAGATGGCTTTCCCAAGACAAAAGAATGGTTCAGCAGGGATTAGCATTTCAGAATTCACAATTCCCAGTTCAGCCAACTAAGTCACATTTTCTCGCTGAATTTTCCGCCTTTCCTTTCCATGCACACACACAGGAAGGATGTGTCCTTGCACTCATCGTATAGCTTAAGAATCTGCTTTCCCAAAGTAGTTTTACAAATGACTGGAAGGTTGGACAGTTCATCTTATTCCAGTTTTTTGCACATGCTAAGGTTTGGACAGGTCGGTTACTGCCTCAAGGGCACTGTTCATACATTTTGTTTTAATGCTGTTTTTAACATGGGGCAACCTTGAGGTGTTCAGTGAATTGCTGAACACTTCAGAGACTTCGTTGTTACTGAAATTAATCCTGAAATTATAGTTTAATAACATATCTTTACAAACACAATAATTGAAATGTGTAACGTGGACAGCAGCTAAGATGTCTGTTTCCATAACAGCACACAGCACCAGAAAGGCCTGCAATGACACAGGGTACTGTTTCTATGGTAATACTGTTTCTTTGCCTCAAGGATGCAAGAAAATCCATGATGAAAAGCAGGAACTTTTTAGGTTAATGGGAATTCCTTGTTTATAGTGATCA
Organism: Tympanuchus pallidicinctus; assembly: GCF_026119805.1. NCBI lineage: Eukaryota > Metazoa > Chordata > Aves > Galliformes > Phasianidae > Tympanuchus > Tympanuchus pallidicinctus. Next base: position 3,061,015 of record NW_026294722.1, read on the forward strand.
GCATCTAGCTCCTTTCTGTCACATCTTTCTTATATCAACTTGTAACTGCCTTTAGGTTGGAGACCCTCTTTCGCTTGTTTTCTTAAGAAGATTCAGGAACATGGGAAAAGCACACAGAATTGAGAGTCCCAGTGTAGCTAGGAACTGCTGTTACTTAGAAGGGCATAACTCACTTTTTCTGAAGACTGAAACTCCTAGATAGTCTGCCTGTCTCTGCCTGTGTGTACATTCCTACCACGCTGAAATTGTTACCATGCTGCCTTCTCACACTTTTTATGTATTTGTTACACTCTACCTACCTGTCTGAAGTGGTTACAATGCACCATAAATGTACATTCTGTACCTTTGCCTTTCTTACTTTTCAGCATCAAGTTCCTCCCATCTTCAGCCTCAGCACATCTTGTCCTGCATCCCCTCACCAGGAGGCATCCCCACCCGCACTGACTGGCTGGGCACCAGGCTGAACAGAATTGAATCCATCACACGCAGCTCCTACCAGCAGTGCCACCACTCTGGGTTTCTGCACTCTCAGAGTGGATGAGGTGGATCTTCTCCCCCAGTCTGCTGGCCACTCTTTTTAATGAGCCCCGATGGCCTTCTTAGCCACAAGGGCACACTGCTGGCTCGTGCTGCTGGTATCCCAGGTATGTTAGATATTTGCATGTAAAATTTCTCCCAGTTTATTCTTCTGGTGGTCAAATTTACAGAAGTTCAGAAATATGTGAAATGTTGGGGTCAACACCTTGAAAATTCACAATAGAACTTCTGATAAAGGCTCCTATCAGAAATCAGAGCAACTGGAAAGACTATTTTCAGTAATTTCAGCTGGTATTTTGTGCCAAGCAGGTGTTTGGAAATTCAGCCAGTGCCAGATAGATGGTCATTAGACATGATCAGGGAAACTTCAATTAAATTATAATGGTTGCATTTCAATATAGTTATGGAGGGAATATTAAGCAACTAGTAACAAAATAAGCAAAACCTCCACAGTTTTGCATATACCTTATTAATGTATGTAGAAAACTACATTTAAATATAACAAGAGATTGCCCATCCCTGTTGAGAACTCAATGACTTAAACTGGAGTACCATGTGTAGAGCCTGAGGTTGGATGCTGGAGAGTTTTCTCAGCATGTATCCAGTATTTCAGGACAAGGGGACGCTCAGCATTAGTAGCTGAAGAACTGCTGATACAGTTCTGGTGTCTGCTGTTGAAAATTGGAGCCATTAATGGTGCCAACAAATTAAAAAAAATTAAGGTAATCCAATTACCGCTATTTTAAAACACTAAGGTTCCTTTGTAGCTATGGAAACAAAAATGCAGACATTAATGAGTCAGGGGAAAAAAAAAACTGGTGTTTCCTTGACAACAGGAAAAAAGCACAGCTCCATGAAACCCAACGGGGGCAATGACAGGAATACCTTTAACCACGATCCACAAGTGAAATGCGCGTCCATTGCCACGACATGCACCACTGGGAAGGGTGGAAGTACTCTGCCAGGAAGACACAGCTAAGAAAGAACGGCTTGGACAGCGGTCAGGTCAGCAGTAAGTGCCAAACCTGAGACAGACCAAGCTCTTTGCAGTGTGGATGTGACCACTGCACTCTAGAGAAAGGTAGCCCTGGGCTGAGCAGACACTGATTCACATTCGAGTGCTGAAGAACTTGGAGTTCCTTGGAGTGCACCATAAATCGTGTGTGAATGTAGTACCTCCTATCCCAACAAAAAGCATATAAAAATTACAAAGAAAGGTAAGTTTATGGCACAGGAAGGGATACAAGTAGTGTCAAACCTTATTATCACTTGTAGCCTCCCAGATTTTTGCTAGAGGAATATAGAATTGCTCAAAGACAACAAAATATAAGAGGAATTGTGACAGAGGTAAATAAAAGGTCAAGTTAATTGGCAAACCCTGATATTTTGGTAGAAACAAATCTTTAAAAAGAGGTTTTTCTCTGAACCTATCAAACTTATATTACAGAAGAATCATTTCATACTGGAAAGTACATCAATCAATCCAACATCCTAAACTGTTCTGTGTTTATAGCAATAAAGAGCTGGATACTGAGCTACAAGAACGTAGGGCTTCCTTGACAACACGCTGAGAAAAAACACAACTACATAAAAGCTTATGGAGAAAATAAGAAAAAATATAGTTGAGTTGGCTGAATGGTGTGGAACGTGGATTTAGCCATGTGAGTGGTACTGGGCTGGAATCAGTGATGTGCCTCTACAGTTCTGGTTACTGATGTTCTCCTTCATTGTTTCTGACATTGATCTGAAAGCTGATTTTAGTGATGAATGACCCTGTCAAATTCCAGTCTTGTTTTCTGCAAAGTACATTTAAGTTAATGTAGCTGTTGGTTTTTAGAACATTTCTGAATACCATCAGCAGTTCTGAAGTTATCTGTTTTCTATGACAAACAAGAAACAGATGGAGGAATTGGTATGAGTAGTCTGTGCATATGTAAAAAAAAAAACTAACCTTCCTGACTTTCTGAGTTGAAGCAACTGTTCCTCTGAAAGCTACATGGCTTTTAAGCACATCATAATTATAATTAATCATTTTTATGATGTGATATGCCTGAAAATACTATAGCTCATTATTCCAGCAATCTGAAAAACCTGGAAAGATTCTTCATACTCCTCCTGCAAGACATTTATTTTGTAGAAGACACAGCTTTAATGTCCTCCTCTTTTTACCCTTTCAGCTCTCAGCAAAAGAATGACTTGAGCACAGAGGAGTAAATGAAGCTCTCTTCATTCCCACCCTGTCTCCAGGTGCGGTAGGACCAATTCTCAACTCACTGACCTGTTGTCTCTCAGTTTTAAGTTTTGTTTTGGGGTTGTGGAATATCCTTATGAATTAATGCCTAAATCAATCATTTGCCAGAACTGCTCATGCTGAATTAATACTAAAAATATATAAACCAAGTGGAGCCCCAGATCAACCCTGTATGATGATTCGGCACTTACAACCTTAGCTGGAGCACATTACATATAATTTTATACAAAATAAGGTCTGTAACTTTTAATAGGAGACAGCTTGAGGCTACAACTAGCCTGTGTATGTATGCACTCAAGTGAGTGTCTACATGCACAACCCTGCTGTTGAGGTATGGAAAAACTATGAGCGCTTTAAAGCAGAAATTCAATAGCAAAACACTTTGGTTACATGAATAGTCAGCTACACTTTGGTCCTGATTGCCTCAGCGTTTTCTCTGCAGCCCTTGACTCTCTTCCCTATGGGACCTATTACTTATGCCTTGTGTTTTAGTTCTTTTCCCTGTACTGGCATTTCTTTGGCAAGTAGAGCCACGTTTGCTTCTAATGAAAGTGCCTCTCCCTTTTGCTGTTCAAGCACATTTTTGTCTTCTAGCTCTTTTCTCCTGGACTTCTATTTTTTTTTTTTTGGCCTGACATGTGTGAGGGATGCACTTGTGTTTAGGGTGGCAGCTTTTGCTGTCCAGCAAAAACATACAGAAGTGCCACACGACCACCAGTAGCCATTATTCATTACTGACATTAGAGTCATAATTAGCTCTCCAATTTACTGGAATGGCCTGATTGATCTTGCTTTCAATTTTTTTTGTTATGATCTAATGTTTCCAAATTTTTAATACTTGCTTTAAGAGATTCTATCAATTTATAGAGCTGTGTTCTGTGGGGAAATATATCATGTTAAGTACCTAAGTGTACTCCAAGTGCACCTGTGGTCAAATAGAAGCTATGTAGGCAATCATGTTCTGTACATTCAAAATTAAGAGTTCACACATATAAACACTGCTGTATGTGCTAACTGATAGAATTATTATATAATAACTGTTCATGTGGGTTAGTCCTGAGAAGAGGACTAGGTGCATTCAGACATTTGAGATGTCACTTTATCTGCAGCACAGTGGCTAATGATACCATGGCAGAAAAGATAAATGCCACAGTGGCATGGAAATAGAAGCACTACAGCTGACAGCAGTGTCCATGACATATGAAGTGAGCAGTGTGTACCTGTCAGAGATACTGCTTCAAGCACTGCATTTTGTTGCTACTCTTTCAAACTGCCATGAAAGTTACAATCAATGCTTTTTTTTATTTAAACAAAAGCAAGATTTAAAGGACTCATGAATAATGCACCCCGTATGTCTGACCACAAGTGTTCTCATGGAGCGTGCAGTGCACATAATTAACTTACAGTTTAGAGGAAGTCACCAGAACTGAAGCAGATAAAAACCTGTCTTTTACTTATTTACACACAAAAAATCACAGTGCTAGGAAAATTACCAATTTTACTGAATTGATTCAAGCAATTTCAGTCAGCATTCTACATCGTGCTGTACAGTTATATTTGGAGTCTGCATGGCTGTAACAGTGCTAGGAGCCATATTTCTATTCCCCCTAACCATGTGCTTTTTGAGACCACAGACATTTCTCTAGCAAAATTTACTGGAGCTGACCTCAGCCTGTAGTTTATACAAGAAGAAAAGACTCAAGCTCCTACTATGGCTAGTGTCCAGGCCCCACTTAATACCCCATCAGCCTGTACTTGTGTGGATTAGCAGTAACATCCCTCTGACAGTTTTACCAGATAGATTTAGAAACGAAGATCTTTTTTCATTCACTGTAGTGTGATTCATTGTTTAACTACCTTCTACTTGTTAAAGGTTGGAATTAGTAGCCTGAAGTGCTCGAGTTCAGTCGTGCTGCCTCTACTCACACACTGAATTCTGCTGATTTGGTATTCAGCTCTGGATCCTCTGTGACCAGGATGGGGTGACGAACTGTTGGTGACACTGTGCACTATATAGCACTGTGGGGATCCCCTCCTTGCCATCCTGCTTTGCCCAGGTGTCTGGTTGTCTTGCTCTTTAATGGTAACAAAATACCCAAATGCACCCATTTGATTTGGGATTCATTTGAATATTAAAAGAATACACATCTGAAACACTGCACTGAAGAATGTGTATGTTCTGGGTGCAAACACACAATTTCCAGTTTAGGTGCCTTCTCCCATACGTACATGAAGAAATGCATTTAACGAGTTCTAGTCCCTTACTGCCATGGAGCTGATGAGTCACAGAGGTTCCCTGAAATTTTCAAACTCCTTTCTATAACTGTTCTGTTTCTGTTTCGTTTTTGGGGGTCAACAATGCTCCTGTTAATTGCTCTCACTCATCTCACAGAAAATTTCCCCATCCTTCCCAACAATGGTTTGTTCATACCCACTTATACTCATTCCCACTGGTGCCAGCAATTGTGTTTTAGCTTAAATAGCGTTTTCCTCTACTTCCCCATGGTATTATGGAGAACAATCCCTTTGCCTCCTTGCTGTTGGCCTCCTTTTTGTTCTGTACTTACACCAAACATTCAAATTGTTTTCTGTCTGATTTGGATTTGGGTCAGCAAGCCTGATACATTGCAAGAGTACTGAACAAAAATGGGTTGCCAGAACATCCCTTTTTGTCTTGGCTGTGTTTTGTGGAACATTCAAGGCAACAATCATGGCTTAAAACACCCTGCCTTTCTTGCTGTGGGGCAGCTGCTATGTCTATTGCCCCATTCTGCTTGGTGCTACCAGGATCCAGCAGAGGCAGAAATACAGGCATGCTTTGGAGACCTTTACTGTGGGACCTTGGACACCTTTTGGAATACGGGCTCTTCTTGGTTAATCAAAATTCGGCTGCAAAAATGATAACAAAATGTTCACACTCCTTCAAACAAAAAAGCCTTCTTTAAATACTTAATTTACCTTTTTTTATTTTAAAGGTCGAGGAGAAAACCTGACTGGGTTAAATCTATTCAATTAAAAAAAAACCAAAAACACAAAAACCAACAACTCCAACTCACAAGAAGAGAAATAAAGTAACCATTTTTCATTTGTGCCTGATGGGTTTGTGCACGGATTTTTTTTTTTTTTAACTGTTTGCAAATCTTCAGTGTAATGGTTTGAAACCCAGTCGTGTCATTTCTTTACGCCCACACACAGAGCTGCAGTAGTGCAGACACTGTAGCAGGCAAACCATATTTCCAGCATCGGCCATTAAAACTCTTCCCACCCCAGGCTGGGCTGCCTTCGCCCCCTCCCCAGCACCCACCCTTCCATTTTCAAATGCTTAAAAAAAAAAAAGAAGAGAAAGACACTGAAAAAAGGAAACAGGATGCTGCTTTTGTTCCAACGCTATTCCAGGGAGACCTGAACCTCTCCACCTGCCTGTGAATTGGCCACCTAAAGGTTAGCAAGTGTTTTGTTATCATTCTGTATCGACAGAGATTAATTAAGTTCTGGGTGTTGTGAGATATATTTTTAAGTTATTAATGTAATGGTTCTTTCACTTAGGAACGAGGAGGATTTTTTACTAAAGCAGAAAGCCTTTCATTTTAGTCCTGGCCCCACTTCTGTTTTTAAGGGGATTTAATCAGTATTTTTTTTATCATTTAGTCCAACCTTCTAAACTTTAAAAGATGGATAAGGGTTATTATTTTTCTGTTAGAACAACCTGTTGATTACAGACTGCTGGCTGGAGGTTAACTCTTTATTCACCAGAGGAATAATGCACAGGAGCAAATGTGATAAAAGGATGAAAGAATGGAAATCCTCTGAGGTTTTTAGGGCTTTTTTTTTTTTAAGCACTAACAATTATTATTTTTTTTTTCCATTGTGAAGTCACCAACAGTGTTACAAAACCAACAGATGGCTTAGATTTGATTGCTTACTTTTAAGCAAGCAGTGGTACAGATTTGAAATAAAGACATAATAAACTGGAAAGCGTTTCTTGTTACTGGAATTGGGCAGAGTAGAAACATGAGAAGTAGAACAGGAAATATTCACTGATACTAATTGTATGGAGAGTTCAAAACGGCCAGAATAACATCTAGTTAACATCTATACATCAAAATTCTAGCTGACTGTTATTATCAATGTCAGCCTTTTGAAATATAGAAAACCATATATTTAATAATGATCAGAACAGTCAGTGCTATTTCAGAATGAAGAAAAGGTGCTGCAGATCACATTCTTCTTAAAAGGCTTCAACACCATATTCTGTGTTTAACAAAACATGTAAAAAGCTGATTTAAGATAGTGGAGTAAAGTATCCAAAATGTTTGTCCACAAGAAATAGCACCAGACCTTCAAAGTTCAATGAGAGTGTTCTCTAGGTGCTTTGTACTCTGATAGCAGACAAAGCAGGGCAAAACTTCAGGAATAATTATTTCTTAATGAGCAGCAAGATTTCCAAAAGTCAGAATTTGAGTAAGAAATGATTTAAGATTATGGCAGTTTCAGAATATCAGGAAATTACACATTTTCATCCTAATTCTGCATGGAACTGAGGCTCCCTACTTTGTCAATAAAGTTATACATGGCTTGCATGCTGCTGGTACAGCTTGCAGTCCTGTGAGATCAGAGACATCCCTTAAAAACAAGTGAAAAGGTGAAGTCAGAACTCCTGTTATGAGACACTTTGAGGTATGAAGTCAAACTGAGAAAAGAATAAAGGCAGGAAGCAGTTTTCAAGTGAGCCAAACAGGATTTCATTTCTGTGCTAATCAGAAAAGGTATCAGTTCCATTTGCAAATCTGAATTGAGATCTAGAAAGCTCCAGCATTAGGGTGAACTCATAAACATTTATTTTCCATTAAAGTAGCAGTGTTTGATGTACCTGCATGAAGTTTCTTTCTGGCTCTATAGTTCACTATTACTTCATTATATTTAAATAGTTTGCCTAGTCAACTACGAGAGCTCTTCATCAACACTGACACCTCCTGCTAGCCATCCGTGGTAACCTAGCAGCTGGAAATGATAATAACAGTATCTGTATCTTATACACAGATACCGTGTGCTGTTCTCAGCATTATTGTCTTCACAAGGAAAATTAACAATTTTTAAGACATTTTGCTTCTTTTAACCTTTAAAACATGGCTGATAGGGTCTTTGAAATCTATTAGCTCATCACTATAGGAAGCAGGCTTACCGCCACTGCCACTTCATCACGGCTCTGACCAAAATCCTGCAGGTGTCTTTGACTGGTGCAGGGTATAAATGGCTGGGAAGAAGCCCCTTTCCACACATTCTTGGAACTTTAAACAGATGGCAACGGTATGTGGATTTATCTCATCCATTCCTGATTAAGGCTAGAATTAAGCATGAAATGAGTTTGTGAGCACCACGTACACCCTGCCCTGTCCCTGACAGCAGGCTTATCCTTGTACATAGCTGAACTAGCTGCTTTGCTGTATATTGGCAAGTGAAATTAATCGAGTTTCCTTGAGCAGGTTAACAGTTTGAACTTAAATGAACAGAAGTGATCTTGCACAGAGATGCTGAGTTAGTAACGCCTACAGAGAGTGGCTAAAATAGAAAACAGAAATAATCAGTTTCAAATTAATTTCAAATAGAATTAATGTAGTACGATACAAGTTGTCAGCAAGCATTCAGTTGACACTTGTAGCCATCAGAGCAGTCTGTTCACTCATACACATGGGGATCATCACACTGGTGGCATCACTCTGATTCCAGGCTCAGTACAAGTGTTAGGAATATCAGACCAAGCTTCAAAAGTCTCTGCTAAGCCCTGAAACCTTATCATAGGTGCTGAATTCAGTCAGCCACTTGCTTTACTTGTAACTTGCTACATTTAACTATTTCTTTTTGGATGCAGGATAACAAGTTTTCCAGTTTACCATTTAGAATTTGATACTCTACTGAGTGTGCAAAATAATTAATTTTAAGAACTTTTATGTTTTAGAGTCCTTACTAATTCCAGCACATTGCTGCAATTATTAGCACTGTCTAAAATAAGCTTCCTTTTTAAGTAAGTTCACCTCAGCTTAAAGTGACAGGCAGATTCACAGTGGAATAGAATATAACTGGCTCCATATATGCAATAAAACTGAAGAGATGTTCAGTTTTATAAAAAAAGCCTGTGATCAATTATTTGTATACATTCCTGCCAGGGTTCTGTTGTAGGAAGTGCAATGTTTTCACTCTGATGGTTTGTTGGCAGTAGCAGGCAGTAACCCTCCTGTGTGAGAATCCATTGCTTTAGCAACATGTCTCCCAGCAGAGCTGACAGCAGTTGCTGCACTCAGTCCCCTCTATCCGTATACAGTGTGGGTCTTTGTAAAGCAGTGCACAGTGCCAAGTAGTTTTATAGAGTCACTGATTTTAAGCATTTATATTAGCATGACCAGGACCAAACCAGTGTATGATGGAAACAAGTAGGCTCTTAGGCAACAATACTAGGCCCTGCTAACCACAAAACTAAAAGACAGGCAAGAAAGATAGGAAGGATAAGACAGACATATTTTTCTGCCATCAGTGTTGGAGGTCTATTAAAATAGAATCCAGAAAAGAACCAAAAATACCCAAACAACAGGCAAAACTTCCTGAGATCAATAGAGCTGTGTAGAATTAAATCCATTTACATCTCCAGCATTGGCCTATTAACCAAATTACTAAAAGAAAGAGCTTCTGCTAGAATGGATGTTGGATAAGCAATCATAACTATTACAGTTTCACCCCTGTCCAATCCACACCAGTAGGCTGCGGCTATTTGGATTTGGTGCATGCTTACTAAGTTATGAACAGATTAAACACCACATCTTCCAAAAGAGCTCCTAATGAAATTTTACAGGTCAGATATGCCTATGTTGTAAAATTATTGGGCACGAATCTTGCCCGTTGTAGACTGGGCTTTACTCCCAATGCATGCACATAAGGAACAGCTCTCCTCCTTGCTGGTCACCCCGGCTGACCATTTTGTTTGAGGACTTTTACCAAAGTTAACCCACAGACAGTTTAAATTCTCCAGATGATCTTTTCATTTCTCTTGACTGCATCCTATCCTTCTTTCACTACAGCTTTTCACAGGTTTTGGACAGGCATGCTGAGAAAGCCCCAAACACTTCTAACGTCCTTGCAGCTTTTGCCTTCTGGTTACCACCCTGCTGCAGGCACCACTGGGAGCTGCTGGGATAATGCCCTCCCTGATGGGTTTAGCTTTTCCTGAACAGAAAGTAGCTTCTCTCCTCCATTGCTTCCTTTTTCAACACATTTTGAGATATCTTTACTTTAAAGTTACAGGCGAATTATCTTTAGGGAGACAAAGAAAAATTTCTACCTTTGTGCCAGCCTTTTTCACTGAGTGCTGCCACTGAAAGCAGTGTACCAAATGCCTGTACTCAGAGGCAGCTGCTTCTGTTTATGGGCTTCTGTGTGAATAAAGGATAAGAGCAGATTGAAACGCTACTTCATTTTCTTTTGCTTCATCTCTTCCTGTTTTGTGAAGGTTGTTTCTGTGACACCGATGTAAAAAAAATACTTCCTACTTCTAATCTGTTTCAAGTCTTTGTCCTTGTTTCTCTCTGCTTGTCTGAAGTACTGACAGACGTGAGACTTCTTTTGCTGAAATGTGAGCCTCAATAACAGGTATGTAAGCTAAAATTATTTACAAACTAAAGAGGATTCCTCTTCTGTATGCCGTATGATATTATATTTAAAGTAGGGATCACCAGAAGTTCTAAAAAATGCAAAGATTCCTAGGGTAGTGCAGTGCATTGTTTGTTCAGGGAGTTGAAAAGCTACATCTGTATGGTAAAAAAAGAACCTGACTATTACACCTACAGACTGTACCTGCAGACCGGGCCCAGGGAGTAGCACTGCATCTGGATTTAAGGATTATAATGTTAATTATAAAGAAGTGACATACAGGCACAGGGAATAAGCAGTTACAAGTTCATTTAATGTTACTGACTCTGATGGACAACTGGCAGTGTGTGTGTGTCATGCAGATAAGAAACATCACTTGGTTGCACAATCCAAGATTATTATAACACTGCTGATAAAAAGAAGCAAGTTTTATCAACTATATTTGGAATTAGGAAAAAAAAAATATACAGAAATAGGGAACACATATATTTAGTCTTTTTTTTCTACCAGTTAGCAGAATAAAACAGGTTCTGTTCTGTTGATTTGTCATATGAAAACACTCCGGTTTTTGGCTTTGTGGTGTTCCAGGCCCACCTACAGTGCATACCTGAAAGTACAGTTCAAACTAGAGACAAAATAATTGCATTTAATTGAGTTTTCTTGACAAGTTTTGATAGCTCAAGAAATTAATTTTTTCAATTTTGGGCATACGAAATCCTACACTTAGTTTTGCTTATTGAAAACATTTATTTATCTCAGGATGATCAGGATTTGGTACTGGTAGCTCCACGCTACAAGCCACAAATGGAGCTCAGATGGTTGTGTAGGAGCCGCCCAGTAACAGTCTGGAGGATAATCAGCAAAGGAAGTTTTCCTGCTTTAAGCAAGGAGTGTCGAGAATCCGTGCTGGAGTATAATTAAGTTGAGATAAGCTATTTTTATCAGTGTACAAAGAAGTACAGTAACTTCTGCGTATAAACAACAGATGTGAAAAATGCCATTTTTCAGAATACAGATTGCTGCAGAGAATATGTTTGTAGGGAGTACAAGCCACAGAGGTATATTTTGTTTGCTGTAGACTGCAGCAAACTTCCATAGCTGGTTGAAATGTATTATAAAACTGTATTATAAATGTATTATAAAACTCTTAAAACTATTCTGCAAGCACTTGGGTATTTTCCTCATAGAATATTACAGAACACTGAAAAGATTTATGGGATTACACTATTTATGGAGCCTCGGAAAACTGAACAGTTTGAGCGAAATTGCACAGATTCTGATACTTGGAACTAGAGGATAAATACTAAAAGCAACTTTCCATTACAAGTCCTACTAATTTCCAGTCTGGCCTCACAGTGACCATCAGCTGTGCAGGCACAGGAGGATATTCAAAGAGGGATAAGTTTGTGGCTCTGGAGGAGGCTTAATGGGGTGGAAGCATGAATTCCAGACTCTCACACTTCTCCAGGGGAGCACAGACACTGTGATCTGTTTTGTCTGATGTGGTTTACTTGTTAGATCTTCTAGCTATACATTATTCACTTTTCTTCGAGTCCTGTCTATGTAACATCCTTGGCAGAACTACTGCAGGCCTAGTTTATGAATGCCAATGACTCATGTTGTATTACTTGCTGCTGTCTTTGTTAAGTACAGTTGCAATTTATCTGCACTGAGCAGATAAAGCCTGCATACTATTATACATTTTGCAGCAAATATTAGACTTTATTTCTATACAGTACCTGGTATTTCATGGGTTGTGCCATCACAGCTCCTACCAATCAGCCAAGTTCACAGTGTGTAAGTGCCTACATATGAAAGCAGCTTAGGAACCTAGAAGGGATGTGAAATGTCTACCACCTCATTTTGCAAATTAGAGCAATCTATTGTAGGGTTAACTGCAGTGCAGAATATGGATAATAAATTAATTCCACTAATAAGCCATAATCTTGTAACGTCCGTGTGAATACAGTCAACAACTTTATTATAAAGCAGCTATGTGGACAAGAATATTATTTATTATGTTTTATTACAAAGCAGCAGGGAGTGGACAAGAAAACTGCAGACCTGATATGTTGAATTTGATTCACAAAATTGACGAGAAAGAAGAAAAGATTGTTTCCAGAAGGAGAGTCAGAAAGCACATCCCCACATCCCAGGGGCTGCACTGCTGTCTTTTCCTTCACTTTTCCAATTCTTGCAGTAAGCAAAGCGTATTGGAAAGAAAAAGGAAGAAGCTTTGGCAGTGAAGCAAGGGTTGCCAGTCAGCAGGGATCTACAGATGTGGTGTAGAATTAGAAGAGTGCAGGATTAGGCACCAGGTATACTGGATTTTCAAGACAAGTACTTGCAGTTGCATTGTGAGCTACGCATAGGGATGACATAAAGGGATGAAAGGTAATTTTCTATAACACAAAACTTTTACATTTACAAAGGATTGCTGAGAGCATTGCTTTATCGTCCTGTTTCAATGGTGCATATATTTCATATGCAAAGCACCTGAATTCTTAGTCTATTTATTAAGGTGCTAAATAGATTTATCACTGAGCATATAACCCATTGACCTTTATCTATTCCACTTGATAATTAATAGAAAATTATTTTCCCATTATTTCATGTGGTGTGAGGTGCTGCCATTTTCATCCAGCTATCAATGTACCATCTCTTCAAGAGATCAAACAGTAAATGAGGAATACTTGAAAACAATTGTACCGAGTTTTCCATTTCTACTTTATATGAATCATTTGGAAAGTTCCCAGCAACTGCATGCAAAGGAGATTTTGTTTTGAACAATGCTAACATACTGTGTGCCATATGGCACTAATCAAAGAATATTTTTGGGCTGAGCATTTATTACACTTTCCCAGTAATGGTCAACTATTAAAGCTATGTAAGGAGGGTACTGCAATGCTGCTGCAGACTATTCAGTAAGGCAACAAACTGCATATTTCACATTTAGCCACTGATGTTATTTTAAGTGTTTATTTTTGTGATTGTTAGCACAAGAGCAGTTATATTCATACTGCATATTGGGCTACAGCTTGATGCATCCTGACTGGATGAAGAGGAGGCAAGCAATAAATAAGTAGTTGTGAATATGGCAGAATAATAATAATTTGAATAAGCATTCAAAGATCACTTTCTAATTGTTACCCAAACTAGAATGAGATGATGCTGATATCTATTATGTTTTCCAGAAATAATTGTCAGCTAGCTTGTTTCAAATGGTTTATTTCTAAGAGGGAAAAAAAAGGCAAGAAAATTTTTTTGTTTAGGAAAAAAAATCAGTCTGGACCAGTACCAACCCTGAATGCATTTAGGCAGATTTTCATAAGAATGGCTTTACTTCATCCAAGAACTTTGGATATAAAAGGTTTTCAGCTGGAATTGAAAATATCTAAAAATAAACAGTGTACCGCCCTATTCCCTCTAATTAGTCAAATTGAATGTGGGCTGCACAAACAACAGCTTTAATTTACCCTGCTATTTCACTGGGATACCATCTTTTCTACTTTGTACATATTTATGTATATCATTGGTGTAAAAAAATTGGTTCAGTTTTAGCCATATCTGGTTAAACTCAGACAATACAGCCATGCTTAATGTCCCGTGTTTGGAACGAGTTGCCCAAAGATGTTTTACCCTCAGTGGTTTTCAATCCAGCCTCGATAACACACACAGTGACCTCAGTGCACCTCAGAACTCACCTGGCTTTGCTGAGTTTGGGCTAGAGCTGCATTTGCAGATCTGATACTCGGATTTATTTCTAATGCTTTGTGCACCTATTGTAGGTATTAAGTGCATTCTTCATTTTTCTTTACACTATTCAGAACTCTTCAATTTCTAGCTTAGCAATAAAAGATGAATCAATTTAACTGGAAAACACAGTAATTATAGTCTGTATAATGCCTGTATGTGATTTGCTGTATTATTTGCTAGCATTTCAAGTCCAGTGATTGACTTACATATACTAATAAAAATATGTTTATTTTAGTTAGCTTTCTGAAGACTCCTACTGGTCTCGTTTCCCCTTCCCTACAGATACACGAGTACCTGACAGATAACCTTTGAAATGGAGGCGCAGAAGCATCCTGGTCTGACAGCTGCACTAGCAGACCAGCCACTTCCAACCTCTTCTCTTCAGCCTGCACAGGGTCCTTCAGCTCTCAGCCAAAGCAGTGCGGTTCCTCCACAGGAACAAGCACTGCCTCAACCTGTGTATCTAAAAGCCCTCACCATTCCCCTGTACCAGCCTGTTCAGCCAGGATGCTTTCAGCCAAGCAGTCAGCTAGTGGCTGGCAGGAGCTGTGGAAATCTGGATAGCAGTAATATACCTCTGATCCTGAACCCACTTGTTCCTTCCGAAGGCACAGATCAGCCCCAGTCAGTGTTTCAGAAACAACTTGGGCAAACTCTCACATTGAACATAGTGAGCACTTTACCTGTTTTATCATCACCGAATTCTTCCGTCGGCGCACCTATCGGAAGCCCAGGAAAATCAAAAAATGCTGGGAAATATATCTGTAAGCACTGTGGTCGAGACTGTTTGAAGCCAAGTGTCCTTGAGAAACATATTCGCTCTCACACAGGAGAGAGACCCTTCCCATGCACCACTTGTGGTATTGCATTTAAAACTCAAAGTAATTTGTACAAACACAGAAGAACTCAAACACACGTCAACAACACCAAACTACCCTCAGACTCTGACAACACCGGTACACTGGAGCAAAATGAGAAAGCAACAGAGAGCATCGCGTCACAGCAAGGCACCAAAGGACATGGTAGCAGCTATGAAGACCGGGGGATGCAGGTGAAACAGGTGACTTTGGAGACCAGTGCTGTAACAGACAGTAAGAAACTTAATGACCTTTCAGTGCCAGCAACAAGCAATTCGTCAGTATTTTCAGAAAATCAAGAAAGAACTCATCAGTCTTTTAGTTCAAAGACTGATCAGGAAGTTTCTGAAAAAGAACCTCCAAGTTTATCATTTCCAGTTGCCTTGCCAAATGGTCAGTGCCAGATAAAGAAGATGCAGGAGCAAAGAACTCCAGCTGCCAACAAGCACATTCAGTTGCAAAGGCAGCAAGCAACATCTTCAGAAAAACAGTGGGATTACAAGCCATTTGACTGCAAGCTAAAGAAGTGTGAGAGCACCGACTCAGGGTATCTGTCACGCTCTGATAGCACAGAACAACAGTTGGCATCCTCCAGCCCGCTGCACAGCCTCTGTGAGCACAGCACTGAACTGGAAAACGAAACTGCTGTCAGCAGCTCAAGGTGCACGGCCGGAAGCAGTGCAAAGTCAGAGCCAGCTGAGAAAGCTACAGCCTTGATGCTAGAGAAAAAGAGGCTGGAGGAACACATTTCCAAACTTATTTCTCATAACAAAATTGTGGTGGATGACACTCAATTAGACAATGTTAGGCCCAGAAAAACTGTCCTTTCTAAACAGGGAAGCATAGATCTGCCAATGCCTTATACATACAAAGACTCTTTCCATTTTGACATCAGGACTTCTGACACCAACAGGAAAAAGAACTTCTCTCTTTGTTCAGCAAAATCCACCTTAGCACCCCTAGAGAAATGCAAGCCCATGTTTTTTCATTCCGTCCCCACACAGTTCTCCACAACGATAGATGCTGTGCCTGTCACACGAAGCAACTCCCTGCCATTTGTGGAAGGCACGAGAGCGGTGCATGACAACGCAGGCTGCTCAAAACCGCTGTCTCTTACTAAGCAGTCTGTAAATACAAGCGCTGCTGCTTTGCTGCCTAGCAACAACCTCATTGCAAATTCGGTGGATTTTCCCAGCAGCCATCCTCGAGCTCTAGTCAGACAGACAGCAGTGGATGACGTACCACTAAGTAACGTGGCTGATCTTCCTCCCTCAGAGGAGCTGCAGATGAGTGCGAGGCTTGGGACCGGAGAAACAGTCAGCACTAAAAACAAGAAACACAACCAAAGGAGGCTAAAGATGTTCTCGGAAGAAAAATGGCAAATGTATGGAGATGAAACCTTTAAGAAAATCTACCAAAAAATGAAAAGCAGTCAACATGCCAGGAAAATCAAAGAAAGGGGGAATAAGATTGCAGATATTACAGGCTCCACTCCTGATTCAAAGGAATCAGCCAGCAGTAGTGACACTGCTGAAGAAAAAGATGTCAGGAGCTCTGCAAGTGACAGCCTTTCCTCCCTTGTGACAACAGAATTAAACACTGTTAAATCAGAAACTGGTGCTAATGGTAACCATATTCCACACAGCGCGTCCTTAGAGGAAACCACAGACAGTTTAACCTATGTAATGGAGACATCACATTCAGTAAATGCGAGTGCACATACTGCAGTGAGCAAAGCTTCCCAAGATCCCCATGGCAGCGACACAGACAAACACACGGGTGGCAACAACACGTTACCAGCTCCAAGCAGTCGAGAGTGCAGGCTGCAAAATACTCAGTGTCAACCCGACACTAACAGAATGAAGGATGACTGCTTGCCCGTATTGAGTAGCAAATGGGAAGAATCAAGTCCTGGGAAAGAATCCAGTACATTTAAATCAGATTATAAAAGCACTTCAAACAATTATGGAAACCATAACAGGAATCAGGAAACTGTCCGGCATGCCTTGATGCCCCTGTGGCTCCACTGCAGCAACAGAGAATCCTTAGGGAAATCCCAGAATTTACCATCAGAAAGAAAAAAGCTGAAAGTTGAAGTGGAGAAGAAAGAAAACATTATTTCAAAGTGCTACCCTAGGCCCTGTAGTGAAAGCAGTGCAGTAAATGAAGCAGAGACTGCCTGCTGCACTATCGCTCCGTGTCTTTCCACAGCACCAGTGAAACTCTCCAGCAAAACAGAGGAGCAAAACCTAAGCACAAGAATAAACGAATCAGCTGGAGGTGCTGAGAATGTGGATTGTGTAAAAACAAGCAGACTCCCCACTGGAGTCGTTCATTATGGTGACATTAACCCTCTTTCACATTCAGCAGAGATCTCAAAAGCTTCATCTGTGGGATTTTTGAGGTCTGACTTCAGGGGAAGTGATTGCGATACTTTTGCTTTGCACAACACAACAGATAAAGATGTCAAAACATGTCTTGTGAAAACAGGAGTACCACTTTTCAGTGACAGCACTGCTAACGCATCTTCCAAAATCCATCATCTGCAATCTGGTCAGTTAACTCCAGACCCATCGAAAAATGCCTTTTCTCCAAAATATATCCTTAAATTGCCACAAGACCAGAGGAACTCTGATCTGTCGATTCTGCTTCAATCCGAACAGATTACACCTCGTCCTTCTGTGACAGATTCCTTAACCAACCCACCCTGCTCTTCCGACAGCAGATCACCCTGTTCTCATTCCAGTGATGTGCTTTGGTCCCCTTTAAAATTTGAAGTGAGACAAAAAGGCAGCAAAGGAGAGCTACGAGGGAACTTACATGCAAACTGGAAAACTCCAGTATTGTGCTCACCAGCCAGTTCAGAAACAACAAATATCTTAACAACAGTAGATGGCACCTTTTATAAGGAGGAAATTATGAGAGGGGCTTGGAAAAGCAAACAGAATAAAAATAAACTGAATTATCAAAAACAAACAGAAGGGAAGTGGGTGAGCATAGCTACTTCATCAGCACAAACCCCAAAGAAGAAGATATGCTTTACTTCTATGTATTCGAGTGGTTTTGTCGTATCAGCCGACATCACAGAAGAAAAAGTTTTACATCAGCTTTGCTCAGCAGGTGACACTTTGATGACAGCATCAGGCCAAAGGGAAGCTTCTAGCAAGGATGCAGAGTCAACAGTCATGGGGTGGGACACAGGTGGAAGCCCAGGCATTCTTAAGGACATGTCACCAGCATCAGAGAATACGGAGCAGACTCGGAGATCAAAAGATAGCTCCACTTATTTGTGCCATTCCTTTGGCACTTTTCACTGCCACTCTCTCACCACTCACTGCGAGGAATTCCCAGCGCTGCGCAGCAATAGCCTGACTTCCTACTCTGAAAGTTTTACAGTGCTGAGCACCAAGAGCACCTTCCCATCACTAAATGCTGAAACTCGGTTAACCTGGTGCTGTTTAACAAAAAGCCTTCCTCTGCCTGCTGAGCAGAAAGGGAATGCAGACTCTGCTTATTCCTCCATGCACATCCACAAGGAGTCCAGCAATGAGTGCGCACTGTCAAAATGTGATATTTCTATTTTCAAAATGAAAAACATTAGCAAGACTGTGGCCTCCAGCTTAACAAACAAGAGCTTAAACACACTGCCTTCATCCTTTTCTCAAGGACAACAGATGCAGGAGGTAAGATTAAGGGTCCTAGTTCCTTTCTCAAAAGGGTGTAATCAGCTTACAAGGACGATTTTAATAGAAAAACAAGAGAATTAAGAAACAAATTAAGAAACTAATGTCCATATTTATGGACATTTGCAGGCATTTGTGATGCAGAATTTATCAGTTATATCGTTATAAGTCATACTTGTTTGGTGCATAAAACATGCATAATTTTGTGTATGTACCTTTCACTCGGGAATTTCAGTAGAAATGCTCTCTAGTGAGAAGACCATAATTTCTCTTTCTCAGTTCTTCCCCTGGGGTTTTTCTTATATTCTTTTGTGACAGTATTTGTATTTCATAATTTTCGTTTTAAATTAATATTTGAATTAGAGTAGGACTTATGAGACAGTCAAGCTCAAGATTTTATTTTACTTGGAGATATTTAGAGTCAAAGGCAGGCTATGTATTACATGTTTCCTTATGGTGAGAGACAAACATCAACAAAATCAAATTGCATTAATACTCTGTAAGCGTTTAAAGCCTGAAAGCTTTTTGTTTTTAAGTAAGTGAAGACAGACCAGTCTGTACAGATCCTAGAACAGCTCTATAAGACTCATCTTGTTTTTTGTATGGGGAGAAGAATGCAAAAGAACGCACACTAATTTCTGTACAGGCCCACAAAAGCAGTGGGTTGTTTAAACGTTATGAAATCAGATGGACAAAGTGATTAGAAAAACGAACATGAAAATGCTAGGATAAATGTCAGAGAATCCTATCAACTACTGTGCTATCAGTGCCATCTAATGAGCACAGATTCCTGCTATCTCAGTTACTGTAATTCACAACTTTTAACGTGCTTTCAATTTGTTCAATGTTTTTAATAGTTATGCGCAGCAGCTCCTGCTGGTGCTTTCAAAAACATATCAGAGAAAAAGAAGAAACCATCAGTTTGCAAAAAGGAAAAACCAGCAGCAAATAAACTCAAGAGGAGCCACAAACAGAAAAAAATTAAAATCCCCCCCAAATGGTAAGGAATGTGCTTTCATATGGTTTCGTCTTCCCTGGATACAAACATCATTTTGCTGCAATGGGTGTAAAAGTGTCCACAGAAAACAGAAAGCCACCCCCAAAGTTCAGCCTTGTCAAAATTGGGGGAGAAAATAAATCTCATAGCAAGATCTATTCCCAACTGCAGCAGTTCCACAAAGGTAAATTATCAAGATTATCAGAACTTTCAATGTATTATTTGCTGTCAGGAGCAAACTTTTCTAAGCAAAAGAGACATACAGCAAAGAAAGATGATGACTGGTCAGGTGAGTGTTACTGTGCTTCAGAACTGATTCTTATCTGTCAAAATTGTCAGCACTCTGTTTTGTTTGAAGGGAAGCAAAATACTTCAGTTTTATGCCTCTTACAGTTAAAAGGTACATGCAAGACCCTTCTGTCCTCAGATCTGTATCTTTTATTCACAAGAGAATGCAGAGGAGAAAAGTCAAATTTTAGCAGTAAGTGAATAAAGCCAGCCGTAGTTTAAATGATCAATCAGTTTAAATATGAAGCTGAAAGAACATAAGGCTATTGAAGGCACACTGTACCAATCAGTGCAGTTCCTCTGACTTCACTGGCACTTCGTATTGGTGGAAGATTTAGCCTTTAATGTTTCAGGAGTGTGAGGCAGCAGGATGTCTGATGAAATGCTAAGAAACACATCATGTGTGCATACATCCCTCTTATTTAATCTTATGACCAAAAACAGACAGAGCTTTTCCTTCGGGACAAATCACTGTTGGTAACTTAATCCCCATGTCTACCTTCATAAACAGCACCTCAATTTTGAAGGATCATCGGACCACAAATAGATCACTCAGGTCTGTATTTCCCAAACTGTCTTCTGGCATTCTTCTACACGTTCAGGTTCTTTTTTTCCCTTCTTCACCCCCATTTCTTTTCTGCCAGCCTCAGGATTGATTTGGCCATATCAAAAAAGTACAGAGATTCATCTGAATATAGAGACCTGAAAGCCAATCTATATCAGTAGCTAGCTGGCCAAACTTTTAATAATGAAATGCAATATATTTTTCTTATACACCAAACATCTAAATAAGCTGTTAGGTTTACTTAGCATTGTGTGTATAATGTTTGATTCTACTGATACAGGAATGGAAACTTCCAACGTAATTTTGTCCCAATCATTAAAATTAACTGAACTAGCTGGAGAAAATGACAAAGTCGTTGCATTATCCAGTGTGAGTTTTCTAAGTATCTGAAACATGTTGTTCAGCACTGATGATTGCTAATTAGGTTGCACATAAGAAGTACAAAAAAGAAAAGCAAAATACCAACAACTGTGCACTCATGCGATTCTTGTGCATTTCAGTATTTATGAGCATGCAGTTTTAAAACTCCAAATACAGAAAAGTGTTTCTAGATCTGCAACTCCTGAATCCTTTTCTCCCAGCAAACCAAGGACATACTGAAATCCAACACTGAGAAGTTCAGTAAAAGAAAGGTTGGAGTATCTTGTTTTTTGAATTAACATGAACTAACATCTCCTCCACAGAAGTAAATTCCTGAATTCCCAGGACAAAGGCCTGATGTTGTGGTATTATTTGTATTCTACGATGGCCAGTCTTAAATAGCACATATTTGTTTCACCTTTCAATGCCACTTGCAATGCAGGTACGGAGGAAGGCACATACATGGATACACTCAGCTGAAAATGAGCCGACTGAACAGGAGACGCTGTTTTCCAAATAGAACACTGGATGTTTTGAAAAAGGGCTGCTCATCACAAGCCTGTACATTTAACCACTGCAAGAAGTGCCATTCTCCTCAGTCAAAGGTTCAAGGTAAGCATTTCAAATATTTTTGAGTGTACTGAATGTTTGGTTTTGAAAAGGTTGAACGTTAGCAGTATTTCTGATATGTACCTGCTTTACATGAACTGCAAAAATGCTTTTGGCTTTCAGTATCTTCTGCAAGTGAAAATATAACCACACGACTTTCATACATATACTTAGATAAGTGAACTTGCAAATTATGAGGTCATTTAAAAAATAAATGACACAGAATAACCTTCCATTAGGAGCCTGCACAGTTTAGGATCAATATCATTTTCTGAAATTAGATTGTATGTTTGCTGTATGAAGTGAGTGTATGGGAACTGCTGAATCACAGCCTGAACCTCTGATTGATCACCTGAGGCGAGCCATGAGCCAGCCAGAGGAGCACAGCTGAAGGCAATTCTCCTGTGCTGCTGGAAGGGGGGGAGCCCGGCTGCACCCCTCCTAGACCTATTTAAGAGCTGGCTGCCAGTGGGGAAGGATCTGTTCTGGGATCCCTCCTTCTGGTGTTTTGTGGTGAGCCCAGCTGAAGGGTAAACCTTCCATTTATTCTCTCTTGTTATCATTGTCCACTTCACCTAACTCTCTTGTTTATTTTGTGATTGTAACGTCTTGATATCCATTGATTATACAAGTGAGTCTGGAGTGTTGACTTGGTTTCAGTAACCCAGTGAAAATATTCTGCTCCCTTGATTTAAAGGAGTGGTAGTAATGGAAATGTTTGTGTTGTGACCACCTTTGAAGCAGAGACGTTATCTTGTGTCTTTTTCATAGCAGATATGAATAGGTATTACTCTGCAAGACATCTTAATTACCATTGAAAACAAAGTTGAGAAAAGGTAGCTGGGAAAATGTATAAGGCTTAGGATAAAAAGTTACAGAAAGCAATAAATACATGAGAGTTAGATGAGTGAAATGATGAGAAATTCACTAATTCTGGCATGTGGGGGAACAACATTCAAAGTAAAAGTTTATTCAAACCTTTTCTCAATAGAAAATTATCTACACCAGCAAAAGGACTCGTCTTGCTCTGCCTCAGACAAGCTGCTTTGCATAAGGAAGAAAGAAGGAAAAAATAACTCAGGAATATTTTCCCACATTGAAAACCTTACCCACGTTAAGCAAAATGACACAGAGGATAAACAAGTAGGTATTGTACCTTATATGACTGATTACGAGAAGAAAACAAAACATACCGGTAATTAAAACTTGAACTTTAAAGCTGCTAAACATAATGCAAGTTGAGAGTGCTTTACCACAGTTTTTTTTTTTTTACCAAAAATGTATTAAAATTATCTTGGGGCACTGCTGTTGGAGGTGCCGGCAGATAGGGCCGCGTGATGGAGCAGTTATTAGCTTATCACTGGGGAGGATGCTAAGAGACACATGCAGTGAAAAGTGTGTGCATCCAACATGGCATCAGGGCTTCTTCAGCCATCTGGGTACATCTGTGAGGCTACAGTTTCAGTACTACCAAAGGCTGCATTAGCCAAATGGGGCTTTAGGTACATCTGTGCATGCTGCAAACAGTGCTGTTGTATGCAGTGTCAGCAAAGCCTCTGGGAGAAACAGTCTACATCTTTATCCTAACTGTTTTACTTTTCCCTAGACTAGCCACAATCAAAAACAGATGCTACTGAGCCAGACTGGTTTTGTGTAGCAGGAGCACTGGTTCCTCACATAAAATAAGCATTTAGGAGAATAACTCTTATGATGGGTATTATTGTAGGAAATAAAATTATTTCATATCTCACAATCTCAGACATCATATTTCTTAAAGATTCATCCTAAAACTTTCCTTCAGTGATGCATAAACACCTTTGAAAGATATATATTCAAATATCTTAATAAAAAGAATGCCGTCCCTACACATACACATGCAGCTGGAAATGTTTGGCTCCCATTACCCAAAAATTATTAGCATGATTTGTCACCTAACCAAGAAAAAACACCTTAGAAAAAACATACATCTATTACTACACCTCACATAGTGGAAGAAAGAAAAGCCTTCTCATCAAAAGAGGGATGAGTAACTCTGTCTGCAGTAATGAGTTGTTTGAATAAAGGTTGATACTATCCTTAGCTACTCAGTTGATACAAGTTACTGCACAGCTAAATGCCTTCTACCAACATAGTTGACATTATCATCACACTCTTTTAAAGGACAGCATTGCTTTGGATTGAAAATTTTTAATGTAAATGTTTCCTCTCCCTAACTTCTACAGGACATTTCTGGGAAAATCAGGGAACACACCAGAACAAATTTCTCTTTTCAGACCATTGCACCTCTGGAAGTACCTATGGCAGCTCATTCCCTTCCGTCCTCAGTCACTACAGCCATGCAGGAAGTCAGCAGTGATGTGGAACCTCGCTGTTCAGTGACACAACCGCTTGTGCTTCAACAGTCGGTTCCAGAGGAGTCACAGACAAATGTTCAGACAGACTCAATGGCATCTTTTTGGTCCTGTCCTTTTGGTCTTACAAATACAATCAAAGGTGGCCAATCTATCAGCACAAACTCAGAGACTTCTTGCCCTCTTTCCTTAAGTCTTGAGGTAAGAGAGGAAAGTGTACCGAGTGTAGAGTTAGAGATTCAGAGCTTTGGTACGTTAGATTCAGTGATTCGGGCCTCAGGAAGAGCAGAAGATCAAACTGAAGAAAATACATGCTCATCTTCCAAGGAAAACTCAACTCACAATTCCCAAGCTAGATGTTTGCATTCACTGGGATCAAAAGCAGAATCTCATCTTGAGTCGGTCTCTATGGCTAAATTATCCCATACAGAATGCACAGAGCAGGAGAACTCTCAAAAAATCCTTCACCTTCGCGGAGCTGCAGCCAAGAATGGAGCCCACCAGCAGACAGAGACCTATGGGAAGCAGCATGAAACAGCTTCTACATTTAAAAAGCCCTCAGTAACACTCAGGTCCCCTGAATTCAGTAATTTCTCAGCAACAGCTTCCAAGACATACAAAAAGAGAGGTTTAGAAATGATGAGGAAGCAAATCAGAGTTGAATATGATGACACTAGCAGCGATGATGAAGATAGGCTTGTTATAGAAATATAAATAGGCTGCTAGTAGCACGCTTGCATGATGGCCCATTACATAGGAAATACCAGGTATGTTTGTATTTCTGAAGCACTTTAGGATCAGGAAAGCCATTCCTCTGTGCAGCATTCCCTTCTCAAGAGAGTTCTTTATTCAAAGGACTCAAAACTTTAAAAATAAAACTTATTTGAAACAAAAGGGGAAGCTTGCATCATAGACTTCAATGGAAATATTAAGCTTGCTTTTATGAGGGGTTTCTAGCATTGTTAACCTTATTACCAGTCTCACCTAGTGCCCAGAAGTGCTAGCTGCCAGTGGTTGTATTATTAAAAGCCTGCAGTGTATTTATGTAAATACACACACCAACAGGAGCAGCAGCTAAGATTTCCTGGAAGGATATGGATGTCCTCCTACATACTCTTTTTTTGTAGTCACTGCTAGTTGTTCTGGGAGTGACAAACTGGCATTCAGGGGAAGATGGATTCCCTAAGTGTATGTGATCCTGAAGGAGCCTGCAAAAATGCTGATCTTTCTCCATGTTGCACAAATGTCAATGCTTCGCTGTGACAAACGACACAAGCACGCTTTGGTTTGTGTTCTGTGCCTTTCATGCCAATATCTACTCAAATATTCTCGATTTCTAGTTGGAAAACATGGATGTTCGCTATTGGTACCTCCTTGTGGTAAAACATCTGACAGGCTCTTAGATGTAACTGCAGTGATGCTATTTTATTGACAGTGATGAAACTATAAAAAAAAAAAAGCTGTTCCATAAATTGTGCTACCAACCCCAGATTTACTGGTTTATTTGTGAATAAATAATTAGTCCGAATTTGACCAGGTGTATTCACTTGATTAAACCAATCAGCATCCCTCACTTCTCCAATATAGTCAAATTCTTTACTTAAACGTTTATCAGTTTTAATACTGTGAATCACATACAGTGTTTTATAGAGAAACCTACGTGGAATACTTGGAATTGCCTTTGCTTCAGTTATGCACAATTAAGCTTACAAAGATCCTGCTTACAAATAGATCTGGTATACTATAGGGAAAACAAATAAATGCATATGTGAAAAAGGATGCCAAACATCGCATGGCATCATCTAACAGAAACAAAACCAAGAGTTGAGTCCCATGTATTCCTGTATTGTCATGTTTTATAAATGGGAAGTTGTATGGGAACTGCTGAATCACAGCCTGAACCTCTGATTGATCACCTGAGGTGAGCCATGAGCCAGCCAGAGGAGCACAGCTGAAGGCAATTCTCCTGTGCTGCAGGAAGGGGGGGAACCAGGCTGCACCCTCCTAGGCCTATTTAAGAGCTGGCTGCCAGTGAGGAAGGATCTCTTCTGGAGATGGCCTCTATTGGTGTTTTGTGGTGAGCCCAGCATAAAGGTAAGCCTTCAATTCTATTCTCTTTTGTTATCATTGTCCACTTTGCCTACCTCTCTTAATTATACTGTGATTGTAACATCTTGATATCCATTGATTATACAGAAGTTCTTGAAAATATCCATACAGAACTTAACAGTTAGACACAATTTATGTTCACAAATGTACACCGTTACAGAAAATAAAAATAGTGACAAAACATTGCGACTTCTAATGTTGAAAAGTTAGGAAAAAATCTACCCTTTCAGAACTGAGGATGAGCCACAAAAGTTTTCTCCCCTTTTGAAAATGTCACAACACAGAATTAACACAGAATTTTCAATAGCATTACATAAATAACTGGTGACAAAACTGCAAGGAAAGGAACCTAGGAACATTAGTTCAAGGAATTATGCATTTTCAGTTTCCTCCTTTAGTTCTCGTTTACTAAGTGCTGAGGTTATAAAACCTCACATCTTGCAGCTCAGAAATACAGTCAGTTCTCTTGCTATACTTTATTGCAAATTTCTGTAAGCATCAGCTGTATTTCCACGTGCCACACAACAAGAGGACAAGATGGCCTCAGATCTTGCCTAACTTGGTAAGCTTTGGATTCAGAGCTCACCAAGCATGGGTGTATATCTGAAGAATGAATGGCATCAGCAGCAGAACGGCCCTGTGAATGCTGTGTGTTGTTGACAAGAGAAGCAGTACAAAATTGCCATTTAATTTAGAGTGATACAGCTGAAGAAGCCTGATACAGCTCTAGATTGTTTTTGTATTGCTAGAATTTTGTCTTTATATTGCTGAGTTGTTTTATCTTAATAAAAACAAAAGGTGAAGATCAAAATATCACTAATATTGTGCTAGTTACTAGGGGTAATTTATAGAGCCAACTGCAGAGATGGGAGCTCAAGAATGTCTCTATTCTCAGGGTATAAACTAAGCACTATGCTATCCATAGAATTTCACAAGCAAATCTTTTCTTAACTACAAACATGGACATAATGAATGAGCTGCCAGTTCCTGTCTCCAATCGATAGTAGAAACTCACAGTCATTTACTAGAGAGCCTACACAATTATAACTTTTTTCCAAAAATACCATTACCTCAAATTCAAGCATATTGAATTTTAATCATTTTTAGTCATAATTGTCTTAGATTTCTCAGTCTACATCAAAACTTAACAGGAGAACTAATGGGTTACTTTGACACCTCTGAGAGAGCTGATTAGCAAGAAAGTTGTTGACAGCAGCGTAATTTGCCGAGTTTCACTAAGTTTGGCATTACCAGGTCTAGAAAGATCAAAGAAAAACCTAAATTGTTCTTGTTCTGCTCAGTATTAGTGCTCCACAAACAGTGGGGAGTTTCTCAGTGAATCTTTGGTGCAGAGAATATTGTGAAGTCAAAGAAATACAATAATGTTAATCTATATTGGAAGAAGAGAGGAAAGAAGGGAGAAGGAAGAGATGTCAACATAAAGACTGCAGAAAATCTTGTGAGAATGCACAAAACAGAAAAAGTTGCTTGAGTACCTCATCATTAAATACCAAGGAACAGAAGTGATTTAGAAGAAGAAAATCCAATCGCTCTGACTGAAGAATGTGATGGTTGGTGTCCATAAATTAGAATAATAAAGTAAGGATGCAATCCCTGTCATTTTTATTTCAGAGATTGAAATGGAAGTAATCCAGAAAGCTTGATGTGACAACAGTAAATATAAAGAGGAAAAAAAAATGCATGTTTGCTACCCAGAAAGGTACACACTGCAAACACACAATACCTAAACTTAGAGAGTACAAAAGGTGTTGTTCAGATGGAGTAAGCTCGGTTCAGATATAGAGGCCGAACTGAACTACCAGGCATCCCATAAATAACAGAGGTGTGACAAACTGTCACTTATCATAGTTAACAGATTCTGCTTGTGACTGACAGGTTGCAACGCATACCTGAGATTCAGCTCAGCCAACATTTCTTTTGAACTCAAACTAAAGATGAAAACACTCTACTTTTTATGAAGGAACAAGTGTATTTATGGCCACTCCTCACTCAAAAATGTTAAGCATCCTTACTAACGAAGCAATTTCAATTCTGAGGAGTCACACTGATGTACCTGTATAAGTTAACTCAAGAAAGGCAATTCCTTGCACTGCTACACCAGATATAGTATCAACGTATCATGTCCTTACAGTGAAAAGCATTCTCCAAATCTGTTCCCAACCAGATTTCAGCTGCTATTTTATTGTGCTGAGGAAAACTAATACCAAGCCACTTGAATATTGTGTCTCTTTCCTATAACCATTGGATAGCAGTAGTCTGATATAAATATTTATGAAGTTGCAATAAGGATGTCTGCTCTTCAAATAAACTTTCAAACTTTCTCCATATCTTCGTTAATAGTAGCACGGATGACAAAAACATGGGTTTTTCGCAGTTTTTAATCAAAATTCAAAGTTCTGTGCCAAAAGCCTAAGAAAGTAAAATTTCTAATGCTTCAAAGCTTTGCAAAGTCTCCTAAAAATGAGTCTTTTAGAAAATTTCGATATCTGTCAAATCCAACCCAAATGTAAAGAAAACCTTTGACAATGACATTTAGAAAGCACAAGACAACACTTGTATCAGACTAGACCAGCAGCCTCCACGTTAGCTATATTCGCCTCATGCTTTTGCAAGAGTTCTCTCATTAAAATAACTTATGGATGTGTAATGAATTTGCTGTAAAAAGTTTTTTCTTGCATAATGGCTAAATGATGTCTTTTAAAGTGGAATTTCTCAGTAATGCTGAAACATTCTAAAGAAGTTCAGAAATGTTGTGTGAAGAAACATTTATCCTCTGTAGATTTCGCAGCATTAAATATAGTAATTTCTTTGTCATATCACAGCTGTAGCTGGAACAAAAATGGGATGATTTCAAGCTAGATGAGAAAGAATATTTTAAACTATTTCTTGACAGCAGTAATCCCTGATATATTAACTCGGTATTGAGTTCAACAATTTGATTTAACATTAGAACTGAAAACTGAGAAGAAAAACCATCTCTCTTTAAAAGCATTAACAGATCTGTTGTTGCACGTTTAACAGCATCACACAGGGAGGCTGTGACTCCAGCACGGTCTTTCTGGCCATGCAGGAGCAGGGTCTGAATCACATGCATCCATGTGTGAAAACTGTGAGAAATGTTCTTAAGTTACCAAAGTTGGAGTTTGCATTTCCAAACCCAGCTGGCCATCTGGCGAACAGCAGATTTTGGCTTTCTATGCCATACTGTTCTCACAGAACAAGGCTGCAACCGGCTTATGTAGGAAAATTATTCTCTGCCTTTTACACAAAAGATGTGTCAGCTACACAGTGATATTTCTAATTAATTCTCAAGAAGCTGAATATCAAAGCCACATGAGGGCACCAGCACAGAGAAAAATCTGTCTCTTTATCCTTCAAAGTCAGCAGCAGTTCTGATGGATCATTACTGTGCTATGAAAACATCTGAAATTTCTTTTCATGTGTGTGATTCGCATCATAATTTTACTTCTTCTGTTGAAGAATGCAAATCAAAAGGCAAAATCTGTCACTGTCACTTAAGATCTATATACAGCACCCACTACTCAAATAGGCTGTAAATGCATGAATGTTTCAGATTTTTACCCTTCTTTAGATGTGAGCAAACAAGTTCTCATTATTTCAGACTTTCCTAATAATCTCATTAATAACTGATGTTTCATTGATCTGTCTGGAAAATCATAACTCATACATGCAGTTCCACTAGGGTGGATGAGAGGGGTGCAAACCAACCAGAGCAATCCCAGAGATTAAGAGACATGAAGATATTTTCACAGGCATGAAAGTATAACCTATAGCAAAAGATACCACAAACCTGTTCAGCATCAGAAAATCAATGTATGAACAAAACAGGAATGCACCATCACATCCATTCTGAGAGGATATGAAATAATGGGCTTAATTTGCAGCAAATAAATTGCATACTAAGTAAAGATCCCTGTTGAAGAGCAACTGAACAAGTACCAAATAGACCAGGGAGGTTACAGACTCTTCATTATTTGGGAACTTCAGTAACTGTTTAGATGAGTGTTCTCATTATAATATCATTTGTTAAGAAATTCTTTTTTTTTTTTTGTCAGTAGCTTCCTCAAAACACCACGCAAAAATATTTAGTACTTGTGTGGCTGTTTATGCCCTACTTGTGTACACACACAGAACTGTATCTAAACACATTTGATTTGCATTACTCAGAATGTATACTGCAATGTATATCTGGTATTGTTTATTGCTTGTGTTTTATTTACACAAATGTGTTCCTGATTCATGTCATAATTATCATCACGTAGTTAAGCAGCTTTGCTAAACCACTGTACGTTTGGTTAGGTTTTTTTTTTGTTTGTTTTTAATTTTAGCAAAGCTTTTGATGTGTCTTCAAGTATCTTTCCAGGCAAAATGTGAAGGATACAGCTAGATAAGTAATATGATGGGTGAAAAATAAATGCCCTAATGGGTGGAGCTCAAAGGGTTACAGTAAATGAGATTACATCAGGCTAACAACCACTCATTAGCAAGGTTCTGCAGGAGCCCATTTCAAGTCCATTCCTCTTCATCTTACATGATGTAGATGCAAGATTTGAATGCATACTAAGTAAGTTTGCAGATAATACGTAACTAGAAGGAGATGCTGACTCCTAGAGTATAGAAAGCCTTTGTAGAGAGACTGACAAACTGAAGGGCTGGGCAATCACCAACTGCATGAAGTTCAAGAGGAAGCACCAGATCCTGCACCTGGGATGGGGCAAGCTTAGTTACATGTACGGACTGGGGGGACGAGGGGCTGGAGAACAGCCCTGTGGCAAAGGCTCTGGCTGACAACCCTTGGTTTATTTGGCCCGATGTAGAGGATGCAGAGAGGACGACTCATGGGAGCCTACAGCTCCTCACAGGGAATGGAGGGCAGCACTGAGCAATGCTCTCTGGTGGCAGCAATGGGGCCTGAGGGAATGGCGTGGAGCTGTGTTGGGGGGGCCAGGTGAGGGTGGGGGAAAAGGTCTGCACCTGAGAGTGGTGGGGAATTGAACAGGCTTCCCAGGGCAGCGGTTGTGGCATCGCAACTGCTAGAGTTCAAGAAGCTTTTGGACAAAGCTGTCAGACATATGGTTTGATTTTTAGGTGGTTCTGTGTGGAGCCAGGAGTTGGACGCAGTGATCCTTGTGGGTCCATTCCAACTTGGGATATATGATGATTCTATGATTAATTTTACCTTAAGGATTTGTGTGGAATTAAGGCTGCAGATTAAGTCTCCTGGTCTGTATTTTTCATTTACCGTCAGCATTCCACAAAAGTCATGTGGACGAAAAGGTCAATATTATTTTTTTAAGCCATAAAATACTGAGAGATTATAATAGTACATTTAAAGTGTCTTGTTGGAGCTGGATAAACATCACGTAGAAGCACAGAATGTAAGAGCTGGGTCTTCCACGATTTGGTTATAAGCAATTCCCTTAACCTTAAGTAGTACTCAAATATTTAACAAAGTGGTCCTCTTTCTCACAGTCCATGTCCATGCACCTACTGACAACTGCCTGAGAATCCTCTCTATTTACATAATACTTGAGTTTAGAAGAGTAGGTTAAACAAGGGAGAAACTCTCTTGAACATTTCTGGATGCTTTACAAAGTGGTCAAAAAGTATTCTAGTGCCAAGGGACAATGTACAGCTTTATTCTGTCTCATTAACAGTCCCTCATGTTAAGGTGTTTGTTTTCTTGGAAAAGAAAAACGATTCTTTTTTTTTTTTTTAATTAAAGATAAACAAAACAATGATTCTAATAGTCAATCCATAATTTACTTTCTTTAAGCTTCACAGGTTTTGTTTATATGCATTTGTAGCATGTATTTGTTTTGCTGACTGACAAAAACAAGCAATGCTAAGTACAACATGATTTATTATTAGGAGTATGTACTTAATCCAGCAATGATTGGAAGTGTTTCAGAGTCTGAGCAAGCTCAGATATATTAAACTCTGATTCTTCTCAAAGATTATTATGCCATTAACAAAATGAAAAGTTGGATGAGAGCCATGGGAGCTGTGTTTCATAACCTACTGCCGTCTTGTTTTCCAGATGTCTTAAATGCTACTGAGGTCCAGTAGTGCTGGTGATGAGGTCAGTCGCTCTACATAAATGCAGAATGCTAAGCCTTTGTGGAGTCAGACTTCATTGTATCTTCCTGAATTACACTGGACCTCTCTGGGCTAAAGACATTAGAGGGTTTCACAGTGCAAAATTAAGGTCACAACAGTACCTC
Source organism: Tympanuchus pallidicinctus (assembly GCF_026119805.1). Classification (NCBI taxonomy): domain Eukaryota; kingdom Metazoa; phylum Chordata; class Aves; order Galliformes; family Phasianidae; genus Tympanuchus; species Tympanuchus pallidicinctus. The sequence continues at coordinate 3,093,282 of NW_026294722.1, forward strand.
TTCCCATTCTTTTTTCACAGATTTTTAGAGATAAACACTGGCTATGACTTCTCATTCTTTACTGTACATATCATAATCCTATTTTTCTTGATAACATACCTCTCATTTCATTGTACATTCCCAAGCAAAAGATTTTGTCTTAAATACACAGCAGGGAGTATGACAGGGCATTCAGATGAGCTGCCTACTGTCCTCCTAACAACATGCCGTTACTGAAACTTCCCTCTCTCCATCAAAACGCTCAGAGCAAAAAGAAAAGAACAAACCTTACTTCCGCAGCATGTTTTGGCAGCAATGTGGGCTATCAGCTAAACAGGAGGAGAGGTGCCAGGGTTCTTCCTACCTATGTAAGGAAACTGCAGTGTGAGAAGAGGAATAAATCACGGGGAAGCTCAGCAAGGCGTTTAATAGCATGAATCTCAGAACCTGCATGTACAAATGCAATTACAAGATTGGCACAGCTAGCAATTTAGATAGCGATGTGCACATACATGTTGATGTGTGTTGGCTGGAGGGAGGAACAGCGAAAATAACACCTCTTAAAAAGTAATTTGACCATTAACTCTACAATGCTTCTTAGTGTTCCCATTGCTTACAGAGAATGATTTGCATCGGTCTCCTCAAATGAAAGGCAACATAAGCACATAAAACAAATCATCACCACCTCTGCATACCACAAGTGTTTTTATTCCAATTCTGTACTCATTCTTCTTACGAAAACGTTTTGCATAACTTTGTTGGTTTTAGTTATGGGTTATGCTAGCTGTAAATGGAGCAAATATTAAAAATGGAAATGATACAAAAGTCTCAGACCTCAGATCACTTGATGTCCAGAAGCAAGAAAGTAAATACAGCCAAGTAAAGCTGCCTCATCCTGCGCAATATTATAAAGTTTAAGACATTATATAAAAAGGATTTGCAAACTTTGATTTAAAATTATGAACAAAAGCAAAATGTTCATTATTCTTACATGTTCAGTATGAAAAACACAACAGTTTTTTTTGTTTTTTTTTTCTTCTTCTCATTATTTGTTCCAGATGTGGGTTTGCAGATGTGAATGGCTGGACAACAGTCAGAGCAGTGGAATTAGGGAAATATCTGTAATTAATAACATGCCTGCGGAAACATGTTCTGTACTTCAAAAAGAATTCAGGTGCTATTAGATCTTGGAGAACCTCCTTCCCCTGAAGATGTTGACAAATTTGAAGTAATTCCAAGCAGGAAAAAAAGACTGGAGAAATAGATTACTTATGCAGGAAGATTAAATGAATCAACCTTCTGCTCTCAGTTACACCAATGCAGTCCAGTTAAATTAAATGACAAGGACTAACATAATGAAAAGAAAAAGTTAACTTAAATTTATTAAGAGTTTGTTTAGAAGTGCTTAAAGTAAGAAATCCCTCCAGGAAGGAAAAGAATTGATGAAGTATTTTAGGGAAACAATAGGTCACGCAATAAGATTAAACTGAAAAAAAGAGAAATAGGGTCAGGGAATGTTCCACTACAGTTACATCTACTAAATCCCTCCTCTGGCATATTTAAGTGAGGGTAGAACAGAACTACTCTCTGTACAACTCCACACAGGAGGTCATTAGAGAATATGATCAAGCAGCTTTTCTAGAAGTCTACTAATGATTCCATCATTCAGAGAATCAGACAATGTCTACATCCACTGTTTCTCACTACATTAATTCACATAGTAGTTGCTAATGAATTACAAAGCCTTATCCAAGCTGGATTAGTGTACTAAAATGTAGTTGCACTGCATTGCCTTTCTATGTTAAGAATTTTGCTTGATTTTCCATTTTGTTTTCATCAAGAACACAACGTGTAAAGAAGCTCAAATAAAAGTAGAAAAAAAATAAACGTCGCTGTATCGGTTTAATTACAGTGCCACAGCAAAAAAAGTAGGGCCAGGAGAGCAGCCTTACCAGTTATCTTCGCCTCCTGAATAATGCAGTCAAGAGTAAGTCTCTAAGACACTCTTGAAAATACTACATTTGCTGGTATCTTGTCTTTGGAAGTGGCAGCTATCCTTGGCATTTTTAGTTTACTACCTACAAGGCAAAGAGATTCAAAGCATGTGTATTTATGCCCCAAAATCACCAAGATTCTGCTACTGGGAATCCAGAAAGATGCTTGCAGAAACTTGGTCTCATTGTAACAAGGATCCTAGCAGCAGTCAGTTAAGCTTATTGTTCATGAGTAGATAAGTGGTCTGAATTATGCACTTGGACATTATTTAGCATTATCCCAGAACTACGCATTTATCCATGCTGAATTCCATCAAGTTCCAGTAGGTCCATACCATTTTTTCCATCCATCCATCTGCCTAGGATAAGATCCTGAATTGGACACAAGGATGCTGTGGGAAACTGCATGGCAATGTTGCTAAAGTTCAGGTAAACAATATCTGCTGCTCTCCCCTCATCCTAAGCTCTAGCTATCTCAAATTGAAGAACATCGAGATATGAAACACGGAGAAGTCAGTACTCAAAATAGCAGTTCTGATGGAAGATTTCCAAATCAGGCTGTAGCAACAGTAACTATGTAGCAGTAAAGCCAAGTCTAAAAAAGCCACAAAAAGATATACAAAGAGAGACAGTCACTTCTTCACGCTTCCGCACATGCACATTTCCATCACCCTTGATCCCATGCTGCGTGACTGTAAGAACATGCTGCGTGACAATGAGAAAAAGAGTGCTTGACTCAACAGAAAACTATTCAGTTGACTGTCCTTAAGCTCTTCACATAGCTTCTATCACTTTAAATATCTTTTCTCCTTGAAAAGTTAAATCCATTCCACATTCTTCTGGGAAGACCCGGGGCTAGCATTCCAGCAGGCAGCTAACTTGGACGTTGAATTCCCTTTTTTAAAGTGTGTTGGACAGTGTTGTTGAAAAAAGAATATATTTAATCCACCTTCGAATGGGTCTCTCAGTTGTTTCCCCAAATCTACATAAGTGATAGCACAGTAGCAAGTTACATGGCTTGCTTCAAATACTTTCTGGAAAAAAAGCCAAGAAAGTATTGAGTGCAACTACGAGTGCTCATGCCTTTCGCTTAATTTCAGTGATAAGAAATGAGTGTCTATAATATATTTACACCAATGGCAGAACAGGTTTGTAACATTCTCTTATTTTCTCTCACTAAGCGCATTTTAGACCTCTGAGATATTTGAATAAAGTACCTTCATTGGATACACCCCCAAATACCTGATATTGCTAAAAACGAGTGCGAGTTTAGCAAGTTCTTCTCAGTGAGTCTTTTCCCTGTGGGTATCACATCTTCTGAAGAGCTTTTCAGGAACACACTGATTCCTCATTGCCACATCTCACTTTGCTCCACTGTTCTCTCTTCCCTTTGCTCCAAACCCCCCATATACATTCTGGGTGGGCAGAGCCACACATTTCTCGGTTCAGGAAGAATTGAGTTGGGTCTGTCTGAATGCTTATAACTACGGTTAATATTGTTAACATGGAAGATCAGAACAGATGAAGTTGGCTTGAAGTAAACCACCAAGTTAGAGTCTAATCATGACTATTTGGAGTTTCACCCAAGCTAATAAATCCTAAACCCTACTGAGAAGTCCTGGAACTTCCACAAGTGACTTCTTAAAAGAAGAGCTCTAAAGCATTGAACAGATAGCTGTGTCACCAGACTAACTTGGTTCTTGAAGACTGATTTAAATGCAATATCTCAGGCTTGGGTATGTGGCCAGTCTACTCACAGAATATCTAAATCAGCATGTCCAACTGGCCGAGTTAACATGATTTACAAAACGGAAGAAAAAGCAGCAAAGGGACTCACAAAACCGGTTTTCATTAATTTGCTAGTTCTTTATTTCTAAATTCAAATGGGAGAGGAGGAAAATGGCTGGGCCACAGGTCAATGTGGAAAAAATAATAGAGAAAGGACACTGATAGCTATCTGCTAGAGGATAAGTCTGTTATTCAATCAACCAAAGAGAGGAAGTGTCATTCTGGAATACAGGAATTCAGAACAGGAAACAAAGCACAAGAATGTGCAACAGAAATGGGATGCTGCAGGGAGCATGGATGTAACTGCAGAGCAAAGTTCAGATACAAAAACTTCTTGATCAGCTGTAAATACATAATTCTGGAGAACATTTTTAGGGCAAATGGCATCAAGGAGATCTCTGGCGCTTTTCTTTGCTATGAAAGCAGAAAGATGGCAGAAGCTCAGGGGATTAGCTGATAAGCAGGTGCTGAAAACAACAGAGATAACCTGAGAGCCTGAAAAATGACCATGGGAGCAGGACCAGCAGCAAATAAAGAATGCCATGAATCTCACACGAATTAGTGAGACCATTGCTCAGATGTAGAGCAAATGTAGGCTCACGGCACACAACAGATTACAAAGAGATTTAGAGTGCCACAGCAATACTGGACCAACAAGACAAGAACTCTGTCCCCCAGACAGCATGGTGGCATTTCTTAGTAGCCATCTGCAGGCAGCACCTATAAGGAGCCAGTCACCTTAGTAAAGTGCAACAGGTTTACAAGTACTTTCCCTTCCTCCAGCAACTGAGAAATCAAAATTATGCAATGCAGGGAAAATTAACAAAGGGCTTTACAGAACAGCTCAACTTAAAACAGACCACAAGGCTGTATGAAACACATTCGTCTGTGAGCAAAAATACAGAAAGCAGCAACTAAATTGCTCCAAAGACTCCTAAGCCTACAAACTTTGCTGTTCTGCTAAAAAGCAGATATATAAAGAAGTTGTAATAGCAATAAAATCCTAATAGCCTTTTGTCAGACCAAAAGGATTTAAATTCTTCCACTAAATCAACCAAGTCATAACATTAATTCGGAAAACATTTTACTTCAGCAATGATGGTCTGTAGGATTGTGTGACCCAGGCAAACATAAAGGCTGCAGTCAATGAAATTAAGACCTTTTCTTCCACTCAAAGCCATAGATCAGATAGCATTTCAGTTTGTAAAGTTTATATGTTCTGTTATTTTCTATGTGAAAGCGAGTCAGAATATAGACTGTAGACCTTCAACATTGGAGAGATCACAATTTAAAGAAAAACTGCTGTTTTCAAGTTTTCTAATAAGAAATGCTTATATTTTGCCAACTTTGTGAACTTAGCATAATGGTTTCCTCTAACCATTGTCTGAAGTGGGTAAAGGATGCAAATAAACTTACATGGGAAGATTTTCAGACAAGAATAGGTGTTTTTCTGTGTAACCAATAATTGCTTTACCAGACTGAATCTCTTTGGGACTGCAGAGTTCTTCCTCCCTAAGAAGATCTTAGTTGGTGAGGCGTACTTAGTTAATATCTTCACTTTACCAATGTCACCTAGGTTCTCCCACAGCAAATATAGGCATATTTACAGTAATGAATTTGAAGTAGGTTTGTAATTTCTACTTAATTCAGATTATACAAATAGAGTGCTCTTCTACTTTTTCCTCCCCTAATCTGGGCTGAAATAGAGCTCTGGCTACAATGCATTTCAAGAGGAAACATTCATATCACTCTTTGGGAATATTACTAGCCCACTTTGTTCAACGGTGGAACAAAAATACTTGGTTTTATTGCAGCCAAAACGTTTTGTAACTGGCCCAGACAAAATTGATAAGAAATCAATCCCTTGTGCCAGCTGCATAATTTCATCCATAATGATATTCCACCTTTTAAGTGATATCAAAAGAGCACAGGACCTCCCCAGATGCAGAAAGGAGGAGGCCCACACTACTTTGTTTTGAAAACACTCTCTCTTGCTAGCTAAGTTCAGCATGTGATGGATTTCTATACGTATTATTTTTAGGGTGCCATTGCAAAATAGGTTCTTTTATTCTCTGAACAAAAATATCTGAGCACTAAGGGACATCTAAATTGCACATCAAGTTGCAGACTAGTTTTAAAATATAACCAACATTTATTTACTGTGCGACCTTATATTATAGATACCGTCCAGAAGCTTATAGCCAATTGCATATGCAGGCTTTTATACTCAGTGAACATTCCTACTTCTACCTCACACTGGATCTAGGAATAGTTAACATGACAAGTATCAGCTCATAAGTTTCATCTTTATCATAGACACACAGGCCTTAACACCTTCTATGCATTTTATTACATCTCACTTAATTCCAGAGCTATACTTGACATGATAAGGAAGAATGCTCTCTCAATCTGTGAGAAAGGTTTTAGGTTCCTTGAAGGGGAAACAAAATCCAGCAGGACATGACGGTAATACTGTCCCACAACTCACACAAACCACGTTTCCAACTTTCTGTTGATAGAGAACAGCCATACACAGTGTTAAAAAAGCAGTTTTCCCATAGGTGCCCTAACAAAGTTAGGCTATTCAAACACAGAGGCATAAATCAAGAAAACAACACTGGTGCAAGATGTTACATGTAAGTTATACTACGACTTTAAAGAAAACCATCTGGGCATAAAATGTAAATACAGCCAGAGTGCAAAAAAGAAGAGCAAATCAGCCACACTTTTTAAATGCCCCAAATACAGAGCCTTTATTCTGTAAGACCGCTGAATTTTAATTCCAAACACCCATCTCAAATAAAACAGCATTCAAATTATCACCGAAACAGAACAGAAAGGTTTAAGCAAGATACATTTATTTTCAACTTCTGGCTTATTTAAAATACACTTCTTTGAGATTAGGAATAATCAGTACTTCAGTGGTGGACAAGAATTAAAGATGGAGCTTCCTAGAAAGACTTACTATTACATATTTCATTTTTCAGTGGCACCAAGAGACAAAATGCAAACACTGAGACAGCATTCACACAAAGGACAAGAATAATTTGCCTCAAATGTTATAACCTAAATAGGCCCGAAGAACACCATCTGCCCAGATTGCAAAATACTTCCAGAAAGAGAGGGTGATTTCCTAAATCATCATGGGAAATGTATATCAGAATTAATTCTGCTTCTTATATTGCTGTATCTTTACTTTCCGAATGGAAAAGCAACCTGGACACGCTTTACAGACCTAAGAGCTTCTATGAGCAGCCCTGAGAAACAAATGCAGAGGAAATAAGCACACGGTGCAATACACAGCCCTTGGACAGAAGGACAGTCTAATACTGAAGAAAGGTTAGAAAGCAAACCTCAATACACCACTATATCTGTAAAGCAACTACATTTTGGAGACATGTTAGAATCCGAGCAAAAAAAAAAAAGAAAAGGCCTTTTTAAAACCAAAAACTACATCTTAAGGGCATAAAATACCAGTGCTCTGGGTCTTCATGGAGACTTAGTACAGATCATTTGTATAAGCAATGCACTTGAGATTTGATTACATACTTAGTTCTTCTGTTTATTTATTTACTTTTAAACAGGATGCTTACTTGGGTTTAACTTAGTTTGGAAAAAGGGAAATAAGGAAGATTTTGAAAACAAACAAATTACTTACAAATAGAAAAAAAAATAGAAGAAAAAAAAAAGAAAAAAAAAAAGGTCAAAATAAAAAAGGTCTGCTCTGCCCAAGGCCCTGGGCAGGGGTGCACACTTGCATTCCCAGCACTTTCCTCCTCCTGAGCCAGCCTAGGAACTGGTAGCAACCAATAGCTGTCACCACTGACAGATCCCAGCTCAGAAACAGGAGGCTGAGTTTGTCACTGATTTCTGAGATATTTACTGAGACAGGGAATCCTGGCCTCAGTTCCTGATTCGAGAAGGGAGTATGCGATCCCAATTATAAACCATAGAGGGAGAAGCAAATGATGGCTTAACGGCATTTAAAGCTGAAGTTTGTATAAAACAGATGTGGATTTTCAAACTAAACAACAGTTTTACTGTGAGTGAAAAAGTTGAAGCAACAGAGGAAAGAGCTGTGTCCTCCTCTGCAGCTGAAGAACTGAAAGGTGAAAGATGGTTCTCTTTCAAGGAAGTTTAAGCCGTGTGTGGCTTTTTTGATGGGTCTGATCTGTTCAAGTTTCCAACTATGCAAACCTACTGTCTTGACCAGGAATGGAGGAGGCAGGAATTGCTTCTTCCTATGCACATGGAGTAGTACCTCTAGCAATCACATCCTTCTGTTTTGGCCCTTTGAGTTAGTGCTATAATTTAAATATAAAAGAATAATAAATCATAGAATCATAGAATTGCTCAGGTTGGAAAAGACCTTCAAGATCATCAAGTCCAACTGCAACCAAAGCAGCTTCATATCATTTCCAGGGAGGTCTGCATAACGGAGTGCTCTTACATTCTGTTCTTTATCACTGAAAAATTAATGCTGATTATTAAGCTGAGAAGGCCGTGGTGAGTGTCATGAAGGCAAGAACAAGAAAGCCAACATAGTGCTTAAAAGAAAAGTGTTCACCAAAAACTGGCAACTGAATCTGAAACCTTAATGGAAAACCACAGACTTAGAGCAGAATTTTCTTTCTGCATTAGAAATAATACGTACCCTTTAATCAAAGCTTGACATGTTTCTACCAAAGCACTGACGTGAATACATGCAGAAAATACACCAGAGAATTACAGTGCATGACGTGGCGTTGCCCTGACTGGTGCTGGATTGGAAAGAAGTGGTTTTTCAGGAATGGTTTAAAGTAGGCCCTAAGCTTTTCATGAATGACAGTCTCAATTGGTTGAGATATTTTGAAACGATAGAAACTGTTTGATAAAATACATCTGTATCTTTCCAGAGAAATGGCAATGGCACAGTGCCATGGTACCTGAACTCTGCAGAGTAAGAGTGGAAGAAATGCATTTAATCCAACACTCAACTTCCCCTCCCCATTGCCAAAACCCATGAAAAAATGTCTTCTGATGATTTTAATAAATAATCAGGAAGGATTTATGAGAAACATATTCCGTTTAAATGATGCTGTGCCCTTTTTCTCATTGCAAGCTGCAATATCTAGACATGGTGCACAGCTGCTCTGCTTGTGTGTACTCACAGTTTGCAAACAGGAACCACAAATGTAGTATCTCTGACAACTGTAAATCTCTTATTTGCGTTGCTGCCTTATAACTTCTCTCTGATCTTGCTTTCTCTACTTATTTTACTGGCAGTAAAGCTCAGTAGATTAATAATATTATTGATACTTTACTTTCTCTGCGAGATCTTCTTGGGTGGCCAGTTTCCAGAAGCAAAACTAACCTTACTTGCACACATACACTTCATGCCAATCCTTTCTTTGTATTTTCATTATATTCTGCAAATCTTAAGGTCCCAGTGAATGTTCAGAATGTCAAACATAAACTATTTGAACTATTCTAAGCAAACACATTAAAGCAATATTAGTTTTGTTTTATTAATAACCCATGCATCTCTTCACCAAGTAACTAAAAGTAAATAATAGTGTATGATAGAAACTGTGTCTGATCAGATACCTATTAAACTATCTGCTGCATGACAAACTGACAGTCATTACCAATTTCATATTTTATTCTATTTAGATGGAATCTTTAACCTTAATCTATTTAACTGGAATCTTACTGTAAGGTAGCTACAATAATACTTGTATTATTGTATTGTATTATTAATACTTGTAAGGTAGCTACAAGTATTATTGTAGCTACCTCACAGTAAGATAGTGATCTTCTGCCCGTTACCATCATGATGGATATATAAAATCTTTGTCCCTAAATTCTGTCATCACAAAATGAAGATGAGTACTTTGCCCTCCTCAGTTAGGTACTTCTGTAACACACAGCCACTACAATGTAACTTCAGCTGATAACAGACATTAAATCTATCTTTCTTCTCAAAATTGCAAATATCAGAAGCAGAAAGTCTGTCTCCAAATTCTCTGTTCCAAGTCTGACAAAACATGAACTTGTGAGAGAGGAAATTTTCAACAGAACAATAAATTATTTCATAGCTATGAACAGTTACTTTTTGTATGGCCCTTATAATGTGTGAAGCCCTGTTATTCAAAACTCAGACATGGAAACAATTGCGCTTCAGAGTGAGAAAAGCTTTACCACAACTCTTTTGTTTCTGCAGCTCAAATGTGTGTACACACATCCACCCCTTGCTACCAGCTGTGATGCATTCTGTCTCAGCTCACCAAGGTATATCCAGATTTTAGAGAACAGCTTGAAGCATCATTGTTTCTTTGGAAGAGAAAGTCAATGAAAACACTGACAAAAGAGCACAGCCAGGCTGTTAAAGAGTTGTACAAATTCCAGCCCTTCTTCGTTCCCTCCCCCGCTAAGTTCTTCGATCAATAAAACAACTTTTTGAACTTGCCTTTTGTTCCAGTTTACCCCAACGTTATTTTAATGCTTATCACAATGCATTGTCCAAAACCATGGAAAGTACCACTACTGAGAAATAATCGCCAATTGCCTCTCTTCTCTTGACCTTAACAACACAACCAAGGCCCAAAAATATTTGTGTCTGAGGAATTTTTGCCAGGGAAATAGCATAATACCCAGGAAGCTCAAATAGCAATCAACTAACCTAAACAGCCTGGTGCCTGGTTAGCTATTTACTTTACAGAAGCACTTAGGAGCAAAAGTAGAAGCAAAATTGTAGCTGTGTTGACTGTCAGAGGGATATACTTGACCCTTGGGACAGATTAGCATCTCATTTTCTTCCTCCATCCTGTTTCTTTATTCCTTTTCCCTACTTATCCCGTTAATTTTCTTGTTGAATTATTTTACTTTTTGTTTTTGGTTGTATTTATACAGAAAAGATATTTGTGTGAAAAATCAATTATTGACTTTCTTTTTTTCCATTGCCTGTCTCTGGGTTTTCCACATTATCTTTCCTATTTTCCTACTAAACACTGCTGTCCTATTTCAGCTAATGTCCCAGTATTTATCCCTGCTAACTGGAGGGGTTCTTTTGGCACCCATCCCTTTCTTAGAACTCAGTTTACCACCACTTGCTTTACCAGTTCTGACAAGGTAGGGTGAAATGTAGTTGTGGAAAGTGTGAAAAGGGGGAAAACTATCCAAAACTTGTACGCAGTTTGTATGGTATGCTCACTTTTCTCCTCTTCCTAACCTGATGTTTCACCCATCAAGAAGGCAGCTTATGACTTAAGCGTGCAAAATGTATGGAATTTCTGCAAAGTCTGAAGTATTCCATTGTTATTATTATTAGGCATGTGTTATTAAACTGAGTGTGAGGTCAAGACCCTTGAGAATAAGTACAATAATGTCAGTGAGAACAGTTAAATACATTAAGAATTCCCTTGTTACATTAGGCTTATATTCATCTTGTAACCGTGTTTATTTTGCTGACTTCAACCTCTTCTGGAAACAAACGTTCCTTTTTGGCCATCAATAAGGACGCTGCCATTTGCTCTTCCACCAAATCAGACGAAACACAATATGGCAACAGATGAATTGCATAGTCATAACTACCTTGGATATCTATGCCACCTCTTTTTTTACCGACAGCATCTCAAACTTACAGAGGAGAGCTTCTGGAAACTGTGTAATGACCCTGTAACCTGGCTCTCAATGGCAGACTCTGTGCCATAAGGTGTTCTAGGCCCACAGCACGCACCTAAATGGATGTTTTGTGAGGTACAAAAGTAACTGTGCCCCGTGAATGCACGGCAGAAGGAGTGTGGCGTGCTTTGGCAGTGCAACAGCTTTCTTAACCTCATTTACTTAAATATGCACCAGCCCTAGGCCACATAACCCGCACACATGATCTGCAGTTATTATCCCAGTTTTCATGCTGCAGCTCGTTACCGATATGCAGTCTTTCCAGGTATTACAATGATTTAGTCTACACAGCCTCTGCACCAAACTTGAGTACTCCTGGGTGACTACATCAGAATCCTCACAGCACTGATGCTCAACTTGGCACTGCCTTTGTGTTCAGACATTTACGTGATTTCATGAATGGTCTGAAGAAAATCTGGAGGACTGTGATATCATGCCAGCATGTAATGTATGTGTAAAGCTAGCTTCAGTTACTAAAGGTTCAGGTTCAACCAAAGCTTATCAACAAAGAAAGCTGCTCTCAGAGGGCTAGGTGTGAGCAGCACTTGCAGTTTGTCATGTCACACTGTTTAAATAATAAAGGTTCATTTGTCATTTTATTTTCCCTTTACTAGTTCATACAGGCAGACACTTGTTTATTTCTCTCTGGAAGTCTTTTCTTACTGAGAGATAAGTTACTTGGGGAGAGGAAAGGTTATATATTCAAACATGGTGTCAAGATGGTTGCTAGGCTGATGAGACTCAGCTGTTGACCCTCCAGAAGAAGAAATGGTCAGACCTGCACTTGCATTTAAGATCAGTCTTACCAAGAAGTTTCAATAAGAGCACACTGACTTCATTAGTAGCTGGCAACTGCAGCAGAACTTCTATTTATACTAGATTACAAATCAGAGCATCAGAAGCATTAGTCTCCAACTAATGTTGTTTAGTACAAATATGAAAAAGAGATTTAAATCCCTAAAAAAAAAAAGTATTTATGTCATCCCATTTGGCTTTCATGCAGGTAAATGAATTATTAGCACACAGTTTACTGACTGCTGTATACATTTTCACAGTCTTATCCACCTGGATACACCATATAAAGCAAAGGAGGTGCTTTATATGATGTGCACATTTTTTTCTACTATACATGTAATTAACCTTTGCTGGTTGCTATAAGACAGCTATCTCATTGACAGATTTGTAAAAGGATGCTCCTGCATCTGATCACTAAACCACACTAAGAAAAAAACAGAACAAAACCGATTAACAAGGCAAATGGGAATTGTTACCACATAAATAGACCAAACCTATCTGCAAAATCCAATTTATTAATTCAAAATCCAGCAGATGTTGTAAAGATCTCTTCACAGCCAGAGGGACTAGAAACCACATCATCGGTAACACAAGCATTAGGCTCTTATTCCAGCAAAGCTACGTCCCTGAAGAAAGGCAAAAATCCAAGGTAAAAAGCAGCATCATGGCCATGTTCACTATAAGCTGTTGCTTCATTTAGCTGCTAGGAGCACAGCAATGGCAATGGCAGACTCCCACCTCGCTCCAGTGGCAGTCCAGTGTATCCCTGATAGTGGCTTCTCCCTGCAGACTCTGCTCCATACAGCACAGCTGGCTCACGGTTTCTGATCCTTTGGCTTTCCAGTGGAAGCAAAATATGTCCTCTTCAAAAGCACCCATACAGGCTTCAGATATGTGCACTCCAATAAGGGGAGCTCTCTAGGAAGTGTTGTTAGAAAAGCATATAAATTTCACTTTTTGGATAATAGCCTGAAGGCCAGCCGTTTCTTCAAGGCACACCTAGTCTCTAGCTGCCGTCCTCCATCCTACTTTTATACCTCCCCTTCCTTGTTTTTTTTCTATTACTCATGGCACAAACAACTGACCACAAATATCCTATCAGGCTGCTGAAGAAAGAAAACCAGGCCAGAACCCAAATCCTTCTAAGTGCACACCACTCCCTCCCTCTTCTCATCACCCCTTCTGCCAGTGCATCTCCTGGAATGGGATGGCCCTCACAAGTGGTCTGCCCTTCTGCCTTCCTCATTTTGCAAATGTGCCAAGTTCTTTTGGCAAGACAGCTAGCCCAGTTTTCAGCCTCCAGCTTCTTGCTGGCAGCTCTCAGTCGCTATTCTTTACAAACACAGAAGTGTTCAGCTTGATCATATTCTAACAGGGAATTCTCTTTCTTTAGGAACGTGCCCTCATTTCAGTAAATGTATGTGAAAATAAGAGATTCACGAGCAATTTGGTTACATGAAGCAGGTAACAAAACAGTAACTTGTATTCTTATAAAATCACATTATTTCCTCAGTCAGAGATTGTTTGGATCCAGGAAGTAAGGTCAGGTTCAGATCCTGGGGAGAGTGGTGGGCATTGATAACAGCACTTAATGTTTATGCAGCATTCCTTATCCAGAGATCTGAGCTCTGTCTCCAGCATATTACAACAGCAGGATATGTTATCTTATGCAAACTCCTTCCTAAATTTCACAACAGCTGAAAGAAGCAGAAAGCATTAAATATGTGTACCACTGCTCTATTGCTATGGAGGCTGAAAAAACAGCCATGGAGCCCGTTCCTTACTCTGCTTTTATCTAAATATTGCAATATGGTCAGAGCAGGGACACTTGTCCTCTTCAGTGTTTACCAACTATCTACTTCTGATTGCACACAAGTATCAACAATAATAAAAGCGGTGGGAAAAGAGAAATAAGTAACACAACTCTCCTCCTTTAAGCAAGTTACCTAATTGCAAACTATACAACATGATCAGTTGCCTTTTACTACATCTGGTTCAAAGGCCACTAAAAATGGAATTCTTTCCACTGACATCAAAGGGATCTGAATAGGGCTGTCTTTAACAGGAGGGAGAATAGATTAACTTCAGTTTTCTGGCTGCAGAACCCAAGTGAAAAGTAACTAAAATAATAAGCAGAAGATAACGTTTTCTTAAGAACCCACTGATTTCTGCACAGCTTTTCAACCAGCTACAATCTGTTATATTGCTTGCACTGCGTGAATGATGCAGAATGTGCTTCTAAACACACAGTGTTTGCACAGTGAAATGACCTTTCCTTTCATTAACAGAAAAGAATATTGTGATTAAGAATCAAGACAGTGGGAAAAGAGACCCGAATAGCATCCAAGCACAATAAACAGTTTGGTTGCTTTTGCTTATTATCATATCTGTATTGATCGAGTTTTCGTCTTGGCCTGCTGTGAAGCTGTAAGAATAGATACCAGTGCCAAAAATGCCTCCCCCCTGCCATACTCTACTGTGTATTTTAAATACAGGCTTTATTTCTACTGTAAATGTTTCCTCCAAGGTTAGCTTTTCAAGTGGTTTCTCTCAGTAACCAAAGTTACTTAAAAACATCTGGAACTTCTTTATAACTCATAACTGTTTTGTGTAGTCACCTGTGTTACAAAGGTTAAATGCTGTGGAATTACTGCTAGGGTCTCTGATTGCTTCACAATCACTGCAGTGTATTTATGAAGCGGGGATAACAAGGGACAGAGAAATACTAAACAAAACCAAGATTATGTTCCTAATTGAAAAGGCAGTCCGGGGTTTTCAAATATAAAATCCGGAATCTGAGCTTACTTTTCCTACCATCATCTGTTACAGCTGTTCCACATTCCAGGACTCCTTCAGCCTTGACCTCATCTCTAAGATACGTTCTCCTTTCAGCCAATTGTAAGTTCTTCTCAAATATACAATATTTACACCCAGCAACAGCACAGGTCTACTGATTGCCTTCCCTTCAGCTGCTTGGGTGGCCTAAGAATGGGGAAGTGTCCTGGCATAGGGGAATTCCCCTTGTGTGTAGAGAGCATTTCTGCAGCAGTGCTGTGCTGGCCCTGCACAGGGGCAGGAAGGAATAAGTTGGAAATGAGGAGATTAGGAAGTGTGAAGAGGATTAAGTCCATACATTTGCCTAGAGCTCTCAAGATTTTTGGAAGTACCCATCCATCCTAAAGATTTGGAAGCTGAAACATAAAATGGAATCTGGAAAGTTAAACCTAAAGAAACAGTTGTAAAATAATATAGGTTGGATCAATTTGCTTCTAGTCTCTTGGGAATCTGCTTCCGTAGCTGCTTGAAAAACAAAGAAAACAAAACATTTTTTTCTTCATGAAATAGAAGTATATTCCTCAAATAGATGTACAAAACCAGTATCATTTCACAGGTAATATGTAGCACAAACAGATAACTTGGTAATCAGTGTAACTGAGAATCAGGCCCACAACATCCAGAAGAACCAATTCCTTTGATGACAGCCTCTTTCTTCCCATATAAGTCTTACGTCTTATCTTCTTTTAAAGCTTAAATACAGTCAACTTTGCCCTTCCTAATTTCTGAACCCTGATAGCTGATTTCAGAATATATTTTATTACTTCTTTTGTTTGCACAGCATTCGGTATCAGTGCTGATGTTGCCTCCCCTGGCTTTTCAGTATTTAAAAACACATGGAAGAAAAAGTTGGGCCATATAGAAGAGGCCTCCAAAATATCAGTAAAAAAATAGATGAGCATTTTTTGGAAAATCTGCATGGATCAGTTCACAACACAACACCTTTTCTGCCTTTTTTGTTCACCCATAGCTATGATGCAGTTACACGTTACCCATTTTAAACTTTTTATTACTGTGATAGTTTTTACATTGTTGTTGTTTGTTTGTTTGTTTTGCATCGCAAGAAATAGCATTAAGTGTATAAAGCAGAATTTGGAATAATATATTACAGCTTATTACAGCAGCAACGTACAACCAGTACTTCCTATTGGGTGCAGAGGGGAATTCTGTTAAACACTAACAGCACAACAAGCTTCTACTTTTTTCAGAGAAGTTCAAATGCAACCACAAGCATCTATCAAAAGCAATCCTATATAACAGCACTGGAGTACTAGACCTAGAACTGCCTGGCTTGAAGCAATTAATTTGTCTACTTAAGATGTAATGGAACTAACATCACAAATATTCTTTTTTTCAGAGGTGCTTTGTGACTGTATCTTCAAAATAGCAGCAGCCATACAACACTGCTGTTGCACTGCAAGCATGACTTTAATACACACAAACTCAGCATCCTGCAAAACAGCGTATCTGAAAATGAAGGTCACTGCAATTAGTCGTCCTATAAGGAAAGTGAGAACTTTGCTAGATTAAGCGTGAACTTCAGTGCAATACTAACTCCAGGAATTTGCATAAATTTGCTGTGTTTGTTATGAGGATATCAGAGACTTGCAGTGAAGCTATTTAAAATTATCAGAACTAAAATTACCAAAGTGCTTTCCCAGCTCTGTTTGGTGGTTGAACGTTATCAATACTTTGGAGAGCTGCTTGCGTTGCTGCTGATATTTCAGTGCTATATTGCAGTCTTGTCATTTCAAAGTCATGCTAACCAAGCCGTTTCATCGTCCACAGAGAACCCGGTGTCAGCAAAACTGGAGAAAAAGGAACTCTCCAACTATTAATGCTTTTAATGAGCATCATGCTTTTGTTATTAGTTGGGAACACGGTAGACCAAAGTTCTCCCCTGGGACTCTCAAACTTTAGAAGCTGACAATGGCATGGTTTGACAGACTGACAGGACATGGCATCTCGATGATGTTTTTAAGTGGTGTTGCTCAACAGCCCACAACTGGGGTTGGGGGCAGGGCCAGAAAAAGAATACGAAATGGCAGAGAACTGTTGAGCATCAGGCCTTCGAATAACATAAGCTGAGTGATTCTGCAATGACTTTCCTACTCATGAAACAGATTCTAAGGAACACACTGAATTGCATGAAAGAAATGCTGATTGCAGCTCTTTCTATTGAAACACACCTGAATGTCTTGATTTTAAATACTGACAATTAAATTTGCTAATCTTTCTCTGTGAGCTCTCTACAACACACGCTCTCTGTAATAGGTTATAATTGTACTGCAGTGAAGGACATAGACTCTTTTAGCCCTTAAATCTTGCCTACTAGCACTGAATGGTTTAGATGCTGATAACAGAGCCACGTACAGCAGTCTTGTTCTAGGCACACGTGCCAGGTATGCATGCAGTATGAAACCCTTCCATAATTTCCTAAGTCAGATTTGAATCACAAGCTCTTGTTCCTATCACACAAGCCGCCTTCCTGAAACTGCAGACCTCTGAAAAGCGACGGACCAGGAGCCCCATTAGCAGCACCAGGAGGGACGCGCCTCCCGCTGCCGATAAAGGAGGCTGCGCCGCGCGCTGCTGCCGCCTGCGCCTCACCTGCACGGACGGGCCGGGGGCGGGCAGTGCCAGCAGAGCCCGCCCCGGGGCCGCAGCTGTCCGCTGGCGGGAGGCGGCTGCAGCTGGGAAACAGCAGCTCCGGTTTCTGAGATCGGATTTGGGGGTGGGGTGGGAGGTGTGTGTGCGTGTGTGGGAGAAAAGCCGAGCGATGGAGCTTCCCTTCTTTTGACAACGCTCTCCCCTTCAGGACTAAGCCTGCGCTGGAAGTAAAAGAACTACGTGGGAGAACAGCCGATCTCACCTCCGCGTGGGAAGCGGCTGCGGAGCAGCGTGTGCCGCCAGCCCGAGGATATCGCTGCCTGCACGCCGCTGCGAGCCCGTCCGGAACGGCTCCGCCGCCTCTGCACTTCACCGTTGCCTGCAGTCAACTAACGTGCAATTTGAGTTTAATGGAGCTGGGCTTATTGTTCCTCTTTGGACTTACAATTACATCGACTGCAGGTAACGTGAATTTCTTTCTTTCTTTGCCATTTCCACGCGTGCACGCAAAGAAAGGCTGCTTCGTTGGTTGTTTTTTTTTGGGTGTTTTTTTTGGTGGTTTTTTTTTTTTGCCCTTCTTTCAAAAGGCAGCAGCCCGGTCCGACGCGCGTTATCTAACTGGGCACCAAAGACATCACTCGGCCGCGCGTGGGTTAAGAACCCAGCGGCTCCAGCCGTGCTCCCCAACCTGCGGGGCTGCACTGCACCGAGTAACGGCATAACGGTGCGCGTAAGAGCTCGGAAAGTTTGCCGGGAGCGCTGTGCTCGGAGTCCCGTTGCGGAAGGGGCTGCAGGGCTCGGGGTTGCCGAGGGGTCGCTCAGCGCTGTTCTTGCCTTCTCGCTGCGCAGGGTCCTCGCCGCCCCGGCCCCGCTCCCTGCCGGCGGGCGGAGATCCGCGCTCGGCGGCGCTGGGGCAGAAGCAGCGGGAGGAGAGCGGAGCGGCGGCGGTGCCGGGCGGCGGCAGGGCCAAGGCGGACGGCGGGGTGCTGAGGCGCCGAGCACGGCGCTGCACTTGTTACACCTACAAAGACAAGGAGTGCGTCTACTACTGCCACCTCGACATCATCTGGATCAACACCCCCGAGTGAGTGAGGGCCGGGCGGGCCGCGAAATGGCGGGCCGGGCCGAGAAGGGCGCGGAGCCCCGCGCGGGTCGCCGGGAGGCGAGGGGGCTGCGGGGCGGGCTCGGCTCCGCCGCGGGGCGGCAACGGGCGGGGGGCGCCCGCCGGGGAGGGCAGGGCTCGGCCGGAGGGCCGCCGGGGGGAGGCGGCGCCGCGCTTCGCGAGGTCAGGGCGGGACGAGGGGTCCCGCAGCACCGCCGGGCGCTGCCTCGCGGCCGTGCCCGACCGACACCTGCGGGGCTCCGTGGGCTGATGCAGAGCCGGTCGCTCCGCATCCCCGCGCTGAGGGAAAGCGGGCGTGGGGGAAGGAGCTGGTATTTTGGAGGAGAAAGCTGTTCCTAATAAACCACTGTTTGGGAAAGGAACAATAGCAGTTTGTTCCTTTTTGTGCAGTTGTGCTGTTTCTGATAAAAAAGCACGGCGGAAAATGCTTCGACTTTAATTTTTGAAAACCTCAGCGTACCAGGCATAAAGCGTTACAAAAGTGTCTCGGATAATGATGTTTATGGGAACGGTAAACAAGCTTTTGTTTCAATCCATAATAAAAACAGTTTTTGAAAACATGATGTTTCCCACGAAGTGGAAATTCTGAGTTTCTCCCAGGTCAGAGGGGTGAAGCGCTCCCAGTAAGGCAGGAGCCGGTACAGACAGCGTCCAATTGGAAAAAATGGCCCAGGAAGAGTGACGCTTTGCCTACAGCCAAAGGGTTTGCGTCCTCCTGGGCCATTGTACATATCCTGTCTGATAACTAAAATAGCTTCAAGGATCTGCTAAGATTTTCATAGGCTAAATGGTATCAGTCCTGTAGAAACTCAAGTGATCAGTTCATTAAAAAGTCATCAGGAGAGCTGATGAATCTAACATTAGAGTTCATTTAATGAGCTTCAGCAGTCGGATGCTTAGAGCTGTATGACTGAGACTTCTCACCCCAAGTACTGCACTGACTGCAATTTGGGAACGTTTCTGTTAGCCTTGTACTCCTTTGGATCAATAGCACAGCATCAGATTAAAATAACAAAAGGAGTAGAAAAGGACAAAGTAGCAGTAGAGTAAGTTAACTTAAATAGGATTTACAGCACTGAATTTGTAAATTCTCTTGCGCATCCCAAGTCGAGGCCATGCGGGATGACAAGTCCTTTGAAATTCTACCAACCTGAACATATAATATGTTCACAGAAGTCAATGAGTTATTTGTTTGCTTTCATTCCGTTAGGAAAATTTGTATGCAGTCCTTTAGAATTAATAGTGAGCATTAATTCACTGATGCAGAGTGTTCTTAACTGGAAGCGACATGTCACAGAATCATGAAGTCATTGAGGTTGGAAAGACCAATAGATCATCTAGCCCAGCTACCAGCACGTGGCTGTGGCCGTTCCAGATGATGTCACTCAATGAGCATCCACCCTTACAACAAATACTTAAAGTAGAGAATGAGATGTAAAGCATTTTGATGTTATATATAGCATTAGCAATGAGGTATTTCAGATAATTCAGATATTAAGCAGTTGGGCCTATGATTCACAACTTACTAATCCAAAGTCAACTGTACATAAAATAACAGCATAGCTCTCAGGTATGTAAATGTATTTCTGAATGTGAATGAGAGACATCGGGCCTGCATGTTGATATACCAAACAAGCTACACAACTTCTTAATGGAAGTAAACATTGGATCTGTACAGACTGCACATCTGTTTATAAACAGGGCTTTCATGTTGCCGTGTGCATGCTGTTGAGAATTTTAATGTTTACTAATAAAAATGTGGCTCAAATGTATCTTTGAGGATCAAACACTGACAAGGAAACCAGAAAAATCTGTTGGAAAAAAAGAGGTTTTCACAGAATCCTTTAAGGTTGGAGAAGACCTTTGTGATCCTCATGTCTTACCATCAACCTGACCAAAAAGCATAAAGGTGTTTTGTGTCCATTGCTGGTACCTCTACTCCTAAAGGTGCACTGATTTTCATCTAGATGTGTCTATCTTGGTTACAAGTCAGTAAACTTTTGGAGCATGTTTCTTAAATAGAATGAAATATCTTGAAATGGGAAGGATGAGGATCGAGTGCAGTTCCTGGCTTCATACAGGACTTCTGGAGGTTGGTGGCCCTGCCTGCTGCAGGCGGGTTGGAACTTGATGATCCTTAGGGTCCCTTCCAACCCAAGCCATTCTATGGCTGCCTAAAAGCCCTGTGTCTGAGGGCATTGTGCAAATGCTTTGTGGGCTCTGACTGGGTGCTGTGGCCCTGGGCAGCCTGTGCTGGTACCCAACTCTGAAAGCTGTTGATTCTGATCTTCCTGCTTACTTGCTTCTAATGTACCTTTTTCAGTTTTATTTCTTACATCAAACACTACAATTGCCTTTTACTATGTTATTGTTACTTTATGCTTCTTTTCTATTTTTTTTTCCCTTTTTCATTTCTCTTGATTTATATCCTGTACTTTATCATTTCTTGGCAAAAATTCCCTAATATTTTCTTTGTCCAGGTTACTCTTTTGTCCACGCTTCACAAACTTTATTTCCTGGTTTCTTTCCCCTATTCTTCCCAACAGAAGATGCTATTAAGCATTGTTGTGTTATATCCAAAACAAATCACTGTCTCTCCCTGAGGAAATGGTTAAAATTTCAATGAAAGCAGTGCTTGAGGCAGAGGCCTTTCCAATACAAATCCTATTTCTGCCCTCTCTGAGAAAGATCAGCAAATTGATAGGTGAAGAAGAGCATGTGATGGCAGAATGTGCACTGTTTGACTGCAGCTATTCCCAATTAAATGAGGAATGGTCTGTGCACGCATTTGAGTATTGCTTTCTACTTGTCTGTGAACCATTTGGGTGAGTCCAGAGCACTGAGCTCACCAGTGCTATTTTGACAGCATAGGACTTTCATGCTGGGAACAGTGACAGTCTGAAGACAGAAGTAGTCCTAAAGAAAGTCTGCTAAATCAGAACAGTATAATGCAATTATGTGGTGCAGACAACAGTTAACATATCACAATAAAGATAATTAAAAGCTGGTAAATTGTTCTCACTGATAAGATTGGTTACTCAGAATTAGTTTGCAATGTGCTTTTTATCACGTTACTAATTATGCTTATCTTGATTCATATCTTGATCTATAGTTACAGCCATTTTAAGAGAGGAAGAATGACTTGTCTTTTAAACAGTACCTATTGATGTAACACAGCTGCAGCTTAGTGCTTAATTCCACATATTGAGGAAAGCACTTCTTCAGAGGGGTTCTGCGTTTCAGTTAATGACATCAATGTTAGTAAGCATGAAACACGACAGATGCTCGGAATAACTAGGAAACAATTAAAAGTGCTGTAGGAAAGTAATGCTGTCATGAGGACACAGTATCAGATAGTAAAGTGGTCTTCTGACATAAAGTATAATGAGAATTTGTGGCAATAGTCCAGAAACTTTCTAAGGAGAATTAGCATAGGTGAATGTTTGTCAGGGCACTTCCTCACTCAAACTACCAGATTTCTTGAGGAGGCTAAATCAAAGCAAAAGTTTTTGTTGTATTTCTTCGTGCTCACAGGAGGAGTAACTGAATGAATTCTGTGGCCATGTTATAAAAACCACTTTATGTAATCTAACAGTTCTGTCTCCCGGTTACATAAATTTCTGAATCAACAGGATTGGATGGATAAAGTGAGAGCAAGAATTGGATCTATTATCTTTGCATTTGCTGCTCTGATCCTCTGTACTTAGATTGTGTTTTATTGAAAGGAAGCCTGAATAATCTTACTGAAAGAACTTTTCACCCTTATTATCAAGTATTGTTATTCCACTATTTTTTGAGAATTATCTCCATCAGTAGGTAAATATACACACTGTCCTGTATATTACTGGAAATAAAGGAACACAGCTAAAGATTTCTTGTTCTGTAAAACAATTAAGCATTTGCTTATAATCTTAATAGATCAGACTGAAAGTTCTGCCTAGCCAAAGGCATCATGATGAAGGAGTGGCTGCAGGCCAGGCAGAGTTGATCTGTTTAACGGCACACACGGTTCACCATCAGAACGAAGTGCCAGAAGAAGTGATCAAGTAATGAATCTTATGTTTAATTGCGTTTACTTTGTGCATGAAGTTTGCCTTACATTTGAAGACTTCCAAATTAGACTGTGCACGTGCATCACTTGTCCTAACGCAGCCCAAATTGACAAAACAAAAATCTTAGCGAGCCAGTAACCATTAATTAAATAAAACTATGGAATCTGTGGCCATACTCATTGCTGAAAAAAACTAATCAGGCATGAAGCAGATAAAAGGAATTGATGTAAATGAGGAATGTTAACTATTTTTTTTAAGTTACAACTGTTTTATTGAAAACTTAAATGAGATGGTAAAGCTCTGACTCTAAAAGCTGGAAGATTTTTCTATGACAAAAAGCTGCACAGAACTTCATCAAAGGGAGAGTATTTAAAATCAATTTACTGAAAACAGTAATAAGCTGCTTCTATTATGGTTATACTTCATGATGAACAATCTGGTTTGATTATTAGGCTGATTATACAAGCAGTTATTTTTCCTGCATATGTAAAGCATGTATTGACTTCACACTGTGAGTTGGCACAGCTTTAACCTCACGCATTCATGGCAGATAAGCCTCCTGACATCTTGTTCTTTGCCATTATTACAAACACAGCCCACAGGTTTCAAATTAAATCCCTTAACACTTGTGTTTTTGCACACTGACTTCACATCTCTGTTGACTGCCCTCAGCTTTCATGCATATTCTTACATAGACAAGTCAGTTTGCCTCTCATTTGCCTTTATTAAAATGCACGCACCTTATTAGCGAGAGCAGTGCAAGTCGTTTGCACAATTAGAATTCTGAAAGCAGCAAGATAAATATTAACATTGAGGAAAAACACCTTCAGAGTAGTTCAGTAATGCAATATAATGACACAATCTTTAACTTAAATGCAAGATTCTTCTAGGCTAAGAAATAGCTCAGCTTGCTTTTCGCATGCCTATTCTCTTTGAAAACAAGGGTCATAATACTCTCTTGGATGAACTAGATCCAGTGTTCCCTTATCCTAAGTTAAATAAGTAGGAATGGCTTTGGTTTTTAGCGAATGTCTTCTGTCCAATTGAAACAATTTCCATTCCAGCAGCTGCCCCAAATTCACACTCTCCTGCTTTGTGTTCTGCTCATTTCTCCTAACCAACTGCTCTTAAACTAATTTTTTTTTGAGATCTCACCCCGCACTGTTCAGCAATGTTCACCTTAAATGTCTTTGACACATGCACAGCTTGCACGCCCTCCACATCTAAATGTAGAATATATCCTCTTCCTGAGAACCTTATTTACAGTACTTGAGGTACTGGTGTCCTAACAGCAGTATCCTCAGAAAGACCTGCAATTATTATTTGGCTCTAAAGACTAAATCCCACGGCGCTGTGGGACCCAGCCCCACAGAGGATGGGGTCAGGGATGAGACACACCAATAGCTGCTGCCTCGACATTTCACTGCAGCTGCTCATGTTGGTCTAATTGTAAGAATAAACAAAGAATAGGCATTCTCTAGATCCATCAAACCACAGTCACTTCCATCAGCCTTAAAGTTTAAGGCTATTTGTTTTCCCCTAGGTTCTTGCTTGCTTTGTTTTTAAACCAGCAGTGGGTTTTAACTCTACAAGCTGCGGGGAATGGCAGAAGCACGCGCTGGAAGTGTTTTCTGTGGGAACTTCAGGAACCAGAATAAATACTCCAAGTTTTGCTGTGAAAATCCTGCCATTTGCCACTTTGTTTATCTTATTTTTCAGCCGTTCTTGACTTTTGTGATTTACCCCAGTCTATTTGCTTTAGAGCTGCCCCCTCACTGATGACATTCCCTGCCTGTCAGAGGAAGAAAAAGGAGTAACGGGAGTTCGGGCCTCACAGACAGAAAATACTACACCAGTTCTGTATTTTTTTAAATAACAATCACAGCACTTGCCACTAAACTGGGAGCAGATCAGAACTGGTGTGAGGTACTGAAGGATATGGGAGCTGCTGTTTTGAGAGAGGTATTCATGTTAAACAATAGTCTGAAGAAACGCACTCCAAGTTTCATTCAACTCAGATGTTTTTCTGATCACATTTGATAGAGGAAACACGTAACATCCTTCTGCCAGCTACAAGATAAGGATTTCTAGTGCCGAAATTAAAATTTACAGTAAGACTTTTAATAAAAAAAGCATCTGTTTTGATTTGGCTGTTCATTTATGATGTAATTATTCTCCAGATCTGCTTTGATGCAGGTTGTATTGCTGAGTTGTCTTTGCTTGTGAAATTATAGGCATTTATATAATTTCACGCAAACAAGAAAAATCTGATTATATATAATTTTGTCATAATTAAACATGAGTCCTCTCCTGTGATTTAGAAATGAACAATACATTCAGTGCAATATTGATTAATTCATCCACTTTTGAATCAGTTTATTTTGTAAAAAGGACTGCATGGCCACCAGCTCTTGTATAAGAAATAAGGTATGACTTATTTCTTATGGGCTGCTTCTTTGAAGCCCAGTTCTACCTCTCTGTTCTACTGCTGAACAGAAATCACTCATGCTGGGTTTCCTGTGTTTTTGTCAAGAGAAGTACTGTGAAGACCTCCCAGCAGAATCTTCTCCAGAAAGCATCCTGGATAAGGACTTTCCTATGACTGCCAGCCAAACCCAAACTGCAGTTGATAACAACAGCTGCAGGTGTGCTTGTCACCTGCTGTGGTTTGACTGGCTGTTCACAACACTGCACCAAGGCACAAGTGTCCTCCACATCGCATTTCTCACTTCCTAGAAATACTGCACACTGTGCATGCAGCCCGTTTTCTTTTTTCAGTTGACTGTGACAACGCTGGGTGACTGAGTCTGAGGTGAATAGACAGGTGTGCATTTTGCTAGGTAGATAGTGGGGATTTGCTCAAGCCTGCGTTGTTTTAAGGCTGCTGGGATGCTAAAGGAAGAAGCCCAGGGAAACAATCTGCCTTCAGTTTTCTCACAGTAGTTACTTGGATACCATAGAATCCCAGCAGGAAGTAAATCAAAGAACTCATCTGATCAGTGAGGCTGTATGCTGAAGTAGATATGTGCAGTCCTGGCTTACCGCCTAAGTTAGCAATAACTAATTAAACTAATTTGGGGTCCTCCCAAATTAGCAAGTATTAATTAAAAGTATAAGACTGAAAAGAAAAGAAAAAAAAAACAGTGAAAGAAAAACCAAATCCAGCAAGGTTTTGGAGCTAGAGCTTTCTGCATAACAGTAGCCTATGTAGATGTACAGGAGCAGTGACTACTACTAAAAGGAGGAGGTGGGAAATAGACAAGTATTTACACTCTACAGCCACACCTTTATCTCATCTGAAAATAATTATAACTGTGAAAAGCTAATTAGAAAATGTACAATTTCTCTGGATAGAGCACATGATTAGAATGACAGAAGACCAAGATGTCCGAGTCTTCTCTGAAGAACATCCCTGAAGAACACTGCATTTACATCTTAAATGAGGAGGAGGAGGAATAGATATTAGAGGAGGAAATCCTGTTGTAAACTTCTCACATTTAAACAAATTATACCTCTTGCAGACAGCTGGAGTGAACTTTAGGAGCAGCCAGTTTCTCTCCTGCAGTAGCTTTATGTGAAATTGAACATAGAAATATCTGTTATTTTCCCCAACATCTCTAATCCTAGATGGGTTTGGGCTTACTTGTACTGTGTTAATTTTTGCTTTCTTTTGGCATTCTTTGTTCTCAGTGGTCCTTGTAGGGATCTCATACATGTTAAGATTGTCTGAGAACATTGGAGACAGTTGGGAGCCTTGCTGGCCTGGATACCTGCCAGAAAATATATTGCTGAATACTGAAATCACAGCATCTAAGATGAATGCTGCAACCCCCTCATCCCTTTGTTTTGGCTGAAACTCTCAAGTGCCCTGGAGGTATCTACTGCGCTTAAGTGGCTGGGAAAGTAGAAAATAATAGCAGCTCATAGGTCAATTATAACACAGCATGAGAAACTCAGCCACATGTTATAAGAATTAAAATAAACCGTTTGGATTTGGCTGCCTGAATCCTGAACGTTCACCATAGTATGAATGAGGGACAGCTGGACATAAGCAAACTTACTCTTCCCAATTAGACTCGAAGGTAGCGGTCATTCAGTGAGCAGTTCTTTCTTTGGAAACTCGCGCCAATATCTCTGGTTTAGGTTTAGAATGACTGTTTCAGCCATCACTCAAGACTTGTGTTGTTTTTTTTTAAAAAAGCCTATATCTGTTAATTTAAAGGCAAAAGCTTGCTTCAAGAGTTAGTTGACTTTCAGTAGCAGAGCTTTTATGTTGTGTTTTGTGGGTGCAAGTACAGAAATGGTCTAGAGTGCATCTGACTGTCCGATTTGCAGATCCCAATTGGATAGGCTGATCCAGAATTGCATGGGTTTGCTTGGTCTCCTTGGAGAGAAAAAAGGCATAAAGGACACAGTGCCCATTTGCTCTTTAATATGCAGAAACCCATTTTACTGCTTCAGGAGAATTCTGTTCTCCAAAAGGAAAAAGTGATGGGTACTGATTTGAAGGTCAGGCCATACTTGTGCAGACATTTTTTTCTTTAATTCTTTAAATCTGTGGGTCTTAACAGAAGTTTTCAAAAATTTCCTAAATGGCTCTCAGCCCGTGCTGAGGGAGCTGATCATAACCACAAGGAACACAGTGCAGGGGAACTGGTTGCTCAGGATCCCCAAAGCCCAGCAAGAGGCTAGCCAAGAAATGGGCCTCTGCCTAGTTCAGCTGTCCCTCATCTTCGCTGTGGGGAGACAGACTGCCCTGGTATGTGAAAGCCAGCAAGCTTTGACTGAGGAAGAGAGATACCTCACCTGAAAGGAAAAGCAAAGTGACTTCTTAGCTAAGCAGATGCTTGGTTGGCAATTAAATGCTGATAATAATTTCCACTGAGCGTACTGAAATTAAGATTCTACATCTGTCAGTTTGAACCCGAGCATTGCAGCACCATATAATTTCCTGCACAAGCAGCCTTTTGCTAATCACCTGTAACAATCTAAGATTAAGTAATGCTGCTAGGCAAATGCTTCTGATACTTGTTCAAATGAATCTCTCTGGCATCTCTTCTCACTTCTGAAGTACTGAGAAAGTGGCATGAACTAACTTGAAATAGTAACATTTTCAGCTGCTGGAATGATAGCCATGCACATACTAGCATTTGCTTAAATGATGTGATTTATGAGTC
The DNA here is from genome assembly GCF_026119805.1 of Tympanuchus pallidicinctus. NCBI lineage: Eukaryota > Metazoa > Chordata > Aves > Galliformes > Phasianidae > Tympanuchus > Tympanuchus pallidicinctus. The sequence goes on from NW_026294722.1 coordinate 3,121,297, forward strand.
GCATCTGAGTACCTGACAGGCAAGAAAACACCAGCCATATTATGTAGCTCTTTCTGAATCCTGCTGAAAAGACTCTGAGACACTATTGAAGTTCATCTCCTTTGGTTTTGAATTTTTTGCCTTAGAAATTAAGAACAGACATACTGGGAGAACGATTACATTTCCATCTCCGATTAATAAACGAGCACATAAGCTCACAAAAATGTTTGCTTGGGCATTCTAGATAGAATTCTTATGCTTGAAAAATTTGCATTTGCATTTATTTTTGGACGATTGAGAATGAAGCTCGAATACATTTTCTTAGCTATAAAGCATACTCTAAGCATCAAGCTTGCAAGTTGCATAGAACAGAAGGCGCTTCATTAGAAAGATCAGAAGTGTTATCTGAAATATCAGCCTCCTCCTTTGCTTAGGGCTGCGATTCATGGTTCTTATCACTTGTAATTACACCATATTGGCCACCCCTGCCAGTCTCTTGGAATTTACTGTCTCTTAAGAAAGCCAGCAGACATGTAATGGGCCCATAGTTCCCATACTGAGCTCTTAATGTGAAACTGAAGTTGATTATGACTTGCGAACTGCAGCAACTAAGGCCGAAAGCACGTGTGCCCTTTTGCCTCTCCAGCTGGGAAGGCAAAACCTCTGACACAGGCCAAGCCACAGCCTGGTCCCACAGAGAGATGCATTTACATAATTAGAATAAGAAAAAAGGTATCATATGTTGGAAAAGTGGACTCAACGAGGAACCTCTTCAAATAACAATAATAAAATACCGCAGTATTTCATTTCTTGTTAATACAGTGCGGAAAGACATCTGTAAGAGCGGTGAAAGGTTCCTTATCCCTTTGCAATTTGTTTGCCATGAAATAGGGGTTTCACATTTGGTTAGACCAAGCAAAATTCCTTCTTTCACTCCAGCCTAAATCTGAGCAAGAAGTTGAATAACAGAATTTTCCCAGAGAGTTTCCAGCATTTCTCACCTTTAAAAATACAGGAACTTCTCCATGTTTCTGTCTCTGAAAGCCAGCAGCAAAAAAAAAATTATCTAAAATATGACTATCTAACAGTTCTGGCAGAAGGTATCTGCATTAGCCAGTTATCATTCCTTACTCTGAACAGTATAGAACAGACACACAAAACATGGCAGCATGAAATTACTAATACTGTTTAGTTACAAAGGGAGACTTGCCCCTAACCCTGAAGACAACAGACAGCTTCTCAAAAGACTGCATGAGACAAAGGGACAAAATCAACTCAGAGTAATCAACTCTTAGTCTTAGGACTAATTTGCATATTCTTGATCTTCTCTGGTGTTGAGGCACAGCCACAGAATGAAGGAAGTGCTGAAGATACAGAACAGTTTCTGCACAGACGTTAAGCGGAAGGTCTTTCAGTAGCAGATGCTGCTCTCATGGTTGCTAGCACACAGAAACACTGCTGCTGGTTTTGTATCTTTCTGGGATAGATCCATGTATGATGGGCGTGCTCTGCTCCAGGCTGTGGAAGATGAGGTAGGCTGTTACAAACTAGTACGTACTAGCAGCAGTGCAGAGGTTTGAATAACTGATTTGCATCAGCAGAACTGATGTTACATCAGAAGTTATTGCAGAGATTACAAAAATAATGCTTCTGAACCTTTCAGCCCACCATGAGTGTGGGAAAATGGAAGATTAGCTGCTTCCCAATTAATAGCAGACGAAAGAAGTCCAAGTACATGAAGTTAGCGCTTCCAGACTGATTATTCAGACCTTGCCCTATAACCTCCCTCTAACCCTGCTATAACCGCTCTTATTTCCTCTCCCCAACTCTTTTTTTCTCCCACCTCCACTCCTTTTTCTACCCTTGGATCTCTGTGGATCTGTGGTTTGCATACCCAGCCCTCGAGTGCGCTGAAACTTTGGTGAGTCTCCAGCCGTTGTGTGCTGTGAATCTGCTATTGAGATACTTTCACAACGTTTAGGAGAATAACTTTTGAGACATTGGCACGGAGTAATGGAGCATGTCCTGTCCTGATATTACTGGCTATAATCCACAAGTGAACAAAGCATGCCAGACTTTGGGAAATACAGAGAATTCTTACTCTTTCTTGGTCTGCTGCTGTAAAGAATATGTATCTGCATGATTTTTCTCTGGGAGATCATGCAAGGAAGAACACCTTGCTTATTCTCACATTTGAGACTCCATGGGTCACATTCCTAAACACAATGCAATAAACTTCTTTTGAGGTTTTTTTTTCTAGCTACTTTACAGCTTCATAAAAGCTTGAGTTGTCTGAGAAGTTGTGATTGGAGAACTTTACATAAGCATAGGGTCTGATTTTTTTTTGCCATTATTGTTTGCATCACTAGCTCTGTTTCCTAAAATACCTTAATTGGCTCCTAAAATATACAACATTTGTGGTTGTCCCAACAGGAGGACTGTGCCATATGGGCTCTCCAACTACAGAGGCAGCTTTAGAGGCAAAAGATCTACAGGCCAGAATCAAAGTATTTCCCAGCCTTCATTCCGGTGCTCTTGTTTGGATATTTATGACAAACAGTGTATGCAGTTTTGCAGAAGAATGCAAGACAGAAGAAGGTGGGTACCTGTTCTTAATTATTGTCCACATTATTTGATTATTTCATGCAAGTTCATTATGGCATGTATCAAAATAAGCTGATTGAGAAATGTATTGATTTTAAATCAAATTCTCATATCTAGTAGCATAGGCTGACCCTGGGTAGCAGCCAAGCACACACGCTGTCACTTGTTCCCTTCCCTCTCACATGGGATCAGGGAAAAGTTGGTAAGAGCAAAATGGAGAAAACTCAAACATGGTGATAAAGTCAGTTTAACAGGTGAAGAGGGAAAAAACCACCAAAAGCCAACAGGCAGCGCAGAGGGTGTCAGCACCTCCTGCACAGGCTGATGTCCAGCTACTTGCCAAGCCATGGCTGCTGTAAAAGCTAAAATCCCCCTTCTTCTGTTTACTGCTAGGCATGAAGTTAGATGTTACGGAATACTGCTTTGGCTAATTCAGGTTACCTGTCCTGCTTTTATTCCATCCCAGTCTCTTGCCACTGCTGGCCTACTCTGGGGGTGGGGACAGAGGAGGAAAAAGAGAAAGCCTTGATGCCATGCAAGCACCAGTCAGCAATACCAGAACAGTGGTGCACTGCCAACACTTCTCTTCATCACAAATCTAAAGCACAGCACCACATAGGCTGCTGTGTCAAGAGTTGATTAACTCCGTCCTAGCCAGACTCAGCGCAGTAATGCTTTAGTTACTGTGTGCAGTTTTCTCTTTATGATGTATTCTTGAAACAGCAGATCTCCTATCCAGCTGGGACATTAAACAGAACAAGTCAGAGCATTTTTAATATTGGATTCATTTAGAATAAGAAAAATGCAGAGTTGTATGCAATCTAAAGAAAAGTCTGACACTGTCACTTCATGAATCGGTGTGTAAGGGTAATCGATGGGGGAAATTAACAGTTCTCTCATCCTCAGAAATCACGGATCAGTGAAAACAACAGAGAAGGACCAGTGCAGGGAAGAGGAGCACGCGTTCGTTCAGTAGCACAGTTTGGAGGATTCTGAACAGCCAGGTACAGCTCAGGTGGCCACTTCTGCTTACTCTTGAATAGAAATATTTCTCCAAAATTCTGTTTGTATTTTCGTGAGCCTGAATTCTTTCATTTGAACATTATGGGCAGATTTGGCCCAGTAGATTTTTTTTTTAATACAATGTATTACACACAATTACTACAACCTTCCTCTTGCTGCTCCAGCTCCTTCAGAAATTGGATTCTTTGGCTATAAGCCAGCACACATTTTGGAAAAAGTCCCACCTTTTTTTTTTCTTTAAGGGTAAGAGCTGTTCCTGTCTATCATCTCTTTACTCAGTTAGCACTGTACAACTTAAGCTACACGTGACAGTGCACAGCTCCACTAAAACTGACATTGTCAAGGTACAGCAACCAAACAAGCTGTGGAAAACATTTGGAGGGGAAATAAATCTGCTTTAAGTTTCAGATATGAAGAGGTTGCAGTGACCTCGTAGCAAGTTTCCGAAGATTCCAGTTTCAAATCTGTGCTTACTACCTTTAATACTATTGCAACATAAGAAATGAAAACAGTGTCACAATAAGCAAATACTTCCAGTTCTGGGTGAAATGAAGCAGCCCTTAGAAATAGGGAACTTCAGAAATAAAAACAAATCACCTCATTACCCCCAGCATTATAGCTGTGGAGGGAAGTCCCTAGAATTCTTTTGTTACAGGTATGTAAGCAGAGCTGGCTAGGCATCTGGGCAGGATTTTCTCTGTGTTTATAATCAAAAAGATGAAGCAGAGTTCTGTTGGGATGTGGGCAGTTCGGACTAACCCAGCAGGTGTTGTTTGTTTGATTCTTCAGCTTTAACATTTGCTTGCTGAAGCTCAGAAGCAACAGCTTGAGCTACAACTCTCCCTTGAGATGGACAAAATTGATGCTTCAGTCTGATGCCAGCGGAGACTTCAGCAGTATGCAACACTTTCATTTCATCAGTGCTGTTCTGAGGGCACGTGAACCTGTATGAAGAAGCTCCCTCCATGCTCCCCTCCTGAGAACCTCAGTGAAGGATCTGTGTCACCTAACCTGGCAGGGAACGGATCATCACTGGAGAAAAATTCAAAGGCAGATCCAAACTCCAGCGAGTTTCAGGAAACGTTTTTCTACCTGGTTTAAAAAGTACGATAGAAACATCCTGTTTCACTTTACTGCTTGCTACATGTCTGAAGAATCCACCCAGTGTTATGTGGGCAACAGTAATTGGACAAGGTGATGAGTTAGAGGTTGCCTGTATGTGGGTGCTCAATAAGAATAAACAGATACAAAATGTTTCCTTTGTTAATGTATGCAAGCCTGAATCATCATATTGTAACTCTGTGGCAGATGTTTAAATAACATTATCTATGCAGAATAAATATGAACATCTAATATAAACATTACTATAAACTATAGCAAGTTAAGAGTATACATTGAGTATTCAATAGATTACCAAATTTATGCACAAATTATTCCTGCACTATGAAGTTCCATTCAAAGACATTTACAGTGATTATTTAGGGATGTGCTGTAATTGATGAGCAGAACTCCAATAATTAATCCCAAAGAATTTCCTAGAGATGAAAGGGCAGGACTGTGGAACTTCAAATGAAACTTCACACACAAGAGTTTACTGTACTGGACCACATACTATCCAAAGCACTACGTACATTATCATCCATAGTTCATACATTCATCTTTGCTAGTACTTTAAATCACATTGTTATCTCTTCACTGAACAACTTGGAAACTTGGCAATAAGATTATTATATCCACCCCGGACACTTTTCAATGTAAATGATTTCTTCAGAAATTATGGAATTCTTATTTTTTTATTTTTATAGGAGGATGCAAGAGTGAGTAAGCTAAAAAAAAGCCTTGTTCAGTAATATAATTTAAAAAGAGAGAGGAAACCCCCCTACTTGTGACATTGGAGATGTTTGGGGCTTTTTTGTTTGACTGAACTTCATGCAGACTTTCCCCAAGGTGCATAAGTTAAACTGCAACCAGATTACATTAAATTATATTTTATCAGAAGATGGAGACTAAAACAAGAACTGCAAAATAAAAGGAACTTAATGGTAAAAAAAATAAAATAAATGGTTATATGGACTTAAAACAGTGGTAATAGGTTTTGTTTGAACAAAGAAAGGGAGGTCTTTGCCAAAATATATGATATATTTTATATATATGTGGATATATTTCATAAATAAATTATTATAGTTATAAAAGTAAATATATTTGTCAGTTATTGCATTTGTTTCAGTGTCTTATTTGCTGTGCAAATGACTTTGTACATTAATAGAAAACGGATTATTTATTGTATGGAAACACTTCACATATTTTCCCACTCTTTTTTTTCTAATTATGAAGAATGCTCAGTGCTCATTTATAACACTTATCATCAATTATCATCACCACCTGGATTTTTTTTTCTCCTGCACGCACAGCTCATACAAAAATCTGCCATCTTCAAGAGATTGATAGTTCTGAAAGTTTGAGTGTGGAAACTAAAGGAAAGTCGTGCGATCACAACCATGCATAAAAGGTTAAATCTCAGTTTTGTGTCCTTTTTACAGTAAATATAATCCCTGTCTGAGTTCACACACCTCCACGCTTCTAAACTTGCACAGAAAATAATCACTTCTCCCTTCAGCACGCAGGTAGAAGAGCCCATGAATATTATTGCTCCTCCAACAAAAAATAATTCAGCACTTCACAACACGAAAGTTGCTTTCAAACAGTTCTTGGAGCTCTGGAGCATAGCTAAAAACACTGTGCCAATGTACCTCTAGCACTTCATATAAAAATCCATCTATCCCGAATGCAGCCAAAACATCAACATGAGAAATAGCTCAGAACAGGAAGAGACGACAATCAAAGCTTACTGTAGGCACATCCAGATGGTTTCTGAAATGCAGATCCCCAAGCACTCTGAGTTCTGGGCAACCGTAGGTTTGTCTGACAATAGCTAACAGTCACAAAATTATTGCCTTGTTTTCTGTATGTTTGTGGAACAATGTACCACTTGCATGCCCCAGGTCTCAGGGACTCAGTCTGCCCGTTCTTAGTGGTACATACATTAGGCTAATTTGGAATCCAGTACTTAAATTACACACAAAACTAATTGAATATAAAACTGGGGAAAGGTTTTAAGTGAGAGAATTCCTACAGTGTGATAAACCACAACAGGATGATTTGCAGAAATAAATGTATCTCCACGTACAACATTAGCATCGTTAGGTATACAGAACTATTCTGGGATGTTGTTTGGAGGACACTGCTGTGTATTTTTCTAACATGTTCCAGTTCTTACTCCACCCCACGTACAGCCATTTATATTTAACTCTCTTCTAATTCTGTCAAAGTGCCATAGTTCTCATTCTAGTTCTCATTGATAAAAGTGCAATTTTCAGTTGTTAATAAGAATGATAAATGATCAGAAGTCTGGAAGACAATGTAGGAAGGAGGCTTGGAAGAATTTCTTCTCTAAGTTTTTCTTAGAAAAGAGAAGGAAGAAGGGTGTGTGTGAAGGCAGCCAGAACATGCAAAGGCCTGCAGCAGAGAGGAAAGCAGCTTGTCATCCTGTGTCCCCACAGCGTAAGAAAAAGAATGGGGGCTTACAGTGCAGTGAAGCCCATTCACGTTAAACTTATCAGTGAGAATGGTAAAAGGCCACGAGGACAACAGTCATCATCATCCATCATCATCTCCACTTCTTGCTCCTTGTCTGCGCCCTGTGAAAGGCAGACTTTGGTGCCCAAGGGGTCAGAGCTATGAGCGTGCTGCTTTCCTGCACTAAGGGAGCTTTTCCCTGTGCAGAGTTCACGTTTCCTGTACATCAGAGTAACACATCTCCTGCTTGCTGTACCCTCTTTTGAGGACACCATTCTTTCACTTCTCATCTTCCCACAGATTATACAGCCTGATTATAAATTACAAATTTATAAATTTTAAAAAGCCTGAGAGCTGAGCTCTTCAGTAGATCTTTCTCCTGTTAAATCAACACAGAGATGACAAGGCATGAAGGAGGAAAGGAAGCAGAGTTTCAGTTGACTTTGAGGAAAGAGACTTAATCTTTACAAATAAATCTGGACAAATCAAAATATGCCATTGATTTATTAACTTCCCTTACTGAGGGTTGTTTTTAATTGAACTGAAGCTTATGAGATACATGGGTGGGAGAAGATGGTACACTGTAAGGTTGTCACACATGCAAAAATAATTTTCTCTTGGCTAGACTGACAAATCATTCCTCATCTGCTTCATGAATGTGCTAAAAGGAGTTTACTATGTCCTCCAACTTGTCATTAAATACAGCAGAACTGAATTGGGTTTCCTCTGTAATAAAAACCAAAGCTGTTGGCGTGATGTGCCAGCAAAGGCTGAATTAAATGTTTTTGATGCCTTTCTATCCCTGACATTTGACATCTAAGCCCTCCTCTTACAAAACACAGCTGAGGGAAAATGAGTTTGCAACAAATTTCTTTGTGACAAAAATGCAAATATGTTGCGTGCACTGTAATATTCTCTTCATAATGACCAAAGGAAATAGTGGCCAACAATTCTGGTATGTGTTCTTACCAGATCCACCCTAGAACACCTCTAGTCATGCAGCACTCAAGCTGGAATGATGTTCCTATTGGCAACGCTCAGCAACTTTTCCATACACACAAGATGTTACTATTCTGAATCGGTCTTCAGAACAGCTAAGCAAAAATAACACTGCTGTGAAAAACTGCAGAGATTCACCATGAAAGTTTGGCTCAACATGATTTAAGATGACAAAACTGCACATCTTATAAAAGTAAAATGGAGGCTGACAAGCACAGCTGAAAAATGTGAAGTTATTGTTAGAAACGAAACAGATTCCAACCGTATGAACATCAAATCTGTAAATCCATAGCTTGAAATCCACTGGAATAGAATTCTGGCAAAATTGCAAACAGATGAGATTGGAAACAACCTGTTTTCACTACCAGAGTTTTGCAAAGGAAAAGACAGAACCTGGAGAGCTTTATAATACAAAGAAATGTCAGGATTGAGAGACTCACAATATATTAAGTTAAAGCACATTGAGCTTTCTGTTTACCTTACAGTGTTATCTTGCCAAACTTAACTTAAAAGCAAATTTTAAGTATTTTAACTTCCAAAACTCTCAGTGTTTTGGAAGACAAGCATGCCTTGGTTTGCACTCCAAAGTTCTCTCTGTATCTGAGTGACCCACGCTGATAGCCAGTAGCACAGTTGAGACACGAAAAGGTTTTGGAACAAAGTTCAAGTTCTGCCATGAGAAAAACTTCACAGAATTCTCAGGCTGTTAGTGAGTCTTAGCCTAATGTCACAGTACTATCCACACTGATAACACACACACACCACTAGTTCCAGCTTAGATCTCATTTTATCTTGATGTGCTCTTGGCATCTTCAATCTAGCTGTGATGTAGCTCTCTCTAGATGGACTTGAGATTCATTCTGCGAGAATTCAGCATATTGGAGCAAACTATTGGAAGTAAACATGAGTTCCTAGTGCAGCAACACTGTGAGTATTAACACAACAGAAGCGAGTGCACAAGCTGAGGCTGTGGCTACGAAGCAGCTGGTGCCCTATGCCAGTGTTTCATGAGATGGGCAGCTCTCAGAGGAGGGACAGACGGGCTACACTGACAAAACACAAAGTATATGACAGCCTGAGCTTGAGAACAATAGTGATAATGGTATTGGGGTAGTGTTATCCCATTACCCTGCTTGTGTGATGAAGCAGATTGTTATGCTATGAGGTGATGTCTGTTATTTAGCACGTTAAAAGAGAGACTATGCTCTTGTCCATTTGGAATTAGTTTTCCCAGTGCAAAAGCACAGGGGAATGCAGAGAAAGATAAACATCTAATTCATTAACTCATTAATAAGAGAAAATAGCTTGTGCTGATAAAGGAAACCCAGTTTATGAAGATGTCTCTAAATGGACACATGATCCATTTCAGAATTTAACCCCAAATCACACAATGACTTTTTTCCTGCTCACCATAGCTGCAATAGGAGTCACTGTTGTATGGGAGCTACTGAGTCATGGCCTGAACCTCTGATTGATCACCTGAGGCGAGCCATGAGCCAGCCAGAGGAGCACAGCTGAAGGCAATTCACTGTGCTGCAGGAAGGGAGGGAGCCTGGCTGCACCCCTCCTAGACCTATTTAAGAGCTGGCTGCCAGTGGGGAAGGATCTTGTCTGGAGATCCCTCCTTCTGGTGTTTTGTGGTGAGCCCAGCACAAAGGTAAGCCTTCCATTTATTCTCTCTTGTTATCATAGTCCACTTTGCCTAACTCTCTTGTTTATTTTGTGATTGTAACATCTTGATATCCATTGATTATACACACAGTCAAAGATTTTTCTGTGTGTTCTACACTGTAATAAATAATGTACAATAGATGGCTCATTGCACGCAGGGAATCAACCTTTCTAATTTAGATGAGCTAACAAATACAACTTCAAACATAGAGTAGGTATGTTAAACTGCTTTTCTCTTCAGCCAAGTAGTCCTACAAACATGAATTCAAAAAGTTCTGGGTTACTAATGAAGACAAGGCTGGTAAAGACAGAGCCTAGCAGAAAACAATAATCCAGTCCTTGGCCAGTATTCTCGAAGCAGATGAAGTGAACTATGTAATCTATGTAAAGAAGGTGTTGAAACCAAAGCCCAGATGGTCTTTTAGAAGAAGATTCCTGGAAGTGTGCATGTTTTCCCTCAGTGCTGATACTGCTAAGATTCCCCAAAGTGGTGTTTCTTTAATCTCTGCTTTGTTTCATTATACCTCAAAAGAGAATTCCATTGGTTTCCCAAGAATGAAGCCAGTTCACAGCTCTTCCTGGTGCCAGTTTGGACAGTTGTGGGTCAGCTAAGGGTCATGTTGTGCAGTGATTTTAAGACACTATAATTAAGTACCAGATTGAATCTGAGCTTTGGAATTCATGAATGTGAAACCTTTCTTTATACAAATCTGATCATGAATTAAAACATTCAAAACATTTGCGCCAGACCCTGAGGTTTGCCTTTGATTAACATTCTTTAAGCAGAATTCCAAAGAGATTGGATAATTTAGCTCTATATTTGAGGGAGCACAGAAGAAAAAAAAAAAGCTTAAGGACAGGAAACTTTGCACCAGAGTTCCATAACCATAGAACCACAATTCTGATCCTGCTATCCCATCATGGGATCTTGGGCTAATTACTTACACACACTGACACACAAGCGAGGCCAAATACAAAGCCCAAGTTAAGACTCCCACAGGCCTTACCCACATTTCTTTCCATAAAATACTTCTACTCATAAGCACTCTGGTTGTGTCAGGATAGGTGAACGATCAGTGTCTTCCAGAGAAGCTGCCACTGTTCCTCTTCAGGTATTTTCAGGAATGGGTCTTGCATTACCCAGCAAATTTGTTTTTTTTTTTTTTTTTATTTTTTGAACACACAAAAGACAGCAGCACAACGCCTGGAGGAGCACACACACATAAGCTACAAGCTCAAACATTTGGTTCCGGTGGTGATTCAGAGAAGCGCCGAGACACAGCACAGTCTGGCTGCATGTTGAGGCCCATGCTGTTTGTCCTGAAACAATTTTTATTGCTCTGGCTGATTGGTTCCAGCCTCCCTGGAACCCCCACGCTGACCTATTTCAACCAAATGGCTTAGAAACATGTTAAAATGAAAGCTGATATGTCATTACTGTTAGATAATATTAGGTAGCATTAGTAGAAGCCTAAAGAAAATTAAGCAAGAGACCATTTGATTATTAACTCACTGGCAATATAGATTTCATGCAACTAATGCACATAGGGTCCACTGTGTCAACATGTTCAGAAGTGTTTCCATACTGCAACCTCTTGTTACCAGCACCAGAGATGAGGACTCGCAGCACTGCCCATACCTTCTTTCAAAAGGCACTGCCTGCTTCCAAAGCTGCTTCTGCCTTGCCTGCCTCACTGCAACAAAAAGTACCAAGTTCAAAATAAACACCATCTATTGGAAGAAATTTCAAGTTCCAATCTTCTCTAATTTTCAAGAAATACTGCTGAAGAAAGATCATAGCATCGATACAGAATGTAAAACAGAGAGGCCTCCAGCATCTGTTACCTCCACTGCAGCAAGTGTAAGTTCAGCACAATCTTACAACAGCTTCATTAGAAAACAGCCGCCAGCATTTTTGGTAAGTGTGTTTTTGTCATCTGGGCTGAATAAGGCATGACTTAAAAAACAATAATAATATTACTTTTATAGAAGGATGTCTAACAGTGTGAACTGGAACATCAGTGGTCCAGAAAATTCCTCAGTCAGCTCTGCAAGTTTTCCTCAGTCTCCACAGAATGCAGTTCTCACTCTTAGCTTTTGTGCTTCATTTGTTTCTCCTATTTCAGACTGCACTCTTTGTAGATCTCATTTATGGAAAACAGCCTTATGATATTTATTGAGCTTGTTTTTTTTCCCCACTTAAAAGCCACAGGAACACTGCACACAGCATCACAACATTTTCATTTCTCTGTCACACGTACCACTAATCTGCCTGCATTCACCAGCAGCTCCTCTTAAATTACTGTCCCTTCCTCACTCATCCTCCCTATCCTCACACCACTACACATTCCATACAGCCTGCACATTAACTCAGCCCATCATGGTTAAACAATTACCTTGCTGGGGAGCCTCACTTGATTCAATGTCAGAATGTGAGGTGTTTTTTAATAATCTACTGCTGTAGATGTAGACCTATTACAAAGAGATCATTCAATTGTTTATCCATGTCTGCTGTTACCAGCATTTCCCTAATATCCAAGAGTTCAGTCATAGTGCTTTTGAAGCAGCGGCTACCCAAGGATCTCATTCTCCTACTGCCATTCTATGGCATTGCAAGAAGTCTTCATCGTTCCATGATGCTATGATTTGACCATCTACCACTTGATCATCTTGCTTCTACAGAGAACACACCTACACTCTCACATTTTCCTTACTGCATGGCATGCACCATGGCTACATGAAGCTCTCGTGAGAGATGCCTCACAGACACAAAAGCTCCTCTGTGCAGCAACAGCAGGAGCACTGCAGGATATCTGTGCTGCTCCAGAGCGTTGCAGTGTGAAGAACAGTTCACGTGAATACAGTCTGGTTCATGCAAATATCATTTCATTTCTGTATCTCGTTGTCCCTCTCCTCTGACACCACCAATATGGTGGTGTGAGCATGCTATGAGCAGCTCTGGTTTTATGTAGATTTGTTGCTCATACTCACAGAGAAGTCCTCATATGGGAATGATTTGTGGTCAAGAATAATCTGATCTGCACTTAATCGATACAGACATTAATCCTTGAGTGTCTGCTGAATTATCCAAACGCTTGTGCAAGTTGCTTTCTTTTGTTGTCACATTCCACCTCACATACTCTGTTAAAATCCAGTGCATTTTAAGTGCTGGAGGCAACTGAATTTATTTAGATTTAAGGCTATAATTCCTGTGTTAAGTAGGTCTGTAACAGCCACGTAATAACAGCTTCTCAGTATTCTCAAGCCTTGACTTTATGTAACAAAGCTTTGATGTGCCAAAGTTACTAGCAGTGTTGTCTTCCACATCTGTACCTTTTCCATCTAAGGAAATTTAAAGAATTGCATCTTTTCTCGAAAGTCCAACTTTTGCAGTAATTCCTGAAGGTTGAAATGAAAGACTGGAGAGCAGCAAGACAATGGTAAGTTTAACAGTTACTTTTATAATCAATATTTAATTAAAAGCTTTTTAAAATATTTTTAACCAATGTAGAGTTTAGGGATTATTTGAGAGAAGTCTCTAGCAAAGGACAAAAGCTTTACAGTTTGTTTTCTACTGAGGGTGATTATCTACAATAAGTCACATTATGGCCCATCCAGCCCTGAAGACTTGGCTGATTAGATTTGGTGGCACACCTTATCCTTACAAAACTCAGTGCTGGTCATAAAATCCATTGGAAACAGTGGCGGTACTCCAGGAATTAATGTGAAAAACCTTTCCTAGCAGACACACAGGGGAAAGCATAAATATCTATTCACTTTGGAAGCGTTGCCAGAAAAGAATGTATTTAGCCTCCTTGAGGACTGCACAGATTCTACCACACAGGCCAGGAGATCACTGTTAGCATTGTGACATGCCGTAACTTATCCACTGTTCTCAAAGCAATGCAGGCACATAAGAAGTTATCACCATTTCTGTTTCACAACCAACAAGCTGAGGCTGTGAACTGAGCGCTGCATGTCCCAAATTCACCATCTGGAAGCAACGCTCTAACAATAAGACTGTGTTCATGTCAGGGGTTATCTCAGCATTGGAGAGATCAGAAATACCTACCTTTTAAATACGTAATATCTTGCAAAATTCAAGTTCATGTTGCAAGTGCATCTGTATTTACACAGAGCTTCGTTAATGCAGTTAGAAGAGGACAGGCTCCACAAAGTAGGAGCAAACATTAGCAAATTAGTCATTTGAGTTGGATGAAAGCTTTAGAAAGAAAAGTAGTAAGCAAAAGCAAAGGGAAAATTGTGATGGCTTAGCTAACAACCCAGAACTGAAGGAGGAAGAAGGCAATAAAGAATCATGAAGAATGACATTTAATGGGATCAGTTATGTAATTGTGCTTCCAAGAACCTCCACTCAGACAAAATCTTTGCTGTTTACTACCTAATAAACAAGACAGACTAATAGGAAAGATACACAGAAGTTACAGAGTCTGTAACCCACAGAACAGACTAATGGAAACCAAACTAATAAAGCCAAAACTAAAACTGTATTTGGATCCTGTAACATACAAGAGATATCACACCTTGTCTCTCAGGCAACCAGCCTTCATTTGTACCTGCAAAACCCACTCCCAAAAGTTGCAGTCCCTCAAGGCTCATTACCAGCAGACAGTTAAAGCAGCGGCCTCGTGATGGCTCCATCAGGCTTGTAAGACAGGCTATAAGCAAAAGCCATAGAAGAGGAGAATGTATACTGACTGTACTTGGACTTTAAGTCACTCCTGGTTTTAATTGCTCATTCTCTTCCCTTTTGATTTAGGGAAGGAATAAAAAGGTATCTACTTTTGCTGGTACAAGGTGATAAAGAACTGGCATTCAGTTGCATTTTTCAGCTGTCCTTTTGCTAAGGCTCAGCTACTGGCAGTACCACAATTTGCAGTGCAAATTTTAGGGACAGGATCAGATCCCCAAAACACAGATGATCTTAGGAAATAAAAGTCTACAGCAGTATTTTTCTCAGTGTTCTAGCACTACAAAGTAGTTAGTCCGCTCCAAAGCTTAATGCTCCCAGCCCTGCCTCTACCAGCATCCTGTCATTACTGTGCCTGACAAAAGCATTAGTCCATCATAGAACGTGTTCATGGAGATACCATGAAAGACATCTGGAATATAATTGTTTAGAAATTACGATTTTGAGCCACAGTGTAGGATTTTTATGGAGTCCTGTTAATACTTACAAGACGACAGCACATGCCCTGCACTCAACCCTAGCTTATTAAAGTCCAAGAATGATTTAAAACCTTTGAAAGAAAAAAAAAGGTGACTTTTTAGGTTTTAGTGGTTACAACAGGATTTTTTTCAGTTATTCCCTTATATCTGCAAGAATCTCAATAAACCTCCCCACATACCTACCTACATGTGCATTCCATATGTGTTTTCTTGTCTACTCAGATGTGATTACTGCAGTATTTCTTCTTCTGTCATTCTTTCCAATACAGAGCTATAGGATTACACATTGTTGCACTTTCAATTAAGATCTAGGTAATGATTGGATTGACAGAATCGTGACAAGGAAACATTTATCAGAAGCTAAGATGAAGATAGTGATTTTTGTACCAAAACTGGGAAACTGCTATTTGATACCAATCCACCTGGTGCCTGCATGCAGTACTGATGCATCCCACCATTCATGACTTCCCATATACGGCTCTCAGTTCCCAGATTCTATCCAGATTCAAGCAATTTGTATTGCTCAGGGTGACTTTTGCCAGATCACCTGTTCCCATATGGTGTCCATTAGGCCAGAAGCCCTTTAAGGCATCAGACAGAGTAAAGCAAAAGCTGAGGACAAACACCAGGAGTGCCTATCAGCACACGTCCACTTCTGATGCACCCAACATCGAAGTCTATTTAAGAGGTTTCCTTTGATTGCTACTACTTTCTCTTTCCATCCTGGCTGTCTTTTTGTACAACATGCTTTACAGCTCACACAACAATTTGTGGGACCACACCGTGAGCAATATCAACAGAAGGAAAATCAAGGTACGAATAGGATAAACCCTGGGCAAAACCCCTAGAGATCACTTGCAACAACTTCATTCTCAGTTTTTAGGTAGAGAAAATTTTAAATCCAGATCAGGTTGTTCAGGATCTTATCAGGCTCAATCCTGGAACTCTGCAATGCGCCCCCTGTCCTCCAGACCTCTGCTCCAGCATCTGCATGCTCTCACCGTGAAGAATTTTCTCTTTCTGTACAACCACCATTTCCTTTGCTGTATCCTGAGTCTGTTGCCAGTCGTCTGCACATCTCTATGAGGAACTGGAATCTATTTTCTGTATAACCACCATGAGACCACTGGCAGACCCTTAACCTCTGCTCCAGGTTGAAGAAACCCAGCTCTGTTTTAGCTTGAGCATCAAGTACTTCAGGTCTCCAGCTGTGCAGCTGGCCCTCTGTGGGGTTCACTCAGTTCATCAGTACCTTTCTTGTGCATGGGCCTGCAGCAGGACCCAAGCCTCCAAACGCCATTTCACAGGTGATAAATACAGGGGAATAATCACTTCTTTGGCCCTTGGCTGTGCTCTTACAAATGCAGGCCTGCATACACACAGCCAATAGCCACACTGGCAGAAATGAAGAAGCAGTCAACTTCAGATGTATAGAAACGCCTGGAATATAAGTTTCCACTGAGATTTAACTCAGAACTTATTCAAAAGTAACAGAATCCATCCTGACTTCACCTGGCAGTCATTCAAATCATTACTAGGACCAAATCCTGGATGCCCTGTGGCCCATCTGCATCAACGCATTTAACCCAACAAGATGCATCAAAGCAAAAAAGTACTTTGTAACTGCTCCGATCAAAACGTGTCCAAACGAACCATCAGCCTTCACTTTACTACAAATCCTACTTCCCAAAAACGGGGCAGATTTTTCCCTGGGGATATGAAAGCATCATAGAAGGGATCGAAGGGATTTCTTCAGCTCTTTTTGTTGCTGCCACCTCGTAAGACAGGAAATTGCTGGGCACACTAAAAAGGAGAATGAGGGAGTATACCAAGTTACATACTGAGCCTGGGACAGACAACAGCCCTGCTTACTACAGCTGTCACACTCTTGCTGCTCTGATTAAACGAAGCAGAAACCCAAACTTTGGTTTTCTGTATGATGGACATGCAAAGTTTGCTATAGTAAGTTTTAAGAAAACATCATATATAAGTACTTTGTGTTTTTAAATACTACGTAGACGAGAAGCATAAGAGATGGAAGCAAGCTGTTTTCATTGGCCCTTGTGGATCCAGGTTTATATGAATGCCTGTCCTGATAACAGTTATCCACTTCATTTTCCTATGTTTCTCCTTCAGTATGAGACCTAGCCAAGATTTTCACTGCTAAGGTAGCTTTCTTGGTAAGAATTCTGACTTCTGTGCTTCTTCATAATCTTTTTAATCCACTTATGATCCTAATTAGTCTATCCAACCCGACATTTTATCATTCCAGGGCCGTCTGTTTATCACGTGTGTTCAATACAAAAGGTACAGGCCTATTCTACAGCTGAAGGCTTTGCACCAGAGCATTCCTGCTTTCTTTAATTATGTCTGTCCCTTTAAATCGCCCGTTATACCATGCTTTCGTCTGATGTTTTCCTTATAGATCCATGCATGATCTCTATGAAGAAAATAAAACCAAATTAGAGTTATTACAGTTGTTCATTTCACAATATAAAGAATGGCATCTGAAATACAACACTCAGAACTATTAAGCGCATACCTTACAATCGCTTCAGAATTTCAGTATGTTCACACAAAAATCCTTTCTTTTTCCCCCTACAAAAACATATAGGTTTCATTTTTTTTAATTTCATGATTCATTAAAATTTGCTGTTCTCAACAGAATTCAGCAGTGCACAGGTAAAGCCACATAAGCCCATTACTTCCTTGGCAAATATTTCAAAGAGAATATAGGGTTTACTTCTTAGTTTAAAGTAATGCTATTTCATCTTTCATCTTTAAGAGAGATCGGAGAGGCGATAAATGTAATCTGCTGAAGGAGATTTACTTGCACTACTTTTTTTTTGATCTAAAGCCACTGCAAGAATGCTTCTTTTCACAAGAATCATTATCTACCTGTTGAGAAAAAAGAACTGCATTTGAAGGTCTTGAAGTGACAAGCACTTCAAGAGCCGCTCAAGGAAAAAGACAGTTCTGGTGATGGCAGTTTCTTGTATTTGTTCTTACAGTCTGCAGCTTCTGTGGTTGAGTTCTACCAAAAATAAAACTGCTGCTGCCTGCACTGGAACCTGAGTCAGTCATCGACATGGAATGGTAACATCACCTCTGGTCCTACAGAACATTCCTCAGCACAGAAGTGAGGACATATGAGTAAACCTCATTTCAGTGAGTGAACCTCCCTGCACCTTCCCCTTCTGCACACAAGCTTCTCAGGTGCTTTGCTGATAATGTGATGTTCTCCTATGGAGCTTGTAGGTGCAGTCAGGAGTTTCCACAGCACATTTACAGCCAAACCCAATCACAGCAAATAATTTTAAAGAAATCAAAGGAGTTACATGTTTCAGAAACTAAAACATGATAAGCAAACGCACCAAGAAAATTCAGAGAGTCCCCTGGACCCAAAGAGCTGATGTGCACTACGACCACTTCCAGCACCCAGGGGTTGGTCAGGCTGTATTTACTCATAAAGCAGGTGTTCAGTTATTCAGTATTTAATCTCTGGTTTTCTGAGTTAAATTCTGCTCTCCCAGTTTGCTTATAAGTGCTGCCAACACTCAGCCAAGGGATGAATGAATTAACCTTAATTTTAAGTTAACTAGCTCAACTACTGAAAGTGGTCTAGCCACAGCAACTGCGTCAGCCAGCTTACCCTGCGTACATAAATACATACCCACATACAACCACCCTTCTGAAGAGTACATTGGCTTACGTGATGTTATGCTGTCTGTAAGTGCTGCTGTTACCCAGCTAATGGATTTAAAATTTGTTTGGCCATTTCTACACTGTCTTTCCCAACCATGTAACTCATCTAAGACCATGAGTGCCAACTTAAAAAAGACTGCAGAGCATTTTATACAGTTTTGTTATTCCAAATTTCAATCTGCTCACGTCTTGGGAACTGCTTTTTCCCCCAGAACTGCCTCCAATTTTGTCATACAAATGCACTTTATGGGCATTCCTCTGACATTCTATTTAGGAACAGCTGAGAATCTTACAAACATCACAGATTTTCATATTGAAGAGGGACTTTCTTTAATTAGGAGGAATCTTCAAATTCATTAACTCACAAAAGCACTCTCACTCTCACCAGTTTTCAAAGGTCTCACAAAAGATTCACGAAGAATGACAGAGCTCACAGAATTTCATAGAAACTAAAGGAACTGCCTGCTATGTTTTTGCTGCCTTTTTTTTTTTAAAGTGTTCCAACTGTATTAGCATCTGGAATAAAGGAACACCTTCCTGGTAACTGATGAAATTAAACAAGATTTGGGAATATTGGAAGGCTTAAAGCCTCAACTGTCCTCAGGGGTGAAAAGGTTCTGAGAATATTACAACACATACAGTATTTGCTTTCCAAAAAAGTTAAAAGAACTCTTCCTTCAGGAAGTGATAACCTTTGAGATATTTAATGCACGATGATAACAATAAAAGAGGAGATGAGTCTGAGTGCTCAGCTCCAATCAGGGAAGCACAAGGGATGATTTCACTTTGTTGAAAACCACCCAGCATTGCACACAGCTTTAAATGGATGAGGAGATGTGTAAGACTGATTGCTCTTAAAAATTGCTTTTTCTGAAGTGCTTTGTTTCAAGTAACATATTGCTTCTCAGCAACAAGATTTGTGCCATAATGCAGAAAATGGAACTGCAGGTGTTGACCTGACCTGCTGCAGAGATCAAGAGCAGCAGAGGATTGGAGCCTCAGGCCCCAGATTGGAATGAGCACAACACAGAGCTCACCCCCAAGAAAGGTGATGGCTGCAGGCTTACATGGGGCACCTCAAAGACGACGGAGCAGGGTCAGCAAGGCAACTCATTTAGGAATTATTACAGTGCTGACCAATGTGGGGTAGACAGACCACTAGTTACTTTTAATTGCCAAACAAGACTTGCAAAGACCCTTCCTGTGATAAGGATACTATCAGGCCAAAAGGGTGGCAGAAACCCATCTTACATGACCTGTGAAAAGAGAAAACCTACAAAGCACTATAACCAAATCAGTGAGATTTCATCGAGTTTCACAGACAGATTTTTCCTCATAAATATACTCTTTCCATGACTTGATTGCCACTGTGAACTCTGAAGGGTTGATTAGGTTACAGGTCACAGATGCACTTTCCACCCTTGCATCTGGAACAAACAACTCTTACAATAAAACAGATTTAAATATATATAAAATGGTACACGTAACTACCACCACTCGGTTAATCATTTTCACTTTGGAGCTGAACCAAAACCATCAGCGTTTGTAACAATACCTGCCCCTCCTAAAACCAAAAGGCTCAGCACAGCTCATAACTGAGAAGCGTATTCATTAAGAAAGCAATAAGCGAGAACACTTACGAAAGATTGAGTGTTATGCACAAAAAACACCAATTTATACAGTTATTCAACAAGTCTGTAGAAAAGTGCTTTTTTATTTTTCCAGCGCCCGATGTCTTCAAATGGAGAAGTTCCTGCTCTTACTTCCTGGTTTTAGATTAATCTACTGAGAATCATTAACAAGCACATGAGAAGAGCTAGCTTTGTGTGAATTAATGCAAAATAAAATGCTGATACTTTGTGCTGAGATGTTTTGATTGGCTCTGATTGCTTCTGCAGGAACTGAAGGCAGCGAGGACAGCACGATTGAGGAAGCTCCCTCTGGAAGATTACATACAGCCAGCCATTCGGTAAGTCACTCAAGAAACAATAATGATTTTATTCAGACTACTTAATTCAGGTATGTTTGACTGCTGGTCACCACGACACCCCTAGAGGCACTGTATGACAAACCTTCAGTCTCCAGTGAGAACTGCTGGTACTGTTCAATGAAAGGAAGACTCAAAAGTTACATAATCACTAAAACTCCATAGAAGTTCCTGGTATTTCAATAGTTTCAGACCAGAACCAGAAAAGCTTTTTTTTTTTTTCAAATAAGAAATTCATAGTTCTTTTCAGTTATTTTGAGCTGTAATATTGACTGAGACGCACAAAGGTCTCCCATGGAGATATCCATGTGTCTTTTACAGATCTGAGTCAATACTTTCCTTTTTTTTGTCATCTACTACAGCAAAGGAGTTCACATAACCTAAATGATCTAAGCACGTATCTGTTATCTGTCCCTGCAGTCAGGCTCACACAAGTGATGCGATTTTGAGAAGCCCCCCAAACTCGCCGTAAGATAGCAGCTGTTCAACAGCTCAGAGCTTTTGTAGGCCCTGGTCCTGACACCAGCATCACCACCACACTGACACCAGAAATAGAGCAGTTCCTAGGAGAGCCTTAACAACCTGCTGTGCCACAGCAGTCCAATTGATTTATTTTATATCGTGACAAGAGAATTAAAGCAACAGTGAATCCAAGCCCACAGAATGAAATATTACAGATACAAGCACCTGCTGACAATGATATCACTGACAACCTGCATGGACACGACAGAAGAACAGCCATGCTGAATTACTAACTATGGAGACTTTCGCATGAAGGTCATAATGCCTCCATTGGCCAAAGAGCTTTCAAACCCATTGCAGTACTGTCCTAATTCATTTTTGGTATACAGGGAATAAATATCCACAATGAATTCCCCCCTACACACAATCTATGCCTCACAGGAAAGGCAGACATTTCTTATGAACTGGTCCAATCCAAACCAAATGAGGAAGGAAGAAATGAGGGTCAGAAAATTACAATAGGACAAGAATAAAGAATGCTGTAATTTAGACTGCATCTCAAATTACTTTAATAGATACTCAAGGAGCGTATCACTAAATTTGAGAGCTATCATCAGGCTGCCATGTTTAGGTTCCACAGCTCTCAGTGCTTTGGGAATCCTCATTTTGCCAAAGGTTTGGGACTAGTTTTTCTGCGAGATCTGCTGTTCCCTGTGCTACAAGAAAATAATTTTCTTGGCTAACTGTACCTCTCAGTTTCACAATACTGGTATTTTTGGCAATAGCTCAGGCTGCTGCCTTCTCTTTTACTACTGAAAGTAATGCTACGCATTCCAGCTTCACAGCAGCACAAGGGAAGTAAGAGAACCTGAGCAGTGTCACAGTGCAGCCATTGGTTCAGAAGTTATTTCTTCCACAGAAAAATAAGGGCTCAGTCCCATAACCTTCATGCAGGAGGATATTCCAAAGATTTATGTTAGAGTACAGATAATCTCTTCCACTTCAGACAAACAGAAAGAGTATAATAAAAAGAAACACTAGACAGGAATATCAGAAGCTTAGACTGCATTATAATCACTTTCAAAGTCTACACATAACCTAAGGCAATCCTGTTGTGTAACAACATCCAGTGATTTAGTTGCATTTAAACAACACACTCTGTGGGAGTGCTTCTGAATGATGGACATGGAGCAAGCTAATGGTTGGCACGCTGATCCAAGGTGAAAGAGCTTCCTGGAGAAAGGTGATGAAAACTGATATGTCAGGATCAATACCCAACAATTCAATCACTGGGATCCCTGGGAAGCCTTGAGACAGCCCCCAAAACTTGCGTGGTATTCAGCAGTAGAAAGGAGGACGCAAGCTAGTTGATTTTCGTTGTGTTCAGCTTTATTTCTTTCATCTCTACTTCAATCTTACATGAGATCGGTAATTAAATTAAAAACAGGGAGAAAAGTGAGCTATCATTCCAACCAAGCAGTTGCTTCTCCATTCCTGGGTCTCATATCTGCATTTTAGAGAAAATTTCTTTTTCTTTTGTGGTGGGGGAGATCTGAAAAAGATTTTCCATGTGTTTAAGGTCTTTAATTCAGCCTCTTTTATTTTTTTTTTTAAATCCAAGCCTGTTAATTACATTATCTTTGTTCACGTTCAGATTCTCACTCTTTTCCCTTTTTTCTTTGAGAAGTTCTTTCTCAGAAAAAATGCCTCATCACTAATGAAGTATCCACACTTTATTACCCTGATCTTTTTCCCCCTCAGGAGATATCTGACACCTCAATAAAATACTTTCTTTGAAAGTAAGTGTTCTTAATTATGCTGGTGCTGGGAATATTCCTGCTGTTACGCATTTGGCAATCCATAGCTGTAAGAAACCTGTGCATGCAACACAGAAAGAACAGCTGGGGCCAGGGGCTCAAGCAAATTATTCTACAAGATCTGATAGCCCAGGAAACAGTTCTTTAGAGCACTGTGATGTTTAAATTCCTTCTCCTTTCATATCAACGATAACCTCACTTTCTTTCTTCCTCCAGGCCCAGTTCCTCCCCAGAATATGCTCTGATGGATCCTTTAAAGGACTGAATGTGGCCATTTCACAGCCTGGATGCCTCATGGAAAATACTGAGCAGCAGCCTCTATGACACGTGGCAGACAAAATAGGCTGTATGTCATGGAGCTCTGGGTTACCCTCACCTGCACTGAGTCAGCCTGGACCACCTCTGTATGCATGTGGACACAGGCTGTCACCAAACAGACAGCACATCACACTGAAGCACACAGCACACCATGCCTGCATCTCTGAGCAGCCGGCAGACACGCATCCAGAAAGCCAGCTGGTGCTTTGCTCTTCCTCCCTGCCATATTTCCATAGCATGTCACATATGCTTTCTGTAACTCGGCATGCCCTGTGGGTACCCTCAGTGGGTAACAGAGAGCCTTCCTAATTTTGTCACGTTATGTAATACAGGAATTCCCATGCTAGATCCCAGCACTAGCTGATAGGTCACACAGACTCTTTGAAATGTAGGCTTGGGGCCAGGCCCTGTTTGCTTATTCAGTTTGGTAATTTTTGCAGTTCATTGGCTCATCCCTTCAGGCACTTCAAACATGTTAAGCTCTGTCTGTCACCAAGCAATTACCTCCAGTGCTCTGAAACAAAGCAGCCTTCAGCTTCCCTGTACCTGGGGGAAGTCAGTACAGAGCCTCAGTGTCTCTTGAAAATGAGCTACTGCTTGCTAAAGAGATGCACAAATTGAAGTATAACTCAAAATACAAAAGCACTTGCAACAATAGTTCCATTATTTATTACCTTTGTTGACGGACAATATAAACGTTAAGAAATTCAAGGAAAATATGAAAATCTCTTAAGAGATACAAAATGGGAACATTACTCTCTGGGAGAACAACAACTTCAGTTTTAATGTGCAAAAATAAATGGGAAGCAAAAGCTTCCCCTCACAGGTGGATGTTGATGTTATGGCACTGGGGATTGAACCTCCGTACCAATATTCCACTGCTCCAGGCTCCCACGACACCATGTCAGAACACCATGTCAAACAAGGAGGCAGCGCTTCAGTAATCACCATAAGGCATGGGCAATTGGAAGAAATCTGTTCCTCAACAGCAGAAGGAAAGCCGTCAGTAATGGGGCGGTAACAAACCAAGCTGCTCATTAGAGACAACGATACGTAAATAAGACAACAATCAACGCTCACCAATCCCTGCAAAGCCCCGCCAGCCCCAGCGCTGCTAAGCCTACCCAACACCGCCACCTAGCGGCACGGCTGACTGCTCGCCCGCCGGCTGCGGCCACACACAAACCCGCTGCCATTGCAAGGACAACGGAGTCGGGAAATGGAAATCCGAGTTTATTTAAAAAACGGTGGCGAAATTCTGTCTTCAAACGCAAGCATGCCATTCCCACCGCAACCTTCAGGAGCTGTATTAAGGCGGAGCTGAGCGTTTCCAACACCTCGCGCACTGCCTCCACAGTGAATTCCTACGTTGTTCTACACAAACAACAGAGACAACAGGCGCTGTGGTGCAGTTTAGTGTAAAACTCTCAATTTGCACATGCTGTCCTAGAAAAGAGACTCACCGAGCAGTAATACAATGGAAAATCTTCAGCTCCTAAAAGAAAAAGCACTTTTGTTTGTAGGACTATGACAGAAATTGTCGTGGATTAAAACTACCCAAATTCCTCAACCTAGAAGCATGTTATTCACAGGCACGTGTTCAGCAAGAAAATTGCTATGAACTACTGGTATTGGCAAGTTTTAGAAACATGGCAAAGAATTTCTTCACCTTAAGTCTGTTACTTTTATTAGAATTCAGAAGTTCAGGCCCTGGATTTAAGATGTGGCAGAACGCCTTGCTTGATACTGAAGTTTTTGAGTTCCAGGAGTAAATTTCAAACACTAAATAGCTTTAGATTGCATAAATGAAACAACAACAAACACCAGAAAACCCAAACCAAATCAAACAACCAAGCCCAGCGCTCCCTTGCCCTCATTTAACCACTCCCCAGTTGTTCTCCTGAGTACCAAGGAGTTTGGAAACATAACGGACCTGGAAGTATTTTGAGCATTCTCAGCTAAGCCTGCATCAACAGCAAGCCAAAAGCAACAGTTGAGGACAGACCACCTTTGGCTCAAGCTTGCTTTTCAGCATCTGCTTTGCAGACTAACCGCTGACCTGTGGTGTAAGAAAGCTGCCAATTCTTATTTTTCAGTGTTCCTGGAAACGTGTATTAAAAACCTGAAGCCTTCCTTAAGCCCTAAGCTTAATGTCACAGACAAAAATGTTTGCTAATGAATTTCCATTTACTCACAGTCTTTTAGACAAGAAAGTACTAAAAACATCTCACAAAGCAGTCCTCACCAATTCTTCTCCACTGAGCTTCTCCAAATAACCATTCTTAACTCTCTACATTTGGGCTTCATAATTCCTTCATAGAAACACGGTTGTTAGAGAGGCAAAAGTGCTCCAAAAGTACCGCCTGCTCCAAAAGTACCGCGACACAAAGACTGTCATCACTGCAATGGTAACGACAAACTTTCCAAAAAGAGCAGATTTATGCAACTCATCTTCTTGATCCTGTGTTTTTTTCAGAGTACATTACTGCCCACAGCATGGGAGGGAAAACACCTACACCATTCACAGCAAAAACTGAGCTCTGGGTGCTTGCTTGGAGAGTGATTTACTTCATGCGTGCTGTGCAGTCTTTCTTTTGGCCTATTTACCCACATATGGACAAGGCTTCTCTATTGTGGCATTAAATATATTTATGCTTCTACTTAAGCAGGGAAAAACTACGTCTCAAAGCATAGCAATGCATTCAAAGATCTTTAAGGTGGATGAGGAAAGCATCTTCCATACTTGCATCAACGCATTAGCAACGCACTCTGCAAACTAGCTGCCTAGCTTTAGGGTGAGCTACCACAGTGTTAATGTGGCACTGCCCATCCAAGGAAATACTCATTCTTTGCAGTTCATCAAAGCCACACAGAAAGCCACTCGCCTTAGATTTCAGGACCTTACAAGATTAGAGGAGCTGTTATAAACTTTTTGGTATCTATGTCTTAATGGGCAGTAATAGAAGTCATAGAAGAAAAGTAGAATTCAACCACTTCTGGGCTTTCTTGTATTCCTCTTTTTTCTTAATTCAACAGATACAATTTCCAAGGTGAATTTTAACTTATTTCCAAAGAAGTAAAGAGGTTGAAGTCTGCTTGTGCAAACCTGAGTTCCCAAGATCAGGAACGAAGCTTCTTTCCTGTTTAAATTTTATAGTAGTCATGATTTCAGTATAATTAATATGTCAAAGAGAAGTACAATTATTTACCGAGATGAAACATGCCAGATGCCTTCACTTAACTTCCATGCAGGGAAATATTAAAAGTAGTGAAAGGTTAAACAGGATATTAAAAATCTTTTTCCCTTCTCAAACACACAGGGAGTTCAACCATTTCATTGCTGTAATTAAAGTGACAAAGAACAGCTGAGCTCAGCTGAGCTGGCCTGAAGTATCCTGCTAACGAATAGGAAGGAAAAAGGAACATCTTGTAGAAAACGAGCAGCAAAACACTGCTTGTTTTCAAAGGCAGATTTTCATTTTCTTAATATCTGCTTCATGCTGTCATTCTCTCAGTTTGACACTGAAAATGCAACCCCAATCAACCGCACCTCAGAGTCAAGATTATACTGAAGAGTTGAAAGAGTTGAGGATCAGCCATAATGTAAGCCACCTCCAGTGCCTCCAAGACTTCTCACGATATCAGACCACAAAAATCCAGAAGCATAAGCAGTTTTGATTAGGAAGCCAAAAATCACAGAGATGAGTGTCACAAGTGATGTGTTTCTGAGTGACACTGAGCGACTTCCCACGTCCTGTCAGGCTGAGGTTAAACACCACAGTTCAGCAGTTGAGCCCATACCTTAAAACTTACAACTGCCTTACTTACAACTTACAACCCAAACTTACAACTGCCCCCTTTGTAGGACTGAAGGGCAGTGCTCCCTTGGCTTTATCCATGTGCCATGGAGATATGACTCTATGGAGTCATGACTCTATGGACTCTATATGGAGATATGACTCTACCTTGTATCAGCATCTGTTGTACTGCCAAGTGCAACGTGATTTACACTGTTTTCTCCTCTTAGTGCAGAGTATGAATGTTGGACAGGAAAGAACACAAAAGGACACAATGAAAACCCAACAGACCTGAAGATGTGTCGGCAGAAAGGAAGGACTTTCTCAGTTACATCCAAAGTCAATTATTTAAGAAAAAAAACACAAAATTTGGGCACTCCAACACAAGTGAAACAAGTCTTAGGAATGGAGCACAACTGCCTTTCTCCGTAAATAAATTTGTAATTGGCAGAGTTTTAATCTTATCGAAACTGCCACTGAAAGTTCTTCTAAATTAAATGAAATTAAAAACTGTCTTTTAAAGAACAGGGAAAAAAATCAAGAGGTATCTCTAACCTCAGGCCTACGGAGTTAAATATCATTACAGATCTGTGATTCATGGCATCTGAAGGTCATGTTACACAGCAGCAGCCCTGGAATCACCAAGACCCCGGATCCATTTCTTTCATTTCAACCTAACCAGAATATTTGGACATACTTGTGCACTAAGGCAGTGGAAATCACATAGGTAGCTGAAGATGCACGGTGTTTGATGAACAAAAGATTATTACAGCAAAAGCCACAAGCTGTATGGTACTTGTTTACATAGTAAAATTGTGTTCCATAATTGAAGTGACAAAGTCCCAAATCTGGTAAATGTGGTGCTGCGACAACAGACCTGCGTGTAACTGACAGATTTCATAACTTTTCCTCCTCTGCAATCCCTTTAAATAAAGAGAAGAGAGATGTGATTGCCTTATGTTTCAGTTAGGAATGTATTGAAAGACAAACGTTGTTACATAGAGAACAGCATTGCGTTTCAGCACTGAAATTTCACCCCCCCAAAAAAATTAGAAAAATTACATGGATGGAGCAAAAAGTTCAGGAACTTGGTTTCTTCTTGCTGCAGTGTTACAGATTTTCAACTAAAAGCAAATGATTTCATAAAAAAAAAATAAAAATGAAAGAACACAAAACAGTAGATTTGATGGTGGGAAAAATAGGGGCTTCCAAAAGGCTGCATTGAAAGAAATACTCAAGAAACAAAACCAGAGAAGTGTTTCCCTTTGCCTCCAGACCCCAGCCCCTACTGGACATTCCAGAAGGGATTATGCCATTCCCCTGCAGTTAAACAACCATGGGGTTGTTTTTCTTGATTTCCTGCTGTTTACAGGGAAAGGACGAGCAGCTCCAGCCAGCTTGAGCTGTTGGAAGATGTGTTGGGTAGAAGGACACCAGGCATTTTCAACCCACTGCTCATCTCTGTGCTGCAGCTTGTTTGGCTGGGCAGCTGTTTGGATGCCTTCAGTGATTTGTGGTCTCAGTATATATTCATTATCAGATCCATCACAACTTTCATCTGATTTTCTAGCATGTGTATTTTCTTGGGAACAAGCTGTCTAAATATTTTGTCAACTTGTACAGCAACTGGCATGAGGACAATATGGATTTTTTTTTTTATTTCCTCCTGTCTCAGTCTTACAAAGAGGAGAGAAATGAAGGGGTCAATACTTGTTTGCATTCTTTCACAGCAGCATTTTTATAGCTAATCACAATTGGTTTGTTTTACAGCTTTATTTTATCCTAGGCAACAACTACAAAAAGTGAAGCTCACACTGTGGGAAGATGCCATAGCATGGAAAACCTTAGTAAACACTGAACTGCATGTTGTTGTGCAAGAAAGGAATTCATGATCCAAATGTAGTAGCAGCGGCCTAACCTGAAGCATAACAGAGTAATAAGTAAATAATGTTCACTTAAACTAGAGGGAAAAAAAAACGAATGTGCAACACATAATTACATTTGCATAGCAATTCATAAGCCAAAAGAATTTGGTTCTGTGATTTTTCCAAAGGTCACTGAGACAACAATCTATAATTCAGTTGTACACCACACAAAACAGAAAAACAGTTACTCAACTCCACGATCTAAAGCTTGTCCTCCTGCATTTCAATTCTATGGAACATGAAGCCAGAAAATTTGTGTTTGCATGTTTTGATCTCATGACTCTCATGTGAAATCAATTAAACCAAAATGGCTTACCAAGATATCTCTGTCCCCTATAAATATGCACTCATATTTTAAAATAATAAATGCAAGGTTCAAAAGGACTCCTCTGGATATACAAAACAAGTATAGGATTTATGAGAAATTGATGGGAGGAAAAGATGTTTATTTAAGTATGATAGGATGAGATATTAGCCTGTCAGCTATGCATATAACAACTGAATTTAATCAAAGAAGTGCATCATGTTTTGTTCCTTCAGAAAAAGCAGCAGCATTGCAGATGATTGAAGAGAGATTTTAAATGAAAAGCAGCAGCTGAGAAAATAACACCAAACATAGGTAAAAGCACACTCTGTTCTTGTGAGGCATTAGTAATGCCAACAAACAGCATACTGGGTTACTACCATAACACAGCACAACCAAGTCCTGGGGTCTATTTAACAACACTGCTGTACTTATCCTTACATTAAGGAATATCAACGTTTGCTCCCAGGGCAAAAAAGGACTCAAAGGCAGCATCGGTCATTTGGTGCCTTAAGGAAATTGTTTAGCTTTAGATGTACAATTACATCTTATTAGCCAGGAATGCTGGTTAAATTTGTCATTGTATGGAAATCTGGATCAGCAGCACAACCTGAGAGAGAGCAGGGCACCCTTCCTGCCTCCTCCCTTACTTCCAATTTAAAAAAGCCACCATGAGAAATACAGCGTCAGAAAACTCTGGAGGACTTCAGCTTTGTCTGAAAAAAGGATTTCAAGCAGCCAATTGCCCCAGCCTGAACAACTCCTTGTGCTGGAGCTCCTTCTGGGAACAGCCTCGGCTGCTCTGGGAAATGTAAGGACATCCCGCATGTCGCTCTGAAGTCAGGCTGAGTGCCAGAGCGTAAAACCCAACCATCTCCATTTCAACCTAGAGCTGCCAATCAGGCTTATCAGTCCTGAAAACACGTGGCAGGGCACGACAAGTCCCGCGAGCCTTCACTTCTGACAGCTTTATTTGCACTTCCAGCACTGACAACAGAATTATGGAACACTTACAGTATCCAGGCCAGAGCGCCACAAATACTGAAAGGCTACAGTCTCTAGATCCCACAACAGATCATGAGAGGAAACACACTGAAATAAATCCATCTTCTTAACTTTCTTGTTTCACCCAACCATCATTCCTTCAATTAAACACCCACCTATTGGACTGTAAGATTCCCAGGCTGTATATTCAGAATATCACTACCACAGTTCTGCTCTACAGAAGAATCTGTTTCCAATTCTTGCCATTTCATAAGTTTCCAATGAGAATTCAATGGGCCCAGCCACGATTCAAACAGAAAATATGGAGACACTGCAGATCTTCAAGTTACTTAAATACAGAAAATATTTTCTCCAGCGGCACAAAGCAGAGAGTGATGTTTTCCCACAAAAGAAAGCTGCTCTCCCACCTCCTGCTCTCCTCATCTCCAATCACCCCACAAGAGAAGGGACACGGACACAGCGTGACATCAATTCCCTCACCAGTTTTGAGGCAACCATTTTTCAGTCACTTTTAGCTGGGAGCATTTCTTTGTTTCTCTCTTCCCACCGTAGCTAAATTAATACTAAGTGGAAACTTCACATAAGTGCCATTGCAGAAGACTGTGTACAATAGAAATAAGTCTTAAAGAGCAGGGTTCAATATCCAGAACTGATGACTGAGACATTCTTGAAGCCAGTATCAAATCCTCAGGCATTAACATGTTCCTCGTATCAAAAGCTCACAGTCTTGCCAAGTGTTCACACACTCTTCACACAGATTTGTGTTTCATATGTTTTTAAGACATTCTGATTAACCTGGACTTTTCCATCTTTGGGTTTTTGTATTGAGTTGGTGCTTTGTTTCTTTTGGATACTCCCTAAAAAAGAGAGAATGTGTCAAAATATTTCTTACACAATCAGTATTCTTGCAGAAAGGGTCTATATTCTCTAACTCACAGGATTCAGCTATGATGAATAAACAGTCTCTTAAAACATGAAGAAAAGTCTCCCAACTTGCAGCTGAAGTATATTGGTCACTTTCCACAATTTGAATTGCCTTTAAACATACTTGGTTGTCAAAAGGAAAAGTAGCAGGTGAGGACTGGTCATTAAAGCACAAGAAGCAGCACACTGGGCATAACGACCTGTCAGCTAGTTAAGGTGCTGTTGACATTGGTCTTCTACCCCTATTGCCTGCAGGCTTCCTAATCAGGAACTCTTCTCCATCACCCGCAGCACAAACCAGTCACACCAGTAACAGCACACTCGAGGTACTTCACTGAGGTTAACTGTGTTTGGTAACACTTGCAGGACACAACTTCCCATCGTTATGAAACACTGGGAACTGCCTTCTGCGTTGCAGAATGCAAAATACATTCAAAAGTGGAAAAATAACATTGCTATTGCCTTCGCTATTCCAAGAGTGAAAGTGCAGATTCATACAACACCTTTTGGAAACAGATTATCAGCCAGTGCAAATTGCTGCAGTTTTGCAATTGACCAACAGTGTTGATGCATTGTTTTTTAATTCCTCCAAGGCAACAATTACTATGGCAAACCAGATAAATCAGTGCCTCCTTGGGAAGAAGTAGCTGGAATGCTCATCTTGAAGGATTAGATATATACAGCTTTCTTTGACACGAAAAGTGGCTCTCAATCAAATAGGAAACATCTAGAAAGCTTTGTTATTCCAGAAGATGTATGAAAAATTAGATGCTTTTGATAAAACATGCAGTGAAACTGTCTCAGACTGGGTTAAAAGGAAGTAGAACCACATTACAAATATATAACCATAGTTAGGCAACTAGACCAAGGCTAAACACCCAGTTTGGAAATTCTTCAGGGCTTGCTGTCATTTCACTAAATTTAAAGCTCTAGAAAAATTGTTACTGACTTTTCTCATCTCTCTTTTCTGAAGGGAAAAAAATCCTACTACTAATTCCCATATTACCCCCAAAATCCTGTGACATTCAGAAAGAATCAAGAACTTCACTGTTAATCTTGATATGAATTTTTATTTACAGTTTCTTATGACAGCTAAACATAAGACTTCACCCCCCCCCCAAGAATGATAATAGAAATTAAACTTATTTGGGAACAAAAGACTTGAGATCTCTGTATAATACAATATCCACTCTCTTTCAAAGTGGATTAGTAGTTTCCCTGCAGACATGTAAGAACTCCAGCCAGAGGCAAGCCGTGTTGGGACAGAGAGAAGAGACATTAAGAAGGAATGCTGCCATCCCACTTCAGACAGAAAGTTTTACACTGTGAGAATTCTGTCTTAAGACAAGCAGGAGATGAGAACTGTGAACAGACCACCAGCTGAGTAGGGAAATCTTATGGAAGAAGCCAGAAGACGTCACTCAATTAAAGGGTTTATAGAAGGAGAATTCCCTGTGCATCAGAGAACAGAATGGAACAGTGCTTTATAGGTAAAAAGAGGAGGAGGAATGCTGACAAATAGTTCTCTCACGAGTCAAGAAAATTGACTGGTGTTAAGTGGGAAGCAAGGCACATCTGTTCTACACAACACCGCGGACCAAAGAGTTCTTTCTTGGTCTTAAGGGGAAAACCTTCATCGCAGCCCCGGTCTTTTCCAGGCTGCACTTCAGATTGCTGTAAAAATCCTCACATGGCAAGAAGTGAATGTTGATGTACGAGTTGCTCACATGGAGAAACTGATGCGCAAAAAGAAATGCCGGAGATGCTAAAATCTCGGCCTAACATACTCGGTTCAAAACTAAAGAGAACTCTTTGGAAATATCGTGTAAAAGCTTTCCTATTTAACTTCGTGCCTTATTTTCCGTTTGGCCGCTGCGCCCCGCTTCAGCCAAGGCACGGTCACGCGTTGCCCTCTAGTGGTTCCTCGGTCAGGATGCTGCCCCGGCTTTAAAGCGGGCACGGGAATCAAAATATTCGGGCTTCAGCCTGCATCGACTGAGCGAGAGGTCAGCGCCTCCCTCAGAGACCAGCAGACCTGCGACACAAGTAATCCGTGTGTTGGCAGCAACTTGTGGAAGTGAAGTTGAAATTCTGGTAATTAAAAGGGATCTGATTCGGTGTTTTAAATGTATTCGTATTTAAAAGTAAAATGTTTACCATTTAAGTGAGAATAAACTGGGAGCCTATCACCTCAACCCACTGTAAAATGATCTGTCTAATCTGTTTGATCGGATAAAAGCCGACTGTGACTTACAGAAGTAGTTTAAATCAGAAAGCTCCTTTCAGACCTGGAGTTTACTTTTAAGAAGGAGGCTGTGTGGTGGCTGAACCGATGACACAAAGAGCCTATCAGTATATCCATAAAGTGTATTGTACAACTGCAAAGATATCTTTTTTTCCCTCTCATGCTGTATCCTTCCTTGCTTTCTTCAACACCTTTAACTTACTGCTACGTACTGCCAATCGCTCTCCTTAGCCTTCAACACCTTTTTAAGAAGCAGAATGTTTGATGAAATGATCTGCTGGGCTGCCATCAAATACCAAGAGAGAGAAGAACAATTACCAATGGAGTGGTAAGCAGCTCTTTATGGACACAATCGTATCAATCATAAACCACAGCAGGTTGGGAAATAATTGGATGCTAATGCAACTGAGAATTGCTTCTGACACTGATGATGTTCTTAGGACCTCTGGAGTGCTGCTATTGGGTGAACTGGTATTGCCAGTCATGCTGCTATGCAAACAGCAGCTCCTTCCACTTTGGTTTTATCACTTTTTCAAATTACTTTTGTTTCATAGATGTAAATGCAGCTATCGCTGGCCAATCATTACTTTGGGAGGTAGACAGTGGCAAAAGAAGTTTCCCAAAAGGACCGATCCAATAAGAGAAGATCTTCATCGTTGCCCATCTGAGAGGGTTATGCCAGGGAAGGCAGTTCTAGTTAGCTGAGTTCTAGTTAGCTGAGAGTCCCCTTCTGCAGGAGCAAATGAAGGAACACAAATTGGGCTCCATTACATCTCCAGGTTACATCCCCAAACCCATCCTCGCTGTGCTGCTGCTCCTATCAGCCAGGAAGGCTTGCATGCCTGCACAGCATCACTCTGAGAATGAACAAAGCATTCGAGCACACAACATTGAATTTCGATCCTCCACGAAAGTAATCGTGCACAAAATTGAGCCGTAAATTAAGACGACTATTGGGTATCAATGCCACTTTTCCAAATCTATTTGTCCCCCAAAGGGGAAAATCCACCTATTTGGGGGATTGAGAGAAAGCCACTGAAAAATCCCAGATCGTTCCGCCGAGCCGACGAATTGCAAATAGCAGATACGTGCCGTAGGAACGACAGCCCCCAACCCTCCCAGCGCCGCCGCTTTCAGTTTCCCTTTCCCGGGGCGGAGCCGCCGCTCCCTGCGCCCCGTGCCGCCCCACTGCGCAGGCGCTGCTGCGCGGCCACGCGGTGCTGCGGGATCGCTGGGAGGGGCGGACATGCTGCGCAGCCTGGGGCTGGTGGGCACCATCGCGGAGGGGGACGCGGGACCCGAGGAGCCCGAGTCGGGAGATTCTGAGGATGAAGAGGTGAGGCCGGGCCGGTTCACTTTGGGTTGGATGGTGTGAGGCCGGTTCGGTCGCTCACGGGTGTCGTTGCAGGAGGTGCGGCCGGTGCCGGGCTCCGGACGGCGGGGAGCGGCAGGAGGGGACTTCAGCTCCGCCTTCGTGTTCGGCGAGGTGGAGGCCGGCGGGGAGGGCGCCTGGGCGGCAGCGCTGCGTCAGCTCCGCGGCAAGGTGAGCCCTGCGGCCGGGAGCGGATCGCCGCCTGCTGTCCCGGTCTCCTCACATCTCCTCGCCTTTATTTTTTCCTGCTTAGAGATCGGCTACGACGCTGGATGAGAAGATTGAGAAAGTGAGGCAGAAAAGGAAGATTCAGGTCGGGCTTCCTCCAAGTGCCACATTGCGGCGCGGTCTGGAATGAGTTTGGTCTCTCCGAACGCGGTGCTGGAGCTGCAGCTGTCAGTTTGCAGCCACACCTGCTGGCCTTGTATGCAGAACTGTTAATGCTTACGTTGAAGCTGTGGGTGTGAGTGGGCTCGTAACAAACCAAAACAGCTCGCAAAGGAGTAAAGTTTCCTTCTTTACCCATTTCACATCATCCATTCCATTTCTTTGCCCATCTCACTTTATCCACTTGGCTTGTTTTATTCTTCTGTCCAGGAAAAAGAAGCTAAGCAAGCAAAAGTGAAAGATGGCGATGCAGGAACTGAGGATAATCAGTCCGAAAAGAGGGAATGTGAGGACTTTGGTAGAGAGGAAGAAGAGGACAACGAGTCCCAGTACTCATTGGATGATGAAACTATCTTCACAAAAGCAGGTATGTAGAGCAAACATGGACAGGCCACTGATCTGCTGGAGAACAACCTTTAATGAAGTCTCGGTGGGGATGAACAAGAATTTCTCACTTTGTGAGATCTGCAGATCTCTGTGATCAGTCAAGCTCATTTTGAATGGTAGCTCTGGTACTTCTGTTGGGGTGGTTCTTGAATGAGGAGGTTTGCTTGGTGTTTTACTCCACTCTTAGCTATATTTCTGAGGCTTTTTCATCAATAACTTCTTATAAGCAAGAAGTACCAAATGAGAGCACACAAAATGTGTTGTTATATGTTTAGTTGTACTAAAATTCCTATTGTAATTCTTCGCAGATACAATTAAAGTGAAGGAAAGGAAGAGATCAAAAAAAGGAGGACAAAAAGTAAGTGATAGAGAGAATGGCACCAGATTGTTGTCCGGTCAGTATAACTTTGGGAAGAGCATAATGAACTGTAGGTCACAGAGCAAACCAGAGCCCTGTGACTGCATGCTGTGTTGCTGAGTGTGGTTTTCTTGTTTTGCTTTTGTTGCTGTTTCTAGGAAGCAGAAAGCTTTTTTGAAGATGCTTCTCAATATGATGATAGCTTGTCATTCCAGGACATGAATCTTTCCCGACCTTTGCTTAAGGTATTTATCTAGTTTAGTTATTACATGTATTGCTGTAAAGAATGTTGGATAGTCTCTTTCCGCCACTCAAAGCCGTTGCATTGCTCCTCTCTTTGCAACCACTCTAAAAAGGAAATGAGGTGGGGTGTGGTATGATAGTAAGCTCTCTCAAACCTTTCCTGGTTTGGGAGGTGGTCCAGTTCTTTACCACTTTTATGGCTGTTATTGAGCCATATTGAGTGGAGAAAGTGTTCCAGATGTAGCCTCAATAGAAGTGAATAGAGACAGCACTAAACTGTTTTGTCTGCTTTGAAGGCAATCACAGCTCTTGGTTTCAAGCAGCCAACTCCAATTCAGAAGGCTTGTATCCCAGTGGGTCTTCTGGGGAAGGATATTTGTGCTTGTGCTGCTACTGGTACAGGTGAGGGCTTGAGCCATGGGACATGGAGAATTCAGAGTATTTGCAGTAACTCCTGGTAATTCTTCTTAATTTTTCTTCTGTAGGCAAAACAGCTGCTTTCATCTTGCCTGTGCTTGAGCGCCTGATTTACAAACCTCGTCAGGCCCCAATAACGAGGGTACTGGTTCTTGTGCCAACACGAGAACTGGGTATTCAGGTGCATTCTGTCACAAAACAGCTGGCACAGTTCAGCAGTGTCACAACTTGCCTTGCTGTAGGTGAGTATGAAGTTGCATACATGGATTGCACAGATCACTACAAACTGCTATGTCGAACTGGAAATGCTGTGCTCTAAAACTGGACACTGTGGTTGTTGCAAACATGCTTCTAGAAGGTGTGCTAGAGTTCAAAATCTCACTTTCCAATGCTATGCAGGTTTTTTGGTTGTTGGTTTTGTTGTTTTCCATAAAAAGAAAAGGTGAAGGCACTTCCAGTTGTGAATGTGTAATGAATCTGTGCTATTTTCCTATTTCTCAGAGTATTTGGAAAGATGTACTGTGTAGATCCTGCTCACAGACTCAGCAGCCTGTTTGCTCTCTTTCAGGTGGCCTAGATGTGAAGACTCAGGAAGCAGCTCTGCGCTCTGGGCCAGACATTCTTATTGCAACTCCTGGGCGACTAATTGATCATCTCCACAACTGTCCCTCTTTCCACCTGAGCAGTGTGGAAGTGCTTATTTTGGATGAAGCGGACAGGTAGCCTAGACAGAACAGTGGTGGAAAATGTGATGGCAGCTTCCTCTTCTCCTTTTCCCAGGATGTAGGGCAATCTTTGTGACCCTGCCTTACGTAATGGTTCTTAACTAGAACTAGATAAAGTTGTATGATCTCACTGTGTTTCTCTTGTGTAGGATGCTGGATGAGTACTTTGAGGAACAGATGAAGGAAATAATCAGGTTATGTGCCAAGCACCGTCAGACAATGCTTTTCTCTGCCACAATGACAGAGGAGGTAAAACAGGCTGCTGGGAAACATGCTCAGGCAGATGGTTGAATAGATGGCTGTCTATTAAATCTTTCACCAGAAAGTGTTGAACTTTTTTCTTCAATGTTTTCTGATAGGTGAAAGATTTGGCTTCTGTTTCCCTGAAGAATCCCACCCGAATTTTTGTGAACAGCAACACAGACGTTGCCCCTTTCCTGAGGCAGGAATTCATCCGGATCAGACCCAACCGAGAGGGAGACCGTGAGGCCATTGTGTCAGGTGAGCAATGACCAAGGAAAAGATGGAATCGGTGGGTGACTGTGAAGCAGGCTGCTGAGAGGACTTTCTTTCAGCTCTACTGACACGGACCTTCCCAGATCACGTGATGCTTTTCACCCAGACAAAGAAGCAAGCTCATCGTATGCACATCCTGCTTGGGTTGATGGGTCTGCGGGTTGGGGAGCTTCATGGGAACCTCTCCCAGGCACAGCGACTGGAAGCACTCAGGTATTACTGGGCTTACTGGGCCATCGTGGGAAGGAACAAAGTAGCTAAAAGCTGGAAGTTTTAGAGAAAAAGTCTCTGTATTCATAGCTAATATATTTGCTGTTTTTGTTCAGGCGTTTTAAGGATGAGCAGATTGATATTCTGGTAGCTACAGATGTGGCTGCGCGAGGACTTGACATAGAAGGTGTTAAAACAGTGAGTGTTTGCAACGCTGATCTTTTTAACAAGTCCTTCAATGTAATTTCCCTACTAACACTTCATTTAATAGGTGATCAATTTTACCATGCCCAACACCACCAAACACTATGTTCATCGAGTGGGTCGAACAGCAAGAGCAGGTAGGGCTGGTCGCTCAGTTTCACTCGTGGGTGAGGAAGAGCGGAAGATGCTGAAGGAGATTGTGAAGTCTGCCAAAACACCAGTGAAAGCCAGAATTCTCCCTCAAGGTAGGCACAGAGATTAAAAAAGAGAGCCACAGGCAAGGAACGTTGTTGTACAGAGAAGAGACTCTTAAAAGAGATGCTAAACAGTAAAAGTGGACATTAAATAGGCTGTCTGATATAATTCAGGCTGGATCTTTTTCAGATGTCATACTGAAATTCCGAGAAAAGATTGAGAATCTGGAGAAAGATGTGTATGCAGTTCTGTGCCTGGAGCGTGAGGAACGTGAAATGCAGCAGTCAGAGGCCCAGGTAGGTTTTCTGTAGGATGTTGACCTGGAGTCTGTAATGCAAAATGAGAAGATGACCCTAGCGTGTTTAACCTGCATGATTTAGAAGGGAAATTGGTAGATATTCCTTGGCAGCCATGAGCTTACATCTTGTCTGACTTGTTTCAGATCAATAAGGCAAAGAAGCAGTTGGAGGAAGGAAAACAGGAGACTGCAGCCAAGGGTGTAGAGCGGAGCTGGTTCCAGACCCGTGAGGAGAGGAAGAAAGAAAAATGTGAGTTGTAGCAGTGCTGGGCATGCTAAATTCTGTAGCTGCAAGTAGAATGTGCTCTATCCTTTGAGAGGTCTTTATTCCACGCTTTTCTCTGTCTTTCTCCAGTGGCTAAAGCACTGCAAGAGTTTGACCTAGCATTACGAGGCAAAAAAAAAAGGAAGAAATTTATGCAGGACACACAGAAAAAAGTCCAGATGACAGTGAGTATAATTATGGGTAAATGGGACCCTGGAGTAGATTTTCTTTGTTTTTTTCCTCAGCAAAACCTCTCATTGCTGTAAATGTACATTTTTACGCTTTCTAGCCAGAGGAGAGGTCGCAGTTTGAAATCTTGAAATCTCAAATGTATGCTGAGCGGCTGGCAAAAAGAAACCGGCGACTGAAGCGGGCCCGAGCGTTGCCAGAAGAGGAACCAGCAACAGCACCAAAAGGTGGAGAAAGCACTTCTATTCCACAGCTGATAAACCTTATGTCAATTGCTTTGTTGCATAGGGGTGAAATGAACTAAGTTGTGTAGTGGGGAGCACCAAATCAGAAGGAAAGGCCGCTGGTGCTGGCCAGGGCACACAGTTGCAAAGGGGAGAGTCATTGCTTTTCCTGATGGTGATGCTAATTGGTTTGGTCACAAATATTGGGCTTTAGAAACAAGATGATGCTCTGATCTTCTCATTACAGCCAACGTTCTGACTATTGTATTGTCTCCTTGTGTTAGGCCCCAAGCGGAAGAAAAAGGTGTCTGTGTTTGATGAAGAGCTTACCAACACAAGCAGGAAGGCTCTGAAGCAGTATCGTGCAGGGTAATGGCTTAGCAGCAATGTTAGCATAGACCTTCCACAGTGTCTGAACTTTCTCAGCAGTGGTTTTCAGGGTACTGAGTAAAAGGATCCATTCCAGTTATTTTATGGGCGTAGCAGAGCAGGGTGTCCTTCTGTAAGTACAAGTGACATTTCCTTGTTTTTCTCTCTGTAACAGTCCATCGTTTGAGGATCGGAAGCGCTTGGGTATGGCCCAACGTAGGAAAGGAGGAAACTTTAAATCCAAGTCCAGGTATAGTTCCTCTTTCTATTTCAAGTTTTTCTTGATTTCCTTTTACTGTAATGGTTGAAAGGCCCTTTCTAAGACATCTGATGCTTCTACAGCAGTTTAATCTGGTGCTGCAGGGTCTGGGAGAAATCAAAGAGAGTGTCTGTGTGGTAGCATATGTCTGCATTTTAGCATGAGAGAGCATTGCCTTGTAAAAGCACTGTGCTGCTCCTTATTTGTCACTGAGGTAGGCTGGTGCAATGTGATTTCAAGGATCATCTCTTTCAGGTACAAGAGGAAGTAAGAATTGTTTTACCATGTGGGGAATCCGGGCTATCTGGACACTTCAGGCTTCTCTCCAGGGCCTGGATTTCTTCACACGGGGAGGAACTGAATAGATTTTCATCAAGTCTCAGAATAGCTTTGGATTGTTCATTTATAGCTGGTTGAACACTATGCGAAAATATTTTCAGCCAATATAATAAATTTTCTATTAAAAAAATTAGTTCTTGTTCTAGTTCTTAGTTCTAGTGCTTCTGTGATTTGTTAC
This sequence comes from Tympanuchus pallidicinctus, assembly GCF_026119805.1. Lineage (NCBI taxonomy): Eukaryota > Metazoa > Chordata > Aves > Galliformes > Phasianidae > Tympanuchus > Tympanuchus pallidicinctus. The sequence continues at coordinate 3,161,963 of NW_026294722.1, forward strand.
TTAATGTGGTTGGAAGGATTTATACACGTGAGAGTCTGTTTCTAAATAGAGTACCCTAGATGCCCTTCCAAGGGGTATAATCTGATCCTCTGAAAGGATACTGTCCCTCCTAACCAACTGAACAGAAAGCAGCCATAAGGCAAGACCAGAATACCAATATTTGTTACTAGGAGCATTGCACTTATATATAAACATCACATTGGCTTATTGCAAGCTAAAAAAACAGCAGCTTAATATAGAGCTTCAGTGATTACTATTAATAATACAAGTAGCACTGTCCTTACTGTACTCCAAGTAAAAGGGAGAATTCTGATTAGTAACCCGTAGCTTTGCTGCAGTGTTAATCTCTTGTTACTCTTTACTCTCCATATCAATTATCTTTCATCAGCTACTTGATAAATTTCTGTAGTATCCCTCAATTCCTAAAAAGGATATGAGTCAATATGGACCCTAGCTCCTGGGTCTATGGGAATAACTCTTCTGGCTTCAAACATGTTCTTCCTTCACACCCAAAGCACAGAAGCAGAATGTAATGAGTGCAGCCCTGAAGAGATCAGTACACTACTGATAAACTCTACTGTTTTCCAACTTTATTAAAAAGGGCAAACTTTACAAGCAGTAAATAGAAAATATACATAGCAAAGTTCAAACAAGTGATACTGCTCAGTATGTTTCCTTATTAGTCTTCTCACAGTTCTAAGGTATGTTGTAGAGGATCCTAGGGCCTTGGTGGACGCATGCCAGGGGGAGGGGGTCCTGGAAATAAAGAAAAAGAGTTAAATATTGAAGAAGTCAGAGGAAGAAAAACTAAAAAACCTGTGAGATCTTTTCCCGTGCACAAGGTGGCCTTGGGCCCCATTTTCAACACTGATAAATCTATTGGCGACTAGCATAGCTGGGGAGCCATTGAAGTGTACCACTCTCCAAATGTCAGTTTTTGTTTTTTGGTTTTGTTTTTTTTTTTACATTATAGCTTCTATGCAGGTAGGATATCTGTCACTCACCTCTCATTCCTGGGGGTGGTGGTCTCATGCCTGGTGGTGGCATTCCCATAGGAGCGCCTCGGCCAGGTGGCATTCCCATTGGTGGACCCATAGGTGGTCTCATGCCTGGAGGAGGACCCATCATTCCTTGAACCAGAGAAAAAACAAGTACATAAATTCAGCTGAACGCTAAAGGCCCTAATGGTATATCAGAATATAATCCTCAAAACCAGCTCTCCGTTGCCCATCTGGCCCCATAATGCAGGCTCCCTGCTGTTCCACTGCAGTAAATCCTACCTGGAGGAGGGGCTCCTCTGCTCATGGGGGGAGGAGGACCCCCACGTCCTGGTGTGTATTGAGTTGGGGCTCCTGCTATGCTAGCAGTGGCTGCTGCAGCAGCAGCTGCAACCGTTCCACGACCCTGGGGCGTCATCACCTGCAAACAACATAAACAGGTTCATAGAAAACCGTATAACTGGTTTATATTAATAACTTACTATAGCCAAAACTTACATTCTTAATTCCAAAAACTGTGCCAGTCTCCCCTTTATGTTTTAAGTAATGCTACAACCGTGTAATACAATTCCCTGAATACCACTTGAATTCAGGAAAACTTTTCTTTCAGCATGAGATCCAGAGTAACTAGGTGGAGTTGGTATCAAAATAAAAAGAAAACCCCACACCACCAAAAGCTCAAAGCTCAAGCATCTTGGTACCAGAAGTTAAGATTACTATTTTTTTCACGTTGCCAATTTTTTGCATCAAACCTTAGAATATACCAGACAAGTCCTTTTTAATGGGCCACGGTATCTCACCTGTTGGGATGGTCCTCCCACTCCTCTGACAGGGCCAGCTAATCCTGCTGGAGCCTGGGGCATGGGTGCACCAGCTGGTACTCCCCTTCCTGCTGCTCTCCCAACTCCAGGTCCTCCAGCAGCTCCAGCAAGAGGCACACGGGCAATTCCAGTCTGAAAACAGACATGCACACACTCAAAAATGTATCAAAGCAGAAGTCCTCAGGTTTTAGGAATCCCCACTTCTGTCCAATCAATATCTGAGGCAGTGAACAGGTGAACTTTCTGCAGTGGAATTTGCTGTGCCTGCAACAGTCACAACAGCACCTGGAAGTCTAGAACATGGCACAATAGCCATCTCTTCCAAGGCTACATCTACCAAACTTCCTTTTCTCCTTAGTTCTGCACTCATTCTGCTTACATCTTTTGGAGGTGGCCCTTCAACTGTCATAGACACCAAGTTTTCTCCTCGCAGCAACACAAGACCAAGGACTCGTTTTTCTTCCCGTTCCGGCTGTTTCGAATTCTTAGGTCTAACGAGAAAAGAGAAAGAAAACATTACAAGACAAAGAAAATCATGTTGTTCTTTGAACGTGCACCTGAATACAGAATCATAGAATGGTTAAATTGGCAGGGACCTGTACAGGTCACCAACCTCCTGCAGTGTGCAGGGGCACCCACAGCTCCATCAGTACTCACAGCCCCCCAGCCTGACCCGAGTGCCTGCAGGGATGGGGCGCCCACCTCATCTCTGCGCCACCTGCCTCACCACCCTTATTGTAAAAACTTTCTTCCTTACCTCCAATCTAAATCTCCCATCTATTAGATGGAAAACATTCCCCTTACCCTATCATACAGGCCCTATTGAAGTGTCCACATCCTCTTCTTTCTTACAGTAAGGATCTTAAGAACGTTAAGAAATCTCTTACAATACTGAAGGATACAGTCTGACTGTTCCATAGCTGAGAACCTGCTATGAAAACAAATTAACACATACCTACCACCCAGGCTAAGAACGCTGAGAAGCCCAAACAGAAGATGAACACCATCCCCGCGACTCTTTTTCCCCCAGCACGCTTAACGGGCTGTGATGGGCTACAATAGCAGCGCGGGTGGAGCTGCGCGGAGCAGCCCGGGGTTCCACCCGACCCGGCGCTGCCACTCACTTGATCTTACGGAACTCGTCGCAGTCGCAGAGGATGAGGTTCATGTGCTTATCGAAGGCCTTGAAGGTGCCGATGAAGACGCGGCCATCCTGCAGGATGCACCGCATGCGGTAGTCGATGTGCTGCAGCATCTTGCTGCTCTTTCCCACCGTCTGTAAGAAACCACCGTTACACCGCGCGTTACCGCGGGCAGCATCTCGGCCGGCCCGACCCCCCCGCAGCGCCAGCAAGGCTCACCATGGTTGCGGTTCTCTATGCTCTCCCCCGCCGCCGCACAAACGCCTCCCGCTCTACCGGAAGCAGCCCCGCACCGCACCGCCACTTCCGCCCGCCCGCACGCGGATCTCTGCCGCCGGCCCCGCCCCTTCCGCAGCGCGAAGGACGCGTTTCCGCCGCCGGCGGGGGCGGCGCTGCCCAGCTGAGGAGGTGCGGGGCGTCGGCGGGAGCTCGGAGCTCGCAGGCGCGGGCGTCGATGCGGGCGCTTATCTGCGGGCCCCGCCGGTAACCGCCGTAGGGAGGGCTGCGCTGGTCCTCGTGGACGGGCCGGGCGGCGCCGAGGGGGCGAAGGGGCTCCGGGGCCGGCGAGCCTCCGCTCGTCCGCGGGGGAAACCCGGCAGCGCCGCCGATGGGGCCGCTTCGCACCTGCGGGGCTCGGCTCGGCGGGCGGGGCCCGGGCCGCGGTCTCTATGGCAGCGCGCGGAGGGACGGCCGGATGCGGCGGCGCGGGGCCGGAGTTGGAGGTGCCGGGGGTGGAATGTGGAGCGGCCGCGGTAGGGTCGGGTGAACGGGGCCGGGAGCCGCTCTGAGGCCGGGCCGGCTGCCGGCGCCGCCGCCGCTTCCTCTCTGCCCGCGGTCCTTCCCCTCCTGGAGGCTCCGTGGCGGGGCTTCGGGCTGGGGCTGCGAGCCCGCTGCGTGCTGGGCCGACCCGCTACTGGAGCCGAGCGGGGCTGAACATTTGGACGGCGGTTCACCAAAACGAATCTTTCACCCCGTAGGTTGGGGTCTGGCCCGCCCCGGGCTATCGCTGACTGGCGTTACAGCCTTTTTCAGCTCTCTCGACTGATGAAAAATAATAAAGCCTTCTCTCTTTTTGCCTGTTACCACGTTTCTGTGTTTGCTAGGGAGTCCGTGCAGCTGTGCTGAACGTGGAGCCTGGCGCTGCAGCCCGCTCCGCTTTGTGCAGCCATAGGTGGCCCCGGGCTTAGGGTACCAGAGGCAGAGATCTGAGCGCCTGGTTCAGCGCTTTCTGCAGCGAATTGAGTTTCTTTGCTCGGTGTGTGAGGTAACCTGGAAGGCTGTACGCGGCCCTCAGGTCAGACTGCTGACTGCCGCCCTCTCCTGCTGCTGAGTTAGGAAGGGAGCTGCTCTGTAGTTGGTCACTCTGCTAATGGCACCTCCCCTCGTTTGGCCTGGGCTGTCCTTACCACCTGCTGGGGGCTCGCAGGGAATTGGCTCTGATGTTTTCAGAAGCTGTGCGGCCGTGCACTGGTTAACTGGAGGGTTCTACCAGGCAGCTTTTCTTTTTTTCATTGAATGTTCTTTCATCCTCCTCATTTTTATTCTGTGTGCAGCACAATTTGTTCTATCTGTGGTGAAAAGAAGATTGAGTTTGTGAATAGGGAAATTCTGTTTAAAATACTCCCATTTGTTTTAGCTTGCAGCTTCTCAGAAGTCTCTTGAATAGTGTGTTATAAGTGGCTCTGCTGATTTCTTCTTGCTTTGCAGCCCTGCATTGCTGATTCATATGATGGACCTCACTCTGTAAAAACACAGTAAATTTGCTTCTGATGGATTTCAGTTTGTCTGCTTTCTCCCTGCATAAAGCCTTGAGAATTGCTTATGTGAGATTTTTAAAAAAAATGTGCTGTGAGAGACCAGTAAGTAACTGATCACAGTGATTATGTGAAACTGTGGCAACTGCTTCTTCACAGTAGCTTCTGAACAGTTGTTTTATCAGATACATCACTGATGTGCTGCAAAATCTCTCTTCTGACATTTAGCATTGTCATTTTATGGCTGCAGACACACAGTAAAATCTTTTCTAAGAACTTGTCAGACCATCTCCTATTAAGTCACTGCCATGAGGTGCTCTTTGCATTCTTAGTCCAGTCTTTATTCTCCTCTATGGAGAGCTGCTGCTGCCGAGGGCCTGATCTGTGCAGGTGCTTCAAGATGTTGTTTTGTCCCAGACTGACTGAACAGTTTTTACCTTCTTGAGTTTTTAATTCCTCCTTGTTTGGTTATCTGCTCTGTGATGCTGCTGTTGAGTGAAATAGTCTCGAAGCTGTGTTTTATTTGCTAAGTCTGTTATTTTCTGAGTTTGTATGTAGCAGAAAACTGTGGAGTAGTGTTGAAAGTAGTGCAATAGGACTCGATTGGATTCTGTCTTCCCGGTGAGAATCAGAGGAGCTGTGGGTATTGTGTGCTGTCCATGGGAGCTGCAAGTGAGCCCCTGTGGTACTTCATGTGATGAAACACAAGATTTAATTTGTGTGAAGGATTTCCCATAACATCAGTGTCTTTAATATGTCCTCAAATGATCGTGTTCTCCACAAGGGAGGAGCCAAACTTTGTAAAGAGCTGTAAGGGCTTCTGCCTGCTGCAGTCTGGGCAGTTCTGCTTTGGCGTATGAGATGCTCTATTTCCTCATGTGCTGGAACAGCCTCTTTTTAAACTCCTGATGAACTTTCAGTTGCAGCACACAGTGGAAGCTGAAGTGTATGCAGAAGACTGTATAACAAGAGGCTGAAGGGAGAGGTGGCAATTAGATGCTAATTAATTGTGGATGTATTAGTAAAGCATTGCAGGTCCTGTTCTTAATAGTCTTTGAGCCTCACCTCTTTACTGTGTGTTTGCAGTGCTTTGAATGCTGGATGGTTTACATGGTTTCTAGCCACGAGCTAGTTCATTTGTGGAAAAAGTAATTAGCTGTTGTTCTTGCAAGCTGACCTGAGCGTTAGAGATGGTGTGTGCTTATGCTGCATGATTGTGATTTTTGAGGCTCTGAGGTTTATCACAAACTTCAGTTGCAGCATGGAAAGCAGTGAGTGGAAATGTGCAAACTGTGTGTCTGCACTTGTAGCTGGTAGATAGCAATCTGTAGGTCCTGCACATTTGGAGCTGTCGTGCAAACTGGCATTTTGTCTGGAGAATCTGAACGGTGCTGTGCTACCACTTCTATGGTAGTAATTGCCATAATGGGCTTAGAGAATTAGTTGATGAGCTATGCCTGTTCTGGGCTATTGCTGCAAAAGTCAGGAGAGTCTGAATGATTTGTGTGTGTGTGTGTGTGTGTGTACGGTTAAGGGAAAGGAGGCAAGAAAGATTGGCTCCTAGTTTTATTAGGCTCATCTTTGAGACAAAATGGCCAGACAAGTGCAGAGTTGTTATGACCAATGCTAAAGAATTCGTTGTTTTGATGGGCCCTCTTGGTTTTGCCTTGTTGTTTTGTCGCAGCATGCTTGGATGGTAGAGATGTCATATTTTTAGGATCTTGTGATGTGCAGTATGGCACACTTGGGAGACCTTTTCTGCCCTTGGAAGTAGCGGGTATTGAACTTCCTCTTGTGAAGGGACTGAGGATAAATGGATGTAGCATAGGCTTGCTATGATACTAACCCCAACAGAACTGTGTTCCCTTAATTCTGAATATAGTTTGGACAAAATTTGCCTCTGAATGAGTTAAAAGCTAGAGTCCAGCTTACTGGTTCCAGTGGGTTTGAAAATAGCACCAGCAGCTTTGTATGAGCTTAGGGTTAGAAGTTTGAAAACCTATGTGCTGCATGTTAGCGTGTATCTCTTAGCAAAGAGTAAATTGCCTGAATAAATCCCTCCTTGGAGTGAGAGACAGGAGCAAGGATAATCAAAGTTTGAGAAGAAACAGGAATATGTTACCATGTGCTTATGGTGTTTGAAGACAGTGTTTGCAGAAGGCAGCATATACTCAGTGCTTTCTGTTTGTAAGTGAGCCTAGCTAGCTCTGTGGGCTGCACAGGCTTCTTTGCAATACTAATGTAATTGAGCTCTTGGCTAATACTAATTAAGCAGTCTTCCTTTGTGTGACCTCACCGTGTTCAAGTTGGAGTTTTTTTTAACCTGGTGTGCATTCTCTGAAGGGCAGACTTGTTAAGAGAGAGGTAATTTATTGATTCAGAGTGAATTTTTAAGAGGGAGGTAGCTTGATTGTCTTCCCTCTAGAATTAAGAAGTCAAGTATCAGGTGTATGAAATTGCATATTAGAGTCAACCAGATGCACAAACAATAGAAATCTTTACATAAATGTTTTTCCTCTCACTGTCCTCAACACACGTTTAGCCTGATTGGTGCCCTGAGTCTGTTGCTTTTCCAAGGGCAGCTCTTTTGGGATTTTATTCTAAACTAATCCTGTGCTGCTTATCTGAAAGGCTGGAGGCATCATTTTGAGAAACTGGCAAAGCTGAACTTGACTTGAGTGGGTTATGGGTAATTTGACTTGAATCCTGCTCTTCTGCATGGCATCTGCTTGGTCTCAGTCATTCTCTGGGTTCAGAGAAGACATAAGATGTGATCTTCTCAGAAGGTTGTCTCAGGAGGTCGCAGCTCTTTTCTAGGCTTGGAGCCAGGGAAAGAAAAGCTGCATTTTGTGCATCATCTTAGAACTCTGAGTCAGGAAGTTGAGTAACCAGAGTGAGAAGATGCTCGCAGGTTTGTGCGTGTGCAGAAGCAGAGAAATCAGTGTGCCTGAGATGTTACGTGTCTATGAGGTCTTACCAGTCCTTGTTAGGGAAGGAAGAGGCATGTAAGCTTTATTTGTTGAGATCACTTGTGGTTCTCTAGGCCAACATCTTATACAGGCCAGGCACATCTTTTGTGGTAGACTCAGCAGATTTCATACCCTACTGTGTCCAAAGGCAGTGCAGTCATGTAGACCAGCTTCCTGTGCCAAGTACCTCTGCAGCTGCTCAGTCTTTGCTGATCTGTGGAAAGGTCTTCCATCTGTTCTTCCTTTTAGTAGTCATTCTTCTTGCATCAGGAAAGCTCCTAAGGTGGCTGGTGTCCCTTCAGATCTCAGCCTGTTTTAGCATCTCTTTGATCAAAGAAGTTGGGCAAGTATGTTAAGTGTGAAACACTGCCCCTGCCCTGCATCATCTCACCTCTGTTCTGTTCTTTCTCTCTGGGAAAGCTGAATTGGGTTGCCCCAGCAGGAGGTGCTACATGAGCTGGGGAATTGTAGTTTGTGTACTTATCTCCTTCTGGATTTTCTGGAAATTGAGTGTAAAGAAGAGTCCTTAAGGACAGGACTTTTGTGGCATATCAGATCTCATGTCTGGAAGCATGAAGCTGTTGTATCTGAGAGCTGCTGGGGGGAGAGTGTCAGCCTTCAATGTGACTTCCTCCCCGTGTCTCTATGGGAGAGAGTAGGGCAAGTGTCTCCACGTGGGAGGGGGTTGAAAAGGAACTGAACAAGTACTTTTCTTTACAGCCTCTTACTACCAGATGAAGCACAAACCACCGTGTCTGACAGCTGTCTGGGACCAAACCCTGAACACAAGCTTATGCTCTAAGGTAGATAAAGGAGTGGAAGATAGACTTCCAGAGCAGATGTTGAGTTGTCTTTTGTTCTGTAATGGGTGTTCATATTTTGACATTAGGGTGTTAGAGGAAGGGAGAGGAATAAAGCTAACTGTGGCTACTTTGTGTAGGAGTGTCTTGAATAGACAGAGATATCTGAAATTGATAACAGCATCTGTGATCACCAGCCCAAGGGAGGGAGGCTATCTGGTCAGAATGCCCCTGCTCTCACGTTCTGGTAGAAGCCAAATCTAGGGAACTCTTGTTTTGTTAGTCCTGAAAACTGACCATATGGAGTGGATGTTAAATGAGAGAGTTAGTCTCCTTTTTGTGTGAGAACTCTGGCAAGCTCTCAGAAATATACCTTAGAGATTAATGTTAGGCATAAAACTTCACAATGTTGTTTTAGTACGATGCCTTGGTCCCTAACATACCAAATGTTTTGTCTATGTTGAATACGCCCAGCAACCTGTAAGGCTGGTCTTCTTTTGAAGTTTGATGTCAAATGTAACAATTCAAATCATTTTCAGAGAGTTGCTCACTGTTTTTTCTCCTAACAGGTGTGGGGGTTGCATGCTGTTGTGAAAGCATCTGCAGGAGTCTGGAGCGATGCCACCACCTTCAGACATTGTGAAAGTAGCTGTAGAATGGCCAGGTGCCAATGCCCAGCTGCTGGAAATAGACCAGGTGAGATCTTGTAGCTAAATGGAGTAGAAGGGTATTTCTTCTATGCGTTATAACTTTAATGCTGGAATGTAGATGCATGGGAAGTGCTGAGTCCTGGCCTAAGCCACTGATTGAGCATCTGGGGAAAAGACCCACTCAGCCCTGGGAGCACAGGTGAAGGCAATTCAGCTGTGTGATTGGGAGGGGTGGAGCCTGGCTGCCCCTCTCTTAGACCCCATTTAAGGGCTGACTGCCACTGGGGAAGGATCTCTCTCTAGAGGTCCCTCTTTGGTGAAGCTTCCCCTGTGAACCTGGAATCTTCTGATACGGGTGTGCAATCTTCTTTTATTTTTCTTTTTTTTTTAATAGCACCTTTGTATTGTGCTGGTCCTTCCATTATTGTGCCTTTGTTGTAATGCCCTTCCCATTGTTTTGATCTGTCCAATTGCTACAGAAACACATAAATGGTTTATTTGTGCTTGAGAGTATAATATGGTTACTGAGAACTAACTCTCTCTCTCTCTCTCTCTCTGTTTTAGAAAAGGCCTCTTGCATCCATCATCAAGGAGGTCTGTGATGGGTAAGTCTACTTTCTGTCATGCAGAAAGTCTGTCCCCATGACAGGTGTTGCTGAGGTACTGTGGAAAGTCTTCTGATTGTCAGTGCACAGCTAGCATCGTTCATGTTGCCTGTTGCAGTTCTAGCCACAGAATGGGCCTGCGTTTATATCAGGGAAGAAGAGAAGCTCTAGAAAATAGAGGCTTTGCATCTTAATTTCACTTCTCAGGATATGTCAGTGAAAGCTACTCAGCATCTCTAAGGCCTGGCAATCTTCTTGCTGTTCTGGAAGTGCAAACATCTACTGACCTTGACTTAGAATAGGCTGAAATCCCTCATGCCAAGGAGAAGTCTTATGCCTTTAGGAGATTTAGTTACCCGTGCTAGGGTTTTGCTTGAATGTTCTTTTCCACCCACCTGTGATCAAGCTGCTGTTCCTAGTTGAGAGGAAGAGGCTTACATGTTCTTCCTCTTCCAGGTGGTCACTGCCAAACCCTGAATACTACACATTACGGTATGCCGATGGTCCTCAACTGTACATCACAGAGCAGGTCAGTCTGAGAGACAGCAACGTGTTGGTGTCCCAGGCAAGGGTGGAGGATGCCCTGAGCTAGCATCATGGAGCAATGCTGTTACTAATCCTTGAGAGACAGTATCTCTGCTATCAAAAGTATTCACTAGCAGGTGTTGTTCCAGTGAAAAACCTTGCACTTCTCCATTTGCATGCCTGTTGGTGCAAGGACCCAGTGGCTCAATTTCAATAACCTTAACAGGGTTATGTGGTATAGGAACCCCTTTACTTCTGCATGCAAGTGTGCACTGTAGATTCAGTTGCATCACTTTTCAGACACTTCTCTGTAGTTTCTGTTTCTTTTGTCTTTCAGACTCGCTGTGACATCAAGAATGGAACAATCCTGCAGCTGGCGGTCTCCCCAGTAAGTACTCCTCGCATCCCTTTTTCTCCTAGTGTAATGGGCTTTTCTTTGCCCATTTCTTCCTCTTTCCCCAGAACTGTAGAGCCCTTAACTTTCTGTGGATAAATCCAAACAGGCATTTTTATTGCATATCCTAGATTTGTATGTTGTAAGGCACCTGACTCTTATTTTCTCAATTCGAGTGCAGTTGGTATCTATCTGAAAGCAAGAGTACTGGACATCATGTAGAAAGAAAAACAATAGATAAACTTGATCCTCTGGGAGTTGTTCCTAGTGAATTCTTGTTACTGTAACCTCAGTAGTCACCTTTTGCAGATTTGCTGTAGCTTCCTTTTAAAAAAAATTCATAAACCATCTTGGGCAGCTGTCATGGCATGGAGTTGAGAACATGTAGACAGGAGGAAGTTACTTGGGCAAGAGATGCTTGGGAAGATATAATTGATCCATGTTTGGGAAGTATTAGAGAATGTCAGATGGATGCCTAAAGTGAGCTTGTACTGCGCTTTGAATTGGAGGGGTTTTTTTGAACATCATATTTCTTTAGTGGTTTTGGTCTAGATTTGTGTATCCACTTCCACTCATCTCACCAAGAATAAAAACATTTTCTTTTACATGTTAGGGTGAATACTTTTTACTTGCCTGCCTGTCACCAACAGCAGCCTTTTCTTAGTCCATCTTACAACTGGTGATTGCTGCTATTTACTCTGTCAAATGCTTGCATCTCTCTAGCTTTTTCCTGTCTGTGGATATGTCAGAGAATGTTGTTGATACTGACAGGACTCAGTCTCCAGTCTGTAATGCCATCATCTCTCCCTCCCAGTCCAGGGCAGCTCGCCAGCTAATGGAGAGGATCCAGTCACACAGTATGGAAGTCCGACTTGATGCCATGAAGGAACTGGCTAAACTTTCAGCAGATGTGACCTTTGCCACAGAGTTCATCAACATGGAAGGGATTACTGTGCTGACACGGCTTGTGGAGAGTGGGACCAAGCTTCTGTCCCAGTAAGGTTCCTGTATTCTATAACTCTGGAACAGGGGTATTGATTTAATAAAACAGGGCCTCTAGTAGAGGCAAATTTTGCTTGTTGAAGTAGCATTAAGCAGCTAACTTTACAGCAAATGCTTGTATAATAATTGAGACAAAATCTTACTTGTCTGTTGTATTGGTGACTTTTTTTTTTTTTAGTTACAGTGAGATGCTGGCTTTCACCTTGACTGCCTTCTTGGAGCTCATGGACCATGGTATCGTCTCCTGGGACATGGTCTCAATAACCTTCATTAAACAGGTGAGTTTGGGTAAAGGGGATGAGTGGATGCTATTTTTTTTTTTTTTTTGTGCTTTGACACAGCTTCCAGGACCAGCAAAATGACTCTTAGAAGTTGAATATGAACTGATAGCACAGCGTGATATGGTTCCATCTCAGCTTTCTGAGTCATATTTCCCTTACTTTGTCTCATTCACCACAAGGTTTGCTGGGTGGGCATCTGTTGTTGACCTTGATGGTTCATCTGGTTTTAGATTGCAGGATATGTCAGTCAGCCTATGGTAGATGTCTCCATCCTCCAACGATCCCTAGCCATTCTAGAAAGTATGGTGTTGAACAGTCAGACTCTGTATCAGAAGATAGCAGAAGAGATCACTGTGGGGCAGCTCATCTCTCATCTGCAAGTGTGAGTACCACCAAACAATGGTGTGATGCAAATCAGTTTTGTGAATCTCTGTTAATTTGCAAATACATACATTTATCTTTAAAACATATAAAGATGCTATCTTTAAAGTACTTCTAATATGATGTCTTACTTGAAATTGAAGATTTCTAATGTTTAAATTTAGTGTAACTCAGTGAAAACAAGAAAAAAATTGGGTTGAGCCAAAATGCTGGGGTTGGAAGGCAGTGCCATACGTTTGAGTAATCCTTCCCCATTAGTTCCATTGGCAGAGATAAAAGTGTTCAGTGGCTTCCATTGACATGGAGAGAAAAAGGACTTCTCTAGTAAGGTTTCTAGCTGTAGCCATATAACAGACAGCCCAGTGGTAATACAGTAGTGATGCCTTTCTCTGCTGAAACTGTCATGCTAAGCTCAGAGGTCTGCTGTGCTTCAGCCCACACAACCTTCTTGGTAATGGAGCTATACAGAAATTAGGAGAAATTTATAGACTGGTCAGACACTGGAATAGGCTTCCTAGTGAGATGATTGATGCCCCGTGCCTGCCAGTGTTCGAGAGGCATTGGGATAATTTTTATTAACTTTTTATTAACCCTGAACTGGTCAGGCAGTCAGACTTGATGATTTTTGTAGGTCCCTCCCAACTGACTTGTCCTATTTTATTTTACTGGTGATTTGTCAGATTTTGCAGCTCTGCAGGAAAGATTGGATGGCACTAAAGTAGCTTACCTGACTGCTTGAAATGCAAAAGAGCAGTAAATGTTCTTACACACAGGCAAAGGGCCTGTTATCATCTTATGATCTTCCCATTATTGTTTCTGCAGCTCAAACCAAGAGATTCAGACATATGCCATTGCCCTGATCAATGCCCTCTTCCTGAAGGCACCTGAGGACAAGAGACAGGTTTGTAGTTGCTTAGTTAAACCTAAATAATGCTTACTAAGTTACTTCACATTTACTGCTTGACTGCTGTGCCTTAAAAATTGCATTATTTGGCTGAAGCAGACCTCAGACCTTGCTAAGAACTTAATGCCATTCTGAAACAGCTGCTTATGGAGAAGAAATGTCCCATATAATCATTTGTTCTGGAGATACGTAAGGATTCTCAGAAATGAATTTGAAAGGCCTTAAGAGACAGAAAATAATAATCTGCACAGCATTAATTTTTTTTAAGAAACTGCATTCTGTATGGGAGACCAGTGGAAGGCAGAGGGAGGTCGTGGGTAACGTCCTTGATGTTGATGTGCTTACTTAACACGCACACACAAAAAAGGCAGCAACAGCAAAAATGCATTTCTGAAGTCATCTGGGGATATTTCTGATGGCAAATGGGAGAAATGAAGCACCTGCTCTGAGGGACCCTGTGACATCTCAGCCACATGCAAAATGTGTGTATGTCTGTATTGTGTAGCTTTGCTGTGTTAAGCCTTTCTTCTCCAGTGCCCTGTTTGTGTTTTTATTTTTCTGGACTCAGAGCTAAATCTTGTCTGCTTCTCTTTGTGCCTTTTTTTGCTTTCTGCCATCAGGACAAGCTGCTTAACCCGCTAGACCTGCCCATCACTGTAAGTAACTCAAGGCTGGGGGCTGGTCATGCAGAACCGTAGGCATGGTAGCTCTTCTCTAGTTATGCCTCCTTGTATCTTAGGGACAGTGCATACAAGATTCAGATAGTGGATGAGTCTAGGGAAAAAGATGGGGGCACTCCTGGGAATGTGCTCAGATTATGAAGGGGAGAAAAGATTCAGTAGCGTGAGAAAACTGCATGACTTGGCATGTGCACAAGGTGTTAATGATCATACAAGTCTTGCTTTGAAAATTGATACTATGCTATTAAACTAATCAGGTGAAACAAATTTAAAACTGGAGACAGTTCTTTAGAAATCTGTGTCTCCTTAAACCTAAATAATTCATTTTTTGCTGAAGGTGTAGCCCCTTCAGAAGGGGAACAGTGACCTCAGTAAATTTTGCATCATCATCTGAAATTAATCGATACACTTAACACGTGAAGATGAGAAGGAACATATTCCTCTGTAGGCAATTTAGCCTAGATAATAAATCTCATAGCAAACAATTCTGTAAGATGTATTACTTTTTTCTTTCCTTGAACACAATACACAAGGCCATGAAGGGCTATGAAGATGATTAAGGGACTGGAGCATCTTTCATATAGAGGCTGAAGGGGCCTGGTGTTGCTCAGCTTGAAGAGGAGAAGGCGTAGGTGGATGTATAAATATCTGATGAAAGGGAATAAAGAAGATAGAGACCAACTCTTCTCAGTAGTGCCTACTGATAGGACAAGCAACAATGTGCACAGTTTAAAACCCAGGAAATTCTGTCTGAACACAAGTGAGGGGAAAAAAAACTTATCTGTGAAGAGTGGTCAAATGCTGGAACAGGTTACCCAGAGATCGTCCTTGGAGATACTGAGAACCTGTCTGGTCACTGTACTGAGCAGCTTGTCTAGCTGACGCTGCTTGAACCAGGTGGATTGGACTAGAATGACCTCAAGAGGTCACTTTCAACCTGAACAATTTGGTAGTGCTGTGACCCCATCAGGCAGTGAAGTGGGTGTTACTGGACTCTGTGCTACACACAGGTCCTTTGGCAGTGGTTAGGCTGCGTGTGTGCTCATGCTTCTTACTATACTGTTAAGAACCATTTAAGTGTCTTTGTCCTTCCCACTGTTTCTGTGCTTCAGTCCCCTCTTACTTTCTCCCATGTGCAAACTAATTACTTCTGAGTAAGAATTCTTTGTGTTGCATGCATGAAAAAATGTTAACAGTGGCCCTTATTTTAGTAGAATAATGCCTCTTATGAGTCATAGTTAAAAATAATGACTCAGGGCAGTCTGAAACCACTTCCTACTTCATTTAGTTGCTTCTTAAGATACCCTCCACAAAAGCACTGGCTTATTTTGGTTGTAACATGAGTGCTGCTTGACTTGGAGCTGCTGCAGCTTAGCTATCAGTCAGCATAGCACTCTTGTTTTAGCCGGCTTCTGCTTGGAGCAGAAGTGATAATAGGGACTCAGAGTGAGGCTATTACATGTATTTTTATTTACCATACTACTTGTACAACCTGTCAGCAGGGTTGATATGAGCAGTAGGAACAGTCTTGCTGCTCAATCAATAGTATATTCTGAGTGTATTTGACTAAAACTGCACATCTGCTTCCAGCTCTCCATATGAATTGCATAGGGCTGTGAAGAGATGTGAGACTGGTAGTCCTTCTGGACCAGGTTGTGTATCATCCAATAGATTTTTCTCACTCAGAAATGTTGCTTACATCAGCAAGCTTCTGATAGTATTCCATCTTGATGTCAGCACTTGTATTGTTCTCCTAGAATGTGGAATGAGATTGCCAGTATTTCAGGAAGTGAATCTTCACAATTCACAAGGGAAGTGCAGGTTAGGTTTTTGCAGGTGTATGTGCAAGTGGTCCCAGAACTGAAGGCTTACAGCAAGCAGATACTTGTAACTGTTTATCATCGTGTCTTGATGGTTGGGAAGCTCTCCTCTTCTGGGGAAGGAAGCCAGACAGTAAAGGAAGCAACAGAAAAATTTCCTTTTATTTTTGTAAACTGGAGCAGTTCTTCAGATTGTCCTTAAATTGACTCCTAAACATCTTTTTAGGAACTGAAACAAAGGGCAGTGCACGTTTTAGAGGGCAAGTTTTGAGATGGATGAGAACTGAACACTGTGTCCTCTGGTCCTTGTTATCTTGGGTATGAACTTAGGTATAGAGAGATGGAGAATATTTACTGAAAGAGCCTTTTGTAGATCACAGGTTCTCAGGGCAACCCACAGTAGCCATATCTTCTGATACCCAAGTATTGTTAGATGTTCAGTGTTAAGCTAAATTTTCTTCTATTCTTGGTTTACCTTAGTGCCTTCCTCCACATTAATGATGTTTTGTATGGGAGCCATCCATGAATTGTGCCATGGTAAAGATGACCATTGCATCCCAACTTAACTGCTTGCTTTGTGGTGAGACCCCATGCTAAATTGACAGTCTGTGGTGAAAGCACTTTGTCATTTGTCAGCGCTGTCTCCGATTCATAGGCTTCATTCTTTTCCTCCTTTCTGCGTGATGTGGACTTCTTGCTTATGTTTCACTCATTTTTGTTTCATCTCTGAATCTCCAACAGGAAATGGCTAATTCATTTGCCCAGAAGCACCTGAGATCTATAATCCTGAATGTGAGTATGTCTGAAAAGGCTGAATGCTTTCTAATGTTTTCTTAATAAAAGTCTCGCTTGTGCACAGTTTAAAGTCTGCTGCCATCACAGCACTTCAGGAAAGTGAAATTGGATCTACTTGTTCAAAAGGGAGTTACCAGCCTGCTTCTTCCTGCTGTTAGAGAGCGTTATCGTTATGCTTCTGATGGAATATGAGGTTAAACAGTTGAACCTTCATATGCAGAGATGTAGATGCAACCTGGCATATTGCCTGCAGCTAATACTTCCCTGTCCATTTGTATTATATTCATTCCATCCCTTCTCTTTTTTTTCTTTTGCAGCATGTGATCAGAGGAAACCGCCCAATTAAAACAGAAATGGCTCATCAGCTGTATGTGCTGCAGGTCCTGACATTTAATCTTCTGGAGGAGAGAATGATGACCAAGATGGACCCCAATGATCAGGTCACTATTAGAGCTGATAGAAAGTAGAAGGGGCCTTATTCCTGAGATGCTTTACTCTGCTGAATTTGCAGCAGACTGTACATAAGGTGAAACTGCTGCTCACACTGTGGTCTTTGAGCTTCTCGTATGCTCATGACTGACTTGCCGTGTGCTGTGGGGCTTTTACAGGTACAGTTGTTGCTGGAAGACATGTATTTTCCTGACCAGTGTGATGCTAGCTGTCAAACTGATTCCTCTGCCTCAATGGAGGGCATGTCCTTTTTCATACTTTTCTTTGCAATGTGCATGGAAGCTGGACAGTTATTAAGAATTCTGTTACTTAAGTATTAAATACACTGCAGTCTTAAACAAGAAGTACCTTAGCATTATCTGAATCCTTAAAGATTGCCTGTAAGTAAACCTAGGGCACTTGAAGGATAACACAAATGAACATGGTGTAATATCCATTATACTGAAACTTGCCATTTTGAACTGGGTTGCCTCATTTTATGTAATGTCAATGACCTTTGGCACCTGCTTGTGTTCACTGTGTGAACTCTGGAGAGAGGTGGGTTTTGTGTTATGGGGAAAACGGTGCCCTGCTGCTTGCTTGCATGTTACCATTTCCTTCCCTTCCGTCCCTCAGGCACAGAGAGACATCATATTTGAGTTGAGAAGAATTGCATTTGATGCAGAGTCTGACAGCAACACCATCCCTGGCAGTGGAACAGAAAAACGCAAAGCCATGTATACCAAGGACTACAAGATGCTGGGATTCACTGTATGCACCTAGAGAGTGGGATGGGGTGGAGGGGGAGCAACAGAAACAGCTGTTTGCTTCACCATGTTTCTATATCTGACTTGTAGAAACTCAACTAAACTCAGATTTCCAGAACAGATTATTATGATCTTACTGTTTGGATAAGTGCAAGGGCTCATTAGGCACATCCTCTGAAGATACTTATTCTTGAAGAACTCAGAATTGGCCTCTTTTCTAGAAAGTTTAGATAGCAGGTGTCCTAGGTTATCTGTTGGCTAGATGTGAGGGAGTACTTGATAGGCAGGCTGTGGTAAAATGAATTTGGGAAAGAGTCTCACAACATTTCTTTGGGCTAATTTCTTTGGTTTATTTCTGCACGCTTTGCAGAATCACATCAATCCAGCTATGGATTTTACTCAGACTCCTCCAGGGATGTTGGCATTGGATAACATGCTGTACTTGGCCAAGTTTCATCAGGACACCTATATCAGGGTAAGTAAAGCTGCTGTTCTTTGCAAGTAGCAGCACCTCAGCAACACTTCTGGCTATTTCTTCTGCCCTCTTCCTTTAGATTGTTCTGGAGAACAGCAGTCGAGAAGATAAACATGAGTGTCCCTTTGGACGCAGTGCCATTGAGCTTACCAGGATGCTTTGTGAGATCCTACAAGTTGGGGAACTCCGTAAGTCACATTCCCCTGCAGTCTCCTGAGTGACTGGGCTGATGTTTCCTGGGTTAACATACAGATTGGTGAAGATTCCTGACCATTTGTACTTTAGTCTCTTTTCTGCCTTGTAAGGACAGGGGTAGCTTGGAATTGCATTGTGTTTCCCCATAATACTAGTATTGAATTTAAATAAGAAAATTTGTTGTATGTGTTCTGGTTCTTGTTAAAAAACTGAAGCAAGTGGAAGACTCCAGCTTTCTGAAGCTTCGTTAGGATGCTGTAAGAAAATCATTCTAGAAACTATCATAAATGTAAAAGTCAAGTAGCTGTGAGAGTCTCAAAAAAAAAAAACAAAAACATTCTAAAGCAATTAGCAACTATAAGAAATTCTGTCAGAGGAAAATGGGAAACAACTGCAAGCAGTCATCTGGGGAGGCTAGTCCAAAAAGGGTGCATCCATTGCAGAGGCTTGCATGATGAAGTCTGGGGATAGTTGCCATAGTTCCCAACAGACTGCCTATGGGGAGACAAAGCATTGAACTGTCCTTATCTCTGTAAGTACTATTGTACACCACTGCCTTTCTGTCGCTGTGGTGGATTGTAGTTACTTCTATTAGCTGTTGTTCTGTATATTCATGTGATGGTGGTTTCTGTTTATTCCTGAAGCTAATGAAGGCCGGAACGATTATCACCCCATGTTCTTCACTCACGACCGTGCATTTGAGGAGTTGTTTGCCATTTGCATCCAGCTGTTGAACAAGACCTGGAAAGAAATGAGGGCAACAGCAGAAGATTTTAATAAGGTCTGTCAGAGTGAGGAGGCCTTGTAGAATTGTTTGCAGAACGGTGTGTTCGCTCATCCTTGGTTGCGTGACAAGTACACTTGGATAAAGAGATGGGGGTGGAGAGTACATCAGGGCTTCAATGTGGGCTGTAAAGGATAGTCCAATCTTTATTTGGTATGACCTGAGACCATTCTTTAGTTTGGATCTTCAGAGCCACTAGTACACTGACACTCCTGGCCACGGCTACGTTTTTTGATGCCACTGAGCTGAGCCCTAGATCTTTTCTGCCATTAAACAGCAAAAGTGTGACTTCTCACCCCGCCTATTTCAGGTTATGCAGGTTGTGAGGGAACAGATCACACGGGCTCTCCCCTCCAAACCCAACTCTTTGGACCAGTTCAAGAGTAAACTGCGCAGCCTGAGCTATTCAGAGATTCTGCGACTGCGCCAGTCTGAGAGAATGAGCCAGGATGACTTCCAGTCACCTCCTATTGTGTAAGCAGCCAACAAGAACAGTTCCCTGTGCCTGTTGTTGTCACTAGTTCCTGCTTACTCTTCCTTTGATTACTTTGATGCTTACTCTTCTTTGATTGCCAGGGAGCTGAGAGAGAAAATCCAGCCTGAGATCTTGGAGCTGATAAAGCAGCAGCGGCTGAACAGGCTCTGTGAGGGAAGCAGCTTTCGAAAAATTGGAAATCGCAGAAGACAAGGTGAGGTGACAGCGTGTGCTGCGTTTCTTCACGTGAGCTGTAGGCAAAAAACACCTAATGGATTAACTTGTCAGCAGCGTGTTGCCAGAAAGGGAAGCTGGCAACCTGATCTGTCTGTAGCAACCAGTAGTTTGGGATGGAAGAAACGTGTGTTTCTGAGAATGCAGCCATCTCCTCATAAACAGCCAGTAATGCTGAGGAATCGAAGGGGTAGAGAGATTGGTCGGTGGCTGTGAGATCTCAGGTGAACGATCCTGCTCAGCCTGCTCTATTTTTTCTGAGTTCCAGAAAGATTTTGGTATTGTCGCCTTGCTCTGAACCACAAAGTGCTACACTATGGAGATCTGGAAGACAATGCCCAGGGGGAAGTGACCTTTGAATCACTGCAGGAAAAAAGTAAGTCCCAATTACCACTCTCTGAACACAGTAAGTGTTCTGTGTGTTGCCATCTAGTGGTTCTAATGAGGACCATCCCAGAAAAAAGGATGACTGTGGCTGAAGCTCCTAACGACCATGAGATACATATTTGACCCTTGCACAAATCCTTTGAGCTCTGTCAGTTGCTTGGCATTTCTTAGAACAGACAACTGTAGGGATGTGCTGCTCGTAATGTGTCTTGGAAAACTGCAGTAATGAGTTAGAGAACAGGAAAAATGCTCAGTTGCAAAGACAAAACGAAGTGCTGTCTCTTGATAAGTGTTTCCTCTGTGTGAGTTTTACTTTTCCACTGTTAGTTCCAGTTGCAGATATCAAAGCCATTGTCACGGGGAAGGATTGTCCACACATGAAGGAGAAAAGTGCACTGAAGCAGAACAAGGTAACTGCTCTGTTTTTTGCCTATAAATAATACCTAGAGGTATGGAGATATGAAGGCCAGAAGCAAACATGAAGAGCAATTGGTGTTCTCAATTGGCAACTTCTCATTGCCCTGCTTCAAAACAGAAACAAAAAACAAAACAATTATCTGGAGTTTTTTCATATGATTGAAGTGTGCTGTGAGCTTTTATGTTGTGTAGGCCACTAATGCTGCTATAGGGAGGTGTACTGAGCTGCAGCAAGACTGCTGTTCTTGTGTGAGCATTCTGAAAGCAACGTGATGTTTTGTTCCATCAGTGAGTGAGAGATTCTTTTCCATTCAGGAAGTGTTAGAATTGGCCTTCTCGATTCTGTATGACCCAGATGAGACCTTAAACTTCATCGCACCTAATAAATATGAGGTAAGAAGCACAGCAATTAACTACAGAATCATGAAATAATTCTTGAGTTGAAAGGAACCCACAAGGCTCATCCAAGCGAACTGCTGGCTCCACACAGAAAAAAGCACAATTCAAACCCTGTGCCTGAGTGTTGTCCAAGCTTGTGGAACTCTGGCAGGTGTGTGGCCATGACCACTTCCCTATGGAGTGAAGGGACAGCATATAAAACAAGTCTATTGCAGGAGACTAAGCACAGTCAGTTGAGCCTCATTGAAAAGGCATTCTTTGTTTTGTCCCATTTAGTCCCTTGTTCCTTCTTGCTGTTTGCTTTTTGTGCTGGTAGGCCCCACTAGAAGCTCTTGTCACTCCCTGTGGAGCCTTGGGCTCACGCTTACCACCTCTGGGTTTCTGACTTAGTTTGGAATCTGTGCGCTCTGCTTTGTTGTTTTTCTGTTGGGTTTTGCAGTTTGCCCCCCTATTTTGGAGCTGTGTAGGGGAATCAATAATGCCTGGAGTTGTCAGCTGTCCTCTTCTCCGCAGTACTGTATCTGGATCGATGGGCTTAACGCTCTCCTGGGTAAGGACATGTCCAGCGAGCTGACAAGGAGCGACCTGGACACGCTGCTGAGCATGGAGATGAAGCTGCGGCTGCTGGACTTGGAGAACATCCAGATCCCCGAGGCGCCGCCGCCCATCCCCAAGGAGCCGAGCAGCTACGACTTCGTGTACCACTACGGCTGACGGGGGCTGCGGTCCGGCCCGCTGGAAGCTCCCGGTGCGCGGCCGTCCCGGGCGTTCGGCCGCCGTGCGACTTTTGTACGAGTTCCAATAATAACCAATAGCACGGCAGCGGCTCCCGGGCCTCCTTCCTTCCGCCCGCCTCAGGCCCCGCCTTCCGCCGCGTCGTCAGCGGCGCGGCCCGGCGCTGCTCCTCGCGGCGCTCCGCGGGGCCCCGGGCGGGCGCATGGGGACGGGCGCGGCGGCGCTGGGCCGGGCGGCGCTGGTGGCGGCGCTGGTGCTGCTGTACTACGGCTTCTCCATCGGCATCACCTTCTACAACAAGTGGCTGATGAAGGTGCGGGGCGGCGGGCGGAGGGGCGGCGGGCAGGCGGGCGGCGGCGGTGACGGCGGCTGTCGGTCCCGCAGAGCTTCCCGTTCCCGCTGCTCGCCACGCTGCTGCACCTCCTGCTCATCTTCGCGCTGTCGGCGCTGTGCCGCGCCGTGCTGCGCTGTCGCTCCGGGCGGCCGCCGCCGACGCTGTCCTGGGCCGAGTGGCTCCGCCGAGCCGCGCCCGCAGGTACGGGCGGGGATGGGGCGGCGCGGGCTGCCCGCGGCTTTGGCCGTGGTTGTGTTGCGTGCGGGATGACGGCAAATACCTCCGGCCGGGGAGGTGTTCAGACGTCGGTAGCGTCTCCCTGAGCCTCCGCTGAACGGACCCAGCCCTCGGCCTCTCCTCGTGGGAGTCGTACCGCTCCGTTCATCTGTTTGTGGGTCTGTGCTGTGCTCCTGCCCTTTGTGTTTCCCTTGTACCGGGGGCCCGGTGTCGGGCTGCGGCCCCACCAGTGCTGAGTAGAGGGCGAGGATCAGTTCTGTTGATCTGCTGGTGACACGTGGCCCAGAAGTGGCTTCCTTAGCAGCAAGGAGGGCACGCTGCTGCCTCCTGTTCACTGTGGTGCCCGCTGGGTCTCTAAGGTCTACTGGAAAGCTGCACTCCACCCGGGCAGCCCAGCACCACTGCTGCCTGGGGTTGTTCCTTCCCAAGTGTGATTACCTGCCCCTATCCGTAGTGAACTTCATTAGGTTTTTGTGAGCAAAGCTCTCTGGCCTGTCAGGATCCCTCTGGGTGACTGCCTGACCCTCTGGTGCATCAGCAGCTCCCCCTGGGTTCACGTGGATTTACTGAGTGCCCTTTGCCCCATCATCCAAATCTGTAATGAAGATACTGAGCAGATCTGGACGCAGTATTGACACCTGGGGTATCCTGCTCATTACTGCCCCCCAGCCGCACTCTACCACTTATTGCTGCCCACTGGGCCGTGCTGTGCGGTCAGTTTTTGATCTAGCTGACTGCCCATCCAGCCCATGCTTCAAGAGCTTCATCATGTGTATTTTCTGGAAGTCAGAAGTCTGGGAAGACAGTATCCACTGCTCCCCTCTCATCCATCAGGACAGTGATTTCATTATGGAAGCTTATCAGATTGGACAGGCAGGATTTCCCCTTGCTGAATCTCTGCTGACTACTACGTGTGATTTTCTTCTCCTTCACATGCCTGGAAATGGTTTTTAAGAATACCTGTTCCATGAGGTAATCTCAGCCTTTTGCTGTATGTACTGTGCCTGGAGTTATTCCTTCCCAAGTGCTCCTTGCCCTCATCCTTGTTGAACTGTGTGAGGATTTTGTCAGCAAACCTCCCCAGCCTGTCAAGATCCCTCTGGATGGCTGTGTGAGCCTCTGGTAAACAAGCTGCTCCTCGCAGTCTTCTTCTGAGCCCAGTATTTCTGTTATATTAGCAGCTTTCTCTGGTTGGAATTTAGCCTTTGGCTTCAACTTGAATCACAGGGAAAAGGATAGAAACAAAGCTGAGCATATCCAGGCTGTGCTGATATTGAAAAGTTAGTGAGAAAAGAACCTTTCTTTTTTTTTCTGGCTCTGCTCTATGTTTGTGGTCAGTTACCAGAGTTTTCTTTTGTGGGGTGGAAAACAATTAACTTCAGAACGTTTTCTTTGATTCTTCAGCTTTGTCAACTTCCTTGGATATTGGGCTGAGTAACTGGAGCTTCCTGTATGTCACCGTCTCCCTGTGAGTACAGATCTCATCTTCCTTGGGAGTCATCTGGTGGGGTTTGGAAAGTGCTGCTTTGGGGTCAGTATCTGGAGCTGCGTGTGGCCCGGTGGGGTTGGCATGCAGGAGCTGTGTTAGGCTGTCTGGCATCATAACACTGATCTCCTTCCCAATAGTGCTCCGCTGGGAAGGACTGCATTGGAAGATAACGGTAATGTATTTTGGTCTTTGCAGCTACACGATGACCAAATCCTCTGCCATCCTCTTCATCCTGCTGTTTTCACTGCTCTTCAAGCTGGAGGAAATGGTAAGGGGTGCAGTGCTTTGAGGAGGCTGAAACTCAGGCGCAGGGAGGTGTGAAATACATGCATGAGAAACATAATCAGAGCAGGAATGCTATTGCGTGGATGACTGAAAGAGTTAACTGTCTGTTCAGCTCTAGGAGACCTTGTAGTGATTTTGTGTTTGCTCTCACCCAGAGGGTGGCATTGGTGCTGGTGGTTGTGCTCATCGCTGGGGGGCTCTTCATGTTCACCTACAAGTCCACGCAGTTCAACACACAGGGGTTCATGCTGGTGCTCTGTGCCTCTTTCCTTGGGGGTGTTCGCTGGACTCTCACACAGATCCTTATGCAGAAGGCTGAACTGGGTATGTAAAGAGCAGGAACTGGGAGGCGGTGCTGGCAAAAGGTGGGGAATAAGGAGGCTGTAACTTAACTGCAGAAACAAAACCTCTTGTCTAAGGGACAGCGTTTGAAACCTGGGATGGGGATCGTCTGTTGGTGGGTAGTAAGGATTCTTTGGCCTCTGCAGCAGCATCAGCCTGGGCATTGCAGAGATTTGTATCTACATGTAGTACTAATAGCTCGAGGAACTGTTTACTCTGTGGCTTCTTGTTACCATTATTGATTCTCTTCTTGCAGGGCTCCAGAACCCCATTGATATCATGTTTCACCTGCAGCCACTCATGTTCCTGGTGCTCTTCCCTCTGTTTGCAGTGTTTGAGGGTGCGTGAGTTAATTAGGAAAAGCAGGGGTAGCTTAATAGAGCTGTTGGGAGTTTGCTTAGCTGATTCAAGATGATTCATGCAGAGAAGTGAACATCTGTGAACTTTACAAAGCAATCCTGGAGTTACAAGGACCAAGATATAATTGAAGTAGAATATCACAGAGCACATAAGAATTGTAGCTTGCCACGCTTGTGGAAATAAGGGGAACACTCAAGCTCAACTGAGCCTTTTGGGGGGGGTCCTGGGGGTTGGGAAGGGTTCTCTGCTACTCACTTTCTTGTTCCTAGGCCTGCCTTTGTCCATATCAGAGAGGCTCTTCCATTTCCATGAAGCAGGAGTGACGTTCTGTATGGTAGGAAAGCTGTTGTTGGGTGGAATTCTTGCCTTTGGTCTAGGCTTTTCTGAGTTCCTCCTGGTTTCCAGAACATCTAGCCTCACCCTTTCTATTGCTGGCATTTTTAAGGTAAGGCATGGTTCCTGTTCTAATACTAAAGGGCAAGTACTGAGTCGCCCCTAACAAGCCTGATGTGGTGGGAACTTCCTTACAGCCTCAGAAGTCATCTCCTGTGATTTTTATTCTCCTCACGCAGGAACTTGATGCTTTGACTTGCTGTCTTTGCAGTGAGGGCTCGTGTTCCCTGCTGCTCTGACAAAAAAGGACAGAGAAATTAAATATGTTAAGATCCAAAGTTTGGTGGGATCTGGGAGAAACTAGAACGTGTGGGCCTCATGAGTGATGGAGGGTGTGGGAGGGAGGAGAGTTAAGAAGAATGTTTTCTTGCATCAGACCTGGATAAGGTCTGGTAAACCTTACCCCCAGGTAAACCTCTGGTTTATCCTTACCCAGGTAAACCTCAGCCTGGTTTGCCATGTTCTGTCCTTCCTTGACGAGTGCAGCGCATGTACTTCTGAGCTAGTTGGTGACACGTGAAACTCAGCTATGTAGTAATCCTATAACTTCCAGATTAGATGAGTAGTTCAATCAGGGGACATAAAACCCCCACTCCCAGTTTGACAGGTCGTTCTGATTCTGGAATCTGTTTTTAGAACTTTCTACACACGGAAGAACACTTGGTGGAAATCAGCAGCCTGACATCTTGATTTAGGCTTGAGCTGCAAAATAACTTATTCACATCACATCAGGTCCTGTGCTGCTACTTGTCATGTTTTTTCTTTTCACAGGAAATCTGTGTTTTATTCCTTGCCACACACTTGCTGGGAGACCGCCTCAGTCTCTTGAACTGGCTTGGCTTTGCTGTCTGTCTGTCAGGAATCTCCCTTCATGTCATTCTCAAAGCCGTAAATTCCAGAGGTGATTCTGTTTTCAATACCTTTGTGTTTCTCTGTAGGTGTTCTTGCAGTTTCACCAGGAGCTGCACCTGATTCCAGCTGCTTGCCAGCAGCAGGGTTGAGCTGGCTTTTAGTAAATGAGCTGTCTGCACACAGGTGAGAAAACACTGAATCTACACAAAGAGATGCACTCTGAGCCTGACCTGGAGCTGCTGCTGCACCACGCTGAACATGGGGAGGAGGAAGAAGATGTTGGAACCCTACAACAACATTGAATGAACGTGAAGCAGAGTCCCCTGCTCTGTACTTACCAGGTCTGTCTGACAACTGCCTAGGAAGGAGGGCCAAGATTCTCTGTCTTTGACTTTCCAAAGGGGAATGAGGGTCCAGTGGGAGTCCTGCTGTTGTACTGCGGTGCGAATGCTGCACAGAAAACAAGGAATATGCTTTGCTGGAGAGCAGACTTGGAAGATGAATCCCAGTTCAGCAGAAGTGAATGGTGAGACTGGGAAATGCTATAGGAAACTTTCTAGGGAATCCTGAAGGCTTTATATTGACATTGTAGACCATGAACTGCGGATCAAGTATGGACATGTCTGGACTGCAGGCTGAGTGGTTCCAGGATGGTTTTAGTGGTGTTTAGGCTTTAGCTCCAAAGAGGAAGGTAGGTGCATCTTCCTGTGCTTGTTTTGTGGTTCTGGCAAATGGGAGCTCCTGTCTTTGTGGGAGCAGATAACTGCATGTAATTCCCAAGACTTGTCCCAGTGAGAAAGGGCCTTTGTGCTTGGTGACCTTCATGTATGTATGAAAGAGGGATGCTTACCTATCTGCTGGTATTTGGGACCAATTAAATTCAGCCAAATTATGTTGGGCAGAGAAAGAACAAGGGTGCAGGGAGTCCTGCTGGCCCTACAGCCAAGGTGGCAGAAGGTGCATTTAGCTTGAGCAGTAAGCTTTTCAGAAAGTATGTGAGTATTTTTTATGTCTGGTTGGTTGGTTTTGGTGGTTTGGTTTTTATTTTCAATAAACTAGTTTTCTGATTCCCTACTGTCTGCACATTATGTAGCTGTGCTTCAGCAAGCAGAGATCATTTCTCTTTTGAACTTTCTCTCAGACCCACAGTGTCCTTTCTACTGCATGCCCAATTGATTTGGACAAATACTTGCTCATCAGCAGGTTGCTTGACCTCTAGGATTAGGGGTCCTGTTTGCCAGCTGAGGAGGATTTGCCTACCTTGATGTGCCAACAGGACCCTATATCCTAAGAACATGTAGCATTCTGTTTCACTGTTGGAACCTTATGTCTGCCCCAGTGGTTTGGGTCAGTGAGAGCTGAAATTTGGTCTGGAGAAATGGAATAGCGCAGGATTTAAGGTGTATCTATTGTCTTTATGCTGAGCCTGAAATGAGGTTGGGCAGCAGCTCTTTATTTTTCTCTGCCTGGCAGAATTTTCACCTCTCTGGCAGTTCTGTTTGCTGCGTGAGCTTGTGGAGTTTTTGAGGTGGGAATGACTTTGAGAACACTTCCCAAAGGTCCAGCGATGCAGGCTTTCTCTTGAGCGGAGCTGAGCATTTAAGTGAATTTGTCGTACTCTGAGAACCTGAAACATCTTGACTGGTTGCCCCTCCATTGATTTTACTCGGTAGCTTTGAGACAGGAGGCCTTTCTTGGTGTCTTTAATCAGGAGCATATGTGGAGGGGAAAAAAAAAATGGTTCTGAGGAAAACTTCTGTTAATGCTGATCATTTTTCATGGTGTTCTAAAGGATCCTGGTGT
Source organism: Tympanuchus pallidicinctus (assembly GCF_026119805.1). Lineage (NCBI taxonomy): Eukaryota > Metazoa > Chordata > Aves > Galliformes > Phasianidae > Tympanuchus > Tympanuchus pallidicinctus. The sequence goes on from NW_026294722.1 coordinate 3,189,876, forward strand.
CTTGCTTTAAAGCAGACAGCAGGTGGAGCAGCTACCTCATGCAAAGCTCCTGAAGCAGTGCTGGTGGCCTGGCAGCACCCCCAGGGGATCCTGTGTGCCAAGTGGGACGTGTCCTAGAGTGGGAATGGTTTGTTCTGTCACTGGCTGGATTTTTCCAACAGTTAGGGCTCCTGATGCTTCCACTGGGGTTCACCTGTTTGTCCTACTGAGAGGTGTAAGCACCATCTTCTTTTGTAAGCACTAAATACTGTTTTTACATACTGGGGGGCAATGATGCTTTCTGCACGTGGGCTGTTAGCAGTGTTGCAGCTGCTCTTTGCCTTTCCCTTTTCAATCTCCTTGGAACTTTCTACTCTTGGCTTCTTTTTACTGCGTAGTTCTTCGGGTTGGATTTCAGGTCCTTGCAAATCAGAGGTAAGGTGACTTTGTTCACAAAGATTTGCATCCCATATGGTGCTGAAAGATAAAATTTAATTGTGCCTGTGCAGGTTCTTGGGAGCTGTAGGGCTCTGCAGTCTGTTGTTTCCCGAGTTTCTTCTTTAAGGCGAAGGAGTTGATGCCCTGCAGCCTAGTGTCCAGCATTTTGCATTTCTGACCTAGATACAACTTCTTGGTGACAAATGCATCACTGACATTTACTCCAGTTATATGTGCTGCTAATACCTTTTGGAACAAAAGTAGTCAGGGCCTCCTGTTGTCACTGAAGCTGTTGTAGATTTGGGTGTACAGTGAGAGGAGTGAGGTGATCGTGCAGACCCTTCTCTCACCAGCCCTAAGTCAGGAGCTGCTTGAGGATGGGAGGTCATCATCTTTTGTGCCATTGTGTGTTGGCACAGTTTGGTTCGCCTCTCTTTCCCAATGGGAGACTGTGAAGGTTGGACATGCTGGAACGCATGAGCACTGCAGTGCTGAGAAGAGCTGTGTGTGTGGCAGCCTGGGTATGCCAGCACCTCAGGTGGGGAGAACATGCACACGTGTTCCTGCTGGGGAGGTCTGTGCAGAGCTGCACACACTGACACACAGCCAGGCACAGGAAATAGAGGGCTGTGGTTGAATATTGATGATGTTTGAACTAATTAACGAGTGGAAGCAAAGCTGGATGAATCTCAGAGGTGCTGCCCTCCTTCCACAAGTTGTGTCCTTGCCTGTAAGGCCAGGTGTTTACATGGACTCTGGTTTTTGCTCCCTGCCTCCCCCCAGGAGGTCTCTTCACTTGAGCAACAGCTGCTTACCTTCCTGCTGGTATTTCAACACAGCAAACACTCTGAGGGCAAGGAGAAATCGTCCCTGCAAACCCCTTTGCACTTTCCACTTCTCTGCCCAGAAAACAAGGTCTTATCACCAAGCTTACTGTCAGGGCTCACATGCACTTGTGATTTTTGCCATGGCAAATTCTTGCCCCTACTTCAGTGCCAAGGCTCTCCCTTTCAGCACTGCAGTGTTGAGGTTTTGGTGTTCACAGCCTTAAGTCTCTGCGCTCCAAAGGTGGTGAAGAACCTTTGCTCCTAATCTGCACCCCGTGCATGGGAATGACACCTCTTTGTGCAGTCACGCTTACCTGAGAGGTAGGTTGGGAATGGCCTTATGGGCAGAGTTGTTTGTCTTGTTTTGCATTAGGAAAGGTGATGTAGCCAAAACAGGGCTGTCTGGGAGTTAAGAAAGCGGTGGTGGTGGCTTTTGCTTCCCTCTCCCAGGTGGTCTTCTTTCTGGCAGGAGCAGGGAGGGAGGTCTGTCAGGTTGGCTGGAGCTTGAGGCAACACCCAAGTGGCTGCCCTGCTCAGGACCTTGCTGGGAGCAGAGCTGCTGCTGCTGCTGCCTTGTGGCAACTTGCCCAGTGAAAAGTAGCAGAATTGACCATGCAGTTGTTAATGAAAATCACAAGCAGAAAAATGTAGCCAAGGCCTGTGATTGCACTAATTGGTGGCATCCTCATGAATGTGCCAAGAGCCATTCTCCTGATCTCTGCCTAGTAATTCTTCTCATGTCATGTTTCAGCATCTCCTGTGTGATGCAGACCCTGCCTGGCGGATGTGATAAGTGTGGAAGTTGATGTAGAGCTGCTCCTTTGTGTTCAGATGTTGAAAGCTTTCAGTGGAACAATCTGTGAAGAAGGTGTTGGAGTTGGTGCTGGGTATTGCAGCCTTGCATTCTCCATCTGTGAGATGAGCTGGATCAGCCCAAGCCAAGCAGGAACTTCTTGGATTCTCTCAGCAGGCACCACTGCCAAGAGCTCAGTTCTGTTTTCTCAGGTAGCTCCTGTGTGGGTACTGATTGCATTGAGGGCCCCCAAAGCCATCTCTTCCCTAGGCTGAGCAAACCTGGCTCCCTGTGCTTTTCCTTCCAGAGCAGATATTCCAATCCCTGAATGCCTTGCTGGTTCTCTACTGAACTCATTTCAATTTGTCTGTGTCTTTTCCTGTATTGGGGGGAAGTTAGATGCAGTATTCTTCATAGGGTTTACAAAATATGGGTACAGATGGATGGCTTCCCTTGACCTATCACCTGCTGTGTAGCTAGCAATTAAAATGCCAGTGCGTGTAGCTGGCTCATGTTTAATGTCTTGTTTCCTGAAATGCCCTGGTTCTCTTCGTAAGAGGAGCTGGAAAGCCAGGGGTGATCCTGCAGGCACTTGGACAGGGCGCTAGGCTGCCCTGATAGGCTGCTGTTGTGGCACAGATACCATGGGGGTATTCCCTGTGCTGAGTTTAAAAACTATGGTTTTGGAGGACTTGACTTGCAAAATTGTTAAGACAGGGACAGTGACATTGGAGTCAGGCCTGAAAGAGGAGGGGTGGGCAAGAGCATGTGGCATACTGCTGTCACTGGGCTGGCATGGCTGACAGCTGTCCAGATTCTGGAACGGGTGCAGATTGGCCTTGCTATAATAAGCTCTGCAGGCAGGGTCTACTCCCAGCTCTCAAAAGCCTTCAGATCCTCAACTTTTTCTTGTCCTCTGCATGTTCTATGGAGCTGGATGCTCCTTCTGCCCAACGCTTTCCTCCAAATTTGTTTCTTGTGAGAGAAAACGGCAAACCCAGCATAGCTTTTGCCCTGGGACAGGTCTTTGGCTTCCTTGACACAAGTGCACTGCGAACATTCTCCCCAGTTTCCTTCCAGGAAGTTGTCCTCAATCTGCCAGTGCTCCTCAGCATCTGACCGCCTACCTGTGCAGGGTGCAGCCTGCAGGATTCCCCTTGAAGCTCTCATTCTTCCCTACATCTGTATTCTTTGATGCTCGGCAGCCTCGCCCTTCCTGTTAACACTCTTATCAGAGCCCACAGCTGAACTCCCCTGCTGTTGGCACAGGGAGGGGAGGCAGTTCTGCACTGCAGTCTGATGGGCTTTGGTGTGGGTGGTAGGAACAGTGTGATGAGAAAGAAGCCCATGTGTGAGGGGGAGGGCCTGGAGGAATATTCTTGTTACCTGTCCTCGCACCAGCCTCAGAAAGGAAGCCTTGCTCCCACCAGGGGTGACCCCAGCCATCCCAGTAGCCATCCTAGTAGTAGCATCCTAGTAGTAGTGCTGTCCATTGTGGGTTTGGGCAGAGGTGGGCACTGATCCCGGGTCCGTCCCCAGGTGGCAGGTGAGACCAGGGGCTCAGAGCTCCCTTCACACTGTGCTGCTGGACCTCGTGCTGCCAGCTTCATGGATTCTAAGGCCTGAAGTGACTGTTCAGTTATCCGGGGGCCCTGTGTAACTCCAAGTGAGAAATGCCATTATCTTCTTTAGCCTGTAATGAACTCAGTATCTCTCAGCTGATGTATTTTCCATGACAGGATGGAGGATGCTAGGAGGCAGAGCAGATGGCACTTCCCTGGTAGCGTGGCCCGGTGCCGTGTTTCCTATTTGCACTTGCTTGACTACAAGCTCCAGCCTCTTTTCTTCACAAAGTTAAAGAGCTCTTTCACACCAAGTATTTTCTCTCTGTGAAGTGCTTACAATCAAATCACCTCTCAGGCTCCCTTTTTGGTGAGATAACAGACTGAACTCTTTCATTCTGTCTCTGGCAAATGTTTTTTCCAGCCTCCAAATCACATTTGTCATTCTTCTGTACATCCTACTTTTCTTTTTTTTTTATTTTTTTCAAAATCCCTTTAGAAATGTGGGCACTAGAACGGATCCATCCCACTCACCACAACCATCCACATCTCTTCTTTCCCCACTAATAGCGTATGCAGGAGACAGAGTGCTCTGTGTAGAGCAAAAAAGGACTCTGTGGCCCATGAATGACTGATTTCCCCTCTGCCTAATATTAGCCCAGGTGGGTCAGTCTCACTGTCATTGCCTGCTGTCAAACCCACCAGGTTGGCAGGTCCTGGAGGGTAAGAGAACAAAGAACAGTGAGTTTTTGCTGGGAATTGTATATACTGTTGTTTCCATCATTGGTACTTGACCCTTGGTTTAGCTGCCTTCCCCACTGCCCTATCTTCCATGGAAAAGCAAGCAAATGGAGGCTTTAAACAGAGAAGAGGAGGGGAAGGCATCTGACCAGAAAAAGACACAGAAAACAAGGAATGAGAATGGTGAGAGAAGCAGTTGAGTATACAGCTAGAGGGCATGAGTGCAAGAACTCATTCTGTCCAGCATTGAAAGGGCTTTGGTGGGGCACAAAACTGTCCTACAAGACCCCCTCTAGCATATGTAATCCTGCTATCTGAGTTGCTCTTAAACTTCTCAGCTTTGCAGGACTGGGTGATTGCTTTATCAGAGCTGCTTACATTAACAGGCAGTAATGGGCACCTGTGCTAAAGAGCCTGCTTTAGATTACTGCTGAATGCAGATCAAACTCTCTGCAGCTGGGAGATTACGAGGGGGAGGAGTGGTAATGCTTACGTTTACTCTGTCTTTCCAGCAGGTGCTCCTCTTCCCCCAGGGCTGAAGCATTTTTGGTGTTTGTTTCTTGTGCCTTAAATCTGCAGTGGCACCAGCCGGGGCTCCATGGGAAGCGTAGCTGCGTGCTTCTCAGGAGCATAGAGGACAGGCGCAGCTCACGCAGTGCTCATCTCTATTCTTTGTCACGTGGGTGTTTCTAACAGAAGCTTCTGCTAAAAATCTTACCTTGAACAGTGAAGGTGTGAGAGGAATTTGGCCCTTGGCTGTTCCCTTAGCCCCCCCCGTGTCACCAGCTATGGGTCTCTCCCCCTAGCATACAGCTCCCTTGGCTACTGCTGCATCAGCATTCCCTGTGCACTGGGCTCAGCCCCTTTCTGTTGCCATTCGTCATTTCTGATCCAGTAAATAACAGTACAGTGAGGGACTGATGTAGATTGTGGGTAGGAGTCCTGGTGTAAGGAAAGAAGGAAAAATGGAGGGTCTCTGCAGAGGGAGAGCACTGGGCTGTGTGATGGAAACGCAGAGGGTTGGCTGCAAGCACCTGAGGATAAACCATGCTGGTATTTCAGGAGTGCAGCAGCCTAGTGGATCCCAGGTGGTGAGGAGTCCTGCTCCATGTGGGAAGCAAGGCCTTTGTAGGCTTCACTACAGGACTCCAGTCCCACAGTTCTGAGAACCATACCTTGAGCAGTAATAAATTGACCTAAGCTGCACTGCTCACCCTTGGCTCTGTCTCTGCAGGCTGCAGTGCTCTGGCAGAATCCCATGAGAGGCACCCAGTGTCTGTTGCAGGGGACTGCAGCAGCTGTCCCACTGCCACGCACATCCAGTGCTCACATAAGTGGCAAGAGTGGGTGCAGAAGGAGTTAAATGGTGCTGGGAAAATTGGTATTTAATCCAGCATGGTCCCTTCTAGCAAACCTAGATGGGAAAATGCCTCCCTGTTGGAAACGGTGCCTCTCAGAAATGGAAATGCAGGATGGCTGGGGATTAGGGTGCCTATCGCTGGAAATGGGTTTCTTATCGTCTGTGTGTTGAATTGGTGGGACAGCCTCTGAAAATTGAATTGCCTTCCCTGTTTCTGTCTCTGCCATTGCATCCCTCCTGTGCTGTAGCTTTGCACTTGCTTTCCTGCCTCTGGTCTCCCTTGTCCCTACGCTCAGCAGAGCGGTGTCTGTCTGCAAGGCGTTCACGTGGGCAGGGCTGGCTGCATTAGGAGGGCTTCATCCTTGGGACTCCCAAGGCCGGGATAAAGACCCTTTCCAAGCTTCCTTCCAACTCTGCAAGGACAGTAGAGGCAGGGCCTGACACAGGGCAGTGTGCGAGGAGGCTTGGGATGATCAGAAGACATCAGACACAACTGGAAAGGAGGACTAGTGGTGAGCAGCTGGGGGAGAAACCAGACTGAACATGCAGCAGGAAAGAGACTGGCTGACTTCTCATGAGACAAGAAGCAGCCTTGATCTCAGGGCTTTGCTGTGCCATGCAGAGGTGTGGCATCCCACATCTTGGACTGTGACTGTGGTGGTCATTCGTCCTCATTCCTCCTTGCAGCTTGTCTGTGGTGCGAAACATGTGCCACAAGCATCAGTCTGCACACAGCTCTGTGCTGCTTTCAGGTAAACCCACGCAGCGTGGCTGTTTAGTGCACCTGTATCTTTCTCTGCCACCTGTGGATCTTGCAAAGAAAAAATGGTGGAGCAGACATGGGAGCCAGCACAGAGCTGTCCCTGTGTCACCTGTGGATACTGAGGGTCACCCAGCTGGGCTGTGCCTGGCCTGGATGTGCATTTTATCACCTGGGGCTCTCACAGCCCCTCGGGTGTGTGGTCATGTGTTTAACAACTATTAAAGCAACTTCTGTTTCATTTTGGGCTAACGCTGATAAATCAAGGTGACTTTGGGGAGAGAAATAATTCCTTTCCTCGGATTTGCATAATCCTGGCTGGTGATATGATAATGGTGTTTGTTAAAGACAGGACACAATAAATTAATACTGTTAAGTTGTTGCTGCAATCTGCAAAGCAGGTAATTTACTGTGGGTGCAAAGGAGAGAGTGAGTGCTGCAGGCACAGCCATAGCCTCTGTCCTCAGGTTTCACTATGTGCACCTGGGTTCACTGACGTGGTGCTGCAGGACAAGCAAGGAAGAGCTGGTGTGATGCATAGATAGAGGTGCTTGGTAGAGGTGCATTGGAGTCTCACTCATTCCCTGGGCTGCAGCTGCAGTTCCAGAGCCATCCTTGCATGTCATATCCCACTGGAATCCTAATGCACCATTTATCTCTGCAGCTTCACAGCTCTATTAGAAGGAAGATGCTGTGTGGGAGCCAGAGCTGGGTTTCAAGCTAATTGGATTCTGTGTCTCCGTGGTTTCCCATGTAGGCAGGCAACAGGGATTAGTTGTAGTGCTTCTGAGGAGCAGAGGAGAGTTGAGGATGACCTGCATGGGGATTTCCTCCTGCATAACCCCTGCTGCTAGCAGAGGACTTTTTAAACAGGCTGTTGAGGCGGAAGGGCTGGGAGCAGCATGTCCTAAATCTTTGGTAGTGTTGCTGCCTGAATTTCGTGTTCTCTTCCTAATTCTTTGAGCCAGGTGCTGTTCTCTTTCCAGAGAATAAACCAGCTCAACCAGCCTCCTGGTACTGTTCTGGTCTCTCCTGCTAGCCCCTTGTAGGGGAAACCAGATGGAAATCAAACTGTTGGTGTCTCCAGAGCACAACTAACCACCTGCCAGAGTTACTCCCCTTTGCCTCCCTGCTCCCAAGCCTAGCTGCTGGCTGGAAGCAGTGCACATCAGATATCCATCTTCCCCAAATTCCTAGTCTGCCAGGGGAGGAACGGAATTCACCTCATTAACATAGATTTATTCCTGTATAAACATTTCATTGCTTTAATTGCAAACCAGTCATACTGCAGGCAGTGGTGGTGGCAACACCTCCATTTACACTGAGCATTGGAGGCAGCAGGGTGTGTATGGCACGTGTCTGAGTGCGTACAGGGAGGACGTGCCATGGTGTCTGCATGCAGAAGTGTGTGCTGTGCAATGCAGTGTCAGCTGGTCTGGGTAAGGGGCCCTTCTTCCTGGCAGTAGTGAGGCCCTGGGGCCCCATCCAGCTGAGCACCAGTGCAGGAGGATGCACGCAGGCAATGGTCTGTTGGACTGACAGCTCTGTATGTGCAGAGGGGTTCTTGACAGCCTGCTGCTGCATTTCATGCTCTCTGCTCTCCCACATTCTCACCCAAACGTTAATTTTACGGATGCCTTTATAAATCTCACCGTTTTCTCCTGTTCATGGGCTTCATGGATTTCATCATGCTGAGAGATGGCACTTCTGGCCTCTGGTACCAAGCTATCAATTTAATACTCTGAGTGTAATAAAAAACATGGGATGGTATTAAGTCACAATTACTCTGCTGCTCTTTGCTGTAACTCCTCCTGTTCCATCTGAAAACCTGGGATCCAGAGTACGTGCATCAGCTGCTGGCAGAGCTACATGCACAGGACAGCCAGCACATCCCAGCTTGGAGCTGCCCGTTTCCCAAACTGTGAGCTGCTCTCCTGCTTGCCAAGAATACAGAGGTATCCCTGCCTCTGTCAGACCAGACCATGTAGATGTTGAGATTGCTGCCATTCATTTTCCAGGTCTGTTGAGTAAATGTGGACCCGTAAGAGTCATTTTTTTTCTATTCTGTTCTGCTGGTTTGTGAAGTTGGGACATTTCTCATACAGAAGGCTCCTACAGCAGCCCAGCCGCAGGGTGCAGTGAGTGCCCAGGTCCCAGCTGACCTATCACTCGAAGAGCGACAGCAGATGGATGTGAAAAGCCTTTAAATTCAGCACATGATCAATGCTAAACCGATCTCTTGGAGTCCTTTATAAGATTGCCCCAGCCTCATGCATCCAATTTTAACAAAAAAATCAGTCGGCACGCTGGGGAGATGTGAGAAATGCTGTAGATCCCATTTAGGATGCAGAGAGCCAGAGTAAGTAACTTCACATTGTTTCTTGCAGTAAATAATTTATTCAGCTTACATTTTGGTTTATTGCCCCTGCCCCCATCAGCTCCCTTCTACCAGTTTCCTTCTTTTGTCCTGAAATTCCCTCTCTGGATCACTTCTGTCGCTGTGATTCCCTGCCACTCACACGTGTGTTTGTGCACGCGCAGTGGCACAGATCTGACCCAGTTCAGCTTCTGCTGGTTGCCGTTTATCAGGGCCAGCAGTGCTGGAGCAGGGATGCTGCCTTTTCACCCAGCTTCCTCACCCCGGGCTCTTCCCCAGCACTGCTTTTACACGGTGTCAGAATGCGTTAATGAAAACGTTTGGAATGCGTTAGCAATGCTAATAGTATTGCTGTACTAATTAGGAATGCCATTCGAACGAACTCTCGCTTAACGATACAAATTACCAGCCAGCCAGGCGCAGAGCGAGGGCTGCAGCTGCTGCATGGAGAGCAGCGATTACGGGGTGTGAAGCTCTGGCACCGGGCCTGGCAGCAGAATGAGGCCCTGGGCTTCTCCGTGCTGTCAGAGCCAGGAGGAACCCTGCAGCGGGCGCTCTGCATCTGGGCCAGGGTGCATGGTGGGCTCTGCCCTGACTGCACAGCTTTTCTGGTGCGAGCTCCGGTGCTACTGCTGAACCAGATGGCCTGTGTGTCGATGCAAGTGGCTGCAGCTGCAAAAAGAACAGTTTGACGTGAGTCCCTGCCATGGGAAGGAGCTTGTCTGGCCCTGTTAGCAGTGGCGAGGCTTGTACTGCAGCTCCAAAGCCCTTGGCTGCTCCTGGGCATCCTGCTTCTGGGAAGCTTGGTGGAAAGGGCTGATTACAAATAGGTGGATGTCTCCAGAGCTGAAAATTGTAGTTGGGAAGAGCATCACCTGCATATCCCTGTCCCCAGCCTAGTCCTGTGTGTTGCTCCTGGCTGCACTGAAGACACGACACAGATTGAAAAGGCTCTCAGCAGAAACCATTTGGTGCCTGAGGAAACCAGAATCCTGCAGACACCTTTCATGGAGTGGTTTTGTTGGAGACAGGTGGATGCTGAGAGGATCCAACCCCACCTTTGGTTCTGTTTACCTCTGGTTGCTGTGAAGGGCAGGACAGTCAAAATTGGGGGCTGTGGTCTGTTTGCCAGACCCAAATGGCACCTTCAGGAGCGGATCTTCAGACCTTGTGCAACCTTCATGGGCTGTTTTACTGCTCCTTCCAGCCAGGCAGCAGGTGACCTTTCGGAGAGAAATGATCCCAGCATCAATGTGATATTTTGCATGCTGTCCCCTTGGGAATCGGTAAGTATTTATAGGCCAAATCTGAGTTATTCTAATCCTTTGTTTTGTGATGTGCTGGCAAGGTGTCACCATCTGGAGGTCGGGGGCTGCTCTGGGTGTTCTGGATCCAGACCAGAATGCCTGAAATGCCTTTGGAGCACTTACTGGGCCTTGGTCCAACCAGAGCTGATGCTAATGATGCAGAGCACTGCGTAGCCCTGTAGGTGAGAGCTGTGGCACTCAGCACCTCTTCAGCCATTCTCGAGTCTCTGACTTTGCTTTCTGTTCAAGGAAACGCCTTGGCTTGACCCCATCCTCTCCCTGTGGGATCAGGCATGCCATGCCCATGGGGCTCTCTGCTGGCAGACCCTCAGTGGCAGCAGCCAGTGGTGCAGGGCCTCTCACGGCCGCGTCAGGCAGCACTGACAGCCCTGGTGTGAAATAAGACGAATGGGCTGAAGTTGGTGAAAATGATTCTAATTTATAATCTACTGCTTTGTGGAGCTCCCCAATTAATTCTCTGTAGATACATAAGTAGGCCACATGTTTGCTTTGCTTCAAGTGTAATAAACATTACGCTCTGTCCTCTGCTTTTGGTGCTGGTTCCTGTCAGAGCGTTAGTCCCTATAGCTAATTTCTCACACCTGTCTCCCAGGCTCCTGGGAGCTGGGCTGAGCACAGGGAGGAAATGCCAGGCTGCAGGAAACTTGTGGCATGGAGAGATAAATTGCTGATCAAAGGGCTAGCACACAGTGCCTCTGAATATTTAGTTGCAAGCGAGGCAGCCAAACCCACTCAGGAAAGAGCTTTGTTCTTGAAGAGCTGTTTGCCTGGCTCTGCTCTGCAGCAGTGAGCAGCTGGGGTGTGGTGGGGCGACGGGATCAGCTCTCCTCTGAGCCGTGCAAAGGAACAGATTTTGGGGTGTGACAGCAGTAAGGGGCTGTACTCAGCTGTTGAGGTGGGAAGGGTTCCAGAAGGTAGGTGGGACATTCCTCTATCTAGATGGTAAGAGTGCTCAGGTTGAGGTGGCAAGTTCTGATGAAGAGACAAGCACCAAATTTTGCTGGATGCGTGACCTTCCTGCTTGCCCTGGTCTTTCTAGCTGCCCAAAGACCTTCCCCAGACCTTCATCTGCATTCTGCACCCAGTAAAAAACCATCACCATTGTTTACTTGCATCAGCTTGCTCAGTATCCTGACCTTGCTCTGGTGCTCTGTCAGTTCATTGGGTGAGGAAGCACAAAGCTGCTTTGCTTGTAGAGATGGATTTGAGGGAGGGTGAACAAACAAATTGCCACGCTGCCCGCAGGTGCCAGTGAGCACCTGTTCCCAAGACATAGAGCGCAGTCTGGGTTTGGGTCCAGAGCACTGGACATGGAGAGCTAAAGCACTACAGCAGGAGGATGGACAGAGCTCTTGAGACTGTGCAGCTGGCTGGAGGCATTTCTGTATGGCCCAGGGCAAAGCAGCATTGGCCTTGGGTGCCTGCTGCTCACCCTGTCCCCAGCAGCAAGCTCCTGGCAGCTGCAGAGTACGTTTCCAGCCCTGAGATGGAGTGTTTCTCCCTCATCAGTCCAGTTTGGTTCAGGAGTGATGGAGCACTCACAGCAGGAGTGAGCTCAGACTGCTGGGCAGCCAGGCTGCTGGAGCATGACTTTTTAAATGCTTTCCATTACAGCTCTCTGGGGCTTGTGTCTCTCCAGAGCTGCTTTTTGCACAGCAGGGGGATGGAACTAGGTGATCCTGAAGGTCCCTTCCAACCCAAGCCATGCTGTGATTCTATGGTCTTAGCAAACAGGAGCTTTCAGATTACATTGCTGCGAGGGCAGCTCTGGGCTCCTTGAATGTATCCCTGGGGAGAGCTGCTCTGCACCTTGGTTTGAGGACCCCTAACACCTCTGCAGAGGCTGTGTCAAGGTTCTGGCAGTGGGGAGGGAGAGGGCAGTCTCCTATGGAGGAGGACTGTGCATTTCAGCCTTTCTTAGCCCTGCTCTGCTTCCTCTATTCCTGTCTCCTGCTCTTTCCTTACCACAGTGACATCACTGAGAGAAAACAAGGGACTGCAAGGAGTTGGAAGAGGTGTCAGAGCTGAGCATCCAGGCCCACCAAGCCCAGGACCTTCCTCAGCCCCTGGTTCCCTCATCTTTGTCCTACCTGCTCATACTCAGAGAGCTGCCAGCACGGTGCTTGCACCCAGCATCCCCATCCTGGCCTGGCTCCTGTCCTGAATATATTTTTACATGTTATGACTCAGAGGTTTTTAAATTTAATGGGTTCTTTTTTTCTTGCTTGCTTCTTAGCACCTGAACTGGATCCTCTCTGAGCTGCTGCCAGCTCCAAGGGATTACAAGTGAATAATTCAGGTTCGATGCTGTTTGAAGTTTCAGGGAAGGAAGTGCCATGTGAGGCCTGCTCCCCACACCTGTCCCAGGGCTATGCTGCTCCAAAAGCAATCTCAAGAACACCCTGAGGAGCCGCACTGAACATTTCTGCGTGGATGTTGCCTTCCCATCTCCTGGCAGCCTGGACTGAGGCTGTTTGTACAGGAGCAGCTCCCCAGCATCAGAAGATTGCTGCAAGGCTTGAGAGTGCCATGGAATGAAGTGCAGCATCCTGCTTGACAGCCTAGGTCCAGGAGGGGTTAAATGGCAGACTGTTGTGTCTGTTCCAGCTGCAATGAAGCATAGAGAAGAAGGCAATGGAAAACATGACCTGCTGTAAAGAAATTTACAACTGAACGTAAGTCAAAAGCTGAATGGCTGTCAGAACCTGGGAGTTCTTCTGTGACAAAGATGGTTGGAGCCACATCCATGGGCACTCATGTTTGGCAGCTTGTTCTCAAATGGCCTTCAGAGAGGTTTCTGCAAGCAAAAGTTTGTGCTGAGAGAGGGAAAGAGAGGGATAGCACAAAGGTTCTCTTTGAATTTCAGAAAGGCTCTTAGGGATCTTTGGAGGGATGGCGATGATCACAGAGGGACTATACTTTGTCTCAAGGGGTCCCTGCTGCTAGAAAATGCCTCTGGGAGTCTGTCCTGGATGAGGCAGTGCTTTCCTACCCCACTGCACCGCTGCTCAGACACTTCTCTTTTCAAACAGCACTCACAGATCGCCTGTTGCTATTGAAACTGCTATGGCACCGATGGCAGAACCAGGAGGAATGAGGCTCTGGGAGCTGCAATGAGGCATTGGGAACTGCTATCCAGCCAGTGCCTTCGTGCTGCTCTCCTGCTGAACTTCAGCAGGAGAGCTGAGTTTGGGTTTGCTGCTGCCAGCACCTTTGATCCTCAGGCTGAGGGCTGCAGGCGTGGCTGGAGGAGGAAGGGGTTTGCAGTGCACTGAGTGATGGAGATGCAGAGGGTTTGGCCTCTGCTCATCTTTGCTGAGCACAGAGCTCATCTTTGCTGAGGTGCTCATCTTTGCTGAGCACAGAGCACAGCTCTGCTCAGCTCTCCAACCCCTCGGGGTCAGGAAGCAGAGCTCTTTGCATCCCAGGGATGTGTGTTCCCATCAGTGCTCTCCACGGCCTGTGTTTGCATAACGCCAGGTGTTGCTGCTTCTTGAGACCAGGGACACAGATACGCTGGGAAATTATTTTTAACCTCCTGCAATTTGCTGTTCAGAAAGATGTCACATTTGTCAGGGCTGGTTCATAGCAGCCGCAGTGGAGGCAATCTTTCCTCATATATACACCTCTTTTGTAAGGTGGCTCTCACAAAATGTAAGTATGATCTTTGATGGCTTCTGAGAGCTCTTGGAAGAACTAACAAGCATATCACAGGGTCCAGCATTAAACCCTTCCCTGCTGGGATGCAGTTGAGAAGGGAAACTATCAGGCAGTTTGAGATCCATTTAACAGCAATTAGTGTAGATGAAAGAAACGCTGACGTGAAAGCGCCAGTCTCTGTGTGTAGGGTCAGAGGAGGAGAGAAACGTGGAAGCGAAAATGTAAACGTGTCAAAACGTGGTTATGTATCCTATGAAACAACGACTTCCTGTAACTTTTTTCATGCGAGCAGAAGCCAATCAGTCTGTGACATGATTGAAGACCTGCAGTAAAACCGTGGAGCTGACAGAATTGGAATTCTGTATGTGGTATGAAAGGAAAGGCAAGCATCCAACGAATGAGAGCCAGAAGCTGCAACAGCAGAAGTCTGGACAGGAGGACTGCCCTTTGGAAAGGAGAAATCACCTCTGGGAACAGATATGGAGCACTTACAGAAAGCAGGAGTATTTCCCAGGAAAACCCCAGGTTATGGCAAATGTGGCCCTAAAGTACATCCGAAAACTGTGACTCAGAATCTGTTCTTCAAGGCTGCATCTTCTGGAGGACTCTAGGTAAAAGCACATTGTGGACTTCATGCTGTGAAGTGCTGTATGAAACGCAGAGGTCAGGTTGGCTTCGGAGGGGCAGGTGGGGTTGGTAGTGTGGTAGCCCTGGAAAAAGGAAAGGAAGGAATACAGAATAGCAAAACTTCGTTCTGTGGGCAAAGGGCAAGGTGGGCTACATTTCAGTCTGTTCTAGAAGTTCCTACACTGGTAGGTCCTACACTCGTGAAGTAGGAGAGATGACACAATTTGCCATTTGGAAATACTCATGTTTGTTACAACGTTAGGGCTGTTCCCTAGGGTTGATCCTGGTTACTGAGTGAGCTCAACGTGGTGCTCTTGTGCTGTGCCTTTGGGGAGGCTTGGGTTCCTGCAGCTGCACACACGTATCATGAAATGATTCACAGGGAAATCTGTTAGCAGAGACAGAAGAAAAACACATGGCGCAAGGAAAGCATATTTCAAAGGCAGCTCTCTATGAGAGGGGCTGTAGGAGCCAAGGGGTTCACCAGGCGTGCACAGACATCTGTTAAAAGGCAGTGGATCTGTTGGCAACGGCTGGGCAGGGTTTGCATAGGAGGGGGTTGGGCATGGGAAAGGATGGGTTTTCATGCTGTACCTCCAGATGCAGGCACTGGACAGGGGCTCCTTCACCTGCAGTGCTGGGGCTTTGCTGCTCCCTCCCAGCCACGTTATTTTTCAGGCTAATGAGCTCAGCCATTACAGCACCAGCGTACTCCAAAAGGGGTCACATTGCTGCACCTTGCTGGGGTGCAAGTCCAAAGACCATCCTAATACCAGAAATAAACTACTGCTATTTTCCGACTTACCTGCTCTCCACAGCTTTTTGCAGCAAAATTGGGGCTTTCACTGCATGTGACTGCACCACAGCTCTCCTGTCTTTATGGGAAGATTACAGTTGCTCTGAGCGCTGCTTCTCCCCTCTCTGAGAGGGTGTAAGGGCACAGAAAAGCACGTGGGAGTGCGTGTGCATGCATGTGTATTTACTAGAGAGAGAATCATGAGAGGAGGCTGTGTCATGCTCCTCCTTCCAGTTAGCCTTGCTCTAAGCTTTCAGCCTAGCTGGGATCCTTCTGTGTAGCCCAGACCTCTGCCTTTCCTGCATTTTCTTTGCATATCTAGGGGATGGCTCCTGTCTCACTCTGCCTAAGTGGTGAGCTGTGCATCTAGCTGTATGTCTCGGAGTAAACACTGCTTGGAACAGAGTGTCTGTGCTGGCTGCAGAAGGGCACTGTGTGAGCCATCCCATAGCAGTGGGGCATCCTCTCCTCATCACCTCTCTGCCGCCTGCCCACCAGAAACTGCAAACTCTTGCTGTCGGGCTTTCTTCAAGCCACAGTCTGGGACTGGACCGGCAGGGTGAGCGCTGAGTCACTGCTACAAATGACTGCCCCAACCATTAATTTTTGTAGTCTGAGTGGCAGCATTTCATGCTGGGCACAACCAGCGGCAGAGATGAAAGCTTGAAGCCAAATAGGCATCGCAGAGCCAAAGCAAGTGCTATTTATTAAAAAAAACGCCTGGATTGCAGAGGAAGCAGAGGGGTGCGCCTTGAAAGGAACCTTTAACACCTGTGAACAAAGAGCTGCAAAGGGCTGCGGGGCGCAGGGAGCTGCCAGAGGCAGCAGCTAATGGCCCTGGTCCTGGGGTGAACTGGCAGCAGGGAGCGTGTGACCAGGAGCCAAGGGGTACTTTGTGCTGCTTCCTCTGTAGCCGTAAAAGCAAAGAGAATGAGGGCTGTCATACTGCTGGCCACAGGTGCTGCCCAAACTGAGCTGAGAGGCAATGAAGTGCAGGTGGGGAAGGGGTTATCCCTGGGCTCCTGCAGGAAACTGCTGCCCCAGCCTGTCTGCCTACCTGCAGGGAATGCCACGTGTGTGTGCCTGTCCCCAGCCTCCAAGTTGCTCCGTGCAGCACAATCTGCTGCATTAGGTCGATTTCAAGAGCCCCTCAGGTCAGTTAGCAATTACCTGCACCAGATACACGCTTGGAAAGGAGCTTCTGATCTCTTCAATGCACTCGTTTTCCTCTCTCGATTTCAAATTTCCCTTGCTGGAAATAGGCACTTCAGCCTCTTTTACAGACCGTAGTAAATTAAGATTTTGTCCAGTGCTGTTGGTTTTGCTGATGGAGATGTTTTTTCCTACAGAGGCAAAGCCATGGCCAATCTGAGGTGTGCTCAGACCCTCCATGCCAACTCTTCCAGGTGATGTCATGGCGTGCAGAGTATTTCTTCATGGATTGCTGGCCCTGCTGTGGGCTGAGGAGCCTCTCCTGAGATTGTCACCGCGGTGCCAAAGCTCTGCTTATGAATTCAGGCTTCAGGGAGGAGATCAGCCCATTTGCTGTGGGGCTCTTTGCTGGGCTCCTGCTGTCTGATGGGAAGTTGCGTGACTCCCTATCCCAAACCAGCGGTTCAGCGCTCAGAGGCAGAAGCAATTTTACATAAAGTTCAATTAAATATTTGCTTTATAATTGCGCAACAAATTATTCATAAAGGCATTGGAATTTAATCACAAGGCTGACACCGTGGAGGCTGCAAATGACACAGTACTTGGGGAGAATAAAGATAGGGAGAGAGTGCCTAACTGTGCGGGACAGTGGAAATGCTCCCAGAAAAGGACTGGAAGCTGCCATCAGTCAAAGCAAGGCAGTGCTGCTCGGGCAGCTGGAGTGGAGCAGCATGTGAGAACTGCTCTGAGGAACAGGCTGAGGGAGATGGGTTGCTCTGGGTGTGCTCAGCAAATGTGCACAGCTGTGCCCATCTCAACTGCGTCCCGTTGGCTCTCATGTCCCGTCCTTCCTTGCATCACTGAGAATGCAATGATGACATGGAAAGGGATGTGCTGGTGTTTGCTGTGGAGCAGAGCTGTGGGGGCTGCACTCAGTGCTCACACACATGAGGAGCTGCGTTCCTGTTGGCCATCAAGGGTGGGAGTCACACAATCGTACAAGGTTTGGAGGCCTTGTGCCATCCTTGAGCTGTAGGGGAGGAATATCTGTTCCTGAGATGGTGCCAGGTGAGAGCTGAGAATTAAAAAAGGCCTTTGGGCTGATGCTTTGCCCAATTTTGCTTTGCCCAGCAAGGACCTCTCCAGCCCAGATTCTGTCCCTTACTGTCATCCCAGGTAGTGTGGATGAAGGTGTCCCACCATCCTGCTTTGGAGAAGCTCTGCAGAGCAGCAGAATGAGGCAGGTTGTGAGTGACAGGAAGCTGGGTCCTGGACAGAGAGCGGGACTGGAGATGGATTGCCTGCCACTAAGATATGGACATTAGATAGGGAGTTAGATTAATGGGAGCTGGCTCTGCCAACACAGAGGTGAGTCACAGAGCTTGTCCTGTGCTGAATCTGCTCTCCAATAGGGAAGAAGTAGGAGGATTTAGCAAGATTAATCCCTCACAGCATTGTGAGAATAGCCAGCATTCAGGAGCTCCTCAGCAACAAATTTCCACGTGAGCAGACAGCTTTGTGTGGAGCATAGATCCATATTGGGAACTTTGGAATTCCCCGCTGCTGGTCACAGCTAAGGTTGGCTGTCCTCGTCCTGCACAGCACAGCCTGCCCCAAAGCACCATGAGAGCAGAGGTCTGAAAGCACTTCTTCCCTGAGTTTTCCTTGGAGTCACTGTCTGCAGCTGCTCTGGCCCAGACAGTGCTGGATGCTGCACAGAGCACATGGAAAGGGGTAAGGACTGCAGGCAGGCGAGAGGGGTGCTGATAAATCTCACTGTGTGAAGTGTTTATGGGGAACAGTTGAGAGAGATTATCTCAGCGGTAGTGAATGAGGGAGGTTTACATGGAGAAGACAAATTTCCATCTGATGCTGGGAGTCCTGGTGGTTTGGTTTTGTGGTGTTTTTTTTTTTTTCTTCTGATATTTCTGTAGTATTTCTTCAGTTTATGTAATGACTCTTTGGTCTGAGCAGTTTTACAAATGTGCTGTGGAGATGAAAGTACCAGGGAAAGCTGCTCGGGATCAGGTTGGAAAAGCTTTTCATTTTCAACTCCTACAGACAAGGGCACATGGGAGCTGGTGGGGGGGGTTAGTGCAAAGAATGGGAAAAGGAAGGGAAAGGAACAAAAGAGCCGAGGAGAAAAGATGAGTGAAAGGGACAGAGCAGAGAAGACAAATCACAACATGGGAGATGGAACAAGTCAGAAGCAGAAAGAAAGCGAGAGAACAAAGCAAAGGGGCCTGGAGCTCCGTGAGATGGGGAGAGTGCAGCAGGATAAGGGGGAGAATGCTGCAGTACAGGGGAGCTAAAAATTACAAAAGGGCTACTCGAATGCTGGGATAAAGAAAGATGGGAATAGGAGGAAAGGAGAAGGCAGATAAGGACTTAATCACTGTGGAGATACAGGAAAAGCCAGCAAAGATAAAGGATAACCAGCCATCCTTGCATCACTGAGAATGCAAGACATGGCACAGAAGGGATGTGCTGGTGTTTGCTGTGGAACAGAGCTGTGGGGGCTGTGCACAGTGCTCACACATGTGAGGAGCTGTTGGCCTTCAAGGGTGGGAGTCATGCAGTTGAACGAGGTTTGGAGGCCATGTGCTGTGCTGGAGCTGTATGGGGAGAAAGGTGCCTGAGCTGGCTGCCTCGCTCAGCCCGTGGTCTGGGGAAGAGGTCATTTCCCCTGGATTCATGCTGTGATTATGAGCCACTCTCTTCTGCTTTACATCCACTTCTCCCTGACCTGCAGACAACCTGCCAGTGCGGGAAGCACCATACCCAAGTGATATGTGGATGAGAAACCCTGCTGCTGTGTTACCACCATTTCTTGCCCCTATTGGCTGAGCACGAGATGTGTACAAGGCACTGCTCACACAAAGCAGCAGGGCATTTCCTTCTCTGCTGTTCTGTCTTACTCTTTCCAGGGTCAGACTCCAAGGTCCGTTACTAGATAGAAATCACTGTGAAAACAGTGGAGACTGGAAAACATCCCTCTGGAGCAGTTTGCCTGAGTTGTGGCTAAACCCTGGCACATATAACCAAATTTATCAGTCCTAAAATGATACTGCAGCCTCACCAACCTTGATCATCTTTTCTTCCCTGCTTCCACTTTTCCTATGTCCTAATAATGGCCACAGCCACCTGTAAACTTGTCACCCCATTGTGGATCCCACAGGCACACGGCTCTCCACCGCAAGCACAGAGCTGCACAGCTGTCCCTGAGACTGCAGGGCGCTGCTGGACCTGGATGGTGCCTACTGTACAGCCCTGGAGGAGGCACCTGAGACTTGAGCTGGACGTTTGAGGATGCTCCATGCACATGTGGAGGGGGGTCTGCCAGTCTGCAAAGTCTGTGCCCGTTTTGAAGTCTCTGCCAAGCTTCCACTGGGCCATAAGGATGTGGGAGGGCAGGTTGGGGTCATCCCTCCCCATGGGTGCTCTAGCCCCTCAGCCCGGCGCCATGCTGCCATGCTCTGCATTTGTATGTTCTCAGCTATGGGTGACTGCAGTCATCATCGGCGCTCCGTGGGGCCGGGCAGCGAGATGTGCCCCGTGCCCCCAGCGCCGCGACTCGCTCCCTAACTCCGGGATGGCCCCAGACTCTCAGCGAATCCTAGGCGGCTTGGTACTGGATGCTGAGGGAATAAGAGGCGAGGGGGCGGCTGATCCGTAGGGCCTGGCTCTGGCCGCCCCGAAGGCAGTCGTGGGGCAGATCCCCGCAGCCGGTACCCGGAGCGAGGTGCGCGCCGGACCCCGGGGCGGGACCCCAGGGCCGGTCCCGGGCGGGGACCCCGCGCTGCATTCTCAGAGTCTCCAGCAGAGGCTGGGCTGGGCAGGGCTGGCGGGGAAGGAGGGAAGGAAGGGAGCGAAGGAAGCGAGGGGGAGGAAGGCGGCTCTCGCCGCACATGCATCCCCAGCCACACACCCCGCCGCCCGCGCCCCGCCTCGCGCCGTGCCCGCCCGGTGCCAGCAGCCGCCGCGCTCCGCTCCGCGTGGGGCCGCCGGGAGCCGTTCGGTGCCGGGGAGCGGCGCAGGATGCCGCGGGAGGCCGGGAGCCCCGCGCGGGGGGACCGCCGCGGTCGCCGCCCCAGGTAAGAGGCGCTGCGGGCGGCGGGGCGGGCGGAGCACCGCGGGGGGAGCCCAACTTCCCCGTCCATCGCCGCGCCGCAAACTTTGGAGCCGCTCGGAGAGGCTGCGGCGGGCGCTCCCCGTGGGGCTGTGATGGTTCGGCCCTGCCCCAACCGGCCCGGGACCGCCGCGGCTCCGCGCCCCGCCGCCCCTTCGACGCGCCGCGGCCGTAGCGTTGGGCGCTTCAGCTCCGCAGGGCGGGTGAGGACTTGGATTTATGCGCCGTTGGGCATCTCTGGTGGTACCCAGGGCTCCGGCAGCTGCGTGGTTCGGCGTATCCTTCAATAAAGGGCTCGGGTTCTCACGGAGCTGCGGCTCTTTTTAAACCTGTGCTTTCTTCTGGCTCCTTCCTACCCAAGAACGATCTCATTTTTCTTAGTGAGACCGGAGCCCTCCATGCCAGCTGCATGCTTAGGGACGTGTGTGAACGTGCGTCTGAGCTTTCCGAGGAGTGCTGCCCAAGTCCCTTCAGCAGGCAGGGGAGCATCTCTCTGCGTGGAGCCACGTTTGTGGTGTTTGTTGTTGTTGGTTGTTGTTTTTTGTTTTTTTTTTTTCTTTCTCCTAACAACTAACTATAAATAACCACGCTAAAAAAAAATAACGGTGCTAAAACTGGCACTTTCCTAATTGAAAACGTGGTTCCCCAATGGCTGTGCAGGGCCCTGCTGAGGGCAAGGGCTGCAGCTGCGTCTGCCCCTCCTGCGTGCACAGCCACAGCACTCACACCAGCACCGTGTGCTGAGTGCCCTGGGAGCTCATCCCGTGGCAGCCAGGCTCCCACTGCTGCTTGCCGTGCCAGCAGGGCAAAGAGGGATGTGGTTGATGCCTCCATTCTTCTTTTGTCTGATTTCCGATCGTTGTAACATTCGGTTGTTCTGTATGGGGAGATCCGCGCTGTCTTTTCTCCTAAGCTCATTTTATACATGAGCAAGAACAGTGACAGGCATGATGGTGCAGGTAGCAGCAGGGAGAGCAGGCACAGAGTTCAGGGATAACTTCCCAAGACAGCACAGTGCATTTCAGGGAAAGCTTTGCACCTGAGAGGGGTAAGAAGGACACGCTGCCAGAGCTCTGCTTCTCCAGAGCTTCCAGAGAACCAGGGAGATGTGCCTCTCCCTGTCTGCTGCTGGCTTGGTGCTGTGCTGTTGCAGCAGCAGCCAGTCCTGTAATCTTTCATGCCACCAAGGAAATCCCAGGTAAGGAAATCCCGGGTGATGACGATTTCTTTGGGACCTGTTCAGAGGACTTATGTTTCTGCTGAAGCCTGCAGAACGTGCTCCTGCACACCTGGTGCCCAGCTCAGAGCCCCGGCTGCACTCTGTTTTTCCTTATGAGACCAGTGGATGCTCTCCACCTTTCTCATGAGCACCGGTTAAGGAGTATGTGCTGCAAACACTTATCAGGGTTGGAGATTGTGATCCTGGCACATCAGTTTTCAAACGCTGGAAATAAATTGCTTGTCTGGCTTTGGGTATCGCATAGCAGGGGAAAATGGAAACAAGAGTCTGAAATGGTTTTGCTGTACTGATACTCCGTTTATTTGTGTTCAAGGCCAAAAGGTGGTTCTGCTGCTTATTGATGAAATCCCTGGAAATGTTGACAGGACTCTGAGAGTTGCACAGGGGAGAGCCCACTGAAATGGGATAAGATGGCCCAGAGCCTGTACTGACCTCAGTACTGCGTACAGCTCTGCTCCAGCTAAGTGGGGGCTGGAGCAGGTGAAACTTGGTCTCTGTATGAAATGGTGATGACACGACATTGAAAGTGATGGGCTTGTGAAAGGAAAAAGTGAGTGCTGTTTCATAGGTAAAAAAGCAGCAGCTTTTTTCCTTAAAAAAAAATAAAAGTCCTTCGCTTTTTGGTGCATTGCCTGTGATGTGACACAGTGGTTTCATACTTAGGACAGACAAGTGGCCACTGAAACCAATCATCCTGAGAGCCCGTGTTTGAAAACTGAAGTAAAGCACGTTGAAGAAGAAGTAGGATGGCAATAGTTGTTTTCTTTTGCTGTCAGCTCACCGAACTGCATTTGTACATAGGAACACAACCATGCATGGGTTTGCGTGGAGATCTTTCAACCACGCTGTTATGCAACTGTGTTTGAGTTTACAAGGAGTGACACTTCTCTGTGGATTGGTCCACATGTCCCAAGGCATGGCCCATTTGGAAGGATCTGATTTTTGATGGATTGCATGTAGAAATTGGGTTTGGCCAGCAAAACGCTGCCTGTCAGCTTTCCCTGCTCTCCTGCAGACCAGAGGCATGGGGTGCTCACTTTAGGGCTATGGATCCATAGTTGGGTGCCCACGGGACATCTGTGCCTGCAGCCACATCCAGTTTGAGCATTGGTTTCCACTTCAGAGAACTGTGGTGGGACAGTGGGAGTTGCTCTGACCCCACCAGTAGCCACTGCAGAGACCCTTCCCCCAGGATCACAGTTCTTTTTGCATTCATTGCTGACATTCCATTATTTGCAAAGCTTGTATAGGGAACACAGCACACCCCAGTTATTTTCAGCTTGATCTCTTGCAATGACAGGAGGGGAGAGCTGGGGCTGTGCAGCCCAGAAGGGAGGAAGAGAGCTGTGGGGAGAGCTGAGAGTGGTCTGTCAGTGCCTGAAGGGGCTGTAAGGGAGAGGGGATGGGCTCTTGAGCAGGGTCTGTGTGATGGGACAAGGGAAACGGTTTCAAACTGAAAGAGGGGAGATTCGGTTTGAATTAAAGGAAGAAGGTTTTACAGTAAGGGCGGTGAGGCAGTGGCACAGAGATGAGGTGGGCACCCCATCCCTGCAGGCACTCAGGTCAGGCTGGGGGGCTGTGAGCACTGATGGAGCTGCGGGTGTCCCTGCGCACTGCAGGGCATTGGGCCGGATGGCCTTTAAGTGTCCCTTCCAACTCAAACCATCCTATGACTCCATAACACTTTACCTTATGTGAGCCCTATATCTCTTTCTCTTCTGTTTCTTTTTTTTTTTTTTTTTTTTTTCAAGTTTTATTTTGTGTTTATTCTATGCTTTGATTGAGAGTAGACAGTTTTGTGCCGTGCTGTTGGGGAAGCACTGTTGGTTGAGGCTGTGCTGCTGGTTCTGTGGTGCAATGTCTGCATAGCAAAAGCAGATGTCTTTTTCAGCACTTGCTGCCTTTCCTAGCCCTCGAGGTTGGCTGGCATGCCTGCAAGGGGTGTGGGGTCCTTCTTTTTCTATGGAAGCTGTAAGATCCCAAAGGACCTCTTTGAACAAAACATGAAGGACACAGAGGTTGAGGCTGCGCAGAAAGCAGCCAGCCCATCCGCCTGCAGCCCAAGGGTGAGGTTCTGGCTGGATCATTCCCTGCTGCCCCGAGAGCTGTGCTGAAAATCAAGGTGCTTTCCCATGCTTTGGTTCACACGCTGCAGGACTGGTGCCTATTAACACTGCTGTGTGCAGGGTCTGCTGCGCAGAGAATTGCCTCACCTCTGTCCTGTGCTGATTTTGGCACTGAGTGGCTGACAATGGAGGGAAGCTGTGGGTACGATGGAGGTGATGCTGGGCCTGGTGTTTGTCTGCAACAGTCACAAGTCTGCGGCTGCAGCATTTGGTCAGGTGCTCACTGAGCAGAGCTGAGAACATCCCGGCCTTCCTTTGGGAAGCAGCGTGCCAGGGCCAGCTATTGTACAGGGTAAGCATCCCTTTGCTGCAAGGGTACAGCTGTGTGAGCCTTGCTGAATGGAAAAGCCTTCCCACACAGGGAATCATCACAGCAGAACTCTGTTCAGTCCCCTCTTGCAGATGCCTCTACCCCTTTCCTGCTCTGCCATGCTACAGTGCTTCAGAGGACAATGAGGGAAAAAGGCTGCAGGACCACTCCTTTTTACACTGCTTTACTCACCATCACCACTTCAAGTCAATTTTGCTAATTTTTTTCCTAATTAACTGAGGCTGATGGCAATAAGAAATGCTGGTGATTTGCAGCTTGAAGCCCTCAACCCACCTGAAGATGCTGATGGCCAGAAGCCTTTTGCAGCCAATGATGGGAGTCTCCATAGAAACATCCTGGGCAATAAATAGAGCCTCAAAAGCACTGTATTTCTTTTGGCAGAAGCCCATGCACAAGTAGGGGCACAGAGACACGGCGCTGTGTGCAGGAATGGGGAAAGGTGTGGTCTGGTAGACTGTGACTGATACAGGGTGAGCTGTGGGGGGCTGTGGCTCATTGGGAGCAGCACAGCGAGTTCTTTATGCGCCTGAGGATGCTGCGCTCCCTTTCCTGGTCCCGCTTCCTTCCCTCTCTGTCACACTGGGATTATCTCCCTCTGCTCCTACTGCCGCTGCTTCCTGGAATTTGCAATCCTCAGAATGCTGTTTCTCTGGTAATCCTTGCTGCTAACAGTGGCTCAAACTCTGAGCACCTCCTCTCAGCCTCCTTTCAGGAGAGACGCAGTTTGAGATGTGTGAGAAATCAGAGATGGGACACTGCCACCCCTCATCACCAGAGACCCCACTCTGGTGTTACCCCTGGCCGTGGGCTCTTCTGGATTTTCACTGTTCTGTTTCTGAACAGTACAGAAATACTCTCCTGCCTGCCGTCACAGCCATGGCCAGGCTGCCAGAAGCTGCCAGAAGCTGTGCTGCGTGTGAGGGGCAGCTGCCTTCCCCTACTGCTGAGTCTGGAAGGTGAAGGACACAAAGAGAGCGGTTCCTTGAGGAGCTGGGGGTTGCAGAGCTCAGAGCTTGGCCGGTGGCAATACGGCAGAGCCTTTGGATAGCAGACGAGCATCAGCACAGCCCTTAGGAAGTGATGCCCCAGCTCAAACTTGTAAAAGTCAGCTGAGCACCCATTTCCAATGCCCCCCTGGCCAGTTCCCCAAGGATGTGCTCTTCTCCCCAGCAGAGCTGCAGCAGCGTGCCCAGGGGCAGGGTGTTTGCTCGGGAAGCCTTCCCTGGGTGGGACTCGGGCTGAGCCCCCCGAGGTGCTGCGGGCAGAGCAGCATTGGGGTCCCACTGTTTTTGGGGAGGAGAGGGCGTGGGGCTCCTCGGGCCGCGTGCCGGCAGAGGGAGCCATGCATCCTCCGTTCCTATGCGCAGCCTGACACGCCAATTAACGAATTAATTTGAAAGGTGCTCTGAGAGATGAGATTAGAGGCAGGATCCTCTAGTGGGCAATGGCTGAGGTAGGCTTGCCGGAGGCTGAGAAGCGACCACACCCTTCCCAAATGTCTCTGTGTTGCTGCCTGAGTTTGGATCAGGCAAAGCCTCAGGTGGGTTTGATCTGACCCGGCTTTGGGCAGCTGTGCTGGGCACAAAGAGCTCTGAGCAGCTGCAGCTGGTGTAGGTGCTGTAGGCAAAGCATCCAGCAAACAGGGCTGCAGTGGCTGCTGCTGACCCTCACCCAGGACTTGGTGGTGGCTTAGCTGGGGCAGGCAGGAGCTCGTGGGTCAGGGCTGTGGAGTCTGACACTGTGAGACCTGCCTTGTCCTGCGTGCTGTGCTGGCAGCTGGTGCTGCTTCCTTCCTTGGTACTGCCACGCGATGGAGGTATGAATTACAAGCTATCCCTGGGTGGAGAAGCAACCACAGGTGAGTATTTACAGGCTTTGGAAAAGTTGTTGGCGTTTTTATGCAATGGAGGATTTGTGTTTAGAAGCACTGGGTTAGACTACACCTGGCTGCCCATACACTTCTGTGAGTTACAGATGGACTGTTGGTGCTGCTCTGGGAGGTGACCCCATCTGGATGAGCTGGTGGTTCTGGGCTGCTTGGTGACAGACATGAGCTCACAGCACTGAGAGGCTTGAAGGACTGTGCAAGCACTGTGGTGGCTTCTCACTGTGCTGCTTTCTGGTTAATGGACTGGGAAAAGGATTGATTTGTCTTCCTCTGCTCTGGCTGTGCGTGCGGCCAGTGGTGATGCTGCCATGTGTTTTGGGACTCCTAAACACTTCTTACTGCGTGCCTCTTCGGAGTGCCTGCGCTGTGGGAAGTTGCTTGGTGCCTTTTGTCAGGGGGCTCTTGTTAACCTGGTTAGGACAGTGGGACACTTTGCCTGTGCTCTGTGAGTTTGATGGCAGAAGCTTGTCTGGGACTGCCTGTTATGCTGCCAATCACATATCTGTTTTGATAAGACAGGAAAAAACTGAGTGCCAAAAAAACAAGCCTCGGAGCAGGGCAGTGAGCTACCTCAGCTGTTGCAAATTAGCCTCGGTTTATTGCTGTGGTTGAGCTGGACAGACAGGATCTGACCTGTGACTGCTCTCAGTCTGCTGAATGTCCCTCTTTGGTTCCTGGGTACAGACTTCAGTCCAGCTTGACACTGCTGGGAAGGCCTTTTCTGAACCCTTTGCTGTCCAAGAACCAGAAAATCTGCAGCTGGGTCTGTATTGCTCCTGCCAAGTGCTGTCCTGGTTGTGAAAAGCTGCCTGCTGCAAAATAGCAATGAGAGGGAGGGGTTGTGAAGCAGCAGGCTGGAAGGCCCTTGCTTTGAAGCACAGCTGAGCTGGTCTGAAGGCTGGGAGCATGCTGCCTGGTCCTGGCTGCCATGAGGCAGCACGTGCGTTTCCCTTGTGAGCGCTCAAAGGATGGCACTGAGACTCATCTCTATCTTTTTTTTTTTCCTATCTGCTCCATCACTGTGCTATCTGGTGCCTCCCAAGTATATTTAGAAATAGTAATGCCAGCTTTTCTTTCTCCTTTTGTATCTGGTGGGTGAGCTGGTTTTGTGTGTGTGAGGTCTGTCTGTGCACTGAGACCGTCAGCTGTCTCCTGAGCATTTGGTGTACCTGCCATGGGCTGAGGCCTGGACAGACCCAGTGCCTGGTTCATCCTGAGCTTCTTGAAGGTTCACTCTCAGCACCGCTCAAGGCAGCTGGGACTTGCTATTCTGGTTTTGAATCACATTATGTATTCAGGTGTGAGTTTTGGTGTCAATTCACCATGAGGCCGTGATAGGTTTTGGGCAGGAGGTGGATGCAGCTCCATGTGCACCGTGGGGGAGAAGGGCTTTTTGACTGCACGCTGCTCTGCTTTGTGTTCCCAGACTCTGCTGAGGCTGCTGCTAACCCAGCAACCTGGGAAGGTGATGATATGGAGGGTAGGAAGCAAAGAAACACATCTACCTGTGTGGTATTGCTCCTGGTTGGCTTCAGCCACGTTTACAGAGCTCAGTGTTCACCTTCCTCAGTGTTAGGATTGATTGGGGTTTGCAGATTCCCTGTAGGTGAAGGAGGCATGCACGGCTGGAGCGGGGCATATCACACTTTTGGCTGGGAGAGAGTTAATTCTCTTTGTAGAGTCTTCTCTAATGCTGTGCTTTGGATTTTTGATGAAAATGATGTCGATAACACTGATGTTTTCAGTTGTTGCAGACTGATGCTTCTGCCGAGTCAAGGACTTTTCTGCTTCTTGCACTGTCCTGCTGGTGAGGGGCTGAGGGAGCATGTGGGGATTCCTTTGGCACTGGGATGCTGGGCTCTGGGTGTCCCTGCCCCTGTTTAGGCACGCATGAGGGACTCTGGGCTTTGTGCATGAATTCTGACATGATCATCATGAAAAAAAGCTAGAGAACTGAGGAGAAGGAGGGGGGAGTGAAGCAGCCCAGGGAATAAGGGGAGAAGGAGCAAAGGTCCGCGATGCAATGATAAAGACAGCAGGAAGCGAAGATGCAGTGTGTGAGGATGACAAAGCTGGGGAGAGCTGTGTTTGCATGTGGGCAATGGGAAGTGTCTGTGTGCTGCCAGTTCTCCTCAATTCCAGCATGGAGCTCTGGGGGGAGGAGGTGGAGGTGGGCTGGGGTTCAGCTTTGGCTTGGTTGTGAGGATTGTCACTGCCATGGGATGGCTGTGAGGGTCTGCGCTGGATGGAGTGAAGTGGGTCACAGCATTCTATGTGTGCAAGGGGCAGTGCTGCAAACCCACAGAGGGTCTGAGGGGCTCAGGGCTGTGCAGGACTGCACCTGCCTGTGTGGGATTCCGTGCCCCCTCCTGTGTGCGTTGCGCTCACGTGTTCCAACACAATCCTGCTTGCTCACGTGTATGCATATCTCTCCTTGGCTCTATTCTTTCACATGCACTTTGTCCATTTGCTTTTCTGTCTTCCCCGTTGCTACTGTAATCTCTCTGTCTCCCTTTGTTGCCTGGGCTGCTTTGTTGCCTTTCACCTCACCATGTCCCTCTTCATTTCTTTTGATAATAATAACATTAGAACGTACATGCAAGGCCTCAAGGTCCCTGCTTTGTGCAGATACATCAGGATAGACCCTTCAAAGCTCGTGTGTTGGAGAGAGCAGACTCCCACAGTCTCCCTGTTGCCAGGACTGGCGGAGGCAAAGGGCTCAGTAGTGACATGTGACCCGTGCAAAGCCCTGCGTGTGTCCTGTGTCCATCCTGGGATGCTGGAAGGGAAAATGTGTCTCCTGTTTGCTGGAGTTCAGCACCAAAGCCCTGAACTCTTAGGCCTGATCGATGGATGGGTCAATTCATCTCCTTTCATTACTTGTATTGAGCCCAGTTGCTTGTTCCCAGAGCTCCCAGTCTGTCCCATGCTCAGCGTGACATTGGATTGGTAGTAACGTGGAACTGAAGCTACCTGTGGATGCCATTCAAACGTGCTGGGCTTTCAGAAACGTTCTGCTTTCCAACTGCACTTTGCACGTGGGGCCTCTGCGGAGATCTGATGAACTTCAGTGGGATGCTGAAGGAGAAAAGCAGAGCTCCCAGTGACACGCTGTGCTCGCAGTGCCCCTGCTGTACTGGCAGCCCTGTGTGACTGCTGGGTGCTGGGCCACAGCCTGCAAGAACAGCACTGGAGATAGGGGAGGAGGAATCAAGTTTTTGTTTTTCACCTGACAAAGTGGTCAGAGTTCCTCGTGGAGAGAAGGTGGGTACTGTCTCCAGCTTGCCAAATCATATCCAGCAAGCCAAGGTATTCTTTTTGATTTGTCAGAGATGTGGCTCTGCTGTGGCAATCATCATGATGTGTCAATGATTCAGGTTTGAACTAGGAAAGGATTCTGAAGTCAGAAAACAGTTTTACACTCTTTCAGCCCTCTGAGAAATGTGTATTCTGTCTGCAGTGGTCTCTTCCAGCTTTGTTCAGCCGCGCTTCATAGTTCTCAGGTGCTTCCTTCCATTCTGGCTCTGACAGAGGAGCCTTTTGCTGTGCCTGTGTCAGTTCTCGTGTCCTGAACCTCTTTGCTGACACCTGGATCTGGGGAAGAGCAAGCAATAGGCAGTAAAACCAAGATCCCTCACCTGGCCCTGGGGTTTATGGTTGTCTGCAAAGGTTGCTGAAGCTGCAGGTCGCCTTGGCAGATTTGCTTACCCTCCACTTTCTCTAGGAGAAATTCTGCTCCCAGAACAGGTGGCCGAGGTCCCTCTTGGTGAGGTCTCATCCTGGGCTCAGCAGCCCAGGAGCGGGGCACGGTGGTGATTTGCCTTTCTCCAGTTGCTGACATTAGATCTGCCCATGGCAATTGGAGCTCCCATCTGCTCTGGGCTGCTGTGCACCTGCCTGCAGCTGTCAGAACAATTCCTCATTGCCAGAGGTGGAGGGGGGAGAGCGTTCCCTTCCTGAACAAGGCATGCTGGTGAAAAATACTGAATCTGGCCAGGTGAAGCTTTTGAGAAGCACATATAAGTATCAGCAGGGCTGTTCTGGATGGCTGCCTCCCGTTGGTTCTGTGTACCCTTGGTCTTGGCCAGGAGCTGAATGCAAGGAGTGGAGTGATGGGCATCATTCTGTCTGGGGGAGCATATGAGAAGCGTGGCAGGGCAGGGGAAAGCTTTGTCTGTCCACCTGCACAAGGCATGCTCCCTGGGCAGGTGGTCTGGGAATGGAGTGGGCTCTTGTGACCTGTTGTGGGGATTGCCTGTGTGTACTATCTGCCTTTGCTTACGAGGAGGTGAAGGCGAGCACTTCTCCCCTTGTGCACGCACGGGAAGGCAGTGGGGCTGGTGTACCTGCCTTCAAACCATCCTCTTGCTCCCGCTCCGCAAAGCCTCCTCCTATTGCTAGTTAATATTAGTATTCAGTTTGTGGAATGGGCTGTGCAATTAACACAAAGGTACAGTCATTCATTCCGACTGGAGGACTCATGGGATCAGATGTACTGGGGATAGGAAGCGGAGGCTTTCTGCTGGGAAAGAATGTCACAGCACAGCGGACACAGAAATGAAAAGCTATTAATAATGATCCCGGAACTTCACTTCCATCAGCTGTTTATTTAAAGGTGCTCCGTATTCAAAGCCTCCTGATTTATGTGGGCAATAACACTCACAGTCCTGGGATCACTTTTTTAAGCAAGGCTAATGGGGTGAAACCATCATACTGCGACAGTAGAGATCAAGCTGGGAAAATGATACTGGAGAGAAAAATAAACTATTGCCTAGATTATCCAGGAGCTACGCCGGGCTGGGAGTCGGTGTGAGCTCCCTGCTCTTCCAGCATTTATTAAGGCTTTTACTACTTCTTTTTTTCTTCTTGTTCTTTGTGAACAGAATTTATTGGGCATGGAAGGATATAAAAATTTGATTCTGTCAGACAAGATGCCAAAAGCTTCTGATTTTGCGTTAGTATGAATTTTTTTTTTGGCCTGTGGTAGGACTGTGTTGCTTCCCTGACT
This sequence comes from Tympanuchus pallidicinctus, assembly GCF_026119805.1. Classification (NCBI taxonomy): domain Eukaryota; kingdom Metazoa; phylum Chordata; class Aves; order Galliformes; family Phasianidae; genus Tympanuchus; species Tympanuchus pallidicinctus. The sequence goes on from NW_026294722.1 coordinate 3,220,998, forward strand.
CAGCCCCATATCTGAGGGACCTGTCCCCTCCAAGGAAAAGGCTTTCTGCCCCTTCTGCTCGTTGCTTGGCTTTTACATGGACAGCAGTGTTTCTGGGGCACCTCTGCCTTCAGCTGCGTGCCTGCAGGGTGGAGATGAGAGGTGTGGTGGTAGCTCAACCTTGCTGTGCTCTTTCTGGAGAAGCCAGCTTTCAGGTAGACTTCTGCAGTCCTGATGGCTGACAAGTTCTTCCCAAGGAGTGACTCAGCCACCAGGGATTCCTGCCAATTCTGGATTTTTCTGAGCAGTGCCGCATCGTAACAAAACATATTTTCTTCCCCTTTGAGGAGTGAGGCTGCACGATGTTCACCTCCAGGTCCCAAACTGGTGCGGTGCTGAGATTCCTTTCCCCTCTGTGGTTGCTCAGTGGTTTCTGGAGAACAGAAGGGTTTGGTCCAAGGCCCTTCCCCATACCAACACACCCTGTCCTGAGGTGGTACAGCGCAGGTTGCAATGTGAATGTGGCGGCACCGGTCTGGACATTCCAGGGGCAGCCTGGGAGGCTGAGCAGCTGCAAAGCAGTGGATTTTGGCAGGTTTATTGTTGCAGAAATAATGTTCTTATCTGTTATACTATCTTGCTTCTAATTCTTATTTAATGAGCTCCTCTGAAAATAAGAAAAGCATTGGAACAGTTTTCTTAAGTGTGAAAGATCAGGCTGAAATTGGCGTTAAAGAGACTAATTACTCTCATTCTTCCATCTTCCTGACAGCTGTTTACTGCTGCAGAGCTTGTCCTGAGGTGCTGAGGAAGTCACTTGCATCTTCACAGGCTGCTTTCGGCCTGAGGTGCCAGCAACAAAGTCAGTGCCTGCTTCTGATCTGGGCTGCGTGCAGCTGATCATCCTATTACATGGGCGGAAAGCACTGTCAAAGCTGTGGGCATGAGCCCTGAGGTGCAACTCCCCCAAGTCTTGTCCTGCTTTTCGCTGCTCTCTTTTTCTCCCTTATGTCCTCCTGGCTTCAATCCGTGTGACCCTGTGCTGCCTTTGGACTCACCATCTCGAAACGGCACCGTTTTGGATTGAGGGGAGACTTCTCTGGTGCCGTGTGTGCTGGAAGGAGGTGATGTGCATCCTACCATAGGACAGAGAGGTTTCCAGGGACAAAATTGCTAAGAGCATCAAAGAGAATCGTGGAATGGTTTGAGTTGGAATGGACCCTAAAAGGCCGTGTAATCTGTCCCCAGGCAGTGCACAGGGACACCCACAGCTCCTTCAGTGCTCAGAGCCCCCCAGCCTGACCTGAGTGCCTGCAGGGATGAGGGACCCAACTCATCTCTGTGCCACTGCCTCACTGCCCTTATTGTGGGGAAAAAAGAAAAAAAAATGCATGGGAAAGAAGAGTTGGCAGCAGCAAGACCTTCCCAAGGATGTCGTGTTTCTGCCATAGCATTTATTTAACCTGAGGACTAAATCTGCCCTCGAACCCTGGGCAGTAAACAGAAGGAAGCTGCTTGGAGCCCTTCTGGCTCAGTAATGCCCACGTGTTGTTTCTGTAGGAATTTGGGCAACTTGCATGGGAGGTAGGGAGTGGCAGGTAAGAAAGCTGTGAACATCTTCTGTTTAACCACACGATATTGAGTGATAAATAATTCATACATCTGCCAAACATTTGAATAAAAGTACCCAATTCCCCCCACATTTGTCAAAGTCTAAGAATTCCATTTCCTGTCTTTTATTTTAATCTGTGCTTTAATTCCTATCCAGGTGCCCACTTGTCAGGGCTGTCAGCCTTGATTCCTCTCACCCTGCACTGGGCAGCCCAGTGCTGGGGCTGTTCCTTTCTTCTCTGCTGGTTTGCAGGGCATGGAGGGGCAGTGGGCAGGGAGGAGCTGGGTTAATGCTCAGTGCTACAGGTAGGAACAGCAATGTCACCCTGTTTGCCTTCCCATCTGCAGACGAGCATCTCCTTCATGTACTCTCTTTCAGCTTCACCTCTGCATTAAGGCCAATTTTACACCGCCTTTCAGTCGCAGTTTGGCCGGTCCCTTGGCTCAGTCCAACCCTTCAGAAGTTCCTGATTGGGATAATCTCCTCTCCTTTATGGATTTTGCTACCTAAGAGGGCTCCCTTGGCACTTTCTGGCAGGTCATGATTGAATTCACTGCTTGTTTTTTCCCTTTCTTTGTCAGATTTGTCAGATCTTTGTCAGATTTGGACTTGTGGCAATGGGATGTGTCTTTTTCGGGTTTTTTCTTTCATTGTTTTTGCCTCCCATCTGCTGCTGAGAGCTGATTCTTCTGCTCCACAGCCTTTGGGGACCTGCAATGGGAGAAGAGGGAACAGCCTCAAGTTGTGCCAGGGGAGGTGCGGGTTGGATGTCAGGAAGAGTTTCTTCTCAAAAGAGCAGTGATGCATTGGATGGGCTGCCCAGGGAGTGGTGGGATCACCATCCCTGGGGTATTTAAGGAAAAGGTGGATGTGGGACTGAGGGATATGGATAGTGGACAGCACTGGTGGTAGGTGGATGGTTGGACTTGGCGGCCTTAGAGGTCTTTTCTAACCTTAATGGTTCTGTGATTCTCCCTCTGCCAAAGCAGTTGGTGGGTCCTAGGGACAGCTTGCCTATGTGAGGGGAAGACTTGCCATGCCCTGCCCTGAGTGCACCAGTGCCTCGTTCTGCTTTTTTGTTAGCACTTCAGGCAATTGGTCAGATCCACAGGAAGGAGCAACCAGGGGCTGTCAGAGCTGCGTCCAACAGGTGGGCAGCACAGGAGCTGTGCTGAACAGGGAGACCAAGTCTGGATAGGCACAGCAATCCTCACTGGAGCCGTGGTTTTTCCCATCCGACCGTTGGCAGTCAGTGCAGGGATGTCTGTGCTCAGCTGGGACAGCAGTTTGTGCAGGAGGTGCGTTGTTTGCCCAGCTGGGCAGTGCTGCTGCTGACTGCTCGCCTGCAGGGCGCTGGGGGGGCACAGTGCAGCCAGCTGTGCTGCAGGCACAGAGCCTCTTCATGCTTTCCTCTCCCCCTGGCTTGGAGTCGGTTCCTCTCAGACGTGGGCAGAGATTGTGTATGTAGTCAGGGCCGCGGGATGCTGCCTTTGCTTTCACCTCCTCTGAGTTTGTTTTTAAAGGCAAATTAAAAGTATTGTATTCACGTAGACAAGGCGTGAAAATTCCGTTTTGGAAAAGAATTGCTGCAGAGCGAAACCGTTATGGCTGTAAAACTCTCTTCCCTAAGGCGGACTTTGAGATTTTCTTTGCAATTAAAATTTCTTTGAAACTTGGACCAAAGATGATTTGGAGGAAAAGAAAAATAGAAAAAATAAATCCAGAACTTTGAAAATACGTTCTTCCAAACACTGCTTGTGTGAGTGCTTTAAGAAATAACTGTTCCTCCCAGTGTGTCTGATAGCAGAAAGTGGCTGAGCATGAGAAGCCAAGAGGTTGTGAATAGCTCCTGCTCTGGCAGTTGCTGCACTCTTTTATTGGAATTTCTCAAGGCAGCATCAAAGGGGACAATAATTAAACTGAACTTAAAAAGGAGGGAGAAAATGGATGCTTAGTCACCCGGTCCCAGGCATTGTTGAAGTAGAACCTCCTTCGGAAAAACAGCTTTACCTGGACTGTGTGTGTGCAGATTCACCTGAGAAGAAAAGCAGAGGCTTGGGGCAGAAGATGTGCAGAAAGGCATCTTGTCATCCAACGTTGCTTTGCACAGCCCTGCCTTTGGGATCAGTTCATCTGCTTTACAAAGGCCTTTCACTGCGTAAGTGAAAAGGCTTCTATGGTTTGGAATCCCTTGGCCACTTATCTCCGGCATTTTTACGCACATTTATGCTGTGTGCCACCCAGATCAATATCTCCAACCTTTTCTCTATTACTTGATTGGTAAAATGCATTGAGATTCTGGAAGGGGCACCAGATTAGAGTGTGCCTCATGCATGAATGTATTCCAGCGGAAGGATGCTATGGGGCATTCCTGAGCTTGCAGTGCTAGCAGCCTCTCTAGCCTGCAGTTGCTTTCTGTGACACCACATCATTCAGATATATAATGTCCAGCTTTGTTTCACCAGAATGCTTAAATGGACCTTAAATGGGATCTGATATGGAATGGGGATTTGCAGTACAGTGGTTATGACCATGGCCACTCTCGGCGTGGTTTGGCATCCCCCACCTTTGCTCACATCTGTGATGATGTTTCTTATGGACTTTGTAATGCCAGTAATATATTCCAGCCAACACTTGCTCGTTGTGGCAGTGGTGCTGTAGTGGTATGGAGGGAATGGAGGTCGCCGTTGTGCTCAGCGTGCAGAGCACTCGCTCCACATAGGGCTGAAGCTGATGGGTGCCCTGGCTGTGCTGTTGTCCATCCCACAGAGATGCTCTTAAAATGCCTCTTGGAATCCTGGAAGGAACCATAGGAAGATGTGGGCATGTCGATGGGTGCTTGGGCCTGGCACATTTGTTATGGTTGGTGTGGCACTGAGGTGGATTGTCAGAGGCAGTGTGTGAGATGCTGGTAGATGGGAGGTTCTTGCCTTCTGGCCTGCTCTGGAGTTGGCAATATCTCATATATGGTGAGGTTGCCTCCTCCCTCTTCTCTGGATTTTGAGAAGTTCATAAAAGGAAAAAAAAAAAAAAAACAACCCAAACACTATTTGCCTCATTTTGTCTTACAATATCCAGTAGGGAAAGTGAGCTCCAGAGAGCCTGAGTTCATATCTTAGCCCTAGGCCTGGAGATTATGAACCTTCTTAAAGCTTCACAGCAAGCTTACTGCACTTGTGTTGCCTCCATATTCCCGACAGCAGTGCTAGCTGGTTCTGTGTCCCAGGAAGGGCAGTCTTAAGGGGCTTTGCATCCTGTGTAACAGGAGGAGCTGTGGTTACTTGGCATGTGCAGAGCTGCAGGCAGTATGAGACAACAATTTGCTGGTAAATAACTGCAGACTTTTTGCTGCTCCGTCTCCCAGAGAAGGCTGGCTGGACCAGCATACTGCCTGCTTGTGCTCAGGGATGCTGCCTTGCTCTGAGCTGGCACAAGTGTGGTCCCCAGAGCTGCTGTGCTCCTGCTTGCACGTGGCCTCAGCTATTCCCTTGTGACTGAAGCAGCTGGTGAGTGTAGGTGGTGCTGGGCCCCGTGCTGGGCTCCCGTTCTCTGTTGTCATTTCTGCATGCAAGAGATGGCAGAGCTGTCCCACTCAGCTCCTGGGTTAGGGCACGTTTGGGCAGAGTGGAGAGTTCTGCATGTTGCTGGAGGTTTGCCCGTTGTTTGGAGAGGACCTCCAGCTGTGCTCTGCTGCTGCTACAGTGCTGCTGCATGTCTGGCTGTGCACTGGGAACCCTGCAGGAGCCTTTGTCTCTGCTGTCCTGAGCTGTATCCAGGGGCTGCAGATCTGCCTGCCAGGAGCAGCACTGTGAGCTGTGTCTGAGCTTTGCATCCATATGCAGCCACCTCTTGGTGCACCTTCCTATGCTTTTCTCTCCGCCTTCCCTGTGTGGCAGCTACGTGTTGCCGAAGTTAATAAAGCCCCAGGGGCTGGGGCTGAGCTGAGCTTGTTGACTGGCTGCCTCTTGCTGAAGCTGCTGCTGTCTCATGTCCTCTGGGCTGTGGAGAGACAAAGAATGCCCAGGCTGCAGCGAGCTCCTTCCCTGTGCCTGGCAGCTCTGCTTTCCAAGGGTGGCACAGCAGTGTCTGCCCATGCAGTGGAGCTGCAGCCATGGGCACAGCAGGTGCAGTGCTGGTGTGGTGGGTGATGCTCTGCCACATGGGGTGAGGAGCAGAGTGCTGCTCGGTACGCATTGCTCTGGCAGCGAGCTGGGGGAAGGGAGGCTTTCCTGCCTTGTTGCATCCTTTGTAGCTGATGGTCAACTCCGCGTTTTCTGCTGATCATAAGGGCTCATCTCGGGAGCGGTTCTGGTGTGCAGTCCTTCTGACGTGGTTGTGGGCAAAGGCAGTGCTTGGAGCTCCCTGTGTGTTTACCTGGTGCTAGCCAGGTCAGCATGCTCTGCACTGGCATGTCACTGCTCTCCGGCTGCAGGGCTGTGATGGAGCAAGCAGTGCTGCCTCCGCCTGTTGTTGTCTGCCCATGCCTTCCCCCTCCCCTGCCTGCTTTCCCTTGCACCAGGCTGCATTTGTAAAATGAAATAAATATTGACACGGACGGGATGCTATTCAATTTGTCCTGATCACTGGGCTGCGGTGAGTCCTGACAGAGCAGAGTGTAAAACATAAGCTCAGGATGTAATTTCTACTGTCAACATGATGTACAGTACGGCTGTGCCAAATATACACCGACAAACGGTGCAAGCTCTTGCAGGGAGGAGAAGGGGAGCTGTGCTGATATTTGGGAAGTGGGGATGATGGAGCAGCAGTAGGAGAGGGGGCACGTTGGGGTGGTGTGAGAGCCTGCCTGTCTGAGCAGGACCTGGGCACACAGCCACGTGAGTGCATGCATGCTGTGCAGCTGCAGGCTGCTCGGGGTGCTGTGCTGGGACTGAGTGGTTGCAGAAAGTAGCAGCTCCCGCTTTGCTGTTTGTGGCAGGAAGGAGTGGCACCTCCAGCTTTGTGGCTGGATGCTCATCAGTGATGCGGGGAAATAAATGCTGTGCTGGTCATGGTCCCTGTGCGTGGGACCTTCTGTGTTGCTGTGGGGTACATCAAATTCTGCTGTGGTACAGACATGAGCATGGGACAAGGGATGGCACACCTTCCTTACAAGCACAGGCTGAGAGCTGGGGCTGTGCAGCCTGGAGGGAAGAGGGCTGTAGGGAGAGCTGAGAGCAGCCTGTAGGTATCTATAGAGGCTATGAGGGAGGGGACAGACTCTTGAGCAGGGCCTGTGTAATAGGACAAGAGAAATGGTTTCAAACTGAAAGAGGCAACCTTTGGATATAAGGAAGAAGATTTTTACAATGAGGGCTGTGAGGCAGTGGTACAGGTCCAGAGATGAGATGGATGCCCTGTCCCTGCACGCACTCAGGCTGGAGGGGTGTCCCTGATAACTGCAGGGGGTCGGACCAGATGCCCTTTAAGGGTTCTTTTCAACTCAACCCATTCTATGACTCTGTAACGTGGGGCTCTCAGGTGCTTTGCCCCTGGAAGAGCTCTGTGGTGTGATAGCCAGAAGGAAAAATGTGCACTGACACAATGCTGGCCCTAGGCATGGCCTGGAGCTGTGAGAGAAGAGGAACAGATGAAAATTTTTGGGTAGAACGCAAAAATCTTGTCTGTGGCAATGAACCTTACCAGAGATATGTCTCTGGGTATGTATTCTTAGGTGGCTCTGGGTACCAAGATCATAGGATCACAGAATGGCTTAGGTTGAATAGGACCTTGAAGATCACACAGTTTCAATCCCTGCCGTGAACTGGTCACCCCCCCCACCACATCAGGCTGCCCAGGACCCCATCCAACTTGGCCTTGAATGCTCCAGGGATGGGGCATTCCATCCAGGGCTTCTCTGGGAAGCTGTGCCAGCTCCTCCCTGCCCTAAGGTCTGGAGCTCGCAGTGGGATGAATAGAATCTGGGATCTGAGTGTCTGGGAGGTGCATTGGGACTGGGACGTGCTCTGCCACCACGCACAGCCTGCAGATCGCTCAGCCGAATGGAGCTGAACTTTGTCAGTGTGAGGTAGCCAGTAGCAAACCACATTAGTTCAGGCATAGATGTAACATGAGAATTCTGTTAAATGTAAAACACAGCGTAATGGCCAGGACTCAGAGCACAGTGTTGTGGTTCCCACAGCAACGGCAGCCCAGCCCATGCGCGCCCAGCAGGACTCTCCCTGCCGTGCCAGAGCTGCTCTATGGAGTGCTCAGATGCAACAGGGCTGAGCAAGTTGCCTTGGGAACTGTGGGCCAGCTCTGCTGGAGCCATGCTGGCCCACTGCAGCATCTCCTACCCTTGCATAATCTGCCTTGCTATAGTACGTGCATTTAGCTTGTTCTTTTACTGCTTTGTGGATGCTGTTTTGGATTGAGTGGCTGAGGAGTTCTTCAGAACTGTTATGTCTGTAGTGCTATTGCTGCCTAGTAAGGCTTCTGTAGGGCGTTATGAATCCAGTGCAGCCTGGATGGCCTCAGGGCACAGGGGGAGATGGCTGCAGCTGGGGATGGCCTCTCCCTAATGCTCTGCTTATTGGCAGTCCTTGAGAACACGTACATACACAGTTAGTTCTGCTTCTAGCAGCGATGTTGATCAGGTACAATCCATTAGTAGGAGGATTCTGAGCATGTCTGGAGGCATTACCTGGGGAGTAGCAAGAGCAGAGATGCTGGATTGGGTGTTCTTCCCATGCATATTGCATGTACCGGGTGCTGACCCAAAGCTCTCACTCTGGCACAACTTCATTCTGCTGACATCTCTCACTGTCGGGGGAACTCACTCAAAAATAACTACAGATTTCCCAGATATGAGAAATTGGAGAGATGCTGTTTGTGGCAGTGGAGCTCTGTGTCTTGTTATTTGTATCTTCTCTGCATCCACGCAGGAATGATAAAAACAGATTTGTAGGCATCCTGTTACTTGCTCTTGAAGCCTGCTGCAGGTGAGGCAGCTCCTTCACATCTGTGTTTGGCCCATGAAGGGAGCAGTCGCTTTGTGCTGCCAGACTCGTAACAGTGGGAGGGAACGAGTCAGCCCATCACCCATCCACAGATCATCCTACTCCCCTAGATGCAGTCTGCCTTGTAAAATGCTTCGTGGTGTTTGTTTATAGGGATTCCTGCCCTTTACGTTGGCAGGAATAACCTGTCCTCGTGGGGCAACGGCTGCGAGAGGGAGCTTTGCCATCACTGGCAACCTCACGGGGCCACTGTGAATATGTCTGAATAACAAGCAGCCTGGCAGGAATGTTAGCGCTTCTGCACCGTGGCTCCTAACAAAAAAATGCACTGGGGACTCTGTGCTTCTTGGAGCATGAAGTGCACAGGGCTTGCACGTGTGAGAGCTGATATGTGCATGTGTGCGTGGAATGTGGCATGTGTACATTGAGGGGAACCTGGCACGTGTAGACCCAAATGAGGCACAAATATGGATAGAAAGGAGCGATGGCGTGAGGACTCTTAGCTGTGTGCATGAAATATGAGTGAGCCCTTGTATGCAAATGTGTTTGTATACATTGCCTGACATGCTGTGCACAAACCAGGAGTAGGCAGCTCTGAATGATGCTTGGCATTCCTCGGGTCAGCAGCCCTGTGCTTCTCAGTGTTTGTCTGGACAGGGAGCTGCAGAACTGACAGTTCTTGGATGCTGTAGGGAACCAACTTGCATTGTAGGTGCAGTCACAGGAGGGAAATGGCAAGGGCAAGGAAGGGCTATGGGGATATTTGCTGGCTGCCCCTTCTCTGTGCTGCTGGTGCTGTTTGGTGTCCTGCAGGGGGCTGTGCAGGGCATGGTCCAGGCAGCTGCTCAATGCCTGTCACGGGGAAGCAGATAGCTATACCTGGTGCCTCACACGTGTGATCCAGGACTGACCCACCTTTCTGTCCATCTACTTTCCCTCTGCTATTCAGAGTAACAGATGGCAAGAGATTAACTCCTCCAACCAGTGAAGATGAGCATGTTTTGTGCCTGGTGGGTGTTGTGGAGCTCTGGTGGAAGCTCAGGGTGTTGGTGGAGGGAGGTATGGGTGCTGCATGCCTATCCCTCACCCTTATTGAATTCCCTCTCACCAAATGCTCTCATGTTTTCATCCTCACCACCTTATGAGTGGCTTGAAGCTTACTCCAGAGGCCTTTCTATTTAAAAAAAAAAAAAAAAAAAGTTTGCTTTAAAGTCATCCAGGTGATGAGCCCTTGAACAGCTGCTTTTCTCCAAGCTTATTGGCAGAGAAGTGAGGCACCAGGAACACGGGACTGGTGGCAGGGGCTGGAGAGCCAGCAGCTCCTGCTGACAGAGCTCTGCCAGCCTCCCTCCTGCAAGACCAGTGGGGCCGGGCACTGCAGTGGGGCACCCCAAGGCAGGGTGGGGGGGGAGGTACCGACTGAGGGCGCAGGGGCAGCAGGAAGCACGGAGCCCCGCTCTTGCATCAGCACTGACACTTGGCCTTTTCCAGGCTCCCAGGAATGCTGCTGGCTGCCCTACACCTCTCTGTGTGAGCCAGCAGAGGATGGAAGCGACTGGCATCAGCTGGGCCAAGGATCCTTCGTCAGGTGCTGGAATATCACCCCCCTGAAGACGGGATTTACAAATGGGCTCATGAGCAGAGCGTGCAACACGAGCCTCTGTGCTGCTGGACCCCTTGTGCAGTGCTGTAGGGCCACCGTGGGACAAACAGAGGCTGCCTGCAGCACCTCGTCCACTTAACTCATCTGTGAACCTTTCCATGGAGAAGCTGTGCTGTGCTCCCTGCGGATGCTGGTCTGGGGCAGCGGTGTTCTGTGTGTGGCTGTGGAGCTGTCTGCCTGTGGGGTGGGCACTGAGCTGTGTGTGACCCCACTCCCAGGCACGGCTGCTGCAGCTGATCCTGGAGTCCTGCAACCCTGTCCCCAAGAGCAAATGCCAGCTGCCAGACTCTTCTCAGGAGATGCAGGAGCAGCCTGCAAGGCACCAGCGCTAACTGCTCTTGAATCAGCAGCAGGAGGAGGCCCGGGACTCCTGTAGTTGCAGACAAGACTGCATCCAGCTGGAACAGGAGGTGTCCAGCTGCAGGATGTGGCATGCTGCAGGGATGGGGACACTGCAGTGACCAGTGAATCCCACGCTGCCAATGTTGACTTTACTCCTACTCTCCCCATAAGGATGCCAATTGCCTGTCCAAAACCTGCAGCTCATGCAGCCTCCTAGAGTGCGATGGCAAAGGGTCTGCAGGGCTGCTGCTGGACCATGCTGCTGCTGCTCTGTGCCATCCAGGAGCTGGGGGCCTGGGCCGTGCACACTGCGGCAGAGGGTCCTGACCTGGGGCAGCCGGGGGATCCCACACTGCTGGCCAGCGGGCGAGTGAAGCGTGGCTGGGTCTGGAACCAGTTCTTTGTGGTGGAGGAGTACACGGGCACAGAGCCACTGTACGTGGGGAAGGTAAGGCAACCCTGCGTCTCCCTGGGGCTGGCTGAGCCTGTGCAGAACGGGGTGTGCTGCAGCATGGCTGAGCCTGGTGAGGTGAAGGGACACTGTTAGAGCAGCAGCCAGGGGGTGGACTGGGATAGCATGAGCCTGGTTCTTTCCTGGGTGGGTTTAATGTTCTGCCATGGAACTGGGGAAGGAACGCACCCAAATCCGTATCTGTCATCTCCCTCTTTTGTGCAAAGTTCCCACGAGTGTGAGGAGGGATGCAGTGCTGGGTGTCACGAAGGCAGCAGGGAAAGCTCAGCCTCATCTTTGGGAGGGCAGGCCAGTGGGGTGAACACCTGCTTACTCTACTCTGCCTTATCTGCATGCTGCAGTGCTGATGGAGCACCCAGGGCCTTCCTGCCCCCAGAGGCTGCTGCAAACAGCATAGCCTTGACCTGCTCAGGATGGTCAATTCCCTGTCCTGTAGCTCTTTCAGCATGGGGATGGTGTGCTGGGTGCATTTCCTTGCCCCTCCCTGAGTCTCCCTGCTGGCTCTGGAAGGACTGTGCTGTTGGACCTGTGAGCTGCAGCTATTTCTATGCTAATCATCTGAGCAGACCGGGGCTGGCAAAGTGGGTGCCCTGCTGTGGTCATGGTGTGGAAATCCTGTGGCTAGGGTAAGGTTGGCGTGGGGCTGAGGCATCTCAGGCTGACCTGCACAGTGCGGTGCAGAAGGAGCTCAGTGCAGGCATGCAGGGGCTCTGAGGGCCAGCAATGGGTGCAGAGCTCGCCAGAGGTGTGCCTGGCATGCAGGTGCTGTGCGGCACTGTCTGGGATCTGCACTGTGCCACCTCACTGACCCCAATGCCAGAACTGCTGGGATGGGCAACGCAGTGGCCCTGGCTTCCTGAGGCTGTCTGCCTTGGGGTTGCTGTGCTTTGTCCTTCTCTGATAGCTCTGCTGTAGGGTGTCCCGTGGCTCCCAGGTGCTGGAAGGATGTTATCTGTGTACTAATGAAAGAGCAGCGCTGGCTGCTGGGCCCAGCCCAGGGGAGAGCTGCTCCTATGGGGGCACGGACTCTCCCCGAAAGGAAAACACCCAAGCAAGAGCCCATGCAGCAGGGCTGTGTGATGGCTTCGGCTGTCTGGTTATGAGTCTGGAGGAGGCTCGAAAATGGGCTTTTTGGCTGGAGGCCAGGTGGAATTTCAGCCGTGATTTGTGTCCATTTCAGCAGACACTCGAAAGCCGCACTCCTCCGCCGCGACGCTCGATGCGGTTACAGTTAATTCACAGCTCCCCTGGGAGGTGACTCGAAGCATCAGGCCCTGTCAAACTCCAGAGGTAGCCTAGCAACAGCCTCATCTCCAAAATGAACCCGGGAACCTAAAACTAACCCATTTTACAGCCCCTTTCACATCATTCAATGCATCACCCACCCTGCTTAGAACAAGCAGCCGAGCTGTGCTGAAAACAATTCCCTTTTTGGTGATGCTCCCTGGGGCTGAACCCAGCCAGAACCCACGGATGGGAGACACTGATGCCCGGTGGGGAGGCAGTGCTGGGAGCTCGCAGCGCCCATGGGATGCGCCCCCCATGGATGCTCCTCGCACACCTCGTGTGCTCTTCCAAAGGCTGATACCGTTTCCCTGAAATCTGGGTTCTCCAGCTAATCCTTCCTCTGAACTGTAATTTCCCCTGAGGCCGCTGTCAGTTTGATGTGGATTTCTTTGTTTTATTTTTTTTTTTTTAAATAGAATTATGGGTCAGCACTAGTTACAAACTTCTGCATGTGGACAGATCTATTTTAGATAGAGGGGAGGATTAAAGGGGAAAAAAAGCAGATTTAATTAAGTTGCTAATATTTAAAGAAAATTGATGAACTCAGGCTTTATGAGTTGGAGCAAACAAAGTGTGCCTTTATTACGGGCTAGTTTTTATTTGATTTTCTTTCTTTTCCAGCCCCAGAGTCATTTTTTATTTGTGTATCTGTGCTTTCTGTTTAATCGCTTTTAATAAGGAATGTGCACCTCTGTTCACATTTGATTTCGATTTAATTATTAGCAAGTAATTAATGGCTCTGTGAAATTCCTGGGTTCTGCTCTTTGGGACGAGGGAACTGTTTTCCCATAGAACAAATGGGTGCAATTGGACCCATGGGTGTGCTGGTGGCTGTGGCACTGCTGTCCCTGCAGTGAGCACAGGGGGTCCCCTTGGAGGGGTCCCATGGCACACAGCACAGCCCACAGCTCCCAGGAAAGGTGCAGCAATGCTGTGGGAGCGCCCTGGGATCTGCTCTGCAGCATTCCCCCTGATGTCTGCAGTCAGTTTTCCAGCCCTCCCCCATTAGTTGTTGTTTAGCCAAGCAGCACAGATTTAGGTCTTTTAATCTTCCCTTGTAAATCAATCTGTACGGCCCCTTGAGCCCAAGCTCCATTTTTCTTCCTTGCTCCCCAGTTTGCGGGGATGCTGGTGTCTGCTCCGAGCAGTTGGCGGTGAGCAAATATGTAAAGAGGATGTGCTGGGAGCTCAGCGTGGTGCTGGGTGGTTGATCTCTGCCCTAATTATTAATCACCAGCCTGGCGTTCAGCAGGAAAGCACAGCTTTCTGCTGCCTGTGCTGAGCAGAACAGGTGCAACTTTGTCAGAAAAGCTCAGTTGCTGACGGGGTAATCATGAACTTCAGGGATATTAATAATATGGTGGGGCTGGTGAGCGCCCCCCATTCGGAGGGGTGTGTGGGTTTCTAGGGCAGGATGCTCTGCACACCATCCCCTAGGGTCCTCTGATCCCCGTGGGACTGTGATTGGATGGCGTGGGTCTCCCACTGGTGCTGTGGGACCCCCATTGGCACTGGAAGACCCCTATTGATGCTGTGGGACCTCCATTAGCACTGGAAGACCCCTATTGATGCTGTGGGACCTCCATTAGCACTGGAAGACCCCTATTGATGCTGTGGGACCTCCATTAGCACTGGAAGACCCCTATTGATGCTGTGGGACCTCCATTAGCACTGGAAGACCCCTATTGATGCTGTGGGACCTCCATTGGCACTGGAAGACCCCTATTGATGCTGTGGGACTTCCATTGGCACTGGAAGAATCCTATTGATGCTGTGGGACTTCCATTGGCACTGGAAGAATCCTATTGATGCTGTGGGACCTCCATTAGCACTGGAAGACCCCTATTGATGCTGTGGGACTTCCATTGGCACTGGAAGACTCCTATTGATGCTGTGGGACCCCCATTGGCACTGGACGACTCCTATTGATGCTGTGGGACCTCCATTAGCACTGGAAGACCCCTATTGATGCTGTGGGACTTCCATTGGCACTGGAAGACTCCTATTGATGCTGTGGGACCCCCATTGGCACTGGACGACTCCTATTGATGCTGTGGGACCTCCATTGGCACTGAAAGACCCCTATTGGTACTGTGGGTCCCCTATTGGTATTGTCGAACCCCCACTGGCACTGGATGACCCCTATTGGCACTGTGGGACCCCCAGTGGCACTGCAGAGTTCACAGCCATGCTCTAAGTGAAAGTCTGAGTGCTGGGGGGGACCTGGGAAGCTGCTTCAGATGGGAAGTAATATGGTAATGTATGAAATGCATTGATGTGTCCGAAGTGCAGGCACCTCACTCATGAAATAAATATATAAACTGCATCTAACAAGACAAATATAATGAAGGCATCATATAAAAAAAGGGGGATAGAAAAGAAAAAAGAGGCAGCTCTGGTATAAATTCTTGCTGGTAGAGCTGTGTGTCTGAAAGGTGGATTATAGAACTGCAGTTTGGAAGATTGAATGGCCCATAAACATTTTCATATTTCATTAGCCGATTAATGGACAGCTTTTTTTCTTCTTTTTTTTTTTTTTTCCTTTTTTTTTGAGTTGGTGGGAGAACTTTGCTGATTCTAAGCAGAAATTGCAGGGAGCAAATGAAGACAGCTGATGAAACCTTGCGGGTCCCTGTCCTGTTATGGATTGTCCCAATTAACGCCCGTTCTGCTCTCTGTCAAGATGCATTCTGCCTGTCCAGTTACTGTTAATAGATTTCTCATAAGTGGCTAGATTGTAAAAACCTCATAACTCAGCTTAATGCCACCAATAAAATTATCTCTGGACGTCTGGCCTGGATTCCAGTCAGCTCCCGGTCCAGGAGGAGCTTCTGTTTACCCTTTCTTTTCCTAATTTCAAACGTTGTCTTAATTAGAAAATGAAACGGAGACTGGCTACAAAAAGCACCTTCCCCAGGGCCTGTTTTTCATTCAGCACAGCCCGTCTCGCCTCATTTCACTGCAGGCTTTGCTCAGGAGCGATGTCTGGCAGCGTCAGCTCTGCCATGGGCTCCATAACCCCAACCTGAGCTGCATTCCTACCCCGTTTGCTGCACAGCCTGGGAGAAACGGCCCCGCGTTGGATCTTGAGTCCTTGCAATGGGGTAACCTCTTTTTAGGGGGCTGTTGGTGAGTTGTCCTTCCCATACATCTCCTGGCCTCACTATGGCGAGATCCACAGCTTGGTTTGTCGTGTGAGTGGGTACTGGCAGAGTTTGGGACCTGCCAAGCTCAGAGTGGCAAAGGCAGAACTGATGGTTCTGTGTGTCGTGCCCTCGTATGTGCAGCATCCCCTGCTGCTCCTACCTCTGCTCTTTCCTGGCAGATCCATTCGGACTCGGATGAGGGGGACGGCTCCATCAAGTACACCATCTCCGGGGAGGGCGCGGGCACCATCTTCCTCATCGACGAGATCACAGGTGACATCCACGCCACCGAACGCCTGGACCGGGAGCAGAAAACCTTCTACACACTGCGGGCTCAGGCCCGGGACAGGCAGACTGACCAGCTGCTGGAACCTGAGTCTGAGTTCATCATCAAAGTGCAGGACATCAACGACAGCGAGCCACGCTTCCTGGAGGGGCCCTACATCGGCAGCGTGGCTGAGCTGTCCCCCATTGGTAGGTGTCCTGGTGGGTGAGAAGCTTCCATCTCTGCCACTAAACCTTGAGCCTGCCGTACCCCACAAACCAGGCTATAAATCATAGGGATTCCCACTGAGAGCAGAGCTGAGGAGCCGAGAGGGATAAATAAATAAGGTAGCTTAAGGAAAAACAAGTGAATAAATCCTCTGAGCTGATTGCCAGCCCGTGGCTGTGTGCTCAGCCCCAGCCCTAAGCTGTGCCCTGGGGATGGGTCAGGGAGGTGCCAGATGCCCGCTATGCCTCAGCTTTGTTCAGCCCTCAGCTCCCAGGTGCTGTGGGTAGGGGTAGGAATGAGCCCTTATGTGCCAAGGAGCCTGTGGCTACCTGTGCTCTGGATTAACCCAAGCACTGCCTGTCCCCCTGTGTCTCAGTGCCTGCTCTCGCTGTTCCCTGCTGCCCTCAAAGCCCTGTGGCTGCCTCTCCATCCCCTTCAGCATCCTGGGCAGTGTTGCTGCACGGTCTCGCCCACTTTCTGGCTTCCCTGCGAGAGGCCCAGTATTGCTGAGGTCAGGAAATTCATGCCTGTAATAGAAGTGGTTTCCTCCATGCTACCGCTGGCCTGCCCCCCCCCTCAACACACCACTGTCAGCCTGGTGCAGTGCTGAGCTGCAGGTGGGATGTGTGCTATAAGATCCATTGCCAGGGATGGCAGCGGGGCACTGAGCTGCACTCCTGAGTGCCGGGAGAAACACAGGGAGAGGATGCAGCACTGCTTGAGCTGGGGGTGGCTGCAGGTGTGCAGGAGCTGCTGCCTGAGTTCCTGTTGGTGGATGGGGAGCAGACTGTCCCAAAGCACCCCAGGCTCTCCATCCTCTTCCATTTACCTGCCCTAATCCTCTCCTGAGTCAGATGGTGACCCCTTGAACTGCAGCCACATGCTCCTGGAGCAATGAAAGGCAGCATGTGGGCAGCAGAGCAGGAGGCATCCCATTCCCAAGGGGAAGAAATAAATTAATCTATTTTGCTTGAACTACTTTTAAAAAGCAAAGAATCTTCAGCTCTGAGTATCAGACAAGGATCCCAATTCTTTTAAAAAACGTTAACAATTATGGAGCTGCCTGATCACAGACTGATGTGAACAAGACATATCAAAGGAGACAGTTTCTATGCGAAATTGGAGATCAGAGCGAGAAAGAATCACGGTTTCACAACATGAAAGGAGGCGATTCCTGCAAATTAAAATACTCAGAAGTTAAAAGTAAAGAGAAGTGCTGTGAACGGCGTGGGATGTGCTTCCAAGCTGCATGCTCAGAGCGGGGGGAGCTGGAGCTGAGAGTTTACTGGGCTGAAGTCTGTCTGCCTGTGGCAGCCTCCAAGCCCTCTGCAGCCTGGCCAGCCCGCGAGGTGGAGGGGCTCCTCCACAGCAGCCCAGCTAACAAGCAGAGATTGCTTCTCACAGCATCTTCACCTGGTGTTGCTGCAAGCTCCTCCGCTGGGCATGGAGCTTCAGAGAACACGCCTTACTGCTATTTTGGGTGTGGATGAAGGCAACCCCCCTGTAGTGGCAAAGCAGGGTCAGGAAGGCTGGGCGGCTGGAGTTGGTTGTGACATCAAGGTCAAAGGCTGGGGACCTGCTGGCAGTGCTTGTCCATTGCTCCATTTTCCTGGATGACCAATGTCCTTGATTCAGCTGTGCTCTTCTGGGATGGGTCACTCGGGGAGCAGGGCTGCTCTCCATCTCAGGTGTGGTTTGCAGGGAGCTGCTCTTCGTTCCCCATCTCTGCCACTCTGCAGCCTGAGCTGAGAATTGAAGGGTGACCCCTTCTTGCTCTCCTGGACCCCCGTGGGGCTCATGCTGAAGGCTGGCCACGTGGGTGGCTTTGCTCTCTCCGGTGGCAGCAATCAGCTGCAGCTCCCTGCCAGAAGCGCAGTTCCAGCTCCCGGAGGTGGGTCCCTTCCTGGAGCATAAAGAGAAGTAAAACAAATACGGTCAGATCCGCTCTGTGACAGCAGGAACAGATCAAAGGACATTATTTGCATAATGAAGGAGTACTAATTGGGAGGGAAAGTCATTTGACTTCCCGGTGCCTAAGAGGGAATAACAAATAATGAGGGAATTGCACAAACTCCCGCACAGGGGCTGGGAGTGCTCCACATTGGCCCTGTGCTCTGTTCCTGCACAGAGCTCAGCCCTGAGGCTGCAGCCCTTGCTGGGTGCCCACCCCGCTGCCCATCACCCCCAAAGGGCTGAACTGAGCCGAGTCAGTCTTGAAAGAGGAGACCCAGAGCTGCAGAGAAGGTAGGATGGACCCAACCGACTGCTGGGGAATGGCAGGAGTTTCACCTTGTAACAGGAGATGCTAAAATTAGCTGTGTTCTCCCTCAGCTCCCTGGGGTCTGCTTAACAGCTGTCTGCCGCACACAGGCATGAGCCCAAATCCACACTGCCTCCTGCAAAACATCTCTGCTGCACAGAGCAGGTTGCATAGCCCAGAGCTGGCTTTTGGGCTGGGGAGCACACAGAGCGACTGGTAGCTGGCATGGTGGTAAATGTGGATCTTTCTGTCAGAACAGCTCTTCTCCCTCGGTGCATTTTGCTTTCATTTCTCTGTGTAGCACCAAGATTAGAGATGATTTGGCTGTGCAGACAGGAACTCGGGGTCAAACTCTGGCTCCATCGCAAAGCTGGCTGAATGCAAAACTGATTACTGTGAAGAGAAATTGTTTAATCTCCACACTAGAAGCAGAGGAAAAGACTTTGTTTAACGTGCAGCCAGAACACTTGCAGGCAGTCTGATGGGTTTTTCTTAATAGAAAATGCTCAAAATGCTCTTGTGTGCATCTGGCAGCAGCTGGGGCAGCAAGTGGGCATGTGCTGAGGATTGCACTGCCCTGGAAGCTGTGAATGGTATTGTTGGTACAGTCGGGTTTTCCCCTTCTGTAGCCTCCAGGTCGCTCAGATGGAACTGCTGCCCTCTGGCATCCATCCAGGGTACACGGCTCTGCAGGATGAGGTGCTTCTTGTGGGGTCAGGAAACTGATATCATATGCTGTGTGCTGTGCCTGTAGAGCAGGGCTGGGAGCAGCATCCGTGGGTCTGGCCCCTCAGGAGGCTGCTGCTGGAGGTGGAGACCCTCACAGATCTCCTTTCTCAGGGCTGTCTGTAGGTGGGATTAACAGTTCCTTATTTCTGTCGCCTTTGAGGACTTCAGCTCTTTAGTTCCTGAGGCCGTTCTCATGTCCTGGGTCCTGCTTCAGTCAAATTGAACATGATGTCAAATTAAAGCCATCTCAGGGACAGCTGGAGTGAAGCACCCAGTTTAGTGAGGCAGTGTTGGAAATCGATAACTTAATTGCAGACATTTGATGGACTTTTATCCAATTTATGGTCCTTCTGCCCTGCTACGTGTGGAGCATGACGACACGGTGCAGTGCCTGGCTCTGGACAGGCAATAGCTCTTCCTCCCCTGCAGCTGCCCTAAAATGTGAGATGACTGCTGGGAGCAAAGCTACCTGCTGATGTGGAGAGCGTGCCCTGCTCTGAGGTGGCCCACAGTCCCATCCTCCTGTCACTCCGTGGGACAAAAGGGGCCGTATTTCTGGATGTCCTCAGGGCACCTTCTAAGAGATCCACGTCTCTCTCCTGTTTTTGTTCTCATCCCTGCTGCAGGCACCTCTGTGATGCAGGTGATGGCCTCCGATGCCGACGACCCCACATACGGGAGCAGCGCCCGCATCGTCTACAGCGTGCTGGAGGGCGAGCAGCACTTCACCGTGGACAGCAAAACGGGTGAGCAGCACCCAGGGAGCTGCAGGGCACCTCATCCTGGGGGTGCAACGCGTGTCTGCGCTGTGAGCAGCAGGCTGAGCGTTGGGATGGGCAGCAGGGCTGGGGGGAAACTGCAGCGGCCAGACCTGCACCCCTCACCTGCACCAACTGCAGAGTGAGCGCAGCTGTGGGCACGTAAAATCTTGGGAAGGTTGAAGTGCTACCAGAGGGGCTTTACCAAAGGCCACGTTGTTATCGCCAGGGCTTTGATTAAAGGTAACACTTCAAATTAAGGAGCAGTTTATAAATGCTCTATTAATATTTAATGAAAGAACAGTGGAAGCTGCTCCATTCCTTAATAACGTATAATAGAGCCCGTTGTAAAATGCATCTCTAATAAATCCCTAGCAGATGATGCTCTGACATACTGGTTAGAGTAGACCATAACCGGGAGATGTTGGGGTATATATTCTCCTTGCCTCCCAGGAGTGTGACTCTCATTACCCTTAATGGGAACCTTGTAAGCTTTCTAAGGAGGGAAGACACTCAAATGCTAATAAGAGATATTTAAGGTACAAAGCATGCAGTAAAGTACCTTCAGTTTAATGAAAAATTGTCAAAAGACAAGAGCACCGAGCAGCTGCAGCTTTGGTTGGAAAGCTGGGCTGCAAAGTGCCCCCACCCTATTGCTGAACCAAAGGGAACCTTGGTGAGATCTGCCCCTGGCTGCCTTCTCTCCCACATTTGCTTGGTTTTTCCTTTTATTTGCGAGGAGACAACGAGCTGAGTACTGAAAACTCAAGTGTGTGTGGGATCCTGCTAGTCTGAGACAGCGTTGTGTGAGTGGAGGCTGAGAACAGGGCTGCTGGAATGGAGAGGGACCACTGGGAGCAAAATGCACAAGCTGGGACGTGCAGAGGCTCAGCTCCCTGCAACAACATTAATGCTGCCGTATTAAGGCATAAAGTAAAATGCGCCCTGTGGGACTGTGGTGAGAATTAATGTCACTCCAGGAGACCAAGCTTCTGGATTCCTTGACTTTTTGTGTCTTAATTCTCAAGCTGGCTGTTCATACACTGGCTGTTTCATACACCGCCGGGGTTGATTTACGGTTCTGCTTGTGATTCGTAAGAGCAAAACTGCTGACAGTCTGCAGCAGCCATCCTCAGCTCCATGGCAGTGCAGCTGTATGCCCCTCTGCCAGCAGTGCCGTGTGTGGCTGTGCTGCTGGAGGAGGCAGGGGCAGGGCTGGCCGTGCTGAGCAGGCAGTGATCTCTGTGTCTGCCTTTGGCACCGGTCAGGAGCTGGAGCATCCCGCTGCTGAACCCCATCCTCCTCCACCTCCAAACCTGGAAAGGTTTTATTGTTCCAATGGGAGTCCTGCCCTGCCCGCTATGGGTGGCCGGGCTTCTTCCCTGAGCATAAGATTTAATTATCCGTAGCAGAAGCATCACTCTTCAAAGCCACCATTGTTATTAATGGCCATAAAAAGAACCATAAAAACCTGGAATGTTACATTTCTCATAATATACGATAATGAAGAGCAATTTGTTTTCCCTGTTTGGTTTCGACCTCCCCCTCCACTTTTCCTTGCAGGTCCACACACTCCTATGCTCCCTCATGCCCTGCCTAAGCCTATGGTGCAGGCACTGCTGCCTGGACAGCTATGGGTGATCCAGGGGACAGAGGGCAACCAGCCCACAGCAGGGGGTTGGAGCTGGGTCTTTCTATGACTCCTTCCAGCTCCAGTTCTCCTTTTCTTTGTCTTTGCCTGTACTTCATACTGAGGTTGTTGTGTGTATGGGTGTGATTTGCACACTTGGATGCAGGATGCACACTGTGTGTACGTTGCTCAGTTTGTCTCTCATTCCTGGCTGTTACCAGCGTCAGCATTCAGCAGGTGCGTTGGATTTGACAGAGCTTTCAAAGGCAGGACCTAACCTGCCAGTATGCCAGCAGAGCATGCTATGCTCAGTCCTACAGCTCAGTAAGGCCTGAAATCCCGTGTCTTGTCTTGGAAGGCTTTTTGGAGGAAGATGAGCAGGACCCTGCAGGCATCTGTTCTATTTAGGCTTTGTGCTGCCTTCCCTATTCACTCTCAGTGTGCCAGTAGGGTGCAGCTGATCTTCACGTGCTCTTTGTCACTCAGAGCTGCATTGCACTGCTCTGTGGCAGCAGCCACAGGGTGCCTCCTTCCTCTTGGAGGAGGCTGCAGTCAGTGCACACACGGTGCTTTGCTGCTGCTGTTGGGACGTGGTCACTTCTGCTGTTACACTGGGGAGGCTGCCTCTCAGCATGCTGCAGTCTTTGCGGGGATATTGGCTGTTGCAGAATGATGCTCTGGGTGACATCCCCAGCCTCGTTGTGTTTGTTGCTTCCCTAAAAGCTCAGCTTAGGAGATTGTATGTGCATCTTGTTCTTTACTGGAAATAAGAAGCCGTTCTTAAAATCTGTCATTCTGCTGCATGCAGAGAAAAAACAGAAGGACTCTGAAGGCTAATTGGAATGCAGTCTGGCATTTCTTATTACTTAAAACAACTCCTGAGTTAGAGCCTGTCTCCTGATTTGGAGGCTCAGCCAGCAAGGGCTCAGAGGTCCTCAAGCCAGGGAGAGCAGGACGAGAAATACTGTCCTGCTGGGAGGAAGTTTGTTTTATTGCATGTAGTCATGAGTTGTTTCATCCTTAGCTGCCAGCACTGTTGCTTGGAGACCTCTGGAGACCACAGGCTCAGTCCTGGGGTAGTGCTGGTGGAGTGGGAGCTGAGCTGCTGGGAGCGTGGAGAGCTGTTCTGATGAGCTGTCACTGTGATGCAGTGGTGGGAGGCAGAATGTGTTTCTCTGCTGCTCTTGCCAGTTTGTTAACAATGCTTCTTGGTGCCTGGGAACACAGATACCAGGATAGACCTGTCTCTGTGCTCTCATGGGTTTTAGCAGGTTCATGCCTCATCCCAGAAGATTATACACCGCAGCTCTGCACAGGGACAAAGAACAGGTTTTTATGATAGAAGTGGTGAGGCAGTGGCACAGAGATGAGGTGGGTGCCCCATCCCTGCAGGCACTCGGGTCAGGCTTGGGGGTCTTTGAGCACTGATGGAGCTGTGGGTGCCCCTGCTCACTGCAGGGGGTTGGGCTGGATGGCCTTTAAGTGTCTCTTCCAACTCAAACCATCCTTAGACTCTGGTGGTGTGTCTGCAGAAGAGCCACCCGTGGGCTTAGTTGAGGCAATTGCTGCCATCAGTGAGGCTGAATGTTGGCAGTCCCTGTCTAAAACTGGTGCTTCAAAGAACTTCCCTTGGATTGGGACAAATGGTATGTTTGGTCTCAGGGAAACCAGGGTGTATTTACTAACCTGCAATGGGAATGAATGTTAAATGACCAGGGGGATTTAGCTGTTAAAGGAAGAGTGAGAGTGCTGAGCCCATCCTCCAGAGCTCTCTGTAGGGCCTCACTAATGTGAGCAAACAGCTAGTGGAAGGTATACCTGCCCATGGCAGGGGATTGGCAGTGGAAGACACTTAACCTGCTGAGTGCTTTGTCCTGCTTTATTTCTGTCACCCAAATAGTGTCTGCTATTGAGCAGATTTGGTGCAATTTATGCGATGCTGCAAGTGTCCCCTTGCTTGGTAATTACACTGATTAATCTGGATCATGCTGGAAAGCCACATGTGCCTTGTACCGGAGGGTATGCCACCATGTGTCTGTATTGTTCAACTATAACAGATGCTGACAAGAACTGGGGAGATGAAGCGAGCTGGAGGTTGTTCTTGCTGTGTTGGCAGAGTTTGGGAAGGAGAATGTTTGGCAGTTTCTCTGGCTGGAAAGAAGGTGAATTTGTGGATCTTAGGAGATGACAGTGAGGTTTTCCATGTTCTGTCTGCAGCACCAGAGGTCCCTCTCTCTTCTATCTGTGCACCCAGAGAAGGGCTCTGCTGCTGTCTCTTAGTGCTGCTCTGTGCATGGCAGGCAGCCCGGACTTGTTCCCCACTGGAACGAGTGACCTTGGTGGTGTTCTGGGAAGCCTGAGCTCTTCCCTTCTGTTTTACACGGGCTACTCTGGGCTGTGTCATTACAAGCAGCTCAGTTAAGTCATTACCGCCTTGGTGAATACATGAGCTTTTTCTCTCATCCCAATTCATCACCTCTGCACTGACATGAATCATTTTCATTATAAAATGCTTCAGACCCCGTTAATTAACAGAATTGCTTAAATTTCAGTGAGATAGCGCTTGCCCAGAAATAACGGCTTTATATTCATAGCAGAGACATGGGAGGCCCATAAACGTGACCAGCTGAGGCCAGCCCTGTGCAGAAGGTTTGGGATGTGCCCTGCCAGGAGCTGTGCTCTGTGCTTCTGACCTGTGTGCTGGCATGGAGAGTGGGCTTTGTTGAGCAAGCGACAGGAGGGCTGAGACTTTCTCCTGTGTGTTAGTAGGCAGAAGCTGGAAGTGCCCAAGGAATAGGGGACAAGCCTTCATGGGGCTGAAGATGGTGACAGTTCAAATAATGATAGAACTGAAATGACAGACTGGAGAGAACTGGGTGAGATTGTGTCTGTCCGTGAGAGCCGGGGAGCTGCAAGCATCTGAAATGGCAGTGATGCCTTTATAATAAATCCCAACAACGATAATTGTTGGAATAATTGCTGGTTTGAGAAAGCAAGGAGAGAGAAACATCTACAGAGCAGCGTTGCCAGCTACTGCTGCACCCGCATGTCGTGCAGAGGAGGAAAAAAGATCCTTTCTTCCTTTCAGCTCAGTGACATTTGACTGCTATTGTGCCACACCACCAGCAGCTCCTTCTTGTCACCTGTCCACTGCTGCCAGGAGGTCGGGCCCCATAGCTGCAGGCTGCACAGGGCACAACGGGGCGTCTGCCATTTGGGCTTGGGTAAACCCGAGCAAAGGAGGATGTGCAAGGCTTGCAGTAATGGGAGGTAAAGCCAATAGTTAATCAGAAAAGCCTGGAAGAGAGCAATTACAAAAACAGAAAGCAGTGGCTAAATCTGTGGAATGTTACGAAACCGAGCTGGAGGGGATTTTAAGCTGCTCTGGGCTGCTGCTGGGATAGTGGGGCTGGAAATGCACCACTAATGACCTTGTACTCATGTACACATGCTTGTGTGCCCCTGGTGCCACCCCAGGGCAGAGTGGGTTCTTTCTTGCTTTCATTCTCAAAATGTTTCTCTGTGCTTTGTTTCCATGTAAATGAAACATCTTGGCTGACATAGAAAGTCATAACTTCTGCTTTCACAATGTTTTTTGGGCTTCGCTACTCTTTCCTTCTTGTTTTGCATTGCTGTATATTTTAGTCCTGGTCATTTCTCCTTGCTCAGATGAATGAAAACCTGAAAAGACTTTTTACGCAGTGAAATCTAGAAGGAAAAAAGAAGCAGCAACATACCATGCATTTTGTTTGGCTTTGTCTCAAGTGCATTCTCAGCCCCAGGACACTGACAGCTTCCCTGGTCTCCTAACTTAGAGACACATTTTAAAGACACGTGAAAATGAGGGCGTCTGTGCACCAATGGGAACACCCTCTGGGGTGGCAGAGGTCGGGTGAGTGGGCAGCTCTGCCCCACATCCCTCCTGCACTGCTCTGCTGCATCCAGTCCTCCCATGGCTGCAAGCTGTGCTCATCCTCCTGTGGCTCCTGTCTGAGCAGATAAGGATGAGTGGACTGCTGCAGATTGCTGCCAAAGGGGCTTCGTGACTCAGCAGGGGTTTTTACATAGCATTCCTCCACACAGCGTGCAGCTGGCCCCCACCAACCCTTTACCCTGCTCCTGGCTTCCCTGGAGGAAAACACAGACCTCCTCCAAATTTGGGACTATGAGGGTTAGTTAAGTGTTAGAGTGCCTGCTGTATGAGCAGAGGCTGGGAGATCTAGCTGGCCCCCTTTGGAGCTCCGGCTTGCTCTAGGTACCCCCCAGCCACCTCTCTCAGCCTCACCTGTTGTTCTGTGACTCTGCAGATGCTCTGCCATGTGCCTGCACTCACTCCACTGCCCACTTCCAGGTGTGATCCGGACAGCCGTGGCTGACCTGGACCGTGAGACACAGGACCGGTACGAGGTGGTGATCCGTGCCACGGACATGGCGGGACAGCTGGGCGGGCTGTCCGGCTCCACCACCGTCACCATCGTGGTCACTGATGTCAATGACAACCCACCACGCTTCCCACAGAGTAAGTTCTGCTCGTGTTGTTGGGCTCCTGGCACAGCCTGGTGTGTGGCTGCAGGCTGAGCCAGCCCTGCTGCTCGGGATGTTTGCGGGGCAGCAGCACAGCACTGCAGAACGCACCGTGGTGTGCCTGGGTCTCAGTGTGTCCTTGCCCAGCAGCCCCGTGGGGGGACTCCCTCAGCTGAGGGTGCTGCAGCTGAAGGTGTCTCAGCTCTTTAGCAGCTTCTCCTAGAAATTACAATTGGAGAAGTTTGCCAAGAATTGGACAGCACTGCTGTGTTGTGTCTGTGTAGAAAAATCATTGCTTTCTCTACCTGGCTTTTTAAAGCATTAGCTCTCCCCAGTTCCCTTCTTGCAGCCCCTGCTTTTGGCTGGGGTTTGTTTTTCTCAGGACATTCTGAACTACAGACATTGGCAGAGTTTGGACAGTACTTGTGGCCCAAGAGTTGTCCCAAGGAGGTACACAAAGATGTGCATCAGGCTGAGGACGGTGCAGGCAGAGCCGTGACCTTGGTGCTTTTCTCTCCTCTAGAGATGTATCAGTTCAGCATCGTAGAAACTGCCCCTGTAGGCACTGCCATTGGGAGAGTCAAGGCAGAGGACTCTGATGTCGGGGAGAACACCGACATGACCTATCAGATGAAGGATGAGGAAGGGGTGGAGATGTTCAAAGTCACCACAGACAGCAATACCCAGGAGGCTGTCATCACCGTTCAGAAGGTGAGGAGAAAAGCTGGCTGTGGGGAGGGCAGGCACCTCCAGGAGGGCCCTTTCCTTTGTGGGCTTCTACTGCGTCTGAGTTGAAATAAACAAACACTCCTCTGAGTGCAGCTCTAGCAGTAGCATTTCTGTGCCTGAAGATGCAGGAAGAGACCTGTTCTGCCTAGAAAGCACAGCACAGACCTGTTTCTGGGAGGGAAAACTAAAAAGGAGGAGCAGTGCAGTGCCTTCTGCTGCCTGCATGGCTCCTGGGAGAGAGCAGTGTACAGATGGAGAGGTGCACAAAGTGATGGAGAGCAGTGCTTACAGCTCTTGCTGATAGCACCTGTTAGGAGCAGAAACATGCCCACTTAATTCCCACACCTGATCAGCAACACGAGGTGTAGCTAATGGGGTCCTGGGGCTGGATGTGGCTAATGGGGGGTACTTGGGCCAGTTGTGACTAATTTCTCTCCTATTGTCTCAGCCTCTGGACTACGAGTCAAAAAAAGTGCACACCGTGGTGGTGGAGGCCCTGAACAAGTTTGTGGACCCACGGTTTGTAGACCTGGGCACCTTTCGGGACCAGACCATCGTGCGGGTGTCTGTGCTGGACGTCGATGAGCCCCCTGAGTTCTGGCCCCCCTCCAACACAATGGAGGTCCAGGAGGATGCTCACGTTGGCTCTATCGTGGGGGTGGTCACCGCCCTCGATCCGGACACAGCGAACCATCCTGTACGGTAAAGCACTGCTCCAACTCTGTGTCCCCTTCCCTTTTGGCAGCGGGGGTCACAGTGTGGGGTTCTCACGGCCACCACGTGTGGCACAGTGGGAGTAGAGAGGTGGTGCAGGTGATGAGTGCTTCATGTGTGCGCTGCAGAGCAGGCAGCGAGCAGCAGTCTGTGCATGGGTATTGGCAAGCTAGAGCCACCATCTCACAGGTGACAGACGTGTCGTGGGCAAGTGACAGGCTTGTGAGTGGCAGGGAGTGCCGGGGAAGGTGTCTGGGTGACGCCTGCGTGTCCTTGTGCTGACAGCCAGGCAGCCGCAGTGGAGCCTGACACGGGCCAGGCGAGCGAGCAGGAGTGACAAGCGGGCAGCGATGGGGAATGATAAATGAGGTGAGGCTTGGGAAGTGCGGAGCCAGAGCTCAGCTGTGTGCGCATGCGTGCGTGCAGGGGGATCAAAGATCAGAAGAGTTATATTTGGGCAGGGGACATAATCCAGGCAGCGGCTTATCTGCACAGGACATTTCCCATTTCCATTTAATTTGTGGCTAAAGAGATTGTTACCTTGTTAAATTGTTATTACCTAAGGCACAAAGCAGCCTTCTGGCTCTGCCAACTGGCCTGAGTCATGAGCAGTCGGGATGAAAAGCTGGTGTTCTGAAAACATCCTCAGCGTGTGGAGAATTTCCTTGAAATGTGTGTTCTTGTGCCAGGTGACAGCGGGGCTGCAGGCCCCTTCCACACAGCCTCACTTCAAGTGAGCAGCATTGGCTCTGCATTGAGGGCTCTCTACGGAGCCCATCCCTGCCTGCAGTAAACTGGGGCAGAGCCTTGGGATGGGGGGTAGAGACCTCAGTGTGTGCATACACCAGTACCTGTGCTTTGCACTGACACGTTTCCAGCAGTGCTACGGAACGGAGATTCTGTTTTGTGATCTGCAGATGTGGGGAAGGTGTCTTGGGGACAGAAGTCTCCTCCTTATTTACTCTTGTTCTCTGTGCCCTTCCCCATGGAGCTTGTTGCAATATTTGCAGACAGAACAAAAAGAGGCAGAGGAGAGGCTTCCTACTGCTGTGCAGAATGCTGAGGACTTGGAGCAGAGAGGAGCAGATCCAAAGGAACAGCAGGAGGGTTAGAGCCCAAACGTTACCATACAGCAAGCTCGGTGCCAGGTGTGGCAATGCCATGTGCTCAGGGACAGGGCACAGCCAGCAGGACTCCAGGCAAGGAATTGCAGTGTGGCTTAATAAAAGGCTTTGCTACGCCTGCAGCTTCAAAGCAGCACCCAAAGATGAAGGCGAGCATCCTGCCAGGGAGTGCCACCAGCCCATCAGTGAGAGACAGCAGCGCATCACCTCGCATCTCAAGTGTGCAGCTCAAAGCACAGTCACGAGGAGCCAGCACTTGTACTTCACCTCTGGTACATGAGAGAGCAGCCGGTCCTGACAGCGTGACCAGCATTTGATCCTCAGCCCCTTGAAGTCAGTGTGAAGCCTTTCAAGTTGGTGCAGTTCAGTGGATCCCTTTAAGTTCCTGATCCTTGTCTGCTGGAGGTGGGAGCTGGAACGCGGCTCGTGGGCTCTGCTCCATCGGCTCTGCCGTGTACAGAGGAGAAGGCCAACACCTTCTGCTGTGCCGAGATGCGCTTTCCCCCGAGGCAGGAAAGAAGAAGGACCGCCGGAGACAGCCCAGCAAAAATCAGCACCATCAGCACTCCAACCCTGCTGACACCGGGCTGCTGGTAACGAGGTTTGGGAAGTATTTTAAGCCAAGTGGGACAGGAGGTGCCCTTGTCTCTCTGCATCCATCCCCAGGTGACACAGAAGGCTGTGCCACACCCCAGCTGCACGAGGATCCCGCTGCAGCTCTCCCTGGGTGCCCACAGAGCACCAACGTCTCTGGGGGAGCAGCCCCCAATTGCAGCTGCGCAGAAGGGCCACGGTGCTGCCAGGTGGATCTGGAGCTCAGCATGGGCTGTGTGTCCTGCGGGGAGCGCAGGGACCCAGCAGGGCAGCGCTGTGTGAGAGAACGGTGCTCTTTTTTTTTATTCCATCCTTATTTGTTGCCTGACAAAAGCTAGAAGCACTCTTTTTCAGAAAGCATTCAGTTCCCATTTGCCTTTTTGACGCTAGCTGTGTATTTCCTGAACGTAGCACTGTTTCTCATCCAAACCATTGTATTAGGTAATACGGTGATGTGCTGTGTGTGTGTGAGGCTGTTTGGATGGAAGCCTTTTGTTTTTCTCTCTGCGGTGAGCCTGTGCTCTGATTGCGTGCATCCCAGGCTTTATCAGCACTGGGAAAACGTTGCTTGGGATTTAAGGTTCTCAGAGATATTCTCGTCTGGCATTCAGCAAATCCAGAGGCACGTGTTGGACATGGGCATTTCTCAGAGTCCAGCAGCACAGCGAGAACTGCAACCTGCTTCAATACAAAAGGGAGAGGAGGAAAAAACAAACACAACAAAAAGCTTTTCACCCAGTGGTTGAAAAGCTCGCTATTAACAAAACACATGGCATAAAATGTGCTCCTCGTTGCGTTCAGAAGGAGAAGTGAAACAAACTGCTCGAGAAATGCATTCACGAGAAAGATGAGCACCGAGAAAGCTGTCTAAATTAAACAGTCGCTTGTAACATCCAGACCAACAGGCAGTGCCAGCAGGAGGAGAAGAAAATGGTTTACAAGGTCTGCATCCCAATCAGAGCTGGGCACTGCAGTTCCAGATATGGAGCAGCAGCAGCTGAGCAAGGAATATAGTGGCATCCTCCCCCTAAGCACATGGAAGACATGGGAATGATGGTGTCCCTCCCTGGGCAAAACATCAGTGGGACAATGAAGGGGAAATGGGACTGCTGGAGGGCAGCACAGACTTTGGTTGATAAAGATCCTACTACGCAATATGGCATCAACTGAGCAGAACTGGATTCCTTCCCACTGGAAGCCCTGGTCTCCGTGGGGGTGGCCATAACTCCTTGGGAAGGGAAGGCCACGTGGAGCAGATGAAGGGCTGTAGGTCCACTTGGACTGGCCACATTCAAATCTCAGCCCCACATCAGTGATGAACGCAGGCAGCACCCAGAGCTCTGTCTCCTGACAGCATTGCACTGAGGAGTGCAGCAGCAATGACAAAGGGATCAGATTTCTACTCCGGTTTGTGTCCTGCTGTAGGATGTGGGCAGTCAGTCCTTCCCAGCCAGCTCTGAAATGACAGAAGACAAGCTCAGCAGTGAAGCAATTAGAAGCACAAGAAGTGCTTACCGGTGACACCACGGTGCTCCCTGCACCCTCTGGCCATGCAGGCAGCTGCTGCCAGATGTGATCACGGAACAGGACGTGTTAGGGGTCAGCAGCTGTGGGAGAACAATCGGAGCAATTACACAAACGTATCAGTTGTGCTATTGGAAGGATAGCAGATTTTGTCATCCTGATTTCTGTTCCTCCTTCTAGCACAGTGTTGGATCTGCAAGGGTTACCAGACCCATCCTGTCCCTTCACAGTTGGTGAGTGTGGAGTGGATGAGAGGTTGCAGTATGTGCCAGTGTCACTGTCCTTTGGCTCCATGTTCATAGATGCTCCATTTCCAGCTTGGAAATGGGGCAGGAAATGCAGGAGGGCTGGGAAGTCCCTGGGATGTGGTTTGGTGATGCCTGGGCTTTGTGTGACAGATCCCCGTCACCTCCAGGGGAAGACAGACATGCAGGTGTGGAACATGATCATTTGTGCACGTGCACCAGTGAGATTTAGACAGCAATTTTCCCTTAACTACAAGCAAATGCTGTTGTACATTCTCACCCCCGTCTGCCTGAGAAGGAGGGAGCTGAGGAATGCAATCTGGTGCTGTGTAACAGTGAGGGCTTGTAGGCGCAGAGCCATTGGTGTGCCGTTTGGGTCCCTGAATCAGGTAGGGATGTTCAGCTGTGTGGATGGGTGACCTGGGAGGTGACCTGCCCCCCGACTGGCTCCCTCCTGGACCTGGATATGGGAGGTAGGAGGCTGCCCATGGCTCTGTGCAGCATGGCCATGCCTGGAGTGCCAGGCACATGAGCTGCACACCATGAGCTGCACACTGTGAGCCACAGGCACTTGGAGCAGTCGCCACGCAGAGTGCCTGTGTCACCCCTGAGCATGCTGCCAGCCTGGGGTTGCCCTGAGCCCTGCCCGGTCTGTCAGCTCTCCAGCTTGCTTTGTCCCTACATTCATCTTCCTCCTGTTGTTGGACATGTGACCGAAGGCTTTAATTTATTCCCAGCTCTCCTCTCGGTAATTTATCCTTTGTGCTCTTTGCTGTCTTGTATTATTTAATTCTGTAAAGCGCTCTGGGATGCAGCGCGTATGAAAGATGCCGTACACAATGGCATTATGCTGCATTGTTGTGATTTGTAGGCCTTCTGGATTTCTAATTCCGATCGCGGCGGCGGCGGTGGTTATTTGTGTTACGGCTGCACCTGATGGCCGAGGTTGGGTTGGGCTTCCCTTCCAGCCCTGCCTCCAAACAGGGCGCCAAGGCTCCCTTTGGCACGTTCCGTTTTTCACATTTTCCCCTCTTGCCTGCACCCAGGTACGCCATTGACCGCAGCACGGACACAGAGAGGATCTTTGACATTGATGCCAACACGGGTGCCATTGTGACAGGAAAGGTCCTGGACCGGGAGACAGCGGGATGGCACAACATCACCATCCTGGCAATGGAAGCAGGTGAGCAAAGGAGCAGCCGTCTGGGCTGGACCGCAGTTTGATGGTCATTTCCTGTGGCCATCTTCCCTATGGCTGTGCCACCACAGGGCCTGCACTTGCAGTAAGCACAGGATCTGCTCACACTCAGCTGGGAGAGGCAGGAGGGAGCTGAGTGGT
This sequence comes from Tympanuchus pallidicinctus, assembly GCF_026119805.1. Classification (NCBI taxonomy): domain Eukaryota; kingdom Metazoa; phylum Chordata; class Aves; order Galliformes; family Phasianidae; genus Tympanuchus; species Tympanuchus pallidicinctus. The sequence continues at coordinate 3,253,121 of NW_026294722.1, forward strand.
TGCAAGGATTTTGTTGGTTGATCTTCCCTCTGTCTGCGTGATCCTGAGGCGATAGAGCCCAGCTTGGATGTTTCCAGCAGAAGTTCTGTTTGCCGTTTCTATTCCGGTAAAGAAAAAAAAGAACAAACCTGGTCCTGCTGCTCAAAGAAGCTTTGAATAAACTCCTCTTGAGGAATGAAAAGAAAATAATAGAAGCAAAGGGAAGGCTTTGATTCCCTGCGGGTTCTGTGCTGAGGGTAGGAAGATGGTGGGGTTGCCCTGGGCATCCTGCTGCCCTGTAATGTTTGCACAGGGCTTTGGTGCAGGGTCTGTGTTGGGTCCCCAAGGACCTTAGGGAACACTCAGATTCTCCGTGTGTTCCTTTTTCTGAGCATTAAGATGGAGACTGACTTCCATCCAAGGCACTGTGCTGGGAAGCAGAAAGGCACTGCCAGGTTTTGTGCTTTGGCTGTACAACACCTCCCAGTTCCCGCGGACGTTTGCCAAAACCTGCTCATGGGATGAAGCCTTTCCTGGGCTTTTCTCTGACACACCCCACAGGGTTCCTGGTTCCCTTTTCTTTGCTCATTCTGAATAGGAAGATGCCATTCAGATTCAATGCACCAGGGCTTTGGCTGAGGGCCCAGCAGTTCCTTGTGGCTGCAGAATGGTCATCGTGGCAATAATCCGCTCATTTAAGGCTGCCCCAGCAAGGGCAGTCAGTGACCTGGCAGACCCCACTGCCCTGGGCTGGGACCTCTGTGGCTCTGTCACCCATGGGATGCTCTGTGCCCAGGGGTGGGTGAGCTCTGCACGGCAGTGCCCCGCTGCCGGGGGAGGAGAGCTGATGGTGCTCAGCATCCAGAGGAAACGTGAGGTGACAAGAATCAGAAGGAAAATATTTATACGCGGCATCTAAGATTTCAGAGCAAGTCAGTAAATGCTGCAGCTCCCCTCAGGCAGGAGCGCCTGTCAGGCTGCATCGCTTCAAAGCCAGGGAGACTCCAGCGCTTCGACTTCTCCCATCAGCGGGCTCTGACTCATCCATTTTAACTGCCCAGACATTCCTCCCCGTGACATTATCCTTAACGTTTTGTAATCATGAAATATTAATGACTGATATTGAATTTAAAGCACAATTTATGTCTGAATCCTCAGGCAGAAAGGGCAGTTGTAAAGGTAAGGCCTTCAGAGTGACGGGGGGGGAGACTCAGGAGCGGGGCATCACAGCACTGCCCTGGGGCAGCTGGGGGCCCTGTGCTGGCAGTGTGTGCCCCACAGCTTTGCAGCAGTGCTGCCTGGTGTGTGCTCAGTGGCACACATGTGAATGCCCATGCTGAGGCTGGCATGGCACTGCCCAGGGGTGTGTAGCCATTCTCCACAGCAGGTATTCATCCATAACTGAGGTACAGTGTCAGCTTTGGTGGAGATGTGAGCCTTATAGAGCCAGGTGCCCAGCTCTGAATCTGGTTGGGGCTGGAGGGAAGCTGTGCCCCGGTGAGCAGCTGGGGTGCAGTGTCCTGAATCTTGCCTTTCCATCCCTGGCAGCACTGCCCTGCGGGGGTTTAACAAGCAGCAGCTGCTGGGAATGTGCCAGCTGGCAAAATGTGCTCCTGTGGCCAGGCTGACTGCTTAGATTTGCACAAGACCTAGCAGCAGGTGCTCCTGCTACAGAGACCACATCCAGGGGGGTATGCCCCACCTGTAGATAACTTGAGAGACTGTTTGCATCCGAGGAGCAGTAAGAGAAGCAGCAGAAGGCTCCTGATGTGCCCCTGCAGGCTGCTGCTGAGCGCAGTATTTGGCCTTGCAGCAGTGCAGCCAGCGGGAAACATGGGAACCGTTCAGCAAATCTGGGCTGGGACCAGGCCAAGCACTCCCAGAAATAAATCTTCATCTCACTCACAAGCTGTTTACCTTCCTTGGGCTAATATTAGTGATTCTCTTCCTGTTTTCCTCTTTGCTCATGTAAAATGATGAGGCCTTGACTGCTGTGTCCACTGCTGGTAATTGAGATGATAAATCTTCCTGCTGGAGACTGGCTTTAATCAGAGCATTGTGTTTGGATGCGATTTAATGACTCTCATGCTGCTGAGTCTGGGCAGGGCTCAGGAGAGGTGAGAGCCATTTGTATGTTACTTGGCTGCTCTGTTGTTTCCACTTTGCTTCCCTGGAGCTGCGTCGTCAGCCCCAGCTGCTGGTGTTGGCCCTGTGTCTGAGGAGCTGTGCCCCAGCCAAGCCCCTGCAGTGTCCCTGCTATCTGTGCTGCGTTCCACAGTCCGCAGCTCTGCTGACAGCTGTAGAGCTGCCCTGTGCTTCACAGCTGGAAAGCAGCGGTCCGTCCCAGTCTGCATTTTATTCTCCCAATTTGCTGAGACGGTGAGGATTAAAATTCCACTCCTGGCACTTCTGACTTCTCCACTGATGTAAAAATTCTGAATTCAGTATTGTACCAATTTGGTCTTGATGCAGAAGAGAGTGGCTTGTGTGCTGTGCCCAGTGCAGAGACCCCGAGGAGTGCCGCAGCCCGTGGCCCGGGGGGCTTTCCTGGAGCTGGGCTTTGGGCTCCAGGAATGCTGCAGAGCAGCTTTCTGTCTGTGATGTGGCCACACAGCAGGACAGTGCAAATGGTACAGCTGCTTCAGCGCAGCTGGGTTTGGGTTTGCACAACAGAGGTTTGGTTGTGAAAGTCCAAAGCACTTCATTGTGAATTTGCATGAGGGTCTGAAGAGGCACCAGCTGATTCCCAGCACAGTGCATGCAACTGTCACTGCCCTTCTTTCCTGCTGCAGAGGGGATGGTCGAGCATCTCCACAGCCTCTTCCCATCATTGCCATCTTCATCCACACAGCTCCCAGTGCTTGTGGAGCAGTGGGGCATCCTGCTGGCAGCTGTCTGGGAGCCTCTGCCTAGGGCAGAGCCCGGGTCCCTTGCATGATTGCTTTCCTGGCTAACTGAATTAAAGAAGCCACTTGGGGCTGTAAGTTCAGCCAGGGCATTGATCTCAGTGTCGCTGTGCAGTGAAGCCCTTGGATGACACCCAGCCCAGGGAGTGCTCCCATGGCAGCACAGGGAGCAGAGCTGTTGGGGAGGTGCTGCAGCATGGAGCTGCATGGCACAGCTCGTGATGCAGCATCTCCCACACCATCAGGCCTAGGTTGGCAGAGGCAGCTGCCAGCCATCCACCCGCTGCGTTCCCAGCATCTCCCCTGTGTTCTGCGTGTTTTCCGTGTCTCTTTCCTCAGTCTTTGCAGATTAATAGCATTCCAACTCCTGGAGGAAATGCAGGAACCCGACATGTTTAATTTTAATTTAGGGAACCGTTTAGGTAGCAGCCTGGTTTCCTCGCTGCTGTCAATCAGGTTTTCTCAAGGCTGACATCAATTAGTTTAAAAATATTGAATGTAATTTTGCCTGACACAACATATTGCAGCCACTGCAAAATATAATTTATTTTAGAAGAAGAAATAATTAAACTAATTTGCATGTCAGTCAGCTGAGCTGGGAGAGACACTGCCACGGAAAATGACTTTTTTCCTCCGCGGTCGCGCTCAGTCCCTCCGCGGCACACAGTGCCCTGTTCTGCTCTGCCTGGTGGTGGTGAAGAGAGCATTCATGTGAGGGGTGGCAGCGTTTCTGTGCACGTGGAGGTGCTGCACAGCTGTGCTTTGGGGATGCAGCAGTGATGCTGGCAGTACTGCAGCGTGCTGTGCGCCTTCCATCACCGCCATGCGCTCCTCATCGCGCTTCTGATCGTCATAAATCCACTTAACGCTCCGCCAGCCGCAGGAAGGGTGTTTCAAAGATGGTTTGGAGATATTTTTATCAAACGCATCCAAATATTTTTCGTGTGTTACGCCTGTAAATTCAGGTGCTGGCTGAAAGGAAGGGGGGGAAGTTTATAAGGAAAGCGACTGAGGAGCCTTCACATAGATCATGGTACCGCTGGAATAAAGAGGAGCGGATTGCGCTGCTGAGCTCGGTACTCCTGGAGATGGCTGCATCAAAGGGGGTCTGGGAGCACTTGGCAGTGCTGGAATCTGCTCCTGCACTGGGGGAATGTGATTGGGGAGGGGAGGAGGGGGACCTGGGCTGCTCCTGCTGCGCTCTGCCTCCTCTTTTCTCTTTCTGTCTCCTCTCCTTCTCTCAACGGGGCAGTGCCAGATTCCTTGCACCATAGCACTGAAGTAAGGGTCTCCATCTTCCTACAGTGAGCTGAGGATGGTGAAGCAGTGCTGTCACCCTTCTCCTTGCAGGAGCTGAATTGATTTCCCCTCAGATCCTTTGCAGCCCCAGTGGGTACAGAGCACTGCCCCCGGGTCCCCACTCCCTCCTGCTCCACTGCCTCCCACTGTCTCTCCCTTTGGAAGTGATGGCAGTTTGTTTCATTGCACCAACATGCTTTTTAAAATAACACGGTGTTCCAGGCTTTTAGTCACGACTTCTGCCTCCCTCCCCCAAAAGCAACCATCTAATCACCAGAGCAGCTGCTCTGGGTGAGAGGGAGTGATAATGCACGGGTGAGGTGAAGGCAGCTCCAGGAGGGGGCTCAGGTTCCTGGCTAATTATGGAGCAGTGTTAAATCTCCCCTCCCTTGGGTCCTCCTCTACTGATACATGGGGGACAGTATTAATTTTGTAGACAAACAGACAGCAGAGCTCCTGCCTGTGAGAGGAGAGGCACTGGGTCTGTCTGAGCTGTAACCTCTGGGTGGAACAACGGAGATGGAGAATGAGGAATTCCTCATTCCTGGAAGCATGTGAAGAGCTTCAGGAAACATCAGGCCCTCCACAGTGATTTGCTGGTAGAGAGGGCACCCTGGGGCACATGCTGTGATCAGAGCTGTGCGTGTGGCTCCAGGCTCTGACCTGACCGTGGGGCCTTGCTCCCAGCTGGGCAGAATGGGCTAACAGCAGATTGCTGGGAGTCCTGGGCACACAGCCCAGCATTGGGCTCACTTACTGGGAGACATGGGCCGTGAGGCCAAGCGGTGCTTGACCCACCACAGCCATAGGCAGATGGGATGAGGAGGGCTTGCTCCCTACCAGCAGCAGATGGCATTTCCTACTGCAGCTTTGGTTCTCCTTTGTTTCAGATAATCATTCGCAGATGTCGAGAGCCTCTCTGCGCATCCGCATCCTGGATGTGAATGACAACCCTCCCGAGCTCGCCACCCCCTATGAGGCTGCAGTGTGTGAGGACGCCAAGCCAGGCCAGGTAGTGAGCAGCCCCCGGCGCTTCTCCCAGAGCTGTGCCAGCTCTGTGCCACCAGCAGTGCATGCAGGGCAGGGGCTGGTTTGGTCCCTGTGGTGCTCCACTGTTTCATGCCCTCAAACATGACCCCACTGAGGCTGTGGGGCGGCTGTGGTGCTCACCTCTGCTCTCTCCCCACAGCTGATCCAGACAATCAGCGTTGTGGACCGTGATGAGCCTCAGGGTGGTCATCGTTTCTACTTCACGCTGGCACCTGAAGCCACCAACAACCACCACTTTTCTCTGCTGGATGTTAAGGGTAAGCCCTGCTGGTGGGTGTGAGGGGCTGTGGCTGTGCTGGGTGCAGCTCAGGAGCTCATAGGTATCCCTACAGCTCCTGGTTCTGAGATGGGCCCATTGAGTGTTTGCATTTTCTTTTACTGGGTCCACCAGATTCCTCCTTTGTTGCAGAGCGCAGTCTGCTCAGCTCACTGTGTTTTCGGAGCTTGTGATCCCTTCTTTGGTGTGAAATCTCCAACCTGCCTGCAGGCAAGGAGATGCCTGTTTGCAAACAAACCTGCAAACAATGCCTGTTTGCAGCATTACCATTCATCCCTCTGCAAAGCATGCCCTAGAGTGTGGGTCAGCCCCAGACTGCCATGAGGGTAACTGGGCAGCGCCCTGCAGATGGGCAGTGGCCATGGGAGCAGCCCCAGGGATGCTGGAGGGAGCAGCAGTCAGGCTGTGTTTGTGTGGGTGGTGGCAGTCCTGGAGGGCAGTTATCATGCCGTTCCCTGTCTTTAGTGGGTGTTCTTGGTGAGTTTAGGTGCTGATTTCAGGTAAGGACAGCAAGGCCCCTTGCAGCTAGTGGGGTCTTCTCCAGCCAGATGTGTGTTTGCCACAGGGACCAACCCAGGTGGGGGCCAGCAGACTGTGCAGCAAGGCTTCCTCTCTGTTTGGCATTATTAGGGTTGTTCAAACAGAGCTTGCAGCAGAACTTCCAACAAAATTGTGGAAGAACCGATATCGTTGTGTGTCCTGAAAAGCACAGCTGTCTCTGACCCACGACCCCCCCTGCACTCATAGGGCAGCTGGTCACCAGACTTTTGCTTCTTAGCATGTAAGCAAGCTTTAATCCTCCACAAGATTTTGCCCCACGCCCAGCGATTAACTTCCTTCCCTGACCTCAGGAAAACATATGGGAGCTCTGTTCCATGCTGGTCCATCCCTTCCTGCACCCTAATGTCAGCTCTGGGGCTGCAGTGCCTGCTCTGAGCCGGGCTGTGCTGGACCCAGGCTGGGGTCCTGCTGGGATCGCCGCTGGAGGGACCTGGGACTCGGCAGGGGCTGCTCCACTGCCAGCAGCATTGGGGTCAGCCCTGCTCGTGCAGTGGGGCTCATGGGCAGGGACCCCAGAGCCAGTGCTGCAGGGCAGAGCTGCAGGAGGGCCCAGGATGTGCCCCCCTCCCCCCCCCAGAGCTGCTGCTCTCATGAGTGGGACGACGCGCTCATCACGCGGGGTAATCCTCTGTGCTAAATGATCCCACAAACCTGCATGTGGTGCAACACTGCATAAAATGAGTAAAAGCTGGCGTCACCTCCCGCCTTCTGCTCTCGGTAAACAAATGCTGTTGCTGCAGGGTTATTCCCAGGGTGTTTGGAGACCCTCCCAGTTGCCAAGCGGTGCTTTCTGCCACAGCAGGAGGCGGTGGCTGCCTGTGCAGATGGAGGCATTCCTCACTTGTGCTGTGCGTGTGCTTTGCTGTCATCTCCCTTTGGTTTCCCCCTGCCCTGACTCCTCCGATCCATAGCAAGCCTTGGTTGTGCCCCTCCTCTCCCCTGTTCCCCCACTGCACTCCGTGTTGCCCCCCGCCCTTGCCTCGCCCCTCTTCCACTTATCTCTCCTCCTCCATATAAATATCAGTGGTGACAAACTGCTACCACCAGCCCATCTGTTTCTTTGTACAAATTTGTAGCCAGTTTTGAAACGTGATTTATAAATATTGCTTTTGCAGCCAAAGAGTGACACTGATGGATGTCAGCACAGATGGATCCGCTAAGCTCTCGCTTAAATCCTTCTCATTTTTTGCTTTGCACCTTCTTCCTTCGGCTCCCACCAGGCAGCAGAAAGCCGTCTCGGGAGGGTGGTGTCCCCAGGGACCAGCATCCCTTTGGGAACACTCTTGTTGCAGTCTGTTCTGCAAAGTGCCTGCAGTTACCGCCTGCAGCCCCGCTCATCAGCGCCCAGTGGCACGCATTGCTGCCTGCGCTGCCAAGAGCTGCCCTGGTGCCAGGTCAGGGATGTAAGAGCGAAAGGTGACCCTGCAGGACGTTCTGCATTAGCTGAATTACCGCTGGAGCCGCGTGGAGGACTCAGGCTTTTAGAAACAGCGCTGTTTCCTATTGGCATCTCTCGCTTTCTGCTCTCGACCTGTCCAAGTGAGTGCTCGAGCACTTGCTAATTCGTTAGATGTGAATGAAACGTCGTTTGTGATAGCTGTGAACCCAATCTGGAATGCAGATGCTTTAGCAAATAAAATGTCCAAAAGAGGAGATAGTGCTGGGGAAGCTGGCCTTGCCCAGGTTCGACCGGTGCCTTTCCAAAGCCGTTCACCATGCTGTGACTCCTAACTCACCTTTTGTGGGGCCTTTCTGGCCATAGAAAATTGATTACAAAAGGATTAAAGGCAATTAAATCCTGAAATCATGTTCTCCAAGAAATGCTAATTGTGTTGGAAGAGACAGTAGAGAGCATCTAAGCCCAGCAACCTGGAAGGGTGGTAGATAATATGGAGCGACACATGGAGCTATTGACTCCGGAGCTCAAGGGCTAGGCAAGCAGATGTCAGAACTCTCTGCAGGTCTCATTAAGAGCTTGTAATGGCTGATAGAAGATCTAAAAATCATTGCAATCAAAAGCAAAATGTTAGGATTTGGGGATTGCCTCAGGATAGACAAAGCCTCCTCCAGCCCTGCAGGGATGCCTCTCTCAGCATGAGCGGCGCAGATGCTGATCGAATTTGGGGTGAAAAAGAGACATCGAACCTCTGCGAGGGCTGAGCCAAAGGCAAAGGAGCAGCAGTGGTGCTGTGGCCTGGCATTCAGAGAACTGGAGAGCAGAAACAGGCAAAGGGGAAAAAGGGATTCTTCTCATAGCAGCTGCACCCTCTGGGACTGGAAGGGGTCCCAGCAGGGACTCTGCATCCCCCGGGAATGGGACACGGAGGCTGCAGAGCAGAAGCAGAGAAGGGAAAGGTGGGCACCCACTGAGATGTGGGAGAGGGCACAGATAGCAGCACCCAGGTCAGAGGTGGTCACTGTCTTCCGCTGTGCTGGTGCTGATCAAGATTGAGTTATGAGAAGGATTTATTAGCTCTGTCTTTGAAGCTGCCAAGAGCCTCTTTGGAGAGGGAGTCTGAGAGACATAATTATTTCATTATTCCTAGTCGTGTTATGCTCCCGTCAGTGTATATTGCATTCCTAAGCACTCCTCTCTCCGTGCACTGACTGGTCCCTGTGCTCTGCTCACGTTGGTTTCTGCCTTTTTTGATTGCTCCTCTAGCAGGTAGAGGTGCTGCTTCCTGACCATTGCAGCAGGTGATACCGTGTGGCATGGAGTAAAATCTCTGCGTGTTCCTGGACCCTGTGCTGCCTTTCTCCTGTCAGCAGCTGGGAGGGTTGTGCAAGGCACAGGGATCCAGAAGGTGCTGGGGAGGGGCACGAGGGTGACAGCAGGCGGAGGAGTTGGATGCAGGCACTGCTGGGGCTTGACGGGGGTCTGCCCATGGTGAGCAACATCCCTGGTGTGCACATGCAATTTCTATGGCTCTTCCTCCAGTAGGACGTGCTCACGTCTCCCCATTAGAAAAGAAAAACGTTGCTTTGTGATGACTGAAATAGTTTGGTGCTTGTAGTTTTTGTCTCTCCCATGCACCATTTCGAGTTGCACAGCCCCTTCCTGAGCAGAGGTTTCTCACACGGAGCTGGCTGCTCTGCTGCTTTATTTTCACTTTGTGGGTTCAGCAATGAGAATATTTCTCCCTCCCGCACTGGGCGGTGCGGAGCTCGGTGGTGCAGTGCTGTCAGAGCGAGCTGAGGGTGGCAGCTGCCTCTGCAACTTGCATGTCTATTTCCCCTTCATTGCCACAGACCATTTCTAAGCACACAGCATGCAGTGCTGCGAGGCAGGCCCTGCTCTCAGCAGGCTGCAGACTGAAGGAGATTCCTCGGCCCCCCGCTATGAGATTTGGAGATGCACGCTGGGGCTGCTCCCTCGGTCCCATGGGGTGGATATGGTGCAGGGGACTGGTGGGCCAGATCTGGGAGTGGTGCCTTGTCTGAGCTGCCGTGACCACATCTCCACCATCTCTGGGTGCCCAGTGCTTGCGATCAGCATGGACAGCTGGGAGCTGGTCCTGGCCTCTCGCTGAGATAGCACCATTAATGTTATTTATATCTCCCTGCTACGCTGCAGCAAGCTGAGGGAGCGGCACCGAATGAGATCGTGTTACCTTTGTGCAAACGATTAGCATAACAATTCAATTTTTCCCAGCTTAGCCTTGGTAGGGAATAGGAATCTGCTCTGCTCCTCCCTCCCACTCATTTCTGCACTGGGCTGTGCTGTGCCTGGAGTCACAGCTGTGCTGCAGCCCGAGGGCAGGGACCCCAGACAGCCTGCAGGCATAGAAGCAGCACACTGCTCTGCAGGCAGTCCACTGCCCTGTGCAGGCTGCCCACACTGCAGCACTTGGATCTTTTCTGGTTTGGGAAGCGTGAGCCAGCGCTGCGTGCTGCAGCCCTGCAATATCTGAGTGCAATATTGCCTTATTGCTGCCTTGTGATCTGGGCTCTGGGGTGGTTGCCTTTCTGAAACGTGCTTTGTGGGCAGGGAGGAATGAGGTTACCTGGAAAATTCCGTTGGTGGATGAAAGGTGCTACATCCAAAGGAAGAATTCTGCGAGTGAAAACCACAGCACAGCTCTGCATGGAGGGACAAGGTTTGGTTTTGAATCCTGGCTGTGTGCCATTCAGTGCAGCTCTGAACGTTGGTTGGTGTGGTCCTCTGCCCAGCGTCCACGCCTCTCCTCAGCTGGAAGGCGAGCTGAGCTCTTCAGGGCAGACCTGCATTCTCACGTGAACTGGAAGAGAAATGTTTTCCTGCCACCTTTATGCCTATATCCCAGCCATCCCCAGCAACACAGCCATGCCAGCTGAGCTCCATGCTATGCTCTGCCCTGGCAGCAGCGCGGTGCCCTGCGACCTGCCCGCATCCTGCCCGCCCCGCTGCCCTACATGTGGCTCCTGTCCCTCTGTGCCCCGGTGCTCCCAGGCTGCACCGATCCATACAGCAATTTCCGTGGTGGCAGTCGGCCCAAGAGCCACGATTAAAATAGATGTCTTTTCCGATCGAATTGCTGATTGATACAGAAAGGGGCCAGTCCAACATAAATCAGGAGCAATGAGGAGAGAGGCTGCAGACAGCAGCACCTTGCTGCAAACAGGCCGATCTAGGTTTTATTAGATAAAGTCTGCAGACAGTCGGCAGCACCTTCTGACATCTGGCCGCAATTGTTCAGCCACTGTTCAGTCCTTTGCTGTCCATCTGGTTCTTCTGCTGGCCGGCTGTGAGTGGCACACACACAGGTGAGCAGGGAGCAGAGCTGATCCCAGGCCCTTCTCCTGTCCTCCATGCTCTGGGTGGTGCATGGCTGCCCAGGCTCACCCCTGGCCCCGGAGCCCTGGTGTGTCACACAGTGGCTGTGTTATGGTACTCAGTGGTGCTGCTGAGCCCTTGAAGCAGCCACATTTGAACAGATGGAGCTGCTGGCTCAGAGGAGCTCAGCCTGCTCCTGCACAAGTTACAAAGGATCCAGGGAGTGCTGGGCTGGGCTCCTCCCCTCTGCCTCTTGGGCCTGGGGACAATTAGAGGTGCACAGCCCCTGCTTAGCTGAGCTGTGAGCACTGGAGTTGGTGTGTGGACAATAATTTGTGCCTCTCTGCACCCCGAGGTTTCATCCTATGAGCAGAGCAGCTCATACTGACCCTGCTGTTTCTATGACGGAAATGACTTTGCTGTGGCTTTACTTCTTCCCTGCAGACAACACAGCTGCGGTGCACACGCAGAGAGTGGGCTTCAATCGCCAGGAGCAGGACGTGTACCTGCTGCCCATTTTAGTGGTGGACAGCGGCCCCCCGGCCCTCAGCAGCACAGGAACGCTGACCATCCGGGTCTGTGGCTGTGACAGCACCGGCGCCATCCAGTCCTGCAACAGCACTGCCTACGCCATGTCAGCAACGCTGAGCCCCGGCGCCCTCATCGCACTGCTGGTGTGCATCCTCATCCTGGTCGGTGAGTGCTGCCCAGGATGCTGCATCGGCTCTGGCACTGCGTGTGCTGGAGCACCGGGGCACAGTGTGGAGAAGCAGAGCAGTGTGGACTTGTCTGTGTGTGGGAATGCGATGGGGCTGGAGAGATAATGCTGCAGTGCCCTCCGGTAAAGCGCAGGGCAGCTGGAAAGCTGAGAGCTCTTCAGCAGCGGGGCTGGCCTGCAGCTGGCTGCTGAGGGCTGCCAGGGCTCAGGGGAGTCCCCTCTCCTTGGCATGGCATGGTTCCCCGTCTCCTGTCACATCTCCATTTAGAAAACCCTTTCTCATAAGGGGCACTTTACACTGGTTTCATTTTCCAGTGCAGTGCAAACAAATTTCTGCCTAATTGCCCAAAAGAATAAAGTGCACGTTGGTGCTTAAAAGGTGATGGGCTGAATGGATGATGATCCAGGACACATCTGTGGCTTTCTGCTCATGCTCCGTGCCATCTGCTCCACAATTGCCCTCACAACATTTGGCTGCCGCTGTGATTCATCCCCCCCTTTTCCAATGCATCTTCCCCAGTCTCCATCCGTTTGTCTGTCCAGCCGTGTGCTCATCCATCTGTCCCTCCCGTCTCAGTGGCTGTGCAGCATGTAAGAGGGATCTCCCGATCTGCACTGAGCCGGCACCTCTCACAGGTGCTGATGTGCCACAACTGTTGCTCTCCGGCTGGTGGGAGCCGCCGGGGCTGTGCTCTGTGCTGCCGGTGCGCCCTGTGCCAGAGGGGTTCTGCCTTTGTGCCCTGGTGCAGGTTGAGCGTGCTGCTGCTGCACAGCACGTTGCCTGCTCCGACAGTCTCTGTGCTTCCTCCCCCAGTGCTGGTGCTTCTGATCCTCACGCTGAAGCGACACCACAAGAGCCACCTGGCATCCGAGGACGACGAGGACATGAGGGACAATGTCATCAAATACAACGACGAAGGAGGGGGCGAGCAGGACACGGAGGCTTACGACATGTCCGCCCTGCGCAGCCTCTACGACTTCAGTGAGATCAAAGGCGGGGACGGGGGCGGGGGGCCGGGAGAGGGAGGAAACCCGGCCTCTGAGCGCCATGCCCTCCCGCAGTGGGTGCAGAGCCCGGACCTGGACTTCTCCGTGTTCAGAGACTACATCTGCAGGAAGGTGGAGCAGGCGGACGAGGACCTCTCCGTGCCGCCCTATGACTCGTTCCAGACCTACGCCTTCGAGGGCTCCGACTCTCCGGTTCCCTCGCTCAGCTCCATCAACACGTGGTCCAGCGGCTCGGAGCAGGACTTCTCCTACCTGGGGGGCTGGGGGCCGCGGTTCCGGCAGTTGGCAGCGCTCTACGCGGGGCGCCGGGGCGAGGAGGACAGCGAGGAGTCCTAACGGCACCGCCGGACCCGCCGGGGGCAGTGGGTCGGGGGGCTGCGGCGGTGCCGGACGGGCTGTGCCGTGGGACCGGGGGTCGGTGTGGGCGCTCCTTCGCGGTGCTCCCGGTCGGAGCTGTGCCACAACAACCGCGCCGGGCGCCCGCGGGAGCGCTGTGACCGTCATAATCTCCTTAATGCTGATCTCCGTTAAAGCACTGCACATTAATTTAAGAAAGGGAAAAAAATCTAATTCGAGAGCATTTGGAGGGGGGTTGTCCCCCACAAATTGTCATTTAAATAGATCCGTTCAGTGAGGCCCATTCAGGAGGAGAAGAGCAAACCGGGAGCCTTTTGTTGTTTAAATTGTTTTTGTCACTTGAGTCTCAGAGCATTTGGAGCGCTTTGATTTCTTTAAGAGCTTTCCTTGCAGAGGGAAACAAGCTTTTAATTCTGTTCTGCTTTTTTTTCGCTTACGTTTGCTCACTTTTTGGAGTCCTCTCTGTGCGCAGGGGATGCTCACGCTGTGGCTCCGCGGGCTCATCCTGCGCAGAGCGACTGCTGCTCGGCAGCTCACTCCAAAGCGCGCTTCTCTGCTGAGCTGCAATCGCTTCTCCTCTCAGCTCTGACATCTTTCCTGTGCTTAACCGAATGGCGGTGACTGGATGGAGTCTCTCCTGCCTTCCTGTGCTGCGGGCACTGGCTGCAACATCCCAGTGTGTCCCGTGGCCCCGTAGTGACAGATGGGGACGCCCTACTGCTGTGGGGGCACGGTGCCGTCCCAGCGGCGGTGCCCTGTGAGCGACCCGCGTGGGCACCTGCAGCACAGCTGCTTTGCAGGAAGCCTCTGGTTCTGCCAGGTGCACTGGGAGGAGGCAGGAGGGATGTGTCGTTGTTCTCAGCTGCAGGTGATGCTGGAGGAAAGCGCGGTCTGTGGCTCCTTATCTGTCCGTGTTGAAAACAATCAATGATACAGATAGGTAACTGATAAGGTCTACCAAGGTCTGACACATCTTGGGCTTGTCATTGGGTTTGTCCTTTTTGTTTAGCCACAGGCAATGTTTTCTATCCTTGGAGAGGGTTTGAACTTAAATGTAGGTGCGTGTTTGTTTTACGCTGTTTTGCTTCCCGGCCGTTGGTGTCAGTCCTCGGGCCTCAGCATGACTCCCAGCAGTGGAGAGGTGCAGGGATGCCCCTGCCCCACAGCCCCCATCTGCACTGCTCCTCCTGTGGCCGCTGCACTCAGCTTCCTGCAGGGCTGGGAACTGCTCACTGCTCAGGGTCCTCCGGTCCCTGTGAAGGAGGCTGCAGGCAGCCGCACTCGGCGTGCCGCTGGTTCACTGTGATGATGCTGGAGAGGTAGCAGGGCTGATGGGAAGTGATGCCCTGATTCCCGGAGCGGGAGTATGGAGAAAGCCCTCTTTTTCCTCAGGAATGTGTACTTGTTTTCCTTCTGGGCTAAAGAGCTGCGTCCAAACCTCTCCGGAGCCGGCCTTTCCTTTAGCAAAAGTGTTGTGCAATAGTAGGGCTCTGTCTGTAGGAGATGGGGTCTGACAGGGTACGTGTTTAGCCACCTTCCCCTTGGGTTTTCCCCCATCCTCAACCAGCCTGTCCTCCCACACGCATGCACGCACGCTTGCGTCTTCATTTCCATCCCCCATGTAAATACACGGGGAGAGCAGGGCCCAGCAAAGCACTGCTCCGCTGCACCGCCCGCGCTCGGCCCTCCGGTGACTGCAGGAGGAGCTGTAGCTGCCACAGTTCTCTATCCAAACTAAATTAGGAGGTTGATTTTCTCACCCTTGTTATTTTTTTCAAGGTCTTTCATGGACCTGGAAATAAATTATTTCCTTGTCATCTAGCCTGAGTCTTATTTCCTTCTTTGCCTGGTTCTGTTTCCTGGTACCGAGCTTCCAACAAGGTCCCTGATCGTGTGCCCAGAGGGCCAAGGGCAGGCTCTGCTTATCCACCTCTTCCTGTTTTTCAAAGAAATGCTCATCATAAAAAGCATCTTCGTGGGAAAGGTCTGTCTTTCTAAGCTGAATTGGAAGGAAATGTTGAAAAACCAAAACACACTTGGCTTTCTCCATCTTTTGGACAGGAGAACGCCACTCTGCTCCCACCAGGACTCAGCCGGGACCCACCCAGCACCATCCCCGAAGCAAACTGCGTGCCAGACGACAGAAGAAAACCTGATCGAGCATCCTCACCTCATCCTTCCTTAGCCAACAGCGTTCCCGAATGCTTCTGACAGCAGCGACCCTCAGCGCTGCTCTGCCGCGCGGCCCGGCGCCCCGGCGCTGTCCACGCACAGGTGCTGATCGCGTTCTTCCCGTCGTCACCGGCACCGGGCCTCGATTGCGAGCACGTTCAGTCACCGTGATCCATATTCGTGTGCATCGCTGCAGCATCCCGTTATCAGCTGCAGAAAAAAAAAAGAAAAAAAGAAAAAAGAATTCTCCTTCAAACCCAGTTTTAATACTGAAGTGATGTAAATAAACGACGCTGCATCCTGACTGCGGACAAAACAATTGCTGGTGGTTTTCTTGATGGCAAGAGACTGGGAAACGAGCAATGTGACATTTGCCAACGATGTGAGATGCCCTGGCCCAGTGTGCTGCCAGGTTCTGGGTGCAGGGGAATGCACAGCTTGGTGGTGGCATCAGTGTAGGTCAGTAGATAACATGGGGAGAAAGTGAAGCTCTCCATAAAGCAACAGTCATTTAAGTAGCATCTTGCGGCCTTGCTTTGCAAGACACTGTTGATCCCCAAGGTCTTGAAGTGTTCCATATCCACTGCCATCCCTGTGCCTCCGCTCCCATCCCGCTCCCCTGAGCATTCACTTCATAGCAAGCAAGAGACGTTGGTGGCCTTTGATGGCAGCTTTCAGTGAGATGCTGTACCAGAAGGGAGCATGGATGCTCAGACAGGGAAGGTGCACTGCCCACTCCTGGTGTTCAGCTGTTTCTCTTTTCACAGTTGCTGTGGGTGCTTTGGCAGCTGCCAACATTGAGGAGGCCTTTTTGCAAACATCGCCGTTAATTGCCCACACGCAGCAAGTGTGTCAGCACTGCACTCCCAGCTGTGTGCTTCACAGCTTTGGACACATTGGCACCAATGGCTGTTTGCAGAGAGCTATTGACAGTTGCTGTGCATTTGCACCTTGGGTTTCCAGCCCAGAGCTTTCCTGTTCAGCTGCAACAAGAGCATACAGAGTCCCTGAGTCCTGCTGCCCACCAGGCACCTGGACAAGCATTGTAGTTACTGTGGAACATCCTGGGGGCTGGGCTGTCCCAGCAGCTCCCACTGACGAAGGGAGCAGCCTGCAGTTGGTGTGCTCCTAACCAATGAGTGCCCAATATTGAGTGTGTTGGGTCTGGGCCATGTAGGAGGATTTGTGTCCTGATACTGTGGGGGAATGGAGAGAACTCATAGCAACGTACTGACAGCCAGAACCAGACCCTTCACTACAAGAGGATTATTGAGAGTGCTGATTGCAGAAGAACCTATGAAGATGTTTTGAGAGCTCCACGCAATGCCCTCTCAGCACAGCTCCTTATGAAGAAATGTTTCTATAGGCATTCCTCTTTCCATAGGCACTCCTCTTTCTTCAGCAGTTGCATGGCTGCTCTGTGGTGCTGCTGTCTGCTGCTGTTGCCAAAGCAGTAGCTCTGCTCCTGGGGATGGCAGCATTTGCCACAGGTTTGTTCTGAGTGTGTCCTGCAAAGTTTGTGCCCCTGTGCTCACGCACCACAGTGGCACTGGGCACTGTGTCTCCTGGCAGTGCTGAGCAACGTTATTTTAGCATCTTTTCTCCAGCAGGAGAGGTGGTAGAGCCTCCTCTGGGAGGAGGCAAAAGATAGATGTGATCTGCTGG
Organism: Tympanuchus pallidicinctus; assembly: GCF_026119805.1. NCBI lineage: Eukaryota > Metazoa > Chordata > Aves > Galliformes > Phasianidae > Tympanuchus > Tympanuchus pallidicinctus. The sequence continues at coordinate 3,269,866 of NW_026294722.1, forward strand.
GATTGTTTAGGGGAAATAAGAAAGACAGTGATATCTGTATCCCCAGGAGAAAAATACATCGCTTGTACCCAAGAGCAAGCAAGGCCTCAAAGCCTCTGCCTCCCGCTTGCCTGGGTAATTAGCTGCTTTTGAAAGTGATTGGCTTTCCCTAAAATCCTCCAAGTAGCTGCTCCATCACCAGCAAGTGGCTGCTTTGACCGCTTCTGCCACAGCTGATAGCATGGCTCCCCACACCCTGCTGGTTACCAAGCCCTCAGCTTGCTCTAGGGCAGGTATCAGATTCTCACTGCTCTGAATAATCTCAGTTTGGGATCTCTGCACTTCCTGCTCGGTGCAGACAGCAGCTGTGCTTTGTTTGGGGTTTCTCCTTGCAGCAGAGAGCTGAAGGGCTGCAGCTGGATAAAAGCTGTGCTCGCTGCAAGCACCTGCTCTGCAATGTGAGCACTGCCCCTGAGGGGCCCTGCTGGGCTCTCTGCTCACCCCAACAGCTGCAAAGGTGTCCCGAGTTGCCCAAACCCCCAGCACCGCACTGGAGGGAAGCCCAGGCCTGGGATGAGCCTGGTGATTCTCTTCCAGGGCAATGTGGGTTCAATGACAATCCTTCCAGTTCTCAGGGAAAGACTTTCAGCTTTGCAGAGAGGGATCCCACACAGCTGAGCAGGATCTGTTGCAGTCGGGAGATGCAGCCATTGTACCAATACAGCGAAGCAGAAAGAAAGAGGGCTCACTGCCCCAGCTGCAGGATGGCTCTCATGTTGTGAGTGGGCAGTAAGGAGGGGCAAAGCAGCAGCAGCAGCAGCAGCAGCTGAGTCCCCAGCATTTGCTCCTCTGTTCTGTGCTGCTCGGCGCACTGCCGCCGCCTCTCTGCTGCTGCCTCTGCCAGTTGGTGGTGGTGGGATGCCAAGCACTTGTTCTTAGACATCCTTCATCTCTTGCCAGGGACAGCGAGTGTTTGCAGCACAGGGCTGTAGCCACACCGTGCTGCTGTGGACGTTTTCCATCCGTCTGTGTTGCTGCCATAGAGGGGCTGCTCAGGTGAGCCCGAGTTTTGTCTGCCAATGGCACCAGGCAACCCGTGCAGGATGCATCCCCGCAGCGACTGATTTAACCATGGTGATGGGAGAGGATTTAATCCCTCCTCTGCTGGGGAAAGCGCTGCTAACAGAGCCATCCATGGCCATTACAGCCCCAGCAGCTCCATGCGGTCAGAGGCTGCTTACCTCCAGCCAGGAGCGGGCAGCTGCCGAAATCCCTTCACACCACATGCAAATTAGGCATTGGAAATGCTCATTACAGCCAACATGACACACCTTCATTATTCCAAAATAATTGTCTGAAAGGCTGAGCTCGCTGCTCAAGCTTCACTTGGTGCAGAAACGTGATAAAAAGAAAACAGGAAGTGCAATCAATGCTTGTAATCCTTTTAAATAAAAAAGGTACTTGCTAGTAGCTGCCAACATCTTTAAAAAGCTGTGATTTCCCCAGAGAGAGCCCTTATCAGCCATGACTGCGTGTCATTCCGGCTGTCTGTCAATCCATCAGAATCCAGTGCCACTGACATTAAGAAGCCAGGCATTAAGATTATCACATTTAGCCATAATGTAGCACAGATTGTGTTGACATTTGGAAAATATTCCACCACAGGACCCATTTGACTTCTATACTTTCTACCTAAAGAAAAGAAATGCTTTGAAAAGTTGCCGTGGGGCCCTGCCCTCTGCCTGAGAAGGGCTCAGCTCTGCCCACATTGGAGAGAGAATGAGCCAGGCATGGGCTGGGAGGTGCTTGGCCACGGAAACAATGGTAAACGACCTCAAATGAACTGATTAATCTCTTAAATAACTGTGAAACCATTTTCCAGAAAAAAAAGTTAATCTAGTCTAAATGGCTCTGGTGCTTTTCCTGGGCTCCAATCAATATGTGGTCGCTCGCTTTTCATGTGTAATTCACAGTAATTGCAAAAGAGCGTTTTCTGAAGAAAATGACATTCTGCAAGAAGAAATGCAAAGAGAGATGAGGGCCAATTAGCTTCAAATCCCAGACCGAGCCCTGCTCTTGGGTGCCTGGGAGAGATGGAGCAGCACAGCAGCTCTCTGTCCTGGGTCCTCGCCAGGGTGGCTCCAGTGGTGCCAACACCAGAGGTAAAGGAGACTACGTGCGGAGCCTTGTGGTCCAGCTGTGGGTCAGTGCAGTGCTGCCCTGTGCCCTCAGTCTCCTGCATGCTGGCGCATTTCCCTGCTTCTCCCCATCTCTTGCTGTCTCCAGCCTTAATATGGGGCAGGAGGAGCACTGATGTGGGGTGGCTGGAGAGGCAGCAGATGGGTGGAGGGTGATAGAAGCCCCCATAGCCAGGGCTGCCCTAGTGCTGTGGTCTTGCCCAGGCCTGGCAGTCTAAAAGGAGAACAGGCACGAGGAAGCCATTGCTTTCTGTCATCTGCTGTAAAACCAAAACATAATTTTCCAGGATGTCATTCTAATTCTAGTGGGAAAGCTTATTACGTGTGATTTACCCATAAAAAAGCCTGGTGACTTACGATCGTGTGTCCGTGGGTTTGCCCATCAATCCATCACGGGGCTGCGGGGTGGAGGGCAGGGAAGCACGGTGCAGGACCGAGGTGAGCCTGCTGCTGTGATTGACATGCTGCTTTCACCATCCATAAAGCTTCTGACATATTCCTTTTGGCTCAGTGCAGATCCGCACTGCTGAGCTCCAGCACAAATGTCATTAAAACATGTTCTACCCATGGTACCTATAAATAATTGAGGCAGCAGGTCTGTGCTGAGCACCGTGTTGCAGCTCTGCTCCTGCGCGGAGGGGGGCCGGGAAGATGACCTTTCCTTCTCCCATTTACCACCTTTGAATTCAGGAGGTGTGTGGGGACGGAGCATACTCACATCACTGCACTGTACCCCAGGATGCTCCCAGGGCATTGGGGGTGTGCAACCTGCAGCAGAGTGGGCGCAGGCAGAATGCAGTGTGAGATAACGAGGTCCTGTTTGCAGGATGGATGGCCTCAGCCCTCCTGTACAGGGCAGGCATCGCTCCTGCGAGCTGCTGGTAGGTGGGCGAGCGACAAGCAGGGCAGCAGCATGGGTATGGGTGTGCTGCTCAGCCCGGGAGCAGGTGCTGCTCCTGGCAACAGGGCTCCCGCTGTGCCATGAACAAATTGCTTCTTTTCCTCCTTCTCATGACAGCCACCAGCTGCCCCGTGTCAGTGGGAGTCATCATCAAGCCTCACGCTGAGGGAAGGCGCGGTGCCAGCATCTCTCCCCTGCCACCCAGCAGAGCAGCACAGGGCGGTTTGGGGGTGGAGCAGCACACCTACGCCCAGTGATAGAGCTGTGGCCCTGTCCCCAAACTGTGCAGAAGGGGTCCATCTGCCGCTGCCGATGCCCACACAGAGGTGGTACAGAGGTGTGTGGCCACACAGCATTTGTACACCTCTGTGCCACCTCCGTGTGGGCATCGGCAGCAGCAGAGCCACGTGGATGTGAGCACAGCCACTGCTCCACACGGCATGCAGATGCCCTGACAGATCATGAAGGTATATTAAATAGCAGCTGTCGGGCTCTTCCTGAACACAGCGGTAACACAGTTGGGACCGTCGTGACGCCTTCTTAATTTCAACTCATGTTGTCTTCCAGCCACGTGCTAACGAGGGCTAATGAGGAGATCAGCTTGCTGTTTGGCCTCATGCTTTGCCACAGAGCTGCTGCTCTCCCCAGCCACAGGTGCTTTTCCCCTCCTTATGGCTCAGGACACAGGGTGGGATCAGGGGATGCTCCTCTGCATGCAGAGGCAGAAAGACAAACACTGCAAAACGCTGCTGTTTGCTCACCTTTGTGTCTCTGCATGCAAGCATTAAAAAAAAGAGGGATAGCCTCGCTGCACAGCAGCCATAAATGCTCCAAGAGGCCTCAAACACTCACACCGGCGCTTACGCCATATTTGCATACTTGCTTAATAAAAAATTATGACTGTTCAAAGCCCAACCATTAATTACCCAGCATATTTTCTTTTAACTCCCCCCCTTTTTTTTTATTACAGACTAAGCTGTTTTCCTGCTTACTCAGCAAAAACTCCTCACAATTCCACCAGGATGAGACGTGCAATAAATATGTACTTATTAAGCGTGCATTACAACTACACAAGCTGGGAGAAGTAATAACGGGCCCAACATAAAGCTGAAGTATTTATGCATGTACCTAGGGCCACTTTAGCTATTTATTTTCACAAAGAAATTAAATTAGATAGTTTGATGGCTCTCAGTGTAATTACGGTGGGAATTTACATAGGCTCCAGCCCGTCAGGAGGAGATGTGCGATGGAAGGAGGACGGGCTGGGGGCGTCCTGCTGAGCCCCACGCACACGGCGGTGCCACGGCCGCAGTGTGGACTCCATGGGAAGAGCTGCCTTGCAAATAGACTCCTGGTAAATGACAGAGCACGGCCACGGTGCCAGCTGGGCGCAGCATCCCGCCGGGTCCTCCCGCCGCAACTCCCAGCTGAGCCGTCAGCTCCCCGCGGGAAGCCCGGCAATTACTCCGCTCCCTGATTAGCGCTGATTGCACACCCGCCGTCCCAGGGCTGCCGACCCCCCGCCCCTGCGGGACTGAGCGCTGCCGGCTCCGAGCTCCCTTCCACCCCTTTCCTCCCCCTCCTCCGGCCCGGCCCCAGGAACCTCCGCAGCCCCCGAGCGGCCGCCCCGGCCTCCAGGGACTGCTTCCCTTTGTGCTCGTCGTCCCGCGTCCCCTTGGTGCTGTCCTATGTGTTCCGACGTCTCTGAGTTATTAAAGATGGGAATTTAAAATAGCACAGAGGATGCACAGGTTTTGTGGAGTCAGCACAGGGGGGTGACAGGGAGCTGCCGGTAGCCAGCCCAGCCCCTACAGCGACAGTGTCCTTTAATTACAATTGATAACCTGGCATTTCTCCACCAGCACTCAGCATCACCTTGCCGTGGGGCACCGGGCATCCCGAGCCCTGTCCTGCCCATCCCCACAGCTCGGGCAAGATCTTCTGTGCTCCTCTGTTTGCACACCATTTATCTAATCCAAACGAAACCTTGGCAAGCTGCCTTCCCAGGGAGGCAGGGGCATCTCCTGGAGCAGTGCCCTGGCGCCCGCGCATCCCGCGGCGCACCGCTGCCTGCTCACCCTGCAGCAGCTGCTTCCAGCGGGGGCTCTGGCAGCTTCCAGGCACTGGAGATGGTGTTTGCTGGCAGAGGGAGGGGTGGGAGAGCTGCCTCTGCCCGGGGCGCAGCTGGGCTGGGAGCAGGCGGGCTGAGCGCTGGGGCCAACGGCGGCGGGATGTCTGCTTGCCGAGGTGCGTGAGAATCGCTGCTCTCCGGTGAAACAGGAGGGAACACAGCTCAGCAATTACAGCACAATTAGCTCAAACAGCAGGTTGATTGTAAATTGCAGCTCTGAGCCAGCTACAAGTACGGAGCGAGTTGCAGGCGGGAGCCCTTCTGCAGCCCTGCTGCTGCCCGAGCCAGGCTGGGGGTGGAGAGACTCGGCCCCAAGCAGCCCCTGCTGGGTCTTCTGGCACCACCCCGCTGCCCCATCGCATCGGGTGCTGAGGACCCACAGAGGTGGTGAGGAGCCCCACGGGCTGGTGGTGCAGTGCCTCTTTAATGCTCCTGCACCAGCTTTAGGGAGCAGCTCCTCAGGGGCAGCCCAAGCCAACCCACCCCAATGGAGCCAGGGAGCGATGAGGCTCTGCGCACGGGATTTGTGGGAGCTGCTGTAGCTGAGCAGAGCAGCACAAGTGTTTTGTGCTAAAGAGATGAGTGGCAATTAACTCCAGTTCCTTTTCTTGGAGTGACCCTGGGTCAAACAGCCCCTTTCCTCCCACCATCTCAGGCAGAGCTGTGGGCGTACAGGCTTCAGTGCTGCTCTGCTGGGGGTAAAGGGGCAGCATTCACCAGTGAGAAGGAGGGGACCTCTGCAGCACAGCAGTGGGACTGTGGTTCTCAGCTCTGCAGCAGGCTCCTGGGGAGCATGGCAGGAACCCCGCATGCTGGGCCGTACTGGCAGTATAGAGCTGGGGGTTGCAGGAGACAACGGCTCATCACCCACCTGTGCCAGGCAGGGAGGGCTTCTCCTAGCCAAGCTGCCCCTTCTGCCTGAGCTGCTAAGCAGGCCAGGGGCTGGCAGCAGGCAGTGCCCTGTCAGCCTGCTGAAGCTGATGCCTTTCATCTCCAAGTTACTGGCTCGTGTCAGGGCAGAACTGGAAATGTCAGGGACTGCTGCAGGGTGACCGTGCAGAGTGGCAGATGGTCAATGATGGATTTGTCACTTCGGATTCAGGCAGTTTTTAAATATTCAGCAGAATCGGAGGTGACAGCTGATGGCAGCAGGCAGAATTTCTGTGCATCTCAGTGAGACCTCCTTCTCCCCCGGGAAGGGAGCATGGCAGGACGAGCCCTGGTGCCCGAGGGGGTGGCTGGGGACAGCACAGCCTGGGATGCGGAGATGGGGCTCTCTGTGCTCCTCAGCTATGCAGGCAAGGATGGTGAAGGGCCCAGCCTGGCCCTTGGTGCAGCCCCCCTGCAGCCCCCATGCTGCCCTGTTTCGTGGTCACCATCCATCCCAGCGTGCCTTTGGGGCACAGGAGACTCTTGCAGTGCCATGCAGCAGTTTGGCACACCCAAGCGCAGCAACGCTGCTGTGGCAGCCCTGTCCCAAGGAGGAAACCAGAACTGGGGCACGGGGCCGGTGCAGCACGGTGCAGCCTGCATGCAGAGCCTTCAAAGCTGTGCCATCCACCCGCCAGGGCGCAGACAGCTGCTCTGCAAATTCATGGTGGCAGCAGCACTATGCGGCAGGCGGCATTACTGCGGTGCTGTGCAGTCGGTGGGGCTGCTCGGGGCCAGCGAGGAGCAGGTTGTCAGAGAGATTCTCCTTCCAGAGCTGCTGGCAGCAGCCCCAACCCTGCTGAGTGCTGCGTGGGAGCAGTCACAGCCGCTTCGCCCTCGAGCTGAGGAGGACCCGATGGCACAAGCTGCCTCCTGCAAGCACTGCAGCGATGTGCTGGGGCAGGCAGACTGCTCCCACCCAGTTCCAGCCCACACTCGGAGCAATTTAACAGCAGCAGAAGGGGGTGGAGGATCAGTATTGGCTGCTGCCATCCCTTCTGGGCACAGCCCTCCTGAGCACAGCTTTGGTGTGCCCTGTGCCACGCAGTGATGCTCTGGGGCAGTGCAGGGATAAAGCCTCCTCCCTCAGATGTGACCGCTTGAATTTCCTCGCCCTGCCTTCATCACTCATTGCATCAATCCTTTCTCAGATTTCAAACAGTGAAGGAGCTGCAATTTGCTCTGCCCAACAGCCTTTTGGAAAAAAGCATGACGACCTCATGAAAACCAGAGCTATAAATCAAGGGCAGCGGCCGCCTCCTGGCTCTGCAGGGCTTGCTGGCAGTGCGAGGTGCTGATGGTAATCCTCCTCCTGGGTGCTCCCAGTCCTGAAGCGCTCAGAAGGAGCTGCTGCGGTGCAGACCCACAACCTTACAGCAGAGCTGGGCACCCTGAGGCAGCGCCAGGAGCTGTGCTGCAGGGGGGATGCAGGATGGGGCTCGCAGCTCTGGCTGGCTCCGAAGAGGTTAAATCTTCCTAATCGCTCCGTAAGACCTTCTCTAAGAATTTATCTACTTTCTGCCTTCCAAGAACATATGGATAAAATCCCCCTGAGCGGGACTTACATTTATAGCATCTATTACTGAGATCAAGGTTAATCCAGAGTAATCTAATGGGGTGAAAAGGACTTTATATAAATCTGTTTTAATCTGCAGGACATGATAGCCTGTCAGGGCCACCGGGGCAGGCAGGGGGCTGCGGGCAGTGCTGGGGCCGGGAGGAGCACACGGTGCTGCAGGCTCCACGCTGCCTTCAGCGAGATTTAGTGCCGCTGTCCCCGCGGGGTTGGAGTGCCACAGGACAGGGATGCTGTAAATGTTCTCCCATGAAGTGAGGAGCCGTCCCTGCGGGGTCTGATTTATCGGCGCTCACAGCAGGATGCTCAGCTGGCGGAGCAGTGCTGAGATCTGCTCGGCTCCACGCGCCGCTGTGTGTGGGGTGAGGAGCAGGGCTCCTGACCAGGCTGTGTCCCTGTGTCCCTGCACTGCCCCGTGCCTTCCCCTGACCGTGCAGCCCTGGTGAGTCCCAGCACCACGCGAGTCCAACCACCAGAGCACGGCACGTCGCTCTACATCTGCTCAGATGGAGATGGAGTTCTCCAGGTCCCCGAGTCCCAGACCCGCCAGAAGACAGTATCTCAGCTAAACGATGCAAAAATGATTTAATGGAGGGAACTAATCAAGGAATCCAAGAGAGACTGCTCACCAAGGGCTGATGCAAGATTCAATTAAACCACAGCCTTTGTGGGCTCACCATTTTAATTTTCCACAAATTAGCTTTAAAAAGGTATGGAAATGAAGATATTAGATTTTTTTTTTATTTTTTTTTTTAAAGTCAAAAGGAAAAATCCTTTGAGGATTATGTTGGCAATTTCCCTTTAACAAACATTGTTTCTACAGTCATTTTCTTATTTTAATCTCAGCTGTTGAGATGCTGCTTCCATTCTGGCCCTGGTGTGAGCTGAGAGTTCTCGGAACAAGACGAGGAATGCTGCTAGCTCTGCCAGGAGTGGGCACACAGCCTGGGGGGCACCGGCAATGCAGCAGCTCGACCTCAAAATGCAGCTGGGTGCAGCACGGCACCGCTGTGCGATCGGCTCCTCGTGGCTTCCAGTGCACGGCCGTGTCCTTGGCGCTGCAGGGACGGCCTTGGGCTTGGTGGCTGCTGGGGGCCATGCCACCTCTTGGGGTCTTCTCACTCTGCTGGGCTCCCGGTGACCTTCAGCTGCAGTTCCTGGCAGCAGCTCGCTGCCCCTTCCCGCTGTGCCTCGGCGAGCCAGAGCGGAGCATCATTTGTCACTGTCTCCTTTAAAAGGTCCGATCTCCTCCACAGGGTCACCTGGCAGCTCTGCCAGCAGCTCCTCGTGCTGGCACAGCTTGGCTGCAGGAGCGCAGCTGCCAGCCCTGCGTGTGTCATCCTCGTCCTTGGGTCCCCCACGCTCTCCCCGCAGCACACTGGGATGGAGGAGCAATGGGGCACAGGGAGGCCAGTGGACTCCTGCTGTGCGGCCACCGAGGGCAGGTTGTGGGGTCTGGGGGGAGATTTGCTCCCATGCATCACATTGCACATCTCCACTTGGCCCCATTGTGTTGAGCGGCCGCTGGAGGCTGCAAATGGGGCTCAGCCGCTCCCACCGGCTCCTCCCCGCTGAATGGAGCTCAATGCAGAATTAATTTGTCATATTGACACTGATCATTTATTACGGAGCAGAGTGGAGCCCATTCATTTGAACAGAAAACATTTCATCTTATCTCCTGCCTTTTCATGCCTCAGCTCTCACTCTTTAACCTTGGACAACGAGACATTCATAATTTCCTCACTGGCTCTATGGCTCCTTCAGATAAGAAACTTATTTTTTAATCTTTCTTGCTATTGAATTTTAAACATGTTCCATCACAAAACCTGATGCACGTAACGACGCATTTTGCCCGGAATTAATGTGGCCACATTGTGCTGCCAGCTTGTGTCAGAGTAAGGCTCCCATCCCCACAGGAGCAATGAGTGCATGGAGCTGCGTGGTCTGCATGAGGACCAACACTGTTTCCAGTCCTTGTGGCCACTGCCCTGGCAGCCAATAGCCCCACTGTGGGCCCTACAAGGAGATGCTGAGTCTGCTCTCTGCGTGCAGGAGAATGGCACAGATAAGGCTCTCACCTCCAAAGCTCTGCTGAGGAATTAGGGAAGGAGGTGGGAGGGAGCAAATGGAGATAAATGAGCCCGCCGCGTGGCACCCTGCCCACGGGATGCTGGAATAAAAAATCAGTAAATAAAAAATCACCTGTCTTTATCTGGTCAGAGCCTGAATGGGCCGTGTGATAATGGTGAAGGATGAGCAACGCCGCGGCGATTCGGAGAGGGGCCCGATGTCCTCCTGCACCGTATGGGGCCGCAACGCCGGGGAACCGCTGTGTCATGGAACGGCTGCGTCAGGAGCTGCTGGGTCATGGAACTGCTGAGCCATAAAACAGCTGTGCCATGGAATTGCTGTGCCATGGAATTGTTGTGCCATAGAATTGCTGTGCCATGGAATTGCTGTGCCACAGAACTGCTGTGCCATGGAATTGCTGTGCCATAGAACTGCTGTGCCATGGAATTGCTGTGCCACAGAACAGCTGTGTCATGGAATTGCTGTGCCCAGAACAGCTGTGCCATGGAATTGCTGTGCCACAGAACTGCTGTGCCATGGAATTGCTGTGCCACAGAACAGCTGTGCCATGGAACCACTATTGCATAGAATCACTGTGCCATGGAATTGCTGTGCCAGGAACTGTGGCCTCACCCCAACACTGCAGCGATGGCTCTCCCTCTCATGTGCCGCATTGGCTGCTGGTCCTGGGAAGTGCTTGGCTCCTTCCTTGGCATGAAATGCACTTTTCCAAGTTGTCCTTCACAGCAAGGGAAAAGGCAGATCAGATTCCGAATTAGTCTGCAAGAGCTGTGTTCCCGTCTCCCTTATCTAACTCACTGTAACAAGCTCTTTGCATTTATTCCACCAAATGTGCTGCAGAATTGCGTTACAGCTCATGGCTGCGAGCCATCTGTGGAGAGAAATCCAGTTATACCTTGTATAATAAGTTCCTGACAATCTTACAGAGGACTCCGGGTCATAAAAGTCTCCCAGTTTTATCGCCAGTAACAGACACGGAGAGAAATTAAGTTGTCTTATCAAATTTAGATAATATATATCCCTCTGGAGTGGAAGGTTTCTGATGGATCTTTTACAGTATTGGAACATTTAGAGGGGCGAATCAAAATGCACAGCGAGGACGGGCGAGCAGCAGGGTCCCAGCTGCCCCCAAATGGGTCTCCTCCACCCTATCATCCCGCTGCGGCCGCTCGGAGCCCTGCTGCCCCCTGTCTGTGGGTCCCATTGCTGTGGGGCCGTGGGCTGCCTGCAGGGCGGTGTGGGATCCCCCACGCGCCGCTCTTTGTTCAATATTTAGTTTTCCATAGAAGCGGAGCTCAGTAGCCATGGCAATAAGGCAGGCAGTGCTGGTGCTGTGTGTGAGGAGCCGTGCAGCTCCGGCGCTGGGGACGAGGATGCGCTCCTCCCCTGAGATACCTCCACTTTTTATTAAAAAAGTGAATCCTCGCTGGCTGATCTCCGTATTTTTAAAGAGCAGTCAATCTGCTCTCCTCCATCTTTATTCACTTTTTAAAGATCCACGTTGCCTTTCAGCACGGAACCATCTCTGTTCAGCACCACCCTTACTTCGATCACAGTTTGCTTCCCCGCTCCATTCGTACAGCTCCAAAGTGGGAGCTTTGTGGGATCACGGGCTGGTGGGATGGAGGGAAACCAGGTGTGGAGCAACGGGGCTTCTTTTCCTGCATCCTAACGGGAGCAGGGCCCCGTGGCTGTGCATGGACTGAGTGCTGCCCACAAGAGCAGGGATGCTGGGAATGAAGCACAGGAGCGGGTCAGGAGCTGGCCTCGCCTCCCCACATCTTTTCTTTCTGTGCATTTGGTGAACAATGCATGCAGAAGGCTTTTTATTTTTGTGTAGAAATGTGTGTCTAATGAATTAGCCATGGATTGGAGCCTAACATGGGTAATTTACACTGAACATTCGCTCGCTCAGAATCATCCATCAATTTCTTACCACATTAAAATCGACAACCCGCTCTGGGAGTGCCTGCCTGGCGCTGCACCCTGCATCCCTCCCTGGGTTCTGCTTTGTGTCAGACCTCAAACCTCCATCGTGGGGATGGAGCTGTGGTCCCACAGGGACATGAATGGGGCCGGGCTGCCCCTGGGACCCGCAGGCATTGAAAGGCCTCGTGTACGGATGGGCACTGCTGCTGTGGAGGGCTGGGAGCAATGCGGTGAGTACCCCCTCAGCAGGAGCATGAGGTAGGTGGAGGCTCAGGGAGGGCTGGCCCCAAAGCCAAGCTCCAGGATGATTCAGCCCCTGCCCACGTGCTCTCTCTGGAATGCAGCCTGTGGGCTGAAAGCTGCACCTTGCTGGGACTGCAGCAAGCACTGGTTTGCTCACTGGGGAAGCAGGGATGTGCTGGGGTGGCTCTGAGGACTGGTGGGGGCCGTGCAGTGCTCAGAGCTCCCAGGGCCTCAGGGACACTGCAGGGGAAGGGTTATACAGGGGATCATCAGCACGAACCTAATTGTGGACATAACTGCTGATGATGGAGTTCGTGGACAAAAAAAAACAACGCAGTGGTTGGGGTCAGTCATAATTGGTAAATATTTGTCTAGCTAATCAAAAGGCCTTTTAATTAACAATTTTGTTCTTGCAACTAGTTTAATTTTTTTTTTTTTTTTTTTTAAAAAGAACTTCTGCAGGAAGTCAATTAGACCCAACAGATGGCGGAGAACATCCCGGCATCAGCACATCGTGCCATCTGCCGCCGCAGGAGAGCGGGACGGCCCCGCCCGAGCCACGCACCGCAGCCCCGAAGCGGGGACCCACAGCTCTGCCCCGGAACGCGGCCTGGGGATCCCGCGTGCGTTGAGAACGAGCAGGAGCCGGGCCGAACCGGGCCGAGCCGCGCCGCACGCAGTGCCCGCGCATCCCCGTGCGCAGCCCCGCGCTCGGCAGGTGAGCCGGCAGCTCCGCACCTGCTGCTCGGCGCAATCAGGAGATGCTCGCACAAGAGGCACTGACGCGGCTCTTCCTCAATCAGCGGCTCTTCACGCCCAGCTCCGCGCCACTCTCTGCTGATTGCCCTTTGTCTCCCGCAAGGCCGCGCTGCTCCCGGCGCGGCTCTACCCTCTTCTCCCCGCATCCCTGCGGATCCCGGCGGGGAGCGATGCTGGGAGCTCCCGGGGGTGCGGCGCCGTGTCCGGGTTGGGCTCCTGCGGGGCGTCGGGCGCAGCGCGGAATGGGGCGGCTCGTTGCCATCCGCCGTGCTGGAGCGCGGCCGAGCGCCGAGGAGCGGCGCACCTAAATCTCCCCTTGCTGTCCCTCCAGAGATGTCCCCCTTTATTCACAACTGCTTTTTAATTGCCTTTTGTCAATTACGGCAAGATGGATCGGGTTCCTCAGGGAGGCAGTAATTAGCGCGGGGATGAATGCCGAGGCAGCCAAGCTCCCTCTTCACACGGCGGTGGTGATTTGTAAACCTGTCACCAAACCGCTGAACCCGGCTTGGCGTGAGCAGCTCCATCTCTGCAGCACGTGGGTGTGCAGCTCAGGTGCTGGGTGAGGCTCAGGGTGAGGCTCAGGGTCAGGGTTAGCAGCAGAGGGGTCTGGATCCCAGGCAGGGTTGCCCTGCCCCACCAGAAGTGCCCAAACCTCTGCTCTACTGACTCCCTTCCACCCTCCCATTCTGCTTCATGGCTTTCATCTAATTCCCTACGCCCCTCTCCTATTTTTCTTCTTGACAGAAGAAGCAGGCTCATGCATCTAGAAACTCTACGGCCTTTCTTGTAGCTGCAGATTAAATTTCCCTGCTCGGTGCCTGCTGGCCACAGGCTGAGCCACTATACCTGGGTGTACGCCCCATCCCCGGCCCAGGGAGAGAGGCTCTGTGCAGGGCATGGGGCCATCCAGGTACTGTGCAGAGCCACAGCTGTGTGGCAGAGCTCAGCACCAGTCTCTCCAGCTCCTGTATCTCTTGTTCTGCTCTGCCCTTGACCCTGGGGAGGGTACAGCACGTGGAGGGAGCCCGGCTGTTCTAATTAAACCATGTTTGCCAACTCCCGTGGTAAGCATTGCTAATTAAAATTAGGGAGAGCAGCACTGCCTTCCGTGCCTCCTGGAGACATGAACAAGTTCCCTGTGTGTTGACCGGGCTCGGAGGGCGCTGGGGGCTGCACAACACTGCTGGCAGAGCCCATGGGCAGCAGGCACAGCTCCATGGGGTGCCTGGCCCATAAGGTGCCATGGGACTGCTGGTGCTGACCCCTGCGTCCCCACGTGGCGTGACTGCGCCCCGCAGCCCAGACACGCTCTCTTCATGCTTGAACCATTGGCCTAACGATTTCACGTTTTTTCCCCATTTTCCTGTATTATTATTTGTCGTTGTTCCTGTTGCAGTTCAGTGACCATGAATTATTGAATGTCTGCTCGTTCAGTAACTCTTTACTTCCACCTCGGCACACTGCAGCCTCGCAGCTGCACAGGACGGCTGCCAGCACCGCTCCCAGCCTGAAGAATCTGCAGCCCCCATCCCACAGCCCCCCATCCCACAGCCCCCCATCCCGCTGCTCTCTGCCCCGTGTGCCCTGTCCCACTGCCCCCCATTCCACTGCCCCCCTCCCATTGCCCCTCACTGCACTGTGCCCTGTGTTGCTGCCTCCCATCCTGCAGAATCCATCCCATTGCTCCCCATCCTGCCGCCCCCAACCCCGCAGACCCCATCCCACCTCCCCCCATCCTGCAGACACCAACCTGCTGCCCTCTGCCCTACAGCCCCACATCCTGCTGCCCTGCAGCGCGTTCCCCTGGCTCTGCTCCCATCCATCAGCCTGGCCTCAATGTGATGGGGGGCACCGGCAGCTGGTTGCCTCGGGGAGCCCTGGAGGGGGGTGAGGGTGGCACTGGGACAACCAGGACCTGCAGGGCCTGCGAGCAGTAGGGCAGTGCTGGGTGGATGGGACACGCGGTGGCCAGGAGCAGGTTGGCACTTCGTCCCCAAAAAGCTGCTAATTTTTCCACGCTGCTTTTGTGCTTAGGGCAGAGCTGAGAAATCTCTGCTGGTATTGTGGGATTTCGCAGAAGTGAAGAATAAAGTCTCTGAACTCCCTACAGCTGCATTTTCTGAGCGCTGCAACACTCTGATACCTCCAAAACACTATTAAGCACCTGGTGCTGGGTTGTCTTTGCGACCGTGTGTCCTAAATAAATCCCTTCCCCATGCTGAGCTGTGCTAATGGCCTATTGTTAAGTGGCCAGCCAATGCAGAGGAATATGAAATCATTCTTTTTTTCCAGTTGTACCAGCAAAAAATAATCTGCCCGACATCTTTCTTGTAGGATGAGGCTGAAAATGGGAAGCAGCACGTCCCAGCTTGCAGGCCCTTGGCCCTTTGCACGTGTGTGTGCAAGGTG
The DNA here is from genome assembly GCF_026119805.1 of Tympanuchus pallidicinctus. Taxonomy (NCBI): domain Eukaryota; kingdom Metazoa; phylum Chordata; class Aves; order Galliformes; family Phasianidae; genus Tympanuchus; species Tympanuchus pallidicinctus. The sequence goes on from NW_026294722.1 coordinate 3,285,015, forward strand.
CAGCTCATGCCCCAGCCCCACTGCCTGGCACCCACGTGCTCGTCTGTCTCTGCCGCCATCCTGCACATAAGTGGGCTCCTTGGGAGACTCGCTCCATTTTTTTTTTTCCCTTTAACCTTGAAATGCAATTTCCTCCCCCAAAATACCCTTTTTTTCCTGTAAACAACATCTCTTTAGTGAGATTACAGCAGAAATCCCTGAGCTGCTGGGTCCCGGGCACTTTATCACCCGGTGAGCCCCATCCGTCACGGCCGTGCGTGTGTTCCCGCGTCCCGCCCCAGCTGCCGGGCGATGCTCTTTTCATCATTTTTACAGATTTATTTTACAATAATTTAATTTCATCCTCAGCCCTGGGAAGACAAATTGGCCTCTGATGTGACGGGGGGATTCAGCGCCGGTCTCATAAATTTGCTGCCTCTACGTGGAGCTCTTTCCGAAGACACCAATGAGAGCGGCTGAGCGCCGAGGGCCGCGCCGTCAATCTCTGGGTGGCTGCAGGGCTGTGCTGGGCCGGGTGCTGAGTGCTGGGTGCTGGGTGCTGGGTGTGCGCCTGCCTGCCCCCCGTGCAGAGCCGGGCATGGCACGCGCCGTGCCAGCTGCGGCAGCTTTGCCAACGTAATTAAACTCGAGTGACTCCCCTGCCCTCAGGCACAGCCCCTCATTTCCCTTTGATTTATTATGTCTTCTTAATTCATTTAAATGAGTCTCGGGTGTTTGCACAGGCGGAGGGTGCTGGCGGGAGCTCTAATTGCTGGAGCGATGGGAAGGCAGCAGGGGGGCCCTGGGCACGGCCCCGGGATGGCGGGGTGCCCCGCAGTCCCCCTGCTGTCCCCAGGCTGGTTGCTCCGCTGCCGGTTCCCGTCACTGCGCAGTACCTCGCGCTCATCCCTGTTGAATTTCATCCTATTCTTTCCAGTCCATTTCTCCAATTTGTCAAGATCATTTTGAATTCTAATCCTGTCCTCCAAGATACTTGTAGTCCCTCCCAGCTTCGTGTCATCTGCAAATTTAATAAGCGCTTTCTCTATTCCATCACCCGGGTCTTTAATGAAAACATTGAGTGAAGCAGAAGCGGGGCGAGCCCTTGGCCACCCGAGCAGCACGTCCAGATGTGCCTGGAGGAGGCAGAGCTTTGCCCCTCGCTGTGTCCCCCAGCACGGGTAGGAGTGCTGGAGGTGCTGCCCCAGGGATGCTGGGGGCTGTGGTGTGACACGGGGGTGCAGGGCCCTGCCCCGATGGGGCCGTCATCCACCCCTTTAATTTAAAGCAAAAAGCAATTTACAAAATGCAAACTGCTGCTATGGTGAGCTGTGTGTGTCCAGGCATAGCTTAATTTCACAGTAAGGTTTCAGATGCCACAAATGGCCTTTCTCAGCATCAGCCCGCATCCGAGCCAAGAGCCTTGCTAGCTGCTGAGCAGTCCAGAAACAACTCTTGTGCTGCCTGCAGAGCACGCAGCTCCACATGCCGTCCACGCACAGCCGGGCTGATGCTGCCCAGGTTTGGCACTGCCCAGCCAGCAGGGCTCTGCTCTCCTGCAGTAAGAGGGGCTATGGGCACCTCTGTGCAGCTGACAGCATCCTGGCAGCGTCGGCCCAGAGCTGGCTCTCCCATGCTGGCTCCTTCCACGTCAGAGTTATAATTTCATGGTCAGGGGCTAGGAGGTTTGTACACAGAGATGCATTAGTTCTGCATTTAGTGATACTTGAATAATTGGTGTCACATCAATTAGATCTGTTCTTGGATACTGCAGTGATAAGTGCTGCGTGGAAGCGCTGCGCTGCAGACGGGTGGGATGCAATGGGATCGGGGCTGGGGGCAGCAGGCAGAGTGCATTGCTAGGGTTGGACCTGCGTGCACAGTGCTGGCCCCATGAGGGAGCTCGGGTGGCACTGGGGCCGCATGGAGAACACAGAGCTCGTGTTGCTGCTGTGCAGCTGGGAGCCGTCAGCCTTGCTCCTGCTGCAGGCTGTAGGCAGAGGTAATTTGCAGATGACAAATATCCCCGACAGTAAATATTTTTCCCACCCTCATCTTTCTACGAGCAGATAAGGTGGCAGCACCGTGGCAATACGGTTCCTGGAGGGAGACAAACTCTTTGGCAGTCTTAAAAGTCTATTGTGTCCCCGCAATTATTTATAGATAAATAGAAGAAAGCCAATAAGCACAGAATGGAGCTGCACAGCTGCATTTGTTACGATGATGACGATGTTATCACTCCCTCACACCCACACAGTGCATGGGAGCTTGCTGCCGGCAGCAGCCAGATCCCATCCAGCACAAGGCAAGACAGCCTGCGGGTTCCCTCAGCCCCCCCACCTCTCTGCTGTCTGGCCATGGGGCTGCTTTGCCCCATAGAGACCCAACAGCATAACTCTACCAATGCATCCTCTATGTGTGGCTGAGCCACGTGGGCCTGGGGATGGAGGGCTGGGGGGGCCGGGGCTGCTGGTGGCACAGCATTGGTGTGACCACAGCCCACCCACTGCACCCCACATGGAACCAGGCAGACGTGTGCCATACAGGGTGTGGGATCCCCCAGCCCTGTACACCCCGACGCTGCATCCATGTGGGCCGTGACCAGTGCCAAACGCTTGGCTCCACATCTGTAGGGTCATGACCCCAACGCACAGCGGGGCCGAGCTGCACTGCCACGCAGAGAGCATCACACAGCGCCTGGGAGCCCTTAACTGGACTGCAGAGAGGGACGATTTTTCATTGCTTCCGTGTAATAAGAGGACAGAAGTAAGTGACTACTACAGTTCGTTCACTCGGTAAAGATTTATACAATCACTTCATCCGGTAATTGGTATTCTGGGGAGAGAAGGAGCTGCAGCTCCAGCACCCGCCTCTATTTGTTTTCTCTCTGTCTTTCTCTCTTTCTCTCCCCTTTTCAGAATGAGTAATTTTGTCCCTCACAATCCCATTTAAACAGCATTTGCAGAGTGAATAATTAGTTACATTCAATTAGGTCTCACGCTCTCTCCCTTCTCACTTTGGGGGACAGACACACTAATGAGATGGCACACGCCCTGCATGCAGGGGCAGGCGGGGAGAGGTCAGCATGGGGGGGGGGAGGGAGGGGAGAGAGCACAGCTGAAGTCTGGGGCCAAGAGCTCCGCGTTTGGGTCCGAGGGCTTTGTGCCCACATGATGCCAGCCCTCTGCTGGCAGTGTCACCAGGAGTGGGGTCACTGCATCCCTGGGGTGGCTGTTGGTAGGGCTGTGCAGTGGGGATGCAGGGCCATCCACCAGCACTGCCGGCAACGCGCAGCTGATGCAGGACAGCCGCTGGCATGCTTTTATCTCCCTTATTAAACCTAACATTAGGTTTTAAGAGCAGCCTTAAATAACGTGCCTCTGCCTTTATGGAAAAAGCTGCTCCGAGTTGCAGCTGCTCCGGGCTTTGGGATTTACTGCCTTCCTGATGCCACGCTGCACGTGTGCAGGTGGTGGGTGGTGGGCTCCGACTGCAGCCCCCCCCAGGCTGAGGGTGGGTGCTGGGTTCCTTCCATCCCTCCCCCGTGAGAGCACGATGCCGGGGTCACCGCTCGGTGCAGATGGAGGAGCGGGGAGGGGCAGCCCGGGCTGCGGGCCATGCTGCTCACGCACACCGAGAGAATAATTAAAGTTTAAATGCCATCTTTTTTTGTCAACGGTGTGGTGGAGAATAATTGAGTGTAATTGTTCCCACTGTAACGGTGATGGCAGAGCTCGGAGAGGAGCAATAACCGCGGAAATGTCAGCAGCCGGCAGCATCGCAGCTCGGGCCGGGCGGTGGGGGCCGCATGCGGCGCAGAGCGCTGCGGGGACGAACGACGCGGGGTCGGGCGGGGCCGGGGGCGGCCGAAGGGAGCGGTGCCGAGCCGGGCCGCCCCCGGCAGAGCCTTCGCCTCGCGATCGCTACGGGACACGGGGCGCGGGGCCGCCGCAGGGCGCCGCACTCGGCCGTGACCCTTCCGCCCCCCGCGCGGGGCTGTGCGGGAGCGCTCCGCCCGCTCCGCGCCGCCGGCGGCCCCGCAGCACCCCCTGCTGGCACCGAAGCGGCCGCGCACCGCCTCGCGCAGAACCGCGCTCCGGACACGCGTGGGTCGGGGACTGGAATTTTTGGGTTGGTTTGTTGTCTCCACGCATCCCGTCCCCGCCGGGCCGGCACCGTCACGCCCTGACACCGAGCCGCCGGGTCCCGCCGTGGCGGCTGCGCGTGGGGCCACCGAGGGTCCCCCGGGCAGAGCTGCTTTTCGGGTCGGCTCCTGCGTGGCATCCCGTCGGGCTCCGCCTCGGTCCCGCCACGGGCTCTGCCCACCTCTGGCCCTGCCCGGCTCCTCCGCAGCACTCCGCTGGGTGCCCGGCCCGGCTGCGCTGCCCACGTGCGGGCGGTTGTGCCCCGTGGCATCGCCGCGCTGGGGCCGATGCTCACCTCCCGCCCCGACTGCAGGGGGGTCAGTGCTGGCCCTGCCCGCTGCTCCTGTCGGGGGCAGCTCCCGCACTCTCACAGCTGCTCCTGCTCTGCGATGCGGCTCTCCTTGCCGTCCTCCTGTGCCACGGGCTGCCCTCCCAGCAGGGTCTCCTGCACCGGGAAGTCCACCTCCTCCGGCTGCTGCGTCTCCAGCTCTCTGGGCACCTCGGTCTCAATCTGTGTGGGGGCAGGAGGTCAGGGCCAGCAGGGGGCTCAGGGGCAGGAGCAGCGGTCACAGCCCCTGCCCACAGCCGCATCTCTCCACGGGAGCCTCCTGCACTTTCTCCTTCTGCAGAACAGGGGCCTCACCCCATAGAGGTTCCCTGCGTAGGTTCCTGGTGGCCCCGTCCCCACTGAGCAGCCCTAGGATAGCCCCTGCTCTGCAGCCCACGCATCCCTACCATGCCAGCAGGGACCCCAACCCACTGCTGGAGACAACTCACCTGCCTCGTTCCACGGCGCCTGAGGTCTGCAGGGAAAAGAGAGAAGGCCACCATTGGGAGAGGTCCTGCCCTGCCTGGCCCCCAGCCCTCCAACAAGCTCGGAGCTGGAGAGGCTGGGTGCCACATTGCCACCCCCTGAAGGGCCTCCCCATTGCTGGTAGAACTGCCGCTGCCTTCCCTACTTGGCTCCTCACCTGTGTGCACCAGGCAGTAGATGCAGATGCCCACCAGGCAGGTGACAACCACAGCTGTGATGGGGATCAGCACCGACAGCGATGAGCGCCGGCTCGACTCTGCCAGGGGATGGGGACTCAGAGGGCTGCACAGAGCTCCAGCCCACATCAACTCTGCAGCAGACAGGGGTATGGAGCACTTACCACAGATCACATCTGAAGTGTTCGTCCCTTTCACCTTCACCACGAGCCCCTTTTCCTCACAGCTGCAGGCAAAGAATGAGACTGCGTCACCATAGTGGGAGCCCCACAGCCATTGGGCTGGGAGCCAAACACGTGCAGTCAGCATCCCCTGGGCCCTGGGGGTGCGTGGTCAGGGCACAGCAGTGGGGCTCCTGGGGTGAGATGGGGATGGAGATGCCAGGGCCCTGTCAGAAGCTGCTGAAACTGCCAGAGGTGGGCATGTGCCTTGGGTTGAGGCACAGGAGGGGGACACTGGGGCTGGGACACTTCAGCAGCTGCAGAACAGCTCAGAGATGGCTCGATGGCATGCCACAAGTGACTCAGTGGGGAGGTAATTTCTGGCCATAGACAGGAGCAAAGTGAAATCCAATGGCTGGCAGCTGAGGCGAGACTAATGCAGTTCAGAGGTAATGCTCACATTTCTACCAAGGAACATGAGTAACTCTTCAGCTGCTTTTTACAGACAGGAGTGAGCTGGGGTCTGGGCCCCATCCCCTGAGGTCTGGCATTCCACGCACACTGAAGGAATGCCACAACACCTGCCACCAACTCAGCCACCTGGGTCTCACTGCACCCTTCTACCCTCGCTCCTGCCCTGCACCAGTCTGGGGCATCCCGGTGCCTCATCCCAGTGCCACAGGGCAGGTGGCAGCAGGGGATGTGCAGAGAGGAACAAGATGGGGCACAGGGTGCAGCTGACACTGACCTTGTCCAGAAGTGGCACGGCTCGGTTTTGGAAGATACATTGGAGAAGGTGCCTTCTTCACAGGGCTCACACGGTGAGATCATCCGGGCTTCAGCCACGGCTGGAAGGGAGTGGAGGTTGCACGAAGGTCAGCAGCAGTGCAGCCCTCACAAAGCTCTGGTAGAGCTCCATGCAGAGGAAGCCTCCATCCCTGGGAGCACCTGAGTTCGATGCCTCCAGCACATGGGGCCCATTGCAAGGATAGGAACCGGCTGGGTCTCACCTGCCACAAAGCCAAAGCCCTGCTTGCAGGGCTCATTCTCCACGCAGGTCTGGCAGCTGGCATCAGAGCAGTGCATGCCAGCCCGGCACTGACACTCAGTGTTGTGCGTTGCATTTCCATGTCTCTTCACGATGAGGCCAGCGTCTGTCAGAGGGAGTGGGGACACAGTGAGGGTGAGCCTGGGTAGCTGTGGGTGAGCCCCTGCAGCCCCACACACTGGGGACATGGAACACTTACTCTCCTCACAGATGTCATGGGGCATGCAGTGCTTCTCTTTAGTCCAGCTCTGCTGGTAGTGACCGTTGTCACAGGGTGTGCAGACAGAGCTTTCTGTGTCGTTGCATTCAGAGGCCAACTTCTTTCCTGCAAGAATGGTTGGTGAGGAGGGATAAGTGCTGGGGCCACTGTGGCATGCTGCTCAATTGCCAAACGCAGCCCCAGCTACACGGCCCAGGGAAGAGAAGGTATTTCTGTACCTGGCTGGCATCGGTTGCAGCATTTGCCCTTGTGCTCATACTGCTTGTCAGAGCAATTCACAGCATCACCGGGCTGCCCGCACTGGAAGAGACGAGACCCATGAAGAGATGCTGCTCTGCCACACTCCTGCACAGCCACACATCCTCCGAGCCGTGCCCCAAGGTGAGGTTTTCCTTGCACCACACTTCCCATGCCTGGGCTAACCACAGACCGCAGCAGATCTGCCTGCACTGCCTGGCACTGCCAGCGCTCTCTTTGAAGTGGGATGGCAGTGGCTCCTGTAGGGCGGCCCCGTACTTTCCCAGGTTTCCTAATGGGTGGTGACTGCTCTTCACCTTGGGCCTCTGCCAGTGCCACCAGCGCTGCAGTGCTGGGCAGGGGGAGCAGTGCCCACCGTGCCACCAGTCCCTTCCCCGGGCAGGAACGTCAAACCACACAGGCTGCTGTCTCCTCGCTTGGTCACCCCCGACATGGTCCTGTGGGCTGTCCTGGTGTGAAGGGGCACTGCAAGGCCTGGCTTGTGATGCCTGACCCTGTACAAGGGAACTGACCCCCCCACCATGCGTCTGTGACTTCAGGCAGGAAGGGGAACCGAAAGGGTGCTCAGACACCCCACCCTGCCTCTGCCACTCTCCCCAGGGCCCGACCTTGCATGGAACCCACAAGACCCCACAACAGGGCTCAGCCATAGGCTGCCACAGCCCCTCCAGCAAGGACAACATGCCGGTCCCATGCCTTGCCTCGACACGGGCCGGGACTCCTGCTGACAGGGAACTGCCCACATTGCCCTCTCCGCTCCTCAAATTCACGGCTGCGCCCCAAACAACGGCGACAGGGATTTTGGGGCGAGGGGAGGCAATATGGAGTAGGAAGAATAGAAAACGCCGAGCCCTTGCCGGGGGAATCTCAACCACGAGAACGAGGAACGACGAAGCTCTGCGCCCGGGAGCAGGAACCCCTAGGGGCACCCAGCCAGGGGCTCCCCGCATCCTTCCCGGCACCGCGCTGGACGACGGCCCCGGGCCGCTCCCGCCGGGACCGGAGCTCAGCGGCCCGACGGCGCCGGGCGCTCTCACCCGGAAAGCGTTGCCGCAGCCCGGCCGCCCTGCGGGCCCCGCGACACACAGAGCAGCGGCGCAGCTCCGGCCCGGCCCCGCTCCCCGGCCCCGCGGGACGCCGCACTTACGCCCAGGAGCAGCGCGCAGAGGAGCCCCAGCAGCCCGAGCCGCCCCATGGCCCGAGCCGCGCCCATCCGGTCCGATCCGAGCCGTGCCGCCCGTCCCGTCCCGAGTCCAACCGAGCCGTGCGGAGCCGGGCAGCCAATATTAACGGCTCGACCCGTTTCCGCCCAGGAAGGGGCCGCAGGGGCCGCCCATCCTGCAGTCACCGAGCTTGCACTCCCGCGACGAAGTCCCCACCGGCAGCCCCCGCCGCCCCGGGACTTTCCCGGGCCGCGGAGCGTAGCCGAGAGCTGTGCGGGGCCGGGGCGCTTCCCGCCGTCCCCCCGCACGGCGCCACCGGCCCGGCACGGCCGAGCTACGGGTGGATATCAGCATGCAGCTGCTTCCAGCTTCTTTCTGGGTGAAGGAGGTGCGGCCGCAGGCGGGAATCTGCCATGGGAAGCAGAGGAGATCTTTGTTCTGGCCCCAACAGCTTCTTCCTCAGGCAGAAGTGTGAGGTTTCACTTCACTTTTAAAAAGTCCTGAGAGCCCCTCAGCGTTCCCCACAGGCTCTGGTATCTGCATAGAGTTCCCAGAAACACAGCAACCCGATACGGGAAGAGGCAAAAGAGCAGCAGGGCTCTGAGCCTTCCCACCGCCCCGACTCCCTTCCCTCCGTCCCAAAGCAATCCCCAAGGAAGTTCCCATCCCTTAAGCTCTCCGGACACTTCCCCATATGCAGGTTTGCAGCGTGCAGCGCGTGCTGTGGGGGGGACTTTCAGCACCATCCCAGCACAGCACTGCCATCACAGCCTCGAGGATACCGCGTATGGTGCCGCCATCCTCCCCGTGGGCACCGCTGCAGGAATGGCCCTGCTTCCAGTGCTGCAGGAGTCCAGCTGTGTCCCAAAGGCTGACCCCAGGTCCAGCTGCAGCCCGCAGCCCTGCCTCCCGCTGTTGCCCCGCGCTGTGCCCTGGCCGCAGGCCATGCACTCCACATTCCCCGCCATGATGTCATTTCCCAGAACCGATGCACTCAGGTGCACCCAGAGCCCCAGGGAGCTGTGAGGGCAGAGCCGAAGCCGAAGACACGCATGGGGATTTCTGGGCCCGCCACTCGCAGGCTCAGCCTGGGAAGTCCCGACGATGTCTGGGTGCTGCTGCAGATCGGGACTGTGGCACCAGGCTCATCCCGCACCGGCACTCCCGGCCCAGCTCCCGGCGGCGCCCGCTCACCGCCCGGCGCAGCACACAGCGCCCATCCGCTCCACGGCGGCCTGAACGCGGTGGGCGTCGAGAGCGCCGCCCCGCGGCCGCGGCCCCCGACGGACTACAAATCCCATGGTGCTTTGCGGAGGTGGCCGCGAGGCACGCCGGGAGCCGTGCTCGGCGCGAGGCCTCCCCCCATCCGCCGGCAGTCACGGCGCCGCGCCGTACGTCAGTGCGTCGCGCCGCGCCGCGCCGTAAAGCGCGAGTCAGCGCCCTTCCGGCGGCTCTCACCTCCGCGCTTTGCGGCGGCGCCGTGCGGCAGCGGCGGTTGGCGCCTTTGTCCTGGCGGGCGGCGGCCTGAGGCGGAGCGGGCCCGGCGAGGCGGTAAGTGAGCGGCGGGCCGCAGGGAAGGCGTAGCGCAGCGCGGGGCTCCGTCCGTCTCGGGGCCGCGGGGAGGCGGCGGGCGGCGCCGGAGGGACCCTGTGGCCGCCTGGGAAGGGCCGGGCCGAGCGGCTCGGAGCCTCGCGGTGAGCTGTGGGTTCCGGGCGCCGCCCGTTTGCCACCGGTAGGGTTTTATTCGTTTCGTTCTGCCGTGCCCGGGATCGCGGCGCTGGGTGTCGGAGCCGCAGTTCTACTCTATGGGGTCGGTGACTGCGGGGCCCTCCTCAGCACCGCGATCGCCCAGCGGCGGCTGGAGGCCCTGAGCGCTGTGTGACACCTCGGTGCCGGGCCGTGCTTGGAAGGCGAGCAGCCGAGTGGAAAGCTGGGGCTTCCTTCCTGCTGCCGCCCCTCGAGGAAAGAGAAGGGAATCTTCCTTAAGAACTTCCATGCAGGAAGGAAAACCTGTCACACTGTGAGTGTCTGCGAGCAGCCCGAGCTGTGCTGTCGGAGCCCATCCTGCGCGGTGCCCACCTGGCTGCTGTGTCCCCATCCCGTCCTGCAGTGCTGACTCCCTGTCTGACTCCAGCCTGCTCCCTGCCCTGTGCTTCCCTGCTGACCTTGGCAGAGTGTTGGGTTTCTTTTCCCTCAGCTGCAATTGTAGGACCCAAATCTAATGCCTATGTGAGGAGAAATGGGGCGAGAGCTGCTGCTTCTGATGGGGTGGGTGAAGCTGTGTGTGTAGCAGGGGAGCAGACTCACAGGAGGACTGAAGCGAATAAGATGTAAGCGCTGACCTTTCCTGCTGGTTTTGGGGTGTTTCTGCCCCCTTCCTGTTCTGGAGGTTCAGTTCATACTGAAACAAAGCATTACAGTGGGAGATGTTCTCTGCCTTCCTCTTCTGCAGAACTGTGGGAAGGAGGACAAGTGATACAAATGTAAATTCAATTGTCTTTTAAAATAAAAAATCATAATCCAAGTGGTATGCCTCAAATCCTGAACATGCTCATTTCTCATGCTAAGTGTGGTAGAAGTACTTTTGTGACACCATTTAAGCTTTTGGGTGTTTGGCGTGTTTATTTAGATAATGCTTTCAGATTGCAGTGAATGCAGATTAGAGGCTGTGTTGGTTGAAGGCATCTCATGGCAGATACCAGAAGTTTCTGTTGATTTACTCAGCTTCACAGTATTTTTTTTCCCCGAGTTCCTTCCTATCCTGTATTTCTGCAATGGATGCTCAGGGAGGGATTACACTTCACTCTTCAAATAGTTTTCGACCTTGTAGGTTCATCTTGTAATGATGCATCCTGGATGGGTTTTTTCTTTTGCTTGGGCTGATGGGTTTGGTCTGGATGCTGCGGGTGGATTTGTTTCCTTCCCAGTGGTGTGCTGGAGCTGTGGGTGCAGTGGATGTTGCTGAGTGCTCCAGCTGGGTGTGGGGGTGGTGATGTTCCCTGCTGTGGACCCGCCTTCAGTGGGAGGTGGTGGTGGTGGGGCTGCTCAGCAGTGGCACGAATGAGGAACTGCTCTCCCCTTTGGGAAAGGGATCCAAGTGTGGTCACTGAAGCGCATTTAAAAGTACTGTGTGACATCTCACTGAAAGCCCATCGAGAAATAATTGGGTCCTGTTGTGTGATGTGGAGTGTTTCCTTTCTGCTTGTTAAAATACCGCTTAAACCTCAGCACTTCTTACCAGTGAACAGAAGAAACAGATAAAACAATGGGTGTATCGGAAAGCTGCATTTTCTTCAGTAAGAAATGAGTTTAAATTCTATTTTAGCTTGGAGATAAATCACTAAAACACATCCATGAAGTAGATCAGGCTTCCTACCTCTCGGTGTTACAGGAAGCTCACCCCAGATGCTGCAATGCACGTTTTTTCCTGCCTTCTGTGTCAGTTGTATTAAGATTTCTCTGGAGCGAAGCTTGCGTCAAACAGACCCGGTTGGCTTCTAGTCTGCAAAGCTGTTAAGTTTAATCTTGTTCCAGTTTAATTTTAATGTCGTGGATTGAAATTATATGCGTGGCCATTTCTCTTTTTTGCGAAGAGTTGGATTTGGAACGAAAGCAAAATGGCCCGAGGACGCAAGAGCAATAGCATCAAACAGAGCGACTTCACTAACAGCACCAACCCTCAGGATTTAGAGAGAAGACTTTTTGTCGGCAATTTGCCCACAGACCACATGACTCGTGAAGAAATGGAAGAGATATTTTCAAAATATGGCAAAATCAGGGGTTAGTATTTTATCTTATGCCTCTCTGTGGCTGGGAATTCAGTCAGAAATATAACTGTCATGCTTGTCGAATGCTGCTTGCTGCTGATGAGAGGAGTGACTAATGCTTTCCCTCAAAAGTGACCTTTTAATGATAACTTTATCTGCCTGCACTTTCTGAAAAAGTAATTCTTTGAGTACTGCTGAAACCCAGCGCGTATGTACGAGCATGCTTTATCTCTGGGGCTGTGGTGCCACGTTATATCAAGCAAATCTGCTCTTTCAAGTGACTGCGCAGTCTCTTAATCAAGTCTCGGTCACTTTGTGGGCTGATACTTTTGGTCACTGCCTTGTCAGAAGGAAGCTGATCTGTCTTTGTGGAACTGTCTAAGAAATACGTTTCAGAGTTCTTAAGCTGTGCATTTTGATCCCAGTAGATCTGGGTCTCCCCTAAAACCTGCCTAGGCCTTTCTGGGCAGAGCCCCTTTGCTTGTTCCAGCTGCTGGGGTGATGTGAGGCCTGGGTGTGGGATCCTTGCTGTCCTGTTCTTGTAACCGGTCTTGCCCTGCTGTTAACTTTTGCAGCCCTCAGCATGTACCATGGCTATGGGTTCGTGCAGTATGACCGTCTAGAAGATGTCCAGGCCGCTCTGGACGGTGAGAAGGGCCGCCTTTATAAAGGGTATAGATTAGGTAAGGAAAACTGACCCCTGCTCTCCTACCTTAGCATGCGTTCTGGTAGACAGAGTGCTTTTCTTTGAAAGCTCTCTGGAAAGATCATTATGTGAAACTTGCCTGGCATTAGTCTAAAGTCACTTTTACCAGGTATGTATTTTCTTTCTGAGTTATTTGCTGTTAAGTGCTGTGTGATTCGTCTGTAGTGTTTTCTCTTGCTACCCGGGTCCTACTCTGAATTTGTTTTTGTGTTAGTGTTTGAATGGACCCATAGCTGGTCAACATGTAAGCCCTGGAAAGTGTTGGGGGGGACTTCACCTGCTTAGTGCTAAAATTGGTTTGTATACTGTTACTGGGCTGCATCTTGATGGATCCAGAGGAACTGGTCACAGAATTCAGTGGCCCATTAGATAAGGACACTTAACTTGGATTTTCTTGCACATGGGACATAATCTGAGTAGCCTTATAAATACAAAGTGCTTTGAAAAGGCCTTTTCAGAAAGATGAAAATAGTCCTTCTGAATCTGCTGGCAGCAAACTGAAACACAAGTGAATGGTTGGAAGTCTGAGCCCGATCTGGTAAATGCACGAGAAACGTAATTTCCATGATTACTTAAAGAAAAGCTGTTTGATGTAGGGAGGAACCAAAGGAGCAGTAAATAGCAAGATGGGGAAGTAACCAGTGGGAGCCTGAAGGTGGAGGTGGTGGCAAATGGACAGGAGGGGAGGAGGCTGCAAGGGGGCATCAGGGCTGGTGCTGCCCAGTCCAAAAGTCGTTACAGGAACAGCTGCAGATGTCTCACATGCTGACATGTAATTATTTGGAAATGATATTTCTAATTAGGAAAGACCACCCAGTCTGCAGTTAATGTTTCTTGATGCTCTTTGTGAAGTCAGGTGTTTTTCCACACAGTTTCCACTTCAACAGCAAGCTTTTAAAAAAAAGAAGTAATAGTAGTAATTAAAAATGACAGCTACCAAAACTGGTCCTCCAAAAAGATTACATCTGAGATTCAGTGAAACAAAGACCTTCTGAAGCTCTTAATGTTTTCCTCTGAGCTTTGGACATTTGGGGAGTTCCTGGGGCATTGCTGGCAGCAGCCCCAGCAGCAAGTGAGCTGTGATCCCTTCTTACTGAGTGCCAGCTGGGGGAGCAGCCCAGTGCACGTCAGCCCTGTCAACCTCGTGTTCTTGTACTGTGAGTTTGCTGGATGAAAGTAGCAGTGTTGATGTAAAGTGCTTTTGTAAGATGTTTGGTTTGATTAAGAAGCTAGTGCAATTAAAAGCACCGTAGCATTAAATGGAGTTGAAATGAATTTTGGTGCAGCGCGGATGAAATTGCTCAGTGTGTTGAGTGGTGTTCTGGAAGAGTTGGTTCCTGGCCATGCTGTGTTTTTGTAAGTGACTTGGAAAGAAAACACATTTTTTTTTATGGTTTAAAAGAGGGAATAAAATAATGAAGATTGAGTCACTGGTGGTGAAATGATGTGGACTTCTTCCGAAGCCGAATGCAGGCAGAACTGAGCTTTTAATAAAGGCAAATGTGAAGATCTGCACCCAGCAAGAGTGCCTTTGTCATCCTTCCCTGTACCACAGTTGTCTGGGAGCTGGGGGGCTTTGGTACGTGTGGGGTTTTGCTGTTGGAAGGCTGCGTTCTGGTCTGCCTGGTTCAAAGGGAAGATGCTAGGCTGGAGAAGCCTCAGAAGAATCTGAAGGCTGAGGAGAGTGAAGAACGTGCCCTAGAGAGAGGCTCAGGGTGCTGTGATCTGTGTTCCAGGCAGACCTGGAGATAAGAGAGTTGTGGTCTGGTAGATGGAGATATGACAAGTCCATAAATGGAAATAAATAGCTCTTTTAAACCGCAAAATAAATGATAATTGGAATCATTTATCGGATCTGTGGTGGTTTGTGTGCTGTGGAGATTCTTTGATCAGAATTGGACGCTTTGCCAAAAGATGAACTCTGGTCAATGCGCTGCTTGACTTGAGGTAGGAGTGCAGCTGAAGAGCCTTGGCTCCTGTGCTTGCTCAGAGGGCTGTGCTGTAGGGTTGCAGCGGCTCTGTCACCTCCAGCTCCTGCAAGATGGAAGATTTTCCCTTTTTTTCCCCCTCAGAAGTTTTGTCAGAGTTCAAGTTCTTCATCTGTACAGACTGTTGGCATGAAATAAAATGTTATGAAATCACTTTGCGTGAGAGAAGGATCCCTGTCAGAGGCGTTTCTGTCTCCTGTGAAAATATTTTGTCCAGATCTAAATCATTCTTTTTAATTTGAAAGAAATGTATGGGATTGGGTGCAAAAAATCGCACACAGAAACCTATGATGGCATTTTAAACAGAATAATAAAAATCTCAAACTGAAAATGCAGATAGTGTCTTGCTTAAATATAAGAATACTTTTCACTAAAGTCAAATGCTAAGTTAAAAATAAATGCAAGGAAGGTAGTGACTTCAGGAATGCAGCGTAACTGGTAGATATAGAGGCTAATAGCACGAAGTGAAGGGCTTTGAGAGTGTCTCTTCTTGGGTTATGCTGAAAGATCCCTAAGTGCTGGGAAGTGTTGTGGTATCTGCAGTGAATGGCGCTGTGTGGATGTGTGACCGTTCAGCTGTGGCAGTTCCTTGTGCTTCCAGGCCGGTGAGCGCTGTCCTGCTGGGTGCCCGGCGTCCCCACGGCTTTTGTGCCTCTGTTTTCTGATAGAACAACAAAAATGAAGTGATCCCTCCTGGAAGTCTGGAAGGATAGTTTGGGAAGCTGCAGCCAGCATTAACACTCAGCCTGCCCGTGAGGCACTGTGTGGTTTGTGTGGCTACTTCTAACGCTCTTGCGAGTCAGCAAAGTTTAAAAAACAAACCAGATTTAGAGTTGTAATTGTTAGGATCTAGGTTTGCTTTTTTCTTTGGAAAGTTCTCAGAATAAGCACTTAATCATTTGTTTGTCCCTGCCCCCCGGTGCATTATTCCATCCTCACTCAGCTGTTACAGAGGGCTGTTTCCTCAGTGTGGTGGTATTGGCCCCTGCTGGTTTGGGGCAGCTTCGCTTTGGTTTAAGGACAGAACGCTGTTTCTTCAGCTCTCTTACTTCTGTATTCCTCTTCGTGGTGTTTTTTGGAGATGCTCAGAAGCCAACCAGCTTTCAAATGTCTGATCTGTTGCTTCTCTCTGCAGTCAGTAGCAGTGGTGCTCAGGTGCACTGTGTTGACTTCACGAGGAGCTCGTGCTTCAGGCTCCTTGCATCCTGCTTCCTCCTACAGGAAGCTGCACAGTGAAGTGCTGCAGCAGTCCCTCAGAAGGCAGTTGCATGTGCCATTTGAGAGCCCTCGTGTTTATTAGCTACAAGGGTAGCAGCATTTCTGCTGAACAGGTCTGGCTGTGAATTTAAGACTGTTGGGCACCAGCTTCCTTTCTCAGAGGTCTTCAGACTCTGCTTTTTCTCCTAGAGTCCATGAGTTGTAATCTGTTTGCTCATAGACTGCAGAAGAAAGAGGTCCTCATATGGAGTGAGGAGTCTGGATGTAGACCTGAACTTAAAGCACTTCACTTGAGCTGTCCACCCTATTTTGAAATCAGAGAAATCCATGAGAATTTCACTGCATCCATTGTACTATCTAAACTTAATAAAAAAACCTGTCAAAGTGACAATGTCTCTTTGCTGAATGAATTTTCTTGCACCATCTGGATGTTGTTAAGCTTAAGTTGCTTTCGTTTGAATTGTGCTGATGATCTTTTTTTTGTTCCATAGCATTGAACAGATGGGTTGATTATTCTTTACAGATATTAATAAAGCAGCGGAAAGAAGAAATATGAATAAGGCTTCATCAAGGTCCAGCCCGGCACGAAGGTAAAGTACCTGGAAGCAGTGAGTTATGCTAGGAAGGTCAGGCTTCTGGGGCACGAGCCCGGCTGCCTGTGCTAAATGTCTGTCTCTCTTCCCTACTGCCACCTCCCCACTCAAATGGAAGAGCTCGAGTGAGACAGCTGGGATGTGGCTGCTCCACCTTCTAAGAGCCCTTCTGGCGCTGGCACCTCAGGAGGCACGAGGGAAACCTCGTGTTTGCTGCTGTCGCTGCAACTAAGTGTTACGTTTTGCAGCGCAGGTTGTAAGAGACTTGTGAGGAAGAATTAACTTGCTGTTTGCTCCTGGCTCGAGCATCAGAATGTGATGCATGTGTGTGAGCCTCAACCGAGGGGCTGCGGTCTTCTCAATGGAGAGAGCTTCGGGATCTTGCCTCTTCTGATACCAAAAAGCTTCCAGTACTGAAAGGAGACTGGAGAAGTGCATGCAAGTAAAGTGCAAGGCAGTGTACGTGTCTCAACATTGCACTGTCCCATCTGTGTGTGTACTTCACTGTCATTGTGCAGAACCAGCCCTCGTCTCTGCAGTTACACCCAGAGGGTGCTTCTGCCTGCCTCCTCTGGCTTCCCAGCCCTGGATGGGAATAAAGCTCCCGCACACCCCTCTGCATATGAAGTCACAGGCATGTGGATGAAGACCTCCTTTTTGGTAGCACTGCCAGGGAGTGCTCGAAGACATGCTGTGGCCACCGTTTGGTATAAGGTGTGCTTTTCTTCCAGTTATAGTATAAAGCTTTGCACCCAAAGGAGTGTTGCATCTGGATTTGAAAATAATCAAGCTCTCACATGCCCAGTGTGTTCTACTAGCTTGACCTGATTTAAAAAAAAAAAAATAACAGCAAATGGGGAAGAAAGTGTGACTTGTGACATCTACCACCAAAACTCAGAGAAGGAGCATCTGCAATCCTTGATGTTTTGTATGTGGTGCATTTCTCCTGCATAGGGCCAAGTGCATGGACAGCAGGCCCAGGAAATGCTTCATGCACGAGGCCAGATGTTAAGTTATGGATGAGCAAGCCGTGGGCCTGGGTGCTGTCAGATGTGCTTGGCAGTGGCATGAGAACCACAAGAATGCCTCAGGTGGTGGTGACAGACCTTTGGCCTTGGTGATGCTGCAGCATTTGATGACGAAGGTACCCAGGTAGTGCTGCAAGTGTGAGAAGTAGGTGCCAATACCACGGATGTTGGACCTCAGGCCACGTTGCAGAAGGTGTGTGGCAGGCACCAGTGCTGTGGGCATTGGGATCTGTGTGATCCTGCACGCACACGAGTCTGTGCCCCTAAGGAGCACTGAAGGCATGTGAGCACTGGGTCTGGACCACCGCCGTGGCTGCCAAAGGCACAGGGGCACTGCCACAGGCACAGGACTCAGCTGGTGCTGTGGATGCCCTGGCCCTCCCGTGCTGCTGGCGCTTGGTTCCGAGCAGCAGCAGAGGCACAGACAATGATAAGGATGCAGGCACTGAGTCACGAGCAAGGCAGCAGAGACCGGACTCTGCACCGCACTGCAGGTGCGTGAACAGCAACTGTGGGCCGTGGGTTTCTGAGCCCTGCTGCAGGCCTGGGCAGTGGTGTGGGCACTGCAGGAGGTGGGCTGTGGTGGTGGAGGCAGGAGGCTGCTGTGCCTGCATGCCTCTGCTGGCAGCAGGTCAGAAAGCAGAGGGACCCAGCCCGCTGCCACGTCTGTAGTTAAGCTGCAGTTGTGCACTGTTTGCTGTGGATCTTTGTCTCTGCAGATAACGTGGCCTCTTCCGGTCACCCCCACCCCAGATGGAATAAATGTCATATTGCAAAACAATTATACTGCATCTGGCTGTTTTGCTACGTAGTCTTACAACTACAGAAAGGTCAGGTACTCAGTGTCCATCAGAGCAAAGCCCAAGTTTTCCCTGAGCTTCTGCTGTCGCTCATTGCAGGATGGGGGAGGATGGGGTAGGGGAAGACAACATACATCTCCTCTGGGCTGTGGTTTTGTACAGATCTCAAACAAAAAGTGGATTTGTGTGCCCAAGAGAGTGAAGGAGAATGCACTTGCTTTTTTCTGAGCACGATGTTTCTATAAGGGGAAAAGGCTTGATATGCTTTCGGCGGCATCACAGTAGTATGTCCCAGTATTTGTTTTGTATATGAAATTCAGAATGTCGACAATGCTGTGTATCTCTCCAAACAGCTGGGTGTATAAGCTTCCAAAGTCTGCACTTGGCTCTGCACGTCCTTCTCATTACTGTCTGCTCTGCCTCATACTGAAATGTGAGTGCATCTGACTTGTTGCTCCTGCTGTCTTCTCCAACTGACTACACAGTCAATGCAGTGTAGTGGAAGTGGATTTATATTCTGCTCATCTTTCATAATCTAGATGAGTCTGATAGAAGACTTTCTATTTACAAAACAGACTTGAAAAAGCTTTTTTTTTCTTTCCCTGTGGTTGCCAGTATCATGTGGAAAGACCATTCCAAGCATGTGAAGCTCAGTAGTTTCTCTGCAAGATTTGATTAGGTTGGGTTTAGACTAAAAGCTGTGTTTTCTTTGGAAAACAAATTATGGCCTGGAGAAAAACCTACTGCTATGGGAAAGATGAAGCCTGGAACGTCGCCCTCTCCTCTGAAGACGGCGTGGTACAAAGTCTGAATGAGCTGGATCATTCAGATGTGACAGAGAATCCTGCTCTCGATGATGATGTGCTGTTGGCTGGGTTTGGTACCCTCTTAACACGGGGCACCATAAGACTGACTTTCTCCAGGATCTGCCCGTTCCCTGTGGGGACACGCCGTTAGCTCGTTGTTTCTGCTCGCAGCACAGAGCCAACCACAGCACAGAGCCTGTGTGTCGCTGCTCCCAGCCAGCTCTTTTTGAATCATGTGCCAGTAACAAATTATTTCAGGGTTCTGCTGTCAGTGACTTGTGAATTTAACGGATCCTTGAATGCTCCTAGCTGTCCCGTATTTCTGGGTCGCAGGATGCAGCACCTTACGTTTTCTCAAGGAATTTGCAAGTGCACGTTTGATAGATGATCCATAGCTGACGGTGGAGGCCGGAGGCCTTGAAATGGTGGTTTCTGAAGTGCCTGTTCACTCCTTCCACAGGTGTTCTACAGTTTTAGTGATGCTCCAGTAGGGAGCTGTCTCGGAGTCGTTTAACTGGGATAAATGTTGCAATTAAGATCTTCTCCGAATGCGTTTGCTTTGAGAACTATGTTTTGGGGCAATTCTTGTTATGGGATCAGAGGGAGGATTCGGTTGCCGAGAGAAGGTTCGCTTTGGTATCTCAGGTAAGAGACGCGGGGTAAGCTGTGCGGGCAGCAGGCTAACAGTTGCCCTGGTGTTTCCTCAGAGAGCCCTATGCCTATGGGGATGGCCGCGATAACAGACGCGATCGCTCCCCTCTGCGGGGGAGCCCACGGAGAGACCCCAGAGATGGCAGGGATGGTAGAAACGGGCGAGATTCCAGAGACACTCGAGATATTCGAGCCAGAGACGTTCGTGATGCCAGAGACCACAGAGACCCCCGCGACCTGCGAGACCTTCGAGACCCCCGGGATATCAGAGATCCAAGGGACTTGCGGGACCCTCGTGACGTCAGAGATTTTCGTGACCCACGGGAGCCGCTGTACGATCGATACAGGGACCCACGGGACATGAGGAATCCGAGAGACATGAGGGACCCGCGGGACGTGAGGGATCCGCGGGATATGAGGGACCCTCGGGACCCTTTGTACAGGTAATGCCCACGTGTTTTCGTAGCATCCTTGCCTTGCGGTTACATCGCTTTGGGTGGCGCTAGTCCTTTAACATAGCAAAATTGCTCTGGTCGAGGGGAGCAGCTGGCTGCCTCGGTAATGAAATTTGAGGAAGGTTTGCGTGCGGCACATTGGAGCATGGGAACCAGTGCTGCTTGTGTCCATGTTGCAGACGAGACGAGCCTTACGAGCGCTACCTGCGCGTGGACGACTACTACCGGCGGAAGGACGACTCCTACTACGACCGCTACAAAGAGCACTTTGACAGAGCGCCAGTGAATTCAGAAGGTCAGTGCCTTGGAGACTGGTGGCTTTGTAGGCAGAACCGCGTTCTCCTCTGGGAGGATGTAGATACCTGCAGTGCTAAGGATGGATGTGTCCACAGCACTGCCTTCTGTGCCACTAGGTGGCTTGGGGACTGAGCACAGCTGCGTGCACCGCACTGCTCTCAGCAGATCCAAAGAGCCTTGTTTGTTCTGTCTGTCTGTGGCTTGGTTTCAGACCGTCTGAAGCGCGAGGAGCGCCGCCGAGAGGAGCTGTACCGTCAGTACTACGAGGAAATCAAGAGGCGCTTTGATGCTGAGAGACCCGTTGATTGTTCTGTGATAGTGGTGAATAAGCAGACAAAGTAAGAAAGTAGTTATGACTGCATTTGTTGTGGAGTGGTGGTAGATGGAATTAAGCTTAGTCATGCCTTGAAGCTATTTTTCATACAGTTTCCCTTGAGAAGAGTGGCTTTAGAGCCTTCAGAAAACCACAGCCTCTGTTGCTGTTCTAGGAATGCTGAGTGGTTGAAGAGGAGGAGAAATACTGTTATATCTTGCACTTTACTTACATTGCCTTCTTGTCAGCTTACAGCATGTCTTCTCCCAAAACTTTACATTCTCTTTGTATAACCCTGCTGTCATATCAAGCTATAGCAGCCAGTACTCGTATCATTCAGCCCATGAATAACAGAACTTGTTCACGTGTGCAATCAGCAGATAGCACAGAGATGTCGATGTGGAGTCACAGGGTTGTCCATTTCAGAGCTCCTGTCAGATTGAAAGGAGCTAAAATTTGACTGCTTCAGCTCTGTTCAGTCAGTGGTTATCTGATCTAGATTGCTGTCAGATACTGCTCAATACTGTTAATCAATGTGCAAGACATAAAATCACTGCTGGCAGTAGTTGTGAACGATATCAAAAGCATGTATGTAATTAACAAAATCTCATGCAGCAGTCTGAACGCTCAAACCTTCTTATTGCATTAAATGTGAAACTTCTAATTCTAACTTCTAATATAGAAATAAAAATGCAGTGCCAGTAGAAACATGTGCTTGCTTTTGCTGGAAGCAAAAGGGCTGAAAGCAATTTTAGGAGTCAAATAGGCTTGTGTCAAAAATGCTGGCGTGTTCTGTGGTTTGGAGGGCAAGCAGAGTGTTGGGAGCAAGGGGTTACTGCTGCACCTGGCACAGTGCAGGGAGTGCTGTGGTGATGGCACTGGTCTGTTCATCTACAAATGGAATTATTGAGAAGTAGCGAGGATCGGTGAAGTAGGGAAAAACAAATCTGAGATGCAGCACACGAATGTGAAGGGTTTGTTTCTGTACATTTCTGACTTGTGAAACTGCTGGCTTTGCTTTGTGGCAGGGAGTACGCGGAGTCGGTGGGGCGGAAGGTGCGGGATCTGGGCATGGTGGTGGACCTGATCTTCCTCAACACAGAGATGTCACTGACTCAAGCCCTGGACGATGTGAGCAGAGGAGGATCTCCTTTTGCTATTGTCATCACTCAGCAGCATCAAGTTCACCGTTCTTGCACTGTTAACATCATGTTTGGCACCCCACAAGGTACTGAGGGCTTAGCGGATTGCGTAGGTTTGCAGTCGCACCAAACAGCACGAAGCACTGCTCTAGAATAGGTTTTCTCCAGCAGTTGTTCTTCTGTGCTGTGTCTTACAGGTCTAATGTATGAGTTAATGGCATGTCATAAATGTGAACCTCATGATTTGCAAAATTCTGCAATACCTGATTGTCAGAAGGACTGTGTAATTTCTACCAGGAGAGAATCCTGTCAGAGGGTTGTGCAGGCAAGCCAGTCTTATGGCTGTGATCATAAGCCTGTTTAGGCATTGTTCACTGAAGTAGATTTTTGGCTGCAGCTAAGCTTTCAAAAGTTACTTCTCTCTTGTATTATCAGATAATGCTTTGTCAGGTTCGTCTGTGGTAGTGAACACCTCAGTGCATGCTTTTTGTGTGCTTATTGACTGAGGAAGCTGGTTTCTTTTAGCACCTGATGCGGTTGTGGCGGGGTGTTTCCCTCAATTCCAGTAGGCATGCAGCTCAAGCACACTTTCAGTGGGCTTTCTACTGCCTTTTGGTTTAGTTCTTAACTGCTTTAGTTCGACATCTGTTCCCCTGCCAAGGTTTCTCCTTCACTGCAGCAAGGAGCGTGTCAGATCTGGTAAGAACTCTGGCAACTGATTCGTGCACAGATCTTTTGTAGGCATTAAATATTCTTCACTTGATCTTTAGCATATCCCCGTGACTGTGCTGCTCTGGGAACCAGAGATGAGATGTGCCTTGAGAGTGCAATTCTGGAGCCTGTCCATGGGCTCATCCGATTGAACAGCTGGAGCTCTCTCTTCTCAGAGCACAGAGAATTTGTGTGAAAGGTAGAGGGAGCTGTTTCTCTTTTTATTTGAATGAGAGGCACAAGCGGCCCTTCTGGGCTGGTGTGAAACCTTCTAGGAGCTCACGGCTGAAAAAGGAAGGGTTGGCCTTGCTGGATGATAGCTGTGAGACTCCTGTTGGCTCAGGAAATGGAACTCTTGCCGTGTGCCAAGGGAGCTTCCCACGTCTGTGCTTAGAATCCCTGGAGGTGCTGCCTGCTGAACGAGACGTGCTGGTGTGAGTGAGGGAAGGCGCCTCCAGCTAACGCCGCTTTGGTTTGCTCACAGTGCTTCTTTCCCTCGTGCAGAACACCGTAACATGCCCCAGGCTGATGCCATGGTGCTGGTGGCCAGGAATTACGAGCGCTACAAAACAGAGTCACGGGAGAAGGAGCGTGAGGAGATCGCCCGGCAGGCTGCCAAGATGGCAGATGAGGCCGTTCTGCAGGAGAGAGAGCGGCCGCCCCCCATGGAGGAGGGGGCCAGGGGGGGCCACCCCCACCCTCCGGGCATTCAGACTCTATTGAACCTTCTGGCAGACAATCGGTATCTAACTGCTGAGGAGACTGATAAAGTAATTAATTACTTGAGGGACCGGAAGGAAAGGTTACTGAGGGGGAGCACTGATTCTCTGCAGGGTGAGTATCTCAGCCCTGAACGGCACTAGCAGTCGTATGGTTCTGTGGGACAGAATGTCAATACTGGGGTTGTAGGGGAGTCCTAGTGTTGTAACATCCTTACAGAGTGCCTTCTTTATGGAGATGGATGTGTGTCCAGGAGTCCTGAGACTATTCTGGTCTTCACGTGACAGAAGCTTTACATGGGATTCTCTCAGGGAAACCACAATGCTCCCTAACTGGCTTGGCAGCTCCACAAAGGGCAACAGTTCTGTCGAGTGGTTTGGGTTCCCCAGAGCAGTGCAGCATTTCTGATTAGAGGGTGGCTATTTCCTGAGGTCTGTGTCCTTAGTAGCTATCTCACCAGTTTCCTTTAGGTGTCTCTTCAAGGACCTCTGCAGAGCTTTAACTCCCTTCCTTTTCTTCCCCAGCACCCATGTCAAGGCCGTCTCTGGGAGCACCTTCAGCGCCATCCCTGGGCAGTCAGTCCAGCCTTCCAAGCTCTCAGACTCATCAGGGTTCACAGCCTCTGGTTTCTGCTCCTTCTGTTCCAGCATCCTCTGCTAATCCTCAGCAGGAGCTCCAGGCAAAAATCCTCAGTCTCTTCAACAGTGGGGCGGCAGCAGCAGCTGTGGCAAACAGCAGTTCTGCACCCACTGTGGGCACGTCGGGTGGCACTCCCAGCCAGAACTTCACTAACATGACCAGCAATCAGGCCCGATCGGCACAGATGAGTGCTGGAAATTTAAACCCGGCCCAGCAGAGGTTGCAAACTCCAAACACTCAGCTTCCTTCTCTCCAAGGCCCTTCCAGAAATGCAGGTCCAAGACCTGGAGCTCCTCCACCAGCTCAGTCTCTTTACGGTCAGCACCAGAATCGTCTCCCCGCGCCTGGCGCCGTTCCTGCCCAAAGGCCAGTTTCGTCTGGTATCAACTTTGACAACCCTAGTGTACAGAAAGCCTTGGACACCCTGATCCAGAGCGGTCCTGCACTCTCCCACCTAGTCAGTCAAACAGTGGCCCAGGGCCGAGCGGGGTCCTCCACCCAGCAGCCCATGGGTTCCTACCAGCGACACTATTAAAGCTGAGCTGTCAAACCCTTTTCCCTACCCTTTGTCATTCCATATTTCTAGCTGTTTAAAGAGTCTCCTGTCCCTGACGTGGGACAAATGCCCCTGGATATGCATGTCCTCTCCACTTCGTTGAGAGTGTACTCCCAGTGGCATTGCTGCTGAGTGTTATAGTGCTGCCCTTCCTCACCTTGGTCTGGATAGCAGTGTTTGGAGAAGTCTCTTCTGTTTTCTCAGTGGCAGGATTTGCAGAGAGCCACTTTGGGTATTCACTTGTTCTGTCCAAGCCCGGGAGTTGCTGCGATGGCAGCCCTGCATTTTCCTCACTCCCGTGAATGGGTGCACCTTCACACTGTGGTGCTTTCTGGTCTTAGTATAGATTTGGGCCCATTTTTGGGAAAATGACACGAGGCTGAGAAGAGCAGTACCTGCCTGGGCCTTCCTGGGGTTGCAGGTTTTTGGAATGGTCACTGTTTCTATGCTTTTTTTCTTTTATTTCTTTCTCTTGCAGTGCCATGTAAGAGGAAATGCAGAGGTAGCTCTGGCAGCTGACCTCACGTGGCGTGTGGCTGCCTGCTGTTCTATAAGCCAGGCAGTGCTGTGCAGTCCTGCAGCTGGGCTGTGCTGTGCTGTCATGGCACAGAGAGGCTGGCAGAAGCACCTCACCTTGCCTGGCGTATGGGAGCTGACAGTTTTGTTCTGACTGCAATGGGGGATCTGAAATGGGGAGATCTTCCAGCCGGGGCAGAGATTTTAAATGGTCTATTGATAAAACAAAACAAAATCAATCCTGCACCCAAGTAATCAATTTTAAGATCAGTCTATTAAATTCTATGTATAAATTTCCTTCTAATCTTGCTTTGGGGCAGCTGGTTACGTTGCCCAGCAGCTCGGCCGCAGCCACGCTGATGTGCTGCTGGACCTGTCTGCAGCCACTTCCCAGGTGGTCGATGTCTGCTCTCTGACACTTCATCTCGGTTGGTGTTTTGCCCATCTCAGGGGGGGAGGCAGTGCCAACATGCAATACTATGATTTTATATGTTCTTTCACCACTTTGGTAGCTGCAGCGGGCAGTTGAGTGGATCAGGCAGTGATACTTCACCGTGTTTTTAACCAGCAACATACTTTGATACCAGAAAACAAAACTTCTCTAACCATGCGGTCCTTCTTTGCACAGCCTTCTTGGAGTCTGTAGGCTTCCTGCAGAACCAAAAGATGCTAGGAGAGCAATGTTCTTGGAGCAGAGGATTTCCTTGTCCGAGGTGGTTTGTGTTGTAGCATTTTTCTCTCTGTGCTGTTAACGAAAGGACGTTACTTTTTAATAAAAAGGCAGGAAAAACATTTTTGTTGCATTTTTTATGCTTCACGGTTTGAGTACTGCTGGAATGTGTAATTCCACTGCTTTGCTTATTCTGCTGCGTTTGCTGCTGCTCTCTTCCAGGTAAGTGCTTCAGGCATTGCCCAGTGCTGGATGCAAACCATACTGTGCCCTTCACTTCAGAATCCCTCTTTGCTTTGCTTTGCTTTGCTTTGCTCCCAGTGTTTCTTTCCCTCGTGCAGAACACTGTAACATGCCCCAGGATGATGCCATGCTGTGTCAGTTCATCATGCTTTGGTTTTAAAGTACTTCTCAGGTGCTTACTGTCATTCAGTGGACTCAGAACTCTGAGTTAGAACAGTTTGTTGGCATGCTCACAAGTTTCAACGAGCTTCAGTTGGGACAAAATCCCTGTAGGTGATAGGTATATTTTAGCAGAGCCGTTGATATGCTTTGGATGAAAAGCACTCGTCTGCTTTTATGCAGGACATCACAAGGGTGAGCAGTCGGCTGCCACGCTGAGCTCTCAGGGTCACGTCAGGCTGGCAGCCCTTGCTGGGGCACCACCGAGCTGTGTGTTAGGGCCAGCGCTCCAGCATCTTCGTGGATGCACCGGCACCGCGCATACGAAGTGATGCTGAATCGCCGATCGGGAGGAGCTGCTGTTGACCTCAAGGGTGGAGAGTTTTTGCAGCGAGATCTGCCGGATGAACGCCTGGGAGCCGCCAGCCGGGTGGGCAGCAGCAGGAGCGCCGTGCTGCGCTGTGCTGCGCCCGCGTGGGGCAGCGCTGAGTCGGCAGGCAGCAGCGAGAGCTGCATTAGTGAACCGGGAGGCCGAGGGCACGGTGACGCCCTGCGAGCTAATGAGAGCTTCCCAGGCAAGTAGTGAAGGGTGTAATAAAATCATTTATTGCATTTTGTGCAGACAGGAGTCTAGAAAAATGAATACAGGTAAAGCAGTAAAGCGTTAACAGGGAGCATTCAACAGCTGAGGAGCCTCTCCTCCATTAATATCTGCACGGAGAACACAGGGTCTGTACTGAGGCGGCCTAATGCACAATAATACTGAAACGGTCACAGAAATTAAATGCAAACCTAATATTCTTTTTTTTTTTTTTTCTTTTTGTTTGATTTTTTTGTTTGTTTGTTTGTTTGCAACCTGTTTTATTTACAAGGTTTTAAACTGAATTGCATTGCTCTGCACACAGATATTTCTAAAACAAAGCATACTCGGTCACTACATGTCTATTGAAGTATTGCACTTGAATAAAAGTCACTTGGATGGACGCAGAACATCTAGCTACGGTGATTAAAAGATTCTCGGATGAATGACCCGGTGATAACATTCATAACAAATATATTGCACATGTAGCACGGAAAGTGGTGTAACCAGCAACTGTCAGACCTGCCTTGTCTGTGCCTTTCCCATCCTGCAGCCCTGGCAGGGGCCTGACCCCTCCTCGCCTCGCTGCGCCCCCCGGCCCTGGCAGCAGGTTGGGGATGTGGGACCCCAAGAGCTGAAGCTGCTGCACGTGGGGCAGCCGGGAGCTCGCGTTCCTGCTGCAGGAGGACGCCGCCTTCACCACAGCGAACAGCGGAAGGATGCTCCTTGGGGAAACTGAACACTCACAGAGGCCAAACGTGCAGGGCTGGGTTTGTAAACTAACATGCAGTGCTGTCTGCTACAACTGGCCCTCTCCAGACCGAAGGTGAGCGCGATCTCGCTGGGAAGCCAGCGCCTGTCCTGCTGCAGCCGGGTGCTGCCTGGCAGGGGTACGGAGGCGGCTGTGCCTGCAGCTGTGCCCTGCTCCTGCTGCAGGGCGAGGATGGCGGGATGCTTTTTTGCCTTTCTGCTCCCTGAAGGAGTCGGGGCTGTGAATGCGGTGCTGGTTGGTGCTGCTGGGAAGCGATGGAGCTGACCTGCCCGCAGAGCAGCGTGCCCCGGCCTGGCTTCATGCCTGTGCTGCAGAGATCTATCCCTGCTGCCCGAGGAAGGCATCTGCCATGCCCTGGTGCTGCTGCTGAGGTCAGGCTCTCTGCTCCATGTAGGAGCGGGCTGAGGCTGCAGGGCAAAGCTGGGCTGAGGGCAGAGGGAGACTGCATGGAGCAAAGCACCTTGTGCAAAGGCAGGGAGCAGCTGGAAGCGTTGCAGGCCGAGCAAGCACGGTGCAGTGAGATGAGCGGGCAGGTGGGTGTGCACAGCCCCTCCTTGCCCAAGTGCTTCACATCATCCTGGGAGGCTGCAAACAGCACAGAAGCTGTGTGTGGCGGTGTGTAGGGGCAGAGCTGAACCTTAAGCTAAACCCGGCCTCCCCATCCCCTACCGCTGGGCACATGGGGCTGCTCTTCTGGCTCAAGCTGCTATCTGTCATCTATCCATTCATCGCAGCGGTCTGTGACAGCCCCGATGCACCTGTGCAGATTGCTGAGCTGCCGTGGCTGAGTGCTGCCTGCGGCCGGGGCTGCTGCTGGAGAGATGGAGGCACTTTGGGAGTGGTGCAGATGTAGGAGCAGGGTACTGACAGGCACAGAGGTGCAGCTGGGGCTTGGGTTTGGTCCGGGAGTGTGTCCAAGGAGTCTTAAAGCCAAAAAAAAAAAGAACCAACAAAAAGAAAGCAAGCCAAGAAAAGCCAAAAAAAGCCCACAAACCACTTGTTTGCTATCTAAGCAGCCTCATATAGCTTTGGCCTGGAACTGGAGGAGTAGAGGAGCTCTGCAGAGGAAGAGGGCAAGGAGCTGTTCTGTGCGAGGGCAGGGGAGCAGCACTGTGCACGGGGCACAGAGCAGCCACAGCACTGCCAGGAGAGGGCAACTCTTAGCGGGCTGCACTTGGAGTGGAAGCTCAAATCTGCTGTGAAACGAGTTCAGAAAAGTCCAGTAATTTCTTTTCCCTGAAAACTTTTAAGAAGCTGAATTGAGAAGAGCACGAGCCCCTGACCTGGCCCTTCCCCGGACCCTGTGCAGGGGCGGCCATCACACCTCCGTCCCCACAGCCCGGTGCTAGCAGAGCCCTGCATCTCTCAGTATAGATATAGATCTCTATATATAGACTTCATCTGGTTCTATTAACATAAATATGATCACTTTAAAAATACACGTACTGTATTATGTACACTATGTACATGGGCCCTCGGCGCCGCTTCCTGCACGGTTCCTGGAACCGTTCACATTTGTTGAGAGCTCCTCAGTTTCTCTGAATGAGAATTGCTGCTGGGGAGAGGGGGGCGGCCCTGCGACCGCTGCCGGGCTCAGGGCTGTTTGGGGGGCAGCTCTGGGGCCATGGTGGGATGGGGGGACCGGAACGGGGCCGGGTGCTGCCCAGAAATAGGACAGAGGGGTCCCCGCTGCCATCCCGCACCACAGGGCCTGGCACAGGCGCTGCAGTGGGGCCGGGGCCGATCGGACACATTGCATATACTGAGAACCACCCAGAGCTGAGCGTTCCGGACCCCATGGCAGCACCTGTGCCCGGGGCCAGGGATAAAAGCCCCAGTGCACAGCAGGGTATGGGGCTGTCGGGACCGACGGTCAGCCAAAGAGGGGTCCACACAGCCCCCAATGCTCCCAGCATGGCCGTGGAGCTTCTGTGCCAGGCCCAGAGCCGGCGATGCCTGGGGTTAGCAGCATCCACAGTCCCACAGCCCCGGGGCAGCTCAGGCTGACTCTGCACACCGGTGGGACCTCTGCTCTGCTCCGGGCACCACAGCTCCGCACAGCAGCTGCAGCACGAGCACAGAGCAATGCCTGGACAGAGGGGGTTGGGGCCAGCGGGAAGGGGACACACAGCTCCACCCAACCCGGCCAGGGCTGCAGTGGCACCGCTGCTCTCCAGCATCCCGCCCCACTCGGCTGCCCCCCACCCTCACCCCCTCCAAACCATCACAACTGCCTCTCGGTGAGCGTGGCCCACGGCCTCCAGATGGGCGGTTGGGTCTGTCCAGGCCCAGCACGGTCCTTTCCAGGGTCGTCGGGTGCTGACGGAGGTGGGGAGAGGAGCATCTGGCGAGGAAAGCATGCTGGTGGCCTCTCTCTTCTCCCAGCACCTCTGTGCGGTGCGAGCATCAGGCAGCGGTGCCCAGCCAAGCTGTGTGGGACGGCAGTGGGGCCTGGGGCCCATCGGGACGCAGTGGGCTCCTGCCCGGCCGGGGGCTGCGGGGGCAGCGCTGGGCTCTGATGCTCAGTCCGCAGAACACTGTATATATTTATATATAAACAAAGACAGCAGTGCTGTGACGTTGCAATGAGGAACAGCTGCTCAGGTGCTGGATGCTCCCGGAAGATCTGGTGCTGCAGTTCGAATGGAGAGGTCAGGGGCACGGGCTGAAGGCAGGTGAAGGTTCTGTGCACCGGCTGCCATCGGGCTTCTCTCCTCCCTCCAGGAGCTCGGTGCGGGGTGGTGGGGCTCTCGGGGTGCGGACAAACCTTTCTCACGCCGTGTTTCAGGAGTAGATGGTGATGACCTCCCGGCCCCCGCCACGCACCAGCAGCACTCGGTCCAGGCGCTCTGTCAGCACCTCCAGGAACTCCATGTCTGTGCTGCCGTCAAGGAGGAACGAGGGGTGGAAACAGGGAGCCCGCAGAACCCACAGCAGGGGGTATCCAGGCTGAACACTGGGCAGTGCCCTGTGATGCCTGCAAGGAAGTCCCCGGCCCCGCAGACCCTGAGGAGGGACTCTCAGCCCACCCCCAGAGCAGTAGGAAGGATACAGTTTTCATCCCCTTTCCGGTTGCGGGGTGGCCCTGGCATGTTGAGCAGGACCAGCTTGGCCTTCTGGGACTTCTTCACAATCACCTCGTTAAGCTTCACAGCCGTGTGCATCCTCCGCACGTTTGACTGGTTCCTGGGGAGACAGCACACGTGGGTGGGGGCTGGGCACAGGGATGCACATGGGACCACAGGGAGCAAAGGGCAGGGCTGGAGCTGGGCTGTGGCACAGCAAACCTCGCCGGCATCAATGCCACAAGCAACCACCAATGGGTGCAAGGAACTGCCTTTGCACATGGGGCCCACGAGTGCCACCCCCCAACCCCCCCGCTCCCAAAGCAATATACTTACAGGTTCTCCCACTCCCTGCCAGGATCACAACGGGGTGGGGAAAAAAGAGAGAGAGAAGAGGTGAGTGCCAGGCGTGCACCCAGTGTGCCCCAGCACCCAACCGCCACTCTGCACAGGGACCCCCCCACCTCCCACCCTCCCCGCTGTCAGGTGGGTGTGCAGGGACCCGGCTGCAGGCCCCTGCTCAGAGCAAGGAGGGACACGTGGGCCAGCGCCCGGGGCACGGTGACACAGCAGCAGCATGTGGGGCCGTACGGCTTCATGTTGAAGAAGTCCTTGATGCCCTCGGGGCTGACAGGGCTCTTGCTCTTGTTCTTCTCGGCCACGGACTT
This sequence comes from Tympanuchus pallidicinctus, assembly GCF_026119805.1. Classification (NCBI taxonomy): domain Eukaryota; kingdom Metazoa; phylum Chordata; class Aves; order Galliformes; family Phasianidae; genus Tympanuchus; species Tympanuchus pallidicinctus. The sequence continues at coordinate 3,316,042 of NW_026294722.1, forward strand.
CTCCTTGGTCCAGGTGAGATGCACCTTCTCAGGGCCCGACTCTGCCTCTTCAGCTGGGGACTGGGAGCTGCTGGAGAAGGTGGTGGCGTTTTTGTCGTGGATGAGCTGGACCTGTGGCAGAGCAGAGGCGCGGTGGGCAGGGGCCGTAGCAGCCGGTGTCCCCATCCCCGCCGTCCCCGGCAGGACACAACACGCGGTACCTCACCTCTTCCTCGGGCTTCTCCTCGCCGTCGCCCACCTGCTCCTCGGGGACGTTCAGGCGCAGGCGCGTGTTGGCTGGGTTCTTGCGCCGGATGGAGCCGCGGGACTCATCCGTGATGCTCTGGATCTGTGTGGGGTGGGGTCAGCGCACAGCGGGGCAGCATGGGGGCACGCAGCAAGGCCGGCTGTGGGGCTGTTCCTCACCTCCCGCTCCCGCTCGTTCTTGGTGAGGTGCATTTGCTTGAGGATCTGCGAGCGCTGCTCCATCACCAGCGTCTTCTCGTAGGTGTAGGCTGAGATGTCGCTCTCTTGCTGTGGGACAGAGGAGCGGGATGAGCTGCGGGGCCCAGCCTGCAGCACAGCCCATCCTGGCCCCGCACATCCCCACGGTGCTGTGCCTCCACGTCTGGATCCCCTGCATGCAGAACTCCGGGGAACGGCCCCAGCCCAGCGCTCACCATCTCCACCACCTCCACCTCCGCCGTGATGCGCAGGTGGTACAGGAATGTCGTCAGGTCCTTCTTCATCTGGATGCTGTTGTCATCCATCTGAGCCACCGTGAAGATACGCATCTTGCACTTGCGCCAGACCTGTGAGGGGGGAAAGGAGGGAGCTGTGGGCACCGTGTGGTGAAGGCTGCCCCAGCCCCAGCCCCTGCCCGCCATGGGGGCACAGTACCTTGTGGTGCCGCAGGAGGAAGGGCAGCAGCATGAGCATCCCTCCATCGTGCACGATCCACCAGACATCGATGTGGCCCTCCGAGAAGCGCTCCTGGTTGCCCGGGAACATGGCCACGTTCTTGGCCACCAGCAAGGCCAGGTGCCCAGCCGTGGTCTCCCGCACCAGCTCTGGAGGGAAAGGGCCGCGTCAGCCAGCACCGCTCACGTCAGCACCCTGTGGCACCCATCCAGCTTGCAAAGCCCTACCGATGAAGTTCCTCCAGGTCTGGTGGTCCTCCTTCTGGCGCCAGCTGCGGGGCCAGCCCACCAGCACCGTGTTGTGCTGCAGCCCGCCCAGCCCACTGGACTGGATGAGGTGTGACATGCCGTCCCGCAGGTTGGAGGAGATCACCACCTGGCAGAAGCCCTTCACCTTCTCCGCTTCCATCAGGCGGCGGATGGACTGGCAGCGGGAGAGAAGGCATCAGGGACCGTGCATGGGATGTGGCCCCGCACAGCACCCGCTGCAGACAGCACCCAACGAGCCAGGGCAGCCAGCAGATGGGTGGGGTGCAGGGAGCAGAGCCTGTGGGGTGTGGATCGTGGGGTGCAGAGCCCTGCAGCAGGATGGCAGCGTGGGATGGGGACGGGGGAGGCCCGGCTGTGAGCAGCACCGGCGCATGGCTCTGTGCCGTGCCGAGCAGAGGGAGTCCCCGTGCCAGGGCTCTGACGGGCGGCAGAGCAGCAATTAGAGTTATTTACTCAGAGAAATTATAACATGTCTGCATGGGAGAGAAACTGTTTGCTTCTGAGGGCTTAATCTCATTAACGTGCCGCCTGGCTGGCGCGAAGTGCGAGGGGAATCTCGCTCCAGTTGGGAAGGTTCCTGCTTCACCTTCCCTTGCCTGCACTGTGGGGGCTGTGAGGAGTGTGGGGTGCTCAGCAGAGGGGCTGCACAGCCTGGCAGCACTGCGGCCCCTTGCTGGCACAGTGCTGTGCTGTGCAGCACCAGCCAGGAGCCAGGCCCGTGCCCTGCTGGTACCTGGCATCCCTGGTGCTCTGGGGAGGGGAGTGGGGGTCCCGCAGGTCCCACTGCCCGCGCTGTGCAGTGCTCCCAGCAGCCCCGCAGCAGGGCTGGATGCACCCTGGGGCACAGCAGCTGGGAGGGCATGGGAAGCTCTCACCTCCTCGGCTCTCTGCGCCTGTGGGTGGTTGTCCAGGAAGGTCCCTTCCAGCACAGAGGCCACAATGGTGAGGCCCTTGCCTGCTTTGAGCTGTGAAGTGAAGGACAGGAGCTGTGGGTGCACCACGTTCTGCTCCTGATCCACACGGACCAGAACCAGCAGCTGGGGCCTGAAAGGAAGGTCCTGCAGTCAGCGCCCGCCGCCCTGATGGCTCCCGCTCCCCCCAACCCGCGGCCTCACCTCCAGTTCTTGGTGTGGGGGGGGCCCTCCTCCAGCCGCAGCAGTGCGTAGCGGGCGGCACTCAGCGACAGCCCCCGGATCCCATCACCCCATTCCTTCTCCGCCCTGCGGCACACAGCAGAGCATCACAGGATGTCCACGGCTCCGGCCGCTGGGAGCCCCGGTGACAGAGCGCGGCCGTGGGCCCCCGGCACCTACAGCACCAAGGCGATGTGGGGACCCCCAGCCCTGCAGCCCCCGCCGGGCCCTTACCCGCGGTATTCGATGTACTTGTAGATGAGGCCAGCGATCAGCATGGCGACCAGCGCGTAGTACCAGGAGCAGATGAACATCAGTGCCAGGCACAGGCTCATACCCAGGAAGGAGAGGGTCCTGCGCAAGGCACCACATCAGCACCCTGCAGCCCTGCAGCCCCAGGCCCTGCACTGCCCACTGCTCACCAGTGGTAGTAGCGGAATCGGGGCCGCCAGTTGGGCGTCCGCAGCAGCGTCTGCACGGCACAGGCCAGGTTGACAAACATGTAGCACATGAGGAAGAACCTGCAGAGGGGAGCAGCTGAGCATGGCGCCATGAGCGTGACACGGCACGGCCCCATGCGGAGCAATGTGAGGCTCCAACCCCCCAGAGGCACCCGCCCGGCCACCGCCACACCGAAGGTGCTGCCTACATGGACAGGATGGGAGCCACCTCGTCCAGGGATGCGATCAGGATCCCAATCTCGCAGATGCAGGCGGTGAGCAGCAGAGCCCAGGTGGGCTCCCCGTTGGCTTTGCCATGGCCAAAGACCTGGGGTGGGGGAGGAGAGGGGCGTTAAGGACGCGGCAGCAGCTCCATGCGCTTCACACTGCCGATTGGCCCCGTGCCTGGAGTTGGGGGCAAACACAGCCCAGCTGCTGCATTCACAGCCACGGTGCTGGGGAGCAGCCATCAGAGCCCCCCAGCCTGGCCGCTTTGGCACACAGACCCCCGTCTCCCAGGGGTATCCAGGGGCAGGGTCCGGGCGCGGGGTGGGGGCCGCGTGTCCGGGAGCATGGCAGGGCGCAGGCTGCGGTCCTCGTGCGAGCGCTCGGAATGTGGCTGGCAGGGCGGAGGCGCGCGGTTAAAATTAGCCTGCTCTTCCCCGGGGGGAGCTGTCGGTTCGGATTTGGAGAGACGCAGTTGTGAGAACGCGTCTTCGGAGAGCAGATAAAACATTAAGCGGCAGAAGCTGGGGGAGGGGGATCCTGACCTTTCCCGACACTCTCCTCCCACCGACAGGTCGCGGACGAACCCATCGCAGCCCCGGTGCCCGCCCCATAGGGTGGGGGTCAGGCGGCCCGCCCCATGGCTGCCGGGGGCACTGCGAGGGCTGCGCTCACCCTGAGGAAGGGCACGATCCCGTCCCTGGAGATGGCTTGCAGGAGGCGCGGGGCGCCGGTGAGGCTCTGCAGCCCGGCCCCGCATGTGGAGAAGAAGGAGCCGATAACGATGACCCACGGGGACGGCCACGCCAGGGTGCCCACCACCAGGTTCCCATTGACGGCTTCACCAAACCTGTAGGGCACGGGTATCACCCACGGCCACGGGCAGCACGCGGCCAGCCCGGCCCTAATCTGTATGGCCTGGGGAGCGGGGGGACGTGGGGCAGGGGCTTCCCATCCCCTCTGACAGGAGTGGGCCAATGAAGGCCGCGTGTGGCTCGGATCCAGTTTGTGTTGGTGCTGGCGACCCAGAAGTGTCACTGCCACGCAGCGAGCTGGGCTGCCCTACATACGCGGCGCTGCCTGTTGACAAACAAGAGCTGCGCACAGCCCGAGCCGCAGGGACCAGCAGTGGGGGGAAGGGGCACCGACGAGCCCCCAGAGCCTGTTGTGAGCTCTGCATCTGCCCTGGTGCACAGCCAGGCATCCTCCCTGTGGGCACGCCATCCCCACCAGACCCAGAACACCACCATGTTACTCCAGTGGTTCCAGCTGCAGCATCCTGCTGCGTTCCCCACAGCTGTCTCTGTCCCCAGCCCTTCCCACAGCCCAGCTTGCCCCACACCTGCCCCACACAGCCCAGTGGCACTCACTTGTCACGCAGAACAACGCCCTCGATGCATGCCCCAAAGAGCACGACGGAGCTGATGTCTGTGGGGCGGTCAAGGACAGCCTGCAAGGTGCAGAGCCCCACACCGCCCTGCCCAGCGCTGGAACCCATCTGTCCCACCAGACCCCAGCAGACCTCTTCCTGCCCTGCCGGCCCACCTGCCCATCCTCACCCAACCACCCGACCGAGCCCTGAAGGATACAGACTGCAGAGGTGGTGGCAATGGCCAGGATGGTGCCTGTGGGGATGGACTTCTGTGCATCCCGCAGGTCCCCAGAGCGATTGGAGCCAGCCATGATGCCTGGGGACAGAGGGCCATAATGTGGTGGCAGAGCCACAACCCTGCTGCTAGGACTGATCAAGCTCGGCTGTGCCAGGACCCAGACAGGCACAGGGACCCCCGCCCACCTCACATCCCATCAGCACTTTCCCACCTGACCTACTGAGTAGCTGAGGCTACTATAGGATTACATACAAAACCCACTGTCTGACTTGTTTAATCAGCCCTTAATGAACTCTAGCAAGGTGGCAGTGGCTGCAGGGTCTGGTCATGGCTGAGACAAGACATGGTCTTTTCTGACCTTCATGCTCTGATCCTCTGGTGCCGTGGATCCGGCACAGCCCTGCCACGCATCCCCGTGAGCTCAGCTGCTGTGTGCACAGCAGGTCCCGCAGCGGGGACGCAGCTACCTGTGGCTCAGCCTACATTACTGACACGACACAAATCCATGCACCATCACACCATGCCGTCAGCAAGTGCCAGGCAGGAGGGTACAAGGGGCAGCACATAGAGGGCACAGGGGCGCACCCGCAGGTCCATCAGCCCCAAATCCAGCACCACCGGACCCAGCAGCGAGTGCCGAGATGGGACCAGCCTGCAGGGCTCCCGCTGAGCTCCCGCATCCCACGGGGGTCCCACAGGGCTCCGCAGCGGGACTGGGGCAGGGGAGGGCTCCTCCTCCCCGGGGAGCTATAAATACCGGCGCCGCGGCACGTCAGCACACAGCGAGGCACCGGAGCTGTGTGGGAGGACGGGCTGTGATCCACCTCCGCACAGCGCCGGGCCGGCGGCAGCGCACGTGGGCTCCGTGGGAGAGGCACAGCGGCACGTGTGAGAGGCAGCACCCACCTGTGACAGAGGGGAAGTAGATGCCCACGAGCAGCGTGAAGTAGGAGGTCATGTCACTGAAGACGTAAGGCTGGTCCATGTCCACAGGGGTGTCCGGGGGGCTGACAGAGGGCAGCCCCCTCTTCTCCACGATCACACCCTTGGTCAGGTAGGAGCTCCAGAGGTTCTCTGTGAAGAGGCACGGCTGCTGTGAGGATGTGTCCGGAGCACAGGCTGCACCCACAGCCGCCTCCTTGAGCCCTGCGCCACAGAGGTGCCTGGCATCATCCCATCCCCACTGTGCCACGCAGCCACAGCGCTGCTGGCATCCAGAGGGTGAGCAGCCCCAGCCCCTGATGGACCTCAGAAACATGCAGGCCTCAGGGGTGGGTGGGTGACCAGAGCAGGTGTGTCCCACTGCTGGCATTGTCCCTGTAAGATACTGGAGCAGCTGACGTGGGATTCCCGGAGCAAATAATTAAGAGGGTAATATAATTAATACTGATCAACACAGGTTTAAGGAAAGTGGATCGTGTCAAAGTAACTTGATAATGTTTTTGATGGGATTATAAGCATGGGGCTGATGTAACAGGCTTAACGTCCCTGTGCGTGCTGCCTTGGTCACAGATTGCAGCGAGAAACTGGAGCAGCAGAAAGCAGCCAGCACTGTTGGGCAGGGGCAGGCAGCATCACCACAGCATCACACCGGGGCTGCCACCCTATGCTGTGCTCCTTGCCTGCGTCCCCCAGACATCCCCAGGTGACAGCTGAGGCTGGCAGCCCCCACTGTCACTGCAGCCCGTCCTGCACATTGAAAGGCACATTGCACACAGACAGAGCTGGAGACCGGCTGCAGCCTGCCCCTGCCCTGCCCCTGCAGCACAGAAAGCCTCCAGCAGCCCCCAAGCATCCAGGACAACCGCTGTGTTCCCTTGGTCCCTAGGCCTGGCAGCTGCAGCCGCAAGAGCTGTAGCCTTGAGCACCAACACCCCAAATGTGGCACAGAGCACTGACCTCCAGCACTCAGCCAAGGAATGTGAGCACCTGGGAAACGCACCAGCAGCTCCAGAAAGCAGGTCAGCAGCAGCTTCTCCCCATGCTGCCGAGGTGCTCTGTGCCCTGGCTGCCCTCCCAGCCTGGCTGCAGAGCAGCTCCTGCTCCAGTGCCTGTGCTCCAGCAGTAGCAGCAGCACAGTACCCCCAAGGGGCGATTACTCCACGCTAAACCTCAGATCAATATCCTGCCTTCCAATGGCTGAGAGGAAACAAAGGGAGGATTTATTCCTCCCCAGCCTTTGAGCATCACTCAGAGCTGTCGGGCTTGCACCAGCTGTGGCTCACATGGCCACAGCACCGACCGAGTCCTGCAGTGCAGCTATTCCTGCTGCCTGGTGCACCCGAGGGCAGAGCAGCCCCAGGCAGGGCTCACCACGCTCCTCGTCAGTGCTATATCAGGACTGGCTTTCTGCTCCATGCAGCTGTCTGCACACCAACCCTCTGCCAGCCCAGCAGAGCCACCATGCCTCCATCCCCGTCAGACACCCACCTTGGATGAGGCCGCTGGCAGCTCCAGGGATGCCCTCAATCTCAGTCACGTTGTTCATGGTGAAATACTCATCACAGGTGGCGTTGAGGAAGCGGGAGGTGCAGAAGAGCTCCCAGAGCTTGGAGCCCACTGTTTCGTTGCCCTCCACCACCACCTTGGTGCAGAGGTCAAAGCCGTGCCGTGAGAGGGTCCTGTTGCCCAGCAGGCAGATCCTGGCAGGGGGGTACAGACATCAGCAGCACATCCTCAGCCCAGCCCCCATCCCATGGCACGCCGTACTCACGGGAAGCTCGGTGGGTCGAAGGCCGACTTGATGACACCGGCGTAGATGGCGAGGATGGAGAGGATGACGCAGCCCAGGAAGACCAGGGCAAACTTATTGACATATTTGACCCCCACGAACACCACGGTAGCCATGCAGGTCAGGACGCAGGTGCCATAGACGCGCATGTTGTTGAGCATCGCAGCCGCCTCCCCGCTGGCATCCTCTGCCTTGAAGATGGCCATGGCGGGGAAGATGTAGGCCTGGAGGAAAGATGTGCAGTCACTGCTCGCTGAAGGCAGCGCTCCTGGTCCCCGCCACACATCCGTGCCCCCCCTGAAGGCCAGGGCAGAGCTGCCAGGCCACGACACAAGCCCTCAGCACCACGTGGGCAAAGCACTCACCAGCAAGATCTCGATGGTGCCCAGGATGTACATGGCACCGGCAAAGGTGGTGCCCAGGTAGAAGCAGAGCCCCACAGCCCCACCAAACTCAGGGCCCAGGGAGCGTGAGATCATGTAGTAGGAGCCGCCCGCTGTTGGAGAGAGCGAAGGTTGGTTCCAGACGGCCCCCAGCAGGCACCCCAGCTCCTCCCAGTGCCCCGAATGGGGTCAGGACCCCCAGCACCCTGCTCCAGCCGGCAGCAGCTCAGCCATCCCAAGCCTCACACAGCTGAGCTGGCAGAGCTGCTCCCAGGAGCCGGGCAGCTGGGCATGACGGCCACAGGGACACCTGTCCCCTGCGAAGCCACACAGGCACTGCAGCCCCAGGGACACGGGCCATGCCCTGCTCCTTCCTCCCAGAGGAGCCCTTAGAGACAGGCGGCAGCGATCGATGGCCCTGCGGCCGGCGGCAGGATGATAAATAGCATTAATTACACCCTGCGCCGGGTTGCCAGCACTGTGCTGAGCCCCGGGAGCGGCGGGGAAGGCACCGCTCCGGCTCTGTGGAGCTGAACAGATGCTCAGGGGGCAGCCCCGGGCACCGCAGTGCTCAGCCCCCAGCAGCAGGCTCCCGCAGCCCGGCACCCATCCTCCCCCTGCTCCTCGCCCGGCTCTGTTCGGGGAAGCGGATCCCCCGCGGCCGCCCCAGTCTGGCAGGAGGAGCTGTGTCTGACGGCTCCCGCTGCCATCTGCACCTCACAGCTCTGGGGACGGGGTGGAGGCTCCAGCTCCGTGCTCACCCCCGGAGAACCCTCTCAGGGCTGGTGGCAGAGGGCCGGGACACGGCTGGCAGTGACAGCTGCCATCCCCTGCACGGCACGGGGCAGCCCAGGGTCTGGCACAGCACATTTGGGGCACAAAACCTGGCAGGAGCCCACCCCCAAGGAGCCAGCTCCCCATGCCCCAAGTACACACAGGCACAGCTTCGGGTCTACCTGGCACCACGCCGTTGGTGGCAATTGCACTCATGGAAATAGCTGTCAGCATCGTCTGCAGGAGGAAACACAGTGTCAGCATCGGGCAGAGTCTCATCCCAGCTCAAGCACAGGACAGGAGAGGGACCAGAGAGCAGAGGCCAGGGGGCAGCACCAGGGCTTGTCACAGGGTTGGGACAGGAAGACTGGGACATGGCACTGGGCTGGGACACTGCGATGCTGTCTGTGGGGGCTGAGCGGCTCAGAGGTACACGGGCAATGGGGTTTCTGCCCACCCACATCCCTCCTACCCATGCTGCAGGGCAATGACCCAGCAGGGCAGCCGGCTCCCAGGCACGGGGGTCTCAGGCAGCGGGCACCAACACCACATCCCACACACACCCAGGTGCAATCTGGGTCACGGTTTGAACACTGCTCCACTGCCAGTTCCTCCGGGAAGCTGGGTGGTTTCTCCTTGCTAAGTGGAGCAGGAGCACCTGAGCTTGCTGAGCAGCAGTGAGTGTTGGCACAGGGCACAAAGCACAGCATGCAGGGGGGCAGACACTCCTGGCCCAGGAGGAGCCCCCAGGATGAGGCTGAGGGGTGGGGGTTGGAGACACTCACACAGGAGCAGCAAAGGAAGACCATGCAGAAAGATTCCATGATGCCAGCGATCCCCACCACCCAGGTGAGGCGCAGGAACAGGATGACCCCAAAGATGTTCTGCAGGCAGGGCAGGTAGACGCCCATGAAGGTGCCCATCCGTGGAGCCTGTGGAGGAAGCAAAGAGCCATCAGAACTCAGTGTGCATCTCTCATTTGCACACACTGCTGCTGGCCAGAGGGACGGGGCGGCTCGGCCATGAACACCCTGCACACTTTGCAGTCAGGTGAGAGCAGGCAGGGGGACAGTGGTCCCACTGCTGTACAGCCCTCATGGGGACTGGAGCAGAGAGGGACATCAGGGCAGCAGTGCCTGCAGGTACCTGGTGCCCTGAGACAGGGCACAGCTTGGGCTGAAGGGGATGGGAGGAAGGAGCAGTGACTGCCCCGCAACCTCTCACCTGCACTGGCTTCTTCTTGCCCCCATCATTGTTCTCAGCTTCCTCATGCTCCCGGCTGCCCTGCGGCAGGTTGGTGTAGTTGGCCAACCCGCTCAGCAGTGATGAGACCATCGGGCTGGTGTCCATCTCCTCCTGCAAAGAGCAGCACCCGAGAGCTGAGGTCCCACACCAGCCCTGCCCGGCACCCGGAGCACGGCACTGCGCTGCTCACAGCAGAACAACCGCTGTGCTGTGCTGTATTCTGCAGGCTGCACGCCCCTGGCCCGTGACCACTGCTGGCCCTGCAGTGGGAGATCCTGCATGGGCTCTGCAGTGTCCCTGTCCCCATGGCCCCCTCCCCAGGTCCCATACGGCCCTGGCCCAGCCGCCTGCATGCCCTACCTCGAAGAGGGCCATGTTCTTGCCATCGTACTCTTTTCCCTTCTCCAGGTCTGTGCTGTTGATGAAGGGACTGCTCTCCTTGGGATTGCCATCGCCTGCAGGATAGGATGGGGGGGTGAACTGGTGTCGCCCATCCCTTCACAGTCCCCAGAGGAGCCACCCCCCTCTCAGAGCAGCACAGCACTGACCATCTGGGCTCACCAGAGTGCATCCGCAGTGCCAGCACCAGGCAGAGTGACTGGTGTGGATCCAGGGGGAACCGGGCAACCCGGCATCCCACAGCACCTCACAGCACTGATCCCCGATGCAGCCCACAGGGGGGTTAAAAGCCGGCACTGCGAGCTGTCCCACAGCACAACCCAAAGCCTGCAGAGCCTGGATGGGGCTGCCGTGCTGCATAATGACCTCGCGCAGAAGACGCCCAGAGTCGAGCTTAATAGCAAAGAAAGCAGCAGAGAGCTGCAGAGCAGCAGAAATAAATCAGGCTGGAAATAAAGCGGCAGCTAGCATGGATGCCATTTGAGTGGCGCATTTCTCAGCACCGAGGCAGAGCCACCGAACAGTGAAGGGAGAGGCTGGGCTGGGTGGGCAGCGTGTGGGGCCAGGAAATGCCCATGAACCAAACAGAGCAGCGCATGGTGTGAGTGCACCCATGCTGCACAGGAACCAGGGCAGGACAGCAGCAGGGCCGGGCAAGCTCTGTGCATGGAGCATCCCAGAGCTGCTCTGTGCCCACAGGAGTTGTGCTCTCTGCTGGCACTGAACACAGAGCCCAGGAAGGCCCGGAGCTGTGGGGCGGTGCATGGGCTGCCACCCCCATGGCAGCAGCAGCCCGGGACAAACCCAGCACAGCGTTGCTTTGAAGGCTGTCTGCCTCCCAACAGTTGACTCATTTTTGGGTTCGGCGGAGCAAGTTCTCCTGCATGCGGCCGTGATTCACCACCTGCAGCCCCTCCTGGCTGACTGGGGGGCAAAACCCCCAACACCACAGTGATGCTGACCCACATGCTCCCACTGCCCCCCCCCACACACAGCCAACAGAAGGGCAGGAGATGCGGTCTGCCTGGTGTCACACCACAGAGTGCAGCCCCCACCCACTGCCCAGGCACTGCTCAAGGGGCTGTCAGTGCGGGGCAGTGCTCCTGCCCAGCTAGTCCTGCCAAAAGCATTGTGCAAAGTGAACATTACATAAGAGCCTCGTGCACAGGCGGACACCCTCCCGGCTCCCACCACCTCAAACCACAGCCTGGGCCCCGGGGAGCATGGAAATGCTATAAACAAAATGCAAACAGGGACACCTCTGCCGGCCATGGGACCCCAACCTCAGAATGGGCCCGTGGTGGTTGGGGGCTGGGGTTTTCCATGCTCTCCTCTCCAGGGTGCACACAGCCCCACTGCACGGGGACACATGGGGGACATGCGGAGGGACACAAGGGGACACACGGGGGCACCGGGGTGAGAGTGGGCAGCCCAGAGGGCCCTCAGGACCCCCACAGTGTGAGCAGAGCCGCGGGGCCTCGCCTCACCGCCTGGTACCCGGTCGACGACATCACCACGCTGGTTTCTATGGTAACAGCGAGCCACGGCTGCCTCTGCTCCCGCTCTTATGTAACAGCACAGCCGGACAGGCGCCGGACCCCACGGCACCGCACGGCACCTCATGGCACCACACGGCACCCCGGCACCACGCCGCAGCCCGCCAGCATCCTGCAGGCACACAGCCAGGCCCTGTGACCCCACACCGCCACAGCCCCATGGGGCCAACATTGCCCGGCTCGTGGTGGTGGAGCACAGCTGCACCACGGGGCACCCGCACTGCCCTGCTGCCCCGACCTGCCAGCACCAAGACTCTGCACCCCAAGACCTCGCTGGTTGCCCCTCCCACCCTTCAGCCCCATCCCAGTGCAATGACAACACCAGAGCAGAGCCCTGAGCCCAGGCTCTGAGGTTCAAGCTCCTGCTGCCCCATACAGCCCAGTGCCCCCATTGTGGGCAGTCCACAGCTGGACCCCACAGCATCACGGGGGCCCCACGCTGGCTGCATTCTGGCTGCCAGGAGTCCCTCAACCAGCACTACAAACACAGGGAGAGGCCCAGAGTGGCCAAGGGAAGTGGGGAGCACAGGGATGCTCAGCTTTGCTGTCCCCAGGACACAGCCCAGGCCCCCCTCCCTTTCTCTGCAGTCTGGAAGGAGTTAAGTGCCACAGCTGCGGGGTCCCAGGTGACAGCTATGCTCCCCGCTCCTGCCGGAGACCATTTTGCCGCAGAGGGGCTGGTGCAGCCTCTTCCAGGCAGCTGTCAGAGGATTTGTGGTCTGTGCAGAGCCAAGCAGGGGCACAGCAGCCCGTCCTGGGCAGAGCCGCCCCGTACCCAGCACCAACCACCGCAGCCCGACCCTGCCCGAGGCACGGAGCGTGGCACCTCCTGGACACTGCGGGCTGCCAGGTGACCCTGAAGCCCATGGGCCCGACGCGGCCCCCATCACCCCAGCACTGCCCAGGGCCACGCAGCAGCGGAGCAGAGCCGAGCCGTGCCAGGCTTCGATCCCGGCGCCGAGCCGCCCCCCTCCCCAGGGATCACTCAACGTGAATCGGCCTTTTAATTTGCTGCGGCGGCTGGAAGGGCTCGCGGCTGGGTTGCTGGCAGGGAACCACGGCCCCGGCGTGGCGACCACGTAATGCTGCTCGCGGCAGGGCTTACCGCCTGCCCTGCGTGTTGGGGACACCCCAGCACCCAGCCCACGCCCTGCTGGGGACCCGGAGCTGTGGGACCGTCCCTGCACGCCTGCAGCCATCCCACGGGGCAGCTCCAGGCAGGGCTGCGGCACCCACCATGATGTGATCTTCTCACGGCTTCTTATTCAGCTCTCAGTTGTGTCGGGAAGCATCATGTCCCTTATCCCAAATCCTCCCTAATCGTTTTACACAGCGCAGGGACTGAGCACTAACAAGGGGTGGGAGCAAGGGGGGGGTGGGGGGGGCAGGCAGCCAAACCCTGAGGGCTAATTTAGCAGAGCTGCTGTCAGGGCTGCAGCCAGCCTGTCCCCCTGTGGCACCCTGCCAGCAGGTCCAGCCCTGGGGTGGGGGCTGCAGCCCCTGGATAGGAAGAAGCAGCAGGCAAGAGGGGGATGCCGAAGGGGCAGTCCCAGCCCCATGCCACCACTTGCCCCTGGGTTTGTGCTACTGCAGTAAGCGGCACCACAGGGCCCAGCTGGATGCTGCCCCCAGCCCAGCTCCAGCTGGCTTCTCCTCCTGCACTGCCCCTCTGCAGGGTTGGCACTGCACTTCCCCTACCCCTGCTTTGGAGCCAGACAGTGTCACTGGGACCTATGCCTGCAGGAGACACTTCCAGCCCTGCACTGTCACAGCCCCCAGCCCCAAGAGCAGGGGGTGATGCCTGCCCGCTTTGCGCATGCTGCCCGGGCCGTGGGGCTGTGCTGGAGCTCCTCCCCAGGAGCACAGGGCACCTTGACTTTTGCCAGAGAGTTCGCTGGCACTGGCTGGCAGCAGCCTGCTCCAGCTCCCTGGGACTCTGCCCAGGGCTGTCTGCAAGGAGCAGCCCCCAGGTCATGCCAGCACTTCTGTTCATCCCTGTGGGCCGGCAAGCACATGGGCAAGCACGTGTCCTGCAGCTGATGGCCCCAGCTGCTGCCATGTCGCAGGAGCTCCTGCCCGGGGGCGGCCACAGCGCTGTTCTGTCCCCCTCTGGCCATCCAGGGCACTCGGCCATGCATGCACTGGTCCTGGCTCTGACCCGCAGCCCTGGGGTGCTGCAAGGTCCCGCAGTGCCAGGATCGCTGCAGCACAGGAGGGATGCAGTGCCCACCCCCCCCCTGCCCTGGTGACACTGCCCCTGCAGCTGGCCAGCGCGCCGAGCGGCCGTTTGGGGTGGATTCTTTCACTGCCTGACCCAAATTAGACCAACTGCTACTTCAGACCTATCCTCTTCCTTCCTAAACCCAGGATTATCCTCTCTTTGATCAGCCGGCCCTGCAGGCTCAGGATTTCCAGCACAGGCGTTTTGGCTGGCTGCATTTAAACAGCTTCCCAGATTCTCCCATAGCCTGAGCCCTGCCATGGGAATGGCCACACAACGATGCTATAGCCAAGCTCCCCATCCCAATTCTCCTCTTCTTGGACATCCAGGGGCCTGCAGCCCAGAGCAGAGGCACCTGCAGCAGGGCTGCATCTGACATACCCATGCCCAAAGCAGAGTGATGCACACAGTCAGCCCTATGTCACGCTGCAGCCCTGCTTGCTGCCCTGCTCCTGTCCCCTCCCCAGGGCTGCTCCTGGCCCTGCACTCGCTGGGCTGTCAGCGCTGGATGCCATCCAGCCCTTGTCACCAATGTGCTCTCTCAGGCTGCCCAGAACAGGCACCTGCAGAGGGGCTGCTGTCTGGCCTTGGGACACAAATGGCAAAAGTGGAGGACCAGGGCTTCTGCAGCGCCTTGTCTGCTTGTCTCAGCAGTCACCACGGCACCTGAAAGAACCGGAGGTGTCCCTGCTGGCAAGCATCAGCTCTGCCACCCTGAGATGGGACATCACCATCCCTAGACAGACCTGGGCAGGGAATGCTGCGGGGCCCCTGGCAAGGCGCAGGAGAAGCACAGCCCCCGCAGCAACCGCCAGAGTCCTCCACCCCCACCATCCCTATTACAGGTGCGGGGGGTGAGGGCCCTGCAGTGCCTCTCCCCTGCACCCTCCTCTGCTCTCCAGCCCCACAGAGCCACACACCTCCTCCAGCCCCGCATCCGCAGCCCCACAAGAACCACCTAGCTTGGCTCAGCTCCAGGGACAGTTTGTGTGGCCCATCTGTAGCAGCACCACGTCCAACCTCACAGCCAGACCCCAGAAATGCACCCTGTGAGCAAGAAGGCAGACACACCTGCCTCCATGCAGCCCAGCATTGCTACAATGGAGACGCAATGAACAACACAGCCCCTGCTGCTGCATAGGGCAAAGGGTCAGAGGCAGGGAAGGGTTTGGCCAATGGGGCAGCGCAGCTCCACCTGGCTAGGCAAGGTGACCCCGAAAACTCCTGCCAGCCCTGATCTTGAGTGCAGCCGTGGATAAACAAGCAGATAAACAAGGGTCAGGCTGTGGAGCACATACCAAAAGCGTTGTGTGTGGCAATGCCCAGAGCCCCGCTGCAGGCAGCCGGGAGCTCACACTGCAACTGTCAGCTCAGCTGCCCCCCTCGATGCCCTCTTGTTCAGGGCTTTCGACAGACCCCTTGAGAGGACCCGGAGGTAGTGGGGGCAGTCAGAGCGATACTGCAGGGCCCCGCGCGCACACGCCCGCATTCTCCTGGCCCGTTCCCGTGCTACCAGCAACACCCGTGAAGGAGGATGCTGCATTCGCCCTGCTGCCGGAAAGCCGGGTACTGCACCCGTGCAGCTCGGCTTTGCCGGGTATCGGAGAACACGGGTGGCCCAGGGCTCCGCTTAGACAGCGAACGCTGCGGCCCGGGGGCCCTGGCGCCCCCCGGGGGCTGCAGCCCCGGCCCCTCTCCGCGGCGACCCCGGAGGCTGCAGTGCGCACGGCTTCAGCACCGCGGACAGCGGCAGCGCCGGGCCAGGGCTGCGGGGAGCGCGGGGGGCGGGGGTGAAAATGAGGAGCGGGACCGAAAGCGGCAGCCGGGGGTGCGGGAAGCGAGGAGGGCCGGGGGCGGCTGGGGAGGGTCGGGGGGAGGCAGGTGAGGGTGCGGGGCGGCAGCGGGTGGGGAACGCCGGGGGCGGCAGCCGGGATTGGGCCGTCGCAGAGGTCTCTGCGGCGGCACGGCCCGAGCGGGTTGGGGCAGCGCCGCCGAGGGCCGTCCGGGAAGGGACGGAGACCGGAGCGCAGCCCCGGCCCCGGGGGGGGAGACTCCGCGGGGAGCCCGGTCCTGCCCGGCCGCTTCCCGGGACTGCGGCAGCTGCGGGCGCGGGGCCGGGCGGGCGGGCGGCGGGGGCGGCTCGGCGCGGGGGCGCCACAGCGGGAAGCCGCAGCCGCCACCGGCAGCGGGAGCGGGACCGCCCGCACCGCCCGCACAGCCGCAGCCCCGCGGGGCCCGGCGCGGGCAGCGCCCGGACCCGCACCGCGGCGTCGCGTGGCCGCCCAGCAGCAGTCGCCGTCGCAGCCGGAGCCCACCTCCCCGAGCCTCTGCGGCCCCGCGCAGCTCCCGGCTCTGCCCGCGTCCCCTCGGCTGCGGCCCCGCAGCCCCCGGCCCCCGCTCCCCGACGCCCTCGGGCTGCCCCTTACCTTGGCTCGCCCCCCCGTCGCCGTCCTCGCAGTCCGTCAGGTTATTCAGCATGGCCGCTGCCCGCCGCCTCGCTCGGGGCTGCTCCGGTGGCGCCTAGGGCGGCTGCCAGGGATTTGCTTCTTCCCAGGGGCCAGTGCCTCGCACTGCAACAAGCCGCCTTCCCTCCGCGCCTTTCTCTGCCTCTCTGGCTGGATGTAGGAGGAGGCTGCAGTGCAGAGATGCCTCAATGCACAGACTCACACGCTCACTCACTCCCAGCAGCAGCGGCGGAGCCCAGCCTGACTACTCACTTCATCATGTATTCAGGAGGCATTATCCCCTGTCGGGTTTTTGGGGAGGGGAGCGGTGGCAGGCATAGGCGAGGGAGGGGGAAGGAGCTGTAGCAGAGCCGTCCGCCGCCTCCCCGCGCTCAGCCAGGGCTGGGGGAGGAATTAGGGCACTCGAGTGGCTGCAGGTGCCCCCCCCCAACTGGCGCAGCACCGCGTCCCTTCCGCAGCCCGGGCTCTGCCCGGGGACCCGACACTCCCCTGCCAGGAGCGAGACAGAGCCCCGCACCAGCAGGACCAACACCTGCCCAGGGGACACGGCGAGGGGTCGGGGCAGCCCCTGCCACAGCAGCCCCCAAACCGGTGGGAAGCGGGGGGCTCGGCAAGGACTCAGTTCAGGCAGCCCCCCCCCAAAGCCAGAACACCAACCCAGGGTTGTGACTTCCAGCCCAACACCACCACCAGCCTGCAGCTGTCCTGCTATGCCTGCAGCGGTGCCACCATCTGGGTGAACCCTGGCAAGCTGGGCACAGCTGGGCCACCAGGAGTGAGGCGAGCACTGGCCAAAGCTGCAGCAAGCAATGCAGACTGGGGAAAGCTGCCCCTCGGGGGCATAGGCTGGGAGTGAGCACACCTGATGAGACCGCAAGGGCCCCAGGGGTGCCCCCTCCTCCAGGAACATCCCCACATGGAGCTCCCTCCCTTGGGCACGCAGCACTGCGGACACGGAGCAGAGGGCTGCCCTGAAGGGCCGTGGCTGTGCTGACCCAGGGCCAGCATGGGATCCGGGTGGGCGACGGTTCTTGGCACAGTTTGGGCAGGGCTTTGACAGGGATGCTGCGCTGATCCCAGAGGTCATCCCACAGCCCCTTCTCTTCTCACTTGCTCAGTGAGGGAGGATCCTAGAACCAGAGCTGGCTGCAGCTCCCGGCATCTCCTCAGGAGCGAGTTGAGATCATGACAGCCCGCTGGCGTTAGTTACTTCTTGACGGCTGTAATTAATTGTTTACTTTCTCCTGGTATGGAGCCAGCTGCTCTGCAGCGCGGATGCTCCCAGCCCTCACCTTGCAGGGGTTGGCTCCGCCGCCCTTCCCCAGCCCTGCCCCGCTGTGGGGCCAGGACCCCAGGGAGATGGGGCTCAGTATAGCCACAGCCATCAGTGCCCAGCACAGTGGGGCACATCGCAGCACTGCAAAGCCCCAGGGAGCCCCGCAGCATGGGGGCACCCCTGGAGAGCATGGGCAGGGCGCAGCCTCAGCACCCACAGCAGTGGTGCTTCATTCACCAAGTGGGAGCTGAGCAGGGCTGCCCTGAGCCCAGCGATGGAGCAGCTCAAGGCCAGTGGGATGGAGCGGGCAGAGCTCCAGCATGTTTGCGTGGCCAGGGGGTGTGCAGGGCCATCCCACCACAGCAAGAGCCAAGCACTGAGGTGGCAGCTTTGCGCAGGAGGCCGCAGAACGTGGGCTCGACGCAAGAGGGATTTTCCAGCTAAAGCAGATGGGGGAGGGGGGGCGAGCACGTGAAAGACCACTAATCCCCTAATCCCTGGATTATGGCTCCATTTCAGGGGCTGGGATTTGCCAGCAATGCGGGGGTTGAAGCATCGACCGCGCTCACTCCTCTCGTGCACGGGGTGCCTCTGGCATGGAGCAAGGCACAGGGCACACGGAGCGTGCTGGGAGCCCACTCCTGGGGAGCTGCAGCAGAGGGGTCTGATGTGGGCAGCGTATGGGGCTGGGACACGTGGCCCCCTGCACGCTGCACTCCACTGAGCCGTGGCCTTGGCGCAGCTGTCGGCGCCCAGAAGCAGGGGCTGCAGCACGAAGCACAGGCAGGGAAGAGGGGACGGAGGGCGGCAGGTGGCTGTCCGCAGGCACAGGACCTTCCATCAGCCACAAGTGGCCCCCGCACCCGAGCGCACGCAGGCGCCTGGCATTGGGCCAGGCATGGCATCAGTGTCCCACTTACAGCATGCTGCTGGGGAGCGACAGGGGGAAGAATGTGCTGCCACATGGCCCCGCGGGCAGCCTGAAGCTGGCATGGCACAGCCACCTCACAAACCCCCCGTGTGCCCTCAGCCACCCTGCACCGAGCCTGAGCTGTGTGAGACCCCGGTGTCAGAGCACAACAACAGTCACTGCCAGGACCCGCGGCACAGCGCCACACCACTGACAGCCCCAGCTCTGTGACTGGATGGGAGCAGAAAGAGACAGCCAGGTGACTGCCAGGGCCACCAACCCATGGGCACAGTTCAGCCCCACAACCTCGATGCGTGCTGGGGAGATGGGAGCCACGGCAAACTCCAGCATTGCCTGGGCCAGGCAGCCCCCCACACATAGCATAATCCCTCGGCTGTTTTAATAACACCTCCCCCAGACCCCAGGCCCTGTGTCTTTGCTCTCCCTGTGGCTCTGTGCTGGGGCAGTGAGAAGGGGCTCCGCACAGAACTGCTCCTCACACATAGCAATGTCTTCCCCAAACCCGGTGCCTCAGGGAGGGGAAAGATGGGAAACTGTGTAGGCTGCTTTGTGGGACTGGGGGTCCCTGCCTAGCTGCACCCAAGCACCCCCCAGGTCTGCAGATGGCTGGTCTGTGGCTGGGTATCCCCACAGTCAGGATGCCACAAGGGCTGTGGGTGCCCCAGCACAGCACAGCCACCCCACAACCCCTGCCCACAGCGGGGTTGGGAGAATGGCTACAACCATCCCCAAAGCATCATGGAACAGCGAAAAGAGATGACATCGGGTCCAGTTTCCATGGCAACGAGAGAGGCTCCTTAACCAGTTGGTTGCCATAGCGACTTCCATGGAGCCCGGCTGCCTGAGGACACCGGGGGGCTCACACCAGGGATGCCCCTTCACTCCCCAAGCCAGATGCCCCCCACACCGCCACCTGCCCCCACTTGGCCCCGTGCTGCCACCCCACAGCCCGCAGGGTGGGGGGTCGACCGTAGAGCCAGCACAACGATGAGAAGGACCCTAGGGAGCCCCCCCCCAGGACCGTACCCTCCTGGGGAGGCCGACCCTATAGCAACAGCTCAACGCCACGGCCCCGGCAGCTGCAGGACCCCGCAAAGCACCGCATCGCGCTGCGCTGCAGGGGGCGGCCCGCCGTGGGCCGCGGCCGCTCCAGGACCCCCCAGGATCGCCCCCGGCCCTCCGCATCCCGGAGTTGCCACGGCAACCGGGCCCGGGGATGGAGCCGGCCCCCGACCGCGCTCGGGGCTATTTCGGGAACGGCCGCAGGGCGGGGCCGGGAGGGGCGGCGTCACGTCCATCAACCCCCTCCCATCGCGGCCCCTCCCCGCCTCTCCGAACCAGCAGCGGCCTCTGGCGGCGAGCGAGCGCTGCGCTGAGCGACCCCTCCCGCACCCCATGGCCCCCCGAGACCCCACCGCCGCGCGCAGCCCCACTCGACGACGCACGGCCCCGCTGCCGCCCCGCAGCCCCACACGCGCTGCCGACTCCTCCACGTGGAGCACAGCGCCCGGCCCCGCTTCCCGTCGGGGCTCACTGGCAAAAGCGGGGGGCAGAGGGAGTTTCCCCAAACGGCTCCCAGCCCGTGGGCTCCCGTAGCCCCGCGCAGCATTTCCTGCAGCCGGCTGGGACCCCACGTGAGACCCATACTGAGATTCCCAGGCCCCACCGTGCCGCTCCAAGTTGTCAGGAAGGCCGGCGGTGCCGGGGGGCTGCTCAGACCGCCCCAACCTGGTGTGGAGAAGCAGCACGGCCGGGTGCAGCCCCCACAGCCCCCGCAGGCCTCGGCACTCCTGGCCCTGCCCGGGTTGGGGGCTGCAGGGCCGGTCCCAGGCGGTTGCTGGCGGCGCTGGGCTGCGCTGTCCTCTGCGAGGGCACAAGGTCACGGCCCTGCTGGGACTCAGCGGAGGCCTCTGGGGGTCCCCAGCCCCACGCTTCCCCCACATCCCTGCACGCTCTCACCTCTGCCTGCCCTGCACCCGGTCCTCAGCCACCCGCCCACCAGCTCCCAGTTCAGCGCCCGTTGCTGCGTTCTCTCTCAGGGCCCGTCCGCCCAGGAGCTGCGGGATAGATGGCGGTCCTTGACCAGCAGCTGTGGGATGAGGCCGGAGCGCAGCGCAGGGCACAGCCTGGCTTGGGCATCCCACTGCCCGCCTGCCCCCACCCACATTCGCCCTTTGCCAAGGCCGCAAGGTCACAGCCCCGCGCTGCCCTCGGTTGGGTTTCTGGGATCGATACGGTTCCGGTGACAGCTGCGGTGACGGCGCAGTCTCAGTGGGGTCCCCTGGGCACCACGAGGCGACGGTTGACCGCAGCACCAGCGCCCAGCCCACGGCCCGGCACTGTGGGGCTCACAGCATCCCCTCGCCCCATCGCCACGAGCCTCCCCTGGGTGAGGGGCAGGCAGCCCATGTCCCCCCACCCATTTTTTACGTCTCCCCGCCGCACACCCCCGTTCCAACCCGCACGCCCCGATGCTGCCCGGTGCATCATCCCCAATGGTCCCACTGTCCCCTGGATGGAGATGGGCACGAAGCGCACCCCTGGGGGAGGCCTTGCCCACGTTCCGAGCTCTGCGCTCCGCACCCCTCTCCCCCAGCCCTCCAGTCCCACTCTGAGCCTCCCGGGAACCCCGAGCCCGGAGCCGCTGCATCGGGGTGCTCCGACGACCCCGCCCCGCGCACCCCTTTGTGCCGGCCCTGCCCCGCGATCCCTCCCCGCCGACCCTCCCCACCGGCCGTGCCCCGCAGCCGCCGCCGCGCTCACCTCTACCATCGCGGCCGTGCGGACGGCTCTCCCCCTCCCCGCGGGACGCGCCCCGAGCCGCCGCCGGGCCCTCGCGGGGCAGCGCGGTGACGGTGAAGCGCCGGCTCATGGCCCCGCCGCCACAAGTGGCTCCGGGCTCCGGCTTGCGGGTGCGCGGCCGCCGCCGGGCGCTGACCGGGGTCCTAGTGCCCGCAGCACCGCCCGCCGCGCCGCCCCGCTCGGCGAGGCGCTGCCCGGCGCGGCCCGACGGGACGGACTGGGGGCCGCCCCTCCCCTCCCCGCCCCGTCCCGCCCGACCCCGCGCTGCCCCGCAGCTGCCGCCGCACGGGGGTGCTGGGACCGGACCTCGGTGCCGGGCGGCCGAAGGGACGGGACGGGGGCCGCGCTCCACCAGATTTTTTTGCCCGCCGCTTCTGCGGAACCATGGCCTCTAATTATAGCCCTGATGCTGCGGCCGCCCCGCCCTGCCACGGACCCGGGCAGCCCCCGCGCCGCCGGGCTCGAAGGGGCGGGCGGGGCTGGGCTGCACTTGCAGGCGCGGGGAACGGGACGGAAGCCGGGCACGGGAGGGTGGGGATGGAGGCACATCTTCCTCTGGGGTATGGCTGCAGCACCGCTCGCAGCCCCCTTTCTCCCCGCACCCCCCCCAGGCCCGTTCCCCGCGCTGACTGAGCACTCGGAGGCCGCTTCCAAAGGACGGTTTTTATTACAAAGGTGCAGGTTGCGGCTGGCAGAGCCGGCGATAGGCGGCAGCGGCACGGAGCTCCGAGTCCCTGCCCGCCGAGGCCGACCCAGTGGTACTGGCTCAGGAGAAGACAAAGTCATTACAAATCCGTGTGCAGTTTGCACCGGGCTAACGTCTCTGGGCAGCAGAACTGGCGCGAGTCGCACTCCCCAGATGGGCAGCCCCTGGTGGGAGCCAGGAGCACTTGCCCCCATCCTCCCTGTAGGGAGACTACAAGCCCTGGCACGGCAGGGGGGGCAACCCCACAACTGACCCACGGCTGCCCCACAGCACTCCTGGGCTGTAGGGGGACCGGCTGGAGCAGCAGGCAGGAGTGTGACACCAGAGCAGCTGCTCTGCTCCTAGTGCTGGGGGCACTGCAGGAGGTCATATACGATGTAGCCCACGCGGTCCACCTGGTAACGTGGGGTCATCCTCCAGTAGAAGCTGTCCCGGCAGAAGTGGTACTTGTCTGGGGGAAGGAGGCAGCGAGGTGAGACAGTGGGAAAATGTGAATGGTGCAGCTGCTGCCCAGGCGAGGAATGGGGGAGACTAGCCTTGGGGGGGGGGACTGAGGGCAGCACGGGGGTGACAGCACCGCCATGTGGGTCCCTGCTCACCTTGGTACAGGAAGACGTTACGTGCATCAAGGGGGACACCAGTAAAGACATCATCAGTGGCACGAGGGTAGCCCTTATCCACTGTCTGGACCTTCACGTCCAGCCTGCAGGGAAAGCGAAGCACCCAGAGCTGCATTGAGCCACCTGCTGCACTGCAGGGCTGGGGTTGCTGGCCTGAGCCACTCACCTCCAGTAGTGCTCTCCACTGAAGAGCAGCACTTTGCCACGTCCCCGCTGCAGGGCCCCTGTGATGCGCCCGGCCTCCTTCCCAATGCCCAACTTCTCAATCCCACGGGGGCCCACTGCATTCTTGCCAGAGAACACCCAGAACTGCCGCCCTGTGTGGAGCACGTAGGCGTCAGATGGCCCTGGATGCCCCAAGCAGCACCCTACATGTGGTGCTGAGACACGGGGTCAGGGCAGGGCTCACCTGCGAAGAAGAAAACCCTCTTGGTGAGCACATCTTGGAACGCAGCGTCGATGACAGCAGGGAGGCCAGGCCAGGAGTCAGCAATAGAGAAGGCACCCTGAGTGCCTGATTTCCAGAAGGGTGAGTGGGTCCAGTATTTCCTGGAGGGAAAAACCACTGCCCTGACAACCTCAACAAGGCAGAGTCTTGTGCCCCCCCGGCAGCCCTGCAGAAATGCTGCCCATCACCCTGGCACTTGCTGTGGATGAGCCAGGAGCTTCTACTCACCCATTCTTGAAGAAGTGCAGCTCTCCATTGATTTCAGTGATGGCATCGAAGTTCTTCTCTTTGCAGGCATCCCGGCTGGGGTCCACGGGGCTGGGCTCAGCTGTGGGCTCCGGCGTCTCCTCCTCCTCCTCTTCTGTGGTGGAGGCACTGCCAGCTTCGGTGGGCATGGGCTGGGGCTCCTCGGTGGGCAAAGGTGCTGGAGGGGTGGGCTCAGGGCCAGAGCCACGACCTGAGTGGGCAGGAGGGAGCGTGAGGGTGCAGAGAGCAGGACCTTGCAGGACCCATCCCAGGAACGTACCCAGGGCACTGCCAGCCGGGTGCCCTATGGCACTGCATCAAAGATCCATGCCCACGGTGTGCCAGCTACAGAGGGACCACTCACCATAGAGGTACTGGATGCCCTGGACATCATCCTCATGCAGCTGGAAGTCCTGCACGTAGCTGTACATGGGGTACATCAATGCCTCACGCACACTGGAGTGGTCCAGCCCCAGAGAGTGCCCAAACTCGTGGGCAGCCACCAGGAAGATGCTGTAACCTGGGAGGAAGCAGCATCCTCAGTTCCTGGACAGATGGACACGCTGCTGGGGACTGCAGCCACGCAAGGCCTCCAGCACACAGGCCAGTACCTCTGTCCGGGCAGAAGCCCCACTTCTTGTCAGTGTCGTAGTTGCTGGTGGTGGCACACCAGAGCTTCCCATCCTGCCGGCCCTGACTGGTGCACGTGCTGTAGGACTGCCCCAGGAAGGTGAAGGGGAAGACACACGGGTCCCCTTGGGAGTTGCCACCGATGACTGCCGTGTCTGCAGCACAGCATCAGTAGGGTTGCCTCTATGCCTTTGCACCCACCCTGCGCCACGGCTGGGACCCCGCCAGCCCCACACCCCACAGGACTCCACCACCCACCCCACTCGCACCTCGGTTGGGGCAGAAGCCATATTTCTTATCCTGGTCAAAGTTGGCTGTGGTGGCACACCAGCGGTAGCCGTCAGAGCGCCCGTCCGTGGTGCAGGTGTCATAGGAGGTGCCATCAAAGATGAAGGGGAAGACGCAGGGAGACCCATCGCTGTTGCCGCCGTTGGTGTAGAGCACTGCAGGGGGAGAAGGGGTGAGAACAGCCGCAGTCCCACGGGGCTGTGCAGCCTCCAGCCAGTGCTACTCACGCTCGCTGGGGCAGAAGCCGTAAGTCTTGTCAGCATCGTAGCTGGCAGTGGTGGCACACCACAGCATCCCGTCTGTGCGGCCTTCTGTGATGCACCGGGAGTAGGATTGGCCCTCAAAGATGAAAGGGAAGTGGCAGCTGGCCCCGTTGGCATTCCCATAGCGGGTCTTCACCTCTGCAGGGAGAGGATGTACTCAGTGGGACAGGGCGAGACAGGCGCCGTGAGCCCCCATGACCCCACTGCACCCTCCTCTTACCCAAGCCAGTTCCCAGAGTCCAGAACTCATCATCATCGAAGTGGGCATCGCCCTGAATCCCGCTGCCCGGGGGAAAGGCGTGGGCCAGGAGCCCGTCCTTGCCATCAAAGGGGTATCCATCACCGTGCTCTGCAGGGACAGGTGCCATCAGAGCCACATCACCCCTCAGGTACATGGACCACAGGCACTGCCTTTACCTGCGGGTGCCTGGAGGCAGAGCCCTGTCTAGGGAGAACCCTGCAAGCACCACGAGGGCATGGGCATATTTCCAGTCCCTTCCTGGAAGCTGTGCCTGCTCCCACCCCCCACACAGCCCCAGGACATCACCTTGGCTGCCGAACATGATCATGATGTCAGCCTCGCCGCTGTAAATCTGGGTGAAGGTGAGAGGAGTGACATCACTCCACACCTTGAACGCCCGCTGGAAGGCATCATCTATCACAGCACGGTCCAGGTCGGGGGAGTAGTTCATCACCCTGCAGGTGAAGGCTGCAGCTCAGCACTGTGACAGCGGGGTAAGAGTGACCTGGCTCTGACCACATGGTGGGGATCTGTCCCAGCCCCACAGGGGACAGCAGTGCCATGCAACCCGGCAGGCACTGACCAGGGACCTGGGGTTGGCTTGGGTATAATCTTGGGCACTGCAGAGCAGCTGCTGACAGCTGTGCTCTGCTGATCCCAGCTGGCTGACAGCACGGGGCGAGAGCGCTCCTGCCTGTCTCCATCCCCTGGTGTCCATCACCCTCTGGGCACATGGCTCCCATCTCCCAGAGCAGAGACTCACCGGTACGTGAGGTCCATATGGTCCCATTTGAGCTCCCCCTCGAAGGTGAGGAAACCCCCCACGTCAGGCACCCCACAGCGGGGGGCTCGCATGGCCTCCAGGGTGCTGGCATCCAGCTCCCCCGTCTCCTCCAGCCCCAGTTGCTTCTGCATCCTGCGCAGCGCTTTGGCCAGGGACACGTGCTTGCTGCTCCTCTTTGCCTCTGTCTCCTGGATGTAGCCGAAGCGCAGCAGATAGCTCTGGGGAGGAAAGGCAGCCGGAGGGGCTCAGCAAGGCAAGAGGGGCTCGGGAGCAGCTCCCCGCACCGCATCCCCGCTCGGTCCCAGCCCTTGCACCTCCAGGCAGACGGCGGCCCCCAGCCCAGCCTGCAGCCCCTCAATGTCTCAGGCTGGGCAGTGGAAAGGGGCCGCACTGGGGCCACACTGCCCTCACCTCCGCCAGCTCCACATCTGATGGGGCGCTGAGCAGCTCCCCTGGGAAGGTGATGACTGCTTGAGGCTTGCTGTGCAGCGGGGCGGCGCGGCAGAGAGCCAGCAGTGCCAGGGCGAGCGGGGCCAGGAGCAGCCCCATGGTGCAGCAGAGGAGGATGAAGCTGTGCCCGGTGCTGCTGCTCTGCTCCTATTTATGCTGTGGGGAGGGCAGTGAGTCACTCTCAGACCCTCAGCCCTGAGGACTCACACTCCCTTCCCACGGTGACGAAACGCACACTCAGGCTCCTCCGTTGTCTGCTTTAACTGTTTCATCACCTTGTTTACTAAACACGCCGGTTCCGGTGGTCATGCAGGATATGAGAATGGCACAAGGATGGTGGAGGGGCAGCCATGCTTACATGGCTTGGTGCAGCTGTGATGGGCAGTGCCCTGTGTCCCATGTCCATGGTCAGGACCAGGATTGTGCCACGACTGGAGGTAGTTGGGTATGGGGTGCCCCACAGTCGCATCACCACACACCACAGTGCTGAGCTCATCTGGCCAAGGGCAGACGCTGCTAGGGACAGACCCATGGGGACCTGGGCTGGCAGAGGAGCCCTGCCCAGATCCCTGGCACCTGCAGCCTCCTGCCTGCTAGCCCAATGCCAACCATGAGGTGAAGTGTATATGGGCTGAGCTTGGCCAGACTGCAGCCCTTCAGCAGGATGCAGCCTCCACCCCCACATTCACACCACGATCGTGTCTCCCCAGTGAGCTGAGCATTCCTGTGGTTCCTTGCCCCACAGGTGCCCAGCAGAGTCTTGCAGGATGGGCACATGCTTGCCCGGCACACGGACACTGCAGTGGTGCCCATGGGACACTGGCCTGCCCCATCCTCCCAGGCGCTGCCTGCAGGGCACCGCTGAGTCAGGCTCCCAAGGCAGCACAAACCTCGCCACCGGATGGTGTTTTCCTGCTTCTTCCAAATTGCCGACGCTTGTGGGAATAGGAGTGGGGAAGGGGAAAGCAAACAGGGACAGGAGGGAGAGGAAAACAGATGGCACAGAGGAGAGAAAGGCGCAGCGTCAGCTGGGGAGCTGGGAGGCTCAGAACAGCCCCGTGACGCTGCTCAGGGCACAGACGGGCTCCTGCCACCTCCCTCACTGTCCTGGGCTGCCCTGTGGGACTGCAGCTGCAGGACAGACCCATCCTGTGCTCCCTGCTCCTCAGCACCCACAGCCTTCCCCTCTGCCTTGCTCCAGGCTCAGCTGATCTGCACAAACTGCTCTGGGCCTGGCCTGAGGTGCTAGAGACCTGCAGGACTGGATGGAGGGAGCAGAGCTGCCTCGGGGAGCATCACCCACACAAGGATGCAGCCTCCAGCACCTCCTACCCAGCACCGGCATCCCATGCTCACAACCAGCCCTGTGCAGTCAGGCTGTGGTGCTTGCTGTTATCAGAATGTGGTGCCCGGGCCGTGGGAGCCCACAGGCAGAGCTCTGGGCTCAGGGGGAAGAACCACGTCCCCCTCCTGCAGAACGGCACTGAGAAACCGCCAGGTTGCCTCACTGCATCCGCAGCCCTGCAAGAGCAACACCCAGTGACACGGCGAGGAAGTTGCCACACAGGGCAGCCCCATCCTGGAGCCCGGCATGACACACGTGCACAGCCCGCCGTGCCCCCACAGCAGCCCTTCCCTGGCACTGGGCACAGCAGGGCTCAAAGCAGAGCTGAAGCACAAGGGGTGTTGCCATGAGGTTTGCCCAGAGGGGTTGGGTCCTGGCCAGGCCTTCCAGCACCGCGGGAGATCCCTGGGCCTTTCCCACGTTATTCCCATCCCCAGTTCCCACAGCTCCCACAGCCCAGGCACACAGCCACAGCATCACCTGCACGGCACCGCCTGGGCGCTGCAGCCCCTCCAAGGGCTGAGCCGTGGCACGGCACAGGGCACGGCACAGGAGGGGCTGAGGGCTGCAGCCTGACCCAGCTGGCTCCAGGGTGCCCCACAGGCACACATGGTGACAGCCCTGAGCATCCTCATGTTGCCAGCCAGGTACCCACAGCACAGGCGGCTGCAGCCCCGGCCCCCCCTCTGGCCTCTCCCACTGACTCACAGCCCCACAACCCGGCTTCCTCACAGGGATTTTCTAGTGACTCTCTGAGGCTCCGTGAGGAGAAGGGGCAGGGAAACCCCCGAGTCAGGGTGCACCAGGAGCCTGAGGGTGGGGTGGGGGAACTCCACAGGCAGCCTCAGACTAAGTGGGGCAACTCGGAGCTGAGACAGGCAGCATAGAGTCCGTATGGGCAGAAGGATGCTGGGGTGGGCTGGAGCTGGGACTGCCAGTGGGTGAGGAGGGAGTGACAGAGAACACGGCCTGGGCAAAGAGGGCTGTGGGGATGCCAAATGACCCCAGGAGCAGCTGGGAGACGTCACAGCCCATGCAATGCTGGCAGCACCCTCCAAACCCAAAGTCCTAGCCAGGATGAACGGCATGGAAAATCCCTAGCAGACGTCCCCTGTTCCTGCTGGCCGCCGAGCCACGAGGCTGTCTGTCACCACCACTTCCATCAAAAGGGGAAGGAAGAGGCAGCTGCAGCCCGTTCCCATGTCCTTACTCACAGATGCGCACCCCTTGCTGACAGGTGCTGAGTAAAGAATCCCCCATGGGAAGGTGCCCTGGGGTCCAGGACAGGGCTGCTGTAAATTGGGCACAGGCTGGTGGGACACAGCTGCTCCACACAGGCTGCAGGTCTGTAGCTAGGATGCTGGATGGAGCCAGGGATCCCAGCGCAGTGCCCAGACCCTTCCCAACTCTGTCCCAGGGGCATGGACCCAGGGCAATGCACTCGCAGCCCTTGCTGTGGGATGCACCAGGGTGGGAGACAGGACACCCAGCTGTGAGAGCACTGCAGTGCGCTGGGAACCCCAAGGAGCTGGATATGGGGATGGGGGGTGGCAGAGAGAGGACCAGGCCCACGCACGAGGCCGGCGCCAGACACCCTCCTGACGTGCACAGACTGGGGAAGCAGCACAGCAGAGCACCGTGACGGCAAGAGGAAGCAGAATGGGGGAGTCAGCGCCTTGTGCCGGTGACACAGCATGTGGGAGCACCACGGTTATGGTACGGCTGTGGTGTGCCGGGCATGGGGTGTTTGGCACAGAGCGGGACTGAGGGCATAGGAGCAGCTCTGTGTCAGCTGTTGGAAGCCCATTACTCCTCATCCAGCAGCTCCAGACAGAAACAACATTCCTGCACACATTCCCGTATCTGCTGCCTGACGCCAGCCCTGCGTAGGCTGCAGCACATCCTCCAGCTGGGTCCAGGACCCTCTTCTGCAGACTGTGCTGGGGCAGCACTATTCCCCCTATGGTACGTCTGTCACCCCACACATTAGCTTGGTGCTATGTGGCCCCAAACCATGACCCCACATAGCTCCTCATCCCCTGCCCTCTTATCACCCCCAAGATCTCCCCACATCACCACAGGCCTCTGGTGCATTCTTTGCCATTCCCCGGGCAGGAGCAGGGGCAGGAGCCTCTCAGCTCTGCCCACAGGTGCTGCACTGTCAGGATGACACAGCCCGTATCAGCTGGCAGCTCACCACCCCCCTGGAGGCACCGAAACCAGCGCCGCCTGTCACTGCTGGCTGCGCCCAGCCCGCTCCCAGTTGCACAGGATGGATTCCCCAAACTGTTCCACTAAGACCCTGAGGAGATGTGGGCAGTAAGGGGGCTGAGCCCAGCACAGTGCTGCTCGGAGCTCCTGGGGACATGGGTGCCACTGCGGGGCTCTGCATGCTGGACATCCATCAGCACAGCGTGGGTGGCAGCGCTTTGTTCCCTGGCACTGATGGGCACAGCAGCTGCTTTCTAAAAAGAGAAGAGCTGCAATGGTGACAATGACACGCACCTGCCTGCTGTGTCCCGTGAGTTAAAGGAACAATGCGGCATGAGAAACCCGCTGCCTGGTGGCAATGAAACAGCTCCAGGAATAAGGAGCGGGGGTTTATGGAAGGTGAAATATGGGTAGAACTGGTGGTATTTAATTGTAAACTACAAGAAACAGAAGGAAAAGTGGTAGATGCAACATGCTTCGGCTTCAGCAAAACATTTGACAACTGTTCTAAACGGCTGCTGCCAAATTAACTCAGACCGGCTCCGCTGTCAGCGTCAGCATATGGACAAATGCAGGCAGCCCCCGGAGCAGCGAGCGGCCCGGCCCGTGCTGGGGAACTGCTTTGAGACCTCAGAGCCTGCATGGCCACACAGTGCTGAGTGTGGAGTTGGGGCAGCGAGGCACCGCTGGGGCCCTGCAGCACGCACGCCTCCTGCCCACCTTGTTTATCTTACTTATATTTCAGTAATTTGCTGATTACCCCTTTTTAACTGACCAGCAGTGATGAATCAGCAGCAGAGGGGAGGGTGGGATCCGGCGGCCTTGGACCGTGGCTCCGAGGTCTCAGGTTCTGGGAAGGAAGCCACAGGAGCACTCCAGAAGGGAAAGAAAACAACCGGCAGCAGCAGCACGAGGATGGGCAGAGGGGCACAGCACACTGCTGCCTGCATTTTGCAGCCCCCACTGCACCCCAGCCAGGGTGACAACGTGCCAAACCCTGCGGAGCGGCGGCTGCAGCATTGATGCAGACAAAGCTGAGTGGCAGCACCATGGCAACATGTGTGCGGGGCACCAAGAGGGCTCAGCCCCGCTGGGTAAATCCCGGAGGACTGGGCGGCCTCATCCCAGGGCTTTTGTTGGTTTCTCCAGGCCGTGGACCAAGGCTCGCTCAGCCACAGCCCCACTGGCCGTGGGAAACACAGAGTCAGTGCAGAGCAAGGCTGCTGCTTGCCTAGGTGTGCAGCACTGCGGTGCTCAGGAGCTGGCGTGGCCTGTGCCCCAGCACACAGCTGTCCCCTGGACAGCCCCAGGTGCGTTCTGCTGCTGCTGGGAAAGAGCCGAGCGGTGAAGCAATTCAGTATGAAGAAAAACCCATTTCCTGCAGCCAGGGCTGTTTTGCTCAACGTTTTACAAAATGTGCTGATGCAACCGCCCTCCCCAGGTGGGATATAAATACGAAGCTGGTTGATGTGGATTAATGCCCTACAGCTACACAAACACTGCTAGAGATGTTTTCTTTAGAAAGAAAAAAGGAACACAGGAGGAACAAACAGCAGTGACTACAAAATCACTGACTGTGGCTGCGTGGAGGCTCGGGTTGCAGGCGGCTGGGAAGGCTCTGCCCTGGGCACTCAGCACAAGCCACCACCTATTCTGGGATGCTGACCCAAAAGATTAGGTCACGGAGAAGCTATTGTGGTAGTGCAGCAGAGCCACAGGCCAGCACAGCCAGCGAGCTGCTGCTTGGGGACAGGGCACAGCACAGCCCTGGGTCACAGCACAGCACTCTCAGCTTCATGCCCCCAGCTCAGCTGGTGGAGCTCCTTCTAACGCCTGCCCAGGGTGAGAAGCACAGAGCTGGGACACCGACAGCCCATGAGGGGTCAGACCATCTCCTGCTGTATGATGCTGTATGGCTCTGTCTGCAGGCACAAGTGTGTGCTGTTGTCCCAGCCAGTTTCCAAAGAGCCTTTAACCCAGCACTCCCCAGCCTAGCACTTGGGCACGTGCTGCAGGCCACCCATGCTTTTGGATTCCCAAAGCTTCTTTTCTGCCCCGGGGCTGTCACTCATCAGGGCGATCCCCCCCATTAGTTCAAAAATGTGGCTGCGTGAAGGCAAAGAGACCCCTGCTGGTCCGACCCCAACCCGCCCCGCTTCCTCAACCGTGGTTCCTGCAGCCCGAGCCCTTCGGACGGAGCCCGGTGTGCATCCCGCTGATGCAAAGAGCTGCTGTCCCGGGTCGGACGATGAACCACGGCGAGAGGCATCGACCACCAAAGCGCCCCACATCCTCCTGACTCCTCGGGCTGGCACCACTTCCTTCGCAGTAACTGCAGAGCTACGCAGCAGGGCTACTTGAAAGGGAAATGGAATAAGCATTTCATTGTCTGCCAGCTCCCGGCGTGGCAGTGACCCCGGCACCGCGCACGCAGCAGTTTGGCTCCAGGGCTCCGGAGCAGGCAGTGCGGCTGCAGCAGCAGCATTGGTACAGCACTCCCTTATCTCAGCCTAGGGATGGATTTCAGAGATGTTGTCGCACAGAGACAGATGAGAGCATAAACCTTTCAAGGATGTATTTAATTAGCTTGAAAAGGAGCTGGAATGCAAGCGGGTGCACCATGCCAATGGCACAGCAGCAGCTCCGTCACTGCCTCTGCAGCACACAGCACACAGGGCAGGGGCACCGCGTGGGACCTGAACTGCCCCACGGAGGGTAACAGCTCTGGATGGGACAGACCCCACTGCCCATCGCCCAGGGCTGGGAGCACCGCAGATGGCACAGCACACGACCTGGTGCGTGCCGTGCATCCAACCCGGCCATTGGGATTCAGGCAGGCTGACTCCTTGCAGACACTGTGCCAGATGAGGCACTGCACCGTCTGTCCTCCTGCAGCTGGCAGACAGCATCGCCTCCTATCAACTGCCAAGGCCAGGAGCAGATGTGATCCCTGCTCACACCTGGGCCGGGCAGGGCTGTGTGCAGGGAGACACGGTGCTACCGGCTGTGGCTTTGGGGGCTCAGCAGGGGGCTGAACTTTGCTCCCCATGGCTCAGCAACTGCATCCCTGATCAGACGACAGAGCCCAGAGGAGCAACTGACAACAGAAGGCCGCTTTGATCACGGAAAAGAACACCGGACAGAGACGTTCAGAGCACAGTGCTGCAACATGAGAGCGCAGCTATGGGCGAGGAGCTGCACAACGCGGCTCTGCCAGAGCTGCCGGCATGTCAGCTGGAGCAGGGGCCGGACAGAACAGGCATGGCCGGAGCGATGGCACGGCACGGCACGGCGCGGGCAGCCTTCGGGCAGAGCAGCCCAAGCCCTGGGGCACGGCTGGGATCAGCGGAGCTCGGAAACAACGGGCGCGAGCCGCCCGTGGAGGAGCAGCCCAAAGCCCAGGGGGCAGGGAGAGCCGCGGCGGTGAGAGCATGGAAGTGCCACAGGAACGGCGGGACGCACGGGGCGGCGCGGCCCGAGAGCGGCGCGAGGGCGGGGAGCGGCGCGGGGCCGAGGCCCGGCGCTGCCACTTCCGCCCCGCGTCACGTGACGAGCGCCACCCGGCGCGACGCCGACGCTCAGGGCCCGGGCGCCGCTTCGTGACGTCACTCGCGTTACACACCACGTCACCGAGATCCCTCCGCGGAGAAAGTAGTCCCTCCGGGGCGCCGGACTCCCGCCCGGGGGCCGCGAGCGGCGCCGCGAGGCGCCGAGAGGCGGCGTGGCTGCTGCGGCGGCGGCGGCGGCGAAGGTGGGAGCGAAGGGCGAGGTTCCGCGGCGGTGAGCGGGCGGCGGGGCGGGGTCGGGCGTCGGAAGTAGTTCCGGCGCGGGTCCGCGGGCGGAACGCCGCGCGTCGCGGCGCGGGGCGGGGGGATGGCGGCCGCCGCGGTGCCGGGCTCGGGGGCGGCGCGGCGGAGGCGCGGCGGGACGGGTGAGAGATCGCGGGCGGCGCCGCGAGGGGCGGTGCGGGTACGGCCCTGCCCGGCCCACGCCGCGTCCCGGCCCCGCCGCGCTCCCGGCGCCCCACGGCCGCCCCGCGCTGTGCGCGCGCGCGGAGGAGGCGCGGGGAGGGGGGACCCCGCGGCAAAGATGGCGGCGGCGGTGGCCGCGGGAGCGGGGCGCGGAGGGGCGGGGGGCGCGCGGGGCGAGGCGTCCCGCGGTCGCGGGGCTGACGGCGCGATCCTCGTGCAGGCCGGGCATAGGCGGGGCGGGCATGGAGGAGAGCGAGGTGCCGAGCAGCAGCGACGCGGCCCCGCAGGCGGCGCGGGAGGAACCGTCCGAGAGCGGCGTGGGCACCTCCGAGGCCGTGTCCGTATCCGCCGACAGCAGCGACGCCGCCGCGGGCGCCGCGCTCCCGTCCCGGGCGGACGACTCCGGAGTGGGGCAGAGCTCCGACCGCAGCGCCGTGTGCCTGGTACGGGAACGGGCGGCGGGGCCGGCTCTGCCCGCGGCTGTACGGGCGCTCCGGTGCCGCCGTACGGGAGGAGGAGGTCCGTTCGGAAGGGGGGGGGGGACGGAGCGGCCCCGAGGGTCGCGGTGCTCAGTGAAGGCCGTAGAAGCCGCCCCGACCCCATTCCCGTAGCAAAACGAAGCGCCGTGCCGGTGGCGTTGGTGTGCGGCGGTTCCCTGAGTGCCCGGCCCTGCAGGCATTTCTGAACGGAGCTCTTCTGCCTCTGCTGGTTTTGCTTAGGAAGAGGTGTCTGAGAGCAGCTCCAGCACAGATGTGGTTCCCCGGATTTACCTGCCTGATTCGTCCTCCATCGCGCAGTCCACTTTGGTCTCCAGCGTCTCCACCGTGAGCCAATCCATCATGGTGTCAGAGTCCCCGCAGGTCCTGGTCCACTCCAGTGTCATCAGCGACGGGGCCACGGTTGTGTCAGACTCCACCGCATCCACCTCCTCAGACCTGGGTTCTGCCATAGACAAAATCATTGAGTCCACCATTGGGCCTGACATCATCCAGAGTGAGTGCATGCCGTGCTGCTGCTGCTGGCGGTGGATCTGTCCCTGCGTGGGGTGGGTTGAGTGGTGGGGCTGGGGAAGGGAGCTGCTAAAGACTTGGGAGGTAAGGGGAAATATGCGCCTGCGTATGCTTACACCTCGTCCTTGTTTGGCAAGGTTTCTCATCTCGCTTTGCCTTAGCAGCTGGTGGTTTTCTGAGCTGCTTGCTGGGTAGTAGCTCAGCCTCTGGCTTGCTGCCGCTTTGGCCACATTGCCACAGCTACTCTATGCAGACTCTAAGCTGAACCAGACCTCCTGCACCCTTTCCTACTCACTTGGGAACTTGGGAGCGCTGCTTCAGCCTCTGCCCCTGGTGGGTACCCTGATTTCCTCACCTTTCCCTCCCCAGGCTGCATAGCTGTGACCAGTGCTGAAGATGGGGGAGCAGAGACTACTCAGTACCTCATTCTACAAGGGCCTGATGATGGTAAGGGTGCACCCAGGGCATTTCAGTGGTGGCTTTCTCTGTCTTTGAGCCTGTTCCCATTCTGGTAGTGAAAAATAAAACGTGCAAGGGATGGTTTGTGTGTAAGCATGAGCTGCAGGGCGAAAACTCTCAGGACACAGGGCAGGAGTGGATGCCGAGTTCAGCTCTGTGCTCAAGGTTTATGTGCAGCCTGGGTGCAGGTGAAGATTTGCCCCTTGGCTGATAGAGTGTTGTTGTTTCAGGTGCCCCCATTGTGTCCCAGATGTCCACTTCTGCTCTGGCCAATAGCTTGGCTGTAGAAGCTATTGCTGATGGGCCGACCTCCACATGCCTTGACCAGCCAGGCCCTTCGGAGCAGTCAGAGGTGCTGGAACTGCCTGCACAGCCAGGCCAGGTTCGGGAGGCAGACGGTGGGGAGGAGCTGGACCAGCCGGACTTGGAGACCCTGGAGGAGATGATGGAAGTGGTGGTGGTGCAGCAGTTCAAGTGCAAGATGTGTCAGTACAAGAGTGTCTCCAAGAAAACGTTGATCAACCACATGAAAGAGCGACATTTCCAGCCAGGTGTGTGTGGTGCTGCCACTGCTGAGCACTGAGAAAAATATATCTTACTGCAGATGGGATCGTTGTTGTCTCTGGGGAGTTACGAGGAGGAGTTTGAGTGTGAATACCTGTGCTGTTGTACAGTTAAGTAAGGAGATGTTCTGCATTTTGTGTTAGCGGGTTCAGCTTTGGCTTTTAAGAAAGGACGTCCACGAAAGGGGGGTTCTGCTCCAAAGTCTGCAGAGGAAGAGGTCGCAGAGGAAGAAGAAGATGATGATATTATGGATGCTGGTGCTATCGATGACCCTGAAGGTAAGACTCATTCTCACCGTGTCCTACATAGCTTAGGCTTTCCCCTCATCTCTGTCTGATGTTTTGGGCCGCTTGCCTTCAGAGGACAGTGACTATAATCCAGCTGAGGATGAGCCCCGCGGGCGACAGCCCAAGAACAACCGCACAGTGCCCACGTCCAGCGAGGAGAGGCCACGGAGACGCCCAGGGAGGCCCCGCAAGTTTCCTCGCCTGGGGGACGTGCCCCAGGACGTGCATGAAGGTGGGTCAGCACAGCGTGGTATGCAAGCTCCTGGGAGCTCACGGGGAGTGAATGTGATGATGTGCTGTGTCCTGTCAAGTAGGAGAGGAGGTGGAGCCCCTGGTGACGTCCCAAAGCACACCCAGCTGTGAGCTGCAGAATTCGGAAGCAGCCAGTTCCTCTGGCCTGGAGAATGGGACCGGCGAGAGCTTGGCGGAGCCCAGCATCAGCCAGTCTGACTCTGAGAATAAGGACCCTTCCTCCAACACTGGCCCCGAGGAAGCAGATGTCGTCCCCAGGAGGCGAGGCCGGCCCTCCCGCCGCTTCCTGGGCAAAAAATACCGCAAGTACATGGGGCGCAGGTGAGGGGTGTGTGCCGAGCCAGTGCTGGGCCCTCTGGCCTGCGCCCAGGGCCGGTCCAGCCTCTGTTTGTCACCACAGCTCTGAGTCCCGGCTCTGTGTGTGTAGGTATTACTACAAGTCACCCAAGCCCTTGATGAGGCCGTACCTGTGTCGGATCTGCGGCTCGCGTTTCCTCACGCACGAAGATCTGCGTTTCCACGTCAACTCGCACGAGGCCAATGACCCGCAGCTCTTCAAGTGTCTCCAGTGCAGCTACCGCTCCCGACGCTGGTCCTCCCTCAAGGTGAGCACCGTCTGTCCTGTTCCCACCCCCACGGAGGTGGCTGAGAGCCCCAGGCCTCGTGGCAGCCATTCCCACTCCTTGCAGGAGCACATGTTCAACCACGTAGGCAGCAAGCCCTACAAGTGTGAGGAGTGCAATTACACCAGTGTGTACAAGAAGGACGTCATCCGACACTCCACAGTGCACAGTCGGGACAGGTAAGTGGGGTGAGTTCCTGAAGACTGTCCTGCAGCCTGGCTGAACATCATTAATATCACTTCTCCTGCCCTGGAAGTGCAGCCTGAACTCTCGTGCTTTCCAAAATGGATAGTTGTGATGTACTGGGGGGCTCAAACTCGGGATTTGGCTGACAAGGGGATTTTTTTGTCTCTCTTTCAGGAAAAAGAGGGCTGATCCGGTGAGTTCCAGTTCCCTGATGGCTTGTCTCTCAGCACTGTTATATGGGAAGAGGCATGTCTGTGTTCACAAATTCCTTGTGCCTAGTTGAAGTCAGTGTTTCTGGATCAGCTGAGGAAAGGCAGCCCAGGTCCTGTGGTGGGGAGAGAGGCAAGGAAACTGGTGACCTCCCTTCG
Organism: Tympanuchus pallidicinctus; assembly: GCF_026119805.1. Classification (NCBI taxonomy): domain Eukaryota; kingdom Metazoa; phylum Chordata; class Aves; order Galliformes; family Phasianidae; genus Tympanuchus; species Tympanuchus pallidicinctus. Next base: position 3,353,354 of record NW_026294722.1, read on the forward strand.
GCCCCTATGAGCTCATCTTTCTGCTCTTCCTTCAGCCCCCAAAGCTGAACTCCTTCCCATGCCCCGTGTGCAATCGTATCTACCCCATGCAGAAGAGGCTTACTCAGCACATGAAGACACACAGCACAGAGAAGCCACACATGTGTGACAAGGTGAGAGGCTGGGGCCTGGAGGAGAGCTGGCAGCAGTGGGGCTGTGCAGGAGACAAACGCTGCTTCGCTTGCTTCTGCTGCAGTGTGGGAAGTCCTTTAAGAAGCGTTACACGTTCAAGATGCACCTGCTGACACACATCCAGGCCATTGCTAACCGCAGGTAGGAACCTGGCCGCAGCCTGCTGGGAGAACCAGTGTCCAGGCTCCCATTCCAAGGGGGGGCAGAAGGTCCTTGTTCTCTGTGTGACAGATGGCATTGTCCTGGCAGGTTCAAATGTGAGTTCTGTGACTACGTCTGCGAGGACAAAAAGGTCCTGCTGAACCACCAGCTGTCACATATGAGCGACAAGCCCTACAAGTGCAGCTTCTGCAAGTATTCCACCTTCCGGGAGGACTTCCTGGTCTCACACATGGCCGTCAAGCACACGGGTGAGAGAAGCTGCTGCTGCCCTTCAACGCCGCTTTGCCAGGGCGCCGTCCCCTGGGGACCCCTTCTTGACTTCCACCCCCCGTGTCCCACAGGAGGGAAGCCCTTTGCCTGCGAGTTCTGTCACTTCACCACCAAGCACAAGAAGAACCTGCGCCTGCACGTGCACTGCCGCCATGCCGACTGCTTTGAGGAGTGGGCACAGAGGCACCCCGAGGAGCCGCCCTGCCGCCGCCGCCCCTTCTTCACCCTGCAGCAGATCGAGGAGCTGAAGCAGCAGCACCGCCAAGTGCAGGCGTCGGCCGAGCCGGAGGCCAACCCACCAGTGAGTGCCGCCCCCCGCCCCCCCCGGCTCCTCCCTGCTCCTCAGCCCTGGCTCCCTGCAGCTCTCTGTCTCGCAGGCCCCTCTCGGCGCTGTCACCTACCAGGCGGTGCAGGCAGTGCCCGGCTCGGAGCCTCCCATCCTTTCGCAGGATTCTCTGGAGGGGGCCACAATTATCTATGAACAAGGTGAGCTCCCGGGGAGCTCAGGGGAGGAGACGAGGAGGTGGTTGAGTGCTGTGCTTAACCCTTTTCTGTGCTTCACTCTTTTTCTGACCTGCCAGGTGTGGATGGATCGGCAGAACTGGCCACGCAGACCGCCCTGGATCTTTTGCTGAACATGAGTACCCAGCGAGAGCTTGCTGCAGGCTCGCTACAGGTGAGCAGGGGGTGGCTGTGCCTGCTGCAACGAGACGTCCGGGGCCTCTGGAAGTGCCCGGCCCTGCTCCCTCTGGAGGGAGCATCTGCAGAGCCTTCCTCCCGCTGACCTCTTGCACTCCCCTCCAGGTGGCAGTAGTGAAACCAGACGATTCGGGAGAGGTGCAGGACTCTTGTGAACCGCAGGCACAGGAGGAAGGGGCGGAGTTGGATGGCTCTGAGCAGCAGCAGAAGTTGGTAACGCTGCACATGGCAGACCGTGGGGAGACGTTGGTGCAGGAGGCCTACGAGGAGGCAGCCCTGGGTGGCTCAGAGCTGCAGCAGATCACGATTCCCTTTGGCGGGACAACGGAGTACAGCATCATTACTCCCATCAGTGAGGAGATTCAGGCTCCGGGCACGCTGTACAGGTCAGCTTTGTGGGAGCAGTGGGAGTCAGAGGCACCTCTGCCCTCAAAGAGGAGACCTTGAGTGGGGAGGGGGATGCGATGGCTCCGCTCTGACCGCGGCTTCTGCCAGCAGTGAGGAGGAGGGCTCTGCAGAGACTTCACATGCAGTCGTGGTGAGCGAAGCTGTGATGACAGAGGTTCTGAAGGACCACAACAATCACTACATCATGTCATCCAACCTCCCGGGGAATCAGTTCCAACACATGGAGGTGAGGAGGCTGGGCTTTCTCTCTTTTCCAGGCAGCAGGGTGAGCAGGTGTGACCGATGTTTCTCTCTTAGCCCCTCAATGGAGATGCTGCCTTCCCTTTGCCAGCAGAGGGCCAGGAGGCACAGCCAGCTGGTGTCAAGTGGCCTCTGGTGCAGTGTGTTACCCAGCAGCTCCAGAAGGACTCAAATTTGTCCCCCACCTCTGAAGGGCAAGAAGTCACATCCCCCAAGGTCAAATGGCCTGCACTCCAAGGCATAGCCAAGAAGCTCTCGTGCAAGGTTTCTACAGCCAAGAAGCTCTCATGCAAGATTTCCACAGCCAAAAAATTTTCCTGCAAGATTTGCACAGCCATGTTTACAGGGAGAGCAGAAATGGAGAGTCACAAGAGAGCCCACATTGGGCCCAGCACCTTCAAGTGTCCTGACTGTCCGTTCACTGCAGCCCTCTGGCCGGAGGTTCGGGTAGGTGCCTTAGAACAGCCTTGGAAGTAAATGATTTGTGGAAACGGGGCTTCCTGACCCTACCTTTGTCCTTCTGCCCCCAGAGCCACATGGTCCAGCATGCCAGCCTTCGGCCACATAAATGCACCCACTGCAGCTTTGCCTCCAAGAACAAGAAGGACCTGCGCAGACACATGCTAACACACACCAATGAGAAGCCCTTTGCCTGCCAGATTTGTGGGCAAAGGTGAGTTCTGATGGGCTGTTGCTGCTTGTAGGGCTCCGCTGTAGCTCCGAGTTTGAGAGGACATGGGATATTAGCAAGGAGCTGGCTGCCCTGACTCCAGGAGCAATCTGTTAGAGAGACTGTGCTCTTCTGAGAACAGTTCCTGCTGCTGGTAGACCCAGCTTAGTCTTCAAAGAAGTTGTGGGGGGGGGGGGGGGGGGGGAGTTGGTATTTGAGCCAATGGAAAAGCTTTTAGGAGCTGGGACAGGCCATGTCCTGGGGTGGTGTGTTTGTGGTACCTGCAGGTAAGCTCTGCAAATACATGAAGCTCACGTGCAGCTCCACCTCACTCTTGTTCCTCCTGTAGGTTCAACCGCAATGGACACCTCAAGTTCCACATGCAGCGTTTGCACAGCTCAAAGGGGAAGAAGCCGGAGGCACCTGCAGCTGCTGCCCAGCAGACCATCATACTGAACAGTGATGAAGACACGCTGGCCACCCTGCAGAGTAAGATTCCTCCCCGCTCTGATGAAGTTCCCCTGCAGTTTTTCAAGGGCTGGAAATGGTCTGGGCTGGGAACTTCCTGCTGGAGTTTAGGGTTGCCAGTGAAGCAGGACCTGGTGGGTGCAGAGACCGCAGCGGTGTCAGTGTGCCATTGCCAGCTGCAGGGGCTCGGTGCTGGGAGCAGTCCTGCACAGGCACTGGCTGCTGTGGTTCTGTGTCAAACAGGGAACCCTAATAAGATGGAGTGCATTCAGACAGCAGCTGTGCTGTAAACAGTTTGTGGCTGGGCTGGGAAGTGGAGTTCACCTTCTGACGTAGAGGTCTGGGTTTTACCCGTGCTGATCTCTAAGTTCCTTCAAGTTGAGAGAGCTTCTGACCTCTGGTGAGCAGAGCTGAGGGCCTGTCCAGGCCGCAGTGCCCCACCAGCTTTCTCCCCCTTCCAGCAGCCCTGCAATCCGGGCAGGCAGTGCTGGCCCCTGAGCGGCTGCAGCAGGCACTGGGACAGGAGCACATCATTGTTGCTCAGGAGCAGAGCATCACGAGCCAGGTGAGCCACGCTGGTTGGCCTCGTCGTGCTGCCCCGTGCGGCTGCTCCCCGCGGTCTGTGCTGGCTCTGTGCTGCCGGGGGGCTCGCAGTCAGATCTGCCCACTCTAAAACAGCACCCGGCTCTGGCTGGCTTACAGGAGGAGGCAGCGTACATCCAGGAGATCACGACTGCCGACGGACAGACAGTGCAGCACTTAGTGACATCTGACAACCAGGTGAGGGCGCATTGCATGCAGCTGAAGCAGGGACAGCAGGGAGACCTGGGGAGAAGCGGGGTGGTAAAGCGCGCAGAAGCCAGACAAGGAGCAGCTTTCTTGCAGTGCAGGGAGTGGGTGAACAGTTCTTTGGGTCTGAATCCCTGTGTTTGCAGGTTCAGTACATCATTGCCCAGGATGGCGTACAGCACTTGCTTCCCCACGAGTACGTTGTTGTCCCAGAAGGACATCACATCCAGGTAAGCTGCAGGCTGGATGTTCTTTTGTACAGGGGGTGAGGTCAGTGTGGGTGCCGTGTGCTGGGGTCACCTCCTCGTCCCTGTGGCTTGCTCTGTTTGAGTCACAACTCTGGTAGGCAGGGAAGCCTGCTGGCCCTAACACAGCCTTACTGCAGCTCTTGTCTTCAGGTTCAGGATGGTCAGATCACTCACATTCAGTATGAACAAGGTAGCCAGTTTCTCCAGGAGCCACAGGTAAGGGGGCAGGGACTCACTGCAGCAACCAGGAGGAACTCTGTGCAGTCTTGGACTCTCCTTCTGCTCTCCTCCCTGTAGATCCAGTACATGCCTGTCTCACCTGAGCAGCAGCTTGTCACCCAGGCTCAGCTGGAAGCAGCTGCACACTCAGCAGTCTCAGGTATGTCAGGGCCACACTCTGGCTGTTCTGTCTTCCTGCTGCTTGCAGGATGCCAGTCTTGAGTGGGAGCTGCTGATGCCCCTTAGCAGCTGCTGCTATGGTGCCTCAGTCCAGCTCTGCTGCAGAGGCTGCGCACTCACTGCAGCTGGTAGGGCTGCCCTGCTGCAGTCCTCAGCAGAAGGGCTGGGCTGGATGCCCCCCTGCCAACCCCTGTCCCTGTAATCTTGTGGGGGGAGGTCTTTGCTGAGCCCCACGTCGTCACCGATGCCCCTTCTCTGCAGCAGTGGCTGATGCTGCCATGGCTCAGGCACAGAGCGTGTTTGCCACGGAGGCAACGGCTGAGCAGATCCAGCAGTTGCAGCAGGGAATCCACTACGATGTCATCACGCTGGCAGATTAGCACTGGTGACAGGCCTGGCTGATGCTCAGGGACATCTGTGCTGAGCAGGACAGCGGCAGCCAGCGGGAGCCTCTACAGCCAGCAGTTGCCTTATTGCTTTGGGGCTGCGAGGGACGTGCCTGAGTGCATGCCAGCAAGAGTGTGCTGCCACTCTGCTGTGCACAGCGAGGGTCCTTCAAATCCTGCCTGGCACAGGAGGCTGCCTTGAGCAGGGACTGCACCACAGCCGAAGTGCCGGGACACTGAGCAGTGGCAGCACTCACGTGGCTCATCTCTGCCTGTTGCACTTGATGATGGTCTGAAATCCCTTTTCCCTGAATCATGTCTGTGCGGGCCAAACTCAGCATCTGCTCGGGTGCAGGGATCCCGGGGGAGCTGTCGGGCCGAGCGCAGCCACGTGGTGCAGTGTGAGATGCTGAGGTCGTTCAGCCTCAGCCCCCACTGCTCGCACCCGTGGGGCACAAGGGCCGGGCTGAGGGCAGCCTCCCTCCCTTGGCTCCTCCGGCCTGCGGGCGGGCGGCAGTAGGGCTTTGGACTGGAGGAACCTGACAGAGGAAGGGGCCGTGCAGGTGGTGGAAGGAGTTCTATTTTTTCTTTGCAAGAGGGATGGACGCTGTGGCAAAGCTGGTTTGTAAGTTGTTACGGGAGGGGTTCGATTCTGACGTTCTTAAGCTTTGGATATGCTTACGAATAAAAAAAAGATTGAAAGCTGGGTGTGTTTGTGCTGCCTGGAGGCTGGGATCCAGCATGCGTGGTGCTGCACGGCACCTGGGCCCTGTGCTATGGCTCCCTTCCACTGCGGTCACCTTGACTTCTGTGCAGCTGGAAGCAGGGGGGGCTGGAGGCATGAAATTAATCAAGTGGTAAACAGCCTAAATCCCATGTAACTCTGTCCCAAACTACACACGCTGCCCCTCCCTGAGCGGATTGTCTGGAAGTATTTACATGTGATTATAACAGCTAATCTCGGAGTTTTAGTTCTGTGCTTTTGCATTCAGCTGATTATCTCCAGAGGGGAAGAAGGCCTGCAACCACCCAGGTATCAAAAGCATCCCAGGGCAGGGATGGCTGTGCTGCTGGCCTCTTGGCGCAGCCCTGGGGGAATGAGTGCAGCAGGTGGGCTCGAACCTTAGCAGGGGTGCTGGGCAGTGCTCGAGGTCTGTTGCTGCTCCACAATCCCTGGGCAGCCCGTCTGCCTGCACCTGCCCCTTGCCCAGCCAGAATGAGGGCCATTGGTGGCTGCCAGCCTCAGCATCTGCTGGCTGCTCTGCACTGCTCTGCACCCGTCTGCCTGTGCTGGGCTCCTGCTCCAGCTGTGTCCCTCAGCTGCACACATGGCGGTGGCCCTCCCTGTCCAGCTGTGCCACACTGGGTTAACAGACGCTTTCCTAGATTACAGCCCCATTATCTAATAAAGCAGATCTGCTCCACGGGAGCACTGCACTGATTGGGGCTGGCAGAGTCCTGCGGGGACAAGGTTATGGGGCGCAAGTCGGTCCCGTCTGCCCCAGCTGTCTGCTCCCATCCAGCCCTGTTCTCCCCAGCTGTGCTGCCCCACCATCCCCACCTGGCAGGCAGGAGTCCTGGCAGCGCCGTGATTTCCGGTGTATGGGCAGATAGAGGTGGGGATGGCATGGGGTGGGTGGGAGTGGGACGTAGGGCTGCTGCTCGTGGGGGCTGTGGAGCCATGGGCCCAGGTGGGGGCTGCCACTGCCTGCAGGGAGCCCAGGGATGCTGTGGGTGAGCCCAGGGGTGCTGCAGGGCTCATTAGCTCCGGTGACCTTCCCCTTCCCGTCCCCGGCCAGCACTAAGCGGGTTTGTTACATATTTAATATCCTGAGAGCGTTATTAGTCGGTATTTAATGACAGATACAACCTGGGGGATAATCCTGCTTTGGGCGGGTGGTGTGCAAGCAGGAGATGGATGGGGGGCACAGGGACCACACTACGGCCTGCCCCCCACCTCTGGGCTTCAGTTCTACACTGCACAAAGGATCCCGGGGCTCCTCCTCCCCCTTGGCCTCTCTGCAGACAAGGATCCAGCTGTGGCCTCCTGGACACGGCCAGGACAGGGTGGCCTCAACTACTTCCTAACTGCTTCCTTGGAGAGAGCGCAGGTGGCTGAGAACTGCCCCACACTGCACTGGGGGCTCCAGGGCTGAGAATGGGTCTGACAGGGCCCAGCACTGCAGTAGGGTTCTGCATGCTACATCCCTGTGTGCAGCGTTCTTGTGCCACATCCCATCACCACTCACGGGGTGGCACTCAGCCCCCCAGTGCCCCCACTCCATGCGCAGGTCAGGGGTGCAGGTCCTGGCACACCGCTGCTCCCATCCCAGTGGTTCTGCTCCCACCCCAGCAGGGCTGCTCCCCATCTGGCAGCGCCCATCAGGGGGGCACCACCATCCCAGATCAGCACTGTGGCTTTAAGGGACACTGCCAGGGCACTAATACACCAATCAGCCTCCCGCCACCAAGGACCCCACCCCGATATAAAGCCCCGGAGCATCTCCCAGCTGCACTCCAGCAGCATGGCAACGCCTCAGAGTAAGGGGAACCCCAACCAGGAGCTGAGGAGCTGCGGGGGACCATGGGGAGCACTACAGGGCCCCCCGCCCACCCTGTTGGCCTGCCCCGTGCTGCCCGGGTACCACCTGCTGCCACCACCCCTCCGCCTCTTGACGCCTATGGTAAGCGATGCCCAACAGCTCTCGGGGGCCTGGGAACCCCTCCAAGCCTGGGGAGCTGCAGCCCCCCCCCAACCCCAACCCCTGTGTGCCTGCAGGTCCCTCCGCCCTGCGCGGTGCCCACAGGGCTGTGCCCGCCGTGCTGCCAACAGCCCTTGCCCGCTGAGCCAGGGCGGGTGAAGGCAGGAGCAGCACGGGAGAGCAGCGCAGCATTGAAAGCCTGGCTGGCCCGGCACCCCCGCAATCCTTACCCCAGCAAGGGTGAGAAAGTGATGCTGGCCGTGCTCAGCCACATGAGCCTGACGCAGGTCTCCACCTGGTTTGCCAACGCGCGCCGGCGCCTCAAGAAGGAGAACCGAGCAGGATGGGCGACACGCGGCACGGAGGACAGCGAGGAGACCCTGTCACAGCCCCCCCCCAGCCCTCAGCAGATTGGGAGCGGGAGCAGCCCCATAGGGGTAACAGGTCCAGGGAAGGGTGAGCAGCTGCACAAACCCAAGATCTGGAGTCTGGCAGCAATGGTGGCACCTGGCCCTGAAGAGAGCGGGGGGGATAGGGGCAGGAATGGGGCAGGAGTGGGGCAGGAGTAGGGCCCAGACCCTGACCAACCCCCGCCCCCCATGAAACCCCAGTGCCACAGCAGAAATAACTGCTTTGGTGCCCACTCTTCATCTGCCACAACCCAGGGCCACCACCACTCAGGGCTGAGGAGGTTCAGAGAGCACACAGCACTGTATGATGGGGGCAAACAGGGGGACAGGGACACAGAGGGATGGGGACGGGGGGGAATGGGAATGTGCACACAAGGGACAAGGGAGGGAGAAGGTGACAGAGGGCATCAGGAGGTCCTGGTCAGGGGAGGGAGAGGGGACCACAGGATGTGGAAGGTGAGGGGTACGGGGCAGAGCTGAATGCTGCTTTTTAATGTTCCTAAGAACTAGGAAACAGAAATAAAAAATAGACTTTGCTCTTCTTGATAAAGGTAATAACATGGTTAGCGGTGTTAAATTAATCCCTAAAAAATAAAAACCACAGTGACTACAAAACAGCTGCAAAGACGTCTTTACACACCAAAGGAATCGCTCTCCTCCGCTCCTCTCCGGTACGGTACACAGCGTCGGCCGGCACGGGACTCACACACGTGGGAAGGGAACGCGGTGCGACGGGCACAGCCCTGCCGGGAGCTCAGGGACACAGACAGAACTATTTACACTATGGACACGGCGGTGCTGGCGCCAGTCCGGCCGCAGGACCCCGGGCTCTGCCCGCGCTTCTCCTGCACGCGCCGGGCTGCGGCCGCCGCTGGGGCCCTTCCAGGTGAGCACCGAGCATCGCGCCGCCCTCATCTGCAGAGCAGGAGGAGCTGAGAGCCGGCCGAATGCTTGCAGGCTGTAAGGAGTCGAGAATGGCAGCGCCGCGCACGGCTGGCGCTCAGCACCAGGACAACGCGCTCCGACGTGTCCCCAGCACGGGCGCAGGGCTCGGCCGCGCGGGTCAGGGTGAGGGGAAGGCGCAGAGCTCCCGGCACAGGCACTGGCAGAGGCTGCAGGAGACGCAGAGCAGCAGGGCGGCGGGCAGGAGGCTGACGAGCGCGAGGCCCAGGCCGTGGTGCTGGCTGAGCAGCAGGTAGATGCCGAGGGGCAGCGAGCTGCAGTACAGCAGGCACAGCGTGCCCAGCAGGCAGCGCGGGGCGGCTCGGCACCTCCGGGCGCGGCTCTTCCGCCGGCTCTGCAGCCGGACCACCTCCAGAGCGCCCAGCGCCTCCGTGGGCACCGCGCCCGCGGGCACCTCCAGGATGGTGAGCACCAGGCAGTCCTGGCCGGGCGAGGGCTGCAGCACGCTGGGGGACAGCAGGACCTCGGGGGGCGAGGGGGGGTCCCGCTCACGGCGCGTCGGCGGCGCCGGCCCCTCGCCGTCGTCCCGCGGCCGTCGCGCGTCCTCGCCGGGCACCGGGCTCTGCCGGCGGCAGAAGGGGCAGCGAAGTCGTCGGGGCGACGCGTCCCCCAGGGCCACCATCCGGCGCAGGCATCGGGCGCAGAGGCGGTGGCCGCAGAGGAGCACCGTGGGTCGGCGGGCGCGGGCGTCGTAGCGGCTGTAGCAGATCTGGCACTCCGGCTCCTGGTCGGCGAGCTGACAGCCGCCCCGCGCCTCGTCCTCGCGGGCCATGGGGACGGGACCTGGGGACGGGAAGCCCCCGATCACAGCGCTGCGGCCCGCGGCCAGAGCCCGGCTCAGCCCCGCGGCGGCCCCCTCCCCAGCCGCGGCTCAGCCCGGTTCCCACCGCCGCCCGCACCGCTCAGCCGCTCTGCGGCCCCCGCGCCTGGGCGGGGGATTTCCCGAGGGCGGGGAGCTGCTCCGCACCGCACGGCGTGGAGCCCGGGGTCCTCGGCGCGGCTCGCCCCCATCGCGCACGGCTCCCCGCGTTCCTACGGCGCGGCGCCGCCCCCCTGCGGCCCCCCCGGCTCCCGCTCCCTCCCGTACCTGCGGGGGCTCCGAGGGGACAGGGGGGACCGTCCCATAGGGAGGCGAGGGAAGCGCTGCGGGGCCGGCACAGCCGCAGGGACCGCCGGCATCCGCCGCGCCGTTGGCCTGGCAACGCGGAGCGGGAGGAGGGGGTGGGGGGGTGGACGGATGCTCGGCTTCTTGGCTGAGCGCGGCACCGCAGCTCGCGGGCTGCTGCAGCACGGGCGAGCAGCTCCCTCGTTTGACCATCGTGACACGGCGATTAAATACTTAATGAGGTAATCGGCCATCACCTGAGGGAAAGAGACAAAGGACCCCCCTCCTGCTCCTTTCGAGCATCGGCGCGTGCCGGCGGTCAGCTGCGTTTCAGGAACAGCCTGCCCTGCTTCCGTGTAAGGAGAAGGGGAAAAGTGCTTTGTAAGCTGCTCCCTTCGCTGCTGGAGTTCTCCGGTCTCCCCTGAGTGTCACTGAAGGTCAACTACCTCACCGTAGTGGGAAGCATCCCTGGAGAACCTGATCCTCTTTGTACCCAGCAGACCATACACAGCCTGCAGCCATTTCCTGATCCTGCTGCCCCCAAATGCTTCCCTGCCTCAGGTCACCATGGAATTCTTTATGCTGTCCTTACTCGGGTCTTTCAGCCTCTCCTCTTTTCTACAGCATGAGTCCCTGCTCCAGGACCTGCAGCTTTTTATACACTGCACAAAACCCAGCCCCCTTTTTGTAGGCACACAAAGATATGAGGCATCTCAGCGCTATTCCAGCAAAGCCACCCATGCTTTCATGACCAGTATCTTTTCTTGACAGCATACCTTCTATCACTCCATATTCCAGGCAAAACATCACTCCACATTCTGGGTAAAATACTACAAGTTCCTCAAGAACTTCCCACTGTTGTGCCATGTAGGTTCAAAGTATGGGCTGTGCCAAACTAAGAACCAGAACCCTTTTTCTTCTATCAGAGGGAGACGGAGGTGAAGGCATGGGATGAGTGCAGGCCCCAGGCCAACAGATGAGGAAAGGCACTGACACGGGGCAGAGCTGAATGCTGGTTTTTAATGTTCCTAAGAACTAGGAAACAGAAATCAAAAATAGACTTTGCTCTTCTTGATAAAAGTAATAAAATGGTTAGCGGTGTTAAATTAATCCTTAAAAAACAAAACCCACGGAGGTTAAATACAACCCAGAGGCTCTGCATAAAAACCACAATGACTACAAAACAGCTGCAAAGACGTCTTTACACACCAAAGGAATCGCTCTCCTCCGCTCCTCTCCGGTACGGTACACAGCCGGCACGGGACTCACACACGTGGGAAGGGAACGCGGTGCGACGGGCACAGCCCTGCCGGGAGCTCAGGGACACAGACAGAACTATTTACACTATGGACACGGCGGTGCTGGCGCCAGTCCGGCCGCAGGACCCCGGGCTCTGCCCGCGCTTCTCCTGCAGCTGCCAGGCTGCGGCCGCCGCTGGGCCCCTTGCAGCCGCGGCGCCGGGCCTGGTGCCGGCCGTCCCTCTCGCTGTCCTTCCACCCTTAGAGCGCGTCCCGGCTCCGGCCGCCCCTTCCATCCACGTATGGGCAGCCACGGGGCCGCCCGCTCCTCCTGCCGCCCGCACGGGGGTCGCCGGCCCTCCAGCCGGGCCGTGGCCCAGCTCCTCTCCCCGGCGGCAGCCGGGCGCTCCTGGCGCTGCTGGTTCGCAGGGGAAGGCGGCTGCCGTGAGCTGCTGGGCAAGAGTTCCCCGGGCCGGTGCTGCGCAGCCAGCAGTCTCTCCGCCTGCCCGGCGAGCCTCCTCGGGGCCGCCGGCACCTCCCTGCTGCCTCTCACCTCTGCCTCAGTTAGCGTTGGTCTCCCGGCTGCTGCTTTGCTCCCGGCCCAGCTCTCGCTCCTTGTCTGTGGAGGAGGTGGACGAGGAGGAGGAGGACGACGAGGAGCTGAGGGTGCGGCCCGAATGCTTGTAGGCCGCCACGAGTTCCTGCAGCCGCTCTGGCGTGGGCTCCCACTTGGCAAAGCCTGCGCTGTTCTGCAGGAAGAGGACGGCGGTGTTGTGCACAGCCTTGTAGTACATCTCCTCCCTGCAAGGAAAGACAGCAGGCACTCAGCATCTCCCGGCAGCCCGCCTGCCCGTAAGACACCACTACGCTTCCCTGCCGCCTGCCTCTCCTCTTCCCGCTTGTAGGCTTTAGGACAAGTATTCCCCTCTGCCCTTTTCACTCATTATCACGTGGAAAAGGAGAGTGCCTTCCTTCTGCCTCCTTCTGAACAGTACTGAATTGCTGAGCCTCTCTGGCATTTGGCAGCCCAGGAAACACTGCTCAGCTGCGGCTTGCCAAATGAGAGCTGGCAGAGGGACACGGAGCATCACCGCAGCACTACATGACATAAACAGTTCATACTGGACTTGTACCCAAGAAACACATCACTCAAATCTTTTAATTAGCAAAACACCTCAGCAGTCATTAAACAAATGCGAAAATCCACAACACTGTGGATTCTACACCTCTTAAAAACCCAGGACGATGACGCACTGCACAATCTTTCCTCTTCCCTTCCTTCCTTCGATTCCCACTGAGGTATCTCAGTCACACAGCTTCCCCGAGAGGCAGCTCATCAGAAGGGCACCCTGCAGGGACCCCAAGGGAAGGCCTACTTTTTGCAGACATGCTGAGACCCGCTGCGGTATTCGTGATCGAAGGCTGACAGGATGAGCTGGTGCCTCTTGAACTTGCTCTGCTCCATGCGGGTCAGGGCGGGCGTGGGAGGGTCCCTCCACTCAGGGATGAAGACAATAAAGGACAGGGGCTCACTGGAACTCTCCAGCAGTTTCTAGTCCAAAAAGAAAACCAATCTTAGTCTCGGCTGAGCAATGACAGGCCTACTGCCTTCTAGGGAAAGGAAAAGTTCTGCTTCCAGAGCAGTACAGCAGCAGTGACAGCCCTGTGCTTTTTGAATGACAGCCTTGTTGTGAGCACACAGTGGGGAGCAGATGACCGCACGGCTCCGTTCAGAACAACACAGCAGAGTGAACATACCTCAAAGTGAGAGACCATGGCATCCATCAGCTCCTCACAGAACGGAGGATTTGCCTCAAAAGACCCACTTATAGGGAAGAAATCCAGGCACGGGCTACAGGAAAAAGACAAAGATCACCATCAGGCAGGTTAGACACCTGATTATTGGACCTTAAAAAACATTCGTTCCCTCGCAGACGACACTCATGCTCAGAAGGACTGAATTCTCAGCAGTACAGGGCTGCCACTCCTCCACAGCACAGACAGCCACTGGGACACATTCCATCTGTGGTCACTGAAGGCTGACTGCTGATGCAAGCCGACTGCCTGAGGGCCCACTCCCTCCTTTCTTCAGAACAAGGGCAAACACTGGCAGATCTATAAACTGCAGCAGACAGCTCTGGCTGGACCAGTGGCACACTGCTGGTTGTTTCAGCGCCGATCTGTGCTCGCTCCCTGCTTTCAGTGGGCCTGAAGCACACGTCCTTCTGCTCAACTACTGCCACGAGCTGCCAACGCGTCAGCCTGTCCTGAATCACTGCTCTGCACACGTGCACCCACACAGACACACAGCAAAGGGCACCAGAACACAAGACTCACCCCCTGGATCCAAAATACCCGTCTGTATCCAAGAAGGCCGAACAGTACTGTTTAAAATAGCAATTCAGTGGCGAGGCAAAGCATTCAAAACTCACTCCAAAGAGCTTGTGGAGGGCTTCAAAGACGTGCACGGGAAGTGCCCCCTGCAGGCCAGTTCCTTCATACAGACCCACACCGAACATCATCTGAGGAGAGCAAACCCCGGTGAGTGGTGCCTGCACTTGCTATTGCTGCTGCTCCCTTCACGGAATATGGACTGAGGCCTACATGTCCACACACTCACTCCTCCAGGTATGCAGGGCCCCCTCGTCCTCTCTCAAATTCAGTAGGTCCCCTGAATGAACCTAGGAACGCTCTTTAGATACTTTCTTCAGCTCAGGTCCTGTCAAACCAACTGTCAGTTTTTACATGCATTCCCCAGGAGCCTTCAGTTAGGCTTTACAAAAACGTCAATGACTACTGAAAGCTCTTTGTTACAATTTATCCCCACCACTGACTCAGTTTAAGCCCTATTTTGCACTCTGAGAGCTGCAGACCCCTCAGAGCAAAAGTTCAGTTCCCCAGGTTTTTTGATGCACAACAACAGCAACAACAAGTACCTGGTATCGTCGGAGAAGGCACCAAACCCTGGGTAGGAACTTTTCAAAGCCAGAGTCATCAATGCAACTGTACCGGTAGAGAAGCCACTGGAAGAGAAGGCCCAGCCATTAAAAACAAACAGTACCAACAAAGATTGATACAGCCAGAACACAAAACGTATCGTGACATGAGAAGAAACACCGATGAACGAAAGGAGCAGGCAGGGTTCTGCATGAAGGCTTTTCAGCTCATCTGCTCTTACTGTGGGAATGAACTGCAAGCTATCCACTAGCACGAATGAATGTAACACATCAGCAAGTCTCTCTCAGCAAGGGCTGCCTCGTTGGAGTACAACCATTCTTGCAGCACAGCATGTACCAAAGCATACACACAACAGCTCCTAAGTACTCCCAGCAGAAGGCTGACCCTGACTAAGGAAAATGAAGCTGTCCTCATCCGTGCTACTATTAGGGCAACACCAGACAGCCTCCACAGGGCAGCGCTGTGTCCAACTGCTCGGTCCCTTCTTGGAGGAAAAGGAGAAATGAAAGCTCTCATGAAAGAGCACTGTGCAGCAGCAGTCATGCAGGCGTGGCAGTCAGCTCTTACCAGCTTGCTGAAGTAGTTGCGGCTCACTTTCACCATTTCCCCCTTGTACCGCACACATGCCACATTGTTTTCCATGTGCATTTCCACACTGGGGAGTGGTGGGGAGGGGATGGCCAGTCTCACTGGGTAACAGTACACGAGCCTGTCCTGGACTTCAGGAGCTTCTACCTCAGCTATGGAGAATAAAGAGCAAGGCAGCCCATTAGAATCCAGGGACATCTGGGACGGGTCTTCCTTCCACCTCGGAACGTGCAGGAGTAAGGCTGAAGAGCAAAGTAATCTCTCCAAAGCACAGGGGTGGTCCTTCACAGATCACGTAGGCAGCTACCTAAGTTCAGAACTGATTCCCAAAATTCCATCACCCACAGAGCACGGAGAGGAACCACAGCACAGCACTTCTCCATCTGTAACGCAGTCAACCTGTAGACGTCGTGCAACCATTCCAGCACCATCAGGCATGCTCTGGGTGAGTAAAACAATTTCCTTGCTGTCACTGTTATTTCAGTTTGCTCCAAAGTTATTTGAAAACCAGCTAATACTCCCAGGCTCTTAAATGCAGGAGGCAAAGGAACCTTTCTGCCACCTATCTTGGACAGAACCTCACCCTCAGCTTAGGCAGAAAAAAAAGAGAGCTAAAATTAAAGATCGGCCAGAAGGAATCATGAACGCATCGCCGGGTGTGAACACGGGCAGCAAAAACAAGCAGCAAAAGGCAGACATTGGAATCTGGAGGGAGAACGTCTGAGGAGAGCTAGGACCCAAAGGGAAAAGGGCTAAGAATGGTAGCGATGAAAGAAGCAGAGACCAAGGAAGAAGGAAAAGGTTTGCTGTACCAGATATATTGTTTTCTTTGAGGATGGCAAGATGCTTCTCCCGGATCCGCTTGACATATTCGAGGGATATGTAGTAGATCTTACTGCAGATGCCCTCCACAGAGTCCTTTGCTGCAGCAGACACGTGGGGCCCACACTGCTTGCGCAGGTGCTCCAGGCGGTCCTGCAGAATCACAGAACCAGAGTCCTTACACAGCCCACCTCCTGACCCCACAGCTGTGCAGAGTCTCTGAACCTTTGCTGCTTCCATTTTGCAAAGTGGAGGAAATGCAATCACAGCCTTTCGAGGAAGGATCTTTATCTGGCCCTGAACACCCGTGCTTTCACAGCCCCACTGCACCCAGCTGCACAACTGACCATGTAGTCCTCCTTAGAAGCAGAATGGTCCCGTCGCAGCCAGCTGAAGGTGTCCTCCACATTCCATTTCACCACCTTCCTGCTGTCTGGTGATGCACTCCTGCACAAAACAGGCAAGTGGGATTAAACCCTCAGCTGCAGGGCAATATATTCCATACCACCACAACAGCCTTGTTAGCAGGGAACAGCGCTGACGCCTCGAGGCCCTCGCTGCCTCTCCCCTGCAGGCGCCCTGAGCAAAGTGCTTCCAGACATTTTCATGACACGACCCTGCCCTGCTCTCACCAAAACACAGCCTAACTGTGCTGTCCCCTCCTGTGACAGGAACAGCAGATGAAGGATTGGTTAGGAAAATGGCTCATTTTGATCTTGCCTCCCATTATCAAACGCAGCCATTGCCAGGAACTTGCAACTCTGAGACAACTGCCCTGTTAACAAGCTTCAGGCTTTTGTCCCTTCTTAAATTCTCTGTCCTGTGGCAGAGCTCTTCAGGAAAAATACATGTGCTGTCATAAAATATCATCTTAAGTTTGTTCTTCTTTAATAGCAGTGAGCATCCAAGCACTCTTCTATTATCTGAGGGATAAATGACAAAGGCATTCCACATGCAGGATTTCAGATTCTTGCTCATCTCCGCACACATTCAGCTTGCTGCTGTTTGATTTCACTGTGATATTACCATCAAAAGACAGCTCCAGAACTACTGTTTTTCCCTCACGTGCTCCTGACTTTGCTTTTCCTCAGTAAGAAGATGGCCAATACTGAATAAAGTGACACGACAGCTCCTCTTAAAAGTTGCCATGAACTCCTTCTCATTTCTGAAGGTGGCAGCACTGCAAGAGGAACTCCTACCTGGATTCAATGAGCCGTTTTGCAGCCTCAGCATACTTGAAGAGCAGCCTCTTGGCTTCTTCACGGAACTTAATTCTGGATAGCCTGAGGTAAGTATAAATTCACACGCATCAGTTTCACAGCTGCCACGAAGGCCAGGTCCAGTTCCCAGAATTTTACACCACCAGCACCTCACCACTTCATCAGCAAAAGTAAAACACAAAAGCAGAAAACTAAAGCAGGTAAATCACTGGACCCGAGACAAAAACAACTCCAAAATTTGTCCTGTTTTTCAACAGTACCTGATGGGAATGTCATTCATGATTTCTCTGAACATGGAAGGAGAAACTACTGGCTCGCAGTCACTCGGTAAAAGGGGATCTGTCCCTTTATCCACCACCTTCCTCTCCAACATCCAGCGGTTAAAAGACTCCCTTGGGGGGTCAATCCCTGGAGAAGGACAAAAAAAAAAGGGTGAAATTGTATGACAAAAAGACGTCCAGAAGCTCTGACAAGAATCATTGCACTGCAGGTCAGCTTAATGAGAATATAATTACCAAATAAAGAAACCACAGCGAGGAGAGACAAGAACCAGAAGGAAGAACAGTGCAGCACTGCAGGAGTGAGAACACAAAAAGGGGAGCAGGAGAGCAACTTGCCTTCTCGCTGCTGGCAGAGCTCACGATAATGTTGCCTCAACTTGAGAATGAGCTGGGATCGAAGCAGCTCCACTTCAGGGTGTGGAGAAAGCACTTCAGATGGTGCCCTCTGCTTAATCACCGCATTTGTCTGAATATCCAGGTCCCAGTACACTCTGTGACAGAAGGAAATGCCGTCAGGACGATCGCTGGCTAATTATCGGATATTGCTTTTAAAGACGTTTCCTGGGGCTGTTTTACCAGCCAAAAAATTGAACTATCGAAGACTGCTTGCAAAGACAGACAAGCCTGCTACGTCCCCCAGGTTATTCTTCAAAGACACTTGGAAGACCAGCAGTCTCTACCCTCTCCCCACCCCTGAGAACAGAAATAAGCGGATACAACTCACTCAGTTGGTCGTAGAAGAGCTGCCTGCTGCTTATCTTCAGGTGAAACACACCATGCCTTCAGAACAGAGGATCCTGGAATACTGGGAGAGCTGGGGACTGGCTGAGCAGCTGGGGTCCCCGGAATATCCGACTGGAGAGGAAAAGATGAATTACTGCCCTCACAGAGAAAGGCAGAACGGAGAAATCACAGTACACCTAACAGCCCTGTACCAGAGCTTCACTTAGGATAACCACTGAATCCCTACAGCGTGTTTTGTTGGCACTTAATGTGGACACGTGAGCTACCACGTTCCTGTCATCATTTGTTCTCTCTCAGCTCTCATGATCCACCTAAGGCTGTAAGAGAAGTGGCAAACCAGCAGGATGTGAGCATGCTTCCACCTTTGTATTTTTGGTGTGAGCCATTAGAACTTGAGCTGTTAGAACTTGAGCTGTTAGAACCGATCTTGCACAGTAAAAAAAAAAAGGTCCAAGCTCTGGATCCTCTAGGTCTGAATTTTGACAACATCTTTAAGACTATTTTAACACTCAACTCACCTTGGGCTTTTTCACACTGTTGCCACTTGAGGGAACCTCCTCAGAGAATCTCCTCTTCCTTTGCTTGCTCTCCACTGAGGTCTCTACCATTCCACTTTCCAGTGGCATAGGAGCTGCATTCAATCCCAGAGGGTCTGACTAAGAGCATCCAAACAGCAGTACTCATTAGTTCATCAGCTGTTACTGCAGAGTACCAAAGGCAATAAGTCCTTTTAATTTTCCTTTGCACCACCCCCAGCTCCCAAGCGGACAAAAGCAATGACACTAACACACCTGCAGAAAGCTAAAAACTTAGCTTTTAGACTTGTGTCTGAACCATTTATTTGGTCTGTTAGTTTGAGACTGAGATGAAAAAAATGCAACACAGCTCCCCCACGGCGAGTTTGTTTAAGCAGTGCACCCGAATGAGGAACAGTGCATTGTGTTTCATCAGATCCCAGCCACGCAATGGATGGGGAGAGGAGTTCTGCAGATACAGAAGGCCCTCCCACACAGCCAATGCCACGTCCCAGAGGAATATCCCAGTGTGAGCACAGCCCCTGGACACTCGTGCTTACTCACAATGACATCGTGCTGTCCCAGAACAGGCATTTCCCACAGGGACTGGTTGGTGAAGCGATTGAAGTAATACGGGCGATTCTCCCTCTTGCTCCAGCACTTCTCCCAGCCAGCCTGCACCAGCTCATCTGAGCACACAGACAGCCAGGATAAGGTCAGTACTGCAACGCTCTACCATTCAGGTCCCCATTACCACCCCTGCACACCGCAACAAGCCTCGTTCCTGAACTCTCTCAATAGCCCCACTCCACCTTCCCTTCCCGGCTACTGGGGCCCTTCAGAACCCTGTGCTGGGCTTCCTCAGAAGCAGAATCAGTACCTGGGAGGTCCTGTACCAGTCGCATGGGTTTGGGGGAGCTGGGCTGGTTCTGGTTGGAGGTGCCAGGTGAGTGACTCATTAGAGATGCCTCCTCCGCAGGGCTTCCGTGATTCTCATTGGCCATTTCTCAGCAACCACACTAGAAAAGTCAGACAAAAAATCCACGTCACAGCAGGAAAGATCCCAGAGCCACCTGGCCCACTCAAAGTTAACTGCCAGTAAAATGGGCTTGAACCAGTACATACAAAATAAGACCTAAGTCCTGAAAAATACCACTTATCCCAGATGCACCTACCTCTGAACAGTACATCAGGGAGTTCTTATGGCCAGCACTCAAAATACTCACTTTTCAGCTACTTCCCTCTCCTAGGGCTGCAGTGTCTCATCCCACACAGCAGTGCTGAGAGCACAGAAAATAAAATATGCTTCACTGTGAACATTTACCATCCCTTACCACACTAGTAGTACTGGCCATATCTGATCTGCTATCCCTGGTGCCAGTTTAAATTAGTATTTACCCACATATAACCATATGCAATTTAAACAAAAAGCAGTTATTAAAGAACTTGTGCTATACAAAATAGCCCTGCTGCTTCACTAATAACAGCTCTGGTGGCTCACAGGACCACAGGCTAGGAATGAACAACTATGGAATTATTTTCCTCATTATGTTCCAGACATGGACTGACTGTCAGGACTGTCAGGCTGTTTAAGCCTTCGGAATTTTGCATTTACATAACAACAGTTATGCAAAAGAAAGTCTGTTCAAAATGAAACGCTCCTCTTAATCATCGTTTAATACTGTCAGCTGCAGAAGAACAGCCAGGTTTTTCCTCTCATTCACTCTTCTTCCCCCAGGGAAGTTTCTGAAATAGCACTGTTGAGCCAATTACTACAGATTGCTGCAACCAAACCCGGGGAAACGAGGCATTTTAAATAATTACTTCTATCTCCGTTATTTAACTCTATTCAGGCCTTTGGAGATGCCCTATGCAACGTGAGAGCTGCACGCACACAATGCTGTTGTGTACACATCATCCTGCTCTAAGTGTGCTTTTAACTGATCTGAACTCCCCATCCTGTCCACGAAAACATCACCAGGCTTTTCAAAAGAACGGTGAGAGCTGAGTTCAAGAATGAGCAGGTAGGTTCTTGCCAGGCTGTCTGCAGCACTGACAGTGAATCGGTGACGCAGGGCAGGACTGAGGAACACCTGCTCCTGCCAGCTCCTGGGAAGATGTTTCCATCCTTCCCTCGGGGTAAGCATGGAAAGGTGCAGGGTACTGCAGAAACCTGGAGTTATGACCTCTGCTCACAGCTACAGAGATAACAACATCCATACCCACAGGCACCTGCTACAAAGACTGCACCAATGCAATCTGTACATTTAATCACCCCAGCATTGAGTGTTGTGTAATATTTGTTTACTGACACTTCCTCCTGAACTCCAGCCCTCCTGTGACCTCTGCAGTCACACTTCAGGCAGCTGCCACCTGAGCAGCACCTCATTCTCTGCCAGAAAGCTGATCTGAGGCCACGGGCTGCACGTCAGGAACCTCATCAAATTCCTGGCAGGAACTTTCTAAAAACGTTCGGCCTCCTCTTCTTAAAAAGGGAAAGTTTACCTGCATTTGCTGGTGTGTCACGCACGTTGCATACATGATATAGTAACAGTTACACAAGGATGGGAGCAGACCTCCCAGGGAGAGCCACACATGGATTTTAATAATTACAGCTGGCACCAGGTGTCAGAAGGGCAGCAGCTCCCAGCACCTCTTACCACTGACAGCTCTAACCAGTGGTCAGATGGGGCTTCTTGTTCTTTATCTCTCCAGTTTATGGATAAACTAGGATGGGGGAAGTCCAAAGCAGCTCTATCACTTTATCAGTTTGGGTGAGTATCAAATCCCAGCAACCTTTAACTCCCCAAAAGAAAAGAAACAAACTAGCCTAACAGAAGGAACTCCATCTTTATGCGCCTAGTGTTGTGACGACAGTGAAAGGGACCCAGAGCAAAGGTTTTACAGCGGTTACGGTACTGCTTTATACACCACACGACGCATACAGTGCTTCGCAGACACAGAACGCCGTCCCTGCCCAGAGAGCTTACAGCCTATAGGAGCAGCAGCACGAACAGAGAGCGCGGCCAGGCGGCAATGGACACGGAGCGCAGCACAGCCAACGTCTGTCAAGGCGGGATTTCACACGGGACAACGGCAAACGCGGACAAAGGAGAGCAGCGACAGCCCCCGGGAACACGGCAGGGTTTTCCCTCAGCCCCGAACCGCGGCGAAGCGGAGGGCACAGCCTTTCTGTGTCAGCCGCTCTCGGGTCGGGGCCGCGCAGCGTACGGAGCTCCAGGGGCCGCCCGCAGCGCGCGGGGAGCGCGGCCGGACGGCGTGTGGTGCTGCGGGCGGAGCTCCCGGCGCGGAGGGCCGAGACCGAGCGAGCGCGGAGAGGAGCGGCGGCGACTACGCGGGCGGCCGGCAGCGGTGCGGGGCGCGGCCGCTGGGGGCGGCGCCGGGCGGTACTTACGGGGCCGCGCTGCTGCCGGGCGGGACGCGGGGCCGTCGCTCGGTGCTCGCCGCTAGCGCGCCGGGGCCGCATCCTCATAGCGGGGCGTCCCGCGCCGGGCCCGCGGGGGCCGCTGCGGAGACAGGAGCCGTTAGCGGGGAGGGCCGCGCGGGATGGGCGGCGCGAGCAGAGCGGAGCGCGCCGAGCTGCGGCTGGCGCGTTCTAAGATGGCGGCCGCGGGCCTACGCCGCCTCACCCCGACCTGCCGCCGCGCCGCAGGCCCGCCGGCCTCTCTCTCCGTTGCGGAGACCCCCGGCCGCGCGGGAGCGCCGCTTACCTGGGCGTGAGGCTGGGGGCTGTGGGCACCGCGCACCGTCGCGCTTCCCGCCGCCGCCCCACCTCCGCCTCACCCGCCCCGCCGCCGCCATCTTGCGCCGGGACCGCGGGCCGGCAGCGCGCAGGCGCGGGCCGCCCCGCCCTAGGCACTGCGCAGGCGCCGCCGCCGGGACGCCCTCTCGCGCACGCGCGTCACCCTCCGCGCCCGGGCGCGCTGGCGGTGCGCTTGCGCGGTGCGCGGCCCGCGCTTTTGTAGACGGAGCGGCGCATGCGCGCGCCGCGACACCGCCGTCTGCCCCGGCGCCATCTTGAGTGTGGCGCGCCGGCACCGCCCCGCTATGGGCAGGGCCGGGCCCGGCCTCGCGGCCACGTCCGCCCGCCGCGGGCGGTTCCCATCAGGCGGGGCGAGGCCGCCGGCGGAGCGGCTTTGAAGTGCGGGGCGGGGCCCGCAGCGCTGGCGGCGAGCCGCGGTCGCCCACCGCGTTCCGTCCGCAGCGCCGCCCGTCCGGCACTTAGCGGTGCGGCTCCGCCGCGTGTGGCCGCGGGGCGCGGCGCTGGGCGGGGCCGGGCGGGGCCGCGGGCGCGCAGCCAGGAGCCCAGAGCCGCAGCCTCGCCTGGTGGCCGTGGCTGCCGGGAAAGCGCGGCGCGACACCTTCCGACGCGGGGCGATTCTCCCCATCCGCGGCCCCGACGCCCCGCCCTTTGCCTCCCCCTGCCCGGCCGTGAGCTCGCACGGCTTTCCTTCTGCCCGCGGCCGCCTGACCCGCTCGCTCCCGCTGGAGGCCTGCCCTCTGCACCCGGAGCACTGGGGTCAGTGTAACAGTTAATGCTGGCGAAGCAGTTTGGAAGGGATAAGTGCTGTGCAAGCACCCGGTCTCCTAAGTCTCTCTGTTTCCAGAGCGTGAGCCCCCACAGCCCGGCTGTGTGTGTGCAGATAATCGCCCCGACCACAAAGTGCTGGCTCAGACCAACTCCGTTCTGCGGGCGCTTGGAGGAGGGGGAAGGAGGGGCTCAGCAGGATTTGTCCGAGGTTCCACGGACGGAAAGCACCAAGCCTTGTCCTTTGGAATGCAGAGGGGCTTGCGGTGAAGCATAGGCAGCGCTTTGTCTCTCCCGGGCTGAGCGGTGCCGCTGTGCTGCACATTGCTGGCAGCGCCGCTCTTCCTGGCCTCTTGGCGATGGGCACTTAATGGATCAGAAAGGGAACGTGGGCATGCTGGCTCACTTCTGCAGTGCCTCTCACAGAACTGAGCACATCTGTGTCTGCTCAGCTGCTGGAAGCAGGCTGGGGATGAGCCCTGATACGTGCCAGGCTGTTAGAGTGGCTCTGTGGCTCCAGCAACCACAGCAGCTTCCCTGTCTGATGCTCACCTCACAGATGGGCACAAAGCAGTTCCCGTTGTACCTCTGTCCCAAGGGACTTGTGTTCAGCTGCAGCCGTGGCACAGAGCCCACTGGGCAGTGCTGGAGCTGGCAGAGCACGGTGGGGAGTTTAGCACCAGCAGGACTGGGGGTCAGCACTTCCCCAAAATGATGAAGCCACCCTGCGCTGCGCGGCTGGCGTCCCCAAGCCCTTCATCCTCCTGTTTGCTGTGTCTCCTCCCAGCTGTGGGCTCACAAGGGGTGGCGGCTGGTGGGATATATAAACGCAGGGGAGCCTGAGCCAGCTCAGAAGAAACTCCTGAAGCTGCTGGTGTTCTCTCTCTCTCCCTTCACGTGATTCAGTTTCCCCAGACCAGAGAAGCCGAAGACAAGTCATACTGTAAGTATACAAACTTAGCCAGCATTGTGTAGGCGAGCTGCCCCAGTCTGAGCGTGGCCCTCCGGGACGGATGGAGGCTCTGGATCCTGAGCAGAAGGGGTTCTGTCCTCTCCCTTGCAGAGAACTGAGCAGAAACACGGCGGGGAAGCCCTGTGCTGTCCCTGCCATCCCGAAGGCAAGTCTGCCTTTTCCTGCTGGATGAGGAATCTCTGGCTCTGTCCCAGCCCAGCTGCAGGGTATGGGACGCAGACAGGCAGTGCTAATCCTTGGGGAGCATTTGGGGCTGCTCCCAGGGCTAGAAAGCCCATGGGAGAGGAATCCCTTCCCTTTGCGGTGCTGGGGTTCCCCATGAGGCTCACCTCACCCTGCAAGCAGGGGAGCTGGCTGTGCTGGGGAAGGGCAGGATGCTGCTGGTACCGAGGGCAGTGGCTGTCCCCAGGCGGGGCTGATCCTGCAAGCCCACGGAGTCTGTGCTGGGGGCTTGCACATAGCAAGGGGTGCTCGCCCTCTCAGGTGTTGGGAACCAGAATACCGTTGTGGGATTTCAGGGTGTGGGATACAGCAGGGCCACGGGATGGTCCTCTCATCAGCCTCTGCCCGGGCTCCTGTGCTGAGAGCAGGTTTGGGCAGTTAGCCACAACCCTGCCGGGTGGCTGGGCTTCCCCCGTGCGCTCTGCTAGCCCGGTGCATGCTGACCCTGCGCTCTGCCCCCAGGTGCGAGATGGCTGCCGGCAGCCGCCGCCTCCTCCTCCTGCTCCTGCTGCCCTGGCTGGCCGCAGCCTCGCACAGCCCTCCCGGCTGCAAGATCCGGATTACCTCCAAGGGGCTGGACCTCGGTAAGGGGCTGGCCAGGACCCTGATCCCAGGCAGGGCGGGGAGCCAGCTTGCACGGTGGGACCGGCAGGGTGGGCTATGCTGGTAGAGTGCGGTACAGCCCGGCTGTGGGCAGCCCAGGCTCATTTTGCATTGCAGTGAAGCAGGAGGGTCTGCGCTTCGTGGAGCAGGAGCTGGAGAACATCACAGTGTCAGACCTGCACGGGAAGGAGGGGCAGTTCCACTACAACATCAGCCAGTGAGTGCTGCCTGCTCCCTGCGCGCAGCAGCCCCTGGGTCGGCCTTACCGTCCCCTCCCTGGCAGGGTCAAGGTGATGGACCTGCAGCTGCCATTTTCCAACCTGCACTTCCAGCCGCAACAGAACCTCGCCTTCGACATCAACAACGCTTCCATCAGCCTGCGCTTCAGGCGGCAGCTGCTCTACTGGTTCTTGTGAGTTACTTTCCCTTGCCCACCAGCCTGTCCCACAGCTGGGCCGTGGCCCAGGAATGTCACAGGTGCCATGCTGCCCAGTCCTGGAGCTGATAGGATCTGTGTCCTCCTGTCTGTTCCCCTGGTTTCCAGCTACGACATTGGATCCATCAATGCTTCTGCTGATGGTGTCCACATCCATACTGTGCTGCAGCTGGCCAAGGATGAGGTTGGACGCCTCAAGATTTCCAACATGTCCTGCAATGCCTCCATTGCCAGAATGCACGCAGGATTCTCTGGCACACTCAGGTACACTGATGCGATGGTGGCAGCCATGCCCCTGTGCCCGGCAAGATGAACTCAGGCCATGCCTCGTGTTTTTGTGGGAAGGGAGGTGGAGGGACAGGGCTGGAAGGCTACTGCAAAGCTGTTCTGTCCTGCAGGAAGGTCTATGAGTTCCTGAGCACCTTCATTGTCACAGGGATGCGCTTCCTCCTCAGCCAGCAGGTAGGGCTGTGAGCAGAGATGGGCAGAGCTCTCCTGACTGCAGTCGGGAGGGCCTGACTCAGGGATGCTGGAGGCAGCCTGGGTCCTCCTCTAGACCAGGAGTTCTGGCCCCACTGCTGAGTGATTCCCCACAGATCTGCCCATCCCTGGAGCATGCCAGCCTGGTGCTGCTGAACTCCTTGCTGGACACAGTGCCAGGTAAGTAGGATAAGACCAGACCCTGCTCACTGCACCATATGCAGAGCTGAGAAAAGGACTGCAGGCCACCCTGTAGGCTTTCTTCTCACAGCACCTCTTCCTTGGCAGTAAGGAACTACGTGGATGAGCACATTGGGATTGACTACTCCCTGCTCCGTGATCCAGCTGTCTCCCCAGAAACCCTCGACCTGGACTTCAAGGTGTGGCACCAGATTCTGCCCTGCCTCTCCCAGTCCTGTTGGCACAGCTCTGCATCAACTCATGCAATGGGCACAGCAAGCTGTGCTGCAGCTGCAGAAACAGTCACTATTCTGGGCCCAGGGCATGTTCTTCTATCGTGCGAGGGAGGACCAGGAGCTGGAGAACCACGCGGTGGAGCCGGTGATCAAGGAGACTGAGCGCATGGTTTACGTTGCCTTCTCTGAGTACTTCTTTGACTCAGCCATGCACGCATACTTCCAGGCGGGTGTGCTGGCCATAGAGCTTGAGGGGGAGAAGGTGAGCAGCACAGTTTGACACTGCACACAGGCCGGCGTGGAGAAGGGGTGCCGCCTGGGGGAGGTGGGGTGGGCTCCACACAATTTCAGGACGTGCTGCAAGGGCAGAAGCTCTGCAGGGGGCAGCAGTGCCAGCTCTGTTACCCCTGAGGTTTGTCCTCGCTGCAGGTACCCAAGGACCTGGAGGTTCTGCTGAGAGCCACCTTCTTTGGGACCATCTTCATGCTGGTGAGAGGAGCTCTCCACTGGGGCAGGAGAGGTACAGGACCCCCTCCTGGGGCGGAGCAGTTCTGCCCAGACTGGCTCCCCTGCCCTCTCCTCAGAACCCTGCTGTGGTGGATGCTCCCTTGCGGCTGGTGCTTCAGGTGTCAGCTCCCCCCCGCTGTGTGATCAAACCCTCGGGGACCTCCGTCTCTGTCTCTGCCTTCCTCAACATTTCGCTGGTACCTGCAGACCGCCCTGCTGTCCAGCTTTCCAGCATGGCCATGGTGGGTGCTGCTGCAGCCAGCTTGCCTGTGCCCGCCCAAGTACACAGGGCAGGAGCACTGCACCCCACCTGGGATGTCACCAACATCCTAAAGATGGGAGCAGCACCCATGCTGTCCTGCTGCCTGCCCATGCTGGCTGCAGCAGGGTTTCCATGCAGCTCACTCTCCCCATAGGAATCAAAGCTGAGTGCCAAGGTGTACCTGCAAGGGAAAGCACTGCGCGTGCAGCTGGACCTGCGACGGTATGGCCCACACTGGGGTCCCACCAGGGCTCCAGGGACAGTCCCCTCTGCCCCAGCTCACAGCTGCTTTCCCTCCCTGCAGGTTTCGCATCTATTCCAAGCAGTCAGCACTGGAATCTCTGGCGGTGAGCAGACCCTGTACCAGCCTGGAGTATGGGAGGGTCCAACTGTCCCGGGTAGCTCCCAGCCACGGCAGGGAGCAGCTCTGGGAGGGCTGTGCAGGATCCCCCTTCATCCACCCTCGAGAAACACAAGCAGGCCCTACCTTGCCCAGCAGCTCTGCACTCATTCTGCCTCCCCTCCCCACAGCTGTTCTCACTGCAGGCCCCGCTGAAAACTCTGCTGCAGCTGACAATCATGCCCATCATTAACGGTAAGCATCACCACTGCCTGTGCGTGGCAAGGCTTGAGGCAGTGTCATGGGGCTTACTGCATCTCCTCCTCCGTGCAGAGAGGACAAAGAAGGGTGTGCAGATTCCTCTGCCAGAAGGCATGGACTTCACCAGGGAGGTGGTCACCAATCACGCGGTGCGCGAGCAGGACAAGGACGACTCCAGCCCCTCCAGCAGACACGGGCACCGTGTGCTGGCAGCTGTAGGCACAGCTAGTCCTGTGCCAATACTTCTTTCCTTTGCAGGGATTTCTCACAGTGGGAGCTGATCTCCACTTCTCCAAGGGGCTGCGGGAAGTGATCGAGAAGTACCGCTCCACCCCTGCAGTCCCTGCTGAGCCCACAGTGCAGCCCACAGCAGCCAACACAGACCCCCACCAGCTGTAGCTCTGCTTACTTGCTCCTTCACCCTGGACAAAGGTCAGATCCCGGGCTGGACCCATAGGCTGTAGGTAGGAAGCAACATCCCCAATACCACTCACACATCCTGCAGGGCATCTGCACCCAGGTGGGCAGCAGCAAGGTGGAGACAGCTGCTCTGGGAATCCCTGTTGCACCCCTTCTCGTACACTAATAAACGACTGAATGCTAGCTTGCACTGCTTTGTTGCTTGGAGGATGAGCCCACTCCAGACCACATAGCTGCCAGCTCTGAGGGAGAGCTCTCCGCCTGCTTTTGGGACAGTCTGTTTTCAGGAAGCCCCAGTGCCCTCCACAGAAAGGGAAACACAAGCTCTGGCTCCCAAGGACACCGTGCACAGCACATTAGCACTCACTGCTGCTGGAGCCTCTGTTAGGAACCACTCTTGAGACAGCAAAAGAAAGCAAAGCAGGGGATAGCAGAGAGGTGCAAGGAGTTCATTAATGAGGAGCAGGACCACCTTATTCAGAGTTTATTGTGGGTTCCCAAGAGCACTGTGTGACCTAGGCAGTGAAACTGTCTTCATTGTAAATTGCCTTTCACTGAGGTCAGGTTGGGAGTGGTTTCAAAGGGAGCAGAAAGCCCTTGCAGGGGAGCCCACGGCCACCACATCAACTGTGCTTAGCAGAGAGCAGCTGGCTCAGAGCCTGCCCAGGCCACATGTGTACAGAGGCTGCAGGACAGAGGGAAGTGGTGAGGACTGCTCCCAGCCTACGAGGGAAGTAGTTGCCTCCAGAAACAGGGAGGAGGTGAGACAGGAAGCCACAGCAAAGAGACAGCTGCAGTGCCCAGCAGGGATGGCATCCCAAGGACTCCTCTCCCTGCACCCTGCAGAAAGCCCGCCTCTAGGCTAAGCATAGCCCTTGGGGCCCGGGGAATCCCTGCCGGCTGCAGTCGTCACTTTGTTCATGACACAGGGGAGCCCTGGTGCAGCCGAGTGGCAGTGATGAGCTGTGCAGGAGGTGACTGTTGTACGCAGGCAGCCCAAGGCCCTGGGCACAGCCTCCCCAGCTCCTAGTACGGCTCATTCTTAATGAAACGGCTGAACATGGTGAAGGCAGCGAGGGGCTGGTCTGTAGGCACCATGTGGCCGGCTCCCTGCAGGAAACAGGTGCCAGCAGTCAGTGCCCTCCGTGGCTCCACTACCGCCTGGCCCACGGCTCCAGTGTCAGCCATGAGTGACCACAGTGGGACCAACTGCAAGGCACCACCTCAGCCCTACCTTAACAGTGAGGAAGGCAATGTTGGTGAACTCTTTCACGAAGCCCCCGATCTGG
This sequence comes from Tympanuchus pallidicinctus, assembly GCF_026119805.1. NCBI lineage: Eukaryota > Metazoa > Chordata > Aves > Galliformes > Phasianidae > Tympanuchus > Tympanuchus pallidicinctus. Next base: position 3,382,568 of record NW_026294722.1, read on the forward strand.
TTCTCACCTCCTTCAGTGTAGAGCCAAGGTCGGCGAGCCACCTGCACCTGGGAATAGAGACAGCACCCTCGGTGCCCAGCCCCACAGACCCCACCGCTTCCCCCTGTATCTGGGCTGATCCCTGGATCAGCCAGGCCTCACTCTGCCCATTTACCTTCTGGCACAGGGAGTCCACGAACCACTCATCCCCAAGGAAATTGCAGGCCATGTCGACATCCCCATTGTACACCAGGATTCTGTATTTCTGAAGAGCAGGAAGAGCATGAGCACCGCACAGGGCACGGCCCTATCTGGGAGGGCTGCTTCCATGGGCTGCGTGCTCCCCCACACATACACACCATGGCTCCAAGAAGTTTGAGGTACTGGTCATTCATCTGCGTGTACAGGCGCTTGTAGCTGCGGTTCACCTCGAAGCTGCAGAAGAAGCAGCAGTGGCTCAGCAGCTGCTTGTGCCACACACTCAAACCCCACCTGTGTCTTGCTCACCTGCACACCTGCCACTCTGGGGCATCGGGGGAGATGTGGAGAGCCTTCCTCACTTCTGGGGAGTTCAGATACATGGTCGGTGCTGTGGAGTTGGTGCACGGTGGGTCCATCCGCACCTTATTGCGGGCTACAGGCATCCGGAACAGGTTCTGGGAGAGTTGGGATAGCCCTGCAGCAGCACCTCAGCACTGCCCACAGGGAGAGCTGCCCCATCCCCTACTGTGCAGGTGCAGGGTGCTGGCAGCACACTGTGACAGGGACCCACACTCACCTGGCGCCAGGAGAACCTCATTGGCATCCGGATGAAGGAGTTTCCCAGGTCATGTGTGACGAGATAGTCACCCTCATACCTGCAGGCAGACCAAGCACGGCCACAGGGTGAGAGCTCTGGAAGAGCAAGGGCTTGGGATAACGGCCCCAGGCCCACCACCAGGAAGAAGTGGCCACAGAAGCAGTGTCTCTGCCAGCCCCCTGCTGCTGGTAGGGATCTGCATGCTGCTTGCGATTGGGGATAGCGCTGCTGCTGTTGCCACTCTCACCTCATGCTTCCAGGAACACCGCCAGCACACGGGGCGTAGAGATTGTAGATATTGAGCCCAGACTCCTCTACAATCTCAATCATCTCTGCCATCTGCAATGAGCCACAAGCAGGACGGGTTCAGGACTCAGCTTGAAGGACCACAGCACACACCCAACACCAAGCACAGTGCTGCTGCTTGTAGGAGTTGGAGCAGGGCTCGGGGATTCCAGCCTTCCCTCACCTTAAGCGTGCAGTTCAGGTTGGAGTTGTCATGGAAGTTGCACTTCCCTTCAGAGCAGCAGAAGGCCTGCAAGTCCTTCCACAGCCTGCAGGCAGAAACCAAGAGTTGGAGTGATCCACCAGAGCCCACCCTGCTCTGTGCCACAGGGACCAGCAGCACTCCCCCCAGCAGTGCTCCCCGCTCTCACTGGGTGCCCAGCAGGCCATGGTAATAGGCGAAGTACACCAAGGAGTTGTCGTTGATCTCATAGGAGGAGAGGCCATTTCCCACAGCGATTCCCTGCGGGGCAATAAGAAAACAACTCTGTGGTGTGGCAGCTCCTCACAGGGCAGCCACAGAGCATCGGCGTCAGGCAGGAAGCAGATGTGGCTCTGTTTACTTCACGGGGGGAAGAGGAAAGGCCATGGGCGCCTGGGAGCACTCCTCAGTCTCACGCAGCAGAACACGTTCACCGCCAGCACCCAGGGAGATGAAAGGCTGTGGGGCTGGGGCTGCCCCATGCAGCGTGCTGAGCCCCAGCAAGGCCATGCCCTCACCTTGAGGTTAAGGCTGGGGTCCTGCATCACCCACTCTGCCAGAGTGGGGATGTAGATGCCGCCGTAGCTCTCCCCTGTGAGGAAGAGGTCGTTCTTGGAGTACTCGGGGAAGAGCCGCAGGAACTCCTTCAGCGCCAGGTAGTTGTTGTGTGCGACCTGCAGGGACAGCAGATGGCATCAGCGGGGTGGCACTGGGCCAGCAGCTCCGGGCTGGGCCTGCAACAGCCTCACCACTCACCTCGGTGTCGTTGGTAGCATACTTCTTGTCCTCGGAGTATGAGAAGCCAACGCCTGCAGGGGACTCCAGGTAGAGCATGTTGGCAATCTGTGAGGACAGCAGAGGGGCAGGGGAGCATGGAAGTCCAGGGAGCTCCCGGCACAGAGGGCCAACGGCCTTCACCTATGGCACCATTTGTGTGTGGCCCACCCCAGTGTTGCAATGAGAACCTCATCCCTGCTTTGCAGTGAGCTGGAGGGGAGGGGGGCAGCACAGAGCAGTTCAGAGCCATGGTTCCCCACAGCTTGGGTGGGGCAGGAGCCGCTCCCTGCCTGCGGCAGGGCCCATACCTTGTTCCAGGCGTAGTCATTGTACTTCAGCGTGACCCCATCGGGCTGCACCTGAGGAGGGAGTGGAGACTGATAAGTGGCACAACACAGGGCCCAAGACACCACCCACATCATGGAGCCCTGCAGACCCCAGGCAACTGTGACCACTGACCAGGAAGGGGCCGTGCTCTTTCAAGAAGCCTTCCATGGAACTGCAGCCAGGGCCCCCGTTCAGCCATAATACCAGAGGGCTGCTCTGCGGGTTGTTCTGGGCCTCCACGAACCTGCGGGGTGAGTGATGCGAGTACCCAGTGCCCAGCCAGCACCGTTCCCACGCACCAGTACCACGTCCCAGCCCGGCCCTACATACCAGTAGTGCAGGCGCTGCGTCGGCCCGATGCACAGGTGCCCTGAGAAGTGGCGGAAGGACGGCTGCTTGGGCAGCCCGGGCAGGAACGTCACCTCATGGCCCGCGGGCGCGGCGTGGGCCGGCCCCAGCCCCAGCAGCAGCGCGCACAGCAGCGGCAGCATCTGCGGAAGGCACAGAAACGGCGATGCCGAGGGCCCGGACACACGCAACGAACCGCACCGAGCTCCGCCGCCCCGCACCGATGCGGCGCCTCTCGCCGGTCCCGACCCTGCCGGCACAGTCCCAGCGGGATCACTCCCTTCTACCACGCCCGGTGCCGTACACCGCTCGCCCCGCTCACCCCGCACCCCGATCCCGCAGCGCCCCGCAGCACATGACCCGCGCCCATATGACCTCCGAGCGGTCACGTGCCGTTGGGCGGGGCTTCGAGGAGGGAGCGGGGACAGCCTTAGCCAATCGGCGCGTCGTTTGCGGCAGCTGGCCACGCCCCTCCCTCCACGCCGCGCGCGCACGTGTGAACGAACCGTCCGGCCGCGCCACGCACCGCACTCAGGCGCGGAGGCTGCACCGCCCGGGCGCGGATGCCGCGCGTGGGCCCACGCCGCCCCGGGGCTGTCGCAGTAACCCCGCACGCCCCCGCGCCTCGCGGACACCGCGGGGCACTACGAGCGGGCAGGGTTGCCTGAGTTCCCCGATGTAGGGCGAGGAGCGGGGAGCCCAGGTCCCCGTCCCTGCATGGCCCCGTCCCTGTACGGTCCCGTCCCGCGCAGCCCCGTGGGCAGCACCGGACACCCCGCGCCGCCGCCCTCCCGCGGGGCCCCGTGCGTTAGGACCGGCCCCAGCCACCGCCTGCCAGCAGCTGCCCGGCGCCGCGCGGTTAAAAATAGCGGCGCGGCCATGGCGGCTCCGGGCCACCCTCCCACCCGCTTCCACCGCGTGCACGGCGCCAATGTGCGCCTGGACGCCTCGCGCACACGGGCCACGCGGGTCGAGAGCTTCGCCAACGCGCTGTGCTTCAGCCACGAGCCGCTGGCACCCGGGCAGATCTTCCTGGTGGAGATCGAGGAGAAGGAGCTGGGGTGGTGCGGGCACCTGCGCGTGGGGCTGACGGCGCACGACCCGCAGAGCCTGGGCACCGTGCCCGAGTATTCGCTGCCTGACCTGGTCGGCCTGGGAGACACCTGGGTGTTCGCCATCACCCGCAGTCACAACCGCGTGTCGGCCGACGGGCAGGAGGAGCCGGCCCCGGCCCCGGCCCCGCTCTGGGAGCCCGAGCTGCGCATCGAGGGCGTGAGGATCCCCCGCGACAAACTGGTGGGGCGCAGCCGCCCCGGACGCTACAGCCATCTCCTGGATGAGCTGTACCGCACCAACGTGCTGCCTCCCACCGCCCTGCGCAGCCGCATCGGCGTGCTGTACGCCCCGCGGCCCGACGGCACTGCCGACATGCACATCGTCATCAACGGGGAGGACATGGGGCCGAGCGCCCGGAGCCTGCCCACCGCGCGGCCGCTCTACGCTGTGATTGACGTCTTCGCCTCTACCAAAAGCGTCCGTGTGATCCAGGTGGAATACGGCTGTGGGTATCTGCGCGGTGACCCCGCGGTCCGGTGGGCAGCATTTGAGTGGGATGGGACGTGGGGCACAGAGATACAGGGTGGAGAGTGTGGCAGAGCATCCCGAGTCCCCGTAGAGTGCAGTGAGGCCCCACTAGCAGCGGTGCCTCTCAGAAGCCGTGCTGTGGCAGGGATGTGGTTTGGCTCCGGCAGCCCAAGGTCTCCCTCCAGCCCTGTGCTGGCTGCTCAGTGCCCCAGCCTCGCCCAACCCAGAGCCAGGGCTGCAGCAGCAGATCCAGGGCAGACCCCCGCGGTGCTGCAGCCGTTGGGCAACATCCCGGTGTCCCCAGGCAGGGTGGGGCTGGGATCGGCAGCCCCGCACAGCCACGAGCTCCTGCGAGCAGTCAGCTAATAGGTGCTAATTAGAAGCGTATTGGAAAAATGAGCACGTGCTCAGGATGATGAGGGATGTGAACCAGAAGAAGAAATAGTGCCTGGGTACTGATGGCTGGGTCACCATCATGCTGCTGTGCCACCTGAGCTTTACATAACTGGGAGATAATGAGGTCTTGGCATAGCAGGCACAAGGCCAGAGACAAAGCAAACAAGATACCAGGACCCACAGCAGAGCGACTCCTGCACAGGGAACCTCAGCCCCGAGTTCAGCCTCTCAAGGCTGAGGTCTGGCATTCCCTGTGCTGGCTGCCTTCCTCTAGAAAGGGGAGGGAGGGGGAGAGCAGCAAGGGCTCCCAGCAGGACACAGTGCGAAATGAGGGCCAGGCCAGCAGTGCACCAGAGGCAGTGAGCAACCCGGTGCCAGCTACCCACAGATTTCTGCAGCTGCTCTTTCTGCAGCGTTTCCCTTGGCTTTACAAATCAGTTTTGGTTTAGTTCTGCTTTTGCTGGGCTGTGGGCGGTCAAGCGAAACCCTGCAGCTGAAGGGCAGGAGACGAGACACTGCGCAGGGGGGCCCACATTGCTGCTCACCGAACGCTCAGGGCGGCGAGCCCCGGCCTATGATAAGCACTGCAGACATCCAGGAGCAGCCCAAGGCCGGGGCACAACGCTGCTTTGTCTGGCACTGCCCCGAGGCCTCGTGCTGGCGGCCCTGTGAGAGCAGAGCAGCTGGGCCACCACCCAGGGCCCCGCTCTGCAGCGTGACACCGCAGCCGGCCCCCCCGCCCTGCGCTGCTGGGGGCTTCCCACAGCTCATAGAGGAGGAATCCGCCCACAGCCTGTGTCACAGGGGTCAGGGGGCCGATGGAAGACGCGTCCCGGGAGCATCATGTGAGTCCTCCCTGTAGAGGCTGATGGTGCAGTGTGGTGTGCACACAGGCCACCGAGGGGATGAGGATGAAAGGAAAACACTGTGTGGGCACGTGGGTCCCTGGAGGAACCATGTAGCAGCCCCGAGAGAAAACAAATGCAAAACACCACAGTAACACACTGTGCAGGCACATGACTGCAGGGCCACCACGCTCAGCCTGTTAAAGGAGCTCCAGCCTGGGCACAGCATGAGGACTCCACAGGCTGAAGCTCTACCCCAGCAGAGCCCTGCAGGAGGACGAGTGCTGCCCGCAGCATAAAATTCCCCAAACGCTGCCCAAAAGCCAGGAGCCAGCAGTGAGCCCTGCACACCACTCTCCCAGCACAGCTCTCCCAGCCACCCCAGCTCCTTCTGTTTTTGCAAGACTGTTTCTCTTGCAGTCCCTTCCCTGCAGACGCTCTGCCGGCTGGTCATCCAGAAGCACGTTGTGCACCGCCTGGCCATCGACGGCTTGGATCTGCCCCCCATGCTGAAGCACTTCTGCCAACACGAGTGAGGAACTGAGGTGCTGCATGGCCTGACAGCCCCCAGAGCATGCCAGAGACTTTGTGTGAACGGGTACGGTTGGAGCTCTGAGCACCCAATGTAGCTGTAGGTGCCCCTGTTGTTTGCACAGCCTCGATGGCCTTCAAGGGTCCTTTCAACTCAAATTGCTGTACGGTTGGGCTCGTGCCAACTCACAGAAGAGAGTGAGTAATAAAGCACTTCAAGGCACAGCCTGAGCTCTCTGCGTGGTGCCAGTCCACAGAGCCCAGGAACAAAGCTACAATTTCCTGGGTCCACAGCGGGGGCGCTGAGCACTGCCTGCGGGTCCTCCTGAACAACAGCCCCGAGACTGCAGGATGGAGGCCTGTGATATGGGATGCTATGTGCCAGGGCACTGCTTCTCAGTGCTGTGGCAAGCTCAGAGCACTGCCGGAGGCGAGTGCAGGGCCAGCAGCCCCAGCCCAGGCTCCTTTCTGGCTGGAAGCAGCCTGCAGCAGTGAGAGGGCGGCCTGGGAAGCTGCGCTGCCAGCAACGGGCCCTCACGAAGGGCTGCAGGGCTCCCTGCTCACGTGGAAGGTAAATTGCAGCTGGGCCCTGTCCCGGCCACGCAGTTTCGCTCTTGGGAAACATGTTTACTGAGAAAGGGATGACTTATTTCCTGTGCTCTCTGAGAAGAGGCGGAACGGCCGGACTGCTGTCCATACACCACGTGCAGGGAGCAGCTCCAGCAGTGGCTGCTCCTCGTGCCTGTGGCCATGAAGCCAGTCACAGCAAGCTGGGGGAGGTCTGGTGCAGACCCTGGTTCCCATCCTCGGATCACTGTGTGCCTGTGCTGTGTTTCCCTGGGGAGACTGCTCCGGGAGCAGGCAGAACATACAGCGTTAAGCTTGCAGAAAGGTGTTTTAGGAAACACTATACTATATTTAGAAAGAAGGATTTGATATTATCAGACAGCATGACAAAACCCTCAAATGAGGGGAAATTCCCAACCACACTGCAGTTCTACTGCAACAGGCAACTCTAAAATCTGAGAGTTACTGAAGCACCAACTGTGGGAAACACAGCACTAATGAACTACAGAGATCAAGAGAGGTCTGTGGTGCTTTCTGCTCCTCACCAGATGTCCCCAGCAGATCCCCCAGGACACAGCCAAGGGGCTGGAGAGGGGGCTGGCAGCTCACCAGCTGCACAACAGCTTCTAGAGGCTTGGGTGATTGCGTGTTTGTTCTTCTTAGTGTTTTTTCCTCCCCCACCCCGCACACCCAAAGCATTTGCTCTGTGCTTTGCAGAAGCCTTGTTTGTACTGCCGTGACCCCCAGCAGGCATGAGGGAGGGCAGTTCCATTTTCTGAATAATTAAGAGCAGCTGCCACAACCAGATAAACAAACGCCCCAACACGGGCAGCACTGCCAGCAGCAGAGATCGCCACCCTCAGGTCCTGCTGCTCCTTAACACACAGGCTCACTCGCCTAATGAGCGGGCAAGGAAATTAGACCTGAAAACCAAGGAAAGATGTTAAAAACCCTGCCCAAGTGAGCAGCCTCACTGCCCTCTGGCAGGGAAGGATTGCCTCAGAAACACACTCAGCTCCAAAGTGACAAAGGAGCATTTATTGGCTTTGTTGCACAATACCCTCACAGCCGGATGCTGGAAGGACCTGAAGGTGCTGGCCAAAGATCAAATAATTTTATCACATTATTAAACTATCACTTCCTACCCCACGCCACCCTCAGATCACCCCATGCATTTCCTGCTTGTTAGGTCAGCAGCTTGTTACCCATCACAGTCCAGTTGGGAATTTGTAAACCAGCTCCACAGCTCCCCCATGCAGGAGTGGATGCTCACTCACGAAGCGGCCCAGCCAGCCCCTAACTCCCGTGGGGTGCAGTCTGAATAAAGGAGCAATGAAAGCAGGAGGGACGTGGCAGAGCTGCGAGCAGTGCCAGCCTCACGCCTGGCTCACTGTCCCATACTAGAGTTTCACCTGCATGTAGGGCCCGATCCAGCTGTCAGCCAGCGCTCGCAGCGTGCTGCACCGGAGCTCAAACTCCTCTGTGCTACAGCAGGTGAGGAGCTGGCTGACCTCTTCTGTGAGCAAGGACACAGCCACGAATTTGTCCCGAGACTCATCCCAAGGGCTCTCCAGGTCCTCCAGGAGGTGGTCAGCACTGCCTCGCGCGCTCTCGATGACGATGTCATGTCCCTTCTGCCACTGCCTCCCCAGCATCTCAGGCTGCAAGGTCTTTCTCTCCAAGTTCAGCACAGCCTGGATGTGCCGGCAGGGCAACTGGAACGTCTGGTTGAAGTGGCATGTGCAGTGGCACAGCCCTTCCTGAGTCACTTTGTGAGCATCTTCAAGGATCTGTACGTTGACAGCATCTGTGCTGCTGCCTATCAGCTGTACAGACTTCTGAACCACTGCAAGCTCGCTCAGGCACAGCCTGGCAGCAAACTCTGTGCAAATATCAGACAAAGATCGCATGATACGTTCTTCAGCCTTTTGGTTCATCCCCTCATCGCTGTCCCCCTCAGAATATTCTGTAGCCTCCTCTTTAATTGCAGGAGATGAAGGAATGTACAAGGAGCAAGTGCTCACAGACCCGCTCTGGAGGAGAGGCTGGGGAGGTGCAGGCTGGCTGCGGAGGGCCACTGGGAGTTGAGGAGCTGCCGTTGCCATGGGAGAGTCCGGGGCACAGCACTGGGATGGCTGATCCTGACATGGTGCCAGGGGCTGCAGAGGGGAATTCGAGGTGGGTGAGGTTTGGGAAGCTGCACGGTGATCAGGACAGGCAGTGGAGCACACAGTATCACTGGGAGGGGTCTCAGAAACACACTTCTGGTAGTACTTTGCAAACGAGGCAATGCAAGTTTCCAGGAAGAGCTCAGCACTAAAAACCTGGCTTATGCCCTGGGTGACGGTCTCCAGCTCCATAAAATAGTCACAGCTCTTCTTGCAGCCTCTCTCCCCGTGCGTGGCCCATATCTTATTGGTGAGCAGCCAGTGAGCGTGGAAGCGTGGCAGCAGGTCTGGCGGTACCGTCTCACTCAGGACGCGGTGCATCTCCCTGCGTTTGCTCTCCGTGGCCCTGCACATGGTGCCGTGCAGGGTGCTGAGGAGCAGCTGCTCGGCCCGGTGCTCCAGGCCCAGGCGCTGAATCTGCTCCTGCAGGTGCTTGCACACGTGGAAAGCTGAGAGGCGCACCTCGGCCCCGGGGAAGGCTTGGCCCAGCGCCACGGGTTCGGGGAGGTCGGGGCCCACCAGCAGCACCCGGGTGCGCCACCACGCGGGGTTGAACGCCCGGAAGGCCTCGCACATGCGGGCCAAGCCGCGTGCCGACTCGTCGCGGGGCACTGCGAGGTGCACCACCCTGCCCGCGGCCCCGCGCCCCGCCAGCCACGGCCCGTCTGCCAGGAAAACGTACAGCGCCCGGCCGCTCGGGGCGCAGGCTCGGTGCACCAGCAGGGCCTGGGGGAAGCGAGCGAACAGCGCGCCCATCTCGGCGCTCTGGAAGCTGACGGAGGCCATGCGGCCCTCGGCGTCCAGCTCGTAGGACACCAGGCAGCCGCTCCCCGCGTCCTCCGCCATGGCCGCACCGCCATGTGCGCCACGCCCGGCCCCGCGACGCGACCAATCAGCGCCGGGCGCGCAGGTGACGTCACGACGCACGCACCGCCACAGCGCCCCCGCGCGGAGAAGGCGGCACCGCGCGCCCGACGCACGGGAACGCGCCCGGCCCCAGCGGCCGCTCACGGCGCGCCCGCCGCCTCCTGCTTCACCCCCAGGTCCGGGCTCGCCTCCGCACCGCGCTCCTTGTCCCCACCTTGCTCGGCCCAGGCGTCCACGATGGCCCTGAGCGCGGAGCTGCGCTCCTCCAGCTGCGCCCCGTCGCTCTGCAGCAGCAGGTTGGCCAGCTCCTTGCTGAGCGCCTGGATCCGGTCCCGCCGGTCCTCCGCCTCCCCCGGGATATCCATGTGCTCCGGCAGCTCCGCGGGCACGGCGCGCTGCTCGTATTTCCGCCGCCAGCGGTGGCCCACCATGCCGCTCTCCACGCTCCTGCGTTCGGCGTGCAGCACGGCCAGCACGTGGCGGCAGGGCAGGCGGTAGCGGTGCTGGAAGTAACAGCTGCAGCTGCGGCAGTCGTCGCTCACCCGGTGCGCGTCTTCCAGCAGCCGCACCTCCACGCCGCCCGGCACGGCGCTGATCAGCTGCGTGGACATCTGCACCACCTCCCACTCGTTGGCACACAGCTGGTAGCCCTGTGCTGTGGAACGGTCCCGCAGCTCCTCCAGCATGCAGGCCTGCCCCTCCACCACCACGCTGGGCACCGTCTGCCTGGGAGGCTCGGGGTGCTCAGTGAGAACCTGCGAGTCAAAAGGAGGATCTGGTTCTGTGGTGGTGTGCACCTGCGCTTCAGGTTTCTCCTGGAAGCCTCTCTGACAGTCCTTGGTGCACGAGGGACTCCAGTTGGAGCTTTCCAGAGGTTTGGAATCGAGACACTCTGCGCACTCCAGTAAATGGAGAACGCTTGCCTCCAAGGAGGAGTGCTGGCCAAAGAGAGCAGACAGCCGGTGTGTGACGAGATCCAGACTGTCAATGTGTGCACTGCATGAATGAAGACCTTTCTTGGTATGCATGTACCACAGCAGTTCGCAGGAGAACCAGTTGGCCTGGAGGTAGGCGTACAGCTCCGCGTTAACCACGCTCTTCATCATCTGAGACAGGGTGTCCAGACTGTCAGCCGAAGTGGAAAATACTGCATTCTTCAAGGCCAGCTTCATTTCTTGCTTGGCAGAAAGCGGCATTTCTGCTGCATTCACATTCTCCTCAAGCAGTCGGACAGTGTGGTAGACAGAAAGGAGCACCTGAGCCAAAGGAAAGAGCTCCTGAAGGACAGCTTTGTGAGGGAAGGACGTGTCCACAAAAACAACCTTCACCTTTCGCCACTCAGGATTGAACTCCTTGAAAACAGCCAGCATTTTGCTGATGCTCTGTCCCGTGTCAGCTTTCAGCACTGACCAGTGCACAATCTTCCCCACTCGCTCTTTACTCTCTACTAGGAGCACATAGAGAACATGTTCTCCCTGGCTCTGTACCCTGTGCAACAGAAGGCTGGTAGGAAACTTTGTAAATAAGCTCTTCATCTTGCTGGTCTGGAAGTTGAGCCTCTCCAGCCCCTGCTCACTGCCTACATCAAGTGAAGCCAGTGCCCCGCTGTCTGCATTCAGGCAGCTTTTCACTACTTCAGTGACTCTGTCTGCTGCTGAGGGAGAATCATTTTCCTTCCCTGCCTCTGAGAGTGCAGGAACCCTGCACAGGGCGGATGCTCCATCCACAACTTGCTCAGCCTCAGGCAAATTCTCATCCACCTCGTTGGAGCTTTCGGTCCCTTCTGCCTGCTGCCTGCACAGCTTGACTGCAGGGCTGCCATCTGCTGTGGTGTTGGCTCTTCTGGTTATGCCAACACCGGTCAGGAAAAACTCCGTGTCCACATGTACATGGTCACTGCATAGCTCACTGATCACCAGTTGATCTATGTCCTCATTATATTGCAAAACGAAGTAAGCTGGGCACAGATTGGGCTGCTTCTTCCTTTTCTTATTGTACTTTTGGGTCCGGGTACAACCAAACTTCACCTGCATGAACCTGCAAACGTTGAGAAAAAGTTAATGGTGGGAGCAATGATGCTGTTAGTTTTTCAACATTTAGTTTTGACTTCTCTAGCATGTCAGCTCTACATTCAATTAGCAAACATAAAAACATATATCCACCAGATGTGCAAGGCTGGTCTACTCGGAAATCTCAGGATAAGCACAAACAGTGGGAACAAAGGAGCTAAGAGTTACAGCCACCATCACCAAACACCCCGGTATCCACAGGAGCAGGGCAAGAGAGGCTTTAAGACATAAGATTAAGCTCTGTTCTAAGGAAGGCTGAGCACATCCATGGGCCAGGTCCCAGCAGAGACAATGAAGGCCTGCAGAACTCAGCACTATGAAAGGGAATCCAGATAAATCCTTTCCAACACATGAGCTAAAAGCAGCCAGGGAACACTATTGAATGCCAACACTTAAGATACCACTTCAGTGGAAAAAGGCCACAGTGATAGTTAGCAACACCACAACAGCATCATCTCAAATACCAGTAAGGCAAATTTCACCGCAAGGGTCAGAGAGAACAGAGCTGAGCAACAACCACGAGGCAGCAGAGAGCTGCACGGGGGACAGCACGGAGAGTGCATGCGGGCGTGAGGGCAGCAACACAGCTCAGCCTCACAGCAGCAGGGCCGCGACGGCACCAGCACTGCCCCGCCGCCGTGACCTGGCCTGCAGGCAGGCCGCCCTGCCACGTGCACGTGGGATCGCAGCCCGGGGACAGGCGAGGGCGAAGAGGCTCAGCAGCACGTGCCGCTGCCGGTGGGCCGAGGCCTACACGACGCCGGGAGACGGCCGCCTTACATCACATCCTCGCGAACGGCCGTGCCGTGCTCCCGGTTGTGGAAGCGCACCGAGGTGCAGCTGCGCAGGCTATAGTGGGAGCCGTGGGCCTGCTGGTAGGCGCACAAGGACTCCTTGAACTCCCGGTACGTCCGGAAACGCGCCCCGAGCTCCATGGCGAAATGTGAGGGCCGGGCAGCCTGCCGGCCCTTATCAACCCGATGGGGCACCGCCCCGCCCGCCGTTCGACCAATCACAGCCTTTCGTTCCCAACTGGCGGGAGGCCGACCAACCAGCGCAACGTTTTCTGCCGCCAGTCCAGCGATTGACGACTCGAGAACCCAATCAGTTGGTGGCTCCCGCCTCCAGCCGTGTGGGCGGGACTTCCTGCTGCTCCGAGCGGCTGCCGGATGTGGCTGCAGGCAGTGCCGGTTCCGGGTCGCGGCGGAGATGGCGGAGCCGGGTGATGCCGGAGCTGCGGCCTCGGGCTCGGGTCTGAAGCAGCTGGCAGCGGCCGGGGACCTGCGGAGCGTGCTGATCACCAGCGTGCTCAACCTGGAGCGCCTCGAGGTCGACCTCTTCAGGTGCGCGGTGCTCCGCCCGCCCGTCCCTCCGCGCTGTCCGCCGCACTGACGGCAGCTGCCATTCTCCCGTTAGGGGTCAGCACCACTGGGTGCCCGTGACGAGGCGCCTTTTCGGCGGGCAGATCGTGGGCCAGGCCCTGGTGGCAGCCGCCCGCGCCGTCAGCCGTGACCTCCAGGCCCACTCGCTGCACTGCTACTTCGTGCGCGCAGGTGGGACCGCGCCGCGGGGCTCGGGCGGCTCACGGATACCGGGGCCGGGTGGGCGGATCTGGGAGATGGGGGGGAGGCCGGGACCGGGGCCGCCATTCCGTGCCTGCCGCAGCGGAGCAGCGCTTCCTCTGCCCGGCCCCGGCTTTCTGCCAGTGCGGATCGGGGCCCTCTGTGGTGCATGGCTGCCCCGCAGCCAAAGGCTCCCATCCACCCAGGGGACCCCAAGGTGCCGGTGTTGTACGAGGTGGAGCGGACCCGTACTGGAAAGAGCTTCTCCGTCCGCTCTGTGAAGGCCATTCAGCATGGGAAGCCTATCTTCATCTGCCAGGCCTCCTTCCAGCTGTCCCAGCAGAGTCCTGTGCAGCACCAGTTCACCATGCCCACCGTGCCACCCCCTGAGGAGCTGCTGACACAGGAGGAGCTCATTGAGAAGTTCCTGCAGTGAGTGGAGAGGAAAGGGCATACCCTGGGGGCTCCCTGCTCTGTGCTGGGGCTTAGGGAGGCACAGGGACAGAAACAGATGGGAAAGGATAGCAGTCCCAAGGAGTCCCCACATGCACCTGCAAGGGAAGTAGAGGCAGGCAGCAGCAGCTGTGCCCTCCTGCTTCTCCCTGTGGCCCTGGGCTGACACTGCCTTCCATGGGTACTGGGCATTGATTTTGCTTCTCCATATTGGTCTCAAGGAATCCTAACTTGGCAGAGAGATACAGAAAGCATCTCAACAGGATCCAAGCTGAAGATGTGCCGATTGATATAAAACCTGTGAACCCACCAGATATACTCTGCACAGAGCCACAGGAGGCAAAGCAGTTCTTCTGGGTGCGAGCCCGAGGCTACATAGGTGGGTACTGCCTGGAGGGGCCTTTGGCTGCCACACAAATCCAGGGCTGGGGCTCAAGCTCTCACACTCATGACAGAGGGCTGGGAGAGTTGTGATCCCTATGCCCTAAGGCTGGGGGAATTTGGGGGTTTCAGGACTGAAGTAAGGGCAGGGGGCCAGGGCGTGAGGCAATGCCCATTTGCTGTATTCAGTCCTGCAGCCTTCAGCCTGGGCCATAGCAAGGTCTGAAGGTCTGAAGTAGTGCCACAGTGCTGCTGGGCTCACAGCTGACCTTGGGGACGCACAGCTGTTGGAGCTTTACATCACCTACCGTGTCCAGATGTGTCCCACAGTCACTGGCACTGAGCGAACACTGGCTTTTTGCAGGAGAGACTGACATGAAGGTGCACTGCTGTGTGGCCGCCTACATCTCTGACTATGCCTTTCTGGGCACGGCCCTACTGCCTCATCGTCAGTACAAAATCAAATTCATGGTGTCCCTCGACCACTCCATGTGGTTCCATGCGCCCTTCCGATCTGACCACTGGATGCTGTACGAGTGCGAGAGCCCCTGGGCTGGTGAGTCTTGGCCGGTTCCCCGGACACCACACGGCAAAGGCTGATGCAGCACACACAGGGCTGCGGTCTCACGCCGTTCTCTGCAGGTGGGTGCCGAGGGCTGGTGCACGGACGCTTGTGGCGCAGGGATGGGGTCCTGGCTGTCACCTGCACACAGGAAGGAGTCATCCGGGTGGAGCAGGACCCGAACCAGAGTAAACTCTAGCCAAGGAAGCCAGATACAGCAGTTGGACTAAGCTCCGTGTGCTGGGGTTGAAGCCTGCACCAGAATACCTGTGGCGGAGGCAGGACCCCGTGCAGCAGCAGAAGGAGCAGCAGAAGAGAAGCAGCTTAGGTCCACAGGGTGGAAGTGTTGGTGCCAGCACTTCAACACTGAGGTGATTCTGCACGGGCTGCAGTGTTACTGCTGTCGATTGCCAGCTGCGCAGCGTAATGGCGCGCTATGCTGAGCCACTCTTCACCCACAGTAATAAAGCTATCACGTGAGCAGCTGAGCTCTGTGCCCTGGACTTTGTCCCCTCAACTTTGGGTGACTGTGTGTAACTCAGATCTTCTGGTGGCAGGGGAGGAGAGGGCAGCACCAGGACACTTGGGACTGGCCGTGCCCTGCAGCACACAGGTCAGAGAAGAAAGTGCTACTGCAACGCTCACATGGCTTCCTCTTCTCACTTCTGCTGACCTCCTTGTGCCCTTATGGTAAGCTGCTGCTGCTGCTAGCACCTTGTTCTCTTTGGAGCTGAGCTGGAGAGGGGAGCACAGCAGCCACAAAGAAAGGGAAGAACAGGCCGTTCCCACCTCATGGTTTGGGAAGTGCAAGGTCTTCCTGCTCGTGGGTGTCTTTGTGCGGTGCCTCAGGGGGAAGTGAAGCTACACAGATACTGCAAGAACCCCTGTTCTTTCTCCTGTCACGGCTTTATTAAAGTCCTTTTTATTTTCTGTTATTGGAAATTCCTGGCTGGAAGCCTTTCTGTCCCTTTAATGCAGTGCCAGTGTGTCTCAGCTAAAGTCCTGTCTGTCTTGAGAACCCCAAGGAGCAGGTGGCTCCTGACAGGTAGTGTGAGCAGCAAGCACCCAGCACAGGTGGAAAAACTGATATAGAAAGTGCATTTTCAAGAGAGAGCTCGCAGAGGGGCCAACCCTGATCCCAGCCACCACATACAGACTGTGCCATCACAACTCTGCCTCTGTGCCCCATCCCAACCCTCTCTGCTCCCTCTCCCGCCCCAGAGCGTAAACTGTCTGCACCCCACGGCCCTTAGCCTCACTCCAGAGGTTCCTTGATGAGACACTCCTTCAGGCTGGGCTGCTGCTGCAAGGGCACGCCGGCCTCCTGCAGGCCCTGCAGCCGGGCTTCCGACCGCCGCTTGTCCTTACCCACTTTCCAGGCCAGGTGGACGTGAGCCTGGAGGAAGGGCCCCAGCAGTGGGTGGCTGTCCTGGGCCTCCAGCAGCTGCAGCGCCTGTTCACAGCAGCCGTGGGCTTCACCCAGCTGGTCCAACTCCTGGTGGCAGACGACCAACCCGGCCAGCGTCAGGAGGAAGCGGCCAGAGCCGCACACCCCCAGGCGGTCCTGCAGCCGGTAGGCGTTGGCCCAGGTGGCCAGAGCCTCGCGGTACATGCCGGTGCAGGTGAGGCGCTGGGCGGCGCGCAGGTCCTGCAGGAAGAAGAATTCAAGGAACTCGGGGGAGCGGCGGATCTCGGCGATGGAGTGCAGGTGGGACAGGAACTGCTCGAAGGCTCGGCTCCGCTTGGCGATGGTCTCGGCCGTAAAGTTGCGCCGCAGCCTCTTCCTGGGGAAGGCGATGCCCGCCATGTCGCAGCCAAAGCGGCCGCGCAGGCGGCGGTTCAGCCGCTCGAAGTCCGAGTAGCGACGGGAGATGGCGGCGGGAGCCTTGTCCAAGTGCCCCGAGCGGATCAGGTAGATGGTGTAGAGCTGCGGGCAGGGAACGGGGGTCGGGAGGTGCTGTGCTGGGAGACGCGGCCCCTGGTGGGGCCGGGGCTGAACCGAGTGCACAGCAGCAAAGGAGATGAAGGGACGGGCACGCCGTGCCCCAAGGGCGGCATTCACACGGCGGAGCTGCGGGCCGTAGTTACCTGAGGCTCATCTGAGCCGCAGCGCCATCAGAGCAGCACGGGGAGAGACAGAGAGAGGTGAGCGCCCGCCCGGACCCCCACCCGCCGCTGCGGCCCCGCGGGCGCACTCACCACGTACTTGGAGGAGCGCTCGCTGACCACGCTGGCGCTGGTGACCTCGAAGAGCAGCCGCTGCGGTACGAAGCTGCTCCGCGACCGCCGCCACAGCTCCTGCAGCTGCCGGGTCAGCAGGCTGCCGGGCCGCGCCGCCGGGCCCCACTCTGTGCGGGGAGAAGGGCTCAGCGGGCGCCGGGGTGGCGGGAGCCCAGGGCACCCATCCCAGCACCTGCCTCCATCCTGCGCGGCATCCCCCGCCTGCAGCTCCTCGCCGCCGCCGCCGCCGTCCTCCTCCTCCTCCTCGTCCTCGTCCTCCTCGTGCCCGCTGAAGCTCAGGGTGCCGCTGAGGCGCGTGGACAGCCCTTCGGTGTCGTCCTCCAGCTCCGAGCTCTCGGGGCAGTCCTCGGCCTCAACGCCTTCGTGTGTCCGCTCCTCCCGGGCGCCCTCCGCGCCCAACGCGTGCCGCAGGCGGTGCAGGATGCGGGCGGCCATCCCCGCGGTGCGGCTGCGGCGACGGGTCAGCCCCGGCCGCCCCGACAACGGGACGGGCACGCGGGGGGGGCAGCGCGGGACCCCGCACCGGGACGGCCCCGCTCCCGGCCGGGACCCTCCGGCCCCCCCGAGCCGGGCGCACCCTCAGCCCCGCTGCCCCAGGAGCAGCCCCGCTGCCGCGGTGGGCGTTACGCACCGTACCGTACCGCGCTGTGCCGGGCCGCGCCGCGCCGGGCGGTGCCGAGCGATGGCCGCTCCGCCGCTGCTCGTCCCGGGATCCTCCCTGCGCGGCTCCGCCTCCGCTGGGAACCCGGATCGCGGCGGGGCTGTCACGTCCCGGCACGGCATAGCGCGGCTCGGCGCGGCGCGGTCCGGCTATCTCGCTGCCCGCACAGCCCCTGCCCTGTTCCTGGGCACAGCTCCCTGATTGCCACCACCCTGCGCTGCCACGGCACCCTGACACCTCGGTACCCCAACACCGCAGCACCCCAACACCACGACATCCCAACACCACGACATCCCAACACCACGACATCCCAACACCACGACATCCCAATACCCGGCACCCTCACCCACCACCCCTGCCCTCTTCAGCCTCGCCACAAGCTCCTGCTCCTGGGCTGCAGCCATGGCCGGTGCCGGGCACTCACCGCCCTTATTTAGTGCCATACACACTCTGTCCTTGCTGCTTTCTTGGGAATGTCTATTAATATCGAGGAATGATCCAGCTGCTGCCATCACTCTGTCCTTGCTCCTCGCTGTGCTGTGCTGCCCCATCCATGGGGTGCCTCAGAGCTGCCCCGGCACAGGATCCTGCAGACCGACAGTCCTGCTGCAGCCCCAAAGCCCTTCTGAAGAGCCGCACAGGGCACAAGGGCTGTGGGCCACTTGGCCAGCCAGTCCCAGGGCCATTGGCCTGGCAGAGACACAGCTGTGCCGCGCTTTTGAGGAGGCCATGGGCATCATTCCCACTCTCCCAGAGTCACGGAGCAGACGTGCCACTTCTAGCCCTGCCAGGCCCAGGCGGCGGCTGCCAGCAAAATGGGAAGTCACTGCAAGGCCAGGTCCCATTGTAGGACCCTGCTCCTCATCCACCTACAGCTCGCAGCCAGTGCTGCTCTGGGGCTGGGGGCTGCTGCTTTGCCTCAGCCCCTCCAGAGCAGAAATAAGGGGTGAAAGGAGGGGCCGATGGTTTGGGCACAGCCAAAGCAGCCGGGTACTGAGGGGTGAGGGAGGGGGCACGGCCCCAGCGCTGCCCGCCTGCCCCAGTCTGTGCTGTGGGGTTAGCAGTGGTGCAGGCACTGCTGTCCGGCTCTGTCCATACTGCTGGCCCAACATGGGGGGAGCCCAGTCCTGGTGTTGGGGATGCCACTATTTGGGGCTATTTTTAACCCTCTCCATGCAGAGCTGTCCTGGTGCAAGGAGGTGTAGATGAAGGGGCCGCACTCCTGCCAAGAGGCCGCGTCCCTCCCTGCAGGGCTTGAATTTCTATCCCGACTTCAGACCCACGTTTAATCCCCTGCTCTTGGCCAATAACGCTTTGGCTAAATTAGGTAAAATGAGCCTGGTGCCAATGAGCGGGGCCGGATTTCCACCAGGGAGCTGATAGGCTGCTGGGGCTGGAGGCCAACGGCTGGGGGCACGAGGACACTACAAATTGGGGAGCCAAGGAGTGTCTGGGGGCTGCTGGTGCAGGAGGTGGTGACTCCCTGCGGGAGGAGAGCAGCAGAGATGGCGTCGATGGTAAGTGCTCCAGTGGTGCTGGGGTGAGCCGTGGCTGGGCCAGAGGTGTTGGGCACCGTGATGTGGGGCTGCCAGGCACCTCTATGGGGCGATGGCACAGGGACGATTCCTGCAGGCTGGCTGTGGCGGAAGGCAGAAGGGACGTGGGGGCAGCGGGACATGTTCCCCATGGCGTATATCCCCCTATGGGATGCGTACCCCTATGAGACATGCCTCAGGGAGGGATTGCGCGGCTGCCTGGAAGTAAATGGTGCGTGGGGTGATCAGAGCTGGATCTGGGCTATGCGAAGGCGCTGAAAGCCAAGCGCTGGGTCATGCGACACCTCTGTGGCCCCAGACAGCCCTCGCCTCCAGGAGAAACTCGATCTGGGGCAAACAGGTGCCCGCTCAGCACTGCTCCCTATAAGGGGAGTTGAGGAGAGTTCAAAAATAGTGTCGCGTGCCTGGGATGCCAAGGCAGCATGGCGGCCCCTGCGTCATGGACCCCCGGTGGGCGGCTGCATGGGGCTTGGGGCAGCTGAGCTGCAGGGCTGCCTGAGGCCTTGGCTCACTCAGGGAACAGCCACGTGCTGTAGAGCTGAGCTGGACAAAGGCTTTGCAGCTGTGCCGGGAGGCTGAGGCTTTGCACTGTGCCAGATACTGCTGCAGACACCTTTATGCTGCTGACCCTGGGCAGGGGCTGTGCTGGCAGGGCAGGGGTGCATGGGGCAGGAACTGACCCCTTCTCCCTGTGCCTTACAGACGGACCAGCAGGCGGAGGCCCGTGCCTTCCTCAGCGAGGAGATGATCGCTGGTGAGCAGGGAGAGCAGCGGGGCCCCATCCTGACCCACGCCATTGCCTGAGTCCCAGCACTGACCAGTCTTCCCTGCAGAGTTCAAAGCTGCCTTCGACATGTTTGATGCGGACGGTGGTGGGGACATCAGCACCAAGGAGTTGGGCACGGTGATGAGGATGCTGGGCCAGAACCCCACCAAGGAAGAGCTGGATGCCATCATCGAGGAGGTGGACGAGGACGGTGAGCAGCTTCCATGGGGGCGGTGGGTGGCTTGAGTGCACGGCCTGACCCGCATCGCGCTCCCTCCCCACAGGCAGCGGCACCATCGACTTCGAGGAGTTCCTGGTGATGATGGTGCGCCAGATGAAAGAGGACGCCAAGGGCAAGTCTGAGGAGGAGCTGGCCAACTGCTTCCGCATCTTCGACAGGTGAGGGGGGCAGTGCCTGCTGGCACCTGTCCTTGGTGGCGAGCAGGGCTGCATCCTGCCGTTACTCTCCCACAGGAACGCTGATGGGTTCATCGACATCGAGGAGCTGGGTGAGATTCTCAGGGCCACCGGGGAGCACGTCACCGAGGAGGATATAGAAGACCTCATGAAGGATTCAGACAAGAACAATGATGGCCGCATTGACTTCGATGGTGAGCGGCAGCCCTGACCCTGCAGCTTGCTCAGCCCCTTTGGGCTGCGTGTCTGGCACAGCTGGGTCTGATGGTGCCGCTTTCTTGCAGAGTTCCTGAAGATGATGGAGGGCGTGCAGTAAGGGATCAGACATTCCTCGGGCCGGCTGCGGCAGCCAGCCCTGCTCCTCTGCCCAGGAGTGGCCCCGCTGCAGCACCTGGCCTCGCTGCTCACCCGCTGGAGCCCTGCAGCAGCTTGTGCCCCTCGGCCGGCGGCTGAGCTTTTCCTTGACTCTGACAGATGTGGTTTATGGATGAGCCTCATTAAAAGGGGAAAGGCTGAGCTGCCAGTATGGGAGTGCCTGGGGGGGCTGTGGCACTGTGCCCCATGCAGGGGGACATGGGGGAGCGCGCAATGCCGTGCCATAGCCTGTACCAACCAGCCTGACCTGCGAGCGTGTGAGCAGCGGTTCCCATGGGCTGCTGGGTGGGCGCCAGCCAGCGCTGAGCTCAGAGTTTCCATCAGGAGCGCTCGCTTCCCACGACAGCAGCAGCAGGGAGCACAGCCCTGTCCTCCCATGGTCCCAGCAGGCAGCACTGCGAAGTTGCTTCTGCTCACTCTTGGCAGGATGTGTGACGACACTGGATTTTGGAAAGGGAAAGGGGGGAAAAGGGGGGAGAAGGGGGACAAGCATTGCTGCAGGGTTCTGATGGAAAGGATGGGGTATCCTATCAAATAAAGTAGGGGGGCTGCTGCCCCCCCCCCCCCAAGACAGCAGCCACCCCTCTGCACATGGATTAAGGCAATGCTGGAAAAGCCAGCCTGGTCTGTGCCAGCTCTCCCTGGGGACTTGCGTCTCTGTGCAGCCTCTGCAACTGGGGAGGAGCACAGCCACAGGGGCGCCAAGAGCAGAACATCTCAGGGCCAGGGCTCACAGGTCCAGGGAACACCAGTGCCTGTGGGAGCAACGGGACAGGCACTGTGCAGGACCCCGGCTCAGGACCCATCCCCATCCTGCAGAACCAGCGAGAAGCTGAGTCCTTATGGCACAGGATGGCACCAGGGCGAGGGGCTGCTTCCGGCTGCAGGGCACGGGGGGCGTGCATGGCCACCCAGGCTGCGCTCTGCAAGGCGGCGGCGGGGCACCGACAGCTGGTGCTGCAATTGGGGAGCAGCGCTGATGGCCCCCAGCTGCGCGAGGAGCGGCACAGGAGGAGCGCGGAGGTGCGGGAGCTCAGTGTCGGTAAGGGTCCATGCAGGGGGCAGAACAGGGACTGAGCAGAGGGGCTGCAGCACGCTCAGCATCTCCATCCTGCAGGGCTGCAGAGCGCACTGCTGGCGTGGCTGCGGCAGGCAGCGGGCCCTCAGGAGCGGCGAGAGCTGGAGCGGCTGTGGGTGCTCTTCCTTTCTGCCCTGGAGCTTTTCCTGCAGGACCTGTGCTGCGCCCACCACCTCTGCAGCATCTTCTCCCCAGGGGTGGGTGGTGTGACCCCACTGCGCACTGGGCTGGGGGGGTGGCGAGGTGGGGGTCCTGAGCTGCCCCCAGCCCCCCTATGCCTGGAGGAGGAGATGGAGCAGGTGAGGGCAATGCTGGTGGAGATGGAGAGCACGGCCAACATCCCACTATGGACAGTGGAATCCATGCATGCAGTGGGGCCAGGGGAGGGCACAGCCCCCATGTCCTGCAGGCCAGGGCCTGGCACCGAGTCTTGCTGCAGGGTGCTGTGAGCTGCGGGCAGGAAATGCAGGGCTGACTTGGCTCAGGAGGATGGGACCCCATGTGTCCGGAGAGCTCCTCCTGCAGGGCAGCAATAAAGCCCCACACTACCTGATGTGTATTTGCGTCCTTCCATCCCTCCCATCTATCCTGCAGTCCCCATAACACAGCATTGCAGGTAACCCAGCTGTGCAATGCGTGTAAGCAGATGGAAGAACCTATAGATGTGTATTTATTTATACATTAACCGTAGGTCGCACTCCAGAATTAAGTTAAAAACAGCCTATAATACAGAAAGGCGCAGCAGACAGGGGCAAGGGGGTGGTGTGGTGGGGGTCAGGTCTCCTGGCTCTTAGCCTGCTTGCTGTACATCTCCCGCAGGTACTTCTTGTAGGCTGTAGGGAAAGGAGATGGAGGCTGAGGTTGGAGCCAGGGCTGTGCCACCGCACAGCTCGAGGAGGATCCTCGGGACACTCACCAGCCTGGTTCTTCCACAGCTCTGCAGCATGCGTGTTCAACGGGCTGTCAATGTTGGGCTCTGGGGACAAGGGCAGGGTCAGGATGGGTCAGAGGTGTCCACGGCCCCCACGCCCAGCACACCCACCTGCCAGCAGGCTCTGGATGGACAGCAGGATGGTGCGCACGTCATACAGCGCCGACCACTTCTCCTTCAGGATGTCGAGGCAGATGTTGCCCTGAGCGTCCACGTTGGGGTGGTAACAGGGTGTGAGGAAGCGCACCGTGGGTGCGGTGTAGGGATATCCGCTGGGGAACTCCAGTGACAGTTTATAGCGCAGCTCCTCGTAGGCCTGCGGGCGGCAGTTAGCGGGGTGGGGGACCGGGGGGGGGGGGGAGGCGCGTCGTGCGGTGCCGCGCGGGGTCTCACCGTGCCCGCCGCGCCGTCGATGGTGCCGATCCAGCGGAAGAGGTTATCGGACTCGGGGAAGGCGGAGATGCCTTTGTCGCCGGACATCTGCGAGGCAGCGCCATCAGCGCCGGCCCGGCCCGCACCGCCCCTCTGCCCCCGGCCCCACTCACCATCAGCGCCACCAGCTCCTGCTGCAGCCTGCGGGGACAACGCGTTACGGGTCGCACCGGCACTCGCGGGCGGGGCAGCCTAACCGCCTCCGGCCCCCGGCCCGGCCTCACCTCTTCCCCACGGAGCCGCGGGCGGCCGTGGCTCCCGCCTCGGCCCCTTTGCGGGCGGCGGCGCTGCTCACGGAGGCGGGGTCGGTGTTCTGCGAGGCCATGGCGGTTCCGGGCCGCTCCCTCGTGCTCTCGCTCGGCGGCTTGCTAGGCTGGACTCTGCTCGGCTCGGCCCGCTCCCGGTGTGGCTCAGCTCCGATCCCGGGTCCCGGCCCCGCTTCCCCTGCCTTCCGTTCCGCCCCCGCTCCCGCACTCCGTTTGAATGTTTCAAACTCGCGACGCCTCCGCCAATCAGCGCGCACTTCCGCTCCCGCCAGCCAATCGGATACAGCCAAGAACGCGGCTGCTACGGAAACGGCGGGTGGACCCGGAAGAGGCTGGACAGCGCATGCGCGAAAGATCCCCGAGCCCCCCCCCCCCCCCTCCCCCCGGTCGCAGCGAGCCCTTAAAGGGACAGTCCCGTGTCCCGTGTCCCGTGTCCCGTCCCCCCCCCCCCCCCAGCAGGCGTGGAAACGGGTGCGAAGCAGTGGCTTTTATTGCGGGGCCGGATGCAGGTCTGCGGGCTCGGGATGGCCTTCGGGAGGACCCTCAGGAAGGGCCTCGGGGGGGATCTCAGGGGGCGGCGGTGGGTCCCCCCCATTGCGAAGCGTCTCCATGTACTTCTGCATCTTCTCCGTCATCCAGGCAGGTGGGACGAAGGGCTTCAGCTCCTCCAGCCGCAGGTCCACCGAGTCCCTGTGGGAGAGCGGGGTGAGTGCAGGTCACAGGCTCTTGGGGCAAGCGAGGCCTCACGGGGTCCCCAGCACGGGGATCCATCCGAGTGACCCCGCCGTTTGCAGGGCCCGGGGCCTCACCTGTAGTCATCGGTGGCCGCCAAGTCGCGGATGTCCTCTTCCAGCAGGAGGTAGGCCTGCAGCAAGGCGAGACACGCGCTGTGCTTCTGCTGGGGTCTGCGGTGCCCGCAAGGCAGCTCTACCACCCCATCCCTGCATTCCTGGCTCTTGCGCCTGCCCGAGCCCCGGGAGCAGCAAACGTCTCTTGGCCGAGGTGCCCGAGCCCTGCCTCTGCCTGTCCTGCCACGTGGCCCTGCCCGTGGCGTGCTGCCTGCCTCTCTGCTCCTCCGCCCCTGTCCGACCTGAGCGGGTTTCCGCACAGTTCTTGGGCTGCAGCGGGCACAAGCCCGGGCGTACTCACCATCTTGCCCCCAGTGGCCCTCATGTGCTGCTGCTCTGCCAGCCATTGCTTATCCTGCGGGTCGGCTGCGTACTGCAATAAAGCAGCAAGGACCTGGCTGAACACAGGACACAGACCTCCCACCTGGACCCCCCTCCTGTGGGGCACAGCCCATTCCAGTGCTCTGCTGCCAGCACCTCACCCCCGCGGCGCGGTGCTGGGGGCTCCCAGAGGGAGGGCTTAGCCCTGCCTGCTCTCCTCTCAAACAAAACCCTGACTCTAGGCAAAACCAGCACCTGAGATGCTGTGCTACCATTAACTTATGTTTTAGTGTGCTGGCCAGGTTGTGTGTACGTGTTCTAAGACAACAAATGGGATGTGGGGAGGAAAAACCAAGCGAGCCAAAGCACGCGCTCCCAGTTCCCATCACAAACTGCTTCTGAGCAAACCCCAAAGGAGGAGGCATCCTGCTGTGGTATCTGACCTTAAAGAGGTGGGGATGCTTGATGTAGAGTCGCCCTCTTGTTCCTCCCATCCCGAGAGCTCTGAAAAAAGAACACAAGGGGGTGTTACACTGGGACAGAAGGGCCCTGCAGCAGAACGGGGCACCTCCTCTCCTCCCAAGACCCCAGCCCTTCCTACTGCTTTCGAGGCAGAGAAGTGAAGTGATGGGAGGAGTCTTACGGGCTCCTGCCTGGGAGACACCACCCTCCATCAACAGGGCCATTCCTTACTTGTTTGCTCGAGATCCCAGCACAAAGGTTGTGGTTTCAGTCAGTCGGGATGGATCCCACTACAGAGCAATTGGAAAAGGGGCAACATTAGAAATGAAGCTGGTGCCAGCCAATGCTCCATGAGCCTCAGCTCTCTGATGGGGAACCTTAAGAACTGCCCCCTGATTTGGGAAGGAGGGAGGTAGCCACAAACCTCTGGATTGCCACAGAGGAAGGAAACTGCATCACTTTGGGCTGGTCTAAGCTGTTCCCCTTGTGGGAAACACTTGTGGGATCCTCCTGGCTATTACTAAGGCTCTCCCCATGTCTCCTAACAGCTGTACCACACCACAGAGCTACAGTGTCTGGAGGAAGCAAGCAAAGGCTTCCAGGCACTGTAAAGACTCAGCAGGGTAGGGCACAACTTAGGACTGTCCTGTGCTGCCGCTGCAGGCAGGGCTCTGCTTGCGGAAGGGAAGGGAGGAGAGGGTGAGCCCAGCAGCAGCAGCCAGCCAATACCTTTGGTCCATCCCTTCTCACAGGCTCAGAGACTTTGAGCTTCCACCTGAAGGGAAGGAAAGTGAAATGAGAATAGGTCCTAGAAAGATCAATGCAGACAGAAACCTCCCAGTGGCAGGAATCTGAGCTTGAACCCTTCCAGATCCACCCTCTCCCATTTTCCACCTTGCTCTGGACCCTCATCTCTACTGTGTTCCCCGCTACCATCTGTGTCACACACAGCTCACTGAATCATCCACCCGGTTCTGTGCATCCCGTGGCCCTGTTTAAAGCTGTTTCCTGGAAGGCTTTCACCTCCTGTGACTCAACCTCAGCCAAAACTTTCTTGCCTTCTGACATCTCTCCCTGCACCTCTCTTGTGCAGGGGGAAGGAGACCACAGGTTTTGGTGCCCCTTACTTGAGCCAGTTTTGCTTCCCGCTGCCCCCTGAAGCACAGGAAGCAGCTTGAGGCCAATACTCACGCAGACATGCCTGAGGCCCCACGATCATTTGACAGGCTCTGTCCTGGAGGCCGTCCCTTTCTCTGCATGGAAGAAATCCTTCAGTCATTCAGTAGTGCAGTTAGAGAGGACCCTTTTAATTATCTGTTCCCTCCTACAGAAGCAGCTATTTTTACCAGGAGCACAATACCAGCATGAGAGCAAGCAACTCTGAGCCTTCACAAAAGACATTCACACTTGCACATGCTCATACTGTGGTAATAACCAGGAGCAAGAAACAGGTCTCCCAAAAGCATAAAATCTCCCATGTGGAAAACCCTCCTACCTTTTTGGGAAGGGGGCTTCCTCGACGATTCAATTCCTCATCTATCAGTCGGGCACGCTGGAAGAGGAATGGTGGGAGGATGGAGAGGAGCCCTTCTCCCATCCCAGTCAGGCAGGACCCCATGCACACAGCCCACAGCTCTCATTTGCTGACTCGAGGCAGAGAGCACAAGGGCACAGAGAAACTCTGCAGCCACCCCATAGCAGTGTGAAGCACTCAGATGCTGTGCCCGTGGTCTGCATTGATCTGTAGGTTACTTTTTCCCACAAGACTAACATTTCCCGCTCCATCTCCTCACTTGCACAGTTAATGGATAATTCCAACCCAGTCATTCTATTCCTCCCAGCTATTACAAATAATTTAGTCTTCTGGGAACAATAACTTTTACCTTTGGTCCCATCTGCTCATGGGGCAACCTGGACACAACTTTTTTGCCATCAGAGAACAGCAGCTTGGCCTGCAAGAAGAAAAGGAAGGTTACCTGATTCTGGGCGGAAAGGGGGTCTGCCAGCAACCCCTGCTTCACCCTGTGACAGAGGATCTGTGTGCAAAGGCACCTGTGCTGATAGGAAAGCCCCAGGCCACGTGAAATGTATAAGCCACATCTAAGGATCAAACTCTTTGTTGACAGCTGGCCACTACAGACTCTAAAGATTTGGGTATATCTGCCCCCAAGCCTTGTCCCAGAAATAGTTTCAGAGCACTTTCACGTGTGCTTGTGCCCACCTGCTCCAGGCAGCTCCGACACGTCTCCTGGATGAGCTGCTCTGGGTCCACCTCCTCCCCAACGTTGTCACGCACATTGAGTGCTGCCTTCTGGAAAAACTGGGGAAGGAGCAGCAAGGTGTCAGCAGCCAGGTGAGCTCTGGCCTGGGTGCAACGCCCAGCTCCCCTGCTGCACCCAGAGCAGGGTGTCCAGAGCCGGGCCCTGGCTCCCAGTCCTCTGAGGCGCTGTGGCTGTGCCCTGTACAGCTCACCTTCATGTACTTATTGAAGACGCCCCGGATCTCCTCGTTGATGCTGGGTTGCAGCACGGCTCGCAACAGATCCATGGACACGACCGGGTCAGTGAAGCTGTGGGAGCAGACGGAGAGTCAGGCGAGGTGCTGGCACCGGCCCGGCAGCCCCACTTCGCTTCCCGCAGGCCCGGCCCGGCTCCATCCCTGTGCAGCCCGCTCCCGGGGTCCCAGCCCGCCCGTACCTGGTGGTCATCTGGGAGCGCCGGCCGCGCCGCTGCACCTGCCGATGCTTGATCATGATGTTCCATGGGCTCTGCGGGACACAGCCGTCAGCCCCGAGCCCGCCGCCCGCCCACTCGCCCGCGCCGCCGCCTCCCGCCCGCCTCACCGTGCCGCCCGGCTGCTCCTCGCCGCCGCCCGGACCCTCCTCGCCCGGCGGCCCGGACTGCTGCTCCCCGTCACGGGCGGCGCCCATCGCGCCCCGCTCCCGGCCCGCAGCGCCGCTCCCGGAAGCGCCGTGCTCATTACGTCATCGGAACGCGACCCGCGGCGCGCGCCGGAAGTGGCAGCGGCTTCCGGTGCGGGCTGCGGCCGGGGGCGGCTTCCGGCAGATGGGTCCGGCGGGGCGATCCTGCCCGCTTCCTGCCCGCCGCCGCTTCCTGCCGGCCTCCTCCTCGCCGTGCTCCCCGCGGCCCAGCGCTGAGTACCGAAGCCCGGTTTCTCACCCCGTGTTCCCACTCGAAGTGTGGAGGACGCACGGTGACTTCCCCAGGCCTTGCTTTGCCCCAGTAGTGCTGCACAGCAGCGGAGGTTTTTCTGTTGGAATGACAATTGTAGGTTTCTTTGGTAGGGAAATCTGTTGTGTTGGTACTTGGATGCTTTCAAGCCAGTTATAAAATAAAACTAAACGAACTGGAATTCGGAAGGATGGGGAGCATCGGGTGTCTGTGACAGTCTTCCATTGCAAAAACCCAAACCAGCGATGCTCTCAGCAGCAGCACACAAACAGCAGTGTGACACTGCCCTGCTGAGCTCCTGGGGCACAGCTCGTGCTGCTGGCTTTGACCAGACCGGCCTCCGTGTGCTGCTCCATCGCTGTGCTCCAGCGCCAGGGGCACGGAGTTGCTTCCTGTTCACTGTTCCTGCACTGTAGTAGAACAGCCAAGTATGGAGGTGCAAACTGGGGACTCAAATCTGTGCAGAGCAGGGCCTGTGAAATTCACCTTACCAAAATGCTTATTTCTGTACACAAACATGCTTGTAAAACATTTGACTTCCTCATTCTCTAAATTGTGACCAACATTTGGATCTACAGAAGTGTAAATGTGCTGTAGTGACAGCTCTGTTCCGAAGGAACCTGGGGTTGCAGCAGAGCAGTGTGGCAGTGCCCTTGGAACTGCACGGTGGTGCCCCTGGGAGCTCCCAGTGGCTCTGGGAGCTGTGCTGTGCTGCTCCTCGGGTCGTGCCCTGAATCACTGCCACGCGCACCAGCTGAATTCGTCCCGTGCCTTCGTCATTTTTGAGGTAGAAAGGAAGTAGATAGTAATCTGTGGTTAAAGACTAATGGAGATAATTGCACAGTTATCATCACCAGTGCCAGCAACACCTCTCCTGTGGGGTGTTTGGAGGACAACGTCAGTGCCACCTGCAGCAAGTGCACCGCTGGGTACCGGTGTCTGCTCTCACACCAGGCAGAGACCCACAAGAGACAGCACCCAACACCATGCAGAGCTGCTCTGCATGCTGGGGCTTGGAGGGCTCTGGACAGCACAGTGGGTGGCAGGGAACCATGGTGAGGTGGGTCCTGGGGGAGCTCTCACAGTGACACCACCGTGCTGAGATGTGGGGCACAGGGACTTCAGCGGATAGGGGCGGTTCACAGGGAAATAGCTCCAGAATTGAGTCATAGCCACGAGGAGTGGAAGAAACCTGTACTTCGAGCTCATTTCTTGCAGTAAGCCTTCTTCCCACGCAGGTTTGGTGGCATGCAGGCCCTGCACCTTCCCACTGCTGAGCACATGGCCCCCGTGCTGCCCATGTGTGGCTTTTGCCACCATTTGGATGAAGCTTTCTGGAGCAGGAGCTTTGCCTTCTGAGTTTTCAGAGTGGTGTGCACTTGCAGTGGTAGAGATGTTATTTGTGCAGGGCAAAGAGACACAAACATGGTGGCACACTGAATTCTTTGTTCACTCTCAGTACAAGCCCAGGACAGGGGCTGGCAGCGTGGAGCTGAGCTGCAGTGCCTGCCTTGGGCAGCTCTCCTCCACGTAGCACTGTAGTGCTCTGCGTTCTGTCTGACAGGAGACATTTATTCCCTCTGGTTTTAAAGTACACTGATATTCAACCCTGCATAAGTGGAGCTGAGCTCCTCCAGGGCGATGGAGGGAGGGTTATCCCCTCCCTGCAGCTCCTTCACAAGCTCGTGGAACTGGGAAAGTGCCCCCGGGGGTGAACGAAGCTCTTTGACGTCACGAGCGCCCATTAAGAGTTTATGGGCCGAGAAGCGGAGCAAAGGGAACCTCGAGGAGGGCTGACCGCAGTCCGGTGTTCCGGCGTCTCCTCCCGTCCCGCTGCTGCTGGTGTCCCACGGTGCACGCAGGACGTGGGAGGTGCCCGGGGCCGCCTCTCTCTTAAATCCCGGCGCTGCGCCGGGCGGGCAGGGTGGTGGCAGCATGAGGGCGGGCGGTTGGCTCCTGCTCGGGCTGCTGGCCCTCGGCGCCCCGCTGCACGCCGCGCCCGCTGCAGGTGAGCACGGCCCCGCGGCCAGGGCGGCGCTGCGAGGTCGGTGAGGCGCGCTGTGCGGATGGCTCTGCTTTGCTCTTTGTGTCTGAGCACTTTCTGTGTGTTCAGACCACCTAAGCTTCGGGTTCTGCACAACTCTAAATGCCATGCAAGTTCGGTTCAGAGCACCCCGGCTGCAGACGCTTCTCTTGCTTTCTGTTACTTCCTTCTGACGCTGCTTTTCCGGCGCTGTTGGCTGGGACCGGGGCTCCCCATACCCGGAGCTCTGGAGGATGCAGCCCGGCTCTGTCCGGATAGGGCTGGTGCCAAGGGGGTTCTTTGCCTCGAGGCTGAGCCCCGCTGAGGACAGAGCCCGCAGTGGCACCGGCACGCAGCCGCAGTGCTGGGGAGGTGCTTCCTTCACCCCGACCTGTGCCATGGACTATATGCACGTTCCAGCCATGCTCCCAGCAACCCCTCCGAGGCTTTCAGCCTGCGAGTGCATTTGCAAGAGGGGAAATTCCCATGAAAGAATCATTTTTCCTCCTTACTTTTCTTTTTCCCTCAAGAAAAATGGCCAACTTTCAAAGAAATGGAAATCACATTTCTTTCTGTATGAGCAGCAAGCTGATTTTAGAGCAGTGTTTAAAATTCTGCCCGTCTCCTCTTCCAGAGCACTCAGCTTGCAGCTCACTACAAGTTGGGCTGTTTGATGTTTAAGCTCAGACTAGCAGGCAGTAACTGCTCAGTGTCAGCCAGACGTGCTGCTGCTCTGCAAAGAGGCGCTGGGGCCGTTGCACTGCGATGAAAATGTGTCTCCAGAAATACCTTCATTATCTCCTAAGTGCTCTCCTTTAGAAACTTGAATTTCTTTAGGTCTCGGATAAGTAGTGACTTGAAGCCTTTCGGCTTGCCAGCTGTCAGTGGCTGTGATGCCTTCCTTCCTAATGTTTTGGTCCCATTCCATTTTAGAGAGGAGCTGTGAGGCAGGCAATGTATGTCAGCAGTGTGCTGTGCTATTTCTGTGTGTTTTCTTGCTATTGCTTAACAAAAAACCGTGTGCCCTTGCTTCACAACTATGCTCAGTGCCTTATTTATGCCCTGGTTAAATAATATGCGGCATCTTCATTTCATTTTGCTAAGAACTTGCTGCCGTGGGTGTTTCATCTTTCTCCATTTCCTCCATCAGGAAGGTGTAGCCCAGGGCTGCACGGAGCAGCAACCATACTCCCTGTGACCCAGCCGCCGGTGGCGGTGCCAGCAGACACCCGGTGCTGTCAGCACCACGGCGCCCAGAGCCCATCTGTGCAGCAGCAGCCGGGGGCAGAGCAGGGCAGTGCAGAGCAGCACCTGCATGAGGAGCGGCCGGCGGTGAAACCTGAGCCTGAGAGTGGAGAAGGGAGCAGGGAGAAGCCAACAGCGGGCAGCACACCTACAGCGAGGGAAAAGCAAGAGATCACAAAGAAACCCAGCGTGGGGAAGAAGCCAGGGTGTGAGGGGAAGGGTGGGGCGGGGGAAAAACCAAAGATAACGCCAGGAGCAATGGCAAAACCGGGGAGTGGAGGTGGGGGGAAATTGGAGAGTGGAGGGAAAACTGAGAGTGGGAAAAAGCCAGGGACTGGAGGAAAGCCAGAGAGTGCAGAGAAACCCGTGCTGGGGGAGAAGCCGGAGGTGGGGGGAAAACCAGAGGCTGGGGGGAAGCAGGAGAGTGGGGAGAAACCCGAGTCGGGAGAGAAACCGAAGTCCGAACATGGAGACGGTGAGGAGGGTGATGACAGTGATGACGACGATGATGACGATGACAGTGATGACGATGTTGATGAGAAAAAAAGGGATGAGGATGAGGAGGACGATGACCATGATTATTACTATGGCTACAATGATGACGAGGGCTATGATGATGACAATAATGGTGGTGGTAATGATGGCAGTGATGACTATGGTGGAAATGATGAGAATGACTATGGAGATGACGATGGATACGGTGACAGTGATGACTGAAGATTACAGTGGTGAAGATGGCAGCAATGCTGGCAGCAGTTGCCCCAGTGATGCTCGGTGACCAGCACTGCAGGGTGTGTGCAGGGCACAAGGTGTGAGGACAGCCCAGGGCAGGTGGGCACACGGAGCTGCCCCCAACCTCCCTTCACCTCATTCTGCCAGGGCCAGTCCTGAACACCAGCACTGTTTTGGGCAGGACCTTCTATTTCCTAATAAATCCCAAAGTGGGCCACTTGTTCAACTCTACAAGCTGTCCCTTGTCACAGTGCCTGGCATCTCCAAGCCATCTGGGAGCTTGCAATGGATGTACCATTCCCAGCTTCTTCCATAAACCCAGAGATGGCCCTGACACGTCACAGCCTGGGTGAGCAGCCTGGCGTGAGGGCTCCGGGCAGGACGTGTGTGCTGGCCTCAGAACCAGCTGGCTGCCATGGCACTTTTCTCCCACAGGGGCTGGGGGTACAACCAGGGTTCACCAGGAGACTGACACTGCAGGAACCAGCAGAGCTCATTGCAGATGGGCTTTAATAGTAAGGAAGAAGCACAGAGACCCCCATGCCCAGTTCTGAGCTGAGGGTAGAGGGGTGGATTTGGGGTGGGGGATGATGGGTGCTCGCTCTGCAGTCGATGGATGAGTCCATGTCCGGCTGCCCGGCTATCTGACACGAGGCTGCACAAGTGGGGTCCTTGGTCCAGGTCCAAACAGAGGCTAGGTGAACCCTGGGGAGGGATAGGAGCACCCTAAGCCTTTGGCACACTGGGCCATCCCCGAGTTTGCTGGCCATGGTGCAAGGGTGTTCTCTGCTGTAGGGACACAGCATCCCAGGCCCTCCCTGTAGCCCCGTCCCAAACTCACCTGCAGCCACCAGCCGGGCCCAGAGACAGCAGAGCCCCAGCAGCAGCAGCAGCGACAGCACCCGCATGATGCAGGGATGGCAGTGTTGGGGCCACGTCGAGTACAGGCAGGGCTTTAAATCCTCCCCAGGACAGGGGCTGGTGCCAATGACCGTGTCCCTGCCACAGCTTCGTCCAAGCGTGACCCTCACATCCAGGGGCTGGTGCTGCTGGACACAGCAGGCAGGGAGCATGGAGGTAGGGGATAGGGGGTGGCTGCTTTGCTTTGGGCCCTGAGTAACCCCAAGAACTGAGCTGTGCCATGATGTGCTGCAGCACCCAGCATGCCAGGGATGAGTATGGGGCCAGGTGGGCAGCGGGGCTGGGGACCCCACTTGGGGCTGGGCACTGCAGGGCAGGTGGAGGAGGCTCCTGGGCCAGGCGGTGTGGAGCAGCCCGTGGTGCCCTGGCAGCTCTCAGGGCATTGTTCTGCCACCAGGAACAATTGCTGGCTCCTGAGGGACGTCCTGTGACTGGACATGGTCCATAGCCTCGTTTTGCCCGAGCTTGGCTCTGTGGCTGGGGGCTGAGCTCAGCTGGTGGCCACCAGCACCTCACTCTGGGGTGCCGGCGGGTCCCAGTGCTGAGGATGGGGATTGGAAACGATGTGGGAAGCCAGGATGGGGGCCTGAGTGCCTGTCACACTGCCGGAGCTGCCTCTCACCTCCTACTCCATCCTCACCACAGTTCTGACTGTGCCTCAAGCCCTGTGACAGCTCAGGTCCCGGCTCTTCCCACTGAAGCCCCCCAGCACTGCAGCCATGCTGTCCCAGGAGCTGCTGCTCCGCCATATGCAGGACACAAAGTGTGGGCATGGCAGTGCTGGGGCTTCCCCTGCAGCACCAGGTGCTGGCAGCAGGATTGCTGTGTCAGGCTGTGCAGGCAGGCTGCTGGCACGTGCGTGTGTGCGTGTGCGATGCCAGCTGGGCACGTGTGTGAGCGTGCAAGCCACGCTCTGTAAGCACATACACGCATGTGCACAGCCCGAGCTGCTTATGTGCTGTGTGCCCAATGAACCGTGCACACACGTGTGCTGTCTGAGCTGCCTGCATGCACAACTGCACGTTTGCTGTGGGAAGGGGAGCAGCTGGGTGCAATGACACTGCTCCTCGCCCCTGCCCAGTGTGGGCTATGGGGACAGACCCTCCCCACTTGTGTCCTCCTCAGGGAGAGTCGGTGCTGATGGGTTCAGTGCGGGGCCAGCGGGCGTTGCTGCACTGCAGCACCCACTCTGCCCTTGGCTCTGCCCTGCCATGCCCAGGGTGGCACAGCCCTGTGGCCTGGTTCCTGCCACCCTGGGAGGTGCCACATTCCTGGGTGCTCTCTGAGCTGGCCCGATCGCTATTTCTGCTAAGGTGGAGGTCTGCCAGCACTGCTGTGAGTCAGGCCGAGTGTCCCCAGGGCAGGGCAGGATGGGGCTGTCCGTGCAGCTCTGCAGCTCTGGGCATTCCCCTGTGTGGTTCCCAACTTCTCCCTGCCCAGAGCCCCCCGGTGCTGTGAGCCCCAACGTCCCCCACTCGGCCCACTGGACAGAGGAGGCCATTCTGGAATATGATGTCGGTGGTTGTAATGACTGCCTGGGTAGGTAAGGTACTGCAGAGAGATAGTGGTGGAAAATTGTAGCCCTGTGGATTTTGGTTCTGTGGCCCTGCCCTCCTGCTGGGTGCTGGGCTGGAAGGTCCTGTGCAACTGGGGGATTTCTCAGATAGCCCAGGATAGTGGGAGAGGCGTGGGCTGAGCTGTAGTGGTGGGGAGGTGGGGGCCATCCCATCCCCAGCCTGTGCCACTTCTCTGGTATCCTGTGCCCAGACATTGCTGGGGGTCTCAGTCCTCTGAGATTTGGGGGAAAGCTGCAATGGGGCAGAGGCATGTGGGTGGCACCTCCCTCTGGACCTCACCTGGGTCCAACTTTCCTGCCTCTCCCCGCAGAGCTTTCCTCTTCCTTGACTTCCCCATGGGACAGTAATTACAACAGTAATTAGGAAGACAATTATTCCTGCTGAATGGGAAGAACTTAATCTGCTTCTCTCTGCCTCTGCTGGTTTCACCTCACGCACACCCACGTGCACCAGGTGCTGCTGGGTGCTGGGGTGTGTGCACCGCCCCAGGTCTGTCCTGTTGGTGTCTGCGCCAGGGCTGCAAGGAGCTGCAAGCAGGTGGGGGGCAGTGTCCCCATCCCAATTCCATCCCAATTTCCACCCCCTTCCCCATTCCCGTTCCCGTTCCCATTCCCATTCCTGTTCCCGTTCCCATTCCCGTTCCCATTCCCATTCCCACTCCCCTTCCCATCCCATCCCATCCCATCCCATCCCATCCCATCCCATCCCATCCCATCCCATCCCATCCCATTCCCCCTCCTCTCCCATTCCCCCTCCCCTCCCCATCCCACCACAGCCTCAGCATGCTGCTGGGCACCCTGAGGGCTGCACTAGGACATCCTTCCCGTCCTACCAGTCCCCCCAGCTTTAGGGCTGTGGCCGAGATGTCGCCGAGGAAGCCGGGCCCGCTGGGTGCGGCTCGTTACCCGCACGGCAGGAATTAGCAGTGCTGCGGCGCCAGCCCCATACCGTCCGCCCTGCCGACGCACCTTAAATCCCAGCCCACCACACCTGGGGCGCAGAGCCGGCAGCCGTGGGCACCATGGAGCAAGCCTGTCTCCTCCTCCTCCTCCTCCTCTTGCTCCCCATTTCTGCACGGTCAGTCCCGGCCCCACACGTGCCTGGAAGAGAGGAGCAGATGGGGACAGGTGAGTGTGTGGGGGCACTTCCTGAGGAGGGGATGCTCAGGGAGCCCAATTGGTGCAAGCAGCAGTGGGGCTGTGGGGGTGGGGGCTGTGAGGTCTGACCTATGAGGCTGTTCAGCCCTGGTCACTGTGTCCCTCAGCAAAGCCCGGGTATTGTCACCACATCTCGGAGGTGGAGAGCCCTCTGGACCAGGACTGCAGCTCGTGCCACAAGAACGCCTCCTGTTCCCACTGTGCTGGCGACTCCGACTGTCCTGGTGCCACCAAGTGCTGCCCCGGCAAGTGCGGCCACACGTGCCAGCAACCGGTGCTCGGTGAGGGCCGGCGGTGTGCAGTGTGTGGGGGTCTCGGTGAGGGGGGGGGGTGAGCTTGGAGCGGTGGGAGGGGGCTCACAGTTGCCATCCCTGAGCTCTGCCTGCGCCAGGGGTGAGGGATGTGGTTTCCTGGGGAGGTGGGTGCAGACCTGGCTCTGGGCAGGGAGGGGTTCGGTGCCACGGGGACCCGGAGCGCTCTCCCCTTGAGCCTTGTCCTCGGCTCACTTCAGCCCTTGGGACTGCCCAGACTTCTGCTACCTGCCCTCGGTCTGCGGGAACTGCAAGGCGCTCTTCATCCGCTTCTTCTACAACGCGTCCAGCCAGCAATGCGAGGAGTTCATTTACGGCGGCTGCGGTGGGAACAGGAACAACTTTGAGACCGAGCGGGAGTGCTCCCAGGCCTGCTCCCACCTGCGCTCCCAGCCACGCCAGCGGGGCTCCCCCCGGCCCCTGCCCCGTGGGGAGACGCTCCCCGCAGCCCTGCTCCCAGCCCCACACCTCTCAGCTCCGGGTGCCCAGTAACACCTCCCCGCCGTGCACGACCCCAGCCTGGGCAGATATCCCTGTCCCCATGGCTGGGTGGTGGTCACAGTGGCCGTGCTGGGGCCGTGGCTTGCCCGGGAAGCATGGCACAGGGCTGAGGTACCAGCAACAACCCGGCTGCCCCTCTGTGCTGTGCCCTGCCTGGAGGAGCCCAGCCCTGCCAGGAGCCGTGCTGCTGTCAATACAAGGACGGGTCATTGAGCAGGTCTGGCTCCTGTCCTTCCTGCCCCAGGTCTCGGATCCAGCCATCCCAGCACAGCTCCTGCTTACATCTAAATTGGTTTCCACTCCTGGTTCTGCCCTCAAGCTGCAGATGTGACCTGGCCAGGTCCTAAAGCGATGGCGAAACATCCCCACTTTGATGGGGGTCCCAGAGCTACCCCTGGCCTCAGGGCTGTGCTCACCCTGCATTGCTGAACCCCTGCAGCCCCACGCGTGCTGCGCAGACCCCCTGCTTGGTGCTGGTGAGGGGGACCCCAACCTGTGTCCTCCCTGGGCAATATGGGAGCTGGGCCCTGCAACACAGAGACTCAGAGGCAGCTGGAGATGGCATGCACTCGCTTTATTGCCGGTGGTGGCGAGAAGGGGACAGTCCAGCTCGGGGCTGTCAATGTCCTGTGTCCCCAGATGAAGGAAGGCACCTTCCTGCCACAGAGCTGCTGTTCTCACATCATGCAGCGCCTGGAAGGGAAATGTGCTTTTAGGGAGGTCTGACTGATGGGGATGAGGAGCAGTGGCCAAGGTTGTGGACAAGTGCTGCTGGTTTAGCATGGCCAGGTCTGGTGAGAGATCCCTTCTGCTCCTCATCCCTTTGGGTGCCCTCACCCTAAGGTCAGTGTCTGTGCCAGGAGCAGAGCCTGGACCAGATGGACTGAGCCCCTTTCCAGAAGGCTCTGCCTCCCCTGAGGGCCTGAAGTTCCCTTGTGTCCCCTGGATCTGGTCCCGTCCCTCAGTCTCCTCACCGCCAGGTATCTGCGTACAGACATGGCCACAGCCATTGCTGCAGCACTTCTGGCCCTGGGGACACCCCTTGTCAGAGCTGCACAGGTCCAAGCACGTCCCGCCGCCCCTGGGGATGGGGCACTCTCCCTCCCTTCCTGCAAGGCAGAACGCTCTGTGGGGCACCCATCTGTGGGCACCCACCATGGAGTACCCTGCCATCAGGGGACAGGGCTGGACCGCGGTTCTCACCTCTAGGCATGTCCATGCAGACATGGCCACAGCTGGTGCGGGTGCATCTCTGTCCTCGTGGGCACTGCGAGTCGGCATCACACTGCTCTGGGCACCGGCTGGCACCGTGCTGTGGCACAACGGCAACATCGTGCTCTGTGGCAGGAGAGGACACTCACCTGGTGCTGAGCTGGGGCTGGGCATGTTTGTTACTTGGGTAGAAAGAGGGGAAGGCACAGTGGACAAGGGGGTGAGTGGATACAGGGCCAGAGCAGGCACAGCCTTGGCAGCCCCAGCACAGAGCTCTGTTGTGAGGTCCCTATTGGTGCAGGACGGCCACGGTGCCGCTGTGGGCTCAGAGCACAGCAGACCCCATCTCTGTCCCTGCTGCTGGCTGACATCCCAGCCCAGGGGCTCACCTTTGAGAGAGGCAGGCATGCAGACATTGCTACAGCCATTGCTGCAGCACTTCTGGCCCCAGGGACACTCCTCATCCAAGCTGCACAGGTCCAAGCATGTCCCGGCCTCCCTGGGGATGGGGCACACTCCCACTCTCCCTGCAAGGCAGAGCATGTGCTGCAGGACTCCCACCTGTGGGCACTCATCCATGGGCACCCATTCATGGGACACCCACCCGTGGGCACCCTGTGGTTCCCGGGCACTTAGATAGTGCTCACCCCCAGGGATGTCCACGCAGACATGGCTGCAGCCCATGTGGGTGCACCGCTGTCCCTGGGGGCACTGTGCATCAGTCTCACACTCCTCTGCGCACTGTCTGGAGGCACCACCGCTGCTCTCTGCGGGCACAGCCACCTGCGGTCACCATTTGTCCCCAGAGAAGGTGGCTGCTCCCCTCTGCCCAGCTGCTCCCCACTACCTCTGGGTACAGCCACGCAGCCCCAAGTGCATCCTGTGTTGCAGCACTTCTCATCCCTCCTGCACACGCTGTCATCTAGGCATTGGTTCCTGCGTCGGCGCCGGGGGTCCCAGCAAGGCTCTGCCCGGGGGCACTGCCCAGGGTGTTCTGTGAGAGGAGGGGCTGCGGCTGAGTGCGAGGGGTTCCCCACACTGCCAGCACTGCTGCCACTGCTGCTCCTTGCCCATGGTGCAGCTGAGGCCCAACTGCCTGCCCTCACCTCTGGCTGGGCGGGAGCAGCGCATGGCGCAGCCAGAAAAGCAGCACTTCTCCTGTCTGGGGCAGTCCCTGTCGTGCAGGCAGTCATCCTCCTCCGTGCATGGCTCTGATGTCAGCTGCAGCCTCACCTTTGGGCACTGCCCAGGTTTGTCTGAGAAAAGGAAGAGAAGGGGTAGCAGGGCCACAGGCTCGCCCGCAGGGACTGGGCTGCAGGCATGGCAGTCTTGGCACCTTGGGGGCACTCTGGTAGCATCCTATGTGCCCTCTGTGCACCCAGCTGTGGCTGTGCCTTCCACAAGCTGCAAGAGGCTGGGCACTGAGCCCGGCTGTGTGAGGCACTGCAGGCACGGCCCCATCCTGCCCCCTCACCTGGCTCTGGGGCCATGCAGGTGTGACCGCATCGACTGCTGCAGCACTTCTCATCTCCTGGGCACTGCTCGTCTCCTGCACAGGGGTCCTGGCACTGGGATCCCGCTGCCTGCTTGCTCAGGGGGCAGATCCCTGGTTTCTCTGGAAGGCAGGAGATGTGCAGCTGGGGATGGCTGGGCATCACTACAGATGCCCTGGGGGGGCTGTTCAGTGGCTCCAACCTTGGGCCGGGCGCAGGCACACGTAGTCACAGCCCTGCAGGCAACACTTCTCCTCACCGGGGCAGTCAGAGTCACGCCGGCACCACTCTCTGCAGTCGTAGCTGGGGAACAGCCCAGCACTGGCCGGGCAGAATCCATCCTTCCCTGCTGGTCATGATGTGGGGTGAAGTGGGTCCCACTGCAGTGCAGCAGCCCCATGGGGACACATCCCAGAGCACATGGGCAGGGTGCATTGCCTGATCCATCACTGCATCCCTCCATGTTGGGGCCTCCTATCCTGCAAGGTGATCCCCCATCCATCATCCCCTTGCTCCCAGCTGCACTCGCTGTGCCCAGGCTGGCAGCTCTGCTGTTGGTGTGGCTCCAGGCGGCAGAGCTGAACTGCAGAGCAGAGCTTGGATGGTGGGGTCACTGTGTTGGAGGTGAGAGTGGGATGGACCAACTGCAGGGTGTCTTCAGTGTCCCCACCACATCCCTGCTGCTGTGTGCGCTGCTCCCAACCCTGCCCCTCTCTGCCTGTGGTGGGTGCTGTGGGCACCCCTTGTCCCCAGGCCGTGGCCCCGCCTGTAACCACGTCCCACCCGTCCCACCCCGTCTCACGGGCTGGCGCTGCAGGCAGGCACTGGAGGCCGCAGCTGCTGTTGCAGCACTTCAGCGCGTTGGGGCAGTCGCTGTCACCATCGCAC
Source organism: Tympanuchus pallidicinctus (assembly GCF_026119805.1). Classification (NCBI taxonomy): domain Eukaryota; kingdom Metazoa; phylum Chordata; class Aves; order Galliformes; family Phasianidae; genus Tympanuchus; species Tympanuchus pallidicinctus. The sequence continues at coordinate 3,422,875 of NW_026294722.1, forward strand.
TCCTCCCGGCACGGCCCCTCCAGCTCCGGCAGCACCACGGGACACTCCCCGGTTTTGGGTTTCTCTGGTGGAGCAGAGCAATCAGAAGCAGCCCTGAGCACCGCTGGGGACCGGGGGACATCGCATTGCCCCCGACTCCCGGAGCTCCGTGCCCTCACCGTGGCTCAGGCACGCCCGGCGGCACGCTGCCCGCGTCCCGAAGCGGTTGGCGTTGCCCCCGCAGCCGCTGTAGGGGAACGTCTCGCAGCGCCCGGAGGTGACATTGTAGAAGAAGCTCAGCTCGTGGCCGCCGCAGGGCCCCGGCATGGCGGGGAGATGGCAGATGTCTGCAGCACAGCCCTGAGCGCCCCGCGGAGCCGTGGCTGTCCCCGTGCACGTGGCTCCAGTGGCACACGGAGGCCTTACCCTGCGCCGGCTCCACGCAGGCTGCGCCGCAGCCCAGCGGGCAGCACTTCTGGCTGCCCAGGCAGTCTTTGTCCTCCTGACACCGAAAGGAGCAGGGGTAAAAGAGCCCCTCTGGGGCGGCAGCGGGGCAGGCACCGGGCTTCTCTGCAACACCGATTGGCATGGCTGGGGGTGAGGTGCGCCCCGAGGGCACCAGCGGTAGCACCGGTTAATCTGCCCTTGTGGCCCTCCCTGTGTCACATCCCACAGCTCCCCCTGCTGTGTCTCGGACCTCCCACGCCCCATTCCAGATGCCCTCACCTGCCCCATCCCAGTCTTGGGAGATGGGAGCCACAAGTGGTGCTGGAGCTGCTCTGGGTAATGGGGACAGGACAAGGACAGGGATGGGGCTGGTGGACAAGGGGTGCTGGTGGTGGTGCTGAGGCTGTGCAGTGGGGCCATACCTTCTGCCGGGGGTGTGCAGCGGAGGCGGCACTCGTGGGAACAGCACTTGAGCCAACCGGGACACGCTGAGTCGTTGGTGCAGAGAGGGGGCTCCTGATGGAGGCAGCGTGTGAAGTCCCGGGGACACAGACCTGGTTTTTGCAGCTCCCCTGTAGCGGGATGTGGAGTCAGGGCAGCACCCAGCATCGCCCTGCCTGTGGAGGGGATGGCTGCAGCCTCTGCAACCCACTGCACCCCTCCCTGCCACGTGCACTCCAATGCTACGTGCACCCCTGCCCTGTGGCCTCTCCCCTCCCTGTGCAGCCCCCTGGCATGAAGCTCATCCTCTTTGCATCACCCTGGTGCGTGTTCTCAGCCTGGCTGAGGCTCCAGTCCATCTCTCCAGGAGGAGGGAGGTCACTGCTGCCATTCCCCAGCGGTGTCACACAGATGAAGCCGCAGGCAGTGAAGCAGCACTTCTGGTCCTGCAGGCACCCTCTGTCGTCATCACAGGCGCTGGGACACGGCATGCGCTGGGGCTGAGATGAGGGTTGGGGGCAAACGCCGGCGTGGGCTGGGGAGTGGGAACATCTGAGTGGGGAGCTCGGGGCACTGCGCTCTCCCTGCAGCTGGGAATCCCCCTGGCCCACAGCTGAGGCTGCTGTTCCTGTGCTGAGCCGAGGGATGCCATGGGAGCACCCCTTCTGCAAACACCCGTCGCCAGAGCTCTTGGCAGCTCTGTGCTGTTTGAGTTGCAAACAGAGACACTGCTGGGAAGGTTTCACTGCAAACAGCAGCTGTTCCACTCAAACAAAGGAAAGCTCCCATCGCTGCGGAGGCGGCAGTAGTGCAGAGCTGGGCTGCTCTGGTGCAGCTTTGTCCCACGCAGGGTGGGACGGGGCACTCAATGGTGTGTGCCCACTGTGCTACCCATTGGGTCACGGGGTTGGATCAGAGGATCACAGAATCACAGAATTGTAGGGGTTGGAAGGGAACTCTAGAGGTCATCGAGCCCAACCCGCTGTTAAAACAAGTTCCCCATAGGAGGTCACATTGATAGGTGTCCAGACAGGTCTTGGATATCTTGGATATCTCCAAGAGAAGGGGAATCCAGCACCTCTCTGGGCAGCACCCATCTGGATGGATCTGCATGAGTCAGGTGCTACATGCAGGGCTGAGGAAGGGAGGTATGGTCTGAGGAGGAAACTGATCCAGGGCTGCAAGGGAGAGGCTGAGAGCAGCTGTCAGCCCTGAGACCCCACAGCAGCACTGTGTGCACAGCACCCAACTGCTGCCCTGCACAGCCCCCGCGCAGCCCCTGGCCCTACCCAGCATCCCTGGTGCTGGGCCCTGTGAGAGCAGCAGAGAATAGCAATGTCCCAGCTCAGAAGTGCCAGCACCGAGGGATCCCGGGGCAGGAGATGCACACGGGTGCTCCTGGACAGAGCTGGCTCAGACCCCCCTGCAGGTACTTACCATCTTCCTCACCCAGTGCAGTGCTCTGCTCCATCCCAAGGAGCAGCCCCAGGAGGAGGCAAAGTCCCAGGCACATGGTGCTGCGGGGATGCTGCGTGCCCACAGCTGAGGCAGTACTGGGTTTAAAGTCTCCGGCGGAGCTGCCAGGGGTGCTGCAGCACAAGCGGTGGGGAGCGGGCAGAGAACAGGAGGAGGGATCGTTCCCAGAACCGCAGGCGCCCTGCCAGCCGGCTGCTTATCTCCGGCCTCACTGCGCTTTTGGGTCAGGATGACCCATGGGGATGGGGCAGGGACAGGGACAGGGCAGCAAAGGTCACACAGGCACCATCCCTGCAGTACTGCACAGCAGAGCCTGGACAGCCCCCAGGATGGAGCACAGTAATGGGTTCAATCAGGATAGGAAGGAGTGGAGCTGCATGGCTCCCAGCACGAAGGCGCTGCTCCTCTCCCTGTCCCCAGGGTGTGCTCCATCTGCCCCTGACTGTGCTTCCAACCTGAGTTTCACACTTTGGGATGCAAATAAACCCTTTCTTGGTGCAAGGAATCTGAGTCAACAGGTTTCTGGCACTCCTGTTGGGACAGCAGCAGTGTTTCCGCAGGACCCTGACAGTGTTGTGGTGGTGCCTGGGGGGCACAGCATGGAAACAGGGCCTCCTCTCCCTGCCCCGGGGCTGCCTGCAGCCACGTGTCCACCCACAGTGCCTGCACCATGGAAAACCCCCAGCAAACTGCAGGCAACAGAAAGCACTCACTGCAGCCCGGCTGCCACATGCTGGTTTATTCTGGGTCCACGTTTCCAGGTAGACTGGGGGTGTCCATGCCATGCACAGGCTGGCTTGTGCAGAGGGGCTGGATGTGGGGGTTTGCCTTTGTCCCTGGAGCACAGCTGTGGGAGGTGGCAGAGACTTCAGCCAGAGTCAAACATTGCTTATCGCCCCAGCCAGAGATGCTGCCAGAGGGATGAGAGCAGTGGGGCAGTGGGTGCTGCAACGGCAGTGGGGTGGAATGGCCCTAAAATGGCAGCTCCCAGAGCCACCCCCACAGCCAGGGCTAGGCTGTGCCTGGAAGAGATGGATGTGGTGGTCAGAGCAGGATGAGTGCTCCATCCTGTGCCGTCCCTTGCAGGCAGGGTGTGGGGTTCGTCTTACCCTGCAGTGGGGGAACGCATGTGCGACCGCAGTCCTGCAGGCAGCACTTCTGGCTGGGTGGACAGTCCTTGTCCTCCAGGCATAGGATGAGGCACTCACCAGCCCTGGTGGTTGTGGCAGGACAGAGCCCCGGGCGCACTGTGCACGTGCAGAGAGAGGGAACGGTGTGGTGAGCCCCTGGCCTTGGCTGCTGCCGCTTCCCCAAGCCCCCACCGGCCCCCGAAGGGGCACAGTGTTCCAGGGCAAAGGGGCACTGGCCCTGCAGGGAGGGTGCTCAGCCAGGGAGGGGATGGGGGAACGTGGCACGATTTCTGCCCCATGGCTCAAAGCTTTTACCCTCGGTGGGCAGTTTGCAGACGTGGCCGCAGCCAGTGGTGCAGCACTTCTTGGCCCCAGGACAGTCAGCATCGCTGTCACACCGATCCAGGCAGGGGCCCAGGGAGCCTCGCAGCACCACGGGGCACGCACCAGACTTTGCTGCAAGAGAGCAGCCCTGAGCATCACAGCCCTGAGCATCACAGCCCCACTGTGCCCATGGGAGCTTGGCTGCATTGGGAACTTGTGCCTTGTGCATGGCTTAGGGTTGCAGCGTGCCTCTGCCCCAGCTCCCCTCTGGCCTCCATCCTGCCCCCATCCTGCGCCTGTGGCATGCATGGGAAGTGCACAGGCGTGCATGGGGTGTGCACACCCATGGAGGATGCACGCCCGGAGAGGAGTGGGGATGGGGGCAGCAGGTACCTGTGTACGGGGTAGTGCAGGTCAGCCCGCAGCCAGAGAAACAGCACTTCTGGTCCCCGGGGCAGTCCCTGTCATCGGTGCACAGGTTGGGGCAGGCAGCATCACGCCGGGCTCGCTTCCGTGGGCAAAGGCCGGATTTGGCTGGAGAGGACAGGGGGCTCAGGGTGCAGCTCAGATGCTCAGTGATGCACTGCTCTCACAATGACAAAATTGCCAACCCATGGCTCTGCCCTACTGCACCTCTAGCCCAACACAAGCACAGCCCCCCGACTCGGGCAACCTTACCTGGCTCAACTCTCATGCAGCGGGCGCAGCACCTCTCCCCATGGCCACACGCAGTCTCATTGCAGCAGCTCACCCCACAGCTCACCCCCACAGGGCTGCCCAGGCTCTCTGTGAGGGAAGCAGTGCTGTGTGCTGGGGAGCACAGCTCGCCCCGTGGCACCCATCCCCTGTCCAGCACCAGCAGCTCCACAGCTCCCCGTACCTGCAGTAGGCAGCATGCAGGCGCGCACATCCCGGAGAAGGCAGCACTTCTCAGCGCCGGGGCAGCTGTGGTCAGACAAGCAGTACCTCCTGGTGGGGCGCGTGGGGCTGCTCCCCACTGCCGGGCACACTCCTGCTTTGCTGGGGGCAGGGAGGGCGGCTGGTGGCCGCTGGCCCCTGTGTGCCCGGCGTGGTGGGGGGCTGGCAGCGGGGCCATCGCCGCGATCCCCACGGTGCTGCTGGGCTGGGGCAAGCGGCAGAGGCAGGGCCAGGAGCAGCAGCGCGAGGGCACCGGTGCTGGGCATCGTGCTGTTGGGGCTGCTGTGGCACTGCGACTGCCAGTGGGTATTTAAGTCTGCTGGGGGGCACCAGCCCATGGCAGCACATGTTTCCAGGGCTGTGGGAGCACTGAGCACAAACAATTCGTTTCGAGGGAGACTCCCAGAGCAGTGCTGGGCTCTCAGCCCGTGGCTGGCGCATCCCCTGCAGCGCTCCCTTTCCAGGTCACCAGTGACCCGCAAACAGCCAGGCCAGGGGATGTGGGAGGTGCTCCCCAACCCTGCTCCCTGTGCTCCCCAATGTGGGCACCTGGGAGAGCCTGGTGAGCCTGTGCATCCCATCACTGCTTCCCAGAGCCCACCCCATTCTGCCCAGGAATCATCAGCATCACCTCCTAGCATGCATGGAGTGGGGAGCGATGCTGCAGGGCCTTGGTGGGATGTGAGTGGGGACACATCCATGCTGCAGGCACCAGGCTGTATGGGGCAGGCTGCAGGGTGGTTGTGTGTGCCTGGCTCAGCTGTGCTCTATGTAATCCTCCAGAAGGGCCTTCAGAGGTCCAAGGGACCGTTTGCTGTGGCCCTTGGGGTTCCTCAGCTCACGTTACCTCTGGGAGCTGTGGGGCTCTTGGGAAGAGTGGAAGAGCAGCAAGAGCAAGGGCTGGGTCCGAGCAGGGTGGGCAGGGATGGGGCAGGGACATGCAGGCTTCGTTGCCCACAGCTCCCTCAAGCAGCTGCCATGGGCGCTGTGCTGCTGGTGGGCTGGGAGTGTGTAGTGCAGGGGGTGCTTTGAGAAATGCTGTGCCATTGCACGCAGCAGCAGCAGCATTGTTGTCCCCCTAGGCCATCACAGAACTCAGCTCCATGGACGCAGCTGCAACTGCATATCAGGCCCCAGTTGGAGCACATCCCTTAACTGGCTGAGGAGCCAATGTCACAGCAGCTGAGACTGGGACAGCACTGAGCAGGAGCATGGGCTGGGGAGCCTTGGGGAAATGGGGCCTGGGATCAGCACTGCAGGAACGGTGCTGGCTTGGGGTGGGCATTTGTCTGGTGCAGACCCTTCTAGACACTGCCTGCTCCAGCAGCCATTTGGGCACACTGAGTGCACTGCAGAGTGCAGCTGGAAGCGCATCAGGATGGAGACGCGGCCAAAAACAGGGCAGGGAGTGGCTGCTTTATTGGCGAGAGTGCAGGGGGCTGTGGCACACCCCGAGCGGGGCCCTCGGATGGGAGTTGAGGCTGAAGGCTCCATGCTGGGGTCCCAGACAAGGCCGGGGCAGGAGGGCATCAGGGCCTGGCCATGCAGCGTCACATTGGGCAGCAGCTTCCCTACAGCTGGGATGAAGGAGGCTGCACCTGCAAAGGGAGCAGAGGGCTGTGAGCAGGATGGGGCAAGTGGGACAGGAGCCCGGGGCTGGGTGAGTGCTGACTGACCTCAGTACAGTGGAGTCACACAGGAGACCTTCCCGCAGCCATTCCTGCAGCACTTCAGGCTCCCAGAGCAGTTGGAGTCCATCTTGCACTGGTTAATGCAGAGCCCCAGCATGGGGATCCCTGGCTTCACGGACGGGCAGGTGCCAGGTTTCTCTGCAAGGCGAAGGACATGGCGTGAGATCCGCTGTCCCAGCAAGGTGTGCAGGGCTGTGCTGCAGCTCCTGAAGCTGAGTGTGGTGAGCACCCTGCAGCAGAGCGGCTGTGGGGCCATGCCTGGTGCAGAGCCGGAGAGGGCACTGCTCGGAGACCCTTCTTGAGCTCATTGCTGGATGCAGGACAGTACTGGGGCTGATGCATTGTGCAGCTGGTACGTCCCAAAGAATGTGAAGTGCAGTGGGTGTGTGCTCTCTGCCCCCGGCAGCGATCTCAGCAGCACCAGGGATGCTCAGAGCCAACCGAGCTGCAGGCAGGAGGAAGAGGTGAGTGTGGCCAGCACCACCCAAGGCTGTGTGGGCAACTGCTCCATTGAAGCATAGCCCAATCCTGCGGGGCTCCGTGCAGAGCCCCATGACTGTGCTGCAGGCAGAACACAGAGGATGCCCAGGACCACACCGCTACCGAGCGCTGGGAGCCCCGGAGGCATTTGCTCATGGGAACAAGACTTGCACCGACCCTGGGAGCGTTACCGTTGGGCTCCTGGCAGGCCTTGCCACAGGCCGCCGGGCAGCACTTGAGGGTGCTCTCGCAGTCGCCATCGGACTGGCACCCCATCGTGCAGTTCGCTTCTTCTGCTGCTGGCTCCGGGCACACGCCGGCTTTTACTGAAAGGCAAAGGCACACGGTGTGGGTGGGAGGGTTGTCTGGAGGCAGGCGATGCTGTTCCCAGTCCCGGCGTGGGCTCAGGGATGCTGCAGAGAGCAGCCACGCTGCAGAACGTGTGCCTGGAGCCCATCCCCAGCAGGCCCCAGGCCAGGAGTGATGCCGGCTGCTGCCGCGGGGCCGTGCGCTCATACTCACTCGTGACATTCAGGACGGATGCTGGCAGCAGCTCTGCCCAGAGAACCAGGAGCCCCGCGAGGAGGAGCGCGCTGCTGGCCTTGGGCATGGTGCAGGGGAGCTGTGCGTGTGCGGGGCCACCCGGCTGGGCTTTAAGCTCCTCTCCAGGTGGGGCGGGAGGGGACTGCCTTCCGGGTGGCTCATAAGGAACTGGCTGGGCCAGGCTCCCCCTTCTTGCCATTGCACAATCCCCAAGTATCAGGTATCTGCTCGCTGCTGGCAGCTGACCAGGAAGTGGGAGCCTCGAGGAGCCCAGGCGTCTACACAGAAAACTTGCCCGGCAGGAACAGCAGCCAAGCACCGTGCATCGCCATGCTCGGCATGCCGGGAGCCCCCAGCCCACAGCCCGTGGGGCACAGAGCCACGGCAGGCCCTCTAATGGTCAGCTCAGGCTTGGGGCCAGCAGTTCATGTGGCACACGTGACAACTGTGCTCGGATCCGTCCGGTCCCTGGGCTGGCAGCCATCGTGCACATGAGCGCAGCCCCTGCCCTGGTGAGCTGCGTGGGGATGCAGTGGTGCTCAGGTCGGTGGCAGGCAAGCAGTGAGCTGCTGTGTGCTCTGGCTGTGTGCCCTCTGCTCCATGGTACCAGGCAGTCCTGCAGCCTGCGCATTGGGTGCCTGGCAGTGCTGAGCAGCGCCAAGCCAGGCTGTATTTGAGCAGACCAAGCAATCCTAATCACCCCACGTGGCTGCTGGCTCTCATCACTGTTTGCCACTCCACCAGTTCTTGCTCATCTGCAGGTGCTACCAGCAGTGGTTTTCATTCCTTTGGGTTTGCTGACGGAAGCAGAGCGGCTCAGCACCATGCTGAGGGACCTTAGGGGCCTCAGCCCTTCACTCACTGCTCCAGGTTTGGCTCAGTGCATTTGATCACTGCGTGGGATCCAGTGCTCTGCACGGTGATGGTGCTGCCCAGCTGCAGGGCTGGGGCTGGATCTTCTCTGCTGGGCAGAATCCAGAGCATCCCTGGCCCCAGCCCTATCCTGGATGTATGCCCAGGCTGAGCCTCTCCTCTGCAGTGTGAGGGTGGAAATAGGTCCCTCCTTCATCGCTGAGTCCCCATCACTGCACCCGCAGCCCTCACAGCTTTGGGCTGCAGCATCCTGGAGCCGTGTGGGCTTGGGGCTGCATGGGTTCAGGGCAGGCAGTCCCCGCTCTGAGGTCACGAGCTGTTTGTCTGCTCGGCCAGCATCTATTTCCAGGTAATTTAAGCCCACAGTCAACAACGCAGTGAGGCACGGAGCAACAGTAAATCAGTAACTGTTTGCATTTGCCGCGGTCCCCTCCCCAGCGCGTGTGTTTATGCAGTAACAGGACCCGGCGCTGACAGCCGCGGGACACTCACTGCATTTCATTGCTGTGTAGCATGGTGGGAATGGGGCAGCCTGGGATAGCATTGGGATAGCATTGGGATAGCATTGGGATAGCATTGGGATAGCATTGGGATCGCCCCACACCCTGCAGTGCCTGCTGTGTGCCAGGAACTGTGCTCTGTGCTGGGAAACTGCTCCAAGCTGGAGCTCCTGGCCCCGGGGCAAATAAAGGAGCTCCTGCATAAAGGCAGCCTTGTTGCACCAGGACATGCTGCTCCAGCTGCGGGCTGGGCTGAACATCAGGCTGGGCTGAGTGACCATGTGTCCCCACTGTGTGCTGCACAGGGACAAAATCCATCCTGACCTAACGCTGCAGCAGGGCTGGCACCTGGCAGTGGGGCAGTGCTGCCCACCCCACAGCTCCGGGATCAGCTCCATGTCCTGCCATGATCTGTGCTGCTGCACCTGCGCCGGTGCTGCCAGCAGCACTTGCCTTTGAGGTTCATCACTCTGCTCAGATGGCTGATCTTCTAATTGCCCTTATCAGTCCCTTTGGCTTGTAAAATCTGTAGAGTGCAGCATTTCCTGAGCACTGGTGTGAGTGGGATGGGGCCGGGGGGGCTGCGGACGTGCGGATTCCCGCAGCCAAGCTGCACCACAGCAGCCAGCAGCAGGGAAACTGCAGAGGGTGGGAGCCCAGAAAGCCCTCCAAGGACAGCACTCATGGAGGGAGCAATGCAGAGCAGGGCAAGGTGCCGGGCTTTACCCAGGGGTGACACTGTGACCCCCGTGGGACACTGCTCAGCTCCTGTTCTGCCTGGATCTGCCTGCAGCCAGCAGGAGCAGCTGGGGTGGCACAGAACCTGCCGGCTGCAGGGCCTGCAGCTGTGCCTGGCTCAGCCCACGCACTCACCATCGCTTCCCTGAATATGCTTTGGCTCCTATCGCCCACACACAGCATTCAGGATGCTACTGTCCTGCCCTGGCTCTGCCAGGTGCTTCCCTACCAGAGGACAGGGACAGCCATGGCTGTGTGAGCCGCGGCAGCCAGCTCTGTGCCATGGTATGTCACGGGCAGGACCCTGGCCCAGGAGCCCAAACTGATGGGCGCCCTTCCCCCAGCAGAGGAACAGTGAGTGCACTGTGCCCGGTGACCACAGCTGACCCACAGGTGGCAAGAAAGGAGCTGAGGTCACAGCCCCTCCATGAAGAGCACAGCAAATGCCCAACAGGCAGTGTGGCTGTGCACCCCGGCAGGCAGGGACACTGGGAGACAGGGTGAAAAGGGGACACCCCTTCCTTCAGGCTCAGGCACTTTCTGAGCTCAAATCATGACAGACAGCCTCATTCATGGGCTGATGTTCTGGGAATTCTGACCGCTCTGGGGGCTGTCCCACCCCTCCAGGCATGCCCCATGTAAGCAGAAGTGCTCTGCTGCAGTCTCAAGCTCTTCTTGCCCCCATGCTACCTGCATGGCACGGATCTCAGTGGCACCGCTCAGGGCTGAGGAGCTGTCAGGCAGTGCCTGGCCCTGTGCTGCTGCAGTGTGTCCCACTGGAGGGACAGCAGCCCATGCCAGCCCTGCAGTGCCCTGGGAGCTGCTGTGACCCTGTGCCCACCTCATGCACTCACCTACGGTTACAGCGGCCGTGGCAGCTGGCTGCAGCTGTGTGCACAGTGCAAGGATAACCACAAGCAGAACACCGGCGGCCTTCATGGTGCTCCCGAGGATTCCGACAGCTGGCGTGGGTCAGCGGGGGTTTATATCCATATGAGGCTGGGGAGGGGCCACCACACACATAACCTTTGGGTGCTGAAACTCCTGCTGCATTTCAAGGCTGTGCCCGAGGCAGCAGCAGCAGCCCTGTGTGATGTCATTAACTGAGAAATCATTTACCATGGCCCTCTCCCACTCCCAACAGCCAGGCTGGGTGGGGACGTGAGCACTGTGCCTGGGTGGTGGCAACGTGGGCGACAGGCCAGGCAGCACGAAGGAAGGGGCTGGAGTTCCCTGGTTTGAGGACAGCAGGGTGGTCAACAAAGGGGTGGCAATCTTCTCTCCACAGCCACTCTCCATAGCTATGGGGACTCATCACCACACATGTCAGATGCCGCCTGGGCCTGGAGAGAGATGGGACAAGCTGTGGGTCAGGGAGCAAGGGTGGGAGGCAGGAGGACGTCTGCCCACTGTGCTGTGCCCACACCTCGGTGTTGGCTCCTGCCTGCCCCGTCCCCATGTCACAGCCCTGGTCCCCAAGGGTGAGCATGGCCTCAGGGGGTGCAGAGTGCGGGAAGGCGCTGTGCCGTGCCCCCACCCGCCTTGCACCCATTCCTCTGCAGGGCCAGGCAGGCTGGGTGCGTCACGTCGGCAGGGTCAGTGTGGGGCTGCCTCCTGCCCGCCCCATGCCCCACTGCACCCGATCCCTGCAGGTGCTGCAACCCCCAGACGGGGTGGGGAGCTCATAGGGAGTGAAGGGTGAGCGGTGCCACGGTGTGCTGCTCTGTGCCACGTGGCCCCAAGGTGGGTGACGCAGCCAAGGTGACCCAGACACTTAGCAGCGCCTTCGTGTCCCCACGGGGCTGCGCATGTGGTGCCATGACCCATCTGCTCCAGCTGCCTCTTGCTTCAGGGCCTGCCTCGTGGGCACTGGGCTCACTGGGCTCAGCAGAGCTACGTGGTGGAAGCCAGATGCCCCAAGGAGTGTCTGTGGCTGTGGGTGGTGGGTGACAGATGTGGTGCAGGGCTAGGTGTGGGGTAGGGGGCTGCAGGGTGGGAGCTGCATGGTGCTGGGGCCGGTGAGGAGGAGCAGAGCAGGGAATGGGGAGAGGCCATGGCTGAGCACCAGGCGGGCAGAGACTGCTGCTGGCAGGGCTCCTTTCAGCCCACCTGCAATTGGGCGTCAACGTGCCGGGCCGAAGGGATCGCTGCTGTCTCAGAGGGGGGATTGTACACCTCGCCGATCCTATTTCCCTGCTGGGAAATTCCTGTTTGCGTCATCCATGCTCCCAATAGCCAAACGCGCTTGTTGCTAGAGAGACTGCACCTGAAACAAAGGGAACCTTCAGCAAGAGAAACAAAAGGCCCCAGAACAGTCCCATCCCCGCAGGGCCGCTCAGAGAGACGCCCCGACGTGAAGACGAGCAGCGCAGCGACGGCAGCGTGGGGATTCATAGAGTCACAGTGTCACAGCATGGCTGGGTTGCAAGGAACCCCAGAGCTCCCCCAGGCCCCCCACCCCGTGCCGTGGGCTCTCTGTCCCACCTCCCACCCCACATCAGACTGCGCCGGGCAGCTTCCATGGCCTTGGGCACCTCCAGGGATGGGGCACGCACAGCTATCGCCGGGTCCCCTCGGCCGTGGGGACCTCCTGCTCGGTGCGCGCAGCCCCCTCCTGTCCGTGCTCCGTCCCGGTCGTGCCGTGCCGCGCAGAGCCGCCAACGGTGCGCTTTGGCCGGCAGGGGAGGCTGTTGCTCCGCCGAAGCACGGAGCTGAGAGCGGCTGGGCGCTGCCCGACACTGAACGGAGCCGAGCCGAGCCGTGCCGAGGAGCGGAGCTGAGCCGTGCCGAGCCGTGCTGTGCTGTGCCCAGCCGAGCCGAGCCATGCCGTGCCGTGCAGAGCCGTGCCGTGCAGAGCCGTGCTGTGCTGTGCCCTGCCAAACCGCGTCGTGCCGTGCCGAGCCGAGCCGAGCCGAGCCCAGCCCTTCCGTGCAGAGCCGTGCCAAGTGAAGCCAAGCAGTGCTGAGTCGAGCTACATAGTGGTTAGCCAAGCTGTGTCGAACCGTGCTGAACCAAGCCGGGAGGAGCCCCGACGTTGCGCAAGGCCCAGGGCAGGGCACCGGACCGTACATAAGGTCGCCAGGTGTGGGCGTTGTGAGGGCAGTGCCATGGAGCCGGGTTTGCTGCTGCTGTTGCTCCTAACGGCCCCCTGGGGCCAGGGCTGGGCGACTTCGAGGCACGCATCGGGGGAGATGGCACGGACAGACCGGACAGACCGTCCCTCCGTGCAACCCGGTGAGTGCCAGTGTGTCCCGGTTAGGGCATGGTCACAGAGCCATGGGATTGAAGGCCGGACATCACACGGCGAGGGGAATAGGAAGAAAAGCCAGCACAGCCCCAGGGCCATGATGCAGATCTGATGCACACAGAGCTGGGGGCGGCGGCAGGAAAGCGTTACTTCTGTCCCAGGTTCAGTGCATCCCAACAGCAGTGGTGCTCCTGTGGGCACTGTGATGCTCCATGTGCCCACACTGCTGCTGGGCTGTGCTGGAGGAAGGGGCACTGGGGATGGGGCAGTGAGTGTGAGGGTGGCGTGGGACCTGCAGCGAGGCTGAGCAGCTCTGGGATCTGCTGCCCATGCTGAGCTGTAGGAGCCATGCGGGTGACTCTGTCACTCCTCCACTGTTCTCCCTCCCAGGGGAGCCTGGTAAGTGCCAAGAGATCAGCATGACCATCACGAGCCCCCGTAACAACGTCTGCTCCTCAAAGTGTGCGGGGAGCACAGGATGCAGACAAGAGTGCCAGCAAGGTGAGGGATCCCGTCCTCCCAGCAGCCCCACAGGCCCCACAGAAGCTTGCCCTCTGCTGTCTGGGGGGTGAGCTGGTGGTCCTGTGTCCCATCCTGGCACAAGGATGGGATGCTCTGGTCTGGGCAGGTCTGATCACTGTCCGCTGCCTGTGCATCATGCACAAGGGCTGTAGCAGGGCCCCTGCACCCCACCTCTCTTACCTTTCAGTCCCTCTGGTTCAGGGTCTTGTTGTGCCCCCTGCTCCCCACCCGACAGATAGGACAGGGATGGGCACGGGAAGGGGCTGATGGGGCCCTGACCCCCTGTCACCCCCCAGCGAATGAAGATTTCCAACCACGGATTGACCCCGACCCAACGACCAACTGTGTGAACAAATGCAGAGATGACGGCAACTGCAGGGGCAGCAGGAAGTGCTGCCGCATCAGGTGCCGGTTCCGCTGCCCGCAGCCAGTACCAGGTAAGGGCAGTCAGGACTCTGGGCTTGGTACCACGGCTGGGATGCACCCCATGGGCATGAGCCCTTCTTCCCCATCCGCAGCCGGACCGGACACCTTCCCCAAGAAGAAGGCGCCACACGCCATCGGCTGCCGCAACAGCACCTGCAGCGGTGACACCGAGTGCCCCAACCACCCGCCGTGCTGCCCACCCCTGCGCAGGAGCTCCAGGCTCAGCGTCTCTCTGTCCCTGCTGGGCTTGGGCTGCCGCTGGTGCTCTGACCCCAGGCAGTTGTGCCACCTGGCCCCGGAGCGCGGCCCGTGCAGGAGGCGCCTCTATCGCTACGCCTACATCCCTGCCTTGAGGTCGTGCCGCGTGTTTGTGTACAGCGGCTGCGGGGGGAACGTCAACAACTTCCGTACGGCGGAGGAGTGCCGGCAGGTCTGCCAGTACGGTGAGAGCCGGGCACGGGTGGGAGCACAGAGCGGGGTGAAGGATGCGCAGGGCAGCACATGCCGAGGGAAAGCACCCAGTGCTGCTGCGGCTGCTGCTGGCGGGTCTGCCCGGAGCCCTGCCATGCAGAGCTGTGCTGCGGTGGTCAGGCAGCAGCAGCCATGGTTGCTCGGCTGCTGTGCGTGTGGGTGCCGCGCGGGGACTGGAAGCGTTCCTGCTCGGTGATTCCAATCAGCACACGGCTCCATCCTGGGAGCTGGGTTTGATTTGGGCATGAAGCAGGCGATGCTCTTAGCAATAATAATTGCAGCTGATTATCAAAATATTAATCCTGCCATGCTCTCAGCCTGCACGGGAAGAAATGGCTCTCTTTGCAGGCGGCTTCCCTTTTCTGTGTGCACATTTAGGAGAGCAGACTGGGGGGACTGGCAGTGCCGCCGCAGCCCTGCGGTGGGCAGCAGCACCCGGCAGAGCCCAGCCGGTTGCAGCCCTGCTCACTGCTCTGTCTTTCTCCCCAGGGCTGGATAAGCGCTGACCTCCGGACATCACAGCCCGCCCAGATCTGCAGAGCCGACCGTTCTGCCCCACACAATAAAGCCGCCAGGACGCCTGGCTTGGAGCAGCACCACTGCCTCTGTCTTGCCTTCCCAACACATCTGCGGGGACGCTGGGGCAGGGATGGGGCCGGGGCCACAGGGCGGCAGTGGGAGAGCTGGGCATCGCTCGCGGATGCCGGGCTAATGACGGCAGCGCTGTGGCCACCTCCGCAGCGCGGCTCAATACAGCTCTAATAGCGCCATCCGTAATGGCCCCAGCCGGGTGGCACAGAGCCGGGGGGATGGAGCAGGTCTGGCTGCGGCTCCGGACCGTGGCACAGCCTGGTTGGCGGCATAGGAAGGCGGCCTCCCAAAATGGGGTTTTTATTACAGCCATACATCACGGCAGCAGCCCGATGTGGGCAGACGGAGGTGATTTTTCTTCATGGTTTACAGACAAATGAGGGGAAGGAGAATTGATGTGAACTTTGCTATAGCAAGAGGTTGGCCATGCGGGCAAGGAGATGGCTGTGCTTGTGTTGGGCACTGTGCAGAGGGGCTCTGCCCCAGCCCACTCACACAGCCTGGTGTGCCCCTGCCCCAGGAGCAGCCCCAGCCCCTCAGGTACTCACAGCCACCAGCCCCTCTGCAGTCCCAGTAACTGCCCATCTCCTGCACAGGTGGATGGGAGCATCACGTCTGACCCGAGCAGTGGCTGTGATCCTCCTCCTGGGGTGATACTCAGTGGCTCTGAGCAGGGTTATTAATTGCGACCGATGTTCATTAGCACTGCAAATGTGGTGTGGATGTGCAGCTCCAGGCTGGCTGTTTTTTGGTGAGATCTTGATTGCCCTCGCCACAATTAGAGTTGCCTCCAAACACCACGGTCCTGCCTGGTGTAAGATAACAGTTAATACCCACAAATAGTGACTATCAGCTTCTCCATAAGGTCCATAAATATTAATGCAATTCTAATTAGTTCCTTTAAGTACATTGCCTAAATTAAGCGTTTCCTCAGCAATAAATCAGCAGTGCTTTGGCATTCTGCTCATGCCCATTCAGCTGATCACAAGCTCAGGGCTCCCACTGACTGCCTGCATGGGGGTCAGACCCGCAGCCACCTGGGGCTGCGCTGTGCCAAGCGGTGCCATGCTACGCTGTGCTGTGCCACGCTGAGCCGTGCCAAGCTGTGCCATGCCGTGCCCAGGTGGAAGGCTGACAGCCCAGCTGGTGACACTCCTTGCTGGCTGTTCCAAGGCTGCTGGCTGAGTGTCTGCAGAGCTATGCAGGGCCCCATGATTGTGGAGGTGCCACCTGCCATCCCCGGTGCAGCGTCACTTGGTGACCCCAGGCTGCCACCAGCAAGGTCTGTGATCCTGGTGCTGGAGCCGGGAGCCCCACGCTGCAGCCAGAGCTTTGGCACGTGGTTGTGAGTGAGTTTTCAATGATAAAATATCTCCTAAGGACTCCGGTGTCATTGATATAGAAATAAACCCAGTATTAGATTCAGAAGAGGAAAGGGAGCCTAGACACCACTGAATAAGCAGACAGTGCCCTGTGACCTTAATCAGGAGTAATATTATTAATACATTTTTCCCCAGGTGCACCCAGAGATTTGCATTTCCAGCAATTTGCACAATAATGAGGCAAGCTGACCACGCATCACCTCTGCAGCGATCACCTCTGAATCAATGGCAGTGTGCCGGCAGCTCGTCATCTCCAACTGCAGCTGTGCATCCCTGCACTGCCCCACTGCCTCCAGTGCAGCTCCTGCTCCTCCTGGCAGAGCAGAGGGTGTGGGATGGGATGGAATTAAGGGGGGTGGAATGGGATGGGGGGGAGGGGATGGCTCTCCTGGTGCTGCTTTTCCCAATCCAGCTCTCAGAAGGAGGTGCAATGTGTCATACTCAGCTTTGAGCAGAGGGACAGAAGCGCCGTGCATCTGCTGTGCTCTCTGGTGCTGATGCTACTGGAAAAGAGCAAATACCAAACTCATTTGCTTGAGGAGAAATTAATACAGTGTGAAGCCTGTAGTGAGTGATTTAAGAACTGGGTTTAAAACCGCAACACAAATAGATTTTTTTATAAGGTCAGAAGAAAGATTAAATGCTACAGACAAGCACAGCGATTGCCATTTCAAGCATCACTTTTCCATAACTATTTGGGACTGAGCTGTGTCCTGGCGCTGCCATGTGGCTCAGAGCCCCCTGGCATGGGGCTGTCCCCAGGCTGCATCACAGGGAGAGGACACGGAAGTGCAGGTGGTGGCAGCAGGCACTGTGTCACCCCATGGGACACAGCCATCAGTCCTGCACAGTGCCCAGGCTGTGGGTACCTGCATGCAGGAGCTGGGGCTGGGAGGAGGAATCACATCCCCCAGCAGGAAGAATTGATGCCAGGAGACATGATGGTGTGAGGTTGCAGTAGGAAGATGCCCCCATCCATCACGAGGTGCTCGTTATTGGGTAACACCCCACACGCCGGCTGATTTCACACCTTATCTGAACCCAGCAGCTGTGCCCTAAATCCTGAGTGCCGTGCCTGTCTGGAGGAATTCGGCTGCCTGTGTTTAAAATTAGTGTTAGCATCTATCATCTCCCCACACCAAATGGCTTCTGTGTCGACACTTGGCAGCGCTCATCCGTCACCGGGCACGGTGCTGCCCGGCTCAATGCCCTCTCCATCACTGTCACAGGACCCCTCATTGGCAAAATGTCACCCAAAGGACACGTGTGACAGCCTGGCTTCTCCCTCTGCTGGCACTGCTGGTGGTGATGGCCCCCACGGCCCCCGGCTCTGCACTGCCACGGCCTTACAGCTTCAGCACTGTGGGTGCAGTTTGCTCCCTGTGTCCCTGTATCATCCCCGGTTTCGGAACCACAGCTCCACTGCCTGCCCCAGCTCCTGCCCCCTGCTGTGCCATGCAGTGCAGGGCACAGGGGGCGATGCCTGGCAGTGGGATGCACCGAGCTCCCGCGCCGTCAGCGAAGTGCCATAAATAACATCCCATTAACACAGCGCCGCCGCTGTGCCTAGTGACTGATTTTGCTGGCTCCATTATGGGCTTCATAAACAGAGTCGTTTATTCCCAGCCTTTGCTCCAGTGCCTCCGGGGATGGGAGCTGTGCCTGCTGCTGCTCCGAGGTGCTGCGGCCCCGGTGCTGAGCTGTGTGATGGGTTGTGCCCAACATATGTGTTGGTGAGGCACAGCCACAGGGACCTCGCAGCACGGGGAAGGATGGGTGTCTGTGCAAAGGAATGGATGGGTGCTGTGCCTGGAATCAGAGGCAGCCCTGCACAGACGCTGCATCTCGGGATGCTGTGCAGCCCAGGGCTGGCTTCTCCCCATGACATGGGCACGGCTGGCTGCTCCCCACAGCCCATACAGAGGAGATGGAATTGCAGGTGGTGATGCCATCCGTGCTGGGCATATGGAACAGCCTTCCCACACTGCAGCTCACCGTCTCCTGCCTGGTGCTGTGGTGGCACCGCAGCTGCGTGGCTGCTGCCCAGCGAGGAGCTCTGCCAGGCAGGTGATGGCGGAGCTGTCGGCGTGATGAAAAGCCTCCTGCAGCAATGCAGATAACATACAAGCACAGGTCAGCTGAGGCCCGTGTAGCCCATCCATCAGGAGCAGCAGCTACAGGCGCTTCCCGTGCCACCATCTGATGCATGCTATCCACCACAAATGTGTTTCTTCCCCCAAGGTTAAACGGATGAGTGAGGTTCAGGCAATGACAGCTCTGCTTGCCCTGTGCAGGCGATAAACGAGCTGAAAGAACCAGAGGGAAAAAAATGGTTTGTTTGCTGTCAAATGCTCCTTCTGATGGTGCTGGGCCAGGTGCTCCCTGCAGAATGCCAGCAGCATGGAGACATGCGTGAGGATGGGACCTGTGCTGGGGATTGCCCCCAGCTCAGCCACCAATGGGGGCAGCCTCTGCTGCACTGGCTGCTGCATGTGGGTGAGTGCAGTCGTGGCTGAGCTGCTCAGCTCCGTGCAGGAAGGCAATGTGGGATGATGGTGCAGGTAGAGACATCCCTGAGGTCTGGAGATGAGACCTTCAGAATGCTACGCTAAGGGCTCAGGGCTGCACCTCGCATCCTTTGCGCTGTTCCAGTTCTCTGCAATGCGATACAGAGGGGTGGCCCTGCCAGACCATGCAGGCACCATGAGACCCCCATGCCCCAGGCACTGCTGCCCACAGCCTGGCTCAATGTCACACCTCTGGGCCTGTCAATGTGAGAAAGGTTTGCAGCCGATAAGCGATCGGGCTGTCAGCCGTGCCGTGCCTCTCGCTCGTGATTTACTGCGACGCCGCTAACGGAGCACAGATTTTTCTTAATCTAAATTGAAAACTACTCAAGTAGAAAAATAATTTCATTGCCTCATCTGGAAGGATCGGGGGAGGCAGACACGTTGTTCCGGGGCCGGCTGCACCACGTTCCTGACCCTTTGTGCCACGCAGGAGCCACGGCAGCAGCACGATGGTCCCTGCGGGGTCAGCGGTGCCCGATGTGGGGCAGAAGTCAGTCACTGCAGCAGTGGGGTGGGAGGGATGTGGGGACATGGATATGGATGGAGGGTGGTTTGGAATGAGTGCATTCCGGGAGTGTTTGCTGAGCCGGATAATAACGCGCCCAGTGAGCTGCATCCCAAGCACGCCGCCAAATTAAAGAATTTTTTTTCCCCTTTAATTTAAAAGTCACCGCTGGGAAATCTCCACCGGCCTCGCCAGCTACTTCCCCCAGGCTGACATTCGGGAGAAATCCTTAATTTTGATTGTCACACTTTGTGGAGTTTAACTCGGGGAAGCAGAGCCATAAATAAGGTGCCACTGCAGCAGCTCCAGCTGTGCGGGGCTGTGAGCAGTGCTGTGGGGGCTGTGGGGGGAGCACAGTGCTGTTGGCTGTGGCACTCCCAGCACCTCTCTCCTGCACACCCATGCTGCCCGGCCCTGCACACCCAGCGTGATTCCATGCTTTGCTCTGTTCCATCATATGCTATCCAGCTCCAGGGAGCCCCGTGGCAGAGCTGCCCGTGCCCCACGCAGGGCTCTTCCTCTCCTTGGTATTGGATGGTTCCCAGCCCCGCCAGCCTTTAGGAAAGAGGAAAAATCCACTCACACCTCCCTGCCAGTGCTGAGTCCCGCGCAGTGCTGAGCTGCAGAAAGGTTACAGCCCATCTGCATTTTACCCTTCAGTAATTTCAACACTTATGGGTGCAATTAAGAGGCAAGTCTGGAGTTATGAAGCCATCAGCGTGGAGAGACCTGAATACTAACAAACTCCTGCGTGCAGTTGCCATCCAGGGCCGCCTGATTTATCCGTGATAAAGTGGCAGTGATGCTGGCGGATGGCATCAGCCACAGCGTGGCTGCGTTAAGCGTGCATTTTTGAGCTGCTCGCTGGCACAGCCTTCCTCCAGCACTGGAGGGGTGGGATTGGTACAGGACTGGCTGCAGGGCTGTGGCATTTGGACACCACACACCTTGACCTGATTGTGGCTGCAGGGAAAAGCGTTGGGATGGGCTGACCCCGCAGCACTGACAGGCTGAGACCCCCCGTGCCCTCCCTGCAAAACCCCAGGCCCCTGTCCCTCCTGTGCATCATGGCGGGCGAGGGGAAGGGCAGGCTTTGCCTTAAAGCTTCATCCTCATTTAATTGGATACCTTTGAGCCCAGGCTCACGATTCCTGCAGCAATTTGGTGTGAGATTTCTTTCTTTCCCTCCATTATCCACTCTGATTAACTCAGCTGCACCTGTCAGCTTTTATTCCACGGTGTGGGGAGTGCTTGAGAGAGCCTGTTAAAATGCATGAGCTTTGGCACACTCGCTCTTCCCTGGCCAGTGATACCAAACCAGCACAGGGCAGGCTGGGCTCGGCCCAGAGGGTCACAGCCCTACACCCCCCACCCCACAGAGCCCCCACCCCAGAGCTGCTCAGCGCCAGCGGATTTTCTGCTTTGCAAATGCTAATTTAACATTGCAGTTATGACTTGTTCTTTTTGGTCTCATTTTAATAAAAACGAAAACATCCGGAAACGCCGCTGCACCCAAGAAAGAGCAAGATCTGACATAATTAAAAAGTGGCTTCAATCAGGCTGTTTTCCTAATGGTTTGTCATATCAACCCACGCCGCCCCGAACCCCCCTGCACTCCCAACCCCCTGAGGCATCATTTACATTTCTTAATAACCCCTCATTAATATGCATGATGTGGGGAGGGCAATAACGGCTGAGCGCACACCACTAATTCAATTTCAGCAAGCCTCCGTGTGTTTAGTTAATCACCGGGGGACCAGGGTTACTCAGTACAATTATTTATTCGGAATTAGATCTGGAGGCATCTGGATTGAAAGCCAAACCAGGAATCAAACGAAGAAAGGGATTCTCTCTGCAGTGCCATGGGGCCACGGGGCCACGATCCCTGGCTGAGGGGTGCAGCACAGCCCTCCTGAAGCTCTGGGCGCTGGAGCAGCTCCATGCCCTGTGCCAAGGGCTTCTGTTCCTGTCTGTCCTTTCGTTTATCGCTGGGTGGTTTTTGTTGTTGTTGTTGTATTTTCTCGCTTCTGGTTTTGCTTTTTAATTCAATATTTGGTCCCTGTGCTCCCGCTGCCCTTACTGGATGAAAACACTGTGTTATTGAATCCTGCCCTGCAGCAGCTCAGTGAGAATTGGGTTTCCTGGGCTGCAATAAGGCTGAGTTGGAGCTGAGACGGGAGCACATCCAGGAGGAGCCGGCAGCAGCCGAAGGCTGTTCCAGTGGCAGCCGCATCGCACGGCCCTGCGCTGTGCTCACTGTCAGCCCCTGTGACCTCTGCTGCCGCTCCTCAGAGCCCCCCAGAGCCCCCCAGAGCTCTCAGCCATTTTCCCTTCACTCGGTGAAGGGAAGCCAACGAGCCAACAATTATCTGCTATTTATCTCAACCCCAAAGCACAGATTTGTGGCTGTAATTTCGCAGGCCGGCAGCTCCAGTACTTCTCGCTGTCGGCGGGGCGCTGGGCCCTTCTCACCCGTGATGGATGTCTTTAATTCCTCCCCGCGCCCTCCCGCCGAGCTAACGCCGCCACCGCAGCCGCCGTTGGGCCACGAATAACGATTTTTGCTCAAAGGCGCTCAGGCACAGCTGAACAACATTCCGTGAGCTTTGTGCCGAGCTGAGCCGCCCCCCGTCCCTGTATCAGTCGTATCACCAGCCCGCCTCGGATCCCGCAGGTGTTGGGGCAGCGCTTTGCGACGAGGCGGCGGTTTGCGACTCACTTTCCGGCAGCGCTCGCTACGCCTCGCTTTCCGGCAGAGTGGCGCCCCCGCGGCGCGCCTGCGCCACTCGCTTTACGGCACAGTGTCGCGCTCTGTCGGTGGTTGGCGACAGTTTGGCGGCGGCGGGGCCCGGTCGGCGCTATGGACGTCGGGGAGCTGCTGAGCTACCAGGTGCGGCGGGCGGGGCGGGATGGCACCGGGGAGGCCCCGACCCCGCTGACACTGAGCTGCGGCTGCCGCTCCGGCTGCCTCGGGGCCGGGACCGGGCGGGGTGGAGCTGCGTGGCGGTGCGGCTGCTCCCCGGCTGGCTGCGCTCTCTTTGAAGGCCTCGCAGTGTGCGCGGCGCTGCGCCTGCTTTGCTCGGCTGCTGCTGTAGCTTCAGAGCGCGGTATTTTGGGAGGAAAAAGGTTAAACTGCTTTTAGGTCTGAGAAACTTTCCCCTCTCTTTTCTTTTTCCGTGATATCGTAATGACTTTATCTGAGAACTCCACCAGATTTCCACTTGTGTCAGCTCCAGGACGATGTTTTCTTCCTCCCTTAAAGTTTGGGGTTTGCCTTGTCTGCCCTCTGTCTGCACTCTGTCCCTCCTGCTGTGTGCACGCAGTGCTGCCCTGCTCTTCTGAGCTCTGTTCACATTTGGTTTCTGCTTTTTTTTTTCCCGTGCTTTTTAAGTACTAAGTTAGAATGATCATTTCTTGTGTTCCCGTAAAGGTAAACCTGCATTGAACTTCTGTTCATTATAAATTTTTAATCAAGTTCTAGTTTGGATTTTTCTTGGTTTTCTCTTGCTCTGAAAATATTGAAGTCCTCCGAGTTCCAGTCTGCTGTGAAGCAAACTGCATGCTTGTGTTTTGATCTCTTTGGTTTCCCTACAGCTCTGTGTTGGGCTCTTTTCCTGCCCTTAGGTTGCTGCTCATGGCAGCATGGTGCGGATGCTGTGGAAACTGGAGGTGGAAATCTGCTTTGTGGATGCCAGGCATTGCAGCAGCAGCTGCTGAGGTTATTCCTTAAATTTCAACTGACATGGCTCTTGGAGGCGTTGTCCTGGCTTTGTGCTCTCCAGATCTCTTCCCAGGACGTAAATGATTTTGTGTCAGGAGGTGAGGTAGGGCATTAGAGTAAGAGCTGAACTTCACGTGTCCCCAGATTCAGACATCTGGAATTAGGTGGAAAGGTGAACAGAGGTGAGAGGGGTGGGGAGCAGGAAGCAGTGCAACAGCTCTGTTTCTGGGGAGACACAGTCCCCTTCTGTGGGGTATCTGTGGCTGAAATGTTGGAATGGAAGCAGGGAGTGATGGGTTTTGTCCCACAGGCAGCACAGCAGGGCCGCCCTGCATACGTTCTCATAGAATTCAGAGCTACCAGAGCTGTGTTGTGCCTGTGTCCATGCTGCTGTGTGGTGGGACAGAGTTGTGTCAGTGACAGAGCTGCTGCTACCAAGGCAAGGCTGAAGGATGGCTCGTGTGGCAGCTGCCACCCTACTCTGGTTCTGCCTGCATGCAGGTTAACCAGTGCGAGGTCTGATGGTCTCCTCGCATGGAGCAGTGTGCTGCTTTGGGATAGCTTCATCCATCCTCGCTGCAGGGCAGCAGTGGCTGTCAAGGGAGGGCTGGGTGATGATGGCTGCTGTCTGATTTTAATCTTCTGCTGCAAATGAGTTGGTCTTCTCAGCTTCCCTCAGCAAAAAAGCCCGATTTTATATTGCTTCAAAATTTTCTCCTCTAAACACTTCATCCGTGCCCTTGCTTAATCGGGATGTTCTCCCTCAGTGCCAGATTTGGCATGGAAGATTTCAGGCTCTGTGCTGCCAGCTGGGCACTCGGTGTCTGTCAGAATGAGGAAAGGAACCTCCTGCAGCAAAAAAAACAAGGACAAATAAACAGACCCAGCACCTGGCAGCTCACACAAAGCTCAGAAATCCATAAAGTTTATGTGTTGCTGCAAAACAGTTGCAGATGGTCTAAACTGATGATTAAATATTGCTGCTGTTCTGCCCGGAAAGACTGTGCCCAGATCCTCCGTGTCTGGTTTCTGATTACAGCGGGTAATTACAGGGACAAAGCCAGCTCTGGTTATTTTCAGGCATCTCTTTCAATTGGCGTGGGAGGGAATAAGGGAGATTATTTCAGTTCTCGTTAAATGCAGATTTCAGCACTGAGTGATGATTACGCACTGCTAATTTTTTAATGAAATATTTGTGAAATGGAAGAACAAAAGGGGAAGCAGTGGCGGGGTGCGATTTGTGCAGCAGGTTTGTCCTGCCGGTGGAACTGGTGGAACACTGCTTGTGGTGGGATGGATCTCAGCGTGTTGGAGGGATACGGTGATTTCAGCTGCTGGCCCAGGCAGTTTGCTGTGGATTTGTGACATAATGGATGTGTCTGATGGCAGAGGCAGCCGAGCTGCTGGCTGCTCTCACTGCGCCTCCCAGCCAGAGCATGATGGCCTCCTGCCTGTGACCCCATGCTGGGAGTTTCTTTGGTGTGGTTCCTGCAGCTGCGTGCAGACCTTGTGCTCTCTTTTCCACCTGTGTCTTTGGCCACCAAACTGGGAAGTGTGGAAAAATCAGCCAAAGAAACCTGGGTGCCTCCCTGCCCTGCTGCTGGGGCTGTGACTGTGTGGCACATCGGGCTCTGGCCTCACAGAGGTGGCTGCAGCTGAGAGCTGAGCTGGGACACAGCACTCTTGTGTTGAGCTTTCAAAGGTGTCCTGGTGGGCAGCTGCAGGGCTGGTAGTTTTAGCAGCTGCTTCTTCTGGATACAGCTTATACTTTGTATTGTAGGGGGCAAGTTTTCAGTTTTGAGGGTTGCTGATGAACATGTTTGCTCCTATGGAGACTGAGAGGAGGCAGTGAGGGAGCTGTGCAGTGGCCGTGTAGGTGCTCTTGGCACAGCTCTGGTGCTTTCCATTAGAGTCCCTCTGCAGCTTGTAGTGGCTGCCATCTCTCTCCTCATCCCTTTTTGCGTTGGTTAAGAACAAATAAGCACCTGCAGGACCAGGGATGCTCTTTGTACTCTCCAAACAAACATGCAGCTTTTGGTCAGTGTATATATTTTTGTTTCATATTTTCATATGGTAGCTGTAGTTTAGAACAAGGAGGTGAAACTTCATGTTTTGTTTTTGTGTCTTTTCCTTATCTGTGTGCTTCTCATAGCAGCACATTGCCTCGGGGACTTGTGTGCCTTACAGTGTGGAAGGGTAGAGAGGGAAGGGATCCATTCTCTTAAATTAGTCAACTGCCCATGCAGGTGCAGCTCTGTTCTTCCTGTCTTTCACTTGGAGTTCTTGGGATTCCTGAGGCTACCACGCTGTCCTGGGTCCAGTTGCCTCAGTCTGTAATGGGTCACCGAGAGGAGCTGTGCTTCAGTGCCAAGTGAGATTGGCAGCAGCCTGGTTGGAAGCAAGATCCAGAAGATGGCTGTGGAGGTGTGAGGTGTGCTTTTGGAGCCCCAGCCCAACAGCTGCGTTCTGCAGCGCTGCTCTGTGTGTGTTGCAGTTGGCTGGCGTGGCCACACAGCAGCTGTGTCACTTATGAAGATTTATTTCAGATTTCATGAACTAATACTTTCAGAGCTTGACGGTAACAAGGTTACTTACGAAGTAAATGCCTCGGTAATATGAAACTCCTTTGGCAAGGTTTCTGCAAAGCTCCCTGGTGCTGAAGGTGAGCTCTAGGGAAGGAGGTATTTTATCTCCATGCGGCCGCTATCCCAAGGAGGGCAAGGCAGCCCCGAGCTGATCCTCACTCTGAGGTCTGGGGCATCTTCACGTGTGCAGCACACGAAGGAGTGCATGTTTGTGCTGCGTGGGCTGGGGAGCCCTGAGTGCTGGTGGTGCAGCACAGACACAGGAGGAGAATTCTGTACCACTGGGCAGCTGTTGTTTCACTGCTTTTGATAAACATCAGCTTTCTTATTAAAAACCTTTTGTATTCGTGTGTGTGTGTGTGTGTGTGTGTGTGTGTGTGTGTGGTGATCTCGGTGTTGCATTTAAATGGAAATGTCTTCTGAATAAATTACTGTGAGCGCACTGCATTCAGTAGGAACAAAATCAAGCTTAACTAATAAAGCAATGTAAGAATTGTTTTCTTGTGCGCTTTCCAATGCATTCCAGCTTTGTGCCAAACGCACCTTGGCACAACCGAGTAAAAAAATAATAATAAAATAAAATAAAAAATCCGCTATTTTATTTATTAAACAATTAACTTTCCCTTTTCGTGCCAGAAAGCTGGAAGTTGGGTGCGTGCAGCTCGGCAGTGATTTAAAGGAACGTGTTTAAGCTCAGCGTGCGCTGCTTAGCAAAACGCCGCGGTCTGAGCGCAGCGCTGCGCGTGCTTCATTCCTGTTGGTTGCTAACAGTCCTTTAGGAAGTAGCAGTGCAAAACAAAGCTGAAAATCAATGAGCAGAAGTTTAATGCTTGCTTTAAATCAGCTGCTCGTGGCTGTGCATCTCTGGTGTATCGGGGAGGAAGGCAGGTGCTTCACTTCTGCCTTGATTTCTTAGTGTTAATAGCACCGGGTGGAGAAATTGCAGTATTCTCAGTAAGGTTTAGCATAACATCAATAACAAAAGGAAAAACCTTAATGCCTGCTTAATAACGCTTGCCTGGGAATTCAATTACTGTCTATTGCCAGTGTGTTGGCAGCATTAATAATTGCATGCTGGGCACTTCCATAATTTATCATAATGACTTCTGTTATGTGTCATAGAAGATTCCCCCCCCCCAACAATGCATAAATACAAAAAAGGATAAAAATAATTGAGATTGAAACAGGATGTAAATGCTGCTGCTGTGGATTGTGTACTCAGAGGAAATGGGGTTGGTTTCGTGATGGAGTTTTAATTTAGGTTTTGTTCTGTTGATGTAGTCCCTGCCCGTGGTACATTACTTTGCATCTGACAAAGCACAGCTCCCTTGGTCCCTCATTACTGCTCCGGTCTCATTGGATTTTCCTTTTTTAATGTTTAGAAATGAGAACGAGGAATGATTTTCTGGAGCTTTAACTGAGGAACATGGAAGGCGAATGTTGCAGGGCTTCCTCCTGTGACTGCCAGCACTTTGTGAGCCTTTGGATTCCTCTCTGGTTTGATCCCAGCTCTGGTTTGATTTAAAAGCTGGCCTTGCACTCGTGTGAGTTTGCTGTGACTGCAGTGGGTCAGACAGAGACCCCCAGCAGAGGGTTGGTATTTCTGCAGATGGCACCTTAGGCAATAGGTTGCACAAATGTTAGGCCTGATAAAATAAGAAACCATCTTCCAGGCAACTTGAGTGGCTGACAAAGTGTGAACGTGTTTGCATTCTGCTTTCAAAGCTCTTAATGCACATGCTGCTGTTAAATAGTAATGAGTTAAATTCTGTTTTCCTGTAGCTACAGAGCGTAAAGTACTTGGTTGTCCTTCAGAAAATGTGAGCAAGACCAACTGTAATATCCTTATCGTTTTTGGAGAGTTTTTCCTTCTGTTGCAAATACTTTCATCCCCTCTAGTCTAAATTAAAACATGGGATTAGGGTTAATGGATGTTTTCTTGTCCTTGGCAAATTATGTTTAATTTTGCCAATTAAATGGAAATTGTAGAATAAAATGATAGGTTATTCCAAGTAAACCACTGCTTATTCTGGTGCCAGAGCCCTGCAGAGTTGCAGCGAGCAACAGTGCTCCCATCCTGCCTTCCATAAACTGGGCTTTGATCTCCACACAGCGCTCGCAAACTTCAGACAAAGGGATGGGGAAAATCAAGGGCAGTTAAGCTGCACGCCAGCATTCTCCATGAGCTCATGGAGTAGGTGGGTAAGAAGGTTATACTTCCCTCCTGTGTGCTTAAGCATGTCACTCTGCTGTCCCTCAGAAGCTCTCTGCTGTCCCAGCTGATTCTGGAGCCTCCAGGCTGCCCAGCCGCAGGGCGGTGCGTGTTGGCACTTCTCATCTGTAAGTACCAGGCTGTTCCCTATGGAGATGTTTTCCCACGAATCACGTTCATAGATCAAACGAGGCAGGGTGTTGACACAGCTCTTGGCAGAGCCATCCATCTCGTCGTATGATGTTCCCCTTAACTAAATTCATTTCCTTTCTGGTTTTCAGAGTTTGGCATTGTGTAAGGAAGTGCTTTGAGCGACTTGTCCGAATTTCCTCAGCACGCCTGGTTGTGTTGGTGCTGCGGTTTGTGAGGGTCACAGGAGGGCTGTGCTCACGTTGTTTCTCTGACTGCAGCCCAACCGAGGGACGAAGCGGCCCCGTGATGAAGAGGAGGAAGAAATCAAAGCACGTCGGAAACAAGTGAGCGCACGGGAGCATGGGCGTCACAGGGAAGAGGAGTCTGCTGTGCAGGAGGAGACCGATGACGAGAAGAAGAAACTGCTTCAGATAATCGAAAGGGATGGAGAAGAGGAGGACGAGGAGGTAAATCGTGGGTGTTGTGTGGGAAACGAGCGAAAACTGAGCTGCTTCCCTGAGGTGTCATTTCGTACCGCGTGGATGATGAGGCTGGCTGGGCACGTGCCCACTGAGGTGGGGTTATTCCTTCAACGTAAGGATTTCTTAAAGGGGGGGGAGTGGGAGGGGAGAGAGCAAAGATTTCAGTCTGTTTTAGGTGAGGAGGTGTGAATTACTTTTTAAATTGTATTTTTAGAAAACTATGCAGAATCCAGAAAATGTTTTCTAACTCTTATTCTCATCAATACTCTGAAGCATGCAGCTGCTCCCCGTCTCCTTCTGTTTCTAACTGTGCAGCAGCTGCAAATAAACATTCTTCTATACAAGAAAGGTCTTGGGTCAGCGGAGGGGGGTAGCAGCTGTCAAGGGCAAATGACTTCAAGCCTTGGAGACAGAAATCCAATGCAGCACTGGCCTTTCTGCCAAGGGCCAGGGAAGAGATCACTATAAGCATGACACATGGATTGGTAGAATCGAAAAGATGTTCCCTGTCTGTGTCCTGTTTGATTTTATATTTTTAATTTGAAATAAATACGCTGCTGCAGAATCTTGTAGGTCTGTATAACATCACCCTCCTTTGCGAATGGTGTTGCTAGCATTCATGTCTGAAAATCTCCCTTGTGTTTCTGGTGTTGAGCTATTGCCATAGCAGTTAGCTGCTGGTAGTTGGTAGCTGAGGAAGATAATGCTGGATTTCTGTAGCATCTGAGCTCCAGGATGAATGGCTGCAGGCAGGAGCCCTGCTGAGCAGCTCGAGTCGTGTGGATTCCTGCACTGCGTGAGTCTTTGTCAGGTGCAGCTCTCCCACCCAGCCATTGGAAGGGCTGGGAGTCCAGTGTTCCTTTAGAACTCCCATCTCTTTCCTATTATCTTGGAACACAGTTAATCCAAGCGCCATCAAAAGGCTCTTTGTGTCAGTAAATGTGATGGAGGCAAACTAATCTGTAGGGCACCGTAATATGGCACGCATGAAAAGCTGATTCTAATGGAGACATTACAGTAATACGTATAAGAGGAAGCAGAGTCAAATGAAATAAAGGGAAGCAATGTCAGCACCTGTGATAGTGCTGTTGTGGATTGAAATTGTACCGTTGGGGGAAGAACGTGGTTTGGGTGTCACAGTATTGTTAGCAGAATGGGGGGGTGGCATAACTCTGAAGGGCTGTGGCAGGTTGGACTTGAGGCAGTAGAAAATCCAGTAATAGTGGAAGACTTTAACTATCTTCCCATGGACTGCTGTTGTTATTGTAATGGAGTTTGAAATTGAAATTCTTTATCTGCTTTAAGATTGTTGCTTCAAGTCATTCCATGCGGAATCCTTAAAACCAGGAGCGAGACTTGATTGAACCATGAGCAGGATATAAAGCGTGGTGGAAGGGGTGTGGAGGCCTGCTTTGTTTCGTTTTGAGAACTTTTCTGTAGTAGTGATGGAGATAAAAGAAGTGCCTTAAAATCAGGAAACGAGGAAAATAACAGGATTGTATTTGTGGGTAACAGGTAGGGAGCTAAAGATGCACCACTGGTGTCACACTGCCAATTGAGAAATGCTTTAGAAGACTTTCTGGAATGAAAGGGAAGTAGTAGAGTAAAATATTGATTTTTTTATTTTTTTTTTCCTTTTGAAAAAGACTTTAAAATAGAAGTGAAGGCTTATCCAAGTGAGAAAAATACAGAAGAACATAAACTCAGGGCAGTTAAATGTAGATCTGTGGAAAGACATGGTGCAATGAACTTCTGGAAAGAAATTGCCCATGGGCTTAAGATGCTAATGTAAATTTACTACGTTCTGTCAGAAGCAGAAAGCTTCACTGGGGCTGATGGTGCCAGATAGGGCCGTTGCAGACGGCTGTTTTTCTCCCTGATGCTTCATTTCAGGCGGCACGGTCTCACTGCTGTGGGCACCCCTTGAAGGTCACCTTGCTAAGCTCTGTCTTCTGCCCTTTCCAATTTGGTTAGGAGGAACCTCTGGATGAAAGCTCGGTGAAAAAGATGATTCTCACCTTTGAGAAGAGATCTTACAAAAACCAGGAGCTGCGGATCAAGTTTCCTGACAATCCGGAGAAGTAAGATTGCGCTTGGCCCCTCTGTGCCACAGCTGAGCCTTGCCTTTTCTTCCAGCCCTAAACTGACTTCTTGACACTTAACTGTCTTCAGTTACATGAGACTTACGTAACAACAGTCCTTGCCATTTAGTTCTCAGAAACTGCATTTGAAACTAACTTTATTAATTAAAAATGATGTTATTGAGATTTCTGATGGAGGCCCGTAGATGGTGGGGGAAAACTTTCAACTCTGACATGAAAAAAGTAATTTGCAACCAAGGGGAATGTTCTGATTTATGAAATTCTTGCTGTTTGTACAAAAGACTGTGACATTAAAACTCCAGTTCATGTTGCTTTTATTTTGGGAGCACAGAAATGAAACGAGGTTTCATGATTTCCCTTTTAGATATCCAAAGAAGTCGCTTTGTTTTCAAAGGTGTAGCTTTGGGCTGACTGAGGCTTATGGGGGATCTTATGAGAGGCTGCTGCTCTCTTTTTGGAGGAGGGCTGTGTCTGTGGAGCACAAATGATGTGCTTTTCTTGTCTTGCCTCAGGTTCATGGAATCCGAACTGGATTTAAATGACATCATTCAGGAGATGCACGTGATTGCGACGATGCCGGACCTGTACCACCTGCTGGTGGAGCTGAATGCAGTGCAGTCTCTCCTCGGGCTGCTTGGACACGACAACACAGATATCCTCCAGTGGTTAAAGCAACTCTCCTGCCAGAGGCTTTCTGCACTTCTCTGTAATCTCTTATAGCCTGCTTTCACAGGCTGCTGCTGTGTGTTTTTTCTTTTCCGCTGCACTGAATTTATGCCTTCTTTTCTATTTTTCAAACGAGGCCTTCTTTGTTCAAGTAATATTGATTCTGATTTTTTTTTCCCCCAGTGTTTTTGTTCTCCTTTCTTGTTTTATGAACCTTTTGCCTAAGTTTGAGTGGCTGTGCTAGGGTATGAACAGACCAATGGTGTAGCTGAAGCAACGCAGCAAAACAACACAGCAAAAACTGAAGCATGGGCTTAACAGCATATAACCTTGAACTGTGTGCAGGCTTTGTCTGGAACAATCCCTAGTAAAAATGAGACTAATTTACCCGTTTTTATAGAGGGCTGAGCTCATGCTTTCAGCTCTTTGCCGTGGACTGTCTCACCACAGTGCTGCACCCTGATTTATACATGTGAAAAGTCTTTCATGTGCCCCTAGCTTTGGTGTGATGTTCTCAAAGCTGGAATTTGTGGGTAGGTCCTCTGATGGTGTAAATATCAATGGCAGTTCCACGAGCAGTTATTGCTTGTGTCACTGAACCTCACCCCTGTGTGTCCTCTGAGAACGTCTGAGAATTTTCACTCTATACTGTTGAAGTTTTAGTAGTCTGGTATTAAAAACTGTTGTTTTCTGAATATCCTTGTGCCTTCGTGCTCAGCCTTCAGCTGATAAATAGAACTGTGCTTTGCCTACCATTGTGCAGCCTTTTAAATAGGGCTCAATCTGCATTGCTTGTAAAACGCTCTACGGTAGATTGAACTGAAATGTTGTGACATGATTTAGGAGGTCTTGTGTTGACAAACGTTAGTGAATGGAAGGAGCGTTGAAGCTGGGTGGGAAGGGCACTGGACTTTGACTGGGGACCACAGGAGGTTTGTGTTTTTTCTTTTTGTTGTTCATGGCCTTGGGAAAGTCATTAATTCTTGACTTTTCTTTATCTGTAAAGAAGTGGACAGTACTCATCAGTCTTTGTGAGGTGCTTTGAGATACGCAATTTTAAAAGGACCATTAAGAAGAAAATGTTGTGGTCTGAGGTAGAGATGTTGGTTCTTTTTTTTTTCCTTGTTACTACATAGTGAAGAAGTCATAATTCATTCCTTCTGTGTGGGTGCAATGATCAGAATGTAAAAACAGAACATCAATTTTTTTTTGCATATCCATTAGAGAACACCGTTTCCATTAGAAAGCACATCTGAGTTTTTAAATCTTTTTCTGTGTTTGGCTGTTTTATCTTGTGTCTGGCTTTAACCTTGACCTGGTAGAGTACTGGTCCCTGCCAAGCAGCACCCACCGCTGCTTTCCTTATCTGCCATCTGTAATGAGAGTTACTTCCAATTAAATGGTTGTTAACAATTTACTGTGTACAGTAGGAGACGCCTACCATGCGTAACCAGTTCCATGGTCACCATAGTTTAATTGCTTTTTTTTTTTTGCCAGAACCAGAGTCTTTTGGAGTACTGTGTATAGCAGGCTATCCTAAATTTGCTGTTCACATGGCAGTGATTGTGGCTGGGATGCACAGAAGCACAGTTTTTTGTCCCCTCAGCCATGAAAAGCTGTCTTAGAGTCACAGCTGCAGGTGAGAACTTGTCAGTTTTGCCATTGAATTTTTTAAATGGATTTGCAAGTTGCCTGTCAGTTAATGGAGAGGTAGGAATTTGCCCTGTGGTTAGCAATTTTAGGAGGAAAAGGGATTGATGAACTTCACGAGGTCCCTAATGGCCCGTTTCTCCAGCTTTTGTTGCTTAGAAGTTGATTCCTTGCAGCAAAAATGCAAGGCAGATTATTTTCACTCTACCTGCTTATTGAGACATGCTTTAGCTTGCTTTCAAAACTTATTCTCAGCCACTTCTGAGCGTGTTTTTGTGTAAGTGCAGGTGACTGCCTGCCCAGTAAGTCACAGCCACCCTCTGTTTGGTTCCTGATGGCAGCTGCAACTGGAAGCGGCATCTTCCTATCATGAAAATGTCCAGATAGCTCTGGCTTGTGTGAGGATTGCTGTAGAGTATGATGAGATTGTACTGGTATGATGAGATAATTGTACTGGTAAGCATCTTCAGCAGTGCCCAACACAGGCTAGCTTGGGAGTGGGACAGGCAGCTCTCCTACAGTCTTTCCTGGTAAGTCACGACTGTAACCTTGCTGTAAAAGATGCTTTAAAATACTCTTCCTGTCACTGCGTGTGTGCCTGAGCAAATGCACAAACGGGAGAACTGGGCTGCTGGGTTGTTAGCCTATGAATTTTAAAGAGATTCGTCACAAAGTTGTTATATAGGACATGTGGAAAACTGCATACCCTGTTCTGCCCTAGTGGGAATCGGGCAAGATTGATCGGAGTGTCTGAGAGAATAGGAAAGTGGCTCTAATGAGGTGGAATACGTCTCCTCGTACCAGAGAGCTGTGTAGCAGTCAGGGGAGCCATGTGTTATGCAGTCCAGTGTTAATGAGTGAAAATTGGGCTGGCAGAAGCTCTGCTGCTCCTGAGAGGTACGTGGTTGGAGGAGCGTGCTGTCCTAATTGGGCCAGCCAGAAGGGGGTTGGTGCTTCTGTTCGTGCTATGGCCTTGTTAGGTGTCTGCTGATCGGGTTAGCTGGGTAGCACTGAAAGCACTGTGCCCTAATCAGGTTATTGTAATGCCTTTCTTTTGGGTTGTGTTCAATCTCAGAGTGCATAGTTAAGCCAACTAAAGAAATTTTGACTGAAAAATATAAAAAAATTTAGTGCTATCAAGTACAGCAAAATATCCTGGCACAGGATGCACACAGTTACGTTCATTTTCATCATTTCTAGTTGTTAGATTCCCCCATTCTGGTGTTCTGGTGTTCCTGTGCCCCACCTATATAATGATTTAACTGTACTGTGTCATGTCATGAGCTCACTGGCCTAAAAGCAATGTGTTGGGTTATTTTTAATATTGAATGTGTTTGCTGTGTTGATTGTCCTTAACATCTAGCACATGTTTCCATAGCTGTGGTAGACTTGCTCCAAGAGCTGACTGATATAGATACTCTCCATGAGAGTGAAGAAGGAGCTGAAGTCCTCATAGACGCTCTGGTAAGTAGTAAACTCCACGTTATTTTAATGACTGAGCAGTGAATCCTTTGAGCTGCCACGCTTGCCATGGCTGTGCTACACAGTGCCAGCACTGTGCTGAAGTTACCTGGCTCAGGTGTGTGTTCAGGCCTAGCTGTAGTTGAGCTGGAACATGTCACTATGTTGAGGTTATGCTTTTTTCTTAACAGGAAGTAAAAGGCTTGGAAGTTTCCATGTAACAAAACTAATGCGTTTTAAGGGTGGCAGAGGTTTTACAGTCCCTGTGCTGTAGGGATGAAGTGACCCCAGAAAATGATGTACGTGTAATGGAGGATGCATTGCTTGGTCTTAAGAGAGTTTACCAGGCAGAGAGCATCCGAGCACCTTGTATTGTGCTGATGGGCTTCCCTGCAGCTTGGTGTTCTGCTGGTTGCCTCCTGTCCCTCGGCAGGGGGAGGGGGATGCCAGGCTGAGAGAAGCAATGCCCAGCAAAGATTGAAGGCAGAACAGACATGGAGATCTCAGGCAGCTGTTGGTGAATTGCTGCAATTGTTAAACCTTGCGACTCTGTCTTGTTCTGTAACTGTTAGGTTGAAATTGAAAGACAGGAAATCATTGTTTTCTTCTGATTGTTTTGTTTGGTGACTGTGTTTTCTCCTACAGCCCCTCTTGTCCAGTCACTGCTACCTCCAGAGGTTAATGACATTGGCCTGGAGCTGGGTCCCTCCAGCTGGCTCTGGGCTGTTCTTAATTATTCTGCCTTTGTGGAAAGGTTTCTGGGTGAACGAAATGGCAGAGAGGAGCTGGTATAGGAGGTGTTTTCTGTAAAATGTGTGGGGAGAGAGTAAATGAAGCAAAGTTCTTTCTCTGTTTGCCTTGTTGCCAGCCCACAGGTAATGGCCAAGTTTTAGTTGTTTTATTGTTCTCCCTGAAAGAAGCAGATCAGGCATCTCTAAGGGATAAATGTTTAGATATCTACTTTTTAGATTACGTTTTTTAGTTTTAGTTCTAATGTTTTAGGGTACTTGGTATTTTTCTTTTCCATGGTTTCACTGAGCACAAAACCAGTTCAGTGTTTTGAATTGCAAATGTTACTTTGTCTAACTTTTCCCAGCTCGCATCCACAATGGGAAGATAGCCAAAGTCAATCTGGCCTCTGTCCAATTGCAGCTGTAAGTGCAGACTGCTTGTGGAGAGGGGCTGCAACCCCAGCTGCAGGCCTGGGTTTCTGCTCCTGTTCTGCTGTCAAGGTTTTGTTAACTCTCTGAAGTCAGCTTGGTGCGTTCATCTGAGCAGGATTTAAATGTCAGGCTTCAGCTGGCGATCAGTTCATCTTTCACATTTGAATCTCCATGTGTGAGCATTGTTCCTTCAGCTTTTTATGCCCAGGAAGGTGGAGATGTAACAAAGTGCAGGCAGACCAGCTGCATGCTGCCGAAGGTGGAGTTGCTCATGGAGCTGACAGCTAGAATGTGGTGCTTTGTGGTGCCTGAAGAATTCTGTGGGATTATGAATCAATTAGGGCTGATGCAGGAAATAAGGCTGACAGGGTTCATGTTTTCCCTCCAGATGTTTTTTCTGTTTAATCTGAAACCTAAAACCTGTTTAATTAATTAGGACAAACATGGTGTCAGACTTACTTGGCGAATCCTTTTGCTACCTTTGAGATTTTAGAGCAGGATTGTTAATGTCACCTGATCAGAATCACGTCTGGCAGGATGTTTCAGCAGGGCTTATTGATATTTATCTGTCTAGTAGGCCTTCCTTTGTCATCTTCCCTTTTTCACTTTGCTCTCCTGTTTTTTATCTTGACCATGGCAATGTAGGTGGAGGGTCAGGTCGTGGCCTTGTTGGTGCAGAATTTAGAGCGCCTGGATGAAAGTGTGAAGGAGGAAGCTGATGGTGTCCACAACACTCTTGGTAAGCGGCTGTTGCACAGCCTCTCGCTTCTTTGTGTTTTGTACAAAGGGGGGTGGGTTATCCCTCCCCTTTCTTTCCTTCTCACATGCTTTGCCCTTGAGCTGCCAGCACTGAGGTGGAGAACCTGTGGTAAATTTCTTCCAAGCACAATTGTAAACTGCAGTAAAGTGTAATCTTTTCAGCTAACATTTGTTGCGTGTGTGCTGGTGGGATGCCTCTTCCCAAAGCTGTTATGTTAGCGTGCTGATACACAGATGGATTGCTGTGCCTTGTGCTGACCTTGTATTTCCTCCGTGCTTGTATGTGAGCTCTGCTTACTCAGTTGAGAGCTGTGTGTGTCTTAGCAATGTATTTGACTTTTAGATAATAAATTTTTTTGTAATTCATACAAGTACATCGTTACCCTTCTGTTCACCAGCCTTTGCACAGCACAGTAACTGTTTTGCAGTGTGTTCCTGTTGTTAGCAGGCCAGCATCCACACCTTCCAGTCATACAGGACTGGAATCCCTCTGGTTCCTTGCTGTTGCTGGGAACTGGAAGAATGCATTAGGGACTGGAAGCAAGGGGCTTGCACTTGTGTTCCTGCATAGCAGCAGCAGTAAAATCTTGTTAAAATTGTTCTCTGCAATGGGAATTGCTCCTTCACTAAAAGGGAAGGTATCTCAAGCATTTTCCAGCAGGAGCTGGTGTTGTGTCATCTGAAGGTGGACTGTGTTGGCAGTGTAAAAACTGAAACAGTATTATTTACCTGGGCTGACGTCTCGCTCAAAAAAGATGATTTTGCAAATATGCTATTTTGACAAGAGCAGGAAGAGCCTGCCAAAGCTGTGTTGATAAAGGTCTGAGCTGATATGCAGGCGGGGGGAAAAAATGGATGTTTTCTGTGCCTTTCTTCTTAGCAATCGTTGAGAACATGGCAGAGTTCCGACCAGAGATGTGCACAGAAGCTGCACAGCAGGGCCTCATGCAGTGGCTGCTCAAGAGGCTGAAGGTGAGCTTATTTTCTTGTTGTCACTTGGGAGACGCACAATGAAAACTGACAAGCCACTGGACCGGGAGCTGATGTGCTGGAGGAGGTGTTTGGCATAATATTAGAAGCCTGGGATGTTACTGGCTCTTTCAGTTTATACAGGGTATCTTTGTGACAAGTTCTAACATCTGTGAATATGGCGAATTCAGAACTCTCCTCCAGCTGTAAAGTAGGTTGCATTTGACTGTGCATTTACGTGCTGATATTTTTAGCAGTGAGTTACACAGTTGAACTCTGTCTTTTGGGAAGAGGCACCTAAACATTCCATAGAAAGATGTAGGAAAGGAATTGATAGTTTAACTCTCTTGCAGAGCTAGTGAAGAAAAGACAGCAAATAGATTCTGAGCCTTCTCTGAATTCTGCTAGCAAGGCAGTAGTACCTCCACATTTATATGTCTGTACAGCTAGTGTGCCCCCTCTGTATCACAGAAATACAGCTTTGTGGTCGTGCATAGACTCCTCTGTGCCCCTCATATACTTGTTAGCAGGAGTAACCCACAATTTCTCACTACAGGTAGTAACGTAATTATATTCCTTCTGCTTAAATACAAAAGGCAAAGTTAATTTTATTCCAGGCAGGTGTGTACTGAGTGCAGGTCTGCTGCCTGCCTTATAATTACTCTTGCAGCTGAAAGACTTAGAAACTTGGGAAAGCAAAATAATCACAATTTGGATTCCCCTGCTTGTTGCACCAGAACATGAATGTTAAAGGCTTGCGAAACTCGGCGCTGAATGCGTGCGTTCCCTTCACCCTGGCATGTGTGAACTCCCTCTGGGCTCAGGGAAGTGCGATCAGGCAGCGCTTTTTCGTGCTTACAAGCTGTCGTTGTGGGGAGATGCATGCTAATAAAACCCTTGCCCAGAAGCCTTTGCTGTTGGCAGTGTTGGTCCTGAATCTCTGGCCCTGACAGATGTGTTGAGGATGAAAGCGGTATCTCAGCATCTGGGCAGAGCGCCGTGCGGCTGAAGGCCATCTTAGGGCGACTCTTACAATGAAGGCTCTGTCTGGAGGTTGATGAGGACATCTGGCACACGGCGCAGGGTGTGAATTTCTGTTTGCTGACAACATTTCGAGTTGCATAACTGTATTCTGACGGTCGGAATTGCTTTGGAAAGCTCAGGTGCAGGGCGCAATAGCTCGCTTCTCCAAACACGAGCAGGGCTTGGTGGTGCTTTGTGCAGCCTGGAAAGAACGGGACGTTATTTCCTAATGCTTGTTGTGTGGCAGCGGTTGGTGTGTGCTGTAATGGGAGCTGGTGGCCACCGAGTGCCTGCTGCAATGCCCGACCTGTGCCAGCAGCTGCTTGGAGGCGCCGCGTGGTTGCTATAAACACCATCAGCCGTGGTGTGATTAGGGCTTGTTGCAATGGAAAGCTTTATTTAAAGTCAATGCTTGTGACACTTGGGATCCTCCTGCTTCTCACGTTTCCCGTTGCAGGCATTTGGATCGTGCCTTTTCTTTTGGTTGCAGGCTGAGATAATTGCCCGTGGTCGCCCCGTGCAGCCAGGGTTACTCAATCAAGCTGCAGGTAGTTGTGTGCTGGAGGGAAAAATTGTGGGTGACAAATGGTATGGGTAAGCCTTGCACTCAGTACTTTGTACCTTTTTTTTCTGGAACAGTGAATCCAAATGGCCAGTTACTGGCAATTTTTAGAAGGCATTTTTAGTTTTTAAATTTTATAGTAGCAGCAAACCAGTAGCAATCATGAGCTGATTGACTAAAGATCAGTCTCCTTCTGTAGATGAAGCATCTTGGGCAGCACACAAGAACACTGGCTCCTGTTCACAGTCCCATTTCAGGGATTTTTTCTTTTTTTGTCTTCCGGGAGAAGCAATAATCACTGTTTTTTCATCTGCTTTTTTTTTCCTTTTAATGTATTTGCATATGGAGGGGACGTATGAAATGGACGTTATGTGATTGTGCAGCCTAAGCCCTACTATGATATTTGGTTTTCCTATCCAAGTGGCAGCTCCTGTTTAACATTACTGGGACGTGTTCTCTTGGTGGCAGGTGCAGGCATCAGAATAGGGATAAGCCATATGCACAACATGGAAGTCTTATCACAGGAGGGAGCCTCTGTGGTGCCCACAACTGGAGAATGTTCTGAGGTTTTTTTGAGCCAACTCAGACAAAGCTAATGATGTAGGATGGTGTGAAGGATTGGAGGTGACTTTCTACATATGCATGCAGCCTACTGCTCCCGAATCAGAACGGCTCGTTACTGTTTTGCTGTTGGTTCTTACTGCAAAATTACTGCTGTCATGTTTTGCTTTAGCATTGCTTATACACTCAGTGATTTGACTGGTGCATTCCCCAGTTCAATGGAACACTGAGCAGTCCCTGATGAGTCTTTTGTTCACTCTTCCCCCAACAGGCTAAGATGCCCTTTGATGCCAACAAGCTGTACTGCAGTGAGGTGCTGGCTATTTTGCTCCA
The DNA here is from genome assembly GCF_026119805.1 of Tympanuchus pallidicinctus. Taxonomy (NCBI): domain Eukaryota; kingdom Metazoa; phylum Chordata; class Aves; order Galliformes; family Phasianidae; genus Tympanuchus; species Tympanuchus pallidicinctus. The sequence continues at coordinate 3,462,510 of NW_026294722.1, forward strand.
GAATAATGACGGTGAGAGCTGCCTCTGGCATTGATGTGCTTTTAGGATGGGCCCTGGGCTGGTTTCAGATCACGGCAGCATCCTTTTGCCTTTGGCTTCCCTTTGCTTGTGCTATCACTCCCATGCGTGCTTTTGTGTGCGCATGCGCCCACTATTTCTCTGCAGCTTTTGTACTCTGTCAAGCCGTATCGATTTTGTTTGCTGATGTATCAGTGTTAGATGGCAGTAAAATCTGACAGTTAGCTTCATTTTTCTCTGTTTTCTCCCTTCCCCCACTCCCGTCTAGACAACAGAGAATTGCTCGGGGAGCTGGATGGGATCGATGTGCTGCTTCAGCAGTTATCTGTGAGTAATCCTCCCTGCTGCCAGGAGACCTGCAGGCTGGGGCTGGGCAGGTGGCACAGAGCTGGAGTGCAGTGCTGTCCCAGCACTCTGTGGGTACCAAAATGGGGGAGCACGTTATCTTAGTGGTGACACAATTCCTGAGTAACTGCCAAATAAATGTAGTGTCTATGGTAAGTGAAGGCAGTCTCTGTTTCAAAGGCATTAATGTGGAATTACATAGAAGTTAAATTGTTTTGTTGCAGCTGTGAGGAGAGTGGGAGGGATGGCTCAAGTTTGCTCATCTTGAGCACTCCAAGTGCATTGCTTCTGGCACTGAGCTAGCTGAAGGTAACATGTTCTTAGTTTGCTTACATTTCTTAATCAGGCAGTAGCACTGTTGGTGGGGCAGGGTGCTGCAGAGCAGATCCTTCAGGTATGCATTAGCCTGGGAGTTCTCTTGTAACCAGCTTATCCACGTAGTTTTGTAAATTATGTTCTCAGTGAGTTTGTGTTTCTCTTCAGAGGCCGTGCATCATCTTTCAAGTCATGCATTAGGCTGCTGCTCATTTGTTGGTACACAGTCAGGACAGCAAAAAGGGCAGTGGAGCTACAAGAGAGTGCATCAGTCAGGTGTATGGTTGCTGTTTGGATGACTGCAGGCTTATGCATGTCAGATGCTTAAAACTGTGCAACAGTGTTGGTCAAACTGAGCCCTGCACTGTGATGAAATCGTTTTCTTTGTCGTGCAGGTGTTTAAACGACATAACCCCAGTACAGCAGAAGAACAGGAAATGATGGAGAACCTGTTTGACTCTCTTTGTTCCTGCCTGATGCTCAGTTCCAACCGGGATCGGTTCCTAAAAGGCGAGGGTCTGCAGCTGATGAATCTCATGCTTAGGTACTGTGTCACTTGGTGATTTATTTTTTTGCCTGCTTTTGACCCACCAGCACGTGCTCTAGCAAGATACTTGTACTTTTCTGGTTATAAACTTTGTGTTTTAGTGTGCTTGACTTCCAGCACGTTACTTGTACCTTCTCAGAGATGCAAACTCTACTTTCTAAATTTTCATAACAAGTGGATTTAATAGCTGCTGTAAGCTACAAGTCTGCGGCAGACACCCAGCTGAGAGAATGTTATACATTAGGCTACTGATGCTGTCAGGATTCAAGACCTTTGTAAGGTAACAGAGAACCTTTGGATGTCTGTAGGAGGAATGTTTTTTTCCTTTTGTTCCCCGGTTCAGGTTTCACTGTGTTGTTTGTCATCCAAGCTGAGAAGTTCTTGTGGACATTGATACAAAAATTGCTTTTGTGAAATAGGCATAAATATTCATTTCTTCTTGTGATGTGTTTTGTCACACCTTGAATCCCTAGAGTTCTCTGCTGTGTCAACTTTTGCTTCCTAGCCTGCATCTGTGTCTTCTGAGCCGAGACTTCTCAGGTCTGGGCACAGCAGGGCTCTGTCTCGCTTTCCTCAGTGTGCTGAGCTGCATGCAGTGGCTGGTTAGCAAACACCAAGGAGAAGTGATGTATTCCTGCAGCGCATGGCTGGGTAATGTGCAGCAGCAGGGAGCTGAATAAATAACCAAGTGTGGATTATTCAAATAGGAACACTGAGTTTTCCTGAGGCTAATTAAAGAAAAGCTCCAAAACTAAGGATGAGAGGGAAGCCTCCCTCTGCCTCAAGTACTAAGCTGCTGAGCTAGCCTTGCAGAACTAATTACTTGGAGTTCTCGTGCCATGTGGGTGGGACTCCACATTTGGAAAAACTCATCTAGACAGAGCAGTGCCTAGCAGGACATGCTGAGCTTCTTGCTCCTAATGGTGTTTTTTAGACTGGAGTTGAAAGTGTTAATCTGGTACTTTTGTTGCTGATTCAGACAAAGAACTGATGCTGCGGGCGTTCGGTGTGCGCTTGTGTTTTTTCTTACATGTTTGGTGTCTGCTGGTCATTAAGATGACAGTTGATTCTGTTAATTTCTGTCGCTGGCAGTCTGTGTGCTGCACAGTGCTCCCGTTTCCTTGGACATTGTGGCCGTGGAGCCTGCAGGCTACTTTGTACATACAGAGAACACTTTGATGGCTGTTATCTGGAGAGCTGCCTGCGAGTATCACACTTCTGTACCTTTATATGTTCATGATAAACAACAAAGAATAGAGATGTCATTCAGCTGTGATTCACCACCTTACCCACAACAGGGCAGAATATTTTTCTCTCCCTCTGAAGGCTGGGGGGAAAGATCTGTTATTTTTGTATTTCCTCTAAAGACGGTTAATCATTGTTCTGTAGTCTGTGCAGATGAAAGGACAAAGAGTTGAAAGTTTATTGACAACGATTCGAGATAGATAAGCTGTGTGAGAATAAAGATATCAGGCCAGAATCTCCATTACTGTCTTAGAGAACACAGGATTCTATATCAGCTGTGACCAAATACATCTCGCCACGTTGTTCTGCTGATGGCCTCGTGCACAGAACTGTGGGCAAGCACAGCATCCTTCAGCCAAACATTTAACGTGCTCAGGAGATTCTTCCAGACAGTAATGAAAGCAGCACCACTGCCCATTATGCTGAGACTTCAAGTGTGTGACCATCAGCATGATGTGCTGCTGCTCTGTGGGCTCCTGGGCAGGCAGTGGTGGCACCTGGATGCAGCGCTGCGTGGGTCTGCAATGTGAGGTGGCAGCTGCAGGGGGTGCTGAGAGGTCTGTGAGGATGGAGCTGTGGCAGGGGGCAGGCAGCAGCTTGGGGCTGGGGTGAGAGCTGTGACGTCTGCCGTTATTTGATTGCATCTCTGCTGCCCTGGAGGCAGGGTGTTGGATGGAGCATCGTTGTACAAAGCAAGGGGGGAGCAAGAGGGTTTGGCGGGGGCTGGGCAGCACTGGAAAGTTTGCAGCTGTCACGTAGGATTAATATCAGTACTATCTGGGGGTTAGGAAACACTTTTTTTGCACACAGTCCTCCAGCCTTGCCTTAGTAACCTAGAAGCAGTTTGCCTTACAAAGCCAAAAGAGAGAAGAGCAGGCTTTTAGTGTCAGTTCTGTGCATGCTGACATGAGGCTTTTATTGCTTCTGCTGTAAAATTGTGTTAGGGTTTGGAGGGGATGCAGCCTCTGGATTCCCTAGGGGGATGTGTCAAGAAGATTCTCTGTTGCCTAGGGAAAATGCATGGCTCTCTGTTACTGTCTGAAGCTCACGGGAAAGTGCGTCGCTTGGGCAACGTGACCTCCTGCTCTGAAGCTCTGCTGCGACCCTCACAAAAACATTTGCTCTTGTGTAGCAAAAACGAGGTGAAAATGGACAGCTCTGTGTAGTTCCTCAAAGCTCAGCAATAATTATTTCAGGGTCTATTTTTCATGATTATTAAAATGCTTTAATGTTTTCTTGTCCTGCTGTTCCTAATGACCCTCTGGAAACTTGGACCATCTCTTTTTGAAGTCTTGTGGTTAATTAAACAGAGCCAATTTATACAGAGCTTTCCCATGAAATGTGGTAATTTTTGCCTGTATGTTGGTGAGGGATTGTGCTAATATGGGAAGTTCAAGTAATGTTAGCACCTCTTCTTTTTAGAATAATAAATTCCCTGAGACATGGAGGCATTAAAGGAGGAAACAATGGTTGTAAATAAAGCTGTAATTCAGGGTTCTCTATTAGACTGAAGTCACTCTCTGTTCGGTGATACTCGTGTGCTTGTCTCTGAATTAGTGTTCAGCTAAAAGTTACCTCAATAAACCGAGATGAGACTAAGATAAACGACTTGCCCTCCAGCAGAATAAATATTTCAAATAAAATCAACTCTAGACAGTCCAGTCAAGCAACTATTGATCTCTAAAAGCCTGAACTTAAACCCAATGAATATTCCAGAGATCAGCTCTGTGCAACCTTCCTAAAAGCTGATCAATATGCAATTACTTCCCCTGAAAACATTTCTTGTATTATCTAGCCTGAGAAGTACTTTATGTTCAGCTTTCTGTATAGGGAAGGTGGGGGTTTCTTCCTTCCAGCTGACCACCAGGCTGCGCTCATCAGGCACACTCCTTTATTAAAGTGAGTTATTGCCAACTCTAAATCCTGGTCCTTGTGGAGGGACAGTATTTGTCTGGTGTACCCAGCAGGGCTCCCCTGCCTGTCCTATGCTAATGTTTGTAAGGTAGTAAAGCAATAACTTCCTCAGTAGTTGAGAGAGAATAAATATATGTATGCGTGTGTGTGTGTGTATATATAAAATATAAAATGAAATAAAAAGAAAATAGGAAGTAGAAATAAAAATAATGAAAAGAAATGAGAAGATAATAGCTTGTCGTCAGCTGCAGTTGTGAAAAGAGCGTCTGTCGGCGTAATGTTTTGGCTCCTTGAAGGAAATCTTGCTCAGAGCTTGTTCTCTGGCTCTCTGTGACTTCCCTTGTCACATTAATTTCCCTTTTCATGCCGTCTCTTTGAAGCAGCGTAGTCCAAAGCTCTTCATGTCCCTGGGAAGTTTAAGTTGCACCTTTCTTTTTTTGTTTCCCCACAGAGAAAAGAAGATTTCCCGCAGCAGTGCCCTGAAGGTGCTGGATCACGCCATGATTGGACCCGAGGGCACAGATAACTGCCACAAATTTGTTGACATTCTTGGCCTGAGGACCATCTTTCCACTCTTCATGAAATCACCCAAGAAGATCAAGAAGGTTGGAACCACTGAAAAAGAGCATGAAGGTAGGTCTGTTGCCAGCCCCATCGCTGCTGCTGCGGCTCCCAGCCCCGTGCAGCCTGCCTGTTCACTGCTGCTGTGCTGGCTGCTGATGACACGCTTGCCCTGCTTGTTTTGGTATCAGCAGTTCCTGGCAATTCTATTTCATGTGCTGTTAATAAGTTATTTTACTCCTGTAGGGTCTGTTGTTTGAAGCTCTTAACTCTTTGATGCAAAACTCTTTTGAAAAGAGTAATGAGGCAACTACAAATGTCACCTCAAAAGCAGTGTTTTCGTGGCTCTGGGCACTGAAGTGTGACTCGATGAACATCAAGCATTGCAGAAATAAACTGCACGCTTTTGAAGTAGCTTTTTTTTCTATTCTTCCCTCTCTCTCCTGAAAAATTCTGTCTAAACAAAAATGTGCTCTGGAATATTACTGCGAGACCCTGTGAATCTGGGGTCACAGCCAGCCTGCTTCTGGTAACATCACCATTTCCATTTTGTTAATCCTTGACTACTCTTTGGAAGAAGCTGTAAATACTTCCAGTGATGCCTGAGATGTTGTGCCTGTTCATTACTCCTCCCGGTTCTGTAAGAGATGAATATTGTCAAGAGCTCATGAGGTGTGAGTGGGTCTCAGGCTTGCCCAGTATCCATCCTTAACTGCTGTAGCAAGCCGTGGGAGAGCAGCTGGAAAACAGCAACAAAAAGGGAGCTCTTAACCTTGGCACCAGGTCAGTGCAGTCGGAATCAGACACCCAGGAGGAGAGGTGGGGAGGGGATGCCTCCTGCTGCCCTGCGAGTGGAGCTTGTTGCCTGAGGCAGCAGCAGAGCTGGGGCAGGTTGGGCAGACTGCAGCGGGTTGTTCCTTCCTGGCAGGCAGGGAGGTGAGGAGAAGTGACAGATTCAGCAAGCGGCTGTTTTCTTCTTGAAAAATGTGCCAGTGGTGAGCTGGTAACAGTGCATTTGTTTTGGAGCACAATCAGAAAGTTGCTAACATTACATTAATGAGGGTAATGGCTTGGCAAGGCAGCTCCTGGAAGGCGATGCTGAGGGGATGGTTCTGTGGTTGCACTGAAGGATGGAGGCTGGGGGTGCTTTGAAATCTTCATCTGTTGTATGAAAATACAATTATTTGATTCTTCTTACCCACAGAAGGCTCGAGCTAGAATATGGGCTGCTGAGTAGTGAGATCTGGGTCTGCAGCCTGCGTCACTGACTTAACTTTTCATTCTGCTTCATCTGCAGCTGACATCCATGTGCAGCATTGGCTGCTGCGAGCATCAGGTAGCAGCCTGGGGAGCCATAAAGAGATCGCAATGGTTCCCTGAAGGGACCTATTTCTGTAATAGAAAAAAGCAAATCTGCCTTTGGGAAAATGGGGTTATCTGTGCAAATGGCCTTCACTGATATTCAGAAGAATGTTTGTTCACTAATATTCAGAAGAAATGCTGGGCGTTAATATATGGAATTTCAGAATGAGTTTTGTTAAAATAAACTCTCAAATGCTGTGGTGCCAAATCTGGTCTTTTTTGCAAGAATAAGACTGATCTTCTGCTGGGATAGCATTCGTGTACGTGTCAGTGTGTCTGATGAAGAAGCATCCCCTTAGAGGATTAACTGGGGTCGCTTTGTAGTGGAGGCATTGGTGAAGCAGCTCTGAGGGATCAGCACTGTGTGCAGCACTGCAGGGCTCTGCTGGGATGGGCACCCCGGGGGCAGGGACTCCCCTGGTGCCTGGATGCATTCCCCAGCAGTGCTGTGTGCGCAGGCTCTGGGTAACTCTTCAGGTGTCTTTGGGGGTGAGGTTGGAAGTAATGCTTCTGTATTGCAGATTTTTGGAATGCAGCTGATGTGGTATTGAATGCTGTGTTTCAGAACTGCTCACAGAGCTGGTCAGCATATCTCGGCTGTCCATAAAGGCAGAAGGATTTGGGGCTCTGGACTTCCCAAGCCAACTGTCAGATCCAAGTGCTGGATTCCAACTTGAAATTCTTGAGCAGACTCAGTGAGCTAAAAATAGAGAGCACCAATTCCTTCTGAATTAGAGAGGCTGTGGCGAAGCAATCAGAGCTTGTTTGATGGGCTGCATGTTCTGCTCTTTCTCTATACAGTTATTGCAGTCTAGTTTTGCTCACTTGGAGAATCTAATGAACTATAAAAGGATGTTTGTTCAATTCATCTTAATTTAAATGCCTTCTCTTGACTTAGATGTCAGTTTTACTTAGGAATACTTAATTTGATAACCTGAGAAATTAGTTCAGCCAATTTCCAAATGAGAATTCCTATCGCTGTGGGTTTTTTTCCTATTCACCCTCCAGCAGGAAGGAAGCCTCCCTTGGAGCCTGTCAGCTGCACACAACCTTTAAAAACAACAGCAGCAGAACCTCTTCCTTAGTATGCTCTTACTGTTCTGCGACGCACGTTGAAAGTTGGCAAAGCCCTTGGGAATGAATACCTGCACAGATAAGTTCCCTGAGCATGGAGAACTGAAAGGGCAGCAGCAGAACAGCAACCTGATAGCAAATGTCTTTGGTGAAAGAAAGACCTTCAGTCAGAAGGCAGGAGGCATCTTTGTTTGGTGGCGGACTGAAACGAACGCCCAGGGTGTGCATCAGTCTGCTTAACCAGACCTTTATTGTGCCAATTTGTTACTTTTGCCATCAGCTTTTCCAAACAGGACAGGAATTTGTTATTTGAATGAGCCGTGATGCAGAGTGCAGTGTTGTATGTGCATCAGTTAAAGTTAGCATTCTTTGTTACAAGAAATCACAAAAACAGACTTTTCTCAGTCATTGGAATTTTGTCCTATGCAAAGCGTTGTGTTCTGATTGCTGCTTGCTGGGCTCTGCTTTTGGGGTTGGACCTTTCCAGGCCCCATTTGCAGATTGGTAACATTGTTATTTCATGCCACTGTCAGTGTATCCAAATAAGATTTTTCTTTGCAAAACGTTTTGAGATACCTAGAGGGCTTCTCCTTACAAATGTGAGTTATTAGGACGTGTGAAAGCAGGTAAGCCTGCAGGATGCTCCAGCACTTGAGCAGCATGTCCTCGTTCTGCAGCAATGCTGTAAAGGGACTGGAGCACCAGCAGAGCATGGGAGCGGAATCTCCTGTGGTTCCATGGCAGTGCTGTGCAGCCTCTGTCTGTATGGTGTGTGCATCTGGCACCTGTGCAGGAGCTCAGGTTCACCCCCATGGCCCCATACTGGGTGCACTAAGCCACCTGTGCCAGAGCTCTGGAACTGTCAGTAGCAAATATCCCTGAGGTCTTGCTTAGGTTATATGTTGGTGGTACTTTCTGTGTCATGCTCTTGGGCTGCACGCCAGCCTGGGTGCTTGCACTGATACAGAATCTGTGCTCCTTGTAAGTCACTTTTTTCCAGGGTGGCTGAGGAAAAGCAGAGTCAGTGCAGCAGGGCTGGGGAAGCCTTGGCTTGCTTGTGGATGGGAGCTGCCCACACACCCCACAAACACAGTTTGCTGCTTGCACTGCTGTGCTGCTCCCGCTCACTGTGCTGGAAAGGAAACCCAGCTCATCGAGGCTATGTGTGGGAGTGGTAGTAGTAAATTTGATGGCATGTTACAGAGAAAATAAGTTCTTCTGATCTCAGCATGCAATTTTCATTTTGTTTCTCCAGAACATGTCTGCTCCATCCTGGCCTCCCTCCTGCGAAACCTGAGAGGGCAGCAGAGGACGCGGCTGCTGAATAAGTTTACAGAGAATGACAGTGAGAAGGTGAGCGAGCGTGCTGCTGTGTGCCTGCTGTGTGCCTGCAGCCAACGGGCAGCAGTGCTGGGAGGGTGCCTGGTAAGGCCGGGTGCCTGCAGGCACGTGCTGAGTTACTAAAAAGCAGCCCCTGCTCCTGCACGTGGAGACCTGTACGCTCACATGGCGTTGTTCTCTTGTTCATGTTGCTGCCTGCAAACTGGAGAACAGGCAGTGCCTCTAGTGCTTGGCCTCCTGCATCATAAGCACTCTTGTTTCCTGATGTGTGTGGAAGCAGGGGCTCCCGGTGCTGCGCTGTGTCTCTCTGCTGAGGGCTGACCCTGTAACGTGTTGTGCTGCCTCTGACAGGACCAGGCAGGGAAAGGTGCCTGTTCTATCTAGTGAAGCTCTTTTGTAGCAGTTCCAATAGTACACACTTAGCATTCTCCATTCGTCTTCTAAAATGCCTTGCTTTGGTGGTGTTTAGTGTGGGAAATTCTATCCACAGTATTTACGTGATAGTGGATGGATCAAATAGCTGTGAAACAGTAACAGCAGCTTTTGCAAACCAGTAGTTCTCAGGGGATTTGTAAATTCTGCCGTTGGGGAAAAGCTGGTTCTTCTGTATTTCTCATCAGTGTGTTTTAAAGGTGTTTTTTCATAACTCATTCTACCAATTGCAGAACATTTCCTGTCACTAGGAAGGGGTTTCAGTTGCCTGATACAGGGAGCAGGAAAGCCAAGGTATCTCATGCATTTAACAGAAGTTTGACAATTGCATCCATTTTAGACAGAAGAGTTCATTTAAGAAAGCAGGAGAGCTGGAGAACCAGAACACAGAGAGAGAAAGAGGGAGAGTCAGGAACACATCTGTTTGCTTCCTTTTAGCTGGAGCTGATGAGGCTGTATTGTGATATGGGATTACATTCAGATGCTCACAGACTCAGCATGCTCATCTGTCCAGCACTTGCAGCAGCCTTCCAGTGCATTCCTTCCTGTGATTGACAGAATTACCTGTTATTTTGCAAAGATTGCAGCTGGGAGGAAAACAGCATAGCATTAAGGATAAGATGATTGCATTGTTCTTTTTCTCTTGCTTAAGTCTATCTCTTCTGCCCTTGCAGGTTGATAGGCTGATGGAACTGTATTTTAAGTACCTGGATGCCATGCAGGCAGCTGATAAGAAGATTGATGGAGAGAAACATGTATGTATTGCATAAGTTGTACTACCACATGTCTTTGCTGCTTCTGCATGGGCACTGCACTGCACAGAGCTGCTGGTCTGCCAGCTGCCCTCCCACATTCATCCCCATGCTGTTACCCCTCAGCTTTTATTGCCTCCTTCTGGTTCCCTCAGATGAGATGGGCTGGGAATTCACTCTCAGCAGTGTTTCTGCCATTTCTTAGGGTGAATTTTACTAGGAGGGCTTAAGTCTGTGCTTTGCTGTGCCTTCACTTTTACTTGGCTGAGATGTTGCTTGTTTTGGCAGATGGAGAGTAAGTGAAATGCAGAGAGACAATTACATGGTAATGTGTGAGGATTCCTACCCTGGTCTGCAGAGTTCTGATCGCCTGCAAGGAAAACCTCTGTTTTGATTAGCTAGATGAGGCCAGAGCCAAAGCCTGGTGCTCTCTGAGCACACCAGCAGCAAATCGTTTTGAATGACACGAGCTTGGGTATCGCACAGTACTTTCTTGGAGCTGAGTCTGGAACAGGAAGAGAACGAGCTGTCGGAGTCAGGAAGCAGCTTGCAGAGCTGTTAGCGAGCTTGGCGTGCTTCCCACAAGATTATCTGTATCAGCACAGAGGAGGGCATGAGATTGATTAGTGCTGACGGAGATAATCACCGCAGCGCCGTCCCCCTGTGGGCACTCGGCGTGCCCCGGCTGCAGCCCCCAGCAGCCTCACACACAGCCGTCCCCACGCTGCCAAGGCTGCTGCTCTGAGCACCAGCAGACATGCTGGAGGGCACCGGAGCTCAGCAGCAAAAGGCACGGGGCTGAGAGATGAATGGAGCTGCTGCTGCCAGAGCCTGGGCTCCATATGGACAGCTGCAGCCTCGCAAACGGACGGTGGCCTGGAGACAAACGACCTTTACCCTCTTCTGCTATCCCTCTGCTCTCCATTCATCCACCTCAAAACAGAAGAAATTATTTATTCTCTGTGTTTCGATGTTGCTGTGTGGGTTTTAGAACTCAAGAAGCAGAGCTATTTTTTTTCCTGGCTGAAATCTCACAGTGTTTGGGCAGCTGCTGTGCAGAGCTCTTATAGGCAGCACGCAGTGTGTGTGCACTCTGTATCCAAGGAAGTCCTGAAGTAGCTACAGATGTTAACACCTGTAGCAAACAGCCAGCACAGAGCAGGGGGTTTGGGTTGAAGGCAGTCGTTTGGGTGTGAAGCAGCTTGTATAGAAGCTACCTGATTAATAATAATGTTCCATTCATGTTTAGTGGGACACAGGAGAAGGGAAAACATAAGCGTTCAGGTTTTCCTCTCGTATCCAGAAGCCAGTGTGCTTTTGCCCTGCTGCAGGGCTCTGCGGGCTGGCCTGGCTGCCATAAATGGATCTCAGTTCTTCGCTCCTATTAGTGCTAGTAATAGGATTTGGCAGAAACATCCCACATGTGCTTTGACCTTCTGCAATATATTTCAACGGAAAATATCAAAGTGTTGTGCTGAGATTTACTCGTGCTGCATGTCACCCCTGAGAAGCAGATTTGTACTCTGCATGTGAAGGACGCTGGTTTTCAAAGCAGTGTTCAGAGCCTGGTGGTAAAGATTAGAAGGCTTGGAGGCTGGGCTGGACTAGACTGGAAGTTTGTCCAGTTCCAATCCCGATCACCTCTAAGCACCACAGGTGATAGCGTGTCACCAAGCTACTGTTTTCACTTGTGTCCCCACTCCACAGCTGGGAGATAAAATGTTTTCCTATTTCTCAGAGTAGTTGTGAGATTAAATGCCCTAAAATATGTGCACCGTGTTGTGTTCTGGTGACAGGTCCGTAAACTTGAATTACATCCAGTACTATCATCACACGTCCCACAGCTCCACTTTTCCCCAAACTAAGTAATTCCCAGCAGAACTAACATCTTCGTCTGTTCCAGCACGGAACAGAGTCTTTCAAAGTTTGTTATTATTGTTAGAGCTGCCTTGTGAGGTCTTTTAAGCAGGGAGTGCATTAGCACAAATGTTCTCTGGGCTCTCTGACGCACAGGTCCCCAGTGACAGAGAAATGCCAAAGCAGCATTAGGTTTTTATTATTATTATTACTATTCTGTTTTGTGTGCGCTGGCAGGGCAGTAAGCAGCAGGTGAATAAGCTGCTCTCTGAATAGTACAGAGTAAGGTCTGTCTAAATATTACCTGATATCTCTTATCCTTTGTAAGACAATAACATAAAGCACCAGGAACTTAGAATCGCCCTGTTCTGGTAGCTGCTGGTGAACTCCTCCATCAGAGGGGGTCAGAAATGTATCTGCTCTGCTTTGTGTGCCTTCCATTCTGATTGGGGCCCAGGGTTTCAGAGTGCATTAGTGGTTGTTTGCAGTCATTATGAAGTACGTTTCTGCTTTCCAGAAATAAATTGGCTTTTTTTTTTTTTTTTCCCAACATCCTGAGTGGGGTTAGAATATTGGGCACGGTGTTCGTGAAATATGATGTTGAGCTTCACTTCTCACTTGGAACACTCCTGGGGTTATGGATTTCTTTGGTACTCAGCATTCTGAAATGGTCAGTGGGAAATGGTCTGCTGAGATTTGGAGAGGCTCTGGTGGATTCCTCAGGCAGAGGCGGGCAGAAGCTGTCACTCTGCCCATCAGCCCAGGGAGCTGCCTGCCTCTGATAGGATTTATGGGCTGCTTTAGTGTTTGCAGTTGTTGCTCATGAATCATTGAAGTGGATGTGTGAACACAGTCCTGCAGAAGCTAGGCTTTGTCACTTGGGGGGCTTTTGACCTTCCTCTGGTGGTTGAGGACATTGTTAGTGTTCCAGAAGCCAGGAATACGGGTCCTATGCTGCCCCAAAGGAGAGAAAAAAAGAAGACACAATGAGATTTTACAGGTTCAGCCTATCCTGAGGAGAGAGAGAAAGAGAGATTTGAGTCTGATGGACAGAGTATCCTGGTGTAAGTCTTGCATTACAAGAAGTGGAAACCTGATTATACAAAGAATGATTGAAGGTATCATACCTGGAGTTTTATCTTCAGTAGTGCAGCCGGCATAAGAAGCTCCTGCCCTTGCAGTTCTCTTCCCTTCCCTTTCTTTTAGTGATCTGGTTTATAGCTCAGCCCTTCAGACTGGCAGTGAAGGCGTGGGAATTGCTGAGAGTAGGAGGGAGGGGAGGAATTTTTTAAGCCAGCTTTTTGCAAAGAGCAGTTGTTGTAAAACTGCATCGTGAATCTGGACGACGAGACAAAACGTGGTCCAGCAGGGGAGCATCCCTTCATCTCCTGTTACCCGGCTGTTTGCTTCCGTGGGATCTGTTCAGAAGCATCAGAGAAGATAAAGCCACGATTAGCCTAATTGCTATGAGAAGGATTGCTTTGCTGCGAGCAAAGTCTGCTCTCAGCCTTGCTGAGGAATGGTGGCTGATGCCTGAGGAAGGAGGAGGATGCAGAGAATGCTTTGGGCCCTGATGCGTTGGCTGCGTGGAGCAGATGTGATCCCTGGTGTAGCAGCAGCTGATCCATTGTATCTTCAGTTTTTGAGTCTTTACCTGACACCCTGAGGCCTGTCAGTCCTGCCTCATTAGTGCGAGAGAAGCTCATTTTAGCTTCACAGAAGCCCATCTCATTGCTGTCTTCTCCCATCAGCAAGGGGCATCTCAGCACATATTGCTGGCAGATTAGAAATGGCATCTGAGTGCTCATTTGGAGGTTAGCGACTTGACAGCTTTGAAAGAGAGACAAAGTGGAAAGGTGGCTATTTGGTACTGTACGGAGGCAGATTAGCATTTAGAGGCTGCTGGTGGTTTTTTATTGTTTTTAATAATAAAAAGGATGTGGAAGAAAGCATCTAAAACTCTACCTGTGTTCTAATTCGTATCTGCTTAATTCACTGGCACAAAATTATTTTGCTTCTGTGTTGAGAGGGGCTCTTAAGGCTGCTGCCTTCCCTGCGTAATCAAATCGGCGCTTGTCTGGATTCTGCTCCTGTGATCACAGTGTTGGGATCAGAATGCAGAGCAGAAATGGCCTTTGTTTCCTGCTCTGGCGATTCAGAATCCTTGCTGCCTCTCCATGTTTTTCTGTTCAGGAGTTCAGTGCTGTTGAGAAGAACAGCCATCGAGCCTGTGTGCACTGAGAGCATAAGCAGTGGTTTTGGGAGTGAGTGCCTTGTCTTTTTCCTCGAACGAGGTTTTTGGATGTTTCATTGAATAGCTGCCTACCTCTGGTTGCCAAACTCAACATTCTTCAGCTTTAGAGCCTAGATTTGGCCAGATTCATTCAGTTTGGCATCCTAGGGTGAGGAAAGTTGCTGCTTGCACAAAATTGGATTTCTTCTTTTCTGGCAGGAGCTTGCCTGCAGGTTTTGCCCAGTCACGCCTGTGATTTTGAGAGTCTGGAGTGAATGGCAGTCATGCAGATACCAGTGTTGAGGCATCCTGGGGTGTAGCCTGTGCAGTTGGCTTTGCAGCATTGGTAACTAGGCATTGTTCCTTAAACTTGCCTCATCCTCTCATTGGCAAACTGGGTTCTTAGGAGGAATGGGAAAGCATTTCATCACCTGTGCTTTCTGTGTTCAATTTTGGGAGGCAGCAATAAAAATTGCAGCTCAAAGTCACTTAATCAGATGTGTGTCTGGTGAAGCCCAGTGTGCAGGGCTGATGTTCCTTCCTGTGCCTGGAAGACTCTCCCTGTGATCAGACAAAAGGGTTTGGTTGGACGAAACAAGAAGATCTGGTGGCTGAAATCAGCTTTGGTGCTGGTGACCTTGTGTGTGTTTGCCTGGAGCGTGTGTGCGTGAAGCTCTGTGAGCATTACAGGTACAGTGCTCTCACTGCTGATGGCTCTAATGAGGAAATATTGCTCTGCTGGTGCGTGCCCACCTGCCAGCCTGCTGCATAATAAATCACACAGGCTGCAGCGAGCTCGCAGGGTGTGACAAGCTGCTTCCTTTATCCAAAGACAAAAACAAAAACCAAACCCCTGAAATGCAAAAGGTCGTATGTGCCATCAGTGATTGCACCCTGTTGGTCGCTGAGAAAAGTCAAGGTGGGCTCACCCTGTGACGTGGAAGGCCTCTCTCTGCAGGGAACTGCTCAGGGCTCGTTGCTGGGCTGCTTTGCTGCTGTTGTGAACCAGCAAGTGCTCTGTCTGAGGATGGAGCAGCCTCCTGCATTCTGCCTTCGGGCTCTTTGTGGCCTCTAGCAAAGCACCCTCTGTGCAGGCAAAGGAAGAACCATCCCGTGGAAGCAGAGCTCTTGTGATGGCTGCAGCTGGAGGCTCAGCCCCATCGCTGTGCCCAGCCAGCAGCTCTGGAGGAGAATGGCTGCAAGTAGTGAAACTGTACTGTGCAGAAGTTGAGACCTGGTTTCTTATCCGGCAGTCAGTGGTGAAGTTAGGAGGTCTGTAGGGCTTTGAGCCTCTGGAGTCGCGTTCTGCACTGCTGAACAGCACCCTCAGATGGCCAGTAAAGGAGCATGGGCTTTGTTCCACCTTGACAAAGGACTGGTCTGTTTCCTATTCACAGTCTCTGATCACTGGGTTTAGAAGTGTGATTTCTGTGTTGAAATTAAAACGTTAGCTTGTGGATGGACACACTTCAGCAGAGACAAGAGCGTGTTCAGAATCGAGTGAAATGTTTTGTGGATTTAAATACGTGATCAAAAGGAGTACCTCTGTGGTAAGAAGTGTATGGATGTTTTGGGAGAACAAAGCATTTCTTAAGGAACTGCAAATATCACCAGCATCACTCATCACCGTGAGTAATGGGAAGTTCTCTGAGAGGCAGCCTTGACCCCTTTTCTGTGCGTTGCTTTCCAGGACATGGTGCGCCGAGGAGAGATAATAGATGATGACATGGAAGACGAATTCTATCTCCGCCGCCTGGATGCTGGTCTCTTTGTTCTGCAGCTCATTTCCTACATCATGGCAGAAATCTGTAATGCCAATGTTCCCCAGGTAAAGCTGTGCACAGAGCTGATGGATCGCCGTGTTTCCATCTGTGATACAAATGAGACTAATCCTTGCTGATATTGGTCACGTGATATAATAATGAAAAATATTGCGTGATCCAAGCAAGGCTATCTTTGCAAATATTGCCTCTTAATTCCTTTTTTGGGGAGGAATCTTGCTTGTTGCCCTGTGTCCATGCAGCTTTGTGAAGTTACAGCAGTGAGGAGGGCAGTAGTAGGTACAGGAGCTGGTGGTTACCACTGAGTTCATGCAGACTGCTATGAGCAAGGTCACAGTTAGAAACTGGAAGGCCCTGTTTATACCACTGCTTGGGTGCTGAAGGGGAATATCTCTTGGAAGGCCTCTCAGAGACACAGTCTGCAGATGGGGACTTTTCCTGACCTCTGTGAAATACTGCTTTTTTATTTGGCATGGCTGTGTTGGGGTTTGTGGCTGTATCTTGTGGTTACCTACATGTATGCCATTGTACCTTCCTGAATGTTTTAAGTGCTCTGGGACTGCGGACCAGCAAGGCTGAACTGGCTTTTGTGGTTCTTGTGGTTTCCACTCAAAAAGAGTGGAAAAAGTGGGGTTGTGCATGGCTTTGTGTTCTGATGAAGATTCCTTCCTTCTCTTTCCTGATCAGATCCGTCAGAGAGTCCATCAGATTCTGAACATGAGAGGCAGCTCCATTAAAATCGTTCGACACATACTGAAGGGTGAGTTGAGATATTCCTGTGCGTGTTTCATTCTGAACCAGGGACAGTTTGGTCAGGGCTCTGTAGGATGAGCCTTTGCACACCATTCTCCCAGATTTCAGGAGCATCTCTGAGCAGCAGCTATGATGTGAGATCTGACCAGGGCTGAAAGCCTTGATAAGAGCCTTGCCTTGGAGTTAAGATGCTTGCTGTTGTCTGCTGTCACGTAATGCTACAGCACTTCATGCTGCTGTCAGCTGCAGACTGACTGGCCCACGCTAGAATGCTAGAGTAAATATTTAAGAGAAGTGTATACACATGCTAGAGGATAGAATAGTGGAGTCTCATCTTTCATTAGCATGGCCCTGCTCTTTACCATCTGCACCATATTGGTATCCGTGGTGTATTTGTCTTGTTCTTAGTGTCAGATTAATATGGATTATAGCATTAAAGTATCCTCTGTAGCTTTAAAATGTAGCTGTTGTGATTTGCAGTCCTGATTCTAAAGTACTGCTTGTTATTTTGAATGCTTATGTTGAATTAGAGCAGTGCTTATTTGAGCTGTGTCTCTCATCTGTCGCCTGCTGTCCTTCAGCAGAAGCAGACAGTTAGACTGAGGGGGAGGGGACAGGGATCAGGGCTCTGTCTGCAGCCCAACCTGAGCTGCCAGCACTGATCCACCGCCCCTGGGGGTGCTTCTCCTTGTGTAGCAGAGGTCTGTGCTCCTGAGAGGCTGTGCAGGTCTTGGAGAGGAGGATTTCTCTCATGAAGGGAAAGAAAAGTTGTCAGCATGCTTGGGATTCTGGGCTTGGGGCCGTGTTGTTTCAGTCTCTCTGCTTTCTTTGGGAATAGCAATGATAGCAGGTATAAAAAAAAAAAAATAGTGATTTTCTGACAGCATGAGATTACCTGGAGCTACAGGCAGCTCTTTGGCCTCATTCTTCCCCAGAAAGTTCCCCAGAAGCAACGTTTGATGCTTCCTACCTCCAAATGCCCATTTGCACCTTAGAACATGGCACATTTCTCCTTTCATGTGTGACCAAGGCCACAGGTGCTTGAGAGCCTTCCCTGCACTGCACCTCGTGTGCCAGCACACCCCGTGTTCCCCTCTGTGCCTGTTGGCTCACGTGCTGACCGGGGGCAGCTGCACGAACACTTCATCCCATTCCTTCTCTCACAGACAGTGACTTGCATTGTGAAACTGTTGTAATGGTGTTATCATGTCTGGTGAGCTGCTTAGAGAAATACAGATTGTACAGCAGTGTCAGCAGGGATGTGTTTGCTTTCTATAGAGACCTCAAATGGCACGTTAATAATAGGAATGATGGGTGCATTATTTGGGGCTTTCTCTTCAGCTCTTCCCCAGCTGTCACACTTGGCAGAGCTTTGAGATTCGTGCCGTCACAGTTGTCAGTAACTTTAGGAAGGAACTTCTTGGTGGGTCCTTGGGAAGCGCAGGGCTGGGGTGGCCCGAGGTTCCTGCCAGGCAGGGGTTGCACAGAGCTCATCTGCCATCTTTGCTGGTCACATCTAGCTTTTGTTAGTAGTTATGGGCCCTGTTATCGAGTACCTCGTCAGCAAAGACTGGGCCAGCTGTAGCTGGGGTTACACCACAGTCAAAGCCCTGCCTCTCCAGAAGAGCTGATCCATTGGGCACAGCTTGGCTGGGGGCTGCGAGCACGTCCTGCTGGGGGCATTGAGCAGCTTCTGGAACTGAAACAGAGGAGGCTGTGTTCTAAACGAGGGAGCCTTGCCCTTGGCTGAAGCGTTTCTGAGCTGGTTTGCAGCTTGCTCTCAGGACAGGTGAGGGCCAGTTTATTTTTACTTTTCGTTTGGTGTTTCGCTTCCGTTCAGGTTTTATTTTCTATTTTTTGCATACTAATTAGGTGCTTGGTTTTTAGTTTGATTTTATGGCCTACATATTCTCCATGTTTCTCTGGCAACCTGACAGCTGATGGATCCCCTGGGGTTGCTCAGAATTACTTACGATGCAGGCGAGGAAGCAGGACTGTTTCTGTATGGTAGGACTTCCAGGGGGAGGAGCAGGCAGGGAGTGCTGGAGGCTCATCAGCTGCACTCCTGCAGGCTGACCACTTGCCCTGCAGTTTCTTTCCCTTGAAGATCAGCATGCCTGCAGCGGGACAGTCAGCTCATCCTCTGGAGGTGTGGCTGAGCAGTGCATGTCGTGGCTGGAAGGGGTGCTTGGGGCAGGGAGCAGTCCCTGCAAACCCCAGGGCACCTCTGGGGCCTGTGGAGAGCTGAGCCAACCTGTTAGTGTGTGTAACCAGCAAGGGGTGGCAGGGATGCTGTAAGGACGATGCTAAATTTGGCCTGTGGTCCCTCTGTATGTGCAGGCTTTATGGCTTCCAATATCCATTACAAGCTTCAATATTTCCTTATTGATTTTTACTGTTCTGTAACCATTGTATTTTGTCTAATGAAGCAGAAACCGATCTCAGGTCCTTTCCCTTTGTGTAGCTACAGCAGTGTGTAAGCTCTGTTTAACTGTAGGCAAGGGGAGCTGATGTCTGATTTTTGCTGTCTCACTGAAGTGATGGAATTTTAAATAAGCAAGTAAATACAGAAAATCTCAATGGTGATTTTATTTATTTATTTTTTAAGCCCAGTTCTGAGGATTTTATCTGCTCTTGTCAAATCAATATCAACCACTGTTGGTACCCCAATAACAGCCTGCCCTGGGAGTCGCTGGGCTCGTGGGCCCGTGAAACCAAAATGCTCAGGAGGAAAAATGTGGAGCTACTGGAGAAAGCAAAGGGAATCCATGTCCTGCTTGTGCCTGCCTGCCGGGCCAGCAGCACAGCACTGATGTTTGGGGCACACAGCAGCCCCATTGCCAGTGTGCTGTGCCCCCACAGCTGGTGGCTGTCACTGCAGGCAGCCTCCCTGCCACCGGGAGCAGCCAGGCACCAGGCAGCCACGCTGTCCTTGTCCTCCAAGCGCTCAGCACCACCAGCAGCAGCAGCCAGGAGAGCGTCGCCCTTGGGCTGCAATAAACAAAGGCAGTTGCATCTGTTTCAGAGGCACTTAGAGTGACAAAGCACAGAAGTGTTTGTGGACAGTGCCTGTTCCCCCCGGGGGTCTGTGCCACACAAAGCGCTCTGATAACCGCCCGAAGGGGACAGGGGAGCCTGAGCCCAGCGCTCACCTCATCTCC
Source organism: Tympanuchus pallidicinctus (assembly GCF_026119805.1). Lineage (NCBI taxonomy): Eukaryota > Metazoa > Chordata > Aves > Galliformes > Phasianidae > Tympanuchus > Tympanuchus pallidicinctus. The sequence goes on from NW_026294722.1 coordinate 3,482,201, forward strand.
TAGGCTCCTAATCCTGTGCTGTGCAGGGGCTCAGCTCCCACCTGCACTGTGCAGCCAAACTTTTGCCCCTGGGCTGCCCTGCAGGCAGCTCAGCAGGTGGCTGTAGGGAGCACAGCCGGGAGCTTGCTGCTGCCTTCGTTAGTGAGACGGCGAGCTGCTCCGTCACCTGGAGGGAGACTTCCCTGCCTTCATCCCCTGCTCCAGGACTGAGAAGAAGCAGGATTCACCCGCAGCAAGCTGTAGTGCTACTGCCTGCTCTTGTTACAGGTACTGTAGCAGCTGATAAATATTAAAAGGACTTCTTCCTGAGGCGTTGGCAAAGAATTCTGCTTTTTGTATGTGAAGAGAGAGAGAGAATGCACACATGAGGGAAGTCTCCCACATCAGCTAACTTCTCCCTGTCCTCACTCCTTTCAGTGCTCCTATAATAAAGGCTTTGATAGAGCTCAGAGGCATGTAGCAGTGCTGAACGTATAAATATTAAAGCAAACTTTCTCCAGCAACTTACCATTCAGATGCTGAATACAAGCTGTTCAGTTTGTTTAGGAAGAAGGGAAAGAAAAAGAGAGGGCGGAGGCTGGAAAACACCATCTAACCAGGCAGGCTGCACCTGATTCACTGAGATTTGTGCAGATCCCTGCTTTTTTTACAGCTCCAAACCTGCTTTTCATTTTTCCTTTTTAAGCCATCCTTGAATATGTAGGTTCTGGTGACATTAAGGAGCAAGCTGGGGAGGGAATGAGAGCGAGGAGCTTTAGGTGGATGTCAGGAGAGAGCTGCAGGGGAATTCCTGTCGTGCTGTGTTTGGCCATGTGGGCTGGCAAAGCCTTGATCAGGATCTAGCTGAAGGCAAGGCGTTTGCTTTATAGTCGAATCTTAATTGGTTTGTTTCCTTCCATAGGGTTAAAAACACTCATAGGCTGGGGAATTGATCTCCTTTGGACCAGTTCTACACAACTCCTCCTTCAGGTTGCTTGGAAAATGGACACATCAAACCTGAAGTTAGGGGAGTTTAACAAATGTGTAACAGCCTGACCTCCCCGGGGACTGCAGGTGGCAGAGGAGACCGGCTCTGTGCTGGGCTTCTGGGGCTGAAAGCAGCCAGCCCCACAGCTCTGCACTTCACCAGGCGCTGCTGACTGCTCCTCTGGGAGGTGGGGCGGCCTCACGGTCTGCCCTTGGGGCGCTGCACGTCCCGTTCCTGTTCAAGTCTCTCTTTGCTTTAATGAGGGTCGGCGGATGTTTGTTAGGCAAAGCTTTAACGCTTGGAGATGGGGAAAGAAAATCATCTCACATAAATTCCCATCCGCTCGTTTGCGGTGCGCACGGATTTCGCAGGAGAGGTCGGCCGTCGCCGCCTGTGTGGCTCACAGCCTGTTTGTGCTGCTTTCTGTCCTGCAGAGTATGCAGAGAACATCGGGGATGGCAAGAACCAGGAGTTCCGTGAGAGCGAGCAGAAGCGGATCGTGGACCTGCTGGAGAACTTCTGAGGCTCAGGGCTGAGCTCTGACTTCCCGCGGCCTCTGTTTCCCCTCCTGCTGCTGCTCTCTTCCAGCCTCGATTGCACGATGAAAGCCCTGTTTCTATGAAACTATTCTACGTGAGATGTTGGAGATATTAAAGATCAGTTTGCTTTTTTCTTTTTATTCCCTTGTCCGTTCTGTAAGGCGTCTGCTGCGAGCTGGGTTACAGCTGCTTACCTTGCTGTAGGGCAGCTTAGGACTTTTTTCCTTCAAATCAGACTGCTGTGACCAGAGCGTGGAGGAACACAACCATCTGCTTGCTGGAGGAGTGGCAAGGATGTGATACCAGCCAGGGAGCCGCGCCGGTGTGAGCTGGGGAGGCGGAGGGCTTGGGTCTGTGTGCAGTTTGGCCGCTCCTCAGTGCACTGCCGGAGCAGCAGCCGCTGGGCCTCGTCTATGTGCAAAAGTCAGCCTTCTGAATCTGGAGGTGGGAGTCCGACTTCCTGCAGCAGCAGAGCCTGAAAAGCCCCACCAGCACCAGGGGGCAGCGGGGGGAGGATGGAGCGATGTGAGTGACGGCAGCCTGCAGCTCGTTTCTGTGCTGCCCTGCTGCCCTTGCAGTGTAATCCCAGATGTTGGCCTGCCAGGTCCCACCGCTCCCCGAGCAGCAGCTCCCAGCTGGGATGAGAAGTGCCTGACACTATTTGCCTGCATCTCTTCTTTTTTTTTTCCTTCTGCTAAAGTTAATGACTGTCATCACAAAACATCGCTGCTCCAGCAAGCTGGGCCCTGCCTAATTTAGGGAGATTTGCATGCTGGCAGCATTCATTTTTTATCTCCAAGAAAAATGCATTGTCAGGGAAGCTTAAAGGCTGCCTTCAATCATGACTGTAGCAGGCACTGCTGGCCCGGGTGGCATCAAATGCTGTTATTCAGGGGATCAGCATGGAAATAGTGGCTCCAGCAGCCACGGGGAGCTGCAGAACACATTTTTGGTGCCGAACTTGTTTGAATTCTTCATTTCTTTTTCATCCCTTGTTTTTTAAAATCATTTTCACCCCTCACCTCTTCCTTAAAAAGGTTGGTTTGGTTTTTTTTTTTTCCTTCTACCCTTCAGCTTTGTTCAGTTTCTGACTTTGCACGACTCCTGGGATTCCTCCCTCCCATGCAGTGTTGTGTATGGCTGAGCTGCTGCCTTCCCTGCTGGAAGGCACTCCGGTGTTGTGCCACCACACCTGAAAGGCAGAGGAGAAGGAAAGGGAGGCGAGGAGGCACTTCTGAGGCAGAACAGGAGGGACTTTGCAAACGTGAAGCGACGTGGAAAAGTGGGGGACGTACCTTGGGTGAGGAAAAAGTGTGGAGCTGTTGAAAATAGTCATGAAGGTGCCTGAGTGCCCCATGAGGTTGTGGGTTTTTGCTTTTGGCTTGGATGTCAGCGCGCTGTGAGTGCCATCGCTCCATGTCTGCCCGTGTCAGCCTGGCTCGCAGGCTGTGCAGGACTGTGGCTGCCTCTCCCCTCGCTGCTCTGCTGGGTTCTGCTTTCAGAAAGCTCCTTTCCCCTCAGTGTTTTCCATTCCAGATGCATTAGCTGAGTTACTTAATATGGAGGCTAGACTGGAAATAATTCCCTGCTCTAATGGCCGGGCTGCCAGCTCTCCAGCACTGCTGGAGGAAGTGAGGCTGCTGTGGTGCTCCTGCTTTGCAAGGCAGCATTTCTGTCACTGCTTTTTCCCCCTTCTTGCCATTTGTCAGCTCTTCAATCCACCCCACCTGAGTCTCTCGGTCTGTGGATGGCTTACAGGAGTCAGTGTGCTCCACCAGGCTTCTACAGAACAGACAATAAATTATTCTCCCTATCTCCATCGTGTTTGAGAGGCGCAGACCCCCTGCACACGCATTGGGATCCTCTGCTGGCAGTCTCTGTATGCCGACTTCTTGCTCTGCCTGCTTGTAAACCCAGGCCCCTGTAAGGCAAAACCCCACACGTGGGCTGCACCTCAGGCACGCAGGACTGGGGCTGGGTTGGCTCACAGCAGGGGAACAGGAGGCAGCAGAGCGTGAGGGCAGGGAGCCCCATCTGCACCGCACCTCTCGTTGGGCCGTGTTTTCTTGTCTCTGATTGTAAACAGATTTGACTAAAGAGGTAAATTAGAAGTTAATTAGAAAGAACATGATTGATGAGGCACTCTGCAAGTTTCCTACTGCCCTGTCCGTGCTCAGGAAGGAAGGAGAGGGGGGAGATTCTGCAGCATCACCTTCACCCCTGCCCTGCGCAGCGCTGTGGTACCCAGCAGTGGCACGGAGCCCCAGCCCACAGCCCTGCTCCTCCCCTGGGCTCCAGGTGGGGGAGGAATCTCCTGACATCCAGGCAGAGAAACAGGAGGCACTGAATTGAGGAGATGCTGTCAGAACTGGGCAGTGAGCCTTCAGCAGCACAAGTAAAAGTCACTGAAGATACTTGTTTCATTTCTAGCTTCTTCTATCTAAGATTAATGAAGTAAATAGCAAGGAGGGGGGAAAGGGAGTCTTATTTCTTCCTGCACGTTTAATACTTTGGTCCTTACAGCAGTGGTCTGGGAGCGCTGCAGCAATGATTGGCACCCGTGACGGCACTGCTGTGCACTGGGAGCCCACGGTGGCTCTGCAGAGGAGGAAGGAGTTAATGGGCTGGAAATGAGCGCGAATTGTTCTCGAAAGTAATAATTCTCGCCAAGTAATTTTCTTCTGCCTTTGCTGCCTGGGGTGACGGTGCCTGGTGTGGGGCTCCCCTTGGGTTGGGAGCTGTGTCCTGTGCCCCCCCCCCCCGCTGCCCTCGTGCCTTTAAGGTCTGCGCTCCTGCAGCACGTGCTGTCTGCAGCTCATCGCCTGCCGGCCGCTTTGTGCAGGAGGAGGTTGTGATTTGGGGCGTCGGTGGCATTGTTTTCCTGCAGCGCCCGCAGACCTTTGCAAATAATCTAATAATGCAGGGATGTCAAACTTCAGCAGCGGAAGGGAATCCTTTTATACGAGGATTGCCAAGTCTCCGAGCGAGCATCAGCACCGCGCTCGTACGGATGCTGAGGGCGTTTGTTCCGTTTGTTCTGCCCGCCAGCGAGATGAACGGCCCCATCTGCTCCCCCGGCAGGCAGCCCTCAGTGGGGCTGAGCCCCAGCCTGGGAGGCGCCGCTCCTCGTGCTGCTCTTCTCCGCTCCGATCCGTGCGAGGTGTGGGGCGCTGCTCCCCCTCAGCCCCTGCCTGGTGCTGCGGCGCTGGTGGCGGATGGCGCCCGGAGCCGGGGTGGGTGGCCGGGCCGTGCAGAGCGGAACCAACGGCGTCCGCAAAATGAAACAGCGAGCGGAAAGGCTGGCAGGAGCGGAGATAAGAAACGCTTCATCCTCCAGAGCGAGGCCCTGGGCGTGCTCCTCTGAAGCAGGAGCCCTGCGCGGGCTGCCGGCTGCGTTGGAGGCTCGGCGTGGGCAGATAAGGGCTCTTTGTGCAGCATCCCCCCACCGGGCAGCTGCCGGCTCTGCTCCCGGCTGCGGAGTGAGCGGCCGTCCCCGGTGTGTGGGGCTCGGTGGGGCTGCGCGGCAGCGATAGCGGGCAGCATCTGCTCTGGCCCTGATCGCTGATGAATTAAAATTGAGGAGGAAAATGAAACCTTCCACGTGTGCGCGAGATACGAGGACGCGCGGCTCTTCCTTTCCGCGCGGCCGCCTCGTTGTCAGCTCCTCACCCCGCTGCAGCTGCAGGAATCGGCTGGAATTGGGGCTTCATTTGGCTCTGCATACGGAGACGTTCCCAGCTCCGGGAGAAATCGATGTTCTCCTTGCTTCCCCGGGGCGTGATTTAAGAGTGTGCGATGACAGGAGGGGAAGGGGAGCACAGGGGGGTCAGTAGGTGGCCTTGGTTGTGCTGGGGGCGCCAGGACAGCCGCATCCCATGGCTCTCCTGCGGCAGTTTGGTGCTTCGTGGAGCCGTGGGGACAGCGCTGTGGCACGGGGGGACCTGGCAGGGGTTGAGGTGGGTCCCACGGTGGGGTTGTGTGTGTGAGCCCCCAGCGCTGCGCGCCGAGCCCCCCATCCACGCAGCAGCCGCCGCCCCGACCCATCCGTCACCTCGCTCTTTCCCTCTTTCCCCCAGCGTGTAACTCTAGAGGGAGTAATGAACTCGAGCGGAGATCAATGCTGTCTGTTCTGCTCTTATGTGGGCTTTATTTTGACACGCCGAAAGCACCGCAGCGCACAGAACTTTTTTTTTGTTTTGTTTTACAACCGCTGCTTTATGGTGGCGGCTGAGCGGCTTCGGGGCTCTGCTGCGTCCCCCGGGCCCTCCGTGCGGGGCCGGGATGGGAAAATCGACCGCGGCGCTGCCCGAGGATCCTCGCGAGGGAGCGGGGGGGGGGGGAGGTGTGTTGTGTTTCCATTGCATTTTCAAGTCCAGTGTAAAGAATCTCTTTGCGGCCAGCATCTGTCATCTCAGTGCAGGCAACACCTGAACGATCTGATTGCCGCTGTTTATCGCGGAGGAAATATCCTTCAGGCGGCTTCGCTCCCCGCGTGCGGCTGTGCCCCCCTCCCCGAGCGGTGCGGGGCTGAGGCTGCGGGGCCGCCGCCTTCGGGCTCTTCGCGTTCTGAACGTTTCAGCACAGGAAAGCGAACGGCGCAGGCGGTGCCGGGCCGACCCGGTGCAGCCCCGGGGTGCGGGCTCAGCAGCGGGCGGAGGGGCGAGAAGCGGGGGTCGCCGCGGCCGTCCAGGGCGGGGACGGAGCCGGGCGGGGGGTTCGGGAGAGCGAACGGTGCCGGCGATCGCGGCCCTTCCCGCTGCCGCCGGACGCCGTCCCGGTGCCGGGGATCGCCGTGACCCCGCGTTCCGCTCCGCGCTCGCTCAGCCCCGCCCCGCCCCGCGCACTTTAAGAATGAACCGTGGGAAAAAAACTTTGGGGGTGTGCGCGGGTCGGGATCCCTCCGCCGGGCGGGGGAGGCTCCGGGCTGAGCCGCTGCACCGCCTCGGCGAGCGGCGCCCTCCGCAAAGCGAGGGAAGAGCTCCGCAGCGCGGCGGCGCCGGGACCGCGGCGCAGCCCCGGGGACGCGGCTCGGCCCGGCGGCGCCGCCGCTCCCCCCCGGGACGGAGGCGGCACGATGGGCGCCCTGGGCCTGGCCGTGGGGATTTTCCATTACCTGGGGCTCTACCTGCAGCTCGGCGCCGCCTCCCGGCCCCCCCCGTGGGACGCCCCGGCGGAGGGCAGCGGTGAGCGCGAGCACCGGGCGGGCACCGGGAATGGGGACGGTTGCGGGGCGAGGGATGGCCGGCGGGTGGGGCGCGCCCGGGGATCGGTCCCGGCGGTGCGGCTGCCCGGGGCGCGGCGGAGCGCGACCGAACGGCGGCGGCGGCGGAGGCGGAGGGGTCCCGGGGGCCGCGGCGGGGCCGGGTTTCGGCAGCACGGAGCGCTCCGTCGCGGCGGGGGCTCCGCGGAGCGAGGGCGGAGGATCGGGGCTGCGCTCCGCCGCTCCGTTCCCTCGGCCTCCGCCGCCGGGCGCGGTGCAGCCCCGTCTGCATCCCGCGCTCCGCCGCACGCCTCTCGCAGCGGGAGCGCCGTCTCCCCTCGAGGCTGCTTCCGTCCCCTCGCTTTATCCGTCCCCGCGGATCCGCCGGAGGAGCGCCCGGAGGACGGCGCCGGGATCTGAGTGGGATCGCGGCATCACGGAAGCGGGCGCTGCCCCGCGCCGCGGGGGGCTGAGACCCGAACCGACCGCGGATGCTCGGGGCCGTCGGGGGTCCCTCCCGGCCCAGGGAGCCGCTGGTGGGGCCGGGCTGGGTCCGGAGCCGGCCCTGGGGGAGGATCTGTCCCCGCTCCGTGGGGTAAAGGCGAAGGGCTGCGGCCCGTGGGCTGGGTGAGGTGGGTGAGCGGCATGCGGGTCCCGCACCGCACCGCTCAGAAATTCAGCAATCGTTAAAAAAAAAACACGAAGAAATGGTGTCCGTGAAGGAGAAAGGACCGAGGGGAGGGACGTGGAGGTGGGGAGCGCACCTCGGAGCCCCGTTACGGCTTTGGGCTGCGAGCGATTCCGCAGCGACTCCCTTAATCACAACAGAAACCTTTATTAACGGTACTGAAAAGCAGTGAGTAAGTGGGTCATGGATAATAAGCCATCCGTGTTCAGTAGGTGAATACCAATTCGAGGAGAGCCGTGTGCCGTATCAATCGCCGCTCGGCAGGAGGGAGGCGGATGGGTCCCCGCCACCGGGGGCTGCGATCGCTCCCTGCGGCCTCTCGGCTCCCCCTGAGCTCCGGGCGCCACCCGGGGGGCGTCAGCGCTGGGCTCGGCCCGGGCGCAGGCGGTGCAGGAGGGGCTGAGCGAAGGCTCCGTGGCCCCGGGGCAGCGCGCTTTGCCCGGTGGTGATTCCGGCCCCGAGCCGCTCGGTAAGCAGCGCGCGTTGCGAGCGGGAGAGCCCCGATTCCTTCCCTGCATCATTTGCAAGCGGTAGCGGCTCCCATCAATAACCGCTGGCTGAATGGCTGAGGGCTGCGGGAGCGCCGGCCCGGCTCCCCGGGGTGCTGCCCCGCTCCTTTGTCTCACACGCCAATGATTATTCTATCAATTACTTTCATAAACACTTTGCATTGTGCCGGATTTTTTCATGCTTCCTGGTGGGAATTCTCCATCCGATGTGTTTTTCCTGCCGCTGCTCGTGCAGTCATTCAGCGCAATTACTTCTGACACCTCTCCTCATCAAATGTCTGCGCGTTCCTTTCCCTTGAAGAAGGCTGGCAGGCGACGGCCAGGCGCTGGGAATTACTACGTTAGGACGCCGACGGCTGATTTTAAGCTGAGCCAACGGTGCCAGGAGGTGGGGCTGCGGATGGGACCCCCTCAGGGCCGGGGGCTTCGCTGCTGCCGGGGCTGTGCTGGGGACATTGGGCGCCGCCTCTGTGTCGGCTGCTTTGGGCTCCGTGCAGGACTGTGGATCCCGCATCCCCTCCCTGCACACTTTCGCCTCGGCCCCACTGGCAGCTCCCCACTGCAGCGCTTGTGCTGAGGGACCCCCGGGTGGATCCTGCTGTGCTGTGCTCTCCTCGGTGGGGAAATCGCCCTGTAACAGACAGATGCATTCCAGGAGTGCACGATGTGCGCAGGACGGGCTGCCAGATGCTGCCGTGGTCCCTCCAGGAGCCACAGGACCAGGCTCATTTTTTAATTCTTTTTTTGCCACTTCTACTATCAAATGACTGCTCCTCCTTGTTCCCTTTGGGAGCAAAGTGCTACGGCCAGAGCTTCAGCCCCACACGGCTGCTGTGGGAGCAGGGAGCTCCAGTGCCGGGTGGGAGAGGGGCTGCAATGGCAGAAATCCCCCCAGGTTCTGGGTTGGCTCGGCCTGAAGGCACTGCGAGCTCTGCAGGACGGCGATGGCAGAGGTGCAGCAGTGCCCTGCAGCAGTGAAGCCCCGGTGCTGCAGGGCTGGGCCAGACACGGCCGTGCAGAGGGAACAAGTCTCACTTCATGGCCGTGGCTGAGGCTGGGGGGCTCTGGGGTCTCTGGGCGGGTGCAGCGGTCATTGCATGGTGTTGGTTCCTCACTGTTTGGGTGACCCAGGGGTGGCGTTGCTGCTTGTAGAGTTGTCAGGATATTTGGTGGGTGGGAGCAGGAGGGCGGTTTCACCCTGCAGTGTGGGGGCAGCACCTGGCTCTGCTGGGGACACCGCTGTGCCGCAGCCCCTGCAGCTGTTGGTCCCACTGAGGTTGGGGTCGGTGCTGACACAGAGCGGGGGACACACAGCTGTGTGCCCTCCTGTGCTGCCCTTCCTGCGCTCTGCTGCGGGGTTTTGGGGAGGGGGGAGAGGGGGGCAGGAGGCAGGGGCAGGATGAGCGGAGCGCGTGGCCCTGCTGGCAATTAGTGCTCGGAGTGTCTTGACTCACCCAGCCATAATAAACCGTGAATTATGACTTGGAGCTTTATGAAGAGAAAGGATCAGCCACACTTGATCGCTGCCCGAAACACAATAGCAGAGCTTGGGAGGGGGGTGAGGGGGGCAGCAGCTCTCACAGCAGCCGTGCATGCCCTGCATTCCCCCCACCCCCTGTACCCCGCACCCTGCCGCACCCTCGGGGCCACTTCTCCCCCTCCACAAACCCCTTTTCCCCCTCTCTTTGCCCTCTGTGCTTTGCACTGGGGGACAGATGGGGGGTGATGGTGCCCAGACCCCCACGTGGGGGCTCAGGAGGTGTCTGCGGGCTCTCCTTGCAGGCCCAGCCCAGCTCAGGGGCTGCAGAACAGAGCTGCAGCCATCAGCCCCAAATCTTCATCCGTCGGCCCCGGATCTCCATCCCTGAGCCCCACACCCTGCAGGGCTGGAGCAGGGCTGGGTTTATCCCCAGCGTTGGCAGTTCAGTGGTGCGACGGGGGCCGCTCTGTTTCAGAGGGGTAAATAATTCACGAAGCGAGCTGGTGCACAAACACAGTAATTAATATGCTTTTGCCAATGTCCAATACATATTTAATCGCCTTTCGGTGCGTGTTTACACAAACAGCACAGCAGTGTCAGCCGCAGCACTGCCAGCACTGAAGGTCTGGGGTCTGCAGCTCCTCTGCCCCTGCACGGCCCTGAGCACCGGGATGTGCGCTGCTGTGAGCGCCGGGCTTGGGGCTGCGGGCCCTGAGAGGAGCCCTGAGCTGCTTCCAGGCACTGGTGTGGCCGTGGCCATGGGGCAGGGGGCTGTGGGGGCTGTCGGGGCTGTGGGGGCTGTGGGGGCCGATCCTGCCCCACGGTGGGGAGCAGCAGCCGCTCTGTCTGCGGTTTATGAGCGCACGGAGCCGTCCCAGCAGGCGTTTTCAATTCCGTTTATCTGTGTTTCCCCATTGAGTTCATTTTATTTCCCCTGATTTTTGTTTCCTGGAAGATTTATCGATCCTGATTTGCTCAGTTTATGACAGGTAGCGGCCATAAAGCAGCAGAGCCGTGGGCCCTGCAGCCCCCCCTCCCTCCGTCTGTGAGGACACGGTGCAATGTCAGGGACATGGATGGGCTGGGGACTGAGGGGAGCTGCCCCATTGCAACACCCTGTAGTGCCAGAGCTCCAACAAGCCCTGCAAGCTGCTTGTTGGCTGGGGAAGGGGACGGGGATGGGGTTGGGATGGGGATGGGGATGCACCTTGCACCGTGCCATTACAGCAGGGCCCTGTGGGGTGATGGGGAGAGCAGCGCCGGGGTGGCAGAACTGGGGCTGCTGTGGGGTTTGCTCACGAAGGACCTTCCTGCTCCCAGCCCACTGCTGGAAGTCAAAGTGTGGAGGGAAGCACCTCTGCCACTGCCGTGCAGGGATGGAGGGACTGCAGCTGCAGTGCTGAGCCCACACGGGGCACAGGCAGCTCCCACACCGCGTGCGTTCCTCCGTTCCCTGCTAAGATGGATTAAAGGAAAGCTATAAGTCTATAGGATTGCCACGCGTCCGGGGGGACGGAGCGATATTAGAGGCATTAACTTTTCTGTCATGCTGATAATAAGTCGTGTTCTGATGGGATCAGGCTCTGTAAGGAGCCCCAGGGCTGCTCGATGCTCAGGGAGTTCTGTGTGGGCACCGTGGGACTGAATGGCCGCCGGAGCCACAGCAGCCCCTGGTGGGGACAGATCCTTCCTGGGCCCGGGTGTGGAGCTGAGCTGGGGGTCTCAGCACTGCCACAACTCCAAGCAGTGCCTGTGGGGAGGGGGCACAGCACCGTGCCAGCCCTGGGTGCCCCATGCCCACACCGTGCTGTGGCTGCGCCGTCTCCCAGTGACCCCCGCAGTGAGACCGATATGCAGAGGAACGCTGATCTCTCCAGAGGAGATGAAAAGAATTCTAATTACATCTCTGAACAATATTTGTTTTGAGAGAGGAAAGCAAACCATATGGCATGTGGGAGACTGTTTGGGGGCCGCATTAAACAAGGATTTGTTTTTCATTTATGCTCCGATTTCGGCGGGGATGCCATCGCGCTGCGTTCATTCATCGCCCCTTCGGGTCCTGCGCCGGGGCAGAGGGCTCGGGGGGTCCCAGAGGCGGGGGGCACAGGGGTGGGGGGCACAGGTTGGGGCTCCGGGCACGGCACATCCACGGTGCCCGCAGCCCCGCTCTGCCCACACAGCGCTGTTCACGGAGACCCCGCACGATGTGACGGCGCAGGCGGGTGAGGACGTGGAGATGGCGTGCTCCTTCCGCGGCAGCGGCTCCCCGTCGTACTCCCTTGAGATCCAGTGGTGGTACGTCCGCACCCACAAGGACTGGACGGACAAACAGACGTGGGCTTCTGGCCAGGTAACGCCGCTGCCGGCGCTGGGGGGGGGGACGCACATCGCGCTGCCTTCCGTTCTTCCCCCCGTTTCCATGTCTATCGGCCTTGGCACACGGCTGTCTCCGTTTCCCTTTCTGTTTGCACAGAGATAAGGGCCCAATAAAAGGAGGGCGGCTTTCGGTATCTTAATGAGCCCTCATTACTGTGCGTTTGGCAGAGCTGTGCGGGCTCTGCCATGTGCTGAGGCCACGGGGGGTCACTCCTGGCCCCGCTCCCATCCCGGCTCCTCGCGGGGTGGGAATCGGCCGAGGTTCACCGTGCTCCAGCCCAACTGATGTCCTCCCTTCTCCCCCCATCCCTCTCTCCCAGCAGCTAAAAGCATCACAGCAGGAGGAGGCTGGGAAGGACGCAACAAAAATCAGCGTGAGTTCCAATCGCGGCTCTGATGAGGTCTGTGCCTGGGGGCACCGCAGCCCCCAACGCTGGCACCCATTGCATGGAATGCGGGGGGCTGCTGCACCCAAGGGCTTCTTTCTGTCCCCATCGCCCCAACCTGAGCAGCGCGGGGCCCAGCAGTGCCACACTGGGTGCCATCCTTTGGGGAGAGCGGTCGGGTGTCCTCCCCGGTGCTCCCGATCCAGTTGTGCTCATGGGATCAGAATGAGGAGACACCAACCAGTTCAGTTAAAGACGTGCTGCTGGCTGTGTGCTGCTGCCTGGCCCTGCTGCGTCATCCCAGCAAAAGGGCAAAAAGGTGTTGGGCGGCGCCGAGCCCAACCTGCACCATGTGGGCCCTGCTGTCCCTCCTCATCAGTGGGGATTAGCACATGTAAATTCCATTGCTGGTAATGAATGCCCCAGGGAGACAATATCCCCTTTGATCGATTCGCCGCGTGGCTTCCTGAGCTCTGAGGCCCATTTGTCACTTTCCTCCTGATGGACCACGCAACACTCCCAGAATTAATGCCTGGAGCCCAGCGGGCACCTGCAGCATCCCTCCCTGTGCTGGAGGAGCCCTGCGCCGTGGTGCTGGACCCCCCACCCCTCTCTGCTCCCCTTCCATGGGCACTTGTGGCTCTTTGGCAGCAGCTCCGGCCCCATTTCCAAACGCGGAGCCCTCGGCCAACACACGGCGGCGAGTAGAAAAACGGCCCGTGCCGTCCCTTGTGATTACAGGGAACGGAGCCGGGGGCCTCGGGGCGGGCCATCAATCTGATTTATTGACCCAACCCCACGGCAGCCGCGGCGCTGGCTGGTGAATAAGTCTTAAATTTCATTGGGCGATAAATACGGCGAGCGAATCAATTTGGTAGGAAAGCTAATTAGCGGCGCGGCCGAGCGTCCGTCTCACCCGGCGCAAAACTCCGGGCAGCAGCGAGGGATTGGGGCCAGGGGTCCCCAAGGGGCCGCGGGGGGTCCTGACGCCGCGCTCCGCCGCAGGTGGTGAAGGTGGTGGGCAGCAACATCTCGCACAAACTGCGGCTGTCGCGGGTGAAGCCGGCGGATGAAGGCACGTACGAGTGCCGCGTCATCGACGCCAGCGAGGGCTCGGCGCGGCAGCACAAGGTGAAGGCGTATCTGCGCGTGGAGGCGGCGCGCGGCGCCGGGCATCCCCAGGACACGCAGCCACCCGGCCCGCATCTGCATCACCACCAGCACAAGGCCGGCAGGGAGCTCAGGAAGCGCGCGGCCGACGCCTCCTGCGTGCTGTAGGACTGCCGCTGCCCCACGGACTGACCTCGACGCTGGGCTCCCCCCCCTTCCCCCCCTCGCCCCGGTTTGCCCCTCCTGGCTTCGCACCTCCCCCCCCCCCCCCCCGCTCCCCTTCGTGCTTTGCAGAACGGACCCCATCCGCACCCCCCGTAGGAGGCCCCGTTTAGTTGCTTGGTTCCCTTTCACCCCACTTCACAGCCCGTCTGTCATCCCAGCGGCCATTTTAGGGACTGTATATACTGCCTTCTCCCCTGCTTGCCCCACAGCTGCCCCAGTGTGCCGAGGCCTGAGCCCAGTGCAGGAAGGACGGTGTGTGTGGGGGGGGGTCTCACTGCCACCCCACTGCCTACACCCTGTGACCCCACCATGGGGCACCACCGCTGGGGAGGGGGCTGCAGAGGGAAGAGGGCCTGGGGTCCTATTGCCCTCGCACCCCCCTCTCAGCCTGCACCACCTGCAGCTAATAAAGCTCCTTAACGAATCCTGCAGGCGTCTCTGTCCTTGGAGGGGCTGGGGGGGATAAAAGGGAGCACAGCACAGCTGAGCCTTGCTGGGGCTGCTGTGCGCTGTGAGACCGGGAGCAGCAGAGGGGTTGGGGTGGGCGCAGGAGCAGAAGGCATTTGGGTGGGCTCTGCCCTGTGGTCTGGAGGAGCTCTTTCCTGCTTCTTGTTGGCAAAGCTCGGCTCTGCTGCTGTTTATTAAGCTGTGGAGCTCCATTTCCCTCTCGGTGTGCTGATATTAAACGATTTGTCATGCACTGAAGAAACAGAAGCCTGGTGTCAGCAGCACTGGGGGCACGCAGCTGGAGTTGGGGGCTTCGCCACGGACAGGAGATGCGATCGCATCGAGTGAGCAGCACAGCAGCCCATAAATACAGCAGCACTTTGTCGGGGCAGAAATGTGTGCAGCTCCAGCCATGGGGCTCTGCTGGGAGCTCTGCTCCATCACGGGCAGCAGTGGCTCTGCTCATCTCTGCGTGTTGTGCTCGGCTGCTCCCCGCCAGGGAATGCATGTCGGGGTGGGAGGGGAGGATCAGCCAGCGGGTAATAAGCGTCTGCAGGAGGAGAGGGAAGAGCTGGGGCTGCGCTGAGGAGAGGAGCAGGCTGCAAATCACCTCAAACGGCGAGCAAACAAATGGCTGTTTGGCGTGGCAATTTGCAAAACCTAGAGGCAGGCCGTTAAAAATAACAGCTTTTATTGGAAGAGATTCATTTCGCTGCGTTGATGGGAAACGTTGGGAGCAGGAGATGGAGCGGGGAGAGAGGGGAGCAGCGGGGCTGGGAGCTGCACCCGCGGGCACAGCACTGCCACCTGTGTGCAGGATCGCTCTGTTCTGCATCACAGACCAGGTGAGGCGGCCGCAGCCGGTGCCTCCTGGCCTCGTGGTTCTCTATGGTGTGCTCAGCCTCCAGACGGTGGGTAGCTGAGGAGCAGCACCGTGGGCTCTGGCACAGGCGGGCCTGGTGGCTGTGCCTGGGCAACAGGTTTTGAGCAGTGCTACAGCAATCCTGCAGCAATCCCAGCAGAGCTTTGGAGACTGAAGGGAACGTTTCGCCCACCGCCTCTCCTGCCTTCCCTCATCGGGTGATCAGCTCTGAAAGGCTCCCCTGGACCAAATGCATGATGTTAAGTGCTGTGTGGACTGAGGAAGAAGCACGAAGGGTAAAAGCTGAGCTGCAGCCTTGACCTCTTGGTGAAAAGCCACTGAGCTGCGTTCCTCATGGAAAAACAACCAGGAGCAAAGCCTAAGCAAAACCAAGGTGAGGGAAACCACCTCAGCAGCCCCCGCACTGCACTCCAGATGCTCAGCCAGGATCCCTGGCAATAACACACAAAGCTGGTCCCATGTAACAACCCATTTATTTCATTGCATTTTCTATTTCTGAGCTTGCTTCTGAAATGAGAGTGGAGATCTGCCCTTCTGTGTTACCAGCATCAAACTTTCACAAGGCTCTGTCTGCGAGCAGTCGGCTGCCAGAGGCCACGTGGGACGAGGCTGATGAGTTTGGGGTGGATGGAGCAGTGCCTGCAGGGCTCGGGGCAGCCCCAGGTGAGTGCAGCAGGACCTGCAGCCTTGCACCAAATGTCATCGTCTGGCCACATGCACGCAGCCAGCAGCCTGATGCTTCTCCTTGGGGTGGGCGTTAAGGATTGGAGAGGCTTGAGAAATAGCCTGCAAGAAATGGCAGGCAATCTGGGAATAAGGGGGACTCTTAAATCACTTGCAAGTTGTAAATCAAGGCTGGCTGTTTATCTAAAGGATCTGCAGCGGCTCAACGGCAAGAATCAGGCAGCACGATTCATTTGGCCTGGCTTAAATAACTATAAGGGAAAACCTGGCTATTGCTAAGGGGAAAACAGGATGCTGCTCTCAGTGATACTGGTGAGGCATTCCCTGTAAACGGATATAACTGTTGTTCTTGATTTCAGTTAATATCAGAAGAGGATTTCTAACGTGCCGCCTCTCCAGGAGGGTGAAGCATTAGTTTTCAGATGGCAGAGATGTCCCAGGTGGGGACGGGACACAACAGCTGTAGGGGCAAGGGGTGCCGGTCTGCAGGGATGTCACCCAACCACCGAGTGCTGGGAAGTCATGTCTGGAAAACAACTCTTTGTCCTGCAGATCTGGAAAGAGCTGTGCTCTGACCCTCCGATCTCCTCCAGCACAGCGTGCAAAGTGCAAACCCGGAGGAGCTGGGACGAGGCACCCGCCTCACCTTCACACACTGCTTAAAGAAAACCTTTCACCCACGGGGAAAAGGCGCCTCAGTCGGGACCCAAACAGGGCCGTGGTTTCCCCTGCAATGACGCTGGGCATCGCTGCTGGGATTCTCCCAGGTGAGAGCTGTATGGCGGCGGTTCTCCTCTCTGCCAGCTGCTGTGAAGGTCCTCACGGAGGAGGTGCCCTCTGTGCCCCTGCGCTCTCCTGTTGCTGCAGCTCCTCCAGCAGAAGCAGGATGTTGTTGGTGAACTCATCGCGCTGCCTCCCCATCCCACGCAGCTTCACGGGCTGCAGGCTGGCGTGAGGAGCCTCGTATGGCTGTGGGCAGCACACCTCAGTCAGGAACAGCCAGGTGCTGTCAGGGTCCACACGCATTAAGTGGTGGAAAACGCTTCAGAAAGCAATGGGAAGAAAGGAGAGATGAGTAAAGTCTTTTTTTTTTTCTCATTTACATCCAGTGGGGTCATTATAAGCAGCCCAGGAACGCATTGGCTCTGTCTGCAACCTACACAGCTTTCCAGGTTGGCCTCTAAGAGCTGAATGCTGTTCTGAGGGTCTGTCTTCCAGTCTCCCCCACTCTGATTTCTTATGAACTGCCTCTACATTTTCCCCCTTCTACACGGCGTTTTCAGAAAGCTGAGTTCCTTCCCTTGCCTGGTGCTCGCTGGCTGTGCTGGTGGGAGCAAACTGTGCTGACTGCAGGGAGCAGCAGGTCCCCTCTGTCTCCCTGGCTTACGGTGGGTGGCTGCACAGAAATCATCCCCATTCCTTCAGCCTGGGATGGATCACAGCAGGCAAGGAAGATGAATCACTGGGAAGTCAATGTGGGAATGCTGTGCTCCTGCCATCCATCTCCCCAGCTTCCACTCCTATTTTCACAGCACAGAGCTCCTGGTCTCCAACCCTTCCCCAAGGGATCTGCTGCTCCCCAGACAACTCCACTGCCTCTCATGCCCACAATGGCTCACGGCCTGGGATCATCTCCTGTAACCCGGACTGCTGTGCAGCAGCTTCAAGAACAACTGGACTCTTGCAGTTCCAAACTCTTTGGGTAGTATCTAAGCAACCTGTTTCCATGGCAAACAAACCTGGGGTTAATCCAGGTTTGTTTTCTGTTGTTGGTTTTTTTTCTTTTTAAGTTCAATATCATTTCATTGAATGCTGCCACGTGCAGGTGGCTGTCTTAGTGGGTTTCAGCCCAGCTTGCAAATGACAGCTGTTAGTAAGAATCCAATAAGCTGCACAGTCAAAGCAAAGGATGTCGTTAATGCTGTGTAATCAAATATGGTATCTAAAAAGATCCCCAAATTGCTCCAATTTGTTCCAGTTGTGTGAACCAACTGGTTCTTATGGCACAGGGCAGTGAGGCTGTTCTGATAACAGGGCTTTGCCCAGGCTCAGAGCAAAGCCATGGCACAAAAATGGGCTGGCAGAAGAACCAGCCTGCCTGGCTTTCGCAGCTGTGCTGGGTAATAACTGGAGATGGGTCACTGCAGGCTTCAGCACGAGCAGGGAAATCATTTCTGTGCCTCAGAAAAAAGCATTCCTCCCCAGAATGGTGACGGAAAGGTCAAATGGGAAACTTCCCAGGCTGTAAACATTTATTAAAAAGAAGTGTAAATTTCACAACAGTCACTTCAAGCTGAGAAAAATGCCCAGCTATTTGTAAAGCGCTGACATGGGCCAGTGACAATTTCTTCATCTCTCTTTTTTTTCCCTTTTCCTTCAGGGTTTGATGTTCTGTTTTTTCCCAAGCTGAGGAACTTAGGGGTGATGCCATTTAGAAGTGGATCAGGTGCTCAAATCCACGTTTTGGTTTGCACCGTTTCCCCCCCCCCATCTCATTCCTGACCCCTCACAGTGCAGCCCCTCAGCTGCACGATGTCTGCTCACCTTCCTTGAAGGCATGCTGCCTCGTTTTCCATCAAAGCAAAGCTGTCCCTATGTTCCCTGCTTTTCCCAAACCTTGGTGTTTCGGTTTCTTAAACCAAGATTTGGGTAATGCTTATCTCCTGGAATACTACCAGCAGTCATAGGAAAGCCCTGCTTTCCCTGCCTCAAACACGCTGCAGTTCTTCTTTTCCCAGCATCTATTTTTGCCCGTTGAGTTCTGCACAAAGCTGCATTCACCAAATTCACTTACTCCCACTGCTTCATCCAATAAAACTACGGGGTCCCATAAATGGGATTAAATGGCCTCCCTGGAGCACCGTAACGTTCCTGGAAGACAAAAATCTACTTATTTTTTTTGGTGATGGCAGCACCTGGGCCCAAAATCGCTGCTCAGCGCTTCGCTACAGAACCTTCACTTTAAAATCAGGCTTAGACAATGAGGGGAGTTATTGCAGCTGGCTTTGGATGAGCTGACCTTCCTCCTGGCAGGTCACAACTCATGAGCAGCATAAGAAACCAAAAAGGTGAGCAAAAACCAGTTAGCATCAATCAGCATGGCACGGGGGCTCCAGACATCCTTTTACCCTGTATGATTTTGGTAGTGATAAAGCTGAGTTATGCTGGCACTCGGGCTGCAGCTAAGATTAGTTCTGTTCTATCTGTTTTTAGAAGCATTTAAATTGCAGAATATTTCATGTAGCAGGCTGATGATTTGCCCTTGCCTAAATGCACATCATATGGCTAATTCAGTCTTTCCCCCCTCCATCCCTAGCGTGCGTGTGAGAAATTACACAGCTTTTCAGCCTGCTTTGTTAATGATTTAAAAGCTTAAGTTTCCAAACAGATAAATCCTGGCGTTCTGCTTTCCACGCCAGCGTTGCTTACACAGATGAACATTATATTGTATCAAGGATATGCAAGCCTACAGCAAAGAGCCCCTTTGCAGAACAAATGCTGCTGAAGCCTGCTGCGATGCCATAAAAGCCACTAAGGTAAAAATAAACTGACTCTCACCAACTCCGGAATACAAACAAAGGTATGGCTGCAGTTCTGAAGCTCTGTCTGTCTCAGCTGCTGCCCAGCCACACAAAAGCTCTCGCACACCCCTGGGAGGCCTGCACTCAGGTGAAAGGGAGCTGACAGCTTTTCCCTTTTTAACAGCCTGCCCTCTGAAATCTGCTGTGCCTGCTGAACCCTGCCTGCTCGCAGCGGGCTGCCTCTCCCATTAGGGGAGGGAAGGTGGCCACACAAAGAGGGTGGCTCTTCCTCATCTTCAGCAGAAACAGAGACGTGTGGCTTTCTTATTCTTTTCCTGTGTTCTGTAACTGGACGCGTTTTGTCTGCTGAAATGTCTGCCCTTGTTTCCAGGTGACAACATATGGCAGCAGCCATTTCTTATCCTGACAGCAGGAACGTGTCGAGTAGGATTTTGAACAGCAACTGGCAAAGTGTGTCTGTCAACGTCTCATAGGGCTAATGCGTGTTCACCTGAACTGTTTGTGCTCTTTTAACCTCTCCCAGCCTTTGCAGAGCAAGACTGGTGCCAAGACCGACAGCGACCTAAGCAACACAGGTCCACCTGGCTGAGCCTGGGGGGAACAGGCCTTTTTTCCTGCCTAGCTATGGGCTGGCAGGTAGAGGTAAGCCATTTAGCTGGACACTACGGCAGAGCTGTTCTGCCAGGTCTGATCCACGTGGATAATTTATTTTGAGTAACACCTGAGAAATTCTATGAGAGACTCTTTTCTACGTCAGATGGAGACGTGCTGGGAAAAGGAATGAGAAAGGAGCAAGAGGAAAGGGGTTGCTGTGTTTCCCCCCTCTCCCCAAATTACTTGTACACCAGATAGATCTGCATCTAAGAGATGTTACCTCTGGGCAGCTTCTTGCAACTTCATGGGCTGCTTGGCACTGAGGTAAACCAGGCAAGCATCTGCCACTTTATTCAGGTCACTCTCACCTGCAGAAATGGAACAGAAAAGAAGGGTAGGAGGTAACCTACTCAGCTGCTGCCACCTAATAGAATCTGCTCTAAATTGGCAGCAATGGGCTTCTGAGCCTTTGAACTGTCTGACCCAGAGCTCTTCTGACCTCTCCTCTTGAAAATCTTGCTGTGGAGCCAGGAAAGCAATCAAGAGTATTGAGAGAGGAAAATAGCAGCCAGCCAGCAAGCATTCTCCCCCATCAAAGTCAGCTCCAGAAATTTAACCTAGAAGAATTTCAGAGAGTTTCGTTCCACAGAAGAACAATATGCTGCATGTAAAGGGTCATCCAGAGAGATACCTCAAAATGGAACCAGTCAGCTTAGCCAGAAGTTTCACCTGGGTGCTGGTGTTCAGGTGAGAACAAAGCACTGCCCAGCAGGTCTGACTGCAGCAACTCAAACATTCCACTTCACACACGTTTTAATGCACATTCTAATGCACACACAGGGCGAGTTGTCAGATTCTGTGTGGTATTGGGAAACTCTCTGTTGGGGAGTGAAGAGTAACAAGACCCTCCAGAAAGAGGACAGATTAAGGCCCAGCAGGATGGGATGAATCTGGAGATCAGTCTGTGGGGCACCAGAAGGGTGGGAATCCAGTGCAGGCCTGGTTAGTCCTGACAAGAGGAGTTACAGCACACAGGGATGTCACACAGTCCACGCTTCCCCTGCTACTCACCCATGTCCAGCTTCTCACACAGGGAACCCAGTCCCTGCAACACAGCCAGCTGTAACTTGAAGGCAAGAGTGTGGTTGTACACAGGCCCAGCTCTAGCACTCGCTGCAGCTTGGCTGAGGAGGGAACTGGTCAGCTTAGGCAGGACATCTTTGGAGAACCTCTGCCTCAGAAAGTCTCCACACTTTTGTGCCAGGGTACACAGCACCTAGTGGAGAAACTTCAGTTACTGGAGGTTAAGTGCACCCACAGGTCTGTGAGTTGGCTGCTCCAGATTACTGCACTCAGCAGCAGCTCTCTGAGCAACACGTTCTCTATTGATTATCTTTACAGGGGGAAGGAATGTGACCACAGCTGCCCCCACCTCCCAGGTAAAGCAGAAGCTAAATGTTTGACAGAGGCTGGGTGAGCTGCACCTTGCTGCTCAGTTTCACACTGCTAACTTCCTGGGTCTTCTCCTCTCTCTTAGCAAGGCAAAGGTAAGGGTGGTTTGTGAGGGCCTATTGAGAACTGCTGGAGGAGCCTCTGATGGAAGATGCTTTTCAAGAGTCAGTCCTGCACGGTGATCTTGCCCTTGTTTTAGAGCAGGCACACGTGACGTACGGCTACTCTGAAATTCCAGTGCATGGCTTCTTGAATTTGGGGAATCAAAACTCTCCTTTTATTCCCACTGAAGGATTTGAAAATGAGTCTCATTCTGCACAGCAGAGTAAGCCCAGGGCAACTCTGGAGCTGTCAACCTCAGGCACTGCGTTTTTTGTGCAACTTGTGATTTAGGAAGAGAATGCTGTCAGTTGGCATGGCCAGGAAATCCTTTAAAATGTTATTATGAGGCTAAGTCTGCACTTAACCTCTTCCCTCCCCTGCCAGTGTTTCAATTGCAAAACATTCCCCTCTCTTCAGACTAAGACTTCCAAAAGGGGTTGCTGAGATTGTGCTTCCAGCAAGGGTAAGCTGCACTGTACAGTATCAAGATCTTATCTGTGGACATGCTGTGGTTAAGAGGGCTACAAACCTACCCAGTGCAGGGAGGTGATCCTGTTTTCTGAACCACACTTAAAAAAAAAAAACATCACAAAAATGATTCCATAAAGTCAGAGTTTCTCCCACTGGCCACAATAGCTTGTGAGCTGCTTGCCTTCTAAGCACCAGCTTGAAGGCTGTTGGCAAAGATTCACTGTTGTACCTTGAAGGCTCTCAGCACTGCCAGAGGGTCATCGCTAATCAGCCGAGTGACAAGAGCTGGCCAGACACGATGAGCCATGGGAAGCAGATGGTTTCTGTGAGGATGCAGCACAGTCACACAGAGCTCCAGCACGTCCAGGACCTGTGCACAAGGGATAGGAAACGGAGCTTCAGAACGCTGCGGCGCCAGGCGTTCAGGTGGATGCCCAGCCTCACAGCAGGCAGCAAGGACAAAGAAAGATGCTAACACAGAAGGGTACGGTTTCACCTCAGCAGGAGCTGGGATAACTGAGCACTGCTCAGAGCGTTGGCCTGCTCTGAAATCAACACGCAGCACAGTGATGTAACTCACGCAGGGGTACAAGGCCAGGCAGAAATAAGGACAGGATCTCTAGCCGGATCCTGCAGGCTGAGCTGTGCTCAGAACCCCACTGTTCCTGTTGCACAGCAGCAGGAATCACCTCATAGGGCTGAGGCTGCTGTAGTAAGAATCTGGGTTATGCCTCACTGCTGCATTTTTCTGTCTTGCTTTGCAGTTTAAAAGGAGGACACCTTCAAAGGATTTCATAATTTAAAGAAAAAAAAAAAACAGGCTTCTAGCTTTGCTTATCACAACCCCAGCAACTTCTGAAATATTTGTTAGTCTGTGAAGTCTACAGCCTGAAGTAGGAGGATGGGACAAAAACGCTTCTCCTTCCTCCACCAAAGGCTGAGGCATGATGGCTTCACTGTGAGCACCAAGGAAACGTGCTCTCACAAAGCCACCCTTAAGATCACACGCAGCCTGGCTGCCATTCCTTGCACAGAATACTTTCAGAAAACTCTCTCCCTTTTCTTGCTGACGCTTGGAGGGCCTGTCCTGAATATGTCAGCACTAATCTTGAGACAGCAGGAAGCCCCACGTGCATTGTGTACTCTGAGGAGGCTACCAGCCCCTCCAGGGGCACCACCTGCCCCTACACCACCGTTCACTCACCTTCAGCCTCACACGGAGGTTCCTGTCAGACAGCAGATGGATGCACCTCTCCATCACATCTTTGGCCAGCTGAGCATGGTTTGGCAGTGCAGTTTCTCCTTCTGTGTCAGAGTTGCTTGGCTCGGGCTTAGCAAGGGGGGGAACCTCGTCTGGAGGACAAAACTGTTACTGAAACCATGAAAATGACTTGGAAATTCTGGGAGATCAGAAAACTCACCCACGGCTACTCTGCAAATTCCCAAATGAGACCTTTGGCATTTCTGAGCATGTTTAGATATAGTCAAGTATATGCTTGAGCTCTGCGACTTCAATGGCAGATTCAGACTGTGGGACTGAGGAAGTTTTGCTTTCTTCACTGGACAATGCAATTGATCTGACATTTGCAGCCTCTCTTCACCACAGACTTCTTTATTTCCCATTGATTTTTATTAAAAATGAAAAGCTTGGATATTTAAAGATGAAGTATTTAAAGGTCAGGATTGCAGCATAGCCCAGTAAAGACTACAGAGTTCCCTACATGAATGTCTGCAGGGCCTTCCAAGGCCAGGTGGGAAAGAAGAAGCAGCATTATGAGACAGGAGAAAATGGTATAGGGATTCCTGGGGGAGGGTGAGGAAGCTGAAATAGGATTCTGTCACGAGTTAGTGACAGGATTCTGAAAAGGGGTAAGTTTGGGTCCTGGACTCTGTTACAGTGGTCTTTTATGAGTGAGGAAATACAGTTTTTTTTCTCCCCAAGAACATAACAAAGCAAGAACACCAAGCAGCACCTCACAGGAGCTGCAATCAGCTCTGAGCAAACCTGGGATTGTCACGAGCACATCAACCTTTCAACCCCACCCAGAGATCTTCAACTGACAAAAGGAAGCCTCAGAAATCACCGTCTTTCTCTAAGCTGAAGATTCTCAGCTCCTGTACTGACCTGCCTCCTCGTCACCCGAGTCAGGAAGGTTGCCCTCTGCAATCTGCTTCTGCTTGATGTAGTCGAGGAAGAATCGCTCCATTTCTTGACTTGTTATCTCCTGCTGTACCTGGGACACAGTCCTGCTCTGCCTCTCCTCAGCCTGCCTCCGCTGGTGCTCCTTGCTGCAGGATGGCCCAAACCACTGGACTGCAAAAGAACTGGTGCATCACTAAGCATTCATAACTCCTTCCTGCAAGACAACAGGCTATCACAGTTTCCTTAATATGAACATGGCTTTTAAGTGTGGGATTGAAGTGCGTAATCAGGCAGAAGCTGTCGCATCACCAGGGCCTCCTGTGACTGTCAAAACCCTGCTGGACACAGCAATACACCCCATGTGCTTCTACAGAACAATTATGGGAGGAGTAAAATTACCCTTTTTGAACCACACCCCCATAACTCTGCAGGCCAGAAAGTGGTTATTATTGCCCATCAGCAAAGAAACTGGTTATTATTGCCCATAAGTAAATGTTGCAGTACCTCAGCTACTTGAAACTTCCCATGGCGAGTCCAAATGCCAAAGCCAGGGACCTTTAGTCACAGCAACACTGAATTATGCAAAGTAAACATCACTTAGATACCTAGAGCTGCCATTAAGGAGTGGAGGACACCGAGGAAGGTAGAAGCCTGGTCACTGTAAGACTGATCCAGTGCAGACAGGACATCTTGGATAACGTCTTCTACCAGTGGCAGCAAGCTGGCATCCGAGTGCCTCAGCATCGTGCTCAGGACCTGGGCAGCATGTGGCTGGTGTGCCACCTGGCGCAGGTTCAGGGAAATCCCATTCACCAGATAGTCAGAATTCTCATTAATCAGACTCTGCACACAGTCATAACCGCAGGCCTCGCATATGTCTACCAGCGTCCCCTGTGCCGTCTCACTGATGAGCAGAGTTCTGTCACCGGCCTTTTCCAACACTGGGTAGAGAGCTGACAGCAGAAGCAGGCGGAATTCTCCCCCCAGGACAGCTGCAAAGCAGCCCACCCCCTCCAGCTGGATGCAGAGCTGCCACACGTTGCTGTTCATGGTGCGCGTCGTTACGTGAGGGTCCGGGGATGGCAGAATGCTGCTGCATGCAGCTCCTGGGAGGGCAGCAAGTCCTGAGCGCGGCACAGAGAGCTGCTCGTGGCCGATTTCCTCTGTGTCAATGCTAGTGATCAAATACCAGTTTGCCTGGTCTGTGTACTCCTCAAGAATGGACGTTACGGATGCTTTGAGATCATCCATGCTCAGCGAAACTTCCCTTTCCTGAAGGACATCCACCCCCATGCCAGCAGCTCCCACAATCAGCTCATTGAGGACCATGGCAGCCTGCTTTCGGTACACGGCAGACTCGCTGTACAGCCCCATGAAATGATCCACGAGCAAATAGATGTTCCCATAGTAGCCGAGAACACGACAAACTTGCTGAAGGAGCTGGAAAATTTTTTCCTCCGTGAAGAAGCGGAAGTATTTCCTTTGACTTCTGCCCTTCTGCACGCCGTGCTGCACGGAGCCTGAGGGGTCGTACCCACCCACACAGCCCCAGTGTCTGTCTTCCACTATCTTCACATCCGTCACATCCAGCTCCAGAACCTGCATCAGTGCTTTGGACAGGCGGTGGAGGTGGGATGCAGAGTTGAGGACAATGTTAATCTTGGGGCCCAGCAGCTTCAAGTAGCCAAGTAACAAGCTCAAAGTGGAAAACTTGCCTGCGTCATCCTGAGAGTTCATCAGGCGGGGAAGGGCTGTGGCAAGGGAATGGAGGTTCTCTGAGAGAACATCAGCGAGAGCCCTGTTCTGTGTTATCACCTGCTGCTCTGCAATGCCTTGCAGCACTTCGTTACACCTGCTTTGCACTTCGCTGTTCTCATCATTAACCAGCCCCACCAAGGCCTTCAGAAGGTGGGTGAACGAGTCCACCAGCGACAGCCTGCAGTTGCTCAGCAAGTGATGGACAAGTTCCACCAGCTCCAGTCTCACTCTCCAGTGAGAGTGAACCGAAGACAGTTCCACGATTTTATGAAGGAGGAGGGAGAGTTTTTCTGACGTACTTTTGCTCCACTCAGGCCCTCTATGGACAATCAGTTCTGCTATCCTACTTTGTTCTACCGGCGGCTTTTCTTTCTGCTTCGGGACTCTGGCTAGCTGCTCATCAGCCATTACCGAGACAACGACCTGATAAAAGAGTCTGATGGCAGAAACAGTGATTCTGTGCCCTTGTTTGACATCGCCAGCAATAATCCGAGACAGCGCAAGAGAAACGCCGGGCAGAAAAGAAGCAAACAAATCCCCGCATCGCTGTGCCTGCTCCTCGCGTAGCCACCGGTGCTCCTGGCACTCGCCCTGCAGCAGCAGGACCTGCAAGCACTCCAAAGCGGACAGCTTAATTTGCTTCGCCCTCTCTCGCTCCGCCAGACCCAGGAGCAGAGATACGGCGAAGCCGAGGAGCGGGAGGCAGGAAGGCCGGTACAGAGCGGCGACGGCATCCCTCTGAGCAGAACGCATCAGGGCGAGCAGCGCCTGCAGCGCGGCCAGCTGCAGCTCCTCGGCCGGTGCCGGGGCTCCGTGCGGGGCGGGCAGGCAGGCGCAGAGCTCGGACAGCAGCTCCCGCAGCAGCCGCGGGTCGGTGACGCGGGTGCCGAGCAGCACGGCACGGAGGCACCGCAGCACGCGCTGCACCACGCGCTCCCGCTTGGGCCCGGGCACCTTGAGGGCGAAGCGCAGCGGGAACAGCACGTATTCCTGCAGCTCCTGAAGGGCCCCCGCGCCCACCGCCGCCAGCCGGGCCTCCAGCTGGGCCACGTTCTCCACCGTCTGGGCCTTGGTCAGCTGCACGCAGGCGGGGCGCAGCGCCCCGAAGGCCTCCTGCGGGGTGTCGAACACGGCCATGGCGGGGCGCCCCTCGGAACGGAGCCTCGGGCCGGGCGGCGGGCAGCGCCTACCTGCTCCCGTAGCGAGGCCCCCGCGTGCGGGAAGTGACGGGGGCGCGGCGCGGGTCGTCGGCGCGACAAACGGCCCGAGAGAGATCAGCGGGGAGAGCGCCGCTAGAAAAGTCGCGGTTGCTCGCGCTGCGCGTGCGCGTCCTCTTACTAAAAGGCGGCGCGCGTTCGCGGCGTCTTGGCGGGCTCCGTCGGCGGGCCACGCATGCGCCGCACGCCGCCCTCCCGCCCCGCTCGGCGGTCGCGGAGCCGCTTGTCCCTTCTGGCGCCCCGTAGACGCTGCCCTTTGACCCCGCGCGGCGGGGTGAGAGGGCGGGCGGCCATCTTGTTGCACCGGGTTGCCGTCGGTGCGGCCGCGTCGCGCCCTCCCCCGGGCGGAGCAGGCCCGGCGCGGGGCCGGCCCGCCGCCATGTCCTCCTTCTCGGAGTCGGCGCTGGAGAAGAAGCTGTCGGAGCTGAGCAACTCCCAGCAGAGCGTGCAGACGCTGTCGCTGTGGCTCATCCACCACCGCAAGCACGCAGGGCCCATCGTCTCCGTCTGGCACCGGGAGCTCCGCAAAGGTGGGCGCGGAGCGGGCCCGTAGCCCTGCCTGGGGCTTCCCCTCATCCCGCTCACCTTCGCATCCATCCCCACTGTGGGCCGCCTCCCGTCCGCCTGCCCGGGGCCGGGTCAGTGCGGCTGCGGCCTGAGGCGATGCTCCCCGGCCCTAGAACTCACGCGGAGAGCAGAACGTGGGGATTTGGAAAGAGAAAAGGAAGCTTTTGGTTTTGAGCCATAGAACGATTGGGTTGGAAGAGGCCTCACAGTTTATGTGTTTCCAACCTCATGCTCTGGGCAGTGATGCCACCTGCTAAATCATGGGTTTGGATCTCTGTTGCTGAGCTGTACGAAGGCAGCCAGAGTTAAGCAAAGTAAAAGTAGAAATCTGTGAAACTGTTTGTTAGCGCTGTCCAGAAACGCTCTGAACTCGCTGTGCTTAGAGCTGGATTCAAGTTTACCTTATGAAGCACCACTGACTTCCCAGAAAACTTTGCAGTGAGTTTATGGGGACACTGGTGGTGTTCCTGAGGGAGCCCTGAAAGCAGCTGCTGCCACCTCTGACATCCTGTGTGATGCTGCAGGAACCTCCACACGACTGTTGGTTGGTGCCCTTCCATCCAGGATGGGCTTCCAGAGGTGTCAGTGGGGCCTGCTGTGAGAACAAGAGCTCTGTTTTCTCTCTCTACTGCTGTGCTCAAGAGAGCAGCACCTCCCATGGCTTCAGCCTGTGGTGAAATAAGGTCTGGTGGTGCCACAATGGGAAAAGCTATGGGATAAGTTATTTCAAAACAGCAGTGTCTGAAAAAAAATCTGAGTTTTTGCAATAGGATTCTCCTTTCATTCAGTTCTGAATTAGTTGCATACCAAATTGTTGTAGTTTTTTTTTTTTTTCCTGAATCTGATGAACAGAAAGAATCTTACTACATTACACTTGGGTTAGAGCAGCTCTTTTTACACTTTCCTAGAATTAAACTTAGTGTTTTCTTCAGAGATGAGGTGTTATACAAAAAAGGCTTAAACTCGTGTTTGTTTTGAGTTAGCTAGGAGAAACCAAAATAAAACACAGAATTGAAGAGATTAAGGGCTGCTTGACTTGAAAGCCTCTGATTTGTCATGGTAAAATTGAAATCTTTTTAGATTTGTTTTTAGGCTAAAAACCTGTGAGTCACTTTGAAAATAATGCTAATGATTTTGGGTCAAAAAATGAGAAATAAATGCAAATTCTTTTTTTTTTTTTTTTTTTTTCCCTCCTTTCAGCAAAATCAAGTAGGAAACTTACTTTCCTATACTTAGCAAATGATGTCATCCAGAACAGTAAGAGGAAAGGTCCTGAATTTACCAGGGAATTTGAATCTGTTCTTGTGGATGCTTTTTCTCATGTTGCCAGGTATGTTGTTGCATTATGTATTTCTTCAATGTTTCTCAATAGATTTGTGTTCTTGTCATGCTAAGTCTAATTAATTGACTTCTTTGAAGCATTGGGAATGTTCCCACCTTGTTTCTAGTAGAGATCAGGTTCATCCTGCTTTGCACCTAGGAACTGTTTTGTGGTCGTATTTCTCTGTGGGGAAATGTGCATAAAGTTGTGAGGCAACTGATTCATGACATCTGTGCTTTCTGTGCAGCTCCTGTATGCTTTATTTTAATCGTTACCAGAAGATCCTGAAGTTCTGTTCCATGGGTAGATAAAACTGAACAGTTGCATCTGTTTGCTGGAGCTGCTTAATGAATGCCTTTTCTTCTGTCTCTAAAACAGACCTGGTATCTCAGGTTGCAGTGCCCTCATCGTTCTTCTGGCTTGGGTGTAGTTTCTTTTGTTTTATTGGTTGTTTTAATGGTTATCTGATCATTGGCTTCCTTGCCAGATAAAGGAAGGATTTCATACATAAAAGGGAAGATGTGAGGCAGCTGCAGTTCCAGTAAGGATAAACTATTGCTTAGTTAAGATTTTCCCTAAATAGTGTAATAAGTCTTATTATCTCAGTTAAACAAGAGCTTCAATGTTCTGTGCATTTAGTGGTATATTGTTCTGGATGGCTGTCTAACTTTCAGTGTGCTAAATGAGTATGTGTAAGTGCCTAATGAGCCAAACAACCTGCTTTTTAATTGGGATGTTATTGACTGAAACAACTGTTTGAAGTTAGCACTGAATTGTAAGCATGTCAACTTGAAGGTGTTTTATAACTAACTGTTCTTGGAAGTTCTGAGAGATGTTGGGCTCCTTCCCTGAAAGCTGTTCTTGCCCATACACTGGGTGGGAATGTGGGGTGCTTTCAGGCAATCTCTGGTTCCAGCAGAAGGGGAAAATTGATCACAAATGTGTTTTACAGAGTCTGTCTTAGACAGTGAATCTCTCCAAATGTGTGAGCATTGCCATGGATGCAGGTGCTAGCTTGGAAGATGCTCTCTTAAAGTGCTCCATATGTTTTTCAGCTGAACAATAATTATTTTCTGATCTTTGAGCAGAGAAGCAGATGAGGGCTGCAAAAAGCCCTTGGAACGATTGCTTAACATCTGGCAAGAAAGAAGTGTGTATGGCAGTGAGTTCATACAGCAGCTGAAACTTTCTATGGAAGACTCCAATAGTCCCCAAACTAAAGGTAAGTGCATGTGCTTTTTTGTGGAGTATTTTACTTTCTTTTTTAAACACAGAGTGATGGTGAGAAGTTAAGCTCTGGGTTGCTGTAGTTGCGTTGCTTTCAGGGTTGGTCATGGAGATTCGTCAGAATTCTCTTGAGAGAAGTGTGATTCTATAAAACTTGCTGTTCTGGTTTGCAGGTGTGCTGCCCTGTAGCTGTTAGTGAGCCTGCATGTAATTTCTGCCTCTGCACGTGCAGGTGGGGGAATGCACCAGGGCTGGTGTGAAAACAAGCAGGCAGGGTGGAGGGAACTGTTTGTTCACAGCAGTTTGACGTTGTCCTGCTCTAAATGTCTGTGAGTAGTTAGCTGGGTTATTATGGTGGTTCCTTCTGCATATTTACATTTTATTACGATTTGGCAAGGGCTTTTTTATATATGAAAGCTGGAATGAAAGCTGGCATATATTCCCAGAGGCTTGTGTCTTTTTTCTTATACCAGCTGGAGTCATTTGAGGAGAAAGTAATAACTTCCCATAATTTCTTATCATCAGAAAGATGAGAAACTTAGTGTAAATTTGTTGTATTTACTGTATTTTTATACTGCTTTGACAGATACTGCCTGTTCTGGGGTGTCTGACAGTATTTGCTGGGTTTACTGTAATGAGGAGCAGGTGGCAACAGGATACCTGAGCTGTGGAAAGTGAAGCTCATTACAAATGAGTGCTCTGGTCAAGGGAGTTTGTTCGCTGCAGCTGAAGGTGGTGTCAGCATCTTTCTGTAAGCTGAAGATTGATGCTTTGACCAAATTTTGCTTGGCTGCCATAGAGGAGGTATGATGCTTTGTGAGACAGCTTCGTTATTAATAAAGTACTCTTAGATGGTGAAAACAAGGAAGAAAGCTAAGGTTGGTAATGGTATGGAATGAACGTGAGGGCATGAGCAAAGTATGTGAAGGCGTCTAAGGCTGCAGTTTGGAGGGTTTTCAAGTGCTTCAGGCAAAATTACTGAATGAGTGCTTTAGCAGCTTACAACAAAAGCCTTCATCCCCAGTGTCTGCTTTTTCTTTTGGAGCCCTGACCTGACCTTTCTTTGGAGCAGCTGACCTGACCCCAGGGCTTGTCTCTTCCAGCAGGGCCTCCCATGCAGGTCTGTTCTGGGGCTGGGAGGTGGGGAAATGAGTTCTGGGAGGGCTGAGGCAGTTGTGGTCTGGAAGTGGAATCGTTCATTTTGTGTTCTTTCCAGACTGGGCGCGAGGCCTAAGACAACTGTTTGTCAGGAAAGGATGGAACTTAACATTCCTGAGTTCTTTTCAAACTGATTAGCTTGAAGCTGTTGATTTCTTAGGTCACCTAGATAAATGTTTGATTTTTTAGCTAAACAAAATGATACAGTGCATCCAAGAAACACAGCTGTGACTTCCAGGTGAACTGGCAATGAACTGTTGTTCAGTATCATTGGCTGTTGGATGGAGTCAATCAGTGCTGCTACTGTTACCCTAAGGACTTAACAGTTGATAGGAAGTGCAGCTCTGAGAGAGCTTTGTGGGAAAGAGTGAAAATGCAGTTGTTCAGTTGGTGAGGACCTTAGCATTTGGCTGGGTACTTGAAGGCACAAATACGTGGTTTTCATTTGAGAGAACAGCCCAGGCCTTTTCAGAAGTGTGAGCATTGCTGCTTTGTCAGTTCCTCTGTGGTGGATTTTCTCATTTGGTTTTTTTAAAACAGCTTTCTTCCCTTAGTTGAAAAAACCCTTGGAGTTCTGAGATTTCTTTCCTTGTTTTGGCTGTCGTGTTCTCAAATGCAGCTTCATCGTGGTGAGCTCACGTTGCACATGGGTTGTCTGCAGCCTTTAGGTGAGCTGGTGTTTGCCTGGTGTCTGCTGGTCAGTTATCTGCATTGCAGAAGGCTTTGATGTAGTTACTCTATTCTGTTTTCAAATTGGTGAATGTAATCGAGGTGGATGACAGCTTTACAGGTATCACATGTGTCATGACAACGAGAAGTGATGGGCCTCCACAGCCCTTCTGTCTGCCTGCTTTTGTGAGCATCCGGGGTCGATGTAGCTCAGAGGTGGGGAGTGTCACCATCTTCAGATGGCTGCAGACTTAAGGCTCTTCAAAGCTGTAACGGGGTCAGAGCATCTGGTCCTGTGACAAGGAGATGCTTTGGTTCAGCCTGAGGGGTGGCAACTGGGGCGTGCAGATGATTCTCCACGTTTTCTCACACTGCAGCATGATTGGGTTGTGCTGCTTTCTGAAGAGGGTGGCTCTGCGCTGGTTGAAGAGCACCAGTTGTGTTTGGAGTTGTGAAACTTGCCAAAATTAAGGAGACTCCTGTATCAGAGAGGAAAGACATCTTTAAGGCTTATTGGGTGAATGTTCCAGCGGTGCAGCCTGTTTCTTCTTACCTTAGCAGCAGGGCCTCAGATAGACATTTATTCGTTTTGTACTGGGTTGAGATTAAAAAAAATCCCATCAGATGCTTGTTTTTAACTGAGCAAAGGTTTAAATTCCTAGTTATCCCGTTCTGTGTGTTCCTATCCTGTGTTCAACATGGGATCCACAGCCAGTTTCTCGTTGCTGTGATCCCGAGTGAAATCAAAGAAGCGTCTTTACCTCTCAAACCAGCCTGCAGGTGATGAGAACAAAGAGGTGGGTGGCCTAGGTGGGAAGATCTGCTTTGCCAGCTTGTGGGCAAAGTCTTTCTTTGCCACTGAAGTATTTGACACTGTAAGCTTTCTCGAGCCACAAGAGATGATTTGAAGACTGAAAAACCAGTTGGTGGAGGAATACCTTTACAGTTCTCTCTGGATTTTCCTGGCGCTACAGCAGCAACAAGATCAACAGCAATCTGGAGATTCACTGCAGAGCTGTTATGACAGCAATTGTCAGTTATTTTGGAGGAAAAAGTGCTTTGCTCTTTCTAAGGCTTTTAGGGAGCAGTTCAATTTCTGAGCTGTGAGGAAGACCCCAAAGGAAGCAGGAGAACTGAAATCCACTTGAGTAATGGCTTCTGTCGTCTTCATGTTGGTGTCAACAGCAGGCTCTTGATTTTCCTGGAAGGATCTTTCCATCTTCCACCGGGATACCCCGATTGTTTCAGAAGCTGTGTGCAATTCACTGCTGTTGTATTCTGATCGGTGTTAGATGCTCTCAGTGCTTTCTCTCTTTCTTGTTGGATTTGACGGGCTTTTTCATAGATGTAGATTGCAGTGGATAGATTACTTGTGACTAGTTTTTTTTGAAGGCTACCCAGGCAGGGTATGTTATAGTTTATGCCTGGCATCCTGTTGTTTCTGGGGTCCCTTTCCACCGTATGCTCTTGAGTTTGCAAATAAATGTATTTTTTTTTCTGTTGTGATGAAATGGAGATGGTAATTCCATATTCTTCAGGGAGGTCTTTTACTGCCCATCTTTACCACTGCTGAAGGGGGAAAAAAAAAGTGCCACTCCACACTTGTTGTGCTATTCATGCCCAAAATGGTACTGGAGGGCAGCCTGCTTTGCTCCTTTCTCACCTGGCCTCAGTGTCCCCTGCCTGCCATGCCCCCATCATGGGATGGCTGCTTTTGGGGCACGCCAGCTGGCTGCTGTTACTGAAGTCTGTGGGTGGCCAAGCACCTGTCTTCTGTAGAGTCTTTTCAGTCAAACTTATTCAGACAAAATTCAATGGAATGCCAGATCCTCTGTTAGTTGTTACCAAACATAAAACTGTGTCTTGTGGTGGAACAGTTGGCTGCACAGCAGGAGCTGTTTTTCAGCAATTTGAATCCCCGTTCTCATTCATGTTTTTGCTTCTGTGTGCACTGTGGTCATTCATTCTTGTATTGATTATCTCGTGTTTATCTTCTGTTGGTTAATTACTTTATGCTAAGTGCATACAAGTGGTAAATGCTGAGGGCTCCGTTGGCCGGGTTTGATCCAAGGATGTTCCCTGGACTCTGTCCTCTGCTTTTCTACAAATGAGCCTGACTTGTAAATTGTGGTGGCAAGTCTGAGGAATGGTCTGTCTTCTGAGGGCTCTGTAATTGGATCAAAGGCTGTGTTAAGACTTCTGACTCATTTAATAAACTGTCTTCTTTCAAGGCAAGATATGCTATGCTAAGGTTCATTCACCCCACTGTCTTGCTTTATGAAATTATTTCTGAAGTGTTATAGGTTCCCTGCTGGGAGATTGGTTCGTGCTCTGCCCATAGCTGCTGCTGCCATCACATCATGCTGCAGAGCTTGAGTTTGACAGAGCTGTCCTGGAGTCTGTTGTGACGGAAGAGTGAAAGGTTGAATAACCAGCAGTTACTCAATTGATTGTGGGGCTGCAGCGAGCGTATGCTTGATGCAGGGAACAACTTGAAACTCTTCTGTCCTTATGTATCGTGGGATCCATGCTTCATTTCTACCGGTAGAAAATCCTTACCAGCATACATAGTATAACTGGGGAAACCTAGCAGTGTTGAAGACCTGCCATTTATAGGTAAATTAGGGCATTTAGGTGCCTTTCCTTCTTCCAACACGGGAGGCTCAAAGATGTGCACTGTGATAGGAAGACTGCGACCTTGTAGTTGTGTGTGTGCGTGTGTGCAGAGAACTGTGTGGGTGAAATCAGCCTGTTGTCGCTGTTTTGTATTTGATTATTTGGAATATGGTGCAAATGTTGGAGCCATCCTTCTGTGGCCATCCTTCTCTTTAGAGAGACCTAAGGCTCGGAGCGCAGGGTATGGTTGGTTTTGAAGTAGAGATTGTGAACGTGGGCAGATGTAGTATCCAAAGGAGTTGCTCATGTGTCTTTAGTTGCAGAAGAGAAGAAGTCGTCTTTGAAGCGGACTTTTCAGCAAATACAAGAGGAGGAAGATGATGATTACCCTGGGAGCTACTCGCCCCAGGACCCCAGCGCTGGGCCACTGCTGGTAGGTGGGAAGGGGTGGGAGTGGGAGAAGTTGTGCAGGTCTCTTCCCTGTGGTCCCACCACAAGGTGGAGCTCCCAACAAGTACAATGTGTTGGATGGGGAAGTGCAGTTGGGGGTTGAGACCTTAACGTGAAATGAACAGATTCTTTTTCCGTGTTGAAACCCTGTGCCGATTCTAAGTGATGTCAGGTGGTCCAAGCTAAGATCTGAGTATAGACACCAGTAAAGAATCACAAAGGACTGCTAGAAGAACAAACTGTATCTTAAATCTCTCTGAAGTCAACATGTAATCTCTTAAACCTGATGCTTTAACACTAACACAACAAGGTTTTTAGTTTTGTCTTTTTAATTGGTCGGACATATCTCCGTTTTTTATGTAAAAGCTCAAACTTTGCTGGGTTTCATGGGAGTTGGTTGGGAGAATCAGGTATTTTTTTTTGAGGCTGATATGTAAGGGGTGTGGAAACAATAGGAATGAAATAGAGGATTGTTCTGACCATTTAAGGCTACACAATGGTTTAACATATGTTCATTTGAAAAGGATACAAAAAATTATGCTATCCATCTGGTAGAGTGTAAACTCTGAAACATAAAAATAAA
The DNA here is from genome assembly GCF_026119805.1 of Tympanuchus pallidicinctus. Lineage (NCBI taxonomy): Eukaryota > Metazoa > Chordata > Aves > Galliformes > Phasianidae > Tympanuchus > Tympanuchus pallidicinctus. The sequence continues at coordinate 3,517,565 of NW_026294722.1, forward strand.
TCACAGTTGTCAAAGAAAGAAGTGAGGTGGTTTTTTTGCTGTTTTTAGCTCCAGAGGCCTCGCAACTTTGGTTTCTCTTGATGATAAATATTTCTTGTTACTGTTGGATGTCGTTAGTAGTTTCCAAAGAATTTATAACTGTTAAGCAATAAGCTCTTTTTTTTTCCCCTAGATAAAATGGTAAGCCTTTCATAAGTACTTATTTAAAAGCTTTCAGTGTTTTTATCAGTTTGCAAACTAACCCTTGAAATGCTGCTTAAATATCAATGTTATTTCCAGGGCAAGCATTGCAGTTACAAAAGCTTGCATTAAGCAAAGAAATGAAATGCTTTTTCTTTCTGCTTATGAAGTCTCCCTTCCTCCTCCCGCTCTCTGGAGCTATCTAGGGTAGGTACGTGGGGTCAGCAGAGCTGTTCTCTAGGCTGTCCTCATCCACATCATTTTTAAACCAGGATATCTTTTGAGTGCATTCATTGAGGCTGGTGTATTTTTCTCAGTGTGTTAAAACAGTTGAGAGGTGAAGCTGAGGGGATGCAGTGGAGCGCAGTGAGAGTGCCTTGCACTTCAAAGAGCTAGTTTTCCTAACTGAGGGTAGCAGTGTCTTAAATCAGGGCGGTGTGAACTTCAGCTTTGCTCCATCTATTGGTCCCCTAGCAGAAGTTTAGGAGATTTCAAAAAGTGTAACTGGAAATATGAAGCCCTTTGGTTCACACTGATAGAAGGGGCTTTGTCTGTTTGCCTGTGGAACTGAGCAGCAGCGTGCAGATGGGCTCCTGGCACTTTGAGAGCAGGCATCAGAAAGATGTTCAGAAACAGCCCAGATCTGATGCCGTGCAAAGGGCAGGTGGTACTGTCAGGCTTTGGCTCAAACAGTCACTGATCTTGATTGGAATGAGAAGTTTTCAGCTGTGGAGCCTTGAAGGTGATGATCCTCCTCTGATTGTGCATAAACTGCCTCAGTGCTGGAGTACTGTAAATTGAATGCATACTTCCTGTGTTAGGATGCAACTGCTGAAAGATTGCTTGCAAAAAATATTCTGGAAGTGGTTCCTTTTAAGTAGGTGATTTCAGATGGGAGAGGACACATCTATAGGAAATGGCAGAGAAGTTAAATTCGTTGTATCTTTCGTGTACATTTGTGACCTATCTTGTCTTGCAGACAGAGGATTTGATCAAAGCCCTGCAGGACCTGGAGAATGCAGCATCAGGGGATGCAACAGTGCGGCAAAAAATTGCCTCCCTGCCTCAGGAAGTTCAGGATGTTTCATTACTGGAGAAAATTACAGGTATGAAGCTGGAAGATGAAAGAACCTTGGTCTAAAAAAAAAAAAAACAAAACCAACACCTTAATGTAAATAATCACAGTGCATGGGGGTGAATTTCTGCTTTTGTGTCCTTGTTTGGTCGTTCTTGGCTTTTTGACAGAATGTAAAGGAAGTAGAGCCAGGGTTCTCAAATGGATGATTGATTTTTGAGCACCTTGAACGTTACATACCTTTGAGTTTTATCAGAATTGTCCTGAGTAAACATGTACACACTGATTGCTATGGAAAGGGAAGCTCGCTACTCTCACAAGTCTTTCACTCTTTATTTAAACTGAGTTTATGCAATTGTTTTTAAGAAGTAATTTGAAACCCGTTTGACTTCTGTTCCTGGAAGTAGTTTAATTTATAACTCATTATGAATAGTCCCTTAATCATTTCTTTGAAAGATAGTCTTGCTGTGTCCAGCTGTGAAGAGTGGTGATTCATGTGATTGCCTGTATTGGTCATTAGGACTTTTTTGTAGAAAAGTGTTAAATGCACACCATCTAATTTGCTCAGCTAAGTCCTAGCAGTACAGCCTGAGGTATCAGTTGAATGAACCTGGTTGTAGGACTCCCTCCCACATTGTTAGCATCTCTGCGAGAACAAAAAGTAGTCAATCCCACCCGTTGCTGAAAAGCACCGTTCTTGGGTCTGTAGCCCTGCCTGCTTCCCTCATGTCCTCTGCAGTCAGAATTGCTTTCACACAGAGCCAGAGGCGTCTTTATGAATGGCACAGTGAGCCGTAGCCCTTCTATCAGAAATCAGTCATCTAGAGGACCAAGTTTAAAACCAAGCACTCCTGCTTGCAGACAAAGAGGCGGCCGAGCGCCTTTCCAAGACCGTGGACGAAGCATGCCTCTTGCTGGCTGAGTACAACGGGAGGCTGGCAGCAGAGCTGGAGGACCGGCGCCAGCTGGCACGCATGCTGATCGAGTACACGCAGAATCAGAAGGACGTGTTGACGGAGAAGGAGAAGAAGCTAGAAGTGAGTACTGAGGGACCCGGTGCTGCTGCTGCTCGTCCCAGCAGATGCTCCCGCTGGACTCCAGGTGTATGTGTTTATCTAAAGACGATGCCTGTCGGTGGTGTTTTCATTTAGAGTAAAACAGGGAGGGGAATGGTATAAGAACGCTGGAGAGAACAAATTAGGCTTGGTATTTTAACTACGTGTTGGCTTTGGAAGGCCCATCGCTTGACGGTTTTTAAAGAAATATAGGTACATTGAACAAACTTCTTCAGGTATCCTCATTTTTCTAAGTGCAGTCTCCATTCCCAAAAAGTCAAGCTCCCTCTGGCATTGCCACCTGTAATTTTGGTTGGTTGGTAGCTTGCTTTTTTAATTTATTTATTTTTCTTATGACTGGGTGCTTCGTCTGTCTTCTAACCTCTACCCGTTAGAGATGCAGTTTAAGCAAAATCTCCTGGCAGCCACCCTTTAACAGCTGTTTTTACCTACAGCTTCAATAGCAGAGTACAAATTGGGCTCACACCGAAAGCTGAAGACTTGCTTTTCCTGCCATAGCTCTCTTGAGCAAGGAGGGCCTGAAACTGAAAATGGCAGCGGTCTGGCAGGGCTGAGCATTAGCCACGAGCCCATGGCGAGTGCACGGGCTGCAGCAGGCAGCCATTCATCTCAAGTGCTCTTCCTCAGAGAAGTTTTTAGCAGTGCACCTTGGGACTGGTATGGAAGTTTAATTAATGATTTTGGTTGTATGTCACTCTGCCATCTGTTAAACTGCCCCTTGGCGGCACATTAAGGGCTTCCTCTACACTGTCGGCTGCTGATTATTATGAACAGCTGCTGCTGGGTGGGACATGAGTTGCTGTAGAGGACAAAGTCTTCTGGAAGGAGACTGTGCCGTAGCAATTGCAAGTTCTGTTTACCGTCATGACAAACCTAATTTTCTGACAGCTAGGCAACATTGTTCTGAGGTAAACTTCATTTCAAATGTATTCTTTGTCAAGTGTGTTTATGTTGGAGTTTCTAAACGTCTTGTGATTGTGAAAAGTCTTGCTCTGGCAAAGCGACGTGTTTCTAAATCAGCCAGGCAAGTGCAGCTAGTTGATTGTTAGCTCATTTAGCTTGAATTTCTTCAAATGTAACATCTGTCTTATGACTGAGACATTAAAAAACACTTTCAAACACAAATATGAAAGATGCCATAACAACAAATTGTTTCTGGCACAGATTGGCTCAGTGCTAGTGGAAATCTTGGGTCAGGTTTTTCCTTGCTGAAAGAACGAATCTTGTCCAGTAGAACATACATATATTTAAAACAAAATTAAACATGATACATCGCTGTTTAGGTTTTTTAAGGCAAATGGCAAACTGTTGCACAGCAGTGTTTTCCAAAAAATGGAGGAACAGTTCATACACTTGGGTCTGCTCGAGGCAGCATTAAGGTCTCCAATGCACTGACTGAAGCGTTGTCCAGTTGTGGTTTTTTGTTGTGGTTTGATGCTGATGAGGCCCATTATTTGAAAGCTAACTCTGGCAGAGACACAAAGTAAATGAAATTGGAAATTGAAGGTTAAGCAGCTCAGTGAGTGAGCTACTTTGATAGGAATAATCCTGTGGGGTAGCAGGATGGGTTGTTTGTACGCTGTTAAAAGTAAATAAGCTTTTAATACATCAGAAACTCAAGAATGATTGTAATGACTGATTAGGATAGTCTTTGTTCTTCTGCCAAAATAAGGTGGTCTTGGTCCTGCAGAAGCCTGAAATTACTGTAGGAGATGCTGCTCGTTGATATTCATTTAACATGAAGGCACCAGTTGTGCTCGCCTCAATTCTTAGCTGGGGATGTTGCTGATGAAAGCACCCCATTGTTCCTGAGCTGTGCAGGGTTAATCAATAGTGGAAGCTGTTGATCACAGATGAGGCCATATCTGCTTGTCGGGTGCGTTTGATGTTCTCACAGCACCGCTTGATAAGGGCCTGCTTTTCCTTTGTAGTGCTAATGAACATTTTAGTGGAAATATCTGAACTTCTTGTGGCTGTTAGGAGGAGCTGTAAGGAAAACAAAACATTTTCTCCAACAAAGGCTGAGATGAGGAAACGACTGAAAACAACCTGGTTTTAAATTTCTTAATGATTTGTGCTCTCAAGGTACCTATGAGAATCCTTGGTACTGCTGATGTGAGTTTTGACTCTTGGGAAGTAAATTTGGTGACTCTCAAGTGAGAAAGTGTTCTGAGATAGAAGGATCCTAATCTAGTCAAGGATATCAGTGGAGGAATGGGGGTTTCTGGTGTTTGTGTGACTCAGTATTTTAAGATACATAAATGTATGATTCAAGAATCACTGTGCATATTTGTCGTGTTTTACTTGCAATATAATGTCTTTCACTGTGATTGTAATGAAAACAGGTAATCCTTCTGTACTGAAAAACAGCTTTTTGCTATCTGAAGAGCTACACTTTAATGACCCTATTAATACTGTCCCTTGTGAAGCACAGCAAATTCTCAAATCGTACAAACTGGGTATATTTATGCCTGAAGGACTAAAGCACAAAATCCTGAGTGATGCCAAAACCCCGGGATGCAGAGCTCTTGTCATCAGCTGCAGAAAAGCTGTTACCAAGGGGCAGTGTGCTGAGAAAGGTGGCCTTGGGCAATGAATTACCCTTCAGCACAGGTGAGGTCTGGCATGAGTAAGGATTGAAAAAAACAGTGCTGAGAAATGCTGGTAATTGGAAGGGAGAAAGGCAGCACAGAGCCTGGAGATCGCAGCACACGGACAAACTGCTTTTAAGAGAGCAATTTCCAGGGTGCAGTTGAAAAATTGAAAGCCTAACAATTAGGGCTGCTTTATTTGGAGGGGGGAAAAAAAAAAGACTGTAGTGATTTGATTCTAGCCTAAAAGCAGCTACAGGGACAGCAAGGAAGAATTTCTTCAATTCAGCCAGCACACTGCAGAGCAAACCAACGCTGATGTCAAACAGCCTATTACAAGGCATGTAATTTTAAGCACAAATATTCCTTTAGGTTAATTTACTGAATGCTATTGTGGGTTCTGTCGTTCAGTATCCGACACTGAATTTTCACTTTAAACAGTGCTTCCCCTCAGCCAGAAACCACAGGCCTGATACTGCAGTTACTGCTTGACTCACTGTGCAGCTTTCAGATCTGTTGAGCCCCTGCTGCATTTTTCCCCCTGAAATCTCTGGTCTTTTGCTTTAGTATATCTGATTTACCTATGGCACATCAAAACAGAGACTGAGGGCTCTTAGTCACTTTCTGAATTCTCATTAATGCTTAACTCGATGCTTTGCAGAAGTTACAGTTGATGTGATGGCATTCAACGTGTTGCTGCTTGACCTAGAGAAAATCTTAAGCTCAAGTGAAGTCTGCACTGTGTAACTCCCCAAGTGCTCCAAGCTGTGCAGCGCTCCTTGGAAGGATTTCCTATCACATCAATACCAGCCAGTCTGGTAATGTTCTAGCAAGGTTTATTCTGAATGAAACGCTTCCATCAGGTTTATTCAGTGGTGTTTAATTCTGATTTCATGTTTATTTCAGGGACTAAACATCCAATTCACTTGGACGGTGTGGATGTAGAGTTCTGCGTACTGAGAAGGAATACTGATTAGCAAAGGCATTCATGTGGCACAGTGCCAGTTTTTTTTTCTGTCTCAAAGTCCTGCTTACAGCAAAGATCTCATTATTTTGCCTAAAAAAAGGCAAATAGCATCCAGATACTGTTAATCTTAATGAAAACCTACTCTGCAGCAAGGCAATTAGCTAGATGCATGGAGTCCAAACTAAGATCTCAGCAAGCAGTGATTTCTTGTAAGTGCACTTCATTTCTTGTGGATTTTTATGGAGTAGATGGACCTTATGCAAGAATCTGCAATATGCAGTTTTGAAGCTTGTCATGTAAGGTAGCTAAATGAAAAACATGTTGCTCCCAGTTCTGTAATGCAGAACATGACCACCACTTGGTCTGTGGGGAGAAAGGAAAAGCACTGAGCCTGGAAGGAGGTGAGGTGCCCCTGCTTGCGTGTTCCTGAGCAGAGCAGGGGGGTGCTCCTGAGCATGGCAAATGTAAATGCAAATAAATATGCCCTGTGCTTCCTGTGAAGGTAAGAGGATGCAGGGCTGTATCTCCTGGTAGCATCTCTTCCATGTTGCAGCCGGCCTTTGGAACTCCAGGATGGTGGTGGCTGCAGCTGGGCCTCTTAGAGGCGCTCCGTCGTGCTGCGCTGTGCCTCCTGCAGCCCTGGTTGCCCTGCACTGGACTCAGCCTCTGTGCTCCTTCCCTGCACTGTGGCAGCTGGCACGGCTCGGTGCTGAGCAGGAGTGTGAAGCACACACGAGGCACTTCTGGGACGTGGTCAGTTGTGTATCTGATCTGCCCAGCTCTTCTAGGAAATCGCAGTTCCTGGGTTACTCCCTCAGAACGTTGTTTCCATTCCTGAGCAGCGTCCGTTCTGAGCCAGTGTTGGATGTATTTGAGGCTGGTTCTGCATCTTCCCAGTGGGTCTTTTTGTATTCTTGGCTTTTTTTCCTGTATTTTTTTTTTTAAACAGGTAGGATTTAGGCCTTACTGCTTTAACCAGAACTTTTGTGTGGGCTAGTTAACACCTTCATTAGCCTACTAATAAGGTAAGGTAAGATTACTGAGAATTGGGATAACAAGCAAGGGCATTTCAAAGATTCTTGCTCTCATAAATAGTTACTTAGAAAGAAAATCAGACTCAAACTATCTATTTAAAAAAAAAGTAATCATACAAAATGTCTTCAGCTTGAGAGTAGAGTACTGTCATCTGGACTGTCCACCAGCACTGCCCTGTTCCTCCTGCCCCGCTGCTTTCAGGCACGACTGCTGTTAGTCTTCCAGTGGAGGTAGGCATTGGGTTTATCTGCTTTTACAGTATTCTTGCACGTGGATCTAGGCAATTCAGGCAGCACTGGAGATCTCTTCTTGGCTTAGAATTTGTGCTTTCTACACCATTTACTAAACTTGGATGATTTTGGCTCCTTTGCTATTCTTGATTCTTTTTTTTTCCTATCTTTAATAGGAGTTGCTACAGGGGGGAAAACTGCTGGTATTCACTCTTGGTAGTTTGTCATTCTTGAGGAAGTGCTGCCTTTTCTTGGCTTGGTATCCATCTCTCCCTTCTGAATTGCAATTATATTGTTATGGATCACAGATTTATTTTTAATTCTGCCCTGTCACCTCCCCGCTCCCCCCTCCTCCCCCAAAAAATCACTCTAAATCCAGCCTCCTCTACATTCTTTCTGTAAGCATTTGGAAGACAAGAATTCTTGCTGTCTCTTCCATATGTGCAGGAGCTGGCATTGTGCTGTGACCCCATCTCACCTGAATTGTGAAATCCCAGTCTTGAGCAGAATGCAGTTTCCAGTCTCTTTCTTTTCCCAGCTTTGGCTTCTGTGCTCTCTTGGAGAAATGTTAGATGTAGGAATTCAGTGCTTCGATGGCTTTCATCTCTATCTGTTTTTCTTCTGTGTTCATGCTTAAAAATCTGTTTTTTTCTTTTTTTTATCTTCATAATTTCATTTTCTTCCCTTGTTCCCCTGCTGAAATATTTCCTGGAGTGGCAGAACTGCGGATGTTGGGTGCATTCTTATTTGAATCCTGAGTTCTCTTCCATGAAATGAAACCAAACCAAAACCTAGCAGCCCTAAATGAACCAGCCCACCTTTTCTCCAGTGGCTTTTTTGTTGCTGTTGCTGTTCCCCTCTGGACTTCATGTATCTGTTAGAGCTCTGAATGTAATTACTTCAGTGCATTAACCCCTGCATGCTAGCAGAGCTGTTACATTAACTCTCTGAACGTAAGTTTGAAAGGTGTTAAAGGGCCCTCTAGTTTGGGGCTGGCTGGAAATGTATGGAATATATTTATAATAGGTGTTTCAAATGTATTCTGAGCTGTTACCATCAGTTCTGCTGCTCTCACTGTTCTAATTCAAAGTAATGAAAGAGAGAATGTAAACTCATTGCTTGTAACCCTGCAGGAACTGCTCGCTTTGATATTTGGAGAAGGTGAAGAGAATTTCCATCATTGAGAAGGTTAGAAAGATTGGATTGGAGTTGTAAAGCCTTCAGAAACATATTTTGATTTCATGTGCACTAGTTCCATTTGATCTTCAAAGACAAACTTCTGTTCTCTGGTAAATTGTTCTCTTTGCCAAGTAATTAAGAAATGCGTATTAATGATACGACGGGCTTTATGGAAGCCTATTGCACATAATTCTTCCCATTTCATTTTGGAGATGCTTCCCCCCCCACTGACACACATAATTAGGTAAAAATCAGTGCTTTCCAGAAGAAATTATGTAATGCTGTTTTTTATTTAAACAGCTGGTTTTTTGTGATTCTAAATATTTACGTGACAGTCACAGAACTTTGAAAATGATACAAATATAAACCCTTAATTGGGATTTGTGTTAAATAACTTGAGTGTGTGTTGGTCTGCTCTTAAAGGTACCAAGGTAAGGGTCTGTCAGCATCAGGGTCCGGGCTCTTCTTCTGTCTTCTTGTTATGCAGTACTGACTGCTGTTCTGTTCTGCTTTGGAGTGTAGGGACATCTGAGGATGGTAAATAATGCATAGAATCACAGAACATCCCGAGTTGAAGGGACCTGTGAGGATCAGAGTCCCACCACGGCTCCACTCAGGGCAGCACCCTGTGTCTGAGAGCAGCACCCCCAGGCACAGCTGGTGGTTGCCTATCTCTTATCTGACAAGATCTCTCTGCAAGGCCTTTCCACTCCCACAGGAGTCAACAACTCCTAATTTAGTACCATCTGCAAACTTGCTTAGTCTGCATTAGTCCTGTGGCTGGATTGTTTATAAAAGCATGGAGGAGAACTGTCCATAAAATGGAATTTTCACACTCAATCCAAAACTCATTTGTGGGAAAACTACTTGCAAGCTGCTGCTTCGGGGAAATTTAACTTACTGCTCTTCTCCTTTTGCTGTAATTAAATTCTAAAAATGTTGGCAACTGCCTTTTGCTTGATTTCAATCCAGTGTGGACAAACTTTTGTCTGGTTTATATTTAGTGATCACTTGTGTTCTGTGCTCACATGTCAGTCTAATGTTACAGCTGCTGGGGTTGCTAACATGTGTTGTCTGTCTCATAACAAGGAGTCCCTATTCCACAACCAAACACTCAGAATTCATCAAGTTGGGGTAGGAGGAAGAACATTTCAGCAGGCCATTAATACCTGTGGTGTTCCTCAGCCTGCTGCCTTTGTCAGTGGGATGTGCCTGAAGAATGCTCTGTCAGTTTCCTCCTTGGGCTCTGCACAAATCCAGTTGTCTGGAGAAGGATGTAGGAATAGAGCATCTGTAGAATGGCAGTTCTGACAAATATTCTCCCAGATCTCAGTGGCTGTGGGGGCATTTACAAACTTCTGCTCAGGCATCGTGGCAGGATCAGTGGCTGTGAGATGCTTGTGGACTTCCTGTTGGTGCAGGCTTCAGTCTGGGTGCAGCTGGCAGCTCTGCAGTCGTGCAGCAGCAGCACAGAGAACCAATACCTTGCCACCTTTTCCCAGCATCCTCTCTTAAAAATAAACACACAAAAAAAGAAATCCTGGCTTAACTAAAAGCGCTGTATGTTAACCTGTGTTTGACGTTTGCTCTCTTGTCTCTTTCAGGAATACAAACAGAAGCTCGCTCGGGTAACCCAGGTCCGCAAGGAGCTGAAATCTCACATCCAGAGCCTTCCAGATCTGTCACTGCTGCCCAACGTCACAGGAGGTCTGGCACCTCTGCCGTCTGCTGGTGACCTGTTTTCAACAGACTAGAACAAATGGTGTCCCCTCGTTTCCATTATTACCAGCAAAAGTGAGAAGACTGTTGACTGGAAATCCAGTCTTCCCAGATGTACAGTAGGAAAGAACTTTCAGACCCTGCTTTCAACCTCTTGGCTGCTCATGCTCACCCTCTTTCTGTGTACACTGGCTCACAAGGAGGGCAGGATAAAGAGCGAGTTTTGTGAGCTCTTAAGGGGGTGGGGATAGTCCCTATAAGCAATCTTCTCTCATAATTTTTCCTTCCTCTTTAGTTTGTTTGCTCTTAGCACTTGTTACCCCACGAAAGTCATGAGAATCGTGTACATAGATATCTGGAAGGTGTTTGAAGAAAGGCTGACCGTGTGACATTTTCCTCTGTGAAACTATTGTGTTGTTTCAGAACGTCTTGCCTGTTTTTGCTGGGTCTCTGCACCTCGCATCTGAAAGCAGTGGTGGCTGGTGGGCTTTGTAGGGCTGCGTGCATGTGTGTCTGCAGGTACTGCATCGTGTCACTGAAGGACAAAGGCACCTACTGAGCAATGGCACAAACATTTTAAATCTACAGTTCCTCATGCTGTTGTAGGCCTCACATAAAAAATAGTTCCTATTTGGCATGAACATAAATTGAAACTCACCACAGGCAATAAAAATAAACAGCTTTTCTTTGTGAATTAGAGAGCTTCATAATTTAAGCTCTGCTGAGCCATGCAGAACTGGATATTACCTAAACGAGAGTGGAAGTAAATTTTGTTCTAGCTACCTTAGATTTATGCTATATTTTTCCTCTTCATTATACAAAATAAACGATCACAGAAGCTTTGCTTTAACTGAGAGGCTGGAATGGTGGATTGTAACTGGTCACGTCCCAGTGGCAGATCTGCTCTGAAGGTCGTCGTGCTGAAAGCATTCTATGAATTCTCCCTGTAGCTTTAGTCAAGTTATTTGATGAACAGAAGTTAAATGTGATATAAACACTTTTTTAATCTAGAAAGTAGGCCCATGTACACATCCAGTATGCACATGTGCTATATCTATGCATGTAGGTATTAGAAGGACGTACTTGATTTTGTATCACAGATTGTGAGTTGATTTTATTATTTGGGGGAAAAATTAGAGTACTCTTTAATTTGCTAGCTAATATTTTAGCTGCCATGGATGTCGTTAGATTTCAGTTTGTGTGTTAGGTCGATCAAGCTGGACTCTCATCACTGAAAACCATTCCTATTTGGGATAAAAATCTGTTTAATATCTCTATAGAACACCTGAATCTTCTGGAAACACTTGGTCTGACAACACAGACTCTGTCACAGAGAGGCTGGGATTGGTGACCTTGATGTGCTGTGTTTGTGCCTCGCTGTGCTCTGCAGCTGCAGTTATCAAAGACATGAGGAGATACCTATGGAAATGCAAACCTTGGTCTGCGTTCTCATTAATTTATTTTGTGGAGTATTCAGTAGCTTATTTGCATTCAGTGAAACAACACCACGTCTCTGGTCCTGGGGTTGTTGAAAAGCTCGTGTGCTTTTCTTACTGACGCCTCACTTTTCGTTTGGTTTTGTTTTGTAAAAAGGAAACTTCTTGCACCCTCGTTGCCCAGCCAAGAAATGCGCTTCCTTTTTCACTTACAGGAATTTTCACCATGGCAGAGAATTCTTTTTTCCATGAATTGGTTTGATCTTTGCAACCATTTCTGGACCAAATGACGCTTACATAAAGCACCCAATTCTTTCCGCTTTTGCCAAAAATTAAAAAGGAAAAAAAAATAAAATCAAGGGAAACAAAACGACCCACCGAAGCTCTGAATCCCAAAGCAGAAGGTGAATTTCTCTCCTGCCTCAACTCGTGGAGGTACCCTGAGGTTTCACCAGTAATTGCTCTGACCGTGGATTGAACGTGCGTCCATTGTAATGGGAAACAAAAGATCAAAATTGTCCGGAAAAAAGAAATATGCTAGAGATGTGTTGCCATCTCATGCTGTTGTTTTGGGCAGATCTCGTGTGAGAAAGTGGTATGTCTGTCTTCTGTTTTAGTATTGAAATGTTCTGACTTTTTATTTCCAAGCGTGCGTGTGTTTTATTTTGCTTAATTTAAATGAAGTCTCATGGGTTTTACTTTTGTTTTACTTTTTGGGCAAAGGGCATCTGGTGAACTGAGTAACATTCTCTCAAGGTTGAACAGATTTCCCCAAGGTGTGTCTCTTTTTTTTTTTTTTTTTTAATGCTAAAATCTGTATATGAATTGTTTTAGGAATTAATTTAGACATATAGGCTGCCGTTTGTGACAGCAGTATATTCTGAAATGTCTCATAGATCTATATTTTTGAATAAAGAGGGTGTCGTTGAACAGTGCTGCTTCTGCTTGCTTCATTCCCAGTGCAGGAGCTGCTCGGACACACGGTGGGCTTTGCTTTGTTTTTACCCTCTGTATTTAAAGGGCACAGAGTGCAGGACGCTCCTTACGGCCGAGTTGGAAGATGTGAGCATTATTCTGAGCAGCCAAGCTGTGATCCGTGCCTTCTAACAGTGCCTGCTCCTCAGAACTGACCTCTGGTTGATGAGCACAGGTATGGGATGCTGGCTTCCTAACTCCTCGTACGTTAATTCAGGTTCTGTGGAGGACGAGTAAATAATTAGGTTTGGAAACAAACAGAAACCAAAGCCAGAAGCTGGGAAACTGACTTTCCTGTACAAGCATTGAGAGCTGCTGCTGTTCCTGCAGGGTTTTGGTGCTGCGAAATCAAAGCCTTTCTGCTTTAGAGGAGGTGGATCTTCACATCTTATTGTGTATTAATTCTCTTAGAGGTTTTGGGGGGGAGCTCATGGGTTCTGCACTCCAATTAACTGCTATTCAATAGTCTCTTTGGGCAAACTTGGTAATTGTTTCATGTGCCGTGGAGAGTGTCAGTAAAGCTGCTTACAATTTCAGCAACTTACAAATCTTTCATTAAGGAGGCTATATTTAGTCTGCTTTTGTAATCGACTTGCAGGAAGTTTGATCTGCAGCTTTCTGTGAGGAGAAGGGAGACTGAAATGATTCCTTCCAGTGGCAAGCAGCCTTTGTATGCTGTTTGTAGGACTGGAGAGGTTTCGGTGACCTGAAATGTGGCTGAGTACTGCATGTCCTTTCTTGCCTTTGAGATTTTTCTATTTTTATTTTTATTTCTTGCAGAGCTGAACCAAATTTGTCCAAACCTATCTGCCTATTTCGCAGCTTCCCATGCAGTTAACTGCTTCAGTGCATTGGGCTGTATTCCCTTCGGTCTTCCTGCTCACCAGGTATTTGTGTAACAAACTCATGTTGGCTTACACATGTGTAGGGAGTGAGAACTGGATTCTGGTGAACTAATGCTAAGGTCTGTGGGATGACAGGTTGTAATTGGGGCGTTGAAGCAAGGCTGGTGTAGCTAAGCCCCACAAAACAGTTTTTGTGTGGAAACCAAGTAGGGAAAGAGCATAAAGGAAGCTGCTCAGCTCTGGGCTTGTCTGCAATACAGCTGGAGCAGCAGCTTAGCTTTGGGGTATGAAGGATAACAGGAAGTCGAGGTGGGGAAAAAAGTGATTGTCAGAATAGGAGCTGCATCTTAACGGCGAGTCTCCACCCTTGTGGGTAAAAGGGTGGTGGTGAATCTTGTTAGGAATGGTGTGGGGGTAATTCAGCCATGGACACGTAGTGCCAGAAGGAAGGTGGGCGCTGCTGCCGAGTGTCTGCAGCGGGAAAACGAAGGCGCCGGGCTGTTCTTAGGAAATTGAAGGCTAAGCAAATGCCCCAAATACTTTTCAAGTTTGGTACGTGTCAACAGGTTTTATACCTTGGGCAACTTGTTTTATAGGTCAGAGCCTGTCCAGGGCTGCAGCTTCAGAAAAAGTCAGGTCAGAGGTGGCTTCCCATTCAGGGCTCTGCAAAACAAAGCAAACCAGCAAAGTACAAATATTGTGAGAAAGTGTATAGATTTGAGTCATCCCATAGATGCTGTGGTGGTCTCTTGAGAGGGGTGAGGTTGGGACAAGTGCTTTCCTGTAATTTTGCTTGCCTTTAGGGAAGTGCCAGAGGTGTCAGCTGCGTCTTTCCTATCTGAACTTTGCTATCATTTGCAAGTTTGGAATTTACCAGATGACGCTAGTCGTGTTCTGGAGATTTTTGGATAAGCAAGTAAGGAAAATGAGCTATGCCCAGAAGAACAGGGAAGCTAGATGCCCTGGAGGTTCAATTTTACTGCAATGTGAAGGTAAAGGAATTTGCATTAGCATCGAGTGCATTACCTTTGTCTTGCCTTAGAAAGTAAATTCTTGTCTGAGTAGCTAAGTGAAATGTAGTCATTTCTTTACAGGGAAGAAGGATAAAAACGTTCCTCTTAAAATATGGCAAATAGACTCAAATTCCAAGCTCTGTTTTCCAGGAAATACCAGCAGTGGTTTCACAACACAGGCAGTGGTCAGATAGGTGGTGGGAGGGCTGGGCTGGGAGCCTTGGTCTGAGTGGCCCTGGAGTTGGAGTGCAGCAGTGTGAGCTCTGCACACCTGTGGGCTGGGCTCTGCGGGTCAGTGGGTCCTAATGGCGATGGGCTCTGAGCCTCCTGCAGGGGAGGGCAGTGCAGGGCTGGCCTCACTCAGTGCTCTGGGGGTTCTGTCACTGGTACCCTCTGTTCTTGCTGCAGGACAGTGCAGCTTCTGCTGCATGTGTTGGTGCTGCTGTTCCAGGGAGGTGGTGGGATTTCTGCTATGACTGCACAGCGAGTGACGGCCATCTACTCCCCTGCAGCAGTCACAAATGGGTGGTAGGATGCTTTGTGTGCTGTCCAGAGAACTGAGGGTGAAGGGTGGTGCCAGTCTAGGACCCCTGTGTTGCATCGTTCCTTGCGTCTGGTTTGTTTTTCTCTTGCCTGCACCATGGGTGAATGTGAAAATCCACCCATGCTCATCAGAAAGGGCTTTGTTGAGACCTGACAGTCCCCCAGATCTATCAGCACCACTGTGATTTATGGCAGGTTTTTCCTTGTCTTGGTCCATCAATAAAGCCAAGCTAAAGGTCCTCAGGACTGAAATGAGCTTACAGCTGATTCTTGGCCAGTCAGCATCTCAGTGAGCTGTGGTGTATTAATAACCACTCCTCCGCGTGCGAATGGTCTCACTTTGCTTTGGCACTTGGGCTAATGCTGCATTAAGAATTCTCCTGGGCAATGGGTGCAATGTGTAACCATCTGTAACTCGCTGCTTGCAGAGCAGCAGTGCCCAGCAGGGAGGGCTGTGGCCGTGCCCGTGGTGCAGTGCTGTACTCAGGGACTGCTGGGCAGCTGGGTGCAGGGCTCTGGGGCAGCTGGGAGATGCGTAGGGCAAAGCCCACAGCATGGATTTGTCTGGCCCTGTGCAGTGGGCTGCAGGGTGGTTGGGGATAATGCAGGAGAAACCGGCCCTGGGACGAGCTGAACCCCAGAGCTGGACCATAACTGCAGCATTTGGTGTCTGCCATGAGAGCTTTGTTCCTTGTCAAAGCAGCCCTGCTCCGCTGTGCTTCGGATGGATGGGAGTGACCTTCAGAAAGAGCTGTGCTAATGTTTATTTTATCAGGACCCAGCTTCGAACCAGAGGAGCAGCCGGTTATTTTTAAACCAGGCATTGAGCAGCTTGAAGCCTGGCTCAGCAGAGCTGCGTGTAACAAATGCTCTTTAAAGTACGGCTGTGCATCATCTCTGGCTCTGAGCAATGCTCCTGCCAAGGGAGAGCGGCGCAGGGCTCGTGCCTGTTAACCCTCTGGGGCACTTTTGGGGCCGTGCTTTGGAGCGGCCATCCCTGAGGCTCTGTGATGCCAGTGCTTGGGGCTGGCTGCAGGGGGAGGGCACAGACCCCATCCCATTTCCCCCCCCCCCCGAGCTGTGGTTCCCACGCTGTAGGGTGGGCACTCTTCATCTCTGTCCCATGGACCCGGTGCTGCCCCTTGGATTCAGTGCTGCGTGGAAGGTGAGAAGCCAGGAGGAGAGGGGGGAGGGAGGAGAGGGGAGGCCCTGCTGGGCCCCTCCGGCGGAAAGGATGCTCACGAGGCAGGCATGGCTTTAAAAGTGAAAAATAGAGGTTTTATTCAGTGCTTGCATAGTTAATTCCCATCAAGGCAACGTCCCATTCCTCACCGCACCATCTCTGCGGTGACAGGAACAGTTATTAAAGCAAATAACCTGCTTTACCTATGCAGCAGGGTTCTAGGCAGTATGTATTTATAGAGCTATAAATAGATTTATGCTATATGTGTATATAGCACATAAACAGCTTCGTGCTCACAGTATACAATCTTTTCTCTACCAAATTGCATTCGGAGCATTTTAACTGGCAGGCGTGAATGCTGCTGCTGCGCGACCGGTGCGGGAGAAGATTGTCTTTCTATTGTTTGCGTTATGAAATGTGCTCTGCGTCCCAGGGGCGTGTTTAGAGCTGCGGAAATGAGTGAGGCTGCTGCTGGGCTGCTGCAGGAGGGCCCCGAGCTGGGGCTGCGTCCACCTCCCCGGGGAGGGAGAGGAGCGGAAGGCACGGCTCGGCCCCGGCGGCTGTCAGTACCGCGGTTATCGCTGTCCCCCAGCCCCTGGGAGTGGCGGTGGCGGAGGGGGGCTGTGGTGGCACTGGGCACTTGGAGCTGCAGGGTCCCGTGCCCTCGGTGCGGGTCAGGCTAAGGTTTGCAGTTGTTTCTCCGCAGCATTGCCCAGGGCTGGAGCAGGGCGTGGGGACGTGGGGGGCCCTCACTTGGGCAGGGGTGCGATGATGACGTTGCGGTAGCCCTTCACCCCTGTCAGCTTGTCGCTCTCAAAGTCCACCATCAGCTTGCGCAGCCCGGCCTGGCGCGGCACGAACTCCATCCGGAACTTGGCCTCAGCCTGCGGCTCCACAGGGTCCTCACTGTGGGGGAGAGGGGTGGAGGGGTCAAGCGTGGTCCCTCCAGGTCCTTTTTCCCCTGTGCCGTGACACCCCCAGGACCCCTATGGCACTGCTGAGCCCTGGGACTGGCTCGGCCCCACTCCCACCCTGTCCCAGTGGAGCTGCCGTGGGCCCCAGGACCCCCCAGCTCCCTCCCCACCACCCGGCCCTGGCTCTTACAGCTCCTCAATCCTCTGCCCCTCAGTGAGGCCGGCGCCTTCCACCACGAACGTGCAGTTGTTCAGCGGCTCTGCCAGTGGGTTCACCAGTGTGATCTCTGCCACCAGCTTCCGCTCCTGCATCGGCTCCCCTAAAATCTGTGAGCAAAAGGGATGGTTGGACCGCAGCACTGCGCCAGGACTGAGCTCCCATGGATTGGAGCATCTGAGGCCTCGCTCACCCTGATCTTGATCTCCGGGTTCTGGATGTAGACATCCCTGATGGCCACCACGCTGTCACCGCTCTCGTACTCAGTCAGCAGAGCCACCACCTTGATCATGTTGTCCTGGGTCAGATTGGGCCCATACTGCTCATAGAGGATGCGCAAAGGCACGGTCTGTACTGAAGGCAAAGCAGAGCAGGGTCAGTGCTGCTCCTGAGCCAGCACACAGGGTTGGTCAGAGGAGCTGCAGGAGGGTCTGCAAGCATGCAGGTGCCTGCAGGGAAAAGGCAGCATCCCTGGGCTGCATGAGGTGCAAACATTGTTTGGTTGATGAATCCCAGTGTGCAGCTGCTGATTGCATTTGTTATGGACTCCTGTAGGAGAGAAAGCTTGGCTTGCATTAAAAGTGAGCTTGCTCTGGTGTATCAGCTGTATGGCATTTCCAAACCCTGAAGGTTCTGTAGAAAAATGATATAAATCAGAGTGGTGTTTAATTACCAGGCAGCAATGCTAATTTGTAAGAACAGCAAACCAGGGTTCAGCAGTGCATTGGGCTCAGGCCAGGACAGCTCTGACTCAAATAATGCGAGGATGAGAGAGGTTGTGTCCTCTGCAGAGGGGATGCTGAGCACGTCAGCACTGCTGAGCACAGCCTGAATTCAGTGCTGCTTTTCCCACCGGCTGAGGGCTGGGGGCCGGAGCCACTGGGAAAACCCCATGCAGTCCTTTGGGATCTGCTCATCCGCCTGCTGCCTCCACACAGGGTGTGTGAGAGCAGGAACTTCCGCCCTGCTTTAAGTGCATCATCAGCCTCCTGCCTAAGCAATGTTCTTTAAGCAAAGATTTAAAAGCCACAGCTGTAAATCAATGTGAACAGAACCCCGAGGAGGTACTGCTTGCTGTGGGATGGGTCAGTGCTGCAGCCTGTGGGGGCTGCCAGAGTAGAGGCAGCTCAGGGCTGCCATGGGATGTTGTTCTGGGTTAAAGCAGGGCTGCATTTGTGCCACGGGATTAAACACAAGTGCTGCATTCTGCCAGCCTGGAGTGCGCTGAGCCAGGGACCCACGGGTGCTAGTGCAGTGCGGATGAGGACAAGAAGCACTTCTCATGGCTGGGAGCTGGGTGCGTGCCTTGCAGCGGTTTCTGCCCATCCCACAGTACCCTGGCCCGGGCCCAGGCCAAGATTTGCACGGATATTATTGCTGCTCAAGCCATTGTGTGCACAGTGTGTGCGGTCGGTGGCTGCAGGAAGAATTTCCTCTTTGGGAAGCTGCCAGCACAAGCTGGGACTTGGCGCTGGGACAACTCCTGGCTGCTGGTGCTGCAGCATGGCCCCCACGCCCGGTACCCCCCTATTGCCTTACCCAGGCGGGGCTGCAGGGTGAGGTTCAGCAGGTCCTTGGAGCCGCACTGCGGGCCCACCTCGCCGTTGTAGCTGGCAGTGCGGGCGCACAGCCTCAGCCTGCACTCACGCTCCGTGTCTGTGTCGTTGCTGATGACAGCGAAGACGTCGAAGTCGGAGCCGTTGTTGGCGCCCTCCGACAGCTTGATCCGCATGTGCAGCCCCTCGTCCTGCTCACCCAGCGAGCTCTTCTCGTGCTCTGCCTTGCTGAACACCTCTCGCTCCTTCTCAGACCCTGCGGTGCAGAAGAGCTCCGGTCAGCAGAGTGACGTTGCCCCTCCTCAGCGCCAACCCTGCGCTCCCTCCGTGGCTGCCGTACCCTCTGGATACTTGTAGGTGTGGGTGATGTCCTCGCGGCTGTCCCTGCCGACGCTCTTGGTGCTGATGTTCTTCCCCACCACTGAGGAGTGGGTGCTCTTCCTCTGCTCGCCATTATTCTGAACGATCCAGTACACCACGTCGGCATTGACCTCCGCGAAGACGAAGGGGATGTCGTACTGCATCTGCAGGTCGCCCTCCTTGATGGCCTTGACGGGGGCCGGCCCGCAGCAGTAAACCCCTGCAGGGAGCAGGGCCGCTGCTGTTGCCCAGGACCCGGCCATCGTGGGAGCCACGGGGCCGCCCCATCTGAGGGCAAGGCATGGGGGGACACGGCCGTGCCGCACCTTCGCTCTTCTCCTGGGGTGTGGGGTCCAGCGCTTGCCACCCGTCGTATCCAGGTGCCAGGTCAGGCCGGGTCATCCAGCACTCCACCCAGCAGTGGAAGTTCCTGCAAGGGAAACGTGGTGCTGAGCAGCTCCTGCCCCGTCCAACCGCGCTGGGGATGCCGTGGTCCCAGTGCTCGCAGCAACTCACCAGATCATGTCCCTGGAGCGCCGCTCCTCCACACCGTCCTCGCTCAGGTAGCGGTCGATCACCAGGTTGCCGTTGGTGTCGTGGGCAGAGTTGTAGTTGGTGACCACACGGCTGGGGACACCCAGGCAGCGCATGACTGCGGGAAGCAGGGCAGCATTGGGGCGTCCCACTGGTCCCACAGTGCCACGAGGGGTGGCAACCCGCTGGGACGCCGCTGGGTTTGGTAGCATGGTGGGGAACAGGCACAAGAGAGACTGGGAGTGCTTTGGGGGCAGCGTGCTGCAGCCTCCATCAGATCTCAGTGCCGCCTCTCGCTGCGTGGAGACACCCTGGGGAGCAGCAGTTGTAATGTTCCAGAGGAGGGCTGTCAGCTCTTTTGATTTGCAGAAAATCTGCTTTAGCTCTCTGCTATTTCTCTTCTCTCTACAGAGTCTCACAGACATGAAATATATAACCGTGCACACGCTCACAGCCCAGGGAGAAAGGCGGTGCTGCAGCGTGCCCACATCTGTGCACTTAGCAGAGGATGGCCTTGGATTTTCCTTCTCTTCTGCCCCAAACTGACTATGATGGTGGCACTGAAATTATCTTGATCTCAGCGGATTCATTACTTCACTGCAAACTTGACCTTAACACTGCTTTTCTTCTCCTGAGCCACAAATTCAGCCTCTCCCTCCTGGCCAGGGCTGTCCTTGGCACAGCAGAGAGCTAATTGCAAAGCCAGAGAGGTTCTTTATCATTTTTTCCCTCCGTTTCCTGACAAATTGGAATAACAGAGAACCTAATTTCTCAGAGGCTGAGGTGAATGGACTGCTGCCCTCCCTGCAGTGCATGTGGGGTGGCAGGTGGCTGGCAGGGGGAACAGGGGGCCCGGGGGCTGTGCTCACCGGTGCACGCCACAGCAGCGAAGACCCAGCACTGGCCGTACTTGACAGGCTGGCAGCCCAACCTCCTCCACCTCTTGAGGATGTCCACGCTGCCGATCCACGCCATGGGGCTCATCCCGTCCTCATAGCGGTTGTCCCAGCGCCCCAGCAGCACCCCGTGGTCTTCGTCGTTGCAGTTGACCTGCAGGGTGACACGAGGAGATGGCACTGTGTGGCCCCTGGGTACAAAGGGACAGAGCACACTGCCCAGGAGCAGGCTGGATGGAGTGCCTTCATCCAGCTTAGTCTTTCTGCCATCGTCATCAGGCAGCATGGAGGGATGCAAGAGCTGCACTGGGATGCACCAGGACGTGTGTGGCTGCGATGGAGGAGCATGCTGAGAGCTTGTGTGTTACAGGTGCTGCAGAGGGTTGGTCTGCAGAGCCCTGCTGCACTCACCATGGCGCTCACCACCCTGCCAATGTAAACGGGGTCATTGCGATGAGAGCAGTCCAGGTTTTGATCCCGCAGGAATTTGGGGTTGATGTCCAGCATCTCGAGGCAGATGGCCAAGATCTCATCTTCAAACTGGTGCGAGAGAGAGAGAGAGAGGGGAGAAAACACGGGTGAGGCATGCAGTCTGCGGGTAGAGACAGCGCAGTGGCAGCACCACTTTGTCCCATTTGTGCTGCCGTGATAAGGAGCTCCATCCTGCTGCCAAGCACGGCTTTCAGGAGTGGAGAGAAAAGAAATCTCAAAGGGAAAACTACCTATTTCTCCACCTGCAGGTGGGTCTGGGCTTAGGGTCTTCTGACAGTCACGGCCCTGTGCTGCCCAGCACACAGCCCTGTTGGGAGCTGGGCGACGTGGCTGCACCCCTCCAGCCACCGGGGCTCCCACACAGTGCTGGGTGCTGCAGCACAGCTCACGGTGCTGCGTTATCGGCACGGCCGGCGCAGCCCTGGGGAGCTGCTATCAAGCACCAGCTCTCCTGTGGCACCGATTAGAAGCGTGCAGCCCTGAGCTCCCCATGTGCTCCCAGGTTCAGAAGGCAGCTCAGCAGTGAGGTTTTGTTTGCTGTGTGGTGCTGGGTGTCCCAGGGCCGTGCTGCACTCACCTGCCCGAAGTTCCAGGGTGTGGAGGTGATGTAGTCCCGGGAGCCCATGTAGATGAGCCCCTGCTGGGACAGCACGTATTCACGGCGCTCGTCCTCTTCCTGCAGGTACACTGCATCGTCTGCGGGGAGAGCAAGGGATGGGGCACTGGAACAGGGCACCCGGGGCTGGGGTTGCTCCTGTCCAAAAAGACTGCTCAAGAATTTCCACTCAGTTTGACCCGAGCTGATGGGAAATCATCAGTGGGCCTCTGTTTCCCTTTTTTGTTCTTTTCTGACTTCTCTTTCACTTTCCTCCCCTTTGTTTCACACAGCAGATTTTTTTCCCCAGGGGTGGGAACCTCCGTGGCTGAGAAGCAAATGGTGGGAACTGGGAGTGCTCACAGCCATCAGGACCTGTGCAGGGTCACTGCTGGAAACAACACCTCTTACTGGAAAGGCTTTCAGGAACAAAACTCATATGTCCGCGGCATCAGCACTCAGCACAGCCCTGGGTGAGCAAAGCTTCCTTGCAGCCCTTATCTCCAGAGCCAGCACAAAGCATCAGGATTCAGGAAATTGGTCCCTCAGCCAAGGTCAGCATGGGGGAGCGCAGGGCTGCTCCTGGGGCAGGGGAAGGATGTGAACAAATGACTGCCAATTGCCAGCTGTAATTAACCTCCAGCAGGTCTGCATGCTGCCTCCTGCATTGCTGCGTGTCTGGGAGCTCCCAGGAGCCTTTTCCCCACCATGAGCTGCTGCTAGGGACGTCAGGTACTGGGTGCCAATATGAGGAGCTGTGTCCTGAGTGGAGGAAGGGACTGTGGCCTGCTGCAGGGATCTGCAGAGAGGGGAAAGAGCCCTGGGACCTCTCCGGTGTTGGGAAGGCGAGAGCCTCACCTGGGTGCCAGGCATTGAAGAGCAGAATGAAGTCCCCGAGGTGGAAGCTGGAGCCCTGGTACTCGGTGGAAGCCTCCAGCGTCAGGCGGTAGCGGCCCACGCGGGCACTGCTGGGGGAGCAGAGCGAGACACAGAGCACAGCCCCGTCCTGCTGCTGCAGCACTGCACTCCAGGTCCCCTCTTCGGGGCAGTCAGTCAAGGTGAAGTGCGACCTGGTGCCCGACGTCTCGATGGGGCAGGGCCCTGCAAGCAAGGGGACATCAGCTTTCCCCAGTGCCAGGGATCCCGTGCAGGGCTGTGCAGTGCAGGCGTGTCCCCATGCCTGCTGGGGGGGGACAGAAGCCGCCTGCTGGGGGGGGACAGAAGCCACCCTCTGGGACCCAGGAGTGGAGCCAGGTAGAAAAACCGTGCAAATGCCACCAGGGCTTAGAGGCTTTGGGATGGGGGCATGGAGCCCTTCCCACCAGGTTTTGTTTCTGAGGGGTTTGCTCACAGCCCAGGGTGAGGCTTTGCTAGGCTGCCCCCCAGCAAGCAGCCGGGTCACGGTGCGAGAGCAGCCTTTGGCACAGAGCCTGGAGCCCTCAGCACGGAGCTGCTCTCAGCAGGAGCTCCGCTGCACGCGCACAGCCCACGGTGAGCCATGAGCTCAGCGGCTGCAGCGCTCGAGCCGAGAACACAGCGATCCCTGCCTTCCCCCTGGGCCGTGGGGCCCCGCAGCTGAGCCCGAGGCGCTTGCACGTGGCCGGCTCCAAAAGCTGCTCCTGGGAGCGTGGATACCAGCCCCAGCCCAGCCCTGGTTGCCGGTGCTGATGGGCTTGGCTGGTGGCCATTGTGTTCCGGAGCAGCCGCAGCGAGGGCGGCACAGCAGTGAGCCACCAAGAATACTCATGAACTCATGAGAGTGACACAGTTTCTCCTCTCTGCCCTTTCGGGGAGGCTGGGTTGAGCTATCCCTGTCTTTCTGGCAGCTTTGGGCTCTGCCTCCGCCTCCTCCTGCTGCAGAACCTGCTGTCCTGCCACGGCATCCCGGGGGCCTGGGCAGGGCTCTGCAAGTCCATCAGCCCTAAAAATACAGGCACTATTTTTGCACTGAGCCGATCCCCTCTGTCCTGTAGGAGGTGGCACACGAGGTGGCACATGTCCTGGGGTGGTTTCGTTGTCCCCAGGGGATAAGATCTGGCACCTCCCCTCTCCCCTCCAACCCCATGGGGTAGAGCCTCTGGCGAGGGTGCTGGTCGAGGCTGTGCCAGCAGGGCTGTGCCTTGGCTGGAGCCACGGATCCTTGGCCCATTTTGTGCAAGCGCAGGGGCTGGAAGCCAGCCTGCAGCCTCTGACCTGTTGCACCCAGGGCTCCCATAACATGCAGCTCACAGTGCATGCATGGTATGCAGGGAATGACTGCAGCATCACCCCAAGGAGGAAGGGCTCAGCTTCCCAGGAAACCTTGCCCTGCGCAGCATGAGCGTGGTGCAGTTTCACTATGAGTTCTGGCCTGATTGACTCAGCAGGATACAGCATCCCTAAAATAACTCTTTCCCCAGACAGAGTTTCCTCTTTGTTTGCCTGTAGCTGCACTCAGCCTAACCCCTATGCAGGGTGTGGGCACTCAGCTGGCAGTGGTGCCCATCCCTACCCCTGCTGTCCATGCAGGCTCACATGGCACAGCCAAGCAGCACACGGGCCCCAGCTCTGCAGGCAGCCTCTGGTCGAAGGCCCACTTCGGTTGCACCCCGGGAGTGCATGGATGCTGGGGGCACCCTGAGCTCAACCCTTGCACGGGAGCTGCGGCACTCACCCGTCTCCACATTGAAGGCAAGTTTGTCCACCCCCTCCTCGTAGTCCCGGCCCGTGAAGTTCAGGGTGATGGTGAAGGGCTGCCCGCGCCGCACCACCAGCTGCTGGCTGCCCATCTCCGCCGTCCGGTGCTCGCGGCCATTGCGCTCGCACTGCAGGTCCCACGTCTCCAGCACCAGCTCTGCGAGAGGCACTGCGTGAGGCTCTGCCAGGCAGCATCTCCCCGTGCACACAGGGAGATCCCAGCCCCGGGGGTGTGGATGTGCCCTGAGCATTACCCTGTGTTTGGGATTTCTCCTCAATCCCAGCCTGAGTCTTTGTGGGGCCTCAGCAGTCCCCTCTGCACCAGGCAGCCCTGTGCAAGCGCCGTGCCCAGCACAGCCCTGGATCGCAAGCATCCCCACTGCACAGCCGTGCTCTGCATGTTGCCGTACCCAGCACCACAGCAAAGCCCAGTGCTCATTCTCTTTCTGGGAGGCTTTGTGCCAGTTTGCTGTCTACGTCCCTCTCCAAAGCACTCTGATATGGAACTTGGCTAAGTGCTGGGAATGCCAGAGATGTTTCCGTGCCTCAGCTGCGGGCAACTTTCCTGCATTGTGACTGCTGAGAAATGGGACAGACGGAGCAGAAACGCAGTGACAGAGGCGGCAATTGGTTCCCAGGCTGCGTGCAGGGCAGTGACACTGCTGGACACAGGGCTGTGTGCTGGGAACAGAGCTGCAGCCCAGCGCTGCGCCGCAGCAACGCGACGTTGCTCAGCATCGTTCAGGGCCGCTGACCCCTGAATGCTGTGCAGGCAGACAGAACGGAGCTGCCAAAGTAAATGAGAGCATTTAACGCTGGAGAGCACACAGCAAGCTCAGCAGCAGCCGGCCCGTGGGGTGGCTGGGGCCGTGGCGGCCTCGCTCAGCTCTCCCCAGCTGTGCCTTTCTGCAGCGGTGATCTCAGAGCCGTCCCTGGGCAGCGCTGGATGGAAAGAGCTGACCCAAGTGCTGTGTTTCCAGAGCAGAACAGAACCCCACGCCGGATCATCTGGGCGCAGTCTGCTGCAGCACAGCGTGCGGGTGCAGAGCTGAAGGCCCACATGGGGCCCTGCAGTGGGGACAGAGCGCAGGAAGAGCTTCGTCCTGGTCACCTCCCCCTCTGTGAGCAGGAGCACTGCTCCGTGCTGCCACGGCACGCTGTGTGAGCAAGAACCTCACTGACGATGTGCCGAAGGAGAAACTGCATTCGGGACACCGCAGCTGCTCCTTTTCCCCGCCACCCCGCAGGTTTGAGCACAAAGCACAAAGCGGAGCCCTGCACAGTTTGGCAGCAACTCTCCCCCGGCCGCCAGCGTTCGGAAGGCGGTGTGACGGCCGTGCGCCCGCAGCGCAGCGCAGCCTCCGGGGGTTCCGGGACAGGTGCGGGTTGTCCGCGCCCCGCACGGGGCTCCCAGAAACCCTTCGGAGGAGGACTGCCGTCCGGCACAGCAGCTCTGCAGCAGGACCGCCTCCTCCAACCGGGCCGACGTGCGGCACACGACCCCGGTCCCGCAGCGCCCCGCGGAGCCCCGTGCGTGGCACAGCGTCGCTCCGTCCCGCACACCGCGGCCGGGGACGGAACCGCTGCCGCCTTTTGCGCTCCCGATCGCGGCTCGCGGGAACGGGCCGGAGCCCCGCGCTGGCGGCAGGCTCTTACCTTCGGCCATGGTCCCGTCCGGTCCCGGTCCCGGTGCCGCCGCCTCCCGCTGCCTTTATAGCGCGGGCGCAGCGCCCTCCCCCGGGGCCGGGGCCGGGGGGGAATGAAAACGAAGTTTCCAGGAAACCGAGTGGGTTTGGTCCCACCTATTTTAAACAACCGAAAAAAATAATAATCCCAACCCACGGGACTTTGGAGGGGGGGGGGGGGAGAAGGGGGGGTTCAGCCCCGTCGGCCCCGCACCTGCCGCCCCTCCCCGGAGCCGTCACTTCTCGCAGCCCCAGCGCTTTCAGGGAAAAGGGGCGAGGCGGGAAGGGAGAGGGGCTGCGCGGCCCCCACTGCGGTGCCAGGAGCTCGGGAATGTTTTCTCCTTATAAAGTTTTCCTCCCCCGTCCCTTATCTCCATATGCTGCCATTCCCAGCCGCCTCGGAGCTGCCGCAGCCGCCCCCTTCCCGTAAACACGGCCCCGGACGATGCTTGAGGGAAGATCTGCTGGAAGGCTCCGAGGGTGAACCAGCAGCCCCACAGCGCCCGGCCCGCTCCCTGCCTTCCCCGTGTGCCCCAAGGCTGCCACGGCCCCACCACTGATAGCTCAACCCCATCAGAACTGCCGGACCCCAACCCCACTGACGCTGCCAACACCCCAACCCTATCAGCACTGCGGAGACTCCGAGCCCATCGGAAATACTGAGAGCACGGTGTGCTCTGCATCACACAGCTGGTTCTGCAGCCCCCCTCTCCATCGGGCAGATGGCTTTAATTGAAGCCTTCCCGCATCTCTCCATCATCTGTGTGTGCACACTGAGGCTGTGGCAGCAATGGCAAGGAACTCCCCCCTCTCCTACTGGGCCCCTCAGTGCTGGCCCCACAGGCAGCGCAGGGCTGAATATTCGCATGGGGCAGCAGGGGCTGCAGGGCTGTGGGGGCTGCCAGCTCTCAGGCACTGGATGCCCTCCCCAACTGCAGGGTTGTAGGCATTGGGGTCCTTCCTGGCAGCAGGGTTTTGCCTGTCCCGAGCTGACCCCACTCCCAGCTCCACTTGCAGTGTGCTGGAGCCTCTGCCACCAGCAGTTTTGTGCCAATGCAGTGTCAATGCACGCAGGCTCACCCCAAGGATGCAGGCTCATTTCTGTCCACACAAGCCCTCGCTTCCTTCTCACTGCATCTGAACTCTGGATAAACTCTGCAGCCCGGGGTGCAGCATTCGGATGTGTTTGATTTGCTCTGGTTGGTGCATGACAAACAGCCGTGTGATGGCACCGAATTCTTGGAGTGATCTGAAACAGATTTTTCTCGCTCAGCTCTGCCCCGACTCGGGATCAGCTGCCCAGCAGGAGTCTGCATGCCTGGTGGGTGCGATGCTGGGGCTGATGGCATGGAGCTGGTGGCACAAAGATGGTTCCTGCACAGCCAAGCACAGAGTAGTGGTGGTACCTGGGCTATAGCTGTGTCTCAGTTCCCATTTGGGGCAGTGGGAGCCAGCTCTGACCCTGCATCCCTGCAGGAAGAATCCCTCCACTCACAGTTGGTGCCCTCTCCGTTTACCCCTGCACACAGGGGGGTTCTGTCTGCCCTGCAGTGGAAATGCTGCAGGCGGGAGGTGGCCGTGCTGATGGTGTTATTTTTACTCTCCTTAGTAAGACAAGGATGCATTAAGAGGGAGTTTGCTCTGCTGGATGCCCAAAATAGCCCATGTGCTCAAGGTGTTCCACGGAGGGCTGTGCCTGCCCCGCTCCCACCCGCTGCTGGAGCAGCTTCAAAGGGGCTGTGCCCGTGTCCCGGCTGTTTGCTATGCTGGGTGTGCAGCGAGCTACACCCAGCCCCACGCAAGGCACATCCTGAGTTAGGAGAGCAAACAAACCCTGAAAGGGACAGTGTCTTCCCCAAGCCCTGAGTTACGCCGTCAGCTGCCTCTGAGTGCTCAGCCTGTGCTGGGCTCCTCCGCCCTGGGATGCTCTCCGTATGGCTGGGGTGGGGGCAGAAGTGGGTGGGGGTGTCCTGAGCTCCCACTGCCACCACGGGGCTCTGGGAGCTGTGCTGGGGGTCTGGGATGGGCAGGTCTGAGGGGTGCGGTGTGCTCTGGTGGCACCCTGATGTCACCCCGGTGTCATCCGTGTATCATCCCAGCGTCACCCCACTGTGGTGCAGGACAGCAGTGGAGAGGCAAAAGCTGAGCTGTGCAAATCCATTCCCGAGGAGTGCCAAGAGAAGCCCCAAGGGGAGAGCTGGGCAGCCAGTTTCCTTCTCTGGAAACCTTGGGAGCAAAGTGCTGGGCCACAGGCTGGAGGGAGGCTCAGGGAGGAATGCGTGATTTCACGACCTTTGTTCTACAGCCCAACCTGTGTTTTCTATTTAAGATGAGGAGAAGCCAACCCTCCCTGCCCCCCTTCATCCAGCTCTGAGCTCCATGCCAGGCCCAGCACTCTGACGTGGGATGTGCCTATGGACCGTGTGGCATCGGGTGCCAGCTGTGTAGAGCAGGGCTCAGTGCTCTCTTTGTGAGCTGAATGGCTTCCCCCCGTAGTGAGCCCATGTCCAGCTGCTGGGTGTCATTTCCAAGCAGCTCTCTGGAAGAACCCCAGCCCTGCTCTCCGCACCATGCCTTCGTGTTTCCTCAGTAATCCCACACCTCTTGTGGTTTCTGACAGCCGTTTTCTGGATGGATCGGGACGGCCTCCACTCCCCGCTCAGGGCTTTGATTTGCGGCGCTGCACCTCTGAGATGCATTTTCCAGGCGCTGGGATGAATGATGTGCTCACATCTCTGGTGATGAACCTGTGTCACCTCAGTGCCCCACAGCCCTGTGCCCAGGGCAGCTCCCGTCACAGCTGTGTGCCACCTTTGGGGGAGGGCTCAGGACCCCCCGGGTCAGGTTGGGGTTGTGCTGGGCGCTGGTGTTCCATACTTGGTGCCATCTTTGCCCCCGCTGTCAAGAATTTCTTGGCCTCTGCATTTGTCCCAGTTTAGGGCAGAAGCAGGAGCCTGGATGCAGTAATGCAGCCCAGGGATCTCTCCTCTCAGCCAAAGGCACCACACAGAGCAGCACTGAAGCTCAGTTCCCCAGGCACCAGGACTCTTATCTGTGCTTACCTGCAGAAACCAAAGCCCCAATCCTTGGCTGTGTGCAGTGAGCACAGGTCTGGACACGAGCAGCACGCTCTGTGCCAGGCCCCCGTCCTGTGCCCCGTATTGCCCAGGGGCTGCCATAACAGGAGCACAGAGCCCTGTGCCCAGCTCTGGGGGCTCAGTGCCCGCCTGCACCCATTGCCCAGCTCTGTTTTCTTCCTTCTGCACCCATCATTCATTCATCCCTTTGCTTTGGAAGGAAGCGTACGCAGCAGTGCAGGTGGGCCGTGGCCCCGCTGGGGAGCGCAGCTCCTGGGGACCCCCCACAGCTCCTGACAAATGGCTTTGCCATTTCCTGGGTGGGAAAGAGACATTGATTAACTCCTGCACTTGCCTTTCTGGAAAGGTTATAGCTTAATTGGTCAGACCCGGAGCCATAAATCAGGCACTGAAGGAGCAGTGGAGCTAAGAAAAATTTGTGCAGAATGTTACAAAAACACTTTTGGGGAGGATGCACCCCACCATGAGCACAGAGGTGGGCAGGGAGCTCTGAGCATCACGACAAAATGCTTTTCCCTCTGCTGAGGAGCTGGAAGCTCTCCTATCTGTTATCAATTAACCTCAGGGTTTGCAAAATGTCATATTATAATGGATTTATTTATTTTTTTCCTTTTGGAAAAAGAAGAACAACAGGAAAGCCATTGTTTGTTTTATTGGGAAGAGATTGTAACCAGGTTTGAGAGATGATTCTCTTTCTCCACGGGAAACGCTGCTCTTCTCTGACTTCCAAAACAACGTGGAAAACCCACAGCCTGTGGGCCAGGCTGGGCTGGGTGGTGGGACAGCAAGACCCCCAGTGCTGAGCTCACGGTTACATGAGGAAGGGGAAACATCTCAGCATGGAGCACTGCTGGTGTTGTTGCTGTATGCCAGCAGAGCAGCCTGCAGCCATTATGGGGTTTGACTCAGGGCTGCTGGGGGGATTTTGTCTCCTGGATTATATGATGGCACCGATGAGATCCCGCTCTGCTGCCACCTGGTTTGGCTGCAGCCACCCTTTCACACCGGGCTGAGAGGCACCCAGAATTAATTAGAACAATCCATCCTAAAGATGACAAAGGTGTCGATGAGTGTTTTTGTCTTCCAGCAGCACCGGGACTGCGGCGGTGCTGTGAAAGAGATGAAGAGCAACTCCAGCATGGATGGACCTCAGAGGAACTTGTACTGTGGGGATAGTTGGAAAATGGAGCAAACCAGCTGGGCTTGTCCCAGTGGGTCACACAGGACAACCCGCACCTCTCTGGAGTAATTCCTTTCAAGCCAAAAGGAATGAGACAGACCTCAGCCATCAGGATTGCAGGAGGCACTGGCAGAAGTGTTACCAGAAATGAGTGGAGGGGAGTGGGGTCAGCGGATCGAAGAGATGCCATGGGAGCCATCGCTGTGCTGCCAGCACCTACCCATGGGGACCAGCCCACTTTGGTGAATTTGGCACAAACAAGGCTGGAGGGGGTATGACTGATGCTTACAAACTCTGGGATGGGCACCATGTGCCCTTTATGCTGGGGAGCTGCGCCGTGTGGGACAGCCAGCCGTGCCCATATGACAGCTGGGAGTAGGGCTGTGTTTTTCTGGACCAGACTCTATGTGAGATATTGCATTTTGCAAGAGTTCCCTTGGCTAGCTCATGGTCACCCCGTCCCAGCCCCGCCTGCTCTCCTGCACCATGTGTGTCCCAAGCAGGGCTGTGGAATGGAGCAGGCAGGGCCAAGTCCCAAGGACTGGACGGTGATGGGAGGGATCAGCTACAGACCTGCAGGGAGCAGGTGGGACAGAGGGAGAACTGCAGACAGAGCTGCTTCTCCCGACCCTAACAACAGGGAGAGGGCTCCCGTGAGCTGCTGCAGGGCTTTTTGGTGGTGAGTCCGACCACGAGGGAGGGTCAGCACTGTGGCTGTGGCATCTACAGTGTGCAGTGGGGCTCCTGGCAGCACCAGCCCCCAGAAGCCAGCAGGACGCAGTTCCCCACTGTGCTCCACGACCACTGCTCCAGGAGCTTTATTGGCATTAATGTAATTAGTGGCACGTTAATGAGTGCATCCAAAAAAAAGCGCCCATTGTCACGGCACCGTGGTTGCAAGGGCATGGATGGGGCTCTGCATCCCTCAGCCCATCATGGGACATGGGCATGCCAGCCCTGGTGCTGATAAATGCACTTTGCAGGAGGATGGCCTCGCCTGGCAGATTAACAATTAACCAGTAAGTGGGGTTATGGCTACTTCATGGCGTGTTAAATGCTGAAAGACTGAAAAACCAAGGGGCTCTGAGCAGCAGCGCCCACATTTTACCCCTGAGCAGGGCA
This sequence comes from Tympanuchus pallidicinctus, assembly GCF_026119805.1. NCBI lineage: Eukaryota > Metazoa > Chordata > Aves > Galliformes > Phasianidae > Tympanuchus > Tympanuchus pallidicinctus. Next base: position 3,548,937 of record NW_026294722.1, read on the forward strand.
CGTCCCCACGCGTCCCCAGGACTGGGGATCACCTTCACTTGGCGTCTGCCCTGCCCAGCCCTGTGGCACGGTGGTTCTCCAGATACACAATTGGGGAGGGCTTTTGGGGGCTACCAGGAGGCCCCAAGTCCTGAGGCACAGCCGAGATCGTCGCTGGGGTTTCTTCGGCGGAGTTCTGCGTGTCTGAGTCCTCAGAGGAGAAGCTGCTATGGCTGGAGACCTGGAAGTACTGCGCTGCATCGCCTCGAGGATGTGCCGAGCCGTGTGCTGGGGGCTGACCGCAGAGGGGGGCACGCGGTGGGGAGGGGGACACGCAGCAGGGCGGGCTGCGGAGCTGGGATGGGCTCTTGTTGGTGCGCGGTGGGGTTCCACTGCCGCATGTCGGGAGGGAGCTGCAGCGCGGCCGTGGGGAGCTTGGAGGTGAGCGGGAGGCATCGCGCCGCTCCGTGCCAGCGGCACGGCCGCAAGAGTTGCCGGCTGAGTGCCGCCCCGAAGCCTGCACGGCCCCACGGCCCGGAGCGGTGGCTGCCGACCCCTCCCACAGCTCGGCCAGCATCGCCTCCAGGCTCTGCCGCGTCTCCTGGTATTTGTGCCACGCTGCCGTCCAGGCCCCCGTCCCGCTGCTGCTCTGCATCCGGCGCAGCTGCGCCCGCATCTCCTGCAGCTTCTCCGTAGAGAACTCCACCGACAGCCTCTGGAACGAGCTCTCCAGGCGCTGCAGAGCCTCGGGCCGCCCCGCGGGGACCCCGCCGTGCTTCGCCTGCGCCGTGCACTGCCTGCAGCCCGCGTTCAGGCAAGTGATCTGCAAAACAATGCACGGTGCTGCGCGTCCTGCTGCCTGCCTGCACCGCGCCCGGGCAGCGTGCACCCACCTTGCTGGAGAACTGACGCAGCTCGTGCAGCATCTCCAGCTCTGCCTGCCGTCGCTCCATGCGCTGCTGGAAGCTCATCAGCTTCGTTCGGATCAGGGCCACGGCAGCCTGCAAGGGCTCAGCCTTGGGGGACACAGAATCCTGCAGCTTGTCTGCCTGCTCACACAGCGCCAGGCCGTGCCGGTGCCGGGCCTGCAGGTAGGCACAGCAGTGAGATTCACACTGGGAGCAGTGCTGATGGCTCTCAGCTCAGTGCAGCTCTCAGCTCAGAGCGCTCCATGCCAGAGCCAGAGCTGTGTGCTCAGTGCATGCGGAGAGGCCGTTCAGGGCAGCTGAGGCAGCAAAGCATTGGGCATTCTGCACATCTCTGCTCCGCATAGCCTGGCTTTGCACCACACAGACTGCACTGCCCTGAGTGGGTCTGTATTGCTTCTTCCCTGTGCAGAATGAGAAATTAAGGGCCCTGACTGCAGCAGTGAGCAGGGAGCAGCCCCAGGGTAGCAGAGCTGGGAGCAACAGCCATGGCTGAAAGAAACTCATTTTGCACAGAGGTCTCATTCCCAGCCTGGGAGAGCTGGGCTGAGTACACCAAAGTCTGTAAGGGCATCGGAACCCTGCTCTAATTTTGCACGTTGATGTTTGTGCCCAGTGCTGGGCAGTGTGCTGTGCTGGGAGGTGACACCGGAGGTGGCCGTACGTACCGCTGCCTGCAGCAGGAACTCACTCCATCGCTCTGTGGACCTCTCACAGCTGTCAGAGCTGCACTCCTCAGCTCCCATCTCACGCAGCCGTGCTGCTCCCTCTCCATCCAGCCATTGCCTGAGCTGTGGGGATCGGGTGGGGGTCAGTGGGACGGCCCCAAGCACTGCCCTTCCCTTCCCTGCACTGCCTGGTTATGCACAGCACCATTAATTAAAACCCAGGGCAATCCTGTCATTATCTGCATTTCCTCCACCACTAGAAGCTGAGGAAACGCTGCTCCAGCACCCACCTCATCCAGCTCGCCCTCCAGCTCCCGCACCTTCCGCAGGGCGCTGAGCCGCTCCAGGCGGCTGTTGGACAGCGAGACCAGGAGGTGCAGCTCCTCCTCCAGCTGTGCGTACCGCGCCTCGGCCGCGTCCATGCCAGCCCTGCATGGGGGAGAAGGGTTAGGGCTGAGGTTGGGTGAGGGTTGGGGTTAAGGTTAGGGTCAGGAGCTGGCAGCGCAGGGCTGGGTGTCTGCAGCAGGAGCTGGACGTGAGCGGCACCGCTGGACGTGATGGGCATTGCTGGATGGGAGCGGCACCGCTGGACATGTGCAGCAGCACCGGGGCTTGGCCCCATCTAGTGGCTCTGTCTGAGACAGGCCCGTGGGATGGCTGCAGGCGCTGGGAGCTCGGAGCACAGAGCCCGGCGCCCTGCGGTTCCCCAGCGGGATTCCTGCACGGGGTGTGGGTATGGCAGGAGGGTGCCGGGCAGCGGGTAGCAGCGCTGGGAGGTGCTGCTTGGCGGGGAGGTGGTCCCGGCCCCTCTGTCCCGTACCTGACGTGGGGTGAGGCTCGGAGCCGGGCAGCATCCCTGCGCAGCCGGGCCAGCACGGCGCCCCCCTCGTGCTGCAGGCACAGCAGCTGCGGGTCGCTCAGCACCCTGCGCATCAGCTCCTGGTGCCTCTCGATGCCTGCGGCCGCATCCTGCCGAGAGACTGCACTCAGCGGAGGCTGCAGGACGGGCAGCTCAGGCTGTGCAGTGAGGGATGGAGATGGGCACAGCCCCGGTACCTGCATCCCCGCCGCACCATCAGTGCTCTGAAGCTCCTGGATGCAGCTCTGCAGCAGCTCCAATGCCCGCCCGAGGCTGGCGGTGAAGGGCTGCAGCCTCTGTTGGGAAGCACAGGGGTGAGCAGGGATGTGCAGGCAGTGGGACGGGAGCAGGGGCTGCAGCGGGGAGCAAGAAGATCACTGCCAGAGCAACTGACAAGAGTGGGGAGTGCTTTGGGGACATCACGTGAAAGCCAGTGAGGAAGGGATGGGGAAGTGACAGCAGGAGCCAGGCCAGCAGCAAGCTGTCCTATGCTGGGGATAGGGATGGGAAGGGAAGGCTGCTCTGTGCTCTGCACTTTGGGGACTGAGGAGAACTACGGGAAGGGAGGAGGAGCTGATGGTGTGATAGTGGACACCTGGAAGAATTGCACCCACTCGCCGTGGCAGTAGGGGAAGCTGCCCTCCAGCTCCGCCGTCACCTGGGAGCTGTCGACGAAGCGGCCCAGAGCCTTCAGTGATGTCAGCGTCTCCACCTGCAGGGCATGGAGCTCCTGAGGGACTGCACGGGTCTCGTCCCCCAGGGGCAGCTTGGAGCTGGGGAACGTGGCCCTCAATCCCCTGCAGCCCTGAGTGCGCAGTGCAGCTCCGGCTGCGCCCCCCTGCGGCTCCGCTGTGTTTGAATGCTTGGGACATCACTGGGACTGCAGTAATCTGCCATGACATCCAAACGAGGTAATCGGGCTCATTAATATTTCACATGATATTAATTACAGTGAACAGCACCGGATGAACAATAAACCCTTTCAGGTTTAGATTTATCACCCTGACACCTGCGTTTGGCTGATGGCTGTGATGGGGAAACACCAGGCAACCTTTGGTACAGCTCAGCAGAGCCACGGCAGCAGTGAGCCCTGAAGTGGGGAGCGGGATCTCCAGTGAGGGGATGGAGGGTGCTCCAAACTGGGAGGCCCAGCACCCCATGGGATGTGGGGTGCTGCTGCCGTGGGATAAAACAGAGGCACATGAGGAGGGGATGGGGCAGACAGCTCTCACCTGCAGCCCAGGCAGCTTCTCACGGGGAGCAGATGGTTCCTTCTCAGCCAGCAGCAGCACGGTGTGGATGCAACCCGGTGAGATGTTCTGTGAAGGAAGGACAGTCACTCCTGCACGCCCTGCTGCTCTGCCCTGGCCATTGGACCCAAGTCAACCTCAGCCATGGGTAACCAAGGGAAAAAGGCCCCGAGCTCGCTGCCATGGAAAATGGCACCAGTCCCCATATCGCTGTCCCTATCCACAGAATACATCCGCTGGCAGAAGGAACCCATGGAAAGTGGCCCGTGAACAAAGTCCCTTCCCTCACACCAGTGACGTTTCTCTGCATGGGGGGCTCTGCTCAGGGGAAATGGGGTCTTTGTGCCTGGTCAGGGGCTGCCCGCGCCACTGTGGACGTGCCCAGAATTAGAGACTGAGCAGCAACTTTGGGAACAAAGGGGGGGTTGTTTGAGAGTTGCCAGTCCTGTGGGGAATCTGGGGATGAGAAGGCAGTAAGAGATGTGATTTTCCTAAATAAATGCATGGTGATGATGCTGCAGGATGCTTATATCTGTCCCAGTAAATCCACACCATGGCGCTAACGGGGAAAATCTGTGAGTGAGATAAAAGCACAGCCCCGGGCATCTCAGGGCTGGGCTGCCTGTAGGGCTGCTCTGAGCTGGGGGGATGGGATGTGGCTCTCAAGAGGGCTGGCGCTGTAGCTGCCATGGAACAGGGGCTGCATGCACACAGCTGGCATTTACAGAACAACCCCAGCATACCTGGATGGAGCGGAGAGCAGAGTACAGGGTGGGAGAGGGAGGCTGCTTCCTGGCATCCACCACGGCTGTCAGCCCGCTGTCCTTCGCATCCTTCCTGGCACATGGAAACACAACACAGTAACAAGGAGGCAAATCCCACAGGTCAGCAGAGGATGCTCCCCGGGATTCGACCCCGCTGGGAGGCAGAGCAATGCCTGTCCCCAGGAGAAACAGCAGCACTGGAGCTGGGGCCTTATCCCCATTGGTAACCCCAGATCAGCACAGTGTGGGGTGGCAGTGCCAGTGCTGGGCAGAGGCACAGGGTAAGCACCCCCCGCCCAGGGGTGGCTGCAGTGGGAGGTGTGGGCATGGCAAGAAGCCTGTGGGATGTGCCCAAATGGTGTAAATGGAACTTGCCCAACGGGTGCACGTGAGATGTGCCCAAAGGATGCATTCAGGATGCAGGTAACGGGGGGGGGGGAGGGCTCAGGTCCTCTCAGCCCTTACCTTGGGAGGGAGCAGAGGCAGAGGAGCAGCCTTGCCAGCTCGGCAGCTGAGCACCACATGGCCCCCCAGGCGCTGCTGCTGGTGGTCACTTGCAGGAGAGCCCTGCCCAGCTTGTCGGTGCCGCCTGCGGAGTTGAAGCAGGACACTGACCTCTCCTTCCCTACCAGCCGGCCCTGGGGTCTCTGCACAGCTCACACTGGCATTTCACAGGAGGTCAGGCACAAGACCTGCCTGAATCCAGTTGTGTCTGATCCCCGCAGAGGGGCAGCGAGGGCTGCGCCAGCCCCCAAGGGCCCTCGCATGCTCACTAGCCCTGGAAATGCCGTGGTTCAGATGATGAGGATGATTTTCCCCCCAGAAAACAAGGACGTTTTTGCCACAGGTTTTCAGTTCTTGGGAAAAGGAAGAATCCAAACGTTTGCCGTTTGGCAGCTAAAAGCTGAAAAGCTTCATTTGTGAGGAATGGTGTGGGAGGGCTGCGTGCAGCTGGGAGCCGTGTCAGCTGCTCAGAGCACGCTGTCTGACTTTTTTTTGTGCCCGGATGAAGGGAAATTTCCAAGGTGGGGGCTTTCTTGGGAGCAAAGCCCTGAGACCTCCCCCCCAAACCGCTTCCCAGCAGAAGGCAGCTGCTCCCTGTACCTGGCAGGCAGACGATGCCTGAGTGCAGCAGCCCGGTGTGCAGCTCCTGCCAGAGCACGGAGGGGCCGTTCTGTCTGATGGTGCTCTGCAGGGACCGTTCCTCTGCAGGGGCTGCAGCTGCCACATCTGCACCTGCCCATGGGGACAGAGGAGAGGGGTTGACAAAGCGCGATGGGGCAGAGAAACGCGGCACCCCACAGCCCCGCGCGCTCATCACCTTTCCCAGCCGGCTTGGCTCTGCCCATCCTGGGTGAGTAAATGGCAGACACCTTCCTCCAGCCACCCTCATGCTGGCTGCCCGCGCTGTCCCCGAGCCGAGGGCCCTTCAGGAAGGAGAACTTGTGGCCGGAGCCAGCTGCCTCTGAGCGAGTGGGGGCTGAGGGCACATGGGGGCTGCGCTGCCCCACCGCCTGCCCTCCTGAGCCCCCGGCACGAGCCCTGCGGGGGCAGGGGGTGCCGGCCCTGCTCCCACATGGCTCAAGGGGCTCAGCTAGGGGTGCAGAGCTGTCGGGCTCCTCCAGGATGGCTGCCATCAGCGCGGAGCCAAAGCTCACTGGGTTCTGAAGGGCGGCCAGGTAGGAGTCGCGGTGCCGGCAGCGCGAGCCGTGCGGCCCAGGCTCTCCGCTCAGCTTCCTTCTCTGGCACGGGGTGCAGGGACCCTCCTGGGAGCTCAGCACTCCCCCACAGGGCCAGGAGCCCGTCCAGGGCTGTGCCGCCACAGAGCGGGACGTGGCCAGGAGGCCCAGGTCCTGCTGGGAGAGCTGCAGCAGCTCCACGTACTCCCCCTCCAGGTTCTGGCTGATGATATCCTGCAGGCTGGGAATGGCCAGAGTGGTCGGGTTCTGCCTCAACCCTGCTTGCTCCACCTTAATCAACCCCGGGTACCTCCCCTGGTTTGGCTTCCGGCTGTCTCTGCAGCCTGGGACGACGCCGGCGATGTTGCTGTGGGGCGCTGAGCTCTGTGCTGTGCCATGGGGTGTGGGTGTGATCGATGCCACTGGCTCAGTTGGTGCTGCTGGCTCCGGACTGGGGCCTCCTGGTGCACCCACAGGTGTGCCATTGGGTCCAGCCTTGGGCTTGTCGACAAACTCTGGTGAGGCAATCTTGCTCCACGGCAGCGGGGTGATGCCATTCTCAGTGGCCACCAGGCAGGTGTGCAGGGGGGACCCAGCATGGTTGCAATTAATCTCCTCCAGCCACTCGTTGGTGAAGAGCAGCGCATAGGCAGCCTCAGGGATGGGCGTCTCCTGCACGCTGTCCAGGTCTGGTGAGAGGTGCTTGAGGGCGATGCGTGCTGTGTGCTCCTGGCAGGGCTCTGCCTGCAGGTAGAAGTCCCCGGCACGCAGCAGCAGTGGGTTGAGAGGTGCCAGGTGCACCACCACCTTCTCGTGCAGACACAAGGGCCAGCCCTCGTGCAGGAAGATGCAGTTGGAGTAGGGAGCCTGCAAGGGAGGGAGAATGCAGTGCATCAGCAAGAGCCTCTGCGGCTCAGGTGCTTCCTGGCAGTGAGATCCCACTCGTGAAACCGTGCTGAGCCAGTGGCCGTTCCCAGGGAGCTGGGTGCTCTCCCCATGGTGACGGGATGTGCAGCCCAGGGCAGGCACGGCTGTGCAGGGCATCACGCTTTAGGGCACAGTGGGGCATGGGGGAGCAAAGCACGGGGCAGCTCATCCGCTTACACAGGCCGCCCGCCGCACGTGCTCGAAGAGGCGCTTGGCAGGGATGAGGAAGTCCAGCAGGCAGCAGAGCCCGTCACCCTGGTAGCTGCTCTCCAGCAGGCGGAACACCTGGCCCAGCACAGTCGGGGCTGTGGCTTCGAAGGGTGGATAGAGGGAGCGGAGGGCGCTTTGCACCGCTGCATCCAAGGACTGCGAGTCCTGCGGGAGGAAAGCAGGGTGCCGTCAGCCACCCCTGGGAGCCCACAGCACAGCTCAGAGCTCACCAGCTGCACCCCACAGCCCCCAGTGGGGAAAGTGGCCCTGCAGCAGCTGAGGGGTTAAGCGGAGTCCAAGCAGAGATGTGCGCTCAGCAGATCCCAGGAATGCAGAGGCTGGAGGAGAGGAGGAAGGCCAAGCAGCTGGAGATGGATGGGATGTTTGGGTTCAGACACTTCGCTGGATATGACGAACTCCAAATTAATCTCTGGAGGGTTTTCTGAGAAGAGTGCTGCCCAGTCACAGCCCCATGCCCAGCAAAGCACAGCTTTCTAAACGGGCAAAGGCATAGGGTTAGGGTCATGCATCAGATCACCCTGCTGACTTTGCTTCCCCAGTTTTGCAAAGACATTCATTGCACAGAGCTTGTAGACACAGCCATGCATGGGAGGAAGTGATCTCAATGTTCATTTAAAGCCTCAGCTGCAACACAGGGAGAGCAAGGGTGAACGTGCACGTGGCTGCAGAGCAGAGCGCTGCGACAGCACGCGAGGAAGAGATTCGGAGAGGCCACAAGAAGCACGCAAACTCAGCTTGGCCACAAGCAGGCAGTGCCCTTCTCATAGCTCTGGCTCCAGGCACAGTTGATGCTGGAGCTGAGCCCCAGAGCAGGGATTGCAGACATAGGGGCAGATTGGTGCTGTGTGGACCAACATCCTTTCTGGGGCAGCAGGAAGTTTGCCCTGACCTCACGCTGCTCCCCAGTCCGGGATGGGAAGGCGCCAGGGAAGAAGTCTGGACTCACCCCGTGGAAAGACAATGCAGGGTGTCTGACAGGGGGAATGGCCCTACAGTGAGATGAAAGAGGAGAATCTTCCCCCCAATGAGACCCAACCAAAGGGGCTCTCCTGTGGGCGGATCAGTAGAATAAAGCAAGCCACTTCCCTGGGAACAGGCTAAAAGTGCACAGACCTCCCTAAAGCAGTGGGAACAGCATCTTGGGGAAAACTATTGGCAGAGGGATGGAGGCACCGGATGCACCCCGGGCTGTGCCAAAGGGCGTTTTGGCCTACAGTGTCCAGAAATGTTTTGTTAAGTGTCACAGAGCACTTCATCATGGGAGAGGCTTTGGGGTGAGATCGGCTCAGAGCTCTGTGCTCGTGCAGAGGGCTGAGGTGAGAGTGGGGAGAGGGGAGAAACCAAACGGGACCCAGTGAGCCCCCTTCCCTCCTCCAGCTGCAAGGGAGCGAAACAAAAGGCATTAGGGAGCACAAGAAGATTTACATTTGCAAAGCCATTTCCATTTTAATAAGCCAAAGTGCTGTTAAATAGAGATTGATATTTCTCCCCAAACACCCATAACTTTTAGCGGTGATTTATCCACACGAGACGGGCTGGGCAGTGGTGTTTCGGTTGCAGGAAGGTTGGTTAACTCGTGCCCGAAGCCACGAGGTGACCGCACAGCCTCTTCTCTCCCCCCATCGGGAAGGAGCGGGGTGAGAACGCCCGGACCCGCAGCCCATCACAGCTCAGCTCCGTCTCGCGGGGAGGGGGATTGAAGGAACACCAGGGAACGGAGAAGAGCAGCGCAGCGCTCAGCCTCAATTCGGCCCCGATCGGGGCAGCGGCCCCCGCTTCACGGCCCGCGGTGCCGGCAGAACGGCGGGGCAATCCGAGTCCCGCACACCGCCGCCCCCCGACGGTTCCGCCTCGTCGGGGCTCCCCGACGGCAGGTGCGGGGGAAAGGATAGCAAAGCAGAAGGCATTACCATGGTTAACGGGCAGCGGCAGCGCGCCCGGGGGGGCTTTCCTTCGTCCTTCCTCGGGGTCCGGCGCTTCCTCCCGCCCTCGGGGTCTCCTCGGAGGCTGCGGCTTCGCGGTGCGGTCCCGGTGCCCGCGGGCGCTGCGGAGCTGCCGGCCCCCCCCGCCCCATGGCCCGCCCGGAGCCGGAGGACGGGCTGCTCCTTCCCCCCGCCCGCGGTTCTGCTGGAAAAAAAAAAAAAAAAAAAAAAACAGCAAAAAAAAAAAAAAAAAAGAAAAAGAAAGAAAGAGAAGAAAAAGTGCGAGAGCGGAGGAGGGGAGGGGCTGGCGGGGGGACGCCGAGGCTCCGGCTGTGGGGCCGCGTGGGGCCGTCCCGCAGCCCCGGGAGGAGCTGGCGCGCTGCCGGCCCGAGGAGTGCGGGCAGACCGCACAGGATGCGGCCCCGCCGCCCCGTCCCGCACCGCCCCGCTCTGCTCTGCGTCGCCGCCCCGCGGAGTCCCCGCACGCGGAGCGGCTCCGGGGCCAAAGCACGTCCCGTCCCGGGCTGCGAGGAACAACGCGGGGAGAAATGCACGACTGTGAGCGTGTGCTCGTACACGCAGGCACGGACGAGCTGCGGTGGATTTTCCCTTTCTAAATAAACACGCGCTGTGTTGATACAAAACACTTCTCGCTGTTTTGTATTCAAAACTCGGGGGCTTCCTTTCCTGGATTGGCTCAAAAGTAGAGCAGAAGAAAAGTGTTTTTCACGGCTTTCTGGGATGATTCAACTCTGGAAAGTACCTGTTTGAGGGCACAACGTGTGATTGAGTGACCAAAAGTTGTACAAAAGCACTCAGTGCGCGAGCCAAAGCCGCAGGTTTGGTGCATCGTAAGGCAGAGGGCTGCTGCTCGGCAGCGATGCTCCATCCCTGTGCATGAGCTGCAGCCACAACAGCGTGTCTGCGGGCACAGCTTGGAGCCCGGAGTGGGACAGCACATGTGGGACAGCTGCACTGCAGCTCTACACTGCTCCAGACCCACAGCCTGACTGCTGCCCCACCAGCCTTCCGCTCAGCTGAGTGCAGCCCCAGGAACCCTCCTGCACTGGGGCCACCGGGCAGCTCCTCCCTTCCCCCCAGCAGCTGCCAATTGCTCCTTTAATTGTGCCGGTTCACAGACTCTGCTTCAGCCTTTTTATAGTTTCACTGCGTGCGAGGGTAGGAGGGAGTATGAGCTCATGCTCTGGCCGTCTCTAATTGCCTGGTTACCTCTGAAGTGAGCCCAAGAACTCACTTTGGCTCCAGAACCTTTGGAAAGCTGCAGCGGCCGCAGGCAGGAGGGGGGTGGCTGGGTGCCCCTGCAGCACGGGGACAGGCGAGCAGGAGGGCATGATGCTGTGACGGCAGGCCTGGTGGGAGCTGCGTTCCCATCAGAGTGCTGTGCTCAGCAGGATAGGATCCAGCCCTACATTCCCCCCAACCTTGTGCCCCCCCCCGCTGCCCTGAGGCAGCCAGACCTGGGGGCACAGTGGGTTGCTGGAGGCTGAGCTGTCCCACATGGGGCCGAGCTCAGAGGCCCCCAGTGCCCCGTGGCTCCTGACCCCATGAGCTCACCCTCCTCTTCCTTTCTTCATGCCCCGTTTCCCCGAGCAGCTGTGGGACAGGCTGTGTACAGCCCCTCACCCTGCCCTGCTGCCTGCACAGAGCCACCATTCAGTCCCCTGGGCTCTGCCTGAGGTCACCATTTGTGCAGTTTTATTTTTACTTTGCTGAAAACTCACACCCTTCTGCTCTCTGGATCCCCTTCTGTCCCCCACCCGAGGCCCTCAGACATGGTGTCAGAAGGCAACGTGCCCCGTGGAGGGCACAGTTCTCAGCAGGTGGGGGACACCCTGGCTGCAGGACTGCTTTGCAGCAACCTGTGATGTCACCATGACTCTGGGACACAGGGAGGGCGGAGATGGGGAACCCAGCATGGGGGTGGCTTTCTGGGGCCAGGATCCCACCGGGAGCCCTGCTGCTGGCAGCTGTGTCCCCACAGCCATAGTCCTCCTCTGCACATCAACATTCCTCGCTGCACTCAGTGTGTCCCCTGTTTTTTTGGCTCTGGTGTCCCTGAGCATTTCCGACTGTGTGCTTCTGATGCAGCCATCAGGGCTGGAGTCAGCTGGTGACTCCATGCTGGCCCAGAGCCTGTTCTGCTCCCAGGAACAGCTGGGACCGGGTCACACTGAGCCTGCAGCTGGAAAAACAGTGGTGCAGGGCCCTGCACTACCCTGGCTGTGTGCTCAGGTGCTGCCAAACCGAGGAGTTCCAGGGCAGGGAGCAGAGGGTGAGGGTGAGCAGCACTGGGCTGGCAGCTCCTAGCATGCCGATCGTGCAGCTCCTGGCATCCTGATGATGCAACTGCCAGCACCCCAGTGCCAATGGCATTTTGCAGAAATGTGAGTGAGATCCCTGCAGCTCTCTAGGGACTCACAGTGGCCCTCTCTGGCAGCGGGCTTGCTGCCTGGAAGCAGATAAAGAGAGAGTTTTCTTCCTGGCTGTGGACCTGTTCCAAGTTCCCTTTGAACCAGCTGCAGTGCTCTCACTTTTCTCACCAAGTGCCCCTGGGTTTTTCCCTTGTGTTTCCCCATGGCAGCATTTGCCAGACCACAGCTCTGCTCTGCGGCCACAAGTCAAAGCCAGATCACGGGAGCGGCGATGCCCTGCGAGCAGCACGTGCTGCCCAGCCTCAGGGAATTTCCACTGCGGTTGTGGCACCCATGGAGCAGATCCACAGCCTGACCCGCAGTGCCCCATGCTTGCAGGATGGCTTTGGCCATTGCACCATGTAGGAGATGTGGAAAGAGCCCCGAGAAGGACCCGGAACTGCCCCCACGTGACGGGCAGCACATGGGGCTGGAGGAAGCCGTGCAGCTCGGTGCTGGCGTTAGAGGTGTTTTCAGCTGTTCCTTGGCAAACATGGGACTGTTTGGTCAGGCTTTGTGCGGTGAGAAAGGTTTTTTAAGTTCAACTTTAAAGCTTGCTCAAGCCCAGAAGGAAAACTTTGTGCTTATGCTTCCTCAATACGTCGCTCCCTATGAAATTTCATTTCTCCTCATGGAAAAGGTTCTGGTTCCTTGGTGTGTGTCTGAAATGGTGTTTTGAAACTGTTCTGCAGCACGAACTTTGGGCTTTGGGGAGCAGGAGCCAGCAAAAAGCTGAAATGGGGCTTTGGCTTTTGAGCTTCTCCTCTGCTTTGGGGGCACAATGGGCTCGGGGTGGATTGGGGATGGGTGCAGGCAGTGTGTGGGCATTCCGTGGTGCATGGCTCTTCCCAAGCTGTTTGTTCCACTCTGGTGGAGCAGTCAGCACCAGTCCCACGTTGTCTCTGTGTGCCTGCTCTGGTCCCAAAGCTGCTGCTGCTCTGGGGCTCATGATGCAGCCTCAGCAACAGACCTGGAGGTGCACAGCACAGGGTGTAGCAGACCAGAGTGCAGCAGACCCAGATGTGTGGCCCTGGGTGCAAGATTCTTCTCCTGCCTGCAATCCTGGGCAGAGCTGGCTGAGCTGGCTGCCTGGGGACGTGATGGCTGCACCGTGTGCCCTGGCTGTGCACTGGTCCACTGCAAATGCTTCTGTCCAGAACTGTGGGGAGGAAGGACAGCAGGAGCTGAGAGCTGATTTCCATGTGCCAGGGGCTCCAGCAAAGCTGTCCTAGGCCTCTCTGTGACTCGAGCTGCTCTGTGGCATGGCCATACCAGGCTACAGTGCTTGAGAAAGAGCTGCATTTCACAAGCGCTCAATGCAGGGATGTTGCCTCTGGCAACCAGAGCACTTCCCTGGATCCAGCACAAGATCTGCCCACATCAGCCCCTGTGGACTTCCTGTGCCGTGTCCTGCTGCTTCCAGAAAGGGAAATGAAAGCAGCCTAAAGCTTCTTCCATCACTCTCATTGGTGCTGGTGGGGGAGCTGCAGGCAGCCCAAGGTGGGAGACCCTTGGGCAGCCCCAGGAGCGGGGCAGCTCAGGCTCCTGTCCTCAGGGCACAGCAGAGAGCCATAACAGCGCCCCACAAACCCAGCGGGTGCTGCGGAGAGGCTGCCTGCTCCTTGCAGCCATTCCCCGGCCACACGGGAGCGGGCAGCGGGTGAGCAGGAAGCACAGGGCTGCGGGGAGGCCCCTCGGGCTGCGGCCGCGTCCCTGCATCCTGCCTCACCCGTGGTTCCCCTTTGGCGCGGGTATAAAGGCGCACCGACAGGGAGCGCCGGGCAGCAGCCAGGATGGCAGCACGGAGCCTGGCGGCGTTTGGAGCGGTGCTGGCTGCGTGCCTGGCGCTCACTGCAGCCACCAACCCCGGCTTCGTGGTCAGGATCACCCAGGCGGGCCTGGACTATGGTGGGTTTGGCTCCTGATCTTCCTCTTCTCTTGCAGGTGCTGGCGGCTGCGGTGCAGAGCCGGGTGCTGACATTGCCCTGATGCACCCGGCTGCCCACACTGCTGTCCCCTCTGCAGTCCAGGGGGCTGCACACGAGTGCTGGGGGAGGAGGGCACCCGACTGAAGGGGCGTAGGGCTGGTGGGACTCGGGATCCGGCTCAGGGGCTCACATCAAGGCAGCCCTAAGCCCCAGCAGCAAGCTGGGGGAGGAGATGGGGAGGTGCCAGAAGCATGGTGACAGAGATGGATGGGCTCCGTGCTGGGTTTACTGAGGCAGGCAGGGCCTCAGTCCCAGCAGTGTGCTGTTATGGATTGAAATGCTCTGCGTGCACAGCTCATTGACCCTGCAGGTCTACCAGCTGCGTGGGAAGGGACGTGACTCCCTGCCCACATGGGTGCAGAGTTAGGGCACCCACTCCACCGTGCTGCCTGGGCAGCACCATCCCCAGGACTTGCACAGTTCTGGGCAATACCCACACTTGCAAGGCTCTGTGCTGCAGCCAGCTCCAGCTCCAGCCACACAGTGCAGAGCAGCCAGGCCATTCCTCGAACATTCCCTTTTAAGCCTTTCACTGTGCTCCTGGGGCATACTCTAAGCTTCCTGGGATAGCACATAGCTGTGACCCTGTCCCCCACAGCCCACCAGCATGGGATTACCGTCCTGCAGAAGGAACTGGCCAAGCTGAAGCTGCCAGACATCTCAGGTGACTTTCCAGTCCGACACCTGGGGAAGGTGCGCTATGAGATCTCCAGGTGAGCCCTCACATAGCCACACGGGGCTGGAGGGGTTGCAGGGGACAGAGGTTCTCCCATGGCACCCACAGCATGGTGCAGGCAGAGGTGCTCTTGTTTGCTCCCTGGGAGGCAGCACTGTGGGTGTGGGCAATTGAAGCCCGAGCGGTGACCTCTGGCAAATGCAAGGGCACAAGAAAGGACTGTGATCCCAAAGGCTCTGCTTTGCTCATGGGTAAGGGAGGGAGCGGGGCTGTTGTTAGCACAGTGCCCACACTGCTCTGTCCCAGCCATACATCCCACTCAGGTGCCTTTATTTCTCTTCTCGTTTTACGCTTCCTTTCAGCTTGAACCTCCGCAGTTTCCATCTGCCGTACTCTCGGATCTCCCTGGTCCCCAACGTGGGGCTGCACGTCGCCATCTCCAACGCCTTCGCCGAGGTGGATGGGAACTGGCGGGTGAAGTTTCACTTCATGTGGGTGCCCTTCCCCTGGCTCAGGCCCTTCGCTCTGCCTTTCCCTCTCTGGATCTGGACAAGTTTTCCCCTTCTCTTTTGCCCTTGTGTTTTGGGCAGCTCTTGCTTTGTTACCTCCAGACCTGTTGATTCCCACAGCTGTGCTACAACTGCGTTAATCCCAATGCCTGTGAGCTGTGGCCGTGGGGAGCCCTTCAGGTGCCTCTCCCCACACTGGGGCGTGCAGCTGGGCAGTGCTGCCGCTGGGAAAGCTGCTGTGGGGCAAGAATCACAGAATCACAGAATTGTAGGGGTTGGAAGGGACCTGCAGAGATCATCAAGTCCCCTGCCAAAGCAGGTTCCCTACACCAGGTCGCACAGAATCACAAGGCAGAGTTCTCTTCCTTCTCTGCTGTTCCCCCTGTTTGCTTTTAGTTCTTTCAGTTGAAAGGCTGCCTTTGCCTAGCTTATATTCCCATGCAAGTTGGTTTCCCTGGATTTAAAAGCCTCCCCAGTCCTCTCCAGATGCTCGCTATGAGGCAGAGCTGGAGGCAGGCTGTCCCCTGTTGTCCCCCCTCCCCTGCAGCCGAGACCACGGATCCTTCAACCTGGAGGTGAAGAGCGTCTACATCAAGATCGACCTGAAGCTGGGCAGCGATGCCTCGGGGAAGCCCACTGTGAGCACTTCTGCCTGCAGCACCCGCATCTCCAGTGTCGACGTCCACTTCTCGGGCAAGTTTGGGTACGTAGCATCACAGCGAAGGACCAGAGACCCCACATAAGGCCAGTGGAGAGGGAAAGGTGGCTGTCGGATGGGTACCTGCTGTCCCTCACACGGTGCTGCTGGCAGTGTGCTTCCTTCCTATTCTGCACATTGCAACTGCATGTGCTCAGATGTGCTCTGAGTTTGCCCTGCTGTGGCTGCACAGTTAAGGATGAAGCTTCCAGGCAGTCACGAGACTTGTTTACATCTTCTTTACAAGCAGCTTTGGTAGCGAATGTAAACCCCGAGGCAGTGTTTAACTCCAGATTGCTGTGGGGATGACATTCCCATGCATCCTGCAGCCCCAGGGTCTCCCTTTCCTGCTCAAACCCTTCGGCTGCACCCTCTGACTCCGCTTCTCTCTGCAGGTGGCTGTACAACCTCTTCTACAGTGCTGTCGAGTCCAGGTTCAAGAAAATCTTGGAGGGCAAGGTACGTGTGAGCTCCAGGCTGCCTGCTCATCTTTAGCCCTTGCTTGCAGCAGATGTTACAAGGGCTCAGGTCACACACACGGATTTAACCAGAGCCAGAGCACGCTGCAGGGTTGGTGGATGCAGGCTTTGAGGAACAGGAACATGCCAACCATGGTCCCTGCAGCATCGTGTGGCTCGGGCTGGATTCTAAACCTGCAGCATTTGCCAAAGCCCGGTATAATCAGCTGCTAATTAACAAAGACTTTTCTTTCCATGTGGTCAGTTAATTAGATCTTATGCTTCAGCCAAACTCAGTGTAGCAGAGGAAACCTGCTCAGAGCTGCCCCTTCATTGGCCTGCACTCATTCATGTGTTTGGGACCAATGGGGTAGAAATTCTCATCTCTGCATTTCAGCTGCTTGTAATCTTGTTTAAACGGGGGGCACCAGGGAAGCCCCGGTACCTCCAGCCCCGTACGAAAGCCTGTATGCTGGAGACTTGCAACAAAACATGGAAACAAGCTGTTAGCAATAATTGCTACAAGGCTCGCTGGCACAAGCCGCAGCCTCCCTGGCCGTGAACCTTGCTCAGGAAGGAGGCAGCTGCAGAGCTGACAAATCCCACCCTACTGCAGGTCGGGCTCTGGCCCTGGCACTTGGCTCTGGCTGATGCCATGCTGAGCTTTCTGGGGGCACCCAGAGCTGTGGCAGCAGATGGGCTGGCAGTGGGTGCTGTGGGGCTGTGCAGGGGGCTCCCATGCTGCAGTGCCTCCTGGAAGGAGCGGCTCAGAAAGCTGTCATGGCAGCGTGGCTGAGCCCCTTCACCAAACATTAGGGTGAATCCTTTGGGGCTTTCTCTGCACGTGAGGGGGGGTGAAGGAGAGGGCTGGGAGCACTGCAGGGACCTGCACAGCCCTGTCCCTGCCTGGTCCAACTCCAGCAGCCCTTTCTGCAGAGCTGGGCAGTGCTCCCATGCCATCCCTTGCCATCCCGTACTCCATATTCTATTCTATTCACCCTGCTGCCAGCAGGCCAGATGCTGGCCTGATCCTGCATGGGGGTTCCCGTGCCATTATGACACTGGAAGAGCCTGTGCAGATGATCCTGGCCATCTACAGGACCATTTCCAGCAGTAAATTCCTGGCCCAGTGATCAGCATGCATTTAAGTATCCCACTAATGCTGAGGCTTTGCCTGCAGATGGCAGCTGCAGAGGGCTTTGCTCTCCTCCCCTGGCAGCGCAGGGCTGCCCCACACGGGGGCAGATGAACTCTTGCATTTTCTTCTGCCCAGTCGTGGTTGCTCAGCACAATGCGCTCCTGCAGGGACTGTAGGACTGCAGGAAGTTGGAAGGCACAGTTGAGATTCCTTCCAAGAGCTTTGATGCAACTCACCTGGGTGGGAATCCTGCTCTAGGCAGATGGTTGCAGGTATAAATTTGCCTGTATCTCCAATAATACAAGGATGTGTCACCTGGAATAGAAGAAAACATCGCTATGCACTCAGCCAGTTTTGCAAAGAACGCACAGTACTGGGCAGCTGAGCAGAGCGTGTGCCTGATGCTCCCACTCCTGCAGAAGCCACATTGCTGAGCTCCACTGCTTTTGCCTCCCCAGGTCTGCGACAGCGTGGTCAGATCTGTTAGCGGCGATCTGCAGCATTACCTCCAGACCCTGCCAGGTACTGCGCGGCTCTGCATGCGGCTCAGGGATTTCCTGGCCTCTGTGAGGGGACCCAGGCAGCGTCTCCAGGCCAGGAACTAGTTTGCGTGGCTGGAAATGAGGAGGGAAATGTCCCTTTTATTTCTAAACAGAAGCAAACGCGTGCGAAACCCCTGCCTCTCTGCTGCTTGGGAAAGCCAGGGCACGGCACTGCGCAGATGTCAGCAGAGGCAAGCTGCTCCCGGCTCTGCTGTGCCGTCTGCCTTTCACTCATCCCTCTGCCCCATGTCTTGCAGTCACGGCTAAGATAGATGCCAAGGCTGGAATCGATTACTCCTTGGTGGCACCACCAATGGCCACTGCGCAGACCCTGGATGTAGACCTGAAGGTGAGAGCCTGCCCTGGGCAGACTCGAGGTGGCTGATGCAGGAGGCAGGTGGGATGCTGGGCTCAGCTGCCTGCCACAAATACCCCCCAGCTCCTTCTTCACTCACTTCCTCTTTCCAGGGTGAATTCTTCTCCCTGGCACATCGTGGTGCTGTTCCCTTCCCCCCGCCAGTGCTGGCCTTCCCTCCTGACCACGACCGCATGGTTTACTTTGGGGCCTCCAGCTACTTCTTCAACACTGCTGGCTTCGCCTACCATGCAGCTGGGGCACTGGTCTTCGAGATCACAGACTCCATGGTGAGGAGGGCAGGCGGGATGGGACTGGCTGGATCCAAGGGCTCCTCTGCATGTCCTTTGTTCTTCCCTGTGGAGCTGCATGCAAGCACAGTGCAAGGCTGAGATGTGCTCGGTGCTCACATGAAGCACACACATGAGGGGCTGATCATGCCCCAGCCCTGTGCTGCATTGCCCAGCAGTGACCATCCTCCTCCCACAGATCCCGAAGGGTGTTGAATTCCATTTGAATACCTCCACCTTTGCGGCCTTCATTCCCCAGGTGAGCCCCAGTTCTGTCCCCCAGCTTCTACCCAGCACAGGCTTTGCACAAGATGCTCCCCAAGAGCACAGCCCTGAGTTCCCCATGGGCAGGAGCAAACTCAGAGGAGGGGCTGCTCAACCCTTCTGGGTGCAGCATCCCCATGGGCTGTGGCGCAGGAAGGAGCTACAGGAGGCTCCGTGCTCCCATGCATGTGCCATGGTTCCTTCCCTCCCCCTGCTCCCTTGCAGCTGGACACGATGTACCCCAACATGCTGATGAAGCTCAGGCTGTCTGCTCCCTCTGCCCCATTCCTGAGCATCACACCAGGTGGGATCTCACTCCAGCCCGTTGTGGACATCCAAGCTTATGCCATCCTTCCCAACACTAGCCTGGCCCATCTATTCCTCCTCAGTTTGGTGAGTTGGGACCTGGGCTGTATGGGGATGCCAGTCCTGGATGGGTAGCCCTTTAAGATCACAAATGCGAGTTTTCACACTGAGTGCACACGGGTCTCTGCATTTTGGCTAGTCTGAACAATTCCCCCTGTGCCTGCTTTGGTATGAGGTTGATGGGCACTGAACTCTGCCTCCCTCTCCAGACAGGCAACGTGTCCGCCACCATTGATGTGAAATCTGGCCACATCGTTGGGAAACTGAGCGTGGGCAGGTGAGCTGGGAGCAGGACAGCTCCAGGAGGAGTTGGTACTAAGTGGTGGCTGGGGGCAGTGAGTTGGGAATGTGCTGGGGATGAAACCTGTGATGGAGGCAAAGAGCTGGGCTTTGGAGGAAGCAGGACTGGCATGGGCACGGAGGGGACACCTCCTTCCCTGGGGCAGCCTGCACTGCACCACGTCTCTCTGTGCAGGATGAAGCTCTCTCTGAAGCATTCAGATGTTGGCACTTTCCAGGTAGGCTGTTCCTGACCATGATCAGAGCCCCCAGCATGGAGGAGGGAGCCTGCTGGGGGCTGTGGAGGCGGCTCACCCCTCCTCTCACACCAACATGGGACCTGGGAGTGTACTTCTGTCTCAGCCTGGGAACAGGAGCAGAGTCACCCTTGCCTTGTTCATTTCCCACCCCCCCAGCACGGCACAAAGCTCCTTCGTTTTCCTCCTCCTAATTGCCTTCCAGGGTCTGGTCACTTGCTAAAGCTCTTTTCCTTTCTTCTCTCTCTGCAACTCCAGGTACGAATGCTACAGTCAATAATGAATATATATGCCTCCAGTATCCTGCTCCCACGTGTTAATGGTAATAACCTGCTGGGAGGAATGGGGCTGTGGGAACAGTCACCAGCCATGTCACTCTGTCTGAGCAGGCCCAGCTTGTTAATTAAATCTCTGTTGCCAGGCCTGCTCAGTGGGTAGAACCTTCAGAAAGAGGAGGATGCAGCAAAGTGCCCAGCTTGTCTGGGGCTGGCAGAGGCGAGCTGTGGGTAGCTGAGTGCAGGAGCCTCTTTCCGTGCTGTGACGTGCATTCAGAAGTGAACACAATGGAAAAAATGAGTTTGACACACATCCTAATGCTTTCCAGACCCTCTCCCCCACTGACTGCTTTTTGTTACTGCTGAGCAAATCAGCCCAGAGCAGGGCTGGTGGCTGCCATGGGTCTGGGAAGGGGCAGCACAGAATAACGTGGAGCCCCAGACCTCCGTGTAGCCTGGAGGAACCACTCTGCCTACCCACAGCACTGGGAGGGAGAGGGAAGGGCTGGAGGAAACATCTGTCTGTTTTGCACAGCCCCAAGCTCCCTGCTCTGGTCCTAACATAGCCCTGTTGTTGTCTTTTCCAGAGAGGTTAGCTGAAGGTTTCCCACTGCCGCTGCCAGACCGAATACAGCTCTCCAATATCCTTGTGCAGTTTCACCAGGTGAGTAGTGCGGGCCCTGGACAAAGCCAGTCCCGGGAGCAGAAGGAATCTGATGCCTTGAAGGGCCTGGGGAGGTCCCAGAGGAGTGCCATGGGCTGGATGCTGGATGCTGCTGGCAGGGTGTAGCTGTGAAACATCTTCAGAGCCCTTCTGAAGCTAAAATTAGCCACGGAAGATGGCAGCAGCACAAAGCGGGCGGGTGATGAGGAGCAGGGCTGAAAACAGCTGCAAAGATGCCTCACAACCCCCTCCTCTCTGTTTTTCCCAGAATTTCCTGCTGCTCGGAGCAGATGTGCACTACACGCCCCGGGAGCGCAGATAACGATGACGAAAGAGGCTCTCGCCACGAGGACGGCTCCTCAGCCTGCCCCGCGCTGTCCCTCCCGGGGGACCCCGTTCCCGTCCCCCACTTAGGTTCCCAGCCTCGGCTGCAGCCTCAGCTGCTCCCCCCGCCATCCCTGCTGCTGAGACAGAAAACAAGCAGCCCTGCCAAGCCTGACTCACAGCCGGCCCAGCACAGACCGCAGACGCGCGGGCGGGGGCCAAAGCCAAACCCCACGGCTCAGGCTGGGCTGAGGGCTCCATCACACCCGGGGGGGACCCTGTATCCCCCAGGTCCCAGTGAACCACAGCCGCACAGCAGCTGCTGGGGCTGACCATAGCCTGGACCGGCTGTCCCTTCGCTTTCTCCCTGTGCTTTGCCGTCATTGAGTCGTGCTGCGCTCGGCCAGGGGGGTCCCAGAGCCCAGGGGAGCCCCCGCTCGGAGTCCTCACATAAACACATCGCGGTGAAACCAGCAAGCAGTGTGACAGAGGTGTTATTCGCTGCCTCCCAGCACGTTCCCCGATTGAAGGGAGGTGGCCAGAAGCGCCTCTGGGGGATATTTTTATCCTCCTCGTCGTGTTAAAACACCACGGAAAAAAAAAATCATCTTTTCATTTTTTCCCGTCGCGGGGCTGCCCGCAGGGACCCGGCTCCGCCCGGCGGAACGGCATCGGCGCGGAACGCGAGGGCGGGGTTGTGCGTTGGGTGGGGGAATCGTTTGGGCGCTGCACCGCGGAGCCCATCCCGGGAAGCGCCCCTCTCCGGGCGGCGTCGCCATGGCAACGCGGCCTGCTCACGCGGCCTAGCGCGGCCTTCCCGCCGGGTTCGGCCATGCGGGTTTGGGGGCGCGCGCTGCGGGCTGCCGGGTCCCTCCGCTGGGCCGCTGCCCGTCCTGGGGCCTCCCGCGCAGCGCACTGTGGTCAGAGCGAAAGGCCTCAGGGACGCAGGGCCAAGCTGCCCGCGGGGCCGGACCTGAGGCACTTCCTAAGAGGGGCCGCCGCGCCACCGCCCGCCAGGGAGCCGGAGCCGGAGCCGGAGGCGGGGCGGGGCTCTACCTCCGGTCTCGGGAAAGGTCGGTGTGCCCCTGTATTGGCCCAGCCGAGCTTAGCCCAGCCACGAGCGCTGCTGGAGCTCACGGTGCCCGCGGGCGAAGCAGCACGGGGCTGTGGGGGTTTGGGCTCAGAGTGGTTCTGGTAGCATGAAAAGCCCAGCCCGGCGGCCTCCTCCTCCCTGCTGTGTTTCCCTGTGGTCTCTCCCTGCTACCCTGGCTGCCAGCAGGGCTGTGCCCAGCTCCGGGGAGAGGAGGCTTTCAGTGCCCGCATGTGGCAGTACTCACTGCTGCTTTGCAAGCTGCAGTCCAGGCCTGCAGTATTGCAGTGATGTGCTTTGAGGCACTCAGGTTTCCAAGCGCCACTAAGAGCCTGTCTGTATTTTTGGCTTGCTCTTTCTCCCTGTCAGGGAATGTACTTCTTATACAGCTTTCCTGAATCTCTTCTTTTGTGGAGCTGATGCTTCCTTCCTGTGGAAAAAGTCACAGAAAGAGCTTGTAGATGAGAGAGATTCACAGCAGTGTTGGATCAACCCGTCTGTGTCTTTGTTGCAGTGTACCTGGAGACCTATGGCTGCCAGATGAACGTCAATGACACAGAGATTGCTTGGGCTATCCTGCAGAAGAGCGGCTACACCAGGACAAAGAAAGCAGATGAGGTGAGGCGCTTTGGCAGCTGTCTGTAAGGAAGGCCTGAGAGGGCTTCACGCTGCGGTCAGGTCCCAGGTTTTATTGTGAGTTATGGTCACACAGGGCAGTGGGATTTTTGCAGTCTAAATTCTGTGCAGGAGAGAAAGCTACTTAACAAGCGTGCTGAAAGGCTGTGGGTTGTTTTTGCTCCTTTAAACCGCTGGGTTCTCTCAGTTGGAGAGTAGATTGGGCACAGCAGGATGCTCCTGACTCATCTCGGGTTTACTTCTGCCATTCAGATGAAGGCTTTGCTGAGTTTTCTTGTGACTTTGTTCTTTGAAATCCACTGAGCATTTAGGCAGATCTTTTTTCTTTGAGTTAAGTGATTTTTATAGTCTGCCTCTTCAGGTTATACTTCAGGTTATATGTGCAGGGCATTAGGCTTTTTACAAATGGCTTTTACAAATTCTCCTTCCTTTTATGTGATCTTCAATCTAGGCGGATGTGATTCTACTTGTGACCTGTTCTGTTAGGTAAGGAAACTTTTGTCATTGCTATTTTTTGGTAGCTCTTAAGGAATTACAATTTGAAAACCAAGGCAAGAAAGTGAATTACATGATGAAAGCAGCACACAGATGTCAAACAGCACATTTTGTTTAGAGTAGAGCTAGTTGATGTTACAATATATAGCATGCATTGTGTAATAGATTACAGTATGGTGAGAAAAGCTCTGTGGTGGTGTGTGCAATGTATATGCTTCATGGGATCCACACACATTTGTGCTTGTATGGTTTTATGTTTTGGTCTCCTATTGAAGTGACTGTAGTAAGAGTATAAGGTCTGTCCTGTTGGGAAACACATTTGGGGTTGATTCGAGATATAAATATATAGGGAACTTTGTTTTTCTCTGTGCACTGTCACCTGCAACGTAGCTCCTATTTGTTGGTGAAGTCCTACTTTTCCTCTGTGTGATCTCAGTTGTCAAAAATCCCTGAGGTATTTCTACACTGTAGATGCTCTCAAGCAGCTCTGGGTTGGAGAACTGTTAATGTGCAGTAATGGGAATAACTCCTGTCGTTCTGGCTTCCAGGGACAAGGCTGAGCAGGCTGTCTGGAACCGCCTGCAGCACCTCAAGGCTCTGAAGGCCCGGCGGCGCCAGGCGTGCTTGCCTCTGCGCATTGGGATCCTAGGTATGAGGTGGGATGCGGCAGGGAGCGCAGGCTGTTGTGCCATATGCCATCATGCTGCGTTTCCTCTTCCTTCTGCTAGAGTCCAGCCTTTTCTGCTGGGAGAGAGAAGCTAGGGAAAGGGTGCAGTGTGCTCACTGAAGGTGGACGCTTGCTCACAAGAATCCTTCTCCTTTGGTGGCAGGATGCATGGCTGAGAGGCTTAAGGAGGAGATTCTTCATAGGGAGAAGCTGGTCGATATTGTGGCAGGCCCTGATGCGTATCGGGACCTTCCCCGGCTGCTGGCCGTGGCTGAATCTGGGCAGCAAGCTGCTAATGTCCTGTTATCACTAGATGAGACTTATGCAGATATTCTGCCTGTCCAGACTAGCGCAGGTGGCAAAACAGCATTTGTGTAAGTACCTTTTTTTCTGTGTGTATTTCTGTTGTTCTGGTTTGGAAATGTTGCTGTGCTGAGCAGTCGTGTCAGTGACAGCAGCTACCGAGAGAGGCAATGCCTGGCTGCACTCACTCCCCCAGCCCAGAGGCACCAGCCTACCAGACTGTGTGTTTGCTGTCTTTTTGCTGTCTGACTGAGTGCTGGAGAGACTGACCCGTGCTCTGGCTGGCTGCAGGCTTCTCTTGCTGTCCTCTGAGAATGCTGCTTGTTTAAGCACGGTGCTGCAGCAAGTGATTTCTGTCCCACTGATGTCTGCGCCTGTCAAGTCTGTGCCTTCTGTCATCCCCTTCCTTTTGCTGTCTCCTTTTTTCTAATCCTCCATGCGCTGTAATTTTTGTTGGTTTTATTTCTTTTTGTTCAGATTTTATACTAAGATTCCTAAGTAATGAAGTCAGATTCTGCTAGGTGTGACCTTAGCGCACAGAGAAATAGGTTTCACCCTGTGCAGGTGCAGAGTGCAGAAGGATCCTGCCTCACTGCCAGACTGCAGTGCAAGTCTGTATCAGATCAGTTGCTTTCTGGGTTAGTTGTTTGGAAATGTGCATGGAAAATTCTGAAGTGTTAGCTGGGGGCGAGCAGAAGTCAGCTCTGATTGGAATGATGCGTGAGAGAAAGCTGCAGTGTGTGTTCAGAGCTGTGTGTGCTGCACACAAGTGAATTGGCTGATGGCAGCAGTGCTGGAACAGGGCAAAGCAGGGCAGGACTGAGCACGGATGATTCTTGCAGAGTGATCACAGTGTGACCTGTGCTTCACCTCCCGGCAGATCCATCATGCGGGGCTGTGACAACATGTGCAGCTACTGCATTGTGCCCTTCACACGTGGCCGAGAGAGGAGCCGCCCCGTCGCGTCCATCCTGCAGGAAGTGAAGATACTCTCAGATCAGGTGGGGCAGAGCCTGCTTCCACCTTTCCCAAATGCTGTGTGGGTTCTCAGTGAATGTTCAGTGGTAGCTTTGACCGATGGCACAGCCTTCATCTCTGGAATGAGATTGCTTTGAGGTTCCACCAGTTGCTGTTTCGTTCCCCTTGTAATATTCTGAGACACGCAGGGAAGAGAAGGTTCCCCTTGGAGTCTTCTCTTGAAGTAAGAGTGGAGCCATGGCTGCCATTGCAGCTCAGCCATCCCGTTTGGACCATCATTTTTTCTTTTCTCTCTGTTTACCTTTGTAGGGGGTGAAAGAAGTGACCCTTTTGGGTCAGAATGTCAACAGCTTTCGAGACATGTCTGAGGTGCAGTTTCACTCAGCTGCTGCCCCAGTCCTCAGCCGTGGCTTTAGCACTGTCTACAAAGCTAAACCAGGAGGCTTGCGTTTTGCACATCTTCTAGACCAGGTCTCTAGAATTGATCCAGAAATGAGGATTCGTTTCACTTCTCCACACCCCAAGGATTTTCCTGATGAGGCAAGTATGAAATAAACACCTGGGCCTCTATCTTACAGGCAGACAGCTGTGAAATGTTAGAGGTGGGTTGTGCTTCCTTCCCGGAGGTAACAAAGAATCACAGGATAGGAGCTTAGGAAGGGGAATGTGTGTGCCAAAGCTGGCAGTTTTTCCATCTGCTGTCTTTTATCTGGGGAAGACTCTTTTCTTTAGCATTCTGGTAGAGCCGAGCTACCTGTGATGTTGTGTCCTGAACGTGCCTGAATACACCTCACAGGTCCTGCAGCTTATCCAGGAACGGCACAACATCTGCAAACAACTTCACCTCCCAGCCCAGAGTGGAAGCACTCGGGTCCTGGAAGCCATGCGGCGGGGGTGAGCGATGGCCATGGGGAGCCCTGTGCCCTGCTGCCTGCTTTATGGTGCTGCTTTCTCCTCACCAATCTCAGAGTTTTCTGATTGACAAATCCCTGTGTTGCTCATCTCAGATACACAAGAGAAGCATATTTAGAGCTTGTACAGCATGTGCGCAGCACCATCCCAGGTAGGGACTCCCTGTAGCTTGACCTGAGCTCAGCACAGCTGTATCTTGCTGACCTTTCTTGAATGAAGTGTTCCTGTCTTCCCTGAGCGAAGTGTAAATCTGCATCTCTGTGACAGGAGTGATTTTAAGCAGCGATTTCATTGCTGGTTTCTGTGGGGAGACAGAAGAAGATCACCAGCAGACTGTGTCCCTGCTGCGGGAAGTGCGCTACAACGTGGGCTTCCTCTTTGCCTACAGCATGAGGCAGGTGAGTGCAAGATCTGATGGAGAAGAGTCTTTTCTCTGGGCATCTTCTCTTAACTCCTTAAGTGCTGTTTCTCACAGTGAGACAGTAGCAAAATCTGTTGAAAATAATACCTAAAAACATGGTAGCTTGGCAAACTTGTTTTGCTTGCATGCAGCATTCCAAGTGGATGTGGTGCTGCAAAAGCCATCTTTATGCCAGAAAAGCTTCCAGCTCTCCTGTGCAAGCATCAGGGTTGATTAGGGCAGCCTGGTTTTGCAGGTGTCCTAGAGTAACTGCAACAAAGCAGCCACACTAGCATTGAACTGGCTGCAGGTCCATCTTTTTTTGCTGATGAAAAGTTGTGCTGATGTAGCTGGACTTGAGCCCAGCTATAGAGACTTTTTGTCAATCAAGTCTGGAGAGAACTGATGTGTTTTCAGAAGGTATTTCAAGGAGAAAAGTTGACAGTCGACAAGTTTTTATTAGAATGCTCCAAGGTGTGAGCTGTCGATGGGGGAAGAGGGCAGAAGATTGGGAAACATCAAGAAAAAAGGATTATGGATCATCCTTCAGCACAGTGAGAGTAGAGGTGGTAGAATCCATTTCCCGTCCTTGTGAACAGTCAGGCAGTGCCCATCTGCAGCTGCAGGTCTCGTGCTTCACACAGCCACAAGCATTCCTGTGGCAAAAACTCTGTTGCTTGCAGAAAACTCGGGCGTCTCACCGGCTGCAGGATGACGTGCCTGCAGGTGTGAAGCGGAGGCGACTGGAGGAGCTCATCGCTGTCTTTCGAGAGGAGGCTGCAAGGGCAAACGAGGCGATGGTGGGCCAGGCCCAGCTGGTGCTGGTGGAGGGGGTGAGCGTGTTTGTAAGAGCTGTCTGTCTGCCTTGTGTTGTCCAAGAGGCTCTTAGGCTGTGCACTGCAGTCGTCACCTCTGCCTTCACTTCTTGCCTTTCCTTACACAGTCCTGGTACTTTGAGGTCCCTTCCAACCCAATGCATTCTGTGGTACTCCGAGACAACGTGTTCAGCTTGATTTTTCCACAGCACTCAGCTGAGCACAAAGTGGTGCCAAGTAAAGTTGCAGTCCCTCTTGTTTTGGGCTTCAGTGATTTTGCTTCTTAAAAACCTTGGTCTGAATATTGGGAAGCTCTCCATAGTTGGGATGTTGTACAGCAGTCTGTGAAGAGGTAACTGGATGAAGCTGAGGTGATTTATTATGGCTTGGTAGCAAGGCACAAACAGCAGGTTGGATCTTTCATACATTTGTGAAGGTGAGGCTGCTTTCTCAAGGACTGGTGGTCCTGGAAAGGAAGGGGATAGGTGGAGAGATGCCTCTGTCTAAACTGGAATGAGTGCAGGCTTTCAAACATTGCCTTTAGTGTCTCTCTCAACAGCAACTCTGTCCGTAGGGCTTTGTTATGTGGCATGCTCAATCATGTGGAATTTGGCTTTCTGTACTGACGTTGGTGCTCAGTTCCCGATGCAGTACAGCCCAGCAATAATTAGTCAAAGCTATTGCCATGCCAATAATGTTTCCCTGTTCTTTCCAGCCCAGCAAGCGCTCTGCCTCCGAGCTGTGTGGGAGGAATGATGGCAACATCAAGGTGATCTTCCCTGATGCCCACACAGAGGATGCTGGGGGCTGCAAGGCTCTGGTCAGAGCCCAGCCTGGGGACTACGTTTTGGTGAAGGTGACCTGCCTGTAATTCTTGTTCCCTTAGGCTCTTTTTGTTTTTCCCTGCACAGTGCTGTTTCCTACAGCAGCTATTGCCCGGAGAGCCTAAAATCAGAATGGATCCTCCTCAGCCTTTTTATTCCTGAGGAATGTTATTCTGTTTCTTTCAGGTAACCTCTGCCAGCTCTCAGACCTTGAAGGGAGTCCTGCTTTGTCGTACCACCCTCTCCCGCTCCGCAGCTTGTCCCTGAGGTATCCCTGCTGCCAGTGGGCAGAAGTAGCTTATTTTCTCTAGAAAGAAACAAGAAATTTGGTTAAGTGGAGATGGGGCAGAGACAGGATCTATTTCTTTATTTATCTTGCCGTAATTGGGTCTGTCTCCCATTCGGCAACACCATGCCCCTTCTAAATCTGTGCAAGTTTATGGACTGGGATGGAAGCTGTACATTCGTGTGCCAAACCCCAGTACTGTGTGATTTGGTGCTTTCACTTGCTGTCAGGCCTGGCTCACCTTTGCAGTGCTGCAGGTTTGTCTTCTGATTGTGTCCTCTGATGCAGCCCAGCCCTGAGAGCTTTGTCTGCAGAGCAGGTCGTTGCTCCTAGCCCAGCTGAATTTGGAAGCTGCAGAGACTGACAGCACCAGGGAAACAGAACTCCAGTAACTTCCAGAGGATCACAGGAGAACTGCCAGAGGAGACAGGCTACTTGAAGAACAGGATAAGCTGGTGATGGATTCTTTCCAAATAACGATAACCTCCTCAATTGCAAAATACTTGGGAAGTAAGACCCTGAGCTGTGCCTGTATGATGGAATGTAGCACCAAAGTGTGGAATATAAAATGTCTTTTAGTGAGCATGAGTGATGCTTAGTATGTTTTGTTGGGGGGCTGAGGGAATACAGTTCTGCCTTTGCTCTGGGGTTGCTTGTCTTTTTGTTGGAAGGGATTTCCCTGTCTCCAGGCCTGAGGGAATGAATGCATGGGAGGAACTGTTTTCCAGCTGAGGGTTCTCTCACTAGCCTGTTAAATCTTTAACTACAGCTTTGCACTCATTTTCTGTGGTAAGTCTTTCCTTTTGCTTTGCAAGAGGAAAGAAATTGTGCCCATCTAAAAGGCCGATAACTTTGTAAGTACATCTTACAGTGCCTTGTTTTTAGCAGAGCCTGCAGTTAGCTGTTGTGTCATATTCCAGCCTGCTCTGCCAGATTAAAACAAATGCCTGTAACCTGCGCTTGTAAGCAAAGTCTCCTCTGAGGTTTGAGGGGAAAAAATCACACCTTTCAGTATTGATTATCGTGTTACTAAAAGAAATCATTGTAAAAAAGTGCTGCCCAGAGAGATGTTGAAGGAAGAGTTGACCAACGCTCCATAGAGGAGCACCTGCATGGACTTAGAGAATTTTTTAGCAAGCATGAAACCATTTTGCTGGAGAGCTGAGCAGGAGAGAAGACTTTACCTGGGATATAATTGTATCTCTTTGCAAGCAGCGTGGTTCAAGGGTTGTTAGGCTGTGGTTTAAGAAACAAATACTTTTTTTTATGAACTCAGAGCTGAGTCTCATCTGCACAGAGCATCTGCAGTCAGCACTGGTGAGTGGGTCCTGAGGTGCAGAGAAATACTGTCGTTCTGCCACCCCACCTCCAACTCAGAGCCTTGGCCCAGGCTCACAAACTGGGGCTTACAGCTCTGCTGCCCCGTGTGTAGGATCTTAGCAGTGGGCTCTTAAGGAAGGGGCAGCAAGAAGCTGTTGGGCTTGGAATGCCGAAGGAGGGGCAGGGTGCAAACACATCATCTCCCAGCTGTGACAAGAGTAAAGCCAGCCTATTCCTGCTAATAAAAGCCACCTGGTAAGTGGCCCAGTTTTCTGTGGCATCTCTTTCAACTCGAGCTCTCTCATGCATCTTGGTGGCCACAGCCTGTGCTCTGAAAAGGGCTGACTGCTGCCTTTCACAGCTCGTTTTCACCTGTCCTTAGAAGCACCTATTCCCAGGTGAGAAATGCAGACTGAGTGTTCTCTCCCCACTCCTGCCAGCCAGATTTGAGGCCAGCTGTGGTCGTTTTACAATCATTATTTTAAGAGTGAGAGACTAATGAGGAGGAGAGCTGGGTTTTACATTTTGATGAGGAGGTGATAACGCTCACTGCACAGACTCCCCAGGGAGCCATAGTGCTTACCATTTACCTCGCCTCCTTAGTTTTTATAGGCCTCGGGAATGAAGGCTGGGGTTTTAAGGCAGCAAAGCATCCATTAGGAAGTGCTTACAGTGACCTTGGAGGCAGAGTTAAGTCATTTGACACTGCCTGAAAGCAGGAACGTCCCCCCCACCCCTTCCCTCTGGGGCTGGAAGGCACATGGTTTCCGTATGGCACGTGAGATGATGAGCTCCTATCTCTTTCTGTGTCCTGCTGGCCTAGGCTGCCCTCTCAGGGCTTCCTGCAGCTCAGCCTGTCCTGGAGCCTCAGCTCTTGCTGCAGGGTCCCTTCAGGGAGTGGGAACAAAGCTGTACATCTGTGGGGCTGGAGGAGCCCCAGTGACACCTGCACATCTCTTTGGTTCTGATGAGGCTCTTGGTGGGTAAGTTTCCAAGCACAGCCCGTAGTGCTGGGCTGATATTTGCATTCAGGCTTCAGCCATGCCCCGAGGCAGCTCCCAACACATGCATTTCACAGCATGGAACCACACGCTTTCAGCTTGCAGAGTGTTGCAGTTAGGTGAGGGGGATGAGAACATGAACACACAGCAAATGTTACAGCACTGCAGGAAGGTCAGAGCCAACAAAAGGATTTGTGTTCTCCGGACCCACATCACAGCAGCCCCAAGAACAAACCTGGGGCCTGGAGTCGTGCAGCTTCTCCTTTGTGAGCAATTTATCTCCTGTGCTGACAGCTCGCTATCGACTCCCCGTCCTCCTGAAGAGGAGCTGTCCTGCTTCATCAGCTTTAAATTAGTTTTATCTTTAGACTTTCCTGTTAATAAGCTCTTGTCGCGGTGTCATTATTTGATATCTATTTTCTGATGTTCTTTGTTAATGGCTCTGTATCTTCTTGCACTTTTTCCCTCCTGGCCACACTATTTGATCACTGGATGTGCACAGGGCAGCCCAGTGCTCACGGACCAGTGCAGCCCAATGCAGGTGGCTGTGTATCTGCACAGAGTAGGTCTGGAATGCTGGCAGCCCTTTGGGTTTGGGGAGAAAAAAAAGCTATGTGTACCTGTGATTTGAGGTCTTGTTGTGCAGCAAAGGGACCTGGAGCTCCCACTCAGCTCAGGGCTCCCCTGCTCACAGTTCTCATGTCGATGGGGACAAGAAGGGCGCCTGGTTTCTTGTCAGAAAACCCTGATACGAGAACCAACTGCTGCACAGTGGCATTGCTAATGAAGCTATCAGGGTGTTTCAGGGCTGCTCGTGTTCGGTGTTACGTCTGCTATCTGCAAAGTCAGGTCACGGGGAGAATTAGCTGCCCAGCCCCTGTTGTTGACTTGCATGCAGAAATTACACAGCAAAGTGCCACCAACTGCAAGATCTGTCATTTGCAGCAGTGCCTACAGCACTGTTTTTAGGCTGATTAATATTCAGAGCACTGCTGTGAAAATGAAAAGCCAGACAGAACGGTCCTCCTCCCCTTTCTGCATCCACGAAGATGCCAAGGGGAATGGCTGAGGCGAGGAAACAAACACAGCATTCACTTTCTGTCGAGCCGATAGGGGTCATGTGAACCTAAAAGAGGTACTCCATCTTCTGCTGCTTGTTTCCCTAGGACCTGTGAGCACAGCACCCCAAGGCATTGCTCGCAGCAGTGAGTTCCATCTCTCCCCTGCCCTGCAACCCCACCCCTGAGCCGTGGACAGACCCCCAGCCCCACGGCTTCACCTAATTTAGCAGAAAAAAACCCCCTTTTTCTAGCATCAGAAATGATCCACGTGGGATTCGTTGGGCCAGCAGCAGTTGGGGCTTTGGGGACCTGGAGCACCGGTTCGAGTGGGATCAGGTCAGTGCTTCAGGGCCATGGGGTGGCTGTGATGGGGAGGGGCACAGCTGTACCTGAGGCCTTTCATTGCAGCCCCCCCTGCTGTGCCCCACAGCCCCCAATGTGTGGGGGTCTGGGTGTCCTTCCCCCCTCCAGCAGCATTAGTTTGTGTTCAAGCAGTGCTAGTTTGCTGGTGGGAGAAAGGAATAAAAGAACCTCGGGGACAGGGGCAGAATAAATCTGCATACATACAAAAGAGGGGAAAGTTGATTCCCCCCATTGACTGCATTTCTGCAGCTCTGCCCGTGACTGCACCGTACTCCCGGAGCTGAGAGGAGAGGCGAGTAGCAAAACCCTCACAAATTCAAAGCTCCTTTGGAAAGAACCCAAACCACGTGCTGAATGCAGATGAGGAAAAAGACCTTTTTAATGCGAGGAGCAGCAGAGGGGTGCAGGTCAGCCTCACCCACAGCGCAGAACGTTGGAGCCCACAGGGCAGGGGAGCAGTCACCTACTGCCCACTGCTGGGGTCAATACCTGCAGCTGGGAGAGAGAAGCGTGGTCAGAGCCCCCCCCCCTGGCCTGATGAGCCCCCAGCCCTGCTGTGCTCTGCCTGTGCCCGGCTCTGTGCACTGAGCTGATTTGTTGCCCTGAGGAATTGGGCCCTGGGGAAGCTGGGATGGCTTCCAACTCTGCCTTCCTTCCTCTCTATATTAACTTCGCCTGCATATGAAGCTGAAAGCTCTTCCAATCACCTCTGCAAATATTAATTAATCCTCACAGCATCCCGAGAACCATTATTCACTCCCACTAGGTAAATATTATGAGATCCTTTTATAAGAGGTGAAGCGCCTTTCCCAGGGCTGTACAGAGCAGCAGTGTGCAGAACTCATCACCTCCTGCTGCCCACATCCTCCTGCCCCCCTGTTCTTTGTCCCTCTGTCCCCATCCCTATGTCCTTCTGTCTGTCTGTCCCCACGTCCCCATCCCGATGTCCCTCATCTCCATGTTCCCCTGTCCCTAAGGCCTCCTCTGCACTCACTGCGCAGCAGCCAATCGATGAACACAGCTGGGAACGGAGAATTCTGCAACAAATGAGGAGAGCTGTGAGGGGAGGAAGACGGGGAAAAGACAGGGGTGAGATGTGGCCAAACCCACAGCCTGAAACACCAGCGGGGTCGTACCTGCAGGTTCAGATCCAAGGAGTTCTCTGAGGTCAGCGGCAAGCTGGAGAGTGCAGAGTGGATCTTCCCAAGGAGTCCAAAAGGGACAACGCCTGCAGAAAGCAAAGGGGTGGGAGGAGGGGCAGAGCCCAGGGCTGGCAGCAGGGCCACCTCCTGCCCTGAGCCCCACTGCCCCGTGCCTGGGAACGCATCCCTGAGTGGGGGTGTCCCAGTGCCAAGGGGAAAATGCTCTCG
Organism: Tympanuchus pallidicinctus; assembly: GCF_026119805.1. NCBI lineage: Eukaryota > Metazoa > Chordata > Aves > Galliformes > Phasianidae > Tympanuchus > Tympanuchus pallidicinctus. The sequence continues at coordinate 3,582,177 of NW_026294722.1, forward strand.
TCTTTCTGAGGTCTCACACACTTTAGGGTCCACAGGCACTGAAAGGCACAGACATCCTCAGGGATGTCTGCTGGATGGCACAGCCCACAGGGGATGTTTCTGGTAGCAGTGAAAACCTTCCATGGGCTACACACAGACACCCCATCTGCTGCTCTATGAGTTCACGTGGGCACATTGACAACTTACGGTTGAGAAACTGCAGCTCGGTGTTGATGATGCTGAACCAAGCGTTCACTAACGGGCAAAACTGCAATGGCACAACGAGAGGAACGACCTCAGTGAGGTATGGCAGCTGTGGTAACATCTCAGCACCATCATCTGAGTCTCACAGACTTCAAATGAAGACAGAGCAATCCAGAGCATCGTTTCCTCCGCGGAAAAAGAAGGCTATAAATTGTTCAGCCCTCTTCTCCGAACGGCCCAGATCCTATTTAGCAGAATAACAGATTTTCCAGCCAGCACCTTTTTCCTAAGTGAGGCTGTCACTTCTGTTTACTGCACCTTCTCCGTGCAAGAAGGCATTTCGCCAAGCAATCGGTTACAAATTATCCCGTAACGCTGCATGATGGAATTTGAATTACTCCTAACAAATAAATCCTGACCGTGAGGAAGATCAAGGAAGTCTGCAGAATTCAGTTATAGGGTGTGGGCGTGCGGCTGTGCATGCACATACATATGAGGATCTGGATATGTAAATCTGCTGCGCAGCGACGGCAGGGAGCGGTGATTTCATTTAAGCTGCGCCTTCTGACGGCGATGGAATTTCATGCACTCACCACCATAGGGAGGACGGAGCGGAGAGAGGAGTTCAGCAAACCGCTCACCACGTTGGTGAGAAGCCTGGAGGGAGCAGAAGGCGGGGATGGAGCTGTCAGTGCCTGTTCTCAGAAGGCAGACAGGGCTGAAATGCTGCGCTGGGGCTGATGCTGGGAGCTTCCACACCCCCCTCCCTCCCTACAACAGCAAAGGATGCTGCGAGCCCACAGCTCCCCCAGGCTTCGACAGGAGCTATCGGCACTCCGGGCTCTTTGTATCTGCTCAGCATCATCTGACCCTTAACATCTAAATCTGTACCCACTGCAAACATTCCACAGCTCACCCATAGCAAAGGGCTGACCCATGGCACAGAGCTGACCCACACCTCATCCTGCCCATTATTTTAACTATTTCCATGTGCACATCACAGCATCCCATCTCCTTATACAGATTCCTCAGAAAAGTGGCTTTTCTGTGAGCAGAACCCCCACGGTCGCCAGATGGCTGAACCTCCACCTCCCATTCACCCTTCCCACTGCCCATGGAACCATCCTGCCCTGAGGAGCATGGGCAGCTCCGGCCGAGCCCATTATGAAGGAGGGAGAGCCCTGTGTGTCTGTCCTCACAGATCACCCTGGGGATTCCAACTGAGAAGCTGCACAGCACCATGAAACAGCACAGCACCTGTGAATGTGGCACTCACCCCTTCCGCAGGGTGACCTTAAAGCCTCCGAGCAGGTTCCTGCAATCCTTCATCACCAGCCTGAGGTCACCGGGGCTGTCTTGTGTCAGCGCAATGTGGGACGTGATGTTCGTTTCCAGCAAAGATCCGCTCAGAAAGAGAAATATTCTGTAAAGTGAGGAGAGAGCCACTGCGGCTCTGAAGGCGATGGAAGAGACCAAAGCCCAGCGAAGCTGCAGATCTGAAATCACTGCAGATCTATTTGATGCACAGCTCCCTAAAAAATAATGTCTGCAGACACTTCTGCAGCCCCTGTCCCCCCACTGTGTCCCACTCACCCCGGCAGGCTGATCTTCAGCCTCGAATACAGGTTCAGAACCAGCTCGCCCCCAGGCAGCACCTTCCATGACACTCGGGCTCTCTCCAGGTTCAGTACCTTCAGCCTGCCGGGAAGCAAAGCCCGTGAGCTGGGAGCCAGGCACAAGTCCTGCAGCCCCTGGACAAGTTCCCTGTGTGGCTATTCCCAGTTGAAATGTGCAAGGGTGGGAAAGGGGCACTGTGGTGTCAAACCCCCAGGCTCACATGAGTTGTCACTAGGTCACAAAGTCAGTGCAGGGACCAAAGCTCTGCTGTGAGCATGACTGTTGTGCATCTGCTCCCACTCACCAGGCAAAGCGCTGCGATGGCTGAGGGACAGCAGCACTGCTCCCTCCTTGTCCCAGCAGTTCTCCAAGCCCTCCTTGTCCCAGCAGTCCTTCTTGCCCCAGGAGCCCATCCAGCCCAAGCAGACTTCCATTGCCTCCTTGGCCGAGCAGCCCCGTGCCGAGCAGCCCCTTCTCTCCAAGGACACCACTGCCAAGGAGTCCTTCCCCACCGAGGAGCCCCGCACCAAGCAGACCGCTGCCACCAGGCTGTCCTCCTGCAATAGTCAGACTGTGTCACTGTGCCAAATTGGCTGCCAGGAGCCCTCCTCCCCCAAGAGTATGCACACTGCAGATCTGCCTCACCCAGCAGCCCTGTGCCAAGGAGCCCCGTGCTCTGGGGTTCACCTTCAGTGCCTTCGCTGCCATCCGTGCTCGGGCTCTTCCTGCCCAGGAGCCCAGTGCCCAGCAGCCCACCTTCCCCAAGGAGGCCGGTGCCCAGCAGACCTCCTGCAGCAAGCAATCCCAGTTACCAAGGAGACTTTCACTGCTGGGAAGAATTTCATTGAAGAGGTAATTTGTTTCAGGGACTCTATGAGCAGGAGGACCCATCTCCCTTGTGCAGGAATATCCACCCCAGGTGAAGCTGATGTCCTGCATCAGACAAAGCTGTACCTCTGGCAGGTCTGTGCTAGGCACCTCACTGCTGACAGCACCACCACTGCCAGCCATGGGCTCGTGCTGCTCATCAGTTAGTGAGCAAATACACCATCCCACCTCATCCTCCATCCTACCGGGGCTCATGCTGCTGGAGTAGTTCTGGCCATTCGTTCTGACCGTGTAGGATGGCACATCTATCCTTATCTAAAGCCCTTTTACAAATGGGGTGAGCCCTGCCAGCAGCCCAATGTGGGCAGTTTGGTGTTGCCAGGGCCCCACAGCCTCCAAAGCCAAAGGTGTCATCATCAGCTCCGTGGGAGATCCTCTGGGCGTGGGTGGCTCAAGAGAGGAAAGAGGGATCAATGCTCTGTGCTGGGCTCTTTGTCCTCCAGAAGGGGAGACCCCAGGGCACTTGCTGGGGGTGGGCAGAGCCCCATGCATGGTTCCCCCCCCAGCAGCCACCCCCAGGGTCTCCCCCAGCTGCTGAAACATGGAGATGCAGCACCAACATTTCATGACACAACACACACCGGCACCGCAGGGACAGAACCCTGAGCTCACCATTCGAAGGCTGTGCAGGGCTGGAGCCCAGGATGCTCCCCAAGCTGAGAAGCCCCCAGCAGGGGGGTAGGAGGACTCCAAGAAGGGTGAGACACCACAGCGTCCACATCTCCATCCCAGTACCTGCCAAGAGACTGCGTCACCGAGACGTGGCCCTGTGTGCCCATCGCTCCACACCCCCAGCACCAGGGACTGCCATGCTCCCATCCCACTGCTGTCAGATGGTTCCCGAAGCAGGGACATCTCACACCAGGGATCATCCCCATGCCTGGCACAGAGCATCCACGCAGGGAGGCTGCAGGGAGAGGAACGGCGCTGTGGAATGAGCAGGAGAAGAGGCGGAGGACCTTGGAGCGAGGAGATGGATTGCTTCAACCTGCTCCGGAACGGCCCTGAAATGAGAGCAGTTAAAGGGGCACAGCCAGATAAAAAATGGTACGTGTCAAAGCTGTGTCCTTCTGCGCCTCGTGAAGAGCACCTTGCGTTATTAAAGCTCAAAGCGCAGCCAAAATCAGCTTCACTTCCCCGTGGCCAGGTTGTTTGTTTTTCCCACTTTGCTCCACTCATCCTTTACGCGCCCGTTCTGCCATGTCAGAGCTGCCCATGTCCCCGTGGGTCACCCAGTGGGACCTCCCTGTGCCACTCCTGAGGCTGCCACGCTGTGGTTGCTGAGGAGGAAGAAAGGTGTCAGTGAACCAGTGCTGTGGTCTCCATTCCACCACCACCCACCTTTGTCCCAGCAGCGTCTCCTCGGTGAAAGACAGCATTGGATCTGCATATTGCAGCGCATCAGCACTGAGAAATAATGTTATTTAGGTCACTCAGAACAACTTCTTTACCTGATCCAGATACGTTTTAACAATCCCTCTATGACAGTTCTTGGCACAATTAAATCAGACTTTAATTCACCAGTCTGCCTTCTGCATTTCCCTTTGATCAGCACGTAATGATGCACCGCTCCTGCAGCTGAGATTATTGAGCAGAGGAGAAAGATAGAGGCTGGAGCTGCTTCGATTGAGAGCGGTGTCAAATAAAATCAGTGGGATTTGTCAGAGGGTCCCTGCAGGACGTGTGCAGCATGGTAAGAGGATGCCAGAACTGTTTCAGGTCTTTAAAAAGAGCTCTTAGAGAGAATGTGTGCGACAGCAGGGAAATATCCGTGCAGGTGTCAGCCGTGCCCACCTGGCTGGTGGCACTCACACCGGAGCGGAGCATCTCCCACGTGCAGAATGTTGGTACGGTTTAGCAGACAGCTGAGATTAGATTTGAGATGCTGAGGATTGTTCTGCATCCCGGGCAACAAGAACAATTAAAGAGCTCCGCTTATCTCTTCCAGCTCGGTCAGTGTAATAAACTTAACAGCACGAATATAAACGCGGGATTTGACAAGGAAGAGCTCTGCTGGCTTTAAAAATTAATTTTCATCAATGATTCAATGCTGCTGAAGAAATCAAAGGAAACGAACGCTGTTAGGGCTCATACACCCAGAGGTGCTGCCAGCACTGAGCGCCCGTGTCTGCACACAGCAGGAGGAAGGCTGCCCCTGGCAAGCACACTGTGCATGGCAGCTGAGAGGGGCTGATCAAAAGAGGTCGTTGCCAACCAGAGGGTGTGTGGGTTTGTCACTGCTTGGGGAGAACCAAGCGCTACCAGAGGTGAGCAGGAGGTGGCTGTGTCCCAAAGGGAGATCTGGGCGGTCTGGGGAGGTTTGAGAGGGAGCTAAGAAGGGAAAAAGAATGGGAAAGATGGCAGGAAAAGCCCATGCCAGCTCTGGGGGGTTCTCTGGGAGGACTGGGGCTGGCAGAGCACACAGGCTGGAAGGCAGCAGTGTGAGAGCAGTCCCAGTGTGCTCCCTGCAGCCCAGCAGTGCTCAGTGGCTTCCCCAGAAATGGGACAGTGCTGTAGGCAGGTGAGGAGGCTTTACACGGACCGGTTGGGATGAGGTCACATACATCATGTGTAACATGCCCACGTGAGAATGCAGAGCCCACTGCATCCTGCTGAGCATCTGCAAAAGGAAGAGTCCAGAACGCAACATTCAGAGGCAACGACCACCCGTGTTTCCTTCTGTATTCAAAGCTACAAAGGGCAGATGTGATGTTTCTATGGAGGAGCTGGTTTGCTTGCATTGGCGTGAAGGGAAGTGCTGGTGGGCAGCATCAGGCTGGGCTCCCATCCTAGGGGCAGCTGGGCAACGTGTGGCTCACGCTGACAGCACGAGGAGGTCCTGGTGGGGCAGAGGGCTCTGTGTGATGTGGGGCCTGGGGAGGAGGGGGGCTGCAGGGCTGTGCTCACCTCGATGACGTGGATGTCAGCGTTGGTGAAGTCGATGTTCAGCAGGCGTGGGAGCGGCACCCCGTGGCCCAGCACAGCTGTGGGACAGCAGCATGGTTAGCACAGCCCCGCCTGCCCCCCTCCTCCTGTGCCCCCCGACCAGCACTGTGTGCCTCAGTTCCCTGGAGGTAGATGAGGCACCAAAGCTTTCTCACCATTCAGGGCAGGCAGGAAGGCAGTATCGAAGACCTTGTTGATCAGCGTCTCCAGCAGTGAGATCTACAACAGGGAAAGGGGTCCCTTATGCCTCACCCCGTCCTTGGGGTGTAGGGACACTCCTTGCACACTGCTGCTCCCGCTCTACACCCAATTCATGCAAACTGCTTACAAACTGGAGGTGCAAACTGAGCAACGCACTCCCTGCACCATGCTAAATCTCCCTCGGCTCTGATACCAAACCCACAGTGATGCAGTGGTGCCACAACTGCTCTGGGGATCCCAACTTTGTTTGCGTGTGCCCCAACACCAAGTAGTGCCAGTGAGTGGCATGGTTCCCATGTCCCATTGCTATCTTTCACCACACAGATCTATGGCCTTTTTTTCCTAAAGATTGCTCATGGATCATCCATGGAGCAAACGCATCTGCAGAGGTGAAAGAAAGGTCCCATTAAAAATGCAGCACAAATGATACTGCATAATTGGCCCTTAATTCTCCCAGCCAATCCCTATGGGCACTTTGCTCTCTGCGGTCGATGTCACACGTTGCTGAGGCTGCTCGTGTTCTTACATCAAAATCTCCAATGGATGAAGACACCAAGGAGAGCTCAGTTCTGCAGAAGAAAGCAGAGGAAAAGTGAAGGGGGGAGGCCCATCCTACCATCACATCCCACCCCACACCAGCAGGAGCAAAGGCAGAGAGCAGCATCCTACTTCTCAAGGCCGGTGCTGATCTTCAGTTTGTTGGCCTCAACAGCAAACTGAGCCATCAAGGATGCATCCTGCAGCCAGGGGACAGGTGTGGGTTGGCCACGCAGGAGGCAGCTGCCCGCTGCTGCGCTCCAACACACGTTGGCACAGCTGCCCCTCTGTACGTACGATATTCAGAAGGCAGAGAAACTTCTGCACGTCAGCTGAGTGGATGGCCACCACCTCTGCTGTAACCTTGAGCTGGATGGCAGCTTTATCTTTCTTTAAGGTCACCACGGGTGCTTTGGGAACTGTGATTTTCAGCAGCAACTCGCACGGCTCAGGGTACGCCTTAAGAACCTGCAGCATCCGGGGGCAGAAAGCCTGTGGTGACCAGGCAGAGCAAGCAGATTGGGAGCAATAGAGTAAGGATGAGGCCAGGCTGCCTGTTGGGCAGTGTCTGCTGCTCTCAGGGATGGATTTGCTCCTGCGCTGCTTCAGCTCAAGGATGTTCACAGCTGAACTCAAGCCAGGTGGGAGCTCAGTCACCAGGATGCCCCAAACCTTGCTGGGAATGTCTGGTCTGCAATGTGGGGCTCTGCAAGGGACTTCGGTGACTGGGCAGGTGCAGGGGACAAGGTGACAAACCCAGCTATGGCCTGCTGTGGTTTCTGGCTTCGGAATAAAGTTAAAGCTCTTCCATCAGACACGTGAGATGATGAAGCGGGGGCTGCCCTGTCTCTGGGTGCTCCCCATACTGAGATGCTTGCAGTGTGTGGTGGAACCAGGACTCACCACAGGAACCAGGGCTCCAAGAGTCGACGTTGTCAGTGGTGGAAGCTCAGGAAACTGTCACAGACAAAAGGGGGAAACGTTGCATGGGTGCATGCTGGTTTTCAGCAGAGATCTCCTACACTGTCCGAGTGATACACAAAAACTACACGGCTCATCACTCCCACAGATCAGAGATCCTGATCAACAGTGACAAGGTGCAACAGCTTTGCAAATCGAGAGCAGTTTGCTGAAGACCTGAGCTTTCTCTGAAAGAGGAGGCAGTTCCAGTGCTCACCACGGTGTTGGAGATGTCCAGATCCAGGGCTCCTTCCTTCTGCAGGGCAGCCAGCACCGAGCTGAGGAAGTTCACAGATAGGCCCAGCTGGGAGGAGCTGGTGTCCGGCATCGGTGGCAGAGGCGGCATGGGGACCCGTGGAGGTATGGGGACACTTTCTGGTCTTCCCAGTGGGTAGTCGACCAGACCTCCTGCTACTCCTCCGACCACAGTCTGCAGTTACAGGGAAGGAAGCACGAGGCAAAAGGTTGCAGCGGTTTGCAATATTTGCCTTTACGGTTAACTTCATGTCCCATGGATGTGAAATCACCGCACGCACGCCCAAGTCAGATCCCATTGCATTTCCTTCTCCAGAATCTCATGAAATGTGAGCCTCGTGACGATAGCAGCGCAGGAGCAGGGCGTGGAGCCAGGACCTCTGCGATCCTCTCACAGCCCCCTCAGGTCTGACGTGTGTGACCACAAGCACAGCCCAGGAGATGTACCCAACCCCCTGAGACATCACAGAGCAGAAGGAGAAGCTGCAAGGACTTACATTCAGGTCTACCTCGAGGAACTGGCCGGTCACCAGTGGCAGGCTGGACACGGTGTACTGGATACTGCCCAGTAAGCCCAGTGGCACCAGTGCTGGTAGAAGGGATGTGGTTCAGTGGCTGCTGCAGCTCTGCAGCACAGAGCTCGCCCCAAGCAGGCTCTGCCTGGATCTGAAAGCTCCCTGCTGCTGGCAGAGGGGCTGCTGCATCACAGCCTCAATGCACCCAGTACGACTCAAGGGAAAGGCAGGGTGAGGGACTCCACTACTTACAGTTGACCAGCCCCAGCTGATCATTGACAAGTCCCAGGGCAACATCAAGTACTGGGCAGAGCTGTGGAGGGATGAGGAGAAGCTGCTTAGAGCTGGGCACAGCCCTACAGCCCCACATCAGGTGTACCAACTGGCTCTGGTTTGGCTGATGCAGAGCTGCACCATGAAGGTTTTTCCTTCCATCTTACCAGATTAGGCAGAAGCCTGTTTAGGACACTAGCCAATAAATTATCCACAATTGGGAGCAGGCTGTGGAAAAACAAAGGATCTCCATGAAAAAAAAAAAAAAAAAAAAGAAAGAAAAAAAAAAACCTGCTGCAAGGTAAATGAGTTTTAAACAATTCCCTGTGAAATGAGTGCAGAGCAGACCTCCTGGAGAAAGGCAATTGCAGCAGCAAAGTGCACTGTTATGCTTGGATTTTGCATGAGATAAGTCTAATTGGCATCCCAAAATAGCCAGTGGGAAATTTAGTGCTGCCTTTTATCTGCTGGTATATAGGCTCCTTAAATGAGCAGCAGCAGCCTCAGCCCGAGAGCTTTTTGTGCTTCACGTGACAAATGGTTACACCTCAGAGGACCCCTCGGGCGGAATGATCTCAAACACAGCACAAGGGACAGAAGCGTCCCTCCGAATGTCACGCACCCTCTCAGCAGTCTGACTTTAATGCCCCCGAGGAGCGTGTTGCATTTTTCCACCACCAGTTTGGGGTAGCCGCTGCCGTCCATGGTCAGCCGGACCTGCGAGGTGATGTTCACTTCCACAGCAATGTCCAGCAGACCCAGGAGGCTGTGAGGGGGAGCAGGAGCAGCTCAGCCCTCCATCCCCTGGCAACCAGGCTCGCAGGGCAGTGGGGCACAGCCAGACCCACCTTCTGCCATTGAGGGCCACCCGTGTGTAAAGGTTGAGGTGGAGGCCGATGCCGGGCAGGAGCCGTAGGGACACCCTGGGCAGAGTCAGCTCCACGATCCTCAGCCTGCGTGGACAGCAAGGGGACCCCATTTTCTCAGCTGTTTTCCTGTTTTATCAGAATCTGTGCTCTGGCTGCCTTATGATTGCTTGTCTTTGTGCTTCTGCTGGGCTTCAAGAGTTAAAGCAGGAAATCTGCCGACAGCCCAGCAGCGGGTTGGAAGCGATGCTGATGCACGGCTCTGAGCTCCCCCTATGGGAAGCAACTCCAGGCTCCAAACCCTTGCACCTCTGAGAGGTCCTTATGCAGCCTCAGTGCCAACCCAGGGGCGTCGCAGGCAGCACCAACACTGGACCATCACCACCCGACCACACCTGAGCTTCTGCACCCAACAGCACTCAGAGCTCTGCCAGGAGCCGCACTTACCCCGTGAGCCCCTGCACTGTGCTGAGCAGGCCTCCGTCCCCAAGGACACCCAGCAAACCTCCTCCGAGGAGCCCAGCTGAGCCGGAGGGGTCTCCATCACCCAGCAGAGCCCCCTGCCCCTCTGCTGCACCCGGCACATCCGCAGGAAGGGACCCCCTGGGGACAGACCAGCTTCTGGGAGGGGGACGGCTGCGGGAGGCCACCCAGGAAGCATCCCCATTGCCACGGAGACCACCGCCTGCATCACGTCCTCCACCAAGGAGATCAGCACCAGCACCATCACCTCCACCCAGCAGGCCACCCGTCAGTCCCCCAAGCAGCCCCCCACTGCCCGTCAGCCCCCCCAGCAGCCCTCCACCACCCAGCAGGCTGCCAAGCAGCCCCCCGCCACCCAGCAGGCCCCCTCCATGGCCGTCCTGCAGTGCTCTGCTTCCATCCATCCCGCTGATGGGCAGATCTCCGAGGGCTCCTTGCAGGACTGCTCCGCGTTGCAGGGAACCTGCAAGAGCTGGAGAGCCATACTGGGATGAGCACATGGGGTCTTGGTGTGGGTCATGGAGAGGTTTGTGCTCTCCATCCTGGTCACTGCCTGCATCAGTCCCTGCCTGTACTGTGATATTTGTGCCCAGCCCAGGAAAAGGGCTCAGGTACCATGTAGATACTGGGGCAGGAGCACAGTGCCCAGGGGAATGTGGAGGTGGGACAGCGAGGGGCCTGGCATAGTGAAGAGCCTGACATGGTAGCAAACACTTAGGCAAAGGGCTCACATCTCTGCAGAGGAGCAGCCCCCAGGAGGTGCAGCCCCTAGAGAAGCAGCATCACTGCTTTGTCCCTCTCAAATGGGAGTAATTCTGGAAGCCTGGCTACTTGAAATTTCCAAAAGAAAGAGTCAGGATTCAATCTGAGGAGAAAGTATGCATGCAACCTCCTTCACCCCAATGCCAACTCCTTCCCTGTCCAGCCTCGCTGGGCTGCACAGCACCTCAGACCAAGGATCCTGCTATCACACTCACCATCGCTCAGAACACCTTTGTTGAGGCGGAGAACAGCATCTGTTGGCAGCTGGCTCAGGGCTGGGGACAGCAGGGCACAGAGCACAGCGATGCTCAGAGCTGTCAGCATGGTGTCCTCTGGTGTGGCAGGATGGGGATGCAGGGGACAGCTCGCACTGCTGGCACCGAGACACCAACAGCAACCTGGGGAGGAAAACTGGGAGGAGAGGAACCCCTGAGGGGTTCTGAGCAAGGCACACATTTTTCAGTGAATAGCAAATCTTTAGGAGAACCAAAAGCCTTCGTGTGTTTGAGCCCCATACAGCAAACAGATTTGGATACACGTGAAAAAGGGTATAAAGAGGGAGGGCCCCCATAGGCATGTCTGCAGGCAGGATTGCTGCACAGCCACAACACCTGTGTGCTTGCTGCCATTCACACGCAGCCAAGCAACTCACTCCTTTCCATCTCCGGTCGCTGTGACACGAGTTTAAACTTGCTGTTCAAAATCATTACCCATAACCCAGAGATTGCTCTGAGCTTCCCCTGCTGACCCCCACTCCATGTGCAAACTCATTGCACTGCAATACAGCCTTTCAGCTCTACTTCGTATCCTCTTGTCTGAGTTTTCAGCTGAACCAGAATCACTTACCTACATTTCTGCCATGACTGGTAGCTTCCCCATGTTTGTGTTGTTTTTCTCACTCATCAGAGCACAGCATAAGGCAAGTGGTAAAGATCTGCACCCCAGCTGCACCACTGTTACCTGGCCCTATCCTGTCTCCACTCCTGGCCTGTGGGGGACCTTGTAGCTCAGCCACCTGTCACCTCCTCCCTATGAGGAACAGGGGGGTTCTTATATAGCAAAACTGATGCAGGGATGCCTAGAGTTACATAAAGGTGGACTGGTGGGTTGTGCCCATCCAGAAGCATTTGCGGTTTTCCTATATTCCAGTATAAGCAAGGATTTGTGCACTGGGGCTGAGTATTGTGCAATAGGTCACTGGATCCCCCCTTATCGGCAGTGCTGTTTGCCAAGAGCTCAGAGGAAGGGACGAAATCCCTGAACCTCAGGAGCACAAAGCTGCCACCAGGCCCACAGGAGATGCTGGAAAACCATCCCGTTCCATGGCTGTGTGGGCACATTCAGCCAACATCTGCACCAGGATACAGGCACAAACCATGCACACCTGTGGGTGATTTTTCAAGCCCTGCCCAGCTTTCCAGCAGGCACATGGATAGGAGCCAGACAAGCCCTGGGAGACATTTCAGCTCCTTTATTGCTCAACCTGAGAAGCAGCTCCCCAGGATTACCCTCCCAACCCGTGCAGCTGCCCCAACCCTGAACGCATTTCTGCAGCCACAGGAAAGCCCTGAGAAGCACGGATTGGGTGTCAGCCCACAGATCACAGGAGTTCTTTTGTCCTGGTGCCTTGGAAGGCTAATGCCTTCCCAAGATAAAATACATTGCTCAGAGCCCAGCTAAAGCTACCCAGTGTATCTTACGTAACGGTGGCAAAATACATCCAGAAACAAAAGCAATGGGAACGCAGAGCTCAGCTCGTGTCCGGCTCCAAAGACAAGGGAGCCTTTGTGAGTGGTGCTCCTTCCCAGCCCACCTGCTCTGCTCCTATTCTGCCATCAAGGTTCAAGCCCTGTTCCCCGCCTCTGCTCACAGCCCCGAGCTTCAGGAACGTGCTCCCCAAGGTGCCAGCTTACCAAACTCTTTGCCATGGGTAAGGCCCCCACTTCAAACCACTTTGCTTTTCCTTGGCCGTATGGCGCAGGACACTGCAGAGATTAATGGGCTCTGGCAGCTGGAGACACATCCAATGAATATTCAGGAAGAAATATTGACGCAGTGAAGGATTTTATTGAAAGAGCAATTTGAGAGCAACGCTGATGCCTAAACAACAGCTGCGATTCCAGACTTTGGGTGTTAGAATTGGCCACAAAAAGTCCCCCCTGACATCCAGCAGCTGAGCAGCGTCTCCATACCGCAGTTTGGGCTGCAACAGGATGGACAGAGCAGAAGCAGCCCTCTGTCTGGGGCCGCGGTGATAACCTGAAATGGTGCTCAGGAGAAAATAAAAACAAAGCAATTGGGGATGGCCAGGGCTCTGTGGGGAATCGTCTGTCTCACCCCAGGAGTGAAGTGGAGGCTCCTCTGGTATGAGCTGGTTTCAGAGCTCTCTGCTCTGGTTGATCACAAAAGTGTTCTGCCAGGAAGAAGGACAAAAATGACTCAGTTTTCTCCCTTGGGTTTCCCCAGCTCTTGTCTACATCTGACCAGTGCATCTTTGCACAGAGTAGGAGGAACAGCAGCTCCTCAGGATGGGGCCAGCACAAATGTGAGTCTTACGTCAGCCACGTCCACCTGGCCGTTCTCGAAGTTGGTGTTGAGGATGTTGGGCAGCGGGATCCCCATACCCACAGCATCTGCAAGGCCAAGAGAGCAGCTCATCAGAGATGAAACCCCAGAAGTGCCAGCTGGGGAGGGGGCTACGGGCTGGGCATGGAAAGGGGGTTCACCCCTGCCGTACTGTTGATGGCAGGCACATATGCAGCTGCAAGGATGTCCTTCACCCATCCTTCCAGTTGGGAGACCTGTGGTGGGAGGAGGTATGAGTTAGTGCCAGAGTGGCGGTGCTGGGGAGAGCTGAGCTCTGCGCCCTGTACTTACATTGATGGAGCCGAGCTGCGAGGATGCCAGTCTGAGATTTATTCTGCAAAAGATAAAAACAAGGAGGAGTGCCACCGGAACGGCTGCCACTGAGTGCTCTGAGCAGTGCTCACACCCCTTTCAGTCCAGAATTTTTTCTAACCACACAAAGGTAGAGTTAAAACAAATCAAGTTCTTCAAAAGACTCTCCTGACTTCAGGCGAGCTCTTCATCTGGGGCAGCTCTGAGCTCTTCACACCCACATCACAGCCCCATTACCCATGCTCAGACACAGCCTCTGTGCCCCCAGCAGGGCTCTACCTGTCCACAGCCAGAGCGGTGTGCAGACGGCCGCCAGAGACAGACGGGGTGATGTCCAGAACGATGTCCTGCCATTGTGACAATAGAAGAAAAGGAGTTATTTCCTCCCAGAGAAAAGCCGGAATATTTGGAAGTAACTCAGGCCGTGAAAAACACACCTGTCTGTGCTTAGAAATAACATTTTTTGGACAGGTGGCATCACAGATATCCCTCCCACGGAATTATTATTATTGGGGAATTATTCCCCAAAAGTTTCACCTGTGTGGTTATGGGCACAACTGTGGGACCGGGCAGCGCATTCCCAACGTGCAGGGGAGGCAGAGGCTCAGGGCACTCACCGAGTCCAGGCTGAAGAGGGTCTGCGGGGGGAAGCCGGGGCGTTGTGCAAGGACATCGATGGCTGCTCGCAGAGTGGCAGTGGCCTTCCCGTCCCTCAGGGCCACCACAGGTGTGTCAGCCAGGCGCACACGCAGTGCCAGCGGCAGCGACCCGGGCAATACGGTGCTGAGCTGGAGGGAGAGATGCCATCAGAGCCTTGGCACGGCTGGGATTTGGGCTTCAGAAACACAAACATCACTGATACTACAAAGGGGGCTGACCTGGGGGAAGGCTGAGAGCAGGGCTGAGGTGGTCAGCGGGATGCTGTTGGGCACCTGTAGGAGCGGTGATGGGGTCAGTCCAGGCAGGGGGCGGTGGGAGCACCCCTGATCCCAGCCCCAACCCACCGCCGAGCTGGAGATGTCCATGCTGAAGGCTCCCTGCCGCTGTGCCAATGCCAGCACAGCACTCAGCACGCCCTGCGACAGCCCCAGCTGTGTCCCAGGACCCGCGGCCGGAGGCAGAGTGACAGGCACTGACAGACCTCCTGCTGGCTCCACCACATTGCCCTCTGCATCCCTGAGGAGAAGCTGCAGGGACAGAGCAGAGCAGGAGGTTGACATGAGCTGTGCCACCCATGTCATTAATCAGCACCCCAATAATCAATGCACTGCTGGTTTCTTCTGCTTTGGCACAGGCAGTGATTGCATTCGCTGCAGCTCTCTGTGTAAAGCGCTGTGATCAGTAAGAGACACTGACAATCCTTCTTGTGCAATTATAATCCCCATTAATTACACACCCAACTTTTACAAACCACTTACAAATGGAACCTTTGCATAAATGGCGACCCATTGCTCTTGTACAAAACGCTAACACGGGGCTTTTCTAATGAATGACACTGTGAGTGCTGCAATCACACTTAATTAGCCAGCGTCCAGCCGGTCTGACTCATGCTGCCCTCAAGGATTAGCAAATATGGAACAGACACAGACCCTGCAGTGGCAGGAGCACCGAGCTGGCTGGGCTGTGCTGCACTGTGAACACCCTGCCATAGAGCTGGGGACCAGCACTCCTCCACAAGCAGCCACCCCATGGAGGTCAGTTACCCAAACCCAAAAACTCAAAGGCAGCACTTACGTTCAGATCCAGCTGGATGGACTTGTCACCAATGATGGGAAGGGAGGACAGAGTGTACTGGAGGTTTCCCAGAGCTCCCAGAGGGAGCACAGCTGCAAGACACAGGGAGGAGATCTTCTAACCTGCAAGGATGAGCTGCCCACAAGTACTGTGGTTTCCCAAGACCCCGTTCTGTAGGCAGCCCCTGGTTGCAGCCAGCCCAGCCAGACAAGGGGTTATGGCACTGTTCTGCAGCAAAAACTGCTAAGTGCAGGGCAGAGCTCAGTGGGGCACATGGACAGGAGGGGGCTACCAGCACTTACAGGTGACAGATCCCAGCAATGAGTTCACGACGCCCAGCACGGTGTCAACGACGGGGCACAGCTGGGGAGGCAGAGGGGTGTCAGGGTCCCCAGCACACAGCAGCATGGCTGCGTGGTGTCACCAGGGCTGGGGGCACGTCACCCCCTCCTGCTTGCACTGGGATTTGCATGGGTCTGGTGCAGGGCTCAGCATTGCCTCTGCCATGGGTGCACAGAGGCCATCACATGAACACTTTGCTCATGTTCCAGGGCCATGGAGGCAATGGGGCTGGGTGTCCCAGGTGAGCCTGCAGCTGTGCAAACAGCCCTGCCACCCACAACGGTGACGCTCCTTATCCAGACTTACCAGCCTGGGCAGCACGTTCCCAAGGACGCTCTTTAGGGTTTTTTCCACAAGTGGCACTTTGGGTCTGAGTAACAGGAAAATAGGAA
This sequence comes from Tympanuchus pallidicinctus, assembly GCF_026119805.1. Classification (NCBI taxonomy): domain Eukaryota; kingdom Metazoa; phylum Chordata; class Aves; order Galliformes; family Phasianidae; genus Tympanuchus; species Tympanuchus pallidicinctus. The sequence continues at coordinate 3,598,029 of NW_026294722.1, forward strand.
ACAAAATGGGATGATGGTGAGTAGCTGAAAAATAAGCGTACTTTGAACAAGAGGCACTGCTTGCACCATGCAGGGTTGTACATCAGTGCCTAAATATCACCCAAAACTCCCCTACAGACCTACCCCACACGGATATTGATGTCTCCAAGAAGGGTCTTGCAGTCTTCAACCACCAGCCTGAGAGCCCCCGACTTGTCCTGGGCCAGCCGCACTCTTGCAGTGATGTTTGCTTCCACCTGGAGCTGCAGCAGACTGCCCACGGCGCTGCACAGCCCAAGGGAGCACATCTCAGAGGGTTTTCTAGCCATCTGCTTTGCAACAAGATGGTGCAGCCTCTGCTCTGAGCTGTGCCCCCAGTGAATGCTCCTTACCCATTGCCATCTATCAGCAGCTGGGTGTAGATATTCAGCTGGAGACCAACGCCTGGCAGGAAGCGCAGAGTTATTTTGGGGAGAGTGATGTTCACAATTCTCAGCCTGGAGTTGGAACAAGGAAGGGCAGTAAATGACATATTTGCTACTTCTTACTTCCCTGGGATCCTCTCGGCCCCCAGTGCTGAGGTCACACAGCTGTGATCTTGGGGTCCCCTGCACCCTGGGACATGGGGCTCCCTTTTAGCCAGGGCCAGCTCATGATAAGCACATGCAGCCTCGTGGCAGAAGCTCCCAACTTCTCAACCCTGATTTATGAACTCGCCCTAAGAGGAGAAGGTAAGCGCCATGTCCAGACCACAGGCATGGCCAATGATGGAGCGCTGCTCGGGAACACATCTACCACTCTCACTCACCCTGTGAGTCCTTGCACGGTGCTCAGCAGACCATCCTTGCCGAGGAGACCTCCTCCAAGAAGTGAGCCTTGACCCTGGTTGCCAGTTCCTCCAAGGAGACCACCGCCAAGGAGACCGCCCACGAGACCATCACCACCAAGGAGACTGCCAACAGGTCCACCACCACCAAGGAGACCACCAACAGGTCCATCTCCTCCAAGGAGACCACCAACAGGTCCATCTCCTCCAAGGAGACCACCAACAGGTCCACCACCACCAAGGAGACCACCAACAGGTCCATCACCACCACCAAGGAGACCACCAACAGGTCCATCACCACCCACAAGACCACCAGCAAGACCATCATTGCCCAGGACACCACCAACAGGTCCACCACCTCCAAGGAGACCACCCACAAGACCATCACCACCAAGGAGACCACCAACAGGTCCATCACCACCGAGCAGACCACCAACAAGTCCATTGCCACCGAGCAGACCACCAACGAGTCCATTGGGGCCTAGCAGACCACCAAGAAGTCCATCGGGGCCGAGCAGACCACCCAGCAGCCCCTGGAGAAGGTTGCCGTTGGCTAGTGACCCTGTAATGGCTGAAGAAATGGGTGAGAGGTCACTGTGAGCCATGCACATCCAGCATGCAAATATGCGGTGTCAGCCTGGCTGACCTTCCCCTCATCCTTGCCCCTTTTTCTCCCCTTTATACAACAGGGGTGATGCTCCAGGCTCTGCAAAGCATCTTAAGTGCCATGTTCAAAGTGTTTCATAAATGCATTGTCAGCATAGCTTGAACAGATCTGAACCAGATTCTGATTTTCTTAATACTGTCAAGTGACAGGAACAGCAGAAATGGTCTCAAAATGAAGATAAATCCTGTCTCTTCCAAACACTTACCACTTTCTAGCACATCTTTATCCACCCTGGCAGACACTGGGGCGCTCCCAGGAAGTCCTTGGGAAGAGGTGAGCAGGCCACAAGTGAGGAAAACCACCCAGAGAACACCCATTTTCAGTCCTAGTTAAGTAGAGGAAGAAGTTGCCATCATGTAGTGCTGGACAGTGAGCACTAGCTGATGGCTGCAGGAAACAGGAAGGAGGATAGAAAAGGAGGAATGCCTCTCAGGGAAGACAAAAGCAGAGAGAAAGCTCCTGGTACCTCTCCATCTCTTGTAGCAAGCAAGAATAAGTTTTTGTTAAAAAGTTCACAGTCATAAGCTAAAATCAAGGCCTCTCCTTTGGAAAGAACTGGGGTTTGCAGAAGCAGAAGCTAAGAGCATGCTGTTTGAGAAATAATTTGCTCTTACCTGACTGATCTCTGCAGAGCAAGGATGTCTCCAGCCGCTGTCCCTGTCTTCTGCAGACGACCCACAGCAGGCATCCTTATATACAGAACTTTTCAACAGGAATGAGGCAAACGATGTCACCGAGGGCATCCAGAATAATTAGCGGGGAGCAAAGCAAACAAGACATGGTTTCTGGTGACTTCCACTGCAAATATTTCCTTACAGATATTAGGAGTTGGGTAAAGCATTGAGCAATGACCAATAGGTGTAGCAGCAGACGTCAGTCCAGCGCTGGGTGCCAGTGCTCATGGGATGTGCATACAGTGCTGCTGGGATAGAACAGTGTGGTTTGGGGCTGTATCAAGACATGGACATGGCTGTAAAGTCATGCTCAGGTAAAACACTCTTTTTTTCCATCTGAAATTAAGGCCTTGACTGAAAGCTGTGTCAAAACATCGGGTAACCATGCAGTGGGTGCATGTCATGTGCTAAGGATGTTGAAGAAAAAGCCGTACAGCACCCATCCCCGTGCCACGGCAGTCCATGGGGCTGGTGTCAGAGCTGGGTATTCCCCATGCCTGCAAGGCAAGACCTGATATGCCTACAGCCTGTGACTTCACACAGCATTTACCACCAGTGACCTGAATGGCTTAGAACCTGTTTGATAGTTGAGTAGAAGGAGACATTGAATTAGCAGGGAGTAGCAACACCGTCGTAGGGCATATGGGTGAGGTGTCGTGGTTTGTGGATACCCTGAACTTACAGATTCCATCTGATTGCAGACTCAGACATCACTTCTGAGCCCTTCACTACCTCCACGTGCTGCAGGACTGGAGGTGAGATGGCAGGAAAACACATGCCATGTGTACCCACAGTCACCCTGACTCTCTCCTTGTCCCCTCACTCCTGGCCCCAGCATTGTGGAGCTGCTCCTCGAGGTGCAGCACAGCAGCAGCTCTGGGCAGTACAGAACAGTCCCTCTCTGGGGGCTGCAGACCCACACAGCCCCACTGCAGGCCTGCACCTTGCATCCCTGGCAGAGGACACACTGCCCAGCCCAGGTGACAGCCGTGAACTATTCACTCCGCTGCTGAGATGATTAAGGACAGGGTTAGATGGGCTGATCCCCAACATGGAGGAGTAATAGCTCAGAAAAAATGCTTGCTCAGAGTTAATACTTTCTGCAAACTTGGAAATAAGTATTTCCAGGAGATTAGCCAGCTTCTGTCACACGTTAATTCCAGCTTTAAGAAATACCTTAGCTAGGGGCCAAGGAGGGGATGACAAAGATGCCAAAGTACTTATGGAGCTGTCACTGTGCTGCAACCCGATCGGTCAGACACCCCCAGAGCACAAAGCCAGGCTGTCACTGCCAGATCGTGGCATTTGATAAGATGGAAGAGAGTGTTAACAAGATGGTATCACGTTGTCATCCCTCCTGAACCGCTTCACTCTTTGGCAATCAATCATGCTAGGAAGGCTGACTGACCGTAAAGAAAGGCCCAGTGATGGTCAACACGCGGTGCTGGGCGTTGGGAATAGCTCCTGTGCAGTGACCTTTCAGACCTGACTGCAACGGGGCTTCGCACTGCTGAACGCAGAGGTCTCTGATGACCAAACATTTTAGATAAACCAACGCAGGTTCCCATAAAGAGAATGACATCTCGAGGTCCAGCTCTCACCAAAGCGATTCTCAAAGCCTGCCGAACCCGGAGCCAAATCAGCACGGGAAGTCAGACACAAAGAGAGAAGAAAAAGGATGAATACCGCTTTGACGCCTGGATCAGCGGGGAGATGAGCAGGGAGGGTGGGCAGCAGCAGCACCAACCAGCCCTGGAGATCTTGATGTGAGCAGAGCAGGCACCATCTGAAGGTGGGCAATTCCATGACTGTGGGGAAATGCGCTATTGGGACTGCAACAGATCTGGGGTATCCCAATTTGATGGAGCTGGTGTCAGCACATGGGCTCCCCCCTCCACTGGGGTGAAGGCCCTCATATCCTTTCCCTTTTGCCCCAGCACAGAGGGAATTGTGTTGTTCCCAGATCAGGAAGGGGCCCAATGGCTCTGCGCTGCACCCAGCAGCCACCCCAGGCTGCGGTTACATGATACCATGGCCTGGCACTGTATGACATGCATTATGGCAGGCCAAATGGGTGCCACCTGAGATGCACAGCTCTGGTTTCTCCTTGGAGAGATCAGATCTATATTTCATCTTAGAGAAATTCAAACCCAAAGGCTTAGGTCCTCTATTAGCTAATGCAAGAACAATAAGGGAAATTTTTTTCTCTGCTTTTTTTCATACAGGCTTGGCCTTGGGAATGTTCACATGGCACTGAGGAGGGCAGGAACTGTAACAGCACCGTCTCAGCCATCCTCATAGGGAGCTGTGACTGCTGTCCCACTGCACTGAGACCATTTCCACCAGACACCCAGCACCACACAGGGGAAAACAAATGGGGTTTTCAGAGCCAGCCTTGCAGTGCGGTGCCCTCTGGGACAGTTTCTTAAAAAAAGCAATGATTTTTTTCTCAAATACAATCTTAGTTCCACACCAGCCACCTGCCACCGGGAATGAATGTTCAACTCACGATGATTCAATGAAATAGGGATCGAAGCTGTTTATTGACCTCCTAATGACACGTAATTATCCAGCAATAAATAAGCGATACGCTCAGAATCAATACCTGCACTGCAGCCGATGGCAGGATTTGCTCCTGAAATACTATAGTACACCACAACCCATCCCACTGTGCCCACTGATAGCATCCCAAACTGTCACATCTCCACGGCTCTGGAGTACCTACAGGGATGGTGACCCCTCCACCTTCCTGGGCAACTTGTGCCAGTGCATCTCCGCCCTTTTGGAGAAGAAATTTCCCCTAATATCCAATCCACACCCCTTCTCCCAGCAGTACCAGAGTCCATCACTAGGCAACATGCTTCTTTATTTTAGCCCAGAGAGTCAAAACATTGAAAAGCTAAGGGGAGAGCAAGAAAACCCCAGGAGAGCAGCCCTCTCCCATCCACTGAGTGCAGCCATCCCTCCCTGTGCATCAGGACTCCACCACAGGCACGTCCAGCACCAGCCCATCCTGCAGGTTAGAGAGAAAAAGCAACAGGCAGAGCTTCATCACTCCACTGCAATGGGTGTGAAGGATGAGAGCTCAGCCACCAAGGGTGCCTGGATCCCCATGCTGCACCTACCTGCACCCTCCTGAGCTCCACACGCCGGTACGGGGTGCCCAGCAGTGGGGGTAGTGGGACCCCTCCTCGCAGTGCTCCTGCAAGTGGTTGGGGGGGTATGAGGGGCAGAATGTGGGGACCAGACCCAGGGGACAGCAGGCAGTGCTGGCGTGCTGGGTTGGATACAGCAGCACAAATGAGATCCCATCCCCTTGGCACAACTTTCCATAGGAGATCAGCAGATGAATGGATACTCTATGGCAGGCTGCTTTAATGACAGTTTGCCATGGGATAACTGCCCCACCAGCAGCTCTTCCAGGCTAATCACTCTCTACCCCCAAGGCCAAGGCCAGCCAGCCAATGCCGTTTCCAAAAACAGATAACAACAGTCTATTGGCAAAGATTAGGACCATTTTCCCTGTGCAGAACGCGAGCCTTTTGCTGTAGCCATAGCATGCTTACTGTTGATGGATGGCACATAAGCCACATGAATAATGTCTGCCAGGACTCCTCTCAGCGGCAGCACCTGGAACACAGCGTGCTGATGGACGTGGCCCATCTTTCCAAACGTCGGCAGCCGCACCTGTCAGGCTCCCCTCCATTAATTTCCCTGGTGCGGCCTCAAATCACAGGAAAATTGCACCCACCCCCCCCCGCTACCCCGAGATGAATGGGAACATTTGAGAATTTCTAAATTTCAGTGCAAGCTGTCAGAAAGTCTCTCCTTCCCCACACCTGCAGCACTGTGAGCACCCAGTGCCTCCTCATCACCACCCAGCCCCATGCACACAGACAGACCCTGCTCACCATCACCCCCTGTGTGGCTCTGCTGCTGCGGTGGGGTTGGAGCAGGATTTGGGCACTCGAGCACTCAGCATACGTGGTGTGGGGTGTGGGCAGCCCAGCTTTATGGCCCAGACCTCCCAGGAATGCACAGAGTGCACTGCGAGCAGGGAGAAGGGTCTGAGCATTTGTGGGCAAATGGTTTTGAGAGTTCTTTTATTGTTTACATCTTCCTTTGAAACGTTCATCTTCAGCATTCAATTTGAGTTTCTTTAGAGTTCCAATACATTTGTTATTAATAATGAAAGAAACGGGGTCGGATTCTGGGGAAGGAATCCTGCTCGAGCCCAGCAGCATTCAAACCCACAGAGTAGAGCTGTGCCCACACCCTGCAGGACTCACATTGAACGCACCGATGGAGGAGTTCACCACAGCCACGTGGGACAGGCTGTGGGGACAGGAGCACAGGGTCACTGCCCGGCCCTGCAGCACCCCTCCAACCTCAGCTCACACTCCTCCAAGACCCCCACAGCTGCCAGTACCAACCACTAAAAACCCATGAGGAGAGATGGAAGTGCACCAGCTAGGTGCGAGACATACTGCTGCCCAGCACCACTGCCCCACTGCCTCTTTGCTGGTGGTGGCACTGGGCAGGCAGACCTGTGCTGTTACCTATGCAGCGTCAGGGAGAACTGCAGCCTCTCTTCTGTGACAGCAAACCGCACACCCAGCTCAGAGTGCTGCAGGGAGAAAAGGGGAGCGGGTCCCCTATGGGATACGTGTGCATGTAAGCAGATCCCCAGAAGCAGCTCCAGCCCCTCACTCACAACTCTTGTTGCCCCTCTGCAGTAGTGACCAAATCCCACCAACATCGCCAAAGGCTTCAGCTCACCACATCCAGGATAAAGAGGGATCCAGGAGCAGAGCCAGGACTGGAAGCCCAGAACTTGGCAGTGCTGAAGAGGTGCACGGTGCTTTTCTCTGGGGTTATTGTCACCAGCGGTGGTTGTGTCTCTTGCATTTCAATCACCACTGGCCGTGATGGAGGCAGCGTGCTGGAGATCTGGGGAAAACAAAGCAAAAGGTGACATATTCCCATTCCTTCCAAGCTCTCTTCCCTGGGGATTGTACTGGTGACTGCTGAGCACCAGGACTATTCACCAAAGTCCATGGTGACCAGGCAGTGTTATTCACACCACTTTTGTTAATAAAACACAAGAAGCACCAAACTGACTTGCACCATCAATAGCCTGAGATGGCCAGAGAGCAGCAGGACTGCGTGAAGTCCACCCACCTCAGGAATGAGGGCTCCCAGCATCGTGGTCACCAGCGGGACAAGCCCCAGAACCTGTTGAGGAAGTGTCAGAGGGATGTAAGACATGCAGCTGGGGAGATCAATGTGGGGAGAGGTTGCAGGAGGCAGCAGCCTCATGGTGTTACCCCACCATGCCATTGGTAATGTTCAGGCCAAAGAATGCCTGCATGATGGAGAGCTCGGCACTCAGGAAGCTCGCAGCCAGGATGAGCTGAGAGGCTGCTTCCCTCTTCGGTGGGAGGGAAGTGAGAGGTGGCAGCTCTGAGCGCAGGGCAACCTCCTCTCCCTCCTTGCTGTGGAGAGTGGCCTGAAAGGACCCACAGACAGAGCCATGTCAGCAAAGGTCCACTACAAGGGTCTGTATTTGGGCTGTGTACAGTGGACTGAGTGCATCTGACCTTCAGCTCCAGCTGGATGAAAGCTTCTCTCACCACGGGGGGGTTCAGCAGGGCATATTGGAGCATCCCAGCATTCCCAAGAGGGATTGCATCTGCAGGAAGGCGGGGGGGGCTCAGCAGAACCATGCTGGCAACACTACAGCAGCTCCATGCTGTTCCCTCCCTGCCAAGTGCTGGCGATGCCAGGTGGTGCCATGTGTTCCCAGGACTGAACAGGGACACACAGGTGGCCCCACTGGGGAGTGACCTGAGTCCAACCCAGGTGTGGGGTTGGGATGGACACAAGGGCTTAATGGGTGGGGGGGTGTGGATGGAGAGGTGGACAGGTGGGTGGACACGTGGATAGGTGCCAACTTACGCATCATGTTGGCAAACTTTGCATTCACCAGGTCGAGCACCATGGCCATGGCTGGACACAGCTGGAGGGTGAAAAGAGAGCTGTGAGAGGCATTGGCAGCTCAGAGGGGGGGGAACACAGCTCTGTGGCAGTCAGGCTTGCACAGCTCCTGCCTCACGGCACCGGTACCCTCTGCTCCTAATTACCCAGACAGGCTCACCTTGACTGAGTTATGCCCAAATCCAGTATCCCCTCACACATCCACCAACTGATCCACTCACTTCCACCGGAGCAGTGAGCAGCAGCAGCAGAGCAGGAACAGGAGTAAGAGCACACCAAGGAGATGCTGTGCAGCACCAGGCAGCACTCACCAGGCCATGCAGCACTTTCTGGAGGGTGCTATCCAGGAACTTGCTCATGATCAAGGGCAGCATGCTGGGCAGAGAACACACCATCAGCCAGCAGAGCCATGAGGCAGTGTGTGCTGACTGCAGACTGAAACGCCAGGAAGTCAGGTGCTAAGGACACCCAGCTGGCATGACGTGCAGTGGAAGATATTTCCCTACATAGAAAGCTTTTCTCAGGAATGCCATCTAAACAAGCTAAAAGAGGCCTGAAAGCAGCACAGCACTTCTACAAGGACTTTGGCCAAAAATGGGTGCTGCATGGAGTGACACAGATGGGACCAGCCTGGATTCTACCATAACACATCTGGGGCTTCATAGTGGAAAAAAACAGGGCCTTCAGTAAATGAATATTCATAGTGAAAAGAGCTTGAGCTTTGCAGAATCCCTTTCCTGGGCACTGACCCCCCTCACCGGTGGGGCAGGTTGGCCCAGCTGTGGATCAGTGCCACGTGGCAGCGCCTGGTGCTGAGCTGGGGGCAGCCCTGCATGTCCTGCACCATCCGACTGCTGGTGCTCAGGTTGGCAGCCATCGGGATCTCCATTTTTCCTCCTATAAAGCTGCACAGGACAGAGCATCATCAGCACAGAAAAGCCACTTCCCTGGCAGCCATCAGCCCCCATGTGTTGCCATTCCCCCACCTTTTCCCCGTGAGGGTCATCCGGACCGGCACAGCCATAGAGACCCCCACACCAGGTGAGAGCCACAGCGCTACCTCCATGGCACAGAGCTCCATCACCTTCAGCCTGGGGTAAAAGAGAAGAAAAGCACAGGGAGAGGGGTACTGCTAGACAAGCAACCCTCCCAACCCCCTAGCTGGAAATAGGAGCCAACAAGCTTTGTTGCCTTTAAGTTATAGTTTCCCCTTTGCAGACACAGCCATGCGGAAAAATCACCACCTTTAATATCACGCTTGTTAGCGGGCAGTGATTTGTTTCTGCCTCCGGGCTGACACTTCCAAACCTTCTGCTTTTATTTTGTGATTTCCAGATTCAGGCTCCCGGTGAAAGGCTGCTCAGCATCACTCACACGAAGATGCCTTTGATGGGTTTCGTGGTTGCCTTTTTTTCTGTCGCTCCCTCTACCAGCTTCTGGAGAACATCACTCTCATTCAGCACGGTGGAGACCGCTGGAATATTCACACAAGAGGCTCAGAACTGATGGCCCAATTTGGGGGGGAGACAGTGCTGGAGCAGAGAGAACTCATCACCTCCATAGAACAGAGTTGGTAACACATCCTTGCTGCAACAAGCACCCATCCCTGCATCCCTGCCCCAGCTTACCACGGCTGATGGTTCCAATGTCCATTCTAAGGATGGCCTCAGGGTCCCCAGAACACTGTGATGCTGACAGGTAGCCCCCAAGGAGCAAAACGTACCACAGCATGGTCATGGATGGCACAGCGTGCATCCAGCTCTGGAGGCTGAAGGAACACAAAGAGGCAATCAGCTGGAGGCAGCTCCCGCCAGCCCTTATATACAGAGCCCTGGCTGAGAAAGAGGAGAAAACAACAGATTAAGAAGCTGGGTAATTGCTGTGATGGAAAACTAATCCCTCGGTGATTCTGCCATCTTCCAACACAAATAATTTCACCAGTAACCTTAAGGTCAGGGCAAAGCACAGGAGCTGCAGGTGAAGGGTGGAGCTCCTGAGTATTGCTCAACACTCAGGAAGGGCCCACAGAGCTTCACATGTGGCATCTGAAAGAGAAAAACTGATCTCCTTGACCGAGAAGGGTGATGGTGAATTGTGCCTCTGGGGACACAGCAGGGATGTGTCTGTCCCTTGGGATGAGCCACCCGCTCCCCACATTGGCAGAGCTCCTGCAAGTGCCAGGGGAGGACCTGGGGGCAGTGAGGGGAACCCCAGGCAGGCTGGGGCTGTTCCTGTGCCACCCAGAGCCTGCCCTGCTGGGATCCTGCAGCACCACGGAATTTATTTCTTCTCTTCATCTCCATATAAAACATGTCATGGGGCTTAATCTGTCGTTACCTCCTGCTGTGATATACTCAGTGGCTCTAAGCGCAGTCAGGGAGATTTACATCTCATCTAACAGGATTTATAGATGGCTTCCATCGAGGAGCCCATCACACCAGGGAGACACCTTCGTGCTCAGTCACTGCTAGAAGCTGACATCTCATTAATAAGCTTCCATGGGGTCTGCCATGTCCGGAGCAGCTCTTGAGGAGCAGAACACCCACATGTAAGCACCGCAGCACCCTACTGTCCCATCAGTTCAGCCCCACACCCTTGTGCCCTTCTAGATGATGGTAACATCATAAATACAACCCTGGTGCTGCTAGGATTACCGATGCTGCAATGAGGCTGAGCAGCACCTCCGGCAGTGGCTCTGCTTCCAATGTGGGAGCTGGGACCTTTCTCTGTGCTCTCAGTAGCCCCACAATGGAGGCAAGCTGCCCGAGCACCTGCTGCTCCATATGTCACCCTGCTGGGTCGATGGCCAATGTAATCAAGTCTGTGGGAGACAATAAAAATGGCACAGAAAACAAAGCCCTGCCGCCCAGCACACCCCATCCAGCCCTCTCCGCCAATCCCTGCCCCCCCCCAGCCCCAGTTAGGCAGTATATAAAGCCAGCACAAGTCCTTGTTTCAGCCACAGCAAGACACAGACGGACTCGGGAGGATGGGAAAAGCAAACAGAAAAGGTAAAGATGCGTTCACACAGTGAGAGCGATGTGAGCGCGTACCTGGGGGGTCTCTGAGCATCGGTGCTGAGCAGAGGTCCTCTTCTGCTAAGGCTGACACAGACACGCATGGTGCTGGGATGCCTGAACTCACTGAGTTGTTCTCTTTATACCCTAAGAGCATCACAACTTTTGGTATATCAGCAATTCCAAAGTGCTTTTCATGTCCTCCTCCTGCAGGCAGTGCTGTGCCCCTGCTCTGCACCGTGGGTGCCATCCTGGCCCTCATGGACCCTGTGCAGCCCACCAGGGCCCCCGACTGTGGGGGCATCCTCACACCCTTGGGACTGAGCTACCGTAAGTATGCAGCCCTCAGCTTGCAATGGGGTGGGAGGGGACCTTCCTGCCAGTCAGTGGGACAGGACATTGATACTGCTGTGCATGAATTGGATTGCTTTCAGCCATCATTTGACAACAGTGGGGTTTAGGAAGAGGGGGAAGTGCACTTCTCGGGTAGATTTCAGTCCATCCACCCCTGTGCATGGGATCACAGGCTTGGGAAGCATCTCATAAGGTGTCTGCTCTGTTTCACAGTTGCTGAAGTCTCAAAGCCACACGCAGAGGTGGCCCTCAGACGGGACCTGATGGCCCGGAGAGCCTCAGATCTGTTCCTTGGCTCCACAGACCCCAGCAGGTGAGTGCCTGGCTCTGCCTCGCCCAGGGCTTTGCTGCTTCACATGGAGGTTTTGTAAAAATAAAAATAAAAACAAATAAAAATTAAAAAAGGCAAAAGGAATTGACACTAACGTTTAAAACATCTATACAGAAACAAGCTCCTGGCTCCTCCTTTGGGATCCGATGGCATTGGCCCCGATGCCACCCTCAGGTGCAATGCACCAATCCCACACACCCTGGGGCAGGAGCAGCACGGGGCTCCTTACACCCACGTTTCCTCGAGCAGGAAGAGAATTACCTCTGTAAAAGTGGTTGACCTGTGGCTGTCGCTCATCCCTGAGGCCGGGCTGCGGCTGGGCATCGAAGTGGAGCTGCGCATCTCACCCCTGCAGTGAGTCACATCCACCCACAGAGTGGGGCAGTGGGGCAACAGCACGGCTCAGCACCATGGGGCAACCCCAACTCTGCCTCCCCCTGCAGCGCCGTGCCCATGCTGGCGAGGCTCTCCATCCAGGCTGACCTCCACGTGGACGTGGGACCCGATGGCAACCTGCAGCTGCTGACCTCTGCCTGCAGACCCACTGTGCATGCACAGAGCACCAGGGAGGCAGAAAGGTCGGCTCTAAGTTTCCCTGGGCACACGGTTGGGTGAATAGGGAAAAAGACGCTGAGCAAAAAGCATTGCTGTGCAGGAAGGTGGAAGGACCTAGAGCTGATCGCTGACCTAAGTTACAGAGGTTACAGAGGTTAACACAAATGCTTTAGCCTCAAGGCAGAAGCTTTGATCCGTTTGCAGCATTGTCCTCACCTCTCTCTTAATAGAGTTTCATTCTCTCAGAAGGGAGCAGATGTTTCCAAGCACTGAGCAGGAACATCTTTAGTGCAAGTGGGGTTCCACGCTATAGTCACAGTTTAACAGATGATTGAAAGTAATGATAACGACATCTCTAAACACCTTTTGGGTCCCTTGGCCAAGCTGGTGCTGCCTAACCTCCTCTGCTCTGCTGTTTTCATCCAGCAAGATCTCCAGATCCATCCTGGACAAAGAGGTGAATGTCGATAAGGTAAGAGAACATCTGCACAGATAGGAGGCAGCAGGAGACAAAGTTCTGGAAGGTCTGCAGCAGACGCACCCAGGGACAGTGAGGCAGCCCCTGCATTCATCTCCCACCTCTCAGGGTTTGTTCTTTATCCTGTAGCTTTGCTTGGATGTCTCCAAGTTGCTCTTTCTTCCAAATGAGCAGCTGATATCGCTGACAGGTGAGCAGTGCTGCAGGTCCAGGCTCCAGAAATCTGGGAGTGGGGAGGGCGGAGCATCACGAGAAACGAATCCTGCTCTCCCCTTCTGAATTCGATTCCTCCGGGAAACGCAGGAGGGTCGCAGGCACAGCCTTCCACCTCTGCTCCCCTCTGAGTGTTCCTCTGCTCACTCTGCAGCGTTGTTTCCCGTCACCCCCAGCTGCCAGCTCCAGTACCTGCCGCTGGCTGCCCCCGTGTTCTCCAAGCAGGGCATTGCCCTGTCCCTGCAGGTAAGGCAGGGCTCTGCAGCACCCACCTCCGTGCTGCACACTGCACCTCCTGCAGCATGCCCTGAGCACCCCCAGCCCTTTTTCCCCTCCCCATGTCTCTGCAGACGACATTCCAGGTGGAGGGGGCAGTTGTCCCTGTGCCGGTCAGCCCCGCCATGCCCTTCAGCATGCCTGAGCTGGCAAGCTCCAGCACTTCCCATCTCATCCTGGTTTTGTCTGAGCACTTCTACACCAGCCTCTACTTCAGCCTCGAGAGGGCCGGAGCCTTCAACATGACCATCCCAGTGAGTAGCAGGCGAGGGAGGAGGAAAGGACACAACGATAGCAATTGCTGTCAGAGCCACACCGCATCACCTCCGGTGCTCTTACCTCAGCTGATAGGCTGCACTTTGCTTCCAGAGCATGCTGACCACTGCCACGCTGGCACAGAAGATCACTCAGGTGCGTGGCTGTGTCCTGCTGCCATGGGGCGATGCCCCACTGCCCTCCCCCAAGCACAGGACAGCCGAGCTGGAAACGCATCCCTGCAGGTGGGCTCCCTGTACCATGAGGACCTGCCCATCATGCTGAGCGCCGCGCTCCGAAGCTCTCCTCGGGTGATGCTGGAGGAAGGCCGGGCAGCTCTGAAGCTCTTCCTCACTGTTCACATCGGGGCAGGCTCACCCGATTTCCAGAGCTTCCTGAGCGTGAGCGCGGTGAGTGAGCACTGCAGTGGGCACAGCACCCTGTGCCATCGGTCTCCTGCATGAGCAGGGTGTGAGCAGGGCATTGCAGGGGCAGCACACAGACAGCTTCGTTGCATCCCATCATTCTGATCCGCAATGACACCATTTGCTCACTCTGACCCTGTTCTCCTCGCAGGACGTGACCGCAGGACTGCAGCTCAGCGTCTCTGACACACGGATGATGATCTCCACAGCAGTGATAGAGTAACAAACCTGGCTGTGCTCTGCAGCCTTGCAGGGGACACGGCACAGCCATAGCATGGGATGGGAGAGGCAGAGCAGTCTGAGGAATTCCTTAGCTCTGATAGCTTGTCTTTGCAGATGTAGCTCTAACCCAAAGGAAGTGGTGAGAGGAAAACAGAAACAATGCCCGCCGCTGTGCATCACCCCAAGCATCCCATGACTCACAGCAAATCCTCGTTGCAGCCCTAGGGCCAGGCACCCCCAGCTCCATGCTGCTGTGTGCAGGGCAAAGGCAGTGCCACTGCCAGCTGGGAGGTGCCTGGCTGCAGGGAGATGCTGGCCAGGCACTGCCCAGTGTGTGAGCCTGTGCCTGTCACCAAGCACAGGTGCTTCAGGAAAACTGCACAGACACTGGGGCCAAAGGGCTGCTGAGCAACAGCCTGGTGCTGCCTTTTGTTTTGCAGGGATGCTGAGCTCAGCCTGGCTGCCTCCAATGTGGGCCTGGTGCCGGTAGGTGCCCCAAGAACCCCCAGGAAGTGGAGCATAGTCAGGCCCCTAACGGCACTGCGCTGAGCCCAGCCATCCTCAGCCAACCTCACACCATAGACACCCCAGCTGGGCCAGCAGCAGGGCAGCGTGTGCTCACAGTGCTCATGGCAGCACACCAGGACCCCACTGCCAGCCCCAGCCTTTTCCCTCTCCCTTTCGGAGCTGACTCTGTCCCATTTCACCCTGCAGGCTGCACTGCTGGAGGAGCTGTTCCTGGCCCCTGTATGCCAGCAGGTGCCAGCATGGATGGATGGTGAGCAGCAGGCACTCCTGCAGGCAGCACTGGGCACAGGGCAGTGCTCTGCTGGGAACTTCCCCGTCTGCTTTCCCCATTTCTCCTCCCAGATGTGCTGAGGGAAGGCGTGCAGCTGCCTCACCTGTCCCGCTTCACCTACACCGACGTCAGCGTTGTGATCCACAAGGTAAGGAGCAGCACAGGCAAAGTGCTCCCTGCAACAAGACATTTAAGCTGCTCCTGCTATACCTGATTTAAAGAGGACTCACACTTCCCTCCCAGCTCTGAGCTGTATCCTCCCAGCACCACGTTCCCTTGCTTTGCATGGGCATTCCTCACTAAGCACATTAGCACAAGCCAAAAGCATGCTCTGGGAGGAGCAAGGCGTGCTCTGTCCCTGCCTGCTTCCCTCTGTCTATAGGAGTACGTCCTGGTCCCATGCAACCTGAAGCTGCAGAGCACCATGGCCTGAAACTGCCGCAATGTTTGGGTGAAAGCAGTGGAAAACCACTCTGCTTTGTGGATTTTTATTTCTTAAGTAAAACAACACTTCCTCACGTTTAGGATAACATTGCATTAGAGTCTTCCTCCTCTAACCCTGATCTTTGCATTCTTGGTGCATGAGGAGGATGGATTGTAACAATATTCCGTGCTTTAATTAAACATTTCTCCTTAATGTTGCATTCTCCTGTATGGTATCAATTATTTTCCCCCTCAGCATACCAAAAGATGGATGAACTCCATCTCACTGAGTGCCAGCACCAATGCCCAGCCCTTAGATTTCACCGAGGGAGCATCAAAATTCCACTAATTTCTGTGGATGCAAGGCAGCCCCGTGCAGCACAGCATCGCCCCTACCCACCACAGACACCCTGTGGCTATTCCTCCACTTCTAGTGTTACTATGGGAACCAAAAAGCTGGTGAGCTGGGCCAGAAAGAAGAAGAAAAAAAAAATCACCCATCATCTGTACAATGGTTTCTAATATTAGCCTGAAAGATGGTCATGTTTCCAACATGCTTCTGGCAAAGCTGTAGCAGAGTGGGTGGGCAGGAGCACCAATCAGACCCTGTGCCACGGTGTCAGAGGTGTCATTTTTGGATTAGATGATCTGGTAGGTCCTTTCCAACCTTGTGATTCTATGATTGGTGGGAGGACAGGGTCCCCACGTGCTGCCCAGAAGTGCCCACACCACTCGCAGTGAGCTCAGCACCCAGCCCATGGAGCTGTGTTAATTACACATCCATCTGCTTTCCCTGTCCACATCATTTCCAGCCTTTGGAGCAGCTGAAAAGCACTTGAAAACCTCATATTTCAGAGAGTCGGGGATAGGAAAGGAAACAAAACAAGCCAGTGTGATTTATTGCAGGGAGGGAAAAAACCTGAAGGTTTCTATGCTCATCCTGGGGACCTGACTAATGATTTTAATGCCCGAGGTTGGCAATAGCAGGAACTGTTCCTAATAAAAGTTTGCTGGTAGAGCTGCAACCATTATTCCTTGACTAATATATCTTAACCTAGCTTCCCGAGAGGAATAGGCTGCAGTAGGAAAAGCATTCATTAGCTTGGCAGCAAAGGGCCAGGGTCACCATGCCCTGAGCCCCTCCTGGCACCGGGTTGGCACTGCCAGACCCACACCACTGAGTTGGGACCATGGGTGCTCAGAGCTCATCCAGCCCCAGGGCACCCTGAGTGACACAGGAGCTGATGCCTGCTGGTTTGGAAATTCAGTTTCATTCTGATTCCTACGTGTGTTTTAGCAAAGGGAAACCCAACAGCAGGAGCCACTGGCCATCCGAGAGTGTTGTTAGAAATTTGGGATGCAAGGTCTCAAACCGAACCCCAACATAGCACTGTCACAGAGGAACAGATCCTCCAGCAGGAGGCACAGGGGGGCATCCCCAAGAACATCACAAACCTCCTTCTGAGCACTAAAAAAGAATGCACGTTTATTGCTGAAGCAATCAGTGACAAATGCATCCCGAGCTCCTGCTCAGCGCTTTGGACTTTTCTCAGCACGGATGGAGACATCCGCATTGGAGAGCCACATGCAAAATTTCCCTTTTTCATTACACGGACAACAACTTTCCCAAAGACCAAATTCTCAAGGAATTTAACACTTTAGCTGCAGCATCACACGCCACTTCTGCAACCGTGACCTCTAATTCGCCCTAATTTCTCTAAATAAATATTTCTACACAGAGCTGCCTAACTGGTGTTGGCTTATGCAAGCATCTCAGTACCATGTAAGCCAATTTAATTTAAAGTGCCTTAAATATTACCAAGAACCTTGCAGTACGTTTAGGAAAGGAAAGATGATAATGTTGGTTCCAACGCTCCATCCTGACCGGATCTCCTCCCTCTTTCTTTCCAGAGCTGCCTGCATAGTGCATGGCTCACACGAGGATCAACAACAGTCCCTGCAAAGTAACATGGCCACGTCACTGCCCAGCCTCTCCTTGGCCACCAGTGCACACTGCTGGCTCTCGGTCCCCCTGTTGGCCACCATTGGCCTTCTTGGACACAGGGACACACGGCTGGCTCCTGTTCACCCTGTTGGCACCAGATTGACCCAGGTCCTTTCTCTGCAGAGCTCAGAGCTTGCCATGACTTGGGGCTCTTTGTGCAGCATCGCTCCGAAGGGCTGCAGGATGTTCCAATCCGGTGGCACATTCTGCCCCTGCAGCATGTCCTCAGCAGGACCCACGTGCCAGAAACAACCCCAGCAACCCAACTCACACCAATGCCTACAGGAGGGCAGAGCCACGTCCAACACTCACCAACAAGATCTGGAAGTCCACTCTTATCAGAGGAATTCTGAACACATCAGGCAGGGGTATCCCAACGGCTGCAGCAGCTGCGAGACAGACAGAGCCTCACCCAGTGTAGGGAGACACAGCCCCCAGTGCTGAGAGCTGGCTGTGGGAGCACAGCTGCAGCCTCAGCTTGGACACAGCAACCCCCCTGCCACATAGAAACCACCCCCTCTCCGCAACAAAAGTGCTCCAAATCAAGGGCTGCCCCAGGCTCCTTACCATTGAGAAGTGGCATGTAGGTCTCCACCAGCAGCTTAATGAGGTGTGGCTTCAGGTTGGAGATCTGAGGCAAAGATGGAACAGCACCATGAGCAGCAGTGCGGCAGCACAGCTCAGCTCAGCACATGGCCTTTTCTTTAATCAAAACTACTTTTCTTTCTGTTTGTATTTGGTGCCTCCTTTGGGAAGAGCTCTAGGGATAACATTTCAGCTGGAGCTCAGTGAGCTCAACCCAAGCAAGGGTGAATAAGCACAAACTTCAGGCTTTGCATTTGCATTATTAGAAAAGGCATAGCAATAATAATAATTAATAATAGTAATAAAAAGCAGCAAAAGCATTGCCACGGTGTGCAGAGCTGCAGCTGATAGCTCACACCCCTGGCACCATGCCCCCCACACCCCATGGGAAGGGCCCTCCTGATGGGGGACTTACATCACTGATGCCAATGTCAGATGACTGCAAGATGAGGGAAACTCTGCAGAAAAGAAAAGCCAATGGCACGTCAGTCAGTGGGTCAGCAGCAGGAGTTCAGCCCCCAGCCCAACACCCCCAGCGCTGCGTTACTCAGCCCATGGGCGAGGGACTCCCCCTCCTCTCCTGTGCCCAGGTAGCTTTTCACCTAAGAGAGGAATCAGCTTCTGTTTAGCTGAGAGCAGAGCTTCTAGAAAAAGCACCCAGCCCAAACATAAGGATCATGAGCTCGGGAGAATCTGCCAAAGTTCCCAATCTGTCACTGCAATCACACAGTTATCTCCATAGCTAAAACCTCTGCTTTATTTCCACTTTGAGTTTCTCTTTTCTGCTTCCTTTGAATCTTGTTATATCTTTGTCTATTGAATTAAAAGCCCTTTGATGCATTTCCATTGTCTGTAGCACTGCATATGGGCTGTGCCAATGTTGCTTCTAAATCTAACCCTTTGACAAGGTAAATGGCTTGAATTCCTCAGACCTCACGCTGTAAGAAATGCTTCCCAATCTTTAATCATACCTTGACTGGCACTAACGATAGCATTTTCCTTTGCTCCTTTATCACTCATGTCCAATATCAGGCACTTGGAAGTGCTGCCCAGGATCAAAGTCAAGCTGACACTGGTACAGTTTTTCAGACTGCCTCATCTCTCCTGGTTAGAAAGTGGACTCATATTTCCTTCCATGCTCCTAAAACTCTCCCACCACTGTGATGAGTATCACTCCTCCACTTTGTGCCACCATTCAGATATGGAATTCTCAGATTTGGGAAATCCGGGGGGCACATTTGAAAAATGCCCAGACAGCAGCTCCAGAGCCAACATTGCCTTAGAGAGGCTTCCAGCAGCCCGGAATGGGGCTGAACTCCCACACTGCACTCTGCTCCCATTGCTTCCAGCTTGCTCAGGTCATCCCAGTGGGATGCACTGCCCTTCCTGCCATGCTGTGTCACCACACCCCTGCACAATGAGCTTCAGCAGAGCCCCAGGCCAGGTACCACAGGGGAGGACAGGCTACCTGCCCAGGGAGAAGGCCAGCATCAGGCTGCCCCTGGAAATCGACAGGCGGACGTTCAGACTGAGGTCCTGCAAGCAGACAGTGAGCAGGTCAGCCCAGGCCACGGCCCCATCCCTGCTGGCAGCCCAGGCACCTCGTGTTCCACTTACTGCCTTCAGGAGCAGCAGGTTGATGATGGACCCATCCGGGTGCTTCACGAACACCTGGAGCAGGACCGACAGCTCAACGGTGGCTTTGTTGGGTTCCAAGAGAAGGATGGGGTTCCCCACAGACTCCACACGGATGCTCAGAGGACTGGCCGAAGGGCAGCTGGTGCACTGCAGGGATGGGGGACGTGAAGGTGGCTGCCTGCACTCAGCCCATGGACACACACAGCCCCACAGCTCTGTGGGGCTCCCCTGAGGTCATGCACACCTTGGACAAGCCCAGATTTATGCAAGTGCAGAGAACAAAACCAGACAGCAGAGAGAAGTAGAAGCACAAGGCTGCAGAGAACCAGAGATGGCTCAGGTGTTTGTCCAGGTGCGTTCTGTAGATGGCTTCGGACCCAGCAAGACTTACCCAACACTTACCCAGTCAAAGTCACTCACCCCAGTGGGATAAAGGGCTGTGATGGAATCTCTCAGCTGGTTGGCTCCAGAGAACTGCAGGGAAAGAAGTGCACAGCCCAGGTGGGCATCCTGCAGGTCCCAGCACCACCCACCCACTTCCCATGTCTGCTCCCAGCCGCTTGAGTCGCACTCCTGGGCCAGTCCCAAGCCTCCCCAGTGCAGAGCAGTGCCGCTCACTCATTCAGGTGAGAGCCACCAGCAGCAGGAAGGGCTGCTGATGTGCAACGTAGCACCGTGGCACTCACAGCTTCTGACGAGCAGGGGAAGGTGTATGGCTGGATCTGGAGCAGCAGGGCCAGCAGGGAGCTGAGGAAGCTCTGGCGCACACCGATGATCAGCAGCCTGTCCAGCAGCGGGGGCAAGGAAGAGGCATACGAGTCGTGGGGGATGATGCTGCCTCCCATCTGCTGCACCGTGCCCTGTGAGCAAACAGCAACGTGGTCCTGCACTGCACACAGAGCTGTTCCTTCCAGATTTAGTGTGTGAAAGGAGCTGATGGACACCTGTGTGTAACTGAAGCCCCTGATAACGAGCACGCTTTGCCCAAATCCCAGACCACTGCTCCATGTCACCCTACAGAGCATGGCTCCAACTGCAACAAACCTGTGCTAATGTCACCTATTTGCTAAGAAGACTGACTGTCTGTGGGAGCAAAGCCCAATCCTGATGACATCTGCACTAAAGAATGCACGGAGCACTGCTGCCCTGTCAGGTGGAGCACTCAGCCTTCTTTCAGCCCTTACTCCTCACCTGCCAGTTGCTTCTTGCTAGCTCTGTTTATTTAATTTCTCCTGTTTGAAATTACTGTTTGGTTTTTTTTGAGTCTTTTTCCTGTGAGGCAGCAGTAAAAAAATACATCCGTTGGCTTGGTTTAGCAGTCACCCATCACACAGAGTGCACAGCAAAAGCAAAATGCTGCACCACAGGCTCAGGCAGTGCAAGGGGGTGGCAACTGCTCATCCCATGCAGCCTGCAAACAACGTGGGCAGAATACAGCAAATTTGCTACTAAAGCAAAAGAGAGCACCCAATCACCTGGTGATGGGGTCGGATAGGGGCTGGCACGTTTAGCTGGCTGTCAGAACAGCTCATCAGCACAGCCCATCCGTTTGGTTGTGCTGAATGAAGCCTGGGGTGCACAGGGCACTGATATCCAGTGTTCACTTACATCTAAATCCATAATCAGGGAAGAACCAAAGGTGAATGGTGGGCCAGCCAGGTGGTAGTGAACCGTCCCCTTCGAGCCGACAGGGATCACCACTGCATGGGGAAAACAATGGTGATGGTCAGGGAACACACAGCTCCTCCCAGCCCCAGGTCCCAGCCAGAGGGAGCAGCACAAACAGAGCACCTGCATTTTGGGGGAGCTCTGTAAAATCGCTGCCACTCAGCATTGGCAAAACGTCCCCAAATGAAACTCTGTGGGTTATGAGCTGTGGATGTAGCTCAAAGATAGGAGCTGAAACCCGAGGCTGTGAGATGCTCTCATTCAGAGTCGATCTCTGCCCTTGGAGCTTTTAGGACCCCAAAGCACTGGGGTAGCAGCACGGGACCGTGTGCATCCCACCACCCAAACACAGCAAACATCTTCCACTGGGACGTACCATCCAGAGTGCTCAGGAGCTGGATGTTCACTATGTTGAAGACAATATCCATCACTGGACACAGCTGCAATAGAACACAACACAGGACAGCTCACATGTGCCCTGCATGGCTCTGGCAGCCCTGATGGCTCTGAGCTGCAGCATGAAGCCATAGGGCAGCCAGCAGGCACTGGGATGGGCTGGGGGTGGTGGAGGTGCCCTGGGCTGCTTGGGGACACCTCAGGCAAAGTGCACCAGCAGCAGCCAGGCTGCCCACCTTGCACCCTGCCACTGTGGGAGCAAAGCACAGGCATGCCACAGCTCACTGCAGCCATGCTGTGCTTTCTCCCCTGTATTTCAAAATAGCATTTTTGCTACGGGAGGAAGGCTGATTTCAGACTTACCAAACCAGGCAAAGTTGCTGTCAGGTGGCTGAGCACAATGTCATGCACTGACAGGGACAGCAAACTGGAAAAGAGGGAAAAAAACAAAAGAGAATGTATGAGAGCCAAAAACCAACAACTCCCCATCACTGCAGCAAAGCAGAAGACTTTCACTGTCCACACAGCCCCAGCCCCAGTTGTCCCACGAGCAGAAGGGCTGTGTGCCTCAAGGAGGAAGGATTGGGCTCATGGCTGCAGCACTCGGAGTGTGCAGACACCACTGTGGGCAAGGAAGTTTCTCGCAGTGCATCCTGAGCTTGGCCATCTCCCTCTGGCATCTAAATCAGTGCTGTACTTAAGGGGAGGTGTTGTTGCTGTGAATTCCATGTTAGTTACGGGAAACAAAATATTTACATGTGGAATAACGAGAGGAGAAATCTGCTGTGAAGCATTCCCTCACTGCTGCTAAATAGATCACTCTGGGTTATATGCTGCCTGCAGGCAGTGCAGAGACATTCAGCTTGAGAATCAATACATTTCTGAACTACTGAGCTCGAACACACAGCAGTGCTGCAATCTGCAGATGGTGTGGACTCGCCATGCAGCACTCTACTTACAGGAGATTCTCCCTGCAAACATATCTGAGGATCCACCATGAAATACCTGGGCATACACATACCCACCCCCTGCAGAGGGGACACTTGCATGGGATCACACAGCCCCACAGTGGTCAGACTGATGGATCAAATGCCCAATGCCTTTCTGCTACAGCAGCCAAAGGGCAAGACTGGAGAACAGAGCAAGGCACACCAGTGGGGCTGCTTTCCTGGCACCCCTCCCCCCCACCTTCAGGTTAGTATGTCTCAGATATCAGTTCATTAGCTAGGTCTAACAGAACTGCATTGGAATTGATGCTAAACCTTGTCATTCAGATCGTCAGCCCTCATCTTCCAGCAGCCAATTTTCCATTGAGAAACCACCACTGGCAGCAGGAAAGGAATCTCTTCCCTGGCTCTGCTGGCACAGGGCTGGCAGCCAGTCCAGATCATGGGATAAAGCACAGGGCAATGGAAAATATCAACCCACGAGCACTTACCCAGAGAGCAGCTTGATCTTTACAGCACCAAGAATGCAGAAGCAGTCATCAGCAATGACCTGGACTGCACCCGACTCGAAACTTGAGCATTTGATGTTTGTGGTAACGGTCACATCCACGGAGATAACAATTACCTCGGAGAGAAGGCCAAGCAAGCTGAAAGAGGCGAATGAGAGGCTGAGAGATGGAATCTGTTCCGCTCACCAGAGGTGCTCAGCAAAACCTCCATCATCAGCAATTTGTGGTGAAGGCCACAAGCCATTCTCTGCTACACGTGGGTTTATTATAGGTGAACCCACGCAGGACTCAAAGCACTGTGCTATGGGACACATGCAGACCTGACAGCATCCCGGAGCTCTGCACACTCACCAGTTACCACTGAGATCCAGGCGCACGGTGATGACCAACTGCATCCCAATCCCAGGCAGCAGCTCCATTGACAGTGTGGGCATCCGGGACCTCTCCAGGTGCAGCCTGCAAAAAGCAGCAAACAGCCATCACAAACCTACAGAACACCCCGAGGGCAAAGCACTGCCTGCAATGCCCAGCCCTGCTCACCCCGTGATGATGGTGGGGGAGTTCAGCAGACCCCCGTCACTCATGATGTTCGGCAGCACCAGGCCCTGCAGGTGCTTCTGGAGAAGCCCGTTCTGAATGATGGCATTGGACAGCGCTGCAAAACAGCTCCGTGTGAGCTCCCACCTCTCCCCAAACTCCTGTGTGAGCCATTTCCAACATCCATGTGGTCAAATAGCGGGGGGGTGATGTTTTATAATGCCTAATAACAAAGCTGCCCTCACTGGGCTCAGCAGGAGCACGGCACAGCTGCAGCCCACTGCTTGCTGCTTGCTTCCAGAGGGCATTAGTTTTGCTTTCCTTTGGTCTGCTTTTGGAACAGAAGCAACAAGAAGTAAGCCAGAGCACTGTGCACATGAAGGTGGCTGCTAAGCTTCACCGTGGCTGTTGGCAAAAAAATCAGCTGCTCTAACAGGGAAATGAAAACAAAGACAAAGAGGAGAGGAAAGGATCCAGAATCCTAAAGTTCTGCATGGCTGTTTGGAGCAGAATGCCACCCCTGTCCTGGAGACAGAAGGTCTCCCTCCCTGTGAACCCAGCAATGGTTCCTGCAGCCCCGAGGAAGCGTACAGCAATGACAGCAGCCAGGGGTTTTACCACATACCGGCCCCATGGGACCACCACCACTCCCATTACCTTGCTGCGTGGCCTTGGGACTGACGGCACAGGACAGGCCAGATAGAACCCCCTGGGTGGGAGAGAGCAGCCCACAGAAGATGACCATTCCAAAAAGCTTCAGCGGCTTCATCATCCTGCAGCAGGGGAAGCGGTGGCATGAGCAGTGCAAAAGGACAGGGATGGCACTGCAAGACTCTGCTCTGCTGTCACCTGCACTGGGAGATGCCGTCTCAGCCCGGCTCTGCACAGCACCCGGCTCCTGCCCGCTCTTCTGGCGCTGCAGCAGCAGCTCCAGCAGCTGCCCTTATATCAAATTTGCCACCACCTGGACACACCTTTTCGCATCCCAGCAGTGGGCACCTCCTGCATCTCTGCCAGCAACACCCAGCTGCCAGGCTGATGATTTATACAGCACCGTGTCACTGCTGCCTTTCCCAGCAGCAGCTTCCCTTCCCATCCTGGGGCACTCACCTGGGCACTGCTTTTTCCCCTCTCTGCCTTACAAAGGTGTCCAAAGTGGTGACCTGTGGGATCCCCATGCTGGAAGGAAACCATCTTTTGGGGGAGCTGCAGCACACAGGTCACACCGGGGGCTAATGGGGCTGTGGGGTGGGATGGGACCAGATCTCCTCACCCTGAGGAGCTGTGGGATTAACAGTGCTCATGGATGTTTCAAATGCAGCTTTGGAAAATGATTTTCTTCACCAAAATATTTAAAAAAAAAAAAAAATTTAAAAAAGCAACTTGGAGAAAGCTGATAAGCATCAGCTTTGTTAAGACTGACCTTCAGATGGATTTCTAATGCATCTGTAAAGAACAACTGTGAGAAACACAGCTGTACAGAAATGCACAAAGCCAGCAGCATCAGTGTGACACAGCAGTGCTGCGGGAGCAGATCCCAAAGGAGGGCTGAGGTTGGGCCCTGGCTGGGTGCCGTGGCACTTTCCATTGTGCAGGGCTGGGCAGATCCTATCTATCAGCGCTTTGCTCGGTGCTGTGCAGCAGAGCGAGGCTGCACGCAGCAGAACAAAGCTGAGCTGATAGCATCACTCTCAGGGAGCAGCTGGCAGGGGAACACACGCTGCTGCCCTTAGGGTTGTGTGCTCCCATCGCAGCTCGTGCCCTTTGGGACGGCAGCATCCAAGCTCCAGTGCCTCACACTGCAAGCAGGCAGTGTGCTTTGTGCCCCAGCACGGGTGTTCCTCCTCTCTGCATGGGTTTCTGCTGCTCAGTCCCACCCTTTGCTCCTCTCGCTCACCTGGATCTCAGTCTCCCCTCACAGCAATGCTTCAGGTGTCACAAGAAGGCTGAGCTCAGCTCTGCAGTGACAAGGGAATATATATTAAAATGAAGCATCGCAAGGAACTCAGGAAGAGATCGTCACAACACAAAGGCTGGAAAGCAGAAGGGCTGCTGAGAGAAACTGCACATGGATGCCCCAAGCAGCCCCGAGGCGCTTCGCAGAGCGGTGTTAAAGCAAACAAATGTACGTTATTCAACGTGATTAAATCTGCCATTTCTTATTCTCCAGCGTTAAGAACCGTAGGAGCTCAGGGAGAACCACACACGTGTCATAAAATAAATGAGTGAGCAACCTGAATGAAAATACGGAGAATTCTTCTGCCCCAGTTTGAATAACAGCACCAGGGTTTTATGGCTGTGATACGTGCTGGAGGTTTGCAGGCTGCGGGAGCACAACACTGCTTTATTGTTATGTGGTGAATAAAAAGAAAGAGTAACCTCAGCCCATAAAACTCCTTCAAAGGGGAAATAGAAACTCCGTATTAAGAATACATAAACTGAGCACTGTCTCTCGAGAGGAAAAAACTAAACCTGGTGGCACAAATTGTGCCCTCTGATAGCACTGCCCTGAGCAAACACTGCCTGCTGCTTGTGGGGTGGTGAGCAGCTGCTGAGGGCATGAATGGAACTGCTCTGCTCAAATGTCAATGGAAAGTGATTTCTCTGATGTCAACAAAACAAAGGAGCCAGCCAAAGAGAGCTGCAGAAAGGGAGGAAGCACTCGGGTATAGCAATGGAACGGCAAATGAACGGAGTGGGGCTGTTAGAGCAACATCTGGGGAAGAGAAAATACAGAGAACATACTAATGCAGGCTGCTGCCAGACCGACAGCTCCCAGCCCGGTTCCAGAACAGCCAAAGTGCAGCTGTACCTGCTGTAAGCCCCAGCTCTCCCCTCTCCTGGGGAGCACAGCACGGTGTGTGCAGCAGCTGCAGGTCTCCACCACTGTGATGGGCAGCAGCAATGCAGCCCAGGAGCCACCACCAAACATGCAGCAATGTTCTTCAGTGCTTTGCTCACTCTGCCTCATAGCCCTGCATAGCAGAGGGTTATTTCCCCATCCTGTTTATGGGATTGCTCAGATCGCAATGAAGGAATCATCCCAAAACTGGGCTCAGCAGCTCACTTCTAGCAGCAAGATCCCATCAAACAGGACATGGAAACTCCCGGAGATAAGAGCAGAGCCGCAGGCACTGAGCCCTGCAGTCAGGACCAGGCTCCATCCCAGGCCCACCAAACC
The DNA here is from genome assembly GCF_026119805.1 of Tympanuchus pallidicinctus. Lineage (NCBI taxonomy): Eukaryota > Metazoa > Chordata > Aves > Galliformes > Phasianidae > Tympanuchus > Tympanuchus pallidicinctus. The sequence continues at coordinate 3,624,986 of NW_026294722.1, forward strand.
CCCAGCCGTGCTCACACCTCTCAGCAGGGCTGAGCACCCATAGCAGCACTGAGCCTCGGGGAGACCCAGGCTCATGCTGACCTGGGGCACACATTGCTCTCTGCTGGCTGTGCCATGCTTGCAGCACAGCATGAACAGACGTCAGAAGCGTCCCTCCGTGCGGCTGTGTCTGATCACTCACCTGTGCAGTTTCCTACATATGGAACTCAGGATGTAGAAACAATCTCAGGAAGGATGAGCAGATAGCACTGAGGGAGAAGATGAGTTCAAGGGACAGCAGTGCTGGCTTCTGGGTGCACAGCAGAGCACACAGCACAAACACTACAAGGATAAACAACAAATCAGCATCACCAGGAATTCTATAGACAGGAAACCATCTTTTCCCAGCTTAGTGAAGTACAATGAATGTTATCAAACCAAAGGGTACAGACCTTGTTACCAAGTGCTGCACATGGACACAGGCAGAGCAGTCCTGCATTCAGACCCAGCGCTGTGTGTTACACAAGCAGCATTCGCTGCCTTTCCCCCATCACTTCCAGTCACCCGCACTGTGAACTCTGTGGACACTTCAATTCCTCCTCACTCTTCATTCTTCCAATTTGTTGGTGTTTTCTTTGTTTTGTTTCTCTGCTTTCCTTCCAGCCTGGAAAATAGATTTCTGTCCATTGCATTGTCTCAGGAAGCATCGGCACCGCAGTGCCAACAGAGACCTCTTAAATAAAGACAGCTATTTCCATTTGACTGAAAGAGAGCAGCACAGACACCAAGTCATGTTTCTGTCTTGCCTCAGGTTCGGGGAAGCTTCATTTACAGAAGCAAACACGATATTGAGTGAATTTGTCCTCGATGTTCTCTATCAATCTCAAGGAAGAATTAGCAGCAGCCTTATATTACACACATATGTCTTCTGTAAGCAAAGATTTCAGCCTTCCATCTCGCTCAGCTTTTAATGAAGACAGGACACAGCATCTCTGGACACATCCTCAGCACAGCATACAGAATTAGCACCATGCTTTGTGCAGACATCCCTCTGGGGGTAAATCACAGCCCTGCCACTAGTGATATAAATAAATGCCCATTTCTAAGGGAGCCCCAGTGCTCACCACACAAAGTGCCGAGGCGGGATTCGAACCGGCGGCCGGCGGGCAGAACAGCGGGCTCATCCCTCCAGCCCTATGGGGTTGTACCAGGCCTGGTGCTGCTCGATGGGGCAGGCAGTGAACTCAAAAGCTATTCTGCAGCCTGGCGCCATCAGGCACAGTCCTGCTTACCCCGTCAGAGCCAGCACCAAACAGGAATGGGCTGGGAATGCTGTGCAGAAAATTATTTTAGGAGAGCATTCCTAAACCAACTCACAGTGGGGTTGGATTGATTCCTGTGCACAAAAACGCAATATAGACAAAAAAGGAGATCGTTTAATTCCCTCTTAACTGTGAAAAGCAATTTGGTGCAGTGTGTGACACATTGCAGAGCACCGAGCATCACCCTGGAAAACAAATATAGCACACGGGAGCCAACCACACACCAGGCCCTGGTATGCCACACTGCTGAGAGAAGTTAAAATAAAACTGAAAAAATAATAAAACCAAATTGGTTCAAGGCCAATTTCACTCTCTCACTCGCACAGCAGCAGCAAGACGTGGGGAATGCCAGAGCAGCACGGTCTGATCCTCCAGCAACAGCCACCAGCAGTCCTGCTGCATCCCAGCACAGCTGCCCTGAACCCAGCAGCATCCCAGCACGGGGCATCACTCAGCTGCACGGCGGCGAAAGGTCCTCAAGCAGCCATTCACAGCCTCCACAACAAAGTGCAGGGTCCTTCAAGGCACCACAGGTCCCTCACGGCGATTTCCTCTCCTGCCTGCAGATGCTCAGACCATAAGTAATCAGCGCACAGTTTTGCCGCTGCTGCTGTTTTATTGCCCAAGGCGCCCACTCGCTGCTCTGCCTCTGAGATAAGGGCAGGCAGGCGGGCTTCAGAGGGTTGGGGCACTTTGAGCGGCATCTCCTCAACATCAAAGTCCCGGCTGGATTTTTTTTAGTGAGACTTTAGAACCCAAGCGAAGGATTTTTTCATGTGCTTCACATCAAGTGGCATCAAAGCAGCCGCCGTCCGCAGGGAGCTGCTGTGCGACACAGAGACCAGCAGCACCAGCACAGCACCGAACTGAGCAGCCCCACCAGCAGCACTGTGTGTGGGAGGGGAGAGCTCGGGAGGCTTACTTGGAGCAGTCTGAATCCAAAACCCAACTCCTCATTTGCTGCAGCATTACTGAAACAGAAACGCAGCCCTGAGATTCCCTGAGTCGGCGCGGCGCAGCTCGGAAGAAATACTCTCATTGAATGCTGGCACTTTGCAGCCCTCACACATTGCACCAGGGTCAGCTCTAACAGTTTGAGAGCTCCTCTCCCTGGGCTCTGCTCTTGCTGCAAACACTTCTTTCTTTTCCAGCAGAAATGGAAGGCTATTGCAGGGAGCACGCTTAATGTGACCGCAGCCACCAGCAGCACTGCGCTGGACGCAGAGCATCAGGCTCAGGATCTGATAAGAACAGGGATTGTAATTCGTTTCCTCCCACTGCTCATCCCAGTGCCCACAAGGGGCTTGGGCACTGAAGGACCCCACACAACACAGCAGCACGGCAGCTCCGTGCTCCCACAGCGTGGTAACGCCTTCAAACCCACCCAGCTCTCACTTTTTTCAGCCCAACCACTGTGCAAGGAGGAGATGGGACATTCTGAAGCCTCTTTTTCTAAGGAAAAAAAGCAGAGCCCTGATCAGACGTTGGCTCCTTGTTCAGAAAACAGTGCAGCTTTCCCCATTGCTTTCCCTCCCCTTTAGGCTGAAGGGACAGCACTGTGTCAGACCAGCAGCACCACGGCCCGCTGCTGAACACGGTGCCAATGACATTTCTGCGAGGCACTGAGTCTAGTGTCAAACATTTAGGACAGATTTCCTAAGCTGTTTTGCTTGGGTGAAAGCAGCTGTAAGCCAGGAGCTGGGCAGAAGCAAGATTCCTGCCTGGCACACAGCTGAAAACCACACAAGGATGAACCAAACCCAGCAGCCATCCTGGTCACCATCAGCAGCACTCAGCCCCTCATTCAGTGCCGAGCTGCTGTGGGATTTGTGACAGAACTGCCTGGAATTGTCAGGGCTTCCATCAGTAACAAAGCAGGGAACTCCCCCCGTATCACAGCACAAACTGCAGTTATTCCTTCCACAAAGCTTTGATTCCTAAAACCTCCCTTCCATCCCTGCCTGATGTCACAACACCCATCTCCTTCTCACAGGGGAATTGTGCTGTGCTATTACAAGCAGCCCTGAGGTGAATTAACAGCAGCCTGTAACAACGTTCCACTACAGCAACTTTATCCCCACCAAACTGAGGAACTGAGCAGTGTTTTATATCTGATGCATTTTGGCTCGGCGGAGAGCGGCAGCTGCTCCCTGTATGATTTATGGATGTATTCTATACAGCCAAAGCCAGGCACAAAATCCCCTGTTTGTGGCAACCCCATATAGAGATGGGGAGAGAAATTCACATTCTGGACGATGGCAGCAGTGGGCACAAACCATTTGATTGGCTTTTTTTTTTTTCCCCTCCCCATATCCACGATGGAGATGCAAGAAGCTGTATAACAAACCCTATAAATATTGATGCTCAACAGCTGGCAGCGATGATAGGAGGCACACAGCAGCCTTTGTTACACAAATGCAGAAGCAAATCAGTTCAGCCCTAAGCCAAGGGAACCTCAGGGGTTCCAAGACCCCCATACACCACTATGGGGAGGCGAGGGGCAATGCTCTGCTCTGGATGGGGCCATCCCACCCCAGTGCCCCCCAGCACAGCGGATGGGAGTGGGCAGATAAGCAGAGGCAGAAGTAAAGCACTGGGAAAGAAATCACATCAGCAGAACACCTCCAGCAAACAGGATTGCAGCATAAGCGGCTCAAGCAGGGATTTGGGGGCGGGAGGAAATGTGTTTTCACATGGATGGTTCAAATATGGGAAATGCTGCCAAAGGGCATCTCCAAAGCCAAGGCATTAATTAGGTTCCAAAGCAGGCTGAGCATTCCCAGGGGCACACAGGGAGCAGATTCTATTGCCTGCTGACACAAACACACTACCTGTGAATTTTCCAACAGAACAGATAGAGCTGCAACCAGACCTTCAACTCAAAGGAAACTTTGCTTCTGCCTCTTCCCCAGACCTTCGTAAGCTCTCTCTCTTTCCAGCAAGAAACACCCCTCACTTCCCCATCGCTATTCATTCACGTCACCACTTTTTGGTGGTGCCCACATGGATGAACAGCTGCTTCCAAGGACGAAGCACAGGAGGAGTAAAATCCCACTGCAGAACCCGACCAGCTGCAGCCGCTCCCGTGGCTCCCACATCCCACTGGCTTCGGGTTTTTGTTGCCCTCTTTTTGTAGGTGGTTGAATTTAAAAATAAAAATAAAAAATCAAGGTTAAAATAAGCTTTGTTACCTGTGTACACAAACCACGTTCTTCAGCAGGGCTGCTCCAAAAGTAATGCCTCCTATTTTAAGCTGTTGGCCCACAGTGGCAGCTGGCAGCGGATGTTTGGTGCTATGGCAGCAGAGGTTGAACCTTTCCACCAACATCAACATGCTGCTGTTTTCTTGTCGTGTGATGGATGGCAGCACAGGGGCAGTCTGACAGAATGCTGTCTGACACGGTAGTGAGGATGCAGCAAAGGTGTGATATGAAATCCCTCCATGCAGAAAAAATGACTCCCATTGCCATTCGTTGACACCTGGAAAAAGCTGATGGACACCAAAGAGTGGCGGTGAGCAAAGTGAGGTGGGGAGGTGGCGCAGTTCAGCAGTGGGTCAGGTCTGCTGGTGCAGAGTTTGATGGGAGCAGAATGCAGATTGCCTGCAAAAATGCATAGCTAATAGTGTGGCAATGTTCAGTGAATCATAGAATGGCACAGAATGGATCTCAAAGATCATCTAATTCCAAGCCTCCTGTCACAGGGTGGTTATTGTGGAAAAACAGCGTTTTGCAGCTGGCAACGTGCATTACCAAATTGCACCCTGTGCCACACACAGCTCAGTGTGTGATCTATGGGGGAGATGGCATCGCTGCCAAGTGGGGGTGAGGGGCTGTGCTGCAAGGCTCTGCCTCCAGGAATTGCCATCTGTGGCACTGCTGGTTCAATGGAAGTGGGCTGGGAGGGAGGCTTAGGCAACGTTCCTCTGTGGGAGCCCTGTCCCTCATGGAACATCAGTGAAGCCCTATGGAAAAACATAGCTTTCAATGCTCACAAAGCAAAGCGCTCACAAAGGCTTTTCCTCCCGCCAATTCGAGTCCCTCTGTGCAGAACCTCAAAGCAAACAAACCTGGGCTGCCAGCGGGGCACCCGTTTCACAACTGCATTCCTCTCCTTGGCTAAAAATAAAGAGATTTGTCCCATGCTCAGCCCTTAGCTAACATTGGGGCAATAAAGGCGCACCTGGCCTCGTAGGAGCGTTGCACAAGCAGGTGATGGGCCAGAAGCGACAGCCAAGCCATTAACAGGTGAGGAATGCAAGAAACAAGCATCATAGGACCTGGCTTCTGCCCTCCTGGCAAAAGACTCCCTTTGTGAGATTATAGTCCTGCGCCATTCAAGAGAAAGAAGCAAAGAAACGGGGGTAAAAGAGAGCGTATTTCAGCTGTAAAGGATTTATCCATCCCATTTACATGTGAATCAATTACCCAGGCAAAGCTCAAACGGTGCCAATAGGATTTAGGTGACCGAACACACCTCGCATTCAAGTCCTCTAATCCGTATCTGCAATTCCTGATAGCTTCGCGAGGTGCAGCTCTGCAAGAGTGGATGCAGTCCTCCTCCCCCTTCAAACCATCGGACTTTTAGAACAAAGAATGACGCCGAGGAGCCCATCTGGGCCGCTCCGGTCGGGCAGCAGCAGCTCCTCCCGCACACCGGGTTGTGCGCCGTGCAGCGCAGCGCCACGACAACGCTCCCGTATTGCAAACAAAGCGCAGATCCTCTCCTCCACTCCATGTCTTCACTGGTATGAAACGTCTGCTTGGCGAAGAAGAGAAGGGGCGATGGAGCTGTGAACCCCAGCAGCAGCAATAGGCAGCCCCAGAGGTTGGGGGATGGTCACAGAGACGGGTTATTTTTGGAAAGAGGACCAACAGGAGGAAAGAATACGGTTAAACAAGCAAGTGTTCTTCCTAGGCCTGGAACCCACAGCACGTTGCAAGGCTGAGTTTGTTGCTGTTGGTTTTGCTTCGCAGCATTTGTCACCAATGGCAGAAGAAAATTCCATTTTGCATTGCATGAACCCCGTGCAGTTTAAGGAACCTTTCAAAACTCACACATCAGGAGGAGGGGCGAAGAAAAACCAGAAAGGCTCAGAGCATGCATGTAACTGATTTCCTTTTGAGACCCAATGCTGGGCTGCCCAGAGCCCTCCCACCCCTGCCTGGCTCTGAATCTACGTGATTAGAGATGCAACTGCTTCAGCAAAGAGCAGACACTTAAATTGTTTCGGGGGGGGTGGAAGAACAAAGAAACCCAAACAAACTGAACAGAACCACGCTCACACTGCTTGCTCCTGGCTTCTGCGCTTTGGGTTTTGGCTAAAAAGGCCTCAGGGAAGGGAGCATCCCTGCGGATGAGGAATTGATTTCATTTAATGCTGCTTCCAGAGCAAAAGCTCTCGAGGGTTCTGGGAGAAGTTTGATCTGAAAGGCAGAAATGGCTCTGTAAGAAAATCGACAGAATGCATTGCTGAAGTTCTGCCCCACGCTGCGTGGCAGGGAGGAGATTTCTGCTGGGTGAGCTTTGCCCACCATCGCTGCTCCAGCAGGAGCCCACAGTGCTGCAGGGGTGCAAGGTGCTCTGGGTTCCATGTGAACCCCCTGGGAGAGGATCCTCCACTGGCTCCAGCAGAGCCATTTGCTGCCAGAGGCCCAAAACCAGAGAGAAGCACACATTGACTGCAGGGGAGAGCTGCTCATTGCACTGACCTCAATGAACGAGCGATGCTGATGAGAGCAGCAGCACCGTTCCCCACAAACTCTGGCAGTGTTGGCAGCTGCTGGGCAGCCCTGCAGCCCCTCTGCCATCCCCTCCAGACCAGAGCATAGGAGCCAACAACTCTAAGACAGCTCAGAATCCACAGAGAAAAGATCTGATGAACTCCTTCCTGTCCCTGGGGCGGTCTCAGCTCACCCCAGAGGTATTTCAGTGCAGTAATTACACACTCTGGGTGTGTGGGCACAGATATAATTTTCCCTTTCTCAAACACAATTACAGCTGCACAGAGACAGGAGGAGGTTTACGGACAAAGCACCGGTGGAATCGATATATCAGATCGGATGGGAGAGTGTGATTTCAGCTGCTGCTGAACTGCATTAAGCCCCCTAAATTAACTTAATTAGGTGTCAAAACAAGCCTGCTTGGTTGGTGTTGAGGAGATATGTTTTAAGAAAGGCTCAGTGCAGCTCGCAGCAGCGGGCACAACACCCACAAAGCTGCGTGACCCACACATGGCTGCAGGCACCAACTGCCTCTCCATGGGTTTTCTCCTGGCACAACGATGCCAGCGATCAGCAAACCAAACAAAGCAGAACTGAAAGAAGTGAGAACAGGGAGACACCATGGGAGGAAGGCTAACCTCTACTTGCTGAAGTTCCCTTCAGCTCCTCCCAGATGCATCGGAGGCAGACGCCGAAGCCCAGTGGAAAGCAAAGCAGCAGCAGCGCTGCACACACAGGGCACTGTTCAGACGGGGTGGATGAGGTCCCCCGCCGGGTTTCCCTGCCATCAGCCTGGCTCAGAGCTTGCACAAAACCTTTTTGTTCCTTTTGCACGCTTCTCATGGATCCCTCCTGGCTCCTCCATGGGCGGTGAGTCACGTCCTGTGAAAGCCTCCATTGATGCTCCCGGCTGTCCTTACGTCACAGGGCACTGAATGCTGTCTGCTGGCTCCAACAATAAGCACCAGGAGCACAGCAGCATCAGCTGCCACAGGCACTGGGAGCCGTCACATCACAGCTGTGGTTGGGGAGACCTTAAAGATCACCCAAAGGATGCTCTGCCGAGGGCACAGCCAGCACCCACAGCCCTGGGGTCACATCAGGCATGCACCAGTACTTTCCAGCAAGAAAATCCAGAGCTCTTCCTTACGCAGCTGTGCAAACAAGAACAAACTCATTGCTAGCTCGCAGCAGAAGCAGAAGGCGATAGCAATCAGAGACAGCATGATAACCGAGTTTAGGAGATCTCTAAACTGAAACTGGAGGCTCTGTGACCATGCTAAAGGAGAAACAATGCATTAAGGGCACCTGCAGTGCTGTGATAGTAACGAGGAAGTCATTAGATCTCAGCAGATATTGAAATACTTCATCAGTGCTCATCTCCCCGCCAGGATCACCCATCTCCCACCAACACTGCTTGCCCCGGAAGGCGATGCATGCGCAGAAGTTGCCGTGCTGTAACAAACAGCACAGACAGAGCCGTCCATCAGCACATTCCTACCAACAGACAAAGCGCTCCGTCACGCGCAGGGTGGCAAAATTGTGTGAACACACAACTAAAGTCAGGCAGAGGAAAAAAAAAAAGCAGGGCAGCAGGAAAATCCCAACTGCATGATGCTGCTGAGTTGTTGTGAAGGTGGCAGGCGAGCTCTGAAATTCAGTTTGTAGGGCCTCCTGCTCAGCAGCTCCTACAGAACCATTGCAGTTCCCTGCTGCCATCAGCGCAGAGCAGCTGATTAAGACACGAATCTCTGCGCTGCTAACGAAGCAGCATCAGAAATAACAGCCATGATAAGCGTGCATCGTCTCAACCACAGAAAAAGAAAACACCTTCATGGCACTTTGCCTACAGCAGCCGTCTCCAGGGAGCCATTAAAACAGACGATGCCTCTCTCTCAAAGCAATCGCTGGTGGGATGTGAGCAGAGGTGGACGGCTATGCGTGGAGATGACTGTGGGTCCCCTGCAGCACAGCACGGAGCTCAGCAGTGGCTGTGGAGGGCAGATGTGTGTGAAAGGGTCAGCGAGGAGGAGGAGAGGGCTATGAGCAGAGGGGGTCCCGAGGCAAAAGTGAGAGAAAATCAGGGATAACGGAAAAAAAAGCAGAGGAAAAAGAGGCAAAGGGAGAAACGAACGAAAGCTGCCTGTATGGGGGAATATTTGGGGAGCGGGACAGAAGTGGCAAAAGCCGCTTGGAGGGCGAAGAGCGAGCGGCAAAACGAAACGGGATCACCGCGCAGGGACGGCGCCGCCCGTGTGAATCGCGGCCCAACAGCGCCCCCTGGTGGCGCTCCGCTCCGGAACCGCGCGGCCCGAGGAGGGACTGCCTCGGAACCCTTGTTCCGAAAGTAATGCCTCCTGCTTGTTTCCACGGAAACTACAAAGAGCACGGCGATGCTTTTCGATAGAGCAGATTCTCAGCCACATGACACCGTTCTTTTACGGTCACCACCATGAGCTGTGCCTTTTAGGCAGCGATGAAGAGCTTGCAAACCATTCCACTCTGCAGCGCATCACCTACCACCTCACTGTGCTCCGTCAGCATTCACCAAACATCAGTGAATGTCAGCAGGTGTCTTTTTTTCTGCATGGAGGCGTTCAGTGTAACACCTTTGCTCCATCCTCACTTCCACCTCAGATGCCATTCCGCAGACTGCCCCTCTGCTGCCATCCATCTGCCATCCCTCTGCCATGGCAACAACGTGGAATTGAGTATTCGGATACACAGAAAGTACAGCCTCTACTTCCACATCCCACCAACATCCGCCTCTGACATCATGGGGCAACACCATAAAATAGGAGGCATTACTTTTGGAGCGCTTTGGAGAAAGGGAAAAGCAAGCACGTGGAACCTTAGGAGGGGAAAAGTGGGGAGAAAACAAATGAGACAGGAAGGAGAAGCATACAAAAACAGCCATGGGAGTGATGGTAAGAAAAGGAAAAGACAAATTCAAATGGTGGGAATGAAACTTGTGTAATACGTACAGGAAAAGGCACAGAAACAGGACTGAAAGCCAAACTGAGCAATGGAGGGAGGTGAGACCAAGGAGGATGCCCAGTTCGTGCAGGCAGCAAGGAGCCCTCGAGCATCCTAGGGGTGAGCACAGCACAGCCATCAGCTCTGAGCTCCCCTGACCCACAGCCTGCCCCAGCCAGGGGATGCCCCCAGATGTAATAGGAGCTGATCCTGCACCCCTTCATTCTCCTCCTGCAGGAGCTTTCAAAAGCTTCATTTACTCGCAGCACAGCGCAAACAAAACTGAGCCTCTTCCACATTTTCTCTCTAATTCGCATTTCCCACAGCCCAAAAAAGTTTGGTAGGGGTGGGTTTTACCTGGAGGGAAGGCAACGTTAAGATGCCAGCAGCATCACCCGGTACCATTGTGCAACAGATACATTACAGAACAGAGGCTGAGACCTGTCTTACTGGAGTTCCCCTGTGTTATTTCATGGCCAAGCAAGCATCGCTGCTCCCTTATCAGTTGCTGAGCAGGAGGCAACAAGCTTGAGCTCAGGAATGAGCTTTATCTGGTGGCACCAGTTCCCCAGGAGCATCTGGAAGAGAAGAAAGATTTCACCTCATGGCACCAGGGTTTGAGCCTCCATGTTTCACAGCAAATGCTCTGCTTGTAGGGGAATAGATGGGACGTCCACCTAGCCCAGCATGCTGCTTCACAAAAAAGAAAGAGCCCATTAGAATATAGAAAGTGGATTTAAATACTGAGAACGAGTAGAAACAGGAGGGACTAAGGGAGTATTAATATTTATATTATGCTAGTGGCTTACAAGCAATAAAAATACTGCACTGCCTTACAGGAAAGGCTCCGAGGCCATCACTGCTGAGCACACAGCTCCTGAGGGGTGCCTCAGCCAGGCTGTGCATGGCACAAACACCCAGAGAAGGCACTGCATGAAGACCTCAAGGACAGTAATGCACTGATGGTGCTCAGTGCTGCACCCACAGCGTCGCCTCCAGGAGCAGAGCATTGGTTTGCAGCTCAGGGGATGCACCTGGCTCTGTGAGCAGTGCTTTTCCTGCAGGACCTCTCCCAGCAGGTCCCAGGTTCACACTGTACGTCAGTCGTTCCACCCCATCTCCTGTGACTCCACCTGCATCCCATAATCCAAGGCCACAGCATCTCTGTCCCCTCTGGGCAGGCAAAAGATCCCACTGATGTCCAGGAATTCCATGCCAAGAGAAAACCAAGAAGCACAAGAGAACCTATGAAGAGAGTAAGCCTGAAGCTCCCCGATTACACTGCGGTCTGACTGCAGCTCTCCAGCACCCAGCCCTCATTCATTACCTTATGCTTGGTTTAGGAAAGCTGGCTTGAAAGGCTGCCCCTATGAATACACGAGGTTCAGCCCAATCAGTTTGAGTCCTTTCCCCCTGTGAATGTGCCATAACTCCCCCTCTCCAAATTCACCACAGCCTTCTCCAGGTGAGAGCCACCTCCATTCTTCAATCTTCCTGATCGAGCCGTTCCATCTGCATTAACACAGAGCCATGAAGGAGAACAGCCACACCAACCCAAATCCCAAAAAAGAACCCACTTAAAGGAGGCATTTATCAGCACATTTTATAAGGGACACCGTTCCAAAATTAGGAAGTGCTTCATTAAGCCAATGCCAGCCAGGAGGATGCCCTCATCCTTCACCAGAGGACAGTGACATTACCTGAGCTATGAAACATCGCAGTCAGCAGCAGGAACACACCAAAGTCCTTATCATTAATCTTATCTGTAACTTTTATCCGTTGCCATGCAGAACTATTTGCATCCAAACCTGCAAAACCAAGCGCTGCAAAAGCAATGCCCAGCAACGGGCTGCTCACACGTGCCAGATGGAAAGCAGCAGGCATGCATGCAGTGATTTTGCACTCGGAACCCCTGTGCAACTTTGAAGTCGTGCTGTGAATGCCCTTTGCTAAGCAAAGCTTCACCGAGGCAGTTGGAATGGAGCTGCAGGTTGCAGCCACTGCTCTGCTGTTACACCTTGAGCCTGAGTGTCGTTGCTGTGGCACATGAAGTGTCTGAAGGTGCATCTCCAAGACACAGACACCCAAAGCAGTGAGCACACATACCAAAGCATCTGTCCCTGCTGTAGCTGTTGCACTTTGCCCATCCAAATCCAGGCCTTGAGAACTTCACCTGACAGTCACCATTCTTCAGACACGGAGAGCAGCTCAGCCTGTTCTGCACGCTGGGATGCTCTTATCCTGGCCCTGTAGACTTGAACGAGGTCCTGGAAGATGAAACTGTATTCTCTATATTATGCATTTGTATAAATAAATGCAATTATAAGTGTACATACATGAAGACCACGGTTCAGCAAGCCAGTCAGCTGTGCTGAGGGAAGAGCTGATCTTAGAGAAATCAGCCCTTGTGCCACCAAAGCTGAAACTGCCTTCAACTCTGATCTCAGAAAACACCAAAGCTGAAGTTGAACTTTGTTCCTTTCTTCTCTATTACAGAGGAAAGACAAACATTTGCATGGGGTTGGACTCTATGAAGTTCCCTCCCAACCCCTACAATGCTGTGATTGGAAGACAGAGGTTGTCTTAATGAGGATGTAAGTACACCCATCCTCCCAGATCTTAGGCCAGCTATGTGCTTTCCCCTTCCCAACTTTCATTATGAGATAAACCTCATCTAACAGCCAAGCACGAAGATTTCTGGTCCAACCTTTACCAAGCAGCCTCTATCCTTGGTTTTATGTTCTGCACATTGGAGTTATCCCAGCAGTGCTATAAGCCCACGCTATTATTCCTCGTGCTGGTACACAAATGAAGAAAGATGGTCACCAGATTTGTCTCATATCTCAAGCAGCCCCACAAAATACCGATATGATACAACATCAGCAAGTTTTTGGCCTTTATTTGAAGGCTTTCAACAGTTACAGTAAGAATTGTCATTGCAAACCAGGAATTCTGAAAAAAATTGAACAATAAAAGTTAGAAAACATCCACGAGCCCAAGTCAGGCAGAATGGAGACTGAGCTTTTGGTTCTTCCATTCCGCCTGTATTTCAAATATCTGACAAAACTAAGACACTAAGGAAGGCTGGGCTGCTCCATAGGTGAGCAGTACAACAGATTAACAGCACATACTGTACCACATAGCAGAGTAGCTGTGTCAGGTCTGTGGGTTTGAGCTGGGCTTATTGTCATTTGCTTCCCAAAAAGGACACCTGCAACAGCTTGTACCAACATTACCTATGATGTGGTCATTTAAGCTGACCACGTGGCTGCCCCCCACCCTGGGGGCACAGAAATGATGTAAGGAACTGGAAATCTTAGCAGCATTTGACTTAGAAGACTGCAGTTTCAGTTGAGTTCCAATGCACATCGGGTAGGACTGTGCGTCCAGTCTCACAAAGCACAGCTTTCTGACTCCCAGCATTGGCTGGCTTTTAGTAGCAGAGCTCAGAACCAACCCCACGCAGCCCACGGGTTGACCTGGGTGCCCCGCAGTCCCACACAAACCTCATCCTCACCGCACAGACCTCAGGCAGCCCCACATCCCAGCACATCACCGGTGGAATAACGCAGCATTTCAAGTCGGTGGAAGCGTGATTCTGAGCTCCAAGTAACCAAGTAATGGTCAAGAAGATTTTATGTGCATCAAAAGCCCCCGGGTTCCACATCTGCACTCCTGCAGTGCAACCCCAGCTCCAGCACCAGCGATGTCCACCCTACAGAACAAAGCACCCACAGAGCACTGCAGGAGGACAACATCTCAGTGGTGGGGATGAACTGCAGCAATGCTTCCCCCAGCACACTCCAAGGGAAGCTTCAGCATTCCTGCTACCCACAGGGACACACAGCTAGGGTTGGAGGGTGAGAGCTGACACTGCAGGGCCTCAATGCTCCAACCATGAGAAGCACTGCGAGCTCTAGGGCTGCCTGACCACATCTGAAAGCACGAGACACTCCAGCAGACATGACACTCTTGAAATACAGAACTTTATTTAGAAACTGCTTAAAATAGAAAAACCCTGTCAAGAAAAATCCAAGTCAAATATGGTTTTCTCAGTAAAATGGAGTTTTAGGGCAACGAAAGTCTAAAAGGCCACAAGAGAAATAGCACCACTGCAATTTCAAACAATGGCTGGATACTTGCATTTTTTTGGCATTCACTGAATTTGGGTTTTTCTCTGAATTTCACAAAGATTCATGCACTACACAACAATTACCATAAGATGCTCTCCTACACACGTTTTAGGACAAGCTACCACCAGGAACGAATGAATACAGCACAACAGGACTGATGGATCTCAGTAGTGGAGGGGAATCAGAAGTCTTGCAGGATCTTGCCAAAAACACAACAGTAATGAGGGGGCATGAGAGCAAAAAAAAAAAAAAAAAAAAAAAAAAAAAGGGACAATTAAAGAAAGTACTTTAAATATTAATATTTAAGTTAGTCTCAGTACTGTATTTTCTGCAATAACATTAGCTCTGTTAGCCAGCATCTCTTAGTTTTGACCCCAGAAGACCACTGAACTGGCAAGTGTTACTATTAGATAAGCCCTGGTCTGAGAAAAAAACAGAAAAGAAAAGAGAAAATCATCATCCTCATGTGCTCAATTCACTTTCATTCTATGAGCTGCACACAGCCCAACCCTGCTGCAACCACGGGGTTGGACCAGAGCACCTTGGGATGGGAAGGGAAGGGTGCGAGGCCATAAGCAAACCAACAGAAACAAACAGAACAAGCAGAAAGGAGGAAAGTACTTCAGAAGAACCTTGTAGGCAGTAAGACTGGTGCCCTCTGCTTTCATTTATGGAGCTTTTTTTTTTCTTTAATACAGAAAACACAGTACGTTTTGGCAAAGCCATCAGCCACAATGCCATAGTAAAAAAATGCTTTAGCAGTCCTCAAGGTAATTTATGTGTCTCAGCTGTTCATACTCCCTCTAATCTTGTGACAGGCAACATTAAGGCCTATTTCATTGAGAACTAATCACTCGGTAAGCAGCTTTATGCAGGAATGGAGGTTTGTTTAAGAGCCCCTCGGACAGCAGGGAGGGGAGCGGAGCGTCTCCCCAGGATGAAGCACATAAAATCTCCTGTCACATTACTTCAATTTTGGCATTTGGAAGCATATTTTAAATACTCTTAAGGCATTTTATTATCATTTCCGTGCTGCAATTTCACATGAACTCCATCTTTCCATGAGTCAGTCTTTACGTTCTCTACTACACACCACCTCAGGTACAAAAAAAGTCTTTCCACGAACCAGTGTTTACCAGCAAACCAACAAGTTCCAAACGTTCAGCCTCTTGCTCCCTAAATATACCACCTAGATGTGAATACTGCTCTGCTACAGAGTGAGAGAGTTTCTAACTCAAACCCACTGCAAAAAGAGTGAAACTTCCGCAAAGTGCACTTTAAGAAGAGGTAACTTTTTTTGCTTATGAAAAGAAACCAGTGAGTCCTCTAAGAATAAAGTGGAGTATTTTACAGTTAAGCACATGATCTGGGGCACAGAATTCCGATGTTGCTGCTCTGCTGGTACAGTGTGTGGTCTGTTAATACTCTTCTTGCTCCTCCTGCGGCGCTCCTTCGTCAGGTATCACAAAGCCTTCCTGCAGGGAACACAACGAGGCTGGATGAGAAGCCAACACCCGAGCACTTCCCAGCTCTCTGCACGCTCCTTGCATTTTAGTTATTCCTACTTTGGATCCTGACAACGAAGCACCCTTCAGTCAACCACTCACAGTGTCCCCAGCAAACTCACTTTCTTCAGCTTTGACCTCTGTGTTACACAACTCCTCAGGTGAGCCCAGCCACGCTTGTGGCCTGACCATAACAACGTAAATTTAAAGGGGACACAAAAAAGGAAGAAAGCAAGCAGAAGAAACAAGACAGCTTCCCATAGTGAGGCAGGACAGGGGGGGAGGATGACTTACATCTGTGGCATAAAGAATTTCCACAATCCTCTGCAGCACTGGGTCGTTCTCGCCTTCGTTCTCCTGGCAGATCAGCTCAATGTTCCGCAATTTGCCGAAGTAGAAATCCCTCTCCTTCTCCAGGTCTTCAACAGTAAGCTTCAACACGTTGATCTGCCCACAAGAATCAATGATTTACCCACCAGTGGCATCTACCCTTAAGGTGGGGGTCCCCCAAGATGCTCAGAGGTGTGTTTGTAAGCAAAGCATTTCAGAAGTAACCAAGACATCAGGGAAAGGCTGTGAGGGCAAGAGGAGGTTCTGTTTCTCAAGTTGGAGTATTTCTACAGCCAACACCCAGCCCAACACATGCAATGCCACATGGAAATTCTAAAGGCTTATTGCATGACATGGGTAAAAATCCAACTGCCTGCAGCTTCTTCTGCTCACACATTCCTCCAGGACAGCCCTCACTGGTGGCAGCTTCAGCTCCATTGCATTCAGCATTTCGGGGACGCAGCAGCTGCTCATAGCTCCATTGGAATGCTGTGATAGCTGCAACACAGCTGTGGAAATACTTGAAAGCAAAGCTATGTGCGATATGGGACACAGCAGATTTAAATGTCTGGGGGCTTGTACTGCAAAAAGGGCTTTACTGCTATCAGGAAAGCAAGGCCAGCACACCAAAGGCTTCTGATTAAGCCACTTTAAATGAACCTACTAGACAGAAGAAAGCTATCTGTCTCTCCCCAGCACAGCCATTTCATGCTATTAAATATCTATACCTATACATCCAACAGCAAGCCCAGGTCAGTACCTCAGGCCATTCTGGCAACACACCTGCTCAATCAATCCCGCTGATTCATCATCTCCCGCAGCCTTTTTGACCATCCCAGTGCTGCCTTTGGGAGTTGCTGGGGTCCTCTGTGCAACAATGGGCCTCTGTGGGGCTGCAAGATAAATGTGCTGTTACTTCTTCTCAGAACACCCCTCCTCCTCCCCCAGGGGTGGGGTCCCCCTTCCAGGCATGTCACAATTTGAAGGCACGTACATCAATGAAGTGTTCCTTCTTCACCCCACCCCCCTCCCCCCGCCACATCCACTGCCTTCAGCACACCCTGACACCAACCCTTGCCATTCTCTTTCTGTCACTCCCAGATAACTCACTCAGAGACTGAAGCCCAGCATTTGAGATGAGACACGACATCTTCAGACACCAATTTTAAACCATGGAATGGCTTGAGTCGAAAGGGATCCTTAAAGGCCATCAGGCCCAACCTCCTGCAGTGCACCCACAGGTGCAGCTCCTCTGCATGGACACCCACAGCTCCATCAGTGCTCACAGCCCCCAGCCTGACCTGAGTGCCTGCAAGGATGGGCACCCACCTCATCTCTGTGCCACTGCCTCACCACGTGTATTGTCAAAACCTTCTCCCTTATATCCTATCTAAACCTCCTCTTCTTCAGCTTGAAGCCATCTCCTCTTGTCCTGTCACACAGACCCTGCTTAACAGTCCGTTCCCTTCTTTCTTACAGCCCCTTTAGATACTGAAACAGTGACCCAGCCTCATTTCCCTCAGTTTTTAAGGGCTCGAGATCATCTTGAACTCGTTTCTACCTGCACTGCCAGTACCGAGAGGTTTCTTGGGTTTGTTCACCACTGGAGCAACGAGGTTTGGTGCCATTGTCTCCTGGCCTTGTCGGGCAGCCACGGGGTCGTATTCCTTCCCATCATAGTTTGCATCAAAAAATTTTTTGAACCACTGAACAAATTCAAAGTTGTCCTGAAATTTTCCTTTCACTAGTTTGTCCACAGGAATTATCTGGAGGAAAAAAAAAATAGCAATAAATAATAAAACGTGTTGTAAGGGGAAAGAACCTCTCTGCCTTACATAATAAGGGTTTTTAAATTGGAAGCAAATGCAATTCTTTGTTTATTTTGGAGAAAAAGCAGTAAATTGTGAAGTCTTGCCTTTAAGCCACGAGTTGAGAGCCTGAGGTCTGGCAGTGGGCAGAAGGCATTCCCTTGATTGCCCATTTGATTCCCTGTGAGCACAGCCCTGCTGTGGGCACACTGCTCCAGGTACAGCCCCAAGGGAGAGGAGAGAAGCAGTGTTGGAGCTGCTGGCCATCACAGCACGAGATGCCCTCTTCATTGGGAGCAGCTTTAGCAAGGGAATGCTCTGCACTGCACCAAGCACCCCACCAATAACTTCCACCTCCATAAAGCACTCTTCCATAAGCACAGCACTCACTTGATCCAAACACGTATTTCCAAAGATCCCATTTTCACCAGTGGAACAACACACTGGTAAAGAGGAATGGGAAATCCTTAAGACCAGCACACCAACAGATTATTGGGACACACTGCTAGGAACAGCTTCACGCCACATAAGCTCAAACATGATTTCTCAGGTTTCAGTACTGGTCAACACTACATAAATTGAATTGAGTTAACATGGAAGAAACTATCTCCAGCATTAAAGACTGCAAACGCAACCTTTGCTCTAGTAAATATTGCATTAATTTAGGTGTGAACCAAAACTTGTGAGATTTGTAAGCTGACAAACCCTGCCCCCCAGATTGCAAAGTGCAAGCCACCCGCTTGGATCCCAGGAACAAGGAGAAGCAACTCCAACCCAACTTACTTTGTCAACGCCCATTCGTTTGAAACCTGCTTGTAGAACCTTGAAGTTCTGAATGTACTCGTGTTCCAATTTTGCTTGAAACTTCACCTTCTTGAGAGCTACTGAACCTGGGAAGAGCATGTCCATGAACTGGCAGTAAGCAGCACCTGTGAGAGAGAAGAATAGCATTCCACAATGAACAACAGACAATCAGCCAGAGCAGCACACTGCCCAGCCTCATTCCACAGTGCACAAAGCCCTTAGAGGAGCAGAAAGGACATAACAGGACCCCTTGGCCTGATTTGGAAGCGTGGCTGTAAACAAGCTGCAGAACTAAGGGTATGGCCCCATGGCTTGAGCTCTTGTACCCAAGAGCAGTAACACCTCTGTAATTCCAAGAGGGAAAATCCAACTCAATGTGGCGTCCCATCCCTCATGGGCATCAGAACTCTTATCAACATTAACAGAGCTGAACTGGAAGAAGTATTCTTCTAAAAATTACGTTTAGTTGTTTTTAAAATAGTGTCATATACTACCTACAAAGTTCAAGGTGCTCTCAGAAGTAAGAGAGTAAAGTAAGTTGAATCACATTTCCTTTCAGCATCTGAAGGGGCTGTAAGAAAGGAGGGGAGAGACTCTTTAGCAGGGTCTGTGTGACAGGACAATGGGAATGGTATCGAGATAAAGGAGGGGAGGTTTAGATGGGATATAAAGAAGGTTTTTACAGTGAGGGTAGTGAGGCAGTGGCACAGAGATGAGGTGGGTGCCCCATCCCTGCAGGCACTCGGGTCAGGCTGGGGGGCTGTGAGCACTGATGGAGCTGTGGGTGCCCCTGCTCACTGCAGAGGTTGGAGGAGACTTGAACGGGTCCCTTCCAACTCAAACCATTCTATGGTATTTAAGACACACTTTAATCAGAGAACTGAAATAAGACACTATTTCCTTCCTGTTCATTTTAAATCCTTCAAGTCCATCAATTCAGCTCTCACTGTAATAGCAGGAGGGGGGGGGTGCGGTTCAAACAGAGAGCCACCCCCAATGATGAGCTTTTGCACAACACCCCCCCCATAAAGACAGCTTAAAACTGTGTTAATTACGCTGCAGTGATGATGCACACTTGTGTGTCATCAGCAACACAAGCACAACATTCTGAGCGCAACATCTCACCCCACATCAAACACTTCAGAGGACACGGAGAGCAAGGGGAGCCTTAACATAAAACAAATAGCTGCATGGCAAACGTCTAAGGGGCACGAGGCCAAGAAGCAGTGCACTGCATTGCCCTGAGCCAGCCCAGCTCCCTGCAAAGCTTCTGGGCCCCAGACTGAGGTGGAGCACACTGAGTTCAGCCCAGCAGTGCTCATCGCTTCTCCTCTCTGTGGCTGCAGATCTTCAGTTTCCTTCAGCCCTAGAGTTTTTCCTGCATCACCTTATTAGACAGAAGCCACCAGAAATACCTGCCCAACGTGTATTCTGAGTTCCCTCCTTCTCTCCATCTTTGGGAATGCTCCTTCCTCAGCCCCACGCTGCAGTGCCAACTCCCAACGTAAACTTCTGCCTCCTTTTGTTCAGCCCCCAACCGCCTTATTCTAACCTCACCGTGTGAGATGTGCTCCTACCTCTCCTACCCGGGCCCTTTCATCTCCCTGCTGCAGTTATTCAAATCACCACCTCTCACCCAGGCTGCCTTCTTAGCCTTGGGTTTGCTTTTCTTTCCGCGTTGCCCCACAGCCCATTATTGCTCTCTTCCTTTCACCCAGCCTCCTCCCCCACACTCCTCCCTGCACGATGACATGTGACTTCACTTCTGGAGCACCAGCACTTCCCCTTTCGCTGCACACAACCATCAGATATTCAGCTCGGGCAGATCAGCTCACAGTGACTCCGGGTCAGGCTGAGGTGCTCCTTCACTACAGGGGGAGGGTGGGAATTCCCAGGGGTGAACCCAGACCCACCAGTGTGTTCCCTCACACCCCTGTGCCCTGTCTGAACCCGCAGGCACTTCCCAATGGTCTTCCCCCATAAGGGATCACATCCGTTTATGCTCCTTACTGCACTCTCAGGACTTCTCCTGTCTGTTCAGGCTAAATACTTGGGCTCCCCACTAGTAAACAGCCTCTCTTAGGAGCATTTTTCTCCACACTGACCCTAATTTCTTCTCATCCCACTTTTGCGGTAGCAGATCAGAAGATCATAACTTCCCATTACGTTCCCATCACATTTTCACTATTAAAAACCATTTCAGTACAACTCCAAACCATTGTAACACCAAACGCAGGCCCAGCACCGCCCACAGCTCCGCTCCCACTACCGACACAGCCACACGGCTGCTTCCACGGACCTCTTCGCCATCTCTCACCTCCAAACCAAACCCGGACGTCCCTCCCCGCACCCCTCACCTGAGCACAGCTGCTCGATCTTGGTCAGCGTCAGCTGCAAGGATTCGTTGATCCACGCCAGCATGTCGTGCCGGCTCAGGTTGTCGCTCGTCACCGACGTGGAGTACACATTCACAGCCATTTTCTGCCAGACAGAGCAGCGGGTGGGACCGCCGCACCCGCTCACGCCGCAGCCCCATCGCGGCTCGAAGCCCCGCACGCAGCGTTGCTCCCCCTCCCCCCAGCACCTCCCGGCCCTCCACCCGCTCGGATCTTCCCTCCCCGCGGGGCGAACCAGCCCCACAAAGCGACGCCTCCCCGCAGCACTCGCGGCGGGCACGGCCGCCCGCACGCCTCCGCAGCACAGCGCAGGGCCCGCGCCCCTCCCTCCTCCGCCGCGCGGCCCCCGCGGAGGGGCGCGCCCGGAGCCAGGCCGAGCCCCGCACGCCGCACCCGAGCTCCCCGCGCCCGCCGGCCCCGCGCGCCCGCACCCAGCTACCCCGACCCGCGTCCCCCCGGCCGCCCGGCCCCTCCCGGCCCGTTACCTGCCCCGCACTCGCCCCGTCTCCTCCGCGTTCAAACCGGCCCCGCCCGCTGCCCGGGACCACGTCACGCGCACGCGGCGCGCTCACGTCACCCGCGCAACGTCACGGCGGCCGCAACGCAGGAAGAACGGCGTGCTGGTGTGGAGGGCGGGGCCATCGCGCGGCTCCGCCCACTCCTGAGCGCTCGCTTGCGATTGGTGGGTTCTGCTAGCCCCGCCCACTCCGCGGCCCATTCATTGGCGCTCGCCGGGATGCCGCGTGCCGGCGGGGCAAGGCGATGAATGAACGCGGTGCGCGCAATGCGCGCCGCCCGCTGGCGCAGAAACACGGCTTTCAGTCTTTTAATTCCGCGGTGCTGCGTGGCAAGCGCGAAATCATCGATCCCTTTCCTTTCCCCATATGAAAATCGGTAAACTGCTGGGCCAACGCACAGTTTTGAGTTCCCAGTACAAAAAAAACAAACCAGAACACCATATGAAACACATTCAACAAAACAATATGTTTTTTTTTCTTTTCCTCTTATTTTAAAAGATTGTATAAAAACCCACAAAACTTTGGACATCAAAAATCCTTTAACTAAAAAAATAGCACCAGGGAGAGTTAGAAACCTTTACAAAGCATTTAAAAAGGCATTTCTGAGATCTACCTCCTTGCAACGTGTTTATGAGCACACCATAAAAGGCAGCGTTCCAAGGAAGACTTGTCTACTGCGATTCTCATCAAGTCAGCTTAATGCCAGGACCGTTCTTGTTCCCCTTTTATCTTTGTTTGCTTTCCTCAAGTCCTTTTTTTCTCTATTTTCCTTTTGATCAGACAGGAAGGGATGCGAGATCCGGCACACGAAATGGAGGATGCGACGGAGAGGAGCCCGCATGGCTTTAAGAAACAAAACTCATGGGATGGGGTGGCAGAGGGATGGGCACCCCGGTGGCACCCATGGATGGACCTTGGCTGCTGCTGGGTGACAGCAGGGGGTGGTAACACTGCCCGCTCTGCCCACCCCGTGCACTCATTCTCAGAACATTTTCCCCTCCGGTCACTGCAGCCCGATTTTCCAGCCCCAATGTAACCATTCAACCCACTCAGCAGGATTTTGAAACGTCAGGAAAAAAAAAGGGAAATGCTTGGAAAAGGACGTAGTGAATATCTGTAAACTACAGCCGAACGCATAAAACAGTATCTCCCTAACTAGAAAAGTAATTCTATCATCTCACAGTTCAGTTTCAGCTACATTCAGGTCTAGGAGTCTCCACATTCTTATGTAATGCCTTAAAGCAGCAATAGACATTAAACAACAAAATGTAAAGTTTTACAAAAGGTCTTAAAAAATAAAAATAAAAAAAAAAAGATTTGGTTTGCGTGTTCTGCATGTTCAGTGTACATAACCTGACCCGGGGCCCTCACACCTGCTGCTGCAGCTTGAGGATTTTTGGCAGTCATTTCAAGAGAGGTTTATGCTTGTTTAGGAGGTGAGCAGCTCTGTATCCACATTTGCAGCACGCCAGCAGCTGCCTCCACCACTCACTGCTTTCCAGCTCTGGGCTCAAGTGGAACATTCAATGCTCTGGAAGAGACTTCTCGCCTCATCAGTGATGCACGCAGCTTTGTGCTGGGTGATTAAAGCTCGTTTTGTCCATCATTTCCCAGGCAGTGCTGTCTGTAGTCCCATCAGGAAGGCACCTGGCCAGGTTCTTTGGTTGAAGGCGCTTCCCGAGCCCTGCGGCAGCGGGGGGCACAGTGCTGGGAATGGTGAGCACAGGGCTGAGCCCTCCTCGGGCAGCAGAGCTGCGTTGTGACGGAGAGACGAGGGATGCAGCGTGGGCTACTCGCAGGCAAAGTAATCCTTGAGAGGGGAGAAGAGGTGCTGGATGACAGGGATGCTCCAGGACCTTCCGAGCAGCTTCTGGCGAGCCCCGCGGCTGATGTTGGAGACGTCGGTGCAGTGCAGGGGGAAGCCAAAGATCCTGGAGGGCAGAGGGATGGGTGATGCTCAGCAGCTGCCCCGTGCCCATATGGCTCCTATCCAGCCTCCCGGCTTCACAGCCACCCCTCACCGTCCACACGTGCCACCAGACCTCAGTGCCATCACACCCCACAGCCACCAGATCCTGGTGGCACCACAGACAGGCACCACAACCAAGGGAAGGCAGGGAGTCATTTCTCCAGGCTCCCTTACTAAGGTCAAAAATAAGAGAGTAATCCTGGCTTGTGCTTATTGCCCACCCATCTCAGAGCACCTTGCACAATTTGTTCAATGTCAGCCCATGTCACCACTGCCCATTTTTCCCGGTAACACCTTCAGAGGAGCCTTGATCCCACGGACCCTGCACCATGAGACCTCCCAGCACTGCCCCAGGATCCTCTGGCTAACACCGGTGCTCCCACTGCTTGGATGGGAGTTCAACTGCCACATCTCCAAGGGCACGGCCTGACAATGGCTCAGTAATTGCTGTTTAACTTTCAAATCCCTGCATGCCTCTGGCTCAGCTTTAATTAGTTTCAATTCTCTCATAAATATTGGCAATTTAAATATAAACAAGTGAAAAAAAAAATGAGCCTGTTTGCTGGCTGAGGCCTTAGTAAGCAAAAACTCAGCCTTGTGCATGTGGGGTGCAGGACTGCTAGCAATTGCAGTCTGCTCTACTCATCTTGTTGCACTTTGCAGCAAATTTGGGGTTGCTATAAGTCATGAATAGAGCCTCGAGCTGGGCTCAGCTCCGCACACATCCAAGCACTGTGCACAGCAGCAGCACTTCCCTACAGTGGCTGCAGCTGTGGGGACAGCAACACTGCAGGGTCAAGCAGCACAGGACCTTGCAAGTACCACAAACAAAGTGCAACCATGGCTGAACGTTACCTGTTCATCCCTGGGAGGTTGCCCCAGAAGTAGCGTGCTCTGTGCGCAGCCGATATCTTGATAGCGTCGATCATAACAGGGTTACACTGCAGCCCGAGAGAAGGAAAGCAAGTTAGCAGAGGGATCAGGGCTTTTTTTTTTTGCTGGGAGCAGCCTTGCACAGGTAAGTGTGGGAGCCCCATTCCTGCGCCCTTCCCAAAGCCGCAGCGATCCCTACCTCCAGGAACCGAGAAATGTCCCTCTTGTCGTTGACCCTCATGGCCACCACGTTCTCAAACATCCAGAAGAAGGGCCGCTCCTCTCCAGCCTTGGGACGGGCGTAGTTGAGCAGATGGTAGAATTCGAAGAAGAGCCGCCCGGTGCCCTCCGTGCGGGGGGACCCAGCAGGGGTGTTAGGAGGGGACCGCCCGCGGCCCCGCAGGTTTGGCTGAGGCGTGGGGACGGGCTCTGGTGGGCCTGGGGGAGACAGCGCTTGGCACGCATCCCCGGACGGAGCCACCGCACAACTGCGTCGCCGGCCCCAGGCAGCCTGGGGGCTCCCAGCCCCGTGGGGCCAAACAGCCTCACCGTACGGAGCCTTCCTGGGCGGGCTGGCGAGCGAGAGGTCGTTACAGGGGCTGCCGCCGATCACCAGGTCAAAGGGACCCCACTCCTCGATCTGCAGCGGGCAGACAGAGCTGGTTATCGGGGCACAGCACCTAGCCAACCCTCCCTGAGCCAAGAGCAGCGCAGCTCACATTTCTCTTGGTGATGTTCCTGACGTCGTGCACGTAAGTGATGTTGCCCTCGTGCCGCACGGTGCCCACTGCCAGGGGGTCCTCGCAGATCTCGGAGGCGATGTACTTCTCCACTTGGATGCCCAGGTCCTTCAGCACCAGGTACCCTGCCCGGGGATGGGGGGGCTGAAGGCTTTGCAATGGGACCACAGTGCCCACAGTGCAGCCAGTGCACCCAGCACAGCCTGTGGGCACCATCCCCACCCCCTGCTCTCCTCCCTGCTTCCATCGATGGGGATGCACCTGCCCCATCCCCTTCTCCCCAAGCTTTCTGATAGGCTTGAAGCTATCAGAACACCTTCTTCCAGCACCTCACCTGTTGCTATGCCATCAAACAGAGAGAGCACTCTGATGGGTCTCCTCTTGGCTGGTGGCACCGCTGGGTAGATTTTCGGTGCATCCTGTAATGGAAGACAGCCGTGAGACCCTGTTTCCCCTTGCAGCAGAGCCCTGCGCAGCTCAGGGCAGTGCTGCAGCGCTCCCCAAGTTCAGTTCCCTTCGCAGGGAGCATCCATGGGGGGGATGAGCCCAGCACACCTGGATGGCCTAGATGAGATTGAGGCAGGGCCAGGACCATTAACCCCTCTCCCCTAACCCTGTGCACCAGGCTCACTGCCCTCAGCCCTTACATATTCCTGCCCCTTGTCACTGGTGAAGAAGTCCTGCAGACGTGAGCTCCAGTCCTGCCGGCGCTGCAGCACCCCGTAGCTCCTCTGGGGTTGGCACATGTAACAGTTCCAAGGCTCCTGCTCTTTCGCCTTGGCTGACGAGCCTCGTCCCACCAGGACCTCCAGGCATTCCACACAGAAGCACCTGCCCAGACACAGCACCTCTGAGTGTCAGCCCAGCTTCTCCTACAGCCCTGTCCCATTTTGAAGGATGCTCTCCCTGACTGACAGCATCTCAGGATTTAGGGCTGCTGACACAGACTGATGACTTAGGCCTGGGTAAATCTCCTACCACCCTCCCCAGGACCTGTCCAAGTACAGCCAGCTCTGTTTTGCCCCAGTGTAGTGCCCTCCCTGACCCCCAGCCCAGCACCAAGCTCTGCAGGGACTACCAAGGCACAGGGGACCCACCTGCAGCAGCTGGCATTGCTGCAGAGGAGCAGCTCCTTGCCCTCGCAGCACACGGTGCAGTAGGACTGGTAGCCATCTTCGTCATACATGTAGAAGAGCTCCAGGAATCTATCCTGGCAGAGGGCAGATGGGAAGAGAGCATCAGGATCTGTACTCAGCTCCCCCCCAGCCCACAGTTCAGAGATGTGCATCACCAGTGCCTCCTGGGCACCACCCACAGCATGCAGGGAACTCAGAGGGGACCATGCCAAGGGATGACCCTGAGGTGAGCATGGCAGGTTCAGGTCTGGCAGTTTCCCCTACCATCCCCATCCCATTCCCAACCCGATGACTGCAGCCCTGCTGGCCGCTCTTACCCTGCAGGTGTGGCACAGGCCCCCCTCAAACAGCGGGTGAAAGGTGGCTGGGTTCCTCCTCCCGCATGACAAGCAGCTGTCTGAGGGCACAGAGAGCTCCACTCATCCCATGGCTCCTTACAGCCCGTGGCCAAGGGACCAAGTGGGGCTGGGGACATCGCCTCAGCTGTGTGCAGGTCCCAGCCTTGCAGCCCTGTCCCCAGCTTAGCACAGTGCATTTAAAAAAGGACCGATGAATTCTCTCTAGTGCCGCCCTCCAGCACTTCCACCATTCCCAGCTCTTGTATCAGGATGGAACAGGCAAATGCTTACCTTCCAGACTCCCACTGTTGTTTGTAACTTCAGAAACCATTTGTTCTTTAAAAAACAAACAAACAAAAAAAAGATTTAGCATTCCATAAAGTAACTTTCATACTGAGCAGATAACAGAGCCTGACTTGCAGTTCTGCAGTCACAGTTCGGCCTTTAAGTCCAGCCAGATCATAGAGGGTTTATTTATTTAGGAACCCATCCCATCCCAACCAAGCCCACACCACATCCCAGTACCTCGAGTCTGGTCCTCCTCCATGCGCTGCTCCTTGCTGCTGTTGCAGGGGTTGCTCTTCAGCCTCTTGGTGGGAGGACAATGCTCGAGGCACAGCACCTCCTCTGTGCCGTTCCTCAGGACCCCGTTTTCTGCAAGGGACAGGCAGCTCCAGTGGGGACACATGGGGACATCAGCCCTGAGCTTTGTCACAGTCCCACCCCAGAACCCTTCCTCGAGGCTCCGGCTCACCCCAGGGTGCAGTGCTCATATGGGATGCCACAACCCTGCAAATCAGCAGAGATCATCTCTGCCTACTGGCATCCACTGCAGGGCAGAACTACCATTTTTGCTCCTTCTTCCTCCTCTCAGCAGATGAACTGAGGGAGGAGCTGAGTGGGACCCTGACCTTGTTTGATCCCTTCCCCATGGGGCCTGTGCTTCCACTGCTGCCCCCAGATCTACAGCCCCAAGGTGGCCACAGATCACATTTCATTGCCAACAGCAACATTTTGGAGAATGCTTCAGCGTGCTTTTTGGAGCCCCCAGCACCATGCCCAGCTCCTACCACCAGCCCACCTGAGCTTTTGGGGGGCTGCAGCCCTTTCACACCCAGTGGTTTGAAGCCAGTGAGTGCCCAGTCGATCATGGGCTTCAGCTGCTCCTCCAGGGACTCCCCAGGGGCAGATGTGAAAGTCTTCCCTGAGCGGCTCCGGGCAACCTGCAAGAGGAGGGCAGTGAAGCACAGTGACAAGGCACGGGGGGATGGTCCCCTCCCATTCCCAGCAGCAGCTGCCAGATTCCAGCACTGGGAGTGCCATGGCCACACCAACCCCAGCTGCCCCCCA
Organism: Tympanuchus pallidicinctus; assembly: GCF_026119805.1. Classification (NCBI taxonomy): domain Eukaryota; kingdom Metazoa; phylum Chordata; class Aves; order Galliformes; family Phasianidae; genus Tympanuchus; species Tympanuchus pallidicinctus. Next base: position 3,652,886 of record NW_026294722.1, read on the forward strand.
CCCTGTGCTCCCTATAGAGCCCAGTTCTGCTCTGCAGTTATACCTCCAGGGCATGGTATATGGCTCGGCGGTAGGAGACCAGCTTATTGAATGTGGCAGTATTGAAATGCTGTCTGAAGGCCATCAGTCCTACCAGCTTGTCTGCAGAAACCTGGGACAGAGGGACAAAAACTCAGTGACACAACTTGCTCCTGTCCCCATATAGCATGGTACAGCTCTGGCAGAAAAGATAGCAGTAGCTTTGCATGGAGCAAGCCACGCTGCAGCAGGAAGGGAGGACAGAGGAATCATTGCACACGTGGCTATGATAGGCTGTGTGCACCCTCTGCTGGCACTGAGCCTCTGCAGCATGGCACCCAGCATGGGGCTGTGGGAGGGCAGTGCTCAGCAGGGCACGGAGTGAGGGGGGACAGCTGGGACAAACCAGGAAGGAAGATGGGAAGGGGACGGGCTGCCAGCATCAGAGTCAGGAGAGCATCCCAGAGCTGCAGATTGCAAAGCGCCGCACTCCCTGCTCCGGGGAGGCTGCAGCTGGACACACACACCCAGCCCCAGGCACAGGCAGCAGCATAAATGGGCACAGATCACAGGGGTTGGCACAGGAGGGGCTCCAGCCCATCCCCAGCCAGAAGCAGCATGCTCACCTCGGAGAACTTCCCGTCCCCAAACCACTGCACCCATCGCATGCCCGACACCGCCTGGCGCTTGGACGTGGCTCTGTAGGAAACGACGATCGCTGGCCACCAGGAGAAACCCTTGATCTTCCCCCAGACAAGCTCCCCGATTCCAAATTCCTTCCCGTCCTGAAAGCAAAGGATAACACACAGATGAACCAGAAGCACTCACGCTTTGTCCCAGCACCCACACAAGGACGCCCTGGGCTGCTGCAGAGGAACAGTTGGGCACCATGCAGAGCTGCAACAGCACTCGTGTGGAGCTCTGCAAGGATGCTGCCAGTCCTCAGACTTCCTGAATGCTCTGAGGCAGCTGGGGCTGGGTCCCATGTCCCAGGCAGCTCCTGCTCATGGGGCAACAACCCATTCATCTGTCTGCAGCACAGTGAGAGGGCACCCACCCTCCTCTGCTGCCCCCAGGGCACAGCAGGAACCAAGGCAAAGCAAAGAGAGCAAATACAGAGCTGGGACAGTTAGTTGGTGTGGCTGAGAACCTCCAGCAGGCAGCCCGGCACTGCACTGGCTCCAGGATCTTCCCACAGGAGCTGTTGTCTCATGAGTAGAGCACTCCTTCAAGTTTTGTTCAGCTATTAGGCACCTAATTATTCAGCCAAAAGCAATTGCCCAATTCCTGCAAGTCTCAGGCCCTGCCCTGATGCCATCAGGCACCAAATCACTCCGCTTTCACTCCCCCTTTTCAGCATCTCCCAACAGAAAGGCATTCTGCGGGCAGGAAGCCGCCCATCCCAGCAGGCACAGCTGCCAGCAGGCACGTGCTGCACTCAGGGCTGCTGGCAGTGCTGAGCTGCACACAGTAGAGAATGCTCAGCGCTGTGGCACAGCCCCTGCTGCCAGCACCCAGCGGGCACAGACCCACCACCTTCCCTCCACCCAGCACAAGAAGGAGGTGCTGGAAGAGCACAGCCTCCCCTCTACCTGGTACTCCAGCGCAATCCCTGCATCCCGGCTCTCTGGCTCCTCTGCCACCAGCTCAGTGGAACCGTTCTGGCCCTCCTGGGAGCTGCTCCCCGACAGCGTGCTGCTGCTCTGCGATGAGTCCCGTGAGTCTTCCTCCGTCAGGTCGATGGTGGTGAGCACAGGCATGGCCGTCCTCCTCCGGGAGCTCTGTGTGGGAGGGAGCGGTGTGAGAACCCACTGGGAACAGGGAGCAGCCCCCACCACTTTGTCCCTACAGCACAGCACGACCCCCAGCCTCTGCGGTTGGGATCAGAGGGTCCAGGGCTGGGTGCAGCTAAGGGAGCACTGCTTCGTGCGTACGACACACAGCAAAAAGGCCAGCTCTTGCTTTCCTCCCTTCATTTCACCCCAGGCAGTCAAAGCACCCAACTCAAAGGCACACACACATCACAGAGGGAAACTGAGGCACGGGGCATGTGGCACTCAGGCCACCCCCAGCCATGCAGACAGCTCCAGGTCCCTCAGCTCTCACCCGCAGCGGAGCCGGCAGTTCCCTGAGAGCCTCCACGCTGCTCGTTTCCTTGATCTGCACCTCGTGGGGGGTCTGCCCTGCCTGGAAGATGAGGCGGACGGGGGGCTTCTGCCGGAGGCTGCTCTCCCAGCCAGCACTGCCTCGAGGCCGCACCTGTAGGAAGGAGCAGAGGTGAGCAGCTCACGGGGACACAGACAGCACTGGAGATGAGGGCACAGGGTAGACCCCGAACAGAACTTGCACACCCCACAGTATGCTCAACCCCACAGCCTGGAGGCACTGAGGGCAGCTTTTCCCCTGTGGTTTGCAGCAGCCCAAACCAGGCATGCTTCTGGCATCCGGCACAGCACTTTCGAAATGAAGTGAGATTTTTACAGCAGGGCTCTGTGAGTGAGCAGCCCCTGCACGTGGCACTGTGGGAACGCAGAATTGTCACCCCGGCTGAATTTATGGCTCTTTCTTTTCAAAGCCTCACAGTCACGGGCAGATCTCCAATCTGCACTCACCTCCTGCGGTTCCATCAGTGTGAGAGGCCAGGACAGCTCCTCCTTGGACAGGTCTTTGCTCACCCTCTTGTTCTTCAGGGGTGCCAGCCCCAGGCTCCCAGCATCTGTGCAAGGGAGCAGAGCAGACTCAGCTCCATGAGCTGATCTCATGAGAGTGGTGTGTTGGGATGAGAAGAGATTGAAGCCTCATCTTTCAGACAACGCAGTGAGAGCAACACTTTTGATAGCCTGATCAAGTTTGCTATTCATTCCCTTTCCAAAGCAGAAACTCTCCCACAATCTGGCCAACCAAGAGCCAGAATCTGGGCACCACAATTCAAGCACTATAAAGCTGGGGCACATCCTGACCCCAGCAGCACACAGCTTGGACCTCCCAGTCCCACTTACCTGGGGTGCTGGGCTTCCCACTGGCCTCCAGCAGCAGGGCAGCTGTGTCCTTAGTGGGATCAGTGCAGTCCCTGTCGAAAAGGATCAGCTCTGCCCTGCAGTCCGCCTCATCCCGGCCATGGCTCTTCTCCTTTTTCATGGCTGCCTGTGGAAGCAATAGGGGATCGTAAACTTAGCCAGCCAGAGAGCCCTCTGGCTGGGAAAGGCAGAGCAGGTTGTGTGAACTATTCAGGCCAGGCACAGCCTATTCCCTTAGCAGCTCTCCTACAGCACCCAGGGCAGGCAGAAGGCTCTGGCTGGCGATGCATCTGCACTAACACTGGGTGCTGATGGGCACCTGGACAAAACTTCCCTGGACGTGGCCCTGCAGATTCACCAGCTCCACCACCCAACACATTTGCCCCTAGAGAAGCACCAGGGCTATTCCCAGAGCTATTCCCAGCCCCACGTGTCCATGGAGCACTCCCAAGCTCTGTGCTGTGCCCAGCCGTGGCTCAGACCCTTCCCACGCCCTCCATGCATGCGGCACGTGGGGACAATCCTGCCCCCAGCCCCCAGCCCCACGCACTGAGCTCCTGCCCTGCACAACCCACAGCTGCAGCAGTGGGTGAGCACTGCAGACCGGGCACAGCCAGCAGCACCGTGGGGCCAAAGTCCTGTGCCTGCCCTGCTCAGCCCCCCGAGAGGCACGCGGGCCGGTGCAAACATCTGCATCTGCAGCCATTTGCACGTCAGCCGGCCCTGCCGCTCCTCACGCAGGGTCAGGCAGCTCCCAGCTCCCCGCAGCAGCTGTAGCCACACTAGCCACACTTTCACGAGACCCCCGCAAAGCCGAAACCTCCAGGAGCTCCGAGGCCAAAGGCAGATTGACCCCAAAAGAGCAAAGCGACGCTGAGCCCGAGCTGGGCGTTGCCAAACATTCCCGCCACGGAGACCTCTCCCATTCCCCCAGCAGCACCCCCTGCCCCGCAGCAGCCATTTCACAGCAGCAGCGCTGGAAGCGGAGGGCTCCAGGAGCAGTGGGACACGCCTCGCCTGCGCCCGCCGCCTCTGCCTCCCCGCGGGTGCCCTTCCTGGATCGTGTTTTCGGAAGCGCCAGCTCCCAGAAGCTCCCAGTCTCTCCCAGAGGCACCCAGGACGGTGCTAACGAAGCTGCCTCATTGCCTGGCTATGGGTCTGTGCTGCGACTTGCCCCTTCGCCAGCGCCGTCATTTCAGGAGCACGCAGATCAGCTCGAGGAGTCGGGGAGCGAACGGCTTCACCCCTCCAAGGCCCTGGGGGGGGGGGGAGGATGCATTGCAGCCCCCACCCCCAGCCCCGGGCTCCAGCCCAGCCGCCCCTTCCCCAGCGCTCCCGCTCTCAGCATCGCCTCCGACTGCTTCACTAACAATTGAGATTTCTGCTTTGAGATCATCTGTCAGCACCTCTGGCAAACAAAGACCAGTCGGGGTTTGATGTTTTGGATGCAGAGGGTTGCATTAAAACCCCGGTAAAACCCAAATGCGAGGGGAATCAGGTGCCTGGCCGCCACCACTCCGGGCAGGGACCCCAGGCACACATCCTCCCCCCACCAGAGACACGGCTCTGTAACAAAGGGACGAGGAGGGAAACTGCACTGGCGGGAGCCTGAACCACATAAAGCCCTACAGCTGTGCACAGAAATCCCACTGCTGCAGCACATCTGCTCCCAGACTAGTGAAGAACTCCCAGGAGCTGCCCAGACTCACCGTGTGCCCCCAGCTGCCCTGGACGCTTGCAGACACAGCCCCACAACAGCAACTGCTGGGGATTTTCTCCCCAGCCCCAAATCATCGGCAGCAGTGATGCTGCCAGTAAAACCAGAGCATCTTAACCCTAACCAGAGCATCTCACAAACATGTCTAACTCAGAATCCCATAAACTGAGCGCAGACACGCTGCTCTCTTCAGTACAGGCGATGGACGGGGACAGTGCCAGGAAATGTGACAGAGAAAGGCAGCAAGGGATGGGGACACGTGGCTCTGAGGTGTGGGGAGGACAGCCCCAGGGGCCTGCTTGCTCCGTGCACTCCTCCAGCTGCACAGCCTGGGATCACTCAAGGACATCTCATCACCATCCTCTGATACGCAAGCGGGAAAGAGAACATTATACCAAAACACAGGCTGCAAAGCTAGCTAAACTCTCGGCTTCGCCTGGGCAGCCATCCCCATTCCTTCTCTTCCCCATGCCAGCTTCTGTACCAGGACACAGAGCCGTGCACCTCCAGCACAGTCACCCCGGTCCATTCAGCTCCGCCTGCTGCAAGCTTGGAGAGCTCTTTGTCCTCACCTCCCCTCGCAGAAGCACACCAACATGTGCAGATAGGGCCTTACAAAAATAATAAGAAACAGAGCACTCCCCTCGCATGCTTCTCTCTGGCAGGGGGGAGGAGAAAAGCAGCACCGCAGCGCTCGCCCTGCTGAATGCAAGCAGGGAGACGCTACGGTGATACAGCCCATAGGACCTATGGAGAACCAACGACTCCAGCACTCCAGCTCTGATGTTCGAGGCTCCCCAAGAAGCTGGCGCTCCGGCAGCCCATGACACTGCCTCGGTGACCGGGACGTTCCCTGCAGCCATACCCCATGGAGACAATAAACCCGCTGCCTCCAGATCCCGCCCCAGTTTTGCAATACCAGCTTCTTTACGGTTTGCCAAGCTGCTTGAAGCCTGTGCCACGGCATTAACTGCTTAGGGATCCCGCGGCCGGGAATGCCCGCTTGTGTCCGGCTGAGCTCCGGGCAGAGCACACCTGGAGGGCCCCAGCTCGGGGCCGGGGCAGCTCCGGGCCGCTTTCAGTTTTCCTTCTTAAGAAAACAGAAGAAGGGCCCTTATCAGGTCGGTTTCCCCAGTAGGTGGAGAGATTGCAGGGGAGACGGGCGGACTTTGCCTCCAGACAGGGGCATGCATATCAAAAGGCTGGAGGGAAGCACTGCGCGATGGCTGGGATGGCAGCCATCACCCAAGCCCTGTTTGAATAACAAAAAGAACTAAAAGCCCCCAATGGTCGGGGCCGGCTCCCTCCAACCCCGGCTCTGCAGCCGGCTCCGGGTGATCACGCAACACAAATGGCCTTTAACGCTCCCCGAAACCGAACATTTCCCTCTAATCCTGCGAAGAAAAGAGTCGCCGGGTTGGCAGTTTAGTAAGAAAGGGAGCGCATTGGGGCAGATATGCTCATTAACGTGCCGGCCTCTCCCCTCCCCTGCCCGCTTCCTGTGCCTGGCCCCTTCCCCGCTGCCGCTCTCCCTCCCCGCACGCCGGGCTGCGGCATTTCCCTCCATTTTCCCCCCCGTTTCCTTTTCTGCCCTCCCTGCCCCGCTCCCCGCCGAACCGCCGCAGCCCTTTTGTGCCCCCTCCCTGCCCCCCTCCCCCCGCCCCGTGCTCCATTGCCCCTTTGCATTCCGTAAAAGCTCGCTTGAAAGAAAAGAAACAAAACAAAACAAAAAACCACAAACCGGCCCCTCCTCTCCCAGCGAAGACCAGGCCTGGGAAGTCTCCTGGGCAGCCACCATCACGGCCAGCCGCTGCTCCAGCCGCTCGAGGCTCGTTACCATGCTCATCGCGGTGCCCGGTGCCGGCGGGCAGGGCAGGCGGTGGCCCCCGGGTCCCCTCGGTAGCAGCTACTGCATCCCCGCTGCCCTGCACAAAGGGAACGGAGTGATGACAATGACACCTCGCTGTCCCCGTCTCCCACCCGCCCTTCCCATCGCGGGGACAACCCGACCTTCTTTGCTGTTCGGGGAAAGACGGGAATGGAAATCCTCCTGCGGGGCAGCGATTTCAAACACTACCGTCCTCCCCTTCAGGCTACAGCATTCCCAGTGTCCCCTGACCCCTCGCCCCGAGGGTGTCACCGCAGCCCCCGGCACAGTGCTGCCTCACCGCAGGGACACCCCCCGCAGTCTCTCTCCCCGGGATCTCCCCGGGCCCGGCGGCAGGAGGACGAGGAGGAGGAGGTGGAGGTGTTTCCCCAGCACCCCCCGCCGCTGCCCCGCGGCTGAGCGCACCCCGACTCCGGCCGCCCGCTGCTCTCCGTGCGCAGCTCGAGGGATGACTTCACGCTTCAGGCACCACCGGGAGCCGCTCTCCTGCAGAAAGAGAGAAAGATGAACTGACACATCGCCGGCCCACGGGGAGGAAAACAAAGGTGTTCATGTCGAGCACGGCCAATGCCACCGCGGGCTCCCGGAAGCCCTCCCGTCTGCCCCGGTGCCTGCGGGGTTGATGACCGCAGCATCCCCGGACCCTCCCAGCCCCGAAGGCATCACTTGTCTCTTCGCCGTCGGGAACGCGAGTCACCGTGGCTTTGCCGTGGTCTGCCGTGCCTCGGCCGTCCCGGCATCGCGGGAGAAGCCCAGCGCCCGCCCTCTCCGTGACAGCCCCGGCCGAGCCCCGCGGAGCGCAGCGCCGGTAACTCGTGAAGTTGCGACAAGAGCCGGCGGGGCCGGGAGAGGAGGGAGCCCGGGGCGCGCCCGTCGCCGAGTCCCGCAGCTCTCCCGGGGCCGAGAGCCGGCAACAAGTGGCGGCGAGGCCGCTGCCCGCAGCCCCTCCCCATCGCCCTCTGCCCCGTGCCGCGAGCCCCGGTAACGGGGCACGGAGCGACCGGGGCCCGGGACGCTCCCGCAAAGACCCGGCGCCGCGCTCCGGTACCGCGTCCCCGCCCGCCCCATTGTCCCCCGCCGCCGCGAACAACAAAGCCGCCCACGAGGATGCGTCGCGGCTCCTGCCCCGTGGGCTCCGGAACCCCCGGCTCTCCCGCCGGTGCCCGGCCCCGCGCTCACCTGCGCCGCGACGGGACGCGCCGTCCAGCGGGGCCGCGCCGCCACTCGCCGCCTCCCGCGCCCCGGCCGGCCCCCCGACAGCCCCGCGCTCCGGTTACATGGCGCTTTAACCCTGCCCGTGCTGGGCAGCCCCTCCTCCTTCTCCGCCGCCGCCGCCCCACGCCGCACGGCGGGGGAGGGGAGGGCGAGGTTCGCACCCCCCTGGCCGGCCGCCGCCCCCGAGCCGCGCAGCTCCCCCCCGAGCAGCCCGGCATTCTCGAGGTTCTGCTCCTCTGCACCACCCCGCCCGAGTTTCCTCCACGTGCCCTGCATTCCACCAGTGCCCCGCGCCATCGGCGCCCCGAGCGCTCACTCCCCCACCGCTCCACGTCTCTCCGCATCGCTCGAGGCTCTGCTCCCACCGCCTCGCCATGCCTCTCATCCACTTTCCGGGGTTCCACACACTCCCCCTATCCCCCCCGGGTGTCTCCATCCCTCAGTGGTGCTCCATCCCCAGTGCTGGCACCCTCGGGGCTCAGCATCCCTCCGGGGTTCAACATCCCACCGGGTCTCAGCATCCCCCCAGGGCTCAACATCCTCCCGGGGCTCAGCCCTAACAGTGCTCTACAGTGCAGCCCCCCAGCCCTGCCGGGTGCTCTGGGCTGAGCATCCCCCTGCCCGCGGCCCTCCACCACGGTGTGGATGGACAAAGCCACACAAGTTTTGCAATAGTTTATATTTTTTTCCTCCTTTTCCTTTCCCGTGCAGTGGTGAGCACTTGGAAAGGCTGCACTGGGGATGAGGAAAACAGTCCGCACGTCCCCTGCCCCAGACAAAGCATCCCGAGTCCACGTGGGATATAATCTTCTCTGCTCCCTTGTTATTGCTGCTGGGTACAGCAGAAAACTGGATATCAGGAAAGAGAGGGAATATTGTTAGCCTGCTGCGATGGAAATAAGCTCTCAAGGCTAGGAGGAAAAATGAGGCAGCCAAAGTGTCAGCAACCTGTACGCAGTGCCTACACAGGCCCATACAGCAGGTTCCCCACACCACCACCCCACTGTGCACAACGCGAGCATGAAAAATGTGGCTGCATGAGCAGAGAAAAGCCCTGCAAGTGAACAAGAGAAGGAGATGAGAAATCTGGTCTGGGGAAGCCTTTGGGAATGCTGGAGATTACCATTCAAATAAACACACGCCAAATAAACCTCAAGCTGATTTGCAGCTCTGCTGAATAGATTAAATCCAAGCAATCCTGTTTGGTTTTTCCAAATTTTGAGAAGCAAAATGCTTCTGTGTGTTTCCAGGCCACCACGAGGAGTGGAATTAGCCCTTACTTCAAGGACCTTCGGGCTCCTCTCCCTTTCTAGCAAAACCTTCCTGCCGCTGCTGGCCCCGCTGACCTGCCATCAATCTCCTGCCCGTGGAAACGCCTCTTTCCCTCTCTTCCCTCGGTTATCATTTAATTCAGGAGAGCACTTCTGTGCATACGGTTTGAAAAAGGCACGGCACTGAACAAAGCCGCTCTGAGCAGATCATGAGCTAAACCCTGACCCCATCACCGCTGCACACAGCCGCGGAGAGATGCTGCGAGTTTATTTCTTACCCATCAGGAAAGTAAGTATGTCATTTTATGGGCCAAAAAAAAAAAGAAGGAAAGAAAAAAAAAGGTCCCTATAAAGGAACCTAAAGGAGACGAAATCATAAAGGAGATTTTGTATCGAGGTTCCTGCTGGGCACTTTGGGTATGCTGGGTCACAGCAGTGCCACTGAAATCTCAGCACTGCTGCCCATCGGCTTGAGGTTCCCCAGTGAAGACCAGCAGTGGGATGCAGCTGTGGGATTGGAGCTCACCACTGTCACCAGTGCATCTGCCAGAGGCTGGGAATTGTGCCCAGGTTGGTCACAGCAGCTATCTGATCCTGGCTGTCTGCCTTATTCTTTCCTGCCAAACCTCTTCCTAAATTTCTCCTTTGCTGTCCCGGCCAGGCAAACCAATGTTGCTTCCTCCTAAAGCTCTGCCCTGTCTCCTCTGGGCACCTGCTGTCTCTTACTTTGCACCAAAAGGTTTGGGTTGGAAACTGCTCTGTGCTTTGCAAACAGCTTGCCTGGACATCCCAGACAAATAAAGCAATTGAGCAACTGTGATTTATTCCCTACAGCCTTCAGCAGTGCATCCTTGTTATCTCTGGTGGCTGCAGGTCCCAGGCCCTGGTGGAGGTGAGGTATTTGTTCAGCCTTCATGGAGCAGAGCAAAGCACCAGCACCATTAACACACTGCAAACCATTACAAACCCTCCTAGTGACCCCAGGGAGTGCATCTCCTGAGGTGTGTCCTCCTCCCCCATGGGGGCTCTGTGCCCTATGCCCACATCCTCAAACAGCCCTGTGCCATCTCTGCAGGGTTTGGGCTTCGCTGGAGGCTCTGCCTCAGCTGTCGGAAAGCCTCAGCCTGCTGCCACATGTGGGAAGGAGCCTGCAGCCTGTGCAGAGCTGGGCTGCCTGCTCACATCTGCGGGGAGCTGCTGTTGACATGGAGGTAGGAAGTGTTCTCCCTCCTACACGGCGTTCCGAGCCCTTCCTGTGGGCTGGCCAGGACCACATGCTGTAACTCCCTAATAAAAATAAATTTAAAACCAATTGGCACTCATGTAACCAGAACATCTCGAAAGACTGGCAACCAGCGTGTGAACTTCAAACAAGAAGGCACACAAAGAAAAATCTTCTGTGCCTCTCTGGCCACAAAATCCTTTTTTTTTTTTTCTTTCTAGAAAACAGGATGCATTTGCTGCAGTCGAACCTGAAGAGCAGAGGCCCCAAACGTCAGGCTGTGAATGCAGGCAGCAGCGGGCAGAGCCCTGCAGAGGAAATGTTTTCCCTGTGGTCACAAGGCAACAAGAGCATAGCAGAACCCAGAGCCCGTGCTGCCACACCGCCGCTGCCTTTGCAATTATGGGCTCCTGCAGCAGCACTTCCCTGGGAGCAAACAGCACAGAGTGCAATGAGAGAAAGGAAAGGGCATGAAGCTGCAAGAAGAAACTGAAATCCTGATCTCAAAGGTGCCATTTGCCTCTGCAGGAACAGTGCTCCCCCTCCAGCTGGGCAATATCCATCACAAGAGCAGGGGAGAATGTCAGCATTCCTCAGCCTCTTGGAGGGATGCTCTCCCAAATCCGCACAGCTGGAAGGGACGTTGTGCATCAGCAGAACAAACAGAGCTGGTCCTGGAGGGGTGAAAGGTGCTGGGGTGATTCCTGGGATCGTGTGCAGTTTCTTACCATTCTGGGCCTTCCCCAAGAAAGCTGCAGCTGGTGGCCTTCCTGTCCCAGAAATGTGCCCCAGGTCTGGCCATGGGGGATTGCATGGAAGGATCTGAGACCCCCGAGCTGGATGTGTCAGCTGGGATTTGATCTTTTAGGAATACACGGGAGGGAGCCTTCCTGAGGTGATGCTTTCCATACAAAGGGGAAGGGGGGGGAGGAAGCCCATGGTGGACAGGTGAAATGAAGCTGAAAAAGTATCTTAAGAAGGGCACATGGTTCCTCCTATTTTGGAGCATCCCACTGGAACACCCTGCTTCCTCACCTCTCCTCCTCCCATTGCTTTTTGCTGCTGCTCCTGCTGCAATGCCTGTGGTTAACATCACCTGTGCACAGCACCCAGATGCCACCCGCAGCTCCGAGCCCATCAGCAATGCTCTGCATGAGAATGCCCCAATGCAGCACCCCGGGCTGATGGCCTGCAGCCTCCTCTTCATAGATGAACCCCAAATCCTTTCCCAACAACCACTGCCCAACCCCACAGCCAGGTCTCAGCACAGAAGGTTGGTGGTGCTCAGCACACGCTGCCATAAAGCCGTGTCCCATGCAGCAGGATGGATGCATTTCCCACTGATCGTTCAAACAGGATGTTAGGAGCACATCTCTCCATTTAAACTCTTCTTCGTGGATCCCGTCACTCAACTTTCCCCAAGAATTTGGTTTGCTGCCTGGGAAATTCTTTACCTCCATGGGTTTCTCCCTTCTGCCGTACCATGTGCATGCTCACACAAGCACACACCAGCACTGAGACCATTGTTAATTAGTTCCTAAAGCATCACCCTAGAAAGACAAGGGGAATTAAGGATGAGTCACAGACTGCTGCAGCACGGCTGATCCTGGCTTGCAATCCGAACAGAAGCTTGTCTCTTTCCACTTTTTCTTTTCTGTTTTTTTTTTTCCACCGTGAATGAGTGTGGCCACTCCACCACTTCACCCGATACATCGTAGCAATAGCTAGGTGAAAAACCCACGCTTGCTTTGGGCTGTGCTGAACACCCAGGGTCAAATCCTGCAGCCACTCAGTCCCACGTGTAACTTCCCACCCCCACAGCGCTGTTAGGTCAGAGCGGCATCCCACCATGCTGGGCATGGAGTGGGGATCTCCGGGCTGAGCCGGGAGGTGGAGGGGGAAGGAATGGGCGCAGGGCTGTGATTTCCAGACACGGAGTGAATCTCTCTTAACTCTTCATCATCTGTGGTGTTTCTCTGTCTGACTCCTTGCTTGCAAACCCATGGAAATATCCCATGCGGGCATTTACGATTGTGAACTGCGTGATTTTGCCTTTCATGAAGGCTTTCTTACGGGTGAACAGCTTTTGGGACAGAAGGGCTCAGGCACAGACATGTGGACGCAGCGCTGCTCCTGCAACTCCTGCTCTCAGAAAAAAAAAAAAAAAGAAAAAGAAAAAAAAAAAAAAGAAAAAAAAAAGAAGAAAAAGAAAAAAAGGGCTGGGGGTCCTCAGGGGGAACACACTGAGTTTGGGGATTTTCTCCTAGAAATTGGGTAACGTAACAGAGGAGAAGCAGCAGCAAGGGGTGATTTTATCCTTCGTCTGCTGCTGGCTGCAATCCCCGGGGGATGTACTAATAAATAAATAAATAAATAGATAGATAAAATCAGACCCCCCCCACGACAGCTTTTTAACGATTAATTTTTAATTTTTATTATTATTATTTTCCTAAGTCCCATAGAAGCAACGCCTTCCCCGCGGCCTGCCCGGCCCTCCGTGGAAAGTGCGAGCGCCAATGCTCAGACTGACTCGGGCGGTGCGGCGGGGCGGGCGGGGCCGGAGCCGCCATGGGGCTGCTGAGAGCCGGGCGCGACGCGGGGCCCGAGGCGGGGAGCGGGGACGTGCAGCACCTCAACCAGCTGAGCGCCGAGGTGCGGGGCCGGGGGGAGGGGGAGGAGGGGGCAGGCGGTGCCCGGAGAGGGCGAACAAGCGGCTCTGAGGCGCGGGGCCCCGAGCCCGGCCTGCCGTGTGAAGGCTCTGCTGGGCTGCGGGCCGCGCCGGTGGCGGCGGTGCTGGGAGGCGGTGGGATCTGCCCGCAGCTGGGCCCGGGGGTGACGGCGAGGCCTTGAAGCCGTGCTGCCGTCTGCCGAGTCGCTCTGGTTACCCCGTGGGTTTTTTGGTGCATCGGAGTGGATGTTTGCATCCTCTCCCATTGGCTGCTGTTTGGATCGCATGGGATGGAACGGCCACACAAGGCCTGCTGGTGCTGGGTGCACGAACCCCTCGGGTTGTCTTTGAAGAGAGTCCGTGTGCAAATGCTGCCCGTAGGCATCTTGTCATGGCGAGGGCTGGGGGAACACCTCAGCATTTATGGCCACAAGTTGTACCAGAGGAGGTTTAGGTTAGACATAAGGAAGAACTTTTTCTCTCAGAGAGTGGTCAGGCACTGGAATGGCTGCGCAGGGAGGTGGTGCAGTCATCATCCCTGGCAGTGTTCAAGAGGCGTCTGGATGAGGAGCTAGGAGATTTGCTTTAGTGCTTGTGGTAGCAGTGGTGGTGGGAGGACGCTTGGACTGGATGGTCTTGCAGGTCCTTTCCAACCTTGTGATTCTATGATTGGGAGCTCAAACTCCAGCACCAGCACAAGGAGACAGGAAGAGCTGTGTTAGGGCAGGATATCAGCCCAAAACTGCATGATGAGGGGGGAAACGAGGTGCTGAAGAATGGAGCGAGGTGCAGCATGCTGATGCTTCACTCCTAACACCACCCTGTTTCTTCACAGCAATTCTCAGCACTGACCGAAGTGCTCTTTGGCTTTCTGACAGAACCCAAGGAGGTAAGGCTGCACAGAGCACAAAAGCAGCTCTCAGGTGAGAAGCATGCAGAGACAAGATTGTGTCATTGCTCTTTCTCTTGAGCAGGTAGAAAGGTTTCTGACTCAGCTCTCCGACTTTGCAACCATGAATAAAATCAGCTTGGGCCCCCTGAAAAACATCGTCAAAAGTGTTCTTCTGGTACCCAGTGGTAAGTGGTACATATGCCTGAGGCCAAACTGCTGCATCCATTCTGCATGCTGCTAAAGGCCCCATGTCTTCAGAACTGTGTTGCACAATGATGCTAACAGTAACTCATAAATAGCTTAGCATTTAAGAATCAAAAATTCAGAAAGTGCTCCCCTGCTGCAGCATCCCTACTGAATGACTCAGGCTTTGTCTTCTTTACACCGTTCCCACATACACGTTTTGCAGGCCTGGCTACACTCACTCCCCTGCTTAATAAGTGCAGGCACAACACTTTGTGATGGTAGCAGAGCTTGGTTCAACCCATACCTGTAATCCATTTGTGCTAAACCAGCACAGCCTTATGTTGGCACCACATCTTTGCACTTCCATCCCAGTAACCCAGCACTGTGACTCCTCCGAGAACAAAGCACCATTTGAGGGCTGCATTCACGCCCCTCTGGAGCAGACTGGGATCCAGCAGGCATAGTTCTGTGCACACGTGATGTCTGTCCTTGTAGTCTTGTTTTAGAAAAACACACGAGCCTCCAGTGACTTCTCATTCACAAACACTGGAGGAGAGGGGTGGGAGAATTCCCTTCGCATGCCCTGTTCGGACTCAGCCGTAGGAGATTGCTCTGATGTTTTGGCTGCTGTCGGACGCAATGCTGCATCAGACATCCTCCCTCACACACATTCATGCCTTGGTGATCCTCGTTATCAATGGTTGCTTAGAAATACCCTTCAGTCCCCCATTTCCCACAGAGTTCGTCACAGCAGCGAGGCCGCGCACAGCGGCTTCCTGCATTCGGGTTAAACTTCCATCCTACTATTTCAAGCCATTTCTTCTGTCCCAGAGAAGCACTGAATAGTTTCCTTCCCTGCAACTGCCTTGGAGGGATTCAGCGCAGAATCAGCATTTTCTCCCTTCCTGTTTGTGCACTGGCTGCACTCAGCCTCACAGTTCCTGTTTGCGAGCGCTGGTTCCAGTCCTGTTACACCTTCTCAGAAGCTCCGGGATGCCACGGGCTGCACCAGAGCAGAACACAGCAGATAACTTTGCCTCCGTGCTACACAGAGCCACGTGGGGCTGCCAGTCTCTTTGAATGTTCGCAATTCCTGCTCCTGGCTTCAGAGAACAGAATCCTTGTAAACTTCCATGTGCTGCCTGAGCTCCGGAACAAAGGAGGCAGGCACAGCAGGGGAAAGTGTTATATGCACACGTTCACACCCATAATCCAAAACACAGCAGGTAGGTCAAATTAGTAGCCTGCCAGCCTTAACAGTTCCCCCTTAACAAGCAGAGCTTCTATAGGAGAGAAAGCAGCAACTTCAAAACACAACTGCTGCTGCCGTTGCCATGGTTACCTGCAATGAAATCTCTCCCTCTCTCTCTCAGGCACTTCCACAGGACTGACTTTTAAAGCACTGGGCATCTGCACAGATACCAGCAGACACAACTGTATTGCCTACTGGCAAGCTGGGGTTTGTTTCAAAACAGTCCAAGAACAGCCTTTCTATGGCGAGGTCTCCATCCCTGCGTCTGTTTGCCTCAGTAAGGACTGGTTCCACTCAGTAGAAGCTGATTTTTTTCCCCTTGCACTGTTTATTCAGGTGCCCTGAAGAGAAATCTGTCTTCCGAACAAGTCAGAGCAGATTTTGTTGCTCTAGGTAGGTCACGTGGCTTCGCTAAATAAAAGCTAATTAACATTTATCATCTCTAGTAACCTCGTGTGCTTTCTCCCACAGGCCTCAGCGAAGAGAAAGCCAGTTACTTTGCAGAGCAGGTATGAAGACCTCCTTGCTTGTTTCTAACTAACAGAAAGTCAGTCAGATGCATCAGCTGCTTTCTTCCAATCCAGCTCTGAATTTTGAGCTGAAAATCCCCAGTGATAAGAAACACTTGTGTAATGGTGCTGTGCTTTGCTGTGGCCTGTGGGCTCAGTGATTCCTGCAGCCGTGTGGCTTCCATCTGATTGTTTTTCTGCTTTGCATGCCTGGAGCCCCGGGGTCACGCACTTACACGAACACATGACTTTTTGAGCAGATACTGTTACACAGAACCAATGTTCAAACAAAACCAGCCAGTGCCAGAAGTGACGGGGCAGATGGAAATCCTTGCAGGCCTCATCCTTGGGAGCCCTCCTGGCTGCATTAGCTTGGCCCATCTCACACACTTGGGCAGCTGTTTTGTGATTTGTGTTGAAATTACAGGCACCACACGTGGAGCCCCTCTGAACTGATGGTGTGTTCTGCTCTTGCAGTGGAAGCTGAATGCCCCCACCCTGACACGCCTGGCTGTTGGTCAGACCCTGATGATTAACCAGCTGATAGACATGGAGTGGAAGTTTGGTGGTAACAGAGCTAAGACTTAAACTGACCGGGTTGGGAAAGCCAACAGCACCTTTTGGCTGTAGGAGGTTTTGTTTCACAGCTTAGCTAACTTTCTCTCCCTTCTGCTCTCCCTGAATCACAGTTACAGCCGGGAGCAGCGAACTTGAAAAAGTAGGAAGTATCTTCTTACAGGTAAATGCCCTGCATGAGGGAATCACAGCACAGTCACGGAACGAGCCGTGGCCAGGGCTGTGGGGGGAACTGGCTGCCAGAGGAAGCAGAGGAAAGCTGGATCTCATAGGAGCTTTGCAGTGGCACATCTTCAGTGCTCTGAGCGAGCTGCCAGCAGATAGCAGGCGTGCTGCTGTTTGTTACTTCTCAGAAGAGCTGCATCACAAAAGCACAGCCCACTCTGAAAAGCTCAATCTTAGCACAGGTTGTGCTGTCTCAGGGAGGGAGGGGGAAGGCCGTCGTTTCTAAGGGCTTCCCAGAGATCCTCCCTTATCTGTTCCTGCAGTGACACTTCTTGAAAAGCCCGACAGAGATGTGTGTTCTGTGCAGCAGCTGGCACTAGAACTCAGAGCAGATTCCTGTCTATTCATGGTGCTTGAAATATGGGCTTCTGCATTGATACATCTCTGCTTTTTCTTCCCCCTAGCTGAAGCTGGTGATTAAAAAAGGGAGCCAAATGGAAAATGTCTATGTAGGTGAGTTAACCGTTCTGGAAAAGCAGCAGAGAGCTTGAAATCCGAGCTGTAGCTCAGAGCTTTTGTGTGTTTGGGGAGTGGGGGAGCTTTGGGGGCAGACCCAGCAGGGGTCACTGTGAGAGCATTGCTGGGAGATGCTGCTCCTCCGGCCTCTCCTTGATGCAGTCATGGGAAGCATTTGGGAGCACCGACTGCTGGGCAGCCCTCACATCTTTGCAAAAGCAGATGCAGGTGTGCCATGGAGCACTGGGAAACAGCAGCATGGCAAAGGAAGGAAGTGAACCTAGCTTAGGTGAATGCGAGCTGCTCTGCGATAGCACCAGAGTGGATTCTCCAGCCTTCATTGCAACCTGACATCTAAGGTTTTATACCTCTATTTCTTTTTTTTTTGCCTACAGAGTTAACATTGCCCCAGTTCTACAGTTTCCTGCATGAAATGGAAAGAGCCAAAACCACACTGGAAAGCTTTGGCTGAAGCTACAAGGACCTGACCTGTCATCTGTGCAGGGTGTGTAATTTCTCCTTGTGGACCTGCAGATCTGCTCTGTTCCAGCTGGTAAGAGAAGATGAGGCTGTGCAACCAACAGCTGTGCCAGAAGTCCTTCAGAAGCCAAAACTTGGGCAAATGTTTTGAAGGCATTACGAGCCCACCTGGCCCTTTTTTAATACTAGCATGAGAAATCGTCTGACGTGGATACCTGTACTAAAATGGCAAAGAAATAAATCCATCCCCATCCTTCTCTGTTTGTATCAGAATTTGATTTTTTGAGACAGAAACAGAGCAAAGAATCACTTCCATGCTAGGAAGAATGGAGCAGGAATGGATGGGGTGCAAGGAGAGCATCCAGCCTGCTGAACCACTTCACACCCACTTTGAGCCTCTCCTTCTCGTGTCAAGGAATGGAATGATTGCATCCTTCCCAGTCACATCTTGTGCAAAATGGCACTGAATCACCATAGAAAGGTTTGAGTTGGAAGGGAGCCTTAAAGGCCATCTGGCCCTGCAGTGAGCAGGGGCACCCGCAGCTCCACCAGTGCTCAGAGCCCCCCAGCCTGACCTGAGTACAATGGGAGGATGAGCTCAATAGAAAAGGTGCTGTAAGGAAAGGGAAAAAGATTGCTTACCTGGATCAGGAGATTTCAGGTTCACAGGGGAGGAATCTCCAGAAAGAGATCCTTCCCCTGGGGCACTCAGCCCTTAAATGAGGTCCAAGAGGTGCAGCCAGCTCCACCCCTTCCTGTCTCACAGCTGAACCGCCTTCACCTGTGCTCCAGGGCTGACAGAAGCCTTTCCCCAGGTGCTCCATCAGTGGCTCAGGCCTCGACTCAACAGTCACCATACAGGCACCCACCTCATCTCTGTGCCACTGCCCTCATTGTAAAACCTCCCTTACATCCCATCTCCACCTCCCCTCTTTGGTCTTTTCATCTTGCAGAAGACCTGGCACTTTTCCATGGTGCATTTCATGCAATCCTGCATGAGGGGCCGGAGCCTGCGGTGAGGACAGGCTGAATCACGTGCTTGGAGCACAGCGCAGGGAATCCTGCTGGCAAGCCTGGGGACAGTATCTGCATATTTATTTCCTGGCATCGCAGGCCATCCACGAGCATTCTAAGCTTTGTCACGTGATGAAGGTAATAAAGAATTCGGGTTGGTTTTTTTTTTTAACGTAACGCCCTGCAAAATATTCCATCTCCTTTTTGGGTGGCAGGAAAAGGCCCGGAATGCTTTCTGCAGACAACAGGAATGGTTTTGCTTTACATTTTCTGTCGGCCATTCCTCCCTTTTCCCCTCACCCCCCCCCCGGTGCCGCAGCGCTCAGCCCGTCCCACTGTGCTGGAAGATGCTCAGGCCGGGTCAGGATCCCCATCTCCTGTTTCAGATGAAGCTCTGTGGGGCTGATGCACAGCACAGCACGCCGACCCCAAGCGTGGGGGTCACTTCTGCACTGCTCCATGGTCCCCAGAGAGCGTGGGGTCAGGGTGACCCACAGCCCCGTTCATCCCTGCATTGGGCTGCGTGCGATGGAGCCGGGCCCTGGGGAGGGACATCCTGGCATAGGCTGGGAGATGTGGTGTGGCCTCGTCCTGCGTGGGGCTGGGAAGGTGAGTGCAGGAGTGCAGGGCTGTGGGCAATCTGGCAGCAGCCTGGTTCTGCCTGGGTTTCCTGGTAGCTCTGGGTCTCTGCAGTACCGGTGCTGCCAATTGCGGCCGCCTACGAGAGCTAATCTCTGTGGGACAGCAGGAGTGGGGGAAACGGGGCCCCTCGCGGTGTGGGGTGAAGCTTAACCACACTGCTGCTGTCCTCTGCCTCCCCTGGGGCTCTTTCGACCCATTTCCTCCCACCCAGAGGCTGTCAAGGACTGCACCACCCCATGGGTATGAGGCCATCCCAAGGCCCCATGCATCCCACGAGTCCCACGAGGGCGAGTGACAGTTGGGATGTGGGGGCTGCTTCCCCATGGCCCATCGCCCCCAGCACAGCTTCAGTGCTGCTGTGATCAGCAATCCCTGGAGATGGCCAGCTCTGCTCTGGGCAGAGCCCCTCACCTCTGCCTGCCTGGCAGGGTGATCTCTTCCACCACGCTCATCCCTTCTGCACTCCAGGTCTCCCATTCCAGGAGCTGGAACCGGACCAGGAGCAACCAGAACACACAAATACCTATGGAGGAATGCCAAGAGCTTTTCCTAGAAAGTGTTTGCTGCAGGAAAGAAGGCTGTGGGGCCTGGCAGACCTCCCTGGAGGAGCTATGGGATGATGGTGCACCAGCCCCAGCCCCGGTTCAGCACCCAGGGTTTGCAGGCATGGGATCTGCCTTGTGATGCAGGCACTGTGCTGTGCGTGGCTCCATTTCTGCTCCCTGCCTGCACATCTCAAATCATCTCCACCATCCCAGTGCCCTTCTGTTCCCATCTGCAGCACCACTGCATTCCTGCCACAGGCAGCTCCCACTGCGGCAGCCATCAGGAGACCTGGGCAGGAGGGGGCTGTCTGGGGATTGCTCCACGTGGACACATCCCAGCTCCTGCAGACGGGGCTCAGGCGGGGAGGGGGATGCAAAGCTGCAACCAGCAGCCAAGTGCCCCCCCAGCACAGCCCTGCACTGCAGCGCCAGCATGGTGAGCGCAGGGACTGGGGGCAGGCAGGGAACACAGCCCCAGTTCCACATCAATCTGCAGCAATCGCAAGAACAAGTTCAGGTGCCCCAAACCCACAGATCAGCAAATTCCTCGCAGCAGAGGCCAGAGCCCGGCTACGCACAGCGGGGCCTCCGTGACCTCTACGGCCCGAAACAAACACTGCATTATGGTGCTGACCCCACAGCCTGCCCGGGGCAGCCAGCACCGGCCCCGTCTCTGCGGGGAGGCTGTGGTGGCCGGAGTGGGGCCAAGGGGACAGCCTGCATGGGAACAGCCACGCTGCAGCCCTGCTCCAGGCCTGGGGATACGTGAACCTGGAGCGCTGCCGCCCATTCTTGCAGGAGGAGGAAAGGCTGGTGGTGTGTGAGGCAGCAGAAATATTCCTAGCATGTTCTCCGTCCCCGAGCCGTGCCATCTCTCGAGGCATTTCTTTGTCCGGGCACTCTGGGAACAATTGGGGCTGCTCAGCCAGACCGCAGGCTGTCGATCAGCAGAGCGAATGAATGCTCAGCCATAAGGAACCCATCTTCTCCTGCAGCACGGGGAGGTGGCCACCAGAATGGGGGCCCATGGCACAAAAAACAAAGCACAAAGAGCAAATAATGCCCGGGCACAGGGTGGTGGTGGAGCCCCGCAGCCCCTCCAAAGGGAGGGGATCCCAGTGCCTCACATTGCCCCACACCCTTGGAACATTCCAGTCCAGGTCCAGTGGCAGTGGCTTCATCACAGACACAGCTCTGTTAGCAGCCCCCCCCTTCCCCCAGCACCACGATGGGCCCAGCCTGTATCCCACCGCTGTGCCCCAACACTCCCAGCCCCACACCGGAGGGCAGTGCCCCGCTCCTCGCCACACAGCGACCATTTCCCCATGCTCCCCGCAGAGCGCAGCTCCATTTTATAGGTCTGCTCTGTCCCAGGGGCATCGCTGTTGCAGCGCAGCCGCTAATGAGGTTATCCCCGACCACGCCACCGAGTTCGCCATGGAAAGAGAGGGAAAACGGCGTTAACCCCTGCGCTGCCGACACAACGCGCAGCGCTGCGGAGCATCTTTGTTCCAACACGCGCCCTCGCTGGTCCCAGTGGTGACGGTGCTGCTGCAAAGCAGGCGAGGAGCCCTCGTGCCGTCCTCGTCTCCGAGCATTGCCACATCTGCAGAAACAGCGCTGAACCTCAGAGCAGCGCCGGCCCTCGAGCACATTGCCCTGGCGATGGGATCGGGGAAGCAGCCCCAGCCCCAATCCTGATCACGCTTTGTCTCGCAGCAGAGTGGGATGGCGGATGGCAGAGGACAGTAGCCGGGATAGGGGGCGGCGAGCTTCGCTCCCGCCGAGCAGCACGGCTCTGCTCACTGTCCTCGCGAATTCACCCCGCAGCGATGCTCCCACACCACCCCACGGGGCTCGAGATGGGTTCCCCAGGCGGGAGGAGCGGAACCCCCGGCAAAGCCCCCCATCCGCTGCCGACCCGGGGCACTGCGGGCACCGCGCGCTGCTCCCCTTCCCCCGCCTCGCTGAGTGCAGTGCGCAGTGCGGACAGCAGGGGGCGCCAAAGCACTGCGCTGTGCCTGCAGCCCCATCCCGGCGCAGCCCCATCTCCCCGTCCCATCCCTTTCCACTCCATCCCTGTCTCAGCCCCCCGCTGCCCTTAGCGCTGCCCAACCCACCCCAGCATCTACTGCTCCCCAGACCTCGCCCTTCATCCTCCAAGCACGGCTCCCTACATCTGCGCTGTGGGCATCCATCCCTTCCCCATTTCTCCCTCCAGATCCACTCCTCTTCCTCCCTCCCTCCCTCCAAGCATCCCTCCCCTTCTTTACCCCCTGCCCATGGCTCTCAGCAGCAGTACCCCCCTCCCAACCCCATACCTCTCTGGCAATACCATCTCCCCCAGTACCCACGAGCCCTTTTCCACGTGGGCTTTCCTGGCAGAAGCCCTGGAACCACCTTAAGGCAGAGCCGTGAGCATCACCCATGGTTACCACATCCCCCACCAGACAGTCCTATGCCACTGCCCTCAGAGTGCTGGGGCAAATGGAAACACGGGCACACAGCACTGAGCCCCACACAGGCAGCATCAGTCAGCCCCTGGCTGGGGGGGCAGGAGCCCTGTCACATCAGCCCCCCTCTCCTCATTGTCCAGAGTTATTCAAAACACAATAAAACCTAAGACCAACTGTCCCCGTTCCCTCCCTTTGCCAAGGGATGGTGATGGAGGAGCCCCATCCCGCTGCACAACACGCCACGTCGGGGCAATTCACCCGTCAGAGCTGATTAAAAATAATAACGATAGGAAACACTGGGCTCATTGGGGGCTACCTCCAGGCATCTGGTTACTGAACCAGGCAGGCTGGTATTTTTAGCCTCCACTACGGAGGAGCTGGCTCTATATAGAGACAGGAGTCACCATCCACCACCTATGTAGGGCACACGGTAACCCAGGGGCTGCCCCCCCCCCCCATAGGGTTTCTAACCTGCCCCACAGCCCCTTGCTCAAGTGCCCCCAGCTTCTCCCACTCCAGGGCTCCCCCATTAACATCTCTCCCTCTCATTAGCTGCTTGGCCTTTATCCCTCGCTCCCCTCCCAGCGGGATTCCCATCAGCTGGGGGCACAGAAAAAAAAAAAAAAAAAGAAAGAAAAGAAAAAAAGGGAAAAAGAAAAAAAGAAAAAGGGAGGGTCTGCTGCCCTGTGATAGACAGCACTGCCTAAACATGGCGCAGCACAAAGGGCTCGCACAGCTTTTATTGCCGCTGATCCCCGCGCCGCTCGCTGCCTGGAGCACAGCCTGCCCTTGTCGATGGCATTTTGCAAAGCCCGCTCCCGAGGGCCTTGGGGTGGGCTGCCCGCTCCCGGCTGTGACAAACAGGCTGGAGGGCAGCGGGTCCTTTGCTGTCAGTGAGGCGGTGCCATCTGTTCTGCAGGCGCTGCCCGGTGTCACGCTGTGCTGCAGCAGCGCTGCCAAAGGGCCCGCACCCACACGGGACCGGAGCTGGGCTCTGATCCCCGGCTCCGTTTAAGTCCCTGTGAGAGCAGGAGGGTCCCACCCAACCCCCCCCAGGCCTGTGGATGAGTCACTGGGGGGGGGTCTGGGGGCTGTGGTGGAGGTGGCGGCGGCTGCCCAGCCCCATGGAGTGAAGAGGTAGCAATGCAGGGCTGCAGCCATGCTGGGGGGCCTCGGACCGAGCTGCGTTGTGCTCTACTCTATTGTGAGCGAAGAGATTTGTCAGCAGGGAGCTGATGAGTCCCGCAGGGCTGCCCTGCACACCCCATGGCTGGTGGGAGGCCCAAAGCACGTGGCCGGGTGCTGTTGGGCTCAGTGCCACCCACCCCGCTGAGCACCCCGTGGTTCCCCGCCTCTGCCTGGAGCAATGCAGTGCCCTCAGGCTCTGCTGTAGATCCAGAGGTGCTGACCCCGTGAGCGTGTCTGGAAGGTGCCGGGTGTAACCCAGCAGTGCTTGGCACACCGTGTGGGCACGCGCTCAGACGGAGGAATATTCTTTCACTGGGAGAACAAGAAGAGCCCTCTGATGGCTGCCTCGTCCCTCGTAAACACCAACTTTGAGAGCATCAAATTACAGCCGCTGTAGAGGCTCAAAACAAGATGGTAATCAGGAGCGCAGGGAGGCACAGGGCACGGTGCAGAGGGGAGCAGGAGCCGGGGGCAGAGGGACCCAGTGCTCACGATGGGTCCAAGGCTGCAACCAAACCCCGTCTTATCCCGACCCATTCCATTTCAACTCATCCCAACCCATCACATGGCACTCACGATGGGGAAAACACCGCAGTGTGGCTGCAGCCCCAGGAGGGCACGGCACGGCACGGCAATGCAAGGCTCGGCACGGCACGGCAATGCAAGGCACGGCACAGCAATGCACGGCAATGCACGGCACGGCCGCTGCGGCTCTCAGCTGCACGGCACAGATGGCCCCACGGCGAGGACAGGGCAAAGCGAGCCAAGGCGAGGTCTTGGCGTGCTGCTGCCGCCCCCCCCCTCCCCCCGCTGCCAGCACAGCTCATGGGATGGAGCCGTGCCCGCAGCCGGGGGCTTCTCCCCAAGCAGCCCTACAAAGCTCCGGGCTCCGGCTCCATGGGAAGCTTCGCGGGGGGCCGGGCGATGGCAGAGCCCGCAGCGCAGCGCAGCCCGGCCGGGCGCGGCTCCTTGGGCCGTGCAGCTGCTGCAGCGCTCGGCTCCCGTTCGCAGCGCTGCTCCTCGGGACGCGGCTCCGCGCTGCGGCGCTCCGTGCCCCGCGGCCGCACCCCCCGCTCCCCCCACCCCCAACCTCCCGCTGCTGCGGGGCGGCGGCACCGGGGGCTGAAAGGAGCCGGCAGAGCCCGTCGTTTTCCGCCCAGCCGCCGCTCCTCACTCCCGGCGCTGGGGCTGCGGGCACCGTCCCGCCCGGGCGCGGCTCCAGCTCCTGCCCGGCGCCCCCGCCCGCGCGCAGCCCTTTCTTTCCCTCCCAGCACCGGGGATTTGCTCCCCCCCCCGCCCCCCATCCCCCCACGTCTCCCCCCCTTTTTCCCCGCTCCGGCTCTCTCCGCCCTGCCCTCCCCTGCCTGCCACTTTCATTTCCCTCATCCCCCGCCTCCGGTCCGGGCTGGGATCTGAGAGCTCGGCGGGGCGGAGGGGAGGAGAGAGCACCGCACCGCACCGCCCCGCACACCGCCCCGCACCCCCGGGCCGGCTCCGCGCTGCCCCCGCTGCGGCAGCTGCCGGGGTGGGAGGCGGGGGGGGGGTTGGGGGGGAGCCGGGCGGGGCTCAGCTGCGCTCCGCGCTCGGGATCAGCTGCGCCGCGCCCCAGCCGTGCCCCCCCGCTCCCCGAGGAGGGGCCCTCGGCGACGCTGCGGGATCGGGGCTGCCCGCACGGCCCCGCAGCCCCGCGCACAGACAGCGCTGTCGGATCGAATGCGTCTTAAAACCCCGCCGCGCGGCTTTTCGCCGTGCGGGAGACGGAGAGGTTCGAGGATCAGCCAGAATCTCTGGACGGGGGACGGGGAACCGCAAGGCAGGAAGGAGAGAGATGCTCGCAATTATCATCCGGCCAAACCCTTCCAGCATATTGCAGCCATAGCAACAGAGATGGGCTGTCCCAGCCGGAGTCTGCAGTGCAATAAAGGGAGAGAGAGGGACGCAGGGAAAGAAAGAGCCGTGCGTTGCGCTGGGCAATTTCCGAAGGGGTTGGCACAAACAAACAGCAACTGGAAGCAACTGGAGCCAATCCCCCCGCTCCCTTTGTAATGCTTTCTGACACAGATTCCCTCTCCGCGGCTGACTTTGCAAGTTTCCCCATCCTCTCCCCTCCGCGCACGGCTTCTCTTCATGCGACTGAATTATACACGAGAGGAGGGACGAGCTGGAAATTCTGGCCAAAAAAAAAAAAAAAAAGGGAAAAAAGGTGCAGATCTGTGCAGCCGGGCACCTTCAGGGCTCCTCCTGTGTGCAGCAGGACCTGATCTTGGGTCAGCAGAGAGAGAGCCTCTGGATTGTGGAACCGCTGAGAAAAGGGTCCTGATAGGGTGGGCAGGGAGCAGTGGGGGGCAGCCCGGCTGTGCCTGCAGCATTCCCATGGTGGGCACAGGGCCACATCTCCTCCACCAGCGGCTGCTGCTGTCCCAGCACGCAGCATCCACGAGGATGGAAGGAGACGCTTTCGCTTCCCCTCAGAAACGTCTTATTTAGGGCCCAGGGAAAAAAAAAAATATATGCAAATTTTGCAGGGACGGGCCTAGGAGGCTCTAAGCATCCTCTCCCCTTCCCCCATTTCTGTAGCCGAATCGGAGCAGCCAAGCGCCGAGCAGCAGCGGGACAGAACAGCAGCTCTGGATGGGAACGGGAGCTGCGGGATGGGGTGCGGGCGCACAGAGGGGACGCGGGCGTGCAGGGGAGGGAGGGCTCCCGCTCCCGCTCCCGCAGCCGGGTGGGAGGAGCGAGCTGTCACTTTTTGGTGCTGGGCAAGCCCAGCATCGCTGTCGCAGGATCACTGCCTGTGCTGCGATGAGTCAGGTTCGGCGCTGCCACGCGTTCCTCCCACCCGCCCGAGTCCCGCTGCGTGCCGGGGGCTGAGCGCGTGGGAGCTCCGCGGGGCTCGGGGTGCTGAGGGTCCGCGCTGCGCCGAGCGGGAGGCAGCGCTCCCCGGGACACGGGCACGGCCCCGCGCTGCGTCCCACCTCCTGCTGCAGACAATGAGCCCCTGCCCTGCTTCCCGAGTGGCGGCAGAACAAATAAAGCGTGCACCATATGGTGCCAAGCCCCGTTGAAATGGGGCCAAACCCGGGACGTGGGGGGGTGGCAGCCTCCATCCCCGTGCTGTGAGCTCTAGGTAAGGGTACATTTTGGGTGAGCCTCGCTGAAGCTGCTCCTTCCACCTCCCGCAGCAAGGCACAGCTCAGCTCTGTACTCCAGCCACGGCCTGCGTGTCCCCTCCCCACCGGCATCGCAGCACCAGGAGCTGCCCGCAGGAGTCCTTTCCCCATCGGAGAGTGTCGGTCTGGCACTGGGGCTGCCAGGAGGTGACACCCTGCTCCCTGCCACGGCGCAGCGTGTGACCCTGGCAGCTGGGCACCCAGCAGTCCCCCGGATTCTGACAGACCTTCAGTGGGCTTAGCAAACCGTGGCACGCCCTGGGACCCCCCCCCCCCCTCCTTGGCAGAGGTGGGCAATGCCTGTGCTTCCACCCACACGCACCCCATTCCCTCCGCAATGGCCGCAGAGGGAAGCGCTTGGCTGCCCTCCAGGCCGACCTGAATCAAAACTTGGATCTCCTGAAGGTTTTGCAGCCGTGGGGTTTGACTCTCTCCCTTGCTAATGTGAGCGGATCATTTGCACCTGAGTCATGCTGATGAGAATCGAGTAAGTTGTGCAAGCAAAGGAGTTTATTGAATCATACACAAAACTGCTGGGGCGATAGCGATCAGGCAGGGCCAGGAGCAGCATGTGGCCCTTCCCATCACCCTCCCATCGCAGAGGGCCGTGCAGGGGCTCACAGATCTGCCCCAGCTCCCAGCAAGGCGCCAGTCCTGGGGAGTGCTCCGCAGTCATTGCACCTGTGGGCACGAAGCAGACATGAGTTCTGTTGTGTTCTGTTCTGATTTGTTGGCACTCTGTGATTACGTATTGCCAATGTCGCAGGCGCTGGGGCGAGCAGGGCTGCCATGTCCTGCACAGCCTGGCTCCCACAGAGCCCCACAGAGGGTCCCTGCTGTGATGCTGTGATGCTGCCCTGGGTGAGGACACCCATGCTCATCCCAGCCCCGGCTCTCCCCCCTGCTGACATACTGTCCCTCCACTTGTTGATAAACAGAAAAAAAAAACCATACAATGGACGCATTGAAGTTGTGCGGCTGGGCAAAGAGCGCAGCAGCACCGAGTCAGACGGGGAACCTCAGTGTCATTTCTTGCTGTGTTATTTCAGATGTGGGAATAGGCCGGGACACGAGGCATAGGGCCGGGCCTGGCAGGCACAGCGGTGCTGCAGGCAGTGGGTTTGCACCCAGCGCTGTACCCAGAGCCCACGCCTGCAGGAGGTGTGTGCAGGATCGGGCCCGGAGCAATCTGTTCCCATAGAAGTGGGCGGTAAATGAATGGGAACAGGAGAACATCCCCCTGCCAGCCCCAAAGCTGGGGGCAGAGCTCTGAGCCGCCGAGAAGGCTCGAGCCCTCCGTGCCATTTCATCGCTGCTGCTCTGCGACGGATTTCCCAGGAGCACTGCAGCCTCGGCCTCATTAATTATGCAAATGAAAAGGTGTTGCCAAGGCGCCGTCCCTAGGTAGGGTCCCCGTGGCCAAGGCCGGCTCTGGAGCTGCCCGGCCGCTGCCCCTCGCTTGGGCCAGCAAGGTCCAGGAGCACATCAGGCAGGATGGATGTTTGCAATAATTATCCAGTCATCCCCTTCAAGTGTACTGCAGCCATAGCAACAGACAGATGTTCTGTCCCAGCCAGAGTCCGCAGCGAGCTGGGGAGAGAAGCACAAAAATTAACCCGTTGAGGCCCAGTGTGACACAGAATTCACGTTATCCTGGGACCGGGGTGACCTTTGGCACCCCTGGGAAGATACCAAGAAATCTGGCAAAAAAAAAACAAACCCTAACCATTTGTCCCTATAAAAAAGGAAATAGTCGCCTCAGTGCCCACTCAGCTGCTGTCTTGCTGGAGCTGGGAGGAAGGAGCAGCATCCCATCCCACGGGGCTCTCCCAGCACCCAGCCCTGCAGGATGTGCTGCTGCAGCGATGCTCACACTGCAGTGAGCCCCCCAGACAGGCAGGGCCACAGTGAGGACCATCTTCTGTCAGTTAACAGCTTTGTCTGAGCGTTTTGGCGTGAGGAGGTGGGATAGAGGCAGGCTAGGAACATGGCTGCCCTGCTGTCCCACAGTGCCCTGACCTCAGAGCACTGCAGGCAAAGCCCCTGCAGATGTCTGCAGCTGCAGCTGCTGCCAGAGCACACCCACAGCATGGATTTCAGAGGAGGACAATGGCAATGGGGGAGGACAGCCCACACAGATGCACCTATAGAGGAACGAATGACACCTAGAGGGAAGGAGAGCCGCTCCTCTGGGCTGAGAGCACAAGAACCCACATCCCTGCGCTGCTCTGAGCTCACCGTTTCACTTCCCAAACCGCACAGCTGTTTTCAATGCACATCATTTCCCTGCCACACAGACGATGAGATCTCCCTGCACCTGTCCCCTCCAGCTCTGCTCACACCACGTCCATGCAGCCGCTCCCGGACATCTCCTCCTGGCTGAGGTTTTTCTTCTTTCTCCTGAAGGACGAAGAGGAGAGCAGCAAACGCGCTGACCCTGAGGTGCAGTGCTGTATGCAGAGTGCAGGCAGGTGCCAACTGATGTCCTCACCCAGTGCAGGGATGTAATGCAGTCCCGAAGTGCAGCCCCTGCCCGCTCTGCCCCAGCACCTGGTGGGTCTCAGTCCAACCAGAAACTGCTGCACTCCTTCTTCTGCATTTTTTTCCCCTTCCCTTTTTTTCTCCTATCTTTTTTTCCCCCCACACTCACCAACTGAGCACTCACGTGGTCTGATTCCCAGAGCTCTGAAGCTGGAGTAAGAAGGTGGGAGCAGCACCTGTTATTCCCACAAATCCCAGCTCAGTCTGTAGCTCCCACTCCTCAACTTGCCTCGGTCCCAGGCAGGAGACACCAAATAATGTTTTGGTGCTGTGACACAGACAGAAATTCAATGGGCTCCAGAAGGAATGCGGGCTTTTTGCGGACTACCCTTAGCTGTTTCAACTTTTTATCTGACCCGGATCTAAATTAGGTTTTGATTAAAGTCAGGAATAGTTTCTACTTGGAAAAACCTCAGAGTTGGCACTACTGGAGAATGAGAGCCGCTGTGTGAGGAATGGACCAGCAGTGATGCCCAGTGGGATGTTCCAGGGGCGATCCCAGGGAGCTGCTGCCATGCTTTGTTAGCACCTTCCAAAGCCAAGCATGGATTTACACTACTGGTTCCTTCCTAGCTGTCCAATGCAGTGCTGCAGTTCGGTTCTCTTCCCTGTGTCCATTTCCTGACGGTCCACAAACCTCTCCCTCTCCGCATCCACCTCCGCATTGCGGCTCCCACGAAGGGAGCTGCCCAGTCGCCCAGGATACCGCTCAGTTGTGACATTTGTTTCAAAATACAACTAATCCCCCTGTGATTATTTGTTCCAAAACATCACGGTGCCCACCTGGCCGGCGCCCTGCAGCGCTGCATGGATCGGGGCCGGGTATGGAGAGCAGCTGTGGGGTCGGAGCAGAGGGGAAGGCAGGAAGCGATGGGATATCGCTGGGTTGGATCCATCCATGCACAGTGCTGTGCTGCCCCGGCCCTGATAAACATCAGCACTTCAAAGGAAGGCCGGAGTGCCACGGCGAGGAATGAAATGGCCACAAAGGAAGCATCTTTCTGGCTCCTGACAGTCGGTTTCAGGCTTATCCTCTGCAGCACACGTGTTTATCTCTCCTTTTCTTTTCCTGAAGTCCTTCCATGTGTCTCTCCTCCAAATGGGGACCCTCGCTCTTCTGCCATGAGAAGAGACCTCACAGCTCACACCGCTTACCTTCCCCACACGCTCCCCATGCTGCAGAACCCCACTGCAGCCCCTCAGCTCATCTCCCATTTCAGCCAAACCTCCTTCACGTTCCCAGCGGAGTATTTGCTGGGTGGTACAACCACTAATTCCCAACTCCCTCATTTTTATGTCTCTCCTGGTGAGAGAATGATCATAAACCAACACGACAGCCCACAGCCTGGGGTACCCTGCGTGGCAAAGCTTTACAAAGAGAAGCGATGGCCAGTTCATATTAATTGGCAGTGAGTGAGGACAACTTTCAGAGCGTGAGCAGCCCTGGACTGGCCGTTATCACGTGTTTGTGTGCAAAGGAGCCCTCAGCAGATCCTCTGCACTCAACAACGGTGTCTGTCATCCAGAACTGAGAGCCTGAATGCCAGCGCCACCAAACACACTTATTTTTTTTTCCTTTCCCCTTCTATTTTTAAGGACAAGAGTGGCCTCAATTTCATGCGTTATGATCTGGCATGTCATGAGATTACCCATGCAGCGCAAGTTAAAGCCTTGTTGGATCTGTGCTGGATTGGGACCCAAAGCAGGGAGCTGAGCTCTGGGCCCATCTATGAGGGGTCCTCCCGGAACCCCACGCAGGGTTTAGCAGTTCTCGCATCCTCCTACAGACTGAGCCTCCAACGTGCTCCTTCCTGCTCCTGCCATGGCACAGCCCTACCCACACAACGCCCCATCCTGTGCTGCTGGAGCCAGCACTGTGCAGCACCTCCCATGGCCGGGAGGCTGTCAATTCATCACTGGGGAAAGTAGAATGGGAAAAGGTCCCTGCCCTGAGCCCCGCAAGACACCCATGTGCTGAGCCTGACCTCGCCTGTGCCAGAAAGTTGGCCACTGATCCCAATCATGCAGAGCATTTTTCTCTTTTCTGCCACTTCCACCCTTCCCCAACTGCTCCTTGCAGCTGTCCCCTGAGAAAGCCGTGCTTCCACGGCTGACCGAGGCTTTAAAGGATGTCCATCTTATTTTTAGTGGTCAGCAAAAATACTGCAGCGCGTGAGCAAGTTCCTCGAGGCACCCTGTGCTGTGTGCCTTCGGATAGAAAATCCCAAACTGGGACTTCCTGCACTCCCCCTGTCCCACTCCATAGGTGTCACTCCGGGCTCTGCACAGCCTGGATGGCGGCACCGGGAAATGGCTCAGAGCCGACCAGAGACCTAACAGGGTAGAAGGGCTCAACGCGATTCACAGCGGCACGTTTCAATCATTAATTTCAGTGCTTCCGTGTGACAGACGGCACCTTGCTGTCACCGCGCCGCCTCCAGCGAGGCAAACCCAACTGTCAGCTCGGGGATGTGTCGGACGGGTTAAGGGAGCGGGGTGAGGGCAGCAAGCAGCCAAGTACCCCCGCCTGCACCTCCGTGCCCGCGTCAGCTCCCTTCTCCAGGCTCACATCTTGCTCCCACCTCCTCCGCTCACCCGTACTTCTACTGGCACGGGGCAGGAGCGTGCCACTGCCGCATACTGGCACGGCACACAGGCGTGGCACGGACGGGCAGACACGGAGCGGGCACATGGCACCACGAGAAACACGGCCCACGCGTGCACCGAGTGAGAAATCACCGGGTTCGGCGCATCCCGTTTGCCCCCGGTGCTGGCGGAGGCTGCCACCACCAGAGAACCCAGGGGGGAAAGAAGCGGGCAGGGACGGAGCCGCCGTGCGGGGCCGGGGTCTCCGCGGGGCAGCGCCGGGACCATCCCGCCGCGGAGACCGGCCGGGCCAATGCGTGCGGCGCAGCGCGGACGAGCGCGGGGCCGCCCCGGCCGCGGCGGAGCGGAGCGCGGCCCCGGAGCCCCGTGCCACCCCCGCGCGGGGCCGGGCTCCGGTCTTTGTCTCCAGCCCCGAGGCTGACAGAGGCGCGCCCGTCCCGGGAGCGGCGGTGCCTCTCTCCGAGCGCCGCGCTCAGCCCGGCCCGGGACCTGCGACGCGGGGCGGTCCCCGCCTCGTCCCCCGCGGGCAGCGCCAGGCCGCTCCGGCGGGCGGCGGACCTGCGGCTGCCGCTGCCCCGCGGCTCCTCCCCGGCTCTGCGGCTCGGCAGGTGCCCGCCTCCGCCGGCCCGCCCGGCCCCGCCGCGCCCGGCCCGCGGCCCCGCCGCACACGTGCGCCCGCGCCCCGCCGCGCCGCAGCCGGCCCCGGCCCTTTGTCTGGGGCCGACACCTGGCCCCGCGCCCCCGGGCCGGCCCCCGAGCGCCCCCGCCGCCGGCCCCGCCGCGCCGCCTCCGCCGGCCTCGGCCGCCCCCCGGCCCGGCCCCCGGGCGCCCCCTGGGTCCGGCGTCCCGCCGCGGCCGGGCCGGGCCGGGGGGCAGCGCGGGGCAGCGCCGGGGGTGGGCGAGCGCGAGGGCGGGAGGGCCGGGAGCGCAGCGCGTGCCCGCGGCTCCGGGCCGACCGCGGGGAGCACGAGGCCGGGCGGGCGGGGAGGGGAGAGAAGGGGAGGGGAGGAGAGCGCGGCTCCGGGCCGGGCGGAGGGCAGTGGGGCACCGCGGCTCCGGGCCGGCCCGTGGGAGGGAGGGGGCCCAGCGGCGGCGGCGGCGCGGCCGCTCTAACAGGTGGGATCCCGCTGAGAGGAGGAGGCGGCCGGAGGGGGCGGAGGAGGCAGGGACGGGCGGGCGGGCGGGCGGAGGGAGGGAGGGGGACGAGCCGGAGCCGCCTGTGATCCTGTGACAGGAGCGGCTGCTGCTGCTGTTGGCGCCGCCGGTGCCTCCCTCCGCCCGGCTCCCGGGTCGCCGTCCGAGCCCCGGAGCTCCCCCGCCGCGGCCCCTCCCGGGCATCGCCCCCGCAGTCCGTCCCGGGCCGCGCTGCGCCGGGGCTCGACGCGCCTCCCCGGCTCCGCCGCGCAGCGCGCAGCGCACAGCGCCCGCCGCACACCGCACGCCGCGCCGGGACAGGGCGCGGGGCCGCCGCCGCCGCCGCCGCCACCGGGCGATGCCGAAACCGCCGCTGCTGCTGCGGGGGAGCCGCCCCGGGGACAGCGAGCTGGGGCGGCAGTTCCGGGACTGGTGCCTGCGCACCTATGGGGACTCGGCCAAAACCAAGACGGTGACCCGGAGCAAGTACCAGCGCATCGCCGAGGTGCTGCAGGGGGGATCCGGCTCCGGCAGCGGCTCCGGCGGGGGGGAGAAAGGCAAGTTCCAGTTCTGGGTCCGGTCCAAGGGCTTCCGCCTGGGAAACGGCACCAGGGAGGCGACGAAGATGGGTCAAGTGGTGGTTTATGTGCCGGTGAAAACGGGAACGGTTAGTGCGCTCCGTGCCCGGGGGTCTGTGTCTGTCTGTCTGCCTGTCCGTGTCTGTCTGTCCTCCCCGGGGGTGCGGGCGGGGAAGGGAAGGGGTAGGGGGGGGTACACCGGGCGGGCACCCCCGGGGCCCCCGCCCGCGCCGCGCCGGCCCCGTCCCGTCAGCACCGGGCGGCCCAGCCCCGCCGCGCCGCCGGGAGCGCGCATGCCCCATGCGGGGCGCGACGCGGGGCCCGGCCGCTCCCGCAGCCCCCGGGGCTCCGGGCGGCGGCCTCGGGGCAGTCGCCGCGCCCCCGCGCCCCGACCCCGTCGGGATGCGGATGGCGAGCGGCGCCCGCCCGGAGCCTCGCACCCCCGCCCCCGTCCCATCCGGCGCAGCCTCCATCCCCGAGCGGGCGGCGGCAGCGGCGGGAGGGGACGGGAGGGGATCGGAGGGAGGAAAGGAGGGGGGGAGGGCGGCGGTGCCCCGCGCCCGCCGCCGCCGTGCACCTGCCCCCGCGGGGGGGCGGGGGGGACCGCGCCGCCACCGCCCGCTGCGGGCTCCCGCCGCCCCCCCCGCCCCCCACCCCCCCTCGCCCTGTCCGATCACGTTCGCCCTGCATTTCCCATCCGCCCCACGGCCGGAGACAGGTTTGCAGTCAAGGGCAGAGCGGCGGCGGGGAGGGGGCGCCGGCAACCTCTTTCCCCCCCCTCACCCCCCCCGCTCCTCGTCCGCTTCTGCCGCGCCCTGCCCGCCCCGCCGCCGCGGAGCGAAGCGATCCCGGCCCGCTGCGGCTCGCCCGGCCCCGCCGTCCCGCGGCGTTGCCCGCCCCGCGCGGCCGCTGCGGCCGTTGCCCCGGGGGGTGCGGGAGCGGCAGAGCCCGGATCAGAGCTGCCTCCCCCCTCCCCGCGCCCGCCCGTCCCGGGAAACTCCCCCGCCGGAGCCTCATTGTTCGGCGCCCCGCCGGGCTCGGGGCGCACCGGGCCGCCCTCTGCCCCCCGCCCCGCCGCGCTCGGGGCTGCCCCGCCGCCTCCCCATTGTTCCCGTCCCGAGCGCTCCCCTCGGCTCCCCGGCGCGGAGGGAAACGCGCAACTTTCGCGGCCCCCCGGCCCCGCGCGCACGGGAGC
The DNA here is from genome assembly GCF_026119805.1 of Tympanuchus pallidicinctus. Classification (NCBI taxonomy): domain Eukaryota; kingdom Metazoa; phylum Chordata; class Aves; order Galliformes; family Phasianidae; genus Tympanuchus; species Tympanuchus pallidicinctus. The sequence goes on from NW_026294722.1 coordinate 3,687,548, forward strand.
GCCCCGGCCCCGCCGCCCCCGCTGGGACCGGCCCGCAGCTACGGCCGGGGCTGCTCCGGGCCGCCGGGCACAGAAGGACTCCGGGAGAGATTTTTTTTTTTTTTTTTTTTTTTTCCTGTCCCTCCCCTCCTCTCCCCGCTGCTGCTGCTGCTGCTGCTGCCGCTGCTCTAAAGGGTGCAGTGTTTTCTGTGCACACACAGACTCCAGCATTGATGTGGCTGGAGGATGCTTCCATTGAGGGCAGCCCATCTGTGGCAAATGCTTCTAAACGCACTATTTACCTCCCATCTGGTCTGCCTTATTATTGGGGGGAGGGGGAAGGGTCATTATTTCTCCTTTTCCCTTCGTGGTGCTCAGAGGCTCCTTTCTTTCTCCCCTTGCAGCCCCCCTCCCCCATTCCATGCCCCCAAAAAATTCTTGGCGATTTTTTTTTTTTTTTTTTGAGCCGTTCTCTCAGCTCTCCTCCGCCGAGCACCGCCGAGAGCCGAACCCCATCCTCACATCCTGTGCTTCCCCAGGGTTCCCCCCACCTCTCCGTCCGCTCCATCCCACGCCATCCAAATGCTGCAGAGTCATGGCACCCCGGAGGCCGCCGCCGGGCTCCCCCAGCCTCACCACCGGCCAGACATCCCCTCCCCTTTGTCCGTGGCGGAGTCCTTAGGGTCAGGAGCTCCACCAGCCCGCTGCCAGCCTGCTTATTCCCAAAGGGCTCCCGCACAGATGAAGTTTCAGCGAGGAGCGCGTCCAGGCCCCCCACATCTCCCCCGCCACAGTCCCTGCAGGCTACAGATAGGAGCTACACCCAGGCTCCGTACAGCCTGCCAACAAAAAGCAGGCATGCCCGGGAGGGACGGCTGGATTTATTTCCAAAGGGCAAAGATATCTGTCTTTCCTGCAGCCTGTGTGCTGTACCTGCCCCGAGCTGGGACCGGCAGTGCTGTGCGGAGCCGCTCACGGGTTGCAGGGAGGAGCTGTCAGTGCTCCCCCCAAATCCTCCAGCACTGGGGATGGGGTTGGCTTCTGCCTCTCCTCTCCTCTCCTCTCCTCTCCTCTCCTCTCCTCTCCTCTCCTCTCCTCTCCTCTCCTCTCCTCTCCTCTCCTCTCCTCTCCTCTCCTCTCCTCTCCTCTCCTCTCCTCTCCTCTCCTCTCCTCTCCTCTCCTCTCCTCTCCTCTCCTCTCCTCTCCTCTCCTCTCCTCTCCTCTCCTCTCCTCTCCTCTCCTCTCCTCTCCTCTCCTCTCCTCTCCTCTCCTCTCCTCTCCTCTCCTCTCCTCTCCTCTCCTCTCCTCTCCTCTCCTCCTCCCCCCCACACCCCCAGTGCTGCTCTCTGCAGGGAATCCCACGTTGGTTTTGGATGGATGCGCTTGCTGGGTTTTGGTTTTGCCTGGAGTGGCTCTCCAATGGAGAGATAACTTAATAGGGATTTTTTTCGGCTGCTGATAATTCGGTGCTCTCCTGGTCTTCAGTGCTTTGGGTTGGTGTTGTGGGTGGATTTCATTTCTTTCATGCATGCAGTCAAATAATTTGAGCTTTTTGCTCAACAGCAAAGCGCGTTCTCTGCTTTCATGCCATTCTGCTGCTTTTCCCAAATACTCCTGGGCTGGTGTGCTGCGTGCTTTCTCCTGGCCGTGCAGCAACCTGATACCGCCCGTCCCGTGCCTGTTCTCCTGCGTCCTGCAGGTCCGTCCCACGATGGAAGGGCTGAGCAGAAATACCCTGGCTGGGGGCAGTGTGGATGGGGGCACCTTTGGGCTGCTCCAGGAGCTCCGAGGTGCCACAGCCAGAGCTGGAGGAGAGGTGCTGAGGAGCACAACGTGCAGCGGTGGGGATAAGGGCAGGCCCCCAACAGGGCTGGGGCCGCTCCTTAGAGAGGAGGGGGAAAAAAAAAAAGAAGGCAAAAATGAAAATAATGAGCCCCGCAGCAACCAGGGAGAGCAGCACCTTTTGGTTTATGCATCTCGAGCTGGCTTGTGTATTTTCAGCGCATCTGTAGCGAAAACATCATTACCGCGTGGTTATTATTTTCTCTCCCGAGGAACTTTCCCTTGCCCTCCTCCAGGCCTCTCATCAGAACAGGCCTAATCAGATTTGGGTGGCTTGAGAGCTGTGACTGTGCGCTGAGAAGGGGGCATCTGCCTTAGGTGGTGGCCGGAGCAGATGGTGGTCTTCTCAAAGAATGCACTGGGAATAGGAGCAGCAGTGCGGACGGATGTCTGGCACAGAGGCTGTTCGGATTTCTTTTTCCCAGATGAACGTCCCAAAGATGCTGGGCGTTTAACACACACAATTAAAAAAGCCCCTCACGGCTGAGGTGCGGCGGTGTGGGACGTGGCTGTGTGACAGCTCAGCTCGGGCTGGGCGCTGCCTGCAGGTCCGGGCACTGAGGCTGTGCTGAGGAGGGCAGCTTTGTGTGCTGTGTGCTGCTGCGGCGTGAACAATGGCTGTCCCAAAGTGCCCAAGGCTGCAGTTCCCTCGCTGCGTGGCGAGAGCTGAGGTGCAATGCACCCCGTTATCTGCCTGCCCCGTTGCTCGGTGGGGGCTCCCCTCATCCCAGCTTTGCTGAGAACTGGGAGAATTTGCTCATGACAAGGTGCTAAAATGCAGTTCCTTATAATCTCTTGTCCCTCCTGTCCGAAGCATTTAGCATCACTCAGGCAGTGCGACAAGGGGCAGGCAGCCCTTCAGCAGCACTGGAGCTCAGTGTGAAGCAGGGCAGGGCCAGTCCCAGACCCCAGCCCGGCTGCAGGAGGGGTCATGCCCTTCTCTCCATCAGTGCTGCCCTTCCCGTGCCCTTTGCTGGCATGGCAGCCCATGGTGCAGGCTGGGCGAGAGAGGGGCTGTGGGGAGAGGTGCAAGGAAGCCTCGCATCAGGCTGACCCATGGGGTATTGTGCAGAGCTTGGGGATTGGGTAGGCTCTGCAGCACTGCCTGCAATTTGATGTTGCTTTCCTGCTCGCTGTCTGTCCCCTGCAGAGCTGGCACGAGGTTCTGGAGTTCTTTTAGGCATTAATAAAAGGCCGATGACATTTGTGAGGGTGGGTTGCTATTGTTGTACCGGCGCGGTTCACCTATGCTGGCTCCCCCAGAACCAGGTGTTGGAAATCATTTCACAATTGCACCCGGTGAAATCCATCCGTGGGGAGGTTCTGTAGCAGAGAAGAGCGCTGTAGAGAACAGAATGAGACCAAAAAGCAAAATGGATGCAGGCCTTTCACTGGCAGCAGGAAGAGCATCACATGGGACACCAGCTCACCCACTGCAGCACATCCCCAAGTACATTTTAGTTCCCAGAGACAGGGATGCTGTGCTGCTGGAGCGTGCGAAGGCCATGATGCTGAAAGCTGCAGTGCTCGGCCTCGGGACAGCACAGCACAGTGGCAGAAAGCTCGAGCTGAGAAGCTGGGCATGCTATAAAGATGCTGCTCCAGCAGTTAATAGAGGCTATGTTTTTCCTGGTGCAAGTACACTTCAGTGCTCATATTCAGTGCCCCCCAAAGCTGCACGGCTATGACTTCCAAGAACGTGAGCCAACAGAAGGTTTTCACTATTGTGAATAACCACTTAGACCTTCTGTGGACTTCACATGATAAAAAAAAAAATAAAATTAAGGCTGTTCAGAAGAGCCTCAGACAAGGCAAATGGGCCTAAGGGCATTATCTGCGAAATAGTCTCTTACTTCTCTGGCACAGCCTTACTTAGAGCACGCAGAGCCTTCACCTGCTGTGACAGAGCCCCCCCGTGCAGGGCAGCACTGGCTTTGCAGGGAGCTGTGCCGATGGCAGGCTGACATTCAGATGTACCCTTAGGAGAGCAGCACAGTGCTGCTGGGTGTGTGGTCCTGTAACCGAACCCAGAGGAAGTCTCCTGCCACAGTATTGCTTCCATCTTCAGCCCCCATGTTTGCACGGTGCTGGCAGCAGATTTTACTGCCGAAGACTGCTGGTGCTGAGGGTGATGCTGCTGACAGTCCTGCATTCTGTGCTGGATGGCCCCAGCCTCTCCCACAGGCCTGAATGAACAGTTCCTAAAAGAATAATCTCTCTCCATCCTCTGTGCTGTGCAATCTCCGTGATTCCAGACGCACTGTGGCATTGCTGAGCTGAGAGAAGCTGAGTTCCAGGAGGATCCCTGATATTTTCTCAATGAACCACTCATATCACTGGAGAAGGGAAAAAAAGAAACAAATGAAGCACAGCTCTGTAAGACCTTGTTAAAAATGGTGCTTAAATGGAAGGGCAGGGAAGCCAGGCCCAGCGAGAAGCTGCTGGGGTTCTTCAGGTTATATCCTGTCCCTGCAAATGGCAGAGGCATGCAGGCACTTGGGGCCTTGCTTTAACGAGGAGCTCAGCACTGATGGCAGCAGCAAGGGGAAATGCTTTTAAGTTGAGGGAGGGAAGATTTGGGTTGGATGTCAGGGGGAAATTCTTCACAGAGAGAGCGGTGAGGTGTTGAAACAGCTGCCCAGAGAGGCTGTGGATGCCCCATCCCTGGAGGTGTTCAAGGCCAGACTGAATGGGGCCCTGGGCAGCCTGGTCTGGTATTAAATGGGGAAGTTGGTGGCCCTGCATGTGGCAGGAGGTTTGGAGATTCATGATCCTTGAGGTCCCTTCCAACCCTGGCCATTCTGTGATTCTGTGTTGTCAGCAGCAAGATACAGCGTGTGTGCATTATATAAACTCCATGGACAGAACAAATGGTGGGGAGGACACAGAGAACCATGGAGCATCACGGGTGCATCCATTCCCCCAGCCCTTGTCTGCATTGCTGGGACAGAGCAATAGGCACTAATTTATCTTCATAGAATCATAGAACCTTCCTTCAAAGCAAATTAGCAACGATCTTCCCCTAATCTTATATTAGCTGTGCCCACCTCTGAACAACTGGACCAAGATGGGCCAAAGTCGCTGCTGAGTTTCAGTGTCTCATCTAATTAGCTGATTGTAGCTGCGAGGTACCTGTGGGCCAGAACTGCTGTCTTTGTTGGAATGCTGCTGACTTCCACTTTTATGGCTGGTGCCAAAGAGGAGCAATTTATTTGAGAAGAAAAAGCTGCAGAATGTATGTGCGTGTATATGGGAGCAGGCAGTAATAGCTGAGGTTTGGAGTAGTCGTTTCTCTCCTGCACATCTCAGATTAAGGCAGCAGCCATTAGAAGTTAGGACAGGCTGGTTATGTTGTACCAGAACGATACAGGGCCTGTACCAGAGATGCTGTGTAAATGATTTTCCCTTCGCCCTTGTTCTGTTTCAGCTTGGCAGCCCAGGACGCAATTCTTCTCCAATCTCAAACCCTCTCCTTGCTGTCAGAGAGGTTACAGTGGGAAGGATGGGGCAGGTTGGGTGTTCTGTTTGCTAAATGTGGTGACTCTGGGCTAAAGAGTAAATTCCAACCAACAGCCACTACCCCAAAAAAGGAAAACAAAACAAAAAAAGGTAGGGACTCCTTGTTTGGCTTGCATTTGAATGATGAGTGATCTAAAAGCAAACTCTGGGTCATCCGCTCATCTGGGGCACACGAGCTCTTCTGGATTTTGGTGCTGCTGCGAGTGCTGGTGTCCATTTGCAGCAGGGCATTAGGGGGGGTCTGGCAGCACCCAGCCAGGGCAGCTGGTCCCTGTGTCGGCCGTGCCGTGCCCATTCCCGGTTGGGGTGCTGGCAGCTCAGTGCAGCAGCAGGAGGAGGAGGTCTGCCTGCACCAGCTCACCTGCGCCAAGAGCTGTGATCCAGCAGAAAGCCCTTGAGCTGGTGACAAAGGTCTGGATGTGGGCTGGAAAGTACAGTCCTGTCTCTTAGCAACTGGCTCCTACCTCTGAGCTCTGGAGCTGTGTGTGGGACAGAGAGCATCAGTCACGCTCCTGTGGCAGCAGCAGCAGCACCAAGCAGGGGATGGGGGACCCGGCCTGCTCTCACCACAGCCGAGATGCTTAGAGAAGCGCAGGCATTTCTAACACAAGCAGTCATCTGTGAGTCCTAATCAAAGCTTCGGTTTAATTGCTTTCCTCGTGCCCTGTCTCTACAAGACGAGCGGCTCGCCCATTGGCTGCCTGCGGAGGCTGCTCTGTGCTGTCCTGCCTTTTGGTCGTGGGGTGGGGACGGGGCTGGCAGGAAGAGGAGAACACGGCCCGTGTATTTCTAGAAAAATGAGGTGTCACAGGGTCCTTCCCCATTGCACCATGCTTGGGAATCCCCTGTCCCTCTCAGGGACGTTCGCACTGCTGTTTTCTGTCTCAGTGCTTGCTTCTGCTATTTCACCCTTGTGTTTCCCCCTCCTAACCAAAACCATCTCCTCACCGGTGAGCATTTCTCAGAGGCTTCCTTGCAAAACACTGTTTCATAAACATTTTCGCAAATCCTTTGCTTTGTTCTCCTAATTAACCATCCAATTGGCCCCCAATGGAGCCTTCGCCTCTCCTGTGAAGATCTCGCTTGCACAGATTATAACCTGTCAGCTGCCAATTTAGTCCTCACGCGGAGGGCAGGTTGCATTAATTGTCTGCCTCCCCTGCCCCATTTGGTTTGCCCTCCCTTTCTTCTACTCCCCAGCAGCATCCCTGCTGCAAGACAGAGGCTCGCAGGCAGCCGTGGGAGCCCAGCTGTGTGGCTGTGTGGATTTACCCATGTCCCTGACCTGCAGTGCTGTGGCTGCTGGACCAGATGTGATGGGATGCTGCTGGACCGCGTCCGACCCAAGAGAGGGGCCCACTGATTAGCTTTGCCATCACAGAGCAGCCAGCACTGAGCAGCATGCTCAACTTTGGCTTCCCTATGTGTAGCGTTGGCCGAGAGCTCAAAAAAATCTATTGGGTTGGCCCAGGTTACTTGGGAATTCCTGGAGGAGCTGGGGTCTGCCGTGTGTGGCTGTGGTGGAAAGAAGCCACATTCACAGGGGGTTTTCCCAAGTGCAGACATTGGGCAGAGTTCAGTCACCTTTCCCTCCCAGCCCCTGTGCAGGACGGCTGCCTTTTCTGGTCCCAGAGTAAATAAGTATGGTGACAACGTCAGGAGCCCACTGTCACTGGGGGTGGGTGCTGCGTGTTTTGTTTTGTTCAGCATCACTAAAGGTGGTGATGGAGTCCAGTGTAATTGCTGTGGCTTGGCACTGCTTTTGGGGTGAAGACAGAAGAAAGGCACAGCATGCTTAGGTCCTCAGTGCCCTTATCTGGTGAGGAGGGTCAGATCTTGGAGGAGGGGCTGAGCCCCCCCACACTCCCAAGCTGTCAGCATGTTCTTAGGGTGGCCCATGTCCTCTGCATCACTGGGGAACAATGAGCTGACACCAGGACACCATCATCTGGGGCTTGGCCCCAGCCTGGCCTGACCTTGATTTGCTGTAGCATCATTTGTAACTCACTTTACATAATTTTGCTTGCCCTGACGAGCACTGCTGCGCTCTGCCTCCTCCCACAGAGTTCCATTTTGACATAGCCATGTCCTAATGCAGGTACGAGGATGCTGTGTGGCTGCCCCAGTGCTGCTCAGTCTGTTCCCAGTTGGAACAAGGGGTGACCTTACTGTAAAGGGTGACCTTGCCTGTTCCTCTCCATCTGAAAGGTTTTACTTTGGATGTGATCTTTGTTAGATTCCTGCCACAGCGCTGGGAAGGTTGTTTGCAGCAATGAGCTGCTGTAGGGAAGAGCCACCTTTAAGCATGTTCTTAGCGTTGCAGCGATGTATTTCAGTATTATCTCTATATTCAATATGTAATTTTCAGTATATATCTGTAGATTTGTTTTGGAATGCTACTTAATGTGCTCTTCCAATGCTGTTTTATATGTTCTTCTAACTACAAACCCAGTTTCTCCCCATCCCCCAGCACACCTCCCCAAACCACGTAAAACAGATCCAAATGACATTAAGCAATTGTTACAGATCGATGTATATATAAAAAAAAAAAAAAGCCCCAAACTCACACAAACTCTGCTTAATTCAAAACAGTCAAAACCACTGCAGCATGACAGCAGCCACTGGACCGCAGTGTCGGTGCCACCTGTGCGGCAGTGCTGGGCGTTGTGTCACAGGGCTGCCCCGATCCTCACCCAGCCCAATGCAATGGAAGCAGAGCCAAGCCCTGCTCTGGGCACCCTGCGCTTTGTTCCCTCGAGGCTGATGGCTCTTGCACCCCATCACCCCTCTGCAGGCTGCATCAGGCCGTGCTGAGCCATGCCAGGCTGCCCCAGGCTGTGGGGCTGCGGGGCCCAGCAGCGTGCCATCCCCCACCTGGTACAGTCTTTCAGGTTTTCAGATTCCAGGCTGCAGCTCCGTTGCCCTGCATCCAGCAAAGCATCCTCTGCTCCCTTGCACCCGCTGCACCCCACCGGCAGCACCTTGGCACCCACAGATCCTGCACCCCACCTGGGCCCTCCCCGCTGCCGTTTCCAGGCTCGCCCCTCCCAGGCAGCTGCGTTTTCATGCAGAGCCCTGGGAGCTGGCAGAGAAATAAGCTGAGGTCAGAGCAAAGGGCTCACAGAGACGGCTCAGCTGTGGCTGCTGGAGGAGCAGCTTGCTCTGCGAGGCCACTGTCCCCAGTGAAAGGCACACACCTCAGCTTTGTTTGCCATCTAAAAATAATGCGCTCGGCTCCCCCGGACAAGGAAGTATTTACCTTGGGAAGAAAAAGTATTGTGTGCCATGCTGCTTAGAGGAACAATGCAGGGCAGCAGTGCTAGGCTGGCAGTGGGCGCTGGGCATGCTGCTCTGCAGGGCTTGGCCAGAGGAAGCGTGGAGCCCAGGGAGCGCTCCTCCATCTGCCCTGGGACTCTCCCACAGGAATTGCCCCTCCTGGGCTGTGTGGGGATCCGCTGGGCTGGTTGTGCTGCAGGGAGGGGACTGCTACACATCTGCTTGGTACAACGTGCTGTGCAAGTGCGTAACATAGAGAAACATTACCAGCAGTTTAGCTACTGCTTCTCCTCTGTTTTCCCATCCGATCTGTGCAGGAAAAAATAGAAAAATCCAGGAGAAAAAGGAGCAAAATCCTGAAGAGGGAGATTTGCCATACTCCCCCAATGAGTTCTGTTTATTATTAGTAGTGCAACTGATGCTTTCCCTGGCTGAGCATTTCCCCAGGGCCTGTGCCTGAGGCACGCACCTTACGAGGGACAGGAGGAACAGGGAAGCTCTAGGAAAGGAGCCCTTCCTCCCTTGCAGCATTAGCCGAGGGAGCCTGCTGTGGTTTAACATATCCCCCGCAAAAGCTGCTTTCATCCTACACCTAAATACCATGAGGAGTGAACTTCCTAAAGCCCTGGAGAAACCTAAATATAGAAGCCAATCAAGGGCTGACTTCTCAGAGACGAGAACCACCAAGAACTGTTTCTTGATCAAAAGTTGTAAGGGTCCATATTGGGGTGAAGCATCCGGCCCGGTGCTGAGGGCTGTGCAGCAGTGGGCTCACAGCACCTGTGTGCATGGATGGCACGAGCTGCATCCTTCAGGGCTCTGAAGGGGATTGTTCTGATGTGCAGCAGAACCTCACTTGCTGTGTGTTACCACTTTTGTCCTCTGTAAGTACCCACCGCTTTTTCCTCCCAACTGATCATTTTTTGGGAGAAGAATGAAAAGATTTCCCTAGAACGAAACACAACTGACAGGAAATTAGAAAGGCACAACACCGAGCTTGCAAATCTCCAAGCAGGTATTTGGCAGCACAGCAGAGGGAACTGTCACGGGCAGCTGGGGGCTGCTGATGGCAGATGGGAGCCTGGTCCCAACCTGCAGCGTGGCACACAGAGGGGCCGGTGCTGCCCCTTGTCCTGACTGTGTGAATGTGACCCGGGGGGGAAGGTGGCTCGGTGCAGCCATGCCGTGCGGGTGTCCCTGGGGATGAGCGTGACAGCGTCCTCAGATAGCCATGGGAAATGAGAGCTTAACGTGCTGAGAGAGGCTGTGCCGTGCAGCGGGAGATGCTGTGTCCCAGATGAGCATTTTCACATGAGCAGGAAAGGGCAGAGGGTCTGCTGCACGGACAGCACGCGGAGCTCAGCCATTACCAGGCCGTGCAGTGCCAGGAAGTGGCTTTCTGCTCGCAGGAAGCTCAGTTCGGCTGCTATCAGCTCCGTGCGCTGGAGCCGTTATCTGCCGCTGAGCACAGCAGATGGGGAAGCAGCTCCCTCCTACCCCGCTCCCTCTCCTGCACCCCCACGGCCCTCGTGTGACCCCGCTGAGAACAGCCACCGCTTTCCTGGGGAGCGGTGAAGCGGGGCTCAGCGCCCTGCATGGGGGCAGGGATTGCCCCGAGTGAAGGCGGGGCCCCTCCTGAGCTCCTTTCGGGCCCGTACACCACGTCCAACAGCAATGACGGCCGGGGAGCCGCACCCCTGCCTCGCTCAGGCCGAACCCGTCCCAGAACCGAGCGGGGAAGGGCCGTGGGGTCGGCCGGCTCGGCAGGGCACACGAGGCAGGCCGGCTCCGGTTTCGCGCAGGGCGGACGGGGGGTCAGCGCAGATCAGGTGGCAGATCTGCCGGCCCTCGGCCTGCCGCCCCGCAGCACGCGGCGTTCGCCCTTCGGCCCCGCTCCCTCCGCTGAGGAACGGAACCCGAGGGCCCGTAGGACGAACGGGGGCTGCCGGCCGACCCGCGGGGCCCGGTGCGGGCCGGGCCGCGAGCTCCCCGCGGCCGCCCCCGCCGGCCGCCGCCTTCCCGCCGCGAGGCGGAGCCGCCCGGCCCGGCCCGGGGGAGCGGATTACCGCCGGCAGCGCGCGGCCCCGCCGGTTGCCATGGCGACGCCGCTACCTGCCGCCGCCGGGGCCTCAGCCCGGGCCGGGCGGGGGGGAGCGGCCCTTCCTCATCGCCGCCGCGGCAGATGGCACCGCCGGGCCCGGCCTGGGCGCTCCGGGGCGGCCCCGGCGGAGCGCCGAGAAGGGAGGGAGAGAAGGGGACGGCCGCGCCCGAGCGGTTGGGTCACGGGGGACTGGGGCGAGAGGGCAGGGCGGCGAGCGGAGAACAAAGGTGCGGGGAGGAGAACCGAATGGCCTCGATGTGCGCGGGGAGCGGAGCTCGGCGATGAGCTGCAGGGTGCTGGGGCGGGGAGGAGATGCGGGGGCTGAGGAAGGCCGCTGGATGGGGGTAAAGCAGATGTGAAGTGTGAAACGGGGGCGAGCGAGGAAACGAAACCAGAGGGAAACAAAGGGCTGCGGGGAGCAGAGGGCCGGTGGGAAACGTGGGAGAAAGGGGTGAGGAGGGTTAGGGAGTGATGGAGGTGGGGAGAGGGGAAGGAGGGAGGTCTGCAGGAGACGGGAACAGGAGGGTGGGAGGGGGAATGGAGGGCAGCTCAGGGCAACGCAGGGAGCCTGGAGGTGTGAAGGGCTGCTCTGCCAGGCTCCTGCTGGCACTGCCGCGTCTGCAGGCTGAGTTCTGCTCCTGAGTCTTTTATGCACTTTGGGGGCAGGCAGCTTCCAGTATAGCCCCAACACCAGAAGGGGGCAAAAGCATCCCTTGTTCTCATCTGCCTTCATCCCAACTGATTTTTATTGCTTTTTAAACCTAATGGCTTTTAAGCCGTTCTGAGATACTATGGGCTGTGACTCATGCCTTGAATTCTCATGAGCAGTGCTGGTGTGGAAGGAAGAAAGAGAGGGGCACAGGCCCTTGGAGAGGTAACACATAGCACATGTGTCCTCTTAAATCCTGAGTCAACATTTGGTTATATTGCCACTGATGAACCTTGGTAATCCTAGAATCACCAACTCGATATGGCTTCTGATATCCAGTGGATTTGATGCTCACACCTCACCTGCTTCCCAGAACTGAATAAGCATCACAGAGAGCACGATGAGGGGACGTGGAGCCCTTAGCTGCAGGCATTGTAAAACCCAGGAGGAAACAGGCAACCACCAGCCCTGCAGGGGTGAGGCTCTCTGTTGGTCAGGTGGCCCCGGAAACAGTGGTTTGCATGTGCAGTTGGTTGCAACCTCAGTTTTGAGGGCTCTGCTTGTTTTGTCTGCCTGTCCTTTTTTTCCTGGTGCAGTTTCCTTTGTCCCATTTCTCTAATTATCCTCATTTCAACCCTGCTCTGAGGATTATTGGTCAGTAGGAAGGCTCCTAATGCCTGCTCCTCCTTGGCAAGGGAGTACCCATGCCCTGGATTAAAGTGAAACTCCCTGAACAGTGACAGAAGAAATTAGATCTATTCCTCAGAAACCCTCCCTCAGGCAAAGTTCCCCGACCCCCACCACGTCAGCCCTGCGCCGTGCCCCTTGTGTTCGCTCTCAATATTCTCTTTGTTGCAGCCACCTTTATATAAGGCTCAGTTGGGGCACCCAGGGGAAGGTGGTGGTTGGGTTGTGGAGGAGAACCCCTGTGGTCACGTGTACAGTCAATAGGTGTACAGTCAATAGGTATACAGAGGTTAGACTTATTAAGATTAGTGCAATGGAAAGATAATCAAAATAGATGGAAATGCTCACCAGTGTCGTAGGCTCACAGCAAACTCCACAAGGAGCAATCTCCAAAAAGAGATCCTTCCTCAGTGGCAGTCAGCACTTATATAGGATCTTGGAGAGCTGCAGCCAGGCTCCATCCCTTCCGGTAGCACAGGTGAATTGCCTTCACCTGTGTTCCTCCAGCTGACTCATTGCTTGCCTCAGGTGGTCAATCAGAGGTTCAGGCTGTGATCAACAGTTCCCATACATCATGCCATGCATGAGTGCTCTGCTCTGCAGTTGGGGTGAGGAGCTGACCGACGCTGCTTCCCAGTTTGTGGGAGTCCTCAGCAGGGACCATTGCTCTGAAGGATTGGGTTTTTTTAAGATTCCGATGACTGGAGACTTAACAGCATTTATTCGATCTGTAGGCTGTGTGGGAATGTAAAGCCCATCCACCAAAAGCAACAACAAAACAATAAAGGCTGGGAGGTGGGATATTCCCTCTGCACGCAGACCTCTGCCTGCATTCACAGATGTGAATGCACATGAAATAGATAGTTTGCAGGTCATTTAGATCATGGAATCATAGAGTGGGTTGGGTTGGAAGGGACCCCAAAGCCCCTCTGCCTCACCCTCTGTTGTGGACTGGCTGCCCCTCCTTGCCCCCCCTATCAGATCAGGCTGCCCATGGCCCATCCATGGCCTTGGGCACCTCCAGGGATGGGCACCCACACTTCTCGGAGCAGCCTGTGCCAGTGCTTTGCTGCCCTCCAAGTAAAGAATTTCCTCTTCACATGTGACCTAAATCTCCCCTCTTTTTGTTTAAAGCCATCTCCCCTTGTCCTGTCACTATCTGCCCATGCAAGGTCAGTCTCCCTCCTGTTTATAAGCTCCGTTCAAGTACTGGAAGGCTGCAGTGAGGACTCCTCGGAGCCTTCTCCAGTTTGAACACTCCCAGCTTCCTCAGTCTGTCTTCATAGGAGAGGGGCTCAGCCCTGTAAGTGCAGATTGCCGTTCACCAGCCTGCTGTGTACAAACTGGGCTGCATCTGTGCGCTTCTTTTCAGAAAGCAAGCCTCAAAGGGGTGTGTTGTATATAGGAGTATTTGTAGGAATGTGTGTATAATATATCTTTATATAAATCCTATGCTGGCGTATTTCATGGCGCAGCCTGAGCAGCTTCCAGAACCCTCCCCTGGTGCTGTGCTTTGTGCCGGGAGCGCCCGGGCAGCCCCACAGCCCCCCTGCTATGCGAGCTCGTTCTGCTCCTTGCAGCCAGCTTGGAGCAGCGCTGCTCCGCGCTTCCCACTCCCACCAGTCTGTCGCCACGCTGAGCTGCATGCAGCCTCCTGCTCCCCGGCACATCCTGACACAAAGAGCTGTGCTGCCGCTGCCAGCGCTCAGCTGCTCCGCGTGGGCGAGGGAGGGAGGGTGCCGCGGGAAGGTCAGCGCGGGGAAGGAGGGCGATGCCGCCTCGTTCCCTTCGGGGCCGCATCCTGGCATCGCCGTGCAATCTTGTCCTGCTTATTGGTGGTGTTCAAGGGGACTGCCTTCAACCCTACTCATAGCACGCGCATTCCAGGGGTTCCCGAGGTGGTTTAGCACCCTGCGGGCCCAAAGAGCTTCCCCTGCCTATTCCCAGCCTAGCAAAATTACAAAAATTACATTTCTCGCTTGGTTGTGACTCTGGATGTTGTGATTCTGGACCCTTCTCTTGTTTTTATTCCTGGCCCAATTTCCCTGGCAGCGTGAGCAGCAGAGCAGCAGCAGCAGCCACTGCCCTGACCACAGCATCCTCCTCCCGGAGCTCTCACCCCCCCCCTTCCCCTGCGCCCGCGGCAGCTCGGGGCCAGCATGCTGCAGCTCTGCCCCCGCCATCGCGTTAGCCCCGGGCCCATCTCGTCACCCCTGTCACCCACCGCTGACACTAACTCGACTTGCCTGCACTGTTGTAGGGGGCAGATGGACTGTCGGAGCCCGAGGGCATCTCTCTGAAACGCGTGGCTGTGGTGGAAGATTTCTTTGACATCATTTACTCCATGCATGTGGAGAGTTCGACGGAGCCGGGCAAAGCACCCAAACATGCTGGGCAGAAGAAAACCTACCGAGCGGTGAGACTCCCTCTGTGGGGGGACGGGCACAGGGGACCACTGCTGCTCACAGGGGAGGCCGGAGGCAGTGGGGCCGCTCGCCTGCACGAGGAGGCGTGAGAAAGGGGCTGCTTAAAGGCACAGCAGCTGCGCCAGGGAGACGGGAAACGGGGCCGCAGCAGCAGCACGGCTGCTGGAGGAGGAAAGACCAAATGAATTATACAAAGGCAACTGTACATGTCTGGGGGAAAAGGGAAAAAAAAAAGAAATGCTCAGTGTTGCTGATGTGAGGGGATGTTTACCCAGACCCCCCCCCCCGCTGCTCTGTGCCATCTGCCTCCCCTGTGCCATCCGCTGTCCCCAGGGCCTTGGGGCAGCAGCAGCCAGGGAAGGGCCCTGGGGCTCGGCTGGAGCCCAGCCCTGTGCTGCACCACAGCATTGCCCTTGGCTCCCTGCTCTGCAAAATGGAGGCAGCTCCCGAGTTGGGTCTGCTCAGGTGCTCCCCGGTGCTGAAAACCAGATCTATCCATCCTGAAACCACTCTAGTTAGGTCAGGCATAATTCTGCTTGAAGTGTGCTTCTCCAGGGAGCTTGCCGTTTCTCCTGACTCTGCACAGCCCTTCGATGCAAATATTTGGGCTCTTCTGGTGCAAGAAGATCTTGAATTCACGGTCCAAATCCAAGCTGCTCTCACAAATCCTGCAGCCTAGGACTTGGGTCGCTTGGAGACATGTGGCTGGCACAGCTCACGCCTGCTACGTGCCTCCTTTTAGGGAGCTGCCTTGCTGTGTGCTCACCCTGGGGCTGTGCAAGGCTCAGTGCAGGGCTGGGGGCTGTCGTGTCCCATTGATGCTGCACGTGACATTGGCTGTGCAGCCCCCACCCTGCGGGTCCTCTCTGCTGTCACTGCACAGTGCTTTGTGCCCTGCAGACCACACCGACCCTTCCCTGATCCCTTTGCTTCATCTCTCAGAAGCACAAAGCCGTGCCCTGGGAGCAGGCTGCATCCTGCTCAGCACGCTTCCCTCTCGCCCTCCCTCCCAGCTGAGCTCCTCCCGCAGCACAGCATGGCACCCAGGGGCCTCGCACTGCGTGGCCACATCCTGCCGGCCCCTCCTGCCTCCCTGCTGCCCTCCATTTGTGATTAGAGAGGCACTGGAGAGTTTGCCCTTGTCCCTGACCTCCGGAGGGAGGCAATCAGAAAGGGAGTTTGGATGGGAGATAACTCATCAGGGAAGCTGTCTGCTCTGCAGAGCATCAAATCAGCTGAGAAATAACAACTGTATCACTAAAATTAGCTGAACGTTTGCAGCGGGAGCTGGGGCTCTGCTGGAGCAGAGCAGGCAGGGACGCAGGCACAGCCCTGCTCGAGGCGGAGGGGCAGCCACCGCGCCGCATTTGCCAGCAGCAATATTCAGGCCCTTCAATGTCAGCATTTCTGCGGGTGCTCCGAGTGCTGGAGCGCTGATAAATACCTCACAGAGGCAGCGGCAGAGCCGGGCATCCCTGCAGTCACAGCAGAGCTGGATAGGGCTGCATCTAGGCAGGAGAATCCCATGAGGACCAAGCACTGCATCCTCCATTTGGCTGCTGGGACGAGGTCCCTGCCTGAACTTTCCACCCGCACGGCATTTACGTGTGCGCCAAAGGCTGGGCTCTGCTGCCGCTCAGCGGAGGTGGACGCCTCTCTCTGCTGGGCCTCAGGGCTCTGCTGCTTCAGCCAAGCCCCCCGCCCTGCCCAGGCTGCGCTGCTTCCACGAGGCTTTTTTTTTTCCCTTCGTTTTTTTTCAAGAAAGCTTAAACGTCACCCCTTCCCGTGAGGTAGGAAAAATGCTTGGAATGTGTGCGTTTTTGATTTTGTTATGAAATAGGTGGGAGGATGGTGCCTATGGGCCAGAGGAGGGGGCCGGAACGTCCCTGCTCTGCCCTGCTGTGCTGTTTCCCATTGGAAGCCCCGCTTCTGCCAGGCTTGCCGCCCGAGGAGAGGCCCAAACAATTGGATTTCTGTCTGCTTTATGACCCCACTTGTAAGTGCTGTGACCCCTGTTGGGGTCATGGCCCTGGTTTGGGAACCGCTGTGCTGGGACAGGGCCTTCAGACCAAATGCGATGGGTGATTAACCGTAGGAGCCAGCCCCAAAGTAAGAGGTGGACTCCCCACCCTCTTAATGTCTTTCAATTAAGACCAGATATCATGCTGGAAGTTGTTTCATAGGCAAAGCACTGGCTGCTGAGCTGCAGGAGAACCTGGGATAGGTTCCCTGACTTTGCTGTACAGGTTTTGTGGTCTCTTATGGCCTTACAGAAATCTTTACGTTAAAATCACATCCTCCCTTCTGAAAATAATCTAGGCTTGGTCTTTATAAACGCTGTGATCTTGCTGCTAATGGGGACTGCTTGGAACAGAGGGCTCCTGACCTCCAGGTGCCTTCTGTGGGTGCTGAGGTCTGGATACAGTGTTCAGGGATCCAATTTTAAAAATGCATCCTCAGCTGTTTCCCACAGTTTTCCCACAAAGGTTTAGGACTTTATTCATTACTATTTGTAAAAATGTTTTTGATTCCCTAGGTAAAATATGTCACAGAAGTGCAAAGTGTTATGAACAGTAATTGATTGCCATTGTGGGAAAAAGTGACCTGCCCTTCCAAAAGATTAATGCATTCTTCAGGTTAGCAGGGCAATGGTAATTAGCAGTGAAACAGAGCTGGAAAGCCCTAACTTTCTCAGTCAGTCCTTACACAACCATGACTTCTCTCTGCTCAGAGCCCAAGCAGAGCAGGAAGGAGTTTCTGGGCAGGAGGGGCTGCATAAGAAGTCCACAGATGGGGTTCAGGAGCAGCACGCTGCTGTGTTACGGTGCTCAGGAGCTTTGTACAGCTGTGTTCTGGGATTCAGGCTAAGAGGGCAGTGCTCGTGCTGCGTCCCAGCCCTCAGGCATTCCCTCCCAGCACATACAACCCTTTCCTTATTTTCCCAGATCGCAGAGACCTATGCTTTTCTCCCAAGAGAAGCTGTGACCAGGTTCCTGATGAGCTGCACAGAGTGCCAGAAGAGGATGCATTTCAACTCCAACGGACTGGAGCCCAAAGGTAAAGGCAAGCAAACTGTGCGAGCGGAGCCAGCAGTCACCCTACACTGAGAGCTGTCAGTGACTGCTTCGTTCATGAGATTTGTCTCTGCCAAATGCATTTCCTAACCCTGTGTATTTTCAGTGTGCTCTTACAGCAAAGCTTGGGGAATGGCTTAAAGTCCATTTGTCCATCGCTGTTTGGGCGCTGTTTTTGGCAGAGGCAGTGGGATGGGGCTGCCCAACCCAGCTCTGCTTCTGAGCAGTTCCACCACTGGTTCCCCTTCTCCAGTGCAACCCCACAAAGCCTGGGTCAAAAGCACTGCAGCTGTGTCTGCCATCAGCTCATAACTGTACGTGGGTAGAAGCTCAGATCTCTGGAAAAACCTGACCTAAAGTTTTTTTTTTTTTCTTTAAACTATTAATTTGGTAATGAAAGACAGTGAATCTGTTTGAATAATTGAGGTTTCTGATAAAGAAAAAATTGGCAGTAATTAATAGATACGCACGTCGTGATCCCATTTTGGATAACAGAAAATGTTTTGGTAATCAAAGTTATATTATGCCTGTGTATACAACCAATTAGCATGGTGACTGTGGTAGTTAGCTCATTACAGTTCTTTTATAGAGGGAGCCAATCTGCAGCTCTGAGGCCTAGGAGCTATGAGCAGAGCATAAGATGGGACCAAGTTTCCTTCTAGAGAAGATGGTTAAGTTTGATGTTTGGATGGGTTTTCTTCTGAATTACAAACTCGTTTACCTCATCAAGTGCAAAGCTCTATTTTTCAGAAACTGCCCCAGATAACCCCCTGATGTTTATTAGCCCAAGCTCCATCTGCACAGCACCTGCCCACCCTGCTTGCTGAGGACCCACTTTCAAATTAGGTCGAGGGAAATTTTGGCCTTTGGTCTCTCTGGGGGTGAACCCAGCTGTTACACCAAGCAGAGCATTTGGCTTGACCCTGAGCAGGGAGCAAACAACTGTCACAAAGTTTTCCAGTTCTCTTGGAAGTAAACCCAAAAGGAAGAGAACAGGCATAGAAGCCCTTCTCCTTTCCCACCAGAAATGGAAGGACAGAAATGCCCTTCTGCTCAGAATAGCACCTAAATAGTGACTTAGTACCTGTGAAACCACATAGAGTAGATTAGATAAGATTACTTTTACTGGGGAGGAGTATCTGATTTCACTACTACGTATTCCACAATTCATCTGGAGCAAACCACCTACAGAATGGTGGGGTCATAGGGAAATTGCCTGGGTGTGTGTGCATGCACACAGACTGACAGATGTACGTAATGTTTAACGTGGTGAGAAAAAGAAATGAAGTCATTCCTATCTACTTCTACCTGTCCATTAAGCAAATCTCAACACACTTCTATGTGATCAGAAAAATCCCTAATTAAACATACCTGACATTGAACCCTGCAGGGCACTCACATAATTCATAGAAGAAAATTATCTTGCGCCTGGGAAGCTCTGAACATTGGGCTTCAGTGTGGCATTTTTACACTGTTATTAAATTAGGAGTAATTCCAGTGGAATTATACAGACTTGGAATTAGGATCCAAACCATTTCACTTCAGCTTTGCCTTTTTTTATCCGTATTTCCAACACTTGGGGTCTGTGATACAGTATCTTCTGAAGAGGAGCTAAATGATTCCAGTTGCCCCTTTTGTGACACAAGGTATGAGGATTATACCTATGGAGTCCCCCAGGCCCTTCACAATGAAGGTTTTCTTTCTTTTCAGTTAGCTTAAATAAAAAACCCAGACATTTTGGTTTCTCAGGCACAAGTGCTTGCCTGCTGCAGCTGTCCAGATTCACTGGGCATTCGTTGCTGTTGATGGGATGGCTGCATGTTTACACCAGGATGGTTTCAGGCAGGGCTGAGCACTGAGGTCCTTCTTCCAGCTCCTGTCTGAGGGTGCTCAGCTGTTTCCCTGGAGCCTTGCTCGCTGTACAAGCACTGAGCAGAGGAGATTTTGTTCCTGGGAGCTCTTTCCTTGCTCTGAGATTTTAGCATCTCTTCGTCACAAGCTGATGTCCTTGCACAGCAGAAAAATGGCTTATTTTGCTTGCTTAATGTATACAGAGGAATGCTTGTCATTAATTTGTAGGTCAAAGCACGATGGAGAGCGGTGATGCACAGGCATGGAAAAGAGGCGAGGGGTTAGTTTACAAGATTCCTGAGTTTACAACATTCCTAAAAGCTGTGCAGCTCCATGTGTGTGCAAGCCAGCGACCCGAGTAGTTGTGGGTATCCATCAGCTATCCAGGATGCTGCAGCTGCCCAGGACCTGAAGAGCAAACTCTGCATTTCCATGGATCTTAACCAGGCTCTTGCAAAAACTATGTAATGTTTAAGTCAGCTATGGACAATATGCTTTTGGGTCAGGTCATTTCTTAATCAGACACAATAGATCTGATATTTCCAGAGGTGTGAAGCACCTTCGGGTCCGCTGAGTTTCACTGGGCTTTTGCAATATTCAGCATTTCTGAAAAGCAGCCCCATTAGGGCTGGCTGATGGATTTTCTGAGGTGCTGTAAAACATTTTGTGAAGGCCGTTTGTAAAAGGGGCTGTGTCAGAGGTGCCTGTGAAACTGGTGACCCCAGAAAATGCAAGGCAGGCACTGAGGTTCTGAGACAAGAAAGGAAAACTCCCACTGCCAGTTCACCTTCAGCTCCTGGAAATCCTCCTTTGCTGCTATTGGAGCTTGTGTTCTGGTGGGCAGAACACGCAGCCTTTGGGGGTTTGCTGGGAAGCTGGGCTTGTCCTCTGGTGCTGGCAAACATCTGTACAAAGGCACAGAGATTTCCCTTTTCACCAGCATCTTTTCCTATGGGAAAAGGCAACTTTCCTCTTGAACACGCACAGTCATGTAAAGATTGTGACAGAAGAAATAATTACAGAGGTCTCCAAGTCCTGCATGCAGAGCTTCACAGCGATGACCACAGAGCTGAGAAACGTGAACTCAGAAATCTCACGGAGGGTTTGCCTTACTGGGAGTTGTCTAGGCTGGGTGGAAAGGGGATCTGTAGGAGCAGGCTGGATCCAGAGTGATCTCTGGAGTTCAGTGTGATGCAGGCAGAGGAATCGACAGGAACTATTTAAATTAGAGGTTTTTAAAATTAAGCTTTTAATGTATTTTAATGAGGGTGTTAAAAATAATCTTCATCAGCAGATAGAGACACTTAATAAGTTGCCTTAATGATAACCCCTACCTGAGGGAATCCCAGCAAAACTGATGAGACTTTGCTATGCCAAAGCAAACTGGAAATTCCTGATCACCCTCTGCATCAATCCCATTTGCATGGAAGTGTTTCTGAGACCTTCAGCAAGGCTGGCTTTCTTCCTCTGTTAGGTTTTAGTTTGGCAGACTGAAAAATTATTCCAGTATTGTGTGGGCTTTTCATAGGTGTGACAGCAGTGCTTTTTTTTTCCTGCAAAACATCTGTTCTGTAATTATCCTCTGGGTTGTGTTCGTGTGGGAACCTCAGCTCAGTGGGCACTGGCTCCAGTTAGGGGTTTTAAGTGCTTCTAATACATACGTTTGATCATGATGGCAACGCGTCGCAGGTTTGTGCTCCCACGTGTCTGTATCTGAACAAAGTTCTTTCTCTGTTCTTCAGAGAGCGAACCACCTTCCTCTCTGGTTTCTGGGATCATCGACTACAACATGCCTCTCACCTCTACTTATCTGAAGCAAATGAAGCTGCGGGTGATGAATTCACAGGAGCAGGTGAGTTATGCCCCTGCCACGGGGCGGTGCAAAGCACGAGGCGGGTTTGTGCCCCTGGGGCTTTTGGGAAGACGTTTGGAAGATGCTTTTGGAAATGTTGTGTTTGTCCAGGTGGGGCAGGCTTTGACTACATACTACCAGTGCTGGTCCATGGAAGCGGGGTGGTGTTGCTGTTATGGACTGTAGCAGTCTGCTTGTTCTTTAGGCACGTGGTTCTACTATGAAGTCTTAAAAATACGTATGGGGAATAGGAATTCATCTCCTTACCTCCTCGTGTTTTTCTGGGAGCCTTTGCAGGTGGGGTGGTTGTGGCCAGCAGCTCGGTGTGGCTCAGCACCATCTGCCCTCACGTCATGCTGGGAGGGAGCTTGGTTGGCTGCTGGGGGTGTCAGGCCACTGCATTTGGATTTGGAGCAGAAGGGGCAGAATGCCACAGGATTAAACCCAGGCTACGCAATTTTCTGGAGTTCTGCAGCTGCAGAATTAGCAGTGGGAACCTCTGTGCACCATGGAAACAGTCTATAAAAAGCAAAGCATGTTCTGCTCACTCCCCACAAATCGGCACTGGGAGCCAGTGCTGGATCTGCTTTCCAGCACACCAAAACCTCAATCTGATCTCGTACGTCGCTGCCAGTTCGCAGGAATGAAAGAGTTTGCATTGTGCAAGGGAGGGGAAGACTGCTGATAGCTTGAGCTGTGAAGTTGTGCCAACGGATGCCTTTTATCTGGGGGCAACCCGAGGGGGCATCGCTTAAAGAATCTGGTGCCAGGGTGTGAAGCTGCAGATGTTGATCTGCCGTCAGGAGCGAAGGGCTGGGCACAGAGCTCCTCTGGCACTGCAGCAGCGAAACCTTCCTGAAACCTGACATCTGGCAGGAAGCACTGCTGCACCTCGCAGCGTTTCCCTTTGCGTGTGTTGGACACTGAGCAAGCTGGAGGTTGTGCCCGCAGCAGCAGAGCTGCTCAGAAGGAGCTGGAGGCAGAACTCTGGACAGCTCCAGCCCGGGGCTGTGGGACCCGCTTGGCCACGCAGCATCAAGGGCTGCCCTTCTTTGGTTGCTGGGTCTGGGTGCAAATCAAAGCAGAGCTGTGATTGCAGACCCTGCTGCCGTGCGTGCCGTTAAGCAGCAGCCTTTTCCTCACCAAGGACTGCAGGTCACGCTTTTCAGAATTTGAGGCAGTTCCTTCAAGTTAAGTTTGGCACGTATGTAAAAGACAGCCTGAGGGGTTTGCGTACTCACCACTTAGACCTTTTCCACTGATAGGATTATTCCTCTTGGCCCCTGTATAATGAACATACAGATGCTATAGTCATGAGATATACCAGAGAGCTTGGCTACGCAACTATGCTAAAACAGAATAGCTAGGATGCTTACCTGTATCCTAGGCTCACTGTGAAACCCCAGAGGAGGAGATCTCCAGAAGAGATCCTCCCACACTGGCAGTCAGCTCTTAAATAGGTCTAGGAGAGGTGCAGCCTGGCTCCACTCCTTCCGGCAGCACAGTGAATTGCCTTCACCTGTGCTCCTGTGGCTGACTCAGGTGATCAATCAGAGGTTCAGGCTGTGATTCAGCAGGTCCCATACACCCCCAAAGCTCCGTTCAGGAGATGTATGCCATGAGGCTTGCCCAAACTCCTGTGTCAGTTCATGCAGGTGGAAAACAGGACTCTTAGTTTGCTCTTATTTCCGTAACACAAAGTATCATGGAAGCTAGCAGACAGGCCTACAGAGTTAGGAGTTGTGAAGTTACATCTATAGGGGTGCTTGCTTGGAGAACTTTGGATTGGTGATTCAGAGATGTGAGAAGTGTGTACCCTGAATTTTGCTGTAGGAGTGTGCACTGGCTCTCCCACTAGATGAACAGATACAGTACTGCTCATAAGAACACTCCTGAAGATTGTGATCAAAGCACAAGTCCTGCAGGAACAAAAAGAGGACCAGCTGAGGCAACACACAGAGGTTGGCCTAGACCATAAATCACTGTACTTCAGTTTATTTCCTTGCCTCTTTGCTGCTCTCTGTGGTATGTTGCAATGCAGCTTTTTGAGCTGCAGCAGATGAGGGAAAAAAACTATTTGGAAGAAGTAAAATTCACATTTCAATGTGTCCCTGAAATTCCAGTGAGATTCCTGAGAGAAAATGGCAAAAGATCACAGCCCTGCTGCTCAGATCCATGTAGCATTGGAACTCCTTATGATACCTGACTGTAGCAGCAGTCTGAGGAGGATACCATGGTGGGAACCCAGGGATAAAACCCAGGTGCCATTGATGCGGAGGGGCACGGCCATGGCCACCCCTGGGAAGGAACACCATGCTCACAAATACACACTGCATGGCTTTCATGTATCCAACTTTACACTAAGAACTCGTCCCTCTATCTCATCTTGCTGCCCTGCCACCTCACTGCCCAGCACTAAGCCAGCATTTGATGGTAATAATAGAAATAAATGAAGCAAGTGACTTGTGTTCTACTTGGCTTTTGCCAAAAGCAATTATTTGTATGCAGCAGCACCAGGAGGAGCTTGCTTCACAGGGGCTAACAATGAATGAATTTATGCCAAAGTGGCCTTTTAACTTCATTATTCAGGAGGAAAAAAAAAAGTGCATGTAACTGTAATTTATGACTGCTGTTAAGCATATCAGTATCAGGGCAGCAGTGTCTCCACCAGGAATCGCTGCCAGGAGAACCTGAGAGCATTTTGTCTGCATCGAGGGACAAAAAGCATCGCAAAATAAGGAGCTCTTCCCAGGGTTGTTCCTGCAGTGAAGGGTTCCTGCAGAATTGACAGAACCAGAAAGCAAATCACCATCCTGTATGGAAGCGTTCAGAGAACAGGAGTCAGATTATTTTCTCACATCAGTGGAGATCAATATATTTCAAGTCAGCACATCTATTCTGGCATGAGTGCCCCACGCTGTTTAAATTGGGTTCACTGGAACATGCAGGAGCTCCTGGGCTGTGAGTCTTCCTTCTTTCCAATCTTACAGCAGTTCTCATGTGTGAGAGGGCCCAGGAGGGCCCGTTCCCTTTCCGCACAGTGCAGAATTAGCCATATTTCAGGGATCTGAGGAGGCATTGAAACATCCCCCGAACTTCTGACCTTCTCAATCTTGCAGCAAAAAAAGGAATGAAGGTATTTAATATTCATCTACAACGATCCTTCCACCTCGTTTTCAAACGATAAATATTAGCGTGTTTAACCGATTGCTTGTTTGAGTTTCATTGCAGTCATTTCCCAGGCCATCTTTTTCTATCACGCTCAGACTCATCCCCGGGTTTATTTTTCACACCACGCTGTTCAGGTGATTTCTGCCAGTGCTCAGCACTGGACGGAACACGGCAGGCTGAGATGCACAGAGCTCCAAACCTGCTCTGCTCTGGAGGTGCGGCTGCTACCTTGGCAGGCACAGCAACCAGGTTGAAGTGATACGGGAAATTTCCAAAGGTTGCTTCAGTGGCTGCTGACAGAAGGTCACCCAGTCGGTGAACGGCAGGATGTGAAATAACAGAAGCTTTTCTCTTGTTGCCATGGCTTTGCCACGCTGACTAGTGAGTGCCTGGGAGGGAGGGAGGAAGGCAGGAGGGGGCCTCGTCCTGCACCCTGGTGCACGGCTCCCTGCTCACAGTGTGCCCTGCAGGGCTGGAGGGGGCTGCAGCATGAGGGCACGGTTTGAAGAAATAACCAAAACGAAAGGGCAGCCCTGAAGGTATCTGGAAGATACTGTTTCGCTGAATGCAAATTACCCAGTTCAGTACAGACGTAACTGTTGGAAATACAGATTTAATTGATGCAGTAAAGGCTTGCTCGTAGCTCTGCATCAGCAAAGCCCTCTAGTGGAGATGCAGCTTCTGCTGGCAGAGAAGGCTTTGGCTGATGCGTTTCAATCCTGCTCTGAAGGACAAGCTTTCCAGCCATGGCAGCAGTGGGTCCAGCCCTACAACTCCATTCTGCACATTTGCAGCTTCCCTCCACCCCTCTTAAGCTGACAAAGACAGTTTAGGGAAACTTTTATCCTTGGCCTTAATGGCTCATGAGATGCAGGAGGTCAGATGATCAAACCATTTAGCCTGGTTTCAAACTTCTCTGAATGGCTTGCTTTCAGTGAAGGTCAGCTCATTTTTGTGATTGGAATTAACCATGAGGTTCCCAGCTAGTTAAAGCAGGAGGCGTTTCATTTCCAGCTGTGTAGATCCCTCAGTGTCTGTAGCTGCTTGGTGGTAAGCTTTGTATGTGCTCAGTGCAGTGCTCAATGCAAGCAAAATGATTTGAGATCCAGGTGTGGGCTGGCTGGGATAAATAATGCTTGCATCTTCCACGTGAGATACGATGCTGTGGCCCGGACTCTGCGCTGCTAAGGGAAATCTTGTTATTTCCTATGGGAAGGAGGCACTGAATGAGGTGGCACTACCAGAACCTAATGATACCAGTCACCACATGTCCTTTAAGGCTGCTGGCTGCACCAGGTACCACGTGGCACTGCTCGGGTCCCTTATCCTGCTGGCGGCTGCAGACTGGTGGGGAGGTGCTTGGGGGAATGCACTGTGGCTCCTGATGGGTCCATTCCTCCTGTAGCCTTGGGCAGGCCGTGGCTGAGGGCTCTCTGCCTTGCCTCCCCTTCACTCGTTGACGTGCTGCGTGCTGACTTTGATCGAGGCACACAAATGGTTGTTTCCTAATTGCCCTCTCCCTTTAAGAAGGGGCTAATACCTTAGAGAGACTTCTGAGGTCTCGCACACTAATAAAGCTCTTCAAGAGCTCGGATGGCAACTACTTTGAGAGCGTGAACTGTTATTAATGATTTCCGTTGCTGCAGAAAATGAAGCTGTGTGGTTCAGCGTTGTAACCTTGAGTTGCGTTCTTGCTTTTGTTCCTGCTCCTGTTCTACCTGCTCAGGCAGGCGTGTGCCTTGCTGGGGTGCCGTGCTGCAGGGCTGGGGATGGGCGCGTGCATCTCCCAGCAAATGCTGGCACTCACAGGGATGGATGCTGGAAACACGGTGTGGCTTGAGAATGGCAAAAGATGGGCTTTGTGTTGGTTATGGTGTAGCGTTGGTTAAAATGGCTCAGTTCTGGTGTGGTGGCTGGGAGAAAAGCTGTGAGTCTTTGTCAACCGATGGCACAGTGCAGAGGTGCTGAGGGGCGGTGCTCCAGCAGAAGCTGGGGGGGGTGGGATATGGATCCTGTATGGGGATGGAATATGGATCCTGTGTGGGGGTGAAATGTGGATCCCTGGTACTGGCATCCAGCTCTCCCCTGGGCTCCTGAGGAAGGCACGTTCCACCTGCAGAAGCAGCTCTTTCCTGCTGCTTTGCTGGGACTGGGGCACCCTGAGGTGTGCTGTGTTTCCCTTCCACCTCTTGGCCTTCGCCCTTGAAGATGGAAAAAAAAAAAAAAGAGCACTTCTATTTGTGCATATGCCAAATGCCAACAGCTGTTGCTTGTGCAGAAGGAGTGACCACGAGAAAGGGGAGCACAGCCCTCAGCCCACGCAGATCTGCTCTGTAACAAAGCTTCCCAAGCCCCTTCTCCCCATTTCTTCCTGACTCTGCTCTGAATGCCAGGGAACTAAAACACAGTGCAGGCAGAAGTCACACCTCCCCTCATGCCGTGGGGCTGTGACCCTGCCCCTTGCTGTCCTGCTTTCCTTACAGGCATCACTTGGCAAAGCTTTGCATTTTTAATGCTCATCACCCAGTAGGGTTTGGTGGTCACGGAGTGGTAGGTGCAGGAGGTGCCATTTGTTGTTTAACCCACTTCCAGAGGCACAAGAACATCAAGTAACTGTGCACAAGGTCACCCCTGAGTCAGTGTCTCCTTCAGCATGAGAGCCAGATCCCACGTCACGCAGTCCTCTGCAGATCTCTGTGCTCACACTCACCAACAGTGTTCCTACAGGCAGAACCCCTGGGTCTGAGAGCAGCCCGGTGCTGCCTGCGTGGCCGTGCCCTGGGAAGCACTGCAGGACGAGGTCGGGTGCTGCCAGCAGCCCCTCGTGGCGTGGTGCTGTGTGTGCAGGAGGCAGCCCTGTAGGCAAGGCTTGGTTCTGTGTGGGCAGGCAGGCAGGGAGCCGCAGGGATGTGTGTGCCCACAGGGAAGGGTTTGCAGGGTTCAGAGGTAATGAACGCGCCGAGGGAAGGAAGCGACTTATAAATAATATATTTGATGTGTTTTATATATAATATAATAGCAGTAGTACCGGTTTATTATGTGTTTTTTTTTTTAAAGCACGGTTCTGTAAGGCACTTACCCTATTCCTGACAACTTGATAAATGATCATTACCGATCCTATACCTAATTGCCAGTTATTTCCCCCTCCACGGTTTGAACCCGAAGGATCCCCCCCAGAAGGGCGCTCCAGTTGCCGTTTTTCAGAGCTCTCCCTCCCACAGGAGCCCCATTTCCGTGCCCAGCCTCGCTGTGCCGGCCTGGCGGCCGCAGGCACTGCCACAAACAATGGCATTTCTGTCGGGCTCGTGACCCCGCTTGTGCGGCGGTGACCCCACCGGGGTCGGGTCCCGCAGCCGGCACTGGAAGGGTTCCTGCCTGCAGCCCTGCCTGCTCCTCCACCCTCTCTTCCCGAATGGATGCGTCTGTTCCACGCTAAGTTTGCCGATGCAAAATTTAGGTTAATCCATTTCCAAAGTGGATTAACCTAGCCCACACAAAGGCACTTAGTATAAAATAAGTGTCCACATGGTGAGGCTACACAGCGGCCGCGTCAGGCTCGCGCCCTCGCTGCTGTGTGCCCGGTGCAGGGGGCTGGCTCTGCCGCGTGGTCTAGCTCGAAGCGAAGGGAGCGTGAGGAATAAACAAAGCCCAGCAATGGGAAGGGGTTAAAACCCTTCCGAGGTCCACCGCAAGTCTCCTGTTCACCTTAAATGGTCAGGATTTTATTTTAGCTTCAGGGAGGAGCGGCAGCCATCGAGCTGGAAGCGAGCGCAGCCGCTGCCCTCCCACAGCAGGGACCCCGGGGCTCCACTGCTGCCCTTCAGCTCGAGCTAGGGAAGGGTGAGCCATGCAGTGCCCACGGTGCCCATTCAGGCCCCCACCCCACGGGGCTCAGCACAGCGCTCCCTGACCTTCTCCTCCCAGCAGTGTTAACGCACATCGCAATTGGACATGGGCACCAACAAGCAATAAACAGGGATGTGCAGTTCCCATCCTTGGCGGTGGTGAAGGCCCTACTGCCGGGCTTATTTCATCAAAATTCCCCTAATAGCCATCAAGGACTGGAGGCACAGAGCGGGCTGGGGATGGAGGGACACTGAGGTGCGATGTCCAGGAGGAGGTCAGCAAGCACTGCCCCACCGGGCAGCCCCAGGAGCAGCTGCAGAACAACGGCTGAGCCCTGCGCAGAGCTGTGTTGCTCACGGAGTGGGTGCTCTCCCTCTGCTCTCCCACCGGAGCGAGGAGGGGATGCGTGTGAAACAAAAGGATGCAGCCGACGTGTGGCCTGGGCACCGTGCGCCCACCGCGCCCGCAGCCGGGCGGAGGTGAGGAGCCGGCCCCAATCCCGGGGTCCCGCTCCCGGGGTCTCGCCGTTCGCCAGCCCACGGCTCCGGGACCGAGCTGGGCCGGGGCAGCGGGACACGGCCGAGGCGAGCCGAGCCGGGCGCGGCGCACCCCCGGGGCCGTGCCCTGCCGGGGGAGCCCGGGCGCGGTGCAGTCGCGGCGGTGCCGAGCCGTACCGAGCCGCGCCGTGCATTCTCGCCGCTCTCCAGCAGGCGCCCGGCCCTGGACATTGTCTCTTCCTCCCGGAGGAAGGGCCCTCCCCGGCCCTCCACAATGTGCTCTTCCAGGCGCGGCTCCCCGCGCCCCCCGCCGCGCCCGGCCCGGTGCGCCCGCCCCCCGCGGCCCCGCTCCCCTTCCCCCGCCGCCGCCTCCGCCCCCTCCGCCCGCGGCCGGGCCCCGCTCGCCCCCCTCCGCCTCCCCGGCCCCCCCCGGGAGCCGGGAGTGACGCGCTCCGCAGCGCCGGCCCCTCTCCCCGGGCAGCAGCTGGTTGTCAGCCTCTCCGGAGCGCCGCCAGCCCGGGCCCCCTCCCTCCGTCCCTTCCGTCCCTCCGTCCCTTCGCCGCTCCCCGCCCCGCTCTCCGAGCCGCGCCGCCGGGCTGGCGCAAGCCGGCAGGGCCCGGGCCCCGCTCCAGGTAGGCTCCGGCTGCGGCTCCGGTGGGGGCGGCGGTGCGGGGGATGCGCGGGGGCGGCGGGGCGGTGCGGGGCGGTGCGGGGCGGGGGCCGTTCCCCAACTCCGGGGCCGCCGGCGGGGGGAGGGAGCGGCCGCTTCCCCGGGAAGTTGCGGCTCGGCGGGGCTGCGGGAAGGGTTAAGGTTAGCGCGTCCTTCCCCGCGCCCGGCGCGGCTCCCCCTTCCCCGGAAGAGCACAAAAGCCCACAAGAAAGTGGGAGGAGGCGGCGGCGGGAGCGCTCCGGCCCCATTAATTCCCGGGCACCGGCCCCGCGCCGACGCCGCCATCGCCGCGTCGCTCCCCCGGCCCCGGCACCGGCCCCGGGCGGGGATTGCGCTGGAAATAGCTTCCTCCCTCGAGGTAAAGCCCTACTTACGTGTCAATCCCCGCCGCACGCCGAAGCCCGGCTGCCAGCGGCGGGGCCGTGCGCGGGGCCGGCGGAGGATTTGCGCCGGGAGCGGCCGGGAGCATCGGGCGGAGGGCGGCGGGACCGGGCCGGGCCGGGAGAACGCGGGGAGCCGCTCCGCGCGGCCCCGGGTCCCGCGCTGAAGTGGCGGGGCCGCGTCCCGCTGCCGGCGGCCGCTGTCCGCCCGTGCCCGCCGGACCCGGTTGCTGGCCGGCACCGCGGCGGAAGCGTCGACCGGCATGCAAAGCGAACGCGTGTTCGGCGTGGGGAGAGCTCGGTGCGGCGGGCGTGCGGGGCAGGGAGCGGGTAGGGGCAGGGCAAGGTAAGGGCAGGGGCAGAGCAGGGGCAGAGCCCCGCGGACGCTCTGCTCTCCTCTCCCTCCCGCGCCCGGCCCCACGTTCAGCACCTCCCCGCTGAACAGCAGGAGCCTGGAGAGCCCGCGACCCCCGCCCTGCCCGTGCGTTCGGTGGGTGATGCGCCCGGAGGAAGGGAGCTCAGATGTGTGTGTGTGTGTGCGCAGAGGTGATGGTCCTCCCTTCCTCTTCCATTTGTTGTTCACGTTGCTGATTAACTCTTCCAGCCAGTGTTTTGGGAAGTAGCAAAGTGCTCGTTCAAATCAGCAGAAATGTCAGTCAGTGAGGATGTACGTACTTGACAAAGAGCGCCCGGGATGTTTGGTTGGTGCGTACATTGGTGGTCACAGATCGCTGCCCCTCAGCCGTGTTCCCTCACACCGAGCGATTCCCAGAGCAGCAAGCACTCTGCTCATCATAGCTGTGGTACCAATCCTTGACCAGGAGCGTTTGTCTTCAATTAGTAAGCCTTTCTCTGTGCTGAACTGGTTAAGTTAGGGTCAAATCTGGTTCAGTACCTTCTTGGCATGTTCAGAGGGCTGGGTTTAAACAGTGGCTGAGATGAAGACGAGGCCACCTTCCTACTGGCCTCTCTCTAATGGCTCTGTCCCAATGACTCCTTCCCAGTGGCTGTTTACCAATGGCTCCTTCCAGCATGAGCTGCTGTGCCTGGGATCCCCGGGCTGTGCATCATCTTTGTTGCCCCTAAAGCGTCGCTGCTGCTGAGGGATACACACTGCGCAGCTCCTGTTCCGCTGCACCAGGAAAGTCCGGCTGTGGTGTGACAGGGTGTGTTTTCAAATAAAAGACTTCAGAAAGAGAAGAGAAAATAAACTGTGCTGACAACTGGAGCCTGGAATACGTAGCGTAAGGCACAGAGTGTCGGTGATGGGAGAGATGTTTGCAAGGCAGTCCCTGAGAAATTGAGCCAAGCTGTAAAGTAAGCAGGTTACCGATAGCCCTGCATGCATGGCTGAGGTGTGGTCACTGGAGCAGCTCTCCTGCCCCGTGCTTGCCCAGCAGTGCTGCGGGAGCTGCCCTGCTGCAGGTGAACCCCACAGCCCGCGTCCCATTGCTGGAGCCGCTGTGTGTGGGATGGGCAGAGAGCTCTGTGCCTGGGAGAAGAGCTTCCCAGTTTGGAGGGGAGCTGAGGGGTTGGGCAGAGGTGCGTGCAGACGGCTCTTGAAGATGCGTGGTGCTTGGTGGGACAAAACACCAAGCGTTCGCTCCGCACATGTGAGCGCCTGCCTTTGCCAGTACAAAAACATTGGCTGTGAGCGTCTGTAAAGCAGCTGTGAATATTGGACTGTAGATAAGAAGAGGAGCGAGGACGTTGTTTTTCCAAACCCGGCGGTGCCTGCAGCCCTGGCTTTTGGGTGTGGTTTGTGAGCGCACCCGCAGGATCTGACTTCCCTTTAGCAGAAGAGCTGCACGCACGCTGCCTGACCCTTGATCGCTCGGTGCCTTCGTCGCTGGAAACAAAGCGATGGGACCTGGCTGCAGGCTGGGGAGATCCCCGTGCAGAGCTGGGGACGGCAGGAAGGAAGCAGGCAGCGGCTGCGGGGCCCCAGGCTGGAGGCACAGGGTGGGCACTGCCACCTCCCTCTGTGCCACGCGTGGCGTGGGGCTGGGGCCGGTCCTGAGACGGGCGATGGTAATGGATTGTGCTCTGTTTTCTAATGAAAGTTTCATTTGAAGTTTGTTTACAGGAAAGAAGAAATTAGCAGAGAGAATTCTCCTGAGAACCCAGAGAGGAAAAAGAATGAGCTGCCTGACTTGCAAGCCAAAAGAGGGTGGAAGGGTAGATTAGATTTACCGTATTGCTCTGAGTCGTGGCCGTTGTTCACAAATTCTTCCTTGTTCTCCCAGTCGCTGAGGTTCGGTGTTCAGCACCATTGGTGGCATGTGGGGACAACTGGGGGCTGCCCATCTGACCAAGTGCTCGGTCCCACTGCTGCATTGGTAGCTTCGGAGCCAGGGCTGTGCGTGCCCAGGGTCCTGCTGGTAGAGGAGGCAGTGCCAGGTGTCCCAGAGCTCTGCTATGTGTCCCCCCCTGGGTGTCCCAGGGAGGCAGCATGCTGGTGGCCGGGGTGGGCACAGGGCAGCGGGGCTGCTGGGGCTCAGTGGAGTGCCAGGACGCAAGCAGTGCTTCTCTTGGTTGTCAGGGAAGGGGCACGGAGGGACAAGGAGCTCCCACGGCTTGGTGCCAAACAGAGAGACTGCTCTGGTGGCTGAGTCCCCCACTGCATCCCTGCGGTGTTAGCTGTGTGTTGCAATCCCCTGCAGCGTGCTTGCACAGGGTGGGCTCTGCCTGCAGACCCACACGCTGTTGGAGAGGTTTGTCCTGTTGGCACTTTGGGTGAGGATGGCCTTGGCTGCACAGTAAAGATGGCACTGGGGACACGGGGATGGCGTGGCCCGGCCCCACGCTGGCAGCCTGTTTCCTGCTGGGGGCTGGAGTGTGGACTTGGGAACGTGCAACATCTGTGTTTGACCTGAGTCACATTTACAGTTTCTGGCTTGAGTATTTCTAATAATAGGCCGACGTTGTTGCACCTCAAGAGAATGGTACACTTTTGTAAAGCCCTTTCCGCTGCATGTGCGTGCGAGGCATCTTTCGTGCCTCTGATTTTCCAGCCTGCACGAGTGCCTCTGGGTCGGGGTCTGGGTGCTGAGGCTGTGCCTTCTGCAGGAGTTGTGCCTGAGCCAAACCCTTTGGAAAGCCGCCTGGGGCTCCCACCTGCCAGGTGAAGGCTGTGGGCAGCCAGGACCTTGGCATTTGCATTTGTCTCTTAAGCTCTGACAGTAATCTTGGGTAAGCCTCGTGAAGGAGGCCAGATATTAGGATGGCTGGCTCCCTGTGACTGTGTGCAATGGAGACTATATATAGTGTGTGGCGGGGAGACCTGTGCTGTCCTCTCCTGTATGTGCACAATGGGATTTGTGGGGAGGCAGCGCCGCTCTTGGCTGGTGTAGCAGCCGGGTGTGCTGGCAGCGCTGTGCCCCAGTGCCCCCCATGCTCCCAGTTCCCCAGTGCCCCCTGCCCTGCTTGAGCTCGGCCATGGGTGCCTGAGCCATAAATTCCAGGAAGATCCTGGGAGGTGGGGAGCGCCAGTGCCCTGGGCCTGCAGATGTGTGTGTGGGGACAGGGAGAGGAGGAAAAGTCCCAACCTGTCCTGAAAGACGTTCGTTTATTCACCATAAAATCTGTCAGCCAGAGGCAGCCAGACAGGGCAGCTTTTACGAGGCACAGCCGTACGTTGGAGAGGCTCTTGCCAATTGCTCCTCACACGGAAAAGGAGCGGGCGGTGTATGTAATCTCAGGACGAGGGGAAGGAAAGAAAAGAAGCTGAGCATTTACAAGCCTGAGAAATGCTTCAATCAAAGGAAAGCACATCTGAAGGCCCTTCTGGAGGGCATTTTTTTGTGTCCCCCGCCGCCTCGCAGTTCTGGATGCGGCCTCTATCCGTTATTTTGGGGGAGCGGTCAGGGAGAGGAAGGCAGATAAAGGGACCGCCGACGGGACCGTGTTAATTTGGGGCAGCATCTGCTTCCTGCAGAGCGGGAGCTGGGGGGGGTGAGGGGAGCACCGGGCCCCTCCTCTCATTCAGGATCCCGGCCTCGCCGGTGGTGGTTTTGAAATCCTGCGGCTGACCTTTCCGGCTCTGGAAGCGATCCAAGGGCTGTGTCTCAAAGTGCTCTAAAGGTTAGTGGGAAGGGAGAGAGAGGCAGAGAGAAAATGTCCTTCCAGCTGCAGGAGTGGGAGAGAGGAATGCAATCTATGCTGCGGGGCCCTGGGGCTGCCTGGGCTCCATTGCCCCGCTCGGTGCCCCCCCGGCATAGGATGAACGCAGCTGCCACACTGGCAGCCCCTATGGCAGCACGGCGTGGGCAGCCCCAGACCCCAGAGCTGACCCCAGCCCCTTCCATGGGACCTTCCTGTAGCACCGGGCAGTTGGAGTCTGTGGGATCTGATCTCGTCATCCCCATTTGCTCCCCACCAGCGCAGCTCCGTCAGCGTTCCCTTGATGCAGGAGGTGGTTTGGTCTTAGAAGGGTCTGAACCGTTTGTAGGGCCGTTTGAGTGGAGCTGCGCCCTATCTCCACTCCCACGTGCCGCTCACTTGCCAGAAACACGCTAGTGTGGATGGAGATTAAAGGGTAAACTCCAGGGCTCAGCCATCCGCTCCTACAGGATGCGAGCTCTTTCTAATTGTCCTCAATTAGAGACAGTGCCATTGCTCAGGCACGTCTTCAGGCAGGAAGCGGCGCTGGGGCGTTCTCCTGGGAGCCACCTCACCCGGGCTGCTCGCGGGCTCCTGGGCTGCAGGAGCTGCGTGTCCTGGGGAAGGCTGCGGTGGGGAGATGGCAGAGCGAGAGGATGGAGGGAGGAAGAGAGCCCTGTGCCTTAACCGTTTCCTGCTTGCCTTCAGGATGAGACATCGGTGAGCAGCGAGGACTTTGATATGAATGACTCCACATGGATCTCAGCTGACCAGCATCTGAACTCCAGCCTGAGCCCCAGCCAGGACGAGAGCATGCGCAGCCCGCAGAACCTTCACGGCCAGGAGGATGGTGAGTGCCTGCAGCCACGGGAAGAGCGCGGCGCCTTGTGCTCGGGGTGTTTTTGTGGCTCATTAAACATTAACCAGTCCCTTCTGATCGGGTGTCCCACCTGTAGGATGGATTTCATATCAGCACGGGCTTCGAAGCCTTCCCGGTCAGCCTGCAGGCTGCCGGTGGCCAGGCCCTGCCCAGCTCTGGGCTGAGGGTTCTCATGGGGGACACGGTCACAGCCCCCCAGGTCCTGAGAGGGCAGTGGATTGGGGTCCCCAGGAGCATCCCAGAGAGCCCCATGGCTCCTTGCCACGGGAAGGAGAGCAGCCTCTTGCAAGAGGATCCGTGCTCAAAAAGCTGCACCTGAGGCAGCACGTGAGAAAAATGCACTGGGATCATGGAATGGACATGAGGTGTTTCATGGCTTTGGGCAGGTGGCTGGAATCCATACGTGGGCTGGGAGGGAGGGGGCCTTTGGTAAGGTGACGTGCTGTGTTTCTTCTGTGAAGCTAGTTTAAAAAATTGCTCGAGTAAATAAGTGGCAGAAGTACGGGCTCAGGTCGGAGTTCATCTTTGTGATGCTTGCAAGGGTTCAATGCTTGGGCTGCTCCTTGGCTTGTGCTCATCCACAGCCCAGATGCTGCTGAGAGGGCGGGCAGGGAGTGAGGAACAGCACTGAGAAGGGGCCAGGAGACCCCTAGGAAGGAGGAGCTTCTGCAGCCCAACATCTCCCAGGGGTGGCTTTGTGCAGCCGTGGGACAGGGATGCTCCGTTCATTAGCTTGGAGCCAACTGTGGCATTGCCAGGTCTCTGTATCCCCAAACTTTGCTGTTCTCCTGCCAGGACATTTCAGGCTTGCGGCTTATCTCTCACTGATGAATTCCCAAGTCTTGTTTACAATCTAGAATGACATGGATTGGATCCTTTTACTCAACACTATTATTCTACACGACAGTAATTTAATAAGGGACTCACGTATGTAAGCAAATCAAGATGTTCTCACTCAAGCTAAGTCCTCTCTCCCTCTCTCTGCCCTCTTAGGAAATGCGTCCAATTTTCTGTGCCCTGTGATTTTTGTTTGGAGGCAGGTGTCCTCTTTGGGGCCCTTCTTGGCTCTTTCAGTTTCTTTTGTAAGGCTCAGCAGTGAGTAACAAAGTACAAACAGCTCCTTCGTTTTGGTGAGGAGTGCACGTGAAGTTGCAACTGACAGAGCAAAATGGTAGGAATCAAAGAGAGAGCAAGCTGAGTTGGGTATTAGTAACAGAACTCCCCCAGGAGGAGCCCAGCACTGGGATTTCCATCAGACTGCTCTGTTTCAGGGGCTGTGGGACAAGGAGCCCAGCCCCATCACTGCTGTGTACCCAGCACTGGAGCTGTGAGCTCAGGGCAGTGCAGGGATGCGGGGCCTCTGGTGGTCTCTTCATTTAACCCACCCTGCTGTGGGGCTTCAGCAAACGTGTTTTGCCTTGTTTGTGCCAACTCACAAAGGCTATCCCAGGGAAGACTCCTAAAAAGACAGATGGCAGGGACAGAAACTTGTGGACTGCACCACAGAGGGCAC
Source organism: Tympanuchus pallidicinctus (assembly GCF_026119805.1). Lineage (NCBI taxonomy): Eukaryota > Metazoa > Chordata > Aves > Galliformes > Phasianidae > Tympanuchus > Tympanuchus pallidicinctus. The sequence goes on from NW_026294722.1 coordinate 3,723,862, forward strand.
AAGCAGGGCAGCATGAGGGCTCCACTCGGTGTCCTGGTCTCCATCCTCTGCAAATCCTTCTCTGAGCTGCTCCCATCCACTGTTGTTTAATGGGAAGGATGCCTGGAGCGTATTTTCTGTGACGGGCTTCCTAAGAGGCAGGCTTGTAATGAAGAGGTGCCTGTTTGGACAGCGGTATCATCTGACACGCGTGGTTAAAAGAAGTCCTGTTTGAAGTGCTGAAGCACAACTGCATGTCTTCCAGGGGGGCTGCAAGGGGTGAGTGTTCTCATATGACACATGAGCACAGCAGCATGGAACAGAAAGGTGGGAGAGCAGGAAGCCGTTGTCCCATGCTTTGAACTACAGGTATCTGCTGCATCTTCAGCGAGCTGAAAAGCAGCTCAGATGGAAGCCAGCACCTCATTTTGTCTCTGTGCCCATAAACCTTGGCCCCATGTAACCATGCTGCAGACAGCGTCAGCCTCTGGAACGTGAAACAGCACAGGGTGCAAATGAGAACTGTTGGCTGCAGGAGGTGAGGGACAGCAGGAGGCACTGCTGGGAGGACGTCTGCAGCAGAGATGGGGCTCATGTTGGCTTGGTGTCACTGCAGGCTGCAGGGGAGTGGGGACACATTGCAAGATCCATGGGTGCATTGCAGGATGGAGAGATCTTTGCAGGACACAAGGACACACAGATGCACGGAGGGACACTGGGACACAGCAGGATGCAAGGATGCACAGCAGGATGCAGGGATGCAGGGACAGGTGGAAGGATGCAGGGACAAAGAATCCATCCCCAAGCAGCAACGCTGACACAGGCGCACGCTTGCTTCTTCCATTTTCCTTTGTTACTCATCCTGCGGGCCCCAGCACGGAAAATGTGAAGCTCCCTGCAACATCCCTTCCCTATAGGATGTTACTCACAGTGTTTGTGCCCCGCAGGAAGCCAGTGGATACCCAGAGCAGCAGCAAGATCAACACAAACTTTCTGCTGCTGAAGCTGAGCCATTGTGCAGGAGGACATCCTGGGGGGATGCGTCTGTGGGATCCAGCACACATTCAGAGCAAAACACCCCAAAATCCGTGGCATCAAACTGACCCCATCCCCAATGTGCCATTGGGCATTGCCAGCCCCAAGATGGCTTCACTTGGAGCCGCAGCAGCTGGGCTGGGGGCTGCCTTCCCATGGCTCAGGGTCGGGTCACTCCCAGCAAGATTCCTGTGCCTGTCCTCCATGCTGTGTCCCCACTGATCCCGGTCTGCCTGGATCCGCTGCAGCCGCTAATCCAGACCTTGGAGAAAGGACTTTCTTAACCTACTTAATGATGAAGGCACGCTCGTCAGGCTGCCCCTTGTCCAGGACATCTCCTGGGGGCCAGGAGGAGCCACAGGGACGTGCGCATGGCATGCTTTGAGGTCGTCTCAGGAACTGTGGGGGTCCCAGCACCAAATCATCACACGGCTTCTGTTGGCTCTCTTGGCTGAGAGAAGGGCTCCCGATCAATTCCCACCACCCCAACACCTTGGTGCTGCAGGCAGGACGAGGCCAAGCCAAACGCCTGCAGCTGTGCCAGGGAAGATGCCCATGGCTGTGCCCCGTGCTGTGCGGCCGCGTGCCGCTCGCTCTGATGGCAGGAGATGGCACCAGGGGGTACCGCCGGGCCGGGGGGGCTGGGTGCACAGCACTGCCTTGTCCCAGCAGAGCGCTGTGCCCGGCTGTGCCAGGTGTCGGCTTGTCGGGGACTGCGGCCGGAGGCTGGGACCCGGGAGGATGGGAGGAGGATGGAGGCTTCGTCTGGGATGTAAGGAGGTTTGAGTGAACGAAGGGAGGCAGGAAATACAGCGCCTTCAGTGGAGGCGGGCCAGGCCCGCTGCTCCTCATCCCCCATCAGTGTTCCTTTTTTCCTTTTTTTGTGTGTCATGGAGGAAATGGGCCGGGCGGGACCTGCAGGGAGCGGGCGTCCCTCTGCACCCCAGCCCCCGGGCCCTGCGTGCCGCCTGCGTGTGCCTCCACCAGGAGCCATCCCCACCTGGTCTCTCTAATTTGTATTAAGTGTCCCTTCCTCGCAGGCTCTCCTCCTCCCCTCCTTCCCCCTTCTCGTCTCTTTTGTGAGTGAATAATTTATGGCACTTTTCATCTTCCTGGCTGTTGTTACACTCAGATGTCTGCGGGATGCTTTGAACACTTCTGACACTCGCTTGCAGGCTGGATGCGGAGCTGCAGCCCACAGCAGAGCGCTGGGCACTCCAGCCTGACCGGCCACAGGCACGGCCGTGTGGGCACTGTGGGCACAGCTGGGACACGGTGTGGCCTCGGCTTAGGTCTGGTGCTCTGGTCTGACTGTGCGGGCAGTGAGCCCTGGCCGAGCCCTGTCCCCTTGTCCATCCCTGTCTCCATACCCGTCCCATCCTGGCCCAGGGCTCGGCGGCCCCTGCCCGGCCATGGCAGCGCGGGGCTGCGGCGAGGTTTCCGTGGGCTGCTGGCTCTTACATAAGCTCATTGTTTTCCGAGTCAAAAGAGGTTTTGTCCTGGCTCTGGAGATGTGACAGGAGGAGGAACAATTTGCCCCATTCATCTTTAATTCTGCCTTTGGACAGCGGCGTGGTGGCCCTCGCTGACATAGATGTTAAACCCAACCACTTCCCTGCCGTAAAATCTCCCGGGGAGCAGGTGTTGGAAATCTCCCCTTCCCCTCCTGATCTCTGCAAATCCAGTGTCACAGAAATCAAGGATAATCCAGCAGCCTCTTCAAAATGAAAACGCTGAGCCCTGATTAATTCATTTAATAAGTGACTGATCCCTCCTCCCCCATCACCGCTACCCAAGAAGCCATTTTGCTTCTCGCTTCCCCGGGATTGGCGCAGCCGGGGAGGGACGGAGGCCACAATAGACTCCAGGCTGTGTCCCCATCCCCTGCTCTCGTGGTGTTGCCCCGTGCCACACACCCCACTCCTGGGCTGCCCTCGGCCCTCAGCCCAGCTCTGCTGAGTCCAAGAGGGGAATGAAATATTTTGCTTCCCAACCGAAAGATCAAAACGTCTCCAAGTGACATTGTTTTTACAGATCCATCTGCTTCAATTAGGGCGTGGGGGTGAAGCAGGGGGGCTTCCAATTATCCTCATTAGAGGGGCTCCTCGCTCAGCCAAACTCCAGCCGTGAGCAGGGAGCTCACGAGGCTCGTGCTGGTTGATAATGAATATATTCATGGCTGTGCAGCCTGGCTCTGCTCTACCGCTGCTCGCGGTGCCCTGCTATTTATTTGTGTGCTTTGGGCGCTTGCTGGGGGTTTGCAGAAGACCTCCCAGATGTCAGGGGTTCTGCATGATGTGGCTCGGGGTGCCATGGCCGCGGTGTTGTGGCCATACGTCCCTGTTGCAGGGTGTGAGGACGGGTTGGGGCCAGGCTGTGGCAGCTGAGAAGGAACCCAAGTGAGGTCCCAATCCCATGGATCTGCCCCTGTGCTGCCTCTCGAGGGCATCCCCGTTCTTAAGCTGGCTGAAGCCATTCCTGCTCTGATCCAGGGTCCTCAGCAATCTGGATTTGCGGCCGTTCCTCTGCCCACAAGGCAGATTAATCCACCACTCTATATGCAGATCTTCTGGGAAAGCGTAACCCGTATAAGTGTAGAAATAAGAAAAAGATCAGGAGCGGAGGGTTTACTTACATTCAGCCTTGTTTTACACTACAGTGTTCTTGCAGTTGGTACATAGGAGCTGCAGGAGCTGCGGCACAGCTGGGGGCCATGGGAAGGCTGCAGGGGTGGGCAGGGTGCCCAGGGCAGTAAGGGGTGCTGGGGCAATGTGGGATTGCTTGGCCCAGTAAGGGATACCTGGACAATGTGGGGTTGCCCGGGCGATTTGAGGATGCCGAGGGCTGAACAGGGATGCTCAGGTCAGGCTGAGGATTCTCAGGGCTCTGCAAACTCCTGTCCCCGGTGCCACCTCTCAGTGCTTTGGCACAGTGGGATTCTTGTGGCGGGGGCCCCGCTGCGTGCCAGGCACAGTGCTGGGGCTGTCTGCCCCCTGAGGACTGCCAGCAGGTCGCTCTGATAGCTGCAGGGCGGCCCTGATTGGCCATGAGCTGTTGCTGTGGCCGTGCCTGGGCTGGCGGCGGGGCATGGCACGCAGCTCATGCCTCCATGCAGAGGAATAATGCTCCCTAATCCTCCCAGAGGCATCGCTGGATGAGGCCAGAGACTCCCTCTGAGAGCAGAGCAGGGGGAGGGACGAGGCTCAGCCCCCACTGAATGTAGTACCACTCCACCTGCTCCGAATCAGCATGGAGCCTGCACCCAGAGCCCAGCCCCAGCCTTGCTGGCGGGTTTGGCTGCAAGCCCACATGCCAGCGCAGGGCATGCATGGAACAGAGGCTGGGGAGCTGAGCGGGGTGGGCTGGGCTGCTGGCTGCAGGGCAGGGCCCTCAGACATCCTCCATGCCTCCAGCCCCTGCAGGCAGCTGTGCATGGGGCAGAGACCGGCACAGGGACAGGGACACGGAGAGTGCTCAGGTGCAGAGCCAGCACTGGCCTCAGCTGGCAGCTGGGGCTCCTGCCTGCACCCAGAGCAGTAAGTGGGTCAGTGCAGGGGGGAGGACTGAAGGGAGCTCTGCAGGCTCTGTGGGGGTGTTCCAGTTCTGGGGCTCGTGGGGAATGGAGCCGCCTCGGAGCAGGGAGCGCCCATTCCTGTGCTGGGGTGGTTCAGGACAGGCACGGCCCCCGCGGGCTGCTCAGATGCCAGAGCGTCCTCAATCTGTTTATTTTAAGGGATACAAAGTCCTGCACTGCTGCAGACTCCGCAGGGGTCACAGGAAAGTTTGCCACAGCCCTCATTAAAGTTCTCTGCAGATGCCGGCGGAGGAAGGAGGAGGAGGAGGGTGGCAGCAGCTGGGCACCGTCCCGCACCCCGCGCCTGTGCACCTTTGGACCTGGCACCCATGTGCCTGGAGCTGGTGGCACGGTGCTGGTGCCGCCCCACAGCCCGACCCCAGCTCTGGGGGCCAGGGAGCAGGGCCTGCGGATCACAGACCAGGGACCAGGGACCAGGGACCGCCATCTGCTTGTCAGTGGCTGCAGCTTCTTTGTTCGCAGCACACACTTGCACAGGAAGCAGCTCCCCACGTGCTTCGCCCTTTCCCTCTCGCGGAGGCACCTAATGAAATAAAGGATTTACTGCAGTGAGGGGGAGGGCAGGGGAAGGGGCTGAGCGGGGACTGAAGATGTAGTGCTGGGGCTGGGCTCCCCGGTGTGCGTGGGGCGATTGTTGATATGGGAATGGGGATGGAAATGGAGATGGGGATGGGGATGAAGATAGGGATGGGGATGGGCTCTGCTGCAGTCAGGCAGAGCAGCACAAACAGGAGCCTGGGGACAGTCAGGGACCTGGGTGTGTGAATGGAAAGGAGAAAGAGAAAGCACTGCTGTGTGCTGGGAAAGGGAATGGTGTGCTGCTCTGCCAGGGTGTGGTGATGTGTCTGCTTGGGCAGTGGGGCAGTGCAGGGAGGCTGTGGCTGTGAGGAGAGTTTTGCCTTCAGAGCACCAGTAGTGGGACAAGGGCATTTGGGAGGGCAGGGGGAGAGTGGAGGAGGAGGGGACAAAAGTGCCCTGGAGGGACCCAGCGTCCTTCTGCACTGTGATGGGCAGCATGGTTGGCACTGCTGCCATATGGATAGCTCAGGGACACGTGGAAGTAGGCAGGAAAAGAGATCGTCCACATAGGGCAGACAAGGTCAGTGGGGCTGCAGTGAGCTGGGACAGGTCAGGTGTCTGTGCAAGTCCCTGTCCCCTTCCCAGACCAGATGAGGGCTCTGCAGGCCCTCACCAGAGTCCCCAGGCAGGTCCCCAGCCCCGCTGCTCCACTCCAGCCCTCCTCGAGCCTCTGTGAGCTGCACTTCGTCACCTCTGTTCTGGCCAGACTCTGTGCCAGGTGCTGCTCTCGTTAAAGCCATTGGAGACAAGGGATTCATGCAGGGAGAGGAAATGCCCCTTTCTCCTCCCTGCAATGTAAACAGAAACCTAAAAGGACCAAATTCCAAAGTTCTTATTCAAGCCAAGGTGCCGCAGGCCCCAGGCAGAGGCGTGGGCAGTGGGATCGTCATCTGCAGAGGGATGGAGGGACAGATGGATGGATGGATGGACGGACGGACACGCTGTGGATGGGTGCAGGACACGGCGGTGTCCAGCAGCTCAGAGCGTGGCAGCGGAGCTCTGGAAACATGGCCCAGCAGTGCCTGGCCCTCGGGCTGCTGCCTGTGATGGCCCCAAGCTGGACCCTGCAACTTTTGCACCCGGGCCATGGGCTTCTCTCCACGAGGTGGGTGAAGGGTGACCTTGGAGGTGACCGCACACCCCTCTTTGCAGATGACTCCTCATCAGAGAGCTGCAGCGGGAATGGCTCCTCCACCCTGAACCCCTCCACCTCCAGCAGCACGCAGGGCGACAGCGCCTTCCCCGAAATGAATGGGAATGGCACCGCAGCCCCCATGGACTTCACTGCCTCCACCGACGACCAGCCCATCAACCTCTGCGACAAGCTCACACCTGCCCACGTCACCCCTTCCTACCAGTCGGACAGCTGCAGCACCGACGGGCTGCGCAGCAGGGTGAAGTACGCGGTGAAGACCACAGCAGAGGTAAGGGGCTGGGGGCACGGCGCGGGGAGTGAAGGCACTGGGGTGTGCGTGATGCTGGGGCTGGCATGGCCACGAGTCCCTCTGCCTGGGCTGTGGCGGGAGGATGGGACGTCAGGAATGGGGATGGTGGCAGCGAGCCAGAGGGAAAGGTTTGAGCTGCAGCTGGGGGAAGGTTGAGGCTGTCTGCTGAAACCCTGCCCCCTTGCAGTCCCCACCATACAGCTCCGGCAGCTACGACTCCATCAAGACCGAGGTCAGTGGCTGCCCCGAGGACCTGACAGTTGGCAGAGCCCCCACGGCTGACGAGGATGACGATGATCACGATGACCACGAGGACAACGATAAGATAAATGACTCGGAAGGGATGGACCCGGAGCGGCTAAAGGCCTTCAATGTAAGGACGGCGCCACGGGGCAACGAGTTTGCCCTCCTTGTGGGTTTGGTGGGTTTGGTGTTCCCACCTCTGGTCTCCCCTGCAGATGTTTGTGCGCCTTTTCGTGGACGAGAACCTGGATCGGATGGTTCCCATCTCCAAGCAGCCCAAAGAGAAGATCCAGGCCATCATCGAGTCCTGCAGCCGGCAGTTCCCCGAGTTCCAGGAGCGAGCTCGCAAACGCATCCGCACGTACCTCAAGTCCTGCCGCCGCATGAAAAAGAACGGCATGGAGATGGTGAGTGGCTGCGCCGTGCTGGGAGCGTGGCTGTGCCGTGCCCTCTTGTGCTTTGCCCTCAAACAGCACTGGGGCCTGAGCTCGGCTCTCCCTTGTGTCCCTGCAGACCAGGCCCACGCCGCCGCACCTCACCTCGGCCATGGCTGAGAACATCCTGGCTGCTGCCTGCGAGAGCGAGACGCGGAAAGCAGCCAAGAGGATGCGGCTGGAGATCTACCAGACCTCGCAGGTACCGTGCCTGAGGCTGTAGCGTGTGGGATAGCACTGTGAGCAGGGGGGAGGTGGTCTCTTGCTGCTGCAGGCAATCAGACTCTCTGCAGCCAACCTCTGTGCTTCTTGTATAGGACGAACCGATCGCCCTGGACAAGCAGCACTCCAGAGACTCCACAGCCATCACCCACTCCTCCTATTCACTGCCAGCTTCGTCCTACTCTCAAGACCCCGTCTACATCAATGGAAGCCTCAACTACAGCTACCGTGGCTATGGGTCCCTGGGAGGCAGCCTGCAGCCACCTGCACCGCTCCAGACCGGGAACCACAGTAATGGTGAGCAACCCTGGCAGTACCCAGCCCTGGCAATAGGGCGAGGCAGGGGCTGGCCCCAAAGGAGCCCCACTCCTGTAGAGCCTCTCTGAAACGCCCCTGTGCCACCAACGGAGGTCTCTGCCCCACCATCCAGCTTGCATCATTAGCAAGCAGTTAATTGTTGAACTGAACTTGAAAGGACAGTCTAGGTGGAAATGGTGGAGGAAAGGAGTGTCACTTAGAAAAAAAGGGAATCTGTACCAGCCATTCATTAATGATTAACAGAGCGGTGCCTATCGCCACCCTGATCTCATTGCTGGTATGAGCTGTCCCTTCCCCAGCCTTCGTCGCCTGTTCTTGGGGACAGGGATGGGGACAGTGCAGGCTGTGGGCACAGCTCTGGCTGCAGCTCAGGAGCATAGCTGCACGGCAAACAGGATGGATGCTGCAGGAGGGAGCTGCAGGAGGCACGTGAGGCTGCAAGCAAGTGAGCAGCATGGAGCAGTGTGGGCTGGAGCGGGGCACACAGGGAGGCAGCGCGGTGCCGGCTGCTGCTGGAGGGGAACAGAATGGGGCAAAGCAGCCCCGTGGCTCTGCTCACTGTGAGCCCCAGTGGCCACTCCTTCCCGGCCCGCTGCCTTTGCCCACCCCAGCTTCCTGCTCCTGCCCTCCCTGACGGAGCGCGGATTTGAAGGGATGTGATTTCCGGAGTTCTGAGAGATGCCTGTCTGGGATTAACTCTTATCATCCCTTCCTAATGCTTCTTAACCCTGAATAAAGATCCCACCCTGGCCTCCAGCTGCTGGGACCTAATCCTTGTGGCTCAGTTCTTGGTCCCCCCGAGCCCAGCCCTGGCCCCACCGCCCTTCTCTTACCAGGTGTGGGCACTGAGTGCAGTTCCCATGACATGAGACAGCAAATAGCTGCAGGGAGAGCCCCGGTGTGAGCCAACAGGCCCTGCTTGCAGCAGATGTCAGCCTCTTTGCTTCTTTCTAATGGATCTTTAAACCTCTGCTTCCCAGTTTTCTTTCCTTCTCCCAAGCACTCACCCAGCCCCATGCAGGTCTGAACACGGTGGCAGCTCCCACCCATGGGGAGACCCGAAGTTTTGCAGGACTGCCTCTCACTGACGGGCTCTCGTTTCCCTCGCAGGTCCGACTGACCTCAGCATGAAGGGGGGGGCCTCCAGCACGGCCCAGTCCAACAGCACCAGCAGGGGGATGCAGGCTGCCCAGCTCAGCCCCACAGAGATCAGCGCCGTGCGGCAGCTCATCGCCGGCTACCGGGAGTCCGCAGCGTTTCTGCTCCGCTCTGCAGATGAACTGGAAAACCTCATTTTACAGCAGAACTGACTCCTCGTGGCTGCGGCGCTCCTCTGTCAGGAAGACAATTTACACCTGCTAGCAATTGGCTCCCAGCGGTGTCCCGCTCAGGACCGCCACCGTCCTCCCGTGAAGCGGCAGCTCCGCGTAGTTGTAGAAGGTGGAACCCAACAGAGCCGTTTTCTTTTACACTCCGAGCACCTGGGACTTCAGGCACGAGGCCACGTTCCTGACCCGTACCAGAAGCCAAACGTGCGGCTTGGAAGGATGCGGGACCTCGAGGGCAGAAGGGAGCCTGGGGAGGTTTGGGGCTGCAGATGTATTTAGGATGACCTTGATGGACCCAAATGTTAGAATCCCGTCCCCAGATAATTTCCAAGTCTTAGGTGAGCCGAATCACATATTTATTGAGAAATGGACCCTCTTCTCCCCTTAGTAATTTATTTTTCTGAAAATGGATTCTTTTGAGTTTGTACAGATTGCCAGTTTTGTGTCTGTCTGATCGGAAGGAATTTGTTCCTGTGAGATAACACATTCCATATCACAACACTACTAATTCCCAGGCAGCTCTGCCTGTTTCTCTGGGCAGCCCCCATCCCGCAGGGCGTGCGTTTGCCACCACCCGGCCCCATCCGCAGCAGCAGCGGGGCTCCACGTCCTGCAGAGACTCGGACGCCCAGCAGACCTCATGCTAAGAGGATGTCTCGCACTTGCTAAGTCATTGCAGATAAGAAGGAAGGAAACACCCGAGAAACACTGTCTTGCGTTCACCATCCGCATTCTACCTCACACTCCATTGTGGGCTTTTTCCAGGACTCCCCCCCCCCCTTGGCTCTGTGACTGTCAGCGCAGTGGATGTGGATGGTGCCCAGGAGCACAGAGCAGCAGCGCAGTGCCCAGTGCTGCCCGACGGCTCAGCTGAGCGGCCCTGGGGCAGCAGCGCAGCACCGTCGCATCACGTGTGCAGTGCATTCAGCAGCAGCCCCCACCCACCCCCATTCCCTGCCCGCAGTCCTGGAACAAGCCCACAATTCCCAAAGTGTGGAATTGATGCAGTCCGGTCACCGTTCCGCCCCCTCCCCAACGATGCACTTCGTTTGCTCAGTGCAATACCTACAACCAGTGCTGCTAAACCAGGGACGCGCTCGGCGCCGCGGTGCCACTCCTCCCCAGTGCTGGCGCGGCCCTCCTCCAGGGCAGGAATTGTCACACCAGACCCATTCGATAGCACAGAACCACATCTCATGTGCATTAAGCAGAGATAGGCGCTCTCTTTGGAGCCGGCTGTTTCATTTTGCCCTTTTTTGGCCACTTTGAGCCTGAGGACGAAGGCTGCTGCCCTCGCCCATGCTGCAGGAGCCCCCAGCACCGCAGGTTGTGGTGAAGGCTGGTTCCCAGCCAGCAGAGCCGGGCAGCACGGTGCAGCCTTCTGAACCAACCGAACGCCCAAACACTGGAAGAAAAACAACCCCCAGCCTTTAGTTTCAGTGCAGGAAAAGCCACCAACGCGAGGACAGGCTTTTGCCTGGCCCAGCACAGAAGGGACGAACCCTTGCGTTGACTGCTCTGTTCCCCAAACCTGACAGTTCCGGTGACGTTCGGAGGAAGGGGACTCGGTCCCTCGGTGCAGATGGAGCCCACGCAGCTCTGTGCCATCGGGGTGGCTCCGGGGCACAGTGGGACCCATCCCCATCCCCGGCTCGCGCTCCCCCCGCGCACCGCCAGCCCGCTCCGTTCGCATCCCTCCCATCCTTGGAATTTATGTAAATATTTATTTTTGTGTGAATACCACGAAGTAACAAAACCTTTTACGAAATATGTAACCCACGGCCATTTGTGCAAGTCTTATTGTTAAAGAAGGAGAGGCAGAGACAATCGCTGTCCCAGAATTTCTCTCTTTCCGACGTGCTCCCGCGTTGCTGCCCCTGCTGTGCCGCCGCGTCCCGCCGTGCTGCACGAGGGTGCCCAGGGCCTCACCAACACACCCGCATCCATTCCTTTGGCTTTGATTTACGCAGAGCTGTAGCTGTTTCGAGCAGACCGCCCTCGACTTTGTCTTAGCGTGGATTGAAGTTTCGTAGCTCTTTTCTAAGCTGCTGCAGAACGCGGCGGAGGCCCCACGGTTGTGTAGGAAGGACACTGAGCAGCCCCCCCCCCTGCCCTAAGGATGCTGTAACTCAGGGCTGCACGGTACAGACGCACAGCCCCGCTGACAGCCGCATCCCAGACAAGCGATGAAACAAACGGGATTGACTACAGATTTCTGTCAGGGATTTATGGTGGTTTTTTTTTGTGGGTTTTCTTTGTTTTTCTTTCTTTTTTCCCTTTAGTCCCTTCGGCACAAGCTCTGTGCAGGTCCCACTGCCCCGTGCTGGCGCTGGGCCGCGTGCTGTGTTTATTTAACACAAACTCATCGCTGATGGAGTAAAGAGATCCCTGTCGTCTCTCCCTTTTGGGTCACTCCCAGCTGCCCGCAGGGGCCGTTCCCGTGCAGGGTCTCTCCATGGGAGCACTCCGGGTTGGTGGCACTCAGACCTCCCGACCCGCGGTCGGATCAGTACCAGTCCACGTCAAATGCTGCTTTGAACTCAGAGGGTTGATATACTTTTGATTTGTAATTTTTTGTAAGACTTTTTACAAGGTAGCATAGTACTTCACCGGAATACCAACTACAATCCGTCCATGGTCTGATTTTTTATATAATTTAGTGGTGCTTTAGGAACTTTCGTTCGGTTGTTTCGGAGCTGTCCGGCTCAGTTTTTTCGCCTGTATCTACCTAAGACCAATGTGAACCTTTGTATTTTTGCTCCTAATTTTGGACTCAGTGAAAGTGTACTGTTTACATGTACAGAACTCCCGGCCCCTGTGTGTTCCGCGCGACCGCCGTTGGGGAGGAACCGGCCCGCGCCCGCTCGTCTGCTTGACCAAGCCACAGTCACACCTCACCCACACCTCCCTGCCCCAAACACCCCCTCCAGCTGCTGGAGGCTTTGCCAGCGGCCGACGCAAAGATTGGCTGTGATTTGAAATGGGAATCGATGTGAAGCTGCAGCCGAGCAGAGCTCCAAGCGGGCACAAAGGCAGCGCTGACGCTTCGCCATTCCCTCCAGGCCCGGGCGCGAAGCTGCCCCCCAAAAACACGAGGAGAGCCAGAATCACATCCAGAACGGGAGAACAGCAGTGGGCAGAGCTGGAGCTCAGCGCCCAGGATGTGGGATGGGGTGGGATGGCAGCGCTGCCCAGGGCTGGGGGACGGCAGCGCCTTCAGAGGGGCAGTGAGAACGCATTCGGCACTTCATCCAGCTCCTAAGGCGACACTTTATTGCTTAATCAATGGGTTCGTTTCAAAATGACATTTTTGCAGATAGGCACCTATGCAACTTCGTGTGGCTCTTAAGCAGATGAGCACTTCCTCCTCAATGAGCTCGATAAGAGTTATTTGTGTTATATACTGTGGATTTTTCCAGTAAATGTGGCTTAATATTTTAATTCTTAGAACGTGTGTCTATTATATATGTGATGCAACTTAATTCTGTTCTGTTTGTGGAATGATTAGCACAGGCCCACTCCCTGTTCCCCTCACTTAACGAAGACCAATGAGCTGTTAATCGAGCTGTTATCTCCATGGTATTACTGCTAAATGCACTGATTTCATACGTATGTGGAATCCTTTTTATTTTTTTTTTTTCCTTTGGAATCTGTATATCATATATAAGACTGAATTTGCTCAATAAACACTGTATAACAGAAGGGCTCCCTGCTCCGCTCTCACCCCAGGGAGCTCAGCTCCCAACAGCCTCGAATTGGGGTCTTTGGAAAAGAGAGAAAATGGCCAAAGCCACTGCAGAGAGCTGCCATGGAGGCTGTGCCGCCCATGGGGAACAGAGCAGCGCTGGCACACGGGGAGCAGCGCAGACCTCAACTTCTCTGCTGGCAAAATTCATTTTGTGACATCTGGTTTTATTTCTGTTTTTGTTTTGTTGGGAAACTATGAAGCTTTCATCAAGGTTTGGGGGGAAAGCTCTCCATCTCCTGATTTTTCATTATCAGCTTTATTCACTGAGTACAACAAACCTTTGCACCCCCAAAACGCCTTTCTCCAAGCACTATGCGGGTAGAACCTCCAGACCTGCCCTGTCCCTGGCTGCAGCAGGAGGCCCTCGTGCAGTGACTGCAGTTCACACACACACACAGCTGAGGTTTCACAGCACACACACGAGGCCCGGCCTGGGGTTCCCATAACAGCCCAGACTTCCAATTATTTAACAGCATCGGAGCTCACCTAAGCAACGACCCTGCTTGGTGATTGCAAAGACCTGGAGTGGTGCTTGCAGACCCCTAGCAGGCAGCAGAGCATCAGTTCAGCATGAATGGTGAGGCAGCACCCAGGGCAGGCGCTGTGCAGCCGTGGGCTTCCCTCCTTGCATCCCCCAACCCCCGACACGTGAGCTCACCACACACGGCACATCGACGCACCGAGGCCAGGACTGAGACACAGAACATCACCATTTGCATTATTCCTTTCCAAAGTGTTTCCTGCCTGGAAAAAAAATAAAAAATATTGCAATAAATGGATTGGTAGCCAATTAAAAACAACTCGGTGTAACTGGTGTCGTCGTCAAGCTTTTGCAAATGTGTCAGAGCCGGGCACGGAGCAGCTCTGCTCAGAGATGGCCCCTGTGGGCTCAGCAGTGCCTGCACCGCTCTGAGCTTCGCAGCATCGCCTCCCCGGGGTGGGCGCACGGCCTCTGGTTGTCTGCAAGGGTGCAAAGAAAACGACGGGGTGAAGCTGAGACAACAAACAGCTCCCCTTCCCCATCCCCTGAGCCAAGCTCCCGCTTCAAAAAAGAGGAAAGAAAAAGCGACGTCGCCACAGAGAGCGATTTGAGGAAAGGAGCACTGCAAGCACAGACACAGCTTGTAGAGAGTGTTTATTGTTCCAACACAAGGGACGTACACCAGGCGGCTCGGCGCAGCCCAGGGCCCCCAGCAGCAGAGCCCACCGCGCTGCTCTCTTTGGTTCGCGCTCCTCCGCTCCGAGCCCAGGCGGTCGCCCCTCTCCCTGCAGGTGTGTGAAGGATGAGCCCTGCAGAGGCCAAACCTGGGGCAGCCCTCAGGGTCGCGTTTCCATTAGAAAATAAAAATAATAAAAAAAAAAAAAAGAAAAAAGAAAAAAAAAAAGTGCACAGTCAAGGGAGGTAGGAGAGAGCTAGAAAAGGTACAAGCAGAAAAAAAGTACTAAAAAGAATCCTATTCCTTCTACTGTCTTCTTAAGGAACGTCTGAGTTCTGCTCCCACTGAAGCAATTCGCGCTCGGGAGTTGCTCCGGAGGAAGAGGAGCTGTTCTGCTGTCAGCCACCAGAGGTGTGAGGACATCCACCTTCGTGCACCACCGGGAGACACAGCAACAGCAGCAGCTGCACGAGGTCCAGGAGTGAAGCACGGAGCCCTGGGCACGGCGGGCAGAGCCTCACCTTGGGCGAGACAGAACACAGCTGCTCTGACTACAGATGCAGATTAACAACTACCACCACTTTAATGCAATACTGCTGGAGAGCCCGAAAAATCCAAGGAAAAAAGAACCCTTTATGTACTATGTACATTACATCCATTTACAGAGTTGGCCAGTACTGTGTACAACATATAAATACATGATCAAACAGATGCATAGAGGATACTTACAGGAGCCAAATAATTCACTTTATACATCCAAGAATGAAAATATATATTAAAAAAAATAATAATAATAATGAAAAAACACTGCTTTAAATGTTAAGATGATCGTCACACAGATGCACAGCTAGACACTTGCAAGTGGTCAGATGCTGTCACAGTCAGGTCCTCACTGCAGGGCTGCAATGCACAGACGGCTGCTGGCCACGCACTGCGCTTCTCAGAGCCTTCCTGCACGGACGCGTGCTACAAGGAGGCTGCAGCAGCCTCAGCCTTCAGCTGGTGCCAGAGTTCAGCTGGGCAACCCAAAGCCCCGCACATCCTGCAGGCAGGAGCCGTTTTCCCTTGCCACGTGCTGCCTATTCTTCTTGCAGCTCCAACCGCAGAGCGCTTCGCTGCTCACCGCGTCCAACCTTGGCACCGGAGACCACGCGGAGGCACCTGCGTCCTGCCTGCACTGCTGTGCTCAGCACACAACCGACCTCGGAGATGGCAGAAGGGGAGAGTGGAAGACTGTAGGGGCTAACCTAGAGCAGCCCTGAAATAGAACGCACCCTGTTCCAGTTCCTTTGGATGTAGAGGTCTCCTCTCCGGAGGGTCCACGGATGCCACAGCAAACTGCCTCCCAGCCAGGTGTCAGCTTCACACACATCCCAGGGCACAGCCAGCACGTCCACGATAGCACAAAGCAGAAGGATTGGCTCCGGTGGGGCACAGCCCACAGAAATCGGAGTGTCATCGTGAGCAAGGAAGGGTTTTGCACTGTCGATTTCAGTGGGGAGGCGAGTCAACTTTCCTCACCGAAACGAAGTATGATAGCATTTCTACTATAAACAGAACCGTATCCTGTGTACAGGTTTAGGATCAGCCGTTATCAAAATACGCACACTGAATATACAACCTGTCCCATGGCCATAATTTATTATCTCACCACAAGGCACAATACACAGAGCTTAGAGGGTCCTATACAGTCATCGTGACAAAACGCCCCGCAGCCTTTACACATGATCATGGCTTTAAGGCTGCACGAACACTTGAAGGATATTTCTTCAACGCTGCTGCTGTCGGCAAACATCTGCACGGAAAGGGACGTGTTGTGGTTTGCAGCAAAGTTCGCTTTGTGGCTGAGCTGCACCATGCTTCCAGCGAGGCTTCTGGGAAAAGCTGGAGCGCTGGATGAATAATTAAAGCTGGTGGAATTCAGCTGCAGCTTAGAAAGCTTCCCATAAAACGCTTGCTTGATATTGAACTGAGAGGGTATGGAGGAAGGCTCCAAAGGGTGATTGTGTCTTTTTCCTGCTTCCCTTGAAAGCTTCAGGAACGGCAAGTCCATCGCCACAGGAACGCTCTGCGAATGCTCCCTCAGCTCCGCAGGGTTTGGTGCTGCATCCTTCTGCCTCTCCCCGCTGCTCTTGGTTGGGCTGCCACACGCCAACACGTTCTCACTTTTTGTTCCTCCCAGGGTGTTGTTCCCGTGCTGCTTCGAAGTCCACTCTTCCCTTGCAGCCGGCATTCCTTCTGCACAGCTTTTGGTCACAGAAATCTGTTTGCTGGGGGCCAAGGCTCCCATGGCTGACACCTGATCTGAAGCCCTTGAGTGATGCAGCCTAACGCTGGGGTTGCAAGGAAAACCAGAACCGAAGAGCTTTTTGCCTTGAACTCCAACATACTTTTGATTGACAGATGCATTCCCCATCTGATTTGGGCCAAGAGAATCTACATTTGGAGATAAAAACGGAGGCTCTGGAGGCAGGTTTGGCTTCTCAGGACTTTGCTTTGTGACGACATTTGTTAATGGGTTATGCTGTGGCACCCGATGGACCTTAGCCAATTCTTTTTGCTCTTCAAAGCTACAGGAAGAAAACGTTCTTTCCCGAGGGCTCATGTCTTCAGGCTTCTGAGAGGCACTTGCCACATTTGCCAGTTGGTCTTGGCAGCTTAAGGTTAAGCCAATTTTGGAATGTTTTTCTGGAACGGGCTGATTCTCCATACCCTCCACTCCAGGCAATGCTGCTCCTGACCCACGTGTCTTCTCCTGGGGATCTACAGAAGATCTCACCGGGTGGAACTCATCGCTCCTGGTTAGGGCACTCGTCTTTATCTGCACATCTGGGCAAGATTCTTTACCAAAATAGCAATCGCCCCCTCTCTCCATCGGCACGGGGAGGCTTTCTGACTGCTTGTCTAGAGGCGGCTGCGCGCCTTCCACCTCGATGTTGGCGTGAGACCCGGGGAGAACCTCTTCCAGCAGACGGTTCCCCTTAAGCAGCTGCTTCACCAAAGGGCTGCTGGCATCAGAGGACACGGACTGAGCAGAACCTGATGGCCTCTCGGGCTTTGGGGGCAATGGTGCATGCAGTCCCCACCTCTGAGGTGGAGCTGCAGTGCTCACTGTGGCCACTGAAGAGAAGTCCACACGGCAGGGCACATCACCTGCTTCCAGAGATGATTTTGAACTAATTTTATCACATTCCTCAGTGCTGCTCTGACAGAAGGAGCCCTTCCTAGCTCCCTCCCTGCAGCTGAGGTTTCTGTAACACATCTCCATCTCCACATTCTCATCAACCACGTCAGCTTCAAAATCCGAAGCAGTATCTGTTGATTCACTGTGTGTACTCTGTACTTCATCATCTCCGTTTGCCTTGAACTCTCCAGTCTCCCTCAACGGCTGGCACTCGTCTTCTGAGTCTGTTCCAGGGCACCTCTCCCTCAGTTTTTCAGAGGTATCTATCCTACTCTGAGAAACAAAGCCATCACATAAAGAGGATTTCAACAGAGATTCCGCATTCTGTTCCTCATTGCTCAGTTTGCCATCACTCTCTCTCCCTGCCTGCAGGTGTGTGAAGTTGCACAGTGCAGGCACTCCTTCCTGTGCTCCAGCAGTCACTATTTTGGAGTCACCACTATAATTTTTCACGCACTGTTCCACTAACGTTGTTTCAGAGCCATTAAATCTAAATCTTGATATCATGTTCTGCTCGTGGCATTCTTTACCACCTGATGGCAATTCTGGCAGAAGAGCAGGATGACCGGTGGAATTCTCCTTTACATCAGAAGGATGTACAGCGGGAATACCAACATCTCTGAGTTCTGACACAACCCTGCCTCCTGCAGGACCCATCTCAGCTCCCTGCGCCTGGGCACACGACAGATCAACTGCGGGAGGAACCACGTGTGTCACCTCTGTGCTCTGCCCCTCCTGCGACGCAGCACGTGATGAGGATTCAGTCCTGGCATCGCAGAAGAGCTGCTGGGGGCTCTCCTGTGGCCTCTCCAAAGCCGTGCTGTCCAATGCCGACGCCGTCAGAGCATCACAGCGCTGCCCTCCGGGTGAGCCATCGCCGGACTGAGCTTCCCCTGAGCCAGCGCCCGCGGCGCACTGCAGAACAGCGCTTCCCTCAGCCTTGGAAGAAAAGGAGTCTTGTTTCGAGGAGGCAAAGGAATTTGTGCTGGCTGCCTGCGCGGCCGCCTCGGAGCTGGCCTTCCCTCCGTTCAGACGGAGAGCCGAGAGTAGTTGTGTTCGCTGTAGATCTGACGAGCGCTTTCGCCGAGCTCTCTTTGATCTTCTGCGTCTGCGATGGCTGCTGCGTTCTCCTCCACCCCCCTCAGAGTTTCTCCCTCCGCCGGGGCCGCCCCCACCACCAATGGCGGCGGCAGCAGCTTCTCGCTGGGCTCGGGCCTGCAGAGCACGGGCCTTAATGTCTGCGAGAGTTCTGGCCCCGCTCCTGCCCCGGGCGGAGGGCTCCGTGTTGGGGATGATCCTGGGGCATATCTGGTAAGCTGGCTGACCTTTAACCACCCAGGGTGGTTTAATACGTGAAAGTTGAATCTGAAAGAAAAAAGAGAAAACACTCGGTTGCAACGCTCGACCATTTTCAGACAGCAACATGCATTTTCTGAACATCTTCTTGTCACAATGTTTCATTAAGGAGTTAAAATTCCAACTTAAACACAAGTTTTGGCAGAGCAGCGGCACGGTTCCCGTAACCCCTGCTTATGTGCTCTGTCATGCGGGATGTAAAGCTCACTCGCTATGAACGCTGCCTCGCCAGAGCCAGCAGACAAACATGAAATAGGTGCTTTGCCTTCAGACCTTCATAAATCAAAATGGTCTCCTTTACATCAGGGTGACTGCTCTGAAGCTAGCAAGATGGATGCCTCCAGTTGAAATAGTGTAAGTCTGAAGGAACACTTTTCTGCCCCCAAAAGAAAGGAACGGGGAAATGACACAGGATAAAGAATTTGATTTGAAGGTCTCTGTCGCAACGAGTCAGCTGGTTTCAGGAAAAATGATTTCTGCATCCACAGAAATTAAAATTAACACAGTAAGTCAAGGTTATGCTGAGCTCTTGCACAAAGACCTTGGAATGATTTTCCATTCTTTGCCCTTCTAAACAAGACAGTAAACTGGGGCAATCAGAGGTACTCAGCCAGCTCTGCCAATGAAACCCTTCCACTTCTGCTAACATGACAACACTTGACATTTTAATAATGTTTTGATGCTACTAAGCGTGAGAGCCCTGAGATAGCAGGCAGCTATAATTCTCTTTCCTACCCGGATGGGTGGGACTTTTGGCTCCTCTTTAGTAGGTTGTGGCTTTTCTGAGTGAACACTTTCAATTGTGTTACGAAAGGACTGACGATCTTCAAGCCGGGGCTTCTTTTCGGGGAAGGAGGCAGAGGCAGCCTCCTCAAAGCATTTCCTCTTCTGGTCCTTTGGTTCCCGAGCAGGGCTCTCCTGGGACAAACAGGGAATCCTGTTTGCAGCTGCCAATGACAGATCTTCCGATTTACTGTGCAGTTTGGAAGTCTCTGGAGAGAGATGCGATTCTGAGTTCTCTGGCTTCAGCACTGCAGCAGAAGCACTTGTCAGGTCATCTTTCTTCTGGTCCACCTCAGACTTTGTGTCTTTATGAAGAGAGGAATCCGGTCCCACAGAAGCAGTGTCTTTGGAAGCCTCTTTTTGCTCAGAATCACGCAATTTGTACAGGCTCCTCCTGGCTCTGCAGCGCAGGTCGGCCCTGGAGCGCTTCTTGAAGTGCCCATCCCTCTGCCGCGTGGAGGGACCGCGTGGCAGCCTGCTTTCTCCTTTCACAGACAGAGCTGTCCTGTTCTCGGCATCTTCTTGCACCAAATTCTGCTCCTGGGATTCTTCTTGGGTCAAGCCCAACCTGTAAGGCCAACGCAGAAACTAGTTAAGATCGAAAGCTCATCCCAAGCATCTCATCTAATATTCATAGCCGTACCGTCACCACTATACATAGTAACATGCAGATTACAAAGCAGAGACTCATCAAAACCTCATTAAGTCAGCCTGCAATGAGATAATCTCTGTGTCTGCGATCCCACATTATTGTCACAGGGAGTAAGGGAAATAGGCAAAACATAAAGATACGTGATGGAAAACAAATCATATTAACTTGTCTTGAGGACAAAACAGATGGGCTATGAAATTCTGCTGTGACCAAGCCAATTCTCCATAAGGAACCATCTTTTCATGTATCCACAAGCAGAACCACACGCTGCCACCTGCATAAAAAGGACAGACGAGGCACAGTTCCTTACTTTTGTCCATAGTAGTCCTCAAAGAACTTCTCCTTCCACTGCTCCACTCTCTTCTCCTTCTCCATCTCCTGCCGAATTCGAACTTGCATTTCATGTGTGAATTCACCTACAGGGATTGAAGATACCGAAATTCAGTTCCAAGCAAAACTGATTTTGTAAAAACGATCTCTTTTAACAGTGTAGAACAGAAGTTGTATATAAGAATGCATGTTTTTCTTATTCTCTGCTTTCTGCTCCACTATGGATCCACATGCCACCTGCAACTATTCAAATGCAATAGTCACAAAGCCTGAAGTGAATCTGGAAATTAAACACTGTATTTTACCACTTGGAGGTCACTATTCACGAAAAGGTAAGTCTGGCACTACTTTACACCCCCACTGTTTTGTTCTGAATATCCCATGGCATCTAGAGAATGTGAAATCCATGATTTTAAAGGAAAATAAAGATGAGCTGGGGGCAAGACAGCCCCATATACTGGGACTATATTCCCACTCACTAACTGGGAAAGAAGAAAGCCCTTAAAACAAGCACCTTTTCTGCAAGCACCAGAGAAAGCAAAGCAACTCACCGTCAGCCAGGCGTTCCCTCCAGCTCTGAGCAGCATGGGTGAAGAATTCATTATTCAGAGCGCTGCCACTGAGACGCATCAGCCCATCAGCCCCAACCTTAGGGGACAAAAAACAGGACAAAGAAAACAGTGCTTCAGCTGTCCTGCCAGAAAGAGCCAACAGGGTGAACAGAAAACAACCACGTGCTGCACCGTCCTACCTGCCTATCGACTTCTGGAAGGAGGTAAAGCAGCTGCTGCTGGAAGTGCGATGGGAGTGCATTAAAGGTCCTGGAGTTTATCAGAGCCCGCAGGTTTGTGTTGACAAGAATGGAACCAGGCGTTTCAAAGTCAATATCCTCACCCCTGTTTCGTTTCATTTGCCCTGTAATTTAAGGGCAGGCAAAGAAAATGAAGCATTATTGTATAAAAATGCATCAGCGTTACGTGCAAAGACACCACAACAGACCACACTGTAAACTACTGCAGCAAAAGGAGTAAGTAAAGACTGTCGTATTCAAGCATGAAGAATGGCTTTCTCAACCATGCCAATTAATACTAAGCATGCAACTGGAACTTTGACACGAGTCACACTGCTGTCACATACAGACACAGTTCTCAATACCGTTTTCCACAGCAGGAAACTCTTAAACAACTGGTTCACTAAGTTTGGAGAGAAAGATCCAGACCACGAGCCTTAAGATCATCATGTGCCTTCTAAAGGAAGGGTTTTCTTTACTCAGAAATACAGAGATGTCAACACTGCTGGCTTTTATGGCCTGACTGTAATAGAAGCACTCACCAGCTGTGGGCTTTCGGATTCCTCTGAGCAGCTGTGGAGGATCCCTGTTTATTTCTGTCCGGCTGCGCAAGGTGGCACTGCACAGAGCCAAAGAGCTGCTGCTGCTGCTGGATGTGCTGCTGCTCTCCCCATCAGCATGCCTTCCTGTGAAGCCTAAAAGCAACAGAATTTTACAGGAATATGCAAAGAACAGAAAACCAACTTGCAGAGTGGTTTTTAGCCCTTCAGAATTATCTGCTAATAAAAACAGTTCGATTCTTACAGGTTATTGGCTGACTGAGATAAACGCACCCCCAGTAGCCCAAATCAGTCACATGCATTCTCAGCAAACATTAAAGAAGTCCCCAGGCAAACTTTCTGTTAGGGACCACTGATCAAAAGCTATCCACATATTTATAAGAATCATCAAGACAAAAGCAATGCTCACCAGATGCAGACTCCATGTGTGCCCCATTTACTTTCAGTGGCGTTAAGACAACACGTGGCAACATGACACCTGTCTTTCTCTTTTGTTTGGTTGTCTGTGGTCCAAAAAGAAAACAAGAAGAAAACAAAGGCACAGTGACACGATGGGAAGGCAAAATAACCTTCCAAGCAACGTATTTCCCAGTTAAAGAACCACCTAGCTTCAAGTATCAGTCACTAACTATATTTATGAATAGCAGAGAATTCAGAACTTCAACCCTGTACAATTTCTAGAAACTCCTCACCCAAGCACACAGCCCCACCACTCTCCCTGAGGCACCTGTGCACACCCGGTCCCTGTCACACAGCATGGAAAGCTGTCCTTTCTCCTACCTGTGAGGCTGTTCTGTTGCTCTCCCTGGCAGTAGAGGGTCCCTTGCTCTGAGATTCGGTGGAACAGGAGGCGTTGGAGGAGGTTTCATCAAGGGACACTGAAATAGACGAGCCCTCGGTCAAAAACAGAAGTGGATACTTGCAGCTTAAGATGAATGTTATGAGACACTTACCATCATTGTCACCACTCACAGTGCTTGTTTCATTGGACTCGCAGCTTTCTGCATCTGCTGTATCCTCCAGTTCATCCCCTTCTGGCACAGACAGGTTCCGAGACCACTGCAGGGCATCCTTCTAAATAGACAAACAAAACTCAGGTGGCTGCAATCCTCCTCCCAGCCCCTACTGCTTAAACCAACGGGAGCTGTTGGTTTCACAGATACAGGTTTTATTTTGATTTCTTTCCTGTTTTAATCCCCTTGATGCAGAAAGAAATGCAGGCTTCTAGAGGAGCAGAAGTCACGTAAGCCATGAGCACACTTTGAGGACATTTCCATCACTTATAACTAAAGCACACACCAGTAACTTTATATCACTCTTGTGAATCAAGCACGCAGTTTCTAAGGAAGAGAAATATCTCAACATCTCATTCTTACTAAAGAGCATCATTCAAGAAGCCAGCTACTAAGACAGCAAGCCTGGGAGATGCATTTACTACCTGTGTAACCAAAACCATTTCAAGTCCTTCTGTTTTTTCTAAAGTGTGACAGTTTAACAACATTTTCTGATGGCAGTAAAAGAGCTGCAAGATATTAGTGGTCTATAAAGCTGATATTTATCAGGGTATCCAACAGTACAAAAGAATGCCAATGAAAAGCCTGAGGCATTTCCAACAGTGAAGATTACTGGGACAAAAGACTAAAATAAAACATTTCACAGAGAACTCTGAAGGAAAATACATTTTGCTATCAAGATTTTACTTGTAGCTGTAAGCCTTCAGACCAACACAAGTTACTGGTTGGCCACGTTCCTTTGTGGCTCTTGGATGAGTGAAACAGGGCTATTTTGGTAAACAACACCTGAGTTGAAAACAGAAAACTGGAATAAGCATTTATCTTCTGGTGCAATTCATGAAATAACAGGCAGGTTGAAAGGACTGTACCACATGTGGATGAACACAGCAGCAAAGTACAAGAGCTATGATGAAATAACGAATTCCAGAGACACTTTCACACAATGATCTCACAGCAGCACACTCAGCCCATGCGATGCTCAGTGACACTTTAGCACTCAGCTACACACAACAAGCAGAGCTCGCAGCTCAGCCTTCAACCCAGAGCACAAACTCTGTATTTACCTTCAGGGTGAACAGGCTGATCCGTCCAGGCAGTTTGTAGAAGAGCCCATCGCCTCCCCTGGAATTGGAATGGAGCATGGCGTTGAGGCAGGCCAGGGGAGAGGTGCCACTGAAAAACAGGAGGGTGCAAAAGGGATCATTTCCAGAAACGGCCCAAAATGAAAGATCTGTTTCAATCAGCATCAGCTGCTGAAGGAGGGGAACAAAGATGAGACTCATTAACTTCACGGGACAGGCACTGCAGTCAGAATAGCATCACTGTTTCCCACTCTGACCTGTCCATTTGCCTCAGCGCATCACAGCAAAGCAATCTGCACAACACAGGAAATGTTAGGTTCATTTTGAAGTCACTCTTGGTCATTTTTAGTTACTTCTTTCGTTACACATTTCCTCCGTTACTCCGCTTGTAATCTTCAGACCAGGATTGATTCTACTAAAAACCAGATTCAGTCAGCAGCAGCAAAACAAGAACAGAGACAGCAAAAATGGTAGGCATACGTATTTCTGGGATGTCTTTCCTGATTTGACTCTGCACTGGCAGAGTTAGATATCAAAGGTCTGAGGAACCCATTTGGCAAGCCCTCACAGTGCCCCAGTTTTGCCATTTGTGACCAAAGCAGCCATCCTACGCTCACAGCAATGGAACTTCCGTGCCATGTAGCCTCATGTTTTCCAGTAAGTCACACAGGGGCATGCAGAAAGCTACCTGGAAGAGACATTAAAGCAGTCCTGATTTCACTGTTATTAAAAGTGAAACTGAAAACTGGATGGAGACAAAAAGAAATCAAGAAAATCATTCTCATATTGAAAGCTGAGTTCAGAACCATTTCTGTTTTCACTCTGCGTTGCATTTGGGTTTTGGGCGTTTATTCACAAGCCTCAGCAGCAGACAAAAATCACCCTCAATCATTTTTAGATACCATGAAAAAAATTTCCCAGCCTTCTGGCCTGTCAGACAGTGCTTTCCCTTCAGTACTTCACAGAATGTTTCAAGTAAGCCAGCCAGCCACAGAGCACATTTTCTTGAAATGGCAAAAAAGCACCAAAAACAAAGCAACAGAAAAACCACAGACATGCTTCTTTTTTTTTTTTTTTTCCCCAGAAGGAGGGAAAAACAAATAGCCAGAACTTTTCCAGGAGGAAGATTCTGGCTCTGCTGCTGGGTGCTGACATCCCAGCTTAGCACAGGGTCCATAGGGCTGCTAAGAACCAGGCCCATCCAACTGGCTGAGGTCACCCCCAGAGCAGGACAGCACAGCCTCAACACTGATTCAAAAGGAAAACCCCCTCCCGAGTCGCTAAGCCGTTTCCTTCAGGAAATGCATTTTCAGGAAGGGCTTTTATTCAAGTAGCAGGAAAACCTGCTGCATGTTTAGCAGACAGGATTGCTGCCTGTGTCCTGTGAACAATTATGCTGGGAAGAAAACAGGCTTTTCTTACAGCAGAGAGTTAACAACAGGAAGGAAAAGCAGACATCCCAAAGGAAACCCAGTGACTGCCAGATGAGCGATGCAGCTTGCGGGGCTCTGCACAATGCAAGGTTTGGTTTGCAGCTCCCTATCGTGAGAGGTCACTTGGCACAACTGGGAGAAGCCCAAAGCAACTGCTGCTTCAGGACGTTCCTGATGCAACCTGGAGCAGCACAGAGATCTTCAGCTACCTGTGTAAGGTGGAGGACTGATCCAGAAAGGCACTGAGTATCCATTAAAATGAAGCCACATGGCAGCTTGCACTGGCTGGATTCTTCTGAGAGCTGCAATACCAAAGCACTGGAGATGTGTGTGGTGAAGAGCCCAGCCACAGGGTGAGCGTTCAGCAGCCCCAGTGAAGCAGCAACTGAAGAGGACATATCTGTACAGTGTCAAGAGCCACAGCAGTGTAAGCAGTGCTTTCACAGTGCTCAGAAGTACTAGAAGTGCCAGTTGAGTACTGGAAAATACAATGAGATCCTTCTGAGTCTCCTAAAATGTAATGTCTGCTCTAGAAATGAAGAATCAGAGGAGACAGAACTGAAACTATTACCAAACTGGAGTCTAGTAGTAGAAAGCACCGGGAGCTACTTCTGAGAGAAATATGCAGGGGGAGTAAATCAGTGCGTGAATCAGTGCGGGAGGCTGATCTGCAACGGGCATTTGTGTCACAGCAGATGGATGAAGGGAACTCCGTAGGTTACAAAAAGAAAATCCAATTAAAAAAAAAGTATTACAAGTAACTGCATTGTCAACTGAAATTACCATGCTGGAAAGGGAAAAAAAGGAAGCAGGAAAGCAGGCTGGGGATGAGGCAGAGTCACACGGAACAGCTCAGGCCTTCTATGCAGCCTGCACCACGCTCACGCTGGGTTTCACATGTGATCATCAATACTAACCTCATTTCCTTCAGTCCTTCAGCCTCTATGACCTGCAGAATCTGCTTTGGGGTCATTGGAGCATCCGAGTAGTTTTCCAGCACCTGAAGAGACAGAAATACCAAGTGTCATCACAGGCTTGCATCTACCTTCACAGAACTGCTCAACACACCAGGGATCAGAGCCTAAAATACACCTCGGAGAGCTTTATTTACCTACAGAAGACAGGTGCTAAAAATTTCAGGTGCTTCATAGTAAGCATGACAAAAGCCTCGGCTCCACAACATGAAAGCCAGGGGGAGCTTCATCAGAACCCAACATGCAACACCAATCTGCTACCAAACAGCCTTCAGAACTGTACAGCACAGTAGTTAGGGACCTTTAATGATGTAAAATGTTCTCCCAACCATATGCCTCTCTACCTCCCAGTAAGGAATCCAGCATTTTTCTGGCAATAAAAATATTACTGGGCAACTGTGTAATTCCTCCCTTGGCTTACTGCATTCAGCTCATCTTATCAAGGGGAGTGCTGTGGGTAAGTGTTGGGAAGGACAGAGTTCAGGAAAAGACAACAATGATTAAGGACACAGAAAAAATGATGGGTAGGTGCTTAAAAAAAAAAGCTGCATGCCTTCGAAGGAAAATGAGTGAAGTCAGACACTAAAAAAGGCAATGAAACAGATAACAGCTCGTCCTTCCATACATCATATGAAGAACAGAACTGCAACTTACACATGAGGAATTAGACAGGCTGATAGATAGGTGTACTTTTAAAGCCTGTGGAAATGAGTGCTCCACAGTACTGGCAGAACCTCGAGGGTTCCAAGAGGACTGACATCTCTGCTCATATGGTCTGCCTGCATTTCCAGCCCATCAGAGAGAAACCCAACCCCGTGCCCTTCAGCTCTGCGCTTCAACCGTGTTTTCTGATAAAGGAATCATTTAAACCATAGCCACCCTGCATGAAATCTTCAGGTGTTTGAAGATGACAAGAACGGGCGTCAGTAAGCTACTGGGAAAGAACCATAGCCTGAGATCACATGCAACAAACACACAGAGTTTGAAGGAAAGATCAAAGACAGCAATAAGCCAAATTCTAAGCGTAAACACTTTTAATTCCTTGTCAGTGCAGCTCCAGCACGCCTCCCTCCACTGATCACAGAGCCTCTGTAGGTCACCATCTCTGCACCCTCCTCACACCCCAGTGCTCTGCATCACCCCAATGGGACAGACACTGACAGGAGAACATTCCTATCTTGGAAAACAAGGGAATCCTTCACAGCTGACAAAGTGTCAGACACAGCACAGCCTAAAACTGAGCACAAATGAGCGTTTACATAAAAATAAAAGAATCTGCACTCTCTTGGGAACAATTTCCACTCAACAACTATATACTACTAGTGGGGAGCCTTGCACGCCTCCCCACAACAGCACCACCCCTACCTGCCTCATTGATGGGGATTCCAACAGGATCTCCATCAACAGGAGCTATTCCCTGCCCCAAGGAGACGCCTTCCTCCACCATTTGTAACACAGAGCTGAGGATCCTACATGCCCAGTGATGGAGGCTGAACCACGAGTGGTGAGGGCACCCGGCTCTGACAGCGCCCATCAAACGATGCCACGATTCCAGGTGCCCAACTCATCTCTAAAGGTTTGTTTTATGGGTATGCATGATGTTAGCTCTGTAGGAGCAGCAACACTAAAAAGCCTTTTACCTGCGATTCTCAGAAACATGGAGAGGAATATGAAATCCAGCAGAGCACGTCAGAAAGGAAAATTAAAAGCATTTTGACAGGGAGCATTTGTAAGCCTAACGTTAAATAAAGATCTATTTTTAGTGGATTTACAATCAGTCCTGCAAGCTGGGAGTGCAGCTATGCAACTGCAGGTCTCTCTAAGTGGATAATCTAGCAGGAGATGGTTCTATTTCTGGTCCTTCAGTTGCTCTGTGATGCTGCTGAGGGCCTGACATCTCCATTCTAGTGTCCAGAGTGCAGGCCCAGAGGGCAGGTGAGAGAAACCATGCCTGGGAGGGGATCTTCACTGCTTCACAGTGGCAAAGATGTGCATCAGGAAACTGCTGCTCGGCCACCCACTGAGCACAGTGCTCGGGGCAGCCCCACACACTGAGGTTTTCACCCATTGGAGCTCAGGACTTCAGGATGAGGAGGGATTTGGTGCCACACAGCCCTGTGCTGCCTGCAGCCCGGGCACAATGCTTGCACACAGCCCCACAGAACCGGGACCCCATAGAGATACAGCGCAGCTCCACAGCACCCAACTTCTGCCCTCTCTGGTTTGTCAAGCCAAAGTCACGAGGGCCAAAAATACGATCATTTTTCACACCCAAGGGGACGTGAGCTGCAGGACAAGAGATGTCCACACAGCGGGGCTTCCCCTGGGCTCAGCCACCCAAACGAACCTCACACAGGAGGAGCACCACGGCTACCTCAGTACAGACCCCAAGAGCAGCAGGGATGGGTGCTCCTTTCCTGCCCAGTCCTTGGCTCCGAGCCTTGCAGTCACCATCTCTGAGCAGCACGAAGCCAAACAGGACGGCCCGCAGCCCTATAAACCCACAGCCCTATAAACCTCACACGCCGTCAGCTCGCAGCCCGGCGCTCAGCCAGCAGGACACAAAGCTTGCTTTCCTTTTCTTTTCCTTTCCTTTCCTTTCCATTCTATCTCCGGGCAGCTCACCGTTCCGCGCGCGCTCCCGAGCACAACGCGGGGCCGGGCGCGCGACCGCATCCCGTCAGGGCCGGGGCGATGAGGCCCGGCCCGGAGCTCCGCCATGGCCGCTCGGCGCGGGGAGAAGGGCCAGGCCCTCCGCCGAGAAACCCCCCATACACACACACACTCATACATACATAAATACACACACACACATACATACATACATACGCGCGCGCACACACACACACACACACACACACACACACACGGCCCGGGACGGGCCCCTCCGCCCCCCCGCGGCCTGCCGAAGCCCCGCGCGCCGTTCGGGCCCTCACCAGGCGGGCGGCCTCAGCCCACGTGCGCTCCTTCTTCCTGCGCTGCTTCATCTCCCTCATCCTCCTCCCGCGCTGGCGGCGGCGGGCGGGCGCGAACCGTTAGAGGCGCGCGCGGGCGGCGGCGGGAGCGGGGCGGGCGGCGGCGGCGGGGGCGGGGCGGGCGCGCGCGGGCGGCGGAGCGCGCGGGGCGGGGCGGAGCGGGGCGCGCGGCGGGGGCGGCTCCGGGCGCTACGGGAGGAGACGGCGGCGGCGGCGGCTCGGGCCCGACATAACAACGGGGTCAAAGGGCTCGGAGCGGGGCGAAAGGGGCGGGGCTCGGCGACGGCGGCCGCGGTGGGACACGGCGAGCCGCGAGCGGAGGGGCCGGGCGCCGTTTGAAGGAAAACAAAGCGCGAAGGCCGCCGGGAGCCGTAGGCGGCTGCGCCGAGACGGCGCGGCCCCGCCCCCCCGGAGGACTACAGCTCCCAGAGGGCGTCGCGCGCCGCGGGGCATTGTGGGGCGGCGCTGCGCGGGGGCCGCCCGCAGCATGGAGCGTACCGTAACCGGACGGCTTCGGTAGAAGCGAATTGAAGCTGCCCGGAGGCGGCTGACAAACGAAGGATGAAAAGTGGCGCGTTGCGATGTGATAAATCTGATTGAGTTTATTATGCGCTGTGTTTTAGGGTCATTTTACATTCGTAAACGGAAAAAAAAAAAAAAAAAAGATACAAATAAATACGGGCGGAATTATCGCCGGGAGGGGATGGGCGCAGGGGGGGGCAGCGGGACCCCCGGTGTCAAAGCCAAGGGATGGGGAATGCGGGCAGCGCCGTGTTATGGCAGCACATGGGCTTTGTGCAGGTTCCGTTCGCCAATCTGTGCTTTAACGCAGCACGAATGGAATGGTTTAAACCGGACGTCACACGGGAAAGGACTGCAGGGCTGCGGGTGTCTCCGAACCTCAGTGCATCTCCAGCGAACAGAAGCCTGCTCTGATCTGTGTAATGCAGCTAAAACGCTGTCACAAAGGTAGATTGGAGCAGCATGGCAGTATTGTTAAAAAGGCATCCGATCTGTAGTAAGGATTTTAAGAAAGTACTTGAGCTCTTACACCTCAGTGCTGCTGCCAGAACCAGAGGGCTGCTTCTGCTGCACGTCGCTGTTTTGGAAGTACAGATCCCATTATACAGATCAGAGCGAGGATAAGGATGTAAAAGGTCCCTATGAGAAAAGCTGGGGCTGTGCACAATGTCCCAGGGCCTCTTGCAGGAGTCTGCTGGATTTCCTGTCTTTGGCAGTTAACCTGCAGGAAGCCCAGATGGTTCAGATAACACCCAGAGGCACGCAAAGCTTGGCAGGAATGTTCATTAAAAACTTCAACCCAGCGCTTGGTTTGCTTTGTAGAGCTTAAGACAACGCACTTCCCTTAATATCAGTGCCACCGAGTATCTGCTCATGGGTAAGTCCATCAAAATGAGAATCTAAAAGCTTCTGTAACAATCTGTAGCACACTAACCAAACCTCTAACAGCTCTGATTTCAATACAATGACTAAATATGCAATTTTATTCTTTTTTCCATCCTACTGAACTTCTTTCACCTTGCTAATGAATTTCTACAGAATTAAAAGCAGAGCCTTTCCGACATATCAACCAGCTAGCTTGTCAACACTGAAACGAGAACAGTTTGGGTTTGCACTGTAATTTCCACCATCCTGGTCCTGCCACAAGGGGAGTTTCCAGCATTTGAATGTAACACAGAATTCCCTATGGAACTGTGGTGACTGAGGAAGGGTGTGAGTGTGCAAACACAGATGTGGCTGTGTGTGCATATTCACGTTAAACATATGTGTACATATAGGTATGTACATATACATGTATATATATTAAGTTGCTCTGTCAGGTTGTAAAACCCCCTTGTTTCATTTCAGTTCTCTGAGCATTTACAGCATACAATCATCTTTTAAAATGTCAGAGTACAGAAGATTATGTGCTAGAGAGAAAGACGGAGGAGAGGGAAGAGAAGGTGACATTATATTATGCAACAAGAGCTAATTAAAAGGCTCTCTGTACATAAACAGCGCTTTATAAAAAGGAAGATTATGCCAGGTTTCCACGTTCTAGTTGAAAGAAATTTGTCAGATGACTGCTCTCTCAGTTACAGGCAAACTCATCTTTCCTCCACCAAAACTAAAATATATATATATGTGTGTGTATATATATATTAATCTTGTGATCCAGAAAAGCACTCCACGAATCAAAGCAGCTGACTTAGAGTTTAACCATGCCCACCCGGGCAGCTGGCTCACCGAGGCACCGTGCCCGCAAGATGCAGAGGTGAGCTGTGCTGAGTGTTCAGTTCCTTCTGCTCATGGGGGTCAGATATAATGGAGTTCTCCAGCCTGGGTGAAGTCACTCAGCAGATACGAAACGAGCACACAAGGTAGAGTCCATATATCAGAGCATTTCTAAAACCAGGTAAGTCCTCAGACACTCACACATGTCAGTCTGGAGGAAGTCATCAGTGAAGGAGAGGAAATAGGTAAAAACATTCATAGGATGACAGCCAACAGCAACCAGAAAAATGTAACATCCCAAGTCTCAATATACAACAAACTAAAACTTATGAATGAGCTGTGCAACACTAGACAGGGACACCTTACTGTCTTCAACACGGCAGCTCCATCTCCCTCAACCCTGCCACACGAGCCTGCAGCTTTACAGTAGCCTGCTTAAGTCAAAGGGCAGCTTGCAGAGACCATCAGAAGCAGGAGTTCTTCCTCCCTTGTTTTCAAACTACAACCCCTGGATTTAGTACCAGATTTCATTATACAGACTTGGCTTTATGTGCTTTCACTCCTACTGGGCCCTGCCTGGTCCGGGATGTGCAGGGGACAAGCTTCTAATATGGAATGGGTGAGGCACAAAGAGTACCATGTGTTGAAGCTCCTTAGACACCAAGGGAAGGGACCATACTTACAAGAACAGTGCACAGATGGCTTCTTGTCACGGTGCTCTACCCTCAACCCAGCTTACAGGGGAGAGCAGAGGCAGCCCTATAGCTCCTTGCCAGTGCTACATTTCCTGCGACCAGTGGGAGGTCTGAGAAAATTGCCATGCACCACACCACCATTCAAAGTGTGGATACTGGTTTCAACTGCCAGGGAAGAAGATGGAGGCAACAAAGAGGAAGCAAGCTGTGGAGCTGGCATTGGAATGCAGGTGTATTCTTTGACAAGGTGGTTCTTGTTGGTAGGGGTGTGATCTGTAGGATGTCAGTTTAGTGGAGCTAAACTTATGCTTGTAAACAAGGACTTCAATTTCTATTGCTTCCTGTCTAGAAAGCAACAAAATTCTTTGAAGTCCCCTTTTTTGTCCTACAGTTTGAAAGGGAGGCACAGCTATCTGGTGGTGAGTACATGCTGACAGCTGCCAATCTGCCCGCTCAGATCAACTTCTTAACCCCAAATGATGATGCCAGTCTTTCAAGCAGGAAGAGGAAAAACTGCACCTAGTCAAGTTTGGGTGGATCCTCTGCTTTTTAACCTCATTTCATTCTCACTATGAAGCTCTGGAGCGGTGGTTCTGTTGAGATGACTTTCAACTCTGTCTTCTTACCGCCCAACAAAAAAGCCAAGTGCAGCAAAAGGGCTAGTGCAGGAGGAGAGATGGTGACGCTGTGAGGTGATCCCCATGCTTCCCATTGCTTCTAATACACTGTAACGTACCTCATGCATTTCTGATTTCCTAACTAAAATCTGTTTCCTACAGAGGCCAAATGCTGAATTGCAAACACGTATCTTCCTGTGGCTCAGTGTACCTGGACTGGCACAAATCAGTTAAACAGCAAAGAGGCCACCTCCAGGGGAAAGGGGTTGGAGTCTGGCTGGGAGGTCTCTCTGCAGGTTTTTACTTGTCTCTGCTCTCAGAAGGCAAAAGCTGTTCACGCCCTGGAGAGGAATTGCTGGTTTTACTTTGGAACCAGCCCTCGGGACTGTGGGTAGAGCTGAGAACTATGGGTGCCTGCTGAAGAGGATCCCCCTGATTTCCTTCCAGTTTTAGGCCTGAAGAAGTAAAAATGAAGAAATAAACAAAAAGCCCCAACAATGTCACCTGTTACATGTCAAAATTAATCTTCCAAAGCTGTTGGTTATTTTTTTTTCTTTATACTGGATTTATTTTCTAATCAGTCCCAGCTTTCTCCACTGCCCTATGTTCCTTTCTTTCTATTTCTGCTTTGCAGCCAAGTTAGCCATAGCTTTACTGATAAGAATGTAGACAGAAAGCAATTGTATTTGTAACTCTATCTGCTAGTCCACTTACTAAAAAATTTGACTCACCTGGATTTTGGTTTTTTATTTGAAGTGCTCTCAAAGGTTGAAGCATCCACCTGGATCTCGTCTTCATCCTGCAAAGCTGCTTCTAGAGCTGCCTGGACTTTGGGAGCAATGGCTGGACCTTCGTAGTCTCTTGTTGTTCGGCTGGGCATGTCAAGTTCCAGTAATACAATATTCTCTGCCTGAGGAAGTACAAGTGGAATTAAAGCCTATACACTTTCATACAAATAGTTTCTTTTCCTCTGGAAACTTATTCTGCAGGACATTATAAATGCATGCAAGACACTCTGTACGTCCCATTGGAGAACAATCCTCTGAAATTTACATTTCTCTGATTAGGAAGGTGAATGTATGAAGGCTGTAGCCACATCTGGGCTTACCCTGTACCGAGCCTCTGGACGAATCATCATGGACGTCCTGGCATGCTGGCTCAGTGGCCTTTTGTATCCTACAGCAGACACTGGTCTTTTCATCATTTGCTGGTTACTAGAAAACACATATTCAGTCCATCATACACCAAAAGTGCAGATTTCTTGGAGTTTATGAGGTAAAACATTTGGAGATGTATTTCAAGCAAGCAGAAACTACCTAGACTGCATATCCCAGAACAGCTCTTCCTACAGACAGAGATGAGAAGGTAAGATTGTTATCCCTTGGCATCTGCATCTGTTCCCTGCATGAAACGAGGGATTTCTGCATAATTTTTATCACAGAGGCCACAGATGCACACAGCTGCACCTAACATGCTAAGTTTACTTTACAGAACCTCCCCTGTAAAGAGGTAGGATCTATCCACAGCTCTCACATCATAATTTTTGAGAGCTTTCTTAACCAAATCAGAAAAGAAATAAGATAAGAGCTTACTGATATTAAATGGTGCACGCAGTGATACATATATTTTACATTTAAATATCAGGCTCACTTAGAAGAAATTTTCCAAACTGTATATTCCTATTTTATTTGACCTACTTAGATGAATGAAAACTTTGTTTTACAACACAGCAAGAATACATAAGAACTCTGGAAAGCTGTTTCAAAACCACAATTTTCTCTGTTGGAGTACCTTGGTTTTGGCAACTAGAGGGCTTTATGTGACCTAGGATTTGATCTTAGTTAGAAAATCACAAGTACACTCACTCCAGACGGGTTATGGGATGCAGTTTCCACTGGTCTTCCTCTTCATCAAAGAATGACCTGTTCATGATCTTATTCTTTTCTTCCAAAGGAATAAAATTTTCAATAATCAGGTGCCTGCATACAACCATAAAAATGGGAAACACACAAGAAACACAGTTAGCTGATGGCTCTCCACTGCTTCTCTCCCTGGGAATTAATACAGCCCTGGAAAAGGGAGGAACGTTTTAGCTGTCTTCTGTTTGAATCTTGTTCTGCAAGCGTATGAATTCAGTCCCTCCTTTTACTCCCCACCCATAGAAACAATCTCTGTTACAGTTACCAGCAGGCAGTGAAGTGAAGGGACTCACTTCAGCTTTAGTTCCCTCGTAAGCTCATTCTGGGTCTGTTCCAGTTCCTGGCGCTCCTTGATGTGCTCTTCTTGGAGATCATGGATCTCTGCCTTCACAGCTTGCAGCTTGGAAAATAACTGGAACAGACCACGGGACCAAAGTCACAAATTTCCAGTGTTCCCCTCAGTCTCACACACAGCCTGGTTTTATTTAAGCCACGAGATGTGGACTCACGTTCTCTTTACCTTTTTAAGTTTCTTGGTCTTTATATCCACCTCTTGCTGAAGAGAACTGTAGGTCTCCTTCAGCTCCAGTGTTTCCTCATCCCGACTCTCCATCTGCTGCTGGATCTCCCGCTCCCGACGTTTCTGAAGAATGCCAGGTACAAAAAGTCAGAGACCACAACTGCCCTGCTACCTCCAGGCTGACTGCACCAATCCAACACTCGGGAGGTTTTTACTTCCCTGGCCTCCAGGGCTTTTGCTTTAGCTTCTAGTTCTTCCTATCTCTTGCCTTAGAAATACCAGAAGCATTAGCTCTTCTTTGCCTTTATTCTGCTGAAGGGTCTATTGGAATCAGAGTGAATAAGTGCTCAGGCTTTAATTAAAGTAATTAAACGCTGTGTTTAAATTTTTTTTTTTAAATCAATTCATACAACAAAGAATGCATAACAGAAAATAAGCTTCTATCATATAATAAGCACCTTTTCTCCTGAGTTAACAGCTGAACTGTCATAGTCTGAGGCCTTCCAACTAATTCTTCACTTACAGACACAGGGTATAAAAGTTCCATGTGAAAAACAGGAAGAGAACTATTACAAACCTTCTCTACCAATTTCACGCAACAAATAGGATGCAAGCCCTTGCCCCTTCTTTTGAAATCAACAATTGCCATTAAAGCAATGCCAGGCTTAGCCCTGTGCAACCTTTCTTACCTTTTCTCCTCATACAACCCTTTATAAAAGTTCTGCAGGTAGGTTTGGGCTGGGTTTTTTGGTACACAGTACCTAACGTTGCTGCTTGTACCTGTTCTGCAATCTCCTGTCGTTTCTGTTCCAGGATTTTCTGCTGCTCGTTTGTGTGATCCACAATATTTTTCCCTCCCACCAGAAGTTTGCTTTCCATTGCCTGAAAGAAAAAGACAAGGTTGTACGTTTCCCTCCTGGTGACCAGCTAACAAAGTCTTTCCTACAGAACCCAACTTTCTCTCTCTCTACTTCTCCAACTTTGTCACGAGGGCACCTCCCTTACTTAACATTCTCTTGTAAGTCAGATGCTATGAGAATGGCTATTTCTAAACATCCCTACAAAATGCAGGAGTTAATGAAGCCATAACATGCTTAGAATTACAAACTTCTGCAGTGTGGCCTATCTGAAGAACTAAAATGCATATTCTACGTAAAAAAAACTTGCTAATGATCTGTTGCACAATGAAGCATTGTTTGTTTCACAGCTTGTGATAAGATGTATCATCACGTTTTACTGTGCAGATTGCTGAAGATTCCACAAGACCAGCACATAAGAACAATGCAACAACTCATGAATATTGAAGAACGTAATTAATGGTGGAAACTCAACAAAATCTTCTGACCAAACACAAATCACTATTCTGGAAACCTTTTGAAATATGCTTCCAAATTAAGCAACCAGCTATTCTCCCCATAGCCTAACTAAATTGCTTGTAAGAAGTATGAAAGCACGGCAAAGAATTCTACCTTGATTTTAGCACTCAGCATTTCTGTTGCTTCCTTCTCTCGCCTCAAGTCCTCCATTTTCTTCTCCTTCTCTTTCAGCAGTCTCATCTTTTCTTCGGCTACCAAGCTGTGGTCCTCAACAATAGCTTTCTTTTCAATCTCCAGCTTCTCTTGTTGCTCTCTCCAATAGTCGTCTTTGTCATCCCCTTCATCCTCCCCCTCCTCAGTATCCTCCTCTTCTTCCCCACCCTCTCTCCTCCTTTCCCTCCTCTTTCTTTTGCCAATAGACCGCTTCTCCAGCTGTGCCTTGAGTCGCGCGATTTCTTCCTGGAATTCACGCAGCAGAGCATCCTTAGGATCCTCATTCACTCTTGGCTTGTTCTTGATGTTTTTGGCACGATTGGCGTATCTCAGCGTCGTGAGAGTCTCCTCTACATTGTAAGAGGCAGGGCCTATATTGGCCACCATCACGGTCTTGGCATTGCCACCTAATGAGTCTTGGAGTAACCTAGTTAGCTTTGAGTCCCGGTACGGAATGTGTGTGCTTTTGCCATCTACTAGGGCAGATATAACGTTGCCCAAAGCTGAAAGAGAGAGGTTGATTTTTGTAGCCTCCTTTAACCTCTCCCCCTGTGCTCCAGTCTTAGCTTGGCGCTCGCTGCCTGCAAGGTCTACCAGGTTGAGTTTTCCCACACGGATGTGATTCTCTCCATCGAGTCCCAGCTCACTGCATTCGATAGTGATCACAAAAATGGCGTGAGATCGAGAGCTGTGTTCATTCATGTTGGTGGCACCAACGGAGCGATTCTGGTTTCCCACGTTCATGACGTGCTCTATCTCTTTGACACTTTTTGTAACGAAGGAAGACAGATCCTTCACGTATACACCCGTGTCTGGCCTCTCTTTTAACTCCAGCCGTTTGGATTGATCCTTTGATAACAAGTCTCTGATTTCTTCTTGGTAGATTTCCAGATAAGAAGCTCTAACTAGGTACTGCTGATTTTGAGATCTAGAGATGTGGGTGAAGATGTGCTCAAAAGAATTGGGGATGACCCCTCTTTTTTCAGGATCACCACGCACCCCCTCCATCGTGTAGGTTTTCCCCGTTCCAGTCTGCCCATAAGCAAAGATTGTCCCATTGAAACCTTGCAGAACAGAGTCCACAAGAGGTCTGAAGGTCTCATCGTAGAGTTCAACCTGTTTGGAATTCCAGTCGTACACAGCATCAAAGGTGAAAGTTTTAGGCAGTTCATGAGATGTTCCCCGTGGATTCTTCACCGAGACCTGCCCTAATTTGACATCCACATTAACAACCTTTTCATATGAAGCTGACTTCTCCTTGCTGTTCATCGGCCGGCATCGAACCACCACCCGAACAGACTCAGAGCTCTTTAACTTAGACATGGCAGCAGGTCTGTGGCTGATGTGACGACAGATGATCCAGTGCTAGAAGCCTAAAACAAAAACAAAAGAGGAATAAACAAAGGCAGTTTCCTACAGATGGCAATTTTGCCAACAGTCTAAGATTCGACTCGTCTATTCAAGCAGGATTTTTGCATCATTTAGCTTTTTGATGTAAATCTCCTACTTTGAAAATCCAGTACAGAGTTGCTCTGTCCATACTGCCTGGAATACAGCTTGAAAGGGAATCAATCAGGTGCTTTCATTAAGCGCTTCACCCACTTATCAAAATATCAATGTGGTATTTTCTGAGTGTCCTCTTTTTACACCTCCAGTGTACCGAAGACAACTTTTCATTTTTATGAGACCTTTATGTTACAATTAACTCACATCTGAGATGATGTGGTGCATCATCAGGACCATCCTGCCGCTACAGGCTTAAAACCTACACCCTTTTTTTTTCTGAAGCAACACTAGTGCATTGGAATGCCACCCAAATGCTTTTTCATGAATTAAAACTTGTGAAGCCGCTTTCTAGAAGCCCACTTATAGCACAAAAGATGTTCCAAACAGCAGCCACGAGGATTCAAAATAACATCATTAAATAGTCTACCCATTTTTCATCCCCTGAATGTTGTGTTTCCACACCAGGGAAAGCTGATGTTACCTTTACATTCTTCCAAGAATCGAGAGACAGAAATTTTTACACCAGCGTTTTCACAAAGCCATGCAATCAAGCTGACCACAAAGCAAATCATTAAGGCAGCCAGACGTAGCACAGTCATTGTGCTTGCAAATATTGTCAAGCAAACCAGCTAGGTGAGTACATCACCGCAGTGAGCTGCACTCCAACACCAACCAATAATGAAGAGAACAACTTCCACTGCTCCATTTGGGCACGGTGAGGCAGTGAGTTGCAGCCCTGGCTGCGCAGCTTATCTGCTTCCTGAGTGCCCAGGTATGGCTGAGGGTGTAGCGAATGCATTTGGAGGCAGATTCGCAATGACCACAGCATGCAGCAAACTGAGCAGAGCAGTTAGAACCATACCGTTGTTAAGGAAGACCTTCAAGATGCCCAATACACAGTGCCAACTGCCCACGTCCCTCAGGGCCACATCTCCAGAACACCTCCAAGGACAGCGACCCCACAACTCCCTGAGCAGCTGCACCAGCACATCACCGCTCTTCAGAGAAGAAATCGCTCCTAACAAACACCCAGCTTTTTGGGGTCGGACCAGCAGATCTCCAGAGGTCCCTTACAAGCGCTGTGATTCCGTGCGGTTTCTCACAAGGAAAGGCTGCTTGTGAGGGGAGCAGCAACCCGGCCGGCAGCAGCGCTCGGTACCGGGCCCGGCCGGCAGCGGGGCTCAGAGCACGGCGGGCACACGGTGCCCAGCCCGGTCCGTAGCCTCGGACCCGCGGCTTCCCTCAGGAAGACCCTCCATGTTCCGTCACTCCTCACCTCGCTGCAGGCACCCCCAGATCCACCACCGCTCTCTCACGGCTCAGATCTCCCCGATCTCGGAGCTGACACATCCCGGCCCGGCCGCTTTTGTCCTTCGCTCCTTCCCCGCTCTGTTCTAAGCACGGGAGCCCAGTCCGGGCCGCTTCGCTCTCGCTGTCAGCGCCAGCTCTCCGCCCGTCGCTCGCAGCTCGCGCTCAGTCCCGGCTCTACGGGGACACCTCGACCCACCGGGCTGGGCCGCACTCACCTGCGCCGTCACCATGGAGCCCCGCGGCCGCCTCCTCCCGCGGCACCGGAAGTGGAGGGGTGGGAGCGGCCGCCGCCCCCCGCGCACTTCCTTAGCAACGCGCGCCCCCCGCCCCTCGCGCACTTCCTTAGCAACGCGCTCCCGCCCCGCGGCGCCGCCACAAAGGGTTGGCGGGGCGCGCGCCGCCCGCTGCCACAGCTCTGAGGCGTGCGGGGATGGGGGGGGGGGGGTGGGAGAAAGGAATGTCAGTAGCACTCGTGTGAATACAAAACCGATTTTATTGTTATTAAAAAAAATAACACATTTGTTTAAAAAACAACAAACCCTCCATTCTCCAGAGGGAGGGAAGGAGCACCTCAGCGCCCTGCAGCACTCGGCCCTTTCTCCGCTCGCCCCGGGCTCCTCTGAGAGCCCAGCAGTGCAGAGGCACAACCAGCGGAGCTGAAGCAGAGCCCTGCGTGCTGCAGAGCACCAGCCAAAGGATGGGATTAAGAAAAGCCGTTGGGCAAATTGGGATTTGCCACACCCAAATTGCACCGGGCCAAACGGCCTGTATCACCCAAATGTTTGTCTTGTTGCTGCCTGTTCCCAGTTGGCCGTGCTGGGAGCAAACCCTACAGGCAGGAATGCTGCTGTCAGAGGGATTATTTTCACAAAGTACAAAAATAAAGAAAAAAAAAATAAAACCCCCAAACTGCTACCAAAGACCTGAGGATGATTTACACCAATCCCCATGCCAGCTACTTCAGATGTTTTGACCTAAGAACAGTTAGACTTCTATTACAGACCTCCACCATCTACAGCTACAAAGCCCTACGTCTCCAAACTCTGCCTGCCTAGGAGAGATTTCCCATCTGCGTCCAACAAAAGGACAACTGCCACGTGTAAACACACCACCGCCCTACTTCTCCAGCACCACTGAGATCACTGTGCCCCACAAATGCTCCTTCTCACAGCGCTGCTGTAAGAGGGGATTAAATCTCTTTATAGGGAATGGAAAAAGAGGCACCGAGGTGATGTGGGTCCAGTAAGGCAATGGCACTCAATAAAACCCAGACCTTGCAATTTCCAATCTTAAGCTTCATCTTGCACTCCTATTCAGGGACCACAACATTCCTGAATATACTTTGCACCTGAAAAGAAACTTGTGATCAGTTCTGGACAATAAGAAGCTCAATGACATTTCCAGATAAAATTAATAATGAGAAGAAAAAAAAATTTGAGCAGCTTCTTCATAATCGTTGGCAAGCCCACCCAAAAGAGGATGGAGAGCTATATAAACTACGTCTTAATAACTACATATGGTTTACAGTTTCCAATAAACTACATGATTTTGAATTTCTTTTCTGTCTGGTATCACAGAAGTGAAGTCAGACAGAAGAGTGACTGTGCAAAGTATCCAAGGGTTGGAAACATCTCTGCCACAACCAAGCAGCATGCTCTGCACAGAGTGATCAACACCAGCATGGTCCCACAGCGAGGCACCAGGTTTAGAGCCCTGAGAACCATCAAGCCTGCTCCTCTTTCGGTCAGAATTCGTCCCGTAACCTTGGAGGGTGGTCCATGCCAAAAAATGAAGAGGGTTTTCCATGCACATCGCGCTCTCTTTTTACAAATGCAGTAAATGAAGAGACACAGTTCCCAATGAAGTGATCAGATTGGCCAAGGATGTACAAGTCGATCTGAGCCACCTCTGGCTGCAAGCTTACAACTTTGATCTGTGGAGAAAAAGAAGGAAAGTAAATGAATTTAAACATCTAAACACCCGAATGTCTGTCTTCACATCACACTAGAAATGGGAATATACAACACAAAAAGAGTGGATTTTGCCCTAAGTTGCCCTATAATT
The DNA here is from genome assembly GCF_026119805.1 of Tympanuchus pallidicinctus. Taxonomy (NCBI): domain Eukaryota; kingdom Metazoa; phylum Chordata; class Aves; order Galliformes; family Phasianidae; genus Tympanuchus; species Tympanuchus pallidicinctus. The sequence continues at coordinate 3,765,473 of NW_026294722.1, forward strand.
CATCTATGAGTAGATAAAGGTCAAATCCTTTTTGAAAGATCACCTAGAGATAAATGTGGCTCATCACATCTTGCGTTTCTCCCTTATAATCTACAGAATTAAAATGGAGTCCAGAAAGTATGAAGACAGGCTGAGGTCCTCAGAGAGGCATTACTGGTGTTTGTTTCAGCACAAGATTCCAAATGCTTCAGGACACTTTGCCCCTCAGTCTCTGAAAGAAAAGCAGCCCACCCCAGCGTGCCAACCTCTGCCCAATCTTTCCACTCACTCACTAGGAAGTTTGACTCTTATTTCAACAACAGGCTACTTTGACACCTTAGATCATTAAACCTGATGTCCCTGGAGATCTATTACACAACTGTGCCTGCTGTCTGTGGGAGTGACATACCAGAATCTGAGGACAGTTTTTACTGAAGCACTTTTGCTGGATCAAGTTTCTGGAAGACTTACCTTTCCTTGGAAAAACTGCTGTATTTCCTTTGTGTAGGGCTCAGAATCAGTAGCAATATAAACGGATTTGGCTTCTGTCTTTTTCACCCAGACCTTGAGAGCACGCTTGATCTCTTTGAGGTCTGGCAGGCACATGTCCATGGTAAGGGGCACGGCAGTGCTGCGGTCATAGCCCACACACTGAGGTGAAGCCATGAAGTGAGACCCAGCCGTCCCATCCTTTAACATGTTACAAGCATTTTTCTGTTGGAAGAAAAGAAAATATGTTAGAATGAAAACAGCACAATAAAACACCACCAAGTCCCTCACCACTGCCAGCAGCGTTATAATCTGTCTGTAGGAGGAATCCCAGCAGCATTTCCTGCACTCAAACACTGTGAGCTGCTGAATGTAAATACAATCAGGCTTCAGAAGGGCAGTTCCTATTCCAAGTGTTTTTCTGCTGAATGTTAGTCACCCCCACCTACAGCAATTCCATGGGTTACAGCAACAAGCCTTACAGAGGAACCATACCCAATCTGAGCCGATCCTCAGGTGAATTCCTACGTAGGGCCTAATCAGCAGAGAATGAATGTAGGCTTCTCCTTTCTTCACCATTTCATCAGACCACACCATGTACTTATGGAGGGGTCGGTGCTCCTCTAAGACTGGAAACTGGGCTGGAGCTCCAGGTAAAGCAAGTACAGGGTGCTCAGATGGTGGAAACCTAAGGGGAAACAGACAGGAATACAGGAATATAGCAATTCTGCATGCATAATTAAGCACAGAGAGCACTGCAAGTGAGTTTGTGAAGGTCAGAATGGAAACTGAACACCCTGAGATATACAGTATCTTTTATACCAAACTTATAAATACAAGATAAATCCTAATCATTTTGCTACAGGAACAGAACACTGACATAAAACTCCACCTCTGGTTTGGAAGAGATGAAAGTTGGAAGGAGGTCCCTTCCAACCCCTACAATTCTGTGATTACCACCTTTTACCTCATACCTGGTAACAAATAACAAAAAGTGCTATTTGAAGATGAAAGGACAGCAATCTGAAACATGAAGCAACAAGTGGTAATTTAGCTTATGTCTTCATCCCAGGCTCGAGCAATTATGTCACCCAAACATACTGATATGACTAAAGTCACTTATGACTCTGTAAACACGAAGCAAGCAGCAAAACAGTTCATGATCAGCATGGCTCAGAAATCCATCAGCCCAAAGGAGTTCCTATCTAATGGCCACAGGAAGAGCCTGCTCAATGAACAATTCATGAAAAAAGTATTAATGTTTTTATTATATTGCTATGTAATCACTTCAATCTCCTCCTCAAATTATGATGGCTCTACAGAGTGACTAGAAGAACTGTTTTCCTGAGCGATTCTAAAAGCCCACGCTTCTCCAGCTTCATGCTACCTTTGGAGCCAATGGTCCCTGTATGCAGAACTGAAGGAGATCCCCTTGAAGAGTTCAGACTTATCAAAATCCACTTTGAACTGATCCCAGAATGGACCAAATGGGTTTCCATCCTGCAAAGGAGAGAGAAGCATTTGCTCAATACACGCAGGGCTGAAAGACAGATTTAACAAGATCCTGAACTGAAAAGTCAAATTATTCCTCTGTTACTGGAAGTATGCAGACGGATATCGCAGCCTGTGTGCCCACATCAGCTCCATGGGAAGGAAGTGAAACATTGAATAAAGTTAATGGAGAAGTAAGGCAAAGGAAATTGAAAAGAAAAAGAACACCACCGTTCACAAACTTGTTTTTAAAGAGACAGCTTTACAACTTATAGCTGAACAACTATACGCTGCATATGGGAACAAGCAAGGACTAGAAAAGAAGTCTTTTTTGTTCTAAATTTGTTCTCCTTGCAATCACAACCAACTCTGAAGCAACATAACTCACGCTTACAACCTTCATGAACCCCATACTTGCTGACAAAGAAAGGCAGGAAGGTGCAGCTAGGCACAGAGTGAAAGGAATGCACAGAGTGAAAGGAATGCACACAGAGTGATTTGGGACCGACAGCTCCCAGGTTTGCAAATGAATGGCAAGCAGCAGGAGGCAACTGCTCCTTTTGGAAGGCCTGCGAGATCCAGGCAGGCTATGGGGGTGCAGGAGGAGCTCACCTTCATGGGACAGGTGCTTTTGTCAGCACTCCTCTGTGCCGCAGCCTCAAAGCAGTACGCCACTCTCCTGCCGGGAGGCCAGTGCTGCGGTGCCAGCTGCTCCATGAACTGCTCCAAGCTGAGCACACGGTGGTACTGCATGAGGGGCTCCAGCTTGAAGTACTCCTCGTAGGGAACGTGCAGCTACAAGGCAGGGACAGCTTCACTCGGGGACCCGGGATCCCCCACCCAACCACGAGGCTCTCCCCGGCTCTGCCCGCCCCCCACTCCCCGTTCCTGGCTCACGTTAGTGTAGGGCGGGCGGTGGTGCCGGTACTCGATCCAGGGCGGCACGGCCAGGGTGCGGTTGAGGGCTCGGGCGAAGGCCAGGGCGCCCAGGAAATGCTCGGCCTGGTTCCCGAAGCGGCCTGCGGGAGGAAGGGAGAGCAGGCTTCAGCCTCCGCCGGGACCTCTGCACCGGGCCCAGCGGCGGAGGGAGGGCCTCACCCATGCAGGGGCAGTACAGCAGGTAGCCGGCTGCATCCCAGCCGCCCGCCGCCACCGTTACCGTCACAAGGAGGAGAGCGGCGCCGGCCAGCAGAACCATGGCGGCGGCAGCAGCAGAAGCAGCAGCGGCAGGATAGCACCCTGTCCCGGCATGCCCCGCGCGCTCCGGCACGGCCGCTCTAACCGGAAGCGGCCGCCATCGGGGCGGAAGTGGGGCTCGTGACGTCACTCCCACAATGCCCCGCACAATGGGGCCGCCGCGGCCTGGGCCGGAGCCGCGCCTGGCGGGGCCCGGGGGAATGGGGTGAGTGCGGGCAGCGGAACCGGCCAGGGGGCGGCGTTGAGGCGGCCCCCTCCCCTCCGCGGCCGGGTTTCTCATCAGAGCGAGGTGTGAGAGAGGGGCGTGAGGGGGCAGCTGGGGGACGTAGGCCCGGCCCTCCTCCCGCCCTCCCCTCAGCGCTGCGCCATGGAAACGGGGAGGGGGCGGCACGAGGGGCCTTCAGTAGGGCGGGAGATTCTCGGTGGGACCGGCGGTTCCGCTGTTTCCATCTGCCAGCTGTAGGTGTTCGGTCCTTCGGACCTATATGAGTGGAAGTAGAGATTTGGGGGATAAGTCGCCCCGGAGCCATTTTGCGTGCGGGGTTCCCCGAGGTTCGGAATCGGTTCGGCCTTTATGTTCCCTCTATGCGCTGTCAGTGGGGAGATCGGCGGGGATTTGGGGGATGAAACGGTCCGCGGAGGGGGGTTCAGGAGGGAAAAGCACCCGTGTGGCCACAGGGGCTCTGAGTGGAGCTTCAGATATTACAGAGTCATAGAGCCGTTTGATTTGAAGGGGAGCCTTGTATACATGCGAGGGGAACGTCCAAGGTGCACCCGGGGTCAGGCAGAGAGGTGAGGCTGAGGTTGGAGTTGGAGTTCTACTTGCAAATCATGGAGCAACCAGAGTTGTTTACTGTGAGGAAATAAAGAGTTGGCATAGGGGATCCCAGTGCCGTGTGTGTTGGATGTGTGGTTGTAACCACAGGGGCAGAGCAGCCCCTAGTGTGTGAGGAGGGAGAAAAGTGATTTTCACACCTGATTGTAGTGTTGGCAAAGGCAGTACTGAAGGACTGCAACCAGGTCAACACTACTGAAGTGAGAACAATGTTGGAAAATGACAGAAGATACAGAAGAGTCATACCAACAGTGTGAGGTCTGGCAGTAGCACTTTGCAATCGGAGTTGGAGCAGAACTCGATTAGGATCCTATAATGGGGCTGGGGGTAGCTGTGTTTCAGTATGAGGAGCAATGCTGCAGTGTTGTGGTCACTTTATTAGAGTGACTATGGGGAAAGATGGAGCCCATGCTCCTGTGCCTGGCAGGTGCCAGTTCTGCCAGGAGCTGCACTGAGCTTCCATCAGAATTACAGCTCTCTGCTTTTTCCTGTCTTGCTGGTGCCTTCCACATGAACAAGTAGAAGCCTGAACAACTTAAATTAGCAAAGGAAACCTGAATGGGGCACTGATGCAGCTCAGGGAGGAAAAACTTAAAAATAAGTTACTTTTCATCGGAGTGAGTTCCTTCAGAGGCTCCATGCTGCATAGCTGGGCCAGCTCCATACAGAACCAGGTGGAGACCCAGAGCCCCATGGCCAACCCCACCAATCCCAGGAGAGTTGTGAACACAAGAGTGCAGCCTCTGTCTTCAGGGGGGAAAGGACTCCTGGCACAGCAAGACTCACCAGACACAAGGGTGGACAAACTCAAATTATACACCAGCAATGCTCTCTAGAAAAGAGAAACTGCAGCTACACAATATGGGACTCGTCAGGCAGGGCCTTTGTCCTGGCTTCCTTACTTCTGCCAATCTGCTGCAGTGGGACTGACACAGCTCAGCTGGTGGTCAGTGAACTGTGGCACTGGAAGGCTGTCCAGGGGCAGAAGCTGTGCAGCAGTGCTAAATGACTGAACCACTCTTTGAGGTGTAACTACTGGAAAAAACTGTCAAAGCAAGGCAAAGGATTTTATGCCAGGGACTTTCTTAAATTTACACAAAGCTGACACATAGCAATGAAATATGCCTTGTGAGCTGCCTGCTAGTGGGAGACCAGTCCTCAGGTGGATGTCTTTTTTTGAACTTGACGTTTACTGTGAAAACTTCTCAACCTCTGTATAACTGAAGCGTAGGAAAGATTCATCTGGTGATGGAAGTTTTCTGTACTACTCCTATCAGAGTTTTCAGGAGCTGCATAGGCTAGAAGTAATTTTATGGACTAGAGTGGGACTTTCTTAGGGTAGAGAGTTTCTTCAGTGCTGGTACGAATGCTATGGTCTGAAAGAAGAGAACAAGTGGAGGTGAAGTGTATCTGTTCTGTAGTGACTGTTTCTCTGGTGGCTACAGCATTAGAATCAATGTGAGCGCATTGGAAACATACTTTCAATACGAAAAATGGATTGTACAGAGAGTTTTCTAGCCAAGCATGAGCTACATTGTTAATCTTCAGAAGATCTGTGTCACTGTGCTTCTGCTGTTACTAATCAACGAACCAAGTTGCTATAGAGTTCACTGATAATGTGCAAGCTCCTCATGTTGTCCTGTTTTTCTTTCTTATTCTGCAGCTGTCAGAGTGTCCTGTGACATGGCTTTAGAATTAGAAACAGGCTCAAATAGGTGGAGTCCTTTTGCCTTGCTAAAACCTCACTATTCTAAGGACGGGTTAATTAAATTTTACAGTAATCAATTTCAGAGATTATCGTATTTTAACTCGTGTGTGTTTGGGTTTCTGCTCAGCAAGCAATAGTTCATGTACCATACTATTAAAGACAGCACTTCTCAAATTTTGTCTTCCTTCAGGTAGTTCTGAAACCAGCACAGATGGCTGAGCTTGTTCAGAGGGAAAGAAGTAAATACCTGGAGAAAATGACAGAGACTCTTGGAACGTGTGCGCAGCTCTGACACAGGAAATAGAAAGCATTTATCTTTTCCAGCACCCGTCCCGTACAGAGGTGAAATATTTGCAGTCTCAGACACCTATGAAGGAAGACCACTCTGAAACACAGGATTTGTGCATCTTGAAGGGTAGGAGCAGCTGTCGCGTCGCACTGGCTTATATCAAAATGGCACCTCAGCAATGCCTGCCCTTTTTTTTCTATTGTGCTCTGCCTGTGTGGGTTCAGCCCGCGCCAAGCTGAGCTCCGTTCTTAACAGACATTTCTAAACCTCGTGCTTAGTGACACATTGTCTTAAAGCCATCCCGTTTCCCGGTGCTTTCCACCCCCTGGGGACACTCAGGTGTTGTGATGGATTGTGTGGCTGCCGTTATTGTTGTGTCAGCTATTTATAACGTTCACTGGTGCACTTTCGTGGTGGGGGTTGGTGAGTTCCCTCACAGTTGCACATCCTGCCCACAACTGGCACTCATGCTGATGTACAGGCAGGAAGTTCCTCCCTCTGAAGCAATCATGGAGTAAGAAAGAGCTTGAGGGTTTGATGCTATTTTAAGAAGAGTTTCTTAGGCAGCTAAATTCAGTGAAAGAGATCTTTTCTGAGGTTTTTATTCCAGCTAACTGATTACTGGTAACTGCTGGTAGAACCTTACAGAAACGCGGCGCTCTACCGACAAGACAAACACTACTGAAGAACAACAGAGAGGGTAATTCAGAGAGGGAAAACTTACCCTACGATAGAAAACAGAAAGCACAATGACTAATAGCACCCTCAGGAGAAGTCGCATTTTCTGTCTTCCTGAAAAAGGTGTGATGTTGCTGGCAGAAGCAAGTTTTCTTCCACAGCCTGGTTAACCTATGAGTGGTTGTGCAGATTGGTTTGCTAGGAGGTGGTCTTACTAGTGTAACAGGCCGGTGGGGTGAAAAACAATACATACATACCTTAGTTCTTTGGGGAAGTTCTAGAAAGGAATGCCATGTGAGCAAAGGTCAAGAGGAAGGAAGAACAGACTACAAAGAACATAGAAAAAGAAGATGAGAAGAAATTCCACAAAAAGAGCCTGGGAAAGGTGGGGTATGTGGAGGCACAGGGAGACACCCATTTATTTCAGGACAATGCGTGCAGCAGGTAACACTGGTTGCAAAAACATTATTCAGAGAAGCTTAAGCTTTATTCAGGCAAGTGAGATAGGAGTTAAGGGAGAAAAGAGCCACATGGATTCTGGAGATGTGAGTTTCCCAAGGCTGTGAACATGCAGCATGAGTGTCTACACGTGTGCTTGTTGAATCTCACCCGTGTTTTGTGGTCAGGTGGAAGATGCAGGGCCTTAACATCAATTCTTCTGTGATTCCAGATGATGACGTTTTGCTGTTAAAGCAGTTTGGTCACTGAGGGTTCCAACAGAAACTGCACCCAGACAGCATCAAGTGAGACATCTGCAGGCTCGAGTTCTGCTTGACATGGCCATGTTGTACTAGGCCTGCCATGACGGCATTTTTTCCCAGTGTTCCCAACTGGATTCAAGATGCAAAGCAGGAGGACGAGGAGACAGGCTGGAAATTAGTTCATAGGCCAAGAGGTGAAGAGACTGAAAGTCAGGGAAAATGCCAGTGTGAAATATCAGAGACCTCCTTCACCAATGTGGACAAGCTGAGAACTCACACGCTTTCTCATACTGAGCAGAGACCGTACAACTGCCCTCAGCTGCACTGTGGCAAAGCCTTTGCATCTAAGTACAAGCTGTATAGGTAGGTAACTGCTGAGTGCCTCTGCAGAACAGTGCTCCTCTACCAGAAGAGGGGGGAAAACCCCTCCATCGTGTTTTTTTGATTGAATTTCTGAGAAGGTGGAGGAGGGGGAATGCCCTTGTTACCTTGCAGAGCAGCTGAGTCCCAGACATTACCATACTTGGCATCTCTTTAAGCACCCTGCAGAGAACTTCAGATAATAGTTTATCCTGAGCTCAGTATGTTTTTCGTTTTACTAAGAAGGAAATTGAAGCAGAAATTGAAGTTCACAGATTAAAAAAAACAAAATGAAAAGGAAAAATAGCGTTCACATTTGTTAAGCCCTACCTTTGTAACTTTAATCACAGAAATATTTCTGTGGCACTACTGCTCTAGCATGAAGTAGAGCTCACATTTATGCACTGAAACATTAGATAGAATAGTTAGAGTTCCACTGGGAATTGAAGACTAGATGAACCACAGTGTCAGACAGTATAGCATACCAAGATAAAATCAGTCCATATTAGCTGTCAGTAGACAGCGACAAAGTCTGATGCTTCCTGATGAAATGAAACTATCTCATCAGCAAACAAATATTTCTTGTCATGAATTTTCATTGTCATTTCCCCCTTTGATAGCCTCAACTTAAAGAACAGGAACCAAGTAGGCAACTGAAGTGTGCAGAGTTGATGCCTACTAGGGAGGACAGGTACTGCTGGGACAGCCTCATTAACCGGTGCATGAAATGCTGTGCTTCTGTGCCTGCTGCCCAGGCTGCCAGTTCTGCATCTGTTAGTGAAGTTAAAATTCCACCTGGGATTTTTATGGCATGAAGCATAGAGCACGTGGAACGTGTTGGAAAAGTAGCACGCGTTCTCTGAGGGGTTGGACGCCAGTCTAAACTTTGGTGCTTTTCTCCCAAAAGGCATATGGCCACTCACTCTGCTCAGAAGCCTCATCAGTGCATGTACTGTGAGAAGATGTTTCACCGGAAGGATCACCTCCGCAACCACCTGCAGACCCACGATCCCAACAAGGAGGCCCTCCACTGTCCTGAGTGTGGCAAGAACTACAACACAAAGCTCGGCTTCAGGCGACACCTGGCCATGCACGCTGCCGCCAGCGGTGATCTCAGCTGCAAGGTGTGCCTGCAGACATTTGAAAGCACCCAAGTCCTGCTGGAGCACCTCAAAGCTCATTCCAGACGAGCTTCTGGTGGAGCTAAGGAAAAGAAGCATCCGTGTGACCACTGCGACAGGCGCTTCTACACCCGGAAAGACGTGCGGAGACACTTGGTAGTGCACACGGGGCGGAAGGACTTCCTGTGCCAGTACTGCGCTCAGAGGTTTGGGCGGAAGGATCATCTGACCAGGCACATGAAGAAAAGCCACTCCCAGGAACTGCTGAAGATTAAGACAGAGCCAGTCGACATGCTGGGTCTTCTAAGCTGCAGCTCATCCGTAGCGGTAAAAGAAGAGCTGAGCCCCGTCCTGTGTATGGCATCCAGAGACATGATAGGTGGTAAGAGCTTCCCTGGCATGTTGCCTGTGGGCATGTACAGTACGCATCTCCAAACCGTGCCAAGCTCAGGGATGCCCCATTCTTTGGTTCCCAATTCTCTTCCAATGGGAATGAGCTATCCTCTGGAGTCGTCTTCTCCTATCTCTTCCCCACCGCAACCTCCTCCAAAGTATCAGCTTGGATCTACCTCATATTTGCCTGAGAAACTACCCAAAGTAGAGGTGGACAGCTTTTTGTCAGACTTCCCTGGCAGCCTGTCTCTCTCATCTGGTGAGCCTCAGTCCTCTTCGCCTCAGCCACCCGCTCTGGATGAGGCTTTGCTTTCCAAGAGCCCTGCTAATCTTTCAGAGGCTCTCTGTGCTGCTAACATGGACTTTTCTCATCTTCTTGGCTTCCTCCCCTTAAATCTTCCTCCTTGCAATCCACCTGTATCTTCAGGGGGATTAGTCATGGGCTACTCACAGGGGGAGACACAGCCACTGCTTTCCACTTTGCAACATCAACCTCAAGAATCTCCTGGAACTGGGGCCTCGCTGAACTTTGGGCCCCTTCACTCGCTGCCCCCCGTCTTCACCTCAAGCTTGAGCACAACCACGCTGCCACGTTTCCACCAGGCATTCCAATAAGCTGAACATAGCACTGGAGAACAGATCTTTCAGTCACCCTTCTGTGGAGAGCCTTAAAAACGCACAACTCTTACTTCCCTTTGGGGTCTGAAAGCTTTGCAAAGCTGATTCAGACAGGAGGTTTCTGGTCTCTGGCAGGAGCACTTGTAAGACTTGAACAGCAGAAATTCCCATGCCAGTCTCAGTCCTGTACAGCGAGAAGTTTTCATCTAATAGACTGGATATATTTTATCTAATTTTTAAATCTGTGAATCAGGAGCCACACGTAGCACTGACCTTCCCTGAGATCCTGGAGCTATGTTCCTCTTTGGGAGGGGACTGTCCCTGAGAAGGAGTTGAGACTCTTTCATCTCGGGCTAAACGTTTGAAGAGTCCAGCTTCCATTTCAAGTTACCACACTGCTATTCTGGCAAAGCAGCTAATACCTTCAATGGAGAAGGAGAAGTCAAGATACCCACGCTGTATGAAGCCAACGGGGAAGAAGCTGTCCTTCCCCACTACCTCTCCCCCAACACAGCTTACTCCGTCGAATACAGATGACTCCACGTCAGTGTTAAACAAAGGACCGTTTACACGCAGAGTTCAGACATCACCTCGTTCTTCTTTGCGGAGCCTTTAGGTTAAACTCAGTACAGTGAACATTGTTTACACAACGCAGTTCTGTTTCCACCGTTACAAAAATAGGAGGCACCAGAACACACTGGCCTTATATCTGGTGTAGCTAGAACACTGTTTACACGACGAAGTCAGGTTGCACTGATTTCTCTTCACCTATCGCATTTTTCCCCCATGGGGAAATACATTGCTTTCTGGACCACTTCAGCCTCTGCCACTGGAGGCAGCAGCTTCCTGCGTATTTTCTCTGACTATCCACGTGTCAAGGGAATGGAGCAGCTTGCAGAACTAAGCTTATGTTTGTGGTGTATGTATAGAGCCCTTTTAAATATCTCCTACAGGCAAACAGATCATACGTCTGTTTTGGAAACCAAAGCATGAGAAAAGGCTGGGCTAGGAGGTGGGGGCCCACAGCTCCAAGTCTCGTCCTACCAGGCAGGGAGGAGAGCAAGCTTCAAGCCCCTAGGTTTGCTTTGTTTTATGAACCACAACCATTCAGCAAGGTCAGTACCTTCTGGCTTACCCATGAAGCGGTCTCAAGAGATGCATGCTTATTTTTTTTTTAACCTGTCCTAGGGTGAAGACATCCAGGAACTGGGAGGAAAATTTGGTCCCAGCTTCATTTACACTTGTCACTGTATTTGAAGCATTTTTCCCAACACTAAGTTCTAACAAATGCTGAGGGTTCAGGCCTGCAGTCACTCTTTCACTTAGAATTTGGTCCCCCTGGCCTTTTTGTTCTCTGCTTAAGCCTTGCCTCCAGAAATCCAATCCTGCTTCCCTTGCTTCCAGTCCTACCTCCCAAATCCTTCCCTACCTACTGTGCAGCCAAGCAGCAGCCAGCTGTTGGGTGTCATTTAGCATTTGTATGGTCCCTGCTCTCACATTCCTGAGCGTTCTGCTGAACCTTAGAACCTGTTTCTGGTTATAGACACACGGATCTTCATACCTCAGCATGCAGGAACTGCCATAGGCCAATATCAGCCAGGAAATCTGTCAGTATGATTCCCTGTAAATCTAGGAAATGCAAAATCTACCTCTACTCTGTTAACTCTTTCAGTGAAGCCACATACTGTCCTTGCTCACCTCCCCAGAGCACCCATTTCAGTCAATGTTACCTTCTGCTGAGCCACCGATCCCACAGTGTGCCTGTGCTTATGGGCTTGTCCCCTTCCATTGTAGTGAAGAATTTTATTTTTAACTTAGTTTAGTGATTCTTCCCAGAATGACTTTGTAGTGATCCACTGATTCTCCAAAACATAGATCAGTTGTCTTAGATTAGCCAGCAGTGCTGCAAATAATACTTCTGTATCAAAATGTAATATAAGATTTATTTACCTCGGCAATGTCCTGTGGCAATGATTCCCCTGGGTTAAATGCAGTACTTCCCTTTCTCCACTGTAAATTGTTGCCTTTCCAAGTTCAACGAGTGCCTTCTTGTTCTCTATCATAGAAAAGGTAAATAGGGCATCGCAGCAGTCTTCTGTTTACCATCACTAAATACCTCAGTCTCATCTGCTGTTGCTTTTCTCCTTGCAAATTAAAGAGTTTCACAGCGTTACCAGTGATATGCAAGCCTTAACCCTGTCTTCAGTTTTAAGAGAATAAATGGGTCAGAATGGATCACTTACAGCAAGGAGTGTCAGATTTATGCAATGCCATTGCACACCTTCTTCTTTCCTTTCTGGCCTTCTTGCTTTCTGCCTGCATTGTACTCCAAACAGACGTCAGCACTGGAATTCCTTTAGCAGCGGTAGCAGAGCTTAGAGCCAGGCATCTTCCTCCTACCAGTAGTCTGTCAAAGAATAAATGGAATTCGTTTCACTATTAGTTGCATGTGTGGTTTGCTTTCCACAGCTCCTCCAGCGGACCTGCAATAACATTTGTGAGTTAAATCAAACCTGACAGCAGCAAAGGGAGCACTCTTGCAGACAGCATGCTCAGGCTGATAGCAAGTGTTTGCACTGGAAGCTGGATTCAGTTTCTGCTCCACGACAGAGCCCAGCGCTTGCAAGGAGTTTGTCAGCTGGTCTGAAATAACAGGCTGCTTCCATTTGGAATGCTAAGCACACAAACATTATTTCCTGAAGTGAATCAGTGGGCAACTTTTAGCTGATTTCTAAGAAAACAACGTTGAGCTTCTAAGATGCCGCTTCAGAGTCTAAATTCACTGGGAAGTGTCCACTGAGGTACCAGAAAAATCAGCAGACATCACCCCAGGCAAACTGGTGCTGTTTGTAGATAGAATGCAATGTTGGGTGCTGCAGCACAGCCTGCAAAATTGTTCTGTGTATGCACAGGATATTCGTGCGTGAGGGGACAGCATTCATTGTGCTGCCAGGGCTGGATGTCACTGCAAGTCAGCCAGGCAGATGGAGCCATCCTGGGAGGGACAAAATACTTCAATGGAAGAGTTTTTGAAGCAGGAATTTCAAAGAGGCTAAATGAATGCAGGAGACAGCAAGCTCAGCTGGGTTTTACACACTGAGGTGTGACAGCAAAGCTCTTTATTGCAGGCACATCTGTGCCAGAAAGATGTCATCAGATTGAGCCCAAGGGAAGCAACTACAGCGAATAATTGGGCAGGATGGTTTAGAAATGCTTAGAAGCGTGGTTAACTTGAAGGTTCAGGACTGTGCAGATAGCCAATGTGTAGAGCACGAGTCCAGGAAAGGACAGGACACAACCTAAACAGCAACTGTAGATCAGAATCTCCCTAAATTATCAAAAAGATGAGGATGTAACATCCCACTGAAACAAGGATGCCCTTTGCTCACGCCAGGTGAGCCCCATCCACAGCAGCACAGGATTAACTCACCTGGCCAGTCCTTCCCAGGCTCACATTTCTGGAGCTGTGTGAGAATCCAAAGAGCTTTTCCCCATGGCATTACAGCTTGCTCAAGGCCCGTTTGCATGAAGGAACAACACCTTAACTTGCATTTGTTTCCAGTGAGTTTCACTTGACAGAACACCCAGCTATGGCACTTTGACAGATCCCACTCAGCTGGCTCACATTAGTGCCTGCTCTTTAGCCCTGGTGTTGAAAATGTCACTTCAATGGGAATCCCTCTTTCCCCTCTGGCAGATTGATGATCTCAGTCCTTTTGTTGGGAGTTCAGCTCTTTGTTCTTTAATTCCTTCCTTGCTGACAGGTGAACAGCAGCTGCTTGGGAGATTTCCTGCAGTTCACTGAAAAAAAAAAAATAATCCTGGTTTCCTTTCTGTGACTTTGCTTTGCCTTTGCTGTCTGGAAAGAATGATCCCACAGAGGCATTTTCTACTTCTTGCAGTTCAGATTCTTAAGAAGCAATCTTCAAAGACACTCTCCCCATCACCGCCACCTTCTTGCTTCTCTCTAATCAGTTACTCAGGCTCCCTCGATTCTCCCTTGGGTGCCTATTTCTCAGTTAATTACTTGAGCCCAGTCAGATGCTCTGCTGCTACAAAAGGCGAAGTGCACGAACCAAGGCAGAACGGCTCAAACAGAAGCACTCCATTAAAACTCTTCAAGCTTCCATCATCTTTATCCAGGACGTGCTGCTTTCTGTCACACTCGGCTCGTCTCTGCACTGCTCCTCACCTGCCACGCGCTCACCTCACACCAGTGGATGAGCAGGCTGCTTTAGGAGCCCTTCCACATACCTCAGGCATCCCGTACCTGCAGGTAGGAAGTCTTCTCCCACAGCATTTCCCTGCAGACTCTGCCATCTCCCCATGCTGAGCACTCACCAAATGCTTCGGATGCATCTTAAGCAGAATTCTTCTTGGGTCTGATTTTCTGATGTCCAAAACAGATCATATTCTGCACATCCACACTGGAGGTTTAGCTTTGCTTTCCTATTGAAAGCACAGTTTGCTTCTTACGTGCACAGGTAGTTTGCATGCTCTGCACTGTGTGCTCGTGGCTGAAGCTGGGTCTTCCCCAGTCCTTCCACTGGTGCCCAAATTCAGCACACGCACCCAGTGACACGGAGGTACCTTCTGTGTACTGGGAGGTCACTGTGACAAGGCACTGCAAAAGAAAGTTGTGTGGAATTTGGACTATAAGATACATCAGCTCTTCATTTTCAGTTAGGGAAACGATCCTCAAACATCTTGTTAACACGCACCTCACTTTAACTGTTACCTTCCCCTTCATCCTCACCATCTGCTTCACATATTGTATCATTCTTTGAAACTACTATGCAAGTAGACAACCAGGTCTGATGGTGAATGTACTGAGACAACAAAGAGAAAGCTGTGCAAAGCCTATGGGACAGGGAGAGCTCAGTGCAGGCCCAGGTCAGCAGGCCCACAGCCCATTCCTGGGTGTCCCCAGCACCCTCTGCTCCAGGCTGGTGCACAACACAGTACTGGTGGAAGCCAGTCCTGAGCTCACACCTCCTCCTTGCCCTATTGAGTGCCTAAGCCTTGGCTTTTTTTTCGTGCTAGGGGCCCCTAATATCTAGCAAATATTTTTAGAAAGTTTGTTTTGTAATGTTTGTACTGGTATTTTACTTGAATGAGAATATTGAACAAGGAAAAAAAAAAACAAAAGTAGAGATCTCTGCCCTTGAGGTGGTCGCAGAGGAAACCTGTGGAAGCTGTGAAGATCCCCACTGGGAAGCCGTCATGCTTCAACACTGCTGCAGAGCCACAGGGAGAATCCCAGCACTGCTGAGGATTGCCATGGGTGGGATTGCCCACAGCCCAACTTCTGCTCATCAGAGGCTCCTCAGATCGAGGGCAGAGCATGATGCAGAGCTCACCAATGTCTCAGTCGGAGGGAAGAGCCTGGGATTCCTGCTTCTGGCAGCCAAAGGCAGGACACGCCATCAGCCACCGTGCTGCAGTTCCTGTTCTCCGGTGCTGCAGAGCTCTCCCTCCCCACTGCTGTCCAAGGCAGAAGCTTCCCATGGGTACAGCCTGATGTTTTTCTATAAAGAAACTTTCTAGCACTTTTGTACACAGCAAATAACCTCTTTTTAATGGAGTATTTTGAGGGGCTGTAAACAAGGTTTTTTAATTGTTAAAAAAAATAATGAAATGAAGTGCCATTAGGAGATGTACAGGTCACAAAATCAGTGCTTTCATTGTTTTGCAAAATGAAGTTCAAATTGAAAGCTTTTTTTTTTTTTTTAAATAAGGAAGTTGTTTATTAAAAGCATTTGAATCATGCACCCTGGGTACTGTTGTGGAGGGGAACGGGGCTTGGGTTGGCCTGGTGTTAAGGCAAGTCAGAGATGCAGTTTCCTACACAAATGCCCAGACTTTGACCTTTCTTTCAATCACAGAATGAGACCCAGGGAAGGACACAGCACCCTGCCTGGGCAGCCAGTGCCATTCTTTTGCACTAAGGAGAAAACCAGTTGTTAGATAGCATTGGTCCCTTGGTTCCACAAATGCCAGCCCACACAGCAGCACTGCAAAGCATCCAGACACGCTCAGCTCCTCAGGATGGTGCTGAACCAGAACCAAACTCGCAGCTCAAGCCGGGAGCAGCCGTTAGCAGGAGCTGCAGCAGCGCTTTGCCAAAGGGGAGCAGGGTGCTGCCCTCTCAGGGATCTCTTTTCAGGATAAGGTGTAAAAGCCAAGTCATTTTCAGTGCCCAGATACTTTCCTGGGTCTGATCTCGTTCTCATCCCTATCTCAGATGGGTGAGACGTGCCCATCCCCCTTCAGCACTCTCCTCCCTCGCTAACACTGAGCACAGTGGAGATAGCTGGCACTTCTGCATTCTGCTCAGAACCAACATTAGCAAGCTCTGCACAGACTGTCCTGGTGGTGGAGCTGAAGCCTTCCTTTGCCCTTTAAGAGAATTGACTACGCCAATGACTTTTTGAGTTTTGATCTTAAAAATGCAATATTTCCCATGCTGATCTTGGCAGCTGATCAGCATCAGACATTCAGCAGCCACCAATGCCAGCAACCCCACAACGATCTCACTGCCACCTCTGAAGGAAACTTGTTGCTCTTTTCTCACAGCAAAAACAGACAGGCAAAGGTAAAGACATCGAGCTGAAAGCCAACGGTGAAGCTCACCATCCAGCAGCACCCACACACCTACACAACACGAGCAGAGGGGACGGCAGCTCCCTGCCTGCTGCCCTGCAGCCCCACGGTGCCTCTGCAGGCACAGTGCTCTCAGCATCAGCTGAGAGTCGCACAAACACGAGTGAATGGAGCTGCAAACCATCTGACAGCACAGCACACGGCAGCAGTACTGCAAGGAATAAATCAGAGTACCTTGGCTGGTGGCAGCTTCATGGCAACGTCGTGCAGGACATGCGGCGCTGGGAGGAACCTTGCTGCTCCATCAGGTTCTCCTGGAGAAAAATATGATGGAAGAAACCAGTACCCCAAGCTCTGCTTCTGATGAAAGCATGCAGACTACAGGGGTGTCTGAACAGGCAGAGCATAATGGGAAGAAAATCAAAGAGGCGGCGTAGGAGAACCCAGAACAGGACAACGGCAGATTTATTTACAGTAGGACACAAAGAATACATACATTAATTAAAAATTACAAAGAATACAGAGAAAACACTTTGGGGAAGGAGAGAAATCAATGCTGGCTGAGCCTCCCCGCTGGAGTGGGGATAGCAAAATAAACCCAAAATCTCCTCTACGATCTTGAATCAGAAGTGAGGCAGGGCTCACAGGACAGCTGGCTCGAGTGTCCCTTGCTCTCTTTTCCCATTCTTGATTCCTGGCTGGGCAGACTTTGGCATGGTGGGGGGGCTGAGGAGGAGTCAGAGAGACTGGAAGCTCCCTGTGGGGACCAAGGCCATTGCTGAGAGCCATGGGTCCTTGCATGGACCTGATGGAAACCCTTGGGGCAATATGAATTAAGGAAAGCAAACCCACCCAAAGCCCTCAAGTGTACGCAGTAGTGCTGGTTAACAAAGAAGGTTTGGGACAGCTCTGGGTTGAAATAGCATCACCTGGGGCAGCTGGTCACTTGGAGGCATAATTTCTTGCTATAGGAAAGAGCAAAAGGGAAATTTTCATGGCTCTCATGGAGAAGAACAAAAAACAATACCACCACCACCTGTCCCTGCAGCCCTGACTGAATCCAGCCATTCTGGGGATGGAGGGAGCCTTCACTGCAACGTGGAAGCCCTTCACCAGTAAACATCGCGTAGATTATCAAAACAAAACATTTAACCTCATTTAAAACGAGCTTCCCATGGGTTTAATCAGGCATCAATCCACAGAAAAAGAGAAGCCCACTGCAGAAAAGCCTGCACTGGCTGTCCCAAAGGGCTTAAACCATTTTGTGGAAAAGAACAAAATACAGCTGAGGGAGCGCATGCTTCTGTACCCTGGAGGTAGAGAATCTAAGAGAAAAGAGCAGCAAGAGCAGCTGGAATGCAGGGCAGGTAGTGAGACAGCTGCTTCTGGCCATGGAGAGCTCCTGGGGGCCGCTCCCTTTCCCAGCCCTTCTGCACAGCCAGCACACCCTGCAGCAGCTGAGGCTCAACACTGCATCAGATCGCTTGGCACTAACACAGCAGCAGCACAGACCTCACTCAGTGGGCTCTGCACGACCCCCGCGGGGCTCCCAGGAAGGAAGCCTGCCTGTTTCCTCACGTGGCTGGAGCAGAGCTGCTCATGTACCAAGCCCTCACACATCTTGCTGCGTGTCTGTCCTCACGCAGCCCAGTCCCACAGCAGCACGCTCTGCCACACCTTCTGAAAGAGGGGAACATCCCCTCCAGCCCTTCCAGCAGATGCATCCCAAGCGGCCCCATGCTGTCCAAGGCCAGAAGCTGGGAGAAGTGATGCTGCCAGTCGAAGTTCTCCAGCTCTTGGGGTGAAATTGCACTTCCTGGACTCTGAATGGCACCTCCATCCAACTGTAAACAAGCCGAAGCCAGGATTAGACGGTGAGAGCGTGCTGGGTGAGCTGGGTCAGCCTTTTGGGATCCTTTCATTTTGCCACAGTCAGGCTCCCTCTTCTGTGCAGACATGAAGGCAGGAAGGAAACCCAGCCTGATACTTGTTGAAGTCTCCCTGAATCCTAGAGCACCCTAGGGGCTGGAAGAAAATGTTGTCACAAGTGTTTCCACTGCTGTCTTAAATCCATTCATCATCAACAGAAAAAAAGAATTAGCAAAAAAAGGGGTTTACTTATGCAGAGGGATATTTCTTTGCTAAAAAACTCCCTCAAATCTCAAACAGGATAATAAAGTTAAAATGTAAGGTATCTACAGACCCCTTTCCCCCCAGAAGTAGCCCAGAATCCATGTACACTGTGCCAGAAGTTACATTCCAAAATGAGGAGTTATTTATTTCTCTTGTCACTCTCCCAACTGGATTTTGTTTCCTCGAAAGCACTGGGAGAAAACGTCCTCCTCACTGCCAGGAGGATACGTGTTCAGAAGTGTCTGTTTTCTGCTGGGTCTGTGCATCTTCAGTCTATTTTCACTGCGGCGTAGATCTTCCGGACAAACATGTAGGCTGCATAGAAGCCAATGGTGCCAGTGAGGAGCCAGAAGGACAGGACCATAAGGGCAGTGTAGCCAAAGTATAGTAAGGAGGGAATGAACTCAACAATATCCAGCTAAAACAGAAAAAGAGGAAGGGGAAAAAAAAGAAAAAAAAGTGAAATCAAGTTCCAAAGTAACATAAGTCAGCTTCCAAAGCAGCCAACAACCTCCACAAGGGGGCATTCAGAAAGGAAGAGGAAACCTTCTGCTCCGGGCATTTCTGTTCAGCTGAAAAGACATCCCTTGGATGTGGATTACCACACTGGTAAACCCAGGCACTTAAACCTCCTATCTGCTATGGAGATGTCAGTGCAGCTGGCAGCTCAGCTGCCCCATACTTGCATAGGGGCAGACTGGGTGGTCCCACCATTTCCTTTCCCAGATCCAACAATCTCTAGAAAAGTGCCACTTAAAGAGGGATAACAATACCTTGTTCACAAAGTAGAAGACAGCATAGATCAGCACATAGAAAGCAGATCCTCCAGACACCAAGAAGGTCCTCCACCACCAGCGGTAATCCTGATAGGGTAAAAAAAACCTCAGCATTATCCCACAGGGTTCCTTTTTTCCTGCATCCTTTTTTCCCTAGGTCAGGAAGGACACAAACTTATGGGGACAGGGAGGACATCACTCATTTTCCTTGAAAGGAAAGCACAGGTTGGGCAAAACGGGGAACTACTTTGCCACAGAGGTGTTTCTACACAAAGGATGAAAAGCTGTCAGTGAAACAGAGCCATGTCAGTATAGCAGCACTGGCGAACAAAGAACACTCAGCCTCCAGCCCTGCATTTCTCTTTGGATGGGATGGAATGAAACTTCTTTCTTTGGGAAGAGATGTCAGCTCAAAATGCCCTGATCCCAGCAGAATTTCCTGTGTGAAACCACTGCTCCCAGATATCAAGTAGCTTCAACTCTCCTTAAAGCAGTAAGAGCCATCAGAACCACACAGCTGGACCGTGCTAGATTTCTGCTCAGCATCAGTAACATAAACTATGCTTCTCCAGAAGCAATCTTGCACTCTGAGCTACTGTAAGAACAACAGAGGAGATGGAGGAAATCTCACCTCAGCACAAAGCTGGAAGTACACCATGACGATGCTGATTTGGGAGCATGATACCACCAGGATTATAAACACCAGGAAGAGAAAACCAAACAGGTAATAGAACTGGTTCTCCCAGATTGCCTGAAACGAAGACAGCGTAAAATTGTTTCCATGCTACTGTAATCCATCAGTGAGTGCAATTCCTCCAGTTAGTGCAGGAAAAAATGAGGGGCCCTCAGCTTCAAATAGGAAACATCACAGATCTGGGGTGTTTCACTGCATTATACTTTAGAGAAGTCTGCTTGTAAAAGGTGCCCAAAGACAGCTGTGGCATCTCATTCCTCCCCTTCACCTTCCTAGCAATGGCACAGCAAGTTCCTCTATATCCACAGGAAGGTGAGAGAGAAGTGACAGCTGGAACAGCTCAGCTGTCCCAAAGCCAAGATTTCTCCTTGACATAATGTTGCATTCAGCTTCATTTTCACCACCATCCTTCACATCTCTCAAGAAGATTCTACAGACAACTCCACGTTTTCAGCACAAATTGATTCTGAAGAGACCCAGAGCCCAGCTCTCTCTAAGGAAAACACTGAAAATGCCTGCAGGTAACCTGTCAGCCCTCAACAAGGACAGGAGAATCACTCCAGGTGGGTGCCCCCTCCCTTCCAGAAGCCCAATCCCTTCAGCACAAGAGGAGTCCTATTCAGGAGCAAAGTGTGTTAAATGCTTACGCTGAAAATGAAGAACAGTTCGATGAACATTGCTCCAAAAGGCAGAATACCAGCCATGAGAATCCTACAGAGAAAGGAGAGAGAAAAAAACTAAGCAGCACAATACAACTGTCTGCCTATCAGAAGCTCCCTGTGAGCACCTACAGCACTCCTACCAAAAGCTCTAAGCTCCAGCGAGTGTTAGAATAAGTTTCACACAGTAAATGACACAACTTTCCCCAGTGTTGAGCACATGAAACCTGTCGAGATTAGATCTCTGCTGCTGCACTACTGAAGAAAACACATCTGTGACCTGACATGCAGACACCAGCAGAAAAGTGACGTTCAGGAGGCTAACAGAACTATGGGGAAGGGGCTCAACTCACCGCATGGCACTCACCCAACAAATTTGTTCATATACCACCTCTGCTCTGGGATCTGCCTGGGAATCTGATTGGTCCGTACAGGATTGTCATAGGGCTGCTTGCGAAATCCAAAGTAGTACCCCAGGTAGACCAAGGGCAACGAGATCCCAAACCACATACAGAGCAAGGCCACCATGGTAGGGAAAGGCACCTAGAATCACACCAAAAGTAACAAAAACAAGATCACTTATTCTGGAGTCATTGGCCAGGCCAGCTTCAGCCAGCTACTGCACTGCCACCCGCAGTTAGAAAGACAGGTGAAAGCAGGCATTTCCTGACAGCACAGCCACACACCTCCCACTCCAAGAGGCCCCAGAGATGAAGAAGTTAGGAGTCACCTACCGCTCCAGAGGAGTGTTTTCCCCAGATGAAACAGTTCAGCACAAAGCAGATACCGAAGACGACACCCGGATACAAGGTAGCTGTCTGCAGGAGCAAGCATAAGTCAAGAGAACACGTGTGGCTTATCAACCAGATGCTTCTTTCTCATGAGCCCACTGCTGGGACGAAGCATCCTGTTTGCTGCAGCAAGAATACATGGCAGGAGGGTGTGGGCAGGATCTCAATCTGGTTGCTTTGCTGTAGTAAAAGCTCTGGCTTTTACCCTGTACTTTTTATAAAGCTACCAGGACTTCTTCCACACCAAATCTTTGCAGAATAACCAGGCTGCATCCTGCTACCCACAAATACACAGGGAGTTCATCCACAGACCTGGCCATCATCAAACCTGGACATGTAGCACAGAACACCAAGAGACTCACACAGAAGGCTCCCTTCTTCCATCGATGTCCTTTCAGGGTCCGGTACAAGCGGCCAGCAAAGAATCCACCAAAAACCCTGGACAGAAACAAACCAGGACAAAGAAAATGAGTTTTCATTGCTGCAAACAGAGAGGGGAAGAAAAGGGGAGCGGAGGGGCGGGCAGGACAGTCCTGCTGCAAGAAGCAGTGGTCACCTACCCCATGAACATGAAGAGAAAGCAGGCAGTAGTCATCAGCGCACCCCGGCTAGAAGGCGACAGCATCCCCAGCATAGCAACAACTGGGGAAGAGAAAAGGACAAAGTTGAGTGGCTCTGATGCACACGTGCTATCCTGCATCTGGAGGACAGCAGCCATCCCACATACAGAGAGCAGCTGCCTGGGATCTGTGCTTCTGGCACAGACCTCATTTCCTTGAAAGCTTAACATATCCACAGCTCCAGCACTGGCAGAGAGAGCCACAGCTTTGATCTCAAGCTGCAGACCATGCGTGAACCTCATCTTAGCCAGATATTTGAGCAGGTGCAACTCAGAAAGCAAATCACACGTGCAAAAGTCTCTCAGCCCACTATCACACAGCTCTTGTTCAACAGAAACCGTGAGCTCCTACCTTGATTACAGACAATACAAAAATTAAAAAAGCCTTCAGCTGGGAAATGCATATCTAGAATACCTGGGTATCAGAAACGCTGAGCAAAATCATACAGCCTAGATTGACCCTGCCAAAAGGAAGCAGCCTTGCCATTTCCCCCAAGCTAATGTGAGCACTGATTGAAGCTGCAGTCTGGAGCACTGTTCTTGTTTCTGCCACTTACAGATGACAATCAGGATCATACAGAAGAGCTGAATTCCAGAACCCAGGAGAGAGCTGAGGATCATGGGATACTGTGGAGGCCTGAAAACATCTCCATGCACAAGTTTCCACCCAGATTCCTCCATAGTATCTTCCTGTAGCAACAACAAGAAAAGAAAGTATTCCATTACAGCCCACCAGTAGAAATGAAGGTGCTATCACAGCCACCCCGACAGGTTAACTTCCTTGCAGCCAGTTCTATAGCATTCTATCACTCTAGTTAAGAAACTTCTTTTCTCTTGGGCTTAGAATGGTTCAGACCCAAACTGTCAGGGCACACATTTATCAAACTGACAGCAGTCAGTACCTAGCTCTAAAAACATCTGAACTGGTATCCATTGTTGAATACAGAGTAGAAAAGGTGCCACAGGATTACAGAATGGTTTGGGTTGGGAGGACCCTTAAAAATCACTTGCCCCCCCCACCATTGCAGGCAGGGACATCTTTTACTACACTTGCTCAGTGCTTTCTGTCCAGTCTGACTTTGAACACCTCCAGTGATGGTGACAGCACAATACAGAACTGCACTTCTCATCTTCAGAATTGGAAGAAAAATGGAGCAAAGAAAAAAGACGAGATGGAAAGAGGTGACTACATCTACATCTTCAAACCAGGCTCCTGCTGCTTTGTGTCCCCCTCCCTCTCCCATCCCAGCCCCAAGAACAAACGTCATACAATGTCATCTTCCTTGTTGTAGTTGGCTATGTCCTTCCGGAGGGTGCGAATGATGATCATGCTCAGAATACCTGAAAACAAGTACAGTTTAGCTCAGGGGCTCCTGTGTGGCCCTGCTGCTCTCACGCTGTGCAGCCACACTGATCCCACCACCAAAGACAGAGCTGACTAGGAGAGGAAGCCTTGAGTCATGACTCTTCTCCCCCAACCTACAGCAAAACCAGAAACAAAACCCCAGGGAGCAGAAAGGCCAGTGCACCAACAGGGCACTGTGGCTTTCCTGTTGTTTTTCTTTAAACCACGCTTATTCTGCTACCTCAGCTACCCGCATCAGAGAGCAGACCTTGGTAACAGTCTGATCCCACAGAATGCTGCCCAAACCAGGAGGATTTAAGTGTACTAATGTCTATTTCATGCCCCTTCTGATCAGGTTTAGACATAAGCAATCCTCCCCAGGCTACCTGCTGTTGAGGCTTAAAGAAAACTCCGTGCACATAAATGATAACGCCTTCTTCACCCCACACATCTCACTCACCTGAAAGGAAAAAGACGACCACAACTGAGTTAATGATGGAAAACCAGTGAATCTGCACGTCACTCATGGTCAGGTAGGTGTCCCAGCGGGATGCCCATTTAATGTCACTTTCCTGAAAGAACAGCAATGCATGACCAGAGGTCCTTCAGGCATCCCAGAAACTATCACCGTCCCGTGTCTTCTCACCACCACATTCCCAATGTCTTCCACAACACCCGTGTGGCACACTCAGAGCACTAACTGCTAACAAGTCAGTGCTGGCTGAGGGTGACCGGCTGCCAGCCAGCTTCCCTTTTTCTCCCTCACCTCCCAGTGGACAGAGTAGGTGAACAGCAACTGGTTCTCCTTGGTGGGGTCTATTTCCTGAGGGGCAGAGCCTGTTGCTTCAGGCAGGGTGCACATGCCCTTGTCATCGGCCTTCAAATCTGTAAAAGAAGATATGGCATGCACTAGGTCATCCCTCCCATCCAAAGCACCGTATCTCCCACTGATCATTCTGGCCCCACATGCTTCTATTACTCCAAATACTGCAGGGGAAGCATTCAATCCTTTCCCAGTTGCTATGCAATACTCAAAGCAATTATTCCAGTCAGCAGAGGAATAGCATTAGTAAACTTTAAGGAAAACTATGTGCAGCCTTCACCTTAACCAGAAGGGCAAAAGCTAGAAGCTCTGAAGCCTAGGATCTAGATCACAGCTAAATCCTCTGTCCCACTACACACTAAGAAACAAGACCACTCCAGCAAAGCCTGCTACTGCCAGAGGAAAGCTGCATGGGATGGTACACACTATGGGGAGCTCTGCTTTGAAAAACTGCTTTCACGTTGAGCTTAATGAAATAAGAATGCTACTCCTTCAACTATTATTTTTTAAACTTCAGTCCCTCTGGAACAGCTCCTCATATTCTGTGCATCTCTGGACTGTCACACCTGCTGGCATCCTGAGACAACAGCAGAGTTCATTTGGCCATAAAAGAGATTCTTCTCCCTTGCTCCCTTCCCTAAAAGTCTCCCACCTTCTAGTTTAATGCTTTGGGGAATCACTTCAAAGCGCACGACTCTGTAGGTGGGCTCCTGGTTTTCTTCCACGTCCTCTCTGTGGTAGTAAAGGATGAAGGAGAGGTGGTTGTGCAGGTAGAACTAAAACAGATTGACAGTAAATAAAACATTAGCAACCCAAAGAAGGAATGAGCGAATTGTAGAAGCACATGGAGAAAGCTAGAGAAGAAAGCTAAAGGCTCCAACTGTTCCCAGACACATTGTGCTACAGCACAAGATCAAGCCAACACTTTCCAAGGCTAAAGGAACAAGAGCAGAGAAAGGGTACTGAAAAGGTGACAACTCAATGACTCCAAGCAACAGTGACAATGTTTCAGCCTATTTCTGGCCTAGACAATACCGTTATATTCAGATTTATTTCAGCCATGCATTCAGTGAAAACTTCAGTGGCAAAAGAACCACAGAACGGATGCTGGAATGGCCTCAGTAGCCACAGCCTTGAGTTTCCTGCTTCCTTTCTCTATCAGATAAACATTAATTAGTCTGTGGGTGCTCACAGCTGTCCTAAGTTTGCACTTTCAATAGGCTTTTACATCACCTACTACAGGAACAAAGTACAGATGGTTAAGCAGGCACAGCAGGTTTGTTCACCAATGAGAGCTTACTCTCAAGTAGCAGAGCTGTGTTTGCACCCAATCACTGCCTGCTGAACAGATGCATCTGTTAAGTCAAACAGCTTCTCTTCAGAGCACACAATCAAAGAAAATACCTGCAGGAGCACCCACGCTAGATCTCCATTTGCAGGCTTATGAAGCTTCTCCCAGATGCTCACAGACAGGAAGCAGCTCTGTTTTGTGAAGTTTGCCAGAGCTTTTGTTTATTTTTTATTTTTTTGCAATATCCAATACCCTTTTCTACCCTCCTAAACTATGCTTCTTGCACAGGTAACTAAGTACACTGTACTGAAGGAATCAGGCTTGTGTTTATTCTAGTCTGGAATGTGACTACATTGTGTTTATTTTGTTTGTTTGGGTTTTTAAGCACAAGATGCTCCAAGGCTGTTAAAGATCAGCCAGCCTTTGTTCTCCTGAGAGAAACCACATGCAGTGTGTCAGTGCTGGGAGTCTTGGCTGTCACTGCAGTATTCCAGCAATTCCAGCACCTGCCCCCACTGCCTCCCATTCAGGAGACCTCTCTCCTATTTCCTCTCTCTACAAAAGCTTCTGTTGCCTTCCTAACCCTGATGCTCCCTGGGGGATTTCTAACACCTTCTGACAGACACCCACAGCTCCTCTGGGCAACCCCTCACACAGCATCCAGATTCTCTACCTTGTTCCCATCCAAAAACCCAAGCCTGTATCCATGCTCGAACTGCACATCCTTCTCCTTCTTCTTGTCCTCTTCCTCGCGATTGGAATAAAACTCCAGCCTTGTTGCCACAGGTAGGTTATCAGCAATGCTGAAAACACAGATTTCAGATCAAACTTGTCCACACCACAGAATCCCCACCGACACAAACCCATGCTCGAGGTGACTCACAGGTGGACATAGTAATCTTCCCGGATCCGCTCAGCCATCAGTTTGCTCTGATCCACCGTCAGAGTCACTGCCTTGTTGGGAAAGTTGCACAGAACTTCACATTTCTTCTCTACGTTCATGAAAACCTGGAAAGGCGTATTTACAATTCGATCCCCCCGGAGAACCTCACCTGGAAAACAGGGAAATAAGGGCAAGGTTGAAGACTGCCAGGCTTCTTGCCACTGGTACTGCCCCGGGTCTGCAGTGCACCGTACAGCCAGAGCGATGAGAGCAGGTCTCCCTTGTTAGCACAGATACAAGGCTGAAGGATGGCTCATTTATCTTGCTGGAAAACCTACAAAGCTGCTTCCAGCTTTCCTTCAGGTCAGTTGTCTCCCTTCTAAAATACACCAACATCCTGGTTTGCAAACTGCCAGTAGATATAAAGAAATAGAGCAGGCTCTCCGCAGCTTACTAGAGATACTGCCAATTGCTTTTCCTCCTCTCAACCCACAGTCAGCTCCCAAGGGGCAGCCTGCTTATTGCTGGGGAGCATTCTCTTCAGCAGATACATACCAAGATTCTCAGCTTTGTACGTTATCTCGGTGGGCTGGCAGAAGGGCAGTGAGTAGTACTCATATGGTAACTGGGTTCGTGAGCTGGTGAGCTTCACGGCCTGGAGGAAGAAAGGAAGAATTATCCCTGCGACAGAACCCACTTTCCTACCCTCTTGACATCAGCCAGAAGCTGAAGATCAGTTCAAGAAACACCCCAGCATCCCACACAGCTCACTCTTGGAAGCTGTAAGAACACACAGAAGGTCCTTGCAGAGCTCCAGCTTTCTTTCTTTTCACACAGTTCCAAGCTGTACATTCTCTACAACTTAGTAGCAGTTAATTCACAGAGAAACCATTGAAGAAAGGAGCACGGTGGATTGTTTGCACAAATTTATGACTCGGTGAAGTCTCACAGAACAGCAAAGAGCTTCAAAGAAATTCAAGGGTCAAATTTTGTGCAGCTGTTTCCTTAAAAAAAATAGAAATAAAAATCGTGTCACGCAGGACCTCAAGGTCTGGCCTCTGCAAGCATGGAGAGTTGAGCAACTTTTGTCTTTGGAATCCACCAGATTGGGAAGACAAAGGACAGTGACAAAACCCAAACACTTCTGGAGAGTTCTCACAAATCACACTGCACAGGGGAAGTGCAGAGACACACTGCAATAGCCAGGGCCACAGCTGCTCATAAAAACAGGAGAGTTTTGTAACACAGCCAAGCTCATTTATTGGAAGAGCACTGGCGAACATGCTGACTTGCCTTATCACTTGAGGAAGCATTTGGCTCATGCAATCCCTTTGAGAACAGCCATTCCAATACCTCCTCCTTCCAGGAAGCTTACTGTAGCCACAGGCAAATCTCATTTGCTTAAAAATAGCCCAGACTGCAGCCATAGAGCAAAATGTGTTGTGGGAGCATCAAACCTCAGCATCCCCAGGGGTGCTGGATTTTGCTGAGACAGAGGCCACAGCTTTAGAAAAATAAATGAAAAGGGCTATAAATTGCTGATGCCTGGAAACAAGGCCTGGCTTCCTCCTGTATGGCAAGAGCAGTTCCAGCACTCAGCACCAGCAATGGTGCACAGGAGCAGCTCTTCAGCAAGCCCAGGCTGTAAGATCCTGTAAGATCCACTGCACTCAGGAACAAATGTCTGCACTGGAGAGGACTTAGGGTTTTCACTTGACTCAATACAAAACACACTAAAGAGGAGAATACTCAAGAGGTTTGACACAAACTACTTCTCTGACCTACCACCCCCAGGCCCACCTTCCACACAGTTGGAGAGTCAGTAAAGTGCTGGAGAAAAATCAGATTAAATTCACTTCAGAACCGTAGTGAGAAAGGGGGCTCTTTTTGTCAAACAGAACAACACCTCGAGGAGTTTGGTGCAACTGCTGAAGGAATTGGGTAGAAGAAATCAGAAGCAAGAGAAGGAATTGCATTGGGAATGGCAGCGACCACCTGAGGACTGCTTATCCCCAACACCACACGTGAAGGCAGTGAAAGTCTGATCTGCCAGTCCCATTTAGCAGCTACAATACAAAGCAGGAAAATGAAAAAGCCACAGAACCCCAAAACAAACATACCAGCAGCTTCAAGTTTATCTCACCTTTATTTCTACAGGATCGTTCCAGTGGAAATTGATAGGAGCCACACCAGGGACGTAGAAAGAATCCGTACCATGAAGCCACAACAGCAAGAGCAGCAAATACCTTAGCCTTTCCTGCAAAAAGAAGAAATATTAAACTACAAAACAAACACCAGAACATCATTGGAGGAGGGCAACACCACTGAAAGCACTCATCCCAGACATTACAGAGTCCTTACAGTTGAGCAGTGAAACATCAGTTAATTCAGGAAAGCTGTTAATTTTGGTCCATGGCTCTCATTGAGCACCTTCCACTCCCTGCTTGTTCACATGCAATGAGGAGAGTGTTGGCTTTGCTCAGCTACAACACACCCATGTTTATCTGTGCTATGATTTGCCTCGAGATTTACCAGAGTTAACATTCACCCTGATCTGGATTTCCCTCAGCTCTGTGGGTCAGGAGCTGCCCTGCACCATTACCTGCTGCACTCACATCACAGCCCACAGCACCCAAAGGGGCTGCTCACATCTACTCTCTTTCCAACTACAAACACTGTGATACAGTTTAATCTTTAAACTTGAAACGTACATAAAATATAAGTGCCAGAGACTTGCCCAAAATGTGTTAAAACTAAGTTGCCAGCTACTATCTACCCCCATCACCACCCAAAGGAAGATTTCCAGACTTATCTCAATTTCAGCTTACTGTAGTTACAGCAGGCAAAGATCATCATCTGGAAAGCAACTGGGAAATGCTTCTTAGATGTGAACAGTGCCCTGACATGGGGTAGGTTTCATGTACTTCACTAAGTTTTGCCTTCTCTGATCATGTAAAGGAGAGCTGTGACTCTGAGCCATTAGGAAGAGATGCCCCAGGTAGGTGAGCACCAGAGGGAGTGCTGTGCCCCACAGCAGCCAGCTGCCTGTAGCACTTCTTGCTCCATTTGTCACCAAAATGCCTGTCATCCACTGCACAATATTACTTAGCAAAACCTAAGCAAAATCAAAACCACTTTGGTGCAATCCTTGTCATGACAGGCTTGCAAGATGACAAAAATAAGGATGGAGCCTTTGGAAGGCACTCAGGAGACACATAAGCACATAGAAGATGCATTGGGGATGACACTTATGGCAAAAGTCAGGCTCTTGGATATGGATGGTGATGACTCAAGACAGTACTGGGCAACAGAGAAGATGAGAGGGGAACTATAGAAAGCATTGCCAGGAAAAATTATTTGGGGCAAGAAGTGGGAGCACCACCATGCAGCAGGAGGGATGGAGTTTCCGAAGCGACATTGGAGGGAAGTACGTGTGATGCCTGAAGCCTTCTGCATTAGGATCCTTGCTGCCATACTCAGAGATCAGCCTCCCCCCCTCCAGCTGAAGAGAGCAGCTTATCAAGCCAACACAGATATGCACCAAAACATCTGCACAACTCCTGGGCCTGGCCAGGCCATCTCTCATCTAAAAGATACCTGCAGGACTGAACACCACCTGTGCAAGATCAAAATGAGCAGGACAGAGCTCTGCTTATCACAGCCTCTGGTGAGGCACAAGCTTCCAGAAAAAGGAGATCCTGTTTTCATGGCCTCTACCACGAAGTTCTGAGCATTTCAACTCTATGTTCTGAGCATTTCAACACACACACATAGAAATCACTCTGGGGACAGCCTAGCATCTAACGTGCCAGGTAAGCCCACAGCAAAGCAGCAAGTAGTGCAACACAGATGCACAACTCCAGACCAAGCCAGCCCAGGCCATCAGCACGGGGAGCAGCTATGGTGCTGCAGGCAGGAGCCCAGCACTGAGCAAGGCACAGAGCCTCAGCAGAGACACAGACACGAAACTCAGCACCTGAAGCCTGTGGGACTCCTAATGAAAGAATCTGAAAACATGACAATCCATTCCTGTAGTTAACCTTAGAGCGTACCACTTATCTGTAGAAGTAAATCCACTGGAATCTTTCTTGCAGTCATTCTAACACTGTATTTTTTGTCCCATGCACAGTGTAACACTGTAATGTGATGGAAAGTAAAGCAACAGTAGTGGGGTGGCAAAGTTTGTGACTGCAGCAAATGAGGACAAGCCTAAAGGCAACAGCTGTGGATCCAGAAATGAAGGAAAGAAACTGCTTACCTTTAAAACACCTCAGATATGCAGGGATCTCCAGTGAGATCCCCTCACCTCCACTGCCAGCCCTTAAATGAAGGCTGGAAGGGGTGGATCCTGGCTCCAGCCCTTCCATCACTCAGATGCACTGCTTACACCTGAGCTCCATTGGGTTGGCCCTCCTTCCCACCAGGTGCTCCATCACTGCTTCAGGCCACAGCTGAGCATCTCCACTACACACAGCCACAAACAGAAACTCACACAAAAACCCTCTCCAAGAAGGTATTCCTGGATAACTACCACTAGGCTTAATGCATGCAAGCAATTCCAGGACACTTTCTTTGACACTTTCTCATCTAGAAAGACTTGAACAACACTGCCTTTTCTTTTGCGAATTGTCAAAGGATTTTTGTGAAGGACCCTTCAAGCAACAGCAATTCCCAGCACCCCGTGAGCACCACAACACAGCTCTTTCTGTATTGGCTCCCAGTTCAACTGCAGACTTGTGAACATAGTGCAGTGTTTTCTTAAAGGGAAGAAAACATGAGAACAGCGTGTGAATGAGACGAAGGAAATATGAAAAAAAGGGCAGAAGGTATATTGAACAACAGAAATCAAGAGCTTTCAATCTTCGCTTTTGAGGAAAGCCAGGGAGAGCAGCCTGTGCCTGGCCATTTGTCCAACCATTTGTCCAGCCAGATGCACAAAGCCCTGATCCCAATCACCATGTTGTTCCAAAGTTTCAGTGACCACAACCTTTAAACACGGTGTCAGAAAGGGAAAACTGAACACAGTCCTCTAACATGCAGCGAGAAACAAAACCCCACACACAACAAAGCACACCTGGGCTCTCCCCACATGCACTCACCAGGCAGCCACAGGATGAGCCCAGCATTACCAGCACCTGCTCACCACCCTCCCTTGCTCATTGTGTCCCTGACAACTGCTTGCACAGCCTCACCCTTATCACACTCCTGCCCAGCCCATGCTCATACCCAGAGGAGTCACTGAAAGCCTTTAGAAAGGAGACAAGCACTGCATTCACATCGATCTCAGAGAGCCCCTTTGAGAACAGGAGAGCTGTCAGCAGCCTTCACTGCCTTTCACAGGAGGCTACAAGGAAATGCTCCATCCCTGGAGGCATCCAAGGCCAGGTTGGATAGGGCCCTGGGCAGCAAGATCTAGTCCTGGCAACCAGCCCAGGGCAGGGGGTTGGAACTGGATGATCATTAAGGTCCCCTCCAACCTAAGCCATTCTATGAAACCCCCAGGAGAACCATCTCCAGCACTCCTCGTTGCCTGGGAGGCAGCCAGCAGATCACAGCAGCATTAAAGCTAAATGAATGAAAGCCTCCACTACCCACACAGCGTCCACCTGAGAACGGACTCAGTGCAGCACACAGCCTCTGTGCACAGCCCTGCTCCTGCAGAGCTTCACCGTCCCTCCGTGCTGTTGGGGAGGAAGGCTGCTGTCATGAAAGACCAGTGAGTGCCTCACCATGTGTTTCGTCCTGCACACGGGGGCCCTGATGCTCACCCACATTGGCGGATTCCCACCGGGAACAGCTCCGACGACTTAAGGAGTAATTCAATCGTTAAAATATAGCCACAAAATTGGGAAGGAAGGGATGGAAGGGAAGGAAGGATTCAGCCAGCATCAGCCACTGTCGAGCACTTAGGATGGCACACACGACTGCCCTAGGGCAGCCCGCTGCCGGGACGGCACCAGACCGCAGGATTGGAGCACCGGACACCGGCTCGGCCCGCGGCGAAGCGCCCGCCGCCCTCTGCCCTCCGCAGCCGACATTGCCCCGCAGGGCCGCAGGGCCACCCCGGAAGGAAGCGAGGCCGCAACCGGACTCGGAGCACCGCCCCCGGACCGGAGAGCCCACGAGGCCGAGGAGCAGTCAGACTACGAGCGATGCCGGTGCCGCTCCCGCCCGACCCAGGCCCGCCGGACGGAACCCGCGCGGCCGCCCCGCACTCACCACCATCGCCGCCGCTGCCGCCATCTTGGATCCACGTGTCGGCGCCTACGTCACCGGAAGCGGCGCGCGGTTGGCTGCGGGGCCCATCGCCATGGCGACGGCGGCCTCGGCGCCCGGCGGCCGACTGCACTCTGCCCGGCCCGGAGCTCCTCCGACGGCAGCGCGGAACCCGGCGCAGCGATGTCGACGGCGGGGCTGGGGTCACCAATAAGGCGCTAGCGGCTTGGAAGCCTCGGGGCGGCGCAAGGGATGAGGGCGAGCTGTGCCGCCATCTTTACTGAGGGCAGCGGCCTTCGCGCTGAGGACGGGTGCGACGCCGCGGGCGCCATCTTGTGTGAGGGCGTTGACGCCTTCTTCTCTCCCCGGCGGGGCCTGGCCCAGCCCGGTGCGGTCGGCCCATGGCGGTGCTGCGCTGAGGCCGGGGCTGCGCTGCTCCTGTTTCAGCCTGGTTGTACGGAACTGAGGTGGTGCCACGGGCAGGGCTGCAGCTGCGGGGTGGCGTAAATATTTTATTGACCACAAACAGAAGCGTCTCAAAGCAGATATTAAAGCCAGCAGACAGCGGTGTTTGTTTATGTGAGGAGAAAACAAAAATCGCTGTCTCTCTGTTGTAAGAAGTAGGGGACAAAAATTCTGTACAAAAATAATTCTCCCTCTCTTCTTCCCCAGATGCCACATCATTAAATACTAAGAAAACCAGAAGGACAAACTGAGTGCGTAAGGAACATTCGTTGCTCGTCGTGCAAAGCCCTGCAGTGCTGCTGATGGCAGCCATCATGCTGATGGTCCCAGAGAGGCTCAGTGATCCTCTTGGGTCCCTTCCATCCCACCATGTTCTGTGGTTCTGTGATTGTATGATATCACTGAGGTGCAATCAGCCCCATTGTGTGTGCGTTCCTCATCCTCAGCAGATGAAGCACCACAAGAAGTGTGTGGGACACCCAAAGGGAGCTGTGGTTCATGTGACACCTCTGCAGGGCCCCGGGGCAGGGATGAGATGAAGTGCTGCAGTTGCTGTACCCAGAGGCTCAAATGAACTGCTCCACTTTTGCCCCGCCAGGCCGCAACTGGAAGCCATCGTTTTCTGTACCAGGCTGGCAGATGAGGAAGGCACACACTGAACACCACAAGTGGGACAGGGAGGTGCTGCTGGGATGGAGTGCACAGTGCTCTCCGCTGCCTTCACCGCGCTTTCTGCTCTATGCCTGCTGCTGGTACTGGCCCTCTGTCGCAGTAAAGAAATCCTCCAAAATGCTCTGCATGTACTCAAAGGTGGGACGGTCCTCTGGTTTGGTTTTCCAGCATCTCATCATGACATCGTAGAGCTCCTCAGGACAGCTTTCCGTACGGGGCATGCGGTAGCCGTGCTCCAGAGCTCTGATCACCTCCGCGCTCGACATCCCTACAGAAGTGGGGCAGAACATTTCAGGAGCTGTCACTGATTTCTTTAAATAGGAACAAACACAAAACCCAGACCTCCTTTGGGCAACGTCACTGTGGAGAGAAAGGACAGGTTGGAGGAGCAGGGGAAGGGGAGAAACTGCTCTGCTTCAGGAAAACGTGCCAACAACTGTGATGCCACATCCCCTGTCGCCTGCAGTTTCGTACCCCATTTGAGCAGATCAGATGGGAATTGTAATTGTTTTGTATGAATTCCCAGGAAATAAAGGCTGCGTTTTTCCATCTGCTGAAGCTTTAATAAGCCATTCTTCCCTGTGTCACTGATGAAAACAAGGTAGTGTCGATGGCAGAGCGGGTCCATCCCCCACAACACTTTCAGCCACTCCTTAGCCTTCATGGATGGGTTGTGGCAATGGTTACTCTCCAGGTACAGTCATTTTCCAATGAAAAAAGGCACCAGAGAAGCAATTAGGGTATAACAGAGAACACATCCTAATTATGACAATACACAGATTGTTTGAGCTTTCCCAAAAACACCTGGCCCAGCTATCAGCCCTGAACTGATGTTCTGCTTCCAAACAATCTTTTCTGCAGGAAGCAGAGAAACAAGGGTAAGTGCTATAAACACAAATAATTGTGACCTTGCGATCTCTGAGCTCAGTTTCCAATGTGAGATTCAAATTTCTTGCCCTTGCCTCTGGTTTTGGTGATTGAACTTCATGGAGAAAAAAAAAATCCTATAGAGGGAGCCCAGAACACGGAGCACAGCTTTTGGAACTGGGTTACAACAGGAATTTCTGTACCTGGGTATGGGATGCGCCCATAGGTAATGATCTCAGTCAGGAGGATCCCAAAGGACCAGACATCAGATTTTATAGTGAAAGATCCATAGTTGATTGCTTCTGGCGCAGTCCATTTAATGGGAAATTTGGCACCTGGACCAAGAAATCCAACGAGAAACATGAGCTGAAACCCACATGTTGAGAATTTGGTAGTGAAATATGGGGAAGAAGAAACAAACAGAAGAGGAAGATACGGAGCAATGCAAATGAGAGGGGCTTCCACTCATCCGTTCATTGCAGTACGTCTCTCCCCGGGTCCCTGTTGCCAAGGCTGCACAGCGATGAGGGGCTCTTAGGGAATCCTGCAGCCCTTCCCCATCCCAGGCAGGGGCCAGGCTCCCACAGCAGCTCTCGTACCTTCCCGAGCTACGTACTCATTGTCTTCAATGATCCTGGCCAGCCCAAAGTCTGCAATCTTGCATACCAGCATCGCTGACACGAGAATGTTGGCAGCTCTCAAGTCTCTGTGAATGTAGTTCCTCTTCTCAATAAAAGCCATTCCTTCTGCAATCTGCAAAAAGCAGAAAGGCAGAAACGCGGGTCTGTTTGAAATAACACAAAACGCATAGCTAGGAATGGAAAAAGCTCAACTGATTTTGTGAGCACATAGAAAAAAAGGGCAGGGGGGGGGCTGAGCTGTGGCAGGGCGTGGGACATCTGTGGTAGAAATGTGACCGAGGGCTGCGTGGGAAGCACTGCAGTGTAGGATGGTGAAAGAGGTTGGGGTGACCCAGCACTGCTCATTTATGGTTGGGTGAGAACAGCAGCAAAGAACTGGTGTCCAGGGAGCTGGCAGGCTCAGGAGCAAATGTCTGGGGATGCCCACAGGCCAAAGTGTGGCAGCTGCATCCATAGCCATGTAAATGTGCCGAGGAGTAAATCATTCTCCATTATGAGCAGACATGAGAACAGCCTCCAAATGCACAAACAGCTGCTGGAGAGAAGCGCGATCTCCTCTTTGCTAAAAGGGCACCAAATGGAGAGGGCTTCTCTGGGGAGAATAAAAAGCCCTGAGATGGGTCTCTGGAGAGGGCTGTGAAGTCAGCCTGGAGGCAGGATAGTGCTGCTGACCCCAAAGATGGCCCCAGCTCCATCTTCTGAGCTCTCTATGCTCGGTGACTGCGCAGCTGTTGGCTCCTGAGCGGCACAGAGATGCACTGCTGCGTGCACAACCCAAACCCAACTTTGTGCTGACTTAGCCTGAGCTGGGATGCTAGCAGCATCTAAAAGGTGAAAGGGCCGGAGCAGCCGGAGGGAAGCACTCCCCTCCCTGTTACACCACAGTAAGATGTACAAAATACAGAAGTAAGCAGGCACTGCAAGAGTGGAAGGGCTATTTGCAGGGCCCCACGCGGCTTTGCTGCCTGTGACTCAGCAGCATCTCCAGCCAGGAACCCAGCTACTGCCTGCTCACTGCCCGGTGCTGTGCAGAGCACGACAGCCTTATAGGGATGTGCTCCAGAGCCAGCGACCTGCTCTGCACCTCCAAAGCCTGGGCTGCAATCCGAGCTTTGCTGTTGCTCAGGTTCCTCCGTTCATCGAGGCATCACACTTGGCTCCAAGGTGGGCTGTTGGCCAGCAGCTGCAGGCGCTGCAAAAGCAGCGGTGCCAGGATGGTGTCTGCACAAATGGCTGCACATGCAAAGCGAGGTGGGTAAGAGCACACCCAGCTGTATTCCAGACCCTGAAAATATCCCTGAACCTCTTTTCGCTGAGTCCCTCTTCTCTCCAGCTGCCTTCTCACAGCCCATGGCAACTCTCTGGCTGAAAGATGAATTTTAAGCATAGCTTCTACCGTAAACCTCCCCTAGGCATTGCTGCTGCATGGGGAGTCGTGTGCTTACAACTGAGGCTGTGCTGCTCAGGGCCAGCACATCCTGAAGAAAGGCCTGCAAAAATGAGTGAGAGAGAGCCAGCTCCACCTCTTCACCCTACAAAGCAGACCTGCAACATGGGCCCCCAGGGCTGCAAACCCATGGGGCAGGAACTCAAGGCCAGCGCTGGCAGTGCCTGGGCTTGCTGCAGTTAGTGGGTTAATGGGGAGGAAATGACTGCTTCTCCTTTTGTGCACATCTGCTCCCACAGTCTGCAGCACAACAAACCTCACTGCCCCATTCCTGCATCCCCTGGTCTGCGAGTCCTCGCCATGCACAGAGGATCTGCAGCATTTCCCTTGCCTGGAAGCACGCTGCCAGCACTCAGCCCCGGGCACCAAGCCTTGCACTCTGCTTTATAGATCCTTGGCAGGGAGGAAGGGTAGGTCCCCAAAAGCCAGCCATGAGCTCTCAAGGGATTTAAGCCACTCGAGCTCAATTTTGCTTTGCTAGAACTGAAAGATGGAACGGGAAGCTGGGGAAGATCTGTGCCCTGCTCACCTGTGCAGAGAAGTCGATCAGCTTTGGCAGTGGCTGCTTGTTGCCTTCCTCACTCTTCAGGAAGTCCAGCAGGCTCCCTGAAGGCAGAGCATGGCGCTCAGCCTGGCTGCAGCCCAACAACTCCCATGCTCACCCACTGGTGGCACAGGGCCCCTCCTGTCCTTATCTCTCCCTCTGCCAGGACTGTCCCCCCCCCCCCCCCCCAGCCCCACCTCCTGCACCCCCACGTCCCACACCATGCAGGCCAGCAGCACCTTTCTCCATGAACTCGGTGATGATGTATATGGGCTCCTCCCTGGTGATCACAGCGTGCAGCCTCACCAGCTTGTTGTGCTGCAGGCCCTTCATGAGGTTTGCCTCCTCCAGGAAGGCACTCACAGACATGCTGCCAGGTTTCATTGTCTTCACTGCCACCTTGGTGTGCTTGTTGTAGGTTGCTGCCAGGATACCAGCCCCACTCATCATCGTCCCACCATCGTTCCACCACTTCTCCCACCCCTCATCTTTCTCCCTTTGCCACCCTCACTCTCACCCATCCACACTTCTCCAAACTGCCCGGCTCCCAGCTTCTTCTCCAGCTTCAGTGACTCCCGAGGAATTTCCCAGGCATCTTTCTCCCAGGGCTTCTGGGGTCTGGGCACACTGCAGGGGTAGGTGAGCCTCTGGCACAGCCCATCACTCTGCCCTGCCAGAGAGCAGCAAGTGCAGTCAGCCAGGCTCCATGATCTGTGGCTGTGGGGCATCAGCTGGTGTCAAACACCATTACTGCAGCATAGCACAGCTGAGCATTACCGTGCAGCACGGCACAGCCAGGGCACCAGCATGGAGACAGGCAATTCCCAGGCCCTGTGAGCATTTGGTGCCACCAACACCCCTGCCAGGCATTGCGGGGGGACACAGAGTGGCCAAGGTCTCAGTGGAAGCAACGTGCCAGGGCTCACCCTTGTAGTGCTCCACCAGCTCCTGCAGTGTGTCAAAACTGCTGCGTGAGGAGATGTAGAAGCCACCACTATCCAGTGTCCGGATCCTGTAGTGCTTGATGCTGCCTCCCTGCAGGCCGTCCCCATCCCGCACCGACAAGGAGTAGCAACCTGCTCAGGGATGGATGAGCTGTGCCATGGGGCAGCGTCCCTCGGCTCCTGGCTAAGCCACCAGCATGGCATCACCCCTGCCTGGCCCCAGCACAGCCCCAGGCAGCAATGGCAGCCCCATGGGGGCGCATCCCCTGTCTCCTCATGGGGTTCAGGGCAGCACTGTGGGCTCATGCAGAGATGCTTGCAGCAGCATGGTGGACTCCAGCTCTTGCCTGGCAGCAAATCAGAGCCCCTAGGGTGTATTGAGCCTCTCTCCTGGTCAGGTGTGCAGAAGGGAGGCCCTTCTGGAGCTGCCTCACCCCCCCCGGTACCTTTGGTCGTCTCACTGTCCCGAATCATGAAGGATCCCAATGTGTTCCCGGGGCTGAGCAGCTGCCGCTCTGCATCCTTCCTGCTGACACCCTTGAAGAACCACCTGCAGCAGGAACAGAG
Source organism: Tympanuchus pallidicinctus (assembly GCF_026119805.1). Taxonomy (NCBI): domain Eukaryota; kingdom Metazoa; phylum Chordata; class Aves; order Galliformes; family Phasianidae; genus Tympanuchus; species Tympanuchus pallidicinctus. Next base: position 3,804,312 of record NW_026294722.1, read on the forward strand.
TAAGCAACGACCGCTGCTGGGAGCCAGGAAGCCAAGGCTGGCACAGGCTGGGGCTATTAGCCCTGGCACGGTGGGGACACGGGGTGTGACTGGAGATAACTGCAGTGGGACTCTCACTCTTCCACCTCCAGTGAGTCAGCTTGGGCGACGAAGTTGCTGGGGATGAAGCCCTTGCGCCCTGTCACCAGTGACCGTGCCTGCCACCACTCTCCCAGCCTGAGGACACAGACAGCCACAGGTCAGCACAGGGCACTGCCAGCACCCATGAGCCATAGGGACAGCCCTAGGCAGGGGACACGTACTGCTCCAGGACCTGCAGCTGCTCCCCTTTCTGGAAGCTCAGGTCCCCAGAGTGCATCGCCTCATAGTCATACAGTGCCAGCACCACGTTGTCCCCTGAGCCTGCAGTGAGAGTGGCTCTTGTGTGCCTGTCCCCATGCTGGGACCACGCACCACACACCCATGTGTCCCTGCTGCCAGGAAGCACAGACCTCCCACACCATCAGGTTTGGTTCCAGTGAGGACCCCACTGAGCTCCCCATCGCTGTGTGTACGCACCATCCGCCAGCAGGGGCGCAGACACTCCGTGTTCATCGTGCTGCAAATGGAACAACAAACAGGAGAGTGTAACGATGGCACACAATGGGACCTGTGGGGGTCTTGGACACTCATCCATCTTGCCCAGCACAGGCAGAGCATCTCCTTCCTCAACACCTTCATCTCTGACTGTCCACATTCCTTTATTCTCACCAATGTGGGCTGGGACAGACCTTGCACTCCCATCTCAGTTCCCACCCCAGCCCTGTGCCCGCTGCCACCCAGGTGGCTCCATGTCCCCTCTGCCCCCTAGGGCACTGCAGCTCCCACTTACTTGCTTGCTGCCAGACGCGGGGTCCTTCTTATCGTGGCCTAACTGCATCTTCTCTTGGATGCTGTCTTCCTTTGACTTCATGCAACCCATCCTGTGTGTGTGTGAGGATGGCGTGGGGAGGACGGGACAGGGGAGAAGTTGCAGCAGCACCAAAAGCCCCACACCCACAGTTCCCACTCCAGCACAGCTGGTGTCCACAGCCCTGCTCACACCAACAGGTTGGGCTCCACAAAAGCAAAAGCCAGACTCTCCCCCAAAGAAATGTCAGTAGGAAAATGTGCTGCCAGCAGCAGTGGTGCAGGGAAAGCCCCCAAAAGGCACTTCCCTCTCTCCGACAGAGACCTCAGCCCAGGGAAAGGAGAAGGGTGCAGCGAAGGAGGAAGCAAAGGGCTGTGGCACTGTGGGGGACATGCATAGCACCACCTCAGTCCCATGGTCCTTGAGAGACTATCACTGCCACCTCCCAGCCGCGTCACCATCACTCCTGGTCCTTCACAGCAAGCCAGAGCCTTTGCCCACCGTGCTCTCCAGCAGAGCAGAAGTGTCTGAGCACCTCACAGTCACCAACTCTCCACGTCTTGAGGCACTGTCCCATGCAGTGACCTGGTAGCATTGGGGATCCCCTGGTGCACCTCATGTTCTGCAGCTCCTGTGGCTGAGCCCAAATGTGGGGACAGGAAGCGACACCACGGCATCACCTCCTCCTTCCCTGCACCCCAGCATCCATTTCATTGGCATTGCCCCCCTACCATCCCCAGACTTCGGTTCCCATCCAGGTGCCACCACACCTAGCAGGGACAGGACAGGGGCCGAATCCAGCACAGGGCACCACTGCTGCAGCTCTGCTGTCTCAGGCAGGGATGGCGAAGGGCAGCCCTTTACCGGGGGCTCTGAGTCCCACTGACCTCGCTGCCCTGGGGGCTCTTCTCTCACCTTGGCTGCTGTCACGGGTCCCGGTCCCCGTCCCAAAGCCAAATCCACTGCTGCTGCCACCACATCGAGCTCGGTGGGTGTTGCTCCCTGTCCCGGTGTGGCTCCGCCTCACCCGGTGTGGCTCCGCCCCTCTCCGGTACGACACTCCCTGTCCCAGCCCTCAGTGACATCCCGGTCCTCAGCCCCGACCAGGGCTGCTCGGGACAGGGAGCCATTCCTTCACCCGCCGCGGGACGAGAGAAGCAAGGATGGGGTACAGGATGGGACCAGAGCATTATCACTTCCCACCCGGTTCTGTGCCCCCAGGAGAAGTAAAGAGAAAACCCGAGTGCTTCACTTGCACAAGGATTTGCATACATCATTTTTAGGGAAGTAACTTGCTGCGGGCAGCCCTCACGCTGCCTGCCCAGGTGCTGCCCCCTGCTCGGAGCTGTGGGGCTCCTGGGGGCTTTGCTTAGTCCAGGAACAGCCATCCCCACCACTCCCCATCCTGGAGGAAGGCAAACACTTCACTGCAGCGCATCCAGACCCCCGGCACGGGGAGGCTGTGGCTGCCACCCTCCCATCCCAGTACAGCCACACTGACCCCACTTTGCTGTGAGAGCACCCTCCTGTGCCAGCCCAGCTTGTCACAGCACTGGGGTGGGTGGGTGTCCCATCTGTGAGCTGCCCCTGTGCCCCAGCTCACCCCCTGCCCAACACATTCCCTTTGCACTGAGGAAGAACCTGCTCCAATCCCCATCTTTGTCATTTAATTGCAATCTGCAAAAATTACAGCACTTGGCACCGCTGGTGGGGGCTCCCCTGAACCGACACCGCCCTGAAATGCCATCAGCCCAGCCAAGAGGAGAGCCCTGTCCCTTCCATGGTGATCTGTGCCTCCTTCACAGGTAGTTGTCCTCCTCCTCTTCCTCCTCCTCCTCCTCGTCCCGTGCCAGTGCCTCGATGTCATTTGTGATGTTGGTGATCATGCGGTTGAAGGACTCGGACTCAGAGCGCAGGGACCAGCTGTCGTAGCTGCGCACAGCGGAGGCCGACGTGTTGCTCATGCTGCGCTTGATGCGGCCGAAGCTGTCGGTGAGGATGCCGCCCTCCCTGATGCCGATGCTCTCCAGGAAGGTCTCGAAGTACCCAATGTCTTGATCAGGGATGAAGGGCCTCATCCCTGGGACAAGTGCCACAGAGTTTTGTGGTGTGACCGTGCCAACCCCATCTGGGGGCAGCGGGGTCCCACCAACCCCTTGCTGCGCACCCAAGACCCCGTCCCCAAGGATGCACGGATGGTGTAGCACAGACCGATCGCTCAGGGCTGCCCCAATCCCTGGGGCACTCACCCAGCAGGAGGAACTTCCTCCGGTCCCCGTAGAGGCGTAGGAGCTCTGTGCAGTACTCCTGCACCGGAGTGCCCAGCCGGTACTCGCGGAGCATCAGGGCAAACTGCTGGATCTCCTGGGGAGACAGCTTGTTGCGCAGCTGGGGGGAAACAGGGATGGGTTGGGGCTGGAGGCGGAGGTGCTGGAGAGGAGTGGGATCCCCTACCAGCCCCCAGCCCTCACCGTCACCATGTAGTCCTGCAGCTGCTCCAGCCCCACACTGCTCTGGTCGCTGCCGCTGCAGGCGGTGGCCAGGCTGTGGTGGGACTGGTGGAAGGAGGGTGAGGATGTCCCACTATAATATGCCTCAAATGTCTCATGGGAACCATTGCTGCTGGAGGACAGGGCAGGAAGGGGTCAGTGGGTGCTGGCACTGCTCTTGCACAGCACCCATCAGGCAGGGCAGTGAGGATGTGCACCTGCCCCAGAGCTGGGAACTCACAAGGAGCTGCAGCAGCTGTAGTCAGCATCGTAGCCATACGTCCCATCTGTGCGGCAGCTCTCACCTGGGGAGGGAAAGCTGAGTTCAGAGAACCAGGGTGTGAGTCCCCACTCTGTGCTCGTGCCCTTCAGCCCCGTGTCACCGCACTTAAGGCTCTCACACACGCCTCCATCCACTCACTTCTGCTGGAGAGCCAGGGCCGCGTGGGTGTGGAGGTGTAGTGGTACCCGGCACGGTCCACACATTCAATGCTCTGATCACCGTAGATGATCTGGAAGACCTGGCAGATGAGTGCACAGGACTCCTCGGCCGCATCCTGCAGAGGACCAGAGGGGATGGGGAGTGGGCGCATGCCGGGAAGGGAACCCAGTGCCGGGAACCCGCGGGTGCTCACCCTGTTCGGCACAGCGAGGATGACGAGGTTGGAATACGCGTCGGGGCACGGCTCCTGGGGGTCCAGCGGGTTGCCACCGGGGTGCCGTCTCTCCCAGCTGCCGAAACCGGTGCCGCGCTCCCAGCTTCCACCCGCCGTGCCGATCCGCCGCCGCTCCCAGCTGCCGCCGCACGGCTGCCTCCTCTCCCAGCTGCCCGACGGCCGCCCGCGCTGCCGCCGTTCCCAGCTGCCTCCCCTCCGTCGCTCCAGGCTGCCGCCCTGCCGGCCCTCCTGCCCGCCCCGAGCCGCACGCCAGTCCAGGCTGCAGATGGTGTGCCGCCGCTCCATCGCACCTCCCAGCCGCCCCGGCTCCGGCCAAGAGCTCCCCGAGCGCTTCTCAGCTGGGGGCACCTCCGGCACCGGGGCCGCTTCGGGGTATGCGCCAGCGGGGACTGGGTCCACTCCCAGGCCTGGAGGCAGCGAGGAGGGTCGGGGCATCAGACTGGGGACGCCAGCTCTCACACCTGCCCCATCCCACTGACTGGGCGAGCTTAGGAATGCACCCCATACCCAGCCTGGGGCTCAGCCCCCTCCCCAGGAGCCTGGCTGTGGCTTGCTGCTGAGCGTGGGTTTGCTGAGCACCAGAGCCCCTGTTCCCTCATCTGGGCTGGATGCAGTGGGGGTGGGGGGCACTTCCTGCATTCTCTCCTGCTGCCATTAAGTGCAGCTGGGGCCGGGGGAACAGCTGGGAGCTGTCTGCAGGAGCAACGGGAGCAGTGGGCAGCTGCTGCACGTGGTGATGCCCTGTCAGAAGATGGAGCCGGCTCCTCCCCATCGCATCAGGGTGCCAGGTGCTTGGAGCCAGCTGTATTGCAGTGGGGTGCCTGCACCTGTTTTGAGGATGAGGAGGTGCAGGGCATCGTCACGCAGGTAGGAGGCTGCAGCGATCTCATGTGTGGGGATGCGCAGGATCAGCTCCTCGTTGTCACGCCAGGTGAGCAGCAGGCACCGGGCAGACAGGCTCAGGATGCTGTCCTGCTCCGGGGTCGTCTGCAGAGGCAGCTCCTTCAGCTGCTGCAAGCAGAGAACATTCTGGGGTGTGGGGACTTGATGCTACTGTGGGGTAGCACTGTGGGGTGACAAATGGAATGTTGGGCGCTCCCTTACCCTGGCAGTGTCCAGCAGCTGCAGCACCTCATCCCGGCTGGAGGGGTTCAGCGAGGCTGTTACCCAGGTCAGGTGGCCCAAAAACTGGGGGGACAAAGCCTGGGGTACTTTTGGGATGGAAAATCATCCCCCCCTGGGATGCAAGGGGAACACAACGCAGGGCCATGGGGAGTGCACCTGCCCCCCCTTCCCCCCCGCTCTCCCTGTCTCTGGACAGAAGGGGACAGAAGCACTCCCAGCCCTGCAGGTAACCCCCTGCTTTACCTTCACCTCCTTCTCCACATAGTCATGCAGCAGGATCTGGGGGTCGATCAGGTAGTCAGGGGGGTACAGTGGCACTGAGTGCAGCGGCCGCCGGTAGACACTGCTGCGGAGAGCTGCCCTCCGTGCAGCCTTGGGGAACACCAGGCGCCGGATGGGCGACACGAAGCCCTGCGGGGTTTGGGCACACATCAGCACAGCTCCTCCCTGCTGGATCCCCCTGAAACCTGAGGGGCTCAACCCCGGCACCGAGGGGAGCCCCCAGCTCCCAACCCTCATCCCGGCACCCCAAGACCCGAGGAGCCATGGCCCCACAACGCACGCACCTTCTTCCCTTTCTTGGTCTCGCAGTCCATGGCGCTGCTGCCGTCCTTTCTGTCCAACGCCTTTGTTGTTTTCCTGTCGGAAACTCCACCAGAATGGCTCGGATGTGAGTTCCTGCCCCTCTGCGGGTGCTGGGCTGGACTGGGCTGGGAATGGGGCTGACAGTGGAACTGGAGTTTGTCTGGGCTGGGCCTGAGACCAGAACTGATACGGGATTGAGACTGAGCTGGGACTGGCGCTGGAACTGGGACTGAGACTGGGACTGGGAGCAGAACTGGTATGAGACTGGGATGGAGCTGAGACTGGGATTGGTACAAGACAGTGACTGTGGGTGGTATGGAGCTGGGACTGGGTCTGGACCAGAACAAGAGCTGGGGTGCCTGTGCACTATGCAGCAGATCAGCCCCTTCCCCTCACTACCACGGGGATCCCAAGGACCCCTGTCTGCCCCCATCCTGGCAATGAAGGAGGACTCCATCTCGAGGCCACACAGCAGTGCCCAAAGCTCTCGGACCCTAGGGCAGCCCATGGACTCCTGCTTTGGGACTGGGGGTCAGATGGTGAATAGGGCCCCCCGCATGGAGGAGGTTGGACTGGGATTGCTGGCAACGGGGCTGTGTCCAGCAGTTTCCTCCCCAGCACATCACATCCTGCCCACACACCCCTTCCCTGCCAGAGGCAGCAGGGCTGAGGGCTCCAAGCAGGTGGCTCATCCACAGCTGTTCCCAAATGTCCCCAGCATCCTGGGAGCTCCACTTCAAGGCCCTGAGCCTGGCAACATGGGGGGGACTGGGGAGAGCCGGAGGAGCCAGCAAGGAAAAGGCTCTGGCAGGCAGTGCTTATTGAAATGAATTTAATATCTCATGTTGCAGCAAAATTAAAAATATACAAAAAGTTTGTGGTATACAAAAAAGTCTCGGTCAGACCCCGGTCTCTCGCTCATCCCCTGCCCCTGCCAAGGGTCCCAGAGAAGAAGGTGGCACACAGAGTATTTACAGTACATGACAGCCGGGCTCCCAGGTCCCAAGCACCAGGGGGGGGACGTGGCTGAGACCCTCAGTCCCTGCTGGGGAGAAACAGCCCCAGCCCAGAGCAGCGGGGCCTGGTCCTGGTCTGAGCTTCATCCCCCATTCCCTGAACTTGGGGTGGTCCCGCTGTCCCCGCCAGGACTGAGGCCTCTCAGAGCTTCCCCTTCCCCAGCTCAGCCCCAGCTCGAGCCCTCTTGGTGCGATCCCAGCAAGTGCTGCTGTCCTGACACTGCTGCCATCTTCACTGCTGCCAGCCGGGCTTGATTCCCCCAGCATTGCCCCTGGAGCAGGGCTGGGGAGCCACCGGGCTCAGGGGCCATGAGGGCAAAGCAATGGAGTGGCCACGTGCCATCCCACACAGCCCCACACTGCAGCCTCTGCTCTGATCCCGACATGGGAGCAGCCCGGGTCTGAGGGTACCGTGGCATGAGTGCATAGAAAAGAGTCCCTATGACCTGTGCCCCTGGGAAGGGCACGGGCTGCACCTCAGCCCAGGTGGCGTGGCTCCACATGGCAGTCACAGGCAGAGGGCTGCAGCATCCAGCACCAGCATGGCACTGGTGTGGCACCAGCACAGCAACTCCTTGGTGGCTGGGAGGCTCCAAGCTGCTGGCACCCGGCTGCTCCATGCCCAGCTGGCTCCCATCTTCCATTACACTTCCCTGAGGATAAGGGCTGCCTCCTCTGCCAGGACCTGGCTGGGGCTGTCCTGGGGCTCGCTGGGACAGAGTGGGATTTTTTGCCCATTCCTAGTAGTAGAGGAGGAGTGAGGGTCGCGGAGGGGCCCAGCCCACTGCCCAGACCCAGCTCTGCTCTGCACCCTCCTCCAGAAAGGTTCCGAGGCGTTCAGATAGCACCAGTTAGCACCAGTGACCCCACGTGGCCCAGCCCAGCCTGCACTCATCCCTTGAACTTCTTCGGAGATATGGGAAACAAAAGCAATGCAGCCCAATGGGCACCTCCCAGCACCATGGGACATCGCAGGAACACCGGGGCTGGAGGAGGGCACCGGGGCTGTGAGGGGCTCTGGGTGGGATGTGTGTCCAGGGGACAGCAGATCTGCCCTGCGAACCCAGCTGCAAACACGCACACACACACACACACACACACAGACACAGACATGGGGCACAAACACAGGGTGGGGGTACATTCAGCACAGCCCTTAGGGCAGGGGGCACTGCGGGCTGGGACCAAGCCACGCACACATTCAAATGCAGAGCCCAGGGCAGCCCTGCTCCTCTGGGGAGGAAGTAAGGAGCTGAGGGCATCGTCTTGGCTCAGGTTCCTACTGCTGAGCTGGGGGGGCTGATGCTGATGAGGGGTGGATGGAGACGCTCTCGGCTGGAGAATGGAGGGGAGAATGAATGAGGGTGAATGTGACTTCGGGGAGCCCCCGGGCACATCACCACTGCCTTGCACAGTCCTCCCAGTGCCAGCCAGGCCCTGCCCCACCAGCGTCAGTGGAGGTAGAAAATGTCACACACAATGTCACCCGTCTGGTGAAAACCAACACAATGCAATGGAGTGGTTCCCAGGAGGGCAGGAGGGAGTGGAGAGGTGCTGTGCCTCCCTCCCACCACTGGCCTCAGGGCCAGGATCTCTGCCCCACGCATGGAGCAGTGACCCCAGGGGTAGGGAACAGCCGGAGCGTGTGTGGGGGAATTGAGGCTGAGATGAAGAACAAGGGGGGGCTGCCCCGGCTCTATGCCATGCGCTACTTGGGGTTGACAGGAGCCCCAGACTCCAATACGGCCCTACTCCAGACCCCTCAGCCCCATGGCTCTCCCCCAGCACCCACATTCTCCACATTCCCCCGTGCTATGTCCCTCTGTGCCCAAAGCCCCTCACCAAACGGGCTGCTCCCGTGCACCCCGCAGCCCCCACTCTGTGCCGCCGACCTGGCGGCTCAGGCACAGGTGAGGTATTTTGGCAAGGACGAGCCCCCGGCGCACGGCCGGCCCGTGGGGGGATAGCACCAAGGGACCTCACCGGCCCCTGCCCGCGGGGCGCTCGGCACGGCCACCCCTAAGTGCCGGCAAACCGAAAAGAAAGGCAAAACGCTGCGAAGAGACGGAACAGCCCGGCCGGGGACGCCCCTGCCCTACACGGTGGTCTCATACTCCAGGAGCTCCTGGGACACTCCTGCTGTGCGGTACTGTAGGCGCGGGGTGCTGGGCGAGGCGTACTCCAGCGCCAGGATGGTCTTCCGCAGGCGCCGGTCGATGAAATGGGCGTCCCAGGCCGGGTACTTCTTCCTGGGGAGGTCTATGCGGATGACGGGTCCCTCTGTCCGCGGGGTGCGGGCGGCCGGCGGCGTTGGGGCGCAGGGCCGCACCTGGAAGACGGGCACGCAGCTGTCCCGCTCCCCCGGCGCCCCTTCCCGCTCCCCCCCTGTAGTCCGCGGCAGCGAGCGCGGGGGGCTGGTGACCACGTCCGCAGGGGAACTCGGCGCGGGGGGCGGCCGCTGCTGCCGGAAAATGCAGCCCCCGGAGCTGGGACCGAACATGGGGCCGTTGGGGTGCAAGAGGCAGTAGTAGATGAACATGAAGAAGATGCCGAGGGCGAAGCTGGAGCTGACCACGCAGACGAGGATTAAGGCGTTGAAGTCGGAGATGGTCTTGCGGTCGTAGTAGAGGAACCAGAGGATGGTGAGGGCGGCGTTCTCCGACAGTGTGATGATGTAGTAGATGAACATGCGGTAGCGGCTCCGTCCCTCCTTGACATTGAACCAACAGAAGATGTAGATGATGCCCACCACCATGTTGTAGATGATCTCCTCCCACTTGGACATGCAGAAGTCCGTCTCGCCCTGGATGATCCAGAAGGTCATGATGCACCAGTGGGTGACGATGAAGATGCCGAAGTAGAGCTGGAACACGGAGGCAAAGAGGGCGAAGGCGATGGCGCGGGCAGCAATGGTGAAGAGGTGCCACAAGATCTGCACCACAGCTCCCTTGTAGGACATGGGCATCTTGTCCTCCCGCGAGTCCCGTAGCACCTTCTGGTAGGAGGCAATCATCCATGCCAGGGAGACCAGTGAGGCCGAGGCTGAGAACCCTATGGGCACAGAGGGGCTGTGAGAACGGTGGGGAGACAAGGAGGGGATGCGGCCATGACCAGGCTGCAGCCCCCCAACCTTTCGCTACCACCCGGAGGCTCCCTACCCTGCAGTGCCTCGATGTCATTCTGCTGCACCATGATGCTGAGCTGCAGCACCAGCTGCGGCGCGCTCTTCAGGAAGGTCTCCAGCAGCCGCAGCATGCTGATATCTGCGTTCTCAAACATCATCCTCCAGTAGAAGTGGCGGCGGCGGTGCTCGGCCTGCCAGCGGCTCTGCAGCCCCAGGTACAGCGTGCGGAGGTACCTGCGTGAGGGGGAGCGTTGAGGACGGCCCCCACCACGCTCAAATCCCACAGCTCTGCCCCGTGATGCTGCCATCCTGCTGCAGCATGGCACATCCCTCCTAACTGAGGCTGTGGAGATCCTCATGCAGCAGGTGTGAGGCAGCAGGGATGCTCCACCTGGTGCTGGTGCCAAGCCACTCTCACCCAGCCCTGTTCCCCACTCTCCCTGGCACAGGATCTCATTCCTTCCTCCATCCATGACCCCACTCTTCATCCTCTGCACATTTCAGGTGTCCCGCTCGCAACCCATCACTGTGCCAGGCTGCTTCTCAAAGTGGATATTTTGGTCCTGGCTGGCTCGCAGCCCACGCTGCCTGCCCTGGGCAGAGGAAGGAGGGAGCAGGAGGACCAGCTGGTCGTGCGGGGTGCCCACAGGGAGCTACCGTGCCGGTGCTGCCTTGGCTCTTGGCAGGGCTGAGGGCCTGAGCACAACCATATGGTCCATGCTCGGGGTCAGTGGAGCCATGCGTGGCACCGACGCACCACTGAGTCACCGGGAGCCCTCCCTACGGCACCGGGCCAACGAGGCTCAGGGAAATGCCGTGTCCCTAGGGAGGGAACACATGTACCATGGAGGGGAAACAGGGATGGATGTGTCCGGGCTGCTCCATGCCGACTGCTCACAGGTTTGGTAGGAGAGAAGGGAGACGGATGAGTATGAAAACAGAAAGATTAAGCAAAAGGAAGTCAGACCATAAAGCTCCCTCCCAACCTCGTAAAAATGTCACACAAACTGATGGCCTTTATATCAGATCCATAAAATGCTGTCAGTCGACTCCATTAGCCCGTGAGCACTGGGAGAAGCCCTGATCCCAGCACTTTCAGCTCATCCATCAGCAGGAAGAGGCAGAAGCCAGCCCAGTTCCCTCAGTGGCCCTGTCCCGGCGCCTCCCACACCAGTGGCCACTGCAGGGCTGATGCAGGGTTGGGGGCTGCGTGACCTGGAGGTGGGGGGAGCATCAGCTGGTGCCACCCATGCCCCAAAGCCACCCTGCTGCCACCACCATCTGCTCCCACAGCATGCAGGAGGGAAGGCAGGGACACCAACCCCACGGGGCTCCTGGTGATGCTTGGCAGGGGCACGGGGTGTCAGTGCAGCACTGCCTGCAGCATCCTCCAAAGCTGCCTCCATCACCTTCCTGCCAGGCTCCATCACCCTTCTGCCCAGCTCCAGCATCCCCTCTCCTGGCTCACACGAAGCCAGGGCAGCCCAAGGGCCCTGCTGCAGCCGGAGCTCAGCCGGGCTGATTTCAGCCTTCCCATCTGGCTTCTCCCTCTCCCCATCCCTGCTCCGTATGGCTCCTTCTGCAGCCTCTCCTCTCTGGAGAAGAGCCCAGTGCCGGGTGGTGGTGGCCGCATCCTGCAGGGCTGTGCCGTGAGCCAGTGCTGGAGAGGTTGGGGTGGCCAAAAGGAGCAGAGGGGACAGAGGGAAACTGGGGGGACACAAGCTGAGCTCTGCCAACCCAGCCCTGAGAACCTCCCAGAGATCTTTGAGCGCTGGCAGCCAAACAAGACGTCCCCATCTGCAAATTATACCATTTCCATCCAGCACCACAGTGGAAGTGGGGTGAGGCTGGGGAACCACACGCACCCCCATCTGCGGCTCCTCACCGCTCAACAAGTGGCCCTTGGACCCCCCCGCTTTCCACGGGGCCCGGTTATCCTCCCACCTTCCTGTCAGCTCATTAAACCGAGATTTCATCTCCCATCAACTTGCCAGAATGAAATGCTGATTCCTATTTGTTATGCATTTGATCACGCCGTTTGTGTTTCAGCCCAGGAAAAGATCCCCGCGCGCTGACGGAGCACCGCCAGGTTTTTATGAACTGAGCGCAGCAGCAGCTGCATGAGAAATACAGAATCAATTACTTTAAAAAAAAAAAATCATTTAATTTTCAAAAAACTGATGATGAGGCAGAAACAAACCAAGAGAGGCTCTTAGGGCTAATTACTGCCTCCTTTGTATTAAAAAGCCCAATCCGACAAAAATCTCCACGGAGGGTTGGGGTGGCAGTGGGGGCAGGAGCACCGTTTGCTCACCTCCAGCCCCACAGCACGGCCCCGCAGTCATCAGTCATCCCACAGCCTCATCACAGCCCTCAAATCTGTGGTCCCACTGCCATCCCAGCTTGCGAAGGTTGGAAGAAAAGCAGAGTCTTATTCCGAAACTTAATGCCAATCTTAACCCCAACCCTGGCTCTTCCAATGCCAGAGATCACCATCCTCAGGTGAGGAGCCACAGGGCCTCCCCCATTCTGAGAGTGAGCAATAGGAAGTATGATTTTCTTGACAGGTAATTTGAGATATCGTCCCTCATTGCTTCATTAAACCAAGGAGAAAATTGCTTTCCTGTTGCAGCCATGCCAATCCATGACACAATCCACAAAGCCGAGCCATTGGGGGGAGCCCCGTGTGCAGACTGATGCCTGGCCAGCAAGAAGGCCACGGTCCCCAGGTGCTCCCTTCCCTGCAGCCCCACCTCATCCCAGTTTCAGGACTGTGGGGAAAATCTGGGGCCGTGCAGGGAGTGATTGGGGCAGGTGAGAGCTGCCAAGGGAATTACAGTGGCCCTAGCCACAGGGCTGGATAAATGCAGGAGGGGAGGCATGAGCAGGGAGGGCCCAACATCACGGCCAAGGAAAAGCCTTCCTTTCACACGCAGTGTTTATTTGGCTGTAATTCAACACTTCTTAAACTGTCACATCCACCTGCACCAGACCCACTCTCGCTAATGGGTTTAGTGAACTGCATTTAACTGGTCACCCGAGCAAATCCCAAATCCTCGGATTAGAAAGAGCCTCAGCTGCAGCTTGAAACCAACGTGTCCTGGAGGGTCAGTGCTGAGAGTTACCACTTTAATTGGCTTAGGAGCCTGCAGCAGATAGGAGGCTGCAGCTGACACAACTGGGAGCAAAACCTGACCCGGCTCCAACCAAACCCCAGTAATTGCTCACCGAGCCCCAGGAATCTCATTCTCTTTCCCAGCTCTCCCAGTACACCCAGAAGGGGATCTCTCCCATCCTGCTGGACCGAGGAGGTGGGCTGATGGGTGGGGGGCAGGCAGGGAGGGAAGGACAGGAGCTGCTCACACAGAGCACATTGCTCTGTGAAACAAAGTTAGAGATCCCCGCAGCATCCCAAGAAAAGCAGCAGAGAAGCGCATGCAGACAACAAGGAGGAGGAAAGCAGCCTCTGTGCCACAGTAGCTCAGGAGGGGAAGCAGCACCAAAACAAGACCAAGAGCATCGCTTGCTCAGGGCATTGTTTCAGGAATATGCCATTGTCTCCACTCCCCTCCCAGCATCTCAAGGCTTCGGCTCCATTGCAGAACACTGGATGGAGTTCAGCAGAGCTGGGGGGGAGCGGCACTGGCTCCATCACACAGGGAAAGAAGGTGCTCAGATGGAAATGAGCGTGCCAAGAAACCATCAGCTTTGGAAGAGGGTGCAGAGGAGCATGCTCGAGGGGCTCGAGTCTGCTCTGGGTCAACTGCTGCTCATTCTGCCTGCAGGCCCACCAGGGCAGGGAGCAGAAATGCAGCCCCATGGGGAAACCTGGGGACAACCACTCCCTCCTTGCCCACAACAGCTCCAAGCAGGAGAAGGAGAAACCGGGGAGGAGGCTCTGAGCCCAAGGTGCTTGGTGCCCAGCAGGAACACTGCATATCCCTAGGATGTGGTCCCCATGGTCAGGCAGATGCCCTCACCAGGCCCAGCACCACCCAGGGACAACAGGCCCGTGCCACCCAGCAGGGCTGCAGCCCCTCACTCTGCCCACGCCCACAGCTCTTGCTCACAGCCAGGTTCTGCCAAGAGCCCTCCACCCCCTACTCCTTTTGTGGCTGCAGAGGGATTGGTCCCCACGCCCACCCCAGCTGCACATCGCCATGCCCACCTCCATCCCCCACCTGTGTCCCGGCCATCCCCACCTGTGTTCTCTGTCCTCCCTGCACCTGGGGATCCCCACTCATACCCGTACTGCGCTCTGCCCCTCCATCCAGCCCCATCCCATCCCTGCGACCCCTTCCTTTTACCTCCGGACGTGCCCCAGCTGCAGAAGCTGGATGCATCCCTGCAGCCCCATTAGGTTCATCCCCATCCCGTCCCTCCGACCCCCTCCTTTTACCTCCAGACCTGCCCCAGCTGCAGCAGGTGGATGCAGCCCTGCAGCAACCAGACGCAGAGGCGGCAGCAGCCGCGGCGGCCGCGGGCGCTGTCCTTGGTGCTGCCGGCGCTGTCCTTGGTGCCGACGGCGAAGTCGTACACGAACCACCTGAAGCTGAGCAGCTGCACCACGAGCGAGGGCAGCAGCACGAAGAGCAGCGTCAGCCCGAACCACCACCGCTGCCCCCGCACGTAGTAGTGGGCCGCCAGCCACAGGTCCGAAGCTCCGTCCGCGAAGCAGACGAGGAGGGCGCACAGCACCCAGCAGCCGTCCCGCAGCCGGTACCGCCGGGCCGGGGGAGTCGCGCCGCCCGCCCGCCGCCCTCCGCCGCCCTCCGGACTCTCCAGCCTCACGGCCGGGCCGCCGCCGCCGCCGTCCGACTTCGCGGCCATGTTGTCGGGGGAGAGGAGGAGAAAGGAGGGAGCGGGAGAGACTTCCGGAGGGAGGACGGAGCCGCCGAGCCCGCCCCGGCAGCGCCCGCCCCCCCGCCGGCCTCGCCCCGCGCCCGCCGGCCGGGCCCAGCCGCGCCGCACCGGCACCGGCCCCGCCGCTCCCCCACCCCGGCAGCTCCCTCCGCCGGCCCCGCCCCGGCCCCGCCGCTCCCCCTCTCCCGGAAAGGGCAGCGCCCCGCGGGCGCCTCCCCCTGCCCGGACCCCCGGCAGCCCCGGCTCGGACCGGCACAGCCCCGCCGCCGGCTGAATGCCCGGCCCCGCCGCCCGAGTGCCTCTGCCCGCATCTCCAGCGCCTGGAGTATCCCCAGCCCTTAGCCCTCATCACGGCAAAGCCTGCCCGTGGGTCCGGCCCCGAATGGGTGCGGGAGGTGAGAGCCTGGACCTGGGTGTACAGAGGTGCTGTGGGGCCGGGGCAGGAACGTGGGGACACATAGACATAGAGACGCAGAGACACAGACACGTGGAGACATAGAGACACAGGATCACGGGGACTCAAGGACGTAGGGACACAGGGACATAGGCTACCAGGCTTCCACCCAAGGCAGCCTGAGGAAGGGAAGAGGGCAGCTGTTGGGGCTGCTCCCCCTGGCACCTGGAGCCCACTGGGCTGAACCCATGGGGAAAGCCTCTGAGGAGCCGCACAACCTGGCCAAGCACCAAGATCTGTGCGTGGACCTCACTCTCCCCCTCCATTTGCTGCCTATCAGTGTTCAGATGCAGCACGTCCTGATCATCCCCTGTCATGGGGTACAGGGAGCACATTGCCAGCAATCCCAGCAGCGCCTAGAGGCCCAAGGGGAGGGAAAAGGGCTTTTTGCTGCTTTGCAGGGTGTCTCCAGGGAGAGTGACGGCACAGAGGCAGCTGTCTCTTTACAGCAGTCTCAGCCCCTCTCTGCTGGCTGCGTTTCAGCCTGCCAGGCTCACCTCAGCACGGTTGCTGCTGGAGGAGCCAAGCACTTGGATGAAGCCTGGCCCACGGTGCACACACTGCAGCACAGAGTGAGGGAGAGTCTGTTTTATCCCAGGAAACACAGCCAACTTTCCAACTCCATCTTGCATAGTGGCAAGGGGGGTCAGCTTAGAGCTGGGAAGAGCCTGGGTTGCTGGTGCATGAAGCCGTTGGAATATGCTGTGCGAGGAAGGCATTGTGCAGCCCAGGGGAGCAGAGGCAGGCCCTCTGCAAGGTGCATGTATTAGCACAGGTAACACAACTTAAATGCCACCTAACCTTGAGATGCTCCTGACAGATCCCCTCCACAAATACCCGGCTGGGGGAGGGGATGCTGCCTGCATCCCAGGAGGACAGGAAAAGAGCCATGACTGTCCAGAAGCAGGGGAAGCACCACTGGTGCAGAGGGGTCTGAAGGCTGTCCCTGGGAGTCTAGGCAATGGCACAGGAATGGTGCCATAACCCTCAGGTGATGGTGGGCACAGCCACAGGACAAGGGGAAGCCGGGGGGAGGAGGGATTCCTTCTTCCACAAACCCTGAAACGCCACCTCCAAAGCGGAGTTGAATGTCCAATGCCTGCATACGAGGTGACTGTGGTTTGATGTCTGATTTATCTTAACAGCAGACCCTGGCAATCACAGGAAAAGATGAGGGAAAAAAAAAATCCATAAACATGCCTGAAGCCTTCCTGTGCATCTGTCAGCAGACAGGCAGAGGGGGTTTCGAGCTGCATAAATAAAAGTGCTTCAAGAAAGGAAGAAAAAGGAACATGCTGAAACCCAAACCTTCAATGCGTAACAAAATACAGACAGATGCAAACCATCCCATAGCAGCGGGTGGATGGCCACATGCTCTGGCTGCACAGGTTCCCAGGAGGGAACATAAACATGCAATCAATCTGAACGAGCTGCCAGGCTGAGTCCAGCTTGCAGGCAAGCAGCTTGCCCGTGGCGCCAGGTCCAGTAGAAGAAAGGCCGTGATGATTTGCGACTGGCTCAGAGCCTGCTGTGGGAGAGACCTGCAGAGCGTGGCACCGGCAGCCATTCATTGCCTTGGGAATGTTTTCCAGGTGCCCAAGGCTTTGTGATGCCTCCTGCCACAGCTCAGCTGCAGCTCCAGTGCTGAGCTGCAACCCCCTGCGTGGCCACGGTAAACCTGGCCTTCATTTTGGTGTGAGCTGGTGAGCAGCGCTGCCTGCCTCAAGGATGGTCATCGGGCTTCTCTCTGCTGCTGCTAAAACACAGGGAGCCCATCTTCAGCCCATCTCCATTCTCATACCCAGCCCCATTCCCATTCCCAGCCCCCAATCCTGATCCCCAAAGGCTGTGTCCACGTATGTGAGGCAGGACAGACGGCCACGGCTTCTACTGCCCGTGAAGGTCGGGAGAGAGTGTGTCCCTGGGAAGCAAACCCAGCTCCAGCTCCAGCTGTGATCCAAGCACGCATTATGGAAATCAGGCTGTCTCCTGATCCCATCAAAGCAGAAAGGATCAAATGCTGCCAGGCAGAGAGCTGGAACCAAGGGCTCTGTGGTGGATGCTGCACTGTGGGGCTGTAGGGCAGGTCTGTGTCCCACATCCCATCTGCAGCCAACCCCAGCACTCACATCACAAAGAAGCTCCTCAGAAGACAATGTGGATGAGGAGCAGATGGATTCCAGGCCCACCTCGAAACCCCCACTGAAAAGGAGCATTTCTCAGCTTTGGCATGCAGCCCCATCCTGCTGCTTCTTCTGCTTGGTGTCAGGAAAAAAATCCAAACCGAGCCTGAATCACTCCCAGCCCGGCCAGGATGCTGTGCACAAAGTGCTCATTTCCACCGCTTCGCTGGGAGCCTTCTTATTTTAGCACACGCTGCCGCAGACTGAGATCTCTCCCGTTAACTGTCACAAACGACCTTACGAGATTAGGGCCGGTAATCTTCCGATCTGTTTAATCTTCCTCCGGGGATTATTCGCACAGCTCCGCTCCTCGCAGCCGCAGAACCGCAGAACACCCCGAAATGGAAGGGATGACCGAACCCAACCCCCGGCTCCACACGGGGAGCCTCGAAATCAGACCTCGTGTTTGAGAGCCCCGGCCTCCGGGGCAGAACCTCACCCCGACACCCAGGCGAACCGCCCCGCCGCAGCCCCGAGCCTCTCGGTCCATCAGCGCGGAGCGGAACCTCCGCGCCGCTCCAGGCGCAGCCGGGCCACCCGGCCGCCCCGCAGCGCCCCCCGTCGAACCGTCCGGCCGTTTCCCGCAGCGGCCGCACGGGGGCGCTCTGCCGCCCTCCGCGGAACTCCCGAACGCGGCCGCTGCAGCCGCCCGGCGGGGAGCGGAGAACGGACGGAGCGGCGCCGGCCGCCATGGCGCGGGATCCGGCCTTCGTGCTGCGCTACCTGGCCGAGGTGGAGGAGCTGGCCGAGGACGTGCTGGCGGCGCGGCAGCAGGTGAGGCCCGGTCCGGCTGACGGCTCGGCGCCGCCCGGCCCCCCCCTCCCATCCCTTCCCTTCCCGTCTCTCTGCAGATCGTCGATCTGGACGTGAAACGGAACCGGAACCGCGAGGCGCTGCGGGCGCTGCGCAAAGACCCGGAGCCCGAGGGTGAGAGCGGGAGCCCCGCGGGGACCGGGGCGGTGTGCGGGGGGCGGCGCTGAGCCCGTCTGCTCCTCGTCCGCAGGAAAAGCCATGGTCTGCTTCGGGAGCACGTTCATCGAGCTGCCCAAGGCCAAGACCGAGGAGATGCTGCAGAAGGGTACGGCGGGCTGTGCCCGGCGCTGGCCGTGATGAGGTTTGAGCTAAAATAGCCCCCGGGTCTGCGCTGTGCGCCGCTGCCGGCCCGTCCCGCACGCAGCACGACCCCCTCCTGCCCCGGGTCCTGCGGGCTCTCTGTCGGTCCTCTATTCAACCGCGGTCCCCCTTATTCCTGCTCTGCTATTTTCAGATCAGGAACATCTGGATGAGGAGATAAACAACCTCCGGAAAGAGCTGCGTGTGAAGGTCAACCGTCTCTATGAAGCTCAAGGTAAACGCTGCTGGTCTCGAGCCCCGCAGCAAAGGTCTGGCAGCAGAAAGTCAAAATCTGGGGCTGCTCTTCCTCTCACTTTGAAATTCCCTCCCTGCTCCGGCAACAATGCGTTGCTGCACAGCTGTCACCCAGCAGCGTGCTGAATGCACGCAGCAATGACCAGGTTGGACATTAGGAACAGTTTGTTCTCCAGAGGAGCAGCGATGCAGTGGCACAGCTGCCCAGGGGGGTTGGTGGGATCGCCGTCCTTGGAGGTGCCCAAGAACTGCAGAGATGCAGCACTGACAGACGTGGTCAGTGGGCACGGTGCAGTAGGTTGGGGTTGGATTTGATGCTCTCAGGTTATTTTCTTTTCCAACCTTCACGATGCTGTGAGAACAAACTGCCCTGCCCACGTGGAATGCTTCACGTGTTTCATAGCAGAATCCCGACGTCCTGCACGCTCTCACAGGTAAACCTGAGCTGAAGGGATTTAACCTGAACCCCATGACGCCGGAGGAAATGAAACTCATCAATCGCATCCTGGAAGGCTGAGGCAGCTGTGCCACCACAACTGCTGTGGCTGGGGATCACTCACAGTGTTTGCACTGCATCAGCCACAGCCTCCAGGATTTCCAGCACTGCTGGAGCCTCTCACAAAGAGCACGGGGAAAGATGCAGCTCCTCAGCTACAATTCTGGCTGTAAACTCTCCCTGCTCCTTGCTGAGGATGGTGGCAGAGCAGTGCAGAGGCAACTGCTGGAACAGTGGCTTATTCACAGCCTATGACAAACACCCACTTGCAAGGGGGATTATTAAAATCAGCACTGTTGGGCATTCCTAACTGTGTGTGTGTTTGTTGTTGGGTTTGTATGTGAGAGCTTCTGTAGTTTGGCTGCAGAGCTGCAGTTCACTGTCGTGTCAGGGACAGGAGTGGGAGGAATTGTAAATCTACAGCGTGCCCAGAGCATAGAAGAGCTGTGTGTGCCTGTGGTATTAGAACAAAAATGAAACTATACATCTGAAACATGTCAGGAATCTCCTGAAAGATGTGTATGGAGGAACAGAAGAAGGCAGCATCCTGTTAGCCTTAATGGGAAAACAGTCTGCTGTAAAGGTGGGAGCCAAGAGAACACAAAAATGAGGCTTTCAAAACAGGATGAAAGAACAAAACATAGATATATAAGCAAAAAACCTGCAGCTTGAAGAGCTGGGACTTGGCCTGCAGTAAAGGGATAATTGTTTTAAGTCGTAATAGTTTCTTCAAAGGTTGTAAAACTCACTGTCTCACACACTACCCTCTTCATCCTGGAGTTGCTACCCCCATACAGGCTGGGTAAGACCACAGCAAGACTTGTGAAAGTTAATCACAACTGTCAGCATACTGCAGTGAGTCTCCTTTCTACAAGTTCCTGCTCTTCCCCTTCTGGACTTCTGTAAGATTGTTTTAATGGAATTTAAAGACTTCAAACACTGCAGTTGTCCCCGTGTCACTGGCTCTCCTGGTAGCTCATCTGCTCTCCAGGAGTAAGTTAGAGATGCAAAGACTGAAAGTAATGTTAACTTAGTCTCTGAGGCACCTTACAGCTGCTCTGGAAGTGAATGGCAGTACATTGCCACACGCCTGTGTTCTAACTGCACTCTTACATAACCTGCATGGTACAGCCAGGAAATGTGTCTAACATGTGATGGCAAGGTTATTTTTACAGTATCATGGCAACAGGTTTTATGATCTGACATGTTTCCATAGTAGTAGCAGCAGAAGGATTAGGTGTCTGCCTTCCCCAAAAGCTTTGTTTTGCTGGACAGAACGCATTCAGCTGCTTTATTTTCTCACACTCTATGCAGAATGCAGGTGGTCAGCTGAGAAGCCAGCATCACCTGCGAGTGCCTTGTCAGACACTGCAAAATACTTCATGCAGGCCTGTCACAGCTTCCCAGCTGGGGAAGCCTTCAGGAACAAGGAGGCCAACTATGTTGGGCTGAGGCAGAGAGAAATGTGAACTGCTGCTACACAATAGAAGGAAGAGAGACCATGAACTTTATCTACAGCGATCTCCCAACCCGAGATCAGCCTCACACTGTCTGCTGCGCAGGAAGATTCCCAAAAAGCTCTTCCAGTTGTTTCTTCCTGTCATTGAAGCAGCCTGCAATGAAAACAGTAAGAGGGGAGGAGCCCAGGCCCTTACCTTCCACCTTTCGTGAGCACAAAGGGCAACTGCCCACTTTCAGCTGAAGCTGTATTCACCTTTTATTTAGGAACTACACTCAGTGGTGACTGTAGGCAAACAAATAACCTCCAGACACGTGTTGGCCTCTCAGAAGGATTCTGAAGTCATACAAGCACTACTTCATGGTATTAAGAGGAAAAAAAAGCACAGCCAGCTGTAGGGGAGTGCTCAGTAAACATCTACTGCAATGGCTGTAGATGAGATTTTCTGCCACGCTGACATATGAAGAACTGCAACAATTTAAAAGCTTGAAAAGCAGGGTTATAAACAATATTGTTTGTCTGCTGGATTTCAATAGCACTGCTGTAATTCTGGTTGCTCACATCCATGTTTGGAAAGCATGGGTTCCTTTTGGACTCCTGTAAGGGTCAATGTTCCCTGTTCTCTTGTTCCTGAGTGACAGGGGTGTGCTCTCCTGTGCTGAGGGAGGGACGTAAGCAGGGCACCATGCCTGCACTGGGTGAGCACATACCTAAGTGTGTGTTTGCCATGAAGTTCCCATTCACCAAAGCACCCAGGTTTCCTCCTCTGCTGACAGGCCCATCGTTCCATATCAGGTCAAAGCCACCAACACGTTTCTCCTTCCCAGTCAGCCTACAACATCAGATACAAGTACTGAAGTACAGAGTGCTGATGATCATCTTACCTGCACACAGGAATAAACTTCCTGGTCAGAGATAAAGCTGAACAGCTGGAAGCAGTGGGCATCTTTCTACTATAAATATCCAAAGCTGGCACGGTTGTAAAGTCAACCACAAAATGATGCAAGACTGGCTTCTTGGAACAGATCACTCCAGAAGCAATGAGTGTGGGAGGCACAATGCAGAAGGAGCTCTGAAGCAGTTCTTGTGCAAGTCCCAGCTCTAACACCGACTCCATTTCCTTCACAGCACTGCGTTGCTTTGTTTTCTCCACTCTGAAGCAGAGATATGCCTGCTTGCTTTGCCCAGTCTCTGGAAATTCATTATTTAACAGCTAGAAAGCTCAGCACCTTCCAATCAGTTGCCAAGACAAGAGTGTGTGTGAGCACCTTCACACAGAAATAAAAACCTTTAGGGGGTAATAAGCATCTTTGCCCACCTGCCCTCCATGTCCACAACATGAAGTGTGTCTTCAAGCAGGTGACACTTGAGCTCATAGTCCTCCTGGCTGCTGGCAGCAAGGGAAGGCGACGCATTTACCTCCAGAAGCCAGCTGAGGAGACAGAGCACTAAGTTAGGGAGAAACAGGCACTTTTACCCATGGCTCATCTACCAGAAACGCCTGTCCACAAAAGCACCACACTGCCAGCAGGCTGGAGTAAGTGTGAAGCAATAGGAAATCCAACCCCAAATCTCTTTCCCGCACGCTGAGCCAAAGAACATTCTGAGCTTATTGCAAAGTTTCTATTCCTGTTCTCAATGGTAATAAAGAAAAAATCCCTCCAGCATCCAGAAAGACATGCAAGTTAAAACCAAACTCTAGAGAAAGCAGTAAACATTGAGGACAAATCACAGAAAAAGCACTAACTCATTTTTGGTGCAGGAATGCAGAAGTGTCCTGGGAACAGTTTGACAGCACAGCAGTGTTCAAATGGCCCTCCTAGAGAGCCACAGAAATGAGGCAAGCAGCAGGAGTGGCATCCAAGCACTGCAATATCAATGACTTTCAGTCCAGTCCACCACTCAGATTTGTTTTCTAACCAGTTGAAGTCACTCCAGCTCCTTCTGTGCAGGCAACCTCCACAATACTTTGGTCTCAGGCTCTCCACTGAGTGGATGGCACAAATTAGAGCTATCCAGGACCACAGCTGAGCTGCATTCCTTTGCTCATTCCAAGTAAAGCTGTCCCCAGTGGCACCACACGAGATGCTAACAGGACACGTGGCTGTCACAGGTAAAGCAGCTACAAAGAGCATGAATCTCAGGGATATGTCCTTACCTATGGTGCTACTTGCATTTCATGTAACTGAGGCTGCAAGAAGAATCCAGCTCGTCATTTCTGAAGCACTACTTGCTGTTGCTATTTCTCTCAACTCATGTAATGACAAGTTAGTTGCACTTTCGGGTTCCTGCTGTTGCAATACTTGGGTTGCACATTGTGGCAGATAAAAACTGGAGAATTTCAGCTGAACTTTGAGTCATATTTTTCACTTAAACTGTGAGAAGAGCTATACTTAAAACATTTAAGTACAGCCAGATTACGTTTTAAAGTCCTGGGGGTTTTGTTGTTTCTGTTTCTTTTAAACATCCTCAATCCCTACACAGCCTCTTTATCCATGATTAACAGGAGGTGCATCTTTCCATTGGGGTCTCCCATCGTAATGCAGACACAGGGGATGTGTTTTATGCTAGCAGCCTCATGGTGGTGGCTGGACATCCATCACCACTGATGGGACACTGCTGCGATACACACAGCAGGAGAAGAGATGCTAGCAGCCCTCCTGTCTCATAATTGCTGTGACACATCGATGTTTGAGGGAACTTATCACAGAAATAACCAAAATAGCAGGTTTTCACAACACAGCACAGGAGATTTCACAACATTACATGCTGCTGCACCCCATGTTCTGAACAAGAACAGCTGCATTCCTCACAGATTCCAGCTTCCTAGGTGCAAAACCTCCCTGTTTCACTCACAGTTCCTGGACTGGCTCACTCGCAGCCAGCCTGCAGGCAATTACCTTCAGGATGCAGAAGTGTCCCCAGACATCCCCACCATCCCAGGGCAAGCAGCTGGCCTGACACTAGAATCCCTTCCACGTTCATTACCCCCCTTACGGCTTCAGGTGCTGATCAATCAGGATGTCGTAGCCATAGAGCTCGAAGCAGCGCCTGTCACTGATAATCACTTTCTGAACGCTCTGGAGGCTCTTGATGAAGATGTTGTCCATATCCGCAAAGAGAACTTCCACCAATCCTGCTCCATGCTTGGCAGTCAGGTACTGCCTGAGCTGCTGAATCATCCACTTGCAGCCCTGAGACATCCAAACACAATTATATACAAGCTGCTCCCAACAGATGAGCGCACATTTAACCTGTGTGATTTTTTTTTTCCAGTCACCCTACAGCCAAGCAAGAATTCTTAGTAAAAACCCAGAGACCAGAAGGCAAGGGCTGCCAACTCCACAATGCAATTAAGCAATTCGTGTTTGATTATTTTGTCTACAAAGGAGAGGAGGAATTTTAAAAAAGCCTCCAGGTCCCCATCAGAAACTCTCAAAGAGCAAATCATCACCTTCTGTCAGGATACTGCACAGACCCTCCTTTCCATACTGAATTTATAGAAGGGAACAGCCTATAGAGTGGGAAGCTCAACTACTCTCAGATGTTGACTCTGATCTCACATCTGCCATGAACCTGACATCTCATTTAAGATCTTCTCCCTCTTTCAGCTGCCACCTCTTCCAACAGGAAGCTCAATGGTGGCAGTTGTGTGTAGCAATCATAGCCTCGTTGTAACACTAAGGCCTTAAAGTGAAGGACTAAGCTACAGATAAATGCTTAAGCAGAATAATATTATTATTATTATATATCAGATAACCTCTAAGAGCTTTCTGCCTAAGTGTTTAAGTCACAAACATCAGCCTTACAGATGAGCAGACAGCTGCAACGCAGCAGTTACAGAACACTCACCCAAGCTCTCTCCTATCAACGAAGTCACATTTATGGGTGTCTGGAGACAGCAGCACAGTTCAGTGGCTGCAGCACATGTGCACAGCATGGCAGCTGGCACAGGGAGGTCAGCTTGCTCCTGTCTGCCAGCCCAGCCCCCCTGGCAGGCGCCGGGGCAGCGTGGTGCAGGCAGTGCTGCTCACTCACCTTCTCAGGATCGTAATCAGGCGCAGTCTTTTGCACTGCCACGTTGGTGAGATGAACATCTGGCACGAAATAGAGATAAGGATCAAAGCCAAACAGACACTGAGCAAGTAAATACTGAATTCTTACTCTAAACCAACCAACTCTGACTCAGTCCCAATTAATTATTTCCTCTGTAATCAGAGGCTTCAGTCACCTGAGCTTATATGTAACACTGCATGATGCTATCAGTGAAAATGTAAGGGAGACAAAAAAAAAACAACCAAGAGAGGTGTTTGGAAAATAAGAAGTGACTGCCCTGAACTAGCAGCATGGCCCACAGCTGGCATGAAGATCTACACATAAGTGTGCCTCCAGAACCAGTGCACCCCCACCCCAGAACAGCTGCTGCACCTCCCCTCTGGGATGGCTTTTGATCATTCAGAGCAAGCATGAACTCTGCTGATCACTGAGAGAAGTGATGGATTTTCCTGTCTCTCAAGCCATCAAATTAAGGCAGGATACCTTTTGGGAAGATGTGTTAATCAAATAAAAGCTATCAAACTCAATACAGTAAGCAGCTTGACACGCAGGAAATCAAATAGTTCTGTCCCACGAATCACTCTGTCCCTACATTCGCTGAAGCTAAGGAAGAAGAAAGGCTGCCAGAATTCAACCACAACAATAAAACTAGGACTGACATTTCAGCACGGGCCCCAGCTGATTTGTCAAACTGACATCTGCAGTGATCTGCTGACACCAGTCTGCCAAAAGAGACAAGAGAGAGAATGACAGTGGCAGCAACAGGACAGGACAATCCTGTAGGTGTTTGCTGGAGTCACAAGTAACAAGATTCATCTCATACTAAGCAGCAAACCATACATTCCTACTCTTACCCCTCCTTCCAGCTCACACAGACAGGTAGGATACAGTGATCATCTATGCTGCTCAGAGTAAACCGCATACTAGAAAAGCGAGCAAATCCATCTCTGTACAACCAGGCCTTCAGAGGGCTGTACTGGGAGAAAAGGAAAAGAGCAACTGAGAACTGAGATGAAAAAACCCAGTTCTGATATAAACAGCAGTTTGCACTTACAGATGTCACTAGAATATAAACTCTTAGGTCAAACTTTCGACCTACAAAGAACAGAAAGATATCATATAATCCACCTGCTGATACAGCTGCCCAGTCTTAGATGCACTTATCATCAGTTTCTATCTAAACATACACACAAAAGGACTGAAATCCACATTTCTGGTGACTTTACCGTGGGCTTTTTGAACATTTAAGATTAAAAACACCAGTGGGACCACTGCTCCAAGTCAGTAGCAGCTTAATAGTTCTGGATAAATAATGCAAGCATTGAAGGATGCACCCCTTTGAGTTAGCTTGACAAATGTTTGGCCCCACAAC
The DNA here is from genome assembly GCF_026119805.1 of Tympanuchus pallidicinctus. Taxonomy (NCBI): domain Eukaryota; kingdom Metazoa; phylum Chordata; class Aves; order Galliformes; family Phasianidae; genus Tympanuchus; species Tympanuchus pallidicinctus. The sequence goes on from NW_026294722.1 coordinate 3,830,465, forward strand.
CTAACGAAGCTCTTAGTTTCAGAAAGGGAGCCACGTGAGGTTCAGCACACAGAACTACACATGGAGTCCTGTCTACTCAGCAAGAACACCATGGGTGAGGACAGCTTTTACCCTACAACAGAAAAGCAATGGCATAAGTGGGCCTCTCACCTCCAATTAAGTATGGATTTTCAATGTACCGCTGCACCACGTAAGGCTCTATCTGCGTTTCGTCCTTCTGCTCGTTCGTGCGGCCACCATCCTGGGGGAAAACAAGCAGGCAGATCCCCCTTTCAAGTTTGTATATGGAGAAGATGGTGAAAAAACACTCTGTTTTTTCTGGAAGCCCTACCTCCATTTCAGAAGCCCAGATAAAGTGTAACAGCAAAGAGACCAGTGCAATAGGAAGATGCTGCAAAAGGAAAAGCGCTCACCTGCCTCTGAAGGCTCACAACAGGAGCTTCACAAAGAAGGGATCTCCAACCAGAGATCCTTCCCCAGGGGCAGTCAGCCCTTAAATGAGGTCCAAGAGGTGCAGCCAGCTCCACCCCTTCCTGTCTCACAGCTGAATTGCCTTCATCTGTGCTCCCAGGGCTGACAAGGTCCTTTCCCCAGGTGCTCCATCAGTGGTTCAGGCCAGGACTCAACAGTTACCACACATACAGCATCCAACTACTGGGGGGGGAGATGTGCAGGAAGGGACTTATGGTGAACAGGGCAATAGTGAAGGAATATCACACAAGATCAGCACAGCCAAGCAGAACTCCCTGATGGAAAGAGAGGAATGAAAGAAGAGAAAAAGAACCAAGTGTCTGTCAGGCATTCCCCCAACAGAACACACAGCCATGCTCACCATCTTCCAGTCGAAGATATCCTTTAGTTTTCGGAACAGGAAAATTCCTTTCCCTTGTGATCTGCCAACCTACAGCACGGAGAAGCCGAGTTACTTAGCATCAGGATTTCCTGCTGTTCCCCACAGTTTCAGCACAGAAGCCCCGCACAACCTGAGTCATCATCTGTTTGTATGCAAGCACGTTTGTGTAATGTTATGGAGACAGGCAGAAAACGAAGGCATCTGACAAGAGCTCAATGCTGAACATTCGGGTTTACAAGTGTTAGGAGAATTCCTGGTGGAAAGGGCAGAGCAGGCAGGCAGCCTGCAGGAAAGTCCCACTGAGATGAATAAACAAACTCTGTCACGTGCTTGCAGCAATATATCTAACACAACATATGTTGCTGGGAATCTTTTTTTAAGTCACACTTAGATTTGTGTGTGCTACAGAAGAACTTAACTGAATGGGGAAGTCATGAGCAATGTCAAAGAACGACGGCAAACAAGAGCAGAACAAACCTGAAGACAGCCTAATTCACACTGTATGAAGTAGCCTGGATAAAGCACGTGAGAAGGAAGGCTCCCACCAGGCCTTCCAAGGGAAGCCCAGACTTCTGCAGTCTCAGGATCTTCCATTCTGCATGTCCAGAGCTACAGTGCCCAAATGTGGGAGCAGGCAGCCTGAGACAGCACAACACAGGGCTGCTCAGGAGCACAGACCAACAGAGTGTGTAACAGAGTTTATTTTTACTTGTTTGTTTTGAAGTCAGCCCCCAAACAATTTCATTTAAGGTGCTGGTAAAATCCCAGTCGTTACTGTATTTACATATATCTTTGTTTAGTGTATCTTGGTTTTTTACCATCTTAATTGAGGTTGTGGGCATAAAAATCAGCTTAATATAAGGTTTTCTGTTGCCAATTAACACGTTCCCATGTGTAGAGTTGGATAATCACTAGCTGATATCCTCCTGGCTGTAATTCACATGTTAGTTTGCATAATTACCTCCCATTTACTTCTCAGAAGTGCCCTTACAGATAGGCCTGACTCACAGTGTAAGGCAAGTTATTCTGCCCCAGATCTCCTGCACAAGGCAAAGCAGCTGTCCTCTCACAAGTGAGCACATTTTCAGTTATGTACCCTGGCCTAATACTCATGATGTTAAATGGCTTGAGTCACCCTGAAGAAGCAAAGGACTTGTCAGATTTATGTTGTATTGCTGTATTTCCTTTAGAAATTCTTCCTTGGTTCCTAGGACACTGGTCGAATGGGAATTTGCTCCATTCACCATTATTCCACGTAGATACAGGTTTTGTGGGACGAACGTGATGCAGAGCACAAGGCTGCACTTCATGGTAGAGCATGGAAAAGCTAACATTAACAAAATCCACCCCAGCTTGCACTCCAGGCTGCTCATGGAATCTTCTGCAATCTCTCCATATTCTCAGGATGAAAGTCCACTCAGTAAATTGGCTGGATTTACAACGGCTGACATTGAACGTAGTGGGATTTCCTTGAAACCAAACAGATGTTTTCATAGCTGCATCTTTGGGGGCTGCCCTAGAACACTGCCTAACAACAAGCCCAATTAGCCAGCTGCCCTGCACACACACACACACACAAGCTCTTGTACACCTGCAGCTGAACTGAAAGATTTAAGAGCGTGAACTTGGCCACAACCACACAGTGAGAATCCCTAGGAGCACAATCTGTTCCTCCACAGAAAAATCCAGTCCTCCATGCCGTCAGCACCGAATTAACTTCAGCTCTACAAATAAACTGAGCCGATTTTCAATTACCAAAATGAACTGTAACACAAGAAGGAATGTCTGGGTAGTACATGTTGGCCAGGAAGCCAGCCAGCATTGTTGCTCCTAGCTACCCTGCTACATGCACTTCTTCCTGTGGGTTTCCTGCGTGTTTTCCTCTCCTTCCACACGATGAAGGCATCCATTCATCTTTGTCTCACTTGAGGAAAGTGATCGTGCACTTACCGGTTTCATGATCCAAGTGGTGCCAGGCTTCTTGCGAAATTCTTCCACAAACAAATGGTACTCTGAAGGCAATTCAAAGGTCTTTGGAAAAAAATCACATCTTGCTGCCTCAAGCTTCCCTGCTTCTCTTTCTAACTGCTTCCGAAACCTCTTCAGGTTCTTTACTAAGTAGTTCTTCCGACTCAGCTGGGTAGAAAGAGAAAGATAAGGTTAGGCTCAACAGATGCTCATGCAGACTGGCTTGCTTTCATTGCACTTGAGATACCTCTGGTGATGTCTGGGGACTACCTGTACTACATCTTCTGCAAGGGAAAAAGTAAATAAACATACACACTATTGAGAACTGTTTGCTCTGTGCAAATAAAGCTTGATTTCAGTTTTCTATTTAATCCTTGCATGAACACAGGGAAGCCAGAACAGAGCAGGTCATACGACCCATGCGTTACCCTTTCTAACGCACCTTTCTGTGCAGGCAGCATATTCATTTCCAGCACAGCTCCAGTCAGAACTGCCCACACCAAAAGCTGTAATCATGTTCACAGGCAGGCTTAACTCATCCCGCTCCTGAAATTGCTGCCCCTGTGGCACAACCAGCAGACCTGGAAGCGTACTGGCTCTTGAACCGCTGCAGGTTGCAGATGAGTGTTATAAACCACTGCCAGTCTCCATTTGCAGTAACACTGGTGAGCATGAAGGCTTGGAGAAGGTACACGTGCTTCTCGGCAGCCCTCACAGGACTGGAAGTGACATGCAGGAGAGGATGGTAGCAGACCTCGTAGACGTAAGATTTTTAGGTGTTGCAACTTAATCTGCTCATAAATACAGAAGAGGCTCCCCAAAATACTGCATTTTGAAGGACCTCTTGCAATGCACCATCCTCATGTACTTTTGCCAGGCTCAGGGTATACATGTGCATCTGATCCTAATGAACTGGATCTGTAGGAGTTCTCACTTTCCTATGTCAGGAAATGCACCTTTACCTACCAAGAGGTAACTCTAACATGCTACAGTTGGTTTTGTTATTTTCAAGAGTCACAGACTTGTTGGTGTTTACCAGACTGAGAACGCAGCAAAGCAAAGTGTCAGGTTCCCAAGTAAAGCCCTTCCCAAGACAGGGGATGTTGACACATACTGATGGTTTATCAGAGCTGTAAGAAAGAGGCCAGTTTCTCGCAGTGGAAAACATTACCAGGTGTTTCCACTCATAACTGCTTCTCATGGAAACTTACTGACGGCTTAAAAATACCTCCCCATGCCCTCCTAGTTTCACTCCACCTTCGAGGGCTCCTTACCTCATAGTGATTGCGAAAGTGGCAGATACGAACGTGCTCCTCCAAGTACACGTGGTCAAAATTCTCCCGAAGCCAACTGACATCGCACCAGAGGAAATCCCACTCCTCCTCACTGGGGAGAAAGGGCCCATGCAGAGAACACAGCATGCGTTCACACCACCACCTCCACCACCTGCAGTGCTGTGCAGCCTCTGCTCCCCTCCGCCGCTCTCCATCCCCAAGCAGGGCTGTGGGATGCACCCCCCATTTTAAATATGAGGTTGCAGCACTTCCCACCTCCACGCCCGGCACGGCCTACAGGCTCTGCGGGCACAGTGGAGTGGCACAGCTCTGGGACAGGCACCCAAACCAGGGGCTCAGCATTCCCAGGGGACCCCCGGGGACCCGTGCCGCCCCCCCTGGGGATGGATGCCAGCAGCGGCCCCGCGGCCCAGCAATAAGCCGTGCTTACTTCCTCGCCTGTTGCCAGCCGGGCCGGCAGCGCAGCACATCCAGTACGGGCCCGGAGAGGCAGCACTTGAAGCGGACACGGCCGAGTGGAAGCGGGACGGCAGCACCACGGATAGAACCGGCAACGCGGCCTAGCCCGACCGGGTGCTGCTTTGTCCTCTGCGGGACGCGGGGAGCGGCCTACGGGGAGAGAAGAGAGGAAAAGCGGTGAGGAGAGCCGGGTCGGACCGGCATAGCGGCAGGGAAGCCGGGCAGCGCTCACCGCCAGCTCCGCCATGCTGCGGGCCTAGCAGGCCGCGCCGTCTCCATGGCAACGGCGGCGCGGCGCCCCGAGTCCGCTTCCTCTCGGGCCTAAGGAGCACCTGTAGGCCTCGCCCCCCCCTGCAGGCCCCACCACCTCCGTAGGCCTCATCCCCCCTGCAGGCCTCGCCCCCCACTGTAGGCCTCGGCCCCACCCTTCAGGCTTCGCCCCCCAACCCCCCCCCCGTAGGCCTCAACCCTTCCCGTAGGCCCCGCCCCGGCCGCAGGGTGCTGGGGTTGTGCTGGAGCTGTGCCTGGAATGCTGTGAGTTCGTCCCCTGCCCCTGTGACACCCAGCTGGCTGTGGGGTGGGTGCAGGCTGGGGCTGTGGGTGGACTGGGTGTCCTGAATAGGAGGCTAAGCCAGGTCCAGAGCCAGCACTGGGCTTTCTGCAGCCACGTCAGCAGCACTCGGGGACAGGTCACGGCACTTCCCTGTGCCATCAGTGCAGTGACAGCTACTCCACGTCCACCCGGGGGGAAACTTTCCCCCCGGGTGGACGTGGAGTAGCTGTCACTGCCAGCCTGCTGGTCTGTAGGGGTCTCATCCCCCCACCACTGTCACAGCGAGGGCTGGGCATGCTGCTGTGCCGAACAGACCGCCCTTGATCAAACAGGACAAAGGTTTTGTTCTTCTCTTCACACTGCAGCCTTGTCCGTCTGCGCGCTGGCAGCAGCGGCTGTCAGCAGACAGCGCAGCGCTCCCACACCACCGCTCAGAGGTGGAGTTTCTCCTCCTTTGTCTCCTCCCGGTAAGAAGGAGCAGTCGGTGCGAGGGAGGCGGGTGCTGGGGAAGGGCTTTAGCAGAAGACGCAGGGGAAGCGGACGGGGTCTCTTCTGTCTTTTCTTCTTCTGGGGGATTGGGCTCTGTGCTGCAATCGAGCCCCTTGTCACAAGCAGCTGTCCCACAGGAGCGAGCTCTTCATGACAGAAACCTTCCCAGGCAGCATCCGGAGCGTGGACAGCAGCTTCACCTGGGGACAGAGAGGACAGTAGCATCGGGGACAAGGACACCTGCTCCCCGCCTATCCCAGGGCACGTGCTGCAGACCATGGGAAATGGCATGAGCAAGGTAAAGGGAGCGCTGGGGTGCAGGTCTGCAGAGCTGGGTGCTGCAGGACAGGCTTGCAGCGCTGGAAGTGGGAGATGCTGGTCGGGCTCTGTTTGTGATGCTGAGCAGTGTTACGTGTGCCAGGGAGCCACCCGCTGGTGCTGAAACCGGCACAAGGCACAGCTGGTAGAAAAGCTTGTTTACCTGCAGGCTAAACAAAATCAGAAGCCGGCAGGGATGCTGTGTGAGGCTGCAGCAAGGGCTCGTCCTGACAGCCACCTCCAGCCACTTCAGTTGGGGCGTGCGTTCTTTGAACAGGACTGGTGGGCACTCTCCAAAGTGTAGAGGACAGGAGGTCACAGCAAACCCTTCTGAGGGAGGCAGGAAACTTTTCCAACACCTTTAAAAGAAAGGTACAAGCTTCCAATCACTTGCCAAGGAGTTCTGTTAGACCCAAAGGCTGATGGTGCCACCCTGTGCTTGCTGGCTCAGGGTTCTGCACAGTGCTCAGAACATCACTCGATGGAGGGGACAGGCTCTATTTTTTGGTTGTTTGAGCTTTTCCTGGGTCACAGGTGAGCAGAGACATCTTCTTTCTGCTTTAATAATCCCCTTCAATCTATAGCCACTCGTTATCTGGGAAATTTTTCCGTGTTTTAGGTGGAGCTGCAGTGCCCCATTTTATTCAGCGAGGAGCATATCAGAAAGTTACTGGGGACAGGAATGTGCCATTATTCATGGCTCATTGTCCTGCCCTTGGGAGCTGGCCTTGCTAAATGGCTCTTTTACCACCTCATTTTCAGTGCACTTGCTGAAAGTTACAGGCACCCTGTCAATATAAAATTGATCTAAATTGTTAGGAATTGTAAAAAAAAAAAACAAAAACCAACAACAAAAAAACCAAAAAACTCCTACAGCTATTAGAGCAATAAAAATGTTTCCAAGCATGGGCGGTGAAGTAAGTGCAAGCATTACTAAACATGCAGCAGAGAGAAGCTGGAAGTGAACCAAGCCACACACAAGTGTGTACAGGCTGTTAATCCTAATTTTCTGTGATGGGAAAGAGGGAAAACATAAAATAACTGAAGGTAGGAATGGATGCATGGTATTTCACTTCTGTAATCTGGAGTACTGTTAATAGAGGCATTGTCAAGTAATTGCCTTTTCATCAAAAGAAATGGAATTTCTCAAGGCAAATAATTAAGATACAGTGTCGAGAGCAGTCTGTCCCAGGCCTGTTGGAAATGGACCCCTTGTAGAGCAGAGCAGAGCTGGGGCTGTGGGAGATCATGTCTGATCGCTCCCTACTCTGCCAGCACTGATCAGGGCTATCCTAGATCTTGTCCTTCCCTGGGTACTGCTGCTGCTCCAGGCCTGGAGGCAGTGAGGTGATTTAGGCACTCATTTTAATGGCAGGACTTTTGCCTTTTTGACTGAGGCCAGGCTCACCCTGGCTCAAGTCCCTCTGCGGGCTCTGCTTCTGAATCACAGACATCACTGAGCAGCTGTGCTCATCCCACACCCATGTGCAGCCCCATGTGCAGGAGCCTGTGTCCATGCAGCTCTGTCAGGGCAGGATTAGGAGCATTGGCCACAGCCCAGCCAGCAGCATGGGGTGGGAAAGGAGTCCAGGGGAGGGAAAGCATGTGGTGAACACTGCTAAGGCAGATGGGAACCCCAGGCACCGGGCACCATGGCGTGTGTTCAATGCTTACAGACTGAAATCTTTCTCTGTGTCCTGCAGATCCTCCCTGGCCTTTACTTGGGAAACTTCATTGGTAAGCAGAGCCCCACATTGCTGAGAAGCCCCCACAGAGTTTCCCTGACCTCACAGTCTGCTGCAAGGGAGCTCCCCACCTGCATGCCTTTGGTGCCTCTGCCTGTGCTGCTCTGGGTGGGCTCTGCTTGGCTTCCCAGGGCTTGTCCCAACTGCTTTGGGAAGGCTCAAAGGCTTCTTCTTCCTGCTGATGGATAAAAACTGCTTTTCATCCCGTTTTATCATAGCTTCCCTGAGATCTCAGGAACCCAGGGGCTGAGCAGGGCCACGACCTTGCTAGGGAAAGCCCCAGCAGATGCACCTCTGCTGTGACACGAAGCAGAGCAGGGACATCACTGTTTGAGCCCTCCCAAAAGCTTCAGCTCCCCCACATTTTAGCAGCCAGGCAGAATGGGGCTGTGCACGCTTGGGTGTTGCTCCCACAGGCCAAGTCACGTTCTGACAGCAATTCACTGCTATAATGGATTATCACTGTCAGTCACTCATGACTAAGGACTGGCATCTGCCATGAAAAAACAGCATTTATCAGAGCTCCTGCCTTCCCAACAGCTCTTTCGATGGCTTTATCCCTGCTGGAAGTGCTGAGAGCATTTAAAAACACTGGCATGAATTGCCAAGGAAATGTCTTGGAAGTGGCGGGGCAGCCTGGCTGGCAGCAGCCTGCCACAAGAACACTCCTCACTCCTCAGCACCCAAAGGGAGCATGTCTAGGCTGAGGGCTGGAGGAGCTGCTTCTGGCAGGTGCTGTTTGGGAGCCTTGCAGGGAGCACATGGGGAGGACCCAGCTCCAGGCCCATCGCAGAGGTTACTGCAAGCAACCGCCAGTGTCTGGGCCTGGCCAGATGCCACCAAAGCATTTCTCCACCAAGAAATTCAGGGTGATGACAGAGATGTAGGGCCTGCTGAATTAAGCTCTGACAGCTCATAGAGGCATTTTCTCCGACTAAAAGCATTTTCCAGCCATAATAAGCCTTTATGGACGTGTCACTAATTGCTGTCATGCTGACTGCTGGACTTGGGTGGGGAGGTGACAGCTGATGTATGGGTCCATGGACAGAGGGTCCCCACCTCTTCCTCCTGCATGCACAGCATGGACTCTTAACATGAAGCAAGTCTCTTGAGGCTCACCACTATTAAATATTCGTGTTATGCCATCAGCACATCGTATTTCAGATTCTTGGGCCAAGGTTTTACACCACTCTGAAGTTCAGAAACCCAAAAATCACAAGTGTAGAAAATCTTAGTACCCATCTCCAGCAGCCTGTGCAGTATCAGCAGGTCATGTTACGAAAGGAAAACAGCTACAAAGCTGCTTAGCCAGCAAGATGAGCAGGTCTGCTCCCAGCAGAACTTTTGTGCTAGACCAGTGACCAGAATCACAACCAGAGGATGCTGTAAAAAGTAGGTCATTTCCCCAGAAAGCTGAGGATACCTGATCTCCATGCATGCAACTGCAGTAGGATGCATGCAAAACGTTCCAAATCACAGTTCTGCAGATCCCTCTGGCCATGCCAAACAGCACTGATGTGAAAGGCTGCAGCCCTGCTCCTGCAGTCTGTAAGATAAAGCAGATCAGCCAGGCTGCAGCAAGCCCCCTTTCTACATGTGCATGCGTGGAAGCAGTGTCACCATAGGGCATGTTCTTTCCTCCCTAAGCTAGTGAACAAGTAGAGGCAAGCGCAAAGCTGCCTGCTTGCATAAGAGTGTTTTCCCATGCAGAAGTGAATTTTCACCCAAGCAGCAAGGTCAAGTGCCTTTGGAGGGAGTAGGTCTCTGTTTTGGTATCCCTGGGTTTGCATTCCCAGGTTTCCAAGAAGTGTTTGCGTAGCTGCCTGTGTCTGCTGTGCTACCAAGTGCGTAGATGCACGCAGGGGGGTGTAGTGCAGCTGTTCCTCCAGAGCACAGCTCTGCGTGCTGGTTTATCTGCAGGAGCGCAGCGGACGTGCTTGTGGGAAGAGGAGGGTGAGAAATAAACATGTGCTAAGATCAAGTTTTATCCTTTAGATGCCAAAGACCTGGAGCAGCTAAGCCGGAACAAGATCACCCACATTGTGTCAATCCACGAATCTCCCCAGCCTCTGTTGCAGGTAGGATCCTCTGCCCGATGCCAGCATGCAGATTTCTGCAGCTCTCTCCATGTTGCAGCATCTCCCCCTTCCAACTCTGAGCATCCCATGGCACATCCCTCTCCCCAGCAGCAGTCTCAGAGGAATGAGGCAGCCCCTCTTCTCTCTGGGAAGCTTGTTGGTTCATGAATATAACCTGGCTTTGAATGTTGATGAGAAGATTTCCAGCTCTCCAACCTTATCTCATTTTCCACCTTCTCCCTCAAGCTCTCAACCCCCATTGCTCTCCCTGCTGCATTGCTGAGGGGAAGCGTGGCCCTGTCCCAGAGCAAAGCTGTGCTGTGGGAACAAGGCCCAAGAGGAGCTCAGGGGCAAGGCACCGATGGCTGAGCTTCTTGTGTTCCTTTTATGTCTTGCAGGACATCACCTACCTCCGTATTCCCCTGCCAGACACACCTGAGGCCAGCATGTGAGTTCTCAGTGAGGCCAGCACAATGGGATGCAGAGAAGGAATAAGCATCCCACCTGAGAACCCAGGCAGAGCTGCCTGGAGAGCAGGGGAAGGCGCAGAGCTGGCCAAGAGCAGTGGCACGTTCTGAGTGCGAGCAGCCAAAGAGAGCTGTGGACCTTTCCTTGCGAAATGAGCACTGAGCTGCCTGGGTCTCAGCAGCTAGTGATGGTGCCTGTAAAGTAACAGGCGTTTTATTTTAATGCTTTGTCCTCAAGCTCTCACGGTTGCACCACCTGCAGCCTAAAAATGTGGTTCCACACCTGTAGTCCTTATTCTGCTTGTTCTCTTTTTCCTGCTAGCAAGAAGCATTTCAAGGAATGCATCAGTTTTATCCACCAGTGTCGCCTGCAAGGAGGAAACTGCCTCGTCCACTGGTAAAGCTTCTTTATCCACATGTAACACCATGTTCTCCCAGCACAGCACAGCCAAGCCCACAGAAGGGGTCCTGCTGGCAGAACCCCTGCTGTAGCTGCACATGTCTGCCAGGGTCCCAGTGTCCATGAACCCACTCAGGATCCGCTCTCAGGCTCAGCTGCAGCTCCGAGCTGAGCAGGATTTGGGGAGCCCTTTGGGGGATGGAGAACCACTAGAGAGGGGCAGATTTTTGCTGCAGTTGAGCAAGTGGGAAGGGAGCAGTTTGGGGCAGGCTTCCAGGCAGCGGCTGCTGCTTTCACTTCCCCTGGGGAGCAGGTCGTATTTATAGACACTGCTCAAGAGGACCTTGGAAGGGCTTTGGCTTCCCAGAGAGCAAGTTTGCTGAGAAGAGGAACCAAAATAGCTGAAAGCACAGGGGAAGGCATGGGGTCAGGGCAGCAGCCAGGAGTGCACACTGCAGATGGTGGCCCACATGCTCTTTCCTTTGCCAGCCTGGCTGGGATCTCCCGCAGCACCACCATCGTCGTCGCCTACGTCATGGCTGTCACAGAGATGAGCTCTCAGGAGGTGCTGGAGGCCATCAGAAGCGTGCGACCCGTTGCCAACCCCAACCCTGGCTTCAAGCAGCAGCTGGAGGAGTTCAGCGGCAGTGCAGCCCGCAAGGTGGGATGCAGGACAGCGCAGGGACAGTGCATCAGATCCCTTCCCCATGCCCCTTGCGTGCAAGCTTGGATTCACACTGACACAGGCGTGCTACTCTGCTTCTCCCTCTTTCCCCAGATGCGCAGGCACCTGAAGCAGAGGTATGGGACGTCCCCTTTCAACGACGAGGAAGAAATCAAGGCCCTGCTACCAGCGGGGAGAGGAAGAGCATCCCAAGCAGAGGGAGCTCGGCAAGGACTGGTCCCAAGGGCCAGGGACATCAAGAGCACTGCTCCCTTCCTGCTGCGGGTGAAGAGGACGTTCTCCTGCATCCCAGCTTGTCTGAAGTGATCCCAGCCCGGATCACCTCATGGCCTGGTAAAGACTAAGGAGCTGCAGCAGCAGAGAAGTGCCGCATCGCAGAGCCACAACGAGCCCAGCTCCTTCTCCTCTCTGGGTTCAAGCGTGCCATCTTCTGTCCTGGCTTTCAGCTATTGGGGGAGGGATTCATTCACACTGCTGAGCTCTGCAGGGTCAGTCCATTGGTGCCTGGTGTGGGGGACGTCTGGCAGAAGCACAGATCGCGGTTCCCAGTTCACCGTGGCGGTGACAGACGGGGCTTCCCAGCACCCAGGTGATGCTGACAGCAGCTTTAGCACTTCAACACCAGCTGCATGGGCCTCAGGGGCACACAAGGTGCAGGAGATCTCGCTGACTCCTCGGAGCAGTTTTCCCACCAGCAGCAGCAAGCTTCCAGAACCAAGGTGGCTGCAGTGCAGGGGCACACAGGAGAAGCTAATCATGCTGTACTGGTGCTCCAGGCCAGCCAAGCACAAGCCTCAAGCAAACACTGCAGCTTTCAGTGTTCATTGCACCGCATTCCCACCGATCCCAGGGCACAATCTTTAAATGGTGGGAAATAAATGTTTAACCTCGCCAGACCTCACTAAAGCAGAGCCTTAAGCCATTTTGCTTAAATACTTTCTATGTCCTTGTAGTATTAAACTTCTGTTTAATGCAGATTGACCTGCCTGGGACACAGAGGGGGAGCTGGGGCAGAAGGTCCCTGGCGTAGGGCGATTCTCTTCTCCCAGCCAGGAGATGAGAAGCCTGTGTTGCTATTGGGGGGCTGAGGACAACTGCAACCCTACAAATGCAGCTTGGAGTTATGTGAGCAGCACCCAGCCACACCCTGGCAGCATCACCCATAGAAGACACCCGTGTCTCCAGTTTGCAGAGCAGAGGTTGCTCACAAGAGCCCTGCTCAGGACAGGGGCCAGGAGCCCTGCTGCTGCTGCAGGGAACAGAGCTGTGTGGCTGGGCAGGAGCAAACAAGCACTCACATGGATATTGTTCTGCTGCACCTTCTTTGCACCACAGAGCTGAAGCCTGCTGGGAGCTGCAAGAAGGCTGACCCACACCAGGAGCTGCAAACCCTGCTCTTCCCCAGCCCTGTGCTGTTAACACCTCACATCGTGGCAGCTACAGGTGGGGATGATGCTGGGCTGCCAGGTGGGCCATCAGCATCACCTCTGCTGGCTGCTGGGTGTCTCCAGAGTCCCTTTAAGCTTGCAGATGCTGCATGGGATTCCTGGAGCCACATAGGATGCCTGGCACTGGGGCTTTGCCACACTTTCAGGCACCTCAATGTCCCATTCACTTTCCTTACAGTAACTTAGCACCACCTCACACCGCTTCTGCAGATCCCCACCCTACTGCTTCCCCACTCCCTCATCCCACAATGAGGAGATGTGGGGGGGCTCCTGTGGCAACCCCACACCCAGACATTCTGCATTAACAGTCAGGATTTCCTGGCCCGTGCCATAAACCCACACCGAGGCCACGTGCAGAGCAGCAGCACCTCCAGGTCCAGGGCTGCAGCACTGCAAAACATTTATTTTGGCAGATCCGGTTTGCACAACTGGAAAAATACAGGCAAGGGCAGCGTTAGATGTGAGTTAATGTTTGACTGCCTTTTGAAAGGCATTTCAGCATTGAAAGTGGAAGGGTTAAAGCGGCTTCACCTTCCCTGTGCAGGGAGCAGCTCAGTAGGGGAACAGACTGCTGAGCATCTTCCCTGCTGGCACGCTAATTGCATCCCTGAGTCCTGCACGTCACCATCTCTGTGAGGAGTGGAGAATTCCCCAGCTGATAAGGGCTGTTATGGCCATGCTGGGTCTGCCTGATGAGCTTAGATTAGATTGAGGACTTGGAACCAATTTGTGCAAACCACCAAGACGGCAGCAGCCCCTTGGAACCATCTCAGTGCACAGAGGAGTAATGTGAATCCTCCTTTGCACAACCCCTGCCCATTTTTCATGGAATAAAGCACCTGGATCACACCAATAAGGGGTGAGGAGGGGCTGCCTCTGCCCAACTACTTTGCAGGGGCTGGAATAGGGCTGGTGCTCAGCCCACATCTGAGCCGCTGATGGAAATTCTGTGTTTGCAGTGGGGAGGCCACAGCAGCTTCCTGTGCTCTGCATCCCCTCCCAGTGTCCCTGTAACACCTGGACCTGGCCCAAGCAGGATGGCTGTACACTGCCAGGGCCAGCAGGCTCCTGCCCCCTGCCCCCAAACTGCCCTGTGCAGCACTGGCACCTGGCTGTGCCCTGCGCCACGTGGCTGTGCCCCATCCCCACACCCTGTGGGAAACCCCAGGGAGGGGAAGGCCAGAGCCTGGCACTGTGTCACCTCTTACTCATTTTGAGGATTTCCAGCTCAGAACAGCCCTGATGCTGGAAGCATCGTCCCTGGCCCGGAGGTAACTTTCCCTTACTCAGAACTGGAAATGAAACCCAACGGGGCGGTGATGGAGCTGCAGTGTCAGCCCCCCAGGCACAGTGCACAGTGCAATGGAGGAAAGAATTGGTAGAGCCATCATCACTGCTCGCAGCAACTCGCCCCAGCCTGGCTCCGTGGTATTGTGTAGCTTGAAAAAGACCTCCGTGATCCATTCCCAAGTCTATCCCCAGCCCACCCCACCGTGGCTACTGCCCACGTCCCTCAGTGCCACATCTGAGGACACCTACAGGGACGGTGACCCCACCATTCCCTGTGGGAGCTGTGGGGTGGGCAGCTGTGCCACTGCATTATCACTCTTTCTGAGAATAAATGTTTCCTAATATCCAACCTGACCCTGGTGCGGCGTGAGGCCATCACCTCTCATCCTATCGCTGGACAAGAGACCGAGTCCATTCTTGGGCAGTGTGGGGGCCCGCAGGGGAAAAAGGGACGTGCCCAGCTCCCAAAACCGGGAGAAAAGGGGAAAATATCTCCCTAAGGTCAGCAAAGCGTCACGAGCCCAAGCACAGGCTCAGGGCACTGCAGGAAGCGAGGTGTGCCGACGCGTCCCGGTGCCCCGGGTGCGCTGCGCCCTCCCCCCGGGCCGGGATCCCGGGGCGGCAGCGAACCGAAAGCGGCGTCAGGAAAGGGAAAGTGAAAGGCCGGGTCCCGCCGCGCTTTCGCTTTCAGGGTCGCCGCACGCTCCCGAGGGCGGCGGGACCGGGCCGGGCCGGAGCCGGGATGGCGGAGCCGGGGTCTCCTATGCGTCTGAAGGAGTGGCTGATCGCGCAGATCGACAGCGGCCGCTACCCGGGGCTGCGCTGGGAGAACCGCGAGCGGACGCTCTTCCGCATCCCCTGGAAGCACGCGGCCAAACAGGACTACCGGCAGCAGCAGGACGCCGCTCTCTTCAGGGTACGGCCTCTCCCAGAGCCCCCCCGGAGCCCCTCCACCGGCCTCGTGCTCTCACTCCCCTCTACATCCCCGCTGCACCGCCCCGTGCTTCCCTCGGATCCCCGCCTCGCCGCTATCTTGCACCCCCCTTAATCCCCGCAGCACCGTCCCTGTGTCCACCCGGTTCCCGCTGCTCAATCCCGGTGCCCCCATCCCCGCAGCACCGACCCCGTGCGTCTCCGCTCCGCGCTGCGCTCACCCCGTGCGCCCCTCGACACCGTGCGCAACCCCGGACCCCGCTGCTCAGCCCCCGTTTCACCCCCCGAGACCCCCGATGCCCAGCCCCCTAGCCTCCCCCCATCCTCTCAGCACCGGCTCTGTGCCCCCTCGAGTCCCCATCCCCTCCAGCCCCCAGCTCCGGGCTCCCACCCACCCCCCCGGACTCCTCCCATCTCCGTGCCCAGCGCAGCCCCTGCTCTTCCCGCAGGCTTGGGCCGTCTACAAGGGCAAATACCACGAGGGCACGGACAAGGCGGACCCATCCACCTGGAAGACGCGGCTGCGCTGCGCTCTCAACAAAAGCACCGACTTCCAGGAGGTGCCCGAGCGGAGCCAGCTGGACATTTCCGAGCCTTACAAGGTGTACCAGATCGTGTGCGACGGCACCCGGGATGCAGGTACCCCCTGCCGGGCTGCTGTGCCATTCCCCTGTGTCCCACATCCTATAGGCACCGCCGCTCCATCCCCTTCCTCCCCCAATCCTCGTCCTCTGCAGAGCTCAAGGCTGTGCTCAGGAAAAGTCAGAACTGGGGTCAGAACTGGGCTGGCTTTCCTCATGCTGTTTTTGGGGCTCAGTGTTTTGTTCCCTGTTCCCTGCAGAGAAGGATGAGAAGGATGGCAGAATGCAGCCCACAACCAGCAAGGAGCCACAGGTGAGTCATCTCCCGCCGGGGGGCTCGTGGGGAGGTGGGACCCCAAATCCCTTCTTCCTATATCTGCTCCCCCTGCCCGCATCCAGCATCCATCCTGATTTCCCATACCTGGGGTCCAGGGGTAGCAGAAGCTGGTTCAGGGTCATTCATTGCCCTCACACACTCTTGTCCCCAGGGCCACGTGGCCGAGGAGAGCCACCGAGGCACAGCAGGAACGTGCCACATGCCCACATTACCCCTGCTAACTGCCCATCCGGCAGAGCGAGGTGAGAGAAGGGCCCTTGTGATGTGAGGGGCACAGGGTGGGACTGAGTACGGGTACAATCACTGCTCTGCAGGAGCCACTCTGCCCTCCTGGTGCCCACACCACCTCCACCCCAACCCAGGGTACCACGTGCGGGGAATCTTCTACGGCTGGAGCCCGATCCGCAGCCACCTGCTCCCCAGGGCCCCATCCTTCCTCCCTGCCGAGGATGTCAACCACTCAGGTAGGAGCTGCGCCAGCCAGGCTGCAGCCCCCCGGGGCCCCCAGCCCCACACTGACCCCCGCTTCCTGCAGACTGCTGGCTGCACATCCGCCTGTACTACTGCGACGTGTTGGTGAAGGAGCTCACCACCCGCACGGCCGAGGGCTGCCGCATCGCCTCGCGAGCCGAGGCTCCCTACGGCCCCTCCTGCATGGAGCAGATCGAGTTCCCCCCACCACGTGCACTGGGAGGTGGCGGGTGGACAGTCGCTGTGACTGAGGTTCTGGAGAGGCTGCTGCCCCACCTGGAGCGCGGGGTGCTGCTGTGGGTGGCCCCCGAGGGGGTCTTCATGAAGCGGCAGTGCCAGGGCAGGGTGTACTGGAATGGGCCGCTGGCCCCACACCGGGACTGGCCCAACAAGCTGGAGAGGGAGAAGACCTACAAGCTGCTGGACACGCAGCAGTTCCTGGAGGGTAAGTGCCTGCCTTGCCACGCAGCCCTGGGGGCCGTTGGCCCCATCCCCATCATGGGTCCCATCTCTGGGGGATCGCTGTGGGGCTACGGGGACGGTCCCATCCCCTGCGGTGTTGTTTGCAGAGCTACGCAGGTACCTGAGCCACGGGCAGCCAGCCCCGCAGTACCAAATCCACCTGTGCTTTGGTGAGGAATACCCCACCAGCACCGGCCGCCACCTCCAGAAGCTCATCATGGCCCACGTGAGTACACACAGGGCTGCTGACGGCTGTGCCCATCAGTGGGGCGATGGGGATCCGCGGTGCCAAGCATGGACCCCATCCTCCCGGCAGCTCCGTGTCCCGTAGGTGGAGCCGGTGTTTGCACGAGAGCTCTTCCACCACGCCCAGCGCCTGGGTCCTGCACTGATGCGGGGCTGCCCCCAGCCCTGCACGCCCGCAGCCCCCGGCCGCATCGCCCACGTCCTGCAGCAGCTCTGCCAGCCCTGAGCCGGGCAGTTGAGAGGACACGAAGCCTGGGGACGCGCGGCCGCCCAGCGGCGAATCCGTAAAGCCACAGGGCGTTTAGCAGGGACGGCTGCACATGGATGCTGGCTGGAGCGGGGCACTGCACGGAGCGCTGTATTTATTCCCCAAGAACCCAGCGGAGGCTGCTGCGTGCAGTTGTGCCCAGCAGGGGACAGCCAGCTCTGTCCTGGTGCCTCGCACTGCGGGGACTTGCTGTTTGTGAGCTGTAGAAATAAAGGTTGTGTTTCGGTACCGCTGACTGCAGCGTTGGGGCTGGGGCTGTGCTGCGGTGCAGGCTGCGGGGGAGCTGAGTGAAGCAGAGCCAAGCACTGCAGGGACATCAGGAGCTGAGCACTCTGTTTGGAGCCACGCAGCTCCCGCTGCACCGAGCCCCATCCTTGCCTCTGCTTCTCAGCCCCTTGGCAGGGCTGTGGGTAGCAGCGAGGTGCTCAGGAGCCACCCTCACCACCGGGCACCACGCCCCAAAAACACTTGCTGCCCATGCCTCAGTTTCCCCCAGCGGTGGGTGGGGGGACTCACTGGGAGTGTGGGGTTGTGCTGCACCCCAGCGCTGATGTGCCAGGGCAGCTGGGCTCGGTGTGTGCACCCAGCATGGCACGG
Source organism: Tympanuchus pallidicinctus (assembly GCF_026119805.1). Classification (NCBI taxonomy): domain Eukaryota; kingdom Metazoa; phylum Chordata; class Aves; order Galliformes; family Phasianidae; genus Tympanuchus; species Tympanuchus pallidicinctus. The sequence goes on from NW_026294722.1 coordinate 3,848,408, forward strand.
GGACCTGGCTTAGAGTGGGGACGTGGCACGGTGCGGGGATCCACACCACCCCAAGGACGGGGTTGCCAGGGAAGCCCCATCCCCACCCTGCAGCCTCCCAGCCCACAGCACTGCCCCATTCCACACCACATCACCACCACCCGGGGCTTGGTGCTGCGAGCGGGCGGGACGAGCCCTGCGTCCCGGCAACCTCCCGTACCCATTAAAACCCACAGCAGTGCCAACCCGAGCCCGCTGGCTCCCAGCCCCGGGGCCAGCCCCGGCTGCGCGTCCGGCCGCAGGGACCAGCGCTGGACGATGGGGCCCCGCTCCGCCCTGGGCGGCCCCACGGCACCGTAGAGGAGGGGCCCGCCGCCCCCACACCGTTGGGGCGTTTTAACGGGCTCGGCCGGAGCCGGGCAAGCAGAGTGAGGACGGCAGGATGCAGCCGGAGCTCCCAGTCGGCTCCGCAGCTCTGCGCGGCCGCACGGCCCCGGACAGCCCCTATCCCGGCCCCTCGCCGCCTGCGGAGGCCACCAAGCCTCCCTACAGCTACATCGCCCTCATCACCATGGCCATCCAGAGCACTCCTGAGAAACGCATCACTCTGAGCGGCATCTACCGCTACATCATGGGCCGCTTCACCTTCTATCGCGACAACAAGCAGGGCTGGCAGAACTCCATCCGTCACAACCTGTCGCTCAATGAGTGCTTCGTCAAAGTGCCTCGCGACGACAAGAAGCCGGGCAAGGGCAACTACTGGACTCTGGATCCCGACTGCTACAACATGTTTGAGAACGGCAGCTTCCTCCGGCGCCGCCGCCGCTTCACCAGGAAAAGGGCCCTGCGGGACGGTGAGGGGGATGAGGGACGCAGGAAGACCCCCAAAACCCGCTCACGGGCACCGCTGCCGGACGAGGGGAAAGCGGAGAGCGGCTTTGCGTCGCCGACAGCAGAGCAGAGAGCAGAAGGCGTCGGGGCGCAGGGCTGCGCCGTGCAGATCTGTGCTCACCCGCAGCCCAAAGCGCCATTCTTCACCAAGGAGCCGCTCGGGGTCCCCCAGGAGAGCCGCCTGCCCGCCCCCCCCCAGCCCAAGCAGACTGCCTTCGGGGGACCCCAGGCCGCGCTGCCGCTGCCCCGGCCAGGTCAGTACCCACTGCCTGTAGAGCCCGGCCACCCCGCACAGCGCTCCCCGCACCACACTGCGTCCCCCCCTGGTGATCTGGAGGGCAAAGAGCCGGCGGCCCCCGCCGTGGGGCTGGGCCAACCCTTCGGGCAGGTGTCTCCCGTCTTCCCCAGCACCCTGCTGGGCACGGGCAAACCCCCCCCATCTTGCTTCCTCGACGGCGATGGCTACAAACAGCCCCCCCTGCCCGTGTTCGGCTCCTTTGGCCGCACGGGGCCCGAGGCGCTGGGGGGCAGCTACCAGTGCCGGGTGCAGGCGCTGAGCTTCTGTGTGAACGAGCGGCCGTGCGGTGCGGCGCTGGAGCATCTCCTGGCTGCGGCCCCCACCGCTGCCACCGCCGCCCCCCCGGCCCCCCGCCAGCCGCCCTTTGGGGTGAGCGAGCAGAAGGAGACGTGGGGCACGGGGGGGACGATCCCGCTGCAGGGGGGTGGTGGTTACCCCTTGGGGCTGCCCCACTGCCTCTACCGGACGCCCGGAATGTTCTTCTTTGAGTGATGGACTGACACCTCCCTCCTCACCCCCCCGGCACCATGCGGGGCTCCGGCTATGGAATAAAGCACATTCGCCCACGCTGCCTCTGTGTCTCTGCGACCCGCTCGGGGTGGGGAGCAGGCAGGGTGCATCGGGGCCACTCCGTTCCCAGCCGGATTGCTGCTGGGACACGTGTCTCTGTGGCCACCCACTGCGGCTCTCCTCCATGAGGACCCCCCGTCTGGTGTCCATGGAGCTGGATGGTCTGGCATCCCCAGAGATGATGGGGATGGAGCCCCTTCGTGATTCAGCTTTGTCCTGGAGTGACAGAAGGGAACCCTCTCTGTAAGGGGCTGGGGACCATGCTGCACCACCCTGGAGCAAACTCTGCGCTCGCTGCCCACAGCCTGCACTGCTCACACATGGTTTGCCCCATGCGCTGTGCACGGTATGAGCGGTGCTGGCCTCAGTACCCATGGAGAGAGCCACTGGTGGTGAGCTCCATGGGATGGGGTGCAGGGGGAGATGGGGCTCTCCTTGCATGGGGCTGTCTCCCTGCCAGGTCCTCACAGCACTCCACAGAGCTGGGCTGTGCCAGGGCTGCCTGCAGGCATGGCTACAGATGGGAATGGCAAGATTCCTCTGACCTGAATCATCCCGGGCGGCTGCTGGTAAGGAGCATCGCCTGAGTCACCACTGCTGGGCTCGGCACGGGCTGGGCTGTGCTGGGACAGGATGGGATGGTGTCCCAGGTCAGGACGTGGCTGCCAGCCCCTTTCCACCCACAAGGCCCACTTTGTAGCCTAGAGCAGGGGCTGGCGAATTGGGGACCTGTACCTGTGCCTCCATCCTGTGACCCTAGGAAGGGGCCCCCAAAGAGGCAGTGCCCCAAGGCTGTGGGATGCAGGTGCACAGGGCTTGCACCTGTGGGGTACAGATGGTGTCCATGCTTTGCATGGGGGGGCGATACTGGTGGAAGGGCTCTCCATGATGTTTTGGGGATGGGTGTATAGCAAAGCTCCCCAGCCCCCCGAGGCAGCGAGATGCAGCTCAGCCGGGCCCCAGGGTCTCAGCGAGGGCCAGCCCTGGCGTCACTCAGGGACCAGAGCGCCGCCACTGCGTCACCCGTTATCAGCCCCAGCAGCCGCTGCCAGGCCATGGCTGTGTCCCAACCCAGGCAGGGCAGGAGGGGCCTCTGTTCATCATCAGCACAACAGCAATGGTCTCTGGGTTGCGGGCTTTGCTTTTCTCCCTTCTTTTTTATTTTTATTTTTTTTTTCCTTCCCTCCCCTGTGGAAAACAATATTTGAGTGCCTAGATCATGCTGGCGTCTCCGGAGCCGTCTACAGCGAGCAGGGCTGACCTCAGCCCCCTCCTTCGCACGGTCCCCGGGGGCGCGGGAGGAAGCGAGCGCCGCGGAGTCGTGCCCAGGGGCCGTCTGGTTCCCACACCACGCAGCCAGGACGCCCGCCCGCTGGGCTCCCGCCTGTGCCTGGGAACGCATGGCCGCAGCACCAGCCCTGGGAGCACTACGGGAACCCATCGCTGCCCCGCGGCACAGACCCTGGCACGGAGATCCCATCCCCGATGGCTGTGGGGTCACGGGAAGGTGCCCGGTTAGCATGCAGTGGGATGGGTGCCCCCGTGCAGGAAGGAAGCAGTAGGGCTGCGTGGGAGCATCACCCTGAGGGTGATCCAGACCCAGCCCTGAAGGCTGCACCCTCAGCATTGCTGCTCCCTACTGAGATGGAGTGGGGCAGAGCCCCACTGCCTCCTCTGCCCAGATGCGCTGTGTTTGGATGCCCTCCCTCCATTGCCCCCCATGCTTGCAGCTCCCACCGTTAGCTCAGCTCTGGCCATGGCCCGCTTCTCTCCCTGCCCTTCCTCCCCCTGCCTCGCTTCTGGCTCACTGGGTGGCCTGGCCTCGACCCACTCATGTCTGGGACCGTGCTGCAGTGGGTGCTGGCATGGGAGCACAAACCCCCAGCTCTGGGCAGTGCTGCACTGCCATGTGCTGCTGCACAGCATAGCCCTGCTCGCCTTCCTTCCCCTCTGGGGCTACCAGTGGGGTCACAGCACCAAGAGATCCCCATGTGACGGGAGACTCACAGAGGCTGACTGCAGTGAGAGCGCACCAGGTTAGGACCGTCTCCATCGCCGTGCAGTGATGGAGATGCAGTGGTGACCCACATGTCTAGAAAGGGAGAGGAGGGGGCTGCAGAGTGGTGGTCTCCATCACTTCAAACCTGAACTGACCGCCCCACATCATCCTGCTCTGGGGCAGCTGTGGCCCAGCCGTGCTGCTATGGTAGGCTGGCTCTGTGCCATTCCCACGCAGCTGTGGCTGAGAACTGGCACCCACAGCACCCGTGGGCACCGGGGCTGCCCCGCAGCTCACCCTGCAGCCCCCGTGGCCCAGGGCAATGCACGGCTCCTGGGGCCCAGACAGGAAGGAGACGTCACCGCCGCGGAGAGTAACTCAAACCAGATGGGGCCGCGCTGTTCTCCAGGACCGCAGGGTGGTCACCGGCAGGAACTGGTCAAAGGCTGCAGGCAGGAAGCGGGCTGGGAGGGACGCCCTGGGCCCAGCAGCAACCCTGCCTGCTCTGCCTTAACTGCTTCGGGGCCGGAGGGCACGGAACCCCACAGGTGTGGGGTGGGAGGCAGTGGGACCCCAGGAGCCTTTGCTAGGGCACAACTTCTTGAGCAGCGCTGAAGCCTTGAGGACACCTTTGTCTGTCTGCCTGTCCGTCTGCCCATCCATTCATCCCCTTCCCACCAGCAGCCCCAGCCACGATCTGCACAAACCCTCCTGGAAGCACTGCCTGGGGCCACCCTCGCTGTCCTTCTGTCCCTTCTACACAGGACAGGATGCCGTTCCCATCCCCTCATCTACCAGCAATGCTCGGTTCCCAGCTGCTGGCCGCACACCCGTGAGGCTCCATCGCCCCTGAGGCCAGCACTGGCCGTGAGGCTGCTCTCAGACCTGTACATTTATTTACAAGAAGCCTAACACACCGGTGTGGGCTCTCCCTCGTCACGGCCCTCACCCCAGCTGCAGGGGTGGGGAGCGTGGTGCCATTCCTGCACCACGAGGTTGGGGCTCATGGGGACGAAGGAGGGGCGAGGGTTGGGTGGGAAGAAGAGCTGCGCCCGCGGCCCCGGCACGGCCATGCTGGCTGCGGGGGGACGCTGGCGGGCGGCAGTTCCTGTGTGTTGGTGGTCAGAGCTGAAGCAATCCTCCGGCGCGGGGGGAGCGCGGCCAGCTGCTCTGCATTAGGATGCCTTTATCTGGCGGGGACGTGTGAAGGAGCGGCCGTGCTGCTTCCCCGCTGGCAGCGCGGAGGGCAAGGGTGAGCAGCAACACAAAGGCTCCTTCTTCGCTCGCCGGCTCCCAGCTGGGGATGGATGCTCCTGGAAGCGAGCTCGGATGCTTCCTCCCTTCCTGTGCAGCCCTCCCGGCGAGCAGCAGCGCGGGGCCAAGTCCGGCTTCCTCCGGCGGGGAGGAGCGGCCGCAGCGCCGGTCCTGTGCCAAGCGCCGGGGTGTGGGTCCCCGCCTGCTTCAGCATCCCCGCACCGTGGCACTGGCATCGCTGCGGGAGAGGAGCCCAGCACTGCAAAAAGGGTCCAACGAAGCGATCGCGGGGCACTGCTGCAGCATTTACAAGCAGAGCTGAGCGCCAAGCGTGGGTGCGAGCGCGTGGGCTGCCCGTGCAGCGGGGCTCATCCTGAGCCGCCCCAAAGGCAACTGAGAGAAATGCGAGAGTGGTGTGGGTGGGACATTGATGGGTGCGGGGAATGGCGGCTGCACGGCCGTGGCAATGAAGGGGGGAGCGTTGTGGGGATGCGGATGGTTCAGGCCCTGAGAGTCCATAAAGGTGGGAGCAGGTGAGGAGCGCACAGAGTCTGTGCTCTGAGCAGCCCCGCAGCACCCGTACCAGCGCAGCGGCCACGAGGGATGCGGCAGAGCTGGAGCGGGGCCGGGGGTGGAGCAGGGTCGGTGCCAGCCCTCTGCCCCACAGTGGGATGGATGCAGGTGGGGCCGCCCCCGTACAGATCCTGCTGCGTCCAGGAGCCGGACTCGGGCACGGCCCCAAACCCATAGTCTGGCCCGAGCTCACGGTGCTCAGCCCACACCCGTAATCAGACACCCAGCGCCGTCAGCGAGCCCGAGCTGGTGATCTTCCTGAAGCGGTTGGCGGCACAGACCCCAATGAAGTTTTTCTGCAGAAGGGAAGAAGAGAGGCGTGAGTCCCACTGCAGACCTCTTGGTTGCGCCCAGAGGGGCTCCCAGGTCTGGTTCAGGAACGCACCCAGGAACATTCTGTCCTGAGCCCCTAAAATAAGCCCTTGGGATGCACCCGGGGGGAAACTGCCTGGGGATCCTCAAGCCTTCCCAGGCAGCGCAGCAGGATGACCTCAACCCCATCCCCTCCCATCCCTGCACACCTTCCAGCGCCGTCGCATGACGTATTTCTTGAGCAACACCTGGGACTTGAGGCGGCGGTTGCAGCGTTTGGCTTTCTCTGCCAGGTTGGTGAGCCAGGGGTGCTGCAGGCACTGCCCTGCACTCATCCGGGCGCTGCGGGGTGAGAGAGAAGCTGTCAGCCCACAGGCGGCCCCTTCCCGTGCCCCATCTGTGAGCCCTGGCGTAGGCTGTGCTCCGACCACCAGCCTTGAGGGCCAATGGGAAAAGCGGGTCACAAATGGTCCCACACATCTCATTAGGTAGCCCTAACAGGGACAAGCCGGTGGCTTTGGGGATGCCAATGGCCCCAGCACAAAGAATGGCACGTGGGTAGAGATGAGAGCACACAGGTGGGGGACCGCCGTGGATGCCGCCAGCTCCGCACCTCTTCTCTTTGATGATGAGGTTGGAGACAAAGTCCTTGGCCTCATCAGAAACGCTCTCGAAGGTCTCCTCGTCGAAATACCAGTTGGCTGCCAGGACGTTGTTGAGTGTTTCGGTGTCGTTGTCACCCAAAAAGGGGGAGAGGCCGCTGAGGCTGGGGGATTAGAGGGCCGGTGAGCAGAGGGTCTTGTGCTGAGGCACGCAAACTCCCCTGCGTGCCAGCATGGGGACCACTGTGTGCCCAGGGGAGCAGGGGGGGCTCAGCCCAACGTACAGCATGTAGGTGATGACTCCCATGCTCCACATGTCTGTGGAGTAGGAGACCTGCTCGTAGTTGACCACCTCAGGGGAGAGGAACTCAGGAGTGCCAAAGTTCACCTTCAGCTTCTCCTCGGGGTTGTACCTGTGGATGGGGCGGTGATTCAGCAGGGGGTGACAGGCTGTCCCCGAAGCAACGCCCCCCCCGGGAAAGGAGCCCGCTGCCCTTCCCATCCCCCAAACCCAGTCCCACCCTGAAGGGTGGGAGCAGGCGTGGAAGGAGCCGAGGGAAGAAGGGGAACACAGCACCTTCGAGCCAGCCCAAAATCAATGATCTTCACCATGTGCCCGGTGGCAGTGACGCAGAGGATGTTCTCGGGCTGTGGGGACAAGGACAGGGGGGTCAGCGGGGGGGGATGGGGACACGTCACCCACACCCAGGGCACAGCGGTGCTCCGTGTCAGTGCTGCCCAGAGCCCTGCGAGCCCCGTCCTTTCCAAAAGCCTCGAGTGAACTCACCTTGAGGTCGAGGTGCAGGACGCGCATGTGGTGCATGAAGCGGATGCCCTCGCAGATCTGCCGCACGAACACCATGCAGTCCACCTCTGTCAGGTGGTAATCGTCGTCCACGATCCGCTCAAAGAGCTCTCCGCCCTCCACGCTGTAGGCACAGGTAGATCCCTGGGTCACCGGGGGCTCCGTGTCTTCCTGTAGAACCCCGAGCCCCCAGCACCACGGGCACAGCCAGGGTGGGACGTGCATGCTGGGGTCATCGCCAGCCCCAACACAGCCGTGCACAGTACTGCCCCGAGACAGAGGTTGCTCCAATCCCAGAACAAGAAGGAAGCTGGGACAAGCAGTGCTGGGGACGTCCCTCGGTGCTGACCAGCTCTGCTTGGTGTGAGGCTGGCACCTCTGCTCCATCCCCACGCATGGACACAGCCTCCCTGCCACGCTGCCCCTCACCCAGGCATCAGGCACCGTGCAGCACAGCCCCAGAACTCACAACTCCAAGAAGAGGATGATCTCCCGGGGCGTCTCGATGGCATCGTAGAGCTGGATGAGGTTGTGGTGGTTCAGCTGGTTCATCACGTCAATCTCCAACAGCACCATTTCCTGTGGCAGGACCCCCACCATGGCACTGCTGTCAGACCCAGCTGATCCCCAACTCCACATGCCCAAAGCCAGGCTCCCATCACAGACCTTGTCCTTGGCTCCTTGCTTCCGGATGACTTTGGCAGCCAACTTGAGCCCCGTCTGCTTCTCCGTGCACGTGTGCACTTCACCGAATTTTCCCCTGAGGAGAGAAAGGTGTTGATGGCATCACGGCTGCATCCCGCTCCCTGCACCCATCCCGCACGTCATGCTGCAGGTCGGGGCAGTCCTGGGGGCTCGGAGCCACCCCTGGGAGCCAAAGGGATTTGGGTGTCCTCAGCCCTGCCATCCCACTGCCCCTTACCCGCCTAGGATTTCCTTGGAGCTGAGGTTGTACTGGGAGCTGATGCTGCCCGTCCGCAGCGAGACGATGCGGTGCACAAAGGGAGCAGGAGGAGGGGGGACATCATCTGCCGAGAGAGGAGGGGAGTGAGAGCAGCGCTGCGTCACAGGGAGCCCATCGCTGGGACTCCCGGCTGCGAGCGTCTCGGGTGCTGCAAAAAGCACGGTCTGCCAGAGCCTGCCAGCAGCTGCCCCGGCACCTGCAGCACTGCCCTGCTGCGTATCACCTTGCTGCGTGCCACCCTGCCATGTGTCCGCTCACCATCCGCCGGGCTACCATCCCACGTGTCACGCTCGCCCTCTCCAGGCCACGCGGCTGTGCGTCACCCTCAGCGGACCACTCTCCTGCATGTCACACTCGCCCCCTCCATGCGGTACCTCGCTGCCTCCGTGCCACCATCCCTGTGCCACACTGCCATCCTGTGCCACCACATCCCACTCACCCACCCAGGACAGACCCCACAACAACAGGAGCCCCACGAGCAGCCCCCAGCCAGGGGTCACCGCAGCCTCCAGCCCTGCTGTGCCCCCCAAGGACGTGGTGCAGGACATCGGGACACGCTGTCCCCTGTCACCAGCCAGGCGGTGGCTGTCACTCCGGCCACAGGGACGGCTCCTGTCCCTTTGGGCAGCCCCGGGAAGCACGATGTGTGCCAGGCTGAGGCCGGGAGAAGCCTGGGGAGGAGACGCGCCGCATTTAGCCCTGTTTACAGTGAAACTGGAGCTTAAAGACTGCCGGATGGGCCAGGAGCCAGCAGCATGAGCTGGCACCCCAGGAGGGCGGCAGCAGAGATGTGAATACACCCCAGGGCTGCTGCACCCCTGAGGGTGCTGGGGTGTCGTCTCCACAGGGCTGAGGGCATGGCACAGATCTGCAGTGCCGCAGCCTTACCTAGAATCGCAAAATGGTCTTCCTTCCCAAAATCGGGGGTGAGGTAGGGGCTGGGTGGTGGCTCTGCCACCGTCGCAGCTGGCTGCCCCGTGGCCCCAGGGCCCGGCTGCTCTGCGTGCCCAGGGGGCTCTGACCCGAGCTGGGGCTGCTCCTCGGCACCAGGCAATGTCCTCTCCTGTGGGACGGCGGTGCTGCCCACAGGGACGGGCTGCTCTGGGGACTGCAGATCCCCCTGGGCTGGGCTGGGCTCCACCAGACCCTCTCCTGCTGGTTCCATAGGGGTTTCCTCTGAGATTGTCTCCATCGCAGCCACCTCCAGCCTGAGCTGCTCCTCTCTGCAAGCAGGAGCGGGAGGTGAGCATCACCCTGAGCCCAGCCCCCAACCCTGCCCCAGGATGGGACCCAACCTAGGAGGACCCCATCCCAAAGGGTGAGCACTGGGTACCTCTGGCAGGTGGCCGGGCAGCTCAGGCTCTGCATCAGAACTGGACGTGTGGGCTCGGGTCCCCTCAGCGGCTGCTCCTTGTTTGTCTGCTCTGCGTTGGCCTCTTTCTCCACTTCACCCTGAGTCCCTGCAGCAGACGGGGCCTTCTCTGTGGGCTCCTGCCCTCCATCCTCAGCCTTTGCTGCAGCTGGGGGCTTCTGTGCAGCATCTGTAGCCTTCTCCTTTGCAGGTGCTGTGGCTTTCTCCTTCGCAGTCTCTTTGCCTCCATCCTGAGACTTTGTCACCATTGTATTTTTTTCCGCCTTTGTGGGTTTCTTCCCTCCATCCTTTGCAGCAGCAGGGGCCTTCTCCTTTGCAGGCTGTTTTGCAGCCGGGCTTTTCTTTGCCTTTGCAGCATTTTTCCCTCCATTCTCAGCCTTCACAGCAGCCGGCTGCTCCTTCACAGGCTCTCCCTCACCATGGGCTGGTGTTGCAGCTGAGGCTGCAGCTGAAGCCGCCTTTGTGGGCTTTATTTCTCCTCCAGCCTCAGCTCCTGGAGCACCTGGAGCATTCTCCTTTGGAGATTCTTCATGAGCCCCTGCTACAGCTGAGCCCTTCCCCTGTGCAGGCTCTGCTGTCTCTCCTTGGGACTCTCCTGTTGGGGCTTTCTCCTTCCCAGGCTCTTCCTTCCCTCTGTGGGTCTCTGCAGCCAAAGCCCCCTTCTTGGCAACTTCCTTTTCCCCACCACCCCCATGCTGTGCAGCATTTAGGACTTTCTCCTGCTCAGGCTCTGCCTTCCCTCCTTCAGGCTCAGCCTCCTCCCTCACTGCACCGTGAGCCTCAGCAGCAGCACCCGGAGCCTCCTTCCCAGGCTCCTCCTTCCCTGCAGCAGTTGGCACTTTCTCCTGTGCGGGCCCCGCCGTCCCTCCACGTGGCTCTCCTGCAGCACCCACAGCCATCTCCATGGGCTCTTCCTTTCCTTCATTCTGAGCCCGGACAGCATTGGTGGCAGCAGCGGGGGCAGGCTGCGCTGCACTGGTCTCTGTTCCAGGGGGGGCCGCACTCCCAGACCCCCCCGCATCGGCAGTTCTGCCCGGCACGTCGTGCTGCTCCATGGGCTTGGGCGGCCGCCCCGGGTCGGCGAGGCTCCTGCAGGGAGAAGACATGAGTTGGGGGCACTGGGGAGCAGCGGGATGCACGTGGCTGCCACAGTGCCGTGGTGCTCCGCTATCTGCCCCGCGGTGACTGATCAGCAGCCTGACACCGGCACCTGTTGTGGTCACGGTGCCATGCGGACAGTTGGGGCAGCTGGGGGCCCATGGGTGCACATGTCCTGGTGTGACTGCCAGGTTGGCACTATGTGAGCCCCCAGCCCAGCTCTGTGAGCCTCCAGCCTGGCACTACAAACTCCCAGCCCAGCAGTATATTCATACTCCACCTCCCACAGCCCTGACCGTGCTCAGCCACGAGCTCCGTTCTCCCAGGACCCAAAGCACGGCTCCCTGCACGTCCGTCTCTGAGGTGTGGGTGGCCCATCCCAGGAACAACCCCCCCCAGCAACCCTTCTGGCCACGGAGCTGCTTTTACAGGGCTTCCCACAGCTTCTGCAGTGCCTTGTGCTCAACCCTGTGCCTTTGCGGTTTGGGTGAACCCACAGCCACCACGGAGATGGTGACCCCGGTGACTGCACGGACCCCTCCGCCCACCCCATAGCCCCCATCTCCTTTACCTGGGGTCCCCGGGGCAGAGGGCAGTCAGAAGAGCAGCATCCGCGGTGTGGCAGCGCCTGGAGGGGAGCAGCCCCTTCTATACTGGGTGTAACGGAGCCGGATTAGTGCGGAGAGAGAGGGGTATCCTTTACACCAGCAGGAGCCGGCCCGCTTCGCCTTTCCCAGCACCTGTTGCTGCTGGAGCCCGTTCAAAGGACACGCCACTCTTCCATGTGCTCCCACCGGCCAGAACGCACACAAACAGCGAGCGGGAGCCGGCACACGGCCACCAGAGAGAGAGAGGGAGGGCTGGAGGTGGCCCCGTGCGGGGACTGCGCTGTGCCTCGCCACTGGGGACAGCCCTTGGCCAGGGCGTGCTGGATGCTGCCCAAAGGACCGAGCGCTTCCAAGGCGCCCACAGGGAACACGGGGCGGTCACTGCATGGAGATGGCACTTGAGAGCCATCCATAAAGGTGCCACGGAGCTGCCGGTGGCTTTGCCCATTGGTGCCAACTCTCAGGGACAGTGGGTTTGGAGCGATGCCATGGGGTGCCACGGGCACAGCCAGCTCTGGGCATTGCTGCTGGGGACCAAGAAAGAAAGGGATATCCACTGCGAACTGAAGCACCAGCCCATATCCCTGTCGTTTGGAAGCAGTCAGAAGGCACCGAGTTCAGAGTGCATGTCTGGGGATCAGGGGCAGAAACAAAGACACCGGGGCTGCTGCTGGGTGCACCACGAGCCCACGGTGCACAGCGGGGCTTTGGGGCTGATCGAGTCCCCAGGGCTGTGCCAGCTCCCTGCTCCCAGCAGAGCCTTCTTTACTTTAAGTCTCTGAAACCTAAGGTGAGGAAAGCTCTGCTCACAAGGGCACAGACATCCCCCGTCGCTCTGGTTTCTGCAGGGGGTGGAGGCGGTCAGTTGAGGCTTTCAGGAGGAACCCCCGGTAACCGGACCCGGCCCTCCCCGCTGGATGAGGGCGCTCCAATTATAACAGCTCCTAAAGCCGAGAGCACTGATTTATCACGCGGTGGCAGCCGGAGCACCAGCGCCCTGAGGAGGAAGGGCTCAGCCTTTTGCCTGCATTGCTCCTTTGAGAGGGGACAGCAGAGCTCTTGGCTTGGTGACGCACCATAAAGTAGAGGGAGCAGGGGAGGGAGCCTCCCCAAGGCACACGGGGCCAAGGATTCGCTCCTGACCCCGCTCCTGCTGCCCTGCGCCGTCCCCAGGAGCACCACTGCTGCTGCTGCTCGGGCACTGCATGCAGTGTGGGTAGGGGGCGGCCCAGTGCTGGTCCTTGGGATCCCCTCCGGCAGAGAAGCCCCGGGAGCTGCGGGGTTGCCCTGGCACAGTGTGCACAAAGAGGTGGGAAGGGGCTTCAGGACCACCCGTGGCACCAGCACTGCTGTGCTCTCCCTCCTGTGGGCATCGAGGGGGAAGAGAGCTCTGTCACACAGCAGTTTCTGCTCTCAGCACAAACCCTGCTGGCAAAAGGAGCTCTAAAACCAACCTGGGTGGGAAAAGCTCCAGGATAAGCCTATAGAAGACCCGGGCCATGCTCTTTCTTAATCAATGTCAGTGGAAAGTGCAGGGTGAAGCACAACCTTTTCAGGCGCATGGCTGCCAGCGGCCTCATGTCCCACTGCTGAATATCGAAGCAGAGCCCTTCCTGTGCCAGGGGGATGCAATGCTCACAGTGTGAGCAGATGTTAATGCTGGGCACTGGCTGCCCGTGAGCCTTTCCTCATCCTTAGCACACATGAGATGCTCCCAGTGAGCTTGCAGGGCTGTGGCCGGGGTCAGCCATGGTCTGTGCAGGGCATGAAGAGCAGGATGCCAGGTGAGGATATGGCCACCGCTGGAGGAAGCCCAAAGGCCTGGGGCAGGAAGGGCTGTGATCACATTTGCTTCTGCAGCAGAGAGGAGCAGTGAAAATATCCCCAGCACCCTGCTGTCCGCTCCAAATGGAAGAGGCTGGGAAAGAAGCAGTTTTTCCTTCTCCTTCGCCGCTCATCCCCAGGACTGGGGTTCAGGGTGAGGCTTAAGCAAAAAAGAAAGCACAGCGTGGGGCTGGGAGCTGCTTCTGATAGCTCTGCACGACGCCAGAACCTCAGGCATCTCCCAGCACAACCACAACGCGAGCAGCAACAATCGCTCTGAAGGATGCAGCCTCTCTGCAGCCCTGGCAGTGCAGGTTCATGGCTGCAGGCAGCCGGGCTGCGCTCCCACGGCTCAGCTCCCCTCCTCCAGAGATCAAAGGCAGCGTCTGGTATTCGGCAGGGCACCAACGGGGTCACACAGGAGCGGATACGGTGCTTCCGCCACCCCATAAACGCGTGACGGCCGTGCTGGGGCAGCGTGGGCACGTGGGGCTTCGGGCAGCGCTGGTATCCACGGCTCTCAGGGACTGCACAGGGACAGCTCTGTCGTTGCCAGCCGATGGCCTGGCCTCCATGCGTTGGTGCCAGGCGCCTGGAGGCACCTCCCTGCAGCCACGGGCTCACAGCGGGTGCCACCTCCGCACGGCACGCTTGGGAAGTGACTGAGGGCAAAGGAAGAGAGCTGCATCCCAACTCCGCAGGCCAGGAGCAGCAGCCGGAGCTCAGCGAGCCTCCTGGTTCATCCAATCTTAATCTCATTAAGAAGCTGCTGGGGCATGGGAGGAAATTTCAGGTGAGGAGCAAAGCCTCTTGTGCTCTCTCAGCACAAACGTGGCTGTCTTAAAGAGGTGTGAAGGAAGAGCATGCTGCGGCTTGTTTTGGTGCTCCTACAAGACCACGTTTTGCAGGGAATGGGAAGCAAGCTGGATGAAGACGGCCGTCTCACAGGGAAGATTTGGAGTGCTGTAGGAAGGGCACAGCTGCTGCACTCTGGGTTTTGGGGCACGGAGCTCCAATCTCTGCGGATCGTAGAAGACAAACCAACCACCACTGGTGGTTCTCAGGCTGTAGGGGTTTTTTTTTGCCTCCCCATTCAAGTACTCAAGCCATGGTCTACATTGGCTGCAACTGGAACGCAGGCTGTCGCAGGGAGGGCTGGCACAGCACCAAGCACCCCGTTCCCAAGCGACGCGGTTGTCACAACTCCGGCAGCGTACTTTAACCTTTATGCTTTCCATGGGTGAGGAAGGTTCTTTGCACAGCCAAGCCCCATGCAGGAAACCCAACACCTCAGCTAAATCGAGCAGCAGGGCCACGAGCAGAGCCCACCTGAGCGCTGGCTGAACCACGGTAACACAAGCCAGCCTGCCTGCCCCCATAGGGACAAACCCAGACCTGTGGTCAACAGCTTCACTGCCTCTATGTGCGCTGCGGGCCAGCCACAGTCCTACCACATCGGGTCTGATGGAGGTGAGGACAGACAGGGAGAAATCCCAACACCATCAAGAGATGCTTTGCAGAGCTTCCAGCAGCTGAGAGCAGGCAGACAGAATCGAGGCCAGGGGTCTGACAGCGTAACAAAGCCATTTTAGTCAGGATCCTCTTTGCCAGCTGATAAAAATCCTCCTGTTCTCAGCTACCCTTCAACATAAAGCCCAGGAAAACATTGCCTTTCGTTCCAGCTCTAGTGGGAGTACAGCAAGTCACTGCACAGAAACAACAGGACTTAGAAAAACAACGCTGGAGATTTGGTGCTAGAATTTCTCCCCGCTCCAGTTCTCCATCATTATTCCTGCTCCCAGTCCCCCTCACCCTCCAAGCACGTTCAAAGCTGATGAACTTTGAGTTGTGGTTCTGCCTCTTCCTCCTTGGCACACAGCTCCCCCCAGCACCCAGCATTTATTGCTTTCCAGCACATGGATGTTTTCCTCCTAATTAAGAGAGCAGCTTAAGATTCTGTACCCCATTCAGCAGCACTGCCTGCGGCCCCATGCAGCACGGCAGCTCCAGGCCCTCTTTCACCAAGTTTGCAGTTTATGGGGAATATAAGAGGCCATATCTGCAGGAAGAGGTAATATCTTTTATTAGCCTCTGTGATATAGTTGGAAAAAAATGGCAAGCTGTCGGGCATACAACCCCTTTCTCAAGTCCAAAGCAGAAGCCATGTAAGGCCGTCACGGAAACACAGTTGCTCCATCATTCAGGGATCGCTGTCTGCTGCAGCTCAGCAGCCTCGTTATCCTGCTTGCCTTCACATTCTTCCACAGCTCGTCAGCATTCAGGTTTCCCTCTGCCTCGCCATGAATTCACAGCTCCAGCAGCCCACACGCTGCCTGCTTCACAGGAACTGGCACTGGGGGCTGGAGGAGTTTCTTGGTGGCACATTCAAAGTCCCAGTTTCTGTGTCTGGCAGCTCAGATGGAACAGCTCCACTGCGCCAGCATTAAGCTTACACCACACTGAGAAAAGGCTGCACACCTTTGGTCAGGGAGAGCCGTGCAGACCTGAGCATTTTCAGCAAGAAGTGATGAAGAGCACGCTCACACGCTGCTCCTGCATTCTGCAGACCGTGGGGCAGCGTCATTCACCCACACACAGATCTCGAGGCCCTCAGTCACTTTCTAACTGCACGGTACTTAAGAGAACACACACCTACATCCAAGCAAGAACCTCCAGGTACAGCGAATGCCCAGCTTTCAATTGAGCTCTCGTAGGACTTCCTGCCCCTATCAGTTCTTCAGAGAAAAGCCTGCAGTCTTACACACCTCAAAATTCTACCACGATGCTAAGGGATCATCTGAGTGAGCTTTAATCTGGATTTGAACATCTCTTCACAACGCTGCAATTTTTGTCCTCTAGCACCTCAGACCATTTGGTCTATATTTAGTTTGGCTGTGCTAGACTGGCCAGGAGACAATGCATCTTTAGCCAACATAGCTGTGCTGGCACAAGCCAGAGAGGCAGCAAAACAGCAAGAGTCATTTGCCAGTTAACTGGTTCCCCAAATAGAATGACTTCAGTTATAAAATAGCAGAAGGTTTAATGCTCTACCACACACAGAACTACTTTAAAGCAAGACAAGACAAATATCAGCATTCATCTAAACATCACGACAGACCTCCGACACGCTGGCTTGTGGAAGTCTCATATTATTCAACATGACTCAAACTTAATATATTGTAAAAGCCCAAGAGACAGCAAACTGAAATCAATACTTGGGTGTACAAAGGCAAGGCAGCTCTTCCAGGCGCGCACAGCCCCGCAGGTTCAGAGTGTCCTTTAAGAAAAGCTCTCTTGGAACGAGACTGAGCCTGCTAGCAAGAGACAGCAGTCAAATCATGACTTTTTTTTATTTAGTTTAAGTACACAATGTTTGTATGCAATATAAAAACCTGGTTTAGTCTTGGGAGACTAAGATGTCTAGATGTAAAAATGAGGCCACGGAGACTGCGTGGCTCTGTGTGCTGTGCCTCTGCCATCTGCCTCAAACGGAGTCAAACCACTCAAACGATAACGGAGCCAAGTGTGGCTGTTGAGACCGAGGGGATCCACAAACAACTGCTCCTCCTCTGCACGCCAAGGGGCAGAGCAGGACGTGCTGTACTCCTGCTATCACAAGGATGCATGTCAGCATCGGAATCTGTCCGAGAAGTTTGGAGATTTGGGCATAGTCAGCGGCTGCTCACTGGGCTTCACTTCTACGCTGCGGTATCTGCGGATTGGGTTTGCCTTGTGAACCTGGAAAACCAACGTCAACGTGAAGAAATGGCTGCAGTTATGATGAAGCTGAAACGTGCAGGCAAGCATCTGATCTGCCCTGGTCACTGGAGTGAGGCACGAGGGGAACAAGACACCGAGGCTGTGGGTTTCACTAGGATTATTCCACTCCACACGTGTACAGCTCCAAAATCAGTTCTCAGCCACCTTTTCAGTTTTTACTTTTAAGCTGGGACATCAGTAAGGAGGCTGTGACAGGGAGACTTGAAAATACAGTCTTAAAGCAGCTCAACATTGACATTGGCTCATTTAGTACACTCACACATTCCTTTGGGTCCCTGTTTAGAATGAGTTCACTTACCAGCTCTTGTCTTAGCTTAGCAATTTCTTCCTTTTCACGTTCCTCTTCTTGCTGTCTGACTCGTTCTTGAAGCTTCTCTCTTCTGGCTTCTAGGTTTGCCAATCGCTTTTCAAACTCCTGTCGCTCTTTAGCTCTTTTTTCTGTTGCCAGCTCAAAGCTTTCAGGAACTACAGAACCAGAAAGGCTCTCTAAGTTTAGAAATAGAAGGAATAACATTGGTGCAAAGGCAGTCAGGTAAAGCAAAGCAGTACTAATATCAAGAAGCAGCCTCCCTGGGGAGAGCTTCATGTTGTGAGGGTAGTTAGTAGACACTTCTGGGGTTCCAGGGAAAAGCTTACAGTTCAACATGAGTAGCACTAATGCAGACAGTGCCCATGCCACAGGTGTTCTCACAGGAGGGAGCAAGCACACAGTGGTTAGAACAAACAAGTTTCTGACTCCTGTACCCTATGAAGTTTCTAGCTCCACATAAACTAAGTTGTAGATGCATTCATCTCATTACAAATGGGAAGAAAAGACTGACAGCTGCTGCAGAATTGCCATCTGTCTCTACAGGGAGCTCCTTGCATACTGTTTACCCTTGTCCCAAGCTAGCACACACATCAATCATCTGCCAATTGTAGCATAGCTGTTAAATACAGCTGCCATGTTGGCGTGGGCCAGGGGGGCAGCAGAGAGGAAACTCCCCCACACTCCCCAGGGAGGCAAGCTGTTAGGGAATTAGTTAAGTGCACAGCACCCCTGGCTGCACTGATAAAGAAAGAGGCGTCAGCCAGCCCAAGCATCACTAATTGCATCAGTTCTGTGTTACAACCAAGCCTAGGTAGCAAGTACTGTACCTGATAGCATCTTATTTTCCTTTTTAGGCACAAAAGGCTCCTGGTACACCACTACATTGGGACGAGCTTTAAAACATGCTGCCTCCTTCTGCTTTTTCAAGTCTTTTTCAAGCTGCATGAGAAGAGAACTCATCAAGTGCCAGGAATAACAAAAACACCATCTTTCCCCCCCCACACAGAATTCAGCACTCCAGACACTGGAAAAGCCAGCCTGCCTTCAGATTGGATCACTTGCACAGAAAACATTATTAAAGCCAAGAAGATGTGTCACTTGTTGCCTGCCAGTTACTTTTGGGAGGGAAAAAAAAGCTCAAACAGTTTCAGATCACAGACCAGGATAATCTTCAAGTTTCCACTGCAAACTTGACTTGAGAAAAGCAATATATTATTCATACATCAATAAATCCTTCAGCACAGAGATGGTCAAAGGGATTCAGCAGCACATAGCTGCTGCTTAGCAGATACCCCACAGCTGTTCATGCAGTCATGGGAAGCCCATCACCCACTGTAACGGGTGAAAGAAACCCAAATCACCAGTCCCTTCTTCACAATAAAATCCCATGCCAAGTACAGAGCAATCCATTCAACTTACACCCTGATCTCAAGTGCTGAAGCCGAGCTCAACCCCAGCTACTTTCAGTCTGCTCCTATCTGTTACCTTTGTTATCTTACCTGCTGTTTCCAGCTCTGTTGCTTGGCAGCTCCCCGCTCGTCAATCTGTAGATTGAATGGCTCAGGCTGAGTTGGGGTTTTGACCTTCTTTTCTGGCAGCTTCACGTGGTCAAAATAAGGCAGAGGTAACGCCTTGAACTTTGGCACCTAAAAGAAATAGCTTGAAGTATTCCTTGTCCCTTCTGCAAACACATAAAGCTTGGGATGCTTAAGAGACAACAGCAAGAAGCAAGTCCTGCAACAAGCTTTCTATTATGAGGTGGAATACAGGGTGCTTTCTAGCTCTTACCTCCTCCTTCTGCAATTCTTCTATTTTTTTCTCTTTCTGTATTAGCCGCTCTCTGTCACGGGAATCAAAAGAGAAGGGGCAAACTTCCACATGCCTCTGTTCTGGCATTTTAGGTTTGAAAGGCACTCCGTAGTGTGGCATAGGGTGAGCTTTGATCACAGGGGCAACCTCCTTTTCCTAAAGTGATAGCAGTATTAGGATCTGACGCACAGCACTCTGCAGCAAGGTTACAACTCGGGCCCCAGTGCCTAGAATCCCTGTAGTAAGGGTCAGAATAACTTCAAGAAAACACTTCTGATACCACAAGAAAGTAATAAACCAAGTAGCACCAATATACAGGCATGGTTGGACAACATTTGATGCCTCATTTGGCTCTTAATCCAACTCTGGGTGCATATAATTTGAACCATCTCCTTCAGTAACCGGAGCGAGACAGCGACTAAGCTGAAAGGGAAGTGCAATATCTGTCCTTCTCAAATAGAGAAAGCCAATATCCTTTATTCTCTGGAACTAAGCAGTTTACTTTCCCCATTTGCAGAGGCAACTCATCTAACAGCCTAGGCAGTGTCCTCATGTTTTAAAAATTCTGCTCTTCCCCAAGACAATTCACTGTCTGTGAAATGTAGCAGTAATTCAATCTTTAGCAAAGAATGGCACCAAGAAAGGTGCCCACGGGGGGACTGCCCAGCAGGAGGAAAGGGCTGGCCAAACCAGAGCATCACACCAACCAGCAAACACGGCAGGATGACTGAGGCAGTCACCACGGTGGAAGAGGAAGGCTTCACAACAGCACATCCACAGTTACCTTCTCTTCATCTCTGCTAGTCATTCGGGTTCTGCTTTTCAAGGCAAAGACTGGAGACTTGGGTACAGTAACAGGAAGCACTTTCTTCTCTGGAACACCCTGTTCAAGACAGGCAGTAAGGAGTCAACTCCAATCAACAAAAAAATGCCACAGATCAGCAGTCATTGCATTCATTGCTGTCCTTTGTTCTTACTCAATGACAGACAGCATTTACTGAAGACAATTAAATACACAATGAAACATAGCTGAGGACACTTTGAAGCTAGTTGTCACCTCAGTCCTAATTCCTGGGTATTATAAACTCACCACAATGTCCTCCAGGATTTTAGTTGGACACGGCCTGGAATGAAATTTGAAGTGCTCCTCTTCCTGCTGTTTCTTATTCTCACGGTCCTGAATTCTTTTCTCTATTTCCAACTCAAAGCCAATTGGCTGTGTGAGTTCCTTCACTGGGGGTTTCTTGGGCAGGATTGGCCCACCCTCCAAAATTTTGTGATCCAGCTCCCGTGCTTTGAATTTGTACCTACACAGGGATGATAAACAGTCACCTACACATTGCATGCAGCTCCTAGCAAATGGCTTCTCATGGCATAAGTCAGCTGCACTCAGGCTGTGCCACATGCATGCATTGCTTTGTGTGCAGCTCCAGTTGGCAACTCCTTGGCTTTTGGAAAAAGCAAGACTTCAAGGACCACCTTACAGATTGCATTCTTAGAAATCCAAAATTTAGTTCACAGGAGAGTTTTAAGCTATATGCAGATTATACATTGGTGCTATATCAGATTTGCTTTACTAATCATAAGCTGCACTCAGCAACCATCTCTTCTTGAAGACTCTCTTCTTCAAAATAAGTTGGCTGCTTTTATATCCTTGCATTAACTACCACAGGATTGTGCACGACACCCAGAAGAAGCTGAAGTGTTTTTATGGTTCTTTCACACACACACAAAAAAGGGGTCTTAAGATGCAGTATTTTGTTCCAGTGACAGGCAGTTCTCTCAGAGGATCAGAACCAGCCTTTACTTACTGTTGAATTTTCTCAATCTCCTCTGCTTCTAGTTCTGCTGCACTCTTGCAGGCAACAGGTCTGAAGCGGTGCTTTGTTTGAAGCACTGGTGTTTTAGGGTTGGTAAGTCGAGCTTTCGCTGGCTTTGCTGGAGCTGGGCCTAAAATTCAAGTAACAGAGCTGAGCAGTTAATGGCAAGGCCTGCAACAGACAGACTGCTTGCCCAGCAGAGCAAGCAGAGAGTCTCTGTGCAGTTTCCTGGCTGTACGTGTATGGGTTTGCTTACCTTCATCAGATTTCCTGCTCCTCAAATGGTAACGAGAGGGTGTGCGTTTCTGGAATGCTTCAACCTGCTGAGCAAGGGACACGTACTCTGATGAGGTGTCTTCCAGCTTTCTTTTGCTTCCCGTGGACAGATTGAAAGGTTTGGGGACAGTGGGTCCCTTTGGCATTCGCATCTGGAGAAAGAAACAAGACTGCAGTCATTCTGGCCATTTAACAGAACGATGTTGTGAATCAGAGAGAGAAGGAAGCTGCAATTTCTTCCCCTTATTTAAAAAGGGGACAACACTTCATGTGACACAAATCTCTGAGCACTCATGATAGCCATACCAAAAACTGCACAAGGGAGAAGACTGAAGCATAACATGTAGCAGCTAATAGATCCAATACTGAAGGGCCCAGCTTTGCAAAAGCATCCTTTAGCATCTTGTGCAGTGCAGGCACCCAGTAAGCCAACAGTTACATACACACCACTCTCACCTCTAAAGAATTTACCAGCTGAGAGATACCAGCAGCACGTGTTGCAAAAGCAAAACAAAGGAAAGTAGTGTGCAGAATTACTCAGCTGAGTGCTGGCAATACTCAGGTTCTTACTGGAGAAGGAGGATGCTTCCTCAGCACTGCTGCAAAATCCACTTCCTTGTACTCCTTCTCAGGCTGGCTTTCCACATGTTGCTTAATTCTATTCTCTGTGCAGAAATGGAAGTCAACTGGCTTCGTTACTTGACCAACAGCTCTCTTCACAGGTTGTCCTAGGGAAGAAGAGCATGTAAGGACTGGAAACCTTTTGGGGTGTGGGATCAGAGGAAGACTTTTTTGGGAAGGGAAAAAAAAAACCAAAACAAGAAACGTTCCCTAATATCTGGTGAAGTTTTTAAAGAACTTATTTAGAATCTTTCAGAACATGACAAAATAAAACTTTGTTTCCAGGAAGTTTAAGGAGAAACAGACATAAAGCCACCTAAACCATAACACATAGTACAAAGTCTGGAATGCTTGCTTTCCAAAAAATACCTGCACAGCTTCATGCAGCACCCTCCTCATGAGCCCAGCACAGGCTCAGCTTGCAGTTCAGCTGGAGCTCACCTGTTCCAGCAATAGCTGCCTTTAGGGACTCCTCATTCTTCTTCCGCAGCTCCACGACCTCCCGCTGCAGCTGCTGCATCTTTTCCAACTCCTGCTCCTCTGTACTCTTCAGCTTGCCAGCAGTATTGGTCCTCCTGCAGAAGCACAAAGACTGAGATATTCCCTTCCCTGGTTATGGGCATATTAGTGGACAGGAACATGCTCATCTCTGAGCTCACTGCAGAAGCACCATTCTTCCTACAAATAGATTATTTAGAAAATACCTGTTGGGATTTTGTTTCCTCTGCCACCCCACACAGCCATTTGTGGCAAGCACATTTGATACAACAACTTTTTTTCCCCCCCAAAATTAAAGGGAAAGTTTTCCTTTGCACAGGAATAGTGGGTGAAGTATATTTCATGGTAACGTTGTTGCCTTGATCTCCTATTTACCAGGTGCTATGCCATGGCACTCTGAATTGAAGTTAGAAACACTACAGCAAGGATTGTCACCTAAACCAACTGTCACGGGCAAAGACAAGCTTCAGGCACAGCAAATGACCTACTTTAACATTGTTGGCGTGGAGGGCACGGTCAGTTTGTTTTTCCCTCTTGCTGGGGACAGGTCAGGATGATGCAAAAGCTCCTTCTTTGGGGATCCATCTGTCAGCTTCTCCTTGCTGCTAGAACTGAAGCGACGAGCTGTTAGGGCAAATCCCCGACTGCCAGGCTCTAAACAAAAGATCACCTGCAGCTCTCACCATCCCACACAGCATCCCAACACCCAGTGAGTTAAGATATGCCAGATGGGCCTTACCTCACCACGGGCCCAGGCACAGACCGTTTAGTTTTCCCTGGCACCCTACGGCTGTAGAAGGGAAGATTATTTACTGCTTTTCCTTCTGAGGAGGTAAACGTGCTGTACTTCATCCAGGTGTGACTGTTTGCAAAACTGGCTTTGAAAAAAAAATATTTCCTGGCCCTAAGCTTATGGATAAGTAATATCTCAGCAGCTAAGCAAACCTGATAAATATTTTAGCTGTGACTCTTCCAACACTTACAACTAATGGTGACCTCCTGTCAGACAAGTGAAGCCAAATTCCAGCTAGCTGACAGACACTGAGTATGTAATAAAAAGCTTCAGATTCCCAAGCTTATTTCATTCACACCTTCACCATCAGAGCACTGAATTCACGTCTTACAGACATTTCTCCTCACCTATGAGACCACTATCCAGAAGCCAGGCTTTGGTCTCCTGCCCCTAACCTCCAGAACAGCTCTGAGAACCAAAGAACCCTGCCAGCCAAGTGGAAATCCTTTTGAAAGGAAATATTTTCAACCTCTTTCTCAGCCCCAAACAGAAGCTCTGATGACATACATTCTCATTTTTTTCAGGGGTGGAGCCTCTTCCTTGTTAGCCAAGGCAGTAGCATTTTTCTCCACTTTCACTGCAGCTGGCTGTTTGCGTTGCTGTGTTTTCCTCTGCTTTGCAGCTGGTCTTCTGCCCGCTCTGCAGTGGAACAGAAAGCAGAGGTCAGCTTTCCCACCAGGTCCAAAAAGATGTGCAATCAGTACAGCACCACATCAGTGCCTCCTCCACTCCAACACGCTGTGTGCTTAATCTAACGGGCCAAATGCAGCACAAATGACTTAAGTTGTCAATCCACAAACATAAGTCTGTGGTGTATACAAGTGTACAGAACGCCTTGATTCACATCAACAAGTTCTGCCCAACTCATAAACAAAGAAACTTTATAAGTCACCTCAGTTTCAGATATCCTCACATTCCAGAAGCTCCCAGTGCCAC
Organism: Tympanuchus pallidicinctus; assembly: GCF_026119805.1. Taxonomy (NCBI): domain Eukaryota; kingdom Metazoa; phylum Chordata; class Aves; order Galliformes; family Phasianidae; genus Tympanuchus; species Tympanuchus pallidicinctus. Next base: position 3,872,400 of record NW_026294722.1, read on the forward strand.
AGAGTCTCATTTGACAAATGTGAGACACTGCAATGCATTGCCACCCCTAGAGATTACCCTTCCAGCTTAGCAAGCAGATCAGCTATCCCAAAACACAATCCTTGAGCTAGAGAGCATTAGTCCCTCAGGACAACCCCAGAACAGCTAGCACTGCAAACACTGAGAGTAAGGACCTGCTTAATCACACTGCTATCAAGCTTCACACAAACTAAATACTAGTATTTCACCTTTGAGGGGCCTCAGCAGGAGCTTTCCAGCTTGTCAGGGATCCAGCAGTACTCTGAGGAACCACACTGCTCTCTAATACTTCTGCTCCATCCTCTTCACAGCTTTCATCTGAGAACAGCAACACACATCAGCTTACACACACACACAGTGCAAAAATGAAGCCACAGGAGACTTTGCTACACAGCAATATAAGAAGATGCTTCCAAAATAGCCAAACTGAGGCTTTTCCATTTCCCTCGTGAAAAACAGGTAAAATTTATCCCCTCCTCCCCACCCTGTGCCAGCTTACTCTTTGTTATTCCTTGTGATGTGAGAGGAAAAAGAATGAGAGGAGGCTTTGAAAAAGCAGGACTGTTCTGCAAGACCTTTGCCAGATTTTCTGCAGGAGGGATATTCTCCAGGTTGGCTTGCTGGTCTGTGAAGAAAAGGAAGGAAGACTTTCATTATATACACTATATTTGAAGTTCATAACAATACCTCTGAATACCATTACGATGCTATGATGAAATCCATTGATGAATGATGCAGTCAATAGCAACTCATCCACTGGCACAGAAGCCAACCAAGCATCACAGCAAGCCCTCATCCAAAGAGGAAACAAACCAAGGAGTTGGAAACAACTTACCAAACCAGGAGTCTGCATTGTGCACATCATCATCGCTTAAAGTCGCAAAGTTGATGCAGGGGTTTGGGACATCGAAGGAGTAGCGAGACCCTGAGCGAGCCATCTTCACACTTGGGAGGCCTCCACCCGCACTGCTCAACCCTGCAGACAAGAATTGTCACCTGTTACACCAGATCCCAGCACAGGTGTCCACTCCTGCACTCTTACTAGAGACAAAGGTATCTTTTGGTACGTTTTCCCATCTTGCAATTCACGGCCGTAGGGCAGGAGGGCTCACAAGCAGCACAGGTTTGAAAACATCAAGGCTAAACTGCAGAAGTTCTCTGTGTAGCTGGCAGGGCTAGAAATGTATTTCCACAAGGAAGTGAAGCACAAAGCTTTTTCACACAGTGACCCATCTGCTCTTTCCTCCCCCTCCACACACAGCAAAGGGGACTTCTTACAGTTACCAGATTTGATGCGCAGAGCAAAAGGCTGACAACCAGGTGGATTCCAGAGCACAGCACAGCTCCGCCTTTCTCCCTCTGTAACACTACAAACAAGAGCCAATAACACAGAGAAGCTGATTTCCAAAACAGAAAAGAGTTCTGCAAAGCATTGTCATAGAGCAACAAGCAGGAAGAAGTCAGAACTGGGTTGCTGGCAAGTCCCATGGAACTCCGCTGAGAGGCTGGCCAGGCTGTAAACAAACCAAGCAGTAGGAGAGTGTCAAGATCAGTCCCTGCAGTTAATTAGGAGAGCAATGACAGCAGAAGGAGTCCTTATGTCAACAAGTGTTATTAAATACAAGGGAACAGGAGTAAAGGCAGCAACTAAGTAATAAATCTGCAAATTGCAACCACAAAACCTTTTTGCAAAGGCCTTTTTTAAAAAAAGGAATGATTTTATAATGCCTCACTTAGCCACAAGGCAAAGCCCTGGAGGATAAGTCATAAAACACTCCCAAAGGAAATCCCCTGAACCTTGCTTTTTGGAGTCCAACCAACTCCAAACCAAAGTATTCACATCCCACAAATTCTGAGGCGTCAGCCATTGGTCCAGGCAGAGCCCACACAGCTCCCTCTAGGCAACAAGCTGCAGAAACTGGAGCTTAAGAGTAAATAAAGCAGCGCCTAGGAGGTATCACTGCTGCCTCTAACCCGCAGGCTTACACCTTCCAAAGGAGCTGCACTGAGAAGCCTGCAGTGCCCCAGCACAGCTATTGTAAGGGGAAGAATGCCATCACAGAGGCATCACCTCCACGACTGAAGGTGTCAAGGTAAGACCCAAAGAAGGCAAACGGAAGGATCTGAGCCAAAACCAACCGTAATCGAGCTCAAGACACGGCTGGAATCGAATGCTTTCCTACCACCCTTAATCAAGATAGGGTTTCTGTCAACACTACCCACTTTTTTAAAAATCAAATGCGTCATCTGCATTCTCCCCTCACCCCCCGGTCAGCCTGAGCTGCAGGGATCGTGTTTCACAGCTACTTGTTTCCACTGCTCGCTGCTGCTGGGCTGCAACACCTCCCACAAGCCAAATTGCTTCCAATTTTTTGCTGCATAAAGCCTGTGTTCTTCCACGGCTCAAGCAATGCAGGAGAGCCTCAACACTGAGCCCTTTTCCTCCCCACCCCGGCCTGAACACATCAGCCACAAAAACAAGAGCGCAGCAACACTGTGGTTTCATACTCCAAGTCTTTTGCATGGTACAGAGCTGTTCTGAACGACCCCCATAGAGCCTGTGCTTCAGTCAGGTGAGCTCCCAGCACCCTGCTCATAACTCCCTACGCAGCCCCCAAGTCTTAGGCTAAGGAATTGCCAGCACAGGGTCACAGAGCCCTGCAGGGACCCACAGCCCCATCCTGCAGGGTGGCTCACAGCACGTTTTGTGCCTGGTTCACACCGCCCTGACTCCAGAACAGCAGCACAGAGCAAAGATCCAGTGCCCTCGCTTTCAAGAGCAGCCCAAATTCATTCGGTGAAAGTGACTGCAAGACTAAAATTGTAATTCTCTTCCTAGTTGCAAACTGACCTGAGTGACGTAAATAAGCTACACATAGACGTGACCCCATCCAGCTTCTGTACAGAGCAGCAAAGCCATATCTGCGAAGGTGAACAGGCCATGGGCTTCTCTACACGTCAGGTTGCTTTTGAGTAACTACACTTCGGCACGTTCCAGAAGAGTGCCTCAGCCTGGTTGGGATTAGTTGGCTTTGATAAAGGATTAAGCTAAATTGGAACAAGCATTCCTATCCCAGAATAAGACTGATCCAACAGCAAGCGCAATGGGTATTTTAGAATAACTTCACACCTCGCTCTAATCCAAATTAGCTTTAAAACGCTGACATGATTGCATCACGGATGTGCTCAGTGTCTTTATCTCATTGCAGTTGTGAATTTCTTGCCAGAAACGTTTTGGCTGCATGAGGCCAGAGAGGAGCAACTCGGGTGACACCTGCACAGCGCTGATCCGGCTGCAATACAGCACCAAGCATGTGCTAAGAGGATGCTTCAGCTACACAAGTGTGATCTGACCACAAGAGGCCCCCCTTTGGAGGGGTTCAGTGTTGGGAGAAGGAGGGTGCAGGGAAAATCTGTTCTTCCCTGCTCCTCTGATCCATTTGGAACACCATCATATGACAGTTCACCATTGTAGCTTCATAAGCTGCAGACGTTACTTCCTCTAAGATCCTACTAGGTTTGTGTAACATCAGTAAGCACACAGGCATTGTAAAGGACGATCAATAAGCGTACAAGAGAAGTTAGGATAGTAAGGTTATCACGTTGGAAAAGATAAGCAGAGATAAATGGAAATGCTCCTCAGTGTCATAGGCTCACAGTAAACCCCACGAGGAGCAATCTCCAGAAAGAGATCCTTCCTCTGTGGCAGTCAGCACTTAAATGGGAAGCCTAGGAAAGCTGGAGCCAGGCTCCACCCCTTCCAATCATACAGGTGAATTGCTTTCAGCTGTGCCCCCACAGCTGACTCGGTGCTCACCTCAGGTGATCAATCAGAGCTTCGGGCCACGATCCAACAGTTCCCCTACAGTTTGGAAAGACAAAAAGAACCCAAACGTACCAGACGTGTGAAAAGGACATCCTGAATTCCACTGGGAACCAAACAGATCCAACTTATTCAAACAGGAGTAAGCAGGAGCAGCCCCCTTAGGGCTGAGGACAACACACAGCCATTTGCTGCAGCGATTCCAGTGCCTTTTGCTGTCGAACTCAATGCTGACTGCCATTTAATCACAGAACGCTGCACAAACAGGGCAACTCCTTTAATTCAACCTGGCGGCTTTTTCATTCTCCTAGAGCACAAAGCTCCCCATGATAACCCAAAGTTCCCAGGTGCTTTTCACTGGATAATATATAAACTGAGCTGCTATAAAGGCATGGAAACTGCTTCTCCAGAGATACAATCCTGCCACCAAAGGCTTGGGGGAGGCTATCCCCCCACACAGCTGCCATGCAAACTTCCTCAGGGGGATGACAGCAGCCAGCAACACCCTCGCTTTCTCCTGAGCAGGGGTGAGAATTCTTGAATTCTGGATTTGCAGCTTCTTCTTTAGTTTCATCATTCAAAGCGGGGGGGAGTGGGGAGGGAGGAAAAACACGCTTTTCTGCAGCACAGAACCGACATTGAGTTCACTGCCCTCCCAAAGAGCAGTGTTATTATCCCATCGTGTAATGCTTGGATTGAGGCAGAGAGCCGGGCTGCAGGCAGGAGGAGCCGCACACAGCAGCCCGAGGGGAGCGAGGATCCAGCAGCCTCTGCCCTACAGCTCGCCTTGGCTGTTCCCTTTCCAACAGCCCAAAATAGAGCCCGGCCACCTCACACTCCGTAAATGAGACCCCACAAACTCTGGGAGATGGCACGTTCTAAGAACAGCCACCGAAGGAACCGAGCGTTATTTTTAGGCGGGTAACCTCTGCTAGGTATTGGATAAACTGATGTCCAAATAAAAAAAGAGCCGACGCGATAGCACTCCGATACCGAGGCACACCCCCCTTTCCTGCTCCTTACTGTTCTGAGGACTGAGATCCCGTTACAAAGCAGCAAAGCCCTTTTCCCCCATTTCAGGCACGCGTTTCTCCTCCCAGAGCCGTTCACAGCGCCGGGCCGCGGCCTACTCCCAAATTGTGGCCAAAGGGGTCCAGAGGAGAACAGCGACCCGGGACGCCGTTACCGAGACGCACTCAGGACGCGAGGAGAGGCCGCTTCACCCCCGGTTCCCCTCCGCTCCCACTCACCTCAGCGCCACAGCCGCCGAGCGCGGAACCTCCGCCCGCCGCCGTTAGCGGATTTCAAACTGGGCTCGTGTTGTCCGAATGGACCAATCAGCGCCTAGAGCACGCCCTAGCTGCGCGTTGATTGGGCGGGCTGCCCAGACGCTGAAGGACCCGGATGAGCAAGCTCGCCCCTCCCCACCTTCCCTCCTCCCCCTCCCGGGGCTGCCAGCAGAGGCTGATGGGAAATGTAGGATCCAAAGCACCGAGCCCCGACCCCAACATCAAGAACAAACAGCAACTCCCATAATGCACAGGGAGGGAGGGGTCTGGCCAATCAGGGGAGGCGGAGCTCTGAGGCAACCTATCAGCTGCTTGGAGGCGAGTCTCCCGGACAGGGCAGAGCCGTCCGGCTGGTCTGCGTCCGGCTCCCGCATCCGCCCTCTGCCGGGTCTGGGCACGGTCAGCATCCGCGGCTGCACGGCGGTGCTTTCTTTCAGGCTCTTAGAATTAAAGGAACAAGGCTCCAGAGCCTCCAGACCCGCTTGACATCAGCAGCAGCAGCCGCCTTGCTCCTTGGCTCGTTCCACCAAGACGCTGCGGGCAGGAGATAACATCCCTAGCTATTTCTGTAGCGGCTTAAAGATCTTTTGGTCGTGAGTCACCAGCGACTGGCTCGGCAAGATGACAGCGGGGGTGTTTTGTTCTCCATACAGCTGCCAACAGAACCACGGTCTCATGGGCATTGCAGAACAGAGCGATGAGCACTCAGTTCCTGTGCCATTGCTGTGTTACGGGTCACCGATACGCCTGGCTCATAGCTCCCATGAGCAAAGATGTCTGTCTCACTCCTACTGCAGAGGCTCTGCAGGGGTAGAAACGGTACACAGTGCAACAGCAGGGCTGTCGCCTTCCTGCTCTCCTTGCTATGCTGTATCTCTCAAGAGATGACAGGTCACCTGATTGCAGGATCCAGGAAGGATCCCACATTCAACTCCCCACGTCCGAAGAAGTCACAGCCCCGCACCAACCCCTCACATCCCACACAGCTCTCCATGGCCGTGGGTTCAGGCAGCCACGTCAACCCTGTGCCACATCGGCTTCAGGCCTTGCCCCGGGTTCACCTCACCTCTGCAAGCACAGCACCGAACAGCAGTGCGGGGCACAGGACAAGAGATGCGTGAAAGGCGAGAACTGCGAGCAGAAGAGAAGCGGCTGCCACCAGGGGACGCCCGAGTCCAACCGTCCTCGGCGCCGTTGCGCTTGCGCACTGGCACGGTTACCCAACGCTCGCTCGCCCCGAGGTTTTCGCGCATGCGCACCGCTCCTCACTCAGTCTCGCGGCGTTGCACGCATGCGCGCTGCCCCCTCCCGTTCTCCCGCCCCCCCCGGCTCGGCCCAGGAGCGCGGTGGCCGCTCGGTGGTGATGCGGCAGGAGACCAGGGACTGCTGAGCGGGCCGAGACCCGGCGGGGCTCCCGGCCACCCCGTGCGTCGTTGCCGGTTGGGCCCGCGGAGCGGGGTCTGTAAGGGCCCGGACCCTCCACCGACCGCTGAGGTGAGGGGCGGAGCGGGGCAGGCCGTGAGCGACGCGCGGTTCCGCCAATGAGAGAGGCCGCTCGCCGGCCCCGCCCTCGCAGAGCTCTCGCAGCGAGTGATTGGCTGACGGCGAGGGGCGGGCCGCGTGGGCGCGTGCCCTGTGGCGGCCCTCGTGCGCGGGCCCCGTGCGGGCGGCCCCGCCCCTCTGTGCGTCTGTACGGCGGCCGCGAGGGGCCGACGCGGCGCTGGGGGTCGGGCCGCCCCTCCCGCAGCCTTCCTGGGGTCGACGCCTTTCCTCGTGGGTACCGGAGCCGCTTCCCTGAGAAAGCCCGGCTGTGGACAGGCTGTGCGCCGAGGCCTCCCCTTAGGACGGGTGGGAGCCCTATGACCGCGGGGCTGCGGTACCCCAGGATCTCCATTCCGACGAACCCCGCGGCTCTCAGTCCGGCCCCGCCTGGGCTGCGGTACCTTTTGTTCCCGTCTGTCGGGGCCGAGCTGCGGGCCTGTAGCACTGCTGTCCCTGGGGATGTCACGGCTCAGAGCCGACAAACCAGCACAGCGGTGCTTTGTGCACTGCCCTGCAGCCCTTGCCCTTACCTGTGACCCAGTCCTGCACTGCTCTGACTCACTGACAGGCTTTGGCACGAAAAGAAGGTTACAGAGAAACACCATTGTACAGCGCATAAATTATTGAGCACTTAACACACCGTCACTGCGAGCAGAGGAGCGGCCCTTGCTTTCTTCATAAATCATACACTTCATTATCTGCCTTTTGGAGAAGAAAGCTTAAATCTCGGTTCTGCTGGAATATCTCTGCAGCCGTGGGACCTCCCAAACTGCTGGGGCTGGCAGGGCTGGGGGTACCGTGGGAGCACGGAGCCTTGGCACTGAGCAGCAGGCAGGGAGGGAGGGCAGGGGGGGGTGGAGTGGGGTGGGAGCACCGTGGGAGGGCCGGGGAGTTGCCTTCTCTCAGCGTCAAATTACTTTAATCCAACTCTCTCCGCCAGAAGCCGGAGCAAGCTGAGATTTCCCAGCCCAGAGCTTTCTCTCCGCAGCTTTTCACGGGTGGGCGGGAACAGAACAGTGACTGTGCTTTCTGCAGCCCTGCCTGCCCACTGCTACGGGTCTTAGGGAAGAGCAGCCCCTCCAAGCTTTCCTCGCAGACCCCAGGGTGGGCTGAGGGGGGGATGCGGGCTGGCAAGGAATGCATTGCATGGAGGGTGCTGGGGTGCATGTAGGGACAGAGATGCTTTGTGGGGAGGAGGGGCAGCAGAGTCTGTGCAGAGGAAACAGAGCAACTGAGCGTAGAGACCTCAGGCGGTTTAAATAACGTTACAAACACCCTTTATTTTCACAGCAGCGGTGGTTTCACCTGTGTGTAGTTGCTGGAAGTCTTTAGAAGACTTTTCTTGGGGTTGTTTCTGTTCCTACCTTATTCCTATGTATGCTTCTCACGGTACTTTCTGGCACCTCAGTCCTTTCTCCCACTGCAGCCACGTGGACAAACCTCCAAAGGAGACCCCCGCACCTCTTACCTGCTGCTTTTAAAGGACACTTGGAGCCTTTCTCCCTCCCATTTCCCTTCGCTGGGGGCCGTTTCGAGGGGCACGGGGCCGGGGCGAGCCCCCGGGGATGCGAACGGGAAGCGGTGCGCTGCTGCCCCGGCTCGGACACCGGCGGTCCCGTTGGGCAATGCCGGCGGGGGGCGCGGCCGGGCCCTTTAACGGGAGGGGCCGGGTGGGGGCGGTGCTGCCTCCGCCTCCGCGGCTCTCCGGGACTGACGGAGCGGAGCGGGGCCGGGCCGCCCGCAGCACCCGCAGCTCTCAGCCTCCGCCCGGTGAGCCCCGGCTCTGCCTGCGCCCGGTGAGCCCCGGGGCTGCGGGAGGGCTGGGATTGACCCCATGGGGGCTGGGGGGGTGGGTCACTGTTCTGTGTGCGGCGTCGGTTCCCAGCGAAGCTGGATGATGAGCTCAGTGCAACGTTAAGCTATTGATGTGCACGGCGCAGCAAGCTGTCGTGTTAACCGTTTCCTTGCCTCTCTTTTCCTCTCTGTCTGTCTGTGCGAAGGTCGGATGTGTTCACCGGTCGCGAGGGAGCGCGGAGCCAGGAGCTGCTGAGTGTGCTCATCTGCTCGTGCACTGGACCATGGACTCATTGAGGGTGTCTCAGGTGTGAAAATGTCCAGCAGTAACCGGGAGTTAGTGATTGACTTTGTTTCCTACAAGCTCTCGCAGAAGGGGCACTGCTGGAGCGAGCTGGAGGAAGAGGATGAGAACAGGACTGACACTGCAGCAGAGGCAGAGATGGACAGCGTCCTCAATGGGAGCCCATCCTGGCACCCGCCTGCCGGCCACGTAGTGAATGGAGCCACCGTGCACAGGAGCAGCCTGGAAGTTCATGAAATTGTTCGAGCATCTGACGTGAGGCAGGCGCTGAGAGATGCAGGGGATGAGTTTGAGCTGAGGTACCGGAGGGCTTTCAGCGACCTCACCTCCCAGCTCCACATCACCCCTGGCACGGCGTACCAGAGCTTTGAGCAGGTAGTGAATGAACTCTTCCATGATGGTGTGAACTGGGGGCGCATCGTTGCTTTCTTCTCCTTCGGAGGGGCTTTGTGCGTGGAGAGCGTGGACAAGGAGATGCGGGTACTGGTGGGACGCATTGTGTCTTGGATGACCACGTACTTGACCGACCATCTAGATCCCTGGATCCAGGAGAATGGCGGCTGGGTAAGAACTGCTCTCCCATAGGGATGACTCCCTGCATCCTAGCTCAAGGCCAGCAGCGGTGCTGGCCAGATCAAGCTGCCTGCAGTGATTGTGCCTGTGCTCGGTCTAGACCTTGCAGGAAGGGCAGTAAATTGGTACGTGGCCCTTCCCTCTGCGTTCTTAATGCTCTGCTGCAAGAGGGTCAGTCCACTGATGGTGGAAACAAAGAGTTAACGTTCTGATTTGTCCTCCTGCATCCCTTTTTCTCCTCCTTCTCCCTGGCTGTTACATAAGAGACCCATTTTCCAAGAGCCTGTGGAAATGTAATGTCATCCAAGCTTGTTCTTCAAATGGGAGCCCTTGCTCTTGGGCATGTTCCTCGTGTCATTTAACAGCAGGGAGTGGAGCTTCCTCCTCTATGTGCTCAGCAGTGTTCCAGCCCGGCCCTGTGATCTGGTGGGGTAACAGCTACTTCTTCATTCTGGAGATGGGACGATGTCTGCCGCTGCCATCGCAGTGGAGTGAATCCTGCAGCAGCTCTCTGTGGGTGGGCAGCTGGGAGCAGCCCCTCACAGCACGGTACGGAGCAGCTCTGTGCCAGGGAGCTGCTGTGTCTTCAGCTGCTCCTTGCTTGGCTTGGAGCTGTATTCCCAGCCGCCCTGAGCAGCACACTGAGTGCTTTCAGTGGTTAGGTATTAACATGAATAAGCATTTCTTCAGGAAGCATTCTTGAAATGCTTGGTCTGTCTGTGCGGGACGGCATGGGATTGCCAGCAGGAGGTATATAGCCTGCAGATGTTTGAGTTTTCTCTTTGCTTCTACTTCTGCATCTTAGTGATTCCCTGCTGATGTAACCTTTACTGGTGCCCACTGGAAAAGAGTTCGTGCTATCAATCGTTAGCATCTAAACAGTGGGGTACTGCCTCCTTTGCATGCGTGCTGTGGCCTTTTAGCCTTATTCATCCCCAGCTCCCAGCAGCCGGCCGCAGGGCAGGATCCTCAAGGCCAGCTCTACGCCCTCCTGGCAGCTGGGACGCACAGGGGCCCTTCAGCAGCACCAGGACCATGGGGAGTAGGTGCACCCAGGGAGGGAGCGGTGCACCCAGCGTGCAGGAATCCCTGGAATGTGGCCGCCCTGGGGCACTGCCTGGGTGGGGCTGCTCTGAAGCTTGGTTTCGATTAATAACCTGGGATCTGCTGGCTATTTTGGCTGGCTTTGTCTAGCCCATTAGCTCTCTCATCGTGCAGATAACGCTGGCCAAATGCTGAGTTCCTTGCCCCCCCCCCCCCCCCCCTCCTCCCTCTGCCTTTGGCTTTTAAAGCCACAGATTAGTCTTGGAATTGAGTGATCAAATTGAGGTTTCCAAGCTAGTGTGGCTGTTGCTGTTAGTGACGGATTGGGTTGTATCCTGGAGACCTAGGCGATAATGCAATCTGATTTTTTGTAAATGAACTCTCTGGGGGATTTAGATTAAATCACTGGTGGAAAATCACTGGTCTCTGCTTGTAGGGAATGAAATACCTCCTCCCTCTCTTCCCCACCCCCAATCAACTATCACAGTTAAGACTCTTCAATTTTTTTGTGTGTCTGTCTCTAAATTCATTGTTTGTAGCAAATATTTGTTCAAATAGATTGCAGAAGGGCCAGGACTGCCCTATCTGACCCACCCACCCACTCTGCCTTTGAAGATCTCTGTTAGCCTGCTCCTCTCCCAGGGGAGCAGCCTTGCTCTCTCTCCTCCCAACCTTGACTGGGGTTCCCGACCTTGCTGCTGTGTGTGAAACAGAGCTGCGTGCTGCATGGGGGCCGTAGCAAGGGAATCCAACCCAGCAGCCTCCAAAAAGCAGGCTTATAAGCTCCCCTCAAGTACTGAAAAGCCACATTGAGATCTCCCCGGAGCCTTCTCCAGGCTGAGCACCCCCAGCTCCCTCAGCCTTTCTTCATCAGATGCTGTGTAGGCTGCTGAGTGCCTGTGATATGGCACATCCATGGGATGCTCCCTAGGCCCTAACGTGACTCCTGCTACAGGGAGCAAACTGCCTGGGGCAGAGCAGCCCCTCTCCTGCTGCCCTGTTTGGTGCAGGACTGCTCCCAGCCTTCCCAGGAGGTGCAGTGGGTAAATCCCAGGGTGGGGGATCAGCCAAACAAAGGAGAACAGAGGATGGTGGTGGGAGTGAGGGTTGCCTTCAGAGAGGAGTGCTCAGGCTGCCGAGTGCTGGACTATAACAGCTTTCCAGATAAACCATTTTTTGAAGGGGAAGTAACGATAAATCTTGGTGTATAATATCAACGTGGGTATATTTTGCCATGTTTACTGGCCCTGCCTTGGCTTCTCCATCACTCCACAATCTGCTACTAGGAAAACAAACACACAAGCAGAACTTCAGGGGATTTTGATAGCCAGCCCTGGGCTGAAGAGAGCTGCTGCCTCTGTGACTCATCAAAACCAACCAGCGTGTGTTCTGGAAGTAGATGCTTTGAGCAGGACTGAATCCCCCTGGCTGTGAACTTTAAACAGTGAGGCCAGTGGTGATCTGCGGCATCAATGGGGTGTGGAGAAGTCTGGTGAGAGGTCAGACATGAGAGGAGGAAACGCAAGGTGAATGAAAAAGTGCCTGACATGCAAAGGTGCATTGGCCATGCCTGATGTGTTAAGAGGGAGGGAGCTGAACAGTGACAATGTTGGGTGACTGTGTTTCCTTTGAAGTTAAATGTGCAGACTAGGGCCTGCATCCAGTGCTGTGGAGGGCATGGGGGTAGCTCTGTGCACACAGAGGCAAGAACAGGATAGGTGGTGGAGGCCAGGGCTGAAAGTGTGCAGGGTCTCTGTTATCAGTCTGTAACTTCTGAATCCTGACAGTCCAGGCTGGTCTGGAGCGGTCTATTCCCTGTGAGTCCCATGCTATCAGTGCTCTGTGGCCATCAGGGCTCCATGTGCTGAGGCAGACACGTTGTACTGCTCTGCAGTGGACTGGAAGCTTGTGGTTCTCTTTGGGGAAAACCCTTAGAAGATGTCAGTGTAGCGAACTCATTTTCTATTTTCTCAGGTTTTTTTTCTTGAATGGTAGGAAATGACTCAGAGTGCGTCATATGACAGATTGCAGCTGGGATTTCATCCCGTGCTCTTGCTCCAACCTTCTCAATGATCTCAGGTTAAGAGCTAGACTCCCATTCAGCTCTTCAGAAATGCTTTTTGGCCTTGTGCTGCTTGTCTGGATAAACTGCACACGTTTTCCCCCTGCACCCAGTGATGCTGGCTGCCCCTTTCTGCTGCCGCTGTACCCTGAGATATGCAGGGGAGCAGCATGAGGTGTGCAATGCACGTATAGAGTGGCCCAGCTGCACGCTGTGCCCTGTGGGGAATGCAGCCACCTCTGGGAGAGCACTGCTTTCCAAAGCTCTGCTGTTTTGATGAATGAATGACTCTAGTAGTACACGAGGTTTTGGGACACCCAGGCACTGTTGATCTTGTTTGATCTCTCAGCTCAGCTTTATGTGTTGGCAGAGTTTGCTGTGGGATGTGACCAGGCAATAAGCAAGGATGCTGTCTGCTTTGCCTTCAGTGATTGTTCTATGCTCTGGACCCCTTGCAGCTGAGATGCTGATCCCACTGTCACCTGCTTGGGGTGAAGAAGCACTGTCCCCAGCCAAGTCCCTGCTATCCCTCACCAGTACCAGGTGCTGCTGAGGCAGGATGGCAGAGCACTCCAAGTGGCAAGAGCTGGAGCTCTGGGCTCTGCAGCACTGGCAGCTCCTCCAGCTGGCTGGGAACCGGGAGTCTTTTCTGCAGTGCTCTCCAGGAAATGCCATTGGAATGACTTCCACTGCCGCTTCCTGCCCGGCCACAGCAGCATTCCTGCCGCTAGACCGTGAAAGATGCAAAAATGTGCTTCCAGAGCTCTGCTTTTCACCCCTTTTGCTCTCCTTCTCTGGGGCCCCGGCCTGTTTTCCTTCTGCCCCTGGGCGTGTGGTGCAGTTTGATTACGTTCCTTAGATCTGTGATTACAGCAGGCGCCTGCAAGGCAGAGCTGCCATCTCTGAGGCTGGCGCTGGCTGTGACTCAGGGCAGCCGCTTAACCCCGAGCGCTGCAGCACAAGGGGATAGCATTTCCTCCCCTCCCAGGGGAGCCTGTGGGAACTCACACTCGTAAAGCTCTCTGAGATGCTTTAATCCGAAGAGCCGTGGCTTTTAAAAAGCACCTGTGAAATTATTAACAAACTGTTCCTTACTGCTCTGTGTTCACAGCTGCTCTGGATAATGCTGGTCATCTTGATCATCCCGCCCTTGTGTAGAAGGGAGCCAGGTCCTTCCCTCAGCACAGCCCATGGTAGCTGCTGTGGGGCACTGCATCCCAGCCAGGAGGGCTGGGAAGGAGCAGCGTGCTCTGCAGCATTCTGAATGTGTCCGGAGTGCTCAGCTGGGAGCAGCTGGGTGTTCCTGTGTGTGTTGTCCATCTCCTGCAGCACTGATACTCATACAGCCCACACCAGGCATTAGCATGGTGCCATGCTCCAAGGCCTCTGCTCAAGCTTCTCTCCTTTCATTTCTACCTACCTGCTGCAGGCTACAAGCATAGCCCTTTCCTGACAGCACAAGGAGTATTCATCCAGCAGCTATTTCCCCACTAAGAGTGAAGCCAGAGCATTCCCAGAGGGAAGGGGAGGGCTGGGTATCAGTTGTACAAGTGCAGCTGAGCCGCTGAACTGAGAGCCAAGGGGATTGATGGTGGTTTCTGACATGGCAATGCGAAAAGGAGTGGGAGAGGCTGCCCTTCCCCTCTGGTGATCCCAGAAGGGGCTGTCTTGGAGGTGCTGCCTTTCTTCCTGGATGATTCAGGGTGAAAGTACACTCAATTCAGGGTGGCTGCTGGCTCGGAGTGGCAGGAAAGCAGCCACGTTCCTGCCCTTCTGAGAGGGATGTTGCCCTCAACCACTATTGTTCCGACTGAGTAAAGATGAAGGGTGATAAGAGGCATGAAAGGGAAGCAGTGTTCCTCTGTGCCAGGGCACTCCTTGGCTGGCTGCTCTGCCCTTGGACAGGGAAAGCCGGTCCCTCCTCCCTGTCTCCACCTGAGAGGGCGTGCAGAGAAGCGATCGCTGCTGCGAGATCTCTGAAGTTGTGTCAGGATGTCCTGGGGACACCCAGGGTTTCATCAGAGGATCCTGAGAGCTTCCCCTGCACGGCCTTGGCTGGTGGCTGTGCGTGGGGGCTCGGCTGGGGCTTGGGGGTTGTCGGCAGCCTCCAGGTGGGACACAGCATGCACTGCAGCACAGGGAGGTCGTGGGGGCCGGCGGGGGCCAAGCCGTTAGCAGATGGCCCCAGCTGGGGTTACCGGGGAGCAGGTGTGGGTTTCGGGAGGCAGTGTTTGAAGAGAGATGTCAGTTGTGAACCCGGGGGGGGGGGGGCTGAGCCGCAGCTTGCACGCCAGGGAGCTGTGACCTACTTGTGCTGTCAAAACGTTCCTTTTAGGGTTGTTTTTGGGTTGTTTTTGTTGTTTTGTTTTTTCTTTATTTTTAGGTATTTTGCTTATTTTATCTTCACGTTTAATTTAGTTAGAGAAAATTAAAAATAAAATTAAAAAAAAATAAAAATCCAAGGGCTGAGCAGTGCTGGGAAGGACTGCCTCCAGGAGGGAACGCCTGCTGCAGCTCCGTGCAGCCAGCATCCCTCCTCCGCCCCTGCCTTCCCTCGGACACGTGCGCACGTGTACCAGCCCAGTGCTGTCTCTCAGGATCTCTTTAATGGGAAACCCAGTGCACTCAGCACGGCTGTGTGCCTCCGGGGTAGCGAGGGAGGGAGGAGCGGCCGCGATTCAGAGCATTAACCAGAGCGGCTCCTGCGGGACTGCGGGAGCGCTGCGCTGTCCTGCTCTGCCCCCTCTGCCGATGGAAGCTGGGGAGCACGGTGTGGGATCTGCTACCGGCTCGGCAGCAGTGGTTGCTCTGGCTCTGTCTTGATAGCCGTTAACACGTCGTGTACGAGGAAGGGCAGTGAGATGTGTTCAAGCAAGGGGAACGTTCAGGGGTCTGTGATTCCCCTGGGGAGAGCTGCTTGAATTTATTGCATTATCCTCCTTCCTGCTCAAGCTTGCATTTCAGCTGTGTCTGCAGACATAGCTCTTGATTTAAGTAGATCCAATTAGCAGCTGGCTGCTGGCATTGGCTCAGGGCCGTCACCCTTGGGGTCAGGAGCCCAGGGCATACAGGCCAGGCTCACCTATGGGCACAGGGCTGCCTGAGCTGGGCTGGGAGTAGGGCTGCCCCACTGGCTTCATGCTGCTGGAGCTGCTGCCAGCCTGGGGCTCTCACAGCTACCATCAAACACTCCAAAATGCAGCTGCTTGGCAGCATGCAGGGCTCAGAGCAGGAGCACCAGAAGGGAGGCAAGAGCTGCTGAGTGGTCCTGCAGGGCCACCCAGTGACACAGTGCATGCTGCCTGTACCCGGTCCTGTCCTGCAGCTGGACTGCGTGCCCGAGCAGAGGTGGCTGCTGGAGCTGCTGTCAGTGTGGTGGTTGCTGCTCCAAGGAGAACAGAGCTTTCCTCCCTGCTGCAGGATGAAGGGCTGTTTGGAAAGCCAAGAGAAGAGGCTGTCGTGTAGCTGGCTGCGTCTGTGAGCAGCTAATGCCGTGCTCCAGCGGAGCAGGGCAGCTGTTGGTCCCATCTGCACGTTGCTGTGCTTTTATTATGACTTAGGCTGCAGAAGGTCGGGGACCTCACGAGCGTTGTGCAAGAGGAATGGTGGGTGGCAGGACGTGGCACTGCTGTGCATGAAGCTCGTGGCCTGGGCTGGGACGTGCAGGCAGGGTGTGTGTGTGCGGCCCCGGGCAGTTGTGGGTGACATAAGGCTTATGTGCTGAGAAAATGAGGGGTTGCTACCTGTGAATGGACGACCGCAGTGGTGCTGTAAGTGCTTCCATCCTGGAACACTGTGGCTCAGGAGCGTATTACACTTGTCAGAGAGCTAATGTCTTTTATTAGAGCAACTGACCTCATTTAGAAGCTTCCAGTGCACCAGCCAGTGATTATTTCATGCAACAGCACATATGGAGGAGCCCAGAGCAGAACATAAAGTCCTCTTCTCCTGCTGCACTGTTCTCGTACGTTTGCTGTATCAGCTCTGTCCTCTGCTTCTTCCCCTCGAGTCGGTGAGGATTTTGCTATAAGTGGCTCCACAGGCAGAATTATTTGAGATTTCATGTGGACTAACAGGAAGCGAAAACAGAATGAGCACATCTTCCTCCTCTTCCTGCCCCTCCACCCTTTCCCCTTTTTCATTCAAGTGCCATGTAAAGAATGCTGCAGCCTTGTGAGGCGCTCGGGATGCGGAGGGAAGCAGGGTGTGCTGCTGGGATGCTGGGGATGGGTGACTCCAGGTAGGACAGCCGGGGAGCAGGCACTGCGAGGAGTGCAGCCAGCACCACTCAGCAGGGCCTCTGGCTGGGGGTAGGGCTTGTGGCCAGGTCAGTTGCTGGGGAGAGCTGCGAGGATCACACCACAGCCCAGGGTGAGGGGAGCGTGGCTCTGCACCTGGGCACACGTGAGCACAAAGCATCGTTGGCACGGGGTGCCGTTGGGGAGAAGCAGATAAGGTGAAAACAGAGCTTTGTTCCCTGGGCGCTGCGGGAGCACGGAGGTGCTCTCCCTGTGTGCCAGGCTCGACCCAAGGAATCGCCGTGCAATTAAAGCAGGAGCATCCCCTGCCCCCGGAGCGTGCCCCTCGCACAAAAGGCGGGCAGGCTGCTGTGCCTGCCGGGGTTCAGACACCATCTGTCTGCTGGGGAGAAGCATCAGAGAGAGACCGTCTTTCCTTGGACTATTCGGCCTAATGCTCTTCGGAAAACAATCCCATTCCCAGCAGGTGCTAATCTCTTGAGTGGATCCGGCTCAGCCCACGTGCTCTTGGCTGTGCCTTTGTGCCGTGGGCTTGCGGCTCCCCGTGCCCTGAGCCTGCTGCTGGCCTGGGCTCCCGCACCCTTGGGAGCCCTCAGCCCGGTGAGTTCTGGGAGAAGCTCTGATGAAAGATGGATGCAAGTAGATTAGGCACTCGCACCGTCTCCTGCTTTAATACACATTAATGTTTCAGCAGATTTCTGAAACGGGAGAGCACAATTCCCTCCCCTGCATCTCTTGCTGCGTGCAGCAGTCTCTGGGGCAGGGAAAGGGGTTACAGCTGTCTTCCGAGCCCCTTTCATGTATTTGGAAAACGCTAAAATTGTGCTGAATGGTGTGGGGTTATTGCAGGTTCCCTGGAGCTGGTGATGAAACCAGTTTGACAGGAGGCTGCCGCGGCGAGGATTAGGGCTGGAATGTGCTGCTGAGGGTTTGTTTCTGCTTAGGGAAGAGCTGGCTCCAAACCCGGCGTGCGCTGAAGCCCTGCAGGTTCGGCGGGGCAGGGCTCGGTGCGGGGCTCAGCTCGTCGCCCTGCGGAGCTGCGGGTCCATCCGCACGCACAGCCCCGCAGCTCTGCGCCCCGAGCGGGCGGGCGGCATTCCCGGCCATTGTCATGGAAATCGGCAGCTGCTTCCCTGGAGGTCGGCATTTGCATAACACAGCCTCGTCCCCGGGGCGTGCAGCTGCGCTGTGTCCGTCCCCACGGCCCTTCCCCATCCCCAGCCCGGAGCTGAGGGGCTGGAGAAGCTCAGAGCGGCGCCTGGATGGCAGATCTTGGCACGATGCGCGCCGGTCGGGGGCTCAGGCTGTGCTCCGTGGGGTGACACCGCTGCCCTCCTTTGCGGCCTGGGCTGAAGATGGGGCGGGACGGGGGCATCCCTGCTTGCTGTGAGCCTGGGGTTGAACCTTCTTGGATAGTGGGGCATTGGGGACCTCCAGATGGCTCTGGCACATTCAGGGACCTGCTGCACCCGCCGTACCCACTGAGCTGTGTTTACAGGATCCCACTGGCA
Organism: Tympanuchus pallidicinctus; assembly: GCF_026119805.1. Classification (NCBI taxonomy): domain Eukaryota; kingdom Metazoa; phylum Chordata; class Aves; order Galliformes; family Phasianidae; genus Tympanuchus; species Tympanuchus pallidicinctus. The sequence continues at coordinate 3,890,619 of NW_026294722.1, forward strand.
GCCTTTGGGAATACTCATGTTTTCCATTTTTCTGAACGACCTCAGCAGCCTCCCCCCCCCCCCCCCGTGCTTCACCTACAGGTTTGCACATGCCAGTCCCATGCAGTGAGCTGGCAGCCCACAGGGGCTCTGGGAACAGGTTGCTGCCGACGCGAGGCTTTGTTCTGCTGTGCACTGAGCTGCTGCCTTTCTTTCTGCACGCCTGTCTCCTTTCTGAGCACAAAACTGTTCCCAGCATCTCATTAACGAATGTCTGTTTGCCCAGATGACTCCGCTCCTGGCCGTAACCTCTTAGCAGTGACACAGCTGTACTTACAGCTAAGGTACAACAGAAACAGAGCGCCTTGTTTTCAAGTGAAACATTGCCTCGTGATGAGGATGTGTGGATCGGGAGTCAGATGCTGTGGGTCACGCTGCTGGCTCATGCACAACCCCAAGCAGAGCACTTAACCTCGCTGCACCGCTTTCAATCTGCCTGGGAGCGGTGTGGGCTCATCCCGCAGGAGGTTTCAGAGAGAGCCAGCTCATTTTTCATCAAGCACAATAAGGTTCTGAGCTGGGAAAGCCTTTTGTGTGGGGCTGCCTCAATAGGTGCATGCTTGTGGGATGGAGCGCAGGTGGGGGCTGTGACGTGCAGCTGGTGCTAGCAGCCAGGCTCTGCTCTGCTCCGTGCACACAAAGCACAGCCTTGGTGGCAGTGGGACCCCATCGGTGTTCAGGGCACAGGGAAGCCTTCTGCCTGCTGCCAGGGTCCCCGTGTCAAAGCTGCACCACGTGGCCCTGGCTCACTACGAGCAGGATCCTGGGCCTGGCTGCTTCTCAGCACCTCAGTGCCTGCCACAAAAGGAAGCCTGGGGTACCCGAGGTGCAGCTGCCCCTTCCCCTCCTTGCAGGGGAGCAGATGGGGATTAATTGCTGGCATCTGCTGCCTTCACCTCCCTTCACAGCTCAGTGTTACTGAATCCTCTTTCCCAAAGTCTTGCAGCTTATCTTGAAAGAGGAACCTGGTCTGTTTCGCTCGCCATGAATGGGATCCAGTGACTGTCGTCCCCGCTGTTCATCCTGTGCTGCTGAATGAAGGCAACTGGCCTGGCGTGTGGAGCAGCAGGAGTCTGAAACTCGGGCTCTTCCCCATTTTCAGGCCTGTCCTGAGTGCTATCTCTGCTCAAGCTCGAATCTCCTTAACGTGCTGTCAGACCCAAGACAGAGAGCACTTGGAGTTGAACCCATTCATGTTTTCCATTTGCTGCAGCCTGCCGGTCTGTGTTTGAAGGGCTGCTGCACCCTTCTTGGGGGCAGCATTTTGAGGTGGGTGGGTGGCAGTTTGAGTCACTTCATGAGGTCCCGAGCCTTCTGGCTGCTGGCCCAGGAGAGGCTCTGCATGGGGCGGCACGGGGCGCATGCAGCAGGAAGCTGCAGCAAGAAAAAGGGCTGTCCTTCCTGAGAGCTTCAAAACTGGGGATTGCCTCAGCGAGGTAAAACCTCTGCTGTTTCCTCACTGCCTGGGCCAGAGCATCCCCTCTGTGTCACAGGGATGTGACGGGGTTGGGGCAGTGGAACGGCCTGTGCTGGGGCCGGAGATTGTGACACCGACGTGCTGTTGCTACCATAGTCCTCCTTCTGAGCAACTCAGGAATTCCAAATATTTCCTCTCAGATAAAGGTGACTGGGGGAGGCCAGGATTATCTGGACGTGTCTGGACAAGCCTCAAAATCCAAACACGAGGCCAGAATGGTCAGAATTGATGCTCCATCGGAGTGCTGGACTTCAGGCGCAGAGTGGAGGAGGTGTGGGGTGGGGTGGGAACCCAGCAAGATGCTTTTCCCTAACCTTCAACCCCCCCAGGCTGGGAGAGATGAGGCTTCTACCTGTTTTTGCCACAGCCCTTGCTCCAGGATTGCTATTCCCAGGGCACACATCCGGGATCACAGCTGTGCTCTGTGGCAGGACGGATCCCCAGGCCCCTTATCCATGCTGCAGTGACCCCAGGGGAAGGGAGGGGGTCCTGTCCCATCCCCCCCCCCACCACACTCAGCTCCTATCCCGCTCTTCTCCTGTAGCACCCGATAGTTCACCATATGCATTTATCTCTTCTTCAGCAAACACTTCCTTTTCTTAGAAACAGGCTCTCCAAAGCCTGTGCTTCTTGGAATTGCCTTTCCCCAAGCTGCGAGGTACATACCAAAGAAAAGGGAGCCTCAAGGGATGGGATGCTGTCCTGTCCCCCCTCCGGCCTTGGGCCTTCTCCCTGTGACTCTTTTTTCTCACCCTTGTGGGAGGCTGTGGCTCAGAGGTGCTACCATCTGTGTGGCCCCTGGCACCTCTGTGGCCTCACTGGGTACACTGGGGACATCTCTTTCCATGCCCCAGGAGGACGCTGAGGAGCAGGGACAGAAGCACTTGGCGCTGGGCTCAGTGGCACCTGCCTTAAGGAATATCTGAGCAGTGAGACTTTTTTTTCTAGAGAAGATATCTTGATGTGCACAGCATCTTTCTTTTGACCCGAGTGCAGCTGCAGCATGGAGTGCTTTGTGTGCAGCTGGGACGTGACCCAGGGGATGGAGCTGGGGGCCACAGCACGGGGGTGCATTGGGGCTGCTCTGGTCAGTGCTGTGTCTGCTGTCCTGCTCCCTGTACCCACTGGTTCCCATCAGTTCTTCTACTTGCCACATTCTGTCACCACTCCTCTGCTTGTCACCACCTATCAGCAGAAGGATTTCCTATGCTGTAATTAAAAATATCCCCTCCATTGGTTTAGGCTCTCCTCTCATCCATCTCTATGTGTTTCCACAGCCTTCCTACTGAGACTGCTGAGCAGAGCTGGGAGCAGCTGCTCTGGGCAGCACCTACACGAACCAGTGGCTGTCAGCTGCTGGGTGGGAGAGCTGTGTGGCCAAACAGGGGAAGCAAGACAAGCTGCATGCATTGTAGTGCAGCACCTTGATGTGCAACAGCTTGCTGTGCAATGCAAACGTGTGGCAAGGTGAAAGACCAGGCAGGAATGCTGTCCCAGCCTTGGAACACTGTGGTGAGGCGTGACACCAGCACAGTGCCAGCCAGGCTTATCTCTGCTTTTCCAGAGCAGCTGCTTACTGGAACTGCATTCACTTATCAGGGAGCAGAGACCTCGCTGGGAAGATGGCTCAAGGTACAGCACTGCCAGCCCCTGGCTGAGGCTGAGCTGCAGGAGGTCCCAAGGCCAGAGGTACACAGCCTGTAGCCCTGGGGCTCCTGCTCAGCTCTGATAAACCAGTGCAGTGAAGTTCCCTGCGGCCTGCCTTGTTGCTGACCACAGGGCCCTGCACTTATCCTTGGTCTTGCAGGGTGATATCCAGGTCCTTGGCATTCTGCTTCCTCTTGGTTTTGCAGGGTCAGTGGTGCAGGGCAGCAGCACTTTGCTGCACGGTGACATCTGCCCAGTTCTGGCTGTGGCTGGGGATGCAGGGCTGGAGAGGCCGGCTTGGCTGGGCCAGGCTGGAGCAGCTGCATTCCTGGGCTGGTGCTTGGCCACACTCCCACAGCCTGGGGGAAGGCAGGGCTTCTTGTCCAGCTTTACAGCAGCAACTTGCACAACCCAAGTGCAAAATGCAGAGAGTGCTGCAAGGTGACCCAGAAAGGACAGGGGAGCAGAGGGATCGTGAGGCCCTGGACACAGTGACGCTTGCGTTGCGATCCTGGGCTGCGGCCATGCTGCTGCTTCTCAGACTTCAGTGGCAGAGTGCAGCCTGACACCGGCTCCGTTTGTCTCCTGCAACGATCACGCTTTGATGCTAATTTTAGAGCCTTGTGGTATTCTCCTTGAAAATCTTTCCTGGCATCGACTTCTCTCATGGCCAGTCCTGTGCTTCCCCCCCTGTCCTGTGTGCATAATTCAGAGCAAGGAAGCACACGGCGTCTGTCATCCGCTCGGTCCCCACCAGTGCTTTCCTGCCTGTGGGAGCCTGGCAGCCTTTCTGTCAGTAGGGCGGTGAGGCCCTGGCACTGCTGCCCAGAAAGCTGTGGGTGCCCCATCGTTGGAGGATGGGGCCCTGGGCAGCCTGAGCTGGGGGGGGAGGCAACCAACCCGTGGCAGGGGTTGGGGACTGGATGAGCTGTAAGGTTCCTTCCAACCAACCATTCTGTGACTCTGTTTCCCGGGATGCCTTTTCCAGCTTTGTGTAGGAGAGCCCCAAATCGTCACAGCCTGCACTGTGGCTGAGGAGTGGGCAGCAGAGGTGAGGGAGCCCTGTGAGCTCTGGGATTGAGGGCCGGCTGTTCTCCAGCGCCCCAACCGCCCTGCTGCTCGCTGCTGGCACTGCAGCCCCATTCCTTCTCCCTGCTCACCGCTCTCTTCTGCCCACAGGAGCGCTTTGTGGACCTGTATGGGAATAACGCTGCTGCCGAGCTGAGGAAGGGCCAGGAGACCTTCAACAAATGGCTCCTGACCGGGGCGACCGTGGCCGGAGTGCTTCTGCTGGGATCCCTGCTGAGCCGCAAGTGACCCCGTGGTTGTGTCCCCTGGCACCAGGACGGCTGCGCCTTCACCGCCACATCCACCACCCAGCTCCCGAGCACCACCACCACCACGGGGCCCCCACCCCGCTCCACGGAGCTCCTTCCCTTGCGCCGCCAGCTCCTTTTATTGTAGCCCCTCTCATTTACCGTTCCGTTGTGTTTTAAAGGCGCTGAGAGCCATGCAGCACTTCAGCCAACAGCTCCCAGTGCTGGGCAGATCCCACCAGTAGTGGCTAGAAGGTGTCCCAGCCCTGCAGGATCCTTTAGATCACTTTGAAAAGAATAAACAGACTTATTTTTGCATGTGTGAGTGCGTGCGTGTGTGTAGATGTGTCACTAATATAAAGTTCCCCAGCCAGAGCAAGGATCTGGGCTCCAGCTTCCAGCAGGGTTCCTGCTACCAGCCCTGCCCTGCTGCAGCAGCCTGGCCACCACAGGGACAGGGCTGAGCTTTGCCATCCCTGTCAAATCTCTCGATTGTCCCCTGCTCGCCTGGCACTGCAGTGAGGCAGAGGGCACTGGGAGAAGGCTGATGGTGAGTAGCCCCAAACTTGCCTGGCAGCCCCAGAGCCTCTGTCCCCTGCACCTACACCAGGCACAGAGCTGTACCTCCTCCTCTTAACCCCCTCTTCCTCATCCCCCTCCCTTTGCTCAGAGTTGCTGTGTGGCACTGCATGCCCTCCTCTCTGCCCCACGTCCGTCCCTCCCCACGCACCCCACGCCAGGACCCCGCTTCGCTGTTGCATTGGAGCCGGGATGGAGGCAGGGGAATTGAGGAGCACTTCCCCTTCCTGCAGACACACAGCCAGAATGGGGGGGGGGGTGGCACAAGGGGCTCACCTGTGGGACCACAGCATCCCAGCAAACGCAGGAGCACGAAATGGGTGTAAAACAGCCAGGGGATCAGGACCCCACAGGCAGCAGACAGCACAGGATGAGGCTCTTGTACATCCCTGGGACCACAGCAGGGGAACGGCTGGGGAAGGCGAGAGCCTATGGGACCAATGTAATGTAGAAGCCAACCCCAGAGGTGGGAGCAGGGCTGAGCGGGGGGCAGAAGCTGAGGGCCGGTGGCCACATTCTCCCAGCTGCTGCTGGTCCCCAAAGCGCAGGCAGTGGGGTCCCTGCCCTGTGGTGTGGCTGTGACGGATGTGTGAAGTGACAGAGGTGACCACACTGCTTCCTCAGGAGCAACTCCTCATCCCTGGGAGACCACCAGGGCCCCCCGGCTGTCCCGGTGGGCTGGGCTGTGTACATAGCGCCCGCGCTCTGCTGTACATATCCGAGTAGTTTTTATTCATTTGTGAATACTCTAATGCTATTTTTGTTATCTGTACGTCTGTATTTATGTGTGGTGCCACGCTCTGCAGAGGGCTGGGGCCGGGCTCCGCTGCTGATGGAGCACTCGAGAGAGAGGGGTGTGAGTGGGGTGTCCTCCAAGCCCCGCTCCCCGGCCCTGCGGGGCGAACGCTGAACGCTTTGGTTTGCAGGTGGAGGTGAGCCCACAAATAAACTCTGTGATTGGAGCTGGTGCTGTGTTTTTTGAGTGTCACACTGCGGGGCTTCATGCAGGGCTGCCCTGTGGAGGGGGGGAGGGAGGGTGGGCAGAACAGGAGCCGAGGCACCGGGCTCTGTCCCCATTGGGGTGGGGGTTACAGCTGTGCCCGGGGTTGCTGGGCAGGGTTGGAGCACACACAGGACCGGGGCACGGTGCTGCCTGCTCCCCATCCGGCACAAATCCATGCTCAGCTCTTCTGCTTCTCACTGGGATCGGGCTCCTGTGTCCGTCCTCGTACTGTGCCCCCACTGCCAGGACAACGGAGCATAGCTGGAGGTACCCTGGTAACCCCTGCTGGGCTGGGGGTTGCTCTTGAAGCCGTAAGAAGGGGAACGCAGGGCTCGGAGAGGCAGATTGCTGCGGAGCCCGGCCACGGAGACCCCACCTCGTCCTTCATCCCCTCCGTTGGTTCTGCGGAGCCCCCGAGCGCGGCGCTGCGGGTGGATGCTGTAAGCCCGGGGCTGAGCGCTCCCTGCTCCCGGAGCCACGGGCACGGGCTCCCTCGCGCGGGCGAACCGGGAGCTGCTCGACGGCATCGCGACACGAGAGGGCTGCGGGACCCCCCGAGCACCTCCTCAACTCAGTGGGACCGGGGGGGCACCGAAGGCACCGGGAGGCACGAAGGCCCGTCCCCACGAGCGGGTGCCGCCGTCCCCACGGAGCACCACGCGGTAATGCGGTGGTGACGGCTCCGTGCGGGGCTGGCAGCGGGACGAGGCACACACAGCCAGGCTGAGCCACACTGCCAGCTTTAATCCCAGCCGATGGGGTATAGGACCCACTGCTCAGCCGAGGCTGTGAGGGTATAAGATGCCAGTGGGATGGGGAGAGGGATGGGGATGCAATACAGCGTACAGTGCCAGCATCTTCCCACGCAGATGCAGGTCTCAAGGCTTGTAGTGCAGGTCTGTGGCGATGAGCACGAAGCCCTGCGTGGAGAGACGGGTAAGAGAAGGGCATGGTGGCACAGGGACAGGGGTGAGGGGACAGGGGTGGCACCCACCTTGTGCAATGACAGGCGTGGGTGCAGCAGGGTGATGCCATGCGGGGTGGGCAGCGGGATGCCGGGACGGAGCCGCTCTGCAGGGATAGCAGAGCTGTGAGTGGAGTGGCACAGGGATGTTGGGGGTTCAGGAGGAAGGGGACACAGCACTTACTGTTGGCCCAGGGCACCCCAAACAGCCACAGCCCAAACTTCAGCATGTTCTCCAGCTTCTCCACCTGTAGGACATCCATGAGCGCAGCCAGAACATCTCCCTCAGCCCCTGGCCCCATGCAGGGTGTTGTCCTCACCCCCCCCCCCCCCTCCTCATCCACTTGTGGCCCCATCACCACCACTCACCTGCAGTGGGCCCACGTACGACATCACCTGCACCACGCTGAGGCTGAGAGGAGAGAGAGGAGTCAGCATCAAGCGCAGGGATGGGGCTGTCCTCTCCATAGGGCAGGAAGGGGCTGAGGACTGGGATAGAGTTTGAGCAGCAGGGCAGTGGGCACAGGTGAGAATCAGGAGAAGGATGGAGTCGGAGCCGATGACACGGACCCAGGGATGGGAATAGCCAGAGGTGGAGTGTGGGGTCAGCTCAAGGAGCCTGGACACAGCACAGGGCTGGGGACTCACCTCTTCAGCCCCACTGTGCCCCCCAGCCTGTTCCCAGCAATGGTTGGCTTCCCTGTCACATTGACATCCTGCAACAAGAGGAGAGGTCAGAGAGACCGGAGCAGCGCCAGCATCGATCCCGCACGGCCCCAGCATCACCTCGTGCCACCCAGCACGGCCCCAGCACACACAGCCCCCAGCCCCAGTGCTGTGGCAGCCTGGCACTCACAATATTCAGCAGAAAAGCAGGGACTCGGGTGGCATTGGGCAGCACCACGAAGGCCTCAGCAGAGCCGAAGAGAGCCCCATGCAGGGCGTTGGGATGGCAGGAGAGCAGGGGCTGCCGGCGGGCCCAGAGGTGCAGCTCCACAGGGCGGCTGGGGAAGTGCTGCTGCAGCTGGCAGAGCGAGGGCAGGGCTGGCACCGAGCTGCCATGGCACTGCCAGCACCCAGCAGCACCACAGCCAGGGAGTGACAACACAGCCCATCCTGCCCACATCCCAGCTGCATCCCATCCTATGTCTCATCTTCCTGCATCACAACACAGCTATGTCCTGTCCCAGCTGCATCTCATCCTGAATCCCATCTCTCCCACATCCCACCCTATGCCTCAGCCTGCCTGCACTCCATCCCAAACGTCCCATCCCTCCCACATGCCTTCCCATGGCCTCATGGCCCCCCCCCCACGCCCACCTGCGGGGCGAAGCTCCCCATGCTCTCTGTGTTCAGCTTCAGGGGGAAGCGCCGTGGGAGCTGAAAGGCAACAGAGGTTGGGGTGATGTGGGGGCACAGGGGCACCACGGCCAGGACCCCAGGGGGCAGCAGCTCTGCCCTCACCCGTACCATCTCAGCAGTGATGTTCCTGCGCAGAGCTCCGGCTGTGAAATACACAAAGGCTGCAGTGTTGGCGACGAACTCGGTGACAGCCACCAGCAGCATGGGCTCCTGCAGCTCAGGCAGCTCCACAGGCTGTGCTGAGAAAGGGCTCTGCCACCGCCCACGTACCCCAAAGAACTCTCCCTGCGAGGACAGACACAGGGATGATATTTGGATTGATGAATGTGAGGCCCAGCCCAGTTCCATGTGCGATGGCTCTACCTTGAGGTCAACGTCCCCGTGCTGCTTTGTGATCGCTGGCTGTCCCAGCAAGGAGAGGTCAATGGCAGCAAAGGGGTCAAGCTGAGCAGACACTGCAGGGTGGGGGGGACACACAGGGAATGAGCCAGACCCTCGTGTCCCACCAGCCCCCAGTCCCACTGCCCCCTCTCCCCACCCACCTCGCACGTTCTTCAGGCTGTCCTGCAGCCTGCCAATGCCCTTCTGGATCTCGACACAGAGCTGGAAGCAGAGCAGAGCGTCAGGGAGGCTCAGGGTAGGGGTCCCTGAGCTCCAGTCCAAGGCACAGGGGCAGCACTGGAGTCACCAGCCGAGCTCACCTGCTTGTTGAGCTGCTGCCTCAGGGTTCTCTGGAGCAGCGGCACCAGGAGGTTGTACAGCCAGCTGTGGGGCACAGAGCAGGCGCTCAGCTCACCTCCCCAACACACCCCCGAGCCACAGCAGGAGCAATGGAGTGACGGTCACCTCTGTCCCTGGTGGAACTCCAGATGCAGGTCGGTGCCGCGGGCGTCACAGCCGGCAGCCCACATGGAGGGCTGGCCCTGCTCATCAGCACCCAGCCCCAGCAGCACAGCCACCGCCAGGTCCCTGATACGCAGCCGCAGCGAGCCGCTGTCCTGCCTGGGGATGGCACAGCTGAGCACGAGGATAGAGGTGGCCCTGTCCCTGTCCTCACATCCCGGCCCAGCGAGGACTCACCAAGCACCCAGCTGTGCTCGCCAGGTGGCACTGAGCTGGATCCGGGCATGCTGCACTGTCAGCTGCACACCCACATCCTCAGCAAAGTCCACGGTGGAGTCGTTCATCTGCAGCTCGTGGATGTGGATCCTGCACACAAGGGGTGGCTGGGTCTCAAAGCAATGCACCGGGGATGGGGAAAAGGGACAGGGTTGGACGTGGAGATGGGCATTGAGATGGGGATGGGGAGGGACATGGAGATGCAGACAGGGATGGGGATGAGACGAGCACACATGGGCAGCTCTTACTGAGGCACGGTGTAGTTGAGTCTCCCCAGGAATGGGGCCTGGTAGGAGCCCTGTAGGTTCACATCGTGCTCCTTCTGCAGCAGCGAGCGGAGCAGATCCAGCCCAAAGCTCCGGCCTGGGGCAAAGCAGGGAGCTCAGGGCTGGCACAGGGGCACCCAGAGTCCCTCCAACACCCATCCTCAGCATCTGCGCGTGGTTCCTAAAGGCCCCACCACCACCAGCACAGCCCAAGCAAGTGCAGACACCTACCATATTCCAGAGCGCTCCGGGTCACCCGGCCCTTGATACCAGGGCTGGAGGTGGAAGTGGGCACGCAGGCAGCCATCAGGAGCAGGAGGCACAGCCACATCCCCAGGGTTGCACCGCTCAGCAGGTGGACACGGGTTGGGAGACTCCCACTGGCACCAGAACATCTGCAGGGCCTTGGAGCTGGAGCAGAGCACATGGCTGAGAGCACCCAGCCGACGCGGAACCCCCAGCATCCCCACCAGCTCAGGCCTTATATCGGGGCACATCGACTGACATCAGCTCCCGTGCGCACATCGGGGCCACCGCGGTGCTCCAGCCACCAAAAGCCCAGCCTTGCCCAACGCGTGAGTCAGAGGGGAAGCCAGTTCCCCTGCTGTTCCCCGTTTGCGCCTCTCCTGGGAGCGCAGGAAGGAGAGGGTCCCACGCGTCGTCACTTCTGGCTATAGGCTGCACGGGGACGGGGACACCACCACAGCCCTGCCCTCGTGTCCCAGCGAGAGGGGACAGCACACAGGGACGTGTGGGGACCCAGCAGGGCCTCCGCGCCCTGCCTAAGGACAACTGAGGAACAGGAAGATGGGACAACGTGGGCCTGGGGATGGGTTCAGCCTTTGTGTAACCATTCCCACCTCAGGAGGGTTCTGGGTCATACAGGGTCAGGGAGCCCAGGACACGGCTGACAGCCCCAAGCACAGGGTGACGGGAAGGCAGGGCCAGTCAGAGCGAGAGCAGAACTCTGTGGTCCTGCTGAAAGCCCCGGCGGGCGGTGAGGAGCTGAGCTCTGAACCCACTGCAGGCAGGGAACAGCCCACTCCCATCCAAGGAAATCCCCCGCGGGGATGGGGCAAGGGGCTGCATGGGGGGGATGCTGCTGGCCCAGAGACAACGAGCGGCCAGGAACGTGGGCACACACCCACAGCCCGGCTGCAGTGCACACTTCTTGGGTCTGGGGTCCCACCCTGGCATTGTATGGGACACAGACCCCTGGCCAACCGCTGCTGAGCAAACCACAGCCCCATACAGTGCACCTTAAACCTCTTGCCCTCTTCCTCTGGGCACCCATAGCTGCGTCCCCTAGGCCAACCCAGCCACCAGCACCATCCCAGCACCCCAGCTCGGTGCCATCCTGCCCCTCCGACCCCAGGTGCCCCATGCCCATCCTCACCGTGGCCAACAGGGGCAGCAGGTCCCATGGTGGGTCCACTTTCCTTGTGAGTGGCAGCGGGCAGCAGGGACCTGTGACGCCAATGTCCATCCCGGGGTGGACGGGCTGGTTGGACCGGAACATCACCCATGTCCCCGTGTCCCTAATCCCTTCCGGGATGAGTCAGGCACCCACCGCAGCACCCAGGACCTGTTGGGTGCCCGCAGGGGCCAGGCCCTCCCTGGGGCTTTCCCACAGATGCCGGCGTGGATGCATCCGGCACAGCGGCACGTGGCAGCACTCAGCCCAGCCCTGCTGGCCTCATCCCTGCCCTCTGTCTCTTCTCAGCGGTGCCCGCCCTGTGTCCCTGCCACAACACGTCCCTGTGCCTCAAACCAGGAGGATGCCACGTGGCGATGGCACCGAGCAGGGTGGGAGCAGAGGACTGGGACAGTGGGAGCGGCGACACGCAGAGCTCCGCTCCCCATGGTGATACACGGAGAGACCAGGGCCAGAACCCCATCAGGCAGTGCTGAACCCCCCTCCAGGGCAGCCCCCGCCCGGGTTCGGCCGTGCAGTGCGAGCAGATACCGGGAGAGGGAACCAGAGCTGCGGGAGCAGAGTGCTGGAAAGGGATCGGGGAGGTGCTGGGAGAGAGGCGGGACAACGAGTGAGTGCAATCCCAGGGACCCGCTTCCCACATGCCCCGCTGCTGGCATCAGGTGGGCTCGGTTGGGCCACATCCCAGTTCCCTGCATCCCTCGCTCTGCTGGGAGGGACTGGTTGTGCTGGAAAAGTGCACACACAGCTGTGAAGGCAGCACTGTGCAGCGGCACTACTGGCCACACACAGGGATGGGACTGCAGGAGCGATGTGGGTCCCATATTCCCACTATTCCCATCCCAACCAGAGTGGGACACACAGCCATCCCCTCATCAGGGGCACAGCAGAGTACCGTGGGTATGAACACCTGGAGTCAGCCTGGGGGATGCAGCTGGAGCTCCCAGAGCCCGGGTTGTCCCCCAGCCCTGCAGGCTGTTCCAGGATACACCACACCCAGCGTGAGCACCCAAACCTCTCCAGTGCCACCGTAGTTGCACAACCGTGTCCAATGCAATTTCCTTCACCAGGAACGTTGCTCATGCCCTGACCACGATCCCAGGGTGAGCAGCAGCTGCACGGGCAGCGCCACAGCATCCCAGGCACAACAGCTGCTGCCGCAGCTCCAGGCAGCACGTGGGGAATTGTCCCACGCAGTGTCCCCTGCCCAGCTGCTGGAGTGACTCACAGGTGACAGCATGTGAGTCATGGGAGAACCACGGGCATCCCTGTGGGGAAGCGGGGCGAGGGCAGGCCCGGGAGTTGCCCGACAACGGCCCAGCTGCAGCTCAGCCCTGCCCCGAGGTGAAGGGACCCAGGTGGGCTCGGAGCCCTGAGCCCGGCACCCACCTGCAGGGGGCAGCTCCAGGCCTTGCTGCTGTTTCCCACGGCGACAACAGAAGTGGGAGCCTCTTTCTCTCCAGCCCAAATCTTAGCCTCAAACCACGCCAGAACCCAGGGCAGATTAAACAGCAGGACATGATGGTCTCAGGGCAAAGCCACCGGCTCCGCAAGCACGGTGCTGGGACAGGGATGTGACATCTGCAGTCCCAGCGGCGCATCGCAGAAAGCCCCAGCCAGCAGCCTGCACCCCAAACCCCCCACCAGGAAGCTGTGGCCGCCCCAGGGGGAAGCAAGGAGCCAGCCCAGAGCCTCCGGCACCGCAGGGTGCACAGGAAAACCCACGGCCAGCTCAGGATCTGGGAATCCAGGTGCTCCCTGCTCCATCCCAAGGTTCCCCTTCCCCAGCTCACCCCGGGACGCCCCAGCACCACCACCATAGCCCAGCCCCAGTGCTACCACACCGCGTGCAAACAGCCCACACCAGTGCAGAATGGCTCCTAGTGGTTTGATGCTCCGTGTCCAGACCCCCCTCCCTACCCCCCCCCCCACCACCACCACAGCAGCCCCATGCAGTGCCACCACGAGGAAGAAGCTTGCCTGGTAATCAGGGCTTGTTTAATAACAAAACTCCAGCTATTGTAGAACAATATTCTCCAGCATCATTGTAATATACAATACAGGGAATGCTCTCAGCAATCTGAGAAGGTTACGAGCCGCGGCCGTCGGCTCCGTAGGGGCGTCCATTCCGTGCACTTCGGCACAGCCCACAGCTGCCGGTCCGGTCCGTGCGCGGGGGGCCCCGTTCGGGTCCGTGGAGGTCTCTCTCAGCGGCACAATATGCGGTCGGCAGCGGCCATGCACGGAGCCTGCAGAAGGGGAAGCGGGCGGTCAGCGTGAACGGGGCTGGCACAACAGGACGGGGCACAACCGGAGGAGAACCGGGAGAAGCGCAGAGAGAATGGGAACGTGACCCTGGGGTCGGGAAGGATTCGGAAGGGCTGCACTCACCTCAGGAGGCTCAGCAGCAGCGGGGGGCCGGGGAGGGCCGGGCTGCAGCGCCAGCTGCAGGTCCCAGATGTAGTCGATCACATGCTGCAGGAGCTCCACTTTAGAGACCCTCCGGTGCCGCGGCAAGGTGGGCACCAGCGCCCGGAGACGCGAGTAGCAGCCCTTCATGTCATACAGCAGCGCGGCGGCCGCCTGCTCAGCAGCTACAGCTCCCGGGCCCGGCCCACAGCGGGCGGCTTCCCCGGGCCGCACGGCTTTCAGCGCCCCACCGGGACCGGCGGGCAGAGGCGAAGGAACGGCGGCAGCGACCTTCATGTCGAGCGGCGGCGATGGGACCCTGCGGGCGGCCGTGGGAGCTCTGCGCTGCGCAGCGCCAATTATAGAGCGCCGCCGACGGGGGGGCGGAGCCTCGTGGCGAGCGACGACCAATAGCAGCGCAGAGGGGGCGGAGACAGCCGCGCCAGCCCCATTCATTCGCCCCGACCGGCAGCGCCTTAAAGGGTCCGCAGCCTGGAGAATGGAGTTAGGGGGTGCTCAGAAATGCGAAGGGGGTTCTAGGGGGTGCGGGTCCTCTCAAGGTGCGGGATACAAGCAGGCACCGCCCGTCCCGCCCCGCCGTAGTCCCATCGGCAGTGACCCCGTGGCCTCCGGGCGCTGTGTCTCCCTGCACCCTCCCGGGATCCTCGCATTCCCGGTTCCACTCAGCCCAGCGCACCCTCTGCACCCCAGGACACGCAGCCCCGCGCTTCCCGCAGCCTCTCTCCCTCTTCTCCTTCTTCTCCCTCTCCCAGCCCTGCCGACCCCACGCGCTCACTGCAGCCCCCAGGGCCCCGTGTAGCCCCCCCCCCTCCTCCCGCCTCCCCAGACCGTTAGACGCCAGGGCCGTGACGTCACCCATTCATAAAACTCCGCGCGCTGTCAGCGCGGCGCCGCGCGGGCGGTGCCCATGGCGACGGGGGCGGAGTGGGGCGAGGGGGGGGGGGCACCTGCAGCCCGACCCGGGAACGGGACACGGCCACCCCCACGGAGACACGGGAACGCGGGAACACGGCCACCCCCATGGGGACACGGAGACACCCAGCTCGAGGCGCCGGTGAGCGGCACCTGGGGCCGGTTGGGCGGTGGAAACCTTCGTGCGGTCTGAAGACGAAACAGAAACCCAGTCCCTGCCCTAAAGGGCTTCCGATCTAAGCGTTAATTAGCGTTAATGATCGCTACCTTAGCTCACACCTGCAGGGAGGTGCGGTCACGGCTTTGCGGGGGCCGGGCAGCACCGAGCGGGGCGGCTGCGTGGGGACCCCCCCCCTTCCCCCGGCACAGCTGCGGGCCTTCCGGGCACCGTGCGGGCAGCGCGGACAGGTGGGTACGTAGGTGTGTGCGCACATGCACGAGAGGTTCACACGCACAAAACCTCGTAGATGCACACACACATGCACGTACGTGGATGCAGAAACACGCGTGGACAGACGCACGTGCATACAGCAGGTACGCTGTGCGGGGGGTCGGTGCGCAGGCGTTGCTGTGGCTGCAAGGGGCCGCGCCGTCCTGCCCTCGTGGCAGGGGTTTGTTGTAGGTCAGACCCCCCCCTCCTCCCCCCTGCGTCCATCCCATGGCTCCGCGCAGAGCCGCAGCAGCCTTCCCTGGATCGCAGTGAGTTAAAGGCCTCCCCTCATCCTCCTCCTCTGCAAACAGGGAGCAGTCCTGGAGAGCGCTGCACACAGAGGGCCTTTAACCCCATCACCTTCGGCTCTGCCCTGCCAGCCTGGCTGTGAGAGCCGCATCCCCCAGTCCCTCCATCCCTCTGCCCCCTCCACCCCCACCCCGCCGCCTTTGTCAGCACCTCCAGCCCTCTGTCACCATCCCTCTGTCCCAGTGCGGTTCCCAGGGTGGGCACAGCTCTGGGGTCGCCCCCTCCATTCAGAGCCCCGCGGAGGGCCTGGTGCTGCCCGGTTCCCACCACGGCTCTCAAAGCCACTAATTAGCCCCCATCTGGCGGTGCTGGCCTGGCCGCGGCGGGGAGGCCGAGGACATTGTGCACAGGAATGCCTTTCAGCAGAGCCGGGCGCCCGCCAGCTGCACCGCCAACAATACGCCACGGCTGGGATGAGCCAGCCCTGAGCATCGGCCACCCCGGGTGGTGAGGGGACAGCGATGGGTGTCCCGTGGTCGCCCTATTCCATTAGGTGGCTCTGAGGGACCCCCCTTGGCACGTTGGGGTGCCGGGGATGCCAGCCCTGCACCGCTGCCTCGGCCGCAGTTGGGAGCGGGTGTGCCGGTGTCTGCGGGCAAGACGGATGGCTTCATTTCCATCTCAATTCTGGGAAAGGGGCACACGGTTCGGTAACAGCGGCCTCGGCCATATGGCGCTGGCGGGGCGCAGCCTGGCCGGGATTGTGGCTGCTTTGCGCCGAGTAGGGGTTGCCCAGCAGCAGAGCACATCAAAGCCTCCGGCCGTTCCCCCCACCGCGGCACCGGAGGGACCACACAGGGCACAGCTGCACCGCCTGTGCTGTGGAGATGATGGGGACGCTGCCACAGCCCCATGGCAGCACCCAGCCTCGTGCAGGGCTCCGCAGCTTGGCTGCATTTTGGGGGCTGGGGCTTAGGATGGATTTTGCAGCCCCTAGGCCAAGCAGCAGCAGCAGCGTGATAGACTCAGGAAGGACAACGTGTCCCAGTAGCACAGATCGGGATGCAGACACACGGCTGAGCAGCACGGACCTGCATGGATGCACAGATCTGCAGACACCAGGATTCAGGCTGGCTGTCCTCCAAGCGAATGGAGGCCCCAGGCTGTGAATACACACCCCAAAACCCAGATTGGGGCTGTGCATTGCCTCCAGCTTAGCCATCCCTACCATATGGCTCCTCGGCACCTCACCCTACCCTGAATAGGGCTCCTGGCAGAGCAGGGCACTGTGGAGCTCCAACCTTGCCGTGTGGCCACCGGCACCCGTTACACAGCTGGAGAAGGGCTGAGGCCTGAGAAAAGCCCCCCTGCGTTCCCCTCCCACCTTCTCCCTTCCCGTTCCCGGCTCCATCCGCTGCAGCCCAGACCAGCTGGAGCCAGGCGGCCCTTCCTGGGATTTATTCCAGCTTCCTGCCCCTCCTCGCCAGCAGGCCGGGGATGGGGCTGCTCTCTCCTGCTTCCTCTCCCAGCTCACAGCCGACGGTCAGGCGCCGGCACTCCGTGGGACCCCGGCTCTCATCAGCAGCACCCCCACAATCTGCACTAGGCATCTCCGTCCCCTGGTGCTGCAGCTGGGCTGGGGGATGCTTGGACAAAGCAGATGCAGTGGAGTGCTGCATCCAGCACACATCCCCACATCCCTGCTGGGTAAAACACATGGTTGTGAGCGGCAACCCCAAGCAACAACACTTCTTAACTCCATGCTTGGCATCTGAACCCCCTTTGCACCCACAGCCCATCCCGCCGGGGCACAGGGCTCAGCTGCAACCCCTGGCAAAAGGGGCGCATGCCCACGGGCATCTGCATAGCTTTCCAACCCCAAGCTCCACAGCTGCAGCAGGCTGGCTCTGTCCTGTCCCCCAGCTCCACGCATTGAGGTTTCACACCGGAGCCGGGGCGTTTGCATTTCCGTGTCCTCCCCCTAAACCGGAGGGACCCTGCGGGGAGGGGAAGGTGGCCCAGACAGAGCGGAGCCGTGCAGCCTCTGCAGGACCCAGGTGCAGCACGGGCGGCTGAGCCCGGGGCCGCCCAGGCGCCAGCTTTGCTCCCAGCTCCTTGCAGGGCCTGAACGCTTCCTTCCCTCCGGGCCCTGCCCTGCTTATCGACCAGGCAGGGCTGGGGTGACCCCGCTCTCCCCTCTCAGTGCCTTCCGCTCCTCATGGCGCAGCCCTGAGCTCTTGGAGAGCTCCCAGCAACCCGCTGTGCTCCCGCTGCCCTCAGCTCTGTGGGCAGGAGGAGGGAGCGAGGAGGCAGCAGGCAATGCAAGGGCGAGGCCTGGGGTACAGCGTGGGCCCCAGCGCAGTCCTGAATCCTTCAGAAGCCCAAAAGCTGCACGGGGATGAGCGCAAAAGCATTGGGGCACGAGGATGCTCAAGCCTGGGAGGAGGCAGAGCCCCATAGGTTGTGGTGCCGGACCCACAGCCCCGGGCAGGGCGCAGCACCCCACGGCACAGCCCGTGTCATTTTCCATGGGACGCTGGAGGCTGCTGAAATCACATCTGGAGTCTAGACTCAGCGACTCCATGGGCCGGGCCTGTCGGCCGCACCGTACCCAGGCCCTGCTGCACACTGTTTGCTTAGCTGGAGGTATTTAATTGGAATTAAAGTGGCCCCTCTTGTTTTTGCGGACAGGGCTGTTGGAAAAGGAGCTGTAAGTCATAGAAAACATCTGTAGGAGGCTGCGAAGGGTCATTAGATGGCAGAATGCAAGGCGCCACTTTTAGTGCTCACAGCCGACGTGGGGAATAATAGCTCAATATGGCTTTTGTGGAGGGGCTGCCAAGCCAGCGAGCACTTTCTATTTATTCTGGCAGAGGGGACAGCTAGAGAGATGCAGGATCCTCCACACGCAGGCCCTGAGGCAGCCATGGATGACACCGCGTGCTGTGAGCTGCACACAGCCCCCTCCTACACCAGGGACTCAAACTTCCCTACTGGGCACAGCAGCTACGGCCCTAAACCTGGGTCTGTGGCAAGAGGCCAGGGAAGGGCAGAGCACTGCAGGAGGGGAAGGTCTCTTAGAAACAGTCAGACCAGGGGCCCAAATCCCACGGGAAGAAAAAGGCTGCCGGAGGGGTCAGGACTCCCATCCGTGGCTTGTGCACCAGGTTCCAGCAGCCAAAAATCACGGCCCCATTACCTCTCCTTCCTTTGAGATGGTTTAATATGAGAGAAAGCAAATGCACAATACAAAATTTAAAAACCGGCCTGTGGTTTGTCCCCTGCCTGCTTTGCACTCACGTAGGAGACAAAGCAAAGGAGAGTGTGGCTGCACGGCCCCGGGGGGCAGCAGGAGGGGTGGATATGTGGTGTACATCAATCCCCACCTGGGCGGCTGCTCCAACACACACAACACGATGCTCTGGCACAACTGTTTCGTCTGTCACTTGCGAAGGGTCTGGAAGGGCCTCAGCCCAGCGGCGCCAGGGTTGGTCCATGGGCAAGGTCACTTCTCTTTCTTGTCACCTTCTATTGTCTCCTCTTTGGAGGCCCTCAGCACCTCCTTGGGGGTAGAGCTCTCCTCGTAGCTGGGGACAGAGAAACGAGAGCAGAATGGTTATCAGGGTCAGCCCTTCTCTGGGGATTGGCACGTGTCAGAACCCAGCCCAGAGCCTGGTGCACCCAGGCACTGTGTGTTTGGGTTTGTACAGTCAGTACTGTGACTGAGGTCGGGGTGGGCTCCTGCCACTGGCCATAGGGAGATGAGCGCTGCCCCACTGCAACCACCCTCAGCCACAGGGGGGAAAGAAGGGGGGGGCACAGAGGGGCCAGGCCAGCTCCACAACTGGGCCCTAAAGGAGGAAACCTGGGAGCACACCAGGGCAGAGATTTCAGCCTCTTTCCCTTTTCATGATTTCTGCCTCGCAGAGGAGGGGCATCCAGCCCACAGCAGTAAGGTGACAGCTGCTGCATGGGGAAAGGGCAGAGCTGGAACAAGCCCCTACCTGGCCAGAGCGACAAAGAAAGGGCACCGCGTGCAATTGCTACATGGCACTGGGGCTTTGCTGCCGGCGTCGGCGGGGACAGGGCTGTTTCTGCTGCATGGAATCAGCAAGGCTGGCTGGCGAGCCGGACACGGTGGGGAAGTGGGTAAGTCTTGGTGTGTGCGGCAAGATTTCAGCAGAGGACTCATAGCTGCAGGAGACAGGAAGCAGGAAGGGAAAGGGGGAAGGACAGGACAGAAAGGAGGGGGGGAGGGAGGGGGAGAAACAGAAAGAAAAAGCAGAAGAGTTTCTGAGTGAGATAGCTGCAAACCTAGCACCCTGTGCAGGCAGAACAGGATCCCCTCCGTCTGCTGGTACCTCCAGGCTGGCCCAGGGCCATGCTGTGAGGGCTGAGACTCAGGGAAGAAGCAGCTCCTGAAGGCATGCATGAAACCGGACAGCTGGAACCTGTGGGGGTATGAGCCTGGATGCTGTACTGGCAACGAGAGCAGCACAGGGGCTGTGTGGGCAGCAGACCCACTGCCTTGCGTGGGGCTGGAGGACAGAGAAGTCTTCCCACACCTGACATCTTAAGATGCAGAGCAGATGGGAGTGGGAGGCTCAGAAGGCTGAGCCAGCTCTGCTCCACGAGGACCCCTTCCCCAGGGCTGCAGCACAGAGCTACCACTGCCCACCCTGCAGCACAGCCTGCACAGAGCCTGGCTGCCCTCTCCCAGGCACTTTACGCATGGCTGAGACCCCAGGGATTGACTCAGAGGAGTTGGTGCAGCACAAAGGTGCAAGGGAGCCACACCTGAGTGGGGGGGGGGATTCCTGCAGCACGGGCCTCTGACCTGCAGGTTAGGAGCCTTGCCACATCCTGCTTTCTCTGACAGCAAATAGAGTGACTTCAGGGGGGGAGCAGGCAGCTTTGCTGCTGGTGCAGCCCATGCTTAGTGCTCTATGTGTCCTTATTCCTCCATAGGCAACCGCCAGGCTCCCCGAGCACCGCGCTGACCCAGGGGCCAGCCCTGCAGCTTGTCTCTCCCATGTGTTTCCTGGCACAGAGAGGAGGTGCTGCTGCGAGCAGCTGAGTCACCACACACAGGGAGAGCGGCTGCAGGATCCCAGGTGCACAGGAAGGACGATCCCAGGACACTCAGTGCCTGCAGCAGCGTCAGAAGTAAACATCAAAGCAGGGGCAGGTGCTGCAGGGCTGTGGAGCCAGCCCAGCTGACAGCCCGGTGGGAACACGCATACCTGCATCTCCCAGGGGAGGGGAAGGAGGCCGGGGGCAGCCCTGTTCCCCACTGTGCAGCTGCTACAGCCTAGGCCCCACTCAGGCACTGTTTTGCCTCTGAGCAGGGTGGGGGGCTTGTACTGGTCCCCCCCCAAGCACAGGAACTCCAGCAGCCCTGGTGGGATGCTCCCTTCCCTTCTTTGCTTCAGGTGTTTTCAGGCAAGCAGCTGTGCTGGGGCCACCACAGCCTCAGGCACACAACAGCCAGCACAGTGGATAAACAGCTCTCTGGCAGCCTGAGGGGGAGGGGGATCTGCTCTGCCTGGAGCAAGGGGACAGCATGCAGGAGACCAAAGCCCACCTGTCTGCAGTCAGTGGGAAGTGGCTGGATAAAAGCATTCAAGAGAAGGAGTGCAGCAAAGCAAAGACCCCTTTTTCTAGATCTATTTCCCCATTTCTGCAGGCCCAGGGTTGCAAAGCGCCTCCTTTATCCAAGCACAGAGGCCGGGATGTGCTTGAACCAGCCCTGGCTGCACTCGCAGCTGGATCCAATTCCATTCTCCCCCACCCACAGGCCCTGGGACACAATGACCAAGTATCTCTGCACCAGGTGTGCGGTCCCACCCTCCCCTGCCTGCCAGCGCATGGGAAGAGCTTGTCACCAGAGCGTAAAGCAACACCAGATGCTGCCTGCCTGTTGGTACGGCACCAAGGCTCCCACACGGCTACGAGGAGGTGGCTGGAGCCAGGGCCAGCGTGTAGAAACACAGACCCACTCCCTCCGCCTACACGCATGCACTCACACACACGCAGAGCATGCCCAGATGAACCCGTCCCTCCAGCTGTGCCCAGGCCTGGGAACATCTGCACGCTTCACGCGCTCCAACGCCACAGGCAAAACAGCTCTGTCCCCAGCTGAGGCTCACCTGAACATTTCGGTTACTTCTCCTTTTGCCAAGGCCACGAGAAGCGGGAATCCGATGCACGCAGGGACCAGGTACAGAAGAGCAGGCTGCCAGGAAGGAAAACGATTGTGAAACCAAACCACAAATTCACTCAATCCTCAGTAGGAGGGCAGGGAATGCTGGCCTTCTCCCTCTGCACCTGTGGCATCTGTCACAGATTGGTTAAAGCTCCAGAAAGCTGCTTCAAGAGCAGCTCATTTTTCCTTCTAACTTGGCCTCCACGCAGACTGGCAAAAGCACCCACAGCATGCAGCTCCTAGAACCCCCCCTTGCTCTGCAGTTCAAGGCAGCTCAGCTGCAAAGAGCCCCCAGAGCACTAACCCGGATGAGTGACGCTGCCTGCTCCAGCAGGGCTCAGTTTCAGGGCTCTGAGCAGGGGGAAAGGCACAGGAAAAGCAGAGCCAAGAGAAGGAATGCATCTACTTTTTCCTGACGTGCTGTGGGACACTTGTGGCCAGGCTGGCGTGTCAGACTGCATGCATCTGTGTGAAGCAGCAAAGCAGAGCTTACCTGGGCATGCTTGAAGATGTGCATGATGAATATGGTCAGGCCCAGCCCAAAAATGTAGGCCACAAAGCTGGTGTAGAAATACGTGTGCGTGTTCTTCTTTAAGCTGTAGGGAAGGGAACAGAGCAAAACTTGTCTTGGGCTGGGGCTCTGGGGTGCCAGTGGCTGAAAATGAGCCAGCTCAGCTATGCAGGGCATCTCCTGCCATGCTCTGTCCCTGCTCATGGGCCACCACAGGCACTGCCACCAGCACGGCCCCCAGTCCCACGAATGCAGTGCAGGCCTGGATGGGTTAACACCAATGCACAGTGGTGGGAAAGGGAAGGAGGTGCACAACCCTGCTGCTGGACAGCTGCAGAGCATAGGGGTCAAGGCTGGGACACAGGAGAGGTCCCACAGCTGCTTTCCCCTGGCAGCCCGCTCCAGCACACGGTGTTTTATTATGGGCAGGCTGCAGGAGCTGGGATTCCCAGCAGGTGCAAGCAGGATGTGGGTGGGAACACCTGGAAAGGCTGGCACAGACTGGGAGGGTCTGTGCAACAACAACAGGAATGAGGCCACACCATGGCGGTGGCACGAAGCTGCCCGTTCCCAGCTGCTCCTGAGCTGGAGACATTCAGTGTGGGGTAACTGCTGAAAGCTACACCCTGGTGGCAGGTGCAGCTCCCTGCGTAGGAAGGAGCTGCGTTCCCCAGCATCTGCCCAGAGGCAGTGAGCACTGCCAGGCCTTGACTGGCACCCGTGTGAGCAGCACGTCCCAGCTGCCAGCATCTCAGCTCTTTCCCACGCTGTCTCTGCTTCCTCCCCCCCTCTCTGCACAGCTCCTGCACTTTGGTGCGTGAGCCAGTGAGGCCCAACAATGCTGCTGGCCTGGCCCCCTCCCAAGGCTTGCCTTCCTGCCCTATGCACAGCAACGCTCACCCCAGCATTCAGGACTTACCCACACCCCAGCCCTGCTCACCTCTGCGTTTCCAAGAGCTTCCTCCTGCACCTCGCTCTTCCTGCTGCTCTTCCACATCCCCACCCCAAGCCCCAAATGAGAGCATAACTGTGCTACCAGCTCGTCCTTTTCTTCTACAACAAACAGCTCACGACACTGCAAGATTCAACCTGTCAGCTCCCTTCCCGACCACCCACTCACCTGATGTCAAAGCGCAGCAGCAAGGCGATGAAGATCCCTGCAGGGAGAAGGGGAAAGGATGGAGCCCGACAAAAGGCTGAGCAACCCCACTGCCCCCGTGCGGCCATCCCTGGGCTCACAGTGCCCTCTCGTGGCACGAGGCACAGGGACGGCACGGGGACAGGGCTGCACAGTGCCTGGCTGTGGTGAGACACCCACGGGGCTCTGGCACTCGTGCAGCACCCAGCCCAAGTGGGAGGCTGTGGGGCTCTGGCAGAACAGAAGGCAAAGCAAGGTGAGGTGAGGAAGCCGCCTGCTCAGCTCCCCACGGCCAATTCAGAGGCAATCCCGGTCCTGTCCTCCCTCGTGTCCTTACCTGGAATGACAATGTCTCCCAGCCCCAGCATGGCAAAGTTGTCAGCCTCCAGGCCCTTCTCCAGCAGGTCCTGAGGGAAAACCACTACGAGCAGAGAAAGGCAGTGAAGGAGAGAACGGGCTGAGCAGACTCAGCACTGCTGAGCCTGGCAAAAAGTGACAAAGGGACAAAGGCAGGACCTCCAGCCCTACCCCAGGCCTCTGCGGCTCCCCTCCTGCTCCAACCCAGGGCAATGGATAGGAAATTGAAGGATTCAGGACCTGCCCCACTTGCAGGTTTCATCCACAACTCCCAGGACTGAAGCCACTGCCCACCCTGCAACCCCTCAATTCACCCCTCCTGCGTTGCTGTTGTTGGGTTTGGGCTAACTGCCACCCCTGGCACTGCTGGTGAACACAGCCAGCTAAAGGCTCTGCAGTCCCTCCCCAACACCTGGCTGATGCAAGTGGTTCTAGAAGCCCCTTCCTGCCTTCATCTTTTCTTCCAAACCCAGTGGCTGAGGCAGAGCCGTGGGTAGAGCATGAAGCTGCTGCTCCTGCACACAGGGAACAGCTACTCACGTTTTATTGGGGCCTCAAACGATTTGGCAACTGTCACCATCACGTTGGTACCAAAAACCTAAGGGAAAGCAGAGGAGTCTGGGGTGACCATGGCTGCATGGGGGACAGGCATACCATCAGTGGCATGAAGCTACAGGCACCTTTCCCACCAGCAGTACCGAGAGGATACAGACAGGCTATCTCAGCTCCTGGGGAGAGGGCACACGGAGGGAAGCCATTGGGCCTGCAGCACCGACCAGGCTGCATTCAGCCCCACTGAGCCAATGTGACACAACAGGTGAAAGGGTGCAGGGTGTCACTGTGAGTAGGAGCCCTCAGCTGAGGGTCCCGACCACCAGCAGGCTGCCTGCTTCAACAGGGACCAGAGCACTCACCAGACGAGCAACATTTTGCCCTGAGGTCATTTATCGCTATTGCACTGTCAGCTTCAAACGTTGGCATCTTTTGGAGAATGGACTGTAAGCACACAGGTCAACCACCCTTATTTCTGTTCCTTTCCAGCTCCCAGCCTCCAGTCTTGGCTACACCAGCAGTAAGCAAATAAAGCACACACTGGCTAATGCTAGAGCTAGTGATTAATGAGAAGTCCTAGAGCAAACACTCCCCCGAGGTGCAGTATGCTCTGCACTTTGCCAAGAAGTGACTGACAGGACTCTACACTGAGACCAGCAAAAAGTATTATATGCAAGTTCTCCTCAGGATTATGCAGGGACACCGTATCGTTGGTTGACTGAGCAATCCCTTTTCCTTCTTGAAACCCTCCTTGGATCTCACTGCAATTAAATCCGTGCCAAGATCCAAATGCCTGTTCCCTGCAGAAGGGCACAGCAAAGGGTTCTCCACTTTAGAGAGACTGATCAGGAATGCCAACCTTGATGGGCAGCAGCAGGAAGCGAAGAACATGGAGCATGGTGTTTTCCAGAACATCCTGAGGATGCTCACGCCCCAAGCAGAGCACAAGGCACTGGTAAGGCTAACTGCTCCCAGTCCAGTGCACTGGAGGAAGCAGCATGCAGACCAAGAAGCTGCACAGCTGACACCTCTGACACAGGCAGCACTGGCCAAGTACAAAATAAGACACAGTAGCCAGGCTTAAACAGTGAGGGATTACTCAGGCAGCTGTAGCACTGCTGGACAGACCTCAAGGTATGCAAGTTTTAAGGCTTCTGGAAACAGAGTAATTCAGAAAGTGGATGCAGACAGGAAAAACTGAGGAATACAGACATTACACAGGACTCATGAAAAAGGGGATTCAGAATCACTGCAGAAAGATAAGGAGAACCTCAGAATAAAGACACTGGAGTGCTGTACTGGCTGAGGGAAAAATGCCTGGAAGCATTCCAGTATTTAGTTCTCTGTGCAAGAAAACAGAAGGATGCTAAGGAAGCTGCCAGATGACAGAGCTGAGGAACTAATACAAGCAGGATCCACGTTATCCCAGAGCAGCCTCATCTGCCAGCCAGGCACAGGGCAGCCCTTAGTTATAAATGGAGATCACCAGGATGGGACGTGCTGAACACATGGGCAGCCTACAACAGCCAGGCTCCCAGATGAGATCCCTGCCTACACTGGGATCTCCAAGTCAAATATTTTTTAAGATACAATTGGTGATCCCCATTCTGTCATCATTTGATTCTGTCGTCATCCCCACCACACCCTTTTGGGCTGAGGAGATGGAAATCCTGAGTAAAAGTTCATGTCCAGCCAGCATGCTGCCTCTGAAGAGGCACAAGGCCACGCACATGCCTTCTGCCAATGGCTGCAACTCGCATCTGCCCCAGGGAAAGCTCCTGTTTACCCAGAAGACGTCGTAGATGAAGAGGCCCCCAAGCAAGATGCAGCCAGTGCTGACGTTGTTCAAGTGCAGCAGCTCCACTCCATTGAGGGAAAATGCCAGCCCGAAGAGATTGTTGGCAATCCAGTGCTGAAAACAACAGAAAAGGAGACCTGGGTTCCACGGCACATGCAGAGCCCTGGTCTTGCATCCCAAACCCCAGCCTTAGCCCAGCACCCCCCAAGGACAGTTGAGGCCCGCTCACCTTCCTCAGCAGGTACCAGACCCCAACAACACTGCTCAGGGCCAGGCACACGAGATCCTTGGTGTCAAACTCGTAATTCACTATTTCTGCAATAAAACACAGAAGTCATGCTTGAGGCAGCCCTGCCAGCTCTCCTTCCTGCGCAGAGCAGAGAAGGCCAAGTTCACAGCAGGCACCAACACAGACCGCAGTGCTGCAGCCCCAGAAGAGGGGACTCTCTTCCTGCACACGGCCACATCCACAGTCACCACATCCAACCTGCACGTGAGCATGCAGCCTGCACTGGCAAGACCAGACCTTCTTGTCAGACTCTGCCACATGGACAGCATCTGTGATACTTCTGTCAGCAAGGAAATTGGATTCAGACACTCTCCTATGGCAGATCAGCTCACTCTTCCTGCACCCAGTTAACTCCTGCTGGTATCAGTTGAAGTATTCCTTTACCAGTAAAGCTACAGGGCAGACACTTACCAAATCACAGCCTACCAGTGCAGAGACTTGAGTCAGATCAGTGGAGGCAGCACTGCAGTCAGTACTACATCATCCAGTGAGCTTAAAATGCATGCGTTTAACATCAGCTCCCCCTCTGTAACACTGTTTCTGGGACTTCCCTGCCAGGCACAGGTAATCAACAGGGAGAGTGCCAGCCAGTGTAAGATGAAGCACATGTCTGTGCAGAGCTGGCAGGGCTTACAGTAGGACACACAAGGCACAGCAAGGAGCAAGAAGCAAGTCTCTGAGGCTGTTTTGAAGGGCTGCATGTTGAAACAAGCGAGCAAGAAACAGAAACAGACTGGCAAGCCAGCGTACCTTCCTTGCTCTCCCCGGAGCCCTGGGTGAAGAGGAGCTGGTACTGTTTGTTGGGGAAATTTGCAGGGAAGAATCTGTTCATCATGGGGCTGAAACGAAAGTTGGAGAAAAGGAGAGTTCTAGAGAAACCCCACACGGGGCCCTGCCTGCACCTCTGCAAGACAGCACTGCAGCACGAAGTGTCAGCCTCCCAGCAGGACAAGGAAGTCTCAATTTTTGCCACGTCAGGGATCTAGTGTAATCCCCAGCTTGTCACCAAGCAGGGGAGCTCATCCTCCCCAGAGGTCTGATTTGCCTGCACGTGGCTGTCCCTAGAAACTCTCTAAGGAAAGAGACACAAAGCATCACGTGCAGGAAGCAAGAACCCATCCCTGGTGTGCACACACTGGAGACAAACAGTCCCCACGCACTGTATGGGTCTGCTCACCCAGAACTGACTATGCCACTAGAAGACAGCTCTGCTACCGAGCTGAGAGCAACGATGAAGCCTGAGCAGAACAGCAGAACTGCTCTAGGGAAAGCATCTAGCCCCCAATGTCCCACAGCTCAGGAAACAGGAAACAGATTTTAGTGCATCTGTTACTCAAACAGCACGAGGTTTCAGCACTTTGCACCAAACAAAGGATGGTGCCACAAGATCCAGCTGCCAGTTTCAACTGTTCCAGAAAAGAGAACAGGGGTATTTGAAGAGCTCTGCCCTCCACAGAGCAGTGAGGACAGTGCCAGGCCAGAGCAGCTCCTTGGGGTGTGATGTTGGTGGGACACACACTTACCAGGAGCTCAAGGCAGGAAGGACTCCTGAGCCTTTGGGATGACCTGGCTCCCCTAGGAAGGGCTCACAGCACACTCAGGACATGCCTCCCCAAAAAGCTGTCCAGATCCACCAAGAGAAAACAGGCAGCAAGCAGGACTTGGCCCTGCCTCAAAGCACCAAGGCTCCAGAACATCCAAATCAGCCCAACACCCTGCAGCCTCGTGACTGCACCCTACCTGATGGTGTGGGATAGGGCGAGGATCCCCAGCACAAAGAAATACATAGAAAGCAGAAGATTGATGTACTCTTGAGAGAATATCTGCAAGACAAAACCACAGAGAGGTTACAACTGCATTCTCCCAGCGTGAAGCATAAGAAAGTGCTTAATGTGGTAACTGGCAGCTGCTCCGTTCATGCCCCAGGGAAACAGGAAGAAGAGTCCAAATAACCCAAATTCTTGCATTGCTAATATAAAATAAATTGGAAAGAGCAAAACAAATGCAACAGGCCTGTGAGTTGTGACACATCTATGAGCCTCTCAGTCAGAAAAAAAATAACCCCTGTGCTGCAGAAAGGAGGGCAGAGCCTCCCCACTGCATCCCCACAGGGCAGCTGGAGCAGAGCGAGGCAGCGTGCCACTCCCAGGGCAGCACTGCCTTCCCTGCCCCACTTTAGCAGGGTATTATTAGATCTCCTGCCCTCCAACACACACAATGCCTTTCCTCAGGATCACATCCCTAATTCAGAACGTGCTAAAGCCTACGTGCTCACACAGGAGGAAGAATGCTGGAGCACCAGAGCTTAGAGCAGGATGCAAATACGAAATGGAAAAACCACATGCAGTGGTTTCCACGGTGTCATGCTACACATTCAGTGTGTCCTTTCCTGGTGCCCACAGAGGATCCTTGCAAAGGCCAGAACTGTGGATCTGGGGGCTGCTTTATTACCCCACCATCTGCAGAAGGTTGGCGGATGCTCTGCCTTACTGCCACTGGCCTAAAGGAGGAGCTGGTCTGAGCAGGGAACCAGAGGTGCTTGAAGTCAAGGCACCTTTTCCATATGGCCTAAAGCATCTGCTGCTGGGACTGCTTCTCTGTGACTCAAGAACTCATTAACTCAGTTTCTTGGATCCGCACATCTAAAGAGGCTTCATCTGGACACCATGGGCTCACTCATGAGCTCATCTTCACCAGCAATTAGCCAGGGTCACAGCTGAGACATCTTCAGAAGCACAGCAAGGAACACAACAGACAGCAGCATTTGCAATTCAGAAGTGCTTGGACCCCCTCCAGTTTTGGCTTGTGCACCTCCAGATCACCCAAGGAGGCAGAAAGAGCCCAGGGGTGAGCTCAACTCTCAGCAGCTCTGAATTACCCGAAGGCTACGCAGCCTGGGGAGAACTCTTGAGAACAGGCACAGCACGGAGGAGGCAGGCAGTGTGTTCATGGCACGTCAACACTGCTTGCTCACTTACTTTAAAGAAGAGGTAGAGGCCCAGAAGGGTGCAACTGGCAACAATGGGAAAACGAGCAGCATCTCGGCTGGTAATGGTCTCTGGCATCTCTGAGGAGTTCTGGGGAAGGAAGGAGAGGACACAAATGGATTACCTTGTGGCCCGTGCTCTGGCTTTGTACTTGAGCAGACACTCAGGGCTCCATGGCAGCACTGCCATTGGCTCCCAGTCGTCTGCAGGGTTGCGACTGGATCGCAGGCAAAGCCCAAGACGGAAGAAAGCAGACCTGTCTGCATTTGTCTTTCCAAGGGCTGCCACAATTCACTGCACTTTTCCTCCTGAGAAGGCAGAAACCCTGCCTCCCATACTGACGTTTCTCCTTTTTTGCTTAGAGCAACGCTGTGCACCTCGCTGCTCGCGCCTGGCCGTTCCCACAGCCTCCCCATCTGTGCACACCATATGTTGCCCACCCTCTGAATGCCGTTTCTCTCCAATCACCTTCTCATTGCTCACCTCACTTCTGAGCCACTCCTTGTGTTCAGAAGACCCAGATTCCTCAAACCGCTTCGTTCCCCAAACAGCTGTGCACCAACACAGCCAAACCCCCTCTGAGCCACTTCCCAAAGCAGACCCCTAGCACCGGGAACGACAATTGCCTCCCCAGCTCTTTTCCCACCACAGGAGGCACAGGGGCTGCGCCCTCGGTGCTCAGGGCTGGAATCTCGGGCAGCAAACACCCCAGTCCGTCGCTTCCTAAAGCACACATTGGCAGGAGCCACTGCGCAAAACGACTGCGAGAGAACAGCAGTGTGGCCAAGGCACAGCCGCTGCCCAAGGGGACACGGCTTCCCGCGGTGTGCAGGAAGGGAAATCCCCACAACACCACAGCCGTTCCCTGCCGCAGACCTGCTGCACGCAGCTCCGGCGCCCGGACCATAAGAACAGCTGACACCATTAAACGGAGGCACGGCGGCAGAAACGGGGGTTCAAAACAACAGCTCGGAGAGGCCCACGCGCATCCCCCAGCCGCCGGGCTCCGAGCAGCAGGGCTGGGACACGAACCCGGGCCCGCCCAGAGCCGGGCAGCGCGGCGGGGAGCAGCGGGGGTTTCGAAGCGAGGCGGGGCAGGGACAGCCGAGCGCCCAGGGAGCTCCGAGGTCCCGTAAAGCCGGAACGGGGCGCTCGGCCGTGCGGGAGCCGCGCTGCCGGGGGCGGGAGGCCCGGGGTACCTTGCTCTTGGCGCAGCTGACGGAGCGCAGAGCCCCGAAGAAGATGGGCAGCAGCGCCATGAGGACGAGGCTGCCGTAAGCCAGGGCGATGCCCTCGGGAGTGGCGGGAGGCCGGGCGCCGGCGGCGGGCACGGCCTGAGGCCCGGCGCTGCCGTTCTGCGCCTCCGCCATGGCGCCTGCTCCCGCCGCGCGCCAGGGACACGTCCCCCCTACCGACCGGAAGTGCGTCACACGGCGCCGCGTCAGCGCCCGGCAACAGGGGGCGCGTTGCTAGGAGACCGAGCGCCGCACCCCCCACGGCCCGGGCCAAGGCCTGAGCGCGGCGCTGCGCTCGCTTTGCTGCCCACGGGGCCGGGCCCGGCTATTCTACTGCCTCCTCAACCCCCCCCAAGCCCCGCCTTCCACCGTCCGGCCTGACTCCGAGCCCGGATCCCACCGCTGAAAGCCAAAACCCCCCCCTTTCCTCAGTGCCGTGGAAGGACGTCACGCTGTGTCCCCCAGTGCTGTCCCTTGGGAGGGCGCGGGGCGGCACGGCGGGGGCTGCGGTGCAGCGTGGGGTGTGCAGGCGGAGGGTTTGCCTCCTGGGTGGGACGCTGTGAAAGAGAGCGCTGCGGGCCGAAGGGATGGAGAGGAAGGGGGAATGGTTTTGTGCTGCGGGGTCCAGGGGATCCCAGTGCCCTCCCGGCAGGAGGAGCGGATCGCCCTGAGGTTGGTGGGATGGAAGATTTCGATCGGATCCCTTCCAACTCGGGATGCCCGATGGCTGCCGATGCCGTGGCACGAGGTTGGTCCTGCTGACGGATTGCAGTGCTGGGACACTGCGCTGCGTCAGCTCGGACATGTTTACCCCACTGCGAGGATCTGTGCTGACATTCTGCCTGAGAGGGGAACACGGCGGCGGCTGCCTAAGTATGGACAGCATTTTTTGAAGGGAGACAGAGGATGGGATGCAGGACAGAGCCGAGCCCGTACCACGTGTGAACCAGGTCTGGGAGTCCTGAGCTTCTCCTCCAGCGCAGGGCTGGTTGTGTGCTCTGCCCTGCTGCACTGTCCCCTGCACACCCTCAGCCCACCTGTAACTGCGCTCAGCAAAAACCTCTCTTGCAGAAATGCCTTGTCAGTGAAAGCAAACTTCCTGTGCTGCTGGACGAAGGCCAGAGCTCTGATGGAAAACTGGCCAAAATGCGTGTTTTCCTTGTGAATATTCCCTTCCTCTGAGCTGCTGGCATCCTGGCCATGTCACCAAGCCTCGTCCTCCTCCTCAGTGCCACCCTGTCCTCCTCTCCATGGCTCGGATGTCCCACAGTCCCTGGCGCTGCCTATACCCATCACCACAGCCCTGGTTTGGCAGCTGCTTGATCTGAGGCACAGGCCTGGTAAAAATGGATTTTTCTGCATTCTTTCCGTCTAGTAGCAAAGCCCAGAAAGAAGAGTCGAAATTCAGCAGAGGTCAGCAGGAGCTGCCCCTGCCTTTCAGCAGGACGAGATCCTCTGCTGCCAGCAGGGAAATCTCTTCTGTCCTGTTGTGGAAAAGAAGGATTCACCCAGCGTAAACCTGCACTGCACATTGTTATGGGGTGAAATCAGCCTCCTGAACCTGTGGTGTATCCCAGCCTCTGTGATGCCACTGTGGTCCCACCACGTCCCCTCCCCAGGGTCTGGTTTGGGGTTCACAGGTGGCAGTGAGGATCACAGCATCTCCACTGGCTCTGGGAACTGGCCCAGAGCCGAACCATGGGTGGGGAGCAGAGCGCAGCAGGGACAAAAAGGCCTGTGTTACATTACTTATTTTTTTTTCCCCAATATTTTTCACTTCTTTTAAAAATAAATCTATTTCAGGACCTGGGGTGATTGATAGTTTCGTATTCCAGGCAGAGGGTGGATGAAAAGCCCTCACAGGAATGCTGATGTGCCTTTCTCTGGGGCTGGTCTCCTGTCTGGATGCTGTCCTTATGGTGTCACCAGTTCTCCCACAGAGAAAAGGGACAGGCAGTGTGCAGCATCCCACCCTATGACACAGCGCAGCGAGGACAGCCAGAGTCCAGGTGACCATAACCCAGCCTAAAATGATGTCTGTGGGTGTCCACTCACCTCCAGATCAGTGCCAACATGCACTGGTGTTTCTCTGGGTCTTGTTTCTCACAGACCTGTGCCCTGTGAGCAGGCTGCCAAACCTTCTGCATGTTTCTTTTTGCAGGAAAACCTCTGCTTGTGCTCTCAGGGCAGGTTGCAAGCGTGGGGAGAGCCCAGAACGAAGGCCACAGGGTTGCAATCCACTCCTGTCCTTCCAGCACGTGCTGTTAGACCAGCACCCAAAATAGCAGCAGAAATGCTAACACTCTTGCGTATTCTGTTGCTGAGTCTTTTATCAAAAAAACCTTCAAAAGACCTTTACAGCCCTTCTCCAAAGCGGGCAGCGGCTCTGAGGTTCCACTGAGGATCCCCAGCTCCCCACTGGGTGCCCTTGCTCTGGCACTGGGCCGGGGTCTCGGAGCTATAGTGGGGTCCGTCCAAGGGACTGCTCCCCAGCCATTGGCCATGGGTCTTTCCTGCAGCTCTGGCTGGGAAAGCAGAGGGACTTCCCAGTGGGGCCTAGAGGGCAGGACCTGCTGTGTGGTGCAGGGAAGTGGCCGCCCTCCTCCCCTGTGCTTTTCTTGGCTGCTCCTCATGAGAAGATGCGCTGCAGAGCGGTGAGCCGGCCTTAACTCAGCCTTCTCCGAGTGGGGACAGTGGCTGTGCAGGGATGGATGGCGCTGGGATACGGCAATCCCAAGAGCACTTCTTAGTGCTGCCAAGCCCTGGCTATGCTGGCCCAGGTGAGACCCCAGCTGGGGGCCACAGGCAGCCTCTGTCCCCCAGCAGCACCTCCTCCCTCTGTCCTTCCCTTTCCCAGTGCCTTGCTGCAGCCCCCCCAGCCTCTCCTCCCACCCTCCAGCACGGCCGCATTTTTCTGGGTTTGAGCTCATTCTTTCCACTCCCCTCGCTGCTGGCTGCCAACTTTCCATCCCGTTCCCCCCCCCCCCCCCTTCCCCGCCTCCCGCCACAGGGAAGCATTGGCCACAGCTGCAGGACAGACTTGCAGCATCATATCCAGCAGCATCAGGAACTTGGGCACAGAGCAGCACCCGGAGCCAAAGCAGCAGCAAGGAGGGAGCAGCAACACTGCAAACATTGACAGGTTCGGGAGTGCCAAGGGATGCAGGAGAGCCCAGCTTTCAACAGAGATGGGAAAACATCCCCTTGGGCCCTTCTTGGCTACACGATGCTGGCTGCTGGTGGCTCCCCATGCTTGGGATGCAGAGCAAATGGAAACTCCTGACCTGTGCAGGGCAGGAGGGCACTGTGGAGCCTCCCTGGCACGGGGCCCAGGCCTGCCGAGCAGGCTCCCCTGCTGCATCCCAGCCACTCGCCGGCAGTGCAGCCTAAAAACAACAGACAGAGCCCATGCAGCCCCAGTGTCACCTTCCTGTGTGCTTGGGGTCACTTGCTGCTCGCTGCAGCCCGGCACGTCCTTTCCTGTTGCCGTTGCCCCTTCCCAGGGCACCCAGGGACTGGCTCCTGGCCTAGGCTGGGTCTCCCAAGGGGCTCCCAAATCCTGCACGGAGGCTTTAAATCTGCACCATAGCAACTGGAGTTGGT
The DNA here is from genome assembly GCF_026119805.1 of Tympanuchus pallidicinctus. Classification (NCBI taxonomy): domain Eukaryota; kingdom Metazoa; phylum Chordata; class Aves; order Galliformes; family Phasianidae; genus Tympanuchus; species Tympanuchus pallidicinctus. The sequence goes on from NW_026294722.1 coordinate 3,924,522, forward strand.
GCCGAGCCCTTCTCTGAGTGAGGACTTCCTGGGAAGAAAGAGGTGCCGAGGGCTTCTGCCATTGCAGGGGATGATGCTGTGACTGCTGGGTAAGGAATTGATGCTTCAGCACAGGGTGGCTAAAGAAACGTGGCCAGAGGCTAAGGCTGCTCCTGCTCTGGGGTGTTCAGGCTGATGAAGCTGAAGCTCATGCAGTCTGGCTGCAGCGGAACCTTTGCCCCAGCCAAGGAACTTGGCTCCCCATGGCAGAGACCAACATGTCCCAGACGTGGTTTATTCTGCAGATCGAGGGGTTTCCCCATTGTACTGGTACAGAGACAGCAGAAAAACCTCAGGCAACACAGGTTCCAGGGAGACATGGCATGAAGCTCTGGCATGGAGGGGCTGGGGGTACCAGGTGATGTTGCCAGAGCTCCCCCAGCCCCTCTCCCTGCCAGGCTCCTGTCCTTGAGGTGGGCATTCACTGCTCCCCGCTGCCCTGTGAAGGATGGGAGCCACGAGCAGCACCAGCCTCACTGCTGGCAGCCCTGCAGGGCCGCAGCCTCACCTCCAGCCCCCCAGGAGCTGGGCAGCCACCCTGATACCCACCCCACATGCAGCTGAGGGGACCCAGCCCCATTCATCCCCCCTTCCAGAGGAGAAACAGCTAGGCCTGGAGTACCCTGGGTGTCCCTCAGCAGCTCCACGTCCTCAGAATCGCACCGGCCCCATGTGTGCTCAGCTGGCACCACGCTGCTGCTGGCCACGCTGACGGCAAGGGCAGTCCCCAGCCTCCAAGTCCAGTGGGATGGGCTCGTGGCAGCTCTCAGAGCACGGACAGGTCGTGGCACGACTTGGAGCGGGCTTTGAGGGCTACCTTGCTGCTGTTCCTGGTCACCAGCCTGTCGAGGAAGCGCCGGGCCCTCTTGGTGAGGCTCTCCTTGCGCCGGTGGCTGGACGCAGGCTCTTTGCCCTCACGGCGCAGGCGCAGCTGCCGCACCACCCCCTCAAAGAGCTCATCCACGTTGTGCTGCAGGGCTGCCGACGTCTCGATGAACTTGCAGTCAAAAACCACGGCACAGGCACGGCCCTCTGCAAGGGGGGGTAAGGAGGGGGGTAGGGAGGGGTATGGCCCCGCTGGCACCCTCTGTACTGAGGAATGTAGCAGGAGCCATAGCGGGGGACATGGGGACAGACATGGACATGCTCACCTTCGATGGAGACCTCGCGGCAGCGCACCAGGTCGGATTTGTTCCCCACTAGGATGATGGGGATGTCCTCAGCCTGCCGCGCGCGGCGCAGGTGGATACGCAGCTCCGAGGCGCTCTCAAAGCTGCTGCGGTCCGTGATGGAGTAGACGATGACGTAGGCATTGCCCACCTGCAGGCACTGGCTGCGGCGCCAGCTCTCCTCGCCCTGCCAGCACGTGGGAAATGTCACATCACTGCACTGCAAGGGCTGGTGGCATCCCCATCCTCCTGGCTTTGACCAGGCACGGTGCCGGGGATCTGCCCGCGTGCCCCAGCAGCAGCCGCACTGCGGGCAGCACGTGCACGGCTCCATCAGTAAAACACAGCTCCTGGTTTTGGGGCACATTTCATTTCCTTCCTCTATCAGCAACAAATTAGGGCTCAGCTTGGGGACAGAGCCACTCCCAAAGCTGCTTTTAGCCACACAATGCCAGCATGGTGGGCACAGCATTGTGAGCCGCGCAATGCTTCCAGCTGGGCAAAGTGGGATTAAGCAACTGTGGAAAGAAAGGGCTGTTCTCAGGGCAATGCAGTGCTGCAGCACGTCTGGACAGCATGGGCATTTGCACAAAATGCAGCCCCAGCCTATAGTGCTGCTGTGCCTACGTGCAGCCTGGGTGCCAGCTCCATCCTTGTTCCCAGGGACCCATCGTGACAGTCGTGGAACCCCAGCACAGCCATGGGGGAAGGCAGAACAGGGAGAGGGAGGCGGCGATGCTGCACTGGGATTTCTGGCAGAAAGAAGCCTTCACTGCATGGGGCAGAGGGAGTGCCCCATGCCAAGCTCTTGGGGCCACAGCTCTGCTGAGAGCACGTGCTCTGGCTGCCAGCACTGCCTCACGTGGATTTGCTCCTTTTAGACCCACTCTCAAACCATTTGCTCACATTATGCTCTGTCCTGCAGCCCCTTTGTCCCCTGTTGCAAGGGACATCGACATGGGCTGAGGGACACCCACACAGCTCCTGCCATGCAAGGCTGCTCCTGCATTGACAGGGTCTTTCTGTGGGAGCCCCATCAGAGAGGCTGAGGACACACACCTCTCAGCCTTCGGCACAGCAAGCAAAGAATGTTGGGGAGGCTGCCCCAGGCCAGAGGTCTGACCTCAGCATTCATTCCTCGGCACCCCCAGCCCTGCCAGCAGCTGGGGCTCATGCAGCACCCAGCCCAGGTTCACAGCCCCATGTACCCTCCGTTCTGGCTCCCAGGTGTCCAACACCAGCAGCGTGGTCTCCTCGCCATCCACCAACAGTGTGCGTTCGTAGGCAGCTTCTGCAAGACACCAGGAGAGCTTGGTTGGTGCAGCTGAGACCCACCGGTGGTCCTCTCACCCCAACTGCATTGCTTATGACTTTCTGCATTGCTTATGACCTTGTCCAAGCAGGAGGTGCGTGCTGCACCTGAACACACCCCGCTACCTCCTCCCGGCCCCACAGGGGGTGACACTGCTCAGAAAGCCCCTGCCCCGCACGCAGCACTCACCTCCGTGCTGTTCCAGCAGGTCCCGCTCCTGGATGCCAGCAAAGGCATTGGCCAGGCTGGTCTTGCCCACGCCGGGGTCTCCCAGCAGCACCACGCGATGTTCCCAGGAGCTGGAGGAGGCCGAGGACTCGGAGGACCAACTGCCCCGCGGTGCTGCGGCTCTGGCACCCGGTTCGGACGAGGACTGCCCGAGCTGGGGATGGCCGAGCTGAGCCCGCGGCGCGGCACCCGGTACCCGCGGCAGAGGGGTGCTGGCCCTCCTCCGCAGCGGGCTCTTGTTCCCGGGCTGCGTGTTCAGGGTCATCTGGGGCTCGGCTGGCAGCGGGGCTCGGAGAGGCTGCCCCGATGGGGCGCGGTTCCTTGCAGCCCCCCGGTCGTGCAGCCCCGAGGCCAGGAGCGCGGCCCCACCGGTCCCGTTCCGAGCGGCTGAAACTTTCCCCGGGCCGGGCTGATGTCCGCCGCCCAGCCCCGGAGCTGCGAGGCTTTAAAGCCCGGGAGGTGGAGCCCCCCGCCGCTGCCCGTCCCTCCCCCGCCGCTGCCCGATCCTCCCCCCCCGCCCGCCCGCAGCGGTCCCCGCCGCCCGGCTCCGCGCACCCCCGGGGCTCCGTCCGGTCCCCGAGGCTCCCGCGGGGCTCCCGGTGCCCCCAGTACCGGGGCTCGGCGAGATTCTCCCCCCGTGCTCTTCTGCCCCCAGGGCTCCTCGGGAGCCCGCTCTCGTCCCTTCCCGGGATGCCGTCGCTGAAGCAGCGCTGGGGCGGCTCGGGGGCTTCAGCCGGGCTCCCGTCCCGCGTAGGGTCGGATCCCCGCGCCCCCCGCCCAGCCCCGCCCGGCTCCACGGCGCGCCCGGACAGAGCGCGGCTTCGCCGCTTCGCCAAGTAAGGAGCGAGCCGTGCCGAGCCGAGCCGAGCCGGTGCTGCCCGGAGGGGCGGCGGGGCTGAGATCGGCGGGGCTGCGATGCCCCTGTTTGGCAGCGCCGGCTCCAGAGCCGGTAACGGACAGCGCGGGGCGGAGGAGCGTTTTGAATAGGGCTGTTTTTATTTGAACCTGTGTGCGTGCTCTGTCCCACAGAGGCTCCGGTCTGGGACGGCAGGCCGGTCCGCAGTGGGATGTGCTCACCTCGGGGCGTCGGGGCCGGCACTGGGCCATCGCAGCGGAGAGTCCTGGTTTGCCTTTGGCTGCAGCCTCTCTGGGGGCAGGTGATGCCGCTGGTGTGAGGTCGGGTGGCACAAAGGGCCGATATCAAGGGGTTTACATCGTGCTTCTTACGGCACGGCTGTATCACGAGACACCCTCCTGCCGCTTATGAGTCCTCACAGAGGCTGAGTGGGGCCGGGAGGAAGGAGTGCTGCTGGGGAAGCGAGGGCTGCGTTGGTCGGCATCTCACCTGAGCGCTGCGGGCACCAGGGGAGCGGAGTCTTCTCAGTGGGGATACGGAGAACCACCTCGGTGTCTGGTGTGCACCTGAGCAGAGAGAGGAGGTACGAGGGACAAAGGAAAGAGCAGGAAAGGCAGCTGTGCTGAGGGAGCAGTGGACAAAAGCCCTATAAAAGCAGAGGTGGGGTTCTGGGGCACAGCCCTCGCTCAGCATGAAGCAGAGCGCAGCACTACTGCCCAGCAAACCCTATCCAGGCTGAGGGGCTCTGAGGGAGAAGAACAAAATCAGCTGCCCCTCCGTCAATCCCAAAAGACAAACAAAAGCAGAGAAAGCACATCAGAGCAGCCGGTTACATCTGCTTTCTCACACGGAAAGGACAAACACAGCAAGCTGGGCTTGCTCAGAGGTGTGCACATCTGTCTGTGCATCAGGCCAGGACAAACTGTGCCAAGAGTGCCTCCAATGCAGGACTCCAAGCTGCTAGCAAAACCCACCTGGGCTCCCTTGAAGGATGGGGGTTTTTAAAGGAAGAAGACTGAAATGCAGACACGAGTGGGTACATGGGGGCTTACAGCTCCTCGGGGCTTCACAGGTGCTGCCAGCAGCACGCAGGGAACCCAAGGAGAGCCAGCAACAGTCCTGTACTGCTGGGTGCCTTTGCACCTCCAGGCAAAGCACAGCTTACACCCAATTTTACTCTTTCAAGAAGCAAAGCCTGGAACCAAAGGGTTAATTGGAAACACGGACGGCTGGTGGAGTCGTGTGAAAAGTTGCAGGGAGGTCAGTGGGAATCAGCAGAGATGGCGGAGAGGCTCTGGCACGGAGCGCTGCCTGTCAGGGCGGGTAAGCACCGAATGCCTGACTTGTGATATTACACAAACTTTCCACTTGGGCCTTCCTGCTATTTTTAACTTTTCTCCCAGCCACCCTCAGTAACCCCAGCCCCACCAGCCTCACAAATTCCTTTTCTTTTTTGTTTAAATCATTCTTTTATCGGAAAAAAAAACCCACCAACAAATGGAAGTTGCACTGATCCATCATGCAGCCACTCGCCTCTCCCACAGCCTCCTGACACGTTCCAGGCTTTCCTCCTGCTTCACATCACGCCTCTGCAGCCGTACCTGGCTTACTGTTAGAACCCAACACGGGAGGTCCAGCCCCACTGGAGAGGAAAGCCTCCCTTAACAGGTATCTGCGCTGTGAGCAACGTGTGCAGCTGCTGCAAATAGACACAGGCGTGCACCAAGTACTGCACACAGCTGCAGGTTTCAGGCTATGGCACAGTCAAGGTTTAAACGTATTTGACCAATTTTTGGTCAAGTTTATAACCCTGATCAGCTGACAACATAGAAAGCTGAGGCACTCAGCTGCTCTAAATCACCTGTGCTCTGGGCAGGACCCCCAGCACTGTGGGACAAGGTACAGCATCAGGCCTCCAGCTTGCTGTCTGCTGGGATGGGCTCCCACCATGGCTGTGGTGGAAAATAACTTGTCACAGCAGGCTGCTGGTATACCTCAGCCTACAGACTTGGCCAGCCTGTCCCTTGGCCCTGGAGAGGATAGCCCCACGGTCCCGTGAGCCATCTGGCAGAGCTTTCTCCCCGTCAACAAACAGCAAGGATTCTCCTTGCCCTTCATAACTTTAATATCCAGCACAAACACTGTGCACACTGGTAGGAGGGAGTGGAGATCAACCACAGCCTCCGTTCTGCAAGTAATCAGCCACCAATGAACGAGGGCAGGGAAAGAGGGCTGGGAAAGACAACAAAGTGTTGCCTTTTTGCTGCCAATGAATGCCTCAGACTTTTTTTTAATACATGTTATGGAAATGGCTGCCCATCTTTGTTCCCCCAGACTGCTCGTGCCATTTCACACACCCAGCAAAGTGGCTTGAGATGGGTAAGTCCTGCCCTCCGCAGGAGCTTGGCCACATCCCTTTAGTTTTGCTTCCCAAATACAGAGAGAAAAGAACAATAAAGTAAGAATCGATGTGGTCACGAGGGCCTTGAAAAGCTCTGCTGCTTCTTCTGCCTGTTCCTGCAGTCAATAATTATCACCACTTACAGGATGGACAAAAGGAAGCCTAGAAGTGAGATGAGAAGTGACCAAAGCTGACAGCACACTGCTGTTATTTTGGCTGCTTCCTAGCTGCTATTAGGCAAGCTATGAGACCTGGCAGCAATCTGTCCCAGCAGGACCACAGTAAGCTGTGAGTTGATATCCCAGACTGCGTGTAGGTTTGACAGTGGCAGTCTGTGATCTGTGGCAGTTGCACAAAGGCTCAACACCAGACTCTTCCTACCCAAGGCCACAGAGAAAGGCACGTGCCTGCCCATTGACCAGCCTTTCTTCTCTGGGAATTCACTGGCTTACTTTGGTCTGTGGAGCAAAACGTCAGCAAAGATCGTCTCTCTTGGGTCTCCTGCACTCTGGCGGAGCGTCTGGACGCTTCTCTTCAGCTCGCTGATCTCCTCTTCCAGGTCTTTAATGATCTGAATGGGTGACATTTCTAAGAGTTCTTTATTTTACAATAGAAGCAGTAATTAAAGTTCTAGAGATTTTACAAACAGCAGAGCTAGAAAACATCCCTCATGCAAGTGAGTTCCCTAAGAGGACATCCTGAGGGTGAGCAGCCCAGCAGGCAATGCAGGAAGTCTAACAGCCCACTGCCTGCAGTGGAAGCAGAAAGCAACAGACCCCAGCCAGGCACACAAAACCCTCCTGAAGGGCCCATAAAGGGCCAGGGCTGAGGGCGGCTGGCTCTGCCCCAATCCACTCACCTCTTTTTGTCTTCTTATTTCGTGTCGAAGAACATGATTGTTGATGACCATCTGCTTCAGCCCATCCTGGTGCAGCAACACCTCCTGCGTGGGTGAAGAGAAGAAACTCAACACAGCATGAGACCCTGCCACGGTCAGAAGCCAAAGCTGGCCGCATTTAGATGCATTATTCTTCAAGGAAATTCCTGTTTGAATAAGGTCTTGGTTCCAGGTCTACAAAGAAATCCCATTGGGATGACCATAGAACAAGACTGTGCGACTCCAGAAATCTGGTTCAGCTTCCCAGGGAAAGCTTATTAATGCTGCTTGGGTTACTTGTGTCATCTGTGCTTACAAAATTCACCTGTAAAAGCAGACAGCAGTCCTGCATCAGAGCAAGTTGAACAAGGACTCAGTGATTGATATTTTCTCAGTGCTCTCAAGCAGCTAACCCAGAAAAAGTGCTAAGCATACCATGCAAGCAGGAACTGTACAAAAGGAGCTCTTTCTGCTCTGAGGTGAATTTCCTCAGCAGTGTCCCCACCAAGCAGCCAGGCAGCTGCTGAGTAATGTAATAAAGCAGGGTGAACGTTGGATCACATGGCAAACTCTCAGCAACAAGCCTGAGAGCATTTCATCACATTAGAGTGGCTTGTCATGGACACTCCCAGCTGACAGACAGCTCCAGTTTGGAGCAGAGCAGCAATGCTCTGTTGTTCTTTGTGTGCCAGCTAACGTGCTACTGCTAATGGGCAACGTCTAGAAACCCCTGACTTGTCTCACGGCTCCCACACACTGATCCCCTCCACCAAGACATTCCACAAACCTCTGCAACTTTCTGTAATATCTCTTCTTGCTCTAGCTGTGTTTTTTCTTCCAGTTCCTCCAGAATGGCCTTTCCCATTTTTTCTGTCTCATCCATCTCATCCTGAGAGCGGCAGGAGGCAGTGCACAGAAACAAGAGCATTCATTAAGGCAAGCATTGCATTCCTTCCACCCCTGCCCTCTCCTGCCTCCCTAGTGATGCTGCAGGGGAGGAGAGGTCTCAGCACTGTATTATTAGGTTACAACACAGCACCTGCTGTTGCTTCTTCAGGTTTTGGATGTCGGACAGCAGAAGGACTATCTGCATAGCTTGGTTTAGATAATGCACCTCTGTGTAGGTCCGAAGGATGCTGAGCTCATCCTGGAGAACCTGTACGTTTGATGTGACTTCATCCAGCTGCTGCTGTAGCTCTAATTGGAAGTCAAAGCAGAGAATGTCATTTCAGGGGTTCCACAGGCTGTCCTGCACACACCTGAGCCAGATGATACACCGTGTGGGAAGCAATCTGGATGAGGGAGATTGCATGCTATGCGAGCACAGGGAATGAATGGCCACTCCAAATCAGACCACCTCGACCAGATCCTGCCCCAGTGGAATGGTGCAAACAGCTGCCAAGGAGGTGAGCCTCCCCACTCCCTTTCACACAGGCTGATGGGCGCCACAGAGCTCTGCCCCTCCTGACAGAAACATTACCCCCACACAACAACTGGAAGATTCATTTTTCGTCTGACATTCATAACATCAGTGCAGTGTCTTAGGCTCCAACAAGATGGAAAGCAAAGGTAACACGTTTACATAAACCATATTTCATAGCAATGAGAGCAACTCACTTCCCAGATTCTTTTCCATTGTTTTTTCCATTTCCTGGAGCTCTGCCCTTGCCATATCCAGCTGGTTCTGACTGATGGTCCGTGTCATTGCCTCGATCATCTGCAGAGAAATCCAGACACTGATCTTTCCCCAGAACTATGAAATGTCCCCATGCAGCATCCCTAATGCTCCTGTTTGTTCTAGCAGCACAGATGAATCAGCCACTGTGGTTAGTGCCAGCTTGTGGACCTGCACTGGGGATTGTCCTGGAGCTTCCAGGAACCACCTTCCCCCACAGAAGGATGTATTTGGGCTGTTAGAGGGCTGACTATACTTGCTTGGGACAGTAACCCATCAGGAAGCTGTGTGGCTTTAAAACACAAGCACAAAACAAGAGCATCTCACAGAATTGTTGGGCATTGGAGAGCTCCCCTAGCTTTGGGGATGCTCCAGTCAGTGGAACTGACCATGCAGAACCTGGCCATTCTTCACTACTAACCAGGAGCAGTGGCACATTTCATGTTCTGCTGAACTAGGGCTGTTGGCCAGCTCTAAAACCTCACCTGATACACTTCAAACTGATGCAGCAAGTCTCTGGCTTGCTTGGCAGTGCTATCATCAGTGTGCTGGATGTCCTTCATCAGCCAGAAGTTGGTCTTTGCCAGGTGGTCACCGCACTGCTTCAGCTCCTCTATGGCTTTTGTCTTCAGCTTGGTCAGGTGCTACAGGAGTTTGTGGATTAATGGATGGCAGATTCCATCAGTGCCACCTGCCCCAAGTTTGCTCACTATCACCTGTCACCCCCAGGACACTCCTATCCCATGCAAGGCCCTGACCAGCTGGGCATCAAGCAGCAAGCCTCACCTCATTGCCAAGGCACTGACTTCTCCCACCCATCCCAGTCCTGCTTCCACATTGCTTACTACCTGCTTTGTGATGATCAATAACCACCCTTAACCTACTAAAAAACTCCACCTTAACCTTCCCTTTGCTAGACTGAGAAATCTTGGCACCGTCAGTCTTTTCTAACAGGTCACATTTCCTAAACCTCATCCCTTCCACTGCTGTAGCCTGGGCTCTCTGGGTCTATCTTCAGTTTTCCTTAACAAACATCAAGGTTAGATTACAGCAGCATCAAGCAGAGCAGCATAATTACCAGTGTATTAATAAATGAATATGTGCCATTTTGCCACAGTGAGTCAGGCTGCTAGAATTTCCTCCATAAATGCAACCTGGGTAACTGCATGGATCGGCTCCCCACATTGCAGCCCCGGGTATTTGTTACATGTACCGTGGTCACTTTCATCTCTTCCAACACTCCAGCTAATTCAGCCTCCTTGAGCACCCATTTCCTCTCAGTGAATGCTCTGTGCTTCTCTTGGGAAGATGTCTTCAACACCAAGGGGGTCGTTTTCCTCGACACAAACACTGCTGCTGAAACAACCAAAAAGCCCCGGATGTGTTTACACACCTCACACCCACCCCCTCCTGTCACGTGGGGCTGAGGGAAATGAGATCAGCTGAAAGGCTGATTTCAAACCTCCTGCAGCCCCAGCAGGAGCAGCTCACACTCAGCCCAGCAGCAAAGCCTACAGAGCCTTTCCTGCTCTTTTCCACTCCCCCCTCTTTATCCTCAGCTGCTTTTTGTGCCTTTTGACGAATATCTCCCAGCAGAAAGCACACAGTGAATGCAAATGTGGCACGGGGGGTGGCAGTGACAGAACGGCAGCGGATAAAGGGAAATCTCTCCCAACCTGCCTTGTTCTTCTGCCCTTTCTTCTTGCCTCCGTCGGTGATTGGTGGCAAAGCCAACCGGTGGGCTGGAAGTTTCCTCTCTGCTGTTGCCTTCTGCCACGTGCTGCCAACCTGAACTCAACATAACGCCACACACACAACGGATTAGGAGTCACAAAGGCCTTCAAGGCCCGGCCTTGGTCAGGCCCTTCTCTCTGCCCTCCTCCCCAGGTCCCCTCAGCTCCCTTCACTACCACCCGTCTGACCGGTCGCAGCCACAGCGCTCCAAACCCCACAGACCCCTCGGCAGCTCAGCACTTACTCTTCCCTTCAGCTCCACCACGGCTCTCGGGCCCTTCGCATCCATCCCCGCAGCCCCACGTGTCGCACCGCCGTCCAGTTGCGGATCACGGACCCGGCGCGGTGCCGCCTCGGGCCGCGCTCGTTCTTCTGTCGCCACGGCAACCGGCGGCGGGCAGCCAATGGGAGCGCGCCCTGAGGCCTCAGCCAATGGGAGCCGCCCCCTCCGGGCAGCCCGCGGTCTCCGGGGCAACAGCGCGGCTGCGCTCCGCCATTGGCGCCGAGCGGGGCGGGCGGCAGCGGGGGAACGGCGCGGAGCCGCGACGGGACGGGAGTGAGGGATGCGGGGCTGCGGGCGGGAGGGAGAAATAAATTACGGAGTAGAGTCCCGGGATGCGAATGTGGTCCGTACACACAGCGTACGGACGGGGTTACGGATTGTGCTTGTGGTTGGGTGACTCCCGAATCGCCGCGTTGCGGTGTTGCGCGTTCGGCTCCGCGGGGACGGACCTGTCCAAGTGATGGAGGGATGCAAGCGCGGCGGCGGAACGACGCCAGGGGTCGCGGGGTTGGGGAGTTCGGGTCGGGAGGAAAGCGCTGCTGTGCTCGGAGCAGCACCGAGAGCACCGAGGGGGGACCGACGTTTGCTTCGTGGCGAGGTGCTGTGCTGCATGCAGGGTTTCCATCGGCAGAAAAGCGGTTTCGTGGCACAGGCACGGGGGGCGTCACCGTCCCTGGGGCGTTCAAGAACGGTGGAGGTGTGGCACTGAGGTGTGGTGGGCTGGTGTTGGTCTTGGGGACCTTAAAATTTCCAACCTGAATGATCCCACGTGTCTATGGCGTACGGGGGTGAGCGGGGAGGGGGTACGGGAGGGGGGTTGGGGATCCCGGGAGGGAAGCGGGATCCCGGTGCTGGAAGCTGTGGGGTGAACCGTGGGCACAGCGATGCTCGCGCTGGGAGGTCGCTGGGAAGCGCCCCCCTCCCTCCCCCCGGGTGCGGGTAACGGGCGCGCCTCGGTGCCGTTCTCTCCAGCAACCCTTCTCCGGTGGTCGCCCATTGGCAGCGGGGGAAATTCCCCCCCGCCCCGCGCCCAATGGGCCGGGAGGGGCGGCGCCTCCCATTGACAGAACCGGCGCGGCCGTGTTTACCGGGGGCGGGGCGGGGCGGCGGCGGCGGCTGCCGATGCTATAAGAGCCGTACCGGGGGGCGAAAGGGGCGTGCGGCTACAAGGCTGCCCGCACCGCCCCGGATCCGCAACCCGCCAGGACCGAGCGCATCCCCGAACCGATCGCATCCCCGGGGCGGTGCGGAGCGGACCCGATCCGACCCAGAGCATCCCCGGACCCAGAGCATCCCCAGAGCGCTGCAGCGCATCCCCGAGCCGCCGCATCCCGAGGTCCCACCGGAGCCGCCCCGCAGCCACCGCCCCGGCGGAGCCGTGCCCCCCCGGGTCCCTCCGCGGCCCCCCGCGCCCCGCCCCGCCGCCGCCGCCCGTTCCGCACAATGGGGGCGGCGCGGCGCGGCGCGTAGCGGCCGGCGGGGAGGGAGAGGCGGCGGTAAGGGGGGCACCGGGGGGGCCGACATGGTGCAGCGAGCCATGCGGGGAAGGGGCTCGGAGGGGCGGCGGGAGCCCTGCGCTCCTCTGCCCGCCCACGACGCGGAACCCGCCTGGTGCAAAACGCCCAGCGGTCACATCAAGCGGCCCATGAACGCCTTCATGGTGTGGTCGCAGCACGAGCGCCGCAAGATCATGGACCAGTGGCCCGACATGCACAACGCCGAGATCTCCAAGCGCCTGGGTCGGCGCTGGCAGCTCCTGCACGACTCCGAGAAGATCCCCTTTGTGAAGGAGGCCGAGCGCCTGCGCCTCAAGCACATGGCCGATTACCCCGACTACAAATACCGCCCTCGGAAAAAGGGCAAAGTGGGCACCGCCACCGCCCGCCCGCGTCTCCCGGTGAAGATCAAACCCTCGGTGCTGGGCCGCGTCCCCGCCGCCCGCAGGCAGCCCTCCAAGCCGCCCCCCGAGCCGGGCATCGCGCAGCGCCCGCCGGAGCCGCCCGTCGAGGACCGCCCCGGCACGGCCACGTGGAACGCGGTGCCCACCGGCGAGCGCAGCCCCGCGGCCGCCACCAGCCCCGAGCCGCGCCCGGAGAGCGCGTCCCCGTCTCCCGCACCCGCCGGTTCTCCTCCATCCTCCTTGGGTTCCTCGGACGAGGAGCTGGAGGAGGAGCTGCTGGGCGTGCTGCCCGCGCGGGCACCGGGTGGCACAGCGTGCGGGGCTCTGGACTGGTCCGTCCTGGACAAGGACCTCGATCTGTTCCCGCGGGGCGCGTCCTCGCACTTCGAATTCCCGGACTATTGCACGCCCGAGGTGACGGAGATGATCGCGGGGGACTGGCTCATGTCCAGCATCTCGGACTTGGTCTTTACCTACTGAGTGCAGCGCTCTGCAGGTAACTCCTCTTCTTTTCCCACAATCAGGTCGTCTCAAAAAAACAAACAAGCAAACAAACAAAAAAAAAACAAAACCGAAACCAGCTGTTTACATGCAGGAATCAGGTATTTAGCCTTGAAGCCGCTGGAAGGCAGAGCTCCCTGCTCCCCCCATCCCCCCGGCACACACCCACTCCTCCTCCATCCATCCATGGCGGTGCAGGGCTCAGCCCTCCTCGCTGCACGGCACGCTGCCGTTCTTCGCCCATGAAAGGCGGCTGCCTGGCAGGGTCCCATTGTCACCACCCCCTGCCGGACCCCTTCCCTCTGTAGCTCTGTCCCTGCCTCGCGCTGCCCCGTTTTCTCCTCCTTAGCTCTCCCACTCGCCCATCCCTTGGAGAACAGCCAATTTCCTTTATTATCCTTATTGTTGTTATTATTATTATTATGGCTTTTTTGGATAGCTTAGAAAGCACGTCTTCGATTCTCTCCTGTTCCTCATAGCAGCCCTTCGGGAGCGCTACCTTTGGCCGCGCCGTGCCCGAGGCTCTCCGTGGTGGCACAACCCATCTCAGTCCCTCCCTGCCTGCTGCCCTGTGCTGTGGGGTCCCCGCCTTTGGGGTTGGGGGTCCCTCAGGACCGGTTCTCTCCTTGCGTTTTGGCTGCGGCGCGTTCTCCCCGCCACTCGGTTTGGGGCAGAGCGAAGTTGCACGCACGTGATCCGCACGTGGCGCGGGGAGGCTGCGTTATTCCTCTCTCCAGACGTTTGTGCACAGCCACCCGCACCGTGAGCCCGTGCCGTAGGGCAGCCTGCCCGGCATTAATGCCCAGGCGTGGGGTGCCCATGCCTGTATGGGACCCGCTCCGGGCTCATCCTCCCCAAGGCTGGCGAAGCCTGTGCTGCAGGAAATCTGCCTTAAGCTCTCGCACGGGGCCGCCGCCGCCACCAGCAGCTGATGCTGGCGGAGATGTGGGGTGCGGGCGGTGCTCCGGTGCAGCGATCCTCTGCCGTGTGCCCGGTGTTGGCTCCGAGAGCCTGGGTTTCACCGCAGAGCAGCGCTGCGGAGCTCCCCAGCAGGGCAGCTCCTGCTGCAGCGCTCCTCCGGTCGCGTTTGTCTTTGCTTTCCCCAATGGTTCCTTCCTGCAGCAATCCGCCTCCTCCCGCTGTCTGTGAGCACATGGCCGTGGTGCCGGCAGGGCGGGGGACGCGGGGCTCCATCCCACGTCCGTGTGGCACAGAAGCGGCCTCTGAGGTCCTCGATTCCAAAGTGGGAATCTGGGCACGAAGGATCCCCCTAACCCTACCCGTCCCCGCTTTTGGGGGGATGCCGTTTCCTCCGGTTGCACGCAGCCCCGCGTGCACCCGTTGCAATGGGGCTGGATGGAGCCACGAGCAGGGCGCTCTCAGCCCCTTTGTCCCCCTCTATGGGGAGCAATGTGGGGCTGCTGGCGTCGCCGGAGATGCCACAGGGAGCGCCGTGTCCCCGCTTAAGGGCACCGGGTGCCTCCCGCCCCAGTGGCCGCGGGGCTGCGGAGCCGCGAGCTCAGCGTTATCGATGTGTAGGTGTGTAGAGGTAGCTGTGGTGTGCGTGTGTCTGGTGTTGCGTCCCCGACGGTGTTTAGTAGCCCCGGTGCGGCTGCGATCCTGCGAGGCAGGCGGGCACCGCCCACATGTCCCGATGTAGAGAGCATCCCCCTTCCGTCCCCCCCCAGACCCTCTCCCTCCACTCCAACCCAGCAGAAAAGCCAAATGCCGAGGGGCTCCACGCACAAACCGGGTTTGGGGTTCATTGAAGGGCTTCCCCGGCGCACAGCTCCCACCCGACACCTCGCTGCCTTCTGGGGGCATCGGAGCCCCCCTACCGCCGCCACGTCCCACGCGGGGAGCCAAACCCCAAAAACCGGCAGGGCCCGAGGCCACGGTGCGGGGCTGCATCCCCAGCGTTTCCTCAGGACAGGCTCTGGCTCAGCCCCCCCCCTCCTCCGAGCCCGGCCTCAAGCACAACACCGTGCGCGTGGTCCCCGTCCCCCCGCCCGTCGTGGCCCCTCCTGGTGGATGTTCTGTGCTATGTGATTGTAGTGCATAGAAACCCCCCCTGTCCGTCCCGCCGAGCCCCCATCCCCTCCCCCGGTGTGCGAGCGAGTGTGCGTGCGCCATCCTCATCACTAGAGACAAAGCGAATCGTCATTAATAATAAGTGGAAAAAATAATAATAATAATAATTAAAAAAAATAAAAATAAACCAAACCTCTCTCAGGAAGAAGCCGCCTCGGCGGCATCCCAGCGGGCCGGAGCTGCCGCGAGCACTCGGGGTTCCTTTGGTTGTGTTGGGGAGGGGTCCTGCAGCTGTTGTCTTGGGCTGGTGGAGGGGATGTCCCACCCGTGGCCACCCCGACGGCACGGCCAGGGCCGGTGGTGTGGAAGCTCGGCTAGTGGTTATCCCAGTGTTGTGACTATGGAATAAAGTGTGTTGGTCTGCTTCCACGTGGCTCCGGCTCCTCCTGCGCCGCTCACACCTCCCCAACCTGCACAAATATGGGGACCCCCCAGGGATGTGGGGTTCTGGGGGTCAGAACCCAGCTCCGGCTCAGATGTGGTGGTTCCCATACAGCTCCATGGGGTTCCACTACCAACCCGTGGGTCCCAACACTCAGTGGTGTTCCAATACCAACCCACGCAGGCTGTAGCTGTGTGTGCACAACCGTGCATCCATGAGCACCGTGTGCTCTGTGCATGTGCTCCATGCATGCATGTGCTCACGCAGCCCCATTGGCTCCATGATGTGGCAGCAGGCATTGATCTGGCCCCACTGGATGGGGCCTCAAGGGGAGGGCACACAGCGCTTGCATCACTCCCCCCCCCCCCCCCCCCCCCCCCTCCAGCTGTTGCCACGGCAACAAGGGAGCCTGCAGCATCCTTGGGTACCACAGCATCCCTGGGTACCACCTGCCCTCCCATCCCTGCTGGGGGAGGGGCTGGGCACTGGGCTGGCCCTGCTGAGATCCCCCCCCCCCACTACCCACAGGACAACACCCACTGTGGGACATGGAGGTGCCTCTGCCTACGATCTCGGCAGCACTGAACAGCCTGGCTGTGACCCAGGCATGTGGCAGCCCTCGGCTGTGAGTCTGAGCTCCTATACAGTGACCCCACGACACAGCAGTGTGCTGGGATGCCCCTGGTCCAGCCTGGCCTTGCTGAGCACCCGGTGCTGCCCGCACAGCCACGTGTCCCCACCGCCAGCCCCGCTCTGAGTCACACACAGCAGCGGCTCACAGACGGTGGCAGCTCTCAGCCGTGCAGCAAGGAGTCACGCTGCTCCCTTCACACTGCCCCAAAACCCCATTGGGAAGCAGGGAGTGTGCCCAGCACTGCCTCTATCACTGGGTCCCAGCTGTGGGATCCCACACAGAGACGGGGACAGCAAAGTGAGCACTGCTGGTGACAGCGCTGGGACAGGGAAGGATGTGCTGAAACCCCCCCAGGTAAGCAAGGAGCAGGTAGGGGTGATGCTGTGTATTGGATGCAGGATGGATGTCCCTCCCAAACCCAGGCAGCACCCCCTGCATGCGAGAAGGACCCTGTGGCTTCACTGGGGTTGTGGCACCAGGATGTTCCCAGCAATGGGGGACTGCTGCTCCCCCCCTGTGAGGCCTCTCCGGCGCCAGGCTTTGTTCAGCATCACAGCCCAGCACCGAAAGGGTCCCACACGTCATCTCCCCCCTCTCACACACCACGCTGCAGGGACGCAGTGACGAAGGGCTGAGCAGGCAGTTCCCATGGCAATGTCCCTACGGCGGCGGGGAGGGACACGGTGCTCTGACTGCGGTGGCTGCGTCCCCGCACCCAGCAGCCCCCCAGCCATGGGGACAAGGTGGAGGCCACGTCCCTCCCTGCCACCGCCCCTCCATCCCTATTGGCGCCTATGGGGCACTGCAGGTGGGCTGATGTGGGTCCCGATCCTGCTGGGTCTGTCCCAGATCAGGCAGGGCACGGAGTGCCCCCTCCCCTATTGCATCCCAGGGGATAAGGGCTTCTCTGTCCCAGGCAGAAACGGCAGTCCCTCTCGGTGCTCCCCAGAACGGGCAGGGGGGCACATCTGGCACCAGCACCCCATCCCCTGCCCTGTGCCCAGAGGAGAACTAAGCCCTATGGGTGCTGTGGCTGTGGGAGGGCTCAGGTGATGCAACAGCCCCCCACGACCCCCCCAGGCCAGATGCCCACCCTGCAGCCCTCCTGCAGCTGCGGCCGCGGCCCCAGCGTGGCACAGGGGAAGTGGTACGGGGTGCGCTCCTACCTCCACCTCTTCTATGAGGACTGCGCCGGGGCCAGCCCTGATGGGGACACAGATGAGTCTTCACCTTCCCATCCCCGTGGTGTATGGCCCTCCATTATCTGGAAGGTAAGAGATCCCCCTCTCCCAATTTTTTCTTCCCTCTCATCTTGTGTGAAATACTCAGGCGCCCCCATACCTGCCGTGCACTCCTCTAGGCTGACCCGCTCCCCATTCCTGTTCCCAGGTGACCCTCTCCACAGGCACTCTGTTTCTGCTGGTGGGAGTGGCTGCCCTGACCACAGGCTGGCTGGTGCCCCCCAGGCTGGAGAGCATCGAGGAAGAGGATCTGGTGGTGCTGGACGTGCAGGCCATGCGCTACAACCACGTGCTGAGTGCGTGCCGGCTGCTGGGCACGGCGCTGTGCATCACAGCTGCAGTGCTGGGTGCTGTGGGGCTGCTGTGCTGTGTGCTGGGCAGAGCTTGGGGTGGCCCCCAAGAAGAGGAGCAGCAGCTGTCGCCCATCCTGCACAGCAGCCCCCAGGGCCCCGTGGTGCCCTTCGGTGCCTCCCAGCTCCATGGTGTCCAGCCCCGGCAGGAGGTGTGAGTGCACTGGGTGCACTGCTGCTGCTAGGTAAAATGCTGGGAAATGCCCTGCTTGAGGCGTGGGGGTGGGCAGAGCGGGAGGAGGGGAGGCTGCTTGGGCCGGGGTGCTGCAACCCAGTTCATAGATGTGGTGGAGATGGGATGGGATGCAATGGGATCGGATGGAGCAGGCAGCTGCCCAGCAAAGCCCTGATCCTGACCTGACACAGCCTGATCTCAGCCCAGATCCAGCCTGGACTCAACTAGATGCCACCTTGGATCCCTTTCTGGCACCCAGATGGCTGACCCCGGATCCCAGCTGTGCCACAGCTCAGTGCCTGGAGCATCCTGTGCACCATCAGCCACCACCAGGTCCTGGCCCAGGACATCCCAGCTCCTCCACCTGCTCCCCAACCAGCCGTGGGGTCGGACAGGCACAACCAGCAGCTGCAAACGCCCGATGCTGCCAGGTGCCTGCAGTGGGAGCTCTGCCCCCAGCACAGCACCCTGCCCTGCAGCCCCACGCGTTCATCCACGCCGCAGCCCTTGGGATGGAGCAGATGCTCTGCCTTGGTTTCCTTCATTTTGCTCTTTCTGGGGTGAATAAAAGACACGTGGCTGTGGGCTTTTCTTGCTGCTGAGGCTCAGCTCCGGGGCAATGAATGTTGTGCATGGGGGATGTGTGCTGCAGCAGCAGTGCATCAGAGCTGGGCAGGGCTGCTACAACACAGAGCACTGCCAGGCACAGGCACCCACCTGCCCCTCACTGTCCCAAGGGTTGCTGCACAACACCCAAGATCATTTTCTTTCCCTCAGTGAAGACAACTGAGTACAAATACCCTGCCAGGTTGGGAGCAGCCCTACGCCAACACAAGGGACTGAGCCCACCAAGGGGTCTGTGCAGCTTTCAGATGCAGCTCTGCAATCCACACAACATTCAAGCATCCCTTGCTTCCTTGAGGAAGGGGCCGCAGGGCCTCTGCTTTTGCATTCCTTCTGAAGGGCTGAGGGCACTATTAAGAAAATTGCTCCTCCAGAGGAAGTCAGAGCAAGCTAAAAATACGCCTGGCTGAGCTGGTAAACACGGCCACCAGCCTCATGCAGAGCACAGGGACACCACAGAGGGGCACAGTGCCCAGCAGTGCGGGATCTCCTCCCGGCCGGGCAGCCAGCCCCAGGCACACCATGGGCTGCTGGGTCAGGCTATTTCCATCCCTGTGCTGCCAGCCTTGCTGCTGGCATAGGGAAGGCTGGGAGAGCCAAGGGCAAAAGCGCATGCTGGCATTCCAGAGCCGTGGGCAGAGGGAGGGCAGCAGCACAAAGGCACCCGGCTGGCTCCTGCTCCTCTTCCCACGCTGTCCTGGCTGCTGTGGGATGGGACGCGGCCCCAGAGCGCACGGCAGCGCCGGCCCCTGGTGGCACAGGGGGAGGAAAACGTTTAGTAACTGTTTATTTTACAGCAATAGGGTTTGTACAAATCTGCATTTACACAGGTATGTATAAGTCTGTACAGAGTCACTGGAGCACCCCAAGAGACCACCCCCTCGCTCACCCTTCCCCTGGGCAACGCAGGAACTAAAGTGCACGGTGGGCAGAGAGCAGGGGGCTGCAGGAGGGCGCTGTGCCCCCCACATCCCTCACCTGGGGGGTAGGCAGAGGGCACCCAGGCACTGCACTGCCCACGTGTGGCAGGGGACCCCCAGCAGCACCTCCAGCTCATGGCACAGCCACCACAAACTCTGGTACCACAAATTTCTAAAGTGCAAAGTCACAGCCTGTTTCCCTCACTGTTACTGCCTTGGCAGAGGCTGCTGCTGCCCCATACTGCCAGTCCCCACACGTGCAGGAAAGCACTCTGCCTTCAGCCACGGAAACAGCCACACAGGCTGCCACCAGCCCTCAGGAGAGGCAGAGAGAGCCCTGGTGTTGGCACCAGTAAGTGGCACGGCCAGGAGATGCCAACACAGGTGAGGGACCAGGTCCTGCTTCCCTACCTGTGCCACAGAGCGAGGGCCCACGGGGCAATCCAAAACTTGCATGGATGCGGCGATGAATTTGCACACAGGTGGTCAGGGACAGGAGGGTGCTGAGCCTTGCAGGGCATGAGCTTCCTTCTATAACCAGAAATCTACAACTCTTCAACCAGCATCTGCTTTTTAGGTGTGCAGCCCCTAGGCACAGCACGGATGGCTTTGGGCACAAGACAGCAGGGGCAGGCAGCTGGGTGGGAACCAGTCGGGGAAGGTAAGGGCACTTGTGGGAGGTTTAGCAGTTCAGGGGGGAGGTAGAGGCATAGAGTGTCTGTTGGCTTTGTGTCAGTGGATACGGAGCTCTTGGAGCAGAATTTGCTGCTGAGCTTTCTTAGCAGGCAGGGAGCAGCAAGGCTGGGCCAGGTGGGGCATGCAGCACTGGGGTGGCCTTTGTGGGAAACCCCTCATCTGTGTTATTCTGAGAGGTGTCACTTAATCTGATCAGCTTGTGGGGGTGAATTATGACAGATGTCTGCAGCAGACTTTTTTGTCCTGTGCAAACTGTTTCTAAGTGTAAAAAAAAGCCATTCTCCACTTTGGAGTCTGCTCCCAGAGCTGTGAAAATGAGCAGCGTTAACGGCTCTGCTAATGCTGGTGGTGATGGGATCTGACACAGGCAGGATGAACAACGCCTTCATCACCTCACTGACCTGATAACATGACTGCGCTGCTGTTGCCAGCAGAGGACCCCGCCAGACCTGTCCCCTGCAAGCTGACCAGTCCACAAACAAGGAAGTGGAATCACAAATTGTTATGCATTGGAGATGACCTCACGGCGGGGTGCCGACAGGGGCTTGGTACAGGTTTGGTTCTACTGAGAGGCTGCCTGTAAGGAAAGAGAAGGGTCAGAGCACTGGTGAATGCAAATGGAGAAGGCAGGCTGCCCTGGCAGCCAGAGTGATACAGAGCCAGAGGGCTCCTCTGTTCCACAGGAGCACGTACAAGCCTCTCACCACTAAGCAGGCCAAACCCTGCCCTGACACTCCCCCCTAGGTGAGCACCTGCCCTCACTCCCACTCCCAGCACCTCCTCACTTCCCAACAGAGGAAGTGGGATTGCCTCAGCACAGCCCACGCACAGCTCACCACTCGTGGTCACTTGCACAAGGCTGGAAGTCAGACTCATCCATACAGTGGCAGCGTCCACCTGCTTGCCCCTGCACGGGGAGGAGAAAACAAGGTGAGTGTCGGTGTGGGGAACAATCCTGCTGGACTGGTTCCCATCAGTCTCTGTCACAAAGGCCAAGAGCATCACGGGACGCAGCAAGAACAGAAAACTCTTCAGACAGGTTGTTTCCAGACACGTCCTTCCAAACATCATTCCGTGTCGACGTGGGATGTGACGACAAGGTAAGCACTTCCTTTGGCGTCAGGGGAAAATCTGTAGTTCAAACTTAGGTGCCCACTCCAGTGCACTCTTCACCACAGCCAGGGCAGCTGCTCCCAGTGCCACCGTCAGCCCCATCACTGCCAGCTTGACAAAACGGTTGGTCCTTGGCTTTGTCAAAATGGATTTTGTCCGCTCCTCCCCTCGGAGCCTCTCCCTGAAGCGCTGTCTCAACACAGTGTCTGGTCTCTGTTGCACTGATGCCAACTCAAAGTCCTTAAAAGTGGAAGCCGCGGTCCTGCAAGAGAAGAAATGGGTCAAGAAGTGCCCTAGAGCCTCCTGTCTGGGCAGGGAGGTCTTCACCAGGCAACGAGACCCGGCCAGGGCAAGGTGCAGAACCCAGGCACAGCTCCTACAGCGGGGGCACGAGGCCGCCCTGCACTCACCGCTCAGCCTGCTGCTGTGCCGCCTCCCTGGCGAGCTCAGATGGAGGAAACTGAACAAAAAGGTCCCCTGCTCTGCTGATCAGAGTCTCATAAGGAAGGTCCTGTGGGATCTGGGACAGGAGGTGGTGCACCGAGGCCATGTCGCACTCGCAGTCCAGAACTTCCTGCTCCCGGTAAAGCACAATCTGCAGAGGACAGAGAGCACTGAGCACAGCCAGGGAAACAGGGGCAGCTCCTTGTCCCTCTTTGACACTTCAGGGCCAGCAGAGAAAAACATTTCACTTCTGTCTGAAAGATCTGCCCTTCCTCAGGGGATACACTGCACTGAAACACAGCCCATATGGGAAGAGAAACGCAGAGGGCAGCAGAGCACCAGCACTGCCAGACCCTCTGCGCAGCCCCGCAGCACCTTGCAGTGGCTCAGTACATCCCCTGCCACCATTCCAGCCAACACGTACCACAGCAGCAAAATAAATGGGCATCAGTGGATGGCAAGCCAGGAAGAAGTCGTATAATCGCACGACGTGCCTGAAGTCAGACAGGACGTGTCCAAACCACGTGATGAGCCAGCTGAGAGCAAAGATGGTTCCCACCTCCGCACTGCACAGAGAGAAAGCACAGTTAGGTCAGCTGCTGCTGGCAGCTTGGAGACACTGCTGAAGCACAGCCAGCTTTTCACATTCAACCCTGAAACTTAGCACTGCTCTAGAATTTGCAAGCTTGATACCCGGAGGCAGGCTGGCTGTGAAACGCTGACAGACAGCTGCCCAGAAAAGGGCTCTGCACAGACCCTGCTGACTTACCTCCTCATTTCTGCTTTATTCTATTCATGCTACACTTCTGCATCCCTGCTGCACAGCCTGGCAATTATCCCCAGATCTAGCAACAAACCACAGAGATGCAACAGCAACCCCAAAACTGCCAACTGCTAACTTGCAGCTTCGTATGACATGGAATGCAAAGTAATGCAACCCTCAGCTTTTCCAACACAGGCCACTGGGGTGAAGACACCATCATTTAAAAGCTCCCAGGATAGGCAGCGTGTTTGGGTCTGCTTGTAAGCAGGGTGCCACGTGGCTCTGGACCATTGCCATGAGCTGTGGGCCAGCTGGTGACTCACAAGAAGCCTCCGTGGTGCTGGGGACAGACTGGTGCAAATGGCCCCAAGTACGATAATGTGAGAGAGGTAGGGCAGAGCCAGGGAACGTCTGCGTACCTCTGCATGAAGTCATGCACCTCAGGGTTCACCTGGTCTATGATGGGCATCAGGTAATTCAAAATGTGCTTGGTATTATCCATTGTTGGGTCCATAAAATCCCTGAGAAAAGATTTAGAAAAGAATTCTGTCAAGAAACAACATCAGTGAGTTTCTCCTCCAGTGAGGCACACAGGAAGTAAATAAATGCACTGCAATAAACAGCTTTGCTGGGAGGGTGGCTCTCAGTCCCAGGGAATTCTGTTTGTAAAGCTCCCTGCCTACCAGTCTGGGTGCACACAAAACCTGGACCCAGACCATCACAGTGGTGTCAATGGACACTTCTTTCTTTGCTGTACACACGAGCCCTAAAGCCTTTTCAGCTTGTCACATGGGAGAGGAGACAAAACCCCTCCAAAGCGCTCACCAACTTGAAGGCTTGCTCTCATTTCAACACACAAAGAGGAAAGGCACTTAACCTGGGCCTTAGGACACTGGCTGTACAGACCACAGTTTCAGTACAGAACTTCCCCAGGGCTCTATAAAGGCTGAGTGGGAAGCACTGTGCTGAGCCCTAGGAGCCAGAGAGGCCCTGACAGGACACGTGGCCAACAGAACCATGAGTAATGCATGTTTGCTGCTTTTTCATCTTCAACAGATAATACAAACTAACTGACAGCCCTGTTAGCCCTTCCCCAGAGCACAGCTGCCTGCAATCCCACGCGCCATCTCCAGCAGCACCTCCTGGGCGCAGACAGACAGAGAGGCCAGCCCGAATGGGGCTCTGCTTCAGGACAGGCCACCCCTCTGCCCCCACAAGTCACAGCAGCTCCTCTCCCCTGGTTGAGTCTCTGGGTACCTGAGATGATGCGTCGAGAGCTTCTCCACCAGAGCTGTGGCCAACCTGTCCCCAACCACCAGGAGGAAAGTGACCACGATGTCGTGGTAGCCCTGGTAGTAGTGCAGCTGCGGGTTGCGCTTCAGGACGTGGAGGATGATGTCAATGAGCTCCTCCTGCAGCCCCTCTCTCTGGTCATCCGGCATCCCTGCGGGGACAAAGCACTGGTGAGATGGGCTGCATCACCCGCTGCTCCCTGCCTGTATGTTTACCAACCAGCCTCATCACAAAGGATGTGGGACAACAGGGAGCGGGCTGAGAAAGCTGTGTAAGACCCAGGTTCCTGATGCTGCTCCTGCTGGCCCTGGAGAAGCCAACCAGCTGTGAGCCTGTTTAACCTTTGGAGCTGCAGGGTCCCTACCTGCCAGGAAGTCGCCGTGGATGACAGGCTTATGGGTGTTTGTACAGTGCTGCGAGGAGCAAATTGCACTGCACATCCAGCACTGCTGAGGACATTTTAATCATTTTTAATTTCCCAAGGGCTCTAGGAAAAAATTAAACAGGACAGAGTTTTCACAGAAACCGTGCCAGCTGCATCAGATTGCGAGGCCTCAATCGCCACCACCTGATATCGGTCCTCTGCTCACAACATGTGTTCAGGGACAGGATGTCACGGGAAAAACACTGTTCCTGCCACGCACAGCTGCAGCTGTTTTTTTGGCAGTCCCTGTCAACAGAGAAAATGCCCTACAGCCAAGCAGAACGTCCCAGAGGAGATCCTGCAATGACAAAGTTCTCCTTTTCCCCTCTTTCACTGATGCTTCTAAAAATAGGCAGGAGGAGGTCGCCATTCAAGGGCAAAAACAAACAAACGAAGCAGCAGCAGAGCCTTCAGGAATCAGGCCGTATCCGCACCCGAAAGAGAAGCAGAGTGAATCAACTGTTTATGCACAATAAAGCAGCAGAAGGGGGGATGCAGATCCTGGCCAGGAACAACGGCTGCTCTGCAGAGTTAGATAGCTGCTGGATTACTTGCTTTATGAACAGCACGACAAGGCACCAGCCACCCTTCAGAACCAAACAGCGGCAGGAACCTTCCGCTCCCAAAGGTTACTTCTCTTCAGTTTGGTGTGGGAACCACAGAGGGAAAATCTGGCGTGGGGATTGCTGTGAAACAACCTGCTCTGACAGATCTGCCTTCCACACTCCTGGGGCACAGTTCCCTGTCTGAAATACATTGAAGCACACGGTCAATTTCTCAAGGGTTCCATCAGCCCTAATCTCACCCTGGTGACAACAGCTGAGGGCTGTGCAGCATCGGACATCTCTGCGCTGGCACCGTTCAGCAACAGAGGACTGAGCACAGAGGGTCTCAGCACGGACAGGACAGACAGCAAAGCATCAGGCCCCAGCTGCAGCCCAGGCAGGGGCTGGAGGAAGCCGCCAGCTGTGGAACAGCTCCAGTGTGCAAAGAAGCTGCTGTAAGCTGACACAGGGAGGCTTTCTAGAGGTCAGCCTCCCTGCAGCAATGGTCAGGCGCTCGCTGTGAGCCCCTCTCACCTGGTGGGAAGCGCCGCAGGGAGCGCCGTACGTCCAGTAACACCTGCTGGTAATCCTTATTGCCCTCCCGCAGCTCCTTTCCTGCTGAAAGAAAAGAGGAAGCAGGTAATTGTGGAGTAGTGCAAAGGTACCAGGAAGAGCACGGGGAGATGGAGCTGGCCAGGAGGAGGAGGCCACGCAACACCCCCATCCCGTTCTCTGTACGTCACACAGCGGCCCTGGCCTCTCACTTTCACTGCTGCACAAACAGCAGCGCAAGGAAACAAGGCTATTATTTAAACATATGTTAAGATGCTTAAACTGACACCATTCCCAGAGTTCCTGGCAATATCTTAGCTCCACCATCTACACTGTGAAATTCACAGCGTCCTCAGCAACAGCAAGGCACAACACGCTGCGGAGGCAGTGAAGAATGGCTGAAAGAAATAATTCAGAGGAGAAAAAGCAAACACCCATTGGTAGCTAAGAGAGCTCCAACAGAAGTGAAAAGAATTTGCTGGCACGCTACCTACGCTGTCACATGAAATGCAACGCTGTCTTCCAGCAGCTCTGATCACCTACCACAATCCAGCTCCCGACTGACACGGGGATACAGGCACTTCTGAATGACCACAAATTCAGGAGCAACAACAGAATCTGTCCCTGGGAGCAGTGACTGCGACACCTGAGGTTCAAAGCCATGCAGATGTCACATCACGCAGGTCATTTCCCCTCCTTCCCCTCTGAGCAAACATCACACAAACTGCCTCACCTGCAGCTGGCAGACACCTGAGCATATCCCATCCCAGCACTCCTCAGCACAGCCACCTCACCAAAGAGCCACCAAAAACAGCCTGGCACCTCTTGCTACCAACTGTGTGCGTGCCAACCAACCACACAACGCCACAAGAACCACATCTAAAGATCTGTCACTAAAGATAATGACACCTCCAGGGAACAACAGAAACGTTGTTTTAGGAAGCTCTCTGCTTCCTGAGCTGCCATTTACGCAAGATACAGAGCGCACAGCCTGCGGTGTTCATTATGCAGCACAAGTCCCTTTCTGTGTGAGCTCAATGGGAAGCACTCCAGCATGCAGAGAGAAAACTTAAAGCAGAAAGATTCTCATCAGAACCGTGCCTGGGCTGCCCTGTACCTGGCAGGGGGGGCAGGTCATCTGTGTTCACACTCAGCAGCTTTGGCCACACTTTGCAGCGGATCTCATCGGTCAGCAGCCCTCCTTCACTGATGGCCATTCGCCTGAGCGCTGCCACATCAATAGGGTCGCTGTTCAGGGCCTGGTAAATTTCTGCCACTTTTCTTTTCTTCTTGGAGTCAAAGTCTGCAGGAAAAGCACAAAGCAAGATAACAGGATATGTCAGCGCAGGCCTTGCTAGCACAGACCATGGCCAACCCACACTGTGACCAGCACAGGCTCAGCACTGGTTGTCCCGCTGATGCAGAAGTGCCACAGAGCTGCTCGTCACCCTCATCAGATCACACACAGGACTGTGATGGCAGCACAGAGCTATTTTGCAACTGTTTCCACTCCAGGAAGGGCTGACTCAGTCCCAGCTCAGGTGTTGTGCACTCTGTAACACCTGGGCCTCATGTTCCTGCTGATTCCTGGCCAGGCAGCAGCTCCTGGCTACCATCAGCCCAGGGAGAGGTCTGAGGAAGGTCACATTTAAACCAGTTACAAGTATCGCAGTGTACTGACTTACCTCCCAACAAACACAAACTTTCTAGCTGTTAGCCTTGTGCAGGTGAGCTGCTATTAAAGTAACTGCTTTGTAGAGCACAGGGATTCTGGGGCAGGGAGAGGAGAGAAGCACACACACAGAGGGTGGGTTTCACGTGGGTTAAATACACAGATGGCACACAGGAGCATTTAGTGTGGGGCTGAGGAAGGGCACCGCTTCACCCTGCCCATGGTGCAGGTCAGCTCAGCCTCAGGTGGGCAGCAGGGAGGCAGTTCAGGGCCACTCCATGCAACACGCAGCTCCCATCTCGCTGCTCACAGAGGCTCTGTAGAGCCACGCAGGGTGAAGCTGCCAACGCTGCCATTCCTCAGATGGCTTTTCCAAGGGACGCAGCTCCCACTGCTCATGGAACCCAACCGGGATCCACCGGATGAGGAACTGCAGAGGACGTGGGCCGGGAGGAGCTGGGAGGGGCCGACTCCCCCTGACGCCCACCTCCTGCTGCCCTGTGGGGTTTCGGTGCTCGTGGGACACACAGGAGCCACGCAGTGAAGCGCCAAGCATCTTTTTTTGGCACTTTTTTGGCATTTTTTTGGATGAAAACCCACCACAGCAGCCTGCGGCAGAGCTTCAGCTCCCTCCGAACACCAACGTTAAAGCATCCAGCAAGCCCCCGGTGACAGCAGCTTTCCTTCTCTTTCCCTCCCACCCATCGCACGGGCAGCACCGACGAGTCCCCAACGGCCGCATCCCGCGGCGCCCCGTCCCGGAGCCAAACGACCCCTCGCTGTCCCCCCGCCATAACGCCCGGCCGTAACGCCCCGCCCCGCCGCATGGGGGCGCACTGCCAGCGACCCCACCCGGCACCCGCGAGGCGGCGCTCGAGCACCCCCAGCCCACTCCCCTGTGCGAGGAGGCGCTGCCCCCCCCCGCTACAGGCCCGGCCGGGCCGTACCGTGGCCGCCGACACCGTTGCGCGGCGGGCTCCGCCGGGCCATGTTTGTTCCCGGGCGCTGCGGCGCATGCCGAGCCGACGGCCGGGCCGGGTTGGGGCTGGGCGCTCCCGCACCGCCCGGTCCGGTCCCGTCCCTTCCGCGCCCCCACCCGCTCCCCCGCCCCTCCGCCGGCGGCGCGCGAGTGTTACGTCACGGCGCTGCGATGCGCAGGCGCGGCCGCGTGGCGGTGGCGCGTGGGCGGGGCGAACGCGCGCATGCGCAGACGAAGGCGGGAAGCACGCGTGGCGCTCCGGGCCCAGCCCCAATCCTGCGGGCCGCCGCGTTACGGCACAGCGGTGTGAAAACGTGGCTCAGCGCCTCCAGGGCAGCCGGCGGGGCAGAGCGCACGGCGGCAACGGGCTGCGCTCACCCGGCTTCAAACGCAGCTCCTCCTGCCCCCCAGCCAACCTCACGCGGAGTCAGGAATGGTCCGGGCTCGGGGCCCCTGCCGCGCGTTGCTCGCTCGTAGTCGGCGCTTAAAGACGCGGCGCAGCCGACGGGAAAAGGCCGCGTCGCTGCCAGGCCCCGCTCCTCCCGCCCGAAGCGTTGAGAAGTGCCCAGAGAAACGAGCGCTGGCCAGAAGCAGCAGCCGCTGCAGCTCAGGGTGGGAGATGTCCGTGCGTGTGACGCCACCCCTGAGCCCCCTACACAGGGAACTTAAATCTAACCTCGATAAATAAAACCAAATGTTTATTTACACCAAAGAATTCCAACACTGGATCTTTCACATATGAAGGACAAAGTATATATACACAGCAAGGGGTAGCAGGGCTGTAACAGGGGTGCTTTTTTTTCTTTTCCTTTGTTGTCAATGATAATATTTGTCCACAATTACTGATCTACCATTTCAGTTTAAGTTAAGTCTGCTCGCTCCTTCCTCTCAGTGCATATTTACAAGACTGTGAGGTAACTGGTATTCTCACCACATGGCACGTGAGGGAGGGGATGGTGGGTGAAGATGTGGTATCTGACTTGGCGCAGTCTGATTTTTCCAGCTTTAAGTTGCCACCAGCTCGAAACCTATATCAACAATTTAAAAACAATATACCCAATAACAAACTAATTCCAGAGATCCAAGCCAAGCAATGGCAGGAAGCCTCCCCTTCCATGAGAAAGGTGCTGATCAGAGGACGGCTCTAAAGCAGCACCTTTACCAGGAGGTGGAGAGGACTTCAGTTGGATCGGTCACTTTATGTTTGAAGACTAAAATTACATGCAAGGGGGTGAGTTGGCATTCTGGTCGGCTCCTAAGGAGACATGATTTGATCAAAATAGGGTTTTAGTCATTATCTGCACTTCTTTTAAGCTTACACCGCCTCTCCGTACTGGAATTGTCTCCTCAGTGTACTGAATCATATGCAGGCTATGGGGTTAAAGTGAGTGAGTGGTACTTAGAGAATCCCCCTCCCCTGCCTCATGAAGACTTGGTTTGGTAGTCTCTGGAGAACAGCACGATCTCCCAAGGTGTGTGCTCGTGGAGGAGTAATGGTGGGAACATGAAGAGAAGAGATTTCCAGCAGGATGCAATAGTTTGGAAATGCTGTTGATTCATCTTTGCTCTTAAATGAAGAGTACTTTTTTTTGGGGGGGGGGGGGGGGGAGGAAGGGGGAAGGGAAACTGTCCAAGAAATTTTCCATCTGTAGGTATTTTCAGGGAATCCCCTGAGTTACGAAAAGTTCAAGTAAAAAAAGAAAAATCAGCCTATAATAATTTTGTATATAATGACTGAACTACTATAAATCCACAAGCAACAGTTCAGACACGGTGCCTCCAAAGCGTTCATCCCCTCCCTTCCCCTGCCAGGCACGAGCTGCGTCCTGAGGAGAGGCGGAGGGGGAAACCTCTTCCCCACCTGACTCAGCTCAGGCAGCAGGAGACAGAACCCATCACTACTGCTGAGCGCCTGCAGCAGCTGGAACGGGCATCCCCAGGGTGGTGGTGGCAGAAATGACAGGTGAGCCTGCTAGAGGTCCAAGGGGTGAAGGTGTTGGCACTGAAGAAATCCCTGGAACAGAGACAGGTAAGCAAGAGTTAGAGTGAAACGGGTGCACGGATATCCAGGTCTGCTGTGCTGCTTCTGAAAGGACAAGTCATCCTCGCAGGTCACCTCCTTACATTTTCAGAGCTAGCAAAATAAGCTGAGAGCAAAGATCTTTAACAGAAAAAGCTCAGCTTATGCACATTTGAAGTGTCACCAAAGGGCAGATGTGGTAGCATCACTGTCCTTCCAGCCGCTGCCAGAAATTCCACCTGCAAAGCACTTTACAAAACACAAGGCCAGGAAAGCAGGTCAGGCCGCAGCGAGGCTCTTTTCCCTCTCTCCCACCCACATCTTTTTAGCCCTGCCTTCATCCTCAGTTGCAGGAGACGCCCCAACAGCCCAGCTGCAGAACTCTTCCCTCCCAGACATTCACAGAAACGCTTTGCAACACCAACGAGAGGCGGCAGAACTGACCTGACATCATACTTGCACTGCTGACAGGAGTGCTGCCACCCGGCATGTTGGACGAGCCCATCCGAGCCTGGTCTTTCACAATGGGATCTAGGAAGAGCACACTGTCCTTAGGCACCGTGCTGCCAGACAGCACTGAGGCACGCTGCCTGCCTGACCCCAGCGCACAGCCAGTGCTGGCGAGCTGCCTGTGGCACTGATGGTATCAGCCAGCACCTACTGGAGCACAGAACTTTGCACCGACTCCGCTGGAGGGCACCCAACAGGGTACAAAGGTAACATAACTAAACAAGTCCAGACGTTAAGGACAACTTGCCCAAATTCTGTGGTGTGGAGATCGGCTCGGCACTAAGAGCTGAAGCCATGGCAGTTATCTCCTTTCTACGTCAGGTGTTTCAGAAAACTAAACCCAGCAAATGAATGCAGTGAGCAGAAACATCACAGGTGGTAACAAGTCATGTCTCCAACCATATCCCACAGCTGTGAACTCTAATCAGGTCCACGTGTTGCCTTCCATAAGATGCAGGTAAAAATCACGGCCATCAGAACTGTGACATCCCCTTCCTGCCTCCCAAGCCTACTGCAGCAGGTGAAGTCATTTCAAGTTTGCCTTTCCTCATGATGCCTTCAGTACAACCTTTATCTGCACCCAGACACAAAGTAATTTTGCTGTTTCCCCATTCTCTCTTTCACAGCTTTCAGCTCTGCTAACGCTCATATTTGCAAAACGTTTCAGCTGAACATTTGCCACAAGCATAGGACTGCTGGTTGTTAGTTACAGAAGTCAGCTCAGCACCAACAAAAATAAAGAACCTGAGCAGATACTCCTATTTGTGTTGTCAGACAGCTGTTCTCACAAATCTCAATATGTAGGTTTCTAGGAAAACTGCAAGCATTCAAACATTAATTTTTCACATTTACTAGTGAAAGTTTCATTTTCTGCCTGAGAAAACAAGACTTCAACACACCACTGACTAAGGCACATTTAGCAACAGGATGACTTCAAAGGGCCTGTTTCTCAACAAAGCAGAGTCACCTGGTTTCATCAGACACAGAAATCCGTATATCCAGACACCTGCTGAAATGAGCACAGGTTCAGCAGCAAAGATTCTTTAATGCAGCGCTGCTGATTCACTGCCCTGACAGAGGCACACAACGCTGCCTCCTCAGCTGCTGCAGATGGCCATGGCCTACTTATCCACCTCAGATGAGCAGCCTCAGCTCCAGCACAGCTACTTGCAAAGCAGCGGCCTCTGCTGTTGCAGTGCTTAGCTCTGTCTGTACAACTACTCGGGTGGAGATTTCCCAGAGGAAAGAATGCAGAGGTGTGAGTGTGTAAGACCTGCTACTTACAGAAGTAGGGGTGTTCCATGGCTTCTCTTGCTGTGAGTCGTGACTGGTGGTCATATCGCAACAGCTTGTCTAAGAAATCCAGAGCTTCAGGACTCACCAGATGTTGGTTCTCGCTGTGAACAAAGCGCTCCCATCGTTTACGGGAGTGTCTGCAGAAAACAAGGCACACAGGTGAGGTGAGGCAGAGCACCCAGGTGCCAGATTCCTGTTGTTTTTTAAAGATAGGACTGCAGCAGATGCCCAGCTCAAAGACAGGTCACTGCTTGCTGCAGCAGCGAGGGGCTGAGCCGAAGCAGAGCACACAGAGCAGTACACCGAGCCTCCACGTGGCGGCACAGCTGCCACGCTTCCGACAGCACGAGGCCAGAGTGAAGGGAGGGCCTGAAGCCTCGGTTCTGCTCTTCTGTTACACTCTGAACGTTGCTTCCTGGTCACACATGAAATAACTACGAGGAAAATAACATGCCAGTGCCATCAGCAGAAATTCATTTCCTATTTGACAGTCTTGAGAACCACGGCTGCTCTTTTTTCTGCAATACCAGAAGGAGCGTTGGCCCTTCATGCTTTATGCTCTGGCAGTTCAATTATTAACCTAAATGACACTTAAAACTCGTTCCTCAAATGCATCTGCAGATACAGGTTTATAGGAAGCACTGGCAAAGCTGGGTCAAAAGCACAAAGCAGCAGTTCTCTCTAAAGCAAAAGTCTTTGTTCACTTCAAGCTCCAACTCCACCAAGAGCTCTCCATCTTCTGAACTACTTCCCAGCTTGGCTCACCTGCCCAAGATGTCATTGAAACGTGGATCCAGTTCAATGTTGTATTTGTCAATGTAGTCATACAGATCTTCTGTTCCCAGCACCTTGGCTATCCTCACCAGCTAGGAACAAACAGAAAAATAAGTCACTACTGTGAGGGAATAACAACAACAACAACAACGTCAGAGCCAAGCACGAAATACTGCAGCATATTCCCTTGGGAGCTGGAACACAGTCTGAGACAGCAGGCATGGGCTCATCTCACAGCTCCAACCATCCCACTGTAACTGTGGGCACCAGAAGTGTGTCCCCACTCAGGGCTGTGCAGCCCAAAGCAGCCTGGTGGCAGCTGTGTGCCCTCACATAACACTTAGCAGATGGATAGGACAGGGGCTTTCCACCAACTGTCACCTCAGGAGTAGTGGTTCAGTGTCCCAGAACACATCCCCCTTAATAAAAGCAAGGTTGTGACTTTTACCAGATACGTACCAAGGAGCTCAAATATACAAAGCACTAAACTATTTCTATCTGTTTTAGATAACCTTGCATGGTTTTAGGAAGGGAAGGGACATGGCTTCAAACTGAGCACAGAAGCTGTTAAGGAAATGTTTAAATTCTTCTTTGCATTCCTTAATAGAAGTGTAAGCAGAAAGTCTTCACTGTGAGAAGGGAACAGAGATCACACATGAGCAGCTCTCACCTGATCATAGTTGTCATGGCCATGGAAAAATGGCTCCTTTCGGAATATCATACTAGCCAACATGCAACCCAAGCTCCACATATCCAGACTGTAATCATACATCTGTACAAAACCAGAAGGACAATTCAATTTCTAATGAATTCAGCAGACAGGACTCCCGAAACTCACAGGTTCCCCCCTCCCTCCAGAAATGCAAACATGGCCATATTACACCAGGAACAAATATGTTACTGCATCTTCATTATCAGAACACTGTTCAACTCAGGGGGAACAGTTCACACAGCATTAGCTCCTCTCACAAAGACTTCATTTCCATTCCTCACTGCACAACCAGGCTTGATTAAGAAAAGAAATCAATCAACATTTGCATTCCAACATCCATGATGAAAGTTCAGCTCTTCAAGTCCCCAGGTGACTCCCTTTCACTTGGTGGCTTTACATCCATTACATCTCTTCATGTATTTTAGAACAGACCACCTTCAGAGTCAGGTTGCTGAATGCCTGAATTTCTGGTTCACTATCTGGAAACATTCAAGGTTTTCTGCATACACATCAGTGACAAATCCTGGTCATTCTTACCTGATAATCTACAAGGAGTTCAGGTCCTTTGAAATATCTGGAAGCCACTCTGACATTGTACTCCTGGCCAGGGTGATAGAACTCAGCCAAACCCCAATCTATTAGTCTAAGCTAGAAATGGTAGAAAACAATGAAAATCATCAAGGGATGTGCCAGCTCTGCTCCTACTGAGTCGTGCTACGACGGTACCTGAAAGCTTCATTTACAAGCTCTCTCTTCTCAGTTCATTTGAAATTGATCAGAGTATCTGTTCAGATATTCTCCACACGCCAAGACCATCAACCACTCTAAGTCAAATCTCTCCTTACCAACCCAACCAGAACACACAACCCATAAAAATCTTAAGTGGTTCACAAGATTTCAAGTTTCTCCATGCCATGGAAGCACAGTCCCCCATATGACCCCCCCCCAAAGATGTCTGCAAGTACCTCTATGACAGGATACCAAAAATGAACCCCTGTTTTGCCAAGACAAAAGTAGGACCCTTCCCTGCCCTGCAGTACCTTTCTGTGCTCATGATCAATCATGACGTTGTGAGGTTTGACATCTCTGTGCATGATTCCCATGCTATGGCAGTAATCTAGAGCCTGCAAGTGACAAAGAAGCAGATGCTGGAGTTGCAAGAACCTTTCAAGCTCAGTCACATTCAGAATTATTTCTGCATACACCAAGGTTACCCAGGCAGCACGACTTCACTGTTCAGTGATGCACTCAGAACCAGACTCACAGATCACAGCAAAGACCTCCAGCATCCCCTCCCAAAGTCCCAGCAAAAGAAGTGTCTGGTTTCACCTCCTGTGTTTATTCCCCCCCAAAAAAAGGATTTCTGGAGTTCTCAGTGTATCCAGATAAGGGCTTTGCTATCCTTAATAAGGACTAGAATTTCTTGTGGAAACGTGGCTAACCCATCAGTACTGTACTGATCTGATGCCTATTTTTAAAACCAATTCTTTCACAGTAACCAATTTCTTTCATTCTTTCCTCCTTTCCCCCATTAGTGACAAGATAACCATTGCTAAAGGATCAGCTGACTACAAAGCTGAGAAACCAATCAAGAAAACAGGAAAACCCCAACTTACCTTCAAAATCTCATACATGTAGAATCGAATATCATAATCTGTTAATGTCTGATATAATTGCTGTGGGAAACAAACACATCCCATCAGAGGTCAACACCAAAGAAAAAATATCACAACTGTGCCAATCCAGAACGACCCAATTCCGTCCTCTGCTGATGTGACTCTCCAAACCCCACAGATACTCAGCCTGTTCCTCTCCCATCCACATCACACACAGCTCACTTCCAGCTGTTCAGAACTCTGCTCTGCTCCTCTCACTAACTCCCAGCACCAGCCCACCGACTGCACGATTGCTGCAGACTGGCTCTCAAATACACTGAGGGGCTCCCAGCTCGAGTAAAGCTGTCCCAGGCATTGATGGCCTACAAGGTTAACGGATGAATTTGCTCTGAAGGTTACAATACCACAGAGATCTGGATCTTCACCTCCTAACTACCAAGGAACTGAATACAAACTTCTATCCAAGTGCATTCATCTTCAAAGACAACTGGTATGTTGGAAGGAAATGATTACATAACCTGTCTTCCCTCTACATATTAGTTTCTTCCCAGAACATTACAAGAGGCTTCTGAATGGAAAACACAGAAGGTCAGAACTCATACTATACCTTAAAGTCTGTGTTGTTTACATGTTCAAAAACCAAAGCAGGGGTCCGAGACTGAAACAGAGAGAAAAAGTGTTCAGCCTTGAGATAAACTGTTTCCATTCAAGATAATGCATTAAATCATTTCAACTCCTAAAATTCCTAAAAAAGCCCCTTCTGCCTCAGGCACAGCTGTAATTTCCCTCAGACAGAACAGGGCCTGCACTCTGTTCTGCCCCTAGAAGAAATGAACACATCTCAGTTCACTGCTGCTTCCTTATAGAGCGAGGGGCAGAAGTGACCTGTGGGGGGAAAGGCCTCTAAAAGAAGTTAATCAGATTAAGAGCTGATCTCATTAAGGGATTCACAAGCAGGACTTAAGGGCAGAGGAAAACAAAAACGTCAGATCAGAGCTGTAGTGAAAGACAAACTTTACCCACAAACCCAAGGCACCCTTTACTCACCACAGGGTCTTTTACTATATCTGCAAGAGTGATTATATTGGGACCGCCTCGCAAGTTTTCTAAGATCTTGATTTCACGCTTGATTTTCTTCTTTTTAACAGGCTGGAGAATAAAACACAGAGCATAAGACAAAGTGGCCATCAAGTGAGGCAAACAGACACGACAGATGACAAAGGTACCTGACTGCAAGTTAGCAAAATACATCAGCACCTTTGCAAGTTAAGTTCCAACAGCCACACTTGGTTGTTACCTATGAATCATTTCAGTAAGAACTCACATCTCTGAACACATTCCAACAGTCAAAAATCTGTTAAGTGACATGTGCTAGGTGTACAGTTAGGAGAAACCCATCAGCTATCCAAAGGCCACACTAAACAAAGGTATTTCACCAGTCAAGACTGTGGAACAGTAAGTTTCCAGGAGACCTTAACTCAGCCTGGAAGAATATTATGCCTGCAATGGAACGTGCAAAGCAGAAACTCTAAATTTAAGGTTAGCAGCCTCTGAATTTTATCACTGCCTTGAAAGGACAACAGTCCTGCGAGCTTATGGGCTTCATTCCACATAAAAGCATGCTGGGGTTCTGGTAGCTAAGAGGTGAGAATTCTCTAGTCAGCTCCTGAAAACTTTTCTAGCTCCAAGTAAAAACACTTTCAGAAGCGTGCTGCACATCAGGACTTCTTAAAGAGAAAGGTTAATTCCTTACAGGCAGAGATTTAACTTCATAACCAAGCATATGGTTTCTTATTAAGAGCTTGCAATGATAGCCTATTTCACTTAAGGGGACTCTGAAGCCAGACTTCAAGGATTTCAGTCTTAGAACACAAGACACTTCAGACCAACTGCTGCATTTTCTGGCCTCCC
This sequence comes from Tympanuchus pallidicinctus, assembly GCF_026119805.1. NCBI lineage: Eukaryota > Metazoa > Chordata > Aves > Galliformes > Phasianidae > Tympanuchus > Tympanuchus pallidicinctus. The sequence goes on from NW_026294722.1 coordinate 3,961,234, forward strand.
GATCACTTCAGGACCAATCTCATGTTTTCCCCAAACCCCTGCTCACCTTGAGAATTTTAACAACTACTTTTTCATTATTTGTAATGTTGATGGCTTCAAATACTTCACTGTATTTGCCTCGGCCTAATTTTCGAACTAGCTGGTAGTCATCTTGATTTCTGTGGAGATAAATAGGTAAAGAATTCCAAATAGCTCAGACATTTCCATCAGAATTTACAAGGTGCTCCTTAACTCTAAATCACTGCCGCCCCCTTCCAGAGAAGGTGGATAAACAAGCACCTTCAGTCCACTGAAGGCCATGATTACGAACTGAGAGAAGCAGGGAGCTTCTTTGTCCAGGCCCAATTCAACCCACAAGTTGTTTCTTCTGCAGTAGTAATGTGAGCCCATCTGGACTTCAGCAAACTCAAGCTATCTTTTCCAGAGGTCTAAGTAGGTTTGGGAGCTACATTTTTCCTAACATAATGCTAGGAAAACATCAGTAGGGCTATCAAGACAAAAAACTTCAGTGCTCGCCCATTCAATAGCAGACCAGGCACAGGACACCACTTCTGCTCAGCTGAGGACAGGGCTGTCTGGGCCCTGCCCACAAAAGCAGGAGCACAGAGCCACCAAGCTGCATCACTGCCATCTGATTCTTGGACATTTCAGTCATGAGCTCGATTTAGACACTTCCCTCCTTCAGAAAGGAGCATGGATGTCTTTTGTAGTCACTGGCAGAGAGAAGAGCAACAGGTCGCAAGGAGACATGTACCTATTTCATTTTGCTGAGTCTCTGCACTCCTCCAAATCAGAACCATTTCTCCAGCCCCACTCCCAGAGCCATTTAGCCTGTTTCAGATAAAAGACTTTCTTCCTTCTGAAAAGAACAAGTTTCCTGACTGCGTGTCAAAAGCTATTCCAACCAAAATCTTAAGGGAGGCACTAAAAACATTCTTGTGCTGCCAGGGATCTAAAAACTTGAGGAGACCATTTCAGATACACCAACAGGCTGTTCTGCCATTTCTGCAATGCCAACGAAAAGCCGTGATCCTGACTTGCCATTTACACCACACATCCAAAGAGCGTGAAAGCCTAACGCAGCACAGGTGCCAAAGCTCCCCCTGCACCCCTCTGCAGACCCCACGAGACCCTGCCCAGCCCACACTTACCCCCACTCAACCACATGCGACTCGTAGTCCCAGTACTCCCGGGGTCTGTGTGTGTTCACATCCGTGTAAACCCTGGCCCTGCTCGGCACGGGTCCCGACATATCAGACAGGTTGGCAGGTGGAAGCGATGAGATGGCTGAAACCAGAGGCTACCCAATCTCCACAGTAGGACAGAGGAGAAAGGCCTCAGACAGGCCTCTGGTTCTTCCAACTAAAGAGAGAGAGAAAATAAACCAAAGGTTAAAATCTCAAGATAGTATAAAAATATTGAAGTTAATAATTAAAAGCTGTTGAGAAGAAGTTGGAGTCCAGCCACGGACCTGGGATCGTTTGTCAGGACCTGAAAGCCATTTGCCTGCTTTTCCTCACACAAGACAGGACCGTCTGGACCCAACAGCAGAACAAACACCCTGAATGCACCTTGCGACTTTCAGTACCAAGTATGTAACTTATGGCTGGAAAGATAACTTTCCACAAGGGAAGAAAGGCAGCATGCTCTGTCTCAGCAGACGGGCTCCTCCCTTCAGCTCTCAGCAAAGGCAACGGCCATCGACTGCAACTTTTCTCCACCCTGGGCAAGTTTGTGCCAGTGCAGAAGCAGAACCCTTCACTCCCTGTGTGCTGCACGTCCTGCCCCTCTTGCAGGACACTGAGAAGCCGTGCTGCCAACAGCAGACAGATTTACAAGGTCACCTGTGCAACCTAAGTTAAGCACAGCCCCAAGTTTCAATTTCTAGAAATGCAATCTTCATTGAAAGCAGAATTTCTGAGCACATGCTCTGATTTCTGAATATTTACAGCAGCAGTAACTTACTCTAAGAACTACACTAACCATGCGGAGCAGCTCTGTTCCCAGCCTGCCATAAGACCCCAGAGTCACTACTGATTTCTCACTCAGTGACCATACAGGGAAGTTTTACTCAAAGCCCTGCAGAGGAATCACAAGTGTGCTTCGTAGCACAAATGAGCTCCTTGGTGCAGAGGCACAACCTGTTTATGGAGCACACTGCTTTCTCAGGCCTGCTCAAAGGCCCCAGCTAACATTGGCAGGACCTCCATCAGCAGGACAGTGACCCACCACCTCCAGCCCCAATTCAGAGCATGCTTCCAGTACTGCCAGTGCAAACACACTGCATGGGCTACAAACACCCTGACGTGAGGGATGAAAAGCAGCACCTACAGGTGGTCCTACCGATATCACCCAATAGAATTAGAATGCACAAATATTACGGTGGCATAAAAACTTCAAGTCAATGACGTTTCCTGTATAAAAACCAGATTGTTGAGACTCTGGACAAAGCTCCTGGTATTTATAAATCCAGGCTATCTATTAACAGCACACTGGTAAAGGCAATAACGCATGCCAAAAACCTCACACAGTGTTTTTTTTTTCCTTTTCAATAGGCCAGAAGCAGGCAGAGGAAAGCTCTCCATTCAGCCAAGCATTAAGTGCTATGGTTTTATACCGGACGTATCGTCCTGCCTAAATAAAAGCAGCGCCTTGCACCCCTCAAATCTTTCACCACGAGTGAAAGCTGACATACTTTTAAACATTTAAATACAAGAATGCCTTTGTCAGCTTTCAAAATAACTTTGGAGGAAGGAAGCTGTATCAGTGTGAAGGAGCATTGTTCGGCATGCAGCACAAGGCAGGCTGCACGGCTGCGGTCACAGAACGGCCCTCCGTGGGCAATGCTATAACCCAAATGAAGGGGAATTATTTGCTATGCAATCCTATCCCTTCGTGCAACTACTACACTGCAGGAAGAAGCAATAGCACCATTAATCAGAAATTAATAAGACCTAGAAATCTGCTCAGAGCCGTTAGTTTAAGCTACCAGGACGGATCACGCCAGCAGAAAATTCTAGAAGTCAGATCCTGCTCTGCTGACAGCATCCTGTCCACGGCTTTGATGTCTGCAGCAGGGAGCCCAGAGGCACAAATCCTCCTCCTGCACTGTTTCCTACAGCTCCACCAGCAGCCGCCTGCTTTGGATGCAGGAATGCCTGCGACATCTCCTCCTGGCACGAGCGCACCAAGCCTTCTCTCACAGCACCATCCGTGGTAACGTGGGCTATTTTTTGACCTGGTGACACACAAATGCTGTGGCAGGCAGCTGCAGGTAGGCAGGGAAGCAGCCAGGCTGAGAAGGGACACAGCACTGCTCTCAAGTCTGCAATGAAGGCGCGACTGACTTCCGACAGCAAGGGACAGGGAGCATCCAGGTAACAGCACCAAGCACAACTGGGAAAAAAACCCACCTGCTCCAGGGCAAAACGTTCATTCCTCTAACAAAATACACCTCTAACAAAATACACCTCTAACAAAATACACCTCTAACAAAATACACCTTTCAATAGATCGGACAGCCATCATCTCAGACCTCAAACCATTTATGTGGCATGACTCAGCTGCTCAGAAAGTCAGTGTGTATTCCAAGGCTGCATTAGCACAAGTGCAAGTTCACTAGAGTGCTCTCAGCACCGTGCAGTTAATTTAATTCCAGAGTTTCATCATTCTGTTTTTGTTTCTCTTATCTCCTCGTGCTTCCAGCAGGTTTTCCACTCGCTTTTTTTGTCTGCCCAACACTGCTTGTGTGGGACCTACACATCGAATCAGAGAGTATCTGGAGCTGGAAGGGTCCCACAGGGATCTAGGCCAACTGCAGTCTGCACACAGGCAACCCAGTGTCTGAGATGACTGAGCAATTCTAATTTTTAAGCACAATCCACATCAACACAGAACAGGATTGTTCCACACCTCCCAGCAAGATCACTTCAGCAGGCAAAAAAAAAATTAAGAAGTCAATCTCATTATCCAAAGATGGATCAATTTGCACAGTAGATATTTCCTTGTCATGTAGCTGCAGCCTAGCACGAGCTCTGTTGTAACAGACTGCTCAGGGGTTTTTAAAGGAAATCAACTGTAGCTTCTAAGAATGGCACACAGTGCCTAACTGTGAAGGTAGGTATTCCATCTACTGCTTTTTTAAGTGGAAAGGAGAGAATCTATACAGATAATTTGGTTTTGAAGCAAACAAAGTGACTTACTTACACAAACTTACCTCACCTGAAAGCTTCTCACTCCCTCTACTCAAACTGCTAAGGAACATGCATATGTTTTGCATTCACTACACCTGCAGAGGGATAATCTTGCAATGAATCCAAATTCTTTGACAGAGGGACAAAGAGGAATAAATAACTGTCATGTAGTTTTAAGGTAGAAAATACACAGTACAAGTAGCAATTACACCTAACTGAGATGAGTGTCCTGAGCTTATTAGAAAGGTTAAACTCTATTACTGCAGTCAGAATCCAAACTGAACGGGCCATTTGTTAATTCCTGCATGTGACAGCATCACAGAATAATTTACTTATTATCTGGACCACCAAAAGCACCCTATGTTGTAGGTAAGGTTGCTGTCACTAGCATCACCAACAACCACCACCCTCACAATGGGAAGAAATAACTTCTGTATCTAATCAGAATTTCTCATCATCTGGAGGCACTCCAGGGCTGTGCTGCAAAGTTCTGTAACCACATCCCACCTCCTCCATTACTCGTCCTCCCCAGCTGTATTCCCTTCAGAGGCAGCAAAGAATCTGCAACAAAAGCAGACCAAACAGACCAAATCCTCCATCCACAGAACCAAACCCACGGTGTTGTGGCAGTAAAACAGCAGTTCCTATGCTAGAGTGCAAAGCAATGTAGTACCTGCTGCACCTAGGCAGAAGCTCTGCTGTCGTCAGTCCTCTGCTGGCAGACAGGAACCTGCTGCTCAAGTGCCACCAGCTGGCTGACTGTGAGCTGGAGCTAACCTTACACTGAAACATGTGGGGCAATAGGGCAAGCCAAGCAAAAGCATCCAAGGACTGATGAAAACAAAACACACCTCTGAAAAAAAACCTGTCGTTTCTCAGTTGAGCTGAAGCACGCAGCTAAGAAACAGAAGCACGAGTCTGTAGGCAATGCAGCAGATCAGTGAGGAACACAAAGCCCTCAGTTACCCGCCTGGCACTCGCTGCCCAGCTCCCTGCCTTGGCAGTGCAAGGACACAGAGCAGCTATTCTGCCCCAGCAATACCCCTCAGGCAGACGATGCACGGTGGCAAACCCAAACAGGCCCAGCAGTTGGTTTTTGCACACAGGCCTGCCCTTAACTATGGTCTGTCAGTGTTAATAAGCCAGCTATCAGCTCACCCTGCACCACAGGGCTCTGCTTATCCTGCGTGCAGAACGGTGAGAACGGGGTCAAACTCCACACTGCTGATAAGTAGTCCATAGGAGTGCCTGAGAGTCAAAGTCAAGGGATCAGAACAGCTGTGCTGCCTCCATACAGGAACGGCTGGGTCCACTAATTAAGAGAGACCCCTTCTTCAGAGTTTGACTTTCTCTAACAGCAGCTTGCTGTGCTACCTTTGCTGCCTGAAGATCAGCAAAACAGTCAAGAGATTCTCGGTGTTTACTTTGAATTTGATTTTTCAAACTTTTTAATTCTTTAATTTAAATCACTGCGAGAAAACACCCCCTTTTTAAGAAGGAATCTAGCATCTATGCTGTGTTACTGTAATCCCTATGGCAACCCCTGCCCCATGGAGGACTTCATTCCTCATGAAGCATCTCCCCTAGAGCACCATGCACAACCACTACAGAGATTTCCTTTGCCAACTTCCCAACTGCACCACTCTGAGCAGGTGGCACCAAAACACAGGTAAGCAATTAAGCAAATCAGCAGAAACACACCTATTTGGCCTCTAGTACAATGCTTTTTTTCTTTCCCTTTTTTAAAGTCAGAAATAACCAAGGTACTGGATTTTTTTCCCCCCCTCCTTTTAAAGGCAATGCTTTTAACATGGAGTGCCTCTCAAGTACACAGTTACCAGAACCTGAAACCTAGAAATCTGCAGCAGTGTGACACAGCACACACAGCGAGCTGGAAGCCAAGAGCTTCCCAGAAGACTGTTGTCCTGGGGAACTCCAAGTACTACCAAGGGATGACCTTTGTGGAGAAGGCTTGGAGTATAAATAAGGCACCCACAAGCATAAGCATCGCTTGACACTGGTCTGCCTGCAGGCTGCTGCTCCCAGCACAGCCAGCTCTTGTTGCCCCAGCAAGCGGGACACTGCTGGCTGTTTGGTGCCACCCAGGCAGACCAGAGAGAACTCTGTCCCCTCTGTTCAGTATCACAGGTGACTCACTTGAACTTAGGTGGAGTCAGCAGAGTGCATCCTATCTAAGGGGTAAGAAGTCCTAAGCTGCCTCAAGCCAAACCCAAAGAGCCAAGAACGTATTTCTATCGCTTGGCCAATTCCACACCGCCTCCTCCTGCCCCCAAGCAGAAAGCTGGATGTCACAGTGGTCACACAGGTCTGCAGACTTCCCTCTCACTTCTACTTTCCCCACGTAAGCTCATTATAAGCTGCAAGTATGACTAAGTAAAGCTGTCAACAGACTAAAACAGACAACCAGTTCATGATGGGGAAAAAAGCTCTCAACCAGTCAAGGACAGTATTACTGTAAGCAGCCTGGAACCTGAGGTTACACTGCTCCTCTATTCCTGCTCACCAGAGAGACATTACCTTCCAGAGAAAATGGCTCAAACCCAACTTCTGAAATCCTAAGTACAGGAATGTGCTTTGTTAGTGGGAGGAAGCATTCCAATTATTAGACAAAATTGGTTATAATCTTTATAATCTCCTCCACGTAGCCTATCTAGCCCTTGCCTGTGAAGCCTCCCAGGAAGGAGCACTCACTTCTTCAGTGTTTGGAGAGCATCTGGTACTGGGTAGAGGCTGCTGAAATGAAAAGAGCAAGATATGCCTAAATTCTGTAATACAACCTACTGACAGCCAACATTGCTCAAATCTCAATTTAGGAAGAAACAATAGTAACCAACTTGATCAGAAACACGTGTTCTATCTCACAACAGAAATCTGATGTATTTTCACAATAGTGGAACTGCAGCAATACAGAATGGAACAGATGACCTCCACAAGTCCCCTGCAGCCTATATTTCTCTGCGATTTTATAGCTGAAATAGAAATGAGCCCTGATCAACAGAACTGACATTTCACATCCTTTCCTGAAACCCATTTACCTACTAAAGGGACAATATCAACCGAGCAGCAGATTTTTAACATCTAAATGAGTTGAAAGAAAGCTTCAGTTTGAAACCAAAAACTTTTCTCTTGATATTTTTTTGGAACAGCAGCCTGCTCTAACAACATGTTTCCAACAAAATCATTTTCCAGATTTCTTTTAAATAGCTGCTTGTGTCCGGCTCTGGAGCAACCATAAATCTAATGCATAAGGACCTCAAGCATTATTTTTAAAGAGAAACAGGAATAGTTGTGATTTAATTCAAAGTAGGACATGACCAGCCATCAGGGGAAAGAGATGACAGGCTAAGAAACATCTTGGAGCAATTCTGCACCAGCAATGTTCCAACATTAAGACCGGCTCTTTCTTTACCCATGTTATTAATTCCTCCTCTGAATTCCCTGCAGCTTCTGCCAGTGAAGAAGTAATCCCTCGTAACGTGGGCCTCAGTTGGACAGAAGTCACAGGACCAGTCACTGGAATGGTTTTACTGCAGCTCCACAGTCCTGGGCACACCTCAGCCCTCCTGCTTTACAAACAGTGCAAGAGCACCCCACGCCTGATGGGCCACAGGGTGCTCCAGCAGCTCCGTCACAGTTAGCCTTCATTGTTGTTCAGAGCCATAGCAACAGAACTTTAGAAGAGCTCACACAGAGAATCACCACAGATCATCTACAGGTTTCCAGACTCTCAGCCTAGTTGGACAAGCGTCCTTTGCAAACCTCCTGTGTTGGCAACTGCACATATACCTGGGCCAAACGAGCTGGGATTTCCTCCAGCAGCAGGAGGCTGCCAGTGACTGGAACGTTCCTCACTGCATCTCCTAAGAGATTCCATACAGAACAGCCAGTCAACTTTGCAAGTTCTTCTCTTCCCACCCATCCCATCAGGTCGTAGCCTCTCCTTGCATATCTGAAGAGCTGAGCTAATTCACGGCACAGAGAGCAAAAGGAAAGCTCCTCCCCACACAAACCCACCCCCTGGAATGAGCTGCAGCACTCAGCAACGCAGCTGAGACCCCCGTGCCCTCATAGCAGAGCGCAAAGGGCAGCAGCTCCTCCTGCTACAGCTCCCAACCCTCTCAGACAGGGCAGCTATTGTTACTGCCACCACCTCACATTCATGGCACAATCAAATAAAAATGGCTACAGGCCTGACTCAGAACAGACAGCAAAAAAAACCAGCTCCAAGTGTAGCCACAAACAGCCAAACCCATGCCCACAGCAAACCAGAAGGTGGTGACAATCCTCTGCCGCCAGCATCTCTTGGCACTTGGGTGGGCTGAAGAAGAGGAGTTCTCCCTCACATCAGGGACAGCTGAGGCTGTGTGCTACCTGGGGCTGTAACACAGAATACAGGGTTTGTTTTTATTTTGAGCATTTCAAAGCAATTGCTTGCAAGGACTTCAACACAGAGCGAAGCAATTCCTTCTCTTCTAGACACATTGCTGTGAACTGAAGCTCCTGCTGGAGCTTTGGACAATATTTTCCTGTAAGTCAATGACCAAAATTACCACTTCTGAGGTCTTGGCAAAACCAGGGACTTTTCCTGAAAGCTCAGAAAGGGGAATGTTTCAGCATCACCACAGGCTCTTCCCAGCTGACATCAGGTCAACCGGCAGCACGCTCCAGAAGGTTCTTCCTTTGTAATTACCACTAATGACACAGTTGTTTTCCACATTAATTAGTATGCAGAGTACTGACAGCACCACGGCTCAGCTGATTTGACTCCCGCAGTTCACACGTGGCACGAGTCAGCTAGAACTCAACAACTAAATGGAACCTGCTGTCTGTAAAAGTGATTTTTCATCAGTCTGATCAGGTGACTCCTAGAGGCAGGGAAAGTTACCAAAGCCAGAGGCTAAACCTGTTTGTATGGCATGTAACCATTTCTTCAGGAAATCTCTGTCATCAGCTGCTCCCATCAAGCAGGCAGTGCACCGTGGGCCATCTCTGCAGTTCAGCTGGCATCCAAAGGGCTGGGGAAGGGACACTCGAGGCAGCTCCATCTGAAACAGTCCCAGCACTGTTCTGCAGAAATGTGATGCTGTTAGCATGAGACATACCTACAACCACTCTGAAAATCAAAGGGAAACAAAATCACTTCTGAAACTCCAGGAATCGTTCTCTATCATGTGCTGGCTACTCCAACACAGCACAACACGTGCTTTATGCAGCTACAGCCAGACGCAGCAGCTCTCCTAGATATGCCAGGTGATGTCAACACACCAACTGAGAAGCACACCATCATAATTCTTGTATTTTGCACCAGTGCTTTGGAAATTAACCAGCACCTCATGGACACAGCGTTCATCACTCTGTGTAACCCAGCAGGGATGAGTGCTGAATCTCACTAAGCCAAACCACGGTGCTGGCAGTCGTGGGGCAAGCCTGTCCATCTCCCAGCATTGCTCTTCACCCCTTGGAAAGGCCCAGTAAGGCCACTGGGCAGCATTAAGTCATGGCTTAGGAAGAGGATGAGTTGTTGGGTCTCGTTAGATGCACCCATACATCCTGGAATGCCAGAACTTGTAGCTTTGAATTCGTAACTCAGTTGAAGTTAAGCAAAACCACGTCCTCTTCCTTCTGGAACATCATCAGAGCTGTGGAATCTGCAGAAGGTAAGGCTGAAATTTACCAGCAGGCCAGTGGCAGCTAGAGAAATCCACAACAAAACTTGTAAGAAAAGGAGCGGTGCAGCAGCTCTCGCTTTTCTATGCTAGCAATTAATTTGTTGTGCGCATCCACGCCGATCCATTTTCAGAACACTAAAAATAAAGACACAGTGATGGCTCCTGCACACAGGGATGTGTGTGCGCCGCAGAACCGCCTCCTCCCAGGCCAGGAGCCCACGGAGCAGTTCCCTGCATCGCCCTGGGCACGCAGGAGGACTTCTGGAGGTATTCCAGCACGCACTGAGATCTCCCCCACCCAGTCATTAGATTACAGAGCTGGACGGCCTGCTTCAGAAAGCAAATGGTAATGTTCCTTAAAAATCTGGAGGATCGCAATAAAGTCACAGTCTGCACTCACACAGAAATCAGTTGTGTGGAAAGTTCAAATGATTGATATTACAACCTTCCAAATACGAGCCTGGGCGAGAGCTGTCTTGGGTTCTCCAAGAGCTCTGAGGTCTCCTCTCTGCTCTTCAGTCTCCCAAACAGCAGCAAAAAAACGCACAGTAAAATCATCTGTTGGAATTAAGCTGCCCAGAACAGCCTGGCCAAAGGAGCAGGCACAAATCGTGTCAGCATCACTTCACTGCTCCTCCACTGCTGAGGCCTGAGCAACAGGAGATATCCCTGAACTGCTGATCCTACACAAGAACATCAACAATCCCATTTCTGATTATCCTTTCCTACTGAAAGGCAGGCTGGGCGCCTCAATGGCAAATTTAGATGGAGTGTGAGAAACGGGCTGTAAGACACACTGCTTTCATCACCAGAACTAATGCCAGCTCACACAGCTGCAGTCTCCTTTTCAAAGTGGGCTTTCTAGATCTGAAGGAGAACATCTTTGCTCCAATCAGGTTCCACAGATCTCAGGGAAGTCAGATCTTGGAAGCCCCTGGAAGGAGACATCCAGGCTCAGATGAGTTATCCAAGTAATCTTCCAATCAAAAGCAGGTAACAGCTGCAGGGAAATTAAGTCCCTTCTGATCTTAAAACCTGGGCTGTTTATTAAGACCCTTAGAGGACAAGAAAATCCAAGATGGCACCAACCTCACCACAGTTCACAAACCAGATACCTCAATGCATGCAATTCAGAACTGACAAGCCACGGAGGTGACAGCTCTGGTAACCCAGAAATAAAACCCTGCCCCTTCAGAAATGTGACACGAAATTTATCACACCAGCACAATGTCACCCATTTGCCTCTCCTGTCTTGCTTGCCATTATTCCTTAGAGGACATGAGGAAAGATAGAAAGAGAAAATTAGTTCTGTCAGGAGAAAATGCAGGAAAAAAAACTGGAGTGGAAATAGTAAGGATACTGACATTTCATACAGCTGGGAGAAGTTACCTCCCCATTCCTTTCATCATTTTAGAGACACAGTTTCTTTCTCTACTACTCTATTACCATATTTTGGTGTCTGACCTCCCAATATTCCCACCAGAACTGTTTTAGGCATTGAAAAATGCCTGGAATCTCTTATACTACAGTGATTTTGTCACACCTCTGCAGAACTGTACTTTTTCAGATTCTTCCCCAATAATCCCCACTCACTTTGCTTCACCTTTTCTCAAACAAATGAATACCATGAACTGACACTTCAAAAGACTTAATTCCACTAAGTTTCAAGAAATATTCCTTGATCCAGTTTCCTCCAAATCTGCTAGAACCTACTGCCAAGTTTTACCACCCCTCTTCCTAAGAACCATTCTTTCCAACAGAACCCACTTCTCCTCAAACCATGAATCCATACTCCCTGCCACAACCACAACCTGCTCTCCATCAGCCACATGGGACTACCTGCTTTCTCCTCCAGCATCACTCATCACACTCTTCCACCCCACTCTTAACCCCAGCACAGCACATTACCTGCCTATCCAGTAATATCTCCTACATCCTTCCTGCTCTTGGTAACAGCAAAGGAAAGAACAACGTTGCCTCCCTCACTCCCAGGTGCAGACCCCAACCCCATTTCAGCTCCTCACAGGTGGCACCCCACAAAGCAGGCTCACCCACCCCATCTGCAGGGCGCTGAACTCTGCTGCTGCCCACACCCAGACCAGAAGGCAGTGAGGTTTCACCGACACCAAATAAATGGCAGAAATAACACCACCAGGTAACAGAGGAAAGGCAAAACTACAGAAATCTCGCCTAAGCCACGATGTATGGATCACTGCCTACCACTGGAGACCCAGGGTCTCTAGAGCAGTATCCATATGATAAACCCTCCTGTGCCAAGAGGCACCTGATCTGGAGGACTTCCAGCCAGCTATTCCACCTTTTTCTTGCTCCAAGTACAGACACAGTTCGTGTCTCCACAAAGGATATCTCACTGCTGATGTGCTCCACCCAGGCACAGCACTGTGCTACAAGAACCAGCCCATTACCCTAATTCTAGAGATAATAAAGGAGCCGATCAAGCACTCTTTGCTCCACACTTTCCTCTGCGTAGTCCTCTGAAATGGAGCCTCCCCTCTCCAAGCAGCTTTGCCCTTTCTCCAATATGCCAACATGAACATACAGGATGAGCGATTTCACTGTTCCTACATACGCTGCACCCAAATCCATGCCACTAGACTCACCTCCAACACCTAAGCTGACTGGCAACACAGCATGAACACCAGGTCTCTACAAGACCAAACATTCTGAGCAACTATTAGTTTTAATAAGAGAGCCTTCTGAGCAAAAACTGCAACACTACCTGAAGGAAGCATCACTGCTGTCTCCAAGTACCCAGAGAAGCCCTCAAAGCCTCTACAAAGACATGGCACCAGCCATCTTCAGCAGATGCCAAGTTTCAAAGACCACACAACCAACTTCCCAGTGCCAGCATAGCCTCCTCTGGTGCAAAGACACCAGCACAGTGCAAAAGCCTGCCCTGCAACACAGACTCAGGTCCCATAAACACAGCCTGCAAAAGGGATGTGATACCATTTATGAGCCTCAGCATATATCAACCACTGCTGCCAGCAGAAAACATATCAGTGACTTAGTGTTTATAATCCAAACTTTATTGGTTGTACCCAAAGCCCTTAGTATGAAAGAATAACCTAACAAATAGCACACATTAGGTTTCATAATCTTATCTGCCCTTTCGTTTACAAAGCATATTTTACCAACAGTCACACAGCCTGTTGCCCCAAGGCGCACCGAACTAAATTACAGCAAGGGCGAGACTGACCACTGCTGCTCCGGGAGGAGGGGAGGCCCTGCAAACCGCCTGCTTTGCAGCCAGGGCGGCCCAGAGCCGAGCTCCCGCGCCTGGGGAAGCAGATGGAGGCCCCTCCTCGGCCCCTCGCGTTCCCCCGCTCACTTAAGCCAAGGAAAAGAAGGAAAGACGGAGCATTTTAGGTAACGACCACCTAAACCGACGAGAAGACGGGAGGGGGAGGGGGGGATGGGAGGGCCGGTCTCCCACAGAGCCCTGCCCACTCCGCGCGGGAGGCAGAGGGGGGGGGGAGGGGGGAAGGGGAAGCAAGGACCACGGGCCGGCCACAACCCAAACCGCCCCGGGCCCCGCTTTCCCCGGAGGCACGGAACCTCGCCGGGCAGCGGGGGCCGGCCCTGTCTCGCTCCTCCCGCAGGGCCGTACCCGCTCCCCACCCCCCCCTCCCGCCCTCGCTCCCCTCAGCGGCGCCCAGCCGAGTTCCCCCCGCGGCCCAGCTCTCCTCAGGGGCGATCCCAGCCCCTCGGCCCACACTACACCCGGAGCGGGGCGCGTAGCGCGAGGAGCCACGGCGGTTCCTATCCCCCGCCGTCCCATCCTCTCTGCCCGCCGCAGAGCCCCGGGAGAGGCGCCGGAGCTGCCGGGGCCCGCCGGTACCTGCCGCGGCCGCCCGCTCGCCGCCCGCCCGCCGGCCGCACACAGACAATATGGCGGAGGCACAAGGCTCGGCCGCCAGCCGCAGGGACCAGAGCGAGGCGCGCCGGAAGCGGAAACCCCACCACCCGCTGGCGCGCGACGTGCCGCGGGAAGGAGGGGAGGCGGGGAGGCTTTGCGCACGCGCGAAGGCGGGCGATGCGCCGCAAAGGATTGTGGGGGCTGTAGTTCGCAACCGGGAGGTAGGGAGATTGGGAGGGTTGAGGCCTGTTACGGTGCGGCTGGAAGGCGCGGGGAGGCCCGGGGAATCCTCGCTCCGAGCCCGGAACGTCCCGCGAGGTGCGGCGGGGCCTGGCTGCCATACATGAGCGGCCTCGGTGGGAGGCGGCCCGGAGGAGGGCCGTCCCTCCGCGGGTCTGTGCTCGGGGCCCGCCGCCAGGTGGCAACTGCGGCCCAGCGCGGCCTAGCGCGGCCCGGCCACCGGGAGCCGAGCGGTTCCGTGCGCTGCCCGGAGCTCTTTGTGTGCCCTCCGAGCCCGCGGTGCGACCCTGGCCCCCTCTGCTGTGTGGGAGCCCTGAGCCCCTCCAGGGCCCGCACACCACGGCTCGTCGGCTTTGATCCCCCGTCGTTCAGCCCCGAGCTGCACCGCTCCACCGGGGTTTGGCCAAAGGCCGACATCCAGTACCTCTGCTGCAGGCTGAGACCGGGAGGAGGAGGAAATGCATTGAGACCCATCTCGATCGCATCTACTGCCCGCTCTGCCACCACTCCATGCCTTCAAGTCCCCCAAGTAGGGCAGGAATGCACCGCCAACAGGGCAGGAGCGCACCCCAGCTCGCATCGCCCCATTTGGAGACACGTGGCTTCATGCTGATCACACCCCTGCTGCGGGGGCTGTGCTCTGGCCAAGTGCTGCGGCCCCCTGGGATCTGGGAGCCATCCCATAGGCGAGAGGGGCTCTCACTGAGCTGTGCCCACGGCCTCCTGTCCTTAGGAAACCATATGCTCCTGCCCGCAGCCCACGTGCCTGCACCCCTGCAGCCTCGTGCTGCACTCTGCTCTCCCTGCGTGGGAGTCTCACTCACGGGAGGAGCTGCTGGCGGCTGCTTGCCCAAATCCCACAGCCCCCCACCCCAGGTCACTCCCATTAGGTAAAGGAGCAGCTCGTCTTGGCGGGGGTATCTCCCTCTTGTGCTTTCCTTGTATTGTACGGGCCTGGGTCATCGAGGAAATCTTACAGGTCCTTCTGCTGCCGAGTGGTCACTGGGGAAGCCCGGCCCCCTTCCCCCCATTGTCAGCGGCCGGGCTGTATCCTCACTCTGAGCCCCGGCCCCTAAAAATAGCTCTTTGTCAGGCGATTGTTCCGACACCTTCACGGCGGCATTGACGTGGGCTGGAGCAGGACAGAGATGGGGTAGGTGGAGGGGAAGAGCTGGAGGTCCCCCCTGGGACCGCTCTGAGTATTTGCCACTGATAACAGCTCCTGTGGGGGGAAATGGGCTCCAGGCACGTGGCTCTGTGCCAGAGGCCTCCCTGCATGCTGCTGCCCACCCATCACCTCTCCCCCACCTGTCCCTGCTCCGTGTTCATCCTGGGTGCCCAGGCGACCCTGCTGCATGTGGGATAGAAGCCCTCCCAGGTCTCTATCTTGGACCCTGCAGCAAGGTGCTGGACCTGGTGTGAGGTCCAGCCTGACACCCCCAGACCGTTACCCCAGGGAACCCCATGTGTCCATTGCAACGTCGTCGCTGCAGGCAGGAGTCTGCCCTTTGGGGATTGAGTTGGGATGGAAGCCAGCCCAGATCCCACTGTGTTTTGGCCAAGCTAACCCAGCCCTACAGACCTGTCACTGTTGGGTAGGACAGAGTTTGCTCCATGATGGTGCTGCCATGAGCTGCTGGCCCTGCACCCTAGTCAGGGTGCCATACTGCGTGGAGGAGTCCCTTGCACCAGAAGGGGACCCTGCTCTGCTTGTCCTCCTTTGCCCCCTGCTACCTCGCTCCCTGTCAGCTGGAGGTGGCCGTGTCCCTGGAGACCTCTCCTGCCCAGCCACCCCAGCTGCAGAAGCAGTGTTTTATTTCCCATGAGCTCGAGCAGGTCTGGATTAAAATAAACTGCTGGCCCAGATCCCTTTTCTGGTGTCACGGGAGATGCTGTGCTTGCTGTGAGCGCTGCCTACAGCCCTGCTGAGCCCCGACCCTCAGGCCCTGCGTGGCAGCGGGGGCTTGCCCAGCTCTGAGACCTCTCCGTTTGCCCACTGCCACCATCCCCACGCCGAGCTGAGCCCTCTGGGACTGTAGGGCAGGGCACCGGGCCAGCCCCACTCTGATTACCCCCAGCGCTTTTTCCTTTTTCTCCCTTAATTTACTGAGTGCTAAATCCAAATATTACAACTTCCCCTCCACACCGCTGGTTACGCAGGCGGCCCCCGGCCGGGCATTGTCTTATTGTTTGCAGAGGGAAGCTCCAGCGGGAGATTAACCTGGCGTTCACCCCGCGCACAGCTTCACACCCTGTCCCTGCTGGGGGGGCTGCACCCCAGGGAGCACACAGTGCATAGAGGGTCGTTGGACTAGTGACTCTGCAGGGGCTGCTGCATGAGGGCAAGGGGCCTGGCTGCAAGAGCCCTGGGTGCTAGAGCAACACCTTTGCCTCCTTCCTTCCCCATAGAGCTGGCAGGGTGCCGGGGTCTGCATGGAGGCAGAGACTGCCCAGCACCCAACCCAGAGCGCTGTGGTGTGTGCACCTCATACCATCCCTTTCCGCCCCACAAATCCCAGTTTATATTGTGCCCGTCTGTCCCTGCTCCTTCCCTGCTGTTCTGTACCCACCAACACGTTGGGGCCACTTCCCACAGCTTCCCATTTGCCTCCGTGTCCCATGGGTGCTGAGTCTCGGGCTGAGGTTGGTACATCACACATGGGCAGTAACTGCAACAGGGACATTTACCACGGGCAGATGCCATTTAAGACACAGGAGCTTCACCTGGGCAGAGCCCAGGCTGCACCCACCGGTGCTGCCAAGTTGCAGAGATGAGGAGGGCTGGGTGCTGGGTGCCAGGCCTGAAGCCAGATCTGTTTGCATGGCTGTACGCATATGGGCATTAGAAGTGGCTCAACCCTGCTGCTGTGTGCAGGCACTGCTCGCTCACTGTGGGCTCTGCAGTGGCCCTGGTGCGAGCCCCAAGCTCACAGCCCTGTGGGCTGCAGCAGCTCCATCCCATCTGAGCCCCGCTCAGCTGCGGGTGCAGCCCCACTGCATTCCTACCCTGCTGGCCCAGCAAGGTTAAACTGCGGAGAGGCTGAAATATTTGGGAGGGGAATGGAGAAGGGAAAAAAATATATCTATAAAAAGAACGCTTAAAAACACAAGTTAGAGAAAAAAATACCAGGCGCGGAGTGCAGCTGCGGTTCTGGTTCCAGTTCCCAGGTGATGTCAGGCCTGGAGCGTCTCCAGCCCCGGCCCCTCGGAGACGGTCTTTGTGGGTTCAGCACTGAGTGTTTTTCCTTCCTGAGACTCGGGGACACCTTCCTGTCTCAGAGAAAGCAGCCAAAAGCCATTCCAAGGGTGTCCGCGCACAGGAAGGGGAGAGGATGGGAGGGGAGCGCGGGAGGCAGCGCGGCACGGCGCGGCACGGGGCCGGCAGCGTCCGCGGCTGACCGGCTCTGGTGGTCCCATGGTGCACACCCTGCATGGAGCAGAGGGACACCTGGCTCCCAGCAGCCCAGCTCCAGTGCCTCTGAGTCAACATTTCCCCCTAGCAGCGTTGGGAGGGTTTGGAATGCACTGAGACCTACGGGCTTGGCACTGGGACCCATGGGTTTGGCACAGGGACGTGCTAGGGTGCACAGCGCCCGCACTGGGATGTGCTGGGACCCACGACCCCAGAAGTGGGACGTGCTGAGATCTGCAGCTAAGCACTGGGACATGGTGGGATGTCCATCTTCTGTGCTGGGACATGCTTGGACCCATAGCCCCAGCATTAGGACACACTGGAGTGCACAGTTCCTGCATTGAGAGATATTGTGACACACAGGCACCCATGTTCTCGGCACTGGGACACGTTGGGACCCATGGTCTCAGCGCTAGGATGTACTGAGATGCACAGCTCCTGCACTGGGACACACTGGGACCTATGATCCCAGCAGTGGAATGTGAGGGGACACACTAGGAGTTGTGGCTCTGGCACTGGGACATGTTATGCTGCCCAGCTCCTGCACTGTGACCCACTGGGACTCCATCCTCAGTGTGGGGATATGGGAGATGCTGCAGGACTGTGTCCCAGCACCAGGACCACCGGCTCTGCTGGGGCTGGGGGTGCACGGGGGCTTCCCAGAGGCTGCTGGAGGACAATCCCCTTTCATCTGCGGGTCAAGCTGTTTGCAGAGTGAAGCCCCCACCCCCAGCCCCTGCCCCCCGATAAACCCAAGGGCAGGGATTCTGTGTCTGGGGATGTTTGGAGAATCTCACGGCTGTTTATTGGGGTCTGGGACACATTAGACACGCTGAGAACAAACCTCTCCCACCCACCCCGGTCCCTGCCTGGGACTCGCTCTCACAGCTGCGCTCTGCTGTCAGCTCCATAAATCAAACCCGAGGGAAAGGGGGGCTGGGGGCCAGCATGGCCTGGCCACATGGGGGCCAAGGGGTCCATGCCATCACCTCATCCCCAGGGTGGGCGAGAGGATGGCACCTGGGTCCCATGCTCCCTTTCTGCAATGGGATCTCTCCCTGGAGAACCCCGCAGCCCTAGGGGGGGGCACACCAACAGCCCCAGGCCGCCTCATCCACAGCTGTTTCAGCTCCATGGGATGCAGGAGCCCCTGGGAGCTGTGCGCCCCCGAGCCCGGCACCTTTCCCAGGCTCAGCTCCCTGCAGTAAGCAGGGGGGCTGGGCTGGGAACCCCCACGTCCCTGCTTGACCCTGCGTCTTCAGCCCTAGAGAGCGTGGCCGTGCACAGAGACAGTGGCAGCCATCATGGCAGCAGTGGGAGTCACAGTGGTCATAGCATCCCAGGCAGTGAAGAAGGTGCGGAAACAGAGATGAACCCCAGTGCACTGCATGCACACCCAAAGTGCCAGCAATGTGTCCCGTATGTCCCATACATCCCACGTGTCCCATGCATCCCATTGCACGGCTTGAAACTCTCCGTAGCCCAGATCCTCATGGCAGCAGAGCTGCCTGCAGGGCTTAGGGACATGGGGACACGTGTGCATGGGGTCTCACACTCATAGGGAGAGTAGGCAGTGTCGTGGCTGGGACCTGAGCATGGCTCAGTGACGGAGGGCCATTGGGACACAGCCATGTTGAGGAGCCCACGCCACGCGGTGGGAACAGCAGGCAGGCACCAGCCCGTCAGAAAAATAAGGTTTATTTTCCAAGTGGCTGCGCGTGCATCAACAGCACCTGCGGGGCTGTGCCGCCATCCCCCCCGAGCTCATCGACGCCGGCCATGTGGGGCTGCTCATCCCAGCCCACCCCTTTGGACCATCCCAGGGGTGCTGGACCCCTTCTCCCAGCCCTAGTAGCGTCCTCTCGCCGCAGTGCTGGTGCCGGTGCTGGCGTCGGTGCGGTGCCAGCCCACGACCCTGCTGTGCCCCATCGCCTGCGGCTGGCGGGCAGCTCCCTCCCTCCCGCTGCGGTCTCTGGGGCTGGCTGTGACAGGCTCTGCCGCTGTTCTCCTGCGGGTGCTGGTGGCACCGGCTCATCTCCGTGCCACCCGCAGCGGGGTCACCCCCCTCACCTTCAGGCAGTTGCCCCCGAGGTCCCTGCGGCCGCCCTGCGGAGAGAGGAGGGGAGAGCTGCGGGGTGCCTGGGTGTCCCGGTGGGAATGGCCTTGGGGACACGGGGGTGCGTGGCACCAGCGGGGTGAGCGTGGAGGAACTGCACCCGAATGTGCTTTAGGGTGCTCAAGTAGCAAAGATGGTTCAGTGATGCCCAGGAGGGATACATGGATGTGGTCATGCATGGTGGTGCTGGGTTGGTGGCCCAGGTCCTCGTGTCCCTCTGTCCACATTACAGGGACACGGCCCCAGCATAGCCCTGCTTGGGGACAAGGGCTTGGACACCGACACTGCTCAGTGCAACCAGCCCAGCTCAGACCAGTATAACCCACTGCATCCTATCAGAGCCCAGCTTGGCTCAGCATAGCCTAGTACAGCCCATTTCCAGCCAAGCCTAGTTCCTGCCCAGCCCATTTCCAGCCCATTTCCAGCCCAACCCAGCCCAGTACATTCAATTTCCAGCCCATTTCCAGCCCAGGACAGCCCATTTCCAGCTCAGTCCCAGAGCCAGAAGGTGCAGAGCGGCCCCAACCCAACTCTTATCCTTGCCCCCAAGGTCCCAGTGCCACCAGGTCTCCTGGTCATTGCAGAAGGTCTCAGCTGGGGATAGCTCTGTAAAGGACTGGGGCAGGAGGACATCCAGGAGGGGCTGGGAGGGGGGTGCAGAGTTTGGCCAGTAAGCAGTGGGGGGGGGGGACGGAAGTGGGAAGAGCAATTAAAAATGGAGCAGCAGAAACCCAAAGAGCACTGAGGGCTGAAAAATGCTCTGCAGTCACTGCTCGGATGGGGACGGTGATGGGGACAGTGTGGCAGCCCCAGGGCTTGGCAACAGTAGGTGGCCACTGTTCCTAAACCCTGGGACAGCATGGCTGGTGGGATGGGCTCAGTATGGATACCCTCACCCACTCTGGGGTCACTCTGCAGCCTCCAGCCCTGTGCCACCACCAGTCCCCATCTGGCACCATGCTGCACAGGGCCATCCTCCTACTGCTGCAACTGAGGGAGGCTCATGGGGCGTGAGAACAGGGTCACAGGGATGGGATGGGGATGTAGATGGGATGGGGACAAGGGATGGGATGGGGATGGGGCCAGCCTGCTCGCTCCGCGCTCCCTCTTGGCACAGCCACGTGCCCCAGCCCCGGGGTGACCGTAACCCCCTGAGAGCTCCCGGCCTGGATGGACGTGGGGGAGCAGCCCGGCCCTCTGACGCCAGCAGGACTGTGGGCGTGCAGCTCTGAGCAGCATTTGGCCGGGAGCTGCCAAAGCCTCCAGCGGGGGCCAGAGCTGGAGCCCGCGCGGAGCTCACGGGGACTTGCCGATCCTCCCAAACTCCCGATCCCAGGGCTGTGCCCACCCTCCCCCCCACTCACCCCTTTCCGCTGGTTGCTGAGGCAGAAGGTGCAGATGCTGCGAGGCTGTTTGCTGTCCAGATCGCCCTTGGCCCCGTAGATGGCACTGAAGCAGGGCTGCCCGTCCTCGCAACCCTCGCCCAGCAGCAGCACGTTGGCCAGGTGCGAGATGTAGCTGGAGGCCAGGCGCAGCGTTTCGATCTTGGACAGCTTCCGATCCACGGGTTCGGTGGGGATGAGGGTCCGCAGGGCCGTGAAGGCGGTGTTGACGCTCTGGGTCCGGTCCCGCTCACGCGCGTTGGCCGCCTGCCGCTGCTTCACCATCACCATGGGTCCCGTCTTCCTGGGCACCTTGCGCCTCGCCTCCGCGCCCTCGCAGCAGCCGTACGACTGGTCCGACGTGTCGCTCTCGCTGCGGTTCTCCTCGTCCTCCGACAGCATGCCGATGTCGGGGTAGAGCACGCGGGCAGCCATGGGACGCAGCATGGTAAAAGCCATGGCCGGAGCCCCCCGCCCCGCTGCGGGCAGCCCTCGGGCTGCGGGCAGCCTTTCACCGTTAACACGCTGCTTCTGCTGCTCCGCTCCTGCGTCCGAGCGGGGCTGGGACGGACGGCTGCGGGGGGAATGGTGATTTATACGGCCGGGGAGGGGCTGGTGTTGGAGCCCACCCCCAGCCGGCCCCCGGCTCGGGGCCAGGCAGGCGGCCAGCGTCCAGTCCCAGCCCGGCCGTGTAAATCACGATTCCCCCCGCAGCTGGCTGCTGGCCTGGCTGCTCTCCGGTGCGTGGCCCCAAGCAAAGGGTGCCTTGTGTTTGCACGGTGACATGACCCGGTTGTGCCGCCTGTTGTACCAAACCGTGGCATGGACTGATGACCGGGCCATAGGGAGTGCCACAGCCCCGGGAGGGGTGCCACATGCGGTGTCCCCAGTGTGTCCTCAGCCCTGTGTGGCCTCAGCCACCAGTAGGTTGCACTGAGTGGCACAAAGGGCGCAGGAAATGGGATGAAGCAGGGAGAGGGTTGGCCCTTGGAGCGCTGGCACCGCATTGCTTCCATGGAGGGGACAGCAGTGCTTGGCCAGAGGAGACACTGCCTTGCTGGGGCAGGGGTGGCCAGGCTGAGCCCTGCAGCCCCTTGTGCACAGAGCTGGCACCCTGTGTGCTGCTACAGGGCAGGATGAGGATGAAAACCTTGGCCCTGACACCACAACAAGGTGCTGCCGGGCTGCCAGGAGCGCTTCCTCTGCTGGAGGAAGGTGTGTGCCAGCAGTGGAAAATCCAAGTCCCTTCCTGCAGAGTTGATCCCTGGAGCTGCAGAGCTGCGGTGTCCTGAGGGCTGCTCTCCTTGAGCAGCAGTGATTGCCTCCCCTCCCTGCACTCAGGGAGGATGCAGGAGGATGCTCAGGGCAATGGGGGCATAAAGGGGACGTGCTGGGGGCTTGGAACGGTGTCTGTGGGCACAATGGACACACAGCACATCCTAGGGCAGGGTGGCTGGCTGGGTCCTGGAGCACAGAGCCATGTGATGGCATGTCACCGAGTCCCTCCTGGGGCTGTCCTCATGTGTAACAGGACCGTGTGTCCCCTCAGGAGCAAAAGGCCCCCCTGCCCCTTGCTGCGGGGCCCTGACCCTGTTTGCCTTCACCATTTGTCCTCCTGTGCAGAGCCCGTAAATCACACTGCAGGGGGGCGAGGGCCGAGTCAGGGAACTGTGGGGCTGGGGGTGTGCAGCCTGCGGGTCTGGGGGCTGCTTTGAGCTTCCACATAAACACAAGTACATTTCCTTTGCTAGCTCCACGTTCACAGCTCCTCAATGAGCTGGAGATCATGAGGCCCACCCCAATTCTTTGGGGCACAGACCAGAGTTCATCTTCTGCAAATGGTCCCTTGAGCAGAGCTGGAGACAGACAGACCCCGGGCACGAGGTGGAAGGAGCAGGCAGGTGCCTGCAGCCAATGGAGCAGTGGATGGTCCCCAGGGGGACACAGCCTCATGCAAAGGGGGATGCTGAGCTGGCTGCTGGAGGGGAACAGGGGGAAGGCAGCCCCTGTGCACCCTGCTGGGTGCGAGCCGGGGCCCCCCGCCCCAGCACTGACAGGCAGCAAGACGGATGGCAGCGGCTGTGTACTCAGGTGCGGCCGCCACACATGGCCACCAGCTGACGGGGACGAGTGGGGGGGAGCCCTAGGCTCCCAGCCCTGCTGGGTTGCACGGGGGTGCATGGCATGCCTGGGGGCATCACCATGCATGGGGTGCTGGTGTGCATGCATGTGCACATGTGTGCACATGTGTGCACGTGTGCAGGCGGAGGGGGGCTGTGGGGAGCAGCGGATGCTGCTGAAGCATGGGGATGTGAGGCAGCTGCCTGGCTTTCCTGTGCTGCCCAGCCGGTGTGCAGGACAGGACGTGTGTCCCTGTGTGTGGCATGCTGTGTGCCGTAGCTGAGCATAATCCAAAGAGGGGCTATGATGGGGAACTGGCATTCCCCAGGGCTGGGTTTTCCCCCTGTGTGCTGGGAAATGTCCCCTGCCCTCCCACACTGGAGTGCGTTTATCTGAGAGGTGATACTTAAGTGTAAGAAAATAAACAGAGAGCAGATGGCACGGGGGGCCGGATCTGCTCCCTGCCACTCTGTGCTGCTCCAGTCCTGCTGGGAAAACACTGCTTCTTGCGAGGCAAATGGATTCCAGACCCCACGGCTGTGCAGAGCATGTGGCTGCCAGGACAAAGAGTGACCCTGCCTGGGGCTGGGCAAAGCAGTGCCAGCCTGACCTAACAATCCTGTGCCATCCCCATGCCACGCCATGCCAGCCTATCCCATCTCACTCCATCCCATCCGACTCCCTCTGCAAGCCAAAGGAATGCTGACTCTACTTGCAAACGTGGGGAGACCTGTGCTATCAATAGCTGCCTCTGGTCTGTACCTGAGTGACTGGGATGGGGACAGCAGGATGGGGATGCTGGGATGGGATTGATGGCAGCGGTCCTGGCAGGACCCTGTGCCGGTGGCTGTGCCCGGGGCATTGCGGGCCCCTCACAGGGCTGTACCTGTGGGCCGATCTGGAAAGCATTACACGGCTGTCGTGTGGGGAAGTCTGTCCCAGTTCCGGAGCTGGGACCCTCCCAGCCAGCCCAGACGGAGCGGGAGGGAGCCCACAAAGCGCCTTTGTTCCTGGTCTGGAACGAATGGATTGGAGGCAGCTGAGATCGGCTGTCAGCCGGCGACATCGGAGACCCTGCAGGTCAGGCAGAGGGAAGGGGGACAGGTGGAGGGATGGACGGATGGACGGATGGACAGACACAGGGATGGCTGGCTTTGGCAAGGCTCACCCCCATGCAAGTTGGGACCTGGAGGTGCTCCTGGCACGGTGTGTCCCCCCAGGAACACGGGGCATGCAGAGCCCTGCAGAGATCCCCATGCTTGTGACGCAGCCTGGGGCTTGGCAAACCCCCCCTCCCTGCCCCGGGGTCCCATTTCTGTGTGCGAGGTGATCTGTATTGCCGAAGGAGCTGCTACCTCATCCCTCCCCCCGCGCTCTACGGAGAGGAAACTTTTTAGCACGCCACAATTCTTCGCAGAAATTTACGGCCCATGAGGGAGCCGTGCAGCAGGGCCGCTCTCTCCGCGCACGCTCGCAGGGTTTCCTCCCGGCGGAGGCAGCTTTGATGCGACGCATGCAGCCTGGCCGTGCACACCCCCAGCCCCTGCCCTGGCAGCCCCCAGCCCAGCCGGCCCTTCCTGCGGAAACGCAGTGGAAGCAAAGCGTGCCCCAGCAGCAGGCAGCACCGTGCTGCTGTGCAAAGGGATGGCTGCAAACCCCCGCAGAGCTGCCCGTGCCCTCCTCCCAGCTCCCAGCCCCGGCCCATTCCTGCCCTTGAAGGACAGGATCCAGCTGGCATGGAGTGTGGCCAGCAGGCAGAGTGTCCGGACGCAGTTCCTGTCCCAGTCCTGCTGCTGACTCACAGTGTGATGGGGTGAGTCAGTGGCCTTTCCCCTCCCCGGTTCCTGGCTCAGAGGGATGCCGGATAGCTGTGGGATGCTCAGTGTGGTTTTTCCAGTTTGCACATGGGGTGAAGACGTGGCATTTGCAGAGCTGATAGCATCCCAGCATGGTGCAACTGCTCTCAGAAGCAGAGTCGAGTCAACCCTAGGGCGGCAAGGACTGACCCCGTATTTGTCCCCATCAGAGCACCCGACTCCCAGCACAGTGCCTGTCTGCTGACACAGCATTGGGTACCAGCACAGTGTCCATCCCCACCCCACGTGTCCCTGTGCCCCATCTCACAGCTGTTCCCAGCCCCTGCCACTCCCAGCACCAGCACACGGACCAGGGAGTTTGGTCACCTTTATTCCCAGAGCAGCAGTGGGTGTCCCCTGGAGACAACCGCATGGAGAAGGGGCTGTGGGATGCATCTGAGGATGGAGCAGGCAGCTCTGGAGCAGGCACAGCCCAGAGTGAGCCTGGAGTGGCGGTGGGAAGGCTGGGAGTGGTGAGTGCCCCGATTCAGGTTTGTCCTGGTTTGTGTGTCCCAGTTCGGCGGTGCCCTGGTTCAGTGGTGCCAGGCTTTGGTTTTGTCCTGTCCCAGTTCCACGTGCCCCAGCTCGACCCACTCCTTCCCGGTTCAGAGATGTTCCGGCCCAGCTGTGCTCAGTGGGTGTCGCTCTGGTTCGGTGCCGCGCCGGTTTGGGGGTTTCCCATTTTGGAGATATCCTGGTTCGCAACGTCCCGGCTCGCGATGTCCCGGTTCGGAGGCGTCTCGGTTCGCGATGTCCCGGTCCGATCCCTCCCCGCCCCGTTCCCGCGGCACACGGTCGCCACCTCCCGGCCGCGAGTGACACCCACCGGCACCGGGACCCCCCCGCGACCCCATCCCAACCGCAGCGCCGGGGGCGGGCGCGGTGTTCGGCTGAGCCCCGGGGCTGAAGGAGGGGTCCGCCTCAGCGCAGCTCGGGCGTAGAGGAGCCCAGGTAGGTGCGGAGGTCGCTGAGCGTGGACGGGATGATCTTGGCGGGGATGGTGTCCCGCTGCAGCTCACGGTGCGCCGCGTAGCGGTGACACCCACCGAAGGAGTAGAAGTAATCCCCGCCCTGGCTGCCCTTGATCCATAGCACGTCGATGGGGGGGACCTGCTCGGGATCCTCCTGGGGGGAGAGAGGGCGAAGGAGAGAAGGATGGAGAGCGCCGCGGTGCTGCGCGCTTCTTCGGCTGTGCGCCGGCAGCCCCGAACCGGGGAGGCCCGAACCCGCGGTGTCCCGACCCCCGAACCCTCCCGGCACCCCGGGTCCCTTCGGCACCCCCGACCCTCCGCGCCTCATAGAACCCGGCACCCCCGACCCCATGCACTCCCGGCACCTATGATCCCCCCGGCCCCGCACAGCCCCAACACCCCGGGCTCCCCGGCACCCCGAACTCCTCGGCACATCCGACCCAGCACCTGTGACTTTTCCGGCACCCCCGACCCCTCCGGCACCCCGGAGCCCTCGATACACCCGACCCCGCCGTCTCCGCACCCACCTGCAGGGTTCGCACCAAACTCCGCACTTTCTCCGGCTCCAGCACGGAGGGGATGGGCCGGATCAGGACGCTCATGGGCACGTTGTGTACGGCGGCGATGTGCTGCGTGTGGATACTCGCGGTGCCACCGTTCCCCTCTTCCTCAGCCATGGCCACCGCCGCCACCTCCGGCCGTCGCTCCGCCGCTCCTCGCCCCGCACCTCCCGCCCCCGCCCCGCGCAGCGCCGCTCCCCGCAGCGCCGCCCGCCCTCCGCCCGCCGCCATCGCCGCGCTTTGCAGCGTCACGGTGAGACCGCGGAAAGGGTTGGTTGGCCCCGAGGTCCGAGGGCGGAGGTGCCCGGGTCCGTGCACTGAGAATCGGAGAGGGGGGGGTCACGGCCTGGAGCTGCGTGGAACCGACACGGATGGAACGGGGTGGAGGGGTAGGGGTGGGGGAGGAGGAGTCGGGGTTGGGAGGGGGTTTCAGCCGTGGGTCCGTCTTCGTGGAGCTGTGGGATATCCCGGATTAGAAGGAATAGAGGTCACCGGGTCTGGCTCCAGGCTGGGATGGATGTTCTGGGACATTTCTGGGTCATTTCTTGGAATCAGTGTCCCCAGTGGTGGAGAGGTACTGGGAAAGAGTTTGGGTCCCCCACGCCCCTTGTTCTGAGCCCCCCGCAGCCCTACCCAGACCCCTGTACACCCCCTGTCCCAGCTGCACGGTTCTCTATCCCCAGTGCTGACTCAGGGTCACATCCCACGGCCAGCATCTCACGCAGTGCTGGGTGACCCCTCTGCCCTTCACTGGTGACGGTGAGGATGAGAAAGGACATCACAGCAGAACCCCATTGGTGGATTCGGGATGCAACACCCAGTGATCCCAGCTGGGCAGTCCCCAGGATCCCCACCCCACTACTGCGACTCTGCACTTTGCTTTGCTTTCAGGTCAGTGCTCTGCTGCTCCCCCTGGTGCTTTTTGCAAGCGGGGTGCAGCACTGCAAGCGGGATCCAGTGCCGTTAATGGGGCGCAGTGCCGTTAATGGGGCGCAGTGCCATTAATGGGGTGCAGTGCCATTAATGGGGCGCAGTGCCGTTAATGGGGTGCAGTGCTGTTAATGGGGCACAGTGCCATTAATGGGGTGCAGTGCCGTTAATGGGGCACAGTGCCGTTAATGGGCACAGTGCCATTAATGGGGTGCAATGCCGTTAATGGGGCACAGTGCCGTTAATGGGGTGCAGTGCTGTTAATGGGGCACAGCGCTGTTAATGGGGTGCAGTGCTGCTGATGGGCACAGTGCCATTAATGGGGTGCAGTGTTATTAATGGGGCGCAGTGCTGTTAATGGGCACAGTGCCATTAATGGGGTGCAGTGCCATTAATGGGGTGCAGTGTTATTAATGGGGCGCAGTGCTGTTAATGGGGCACAGTGCCATTAATGGGGTGCAGTGTTATTAATGGGGCGCAGTGCTGTTAATGGGCACAGTGCCATTAATGGGGTGCAGTGTTATTAATGGGGTGCAGTGCTGTTAATGGGCACAGTGCCATTAATGGGGCGCAGTGCTGTTAATGGGCACAGTGCCATTAATGGGGTGCAATGTTATTAATGGGGCACAGTGCCATTAATGGGGTGCAGTGCCATTAATGGGGCACAGTACTGTTAATGGGGCGCAGTGCTGTTAATGGGCACAGTGCCATTAATGGGGTGCAGTGCTGTTAATGGGCACAGTGCCATTAATGGGGTGCAGTGTTATTAATGGGGCGCAGTGCTGTTAATGGGGCGCAGTGCCGCTATTGGGGCGCAGCACCATTTGCAAAGCTTGCACTGCAGGTGCCACCGCTCCCCTTTGAGGATGTGCACAGAGCACCTGCTGCCCACCCACCCACCTCCGTGTGCACAAAGAGCCCAAGACACAGCTGGTAGTGGCAGAAGTCCCTTTTATATCCCTGAATTGCATTACAAGTAATACTGCGGGCGGTCGGTTCTCCTCTTACCGCGGCCTGTCCAATACAAAACCTGGCAGAAAAAGAAAAGCGATCATGCACGGAAAAAATTATTGCTGTGGTATCCGCTATGTACAGTATAACACACGGGGCAGCCCAGCCCCGCACGCCGCGCTGCCCGAGGGGACGCACGAAAAATGCCGCAGCTCGGGCTGCCCACGGAGCTCCAAGTGACCCTGGGAGCCACGGGCACGGCGGGAGGAAGACTGCGGTGGGAGGAAGACGGAGCAGGAAGACTGCAAAGGGAGAGCCGGGCTGAGCCCCTGGGTGCCGAGGCCCGAGGTAGGAGCGGCTCGCTGCGGGGCAGGGGTTGCATAGAATCGCTGCTTCGTCCCCGTGCAGGGAGCAGAGCGGGAGCTGGCGGTGTGGGGTTCTGTCTCTTGGGGCCGTGTCCCCATCCGTGTCCCCGTGGCTGTGTCCCGGGCACGGCGATCCGCCTCCGGTCTTGGCAAATAAATAGTGAAAAGCAGAAGGAATAAATAATATAAATAAGAGCATCAATTAAATAGACTCACCCGGGCTCTGTGGCACCACCGACCCCCTCCTGGGGTGTGCGGGGGTGAGGGCAGAGGGGTCTGGGGTTGGCCAGGGGGGAGAGGGGATGGAAGCAGCCCAACAGGGGCTGAGGGTGCGGGTTCTGCCCCAGGGGCTGTGCCCATGTGGGTGGGGGCAGCAGGGCGGATGGGGTCCGTCAGTCCTGCCTGGCTCTTCGCCCCATGGTCCTGTCCTTGCTACGGACCAGGTGAGTGTCTTTTCTCCCCGGCAGTTCCTGGGAGGAGAAGCAGCAGCTCTAAATAAATAATAGGAATAAATTAAATAAATAGGGGTGAGCATCGCGAGCTGGGGAAGGTCTGGCCCGGGTGCAGGCGGTGCTCCCGGGGCAGTCCCTGCAGAGAGACCTGCCTGGCTGCGGGGACTGCGTCCAGCCCTTCCCGGGGGCCGGGGGCTCCTTTTTATTTAGGGGGTGAGAGATGTGGGAAGCATCCTCCAGCCCCGTAGCGGCAACTGGCACCAGGATGGGGAGGGGTAGAGGTGGTGGGGGGGTGCGGTGGGGGGCGAAGGGGGGAGGACACGGGGACTAGTTCCCTATTGCACAGCTGTGTTCGGAGCCCTTGAAGCAGGCGGACTCGTAGTGCTTGTTGAGGTACGACTTGAGGGCGAAGGTCTTCTCGCACTGCTTGCACTTGTAGTGCTTGAAGGCGGAGTGGGTCTGCATGTGGGCGCGCAGGTTGGAGCGGTCGGCGAAGGCCTTGCCACAGTGAGAGCAACCAAAGGGCTTCTCCCCGGTGTGCGAACGCATGTGGCCCTGCAGCAGCCAGGGCCGGCTGAAGGCTTTGCCGCAGACGTCGCACTTGTGCTTGAGGTTGTGGGTGAGGACGTGCATGGCCAGGGCGGGCATGGAGACGTACGCCTTGCCGCAGGTCGGGCATTTCCTGGCCATCTTGCTGTCCAGGCTGCGGTGGGTCTGCTTGTGCCGGCTGAGGTTGGAGGAGGTGGCGTAGGTCTTGCCGCACTCGGGGCAGGAGTGGCGGTGGCTGCCGCGGCGCTGGCTCTCCCCGCGTCGACGCGACCGCCCGTCGGTGATGAAGAAGGCGTCCATGGAGTAGCTGTCCGTCACCGCTGCCTCCCCGTTGAAGTAGCGGGCGGAGAAGGTGGACTGGGGGCTCTCGGGGTCGCTGTACTCCTCCTGGCCGGGCGCGTAGGCCGGGTCTGGAGGTGCCGGCGGCAGCCCCTGCTTCTTGTCGGGGTTGTAGCCGGCAGGTGCCAGGCAGTGCTGCAGGTACCCTGCGGGGACGACACGAGGGTCATCCTCCTCTGGGCTGCGCTCTGCCCGGCAGTGAGCTGAAAACACCCAGCTGTCACTGGCCCTGCACATCGGAGCTGCCTCACGTGCACAAGGGATGAGCTGCCCTGGGTGCCGGCCCGATGGGAGGCAGAGGTTGATAGAGCTCTGCTCCTATCCCCATCTCCCTATTTCTAGGAATGGGTTGAGAGGGCAGAGATGAGAACAAAAGGGCTCGGAGAGGTCACCCCATCTCTCTCAGGAATGTGGCACATGGGGACGGGTGACTCCAGGGACACTGGGCTCACACTGAGGGTAGAGAACCATGGGCCCCAGGAGCAGAGGGGGCTCAGGGCCATGCTGGCAGTTCCACCCTGTGTGACACTGATGCAGATCTGCTCATGGCTTTGGGTAATTGACTCTTGACCTGTGCCAGAGCAATGCCACGAATGCCTCCATCCCTCTGCTGCCAGCATGCGATGGTCACTGCACTGCGTGCTCCCAGTGCCTCCCAGCTGGGCCAGCAGCTCAGGGCACACACAGTGGGACACGTGGCCACGCAGGCTGCCCTACACTGGTCCTGGCAGTCACCTGCCTTGTGCACAATAGCCCCTGCCAGCTGCTCCAGAGGACGCATCCCTGCTGCTGATGGTGATGGTGGGGGCTGTTGGGGGGCTCAGCACACTGCCAGTCTCACCGGCACTGATGCATGACTGTGGGGCCATATGCACACCCCACCCCACAAAATACCCCTAAATGCAGCCCCCCTCCCACCTTTGGGACCCCCTCATCTGGGCTGCCCGGCGCGTGCTGCAGCTGCGGGGTCCCCACGCTTTGTCCCATTGAGGCTGGGGGGTCCCTGCACTGCTGTGGGGAGGGGTCTGCGAGGCTGGGGCACGGTGCAGCCCCCCCGCTGCCCGCGCTGTGCTGACAGTGCGGTCGCACGGGCTGTGCAGAAAGCGCTCTGCTCAGCAATTTCTCACGCTGCCTCCGAGCATGCAGCAAGGTTATTTCCAGGAGAGCAGCGTCGGCAGCTTCTGCCCAGCTGCAGTGCATCCCTCCCCCACCAGCTGCTGCTCCCCATAGGATGGGGAGGAGAAGGGGACCCCCAGGTTGTGTGGGCATTGCCCCGTGCCCTCTGTGCTGGGCAGCAGAAATGAGGACACGCAGAGCAGCGTTGGCTGCATGGGGCTGGATCGGGCCCATCGCTGCACCCAGCGCAGCCTGCGGCTCCAGGAGCAGCCGAGCCGTGACCTGGGAAAAACGTCCCCATCGCCGTCCCCTTTCATGGCACATCCCCGGCTCTCCCCGTCGGGGGTCTCTGCTGAGCGCAGGTGACCCGCACAGAGCCCGGCCCGGTATCATCCCGAAGCTCGTGGCTCTGGGGGCCCCATCGCCCTCATGCCCACCCTTCGTACCTCTCTTAGTGCCAGGAAGGGGGCTGCCCCCCCCCCCACCCCCCCCCATTGTGCCCGGGGTGGTGACAGCGCGCGCGGAGCTGTCGGAGGGGAGCGGGGCTGCGAACAATGAAAGCCGCAGGCACGGCGAGCAGCCCGGCCCCCCCACCCCTCTCCTCGCTCCCGGCTGCTTCGTGCCCCCCAAAACTTGCGCTGGAAGGAGCCCTCCTCGCTGCCCCCAACCGCGGGGAGAGCGGGGTCCGCCGTGACTCCATCACCTGCACTGCCGCTGTCACCGCGTCCCCAAGGACCAACTTCGGCAGGGGTTGGTGGCGCTGGGGAGGAGGGAGGGGGGACCCACAAAGGCGAACAAGGACGGGACCCGCGGGACGCAGCGTTGAGACCCCCCCGCCGCCCTCTTCCTGCCCTCCCCGATCCCCCCGGCCCAGCTCCCCCGGTACCCCCGTTCCCCCCCGCTGCCCCGTCGGGCGCACACAATAGGGGTGTGGGGGGGCGTTCCCCGGAGCCCCCCGCCCCGCACTCACCATCTCCGGCAGCTGGGCCGGGCAGCGCGTAGGGGGGCTCCAGGGGTGCGTAGGGGGGCGCGGGGGCCCCGGCGAGAGGGAACGCGTCCGCCTTCAGCTTCTTCACCAGGAAGGAGCGGGGCATGGCGGGGCCGGGCCGGAGCCTTCAGCACTGGACAGCTCCGGCACCGGCACCGGCCCCGGTACCGGCACTGGCCCGGCCCGGGGCGGCCCCCGGCCCCGCGCTGCGCTCCGGGCCGGTGGTGCGGGCTGCGAGGAGCGGGGAGCGGAGTGCGAGGGGCGGGCGCCGGGGAGGAGGAGGAGAGGAGGCTGAGGAGGAGGAGGAGGAGAGGAGGAGGGGGAGGAGGAGGAGGAGGGGGAGGAAGGCAGGCGGCGGGGGGGAGGGGGCCGCTCCGCCCGGCCGCGCCCCGAGCCCCCCCTCCCCGAGCCCCCCGGAGCGTCGTGGCAGTGTTGGGTCCTCGCTCCCTGCTCCCCTCTGTCCCAATCACCCCCCCCCCAGCCGCGGACAATGGGGACACGCGGGGACATGGGGCGGAAGGGGGGTGGGGTGGGGGTGTGCTGCCTCCTGCTGCCTTTGTCTCCCTGCCGCCAGCCCCCGGGGCTGTGAATGACGGGGCGGGGGTCCAGGCGCTGTCACTGTTCTCATTCTCTGTCCCGGTTCCATCCCCTATCTCCATCCCTGTTCCTTGTTCCTAACCCCATTCCGTGTCCCACTCTGTTGTCTTTATCTCTGCTTCTTGTCCCTTTCCGATGACCCCTTTATTTTTCCCTTGTTTCTTCCCTTATTCTCCATCCCCATTCCTGCTCCCCGTTCCCAGCCCTTCCCGTCCCGTCTGTCCCTTTCCCCTGTCACCACCCCTCTTCTCTTGTCCCTTTCCCCACCTTCTGTCCTTCTCCCATGTCCCTATCCCTATCCATGTCCCGGGGGAAGTGCCGTGACCTTCACAGCCCACAACAATAGCCGGGCTCGTGGCGGTGCATTGTTCCCTCCCGCAGCCCCCACTCCCCCTCCTCCCTTCCCTGCAGGCACAGCCGCTCACGCCGGTCCCCCCAGACCCCCCCGGAACAGGATGAGGCCCTTCTTGCAGGCAGGCCGTGGTCCCAAGCTGTGGCAGGTGACAGTGAGGACCTGGCTGGAGCACTTCTGCTGCCCATCACTGCTCTCGCTGCATGGCCAGTGCCCTGTAAAATGAGCTGGGAGCCACAGTGGGAGCTCTGGAGCAAGACCTTGTGCCAGCTGGGGGTGACAAAGGGCTTGTGGGGTACAGCGAGCTGGGGGATCCAGCACAAAGGACCTGCTCCCTGTGAGTCCCTGCCCTGCCACCAGCTTGGAACCTCAGCCTGCCCTGCCTTGCTCTGCAACCCCCTTGAAGCCGCTGCTCCCCCAGTTACACCGTGAGCATCCCCCTCCTCTGTGGGCAGCTGGGGAAAGGCCGTGCTGTCCCCGAGCCCTGTGCTGCACCAAGAGCATTGCAGCACTCAGCCCCGCGCAGCCCAGCAGTGGTGGTCAGTGTGGGGTTCTGACGGTGCCCTTTGTCTGGGCACACAGCGTCACACGCAGGGGACAAGAGCAGCACCCCGTGGTGGCACCCCAATCCTCATGCTGCCCGTGGCATGCTAGTGGCCATGTGCTTCTTAAACTGTGCTGGGAGCTGGGGGCATCTCTGCTCTGCATCTGTGTGGGGTCAGAGAGCGTACATTCACTGCTTTGTGTGGCATCCCATAGCCAAGGGAATGTTCCACAGCACCCCACATCCTAGGACATCCCCTAACCTGGGTTATCCCAAGTTCTATAGCACCCCACAGCCCATGTTACACCATAGCCTGGAGCACCCTATGTTCTATAGCATCCCATAACCCAGGACACCCTATAGGCTGGGGTACCCATAGCCCACAGCATCCTGTAGCCTAGGACACCCCACAACCCCAGGCACCTCACGTCCTATAGCATCCCATAGCCCATCTCATGCCATAGCCCTGGGTTCCCATAGCCCACAGCATCCCATAGCCCAGTGCACCTCTCATCCTAGGGGCACCCCACAGCCCGCCCCACTCCTGTTCCCAGGCTGGGGCTCCCACCCCGCTCCCCCCTTAGCACTGGGGCTCACTCCCCATCAGCATCACTCACTGGGGCCGTGGCACCAGCCCCATCTGGCCCTACGGTGCAACCCTGACATCAGTCCAAGTCCAAGGTCACCTCTCCCCGAGGTGCAGCCTTGGGGTCGGCCCCAGCATCTCCTCCATCCCTCGGCCGCCGGCTCCCAGCCCTGTGCTCCTTTATTTATTTATCTGTGTGTGTGTGATCACTTTTCTTGAAGGCACGTTTGCAGAACGGACGATTACTTACGCCCTAGTTGGGCCGAGCTTGCCTGCCTGCCCGCTGCCCTGTGATTTTTTCTCTCTCCAGGCTGTGGTGTAATAAGGGAGGTAATTAAGTGTAAAAGACAGGGGGAGGGAGGGTTGGGAGAGGGGGAATAGGAACTGGCTCCTTTCAGAGGCAGGGGACTGAGATAATGTATGTTAATAACCTGCAATCAGTCCTGAGGAGCTGTGCTAATATTGCTGACTGCAGCGCGGCTGGGCCCCCCCCCAAACCTGCCCCCACCACGGCGGGGAGGGGGAGAGCCAGAAGAAAGGGCCCGGGCGTTCTCCCGGAGCGAGGCTGGGTGATGGCTGCATCCCCATCCCTGCCTTCCCGAGCAGCTGTATGGAAATAATTCCTGCTCGCTCGCAGGGCTCGGAGGCGATTGTTCCCCTGTGCCGTGCTGGGGAGGGAGGGAGGGGTTGGCGGGGCTGTGCAGGGCGAGGGTCTTCGGGGACCTGTGCGTCTGGGATGGGCAGGAAGGTCCTCATGTAGGGCACGGGGGGGGGGCGTGAAGGGCTGCGTCCCTTTTGCTCGCGGTCTCATTGCAAGGAATGTGGGATGCGCCCTGCTCTTGGGATGGGATAAGTCCTCCGCGGTGCCCCCGCATCCACCGCTGCTCCTCTGCCCCCAGCTCTGCCCCTCTCCCCACGCTCCCCCTGCAAACGGGGGGATGCGCGGTGCTCAGCTCAGGCCGCGGGACCCGTGCGGGGCGGTGGGCGATTAGCAATTCCAGCCGCGTCCTTCCCGCAGGCGGCCGGGACGCAGCCGGGGCCGGGGGCTGCTCGGCTCTGCTTCGTTAAGGCACAGCAGAGCGGGTCTGTCGCTGCTGCTCCCGAGGGGAGCAGATTGCCAGACAAAGAGCCGGGGACAAAGGCCCGGCTGCCTCGTGCCCCGGGGAAGAGGCGCAGGCGCGTGCGGCGACCAAGCGCTGCTCCGCCTGGGGGCTGACGCTGCTCCCCGGACCCCCCCGGACCTCCTGTTGGCACAGCCGAGGTGCAGTCGGGTACCAGGTGGCACAGTTCTGCCACCCCGTGCCGTGTGACAGCCTTGTGTTGCTGTTCACGGCACGGCTGTGGGCACGGGGCCGTGCTGCAGCTCTGTGCCCACCCTGGGTACAGCCAGACTGAGCGGGGGCTGCTGTGGGGCACAGGGCAATGGGGAGAGAGCAGAAAGCATTGCCAGAACCCCAGAAGGGGTCCCTGGGAAGGTTACCCCCATCCTACTGGGCCGCATCTCCTTCTGCTGCTGTTTGACCTTTGTCACCACAGTCTGAATATGGCTGCAGCCCCCCCTGTCCCAGGGCAGCCGTTGCTCTCCACTATGGCATGGGTATGAGAATGACAAGGAGAACAGGAATGAGAACACAAACGCTGCTCCCAGGGGTGCTGAGCCCCCGGTGCAGTGGGGCGAGGTGGAAAGCAGCAGGTCTGGGCACAGGCCAAAGGGCTGAGCAAAAAACTCCTTCTATTTGTTTGAACGCAAGAGGAACGCCGTGCTCATACTGGGCACTGCAGGCTGCAGTAGTCGGCGGATTGGAAGAAGCCATAAATGTTGACGAGGGGGAACATGAGCAGGGCACCCAGCAGGGATCCCAGCTGCTCCAGTGCCCCGTACCACACCAGTGCACTGTGGCTGCGGCTCCGCAGGATGACCCCGGCCATCACCTTCACGTAGGAGAGCGTTCCGGTGAAGAGCACCCAGGAGAGGATCTGGTGGCACAGGAGAAAGCGGTCAGTGGGGACCCTGAGACCGCTCCTGAGGTTTGAGGGACCCAAAGACTTACAATGATGGCGTTGCCCCACTGGGAATGCTGCAGGAGAGGGCAGGGGCTCATCACTGCTATGGCCATGTTGTAGGCACCGAAGCCTGTACCCGCCAGGCTGAGGATGCCCATCAGGACCAGGGACCTGCAAGGAACAGTTAGGTCACACCAGTCAGCACTGCCAACCCAGCACAGAGAGAGGCACAGCCCCACAGCAGGCTCAATGCTGGCCCCACTGTCCTTCCTGAGTGCCTCTGACGCCAGGGTATGAGCACCCTGAGGACACCCACCACCCCAAAATGGGGCTGTTTTGGGTCTCCCACACCTACCTGCTGGGCAGGACCATGGCCACGATGCAGGCGAGAGGGTTGGCCATGGAGCTGAGCGTGGCCGAGAGGTGATATGCGGTGTTGCCATATGGCAGGCAAGAGTAGGACTGCACGGATGGCAGGACTCCGTTTGTCAGAGAGCTCACCCAAGTGATAAGCAAGTAGATGAAAGCAAGCTTGGCCACAGGATAGGAGACCTTCTCTGGGTGGGTCTCCATGGGCCGCTTGGTGCTCTTTGGGCATGAGTAGCCTTTGCCTCGTCCCGTGCCAGCATCATTCTCAAGGATCTGGTCAAAGGAGTTCAGTATGATGGTGCTGGGACACAACTGCTGCTGTGAGAGCTCCCATACCTTGGGCTGCCTTGTCAGGAAGAAGAAAGCCACCAAGCAGACTACCATCATCGCAGTCATGAGGAGGAAGAAGATGAGGGTAGAGAAGCGGGCTGGGAGGTAGTGGGTCTCCATCTGGAAGATAGTGCCCTCCATGGTCTCGTTGCCAGACGTGATGTTGACCACCTGGCTGACATTGACACAGCTGGAGATGCCGGAGCCCTGGCCCAGGGCGATGAGAGCAGGGATCAGCCCGCTGAGTCCTTCACCTATGAAGTAGGTGGTGAGGTATTGGGCCTGCAGCTGCATCATGAAGGGCAGGAAGGTGACAGAGGAAGTGCAGTCAACCAGAGCCAAGAAGAAGGTGAGGATCAGGAATGCAGTGCTATGGGAGGTCCCCGCAATGGGGGAGGTGTAGTTCCAAAGGAAGGCCAGCAGCAAGCAGGCCACGATGCCCACAGACACAATCACGTAGATAACGACCACCTCCTTCAGCGAGCCGGGCCAGAAGCGGTGCATGAGGGTGACAAAGAGCGGCCCCACGTTGGCCATCTGGATGATGATGGTGATGAAGGAGGGCAGGTCCCACTGCTCTGGCAGCACCGTCACCAGCAGCGGCAGCTCGACCCACAGCCCATTGATGGCCATCCAGGAGCCCATGCCAAAGGCACAGGCGAGAAGGTGGGTGAGCAGCGCCATGGCTCAGGGCCGGGTGCCACTGTGCTGTGGGGAGAAGCTTCATTCAGTGGTGGAGCTCTGTCCACCAGGCCCCCACAGATGCTGCCTATGTCCCCTCTCCCACAGGCAGCTCCAGCTGCTTCTCCTGCAGCATGGGACTGGCAGAGTGGCGTAGCCTAGCCAGCAGCGAGAGGCCTTGTGCCACCACGGGGATCCCCCAGTGCCCCACAAGGCCCCCAGCTCTGCTTGAGGCACTCATCGTGCTTGGGGCACAGAGACTGGAACAGGGTAGCGAGCTGGAGCTGAGCCAGAACACAGCTTAGCATGGCACTGCCTGGCATGGCCTAACAGCCTGGCATAGTATGGCCTGGCAGGACATGGAAAGGCCTAGCATGGCCTGGCACAGCAAGGCATGGCCTCGTATGGCCTGGCATGGCACAGCATGGCACGGAGTTGTATGGCCTGGCCTGGCACAGCAAGGCATGGCCTCGTATGGTCTGGCATGGCACAGTCTGGCACGACTTGGCACAGCACGGCATGGCCTGGCACAGCATGGCACGGAGTTGTATGGCCTGGCCTGGCCCAGCACGGCATGGCCTGGCACGGCCTGATGCACCGTTGACTCTCACCTGGGGGCTGTGAATCCTATGCAGCCGCTCTCCTGGGACTCGAGGCCTCGCCCTTCCCTCCGCATCCGCAGGCAGCGCCCAGCAGCTCCTCTCCTCCCGCCGGCCCCCCGCTGACTGCACGGGGCTCCGGCAGCGGTGGGGCAGAAAGGCCCCGCGGCCCCACCTGCAAACAGGCCCCAGCTCATACCTGCGGGCTGACTCAGCCCCCACCCGCCCGGAGCACCTGCCGCCCGCCCGGCCCCATCCCAGCACCAGGGGGCCCGCACAGCCCGCGTCCCCGAGCCCCGCGGTGCGGATGGAGGTGGGGGGGGGTTGCGGGCCGGGTGATCCCCAGCGTGATGCCGAGTCCCGGTGGAGGAAACCCGGGTTCGCGGGGCCGGAGCCGTCCGCCGAATGACCTCATCCCGGCAGGGAGGTGTGGGGACTTTTTGTTACGGAGCAGAAGGGAAAAAAGAAGAAACGGGAGACCGGTCGGACCGGTGCCGGGGTGACGTTCGGGGCACCTCCCCGCACGGCAACTCACTGCGCTTTGGGGGACGGGCGGCACGCGGCGCAGCGAGTCCGGGCTGCCGGGCGGTGACGTCAGCCGGCCACGTGACCGCCTCCGGATGCAGATGGGTGGCAGCGTGCGGAGCGCCGGGTGCTGCTCCCGGCGGAATGAGCCTCCCCGCCTCCCCTCCTCCTCCTCCTCCTCCTCCCTCCCCTCCCCCTCCTTCTTCTCCTCCCCCCCCTCCTCGGGCGTGGGGAACCGGGCGGAGTCACGTGACCTCGTGCCGTCCCCCTGTCCCGCTCGGCGGTGGGTCTGACGCTGTGCTGCAGGGCTCCCGGGCTGGAGGTCCCAGCGGGGTCCTGGAGATGGGGGGGGGGGGGAGGGGTACGTGAGCTGCGCCCCCACCCCTTATGTGAGCGGTAGTTTGGATGTTGGAGCGGGATGGGATGAGACAGAGTCATAATGACGAATAAAAAGTAACGTGCTGGGGGCTTTGGGGAGGGTTGGTGAGCGCCTTTTTCTTGAGGGAACCCCCCAAATCCCTGTGCGTGGGGACAGAGGGAGCAGCTGTGATCACACCAATCCCACTGTGATCCCGTTCCATCAGGAACAGCTGGAAGGGCTCAGGAACACCCCCCCCTCTTCCCAACCCCCCTCCACCCAGCACACCCAGCTCCCCATTTTTGGCAGCATCACGGCCACTTGGTCCCATTCACTTCCCCCTCCCCCCCCAGCTCCAGGTGCTGGCTGGGACTTCCACACTCCAAACAGCCCTAGTGCACAAAGTGCTCCCACCCGCTCTATCCCTGCCCCCAAAGCACAGCCCAGCCCCTCCTGTCCCCACATACCACCAGGGTCAGCCTCAGCGTGCTGCTGCCTGGCTGTAATGCCAGGTGCTCTCTGCAGTGCTGTCGCTGAACCTGCACACCCCGGTTTGGCCGGGTGCCGGCATTTATTCCTGGCTGTGACACGGACTTTGCCCTTGTCCTCAAAAGAGCCTGTGTCCCACCTATTCCAAGATGCACCTTGCGGGTGCAAATGTCACTGTGCAGCGCTGTCTGGGATGGATGGCTGCAGGGCTGCAGGCTGAACTGTGTGCCCTGGGAACACAGAATGTGGCCTGCAGGTATGCATTGTGCACAAACACTCCTCCAGCCCTGCTCAGCCGGCACAGGGTGCACGGTGGCTGTGGGACATGACCAGGTGCCCAAACATGCTTGAGCTGGCGGATGTGATGCTTGCACCCTTCAGGAGCTGACAGGAGCTGCAGAGGACAGAGCAAGCTGGGCCCTATGGCAGCTCAGCCATGCAAAGGCTCATCCCAGCACCCAGCTCCCCCCTCGGCGGCTCTTCCCCCAGCACCCACTGGGTGTCGCTGGGAGAGCAGGCTGCACTGCGCTGCCTCGTGCAATGCCCTGCCTGTCCCTCCTGTCCCTTACTGCCCTGCCTGTGCCCCGCACCTCTGTGCCCTGCGGCCACCCCAGGCACCTAGAGCAGTGGTGTCCCTGCTGTCCCCAAATGGGCTGCAGGATGGGTGTTCAGGCTTTGGGACTGTTGGGGTTCTGCATCTGTGCGCCCTGTGTTGCTAGGAGGCACCGGGGGCTGATACAGCTGAGCTCCCTGCTCCCTATGGGGATGGGGCAGCAAGGGGACAGCGGCTGTGCCTTGTTCATCCTGCAGCACAAAGGAGCCCGAATCCAGGACTAATTGGCTGTGGCACGGGGGCCGGGGGGCACAAAGGGTTGATGGGCACGGGACCGAGCGCTGCTGCACGCTTCTCACCCCAACCCAGCTGATACGTGCTGCCTGCTGTGCCGGGGGGGCCGCCCCCCACCCCATGCTGCATCGCACGGCAGCTGAGCCCCGGCCCCTCTGCACCCCGGCAGATGCGAGCAAAGGCCCCAAGGCAGATGGCAACATTTGGTCACCGAGCCGGTCCTCGGCTATGGGACTGTGCTGGGATCAGGCAGGCGAATGGCCCACCAGAAACTCCCCCCCTGTGTCCCCAGATGCAAGGCCATGTCCAGTATGGGTGAGAATGCAGCAGGGCCTCTTGGGTGGGGAGAAGCAGGTGATGAGAGTGGGGCTCCATCTCTGATTCCGCAGGCCTTTCTCACACTGGGAATCCCTGGTAAGGAGTACTACCCACCAATGGGACCCCAGTTTTCCTACTGGAGGGGGCCCTGTCA
Organism: Tympanuchus pallidicinctus; assembly: GCF_026119805.1. Lineage (NCBI taxonomy): Eukaryota > Metazoa > Chordata > Aves > Galliformes > Phasianidae > Tympanuchus > Tympanuchus pallidicinctus. Next base: position 4,002,098 of record NW_026294722.1, read on the forward strand.
TGCAGGCGGTACCTCCTTACTGGGAAGCCCAGCCAGAAAGCGGGGACCAACAGCGGGTCGCTGCCCATGGCCCTTTCCTCCCCTTCCATTCTCCTCCTCCTCACAGCTCCCCATCTCCATTTGCATCCTATTTCCATGTGAATGGAGCAGGTCAAGTTGAAAGTTGAAAGCTGGCGCGGGGCGCCTGGGGAAGGGGCCTCTGCCAGAGGTGAGAGCCCAACAAAAGGGGCCGCATCCCCAGGGCACTGCGCTCGCATGGCTGCGGCCACAGCCCTGGCCCCAGCACAGCCGCCCTTCCACCATCTGCGGGTCCGAGTGCAGCCTCCCCTGCTCAGACAAAGCCCTCACACCTGGCACGTCTCCATCTGTTGGATCCCCTGCACCCGAGCACAGTGTATGTTTGGCCCTGAGCATGGCTGCTGTCTGCAAGGATGTGCACAGAGGGATGTGCACGGCAGGATGGGCATGGGCAGCATCCAGCTGATGGGCATGAGGTGAGGCTGTGCGCATGAGAGCACTCCTCATTCATCCTTATGGTCTCTAGGGAGCTCCCTGTGCCTCAGAACAGCCATTCAGCATCAGGGAAACTGAGGCAGGGAGCTGGTGGTGGCTCGCCTCAGTCAGGGTATAGGCATTTCCCAGCTCCAAAGCTATTTGAACCATTGTCTGGGTGAGTGGTGGTGATAGAAGCCTGGAATTAGCACCCACCAAAATGAGCACGGCGGCAGGAGGAAGGTCTTGTGGAAGCTGCCAGCACTGGGGAGGGCTAAGGTGAGCCAACACCTCTGGGCTGGACCTTGTGCCATGAAGCTGCAGCCCTGCGGTTTGATGTCAGGCATCCACAACCCTCCCCACCCAACACTTAGAGGGAGGATTTGGCCTCTGAGCTCTTTTTTTCTTTTGCACTTTCCTAGCTGCACTTCACTCCTGGGGGGTCCTGGGAGCTGCACGTGCAGGGAGCCAGCCCTGAGCACCTGTGGGAGGCGAGCACAGAGCCAGCCCCAGCGCCCATCCACCCCGGGGCTGCAGGATGGGCCCTGAACCCAGGGCGTGCTCCTGCATTGGGCTGCCCTCCCCAAAACCATCCCGGGGTGCTCCTGGGGAGGGCGAGGCTACAACGCCCTGCTGAGTGCAAGCAGCCGGCGTGCCCAGACAGCACCAGCTGCCTGCCTGCAGCCTGCACCGATCCCCTACCATAGGGATACACAGCCTGGCCACCCTCAGCGGGCAGATGCCCACGGCTCTGCATCACCAGGCAGTGTTTTTCCAGCTGAAGCCATCGTGTAGGTCCACCTTCTGCTGGAAGCATCACCCAAGTGCAGGGCGGCTCTGAGCTGGGGCTGTTTGTTTTCCCAGCTTCACCCAAGCCCTGCTTGTCTCGCTTCCAAGAACAGTTTGAAAAACACACTGCTATCCCTGAGCTCTGATTGTGTGTGCTGTGTTTGCCCCTGCCCTAGGAGTTGGGCTGTGTGCAGGCAGCAGCCTCACTCGGTGACCTTGCTCTGCTTTGTCACCTCACTCTGAGCCACTCGTTGGGCTGCTCTGTTTTAAGCACAGGAGCGTTTTGAACTTTGGGACTGCAGGATGCCGGGGGGCTGGCGGTGACCTGGGGCTGGTGGGTGTGCAAGGGACCTGTTCCCTTGAGAAGGCTTTGAGAAGGCTCTGCTCCCTGTCCTGGTGAAAACAGGGGATGTCCAGGGGCGTTGTGGCACCTGCAGTGCTTGGTGCTCCAGTTGTGCCACCACAGCAGTGCTTTTCCATCCCCACTGACTGAACTGTGGGTCCCTTCACGCTGCCCAACCGGCGCTGCCGGCTGAGCTTAGACCCACACCAGGACGTCACCGGCCACGGCCACGCTTTGTGATGCAGCCGCAATTAAAATGCAGCCTGGCTTGGAGAAAAGCCCTGTGCCTGTGCACACACGCTGGCAAGGAGAGGTGTTTTCGATCCCATCTGAGTGCTGGGCTGCCTCGGAGGGCGTCTTCAACCAGCAGTGACTCAGACGGAGCCGTGAGCCGCCCTGCAGTGCACAGACCTGCTCCAGCACCCTGAAACCAGCTGCACTGCAGGGAGCAGGGGAGGCAGAGGGCACAGGGCCACTCTGAGACGAGAACAGGAAGCAGAGACACAGCAGCTGAACCAGGCCAGGGAGCACAGAAAGGTGGGTAGGTGGCGGAGGTGGGTGCTGGGTCGCTATGGCTGAGCATGGCAAGCTGGGTGCCAGCCACAATGCCTGGACTGCCATGCTCTATTTGGGTCAGCTGATAATGTCGCTTTGCTTTCTGGGCTGTGGGAGAACAGCTCTGTGCGGATTGGGGCAGCCGTGCCAGGCTGGCAGCTCTCCATCCATAGGAATGTGGAGCAGCAGGTTGTGTCGGGCCAGCTGACCCTGCTGACAGGGACAGAAGCCCACCCTGAGCACTGCTGGCTGCTGGGGGGCTCTGCACCCCCATCCCTGTGCCCAGCAGATGCTCCCTATGGAAGCCTCCCCATCCATGGCACAGGGTGCAGAGTGTCTGCTGGCAGCGTGCTGTGCTCCAGCAGTGCACAACACTGGAAGATGACCCCCACACCACCAGAAAACACCCAGAGCCGGGTGAGTCAGGCCCTCGTGTCCCCTCTCCATCAGGGCTGGGTGACACAGGACCTTGGGGAGCCTGATGGTGATTTCCCACATCGGAGGCTGCAGCACTGCTTGCCCCCGAGCACCTTACCTCCATGCTTCATTGCCCCTGAGCACAGAGCACGGCTGCAGCGGTGGGGCCCTGCCTTCCCCGTCATTGCCTGGCGGGGACATCGGTGCCCTGCACTGCCCTGTTCCCAGCTCACCGCCCGCAGCCGATGCCGTGTTGTGGGCTGTACCCAGGAAGTAGAGCAAGGAGGTGAGCGGCCTCAGGTGGCGGCAGCTCACTGGGAGAAAGGAAGCGGGGCTGTGCCGTGCCCACCGGTGGGCTCCCTTGTGCCCTAAGCTGGGCAACGTGGGGCTGGGGAAGCTGCGCTGGGCAGCTGCGGTGACCCCGGTGCTGGAGCATCGCCTGGTCGGGTGAGTGGCACAGCCCCAGACCGGGGGAGACGGGGACCCTGCGGCCAAAGGAGCTCAGGAGAGGTCGGTGGGTGTCAGCCCCTGGCTGCTGATTGCACTGGGGTGGGAGGCACGGGGCCGCTTTGAGCCCCTCCGTGTGCGGGCTGCTGCTGCTGCGCGACCGTTGGGGCGGGCAGGTGCTTGCTGTGCTTGGCAGAGCCCCAAGGGCGCGGGGTTCCTGGCTGCTGGAGAACGCGGGCTGAGGAAGCACGGCTGGGAACCCCCGGGTGTTTTCCGGTGGCCCACAGTGGGAGAGGGGTGTGCAGGAGCAAGAATACCTCTGCCGTGGGACCTGCACACGTTGCCCTACCCCAAATGGCAGGGGGCCGCTTGCATGTTGGCATTCTCCCTTTTTCTCTGTGAAGGAGGCGGGTGGGGGTGCACCGCAGGGGGGAAGCTGCTCCTGGGGCTGAGCATGGGGGGGGCTGCAGGAAGCAGGGCCCGACGTTGCAGCGCAGAGGGCTGGTGGGCGATTGGGGCAGGCAGAGCACCCCATGCACCCCGGGCAGCGGGCAACAGCCCTTCCTAGGGCTCCCCTCACCCCAGTGTCGGGGTGCCCTCCCCGCGGCCCCATTGGCCGTGGTGCCGTTTGAAGCAGGCTTGCACCGCGGATTGGCCGCGCTTCGTTTCGGGGACGCAGCCGGAGGCGTGGTCCCTGCCTTGAAATAGGAAGCCCGGAGCAGCCGGCGCAGACAGCGCGGCACCGCACGCCCCGCGCAGCGCTCGGCCCTTTGTCCGCCTGCCTGCGGGGACGGGGTGCGGGCAGGGGGTTGTCACCGCCGCCCCCCGCAACCGCCCCTCATTGCGGTTCCCTCCCCCCGCAGCCTGCGGCGCGTGGCCCCGCTGCCGCCCGCACGATGTCGGTCGAGGCGCTGCACGCCGGCGATGCCATGAAAGGGATGGCGGCGAGAACCCCCTTCACCTCGGCCATGCCCATCCGCATCCTCAACAAGGGACCCGAGTATTTCCGACGGCGAGCTGAACCGGCCGCCCGAAAACCCAGCGCCGTGGAGAGGTTGGAGGCCGATAAAGCCAAGTACGTCAAGAGCCAGCAGGTCGCCAGCACTCGGCAGGAGCCGGTGAAGCCTCCGCTGCTCAAGCAGCCGCTCTTCGTGCCGGGTGTGCGCCGCGCCATGCTCACCCCCAGCCGCAAGACGACGCCGGGACCGCGCTCAGCAGGCAGGGCCAAGACCTCGCTCAACCTGGAGATCCTCAACCACCTCATCAACGGCTGCGACGGCCCCAAAGCCGAGAGCCCGCGGGGCGGGGAGCGGCACGGCGCGGCGGAGGCGATGAACGCCAGTAGGGTCGGCAAGGCACCTGGGAGCCCCGCTGCGCCCAGACCCCCTGGGACCGTGGCGGTGCGCAGGGTGGACGTGCGGCCCTGCGGGGCCCTGCCTCCCGCCGTGCCGGGAATACGGGTGCCGTCGTCGCCCTCCCCGTGCAGAGCGCCCGCAACGCCGGTTCTGAGCTCACCCAGCCGCCCCGAAAGCGCCCGCCGGCAAACCCTGCTGCACCGCTCCAAGTCGGACCTGAGCGACCGCTTCTCGCGGGCCACCGCCGACCTGGAGCGCTTCTTCAACTACTGCGGCCTCGACCCCGAGGAGGTGCGGGACATGGGGGCCGAGCATTTTGCCCGTGCCAGCTCCGACATCGTGTCCGTCAAGTTTCACAGCGTCAGCACGGCCAGCTCAGAGGGCGGACGCTCCCCCCGCAGCGCGGCCACGCCAGAGGGCCGCCCGGCTGAGCGCATGCCCTACGGCATCTCGGTGGTGGAGCGCAACGCCCGCGTCATCAAGTGGCTGTATGGGCTGCGCCAGGCCCGCGAGCCCCAGCAGGTCTCCAACGTGTAGCCAGGCTGCTCGGCTGCATGCAGTGCTGATGTTGGGACGGGAGGAAGCATCATCCCGTGCTCCCCAGGAGGGCAGCGGGGCCATCCCGGCTCCCTGAACTGAGCCCGCTGTGCCTCTCTCCCCATCCCTCTGTGCAGCTGCAGAGCATGGATGCTGTGCGTCCTCCTGAGGAGCGCCTTGCTTCCTGATGGACTCAGCTCTGCAGGACCCCCATCAGCACCTCAGTACCCCTGAGCCTGTAGAGTGCAGGGGACACGGTTGCACCTGACTGTGTGCTGCTGGCTGGGCTGTGGGTGCATGGTACCTCCTTTGGGGTCCCAGCTTGAGGCTCTGCATTAGCACTGGGGCCTCCTCTTAGTGGCCACAGGTTGAGGTGCTGTGCCCCTGCAGCTTCAGCAGAAGGGGACAGAATCCTGGTGGTCCCCATCAGAGTGCTGAGCATCCTGGAAGGTTTGGGTGCTCTGCGGGGAGGAAAACCCGAGATCTCCTTGGAGAAGCTCAAGTCTGTGTATGTGTGTGTGCGTGTGTTTGTATCCTCTTTTTTGTATGCCAGTGCGAAAACCCCGGGCACAACGTGCCCTCTTATTTATGAAGAAAGTTCTATTGGTATCTTCCTACTGTTTTTCCTGATGTGTCAACTGTAAAAAAGTGACAGTAATGCAGTCAGTTTTATTAAATTTCAGTGCTTTGGATGCCGTGCGTGTTGCCCTCTTCAGATGTGGTGGGGAATGAACTGGGGCAGGCCCCCAAGAGCCTCTTCCCTGCCAAACTCAACAACACGATGGGCACTGCGTCCCAGTGGGTGTTTGCAGAGCATGAGTGTTGTGCCATGCTGTGCCATGCTGTGCCAGCACAGGGCCTGGCAGATGCAGCAGGAGGAAGGTTTCTTCCTGGCAGGTCCTGGCAGAGCCCAGCAGCGGGATTCCCCTCTGCACCTCCCCAGCACTGTGCCAAGCACGCTGCCGGGCTCTGCTCTGCGCTTGCTCCAGCAAAGCACCCCACAACTTGGCTGCATCCCCAGGGCTGCAAGATGGGGAGGTGATAGGAGAGACCTCCCAGGCGCTGGGGAGGTGTGAGGATGAAAGATGATGCAGGGAGTGCTTTGAAGATGAAAGCGCCGTGTGCTGCGCTATCCCCAGGTGGGTGAGGGCTCCTGCAGCCCCTCTGCTCCTTGCAAGGGGAAAAGCAAAGCATCCCATGATGCTGCTGCAAACTGTGCCCATCTGGGTTGCTGGGGAAGGTGGCACCCAGGCCACCAATACCCGCACCCAGCGCTCCCCCCGTGGGGCACAGACCTGCTGCTGCTCACACCCCAGCCCTGTTGTGCGGGACCCATTGGGCTCCCAGAAAGGAGCCAGACAGGTCTGGGAGCCCCCACCCAAGGTTGGTGCAGGATGTGGTGGGGAGGATGCAGGACAGCACCTGATAATGAGTCAGGGAGGAAGCACACGCCCAAGAGATCCTGCAGTGCCAGCACACAGGAAGCTGGTGACTCCCCAGAGAGCCAGACATGGGGCTCAGCCCCCAGCACTTGGTTCTGGGGTCCTGCATAGGGCTGCACGGCTGGGATGTGTGGTGGCTGCACACCACATGCACAGCCAGCCAAGTCCCGTGTGCTCACATGGTGCACATTTGCACCCCCAGCCCAGACATTTGAGGCACCTTGCTCCCCCCAGGGGATGCCCCAATGTCTCTGTATCCCTGCTGGGGACAGGAGGGCAGCCCTGTCCCTGCACTCCCGATCACTTTCCTTGGCAGCTGCCTCCCTGCCAGCTCCGGTTTCAGCATGGAGCCACAGCTGAGCCCGCAGTTATTTATAGAGAGGAGGAATGACCAGGGGAAGGTTTCCACTGCCTTTGTCCTGCTTACTCCCATAACTCTTGTTCCACGTTTCTACGTGGCTCATTGCAGTGATGACCCTTCAAAGGTCATTTTCTTCCCCAGTCACTCATGAAAAGGGCCTGGGGATCACATCCCAGCCCTCCTCAAATGCTGCATGGGGAAAGCAAGGAGACGGGATTTGGGGTGCAGAGAGGGAGCAGGGCTGGGGGGCATGCAGAGGTTCACAGCAGCACCAGGATGGCCGTATCCACAGTGCCTTGCAGGTGATCCCACCTTTAATGCATTTCCCATTTTTCAATTATCAAACACGATCTGATGAGCACCTTGGAGGAAGTGCCAGCTGCATCGCATGTTTTAATCAGTGTTAATTAGCAAATGCCTTATGAATGGGGGAGGGGAAGAAGCAGGTCTGTGGAGTGTCTGAGGGGTTGGTGCTGCAGGGGCAGTTGGGGGGGATGTGTGGCTCATGGCCTGTGGCAGAGCTGCTACCACTGCTGGTCCCCAGAGTCTGCTGGGGATCCACCAGGGCACAATGCTCCTGTCCCCCTTGGATGGGGATGCTGTGCAACGTCACCAGGCTGTGGAGGACCTCTAGTGGCAATAGAGTCGAGGGGGACAGGGGTGGCCCATGATAAGATGGGAAGTGCTGTGGAGCCGGGTGTCACCGAGCCCTCATCTATGCTCTGAGCTCAGTCAGCGCTCAGCGGGTCAGGATGGGGCTGCACCCCCCTGAATGATGCAGACGTAGCAGGGAGACTGCTGGAAGGTCCTTTATGTGGAGATTGTACACACTGCATCCGTGGGGCTGAGGCAGTGCTGCTGCTGCCCCCAGTAGCGAGCCCACAGCCACAGCTCCTATCTCCACCACTGCCAGAGCACTTGGCAAAGGTGGGAGCTGTGCATGGGGGTCTCAGGGCAAGGCTGAGTGCTGCCTGGTGCAGCTCTTGGCCAATAAATATCTCTCAATACAAAAATAAAAGGGTTCCCATGCCAAGATCCAAGACATGGGTGGGCATGGGGGCTTTTCTCAGCAGAAGGAAACACTACTGAGCTTTGCCCCACATTCTCCAGGCTGTCACCAAATGTGCCTGGGTCCAAGTCTGGATTCTCTATGCCAATAAAACAAATGGCCTGTCAGCCCTACCAGCACCTTCGTCCCCAGCTCCAAGCTCCCTCATCATCCTCAGCTCCCTATGTCCCACCTCAAACCACAGCCCCGTCACCATGTGCTACCCCCATCACCACCCCTGTGTGCTGGCACCCAACCCCATGCCTCTGGTGGCACCTTTGTCCCTTTGTACTGTCCCTGTCCCACCGGGATGTGCACAGCCAGTGATCCCCTTGCATGGGTAGAGTGCATGCAGGAGGGGACAGCTGTGTCCCCCTTAATGACCGTGCAGGGAGGAGGGATGCCGTGCGCTCACGCACCGGTTCTGCTCATCCTGCAGGAAAAGCAAAGCAATGGGGAGTTTAGGGCAGTGCCCTAAAATATATAGAAAAGGCAAAATATGGTCTGCCTGACCCTGTATGACTCATGCAGGAGGTCTGGTGGTCCCAGATGCACACTCTGGCACAGCACGGAGCCCGGAGCCCCACAGACATGGGGGAAACAGGGAGAAACCAGGAGGGAATGGGATCCACGCGCTGCAGCTTGCAGGGGTGAGGCTGGCTCAGAGTCAGCTCCGAGATCTGAGAGAAAACAGGAGTGAGAAAAAAGTAATGGGGGGAAGCTCTCCAGGGGCTCCGTCCTGCTGCTGCGCCGCTCTGGCCGGCTAAAAGCCCGCGGGCCGTATCAGCATGCGGGTGCCCTTCAGCGAGTAGCTGGGGCCCTGGAAGTAGTGCCAGCGGATGCCGTTCAGCTTGCGGATGTTGTGCCGTGCCGGGTAGTAGATGCCATTCAGGTTGGAGAGCCCGCAGGCGTCGAACCACCACCCTATGGGAGGGAGCAGGAGGAGTGGCACCGGGGTGGGCACGGAGCGAGGACCCCAACCCAAACCTCGCTGCTCACCTCCTGACAGCATCTGGGCACACTTGCAGAGGCAGTTGTCGTTGTCAGCATCGCGGGTGCTGAAGTTGGTGCCCTGCATGGCCAAGCCGCTCTGCTGCCCTGCTGTGCCGCTGTAGTCCTGCAGGGAGAGCCTGCGGCCACACGTGCCATCACTTCCCTTCTCACCGAGTGGGACTGCAGAGTCCGATGCCCCCATCCTCCCGCCCACAGCCCGGCTGACATCCCTGTGAGTGTGCACTGTCCCCACTGCATCTCCATGAGGGTATTCTTGGGGACAAACCCGCTTGCACAGGCACTGCGTGGCAGCCCTGCGCCTCGCCGGGATGGGAAATTCTTCAGCCTTATAGGAATTTTATGCATCTAATTGGGGAAGAGCCCGGGGAGAGGGGGAGCAGGCAGTGTAGCAACAGCCCCATGGACGAAATCTGCCAACATCCCAGTGAAAGCCCTATGGGAGCTCTGCAGCTCCGCAGGCAGGCAGCGGTGCCAACCAACCTGGGGGACTGGGGACAGCAGTGCCTGAGGACAGCTCAACTCTGCTCACCCACCTGTAGAGCAGCCGCTCGCTGTCCAGCTGAAACCTGCCATAGTGGGCATAGACCTGGCTGCCCTCCCAATCCCGCAGTTCCACACGCAGCACGTAGGGCTCCCGGTTCGTCAGGAGGTGCACGGCTTCATTGCCCAGCCAGTGCTCGCCCGCCGCATCCCCAAAGCCCTGGGGGAGCCGAGGGAGGGTGGGTGTGGGTGATGGGTGCAGGAACGCCCCATCCCCAACCCCATGCAGACCTGCTTGTACTCCCTCCAGCCCCGCTGGAAGCTGACGCTGCCGTTGGTGCGGAGCTGGATGACCGTCCAGCCACCGCCGTCTGTCTCCATGTCACAGAACACCTGCAGTAGGGAACCAAGCAGCTCTGAGTGAGGTGACGCATCCCACTGCCAGTGGGGTTGGTTTGCGGATGGTTGGGCCCCACGGTGCCACCGTGGCAGCCCACTGTGGGCTGCTCTCACCTTCCTGGGCTGGCTCATGTTGGTGATGTGCAGGGTGTACACACCGCTGGCACGGCTGCCGGCCCGGAGCACCTCGGTGCAGTCCTGGAAACGCTGCTCCTCACCAGGCAGCAGGGCTGGGCAGAGGGGAGAGCAGCTGGCGGATGCTCCAGTGACCCTGCAGGTCCTGCAGCCCTGCTCTTCCCGTCTCCCCAGGGCTGGGGATTTGCTGCGGGAGAAACCTCTCAGGGCACAGGGCGGAGTCGCTCTTGGGATGCAATGTTTTTAGGTTCTCCCCACTCACCTCTACCCTCTGCCACGAGGCGCACCAGGCTCTGCACCGACTCCAGGAGCTGCAGCTGCTGTCGCTGCAGCAGGCTGGCGTTGGCACTGGCTGCCAGCAGAGACTTCTCCAGCTCCTCGATGGTGCCGCTCTGCCTGCTCAGCAGGTGCTGCAGCCTCTCCTTCTCTGAGCGGATCCCTGCCAGCTCCGCCTGGTGCTTTGCCTCCATATCCAGCACCCGCACCTCCAGGATGCTGCAAGGGAATTTGTGCTGGAGATGGGCAGCCTCAGCCTGGCTGCGGTTCCCCCGCACTGCCGTGAGCTGCCCCTGCTCCCTACAAGTGGCAGCTGTGGGATGTGAGTGACCTGTGGGCATGCTTCCCACCCAAAGGGCTCTAAGGTCACCCACGGGGACCCCCGATGAGCCCTGGAGGGGCTCCAGCTCTCCTGCAGAGCAGCCCCAGCCCCTACTTGTTCCTGCTCTGCAGCTGGTGGATCTCGTTTGTCTGCACCAGCAGCTGCTTCTCCAGCTTGGTGGTGGACAGGGAGTTCTCCAGCAGCTGCATCTCGATGCGTGACGTCTGGTTCAGCACCTGCACGGGGACATTGGGAGGGTGGGCACACACAGCAGAACGCCTCCTTGTCCCCAGCGTCCTCAGGAACATGACTGCATGAAACCAGCATCCCTTCAGGGAACAACAGCAGAGGAACTTCCCCACACTGCAGTTCCGGTGGCAGTGGGGACATGGGGACACGCGTGCCATCGCTGCCCACCTGTGCCTCCACGTCGGTGAGCTTGCGGCTCTGCTCAGCGCTGCGGTTCAGCAGGGAGCTGCCGATCTCCAGCATGGTGGCCGTGTGGTTCCGCACCGCCGTCTGCCGCAGCCGCGCCATCTCCGGCTTCATGCTGTTCTGGATGGAGCTCTCCAACTGCAGACGGCAGCGAGGGAGGGATGGGATGGCTCAGCCGAGGAGCTCACCCCGCGCTCAGCCTCAGTGCTGCCTCCTGGGCACTCTGATGTGGGAGCGTTGCAGTGCAGCACGAAACATCCCGGGTGCTTTGGAGCTTATTGGGAGGATGGGACGTGTTGCCTGTGGCTGCAGTGCTGTGGGGGAGCCCAGGGCACCGCTGCCGACATTCCTCATCCAACACCCTCACACAGCTCTGCTCCCACGTGTCTGGGCTGGGAGAACGGCTCCTGCTGTAGCTGGCACTGCAGCTCACGCTGCTCAAAAGCAGTAAGATGACACAATGGGAACAGCCCAGGACAGCATCCCGGGTGTATGGAGGGGGCACTGCTGTGGGTGGCACTGGAGTGGTTGCAAAGTTGGCGTGTGGCACAGTGGCAAAGCAGAGCTGAATGGGGTAGGTGGGATTTATAGCCATGGGGATGCCCACAGTCCCCAAATGGGGCTTTTCTCTCTCTGGGACCTGGCACAGGTCTGTGTGTTCACAGATCTATTGTTAAACTGGGACTACCGACCAAAAAGGGAGGCACTGGCATAGGCACCAGCATCAGCACCAGCACGGCTCAGCCGCTGGCTGAGTTCCTATGGCTGCCAGCATCCTCCCCCCCACTGCCCCATCCTGGTGAAGGCGGCTTTCCCAGTGCTGGCTGCTGCCCTGCTGCAGGGAAGTGCTGAGGGCTGAGAAGCAGCTGGCTATGTGCGCGGCTCTGAAGCGTCTTCCGCTTTCCCAGCCCGCAGGGGACAAGCACTTCCCAGTAGGTTTCTATTTCTGGCAGCTGCCATGAGGTTCCCATTCATCCCCTCTCTGGGGTGACAGCCTCGGAGAGGTCTGTGGCCCTGGGGCCACTGTGCAGGGACTGCGGGGAGCGGAAGGGATGTGCTGCTGCCCACGCTGGGAACACTGCCCTGTGGATCCCACTGCCCCGTGGATCCCACTGCCCCATGGATCCCACTGCCCCGTGGATCCCACTGCCCCGTGGATCCCACTGCCCCGTGGATCCACTCTCCAAGTGGATCTTGTGCTCTCTGAGCTGCTGCAAACCAAACCCTAGTGCCATGTCTGGAAAGCACTTTCCCAGCTGAGCGATTGCTGGAGAGTTTCCCTTTAACCACGTCGTTAATCTTGCTGCTTCTCAGGGCTCCAGAGGCCATTTCTCCCTCCTGATTCTGCCTCTTTTTTTCTTCAAAATAAACACATCTCTGAGTTAAGGGCAGCACATACCCATGGAAAAGGTCAGGCTGGCACAGGCAAGGCTGAGCGCGGCCCCGGCTGCTCTCTGTGAGTGGTGCTGGGGCCTCTTTTGTAGGTCCCTGCCCTACCCAGGGGAAGCATCAAAGCCTCCAGGCCCCAGCCACGGCTCTGATGAAGGCATCGACCTGGGAAGCAGCTGGGACTGGAGGGAGCTGCAGAATCCCTAGACAGTGTGGACTCATGTGGGGACTGCATGGCTGCAGAGAGGAATGAGGGGACCCTCCCCAGGAGGGTCACCCCCAAAGTCTTCCCAGAACCTGCAGCCACGGGGCCACTCTTGCAGAGAAAGAATTGCGGGAGCAGGGCAGGGATGGGGCCACAGAGCCAGGAAGGCAGCAGGTTCCCCACTGCTGGTCCCATCCCTCTTGCAGTGTGACATTGGGCAGACGCTGCTCCAGCAGTGCTCTGACCACAACCGAGCCCAGCTCCGGCCCCGCGTTGTGTCCCAGGCCAACAGTGAGAGCTGCCAACATTTGCAGCCTCCAAAAGAATTTCTGCTCAACAGCAAAACCCCACGGCAAGAGGCCCCCAGCCAGCAGCACAGAACGGCCACCCCAATGCCCCCACGCTGGGAACCCATTGCAAACAGTTGGAAGGTTCCATCGCACCGGGCACTGGGGTCACAATCCTTCCTGTGTGCAGGTTTTGTGCCCCACACTTTGTCACTCCCCAAAGGGAGGGCCAGAGTGGTGACACTGAGAGGTGCTCGGTGCCCGTATCCTCTGCAGCACCACCACGCAGCCTCCCTTGTGCAAAGCCACGTGAGTGTCCTCATGTCCTCATTGTGTCACTGCTTGTCCCTTCTGGTGACAGCATGCCTGGCGGTGTGGGGAGAGTGACCTGGCCTCCAGAGGTCTGTGAGCTGAAGGTCAGGGGTCCCAAAGGGACTGTGCCATATTCCTGGCCCTGGGCGCAGCCCAAATTCTCTGCTCCATGGGCAGACAGGGATTTGGGGTTGTTTACAACCAGTCCTCAAGTCCGGTGCCTCCTTTGAGCCCAGTTTGTTTGTTCAGGCCTGGATCCCAACCAAAACAAGCCTCCTTGCGCAGTTTCAGTTAAATTAGGAAAGCAAAGAAACTGGACACACACAAAAAAAATAAAGACCTAACTGCAAGCTGCCTGCAGCAGAGGGGCCATGCTGTGGGGTGGGACGAGCACCAGTTGTGCCCCTGCTCCTGGGGTGCAGCACCACTGCGTGCAGCTGCCCAATGGGCACACACAGCGCAGGCAGGCTTTGCTCAGCGTATCCCTGGGGCTCAGCATCCTCCCAGGACTCAGCACGCTCCCAGCTTTTGAGGAATTTGTGGTCTGAGTCAGCTGAGGAGAGGACAAGGGGCAACCCTGCGCGTCCCTCGTGTGCCCACTGCTGTCCCTACGCAGTGCTCGCAGTGTCACTCAGTTCGACTGGGTGACAGCCGTGGGGACTGAGGTCCCACTGTGGGGACGTGGCTCTTCCCTGATGCTCACACAGATGTGAGGTCAGGAGGTGTCGGGTGAGACCTCGGAAAGGAAAAGCCTCTTCCTGCCTCACCCTGAGAGGCCGGGAATGGGGGAGTGCAGCAAGGGGTCCCTGGGGTGGGCTGGGAGGGTCCATGGCACAGGGTGCCCTCCTTCCTGCTTTGCCCCTGCTGTGGGCCTGGGGCTCCCAGTGCCCCCGTGGGGCCGCAAGGTCACGAGCTGTGTTTCCCATGCAGAGTCTCGCCCAGTGCCAGGAACATTCGTGAAGCCCACAAGTGGGAACACAACGAACCCTGCCCTTCGGTCCCTCACCCCGCCGCCTGCCAAAAGCCTTCCCAGCAGCTTCTCGGCAGCGCCACATCCTGACCGTGAGCAGGGAGTGCTGAGCACTGTAAGGTGCCCAGGAGCACTGGCACGACACGAGCACAGGGACAAGGAGGGGACCGCAGTGTGGACGCACAGGGACACAGCACGCTGAGCAGCAGCACGCACAGAACCCACCCACCCCCTCTGGGCAGACAGCGCTGGGTGAAGGCAGCACCGGCTCAGGCTCTGGAGATGAGATTTGGGCAGAGCGGTGCACCAAACCCCTGCTCAGAGCTCTGACAGGGGACACCCCCTCCCCACGGCCTACCTTCAGCAACCACTGCGTGCTGTTCTCCAGGATCCTCTCCAGGTGCTGCAGGCGCTGGGTAGCCCCGCGGGCAGCTTGTCCATTGCCGGACGGCGAATCCCGCTGCAGCGCGTTGACGGGACCGGGGACGGCGAGCGGGCACGGCGACGGCTCGGCCTCGGGCAGCACGAAGGTGTAGCTGCAATGCCCGTGTTGCACGCGGTGCCAACGCCGGCGGTTGCCCACGTCCAGCGCCCTACGCTGGGATGCGGCTGTGCACAGCGCTGCCAACGCCACGAAGCTGAGCGCGCGCATGGCGCGGGCACGGGGCGCACGCAGCCGCCCCCCGGAGCCCCGGCACAACGCAGCTACCCCAGGGCGCAGCGCTGCGGGGCCGGCATCGCTTCCCGCTGCTCTCTGAGCCGCCTCGGGCCGCCCCGCAGCCTTTTATCGCCAGGCTGAGTCCCGCGGCAGCCCTTGAGAGGGAAGAAAAAAAAAAAAAATCTGTTTAAAAACAATACTTTTATCTTTTTTTTTTTTTTCTTTCTTTTTTTTTCTTTTTTTTTCCCTCTCCTCTGAACCCACCGCGGGGAGATCAAGTTTCACACGTCATCTTCGCCTATCTCACACACACACAGCCCGGATGCCCTCCATCCCTGCGCACCCCCAGCCCCTCTGTACCTCCGAGCCCCCCGCCCTGCTCCCAGCAGCCCCAGCTCCCCCCTCCGGGGCCGCCTCCCCCCGCCCGCAGCTATTAATAACGACGGGGGAAGCGGAGCGCTGCGTTTGGCTGCTCGGCTGTGGGATGGGCCCGTGGGGACCGCGGGGATGCAGCGGAGCCGGGACCTGGATGAGCCCCACATAGGATTTGGGGAAGGGCTGCTGTGGGGTCGCTGGGGACGATTGGGGTTCAACTCAGTGTTTTCCCGAGCTCAGCCCCACGTTAAGGAGCTGTTGTGGTGGCCGAGCTGCGTGGAGTGGTGACACTCTGAGTGTCCCATGGGCCGCGTGGGGTCCTGGTGGCTGGCACAGAGCCCTCGCAGCCAGGGCTGCTTGCAGGGCTGCTTGCAGGATGTCCTGGGATGCCTGCAGGATGTCCATGACAGGGCTGGATGTGAGGACAGAGGGTAGCATGGGGACAGGGCTGGCCATGGGGACGAGGGTGGCCATAGGGCAGGGTGGCCGTAGGGTCGGAAATGGCCATGGGGACAGAGCAGCTGTGGGGACGGGGCAGGCCATGGGCACAGAGTGGTCATGGGAGAGTGGTGTTCCCCGGGCACAAGGATGTCCAAGAATCTCCTTGGGTTTTCTGCCAGGTTTCTTGGATCCTAACCCTAACACAGATCCTGTGTGCACCCCACTGACTGCTGTCCCTACGTCCCTGCTATAGCACCTGGGGAAGGGACAGGATCCCATTGATGCAGCTTGCTGCTCATTGCTCACTGCTCACTCCTGCTGCTTCAAAATTAAATGGCGAAAACCACTGCTGTGTGCTGCGGGGACAGAAGCTGAGAGTGACCCCAGCATCCCCCCTACCCACGATTTCTACAGCAGTGCCTCACAGAAACTGTTTCCACAGTGCAGGAAAACAGAAAGGCGATGGATGCCAGAGGCTTTAATAGTTTATTTGTCCATAAGCAAACAGAGCAGTGATGCTTCCGGCTGGCTCGATGCTGACACCCAGTGCTCTCCTCCTAGAAGGGCCCCACAACCCCCATTTGTGCCAGGAGGAGGAATGGGGTGGCCAAACTCTTCAAAGAGTCACAGAAATTCCCATGGTGAGAGCAGCAGTTGGAGCAAAGCGCATTGCAAAGGTGCTGCAGCGCTTCTCCGTGTGCTTCCCATGTCCCTTGGATGGGGACAGGGATGGTGTCGCCCTGCCCGTGTCTGGAGGGGGCTGTGGGGCTGCTCTCCCAGCACAGGGGGCTGCTGTGATGTGGAGTGCATGGGTAAAGCCCCCCTTCCCCCCCCATTGTTGTGAACCCATACATGTGCCATAGGTGCTGAGCCCTGAGGACCCCAATGTACACAGGATCCAGTGGGGATGGGACATCTCTGGGATGGGTATCCATGGCCTGCAGCACGGTCAGACCCACACCAGCCCCATCCCACCCAGATGCAGAGAGTGGCAGAGGGAAGAAGAGCAAAATAAGGGAGCCACCCCCTGCCCGAGCCCCGGGGCATTGCTTTGGACATTGCAAATTAGATTTTCTGAAAAGGAAATGTTTTACAGGCCATAAATTGTCTCAAAAGAAAGGGGGAGGTTGGGGTAAGGGGGTGGTGGGGGAGAAAATTGTGCAATTTTTCTGCAGCTGGAAAGCAGGGGCAGCACGGGGGGGCTGCTGCGCTAGGTGCCCGCGTCCTGCTCTGTCCTCTGCTTCTTCTGACGCTTTTTGCCTTTGTTTCTGAGTTTGGTTTTCTCTGGAAGAGAAAAAAAAAAGGAGAAATAGAGGGGTTTCTCACTGGGGATGGGCAGCAGGGGCCCTCCTGTAGGTGGGTGACTGCTGCCATCTGGATCCTTCCTGAGGCCCATCAGTGGGATGGGGGGATGCAGGGCTGTCCCTGGAGCAGCGCTGGGTGTGTGGGCACAGGGACCAACTGCTGGACCCCAAATCCTCAGTGTCCCCAAAACCTCTAGCTTTGCACGATGGGGTCAAAGCAGTGAACCTTGCCTCTGTACAAGGAGTGAGGAGGTGAGAGCAGGTTGGTGGGACATGGATGGGACACAGGTGGGACACGGGTACATCCATGCCTCCCCAAATGCCTCTCCAGCTCCTGAGTCTGCAGGTCGGTGGGGACAATGCTGAGACCCCAAAGCAAAGCAGGACGTGGAACGAGACCTGCAGGATCCAATGGAGCAGAAAACATTTGGGAGCTGCCCAAAATCCAGGTGGATTCACCGGGCCGTGCGGGCACCCAGAGCGCGAGCGGCACAGCGGTGCATTCCAGCACTGGTGACGCTGCTTCTTTCTGAGGGCTCCATCCCTTTTCCTACTCAGCTCTGTTTTTCTGCTCTGATCTCCCAGACAATTGCCACCCACAAAGGAAAGGGCACGGCACGGATGCCAAGCGTCTGGAACGGAGCGCGGCGGGGACACAAGGCAGATTTACAGTGGCGTGGATGGTTTTGTGCCCGGGCCAAATGCCGACGCTGCTCGCTTCCAGAGGCCGGCTCAGAAGTGGTAGCACAAATCTCTCATCGCACAGCGCGGTGCTGGGATGAGGCAGTGCCTTCCTCCAGCTCTCGGCGCGTCCAGCAAACCCTCTGTCCCATAACATCTGGATCCCATAAGGCAGCAGTCGGCTGGCTGGGACAGGAGCCTGGGAGCGAGGGTGGGTGCGTAGGGACGGGGAGCAGAGGGGCTTCTCCTGCTGCTGGGGCTGCACGCAGCTGCACCGGGGGGCTTCCTTCTGTTTCAGGGAGAGACCCACAGCTGATCCCCATCAGCACCCGGCTGTGCCCCAGAGCCCATCCCTGCAGCCTCGGAGCTTGCAGCTCAGGTCACCCCATGAGATGCGGTGTATCCAAATCTATGGCCCCACAAGGGGATGGCGGTGAGGGCACTGAGCTGAGCACACACACCTCCAGCACTTGCATGGCACCGTGCTCCAGAGCAGAATATTCCACTGCCACCAGCCTCGAGGGGCCACAGGAAGTGCAGCCACATTTTCCTGCACCATCACCACTTGGCACCCCAAAGCTGCCTTGCAGGGCAGGATATCAACTCCACGCTGTCAGCACGAAGCGTTATTTATGACTGATGGTGCTCTGATGAAGATGCACTCTGCAGCCCCAGCACACCTGGCTGCAGCTATTCCCATCTTCCTCCAGCCCTTCCCTCCTGCTGCCACCGCCTCGCAACGATGCACAGCAAACCTGCAGCTCCAATATCTGCAACGCCAGGGCCGGTGGCTCAGATCTCCTTCCAAGGCTCACAGATTGGTATCTCATGCAATCTGCCTTTCTGCCAGTTATTAAGCAGAGATTTATTAGAGCAGCTTTCAGTCCAGCTGGTTGCATCCAAAAGTGACATCAGCCACCTCCCGGTTCCCATTGCCATCCCAGTTGCCACTGGGCTGGGTGCTGGGAGAGGTGGTGAGGAGCCCCGGGATGGGGGCTGGATAAAATCAGGGAGACCACCGGGCAGGGCAGGACGATGCCTTATCCCAAGGACACATCTCAGAGCAGGATGAGGACTTGGCTGTCTCAGCTCCCCCAGGTGATGCCCTCCAGCTGTCTCTGCATTCCTGGTATTTTGCAGATGGTTGCAGGTTTTTTTGCAGACTTTTGCAGGTAATTCCCCCCTCCCCAGCAGCTCAACCCTCCCCGTTTGCAATTGCAAAGCAGAAAGCCTCAGCGCTGCCTCTCCCTCGCAGGCAGGGCAGGATGGGGCCGGTGCCAGGGGCTGCTCAGCACATGTGCTTGGGAAGGCGGCTTTCTCCAGAACTGCACGGTAATAACAGCCGCCACCGACCTCCAAATGCTTGGGAGATGAGATCCCGGCTCGCCGCTCACCGCCGGAGCCCACAGCGCTCCTTGCTTTTAGGGACCGGGGGGCTGCGCGGGGCCGGGGGGCTGCGGGGGGCATCCGGGGCTGCGCTCACCTCCCGGGCAGTGCTTCCTCAGGCGGCACCTGCGGCTCTCCAGCAGCGCGGGGCACGCAGCCCCCTCCTCCCGTGGGGAGCCCGGCACCTCGCGCACCCGCGTCTCCAGACCCCATTTGCAGCCGCAGCTCCGGCCCTCGTGAGTGCAGGCGCTCCACTCGCTCCAGGGCCCCGGCTCGCATGTTTCTGTAGGACGGGGGCGCGGGGAGGGGACGGTGACCACGCCGCGTTGGCACGGGGCGCGGGGTGCGCGGGGCGAGGGTGCCGCTTACCTTGGCACTCGCGGGTGCCGGGCTGAGCCGCGGTGCTGGGGGGGCACTGCCGGAAGCATTGGCCTTTGTGCAGGTAGAACTTCTCCTTGCATTTCATGCAGAAGTCTTTGCTGAAGCAGCTCTCGCAGCTGGGCGACCTGCACTCTGCCGGGGAGGGGGCTGTGAGCGGGAGGGCGAGCGCGGGGCCGAAAACCCCGGGGACCCATTGCAAACCCATTAGGTAAGGGAGAGGGGGCAATCCTTGCATCCCAGCCGCCTCATCTCCAGCCAGTGCCCAGGACTAGACGTCCTGGGGATGCTCCGGGAAGCGGGGGGACCCCGGGGTGCCCACAGGCAGAGCAGCTCTGCTGGCTGCACCACGTACTTGTGCATCTGTTGACCTCCAGACCCCGCACGCCGAAGTAGCCGGGGGGGCAGGTGTGGACGCACACCCCGTACTGGCGGATGCCGTCCCTCCAGATGAGCAGGAAGAGCCGGTGGTGGCAGGTGATGCAGCCGTTCTCCTCCGAGCACAGGACGCAGCCCGTGCAGTTCTCCAAGAGGCCGGCGCTCACTGTGGGGACAAGGATAGGGGCTGTGTGTGGGGGAGGGGGGGTGGGAACAGCAATGGCACCTTCAGCGCATCCCAATGACAGAGAAACCGGGAGCGGCTGGCAGGTAGAAATGTGTTCTGATACGTGCCAAGGGAACAAAAGGGTTTTGGAAACATCTGAGTGGAGCTGCAATAAGGATCCGTCTGCTGGCTCCAGAGCTGCCTCCGCTTTCCTCTGCCCCACTGCTGTGATTTACACAGGCAAAGCAGCCCTGGGGGGCTCTGCTCCCAGGGACGAGGACGTGGGCACATGGATGGGGCGCACCCCATAACAGTAGGGCATCTCCAAACTGGGCCCTCCCCGGCTTCTCCATGCACACAGCCAGATGCCTCTGCTGCACCCGGTGCTATTGGGAACATTCTCTTCTAGGTTGGAGCTCACCCTTCGTGCCTCTGAGCAGAAGTGCCTGCTGAAACAGTGGCAGCAGTGCCAGAACACAGCAGTGAGTGCACAGCACCCAGGTCCATCCGCTCACAGCAGGTCTGACAGCGTGGAGATGGGATTTTCCACATAGCAAAGCCATGAGGAGGAAGCAACCCTGGGCACATGGAGTGGGGCCAGATCTCCATATTGGCACACAAAAAACCCACTTGGGTAGTGGCACAGGTGGCAGTGCCATTGTCATCATGGTCCCAGAGCCCTCCAGGGAAGCAAGAGAGGGAGCATAGGACTGGGGGAGCAGTGAGGAGATGCAGGCAGAGGGGGCCCTGCAGCCCTACAGACCCGCAGCTCTACAGCTCAAGGGTAAAGGATGCACTGCAGTGGTGCCACGCAGCTGTCCCTGAGCTGCCCCCTCCTGCTCCTCGTGCCAGGGCACAGGGACTCAGGCAGCAGCACTTTGTGGCCAGGAGGCTGCGTGTGCTGGGAGCCCGCTAACGAAGCACCTTGGATCCATTAAGTTGTTATGGTCTCTGTTACATATTTACCAAACGCTGACAACATTTGTGTTCCTGGCTGCAGCCAGAGCGGCTTCCCAGGAGACGTGGGGATTTACGAGTGCCTTTCCCTTCCCTAGTTCTTTGGGATGATTTTCTTTGCCGCCCTCCCTCCATCTCCTGGTGGGCATGGAAGGTGGGGAGCCGATACCAGGACAGGATGGGATGTGATGAGTCGATGTTATGATGCCCACCTTTAAAAACAGCTCTGCCTGCGCATCGGAATGCGATTCCATAACACTGGGAACGGGGAAATCAGGGGCAGCTCTTGGGTACCCCTCCCCAGGTGCTGTAGATGCAGATGGGGTTGCACTGGAGGAGGGACCCCACCTGGATGCATGGAGCTGTGCTCAGAAACATGGATGCTCCCTCGCATCCCCCGTAGTGCCGGCTCACACTGCCAGCTTTTGGGGCTGTCCCCACACCGAGTGCATCGGCAGCAGCCTTGCCACCCCCATGGACACATCTTACAACCACGTACAACGCAGGGAAAACTGTCCATTTGTAATCCAAGGCCTCCGAAAAGCCCTGCTCTCACAATCTCCCATCCTCATCCCGGCACAAATTGAGCACCTCGTGTCACAGCCCCGCGGTGGCACTGCCCAGCAGAGGGGACACATCTCAGGACACCCTGCTCTGCGCCCTGGATCTGCCTGCTCAGGGGAAGGATGGGGCAGGGGATGGTGGTGTCTCCGAGCATCCTTCCAGGATGTTTTGCTCCTCTTGCATCTCCTGCATCGAGCTGAGAGCAGAAACACTGGCAAACCCGATTCCCTGCCCGCACCGCACCCACCCTACCTTGCTTTTTCCATCGGTTCTGCGAGAGCATTTCCATGGAGCTGATGAATAACAGCAACATGAATATTATCCACTGCATCTGGGCAGGAGGAGTGGAGGGCAGGGAAGAACTCAGACCATCCGAGCGGAGCTCACAGCATCGCCCCGGGCACGGCACAGCGCTACGGGGGCATGGGGCGGTCAGCGCAGGGCAGCGCCAGTGGGCTCTGCCTTTAAGACCACCGGCAGCCCCTCGCTTTTCCCCTCCGGAGAAATGGGGAGAAGGGAAAATAATCCCCGGAGACACCGGCAGGAGTGGGGACGGACGCGCTGCGGAGCCCCGGCCCGGGTCCGAGCGTCCCGCCGTCCCGCCGCCGTCCGTCTGTCCCGCTGCCATCCCGGCCCGGCGGGGGCACGGCGAAGCCCCCGGCTCTGGGGGGCGGGGACAGCAGGGTGGCTCCGCCCCGGGACGGCCTCGATCCAGTCCCGGTCGGGGGCGAGGGCGCTGGGTCCTGCGGTTGCATCGGGTGTGCCGAGCCGAGCCGTGCCATGCCGGGCCGTGCCAAGCCATGCCGAGGCCTGCCATGCCGAGCCAAGCAGCGCTGCGCCTTGCCAAGGCGAGTCAAGCCGAGCTGAGCTGGACCGATCTGAGCAGAGTGGAGGCATGCTGAGCTGAGCTGAGCTGAGCTGAGCTGAGCTGAGCTGAACTGAACTGAACTGCACTGAGATTTTCTGAGCAGAGCCAAGCTGAAGAGAGTCGTGTTGTGCTGAGCTGGGAGCAGATGAGTGGAACTGGGTCTTGTTAAGCTGAGCTGTGCTGAGCTGAAGTGAGCTGAGCTGGGCAGAACTGAGCCAAACCAAGCCAACCTAGCTGAGCCAAGCTGAGCTGCAGCTCCCAGCACCTGGCTCCCAAGCAGCTGCCTGCACCCCTCACCCTGTGTACAACCCAGGGGTTTCAGCACACTCAGAGGGAGCCCTGGGCCCACACTGAGCATCAGCAAGGGCAAGGCTTGTGTGCAGGATGCTCTGATCTATGTGTGGGATGCTTGGCAGTAGTTTCCCACCACAGGTACAAGACCTGCAGGCCAGAACCCTGAATGCAGGCTGCCCCTTACCCAAAGAATGGGCTTGGGATGTTCTGGGCCTGCTTTACCTTGGGAGGGCACAGGTCGGGCTGGGGGACCACTGAGCACCTGCAGACTCACTGCAGGAGAAAGCACTGCGGTGGATGCATCCATCAGTGTCACCCCAGTTCTGGGCAGACCTGGGGACAATTGGGGAGAGGGAGAGGGAGGGGGGGGGGAGGTGGCAGCTGCCCCACTGCTGAGCTGCACCTGCATGTCGGGGTTGCTGTCCTCACTGCCTCCATTCCCCACTTGGATTTCTCCCTCTCACTCCCCCAGCCCTCCCCAGGTCTCTCTGCCTCTCCCATCCCACACATGAGCATTTAATTCCCAAGGAGTTACGATTCAAAAAACAAAGGAACTGCTTCAGACCCCTTTGGAAACCAGGAATAACCATGGTTGGGATTGCTTTCGTTTTTTTTTTCTCATGCCATTGTGACATAAATTGAAAAGTTACCCATAAAACACAGGTTTTCAGCATCTGGCGCAGCACTGCTTTCCACAAACAAGGCCTGAAGGAACAGGGCACAGCCCTGTGCACAGCCTCATCCCACGGCACAGCCACGTCCTGTTCCCTTGTTGTGGATCCGTGGGGGCTGGCAGGGCCCTGTGTGTGCATAGCAGTGTGTGGCAGAGCAATGTGGGATCAGGAGGGTCTGTGTTTGTCCGTGAAAATGCATTTGACATATTAAAGTCCCCCACCAGCAGCCTGCCCCTACCTCACTCTCCCCAGCCCTTTGTCCCTTATAAATGGAGCTGCTGCTGCTCCAGGAGCAGCGGATGCTGCTGGCTGCAACTTTGCCACCCTGCTCCAGTTATTGCTGCCCTGATCCCAGCATCACCGCTCCCAGCATCACCGCCCTGCTCCTGGCACCACGCTGCATCTGAGGCCAACCCCCGTGCCAACACGCGCTCGTTGGGTGGCTCTTGTTAGCACTGTGTCCCTGGGGCCAACACACAGCAGGTCTCCCAGCTCATCCCTCAAGCTGTACAATGCCCATGGAGGCTTTGCCAATGACAGTGATGACACCATCCCCATTTGCTGTGCCATTTGCTGCTAACGAGCCCGATGGGTGATGAGTGCTTGCACAGGAGCGGATCAGTCCCGTTCACTTCCCTTAACGTGGTCATTTATGACTACTCCTCCTAAAATTGCAGTGGGAAGGGATGATTTGCCGTCCGCTCATTAATCAGGCGCCTGTTACCTCTTTGTTCTCGGCGGTGTTTCGGGGCGAGGTGCCCGGCTGGGGCCACGGCCAGGGGCTGTGCTGACTCACGGACGGCACCGGAGCGCGCAGAGCGGAGCCCGCGGGCGCCCTGGCAGCTCCCCGCTCCCTCCCGCAGCTCCACACCGTGCCAGCATTGGGGGGAATGTAATGTTCCTCCTCTGTCTTCCAAAGCACCGGAGAGAAAACTTCCAGAGAGATAATTCAGAAAGTTTGTTTGACACTTGAATGTGCTTTCATCTCTGGGAAATGTTGGGGGCCTTCCAAGGCTGCACCGCCCAGGGGCACCACGCTGCGATGGGTGATTTGGGGATGGGTCCAGAGGGAACTGCAGGGATGGAGGGATGCGGTGGGATGGAGGGAGCCCACTGGGATGGAGGGGGCCCAGTGCTCCCTGTGGGTGAGGCACTGATTCCTCCCAGGTCTGAGCCCCTGCGTGCCGTGCTGGCAGGGAGGGGCGGCTTTCCGAAGGCATCGTGCATCCAAAGCGATGAATATGGGTTTGATCAGGGGAGGATTTCGACGGATGGTAGTGGATAAGGAAGAAAAATATTTGGCATTCTTCTCCCATCATAACAAGCCCAGATGCTTGGACGGTGGCAGCCCACTTCCCACAGGAATGGAAATTCACAGCCGCTCCCCACGCCAGCTCTGCAGAGGCCCTTTCCCCGGCGTTTACGAAGTGACGGCCCCACCTCATACCAGGCGGAGCATCCTGCATCCTCCATCCACATCCCCTGCATTGCTGGTGTAATCCCATAGCATAGCCTTATCCCACGGCACAGCCACGTCCTGTGTTCATCCCATGGCACAGCTATGTCCTGCATGCTGCTGGCCTCGTCCCATGGCGTGGCCACATCCTGCACTCTGCCAGCCTCATCCCGGCCTCCTCCCGGCCTCCTCCTGGCCTCTCCCATGTGCCCCATAGCCCCGTGCTGGGGAGGGTGAGCTCTGGAAGCATTGAGCTGCAGGTTAATCATCCTTGCACCAGCTGAGAGCATGGAGCATCCTACAGCATCCTTACGGCAAGCTGTTCTCCACCTCCTCCTGCCATGCCCTGGTCTGTGCCAGCTCCCCTTTGTGCCTCCTAGGGGTTCCTCTGAGGATACAGAGCTGCTGGGCATGGAGCACGGAGGCAGCTGTACCAGGGAGGGTTGGCTTCACCCCATCCCCTGCCCTGCCAGCATTGCAGCTCCTCCAGTCCTGTCCTGGCTGCTGTGGCAGCTGTGCAGTGGTGGAGCCAAAACAGAAGCACACGCAGAGATGGAATTGGTCTGGAGAAGTGATGAAGGCAGAAAGGGCAGTGGGAGAAGGCAAATAAAGGAGGAAAGTGAAGGAGAGTGAAGAAGTGAGAGGGGAAGTTTGGTGCTGGAACCGAACTCCTCACCCATGCCAGCAGAACAGGTTTCCAAGTGTTTATTTTATCTCCTTTAGCTTAGCCCCTTAGAGGCAGAATATATTGAATGGCTTGACTTTATATAATGGAAATAATTGAAACAATACTCCTGGTTCCCCGCCACAGTTTGTCGTGACGTGAGCCAAGGGTGACAGCCTCTAGGTGGTGGGGACAGCCGCCCTCGGCACTTGTTGGCTGGTGATTGTTGACACATGTCAGCATTGCTTCCAGTTTCCGTACAGCTGTCAGAATGGGAACGATGTGATGGCAGCTGGCAAGGGCCGGGCCGGGGCTGGGCATCACCTGCAGCACTGGGGTTCTGCAGGGAGAGGGGAATTTGGGGCAGCACTGTGGGTGTGGGGATGGGGATGCAGGAGGGATGCGCTGGTTGTGAGTGCAGCGTCAGCCG
Organism: Tympanuchus pallidicinctus; assembly: GCF_026119805.1. Taxonomy (NCBI): domain Eukaryota; kingdom Metazoa; phylum Chordata; class Aves; order Galliformes; family Phasianidae; genus Tympanuchus; species Tympanuchus pallidicinctus. Next base: position 4,027,782 of record NW_026294722.1, read on the forward strand.
TAGAAAGATAGAGGGAGAGGGATGTGGAGGTTGAGAGCAGGTGGAGGTTGTGTTATTTCCTTAGGAGTGGGAGAGCAGAGAGCTCCCTGGTGCCCAGCATCTCTGCAATAGGTCTGTGCCAAGGGGCCTTCCCATGAGTGCTACCCAACTCCTGTGCTCTCTGCTCGGAAGCCAGGAAGCCGCAGAGCTGGTTGGACCAAACAGGAGTAAATGCAATGTTGAGAAGTGCCCCTTGTCCAACTCCACCACGTTTCACTCCATGTTTGCTGAAGATTTGCAGGAAAGGGTGGTACAGAGCTTAAAAGAAAAATGAAAGCCGGGGGGAGAGCTTCGGGGAACTGCAGCACTGTACAGGAATTGGACAGAGAGCTCTTCCTGCCTTCAGGGCATTCCCCTGGCTGTGCTGCACTGTAGTTTGGGAAAGATTCCCTTGAGATAAAGCAGGGAAATGAGCTGCAGGGTGATGGATGGATTTGCAGAGCTGGGGCAGCTCCCAAAGAGGGGTCTGGCTGTGGGGAAACCCGGGGACACGGTGCAGGGCTGTGCCAGGCTGAGGACACCAAAGCATCACTGCAGGCAGTTTTGTTGCTGCAGTTCCCCCAGAGTGAGGCATCCACAACCTCTCTGCTGCTGAGCCACACCATGGAGCATTCCCTTATCTGCTGGGCAGGCTGGAGGCAGCCCCTGGCTCTCCCTGCAGTGCAAATTGTATACGTGTTAATGAAAGGGAGCAAAGCAGCGGTGCGTTAGCAGCTGGCCCTCTTCTGTTCACTGAAGAATCATTTATGCCAAATTCCAATTGAATTTCTCTTAATATTTCTGCTATTTAAGGAAAGTATTGGGAAAGACAGATGGAAGCATCGGTCAGATGCATGTCCCAGCTCCATGTGATTCAGCACTCAGAAGTCCTCTCCTTTTTCAAATAATTGCAGTGTGACTACGTCGCTCCCTCTCACCCGTCATTCCCAAGAGGGTCAACCCTCTGACTGCAGCCGATGACTCTCACCAGGAGGAATTCAGCACAAGACAAAGGCTCTGGGCAGGAGCTCCTGGGTGGTGGCATTCCCCTGGCAGCTCAGTGCCCAGAGGGATGTGGCTGCAGCTGCGGCGTTCGTGGTCCCCCCTTGCCTCCGCTCGCCCTCACCGTCCCGGTCATGTGCTGGTGGCCAAGGGCTTGGCACAGAGCTGGGGATGGTGGTTCTGCTCCTTGGGTGGCCAAGGAGAAAGCAAAACCCCAGCGGGGCTGAGAGAACAGTGCCAGTGATGGCAGTGCCCGGGTGCCACCCTGCCCATGCGCAGCCCCAGTGGATGCCACACAGCTCTGTTAGCTGCAAAGCCTCTCGCTTGCAGCCTGCCTGGGGATAGGATCCAATTTGTACCGTGACCAAATCGCATGGCTCCCTGCTTCCTTTCCTCCTCCCCGCCCTGGCTGGTGCTGAAAGGATTTGCTCATGGTTTTGGGCAGCAAGTTAGAAGGAAATAGCGTGTCTTGAGGGCCCTCTGGGCGTCAGCCCTTTGCTTGGATGTGGGTGAGCACATGGCTGAGTGCCTTCAGGCACAGACACGCAGCTCTGTGATGGGTTGGTGCCACTGGAGCCTCCCCTCCTGCTCTGGGTCAGGCTCAATGTCACGCAGCTGAGCGAAGAAACAGCCATGCACCTGCTCCTTGGCCACCTCGAAGTCCTGCCTGTCCTTGTCCTCCCTCCTTGCTCCAGGGGCCAAACGCCACCAAGCCACCCTGCATGGCCCCAGGCAGTGGGAGTCCCCAGCTCCATCTGTGGGAATGAGGGCTGTGGGTTCCCAGAGGGATGTGGGAGCTCCTCTTCCCCCCATCCCTGGGCACAGCCACATCCCAGGGTCACTCCTGGCCCAGCTCCCCATTGCCCCAGGGCTTGGGGACATGAGCATGTCACCCCCGAGGTGCCCGGCAGTGCAGCGCGGCCATGAGTCACAGTGACCCATAAAGAGTTTTCTCAGAATTAATACCAGCAGGGACACAAGCTTTAATATTTCAGAAGTGAAAATGGAGTGATAATTATATTTTGTCGATGTTCAGGAAAATTGCTACCACCTGGCAGGCGGCAGCCGGCCCTGCTCAGGGCTGACGTCAGGGACGCCACCAAGCAGCAGGAATTTGGGGCAGAAAGAAAAAAAAAAAAGAAAGAAAGAACCAACCAAGCTAAATAAAAATAAAAAGGAAAGTGCAGAAATTGTGAAGGGAAAGCTTTTGTTCTATGGGAACCCCGAGCTGTGGGAGCAGCCCCATAACATTGCATAGAGACAATGGATTCAGCCAAGCTTCCCCAGGTGCTGCAGAGCATCTCGGTTTTTTTTTGGGGGGGGGGAAATAATCCACCACTCGTCACCATCCCAGAAAAGGGGTCAGTCTTGCTGACACATCCTCAGCATTGGGGCATCCCATTTCCCCTGCAAATGTGGGGGACAAGAAAGGCAGCGGGTCGGCAGCGTCTGTTTGCCATTAGGAACGAGGTTTTAATAAGGCACAGAATGCCAGCGATGTGCTCCTCACCGGTCGCCTCCTTCATCGCAGGGAGAGCCATGGAGAAAAACACTTCTCACTCTTTTCCCCCCCCCCCCTTTATATCCTGTTTATGCCGCTAACAAATTCAATTTTCAGGAGCTGGAATCACAACAAAGCCAGCGTTAACGCAGCTGAGCCACTCCAAGCACTGCTCTTTGCGGGCAGCTCCTCTCCCCGAGCGCACACAGGACGTACTGCTCCTTCAACATCCTCCAAAATGCTGAAATGTGGGAGGAAAGGGCTGGGGAGTGCGAGTGCTGAAATGGATGGTGGTGGCATGGGAACGTGGCTGTCCCTGTGTTTGCTGCATGAGTCGCAGCAGGGATGCGGTGGCACGGCCCCGTTGCCCGCAGCCGCGGTGGGAGCAGAGCTGCTCTACAAGCTCCAGCTTATGGAAAGAATTCTCCACGTGGGAATGTGAGCAAAAAAGATTAAAGGAAGGAAAAATGGATGCCAGAAAAAGTGCATTTCCAAATATCTCCCCTCCGCTGCCTGCCAGGCACTCATGCTGGGCGCTCCTGGTGCGCCGTCTGTCCCACATGCAGCATTTCAGGGATTTACTGCTCCCCACCCATGGGGAGCTCAGCTCCATGGGCACAGTGGCATGGAGGGACAGTGCCACCCGGTGCCCTCACCTCTGCCTGGCTCCCAGCAGGGTCTGTCCAACACCATAGTATTGCAGTGGGAGAGTGATGTACGGCTCGGCCTCCTTGGTTGGAGCAAAACGCTCCTCTCCTAGGGAAAGGGGATAATTTGAGGTTGCTGATGCTTTGTGCTCTTCTACAGCGCTGCTTTGCTCATCTGAGCCTCCTTGGAAGCCACATCCAGACAGGGGCAGGGTGCTGCAGGCAGGATGGAGCTCAATCTCAACATCACCAGGGTCTGGATGGCACTTGGTGCTCAGCCAAGGCATTGGGAAGGAATTGCAGAGCTCTTGGTGTGTCCTTTCTTTTCCTAGAACAGATCAAGAGCTGAATTCTATTCTGCCCTGCAGTCTTCTCTTTTCCTTTCGCCAAGTTTTCCAGCAGGGCTGGGAGAATGGAGCAGAATGCAGCTGAGTGGGACACAGCACCCCATAGGCTTGGAGGAGTCTGCAGGGCGAGGGATCATCAGGTCAGGGCTGCTTCCCTGCATCTTCACATCCTTACATCCCTCATCCTCACATTTCCACATCACTGCTTTCCAGCATCTTCACATCCCTACTGCATCCTTCCTCTTCCCCTTCCCTTCCCTTCCCTTCCCTTCCCTTCCCTTCCCTTCCCTTCCCTTCCCTTCCCTTCCCTTCCCTTCCCTTCCCTTCCCTTCCCTTCCCTTCCCTTCCCTTCCCTTCCCTTCCCTTCCCTTCCCTTCCCTTCCCTTCCCTTCCCTTCCCTTCCCTTCCCTTCCCAGAACCTCTGCCTCTGCCAGTGTGTTGCTGCTGCCATGGCTCTAGGTGCAGATGTCCCCAGAGGAATGGTGGCAGAAGGATGGTGCCATCCCTGTCCCTGTCCCGGCGCATCCCAGGGGCGAGGGCGGCAGCCGGCTGGAGAGGAGCAGCAGCAGCGTCAGTGGACGGCCAGTCCCCAATTCACACCAGCCCAAAACAATGACGATGACAGTGGCAGAATATAAAGAGATGAAAAATGTGTCTGCGATTTTAACGAGCGGGAAACACCCAGCGTGGGGGACACAGGGGCAGGAGGACAGCGTGCAGAAACCACTGGGTGGGAACGTGGGTCCCATTTGTGCCCTGAGCCTCAACGCAGGGCTGCCCCACTAGCAGGTACCCAGCTCTGATCACACCCTGTCACCTTTCAGCGCCCTTCTCCTTCCTTCTCTGCTATTCCGTTCTACTTTGATTATTATTTTTTAACGTTTTCTTTTTTCATCGTCTTTTAAACCCCGTAAATATTTAATACAAAGGAAACTAAAAAAAAAAAATATAAAAAAAAAAACCCAGCGGAACCGTTCTCAAAATAATTTCACAATCCGCACATATCCCCTCGGCAAATTCAATTTGTAGGAAATAAAGAACAAAATGCAGCCATAAAAGGCTTCTCAACAAATCCTAATGCTTTACATGTGTAAGCGCAAGCGCCGTGCCTGCGTGCAGGAGGTGGGTGGAGGTGGACAGAGGGCACCATGGGGTTGTGTGCGAGAAATGGGGGCTCTTTGCAGCCCCTAGAGTGGATGCAGGGGAGCCCATCCCATCCTAGAGTGGATGCAGGGGAGCCCATCCCATCCTAGAGTGGATGCAGGGGAGCCCATCCCATCCTAGAGTGGATGCAGGGGGGCCCATCCCATGCCCTTGTGCCTTGCAGGGATGTTCGCCAGCTGTCCGTAGTCCCCAGCTCTGGGGTCTGGGCTGTGCGCTGGGGTCCCTGCAGGTCCCCACTGTGTCCTTTCCCAGTTCACAACCCTGCTTCCCCTCTGTTATTTTCCCCTTTGCTTTAATATACCTGGCACCTTGGGGAGAACATTCCTTTTAAGCCTTCCCGTTTTAATAACTTTGATTCTACGTCTTAATTAGTGACCTGGAAAAGACATCCATTGTTATGCGCCATATGGAGCCGCTACCTCGGGCTGCAGGGGGAGGAGGATTGGTTCCAGCATGGAGTCCCTGGGACCACGGTGGGAGCTGTGGGGTGGAAGCAGAGCCGGGGCCACGGTACGGTCAGCCCATGCTCTGTCTCTTGCTGGGAGTCACGGGCAGAGTGGCTCCATCCCTTTGCTAATGGGGATATTTGGGGTTTTGCACCCAAACTGCCCCCTCCCTGCCCTGCACAGCCCCACCGTTCCCACACCAGGTCATCTCCACCCGGGGGCCACGTGCCACCAGCTCTCTGCAGCATGGGTTGGCCGCACGCTGCTGGCGGGCAGGGTGCTGCCGTCTGCGGCCGCTTTGATGCGGGGTTCCCTCTGTGCTCAGACAGAGCCGGCCCTGCCCGCGGGCCGTGGCTGCATGAAGCAAGGCTGATTGATGGCCTTGTTTTGTTCCTGCAAAACCCGGCCCAAGCCGTGCACATCCACGGTCCCCCAGGAGCTGGGGAGGGATGGCGACGGCTGCCTGGGCTGTGGGGTGTGGGCTGGGGGTGTCGGGGGGGGGTGCTGCCCCCCAGCTGCTGGGGCGGTGCTGGGAGCACTCTGTGCCTCAGTTTCCCCATCCTTACTGAGCCTGTGGGTGAAACCATCCCGCTCCTCTCAGGTATGCGGAGCATCCCCAGAGCTAAGGCAGACACTGGGAGCACGGGAGCCCCATTTGGGATAATGCTCATTAGCAGTCCAGCAAGATGACCTCCAAAAAATGGAGCTGAGCTCCAGCTGATGAGTCACGGCCGTGCCTGCATGATGCGCTCCTTGCAAGCGAGGTTTGCACCATGGAGCTAACAGGCTTTTCTGGGAAGCACTGGGGCTTTGAGCTTCCTAATTATGTTCAAAGGCTGCTGGCAGCACAGCTCAGACGGGGATTATGCCTGCTAGAAGCACAGCACCAGGCCTTGTTCAGAGGCCTGAAAGTGCTAATTGACTTTAGGTCTCACGTCGCTGTTGAGAGCCCGCTCCATGCAGCCCAGTCCCTCCTCCTGCTCCCGCTCTGAACCCGCTGCATGTGGTTTGAATTTCTTCTGCAGAGAAAAACCTCCTTTCTCCTTGCCCTGGTGTCATCTTACCCTGGAATTTGGGGGAAATAGAGAGGAGCTTAAATGTTCACAGAGGGACTGCCTCTCCTCTCCAGGAAACAAAGAGAGGGGTGAAAGTCATCCCACGGGCACCCCCTGCTGATGCCCTGTCCCATCCCATGTTCCTTGGCACAGGGACGTTGGCACCTTCAAGCGGTTCTGCCCATGCCAGCAGGCACTGGGTGGCCAAGCAGAGCACACAGAGGAGAATGCTGGCCGTGCAGCACCACTGGCTCAGCCACAGGGATCCCCTCCTTCAGGATGACAGCAGCCTGCGATGCTGTGGCTGCTGCAGGGAATTGCCCATGGCTCCTTTCTGCCTTCTCCCACTGGATCCTATGCAAAAGGTGGCGTACGTGACACGGCACAGCACGGCACAGCACAGTGAGCCAGCCACCCTGGCTGCCATTCCCAGCACGGAGGGCTCATGGGCTGCGGACGATTGGGAAATCAGTTTCCTCTTCTCCCCGTTACGACACTGCAGTGGGCGCATCCATCGGGAGCTGTGAGGCAGCAGGAAAGTATGAAGGTCAGGGAGGCTGAGGTTTGTATGACGGAGGTGAGCCCTGCCCGAGGCACCCCTCCACCTGCTCATGCACCACTGCCACACGCACCCCGCTCCTTGGTCACAGAGAGGGGAAAAGGGCTCCTCTTCATTCCAGTGCCACAGGCAGGAGGGCTGCTGCCGCAGATCCGGACAGACATATTTTATGAATGTTCCCAACATGTTAACTTACCCTGTTCCTATTCCTGTCTTCTATTTTAAAGCTGCACAGTCTTCTGAAAGTTGATCATCTCCGTTGCTCCAGCACCAGCACCATTGTGACGCGCTTGCCTTGCAGCACTAATGAGCCGGCCCTGCGATTCTCATCACCTCATTAAGGATTTGGCTGCCAGTCTCAGCTCTGCTGCCCGCTGCCTCCCACTTTGTTTGCAGGCTGCAGGACTGGTGTTAGGGGAGCCACTTGCATTTGGCCAGTGGTTTTCAGCACCTAAGAGCCACAGCGCGAGCCAGATGCTAGGGCAGGAATGAGCGGACCAGGCAGTGGCAGCAGGGCAACATGGTTTCTGCAAATACAGCTTCAGTTTAGCAGCAACAAGACACGGGCATGGGCACAGCTGTGGTGAGGGTGGCCTCAGGGCAGGGACACGTGGAGGGGTGTATCCTGCTGGAGGAGCTGCTTGGTCCTACCGGTCTCAGTCCCATGACCACAGCTTCCCAGGACATCCCCAGTCAACGACCATGAGTGGGGGATGCAGGAGGTGGCTCCAGCAGTCCGTACCCCCTCCTGCTCATCCCATTATTGTGGTCTAGCACCAAGCCCATGGGGAAGATCGAGCAGCCCCTGCTGGTGCCTGCATGGAGCTGGAAGCCCTTTTCATACAAGGAAGGGAAAATAAATGAAGCTATAATGCAGATGTCAAGGTGTCATGCAGACCCTGCCGGTAGAAGGAGACCCCAGGTTGGTACAAAAATGGGAGAGGGTCGCAGCCCTCAGCCGGATGAAATCTGTCCAACAACATGGAGCCAGAAAGTCACTGCATGGGTAGGGCTGGATTCACCCTGCTCTCCCAGTGCAGCCCAAATACCAGTGTTCCCCAGAGGCACCAAGGCAAAACCATGTAAAGACAAGCAGATGGATGGATTTGAGTGTATGGAGATGAATGGAAGGATGGATAACAGGTTGGTGAACAGGGATGGAACAAGTTGGATGGAAAGCTTGGTACAAGTCGTGCATGTGTGACTGCTTCCTCTTGTCTCCCCCTGCCCTGGAGCTGGCAGTTTACAGAGCTCAGACACCTGCAGCAGAACTGCAGCCAGCCCAGTGAGCAGCTCTGCGCAAGTGGGGACAGGATTTAAGGTCAGGTTCCTCAAGAAAAGAGATGCAAACTCTGCCAAGGAAAGGGTATTCAGCTGACACAACTCTTGGTGCTCCCCTCATCCACTGAGAGAAGGGCTGTGCCTGGGAGGGACATGTGGAGCTGCACCTTGCTGCTGCTGCCTGTCAGGATGAGCCATTGGGCAGCATGGCAGAACTTCCCACTGCTATGAATCGTGAGCAATGGAAAATCTCCAGCTCCAGTATCTCCTGCTTCTCTCATCAAACCCCAATCGGATGAAGCAGAGATTGCTCAAACTGCCCTTCGGAGAGGATCGGCCTGCCCATATGTTGGACCCGAGCCCCCAGCAGCTGCCCACTCAGGGTACCCATACCCAGATTATGGTGCAGAGTCTGAGTCGGCACCTTTGAGCCCAGCTTCTCAGAGCTTGGGGCAGGGCTCCCGCAGCCTTTCCTGGCTCTTAGGGGCATCAAGGCCTCACAGAATTCATTGTCTTTCGACATTCCCTCTTTTTTTCTTACACATGAGCAAAGCAGCCGTTGGCTGGAACTGAGTCCCGGATGCCCATGATGAAAGCCTGGCTCAGTGGAAACCAGTGGTCACTTTCCTGCAGATTCCCACCTGGCCTGCACGGCTCTGTTAGATTTCATGCCACGAAAGTCTTCCGTGGAGCAGGACCATTCGCAAGAGGTGCAACATTTCCACAGCCACCAGGGAGATGATTCACAGGAACGGGCAGTGCGGAGCAGCAGGATTGGCTGCGGTCAGTTGTTCAGCTTCAGTGATTTCTTGAGGGGGAAATGGAAAGAGTGGACAGAGCAAGTTAATTAATAGATGCATCATGAAGTCAATATGAATCAGAGTATTCCCAAGGAGCTGGAGATCAGATTGGGAAAGCAGCAAATGATGCCTTTCCCTGGCACAGGGCTCCTTTATCCAGATGCTGCTCCAGCCCCCTGAGTCAAGGACTTGCTGATAACACCGGCTGCAGGCCAGGCCACTCCATGGCTGGGAAACTCAGTGGCAATTTTAACAAGAGCTCAGGTGATACAGACAGGGAAAGCAGACGAAGGAAGCATAGGAATAACCCTGTCAGTGGCTCATTGCAGTGTCCTTCAGGTAACGAGGGAAGTGCTCAATTCAGGGGTGCACTTGAACACAGCTGCAGGTTCTTTAGATTTTTATTAACTGGGCAGCCAATGTCGCAACGCTTCTGGTGAGAAAGAGCCCGGGCTTAGGGAGCAGGAGCCGGGCAGCAGGCAGGAACCGGCACACGGACACCAGCGAGCCCTGCCACATCCACGGGCCGCCCCCGAGAGGGAGCGGCGATGCAGCCCTACACGCAGAGCTCGCCCGGTGCACGCAGAAGCACCGCACTTCTCACGGAAATGCCCGCTCTCCCAGCCCCAGCGGCGGCCATTTCACCTCAGCCCCCATCCCCCCTCCCAACGCCTCCGCCGGGCGCTGCACAGCAGACGGGAGCCCCCTAGTGAGGGCCGGCCCGGCTCAGCCCAGCTCGGGGACGCGGCTCCGGCCCGGCCCGGCTGTGCGAAGGGGAGGGGAGGGCCCGGCCTGGCCGCGCCTGCTCGGTGCGGAGCGGCCATGGCGGGGTTGGAGCTGCTGTACTGCTCGGCTCAGGCCGGTATCTCCTGCCCGCAGGATGCGTTGGTTTGCGGGATCCACTGGGAGCTGATCCAGCACGGCTACCGCTGCCTCGGCGCCGGAGAGCAGGTACGGGCCGTGCAGCACCGCCGCTAGGCCCCGCTAGGCCGCGCCGATCCTCGGCCTTTCCTAGTGCCGCTCGCCGCCTCCGCGCGGCCCAACCCGGCAGGGACGTGTGGGCACTGCAGGTTGTGCCGGTACCGGCGGGACCTGGAGGTGTTGCTGCTGCGGAGTGTCGTTGGGGGTTCCCGGAAGTGTGGTGCTTTGGGGAGGCTGTTGCTGCGGGGATACAGGTGCTGAAGTGGGGATCGGGAGCCTGGAGCGGTGCTGGGAGATGCCTGCCGTGGGTTGTGGTGGGCTGCAGGATGCTGTTCGGGCAGAAAAGCTCCCCGCGACCAGACGGCTCCCCGTGCTCGGGAGCTTTGGGGTGACAGGCAGCAGGGAGCAGCATCTCCTGGTTTGGGTCTTTGTTGCCTTTTACTCAGCAGGGGATGGCTGTGTCCCCTCCTGTTCTAGCTGCTAGCGGGCCTTACTGTCCTGTCTGCCTTGCTGTAGCCAGGTCCTGATGAAAGGAAGTCAGAGCTGCTGCCCGCTGGCTGGGAAGCCAACAAGGAGGTGTATACACTGCGCTACAAGTCCACAGACGATGCACAGGAACTGCTGCTGAAAGCCATTGCGGTGGAAGACAGCATGATCCTTAATGTCATGGTGAGCACTTGAACTGATTGCTACAGAAATTGGAGTCCTTTCAGATGCAGTGTCTGCTACTGTCCAAAATGTGTGAAAAACAGTACAGCCAATTTCTTAAATGTTTTGCTGCTATTTGTTCTGCCTTACACCATCATCTGTCCCTGAGAGATGTGACCCAGCTGGAAACTAGTCAAACACAGCCTCATCTGGCCATGGATACAGTCTTCCTTGCACTCTGGCCCAGTGTCCCTTTATGTGCCACTTTTCCAGCTGAGGATGTATTTTCACATCACTTCCCAACAAGCATATGGCTAGGACGTTTTTGCTCCATGTCACTTCTTCCTGACTCTGGCTGTCATGGGATTTTGGTCTTTCACCTTCACAGCCTGGGCTGGGGAAAACGAGCAGGGAGAGTTTTGCTGCATGTTGTGGTGTTTTGTTTTTTTTTGCTGCTGGGGATTTGGACACTGCACAGAGACATGGACAAGAAGCATGCAAGCTTGTTCTTCATGTCCTGATCTCCCTACCAGTGGCTCTGCTTGCTCCCTCCCTCAGTCCTCGCTCTGCGTGGCTGCTAACACCATGCTTCTCCTGTCTTTACTAGGATCGTCATTCTCAGAAGGTGGCAGACGTGACCTTGGCAGTGGCTGACTACATCAACCCAGAGCACCTGAATGATTTCCACAAGTAATCTCAGTTCTCTGACATTTTCTGCAGGAGAAAAAGTCTCACCAGCGTGGGGAGGGGGGCGTATGGGATCAGAGATGAGGTTAGGAGGAGCCTGGAGGACTCCTCTCTCCAGTGCAAATCCAGGGTGCCAGCTGGGTACATGATTTGTGCCAGAGATGCCAAAAGAATGTACATCCTCTCACTACCCCATCCAGCACCTTTGTGCCTGAGTGCCATAGTCTGTCTGTCCCACCAGCTTGCCTCTCATCCCTGCAGAGTCTATAAGAACATGGAGGAGTTGAGGACAAGGATTGCTTCAGGTATCATCGGTCCTCTGGGAGTCCCCACAGAAAAGGTCAAGAAGGAGTCCCAGGCAGAGAAGAAAGATCCTGTCTCGCCCCAGGATTATAACCCTCTTGGGATCCCACCCCGGCACCCTGCAGGCACAAGAGCACCATCATGGTGAGTGAGCAGCGGGTGTCCACTGAAGGTCCTGGCACAAACTTTATCCCTGGTCCCATCTTGCACAGATGGAATGGGGAGTGAAGGGGATCGAAATCCTCCCCACCTGTTCTCAGGCTCACTGACTGCCAGCTTTCATTGATTTAGGCTGTTTGCTGAGGGATGGGATGATGAGTTCAGGAGCTAGTTTTGCCCTACTTTGGAAAGATGTTGGGTGGAAGGAGGGAAGCCCTGCTCTGTACTGCTTGAGGGACCATCAGGGCTTGGGGGCTGGTGGAGCAGAAACAGCAGGGGCAAGGACAGTGCTGTTGTATGTGGCAGGTGCTTCCCTCTGTTCCCCCACAAGCCTTTGGCTGGAAGTCAGAGACACTGTGGTGGCTCTGCTGTGGCTACTGCCTTACATGTCAGCTCCTGTTTCTTTAGCCCCACTGCTGTCTGCTTGAGCTTAGGTTGCACGATACTCCTTCCAGGAGTGCAAGGACAGTCGTTGTGTTGTTGGCTGGAAACTGCATGAAATCAGCCCTGCAGTGAAAGTCTTGTTCACTGTGCTGTTTCAGGCCCTCTCCTTTGAACCCCTTCGCTGTTGGTGGGCAGGACCTGGACCCTTTGGGGTGAGTATGGCTAAGGGAGGTGGTGCTTTGCATGTCCTGGGAGCATCCCCAGCTCTGCCCTTCACTGAGAGACCTTCCCTGAAAACAGCTGTCGTTGGCTCAGGCATTGAGCAAAGTGTGTCTGAGTGCGGGTGGCAGTGGAACAGTTCCTCATTACAAATTGCAAAGGAGCAATTGACAGTTGCTAAACCTCAATATGGTTCTAATATCGTAATAAGATCCCGTCGCTTGCTTAGATGATAGGTTGCAATCTGCGTCTGTTTAATAATCAGCCTGTATTCATTTAACATGCACTAATTCCTTCAGTAAATCAAAGCTGAATACATCGTTAAGTGAATGTAAGTCTCTAATTTAAAATGGTACCAGCTGCTGCATTTGCAGCCCAGCAGTCTGGAGAGGCTTAAAGTTGAGTCCACAGATGCCCGAGTCCTGATTGTGAGCCTCCAGGCTTTTTGGGGCACTCGAGCAGGGATGCTGGAGAAGGCCTGAGTGGAAGCCAGGCAGTTTGGGGGACTGCTCTTCCCAAATGCATGTCTGGATTTTTTGATTTGGTTGGGCAAGAAGGACCTGTCATCTGCCATTCCAGATAAAAGCACATCTTCAGACACAAAACAGTCCTTGGAGTTGTTGCAAAGCGCCTTGCAGCTCAGGGGAGTCCTCTTTAGAACAGCTCTCCTGTGGGGATCACATTTTTTCCCTCTTGCAAGACTTGATTCTCTGTGAGTTTGGCCAGCTAGAAATGTCCTGCCCTGCAGGAAGGAGAAGGCTGGGTGACTGGAAGGAAACCTGATAGCATGAGGAAAAGGGGTTCAGTTGTGGGGGGGACCCTGTTTCTCCCACTGCCTCCAGCTCTTCATTGGCAGTTTCTCTGCAGATGACACAGAAATGATTGTAAGTGATAGCAGATTTGTGTGCTGACACCTGCCAGCACTGGGGCTGGAGACCCAGACTTCCAGGCATATGCTCATGGGGCCTGGCTGTCCTGGGGCGCCGTGGGCAGCCAGCCTGGAGTAATGGAACTCATTAGTGCAGTTGTTAATGACTCGTATGATGGCAGCGAGATGGCAGCCAGAGACTCCAGCTGAGTTTGCAGAAAGCCGACTATGAGGAATGGCACTTGCAGAGTGGAGCAGCTCTGAGGAGCCGCCACGGTCAGCAGATGACTTCCAGGCAGTGCTTTGGAAAGGTTTGCAGGGTCTGCAGGCTCTTACAACACTGTGCTCCCATAGGGCAGCAGGGATGGGGCTACGAGTGGCAGTGATGACCAGCAGGTCCAATGCACGGTCAGCAGCCCGCTGGGGACTTAGCAGCCATGGTTTGTGCTCTGCCTGGATCCTTGCAGGTACTTGAGGGAAGAAGGAAGCTGCTGCTGTTGCTTCCTTCTGCATGTCCCCAGCTAGAATAAGAAGTTGCAGATATGGTGGTGCCTTGGATCTGGATGTTTGCTCATGCCCTGCATTAGGTGTGTGTGCTGCAGCCATAAGACTCCCATCTCAGTGTAATGTTAAGCTGCAGTTTACGCCCTGCGCTGAGCACGTGTTGTGCTGCAGCATGGGGAAGTGCAGGAGGAGCACGTTGCTTTTCTGTGCCAATCTCATCTCATTTGCTGCCTTTCCTCTCCCCAGAGGTCGGAGTGGTGGAATGATCGTTGATCCTCTCCGGTCTGGATTCCCACAGCCTGGCATTGACCCATCAGCAGGTCTCCCCGGCCGCCTTCCCCCAGGAGCAGTTCCACCAGGAGCCAGATTTGACCCCTTTGGCCCCTTAGGGGCTGGTAGGGCCGGGTAGGTGTTTGGCCATGCCTGAGCTGCCACTGCAGCAAGGATCACAGCATGCTGCCAGTCTGCCTCTGCTCTGCTGCTCCTTCCAGGGTTGTGCTCTCGTTCCGGGTTTGACTTTGTTCTAAATTCCTTTCTAGGCCAGATCCCGACCACCTCCCACCTCCGGGCTATGATGACATGTTCATGTGAGGAGTCACCGAGTGGTTTCTCAGCTAGCTGCAGCCGGAGCGGTTTCCTGGAGTGAGGAGCACTTTCCCCTCTTCATTCCCTTCTTTGGTGGACTTCGATCTTTTCAACAGTGATTTTCTTCTCCCTGCTCAGGGCTGCGCTCCTGTGTTTCAGACTGGCTATAAAGGTTTCCATATGCACAGAACAAAAGAGGAAGCAGTAGATTCATTTCTTTCTCTGCTCCTCCAAGGGTAGCTGGCCATGGGTACGCAGCAGACATGGGCCTGCCTTGTGCCAGAGCAGTGTCAGGAGCAGCGTGGTGTGCTGAGAGCAGCCCTGGGCTTTGAGGTTTCTCCTCTCCTTCTCCAGGGTGGCATAGCTTTTGCTGCTGGGATTATGCATACAGTCAGTGGTAAGGAAGGAGCTGGCTTCTTGCCACTCCTGTGCTGGGGAGCTGCAATGGCCTCGCTGAAAGCTTCAGCTGGAGAAGGCTTCCCATGCATGGTGGTTTCTCTCTTGCTCTTTATCCAAAGAGTGCTGATCAGTACAGAGGGCTAAAGCCCATCTCATAGGGTCTTTGTGGGCAGATCCCCAGTAGAGGCTCAGGTGGGCTTCTGCATGGGCATGCACACTGAATGTGAAGGGCTCCAACAGCAAAGCCTTTAACATGGATGGAAAGAGACATACAGTGAATTCCTGGCATTATCTGGCCCCCTGTAGCCATGCTGTCCTTCAATCCTGGGGATGTGTGCCAAACCCACAGGCAGTGTGGAGAGCTGCCTGTTGGGCATCGTGTTGGTTGGGGTGGAACAGGAGGCTTGGGTGCCTACCTGAACTCTGGGTCCAGCACAGTCTCTCTGTGCCTGGTGGAGCTGAAGGATTTAGGGCTTTGCTTTGCAGCAGGTTTATAGGAACATGTTTCACTGCTGTCAGTCCTATGGCCTGAGACATGAGACCTGTGTGGCTCTGCCCAGCTGGACTCTGTTGCCATCACCAAACAGCTTGTGGAGGAAGGACAAGACCTGCATGAGTCATAGGATTCTCAGCTCTTTCTGGAACCCCATCCCTTTCCTGCAGCTCCCCCTGTGTCAGATAATTTTGGGGCTGGAGCCCCCCAGGAGTTCAATACAGTATTTTCTTCTCGTGATTTGATTTCTTGGAATGATGTTCATGAGTTTGAAATAAAAATCTGACAACAGTGTTGTGTTGGCAGTTGTTGGGGGTGACCCCCCTGCCCCAGTTGGCCTCCTCATCTCCCCCCACAAGAAGAGGAGCCCCAGAGCTGCACTTAGGAGCTCTGTTCTGTCTGTGCTTGCCCTATCTGGGGTGGTGGGTTCAGGTTGGGAGCCTGCTTTGTTCTTTCCCTTCTTTCCTAGCAGCAGTGCTTTTCTGAGATGATGAGACTGTATTAAGAAAATTAAATGGAGAATGGCCCAGCCCTTGTTTGGCTGTGCTTCTGGTGGTAATTGGCTCTCCAGGGCACTGAACACCGTTGTTACACTGCATGCAGCTGCATAGGCATAAATAAAGAAGGGGAAGTGCTCCCCTCTCTCCCTTTTCCCCTAAGGCTTTTCCTTTTAAACCCCTTTTGCCTACAAACACGGCTTGATAACAGCTGAGTTGCAGCGTGTGGAACCTCAGACTGTGTGCATGTAGGAGGGGGAGGACTGGCCATAGAAATTTGGCTGAACTGGAGCAAGGTGAGGCTCTTGCTGTGTCCCTGCTGTTCTCCCAGCTCCTGGGCAGCCCCGACCTTGCTGTGTGAGGTTGAGATGCACGGTGCTGCAGGGAGAGGAAGCGGTTCTGCCTTATCAGAGAGGCTCTCTGCGGGAGACAGCTGCTTTCTGCTGCCTGCATTAATCATGTGCTGCAACCTTTCAGGAGGGAGAAACACAGCCTGCTTTGATGGGGCTAATTAAAACGATCCAGCGCCAGGAGAGGCTGTGTCGGGTCTTGATAAACAATCTTTTGTCTGCAGCTCTTAACCCCAGTGGGTTTGCAGTGCCTTGCAGCTTGGGGGAGCAGGTGGGAGAGGAGGGGATTGAAAAGAGGAAGAGCACCCTGCATGGAGCTGGGGTGGCTGTGGGCTCGTGGCTGAGCCTTGGGGCTGCTGTGGTCTCTGCTGTCTGTGCTCAGAGAGCAGAGGTGCGGGAAGATGTGGATCCTGCACCAAGCATGGCCAGCAATACCAGCACTAACATGAGTGACTGAAGCTGTTAGCATGCAAGGGAGCACAGCGGTTGGTGCATCCTGAGCTCATTTTATGGGGAGTTGTAAAGAGTGGTTGGGACTGGAGCGTGTGATCCTGGCACAGGCACAGCCCTCGCTCCTCCCGCAGTGCCAAGGAGGTGCTTCCACATCGCAGTTGAAGAGAGGCACTGGATTATTGGCAATGGCTCCACGTCCCTGGAGAGTCCTTCAGGCCATCTGCCAGCCCGCCCAGCCAACAGCACCTGCCTCTCATGCTCCCCATGGCAGAGCCCTCGTTCTGCTAATTACCCTGCGGACGACGCTCCGAGCCAGGATCCTGCACGGCCCGTGGATGGTGCAAGGGAAGAACCATGGATATTGCACAGATGGGAAAACAAAGCAGCCTCTGTTGTAGAGGAGTGAGGGAGGTGTATGGGGCCTTTCCCTCCCTCACAGAGACACTCCAGGACCCTGAAGATGGATGCTTAAGAGCTCTGCGCTGAGCCAGCTTCTCCATTGGAAGCTGGAGATGTGCAGAAATGCAAGGTGCTCTCCAGTGGGACGGGTTTCACTGTGCCTCCAGGGCCACAGGGACTTTTCTAGGGGTATCCCAAAGCTGCCCCAACCCACCCGTTAGCAGCCGCAGAGCCCAGGGTGTGACACGGTGGGGCTGAGGCCTCATCCTGTCCACACTGCCCTGCCCCAGCCCACCTTGCTAGGGCAGATTTGTCTCACCACCTGATCATGTTTTGGGTTGCTTCCTAAATAAATCATCGCTTTGGCTCGATGTTTTCAGCCTGCTGCACTGCTCTCCTCTGGTCCCACTGCTGCTCCTGTGCAAAATCATTCTCCAGTCCTACAGGTCTCAGTGGGGAGCCTCTTTAATGGCATTCATTCCTCAACACACTTCATTCACCTTAAATATTTATATTTCAATCCAGAGGATTCTCCCCCACTCCTCCAGGCCCTCCTTAAGGGACAGCACAGCAATCTGCTGGCACAGCAGTAACAGCCTCCTTCCATTAACACCCCTCCAACAGCCCCACATTAACACAAAGGAGAATTTCTTGTGCCCATATAATGCAGGTGTTCAGCAGATGCAGCCTCCCAGCAGCCTGCGTGAGGCCACATGAGGATTCCAGGATCCAATACTAAACACAGAGCAAGGCAGGTGATACAGGGGTGAGCAGAGGGACGTGTGGCCCTTCACAGCTCTATGGACACCATTGTGCAGAATGGGGATGGTGGCACGGGCTGCAGGCTGTCCCCAGCCAGGGGAGGGGTGGGAACACCAAAGGATGCTATGGGAGCCCTGGAACAAGATCTGGCCCCAGCAACTGTACCACATGTAAACAACCTTCCCCATGTGTTGGGCTGTCTGGAGAGATTTGTCTCCTCACGTTTGAAGCAAGGAATTTATGGGACGGATTAAAAACTGGTGGCAGTTTGTGACAAATACCAGCTTTCGTGGGGCTGCGTTTTCCTATGGGACAATTCCTTGCCTTTCTCAGCATCCTGTGCAGACCGATTTTTTCTCTCCACAGAACGTTGTGCTTTAATGATGCTTCATGTTTAATTCCCGAGATGCAATGTTACCTTCGAGCTGCAGACAATGGCTCTTGTGAGCAGCACAAAGGCACCCCAGTGGGGCAGAGCTGCTTCTCTAAAACAGGAAAAGAAGGAGCACGCTGTGCACGGCAAGTTATCCTCTCTCCTCCAGACAGAGCACCCTGGTTTCTGAGGCCGTTGTGGGGCTGCTGGTGGGATGCTAGGCACGGGGGGGTGTCCCAGCCTTCATTCCGCTCTCGTGGGATGTGAAGGCTGCAGGTCAGGAGGAGGTGGCCCCGTGGATGGCGGTCACATTGAGGTCCCCTTCTCTTCTGCTACGCCGCAGAGTTTTACAAGAAACTATTGCTACGAAAGGTTGCTGATGGCAGAAAATCAGATGCTACATCCCAAAGAGGAGCTCGGCCTCGCGTCCAGCCCGGCACAGGGCACAGAAATCCCACGGGCGTCTCACAATGCCGTCACCCCGTTGCTGGTGGAAGGCGGTCCCGGTGCTGCGGGATGGGACGCCGACCGGGAGAGGCGGGGAAGGTGTCCGATGGCGAAGCCTTCCCGATGGCATCGGTGTTGCGGTGTGGCGAGTGTGCGGGGCTACGATCCGGACCCCTCGGGATGCCGCTGGGGCGGGGGGCTCAGCTGGCTCTCCAGCAGCGCCCGGGACCCCTCGGCCGACATCCGCCGCAGCCGCAGCCGCACGGAGCCGTAGTTGCTCCCGGCACGGCGGGCGGCGCGGGCCCGGCGGCGGGCGGCGGCGGCGGCCAGCAGGAGGGCGGCGAGCAGCAGCCCCCCCAGGGCCAGCAGGGCCAGCCCGGCCACCGTGCAGCGGTCGAGGCGGGCGCGGAGCCGCGCCGCCCTCTCTTCCAGCCGCTCCATCTGCCGCGCCGGTACGCTCGGGTCGGGACGCGCCGCCCGCGGCACGGCCCCCGCCAGGACCACCAGCGCTGCCCCGCTTAGCGCGCAGCCCAGCGCCAGCGCCAGCCCCGGGCCCGGAGCCGGGCCGAGCCCCCCTGGGCCGCCGCCGTCCGCCGCCGCTTCGCCCGGGCTCCGCAGCTCCGCCGCCCGCGGGGACGCCATGGAGCCGCCGCCCTGCGAGGAGAGAGGTGAGAGGCGGAGGGGCTGCATCCCCCGCACCGTCTGCCCCAGCCGGGATGCACCCCCTCCTGTCACCCCCAAACCCGGCCTCCGGAGCGAGCTGCTCCCGCCCGATCCCCCGAACCCCAAGGACCCGCGTCTCCAAACCGGGCTGCTCCCTCCCTGCCCCCATCAGGCCGAACATCCCCAGCCCCCGGGACCCACATCCCGAATCGGGCTTTATCCCGCTGGTTGTTCCCCCCCCTCCCTCCCTCGCTCCCTCCCTCCCTCGCTCCCTCCCTCCCAACCTACCCAGGGAACCCTTGACACCCCCCGGGCTGCCTTCCCCGATTCGGGCTGTCCACCCCGCTCCACATCCCGGACCTGCCGTCCCCTCCTTTCCCCCGATTTCCTTCCCGCACCGAGACGCCTCTCCCCCCGCTCCCCGCACCTAGCTGCGCTCCCTCTTCCTCGGTCCCAGCCGCCTCCCCGGTCCCGCCCCGCCGCTACCCGCACCGAGCTGCCCCCCCCCGGCCGCCTACCCCCGCCGGCTCCCCGGTGCCGGTGCAGCCGCGGCGGAGGGTGGGGAGGGCGGTGGGACCCCGCGGTGCTCCCGGCGATGCACGCACACACGTGCACACGTAGCGGCGGCTGCCCCGGGGGTACACACGTGCACACACGTATGCATACACACACACACACACGGTTGCACACCGGCACCGCCCGTGCAGCGCATCACCTGCAGAGGAGGGATCCCGAGGTGGGGAGTTTGCAGATGGAGGGGGCTAAGCAGCACTGCAAAAAGCACGGAATGTGCCCCAGGGGATGTCCATATAGGGTGCCGGCCATGCACCCCCAGCCAGCCCCACTGGGGCCATAGGACAACATCAGGCTGCGGTCTGCAGCACAGAGATCCCCAGCACTGCATTATTTATTTCCCTTTTCCCACTGCCTCTGGCTGCACGCGCTCTGCTTTTCTTTGACCTGAAACTGGACCCAGGCCCGAGCCCCAGCAGTGACCTGCTGGCAGGAGCGTGCTTGGAGCCGTGTCGTTAATGAGACGTGTGCTATTCCTGCCTTTGGAGCGCTGCCTGGAGATGGTGGTGCGGATGTAAATCCCGACTGATAGCGGGTGGGCTGCTGAAAGCTGCCAGGAAGATCTGTCCGTCACACTGCCATTCCCTTCAGCACGTTCCCATGCCTCAAACACCTTCACAAGCTCACATATGACAGCGTGAGATGATGCTCAGATGCTGCTGCCGGCACCAGGTGGGCTCATATGCCCATTCCCTGCACCCTGAGCCCCCCAGGAAACAAATCCCGCAGCCACTCTTGGCTCCATGCAACCTACAGCAATGTCCTTCACGATGACATCTTTCTACCACCATGACATCAACAGGGACTTTCTGTGAAGTCTCTGTGAAATTCAGTCAAAACCACAAAGGTTCTAAGAGGGTGCATGGGGGTGCAGACATAAAGGGGTGCACGTGGATTTCTGTGCAGCTGAAGGCTGTTGCACATCCAGGTGCTGGTGAGGGCTGCTCGGCTCTGGCCCTGCTGCTCAGCGGGGCAGTGACAGCTGACAACTTCATCCTTCCCCTCAACACCTTCTGCATTAAACAAATGGTGGTTAAAATTAGCCTCTGGATCATTTTGTAGCCGTTTCCTTCCATGTTTTATTTTTATTTTCTTCCACGTGCCCTTAGGAAGGCTTTCTGCCTGGATTAATTCGTTTCATTTGGCTGATGCTGACCTGCTCCTCCCGAAGCGGGTCCGGGGGTCACCCGCCTCTTTTGCTGCCTTGTGGATGCACACACCACTCTGTTATGTTTTGTTCACAGTGAGGGATGTGTGTGCTGTGTGCCTGTGACCGCCCTGCCGGCTCCTCTCCTGCGCTGTGTCAGAAGGCAGAGTCTTCCCAGCACAGCATCCCTGGGGATGCATCCAGAACTGGGCTGAGAAAAGAACGGGATTAAAAATAAATGTAAGTGCATCCTGACACGTTAACCACATTTAGAGAGGTTTCAGTGCCAACCCACTCGGCGCTCAGATACAAGTAGGTCACAGGACGCAGATTGTCCCGAATCAGCAGGAAAGGATGGATGTGGAGCAGGCGGGCAGGAGGGAGAGGGGATGGGAGGAGAGCTCTGCGCTCTGCTGCCGCTGCCACTCGTATTTCCTTGGGGGGAACAGAAATGATGATGGTTTGCTCCTGAGCTCTGCATTTTGGGGCAACCGGCTCCCATAGTGGCAAGGTACCGGAATGCGCATGGTCTGTGTGCAGAGCTGCTGTGATCCCATGGTTAGATGGGGCAGCAGCCATCAGGAGGACATGACAGATGGATGAGGGAGACGGGACGTGAGAGGGGGTCCTGCACCTTGCTGTGCTGCTCCGCTGCATTCACAGGATGGGTGCTGAGGGATTGGGATGTGCTGCCCCAAACCTGCAGCCCCAAATCCTGCACTGAGCTGATGGGATTGGGATGTGCAGCCCCAAACCTACAGCCCCAAATCCTGCACTGGGCTGATGGGATTGAGATGTGCTGCCCCAAACCTGCAGCCCCAAATCCTGCACTGGGCTGATGGGATTGGGATGTGCTGCCCCAAACCTGCAGCCCCAAATCCTGCACTGGGCTGATGGGATTGGGATGTGCTGCCCCAAACCTACAGCCCCAAATCCTGCACTGGGCTGATGGGATTGGGATGTGCTGCCCCAAACCTACAGCCCCAAATCCTGCCCGGGACTGGTGAGGCTGCAGCATCCCCGGGGAAAAGAGAGGAGGGATGGAGACCGCCGCTATCAGCCTAGGAGCACAGCGAGGAGAGGGACAGCCAAGGTCAGACAACACCGCCAAGACGCAGGACGAAATCTGCGGGAGAGCAGGAAATAAATCGAAAGGAGAGGAGGGGAGGAGGGAGAGGGGCAGGAGGGTGGAGGAGGGATGAGGGCACCGAGGGCGGCAGCGGGCGGGCGGGAGAGCTGTGGCTGCGGGGCCGGGCTGTGCGCGGGAGGGAGAGCGGGCGGAGCCGCCACCACAGCGCCGCCAAGGCGCCGCGCCCTCAGCCCCGCTCAGCCTCTCCTCCAGCCGTGGTAACGCAGCACCGCGGTGATGCCCCGCAGCCCCTCGCTGCCACCTCAGGATCCCCCCGCAGGGCCACATAAAGACCCCGTCCCCTGATGGCAGGGCTGGGCGACGCCGTCCCCTCAGGGCTCCTTGATGCCCTCATGCCATCAAGGCTGACAGAGTCCCATGGAGCCCCATCCCCTCAGGGCCCCACGGCGCTCTCCATCCCCTCTTGGCCCCGTGAAGCTCCCACCCCCTCAGGGCTGACAAAGCCCCCCGTCCCCTCAGGGCCCCGCAGTGCTTTGCATCCCCTCAGGACCCCACAAAGCCCCATCCCTCAGGAGCCTCACAAAGTCCCCCATCCCTTCACGGCCCCACGAAGCCCCCATCCCCTCAGGGCTGACAAACCCACCCCCATCTCATGGGAGGTGCTCCCTCTCACCTCTCACGGTCCCATAAAGCCCCCATCCCCTCGTGCCCTTGCCTCCCATGGCACTCACACAATCCCACCCCATGCCCCCTTTGCCATCCCAACCCCCTCATCCCCATCCCCATGACGTCTCTCCTCGTACCCTCAGGTGCTGTCAGCTCCATCCCACAGCTCCGGCTCTCTCTGAAGCCTCAGCAGCCATTCTGCTCAGGACCTTCGCAGCCCAAGGCAGGAAGGCAAAACTCAGGCAGAGGCACTGCAGGAGTCCCAGCAGACCCACACACCATGTTCTACATGCATTTGCTCGTGAACAGGCGTGGGCCGCTGGCCAAGATCTGGCTCGCTGCCCACTGGGAGAAGAAGCTCACCAAGGCTCACATCTTCGAGTGCAATTTAGAGACTACCATTAAAAAGATCGTTTCGCCAAAGGTATGTTATGAAAGCGGGACAGCATCTCCTGGCGAGCCCTGAGGTGTGAGTGCTGCAGGGAATGGGGCCATTGCTGCTGTAAGCACGTAGTAAGAAGCATTTGTGGCTGCTTCAAAACCAGCGTGAGGCAAATCCCTACTCTGATTTTATTCAGTTCTGACTCAGATATAAGTCTCAATCCCATTAAATGATAGTAATAGAAATGTCTTGCTTGTTATTTTACTCCTGGAGGTCTGTGGAATGTACTTGTCTATGGAATAAGAACATTTTTATTGTAGCATTTAAACTGGGGCCGTGAAGATGACCAGAGGGCTGGAGCACCTCTGCTATGAGGAGATGAGGGAGATGGGGGTTTTCAGCCTGGCTCTGAGGAGTCCTCACTGCAGCCTTCCAGTACTTGGAAGGAGCTTACAAATGGAAGGGGGATCAACTGATAGTGATAGGAGAAGGGGGAATGGCTTGAAACTGTGAGGGGAGATTTAGGTTAGATATCTGGAAGAATTTTTTTGCTCAGAGGGCGGTGAGGTGCTGCACAACTGCCCAGAGGAGCTGTGGGAGCCTCATACCTGAGGCACTCAAGGCCAGGCTGGATGGGGCCCTGGGTGTCAGTGTTGTGCCACTGGGGTCTCCTCAGAGATTTTGAGCTGCAGGTACACAACACAGCCTGGGAACTGACAGGACCTGAGGAAATTGTCTCAAACAAACAAACAAACAAACAAAACCAAATTCAGCCACTACACCAAAATCAAGGGAGAAAGAAAGCTACTGTAAAATTGTACAGAGATATTTGAGGACTATTTTTTGCTGATGTTACAGCAAGTAACTTTTGACATATAATAACTATCCTTGCACTTTCAGTGGACTCTTTCCAGACCCACCGTTATAAGCAGATAAGTACATAAATAAGCTCAATTGGAGACTCTTATAAGAGATTCTGCATGAATCCTTTGTGTATCACAGAGAAGTTGGGACTCCAGCACAGATGCAGGCAGTATCCATGACTCAGTCCTTGGCCTCTCAGTTGCAACTGCATCCAAGAGAACAGTGAGAACATTTTGCACTGTCATTAATTGATGGTGAAGGAGATCTGAGGCTTTCTGCTGGTGCAAGCAGGATTTTTTTTCCCTATGAAAATACCTGTTTGATAGTGTAAATTTTATCATCTGTCTTCCATGGGTTATGATTAATCGAGCATAATTGGTTTGGGACTTAGGCTTCAGCATGGCGATGCTTTGGAGCAGAAGCAATTAGAAACTCCTAGCTCTGAATATTGCTTTGTCTCTGATCCTCTGTCACAGGACAAAGCTCTCTGCAGGTGTGTTTTTACCAGAACTCTGTTACTACTGTGCAGTATTTCCATTTTAAATTGGTTTTTTGTTGTTATTGTTTTTTGTTTTGCTATTAACTGCTGAACAACCTTTTAAACTCATCCAAGTTCACAATAGCTCTGCGCACCTCTGGGCACTTACTGCTGGGAGTGGTGCGGATCTACCACAGGAAAACAAAATACCTCCTGGCAGACTGCAGTGAAGCTCTGACAAAAATGAAGACAGCCTTTCGTCCAGGTAGGGGCAGGACTCTGCACCTTCCCACCTGCATTGCTTTCTGCTTTGTTGACTGTGCTTGTTTCAGTTACGTACATGTCACTGATCTCAGAGGACACTGAATGTATTGGTGCATGCTGCTGATGGTTAATCTGGCTTAACTGAATGCAATTTCAATTTGACTCCTTTAAAAGAAGCAGTATCTTAAATGGTCCTACAAGAAGCAGCTTGAATTCAGCTTCCATTGCTAGATAATTAATTGTCACCGCTGATGACTCCAACAACAGGTCTAAGATCCTGTTAGTGCCAGATCTCACTGTGTTTTGAGCTCTAGCCACAAAGCTAGCAAGAAGGGAACTGAGATGATGGAATCCTTTCCAGAGAGGCTGTGTGTTTGCCATGTTAAGGTGACAAATGGGGAGGCACTGTTGTCTAGAAAAACAGACTTAAAATACCAACATCCATTGCCAGCCTCACTGTCCTCTGTGACCTAGATTGGTTGCAGAATATTGAACACCCACTTTTCAAGGACGTGACTGTGATCAGTTAATATTTGTGAACGTGGAAACCACTGGAAGAATCACTTGCAATAAGTATGCAGTGCTGTTTTTAGTGGGTGCTGTAGCAGCTTGGAGAGGACTGTGCAGCACATGAACAGAGGGCAGTGGTCACAGCTGCAGCAAAGGAAACTCCAACTAGCTGCAGGAGGGGAACAGTTCACACTGGCAGCAGTAAAATGCTGAAACAGGTTGTCCAGGGATTCTGTGGACTCTCCATCATCAGAAATAGTCAAAAGTGATCTAGCTTAAGAATTAATTCTGTTTTGAGCCAAAGCTTGGATTAGGTGACCTTCAGAAATCCCTTCTAACCTGAGTTGTTCCAGCATTCCCTGGCTGCTAGGTATTTGCAGCCAGTTGTTATGATTATTTGATGCTTGAGAATAGTGTCATGTAGACCCTGGATAGAAAAACAAAGCACAGTCACCCACTTGAAGCCATAGTGACTTCACATAGCTGTGCATAAGCACAGTGCTTTTACAGTTTTTCAAGAGCTGTACCAGTGTCCAACAGCAGCATCCTCTTCCCTGTCTCTCTGTAAAATATGGCTCCTAATTATATGCAAATTAAGTATTTTCATTCCACTTTGGAGTCTTGTTGACAAATTGCCCACGCTTTTTGTTCTCTGTGATGGCAACAGACCTTTCTGACAGGTTTACAGTGGGAGGACATTACTTCTATGTGATGGCTGTTTATGTCGTTTCCTTTTCTGTTTCCTTTAGGACTTGTTGACCTCCCAGAAGAGAGCTGTGAGGCTGCTTATCAGTCCATTACACTGCCTGAAGAATTTCATGATTTTGAAACAACTCTACCTGATCTAAAGTAAATTCTCCCTCCTTTTTATTCATTATTTCACTGTTTTCAGATGTAAAAGACATCCTTACAGTTATCTGATCAAGACTTGCATGGGATTGTTTTGATTTGACAACTGATCTCTTCTGAATCCCGAGTTGAACTTTACAGGGCTGCAGTCACAACACTGTGCTTTTGTAGAGCTCCTCCAAGTCCATTTAACCAGCAAACTTGAACAATAAAATATATTGAGCCCCCACTTCCAGATTTTCTCATTTACAATTGTCTGAGTGAACCCTGCAAAGAGATTCCTGTCCTTGGAGGAGGTGTGAAAGCCTGAATGCTGTTGTAACACCGTGGAGCCTGTGGTTTGTAGGCTCAGTGTCGTGCTGTTCTGCTGTGTAAATGCTTTTCAATTCTGCTCCCTTGCTCTTTGGGCCCCGGCTGTTTTATCAGCTCTAGGAAGCTTTGCTTCCAATGAAAAGCCAGAGTGTTTCTTTGGCTTTTTGGAATGGATCAGCACTAATGTAGAAAAAGTGATAAAAGCAGAAGGCTAAGATGTGTTTCCATGCCCCAAAAGAGCCAGGATAGTGGATTTCAACAGAGATTTTCTCTGCACCTCACCATAAATGCAGCTTGAAGGCATCTGTAAGTCTTTAGTATTTTTTAAGTGCAGCTGGGATGTAATACTAGTTATTCCATTTATTCAAGTACTCCAGCATGCCACGTCTTTCTGCCTTTTCTGTCTACCCAAAGAATCCCTATGGTTTGGTGTAAAGATGACAGTGGGACATTAATTCGATGCCTTCTGTGTGACAAGTGCCTGGTAGTTAGCAGGGCCTGAGCGTGACCCAACTCACACAAGCCCAGATTTGTGGCAGAAGAATAGAGAACTAGGAAATAGAGAGAGGAGCACGGGTGCTTCCCTTGTCCTGCAGACATGCCCACTGCTCCTTGAGCAGATTGCTTTCTGGCTGTACGTCTGGATTGCTTGGCACAGAGTGCCAGGTTGGGGATTGCTCTGCAGTCCGTTCAGCTGAATGCTTTCCCCTCATTCACAGACCTCTCCCTACGTAGTGTTTGGTTACAGCCATTCCAGATTCAGCCTCCACTGTACAACCTGCATTGGAGACTGCACAGGAGGCCTGGCTAGCAAAGAAAGCAGCTGCCTGCTTGCTTAGAGGTAGCCCTCATGACCCACAGCCAGCATCTGTTTTCCACATGCTCGTTTTGAGCTTCTAGAGGAAACTCAAAGCAGTGTTTTTTGTGCATCAAATCTTAAATAGCTTGAATGCTGATGGCTTGGGGGGGCCAGTTGTTCTCTCTCCACAGAAATGAGGATCAGGTGGGATGCTTTCAATGCCATAGGAAGCAGCAGTTATCTTCTGGGGTTTTTCAGCAGAATGTCAGGTTTGCAGACTGGTTAGCAACACGTTTTCACAGTCAAGTGAAATGGTGAATGAGTTTCAGTTCATCCTGTATTCTGTATAATGTTTCTTTCATCAGTGCCATTGATGTTGCTGAGCATTTTACCTTGAATCAGAGCAGAGCTGAAGACATCACACTTAAAGAGGATTATGAAAGCAATGTACTTCTCTGTGATAGGAGCTTGGGTGAGAGAAATTGAGAAATTAGAAATATTCCATAAGGAAAAGTATGTTTCATGCAAAACGTTGTACAGTGAGTAATTCATGTGAAAAACCTGTCCCTAAAAGAGCATTTATGTTTGTGCTGACTGCCCTATTGTGGTCTCACACTGAAATTTCCCTGTCAGCACTCTAATTAAGTAATAGAATGTGATCTTGGAAACAGGGAATCAAACCCAGCGTTTGGCAGTAGATGAAATTGACTTTTGACGTGAGGCACGGGACGTCCTACAACCTTTGAAAGCTAGTTGAAAAACTCAGGAGGTGGAGAAATGCACGTTTCCCATAGAGGCGTACAGGAGGAGCCTGACACTGTCTGTGTTTGTCCAGACGAGGAATCAGATGCGCTGAGGAAACAGAGCTGCTTCGATGTGAGCCTCCTGGTGAGCAGCTGCAGCCTCGTGGCCGATCGCAGCTCTGCAAGCGTGAGTGGAGACCCGGCTGCTGTGCGTGAGGGCTGGCGCCGCTGGGAGCAGGACTGCTTCGGGGATGAGGAGGCTGGTGCAGACATGATTGGTAGAGAAACAGAATCGCTTTCTTTCAAAATGTTTTTTTATTACCGCAGGGGAACAAATGAAACGGCCTGAAAGTCGTCGTTTGCAAGCAGCAATTCTTTCTTCTGTTTTTATGCTGTGTTTTTTGCAGCTTGTCACTGTATCTGTGATCACGTAGATGTCACTAAGTACAACCTAAAGATTTTAGGGCTTTTTTGGAGTTAAATGCTTTTGATTTATATTAATTATTGAGTAATTTGGTTTATATTTATTATAAGTAACATTAGGCTACGTCAGGCTACTGCATGACAACTACTGCTTAGAATGATTCAACTGTGTGTTTTCTGTTTAAGAAATCCTGCTGAGGGATGAACAAAATAGCCTAACTAATGGCATTCTTGATATGGAAGAAGAACTTCCTTTGTCACACGACCTGCAGGAGAGCAGCACAGCAGGTGAGTTGGCAGCACCTCCTGCTCACGCCTCACGTGAACTCTGCTCCTGTACCAGTGCCTCAGTTACTCCCATTCAGCTCTGTGTGCCTGGATCAACACCCAGAGCCCTTTTCCTTTGTTAGTTTCCTTTCCTTCTTTCCTGGTGTGTGTCATTCACCATGTTAGGTATAATTTAATTGGACCTAGGAATTCCAGACACACAACTTGACAGCGCTTAGAAACACAGGTGCATGATATCCTGAGATCCACACTGCAGCTTAGGCTGTAATGTCACTTCTGTAGGGAAAAGGAAGCAGAGCGGAGTAACTTTGAATGTTACCTGCCAATATCACTTCACATTTCAGCCACAAGTGACTTTCAGTCATTCACACAGGTGTTCTAAGCCTTGTTTCGGTTTGGTATCGCTCTGCTGATACTCAGTTTGTCTCACTGCCTGCCCTAACAGGGTCTTGTGTCAGCAGAATGTAAGCAGCAACAGTGCAGATGCAGTGGTTCAGGTCACTGTGATTACAGACTGAATCAGAGTTTGCAAATTCTGAGCTTTCCTTTGCTGTCTTGAATGTTGTGAGCTGGAGAATTCATTCCATCCTGACAAGGTTGTGATCTGGATCTTTTGCTGGGTGTTCTTATAGCCAAGTCCAAGCCTGCAGACACTGCAGTGAAGACAGAAAGTCATCTCATGAACGACACGATGCTTTTGCCTAAAGAAGAAGAAGGGTTTGTGCTTGAGCCAGTTGATGATACAGGTCAGAACTCCATCAGTTTCTTGCTGGCTGTTTGCATTGCTGTGTTTGGTTTTCTCCTAGTTAGTGTAAATATTTGCAAAACATTATCTTCACTTTTGTTTGCTCCTGCTGTCAGAGTTCTGTTCTATGCTCATTCTCATACAAAACCAGGTTGTTGGGTATTATCTGACCTGCCCAGTTCTCTGCTTACAGCTCCTTCCCCATACCAAACCAAATGCTGCTGCTCTGCAGCTCTGCTGGCAGTGCTACCAGAAGTTCAGCTGAGCTTTTGTTGCCAGTGACAACTCCACGATCCCATGTGTGTAAAACCACAACCTTATACTCTGAGGCTTTGGGATCTCTTGTCTGTATTGAGATTAAAAAAGAAAAATGTCTCCTTTCATCTGTGTGTAAATCTAGGTCTCAGCCATTCTGATGGTGGCTGGTAGCACACGAACGAGTTCATACTGATGATATTTAGAATACTGGCATTTTCCAGCTTGCCAAGACAAAGTTGAGGAAGCTACAGTTGTACAGCCCATCAGCAGCTCTGTTCTGTGTTTACAATCCACATCTCAGTCTAACTGCCAAAGTATTAAACTGACAAATACAGATATTAATTATAAGCTAATGAAACCTATTGAGTACACTGGGAGTTCTTGGAACAATTAATTCCTGGTGGATTAAAGATAGCCTGCTCAGTCCCGTTCACATATCATGTGTTCTCATTAAGTCACCGTGTTCCTGATTCCTTAGTGCAGTATTCATGTCTCCTGTAATTAAACACCTCTGGGTTTCCTGTACAAGAATACAGAGAGGAAGCTTTACAGACACTTCTGGGGGAACAGGCCATCCTTTTCAGCTCTGTGAAGTCAGGAGGTCTCCAGCTGTCCATTTACTCACACTGGTTCTCTTCACACTTAAGTTTTCTGTGGATGGCACCTTATTTGTGAATGCCTGCTCTGTAATGGCTGTTGAAAAACAGGCCTCCATCAGAAACAGGAGGAGCTGATCCTTTTCAGCTTTGACTATTGGAATTCCAAACAGTGAACATGAGGCTGAAGGGGACAATTAGCTGAGGGTCCTCAGCTGTCCCCTTCTCTGCTAGTCAGCACTGCAGGTAGGTGTGCCTGCAACAGAGGCCAAGGATCACAGGTTGCTAACAATGGGAGGAACCTTTTGTGGCCATCTGTGTTCTGAGGTCAATGCTTTTTTATTTTTTGAATGTTTGATCTCTTTAGATTTCAACCAGAGGAAAAGCAATAAAAGGAAGAGGAAGTTGCTTGTGGATGCAGACAAGCAGCTCAGCTGCCATGCTATATACCACCAGCTTAACAACAGCCTGGGCACCCTTGTTGCATTAGACCTCGCACCTCCAACTAAACAAACAATGATGTGGAAAGAATCAGGAGGAGTGGAAACGCTCCTGTCCCAGCCTGCACAGCTTTTGTTTCATGCTGAGCTGCAAATGGTAAAGGTTTCTTCCTTGTTGGTTTGTGTGCCTGTGTGTAGGTGATGGGACTGTTGCACATCCAGGATGGAACTGCCAGGGGTTTGCACAGCATTGCTGGAAGTATTGTGTCACAGCTCCGTTCCATTGGACACCTAATGATTATTTGCATGCTCATCACTAATTGCTTCAGCAGAAAGACCATCTGTGCAGCTCCTGGCTTCAATCTCCAGTGCTCCAGCAAGTTAAAAATGATCAGGACAGCTTGCCTTTCAGGTGCTCCACAGGTTCTGGTCGCTGTGTCCCATGGGTGAGCAGGGCAGAGCAGAACACCCCTTGCATGCTTGTAGACCTTAATGCTCTTTTTGTGCAAGGGAGAGAGATTTGCTCCATGGAAATGCATGTGTCAAATCCTTCCATGCCCTGTGTGCTATCTGACAGGTCTTTTGAAGAAGTTGCACGTTTAGGAATGATGATAAAACAAAGAAAGCTCGACCTGTGTGCAAGGAGGTGGAGAAAGGTGCAGTGCTGGCCTGGTGCTAATTGCACTGCGTTCTCTCTGTTGGATCTGCAGGCAAACAGCTCAGCAGGTTCCATGGGGCAGAACAGCTTCACCTCTTGGAGTCCAGATGCACAATTAGAGCTCGTTCCTTAGCTGTTCCTATGACATTTCTTCATAGAATTTGCTGCCAAAGGGCCATTCCTTTTTTAAAGGTGCAGATTTGAAATGACCCAATGCAAATCTCTAAATTCTGGGGTGATGATTAACGTGCATCTCATCTTCATACCTCTGCTTTGATGCTTGCAAATAATGTAACACTGTATTCTGACAGTAAACAAATAAAAAATAATTGCTTTCAGTTCTTTGCAAAATGCTTCAAGAGAGGTAGATTTGAAATGAGAAGAAATGTAACACAGATGGAGATAGAAGAAGCAAAGGAGGAGCAAGATGCCCCAGGTAATGTTTTAATTCTGCCACAGCAGAATTACTGTTAGCAAATGCTCTCTATTTTATGTGATGTTTCAGATGTGCACAGCGTGCAGCATTCTACAAATCAAAGGTCAAAACGTTTCAACCATCAACAAAACTGGCTGTTTTAATTACAAAAATACTTGTTTGGCTTTTTTAAGGGCAGGTGAGCAGTGGCTTCATCTTGAGCCTTGTGTTTCTTTG
The DNA here is from genome assembly GCF_026119805.1 of Tympanuchus pallidicinctus. Classification (NCBI taxonomy): domain Eukaryota; kingdom Metazoa; phylum Chordata; class Aves; order Galliformes; family Phasianidae; genus Tympanuchus; species Tympanuchus pallidicinctus. Next base: position 4,059,453 of record NW_026294722.1, read on the forward strand.
TCAATACAGAGGTGCTGATAACAGATGAGTCGAGTTACCTGCAGGAGTTGGACTGCTCAGAGGCTGAGGGAAAAACTGGCAATGATTTGTTTGCCCTGGCAGCATGGAATAGCAGCAATGGAACTGTGAATGGCTTTGGTGAAACCCTGGTGAGTGGTTTCCTTCTGTTCTGCAGACCCAGGTGTACTTCCTGGCTCCATTTTGTGCTGGGGTTCCTTTTCAGACAGGTGAAGAAATTGTTAACGTAGGTTTGCAAAGCCTCTCACTTCAGGAAAGTTTATTTAGGAGCATTTTGGCAGGCTCTCACAACGAGGGAGCTGCCTGTTAAAATGTCTGTTAATTGGTATATATTACAGTGTGATCACTAAGTATGGCTGGAACCTGGATATCAACCATAGCCTGTTTGTAAAGAAAAGATGCTTTTTCATTTCTAAAGATGGTGATGCTTATCTTTGGTGTCAAAAGTTGAGAAAAGGCTCGAGCAATAACAAATTATGTAGTTCTGCCATCTTTAATGTGAAAGGGGGGACTTAGGAGTATAGGAAGTCCTTGAAGTTGACAGAGAATGACAAAACTGGACTTGATGGCAGGAGAACATTCAAGGCTTGTGCCTAAACGAGGGTAGATCCCACGTGAGAAGAGGTGTGGTAGAAACAGCAGCTGTTAAACTGTTCTGGAAAGTATCTGTAACAGTGAACTGAGCAGAATTGTTGTCACACAGCACAGTAATGCCTAAATTGCAGCACCACTTGATGCACCTCCCTGTTCTGACAGCAGGATGAAGCTGCTTTCTCTGAGAGCTCCGTGCTGGTGGATAATTCAACGGGCCGAGAAGCTCCAGTGCAGCAAGCTGAGATAACACACGTGTGTATGCTTACAGCTGGCAGTTCTCACACTGCAGAACAGCATCATTTCACAGGAATATTTCTTAAAAATAGTTACAATTCCATGAATTTACAGCGGGTTTTGGTGTGCTACCAATTTTTGACACGTTTCTCTTCTAACTTTCCGTTGTATTTCCCATCAAGGAGCGAGAAGTGGAAAATAAAGACAACGAAGAGGTTCAGTGGAGCAAAAGAACTCTTCAGGTGTTAAAAACCTTACAGGTAAAAGTGCTGGATTTTGAAATTAGAAGCCCAAACCAGGTATTGATTTCTATTGGGCCGTTTCAGAAAACCTCCTGCTTTCACTGCGTAGCATCACTGTGTCATATGCAGAGTGTAACTGCATTCTGTGGGGTGTTGGTGGAGGAAGCCAGGATTCTCAGTGCCTGACATCATGTTCACTCTCCTACAGCTGCTGGAATTGCTGTGGAATTGGATTGGAAATGCTCTGCACTTTTGTTTGCAGTGCTTGCTGTAGCACTGATATTTTGTTCTCTCCAGCATCCCCACAAAGCCCAACTTCCAAGCACCTGCAGGCTTGCAGGATCTCTGCCATGCATCGCAGGGTGCCTTCATTTGACTGCTCAGCTGCTGGAGCTCTTCCTGAGATGAAGGCTATGGAAAAGCGTGGGGGTTGTGCTGCAGGTGGTCACCCCTTCTCTAAAAGGTTTTAATGCCCCAGAGCTTTCAAGATGCTTCAACACGAGCAAGGCAGGCAGGGCTTATCCTGCCTTCCTTGCAGAAGGAACTTTGGGGCTGGTGAAGCTGTGTGATGCCACATGCTGTGCTCCCACCAGCAGGAACGTGGCAGGCAGCCTGGGCTGTCCCAGCACTCAGTGCCCAAGCCCTCACTGGGTCTCCTCGTTGCTGAGCTTCTGCCAAAGCAAAACTCACCAAACCCTGCTCCCAAGCCTGGCTTTTCCCCACTGCCTGAGTTTGGCTCCGCAGCCTTCTTGGTTGTTTAATGATGTGAACATCTTTAAAAGGTTCTGTGCAACACCTGTAAAGAACTCCGTATGTATATGTGCAGCCATTAAAAACCAAGCAACAATAGGGATGAGTTAGCTGGAACTGGAATTGCCTGTGGTGTGGCTGGTGTTCTGCATCCCAAGGACAGGGCATGCAGTGACTTTGATTGCTTTGCATCACGAAAACCATTACAGGTAGGCTTCCTCCTGGGCTCCAGTGCTGTTTCACTGAGTTCAGTGGAGCTGTGGGCATGTGTAGATGTTAGTAACGTACGTAGGTGCCAGCAGTACTACAGCAATCAAATGTGAAGAGCCACTGTGTGAGTGTAAATGCCTGCTAAGGTCCTGTTCAAGGCCTCCAGGCAGGAAATAGTGGTTCTGAGCAGCACTGTTCAATCCAGACTTACTGAGCTCTGCTTTTCCATGACTTGACTGCTTCTCTTTTTCTCTCCTGCAGCACCTGAACAAATCTGGAGTGAATTCCTTCAGCTTCCGGGAGCTCTGTCAGAAGAACGACCGGAAAGAAGTGGCAGTGAAGTTTTACATCTTCCTTGTCCTGCAGAAGCAGATGGTCGTTGAGTTGGTTCAGCGCGCTCCCTTTGCAGACATCACAGCCGCCGCCGGCCGAATGTTCAGCGCTCACTGAAATCCCACTGCAGCCAGATAAGCTCAGCCAAACGCCGTTCTGTTCTCTTTTCCCTGCACAGAAATGGGACTCTCATCAAACCACGGCGGACTGAGCAGAGTTCTTTCATCCCTGCTCCCTCTCAGAACCGCGCGGCCGCCGATTGGTGCCGCTGTGTGGCTGCGGCGTTGCTGAGCAAGCTGTTTGCTGCTGTGGTCAGTTTCAATGTAGGTGTGTTTATAAAAAGCTGTTACTCACCCTGTTGATAACAGGCAGCTAAAATACATGCTCCCCCTCAGACATTTGCAGCATGAGGGGCTTGGTGAAAGCTCTTCTTTCTTAGAGTCCAGTGTTGGAAATTAGGTTGTTTTCAGCTTGTGTGTTAATTAGGTATTGTGGTCAGAGAAGGGAATTCCTTTAAGCTGTCTTTGAATTTATTCAAAATTATTTATTTCAAAGAATGTTCAATACTTGTCCTGTTAAGCTCTAACAAGCAACTGCCTGCAGCGCTGCTGTTGTGTGTTGAGATGGAAACTTCTGCTGTCCTTGAGGTCAGGAGGAAATCTGCCTTCCAGGAGCCCCAGCACTGTTCCATTTCGTGGGGCATTTATACAAAGACTAACAGCTCCCCTTATGCATAGGCCAACATAAAAACGGCTGTTAGAAACGTTAGTGATCCTTTGTACATTTATCTGATTTATTTAAGGCCTCTACTGCCATTCTGTTGGTAATTTCCACGTGCTGAAAGCGTGGCTGTGTGCATTTGGTGCTCCAGGACATCCCAGTGCTCTGGGTGTGCTGACACCTCTTTCTATGGAATCAATAAAAGTCTGACCAAGATGTTTGCTGTGTATTTGTTCTGAAGGATCAAAACTGGTGCCGCCTCACTTCGGTCCGGCCTCATCTTGGTGTTTGCTGTGATCTTTACATGTATGAGGGTGGATGATGCTGTCATCCTGACTCTCCAGGCCTTCGTGTTGGTTACACCCAGCCTTGCTAATGTGGTGCTCGACACCACGAGGGGTCAGGAGGTAAACAGCACAGAGGACAGGCTTGGGAGACGAGGAGAAGCCGTTCCTTCCCCCGAAGGCACTTGAAATGAATGTGTGTTGCAGCAGAGCTGCTGCCTGCACCACGTCTGCCGCTGCCATACCAGGGAGAGGAGCTCTGGCAGCAGCTGACACGAGGACAATTTGCTCTTTCAGAGAGGGAGGCTTCTGTTGGCTTCACCAGGAACTGGAGACACAAAAGGAGGCTGGAGGAGAGCAGAAGACAAGCGGGAATAAACCAGAGGCAGGTTGGCAGGATATGCATACATTGAAAGCAGTCTGTGTGGCAGAGTAAATGAGGTGCAAACCTTGCTGTAAATAGCAGAGGAAGAAAGACGAGCATATCTACAAAACAGGTTTGTCAGAATTCCAAAATAACCGGCTGGGGAGTCACACACGGAGCTGCAGAGGAAGCCCAGCATGCTGGCACTGCTTTTACATGTGCTTGGGCTGAAACGTGGGCTTGGTTTTCCTTCTCGGTCAGGTGTGCTCTGAGGTTGGGCTGTGATTTGGATCCAGGAACACGTCCTGCTCTGACCTCGCCAGCACACGAACCGTTTCCTCCCTTAAATCCATATGCATGTAGGATCCAACGCACGCAGCTGTCAGGTCGGTTCCTGCACTGCAACCTCCCTGCGCTGCCCAGGGCTCAGCGGAACGGAGCTGCAGCACCGGGCTGCCCCCACCGGCGGGCTGCAGCGATCGATGCGAGCCCTGCTGGGGAGGGCAGAGCTCAGCCTCCCACCCCAGGTGCAGCTCCTTCCATCGTTAGGTTCAGCCGGCTGCGAATGGAAGTGTGCGGGCAGCACCGTGAGTAACCGCGGAACGGAATTCACGTTTCCCGTTGCACTGACAGCACCTGCCCGGCCCCCAGCCCGGCTCGCCCCGCTGCCGCAGCCCCGCTCTGCTGATCCTCCGCTCCAGCTGCCATGAATCGAAGCTTTTTTGCTATACGGACGTGCGCCGTTAGCGGGGCTGGGGGGGAGCACGGCGGGTGCGGAGGGGTCTGGAAGCCCGACTTTTTATTTTTCCTGCTTTTTTGGGGGGAGTTACCATAGAAACCAGGGAAACCCCGCGGGGGGGCACCCGGGCTGCCGTCGCTTTAAGAGCGCAGAGGAGCGAGAGGCAAATTACGCAGCTGCGACGCTCATCCCTCCCTCCCTCTCTCCTGCCTCCATCCCTCCCTGCCGGCTCCATCCCTCCCTCCCTCCCTCCCTCCGCCGCCGCACCCATGGAGGCCGGCGCAGGTGATGGAGGCCGCGGGGTGGTGGTGGGGGTCCCGGCTCTGCTCCGTGCTCCCCCCCCGCTTACCGCCCGCTCTCTCCTTTCCCCTCCAGGTCGCTGAGCCCGGCGCTGCCGCCCCCGAGAGCCGCGGGCCCCGCGCAGGTGAGCAGGGAGGGGGCACCGGGGGTCCGATCTGGGGGGTTGGAAGACGGGGGGGAGCTGCGTGTGCCTGGGGGGTCGAAGGGCAGAGAGGGGGTGCTCGGGGAGGGCAGAGCACCAGGCCTGCAGCACAGCCCATGGCACACACCGGACACACGTCATGCGTGCTCCAGCCCTGCACTGCGTGCAGCAGCCCCGCATTGCACACGCCTGCACTGTGCCCACAGAGCAGCAACGCAGGCACTGATGCCCTATTGCGTGCACTGGGTCCCTGCAGTGGGAATCGCATGAATTGTGGTCGCTGGCCTTGCAGTGCACCCCCACCCCATGTAGCAGACCCACCTCGATGCATTGTACCCATATGGCATGCACCAGAACCCCACTGCATGCACCAAACCCACCCTCCATGCGCCAAAACCCCATCAGCCCCATCCTCCGTGCTCCAACCCCACACCACATGCACTGGACACACCCTCCTTGCATGCCCCAAACCCTCCTTGCATGCTCCAAACCCTCCTTGCATGCCCCAGACCCACACCTGCTCCATGCAGAGCCCAGTTGTGCCTCCCAGCACTATGGGGCACTGCAGGAGCTGGAGCTGCTGTGCGATTGAGATTTGATTACTTAATGGCTTAAAGCTCCATCTCCAAAGGGATAGAAAGCACATGAGCAGATTGATGAGCTGTGCGCTCCTTTCCTCTTCTCCCTGCAAGGTCAGTGCTGCCTGCTTGTCACATCCAAACCCGCTGCCATGCATTGGGTGTGCCTGTAAAACAGCAGTGCTCCCACTTTGCTCTGGGTAACGCATGGGCTGTGTTGTGACCTTGTGCAGGAAAGCAAAGATGACATCTGCAGGGCTTTGGGGTCTCTGCTTGGGGTCAGGAAAGGCGATGCTTGCAGATGTGTGCCCACAGTGGGGAGCGTCGCAGCAGGTCAAGACAGGAGATGTGGGATGGTGCAGCAGCACAGGGACCCTATTTGGGGTGGGTGGGGGTGAGGGCAGCCCTACCACTGCCACGCTGCGGCTGCGTGTGTGCTGGGAGGGAGGGGTGGCTGTTATGCTGGAGGATGAATCCATCGTCTGCATCTCTGCCTTCCTGCCCTGAAAGAGAGCTTTCCTCTCCCTTCCGTGTGGCTGCACAGGGTGGTGGGAGCACTGGGCACCCCCAGCTGTGACCATCAGGTCTGGGTCGCAGTGCTGCTCTTGCTGTGACTGCCGCAGGGTTTGTCACGATGCTCTCCTCGGGGGAGGGATGAGCTGCAGAGCGTGGCATCCAATGGTCTCTATTTTCCTGCAAACTCCGGGTGTCAGCTCAGTGTTTTGTTACAAAACAAGGGAGAATGAAAGGAAAAAACCCTGTGTGAGAGAACAGCTCGGAGCAGGATTGATTTTTCTGGTGGTGCTGAGTAAACGCTCTGCGCGTTGTGTCTCTGCTCATGCCCCGAGTGCTCTGCTCTGATGTGACCTCAAGCAGTGTTTGTCTGTCTGTCTGCAGACTGAGGCTGTGCGTCCATCCACCTCTGCCTTGGCCCCACATCCATCCAGCTACATCCCAGTCCCTTCCATCCCTGCCCTGATCCTGGCACTGTTGCTGTTTTCTGGGCCGCAGCGTTCCATCCCAAATCGAGTCTGTGGCTGTTTGCTGTTGTTTTGCACTTCCTTTATTTTTAGCGTGAAGGGAAAGCGAAGTCGGCACAAAAAAAAAAAAGGCAGTGAGGGCTCCTCCAAGGCGGGTTTGTGCCTTGTGGAAGTGGAGCTGTGATCTGTCGCCCCTTTTTGTTCTCTGCATTCGTTGAGGATGTCCGTGGGGGGCTGACGTAGCCCTGGGGGTCACTCTGGGCCAGTGCTGGGGCTCCTCGGGGCCACCGTGGCACAGCGGTGCCAGCTGCATTCCTATGCAGAACATGGCAAAGGAAATGAGGAGGTGTGGGATTTAGGTGGCTTTGAATGGGGTCTGGTGAGGTGTGCCAGCCCCAGAGCATCCCATTGCTGGAACACTGAGGGGCTGGTGCTGCTCATGGGATGGATCCAGCTGTGGTCCAGCCCCATGTGGGGTCACATCTGCTGCTGTTTGGGGCTGTGTGTGACACGTGGCAGAGGCACCACGTGGAGGTACACCTGGTGGCTGTCCCAGATAGCCAGGAGCAGCTGTGGGAATGGGAATGGCAATTGGGCTGGGGGCATCCCAGAGCATCCCGTGGGGTTTGGGACTGGGCAGCCATGGGAACCCCAACAAAAGAGGCAGCGGATGGGGAAGGCAGCACAGAGGCAGGAGGCTGCTGCAGCAGCCGGGTTAGTGAGGAGCCTGTCTGCTTCTGTGTGCTCCATGAGAGGGCAGGATGAGCTGGTGGGGCAGGGCATGGCCGGTCCTGCGGGAATGGGGAAAGTGGGGTATCTGAGGAATGTGCAGAAGCAAAACCCCTGGGGGAAGGAGCTGAGGGTCTTCAGAGGTGTTGGTCAGCAGGGTCCATTGCCTAAAGAGCAATGACAGTCCAGCCCGAATGGTGTCCATCCCTGGCACAGCCTGGAGGAGCCGCGCTGTTCCATCTTGATGTGTTTCCCTGCGAAGCACCGGCTCCAGAACCAAGGCTGAGCGCTCACCTTGATGGGGAGAAGCCCTTCCCTGCAGCACGGGGCTGAGCTCTGGGTGCTCCGCCCGCCCTCCTCGCTTCGCTCCGTTCCATTGCGTGGTCCCCGGGGGGAGCTGTGCCTGGCACTGTGCTGCCCGTGCACCGTCAGCACGGAGCGCAGCGCTGCCCGCTGCTGAGCGCAGCAGATACAGAGCGCTACCAGAGCAATGATGGCTGAAAGCACTGGGTGAGGATGGAGGGTTGGTGGGGGTCGCGGGGTGCTGTGTCCTAGGAGCAGGGTCGTGCTGGGAGCTCCGTGGGGGATTTTGCTGTTGGTTGGTGTGAGGAGACAGCACTGGAGCTTGCGATGGGCAGCTCCATCCCGCCGTTCCCCGAGGCTGGGTTTGGCACTGGTACAGCTCTGGTTCCTCTGGACACTAGCGCTCCCCAAACCCCCCAGCATCGCTCCTTGGTGCCTTTCCTCCCATCCCTCATCTTGCAGGAAAAGATGAAAGCAAAGCAGAGGAAATCAGCACCCAATTGGGGTCATGGCAGAGGATGGATCCTGCAGGAGCCGCTCGGGTGCTCCAGATCTGATTCCCCTCTTGCTGCCCTGGCTCCTGACGTCCATTTTTAAGGTTCTTGGTGTTTTGTTGCTGTGCCATACTCAGCTTGGGTTGCCTCCCACCCAATATTTTTATGGGATTTCTTCTTCCTGCCCATCCTTGCAGCTTTGCTTTGACCCCTTGCAGAAGCCATGTTTATTGGGTATTTTCTGCTGTTCCAGTGACCTGCTGCTGATTCCTCCTCAGCTCTCCCCATGCCTGCCATTGTCTTCCTGGCTGGAGAGCACACGGCGTGCTCGGGGACCCTCTCATTTATCTTTGGACACTTTCCATTTCCTCTCTGTGTGTTTTTCCTAATGCCTAATGGATGAGCAGCCGGAGCCGCTGCTGTGGGCTGCATGCCATGCTGGGCAGCTCCCACCCAGGCTGCAGCTCAGCATTTCAGCTCAGGCCAGGCTGTGGGTCCCACCAGCACTGTGACACCTCCATCCCTTTGCCATTTCCATCCCGAATCCCTGTTGGGTTCTGCAGCAGAGCTGCCGGCAGGCACTGAGCATGCAGAAAGCAGAGAGCTGTGCTGCGTTTCCCTCTGTTGCGTTTCAGATGTGATCAGATCACCTCCCCTTTCCTTCATGGTGAGGTTCTGTAGCTGCTCATCTGGGTTCACATGACGGCGTTAATTGCGAGTGCAAATAAGCAATTACCTCCTCCCTCGGAGGCAAAGTGTGCAGCGTGCGTGGGAAGGATGTGCAGATCTGTCTGTCTGTCTGTCTGTCTGCCAGACCTGTCCGTCCTGGCAGCCCGTGGGCACGGTGTGGCTTTTGGGGAGATGGAAGCAGCCTATGGATTTCCTGAGAACAAAGAGAGCACTGCTTTATTGCCAGCAATGAGAACCAAGGCGGTGTGGCGCAGGAGGGCACCCAGCAGCCTGAGCAGGGAGAACGTGCACTGGGTTTGTGTGCACCCGAGGGCTCCCTCCTGAGCTGAGCTTTGCTGTGTGCCCACGGGGAAGGGGAAAGGCAGGAATGGGAACTGGAGCTGGCAATGGGAAGAGCAGGATGCAGGCGGGCGCTGCGGGGCAGGCACGGATGCCATGCAGCACTCGGGGTGGTGAGAGGGCGAGGAGTTCACCTCTGTGGCTGCAAATCCCGCAAAGCTCGGCCCGAAGGCAGCACGGTGGCGATGCACGGGGCCGGGCTGTGCTGCGGCACGCGCTGCCGGGGGCCGGGCTCTGCTGGATGCTGATTCATGCTGCTGCATTTGCAAAGCCCCGCGGCCGCGGGCAGCTGATCCGGGAGCTCTGATCCTGCAGCACAGAGCACCGCTGTCCCTTCCAAGGGCTTTCCCCCATCCCTGTGACCCCCGAGCCCAGGGACTGGAACCTTCTGTGTAGGGCATAGGGCTGCTCCGGTTCATTCTGTCTCGTTGGTGCCCTGTGCTGGAATACAGGCAGGTGTGAAACCAGGAGAAAGGAGAGCACTCTGAGCATTGGATGGAAGTTACCCTTGGGGGAGACAATCTGAGATTTCCAACACAAAAGGCTCCATCAGGCGTGGGCCGGCAGCGTTCCCTCCTCCCCTCTCGGCCCACTTCTCTCCCTGCCCTGGCCCGCAGCCCAGGCAGCACTCAGCAGTCCCAACCCATCGATTATCAGAGGGCCCATTGCTGGAGCTGCTCTGGGCTGGAGCTGCCGAGATCTGGGACAGATGCAGTTGGAATGTACCAGGATGGGGGGTGGAAGGGGGGGTGAAGGCGTGCAGTGCCCAGCTGTTCCCAGCCCGCTGTGAATGCCATAGGGCAGCAGCAGCACTGCTCAGTGCCGTGGATGTGCAGAACTGATGCTCTCTGTAGTGATCCTCCTCTGCAGCAGTTCCCATCCCCACGTGGGCCCAGAGCTGCTGCCTGCTGGAGCTGCAGACCTCGGGATCTGCCCTATTTATTTTCAGGCAGATGGGATCTGTGCTTCTCATGGGATTAGCAGCTGCTGCTGCTGCCGCATCACGCAGGGATCTGTGCTTCCTCACCTGATGTCACTGATGAATGGGCAATTCGGGTTTAATTAATGAAGTATGGAGCAGGATGCAGTGAGGGGGCAGGAATGGGTGTTTCTGCCTTAGTAATGTACGTGCAGGTGTTGGTTGTGCTTTGCCTTATGAAGGGAGGAAAGACTCAACTCTGGGCACAGCACTGTGATGCTGCTGGGCCATGGGATCACGGCGCAGTGCCATAAAGGCAACCCAAGGACTGCATCGACACCTCACACAGCTGATGGTGGGCTCTGTCCCGGCTGGATTTCCCCTTTTGACCTCCTCTCTCTGTTGCTTTTCCTCTGCAGTTCCCCTGTGCCCAGGACCCGCGGCACCACAGCCATGTCTCTGCCGGGGAGCAGACGCTCATCCACCGGATCACGAAGGTGAATACGCACAGGGAGCAGCAGCGGTGACCAGCCAGGGCCACAGCAGGGCAGGGAGCAGCCCAGGGATGCAGCTTTGAGGATTCGGGGCGTTGCATGTCGCTGGATGCTGCCCACAGCTCCCCGACCCCGCATGGAGCACCCCCAGCACAGCACCCGTCCGTCTCTGTATGTGTCTGCCGCACTCGGCACCAATCTTGCAGTCCTGGGGTCCACTCCATGTTGCCAGGATCTGTTCCTTCGCCCCAGGATCCACTCCTGGTCCCGTCCACCGAAGGTGGTGTTGGTGGATGTCCCCTTCTCTCCCCCCCCCCCCACAGTCCTAGGATTGGCAGCAATGCTGGGAGGGGAATTGGCTCTTGGAAGGGCTCTCTTGAGCTGTAGCAATAGCAAACAATAGGGAAAAAGAGAGGGAAGAAGCATTTATTCCCCTCTGAGTGTCTCCATACCCTGGGCTGCACTTTTTTACTTCCTGACCGCAGCCATCACCAGCAGAGAAGGGGCAGAGATGCCCATGTGTGGGTGCTGTCCACCCCAGCCCACTTCCAGGACCCTCTCCTAGGGGCTCCCGGTCCCTGGGCACGGGGATGCCATGCGGGTACCCATGGGATGGAGCGGGTGGGTTTGGGCTCCCCTACCCCCACCTTCACACCCATCTCCGTGCCATTTTGATCCCTGCTGTTTGTTCTGTCCTTTTGTCTTGTGTGTTCTCGGTGCGGTGGTTGGCAGTCGCGGGCTTTATGGACGGAGTGGTTTTGCCTCCTTCTTTAAGTCGTCAGCGCCCTCAGCCACTCGGCCTGAGACACAGCCTCTTCTCCCTGCCTCCAGGCGCCCCTCGCCCCCCGGGAGGGACACCTACGGCACCTCCTCGCTGAGCAGCAGCAGCAATTCTGGCTCCTACAAGGGCAGCGACAGCAGCCCCACCCCAAGGTAACCCCTCGCCCGCAGCCCCGTGGGCACTGTCCCCATCTGGGGGTTCCCCGGGCAGGGGGAGCAGTGCCGGCCCCGGTGCCCACAGTGCCCACGTGCCATGGGGCAGGAGCACAGGGGCTGCAGGAGGAGGCCGTGCTGCTGTGCTCGGAGCTGCCGGAGGGGCTGCTGAGCCCCCGCCATCCCCACAGCTCCTCTGCTGCTGTCATTATGTCTTCTCCCCATTGTCACCCTCCTGCCAGCTCCGTGCTCATCCCTCCTGTCCTGCCCTGGCTGTGGTTTGTGCGCTGCATGCGTTCCTCCCTCTGTTCGCTGCTCCCCAGGAACGCTGCCTTTGGGGCAGAAGGTGCAGCAGAACTGTATTTGGGGCTGCTCACACGTTTCTCTGGGCGGTGAGGCTCCTCCCTTAGCCCTTGGTTGGGACTGACCCCACCAACTGCGTTCCAGCTCTGGAGGTGGCTTTGCATCTGGAAGGAAATGAAGGGATCAGCCAGCAAACAGAGCAGGGATGGGGTAGGATGACCACCATCCTACCTGGCTTCTCCCAACACATTGCTTCTCTCTGCTCAGAACTATGGATCTGCCTGCATGATGCCTGGCAGCTTTGAGCTGTGCCACGGCAGTGCACGGGGACTTTGCTCTGCTGCAATGCACAGGGGGTTCGGAGCACCCCACTGTGATGTGTGGGGTCTCAGTGCAGCCTGCTGCAAGACACAAGCATCTGGAGCTGTGCATAGCTCTGTGCCTGCTCCCTAGCTGAGCATGCAGCCATAGAGCAGCAGCCTTTCTCCTCCCCTCTCCCCAAGCATCTCCACCCCATGCTTGCTGAGCTGCACCGGGCTGATGCCCAAAGACATCCATCAATCTCAGCTGTGCTGGTGGCAACACAGGGAGGGTCCAGAACTGCTGCTGCAGTCTGGGATGTGTGGGCAGCTCAGACCTGCTTCACTGTAGCCTATCCCACTGCACACCTCTGGTGGGACTGACCCCAGTTTGGAGTCACCATGCTCATGGTACATTTGCTAAGAGTGCATGTGACATGTCCATGGGGAGCACAGCCCTGGGCCAGCAGCTGGGTGACAGCCGTGTCCCCGCAGGCGCTCGGCCAAATACAACCTGTGCAGTGACAACCATGGCATCAAACCACCCACACCAGAGCAGTACCTGACCCCACTGCAGCAGAAGGAGGTTTGCATCCGGCACCTGAAAGCCCGCCTGAAGGACACGCAGGAGCGGCTGCAGGACAGGTAGGTGTGGGGTTGTGGGGCTCCTTGCAAGCACCTGGCTCTCTCTCTTTGTAATTTTCCTCTGAAAATCTGAATTCACTGCTACAGCACGGAGCAGCTGGCGGGGCTGCAGAGCCTGGCGTGCTCACCGGGGCTGACTGTGCTCTTTCTTTCGTGGCTGGTTTTTCTCTCCCACGGTTTTTCTGAATGTCAGCATCACGCGGTGGCTGAGCTCCATCTGCTCCTCTGGGGGCTTAGGCACGTCCTCACCGCCCTGCCAGCTGCCAGCCAGCCACCATGGGCAGCCGGTGTCCCCGCACAGCCCTTAGAATCACAGTCATTGAGCTTGGAAAAGAGCTCCAAGATCCCCAAGCCCAACCCCACCGTGCCCACTGGCCGCGTCCCTCAGTGCCACATCTTCACGGATCTGGAGCACCATCCGGTGAGCCCACCATCCCCTGGGCAGCCTCTGCCACTGCATCACCGCTCTTTCGGAGGAGAAATTTCTCCTACCACCCAACCTGACCATCCCCTGCAATATGAGGCCACCACCTTCCCCCCCCCCAGGTAATCTCTGTTACCTGGGAGCAGAGGCTGAGCCCACCTTGCTCCAACCTCCTTTCAGGAGCTGTAGGGAGCAATGAGTTCTCCCTAAGCCTCCTCTTCTTCCCTGTGATCATAGAGCCATCAAACCTGAAAAAGAACTCTAAGATCATCAGATCCAACGGCCAGCCCACCATGCCTGCGTAGAGTCATTCAGATTGGAAAAGACCTCCAAGGTCATTGGGTCCAACCACCAACCCATCCCCACCATGCCCACCAAAATATGACCCTATGCGCCACATCTGCGTTTGGGAGCTGGCTGGGCATCACTGCTGGGGTTCCTGGATACCTGGACACAGCCCTACATCCCAAACATGGTTGTTTTTTTTCCTGAGTGTTTTTACCCTAAATCACTGCTCTGAACCACCGTGGGAACCGCGGGGCATCCTGCTCCTGACCCGTGGTGACGCCGTGTGTCCGCCTGCATCTCATTGCAGGGACGCCGAGATCGAGGACCTGAAGACGCAGCTGTCGCGGATGCAGGAGGACTGGATCGAGGAGGAGTGCCACCGCGTGGAGGCCCAGCTGGCGCTGAAGGAGGCCCGCAAGGAGATCAAGCAGCTGAAGCAGGTGATCGACACGGTGAAGAACAACCTGCTGGAGAAGGACAAGGGGCTGCAGAAGTATTTCGTCGACATCAACATCCAGAACAAGAAGCTGGAGACGCTGCTGCACAGCATGGAAGTGGCACAGAACGGCGCGGGGCTGAAGGAGGAGGGGGCTGCTGAGTCGGCGGGGGGATCCCCGGCGAGATCCCTCACCCGCAGCTCCACCTACACCAAGCTGAGCGACCAGGCGGGCGGCGAGCGCACCGTGGGCGGATCGCAGACCATCTCGGTGGACGAAGGGGCCGACAGCGGCTTTGCTGGGGGGGACGAAGCTCCCGGCCGCCCGGACTTGTTAGAAGGGGGGGAGCCCTGCGGGCGGCTGCCGCCCAGCTCCACCTACGAGAAGCTGCTGGGGCTGCGGGGCGGCGTAGAGGCGGGCGTGCAGGCCAGCTGCATGCAGGAGCGCGCCATCCAGACGGACTTTGCGCACTGCCAGCCCGACCTGGACACCCTCCTGGAGAAGGTGATGAAATCCCAAGCGTGCAGCTTGGGCAGCCCCACCTCGGTTTGGGTGTCCGAGATGGAAGACGTGGCGCCGGGCTGCGAGATGCCGAATCCCGCCGGCGTTATGGACCTGGAGCCCGAGGACGGGGAGGTGCCCCACAACCCCACCGTGCAGCAGCCCCCCAGCGCCGGCCCTTCGGTGGCCATCGCCTGCGCGCCCGAGGAGGATGCGACAGCGGAGCCGGGCTGCGACGGCGCTCCATCCAAGAGCTATTGGAGCCGCCACTTCATCGTGGATCTGCTGGCCGTGGTGGTGCCGGCTGTGCCCACGGTGGCGTGGTTGTGCCGCTCGCAGCGCCGCCAGGGCCAACCCATCTACAACATCAGCTCGCTGCTGCGCGGCTGCTGCACCGTGGCCCTGCACTCCATCCGCAGGATGGGCTGCCGCGCCGTCAGCAGCCCCAACCCCGGGGGCGGAGCGCAGCCCTGACCCCCCGCAGCCCCGTCCCGCCCCCCAGCCCACCCCACGGAGCCGACGGCTGATTGTAGAGCCCAGCGCTGGGGGACGTGGCGCTCCGTGTGCTCTGCTCCTCGTAAAGCCCCTTGGGGTGGGGGCAGAAGGGGCGCGGGGTGGGCGTGCTGCCCTGAGCCTTTGTCCCCAAGGATGCCGAGGGCTCGACGCGGTGATACGAAGGGTGGCCAGGCCCCGTCCCTGCAAGCAGCTCTGCGGTGCTGGGGATGTCATCCCGCGGTGTCACCGCGTGGCACTTTGCTTTCTTTTCGGTTGTCCTCGCACGGACCCGGGGACGTCGCTGCAGTGGGAGAGAGCGAGGAGGCACCGAGCACCGGGGTGGGGGCTGCGATGGGGTGCAGCCCGGCCCCCTCCCCAAGCAGACTCCTTGCTCTGGGTGCAGCATTGCACAATGGGACGTGGAAGAGGACGGAGGGAACCCCCTG
This sequence comes from Tympanuchus pallidicinctus, assembly GCF_026119805.1. Taxonomy (NCBI): domain Eukaryota; kingdom Metazoa; phylum Chordata; class Aves; order Galliformes; family Phasianidae; genus Tympanuchus; species Tympanuchus pallidicinctus. Next base: position 4,074,680 of record NW_026294722.1, read on the forward strand.
GACATGGAGGGTGGAAATGGGATGGAATTGGATATACCTCACACCCGAGCAAGGCTGAGCCGCCCGCAGCGCCGTCCATTCCGTTCATTCATTTGCTTTGCACTATATTCACTTTCATTTCCTTTCGGTAAAGTTGGGGCCCTGGAACCGGGTCTGGCTGCTGTGGAGTGGGACCGGGCACCCTCTTGGTTTGGGTGCATCCTTGTCCACCCCTCCCCACCCAAACCCTATTTTCCCAGGAGGGGTTGGGGGGGGGAAACTACTGCAAAATGCCTTTTTTTGAGGGGGGGGGGGGAGGGGGAGGATATTTATTTATTTTATTGGAAAAGCAAAGACAGCAAAGATTGGTCAGCAGGGGCGGCCCCCGGGTGTACCGAGGGGTCCTGGCCCCCACCGCGAATGTCTGCAGCTTCCTCGTGACTTGAAGCAACGGTGTCCCCCCCCCTCACCACAGGACGCTGTGCCCTCCCAGCCCCCCATATCCGTGGGGTGGGGGCTGGCACTGCATGCAGTGTTTGGGGAGCAGCGGTCGGAGCGAGCAGCCCTGGGCTATAACCTCTCGTGCAATGTATTCGTGGATCCGTGTACGCGTCTGTCCGACTATCCAAAGCTTAGCCAAGAAATAAATGTAACGTTATATTTGAAAGACAAATCTATATAATATATTTTTTAAATACAGAAGTGGAAAAAAAAAGAAAAAAAAAAAAAAAAACCTGACAAAGCTGTAAACCTCTCCCCCCTCTCTTCTCTCGTTTCCGCTGTCCTGTACTGCGGTGGATGTAATAAACGTCGCTGGGTCTGTGTCTGCTTGGCTGGAGACGGCCTTTGGCGTCTGCCCTGGGGTGGATATGGAGGGCACGGGGGGGACAAGGAGAGGCACTGGGGGCAGGAGCACATCCCCCAACCCTGGTCCGTGTGCCGAGAGCTGGGGGACATGGGATGGTGTCGTGCCAGTAGCTCCCCTGGGTTCTTTTTGGGGGAGCTGAAGGGGTATCTCCAGCATTTCCTTTGAGTTCTCTCCCCTCTTCCAGGCTTGGCCATGGGGGTGCCCACATTGGCGTCTGCCCCCAGGTGTTAGAGCAGCAGGGATGGCATCAGAGGTCGGGAATGGAGTGGTCCATGGATGACTTCATCTGTCCCGGTGACAGCCTGCATATGGAGAAGGGGTCAGAGGGAGCCCCAGGGTCCCCTGGGGGCACTGTGGGGCGGGGGGTGATAGGAGATGGGGAACAGGGAGAGCACAGATCTCACCGTTTCACCATGTGCTCATAGATGACAGCAGGGATGATGGTCAGAGTGATGATATTCCCTGCGCCCGCCAGCACCTGCATCAGCTGTTTGTCCTGTGGAGGGAGGGGCAAACATTATGAAATGCCACGACAAATCCCCAGCTCACATCCAGGGCAATGTGGGAATCCCCACACCTCCCAGGGCAGCAGGAGCTCCAAGTCCACAATCTGCACCCAAAAGCCCCGTACCAACTGCAGGGGTGCCCTCACTCCAGGCAGTTGTGCCATGGGGAGAGCAGCGGGTACACAGCCGTGTCCATACCTTCATGCCGATGACGTTCTGACCATTGACCTCGCAGATGTAGTGGTGTGTCAGGAGCCCATTGCGGGCAGCAGAGCTGTCCTTGGCCAGCGACACGATTTTCCCCTTCTTCAGCACGACGCCCACATGCCCATTGCTGTCCTTGTGCATGGTGACAGTGCGCTGGAACGGTCTGTAGGGACAGCGGGGTCAGCATCAGCCTTACACACAGCAGCACTGCACGCCCATCCACCAGACATCTCTCACCTGTCCCTCACCACCATGACAATCTTCTCAGGGGATGCCTTCTTCAGAGCCCGATGCGCCTTGTCGCTGCTCCAACCTGCACAGTTCTTGCCATCGATCTGCAGGATCTGGTCACCAAAGCGCAGCCCCACCAGCGCCGCCGGAGAGTTGGCCTTCACCAGCTGCACGAAGATGCCCTGTGGACACAGCGAGGGGAGCGATGGCGCAGGGCCGCCACCGGGACCAGGTGGCAGTGCTGAGCTTTGTGCCATGCACTGCCGTGCAGTGATGCACCGTGCCCTGCCACGCCGTGCAGCGGAGCACCGCAGCCCCCCGCCAGCCCAACCCCTACCTGGTCGATGCATTTCAGCTGCAGCCCCGTCTTGCCCCGCTCGTCCTTGCAGAGGTGGATCTCTCGCACACCTGGTTTGATCTCCGCCCGCCGCAGACCCGCATTGTTCCCACTCAGTGGGGCAACCAGCTGTCCCGGCAGAGACCCGACGGGAGTCAGCGCCTGCAATGGGGCCGGGGATAAGCAGGGACATGGGGACACACATCAGCCCTCGAGGGACGCTGCGTCCCTTCCCCAGGCAGGATGCGGCTACGGGAGGGGACCCACCGCCCTGAACCTACAGTGCTGTTATCTGGGAAGAGGTTTTTCTGGATCTCTTCGCTGGAGAGCACCAGCCCCATGTAATCCTCCAGCTCGGCCAGGTTGGGGTACAGCGCGGGTGGTGCTGAGGGCACTGTGGACACAGAGAGACCCATGGGATGAGCCAAGAAACCCCCACACCTCATCCCCTACCCACACACCGAGTTGCTGGGGTCCACAGATGAACCCCCACCATGTGAGCACCTCCATACCCCAACCCCAAACAGCCCCTTGGCACCACACCCCACATTACCGATGCTAGAGGTGACCTTCGGCTTCTCCAGGAGCTTTGGCTTCTCAGTGAGCACTGTGGTGGCAGGGGTGCCAATCCCAGCAGCTGCCTGTGCCTGGGGGAGATGGGGTTTGCTCGAGGCACAGCCCCTATTCTGGGCTCACCATGAGCACCCAATGGGTGCTGATCATCCCCATAGTGCAGATGAACAGACACTGACCTGCAGGACCTGGTGGCCCTTCATGTCCTCCAGTGAGGGGTAGAGCGTTGCCATCGCTGGTGCTGAGCCTGGGGATGGGATGGGGATGGGATGAGGACAGGGTCGGGGCTTTTTAGGGCTGGGTGCAGTGCCACAAACACCCCTCAGGGACCCACAGGGCTGGGCTCGCTCTACTTCTATCTCTGTGTCCCAGCCATCACCTGCAGCCTGGGGCATGACTCAGGACTGCATCATCGGGGCCACTGCCTCTGTCACATCCCAGCAGCTGGGGCACGTGAGGGGCACGAGCATGAGCATGAGCATCCCAGCAAGCACCCTGCTCCAGGTGTGATGTGCTGGCTACACCAGGCAGCCCACGGAGGCTCTTTTAGTTTCCCCAAACTCAGCCGGGTGATGCCCCCATGGGCGACACCCCCGTGGACAAAAGCCCTCCATCACTACTTCTTGCTGTTCTCAGCCCCCCACCAGCTCCCTCCACCCCATGCCCTGCACACCTCTGTGCCCCAAAAAACATCACCCAAACATCAGCGCCCGTCTCCAACCTCTGCTCCAAGCACCACTGGAGCCAGGCAGGATCTTGCCTGGTAGCAGCATCCTGAGGTGGGGGGGGGGGGGATGATCCCACAAACCCAGTCTCACCCCCCAGCCCAACTCCCTCCAGACTCACCTGCAGATTTCTGGCTCCTATGCGCTGCCCTTCACCTGTTCCGTGCTTTTATAGCAGTGCCCATCCCCGGGGAGGAGCCCAGTGGCCTCAGCTGACAGCCACCTCCCTGTGCCAGGTGGGGCATGGGGGAGGAAGGTGAAGGCAAGGCAGCTGGGCCGGCCCCAGAGAGGAGCAGACAGCAGCAGGGATGGGGACATGGATGGGGTCACTGATAGAGACAGGGACATGGATAGGGACACACATGGAGATGGGGACTGCTTTCCATGGCTCCAAGCATCCTAGGAGCCACAGAGATGGGGTCGTGCATTTCAAGGGTGGCCTCCACCCTTCCCACCCACACAATCCCCAGGTGCCACCATCACACCGCTCAGTGTCACCATAACCCCCAACCAGAAGCCACCACAGCCCTTTGCCCAGCACAGGCTGGGTGCAGCGGGTGCCCTCAGCCCCGTGTTTGGTGTCTGTCCCCTGTGACACCTCTCTGTGTGGGGCTGACGTTGCCACATCCCGCATCCATTCGTGATGGCCCCGTGGGAAAACTGAGTCAGGGCTGCGGGCGGAGGGTGTCAAGCCAGCACTGAGCCACGCATCCCAACCTGCGTGATGCCATCGGACCCCGTGTCCCCACACACGCAGGGCCTGTGGGTGCCCGTGGCACAGAGCCAGCCCTGATGCAGGGCATGGCTCAGCTTTGTGTGCCAGCAGGAAGCAATCTATTTTACCAGCATTATTTTTAGCCTGCGGTGCCCGGAATGCAATGGGAGCAGCAGACATGTGATAAGCACAGCTGAGAGTGAGCACCAGGTCTGCCCTAGAAGGATGGCACCCGTGCCAGCAGGGCTGTGTTAGCCTCGTGGAAATAGAGTTGGGAGGGCTCAGGTGCAGAGAACACAGAGAGCACTGGGACTTTGCTGCCCACTGCAGACACAGGGCCTACAGCCGTGCACACACACACTGCACACACACACTGCACGCCCATGCAGCCATGAGCACACTTGCAGACCCTGCTCAGGCACACGGGTGTGCACACAAATGCCACCATTCAAAGAAGCTGCTGCAGAGCCCTGCAGACAGACAGACGGGAAAGGGACACTGGGTCGTCTGCCCCCCAGGGCAGGAGGTGCAGCTCCAGGTCCCCCCGGTCTTTCTGCTTTCCAGTCTTTATCTCCAGCCACAAAGCCATGGCACAGCCTGACACTGGTTAATAATTAAAGCAGAAGGCATTGCAGGAAGAGAAACCCAAGCTGAAGGGGAAATTCTGCCTAGGCGCAGTCGCTGCAAAGGGCAGGGCAGCTCCCTGCCTTCCTCCTCATGTTGCCAAGCTGAGGGTCCTGGAGCATTGACCTGAGCCTGGAGGCCCGCAGCACTACCCCCAGCCCAGGGATCACCTCACTGCAGCTCCTTCCAGCCCAAAGCACCAGAGCAGCACACATACAACGTTCCCAAACCAGGTGCTGCTAGTCCCAGCCTCAGGAGCACAGGGTAGGGAGCTCAGCCCACAGCACTGCTCACTCTCAAAGGCCTCATAACACTTCTCTCTAAACACAAACTTTGAACCCGCTGCGGCACGGGGATTTACTGCAGACATGTTATTGATTGCAGCCAATGATGCAAAGGCTGTTTGCAAACAAGCCAGGTGTTGGCACAGGGATCTGAGCAGCACGGCTAGGGACCTTGAGCCTTTAATGCTACTGTACAACCCACACCCTACAGCTGGGTGCTAAACCGGGCTCCCCAACACAGCCAGCAAGAGCAGCACCCACATTGCCAGCCACACACATCCCCTCAGCACCCGGCCTGCAAACGTCAGCAGGAAAGACCAGAAGTCACAGCTGTGAGCTCTGACATCCAGGTGAGAAACCACAGCGCAGCCACGGCCAGCCCTGGGGAGGAAAGGCTGCAAAGGAGCAAAGGCACTGCTGAACAGAGGCATCAGCACCAGATCACTAAGGCACCAAAAATAAATGGATGTAGGACAGTTTTAGGGTCCCATGAGACCCAATCAGTGCATACAGCCTGCTGGACGTGCACTTTCCAACCTCCAAAAGAGGATAAAACAAATCGAGATACAGCCCCCCTGGAGCAGGAGGGACCCAGCAGGCTGAGCCACGGGGAGGCCGAGGGCAGCGCTTAATGGGTTTGTGGTAAGGCAATTAGAGCAGGTCGGGCAGGTCGCTGCCCCACATCCCTACGTGCCCGACGGTGCTGCCAGCCCTCCCCACCCAGGGAAGAACCTCCAACACACAGGGCTGAGAAAAGCCAGCAAAAAGCGTTTTTATTGCAATCATAAAACTTGATACCTTTATGCAGTGGAGAAGGAAGTGAATTTCTCTTACCACATCACAAGGCAGGGCTGGGGGCAGCGGCGGGGGAAGCGATGCATGGCGTGAGAGCAGCCAAGCGGCGATGACCAGCATCAGGGGCAGGAGAACGGGCAGCTGTGCTCAGCCCGGGGGCAGCCAGGGTCTGAAGCTTCCTTCCCAGGGTAGGCAGAAGGGATGGGGGTGTTTTCTTGCAAGCTCACCCCCCCAGCTCCACCACCTCCCAATTTGTCTGCTGCTGTTTTCTTGTTTTAAAGCAAAGAAAGCTCAACGTAAGAGACAGAATTTCCAGGGGCTGGGTGAGGCTCTGACGGCCCAACCACCCCCACAAAACCAAAAGTGAGACAACAAAGGGAGGAGGTGGGGGAGGACAGGGGCTGAGCATCCCCCCATCCCAGCGCGGCCCTGTGATGCTGCGCTTCCCCCAGAGCGCAGGGAGAGGAACGCTGCTTCCCCAGCACCCCAATTCCAGGTAACTACACACATCCTAACACTACTTTGTTCTCCACATCCATTCAGCCTCAACAGCCTCACTCTGCTATGGCTTTTGCAGCAGCAGCAATTTCTGGTTTTAAAACATCATAGAGATCCGAAACAAGTAACTAACTAGCAGGTTTCCTTTTGTTCAAACGACTCCTATCTAAGGTCAGCCCGTCTGCGTGCTACTGACAGAATGCAGTCTACACCTGGAACAAAAATAAGATTAAGAACTTGACCCAAAAAGAGTTGAGGTTTACGGCGTATAGTTTAAAAAGACATAAAAACACGATACAAGGAGGAAGAGTCAGACGCAAAGCTTAGTGACCAAAGGCATTCAATCAAGGTGTAAGGTTATACAATGAGTGTAGTGGACTATCAGGAAAAGCTCCGTACAAAGTCATGTGCACTCGTCTTGAAGCTGAGATTCTGGATTCCTCCATGTGCCAAACCTGTTTGGGGAGAGGAGAGGCACGGTGACACAGCCACCCACTGCAGCCCACCGGTGCAGGAAGGAATGTGGTCACAAAGGGACAGTCCCCATTGCCAACTGCACGGTCTGCTCAAAGCACAAGTCAAATTGTGCTGATGTGGGGAGCGGGACACCATCCTGCCCACTGCAGAACCCATACAGTACGAGCAGTGGGGAGGACTGAAGCACATCCAGTCAGCATCGAGCTGTCTCTGTGGCATGAGCACGCTGCAAGCTCTGCTTCTATCCCACAGCGATTCCCAAATCCGCAAGCCTCCAAATCCAGCCCACAGCCAGAAACCCGTTCTCCACGCCACTAACACCTCCATCCCGTCTCCCCGAGGCAGACTACGGGAACTTGAGCCTCCCCCACGCTCCAACGGCAGCCGCCCTGCAGCTCGCCCTCCTTACCCGAGGACAGGGTGTTGGGGTGGGTCATTCCAATTTCATGAGCTCCACGTCGAAGATTAGAGTGGCATTTGGTGGGATGATCCCTGGGTGGCCAGTGGAGCCATAGGCGTAATCTGGGGAGATGGTCATCTTCGCCCTCTGACCAACGCTCATCTGGGAGGAGGAATGAAGATGAGGATGTCAGATGCACACAAACAGCGGGTGAGTGACAGCGGGAGAAACACGGAGCTGTTTCCCCAATGCTGGGCACAAGCAGAGGGGACCGACGAGAGATAGGAAGGACATCAGCAGGGAAAGGCAGGCAGCAGAGGCTGGAAAAGGAGCAGGGATGCAGCAGAGGGAGCAGAGCTGGCGATATCCTTCACCTTCACAACCAATTCCTAGGTCTGCCAGGCTGCCCCCTGCAGACAGCAGCATCCCCGTGCTGCAGCGTGGGCGCCGGCTCCCAGCAGCACAGAGCCCACTGCAGTCACGCACCCTCCCCAGCCCCCTCCCCTCGTGCCCACAGCCATCTCCAGCAGGAGCAGGGGGCCCGAGCCCCCCACGGCGCTCGCTCAGAGGTGACTCAGTAGAGAAATGTCAGTGCTGAGTCACCGGCGTGCCGTAGGTGTTCCTCGGCCCGGCCCTGCTCCGTTCCTGCCATCTGGCAGGTGGCAATGCAGAAGGTGATATTCACACCCACGCCTCCCATGATGGAGGGGGTGGAAAACTGAAGGGCTGCACGCAGCGATTTCTGCCCACACCGCAGATCCCCACCAACGAGGGGGATGCCGGGCACCTGAGCAACTCCTTCCTCCCAGCCGCGGATCACCTCCTGCTTGCCCATCACGAACTTGAAGGGTTTGTTCCTGTCGCGGGAGGAATCAAACTTCTTCCCATCCTCCAGCATACCTGGGGACAGAAAGGGGAGGGAGGAGTGAGGCTCGTGTCACGGGAACAGGTTGTTACCCAGCAGGTGTGACGGTCACCGTGAGAAGCTCACATGGCCCTGAGTCAGTGGGATTTCCCAGCTGCCCTGGGAGAACACCTGTACAGCGGGGGGCTTCCCCACCAGCACCTCCTGCTGCAAAGAGCAGGGCAGGAGCAGCCCTCGAGTGGGCAGCATTGCTCCTCCCAGCTGCAAGAATCACCACGTCCCTACTCTGTGCTGTTTTCATGCAGAGAGAAGCCCTCCTGTGGGCAGCCAGCAGCCAGGGGACGCCTCGCCTGTCCCAGAGCACCGGCGTTCTGCACAGCAGCATGTGAGCCAGAGCTGGTTTCTGTCCTTGAGCACACAGAACGCAGCCTAGGCCACCAGCCTGCCCATGCCCAGCCATGAGCCAGTGCCCAAAAGCAACAGTGCCAAGTAGGATCACACCTGCCCAGGGCAGCCCCCGTCCCACAGCACGTAGCGCAGGCTCAGCAGCACCAATAACCACAAGGCTAAATATAACCCTCCAGCACGAGCGAGGAGGAATTTCCTCCCTTCTCCGTGGTCCCTCCCTTGCTCCCTGCGTGACCTTCTTGGGGAATCTCACTGCTGGAGCTGCCTTATAGGAGCAGCGACGTCGCTGGGAGCACAGCCCCGCTGGGAGCCGTGCCGTACCTGGGGATTTGCCCACCCGATGCACAGAGCCTGACGACGGGCACAGGCAGCAGACTGGCCATGGTTAATGAACAGCACCGGAGGGTTTATAATTTCAGAGCAACTGCTGCCAACGGTTCTCTCTTCTCCACTTCCCCCAAAAGCCCAAGAACTTGTTTTTCTGGTTGGAAAATTCTCTTTGTGAAAAACAAACTCGTTGCCCTGTCCAGCAGTGGTTTCCCCTAAGCAGGGTGCAGTGTCAATGCCCAGCGGCAGGGGAATACACAGAGCATGGGACATGCAGTCCAGGCTTGTGCTGCGGTGAGCAAGGTGCATGGACAGCAGCAGGCGTGGTGAGATGATGAATGGAGGGTGTGGGAAACACACAAATCTCCACAAGAGCAACAAGCACTGAAGGCACTGAGCAGTGCCCATGCAGTCACCATCACCCCACGGGCTCAGCATCACACCACGGAACACTCAAATCACACCACAAAGCACAGCAGTGCTGCCAGCAGTAACACAGGGCATCCAGGCTCGCTTGCTCACAGAACGGGGCCACTGTCCCATTTCTTCTGGGGAGCAGAATGAAGCATTTAATCTCACAGAAAGCAAAAATCTCCCCTGCAGGGCCTCCGACACCGAGCATCAGCACCAGCTCAGCCACTCACCCTGAAGCCCTGGACTTTGGAACAGCAAATCTGGGGTTTTCTTGTTTCCTCCTTCCAGGATAAACCTCTTGGTGCTGAGCCTGCTCCCAGCCCTGCCTGGCACTGGGACAGCAGCAGCAAGGATGTGGGCGAGGGAAGGACAGTGGGTGCAGGCAGCACCACAAGGTGCTCCCAAGCTGGGCTGCAACAAGCCAGGACAGCGCAGCAGAGATCTGCCTCACCAAGGGCAGAGGCTGTGGCCACAGTTTCTGCGATTTCACTTTGATGAAAACAAACTGTGGCGTGCTGCTGCTACCACACTGCATGGGGAAACCAGAGGCCACCCCCTCCCCAAATCCCTTCTGCACTCTGGCACACAGAGCTTGCCCCATGCACAGCACACAGCCACGGGATGCTGTGCTGCTCAGCCATGCCAACAGTGAAACAAAGAGCTCTGAGGCTTTTGAGATGGCATCTTCATCTCTGCAACTTCCTCTGCCAGAAAGGCTCCCAGGAGACTTCTCCAGCCTTGGACAAGGAAGAGCAACCATTTCCTCCTCCCTATCATCCCCAAGCGAGGAGATAACAAGATCTTAAATCTATTAGTAAGGCAAAGCATCCTCTGGCTAGAGGCAGAGCCCCAGACGCTGCAAACAGCCGAAGGCGAGGAGCAGCTGCCAGCCCAGGGCACATCCCAGCTTGTCTGAGCTCCGTGCAGGGCATCGTGGAGCTGGGAGACCCTGCAGCACAGCCACCCCAACACAGCAGCTCCTGGCACTCACAAATACAAACACCAGGGTGGCTTGGAATAACCAAAGCGAGGGGAATGCAGGGCCTTGCCAGGACAGGACGCTGCCATTCCACCACAGCACGATACAGGAGATGAGGGGCTCCAGAGAGCATCCCCGGCTCCATTTGGGGCTGGCAGCAGGGCTATGCCAGGTCTCTGCCACACTTGGCAGGCAGTGGCTGGGAGACGCCGGCTGCAATGCATGACTTGGCTGCGATCCCTTGCTGGGCAGAGACAGCGGAAAGCAGGCACACAGAGGCAGCCCTGCAGCCAATCTCCCTCCATCCATCCTCAGATGCCAGCCCTTGAGATGCAGGGACAGAGCAGGCCGACCCCTCTTCTGCGGCTGGAGGAAAGGATGGCATTGGAAACCCTTCCCACTGAGGGTTCTGCTGAGCCAAGTGTCCCACAGGACACAGCTGCATGCACAGCACAGCGTTGGGTGCTAGGGGAGCTGGCACCAAGCTCTCACCCAACTGCTCAGCAGTTGCACAGCCGGTAGGAGAGGAAACATCTTGCAACCGCAGGCTGCTGTCATACGAGTGTGGCAGCATCTTAGAGAGCAATGCTAGGTGCTGCACAGGCAGCAGGAAGAGCCTTGCTGCTCTGAGCCACGGCTGAGGCTGTGCTCAGCTGCACAGCGATGTGCAGGCGCTGGGGGAAGAGTCCTGCCTGTCACTGCACTTCTCCTGCCAAAGGAAGTCAGAGTTCTCCAGCATCTCTCCTTGCACTTTGTCACATCAGACCTGTTCCAGTCCTGGTGCCCCCCAGCATGGCCACTGGTCACCCAAGGAGCAGTGCTACATGGCCAGGTGGTTCTCCACAGCCCACGCACCCGCTGCTCTCACCACTGGGAAGGAATTGGTCTCAGTTCCAGCTGTGCTGCAGGGTGAACAAGAACAAACCCCTGCTCCAAACTAGCTACATGGCCCCAAGGAGCCTGACGCATCGGGGCTGCTACCCACAATCAATGCACTTCTGCACTTCGAAGCCATCCTCCCATTGCTCTGAGCAGTCCTGAATACATAAGAGGAATTTACCCTTGATTTAGTTTCCTTAAGAACCTTTTCCATCAGACCTCACATCAAAGCCTTTTCCCAACGCCCCGCTGCGCCAGCTCTCCAGCAGTGCTCTTCCATTCCCCTGGGGGCTCAGCTCCCACTGGGAGCACCGACACACCCAAAGCACTGCTGAGGATTTTTTCCCTGTCCGACCTGGGAGCAAAGGAAAATGAAAGGATGGACCCAAATCCCCCCTGCGTGTCTCTGCTGCCACTGGGAAAATCCCAGCATGAGCGACTGATGCCTCCCAAGCAGCAGCCTGGAGGATGCTATGCTCTCCACCTTCTTCTCTAAGCACTGCCCTCTTGTGCTTCCACACCAGGGCTGCCTGCCCATGCGTCCATCTGTCCATCCCTTACAGTGCTGGGGTGACATGGCTGCTCTAGCTGGTGCTGGGCAGCGCTGCAGTGGGGCAGAAGAGCTGCACATGGGTAGGACATGTGGGCTGTGGGGCAAGGGGACACACATCCAGCACCTGCTCTATGCCTGTTCTAACTAAACAAGCAGACATGAAGCACATAGGGAGGAAAGGATTCTTTGGACAAGAGGTGCAAAATGGATTTTGATCAAGTGACTGCAAATCTATAGCTCACCCATTAGAGCTCACTGTGCTCAGTGCTCCCAAACTGGGGCTGGGTTTCTCCAGCACTGGGTTTCTGCACAGAGCAAACTGCAGCCATGGGGCTGGATGGCACACGGGGCTCATGATGGAGCCACTGAGCCCAGCACTGAGTGCAACGCACTGTTACTGCTGTCACTGCACTGCATTCAATGAACAAGCCTCAGGGCCGGGGGAAATTAATGGTTTCTTGTATTTTTTTTTTTTGAGGGAGCAAAATTCCCCTCTCTGCTCACAGCTAAAAGCAGGGGATCAGGGCCTATGGGCATCAGGTGTAAACTGGACAGATCAGGGAGCTGTCTGATGGGAGGCGGGGGGATAGGGGGCTAAAGGCCAAAAGGAGACAATAACAACAACAAACAATACCAAAATAAATCAGAGAACCACTCCCAAGGCCAGCTTGTGGCTCACTGCTGCCAGGAAGGGTCCTGCAAGAGGCAGGTCCCTGCACTGCCCTTCACCCTCCCACCCCAAAAGCAAAGCGGGGGGCAGGAAATCAGCCCCAGGGACCCCCCCCAGCAGCTGCAATGAGGCAAGGAGCGGCCGTGCCCTTTTGCTGGGGTGGGAGCAGGGCTGGCAGCAGCAGGGCTGGCCCACCAAGAGCCACTTGACTGCCTGCCAGCGTCCCTTTGTTCTTCCCCCGGCAGAGGAAACGGGGTTGCCGGCAGAGGAGGTGGCCAGGAGAGAGCGAGCCGCTTCCTCTCCTCCAGAGCAGGGAATTAAAAGGGATGGGGAAGGGAAGAGGGGGTGGGGGGAGGAGAAGCAGATGGGCTGGAGGGAGAGCTCAGACAGCGCTGCGGGAGCGGGGCTTTGGGGGCTCCTGAGCAGACCGGCACCTCACCCTGTGCTGCTGGGAGAGCAGGAGCCGGCCGGTGGCGGGGACAGGCGGGTCAGCCGCTGCATCCTGGAGGGCTGCAGCGAGCAGCAGGGGCGGCTGATGGGTGTGCGTGTGCGCGGCCGTGTCAGCTCACATCGCGGAGCTCCGAGCACACAACGTGCGGAACGTCACCCACCTGGCTGCGTGCGAACCCGGGCGGCTCGGAGCACGTCGGAGGAGGGCTGCTGGGTGGGGAACCCCGCGGCACCGCACCATCAGCCTCAGCGGCAGCCACCAAACGGGGGCACGGGGACGGGCCCCTTCCCTGCCGCCCCCGCCCCGGTGGGGCCGTAGGAAGGTCCCAGCGGGGCTAATCTCAGCCCGTCGCCGCGCACCGAGGGTCGGACGCGAGGAGGGCTCGGCCCACCACCCCGGGCCGACCTCGGGGACCCCCACCCCAACCCGGGGAGGCACCGACCCCACCCCGACCCCCGGCCCCGCGCCGACCCCCGCTCGCGCCTCGGGGGCAGCCGAGGCCCGGCCCTCCATCCCCCGCCCGCGCTCCCGCAGGCCGCACGGCGGCGTCGGGGCAGATCCCGCCCCGCCTCCCGGTACCGGCCCGGCCCGGCCCCGCCCGCACAGCCCCGCACTCACCCGTGTAATGCACCACGCACGTCTGGCCGCGCTTGGGGAACGTCCGCCCTGCGGGAAGGAGACTCGCACCGTCAGCGGAGCGGCACCGGAGAGAGAGAGAGAGAAAGAAAAAGAAGGGGGGGGGGGAGGGGGGAATAAAGACAGAAGGAGCGCGGGGCGCGGCTCACCATCCCCAGGGGCGATGGTCTCCACGTGCACGCCCATGTCGCCGGTGCCGCCGCCGGTGCCGGTCCGTGCGCGCCCGCAGCGCCCGCAGCCCGAGGGAGGGAGGGAGGAGGGGCCACGTGTGCGCAGCCTCCGCCGCCATCGAGCCCGCCCGCCGCGCTCCGCCGCGCTCCGCCCCGCCCCGCCCACCGCCGCCATCTTGCCCGCTCCCCCTCCCTCTCATGCACACTTCCCGCCCCGCCGCCATCTTGGCACCGCGCTGTTGCCGTGGAAACCGCAGGGCCGTGAGGCGTCACGCGCGGTGCCGCCCGCCCTCCCTCAGCGGCTGAAGGCCGCCATGCGGCATCTCGGAGCCCCTTTCCGAGCTCCGTCGTGCTGTGGGCCCACGGTTGATACCTCGTGAGCACCCACGAGGGAGCGGAGGAACCCCAAGGCAAATAAACCCTCGGATTTTCAGCATTAAAATGGGACGCGAGGAGACATTGAAGAGCAAATCTGAATTGCTTCTGCTCCTTGCCTGTATCCTTTATGCATTGGAGCACCAAGCTGTGGGGTTTTGTTTTCCTGCTTTAAGCCGTATCGTTATTTCTTGCATTACTCTGCAGTGCTCTGTGTGGTCTGTGAGGTTCCTCAGGTGCCCCACCAGTAGGGGAGGTTGCACGAGGCCTGAGATTGAGGTGGGAGGAAATGAAGGGTGAGGACACGGGGCTTAAAGGCAGCATGGAATCACAGGGCAGCCCGAGGCGGAAGGGGCCCATAGGGATGGTTGTGTCCAACTCCCAGCATCGCTGGGTTCTATCACTAGTTACACAAGAGGCCAACCTCCAGCTCACTACAACCTCCCTTTAGTAGTTAAAAAGAGCAATAAGTAGTTATAAAGAGCAAACCTCCCCTGAGCCTCCTCTCCCATCCATTGTGGTGTTGCAGTGCAAGGCGCAAAGTTTGCATTAATTCAGCGCACAGCCGGGGAGTGATTTGCTCAGATCCTGCCAGTGTGCACCAGGCTGGAGAGCTGCAAGGTCAACCAACGGTCATGCACAGCTCCGGCCCTAAAAATAACCAGCTCCAGCAAGGCTGAGCACAGCGGTGCTGCCGGCAGCAATGGTCAGTCCCTCCTCTCCCCTCCTTGCTGTTGCCAGGAGAGACGTGGGGGTGCTGAGATCCTGCTGGGAGAGATGGAGTTGTGGGATGGGGTTAGGGAGCAGGTGAGCTATTCTCAATATTTTGCCCAAACCTTCCATCCCTACACAAGCAGGGATAAATGAGAGCCCACAGCTGCCTCCCACACTGTGCTGCAAGAGCGTTACACCCCAGGCTTGAACATCACTCATGTTCCAAGAAATTCTAACCCTTTCCCCAGGAAAAGGCACTCTAAGCACAGAGAGACCTGCTATCTACGTAGCATTTTCCCTAAAAATGTGGGTTTCTCTGAAAAGTAACCCTTGTGTTCTTTGTGCACACTTGCCCACATGTTAGAGCATTGCTGTGAATCCAAAGGGGCACTGCTCTGCTGCACTGCAGAAGGAAGCGTGGCTCCTTTGCCCAGAGCTGCTGGGACCTGCAGGAAGGCAGCAGTGCAGCACACAGCTCCCAGTGTAGGACGTGGAAACAGGAAACAACAGGAAACAACAGCTTTCCCTGACACCAGCACATCCTGACAGCACAGCAAATCCATGTCCGTCCTGGAGAACTCACCTGCTTCACCCCCTGACCTGTTCTGGGCACACTACTGGCACACAGCCGCCTGCTGGCCACTGGGACACCTGGGTCCCCCTCCACAGAGCTCCTTTCCAGCAGCTCAGCCCTCAACCTGTTCTGATGTATGTGGTTGTTCCTCCCCACCTGCAAGACCCTGCACTTGCTCTTGTTGAACCTCATCAGGTTCCTCTCTGCCCAGCTCTCAGCCTACCCAGCTCTCGCTGAATGGCAGCACAGCCTTCTGCTGGGTCAAACACTCTTCCCAACTTTGCATCATCCTTCCATCTTCTGTAAAGCCCCACTCTCGTGCTTCACATTCTTCAGTATTAAAATCTACAAGCTGCACCAGGCTTCAGGTAGCTGTGACGGTGGCAGCCCAAGCAGAAACTGCAATACCAGCATCCAAGGCATCTCTATGGATCAGCAGGGAAAGCACAAGGAACATTTCAGCGCACGGCAAAAGGACTGATGGCAAAACCTCTATTTTACTTGGCTGTGGTTGGCTTTAGCAAACACTGTACCAAGCCTCAAGCGTCTGGCAAGCACCCAGCGACCTCCAGGCAGGGGCCCAGATCCTTCCTGCACACACAGGGAGCAGTGCTGATGTGCCCTGCTTCTTCCTGCCCTGCCCACGGCCAGAGCCAGATCCCTGCACCGCAGCGCGCCGTCCCCGTCCTGCAGCATTAACCTCGCACCGCTGCTGTGGAGCACTTTGGAGTATTGTTTGCACAGCAGTTCCATTTCTAAAATTACAAAAGCATTTCTCTCGGTTTGGTGGCAGCTTTTGTTCCCTCGATGCTCGCAGCAGGTAGAGCAGCACCCTGCTGGAAAGTCGGCAACAGCAGCGCAAGGCAGAGCCGCGCTGTGACAGAGCGTTCTGAGCCTGAGTCACACACTGCACACCCCCACAGTCCTGCTGAGTGCTGTGTGGGTGCTGGGCTGTGCGTGCACGTGGAGAACGCGTTCCCGTGAGGATGCAGCACCCTGGGATGTTGATTCTGCCCTGCTGCAGACAGCTGTCCTCTGCAGCACTGCGCCTGTGCATCCACCTGGAAGCACGGCTGTGCCTGGTGGCACATGGGCTGTTCCTTGCCCCAAGCACTGATCAGGGTGAGGTTTGACAAGGGAAGGTGCAATGAGGTTGGAAGCCAGGGTGCATGCAGTGGTGCAGGATGACAGCTTGTGGGCTTTCTGCATGGAGAAATGCAGTGCTTTGCAAACATCAGGACAACGTGCAGTGCTTCATCCCTGACTCCGGGCTGCTGTCGCATTGAGATCTTCAGGGTATGGAGCAGGAAGTGTTTGCCCAGGCTCCAAACCACTTCAACAGCCACTAGCATGCAGAGCCAAATGTGGGCATGGAGGGCAGCTGGAGTCACCAGGGAGCAGGATGAGGTGGGGGTTCTGCTGTGTGTAGCTGCCACTCATCCCCAAGGGTTGCAGGAAGAACAGGAGCTCCTCTCTGGCTTCTTACCTGGACTGTGGAACCCTGGTTCCCAGCTTTGCCCTCTCCTTAATGAGTACAAGGCATGGTGCTGCCCACACCCAGGACACTGTCACAGAGCAGGAGGTGTGGGATGCATTTTCCTTTCTCTGTTAAGTGAGATCTGTAATTACAAACCTCTTTCAGTTTGTGAGATCTCCCATGGCAGTGCAGCCCCCGTGCAGTGTGCTTTAGCCCAGTCACAAGGAATTTGCCATTCTGAGCCCCCTTCCAC
This sequence comes from Tympanuchus pallidicinctus, assembly GCF_026119805.1. Taxonomy (NCBI): domain Eukaryota; kingdom Metazoa; phylum Chordata; class Aves; order Galliformes; family Phasianidae; genus Tympanuchus; species Tympanuchus pallidicinctus. Next base: position 4,091,644 of record NW_026294722.1, read on the forward strand.
AGCCCTTTCCCAGCCCGCGGAGCCCAGCAGTCTCCACAGCACAGCCACAAATTGCTCCTCCATTAGGAGCAGCGGGAGCCCGGCCGCTGCGTGGGAGCAGTTCCCAAGGCAGCAATGCTCCCACCACGCAGCTCCCAGCAAGCAAAGGCAGAAAGCAGCTGGAGGAAGCACACGGCGATGGGCTGGCGCTGAGGGGACACACGTGGTCTCATCGATCTCTCCACAATTAAGGGCCCTTAGGTTGGTTCCATCACTGCATGTCAGAGCAATGCACCCTCCCAGGGTACCCGGGAGCATTCAACCTCTGCTGCCCCACACCCACACCTGCAAGCTGCATCCCAGCGCTGTTCAAAGTGCGTCATCTCCTGCTCAGCCTCCCCTCGGCCACTGGGGGTTAATGAAAAAATCCTGAATTTCACAGGCTGAGTCAGAGCGCGGCTCATGAGCCGCAGCACAACTGAGTCAGCAGCATCTCTTTTCACTGTGATTTTACTGACATCTCTGATCACAAATATTGCTCATGCTGGACCACAGCCAGCGCAGTGGAAGCCAAATCGCTGTCTCCTACCGGCGTATCTAAGCATGCATCTCTGTAAAAAAGCAAAATGCATCCCTCTGCACCCAAGAGGAAAGGGGAAGTTCAGAAGGAAACATAAAACCCTGGGTTTCAATTTTTTTCTGGGTCATTTTGTACCCACTCAGCGTGCCGTGCTGCATTCGGGCAGAGACCAGACACCTTTGGAAACTGCACTCAGCCCTCTGGCTCTTTGGCACTCATTTACTCTCCGGGTGCAAATAGCTGCATTTTCTGCGTATGAACTCGAAAGCCAGCAGATGACCAACAGCCGCTTCCCAAAGCATCTGCATCTATTGCTCCATAACCGTTTCAGAGCACGATTCTCTCCAGTGTAGGAATTTGTTATTTGTGCTCTGCTCACCTCCTCCTTTTTGCATTGCTCAGTGCCTTGTACAAGGCAGCATTCCCCGTGAGGTCTAGACAGGATGTCCCGACGGCTGCTGCAGCAGGGGAGCGCGCATCCTGCCCTGTGTGAGCTCAGCCTGGTGCCAGGGGGACGGCTTTCAGCCAACGGCACCAATCTCCCCGGCTGCTAAGCAGGCTGGCAACGAGCTTTCTAAGAACTCTGTACAAAATCTAACCAAAGCAGCACGCTGAGGAGCAATGCAAGATGTCTCTTCTGTCTCTACGCTGATCTTTTACTAACAGTTGCTTAGAAATAGGTAGGAAGAGAACGCAGCAGTGCTCTGTTTATCCCCGTTATTCTGCTCTTAGCAAAAAGCTCTGCAGCCTAAGAAACACCAGCATGTTGGAAACGACCACAAAGGAAAGTTCCTTTCCTGAGAACCCCGTTCCCCGCTGCAGAAACACGAGGCCTTATCTCTGAAAGCAGCCCAAGGCCCAGGAATGCACGCTTCAAGCAGCTCCAGTGCAAGCCGTCAGCTTCCAGCCAGGCACCGTGGCCGACACAGGAAGGCTGCCCCACTGAAATAAAATCCAAAGCCTGCAGATGGGAATTCTTTGGCAGAGAAGCGGATGGCAGCAGTTGGATGTGTTGCACTGACAAGTGCTCTGTGCCCCTCCCCACACCTCGGCAGCTCTCAGCCCCCTGCACAGCTGCTCCTCTGGGGGCTGCAGAGCTGCTGCGGCAACATGGGACAGGACAAGGGCTGTTGCCTCTGTAAGCCAGCCAGAAGTTAATGTCGTGAAGAATAATGAAATGTACCTGAATAAACAAGAACCTATGGAATCCACTGAGGTTGGAAAAGGCCTCTCAGAGCCCCAGGTCCAACCCCAGCCCAACCCTTCCATGCCCACCGTTCCTCACTGCCGCATCTCCATGGTTCTGGAGCTCACCCAGACGGTGCCATGCGTTTGAGGTACGAGCACCAGAGTGAACAGCCAGGCTGGTAGGAGAAGTAACCTCACTGTGCCATGAACTCTGCCCTTTGAAATTGCCAATCTCCAGCTGTAAGCATTCTGGCTCACCAACAGAAGGGAGACAGTTTGCAAGCCGTATGGGATAGCATCATCACTCTTTCTAAACGCAGCAATGAGACACAGCCTGCTGCCGCCCCAGGATCCAACACAGGTATCACAGCCTCCCCTGTGGTGGCAGGCTTTGAAGAAAGCCCTGTACATCATCCTTTATGTGACTGCAGCACCAATCCCCCAGGCCAGTTCTCCACGGTAACTGCAAGAAACGTCAGCTCAAGGTCCTTGTTCTTGATAACAAAGGATGGAAAGCAGTGCTGCTTTCAAAGGAAAGCAATCCCAACAGAACATCCGAAATCACCCCCGGAGCACCCTTTAATCACAGCTCCAAAGAAACGCAGGGGGATCTGCAGACCCACCCCACGATGTGTCATTGCATGAAGGTTGTGTCCTCCTCCTGGAAAGGTTTGGTGGCACCCAGCATTGGGGAGCTAAGATTAAATCAAATAATTGATTAGAAACAATGAGGAGAATATAGATATGTGTATACACACATACAGACACCCTTTTCTAGCCATGGGGGGGCCCACTGGGACTTCTTGCTCCCTATCTCCTGTCACTGCATCCATTTCCCATAGCAGCTAAGCTGCCAAGCTCTGTACTGACACAAGGCAGCCAAGCAGGGATCTGGACTGTGAATGTTCCACCCAGACCAGCAGCAAGAAGCACAGCAATACCTAGAAATCGCAGTAGCTGCAATGGCAATGGCTGTGCCTACACCTAGATGTGGGTATGCCCACAGCAGGGCACTGAAGCCTCCCTGAGCACTGGAAGAGCAGAACCTCCAGGTCTGGCAGGAAACGTGGAGCAGGAAGCACCTCACAGCAAACACAGCGTCACGGAGAGCAGGCTCCGTTCCCAGGAAGCTGTGCAAAGCGGCTTTGGAGAGGAAACACAGTCGGAAGGCACTGCTGGGGGACTTGGCAACGCAGACACGTGAAAAGGAAGAGGAGGAAACAGCAAGCTATGTAGGATGGGGAAGAATAAAACAGAAGTCCTACAGATACGAGTCGGAGGAAGGGAAAGTTGCTGAAACGCAGCATTCTGTGGAAAACTCAGTTACAGAGAAAGACATCAGAGCACAGTTATAAAGCTGAGCTGCATCTTACACGGGAATGGAAAAGCAGCAATTTTTCACGTGCAATACAGAGTTCTGCCTCAACACGGAGGTGTGGAAGTTCGCAAAGACGCAGGAAGAAGTCCTTCGTGGGGGGGAGGAATGAGAAAAAAAGATCCCGAAGCAAAACAGCCCTTGGAGCAGCGCGGAGCCCCGGGGCAGCGCCGCGCCGGAGGGGAGCGGAACGCAGCTCCTGCTCCGGCCTCGGCAGCACTGCCACCATCCGGCCCCGGGGGAGAAGCTGCACTGGGCCGGGAGCCCCCTGGGGAGCCGCACGTTGGATATTCGGAACAGTTTCTTCTCCAAAAAGCGGTCAGGTATCGCGACGCGCTGCTCGGGGAGGCGGTGGAAACACCTTGAATTCGCTCGCGCTGGGCCCCGCAGTGATCACGATGGAGCGCATCCAGCGCTGCAGGTTGGGAAAACCCGCGTTCACCTGGCAGAAAACTTACAGAACAACCCCAAGGCTTTTAAACTCATTTAGCTGAAGGCATCTCCACGTTGGGAAGGCTGCTAGCTGGGGAACCCAAAGCTGTAAGAGTAGCTGGCAGCACACATCATCCAAAACAAGAACAGATGGTAGCCATCGTTAGAAAGGGTCAGATGCTGTTTTCCTGTTTTCCGGGCCTTTAATGGTTGTTTTCACAACAATTTACAAATATGCTGTTACGCACATTATATGTCCACTTAGTAATGAAGAACCTGTTAATTCAACTTGCTGTAGAAAAGCCCTTGCTGAGCTCTGCTGCCTGCAGTTCTGCATCAGTACACCCAGCCAAGCGAGTTCCTCGTGCTGAACCTGCCCGACCTGCCAGCCCTCCCAGCTGCTCGCACCCAGAGCTCGCTCTGCTCACAGCAAGGCGAGGACCTGGAGCTGCAGAGCAGAGATGTGCTCCCAGCACAGCACCCACACAGCTCCCAGCTGAGAGGCAGGGGACGGACAGGACTGCACCACAGCTGCAACCCAACCTTTTCCAAAGGACAATGCAGATGTCACTGCAGCTCCCAGCTAGCTGATATCTAAACACCTACTGTCTGCTAAAGTTCTGCTCCAAAGCACAGGGCTGGGATAGAAAGCATGTTGCAGATCAGTGGGAAGTGCCATGACACAACACTAGATGGCAACTCGCACACAATGCTGTACCAGCACTACCAGAGCCTTGCTCACCAGCAGTGAATTCACCCACAGCATTCTGTCCAAAGGAAAGAAATGGAGACCTGAGTCCAAAACAGTGGACAGACCAAAGCTGGAGCATCCCAGGTGTTCAGCTGTGTGGTCCTCAGCAAAGGAAATAAATCAAAGGGTCCTAAAGCCTCGAGTTTTTCACCTGAACTGATTCAAACAATCACTCATCTTAAAATAAAATCTGCTTTCCAGTGAGATACTGTTTGCCTTGTAGTTTCAGTCATTTCAAGCTGATTCAGCTTCGTGCCTTCCTTAGAACAAAAAAAAAATCAGCAGGAAGTTGAGTTTCTCAAAGAAATGCAATACAGCAATTTAGAACTGCAGTCAGTCAGTCTGGACTGCAGGAGAAAGTGCTGGCAGAGCAGGTGGGAACTGTAACAAACACCTCGAGTGTTCTGCTGAAGGAAGGAACATCAGGACTTTCCCTCCAGAACAGCCCAGCAGTGCCAACCTTTGCACCTGCACACACACAAATCAGTTTTCCCCATGCTGAGCAACAACTGTTTCACAAAGATTCCCCTCACAGTGCTTTCACAGTAACGTTAACCATTATCCTGACAGCAACATCACCCATCCTGGTATCTTTATATTCAACGTGCAAAAAAAAAAATAAGAAGAGTTGCAGCAGTCCCCAGAGAGGAAAGAGTAACAGACTGCAAAGAGCATCTGATGGGCACAGAGGGAAACTGCTCCCTGGGAACTCCCTTCCCCCTTACCTTCTTCCCCTCTCAAGAGCACAGAAACATTCCACAAAAGTAACTGAACTCTCCTGGGAGAATCTGTGGCTCAATAGGCTGCATCTCCTTTGAAAACAGGTTCGTTTCCTTTATTTATTTTAAAGTCCACTGATCATCACAAAAAAAAAAAAAAAAACAAAAAAAAAACAAACCATAGGAAATGCAACTAAAGAGAAAAGAGTCCAACCAAGACCTAAGAACCCAGAGCTACAAGTAGATGTGAGCCTGTTTGCACAGTGCAGGTGCACGCATGGCTGAGACGACGCACGCGCGCTGCGAGCAGGAGTGCGGCGAGACACGGGTTCCTTTATGTCAACCTCTGAACAATGACAGCATTGAGCAGGTTGGCTTCCTTCAGGGTCTGGTTCTCATCAGTCAGCTCTTTATTTGGGAAGGTGGTCATGAGGACGAAGCTGGTTGCTGCCATTGCTGGCCGGGCATCGACTATGAAGAGCCGGATGTCACGGATCCTGTCCGAAGGGATCAAACACACAGGGGTTATTCTGTTACTGAACTGCCTGTACAAGTGAACAACAAAAGCTTACATTCACCTCTTCCAGACTGTGCAACCCTGCACTCACTGCACTTGTTTTCCAGGTAACAATGTCAGCTGCAGCCAGACAATCCTATGACTTGAGATGCTTTTCCATAGGGAAAATAATAGCAAAATAAGCTACTTTCTAGGTTAGAAATTTCACCTCAATGCTTTTTTTACATTGCTCAACTTCTGTGGTGTAAGCAACTATTTGAACCAGAAGGGTTCTGAGCCCTTCAAGATGAACAGATTAATAAATTGCTCCTCACACAGCGTAACCCAGATGATCTCAGCTCCCAAGGGCAGTCACAGCAGTGACAGCAGATCTACCTCCTGCACCTAATCCCAAAGGATTGTCTTTGTGACTTTCTGGAACATGCTGGATCTCTTACAGAAACCAGAGGAACCAGGATGGACAAACAGGCACTCTCTTCAAGATCAGAGGAGTGAGAAAAACAGAACTCTAATGAAGCAGCAGGGTGTGTAGGCCAGCTTTGTTCGTCTGAGGGAAACAAACTGTTTAACAGCACCCCTCAGTGCTGCATTCAGTAGACAGGGAATAGCTCAGCTGAAAAGTCTGAATTGAGAGAATAACTGCACCAATTCCTAAATGCTTGATAGTTTCAAAGGGCTTTTTAATAGATGTTAAAGAACCGAGGTGCAGTATCACCAGCTATTACCCACCACTATTTGGAAAGAAACCCCGTCCTCCCAACAGGAAACATCTGCCTTAAAACTGCACAGTTTTAATCCCATTCACCTGTACAGAAGGATCCCCAGGGCTCCCTTTAGTAGGCTAGCCAGGATTTCACCTGCTCCATCTGAGCACAATGTGCAGTGTCATTCAGGCTTTAGTTAGTAACCCGTATTTCCTGCTGCCCTGGTACCTGTGATTGTGATTAAATTTCTGGACCAGTCGCCCACCATCAGCGAGCCGGATCTGGATGTTGGTGACAGGCTGCGACTCATCAATAGCAATGGCAGAACTGGCTTTGGCTTCATTCTCTGCCTGCTGGGCTGGAGAGCTGGTGCTCAACACCTGAGGGGCGGTGCTGAGAACAGAAGACACAAAAAGCTGTTAAAAACCAAACGACTCCCCTGACAGCAGCGTGTCAGGAGCCAGACTGCGAGCTTTCACCTGCTGGGCCCTGCTAACAAGGTTTCCAATCAAGAGATGCCAATGCAAGTTGGAAATGGGAATTTGGGAATTAGCTAGCAAGGTGGCAAGGCAGTGGGCACTCATCTGTAGCTTCACCCACACCATCACCTCACAGAGCACCCCTCCTTCGTTCTTCACATCCCCACAGGAACAGCAGTGATACAATCAGGAGACGCTGCTTCTGTGTGACACATCACAGTGGGTCCAAACTGGAGATTTGCCTCTTGCAAGTACAAGAATGAGCCCACAGCACACATCACTGAGCCTCATTTCCTCTCCCACGGCAACACCTCACACATCACAGGCACCGAGTACCTTCTCTTCAGGAAGATGAATCAATAAGCCCATCCCACAAACCCTCTTAATTGACTCTTAGTCACACGCGCAGCAAAGCAGCGCTTCTGCTTCCTCACCTGCCCAGTTTCTGTCCTTCTCCAGTAAAAGCTTTGAAGACACTTTTAGGTTTCACATACTCCTCGTCACGGTGATCCTCCATATCCAGGTTCACCTGCCCGCCTCGCGCCAACCTGCGCAGCTCTGCGGGGACTTCCCTGCAAAGAGAGGGTCTGAAGGAATCTGCCTGAAGAAGCAGATCAGGAAAACACTGAAAACAGGATCTGGGGCAGCCAAAAAAACCTTTGGAATTTCATGCACTCCTGTTTAAGTAACAAGGCAGGCGTGCACCTCCCCACTAACAGGCACAAGCTCAAGGTTACTTTTCCCTGCCCTTCGCCCGGAACGAAACGATGCACTGGAAATCCTCAGCCTAAATACAAAAGTCTGTCTGTTCACTTTGAAACATCAAGACCCTATAAAAACCAAGGCAACTGCCCATGAGCCTAAAGTAAATCTTCAAGTGTGCCTTCCCAAACCTTTCACATGGAGAATTTAGCCCTCGGGTAAAACGTGTCATAGATTCATGACCCTGGATACCACAAAAACCCGTGTTTCAGAAAATAGCTTCTCTTTCACTCCCTTCTTGCTACATAACAACACACCAAAACAACAAGTTTTGTTGCTACATACCCTCGGCGGATATCATCAAGGAACTGGGCATTGGATGGATCCTGGTAGCTTCTCAGTTCTCCACTGTCCAGACTGAATCCACTCTTCCAGAGCTTCAGTACAACGTGCACCTGCAGCAGAGCCCAGACAACCATCAGTCTCACTGGAACACCTCAGTAAGGGCAACCAGAAGCAAAATGAAAAGCTGCTGACTGGCAGAGGAGTTTCAAGCAGCAGAAAACATCCCAGCTATGTGCCACTGGGTTGATACAGTCAGTGGTGAGGAAAAAAAAAACCACTGGCTATGTAATGGTCATTCATCAGCTCCTAGATGACAACACAGACCCTTTTCTGATAAAAGCTGTTGAAAAGCCAAGTGTTTGACAGGGGCCTAAACTAAGCTCCCATCAAGGCCTCGATAGATATCTGCTCACAAAGCAGAAGGGGTCTTTGCACTGATGCTGTTGGTTCTGCATCTCTTCAACAGTTAAAGCCTTATCACCTGGTGCTCTTTGCACTCTGTTTTTTACCATCAGTATATTCACACTCAGAGGCTGAGAAAAGATCCCCGTGCTTCTAAAGAACACTCAGGTAATTAACAAACATTGGAAAAACTACTGCATAAGACCCGAGCACGTGCATTTCTTTTTTCCTCCTACCAGAAATCCCACAGGAAGCAGAATTTGTCATATTTCCATCCTCCTGAATTTGTATCAAGCTTTGCAATTCTCTGACTCACAAGCTTTCACTTGTAGCAGAGCAATCCCCCAGGTGACCACTGCAAAACAACAGAAAGACACTCACATCCTGAACAGAGTTCTGTCTCCTCTCTCCTGCCACGTAGGCAGACTCTTCCTCTGGAGTAGCTCCAAGGCGATATCCTCCCCCTGCAAAAGGCTGCAGAAGAGGCAGGCAAAGAGGTTACAGGATGACACGTAGCCAGGACACCATGATTCCCTCTCCCCAGCATCATTCCGAGGGAAAGCAGAGGACTTCAAAAGTATCAGCAACATTTGCTGGCCCTCAGGCTCAATGACCAGCTTGGACTAGTTAATAAATACGGCACAAAGCAGCTTTTCTTACCACCATGACATGGAAATAAGAGCTGCAATAACACAGGAGTCCAGACACAGATGTTCCTTTAAGTTAGTTTTAGTACTCCACAGGACCAACCAGCTGTCACAGTGGGAGCCACATACAGACAGCTCCAACAGAGAAAGAGAGAAAAGAAGGAAGAACTCATCACTCCTCACTTTAGGCTTGCTACTCTCGCCGCTGCTTTTGGCTGTCCGATCAACTGCCACTGCACCGTGCTCCTTCGCTCCCTTGAACAGATCCTCCACCAGCTCATTGGGACTCTTCTTCCTTGGAGGACCAACAATCTGTTGTCCACTTCTCTCTGAGCCACCGGCATAAAACCTAGAAAGAAAACACACCCTGTCTGTGCAGGAGCAGAGCACAGTTCCTACAGGACACGTGTGACAGGATCCAGCACATTTACACCGGGATTCAGCAACAAGCTGCTGCTTACTAAGGAAATAACTGGCACTTGGAGGGAAGGCAAACATTAATTCTGCACTGAAAGATCACCACTCGCAACAGGACTAAGTGGGAAGCAATGAATGCACTGTCAATGAAGTGCAAATAAGCACTTGTGGAAGACTGGGGTTATTAGCTTCCAGCTGGCTTGTAACGCATCCAGAGCAAGCTCAAAGCTGACTGCAGAGGACCAGGTGGCCTACCTGCACTGAGCACCCTGAAGTCCCATCAGTTCCACTCAATTTACCTTGCTTGTGAACCTAAAGAGTATTTAACTGCTTACAGTTCACCCAAGATCCTTCAGTACAGGAACTGCACATCTACTTAAACCTGCTTTACAAACATACGTATTCCTGTACCCGGGCAGCAAGCTGCCACAGAACAGCAGGGATAAAACACACAGGTTTCAAGGCTAACTGAGAACTCACCGCTGTCCCTCTTCTTCCTCATCATCATCCTCCTGTGCATGAACAAGGTCTCTAAACGACGTTACTCGGTGGTCACTGCAAAAGTTGATCACAGTACATCAGCCTCATGATACACTTCAACCACATGAGCAGAAGTTCCTAAGCACAGCACGTTAGGTTGACTCTGTTCTACTTTTAGGCTCTGACTCATTGCTCTACAAAATCACAGGTCAGCAGTGGTGTAACTGAGCAGTGAATAATGTTCTTGAACCTCTGTGCTGATCACATCAACACAAAACAACCGACTGCAGGTCCAGCAGCAGAATTAACTCTTCAGCCATCTTCCTGCTCACATACTGAATTTCATTGCCATTCCCAAGTACAATTTCTCTTCCAGACCCCAGTAAAGTCAAGCCTCCAAGACCACTCTTGTTTACCTGTGATTCAAACTGAAATCCAATCCTTCCGCAATATGAAATTTATTTCAGAGCCTGAAATGAGAGCACTCTGCCTTCGCAGTACAGTCAGTAACTCCTCTTTAAGACTGGATAACATTTACTGCACAGGGACTTGGGATGGCCCAATTAACTTTCCTTGTAAAATGCTTAACAGACAAGGTGCAACAGAAAATCAGAAAATGCTTATCCTATATAGGTACAGCCTGCTTGAACAAAAGTGTCACTGACCGTGTGACTGCCTCTAACCTCAGAACACAAATCTAGTTTTTTCCTGAGCAATGAAGCAAGTCATTCAACTGATCTTTGGATCAGTTGTGCAATAAGGCCATGCTCGTGATATGGAAGTGTTGTTGTTGATTTCACAGCTTCTAGAGAGCCGTATGAGGTGAAGCAGTTCTAAAATCATGACTATTATTCTGAATACAAGCAAATGCTGATGCTTTAAATACAGCACAGGGTTGTTTTTTTTAATGTAATTTGTTTTCACCGTGAGCCTTAAAGTCCTTGCTAAACAAACCAGGCCCAACTGAAGCTCTCTCCTCACCTGGCTGCAGTGCCTCTGGATACAGAGCTGGGTGTTGGCTGGGGGAGGGTCAGGATGTCCTCATCACCCCCATCCTCATAGAAACTGGCAAGGGCGATCTGAAATGGAAAACCCAGGAGTGTTTCAGGATGAGATCAAAGATTCCACAGCAGCAGATCAAACACACACACACTAATAACATAACTGAAGGTTCTGTCACGCTGGAATTCTTCAGACACACCGACTGCAGCCATTTTACGGGCTTTTCCCCTTTGGATGTCCTAGCAAAGACAGGTCGCTGCCAGCCGTGCTGTCTGGATTTGCTATGTGAGGTCATCACGACTGCACGCGTTCCTCCCCGACCCGAGGCTCCCATTTCTGAGGGGTTACGCTGCAGGAACAGGCCCCAAAGCACCGGGGCTCAACAAAACCCTCGCCTTCTATTAATGAAGTTGACTTAACGAGATAAGCGGATCCAAATCGAGCTCCGGACCCGCGAAAACGGCAGACCCGGCCCTGACGAGACGCTGAGGGCCGAGGGGGCGGCGGGCCGAGGGCCGAGACCGCAGGAGGCCGGGCCGAGCCGAGCCGAGCCGAGCCGAGCCGAGCCCTGCACCGCCCCGCACCGCCCGGCCGCACCGCGGCCCCGCCCACAGCCGGCTCGGAACGGCGCTACCTGGAGATCCCAACCGGCGGACTCGAGGAAGAACCGCGCTCGCTCCTCCTCAGCTCCCGTCACGGCAACGAATTCCCTCAGCGCCTCCTCCCGGTCCGCCATCTTGCCGCGGTGCAGCGCGCAAATCGCTCCGGGTCCCACAGCCCCGCCCCGCCGCGGTGCGCACCGGAAATCGCTCCGGGTGGGAAACGCGGCCCCGCCCGCTCCGCTCCGCCCAACGGCGCCCCCCTGCGGCCCGGCGGGATGCGGCCATGCGTTGCGCCGCGCCTCCCGGAGGGCCAACCCTGCCCCGACGTAGGAAAGCAGCGCGAGGATGAGCTCGGCAAAACGTTGTATTGATTTTGGCACGAGTTTGTGTGGAGTCAATGATTTTATCTTTAAAATTCGTGCAGCGAAGCAGCGGGAAGCACGAGGGCGCAGGCCGGGCCCATCCCGAGAGCTGCGGGCGGAGCTGCGGGGCTCGGAGGCGATCGCGGAGCCGCTGCTGTCCAGGGCAGCATCAGGGCAGGAAGCGCTTGAAGAGGAAGAAGAGGACGAGGGCGAGGAGCGCCTTGCCCAGCAGCAGGCCGAGCCATAAACCGGGGCTGGACAGGAGAATGGCACCTGTGTGGGTACAGACACGAGTGTGGGGCTTGGGGCACGCAGCCCGCAGAACAACGAGCTCCGCCCAGCTCGCGCTGCAGCTCTCGTGCACCGCTATCTTCAGTGGAGCTACCTCCGGGTCCACACTGGGCTGCGACAGCCACCTGCATGGTGCCCGTGCTGGAGACGGGCTCCTGGTCCTCGTGCACCACCCGGCAGGTGAAGCTGGAGCCGCGCTTCTCCTCCACCGCCTGCACCGTCACCGTGCTGTTCAGCTCAAACAAGCCCTGGGGGGTCTCTGCTGGCTGCGTGGTGCTCCCCGCGTTCAGCCCCGTCCCGTTCTCCAGCCAGGTGATGCTCACAGCTCCCGGGTAGAAGCCCTGCACGCGGCAGCTGAAGGTCACCGTCTTGTTCACCTCCACGGCGCCCGGCGGCGCAGCGACCACAGACACGCTGGGGGGAACTGGGAAGAGAAGCAGCGCCTGGAGCCGGCGTCCCTGAGCCCACGGCTCAGCCCTGCCCCAGCCCCGGGGCTGTGAGCCTCACCTCGCAGGGCCTGGCCCAGCGCGTACGTCCTCCTCAGTGGGGCTGCCAACGTGCTGTGCTGCACCTGGCAGGTGAGCTGTGAGCGCACGTCGTCCTTGGTCAACTTCACCTGTGCGGTGCTGGACATGTTGTAGGAGGAATGTGACAGCTCTGAGGTGATGTGGGGCAGCACAGCCTGAACTGGAACGTTGTTCTTGAGCCATTGCACCTGGATGTCACGGGGAAAGAACCCTCTGGCACTGCAGGTGAAGGACACCGACTGCCCTGGCTCCGCTCGGCGACTCGGCCCTGACACGGCCAGCTCGGAGGGTCTGGCTGTGGGAGAAGCAATGGCCCATCAGGGAGCGTCCTGCCCATCCCAACCCCAGAGGAAAGCCCACCAGGATAGGCTGGGAATCCACTCACCGTGCACCAACACCTCCGTGCCCCCACCATTCTTAAACAGCTCATCTCCCAAGATGACTTTTCTAAACTTCGCACAGTAATAGGTGCCGGCATCCTCAAGACGAACATCCCTGATGTGGATGGTGAAGTCTGTGTCGGATCCATTGATTGCTCTCATCACACGTGAGGAGGAGCCTTTCTGATCATAAATGGTCTGATTGCTGCTGCCCCAGCCCTTCAGCCACTTCACAATGCCAATAGGATGCAATGCAGACACTGTGCAGTTCAGGGTCAGTATCTCCCCTTTGATCACCACCACCTGGCCCTGGGGCTGCTGCAGCTTGAAGTCCGAATCCTTCTGGGCACCCACACCTGGGGACAGTGACAAGAGAGTCTGGGGCTGGCAAGAGGCCCTGAGCCAGGGTGCAGCACAGGGCCTTGCTAGATCCCAGAGCAGGAGGCAGAGAGATGTCCCCATCCCTTACCACCCATGGCAGCTGGCACTGTGAAACTGTGGGACAACGACAACAGGTAGTTGGACATGGTCACATAAAGCAAAGTGCTTGGCTGGGGATAAAAGCAAGCTGAAATGTGGGAGAGAATAACCCCAAATATCTTTGGGCTCGAAGAAGGGTTGCCCTGCCAGCAGCAATGGGGAGTGCATCCTGGGAAAGGCTGCGGCTGTGCAGGACCACACACTCACCTGGGACATTCTGGAGCAGGAGCAGCACCAGGCAGGTTAGAGGCATCGCCTGCAGTGCCCGAATCATGCTGATTGCCATGTTCTACTACCTGCTGCTGTGGCTCAATGTGGCTCAGAGTGGTGTGGCCCCAGGTTCTCTTCCTGCTGAAACGGGAAGGAAGGGGTTTGGGTTTTTCCACTGACCAAGCTCCTCTCTGCAGCCCCGTGCAATCCCAGAGGGTGCCGATGGTGTTTGTGGCACCTTGTTTTGATGGGTGTTCCTTGTCATCAATGCTGGTCCCACTCCACCCTTGAATGAGTGACACTGCCACAGCCACCAACACGGGGCAGCCAGAGAGACTGGCTCCAAACCGATGGGCACCTCAAGCAAGGCAGGCTGCTGTGCCACTTGTGCAGGGCTTCCGCATAGCCCCCCTACTGCTGAGGCTGTCTTGCTGAGACCAAGGTCAGAGCTGCTCTCCTGCCCTGCGCCCATCACAGCCCCTCCAGCCCTAAGCTCTGTGCAGGGGTTGGGGCAAACTCAGGGTGCACCAGTCCAGGATGCACTTTGAGGTTTAAGCCCCGCTGAGCTCCCTGCTGGCTCAGTGTCCTACTGGCTGCCCCGTGCAGGCACCAAAAGTGTTAACAGCACGCGCCCGCTCGCCTCCATTTCCTGTGCAGCTTCTCATTTTCCTTCTGGAGTCAGAGCCCAAACTTTTGGCAGCGCCAATGGCTGAGCTCCGTGCTGTGCTGCTGCTTCGGCTCTCGGTCGGGCAGCTCAGCCTCTTCCTGGCGTGGCTGTGGGGTGAGTACAGGGCAGTGCAGCAGCAGAAGCTGTGGTCAGCTCTCTCTGTACCTGTTCCTGCTGGCTGGCACAGCCACTGAGTGCTGCTGGCTGGGAGGGGTTGACACGGCCGCAACTGGGAGTCTGCTGTCTGCATGCCTGCAAAAACAAAACTTGGATGGGGGCTTTTCTCTTCTGACGTTCTGGGCTTGCGTGGGGTTGTTTGGGGTGAGGGACTGCAGGGTGTGCGGACAACCCACCTCCCTCCTCAGAGCTCCTTGGCCATTTCCCTCAGCACTGGGACGTGGCTCTTGGCCTCAGGTGTGTGCCCAGGGTGAGGGAGGTGCGGGGTCTGGTGCGCTGCGCTTTGTTGCCCTGAGGAAGACACATCAAAAGGCTTTGGGCAGGAGGGGCTGGGGGCAGGAGTTGGGATCCTGTTGAAGACATTTAGCATCCATGCTGGAGGGAGAGGAGGGCTTTTTCCTGCCTGGCTTCCCCCCCCCCCCACCCGGCAGCTCTAGTGCCAGGTATAAGGAACACAACAGGAGTCAAAATCTCTCCCCATGCCCATTTTGAAGCTGGCTTCCACCACTCCTATTGAGTGCCATTTTCTCACCCAGCTCTATTTCTCAACTGAGGCACTGAACAAGCAGTGGGTGCTCTGCCTGTGCTGGGCAGGAGGAACAAAGCAAGCCATCCTCTCCTTGCTGAGCTCTGACCTTGCTGCGCTGTTGCTTTCCCCACATGCAGGTGCCCAGGCAGGATGGGGCTTCAAGCTGCACCAGCCCGAGAACAAGGTGTGGGTGGCCGTGGGGCAGACGCTGACCCTGACCTGCACAGTGACTGGATCGGGTCCCCTCGGCCCTGTGAAGTGGCTGAAGGGCTGGGGCAGCAGCAATCAGACAGTGTATGATCAGAAAGGCTCCTCACACCGCGTGACGAGGGCAGTGAATGAGTCCAACACAGATTTCACCATCCACATTGAGGACATCCACCCCGAGGACGCCGGCACTTATTACTGTGTGAAGTTTCACAAACAGTTCTTGGGTGACGAGTTGTTCGATCACGGTCGGGGCACGAAGGTGTCAGTGTATGGTGAGTGGGCTTCCATCCCGGCGTGACCCCATCGTGGCTGTCCTGGCTCAGCCCCAGCCCTGCCCACAGCCAGGCCCACGCTGCACTGTGCCCCACCACCTTCTCCCTGCTTTACTTTGTGTCCCCACAGAGACCTCTCCGTTCCCCAGCATGGCGGTTGCAGCTGCTGTGCTCTGCTTCGTCCTCCTCGTCTTCGTCCTCGCCTTCTGCTTGTACCGCAGGAAGCAGAGGGAAGGGGAGCAGAGCCAGCATGTGGCTGAGGTGGCCACAGGAAGCTGCTTGCCCTTCCCTCTCCCATGCTGTGCAGGGAACCCTGGCACCCCCAGGTTGGTATTCCTGCTTTTTCTCTCTGCACCGTGAGGTGAGCAGGCTGCCTCACTTAGCTGCAATTTAGGGCAAACACTGTATTGTTTTGCTGGGCCTGGGTGGTGTTTGCCGCGGGTGTGGTGAGGAGCTCAGCTGCCTTGTCCTTGCTCTAACAACTGTTCTTTCCTCCAGCAGTGAAGTTGAGGATGCAGAGAACCCAAAGCTGCCCCACCAGGTACGAGCAGGGTGTGGATATGGGGCAGAGTGATGCCCTGATGCAGGACCTTTGCCCAAAAGCTCCAATAATGCAGCTGGTGGTGGGTGGTGGGTGAGCATCCAGCTGTCCATGCACTCTGTGTGGAAGCTGCCATGCAGAGGTGATTATAGCAAGGTTTTCTACATTCTTACAGCAAAGCAGTGAGGTGGACAAGGACATCCATTATGCTGACCTGCAGCCGCTGCCTGCAGCACGGCGGCCCAGCAGGAGCCCTGGTGCTGAACGCTCTGAGTATGCCAGCATCAGGGGAGCTGCTAAGTGAGCTGGCCCTGCCACAGCACTGAGGCAGGAAGCAGAGACTTTCTGCAGGCACCAGAAAGAAGAAGTGGAGCTGCTTGGAGCTGGCCAAGCTTGGCACGAGGATCTCAAATCTCTCCTTCCTGTCTTGGTTGGCCATGCCAGGCAGGGGCAGGCTCAGCTCAGGCTCAGCAGAGCCTCTCCAGGAATCAGCAGCCCCACGGAGTGCAGGATCAGGACAGTGAGCTGAGCACCTTTGCCTTGTGCAAGCTGTGCAGTGCTGTTGGCTCCAGGAGGACCTCATGAATGTCTCCACCAGCACAGGCCACCAGAGCTTTCCCAGCTCAACAGATCCACGATTCGTATCATCCCATCACCACACCAAGCTCATCCCCATTAAAGCCAGCAAACAGCCAAGCCACCTGGTCCTGCTGTGCTCAGAGCCAGAATGATGCTGCAGTGGCAGCAGGGGCCTGGAGATGTGTGGTCACCACAACTTCATGCCCAGTGTGCTGCTGCCAACTCCGTGCTGAGCCCCCCAGCAGCTCCCACCAAGCAGGGCTGGATGGTTGGTGAGAGGCAGGCTGGGCTCCCTGGTCCTGCAGCCCTGGTGCCTGCCACGTTCATCTCCAGCCCACTCCTTCCTTCCCTCTGTCCTCTGTAACCCACATCCTGTGGCCACACGCCGGGAGGAGGACGGAGCGAGGTGGAGGCAGGGAGCTGTGTCATAGGCTCTTTTCCTGCAGAGAAATCATTGCAGCTGCCTCTGACCTTGAAAGCTGTATGCACTTATCAGCTTTCAACTATTTTATCTGCTTTTCTGTGAAATAAAAAAAGAGAAGTGAAAGAGGACAGCGTAAGATATCTGCATGTGTGCACGCAGGGGAGCTGTATGGGGACACAGAGATTGTATCGAGGGGCAAATTGTCACAAGGGGAGGGAAGGCACTTGTGAAATTCATTTGCATGGCTGAAGCAGCATCCCCTGCATCAGGGGACAGGTCGTGGGGATGGTTTCGGGGTTATTCTCCCTGGGGAGCAGCTCAGAGGCATGTGCACGGTGCTGGGTGTTTGTAAGGAGCCCAGAGCCTGACCTCCTCTACACAATGTCGGAGGGCACACAGGGGCTGTGGCACCGGGAGCTGGGATGGAGCTCTGGAGCTGGGAGCAGTGCAGCTGAGCAGAGCTGATGGCGAAGCAGGGGCTGCCATAACCGGGGCAAAGGGTGCCCAGCCCCGTGCCTGGGGGGACTGAAACCAGGGAGAGTCCTCGCAGACAAGGGGAAACGAGATTCGAGGGCATTCAGCGCTTTTGAAGCTCTGGGCTGGGCCAGGAGGGGGGAAATCCAGTTTGATGCAAGCATATGCAAAGCAGCAAGGGGCAAATGCACGGTGGAGCGCTGTGCACCTAGGAAAGGCCCAGGTCTGCAGCTTACGGCCCAGGAGAGGGATTTGGTGGTTATTAAAGGAAAATCCTTTAAGCCATCAGCCCGGGGTGTGCCGGCAGTGAAAGCACAAACAAGCATCCGAGCGTGGACACAAGGTAGGAGCGCACCGGGCAGCGCCACGGGGTGCAATGGGGGTCCGTGCACTGAGAACGGGGGTGGTGGTGGGATCCAAGCTGTGCCCTCAAGGATCAGCGTTGCACCGCTGGCCCCGAGAGCTGGGAAACGGTTCTGAGGCTGCAGGGGCTGTGCCAGGAGCTGGCGTGGGAGGAGTGGCTGTGGGGAAAGCAGCGGGGAGCACGAGGCTCCAGCAGAACGCGGGTGGTGACAGTGAGAGATTAGTCCAGGGGGAGAGAGTGATGGACGAGGCAGGTCCAGCAGTGAGGGGAGGGGGAGGAATGGTTGAAAAGCAGTGAGGAAGAGTGTGGTCTCGGCTAGCAAACGAGGATGGCTGGATAGGGGCATGGCTGAGTCACTCCCGCTTTGGCTCCATGGTGTCCACACCGGGTGCCAGGGCAAGGAGAGGCTCTGCTCATCCCTGGGGGGCAGGGGGCTGGCAGTGCTTGCAAGGAAGAAGGACAAAGCTGAGCCTGTGCTGGAGCCAGGGCTGAGCAGGGGGGAAGGGAAGAGGACAGGGATAAATGTGTGAAAAGCAGAGTCCAGCGCTGGCTGTGCCTCCTGCAGGAATGGGCTGTGCCTTGGGGCTGCCTCTGTCCGAGATGCTCCTGCTCTGACCCCATCCCTGTCCTTGCCACCAAGAGACTGCGATGGCCACAAAACCCACAGGAAAATGGCCATGGGACAAAGAACATCCAAAGCCACAGGGACCCCACGATGCCATTGGGTCCTGATGGTGCCCCACTATGCTGTGGGGACCAGGTGACGCCATGGGGATGCAGTAATGCTGTGGGGATCCTGCAATGCCATTTGGGTCCCCGATGCCTTGGGGACCAGGTGATGCCATGGGGATGCCATGCCATGACACCGAGGGGGAGCAGCCCTGGGAGCTCATGTGATGCCAGTGTCTGTCCCCAGGCTCCGTTCTGTGCCAGGCTCTGTGCTCCCATCTCAGGGGACAGAGAAACTCAAAACCCAACAGCCCTCAATTTATCAGGGCAGCATTTTAATCGGAAAGCAAGGAATGAAGCAGAAGTAAGGCAGTGACACGTTTTGTGCCATTCCTTGATTTATTTTGTGTCTTCCTTGTTGAACCTTATTCCTATATCTCATGCTTATTGTGGATTTTTATTAAAGGGGATAAACAGGGCTGGGATTTGGGGTTGTCATAGGAACTGCTTCAGTGCTACAGCCTCATTGCCAGCTTTGTCCTTCCCCCCAATTTCCTGATGTGGAGAGGCCTCGGCTCTCTCCAGGTTTTCTTCCAGCCCTGAAGGCTCAGCATGGACGCAGTGCATTGTGAAGCCCCGTCATTCCACAGGAATGGGGCTGTACTGCGGCACGGTGGGACCTTCTGTATCCCTGACTATGAGGGTAGGGGGCCCTGCTGGTGCTTGGAGTCCTCAGGTCTGTGCCATGCCTGGGGACATCCATGGGAGCCCCAAGCTGAGCTCTGAGCTGAGGAGCAAAGCAGCTCTCTGGAGGACGCTGCTGGTGCCTGAGAGGAGCTGTGCTGGGAACCACCCTGCCCTGCCTGGTGCCATTTCTGTGACATCCCTGGAGTTGTGGGGCAGATTGGAGATCTGCTCTTCTGACCATTCCCCATCCTCCCTGCCACAGGCCTGAGGGGGCAGAGAGTGAAAACGAAAGCTGTCAAACACATTTAGAAGGAAATCCTTTACACCCAGTGCTCATTTAGCCTCGGCGGTGCTCTGCTGGGGGGATGTCATTGAGGCCACGGTGCTGGCAAGGATTACAGAAGGATTTCCAGGGCTGTGGGACGAACAGGAACATTCAGTGCTGAAGAAAGACTCACTTTGTGCTCTTGGTGTTTGATGGGACATTGCCTGGGGACGGCGGCCACCAGAGCCAGCGCTGCTGCCCTGCCTGGGATCAGCACCCATGGGGGCAATGGGGCAGGCAGGGGGGGTTCCTGGTGACACTGGGGGCACCCCGTGCTCCTCCTGTGGGGTCAGCTGCAGGTGGCACAGCTCCCTGCGTGCATCCTGCCCCAAAGAGCTGCTGCAAAGGGGTTTTACGTAGGAAATGAGCTGCTGAAGTGGGGGGGGGGGGGTGCTGTGGGGTTGGACAGGATGCTACAGAAACCCCATCTCCAACAGCACGGAGCGACCTTAAAGCTCGGCTGCACTTGGCTGCAACCGCAGTGCTGGCAGCGCCTCGAGCCCAGCACAAGTGCCCCTCTTAGGAGAAGTGTAAAGGAAAGGAAAAAATATTTAGAGAGGCAGCAGAGCACAGCAAGCAGGAGCAGCGTGGCCGTGGTGGATGCGCCCGCGGTGCTGCCAGCGCGGAGGGGCTGTGCGGTGCCAGCGGTGAGTGCAGCGGGGTGCCCTGCGGTGCACCCCATAGAGCAGGATGGGGCCCCACAGGGAGCTCAGACTGCGGGCTGGGGGGCACAGCGGGGAAACAGCGTGGTCTGTAAATAATTGCATCCGACAGATCCATTTCTTCCACAAGGTTCAGCCTTAATTTTATAATGGTAGCGGTCACTATGGCAACGTGTAAAAATAACGTATCCCCGAGCGAGGCAAATTCCCCATAAACATCTCCTGCTTCCAGGAGCGAGGGGAGCCCCAGCCGTGGGGATGCGTGCAGGAGAGCAACTGCTTTGGGCACGGCAGCACCCAAACCCCACATCCCGTTGGCTGCCAGCACCCCACTGCTGGGACAGGCCGGGTGTTTGGGTTGGGATCAGCTCGGGGTTTAATTAACGGCGTTAAGCGCTTACGCCCCGCGACGATGATTTTATTCGTTAATCCTTCAGGCGATGCGGAACGCGCAGCAGCTAATTGGGTGGATATCATTAATGCTGGCGGCCAGAGCCTCTGCTAAAGGGCTGCAGTGCAATGATTGCTGGAGCGTTTCAGCTGTGCCATAACACCGAGGTTCGCTCCATGTGATTGAACTTCATGCCCTGCACATTGCAGGGCAAGAGCTCTGCCCCAGGCTCTGGCGATGCCCTCGGTGTCCCATGGCACTGCACTGCTCCCCTAGAGGGGTGGGATTGGTGGCACTGGCCACAGCTGGGACCCTGCATCCACAGCCCTGTGCCATGCACACGCACGCACGCATGTGCAAACACGTGCACGTGCAATGCAGATGCAACACACACGCAGTGCACACACAGAACGGGCTCCCCAAGGATGAGCATCCTGTCTGCAGACATCTGCTGGTGCTCATCCTCAGCTCACAGGTCTCAGGACACCACACAGAGCCCCCAAATCATGGAATCATCGAATGGCCACGGTTGAAAAGGACCTCAAAGATCATCTAGTTTCAACCCCACTGCTGTGGGCAGGTTTGCCAGCCACTAAACCAGGCTGCCCAGAGCCACATCCAGCCTGGCCTTGAAAATCTCCAATCCCTCTCCATAACTCTGCTGCCCTGTTCTGTGCTGACCACACTACTCCAGGGCCGGGCCAGAACCAGGGAGCAACGCAGCCACCAGGAGCACAGTGCATGTTTTGCAGAGCCTCGTTCTTTCTGTGGCTTCCCTAGCCCCCAGGACACATCCCTGCCACCTCCAGGCTTCGGGTCCTGCAGCACGTCCAGCATGAGCTCTGACGAGCAGGAAGCGATGGGCTGAGACAGCACACTGTGATCAATCCTCCTGCATCTGCATTTTTGTTTCCATCCACTTTATCGGGCAGCAGTGAGGTACAGCCACCACAGCCTGGGGAGCACACTGAGCATTATCTGCTGCTGCAGCCATGGATGCACTTCTGTGATAACAGCTTGCCCTCAACAAAGAACTCTGAGAGAATACGGAAACAAAAAGAGAAAAGCAGAAGAAAATCAAGGTGCTATCACCCCTCCCTTGGCCAGATCCTCACCCTGTCTGCTGTGGCACTGCTTAAGAGGAAGCCCGGGGTTTCTCCAGCACTGTTCCATGGGGCTGCCTGGTTTGCTCCCACTGACCCTGCAGCACCCAGGAGCACACTGACCCTGCACTGCTGTTGGAGAATGGAGCTGAGCATGCAGAGCTGCAGGCAGCCTCACCACCCACAATATCCCTGAGCTCTGCAGCCCAGGGGTGCAGGATTGGCCTCTCTGCTGCTTTGTGACCCGGTCCCCATGTGTCTCCTGGTACCACAGGATCTCAAATGTCCCCAAGCATCGTGGGACCACAGAATGGGAGAGCAAAGCCTCCTCCAGGGCCAGATGCAGGATCCTGCTCACCAGCTTACACCGACCGAGTGCTTACAGCAGTGTGTCCCCACCAGCTCCTGTCCCTGCAGTTGGCTTTTCTCACTGTGTCAGCAGTTCAGCCCAAACCCTGCATCCCTCAGCTCCCAGGGCAGGCTGCCAGGCCAGGGCAGGAAGTAGAACACCTTTCCTGCTGTGACACAGCCTGGTAGGAATTCCCCCTTGGAAATGTGTAGGGCTGTGTTAAGGAAGCCCAGTGGATTTACCCCAGCGCCAGCATCTCACAGGGTGCTGCTGCAGGGCTGGAGCATCCCACAAGTACTGCAGCCATCGATGTGGTGCGATGCTGCTCTGCATGGGACATGGACAAATGAACTCCATAACCGTACCCAATGCATCACTTCCAGCAGCAACATCCCTCCCTCTCCCTCCACACACGAAGCAATCAGAGCTAAACTGCTCCATAAATACCTCTTTATGGACTTCAAGAGCACCACCTGGCCCTGGCAGAGCACTCCAGTAGTGCCGGAATGGAGCAGGCTGTGATTATGAATTTGCCTCCTGCCCTGTCCTGCTGTGATAGGGAGCAGTGAGCACACTCATCACTGTGAAGCCTCAGGGAAGGACCTGCAACGTCCCAGCAGAACCCTAGATCGTGCTATAAAAGCATAAACAAAGCAAAGCAGTTTCTATGAGCAGCCCCCTCCCTCTAAGCTCTGCTTTAGGCAAAGCCACACTTGGCTCCGCAGGAGCAAACCAGCAGCCCCCATCCTACTTTCCTATGGCCATCACAGCTGCTGGGGTCATAACGAAGCACCTGCAGCTCATTAATATGGCATAAAGGGGTTCCCAGGTGCCACACTATTTCTTTTTCCCAGCTAGGTGCTGCAGGGAGGGTAAGCAGTGAGTGGGTACAATGCATTCTGCTTTCATCAGTGGGGATTTGTTGGGCTGCATTGCTCTTCCATTGGTATCTGCTCTCTTTGGGGTCTAACTTGGGTGGATCTGCTCGCTGCTTTGTGCACACAGGCTGAAGGTCACTGCTTCCCATTTCCACGCTGGCATATTGCTTGTTAGAAGTTAACATCAGATAAACTAATTTAAGCTCCTTCTGTACTGGATGTCTTGGGCTAAGTTGGCATGGTACCTAATGAAGCTGAAGCTCCATTTGTTGTGCTGGAAGCCCTAAATATCAGTGGCGTAATTGGAAATCCCTCCTTAAGGAGATACTTGTGTGTTTTTCTCTCAGCTGAGGACCCTGTGAGGGCTGAACCCACAGCTCAGGGGTGGTGGGGAGAGGTGGGGGGTTCTGCAGGATGCGTCCCCCCAGTTTGGGGCTGTGGGTCGGGATACAACCAGGTGGCTCTGAGCTTCTGTGGATCCCCGCAAACCTGAGTGTTGTGTGTGTGCTGTTGGTGGTTGTTGGCTGCATGGGGACAGCTGTGAGGCTGCTGTTGGGCCTGGAGATGGAGATTTGCTTGAGATCATCCCTGCAAGTTGATGCTGCTGCTCCAGCTGTGGCTCATCCCGACCCACCTCCAGGATGCCGTTTCTTCAAAGCTATGAAAAGGGCTGAGAATGGTGCTAAACCCTTCTTTAGCCCCAGCAGCAGCTCCCAAGAGCTGGGACCTGGCAGCGTGAACCTGGAGGGGTGCTCTGGAGCATGGAGGTGCCACAGGCACAGCACCAGTGCTTCAGAGCTTCCTGCTCATGTGCATAGGGAACTACTTGTGATGGTGTCACGCCTTTGAAGCACCGTGCTCCCATTTCTCTGCCTCCTGCACAAGGGCTGCTCCCTAGGCCGGCTTCTCCCAACGCCACATTCCAGCACAGGGCTGCAGGCAGCAGGGAGGCAGCTCATACTGCCCATATGCTCCCTAACATAGAGCAGGAGGAGCTCTTCCCGGGAAGCACCATCTGCTGTGCTGCAGTTCCTCCTCTCTTAAAAAGCAGAGCTTTTTTAAGCTCCAACTTTCCTTCCCGAGCGCTATGATTGCGCATGGGGCTGTTTGTGCTCTGTGCTCATGAGTTTGTCTGAACCTTCAGTGCTGAGTAGGAGAACAGCCCAGACAGGCTGCAGGCAGCCAGGCCCACAGGAGCTGTGCTGCTGCAGCAAAAGAACTGGGATTGGAGGCACCACCAGCACCTCGCCTTGCTCTGCTGGTGCTGCTCCAAGCATGGGATCCGAGGTGCTGCAGACCAAACTGTAGCTGATCCCGTGTCCCTTTCCCCATGCAAAGAGCTGATTTGTCACCATGCTGCCTGTGCAAGAGGCTGAAAGCCAAACCCAGCTGCTGGCTCATGTGCTCGCCAGATGTGGGAAGGGGAAATGAGGCAACGGCTGTGTTGGGCTCTTGGGAGCTCCCTGGGAACAGCAGTGGTTGGAGCTGCTCTGAGGATCCTGGGGTGCAGCACAGCCATCGCAGGTGCTGTCCCACCTCCAGAGCAAGTGAGGTCAAGTAAAGCTGGATGTAATGCAAGGGTGTAGCTGTACTTGCAGGGCTGAGGGGGAGGCTCGTGGCACCAGGAATGAGAATGCAGAGAACGCACCCGGGCTGAGCAGTGTGCAGACTGATGGTGCCAAGACACTTCAGCTATCTTTGCTGTTTGTTTATGTGAAGCTCTAAATAAAGCCGACAGCCCCAGCGGCTGCTGGAGAGTGAGTCGGAGCTGATGCCTGTGGTGGTCCCAGCACGGCTACAGCTGCTGCCTTCGGGTTGAGACCTGTGCTGGGTGCTGTGAGCAGAGCAGTATGCCGTCCCTGGGTGAGCAGAGAGACTGGGAGCTGCCTGGATGTAGGGAGTGTGGCTGTGCAGGGTGCTGGGCACCAGGCTGGTCCCTGGCCTTGAAGTGCTACAGGGTGGTGGGAGGAACCGTGGTAGGAACAGATAGCAGAGGACGTGTCTCCCGTGGGAGAGACTGTGTTGGAGTAGCAGGGATGAACGTCCCGTGGATGCTCTCTCCCTCAGCTCCATTTCTCATGGGGGTCACCTTGTCCTCTGGGCTGTGGGCTCCCATCCTGTATGCTGGATGTGCTCCTGCTAAGCCTGCCAGCTGAGGGGACACACCAGGGATGTCTGTGTGTGCCCAGGAACTGGTGCAGAGATGGGATATAAGGACTTCTCCAACCTGCCCTGCTCCAGGGTTCTCTCTTTGCTCGATCTGACCCTGATGGGCCAAGCTGCCCACTCCACGTGGAGTCTCCAAATCAGCCACTCGTGCTTCTGCCACGGGCTCTCCTGGTTGGGTGCTGGCACTGTGTGCTCTCTCGGATGGCACAAAATGCCCAGCCCATCTGGGAGCACTGCACGTCCCCACCACCTCTGTGCTTTCCCGGTAACAGCACCGGGCTGCGTGCCATGCCGTGAGATGCCCGAAGCCATCAGAGCAGCTCCAGCCACCGCTTCCAATCCTTCACGGGCAGCAGCAGCTGCCCCATCCTTACCCGCATCCCTCCTGCGCAGGGTGGGGAAGCTTCCCCCCCGGCCCACCTTAAGAAGGCAGCAGCCGGTGTCCCGGGGGGGGGGGGGGGCTCCCACCCACGACTGTGCCAAGAGCCAGGCGGTGCCGGGCTGCGGGGAGCCCCGCCGCTACCGGGGCCGCTCGCGGTGTCAGGGCAACGGAGGCGGCGCCGCGGAGGGGCGGTGCGGAGCGGTGCGGAGCGGAACGGCCCCGGGGCCGCTCGGGGCCCGGCCAGGTCCGTGCGATCCGCACCGCGCTGCGGCGAAACGGGGGGTGAAAAAGGGGGGAGTGGGGGAAGGGGGGGGGGGTACGGCTGTCCTTCCTCATTTGGGGGCTGAGAAGTGCCGTTTCCTTCTCCATCTGCAATTCTGCCCGGCTGGTTGGTTGGGTTTTGTTGTTCTTTTTCCACTCTGAAGCCGTTCTGCTCTCTGTTCTCCAGGAGGAGCCGGAGATGGAGCCCCGTCCCCCCGCCTGGCCGCTGCTCTGCCTGCTGCTGCTCTGCCCGCCCTCCTGCCCAGGTGAGCCCGGAGCTCTCTCTTTTTGCTGTGTTTTTTTTTTTTCCCTATTCCTTCTTCTCCCGTCCTTTCTACCGCTCCTCTCCCCGCTCCCAACCCCGCATCGGCTGCGATGCGGTGCCGCCGCGCTTTGCTGTGACCTTTCCAGGCGATGACCTCCAGCGCGGGGCCCGGCTCCATTGCTCCCGGCCGTTCATCCATCCCCCTCCGCAGCCTCATGCGGGAATTAGGGACGTGAAGAGGCACGTTGCTTCCAACCCTTTGCCAGCATCCCGGGAGAGGCGCATCGCCCCCGGCGTTGGTGCGAATGGGAGGAGGGCAGCTCGGCAGGGAGCTCTCTTTAAAACTCAAACCTTGTTTTTATGGCTGCCCCCCCACACCCTTCCCCCCCCCCCCCCCCCCCTCCATCTTGTCCTTGCTCCTCGCTGCTCAACTGTTGAGCTCCAGCAAAGTGGGGCTGCACCCCGTGCTGCTCACTTAGGGCAGCTCCGGGTCCCCTCGGGTTCCCTGTGGCTCCTCCTGCCCTCCCGTGGTTGGTGGCCCCATCGATCCTAGGGGAGAGTGCTGTGAGAAGGCAGAGTCGGTGCTTACCCCATTGTTTCCCTTCCCCTTATGGGAGCAGGAAGTTTCTTGGCCCACCAGGAACAAAGCCCTGCGTTGGGTGCTGCTTTCAAGGATGTTTCATTTCTAGAGTGTTTCAGTGTCATTAATCTTGAGGGATAGTGCAGAGAGGAGCTGGGCTCCTTCTGGCCTGCTGTTGTCTGTGGCTTTTTAGGGGACGGAGCAAACTTTATAGGGCAAAAGTGATGCACCTCCCCAGTGGGCACTGTGCCTGTTTAGCTCTGTCCGGACCCCACATCTCCCCCTGCAGTGAGCTGCACACCCTGAGCAGAACTGTGCCTCTCCAGGCCCACTGGAGACCTCTTCCCTTGCAGCTCTCCGTCGGTGCAGAGCTGAGTGTGAACTCCAACAGAAAGCAAATGCTTTTGACACGGCACTGCTTGCTTTCCTAATTGCCTGCCCGCAGCTGGGGAGCCTTGGCCCGGAGCTTTGCTCTCCGAGCTGCTCAAAGCCAAAGGAGGTTTTGGCTGCAAGTAGTGAAGCCGCTGTGATTTCCTGCCATGATAATGGCTGAAGCAGAGCTGTTGAGCTTTACCAAGTGTGACCCCAAAAGGACAACACCTTTTTTTTTTTTCCATTGGGACAGAAAGTTCCATCCCAGCCCCCAAAGGGGCACAGAGTGCTGGATTTCCAGTTGGTTGGAGAACTGCTTTGTCTGGCTGATGGTGCAGGCGTGCAAACCTTGTTTCCCATGTGGGTTTTTAGCAGGGACCGTCCTGCCCTGCAATCCAGCTGTGCTGCAGAGGAGCTGGCAGGAGCAGTGCTGCTGCAGGAAGCAAAGGGGGAAAGGGGAGATCCTGCAGGATATCTCCCTGTAGGGCAAAGAGCCCTCTGCGAAATCTCGGCCGCTCGCTTTCTGCAGGAGCTTTGCACACTGAAGGGCTTCAGCTTCCTGCAGCCTCCCCCACTTGGTTGTGGGGCTTCGGCCACGCAGCTGAATTTCTGCTACTGCTGTAAGAGTGCAGCCTGCAAATGATGGCTGTGCGTGATCTGATGTCACCGGTGTCAAATATAGCCCCTACTATCGCCCTGCCTGGGTAATCATCCCGGGGTCTCTTATCCTCCAAAATGCTGCTTCCAGGCTCTTTTTATAGCCAGCACCTGTTAGTTTCCCCACAGCCTCCCTGTGCAGGTGAAATTCCACTGGGATTATTTTGGGGTGCTGCACAGTGCCCGCATGCCTGCGGCCAGCTGCACGCCCCGCTCCATCCCAGAACTCCTTCCTTGGTGCTTTCAGAAGGAAAGCTATTTTTACCGGCCCTAAGCATGCAGGCACCTTCTCCTGAATTAAACCCCGGCCTCTTGCAATCTGTTCGGTATCAGATACTTCAAAAGGTGGAAATAGAGCAAAAAATAAAATGTGTCACCGAGATGGAAAACTCGTGGGGATGGTGCATGCTATGAGCTGGGTGAGAACAAGGAAGGAGAGAGGTCTGCATGGTGCGAGGGGAAGCTGGCTGCGGGGCAAGGGCAGAAGGGAGGAAATTGGGTTGCAACTTTGCATTTCTCGGCTTGCAGGGGGTTTTCATGCAACTTCCCCTTTGTGCTTTCCCATTGTAGGGGGGTGAGGGCTTGGCAGTGCTGGGATTGGGAGCAGGTTGTGCCCTGGGAGATGTTCTGAGAAAGGTGTCAGGGTGTTCCTGGTTTGGGATCACCGGGCTGTGCAGGGATGGCTGTGTGGTTGTTATCCAGGAGGTGCAGTGGGGCCGGTTAAGCCAGCGTGGTGCCAATGCTGTGTTCTGTGGCTGAAGCTCGTGTATAACAGATTTCCTGCAAATCCTGAATGTAGCAATCTGAAAAAAGTGCTGGGCAAGCGGATCTGTGGGAAAAATCTCTAAATTAGCACATGAAAGAAGAAAAAAATAGCCAAAAGCTGCGAGACTGTTTGGAGCCGTGTGATGACGGAGCCCCAGAGCTGCCAGCATGGAGATGCCAGTGCTGGGGGCCAGCAGGAGCCCTGGCGGCCCCAACCAGGGATGTGCTTTCTGAATGAGGAGTGCCCACGCCCCAGCCCCACTCCGAAGCCCCCAGACCCCAAAGCTGGAGTTCTTCCTCCCCTCCAGGGACGGCGCGTGCCTCGCCGGGAGCGCAACAGATGGAGAGAGGGAGGATGCAGAGGGAACGTGTGGATTGGAGCGAGCTGTGCTCAGTGGGGCTGCACTGGGCTCCTGCGGCGTGATGGGTGCTGTGGGTGCCCAAGGGAATGGGGTGCAGGTGCACACTGCTCTGCTGCAAAGCCAATTTTCTGCAGGGTTGTAGATGGGAGCAGGGAGAGAAGGGCTCATCACGCCGTGCCGAGGGGGCCCAGCTCTTCCTGCAGCGTTGACCTTTCCTGTGTTGCAACACCTCATGCTAGTTTGTGGGCTTTGGTTGCTGGACCAGGTACGGTGAGAGGTCAGCAAAGCAGCTGCTCTGGGTGCATAAAGGGGCTGGGGGTCTGCCCTGGAGGCAGTGGGTCCCCATGCCCAGAGCAGCCCTGTCCCCATGTGGGGCAAGTGATGTTTTATGACTTCCTCTCTGTGTTGCTCAACTGCTCTTGCAAAAAGCCTGTGGGCAGTGGAGGAGCTCGGGAGGGGCTCACCAGCTGAGCTGGCTGTGCTGTGCACTGCTTGTGCCCTGGGCTCTGCTTTGGGGCTGCTCCCCAAATGTGGGTGTCACTCCAAAAGTCAGCTCCAGTTGCAGAAGCCCACACGGTCACTGCTGTGATGGAAAGCAACAGCTCAGCCTGTTGCTCAGGTGGGACAGTTGGTGTTTCCACCTTTATCTTGTGGCACAGGTTTGGTTCAGTGCCACGTGTTGGCTTTGTGGCTTCCAAAGGGAAGCACCAAGGCCCAAAGCTCGTGGCTGTGCTGGGGTACAGCTGCACCAATCTGTGCTGGGGACCTCCTGGTGCAGGAGAGCCGGGTGCAGCTGTGGCCCTCTATGCAAAGGGCCAGTGAGCAGGCTGTGTGGCTGCAGCTGCACCACAATGCATGCATGGCCCTGCCTCGGTGTGTGCACGCTCCCAGCGCTGGCAGCTGCAGCAGGAGCTCCCTGCTCAAACGCAATGGTCTCTGCACAGCCGTGGCACCGCTCCCACGCACTGCTTGCCATCTCCAGAGTGGTAGCGTGGTCATGTCAGCTCTCAGCAGGGGATTTCTCCCAGACTCCGAGAGGCTCAGGAAAGGTGCAATGCTCCCATCGGGGCACGAGGCGGAGGCACAGCGCTGCAGCTGCAGCCACCGTGCATCCAGGGCACGGCTTTCCTCTGCCGGCGGCGAAGGGAACGGCATCGGCTGCAGCTGAGAGCTGTGCGCTGCTGGAACGGGTCGGGGCTGGGGAACCGGGGAGATTCAGTGCCCAAAAAGCGGTGTTGCATCTGTGTCTGTGAGGAGAGCTTGGTTTTCAGTGTGGTGCAGCGTGTGCCCTTGTTTCCTCATGACATTCCTTGTTTTTCTCCCCACAGTGGGATGTGTTGGAGGCGGTGGGCTTGGATATCTGTGTTTTGGGCGCACTGAGAGTGGCACACAGGGGTCATCTGTACTGAGGGCACTGGGCTCACAGCTCCATCCTGGTGCTGGGCTCAGGGCCTGCCTGCAGCTGGGAGGGACTGAAGGGGGTCCTGCTTTGTCCCCAGGTGTGGGTGCCCAGAAGGATCCGGACTTCAAGCTGCAGCAGCCCCAGGGCCAGGTGGTAGTGATCAAAGGGGAGATACTGACCCTGAACTGCACAGTGTCTGCATTGCATCCTATTGGCCCTGTGAAGTGGCTGAAGGGCTGGGGCAGCAGCAATCAGACCATTTATGATCAGAAAGGCTCCTCCCCACGTGTGATGAGAGCAATCAATGGATCCGACACAGACTTCACCATCCACATCAGGGATGTTCGTCTTGAGGACGCCGGCACCTATTACTGTGTGAAGTTTAGAAAAGGCATCTTTGGAGATGTGGTGTTTAAGAATGGTGGGGGCACGGAGGTGTTGGTGCACGGTGAGTGGATTCCCAGCCTGTCCTGGTGGGCTCTCCTCTGGGGTTGGGATGGGCAGGACGCTCCCTGATGGGCCAATGCTTCTCCCACAGCCAGACCCTCCGAGCTGGCCGTGTCAGGGCCGAGTCGCCGAGCGGAGCCAGGGCAGTCGGTGTCCTTCACCTGCAGTGCCAGAGGGTTCTTCCCCCGTGACATCCAGGTGCAATGGCTCAAGAACAACGTTCCAGTTCAGGCTGTGCTGCCCCACATCACCTCAGAGCTGTCACATTCCTCCTACAACATGTCCAGCACTGCACAGGTGACGTTGACCAAGGACGACGTGCGCTCACAGCTCACCTGCCAGGTGCAGCACAGCACGTTGGCAGCCCCACTGAGGAGGACGTACGCGCTGGGCCAGGCCCTGCGAGGTGAGGCTCACAGCCCCGGGGCTGGGGCAGGGCTGAGCCGTGGGCTCAGGGACGCCAGCTCCAGGCGCTGCTTCTCTTCCCAGTTCCCCCCAGCGTGTCTGTGGTCGCTGCGCCGCCGGGCGCCGTGGAGGTGAACAAGACGGTGACCTTCAGCTGCCGCGTGCAGGGCTTCTACCCGGGAGCTGTGAGCATCACCTGGCTGGAGAACGGGACGGGGCTGAACGCGGGGAGCACCACGCAGCCAGCAGAGACCCCCCAGGGCTTGTTTGAGCTGAACAGCACGGTGACAGTGCAGGCGGTGGAGGAGAAGAGCGGCTCCAGCTTCACCTGCCGGGTGGTGCACGAGGACCAGGAGCCCGTCTCCAGCACGGGCACCATGCAGGTGGCTGTCCCAACCCCAGAGATAATCGACAGCAGTTCCATCGGAGACAGCAGTGCGTGAGAGCTGCAGGGTGCATGTGGGGAGGGGTGGATGGGAGGTCACCCCCGGGACAAGCTCAGAGTCCCACCAGAATGTGGGTTAAGGTCTTTGTACTGGGGGTGCTGCTGGACGCCCCTCAGTGCATGCAGTGTCACCGTGCTGCCCCTGGGGCTTTCAGGTCCACAGTGACATTTCTCACATGAGGTTCCTATTGTAGAAAGTCTCATCTATGTGGCCGTGGGAGTGGTGTGCACTGTGCTGGCGCTGCTGGTGATTGCAGTTCTCTACCTCATTCGGACAAAGCAGAGCAAGGGTAAGGATAAAGAAACTGTGTGCGTGGCATGGGGGGGAGCTGCTGAAATGAAGTCAAAGTTCTGAGAAATGCAGCGTGTAGGCTGGCATGCCTGGGGAGGTGGGGGTTCTCTGAACTGTTTCCTTCCTAAACTATTTCTCCCCTGTCAGGTAAGAGCTCTCCGTCTGCCAGGTGAGTGTACATCTCTGCTTTGCATCTGACCCTCCCCCCCAATCTACTCCATCACATGAGAAGAGATACGTGGTACACCTGACCCCTTGTTTCCCCTTGCAGGTTACACGAACCAGAGAAGAGCAGCGGAGCCACCACCACCCAGGTGTGTCACCAACCTTGGGGACCGGGGTGGGGAGCAGCCCTCAGCTGTGGGAGAGGAGGGTGGAGAGGCTGTGCACAAAGTGTCTCAGTGTCTCCACACTGTGGCCGAAGGGAGGAGGAGCTGCAGTACTTCCCAGCATCATTTCTGCCTTTGCCTTCTCTCCTCCTCCTCCTCCCGGGAAGGCCTGGCTTTAGGACTGAAGCAGCTGCACCATAGGCACGAGGCAGTTTGTGGGGTGGTTTTGCATTTGGTGACGTGGCTGCGTGCTGTGGGATGGACCCAGCGCTGCTGCATGGGCAGCGCAATGCGCAGGCGATGTCGGCGCTTCGGAGAGCATTTTGGCACGGGTGGGAAGGGAACTCACTGTGCACTTTGCAAAACAAAACCCTTTGGTGTCTCACCCAGGAGTCTGATCCCAACAACCTGACCTACGCCGACCTGAATTTTGCCAAAGAGAAGAAGAAGAGCATCCGCCGCATCGTCGAGCTGAGCCAGCAGTCGGAGTACGCCTGCATCCAGGGCAGCAATAGCAGCAGCAGCCAGCCGGCCACCAGCAGCGACAACCTGACCTACGCCGACCTGGACATGGTGCACCTCAGCAAGGCACCCCGGCGGCCCGCCCCACGCCCCGAGGAGAGCAGCTCTGAGTATGCCAGCGTCCAGATCCAGAGGCAGTGAGCGGGGCTGGGGCTCACGGGGGTCCTGGTCCTCCCCCTCAGCTCACAGAGGAGCTTTCTCGGCCACGGTACCCGTGTTCTGGGCTGGGAGTGCGGCCTTCAGCACTGTGCCTGCTCCTGGGGGTTGACTTGTGTTTGCAGGCTTGTGGGATGGCTTGAGGGCTCCTTACCTTTGGGACTCCCAAAACCCTTGGCTGTGGGGACCCCTGAGTCGTGCACTGGGTTTGCTCACAGAACCCGAGGATGCGTCGCTGGAGAGCACTGCAGTGCATCAGGGTCCAGGATGGTGCCTCCAGACCAGGGGCTCCCACCTGCCTTTGGGGGCTCTGCTGTGTGGAAAACGAACTCTGGCTTTAAAGGAACGATGTCAGTGTCCACCTCTCTTTCCAAGTGTCTCTTCCACAGTCTCCTGCACTGATGCCAATAGGACTGGGGGGCTGCAGGAGGCGAGCTGCAGCCATATTGGCTTTGCCCCATCACCAAGCATCCTCCTCCTCCACACAGCCCAGAGATCTGTGCCCTGGGTTTGCACAAAGCACGCAGCCCCCCTCCAGCCAGGCAACCCTGTGTGTTTGGGGCCACAGTGAGCCCCCCCCGCCGGGCACAGCCCCCTACCCCTCAGTAACGTTTAACATGTTCTAAATGTTTGCCATGTAAGTCCTAATTTCTAGAGCTCAACCCCAATGTTTCACGTGTTGTACGTGGGTGTACTGCTGTGTACGTTGCACTATAGGGTAAGATGTGCAAAATGAAGAACAAGGCCTCCGTAAAAACCCTGGAAACCCCATAGAGCTTCTGTCTGACACACACCCCCTGCTTGGATGTGGGCTGGGGGCACCAGCAGCTCCCTGCAGCAATGACTGGAGGGGGACATACATATCTTCTATGTGTCCCCTGTCCCAGGCCCCCCACTCCCCCATCACGCATGGGACCAGTGTGGGGTGGGGAAGCCCTGGCATTGCTTTGGGATCTGCGAGACTGCCTGTACTGACCGTGATTTTTTCTTCTTTTTTTTTTTCTTGTTGCTTGCAAGATATTTTTATAATAAAAGTGGAAAGTCCTGTGTGTTGGTGGCTTTTGGGGCTGTCACTGTGTCACCTGCCTGTGTGGTAGGGGGCCGGCAGCTCGTGTTGTGTTCTTGAAGGGGGGTCATCCAGTGCAGTCCCAGTGCTGCAGCAAAGGGAAAAGGAGGAAGAGAGCAGCCTGGAGGTGATGCTGAGGTTGGGTGGTCAATGCTGGATCCCCAAGTATGCATCCCTCAACAGCTTAGTGTGCCTATAGCCTGGGGCAGTGAGGCTATGGAGAAGTTCTGCCCTGGTTTTGCTTTGCTGGCACAGAGCTGCTGCTGTTGGTCATACTGTGCTCAAGAGGAATGTGTGGGAATGGGATGGTTTGGTCGCTGTGCCTGGGTTCACAACCACACATGGCCTTAGGGAAGCAGTAATGGGTTTTGTGGGCACTCCCAAGGCCCTGGTTTGGGATATGTGATCCTCTTGTGCTGAGGCTGGATCCCCCCAGAGGAAGATGATGCTCAGCACCCACCATGGCTTTGTTGGCATCTGCCTTTTATTGGCTGTGGAGGGAGCAAGGGGCTCAGGTGGGGTGAACCAGAGAGCGTTCTTGTATCAGGGAGGGCAGCGGGACCAGGTGGAACTAGGATGAGCAGAATGCAGTGGGTGGACTGGGGAAAGGATGGGGACGCTCAACCCCCTGCTGCCCTGCCACCCCTCCCTATGGCCACTGTACAGTCCCCGGCCTGCTGGCTGCGTCTCAGCCCTGCTCAGTCTCATCCTTCATGGGGCTTGGAAGCTGTTACCTCATCCACCAGCTGTGATGTTTTCCAGCCCCTGCTGTGCATCTGCAGCTGCGCCGGGGCTGGGGATGCATCCCCACTGGATGTGCTGCCAGCAGCTGGGGTGTGATACCATCCCCTGGGTACACAGGGTCCCTAAAGGCTGCGCAAGTGAACCAGAGAGAGACAACAGGGGGCAGAACTGGAGCGTTCGCAGGGCTGGGGTGGAGGTGGCAGAGCCCATGGCCCTTTGAGGAGGATGAGGCGAGGATGGTGGCAGCCGCTTGGAGCAGGAGACAAAGGGATGGGTTTGGGGTGATGGCGGCACAGGGTCCTGTCCCATGCCAGGCTCTATAGGTCTAAGACCTCCCCTGAGTAGGCATTGGGGTCCTCATCCGAGCGCGTGGTCACCTTGAACTGCCGCCGCAGGAAGCCCCCGTAGCGCTTCTGATTGTCCCACTTGAGCTTGGGCCGGATGCGGCGCATGAAGCCCCCGTAGCGCTTGTGCAGCTCTGCCAGCTCCTGCCCCTCAGCCCCCGCACCCTCGGGCTCCTCACTCCCCCCCGGCCCCGGGTAGTTCTCAGGGGCCACCTGCTCCCCTGGATTGTGGCTGAAGCCCCCCGACTTCTTGCTGAGGCTGCCCTTGCTGTGGGCGTTGTCGCGCAGCAGGGACAGCAGCCTCCCCTTGGCCAGCGTCTTCATGAAGCCTCCGTAGCGTTTGGCTGGTGCCAGCGGCAGCTCTTCAGGGCTGGGATCCTGCTCTGGCTCTGCTTCATCATCCGCCTCTGCTGGGGATGCTTCTGTCCCTTCTGTCCCCTCGGCCAGGGCCACCAATGGGGCCAGGAGTGCCAGCGCCTTCCTGCAGCTCTCCCACTCGGCACCAGGCGGAGAGGAGCCCTGGCACTGCCACAGGCACATCTGCAAGACAGTGGCTGTGACAGCACCAGCATCACCCAGCACTCAGGTACCACCACCCCATCCATCGTCTGGATCCATGCCACCAAGCTCACAAGGAGCCAAACTTTGTGCCTTCCCAGAACTGCTAGGTGCCAGTGACCACAACCCGCAGACCATGCACCACCACCCCATGACAACCCTGAGTTGTCCCTGCTATTGCACCCCAATACTGAATGCTGGGGGCTGCTCGGGGCCAACACTCACCAGGGGCTGGATGCTGCTCATGGTGCCACGTGCCTGGTTGGCACAGAGTGAGCACTGGGTTGCACAGTCAGCAGAGGCTGTTGCAGCCAGGGAGAGGTAGAGTACCAGTGCCAGCACCTGCTGTGCCATCGTGCCTCGCTGCCTGGGGAGGGTGAGAGTACAGAGAGCATCACCTATCTGAACCTAGAGCTGGGAGTCATCACCTGTCCGTGCCAGAGCCCGTCTGTGTGCAGCAGCACTTACCTCTTCTGCCTGCTCCTGGGGAGCTGTGCCCGCATCCACATGACTCACCTCCAGGATCTGCTCCCAGGGGAGCGACCCAAGGGATGCTGCAGGACACTGAGCCCGTGTGGGTTCACACACAAGGACCAAAGCCCCACCCCAGCCTTTGCACTGCCCGGCACGTACCATTTGCAGGCAGAGTCTCTCATTCCTTCCAGCATCACAGCTCTCTGCAATATTGCGATCGTATGTTTGTGTGGCACAGAGGGGATGAATCAGCCCTCCCCTTGGCCTTGGGGAAGAACAGTACCGAGACAGAGCTGCTGGCAGAAGGGGATGCAGGGGATGCAGAGGCACCGGGTGACCCAACTCCAGCACAGCCTCACCCCGTGCTCCATCCCCTGCATCCCTCATCCCACCTGCTGCTTCTGCATGGGGAGGGGGAGAACGCCAATCCCAGGTTTAATCCTACCTGCCGGCTGCGACCACCACCCTCCAGGCTCCGAGAGCCCTGCACGAGGCCAGGAGGGCTGCCTGCCCTCCACTGTGGTTGGAGTGGGGCACCAGAACCCCCAGCAGCTCCTCCAGAACCCAGGGGCCGCAGTGCCACCAGCCCCAGGAGCAAGAGCCAACCCAACAGCATCCCACTGCCTCCGCGCCTGCTTCGATCCAAGGTGGGAAGGCATGACCCAGAGGGATCAGTTACACATTAATGACGCATATTAGAGACTATTGTATTCTTTAGCACTGTCTGCTAATGTACTCTAATTGGCGCTGATGAAGAAATGTTAATGCCACGGTATTAATTCATGCTAAATTAAATTTGAATTTGAATTATCTTCACCATCGTGTGTCGAGAAATCTGAATTCTTCAGCTGCGCTGCACAGCCAGAGTGCAGCGATGGGCACAGACACGGGCACAGCAGCACTGACAGCCCCTGCTCATCTCAATGGCACGGAGCGAGGAGAGAGGACTCACCTGCTGCTAAGGTAAATGCTGCTGTGCTATCGTACCTGGAAGCTGCAGCCCTGCAGTGCCCCGTGCACCCAATGTGAACGTACCTCAGCACAGATGCTCCCAAGGTGCTCTGCCGTCCTGCTGCTGCAGGAGGAGGAGAGAACGGGGCAGGGAAAGGAGAGGCAAGGCAGGGCTTTAGGTGAAAGTGAGAAAAGATGCTCAAAAAGGGGAGAGGCAAAAGGAAGAGGTAGAAAAATGGGGTTGGAATGGGACCTGGAGCACCCTGAGGTGAGCTCTGCCTGGAACATCCATCCTGAGGAATGCGTCTGCACAGTCACAGCAGCGCTGTAAGAGACTGGGGTTGCCCTTGGTTCCTACTCGTGTCCTGTGTGTGCTGCATGGCTGCTCTTTCTCTGCCCCTTTTCTGTTCAGGTTTTTGGTGCCAAAATGTAAGACAGCCCCAGGTGTGTCTGTGCACCACAGCTTTGGGTTACAGCCCCGGCTGCACCAGCACAGAGGGATGGGGAGCAACCCTGGGTGCGCAGCAGGTGACAGAGCACAGCACGGCCACAGAGGGCATCACCCAGCCATCACCCCCTGTACCTCTGAGCATTTCTACACAGAGATGTCACCACGCAGTGCAGACACCCGAGCCGTGGGTGTTTCTCCCAGACAGCTTGGGATCCTACAGACACTTGTGGAGGAGCAGAGCCTGCTCCCAGCAGCTCTCTCCTCTCCTTACATTGACCTTTCGAATCACAACACACCCGGCGTTATGCCATCACCCATCCCGTTCCCTCTGCCCTCTCCCCGAGCTCAGCTTTGCTCTGGGGCTGTGCTATCTCTGTATGAGCAAACAGCCATGGCATCAGCATCACCCCGAGCCCCAGCAAAGCGATGCTGTGAAACCACTGGGGGATGAGTGGGGCACCTGCAGCGACCGTGTGAGTCCTGAAACAAAGCAATAAAGCAACGAGTAAAGTGCGAGATGCTCCCAGCACGGCTGCTCAGGGACTATTTGAAACAAACTGAGTCACACTCCCTCGAGCAGCTGTGATGCCCAGCATCAAGGTGCGTGCGGGTAAAGGAAAGGGAACCCCAAATCCATGCACCCCGTCCCTACCTGCTGCTCGCCCCGTCCCGCTGCGCTCTCAGGTCAGGCTGAGCTGGGCATGGGCCACGCTGGGTGCACACCGTACTCACCGCCCGGCGCCCGCCCGCCAGCTTTTATGGCCACCGAGTCTCCTCCTGCGGCGGGGCCCCACTCCGCTCAGCGCTGCGGAGCCAATCGGGGCGAGGAAAGCCGTGAATAATCAGCCCCGCAGCATCCCAGCCCCAGCCCTGGTGGGCTCTGTCGCTGCAGCCCCAGGGATTGGGTGTGAGCACTCCAGGTTGCTCCTTGGTCACTGCTACCCCATTGGGGTCCTCGGCATGGGCAGTAGGCAGGGGTCTCTCTTGGCTGCTGGGTGCTGAATGCAAGACCTGCCCGAGGTGTGGGAGATGGGGAGCCCCCAGCCTCATGTTCCTGGCTTGGGAAAAGCCCCAGCCTCCTGGGAAGCTTGGGAGAGGACGGAGGCCACCTAAAGGGCAAGGGGCAAACCCAAACTCCTCCTGGGGACAAACCCAAACAGCTGAACCCAAAAGGGCTGGGGGAGAGTGGTGGTAGGAGGCAGGGAGCCCCTGCACCCTCTGCTTAGCCCCGTACCCTGGACACATTACCTCTAAGCCCATTTTGGGGATGGGCAGTACTGGGGAACACCCAACCCGTGCACCACTGTGCCCCATCAACACTGCATCCTGACAGCCCAGTGCCCACACATTAGACCAAGGCACCCTGTCCCCATCCCATCCCCATCCCATCCCCACTGCCCCACTGGCTGCAGCGCAGCCTGCCCTCTCGCCTTGAAGATGGAGCTATTTTTATCGGTGCTCAAGAGGGATGTTTCCCAGCAACCTGCCTCTCTCCCCGGCTCGAACACCAGCTGCCGGACGCAGTGCCCGCTCTCAGCCTTCCCTGTGCACAGGGACATGGCTGGGAGCTGGCTGCCTGCACTGCCACCACCACGTTTGGGGTGCCACATGTGGACGGCACGTGGCATCTCATGGGTTTTGCTGGATGTGGGTTTTGGCTCACCCAGGCGCCCAGGGAGCAGGGTATGGAAGGGTGAAGCAAAGGCCGAGCATCTCTCATCTCCCGGGGCTGGTGGAGGGGATGTGATCTGCAGAAGCTGTGCTGGGAGGTGGCAGTGCTGCAGGGATGGGGAGGCTCAGTCCCCATGAGGGCAGAGGCAGGAGGTGTGTGGTGTTCTGGTGTGTTTTCACCCCCAGCTGAAGGTTTGCAGGCGCAGAACAAAGCCGAGAACAAAAGGCAGCCGCAAACCACAGTGGCATCCTCAGTGCTGTGTGGGCAGCCCCGGGAGGTTTCACCCTCACTACTGAGCACCACAGGGTTCCACAGAGGGTTCTCACACTGAAACCATTACATGTAGCCAGCAGCAGTCCCTATCTCATCCTGCATGTCCCCAAAACCCGACCTCCTGCTGGTGCACTTAGTTCCCATCCTGCCTTAGCGGCTCCAAGAGCCCCACCTCCAGGTGTGTGCTCAGGGATTGCAGTGTGGAGCATCCCAAAAGCAGGATCAGATCCTAGCACACAAAAGCAGGCAGCAGGATCAGATCCTAGCACACACCTGGAGCATCCCCATCCCCAGGTAATGCCCCATAGGGACTGGGGCTTCTGGAGACTGAGCTAACCCCATGGGCACGGGATGAGGCAGGTGCCTCCACCTCGCTTGCTGCAGGAAGAGATCGGGGTTCTCCCATCCCCAAGGCACCACAGCCCCCATCACTTCCTATGTGTGCAGATCTGGATGCATTCTGGTCCCTGCGGTCTGGGTGGGTGTGGGGGTGACATGGCCCTTTTGGGAAAGGCACTGCCACCAAAGCCACCCACCTGCGAGCGTAATTAATATTCATCCGTCTCTTCCTAATGGGAAACTGCCTGTGAGTCATGCTGACATTTCCCTGGGACAATGGTAATTAAGCACCTGGGTAAGAGAAATGAGCGGTAATAGAAAAGTTAAGTTTGCTTTAACTGCATCAGTTCTAAGAGGGTTCGGAGAGGAGGGGGACGAAATTGCGAGGCACAGCGGGTGGGAGGCAGCGGCACGCAGCGTCAGCGGCACCGGGCTGTGCCCGGGGGCTGCTCCCGGCCCGGCCCCGCAGCGGTGCAAGGAGGGACACGGTGGGGGAGGATACGGAGCAGAGAAAGGGGCGACGACTGCCGCAGGGACAGCGGCTGCGGACTGAGGGCGGCAGTGAGCGGTGTTCGGGGCTGCCTCGTGCTGAGCTGCCGTCGGCCGCACGCTGTGCCCCAGGCAGCAGGCTGGAGCAAAAGGGGCAGCCCCGCATCGCCTGCCGGGCAGGGAGGTGAAGGGCTCCCAAAGTGAACGGAGCTCGAAGCACACGCAGGAGATGCCCACGCTGGGTGCGTGCAGCCCGCAGAGCCACCGCAGGGTTTTCATCCGCATATTTCGGGCGGATGACGGGGCGGGGGATGCGGTGCGGAGCAGAGCGGGCTCAGGGGGAACTTCACCGCTCCCTGAAAGGAGGTGGGAGCGGCTTCTGCTCGCAATGGCCTCACATTGGGGCAGGGGAGGGGCAGGTCGGGCATCAGGAGAAATTTCGCCTCGGGAAAAGCGGTGCAGCTCTGGGCACAGATTGCCCATGGTGGGTGTGGGGGGGGATGTCACCATCCCTGCAGGCGTTCCAGAACATGGAGATACGGCAGCGGCGGATAGAGCGGGGCAGGCCGACCTCGCACAGCCGTTCCGTCCCCACCGTTACATAAGGCCACAAACCCCACCGGGGCGGAGCGCTCCTCACGGCCGCGGTGTTTACAGCCGCGCGGCGCGCACCAACCCGCGGGGGAGCACCCGGCCGGACCCGCGCCGCTCTCGTCACCTTCCGCGCCGAGGAGCCCCGCAGGCGGCACAGGCAGCCGCTCCCACCCCTACGGTCCCGTCAGCCCCGCGTCTTCGCAGCGGTTCCCCCCCTGCGGGATGCGACCTACCCAGCCCCGCGCCGCGCTCCCCCCCCGGCGGCGCAGTGGTACGGCCCGGCGCGCCGCGATTGGCCGAGCGCTTAAAGGGGCCGGCAGGGCGCGCTTTTCCGCCCTCCGATGCGGCGGCGCGTGCCCCCTCGCCCGCTCGGCGCTCCCCGGCGCGGCGCTCCGCGGGGCCAGGCGGGCGAGGGGGGGGGGGGGCGCGAGCGGGGCTCCCCCCGCGGCGCTGCCATGGAAACGGCGGACGGCGGCCGCCGAGGGACACAAAGGGCGGCGCGGCGGCGGCGGGCTGCGCGGCGCGGCCCCATGGCGGCGGCGGTAGCGGAGGAGGAGGAGGAGGCTGCGGCGGTGGGCCCGGCGCCGGGCGGTAGCTGCGCGGGGGCCCCTCGGTACCGCCTGCTGGCCGAGATCGGCCGCGGGGCGTACGGCGTGGTGTACGAGGCGGTGTCGAGCCGCAGCGGAGCTCGGTTGGCGGTGAAGAGGATCCGTTGCGACGCCCCCGAGAACGTGGAGCTGGCGCTGGCCGAGTTCTGGGCGCTGACCAGCCTGAGGCGGCAGCACCCCAACGTGGTGCGCTTCGAGGAGTGCGTGCTGCAGCGGCACGGCCTGGGGCAGCGCATGAGCCACGGCAACAAGCGCAGCCAGCTCTACCTGCGGCTGGTGGAGACCTCCCTGAAAGGTACCGCCCCGCACCTGCCCCGACCCC
This sequence comes from Tympanuchus pallidicinctus, assembly GCF_026119805.1. Classification (NCBI taxonomy): domain Eukaryota; kingdom Metazoa; phylum Chordata; class Aves; order Galliformes; family Phasianidae; genus Tympanuchus; species Tympanuchus pallidicinctus. Next base: position 4,133,212 of record NW_026294722.1, read on the forward strand.
CGGCTCCTTCCTGCCCGGGTTTCCCATCCCCCGGTCCGTCCCTGTGTCCCCCTCTCTTAGGGATTCCCTCTTATCTCCGTTCCTATAGGCTGCTGGGTTCCCCCGATGTCCTCCCCCAGCCTTCCAGCTCTGGAGCCCCCCCATGGATGCTCCCATTGTACCCTTTTTCTTTCTCTCTTCCTCTTTGTCACCCCATTGCTTAAATCCCTCCTGCGCTCAGGCAGCCCTCCCTGCTTTCCCCAAGCTGCCCCCAACTTGTTCAGCTCTTCTCCATCTCTTTTACTTTACAACTTTTTTCCCCACTCAGCCCTGCATTGCCTGCACTGTGCTGTGTCCCCTGACCCCATTCTCTCCCTCCCTCTGCTGCTCACAGGGACTCCTCTCCTCCTGCTTTCCCCCCTCTGCAGCCCTCCTACTTTGTGTTCCCATTGTCACCTCCAGGCTCAGGCACATCCTTCCATGCCTTCCCCATCCCTCCATCACACCCCATTTCTGCTTCTCTGCCCACTGCCACAGCCCTATGTGTGCCTTCGGTCCTTCTCCTGTGCAGCCCCATCTCCTCCAAGCACCCTGAGGCTGTGACCCCACTTCTGTGGTGCCCTCTGTGTTCGCATGGGCTCTGGCAACTTTGGGACTGTTCTCTGTGCTCTATCATCCCTGTTTCTCCACCACTCTGCTGTACAGGGATGGCTGCCACTTCCCATGGGTCCCCTTGGCAGCATCACGCAGCTGCTGGGGTCACCTCCTGCCACCATTGATGACTGTGATGGTGACATCTCCAAAGCGCTCTCTGCCTCTGCTCCTTTGGCTGCTGTCAGGCCCAGCTCTGCCAATATGTAGTGAAGAGGTGAAAAAATACTGGAGCCCCATCTCCTGGGTGCCCCCAGTGCCTCTCCAGATGCCTGTGCCCCTTCGGGGTTTGGTGTCCCCTTGTGGAAGGCTGCAGAGCTGACCTCAGAGCTGACCTCTGAGCAGATCCACAGCTCCCAAACCCTTGAGAGCATCTCTGGACCTGTGTGTGACCCACATGGCCCTGAGCCTGGCTTCTTTTCACTCCTCACACGCACATCCAAGGCAGTGTCCCCAAGAAGGGCACTACCCTATTCTTTGTGCACCCCTGTGAGGTGGGTGCCTGCCTACCACACAGAGAGCTCCTGGTGGTTGGGGTCTCTTGCCCCACATAGGCAGCATGTCTCAGGGAAGGCTTTTGAGGAGCTGTCAGTGCTCCCCACCCATCTGCAGGCAGGTGGAGAGCCCTCTATTCCTTGCAGAATCACCTCCCTGCTGCTGGGAGAGCTTTGCTTGCCTTAGTCCCACTTCAGCTTCTCCCTCTCTGTGCCTGCATTCCAAGTTGTGTTATCTGCCGGTCCCAGGCAGAAGCTGTGCTCACCACCTTCCCCACCTTTGGCTTTGATACCGGACTGATAAATATTGCTACAGCAGAGCCAGGAGAGCCCCTGAGCTGCCCGTGTTCCCTTCTTGCCCACAGCACTGCCGGCTGAGGCAGCAGTGGGCACGTGGCCGTGCAGCCGTGCCATTCTGCACGACCGCAGCGTGGCTATTTACAGGCTGCACAGATGCTGTGCCAAGGCGCCCGGCTCAGGGTGTGGGGGGGGGATTAATCTGAGGCTCTTTCTACATCAGGAGCGTAACTGTCGGGATACCAGGCTATGCCAGGTCGCAGCTACAGCGTTCAGCCATCATCTCCATCGTGTTAAATTGATTATGCCATGTCTCATTTGAGGCAGAATGCAAAAAGGCAGTGCAGTGCGCAGTGCTGAGCCTCGAGGAGAGGTGTGGACTTGAGCAATGTGCTCAGTGCCCCAGTGTGTGCACACCTCCAGGTTCTTGTGCATGGCTGTGTGCACTGTTAGCTGCTCCTGACACACAGCAGCGATGGGCAGAGCTGCTTTGTTCAGTGAGCAGAGCTGGGGCTGTGCTCCATGGCACGTCGCCCACGGGTCCAGGTGCCTGGCTTCATGCTGCTGGCTCCCTTCTCTCCAGTACAATGTCTTTGCACAGTGGGAGTTAGAGGTTCCATGCAGCACTGGGGAGTGGGAGGCTGGTTCTGCTGGCATTAGATTGTTCCTAGTGATGCTAAGCAAATTAGCAAGCTGCTAATGAGCTCCCAGGACAGGCTGCAGGGTGGTGGCTGTGGGGATGGAGGGATGCACACTTGGTGCCGGAGCTCTGGGCTCTTGTCTGTATCCCTTCAGCTCTTGGCAGCTTCTCTTGCTAAACTCTCATCTTTAAAAAGTGGCTTGCCAGCTCTTTATGTTTAAAGCTGTTTGTTTTGAAGGCAGGAAGATGATTTAACAACTCAAACACTTTCACATTATAGAAAGAAAATGAGGAAATATTACTCTTGGCTTCAACCTCTCCCAGCAGCGCTCCACCCAAAGTGAAGTGCACCGTGCTCCCAGCTACTGCTGGGTCAGCAGCGTCCTCCCTGTGCCTGCAGAGCTGTGGGGCCACATCTTGAATCTGAGCCTTTGTTATGCTGAGCCCAAACCTCAGCATGTCAAAGCCAGCGGGTCTTTGCTGCTTTCCCCTTGGGATGGGGCTGCTGGGAAATGCTGTCTCCTCCCACCTGTGTTCTGTGCTGTGATGCTCCCAGCTCTGTGCACATGGCACTGCTGTGGTTCCTCGTGCTGCCGGCTGACAGGAGCTCCCTGATCCCTCGTGCTGGGCACTGTGCTCAGCATTTTGCAGACCCCAGGTGGGAGCTGTTGCCCCCCTTCCCCCCCCCCCTCCACCCCACATCCCAGCTCTACTCCTCATGCTCTGCTGAGGGCAGGGAGGTGCAGCCAAATCTTTGTGTTGTGCAGGATTTGATTTCCATAGCAGTAGCCATGGATACAGACTGTTTGTGCAAATAACCAGTATTCCCACCCACACCAATCGCTGACCATTGTGGATGCCAGAGAGCCTGGGGCTTGATGGTGCTGGTAGTGCTTGGCTCTACCTGCTGCTGGGAGTTTGCTTTCCCAGATGGTCTGCAGGCCTTTGCTAAGAGAGAAAAAAATAACTTGGTAAAGTAGGTGGAGTTCTTGAAGTGGTTTCCAAACACTCAGACTTGCCTGTGCTTTGCTGACTGTGGTAGAGGCAGTTGGATCCATCAGCATGGCTGAGATTGCACTTAAACATAGTTGGCTACTTGAGCTTCCAGTTTGTTCTCTTTGAAGACCTGTTGGTGTTTCACTAGAGCTGTAGGAAAGTGGCAGAGCTCTCTCAGCACAAACACAGTGCCTAAGCAGCGTGCATCTGGCCTGAGAGCAGCTGGTGTGCTGCAGGACTGTGGCCCTGGGAGCGTTGTGTGTGTGGGTGACTCCACTGCTTCCCTGGGCAGCCTGCCCCAGTGCATCTCGTTCCTAAAACCTTTACTATCTTCATAAACCAGCCTCGTGTCTCGCCCTTGTTCTGAGTTAGTGTGGACACCTTCCAATGTGCCTGTCAGAACTCACTCTTTGTTTCTTTTGGCTCCATTTTGGTAAGGTGAGAGGATCCTGGGCTACGCGGAGGAGCCTTGCTACCTCTGGTTCGTCATGGAGTTCTGTGAGGGGGGGGACCTCAACCAGTACGTGCTCTCACGACGACCCGACCCTGCGACCAACAGGAGCTTCATGCTGCAGCTCACCAGTGCCATCGCCTTCCTGCACAAGAACCACATTGTCCATCGGGACCTGAAGCCAGACAACATCCTGATCACAGAGAAGTCCGGCACCCCTGTTCTCAAGGTGGCTGACTTTGGGCTCAGCAAGGTCTGTGCTGGTCTGACAGCTCGAGGCAAGAAGGGTGGCCACGAGAACAGAAACGTGAATGTGAACAAGTACTGGCTGTCTTCGGCTTGTGGCTCTGATTTCTATATGGCCCCCGAGGTCTGGGAGGGGCACTACACCGCTAAGGCTGACATCTTCGCCCTCGGTATCATCATCTGGGCCATGATTGAGAGGCTCACCTTCATCGATGCTGAGACCAAGAGGGAGCTGCTGGGGACTTACATCAAGCAGGGGACTGAGATCGTGCCCGTCGGGGAAGCGCTGCTAGAAAACCCAAAGATGGAGCTGCACATCCCTCAGAAACGCAGGACTTCCATGTCTGAGGGCATCAAGCAGCTTCTGAAAGACATGTTGGCTGCTAACCCGCAAGATCGACCTGATGCCTTTGAGCTTGAAACCAGAATGGACCAGGTTACATGTGCTGCTTAAATTCAGGGCAGGGCACTGCTGTGCTCTGCAGCTGGGTAAGTGATCGGTAGTTTTTATATTATTCTGTCTGCTGTCCGGCCTGTTAATGCACTTTGTAGTGACACAATGGAGTCCTTTATGTTCCCAGAGCTATTTCTATAGTGACTCATCAGAGCTCTGTTTCTGAGTGGTGTTCTTTTCCCCACCTATTCTGTTGCAGCAGTACAGTAGAGGTGAGAAGCAATGAGCAGCTGCGTGTCCTGGTGCTGCCCAAAGCCCAGGCACAGCTCCGCTCCTTGGGCCTGGGCTGGGGAAGCATGTTGAACACCTGGCATCAGCTTTGGGTGTGTTGGTCCCTTCCAGAGACAGGGAAGGAGCTGCCCCTTCTGTCTCCTCCATGTGCTGTGATTTCAGCAAAGCTATGAGAGCTCTTATCTCTCAAATACGGTGCTCCTTCCCCACTGATATTAGGGTAGGGCAGCTCAGGTCTTGGCTGGCCTGCAGGGGAGGCACTGAGCTGAGTGGCAGGTGGGTTCTGGCACAGACCTGACTGTTTTCCTTGCTTTCACTTGCAAAGCATGTGCATCCATCTCATTTCATTTCCTTGCTAAAGGCAGGACTTCAGTGCCAAGCACAGTTGCATAAACCCAGTGGGATGCTTTGGTGTTTAACATCCGAGCTGAGATCTGGGTCTGCTCAGGAAGGAAGCTTACAGAACATCTGTGCTCAGATGGAGCTTAGTTCATGCAGAGTCCCTCCCTTTTCCCCCAGGCTCAGGTTCTAAATAGTCCTGAACTTGGCTTCTGCTGCGTCCTGGTCCTTAGTGGGGGTCTGGAAGGACACCCATGGATGTGGGATAGCTGGTTGTGTCACTCAGCAGTGACACCAAAGGAATGAGCAGTTCTGCCTTTATGGTAAAGCTGTCTGTAAACAAGAGCTGTTACTATGGGATTCTCCTGGCCAAACACTTCAATGAAACTGGAAAATGACAGATTATAGGGTGAGGCAGATATCTTTCCAGCCCTGGTCTTTCACAAGCTGCTTCAGAGCTGGATGGTGCTGCTCCCTGATTCTTACTACCAGAAACCAAACAGATCCTTCTGGATCAAAGTGAAGCACAGATACAAGAGGGCAAAGAGAGCCAGAACTGCTGCTGTCGCTGGCAAACACCCAGCTGTCAGCTTTGTGGTCAATGGCTGTGTGCCATCCACTGCCATTGCAGGGTGCAATGGGGAAGGGAAGGCCACTTTGGCAGGAGGTGCTCCAAATTCTCCTTGCTGCTCATCTGAGTGTTCCCAAGCTCATGAGGAATGATGTGCCATCCGTGCAGAGTCTGCACACACAGCTTTGTGCTGTGCCACGTGGGTTCTGTGCTGCCTCCAGCATCTCTTGGTGGTCCTCTGCCTGGGACTGCTGCGCTCCAGCAGCCAGTATGGAATGTGCTTTTAGGGGGTGGGCTGCTGGGGCTTATCCAACTCCTGGCACCCTTACCTTCTGTAGGAAGTGCTTGACATGTCCCCCAGAGAAACAGGAATACAGAAATGGGAAGCCCCTTTGGTAGGTGTGGTGTCATCCCTCCTGGTTTGTCCAAATTGGTCCGTGAACCACCTGCTTTCCTCTCCTAGCACAAAATGCACTAAATCCCTTGAAATTTCCACTGCAACTAATTGATGTGATGTGACAGAGTCTGCCAGGGGCTGGGGTTTGGTGCTGTCCTGGTGTGAACGTGGGGTGGGGATTAGAGCAGGGCCATGACCTGTAGCAATGCGAGTGCTTCAGGCGTGAAGAAGTCCTGGGTGCAGAGCAGGGCACCCCACCTTGCACCCTGGGGCAAGGGATGAGGCTTTTAGCAGGGCAGGGATGTGCCTGCTCAGAGCTGGGGCTGTGCAGGGAGGGTCAGGCTTTGCTGCTGCCATCTGCGATCGCTCGCCCGCTGACACGATGCTGCTGGGTTATGCAACCAGCCTGTGCCCTCCGGGGAAAATTCATCCTGTGCATATCTGCAGAATAGCACACGCAGGGATAACAAACACGGAGGGGACAGTCCTACCCTGGGGCTGTTTGCATAAAACCCAGCTGCCTTCTCAGCCCCCCCCCTCTCCATCCGTCCGCCATGAGCTGCCACTGATTGTCTGGGGGTGACGCAGCTGCAGTGGAGATGCTGTGCTTACATAAGGCAGCGTGGCCCAGATAGGAGCCTGGCACTGGCTGTATGCTCCCTGCAAACCCACAGCCGTGCACTGTGCAGCAGGAGCATTCCTCCTGTGTGCTTTTGTAGGGCAGTGGAATTGTCTGGGTGCTTTTCCTATAGGGCTTCTGAATGCATCGTGTGTGCGTATGTTCAAACCAGCCTACCTCTGTGGGGCTTTCATTTAATGCAAAGCTGAAATCGGAAGCTTGAGAAGCTTAAAATGGGATTTAGGGCAGGGCCTGAATTCTGCTCTCAGGTAATTTAAGTTGACCGGGAAACTGAAGTAATCTCTCCCTGCTTGCTTTGGGCATTGCGTGCAGTGCAGGGCTGGGCAGCGAGGTCCCCTTTCCAACAGCCCCAGCCCCTGTGCAGACCTGGCCCACATTGTGACCTGGAAAACTGTAACCCTGATCTCGGAAATCAGATTTTCCTCCATCCTTCATCTCTTCTGATCACGCTTTGCATCCCAGCAGCTCTGCCTTCAGTCCTGCTGCGGATGCTGCGCAGACCTGCTGCTCACTGTGCCTCTTATTCTGTTATCTTGCAAAACAGAAGGATTTGGTGTCAGCTCCCAGCCAGCACAGTGCTTCTGGCCTTGCTTTCAGCTGAGCCTGGGTTAGATGAGCTTATCACTGCCTGTCCCCCAAGGCAGCAGCGTGTCCTGCAGAGGTGGGTGGCATTCCCTGGGGATAACATCATCTTTTCTGAGCATTGCTTCCTCATCTCCTGAAGTACTGGTTTATCCAAACCTGAGTTTGCTGTTCCCACAGATGTGCCTTTTTGGGCAAAGGGTCGAAAGCCTTTCTTATACATCAGTGGTTGGGTTGTGCTGAGTACCTGCTGATAGTCTCCTGATTGCCATGTGACAGCCCAGCCCCAACTGCAGCAAAAGCAGTATTTCACCCTTCCTTACTGATACAGCAAGGCTCTGTAAACTGAAAAGCAGCTGGATCTGGAGTTGTTTTGCTGTGCCTTGCTCCCCAGGGACCTCCATTCACCCATCAGCAGTTGGAGCTCACGCACAGGTGCAAGTCCCCTCCTTGCTGGGTTGGTTTCTTGCAGCTCTGCCCTCATCTCCTATTCTCCTTGTGGGTCCCCTTGTGGGTATCACTGTCTATGCCCATCATTCTCATAGCTGCCTTCCCAGGCAGTGTTTGTGCAGGATGCACTGGGCACTCATTAGCCAAGCTCATAGATCCTTAGATGCATAGAATGTCCTGAATTGGAAAAGACTCATGAAGATCATGCAACACCTGGCTCCACACAGCACACCCAGGAAGTCGTTGAGGTGTGTGGTGCAATGGGAGTCTGTGTGCTGCTCACTAATCTTGTCACAGAAAGAAAGGGATCACGAAGGGCAGCATCGCCCACCACAATTTAACACGTAAGAAAATGTGTACTTTTAATTTCTGCAAGGTGTCAAACTGCAGTGGTTTTGTTCAGTGTGGAAGGCAGCTTGTTCTGTAAGTCATACTCTGTAGCAAAACAGGATTTTTGGGATAGCAGGCAGGAATGTGAATGCAGAGTGATTCGGGCTGAGCAGAGGTGCTGCCCTCAGCTTTGCCCCGTGTTCTGACACTTTCTGGTGGCAGCTGAAAGTAACTGCTGGCATTTGCCTTGTTCTGTTTGCATCTGCAAAATCATAGAATCAGTGCAGCGGGGCTGATACTGAGCAAGCTCAGCTGTGCAGTGGCACCTCTCTCTGATGAGCACATCTGCACAGACACCTGAGTGCTGTCAGTAAGCAGCTGACCTGTAGGAATCCACCTCTGAAGGGCAGGGATCAGTGCTCATCAGAAACGGCTCTGGCTGTGAGCTGCCAGCGAGAAGGCTGCTGTGTTTGGGTACGTTGTGTCTGTTAGGGCATCAGTAAAAGTGCCCTGATGCTGCGGGAAGGGACCTCATCAGCGTGTCAGGGAAATGTTGGGCATGGTTTGTCAGTCCTGGCATGGACAGAGCAAGCTGTGGGATGACAACAGCATGGTTAGTTCCTCTTGGCTGTGGCAGCAGCTGCAGCATCTCTGGGCCACCCTGCAGGGCACCCTTCAGGCAGTGTCACATCTATCTGGAGAGGAGCAAAGCCCTGGGCAGGGCTGGGTGGCTGCACCTCTGGCAACGTGTGGCTTTGCTGCTGTGAGTCCCACATCCCTTCAGGGAAGGCTCTGGGTTGGATTGAAGGGAGCTGCCAAGGAGCCCTGCACGTGTGTTTGTGGAAGGATGTGGGGGTACAGTGGGCTCTCAGCCCCCTCCCTCGCACCCTGCATCCCCACGTAGGGCTGGATGATGTGAGCACAAGGAGCTGCCAGCTTATGTCTTCATGCCTTGGTGAGACCCTCTGCTACCCTGAGGACCACGTTCTCATCTCCATCTGCCGTAAGCTGCACGTTAGTGTCATCCTCATCAGTGCTGCGTGAGGGCTGTGGGCTGCTGGTTCATGTTCTGCTGATGCTGAGCGAACATTCGAGCTGATTAAAACTGGAAGTGGCGTCAGCAGGGGTATTAAAAGCTCTTGAACAAGCCCAGAAACAGCATGCGTCAATGCAGCGAGCTTGGAAGCAGTCAGACCAGGATCTTCCTTGAACTGCTCCTGCTCCGGGGAGGCGTGAATAGCAGCAGCACAGCCCTACTTGCTGATGGAGCTGCACCACAGGAGGAATCTTACGGACAATTCTTCACTCTGTTGCTCCTGCCCTGGTGTCCCAGTGCCTCCCACAAGATACAGAACAGCTTCTCTCTGATCCCAGCTGAGTGCAGGCAGCCCTGGCCTCTTCCTTTAAAAGTAGATTCTGCAGGCGTGGATTTCTTTAATGAGATTTCCTGGGACTAAGGGATTTGAATCATTTGCTGGGTAGTGGTTATGGCACAGTTTGTCTGTGGAGCTGGGGGGACATGGCTGTGCTCCCAGCACCATGAAGGGAAAACCAAATTCCCCATTTTCTCCATGTTATGTTTCTCAGAGCTGAAGTTTGGGGGAAGATTCAACTGCTGTTAGTTGTGGGGAAAACTATGTCATGAAGCAGCATGCTGCCCTAGGTTTGAAGGTTTGTGCATTGTTTAACCAGGAGAAAAAAGCTTCTGTGCAAAGCTGAGCTCTGCCTTCCCTGAGTGCGGTGCAGGGTTGCCCCTCCTGCCCCAAAATCCAGGCTCTGAGCATCCTCAGGGGCTGCACAGAGTGTAGCACTGCTCTTGGCTGCATCCAAGTGGATTTTAGCAGCCTCTTGCAGAGCACTCAAGAGCCTGAGCTGCTGCTGACGCACAGTACGAGAGGTTCAGTGTGACCCCAAAGTCCTGGTGTGTTCTGTGCTCAGTCACATACAGGTCCTCAAGGACAGTGCCATCACAGGCAGTGCTGAGGCTTTACCTTGCAGCCCATTCCTTCAGTTAAAATTTGCTTAAAAAATCATACAATACTCTGAGTTGGAAGGGAGCCACAGGGGTGGTAGAATGGTTTGAGTTGGAATTGACCCTTAAAGGCCATCTGCCCCAACCCCAGGCAGTGCACAGGGGCACCCACACAGCTCCATCAGTGCTCACAGCCCCCAGCCTGACCTGAGTGCCTGCAGGGATGGGGCACCCACCTCACCTCTGGGCAGCCTGTGCTACTGCTTCACTGCCCTTATCGTAAAGAGCAACTTCTTAATAGTGAACCTAAATATCCCTACTGCATGTGCAGAGTTCCCCAATTCCCAGTTCAGTGATTGATTGCATCTTCCTCCAGTGCACAGCATCTCCTAACTGAAGAAGTAACGTCCTACAGGCAGTATAATGAAGTTAATTAATTAAAGGAGGCTAAGGGGAGGAAAGTCTCACTGCAGTAACTGGGACAAAACCATGCACATATCTGATCTCTGTTTCTCCTTTCTTGTTTTTCCTGCAGGTTTATTTACCAGGGACCCATCATCTCCATTACGTGCAACAAGGGAAGGTGACAATACAAAAGATCCTCGGTCTTCAGGATCTCTGGCAATGTGAAATGTTTGGGTGTTTGTTTTGTTGGTGAGCGGTGTTTGGGGGGCACAGGGGAGCTGCAGGGGCACAGGCTGGGCACTTATCGTGCTCACCTAGACTATTGAATGAGATCCAGAACACAGAGCTGCCCTGCCCGGCTCTCCCCATGTCCCCCTGCTCTGCAGTTGGACTTTACAAGAGTTAATAGGCAGCTGTGGTCTGCTGCCAGACAGGATTGCTGAGCCTAGCCAGGCACAGGTTGGGGTTTAAAGCTATTGTTTCCACCTAGGAAATGGGCTTGCATCTGGAGTGCATTGCTTTAGAGGTGAGTCTTACAGAGAGTGCATTGCAAGCAGTAGAATGTCTTCACAGCCAGGCAGCTCCTGGGTAGGTGCATGCTGCCTGCACTAGAAACAGCTGTTGTTAGGTAGAGTAGCATAAGCTGGAAAGGCAGTGGGGAGTCAGCACTGCCCTGCAGGGGGCAGAGCCTTGTCTCCCTAATCTGGGTGTCCTAGTGATGTTTGTTAGGGGCACAGAGCTAATGGGGAGTGTGTAGGTACATTTCGGCTGCGTACACGAGAAACTGAAAACAACCCACTACTCTGAGCCACTTGGTGCCAAACTTCAGTTGTGAGGAGCTTTGCTTGGGAGAGGAGGTTTGGCCTCAGTGGTTCATGGGCTGGATTCTGGCCTGCTGTAAAACACTTTTTCCTTCTAGGTAACTGTCTCAATAAAGTAAAAGGCTGGTTGTAGTTGCTTGGTTGCAGTCAATACAGCTCAGGTAAGGAGGCTGGAACCTCAGGCCGATCAGCTAACACTCAGTCTCTTTGCCTACATTGTAGCAACACTAACGCTCTGGGGCTAGGTTGCTTGTCTTTAGACATTGCTCACTGTAAATGCAGTGTACAGCACCACCTCTTTTCCAGCCTCTGGGGCCTGGACAAGCTAAAATGCTCCCTGCTGAGCTGACACTGTCAGCATCAGTCTGGGGGGCAGCATCACTGCCACTGTTCAGCCTCCACAGCGCCAGGGCTCAGGCAGAAGGGGGTCCCTTGGATCCCACTGCCCCCCCCAACTGTTGGCATTGCCCTTCCCCTGGGCAGAGTTGGATGGCCCCACTCATGCCTAGCATTGCCCCAAGGGCCATGGTGAGCTGAGAACTGATCTCTCTTGTTCACAGTACAGTGTTAGTGCCCTACTCCAAACCTTCATTCCTCCACCCAATAGAGCCTTTGTTGCTTATTGATTCTCCCTGGCATGAACTGGTGCATGCAGAAGGCTATACCCCCCCATCCTGCTCATGGTTTACTCTTCTGGAAGGGTCCCTTGCTGGGGGAAGCCAGCTTTCCAGCAGGAGGTCTGCACGCAGGACATGGAGGTGGGAGGTGAGCACTGGGGAAAGTTCCCCCTCCTGGCCCATTGCAGGTTCAGGCCATCTTCAAACCACACGTTTTCACCTCAGCTTTTGCATTTCAGATGTGTTTGTAAAGCAGCTTGATGTTAGCGAGCTAGACCATAGTGCCTTACTTAGGAGTTAGCAAACACTTCCGAGGACAAGCCCTAGGCTGCTAGCCTTTGGCCAACATGGATGTTTCCCTGTTAATTTGCCCTTTTCAAAGCATTTCTCCCTGATGATTTTGCTGCTGTTTGCGCTCGATTCCTGGATGAAGCTGCCTTGTGTTTACAGCTCCTAGCACCTCTCCTCCAATTGCTTTAGCCCAGACCAAACTTGTTCTGTGGAGTGAGGTGGCAGCATCGGGTGTCTCTGCCCACCTGGAACTGTCGAGCATCTTCTGCGGGCTGAACCCTGCGGAGGGAGTTTTTGGCATTGAGCTGCATCGCTGGGAATGTTCAAGCTTAGGATAGCAACTCCAAGGCTGGGACCAGGGCAACTCCATCCTCCTGGCTGGAGCAAAGCATCCAGGTATGGAGGGGGTTGCTGTCATGGGGGGGATCCAGTGCCCTCCCGCCGCCCTTTGGGCTTTGCGGGGTCCAAGCTGAGCCCAGCGCTGGGGGTGATTGTATGAAACTGTTTACTTCTGACTGCTGTTTACAAGAGGGAGGTGGGTTGGGGGGTGGGTTGGGGAACAAGCCAAGCCTCAGGAGGATTGGGGAACACGTTATCTGCACCAGCCTGCAGCAGGGCTGGCTGTCAGCACCATGTGGGTGTGCAGGCAGCTCTGCAGGCAGCGTCGGTCTGTGGAGAGGAGAGCAGAGGGGTTAGGTGAGCTCCCCTGTGCTGCGGTGTTTGAGGCTTAACGGTGCTAGTGACAGATAAGAGTTACCCTTGTGGTCTTCCTTTACTCCTCAGGACCCAGCTCCTTCACATATCAGAGGCTCCCAGAGCCTTGCTGGAGCAATAAGATTTTAAACAAGCATTTACCATCGTTGTGGAAATCCTCCGTTGTGTGCGTCGTATGTCTCCTCTGTATGCAGTACCGAGGCTGGGTTTAAGCCTGCTGATTGCCATGGGAGGAACACGAGCTGCTTGCTCCATGCTGCAGTGTGACAATGCCACGTCCCACCTGTGGGGCATGGGGACACCCCTCCCCCTGAGGGCAGAAGGCTTAAACCCAGACTCCAAAGTAAAGTTAATAATATTAGTAAATGAATCTGTATTACTTCCCTTTCTTTTTTTTTCCTTGCACAGAAGCTGGTGATCTAGGACCTATGTGTGAACAACTTTATATAAATATTTTTTTTGTACTTGGTTTACTCGGGTTGGTATGAGACGTTCTATTTAAGTTTTGAACACTGTGGATACCCTGATGTGTATGAGTGGCAGAGGCTTTGTAAATTAAGAGACGTTTGTGTGAATAAAGTTGTTTGATGGGGTTGAAAAGCCACACCATTTGAAATAGAGTTCATCGTGCATTTGTTCCCAGTTGTGCTGTTGGCAACATGTTTTATGGGCAGGACTCCCCACACAATTAGAGGGGGTTACATCCACCACGGTTGGACCTGGAGAGCCAAAAAGAATGAGCAGCTCCTCCTGCCACCACCAAGGAAAATACCCCACAGAGCTGATACTTCAGTAGCTACCAAACACTGCCTGTCCTTGCACAGATGCTCTAGATCCACAAGCCAAAGCTCACCCTTCACAGCACTTGGAGCCCCCGTGCCACCATTGGCATCCACAATAGGAAGAGCTCAGAGAAGATGAGCTGTGACAACAAGAAACCCTCCTTCGTGCAGGGAAAGGCAGCCAATGATGTCCTGAGTGCCAAGGACATGAGGCCACCCCTGAGCAGGCAAAGGGACACGAGGCCAAGCTGTGCCCTTGTGTGACAGCTTCCCTTGCCCCGCCATCACTGCTGTGCTGCATAATTGCTGCCAACAGACACCCAAAGCAGATGCTTCCAGCCCCATGGGGCTGGGTGGCCCCAGCTGCCACAGTGTTAACAGGCAAGTGCTGGGAGCAAGCTGCATGCCTTCCAGGAGCTCCAGGCACCAGGTGGGGAACCTTGGAGCTGAAGGGCATAATCTGTGGGTGACACATAGTGAGGGCAGCCCTGGTGTTCGGAGCCCCAGTCCCACCTTGGAGCAACCTTCCTGCAGGGGGGGAAGAGGCTGGAGGAGCTGCAGGAACTCTGGGCTGGCTGCAAGCAGTGGTAACACCTACAGCACAAGTGGATCATCAGCTTATGTGAAAGCACACACCCAGCAAAGCCCAGCTCTTCTGTACCAGGAACACAAGTCCTTCCAGGGCACAGCTGTAGCAGCTGCTTTCCAGAGTGCAGCCCTCAAGAAGTCCTGCTTTCTTATATTTCTTAGAACAGTTTGTCAAAACAAGACCCCTGTCTGTGTAACAAGATAGTCATCAGTGCCCCCTCGCACAGGGAGGTGTCAGCCCATTTCCCACCAGCAGAGCACATGCATGGATGGACCATTGGTCCCTTGGTGCTCCCCAGCCTCCTTGGAGCAGCAGAAGGGTTTGCAGCAGAAAATGCTGCTGCAATTTCCCCGTTTTAAGCTACACTGGTTAGGGGGGGGTGGCAAAACATGCTTTGCTTCTGGAGAGGTAGCTGCCCCCATGGCAAGCTGTGCTCCAATGCCCTCAACAACACAGTGTTGTTAGCTTGGTTCCTGCAGATGTGGTGATGGAGCTCGGGGAAGCCAGGTCAGCTGGCACGTGTGCCACCACACTGCACAGTGAAGGTACAGGAACAGGTGACCATGCAGCCGACAGGCAAAAAGCTTTTAAACATCATTAGCAGAAAGAGCTTGGTGTCAGTCACAAGGAGAAACATTTCACTCTGGATTTGCTCTCTGGAGACCTATTTCATATGTAAAGAGAGCTGCTAAACTCCACAAAGACACTTCAGTTACTTGAGAGCTGAAAAAAATACACCCCAACAATTCCTGGCCCTTCATCAGCCAGGCACGTGCACCTGCAAGAGCTGCACATGGCAAAGCCGTAGGCAGGAGAAAGGCAGCAGGGCCAGGGCAGGATAGGCACCAAAGAGACATTCAACAGCCACCATGGCCACCACAGCCCCAAGGCCACCAGAAAGACCGAACACCAGCAGCTGTGAGATGCTGCCGTCACCACTGCGTCCTCCCTCTCCCTAGAGCTGCTGTGACACACGTGGTGGAAACATTTTCAAGAGCCTGCACTCCACAGAGGCTCCAGCACTTGTAGAACAGGAGCATGAAATCAGTCGGTGCAAAGCACAAGTCCATATTTCTCTCAAGATCTCTCGAGCTTTCCAGGCAGCGAGCACTTCAGTCGTCCATGCTGGACCACTCCGGTCCCGTGGGTGGGAGGAGAACGAAGCTCACGCTGCAGCACAGGACATCCATCTCGCCTCATCCCTGAGCTGATGAATAGCTGTTCTACCCAGTGTCAGGCTGCAGCAAGTAGAGGATGAACAGCCTAACGCTGCACAAGCCCACACACTGCGTTTAGCTGGGGGATGACTCAGTCAGGGCTCTTCATGCTGGAAGAGGTGACAATGACACGAGGGCACGCTGGTGAGCGCAGGCTCTGCTGCCCATGCCATATTGCTGCAGGAGGACAACAGTGGGTCACGGGCACAGGGATGGGGCGGCTCTGGTGCTCTGCCACTGCCTCCCCACTGTGGATGGCTGTGGGGTGTCACTCATTAAATAGCCCCTGCCCCATTGCCCACAGCATTGTAACATTCTCCAGCAGAGCCACTCCATCCTTTCTCCTGCAGAAATCCCTCTCAACAGCCCTAGGGATGCTGTGATACCCAGGGCGGTGAGGCAGGAAAGAAGCATCACCCAAACCCCCCCAAAATAAAACCACTGCTTCAGAAAAGAAAAATAACCAAGGCAGAAAAACAGATGTATTTTTGCCTAGCACCCACCCAAGCACACACACTGGTGGGGCTGCACAGGGTGCCTGCCTGCTGCTTTGCACATAGTGCAGGTGGGTATCAGCTCCTCTAACAAAAGACCCTCATCCCCAGCTTGTTTCCTGGCAGAACTAATGGCCTGTGCTCCTCTGGGAACCGAGCACTTGCAAAGAGATGCGTTGGGAGGCAGCAGCAAGGGAACGAATTAAGACGTTATTTCCTCTGCCAGAGATGAAATCTTTAAACAAGCCTTTCAGCCAAGAACTTTAGTATACATATATTTTTTTTTCTTAAGGTTTTGCATGGGAATCTTGTTCTCCAGAATTGCATCCGCCTCCAGCCCCACTTAGAGCTGCCAAAGCCTGCGCTTCCCTGGGGACCAGCCTGCGAGCAGCAGAGATGGATGAGTTGACTTCACCTCCGCCCTCCTGCCGCCAAAGCCGGGGCTTTGCAGTCTGCCCCAGCCCTGTGGATGAGCCTCGGGTACACAGCTGTGCTCTGAGCACCTCTACATGCTTCTGCATCCCTGTGCCCAGTGCATGTTGACATGCCAGCCTCGGGCAGGTGATAATGAGCAGGGCACAGGCTGCAGTTCTGTCTGCTGGTGCAGAAGGTGCTGTGCTCTGTGCCAGTCCTTGCTCCCCGTTCTGCATCCGAGCATGCGTGACCTCTTTAGGAGGTTTTCATGGAAAAAGGGGGCACGCATGCTTCTCTGCTTGCATAAGCCTGCTAACAGCCAGCTTGTGGGATCTGGGACACGACAGCCTGCCTTCAGCTTGTGCTCAAGGACATCTGTTTCACAAGGCGCAGCACGGTACAAGGATACCTGAATGGGCTTTTGATGAGCTTCCAGTCAGATAACTGGAGCTCCTACAACCCCACTCCATCTTCCTGAGATGCATCTGCTGCAAACCCACCTCCACTGCAGCCTGCAGCTCAGAGGATCTCTCACACCCACCAAAGCACCACTGAGGAGAGGAGGGTCCGTGGCCCTGGGACTCCTCTTAGTGCCGAGAGCTGCCCAGCCACCAATAGGTGAGGAAACCAGAGGTGACAGACAAAGGCTTCCTACCTGATGCAGTCCCAGGCACTCAGCCCTGCCTGTTGCAGATCTCCTGGTTGAGCTCATACCCCATAGCCTCCTCCCAGAGCATTATTAGTAGGTGCAATGAGTTAGAGATAATTGCTGCTTAATTGCAATTAACTCCTTCCTGGCCCGATCCAGCTGGAGCTCTTCATCTCAGAAAAGCCATTCTCCCACTGGGTCCCTCAGAAAATTTACCTCTCTCTTCCTTTTCCAAGTGAGCCCTCTGAATCACATCCTGATGAGCAAATTGAGTTCACTGGTGTGTGGTTTAGATTTGAGGATATAATCTATCTGGAACATGTAATTTATTTCAGGTGTATGAGGCACTAGTGAAACTGGGAGCAAGCAGTGAGTAAATCAATCACACCCTGAGATCCGGGGAGCTGAAGAAGCCCAGTGCAGACAGGCAGCTCCCGTGGGGTCAGCCAGATATGAGATATAGGTATGGTCAAGGGATACAGGGACACAGCCAGGAGCCCTGGAGGAGGTGGTGACATTGGGAATCTTTCCATCAGTGCTGCCAGCGATGGATGCAGGAAAGTGGCAGAGCAGGAGCAGAGCTCTGTCCCCAGGGCCACGCTGCAGCTGGTGCTGCCCAAAGAGCTGCCAGCAGCCCCTGGGCCCCCACCTTCACCCAGGAGATCTGACCACCCCTGCACAAAGCAGAGAGGAAGAACCATGCACTTGCCAGTGACAAAGTCCATCACCTTCCCTGCTCCTCTTTGCAGCAGATTGCTATTTCATAATGCAATAGATGTGAAATATGAAGACAGAAATTGCCAGCGACTTTTAATTTGGATTCTGCCAATTTCTCTGTTCCAGCTATTGATTTTCCATAAAGATGAATTCCAGCTTCCAGGTCCCTCTGACAAGCACTATCTGGGTGTTTTGTTTGCTCCGAGAGTGGAAATACATGTTTTATTAAGTGTCAGAACTCGCTAATGAGAAGAGGGAGGAAAATCAATTGTCTGCTTATATCTTGATCTTAAAGACTAACAAGTTCTCTACTTCGATGCTGTGGTCAGGAGGACAGGGCAGAATGACAAATGGTAAACAGCAGCTGTCAGCTTCTCAGCAGTGGTAGCTCAGCTGATGAGAGGGGAGGGAGAGGAGTATATGAAGTTTGATGGCTTCAAACACGTTTTGTATTAATTCAGAGAAACCTCGGGGAGCTGTACAAAATCCTAGAGTTGAATCGATCTCTGATGTAAAAATGCTGAAAATATTGGAGACTGCAAGCAGGTTTATGCTCGTGTTCCTAAAATCGAGACAGAAACTTGGGCAGCTGTTTAGGACAGGGGTAACCAAAGGAATTTCATGTCTCCATTCTAATTTGGGATGAAGATTCTCACTTATGATGGTGAGAATCACAAGCAAGCTCAGTGCAGAAGTCTCAGCAACAAATCCGCTTTCAATCTCACATCGTACCACGCTCATGGAAAGTGTTCAGATGGCATCCTACCCTTACCAAAACGAAGAGTCACGCTGGCTGAGCCAAGGACTCCACCTCTGCTGTTTTAAAAGCCCAGAACACGAGGATGGCTCCAGTTCCCAACACGCTTTGCCTAAGTGACAGGTTTGGGATCTATGACACGAACATCTCAGCACATTTATTTCTTGCAGGAACTTGGCATGCTTATTACCAAATGGTGATCTCTGTTAACCTCCCTCAAGCAAGGATAGCAGCCTTCTTTCACTTGTATTTGTTATCTTCCTCATCTGTTACAGAATCACACCTGACAATTGTATAGTTAATCTCTTGGCAGCTGTGAAATGAAACAGTAAGCTCAGGCTGCCAGGAGAAGATGCATTGATTTCTTAAAATGACAGATCACCTCCTTGCTTGATGCTCAAGCAGAAGCTCAGGGACAGTGTTATGGATCTTGGCTATCATTCAATTAAAAAAGCTTAGCAAAGATGCACCAGCTAAGCGTCCAAGACCGCATTGAGGCTAAGCCCCAACCCAGAGACTTAATCGCAGGGAGTATGAAAGCACCTTCAGACCCAGAAGGTCTGTCCAGCTTGCTGACGGCAGCACGGGTTGTGATGCAGAGCTTATTGCTGTGAACCAGACGAGCCTGCCTCTCCTCTGCAATAAAACAGAGCAGTCCCTCAGCACAGCAGAACAGGAAAATCCCTTCCTACCCAAATGGAAGCTCGCTTCACTTAACGGAGCAGTCACTTCCCAGGGTGCAGAGAGACAGCTCAGGGCTGCCCAAGATGGAACCAGCTTTTCTGCTCAGAGCTGAGGGTGCTGCGCAGACAAGGCTGACCTGCAGTAGCTGTTTCATCTCTGTCTGCAGGGATCCTTGGCTTACAGCTGTGTCACCGTGCTTTGCTGCTGAGATCCGGGCTCTGTGCAGCGAACAAAGCTTTAAATCGGCCCGCAGTGATGCGGCTCCGTCAGGCTCTTTGGACTTGGAGGTAGGGGTGGCAAAGCACTAAAGCCGCTGCCAGCTCCATCCAGCAGAGGGGAAGCACGCTGGAGGAGCAGTGAGAATGGCTTACAAGGGGAATCAAAGCTTTGGAAATTGTCTCTTGGATATTGCAATAAGCACAAACCACGGACTCCGGGGGAGCATCAGCTTAGCGCTCCCATAGCCCACAGCAAGGGCACAAACTGGGAGGTGCAACAAAACAGGCTTGTTGTGGAGGAGGAGGGAGCTCCTCGCGCTGCCGCTCATCCCTCCGGCGCTCTCCAGGAATCCACACTGGCAGCTCAGCGCTCCTTGGCGCAGCTCTTGGCCGCGTTGAGGACAGAAGCCGCCTGTGAAGCAGGCAAAAGCCAGTCCCTCAGCCCCAGGACGGCCAGCACGCAGCTCAGGACGGCAGTCTGAGCAGATAGCACGCACGCACACCTCGCTGGCTGACCAGGGACAGACACCCAGCCCCAGCCGCGGGCCTCAGCCCTCATACAGCACAATGCGCTGCCATGACAACGGCTGAGGCTTGCGGCTTGCAGCCAGCCGGGCCACGAGGCGGCTGCAGAAGTGGGACGGGGCTCCCTGGCTGGCCAGGGGGAAGGAGGGCTCCCCGAGGTTGGGCAAGGTGGGTCAGGGCGGTCCAGCTTCCTCTGGTTCCCGTTTCCTACAGCCAGCCCCTCTCCAGCGCCATGCAGCACCGCGCTCTGCTGTTCCCAACCTAGCAGCGCTGCTATTCCAAACCCAGCAATGCTGCTGAAAAGCAGCCGTTTCTGGCAAGAAAAAAGGGATGTAAAAACAGAAAGGAAAACAACCACAATCACATCTCTGTCTGTGGGCAAACAAACCACTCCAGACAGCCAAATTGCTCTGGAAGCGCTGGTGTAACCTGTTGTGCTTGCTGTCCCTGTTCCGCTTCGTACTGGGCTGCCAAGAACCGTCACTGTTTTGGTTTTAGGGTATTTTTCTGGGGAGAGAAAGTAAAAAGGAAATACGGTTTTTTTTTTTTTTTTTTTTTTAAGTTGACAGCTTTCTTGGAACAAAGATTTCGTGTGAATGAGTGAAACAGTGTAAATTGCAGGGAGGCCAGACTTCTGGCAGGTTTAGCAGCTCCTGAAACTCCAAGAAGGAAGTGCTATCACTTCCTTTATCTATTTAGGGAAAGCCAGGCCAAGAGAAACTTCTTTGTCAACTGGATACCACCACCTAGCTTCAAGGCATTAGAACGTCACAGTTGGGTACTATGACCAGAAAGTTGCACTGCATGGGTAAAGAGGCCGGTCTGATTACAAAAGGGAGAGAAACAGACGTCTCCAGAGAGTTGGAAGACTGGAGAGAAATTGTGTACGGGAGCACGAAGGTGTCTAATTAGAATGAAAGAGCAAATAAGGGAGAAATTTTGGCAGAGCATATCAGAGAATAATTCTGGCAGTGAATCTGTTAAACAGAGCGTGACCAGTCCGGGGGGCTAACAGGAGAGCAGCTGATCGAAATGCATGAAAGTAGACTGTACAAAATATTAGAAATCGTACAGCTAGAAAGGAAAACTCCTGTTTAAATGCATCTGGTTTAACAGTTCTTTCTCATCTATGAATTTGTGAGATAAGCTTAAATTGAGAGAGAAAAGTCACAGCCATGATTTCCTTCGCAGCTGCTTTTTCTTTGGTTCTTAATTTCATTAAGCTACTTTTTTTTTTTTTTTTAAACAGCAAATTTTGGAATCATGAATGTGAATTTGAATGAATTGGAAAGCAATTCAGAGAATACTGTAGACAGCACAAAGGAACAAGGCAATGCCATCTGCAGGAGGTACACAGAGAGAAGCAGCCTTGTACGGCAGTACCTGCAGGCTGATCTGAGCCTCCACCTCCTTGAGGCACATCAGAAGAAAGTGGAGCTTCTGAAGAAGTGTTGCTATTACATTGAGGTTCTGCCCACGTTTTTGATCCTGAGAGATCAGAATCTCTTGGCGTTTCCTACCAGCATCTTCCAAGTCATTGACCCCTGGAAATTCCAGAGAGTGAAGAAAATGGGAAGATCCCAGACTGAAATCCACCTGCAGCTGTTAACCTACCTGTTAGAAGAGCTGCAACAAGGTCGGGAGGAGCTGGTCTGCTATGTGGAGACCTGTGACATGGTAACTTTCCTCTCCAAGTGGGACTCAATTAAGCAGAGAATGTCAGACCTCTCCGAAGTAATGAACAATTTCAATTCTGTGCAAGTATCAAGAAGACTCTACACCAAGCACCGTTTGGTGTCATGTGCAGATATTAGGGGTAACAAAATACCAGACATTAGGCTTTTTCTCTGTGCAAAGATGCCAGTTCTGTTTGATCGAAACGAATCGTATGCGCACAAGAACTGGGCCCACCTCAAATGGTCTATTGAAAATCAAGAGTCATCCCATGAACAATATGAGCTGCATTTTAAGTTGCTGAAGCGTGGAACTCAGGCAGAATTTGGACACTGTGGGCTTGTGACACGCACCACCAACACTTGTGTAGTGCAGGGCCTGCTGCCTGACCGGTCATACGAATTCATAATCAGAAGAGCAGAAGTGTACACGCTTGTCTATGAACTGTGGTATGACACCATCACACTGACGACAAAAGCTAACACAGCTGAAGACAAAAGCGC
Organism: Tympanuchus pallidicinctus; assembly: GCF_026119805.1. Classification (NCBI taxonomy): domain Eukaryota; kingdom Metazoa; phylum Chordata; class Aves; order Galliformes; family Phasianidae; genus Tympanuchus; species Tympanuchus pallidicinctus. The sequence goes on from NW_026294722.1 coordinate 4,155,003, forward strand.
CTGAGAACCAAAGGATGAGGTGACTGACAAGAATGTTTTCTCGTATTTTCCATTTGAAAAAAAGTGGACAAGAAGAATAAAGAAAAAATTGTAGCATTTGAGCATTTTGTTAAGCTGTGTTTCCCCCCCCCCCCCCCCCCCCTCGAATTTGTTCTGTTTGCGACAGCAGGTGCCTCCCACAAGTTCATCCATGTTAACAGCAACCAATCCCCAATTTCTCTGAACAAATAACATCCTTATACAGCATGCAGGACTCAGAGCCTCCCACAGTCCTGCAGGGTACCAGGGATGCAAGGAGCAGGAAGAGAAACATCTCTGCCTCCCAGTGCTTTCCGTTCACCAAAAGATGCCCACTGCTTACTTCATGCACGTGTTGAAGTCATAATTCGGTGCTCAGAAGGTGTGGGTTGCCCAGAGATCATGATTTCATGCTCACCCCTTACAGTGCAAGGAAATTAATCAGAACAGGAAAAGGTAACATACCCAGAAGGCCAACATTTAGAAGGCAGTTTTTCCGCCGCGCGTCACCCTCAGTGCTACTTCTCTTTTGCACCATTTGGTTAATTGGAAACACAGCCCTCGCCACACAGCTTCTAATTGAACTGCCATGGAAACAGGACTTTTAGTAATAAAGTTTATTACTTAAATAAATTTGAATCACTTTAACAATCATGGCTTAAATATTAAAAAAAAAAAAAAAAAAAAGGGAATGTCGAGGTTCATTTTTACAAACGTTAGAAGCAGGTACAAATATTTGTATCCAAAGAGTCATCTGAGGTCTGTTGCAAGTCACAGACATACAAAAAAATAAAAACCTGCCATATTTAAAGTTCCTTAATGCTTTATGCCACTTAACATTTCATCTCTATTAAAAACAACAATTTATTGCAGTAAATTAACTGTCTGACATAGGTCAGCCCGAGCCCCTGGGCTGACACAGCCACCCCAGCAGGCTTTCAAAAGTAAATTAAAAACTCTTGAATGAAATCTGACCATTCTGAGCTTGTTTTCTGTATTAATTCCTATGATTCTCTCTGTTCATGAGCACAAGGACGAGAACATGGCATTCAGCTGGCACTAACAGTCTATTAAAAGTTTGGTTAATTGCACTTCCTGCTAGCCCTGACTATTGCAGCTACACAACCCACTCCAGAGGTACCTGATCACAGCACAAGCACCCAGCAGCCTGGGTTGGCTCTTCGTGCTGCACCTTCTGCAGTTCTCCATCCTGCAGTCATCGCTGAGACAGATGACTGCATTTCAGTCACCCACAAGATTGTTTCTATACAAAATTATTCCTATACAAGCTGGTTTTGGGATTGCAGTAATATTTGCAAAAGCAGGCTGGCGTGGAACTGTTAAGATCCAGGGTGGAATGGCTTCGAGGAGGAACAAAGGACATCAGGTTTTACCACCTTTAGAACCAGAATACTTCCCAAAGGCTGTTGGACCATGGAGAACTGCAACCATCTGTCAGTTTTTATGAGAATATGGATGTACAAATCGAACCCAGAAGTGCAGGAAGGCAGCTTAAAACGAGGAACAGAACTGCTCCGTAGGTTCTCCAGCCTAACGGAGTCAGAACGCAGTAACACAGCATTAAGGGCTTTGTCAGACACAGTGCTTTCTTATTGCACATTCCTTCACACTGGGAAGAGCCACGCTACACTTTCTGCTGCAATCACAGGACAAAACTCATCTCTGCCACAGTGCTGTGAAGTTCTTTTATGCCAGGGATGTCCCAGCGCAATACATATCTGTGCATGCAGTGCAGAAGTGCTGTGACTGCATCTTGGCCCCATCCTCTGTGAACAGACAGAGTCAGCCATGTGGTTTCAGGGACAGCTGAAGCAGGCACTTCACACATTCAGAACTGCAATGAAATGAAGGAATTCTCCTTCAAAACCCTCGTGCTTCTAAGAACAGCTCCACAATCCAGTAGAGAGCATCAGTTCCCCACAGTGCATCCCTCTCAGCCATGGGTTCCTGTGCAAAGCAACCTTCCTGAGCAAATCACAGCTTCCAGTCCACAGCAGTTTGGCTGCTTTAAATAAAAACATACACTATAGACATACATGTTGTGTGATGAGCTCACCAAGTTATCACCGCTCATAGAAAAACCTCAGGCCATAGACTGTGAAACAAATTCACAGATTTAAGCATTAATAAATTAGGAGCAGCTTTAAAAAAATATGGGGGGGAGGGAAGGGAGGAGAGGGAGGGGAAATCTTACAGGAGGAGATTTCAAATAAAACTCAGAACGGTTTAAAATATCTTTACAAACTCCAACATTCCCTCGTAGGTGCAGTCCTCAGTTTCCACTGACTGTGTATTGGTGAGGACAGCCTCCTTTGTACAAAGAGTAAAATCTATTTACAAAACCAGCTTAGCCTTGGGTCGGTGATATTTACAAGCTTGGAGAATAGCACTTTGGCTAGACAGCATGGAACGCGGTTCCCTTTTTGCTTCCTTCTCTTGAGAACAAAAACAAGCCAACAAAAGATTATTTTCCTGCTTTGAGAAATAAAAAGCCTACAAAATTCCCTGGCCTTGATTTTAAGATGAGTGGTGCTACTCAGAAATTTGGTCCCATAGGGCAAATCACAGCTTGCCGTGTGGATCTGCCACATGCAGTCATTCCACCTCCGACAAATGGAACATGTATTTGGTCCCCAAAGCTGCACTAACAGATAGGATGGTGGCTGCACTGAGCATCTTCTAGTTGAAAATAATCATCAACAAAGTCACATACGCCCATCCACCCATTTCCAATGCTTTTTGGTTTGCTAGAGGTGAAAGTTCCTATACAAGGTTGCAGTGATATAAAAAACAAGTCACCAGTGCACATATGGAGACTGAGCTGTCAGCATGCAGGGAGAGATCCCAACTCTTCCCAGTGCGTTTGACCCGTGGTTCACGTACAAATAATGGAAAGATTGTGTCCTTCTCAAGGCACACGTAGCACAGTTCAGGTGAAGGGGGACGAGCTGGGCCTGGCATCTCTCCTCTTCACCGGTGGAAGGGTGAACTCTTCCTGACACAAATCCCTTGGCCTGTTGTATAGCAGTTATGACTTACGTAGTGCTGGAGCAGTCTCCTCCACAAAGGGTTGCACTCTAGGAGGTACCGGTTCCCTGTTGGCACAGGAAGGGAGGCAGTGGTCAAAAGAGGCTCACAGAGAATCATCACCTCTGCTTAACATTGCTAGCAGTGCTGGGTAACTCTGGGGATGTTCCTGTCTGCCAGAGCTCTGTGAAACCACAGCTCCCTTTATAGTTTTGCCACATTTGCAAGCAGTTTCCTTATGCATCACAGCCTACGTCTGCACAATTACAGGGAAACTAAGAAGTAAATTCTGTTAGAAGAGAGGACTAGGATGCAAAGTGATGGAAACAGTGTGGTCCAAAACAGAGAGAAACGAACTATACACGCTGCACATGAGCCACGCACACAATCTCTGCTTTGCTCAAGCGGCTCATATAGCCCAGTTTCAAAATCACAGAGAGCCCAAAGGGCAGAGGAGTGAAGCAAGACAGCCACTTTTTACTAATGTGGACCTCCACCCCTTCCTGCAAACTGTGCTGCTCCCCTGCAGGCTGTGCACACTCCCAGCTCACCCACCTAGAATGCAGAGTCCTTCCTGAGCACGGGTGATGCCGACGTTGACCTGGTTTGGGTCAGTGACAAAACCCAGGTACTTCTTCTGCCAGCTCTTGGTGGGCTTCCTGTCGATCTCGTGTCGAGGGCAGGAGCGTACGGTTGACAGGATCACGTATCTCCATTCACTTCCTAGAAAGCACAAATGAACCACGTATTTTAGGTGGAAGCGTCCGGCCACTCCACACTGCACAAGACCCACAACCTGCAATGGCCAAGTGGTTTCTCCAGCTCTGGAGGCCCCCCAACTCCTGCTCATTGATCTTAATAACCCTTTCAAGATGTCCTCTCCGTTGAGCCTCCCCCTCCCATCAGTCTCATCCCACTTTGGGCGCTGTGATTTATCACCATCACAAAACACCCAGAAACTGGCTCCATGCACGGCTGCAATTACTCTGCTGTAGGATTTGTCTCGGTGAGAAGTTGCTCCAGCCCTCGGGAGAGGGGAGCAGTGCCTTCCCTCCAGCCCCACCTTGGCTCTTCATGATGGTGCAGACAGTGACGCCGCAGATGCCTTCTTTCAGCAGGCGCTTGTTGATCTCGGACACCTGGGCGTTGTAAGGGCTGAGGATGGCGATGCTCTCCGGCCGGATGGTGCCATCTAGTGTCAGCTGCTTCGCAATCTTCACCTGGAGACACCATGATTCTGCTCACCTGGGAACCTCCAGCAGAACTCCAGCACGTCCCCAAGGCAGCGAGGGCGCCCAACTGTGCTGCTCACCTCTGGGTCTCATTTCCCTACCTCTGACTCTGGCCAGGAGCAGCATGGCACGCTGCAGACACGAGCAGGACCTGCACCCACCCCACCGATGGCCATCCAATCCCAAAATTCACCATTCACAATCCCTCCCAGCACGGCATCCTCCCATTCATAACCCTAGGGCCCTGCTCACCGCCTGCTCCACTTCCTCTGGGTTAGCTTTGGAGTTCTCATTTCCTTCCTCAGTGGAAATCACCAGGCTCTGCTCCTTCCCCTCCACGTGCCCAAAGATGATGGGGCAGCAGCGGTTATTCTTGTGGTAAAGGACGCTGAGTTTGCGAAGAAGCTGGGGACACGTCTTCAGGCGATGGTCATAGAACTCCTGCGATGGGAACTCACAGATGTTTTTGTGCTGGCAGAAAAAATAAATAAATACAATTATACAATGACATTAGGAAAAAAAACGTTCCTAATTGGCAGCATTTTTGGAGCAGGTTTCACCTGCAATTCCACTGTGCTTTACTGGGCAAGTGTATTATCCATTGTTCTGGCAAGGGAAATGGAGAATATCTGTTTTCCAATGGCTTCAGCCAAACCCTGCTGATATTTTCTGCTGCAGCTTGAGGAAAGTCTCACCATGCGGTACTGCGTGTCCAGCATCCACGCCTGCTTCTGGTAGCGCTCAAAAAGAGATGTCTCCATGCCAAGGCTCTTGCAGAAGTCACTGTTGACCACAGGCTTCAGCTGTTTGTGATCCCCGAGCAAAACGACCTGGAACAAATGGTGGATGCTTCAGCTATGAGGGCAGTGGCAATGGTGAAGGTCATCAGCTCTTTGAAAGACTATTTATATTCAGATATTTGTTGCTATTTATTTATGTTACAATTACAGCAACCTCAAACAAGGACCGTGCTGTGTATTATATAAAAACCCTGACCCAGATAATGCAAAGCCTTATTCCCATCCAACAGGAGAAAGACATCACACAGAAAGTCTGTGGAGATCTGCCCTCTGCTTCCTGCCATGTTGATAATTTGTATCTGATTTAGGACATATTTTGGTGGCTGTGATGCTCACCTTGCAACAGAGCACCAAAACCACATCCACACAAGTTGGTTTCCCTACAGAAAGCCAAATGCAAGATCAAATCCCTCTATTGTGGACTTCATCTTTGCTGGGTCAACTCCATAAAAGATGAATGAACACAATCATGGACACCATCGTGGCTGGGTTGATCCCATCAAAGATCAACAAACCCCACCACTGATTTTTACCCTGTCATGGACCCCCATTACTGCTGGTTGATCCATCATGTTTGGGTTGACCCCATAAAAGACTGATGAACCCTGTCATGGACTCAACACCATCACGGACTCCATCCTGACTGGTTTGACCCATCGTGATTGGGTTGATGCTCTAAAAGTCCATGAACCCCATTATGGAATTATTCCATTGTGGTTGGTTTGACCCCATAATGGTTGAGGTGATCCCTGAAGTGATTCACTGAAGAAAGGGATCTGACCAAGCAGAGAGGCAAGCAGATGTTACAATTCTCCAATTTCAGCCCTACAGGAGGTCTCAACGAGTCCCCTTTATGTGACATGAACAGGTAACATAGCTCATATGTCTGCTGAGAATACTCACATACCTTATGTACCTCCCTGTGCCAAAAGACCTGAATTAGAGTTACACACCAGTCAAGAAATGACTGCCTGATACAAAATCACGGCTACTAACAAAAACAGCCTTAAAACCTGGACAGGCTTGGAAGAGCGTGGTAAGAAGTGGGAGGTGTGTGGAGACTCAAGAGCTCTGAGCAGCCATCCTAAAGACAATTCTCTGGAAAGGACTGACCTTCTCAGCACGTGAATGGCTGACCAAAGGGATGAGGGTCTCGGGTTCGGTGGACATGGCGCACTCATCGATGAGTATCTGCTTGACATTGAGCTTCTCCAGGGAGTTGGCAGATGCAGAGGAGCATGTGCACAAGATGACATCGTGGCATGCCAGTTCATAAGCACGAGCTTCCTTCAAGATATGTTTGTGCCTGGTGATTGATGCAGAAGACACCAGGTTACACACAGTGGAAACATTGCCAGGTTCCTTATGCAGGAATCAGGCAGAGGCTGTACTTCCCTAAATGATTATGGCTCTGTTAGCCACCCCAGGACAAGCTGGTGTTCCCAGAAAAGGGCTTGAGGCACACACAGCAGGAAATGCATTTTGTTCTGAACTCGACAGGGCACAGAGTCATGATGGGAGATGGGAGATGCACACACACACACTTGAGACTCTGGGACCAGAAGAACAATAGCATTGAGCAGATGAGATGCTGAGGCACTAACTGTAGCACTAACCCTCAGCTAATTGCTTACCATCATTCTAAATGATGCAGAGCTAATTAGTCTTTTTTAATGTTTTCGCCTGGTCCCTTGGTTTGCATGAACCAGGACAAACCTGCTGACTTTCAGATATCTCTCACCAAGGTCTCCATCTACTCACTTCTTTATTTCTTCTTCTGTTATCTCCTCTCCTGCCCTCACTCGACGGTCAAATTCACAGATCTGGATGTGTTTAGGGTTGTCCGGCTGTCGGATCCGATGGTGCAGAATTATCTTGCTAAATAAAAAGACAATATATAAAGATTTTCCTCATGGAGACCCAAGATTCTACAGTGAAGCATGCCACACCTGCCTACGTGGAGAAATCATGTTGGCTGAAGAAGTCACAACCAGATTTGTACACGTTTATAGGCCTATCTCACACTTAGCCCTCGGGAACACAAAATACAGCAGCCACCCTTTGACAGTTGCAAACAGGAATGAAGTCAGAGACTTTCAGAGCTGTTCAAAAAAGGAGTGAGAAAATCTAGGATATTTTCAATCGCCTGAGTTTCCTGACTAGATAATGGATAGATATAAAGCTTCAATTGACAAGAAAGAAAAAAAAGACAAAGTGGGTGCTGTTAACAGTGCTGTTCTGCACTGGAAACCAAGGCTGCTCTGGGTTGTTCAGCTGCACAGGTCCTACCTGAGCTCATGATTTGGCTTTGCATCCCGCAAGGCTTTGCGGGAGAGGTGCCGGCTGCTCCCTGGGTATGGGTACTCCAGCATCTCTATGGCCTCCCCATAAACTCTCAGTGGTTTCAGGTCCTTCATCTTCATCAGTATCTCTGGAGGGAGAGAAAAAGGCTGCTCAGACAGCACTGGGCCAGCCTCTCCTGTCTCCCAGACTCCTGTTCATCTCCCTCCCACCAGTACTGCAGGGGCACAGAACGTGTACTTACCAGCAACAACATCCACAGACTTGTTGGATGGGCCACAATACAAGATGCACCTTTTCCCTTGGGGCTCATCCTCAGCAGGGCATGGCAGTGGCTCCTCCACGGTGGCCTCCTCATTCAGCTTATGGAACCAGTAGACAATGTGAGTTCCAACAACAGTTTTCCCTGTACCTAGAAAAGCAAGGACGCTGGTGAGAATGCTTTAACCACAATACTTTTGCTCTAGATCACTGTCCAAATGATCAGCCACAAATAAAATCCCAGAACCAAGGGGACTGTCCTGAACAGCCTGAGGTGATGCCAACCTGCATTGCCTCCGCCTGTCCCAGGGAAAGCAACAGACAAGTTCTCAGCTGCCTTTAAGGACCAAGAACTCAAGGGCTGTCCCCTGCCTTACCTGGTGGGCCTTGGATGAGCATGAAAGGTTTTCTTAAAGCATTTAGCACAGCCTCGTTCTGACTCTGGTTCAGCTTCCTTTGGCTGCCAGGGAGATCAAAGGATTTTTGCTTCAGGATTTTGGACTTGGTGACTGTTAGAGCAAAGACATGAAAACCAGTTTAAAGAAGGCTACTGAAGACAGCACACATGCAATCCGACAGGAGGATGTGCCAAGTTCCAAACAATTGTACACAATTACAAGACCGTCCATATGTACTTCCCATCCCATGCCAAGAGGGTCTACCAAGGAGACTTCTCTGTGTGTCCTACAGATGAAACCTGACCTGCACCTGCTCCAGAAGGAGCCTGCACTCTGTTAGGCCAGCAGCCACCCCAACCCTTTACAGGGAAACCTCCTGGCCTGAAAGCAGAACCCCCATGGCAAAAGCTTGGTGAAGCTCCAGGGCACCTGCCTGGCCAGCAAAGACCATAGTATGAGAATGGAGAACGTCTTCTCTACCTTTTGATGGAGGTTCACAGCCAAGGGCAATGCTTTTAGCAAGCTTGGAGGCATGCTGGAGCCTCCAAATTGCATTTTCTTTCCGTCTGTGAGGGAAAAATAAGAATTATTGAAGTGTAGCATAAAACAGTGAAAACAACAATTCAGCTTTGTACAACTGTCTTGTTTGCTCCCTTTTTGCTTTGGTGTTGTATCAAATCCTCCCAGAAAGAACTTGAAATGATTTGCATACGCGTCCGATTGGGCAATTTGTGCTTGTCTGAAGAGCTGAGTCTGCAAATACATGGAGAGGAAGGAGCACAGCTTCTGTCCCAACTCCATTCTATTACAGTCCAACTCTATTTTCTTGGCCTAGCTTCCAATTTGTCCTAAAATTTCAGACATGAAGGAAAGTAAATTCTGCTCCCAAAAAGCTACAGCAGGCATTGATGCAATTAACAGGCAAAGGAAGGCAAATGAGACACTAGCTCTGCTTCAGTATGAGCAGACAACACTTCACAGCAACAAAGGAGAACAACTGGAACGTCAGGGAGCAAATCCTGCCCCAGTGCTTCACACTGCCTTTTACTACACACACTGCAGCAATTTAGGAACAGAAGGAACAGATGTGCAGTGAAACCTCAGCATGGCACCTTCCTTTGTATCCCCAGCCTCATCCTCACTGCCAAATGGGAGAACATATGGCATCTGGAGAACAGATCTGAGAAAAGCCAACTCATCCAAACATCAATGACCCAAGAGCTCAGTTGGAGCTGGGCAAGGACATTTTCGGGCAAAGCAAAAACTGTTTGGGCTGGGCAGAGGAGACCCATGGGAACAGCTACTCTGTCCTACTGCTCTAACTGGAGCATAAGCACACTTACACGTCTGGCAGCATCTTCGGGATGAGCTCCACGGTGAACCTGGCAGAGTCCTGCAAGATTTCCGCAGGGACATTTTCCATAGACATGTAGTTGATGTAAAAATTCAGTGTCTGCTCACTACTCCTCTCTGACTTCTGATCATCACCAAACTCCTCAGTGAGCCCGTGAGCCACCCACGTATACGTATCTGGATCCACCACAAGTTTGTTTTTGGATTTCTCCTTGTGACCCAAGGTCAGCTCCTGGAGGCTGCGGCTAAGGCACTCCTCGTCGCTCTGAAGGCTCCTGAGCTTCAGCCCACCCAGGCGAATGCACAAATAGCAGTGGTTGAAGTCCACCTCAATGGAGCACTCCTCCAGAAAGCTTTTTTTAAGGCAGAAAGTCCCTTGCAGCTGCCCTTTGCTTGTCCTTTGCTTTGCCCAGGATATTTTAACGTCGTGGAGGACAATAGAATCATTTTCAGCCACCGCACACGACGCAGACTCCATGGCGCTCATTGGCATCCACACCTTTCTGTACTCCACAGCATCCTTGTACTTGTCCTTGGATGGCAGCGTGGCGTATGCAGAGAAGCAGTCAATCGGCTTTTCCGTGTGCTGCAGGCAGACGTCAAAACCTGGTGTGACACACCACAGCTGCACAAAGGGCACCAGAAAGCCCCGGAAGACATCAGTGGTGAGCTGGAACTGCAGCGTGTCACCAGCGCTCAGCTCCACCATGATTTCCACGTAGTGCGAGCAATCGCTCTTCCTCACCCAGCCCACACGCCGCCTGTAGAGCTGCTTGCTGTTCTGAAGGAGGGAGGACAGGGCATCAAACTTCTCCTGTCTGATGGCCATGAGCATATCCTGCCACGTCTTGGCTTGGAAGAGGGTGACGCTGTGGTCGTAGAGATGGCAGGGCTGCAGGCTGTGCTTCTTCATCGTTTCCACTGAATACATCCTCCTCTTCCACGTCAGCCTAACACTGCTCTTGTCCTGCAGGAACATGGGCTGCTCTATCAGCTGAAGAGCCCTGTAGTTGATTATGTGGGGATCAGGAAGGCTCTCTCTATTCAGTGGGAACAGAGCTTTAAAGTACCTGTCCGTTCCTTCGATATCTACTACAAAGGCCATCTTCTGCATGACCTGGCCCTTCAGCTGGGTGGCCATCTGCATGCAGCGGGCTCTCTTCTTGTACATTGTTGCCTTGGAGTTCTTCTTGTTGAAGTCATGACAGAGGAAGTCAATGTCATCTGAAGAACAGGCGATGGGCTTCTTGCGGAGCACAGCATGGAGGTGCCGCTGCACTACGATGTCCATGTATCGGCGGATGGGAGAGGAAGCCCAGGTGTACGAGTCAACCTTCAGGGAGTAATGGCCCACTTTGGACTGGGCAGTGGAGTTGGAGCGACAGAAATAGGAGCGGCCAAGCAGCCTCCTGAACTCCAGGGCAACAGGAGCTAGTTGTGGGTGGATGTCATCAGTAACAACAAGGTCTAGCATCTTCTGGAGGTCAGAGAGATGTGCGGCAGACTGCAGGTGCTCCCAGATGGGGCCCAGGAGACAGAACTCTACTTCTTTGGAGGGGGGTTGGCTAGAAGGCTCATCTTTCAGGCGGTGTGAGAGGTGGAGGGACAGAGGAATGATATGGCTGTACTTGTTTTTCATGAGTAAAATCTGTTGAGGGTTTGGCTCACCCTGACACCGGACAGGAGTGACATTTTTTGTGACCTCCTTGTTAGTGAGAAACTCAGCCACAAAGCTATTGAACATGATCATGAGCTCCTCTATCATCTGGTGGGACCGCCTGTTGCCCGGAGTGCTTTCCTCATCCAGCTGGTCATAGAAGCAGTCCTCCTGCAACCGAGACTTCCTGTGGATCCTGGAGAAGTGATAAGCCACAGCGAGGCAGTCCTCCAGGGTATCAAAACGAAGCGCATCTGCACCTCCCTGGTAGTGGTCCTGAATGCAGAGCTCTGCCTCTTCATAGGATAGCTGCCAGTCCGAGCGGATCACAGAGAGGGTGAAGATTCCATTAGTCAACTTGTCAGTCTTTTTTTCTACGGTGACAAAAAGGGAGATCACACGACGGTCCTTCTGTGGCAGGAGGCTGCAGATGTCGTTGCTAAAGGGGGGTGGGAGCATGTGCACCGGATCCTGCTCAGGAGCGTAGTAGCTCACACCTCGCCTCTTTGCTTCCAGGTCCACAGCACTGCCCTTGGGGATGATGCTAGCCACATCTGCAATGTGGATCCCAATCTCATAGTGATGTTCAAGGCCCCTGACGCTGATAGCATCATCCAGATCCCTCGCACCTTCAGGATCAACAGTGAAGGTCAGGTAACTCCGACAGTCCCTCAGGTTTTCCTTGCTGGGGTTTGGTTTGCTGGAGGTGTTGTATTTGACTAACTCCTTGGTAACAACAGGTGGGTATTTCCTCTCCAAGCCATACTCTGAGTTGAGAATCCTTAAGCCTTCTTCTGAAGTCAAAGCCACGTGCAAAATCTCAGTTACTATCCCCAAAGGGTAGTAGAAGCCCTCCCGCCAGGCGATGATCTGGACAGAGAAGATATGGCATCTCCTTGTGTCCTGGTTGATCTTCTTCCAGCTGACCACTTTGTACTTCCCATTGACAAGCTTGCGGACAGGAATGACATTAGGTTTCTCTTTCAGCCCCGGGACAAATATTTTGGTGACAGTGGGATCGATGGGTATCATCACCCGGGGATCGAACTCGTCCACTGTGCAGATGAAATTGCGCTCTCTCTCGGCGCGCTTCAGGATGCCCACTACCTTCCCCTGGGGCCGCAGGCCGCTGCTGTCAGCTGTGCTGTTCTCCAGGATTTCCACCAGCACTTCGTCGCCAGTGAAGGCTGTCCCGCAGTGCACTCTGCCTTTGATCTGAATGGTAACGGCAGGAGAGTCATCAAGGGGGAAGGCTGAAGCCTTGTCAAAACTCTCTTTGACCAGCTCACACCTCTTGTACATTTGGGGGTGCATGTGCAGATATTTCTGCATCACCTGAGAAGAGAAGCTGACGTACTCCTGCCTGTCTTCCCACTGATTTGAAGCGTCAGACTTCACATTGAGCAGCCCTTCTTCGGACACTGTTACCAGCACGTTCTTACTCTCATCTAAGAGCTCCTGGAGGATGGGATCGTCGGGATTCATGCTGTCTGTCTCAGAGCTCCAGGAATCCGTGTCGCTGTCCTCATCATTGCCCTCTGGGCTCCTCCTGCACCAGCTCTCCTTGTCGCATGCCGCCTGTTTGATCTGGGCCATGGTCAGGTTTGCTGGGGAGATGCTCCCCTTCTCAATGCACTCCTGGATGAAGCGCTTCCACACCCTGCAGCACTGACCGTAGGAGCACAAGGCCACTGCATCTCCCACCACAATGACCTGTGACTGAGCCCTCGTCATGATGGTGTTGAGCACTCTGGCCTCATTGAAGAACTCAAGGTTGTGGGAGGCTGAGACACGCAGGCTTTCGCTGGTGTGGACTGTGCTGATGATGATGACCCGGAACTCACGGCCTGCACGGAAGGAGACAAGGGAGAAATCACTCAGCATAGGAAAGTTCTCTGGGATTGCAACATCCACAAAGTGGGATGGATGCCACCAAGTGAGGGGTTGGAACGAGATGATCTTTGAGGTCCCTTCCAGCTCAAGCCATTCTATGTTGCTCAGTCACCACCACCCATGCACTGTGAAGGCAGGGGAAAGGCCGGGCACTGAAGCAGTGGCAAGGACAGGGCAGTGCCCCTCTCACAAGAGTCCCTCTACCCGCAAGGACATCGCTGCCAGCACAGCGAATAGCAGACACCAGGAGGCACCCCGTGATTTCTGAGCTAAGAGATGGTAAAGAAAGGGTGTGGAGATCAGGAACACACCCCAGGGGTCAGTTATTCTCACCATGAGGAGTCCTGGCTGTACAATAAAAAACAGTAATAATAAAAACATGACTGAGACGCAAAGAGTCACACAGAGGACAAAAGCAGCCCTATCCCTCTCTCATCATCAAGGACAACAGACGACTCCTTCAGAAACTGTTCTGCAGTTTTGCTGCGATTGGCACCCACAGGGCATGCTGGTTTCAGTTCCCCTCCATTGGTGTCCCTGGGGGTACTTGGGGCTTCACATGATTCACGCATGCTGACGGCTCTGGGATCGCACTTACAGGGTTCCCACCCTCCTTCCCGGCAACATCCATAAGTTTGAAAGGAGTTGATGGTTGGGTGCAGATTTAATTTGGTGTGAAATCTTATTCACTAAGGCAAGAATGAAATCAAGGAATTGCCAAGCAGACGGGGATGGAAATCAGCCAAAGGATTTCTAGGTTCTCCCTCCTCATCAGCACTATGTGGGTTTCAGCAGCGGGGAGCTGTGGGGAAGGACAGCAGGGCTCTGCTGGCAGCCCCACATCACTCAGCCCAAGAGGCATTTTGCCATGAGTGCTGCCAGGAAAGGCAGAGCATCTTGCCATCCAGCCATGGGTGAGTGCCCATAATGAACCCTTTGTTTCATCACTGTCCCTCAAGCATTTCAGCAAGGACAACATGAAGATGTTCTGCTAACCACCCAGTGTACTTTCTCCCTGCCCATTACACAGTGACTGCAGCTGCAATAGACTCTCCTGTCCACAAACTTGACTGGGAAAGTCCCTAGAAAGCAAGAGACCTCAAAATGCAATCAGAGTTTACTAGCTATTGCACAGGACACAAACCTGGCAAGTTTTCATAGTTTTCTACCACCACATCTGGTAGCTGCTTCTTTCTCAGCTCCTGTCTTATTGCAGAAACCTGGCAAAAAAGAAAGGCACAGCTGAACACACTTTCAGCACAGGAATGCCATCACCTAAGGTACAAGGTCCCTCATCTGTCAGTAAGGTTACAGAACAGCAGTCAGTCAGCGGTGCACATATTCCCCTCCAGCAAGGGAAAACATTCTCGTACATACCTGAATCCCATGGGAGACCACACAAATCCTCTTCAGATCTTGAACACCCCACTCATGTGGCCACCTCTGATATATCTCCTCCACTTTCTCAATCACTTGTATTATCTCAGAAGCATTGTGCCAAGACATCATGGACATATCCCTTTCAGCCACACCAGGAACATGGCAGAACACGAGCGGGTAGATTTCAGGGTGGGGTGGAATGTTCCCACTGGCATGGATAGCATTGCCTTTGCCAACGTAGAAGTGCTTGGAGACAAACTCAATGATGCCTGCAGTGGAACGATAATTCTCGTTGAAGATGATCCTGCTCTTCATGGCCACTTCATGCTTCTCTTTCTGGTAAAACTGAAAGAGTCTGTTTAACAGGGTGTGATCCGCAGACTGCCCATCCCCAACACAGAACAGCTTTGGGGTTATCTGCATGTGGTCCCCAGCGAGGACGATCCGCGTCTCAAAAGTGGCATAGGAGAGTGGAATCAAAGCTTCGCATTCCAGCATCTGAGCGGCCTCATCAATCATGATGTGGGTGAAGTATCCCGGGGTAACCTTCAGGTTCTTGGATAGCATGGAGGTCGTAATAATGATTTGATGTCGGCCAATCTCCTCCTGTGTGGGGTAGCGGAAGAAGCGCTGGTCTTTGGTGAGGCAGCAGTACATCTGGGTGGTGGGGTCAGTCAGGTTGATGGGGCGGTCAGTGGCTATAATCCTCAAGGGAACAGCCCAGGGATGCCCACTGATCACGTACTTGTGGAAGTACTCCCGGATGTAGATATCAGCAGCACTGGGAAGGAACAAAAGGGGAAACTATCAAGGGACGGCGTTCTCGATGTTCTGACCATGAAGACCATTGTCTTCTTTGATCGCTCACCACCAAGCAGCCAAAATCTCCCTTAGCTTTGGCTAACAACACTCTGCTCAAGAGATATGCAAAGATGTGCAAAGAAGCCTCTGAGTCCAACCATATTGTGAGAGCATGGTTTAAAATGTGAGTTGGTACTTGAGACTTGGGCATCACTCAGTGCTCACATGGAGAAATCATTTGAAAAGCAACATGCCCAGTAAGATCTGTGACCCTGCTTCTCTAGGTCCAAATCCTACATACGTGACCCAACACCTCCCCTCTGCTGACCTCCCGGCACCCCAGCCCAGGCAGATGATGACAGCAGAAGCTTCAGTGCAATCAGACTGAAACAGGCTAAGATTAGGAGTCACCTGTTCTTTATACAATAGAAACTGAGGCAGTAACCTCCTGCACGATGGGTCGTAGACACTCATCTCAGCACAACTGCTCTAATTTTAACAACCTTGGATTCTTTCAAGGCAGACTCAACAGCAATCAGATCTGCATTTCCCTTTCCCTATAATCTTCCTCGAAAAGTCAAAACATTGACATGTGCACAGAGCACTTGCAGGCTCTCTTCCATTTCTTCCTGTACACACTAAAGGCTAGAAAGAAATATGGTCTCACCATCCCCACTGTACAACAAAGCTGCCTCTTTTGCAAACACTTCCACCCATGCCAGGCTTTCTCCTAGCAGGAGGGCAAAGCAGTTTAAGACATATTAAATAAAAATGGAATTATTTATTTAGACAAGAAATTGAAAAGCAAACTGGAAAAAGGCCAGCTCAGCTCCCTCTCACAGACTCTGGCTCCCTGTCATCACACCGGACAACCAACACCCGGAGCAGGAACCCGGCCACAACTCCGACTGCCTGTTCCCTCACCCCCTGCTAACCTGTTGGTGTGAGTGCAGATCAGCACCCGCGTGTTGGGCTGCCTGATGACCTCCAGGGTGGCCATGGCCAACGTGAACGTCTTGCCTGTGCCGAACGGCCCGTAGATGAGAAGAGGTGGGACCTGCCGTCTGCTGGTTGCCTGGCCAGTGATGAAGGAGATGGCCAACTTCTGTTTGCTGTTCCCTGTCTGTGGCTGTTGGAGGCAGCAGGGGATAGAGCAGCTGGCAACATCAGGTAGGACCAGTTTCTCATCCAACAGGCGATCAACAGCCTGGTGCCACTGCCGGAACAGCAGCTGGTCGATTTGGAACTGGATCTCCACATTGTGGGAAGTTTCTGGCTTTAAGTTCAGCTCTGAGCAACATCTCTTTGGTATCTGTAGCCAGATTGTCTTCTCCGTGGTGGCTTTATTCTCCACGCTAACCTCATAAACTCGATTGTCTACAGGTGGGTCAAGTGCCAGGAAAGCCGTGGGCACGGACCTGTTCAGCAGATATCCCTCATCTGTGTCTGGTGAGAGGTTATAAGGGGTAGGCACTTCAGCAAACAGCTCGCCAGCCTGGGCGATCTTCATCCCCATGGAGAGGTTTTGTATGGTGGAGGTCAGCGAGATGAGGACCCGCAGGTTGAGTCTGGAAGAAAGAAAGAACCAAATGAACAGCAGAGAACTGGCCAATCAGTTCATCCCCACTGCAGAGGGGAGACTGCCACCCGCCTCTAGCTAATCCACAGCCATGGGATGAGACAGCCTTTCCCTTCCTATCGCTCCCCAGCAAGCTACCTTGGCAGCTTTCCACCTGTCTGGGAAAGGCCTTACAGACCCAACCCAGAAGAGACTGCAACTTCACAACCAGCACGGCTCCAAGGGCAGGGATAGCAATGGGTTCAACGGAAGGAACCCCTTTGGATCCACACCTGGCACTTACTTGGCAATCAGAGCCTGCTCGGCTTCTTCCTCGCGGAAGAGGAAGCTGTGCATCCTCTCGCGGTAGTTGATGCGGGTGATGACGGCGCTCGCACCGCCCTCCCTCTGGGTGTCCAAGGAAAGAGCAGCAGGCTTGTACTTGGCCAACAGATCCACGTCTTCGCTGGTCCTCACCACGCTGGGAACGATGATGCGATTGCCTCGATTCCACCGCACAAAGTTGACGGTGCGGCCGTTCCTCCTGCCAGTGGGGACGTGCTGGGCAGCCTCCCGCCGGCCCACTCTCACCTTCAGCTTCTTCATAAGGACGGGGCGGCTGCCGAAATCGAACACCACCCACTGCTCGAAGACGCCCAGCGTGCAGCACTCCAAGGAGACCTCCACCTGTGCCACGGGTGGGTTGGATGGCAGCATGGCCACATGCTCGCCCCGGAGGTATTGCAGGCCCCTCGCCAGCCCATTTCCTGACAGGTAGAAGTTGGCTCCGGGTTCTCGCTTCAGCAGCGCCACATGTTGCAGGGGGTTCTGTCGGGGGGAGACAGACGACCGTGAGGTCCTCCAGCAGCCATTCCCCCCGAAAGCTGCTGCAGGAACCAACGCCTAGCGTTCATGATATTCACCTCATGCAAACCCACTGAAAATTTCTTTCAGCTTTTAGGTTTTCAGTTTTATGGCACTTAAAATACTCCGCCATAAACTGGAGATCTCTTCAGCTGGAAGAGGAAAATTAGACCCATCCTCTTGTTCCTGACACCTACGAGACCCCGAGCAGGAGCACGGCTGGATCTTCCTAATTTTGACATTACACAGAGATGCTGAGAGCCCTACCAACATGTTTTCACTCTTCTAAAAACCCATTGCACAGAGCTGAGCTTACCTGGGAGTGAACCTTGAACTTCCACTGGTACTTCAGCTGCCTGTCCTCTGAGTGCACATCCAGGGGCTCCTGGCACACCACCTTAATGCCCTCAACATCCTCAGATATCTGTGGGAGAAGCACAAGAAGAGAAGGATGAGGGGAAAAAAAAAAATCATGGATCACACCATGGCAACATTTTCACCTCTTTTCTACCCATCCCCCAAGCAGGACCATCCATAAGTGGTTCTGCTCATCATTCCCAGCCTTGGGAAATGAAAGGCCTCAGGGCAGGCTGTTGGTGCTTGGTTGTTGTTTGGCCATCCAAAAGAAGGTGAAGATGTAGGGATGATGCCTCTCTTTCTGCATCTCACTCAACTATGGTCACTGCCATAGTTGCATGAACTCCCTTCCCAAGCCCAACTCTGGCAACAAGGCCTTTGCAGACCACAGGCTCCCTTCCCACGCCAGATGCTTCTCACACTACACGAAATGTAAGGGGCTACTGCTCCCACCCTGTCGCCCACGACTTACAATCAGCACCTCGTTGGAGCACGTCTGGTATTCAGCAATGAGCCGGTCCTGGTAGGACACCAGGCCTTCCTTTATGGCTTGCTTCTTCTTCTTGGCAACAACCTTCATCCTCTGGATCCACTCCTGCAGCTCCTCGTTGGAGTGAGCCTTGGTACAGCTGTCCCCCATCTCGCACACCTCCGCTCTGTTGGGAGAGAGCCATCCCAGCTGCCACCCGCACCTGGAACCCGCACCTGGAACCCGTGCTGCTGCCCGGCCCCTTACCTGCTGCACAGCTTGAAGGTGCTGAGCCCAGGTGGTGGAGCACGGTGCACCCACTGCACGGAGGTGTCAGCCAACAGCATCTGCGCATGCTCCACGGAGGAGCAGTGGTTCTCAAAGCTGTCCTGCGAACTGAAGGTCACCAGGCACAAGCGGCAGTAGAAGTGCATCGGGGCGGGCGCTGAGGGTTTGCCATTCTCCACGCACGGCTCTGGTGCTGGCAGCAGGTCGGAACGCACCAGGCCGTGCTCCTTCTCAGCCTCCCAGACGGCCATCTCCACGTCGCTGTGAGCGTACTGGCAGCGCTTGTCACCGTGCCGGCACAGCTGTCCCTTGGAAACGAAGTGGCAGTAGCTGAAGGAGACCATGAACTCGGGGCAGGGCCGGATGGCGGTGTACTGCTTCTTGCGGCGGCTGTCGGTCACCACGTGCACCAGCAGCGGGTCCCAGACGCGGTGCAATTCACACAGCCGCCCGTGGCCGCCCGCCGAGATGCGCTGAGGGCAGCCGAAGAAGCAAAGCCTGCAGATCTCCTGGAACTGGCCCCCGAACTCACTCAGGATCTCACTGCAGGCGCTCAGGGGCTCGGTGCTGGAGTTGTCCCCAGACTGCGCATTGCAGTTGCCCCCCTGCTGTGCCAGCAGCACCGCTGCTTTCAGCCGACGCCGCTCCAGGTTGTGCTCCCGCTCGAAGTTCCACACAAGGGCCTCCTCTGGGCTCCAGGCAAAGGTGCACTGGTTGCCATGCTTGCTGCAGCCCAAGCCCAGCCTGTAATACCTGCAGACGGCGTAACGCGCCGGGTTTGGGAAGCCCGGCCGCCGGAACACCTTCCTCCAAGCAACACTATGCCGGCTGCGGCAACGGGCCAGCAGGATCTCATACATGCACTTGTGCTCCACTGGGCGCAGGTGGTAGGTGATCTCATCCTCCCTCACGCTGCACTTGGAGCAGACCAGCAGCAGCTCCAGCTGGCGCTGCAGGCTGCCCAGTGGCACCACGGGGCCTTTAGCATTCGGCATGGTGGCGGTGCGGGGAAGTTTCTGCGAGGTGGTGCTAGCTGGCTACGTACCCACCGGCCATTGATGCGAGCCCACAAAGCCTGACAAAGAAACAAGCAACAAGTGACTTAGCAGGAAGCTAAGTTGGGCTCTTTGCTGTGCTGGGACACTGCAGTCATGCTTCCTGGCTGAGCAGTAAAACTCAGCCAGAGCCACGCTCACCCACAGCGCCTGAGCACTTGGAGCCTGCTCCCAAAGCACCGAGTGGCCATGGATCTCTGAGAACCACGCGATGAGAGAAGCGAGCTGCCAATCCTCTGGGTGCTGGGGAGGCTGAGCGCAGCCCTCGGATCTTCTGCACACACCGAGGAACTGCCGGCAGCGCTGCGCGGGGTGAGTAGGGACCGCGGTAGCCACCGACCTCCACCCGGAGCAGAGCCCGACAATTCCACTTCCTCTTCCCGCTCCCAGCGCCTCCCCCGGCCCTGCACACTCCCAGCAGTTTTCCCTTTCTTTTTCCTGCTGTCCCCCTCCCCGGGTCGTGCTCCACCACCATGCTGGAGCAACCCCAGCTCGAGCCCCCAGCCCTCCTCCCCGTGGTTTGCGAGATTAATTAGGATTAATCCACACGGCAACCGCCCTCCTTCCTCCCCGGCCGCAACAGCCGAGGGCAAGAGCCGGGCACGCTCGGCCAGTAAACATCCGGCTGCAGACATTGTGGCTTCGGTGACTCAGTGCTCCGTGCCACAGGCGGGAGCATCCGCGAGCCGTTTCCTGGGCAACCAGGGGCAGGGAGCATCCCCAGAAAGGATGCTGCGGGGCTTTTGAGGTGCGGCAGCTGGCCGGGACGCGGTGCTCGGGCAGATTGGGGCAGGACGTGCCACCAAACAGAGCCACCGGTCCCGTACTCAGCATCCGCCTTGGGCTCCCAAGCCGCAGCCCCGAAGGCGCAGCTCTCAGCCAGAAGGGAAGAAAGGCAATGAACGGCCGTGGTCCTACGAACAGCAAAGCAGGGAGCTTAACTCTGTGCTGCTTTAACACGAGTGCTTTTCACTGAGAACCCTTTGCCCACCTCTGGGGTGTTGAGGCAGTGGGCAGCGACGGCAGCAGGATGCAGGGCTGCACAAATGGTCCAAACCTACACGGTCTGCAGGGACCGTACTGGACTTGTTCATAGAGCATCACCCTCATGCCGTGTCCTGCATGTACCCAGTCCCAAAACCCCACCGAGATGGGGCACACCCTACTGGATGTGCCTCTAGCTCAAGTGTTAGGAGCATCCCTAGGGGAACATGAAGCCAGTGTTGCCCCATTCCCATCCCCAGGGCTCTGCACGGCCCCGCAGCAGTGCCAAACTCCCAGGCAAAGTCAGAGAGCTTCAGCTCCTGCAGGCAAGAACCTTTGGGGTCAGAGGCAGCACTGGAATCCAGGCCAAGGGTGGGATGTCTTAGCATGAAAAACCGATGGGGAAATATTCTGGCTTTAAAGGGTCAATTTTGCCATTGTTTCTTGGCTTAAGAAAGCATTTGGTTTTCAGCACGTTGACTGTTGGGTCTGCGAGTAGGAGGGAAGAGGAAAGGGAAGTGCATGCCCCTATTAAGGTTTCTGTGCGCCACCAGCATTAAAGCCAAACTCCAGTTTTTTTCCTCTTACAGAACAGAGAGAAAAAAAAAAGGGAGGGGTGGGGGGGAGCTTTTGAAATCCAAACAGAGTCGCAGAGAGATGCAGAGCATGAGGGAGCTGAGGGAAGCTCTCCCATAGGGCAGCCCTCCTCACAGTGATAAGGCTTTGATGTCAACAGGGCAAAATCCATGTGGCACAGGGACAGTGGCAGCTGGTCGAGAGGCACATACGTATCCCTGCAACCCGCAGGTTGGATTCGGCGTGTTTTCCAAACAGCCTCTCCTCATACAAGCCTCCAAAAGCATGGTCTGGTGTTAAAGCCACTCATCCCACTGATGGGATCAACGAACTGCTCCCATCACTGGATGTATTGTGTCCCTGCTGCACACCCAGCACCACCAGCACGAGCATCCTCCTCAGCCCCAGCCGGCCATGCCCTCACCAACACAGATATGTGCATCCGGTCTGAAAACAGACCGAGCCAAGCCAGCACCTCACTGACGGCGTTTCCCCATCTCAGGAGGACACACGCCGTGGGGCAGGGCTGCGTTTCGCTGCCACACCATCGTCCTCCGTGGGGGCCGTTCCCAGTGGGACAACCGCATTTCCCCAGCAACGGTGAGCAGAGGAACGCACCGACGTGGCCGCGCACCCCTCTGCCCTCCCCGCCCTGCCACGCTGGAGAGCAGCTGGGGGAGGAGGGCGGCTTTTTGTCAGACCTTCCTTCGTTAATTATTGACGGGAGATTAGGCAACGCGCCTCGCCGCCGGGAGCCAAGCGGCGTGAGGCAGAGTGCCGGGGCTGCGCCTCCCCGCAGCAGTGAAGACACCCGGGGATCCGCTCCCCAACCCCGATTTCCGTCCCAGCCGTGTGACGACGTAGGGCTCGGGGTGCCAACACGGCTCTCCAACCCCGGTGCTTCAAAGTGCCGATGGGGAGAGCAAACCCCGCGTCGCGCGCGGCCCCGGTGCACGGCGGCAACCGCAGCTCTTCGCTTTTGACTTCTCCGAGTTGGAAAAGTTCAGACCGTGCCCCCAAAGCTCCGAAGAGCAGCGGGGAGGGGATTGGGGCCTGGGGCTGCTCGTCTGAGGTGGCACCCAGCGCCCCGCCGGCCGGCAGCTCCACACTGTGTAGCCCAGGACTTTGCATCCCGACTGCGGTCCCCTTCACCCTCATCCCTCCACCCCCCCCCCCTTCCGATCCCAGCGATCGATGCAGCGAGCCAAAAGCTCTGGGTGAGCTGTGCATCGTGCGTTACCCCAGAGCTCCCGGTGCCATTCAGGACCCCACAGCACCCCACGGCCACCCCGGGCCGGGCAGCACCCACACTGCGCCCTGGGCCGTGCTGCATTCCAGGGAGCCCCGTGCCCTGCAGCACCCAGTGAACCCAGTTCCCTCCGGGTCCCGACGCGCCGCGGCACCCCGCGCACCTCACCTCACCCCGCATCACACCCGGCGTTCCCGGACCCGCTCCGCTCTCAACACAGTTACCGCCGGGAATGGTCCTTTGCCACCGCCGGTGGTTTCTCTTCTGGGGCCTCCCCGCATTCAAACCGGGGCCAGATTTCGCGGAAATTGCATCACGGCGGCCCCGCCCCGCCCCGCTCCTCCCGCCGGCACCGGGGGGAGCCGACACCGGCAGCGGCACCGGAGAGCGGGGAACCGGGGGGAGGGGAGGGAAGGGATGCGCGGGGACCGGGCGGCACCGGGGAGCGACGCACCGGGGGGGGGGGGGGGGGTTAAATGCGCGGTACCGGGCGGGAGCGGCACCGAGGAGGGGCACACCGACACCGGGAGGGGACGCACCTGGGGGTGATGCGCGGGAGCGGCGGGCCCGACAGGCGCTGCCCGGCCCGGACTCCGAACAGGACGGCGGCTTTTCTCCCATTCCTGGTTGGAGTTCCCCGTCCCGTTCTCGCTCCCAAGGGTCGGGGTACTCGGTCCCCCCTCACTGCCCCTCTTCCCGTCCCCGCACCGTCGGAGCCGCTCCCCGCTGCTCACCGCTCCGCTGCCCGTCGACTCCGGCGGAGACCGAAACGAAGGGCGAAGTGCCGCGGGGAGCCCAGCGCTGTAGCCCGGCACGGGGCACGAGCGGACCCGGCGGTCTGGGCTTTAAAAGGGCTTCCGGGAGGGGCAGGGTTTACTCCGTTTCCTTTCTGTTTATCATCAGTTTCGTTTTCCATTCCTTTCCCTGACTGAAGAGGTGCAGCCAGCTATGCAAAGTTCGAACAGGAAAAGAATGTATATATAAATATAAATATATATATATGTATGTATCAGTCTACCCCCAGCAGAGAGCACACAAGGAGTCAGGAGCAGGCATGCAAGCGTCACCTCCAGGACTCAGCAGCAGTTTGGGGGCTCCTCAAGCCTCCAGCCGTGCCCCTCCCCCATCTATCCCAGTTTTATCCCTCCCTTGTCTGCTTTGCCCCTTCTCAATTCACTTGCAGACCCCACCCCGTTAGAGTAGGATGCACAGCTAGTTTGCCCTGCTGCCACTGCCCCCAAAAATGCACAAACCCATGGGAAGATCAGTGGAACCAGGAGGGTTCCCCACAGCGTGGCATACCCCAGCGAGCTGCAGGGCTGCAGCTGTGCATTGTGTCACCACCCAAAGGGACAGCACGGGGACGGGCAATGCGCTCAGAGCTCAGCTTTCCCATCTCATAAAGTTATCTTCATGCCAACATCCAGCATGTTCTGGAAAGAGATCGGGCAGCACTAGGGCTCCTCCAGATGTGAGCAGCTGGGAACAGGGCCCAGGGACAGCAGAGAGCTGGCAGCAGGGTTACGAGTCCAGTTGCAAAGATGCAAACCGTCGTGGGTGAGCTGAAGGAAACCTCATCTGCGGGTCAAGCAGCAACAGGAAGAGCAGAGGCGAGCAGCAGTGTGTGCAGATGGGGAAGGAGGGGCAGCAGTTCCTGGTGTTTGTCAACAAGGGCGGGCAGACAGGCTATGATGCTCGCTGCCTCCCATCCTCGCAGCGCAGAGCTGGACCTCACCCAACCCAAGCAGTGGGTCACAGCCCATCGGCCATGCGGGCAGCTCCGGTCTGTGCACTGAAATCCCACTCCCTGCCAGCCCCATGGCGTGATGGCAGTGGGGCTGCAGCTGTGGGTCCACGACCTGTGCTGTGATTTGTCAGCAAAGGACGGGCGGCCCAGGATGTGACCCTGCTGTCACCCCGGGGCTGAGAGAGCCTGGTGGTTTCTTCCTCATTGGGAGCACTGTTGGTTCAGGGCAGTGCGGGGTCACCCTGGGGTGGGAACCAATCCTTTTTCCCCATGAAAATGCGACTGTAAGGCTGAGGAAGGCACCATCTGAGCACAGAGCAGGCACGGGCGCCGAGATGCTGAGCAGCAGTGCTGCCCGTGGGCACAAATCCCCCCCAGTCAGTACTGAGCCGGGCGTTATCACTCAGCAGTCAAGCACCACAACCACAAAACCCAAACACATCCTCCCTGCACGACGCAGGCAGCGATGGGCTCACGCAGAGCACCGAGGGCTCGTTCTTATGTTACGGGTGGGTTATTTCCCATAACGCTGCAGCTCTGGGTGTCGGAGCAGGGGAAGACATCGGCTTTCCACAAAGCAAACTGCAGGACGTCCTCACAGCACGGGGAGGTGAGGAAGCAGAAGGAGCCTGGCCGAAAAGCGGCACGGCTGTTACCCAACGTGCAGGAGGAGCCGCGCGAGGAGGCGAAGCTGCATCGCCGTCACGGCACCAGCAGTGGGGGTGCGCCGAAACCCGGCGTTCGCTCATTTCAGGCAGACAAACCCAGCCGTAAGTGCCCAGTTTCGGTTTCCATTCCTTCTGTCGGAGGAAGCAGGGAGGTAGGGAGGGGGGGGGTGGAGGGGAATTCACCAGCAGTCCGCGGCAGCCTGGAGCCCTGCGCTCATTCCGTGCTCACCGCTGGGCACTCATTGCCCATAGGGGTCCCTATGGGGCTGGAGCACCTCTGCACCCGCAAACCACGGCAGCAGAGGGAGCTGGGAGGGGAAAATAGAAAGCAGCTGTGTCCAGGTGCCCCCCACCCATACAGAACCACGGGGCTGCAGAAGGTGAGGGCAGGAAGGGCTGCAGCACAGCTCTCAGCCTGGAGCCAGTGAGCAAAAAGCCCTTCCCCAAGGCACACACCCACGAATGGTGGTTTACCACTGCTGTGCACGGGGCTGCGGAAGCAGAAGAGAAACAAAGTGCAGAGCCACGGGATCTTTACTTTGGTGCATCGCTGGCATCCTAATGGGCGCAGCCTGGCTGCCTTCAGCCTGAGGCCAGCAAGCCGTGTGTTGTTACTTCTGTTTAGATTTCTGTATATATACACAACTCAGCCATTTTTCTACTCTTGGAGTTCCAAACCCATCCCTGTCCTGGGCACCATTCCATATTCCAAGCGTTACCTGCACAGAGCAGCAGTGGGGGAACACTGTGGGGCTGCTGAGAGACCGGGATCCCATGGAAGAGGCTCTGCTGCACAGGTTGCTCCTGCAGAACGCACAGACACCTTCAGTGGGGACAGCACGGTGACGTGGCAGCACAGCCCTCCTACCCCTGAGCAGAGCACACTACAGGGCTGGGGCACTGCAGCTGCACCCTGTGCCCACTGCGCAAACGCTGCTGCAAAGGGATGGAGAATTTTCCCAGCCCAAGTCCTCCTGCAGGGATTTTATTGCTTTATCCTCAGGGTCACTGGGCTTGGAGTAAGGAAGGGATGCTGCACAGCCTGTCCTGCTGCATCCCAGCTGTGCTGCTGCTCACACTGCAGGGCAATCAGAGGCCGGGGTCTGTTACACCTCTTTGCATTCCCTCGGTCTGATCTATCGATGGTGTCCCAAGTACAGAGATAGCAAGGAAGAAATCACAGTGCTCTTAATGGCTGGCAGCCCTGGGAAGGGAGAGCCTCAGCCTCCATGTGGGGCTGTGGCCCTGGGTCAGGGCACGTGAAAGCAAACACAGCTCATGCCTGGAGGGAAGAACCGCTCCTGTCACAGCTCTGCCGGGTGGATGGCAGCAAGCACAGCATATATGGGCATGTGGGTATTTATAAATATGAGTACTTGTGTTTTCAGTTTAAACAACATGTTCCTGCCCCAAGCTGTCAGCACCAGACACAGAAAGGCAACAAGCCAGCAAAATTCTGTCAAAAAAAAAAAACAACACCACGTTTATTAGCAGATAGAAGCAACCTGCCATTGCTGCTGCCAGACTGAGCTCATAGAAAACCCACACCTGAGGCAACCAGCTCCTCCCAGCACCCAAACACTGGGGCATGCTTGAGGCCAGCGCCCCATTCCTTCAGAGCATCCTCCTGCAGCGGGTGATGGATGCCAGCACCCAGTGGGATGATGCTGGGCATGGAGTTGCTGCTGCTCAGCCCCTTCACTCTGCACCCACCACCCCATTCTGCCTTAGTAATCCAGTAATGCGCTCCCAACCTTTAATTTAAAAAAAAAAAAAAATCCTAAAAATGGATTTTTTTTTAATTTTTTTTTTTCTTTTTTTTTGAGAAAAATAGAAAAGAGACCCTAAAACCCCAGAAGTCGCAGCTCTTCCCGGCCCTCTGGGTTCCTCTGTTCTCTGGGGAATCACAACCTGGGATCCTCCTCGCTCTGACCTGGGCCACCCGCTCACAGTGCCTGCACCCAAGGGTCAGCCCCAGGGCTCCGTGCCCCTCTGTGCTGCAGGACAGGGACACTGAGTGGCCCCACACTCATCCCACTGCTGCCTGTGGGCTCCCAGCAGCCGGCTCGGTGCCGGCGCAGCGCTCCACGCTCCCGCAGCTCACACTACATCCTACCCTGCTCCTCAGATGCAGCGTGAAGTAACTGTCCCAAGAGAGCAGGGAGGAAAGCTTTATAAAAACTTAGCCTTAATTTTTTTGTTTGTTTGTTTCTTTTTGGGTTTTGTTTTTTTTTCCAGACCTCCTCCCAGCAGGGCAGAGCACGCTGCTGCCCTCGTCTCCTCCAGGCATCCTCCCTTCCCTCTCTGCCTGCCCCGCACACCAACTCGCTCCCAGCTCCAGCCGCCCTGAGCCTCCTCAACCCACGCCCCTCATTGCACCACGCAGACCCAAGGCCGTTCCCCCGAGCGCCGTGACGAATGTCCCCTCCAGGCAGGGCCCCCCTCCTTCACTTCTGCTCTGCTTCATCGGCCACCGCCGTCACCTCGATGGCAGCGTTGTGCTCGGCCGTGGGACCCTCGGGGGGCACAGTGAGCACCGCACCGCCGCCACTCACGTGCGTCACGTTCTGGATGGCGGCGCCGAGCCCCGGCAGCGCCAGCAGCTGGAAAGGGCTGAGCACCTTCACAACCGTGCTGCTGTCCTGAGCGGTCGCTGCCGCCGTGCTCAGCACCGTCACGTTGGGAGCGTCCGGGTGGATTTCCACCGCGCCGGGGAAGGCGTTGCCGGCAGAGGCCAGTACAGTGTAGCCACCCAGCAGCGGGGAGGCTGGAGAGCTGGCGGCGGGCGGTTGGGATGGGGTTTTACCCAACACCGAGGATGGGAGAGTCGAGACCACTTTGCCCAGAGGCAGGCTGGCGAGTTGGGACATCGGCACGGCCGGGGTGACGGCGATCTGCGCCGGCTGGGACAGCACCTGGGAGGTGATGGCAGCCGGTCCGGAGGTGGCCCGGGTGAGCCGAGGGCGTTTTAAAGGTGTGGGGACAGAGACGGGAGTCAGAGTCATCAGCACGTTGTTGAGGTGCTGCGATTTGTGCTTCAGCTCCTTGGCACGCTTGCGGTGCTCATCACACTGCTGCTCCAGAGCTGCAAGAAGAGCGAGGTGAGCGCGCATCGAGCATCCCCACGGCTCCAGCATGGGCCCCAGTGTAACACCAAAGCTGCTGCTTTACACAGTAACAACCCAACGCTGCTGGGTAACTGCAGGAGCATACCTGCCAGATCCCGTGTGTACTGCTCCCTGGAGCGATCCATCTGGCACTTGTGGCTGGCCAGGACTTTCTTGACCAGGTCCAGCATCCTGAAGTTCTGCACCACGTTGTTGAGTAGGACAGCATCTTAAAAGGAAGAGAAGAGACGGATCTTTGAGGAACAAAACATTCCAAATGGTTTGGTAAAAAGCTATCTGAAAGCAAAGGTGTTCAGCTGAGACAGCCAAAGCCTGTGTGAGGGTAACACAAGGAACTGGGCAGGAGAAGTTGTGAGCAAGTGCAGGAGGTTATTCCTGGATAAGCAGCACTCTCGTACTTAGAAGGGATCAATAAGCCTCTTGGCACAGCAGCTGCTTGCTGCACCATTACTCCAATGGCCAAAGTTCCTTCCAGCTCCAGAGCCAAATGCTTGCCTAGCATCCTAAAGACAGCACGGGAAACCCGGGGCCCAGAGAACCTGAAGGAATTGTGGCCACTTGCAGCCCGTGCTCAGAGCTGCCCTCCTGCACCAGCACCAATGATAACAGGGCCGTCTGCACACATTGATAAGCTGGAAGTGCAGAAACAAGTTTCCTTTCTATATCATTTCTGACTGTAACAAGTCTGAGTCACAACGGCTCCCAGGGACACCCTCAGCCCAGTGCCTGCTGTCAGCTGCTCACCTCCCAGCTGCAAGGGGGGGTCCTGCGCCCGCTGCTGCAAACCCCTCATGGTGTCCAGCAGCTCCTGATGGAACTCCTGGATGACATCATCCAGCAGACCTGCGTCCCTCAGGCCTCGCCAGAACGCAAAGGTGTCATCTGGAGGGAGAGAAAGGGAGGTAAGGGAGGTCTTCAGATCCTTCCGAGGTGGAAGTCGTGTTTTTGTGGCTCTTAGGAAAAAAGGGGCTGCACATTAACCAGCTTCCAAGTGACCGTGATGTGCTCTCTGCCTTCTGTCCCATATAAGGGTGAGGTCCCCCAGGTCTGTGGGTGCACAGTACCCAAAGAGCAGACAGAAGGACAAATCCCATCCTGCTGCAGCACACAGAGCAGCCAGGACATGGTGCCAGAAGAGCCCACTTCTCCAGCTCAGGACTCAGCACACAGGTGCAAGGCTGCGACCACAGCACAGCTCTCCCAAGAACCCAATGCCTTGAGCCTCACATCTCTTTCCTCAGCTCCAATTACACCGGAGGACCACAGAATTCATGACTCTCCAATTAATTTCCCCACCCAGAGCCACACCACACTTAGACATTCCAGTGCTTAGAAACAATTCCATCCCAAGCCCATGTAGCAGAGTTAGACGGGCTGGCAGCAGGAGGTCTGAGCAGGGCAGCTGCAGCAATAGGCCCTGCTCCTCATCCCTGACCCCTGACCCCTGTCCCCACCACCCCCACTTCTCCCACATCACCCTCAGCCTCTGCCCAGACGCAGCCCTACCTCCAATGCTGGTGGTCCAATCGCTGGCATCCTCACATGTTTCTATGGTAATTGTAGCTGGGGATCCGTTCACTGCAACCAATAGCAGAAAAGAAAAAAGAGAAAAAAAAAAAAAAAAAAAAAAAACCAAGCCCTGATTTTTTTTCTGCATTTCTCACAGGCTGTTTCCAAGGGATGCTCTGCTTGCTTCACTGCTGGAACTGCCCCTTTTGGTTGGGTGGAGCCACTTTCACAGGAGCCACGCGGCTGCGCCGTGCGGCCACAGCTGATTTTTCCACTCTGGAGTGCAATACCGAAGGGATTACTCCTGCAACCCTTGCACAAGACCAAGAGCACTCTCCTCCCATCCCCCTCTGCATACATCCTTCTTGCTCAAGGCAGTGCTCTAAGCTTGATTTCCTGCTGTCCCTTCTGGCCAGCTCGCCATCTGCCAGACCCGCACACCACGGGGGTCCCAAAGCTTTGCAGGGGATGGCTCCTTCCTCACAAAAACCTTTGTGGGTTTTGTGCTTAATGCAGCATCCCTCAGTAGTGAGCTAATAACCAGGGCCATAATTAACTCATGCTGGCAGCTCTCTGCCCCACAGATGCATTCTGGAGTCCTCAGGGGCGTTTCTTGACTCTCAATAGCAAAAGGAGTTGAAGAAAAAGTACTCAGAAATAGCTTTCAATATAACAGCTGATTGTAATGATAGGACAAATTAAAGTCAGGGCTAAAGCTACAGAGATACAACGCCATTTAAATCCAGTTTTACAAACTACACGCACAAGGGCAGATACAGAACCCACTGTATTCCCCAGTTCTCTTTAATCTGCCATCAGACAAAACCAATAAATAATTCAGGCAGGGAGCCTTTAGTGAGAGCCCATTCATTATTCAAGCTGAAGTCAGCTCCCCACGGGGTGAGCACAGGAGGGCTCTGAGCCTGCACTGCTGAGGACCACATCAGCCCTGGGGGCTGTGACCAGCGTGGGACACAACAGCTGAAAGAGAGTCCCCATCACACACCCACTGCTGTTTGCTCACTGATCAATTGCTTCAGCTACACAGGACAGGGTGCCAAGAAGGGCATTGGTCACGCAGTATTACAGAGCAACGGGGGGAGGGACTGCCTCTCTGCACTGAGAACATTGCCCAGTGCTGCTATGAGAAATCCTGCAACAGTGCAAGGGGGAAAAAAAGCAGAATAAAAGCAAACTGCAAAGCAAAGTACAGTCGAGAGGCAACCTTAAGGGCCATCGGGTATGCAGCACCAGTTCTGCTTTAATCCTGCAAAGCTCCTGCTAAAAGGTGCCAGGAATTGCTGCACGTACCATCTGTGGAAGCAGGAGTGAGAGGGATGTATTCCGTGGAGGTCTGGCTGCTCAGGGACACCCTGGCACCGGTCAGATCAATCTTGGTGCTCCGGCACGTGTTGGAGCAGACCTTGGTGTGCTGGTAAAAATCCAGCTCCCCCGAGTCCATGATCTTTCTGCAAGAGAGGGAGCAAACACAGGGACATGCTCACATGCTCAGCCAGAGGAGCAGCTCTTGCCCAGTCAGCACACGGAGCAGCCTGCAGAGCATCCCCCAAACACCTCAGCATCCCAGGGAGCCTCCTCCTCACCTCCCAGCACCCTGCAGAGAGCAGAAGCCGTGCTCTGCTTCTGCCTTGCCCCAGCACAGTGCCTGCTAGCAGGACGAGGCTGCATGATGAATGCCTGCGGGGTTTGCTGGGCACACCACCATCAGCTGGAGAGACAGAGACAAAGGTCTGAGCATCCCTTGCCAAGCTCTCCCCTCCTTACAAGCAGCGTTCACTAAGAGTCACTTAAAGCAGCAGCCACAGCCTGCCTGATGCTGGTCACTTATTCAAAAGACTTATTGAAATGTCCACCTCTTGACAGCAGGGAAACCTTCAGGGTAGAACATGGTGGACAATCCATTCATTCCCCAAGCAACACAACCTGCAGCCTTTGCTGTCAGCAAACGCTGGGGGAGAGGCTGGTATGCCAACCCCAAAAAACAACAGCGTGGAGTGGAGCTGAGGTCCTGTGGCCAAATTTCATGCAGTGATGGGGACTTATGGTACCACTGAAACTGATAAGCCACTTTGTTTTTCTAAGCCAGCAGAAGTTTTAGAGTAAACTTTACAAAACAAAGGTATGTTTGACTAAAGCTACTCAAGCTCCACTTGAAAGAAAGAAAACAGTGTAAAATGACTTAAAAGAGAAGGAATTTTGGGAAAGATGCCATCATAGACAAGCTGGGAGGACACCGCTGGCTCCTGGGATCAGCCAGTGGGCTGAGCCTCTCTCCCCCCCCAAGAGGGAGCAAACAGGGTGAGACTCACATACTGTGCTTCTGACCACTGCTCTGCACATCCCAGAGCCCACGGCCCTGCCACGCTGTGCCAGGAGTGAGAGGAGGGATGCCCAAGGATGCTCTGAATAGGTTCAGCAAAACACAGCCGTGTAGGAACAGAAAGAAGAAGGGAGAGCACGGGCCTACAGCAGGCTGATGGCTTTCAAGGGAAATTTTCCTCAAGAGCTAAAATGAGGAGGAAGGACTGAAAAAGAAAAAAATAACCAGTTCTCACGGAAGAATCTCACCCTGCCTTCCTCTTTTTTTTCCACAGCTGCTCATACAGACTCAGGTACGAAAGAAGAAGTTGGGAAGCCCAAAGCCAAGTGAACTTCTGGCATCCACCCACAGCCTGCAAGCTCCCCATCACACAGCCCTCACACACGTTATTTCCCCAAGGACCCACCCTGCCCAGCACAAGCCTGTTGTGCAGAACCTACGCAGAGCAAAAGCTGCTTAGGAGTACGAGACTCATGCATCAAAGCAGAAGGATTCTGGCAGATGCAACGTCACCCTGTGAAAGGATGAGGAAAGCATGGCCATCCCCAGGGAGCGAGGTGCTGCCTACAGGCAGGGCTGTGGGTGTTACTGAACCTGTCTCATGCTGGTGTTCAAGAACACAGAAGAATTTAATTGCTATAGTTGAGGCCAGAGAAGTTGCCCGTTTCCATAAATAAGCTTTGCATAAGCCCTTGGGAAAATAAGAAAACCAACAAATGGATCTAAAGCAGCCGTCATGCAATGGGAGTAATGCAATGCTCATGAGCAGACCACGCTTTGTGGCTCAAACAGAGCTGCACACAACACAGCCCAACCCCTGGGCACTAAAGTGCTCACTTAGGACCTCATGGGAAAGCAGAGGGGTTCAAGTGCTAAAACTTATGGGGTTTTGCTGCCCCAATTATTCCCTGTCCACAAGGATACGCAAAGCCTTCAGGTGGACAGCATTTGGGGCCAGCATTCAGCAGCACATCAGCGCCCCCTGCGACACTACAACCGTGTAGAAGGTTCTGTCCCACCCCAGCAAGAAGAAATCCCATCTGCTGCCATGCAGACTGACCGGAGCATGATCCCGTTCATCCGGATCGCCCGCTTCCAGTCCTTCAGAGTGGACTTTCCTGCCAGGTGCACAAACTCCTTGGGGCTGATGAGGTGTCCGTCGAACTGCAGGAGAAGCGCAGCGTCAGTGTGGTGAGCAATGAGCAACACTGCACCCCTAGAGATGATGACACCAGGCAAGCCTGGGCAGCTCGGGCCAGGGCTCAACACGTTTAACTGAAGTATCAGCATTGGAGATGGCTGGCAAGCACCCCACAGCTTTGAGAAAACTGTTTGGAGCACCTCTAGCTCAGAGCTGAAGACATGCAGCTGGCAGCTGCTTGGCAAACCTGGGGTACAAGCAGCATGGAGCAGTTTGCTGAATGCCCAACTTGCTTGCTTGCCCTGCACAGCAAAGCAGCCAGGGTTGATGCAGGTGATCCTGAGCAGCAGTGCACAGCTCACTGCCCCAGCTTCTGCAGTGCTGTGTGGAGTTGCATGGCCTCCACAGGCTCCCCAGCACAGCCCTGTGCACACAGCCCTGCGTAAGCAAGGAAGGAGAAGCCTGCCTGGCCTCTGACCTCCTGCTACCGAGCACAGACACTGCTATCAGTGAAACCTCTGACCCCTCTTGGAGCACACCTGCTTGCACAGAAAACCAGTTGCAGGGAGCTGGCCTTGCTGTACCAGGAGCCTGTTCTGCCCCTTTGTTTATTGCCCTATGCACCCAGCTGGATCTGACCCCATGAGCTGAGCTAAAAGCAACCTCCAGAGCCAGGCAGACCTCAAAGCAGTGCTTTATGGGCAGTCTTAGGAAAGATTCCCCACCTCCAGGTCTCCTCTCCATGCACATGTGAACTTATGTTAAGGTGAGCTGGTTTACTCACAGTGCATAAAGAACTGCTGCATGGGCTTCAGTGCAAAGAGAATGCTGATTTTAGGCAGCAACAAAAGCAATTATCTGCACTGGGAGCTGTTCTCTTTGTAAAAGGCCATGTTTCCTCTGCAGGAAAAGGAACATCCTTTGCAAAGCCCTCATGTGGCAACATGTCCACATGAAGATGAAGCCAGGCTCTCCTCCCACATCCATGCAGGTTTTAACCAGAAGCCCTCCAGGACACAGCAGACACTGCTCAGCACGTTCCCTACCTAAACTTCTCAACAAATCCTCAAACTCAAACAGACAGCAG
Organism: Tympanuchus pallidicinctus; assembly: GCF_026119805.1. Classification (NCBI taxonomy): domain Eukaryota; kingdom Metazoa; phylum Chordata; class Aves; order Galliformes; family Phasianidae; genus Tympanuchus; species Tympanuchus pallidicinctus. The sequence continues at coordinate 4,189,166 of NW_026294722.1, forward strand.
AAGAGACCAAACTCCTCAAACTCTGCAGTGAAGCAGTGAAATGTGGAAAGCATTTTTCCAGCCAGGTCTGCTCAGATGGAGCAAGACAAGTAGCAGGCACCACACCCAAAACTTTTTCCCTTTCCCACCATGGTGTGGTTTTGACTCAAAAAAGGCTCACTGAGTCACCAAACCCCACGCATGGCACGCAGGATGATGTGAACACAGGGAACTCTGGTTCTTCCCAGCCAGAAGCAGAAGCAGGAACAGCACCACAGCCCCACACCCACCTGCACACACTTCACATTGATCCCAGGGCACACGAACTTCCTCCAGATGAGGTTGGCTTTGCTGTCCCCACAGGTGATGGGGTACACGATCTCTGCCTCCAAGCTGTCCTCGTCTTCAGCCATCTTCACTTCTCACAGGGAACAGAGCAAGGGATGGAGCAGAGAGAAACATGAGCTGCAGTTCCCAGTGCAGTGCTGAAGGTCAGGATCAGCACAAGTAGGTAACACACAAGGGACACGGGTGGCAATGGGGTGCTGTGGTCACAATTCACTCACACGGTGCACCCAAATCGCTGAGGTGAAATAGCACACAAACATCCACATAAATCCTCCCACAGCTGAATGCGTGAGATCTGAGAAATCAGCAGCCAGGGCTGCAAATCCAATTCTTGATAACCATGTAAGGAATGGTGGTGTTACGATGACTACACACTCTCAAACTGTGGGTGAAGGCAACTTAAGGTTCTCCCAGCCCCAGCTCCTTTGCTCTCCAAATTCACTTTCGCTTGAAACCAAAGCTGCTGGAAAGCCAACATCACATCCTTCCGCGGCAAAAAGCCAAGAGCTGGCAAGATCACAGGGACACAACCCGCACCAGGAGGGGGCAGCAGCGCTCCAGCGAGCAGCAGCAGCACCCGGCCCTCCCCTAACGCTGGAGCGCACCTCGATGCAGAGCAGCATCCCCCATGCTGGGCACCCCAAACAGCACTTCTGACGGCAGACAGGGATGCAGGAGCACCCCCAGCCCTGCCACGCAGCAGTAGGTGCCTCCCCAGCTCTCAGCAGCCCCCGAGGAGCCGAGCCCCATCAGCTGCAGCTCAGACCTACCTAGCACTGCTTCCTTCAGGTGTGTGGATGCTGTGAAGGCGGCAGCGGCCGCAGCGGCTGCGTTTTCAGTCTCCAGGGTGTCCTCATTTATGTCACTGCTGGCAAGAGAGAGAAATGCAAAATGAAGCTGTGTGGAATTGCTGTCTCTGGCGCAATGTTTGGAGAAGGCTTCAGAAGTCATTCCTACTCTATTTTTTCCACAAAATCTGACTCTTCTCCCTGCAGCCAGGTGGGTACAGAGGAAGGGGAGGCAGAGATGCTGCTGACACCGCTGGGCTCTGGGTCAGACTCTCCGTTAGGAGCCTCTGTCAAATTCCCCTAAGGAATTCCCTGGAAATAACACACACACAGTGCACCAGCTACACATGCTGCTTTCTGCACAGGGGACCTCAGAGCAGCACAAGCTCAACAGACCTGGGAACAGAGAACACACAAACTAGACTCCTCTGTTTCCCCCTCTTACAGCCCCACATACATACAACATTAATGTAACACTAATTAACTGATGAAGGCAAAGAAGACCACTTTCATCTTCCCTACACCAGAACCCTCAGACCTCTCCAGGAGCCTTGCTGATGGGGCCACACATCTGCATCTCTCCTGTGCACTCAACTCTGCTGGGGATCAGGCTCAGCCCAAGATTTGCTCCTCATTGCCCAAAGGCTTTAGGATACATATTGGGGTGGTTTTGGCTCTGCTTCCTCCCATCCCATTCTGGAGGGACTGCAGCAGGAGGAGCTGAAGCGTCCCCATCGGTTGCCATGACAATGCTGGGATGCAGCTGTCATGTCCCTGGGAGGACACACAGAGCAAGTGGGAGAAGGGAGGATGAGTGCTGGCAAAGCTGTGCCTGCCTCTGCCTCCTCTGGGAGCTCGGGAAAGAAAAGCCTCCACCAAAAGACTGCAGCAGAAATACAGGCAGCGCATCAGAGCAGGGGAACACAGACCTCTCCCAAGCACAAACGAAAGAAAAGCCTCCTGCTGATTGTTACCATTTCTGCTCTCCTCTGCTTTTTTTCACACAATATTAAAATGCAGGAGCTAATTAAGCTCTTAAGCCTCTGCTTATATATATACTTTTTTTTAAACAGCAAAACCACAGCCAAAAGAGCAGCAGAAAGATGCATTGAGCCCAAAGAGCCTCTCCTGCTGCCCTGGGGCTTTGCAGCAGTGTAAAACAAAGAGCTCAGAGCTTCCTCCACAGCCCAGCTACAACTGAGGAGCCTCCACCATGCCAGGGAGGGAGAGGAGCCCAGCAGAGGCACAAGCCCCCGGTCCATGCCCTTCCCACAGCAATGCTCCAGTATGGGAGCCCAGGAGCAGTGCTTTGAGATGCTTCAAAAAGCCCTGCAGGGTTCTGTCTGCTCTGATGGAGGGGCAAGGAGAGGTTTCCAAAGAAAAATAGGAGGGGAAGAAAAGAATGAAAGGGAACCAAACCAGTCAAGGCAGTCCCTGCCGTGGCTCATGTTCCAGACCTCACAGCCACATGAAAAGCAGCCCCTGCTCAGCATCCAAACAGCCACAGCTCCCATTCCACGTCAGCTGTGGCTCGGGGAATCACGCTGACCAGAACCAGCAGCACAGATGGAGCTGAGCCTGCTCAGATTTGACTCTAGTTGCAGCACAGCCGCTGTTTTGTGCTCTAAAAGATGAAACACGATGCCCCTCCCCAGAGCACAGAAATAGCAGGACGTACTGGAGCAGGACAGAAATGTTTTGGAGAGCAACAAGTAGCTGCTTGCTGCCTGCTTTGTGGGAGCATGAGAACGCCTGAAGTGGGTAAAGCTACCCAAAGCCAGCACCAGATGTGAGCTGGGGGCTTCTGCCTGCCAAGATGGACTTGGAGCAAGACACAGACAAGATGGAGGAGAAAAGAAGCCAACAGCCCATGTGTCCCTGAGCTGTACCCAAACAGAGCTCACTTCAACAGGTGGGACAGGAGTGCTGCAGATGTCACCCAGGTTCACTCTGCTTTTGGATCAGTGCTGCCCCATCCAGCACTTCATTGCTAAGCCCAACCCCAAAGCTCTGCTGCACCGTGCCCAGCAGCTGTGCAAGAATATCCACTGCCTGGAGCTTAGTGGATCGCTGGGAAAGAAACAGTGAAAAAACTGATTTATCCAAAGATGTGTCCACATCCATCCCACCAGGTCACCTCTGCTCTTACCCATGCTGGGACAGATTGGTGGTGACCAGCACTGTCTTCACCTCCTCCACCCCACTGCCATCCACTGCCGTGTCCGGCGTCGTCACCACCACCACCTCCTCCATGTGCACACTGACGTCCGGCGTGGCCATGGGAGCAGTGCTCTGCAGGGACACAGCACAGAGAGTGACTGCTCTGCTACCAGCAGTGCCACACAGGGGACACAGCAGGACAGGGGTGAGTTAGACAGGTTTAGGGGGATGTCGTCAGGGGGAAGTTCTTTACAGAGTGGTGAGATGCTGGCACAGCTGCCCAGAGAGGCTGTGGATGCCCCGTCCCTGGAGGTGTTCAAGCCAGGCTGGATGGGGCCCTGGGCAGCCTGGTCTGGCATTAAATGGGGAGGTTGGTGGCCCTGCACCTGGCAGGGGGTTGAAGATTCATGATCAGGGTCCCTTCCAACCCTGGCCATTCTGTGATTCTGTGATGTTTCCAACAGGCCCTGGTGAGGACACATCTCCACAGAACCACCCGCCTCTCCCAGTGCTGTCACCCTCACTGTGCCCCATGGGCAGAGACCTCATGGTGAGCAACCCCAGCCAAGTGCAGGCAGGGGAAGCCGTGTCCTTGCACGCTGCCACTGCACAGCACTCCTGGCACCCAGCTCTGAGCCGCTCAATGCAATAGGAGAGCTTCAGCCCCCTTCCAAAGGCACCGCTGTGCTCCCAGGGATAGGAGCTGCAACTCGAGAAACGAAAGCACAGCTGCTCCCCCCCCTCGTTAAGCCACTTCCCATTAACAGCTTGCTCTTACAGTGCTTTCATTGCATGAGAAAGAAACAAAGTTAATTGTTGTAGCAGTAATGCATGAGGCTGAGCGGACAGCAGGCAGCACAAGAAGCTGAGGCTTTGCTCCATCCCCTCCTTGCAAGGACGCAGCACAGCTCTGCAACTGCTGACTGCTGTAGGATTTTGGCTGACCTCTCCCTGCCCCCCCACGTTGCTTTTTGAGATGAACCCCCACAACACCACGGGCACAGAGCTCCCACCAAGCAAAGCACCACCCACACCACCAACTTCAGCGTCCCAACGCAGCGTTGGCAAAGAAGGGGGAAAATGGGGTGAGAAAAGAATAGCACTGCACTGCCTGTTCTTTTTTGTTTGTTTGTTTTTTTTGGGGGGGGGGGGTTGGGGAGGTTTGGCAGAAAGTCGCTGTGTGGAGGGGGGGCAGCAAGGGGGGCAATGCACGTAGAAGGGTGTAGGGGGGTTATGGGGGGGCTGCGCCTAAAGGGGGTGAAGGCGATGGGGGCGCAGGGCTGCGCAGAGGCGACAGCGCGGGGGGCTGAGGGGCGCGGAGGCGGCTCTAGGAGGGGAGGGGGGGGCGCGTGGGCGCGCTCCCGTCGGAGGGAGGGCGAAGAGGAGGAGGAGGAGGAGGAGGGAGGGGGGTGAGGGGGGGCCGGCCGGGCGCTGCCGCCGCGTCTCCCGCCGCCGCCGTAACGTCCTGACGCTCCGCAGGGACCCGGCCGGACGCGGCGTGCGGCGCGAGGCCCCGCGGTAGGCCCGAGCCCGGCGCTTACCTCGGGCCGAAGCCCCGCGGCCCCGCTCGCTGCGGCTCCGGGGGCTGCGGCGGGGGCCGAGCCGGACCGGGTACGGGACGGCCGGGTGCGGGGCCGGGCGCTGGGCTGGGGGCTGCGGGGCTCCGCCGCACGCGCGGCTCTCGCCCCCCCCCCCCCCCCCCCGCCGCCGCCGCCGCCGCCCCGGCTCGCGGCGCGCAGGCGCACGGCCCCGGCTCGGCTCTCGGGACTTATTTGGCGCGGCTCCGCGGCTCGACCTGCCTGCGAAATAAGTGGCAGAGAGGCGCAGTGCGCGTGCGCGGCTGGGGGCAGCCGGGGGCACGGTGCGCGCCGCCGCCTGCAGGGTGCGTCGCGCATCGGGAGCGCGCCGCGGAGTGCATCGCCTTTGCTGCTTTGTAGTTTTGCAGCTTTGCGAGTTTCTCCCCGCTTCTTTCCCGGCTTTGCGTGTCCCTTCCGGCCTGCTGTGTGTTTCTTCCCTCTCCATGTATTTCCTCGCCCCTCGTGTGTTCCCCCCTGCGTGCATTGCTGTGCACCCTGCGTGCTTCTCGGGTCCCGTGCTTGCCCCCGGGCCCTGCATGACCCCGGGGAGCCCTGCGTCTACCCAGACTCCTGCATGCACGCACTGAGCGTGCGGCCATTGCTCCCAAATGCACCCAGCCTCATGCATACCCCCCAGCACAGGGCACAGTGTGCACGGGGAGCGTATGCATCTGAGCCAAGTGCAGCGAGGTGCTGGGCATATCGACCTTGCTCCCTCCCCGTTGGTGCACATGCATGCACTTCCATGCATTCGTTCCATTTAGGAATGCAGAGCAGTGCTTATGCATGGATTTTCCACCCAAAGCAGTGTGGCCAGCAGGGCACGGAGGTGGTCCTGCCCCTCTGCTCTGTGCTGTGAGACCTCACCTGGAGCACTGCATCCATGAGGGGAGTCTTCAGCACAGGAGAGACATGGATCTGTTGGAGCACATCTAAAGGAGGGCCACAGAAATGCTCCAAGGGATGGAACACCTCCATATGAGGGCAGGTTGAGAGAGCTGAGGCTGTGCAGTGTGGAGGGCAGAGGGCTGGAGGTAGACCTCAGGGCGGCCTTTCCAGATCCAAAGGAGCTGGGGACAGACTCTGTAGCAGAGTCTGTGTGATAGGACAAGGGGAAATGGCTTCAAACTGAAAGAGGGCAAACTTATACTGGATATGGGAAGAAAGTACGCCATGCAGGGCGTGCAGTGCTTCAGGAGCCACGTGTGAGCTCCTGGTGCCAAGGCTGTGCCCAGCTGCAGGCAGCTGCTTTCCAGTCCTCATTCCCCTGATGCTCACAGTCCTGCAAGAGCTGTGCTGCGCTGCTTCACCACCGATCCTGAGGTCTGAAGAGATATGTTCTCTGAGGACTGTTCCACTGCTTTTATCAGCAATGCATTGTCAAACTGGAGATAGAAATGCACCTGGAGGATACAGCGGTCTGTGGGAGCGCTTTGTGCAGCTCAGGATGCCTCTCCTATGGGTGTCATCTCCCCAGTGGGTGTCAGAGTCTCACAGACTCATAGCTTGGATTGGCACCATCCCATTCTGATGCTGTGAGCAGGGCTGCCACCCATATGATTTATTTTGCTCAAAGACCAACAGATCACCAGTAGTGGCAACTCACCCACCAGACATCACAAAACCCCTTTCCATGGAAGGTCCCTCTGCCATCATCTCCTATGCTGGCCAATGGCAGAAATGCAATAAAGAAAGTGGGTCTGTAGTCTGTGATCTCCTGGGAAGCAAAATCTCCCTTTTGCTGCAAGCTCAGCTGGGGCCGAGGGCTCTGCCTTGCAGGCACTTGGTCTCTGTTTTACACAGGACAGATCACCATGTTGTTACAGAGCCCCATGCCCAGAGCTGCAGCTAGAAAACCTCTGAGCACTGAGCTGCACTGCGTTCCCACTTGGGCTCTTATCTTCCAAACTGCCAAGGTCACACTGCAAATATAGAATTGCTGTATGTGGGGATGGTGGCATCCTGTGCACGTGGGAAGAGCTGCGGTGTGGCAGCCCCAGCTCTGCTCCTGGGGCCCAAAACATGGGGCAGTCCCTAAGAATGCTGAGAATGTGGGAATGTTCCTTCGGGGCCAGAGGGGCTGGGATGGTGGGCACTGCAAATTCTGGTGAAGGACCACTAAGGCAGCAGTGCAGATTCCTCAGGACAGCACCTGAGGGAATCACAAAGGGCACTGATCTGAATGCTGCAGCACTGGGGATGTTTTGGGAGCATCTCACTCCAGGGCTCTGTCAGGATGCTGCTCCAGGGTGGAGGTGGGGGCTGTGCTGCTTTTAGGAAACATTACACATGAGGTGGGGGGGGGGGGAGGGAATATTGAAAAGAAAAGAAACTCAGACGTTTTCCAGAACTGGATTTATTGTATTTGCAATCATAACGTTTTGCTCGTCCTCTGTTACGCCGCTGCACGCCCTCACCTCTAAGCGAAGGGCTGGGGTGGTACCTGCATTTGAGCATTGTATTATGCTTCTTTTCCTCTGAGAATGGTGATAAAGGATGGGCTCGATTTCTGCATCTTTTGTATGGGTGCAAAGTACTCATTTAACATACAGAGGCTTGGATTCTGTTTTGTAAAATCTTTAGGTTCATTTTCTGTTTAACGCCTTTTATTGGTATTCCCACAATACACACAGGAGCCTTAGAACTCAAACAACCAACTCATGGAGAGAGATGGGCACACAGGGGATCAGACCCTTTTCCTTTCTTTTTCCTTTCTTTTCGTCATCACTTCTCTTGCACAACAACCACCTCCAGCTGAGAATGGAACGTGGGACCCCCAGGCCCCGCTTTGGGCTATGAGAAACCTCCAGCACCACGAGCAGCCATTCCCTGCCTCATTCCCAGTGGCACAACAGTGTGAATGCAAACCCTGTTCCCATGGGTGCAATTTTGCATACACAGAGTGCTGCAGCAGGGCAGAACCCACGCCAGGGATGCTCACCCCCACGGAACAGGGCAGCAATAGCAGCTGGCCCCGGTGCAGGGTTCACATGGTCATGAATCGTCCACAGAAGGCTGACTCAAAGGTAACCCCACGTCTGGGTTACAGCACGGCAGTTGTACGGCTCAGGGCTGATGAGACAAAGAAAGGCTCAGTGTAGCAGTGACGTGAGGGGCATCCAACTTGGGAGCACCCACCCATGGCAGGGCAGCACCTGGCCACACGTGTGTGCCAGTCACCAACGCACGACTCAGCCTGCAGCAGCGCATCCTGCAGCCACATCCCCCCACCCTCGTGGCACCAACAGGGTGGGACCAGCGTGCTCCCCAGGCTCACCCCTGTCTGAGCCCCTTCCTTGCACAGCTTCAGCCCGCTGAGCCCACAGCACCTCAGTCTCAGCCCCTGGCTCAGGGCACAGCCCTCACACCATCACAGACAGGAGCACGAACATCTGTGTGCCATCCCTGGGTGAGCGCCACAGCCTCGCTCCGGAGGGAAGGTGCTCATCTCTCTCCTTTAGGACTCCTGCTCATCAGTACAACATTTCAGAGAATAATCATCATCATAGTAATAATCATAGTACTAAAAACAGTATTTACAACAAGCTCCAGGTCAGAAGTACACACCAAGCAAACACTCAGCACCACAGAGAGCAGGACGGGGTCAACATCTCGCGGATACCTTCTCAGATCCCACCAGCGTGGGACACAGACATGTGACAGTTTCAACCCTTTCTTACACACAAACATTTTGCTTAAATTACTTTTTAAAATTAGGTTTGTTTTTTTTTTTTTTTTAAACATGTTTTTTTTCCTCTTTTTAATTTCTTGTCACTATATGGATGAAGTGATGCTGGCTCTACAACGATGCGTATCTAAGACAGCTGCTACTATAAACGGATCATTGGCTACTGCTAAGAAAGTCAACCCTCGGTTCCTCTCCAGTTCCCTCTCTGCCCCCAGTGCTCTGCAGTACCCCAGCACCAGGGTTGGCCCTTCCTGCAGGAGCAGAGTTGCCCCAGAAATGCTCTATGGCCGTGGAGGGGTTGCTCCTGGATCTTCGGGGACTTGTGGGGAGATCAGCAAAGAGCTCAGGGTCAGACCTCCAGCAGTGCTGCCCTTTGGCTTTTTGGGTGGGTTTTCTTTTCTTTTCTTTTCTTTTTTGGTCGTAACCATTTGTTTGGTGTGTAATTAAAGCATACCTGAGACAGAAAACGTCAGGTCCTAACTGAGCCAGCAATGCTTTTTGGGAGGGATGGAAAGGGAAGCACGCAGCCTGTGGCGCAAATCGTGGAGTCATGGAATGGCTTGGGTTGGAGGGGACCTTAAAGACCACCCCCCTGTCGTGAGCTGGTTACCTCCACCAGATCAAGCTGCTCAGGGCTCCATCCCACCTCCAGGAATGGGGTAACCCCCTCTGCTCCACACACAGCACAAGGGACCCCAGCAGCCCCCCCCTGCATGCTGCCCTGCCCAAAGCGCAGCACCAAAGCACTGCACATGGTAACCCTCATCACCTCCTGCCCCAAATCCCACCACAGACTGGGTGGCTGCTCAGCATTGCATCCCATGCACAGTTGGACCCAATTCCATGCAATGTTTTGGATGCAATGTTTCCTCTCAGCTTTTCAAGGCAGTGGCAGAACGGGTGCAAGGTCCCCAGGGCACAGCCCTGCAGTGCTGGGACTTCAGCTGCCTCCCAGACCATGGCAATAGCAGCAGAGGAAGCCCCAGGCTGGCAGCCACCTGTCTGCATCACACTGCTGTCACCTACCACTGTCACACTTGCATATCCTTCACTCATCCCTACCTCTACCAAGAGACAACATTCGCTTAAAAATAGGCTTTGAAAAGCTAAAGATAGCCAAGAAATGAGCATGGGAACACCTCCTCACCCTTCCTGCAGAACTGCTCCTGCTCAGCTCCACCTCATCCAGTGCTGCTGGTAAGTCCTTATCCCAAAGTGCTGCTCAGGATCTCCCTGTCCTCAGCATCCACTGAGCCACATCCATCCTTGGGAAGAGCGACGTCCTCCCTGCCAGCAGGCAGCCTCACCACCATGTCCTGTCCCTGCTTTCCGAGGTGACCATGGAGGGCTGGCAGCCTGCAGACTGAGGGCCCTCCTGTGGTTCTGCAGAGCTGAGTTGACAGAGCCCATGGGGGCAGGAGGCTCAGCCTGCAGCCACCAGAGACGGGGACAGAGATGGGGATGGAGATGGGCAAGGAGACATGGATGTGAAGACAGGGAGGGGGCTGGGGACAAGGATGGGATTGGGGACGTTATATGACATGGCACCAAGCTCTGTGCTGAGACCCTCCCCTGTTTTCACAGCGGCTGCCAAAGATTCACTCAAGATAAGGACGTTGGGTTGCTGCCTACCCTGGCTGCAGGAATGGCTGGGAGCCACGTGGCAGCGCCGTGCAGCCAGCCTGGCACTCACTGACATTCTGCTCATTGCTCTGCTTACGTACAGAAGCGATCACTCCTTGTTATCCTGATACTTAGCTCAGAGCAAACACCAAGAGTGGTAAAAGCCCCCGGATAAGAGTTCTGTATCTCTGTGACACTGCTGGTTGAATTTATTCATATCTCAATTTTTACATGAATTTAAGAAATATTTTTTTTTAAAAAAAGAAAAAAGGACAAACCCTCCAAAGAAGCTGTTTGATTGACTGATCTCTATTTCAGGTGAACTAGCTGCTATTCTGCTGAGAGGTCTCTACGACCTGTGACTCCCCACAAGCACCGAACGATTAAGGATGCAGACAGAGAAGCGTGTTGCTGGGGGGACAAACACCAGGGGATGGGGGGGGAGGGATGGAGAACCAAACGCTGCATCTAGACAAACAAAATAAAACGTGTCGGTCGGTCGGATTGTTGACAGGAATCAGGTGCTAGATGTGTAGAAAAGCCCTTTATCCAGAGATCTCCTCCCGCTGTTCCTTGTTCCTGCGGACTTCAGCTGCGTGCAGCTCCTGCAAAAACAGGAGAGAGGACACGAGGTGGTCAGTCCTAAAGGCAAGCCGAGGGCTGTGGGTGAGCAATGAGAGCTAACAGTGTCTGCTCCTGCCTGCTCTGTTTTCCTCCTGTCCCGCATACATGGTTTGTACCCCGAGGACAGGGGGATTCGCCTGTAAGAAGCAAAGCATTGCAGGGCAGAAGTGGAGCAATACCAACCTGCTGCAGCCCTGCAGATGAGGGAATGGCATGGAGCTGTGCCAGGGGAAGGTCAGGCTGGGTGTTAGGAAAGGGTTCTTCAGCAGAGGGGAGCTGGGCACAGAACAGGTTTCCCAGGGCAGTGGTCATAGAATCATAGAATCATTTGAGTTGGAAGGGACACTTAATGGCCATCGAGCCCAGCTCCCCTGCAATGGACAGGGACGCCCACAGCTCAGTCAGACGCTTGGAGCCCCAGCCAGCCTGAACTTCACGAACATTTCCAGGGATGGGGCATCCACCACTTTGCACACGACACAAGTTCAAGAAGCGCTTGGACAACACGGCCATCAGAATGCCTCAGAAACACGGTTGCAATGTTGGGAGGTCCTGAGTGAAACCATAAGCAGGACTCCACCACCCCTTTGGGTTCCCTCCAACTCACGATATCTATGACCCTACGACCCCATGACCTCCCCAGACCCCCCAGCACCCCACACACTCGCCTTCTCACGCAGCCGCTCCCTCAGGGCAGCCAGGTGCGCCTCGCGGATCTCCCGGCTCAGCTCCATCTTGTAGTTGAGCTTCTCCTCAGCCAGGCGGCTGAAATTGTTGTTCTCCTCCAGTGCCTTGTGCAGCACCTCCCGCTCGTGCTCCCGTTTCTCCGCCAGCTGCTTCAGCACTTGTGCCTCCTGGGTCTGGTGAGGCAATGGGACAGCATCCCTCAGCCTTGCTCCGGACCCCACAGAGCTTTGCTGACCTCCTCCCTCCAGAAGGCGTTCACAGTGATGTGGGAAATAGCACAGGCAGCTGTTGTAACAGCAAGGCTTGAGGCTGATCTGGCTTTGTGACCAGCTGTCACATCCGCATCAGCTGCTAAGAACTCCCCATGGCATGGCCATGCACGTGGGATCAGACAGGGCTCCATACAGCTGTGCAGTTCTAGGAACAGAGGACAATTATGGCCACCACATCCAATTTCCTGCCTAAACCAGGTTGCAGAACTGCATCCTCTCCATGTCTCACCTGACTATAGCTCAATAATACCTAAGAACACCATCAGCAGTCACTTTTGATTTTAGATTGCTCCTGATCAGCCATTTTTTTAGGGTTTGGGGCAATGTACCACTACCACTGCTGCTTCAGGACATCGCGTTACCTTCCTCCTCTCCTCTGCAGCCTCCAGCCTCCTCTGCAGCTCCTCCAGGGACAGGTCCTTCTTCTTGGGGGGAGAGGAAAGGATGGGGCTCTCAGGAGACAAATCTGAAGGAGACTTCAGGATCACCTCGAAGCTCTGGCCCGATGCCCTCTTATCCAGCTGCTTCACCTCCATATCTAGGGGGGAAAAAAAACAAACGAGCTCTGTGTACCTGTGACACTCAGGAGAGCCTTCACCTGAGGGCACCACTGAGCTCTCCAGACAGGAACAATCGCATTAGTTCCATGTCTTGACCTGGATAATTTTGTTCTACTTCCAGAATTTCTTGATTAGTCATCAGCTTCATCCCCTCTAAGTCAACTTAATTCATTTAAGTTACAGCACAATTACAGAAAGTCCATACTGCTGTTAACAAAGTGCATGTCACTCCAGTAGCAACTATACAGCCTCTGGGATCAGATCCTTCAGGGAAAATGTGAGTCACATCTATGCAGAATAAACTGGAGAAGGAGGCTTAGCAGGACCCTGGGCTGAGATGGGGATTTCTGCCCCAGGATGAGAGTGCCCACATTGGGAGCAAAGTGTCAGCCACAGCATTTGTCAATGGCTCTGCAGCTTCTGTGGGAGCAAGTTACGTACCTCCATACTGGTAGATGGTGTTGGGATGTGGCTGGGTGTGGAAACAGGAGCAGATGAGGGAGAGCAGAGATAGCTCCTTCATTTTCTCCTTGTAGGCTGAAAAAGAGAAAATAGCAATGACGAGTCTGATGGCAATAGCAGCTCCTTTTCGTGGAGAAATGAAGCAAGTAGGCCCAGGGAAAACCATTCACAGCTGCCAGCTTCTGTGGAAGATTTCCAGGCGGTTATGGGTTTTCCAAGTGTCCCCAAGGAGTACCAGAGAAAACTAAATTATCAGCCAGTGTAGCGAATGTCATAGGAAGATACACATTAGGATTTTACCATCTGCAGAGGTGTAAGAAAATTTTCCCTTTAGGAGTAGACACGCTTCTGCCCTTGTAGTGAACTACAAAGTGATGGCTGCCCAAACACTTTCTCCATCACAGTTCCAGACTCAGAAGCCCACTGACAGCTTGCAAAATTTCTCAACCCTCAGCAACTTACTGACATCAGGGTCAAGAGAAAAGCTGAAATCAGTTGTATAGAGAATTTCCAACTTTCCAGTGTACCTCCTTCACCGCAGGAGCAGGCAGGGGATGGCACAGGTGGGTTCATGTAGATAGAGGTTGATAATGGACTGCAATCACAGCAAATGTTGTCCCCATGGCATTCTTCAAAGGATAGGGAAATGCATGATCCCTTTGAGTTCTGTCACTGTGACCCCTCATGTTTGCTCAGCTGGAGGATGCACCATTGCACCCTCACAAGTGCACGTGCTGCTGCCCTAACAACAGCAGTGCACACAGCTTCTCCCCTGCTTTCCCTTAGCTATTCAGGTGGGGAAAAAAGTGGGTCTATTAGCATACTTCACATCAGCACTTATTTGTCCTCCCAACTACAAAACATCATCCTATTTAACACGCTCCTTTGGCTAACCAACAGTCCCTGCAGCTCTGTAGCAGGGATCTGTATTGAACTTTTCCCAGTTCATGCCACATGCTGATTTTAATGCCCTGTTTGGTTCTTCTATTAAATGCATGCTGGATATGAATAGTTTACATCAGCAATCCAAGCAGGATATCTTTGATTTTGTTCTTAATGAAAAAGACTTTGGAAAGCAGCATTGTGCTAGAAGGGTGGCACGCATCAGTTGAGCTACTATATCTCATAATGTGCTGCCAAGAGCCCAGAGGAGGCTCTCTGGACCCAATGAGAGACATTATCACTTAACAGAGGGCACTAAGAACCTTGCTTTACCATTATGCCTCATCCTGTGTGAAACCAAGATATTAAGCAGATACGCCATATTGCTGACCCACCAGTTTAACTCCTAGCACTTATTATAAACCACAATGCTTTATATGTCATTACTTGAACTTCAGTAGCTTCCCAGTTCTGATTTTGTGGTTCTCTGTGTAGATGAGCGTCTGCTGCAGCCCTGCGTTTCAGGAGACCTATTGTAGTGATTTCACTTCTTAGCAGCTGCCTTCATTCCACTGGGATCTTCCCTGTCCTGCTTCCCTTCTGTAGCACAAACTGACCGTCCCTCTCTGTCAATTAAAATGAAGAGGAGAGAAGAGGACAAAAGGACATCGCTCCACTGAGCTGTGGCAGCGCTTTAATGAGCCCTGGAAGTGGTCTGCGTCCTTCTCCCGGAGCTGGAGCCAGCAGCTGCACCCCGGCGCCAGCCGTCAGATGCAATTAGCAGCGTGCGGGCACACGGGCCGAAGGAGAAAGGCTGAGAACTGCCAGCCCCAGAGACCGGCGTGCTGCGGGGCGAAGAGCCAAAGAGCCCCACCATTAGGGCAGCCCTCGCTACCAGACAAATCCATGGCAACCGCAGGTTTGGTCCGGGGAAAAACAACGGGAAAGGCGGCAGTGGGGCGGGAATCCCCCCGGCCCAGCCCCGGACAGAACACGGCCCGCGCGGAGCTGTCCCTTCAGCACCACCGCCCCCATCCCCGCGATCCCCCGCGCGGAGCTGTCCCTTCAGCACCACCCCGGGCAGCGCCAAGGCCGGGGGTTCTACGTGAAAAAGAGGAAATACGGACCCACGGGAGAACCATCGCAATGACCTCATCCCCAGGTCGTTTTTAGAAAATAGGTGTTACATGTGTCCAACACGCTGTCAGTAGGCTAAGATAAGAAAATAAATTCAGTGAGCAGAGGGAGATCCTGGTTCTATGCAGTTCGGCTTGATTTGGCATTGTAAATGAGATGGGAAGCTGAATTCAGGTGGGGATTTTGCTGACGTAGGGTTTGAACATCAATCTGTTCACTGCTACTCACCTCTTTATCTTGAGGGTTGTCCAACCCTCTCAGAACAGAAATTAGTCTAAGGTCTCCGAGGGCAAGTTATTTTTCTATCTTGGCATTTAATTATTTATTGGTGTAGATTGAAACTTACCAGGCTGGACCATTAAATTTCTTTCACAGTTGCTCACACATAAACGTGACTGCAATTAATCAAAACCAAACCGAACATTTACAAACAGATACTGCAGCCAGGGGAGCAGTCGCAGCTGTCACTCAGGGCATTTGTACAGGCTCACAATGTCAGGCCACCGAGGCAATCGTTCCTCTGGAAATGGTCTCAAACTCAGTGTCAGGTTTTTTTTTCCAATATATTTTTGAATGATCCCTTGAGAGTGCTCCATTTTGCTCAGCTGGGGAAGATTTATAACACTGCAAATAAAAGTAGGGAACATAACCACTGAGTCACTGTTTAAGAAACTGTGTCAAAGGAGATTAAATCCAAGGTCTCCTGAAGCAAGACTTTCAGTTTCAGTTGCATCAAAAAGAGAATGCTTAAAGCTCCCAGGGCAAAAGACCACTACTGGAAACCTTGCACGCATCAACTTACCTCAGGAGTGCCTGCACTCATATTTACCAATAGATGTAAAGTTCTGAGGACATACTTGTGTCAGGGGGAATCATTCCTGAAGCAAGACAAGACAGCTGGTTGGCCAGAGAATTACATGCAATGAGCTGCTGCCAGGAAAGATCATGTGCCTTCCAGTGCACAGATCTACATATTTCAATAACATTTAGACTGGAAAAGCTGGACTTGTTATTTAAGCATCCTGTAAGGTGGAGTAAACTTTATTTTTTGTTTCATGGGACCCCAGGTAGCCATTAAATGACAATACTATCTAAAAAGGAGCAATACTTCTGAATATTTATGCCCAGTAACAAGCACCATCTGATTCTGCTCTATTTCAATGCCACTGCACACAACATTCAAGAATTAATCTTAATTAAAACGTTTCATCCAACTTTTCCCTGCACTGTCTATATTGCACGAGTCAGACTACTTCCTCCCTGTCGCAAGGAGAGCAAGGCAGATTCCAAAGCCTCTACCAACCTGTCAAGAAATGAACATGCTCTCAGCTTCCTTCCTCTCCAGTGACCCATTTCCTGTGCTCCCTCTAGTGCTGTGCAGTACATAATGCATCCTCATATTCCAGCTGCTTCCCACAAGCGCTACACACAGCATTTGTCCATGTGAAGTGTTTATTTTCAAGTTAAGCCCCAGGGACACCAGTTACTCCCTGAGTGGCTGTGGAGCAGGAAACAGAGAAGTGGCTGGGGATGGGCACAGGGCATGAGCAACGTGAACCGTCTCCCACTGGTGATGTGCTCGGACCATGGGGTTTCCCATTTCCAACACAATATTGGTCAAAAATTCTGGTTCTTCGCTTCTTGACCAGATGAAAGGAAGCTGAAGGCTGTCTGATTAGCCTGCCTTTTGTTAGATGTTTAATGATGTCCAGCAAAATAGAACAGGGCTGGTAAGGCACAACATCAGTACAGTGTAAGTCATAATGAACCAGAGGCACATTAAGAATATTTGTGTGAACTCAGAGAATTAAAACGGATGAGACTGAATGTGCCGTATTTGGTAGTAAGGTCAAAAGAAGGTTATTAGAAGAAAATCACTTGTTTTGCAAATATAACTTTGGAAAAGTAAAAAATTGTGTCTGTGAAGAATATTATACCGCAATAAGAAGAGAATGGTCCAATTGTAAAAGTAGCTAAAATACAAACAGAAAGCAAAGAAAAATCAGTGATCTGGGTCTTTCAGAATAAAGAATGCTATGCCACATGCACAACAAAAGCAACCACAACCTTTGATAAGCTTTGAGAATACAACAGGATGGAGATAATCTCATTGCCATCAAGCTGACAGCAAGGCCTTTGCCTCAGTCCAACTCACTTCCTTCTTCTTCCTCCACCACATCCCAAACCAGAGCAGCACGAGAGCTCACACAGCCAAAAGAGGAAGGGCAACCAGTGAAAGCAGTGGGATCCTGAGGAACGAGACTGATGCATCTCCATTTCTATAGAGACCCAAAAGGTGCAGTGGGTGCAGGTGGAATCGCTCACGAGGACAGACATGAAGAATCTGCCTGCTGTCGGACATCTGCTGAGCCATCCCCAGAAGTGGTTTCCTATTACCTGCCTCATTCCCTCCCAGGTTTCATTTGCAACTCGTGTATGCAACATCAACCCGCGTTACGCACAGCCAATAAATGAGCAAATCGCTCACTCTCCAATGCTGAACACGTGGAGTGTTTTGCAGGAAAATAATCAAGGAGATTTCCCCTTCTCCTGGCTGAGCAAGGGAGAAGGGTCTGAGTAGGGCAGCAGAGAGCCAGGAGCCTGAGTGTGTTAGTGAATGGTCACCAGGAAATAGAAAAGCATGGACTGGGTTGCTTGCTAAAGCAGTTGAAGGAGCCAAAATGGAGGCAGCTGTCCCAGAGTGCAGGTTTGGGACAAATGTAGTCATAGTTGGATAAAACAAAGAAAAGCTGCTTTCAAATAGCTTGGAATAGGATGAGCTGTTCATGGGACAAAGTGAGGAGCTCCATGTCACGCTGAGCCACAGGCAGCTGTTTGGTCCCTTTGGATTCTGGTTTCCTTTACCTTAACTGGGGATTATTGTACTGGCACCTTGTACAGAGATATTATTTCTATAAACACTTCCAGAGAACACAAGATTCTGCAGTATGGCACTGAACATGTCGAGGTACTTCAAAAGAATAAAAGGGCTGTCAGAAAATATCCTGAGCCGCTCTCCACCAGCTGGGATGTGCAAAGTGCTACAGTGCATTCACATGGACCTTGGTTGCTCTCTAACTCTTTTGTATTTCTAAATCACAGCTGATGATATGAGCAGCAGTTCAGGTCCCTTCTGCATAGGAGAATTTTGAGATATCTGAGGGTAACCAACATGGTGCCACCAGTGAAGATATTTTAGAAAGAAAATATATTACTTAAAGATTCAGATCCTCTGCTTGGAGACAACATTTAAAAAAATTAAATCAAAAAGAAATGCCTGCAAGAGGTTCTCTTGGCTTGCAAAACTGAAGTCCCAATAAAAGTACCATAAATATCTAAGACAGGCCATATGCACTCTATCAACAATAGAGAAAATAGATAGTGATTTGTTGAGAGCGCTGTGATGGAGAGGCGTGGCAGAAAGAGCCCTGAATGTCACCAGTAGTAGAAATGAAGGTATGGAGCAATGCTGATTGGTGTCCATCAACACCATTCAGAACAGGGAGTAAGAGGGCAACCCATGCCCATGTCAGGCCATAGAACTCTGACGTTTCAGTGGAGATGGGAAAACTCCAGGATCCATGAACGCCAAGCAGCAGCTCCTCTCGGCTCCTCCTTCTCAGACACCAGCATCCAAGAAAAGCCCATGGGGCTCCCACCTTACTGCATCATTTCATAATCTCTATGTAGGGAGCTGGTGCTCCCAGCTTCTGCTCAGCCCAGACACCTACACACGATGGGAACCACTCCAGCCTTGTAGAGCCCCACAGGATCCCATGAGGAGCTGCAGGAAGCACGAAGCTTTGTCCAGCTGCTGCAGGAGGGTGTGTGGGGCTCCGGCCCTGCAGCACTGCAGCTGAACCTGCACTGAGCATGTGCTGCTGCTCCCTCAGCTTCTGCACTAGCAGGCACAATCCTGGCCAGCAAAAAATGAAGGTGGAAAGCAGTGCTGAGTGCTGGGCCGGGGGGAAGCGAGCCCTGTTTCTTATCATTCCAGCAATTTGTTTGAACAATCCCAAGAAAATCTTCCCAAGGGGGAATCAGCCCCTGGGCACCAGCTGCAGACAATTGCAGCTGCTCTCCCTGCAGCGTGGATTAGCTTTGGCTGGGGATAATGAAGAGAGAAAACAAGATTTTTTTTCCCCTTATTTTAAGGAACAGCTTGCCTTTTTTTCTCCACTTTTCCAGGCTGTTCCTGCTATGGAGACAGCAGCTGGTGGGAAGCTGCTCACTGCAATGCTGGGCGAGGCTCAGCCTTGCTCTCCTCCTGCCACAGCCCTGCCTTTCAACCCCCTGACATCACTTCTGTGCTTGCAGAGAGCTACAAAAAGCATGGTTTTGTGAAGCACACACTTCTGCACGATCCAAAGTCTGCCCTGGCAATAAAACTGCATCTTCCAGCAGGTGAAATGTGGCACAGGCATGGGGCTGGGAAAGCAAGAATGCACCAAATGGGGGATGCATGCAGCACCTTGCCTGTGCTGAGTTTGCTGCGCCCTTGGTGTCATGGCCGAGCAGTCTGCTGTGTCCCCCTAAGTGGCTCCATGTCCTCTTCCCAGCTGCAAACATCCCCAGCCCCATCATAGGGTGGGAACAGCTGGGGGGCACCTCCCAGTACGCCCTGACACAGGAGCACTTGCACGAATGCATGGAATGGCTGAAGATTTCCAACCACTCGGACACCTTTTGATGTGCTGCTTCCCCACCTACAGCTGCATGCAAAGCCCACCGCACCTCACCCACCCCACAAAACCTCCCATCTTTCCATCCCTTTTAAAAGGAGAAAAGAACAGAGAACGCTTAGAAGGACCCAGCAAAGGGCAGGGGAAGAGGCAGGGGTGCTGCCTGCTGCCTTCTGCCTGCTTCTCTGCCACAGAGGGGGCACAAAGCACTCCCCACATTTCCTTTTTGTCTTCCCTTCCTATTCAGTCCCACACCCCAGCCCTGCATGGTTCAGCTTCACCCACCCAAGCCCCTCTTTATGCACTGTGTTTTCTCCAGAAACTTCTATGTATTTTTTTTTTTTTAAGGGAAAAGAGAAAGACCCTCTGAACACACCCACTGCCCGCTGTATCAATGCAGGATTTTCTCCTCTGCCCAACCCCCAGCCATTTCAATTCCTGCTCTCCGGCTCAAAGGGACGAGGATCATTTTTAGGGGGAGCAGAGCCCACCCAGAGCCCCAGCGCTGCTGCAGGAGGAGGGAGGGAGGGAGGGGGGCTGCCCTGCAGCACTGCTTCACCAGCGCCATCAGAGGACCGCTCCCCTGGAGCATCTCCTGATGAAAGAAACACAGGGTGGGGAGCTGGGAGATCGCACAGCAGCGCACCCAGGTTGGGTTTAGGCTTTTTTTTTTTAAAGGGATTTTTAATTCTCCACATCTTTCTTTCCAATATCCATTTAAGCAATATCCATTTAAGCAATCTATAATCTTCACACAACCGAATTGTAGGGAAACGCCATTTGGCATTTCTCTGCATCCAGCTACACCCCATGCACGTTTATTAAAGGGAATAAAAAGAAAGCTGCATCACACTGCAGAAATAGCCGTGAATTGGCAAGCAGCGCCGTCGGATGGTGCAACATAGCAGCAGCCATAGCATAAATAGGCACATTTATCACGGGTGGATCGCTATTAAAATCCAAGGAGCACCCACTGCCTCGCACCAGGGGGTGTGTGCTGGGCGGTGGGGAACAATGCATCCAAAGCAGCACAGGCGAAGGGAAAAAAAAATCAATCAATAATCCAAAAACCTCCATATATATCTATATATATATGAATATAAAGAGAAGAAGGGTAACGAGCAGCCCTACCTGAGACGGTGCTGGCCATGCTGCCGGGTACGGGGAGGCGAGGTCGAAGCGGAGCGCCCGCAGAGCGGGGATGGAGCGGAGGGACGGGCGGATCCGCGGCGGCGGCAATGAGCGGCTCCGGCTCCTCCGGGCGGCTTTGACGGCGGTCCCTCCCCGTCCGCCCGCTGCCAGAACTGCGGAGCCGGGAGGAGGGGGGTGATGGGGAGGGGGGGGGGCGGTGTGGGTGGGTGGGGGGCAGACACACCCAGCTCCGGCAAAAGATGGCCTTCTCCACTGCCTGCCTTTCTTGTCTGCTGCTCTGCTTCCCTTTTATCAGTTGAAAGCAAAAACGAGCAATGCTTTTCTTTTTTTAATTCTCTTTGTTATCTTTATTACTTGCATCTTTTCTCATTTCCTTTCGTTTCATCTCATTCCATTCGTTTCATATATATGTATTTTAATGAAATGGATGGAGCGGCTCTGAGCTCTGCTAATGAGGAGGATGGAGCTCCCAGCCGGAGCCCAAACCCTGCCGCATTCTCAGCCAAACAGGCAGGGAGGTGGGGGTTCCTGATGGGCTCAGTGCTTTTAGGCACAGTTTGTGCACCAGGGCACCAAAGGGGCTGCAGTTAGGGGTGAAAGTGTTGTAAAAGTAGATGCAGAAGAGCAGAACAGAGCATTCCGAATCCAGTGGAACTCTGCTGTCTCCCTATACGCGTGCATTCATTATTATTATTTCTCAGGCATCGGGACATCTTTTCTTCTTCTTCCTTTTCCATTTTCCACCATTTCTCCCCTTTGTTTCTTCTCCTAGAGGCCAGCACATCTGTGCTTTTGCAGCACGTCCCCCAGCCACGCTCAGGACCACAGAAGCACCACATTTTCCCTCAGCTGGGCTTTGCACAGAGCCCTGCAGCCCCCTGCACAGCCCCCGGCTGCAGCCCCCCCAGTGCACTGCAATGCAGGCACTCCCAAGCCCCCCCCAGCAGCTGCAGGGATCCATGGGCTGCTCACGTTGCTGCAACAGAGATGGGAGCTACATGCAATGCCTGCTGAATGCACTGAAAGACTCAAAGCCCTTTCTTCCTATCCTTTCCCCCAGCCTCCGAGCGCCCCATCCCAACACTGTACATCAAATGCAAAGATTTATCACAGAAACAAAAACCTTCAGTCTAATTCAGGATAATATTGGCATTATCCACAATTTTTCCACTCTGTGTTTGGAGCAGGATTTATTTATTTTTTTTAAATCCCAAGTGGACAATTAACTGCTACCTGCATCCATTCGAGGCTTATTTCCCAGCTGTAAATCCCCTGCTTTTTCCTTCGGCTGAATTTCGATGACTTTACAGGTCATCCTGAGGGCTGCAGGCTGAAGTTTCCTATGGTTCATGAGTCCATTTCCCCATTAGCAGGTAAAGACAGCTATCCCAAGCTCACCAAGACTGGAATTCTCCCACTCCATTCAGCGTCAGCTCTGGCTTTGATTCACCCAGGAGGTCAAACAGGGTCTGCCTACCCCTTGCAATGTTCTGAAGCTTCCAGACATCAATTGCATGAGTTTTCTTCCTTTTATTTAGAAAAAGGCACAGAACACTTCCAAGGCACATGTCCCATTGGAGCAAGTGGTTATGCCACACAGCATACACTTCAGCTCCAGTACTGATGGCACTTCCCAGATGACCTGACACATCAATTCAATATAATTAATGCTGGATCCATCTCTTACACTGGGTGATCGTTCTTCCTTATTTTAAATGTCTTTACAAGTTCTATTTTTCCATGGTGCTGCAATACAGGGCAATAACACATTGCCTGGCAATAGCATGAGACCTACCTGTCCTGTTTGCAGTCTCAAGCTGGGAGAAGCTGTCTCAGTTGGCATGAAATAATAAATGTTCCACACTGGGCAGCCATCAGCCCCTTGCAATTGTTAACTAATACAAGAAATCCACGACAACATCAGCATTAAATCAAGAAAATGTTTCCTTGAAGGCAAGGAAACAACGGGGTTATTCTGTTTCCTCTTCATAACCACTGTGCACTTGAGAAATGAGGCCACGTAGTACAGAGGGATGGGGTCAGGGAGAAGGGTTGTGCTACTTCAGTCATGTAAAGGTGCAAAGCAAGCTGCGGATTCAGGTCACCTCTGGGTGCTCAGCTGCAACTGCAGCACACATGCAGAAGTTAGCAGTACAAAGCTGGAGGGCTGAGCACCCACAGATGAGAAAGGGCAAATTTGGAGCATGTGAAGATGCAAGCTCTGGTCCTGGATTGCTGTACAGCTTCCACCAAAGCATTAATCCCATCTGCTTCAGCTTCTTCATCTGTAAAATGGGTGTTCACTTATTTTTCTAATGACAGAATGACTGTGTGAAAAGTCTGAGTGTGTCAAGGAGGAAAGCTGTTGTTCTTCTGTTACCCAACAGGGAAAAGACATCAAGGCTCTGGGTTACCTGGATTCAAAAGATCCAAACAATTATGTGGCCAAACAAAAGTTTTAGATGGTTGCTATGGGAGCCATCACACATGCTCAGAAGGACAATGAATGGCAACCTAATCATCTCCTGTATGAAAGGAGAAAAATATCCTTCCTACAAACAGCAGCAATTTCACAGGCAGTTGATGCTGCTCTTTGAAGCCTCCTCCCATTCCTCAAGATTCTCACTTGACTGGGAAGAGAAATCCCACATAGGTGGCCTGTGAGCAAAACTACAGGTGGTGCACCTCGTGCTTCTGCTCTGCACAAGCCTTCTGCTGGCACGAGGCCCTGCAGTTCCCTTCAGTCGCCCTCACACCCCCTTCCCTGTGAAGTTTGAGAATCGTCTTTTTTAAGGTTTCTCCTTTGTGTGTTTTTCTCCCCTCGAAGGCACCGCTTCAAATGAAAGATGGTTCATCCAAAAATCAACACCCACCGACCCGAGCGCGCAGTGAGGAAAACTCAGCTGGCTGCACGTCTTCCTGTCTTGGTTTATCATCCAACGAGTGTTAGATAGGGACTGGGCCGCCAAGTAACCGTGCTGATCTGTTTTGTTCTTCAGAACCTTCCTATCCTCTCTCTTTCTTCCTCTTCAAAGTTTTGCCTTGAAAGAACGGAGGGAGCTGGGAACCAGAACGAAAGTCCAGGCATAAGACAAATTCTTGTGCTTATTGTGTTTGTGTCACAACATAAAACAGATGTCCCAGCTTCAGTGAACCCCCACAGTTCTTCATGAGAAACAAATCCCTCCCTTGAGAGATTTTGCTCTCTGATTTTAGAATACTCAGGTGCAGCAATGAGAGGCTCGCCAGTGCTGGCACTGCAGAGTTGGTCAAGTAAGGTAAATGGTGCAGAGACCCAATCCTCCAGAAGGATAAGGAGCCCTCAGCCAGTGCTGACTCACACGGCCCGGACAACAGCGCTGCTGACTCACACTCCTTTTTTGGGTTTGGTAGCCTTCCAGCTCTTCTCTAAAAGTAACATTGCTTCAATCAACACTACCTAAATAACCCTAAGAATAATCTGATTTGATATAGTGCTGCTGTTATTCTTCTTTGGTGTAGGAAAGTTATAATGACAGAAAATTCCACGTATTTGTGATCATTTTTAAACCTTTATTCTCCATTATAAACTTACTGCTCGCTCTCACGGTGTTTCAGTTTTAATAAGTCATTTCTTTTGCAGCATACTCTTGCACGATGAATATCGAGTTAGAGCTCTCTGGCACACTCAGAAACAGGTGCAAAATAAATTGTTACATTTTGTGTGGAGCACCACAAAGCACAGAAGGAATAACTCAAATCTCTCCAGCCCATTAGCTGCAGTTAAAGACAGTTTACAAGCCAGGCAAGTTCAGCTCAAGGAGTTTGAAGACTGGCAAGCAAAACAGCCACAGAAGTAAACTCCCCTAGCTGAACACAGAATATACCAGAAGTTTGAGATCAGGTTATACAACAGACTCACATTTAACGTCTGTTAAGTATTTGAACACCTCTACATGCAAACGTTACCCCCTGCAGTTTGCTAGGAGATATTTGACAAGATACAGTAAATTAGACCACATCCTGTTCTGCATCTTCACAGCAACTAACAGCGTGGGATGCTGCAACAACACAGGGAGATGCATCTGAAACATTTTTTTCCTCCTCATGTAAGCACTTAAAATACAGCTCAGTGAAATTTGGGGATCCAGGTAAACCACACCTGCCCATTTATTACAAGAGCTGCTGGAATCTTACACATGGAGATCCCAGCTCAGGGCTGGTTGTGGCACATGAGGTTTGAGGGGCTGCAGCCTCCAGGCAGCTCCTGGCCACGTGCACCAGTGACAGGAGACTGAAGGCAGGCAGAAGGGGAGCAAAAGGAGAACAAAGGAGCAGCACGTTCACCCTTAGCAAGACAGCTGCCAAAATTCACTACTGTTCTTACTGCAGAAGCCAAGAGGCCCAACAAAATGAAAGAGACAATTCCTTTATCTACGGGGCAGGCTGACTCCACAGCAAACCCTGTGCTACGTGGCTGGTCTGTGCAGGGTGCCAGATGTGCAGGGCAAAAAGCAGCCCCAGAGAGAAACCTCAGCCATCCCCATCATGCTGAGCCCATAACAAGGCGAAGAGCTGCTCCAGCCACTACCAACACACCGGAAGGGCACAGTCCAGGGGGCACAGGCTGAGAGAAGCAGCTTCTTGGCCCCTTTTAGCGACCGACCTGCTGTCTCCCAGTGCCTGAACCGCACGGTGGCTGAGCAGGGAGGAGAAGCCCCTCTCAGGCTCAGGCCCTGCTGCCCTTGAGGACCAAACCACTATTAGGGCTCGGCTCCTCACAGCCTGCAGCTCCCAGGACCTCCACAACAGATCACAGGAGACGCACAGAACCTCCAGCCCCACTCGCTCGCCCCTGGTCCAGCCAGGACTCAACGCGGCCTGCTCAGAGCCCCGCCGCGGCCTACACAGGCCTCGTTTCCTGGGCAACGCCGGAAGTCTCGCGAGGACATGCGCCGGAAGTTACGCCACGCGAGTGGGGCGGGGTGGGCGCGTGACACGGAGCGGGGATTCCGAACGGCGGAGCGGAAGGTTGGGGGGGGGCAGCGTTACTGCGAGCGGGGCCCGGACAGGAGGGGGGGCGGGTTGGGACGGCCTTGAACCGGCTTTGAACGGCCTTTCCACGTCGGTCTCCGGGTTCTTACCGACTGCTAACGGCGCGCTCCGTTGCAGGGATCGGTCGGCAGCGATGCCCAGGATCACGCTGAGGGGCGTGACGGTGGATTTCCCTTTCCAGCCCTACGAATGCCAGGAGACGTACATGGCCAAAGTGCTCGAGTGTCTGCAGACGGTGAGACCGCCGAGCGCAGCCCCGCCGTGCCCGCCGCCCGCGTCCCTCTGTGCCGCATCCCCACGGCTTCAGGGATGGTGAACCCCCGCCCCCTGTTGCGAGAGGAAATGGTTCCTAATGCCCAACCTCACCCTCTCCTGGTGCGCCGTGAGGCCATCGCCTCTCATCCTGTTGTGTTATCTGGGAGCAGAGGCTTTTTAGATGAGATGTTGTGCGTTGTGGTTCCTCTTACTCTGGGCTTTAGACTGAGCACGCTAAGTTGGTTAGAGGGTCCTCCAGGTCATGCTTTCAGAATCATAGAATCACAAGGTTGGAAACGACCTGCAAGACCATCTGGTCCAACCACCCTCCCATTAGCACTGCTACCACAAGCACTAAACCATATCTTCATAGAATCATAGAATCACCAAGGTTGGAAAAGACCTAAAAGATCATCCAGTCCAACCGTTCACCTATTCCCAATAGCTCCCACTAAACCACGTCCCTCAACACAACATCCAGCCTTTCCTTGAACACCCCCAGGGTCGGTGACTCCACCACCTCCCTGGGCATCCATTGCAGTGCCTGACCACTCTCTGAGAGGAAAAGCTCTTTCTTATGTCTAACCTACACCTCTGGTACAACTTGTGGCCATTTCCTCGGGTTTGTTTGTTTGCTGAGGAGAAGAGGCTGAACCCCTCCTCATCACAACCTCCCGTCAGGAAGTTGTGGAGAGCAATGAGGTCTCCTCTGAGCTTCCTCTTCTCCAGACTAAACAATCCCAGCTTATAAACTTTTATATTGATACATATTTTTCTGTTGTATGAGAAAGCACAGCCCTATGCAGTTGCTCTGGCTGAACCTCTAAATTACCCATTTTTCCCTTATTCCTTTTATTTCTCTTCAATAAAGAAAGTAAACGGCATTCTAGAGAGCCCTACAGGAACAGGAAAGACCCTATGCCTGCTCTGTTCCACTCTGGCCTGGAGGGAACATTTCAAAGATACCATCTCAGCCCGCAAAATTGCACAGCGTATGAATGGAGTCGAACTCTTCCCTGACAGACCCATGTCTTCCTGGGGCAATGCTGCCACAGATGGTGACATCCCAAGTGAGTTCTTTGATTTTTATACTCAGTGGGAGTGATGCAGGAATGTTAATGAACACTTGATTTTATTTATGTATTTTTAATTTTTTTTTTGGAGTATTAAAAGTGCACTTAGCTTGTTTTTGTGTGTGAGTACTTGTGTGACAAAATCTTGCTGTCTCTACAAGGCAAATCATTGCCATAGCACCAGCTGGGAAAGGAAACTAATAATATCCCATGTTCTTCTTGTTGTGCTAATAGTGGTTTTCTGCTCTTTTTTTCCCCTCTATTTGACAGCATATTACACAGACATTCCTAAAATAATTTATGCATCCAGAACTCACTCTCAGCTTACGCAGGTCATTAACGAATTAAAGAACACAGTCTACAGGTAAATATGATTTAGGATGGTGCTCCCATTTAAAGAAAAGGTGGAGGAAAATACTGTTCTAGTTGCTGTCTGAATTTATGTCTGTATAAATGTATGAAGGTATAGAAAACTGGTACTGAAATCTAGTTCTCTTAATGTGCATGTGCACAACCTGGAGTTCTTCATTGTTGTTTTTTTTTTCCTTCACTTGTAGAATTTCCTGAATTCAGTCTGGTTTAGGTTCTTTATTTCACACATTTATTTCACACAAATTCCTTGCTTCACTTCTTGTCATAATCTTATTCATGTAAGAATGGCAGCTGCCTCTCGAGAAGCTTGCAGTAGGTGGCAGCCCCAGCTTATCTGGCTGATCTGTCATAACAAAACCCAGATTTTCTACAGCATGATGTAAGCTGCTACTCATTACCTCCCACTGTTCTTGGGAGAAGTGTAGTACTAGGAAGCCTATCTGTGGCTGCTGTAAACAGACTAACTCCTTGGTTATGATTCTGGCCTGTTTTTATGCTCATCCATTTCTCATGAACTTCTCGTTATTTGAGATATTAAGCCCCACGTAGGTTTGTTCAACTGCGTTCTTTCTTGCTGTATTTTTAACACCAGGTTTGTATATTCTGTTTGAACAGGCCAAAGATATGTGTTTTGGGTTCCAGAGAGCAGCTTTGCATCAATCCTGAAGTGAAACGACAGGAGAGTAACCACATGCAGGTGAGAACAGAGCCTTGAAAATGTGTAACAAGAACATGCCAGGCTGTTCTTTATTTTGACATAAAATGTGTAGTTCTTAAGCTTGACGTTGCTTTATCAGTGCTTTATCACTGGAGGCTGTAATGAAAGATACTCATTTTTTTCATGAGTTTTGTGGAACTTGCCATATCTATTTTAGTGCAAAATTTAATTTGGCATTTTTGGTAGCATTTTCCATTTGAAGGAGGTTGTGATTGCACAGAAGATGAGGGGCGATTAATAGTTTACAGTTTATTCAGGTCTGCACTTCAATGTTTTTCAATGGCAACAACCATTTAAAAATAATGCTTCAATGATTGCTTTACCTGTGATCTTTGAGTGATGTCAAAGACTGTAGTAGTAAAATATAAGCAAATTTCCTTCGAACATGTGAGTTCTGTGCCACTCACACACACAGTGTAACCTCTGGGGAACAGAAGGATGCCTGATTTTAAAACTGGAGAACCCTGGCCTGTGTTTATTCATTAGGTGGCATTATGGATAGTGGATAACTCTTGATCTCTTAGCTCACTTCACAGTGCTTGACAAGCTGTGCTAAAAAGGGCTTTATTTTGCAGATCTATATGTGCCGAAAGAAAGTGATGGCTCGTGCTTGTCACTTCTATAACAATGTGGAAGGTGAGTTTGGCTGTGGAAATAAAGCCCCATTTGTTGGAACTGTCTGCTAGGCAGGTGGAGAAGTCTGAAAGAGCAGGCAGAGTCTCTGTGTGCATCTGCATGTGGTGTGCATATATGTGTGTGTGTGCTGTGTCTGCATTCATGTTTTTTGAGACCAAGATGTTAAGAAGTGGATGAGTGTGATGAGCAGGGTAGCAGGAAGTCCTGGTGGGGCACCTTCACTTAAGCCTCTGGTTGTAATGTTATAACTGTTCACAGAGAAGTCTACAGAGAAAGGACTGATGGATTCAATCATGGATATTGAAGATTTGGTTAAAAATGGAAGCAAGCACAGGTAGATGTTCTCTGATCTTGCTCCTTCTTACCAGAATTTTAATTCTTGCTTGAGTAGAGGCTTCCAATGTCATATGATGGGACAAACATTGCAGTTTAGTTCCAGATTTAAGAGAATTATATGACTGATTTATTGAGATAAAGTAGCCTAGCCCAGCATTTACTTCTTGCCTACGGGTTTAAAAGTATAATGCAGCAAAGAGTAACACTCTTTCTCATTTGAATTCTTTTTTTCTTTGTTCAGCTGAGCTACGTGCATCGATGGGGATATTTTCTACACTTTATTACGTGTTGCATGGATAGAGCTATTTGCCTGAAAAATCAAACACGTCAGTTCCAATTCATTAGGAAATTGACTAGAAGCCACTGAGAGCATGAAACACAGTACATGAATGATGAATGCACTCTTAATATTTCTGCAACTATGACTTTATAACCTGTGCTACTTTTTTTTTTAAACAGAGCTTGTCCTTATTATCTGTCTCGAAGCCTGAAGCAGCAGGCAGATATTATTTTTATGCCTTACAACTATTTATTGGATGCAAAGGTAGTGGATCTTTGTTTTTAAATACAATCTTCTTATTTTTATTTCAGGTTGACTTTTAGTGGGTGAGCTGTTGAGAGCAGATGCACAGCAAGGAAGTGTCGTGTGTGCTGTGCTTCAGAAACAATCAAAACTTGTTTCAAGTTCAGAGTCAGGGGAGGCCCTTTTGTGGTTCTCTCTGTTCAGTTCTACTTTCCCACAGTTAACAAATATTTTCTGTGTTGTTTCCTTTGAGGTCTTGCTCAAATCAGCTTTGCAGAATATGATGTCTTTGTCTTCTGGTTATATTTAACTCCTGAAATGAAACCATCAGTAGCATACTTTGCAGTGGCTTTGCACGTGTTTTGTGAATCTTTTGCTTCTGCAGTGACCAGCATGGCTTGTAGGATGAATGTGAGCCTTTCCATAGAGATTGGACAGCTCTTGTACATAGCTGCTGGTTTTAGAAAAAGCTGCTGCAATAAATTGTCAGTGTTTCACAGACAAAAACTTTGCTGAGGAAACAGATCTGCTAACATCTTCTTGCAACCTGTTGTTATTCATGAATTGTAGTAGAAGCTGGATTAAGTTCCATTACTGCAAGAGGCAAAAAGACCAAATGCTTAATAAATCTAACCAAAACCTCTGACCACCTTAAGCAGGGAAGCATTTTGAAGTTAGCAGATATTTTGTTGCTGAGGATGTCCTCAGAGCATCAGCTCACAGCACAGATGTCACAAGAAGAGATTTGCTAAAATAAAACCAAAAAGCAAACAACACAAAAGTAATCCACAAGCTAAATCTCCCTGGTTTACACCTCACTCCTCCCAAGTCCCTGTTGGCAAAAATGATGAGTGAGATTAATTCTGATAAACCTGTAAGTCCCAGTATGGTAGAAATGTTTTCTTGAATACAGTATCAGTTGTAGTCTCCATAAGTGTTCCCTCATTCTCTTTCTCATCTCTAGAGCCGACGAGCTCACAACATAGAGCTGAAGGGGACTGTGATAATACTTGATGAAGCTCACAATGTGGTAGGTTGTTTCTGTTCTGTTGCCATTTCTCAAACATCATCCAAAACGAAATACAGACCAGTATCGTATAACAAGTGATCTGTAAACTCTGCACCCAACTGTGTCCTTTGTCAGTGTTGTTTATCGTGGTCGTATGATCACTGATGCAATGTCTGTTAAGACCTAAAGAGATTTTGATGACTGATTTGCTGCCTGATGGATATGATACCATTTTTGATAATGCCAAAAAAAAAAAAGGAGGTGGTGTTTAGCAAACATCTTCTGTGTTCCAGAAAAAAAGATGCCCAGTGTAAGTCAAAGTCTTAAGGTATTTGAAAATGTCCTCCAGCCTGAGCTTGGAGAACAGAAAGGAAGTCAAGTCTGTTCATCTACACGTTATCATCTGTGAAACCACCTGACCAAATAACACCTTGTACAGTCTAAATAATGCTTCCATCCCTTGATGTTTTAGGAAAGACTGTGTGAAGAGTCATCTTCTTTTGACCTGACAGCCTACGATTTGGCTTCAGCAATTGATGTTATAAATGTAGTACTGGAAGAACAAGCCAAAGTAGTTCAACAGAATGAAGTAAATGCTGAATTCAATATGGAGAGCATCAGTTCAGGTGTGTTGGCAACTACAAACTGCTGTTTTACTGGGAAATATAACTAGAAACTAAATCTCTAGGTAAGTGACTGGTAATTAATAATGTCAGACAAACACAAAGTCTTTGGCCAAACCAATGTAAAATGCCATGTGAATGGTAACTGTTGAGTCACAGCCTGAACCACTGATTGAGCACCTGGGGAAAGGACCTGGTCAGTCATTAGAGCAATTAGAGGTGAAGGCAATTCAGCTGTGAGACAGGCAGGGGTCGAGCCTGGCTGCATCTTAGGCCTCATTTAAGGGCTGACTGCCCCTGGGGAAGGACCTGTGGTTAGAGATCCCTCCTTTTGTGGGATTTTCCCTGTGAGGCTGGTTGTCGGAGACAGGTGAGCACTTTTTCTTAGTAGCACCTTTTCTTTGCACTAGGCCCTTTGTCATTACACTTCCTGTATCACTCTTCCATTGCATTGAGCTTTCTGATTGTTACAGTCGTGAAAGGGAACAGCAAATGGAATACAGAAAATGTTTTTCTCGTGTTCATAGTGCTAACTTCCACACTAATAGTTTCTGAGAAGGCTTGAAGAAACTGGATATGAAATGAAACAGATGTGAAACACACTCCTTAAAATCTTTCTTTTCTTCAATAGGGCTGAACATGGAACTTGAAGATATAGCGAAGATAAAGAGTAAGGTTCTTTTGATTTATTTTTTGTTTGTTTTGTTGTTAAAAGTTGTTATTGTAACTATTTCAAAAAGCTACTGGTCAGCATCTGGGTAATCAGATTCATCTGATGTTGTTGTTAACAACTGAGTCATTCATAGAAGTCTCTGGTTTTCATAGAGTCTTGTGGAATGTTTAGTTGCAGTTACTTCCCTGGAAGGTGAGACTTGGCAGATAAATGCATCCCTTGTCTCTC
This sequence comes from Tympanuchus pallidicinctus, assembly GCF_026119805.1. NCBI lineage: Eukaryota > Metazoa > Chordata > Aves > Galliformes > Phasianidae > Tympanuchus > Tympanuchus pallidicinctus. The sequence continues at coordinate 4,221,267 of NW_026294722.1, forward strand.
TGCCAGAAGTTCCTTCACTTTGCAGTGTTGTCAATGTGCTGCCCATGTATTGGTTGCATCATTCTGCTGTAAAAGGTGATGCTGTGTAGTGATTGTCTCAAGGGCTTGAGATGTCTGTTTGCAAAGCGTTTCCAAGAACTTTCTCCATCTATAGAGAAGAGTTTAGTATTTAGTTAGCAACTGTATTTTGTGAGTACCACAGATTTAATCTAAGAGGTCATGGGTTGAGGCCATAGGATTTGTTAAAGTTTAATACAAATATTTAGAGGTGATGCCAAAGAAATTGGCTTGAATCCTTTTAGCTTGTTTACGGGATCAAGAAAGCAGCTAAATTGCTGTCCTTGATGGCAGCTTTTGCAATAGATTGCATTTGAAAAAGGGATTCAGATGAGTTCCTGGAGTGAGTTTCTATGAACTATAACTATTTTTCTTTTTGGTTCCATTAAGAAATTCTTCTTCAGCTAGAAAGTGCAATTGATGCAGTGGAGCTGCCACCAAATGACAGTGGAGTCACCAAAGATGGAAGGTAAATTTCTTCTCATGAACGCATTTGCGTGTTAGGAGGAGTTCTAAACCTAGGTTAAATTGAGTCTGGTGTGAGCTTTTTGCTTATGAATGTACTTCTGTGTGCTCGCAGAACAAACCTGCAGTGGGACAAGAAATATGTCACTGTGTGAAGGATTTCTCAGTGGCTCTCAGGGTTAGTAGTAATATTCTGGTTCCTGGGAATAGCACTCATTCAATGTTGCAGCTCTTTTTCAATCACCTTATGTAGCAATCATTATTTTTGATGGGAAATATTTACATTCCCATCATTTTTTCTTTCTTACTGAGTTGAGAATGTTTTGCAACTGAATGGTGAAATTGTTGCTGTGAAAGAGTAGTAGCAGTTGTTGTGTCTGTGTGATGGTTTACTGTGTTTACCCACGTGTGCTTCTTTTTCTTCTGAATTGCAGCTTCATCTTTGAACTGTTTGCAAAGGCCCAAATAACGTTTCAAACCAAAGCCTCACTCCTGGAGTCACTAGAGCAGATTTTACAGTTTCTTTCAGGCCGTAAGTCTGTAAATTTATCAGTTCTTTCACTTGGACTTTTTCTCTAATGTGAGTAATTGGAAGCTTGCAGTGTTCTGGGGGAAGTGGAGAAAGGCATCTTTGAATTTAACACTTAAAATAAAACGGTCTGACCCTGAGAAACAGTGTAATTTTGTTGCTAGGCCCTCTGTTGGGAAACACTGTCCATCCATGAACCAGAATTTATTGTAAGAACCAACGTTGTGTCAAAACCTGAGCATTTACTGCTGTGTATGCACATGTGCACACCTCGAGGTGTGCACATCACACTATGCACATCACACTATTCTTCTACAAAACAAGAAGGAATGTGTGAGGAGAGCTTGCTGGCACTTCTACTGATGGTGCTTTTTGTGTGTTGAGCTATTCCTGGCTCGTGGATTTCTGAGATAGCAATGTTGGGAGTTGCTTGATGATCTTTTCTAGGTTTAACGAGGTTCTGTTCTTGTGTCCATCAGCATCTTGTTCTTAATTGGCTCTTCTGCAAGGAAGCAGGTGCAACTTTGACATGTACTAAGAAAATAATTTGTCACGTCTGCTTAACAGCTCATTCTCATTAGCTTGCTCTTCAGTGAAAGCAATGAAAAGAGCACGGAACATAGACATGGAATATATAATTTCTGCAAATGCATTCTTTGTGGGCAAATCTGCCCTTCCTTTTTCCCCCCCAGCATCCTTCTCTGGCTTAATAAATGCCATTTCCATGGTCAAGTTCTCATTGTCAGTGTATTTCATATGCTGTTTTATTTGCTCCTGCTTTAAGCGTGGGATGATTGCAAGGGGCTCTTAGAGCTGTAGCAAAGGTTGCTTTTGTCTCTGAGTAATGGGTTACACAAACAATTTCCTGCTTTCATAAGCCTGATGTTAGTTGTCTGAGCTCTTGAAAATATAACCGTGTAGCTTAAGCATGCTTATCTTCTGCCTTTATTACCTCCTTCCCAGTTTTTAATGTAGAAGAGCCTGAAGAAGTTGATGTTACAGCTTCTTAATGCATCAGAAACATGGAACTTATCTTGGAATGCCAGTTTTATATTTCTCCTTCCATCTTGAATAATGATGAGAACTTGAAATAACTCATTTCTGTTTCAGATAACGTTTCCAAATGATGCTTGCAGGGTGTTGTGCTGTTCAGGTGTGCATACACAGCAATACACATGTTTCTATTGTAAAAGTAATGGTTTTGTTCTTCTTTGTAGGCACTGGGATATTTATTAATACCTCAGGATTGCATAAACTCTCAGATATTATCCAGGTAAATAATTAGTGCAGCTGCTGCAGGTGCCTGAAATATAGAAGAGTTGGCTTAAAAAGCATTCAGTGTCACTGGAGGGAACCATTTTTTTCTCTTTTAATTGCATATATATTTGTGCATTGATGGAAACATACAGGTTTAGAGGAGAAAGCTGCTGCCTAATGAGACAGCCTACTTTGATTTTTGACCCTGGTTGTTATTTTGTAGGTTTGATGTCCTGTTTGGTGAGCTAGGTTGAACTTGGTCTGGGTTTAGCCTCCACCAGGTGGAGCTGGGTCATTGGGCTGTGCACATTTGAGATCAGTGTGTGGGAATGTGAGGCCTCAAAAAAAGAGACAGGTTAAGTTTAAAGAAAAAAAGCAACATTACTTTTTTCATTTAATGATTAAGTCAGGAGATCTTGTAAAATAAAAATCCTTTTTGTGCCACAGGAACTGAACTTAACACTGGAAGTGTGTGGGCATCCATGTGTTGCTGGCAGTATTCTCACTGCTGTGCATTTACAAAACATTCTGAGAATCTGGGCCTCATAGAATAAGAGGGTACAGTGGGCCTGAAGTTCAATTTCTGGCTTCCCTCTGAAGCTGACCTGAGTTCTGGTGGACTTGGATGATACTCAAATATGGAGTAGCAACATTTGGAGAGCTTAATGTTCGAACAGATAGCATCTTAGCTGTACCATTACACATCTGGAAATCTGCCATTTGGGATATATACACCCATGTGGAGCACAGCTGTATTCTCAGAACTTGGTGATTTTTGAAACCTGTATCTGTCTGAGTCACCAGGGATGGCTGGGTTGAATTGGATCTTTTCCCAACAGTGAACTAAGACAACTATTTGTGCCTCTTCTGGATCATAAGGGTCATTCTTTGTCAGTCTTTAATAGATAGATCAGTTTTAATGTATGTTGCTGGTTGCTTTTCTTGGTTTTACCTGGCATGGGTTGTGGTGTTCTGTTCTGGTTGTTGTTGCTATGGGTTGGTTCTTCTTTATGAAGAATTGCATCAGTGGCTGAATGATAAGAAAACCCCCAAGTATGGAGACTGGCAATGGGTGGCAGTGTTCAGTCTCTAGCTCACAGTCAATGTCTTCCGTGGTAAAATCCAGCAATTCCTTCTTATAGTTCCTTCAACAGTCAATTTGACAGCTTTTTTTTTTTTTCCCTTTAATTACTCATCACTTTTTTGATTATTTTTGTTTTCTTTTTAGGAGAATACTTACCCAAATCCTGTTTGCACACCCTGTCCCTGACTCCTTTTCAGAAATGTGTTTTTCCAGGAATTGTGCTTCTGTTTTCTTCTCACTACTGGAGAACATCTTTCTTGTTAACTAGCTGATATTCCTGTGAGCTCAAGAATTCATTTTAAATGTCTGAAGAAATTTTGTTTAGAAAAATTAGCAGGGTTTATAAATATTTGAGAACCACAGCTGGTTTCATGGAAAGCTGCATGTTTGAAACTGCATCCCTTTTAGCCACGAGGCATCAAGTACAGGAAAGGGAAGGAAGCGCAATTCTGTGTGGGGTTTCTAGAAGCTTTTCATGTGAGGTGTGGACAAACAAATGCAATTACAACTTGATTGTTTTCTCCAGGCAGTGTTATTAGGGTAGGATACCACAGCTGGGATTTTCAGCTCAGGGAATTCCAAAAGTTCTTGCACACACAGTTGTGGCTCTCTGTGATCTCATGACCACGCCGTGTGCTTGTGCTCTTGAGCAACCAGGAGTCAGGTATGGTGTGAATGGTGAAGCTACCACTGATAGAATTTGAATATATTTAGATTCTGGCTTGTATTGTTTGGAGCAATGAGGAGGACCAGTGGTTAGCAAGAACTGCCTGTAAAAATGTGTTTGTTCAAAACTTATTGAATCGAAGGGGCAAGGAGATATATTTAAGGGTATCTCCACAGTGAATTTTCTGGAAACACTTCTCAGTGCCAAGGTATGTTAATTTTGTTGATAACTGTTTAATCTTTGCATGTCGTTATGTTGTTTCTTCTAGACTGTATTCAACATTGATCCTCCAGAAGACACAACAGGTTTTGTGCCACCTCAGTCGATATCCAGGTATTATAAGGTATGAAATGCTTTCTGTTCTGCTTATTTCCTAGATAGCATTTAATGTCTGTGCTTATGTATTCTAGACTGAGAGGGATGTGGATAGTATAGCAAATTGTGGTGTTGATTACTACAGGATTATGTAACTTCCTCCAGGAAAAGAAGAGGAGTAATTAAATTAGATTGCCCAGAAAGAAGGGGACTTGTGCAGTAATTTATTGAGGAACTTCTTTTTTTAATTCTAAAACGTAAGAAGGGAAGTGCAGAAAATGTGAATTATTGCAAATGTTGCAGTTCTACAGGAAGTGTTGTGTTCTCCTGGCAAACTCATCTTTTGTATTGCTCGGATTTTGTAGTTCTGTTTGTGAAGCAGTTCTTCACGAGGCTTAAGTGAAATTTCAGGGCCACCATTGAAATGCTGCTTCCATAAACTGATTGAAAATGGATGGTTGAATTATTATATTCTGCTTTGCTCCTTGTTAAATGCACTGGAAACAAAACATGAAAGGCAGATAGGAAGTTATACAACCTCAGCATCACTATAAAATGATGTTAATTGTGCTCCTTATCAGGAGCTGGCTTTTGGGGGTTGGGGTGCAGTGCACATTCACTTCTGCAGCAGTCTCTAGGAGCATTGCTCTTATTTTCCTTCAGGTACACATTCATCTGGATAACGGTAATCAGAAGAAGAAGAAGGAAAGGACAGATCTCTGGGATTCATCAGCTGTGAAAAAGCAAGGTACAGAGCTCACACTTGGGTTCATGCAAAAGCTGGGCTGAACCCAACTCAGCTCCTGTCTTGTTAAAGAGAGCTGGATGTCCTTTATTGAAGCCTTCTTAGTACGATGCTTTCCAAGGATCTTTGTAAATACCTTGCCTCATAAATGTCTACTTAATTATTCATCTAAATGCTGTTAGGAATATCAGTATTTGTTTCACAGAAGTCATTTTGTTAAGGACTAAAGCAATGTTTTTCAAAGAATGCTTTCCCTCAATTTTAGTGTTTGTTTCACATAATGTCCCCATGAATGTTTCCACAAAATACATATTCCCTTTGCTGTTCTGAGCAGCAGGACGTGCTGTTTGTTACTCTGCATCCATTGTTTTCCTGGGATATTGCTCCATCAGAATATCAAGTTACAGGAATAATTGTGAGTGGGTTTTGTTAAGTGTGCAGGGAAAGGCTAGCAGAAGCACCAGATTTATTGCATAATTGGAGGATTTGTAAGTAAAAATAATACAAAGCAGTCACAACGTTCTTCTGTGATGTAGCAAACATATGGATGTATCTGCTTCTAAAATAGAAACTGTTTGCAAGTACCTATGCAGCAGTCCAGCAATATCTTGAGACTTGCACCATATATAAACCTGGCAGAGGCTGGAGGTGACTGATCAGATCTCCAGTTTCTCTGTAGTTGTGTGGCATGTTTTATGGAAATACTGCAGAGCTCTTAAGAAAAGCTGTTTTCAAGGGGTTTTGCAGAAATAATTTAGTTGAGCATAATTATCTACGAACTGTGATTAGTGAGGATTTAAGTGACGTAGCCTGAGATAGCTGATGAGATTACTTCCAACGTAATTCATTCCATGATTCTATGGTAATAGAATCTACTTAAAGGTATGACTGAGCAATGGCATCTTAAATTGTTTTGAGTAGTCATAATAAATTGGAAGGATGAAAGCACAACACACGTACACCTGGGATTTCAGCTTCATATGCCAAGATGTTTTAGTTTTAGAAGTTCAGATGCTGCTACATGGTAGTCATATCCTATTTTTCCCCTATACAGTGTGCCTTCTTATTGTTTTCTCTTTATTTGGTGCAGGAAAAACCTTAAGCTATTGGTGTTTCAGCCCTGGATATAGCATGCACGAGCTTGTTCGACAGGGAGTCAGGACAATTATCCTTACCAGTGGGACTCTCTCTCCTCTCTCATCATTTACAATGGAAATGCAGATGTAAGTGTCTGGGTATGTGAACAGTGGCATTATTGAAAATTCAGTGTGTTTTTTGTTTTATCTCAGATCTAATTGAGTGTTCTGGACTGGTAGCTAGTAGAGAATCATAGAGGGCTTATGACTTCAGTCTCATCTTTGTGTTTCTTCAGCCCTTTTCCTGTTCTCTTGGAGAATCCTCATGTTATTGATAAACGCCAGCTCTGGGTTGGAATCATTCCCAAAGGACCTGATGGAGCTGTGCTCAATTCTACTTATGAGAGAAGGTAATGAACTTCTGTATGGAATTCTGCTTTGAAACCTTTGGTTCTCACATCTTGAGTTCTGAAGAAATCAGTGGTCTCTGCAGTTCTTTTCATGGGTAAACACTGGATGGATAAAAACGGATAACAATACCCTTTTAACCACTACTGTAGGAAGTTGAGAAGTAGAGGGCTGGAAGGAAGTGAGTATCAGGGCACTGAGTGCAGTAACAGCCCTTAGTGCCCCTGACTGGCCTCACGTGGGAAATCCCCCGCAGATCAGAGGTGAAGCCTTTTCATCTGGGAAGTGAGCTCAAGAGTTGCACTTGCTGTAGAAGTGTCTCCAGCTCTGTTGTAACCACACCTGGCCATCAGCCATACTGATCTGACCCTGACTTGCTGACTGATCCCTGTCCATGACTTTATCTGACAGTCTGGGACTCATGGTTGAACCTGACTGCTGTCTCTGAGTCTTTTCTACTTGCTTACTCTGTTGATGTGGCAGGTCCCCTCCTTCAGGTCATCCTCAGGTCCCACCTCCCTTCACATTGCAGAGCAGTCTGCCTGTGCTGCCACAGACCCTCATCCTCAGTTTGCTGGAAGCTCAGTTGACTCAAAACATGCCTGGCCTTTGTAACAAAAACCTTTGTGCTCCAAGATTGTCATCACAGTTGGCCTGCCTTTCACCTCTGCGTTGCCTTCTTAAGGAAAACATATCCAAATCTTTAGTTGTCTTTCTTTTCTCTGGTCTTTCATATTTTTTTCTCTTTTTATTCTTTCTGCTTTTTCTGTAGAAGAGATAAAAGTAGTGCCAGCAAGGATTGCTAAAACACATAAGTTCATTATATATAGACTTTTGTTCCCTAATAGGTTGTTCTCAATGAGATCTCAGCATATTATTTTAAGAGGCATTTTCATGCTGTGTTGCACCTCACAAATGTTTCTGTGCTTACCAATTCTCTGAAGGTACTAAAGAGTGCCAGTGCCTTTGTGCCACTGTTGTTTTAGATCCCAGTCCTTCTGTGGTGCTTTGAAATGAGGATATCCTTGTGTATATGTACGTTTTCTTCCTCATTGTTGATGTTGGCTCTTCCAGTTTCAGCATTATTTCTGTACCTCTAGCTGAGAATCACAGAATGTTGCCTGCTTGCTGGCCCACCCTTGTTCAGCAATACAGAACGATCCAAGAACAGATCTCAGTTTTTACTTCACGAATGAGCTTCGTGCCAGGTGTTCCATGGAATGGAAAGGGGCTCAACGATTCTAAATGATTTTGACAGAGAAGATGAAGAAGCCTGGAAAGCCCTCAGATGATGTTCCTTGTTTTTGGAAGCTTGGTTTCAATGTATTTTGTTGAAAGTAACATCTTTCAAGGCGGAAAGGCTGGGGATTTCCCTGCCTCTGGCCTAAAACAGCATTTTGAAGAAAGGGAATGCACAGTGTTAGTTATGTTTTGACAGCAGCTGTTTGGTGATACTGATATTCATAGCTCTCATAAATGTGGATTTTTTTTTTCTTGTATTTGAGCTTCCTGGGAAAACTATGAGAAACTGCATGGAACTGAAAAGAAAGAATCATAAGGGTGTGAGAGCACAGGTGATATGTCAGTCAGGGCTGGAAGAAACAGATAAAGCTGCTCATTGTGGAGCAGTACTTTTTCAATCAAATGAAGTGATTCACTGTGCTTATACCTGCAGTAAACAATAACATAGCAACCACGATCACCCCTTTTGCCCCTGCAGCCTCACCACACCTAGTTTAGCTGTATTTTAAATTGTTGTAACGTTAGTCAGACTTCTCAGGCTAATCTATGGACTTTTCTTGCAGAACTTGTGTTTCTGATATGTTAGTATTAATCATAAACTCATCTGACTGCCAGCGATCAGATGTGGTAGTAATAGTATCACTTTGTCACAGTTTTGCCTGGTGTGGGTGTTGGGGAGCATACTAATGTGCTATTTCAGATCAATGTCAGGGGAAGTCAATATGCATGAAAAATGTACAGAAGAAAGTAGAGTGAATGTTACCTGTTTTGGTTTTTTTTTTCTTCTTTGTAGGTTTTCAGAGGACTATTTATCTTCTCTAGGGAAAACCATTGGTAAGTGAAGGGTATGGATTTCAAAAGCAGTTTGCTGCACAGCATTTTTAGAAATCACTTGGAAGGCTTCTGAAATGTTAAAAGGAAACACATGATAAGACAGAAAGGCATAAGATTGCATTGTGTAACTAAGTACTGTTTTTTTATGTGTCCTGTTAGCTCAAGCAGCTGGCTACTGTAGTGATGTAGGAAAATCAGTTTGATTAATCTAATATTTCCATGCTAGGAGTTCAGTTTTATTGTCAGCTCTTTATCTCTGGTTCACAAATATCCTTCCATGTGGTGAGAAAGCAGTGCAGACTAGAAAATAGATGCACAGAGATTATTCTGCCAGCATCACTTTGCAGAGCAATTAAGGATCACAGGAAGCTGATAGAGTTTCGTGTGCTGTGTGTGAATGCAGTTTGTCAAGCTGATCTTAATTCAGCTTTTATTTTTTCATATTTTACAAATATAGTAGAACTATGAAATTTGATGTGTGAGAACAGAATAAGACAAAGTGTCTGTGCAGACTGACTGTGGTATGAAAGGAGTCAAATCTATGGAGGTTCGAAGGAAGAGAGCAAAAAGAGGGAGAGAGCTCTGAGTTGTTCCACGTGGCCTCCATGGTGAACTTAGAAAAATGCTTTCACCAAATAACAGCTGGATGATTTCTCAGTGAGGTATATTCTACAGCAGGTAAAGGTTCAAAGTCAGGCTTGAGGTACTTCATCTGTTGTTCTGAATGTTGAAATTGCAAAGGATAGAGAATGGAGAAAACAACAAGGGAAAAGAAAAGCAGGTCTGAAAATAGATCCTGCTGTCACATGGGAAAATGCAGCAGGTGGTGTTGTCTCTTCCTTTCCTACTCCTTGGCATACTCATAATAAGTTTTAGTCAGTTAATGTGACACTTTAGAAAACCTGTAATGCAATGAGTGCTTTTCAGAAGCGTAGCATTTATGGGATAAAACGTGCTATTAGCAGCACCAAAGTCTTGAGTTTCTTGCTTGACAATAGGATTATTGAAAGGATTTAAAGGGAATGCAGGAGAGATTTTGGAGATAAACCACGCTGTTAGCTTATTTTTTCCTGCACAGTCTCTACAATCCACGCCAGGAGAAAAATGCCCTAAACTATTCATTTGCCCATCTTGTTGCAGGTAATCTTGTGCGAGTTGTACCTCACGGACTGCTGGTGTTTTTCCCATCATATCCTGTCATGGATAAAAGCCTGGAATACTGGAGAGTAAGTTCATTGTTTTCCCTTTACAGGTGGTTTGGTTGCACACTTCAGACTGTTTGCAGTTATGCTATTTAACCATGCTTATTGAAAATGTTTCTGCCCCTGTCTTTGTGTGTTTTGCGTGGAGAGGAGCAGATGGTGGGGGAAGTCTGAGCATATCCTTTCTCATGAGAATTTCTGGTAGATGCTTGCTTTCATGTGAGCATTTGATATGTTCGTTATCTGTTCAACAGGAGCATGATTTTGCTAAAAGAATAGAAGAAGTGAAGCCAATGTTTGTGGAACCCAGGAATAAAGGAAGCTTTGCAGAGGTAGGGAATCTGCACTACATACCTGCAGCACACCTGCAAGCTATTGTGATGTTTTAGTACCTCTCTAAGTTGTGCTTAATTACTTGTGTTAATTAACTTGTGTTAATTTCATGTTCCTAGGATAAAATGAAAATGTTTGCAGAGCTGCTTTGAACTATGTTTTCTATTCAGTTTTCTTTTACTCTTCCATCTAACTGTGCATGGTTCAGTCATCGTATGAAATCCAGTGAGTGTTACAGTGCTGTCTGCTTGCCACTGAATCATGTGCTGTTGGTTATTATACAAAGTCCCATCGTAGCCTACTAAATTATTTAAATTTTCAGTTTCTTTCCTTTTTGCTTTTCTATGGCCATTCTGCATGCTTCTAAGAGTTGGTAATATCCTTGAATTGCTCTCCTAGTTTGTGTATTTTGTTCAAGGATTTGGAGAAATGACAGTCCATGAGTCTACTTTCTTTTCAGAAGTATCTGATGTCAATCTTTTATACTTGCCCAGATTTATGGAGATAGTTTAAGCAAAATTTGTATTAATCATGTTTTACCTTTTAGGTAATAGATGCATACTATGGTAAAATTGCCTGTCCCAAGTCCAACGGTGCTGCTTTTTTGGCAGTGTGTCGAGGGAAGGTAATGTAACTGAGAATTTATTTTATCTGTGATCAGATTACTTACCATTTTGAATTTAACAAGGATGTTTGTGTTGTGTAACCATAGTCAGGGGAGGGGGAAGGTGGAGGGAGTTGGATGCCCTGAAGCCTTTTAAAATTTATGTCAAGTGTATGTAGGTTGAATTCCTGTTTTTATTTAAGAGAGATATCTCAGAGTTCTCTAAGGGGGATGAGCATCATGATACTTACATTTCCTGTTGGCTACAAACAGAAACCTTGACTCATTAGATGAGAACAATTTTGGAGGAGAACTAAAAGAAACAATTGTAATTGTGCATGTTGGAACGGCGCTGATTAGAACCAGAAACGTTGCTCAACTTTTAAGATGAAGATTAATTTCAAGTCCTCTGGATGCATGTGGTGGCCTTTCATTGAAGTGTTGATAAATTGATTTATGATACCAGTGGAAGTATTTGCAGTGTTGCAAATTACTCAGACTTTTTGCTACTGTCTACCAAGGGAAACTCATCTTCTTCTGAGCCTTCAGTGCATTGAGAATCGTTGTTGGATCAATTAAGAAAAAATGTAACTCTTTCTGGGCAGGATTCTAGTGAATATGCCTGTCCTTCCAGCATCAGTGTATGACTCTGAGAGGAGTAGCATCTGTGGAGAGACAGTGCTTTGCAGTAGCACATAATTGAAGAGCAGACAATTTAGGTTATTGTACTTGAAGGATTAATAGTATGAATGCAAAATTGGAAACATCTGAGAAAATAAACCAAGAGTTGTGTTGCCAAAGACACGCTGTGGCTGCTCCTCCTGTGCTGCTCTAAGCAGAGTACCCTTGGTCATTTTACCCACTCATCCCTGCCATGTATTCTATTGCAGCTGTTTGTGCAGTATGGTAAATGAAATGGGAAAACTACAAGACAGATCAACTTTTTTTGCATGTTTTCGATGGTTTTGTTCATCTCACAAACTAGTTTGCCAGCACAGCATGGGACACAAGTGGATACAGGGCTGTCAGTGGCAGCTGCTTGGACAGATGTAAAGATATAAGCTTCACAGCTGGTAATGTCTGTGCTTTCTGAGCAGGTTCTTGGTAGCTTTTGATTACTGCTTTGATTTTTTTTTTGTTTGTTTGTCTTTAATACCAAAAGTTTGCCATGTTCTTATTTCATCTTGTTAACAAAGGCACGGAATGTTAATGAGATGTTCTGACATTTGAGACATCTGAATGCAGCTGTTCTGCTTGTCCAGGAATAAAACACACATTAATCAATAGTTCTGGCAGAGGTATGATTTGTCAGGGTCTCCTAGAGGAAAATACCAGATTTAAAGTCACAGTAATAAAAGCAAAAAATCTTGCTGAAGCTGTTTGCAATATATTCACTCTCTCCACTTGGCTGGGGACTTAATTTAGTGGAGGAAAAAATTCCAACAACTGCTTAAGTTCTCTGAAATATCAGTTCACATCCTGTTGATGATGAAAATCCTTCTCTCTCTTCAGGCCAGCGAAGGCTTGGACTTTGCAGACATGAATGGACGAGGAGTCATCATTACCGGCCTTCCGTTTCCTCCTCGTTGGGAGCCCAGAGTTGTTTTGAAGATGCAGTTCCTGAATGAGATGAAAAAAAGTAGTATGGGTGCTCAGGTAATGTTGGGCAGCTACAACTTTTGGGCTGCCTGCAGGTTTGTTGTGCCTTTTTCCTTTCTTGTCTCTGGGTTTTGGCTTTTCTTCCTAGCCTCGTGAATGTCAGACAGCCTTAGGAGTTTGTCACAGGTATATTCACATATTTCTGATAATGTCAAGGGTTCCAAATTCTTTCTCCACTGACAAGGTTGCAATCAAATAGAGCTTAAAAAACAGTGTCATTAAAATTTGGATCAAGGTCTTTGCATGCATTTCTTCTTGCAGAAAGAGAGTGAGGAGAAGAACTGCACGTGCTGGTTGGTTTGTGTGTGGTGGATTTTGGTATTGGTATTTTCTTTTTGGTATAACGAATGGCATTATAAATTTAGCTTATTATCCTGCAGGTTAGCTCTTAGGGTCACTGTATTATTTAATGCCTGTTTGAGTAGCAAGGAAGCCAGTGCATCATCTATTAAGTAGCTCCTCAAGTTGTGTATTACCACTTGAGTTTTCCGTGTCCCAGCTGTGATACTTGATTCAACCTGAATTTGGCTTTCCTAGGCTTTTAGGGATTTTTTTCAGAAGATTTTGTTGCTACATTTTTAAGTGATTTAGAAATAAGTAGTGGCTGCGTGTCACAATGAGTATCTTTTACCTGGTGACTGATATTAACTCTTTCTCCCACCTTATTGCAGTATTTATCTGGGCATCAGTGGTACAATCAGCAAGCTTCCCGAGCTGTTAACCAGGCTATTGGCAGGGTCATCAGGCATCGCCAGGACTATGGTGCTATCTTCCTATGTGATGACAGGTGAAACCTGGGCTCTAGAGCATAAACCTATATCAACATCTTTGTATCCCAACACATTTATTCGTATTTTGTAAGTGTGCTTGTGTTGCTGTTTGGAGAAGGCTACAATTAATAAGTAATTGAATGTGTAAGATAATTGCACTGCTTTGCAAAAGTAATTTGTTACCAGCTTTGTTTTATATCTTGTCCATCTCTCATTTGAGAAGGTGGCCACCAGAACTGCAGCTCTGAAGGTGAAACTGAGAAAAGACTGTAATGCTGAAGCAACAGGAATTTAGCTGATAGCCTTCAATGCTGAGGCCTGGCAGGGGATGTTGGCCAACAGTACTACTACATAGTTACAGATGTCATGGTTGAATGATATTAATTGGGTGATGGCATAACACATGATAACAACAAAGCCCTTTTCTCCTGTGTGCAGTCTATTATATTTGCTGCACTATTTCACTCTTTCATTGTCTTTCTGTTCCTCCCTTGTCCTAGCATTTCTTTAGTTCATTTAGGCCATCTGGCAAATAATTATTTCCTTTTCTATTCCTACATAGATTCACAACTGATAATGTCAGAGGCAAGCTGCCTTCGTGGGTCCGCCCTTACGTGAACGTTTATGACAACTTTGGGCATGCAGTCAGAAGTGTCTCAGTCTTCTTCCGCGTTGCTCAAGAAATTGCAAGTATCTTTTAGAAGCAAACAGACTAAAAACTTTTTAATAGTGATAGAAATGCTAAGATGCGAGAGATGTGAAGGAGTCACTTCTAAACAACCTTTCTTTTGGGGCATCACTGGAAGCTTTGTGGAAAAGGAAGTGTATGTGAGTGAGCTGTGACAGGATGTGTTGTCTCTGCACAACTCATTAGGTTAGATCACAAAAGAAACTTCCTTTTCCAGTCACTCCTAAACAGTGTCTCCACTGGATGGCACACAAATACAGAAACTGATGTTAGTATCAAAAAACTTCCTGGCCCTCTGGGAGAGGTTATGCACAACAAAAAAAAAATCAGTCAAACCCTTAAATGTAGATCTAAGCTGACTGATGTAAAGAGTGAGACAGACCCAGAAGTTATTATGCTTCATGACTGGGTCATCTTTAATAATATGTTTCTCTTTGCATTAAGAAGCTCTTTTTCTCAGTAGTAGTTGCTTTATATAAAAATTAATCCTTGGCTTTGTAATGTGCTGGAGAAAGGCGTAGCAAGAAATGGGCTGAGAGCCAGAATGGGAAATTCCTTGGCTTCCAAATGGAGACTAGGACTAAAATAAACATAGCAGACTTGAATAATTTCCTGGAAGATACTTTGACCAAATATGAGTTGTTCAAAATCATAAGTTTCAGACTTTTGGATGACATGATGATCCTTCCTGATGATAAATAGGAGTTTTATCGTAAATAGGAACCTCAACCCAGTGTGCTTTGCCAGAAGGAGTTGATGTGCAGGAGTGCTGTTAGGAAGCAATTGTTCTTAAACAGTGGTGTGTGCCTTTTCTGTTCTAAGAGTCATTTAGTGCTAATCCTGCTTGCTGCACTTCATCTGGATGTGTCAACTTCTAGTTATTTGATCCTGTCATCAAAAGCACAAAAATCCAGAACACTTAAAACAATCTTGCTGTTAGGAGTTTTTGGGACAAATGTGATGTCTTCAGGCCATTGACAGGATTTCTGGTTGCAGAGGAAGTGGAGTGGAAGAGCAGCTTTTGCCTACTGTAACGTTTTGTAACCTGCTTGCAGATGCCCCTGCCTGCTGCACAGTGCCCTTCTGGCTCTGCTGTTACCCTGAGTGAAAATGATGTGGAACCTTCTACTTCATCTGAGCAGATCCTCTCCCTGCAGAAAGCCAAAATTTTGGATGACCACGTTCCCAGTTTGAAGAGGAAAAGGATAGGTAGGTTGATGTCCTCACAGATACGCTTTCTGTTGTTTTAAGATAAAGCAGGAAGGACAGAGTAAGAGATTGGATACTGGGATAGGAGGGGAAAAATGCAAAGGGCTCAAAGAACAATGTCAGAGTTTGATCAGAAAGGACATAGCTTGGTGCTAGGAAATTAGAGTACCAATTGCAACTGCAGAACAAAGGTGTGGCATGAGAACGTCTCCTGCAGGGAAGTTAGTGGAATATCATTCTTCAAAAATCAAAAGCTGTAAATAAAAACTCTGTTCTGACTAGCACTGGCTTTCATATGTCCTCCTTCCATCCTTTAGTTGGATGAAGTTAGTTAGTCCTACATAGTGATCTGGGTAAGAAAACAGAAAGAGGGTGTTGGCCTTCAAAGAAAACAGTATTTTAAAGTTTGTGGTTAGCTAATGCAAAATAATGAAATATTTCTCACATCAGAGATTCTTTCAGAACATTCCAGCCTGTTTTGCTTCGTTTCTGAGCTGCACAATGAAGTGTGTTCATAAACTGATTCCAAAGAAGCTATGACTAAGTGTGAGACTGAGTCTGAGGATGAGACTTCACTTTAAGTCTAAGCCAGTCTGACTGCAGGTTGTTTTTTATAAAGAGGTTGTCTTGGCCACCTCCTTTTTCTCCCTCAATTTCCATCTGTGCATTTACATTGAATCCATCTATTGTGCTGCTGCAGAGCAATTCAGATGAGCTTGCTCAGCTGTTAACTTTTCATCCACATGAGTGGTGGATCCATCCTGAAGGGTGGGTTGGAATACATGACTGAAGTGAAGGTAGAGGGGAAAAGCTTAATTATGTAACTCTTTCAGTGTAAGCTTTTGATGGCACTTCTTAGCTGTAACAGCAAGCTACACTTGTAATCCTAACTTTGACTACCAGCTTCTTACTACTTGTGCATTTTTGATTTGTAGCTAAAGATGCTTAGATTCTCAAAACAATTACTTTTCTTAGTAAACAGCTCTATGTAACTCATTTTACAAGGTAGAGGAAATGTATTTTGAAGAGAGAGCCTTTTTGAAGTAGCAAACACCACTGATGGATCCATATTCTTATATTTAAAAGCAGTTGCACGTGGATTTTGAAGAGTGAGAATATGTATTCTTGGTACACTGTGGTGGCTGTGTCTTATAGCTGCTAATACTGTGAGATCCTAGCATCTCTTATGTTCTCTTTAAGAAGTTTTCATTGTTATTTTTAATGAGTGAGTCATTTAAGAGCAGGAGCTCATGTTTGTTTGTTTGTAGGGAGATCCATAAATTGTAGCACTCAAACACAGACAACTGTGGCAGTAGAGGTTTTGTTTTCCATTGATCCTAAGCCATTGTGACGTTAAATATGATATTCCTTTAGGAGAAGTTTGAGGAAAGTCCTGACTTAAATTTGTGCATCAAATTGTGATAACAGATGTTTGAGAGATGTTTTTGGGAATGTTTGAGCAAGGCAATCTTCTTCTTAAGTCATAGAAAGCAGCTCTGCAAGAGGTGGAAGAGGAGATAAAACAACAGGTCTTTGTTGTCCATCTTTGTGGATTGCTAAGTCAAATTTTGAGGCATTGCTAAGTCAAAGAAAATGCAAGAGAAAGCACAAAAATGTTAATTTATTATCTGCCTTGTGCAGCAATGCCAGTAAATGGAGGTGGAGCATCCAGCCTCTGCACAGAATATGAGCAAGAGATGATCTCACGTAGAAGACAATGTGTTGGGCTTCTGGATGCGTTGGAGCGCAGTGAGAAGAACAGCAAAGAGGTGGAGGAAGATGATGGTTTGCCAGGGGAGGAAAAGGTAATGACGATGCTGCAGCAAAGTAATAAGTAAAAATTGTTGGCTCTGAAGCAAAATGAGTTTGGCATTGATTTTGTAGCACCAGTTCAGCCCTCTTGAGGAAAAACTAATTGCGCTAGAATCAGCAGATGCTCACAGTTAAGTTTAACAAAGAGATTCCTAGACACATGCAATTAGATAAGCAGTGTGTACATACTTGGACTGTTCTTCATAGCAGCTGACCATGTAGGTTCTGGAAGCTAACTGCAGGCTGGAGAGCAAAGAGCTCTTTAGAAAAAGAAAAAAGTGAGGCTTGACTGATGACTAGACTCCAGGAAACATCTAGAACAACTTAGCTAAGCAGTTTGTTAGGGGAATGTGCTTAAGGGAACGCGTGAGTGTGTAAGGAATATCCAAGGAGTATTTAAAAAGCTGTAAGGGATATCAGTGGGAATAGATTTGTGACAGATGGGGAACGTATGAGCTTGAAGAAACAGAGAATGTTTTTGTCTGTGTGTAGCTGATGAGAAATGAGCTCCATCATCCACGGGCACTTTAGTCATGGCATGGTAAGGATGTCTGAGCTCATTCTTTGGAAAGCCCAGCACATCTCCTGGGGCTTTGTCACCCTGGGAAGAGTGTCCTGTTACACAGCTGCACTGCTTTTGGTCTAGCTTGGGATTTCCTCAAGTCAAGTAAGCCGGTGGTCTCGATGACTTGACAGTGAGTCAGCTCGTGTCCATCTTCCTGTACAGTGTTACTGTTTGCTTGTGGCTTGCAGAAGGCTGTGGTCATCCTGTGCTGCACCAAAAGTGGCAGTGAGATGTAGCTGAACTCTGGCTCCTTCAGAAGCACTGCACAAGTTGAGCGTTGCGCTCTTTACTGACCACTGCATTTGGACTGCTTGTACAGTTTGTGTGCTTTCAGAGCTTTACTCACCATCCATCATGGGAGCTGTATTATTCTTTTTATCTTCTGTTAAAGTTACACAGTACCCCTGCACCCTGCATGTTGAAATTAAGCTGCTGTCATTCTGAAATGATTTTATTAGGCTGAACATTTCTCTCTAAGGAAACAAATCTTTGTCATCTCAAATAAAAAATCGAAATACAAGACGTAGTATCTCAGTCCACTGAAAGAATGACTTGAGTTTGTTTTTTCCTTGTGAGAAATACTTTGTGGAGGCCTTATGTCTTCTCCATCGTGCTATTAAACATTTTGCTCATAGGCAGTCTGGGATTAGAATGCATAGGTATTTCTGGACCTTCTTCTGACTTACTGCAATGTATCATGCCTGTTCGACTTGCAGCTTGTATTCCAGTTGTTCATTCTGTTACATGACACTTAAGTGGAATATATTTAAATGGACACTTCTATTGCTCAGATATGTCTGGAATTCACTCTCCTTGCAGTGTTATGAGTGCACTGAAGGCTCTATTTCTGACTATCAGCAGCTGGCAAATCTACTGGCCTGGTGCTTAGTTTGTTTTTTATTGCTTAATGTGTGATTAATTTAGTTTGTCTCTGAAGCTTTATGATCTGAACAAACATTTGGAAGCCACAGTGGAATACAGTTCAGTGTGGAGAAGAGGAGGCTCAGTGGAGACCTCATTGCACTGTGCAACTTCCTGAAGGGAGGCTGTGGTGCAAAAGGGTCTGGCCTCTTCTCCCAGGCAAATAGCAGGACCCGAGGAAACGGCCAGAAGTTGTACCAGAGGAGGTTTAGGTTGGATATTAGGAGAAACTTTTTCTCTCAGAGGGTGGTCAGGCACTGCAATGGCTGCCCAGGGAGGTGGTGGAGTCGCCGTCCCTGGTTGTGTTCAAGAGGCACCTGGATGAGGAGCTACGAGATGTGGTTTAGTGCTTGTGGTACTGATAGGAATGGGAGGGAGGTTGGACTGGATGATCTTGCAGGTCGTTTCCAACCTGGTGATTCTGTGAACAGTTGTTCACTGGTTCTTCTCAGAAATTAAACCATGCTATTCTGAAAATGGACCGATAGTCACATACTCATTAAGAAATTCTTTATTGGGCAAGAGCAAAGAAATAAATCACTTGAAGTACCTGCTTTCTCAACAGGTGTGTAGAAATCAGTGGGCAATATGGGCCTATCCCACTGCTTCATCTGTTACTCAGATGAATGCTTGCAATGTGGTTGATACTGACTTATGCTAGTGTTGGAGGCTGCTGTTAAGCAACCTGTTGCTTATGGCCATGCACTTAGCTTTTGGAGCTTTGTGCCTGCCAGTGTTCCCACTCACAGTTGTACAAGTGCAACTGTTACTGGAAATGGGGAACGCAAGAGAACCTGTTGAACCACAGGAGTTTCTAATACTGTCTCCTCCCATCTGACCTGATATTCCCTATGAGGCTGCTTGGGCTTCTCAATATCCCAGGAGAAGTTGTGACAGTTTCTTCAGTGAGAAGTACTTCAGGCATGAAAGTGAGGGCTGTGTGAGACATCAGTTCCACACCTGTGTACCCCCCAGGCCTACTCTGAAACAGTTAGCTGTAAGCCTAGCTTTGCTTCATCAGGAATCTACTCTGATTTCCTCTGCTTGGTTCTGTCTTTCTGAAATGTGCAGTAGATCATTACTTTCCAGAAGGAGGTAAGTGCCATAGTTCCCTTTGCAATAATTTAGGTTGCTTTGCTTCACTTTGAGTGGTGTCACAAGCTGGATTAACAAGCTTTGCTACTGGAAAAATGGCTAAATTAAGTGGATTACAACTTTGAAAAGCATTTTGGAGAGCTTTTTGTTTATTTTTAATTAATCTTTGTAGGCACAACGTCTGTCAACGCTTTCCCTTCAGTATGAGAAGAGGTTAACAGATGAGCAGAAAGGAGGAAGGAAGAAAATAAAGCTGGTCAGCAATCCAGTACGTGTTTTCTTGTGTCTCTGTCACCCTTTTGATATGTAGAATGCTGTAATTTGAATTGAAAACTTCCAGGCAGGCAGATGACTGACATGGACTGATGCTGATGCCAAAACAAATGTAGTTTTTTTTCTAAATCATAAATATTCATGAGTGCCCATCTGAAATCTGTTTCTGACATGCTCTTTCTCAGATTTAGGCATCGCAAGTCCAGTCAAGCACAAAGGTTCAGGTGGAGTTAGGTGCAAAGCATTGTTCTTTGATTGTAACTACGTTGCTAACATCACCTCATTATTCACCCTGTGTGTTTTGTTCTTTCTCTATTGGTAGTAGAGCCTCAAATAATATAACAGACCTGCTTGGTTTGGGTCAGTGATGACATTGTGACCCCCCCCTCTCCCCCTGTTGTGCATTGATGTGCATCCTGTTAGCAGTTGTATATTTTTATGTTGTCTCCTAAGAGGGTGGAGGAAAACATGGTAAAAATCCTAATGCAGCTTATTGCCTGAGAGCTGTGATGAATTCATGGGGATCCCAAGTGATTGTGGGTGCCAGTAGTCACTGAAGATGCTGTCCAGCTGGGTTCTGTCTCTGCCAGAGTCTGCCAGCCTCTTGGCATCCAGAACTAATAGAGTAGTCACAGATGCTGATGTGCTGATATCCAAGGTGTGAGGAAGGGAACAGGTTCATTGCAGAAGGTTGTATTTACATTTTTGTTGTTATGATGAATCAGCCTGGCCCTGAAAGTTGCAGCTGGTCTCATTTCTCTTAATAAGCCTTATCCTAAGGATAGAATTGTGAAATGAAACTTGGCTACCTTCTCTGGGAGATGCTCCTCTGAAGCAGTCAGTTTTGTCAGCAGAGAAGATGAATATCATTGCTTTTCTTTCACAGGAGAGCAGATACAGATGTTAGGAACAATGTTTTAAGAATAGATAAGATAATCATCTGGGGAAATTAGTAGTATACTTATGCCTCAGAAGATTGCCCTATGACTTGAAAATGCGTGACAAGGGTCACAGTTACACATGTTGAAACTGAGTAAGAACATTGTGATCTGCACTTTCATAAAGGAGGGTTCATTCTGAATCTTTTTCAAGTTCCTGCTGTTTGTGATTATGGAGCATAAATGTTTCCCAAAACTAGAGAGTGGTCTAGATTTTCTGTGTTAGAGGAACTGAAATACATGACCACCTTCCATCCTTTGAATGTGGATATTTGCTTTTCTTGTGTTGCTGCCTTTATTACAAGAGTCACACATTACGTGAGAGCATTGCACTGTTCTGTGTGCAGTCCAAGCCACTACTCTGTGTTTAAAGATACCTTCTGCCTCCTGAAAGTCTCAAATGTTTGAGGAATGCTGCAGGACTGTAAACGTGAACTTCATCTCCATTCCCATGAGCATAGCTCCTCTCCTCATCCTGTCTACTGAAAAACCTTCCTGTCTTCTCAGCTGGCCAACAAGGCAGCAGATCCAACGGAGCCAAAGAAAGCCCGAGCGACCTTATACATTGCAACAGTGAAGAAGACCCTAAGCCAGCAAAACTACAATCTCTTCTCTGAGGCTCTTCAGAGCTACAGGAGCACAGCTGACTTCAACACTATGTTGTCTCAAATGAGTTCCCTTTTTACAGAGGATGAGGAAAAGCATGTCTTGTTGCGAGGTACGATGAGTTCCCTGCTGTGTTTATACGGCATGACTTTGTGTCTTAGGTAGGCTCTGCTTCACGAGGGCAGGAGAATCTGAAGATGTCACTGGTTGTTTATTGTGCATATGAGCAGAGGGGCAGATTTTTCTGTCACTTCTTTCGTCTGCCAAAAATAAAAGCATAGTTATGCAATTTACAACATGAGTAAGGCTGTATGCAAGGCTAAGGAGTGGGAATACGAGCACTTGGGAATAATAGCTGCAATCTCTCTCCCAATTTGCCTTGCTTGCTCTACAAATAAGAGAACACTAGATTGCCACATTCAGCTAATAGGCAACTTGTAGTTTTCATGCTTTGTGTGCCTGCAGCTTTAGAAGTTCATTTGACTTGCAGTGTGGTTTAGGTTTTGGTTCGTAGGCATTTTACAGTGAAGTGAGATGATGTGTAAATTGCTTCCTGTTTACAGTGGAAAAATTACAGTTATTAGCTCCAGCTTTGCTGGCAGATTGCTCTGTAACTTCACTCAGTGTTGTTCTGAAGTGTACTTACGTAAATTCTAAAGAACAACATTTGGGCTTTAAGCTATTTAACTGCACTAACCCAGAAGTCCTACCATCATAAACTTCTGTAGCATTTTTTACATGTTGTGGACTGATTTTTGTTTTTCTTGTTTGATTGATTTATTCTTCTTCCCTTTCTCTAATGAAAGAATTTTACCAGTTTGTTCGACCTCACCATAAGAAACAGTTTGATGAAGCATGTTGCAATCTGACTGGGGTGGGCTGTGGGTACAAACCTGAGCACAGCCTCCTGCTGGAAGAGAGGGAAGGACTGGCAAAGAAAATAGGTGAGGAACTTTAGAGGTTGTCTAATCATAGAACGAGATGAAGTGTGTGGAAATGCAAGGGTGAAAAGGAAATTTGGTGACTCAAAATGAAGCTCCATCTGTGTGTTGTATGCTCCTCCTGCCTGCCATGCCACAAGCATGCACAGATGCCTGCACTTTGGCTGCTGCATTGGTACTAATGGTGCCATCCTTTTTTTGAAAGGATGCTTTACTGATGTTTGTATCTCAAACCTAATCAGTGGATTTCAAAACTGTGTGCATTCCTCTGGCTGCTTTGCAGCCCCCAAAGTGCCACAAGAACTGTGAACAGCTGGTGCAGTCTTTGAAATCCCGGAGCAGTAAGATGCTAAAGGAGCAGGGTGTTGGTTCATCCCCTCAAAACAAAGAAATACATTTACTTTAAGTGTTTTCATCATGGGGTGACAAGGTTTGCAATACATCATTCTGTTTTCATTCTTCCTTCGCTGCTAACAAACTGGTTTGTTTTAACAGAAGAAAAAGAGAGTCGACAGAAAACAACCTTCTCAGAGAACTCATGCACTCAGCTGAATGCTGGGCTCCACTTGAACCAGGGAGGATTTCACTTGACAACAGGACAGACCAGTGCAGGTATGCTTCGTGTTAAGTAAAATCACAGTCCTAAGGTATTGCATGTTATGTTTTGTTTGTAAATCTTTGTAAATTCTCCCAAGGGGAACCAGTGTCTCCTGTATTCACCTGGCACAGTGGACCAGCAGCAGCTCACTGTAGGTAGGAGTGAGGGTAGCTGAGAATTTTCAGCAAGGATTGTGCAGCACAAACACCAGTTAGTCACATATCAAGGTGGATATGAAAGGTGCCAACGAAAGACAGAAGTTTGCACTGGATGTTGACCTGTGCCTCTCAGTGAGGGAGAGGGTGAGTTGACAAGACTGCTGCGTGTCCTGTTTGCCCAGGGTTTGTGAACAGGAGATGTTTGGAGAATGTAATTTTAGATGAGGTCAGATTGAATTTAGGTATAAAGCAAAATGCAGTTCCTGTTTTGTTATGAGGATTGCATACAATCCTAGTGTGGGCAGTGTGTTTTCTGCAGAAACAGGGACCAGTAAACATATTCTCACAATTACACATTATCTCTACCTGTGTCCTTCTAGTCTCCTACTGTCCAATATTTACCCTTGCAGTCAAAGGCTCAGTTCTGTTGTGATTACTGATCTTCCTGAGAACAGCTGGGAATTTTCTGTGTTTCTTACAAGGAAATTAGTTGGGCAGCTTAGATGTCTGTCTTAAGAGGGTAAAGAATACTCAGACTAATCCTTTCTTCTTAAATACAAAAAATAAAATAGAAAGGCAACGATTCCTGGAAGGCTTTGAAAGCTTTTCATCTGTGAGGCCACGTTATTTCTTTTGTTGAATTTCCTGGTTTATTTTGGATTTTAAGAACTCTGGCATGAAATAATCTTTGGTAATTTTTTTCCCCGAGATCTGTGAGATTGATCTGCACAGCAGTTTGGTTCTGTTCAAAGCAATTAAGAAAATAACAGGAATAAATGTATGTAGCATTCCTGTGACTCACACCCTGGGTAGGATCTGCTCCTGTGAGAAGCTGCCAAAGAGAAAACTCACACCCATCTTTTCCCCCTTTCCCAAAGTTGAAGTAAGTCCATCTTTTAGAAGCTCATTATCTCTGTGAAGGATAAAGATTTAAATACCAAAACATGTGGTTGGTTAATTTAAATCAGCTTATTACGTGTTTTACCTGCGTTTACATACCTCTAATATGCAAAACATATTTCTAATATGCTAAAACCTGCCAGCAACAAGACACTGACATTTTGAAAAGAAGCCCATTTGGAGTTTAGCAAGATGTTCTTTGCTACACCAGTCTTCTCTGGTGCTGTCTCACTGCACCATCTATCTAGTTGCTTATTTTGGGTGGGTTAGTCTCTTTTGGCTTTTTGCTTTCCTATTGGGGCTGAAAAAGGACACCTCCTTCTGGTATAAGAAAAAGAAATATCTTTAAAATTGCACTCAGGTTTACTTGCTTGTGTATCAGGCCGTGTAGTTGGGTAAGCCATCTATTGATAATGCTTGTGCTCTTTTAAAGGGTAGCACGAAACCTGATTTGCTGCTGACCTCTGTGCACAGTCACTTCTGTGTTACCTATTTCTCATTCCTCAGTGACCATCTCACACACTGCTCCATTTCAGAGGTTTTAAACTCCCAGAGGTGCTAACGAGGTTCCCCAAAATTAATTTGCTCAGTTGGCATTGCCAGGAGCACCAAAGTCATGTCTGAGCAGGGAGTGTGACTGCAAGCTGCAGTGGTTTGAAGTGGTTTAGGAAGCCCTCTCTGAAGGAGGAGAAATGAGCACAGAGGACTGCTCATCTGTATTCTTTGCCTCTCAGGGGGTAACACCAGTCAAGCTGTGAGTAAAGACACGAAAAATGCCTCAGGCTCAAGGAGAGATCAGCACCAGGTCCTCAGGGTGACCTACCTCAATGATGTGAAAAAGGCTTTGAAGGAAAGCGCCTACAGCCGCTTCCACGAGGCGCTGCTGGCTTACAAGAGGACGGATGACTACGATGCTATGATACCAGTGGTGGCAGCCCTCACCACGGAGAGGCCCGAAGACTTTCATCTCCTGCAAAGTAAGGGTTGTTTTAAAGCCTTTTTTAATCGGTTGAGAAAAAATATGTCAGTGCTGTGATCCTGTGTGAGGAATAACCTTTCCCTGCTCAGTAGTTAGCTTACAAATTCTCCACTGCTGGGAGCATTGCTGAACATCCCCTCTTCCATCTTTTACTCTGGCAAACCAGATAAATGGAGTAGCAGGAATGCTGTAGTAAGAGAACACTACAGAGAGCAAAAAAAGCCTGAGGTTGAAAGGTTACCTCTGTTCAGTTGGGAACTCTTCAAGCAAAAAAAAAAATTGAGTAAAATTCAGTAATTCCAGTCTAAACCTTCAGTCAAACTGATTTCAGTCAGCTGAGTTCATTACTTTTTTTTCCTTCCTCAATTATGTTACAAGTAGTTGTTCTTAGACAAGGCAGTGCTGACTGTTGCACTTGCTGAATGTTGCTCTCCTGACTCCTGCAGGTCTCATGGCTAGCTATAGCAGTGCTAAGTTGTTAGTTCCCAGTAAGCTGAGATTGTTTTTGGTGTTAAATACTCATCTGTCTTCTAGCAAGGAAAACTTGGTGATTCTTAAACACAGCAAAAAGCCTGAAGATACTCTGAGGACTATGGATGATTTTGCTCATCTTCCAGAGAATTACCTCCCTCCAAGATAACCACTCTTTCATAGTCAGCCATTTACTGCCCTATGCATTCACTGCCTTTCCTTTTGGCAGGGTTTACCATGTTTGTGCGGCCGCATCACAAGGAGCAGTTCAGGCAGGTGTGTAAAGATCTGACTGGAACAGTTGGTGGTGATGAACAGAAACAGCAGATGCAGAACGAAAAAAGTGCTGCAACTCTGGAGAGGTGGTTGACTAAAAGAGCAAAGTGCCCTAACCAAGGTGAGGAGGAACGTATCTCTGAAGCTTAGGCTCCTGTTGAGTGTTAAGATAAGCAGTGTCTGACAGCTTTGGCTGTGGTATGCAATGATATGTAAAGGAAGGTCAAAGCAATTGGCCACCTCCAAGTCATGTTAAAAAAAACACCAACAAAACAAGCATAGGCTGGAAGGCAGTGGGAGATGGGAAGCATGAGGAAACAAGGAGAAAATCCGTTGTAGGGCCAACTGTGAAATGTGTTATGACTGAAGGTGGAATTTTTTGCACCTAGGAGGGGCAAGAGCGAATCAGGATCCTCTAAGAATAGTTCACCATGGAACTATTTCACCACAAAGAGCCTCTTTCAGTAATGATGTTGTGTGTGAAGTACCAGAAACTTCAGGGGTCAAAAGAAGTTATTCAAATTCATTTGTTCTTGTATAATGAGAACTTACTGAACTTGCTGTGAATTGTGTTTTTGTGTTTTACTGTACTGTGTGCTATTGTTTTCATGGTCAGATGGAGATGTTCCTAAGAGTGAGGTTCCAGAAAGAAATGGGGGAGAGACTTCTTCCTCGTGCCTCAGCCAGAAATGCAAACTTGAATTACCAAAGGCTGAAGTATCTAAAGAAATGAGTCACGTGAGAGCACCCACAGCTCCTGGAGTTGTGCCCAGCTTACCACTGGAATTGGATCCAGAGTTTGGTAGGTATAGGTGAGCTTTGCAGATGTGATTCTGTTATTTGTGGGAATAAACAAATGTAGAACTGAGGATTATGCTGATGCTCTGTTAAATTGTGGTTGTTTCCTGCCTGTATTTGCACAGGTGCAATAATGTGTAGTATGGATTGCAGAGTAGAATTTATACTGCTACCTGCATCTGTTCCATCCAAGTACTTCATTATCTTTATCACAGTGATGTAATAGTTTCCTGGGAACAGGTTTTTCTCAACAACTTCCTTGTAAAGCAAGGATGTAAATTCTCATTCTAAACGGGAATTTGAAGCACCAAGAAATCTAGTTGAGGTCATACAAGTAATACAACAGGGCCCTGTGCTGCATCAAGGTAAAAGAATTTTATAGAACTCGTGGTCACTGGTTTCTAGATTGCAGTGGTGGAAGTGTGTATGCATGAGAACTTCACAGGTGGTCAATGGAACTTAGTAATTTCCTTTCTCTCTCTTCCTCTCTCCCCCTCTGCACTGTAGGAAGATACCAATGTCCTAACTGCAAATCTGAGGATGATGTACCCTTAAAATGCCCACTGTGCATCTTCACTTGCTGCAAAACATGTTGGGAACAGTTCTTAAAGGTTACCTTGTTTATTAGTTTCACTTTTTCCTGAAACTGATGGGGATTTCTGTGCTTTTCAGGAGAACCACATGAACAGCCCTGGAAATCAAATTCTTCTGTTGACAGAGAGAAAATCCAACACTCATTTTAAGTTTATCACTTGAACGTTTCCTCTGCTATCTTTATTTTCCATGTTCTGGAGTGTGACTGAAGGCAGAACTCTTCTCAGCTTCCTTCAAATGCTTTCCTCTCTAACAAGAGGGAATTATTTCAACCCAAAAGAGGGGAGATTTAGATTGCGTAAAAGGAAAAAGTTCTTTACGGTAAGAGCAGGGAAGCAGTAGCACAGGCTGCCCAGAGGTGAGGTGGGTGCCCCATCCCTGCAGGCACTCAGGTCAGGCTGGGGGGCTGTGGGCACTGATGGAGCCGTGGGTGCCCCTGCTCACTGCAGAGGGTTGGATCAGATGGCCTTTAGGGGTCCCCTCCAACCCAAGTCGTTCTGTGGTAATAAAGAGTGAATCCAAGAATTACTAGCATGCATTTATAATCTGTACTGTAATTTATAAGCTGTCTGTTGAATAGAATGAGACCCCTGGGGAGCTTGTTGGTTAGGCAGGCATTTTATGACCCCATTCTTAGAAATAAGGGAGATTGTTGCATTGCCTCAGCCCATAAAAATCTTGTACACGCCTGGGGAAGAACTCGTTCCTTTTGCCAGTAAGACATAGCTTGCAATTATGGTTATGTCAGCTTAGGAATTGGCCCAACTGTGAAGAGCTGTGGTATATTAAGCAATTAGTACCATTGTGCTGTGGTATTCATCTTGGGGAATTTGGTGATTCTGAGGTCTGGTTTTCTTGTCAGTCCTCATATTGACGTGCATTTTGATAGCTCATAGGTAAATCCCAGAACTTGCTCAGCTTCAGCTTTCTTTAATCACCCTTTAGTGATTGCACACCTTTGAGGCTGGAAATTAACGTGAGTAAACCATAGGAGTACGATAGCAGACGTACTGAGTCAGAGTAAAGGTGCATCCAGTCCAGCATCCTGTCTCTGACAACAGCCAAAAAATTATGGCTGGAGGAGAATATGTGAATGTGACACATTCCTGTGAATGTCCTCACAAACCTGAAACCATTTGCAGGACAGGAATTCCTGTGACCTTTTGTCATTCGTGTCCTATAGCAGGCGCTTCCACAACTTGGTCGCATGTTACGTGAAGAACTGGCTCCTTTCTTTGCTGTCATTTTGACCTGTTTCTTGGTAGTTCATTTCAATGTCCTGCTTGTTTAAAAGGGACAAACACAAAGTCCTCAGAACTCACCGTGGACATCCTGTCCTTCAGAAGTGCACCTTTGGAGCTTTGGTCTTTCTGCATGCATCAATAGTTGGATCCATCTGTCTCCTCTGTAGACAACTTAAAATCTGTATTTCTAAGGATCTCTTTTTTGCTCTCAACAACAAGCTGTTATGTAAAGGATGTAAGAAGCATCTTCTCATTAGCTGCCTGTTTGTTCTGTAGTCAAGCACCCCTCAAAGTTCAGTGTGAGCGTTGTTCTTTGCCCTTCGTATAGAGCATGAAGCTCTTGTTGCTTTCTTGTCACTGACAGCATGAAGCTCTTGTCACTTTCTCACTTGTGACACATCTTTCTAGTGATGAATGGCTCTCAGAGTACAGCAATGCTATTGACAAGGCAGATATTCAGCTGTTTGGGGTATTGCTTTAGGACTGCAGGAAGACTTCTCCAGGTGATGGGACAGAAGCATGTTTCCTGCTCTTCATACAGAAGTGAGGGAAAGATGTCTTGCTGGAGAGCACAGGTTTGCAAACAAGCTGTCTGCAAATATCCCACGTTCCTCTATAACCAACCTCAGAGGAACCACCAGTGATGCTTCCACCCCATTACAGTCCCTGCTCTGGTTCATGCTGTGGGCAGTTCCCCCCACTGATGGCAGTAGCTGTTGTCTGAGCTCTCATCAGATGGCGTCAGGGGTTTGTTGCTACTGATGAGGTTGGATTTGAAGACTCATCTAGGCCAAGTTACTCACACTGTATTTCTTCAGTTCAAATTCAGCTCGGTGTATGCTGTCCTACTTGAGGAAGTGACTAACAGCCTTGTTAAAGACTCAGTGACTTCAGGTTTGCAAATTGTGTCCCTTCCAATTTCTTGCGTCGCTGAAACGGCTTCGTTCTGCAGAGAGTCTGAATAATATTGGAATGTTTCTGAAACTTTTGGAAGAGCAGTCAGAATTCCCTGCAGCTGTGTGATATTAGAGAGATCAGTGCTGGGTGAGGTGAGGGCTGCCCACGTGTGGGAAGGCATTGCATGGAGCACATTATGTATGCTGCCTTTGGTTGTAGTTTTCTGTGCAGAGGTCCATTGCTCTTTTCAGTATTTAAATACCTTGTTCCTTTGTGCCCTTCTTGTAGGCATTCCAGAGAAACTGGAAGTTGTTCTCTGTGCTATTTAGATGTACTGTGGTGGAATTAAAGTTTCACAATTATATGTTACACTTAAAATTTGGGGAGTTACTTGACAAAGCAGTGTGTACAGGGAGGTAAAATGAGTTTCTTCTCTCCCTCCATTTAGAGTATTTTGTTTTCTAGCATTGAAATAAACTGCCCTAACCTACTTTATAGTCCATGCTTTGTGTTACAACAGTAACATACAAGGGAAGGTCATAGGCAGGGTTTTCTAAACGTAAGTTGAGAAGCATCCTGAAACCTGGGTTGAGAAACAAGTGCATCACGTGCCACCTTCTGCTGGATACCTGGGAAGGTGTGTGGTGGGATGAAGAAATGAATGTGCTCTGTACCTCTGGAGGAATCCTGGTCCTGGCCACGTGTGCCACTGATTTCCTGCTGTGCCCACTTCCTTCTCGTCTGTGCCTGAGGAAGTTCACAGAACTCCTTGGTGACCTTACAGCACTTTGCCAACCAGCACTTCTGTACTTCACAGCAGCTCTTGCAAGTTCTTGAATCGTGTTCTGTTTCCTCGTTCCTTCCTCTTCTAGGTGTGCCATAGCTGTAAGTGTGAGACAACTGCTCTGAAACTTGTTGCTACTTCACCAAGCAGCCTTTTTGCTTTCCTCTATGCATTGCTAGCAGTTAAAGCAGCGGTTGCATGCTAACTCCACATCTAAAAACAGTAGGCAAGATATCTTAAGAGCAATGAAATGAAAGCGTTGGTTATATTTCATATCAGACCATTGCAAACTTGGAAGAGAAAGTTTATATGTAATCAATACGTTTTCTTCATCTGTTTTTGTAGATGAAGAAGTGCCCAGAATGCTGCTGTGATGTGAAGAAGAAGCGCTTGGTTCGAGCTTATTTCTGGTAATGGTCTCACTGCCAGAAAGGCAAGTGCTTCATGTCAGCAGAAATCAGGCTCCTGTGCTCTGACCTGAGCTGACAGGAAGCAGGAGGAAGGTTCTTCTAAAGATCTCTGCTCCTTGATGCTGGTGAAAACATGGCTGTGCACCAAGAGTGTCATTTTGTTGTGCGAATCAATTGAGTGTGAAAGGTCAGGTGTGCACTGCTGGCAGAAGACAAAGCAGCATTGTCCTCTGTTGGGATGAAGATGGTGAATTTATTTACTGTGTCCTGTGAATTTTATATTGACTTAAGCCTGATTGCATATCCTGGAAGAGGCTGTCATCACCTGGCCCTTCAGGTAATATCCATTCCTGGAAAAGCCCTACAACAGTTACATGTTGGAGTGGAGCTGGCTGTGTTACCAGGCCAGACACAGCCCTGCAGGCCCCATCAGTGTTCTTGGAGGAGCAGTTCATGTTCTTTTGGTGTTTGGTAGCTGTTGTCTCCAATAGCAGAAGATACCGAAAGGAGGGCTTTCCTTCAAACAAAATCAAGTGGTTGGACAGTGAGCAGAGATGCTGCCCATGCCTGCTGTGCACCCCAGTGTCATCCACAGAGCAGGGATTTTTGGAAATGTGCTTCTCAGGAGGCTTTGTATTTTGCCCAGCACTGGCACTCCTGTTGTGTCAGTGTTATTTGATGGTTGTCTTCCAAGAAGAAGGATCTGATTGATTCCAATCTTGAAAATAAATGAAGTGGAATGGATTAAAAAAAAAAAAAAAGCTCCTCAATACTTCCACTCTCTGTAAGTAGTGGGAATAAGGGGTCAACTTAAATCAGCTCTAAGTCATCAGTCGGGTCTCTTAACTGAACCATAAATAAAAACATTTTTATGCATTGGTTGGGCTGTATTTTTTTTTTTGCCAGACACAGAAACAAGAGCTGGAGTGGCAGTGGGCCTGGTAGGAGTATGTGGAGAGTTCTGTGCTGTGGGGTTTTTGGCATTGGAATATTTATAATCCTTTGCTCGTTTCTGTCATTCTTACCATTTGCTGATTGGTTCTGAGGTTCCTGTGGTGACATTGATTCGATTTCTATAAGTATGGTGAAAAGGAAAAGATTTGGAGGGATGGTGTCAAGCAGGCACTGATGTTAAACTCCTGTCCTTTAAAAGGATTTTGTTCTTAACAGGTGTAACAAAAGCTGTTGTATTATGGGAGTAAAAACCCCAAATGCTCTCTGGCAAAGCAAAGCACCCAGCACTGCTGTGTTGCTCTGCAGCTTTGGGGCCATCTGGTTTCTCCTCAAGGGACACCCCAACCTGCACAGCTGGATCATCATCCCCGTTCTGGGTTTGCAGTTTAAGGAGGCAGGAAGCCCTGGAGCTGAGTGAAGCTGGAAGCAGCGAGGAGCGATTTGGTGATGGTTCAGCCCCTGTGGAGAGCTGCAGCTTGCTGCTGGTGCCACTGGGGGGAAACCACAGCACGGGAAAGGGAGCGGTGGTCACCGAAGTGCTCGATCAGAACGTGGTGCAGTCGTTACCTTTTCCACAGTCAGAATAGATTTCCAGCTGTTTCTGTTCCCCACCACCGGGGGGTTGGTTTCGTTTTGGAGACCACTTCTATCCAGAAATGCTGCGGTGTTACTGAGATGGGGCTGTGTTAAAACTTCAGTGCCTCTGAACAGAGTCCTGTGTTCCTTCTCTTGCATTTGAGCAGCTGGATCATCTTGGTGAAGGGTTGCTGTCTGTGCCTGGACTTAAAGGACCACACTGACACGCTCTGAGATGCGCCTGCGTTTGTAGGTGGAATTGGGTTGGAGTCAGCCTGGGTTTGTTGTTGCTTTCTTGTGGTCCCTGCCCATGGCTCCCCAGCACGGGGCTGCCTCCAGCACTGCAGGCAGCAGCAGCAGGAACTGCTTCAGGATGTGCCCCCAAGAAATGAGAGCAACCTTCAGTCATCTTGGAATGAGCTGGGTTTACAAGAAGAGGCAAAGAAAACACAGCTTGGGAAGCCCAGAAAGTGAAAACAAGACTGTTTTCTGAAATATTCACGTTGATACATCTGGTGAGAGGAACTGGCTGTTCCTGGAAAGGAAAACCTATAATAGGCACTCCTGTTGGGTTTTGGGAAGCAAAGTGACATGGGAGTTAAAACATCACGAAGGAGGCAGTTCAATGTGCAACTCATTGCCTCTGCCTTGTGGTGCTGTGACTGTAGAGCTGCCTTCAGTTCTGCTGTGTGTCACTGGAATATTTCTACCCACGTACACTCTTCATCATAAATAAAACAACTCAGAAGAGACCAAACAAAGCAACCCTATCAGGAAAGAGGTGAAGTGACTACTTTTGGTGTTGATAAGTGATGACTGATAGCGAGGGGTTTCTCTGCTTTAGAGATTTCTCTCTGAATAGCAATGAGACACCTCATTTTGCAGCAGTTATGAAAAGCAATGCTTCTGGGCACCCTGAAGCTCTCGGAAGTTTGAGATGATGGGAAAGTGGAACCGACCCCCTGGGGCTGTGGTGCTTTGTTCCCTGAAGCATCTGCTCAGGTCAGGAGGTCGGGGGTGAGTGGAGCTGCTGCCTTCAGCAGCACTGAGCCCGTCCTTGGAGGTTCACTGGTCAAGTAAAGGAACAGATGGAAGAAGAGTAAATAGAGGTGCTTGATTTGCTGGCTTTTGTCCCCGCTGCAGAAAGACATTGCCCAGAGGAGCCCTTTCAATCCTCCTGACATGGTATTTCCCTCTTTACAAGCATTAATCTGAGCTGGTTTTGTTCTAAAGTCAGAGCAGAGAGCCCTGGTAGTGCTGCAGAGTGGTGTGATGTGAACTGGCGCTTCCTGCATCCATGGCACCGCTCATCCCCAGCAGGGCACAGGGGCTCCTGGTGTTCCATCACCACATGGTTCAGTGTCATGCAGGCTCCTCCATCCAGAGAGATGCGTGCAGCTGCTGGTAGCACAGCAAAGGCATTAACAGAGGGCACTCAGGTGGGTTTTCCCTCAATTACAGAACCCTGAGGTCCAGAGCAGAACAAAAC
This sequence comes from Tympanuchus pallidicinctus, assembly GCF_026119805.1. NCBI lineage: Eukaryota > Metazoa > Chordata > Aves > Galliformes > Phasianidae > Tympanuchus > Tympanuchus pallidicinctus. Next base: position 4,254,690 of record NW_026294722.1, read on the forward strand.
AACCTTTCAGACTGCTTTGAGTAACCATTACTTGGCAGATGCTGCAGCGTTTGACCCTTCATCACATCAACACCTCACGGGTTTGGCACTCAGCGTGCACTGCTTTGCATCCCACCTACAAGGATGTGGCTCTTGGCTGGGACTTGTGCTGCTGGAAGGAGCCTGAGGATCCTACAGGACATCAGGATTTGCTGCTTTTCCTGGGTGGTGAAGCAGTGGTTTGGTTTGAGGACTTGGGAAACGTTCAGCCCTTGTAGGATCCTTAAGGTTATTAGGAATGGATCCAGTGAGGTTCACCACCCGGAAAGGAGTGCAGATGCAGTGACCCAAAGGTGAGTTGGGGCAGTTTGGTGTCCCTCTGCTGAGCGTGAATTCTGGTGTTGCAGAAGGTGAGTGGTCCGTGTGGGGAGTTCTCTGTAATGATTTGCAAACTCTGAGGTTGAGCAAAGCCTCCACATCCTCTGACCCCTTGTACTGTGACTGACCTTTATGTTAACAGCAACTTCACATTTGTTTTTTTGGAGCGTGGTGTTTATGATACTGGTTTGGCTGCTGCTGAGTGTCTCTTTGGAGAGCCTCCGTGGGTATCCAGTGCTGCTTCCTCCTGTGGGGCTGCTGGATTGGGGCTGCTATGGGGCACGAGTCTGTGCCCCCCCTCTCCCCATGCATGCACCTGATCTGGATGCAGCACAGGGTGTCTGTGTACAAACGTATTTGCAAACTGAGCACTGAGAGGTGCTGCCTCCTGTGCACAAAGCCACCGAAGGGTGTTAGCCCTGCAGAGGGCCCAGGGAGAGGTGGGTGCAGTGCTTTCCCAGGTTCTCTGTGCTGGGATGGGATCTTATGGTGATGTATTCACCTCCATCGGTTGGAGAGCTGAATGCCCCGATAGTTTGCTCATCTTCTGCCTCCCAGTTGCTCTCAGTCCCTTGTGGCTGTGCAGTTCCTCCCTGCCCTCCAGTGCTGAGCCCATGGGGATGTCTGTAAGGTAGGGCTGAGCTCAGGATGGGGCTCCTGCATGCGCCCCGAGGGAAGGGGATGCCTCTCTCCTCCTCCACTCTGTCCTTGCCTTTAAGGAAGGCTACGGGCTGTCTAGGGCTCACCTTCGTTGTTAGCACTTCAGGCACAGCGTGGAGGTGTCCTTGGACTCGGCTTCAGAGGGAGCCCGAGTAGGGCAGGACAAAGTACGCCCGTTGTGATGCTTTTAAGCAACAACGGCAGTGCTGCTGAATTCGCTCCTGGGTGGCTCTGTTGAGCAGAACTGCCGCTGCTCATCCTCGGTTCTGGGACTGCCAGCAGAGCATCTGCTGTCTGATGCTGCCGTGCTGCTGCATCCACTGAACAGCGGGGTTCGGTGTCACGGCTGGAGCGGGGCAGGAGCTGCGGTGCTCGTAAAGGAGGAGGGTGAAGCTGCGAGCCCGCTATGGGGATGCCCTACTCGAACACGGTGAGTGCAGCTGTGCGTCCCGCTGTTTGTCCAGCTATGAGTCTGGTTGCGAGCCTGACTGTCCAGCTGTGTCTGTGTTGGTGCAGCCGTCGTCACATCGGGACTGTGAGTGGCGGCACCGAATGCCCCTAGGGGGCTGCGGGACGGGGAGCGTTTGGGGGCTGTTCTCGGGAAGCTGTGAGCACTTAAAGCGAGGCCATCCCCCGGGGAATTCCCTGCTATTCCCCCGCGAGCCCCGGCTCAGCGCCCACATATCCCTATATAACGCGCAGTCTCTACCTGCCGCTGTACTGAGGACAGGTAACCGCGCCGCAGCGGAGCGGGGCCGGAGGGGTGCGGGGCTGCGGCGGGGCGGGGGGGGGGCCGTTGCGCAAGAGGGGTCTTTCCATCTTAGGGCTATAAAGGGGCTGTGCGTGGCGCTCAGACCGGGACGGGGCCAACAGAGGACAGCCGGGAGACCCTGCCCTGCCGCCCCCGGCTGTGTGCGGGGGAGCAGAGCTCACGGCAGCAGCCTCACCCCTCTCTGCATCTCTTTAAAGCTGAGCGGGAGCTGCCGCCGCACCGCGGAGCCGCTGCGAGGATCCGTCGCCCCCCGGAACCCCCACCGACGACGACGCCGCGCCTCGTAGCCCCGCGGCGATGCTGCTCTGCCCCGATTCGACCGTCTGGCGGCCGCCCAAGGTGGGTTCCTACCGTCCGGGGGTCGGTGGCTGTTTGAGGAGGGGGTGGGAGGAGAAAGAAAGTTCCGGGGTTCTCAGCCTCGGAGTGGAGGAATGTCGGGCTCCTACGGAGCGCGCTTTGCTCGTTTGGAGAAGTTCTCTCCCGCTGCTCTGCCGCTGCATCACCCCGACAATGGGGGAACCTCCGAAGCGGAGGAGAACGTGCTGGGCTGCCGGCAGTACGACTGTAGGGGCTGTGGGGTTGTTGGGATGGATGCTGTGCCACCCCCCGTATGGTGAGTGTGGGCAGAGGGGACCTCATCGCACAGCTGGGGTTGAGAGCATCAGGTGGGAGAGCAATCGAGGGAGCTGCATGCATGAGAACTCCTCGCGTCAGCGGTGTCGAACGGGAGCAGCAAGACAGCGCAGCAGCCGAGCCGGTTGCTCTTCCCCTTGTAAGAGCTGTTTGCTTCCCTACAGTGGGCGTTTGCTCCTCTCCTCCTGCTGCTGGCAGAGCTGGGCTGCAGCTCCCCACCCACGTACCAGTGGAGAGATGCTGGGACCAAGGAGAAGGTCACCTGCCAGCAGTGCCCGCCGGGGACATTCGTGGCACAGCACTGCAGCAGGGACAGCCCGACGGTGTGCTCGCCCTGCCCCGACCTGCACTACACGCACTACTGGAACTACCTGGAGAAATGCCTCTACTGCAACGTCATCTGCGGGGAGCGGCAGGTGGAGGTGCAGCAGTGCAACGCCACCCACAACAGAGCGTGTCAGTGCCAGGAGGGCTTCTATGCTGAGCTGGAGTTCTGTGTGCAGCACTCCGTGTGCCCGCCGGGTTCCGGAGTCGTGAAGTTGGGTGCGTAGTTCTGCTATTGCCCAAAGCTGCTCACCCCCATGGGGGGGCGGCCATCTGCTGAGCTGCAGAATGGCTTTGGTTGGAAGGGACCTTGAAGGTCGCAGAGTTTCGACAAGCTTTGTGCTGTTGGCTCGCTGTCCTCGCAGGCGAGTGGCCAAAGGGGATGGAGGTGTGAATGCTGCTGGTGTGAGGGCAGGGCTGGGGAACGTGGATAGCTCTGGGGCTCGGTTTTGTGGGATTTGTTGAGTAATTTGGATGGGCTCCACCTGAAACGTGAAATAGATAAATGGGAAAGGTTCCAAAATGGTAACGTCAGACTCGCTGTGGTTCCTTCTAGGGGAGATTTGTGAGTCTGAGTCTCCTTTGAGTCATGATGGGCTTTAGGGAGTTACTTTTTTTTCTCCATCTTTTCCTGAATCACTCCTGGTCCTTTCATTGCCCTGTTTGCTTGGCTCTGTACTTTCTAAAAATGCTATTAGTGTACAGCAGGTGCGTGCTTCCCTCTCGTTCTCTGCTGAGTCACTGAGCTCTCTGTTAGGAAAGCACAGGTGATACAACACAGCAGCAGGGCAGCATCCACACCCCCTGCTTTGTGCTCAGAAGGCGATTTGGGAATCCTTCAGCATGTGTCATGGGAGGGCTGCAGGCTCAGGGCGAGATGGGGACTGTTTGCTGCCCTCAGGTGATGCTTAAGGTTGAGTTCAGTGGCTCAGCTTTTCTGTGGGAGCGTTACAAAATGCAGTGATTCAGCATAAGGTGAGCTGAGCCTCCAAGAAACGTGGGGAACTCCATGGACTTGCACACTGATTTATCTGGAGAGTGAGTTGTCAGTCTGAGGAGCCACGTGGGGCGTTGGGGAAGTGATACTGCTGTGATTTCCACTCAGCTGCTTACCAGCAGCGTCCTCTGCGTGGAGCTGGGAGAGCTCTGGGCTCTGCAGGAAGGGCAGAGCTGAGCTGAGCTTTGCATTCTCAGCCACTTTTACTTTCGCTTGGCTGAGGGCCTCTGCTCGTGCTGGGGTCCAAGGGTTTCTTGGCAGCTGCTCCTTGGTGCTCACAGCTGATTCTGCTGCCCCACAAGGTGCCCCTTTAGTGAACAGCATCCCCTCCTTATGTCTGGAGCCCCATGGCTGTTGGGGAAAGGCTTGGTGGTGGCACGGCTGTGCGCTGCTGCTGGATGCCTGCTTACGGGTTCTCCCAGCAGCTCCTCACCCAGCACACAGGTTGGGGTCGATGTCTAACGTCCCACATCTCCCCCCAGGTTCCCCCTTTGAGAACACGCAGTGCCACGCCTGCCCGCGGGGCTCCTTTTCCTCTTCCAGCTCCAGCACTGAGCCGTGCCGGGTGCACCAGAACTGCACACAGCTGGGAAAGGAGACCAACGTGCCAGGAAACCAATACCACGACACCCTGTGCACCTCCTGCAGGATGGGGGGCAGCAACAGCACGCGGGGACCAGGTGAGAGCCGAAACACAGGGTGAGAGCAGTCGTGGTGTAAGCGTGAAACCAGGTCAGGCAGGGGGTAACAGCACAGAGCGAACCGTGCTGGGGCTGCAGGGCACAAGAAGTGCTTCCTCTCCCTCCCTCCCTGCCTGGGGTCAGATTTTAAGCAAGCACAGCAACCAGGTGTGGGGCAGATGTGCTCGCAGTGGGGCTTTTGCTGATAGAGATGCCAGCACGTGAGGTGGCTGCTGCAGCCTTTGCCCAAAACCAGATGCTGGCCATGTGGCACAGGAGCTGCTGTGTTTCCCAGAAAGCTTTTATTGTAATCCAGACCTTATTTTGTGCGTGTGGAGTGGAGTAAGAACGTAAAGGTCAGCACAGCCTCAGTGTGATGTGGATTTTGGCCTGGAAAACATGGGGGCATGGAAAGGTCTGAGCACAGAGTGCCACGTGTCGATGTGATGACACAAAGCACAGCACTGGCCTCCAACTCTTGCGCATCTGATGCACAGTGATGTATTCCCTCCCCAACCCTAAATTTTGGGAGCTCTTTAATGAGCCATCATGGGGTCTACCCTAAAACTCTGTGTCTGTTGCTGGTCCTGTCCCCAGGTGTAAAATTTTGTATGGGGAAAATAGGAACCTTTAGGAAAAGCAGAGTGTGTGCATACTGCATGCAGTTCCATCCGAGTTCTCCTCCCAGCTTCGTGGCATGGAGGGGAATGGGAAAGGTAGATTGGCTATTTTTGAGGTGAAGGGAACTGTTCAGAGTTACCTCCACACGTGGTGTTTGTGGGGTCTTCTCCTTGGAGGTCTCCAAACCCACCTGGACATGGGGCTGGGCTCCGGCTCGGATGACCTTTCTGGGCTCAGGGGGGACCAGAGGGACCCAGAGGTATCTCCAACCCCAACCATCCTGAGATGTGGGGATTCCAGGCTTCTGACGTTCAGAGCGCTGCTCTCAGCACTGACCTCCGGGTGCTTTTCTCCCCCAGCTCCAGAGGACGAGGACTGTGAGCAAGCTTTGATCGACTTTGTGGCGTACCAAAACATCCCCCTGCGGAAGCTGAAGCGCTTGCAGCAGATCCTGGAGCGCACGCCCAGGAAGCAGGCCCAGGAGACCAAGGCAGTGGCTCAGGAGAAGCTGCGGGCTGTGCTCACACACCGCAAGCAGGAGAACTCAGCCGTCATCACGGAGCTGCTGGCTGCGCTCCGGGCCACCAAGCTGACCTCCATAGAGAAGAAGGTGCGGGAGCGCTTTCTCTCGTAGTGGGAACACAGAATGGACTCTTAGGGTTGCTTTTTTTCTTTTCTTTCTTTTTTTTTTTATACCATGGTTCCATTAATTTATTGATGTTTCAAAAACGAACTGGAAAGGCAGTGCGGATGAGTGCTGCGTTGTGCCGTGCGTTGGGTGCTCCTTCAGTGTGCCAGGAGCATCTGCAATCCGTCAGCAAAGCACCTCCAGCAGCTCACTGCAGGCTTGAGCCTGGCTTGGTTCTGAGCTCTGTGAGTTTGGGTTTGGAGTGTAGCTGGGTTGATGAGGCCTTTGGAGACGTGGGTATGGGTGGTGATGGGTCAACAGTTGGACTGGATGGGCTTGGAGGTCTCTTCTAACCTTAGAGATGATGTGATTCTGGGATTCATTTGCTCTTGGCACGCTAAGAAAGGAGTGGATTGCCTGAGACAAGCTGTGGGGAAGATGTCCCTAAAGTCTGAGGTCCTGTTGGCTTTCAATTTATTTTTGAGCTACCTGATTTTATACCATGTGAGATACGTTTTCTAAAGAAAGAAACCCAAGAGGTTATTTTATTACACGATCCTGTTCCCGCTGTCCTTTCCTGATCTCACCGGGGAGAGGTGGAGCTGGGGGTCCCCCTGCCTTCTGCAGGCACTGCTCATCCTGACGCCTGCTTTGCACGTCCCTCAAGGGAACGTGACATCAGCCACTGACAAAGGGGAACTGTGCACACAGAACAGCTCTGCACGCCAGAAGGCACCCCATGCAAAGCAGCACTGCACACAAGGTGACCGTCCCAGCACGTCCCTTAGCTCAGCTGTGTCACTGCTGGCTCTGTCCCCATGCGCGCTGCCAGCAGCCACTGCTGCCCATCCACGCCTCACTTCCCACAGAGCTTATTTTCAGTCACTTGTGGAAGTTGCCAGGATGCCCCAGCTGAGCGCTGTGCAGCCTGTGGCAGGGATGATACAAAGCTTGTTTCTTCTGCCTTGGATGAGTTTGGCTTTTTTAGGGCTCTTTTTGCTGAGTCGTTTCCAGGAAGAGCCTGGGCTTTGAAATAGGATGTTTTTCCCCCAGCAAGTTGTTCAGAGCACGCTGAAACACACGCTGATAGCAGCTCCTGCTCTGCCCACATGCACCAGTGTGGATCAATTGGGCTTGATGGCCTCATAGGGTCACTTCCAGCCTAAATGATGCTATGATTAGAGAGCTGGTAGCCACGCTTTGGGATGCTGGTCTGGCTGGTGGTTCCTCCATACAGAGAGGGTTTTTTTTTCCCCATTAACAGAGACCTTTACCTTTCTGGGGTGTGAGCCCTGCTGAACAGCTGCTTCCCCCTCCCCTCAGGGTGTTGGGATGCCCTGTGTTGTTGTTTTTTCTGCCCATGAGACAAAATGTGGGGTTCCAAGTGAGCCCAGGTCTGAGCAGGCAGTGGTTAAGGCTGGTCACAAAGCCAGATGTGCTGGTGCTCAGCCAGATGTGTCCGTGCTCAGCCCTGCTGCTCTCAGCTCCACGTGGGCACGCGGAGAGCCGTGCAGGAGCAGGGTCAGTGATGCACCTGGGCTGTGTGGTACAGAACAACTGAGCTGGAGCAGAGCCCAGGAACACTTCCTGCAGCTGGATGTTGGTGCTGTAGGGTTGTTTGGGTTTTTCCAGGTTGTTTTACTGTTGTTTTTTATTTACTTTCTTTCTTTATTTTTTTTTTTTTTAAGACTGATCTTAATCCATGCAGTTCTTTGCCCCATCCAATAGAGCAGAACTTTGCTCCCACCCCTGAGGTCTGCAAGAGCTGAGCAGCCTTGCAGATGCTGTGTGTGGTGCAGAACAGATGCCCTGCCCTGTGGCATGGTGTTCTGCCGCTGGGGCCCCCAGTGCCAGGTCAGATCCTTCCCTGCTGCACCAGAGCTGTAGATCTCAGCCAGTTGGCCTGGGTGAGGATGCTGAGACAGCAGGGGATAACAGCCTGTGTCAGATGCTACTTGGAGCAAACGTTGCCCTGCTGCTGTGATGCAGGCCTGGTAAGGACCAGCTGTCAGTGCCAGCCATGCAAAGCAGCTGTGTCCCTTTGTGTGGTTTCCAGACAGGTGACATTCTGTGCACCAGGGCCATTCTGTGGTTGTGATGGGAAGTGCCAGCCCTGCCTGCAGAGCCTGTGCTGCTCCGGTGGGGATTTCTGCATGGTGAAGCTCCTCCTTCATGCAGGCTCTCAGATACCGAGGCAGGGGATCTTTCTGACCTTTAGATCAGCATGCAAATGTGCCAGCAGGTGGATGCTGCTTGGGTTCTGGGAAATGGGGCTTTGCTGTGAGATCCCACAGCAGTCCCACGATGCCGAAGTAACACTGCCTTCCTCCTCCTGCTGCAGCTCGCAGAGCTGTTCACACTCACTGCATTATCACCAACTGTGAGGGTGAAGCAACTTAAAGGACAAACAACCCCCCCCCCCCCCCCATTGGGTTTCACTGAAGTTTACACCAGCTGGCAGCACAGGCTTCTTCCTGGTAATCTAAATGACTTTTCCTTATAAGCTGCACCAGAGAGCAGAACGCAGCGCCGTTAAATGTGGATGCAGTTCTCCCCCAGGGATGACTCAGATGTTTTGTACACAGAAGCCAGTTTCCCTCACGAGAGCCCCATAGAAACTCCAACCTCACACCGGCCTTCCCTACCACCCAATGTGGGTGAGTACTTAAAAAAGGAAGAGGGGGAAAAAAAAAAAAGAATAAAGAAATGCCCTGGAGTTTATTTAAGCAGCTGATGCACAGCCGTGTGTTCTGCATGGGATGAATTGGGCTCTCAGGTGCGGCGCTGACTCACGGCTGGAGCTCCCAGATCCCAGCTCCAGCAGCAGGAGGGGTTGGGACACGTCTGGCTGTGATGCACCCAGAGCAGAGCGGCGCCCTGGAGGGGTTGGAATGGGGATGGGTGAATGATGAATGGGGGTTGAAGCCGTCTGTGCGAGTTTGCATGGTGAGGTCACACGTCGCTGGTTCACATCTTGGTGTCAGCAGCGAGGGCAGGAGGTGCTGGAAGGCACCCGGGGTTTTGGAGGTGTGCTGTAGGGATGTGGTTGGTGTGGGTTTGTAACCAGCTGTAGGGTCACGAGCAGATCAGAGGTCAGACAAAGTCTCCCCTTGGCCTGCAAACATCCCCACAGCACCAGCAGCGCTCTGATGGAGCAGGCATGCTGCGTCCTCCTGCGCTCAGCCCTGGGAGCAACACTGAGCCCCAGGGAGAGAATGCAAGATAAGGTGAACGGACACCAAGCTTGTTCAAATCCGCCCATCACCATTCCAAAGAGGCACTGATCTTATCTCCTTTATAGCATGGGCTTTATTTGATTTGTAGGGTTTTTCTTCTGATTGCAATCTCCTGCTTCGTGCCCACGCTCTCCCTGCTGAGACTCGTCCCTCGCTGCTGCACGTGTTGTCTCTGCAGAGATGGTTGGAGCTGTGCAGGTGCTGCAGGGCCAGGGAAGAAGGGAGTTGGAGGAAGTTGCCCACGTGCAAGAGCAGGAGCAGCTTAGGGGTGCTGTGCAGAGCAGCCTGTGCTCAACTCAGGGGCGCCTGGCACCGGGGTGAGCAAGAATGGGACTTGAACCTCCCATAGCTTGCAGGTGACATGCAGGACAAACAGAAGCCACTGCTCTCCTGTTAATAGAGGTGCACTGACACGGCCCATGCTGCTGGTGCTCATGAACACGTGTGAGCTCGGGGAGCTGTTGTTCTCCCCCAGGATTTTATCCCTCCCTTCCTGATTTCTTCCCCTTCTCAGCTTATGATTTCTGTTCCCTTCAGGATTTGAGGAGCTTCCTGAAAGCACAAAGGCTCAAAGAGTAAATGAGAGGTGATGCAGCAGCTGTGATCTGTTCCTAACCTGGGCTGCTTGGACAAATGGGAACTGAGAGACCCTGCACACCAGGTAAGAATCATAGAAAACTGTGAAGGTTGAAAAAGAGCTCTAAGATCCCCCAATCTATCCCACCCCACCATGCCCATGTTCCTCATGGCCACATCTCCATGGCTCTAAAACACCTCCAGGGATGGTGACCCCACAAGAATAAAACAGCTCGGTCTGTCACTATCAGTCCTTCAGCAACCCCATGTGTTCCCAGCGTTGCTGAAGGGCCCCCTTGGGGCACAGGGCAGGTGGGGGTTGCTCCACCTCTCCGTCCACCTGGGTGCCAAAGGTCCCATCTCTCCCCACTGGAAAATGTGATGAGCTTTCCAGGTTCCATGTTTTGAAGGGGATCTCTGCAGGATCCCCAAAAAAAGGAAATAATTGTTGCCAGCTGCTGTGTATGGCAAGAACGGGTGAATATCCTCCAACCACATGCATCTCTCTACGTAGATTCATTGACTTGTTTGCAAGAATTGAAATGGGTGTAGGCAGGGCCGTTGTCCTTCATAGCTGAGCTTGCTTTTGCTCTGAGAAGCCTAAGAGGTCACTTAGAGGAATTTGTGCAGCAAACTGGGTCACGTCTGAAGCAGATTTCTTCATGTGTTCAGCTATCATTTGGTTCTCCTGCATTTCCAGCCTGTTGTAACACCCAGGTCTCATTCTGAGCACCACCTCCTGTTAGCTTGAGAAAATTCTGAATATGCTGGTAAGCTTTGATGCCTTTCAGCTTACAGCAGTTTTCTGGGAAACAAGGTCAAGAAGCTCAGAATGGCTGCAGCTACAATTTCCTTGCACAGCACTCTCTGCTGAGAACAACAAGCACTTCATACACCACCATCCCAAAACAGGGTCTTCTCAAAGCAATTAGCCTTGGAAAACACTTTTATTTTCCATCTTACACAATGGAGGCTCGCACAGCCTGCTGCCCCCAAAATGGCTGAGCAATGTTAGAAGTCAGAGCCCTGGTCTCATGGAGTGCCATTGCTGGGCAGGTTCCCAATGGCACTCTGTGCCAGCCCTGATCCTCAGCTGATGCTTTCCCAGCAGTGCTGGACACAGCACAGCTGTGCTACGACTTAGCTTCAACGCAGAGAACGTGGAGTGGGGAGGTTTGGTCATTTTTCTATGGAATTAGGAGGGAAGGATGACTTCCCAAACACATGAGGTCAGCAGGGATGTGCGCTGGGGGGCTGCTGCTCTCAGCTGTGTGGGATTGAAGGGCGTCCTCAGCTCTGTGTGCAAGGGGTCAGATGAAGGCTTGCAGAGATCGCATCAGTCTCACGGGCAGATTTTCCGATGCTGGTTTCTATTTGTGTCTCTGCACTTCCTTCCTCGTCGCTGGAACTTGGTAGGTGAGTTATCGGACTTTGCTCAGCCTTCCCAGAAGCAGCACAAGGAATATTTAGCTGGGAAAAGCAAAGATAAGGAGTGTGCATTCCTCACTTCGCGGCTGAGCCTCAAAGGAAAAATCAGATCTGGCAAGATAAAAAGCAAATTCTTTCCCCCCAGTTTTGCCTGTTGGGTGCTGATAATGACATCATGCAGAAACAACCAGGCCAGTGATTCAGCACCTCTGGTTTACAGCCATTCCATATCCTCTGGTACAGCAACTATACTTGTGAGGCATTTATTAGGTCTTGCACAGCGTGGCACACAGTGCCTTGTGATTCTGCCTCTTCTCATGGCGCAAAGAGGAGCTGTCAGAACTCCTGCTATGCTGACAGTGTGGGTACAGCCTTGCAGAGGATGAGGCTGCTTGGGGGCAGCTGCTTTCTCTTCTTTTCCCCCTTCATGGGTGATCTCTCCATGTGCTTCCACCTGCAGTGCGAAGGCTTTGCTGCTGAACTGTGCTCTTCAGTGCAGGTGGGGATTAAGCACAGCCTCAGGCAGAAGATCTGAAGATGAGCCCTATTTGGTGTCTGTTCCCCAGCTACCAGAGCACGCCTGGATAGGTGATGGGATTTGGTCACTGGATCTACACACCCTGAACACCGAGTGAAAGGCACTCATTCGGATGTTATTGCTTAGATGTGCAGTGAGGAAGTGCTCTTTGTAACACTTACTGCTGAGAACAAAGAGTTCCTCTCGCCTCTATGGGACTCGCTCCTCTGTAGGGAGTGACTCAAACATGTGCTGCTTAAGGGCATCTGCAGAAAAGCTGGAGCCAGGTTGTTTGGTTTCTGAGGCTGTACAGCAGCTCTTGGCTGGGAGCTGAACTGGAACACAAACTCTGCAGGTTTCTGTTTCAGGAAAACAAGATCCAAATAATTTTACAGTTTGTCCTTAAAGCAGCGCTTATGGTATATAGGAAACAAAGATTTCTAGAAGCTGCAGTGGAACTGACTTTAATTAGTGCCTGTAAACAAAAGGAGGGCTGTGAGGATAAGCAGGAGAGCACCTCTCCTATGGAGGCAGGCTGAGAGCTGGGGCTGCACTGCATGGAGAAGGGTCTGGGGAGACCTCACCGTGGCCTTCCAGTGCATAAAGGGGGCTATAGGGAAGCTGTGGGGTGATGCTACCAGTGAGTGTGGGAATCGGGTCAGAGAGGGGAGCTTTAAGCTAAAAGTGGGGAGATGCAGGGTTAGGTGTTCAGGGAAATTCTTTTACTCTGAGGCTTCCCAAAGGAGCAGTGGGTGCCCTACCCCAGCAGGTGCTTAAGGTTGGGTTGGATGGAGCTTTGGGAATCTGGTGTGGGGTTTAGAAGAAGATGATCCTTAAGGTCCCCTCCAACCCAAACCACTCTGTGATGCTACAAAACACTGAGCCTGGCATCCACCTGGCTGAAGGACGCCTAGTCCAAAGGATGATGTTTTTACCACGTGCTTTTGTGAAGCTTTTACCACGTGCTTTTGTGCTTGTTGGAGCTGGCAGCCACCTCCTTGCCCTGGCAGAGCTTTGCAGAGCCCACCATGCTGCCTGCTTGTGCCTGAAGGAGATCAGATAGAAAGCAATTCTTACAGTGAGGAACGAGGGCTTAAGCGTTGGAATCCTCCATGGTGCAACGCTCACTCTCATCACAGCTGCACCGGTAGCAGAGGACTGGATGGAAGAAGTGCAAGCAGTGTTTGTGAGTGGCTTTGCAGAGACACTGCCACCTACAGCTGCACACAGAAAGGAGGCATTGCTCATGAGCAGGGTGTGAGTGCACTTCCCCCGTATTCTGCTGGCCCTGGCTTTGTTTCATGGAAGGGATCTTTCACCCCCTGAGTTCTTAACCGAATTTATCTGCTGCCTCAGGGTGATGACTGCTGCTTCGTACCCTATGGCAACGAGTGGGAGACAAGGCTGCGAAGGCAGCAGTTTGCACTGCCCTCCTGATGTCCTTGGAAAAAGGATGTGGACAATGTGGTCTTAGTCTAGAACCAGAAGCCTTCAGCTTTAAGGAAAGACGGTGCCTCTGAGTGGGAATGAGGAGGTTCCCCCCCAGCTACAGCAAGTGATGCTGTGTTTAAATATAAATGTCAGGCACGATTCCTCAGCTGAGCTGTTGGTCATTGCAGGGCTCTGTGCTCCTTGTTCCTCTTGCTTAGAATCTGATGTCAGAAATGGGGTCGTGTTTTCCCCCAGTGACACTGCGTGCTGTGCTGCACAAGCTGTGCCCCAGCCCTCAGCCATTCCCTACATCAGGCCCTGGCTGCTGTCAGCATCGTGCTGCTCTCATCACTGAACACAGTCAGCACTCCCTTATGAGGTAATGGGTACCGTAGCTGAAGATTCCTGTGATCAGATGTAAGCTGTGCAGATAAAGATGTTTGAAGGCAACTGGCTGGGGCTGTATTCTTGGGAACTGGTTTTGGATATAAGAGAGCCAGAACCTGCCTAGAAAAAACAAATGGAAAGCCCCCAGTGGTTATCACAGAAGCTGGGCTTACCAGAAGAGCGGTACAACAGTTCTTTGAGGGATTTCAAAAGTGGGTCAGAAACAAAACTGCATGAAAAGTCTGATGTCCAGCACACCAAATAATGGCTACGTTACACAGGGGAGAGCTTTTGTGTGGGATTTCCAACTTCAAGAAAGATAAGAACAAAATGCCGTTGTGAAAAAGCACCTGCCCTGGTTTCTCTGGACTCTTTGTCCTGACAAGTGCTCTCCCATGCCTCTTATCTCCCCACAGGCAGATTTGAGTCAAATGTTAATGGAAAGCTGTGCCAAAAGGGATTCTGAGAGGGTACCCAGCCCACGTTCTGCCTGGCACAGTCAGTTCAGCCTGCTCTCTTGCTTATTGCTTGCCCAGCTTGCTTTCAGGCAAAGGCAAGCACTTGGAGTCACTTCTTTCAGCCTCTAAAAACGGGCCCAAGACTGAAGGCAGACCGTTGTGCTGCTTTTGGGGAAAGAGGAGCAGTGCTGCAGGCAGAGCTGAACCTGCTGTGTGGATACGCTGCGTGGCTGCCCATCAGCCAGCATGCACATCAATCAGATGGTTTCTGAAACCTGTGATTTGAAGGCATGACGGGGAAGACGAGTGCCAGCGCCCCTCTTTGCCTTTCTTAGCAGTTCTCTTTGGAAGTTCCCTCTTCAAACTGGTTTTCTTGCTCGCAGACAAGTTCCACAATACTGTTTCAGCACATGACATTACCTAAATCCATCCCAAGCCTTGTAAGGAAGGAGGAAAGATTTAGGTTGGATGTTAGGGGGAAGTTCTTCACAAGGAGAGTAGTTAGGCCCTGGAACGGGCTGTCCAGGGAGGTTGTGGATGCCCCGTCCTTGGCCGTGTTCAAGGCCAGGTTGGACGGGGTCCTGGGCAACCTGATCTGAATGTGGATGTTTGGTGGCCCTGCCAGGCAGGGGGGTTGGAACTACATGATCCTTGAGGTCCCTTCCAACCCGGGTGATTCTGTGATTCTGTGACTGCTGTAAATGTTTATTTTCCAAACCCACATGGTACCTCACGGTTGTCCATGAGCACTTCTGGAAATGATGACTAAGCAGAGCACCTCATGTTCAGTGGAAACATCGCTGCTGGAGAGAAGCAAACTTCCAGACTCACAGAACAATGGCCTTTGGTTTGAGATTCCTGTGTGTGGAAGGGCAGATCCTCACCTCAGCTGAACAGATGGACGTGGTAGCAGTGCAGGAGGAGATGGTAGGGCAGAAAAGACTAAGGGCAGCCAGAAGAGCTGTTCCACACCTTCCAGCTGATCCAATTGCCACCATGCAGGCAGCACTACAATGAGCAGAGAGTTCAAAAGCACTGAAAGTGCTTTTTTTGGTTATTGTTCTTAAGCACTGTTGTTGTCTCCTGTTGCTAACAGCTAATAAATGTTTGCCCAGTAGGGAAATTCCAGAGGGGTGAGAGAAAATTAATCTTCTGTTAATGTTCAAACTGAGGCAAGTGCAACACCTACCGCTGTCCTGGGCCATTGGGTTTCATCTCAGTGTAAAGCAAGCAAAGGATAAAGTGATTACTCAGATGAATTTGTTGTGGAATAGAAAGCAACTGTTCAGATAGATGAACTGTTGTGAACGGGCAGAGGCAAAGCAGGACCTTCTTGAAGGTATCCAAAATCTGAAGAACTGCTCACTTTTATCAGCTTAGAAATGTCCTTCCTTTCCTTGAAGGTTTTCTGGGGACCCGCTTGCAATGCAGAAGCATTTTAAACATCAGTCTGTGCTTCCTGTAAGGACTTAAATAAAAGCAGGAGTCTGAATTATGATGAACAGCTGATGAAATCACTGGTCAGGACACAAAACTGCTACCAGCATGGCACCTCCAACTGTGCCAAGCAGATTGTTTTAGTGGTGCTTATGCACCATGGACCATCCCTTCTGAGAATGCCTTTTCCATACCCACTCCATCCTGCTCCATAGGACTGTCCCAAAGCCTCGTTAGCACTATAAACCTGTTTACACAGACTGAAGCTGAACTAAAAAATCAACTGAAGCAGTGAGTTGTCCTTGTGTACCTGCTTACGGTCGTGTAGAGCAAATGCAACCAAAAACCCCAGCTGACTGAGCAGCACTCTGCTCTCTTTGCTTCACACAGAGCAGCTGCACGCTGTACACATCAGTGAGGTACAAGTGCAGGTCATGCTTGCACAGCAAGACTTTTATCTTGCACCTATCAGCTGAATTCCCTCATTGCAGTCACGCTGCAGCACGGAGGACACACAGAGCAATACCAGAATTGCTTTGACCGTGTTTGCTTACTGGGCTGCACTCAGAAATCTTGTGACACTACCAGGTAGGTGCACTTTGTCATGCTGGAAAAATCTGACTGCTAAGCTTGTTCTGAAACACACCTAAAGTGCCAAGCAGCTCCACCTGCCCCATCCAGAACCTGCTGTGACTGTGCTGGAAGTCAACTCGGAATTGTATAGAAACCTCCAATGCCAGTTTCAGAGAAATCCTCCCTGACTTCTGTGGACATCGCTCCCACTTTTGCACCAAAGCTGATGCATTTTTCCAGGCAAAAAAAGAAAAAACCAACAAAACCACTCCCAAGCATGAGAACTTGTATTTTGAAGTCCAAATGTTTGCTTTGGTATGTGCCACAAAACATTCTTGGTGTCTAGACACTTATGAGAACAGCTACTTCCTCAAGCTCAAAACTGTTTCTCCTCTCTGATCTCCTACTGTGAGAAAGAGATCTGAGAAAGGTATGGGGAAAGCTTGGAAAACCCCTGGTATCCAATTAAACTGGTATTTCACTTTAGTTGACTGAAGAATTTTATCTCCCAGCAAGGAGCTTTTCTTCTCCTGTCACTGTTTTACATCATCAGCCTAATTGTTGGCATCAGCCCTGCCAACTGAAGCAACAGCCAGGACCACAGTTACCTGGAAAACCCCTGTGCTTTCAGAGATGGTCAGCTGGGAGAGATGTCCCTCATCCAATTCTCTTGTCCACCTGAAGCTTTCAGCCTTATAAAACATGCAGCACCTACAAAAAGAGCCACTACTTACAGCAGGTGAATGATCTTCCAAGTAATCTTCTCTTCTGACATCAACAGAGTGCACAGGAAACCTGAGATGGGTTATTGGGTCTAAAGAAACCTACTGACATCTCTTGTTTTAGCTGTTTAGTTCTGCTGGGATGCAGCACTGACATTTACACCACTCAACTGCCTGGCCTTCTCCTGTCCCAATGCTATGTAGAAGAAAGATGCTGTTCTGGCTGCATGTGCTTCATGACATACCTCAGGTTCCTTCACACCTTGACTCAAAGCAAGGAACTGAATGCTTTTGTGGGAAAAAAAAAATGGCAGTAAGTTGTACACAGAACACTGAACACAAAGGTCTTTGGCAGACCCCAGATAACATATCTTTAAACAAATATCACCATCCATCTCACTCAAACAGAGCCAGAACAATGTTCCCTTCATCAGGAGCAAACAGCACCGAATGCCCACCAGTGCCCAGAGTAACTCAGCCACACAAAGAATAATGCCAAACCATCCCAAAATGTACCCAGATGTTTTCAAAGAGGTACTGGGAGAAATGTTAGTCACATGCCCACAGAACTATGACCTGGGTAGGCTACAAGAGAAGTTGTTTCCACAAGAGAATTCAAAGGAGCAGGAAGCTTTATTGCAGACTGATTTTCTCCCTGCCCAGAGGTTCAGATTTTGGCCTAGACATTAAACACAGAGTGCCCCAATTCATTCCAGTTAAACAAGGCAATCAATTGTTCTTACAATAAAGAGTGCACAGCAGAGACTGGCAGTCAAAGCAAGGCAGTGCCTCACATCCTGTTAAGAATACCCTTTTCAAACAGTGTATCACTGTGCTACAGGTTGGCTTCCATATCTGCATTTACCACAGGTAAAAGTCATGGATCAACATGCCAACTGAAAACTGAGTTATAATCAACACTGTCTCTCCCCATCATACAAACAAAAGCATAACAGGGCCAGTAACACCACCTTTAGTAGCCATGGGGTGGGAGCAGCAAGGCATCTTCTCAGAGAGAAGGGAGAGCCATTCCCCATGCTCCCTCCCCTTTCATATTCACTTATTCAGTTCCTTCAAGGGAGGAGAGTTCCACATTACTGGCCTCTAGCCCATCAGACTAATAAATCAAGAATCACAAAGTAATACAAAGTAGAAAATGAAGTTCTTTGCATCTGCAACGAAGCACAGATTGCCGCTCAGTCTATGCTCTCAGGTCAATGGCTTAATACTTGATGTAAGAGATTCCCCCCAACCCCAGCTGGAATCCTTTGCTCAGGTGTTTTAGACAAAGAAAGAGAATGTCTGTCTCCAAACTTCGGAAAGAATCAGGTGTAATAGGAATCTGGTGGACCACCTTCTTTAAAGAGAACACTAAGCTGTGTGGGAAGAGAACGTCCATTCCTTGGCTGCATTTCTTACGTGATGTCCTTCTTTCTCGGCGGCCGATGAATGTTCCTCACCACGCACTTCACCATCCATTCAATTCCCTCGTTCACACCTTTGCTGAGGAAATAAGACAGGTAGGCAAGATTAAAACACGAAAACGTGGTGGATGTAGGTCCTAGCTGACAACTTACTGAAAGCAAAGGGTCCTGCCCTGCACTTCACTGCTGGCATTACTATCGAAGCTTCTCAAACCCCCAAACAGCGGCAATCGGATGTTTTTCAGTTTGGCATTTAAAGCCCACATTTTGTTTCTTGGTTGTTTCCACAAGTCTGCGTCCAACTTGATGAGACATCGACTCTGGAGAAACCTTGAATGTTAGAGCACTGGACAGTCAGCTGGTTTGAGGTTATTTGCTGCAAGTCCCAGGCTAGCTGTATCACATATTCCAATCTGGCTCCAACTTTCTGTAATCATCTGTGCTGAGGTTGCCAAGCAATAAACTGGTCTGCACAGCTTCCCAGACTGGACTTCTACCAGTATTTTTATTAGTGCAAACTCCAAATGAAATTTTGCAAGGAATTTCCACAGAGATCAAAAATAGAAGTGTTTGTATGAAAACCACACTGGTAAAGGTTGTGTTTCATAAGGTTATTATCTAATGTTCCTCTTCCAGTCAGTGCTTACCCATTGTTTTTGTTGTGGTGGTCATTCATCTGCTTAACAGCACTTGGTTCTTAGTAATGTAGACAGCTGAGATTTTTTCCCCATGGTTTTAGAAGCTTTACTTATGTTTCCCAGTAGCTTGTATCATGTTACAGCTTTGTGGTTACATTAAAAAAAGAGAAGGAGTCTCAGAGCTCTGGGTTCAGTCCTTCAGGTAGTAATTCAGCCAGGAGTTTCTGCAGCCATCTCTAGCAGCACTTTTGTCTTAATGCCAAACAACACGTTTCACTCAAGAAATGAAAGTGTTGCCCAAGTATTACAAAACACAATGCACCATAATGATGCCAAGATGTTGAGAACTGGGTGGCCTGGTCAAGGCCGTGGCACGCAGCTGCACAGGCATGAAGAAATATCCCAGCCTCCCAAACTTTGGTCTGTTCTAGTCACTGTGCCTTAAACCACACGGTTCCCAGGCACACAAGCTCTATCAGACAGCCCTATATATTATCTATGTAACAAAGCTCATCTGCAAGCCCAAAAACATGAAAGCAAAATCCTAATTACTCCACCAGCAATGGAACACCACTCACTGCCCCAGCAGTGTCATGAACAGCTGCATTTTCAATTGACTTACTGCATAAAAGCCAGGAGCTGCAACAAATGGACCACTGCAAGGATTAACATGCATGGGGAAGGAAAAACAAAGCAGAAGCATCACCAGCTCCATAAGCCCCCAGGTCCCATCACTTTGTGCCTGTGAGCAGACAGGGCTGGAATATTTTCATAATGCTTTATAGAAGGGATTTGCAGATGGAGTTGCTGACCTGGTGAAAGTTCAAGGTTCACAACCGTGTCTGTTGCTGCTGGGAAGGAAAAGCAGCTCCCTCACCATGGCTCTGCACTCCGTCACGCTGATCTCACATGGCACTACACGGCTGTTCTGTTAACCAGAACATCAGCAGTTCCCTACTCACCCAGTCAGAGCAGAGCAGGCTTGTGTTAGGCAGTCCCTCTTCCCAATTTTGTTAATGCAGTCACTAAATGCTGTTTTGATGTCAGGTATGGACAGACAAGTCTGCAAAGAAAATCAAACGAGAGCTTTCTTTCTATGCTGCAGCAGACGGCGGGCTACCAAAACAAATCCTACCACATCCCCAGTTCTGCTCCAGCCAAGATGGCACAGTGATGTCAGTTAACACCCCCATTCCCCTCATACACGAACACAGCACATTCACTTTCCTTTCATTAAAAAAAAAAAAAGCCTTTTCAACCTCTTTTCAGTAGCCGTGATGGAAGCACAGCCTTGCACCCTGCAGATAACCCTGCCCCAACCATCACACACAAGTCCTGTGGGAGCACAGCTATTCACCAACCCTTTGGAAATGGCACTTAGCAGGATCCCAGCCATTCCAGCTTGTGCAGCCCACCCAATGCCAGTGCCCTGCCTGATGTGTGCTTTCAGAACATGCTGAGTGCCACCTTTCTTAGGTTCCCAGGGCATTCTTTGACATTAAAGGCACAGCCTTCCCTGTTTGTTGGCATTCCACGCATGGAAGAAAATGCTGATAGCACAGAAAGCATTTCCAGGATCCTGGTGTCACTCCACCATCAGCTCTTGCAATTCTGTACATTTGCTAAGAGATTACTGGGAAGCAAGTTTAAAAGACACACAGACGTAACAAAAACCAAGAAATCAGCACGTTATGTTCCTGACAAAACAGACTGACATCAGAAATCCTTTGTTCTTAGGGTTACAAGACAAGCAAATTGCCCTACTGACACTGAGGTCTGCTCACTGAAGACTAGAGTTAGGCACCAGCTTTTAAATCCTATTCTGATCTCAGTGCTCGGAAGCCTTGGACAATCCATTTAAGCACTTCTGCTGGCCACGAGCCCAGCTCTCTTCCTCTTTCTGTTAAGAGATTATAGGCCCTCAGCAAGGCTCAAACACATGTTTTAGGCACGTGTTTACTCAAATGCCACATCAGATCCTTGTGAGGCCGGAGGATTAAGCCACATGTAAGTTTGTTTTGGTTGTAGGGACGACACGCAGTCAGGAATTCAGCCTTCTGTAAGCCCGGGTCTTAACTCAGCAGAAAGAGAGAAAGGAATGATACCAGCAACCCACTCTGCAGAACGCTGCTTCTGGAGAAACTTGACAGGGCAAACCAACGTGGGGATGGTAGTGTGAGAAATAAGCAAACCTCAGTGCTTGTAACGGAGAAGCGTTCTTAAGAAATGACCTGAGAGTTTAATGACACCCCATTCACACAGTGCCCCGGAATTCAGAACTGTGATTTTCCACTGTGAATTCCTCGAATCCATTTGTTGTGCAACTTTTGATGACTGTATTTTCTTATGACCTCAGTTCAAACCTTCAGCTGCAACCAGTGAGATCCAGAAATGTTACAGAATCACAGAATCACAAGGTTGGAAACGACCTGCAAGATCATCCAGTCCAACCCCCCTCCCATTCCTATCAGTGCCACAAGCACTAAACCACATCTCACAGCTCCTCATCCAGGCGCCTCTTGAACACAACCAGGGACGGCGACTCCACCACCTCCCTGGGCAGCCATTGCAGTGCCTGACCACCCTCTGAGAGAAAAAGTTTCTCCTAATATCCAACCTAAACCTCCTCTGGTATAACTTCTGGCCGTTTCCTCGGGTCCTGCTATTTGCCTGGGAGAAGAGGCCAGACCCTTTTGCACCACAGCCTCCCTTCAGGAAGTTGTACAGTGCAGTGAGGTCTCCCCTGAGCCTCCTCTTCTCCAGACTGAACAATCCCAGCTCCCTCAGCCGCTCCTCATCAGACTTGTGCTCCAGACCCCTCACCATTTCATTGCCCTTCTCTGGACACATTCCAGGGCCTCAATGTCTTTCTTGTAGTGAGGGGCCCAAAACTGAACACAGCACTCGAGGTGCGGCCTCACCAGTGCTGAGTACAGGGGATGATCACCTCCCTGCTCCTGCTGGCCACACCATTTCTAATGCAGGCCAGGATGCCGTTGGCCCTCTTGGCCACCTGGGCACACTGTGGGCTCATGTTCAGCCAAGCATCAACCAACACCCCCAGGTCCCTTTCCTCTTCACAGTCATCCAACCACTCATCCCCAAGCCTGTAACGCTGCATGGGGTTGTTGTGGCCAAAGTGCAGAACCCGACACTTGGCCTTGTTAAACCTCACCCCATTCACCTCGGCCCAGCCATCCAGCTGATCCAGATCCCTCTGCAGGGCCTCCCTGCCCTCAGGCAGATCAACACCACCTCCCAACTTGGTGTCATCTGCAAGCTTACTCAGGGTGCACTCAATCCCTTCATCTAAGTCATCAATGAAGATATTAAAAAGGATGGGCCCCAGTACCGACCCCTGGGGGGACACCACTTGTAACAGGTCTCCAGCTGGACTTCACTCCATTGACCACCACCCGTTGAGCACGGCCCTGCAGCCAGTTCCTTATCCAACGGAGGGTAAATCTGTCCAAGCCACAGGCAGCCAGTTTCTGCAGAAGGACACTGTGAGAGACCATGTCAAAGGCTTTGCACTTTCTTTTGGTTACTTCGTGCACCAAAGCCACTGTAACTCACTGCAAGATTTTTGCCAAATGAGAAACTACGAAATAAGACCTGTCACCAGTTGGATAAATAGTAAAAAGATAAAATAAAATACTATAAAAACATATATCTCACATACTAACTTCACAGGAGTCAACCCGGACTTGGGAGCTGGAATTCACACCCGTAGGCATGGAAGATGGGTGAGAGATTATGTCCAAATGATCAGTTTGTTCAGGCTTCTGAAACATGCAGCTTACTTTCTGTATGACATTCACTGCCAACCAGGAGCATCTGAGCTTCTCGTGCTTAGGAGAAAATGTCAGCTGTGGCTTCCAAGTTCCTCTCTTTTCCTCCTATCTCCATTACAAAACAATTGTTTATAGATGTGTTTTGTCTCCCAGCTGAAACCAGAGAGCAAACTAGGGAAACTGGATTCGTGATCACATCAACAGAGCAACATTACAATAATAAAATCCACAGCTGACCTTTCTGCAGTGATGCTATCTACCACACCAGAGGAAAATCACAAGTTGAGGAGTCAGATATCCACCTCCACTTCCCCTAAAGACAATCATCATTGCATGCAGGCTCTCTGAGGCACAGTCATGCCAGGACAAAGCTTCAAGTATGGGCTTCCCAGCCACCTCCAGGGTAACTGGCAGAATGGAAACAGGGAAGGAGCTAATGTTAATAAAACAGCTAATAATAATAAGGCTCCCCCCCCAAAAAAAATAATGATTCTAACCAACCTGGCCTATGCTCTGTGCTACGTTATTTTTATGGAAGCTTATTTTAAATTAAAACTAATTTAACAGAGAAGCTGCAGTACTTCTTCAGATGGAATTCAGAATGGCCATCGTGTGGAAGGTTTGTTTTCCAACATCTGTATGGCAAAAAAGAGAACAGCAGGAGTCTTCACAAGCACACTGCAGCAGTCACCACCACTCTTCTCATTTCCCAAAGACACACAGAAGCTTTCCAATATTCCACTAACTTCAAACTAAATTCCCAACATTTATCCCACCACCAGGACTGCAAGACCTCCTCCCAAAGACATCACACAACACTCCAGTTCCATAGACTCGTTTTTTAGCTTGCTTGTGCCAGTATTTCTAACAGCTTCCCTAAGTGAGGCATTCTGTTCCCCATTTTACAGCTCAGAAACACAGAGAGTTGGCAGGTTTTTAAATGCTGCGTTCACATCAAAACTGCAGACAGAAAGTTCTGACTCTGCTGTTTACTCAGCAGTAAACAAATAAAGCAAAATGGGCCAAATGTGGGACTCACTTGAGAGTCAGCACCCAGTATTACCTATCAGATATCAATGCCCCCAGCAAAGCCACAGCTCCTTTAAAACAAACAGGACCAAAACCAGCCCTCCCACAGCACACATTTGACTCAGCATTTAATCAGCATTTCAGAATGCCCTAATATTGAAGCTCTGCTAAACACAGAGCGTATTCCTGGCAAAAGAAGAGTCACAGCAATTGTTTCCAGGATAGAAAAGCTGCTACTTCATGGCCTGTGGTGGTGTTCCACCTCCTGATACTGCCAAACATCACTCATGCTTGGCAGCGCCCTGTGGATGCAGTTCACCCCAGGGTAGCGGTGGCTGCTAAGAAAGGAATTTCTTTCTACAGGCTGTTTAGCACCAGAGCCAAAAAGAAGCTCACACTTCACGAGACCACGTGCATTTCAAGCATTGAGTCAAAATCTTCCCTCACTTGCTCTTCAGAACATCAATCCATGCCAGAGTTCGGAGACGTTACAACACAAGTATTCTTCTGACCTTTACAGATGTAACCAACCTACATTATTGTTCACCCACAAATACCAGAGTGATGAAGACACCATTTATCTTCCCTCGTGATGATCTGGGTTAACAGCAGAGGAACGCTGGGGAGAATTCTTTGCTTCAATTATGTGTCTGGAGATCCACAGCAGAACAATCTGTGCCACTGATTACTATGTAATGTTCGATTTTCTTCCCAAGTTCTTCCCTCCTGGTAGATCAGTGGAAGAGAAAAAAAGACCTCCCATTTTCTAACCCTTGCTTAAGAGAGCCTAAATAATTACTCAGAAATATGCTGTAGACTCTTCAGTGTTTTATTAACAGCACTGATGGCCCTTCACTCCATGTTCATGTCCAAGATCATCTATGATTAGACATTACTTGAAAATAGATACACTTCCAGCCAGTGTAGCTTTGCTAATCTCATCACAGTTCTTGATTGCATGAAGGCACTGAAGCTGTGGGCTGCACCCAGAGCCTCTAGACCTTCATAGCTTTTACCTTGAAAGCCTGTTTCAAATACCTCTTTGTAGCCACTCGTTTGCCTTGGCCCAGCTTGGGTGGCAGAAGAACTGAGCTCTGCAGTATGTCCATAACAAAAAACTCATGTATGGCCATAAGGAAATTTCAAACAGCTTTTAAGTCACTGCATGCACTTAAATCTCAATGGCTAAAGATAAGAGTGCAGATTGCTCACTATTACTGTGCTGCTGCATGGAAGACAAGAGGAAACATTCTGGTTTCCACACAGAAAAGACTTTCCCATGCACCAGAGCTCATAGCAAAGTCAGGACCTGAAATCAGGAATTGTGGATCTGAAGTTTATGCTGCCCCTGAAGTGGAATTACGCTTCCTTCTGTGCCTAGATAACCTAAGGATCACCCAAATGTCTCCTGTGCTGTACGAATGAACAACAAAATCCACCTTTATATCCAAAGTGATTTCTATGGAAGTGTCAAGGATCTGCCACAAGTACATTCACTGAGACAGGTGTACAGGCCAGGGAAGGGAGCTGGAAGCACTGCCACCCTTTGGAACAGATACTGATCACAACTGCAAAGGTTCCTATTCCAAATCTCCCCAACGGTCTCTAGCTCCATCTAGAGACTGATCTCTCCAACTGCATACTGGAATTCCACGGACAACACAGAAGAGCATGAAGTTCACTAACCCATGTTTTGCTGAATAAACAAGAAGAAAAACAAATCGAGATACCGAGCCGCAGCACAGGAAAGCCATCCTGTATACAGTTACAGTTACATTTCTCATTGATCAGTAACAGCTATAGTCTGTTCTGTTTACAAAAAAAAGCTTCAAATCAGGTGGGAAAAGTGCCTCTGTAAGTAATCTTACCTGCATCACTGGGAAAGGGCTGGGAGAAAAAGGGAAGACTAAATTCAAAGGAATTGTTTCCAGCAGTGAGAAAGCCCACTGCTGGATCAGCCCAGGAACATTTCACACAAACGCAGAGCCCAGCCTCCCAAGGTCTGTTTGCTCATTTAAGAAGCACATCTGCAAATAATCTTACCTCTACATCCTGCTTGTTAGCTAACACCAGAATGGGAACCCCTTCCAGAGCTTCGCTAGTAATCATCTTCTCTGTAAAGAGCAGAAAACAGAACAGAGGTTTAACCAGTTCTGGAAGGCAAAGTTGTGCAAATACAAGACCCTTCTTGCCCAATGAAGCAAGAAGATCCTCCTTGTGCTGTATTTTCATTTGTTCCAACCTTTCAGACATTCACCTCATAAACAGTTATTTATTATGCAAAGATGCAAACATCCTTTGGCTGTGCCAGCAACAGGCTGCAGGACCAGATAGAGTGGCAATGACAAAACAGTGCCAAGAAACACGATGAAATCACAGGACTGGTCAAACACAGCACACTTACCAAAAGCTCTTTTAGATTCTGAGAGCCTCTCCTCATCAGTGGAGTCAATAACGTAGATCACACCGTGAGATTCAGCATAGTACTGAAAGGACAACACATACATTGGTGTTGTAGCAGCCAGGGCCAACTGTTACTCCTGTAGATTTTTGTTTTGTTTGGTAAGATTTTGATACACGTGAAAGAGATCGACCACGTAAAGCTGTTTGCATTGTGTGTCTGGAGGGAAGAATGGCATCACATAAAATGCACTGAAATGCATTGCCTGCTTGCTGGCTGCTAAATGAAGCAGGTGAAGAAGCACATTGGCTCCACAAGCCCTGAAGAGCTTCTCTCTGCCATCACAACCCTCGTATCTAATGGTAATCACTGTCCATTAACACTACTGCAAATACGAAGCACAATCTTTGCTAATTTCACAAAGATACATTGAAGCCTTTGGAAAAGGGTTGATGCTGAAGACTAAGGTTACCACAAAACCTGCATGACTATTAAAGGATCACAGTTCTGTCACTGTGAAAGAGACCAAAAGAGAAAACTGCATCTCCAACCTTGTCCCAGAGAGACTGCAGCTCCTCCTGGCCCCCCAGATCCCAAAACATCAGCCGAGTTTTGCCAACATCAATGGTACCAACTGGAAGGAAAGAAGGAAAAACAATCCAATGAAAACTGAAAGGGTCTCCAAAGCACAGACACTGAGAGTGCTGGGGTGGAGCAAATCACATACAGAGCTACTTCCAGCAACAGAACAATACATGAGGAAAAAGTCACCATTCTATCAGACAGAACCACAGACAGAACCACATCAGTACAAATAATATCAGAATCAGGCCAAAGAATTCCAGCAAAATGTTACTTAACTGCTGAGCGTAGCCCTGAAATGGAACATCTGCTTCTTTAGGTTTTCATGACTTCAAGGTTATCTTTTCTTATAAGCTAAGCCAGTGGATTTTATTCTCTCACAAAAACACACAGGGGGAGGATTGGGAGAGAAGACCTTCATTTGCAGGAACTATTTTGGCCTTGTCTACTCTTCAATAATTCAAACACTCAAGAATGAGTGCCTAACTTTGCAAGCAGACCATAATAATAACAACAATAATAATAACAACCCATATTTACTTACTGTTTAAGCCCACAGTGGTTGTGATTTTCGACAGACTCATCCCTTTGTAGTTCTTGTTAAATCGAGTTTTAGTCTGTTCAAGGAAGGTCTGAAAAGGAATGTGAAAAAGTATTTACTCTCAAATATTCTACTGCCTTGGGTAACCCTGCCCCAGACCTGCTTCTTCATGGCTGCAAAGTCCTGTTCCAACAGACAATGCCCTCCCTAACCTTGAAACAAAGCATTTTTCTTGCTCCCTATTTCAGTACAGAAAGAAGGGCTCACAAGTGATTACAGGATTATCCAAGCTTATGCTAAATTTAAATACGAGATAAAAGGATTCTTTGGGGGTAACATTGCTGAAATAACTCATGCTACTGACAAAGAAAGACTAATCTATCTGACAGAGGTTTTATCTCTGGAGATGGGGTTGTTTAGAACTGCATGCAAGCTCTATGCAATAGGTAACACACAGCACTTACTGTTTTACCAGCATTGTCCAAACCAAGGATCAGGATGCAGTACTCATCCCTCTGGAACATATATTTATAGAGTCCGGACAGCAGAGTATACATCCTGCTCCTGCAGCAGATGCAAGGAATCATTAACAAGCAGATCATTTCCAAAGTTCTTTCATTCCACAATCTAAACGTTTCCCAACATCAGATTAATAAGTTACATTTCTCACTGATCAGTAACTCTTAAGCCAGCCGTAAGACAAATCACAGATACAAAAGCAAGCATGCAAACACCTCAAGATCCAATGCTCAAACACATTTCAGTGAGGGGTGATCTTCCAAGTAGCTTCACCTCTGTTTCACCACACAAAGCACAGCATCCACTGTGAACTCACTTCTCCTTTCAAAACTTGTTTTCTTCAGGACTTAACAGAGAGCTTGAAAGTAACTTGCAGATAAGATTCACAGAAAAGAAGCCAGTGGCATTCAGATATACAGAAGGAGTGCTCTGAGCATACTGCAGGTTGGTGTCCCCTCACTTCGTTCGTGACCCATGTACAGCATCATGGGATGTTCAACAGCCAAACCAAGCTCACAGCCAAATGTACCCTACAGGTGTGTAGGAACGCTCACCTACTCCAAACTCTCCTCCTTCCAGCAGCAGTGCTGCTACAGCACCCACCATACAAGCAGCTGGTCACAATATAACCCGTGCAGTTAAACGGCCAGCAGCACAGGGCTGAGAAGCACACAGAGCAGCACAGCAGCTGCCAGCAGCATGCACTGCTGCTAGTTGGCTTTGCACAGAGCAGAGAGGAGCTGCGCAAACACGAGGCACGGCGGTACCGAGAGCCCGCAGCATCGGAACTGCTCTTTTGTTCAGCATAGACTCAAAAAGGAACCTCAGGGCAAAGAGTTTTAGAAGTGACAACCTTTGTGCGGGTGAACAACCGCTTTGAAGTCAAACAACGCTGCCTAAAGGCCAGGGGAAAAAAGTAATACAGAAAAGACAACAAAAAAAGCGTTCTAGAGGTGAAGGGAGGGTTGGGCAGTGCATAGAGCAGGGGGGTCGGAGAGGGGCGCTGCAGGCTGCAGGACTCTCCCCCGAACAGCCCGGCAGCAGGCACACAGCACAGCCCTGGAGCCCCCCTCCAGGCCCACCAGCAGCCCCGGCCCCGGCCCGGCCCCGCGGAGCCCCCCGAACCCTGCCGCTGCCTCACAGACCGCGGCCCTCACTGCCGTCCCCGCCTTTCAGAGCCCAACCACGCTCACAGAGCCGCCCCAAAGCCCGCCGTACCCTGCGGGCCCGGCCGCGGAGCGTAGATCCGCACACCAGCAGCCCCTCACCCGGTACCGGGAGCGCCTCCCGTCAACCAGCGCCGCCGCCGCGCTCCCCTCGCGTGGCGCTCTGGGAAGCGTAGTTCTCGCGCCGCCTCCAGGATGGAGAGGAAGGGGATCTTGAACTACAACTCCCAGAATGCTCAGCGACACCGGAAGCGTGGGAGGACCCGGATGCGCAAGTGCAGGACGGAGAGCTCCTGTGGCGTTGCGCGTCAGCTGGAGGAGCCGGAAGTGGCTGTCCAAAGGGGCGGAAGTGAGGGGAGTGTCATGGCGGCGGTACCGCGGGGGTGCGGGAGCTGAGCCGGGAGGTCTGGGCTGCGGCTGTGAGAGAGCCCGGCGGCTCCAGTGGCCTCCGGCTGCACGGGGACGGGATAGGGTAGGGCAGTCCCGAGCTGCCCGGGGGCCCTGACGCACCGCCGGCGGTTTGTGCGCTGCGGGAATTTCGCCGGGCTGCTTTACGTATGATTCTGGGGCATGTTCTGAGTTCCCGGAAAGGACACGGTTAAACACTCCTTTCTTTTGGTCGGAATGGATGAAGAGAGCCTGGAAGCAGCGATCCAGGCCTACAACGCCCAGCTGCAGCAGGTAGAGCTGGCGCTGGGGGCGGGCCAGGACCCCTCGCAGCAGTCGGACCTGATTCAGTTGCAAGAAGACTTAAAGCAGCTGATAGAACTGACCGAGTCCAGCCTGGTGGCTGTCAAAAAGAGCAAGCTGCTGGCTGCCTTAGATACAAATGCCTCCTCCTCATCCCCCCAAGTAAATGCCCCGGAGCAGCATGTGAACCCCGACAGTGCTGCCCAGGATGAGGAGTATGCTGCCTTCAAGGAAGCCATTGCTGAGCTTGGAACTGATGATGAGATTTCAGCTGATAACAGCGAGAGATCTTCAAAGGGAAATGAAGAAAGCAAGGAGAAAAGTGGATTGAAGTGCAGTGAAGAGGAGGAAGAGTCTGACAGGGAGGAGGAGGAGGAATTGAGTGGGATGAAGGTTAAAGCCCCGTACTACAGTTCTTGGGGGACGCTGGAGTACCATAATGCCATGATTGTGGGGACAGAATACTTGGAAGATGGCAGTGCGGGTGTCAGAGTGCTGTATCTCTATCCAACTCACAAGTCCCTGAAGCCGTGCCCGTTCTTCTTGGATGACAAATGCAGATTTAAAGAGAACTGTCGGTAAAGAAGAATATGGAGGGGGAGGGGGCTCGTATCCTTGCTGTTGCTAAGGGCTGTGTTACTCACAGGCAGGAACATCTGAGTGTTCCATGATGGCTTTTGTAACCAATGGGATTTTGCCATGTTTTTGAAACCTGTTGTGTATGGTAACTGGTGGCATCAAAGAGTTGGGCAGTTTTCTTCAGGTAATGCGGAGATGAAGCAGAAATCCCTGTGGTCGAGTAGCAGAGATTTTCCCTTATGCTTCAAATAGCTGCATTAATCACAGATTAATGACTCAGAACAAAAATACCGAAGGCGGTCTGTTGATGGTGCCTTTGTTCCAGCTGCACGCAGAAGTTACAGGGTCTCCATCTTTGGAGAGCTTCAGAGCTAACCTGGATAAGGCCTTGAGCAACCTGATCAGGCTTTGAGGTTGGCTGTGCTTTGAGCAGGAGGCTGAGCTGGAGAGCTGTGTGTCTGTGTGCAGTCCTCAGTATCTCAAAAGATCTGTGATTTCTCAGAGATCTGCCTTGCAAAGAAAGCCTCGTTCTTGGGGGTGGGATGCATTCTTTTGTTACACAACAGAAATGATACGAATACGATGAAAAATAAACGACTTCTGTAATGGAACCAATGCAGGATGAATCTGCTGTGCAGCTACTGGTGCAGATTCATCACTGCTGACAACTTGTTTGCGTTTCCTGTCAGGAAGGAAGGGGTTTATATTTAAAGCCTTTTCCAGTGAGGTACATCTAACTCCTTTTCTGCCTTCCCTGGCAGGTTTTCACATGGCCAAGTGGTCTCTGTGGAGGAGCTTCAGCCATTTCAGGAGCCCAATCTGAGCACCCTGGAGGTGGGCTCTGCCTGCCTGGCGAAACACAGCGATGGGATATGGTACACTGCAAAAATAACTGGTGAGTGGTGTTTGTGGGGGTTCTGCCAGAGCTGTGTAGGGATTGAGCACCCATGCTCAGGGAATTACAAAGCATGGCTATTTTGGTTAACAGTAGCAAAAACTTGAGGATGTAGCTGTGGCCTTGAACTGAAAATCTGGAGGTGGTTGAGAACGCGGTCTGAGTTGTTCTGAGGATAGGAAACAAAAGGTGACATTAGAGCAGTAATGTAGAAGGGAAATGATGGCATAGTCATGAAATGCACCGAAAGGGAAGAGGCTGGTGTGGCAGGCTCTTGCTGGCATATTTGAGTAGAACTGCAGCAGTCTGGGAGCTGTTGATAGAGGCTTGCCTCTGTTCTGAGAAGGGAAGGGTGAGGGTTTATTCTTTGGCAATTGCTGGGTCAGAGGGAGTAAGTCAAACTTCTTTGTAGTTCCATTTGTTGATAGCCCATCTTTCTCCATTTTTAGAAGTAAATCTTTTAAGCATTTAACTATTTTAACAGGTGTTCCTTGGGCCTTTCTCCTCTCCCACACATCATTCCCTGAAGCTGACTTTGAGAAAGCCCTCTGCAGTGTTTGTATTGAGCGTTTACTTGTTTCTTGCTTTTTCTTCTGTAGATATTGACAGTGGCTACTACACTGTGAAGTTTGATTCCCTGCTGCTAAAGGAAGCTGTTGTGGAAGGAGACAGTGTAATTCCCCCACTACGAAGTGAAGATGGTGCCTCATCTGCTGAATCTGATGAAGACAGTGTTGATGATTCTGGTTATGCTAAAGGTGAGAGGGTGGTGAGGGTGTGAGAAAAGTGCCTTGTGATCTGTGCCTGCCTTCTGTCTGGGACCTGGAGCTTTCATTGCAAGTGTCTCACCTCTCATGAGACGGTGGGTAATCTGTTTTTGCGTTGCTGAAAGTTTGAGAAGGGGAAGAATCTGTTATGTTACAATTGCAGAATGAAGTGTGACTTTAGTGCAGAGTACCAGTGATGAAGCTGGGATGTTTCTGTGGGAGCAGGTAGAGGGCGCCATGTTTTACAGCACAGTTCCAGTTCTCAGGTGGGCATGTGAGCTGAGCAAGTAAGTGAAACAGGAGGCTTCTAATCTCCTTGGAACCAATATGGAGCTGTATAGCACGAGTGAGATCCCAGGCACAAGTATTTGGATCTCCCAGTGCCTTAATGAGTAACAGCTGTGCCTGGTTTTTTACTACAGCAAGCTGACACAAACAGAGCCCAGGTGACCTCTTTGAGCATATACAAGTAGCACTCTCTCTGTGCTAGTGCCCCTGTTATGTCACAGGGACAAAGCTGTGTCCTAGAGCCCTGTAAATTTAGCCTAATGGAGATTACTGAATGCTAATAACACGTCTTAGCATACTAGCCTAGAGAATCCTTGAGCTTATGACATGCTCTGGAAGCACTGATTAAGCATATTATGTGCCACAGTGCCAAACTTTGCTGGGATGGCATATATCAATCTGACCATTCCAGAAGAAAGGAAAGAAATGTAGGGACTTGTAGGTGATTCTGCCTGGAACTGTGAGATGGTGTGTGCATTAAATCAAGTGAGAGCTCTCAGGTAACCCTCTAAGTGGTGTTTGTAAAAGGTGACAGCACAGTAGGAACAAGTAAAGCTGGAGGAGCTGCTGAATGATTCTGTGGTGGGAGAAGTACATTGTATTGCATCAAGAAGGGTTGTTGTCCTCTTGAAGGTTTTGCAAATCAGTTTGGTGTCTGTGTGTCACTAGTTTGTCTTTTCTGTGCTGCAGTGATTGATTCTGGGGTTCCAGAGAATGGAGAATGGGCTCCTGCGTGCAGTTCCTCTTTCGGTGGCTGGGAAGCCCACACTCGTGGCATTGGCTCCAAACTGCTTGTTCAGATGGGATACGAGTTTGGGAAAGGTAAGAGAAGGTTGTCCTGGTGGTGTGGGGGCCTGCCTACGTCGCAGTCTCAGTCCTGTGATGGATCCTAAGGCTAAGTGAGAAGATTTTGGATGAGGCAAAAACTTTGCTGAAGGGCCTGTTAGATAAGGCTTGAGGTATGTGATGAATCACCCCTGGGTGGAAGTGTTAGTAGGCAAGAAGAAAACTATTTAATCGAGGTAGAGGCACATGTGTGCACATACAGCCCCTGTATGGTAATAGCAAAAGTTGGAGGCATTTAAAACCAAGGTCAAGGTAACGATTAAAGCCATGAGAACTGTTGAATGAGCTGTTCAAAGGCTTTAGGAAGGTAGAAGGGAGCTGATTTATGAAGCTTGTGATGTCTGTGTTAAAGCATCTCCTGGCTCTAGACGTGGACTTCAAAGCCTGCTAAACTAGCTTCTTACTACACAAATTGTATGGAGCCTTGGGGGCCTTAGGAGGCCCGTCTGCTACTCGATTTGTCTCGGG
This sequence comes from Tympanuchus pallidicinctus, assembly GCF_026119805.1. NCBI lineage: Eukaryota > Metazoa > Chordata > Aves > Galliformes > Phasianidae > Tympanuchus > Tympanuchus pallidicinctus. Next base: position 4,287,754 of record NW_026294722.1, read on the forward strand.
TTCTCCCAGAGGAACCAAACCAGTTTTAAGAACCTGCCTTGAGAAGCCAAGGATGTGAGACTGAACCTTGTCTCACAGAAGGTGACCTGGCTGTTGGCCTTGGGCTTCTTACTGCGTATCTTCTGCTGTAGGAGGCTCCTGCTGTTGAGTTACATAACTGAGCTGTGGCTTGTGGCTGTTTCCCTCAACTTGGATGGTACTTAGGACGTTTTGCACGTCCAAAGCCTGCATGCTTGTTCTAAGCTTGTCAGTGTGAGTGTGGGTTTGTGGTGGGAGCTGACTTGGAGAGGGGATGTCCTTCCTTGTGCTAATGGCTTGGTGACTCTCATGGCTTTTCCCTCTCAGGGCTGGGGAAGAATTCTGAGGGCCGAGTGGAGCCGGTGCAGGCGGTGGTACTTCCTCGAGGGAAATCCCTTGACCAGTGTGCTGAGGTGCTTCAGAGGAAGAAACAGGGGAGGCTGGACCCTGGCAGTTCAAAGAAATCCCGAGCAAAGGGAAATAACAGCAGGAGATCCCCTGCAGGCAGCCGCAAGCCACCCCACAACGTGTTTGACTTTCTGAATGAGAAACTGCGAGGGAAGAGCGCTGGGGAGAGGCCTGGAGGTGTGACACTGCCAGAGAGGAAAAGCAAAGAGGTCTACCATGCTAGCAAGAGCACCAAGAAGGCCCTGAGCGTCCGCCTCTTCCAGACGATGGAGAAGATTGAGCAAACACAGAAGGATATCAAAGGAATCCAGCAGGCCCTGGCACGCAATATTGGGCGGTACGAAAAACTTCTCTTTTGGGCGATGGGATAAGCTGAGGATTCTTGGTGAGTTTGGGAAGGGGTGGGCTTGGAATGAGGTGTGGGAGGAAGGAAGGAAACTTCTGTGCGAGACCTGGGGGGAAGTAGAGAGACAGAGAGCCTTTAACGTGTGCTTCAGCCCAGCTTGGACACTGGCACGTGTGTCTGGGGTCCTTTGGGTGTGTTAAAGAGAAGAGCTCTCTCAGGAGAAGTCCCAGAGTCCTTTCCTTCCCATGCCCATCTCTGAAGTGCTGCTGTTGAGCAGCGCTGGAGGACATTTTCTAGCCCAGACTGTGCTGAGCATCAGGTACTTCCTGCCTTCAGCAGGTGCCTTGGATCCCATAGGAAAGGGAAGACCCTCCTGGGATGGTGACAGACCTCTGATCTTACCGTGCAGGATGACACACTGCTATGATGCTTCTTGCTTTCAGGCACAGCGTTGCTACTGCTCAGCTGGAGGAGAAGCTGGCTAATGCACACAAGCAGCTGGGGCAGCTGCAGGCCCAGGAAGCCAGTCTGCAGCGGGAGCAGAAGAAAGCAGATACACATAAGAAGATGACTGAATTCTAGTCTCCGGGGAAGGTGTTTGACTGAAGTGGTTATCCTTCTAGCCGACCCTTGTGCTCATGGCCTCAAAGCCCCGGTGAGCTGTCCTGCTTCTCTGGGTCTCAGGCTGCATTCCAAGTCCAAGAACTGGGCTGAAAAGCACCGGTTCCTGAAACTGGATGCTGCTGAGCTCTGCCGGGAAGAGGATGAGCCCACGTCCATCCAGCCTTGAAGTTTGCATAAGGACTAGCAACAAGAAACACAATTCTCTGCTATCTTGCACACTTCTTTCCTCTCACCACTGCAGTAGCTGGAGTGTGTAGCTGCTCAGATGATAACATTGCTGGCTACGAACCAGATGAGGAGGGCCTTTGAAAGCCCCACATCCTGCCATCGGTTGTGGCTTGTGTTTGCAGCCAACTGATGAACACAAGTGGAGGCAGGGTCCCAGGCACATTCTGGCAGAGCAGAAAAGGCATATGCTAGTTGAAAACAACAAAGGCAAATTGCTTCAGCTGCTCTCTACCTTCTGTTCTTTGCTATGGGGTTTATCTGAGAACTCTTAAATAAAGAGCAGTTTCTCATCAACCTAGTGTAATGCATAGACAGAAAACTGGCAGCTTAGGGGTGGGTACTAGGGGCCTCAAGCGTCGTATTTCTTCAGTTTGACTGTAAGAGTATCCCTAAGGCATGCTGTAGCCTAACTGATTGACTTGGCATGGGGAGCTGCGTGGTTCCATGAGTGCCAGAGCTGGGGGAGCATGACAGCAGAGTAACAGATTCTCAAACCTCCTAGCCAGGATCAACACTACAGGGAACCTTGAGCTTCTGTTGTTACTTGAGTTTTTCAGTCTTAGGTGGCTCTCTGAATGCAGATCCGTTATTAAGAAACCTCAGGACCCAGTCTCAGGTCAGACTGTGCCCTGAACGAGCACAAGGACCAGGAGGTGTGTGTGTGCTGAGCACACAGCCCTGCCTGGGGGCAGCCAGGTGAGGTGCCCTTCCCTGCTGCGTGCTCAGTCCTCTCCCAGGAGGGCTGTCCTCTCCCCAAGGTTGTATTCTCTGTTGGCTGCAGCTGGCCCTTGCCCCAGAGGAGAGATGGTGATTTCATCAGACCCTCTTTCTGGTGGGATTTGTGCATTGTAATTGTATTGTTTTTAAAAAAAAAAATAATTGTTAGTGGTTTCATGCCAGTATCTTAAGAACACATTTTTTCTTAATTAAAAAAAAAAAAATTGATTTCCTTTTATTCCGAGTTATTTTTTTTGTCTAATGGAAAGCTTTGCTTCCTTAATGCCACCTTTTTATCTGCTCCTGAGAAAATTATGAAGCTGTCAGCTTGGGCAGAGCTGCATCACCTTGTGGGGCCAGGCCTGTCTGATTCACTGCCAAGCTAACCAGAAAACCTAAGGCTGAAGGAGATACCATCAGAGTGGAGATGTGATTTAGCGTTACTGCAGGCACACCTCGGAAAACAAAGAGCAACAGCCAAAATGAACAAGATGAGTATCTTCAGGAAGCCTCTCAGCGTGCCTCTTTCCTCCTGGAAAGCAGTGGTGGGGTTCTGCTGCGATGGGCACTGTGAAAGGTGGTGGGCTGCCTGGAGCACACGGCGTCCGTCTGTTTGTCACCAGTTTGGCTGCAGTCTCTTCATTGTTCTCAATTCGTGTCCTCCACGCTCTGGGTTGAACTCAGGCTTTTAACAATGGCTCCTCAGTGCCCTCCCCGATGTCTGCAACTCCCACACACGGGTGTTGAGTGGTGACAACAGTCAGTGTGCCTGCTTAGCGTGGCTGCTTGTTGGAGTGGCCCACGACTGATGAGCTGGGCAGAGGGACTCCTCAGTTTGTTTTGTGCCCCGATGCCGTTGGGTGTTTTCCGTCTCACAATTGGGTGTATCAGCCCCGTGTCTCTGTTGAGCTGTGTTTTTTACCCCTTGTGGTTTCCCACAGCTCCACTTTTCAGACTTCCATTTACGCGGCTGCTGCCTCCCACCCATGGCACATCCCTGCTGAAGATTTACTTTTTTGGTTTTTCTCTCTGCCCTTTTAAGGCACTGCTTGTTTGCAAGGTAATGACTCGATGTGGCAACCCCTTCTTTCCTTACGTTCACCTGCAGACACAGCTGGCTCCAAAACCAGCTCTACAGGAGCAGAGAGCAGCAGAGGGTGCTCTTGTGAGCTGGGTGCCTGCAGAGCCTGCTCGCAGACAAGGCGGGGAGAAGCCCAGCCTGCTGCTGGGTGAAACAACAAGCTCTGCAGGTCAGGAAGCTGTGGTCTGCATGGTATCTGCACAGAGCTGCCTGCCGAGAATGAGCTGAAGAGTGGGAGAACTTGGATGGAGATGCTCGGAGTGTTTGGGAGCCCCTGATGAGGAGCAGGCTTGTGGTTTAAAGGAGACAAAGTTCTCAGTTGACTGACAAGGAGGCAGGCATGGCTGGATTCCTGTTCTTCACGCTCACCAGTTTCTGAGGTTCTGCAAAGTAAGTGATGGTCCCTTTCTTGCCTGGTAAACGTATCTGCGACTAAACCGGGGCTGGAAAATATTTAATCCGTGTGGGAACTGCAGTGCTGTCAGAGATGCTGCTGCAGCCAGCCAGACTGGACAGGCAGGATTCCTATTTTCAGTGCTGCAGAGTTGAAGCATTGCTGGGTGAAGCTGCGGGGAGCCGTGCGGGGTTTGTGCGTGGTGCTGGGGATGGGAAAGGAGGCAAAGGTCTCAAACGCAGCAGCTTGGGCTTGGACTGTTGAGTGCATTCAGAACAGCTCTGGGGGGAAACGCTGAACTCCTGTGAGAAGGGTGCTGTGGAGGCTTGTGTGGTCACTGAAACAGCCTCTCATCAATCTGAAATGATGCAGAACTGTGCTGAATGTGGGGCACAGAGGCAGCCCGGAGATCTGGGCAAACACACCTCCTGCGTCCCCTCGTGGAGCAGGCTTTGGTCTGCGTTGCTGGTCCTGGGTCTTAGTGCTCATCCAAGCTTTGTAAGGCTCGGGTCTGGCGTTAGAGATATTTTTGGCCTTTTTCTAAGTTATCTCAATGGGAGCTCAGAGCCCCTCTCAGAGCTGCAGGAGCGCAGTGCAGGGGCTGAGCACTCGTGCCTGCTCCTCCTTGGAAATATTCTTCAGCTTTATTAATGGCATCCCGTTGTCTTGGGCAGGCTGAGTGCTGTTGATTAATGGTTACGAGGCTTTCGCTTTTCACAACTGGGGACTGAAAGCCCCCTAATTCTGCTTGGTGGGGCTTTTTTTGGTACAAATCCCCAGGGCACCGCGCTGCGTTGGCTGTGGCCCCGTTGGCCATCGTGGATGAGAAGCACCTTGGTGTTTTCCATGGCAGCTCTGCAGACTCTCCTCTTGTTCCTATGTTATGTTGGTGCAGCGTTATCTGCCCCAATGAATCACGCTGGGCAAAATCGTCAGCAGCAGAACTTAAATTGACAGGAAATCAGATTTCGTTGTCATGAGGCCCAGCTGAGGAACTTGAGCTTTTTGTAACATGGCTTTTGGAGCTGAAAAACCCTCATATCCTGGAGTAAGAAACCGGGTTCAGTGCTGGTGCTGAGGCATCGTGAGATGGGGCGATTCCCTGGTGCATGTCATGCCCACGGAGCTGCGGCCACCTGCAGTGCAGTGGGGCTGGTGGGAATGCTGTCTGCTGCAGCTCCTGCCCTGAGAGCAGCCCCAGAACCTGGAGATCCATGTATTAGCAGGAAGTTGAGCTGCACGTTGCAGTTGGTTGGAATCTCTGTCTTGAACGCCTGCTCGGTCTGAGCATTGGGCAGTGCTGGGTCTCCAGCTGGTCGCTCTTGGTAATTGGTAAAACCAGCGCCCTGTCCCTAGGGGGCTGTTCCCAATGAGTGCAGAACCCAAACGTGCCAAAGAGAGTAAAAAGTGGACCATTTTTTAGGTCAAAAACACAGGAGCAACCACAGACCTCCTGCACAGTGGAGAGGGCGGCCAAAGTAGGTCAGGGGAAGAACTCTGAGTTAACTTCAGCTGGAGAACCTCATTCTCAAACCCAAACAGCTCGGGGATGGCCGTGGGATGAGCCGTCCCCACGTGTGCTTGTCACAGCAAGAGAAGATTTCCCTTCAAGCCCCATTCACCTCCAGCCACCATTGCTGCGTATTGCTCTGCTAAGTGCCAGCACCTCTCCTTGCTGCTGCCCCGGGTGCAGCCACCCCTGCAGCCTCTGATCCTCTGTAATGAGCCAAACGAGTTCAGCCGGGACCGTCTGGAGCGCTGCAGGTAACAAACCATGCGTGCTCAGACAGCGAGCGGTGCTGCCTAATTAAAACACCATGGAGGCAGAGGAGCTCCTTCCCAGCTCTGATGTGAGCCGGTCTGCCCAGCCTGGTTGGTGCCTCCGACCTCCCGTCTCCATTTCCACATGGAAATAATTGCTCTCCGGGGGTGAAGGCTTTGAATCGGCGACGTTTCCGAAGGTGTGGGAAGTTCTCACGTTGACACCCGAGGGCCTTTTTGGGGTGTGCAGAGCAAAGAGCGGCCGCTGTGACATCGATGCTGGGGATGTGGTGGCAGTTTGGCAGCACAGCAGTGGCCGAGCAGGGAAAGGAACGATGCCTTGGGATTTTACTGGTGTTGGGTGAATGGTGACTGCCACAAACTGCTCTGCTTTCCTCCATTCTGAGAAGCAGGATCCTCTCTGTGCGTCCCCGAGTCACACCATGGCCCCCAGTGCGGTGATGGTGCTGTCAGCAGGGCTGTTGCCAGCATCCTACGTGACCCCACCAAATGGTTTCCAGCTCTTCTGACCCTATGCCGTGGTCACTGCCCAGCCCTGCTATCCCCAAAGCGTGCTGACAATTTGGGGTGCCTCTGGGGCTTCTCCTTTGTAAGATGTCAAAAGCAATGTGGGAGATGAATTCTGCGCTGCTCCTCTTTTGAAAAGAACCAACATCCGGAGCAGCAGAACCTCCAGCAAGGCAGCAGCAGGACAGGAAACAATCCCTGGTGGCTGTCCCTGCAGGATCTGGGCAGCCCCCTGCCCAACAGCCGCACTGTGGGGTCCTGGCAGGGAACAGGGCGCCGGGCATCAAATGCAGAGAGCCTTGTCCCCATGCACGGCCCCATTTATGTTTTCTCTCCCCAGAGCTCAGCCCTGCAGCACTCACAGAAGCGGTGCCCCATGGCTGTGACCCACAGTGAGGGGCTGCTGGGACCCCCACCCCTGGTGGCCCTCGCTGTACTGGCCCTGCTCGGAGGCCTGGTTTACCTGTGCACCCTGTGTGCTGCCTGCCCACGGTACGTGCCCAGCGATGCCGTGTGCTTTAGGGCTGCTCCTCACACCCAGATCCCTGCTGAAGCCTTGGTGTGCACCGAGGGGGAAGGCCTGCACCCAAAAAAGCTGGTCCCAGCTGGGGGCGAGGCTGTGGTGGTGATGCTGGAGATGGATGTTGAGTGGATGAACATCGGGTGGGTGAACGTTGGGGCAATGCTGGGGGTTGCTTACAGGACGCTGATGGGGTTTTGAGGGTTCCTGGGCACTGGAGATGTGTACCCAGCTGGGCGCAGGATGTGCACGAGCCCCCAGCAGCACTGCCTCCACTGCAGTCTGGTGGAGGGGCAGGGGGTGGGTTTGGGGTGAGGGCTGCTCAGCGATTCCCATTGGAGCTGGGTCGAGCTCCCAGGCAACCACTCACTCACCACCACTCAGTCCCACTTCTCCCACAGCCACGGCAGGAGAAAGAAGGTCCCTCCAGACGGCGTGAAGCTGGTGGATGAGGTAAGGGCACGGGCAGGGCTGGGGGGAGCTCTGGGTGCCCTGCCCTGACAGCGTGCATTTCCCCATTGCAGTCCCTGCTCAGACAGACACAGCTGCGCTCGCTCAGCAAGTCGGACACGAGGCTCCATGAGCTGTACCGCCTGAAGGCCAAGGACAACAGTGAGTGTGTGCGACCCCCGAGCATCCCACCCCACACACCTTGTGCTGCAGTGCAGTGCCTCCATGTCCCATCTCCTCCTTGCAGACCAGCGCCCGGCCAGCTTGGATTTCCCCCTCTCCTCACTGCCTCCTGACTCCCCGCACAGCTCCGTCCTCCTGCACCGCCAGCTGCCCCTCATCCCCAGCTCTGAGACTGCAGCTCCCGACCAGACCTACTCCAACCTGCCCTTCGCCCCACCGCATCGTGCGCCCCCAGACACGCTCTACGAGTGCCTGGCAATGGGGGGGGATGATGCACCTACTGCCACTGGGACCCCAGCGTCCCCCCCTCGGGTCAGGCAAGGGGCTGCTGACTATGCCTGCATCCGGAAGGTGAAGAAGACGGTGCCAGAGGAGCACGAGGGGGCCGTGGTGGGACCCTCTGCAGCCCCACAGTGCTGGGAAGGTGCAAGCGATGCACCCCATCTGAAGGTATGGCACTGGGGGGGCCCATAACACTACTTCATAATGCACGTGTGCAGAGAAGGGCACGCAATGGGATATTCTACTATTCCAACTGTGTTTTGGGGGATTGGGATGGAGCCCGGGTGCAGGTAGGAGATGAACCGAGCGCTATCCTGAGTGATGCAAAGAGTGGTACCCACGGGTATGGCAATGCCATCATCCTACCAGGGGCTTAGGGATGACCTGGGAGGATCAGCCATCTCCAGACCATTCCCTTCCCTCCACAGCTGGAAGATATGTACTCAACGGTGTGCAAAGCCACCAAGAAGAGGAACCATGGCCCTGCAGCATCCCCCAGGGACGGGGGATCCGGGCGGCCACCCCCACCCCACGAGGAGCCTCCCCCAGCTGCCTGCTGGCCCACGGCCCCCCCCGAGCCCTGCTATGAGGCCATCAATGACAGAGCCTGGGCTGCACGTGGCCCTGAGCCAGACTATGAGGCTGTGGACGTTCGCTGGAAGAAGGCAGCAAAACGGGAGCGGCCGGGGAAGCCTTGCCAGCAGGACAACCTCTATGAGAGCGTTGGTGATATGTGGGGAGGGGAATCTCGGGGAGCTTCTGGCTGGACAGCTGCCAATGGGCTGCAGGTGTACATCACCAACCTATAGCAATCCTAAGGCGGGCAGGTGGATGGATGGACAGATGGATGGATGGATGGATGGAGGTTGGGCACTGAGGCTCTGCCCCGCAAGGTGGGGACGGGCACACAGCTGTGCCAAATGTGAGCTCTGTATATATTTTGAGTTACTTTTCTTTAAGCATCCTTGTCCTGTCCCACCTGGTGCCAGCAGGTTGGCACCGAGATGCTCCAGCCGGGTGGGCATGGTGGGATGCCTGGTGCTACCTCTGGTGTTCCATGGGAACTCCATGAGGGGGTTGGGGCCGTTGCCATGAGGCAGCTCCAGGCATGGACTGTAGGACTGGGTCACCCATCAGCAGAGATGCTGGAGCAGAATGGGGCCCTTCCAGCAGTGGGAGCCGTGAGCAGCTCCACTCCATCTCCCAGTGACCCCGAGGTAACTGTGGGATGGCTGCACGTCCCCACTGTCCCCTGGCACTTTCCACCTCCATCACTTTTGGGCAAATGTGACACCTCCATGAGCAGCATCCTACAAACCCGTTGCTTTATCATTTGTCCTGCTGGTAAGAAAACACCTTTAAACTCCATCCCAAACCCTCACCCGTGGTGGCACCGTGGCGGGCTCACAGTCACGTGCTGGACCTGCACCAATGCTCCAAAACACCTGCATGGCTGCAGCCACCGGGCGCTGCCGCAGTGGGACCAGGCAGGGTCGTGTCACAGCGGTGCCAAAGCCGGGGCTCTGCCCACCCTGATGCTGCAGCACAGGAGGGAAAGAAGGAAGGAAACCGTGCGCCCGCCTCCTCCACATTTTGCCCTCGATCGAAGCAGGCGAAGAGCTGAAAACCGAAAACACGGCGCTCAGCAGAATGCCGGGGACGTTACGCCCTGTGCACGGGGAGGAACGGGGTGCTGGCGCTGAGATGAACCGGGTGCCAAACCGCAGCGTGCACCGAGCGCAGCCGGGCCCATCCCCCTGCGAGATGGGGGCCCGATAGGAAAGGGCACGGGGCGGGGCGCGGGGATGCTGCGCACGTGGGCTCGCTGCTGAGCTGCTGCTCGTCCCTGCCCCATTTTCCCCATCCCCGTTTTCCACATCCCTATTTTCACCACCTTCTCCATCCTCTTTTCCCCATCCCTTTTTCCGCATCTCTATTTTCCCCACGTCTCCTTTTCTCCATCCCCCTCCTTCTCTTTCCCCATATTCCCCATCCCTATCCTTCCCCATCCCCTTTTCTCCATCCCTCCCCGACCCCCCCTCCTTTCTCCACTGCTGTTTTCTCCACCCCACTCCCCATCCCACCACGTGCTGCATGTTGTAGGGTGCAGTGCTGTATGCCATGCGGTGCTGCATGATACATGGCGCTGTATGCTCTGCTGCACCCCATCCGGTGCTGCACCCCATACCCTTCTCCTGCCCATGCAGCCCCCAGCACCACCTTGGGGGCTCTGTACCCCAGCACAGCTCATAGGGCCTGTATGTCACTATACAGCCCCTATAGTCCCACACCCCCCTTGTGCAATGCACCCAAGGTGCTGGCTCAGTTGCACAATGTGGGCTCGATCGCTCTGCTGTTAACCATTAACCCAAGGTGGGGGCTGGGGGGAGCCCCTGCCCTGCTGCCCCAACCCCTGGTGGCTGCACCCCATCATTGCTAATTAACTGCCCCAGGGCCGCCCTCTTCATTGCGCACAGAGGGATGAGGGGGCACTCAGGGACACCACAGGTAGGGCTGCTGGGGGGTGCATAAGGGGGGACATCTGCACGGACTCTGTCCTGACCTTCAGGCCCCAAATCAAACGTCACAGAGCCAGGGCGGCACCCAGCACTCTCAGCCCCACAAGTAGAATGTGGGTCGTGCCAGCCTGAGCGCTCGTGTCCCCCCAGAAATTCAACTGCCCCACAGACCACATGCACCCCATGCCTTTTGGCCCCCCAGCGCACCCTGTGCAGCTCTGGGCATCCCGTGAAAACAGGTTTCACCCAGAGCCCTGTGCACACCTGCAGCCTTTGGGAGACCCCAAAACTCATCCTGGCTGGTAACAAAGGTTTTGTAGGGGACACCCTGTCATTACGGGTGGGGTGACACGGTTGGGGTGGCCCCGTACTTTTGCAGAAGTGCTGTGGCTTAGGGGGAATCCTCTAATTGGGGAGAGGGCGTGACTTTGGGGGCAGCCCTACAATTGCCAGGGAGCCCAAGGGCTGATGGAGGAGCTCTGCAACTTCCAGGGTTCCCTGGGGGTTTTCTGGGAGGGGACTCCCAATTTTTGCAGAATCTGGGGGAGGGGGCAGCAAAACTTTTTGGGGAGCGCTACAGATGAGGGGGAGCGCTGTGATTTTGGGGGTGCAGCTTTGGAGAGCACAACTTTTTTGACGGCAGCAACTTTTTTTTCGGGGTAGGTACGACCGTTTCGGAGGTGCGGCTCTCGGTCGGGCCCTGCGGCTCTCAGCCCTCCGGCTTGGAAGCGTCGCTGCAACTTCGCAGCGCGTTATCGCGGGGCGGGGGCACCGCTTTGGGGGTCCCCCTTGACTTGGGGCACCCGGGGCCGCCCTCAACCCGCAGGGCCGCGAAGGGACCACGGCGCTTTTCGGCCCCCTCCCCCCGGTGCCGGTGCCGGCGGGGCGGGGCGGGGCGGCTCGAAGATGGCCGCGGCGGGGGCGGTGGTGGCGGCGGCGGGGCCGGTGCGCGGCGGGGCGGGGCGGGGCGCGGCGCGCCAAGTGGCAGCGCCGTTCAGCCAATCAGGAGCCGCCCTCGAGGCGGCCGCGTTCCATCCCGCCACGGCGGAACCAATAGGAAAAAGCGGCGGGGCAGGGAGGGGGCGTGGCCACCGCCGACACCGGGCCGCGCGCCGGAGCGCTCCCCCCCCGCCCCGCGCCGGGCCCGGCCCCGCGGCCGCCGCCGCCCCGCATGGAGCCCGCGCCGCCGCCCGCCGCCTGCGCACTGCTGCTGCCGCCGCCCGCCGCCCGCCGTCGCCGCGCCCGCCGCCGCCTCCCGCCCGAGAACGACGGGGCCCCGCAGGTACCGGGGGGCGGCGGAGGATGACAGCGAGAAAACTTTCCCCAGCGGTTAAATAGGGGTCAGGGGCGCGGCGGGGAAGGGGAGGGGAACCCCTCGGCTCCCCTCGGCTCTTCCCCCCCCCCCTTTCCCCGGTGCTGTCCCGTTCTGCGGTGCCGCCCCCGGCAGGGATCCGCTGCTGCCCGCTGGCGGCCGCCCGGCGGACACGCCCCCCCCCGGAGCCTCTGGCGGGAGCGGCTGGGGAGGGTTCGGTGACCCCGCGAACCGGCCTGTGGGTCCGACCGCAGCCCGGCTGGATCCGAGGTGGATCCCGGCTGCAGCCCGATGTGCGCCCACTTGGCTCAGCTGGAGATACCGGCCCGTGCCCAAATGGATCCCGACTGGATCGCAGCCCTTAGGGCTGGCCCAGGTGGGAAGGATGGGAGGGATCCCAACCGGATCCCAGCTAGATCCTTTTGGGATCTCCCAAGTGAGGAGGGAGCCGCTGCACAGCACTGTGGGGATTCCTGTAGGATCCCGGTGCTCTGCTCCAAAGGGATCCGCTGCTTTGCTTTGGAGGATGCCAGCCCTGCCCAGCACAGCCTCCCTGGATCTCCTTGGGATCTGCCCACAGAGGGATCCATTGGGTGCTGACATCCCACAGCGAGTGCCTGCGGAGATCCTGCTGGATCCCAATCGCTTCCCAGCTGGCAGATCTGCCCGAGATCCACTTGGGACATGCAGGATCCCACCGCAATCTGTCTCAACGCTGCCAACTCCTTCCCTACCTTAGAGACTGGGCAATCTCATGGGGCTGGGACCCACCAGCAGTGGGATCAGCCCCCCGACGGCCGCCCTCTCCCTGCAGGCATTGCCCGGGGCGCGGGGCTGGCTGCGACGCCTGGGGGAACCGCTGGGACTGCAGCCCCCCGAGCAGGAGGCGGTGCTGAGGGTGTTGGACGCGGGCTTGGAGCGGTGCCTGGCGCTGCACGCAGCCTGCATCCCCCTGCCAGGGCACAGGTATGGCGGGACGGGGTGGGAATGGGGACGGGTACAGGAACGGGAACGGAGGTGGGTTGGGGAGGACGGCGATAAGGTTGGGAACGGGGATGTGGACGAAGATGAGGATGGAGGTGGGTCAGGGTGCGGATGGGCCGGTGCGCTCCTCTCACCCGCATGGATAAAGACGTGTGGGTCTCCCCACCCTTCCTCTGTGTGGACTCAGAGGCCGTCGCTGCTCCCTGGGGGCTCCCAGCAGAGCCTGCGGCCGTGGCACAGCGCCCGGTGCCGTAACCGGAGCCGTCGGGGCGGGCGGCAGCTGCTTGGCACCGGCAGCGGCTCCGCCCGGCTCCGCGTGGAGGCGCGAATTCAAACGGCTCCGCAACTTGGGGCGGTGGAATAAAAAATCCCCCCTCGGATTTCTCAGTGCTTTTCCCAACCTCAGGGTCGCACAGCGAGGGCAGAGCCCCCCCGCAGCCCTTCCCCGGGGCTGCCCCGATTTGTCCCACTGGAGCTTTGGGGACGCACTTGCAAAATGGCTTCTGTTGCTCCTGACCTCTTGCTCACTACTTTTTTTTTTTTTTTTATTTTTGCTCTTTTTCTCTAATTTTTGTTTTTAGTTTTTCTTAATTTTTTTTTTCCACTTCAGGAAGTTGTTTGGCCCCAGCTGAGCTTAGCCTGGTTTCTCAGCTGCACGTGGCACAACACAGGTGTCAGTGCCCATGGGGTTCCTGGTGCTGGTCCGTCTCCCCTCCGAGGCTTGTGGGAACCCTGGTGGGAGGTGGGGGGGCACAGAGGAGCAATGGTGGGGGATCCTGGCTGTGATCATCACAGCCCCTGTGCTCACGCTGGCAGGAAGCTCCCAGGCAAGGCAGGCATCGATGAGGTGATGGCAGCCGCAGTGCTCACCAGCCTTTCCAGCAGCCCACTGGGGCTCGGCCACCCCCCAGCACCTCCTGGCCCAGGTAAGAGCACGCTGCGGGACGCCCCTGTTCCTGGGTGTGTGCTACAGAGCTGACCTTCCTTCTCTGCAGCAGAGCTTGGCAGTGAGATCTGGAAAGAGACACCAGCCATGTCCTTCAGCTGCAGCAGCAGCAGCAACACCAGCGGGGAATGGAGCTGGGACCCCCCCAGCGACCGCTCCACCCCCTCCACCCCCTCACCCCCACTCTCCAGCCATGACCCCAGTGCCTTCTTGCCACCAGACGATGGCCCCGAGGAACCTGACAGCACCCACTTCATGTTTGGAGAGCCCATCCCGCGGAAGAGGAAGGTGGGATGGGGACAGGAATGGGGATAGGGATGAGATTGGGGATGACAGTGATGATGGGGTTGACAGTGAAGTTGGGGCTGGAAACGACGGTGCATTTGGGGATGAGTCTGATGATGGGGTTGAGGCTGGAGGTGGTGAGGCTGGGAATGGAGATGATTGTAAGGGTTGATGACTTGGAGCTGAAGTGCTTGTGGGGGGGATGAGGTTGGGAGTGGGATTATGGGTGGGCTTGATGTTAGAGTAGGGGACTGTAGGCGGGTTTGAGGATGAAGAAGGTGGTGGGGATGACAGCACTGGGGATGGGAATGGTGATGGGGATGATGAGGACAGGGCTGGAGTTGTTCTCCTGACCCCGCTTGCCTACAGAACTCCACCAAGGTGATGTTCAAGTGCTTGTGGAAGAGCTGCGGCAAGGTCCTCAGCAGCTCCTCAGGGATGCAGAAGCACATCCGAACCGCGCACCTGGGGTAAGCGCTGGGGCAGCACCCAGAGCCCCCAACCCTACAGCCCCCACCGTGGGGTCCACCCCCAGCCCAACCCCGCTTCCCCACAGCCGCCAAGCCGACCTGGAGCAGAGCGACGGCGAGGAGGACTTTTACTACACGGAGCTGGACGTGGACGTGGACTCGCTGACGGATGGACTCTCCAGCCTGACGCCCGTCTCGCCCACCTCCTCCGTGCCGCCCGCCTTCCCCGGCCCCGAGCTGCCGCCCTTCCCCAGCCCCGAGCCTCCTCTGGGCCCCCCCCGCAGCCCCCCGCCACCCCCGGGCCTCTGCCACGTCCACACTGACCACGCGTACCAGGTGAGGCCGGGGTGCAGCGCGGTGCACGAGGGTTTTGTGTGCGCCCGTGGGTGCTGACGTGCTGCCGCGTCCCCAGGGCTGCCCCTCAGGGCCCACGGCTGGGGAGAAGCGGCCCCCAGGGCTGCCTTTACCTGGGTTGAGGACGCCGGCGCTGCCCACCCCGACGCTGTCGAAGCCACCCGCCGTCCCCAGGTGAGTTGGTGTCACTGTGTCGCCGTCCCCTCCGCCCTTCCCATCCCCGACGCTGCCGTGACGTGGCGGTGCCCCGCAGGAAGCCACGGGGGGAGGCCAAGAAGTGCCGCAAGGTGTACGGCATGGAGAACCGGGAGCTGTGGTGCACGGCGTGCCGCTGGAAGAAGGCCTGTCAGCGCTTCCTCGACTGAGCCCCGCCGCCGCCGCCGTGCCCCCCCAGCTCTCCTTCTTGCACATTTTGCACTTGAGGTGCCTTCGCGCCCCCCAGCCCGCCCCACACACACACACACACACACACACACACGCGCGCTCCCCCCTGGGGCTGGACTCAGGGAACAGCCCCCACGCTGTTGGGGGGAGGACTGTAGGGCTTGGGGGGGCCACGCACAGTTGGGCCTGGCCCTGCCTTCCCCCCCACCCCGAGCTTTATGCACACAGCCCCCCCACGCCAACACAGAGCTTCCCCCCCCCTTTCTTTATCCTCGGAAAATAAGCTAACCCTCCCCGTGCCCCCCAGCCCTTGCCTGCAGCCCATATCCCTGCTGGGGGGGGGGGGGGGGGGGGGGCCCATGTGCTGCTGGGATAAGCTGTGCCTTGGGGCTTGGGGGGGTGGAGGGGAGGGAGAAGGGTGGGTTCTGCTCCCTGTCCTCGCCTTAACGGGGGGCTGATGGGCACAACTGGGTGCCCCCCCTGCACCCCGCGGGGGTTTTTACTCTTTGTAGCGTGTTTTTCTCTCTATGTTTTGTACCTGGGGAGCAGCAGCTCCTGCCGGGGGCCGCGCTCCGGGAAGTGCCTGCAGAACGCGCCCATTTGCACTAAGCCAAACTGCACAAAGACCTTTTCTGTTTTGTTTTTGGGGTTTTTTTTTTTGTGTTGTTTTTTTTTTCTCCCCCCCCCCCCCTTTTTTTTTTTTCCCCTCTCCTTTGTGTGTTTTTATTTTTTTAAATGAAATATATGAAAATTCCTATTTTTTAAATACTTCCTCCCTTCCCCCCCCCCCACCCAAACCCTCTCCGGGCTGCAATGCCTCCAGCCCAGGGAACTTCAGGGGCTTTTTGGCCTTCGCCCCTTTCCTGTCCCCTCCCAGTCCCTGTGTCCCCTCCCCAGGCGCAGTCCCTCCCCCCTTTGCCTGGGGTTTGGGGATCCCTGCATTGGGTGCCCCCGGAATGGGGTCGGGGAGGTGCTGGGATGGGTCGGATCCATGAGAAAAAATAAAAGATTTGGATTCTTTTTGTTTTTTAAAGGATGACGCTGAGCTGCGTGATGTGGGGGGATGGAGGGGGGGGGGGTCGGTCCTGCTGCAGCCCCCCTGGGATGGAATCACCCCAACAGAGGGATCCCCTGCAGGATAAAGGCAGGGGAAGGGCTGATGGAGGGCTGGGAGCCAGCTGCAGGCAGGGAGCGGGCACAGCTGGGGGAGAGCACAGAAAAACCAGACGCCAACGTTAGCAGCAATTTCCCCAGTTTATTGAAAGGGATTGATTTCTGCACGTATGTCTACGCTAAGTCCCATCACAACGTATGCACACTCAAAGGGCGCAGCTCTGGGTGCCAGGCAGACAGAGTCCAAAGGGAGGCCCTGTCAGCTGAACTACATCGACAGGGAGTCAGTACAACACAGCCACGTCCTCTGCTGGCCTCGGAGACCCAAATCTCCTCCCCCGAAATATGAAACACATCTTCGATACAAACACAGGTTTTATAATAATCATTATGGAGTCAGTTATAATATAGAATATTTCCGGCAAAAGGAAATAATTCCCCATCATCATCTTCGAACGCCGCCCTCTTTCTGTTCAGCTTTATTTCTGCAGACAGGTTTAAAGCACGTTGGAAAAATAAATAGAGGTGGGAGCACACACACAGCACTCGTACTAAAGAACTAAAAACGAAGGCAGGAACCCAAAACACAGCGCAGGGCAACTGAAACGTACAGAGAACCACAGAGAACCGTTCCGTATGGCTTTCGTAGGAGTTGCAGAATGAGCTGAAAGAAGCTCAGCTCCTTGGTAAGACTGCAAGGATTCCAGTTGTTGCATTTGCATGGAGTTCCTTTCCTAAGGGGGCAGCGAAGCTGTGGCTCTGAGCACGGGTCAGAGGGCTCTGTTTGGTACACAGAGTGCAGCCCCCACAGAGGAGTGGTGCTGGATGATGATGCTGACACGCTGTTAGCTTTTCTGTGCAGCTTCCTTTTTAAAGTCATTTTTAACCTCTTTCTTTCGCATCCTCAATGCTGAGCGCACCCAAATGGTGCTGCTGGGCTCCATGTCCGAAAAGGAAAGGAAAGGAAAAATGGGAAACGTTTCCAAACACGAAGCAAAGCTGAGGTCACCCCGGGCTTTGAGGGGGGATGGGGGCTCCCAGCTCTCGTGCTGTGGGACGGAATGTCACAGAAAAAAAGGGGGCAGGGGTTGGGTGTGCAGGTTCTGTTCTTAAATAGGTTTACATATCAAAGCAAAGCTGCAGCCATCTGTAAGTACTGTGTGCGTTTGTCTACACAGAAGTGGGGGCACTGAGGGCCCCTGCTATTGACAGGGCCGACAATAAATACAGATCTGTGGGAGTCAAGAGCTGCCTGGCACGGGGCTGGGGCAGCTTTGGGGCCTGGAGGACGGCAGTGAAGGCTGATGGTAGAACACGGGGATTGCTTTTGTCTGCCCAAACACGGCCGTGGGGCTCGACGTGGAGCTACGATGCAAAACCAAGGTCTATGCAGCTCAATGTTTCTGCAGCACCCCCCGCTGCAGCACACAGGGACCAGCACAGCTGGCAGCAGTGGGACACGTGGAACCCCATCCCCAACGTGCAACAACGCCAACAGAGACGCGCACAGATGTCTGCATGGAACTGCAGGGCAGGGCTGGCAGCCAGCAGCTCCGACCCCGAGGGAGCGGTGGGGGTGAGGGCACCACAAACCCTGTTTTCTTGCCGAGCAGAACCACGCTTCCATCGAAACCAACACCTGTAAGGAGCTCCCTCCCCACCGAGATCCTTTCCCACCGTCGGAGGATAACGAATAGCACCTTGGAGTCATTTGGCTGGCGGCACCAGGTTGTCCTTGGCGGCAGCTTTCAAGGAGCGTCGTGGCAGGCGGCGTAGAAAACGGCTCCGTAGCGAGGAAGGAGCGAGGTCTTCAGCTTTTTCGGGTTGTTTTTTTGCCTTGTTTTTATAAAAAAGCACCAGAAGCAAAGAGGTGAAAGGTAACACGGATTTCTTCTCGCCCATCAGGACCCCTGCAGAGCACTGCGAGTCATTTCCTCGGGGCTGGAAGCAGGCAGCCACGCTCCATCTGGACACGGAGCATCCAACCGCTCGGAGCCACCCAAACCTATGCGAGACACGCCAGGAGAGAAACCTGGTTCTCATAAAAACATTTTATTTGCAAATTTACATGAAACCAGTGCAGCTGAGATTGAAGGGTTTCCTTAATAGCTTTCACACCTACCAACGATGGACTGAAGCCCACCCAGGTGAGATCCCAGCAGGATTTTGGGTCTCCTCACCTCGGCGTCCCGTGTTTCACAGCTCATCCTAAAGGTCTCGCTTTTTCTTTTGCATATATTTGTGAGAAAGGCAGCTGAGCAAAGGGAGGAAAGTGAAAATATCAGTGGAAAACGCCGACAGGTGGACAATTCCCTGTGTCCTTATGGCAAAGAGTCCATGAAAATGCCAGCGCCCATCGGTGGGCGCGGAGACGCAAGGCTGGAAGACAGGACACGGGTACGACGCCGCTGGGTCCTAGAAATGCCATCATCTTTTTTGATGGTGATCCTTCTGGAAGCTAAAAATCTACTTTTATGACAAGAATCGTAAGGCTGCAATGCCACTTGCCTTTTGATCTATTTGGCTCGGTAAAAAAAAAAACAACCAATAAAAACCCTCTTTAAATAACTTGCAAAAGGCCTGCATCGTTAGGGGAAGCCCTCGGAAACGTGCGCCCATTCGTTCCCAACACCTCTAGTTTGCAGTTCCACTGCTGCTGGGATGTTAATCCATAGAAGAGGTGTTAAGCACCACCCAAAACCAACGTCGGACACAACATCTCCTGGAGCTCAACGCAGGGTGGGACGGGGGCACGTGCCCCTAGGATCCCCATGCAGGATCGAGGAGGAACAGCAGGCGGCGGGGCCGTGTTGCTAACACACATCCAAGTGGAACAGAGCAGGACTCGTTTAGAAAACACAAATAGTTTTGCACACGTGGACGACAACAAGGCTATGTAGGTTCTGCAACGTACTCCTTCCTCCCCTGCCCTCCCTCCCCCTACAAACAACAGAACGTGACAAAAGGATCCCTAAGAAATCCAGGTAAAATCCTTGTCGTTCTCCCCAGAGTTCTCCTGCGAGGAGTCGACGTCTTTGTCATCATCCAAAATCACGTCGTCGTGCGCCATGCCCACGTCATCCTTCCATTTGATGTCGTCGTCGTCTCCCGTCTCCTCGTCTCCCTCCACCTTGATGTCATCCGGGTCTTCCATGTACGCCCCCTCCCCAGGGTACAGCTCCTCGGGGGACCCCTCGGCCCCGCTGGCCTCCAGGTGCCCGGCCACGCTGCGCCCCGAGCAGTCGGCGCAGACGCCGTGCCGCCGGGAGCCGTGCTTGATGCCCACGCTGGCTGCAGACATGAACACCCTGTTGCACACCTTGCAGACGTATTTCTTGTCCTTGCTGTGCACCTGGGGAAGGGGAGGAGCAGAAGGGTTAACGGTGACGGAGCTGGGCTGAGGGCTGCGTGAGGGCTGCTCGGCTGCCTTTCTGCTAAGCAAGGCTTTCGTCGTGCGACGTCAGCCCCTCACAGTAATTCTGCTCTGTAACGCTGCAGTACAGTGGGAAATCATGTCATCACAGCATGGTTGGCTTGGAAGGGACCTTAAGGCTCCAACTGCTACCGTGGACAGAGATGGCTCCCACACAGCAGGCTGCACAGGGCCACGGGCCCCTGCAAGGATGGGGCACCCAACGTTCTGTGCCAGAGCCTCACTGCCCTTGGAGTGAAGAATTTCCACCTAACATCTGAGCTGAATCTCCCCTCTCTTAGTCTAAAATCATTCTCCTTTGTCCTATCATTGTCACGCCACCTAGTTCTCAAAATCCTCTTGAAAATGCCTATGATCAAGCTGGGAATATTTGAGAGGAACTTCCAGCTTGCAGCCACTCAGGATGCTGCAAGCAGAGCAGGAAGGAAGCTCTGCACACACAGAGCCATACCTCCAACCAGAGCTGGACACAGAGCTGGACACAGAGCTGGACACAGAGCTGGACACAGAGCTGGACAGGCCCCGGGCAGCATTTCCTGCCTGCTCCTGCAGCCGGGAAGCACCGCTTACACCCTGTGACCACACAGAGGCACCATCCGAGATGCAAAGACTTCAGGAAGAAAACCCTGTGTTTATTTCGACCGTCTGTCTCAAAGAAAACAGACATTTCTATTGAATTTACATCTTATATGAAGGCTATAAAAAAATCCTTTTTGATCTGAGCTAAACACGAAACTAAAATAGCCCCTTTTGTCTTTAGTTCTCAACTGAGGAACTGAAAGAAAAGAAAGTTTTTGTGTGTGCTGAACCTGTTTCCTTTTTCTATGTTATTTTTATACAATATTTTCCCTTGATGCCTATCAGCACTCATCTCTGCAGATTTACCAGAGAGCTGACAATTAAGCCCAAAACACTGTACAAAAAGGAAATAAGATCAGCAGACCAGCAAAGCACACGATCCCAGACGCTCAGATTGCCACGAGCATTACGTCTTTGGTAGATGAAGCTCTTGGTGCCATTTGGATATAATCACAATCACAGAATAAGAAAATGCCCCTTTTCACAGCTCCCTTTCAGAAGGAGTGCTTTGGACAGCAGGGCTGCCTGGAGTCTCACTGCAACACCCCTTGGGGAGATGCTTCCCATCCAAACTCGAGCAGAATTAAACTCTGTTGTGTGCTCTCCAGAACAAGCAAGCAAGCAAACAAACAGAAAAACCCCAACAAACTTAAACGAAACAAATATCTTTTTTCTTTCCCTCCAGTGCACACCTTGGAGTCACTTATGGACAACTGGAATGAAACCAAAGTGCTACTGTCAGCACTGCACCTTTTTTCGTTGTTGTTCAGGAACTTTTTCTGGTACTACAAATTTGTACCCAGCTGGTGTTTTCTATCTACCTTCATTCCCTACATGAAGATGGTCTGAGGGAGAGATCTGGATAGAAACTCCTCTTCTGTATGGATTCACATTCTGATTCTGTTTTCATCTCCCCCCATGTATAATAATAAAGTGAACCTGACCTGCAAGCTCCAAGCACCAAGTCAGTGACCTAGAATGATTCCAGCAGAAGAAACGGAGACCAAACTCAACTTGCAGATCCCCTCAATCCCACTCCTGAAGAATATCATCAGTACAGCCTGTGGGCTGGGAAGCAGCACTGCAGAGAAGGACCCAGGTGTCCTGGTGGCCAATGGGTGACCAATGGGTGACCAATGGTTGACCACGAGCCAGCAGTGTGCCCTGGTGGCCAGCGAGGCCAATGGCACCCTGGCACGTGTCAAAAAGCATGGCCAGCAGGGTGTTCTGTGCCACCTGCTCCGGGGAGCCTGCTTACACGATGCCCAGAGGTCCCTTCCAACCCCTCCAGTTCTGTGAATGTCATCTCCACACTGCACACAGCCCCCAGCTCTTACCAGCGTGTGCCTCTTCATGTGCTCCCGACGCGTGAACTTCTTCCCGCAGATCTCACAGGGGTAAGGCCGCTCTCCCGTGTGGGACCGCATGTGTCTCTTCAGAATGCACTGATGCATGGCAGAGAAGCTGCAGTATGGGCACTTGAATTTCTTCCTGATCACTGTGAACTCGTTGACTGTAAGAGAGCAAGCGAAACGAGCACATTACTTTCACAATGTCCCCTCGTGGTCGGTGCTCTGGTTCAGCGTTTCCTGTTAGATCAGATCACTGCGAAATCACACTCTCACCCCTTCACCACCTGCTATTTTCTAAATCCATGTCCTTATACCATATTATTAATATCCACTGTAGCTGAGAGCTTTGCCTTCATCAGAGCAGCTTTGGAGCGAGGCAGAACGCGAACACGAGCAGCCCAACACACACTGCCTAATGCTGGTTAAGGAGCAAACACAGCAGGCTGGCAACCTGTTGACAATTCTGATTTACTGTAGGGAATCACCCTCAATACCAGTATCTAAAACCCCAATGCTTGTTTTCAGACCACCAGCCAGCAGAACCAAGCAGCAGCACCACACTGTGCTGGTATTTGGGGCTGCAAGCAAGTCCCCTGTGTGTGCTCCACTGCTGCTTCAGTGGAAGTGCAATGACTACAGCTTATCCAGCAGAAACAAGAGGTCAGGACTGTCCATGCTCCATTATCCAGCTTCCAACTAGTGCTACCGCAGCACAGATACAGAAATACAGAGGAATGCATCGTGCCAGACTACAGCATGGCCCTGGTGAGCCTCCTTACAAGCCAGCTCTACAAGTCTAAGGCTTTGGTGGTTCTTCCCCCCCCCAAATCACATTATACCGAACTGGAAAATGATGAAATTTTATTTGAAGTCGTTCTGACATTGTTGATTCTTTTCTTCTTGTCATCTCCTTAGGAGTGCACAGACAGCAGGCTCGGGGGACGCATCCAGCACTGACAGCCCAGGGGTCCAATTTGCCAGCAGAATGCACACAGCAGCTGTGTTGGTATTTCCTCCTCCAAACACAATGAAGTGCAATATGCAAAATGCAGCAGGTGGAAACAGAGTGTTTGCTGTTCCCCGAGGACATCCACCCACTATAAATTTGGGATAGACCATCCACTCAGATATGCCTTTAAATCTCTACAGTTCTTACAATGCTATGGCTTCCTATTCATATGTTAATTTTCACCCATTTTTGTCCTAATTATCACCACTTCTCAAAGCAATCTATCGTTTACATAACAAGGAAGGAAGAAAAAAAGAAAGCAAATTGTAGTTAATCATCATAAGTACGCTGTATCATGTGTGCTAATGGATTTTTATAAATGACAATGACAGGAAAGCAGAGGGAACAAGGCACACAGCAGACCTGCCTGTAGGCATGTGACACACGGAGCAGCGTTTCTGGGTGCCCGCTGAGGTGCTCTGTCCCACAGCAGATCTGACATACTGTGTAATTAGCAGAGGCAAGGAGCCCACTTTCTCCTGCAGAAGTCTTGCAGAAGGTTCACAGCGATGGCACAAGGCTACTTGTGACAGATATGTTTCCAGTCTGATCCTGTAACCGTTTGCATTACAACAGCCACAAAAACAAGTGTCCTCCCTAGGATTGCTATAAACCCACTGCCTGGCAGTCCAGACAGGGGAGGTGGGCTGTAAGCTGATAGAGCAGAGGATGCAATGCCCAATTCTCCCTCCACTCTGCAGCACATCCCACTGGTACACCCGAGCAGCTTTACCCCACTTCAGAAAGAACCAACCCAGAGGTACCTGCAACCAGGGCCAGGATTACACAGCCAAGCAATTTGGAGAAGGAAATGCTGCAAAAAACCCCCACATCCTCCACCACCAGATTGTACCTCAATGACCAGATGCTCTCGGGGGTTTACCACGAATATCAATCATCCATTTTATGGCTGAGCTACCACAAAAGCTTACGAGGCAGCTGCAGGTGCCAGCCCCGCATCGGCAGCACGCTGCTCTCACAGCAGTCCTGGACACGCACAGCTTGGTTGTGCAACCACAGCAGTGCCACAGAATTACAGCATCATCGAAGTTGGAGAAGAGCTCTGAGATGCCCAAGTTCAAGCAAACCCACCTCACCGTGCCCACTGACCACGTTCCTCAGTGCCACATCTCCACAGCTCTGGAACACCTCCAGAGGCAGTGAGCCATCACCCCTGGGCAGCTGTGTCACTGCATCACTGCTCTTTGGCAGCCTTGGTTTTATTGAACTAATGGTCACCAGAGAGCCATCATATTTAGCTTTGGATCTTTTTTAAACACCTGAAAAATAACAGCACTGTTGGAAAAATAACCATATCAGAAGAGTTTTCTATGCAAACCCAATGGGTGATACCCTATGGAAGACCTCCAAGCTGAAGGCAGGAAGGCAAAGTGAAATACCACTGAAACTGCTGCTGGAGCCAAAGAGCTGGAGGACTGCAAGGAAATAGCTCTGTGCTGAATGAAGCTCTCAAACAATCTGTGAGCGTTTTCATATGCAGTTACAACCTACAAGTAATTGATTCTGCCAACATTTTTAATTAGGAAACTCTCCATTGGACAATCAGACATTGTCTATCCGGAGCAAACGTGTCCGTGTGACACACGTGTCACATCCCATCCACGGGGACGGTGGCGGGGTTTTCAACACCACCTTTGTCCTTTGGACACACCAGACTTGTGACTGATATTACAGTGGGACAACATTTGCACACAGGCACGCAAAGAACCAGCAGGAAATGCCACTGACCAGCACTGCAATCCTCCGCAGGTGCACAGCCCTGCTGTGCTGCTCCCACGTTTCCAAGTGAAACCCATTTTGGCCACGACTTTCTCCTCTTGCTCAGCTTTCCACTACCTCACCTTTCTGCTTACTGAAGAGTAAAGTAAACCAGGAGGCAACTAACGAGCTGACAAGGAACTAGAAAAGCCAATGCACTGTGAACTAGACACAACAGCAGAGACGCTGATGAGAACAACTGCACTTAACTATGCTGCTTTCATTTAACAGCTGCTACAGCCTGGTTTGACAGGTAAATGTATTGCAAAAGACATTCAGTGTTTTTTTTAAATAAATAATTTCATGTCACAAAACATGAGTTACAGTAGGATTTCCACCTTTCACTAAGAACCACCCCTGGTTTTCTATGCACACCACTGCTGAGACCTTCTCCACAAGTCCTTCTCAAGTTCCAAAGCATACATTCATCTTGGCTAACATAAATTATATTAAATAAATTAGCTGGAAAATTTGCACAACCGCAGAAAGCCCCAGCCATACCCAGGTATATTTTCTAAGAACTTCTAAAAACTCAAAAATGATATCAAGTATTAAAATACACCAACGCTGTGGCAATTGTCAAACCCCAAACAGTGTTTTGCCTCTCCTTCAGATGACACAGAAGCCCAGACCTGACAACACCTCGCAGTGCAAAGCAGCCCCACACCCCCACAGCTCCTCATTTCAAGCTGAACAACCCTGAAATGCTCAAATTGTACCACGAACAGAGCATGGGACCAGAACACGGAATACCGAACTCTGCCATTAATTCCACTAACGTGCTCACAGGCTTAGGGATGTTAATTTCTCAGGAAAACATCACCGTTTCTTTTATAAAGCACTTTGAGATCCACTGATGCATAAAGATAAGTGCGCAGGATATCACACCACTAAGGCATCCAAAGTGCCATGATGCAGACTGACCAAGGACACGTCCGCACCAGAATCACACCATGGTGCAGCTACACGGTGTGTGGCACCAGCACCCAACCTGGTCAGTTTTGAGGAGTTGCTCTACAACCTTACACCTCTTGTAAGGAGACCGTTTGTTTTCCTAGCTCAGCAGCAAGGCCCAGCACACACAGCGGCCGGGCAGCACACCTTGGCATGGCGAGCGAGGTTCTTCTGTGTGCCCAAGCCCTTGCCACAGAGGAGACACACAAAAGCGCGCTCGATCGAGTGCACAGACACAAGGTGCTGGGTTAAGTCTGTCTTGTCCCGAAATGGCTCGGTGCAGCTAGGACACTGCATCTTCTTACAGTTGAAGTGGATGGTCTTCTCGTGGCGGTCCATGTTGGACTTGAGCGTGAAGCTGGCGGGGCACTGGGCGCACTGGAAGCGGCCGGGAGGCACGGTGCCCAGCAGGCCGGGCCGTGT
Source organism: Tympanuchus pallidicinctus (assembly GCF_026119805.1). Lineage (NCBI taxonomy): Eukaryota > Metazoa > Chordata > Aves > Galliformes > Phasianidae > Tympanuchus > Tympanuchus pallidicinctus. The sequence goes on from NW_026294722.1 coordinate 4,313,190, forward strand.
ACGGGCATCCAGAGGGAGCAGCAGGGAGAGGGCAGCCTCGTGCTGGTAGATGTGCCCGTGGATGTGCTCCTGCAGCTCCTCTGCACGCTCAAAGACCCTCCTGCAGAAGCCGCAGATCAGTCCCTTGGGCAGGGCTGGGTCTGGGAATGGGCTGTCGTGGGTTACATCCGTGCCTTCTGACCTCAAACACGCATCTGAAACGGAAACAGACACACGTGTGTACAAATCACTGCTGTTGGGTTAAAATAATGGTTGTTTCTAAAGCATTTTTACTCTCTGCTTACCTGAGTCAGAGTTATCAAATGGCCAAAGCGCCAGAAACCCATCGTAAGCAGCCTGCGAACGGAAAGCACGCTCAGGTTACGGCATGCCCATAAAGCACCCATCCTCAGTGCTCAGCCCCAGCTGGGTGGAACGAGTTGGTCTGTAAGGCTGTTCTGTCATTCCGTGATGTGATCGGGCCCCATGCTCACAGCTCACCACTTGTCCTGCCCACATCACCATCCGTACAAAGCTCCCTTTGTCACAGTGAGGTCACCAGGCTGTGCTCTGCGGGGCTGCTGCTTAGGGCAGCCACCAATGCGCCTATTTCAAGTGGTAACCAAGTTCTTGGTGTCCCTCAGCACCTGTAGCTCGCACTCAGACCAGTAGCAGACCCAGGGCACATTGCCACCAAATACAAAAGAAGTGGAAAATTTTCCCTTTGCCCCACGCAGCTGCCTTTCTTTCCATGTAGCAAAGCCCATGCAAAACTCGCTTCCCTTTACGCAATGCTCCCTGGCATTGCTAATCCACCTTATAAATAAAAGCTGATTTTTTTCCCCGTGTGCAGCGTGGCAGATGGTGGCCCAGCACGGGGCCGTGCGGCAGGGCTGCAGGCTGAAGCCCCAGCTCCTGTGCTCCGCTCTGCATGAGGAAAGCTGGGCTGCCACCACGTGGGTAGTGCCAAACTGCAGAAACTGAGAAATGCCTCAGAAAGGTATGGGTGCCCCATCCCTGGAGGTGCCCAAGGATGGGTCGCACAGGGCCCTGGGCAGGCTGAGCTGGTGCAGGACCAGCCCATGTAGGGGTTGAGAGGGCTGTACGGTCCCTTCCAACCCAACCATAATGTGGTTCTGCAATCTGTAAGAATCATTCCAACTCAACTATTAGATCCTATGGCAATTTGCTTCTAACTCTACTTAGATCACTGAAAGAAGCCCATATTCAAACCACCAGAAATGGGCAGCAGAGAGCTGGGAGCTCAGCTACCTTTACGCCATTATTAATGGAAAAGTATGAATAGCTTTTAGAATGCACACTGAGGTTAGGAAGAAGATATAAGGGCAGCAACAGCTCTGACCCTAACAGACCTCTAGTTTTAAAATGACCTCTTTTTAAAATGACAGCTAAGATATTGGTGGTATATTGGCTTCTTGCAATAATCTAAGGGGTCAGAACCACCGTCCCTGCAGGCGTTCAAGCACATGGAGATGTGGCACTGAGGGACACGGTCAGTGAGCAGGGTGGGATGGTTTGGGGTTGAACCTGGGGAACTTGGAGCTTTTTTCCATGGCCATGGTCTTTCAAAGCTCTCCTGACTGGAGATAACTGGATTCTATTGACACCTTTGCCTTTCTCCCCATGATCTTACCTGGGTGGAGGAGGGCAGCTCTCCTTTCGCGGTGGCTTCTGGTGACATGTCACCAGAGGAGCAGCTGGCGGGGGGGCTCTGAGTGGCAAGGTGTGCTGCAGGCAGCGGGGGGGACGCAGCTTCCACTTTGCCATCACTTTCGCCCCTGGAACGACTCCATTTGGTGCCAGGCCCTGGAGAACACAGGAAACGAATCTCACCCGCGTGCACCAGCACCAGCTCAGAGCAGGGACGGGCAGAGACCTCCTGGCACTGGGGGCTCTGCTGGAGGATGGGCGCAGCTCTCAGGGAGCGCCGCTGCCAGCACAGCACCGGGAGCTTCACAGAACGCACACACAGGTGTGGCTGTAACTGAGGTTTCCTGGAAATGGACGCTGGAGCTTTGGACCTCAAAACTGGAGTTATTTAACGCAGCCTTGATCTCAAAGTGCTTTATAAAAGATGGAAAAATACAGATACATGTGGCTTTGACGCTATTCCTAGCAAGCAGGAAGTTCCAACAGTTGTACAAAGCGATTCAATCACACCCGATAGTTGTTCCATTCCAAAACCCTGCTGTAGGTGAGCAGGAAACCATTGCTGGTGTGATGGAAGCAGAGCACAGCCACCCACTGCCCCTCAGCAGCCAGCAGTACACAACATCCCAATGAAGAGAAACCCTACAGAAAAGAGATCTGCACGACGAAGACCAGCACGTGACAACTGGCTGACCAGCAGCCAGCACCTGACTGCACCATGCTAATGGTGCACTGGGCTGGTCTTCTCTTTATTATTATTTTTTTGGATGAGCAAGTAGGTGAAGTCAGAAGCAAACACTGCACGGAAGTCAATTCATAGTTAAAGCATTATGCCCTGAAGGATTTTCATTTTTAATACAGAAGTGTACCAACAGAACACAAGAGCAGCCCTCCTTAATGCAGCAGCAAACAGCAAAGCTGATGCTGTGCTGGAGCACAATGCCCTCATCTGGGTCACAACGTGGCACTCATGTACAACTGCACAAAGGTTTCTAAATCCAAACAATCCCAAACTTTTATTATTATTAAATAAATCAGCTCTCAAACAACACAACGGCACCAGCGTGATTTTTTTAAACAATCACTGATGTTTATTTGGGTTTAACTAGTGTAAATAAGGCAGGAGGAGAAACCCATACGAATGACTCACCCTTCGTACGTGAGAAATGAATTTGTTTTGTCCCATTCTGACCAGTATGGTGAGAAACCATTTTCCCTTACAAATTTCCATCTGTTGAATTTTAATGAAAAGTATTTTCACTTTTAAATGGGGAATGAATCGCTTCCCTTTTGCCAGCTCTGCACAGGGATGCACTGGGTTAGCAGTGCTATGTGAGCACAGCGTTCCCTGGCAGCTGGACAGCATGCTGCTGTGGGAAACAGAGAGGAAAGGTTATCACATCTCATCTACAATTACACTCATTCTCCCCTGAATCTTGTTTTCCCCCCCGTTTTAAAATTACACACCAAACTGAATACCTTTAATTCCCATTTGGGAAACTGACTGCTGTGCAAAATGTATTTCTTTAACACGTTGTGCAAGTATAAATTATTGGCCCCAATGAACTAACTAAAAATAAAGCATTAGCTGGTTTGCCCAAAAGAAAAGAGCTCTGTGTGCCATGCAATCTTTCGGACAACAAGCTCCATAGGAATTGCTTCTATAAACAGTTTCAGTTGCAAGAGGGTAAACAGGAAAAGCCAAACTTAGAGCCACAAAGCAGCGTGCAATGGAGTGCTCTGGAGGAGGAGAGCTGCTCCTCGGGGCAGCCCAACCCAACCACCCTCAATCTGAAACGCTTCCTTGTAGAAGAAAAAGCAAAACTAAGAATAAGGAGAAAACAAAGATGTGAATTAACCAACTTATTCCCTGAAGTGTATTAAAATTCTCATTCTTTGGATAATACTTGGCAAAAACATCTAAAAGCATCCAACCGAAGCCTTTGAGATTTTGTAGCTGTGGTGTAACTACACGTAGCAACGCTACCAAAGTTCAGCACTGTCCCACCAAGGAGCTCCAGCACTGCTGAAGCTGGAAAGTGGCAAAGAGCAGCCCCAAAACCATGGAAAGAAAGGGAAAGCTGAAACTCTTACAGCATCTTATCAGAAGAACAGCCCCGAACCAGGCCATGCAGGTTCAGTAACCAGTAATATCCAGGCTGCCCATAAATAACTCACATATTTCTTTCTCCAAAACCTCTACATCCAGGTTTCTGACTGCACAGTAGCAGTCAATCTCAAGCACGTGCCACGAACATCACAAACCCTGAGAGCCACTCAGCCACCCACCCAGCCATTCACCCAACCATTCATCCATCCAACCACCCATCCAGCCAAACAACCACCCAGCCATTCACACAGCCATCCAGCCAGTCACCCTATCAGCCACCCAACCATCCACCCAACCAACCAACCAACAACACTGCTATTCATCCATCTACCCATCCACCCATCCACCCAACCATCCATCCATCCATCCATCCATCCATCCACCCATCCATCCATCCATCCACCCACCTATCCATCCATCCATCCATCCATCCATCCATCCATCCATCCATCCATCCATCCATCCATCCACCCATCCATCCACCCATCCACCCATCCATCTACCCATCCATCCATCCATCCATCCATCCATCCACCCACCTATCCATCCATCCACCCATCCATCCATCCACCCATCCATCCATCCATCCATCCATCCATCCATCCATCCATCCATCCATCCATCCATCCATCCATCCATCTATCCATCCATCCACCCATCCATCCACCCATCCACCCATCCATCTACCCATCCAACCATCCATCCATCCACCCATCCATCCACCCATCCATCCACCCATCCACCCATCCATCTACCCATCCAACCATCCATCCATCTACCCATCCAACCACCCATCCATCCACCCATCCACCCATCCATCCATCCATCCATCCATCCATCCATCCATCCATCCATCCATCCATCCATCCATCCATCCATCCACCCATCCATCCATCCATCCATCCATCCATCCATCCATCCATCCATCCATCCACCCAACCACCCACTCACGCCACCCAGACAACAAGATACAGGAACTTTCCCTCCTGCTTTTAAGTGAGTTTGAGTTGGTTGATTTCAGAAACGCTGTACTTTGGCCTGCCCATACCACAGCAGTGCAGTGACGCTTGTTTTGATGCAGACAGAATCGCTCCTCACATCCTGTGCCTCATTTTCCATTTACTGAACGTTAAGTAATTTCACACCTCATATATCGGAACAATGTACAGTGAATTAGGAAAAAAAAGAACACGAGTAAAATGAAAACCTTGGGATATCCTCTATTAACTTTTACAGCAGTGTGAACTACGTGGAAGTAAATTGAAACTTGAAATGTACGGAGTAACTTTAGAGATTTACGTCCCCTTAGGAACGGCCCATCAGCATCGTGTGCCCCTCTGCTCCGCACCACAACTGGGGCTGCTCCTCCAGAAATGAGAAACCAGTGTTCAAGCTGCTGTGTGAGTCAGCTCCTCGCTGCGTCAGCGCGTAGGAAAACACAAAGACAACGCAGTGAGAGCAGTTAAGATCCAAAATAGGTTTTTTAAACTCAGGAGAGATTAATGGCTTAAAAGTTCTGGAGATCGGTGCGCTTGCTTTTCCAGTCGGACAAATGAAGATGGCCACATGCAGTGCTGGCGTGGGTATTTGAAAAAGAACCTCATTCGTTGTGCTCCCCTCCCTTTTTCGGGAGGGTGTAACCCATACGACTCAATATCCTCAACCTGTGTTTGACAAAAAGCATCAGAAACACCCACAAAGCAAGCACCAAACCAGACTGGGTTTTAGGATCCCTATACTCTTATCATTTGCTTTGCAGTCATATCGTATTCGAGAAGGACCACTTGAAAAACAAGACAGCAAGAAGCAGCATCAGAACTTCAAGTGACTGAAAGAAGTAGATGTCTGTGATTGAAGAATGTAAGAAATAAAAAAAAAAAGCCCTGAACCAGCCACAGAGCATCCACAGCCATCGACTGCTGCCACAGAGCTGCAGACACAGCCAGCAGTTCAGCTCTTTGTCTTAAGCAATTCACTTACAGAAAGATGAGATAATTAAAGCTGAGGTGAATGGAATCCAAGTACCAATAAAGGGACCGGAAACCCCGGAGTGGAGGGGACCCTCCTGAGTCCACTGGGATTCCTCCCACTTCTAAATCCATCCAGCTTTGTTGCAGACCCAGCTGGTTTCCTGCCAACCCCACGCCTGCACCAGATCCCCACTCCTCAGCTGCTGAGGGAATCTTTAACTTCTCATCCAAAGTTAAGAGTGGTTTGCATGACTGGTTGGTACTCATTTATCTTTCAGCAGAGCAGTCCTTCAGCTTCTAAGGAAAACCCAAAACGCTCCAACCAAAAGCGAGATGACAGATGGAGTGCAGTCCCATTATCACTGCACTTCATCATGACAGAAGACGAAGCCACCGATTCCAGCTGCCATCAATCACAGCCCCCAGCACCGTGCATCGATCACGGCAGCCCTGCAGCAGCCACACTCTGCACAACCCCACCACCAGCCCATAGGACGCCCAGCAGCAGCCCACCTTCAACCTTCTACGTCTGGCTTAATTGGAGACAGACACTGAACTACTGCAGGAGTAACAGCAACGCTGCATTAGCAATTTCCCCCAGACATCTGAACGGCACAGTAAGGTACAAAACATTTATTTTCTTTCTAAATTCAGACGTGGGAAAGGAAAAGAGGTTCCAGGGCATCAGATAGTCCAGTTATTTCCCTTTATCACCCACCCAAGCAATCATTGAAAGTTATCCTTTTCTTTGTCATTGAGGAAAGTCAAAATACAACAGATATCTGAAGTGAATTTTCATGCCATTTAATTGGTCCATTTTCTTTGTATAGATTAAAACACTCTTTCTGCTGGAAGCTAACAAGTAGTACTCAGGCACTCACAGCTCGCTCTGTTTTGTCACATCCTATCTTCTGAAGGCATTACAACAGAGCATTGATACCTTCTCTTTCTTTGCACAGTAGAGAATCCACCTACTTTACAATAGCAACGAAGAAAATACAGAAGTACACCGAGAGAAGTGCTGAGCACAGCCTGGTACAAGTTGGCTGTCCCCAACAAGTCACCCACAGAGAGCCACTCATTGCACAAGTGTCACAGAACAGTTAGCAGCTGCTCATCACTTACAGGTCTGGCCATAAACAGCAGAAAGTAAGGACTGAGTGATCTACAAAACCAGAGCTGCTTTTATGAGAACAGGAGCAACATTCCGCTCTCAGCATGAGCCAGTTTGGGATTCAAACCATTTCCAGCTACAGAAGGACCCCAGCACTTTGTGCTTTGCTGGTAGCCAGGGTTTTGCAAACAAGAACAACAGACGTTTGACAACAGGAGCTCCACGCACGCCTCACACTCCTTCCTCTCACAGAGTCAGCAGTCAGCATTAGAGTTGGATCAATACCAGACACAGGCTTCCAAATCTCACGGCAAGTGCGATTAAGCAGAGCTCAGTACCGGATGCAAACACAACAGCAGCAACAAACAGGACAGCGACCCGTGTTGTTTTTTCTTCTCGCCAACGCTTCCACTTCAAGCACCAACAGACAAACAACACAAACCCACAAACTTACGAGAGAGAGAGTGCGTGCCTTTGGGTAAGTACTCGAAGAGCAGGGAGCTGTCGTCGCCCAGCACGTCGGCCTTCAGCGACAGCAAGCTGTTCTTGCTCATGAGTGCTGCACGCAGGTTGGCGACGGTGGCAGCTTGCAGTGCATCCTCCCTGTCCAGGGGGGGCTGCGGCAGGTAGCTGCCCTCCCCAGCACCCAGCAGCTGCTCCTCGCTGTGCACAAACGGGTCCGGCCGCTCCCCCCGGCTGTCCGAGCTGCTGGGCTCTGCTGCCGTCACGTCAGCACCTGTGCAGGGAGAGATGCCATCAGCAGGACGCACTGGGTACACCTGATGTCACCTGGTGTCCATCTGTGACCCCGAGCACAAGGTGACCTTCCAGTGCTTCCCCCGCTGCAAGTATTGAACACCAAGAGCGAACAGCCTGTAACAGGTTAAGTGTGCTTGTTGATGTGAAGTAGCTCTCCGCCGTATCTGTTGTCTTCACAATCATAAAGCTACCCACAAAAAGAAGTTGCTGTGCCACTCAGGAATGCTCCAAACACTGCAGTTCCTCTGCCTGGCACCTGCAGAAGCAGAGCACCTTCCCCCATCTGCGTTTGATTTCTCCAATTGCACACTATCAGCAAATCAAAGAATCCTTGCTTTGATTTTTATTGCTGGGTGCATATTCCATACTACCTCTGCAAGTGAGCGCGACGTTAACAGGCACATGCATTTCTCCTACAAGATAATGAAGTTCATTTTACAAACATTTCCACGTAAAGGGAAGTTACAAGAATTTAAAGCACAACAGCTGCCCCAATAGAGGGTGAAGAAAGCAAATCAAAGTGCATTGAAACAGGAACACATCCCAGTCAAAGCAGGGACAGCTGCAGGAGCCTCATCCAGGTGTTTGCCAACCCCACGGGCAGCAGATCCCTCCCCTCCTCCTGTGCCATCTCAGAGCTGCCCATGGACATTTCACGACGTGCCGCTGGCTGCACACAGTCACTAATTGCTAAAACACACACAGATTAATTGCAACCCCAACAATGCATTAAATGTTCCTCAAAAGCCAAGATTAGAGGCAGGTGGTGAAATAGAGGCTCTGGAGCTCCCAGTATTTATAGTCGCAGTAACCTAATCAACCATCCACCTAGTGACATAAGCATCAAAACACTCTCTGTACACCTAAACCCAAAAAGTCATCGAGTTCCTCTTCCCGAGATTCCAAAACCACTTTTCTCTGGGATGCAGCTCCTTTTAATGGGATTGAGCCAAAGAATTACACAAATCAAAAGCATCCGTCCCTGCCCAGCAATCCAACCACGTCCTGCAGCTCTGCAGAAGCACACAAACCAAGACCTGGGCAGCACGCTCCCAAAGGGCTGCAGCACTGCAGCTCCCAGCCCTTGGCCATGCCCTGATCCACTCCCAGCCCCAGAGCTGCCCTGGGATTAGTGCTGAGCTTATTAGTCTCCTTAGCAATTAATTATTTGGTAGTTATTCTCTTACACCAGCCTGCTTTCCGGAGCGTTGAAGCTTTAGAAAAGCTTTATGAGACTGTTGACTTGGATTAATAATTCACTGATTTTGGTTTTAAAAAAGCCAAAGAGGCATCTCTGAAACTTTGATATTAGCTTGGAAAGTTCATATTTACACACAAAAACCTAAGATAAAAAGGATCATTGGAAGCCTGAGTACAGAAACCCACACGTGGCACCACTACTGCCATTCAAAAAGAAGAGATGTTACTTGAAAGATAAATAAGCTCAGATCTTGTCACAAATCCAGGCATCAGAAAAGCAAAGGCAAGCCAGCAGCCTACCAACTACAGTGCATCAGCATCAAGGTTGTCACTGTAAGGAATTCAGCCTCAGGTAGTTTTCAGCTTTGAAACAAAGCTGTGGTGCCCACAAGCGAAGCAGCTCTGCATGCAGCTCCTGGGGAAGGGCTGTGTGGAAACCAAGGTGATGCAGTGCACCAACAGCAGTTCTGCTGAAGGCAGCTGATCCCCAGGACTTAAGCTAGGGAACGCTGTGCCAGGCTGCAAGTCCTGAACGGCCTTCTTTCCCTCCAGCCTCACAAGGCAAGAGGCCATATTCCACTCCACCATTTTACAATCATGCACAGAAAAACACTTCCATCCCAGAGAATCGTGGAGAAGAGCTTCCAGATGAAGTCCAACCATCAGCCCATCACCACCCCTGGAGGCATCCAGGCACTGTGGAGATGTGGCACTCGGTGGGCATGGTGGGATGGTTTGGGATTGAACTTGGGGATCTTGGAGCTCTTTTCCAACCCCAATGATTCTATTCTACGATTCAACATCCCAGGTCATTTTCTCTTGAAGTGAAATGAAGGCTGGTGAGGGTGAGGTTGGTGAGGGTACAGAAGATTTCACCCTCTTTGTGTATGAAATACAAGAATATTTCATGCTGAGTATTTCAGTTACAACAATGTAAGTTACCCAGTTATTCATACAGCTCAAGCATGAAGTAACTTCCAAAGATAATTAAGCTTGCTATTTTAAGAGAAAGAGGAAAAAGACCGATTCCTTCCTCCTTTTGCTCCCACAGACGGCACTAACCAACATACTGACAGACAGGTTACTCCTGGCGTGCTGTTGATCCTGATGAAGTAGAACAGATGACCTCCCTGTTGGTTTATGGAGCTTCAACTACTATTCAGCTACTGCTTTTTCAGTCTTTAAGGTCTCCTATGGAGGCTCTTTCTGCAGACAGACGACCAGCAGTGCTCTCCCTTCCACAGCCTCTCCTCACACACAGCATCCTCCAGCCCATCCCCACGGCATCTGCAGTCCTGCAGCTGGAGACGGCCAGGCAGGGCCCTACACCTTAGATGTGCTCTGCCTTCCCTGCTCCTCACAGCACAGCCCAGACACATGCACTCCCAGGCTGCCAGGCACGAGTCTCCTGCTCAGCTTGCACCACCAGAACACATTTTCTGCAAAGCTGCTCTCTCGCTCGTTGTCTGCCAACCCGTGCTGATGCACAGGGTTATTCCGTGCCATGCACAGGACTTTGCATTTGTCCTTGTTGAATCCGTGCTGTTTCTGGCACCGTTGCATTCCAGCAAATCATTCCTCGCCGTCTGGTGCCATCCTACAGCGTGCTGAGGGTTTGCTCTGTGCCACCAAGTCCTCGATGACCACAGGACACAGCCCTGGAGCCACCTGTGATCAACGCGGGCACCATGCCGTCCCTGGTGGCTCTGACACAGCTGGATGGCAGCTGGGGGGTGGGTGGCAAATGTCACCGTTTCCTTCACAATGTGACAAGCAGAAAGGGCAGAGGGATGTGAGGGAAGAGATGCCAACACCAGCTTTCTTATCCCCAAACGCTCATTCCTGCATCCGTTTATTTTTAATCCCAGATCAGTTCCACAATCTGGTTCACTCCATGGTTGCACAGACATTTCCACCAGAACAACTGCAGGAGAGCGTGGGGGTGGAAATGGAGCTCGAGGGGAAAGCAGGGCCACTGAAACTCAGCTTTCCTGCACTGGCCATTAACTCCTCCTGCTGCCGAGTGCTGACCTGAGAGAAAAGCTGGGTGAAATCAATGATGGTGTTCTGAGCTGCCCCATGGATCTGTATGGAGCATCTGGACATGCCTCTGATACCTCAAACTTCAGGAATGACATTTCTTGCCCAGATTAAGGAAAATGCAGCTTGATCTCCTCATGTGCAAGCGACTCAAGCCTTTGCATACCGGCCTTTTCCTCCTGAGCAAAGACAACAGGAGCAGCCGGGCCATCAGAAAAATGACAATTTTTTTACAGCTGCTAGAAATATCCCTCCAGTTTCTATTTCTGACAGCCCCGCGCCCATCCTTCACCACGCTGCCACAACAGACTGCTTGTCAGACAAAGCCCAGTGTTCTCAGGCAGTGTTTACAGAGAGAAACGATGCCACGACCCACAGCTGTTCTGATCAGCAGCACTTTCACTAACACAGTAATGCACACATGGATGTAATGCTCATCATGTTCCAAAGAAGCCCCAAATTCACAGTTCAGGAGCTGCAGAGATACAGGTTCTAATGTGCAATGCTTTCCCCTTCTGCACAAGCACGACCCAACTTTGCACTGACACGTTCTACAAGCACCGCTGTATCTGCAGCGTTGTTTCCTTCAAAGCAATGGGCTGCAGGCAGAAACCAGCTGGGAAACCCTCTTCATTCCTCCGAGGATCTTAAAAAATATCACGTCTGAAATGATGGAAATGGTTAAAAGGGGCGAGTTAATTCTATCTGAAACTACTGCAATTGGAATACTGAGGTGGTCCTTGCATGTGACAGCATGCCAAGTAACTGTACCTTCCAAATCCTTCAGAACAAGTACTTATGAAACAAATGCCTGTAAGAAATCTTCTCCCAAAAAACACCCTGAACCAAAATCAAAGCTGAGACCAACACGGCACAATCAGTTTTCATTTTTGGTTCACTGCATCTAAAGAACGAATTCCTCCTCCGTGTGAACACAAAGGCATCGCTGCGAAGGCGAAAGTGAAAGTCCTGCGCAGACAGATGATCTCAAAGTGGGATCTAAATCTAAACCCTTCATTTCTCACTGCTGGGAATCGCAGTACAGAAGGGTAAAGCAGAACAGCTGTGAGGAGGCAATGGGTCCAACCCTGGCACAGGGAACAGAACCCAGCGAGAAGGGCACTCAGCAGAGGGGAAGCCTCTGATCTCAGGAGTTAAAGCAGATTAATGGAATCAGGGCTGCGACTCGGGGAGGAGGAAGAGGAGGAGGAGAGCTCTGGAGCCCAGGGAACGTGGAGCGTGGGGTGGGGAGAGGAAATGGACACAGCTCAGAGCTAAAGCCGTGCAGGGTGGAACCATTTTGCAGCCAGGGTGTAGCCACGGGCAAGCGGCCGGGCTGCAAAGCACTGACTTTGGTCTCCAGATTTGAAAACAACCCGAACTAACCCTTTAATAACAGAGCTCAGAACCGTTATTCCCATGAAAGCTGCACCCCAATAGCTCATTAGCTTGGGGCTGGCTCTCCCCACAGCCTCTATGCAAAATGTTTTTGTAGCTGCTGGCACAGCTGCCACACAGAAAGCCAGGCAGCACCAGCAGGCAGCCCGGGACATGGGAGCAGCAGCCTGTGGGCACCTCTGCCTTCCTTTCTACGACCAGCTCCTGAGGACAGTGAAGTGTTCATAAGTAAAGCCACAAGTTCTGCATTTTTGCAAAACCAAAGATCTTGTGAGTTTCAACTGCTGAACCTCAGGTACCAACACCATGTCGAGTTCCTCCCCTGCTCACAGTATTTCAGGCCCTTACTCCTTCACACGACCAGAACACTTGCCAAGCAGCACAGCAGAAGCACCACCGCTGGCACTGTCCAAAGGTGCTCAGTGCACAGATGTTCACAGCGCACATGCACACAGCCAGGACCCCAACTATAACATGAATACAGCCAGAGGAGAAAAGCTTTCCCATTCTGCAGCCTCCCATCTGCAGCCTCCCATCACTCCAGATGAACACATTATCACATTGTGGGCAGGTGAGCAGACTGCTGTCCCATTGGAGCACCCCCTGATGTCCCACAGCAACAGAAGATCCCTGCTCTGATGATCAGTGCATCACCCAAAAACGTGCCCATGCTTCTCCTCCACGACAGAGGGCACCTGGGCAGAGTCAAAGACTTGGATGGGAAACATCAGACCTACATGGTCAGAAGGTGAAGCCCTGTGCACCCCTCCCATAAGGTCACCACTCTGGGTAACGTAAAGCTCTTCTTACAGAATAGAGCATTTCCACTGCATTTAAACAAAGTAAAGGGAGAAGTTCCCGTGCTGCAAGTGTCTTTAAAAATGACTGTTCTGTTTAGAGAATAATTAGTGTCATTTCACAGTCAATTGGCACAAAAAAAAAAAGGATCGCTTACATCTTTAGGGTGCAAACACTCAGAAGACGCGTGGGAGCACTTCCTTAGGAATAAATTCCTGATTCAGTGACTGTGCTTGAAGTAACACGTTAATAAAACCATCAGTGAATTCTTCCAGAGACACCCCCCAAGTGGCAGTGCTTTCCAGCATACGGAAAGGCAAAAGCAGCTCTGCTAGTGAGAGCTTTGAAAACACCACCAGCACCGCCGGCAGCCCCTCTGATGTGCCACCAGCACAAGAAGCCTCAGCACTGAACGGCAGTGAGCTGACAGCTGTCTCCAAAGCAAACTTTCAGTGACTGCAGTGAGTTTCCTTCTACGGTGTCACAAAGTGCTCCCTTACAGCTGCTGCCCCTCACTGAACTAAACGTGTGATGCCGCTGTCATCTGCAAGATCCACCTTCCTTAACGCTGCTCCCGTCCTGCTGAGACGCGGTGCTGATTGCAAGGAAGACTAAGAGGTTATCTGGCACAACGTCAGGAGGAAGATGCTAACACTGTAGTTTTAAGATTAAGTCTCCTGAATTAGCTTTGTGCTGCTGGAATGCCTGTGCTAGTCCTCTAGCACAACAGCATTTTCAAAGGGTACCCAGGCTATCCCGTATGCAGAGCTAGCAGATCTCACAAGCAGCATCTTAAAATAACCAAACAGATCCAGAAAGATAAAGGAGCTTCAAAGAACACAGTTTGAGGTAACTCTTCCTCTGAGCATACTCACGAAAGAGCATTCTGCACCCACTTCCTCAGCACAGGGCACCCTTTTGTCTCTGCTCTCTGCAGCGTGGCTGTGAACGCTTCTAACTGCAGGCTGCTTTACAGAGTAAAGCCCAACACTACCAAATTCAAACACTGCCTTAAGATGAAATTTAAAGAGTGAAGCACACATCCCAGTACTGGTGACACAGCACAGACAATTGTTATTACCTCTTTTTACACCAAAAAAGTGCCATTTTTCTTCACGTCTTGGAGCTAAGTGTGGATCACCCCTTGGCTGCTTTGGAGAGATAAGAACCAACAAGCAACCTGGGTGGAACCCCGCAGCTCTGCAATAGCAGAGAGCGGACTGCAGGAGGGCTGCTTCCACCTGCTGGAGATGGGGAATACTTGTGCAGTGTTCAGCAGACCTAGAGACCCTCCTGCCTGGAGAGAGGCAGTGGGACAGCGGTGTTTGGGGCAGCAGGGATGTTCTCTGGTTCTCTGCACACTTGTTCTCACTCTTCAGCAGCCCACAAGGAAGAATTTCATCTCTGCTTACTTCCCAGGCTGGTGAATACAGGGAAAACCAGGAGCTGAGGTTCGGCAGGGCCATTTCACAGAGCCCCACGCTGCTCCCAGAGCAGTGCCCAGGTGCTGCCAACACACACAGCCCCGTGCCGCTCAGTCCTGGCACTCCACTCACCTCACATTCACTTTTTCCCTTTGCTCAATCAGGACGAGTGGAATATTGAAGCAATTGCCCCCAGCCACCAGCACTCAGCTTGCCCTTTTCCATCTTCACAAACACCTCTCTCATTGGAAACTGCGTTTAGGACAAGATTTGCAACAAGCTCTTGGGCTGTGCCTGTTACCATGCTGGCTCAGCACTGCTCTGCGTCAACACCAGGAGCTGCGTTCCTCTCATCTGCTAACAGCTGTAAAGAAAAGGGCACTTCTGCTCAATTCCCTGACAATTAGGACTTTAATGATGCAGACATCATTCAGCTTCCAGTAACACAATCTCCTACTCTTGGCACTCTTTTCAAAAGCACGACTTGAAGAACATTCCATTTAGAAGCAGCTTGCTGAGGTCAGTGCTGCAGTTCTGTTTCTGCACAGCTTGCCTCAAATACCTGTTCCAAGCCCCCGCACCTCACAGAAATACAAGTGTTTGAGTTGGTTTTAAGGGATGCAGTGAAAATGAATAACATTTGAGTGCCAATCGCATTCCAGGCACTCCACACCGAGTCTCTGCTCCAAACAACCCTAGAACACGTGCACTGCAAAGCCAGGATTCATCATAAATCACTGTTATCTTAAGTTATCTCACATTTTTCTTCTAACTGAAGTTGTTTAGATTTTATCATCAGCCAATTAGAATAATTACATGCAAGTCTACTGCAGTAGATAACTGTAAAACGTAATACTTCTGAAGATACTTGCAGAGTTACCCATTCATTTAAATGCCAATGAAAGCCACATTCAAACTTCGGTATGCAAGCAACTTACACATCCTTTTTCAGCCCATAGTGACTATTCAGACTTTCACCATGTTTATATTGCTTTTTTCACCCGAATTTGACAACAGAGCCGTATATATAATCTCACCCACCCCTCTTGGATTCTGGTATGCAATGAAGCATAGGCCAACCCCTATCACAACCTGAATTCCTCAAGTCAGCCTAAGGGAGCTCAATGCCACACTCTCTCTGAAGTCCTCATGGAAAAAAACACCAAACCCAACATCACCAGCAGCCCTGGATCTATTAATTGCCTGTGGTCAGCGAATCAAGCAGGACAGCCATCATAACTCTAAAGAGAAAAGATTGTACCATGAAAAGATGCAACTGACTCAACTTTTCTCATGTCAGCCACGCAAGCAGAATGACTTACTTGGATCTCGACTGCTGTACGGCCATCCTGAGGCAGGTAAAAAAGATGGCATTGGAGAACTTGCTCTGCTGTCATCCTCTACTTGCTGTGTAATGTGACGCACAGTTTCTTTGTTTTTCCTGTTCTTCCTGCGCCCCGTGGGCTGCCAGCCATCCCCCACTCCTTGCTCTGAGAAAGCGTTCTGTATTGCACTATCCTTGGCAGAATGCAGTTCATTCCCTCCATAATGAGAGGGAGAAACCTGTTCCTCTTTGATACGTAAAGACCCATAGCCCATGTCACTGGACCAAAGCGACTGGGACGAAACGTCTTCGTGGCTGTCAGTTTTTGGTTCCGGATCCTCCTTCCCATAACTGCTCCCTCCTTCGTGGCAGCTGGCGATAGCAGAATCTCCCGAAGAGTTTGCTGGACTCGTCCTCCGAGCCAGCCACGGCGATATGCTCCTGCCAGCCACCACTGCTGAGATCAGAGCGTCCGTGCTGCTGCTGGAGGGGGCTCCCAGCTCGTAGTCCACAAGGTCATCCGAGGCATCTGACTTGATGCTTATGTCCAGAGCTGCCTTGATGAAGTTGTGGCAGGCCTGCACGATATCCGTCATCTGCAGGTAGCTGGCAGCAGACATCACCTCGATGACGTTCCTGCTGGTCAGCGCTAGGTGTGCAGAATACATGAAGTCAATGATTGCCTTAAAGCCTTGTGCAGTGACAATGTCTAAGTGGGTGACCGTGGCCTGGTCGGAGGTTTTCTGTACCTGGCAGTACAGCGTTTTGAAGTAGCGACTGCTCCCGAGCAGCACGTTTTTGTGAGCCTTGAAGATCTTCCCCTCCACGATGATGCAGACGTCGCAAAGGATGCCGTGCTGCCGCTGCTCGTTGAGCTCCCGAAGCAGGTGCCGGTAGTGGGAGGCAATCTCCATATCTTCCTTTCTGTTATTCATTTGGAAGTCTTTGTGTTTCCTCTTCCACAAGTCCTGCAAGGAGAAGGAAACATCCAAACAAGTTCAGATCAGTCCCAAACTGCACCACGTTCAATAGCAGGTGCACCTTGAACATGCCCTGCAGAATACAAGAGTTGCCCAGGAAGGGTCCGTGTTTATGATGTGGAGCATACTTGTTAATAATTGTTGTTAAAAGGGACTAAATGTGAAGCTCAGTCCTACGTCACCTCAAAATATCCCAGAGAAATGTTTCTTTACGTCGTTACAGACCTGAAAGAAAACCTGTCTGGAGTTACTGGGGTAGAACAGCCACTGATTGTCGCTGTTTGGGTTCAGTAAGATTGGGTTTGGATACAAGTCGGGCACATGAAACCATGCTGAAATCACTGAAACAAAATTTCCTCATGGAAAAAAGCATTATGAGAGCAGGAATAGCTGAAATCCCCCAAGAGCACAAGCTGACTGAAAGCAGCTACTGCCCTCGCTGAGGGGCTGTGAACTGCTCTCAAGTCAGAAAAGCAATAGGCAAAATCTGAGACTATGGATCACAACATTTCAAGTCCCCACCCAAACCAAACCAGCACTGGACCAGAGCTATGATATCAATTTCACTTGAAGCTCAACTACTTACAAGCACAACCTTTACAACTTCGCAGTAAAACCTGCTGTTTCCCTGGCTCCGCATCCCCAAGTTTTCCCCACCAGCCTAAGATGCTGGGTGAAAAAATGCAATAAATCACAGCTTTTCTTCATAAGAGAGGTGCTCCAACCCTACAGTGGTGAGGGATAACTATTCCTTTCCTCCAAAATGTTGAATTTGTCCCAGCATAAGAAGCTCCAGCAGCGAAGCTGATATTGAGGCCCACATCTCAACACACAACTGTAAAACGTGTGTGTGCTTGGAGTGTCACCACGGACAGGCACATCCTGGATTTAGGACACTGCTGATTGCTGATAAAAACAAAATCCCTGTGAGAACACAACCCTGAGCTCTCCCAGTCCCAAAGGGTATGTGATTAAATATAAGTGCTGCCAACAAGGCTGAGTGAGTTTGCAGCACCTTTTCAACACACACACAGTTCACATCCACATTCAGTCCCATCTGTTCAAACCAAGCAGCAGCAGTGGGCAGGCCTAGGGCAGCCACGATAGGAAACTTCACTGATGCGTGCAGGAGGGTTTCCAGCACTGGGGAACACAGATATCTAAGATCCATGCCCTTGTCTGTGCTATTAATACAACCTCCAGAAGCCAACAGCTGAGCCAACACCGTTGGCTGGGGAACGAGCCCACAGAACACACACCCAGCATCTCCCTGCTAGAGCTCCACCTGACGATTCACAAGGTTGAGTTATGCAGCTGTTGCCTGCACAGACCTCCTCCGTTCTGTAGGAATGGGGCTGTCTCCTCAGCAGGGTCAGGAGTGCTAATTTATGAGAGCAGCTGGTCTCTCATCACTGAAAGCCATTGGCTTCCATCAAAAAGGAAGGCCCACGCTCCTTCCTGCAACACCAACAGGCAGAATTGGGATTTATGTGCTTCAACTCTGTGCAGCTCTTCTGTAGAATTAAGCACAAAAGACATGAAGAAGCTTATCTTCACGTGAAGGTGATCAATACAGTGTGGCTCTACACTATCCAAATGCTACTACATATGAGACCTACCCGGGAACTTTAGCTCTGGCCACCTCCATCTAAATAAATACACAACCAGGAGTCAGAATTGAGGAGCAAGAACATGAAGAACTGATCTGTAAAATGGCCTCTGAAGGCCTGGAATGGCCCTGTCAGACCCAGGCAGCATAGATGCTCTCTAACGCACGCACTGAAGGTGGCTGCCACTGCTTCACAGCCACCTTCAGCTTTGGGAGAACCACCTACGAAGGCAGAGTGACAGCTCAGTTTTGTCTTTATTCCAGAAACCACTGCTGCATCTACTTTTAGGAGCTGAAGAGTCGGCTTTGCTCCCTCAGGAAATACGAATTGCCACGCAGGATCAAGAGAGTTGTCCATCATCAATCCTGCCTCCACCAGCTGCCGCAGCCACGTGATGCTGAGGGAGATGCAAGACATCTCACAACACAGCCATGCAATGATCCCAAGGCTCCGGATCTGGCACTTCCTTTTGCTCTTGCACAGGTAACAAAATCCAGTCTTCAAGATAGGATCTCCCTGGATCTGCTTGGAAAAAGAATTGTCTACTGCAAGGTAACTTTCTCTTCCTCAATTTAATACAGATTAGCATCTGGAATATCTGTCAATATCTTCATTGTGCTTTAATGCAACAACAGCTTTTCCTGCATTTCTTCTTTAATGTCCTGCAGCTAGAAATTACCCTGATTGCTTGAGATTTTCTTTCTTTACTACTTTAGATGTTCATTGAGCTTAGCTCAGTGCATGGCTGGGTTCCCCTTGCTGTTGATAGCAGCCTGTTTCAGATACACCTCATTCCTTGTTAAAGCTGCCTATGCCAGCAACCTGGATTAGGCATTTGTCTCCTTCTACCTTCGCTTTAGAGCAGAGCAGTCTGAGCAGCAGACTGACTAATCCACCGCTTCTGATGGATGAAGCACTTGCTAGCTTGTTTATGAAATAGCTTCCCTCTGACTTAATTTCCTATCAAGAGATTTTTTACTAACCACAGAACAAAAAATAATAAAAGATTCCTCCCTGGCTTCCCTCCCGCCTGCTGACAGCAGACACCCTGCAGCCACGCAGCCCTGTGCATGCCCACATCCCCAAGGGCTGGGGACAAGAGCTGGAGGTGCCTTCTGGACAGGAAAGCAATCTGACGTTCTAAAATAATAAAAAGAAGATAATAATGCACGTTAAAACAACGCGAAGATGCCCTGTGCAAATGATGGCAACTCATCTTTGTTCCAAAGGACTTAAACCCTAGGTATTAAGAGAGGTGAGTGGGGAAGACACCCACTGCAAAGAGCAGCAGCCCTCCATTGGGAGGAGGTCCTGTGTCAGCAGTGAAAGGAAAGATGCTGAGTTTTACTGATTACCTGTGGACACGAGTGCCTACATCCACCGCTGCTGGGGATGCCTTGGTCCTCCCTGGCTAAAGGTCTGCCCCCTGCACACGCCGCCCCCCACCCAACACTTGTCACAGCCTTGTACCTTTTAAATGAGAGGTCTTTGGGGGAGAAAATTAAATACGCCTCAAATTCAGAGGAATTAATTAGTTTTCTGTCTACCCATGTCAAACGAGAACACCCGTTTAATGTCAAGGAGCACCAGGGAATTAATCCAAGTTAAATTTAAGGCAATTTGCTAGTAGTTAAAAATTCAGGAAGCTTCAAAACCCCACGCTCTTCTGTTCCAATTTCACACGCTGTTTTGTGGCCCCTTGGCTGGTGTCAGGCTTTTTTTTTTCCTCTTTTTTTTTTTGGTGAAAATGTTTATCTCCACGTACAAGATGCCGTGGAAGGGTTTCTTCAGAAAGGCAGTGCCCCCCCAAGTCCTGCTGGTAGTGTAGCACAGATTGCTGGAGATGGACCCCAACGTTCAACGCTACATTTTTTGCTTCATCTCAGGTCTCTTTAACGCAGCGAAGGATCTCAAAGCTGAACACCTACTGGAATTATTCTGGCTTGGGCCTCTGGTGACAGCACACGGCCCAACACAGCTTTCCAAGAAGCCAATGAACCGTAAGAGCTCATCTGTAGGTTCTCCACTAAATAAATGGTAGGAGAGCAGGCTTTCTCCATAAGTCAATTTACAGAGAGCACCATAATTCTATTGCTTTCCTAGAAATAACTAGAAAAATCATCCCTAAACAAACAGCACTTGCATGTCAGAGCAAAAAAGAACCAGAGAGCAGATTTAATCATCCCTTTCCTGCCAACTTCTGCCAAGATACAGGGCAGCTTTTTGTTTCTCATGTTGTCAAAGCTCTGGTCTTAAAGCAAGCATTAAGAATTTATACACCTTTTAACCCCAGCTGGAACGAACCTAGCTGTACAAACGCACCGTTTATGGAAAGTGTTTATTTTGCATTAGCAGTACAGTTGTTTGTACACGAAAATATCACCTGATGGCATAATAACAGTCTGAGCAAACAGAATATTCACTTAAAGTGAATTTCACCTCTGGCAAAAAGAAGAGCCAGTGACGCTTACACAGCCAACCTCCCTGCATACATACCTGGAATAAGTCCCCCGACCAAAATCTCTCAATTAAGGGGTTCAAACGAGTAGTGCCTTAAACTCAGCAAATTATTTCAATTTTGACCAAGAGCCACGGAGAAGAAACGCAGCACACAGATGAAAGCCTTTGCCATCCCATCCCTTGGGAAACAGCGGGGACAAAAATAAACTCCAAAGCGCTTCATTCCCTTCACTCCGACAGAAAGCAGCAGGAAAAACGGACTACAGTTCTTCCTCAGCAATTGAGAGCCCTGTACGAGAGGAAAATATTTTCTGCTGTCTCACAAAAACCAAGATTTTGAACCCCACGGCATTTAGCCTGGTGCCATTTTCTGAATGTAAGCTTCCACCCTTAGCACAGAGGGCTCTGGTTAGGGAGCACCAAGCAGCACGCTCCTCCAGTGGCTCCGTGCTCCCTGGGGAAAACAGGCCAACTGGAATCTCACCAAAAATGCGCTGTTTCCTCCCCCATTTCTCTCCAGAGAAAAAGAAAAACAGATTAAGGAGGAACTGAAATTCACTGGGAAGGTTTGCGATACAAAGGAAAGCCCACCGCCAAAACCCAAAAACAAACACACCCCACGGCTGCTTCCCCACGTCCTCCGTATCTCCACTCCCAAGACATTCCAACATTTTTTGAATTCCTCTCCAAAAGAGCTCTGCAAGGTGAGATTGGACTGACCTCCCCCTCGCACAAGGTTCTGTGCGCGAGTTTCACTTTTACCCAATTAAAGACAACAGAAATACAGAGGATTCCTCCCATCTACGCACCCTGTGCTGGAGGGAAAAAAGAGAACAAAATCACAATGTAACCTTAATGGCTGAAAAGGACAGTGCCCTGTACTTGGAATATTCTTCCAAATGGGAGAGAAAATGGAAGAACTGGGACATCAGTGGGTCACAGCTCCCCGCAAAGACAGCACCTGTGTTCTTCAGAGGTGCAGCTCCCAGCTGAAGGGTTACCTCACAAGGGCCTTTGAAGAAGGGCACACAGCTACTAGGGTGGCTTTCATTTCCTTATACTGCGTCCTCCAAGACTGTATTTGTTTCGGTTTTATTCAAAGTAGGTAGAAGTAACAGCTTATGAAAATGAACAGCTGCCACAAGAGAAATTCTTCTACTTTGATTCGAGAAATCAGCACGATGTGAAGTTGGTCCTGTGCTTTTCAGTGAACTTAAACAAACAAAAAAAAAAACCACAGGACACCTCACTGCCACCACCAACCCCACAGCTGCATTGCCTAAGTGCATTTTTACCATCAGATTTGAGCCCCTTCAATTCTCACTGACTGCTGTTAACATCTGCCTGATGGGGATTCTTGAAAACGTCTGTATTCCAGGCTATGCTGGATGGGACTTTGAGCAACCTGGCCTAGAGGGAGGTGTCCCTCACCACTGCAGGGCATTGGAACCAGATTGTCTTAAAGGTCCCTTCCAACCCAAACCATTCTATGATTCTACGATTGACGCCAATGCCACCCATGGCAGCAGCTCCTCTTGGCATCTGTGCAGCAGGTAATGCCCAGGAGCCCACGAGCTGCAGCACTGCACTCCAGCACCTGCAGCACACAGCCAAGAGCTCACTCCCAAAGTGTTTGTGCAGGTAAAGGGATTTCACCCCCATCTGTGTGGGTATAGAGTTTGTTAGCACATACAGTATGTTTAAGACCACGCCTTCAGGCTGCAATTGCTTCTGCTGTGAAAATACACAGATCTAAATGCAATTAGGAACTAGAGGAAGGCCAGTTTCAGCAAGAGGAATAAGGACGTTCAGAAAGCTCCCAGCTCTTCGTTCTGCTGCTACAGCTTGGCTTCTGCAACCTGAACAAGAACCAGAAGCAAAACCTAATCCTAACCCTGGTAAGCAGAACCCAGAACAACAGAGCTATCATTAAATATCTCACATCCCACTCCACAGCTTTCGGACCTGTCAGACCACTGATCTGCTGGGCCAGCTCCAGCCTGCAGAACCTATAGGCACAGAAACATAGCAGGACAACAGGACTGCTGAGGGTAGCTTAGAGAAATTCATTTATTAACCTTCATCAATTCCAACAGTGCATGAAGAACTTCACGAGAAAATGAAAGCTGGGGAAAAAGTGTTGGCCTCCTCAGTGTGGAAGGAGAGCAACTAGAAAGCAGAATTCAAAAAAGAAAACCCACCAGAGATGTTGGTTTCTCTGTAGTACTCTTAAATCAACAATTAGTGAAAAGATTTTTAGTGGTCTTTTAAGAGAAACTTAAATTAAAAAAAAAAAAAAGCAAAACCAAACAGAAAAAAACAATTACTGCTTACCAGTAACAAACTGGGTTCCAGCTCTGGTGCTTCTCCTGCAGCAGCTGAGGACATCAACAGTCTGAGGGCAGCACAGCAGTGCCCTGCTCTTGGCCTTCCAGCAGCACTGGGATGAACTCTTGTAGAATGACAGAGCTATAATAAAAGACAAAGCCAGACATTATTAGCACTGAACAACAAGATCACTGACCAGCAGCAGCACAGGTTGAAGTCCTTCCCCCCCAGACTCATGTGTAAAAGGTCTACATACGATCTAACGAACAGAAAGATGATGACTCAAATCATATCTACACATTCAAGGTAATTAAAGCCAGGTTACCTTCTTGCAGTAGTGTCAGCAAGTTACTTCTTACAAGTATGGGAAAAAATAATCTAATTTTGGATACTAAGACTTCAAACAGATCTATGAAACAACAGTGTTTCCTGTTTGGTAGCTTTTGAAAACATTCTCACTTTAATGACTTTTCAAAGAGACATCCGTGGCCCAAGGGGCACTGATTCACCTTATGTGACCTGTCAAATACTGGGGCTGAAAGCTGCCAACGGAGCTCCTGACAAAACCCCTGTTTGCAAAGGAATGCTCAGGATATTCCTCTTGGAACACGGGAGGAACAGCTCCTGTGGCTGATGCCATTCCAGGTTATGAGGCAAAACAATCCCCAGATTTTGAAAATCTGTCACAGAGAAAACACCAGAAAATAGAAATGAAGAAAGCTTTTCCACTGCGAGCTAATGTCATTATGAATGGCCAAGTAATGAATCTAATAAGCAAATGAAGCAAAAAGGAAGAGCCAAGCATTTTTATGGCAACGAGCAGAACTGTGAAAATCTTGAGACAAATACACAAATATAACCCAATTCGAGCAAATACCACTGACTTTGTTCTCAATCTCTATTTCTGACTGCCAAATCTTGCCTCTGCCTAATTCTGATTGCTTCTCCATTGCAGTTGTGTTGGCTGGCTCTTGACAGTCCTTTTATTTAGGCAGTTAAAGAGGGAAAAAAAGCAAGAAGAGCAGGGAGGGCACAACCAACACTGACATGTGGGAAATGACCCTGTTAGTGCATTAGGAAATTAATCTGCACTTTCACTCAGACTTGGGAATGCTACAGTCCCCATTTACTGCCTGTCCCACTTAAGCCAGAACGGTCTGGTAAACACAGCAAAGCTGAGACCTCTCCTATTTTGTACTGCTCTTCCCTTCCCTTTGCCCTGCATTCTGCACCTGTTCTCCACGTCTCATGGAAGGGACAAAACCTAGTGATGGTGATTAATGGAGGCAGCCCCACCATTAGGTAGGAGCAGAACAGCAGCCATAGGTATTTCTCCAACCTATACACTGGGTTCCACTTCTAAACCAGCTTTTGTTATCAATTTCAAGCCAAATTTTATTTACAACCTGGAAGCTTTACTAACAAGGCACCCTCTGGATACTCTCTTCCCATTATCACAGCAATATCTTTGGATGCTCTGAACTTACCACTATTTGGGTCCTTTCTGTTAGTGAAGCAAAGCGCCGCGACGTTTCACAGCTGCATGGTGCATGGTTTGGTGGGGGAAGGAAGATGGTAAGGAGCTCCACGAGGTTCTTCAGACGTCCTGTGTTTGGGAATGGAAAGAACGGGAAGGAAAAATGAAAATCTACACTAACGTAAAGCAAAACAGAATTGTCAATTACAAGCAATAGGTAAAGCAACGCTTACAAGACAGTTTCCCAGCTCAAATGTGAAACATTCTGAAATATTTACACAACTACGAGCACGGAAAGCGAGTTAGCTCCTGCATGAAGTTGGAGTTTAACATCAGATTTTAACTGACAGCTTCTGGCCACGCTTCCAGAGCGACGCGCTCTGAGGAACTGTGCAGAAAACAACACTTCCTCAAGCTGCTTGAAGATGTCCCATCGATGTTGTGTGTTCTAATTAGCAGCATAAAGATTTAATTAGCGTTGATACAACAACTGCGACACACACCCTTCGCAGGGGGTTAATGTTAACCCGACCTCACTGTTACAGCCATTCCCACCGCCACCCCAAAACCAAACTATTTGCCTGAGGTTACAGAGAAACCCTGCACTGCACAGAACGGAGACATCTGAATTCTATTCCTGCTCATCTCTGCTGAATCACAGCCTCCGAAAGGCAGCGCCGTGCCTGAGCCACAGGGCAGCACACACGGCCACAGAGCACACAGCTGCCTCTTCCTCTTTACACACAGTCCAACGTTCTGAAGAAAAGCCACAGAGCTGTAGAAAAAGACACAAGTGCCCACCAGAAAAGCAACGCAGGCAGAAAGAACACATTCCAACTGTTAGCTAATGCAACAGGATGCAGCTTTCTGAAAGGGCACCGTGCGCACACCTCTCTGCACACACGGAGGAAACACGGCGTGGAAATATCCACGTGCTTCCCTCATCCATCTCCCCTCAGCTTCCAGCTCTGCCCCTCCACCCCCAGCTGTGTGGGGCACAGCACAGAACAGCCAATGGCAAAGCAAGCACTGAGAAGGTTCAAGAGGTCCGGTGACACCCGAGAGGTAAGAATTCAGCTGTCTGTCTGTCTGCTCCTCCGACAGCCCAACGGCTGGACCAGCAGAGCTTACCTGTCCCAGTGCCACTGACTCCTGCAAGAGCTGAGCTCCTGCTCACAGTGCAGTCACAAAAATAACCGAAGCAGAAGACGTCACGTTTGTGTCTCTGTTACCCAAAACCCAACATAAAAAGCACCGGAGAAAAAGAGGGTTAAGGCACGTCATGTTGGGAATTACCCTGCTGGGAGCTTCCCCCAAAATGCTCTCGTTGGGTTTTTGGCTTTTTCGTGAGGGGATCTTTGCTAAAACTCCCAAACCCAGAACGTTTAAAGGGTGGAGGGAAAGGAGGAAGAATCGCGGGGTGATTTTGAAAGGGAAGTGTGGGGGGGAGCTGGGGGAAAGGGCACCTAAAAGAGAGAATAGAGACACAGGATTCGGGAGCACACCAGCAGATAACACACGCGGTGCTCTGCAGCTTTTGTGCCTGCGGTTCCTGGTACAGCACTCAGTGCCTTGGGCAGGCGTCCCTTCCACATTTTCAGTGTCAACCTGATCTTTTTTCCTCCCCATCCCGTAACAGTTGATCAAACCCAGGAGAGGAACGAAGGCAGGACAGACACACGGCTGTGGGAAGGAACAGCAGTGAGCTGCTCTTGTGCACCTCATCCTCCTGCACTGTGGAGCAGCACTTTAGGAGCACTGCATCCCGATTACCTCTTTTATCAGGATTGAATTAGTTGGTGTCAGGTTTGGGTATTTTAAGCGCTAATGACCAACACAGACCATTGATTCTTCTGTTTCAGAGCACTGGTGAGAAAGGCATTTCCTCCAGAGGTATATTAGTACGAAAGGTGTGAGTTCTGTTAGTGTCTTCATCCTGAAACACTAACCACAAGTTGAGAAATATAAGAAGTAGCTCGGGTGGAACAGGGACTCTGAATACAACACAAAAATGATGGAAGGTAGCTATGGATTTCAGTGACCGCAGGTACAAACATATTCCTTAATATGTAAAACCCCGCTCACTTTTCTAAGTAGGGTTCTTAAGCAGCTAAGTTCTTGGCATGAGCTCCAACATTCTTGTTACTAAGTTTATTTAATCCACACATAAGCCAGTGGCTGTGTTTGTGGAATATTTCTGAGGTTCTGTGTCCTCCCTGCTTTACAGAAGACCCCACCTCAGCTCTGCATAAAGCAAAAGTCAGGCAACATGCAGTGTGTGCAGGATGACCAACGCGAGGGCGGCAGTCAGGCTGCAGAGCACGGCAGCAGGAGGCTCTCAGCTGCCAGCTACCTGCAAAGCTACACTGCTCCAATGCCTGCGTGTGTCCTCACCTCTATGCAACCCAACACCTCCAAGTGGAAGGCCTTTCCATCTCATTAGAATTGCTGTCCAGGACCGTGACCTGCCTGCAGCGCACAGGAGGCACTCAGCACCAACGTTTCACCAGCAGCCAAAGCACAACCCGATGTTTCTTGAACATACTTGAAGAAAAGCAAGCTGAAGGAACTGCTCAGGGAATGGCTGCTCGTTTGTGAGGAGGTGCAGTGAGGACCTCAGGCTGCACTGCATTAACAAAGAGCATCTTTAGCATATCTGTGATTTTTCATCAACATACTCCATGGTGTTTTAGGAGAGGAGAGTGAAGAAGGCATCCCTGCTCCGCAGAAGCAGCTGATGGAGCCCAGCACTCCACAAGCAGCTATGGGATGGGATGGGTCCCAAGAGGAAAACAGCTCTTGGGGGAAAAAAAGAGGAAAACCCGACAGCAGTTCAGGGTAAGGGGCTACAAATGCAAAGGTGCCACTTGGAGAAAACAAGAGGGAGGAATAAGGAGATGTTCTGAAGGAATAAAGTGGAACTCTAACCCCAGGGTTCTCACTATGCCATTGTCCTCACCTCCCTCCACCTCCATCCCCCAGCACCCTTCACCTGGGCACTGTAAGCCCCAAATATCCCATACACACAGCACAGGTGAGCCGTGTGCTGACTCAGGCAGGAGTAACAATACAACAAGTGCAACAAGACAACAAGCACAGAATGAACCCCTCCTGCAAAGTGTCCGATGCTCTGCGCAATGGACACAACCTGCTGGCTGCTGGGAATCACAATGTGTGCATGGGATGAGCACAACAGCTGCAGGCTGCTCTGCAGTGACAAACCAAGCCCTCTTTTCACCCCTTTGTTTGGCATTAAGTTAGAAACCCCCCTGTGAACAGGAGCAAAAAAATAATTAATAAACAACCAAACAACCATGAATGGTTTTTACTAATGTAAGAGGAGTCCAGAGAGCATGACAGAGTGCTCTGGCAGGCACTGAGAGCAGCACAAAAAGGGAAAAAGTGCTGGGAAAAGCTGGGCTGATGTGCTGCGGTCCTGCTGGGTGGGTGTCAGCCTGCAGTCGTGCTGCAGGACAGGAAACTTCGCTCAGGAACTGCAGAAACAGATCTGCAAAGAAATGATCAGTGCGAGAGGAGAGTGCAGGCAGCCAGATTTGGTTGAGTATTGGTGGCGAAGCAGCCGGACTGGCAGCAGGTAACAGAGCTTTCATTTCTCTGCAGAGCTGGAGGTGCTAAACTGGGTTTCCTCTGAGCGCTCTGAGTTAGAAAAAATAAAAACCAACATTAAAAAAAGAAAAAACCCTCCCTCAAAGAACATCTCCTCTGTCGTACGGCTGTCCCAGAAAACAAAGACCACGGGGAAAAAGTGGCCCATTTTCCTCCTCCAAGAACCCCACGTACAGGTCATGTTTTCAAAGCCTGAATCCTGCGCGCTTTCGAAGGCAGCAGCATTTAAAATACACAAATAACCGCTCAGCATCAGAAGGATCAGAACATCCTCGTTGGGTTCTTTTTGGTGCTGCGCTACGACCGATTCCATGTGAGCTCCGCCAGCCCCCAGAACAGCACCAGAAAGTGACGATCCCACAGTGAAAGCACCGTGACTAACGATACACCCCACCCTTGGTCAGTTTGTGCTTTTTTTCCCCCATCCCAGCACGAAGGATTTCCCAACACAAAACTTGACAAACAGTGAGGGAACCCGGGCAGGATTGCCATGGGAAAGTCGCTATCTGTTTGCCATTAAAAGCTGCTGTAAGAGACATGGCGAGCCAGGTGTGGGTGCAAGTGGGAGAGCTGTGTGAGTTCATCCATCGCTCTTCCTGGGCAACATCAGCTCTTCGTGGGGAAATAAAAGGAAAAGCACTCCCTCACCTCTTCCTCCCTCACCTTTTCGCGAGATGCACGCAATGCAAGAACAGCAGAGCAGCTCCGAGCGCAGCACCGCACTCATAATGAATACTTTATGGAGTTCAGAGCCGGGACCCGGACCCGGATCGGATCGAACTGCCACCGAAATGCAGACGCACAACTCGAGTGCAGGTGCTGCCCGCAAAGCACGCAGCTCCCAGCCGGCACCGCCGCAAACAATGCCGCCCGTCGCCCGGCGTGCCAAGTGCATCGCAGCCACCGCACAACCAAACAGCGTCGGGAATCCATCCCGAACTGTTCAAGTGCCCCTTTGTTCGTCCTCCCGTGGTCAGGTGAGAACCCAGAGATACAGCGTTGGGGCAGAAGGCTCCTCCCGGCCCTATAGCTGTCAGTGGGGGCACTGACACAAAGGGGCCGCGGCGGACGGGGGGCACTTTGTGTGGGGTGGGGGCAGAGCAGAGGGCACCGCACTTGTTACAGCCCCACGGGGGCACCCACAACCCTCACGGGAGCGGGGATCGGCTTTGGGGTTTGTTTGCTTTTTCCCCTAAGGGTGTTGTTATTATTGCGTGTTGTCATTATCTCTAAAAGAGGGTCACTTCCCCCATGTCAGCCCGCAATTAAAATGGAGGCGCTGCGAGCCGGGCTTTAGGGGGAGACAATAACCCAAAACGGGGCTGGATGAAGGAAAAACAATAATAAATAAATAAAATAAAAATAGGGGGGGAAGGGGGAGGGGAGATGAAAAAAGGGGGGAAAAAAGAAAGAAAAAAAAAGGGAGGGAAGAGGAGGAAAAAAAAAAGAGGGGGGAAAGAGAAGGGGGAAAAAAAAAAAAAAAAAAAAGAGGGGAAAAAAAGAGGGAAACAAGAGGGGGGAAAAAAGAGAGGCGGAGGGACGCGGGGAGCCCCGCAGCACCGTTACCTCATCCCTCCGAGCGGCAGTTCGGGGCTCCCGACAAACTCTCGCTCCAACTTGTGCGGCTCCGGGGGCGGCGGGGCCCCGCGCGGGGCTCCGGGGCGGCCGTGCCGAGTTGCCCCCCCCTCCCCCCCCCCCCCCGCACCGCGCTGCCTCGAGCCGGGCGGGTGTTGACGCAGCAGAAATTACCAGCTGGAAAATTCCCCTTTTGGAGGTTACGGGGAAGGGGGGGGGGGGGGTTGTGGGAAGGGGGGGGCGGGAGGAGGAGGGAGGGAGGAGGGAGAGGGGGAGGGCCGGGGGGTTAAACCCTGCCCCCCCCCCCCCCCATACACACGCTGTATGTGGAACCCCCCCATCCCGCAGTCACCCCCTGAGGTGAACCTCCACCCCCCCCCCCCCCCTCCCGCGGGGATCGATCGCGATGGAGCGCTGCGATAGGGGGATAACGGTGGTAATAGGGAGGAAAGGAGGGGGTTGGGGAAAGCGGGGCGCCCGCTGAGGGGGGGCGGCCATGACGGCCCCCATCGCCTCAGGGCGGGGCGCGCGCTTACCTGGGCCCCATGGAGAGGAGGAGGAGGAGGAGGAGGAGGAGGAAGGAGCGGCCGCGCTCCCTCGGTCACTCCGCGCCTCAGCCTCCCCCCGGCGGGAGGGAAGGGGAAGGGGGAGGGGGGGTGAGGGGGGTGAAGTCGGATGAGGGAGTGAGGGAAAAGGGGGGGGGGAAAGGGGGGGGCAGCCGGGCGCGCTCCCGCCGATCCCTCGGGCGCGCGGAGGGTGGGGGGGGGGGGCTGGTGCCGCGCGGCGCGTGCCGGCGCTGTCCCCGCCCCTTCTCGCCTCAAGGAGAACGCCGATTGGCTGACGCCCCGCGCGGGCCCCTCTTAAGTTCCGCCCATCTCCCCGCCTACTGCTCCCCCCCTCCCACCGCCACCCTTGCGCCGGGGGAGCGGGGGCGCCGCCGCCGGCTTTGCCACTGCCGGACACCGGAAGTGAGGGAGGGAAGGGAAGGGAGGGGGCGCTCTCCCCGGGCGCGGCGGCGCGGGGCACGCCGGGACGGCGCTGAGGCTCGGCCCGCGGTTCGGTCCTCCACCGCTCCTCTCCGCGGTCCTGCGAAGTCCCACCGGCTGCGGTGCAGGTGTGAGGGGCCGCTTCCTCCCGCCGGGGGGGCCTTCAGAGCCGCGTCCGAGCCGGGTGGGAACGACTGGGGCGAAGGCTGCTGCAGGCTGTGTGGAGAAATAGGCCGTCCTGTCCCCGGAAGCCGTCCGGTTCCCCCAAATGGCCCAGCAGCGGGCCGTGCGCCGGGTCGGGGCCTCGCGTGAGGTCTGAGGTGCCCGTGGCCCTGCGGGCTTCGGCCCTGGGTTGGGCAGCACCCGAGGAGCCACTCCCGGCCCCCAGCTGTGTCACGTTCTGCAGGACAGCTGTGGAGCTGTTGGGGTGGTGTTGAGCTTTCAGGCCGCTTATCGGTGCTCACATATTGTGATTGCAGCCCAGCCTGGGGAAACGCACAGGTAACGGACCAGCCCTGGGTTGGGCTCTGTGCCCTCGGTGTCGCTGCTGCGATAACGGCGCGCCAGAGCTCTGAAAGTGCTGGCTGTGGTTTCCTTCCCTCATCCGATGCGCTCGGCTGCTGCTCGCACTGCCAGGTGCCTCCATCTCAGAGCTGTGCTTTCTGCTTTTGTATCTGGCACGTGCTTTCCACCCCCGTTTTGTCCCACATACCCTCAGTACCTTGAATTCAGAAAAGCACGCGAATAAACCCAATTAATGAAAACGAAACGCCTTTCAGCTCCAGCGTGTTTTTAATTACTTCTTTATTTTATATTGCAACAAAGTCCAAACAGCACCTTCCTAGAAAGAGTTCCATTAAAATGCAAATGAACAGTTTGCAGAACTTGGCTCTTCCTACGACGCAGGACAATTTTTAGCCTTATGAAACGCTGAACGCAGCGCGGTTTCCCGCTGCCACCTGCCCTTCCTGCACACCTGGCCACGTCACTGAACATTTCCCAGCTCTGTCACCAATGGGTAACGCACGTGGTGAGGCACTGGAACAGGTTGCTGAAGGAGGCTGTAGATGCCCTATCCGTGCAGGCATTCAAGGCCAGGCTGGATGTGGCTCTGGGCAGCCTGGTCTGGTGGCTGGTGACCTGCACACAGCAGGGGGTTGGAACTGGATGAGCATTGTGGGCCTTTTCAACCCAGGCCATTCGATGATTCTGTGAAATCCCTTTTCCTGCTCAAGGTCTTTGCTGGCAGAAGCTGCCTGGGGAGCCTGGAATTCATCAGCAGCTTCGGTCTCAAGAAGGTTTTGTCCCCTTCTGCTGATCACACGTAGCTCCCTCCCCTCCTTAATTAGAAGTTTGTATTGTGTTTTAGGTAAATACTGCAATTACTCTGTCCTTGGAAATGATGTGATTTCTCCTCATAAATTGGACGCTCATGGAAATAAACAAATAGGAAAAAAAGGAGAGTTGGAGGGGAAAAAAACCAGTAGTTCGTGGGATTTTGGGTGTGGAAGCCACCGTAAATAAGACCTGGAAGAAGGGAAAAGCACAGCCATCAGCCCTCCGGAGGAGTGTCAGGGAGTGCAGACTGCGCACAGAACGAGATTTTGCATTCAATAAACTGAGCTGATTTCTTGTGCCTTTGTCCTGTGGTTAGTTTGGAGACGTGCTGAAAAAGCCAAGTGGCCTCATTATTCTGTTACTCTGTTTTTGTGGGGCTTTTTTTTGTTTCCCTAGTAAAATTTTTAGGGGAAAGGGAGGCGCAAAAGAAAAATCCCAAGAGATCTGTGATCCGAGAGCTTCGCTTGCAGAGTTCCCCTTTTGTTTCCAGAATGCTCCATCGCCAAAGCCTGTTCTTCTCCAAGCCCTGCAGGAAGGAAGCGATTTTAGGGCTCCTGCCCTCAGCCCCGCACAGCCTGGGACCATCCGCTGAGCTCAGAGCAGCTCAAAGAAGGGTTAAGGACCCACATTCCTGTCCCTATTGCTTCAGACCAAAGGTCAGCGGGTTTCTTACCACAAAGGAAGGGAGGGAGGAGGTGTGCAGCCCTGACCAGGTCATTTTAGGAGTGAACCACATCTGAGCCGCACTAATGAACTGCGTTTGTCTCTGTTGCATGCACGTACTCCCGCTTGGAGCTTGGCGAGTTGGAATTCCTGCTCTAGTGGGAGTGAGCGTGTCGATTGTGTTTTTTCCATGATGTGTATGGAGGCATTTGCTGGGTTGTGGGAGTAAACACTTGGGGGAATTCTCCATGAACGAGCGAGGGCAAGTCGTGAGCCTACTAAATATGGTGAAGGGAGAGCGCAAAAAAGCCCCGGAGAATAAAACTGCCCCGCACCACCCCCAAATAAATGCTGCTCCTCCTCGTCCTGCTGCTGCTCGGCTGCTCCTTCCATCCCAGCGCACTGCGCCTCTTCCCATCGCAGCTGCCTCAGGGGTCCCAGGGCTTCCAATGTGCCAGGGGCTGAGGATGGTGCTCATGCACAAAGCATTTGGCCAGCTGCGTCCCACCGACCTCCTCTGGTGCTGCTCTCGAAGGGGTTGGCCTCGTCAGCAAACGGTTTTTCGTCTCCAAAAATACAGGGGGAATATTTTTGGAATATCCCCCTCTGAGCCCTGCTCGCTGGCTCTGAGCTCAGCCCAAGATGCTGCTGGCAGCAGCACAGCCCCCAGAGCAGCATTTGGGTTCAGTGGCCACAGTGGGGATCCCCAGGGCTGTTCTGGCTCCCAATCCCCATCCCCTCCATGGGAAGCCTGGGGGCCGTTTCAGTTTCCAGTCTCCTTTCTTCCCATGGGAATCCCAGAGGCCATTTTGGTTCCCAATCCCTATTTCCTCCATAGGAAGCCCAGGCAGACTAGTGCCTGCACGAAGATTCTGGCTGCATTCTGCATTTCCCTGCTTTGCCAGGTGCTGATCTGGGGCATCTCCCTTTTGCCAAGCAGCACTTTGGGATGGTTTGCAAGCAGCTGCTCTTCCATTGGAGTTTTTCTTCTGCAACTCTTGGCTCAGCTTCGCCTCTCTGCACACTGGTGCTTGCAGCGTGCTTCTGTCTGATGCCAGCAGCACCATGCAGGAAGGATGCAGTGAATTTGGATGTCTGCAGCATCTCACACCTCCAGCAGCCCCTTTGGCAATGAGCAAATCCACTCCTGCCTGCCATGAGACCCAGGCCCCTGGTGATGCGCCCATGTCGGCATCCCTCTGATCACAGCTTGCTTCTCAAGACAAATCCTTTTTGCTGCAGTATCTCAAACTACTCTGTGTTTAAGAGAGATTCGTCTCAAGTATATTCTTCTGCTTGCAAAGATTTTGTTTCCCTTGGAACCCAAACAAATTGCAGGTCTGTCTCTGAGCCCTTTGTTCCATGCAAACGATATAAATAGTGCATGCGATGGAGCTGCGCTTGGAAAGCACAGAGCAACAGTGAAAATATATATATAACTGTGAAGGGCTGGGGAGTGTGGTTTTGGGTTTAGCCCGGCAATTGGTGGCTCACCTAACAATTTAGGCCACGTTTGAGGTTTATCTAGGTTAAATACGGTACGCCACATTTCGCTGCTGTTTGCTCAGAGCTCCGGGCATGGCTGGAAAATGTGGGGCAATGAATGAGGAGGACCAAGGCAAAATGTCCAAAAAATGTTATTAAGTAAATAAGAAACCTTTTTTTTTCACAATATTTGAATCATTCAATTGCTTGTCAGGAGGTTGTGATGTGGCTGCCCATCAAATCGGTTCTACCAGAGGCAATTCAGAGGCTGTTGGTGCTGTCCAGCATCCCCAGGTCATAGAGAGGCAGCTCTCCCATTGCCACGGGTCCTATGGGACCCTGCAGTGTGACAGTGTGACCCAGTTTCAGCCATTGGATGGGAAATCTGGTGGGGACGGGGATGGGATAAAAATGGGGACAGGCAGGGAGACAAGCGCTGCTCGTGCAAAGCTGGGATCGTGGGGGCTGAGGACAATCACAGCAGCAGAGTGGCGGTGCTGGAGACATCCTCGTTTTCCTTCCTGTGGATGCAGTCATTCCAATCACCTCCAAAAATGCCCACGGCTGCTTTCTGAGCCTAACCTACTTGCTGTCATTGCTGCCCTGAGCGCTGCACCGATGGCCCTCAGCACAAAGCAGCCCCACAGAAACCCCTCTGGCACCCGACCCTGCCCAGTTCAAGCAGCCTCAGTGCCTCTGCTCTGCATTCCCACTGCACAGCTGCAACCGCGCTTCATCTTCATCTTTCCTTCCCCCAGTACAGCAGTGCCGGGGCAGAGGAAAGGAGGAACATTTCCATGGGGAAGGAGCAGGGCTGGGCAGAGCGGATGGCCGCAATAGGGCTGTCAGCCCCCTGTGCCATCCCACCCCAACCTAAGCTGGGGAGCAGCCCCCGCTGAGTGCTCCCAGTTGGCTCTCAGAGCCATTCACACCTCCCCTTGCTCTTTCCCAGCCTGGCAGTGTGTCACCTCCGCGGGGGCAGGTGCCCATCTGTCACCAGTTGCAGTTTTTAAACATTTCTCCCCCTCCCTCTCCCTCCTCTGCCCAGCGCTGCTGACCCCAGCAGGCACCGAGCATCAGCTCCGTGCAGCACAGGGGAGGATGGAGCCATGCTGCTGTTGGATCCTGCCAACCTGCAGCAAGGGCAAATGCAATGGGAGTTCACTGCACATCCTTGCACGTGTCTGTGTGTGTGTGTGTGCATGCAGCTGGCCCCAGTAAGGGCAGGGGGAAGGCGTGCTGCCTGCTCTCTGCTTGGGATTACAGGGGGTATAGCCTGCATCCGTGCAGATGCGAGCTTGTTTACTCGTACCAGATAGTTTGATGGCTTTATCTGATCACAGGTTTTCCTGAGGAAGGAAGGGTGAGTCTGAGTCACTTGAAAATGAGGGCCCTGCACCGCCGGGTAGGGCTGGTGGGGCTGGGGTTGTGTGTGGGGGGAGATGTGCCCTGCTGCTGTGCCCCCACTGTGCTCACACTGCATGGCCACGGGATGCTGTGGTCCTTCATGGACACCACGGATGGAAATCCAAAGAGAACCCCTGCGGTGGGGCAGAACCGAGATGGGACAGGTGTGGGATGGATGGACAAATGATTTTTCCATGAAATGCCTCCCAAGCAATTCACACTTTGCATTTGATGGGAACTGAGGGCTTTCGAGCACACTGAGCAGAGGAGCAGAGCTGGCAATCTGCTGAGTACACAACGAATGGCCTCTGGGGTCCAGAATTACTGGGACAGAGAAGGGGCTGTTCCCTGTGTGCTTTATTTATGGGAATCAGGGCAGTGAAGTTCCCCCAGCAAGCAGAACTGGGCCCAGAGCTGCCCAGCGCCGTGACCTTGAGAGGTGGGATGGGGAAGTGCCCTGTACTGCATCCTCATCCTGTGCATGGCTGGGGTACAGCAGGGCTCCAATGTAAATCCATGGGAAAGGAGCCATGGAAACCCCACTAAAAATCACCAGACTCTGAGCAAGTGCTGGGCAGCCCCATCCTGACCACTGCATGCACACAGCATGGAGGGGATGTTTCCCTCTTGCACCAAACTGCATCCTCCAGGCTTGGGGACCTTCAGCTGTTGGAGACCCCAAAGCAGGAACCAACAGCAAGGCTTTGCTTTTTGCTTCTTTTTTTTTTTTTTAACCTGCCTTTTTTTAGCCATTTCCTGAAGCAGCTGCCAGGTCCCTGCATCCCCTTCCCACAGCCACCAGGGCCAAGGAGCCACTGGGAGAACTGGGGAAGGACAACAGGATCTATCGGAAGGGCATTAGGATTTCATGGAAGGGGGCTAAAATTGAGTGGAAGGGCATTAGGATTTCATGGCAAGGTCTTGGGATCTACTGGAAGGGCATTAGGATTTCACAGAAGGATGGTGGCATCCGTTGGAAGGACCTGCAGCCACGGGTGGCACAGCTGCCCTTTTAGGGAAGCTCAGGGCAAAGCTGTGGAGCTCAGAGGGAAGGTGTGCGGTCCCACACTAATCGGGACACGGCCCAGCAGGGTTCCTCCCCTTGGTGGGAGCAGGGATGGCTGAACTCGGGGAAAGCAGCATCATTTCCTCCCCACCAGAACAGCAGGGAGGGACAAAGCGGTGCTCTGCCAGGCGAACTGTGCCTTCCCACGGCTGCAGCAGGAAGGCAGCCCCCTTTGGTGCCCTTCTGGTGGCCACCCTTCCCAGTTCCCCTCCCACCTTCTGGTCTCAGCACATCACCTCTCTCTCGGCTCCCACCCCAGCTGCTCTCCCATCATCTCACCGCAGCGCTGCTGGGAGGGGGGGCTGCGTGGGAAACAAGGGCGGCAGCCAGGAGGCGTTTCCCAAACATGTGGGGCTGGGAGGGGTCGAGGCCAAGGGGCAGCGTGCCCTGGGCCAGCAGGAAATCCTCCCCACGCATGAGGCAGCGCCGGCACCCAACGCTCGCCTGCTTGGGTTTGGCTCTTTGTTACCCACTGCTGGGATGGGGCTGCACAGCCCATCAAGGACATCCAACGCAGCTGCTGCCAGCAGAGCCAAACAAAAGCTCCAACTGCTTCCTGCAGCTCCTGCACGGGGGACAGACCCACAGCACCACCATGGCCATGGCCTCCGGGGCCTGGGAACCTCCAGGGTTCAAGGATCTCCACAACTAGGGGACCTCCATGGCTTGAGGATGGTTTGAGGTCCCCCCCATGGCCTGGGGTCCTCCCTGTCTTGGGTACTTACATGGTTCCATTGTTACCTAGCGCTTAATTGGGGAAATTGCCAAATTCCCCAGGCTGGGGACCTCCATGGCTTGAGGACTTTCATGGCCTGGGGGTCTCTGTGGCTTGGAGATCTCCACAACCTGGGGACTTCCATGGTTCAGGGACCTCCATGGCGTGGGTACCTCCATCATTCTACCACCATGAATGGCTTCCCAGTTTCCCATGCTGGGCAGCAGGAGGTTCCATGCAGGTGTGCCACGGTCACAGCATCTGTGGAGGCAGGAGGAAGAGCCAGTTTCCATCTAAAGCCATCGCATCCCAACCTGATGATGCCCTGTGTGTACAGCACGAGGCTGTTTACTCCTTCTTAAAGAAAAGAAGCATCTGAAGTCTTACGAAAGGCCAAGAATAAATTAATTAATTTAATTAAAGGAGCCTCGTTACAGTGCAGCAATTATTTACTGAAAGGGGGGATTTGCCAAGTACAATAAACCTGAAGCAATTTTATCCCATCTTCACTCGCTGGCGGATGCTGTAATTAACCACTCGTTATTTGCAGGGATGACAGCTCTGTTTGCTAGGAGCTGAGCAGGACTCAGAACATTTTCCCCGCTCCTTAATGGGGGGATTTTGCCTTTACAGTCCTGTTACATGAGCTCGGAGATACCAGCCCTATAATAAGGCTGAATGAGCAATAGTGCAGATGCTTAAAGCAGAGGTTGGTGGGTGTGGGTCTCCTGGCAGCATCCAGGAGCCACATGTCACTCCTTGGGGACTTCTCCTTCCCCACCACCTCCTCTGGGCTTGGAAGGTTTTACACTGGAGATCCACGTTGCAGTGGGATCAATAACACAGATGAGGCTCAGCTCCTACACAGAGCTTCTCATCTTCAGAGCCCTTTACCAGCATAAACTCATTAACAGAGAGGAATCTAATTCCTAGTCACATAGGTCCCTGGGATGCAGATCTTGTGGGCAATGGACCGGAACGTATTGTAATAAGAAATAGCTGCTGCCAATGGGCCAGGGGCTCTCCGTGTGTGTGAGAGCACAGCAAAGCAGACGGGGAAGGGAGAGGTGATGTGACCCCGGCTCTAGGTGGTAAGGGTTGGACTCAGCCCCACAGCTTTGTGCTGGGACCATCACTTCAAGGCGGACTCCAGCACAGCCCATTCTGCAGAACAGGAGAGGCTCAGGGATGGGCTCCAATATGGGCGTCCCCGGGGTGAGAAGCCCTGGCCCCATGCCCACAGCTGGGTGGGGACCCACAGCTCCTATTTCTGGTGTTCTCCATGGGAGGTGCCCCGGGTCCAGCCCACAGGAGGACGGAACACCCTGACCTGATCCCC
Organism: Tympanuchus pallidicinctus; assembly: GCF_026119805.1. Classification (NCBI taxonomy): domain Eukaryota; kingdom Metazoa; phylum Chordata; class Aves; order Galliformes; family Phasianidae; genus Tympanuchus; species Tympanuchus pallidicinctus. The sequence goes on from NW_026294722.1 coordinate 4,352,033, forward strand.
CACGTCCCCAGGGTCCCATCTCTGGGATGTGCCGCACACACCCGCTCCCAGGGGATGGCTGTGCTGGGAACAGAAGTGCAGGGATGTCTCACACCTTTCTCCTTCCCCATCCCTCCTCCTCACACTCAGTACTGTCCCCATTCTTGTTCCTATCCTTGCTTCCATCCCTGTCTGCATTCCTGTCTCCATCCCCATTCTTGCCACTATCCCCATCCCACCCCATCCTATCCCATCCCCATCCCCATCCCAATCCCCACCCCATCCCCATCCCCATCCCCATCCCCATCCCCATCCCCATCCCCATCCCCATCCTATCCCATCCCCATCCCATCCCCATCCCATCCCATCCCACCCCATCCCACCCCATCCCATCCCATCCCACCCCATCCCACCCCATCCCACCCCATCCCCATCCCCATCCCCATCCCCATCCCCATCCCCATCCCCATCCCCATCCCCATCCCCATCCCCATCCCACCCCATCCCACCCCATCCCCATCCCCATCCCATCCCATCCCACCCCATCCCACCCCATCCCACCCCATCCCACCCCATCCCATCCCATCCCACCCCATCCCACCCCATCCCATCCCATCCCGTCCCATCCCCACCCCATCCCATCCCACCCCATCCCACCCCATCCCCATCCCATCCCATCCCATCCCATCCCACCCCACCCCACCCCATCCCATCCCACCCCATCCCACCCCATCCCATCCCATCCCATCCCACCCCATCCCACCCCATCCCATCCCATCCCACCCCATCCCACCCCATCCCATCCCATCCCGTCCCATCCCACCCCATCCCATCCCACCCCATCCCACCCCATCCCACCCCATCCCCATCCCATCCCATCCCATCCCACCCCACCCCATCCCATCCCACCCCATCCCACCCCATCCCATCCCATCCCATCCCATCCCATCCCATTCCATCCCACCCCATCCCACCCCATCCCACCCCATCCCACCCCATCCCACCCCATCCCACCCCATCCCATCCCATCCCATCCCATCCCATCCCATCCCATCCCATCCCATCCCATCCCATCCCACCCCATCCCCATCCCATCCCACCCCATCCCACCCCATCCCATCCCATCCCACCCCATCCCACCCCATCCCACCCCACCCCATCCCATCCCACCCCATCTCACCCCATCCCATCCCATCCCACCCCATCCCCATCCCCATCCCCATCCCCATCCCACCCCATCCCATCCCATCCCATCCCATCCCATCCCACCCCATCCCATCCCATCCCATCCCATCCCACCCCATCCCATCCCATCCCACCCCATCCCTATGCTGTCCCCACAAGTCAGCCCTGCCTCCAGCCCTGCTGCCCTCACTGAGCCCCCGCTGCAGCCAGGCCCCCGGAGGCTCCTCCATCTGCGGGGGCACGCAGGGATGCGGAGGCCGCGCTCATCCGGGGTTACCTTGGAAACAGCGCCTGAGCCACTCGTCCCTGTCACCACGCAGAGACCTGTGCTGCGGCCATGCGAGGCGCACTGAGCTCGGCACCGTGCCTGGGTGGGGACAGCAGATATGTCCCCTGTGTGCCAGCACTGCTGTGTTCCAAACCTGGGGATGGGGTGAGGCCGCTGGGGAGCATGTCCCACGTCCCTCTGTCCCCGTGTTCCTGTGTCTCCATGTCCCCACGTCTCCATGTCCCCACTGTTCCGTGCCAGTGTCGTGCAGCAGCTCTGGGGGCTGCGTCCTCCCCCGGGGACATCACTGAGGGGATGCATTCCTGAAGGACACGGGGACGCTGGCTGCCATAAATCACTGCCAGCACCTCCCGGCCCTGCGGATGTCCCCATGCCAGGACCCTCTCTGCATGCAGGGACGCCGGGTGTGAGGCTGTCACTCATGAGATGAGGGTTCGCTGCCAAGTGCTTCGCCTTGGAGAAAGCCAGCAAATATTTCTGGGGGGGCACAGGCAGTGGGGCTGGCAGTAGAGTTCAGGCAGAGGACAGGAGCGGGACAGAGAGCCAAGGAGCTTTGAACGGTGGCTACAGGCTTCAATTTAAAGATCGTGCCTTAAATAGAGGCTCTGCGGGCAGGCTGGGGCTGGGGGGGCACAGGGCTGGGGGGTGCAGGGACGGAGCGGGGCTGGAGAGCAGCTGGGAGGAAGGAAGAAGAGGCTAAAATAAGCAGGTGGGTGGGCAGGGAGGAAATCATCGCGGGGCCGATAACACAGGGACTGGGGAAGGGGGAAAATCTGTGACCCAACGTCCCCAGGAAATAGGAACAGCCCCCTCCCCCCCCCCCCCGACGGCACAGGGAGGTCACCGGGGGCGGCTGGGGTCAGTGGGGTGTGACACCAAGGGAGGGATGCGAGGCGCTGTGTCCTACGGGAGGGGGCAGGGGGTGGCAGAGGGACATCAGGGGGGTGGGCAGGGGGGCAGCGGGGGAGCACGGTGAGGTTGGGGTCGCTGAGAGCATCTTCTGGGAAGCAGCTGCAGCCATTTATGGAGCGGGCTGCTGTGATTCACACAGCGCTCGGCCTCTGAGCGGGGGTCATGGGCAAACCCAAGGAACGGCCCAGCGGGGAAGGCCGTGGGCTGGGGGGGTCCGTGAGCATCCCCATCTCCTCCTGTATAAAGTGGGGCCGGAGATGTTCATCCCCCCGGGTGGGGGTTGTGTGCTGGGTGGGTGTCCAGGCAGGGGGCAGGAAACGGCTGAGGGCTGGACAGCAGGACACAGGGCAGCACGGCTCTGCCCTGGGAGTTTCCATATTAACCACACTCTGTTTGCATCGAAGCATTTTCCCCTCTGCGGGGCCGCTGCAGCCGGGGGGTTATTTCCTGCCCTTTTCACTCTCCCCCCGCTGCCCGCCCCCCACCCAGCCCGTCTGCTTCCTCTCTTACGCCCCGGGGGCTTTCCATGCTGCCAGAAAATAAATCTCATGCTATTTATAACAGAGGGGAAAATGCGAAGGTCTCCTCCGGCCCTCTCCACGGTGGTGATAAGCGCAGCCGGGCACCCCCGGAGAGATGAAGGAGGGAGAGGAATTTGCAGGGAAGGATGTGGGAGGGCAGCGAGCCCCAGCCCTGCTTTCATGTCCCGGCCACGGAGCTGGGGCCGGGGGAAGGGAGCAGGGGTGCAGGGGGCTCCAGTCTCACCATATGTGAGCACAGCGGGGGCACGGAGGGTCTCCTGGGATCAGGGCTGGCAGCTGCTGGTTGTAACCCCCATAAGGGATTTAGGGACTGTGAGGGGGATCAGCTGGATAATGCCTGGCTGGGGCTGGATAATGCCCAGGGAGAGCCATCCCCTCTCCATGGCCGTGGCTCCACCCCATGTCCACATCCCGTGTCCCCAGCCCATGTCCCCCCAGAGCTGGCCCACAGTGCAGGTGAAGGCACACACCGTGGGCACCCACGCTCCATGCACACACTCTCAGGGATGCTCGGAGATACACCGAGTGCCAGTGTCCCCCCGCGGGGCTGGAAGGTGTCTGGGGCTGTTCCCATCCCATTCCCGTTATGGGATGGAAGCAAAATGCCTGCCCCACATTCTGAGCTTTAGGGAAGAAGCTGAGATTTCTCCTTTGCAATGGTCCTGTTGAAATGCCGTCACTGCTGCAGCTCCTGTCCCCTGCACCCTGCCCAGGACTGCTGCTGCAGGAGCAGGAGGAGGAGGAAGAGGAGGAGGTCTCCCTCCGAGCAGACCTTGTGCAGAGCGCAGCGCTGCCATGGCGAGCGGAAACGTGGGAAGAAAACACGGAGAGAAAGAAAAGCGGCTCCCAGGCCCCGAGGGGAGGGGAGCAGAGAGGAGAGAGCAGGAGGGGAAACGCCGGACCCTGCAGTCAGTGCTGTGCTGGGGACATGGCAGGGGGAGGAACAATGGCACATCGGGACACGGGGACATCGGGACACCGGATCCTGCCGTCGGTGCCACTTCCCTGCGGCACTGGAAGGAGCCGTGCAGCTCACCCGTAGGGGAGCAGTGGAAATGGGGACGAGTGCTGCTGCGAGGGCTTTTGGCACAGGATCCAGCAGCGCTCGCCCAAAGGACAAACTGGGCTCCAGATGTCACCCGTGTCCCACCGGGCCAGCATCCCTGCGGCTCTCTGTGCACCCTGTATCTCCATGTCCCCGTGTCCCCGTGTCCACGTGTCCCCACGTCCCTGTTTCCCCACGTCCCCTTGTCCCCGTGTCCCCGCATACCCCGAGTGCCGACTTCCTGCCTCCGGAGGCTGAGCCGCCACCTCCGCCGCTCCCCGGCCGTGGGAGCGATCCCAGCCACCGGTCCCAGGGAGCCAGGAGCGCGGCCCCACGGGGCACAGGGGTGCGGGGGGAGCACCACATCCCCTATGCATCCCAGCATAATGCGGTCAGGGCTTTGTCTGCGCCCCAGCCCCACTCCTAAGGTTTTTCCCAGCTCCCAGATGGGGACACAGACCCTTTTCCTTTGGATTTTATCCTGCACCACCCTCTCATGGTGGTACCAAGGACTCTAAAGCCAATTGTCCCCTCTGCCCGCGTCCCCTTGAGCGTTGCTGTTGGGAACACCGCTATTTTTAATCCCATGAAGCGATCCTGAAGGACAGAGGCTATTTTTGCTGCCTGGGGCTCATCCCTTCCTTCCAACCTCACCCGGCGCTCTGCAGGGTCAGGCCCCATGGGATCGGGGTCAGGGACCATCCAGCCACACGCTGTGGGGCTGGGGGCTGCTGGTGGGCAGGGCTGGCACTCTGCGCTCCCCACACCACGGCCAAACCCCATATCCCAGGCACGGGGCCATGGCCAAACCCCACAGCCATAACCAGTTCTGAATTGGGGCCGTGGCTCCTGTGGGTGGGTTTTCCAGGATGGAAGGATGGAGGTGGTGGAGGTGATGGGGCCGCCTTTCCCATGGGCGCTGTGGGGCCAGGAGGACATGGGAGCAGCGGGGCAGAGCGGGACACAGGTGTGGGGCACGGCCTGGAGGGAAGGGTGGGATGCGGGGGGCACATCTGGCAGTGGGGGGGCAGGAAGCCCGCTCTGCAACCTTGGGATCCCGGGGGGCCGAGTGCTGCCAGATGTTGTGCAGCTGTCTGCAGCACTTCCTCCCACCCCACACCCTCCAGGAAGGCCCCCCCTGGTCCCACACCACTCCCCTGCCCCCTTTCTTCTCCTGCCAAGCCACATTCTGGGGGTTGTGTTCTTCTGCTGGGGGCACACAGCTCACCCTGTGACTGGGCAGGGAGTGGGGAGCAGCTGGAGAGGCTCTGGGCACATTTTATCCCTCTTTCTTCTCTTGGAAAACCACATAGAACCCAAATGCATCCATTCTGCATTTTGCATCAATCCTGCATTCTGCGTTTTCCATCACCGCTCCCTCACCAATGGTGGGGTAACGTCACCAAACCCCTGGGTTCTCATCCCCACAACCCTGGGGGAGATGCCCAGGGCTGCCAGCTCGTACCACGACACAGATAGGATCTGAGGGATTAGAGCAGCTTAGGGAGCAGAGGGTTTGCAGGCAGCAGATGGTACCGGATGGGTCCCAGGGTGAGGTGAGAGGGATGGGACACAGCCCTGGGCAGAGCAGAGCAGGGGAAATCAGGCAGAAGAGGGGAGGAATGGATTTCCAGCCTATGTCCCGATGGGATGCTGCAGGGCTGGCCATGATGCCCTGCACTGTGAGGTCCTGAGCATGCGGTGCAACCATGGGAGTACATTCCACCCTTCAGGTGCCCACTGCCCCATGGCAGTGCATGGTGCCAATGGCGAGCAGAGCCCTGTGGGTGTACAAGGACTATGGAACAAGGGACCGTAGGAGTGGGGACTCCAGGGCTGACTCTGTAGAGCTGGAGAGGGGCAATCCCCACTGCAGTGTTGCCCCAAATGCTGTCAGGGGAATTCCCAGTGCTGGGGGTGGAGAGGAGTGGTGTGAAGTAGTTGAAAGTGTGACGTGGTGGGGAAAAGGGAGAAAACCCATAGTGGGGACATAGTGCTCAGGCAATCCCCATGCAGCCCCAGGGCTGTTTTGGGGCTGAGGGCAGCCACGTGAGCCATGATAAGGGGACAGAAATTAAGGCTCTGTTTCCCGGAGGAGGTGTGAAACGAGCCCCAGAAGAGAGAAGCTAAAACCTGTTTCTAGCCCGGTCCTGCACTCCTTCTATGGGATCAGGGAGAAGCTCAATATTCAGAAGCAAGGGGGATCCGATGGGACAGCCTGGCTGCCAGCTGGGGGTTCCCAACACAGCAGGGAAAATCGGGATCCAGCCGTGCCTGCATCCCCTCCCACTCCATCCCTTCCCCAGTGATGTTTCAGAAAGAGGAAGTGTCACCTCTGGCAGCCCCCTGCTGCAGCCCCAGGGTTATTTTGGGTGCTGAGAAAAGAGGAAGGCAGCACACGGGGATGGCAGGGCGAAGCCCCTCAGCATGCAAGGGGCAGGGGTTGGTTTGGGAAAGAGGAATGTCACCATCACTGCCAGCCCATGGCCCCAGTGCTGCCAAAGATGGGCTGAAGGACGCGGATCTCTCCCACCTGAAGCACTCTGGGGCTTTTTTAGATGCATGGTTAATGCACCCATGTAAATGCCAGCCTGGTATGGGGGATAGCAAGCAGCTTAGAGCCAACCAAGGAAGGACTGTGGCCAAAAAGGAGGCCAAGTGGGACAGATTGCCGGGGAGCTGCAGTGGGGACATGGGGACAGCATGGTAGCACCTGCTCTGCTCCTGGTGTGTGGGTGGATGGAAGAGTGGGAGAACACATGGATGGATGGGCAGACGGACACAGGGACAGATGGATGGGTGGGTGGGAGTACCAGTCGTTGGATTAACGGATGGATGGAAGGATGGATGGATGGGGACGTGGCTATGGGGAGAGCAGGGGGGGGCAAGAGCTTCACTGCAACATCAGGGTGGCCTCCTGCAGAGCAGTGAGCTCCAGCAGTGCCTGGGAAACAGGAGCAAAATGTGACGGGGGCCCATCAGCCCGTGCAGACTCGTTCCCTGCAGGGCTAATAGCCACCAGCTTAACAAGCGCGAGCCAGGACTGCTCCACTGGGCCCTTTCCAGCTGCAGGGAGGAGCGACAGCTACAGCTTTGCAGTGGGCAGTGAAATCTAGGTCAGGGCTTTCTCTAAAAGGGGCACAGAGCCCAGCTTGTGTCAGCTTCCAAGTGAAGCAGCAGAGCTGCAGCGCCTGCCTGAGCACGGAACAGCCGGGAAATGTCCGTGCCCTCCTGGGGTGTCCAGGATTGGGGCAAACAGGAATGGCGAGAGCCTTGGGATGCAGTTCCCTTTGCAGGGCTGGCCACAGCTTCTGGCTTTGCTGGGAAACAGCCGTGTTTTGTGACTCGGGAGCTGTGGGCAACGTGCTGCAGGGGACGTGTCCTTGCTGTGACACAGAGAGCTGCCCAGGCGCAGGGCTGATGCTGCTTGCCCCCCAAACACGACATCCCTGCAGCCATCACAGCCATCCACATCCCTCCCCACTGCCTCTGTGTGGGAGCCAAAGCAGCTCAGAGGGGGCATCAGTGATGGGAACTGACTCCAGGCTGACATTTCAAAAGAAAACCCCCAAGAGAGTGAAAGTCCCAGCAGCAAAAGGAGAACTGGGGGCAGCAGGGAGGGCATAAGCTGTGCCTGAAACCTCAGGAAAGCTCTGCTGGCAGCTTGGAGATGACAGCAGCCAGAGTCAGCCTCAGCCCCTGTTACAGGGAATCCAGCATGCTGCCTGCTGCCCCAAATTCCTGCCCTGCCCCACATCCTGGCCCCCACAGTCGCTTTGAACAGCAGCGGTGATCCTGGAACAAGGAGTTTTTTCCCCTCTCCAAATGCAGGGTTGCTCTCTGTTTCCCCACTCTAATACACATGCAGGGCTTGGGATGGAGACTCGAATTGGCACTGGAATACGTTTAATTAAAATCCAGCGCTTGAAGGTACAGCAAAATTAGCAGTGGGAGCAGCGGGCGCTGGGAGGGCAATGCGGTGCTTCCCGTGGAGGCACACCCTGATGCTGGCAGCAGCAGGACTGGAGCTGAATTGGGTTTTTGTTCCTGGCAGAGCTGTTGCAGCTCTCCCTGTGAGCCAGGCCCTGCGCCTCCTGCTGCCTCTGCTCCGGATTTCCATGTGGGTTCAACACTTGGATTTCCACAGAGCCCAGCTTTGAAACCAGAGTAGTGCCAGACTCTGTATAACCCCCCTACATAAAAACAGCAATAAAGGAGTGAGCTCTCGTGGTGCTTCCCTGTTCTTTGCAGCAAAAGGAAGCAGTCAGGGTGGCCGGGTGCTTTGTGATGTGGGTCTAGGATGACCTGCTCAGCCCTCACTGGGTGTTTCCAGCAGCTCTCACCAATGCTAATTGCAAACCCTTTGCTCGGATGCAGCATGTGCTGTTGGAAACAGCTCTGAAAAATTAATGCACATTTCCCCATTTATATTCGCTTCCCTTTTCACGCTCATCTTGGGCAATGAAAATAGACCAGGTAGAAACAGCTCTGGAGATGAAAGTAGCTGGTGACACAATTAGAGCTAAGTGGGGTTTTTATTGGGGTAAGCTGCAGGATTTCTATCAGTGGAGCTACCCAGGGCTTCTCCAGCACATGGCTGAGGGCTTCCCCAAAGCAGGCCAGAACCCCCACTGACGCAGCTGGGGGGTTTTGGTTCCAAGCCTACCAGCAGCCCCACAGACAGCGAAAGCAGAAGGCAAAGAGCTGCGGGCTGCAAGGAGCGCTGGCCGTGTGCTGTCCCTGCTATCGCTTCCCAGTTTCAGTGCTGCTCACAGCAGGTGGGCGCCTCCCTGCAAGAAATCCCCGCGTTGGGAACGGGAGGCATCCAGAGCTGTGGTCCCTGGGTTCATTTGGCTCACAGGGGGCCGAGAGGCACTGCAGCTCCTCCAGGGGAGCGGAGGGGCAGCGCTGAGCTCTGCTTTCTGTGTCAACGGCAGGGCCTGAGGGAACGGCGTGGAGCTGCGCCAGGGGAGGCTGTACCGAGCGGAGCGGGGCTCTGGGTGCTGCACCAGGCCAAAGGCCCGCCATGCCAAGGCCGTGCCGCTGCTGCCCCCTTCCCTCCAGCCGCCCGCACAGCACCGCCGCTCCGAGCCCTCCGCCCCTGTGACGCCACTTCGTCCCCTTCTCGTTGACGTCACCCGCCGCCGTTTCCGCCGGCGGAAGGCGGAGGCCGAGGAAAGGCGGGGAGGGAGGAACGTGGCGCCGTTGCCGTAGCGACGCAGCGGGTGACGTCATCTCTCACCGCATCTCCCGGAAGCGGGCGGCGCGGGGTGATTGCGTCACAGGGCAATGCTGGCGGCGGCTGAACGGGGCCGGGGCGCCGCCATGGAGAGCGCGGGTCAGGGTAGGGGCGGCCGCGCTTCGGGGCGGGGATGCGCGGGGGGGGCGGCGGTGATCGAGGAGCCGCTGGTGGAACGGGCCGGGCCTCGGGGAGCTCCGCTACGGGCAGGCTGTGCGGGCTGCCGGGCGGGCGCTCGGAGGCGGCTCTTCCCCTCCGTCGGGCCGGCGCCGTGCGATAGCCGCTCTGCTCGGTCTGCGGAGCGCGGCGCTTCTGTTCTGTGCGGGCTCGGGGAATTCGGCTGAGGGTTTCTGTTCCTTTTTTTGTCTGCGAGCGCAGGGCCCTGTGCTTCACCTTTCCCCTCCAGGTTTGCATATCGTGCTTCGCTTGCTGGCTGCTCACTATGTGTGCCCTGTGCTTCTCGTCTATGACAGATATCAACCTTAACTCTCCCAACAAAGGTCTGCTGTCGGATGCCATGATGGACGTTCCTGTGGACGGCGCGGCCGCGGCGAGGACGGCAGCGCCCGAGGGGCTGAGTGCTGCTGAGGAGGAGGAGCTGAGGGCTGAGATCGCCAAGGTAAAACCTGAGCCTGGGATCCTGCCCTGCTGGGAGGAAAAATGAGGGTTTGGTGGATGCATTTTTGGGTTCTTATCACAGAAATGGCCAGGATCATGAATCTCCACCCCCCTGCCACGTGCAGGCCCACCAACCTCCACGTTTAATACCAGACCAGGCTGCCCAGGGTCCCATCCAGTCTGGCCTTGAAAGCCTTCAGGGATGGGGCATTCACAGCTTCTCTGAGCAGCTGTTCCAGCACCTCACCACTCTCATAGTAAAGAAGGAACTTGCAGTGGTGTTACCTGCAGATCTCTGCGTTCTTTGCTAAATGCACAGAGCTGGCAGGTATTTCAGGCCGCCTGCTCGTGCACAGAACTGCTTAATGTGGAGCCCTAAAGAAATAAGTGGCTTAATTTAGGCTTTTAGTTCTGGTCTAAGCAGGAAAACAGCACTTTAGGTGAGCGGTATGCAAACAACTCCTTTTTCCTTAGGAAGCTGAAACAATGGGGTACTTAAGGTGCTTTCTTCTTCAGCCTTTTTTGTTAAATATTTATCACATTTTATGGGCGGCTGTTTTGGATTCCTTTATGCTTTTCTAAAGCTGAGAGCTTGTAATGTAAGACCTCAAATTTTAGGCACCCTCTGGGTTTTAAAGTTCAGTTTATAATTTGTAGGTGTAGTATAGCTGAAGGTAGTTTTGGTTGTTCTTTCTTACACTTGATAATCTCATGCTGGTTCTCTGCTTTGCATGTTTTAGCAAGGGAGGTTTTCACTGTTCTGAATGGCCGTGCAGGCCTTGGTAAACTTTAATTAATTAAGAAGTAGGAATGAATTCTCTCTGCTCTGAAACCGCTGCAGAGTATTCTGAAAATCTGGTAAGAAAGATCTCTGAGGAAAAGCTCTTTGTTCTCATGACATCAGAGGAAAATGATCATAAGATTGAAACCTCAGCTAAATGAGTATTTGGTAACTTATTTTTTTTAGATGGTATCTACTGTTGAAATTACAGTGCAGGGAATGAGTTCTTTTAGTGCCATTGAAACACCAGTGCAATGGCTTCTTATATGTTTTTCTAGCTGAAATCTGAGCCACTGTTCCAACACCACTGATGTGTAGTTGAATTGCTGCGTGCACCTCAAGTTCCTACCAGTTCTTTACATTCGTGTTAATGGGATTGTGCTAGTTTTCAGGAGGGCAGAAAGTTGGCTTAATTCCCAGAATCTTAGCAAAGCGTGGTATTGAGATGTGCTTCTGTCTCTTTCCAAGGTTGAAGAAGAAATTGGTACTCTCAGACAAGTTCTGGCTGCTAAAGAGAGGCACTGTGGAGAGCTGAAGAGGAAGCTGGGTTTGACTCCCTTGGATGGGTTGAAGCAAAACCTGTCTAAGAGCTGGCATGACGTGCAGGTCTCCAACGCGTAAGTGTTGCTTGTGATGTGTTTCACGTGGAGAAGTGACTGTAGCAGTTATTTCCCTGCAGCTTGTTCCAGAGCTTTTCCAACTGGCTGGAGGGTTTTGCTGTGATAGGTACATAAAGTAAAAGATGGTTTTAAAAAGCAGTGAACTGAATGGATCTCGTGTCAGCTGAAAGGATTTTCAGTGGTCTGAATGCTTTGTTGCTGGATGCTCTCTTGCACGATGTGAAAGGCTTGCTCACTATTCAACAGCTCAGTTTGTCTTCCCATTTCCCTGAGAGGCAGACTGCTGCTGCCTCGTTCTGAGCTCGAGCTCAAAGAGAAGTGCAAAAAATGCCAGAGCTCACTCAGTAATGCATGGTGCTAGTTGGGAATGTTAGCTGTATGTTAGTTCAAAAACTGTTTCCTGGGCTGTGTACCTTGAATTAAAAAGCCTGCACTTCCTAGGAAAAAAAAGTCTGTAGCATTAGTCTGCTATGAATGCGATATGCAGGGGCATCTGTGCCTAAGCAGGGTTTGAAATTAAGACCATTTCTAAACAAAGTGTGTGATTGCTGCACTGTCTGACAGTGCCAAAAGAGAGTCGGGGTAAATCTGAGCACAGCTGCCTGATGTAAAGGGTCCTTGGGTACCCAGAGGGATATAATTCAGTCTAAAAAGCCACGTGCAACTGAAGTGGAATTTGGAGTTACTGCCATCACGTCGGCAGGGCAGGTCTTCAGCTGTTCATTTCACTGCTCATTCTTTTCCTCATCTTCCCTCCTATCCCCCGTTCAATTTCTGTTACTACTTTGTAACTGAAATGTGTCGTTGTCTTCTAGGAATGAATATTTCAAGTTATATTCATTAACACTTTCTGTTTCTAGTTATGTGAGAACATCTGAGAAACTTGGAGAGTGGAATGACAAAGTGACACAGTCTGACTTGTGAGTTCCTTCGGGCTGCTCAGTAACACCTTCGTGCTCCTTGCTGCATTCCCCATTTGTGCTGCTCCTTGTTCTCACAGGCATCAGGGGTTGATTGGGAGCTGGAGGCGCAGCAGAGCTCTGTTCTTAGCAGCATGCCTGACATCCAGCTATAAGCACTCCTCAGTTGCAGAGGAGATGTGTAAAAGTTACTGCTATCATCTTTCTTATAGTCTTGCCATTGCTGAAGAAAAATTCCAATCAGTTACCAAACCACAATTGATTAAAAAATAATGAAAGAAATCAACCACAGTCTCACTTTAACTGATCACTGTTAGACTGATCTGTTGTAATTAGGTATCTTACCAGTGAACTTCTGTCTTTACTGTGAAATTATTTCTTTTCTCATCAGATGTGGTAGGTTTCAGTTTGAATATTACCTCTCTGTTTGGCCACAGTGGAAATAGGATGCCTGAAGGCCATAGCTGAAAACAGGGGCTTTGCAAATGTAAACGTGTACAGGAGGCTTTGAAAGCTGCCATGCTGTGACTCTGATTGGTGCATGTGAACATTTCTGAATGCTGTCCAACACTAGAAAGCAATTCATTTTAGTCTTTGCAATATATACAAGCAGGTGCTAAATGTTGCTGCCTGCTTTTGTCTCTAGATGTATTCTTTAGTCATGTTAGACCTCTCTTGGTTAGTCACAAATCACTTTGATTCTTACACAACTGAACATAAAGGAGACCTTGACTGTTTGCTGTGCTGGGGATTCTCCCCATTCTGCATTTTGTGCTTAAGAAAGTGATTATTTAGCTGAGAGAATGTGAGTTAGAAGCTTCCTGTCAGCAGTTCTGATCTGACTAGGCATAGTTATTTTCCAGGGCCGACAGGAACTGCCTGCAATGTACCTCCTCTGAGCACTTTTACATGTGGCAGCAGGTGCTTTCATAGCACTTTTTCTGTGCGTTCAGTGTTAATTCTCACAATCCCAAAGATACTTTGTTATAACGTGATTTCTAAAGATGAGAGAATGAAGTGCATTGTAACAGTTTGTCCAGTTCATACTCTACAGGTAAAATGCAGCTTTGGAGATGGCAGTCAGATTTCTTGGCACTGTGCTCAATTCTCTGTTGCTTGCTTTTAACTGTTGGTGTTTGGTTGCCCATGCTGTATTTATGAAGGGAGCAGAAGGCTTGAAGTCTTTCAGTTCCCAACGCCTTCAAAACTGCAGACTTTCCTTGTGCACAGTGTTTGGAGGTGTTTGGATAAGAAAGAAACCAGAGCTGGGGTGTCTTCCTGCCTCTCAAACAACAGCTCCTTTTCTTCTGTCTGTAACAGAGAAGGGGGAAGGCTGTTATCAGAGAAATGAAACCTGCAGTGCTGTCAGTGTAAAGAGGCACTAATGTGGGAAGTCAGCAAGACAGCGGTCAGAAGAAGCATCAGTCGTGAATCTTGGCACTGTACCTGTATCTAACCTCCATTGTGTTTGTAGATATCTTTCAGCCAGCAGCACTCTGGAGGACTGGAATGAAAAATTAACTCAATCAGAAGCGTGAGTGTCTTAACCTTCAGCATTAACAAATGCCTTCGTGACAGTCTGCTACCACTGATGCTCTGTGCCCCTGCTCGCAGTCCTGTCCTTTCACTACATCCATTTAAGCATTTCTTTCTTCCAGCTTTCACTTTTTTTACCCTAATAAAAGTCTATTCTGAGACAGGGAGCGCTTTTTTTTTTTTTTCAGGTCAGTCTTTGAATGGTTTCACTGTGGTTCAGGTGATGCTCTTCAAACAGCTGCCTGCTCTTGGAGAACTGGCTGAAGCCACTGGGTACCTGAGCTGCATGCCAGGTTTTGTGACTTCAACTGATGAGCTGTGCAATAGTCTGCCTGATCTCGTCCCCCCTCAGCACGCTCTGTGGGGAGCAAGAGCTCTTCTTTTGCCTGTGGTACCTGATGAGAACAAATGAAGCTTTAGTGTCCAAGGCAGCTGCTCTGACATTTTAAGGCTCCAAAGCGATGTGAACAGCTTAAACCTCACAGCTGTTGTACTGAGTTCATTGGCTGCAAAAGTCTCTTAGCTATGTTTTTATTAAGTGTCTGGAATTAAATTCTCATCTGGGCTGAATTACAGAAGCGTGTTGCAGAAGTTGGCCTTCATCCTTCTCATTGCACCTCATTGTATGTAGGGGAAATCCTTTACACTAGTGCGGTGGAAGCAGGTAGGTTGTGCTGTTGCTTTCTGAGCTGATTGAACCACGGTAAGGTGGGTCTTAGGTAAGCAGGATATTCCCATTCGCTGGGGTAGGTATGAAATTCAGTCCTTTGAGGCTGGTCTCTTGCTTTCAGTGCTTGTGAATAGAGGGTTTTCTTCATTAGATGGGTGAGAGTAGGTGACAGTTGTTTTGTTTTTTACACTACTTATGCATGCAGGTTCCATTTTCAAAGTTCTGTAAATGTTTTCTAGATTAAGAAAATGTAAATAGTCACTATTTTACTTGCTAAATAGAGTGACTTGTGTTTATGCTCACCAACAGTGTGACTGGCTGCAGTGGTGTTTAATCAGAGTTCCTCTCTGGGTGTGCCTGCTGGAATAGAAAGCTTCTCATTATATCTGTTTCCTTGCACTCAATAAGCACCAGGAGTGTGTGGCGGAAGCGAGCTTCTGGAGTGTGCTCAGGGCCTGAATAGTTGTGGCATGCCAGCTTTCCTGCTTGCTTTGGCACGAGGCAGCATTGCAATTCATGCTAACAAGGTGGATGCCAATTAAATGGGAGAGACCAGTGGGCTTGAAATGTAAAATTCCAACAGTGTTTCAGAAACTGAACGGTTTCCTTTCCCTAAAGTTTGGTAAATGCTAGGAGCCAAGTTCAAGACAACCAAAGAAGAGGTTTTCAGTTGTGTGGTTTGGGTTTGTTGTGTAAATGAATCCTCTTTCCTGTTGTTTTGGAGCTTCTCTAATAGCTTACAAGCATCCTGACTGACCCCGGACCTTAATGTGCTTTTGTGCTCTGCTGGATTTCCTGGTGGCTGCTGCTCTGGCCTTGGAGCTTGACTTGCCCTCTGTGTGCAGTAGGGCAAGGACAGACAGTCAGCTCTGTCTGTAGCTTTGGTTTTGTGCTAAACTGGATGCAAGGTGACTGAATTGGTACAGACAGCGACTGTTGGATAAAAGCAAGCGAGAGGAGGCTGGTATTGGGATAAAGGAGGATTTGAGGATTTGTGTCTGGCTCTTCTCTGGCAGGAGAGGGATGCAGTGAAATGTGTGAGTACTGCAGAATGCATACCTCAGGGCAGAGACCTTTCCTGCAGCTTCTCCTGCAGCCAGCTGCCTGTTGGTATAGAGAGGTGTTTACAAAGCTCATACTGAACTGCTCCCAGGTTTGGGTTATTCCAGTGTGCTTGAGGGAAGGAAGTGAATGAGTTCATACAGATGCTGTACTAGCTGTGTCACTTGCAGGAGGGTAGTTGTGACTTCTGGGTCAGAGCTGAGCGCTGTTCAGTTGCACTGGAGGCTTTGTAGCCTGGTCCCTGCTGCTTACAGACACGATCCCACACGTCTGCCTGATGGATGGCAGCTCTGGGTTCAGGAGCTTCTCATCTGCTGTGCTTTCCTGGCTCTGCCTCGTATGTTGCAGTGGTGGAGGTGTGTCTGTGTGTAGGAGATGTGGATGCAGGACTGGATTGAACTGATGTCTGCTATCTTCATTTTTCTTTCCAAGCATTTGTTTCAGCCAGGTGGGTTCCCTGATCTAAACCACCATGTCAGCTCACGGTTGTGTTGGCATCGTGCAGGAGCACGTTCAGGGGGAAGGAGCAACACCTGAGTGCTAAATCTTGGATTGTCTTAAGAATACTGCTGTCAAGTGTGGAGAAAGTAGTTGGAAAATCTCTCATCTGCTGAAGCTCAGCATAATAGCTAAGAGTTTCCAGTGTGTGCGAGGTGTGATGGTGTCCTCTGTAAACTCTTCCTCTCATCACTGCTCTGGTCTCAGTGCTAATCTGGGAGAATTGGGCGCCAAGCAGTGCAGTAAGCATGGCTGTTTTAGTGGGCACAGCATGTTTTAGTGAGCACATGGTCTTCCATGTCTCCTGTCAGCTGTGAGTGACAGGGCTTAGGGAGCCAGACTGCAGAAGGAGGGCTGACGTGCTCCTCTTCTGAAGAAGCTTTTACCCCAGGATTCATGCCCAGCTATTGCAAGAGGGACTGCATTCCTGATTCAGAAATAGGTGGCTGTGGTCTTGAACAAAACCAAAAAGCAAAAGAAACAGATGTAGTTGGCACTGCTGGAATCTAGTTCAAGATGCTGCCTACCACTGTTTTGTTTGGAGCAAATGGGAAGTAGATACAGCTGTCATCATGGGGCTTCGAGCCTTGGGAGCTCAGAGGTGGGAACAGTAGGCTGCTGAGGTGAGTCCAGGAGCTGAACCTGGTGATCCTGTGGCTCCTTTCCAACTTGGGAAATTCTGTTCTGTTTATAAATGTCCTTCTGCTAAACGCAGTTGGGCAAAAAAGTCATCTCAAGCTGATGTGCTTGGATAAAGAAAACTGGGCTTACATTTTTGGACTTGTTTTCAAGACTGGGTCTTGTAAGAATGCCCTAAATGTGGATGTTAATCACCAGCTGTGGAATAGCTTAGAGTGTATCAGTTAAAGAAAATGACTTGAAGAACCTTTGTTCCTAAAGCACGTCTCATTTATGGAAACAAAGGTTCTCAAGTGTCTGACTGCAGCACTTGCAGAAACTCAAATGTAATCAGCTGATAAATGCGAGCTGTCAGACTTGTTTACTGTGGTTAATGGTAACTGATAGGAAACTTCTCTGCCAATTTAATTCTGAACTGTGGTGATAGGAGTTATGCTGATCCTTGCATTTCCTTTTCTGTACAGTGATCTTAGTCTTGCCTCTATCCTCCATACCCTGACACCACAACCTATTGCTTCTTCAGGGCATATTATGGGATTGATTCCTACACTTAATTTTCTCAGTGTCCAAAATAACAGAGCAAATAGGTTACGATGCTGTAGTATTAAGGTTGCCACGTGAAAAATTGGCTTTTTCTTTTTGCAACTCTGTCAAATTCAAGACAGTGTGATCAAGATGGTAACACAACAGAAGTTACGTATGGACAGGTTAATCCTGCACTTGTTGCTTTCTTAAAACTTCAAGACTGCTATATGTAAGACTGGAGGGGGCTCTTTCAGTGAAGTTAGTGCAGCTCACTAACCTAGCTTCTTTCCTTTAACGTGGGCTCCTTTTTAAAACTGGGGGATGCTTCTCACTTTCAGAGCCTAACCCTGTCAGTTCAGCTTACTGGTTGTTTTTTTTCTTTACTTAGTTATAAGAAGACTCAAGAAACCCTTTCCCAAGCAGGACAGAAGACTTCAGCAGCCCTTTCCAACGTAGGTTCTGTTATCAGCAGGAAACTTGGGGACATGAGGTAAGGTTTCTGTTTTGTGCTCTGGTGCTTTGATCTGGGTTTCAAACAGCAATGAAGCTTTAAACAATAACAAGGCTTTTTTCCATTTTTCTGCTTAGTTGGCAGCACTCTGCTGTTGATGGACCACCTTCTTATGTGTGGCCCCGTACATCGTTGTTCAGAACAGATTAAACACTTATTTTTTACCCCTCAACCAGTCTTTAACCCATTTCAAGGCACTTAACAGCGTGGCTCCGCTTAGCAGAACCAGCAGAACATTCTTAGCTCCCTTCCCTCTTTTACTGCCATAGTTTCACTGCAGCTTTTTCACCATACATAAGAAACTAGTATTAAAGGTTGCGTTTTCTATTCATTACTGTATGGTGGAGGTGTATTTTCTCACTGTTGTGGCTTAAGATTAGAACAGGATTATTATTCTGTGCTTTAAAGTGAACAAAGTCTGGATGCTGCTTATCATGCAGTTCCAAACCCTACGTGTCAGCTTTCTAGGAAGGAGAGCAGCATGCCTTCTGAGCATGGTTATGTCGTGTAGTTTGGAAGCCATGAGCTGATGCAGAAGATATGATAATATTAAGGACTTCTCCTGGTTGGTGGTTCTTTAGATGCCTTTAGATGGCAGCTGAAGTAGTTGCGTATTTAAAACTCTCTTGGCTGGAAAGTTAAGAGCTGATTCCCTCAGTTGCTGGCTGGGGTTCTGGTTCTGGGAGTTAAAAAGCTGAAGGTTAGAACTGATGATTTACCTGGTCTGGAGAAATGTAAGCTGAAGATTGTTTCTCCATTAATGGTGGCGTTGTGCACATTTTTGCACGTGGAATATCTTGCTGATGCTTTTCTTGGAACTGAGAG
Organism: Tympanuchus pallidicinctus; assembly: GCF_026119805.1. Classification (NCBI taxonomy): domain Eukaryota; kingdom Metazoa; phylum Chordata; class Aves; order Galliformes; family Phasianidae; genus Tympanuchus; species Tympanuchus pallidicinctus. The sequence goes on from NW_026294722.1 coordinate 4,370,429, forward strand.
TTAATTCTGAACCTGCAATCTACCTAAATGACTAAAGAAGAATTCTTAGAGCTTGAATTTAATACGATGTTCCAGATCTTGGACTGAATTGGTAGCTGTTGTTCTTTGTAGGGAATTTCCTATTCCACTGTGGCTGGGATTACCCAAGTGGTAAGAACTTGTTGGCCTCTGATCACACAGTGCTGGTTTGTTCTAGATCTCTCCCCACTGACTCATTTACTGTGTTCCTGGAGGGTAATGTTGGTGAACGTTTTCAGCATCTCACTTGTCTGAATTTGGCAGAGGACTGGCTGACTTCCTACTCCTTCCAGTACTCAAGGTTTAATTTTTCTGTCCTGGAAGTTGCCTTCTTTATGGGAAGAAGATATTTATGTGTAATCACTTGTGACATCAGCAGCCAGACGCTGGTGCAAGATGTTACGGTGTGGTAACAGCTCTTCCTGAGCTGGTAATGGTGAAGTAAACTTCTAAATTCTGCAGTCTGGTCAGGCTGTTGTGGCAAAGGGAAGAGAACTGTACCCTCTGGATCAAATGGGGAGCTCCCAGCCAGCATCACCACCAGAAGATGTGCGGGATCAATCTCGTCAGCATGGCCTCTCTTCACTGGCAGAACAAGTTCACCATGAGGGCCAGCTGATGGAGGGAGGGATGCACAGCTGAGCGAGGAGTGGAGCTTAGCCCTGGTGGTGGAGGTGGGCTGACAGCCACCGTGCTGTTGCTGTGTGCTGGCCCAGCTGACTGCTCACACGTCAGGCCATTGCAGCCACGGCGTTGCTCAGCATTAGTCACCGATTTCAAAGCATGTAATTCCTTTCTATAGGTAATACTTGGGGTGATGTATGAGGAAACAGAGGCAGCTTCTTGAGGATATCTCTGCCAAATTTACTTCAGGAGGATGTGCTTTGTATATATGGCCCTGTGGGGAACGCAGTAATGATAATTATTTTTTTTAAGAAGACTTTTAGTTTTTCTGTGCTTACATAAATGAAATTCTCTCTGCTGTATTCAAGCCTCGATATCTCTAATTCTGAACAAAGTTTAGCTCTGAGTGTAAGCTTCTGCAGGAACTGGCTCGTTTTCTACCCCAGGTGAAACTTTACATGGTTTTGATATGCAATCAGAGCTTCCAGAGTGAAGTCTGTCATACTGCTGTGATCACTTCTCTGATAGCTGGGGGATGGTCTTTGTGTTCCAAGAATCTCCGTTCCAGGCCTCATAGCCAACACTACAGCCTCAGTTACTGTACTTGCTTTTTCCCGTTCCACGAAGGTTTATTTTCCAGCACTGGAAGTGTTGAGATAACAGAGGGGATTTCCTTGTTTAGTCAGCCTTCACCGGTTGATAAATACAAGGAAGGTGTGATAAATGGGCAATCTCCTTAGATATGCACAGGGCGTAGTCCTAATTCCATTAGAAATGTGTGCACTGAAATGGTGTGAAGTACAGCAACGTGGCCCTGGGTTAAACCTTCAGTTCCTGCATTCTGGTCACAATGCTTCTAAATGTTAAGGCTGTTATAATTGCAAGGAGAGATCGTGAGGTGAATGCAGTAACCATGCACTAAATGTACTTATTAGTGCTGTTGCTCTGTTAGATTGCCACAAGTAACAAAAACAGCTTAGTTAGTGGGTGGGATTTTTGGAAGTCCTGGCCAATTCAGCTCCTTCTGTTGTCTCCACTTACAGTTGAAAAGTAAACTGGCTTTTAGGCGTTCCTGCATTTTACTGACCCCAGTAAACTGCAAATTGAAGGTGTTTTCTTTTTGCCAGATAAAAGCTTTGTGCTTTTGTCTCCCAGTGCATTTTGTGGTGCCTGAGTTCGCTACTGTCTGTAATACTACAAGCACGTTTATTGTAAGGTGGAGCTCCCACACTCCTGAATTCACAGAAGTTTTAAATCCTTATGATTGGAGGAAAAAGGGTCACTGCCAAGAAGTCTCCAGGCCCACCAGTGCTTGTGGTATTGCACGCAGAGCAGCATGCTGCATGGACGTGTGATCTGTGTTCTTCTCCTTTAACAGAGAGCAAGGAGGAAGTTAATTTATTTCTCACGCACAGACAGCGTCTCAAGGGGTCTGTGTTGCCAAAGGGCCAACTTGGATACGGGGGAAATGAAATCCCAAAGCCTAATGTCATTGCTCAGACTGGAAGGAAAAGCCCTTGTGCTCCTTGCCAAGCACTTCACATTCAACTTGCTGTGACTGCTTCCAGCTGCAGAGACAAAAATGATATTGAAGTGGAATAAAATGCTGCTTCTAGAAGGAGGAGCCTCTTCAAAACATCCTGGAAATCTTAGTAGTGGCAGTAGGAAAGCTTACTCTAACTTCAGACTGAGACAGTGCTGCATTGCAAAATCAGATGTGGAAACTGGTAACGTGATGGCAAATGATTCACTTTAAGAATGGGTGTTGAGTATGCGTGATAACTTTTATCCAGATATTCTTATCTTTATTACGTTGAGATCTGTTTGTTCTCTGAGCTGTAACTCAGGTCTGCAGGCTTGGCAAGGTAACACACAGGCGCCGTTATGGGAGGTCTCAGCCAGAAAGCCTGGCCCTGCTGTCCTTGTGCCACAGCCCAGAGGGGAAGGAAATGTTTTTATCAACTCAGCTGGTGCTTGGTAAAAACCTTAGCTTAGGAAAACAGGCTCTAAGAAAAAAATCAAGTAAAAGCAATGGGGGGGTAAGCGTAGTCTGGGGTGAGTTAATGAAAAGCAATTGGTTTTTTCACTTGCTTCTCTAGTTTGTTTTGAGAGGCTTCCTCTGCAGGAGGAGTCTTTTACTGTGCCGTGATCCCGCGACTGCGTCCCTGCTCAGCTGCCTTGCATTTAGCATTCAGGTCTGCACAATGCCTGACTGTTGCTTCCCTTTTCTCTTTTTGCTGTCAATGGCTTCTCTCAGGGCTCACCCCTTCTCGCATTCCTTTAGGTAAGATATCTCCAAGGTTGCTCTCGAGCAGATGTTTCTGTGCCAAGTCCTTGCAGGCGTTAAAGGGGAAGCTGATGATTTGAGCCTCGCCTACACTTTTGACATGGATTGAGAAACCTAGCTCAATCCAGTGCCTGGCAATTGGCTTTTATATCATGGTTGCAGTTTGCAGTTCTTGCCATATGGTACAGCTGCAGCTAGAAGGCTCCTCTTAACTCCTGAGCAGCTTCTAACACCTTGCTGTTCGATAGCACCTAACTCAGCGTACCTTTTGGCAGCACTTACTGCGTGCTTTTCCTGTCTTTGTCAGCATTGTATTGGAACAGCTGGCTGGCAGAAACCATCAGTAGTGAAAACCCACTCATTTGAGTGGCTCCGTACAGACAGACCAGTTGTGCACCTTTTTGTCCCACAGTTGTCCCTGCTTTCAATTTCTGCTGTTGAGCATTGGCACCTGAGCTCGCATGTCTTGGGCATAGCTGGAAAGCCCTTTTCCAAATGTCTCATTGTCAAGAAGGGGAGAAGAGGGATTTTAGCTCCGTGCTCATCCTTGGCAGCCTGTGTATGGGCAGGATTAAGGGCGTGCTGCTCGTGCGTGGCTTCTGTTTAAAACTGTCATTTAACCTTTTCCTCCTTATTCTGAATGCTTCCGAGCAGCAGTTACTCCATTCGCCACTCGATAAGTATGCCAGCAATGAGGTAATGTCACACACAGCCGTGGTTCCTCAGTGGGGTTGGTGGGAGACTGTGGGTGCCTTTGTTGTTCTGGTTTGTGTGAGTGCTTCCCTGCTCATAGGATGGGGTAACTGTGCCCCGAGCTTTGAGTAATTTGGGGGTTTTGTTTTTACTCCATCTCTCTTTATGGTTGGTAGCACCTGCATTGTTTTTGGACTAAGTGTGGTGTGTTGCAACTGTACCGAAGTCGAATTGAAATTTGCAGCTTTCAGAGGTTCCAGGAAGGGGAGGGAGGGATTACAACCTTTTTCTTGCCATTTACAGCACAGCTAATACTGAATCCTAGCTTAAGTCTCCTGTCTCCACCTCGGGAGCTACGTGCCCTTCTCAGAGTGCCTTTGTGGTACATTAGATGGTGATCCTTTAAGAGAAGCAGTCACCAGAGCTGGGCAAGGCCCACAGAAGCCCCCTCTCTGTTAATCCTCATTCCTGCTCAGCGGATGTTATTTTGTGGCAGAAATGTAAAGTGCTGATTTGGATCCAAATGCCTGAGATGAGGCTTGTTGTCACCCAGCTCATGGTGCTTATGCATTCTATCCTGGGGAGAAGGCTCTGCATGACTGTCCAGCAGAGCGCTCTGCTCAGCCCTCCCCTGGGAACATTCACCAACGAAGCCACCTCTCAGTGCCAAACAACTGACCTGGCTTTCTTTGCTGATTAATTTATCACACTGGGATTTCTATAAGGGTTTCTGATGTTATGACCACACCTGTGTAACAGAACTGCCCGTAGGCTCAGGCACGTGGCCCTTCCCCTTCCTGCCAGCAGGATGCAAGGTGGGAAAATGAAGCCTTTTTTGAAACCTTTGTCAGCTTTTCATTTCCATTATTTAAGAAAGCATGCTTTTAGTTGAAGGACTCAGGACTAGTTTCTTCTCTACGTGTCATGCATTGATTCCCTAGACTGCTAGGACGTTTTCCCCTCAATTTTTTAGCTTATGAATAGATTGCACATGGCAGAAATGTTTTCCTTCACAGTTTGTACGTGGGGTTTTTTGACTGGTGTGCGTGAGACATTTGTGCCAAGGGCTAACGTGGTGAGGAGCTGTGAGTGTGGTGGGTGTTCTGGCATTGCATGGGAACGGGCAGGGAGCCCAGGCACACTGGTTTGGTTTACTTAAGAGCTAATTTGTTTTGATTTTTTTTTTTAATTGTTTTCCTATTTCTTCAAGGAATTCTGCAACCTTCAAGTCATTTGAAGATAGAGTTGGGACCATAAAGGTAACTATCTGCTTTGCCTTGTACAGTGTGAAGCCTTAAGCAGAAATTTTGATTTCCATAGTGTTCTGTAAACTGCTGTTGAGGCAAATGGCTTCTCAGATGCGGAGTCTTTGCTGTACGGTAGGTGACCTTGACGAGGGAGATTGGCTTGGTAATCTCAGTACTGGTTTCTTGTTATCCTAACTAGCTTCTCTCCTTTCAGTCCAGAGTGGTGGGCAGCAGGGAAAACAGCACTGATGGCCTCCAGTCCCCCTCAGCTGGAGACAAGCCCCCCCAGGACAACGCTCCTTTCTAGACCTGCAGTGTGGCTTTGCACAGCTGTGCACGACCCCAAGAGCAAGCCTCCTCCCTCCCAAATCTTCACAACAGCGACAACATTCAAATCCATGAAGGGGCTGAGAGCCAGTCTGGAGAGATCCATAACTCATTCATAGACACTGCTGCTGGATCTAAGTGAAATAAAGAGAATGCAAAGTTTTGTACACAGATAATATTTTACACTAAAGTTTGTAGATGAATTGTATCACTGTGCTATCCTTTTGGGAGAGCACTGAAGATGGAGTTTCCCTAAAGTAGCTCAGAAATGCCACTGGTGTAGAAAAAAGCGTTTTTCCACTTCTGTTGTCTCTTGGAACAGTTAAATTGCCATGTGCAGTGTGAGGAGGGCAGTTAGAGGAGAAACCAAGAGGAGGGGCATCTTAGCTTCAGCTTCTGGCTGTGTTCTCTGTTCAGGGCTTGCCATGCAGTTACTCCCTGATCTCCCAGGCTTCTCCTATTACTGCTTCCTCTGGTTCTCATTGGAGCAGTCTGTTAAATGGGGCAAACGCTTGTTTTTCTGGGCTTCCAAGAGGGAAACTTCACTTAGCAGCTGCCTCGATATTACACTAATGCTCTAGCTTTAACAAAACTTAAGATCTTTATTTTTAAATGCAATGAACTTTAAAGAAATAAAGCTTAACAACAGCAAAAAAAGCTTTGGCATCGTATTGGGGAAATGCTCCCTTGGACTCTGAAACTGAATTGCAAGCCTTACATCACCTTATGCTTTACTTGTTTATGTTTGGTTTTTTTTCTATAGAGAAGACTATAAGGATTATAAAGCTGGATATTGAGCACTGGAGTTTTGCATCATTCAGTAGTAGCAGCATGCTTGTGAGCCAGTTTTTGTGTAAACGTTCAGTGGTGCACTCTATTGCCCTGTGTATAAAACTTGCTTCTCCCTTCTCAGCTTTTGTTCTTGGAGGAAAAGAAGTCTGAAGGCTGCTAGCAGCAGGGCCAGGTTTAAAAAGGACAAAGCTGTTGCTAGCAGTACTATGCTATACTGGAAGGACTCTGCTCTCTGTGGGCCTCTCCGTCTGGTGCATCTGCCTGTGACTGTGTGGGTTTTTCAGCTGAAAGCCCCAGCTGCAACCTTGGTTTACAAAACCAGCAGAAAGTCACAGAGCTCACTGGTTCCCCGAGCAGATGGTTTGCTCTTTTGATGCCCAGCTTCATAGCTTGGGAGCTGATTAGTTGTGAGTTGTCTTACAGAGGCCTGAGCTTATTCTAGGCAATGCACCTCCGTATAGAGTGAGCAATTCCGTGCCTTAGAGGCCAAGTGGGACTTATTCAGGTCTTTAGGCTTGCCTATGTACATATCTGGTAGCTTTAGTGGTTTATCACCCCGAAGGGACTGGGCTGCCTGGCTCTTCCTTAGAGAAGCAAGTTTTGACACTTTTCTGCTGATTAATCCCCACGTTCCCCACCCCTGCTCCCCTCCTGATGGGGACCCTGAGTGTGAGTAGCAGCGGATGTGCTGGCAGTAGGAGTGGAGTGTCCCAGCCTGCCCTGTTTGACCAAGGCTGGCCTCTGTGCGAGGAGCGGTGAGACGGGCGCTGCTGGAGATTGGGTCTGGAACTGTTTCTCTGCACAGATCAATTCTGAGGAATCTTGTCAATAAAGCATTCCTTTGGGAGAAAACGGGGTGAGTTGTTTTATTTCTTGTAATGCTACTGGTCTGTTTTTAGGTGTGCACTGTGAACTTGGCAGGGAAGTCCTGGCCTCCTGCGGAGATGAGGCACGGAGCATCCCTCTGCCTTGCCTGCATCTCATGGAGCAATGCATTAAGAAGTGTTTATGCTGATTTTCAAGTGGCAGGCCCACATTTGCACCAGGTGATGTCACATTGCTCCCTTTTCTACCCGTGCCTCGGGCTTCCCGAGTAGTGAGCAGCAGGAGCTGGGGGAATGTAAGGTGGAGAAGCAGCAACTGCGGTGCTGGCTCACGTGCTGGAGACCGCAGGGAATCAATCAGCAGGTTGGAAGGTCCGGCAGTTCTTTCTGATTGAAACGGTCCCCGTGGAGGCGAAGTGACGGCTGTGTGAGTTGGGCTGGGAGCCGCTCTTAGGCTTAGAAGGGCAGCAGAGGGAGCCCCGCTGCCCCCGTGGCTCATGCACGGTGTAGGACAGCGTTTGAGAAAGCTCGTTGCGCGTCTCTCAGGCCACTTGAGGCATCAGAAGGAAACCGTGCTGCTTTGCAGGGGCTGGGTAACACCCGCACCTAAATACAAGGTGGTTTGCAGGGAGCACGAGATGGAGAGGCTTTGAGTAGAGGGTTGGAGGCTGCAGGGAACGGGGTCGTTCTGTCCGACGGGGCAGCACAGAGCAGATGAACAGCAAAGCCGAGAAGCAGCCAGTTACAAAAAGTACCCGGCGGGGCTTCGTGCTTCGGCTTACAGAGAGCGTAATAAGCACTTCGCACAGCCCTCCCTGGTGGTCTAGTGGTTAGGATTCGGCGCTCTCACCGCCGCGGCCCGGGTTCGATTCCCGGTCAGGGAAGATGCCTTTTGCCACTCCCTCTCCGTAGGGGCCACTTTTCCCTCTCGGGTCAGCAATAGGGCGCGTCCCTCTGCGCGCAGCCCCGCCTTCCACCCCCTCCATCCCGCGCTAACTCTCCGCGCGCTCCACCGCGTCCGCGCGCGCTCCCGGCAGGGAGAGGCGGGGCTCCGCGTGCTCGCGCGGCGACAAGTGGGCGGGGCAGCGCGCGCAGGCGCCTTACATGCTGCGCGCCGCGCAGGCCCCTCCTCCGCCCGCCCGTGCTCAGCGTCGCCGGGTCCCGGTGCTGCGGAGCGCTGTGGGCGCCGCGCCGCCAGCCGCAGCCGCCGGGCCGTGTCCTGCCCCGCCCCCCCCCGGGGCTGCGCGGCCCCAGCTGCCTGCCAGTCCGCCCTCCCGCGGGGCGCAGGTGAGCGCCGGGCCGATCGGGCCTCGCTTCGTAGCGCTGGGCCCGACCCGAGGTGGGGGTGGGGGGGGGTTGAGGCGTAAGCTGTACGGGCGCCGGGCTGAGGCCCAAACGGAGGCTGTGCCCCGGGGAGGTGGGGCCTGAAGGGCCGTGCGGGGCCGAGGAAGATGGGTCTTCAATAGAGGCTGTGGGGCCGGAGGGGGGGGGGACGACGGAGCCTCGAAGGGCCGCCGTGGGGCTGAGGGAGCGGGCGGGAAGAGCCCTGGGCTGCGTGGGGATGAATGGAGGCCGTGGGGCTGAGGGGAAGCGGCCTGAAGGGGCTGTGACGGAACGGGGATGGCTGGGGGAGGCGGGCCGGCGGGCAGCGGCGGGGCCCAGTGGGATGTTGGCAGTGCATCTCCGTGCTGCCGCTCCGTGATGGGCCGGGGTGTCCCGGGGGGCAGCGAGCCGCCGCGATTAGTGAAGCATCCCTTCGTTATGCGGGGCTGGGGAAAAAAAGCATCACCGTTACGGGCGTCGTGGCTCTTTCCGTGGGAACCTCGTGCTCGGGGGGGTGGAAATCCCGTCCTCCCGCTGCCTGCGCGCGCGTTGCTTTGCTGGGGAAGCGGCGGTGTTGGGGTGTGGGGCTGCAGAGACCCCCAGAACACAGCCGAGGGCCTGGAGAGGTGAATTCTGAATGCAGAGTGTTTGTGTTACGGGTGAGCAGAGATCGAGGATCGCTCGGGGGATCTCTGTGCTTCCCCTTCCTTACGTGGTTCCCTGTGATGTTTTACATGTAATTTGCGACTGCTTGGTGACGATGCCATTAACGAATGACGTATTGCCAGAAAGCCTTTCCAGTCAGAAAGCTGCGGACGCAGCGTAATTCCCTTTATTTGGGCGGTGTTGGAATTAAGGATTCCGGTCAGGATGCTGTGGGGATGCACCATAGAACCAGGAGCAGCAGAGGGATGAGGCAGCGCTCTGCCTTTGTGCTCATCCCTCATCAACACCTCTCTGCTGGCTGACACAATGCTGCTGACTTCACTGCCGGGTGCAGCACGATGCCGTGGAGCTTCCTGCTTGGGAAGGGAGGTGAGGGCCAGACCTGAGCAGCAAAGCAGGCAGCGTTATCTCTGGGTTTGCTTTTATGGAGGTGTTAATGTGGGAGATGCTGCTGGGTGTGCTGAATAGCCACTCTGCAGTACAGCTGTCAGAAGGCCATGTGTTCATGCATGCAGTGCACTGGTGTGCAGTAGTTCTGATGTCCTCATGTGGGTCCTGTTGGCCACGTGTGTGTGGGAGCTGCAGTTCCAGCACAAGGATTGGGAAGTTTTATGTTGGTTTTGGGCTGGGCCTTGCTGTTGGCTTCTGGTAGAAAACGGGTCAGGTCCTGCATAAGGTGGCTGAGGAGTAGGTGCCAAATTCAATTGCACTAATGAATTGCTTCTAATAATTTAAGTACGGTGCGCGTTGGGAGGGAGGAAAGAGAGGGATTGCCCAGGTTGGACTGGAAGAGAAATTGATTGCAGAGTGGACTGAAAGAGCATTTTTCCTGTGGTGCCCAAAGGACTTCAGGACTTCTGGCAGTGCTGGCGTTGCAGGGGCTGCTCTGGGATAACTCAGTGCTGGGAGGTGAGACGTTCTGCAAACAAAAAGGAGTTTGTTTCCTTCCCTCCCTCCTTTGTGTCATCCATGGCATTTCAGTGGAAGCAGAGATGCTGCAGCACTGTCTTTTTGCTCCCAAATTGTTGCTGTGTTGCGCTGAAGAACTGCAGGCACTAGGTCCAGAGCAGCAATAAAAACCCCAGTCAGGTCCAGAGCTCACTGATAATCTGAGGGCACAAAAAGTAGAAACCTGCACAGCTCTGTTTGTTTTCCCCTTTCTGAGTCTTTGAAATTTTGGCTGTATTTCAAATGAAAATACTCTTTTCCCTTCCATCTGTCGTTGCTCCTCTTACAGGACTTTCTGTTACTGTGATGGCAGTCATATTCCAGCAATTGTGTTTATGCTCAGAAATTTTTTGTGATCTCATATTGTTTCTGTGCCACCGTCTGAGTGCATGGCACGCAACGCAAGGCTTGGCTGCTCCAGGTTTGCTCCCAGTTTGCTCCTCCTGAGTTACAGGGCTGCTTTCCTTTCGACGCCGACCTGACTGTGCCTGTGACAGGGGAGGCTGCAGCTCAGCCAGGTGTGACTGCAGCACGTCATGGGGCTGAGTGATGGAAGAGAATCGGGTGACAAACTGCATCTCTTCTGTAGAACATTGATCTGCTGATCCTGGGGGCTCGGTGCAACACATGGGTTCTTTTAGGAGGCCCCAGAGTTACTGCTGGGAAAAGATGCGTTCAGTTTGACAGACACTGAGCACTGAGCGGCACGAAGCGCAGCAACGTTCAGCCTGGGCAATAGGAGATGTCACTTCTCTGTAATAACCGCCCCCCTCGGTCTTCTTTCTTGCCTGCCAAAGTTCCTGATTTCTGCACGCCCTGAGTTCATCCCCACAGCGCTCAGAAATTGCTCCACACACTGTTTGCTAACTTACAAAAGCCACACAGATGGAATCAGCAGAGGTGCACGGCTGCAGCTACCCAAGCACACGGCGTGGTTTGGGGGACAGGACAGCGATGGGGGCAGCCTCATGTCTGCTCCTGGCCCTGCGATGGGATGGCAGCTGCACAGAGCCCCTCAGATGTTGCACCCGGTGTCTCCTCCAGCTGTGCTATAGATGCAAATCCCTCTGCCCCATTTCCTGCCCCTTATCTTAAAACCATGCTTCTTCCCGTGACTTCGTGCCGTTGGCATCTTCTGCACAAAGCCTCTTGCTGTTAAGAATTATCTCCCAGTGATGTGATTTCCACTCTTCCTTCCTTGCTGTTATGAGGCTGCTTTAATGCATGGTTGTACAAACTGCTGTTTAATGGTAACCCTGTAAGGACTGGGAGAGCTTAACCACTGCACTGTGAGGACAGCACTGCTTGAACAGCACTCAGCACCACGGAGCTGAAGCATCAGCTACAGAAAGCAGGCAGGTTCCTGGCTTTGCTCTGTTACTTCAAGTGGGGAAAAAAAAGTTTATAAAATGCATGCATGTTTAGGTGCTGTGCTTATAATCCCATTTGCACCACTGTAGGTGCATCTATGCTCTATGTAGGAGGGGCTTTTCCTTGCATGCTGGCTGTGCAGGATGAGGCCACAGAATGAGCCAGGTATTGGGAATGGGCAGAACAAGCACCTCTCAGTTTCCTTATTATTTCTAAATGATGGGCTCGTGTCTTTATTTATGTAGGCTAGGCTGAGTGGGGCTGTGAGGACGTGGCTCATCTCATGGATTGCGGATGGGATGTTTGCAGGGTGAGATAACAGCAGGAGCCATCAGCACGCTGCCTGTAGGAGGGAGGTAGTGTAAAATAAATCTTTCTGTTGATGAAATGGCTCTGTATAATTAGAAAATACCAACGAGTTTATCCCCCGTGAGAAAGTGTCCATTCAGATGAAGGCCTCTTGGCCAACCGCTGGGCTTCGTTTTGGAGCCAGATGAACCCAGCAGAGGCAGTGAGCTGAGCACAGACTGGCACAGATCTGCATTATGAGGTGCCCCCACAGCACCAACCAGGTGTCTCCAGGGAAGGAATGGCGCTGTGTTTTCCAGCCATGGCATTACGTAGAAGTTTGGGTTGTGGAGGCAGCGCTGGGCAGTTCAGGTTTCATAACAAAAATCTTTTCTTAACCTCCTTTATGGTGATAGAATCACCAACTGCCTTCAGTTGGAAGGGGCCTTAAGGTTTTCATGTCTAACTCTGGAAGATGGCGCAGCCACGGTGCTTCTTTGCCTTTGTTTCTTTGGTCTAATAAAGAAGGCCTGTGCTTTCTGCTTGTCACAGGGTGACATGAGCACATCCATTTCTCTTGGCAGCTTCTTTGAGAAGTGAAATGGGGAAACGATGGCATCTCCTCCTGGTGCATCAGCAGAAGAGGGGACGTGCAGCTGGCAGGAGGAGGTGCTTGACCTTTCCACTTGGCTAAAGGCAAAGCCTTTGGGATGGAAGCGCTCACGAGTGGGGGTACGTGTGACAGGCACTCCTCTCCTTGGGCAGGGAAGGCCCCGTTGGATGCATGAGATAAAAGTGCGTGGAGAGAAATTAAGCTGCTTTCTTTCTGTCTAGATTGGGAAGGGAGATGGTGTAGTTACCTGCAAAGGAGGAAAAAATGGGATCCAACTTCAGAGAGTGCTTCCATGGGTTCCTAGCGCTGTGCAGAGGCACTCCAGCTGCTCTTGCGAGTGCCATGGCTGGGGATGTTTGGATCTGGGAGCTCAGCTGTGTACGTTCTGCTGTCTGCTTCTGCTTTGTCTGTGTTTTTACTTGTCACTTTAATAGGAAGGTTGGTGTGTTTGGTTGGAGCGGTTGTGGGATAACGTTGGTCCCTGCTCTCCTGCTCCCACGGCGCCTCTCCATCTGCCCCCACGAACGACAGCAGCAGGGTCATCGGATCAGTGTGATCACAGTCAGTAAGGCTGGGAAAGGCCACGAAGATCAGGTGCTGCTGTTTGTAGGAGAGCAGTGCTTTGCCCTGTGGGTTGCAGCGCACTCACATGCGATGAGAAGTCGGTGATTCAAGCACTGCAGAGGTTTTTTAATAGAGAACCAAGGGTGATGAGAAGGTGGGCAGGCAGAACTGCTGGTTTCCCTTAGACTTTAACACAGCTGAGTAAGCAGATGCAGTTGTTTTCTATATAGCCATGTGATAATTGTGACACTTGCGCGCTGCCATATAAACGACTGTAGTGCCATAAACAATAATGTTTTACCAAAGGAACCCCAAATAGGGAAGGCACAAAGAATCCAATAAGTAGCAATGACTGTAGGTGAGGAGGGGGGATGGAAGATGGGAATCTGATGCTTTGGTGTGGATCCGGTTCAGGAGGGTGTTTGGAACTCACTCTTGTGTAAGTACAAGGTCACAGGTTTTTGTAACAGGTCGGCCCTCAGACTTGCATGGCTGAATTTTAATCTGCTAAGCTAATTAGGGGAACAAGACTGGTATCACTGCCCTTAAGTTTGTTACAAGTTTCAGTGTAGCCCCAGGGTTGTTAAGGGTGGATGCTGTCTCTGCTCAGGCTGGGAGGCAGTGGGGAAGTGGGGCTTGCTGCCAGAAGGGGCCATCTGCAGCTGGCTGTAGTATGGCGTGGTGAGCAGCTTTAGATGTTATTCTTTGATTACCTGTAAGTGTGCGTAAGGTGTGGGGCTGGGGGCAGGCAGTTCTGTCCTGAGATTGTTGGATAATAGCAGCTCTGGGAGAGGTGGGAGCAGACAGAGGCAGGCGTTCAGGTCTGAGTGTTGGCTCACTGCTGTAAGGAGCAGCGACTGTCTGACTCGCATCCAAATCTGTGGGACAGATGAGGTTAGAGGAGCTGGTTCTGGGGCACTGAGACACTTGGAAGAACAGGCAACTTTCCCAAGCGTGTCCCTTCGTTTGTGTGACAACCCTTCTTGCCGTGCCTTCAATCCATTGCTGATCTCAGTTTGTGTTCAGGTGGCCTTCCTGTCTGTCGGCTGAGAAGTCAGCCTCCTTTCCTCTTTTCTCCTGATCCTCACATGTAAGAGGCAGGGATTACACAAGGAATCGATGGTTTGTAGATCATTTCTCCTCTTACCTGCACGCGTCCTGCAGCAACTGGTGCAGCTGTGCCTCGACCACTGGAAGGGCTGCCTGCTGCTTTGTGCTGCTGGATCCTCTCCGGTTCCATTCCTTGTATGCTAAAGTGAGACTTGGTTCTTCAGCTGCAGCTTGCAGTCCCTCACATCAGCTAAGCTCCTTTAGCAGTCTCTCTCTAACAACATTACAGATTACCGAGACTTAAAAAACACACTTCTCTTGTTTTAAGTACAGCTATTTCACCAATGCCTAAGGTGCAGAAGGCTGGAGTCTGGAGCAGATAGCAGTTGTTATGGTTTCTGTGCTCAGAGCTGCCTCGTTTTAGCTGTGTGTTTGTCTTTGGTGTAGTAGGAGGCTTGGGAACGGAGGCTGAAGCTACAGATAGAAGCACTCAGCCCCTGGGTCTGCACCTTAAAGTATTTGCACCTTCATCTGACAGCCCATCACGTCTGAATATGTGCCACCATGGAGATTTACTACAAAGCATTTTGGGCAACAGAAATAATCTTGACTTTCTTTGGGACTTCTGTCACAGGGCAGTGTGTGATTGCGAGCATCCTGGCGGTGCACAGAGCTCAGGATGTGCTCCCTGCTGCCAGCTGTGAGCCTGTAACAGCTCCCAGAACCTGATGGCCTCAGTGCTGATCTGCTTTAAGTTCAGCTGATGGGATGACAACTTTGCTACAGGTGCTCAGCAGGAGTTAGTGAAAAAGTGATTTATTTTTGTTCTGTCTTTTGTAGGAGATCCTGTTCCAGAGGGGTGTGGAGGCAGCTACTGCTTGTCTTAGAATAGGCAAACTAGGTACCAGGTGAGTGCTGTAGTTTTGGATTTCTTATAGCTTAAAAATAAAACCCACTTATTTACATGCAGTGTAATGCTGAGGAAACAACACTCAAAGTTTCTTAGAGAATTCTCTCTGCTCATGAAGCCAAAATTAAAAGTTTTAGTCCTGCCTTTGGCCGCCTGACCTGCTGTCATCCTTGGTGCTGGCGCTCACTGGATGCTCTATGATGTCACAGGACTGGATGGTCTGTGAGTATTAATTCCCTAGAATGGCAGGGAACTTCCCATTTCTCTTTGCTGTCATTGCAGTTTGCTATTTTTCTTACTTAAACTCAGGTTATAAAAGGGCCCAGCTTACCACTGATGTCTGTCAGATGTTAAGGCCAGTTTTCAGATCACCAATCAGGTCCAACCTAAATCTCTCTGTTGAGATGGCACCCATGACCCCGTTGTGGTTGTGCTGCAGGTGTGTTTCCTGTCACAGTTGCCTGATGCAGGCTGTGCTGGTACACAGATGGTTAAAAGCTGCTGTTTAATCCAGGGGATTACCTTTCTTCAGAGCCTTCTGAGAGAAACCTCTTGAGGGAATCCTGCTTGCTTAGAGCATACAGCAGATGGTTTGTTACTGGATGCAGCCCTCCTTAAAAACACAGAGCAGCTTTCGGTGCTGTGAATGAGAGCCACTTGTGAAAGCAGTGGGACAGGTAATATCCTGTTTTATGGAGTGTTCTGAATGCAGAAAGCTTGCAGCTTTATTGTATTTCTAATCCTGTTCCATGTTTGAAGAGCCAAAGGTTACCTTCATTGTAATAAGGCCGTTCTGTTCCTTTAAATAACAAGTTTCCCAGATGAATTCCAGTTAGCACCTTGTCTTCTGTTCTTCTGCCTGTGCCCTTTTCATTCTGGCACTGAAAATGCAGGCATCCCGTTGCACTGACCCCCCAGGTACCCTGAACTTCTCAGATGGAAGTGATTAAAAACTGCAGCGGTAGGAAATGTTACTCCTGTGTCTCCCTTTATTCTTGACAGGCAGCCTGCAGACTGACAGACACAGCTGGATCGAGCTGAATTTGTTTTTGCCAAACCCATTGGCCCAGTTTTACTGTGGAGGTTTGATTAATGAACACAGGGACTGTACCTGTGACCTGCAGCATCTGTGCACCCAGGGCATGTTGGGCTGACGAGGAAGGAAGCTCGTTAGGCCTAAATGGAGCAACAGACTTCTAGGTAGCACCACAGTGAGGTGGTGGAGAAGCCTCCCTGGGCTGGATGCTGCTGGGTATGGCAGGAGCTACCTGGGAGAATTCCCAGGATGGGTGTCAGGAAGGGGAGGTGGTTTTGGCCATGGGTGCAAGAGGCAGTGCAGGGCAGCTGTGCACTGTGATTAGTAGATTACCAGCTCCACGTCAGGATCAGCAGTCTTTGACCTCAGCACTGGGGCTGCTTAGGTAGAGGGGGCAGGGAGGCTGCTGGTGTGAGAAGCTGCTCCCTGAGGGCTATGCCTCCTGTGGGTGCCCTATTTCTTAGTAAGTTTCCTCTCCTCTTCTGTGGGTTGTTTTCAGCAGCTTTATGCTGTGTTATTAAAAGAAAAAGACATTATTAACCTTCCGGATTTTGCATATATTTCAGTGTTATCGTCATTATTAATTAATCAGCTTCCTTATTACGTAGCATTTCATTAAACTTACCAGAGCTGTCAATAACTTCTCGAAGGAAATTAGATGAGAGTTTACGAGTTCAGCAGGTGCATTCCAGTGAAAGAAAGTGGCCGCAGGTATCAGTGTTAAACTGATTTAAAGCTGCTACACCTGGGCAGTGACTGGTAGGCTCAGAGATGAGCAGGGAGCTGTGCTGCCTGTCTGTGCCCCTTGGTCACCCTGTCCAAGAAGGATGAGAGCTGTGTGTTGGCAGAAACAGAACTGGTATTTTTGTGAAGCGTATCAGTGCTCTGAGAACATGTAAAGAACAGAGGAGTGAAACAAGCAAGGCCTGAGGGTAGCTCTTGGAAGTTAGCCTTTTGAAACCCGAAGTTATTAGCTTTATTATATAAGATAAAGGGTTAAATTAGAAAAGTCTGGTGCTTTAAATATCTTTTTCAAAGTCTGTATAATCTGGTGTGGGCTAACTGTAATGACATAATCCAAAAATAGCCAATAGTCTTCCCTCCAATGCTCATCCTTGCTGCAGTTCTGCAGCTAAAGAATGGCAAATGCTAAGCTGCTAAGGATGTTAGAGGACATAACCATGCCTGCCTGTGGCTCAGGGGACACCTCGAGGGTCTTGCATGTCTGATTGTAGAGCAGGAGGTTAAGTTCCAGCAGGAGGGTTTATCTAGCATGTATATTAAATGTTTGGTTCACAGCTTGATGTTGTTACAGGGGAGATTGCCTCCTCCCAAAGCAGCCAGGTGTTCTCTCTCTCTCTCAGAGCAGCATTGGCCTAGGTCTGCTGGATTTTGGCTAACAGATTCTGCTATGCCTGGTTTCAGTGATAAGATTTGGGTTTTTGGAGGTGGTTGTGGTTTTTCTTTTAATGTATGGAATGCATGCAATGGAGAATGCAAATAAAAGCCCAGGTTAAGGAGTTGGAACTTTGAGTTCACCTCTGCGGTGCAGAAGGCAGCTCCACCTGACAGCAGCCTGTTGTCCATTATTCATGTAGGTGTTATTGGGAGTGAATAACAGTGAGACTGAGAAAGTGCAATAGCAACAGGGATGTGTGTGATCCTTACAGCTGGACCTCAGCTGTTGATTTTGAGTTTGTTTCTTTTAAAGAGTGGAGCTGAGTACATACAGCAGTGACTGGGCTGTGTGCTCTGTGCTGGGAACTGTTGCTTTTGCTGAGAATTCCCTGATTTTTTTTGGCAACCTTTATACTTCCACGTGTGTTAAGAAGCCTTTTCTCTTCAAAGCCCATTAAGACCTAAAATGTGAATTTTCACATAAGTTTCTTACCCCAAAGCCTCCAGTTTCAGGGCTGATTTGTTCAAGGCCTGTGCTCTTTCTGGTTTAAGCATTTCTTGATCTCATCTTTTTCTTCTCTCCTTTTTTGGCAGGGACATTTCTGTGTTCAGGTTAGTCCAAGATGGCAGACCAGAGGCAACGCTCGCTGTCTACCTCTGGAGAGTCACTATACCACGTGCTGGGGCTGGACAAGAATGCTACTTCTGATGATATTAAAAAGTCATACAGGTAACGTTTCCAGTCTTCCAAGCATCACCCGATAAAACCAATATCTTGAGGTGCTCAGCAGATGAGGTGTTTATATATAGGCTCCAGTTGGTTTATTTAAAATCTGTGTGAGAAAAGCACGCAAGAAAACAGAGGAGAAACGTGGTTTGCTTTAACAGAAGTTGCATGGAGTTGCATGTCACTGTCACTGACAGCATCTGTGTGTCAGAGCTGGGGCAGATGACAGCAAGGATTTAACAGGTGAAATTCTCCACTGTGCCGCGTGGCTCTGAAAACTCTCCAGATGAAATTGAGCAAAGCCGTAGCTCTGCCACCAGAATGCAGTTCTCCCTTTGTGTTGTGCAGCTCTGTGTGTGGTTTAGAGACCACAGGTGGGCAGTCCTGCACTTCTGTCCATCATTTCGAGTTCTGGCACGGCGATGTGTAGATTAAAGATGTAAATAAGAGTGAAAACTGGGTATCAGCAGTGATTTCTTTTCTAAAGCCACGTTCCAAATGTCTTTTGACATCTTGAAAATGTCCGTGGAGTTCTTTTTAAAAGAACATTTTTTCATAACCCTTTTTCTTAGTCACACAGAACGGTTCCCCGCTAATTAAATGAACAACAAACCATCCTCACCTCCTTCCTACCTTCCCTCCAAACCTGCCTGCATGCAATCTGTTCTTTGCTGCAGGAGGGAGCTGCAGCCATGCTGGGACTACCTGGGCAGTGGCA
The DNA here is from genome assembly GCF_026119805.1 of Tympanuchus pallidicinctus. Lineage (NCBI taxonomy): Eukaryota > Metazoa > Chordata > Aves > Galliformes > Phasianidae > Tympanuchus > Tympanuchus pallidicinctus. The sequence continues at coordinate 4,388,853 of NW_026294722.1, forward strand.
GCGTGCTTCACATCACACTAGGTGTCAGCAGTCATCTTCACTTGAGGTTGCTCCTTTCAGAAGTTTTGTTTTAATCTTCAGTGTTTACCAAAGCTTTTCCCTTTCAAAGCCACTTTTTATGCCACCAGCAATGACTTAGTGAAACGTGTGAATAAACTGGTCCAGAATTATCTGTGTCTTCCCCAAGTCCTCCAGTGCACATTTGGGGCAATCATCTTCTGGCACAATGGACTGAAAAGCACTTTGACCTCATGGGGGGGAAACCTAGAAGACTTTCTCCTAGGGGAGAAGGGCACAGCTGGATTCAAGGGGGATTCAAGAGCTGCCTCATTCACACCTGGAGCTTCATCTAATCCTGTTGCCTCTTCTGCTCTTTTAGTGGCCACTTCTTGTTTTCATTCCATTTGATCTGGAATGTCCTTTGCTGGCCTGTGGGATCAGTGGGTATGCAGGAAATGTGACATGAAAAGTGTTTCTCTATCACAACCTGGTAGTAGTTAGGTCCTCTTTAAGTTGACATACCCTCCCTCTCATTATGAAAACTGGTTATCTCAGTCTTCTCTGATCCAGTGGCACCATTGGCAGCCCTGAATAATGTTAGCTTCCCAAGCAGCATAATTTACAGCCTACAAATGTTTCAAGTGCAGCTCACTTTACTGTTTGAGTGCTGTGGTGTTTGTGTGCACCCAAAGCTGTGCTTGCACAAGTCCTTACTGTACATTTATCTGAATATGTTCCTCCTGAGGAGCTGTGGTGTGTAAATGTCTGCAGGCTCTCGGTGTGGCTGTCAGACAGGGGGCTCTGATGGTACATCCCTGCTGGTCACCTGCCATTTTTGGTGCTGCAGAACTATTAGAACTATCATTCTGAATCATTTTTCTCCTTCGAAGCACAAATGACTCAAACTGCAATCGTGCAGTCAGGAGATGCCTGGCCAGAACTGATTTCTTCTATTGCTTGGGCTGCGTCTGAATTTGCAAATTTATCAGTGCTTAATCTGAGTTTTTGTGCTGTATTCAGTGATCTCTGGGGACTGCAAACTGCTGTCATGTAGTTGAAAGAGATCTAGAATGATGTGGGGAGGTACGTTGTGATTTCCTGAAGCTGGTTCTGTTCTAGCCAGCCTTGCACTGAAGTGCCTCGTACCTGCAAAGCAACTGGTGAATTAACCACAAGTGCTTCTGTTCTATTTTTGTGTTGAGATGCTGTAGATGAGTTGTAGCTTCTCTTTGTTCTTTGATGCTGTATCTGAGACTTGTGGTGTGTTTCTTTTCTGTTAGCTTGGCCTTTGCTTTAGCAGGAGCAAAACTTGCTGGTGGAAATTGCTGGAGCTGAGGGGCAAAGTGCTTTCTTCTTGTCTTCAGTATCCTAATTTTTTTCACTGGATTTCCAAGGATCCTGTCCAACACTCTGAAGTCAGTACTGTGAGTAAAGCTGGACAGTGCTGTAGCATTTTGGAATCAACAGGGAAGTGAATGAGAAATGAACAGACTGTCCTTGGAGAGAGATTCTCAGTGGCACTTGGAAGTTTCCCTTCAGTGACAAGCAGCGGAACTGAAAAAACCCAACAAAACGAAACCAGGAACCCAAATCCCAGCATCTAATCTACAATCTCTTTTTTGCTTTTGGCAGGAAACTCGCACTGAAATACCATCCTGATAAAAACCCTGATAATCCAGAGGCAGCAGAAAAATTTAAAGAGATCAATAATGCACATGCAATATTGACCGATGCGACAAAGAGAAACATTTATGATAAATATGGCTCCCTGGGTCTGTATGTAGCAGAGCAGTTTGGAGAAGAAAATGTGAACACGTACTTCGTGCTGTCTAGCTGGTGGGCAAAGGTAAATTGAAGCACAAGGAGAAATGGTTCTGGATTGGCATTTAAAGTGCTTCAAGGACTCCTTCTGAAAACTGTGTGTTCTCACTTGTGGAATTTGCTTTCTGTCTCCTACAGGCCTTGTTCGTGTTCTGTGGGCTCATCACAGGCTGCTACTGCTGCTGCTGTCTGTGTTGCTGCTGTAATTGCTGCTGTGGGAAGTGTAAACCTAAACCTCCTGAAGGCGAGGAGCAGGAGTACTACGTCTCTCCAGAGGACTTGGAGGCACAGTTGCAGTCAGATGAAAGGGGTAAGCAGTGCAGCTGCGAGGTTTGTAGGACTGTAAACCTCTGGTGTTCAGTGTGTCAGTCCCTGACTGAGGGCTCAGTGTGCTGTGTGAGGGGCAGTGCCTGTTCTGTAGGCAGATCAGCACAGGTCCCTGTGGGGGAGTCACTGTAGCACAAGAGTTGAAACAGTTGTGTGGGTGACTGGCACCAGAAATTCAGTTGCTGAAAACTCCCCTGAACCTGGTGAGGTCAGCTTCAGGGAAATGGGTGTTGTGGTTTAAAACCCAGCTGCAGGTAAATGCTTTGCAGCCATTTGCTCGCTCCCACCACAGCAGAATGGGGGGGGGGGGAGAATTGGAGAGCCCAAGGTTGAGATAAGGATGGGTTAATAAGAAAGAAAAAGGGGAGAAAAAGAAAAGAAGCAATAAGGACAGTGGAAATTAGCAAAGCTTATGCAGGGTGCAGTTGCTCACCCCCTGACAATGGTGTTATCAAAGCATTGCAGAGGGAGGTACCTTATGCTTACCAAAGCACACAGCACTGCTTTTTTTCCCTCTGCCTTGGCATACTAAGCCTTTTGTCTTTGCTTTTCAGAGGCCTCAGACGCACCTATTGTGATACAGCCAGCATCAGCCACAGAGACAACCCAGCTCACAGCTGACTCTCACCCTAGCTACCACACTGATGGATTTAATTAAGTTAAGGAAACACTGTAATTAGAACGGATTAAGAAAAAAAAAAAAAAAAAAAAAATACATGGCCAACTCAACACTAGAATCATGAACATTAGAAGTAGAGAATGGGGAGGGGGAAAAATTCTGCCACAGTTAGAAGGCAGCTTTCCAACCTGCTGAAAGTATTTTGTAATCCCTTCAGCCTTTTGTCACCTTTCAGTGTCGTATCTCCATGATACCTGAAGTGCTGTAGCATGCAGTATGTAAAGCAGTTTAGCTACGGTCTGATGTTTCCTTTCTCTTCCCTTGTTTTTTTTTTTGTTGTTTTTTTTTTCTTTTTTTTCTTTTTTTCTTTTTTAATAGCATGTATGGAGTTCCGTTAAATGTCTGTGGTGTAATGTATTGAGTTGTCACAGTACGTGTGATGGAGACATTCTGCATTTCAAGCAGTGGTACTGGCCTAAAATGAGACTTCAAGTTTCACAGGAGCCACCATACTTTCATACAGCCAAGCTGTCAAAGACCCTGATAAGAAAGTCCATGATTTTTATTTGGGTGCAACAAGCCAATTCTCCTATTCCTTCTTCTATTTCTGCATTGCTACCGAAGCAAGTTTACAAAGCCAAGAACCAAAAAATGCCAGTCCTGCAGAGCTAGAATTCTCTTTTAATGCTGGTTTACAGCTTCAGTGAATGCACCTTGAGAAACAAGGAGGGAGAGTTTCTTGGAACCATTAAACTGATCAGCAGCTCTTTCTGCACGAGGGTTATCTGCAGTGCTGGTGTGACCACAGAGCGTGGTTTGTCACAAAGGCAGCTGTGAATGGGTTTAGTGGTGGTGACAGTGGGACTTCAAGCACAGTTCTGTTCTGGTTTGAGTTCAGTCCTTTTCCTGAAATGCTACAGACCAAATAGTGCAGCTTCTTTGAATGCGTGAGAATCTCAAAGTGGAACTGGTTAACTGGTTTTCACTAGCAGGTGAATGGAACACAGGCAGTAGGTGACAGCATAAATGTTAATAATTGCTGTGTTTTTAATTTTTGTCTAACCACCTGAGATACTGATAGACTGGTGGGGTGTCCTGTGTTGTTCTTTAAAGTTGTGACAGTATGTTAGCCCTTTAATTTTCTCATGAGCGTCTCTGTGGAGTACTGAAATGGCTTTTTAAGAACAAAACACTTTTTATGTTGCTATTGTATGATTTGCACATTGTCCTACCTTTAGACTTGTTTACACCAGTGTTCTTCTTTCCCTCAGAACAACGGTGGGGAAACGACTGAAAAGTTTCCTGAGCTATTTTGAAGCCAAATCGTGTTTGAATACTGCTTTTGAAACAGCTGTTCATTGGGATTTAACTGTTAAATAGGCATTTTAGCTGCTGAATTGCTGGCATATTTTGTTATTAATAACCTTGGTTTGAATGATACAGGGTTGGGATCTGGAACAGCAACTCGTAAGCTTACACATGGCATGATTAGCAGTTAATTGCCTTCTTACCTTGATCACGTCTGTCTGTTTTCTATCACAATGCCTCTCCTGTCCTTTGTACCTCCATCTCCCCTCCCCTGTTGGTCACCTGTCTCTGTGGAGAGGCTTTTCACAGCCTTCCATCCCAGGTTTCATTTGAGGTCTTTCATGCTGCTCTTTTACAAGATACAGGTGTTTCTTGGGAAGGGGGGCAAAGAGCTCTGTCAGTCTGTAGGAAACAGCCAGGAAATGAGGGGGGGATCTGCTGCCAGAAAACCATCCTGAACAGATTTTCATTCCATCTCTGCATGAGCTGCACATGGCAGGGCACAGCAAGTGTGACACGAAGGCACACGAGCACTGTGAGGTGTGTGCTTGGGTACCAGCACGTTTATTGCCTGCCTGTCAGCCTGCTGCAGATAAGGGATGCTTTTGGTGCCACGTCAGGTTCCAAAGATTCCAAACACTCCTAATTTACTGACTAGATTGAAGCAGCACACTTGTTAGTGATTCCTTCCTTGCTGGTAGTCCTTCTGTCCTGAAATGCTGTGGATTACTGGAAGATGCTTCTAACTCAGAATCTCTCTCTTGGGTGGCCTTGAGGACAGCAGTGCATTATTTGGCTCCAGGTCATTATTTAATTAAAGCTTTTGTTTGACCCCTTAAAAAGGAAAGCAGTTTTAAAGCTCGAATAGCATCACGCTGGCTGTCCTTGTAGGCTTTGCCTGGTGCCACATCTCGATGTTGAGCTGCACAGCCATCTGCAGGCTTCCTCCCTCAGAGCTGGCTGGCTAAAATTGCCCTTAGAGGCTGCGTGGGTCACTTCATGTTGTTGGTAACGGAGCTGGTAGTGCTTTGAGGCCGTGTAAATGAGCGTGTTGGTGAGGTTGGGTGGGTAGAAAGAGCAGGAGGAAGTTAACCCTGCGTGTGTGTAATGCTCCCTGTGTCCATCCAGCTGTGCAGCACGGACCAGCTGTGTGGGACTGCTGACAGCAGAGCTGCTGTGTGGAGGCTGAGGTGACACCTTTGTCCGTGTTTTGCACTGCTTGAGAAAGGTGATACCCAGGATAAGGGGCTGTTGGAGTTCTGTAAGAGCTGCTGCCTTCCTTTCAGCTGTTCTGTGGGTGGTGTGTGAACGGCAAGTGAGGCCTGTCCTGTTAGTGCCAGCATGATGTGCTGGGTGCTCCAGGGGGAGCTGCGCAGGGGAATGAGGAGAAAACACATTTGTAAGTGATTTCTTTGGAATGGTTTGTTTGCCCACGTTACCCTCTGAGTTTAAAGTTATTAATGCACTTCTTCCTGAACTGTATAAGGGATGGGTGAATGCCTGCTTGGTTGTGTTGCTGTAGATAAGATATAAGAGCATCCTGGGCTCTAACGTGAGTTGCACTTCAAAATGGCCAAAAGTTAATCCCAGTGAAGACAAAGTTGTGCTGGAAATAATGGTGAACAAATGTGGTGTGGCTCGGGGTGTGGGCTGGTGGAGCTACCAGATGCAAAGCAGCAGAGCCTGGCGGGCACCAAGCCCTGCTCACTGCTCGGACACAGGATGGTTCCTTCCAAAGCTCCACCTGAGCGCTGCCACTCTCTGCTCAGCCTGTTGCCAGAATTAAAACTTGAGCTTCGATTTCTGTTGTTGTTGTAGGTCGCATCCCTGTTAGTTTGTCGTTTGTTTTGTTTTATGAGTTGCCTGAGACCTCCGTGTCAGCAGCCCAACCTCCTCCCAGTGCACAGAACCACTTGGCAGCACTTTTCCTGGCACTGCCCTGCGGCTCCTCCTCGTGCAGGACGGCCCCCAGGAGCCCCTCTGCAAGGCTGCAGGGCCCAGGAGGAGAGGGAGCTGCTGCTCTGGCTGGGGATGCCCAGCTGCACTCTCACTTGAAGCAAACAAAGGGCATTAGATGCCAGTTTCATTGAGTTAGTGACGTATGTAGGATATTCTGAATTATTTATCTGTATATAAACTGAAGTGAACCTCAGTGGCGTCCGATCCGGTGTAGATTTCTGCTGATACCACGCAGTGATGTTTTCTAGCCACGTTCCCTTTTTAGTCTTATTTTTAAATTTGTAATATTTTTAAACTGCTTTAGATATTAGTGCTCATCGTGTTGGTAATGTGTGATGCTGGGCAGGGCCGGGCTGCACACAGCCTGCAGCCGTGTGGAGGAGGTGTGAGCAGCTGCCCTGCAGCAGTGCTGTGGGATGGGTGGCTTCTCCCAGCCCTCTGTGTCGGAGCCTATAAATGCACCCGGGGGTGTCCACAGGTGGGAGCCTGGCAGAAAATACATTCCTGTCCCATTCTTAAAGTCTTGTGGTGTAGAGGGACCCACGCGTGCTTCTTCAGGCTGTGTCTCAGAGCACTGGGCTCCAGGAGAGCTGCTCTGTTCTCACATACTTGGTGCCCACGGTCTCTCCGGAGCCCTTCGGTGTCACTGACATTTCGGGCTCCTTTAGGACGTGTCGGTGCTGTGGTTCTCCCCACTCACTGCAGCTGGACGTGATGTTGAACAGGAGGTTCAGGACTGGTGGCACTGGGCAGCCCCTGCCTCGTGTTCTTAATTCCAGATGCTGTCTCTGTGCGTTAATCCTAGAATCTGAGCGCTGGTACGTAACCCCAGTGCCACTGTGTGCAGTGTAAGGTTGGTGTAAGCTTAACTTGCTTCCTCGTTTGGTGCTGCTTCTCTGTATTGTAGTGGAAATCATCTAGTAGTGTTCTGCTACACCAACAGCTGCTTATAATGCCCTGGAAGAAGTGTAACCTTAGCTGACACAGCAGCAGGAGTTGTCAGTGCCCAAGTCCTGCAGGACCTGTTCTGCTCCATGCGCTGTGCTCAGAGCTTCAGTGCTGGGACCGAAATGCTCCTTGCATTCCAGAAGGATGTGTTCTGTGCCAGAGGGAACTGCTGGGGAAGCTGTCTGTCTTTTATGTTTGCACAAGCCAAATGCCACGCATCTGGAAGACAAACTTGTGTTTGAAAATAAGATGCCAACGTTAACATGAGCAGTGGATTTCCTTGTTTCAAGGATAGACGCTGGCGACTTCTGGTGGTTTTATGTGTATGTACATGTGTAGAGGAAGCTCTTCTATAACATGGCCATTCTTCTTTGAGTGCTGTTGTCTTCTCTGCTCTCTTTCCCCCATCACCAGCAATGTGGGTGTGTTCTCGTGGTCTGTAGCAGTTGCTTACGGTGCTGTACAGCGATGGCTTCCAAACGGGGTGACCTCTGAGCTCTGCCAACGTCCCTCAGCCTGCATGACAGGAGCTGGGCTTCACCGTTCTGGCTTTGCTGTAGGGAAGGAGCTGAAACCCAGGGGCGACACTGGAAGAGCTTTGGCTCGTGCTGCTGGTGTGTGGGGTGTTTGAAAAGCGGTTGAGAGATCCACCTCTGGAGGTCACTGCACCGGGTTCTTTCCTCTTCCAGTTGTCAGCGCGTCGTACTCACAGAGCACGAGTCGGCTCACAAAGCTGTGCTGTAGGTTTTGGATTGCAGCATCGTGTGTGTATGTATGTATATATGCACATATGTACATGTTTATACACCTGGTGTGCACCCAGGCCTTGCTGCTGTTTTTCTGTGATGGTAAAACACTGAATTTGGCCCCAAGTCCTTCTCACAGACAGACAGGTTCTGTGCGTCCGGAGCTGTGCTTCCACCTTTCAGCTGCAGGGAAAACCAGATGGGATCTGTGACTGATGGGGGGAAGCGATGGAAGGCTCCTGTTGGATAAATAAACAGGTGGTACAAATGGGAGAGCTGCCTGCTTGGAGAGGGAAAAGCAGCCTTCCAGCCTGGCAGCCTTCCCTCTTTGTTGGGGTGCATGGAGACGTGAGCGTTGGCGCAGTGTGGTCTGTGGGCTCAGTCTGTAGTGCTCACAGGTGGGATTTGAAGGACTTGGAGCTGTTGCACAGCATAAAACTGAAGCTAGGTGGTGATCTGTGCAGAGGCACAGCTGGGTGCAGGGGGGGGGGATGTGTGGGGGCTGCTTGTGGGGTGGGGGGGAATCAGTGGCCGAAAGCGAAGGAAAAAAGACTGTAAAAAAAATACAAAATAAAAAAAAAAACCTACAAAAAACCCCCCCACAAAGTATAAATGCATCTGAGAAGCAATTATAATAAAGACATATATATATTTTGTTATGTTACTAAAGGACCATACTTTGAATTGTATGTAAGTAGATGTGGCTGTCGGAACCTCGTGGATTGTAACACTGGATACTACTGAGCTCCTGTACATACCTGCAGTTACAGCAGAAGGAATTATTTTATGTTTTAGCATGGTAATTTGTGTATCGTATGTCCAGATAGAAACTAAAATAAAGATTGCTAAGTTATCTGAAACCACTGTTGTAAAATAAATGTTTTCAATGCAGAATTACGTGTGGGCTTTGTTCTTTTCTGTATCTGGGATCCTGAATTGATGACGGCATGGGAGGAGGGCTGCTCTGTTCTGGATGTTCAGTTGCCTATGTGAAGTTTGCTGGGATATTTCTGTGCTCCTGAGATGGGAGTTCAGAGCTGTGTGGGGCACTGTGTGCACCCTGTGCGTGTGCTCACCCTGCTACCAGCGCTGCGTGCTGCAGCAAGGGGCTGTTGGTGCATTCCGGGTGAGCGCTTCCTGCAAACACCTTGTTTGCAACCGTAGCTGGGTTTGGTTTGGTTTGGTTTGGGGTTTTTTTAATGTGTTTGCTGTTCTTTTTTTAACCGACAGCCCGATTCTGGAGGATCGCTTCTTTATTTCCTGTTTCAAAGTGGGTGACCTCAGCTCTGCCCCTGGACGATGTGCTGAATGGGGGCAGGATCCCACAGCGCGTCCTTGCCATCCTGCCCTCCAGCCCTGTGGAAGTGAACCCACCCAGCCTCCAAAAGGCAGCTGGGGGTGAGTGCTGGGGTTGTTTGGGGGCTGAGGGGAGCAGAAGCTCAGCAGCGTGGGGTCTGGGAGCGCGTTTAAAATTGTTTTCTATCTGGGAGCCCTGGTTCTTTTGGGTTGACCGTTTCCCCTTTGTGATTTGGCCTCTTTGCTCATGGCTTTGGGGCGGCTGTCGCAGCCGTGCATTATTGCAGCTGTGTGTGATGCTCAGAGCTCTGTTCAGCACAAACCTCGGTGCTGAGCAGCAGCCCTCCTGCAGGACGGGCTCCCACCACCCCTGGGCTGTGCAGGGCTGCCTGCCGTGGCCTGCTGCTCCCATGGACCCCGTGGGCTGGGAAACACCATGCAGTGTGGAGCAGTGGGCACAGAGCAGTCACAGCTGCATGCAGCCCTGCTTTGGCTGCTTTGCGGTAAGGATGGGTTGAGCTGTTAGCTGTGTGTTCCTCACAGTTCATCACCTGAGCTTTTCGTTTCTGCCCTCATCCCCAAGCACCCCTCCCTCGTTGTCTCCCAGAGATCCCACCTGTTCCCATGCAAAAACCCCACCTTGGTGCAGGGTTCAGGTGCTCAGCCCCATTCTGATGCGCCCCAAACCCCGGCTCATCCCCCCTCTCCACGTCTGTGACCCCAAGAGGCAGAAACTGCTTTGAGATCAGTGAGGGCGCAATGCTGGGGGCTCAGTGGCGCCCGCAGCCCTTTCAGCAGCTGGAACTGGGTCCGTGTGCCCACATGTTTCAGATCCCCCTGTCCCATGGATGCCTCCTGCAGTCCCCCCGAGCCCCCCATGTCCTTTTCCCCATCCCCAGCACCACCCAGTGGGGACACTTCCATTTTTGGGGTGAAATTTGCAAGCACTGCTGCTGGACCCACGCACAGGGGTTGTGCAGTGGCACCCCCCCCCCCCCCCACACACACACACCCCTCACGTTCCTGCAGCACGAATGGGTGAGTGGTGCCCTAGGGAGCGAGATTGGAGCACATGTGGGCATCCAAAATTTGGGTCTGAGAGAGCACTTGGCACCATGGGGCTGGGGTGATCTCGGTCCCCAGCTTAGGGTGAGATGCTTCCATCCCGTCCCGTTCCCCACTCCTGCCCTGGGAATCGCCTTTGCCCCCCGCGCACGCCCGGGTGTTTTGGGACCCAGGGAAAGCCTTCCCCCCCCCCCCCCCCCCCCCCGCACGGAAAGGCGACGCCGCCACAGCGCGGGGCAGCAGCGCAGCGGGGCAGGTGCGAGGGAGACTTTAATGCGCAGCAGCAGCAGCGGGAGCACCGCGCGGGGGGGGGGTTTCCGAGGGAGGTGGGGTGGGGGTGGGGGGCGTCCCCGCTTCGCTGCTCCGGGCTTCGTCCCCTCCGTCCGTCGGGACCCCTCCCGTCACTTCCCTATACTCTGCAGCAGCAGCTTATTGCTGAGCGCCTTCTGCGCCAGTCTCTCCTCCCGGGACATCTCGAGAAACTCGCGCAAAAGGTGGAAGGTGAGGTCGAGAGAGTTGGGTTTCCCTTCTCGTCTCTTCCCTGCCTGCAGCGCACGCGGGGTTCGGGGGGGGTCCGGGCCGGGCGCTGCCCCCCGCGGTCGGCACAGTCCGTGGGGGGGGCGCGGGGCGGCCGGCTCCCAGCGGGGCTGCAGCGGGGAGCAGCTCTCCGAAGGCAGGAAGAGCAGCACGAGGACGGAGGCAGCCGAAATCATCCTGAGCCTCATCGCAGCCGCTCCGGGTCCGGGGCTGGGGGACCGGATACCTGTAAAAGAGGTCCCCGCAGCCCCCAAACCCCCCGCGTCCCCCCCAACGCTGCGGTCAGGGGGCACCCGACGGGATGAGCTCCGCCGGGGGGACCCCCCGCCCCCAAGAGTGAGAGCCCCCCACCTGCAGGCGGGATCCTTCCCCAGGAACTGGAACCGAACCCCCGCTAACGCGACCCGTCCTCCGGGAACGGGACAGCCGTGACCACCGGACGGGACCCCCCCCCCCCCCCCAGCACATGCGGGACCCCACCACCCAGACACGGGACCCTCACGTTTCAGAGGTAGGTTCATGCTTCACGTTCACGGCACTCCCGTCACAGGACGCCCCTCCCCGCCCTCCGCCCCCCAACCCCAGCGGGAACCGGACCCCCACATCCCCCAGGGGGACTCAGGACCCCTTCCCAGGAGCGGGGCTGGGTGGGAGGTTGGCGGGATGCTCACCGCTGCCGCTGCTCCGCCTGCAGCTCCCGCTGCCCGCGCCGCCCGCCCGCTCCGCGCTATATAGGGGCGGCGGCACCCCCCCCCCCCCCCCACCCAACACCCACCCCGCCACGTGACCGCGCTATAGCGGGGCGGCGGCCCCTCACGTGACACCGGGCGGGGAGCTGTCCGTGGTGCTGAACGACCGCGGGTGTACAGGGGGCACCTGGGGGCGTGTGGGGAGGGGGGGGGGGGGATGGTGGAGGCACATAGGAGTGCCCGGATGGGAACGTTGGGGGTAGGTGAGGGTGGAGGGGTGAGTGCCTGGATGGGGGGACGTGGGGTGGTGGTGGGGAGATGCCCATGGGAACGCGTGGGGGTGTTGGTGGGTGCCTGTGGACACGGGTGCACAGGGGTTGGTGGTGAGATGCAAACGGAGGCGTGCGGGGTGGGAGGTGTTGGAGAGAATTTGTTCGGGATGTATGGAGGTGTGAAGGGTGAGCACTTTTTGTGGGGTCCATAGGACTGGGAGAGGGGAAGAAGGCTGAGTGCCCGTGGGGGGTACGTGGGGTTGGAGAAGAGATCAATGGGTGCCAGGTGTAAGCACTGCAGCTGAGCCCCCTCTCACACTGTGCTCCTGGACACAGACCCATACCAGGCCTCCGACCCCCCCCCCAAAACAGTCCATGGGCTGCATCTGCTCTGCATTTCATGGGCGTTTCCATGCACAAAGTGAAGGCAGCGAACTCCTTGGGGTGAGTCACTGCGTGAGAGCAGCTTACAACTTTACTTCTGAAGCTTAAATACACTTCTGGAGTGCAATATTCCTTCTCTAATAGAGCACAAAAGATGTTCTCCTCCTGGCCTTGTCGCTACACACAGATACACACCTCTGGCTGCAGGTTGGAGTCATTTGTTTGCCTTTTCCTCCCTCCCTGCTGGAGCTTCCATCAACAGGCACTTGGAGCTCAGCAATCACTTCATCTTGCAGAAGTGCTGCCTCTAAAATTAAAATTCCTGTATGAGGTATCAATGTTTCAAGAGAAGGAAAGAAAAACATCAAGTAGAACTTGAGCGCGCAGTGAGAACCCCTTCAGTCACGCTCTGTGCAGAGCTACCCAAAAATGAGGGCTCGGCTGCTTTCGGCAGGTCACCCAAAAGGCCAAAGGATTCTTTGAGGTTGCAATGAAGGGGCTCCCAATGACCCCCAGAAGGCTGGAGGGAAGGGGAGCATCTGCTTCCCCCTCACTTTGTGCATGGTGCGTTCTTTAAATATCTTTATTGAATCATTGAGAACGGCTGCGGTGTTCAGTTCTCCACCCAGGCTTGCACCAAGGCTGGGCTGGGAGCAGACAGAGCTGTTTCGCGCCTCAAAGCACCACCTCAGGGCTGCTGCCGAGCATCTCCCTGATCTGATGGCCACTGAGCACCCCCAGGAGCCCCTAGGAATGGGGCAGTGGTGTTTTGGGGCTGCTCTGCCCCCCAGCCGATGGGGAGCGGCTCAGGCACAGAGTGCTGCACCGTCACAGCGCGGTGCTCAGCTCGGTTCATCCATCGCCACAGCCCACGGCCAGCACTGGGGCTGGTGATGCTTTGGACCCTTTTTCTTTCAGTCCCCACGCTTTAGGATTCGTTGCTTAATTGTTGGAAAGATGACGAAACTGATAATGGCATCTTGTTTGTTTTATTTAGGAAGCTCAACTCAGAAGATATTAAAAAAAAAAAACAAATAAAAATCCGTCTTCCATCATAAATTACTGACACGTTCAGTGCTGAAGGGCCCCGTGTGCCGCCTGGGGACTCATTATTGTCACTCACAGGGATGTCTCTGTCTCTTCCTCCGCTCAGGAGCGATGCTTCAGGGATGCCAGGCTCACCCCCAGCTCCGCTCGTTGCCTCGTGCCGCCGTGCAGCCGTGGCCTCGCAGCGGGGAAGAGGCAGAGCAGCTCCTAATGAGGCTCTGGGAGCACTCTGAGCCTCTTGGCTCGTGAGCAGAGAGCCGCAGGTGGGAGCCCCAGCCCTGTGGACCGTGGCAGCATAGGCACTAAAACGCAGCCAAGCTTCCAGAAGCTTCTCTCAAAGAATGCTGCTGCTTATCTCTGTGTGTTCCTGGTACGTGCTCGGTTCTTTCCCCATCCCATCCCCACCCCACAAACGGCCGTGCCAGCGCTCATGCATTTTCCAGCAGCAACGTTCCCTGCATCCCTGGGGCTGCGGGGACGGCGCTGCCCATCCCGCTCTGGAGAAGGCATCTCATGGGCTGACGAACCTGAGATTGACCCTCATGTTTCACCATTCTCAGGTTAGACAGTCCTCGAGGTGCCCCTCGCTCGGGCAGCCACCGCCCCGTGCCCCGCATCCTGTGTCTCTCACCCACCCAGATCCCCCATCTGCAGGGACTGTGCAAGAGAAAGCAGAGACGCGGCCCCTCAGCTCTGCTGTGCCTCAGCTTCTCTGCATCCGTGCCTGACCATGAGGTTCTTGAAGGGTCGGCCCCTTCCCAAATGCACACCATGCTTCCTCGTGCAAGCAGTGGTGGTGAAAACCTTTGCACAGCCAGAATGCGGGGTTAACAGCCAGGCTGCTGCATGCTGCATGGACCCAACATCTCCCCAGTAGGCACAGAGCAGCTTGGACCCACAGATACCCATCTGGCCGTGAGCTGAGATGTTGGGACAGAGATGGAGCAGCAGATTCCCTTCCTTTGCTCCCGTTTGCAGATGGCGGCACCCTGGGAGCATCAGAGCGCTTCTGCAAGGCTCGCCCAAAATCTCTCACCCAAAATCTGCAGAGATGCCCTGCAAGATTTGCACCAGGTAACGGGTGGAGTTCAGTTTCCTAATGCTATGGGGTGCTTAAAATCGCTTCTCTGGGGAGGCGGCTCTCATGGCAGAGTGATTTGCCTTATGCGTGGAGGGAGGAATATCAAAACTTTGACAATTAACTGCATAATCAAAGGGAAGGCTTTTTCAAGTTGAGCACCGTCAATCTTAATGCAAAGCCCGTTCAGGCCCAGGAAGCTGTCAGAAAAAGCACCAAGGAATAAGCGATTGGTTTCAATCCCTTCTGGATTTCTTGCTCCATTTGGGTCCTATCTGCTGTGCTCTGGCATGGACAGAGCCAGGTGCGAGCTAGGCTGTTCCAGAGGAGCAATGGGGTCAATAGAAGAGAAACCTTTCAGGCAGGAATGAAGGGGACTGCAAAGCCACAGCTTTATCCTCTCAGTTTACTCTATTTCAAATCCACGATCAAGCTTCTGGGACTTTGAGGCTTTGCAGGGAAGGAGAAAGCAAACGGAATCTGTAGCAGCAAGGCTGGGATGGGGGGAAGGTTGGGCAGAGCAAAGAAGGAGCAGCAGAGCCCTTCCAGCCTGCCCTTGTGCAAGAAGGAGCCCAGCAGAAAGAGGCAGGGAGAGCTTCTAAGAGGAGGGGGAGATCAGCTGTGCAGAGGGGAGTGCTGCCTTACCTCTCACCTGCAGCTCCAGCTCCATCCCTCCGCCCGCTGCGCCCGCGCCGCTTTTATGGCCCTCCCTGTCCTCGTGGCTCGGAGGAGTCAAGCCGGGCTACAGCGAATTGCCACACTTTCTGCTGGCTTCCTGTTTGTGCATCGCGAGCGGCTGTGGTAAAATTTCCATTACACGCTGGACAGACGCAGGGCGGCAAAGAGAAGTGAAAAAAAATACAAAAAAAAAACCCAAAAAAAAACCACCCACCCCAATGCAGTGCGACACTGCTTGAGTCACCCGAAAGCGGCTGCGCTGGGGAGCTGGGGGGATGGAGGGATGCTCTGGGTGCCTCTTCCCCCAGCCCTGGGGGCACAGTAAGTGAAAGACCCTTATTTCCAACCCCGCCACCAAAAGCTGTGTTTCCTAATTGCTGCCCCTCTGAATGGAGGCAGTGGTTGGCCCCGTCAGCCTCATCCATCCACCTCGTGTCAGATCCTCCAGCGAGGCCAGCAGCAGAGTGCAGCGCGGCTCCTGCTCCTCTTAGCCTTCAGCTGTCAGATCTGGAAGGTATCCGATCTACTGCTGTTCCTGGTTTCCTCTTAGCAGGCCAAGAAGAGCCATGTTGGCCATAGAACATACAGTCTGCGGATGGAAAACAAAAGGAAGAGTTGAAAACCTGCTGTGACAATGCTGGAATGTCCCCAGATGTGAAGCACTGCGCTCCTCCTGCGAGGCCACAGCTCTGCGTCCGCACTGGGGACACGTGGCCTAATCCTGCTGCCTCTGCAATGGGCAGCGACCATCCTGCTGCACCCAGCTCTGCTCCAGGCAGCGTTCCTCCCTTGCTCTCCCTGCTCCTTCCCCACGTGCCCTGACCCCCAGGTTTTGCTTTTCAGGGGCTTTGGGTTTTTTTCTCCTTTGTGTCAGAGCTGCCCAGGAACCACACGGTTGCTGTAGGGACCTGCTGGTGCTGCTCAGCCCTCCTTTCCTGTACTGTTTGCACAAGAAAGGAACGGACAGAGTGGAGCATCTGCATGGTTTTGATTTGGTTTGAGTTTGTTTTCTTTCTGTTGGTGGGAAGCAGAGGACAAACACTGCAGATCCAACATTTTCTCCTCGTTCTGATGCCCGACATTTTGGCTGCGGTGCCATGTGCCCTGCAGGTCCAAGGCTCCTGGTTGCAGCCCAGTGGGGGAACCCCGCTCTGAACTGGGAAGCTGTGGCACTGCTGAAGGCGTACAAAACAGGGAGAACCTCCCCAGGGTGCAGCTCTGCGAGATCCCAAATGCTCAGGGCTTGTACTGTGGATGCTGTCCACCACGCTTTCTCTTCTTGCAATTATTCAGTTTTGGGGATGGTGGGGGGAAAATTTGCATTTCTTTGTCTGTTTTTTGCAATATATATATGCATATATATATGTATGTATATGTATTTTAAGTGTCTTTGCTTGTTATAAATGTCTCTGCGGTGAGCAGACAGGACCGAGGGCTGTGAGCTCAATGCAAGGTGTCACTGGAGAAGTTTCCAGGTAAACACATGTGTGCACAGGGTCTCAGATGCGTTGTCTGATCGCCATGCTCACATGCACCCCATTTTCCACTGCCATTTTGATGCCGAAAAACCACTTGAGCAGAGGAATGCTTTCAGTGCAAGCCCTGCTGCAGGCCGTGTGCTGCCAATGTCCTTGTTTGCAATACACAAAAACTGAGGCTTTGGTTTTTCGGTTCTTTTTTGGCAATTGGACAGAACTGTTCCTGACTGGAGCTCTGCTGTGCTGCTGGATCTTGGGGTCAGATGGGAACCCCCACGATGTGTTGTTCAGTTTTGGAATGAGTGGTGGAGAAATGCCCGAATCGAAGCCCTCTTTTCTGCACGGATGGGAAATCAATGGGCAGAGAGCTGGAAAGGGAAATGAGTGGTTTGCTCTGACCCGAGAGAGCCCCACCAACGGGCAGTGCTGGAGGGGCCTCAGCCCGGGGCTGGAAGCAGCAAAACGTTTCATCTCTCAGAAAAACCCAGGGCCATCTGCTGCAGAAAGAGAAAACACGACCCAAACGCTTCTGCCTCGAAATGAGTGCGTTCGCTCTTTGATGGTCAAGCAGATATTGTTCTCAGGTTGTTTTTTTCTTTTTCTTCTTTTTCTTTTCTTTTTCCCCACTCTGTTCTATTTGCAGTGCTGGGAGGATGGTGCCGAAGAGGCTCTGCTGTCGGTCAGGGTTTGTGGTTTGGGCTGCTCCTGAGGCAGGGCAGGAAGCCCCTGGGCTGTGGGGGGGCTGGAGGTGGGGGGCGCTGCTGGGGGCTGCAAGAGGTGGCAATGCACCAATATTGTATGACAGCAACGCAGTTCGTTGGCCGTTTCGAACGGCACATAGCAGAGCTGAGAGCATGGAGTTGTCTGGGTGTTGAACTGAGAGAAATGGAGATGATTTTCCTCATTATTTGGTACCGCTGGGCATCCGATGGAGGCCATTGGGCTCTGAAGGTGCTGTTCTGCAGAGCATCCCCTGTGCTGCAGGGCTGTGGCCACGCTGGTTAACACTAAGGCTGCCTCTTGCCCATCAGAGCTCGAGGAGCACCTGCAAAAATATCTTGTCCAAAAAACAGTGTTGCTTCGTTCTTGTTTTCATCGCCTGGCCCCACGAGCGGCCATCATGGCTGCCACATCGGGCGGCCTGAAAGGCAGAGGTGGGAAGGAGCCGCCCACCACCCACACGGTGTTTCCGAGGTGGTGTGTTTGCCACCAGCAGTTGTCACACGCAGAAGAAGGTTGAGCTTGAAGTGATGGCAATGGCGGAGTGGGGAGAGGGAGATGGCGGCCTCCCAAGATGGCGGCTCCCAAGATGGCGGCTCCCAAGATGGCGGCTCCCAAGGTAGCACCACATCCTGCAGCTGGCTGGCGGCAGGGGTGATGGCAGCAGGGATGGGCCAAGGCCACCCGCTGTGGCACGTGCCGCTAAATCTAACAGTTCTGCTGCCAGTGGGGCGGGGTGAGGAAGAAAGGCGCCATGTTCCATAGGTAGAATTCAGCACTGTGGTGGCCGCATGTGAGGATTTGGTGTGCGGTGTGCTGAGGGAAAACAGGGGTCTGGTGGGGGAAAGGTACAGGTCTGCTGAGGGAAAATGCGGTTCTGCTGAGCACAAATGCAGACGTGCAAAGGGAAATGGTCGTGGTGCAGTTAAAGCTGGAGCTGCCCAGGGTGCAGCTCTGGTTGTTGCGGTTGCCCTGGGCCGTGCCTGTGGGGCAGCTATGAGTGTTTGGCCCTGAACATGGCAGCCATGGGGCTGCGCTGCGCCCTGCTGTGCTGCCATGGTGCCAGGGCTATGCGTGCTGGGGCCATGGGGGCTGGCACTGTCGGTGCTGGGGCTTTGGGTGCTGCAGCTATGGGGCTGGGGCTATGGGTGCCAGGGCTGTGGGTGCCAGGGCTGTGGGTGCCAGGGCTATGGGTGCTGGCGCTATGGGGGCCGGGGCTATGGGTGCTGGCTCTATGGGGGCCGGGGC
This sequence comes from Tympanuchus pallidicinctus, assembly GCF_026119805.1. Lineage (NCBI taxonomy): Eukaryota > Metazoa > Chordata > Aves > Galliformes > Phasianidae > Tympanuchus > Tympanuchus pallidicinctus. The sequence goes on from NW_026294722.1 coordinate 4,407,073, forward strand.
TATGGGTGCTGGCTCTATGGGTGCTGGCGCTATGGGGGCTGGGGCTATGGGTGCTGGCACTTTGGGTGCTGGCACTATGGGGGCTGGGGCTATGGGGGCTGGGGCTATGGGGGCTGGGGCTATGGGGGCTGGGGCTATGGGTGCTGGCACTTTGGGTGCTGGCACTATGGGGGCTGGGGCTATGGGGGCTGGGGCTATGGGTGCTGGCGCTATGGGGGCTGGGGCTATGGGGGCTGGGGCTATGGGTGCCAGGGCTGTGGGTGCTGGCGCTATGGGTGCTGGGGCTATGGGTGCTGGCGCTATGGGTGCTGGGGCTATGGGTGCTGGGGCTATGGGTGCTGGCGCTATGGGGGCTGGTGCTATGGGGGCTGGGGCTATGGGTGCTGGCACTTTGGGTGCTGGCACTATGGGGGCTGGGGCTATGGGGGCTGGGGCTATGGGTGCTGGCACTATGGGGGCTGGGGCTATGGGTGCTGGAGCTATGGGTGCTGGCACTATGGGGGCTGGGGCTATGGGTGCTGGCGCTATGGGTGCTGCGGCTATGGGTGCGTAGGTGGCACTCAGCAGCCTGGATGTGCTGCAAAACGAGATGCGGTGCCTCCCCCTTCTCCCCGAGGTTGTTCTCCACTCCTGTGATGGAGGGTCCTACAGCTGTCATGGCACCCATCAGGCTTGCAGGGGATCGCGGATGACGGGCGCCCTTTGCTGCTGTGGCAGTTCACAGCCCTGCTGCACCCACACTTCTCGCAGCCCCACGGCCGTCCCCATCATGCTGCCTGCTGGGGGCTGTTCTGAGGGAGCGGGAACTGCCGCGTCCATGAGGCCTCCAGGGAACGGGGTGCATGGGTTGGAGTGAAGGATGCTGAGTGGGGAAGGAGTGCGTTGCTCCCCAGCGGGCCCTTCACCCTTTGGGTGGACCCTGAGAGCAGATCGGGCTCAGGAGGTCTGCAGGAGCCGTACACATGCAGGCTGGTGGGCATTCCTCCATGGGGCTGAGCTGGGCTGCACGGAGGCAGCACTCTGGGAGCAGGCGATGCCCGGTGATGCTCAGCTCCCGGCCGCACGCTGCCCCAGCCCGAAGCCCCACGTCTGCCTCTCCTGTGTTTGTGCTTATGAGCTCTCCTTCCACCTACGCGAGGAGTTATTTTTAGAGGCACTAATCAAGCGCCGGCGCTGGCTGGGAGCGTGGCTTTCAAGCTGAGGGCGCCGTGCTTTCACCGGGCGCTTGCAGGAACTCGGGCAGCTGCTTTCTTTTAAACGCAGTGCAGGTTTACACAAGAGCAATGGCAGTTATTTCGGGCTCCTCACTGCCGTGCGCGCACCAAGCTGTCACCCGGAGGCTCCGTTTTGGCAGCGGCCGAGCACAGCGTCTCCTCTTCTTCTCCCATCCAGGGCTGCCCAGTGCAGGGTGGGCTCGTCTCGGCCCGCTTACTGCCAGCACAAGGATGTGGCATCGGTACTTTGCATCGTGCAGGAAAGGGAAAATGCTCAGTGCTCAGCACAGCCTCCTCTGACTGCTTTCTCCCTCCCACTGAGGTTTCTCTGGCCGCTGGCAGCTTCCTGCAGGCCTGCACCTCCAACAGCTCTGATGCAGCAAGAGCAGGCTGTGCTGAGATGTGCTTCAGTCCGGCTGCAGAACTGGAAGAAGAGCTGGTGCTTTTTGACCTCGAGTGCAGCAGGATCCAAGCTGAACTTCAGCCTCCTTGCAGGAAGGAGGGATACAGCAGGATCTGGAGTGAAGTACTGCATCCCTAGCGTGAGGCTGCAGGAGGAGGGAGCTGGGGAAGAGTGGTGGGTTTTGCTCCTGATGAGGTTCAGCAGGGAGACCAGGGTCGGTGGGGGGGGGTGGGGAGGGGTTACCCTGCCTTGCAGGAAGGTGACAACACCTCTCTGCCCTCAGGAGCTCCCAAGGGGCTCAGAGCGAGCAGGGCAATCCCAATGGGTTATGACTCAGGTGGGATATGAGGAACAATTTGTTCTCCAAAAAAGCAGTGATGCAGTGGCACAGCTGCACAGGGGGTGGTGGGGTCACTGAGCCTGGAGGCGTCCCAGAGCTGCGGAGATTGGCACTGAGGGTCGTGGGCAGTGCGCAGTGAGTGAGCTGGGGTTGGACTTGGGGATGGCAGAGGTCTTTTCCAACCATAACGACCCTGTGATTCCTTTGGGGCAGCACAAGGCCATGACAAGCAGTGGCTCCGTTCAAGAAAACCAGAGAAAAAAATTTATTACTTTTCTTTATAAAATATCTCCAATAAGTTATATAGGCAAATAGTTAAATTAAAATAAATTAACTCCACTCTATGCTGGGACACGCGGCTGTCCACAAAGTCACACTAAGATCTGTGTTTGAAAAAATATGCCCTAGATCTCTGATGAAAGATTTGAAAAAAATATATGCTTGGTGAGGAGAAAGGAGAAATCTCTGCAATGGACAGGAGGGGTTAAGGTGCGGTGCGAAGCTGCCTGGCGCTGGTGGCATCTCCCACCCAGCTAAGTGCTGAGAGCATCCTCATCGTCGCTCCAGTCAGGAGGAGCATCCGTCCCAAAGTACCGATCACCGAAGTTCCCTAGGAGGAGAAGGGAGAGAGAAAGCTCTGGAGAGCTTGGACTGGCCCAGCAGGCGAGGAAACAAAACCAGGTTTATCTGACAGCTTGCACGGTGCTCGCGTTTGTGTAGCGGCAGAACTGGAGCAGCCCGGAGGCTGTTTTAGCACACTGGGGACTGTTTTAGCATTGCCGTGGCAGGGGTGGTTCCTGGCACAGCAGAGGTGAGGACGGAAGGACGCAGTGAGCTTGTTGAGGACAAGCTTCCTTCAGGCAGCAGCTCAGGGAATGAGGCACAGAGCTGCCCCAGCCCAGCTTCTCTACCGGGAGAGGCAAAGGGTCCCTCAGTAAAACAAGGGCAGACTAAAACAAGGCTGAGCTGCTGACAACCAGGGCTTCACCTCATCTGCTGAGCGGGCCAGAAACACCAAACGTTCCTCCTCAAGTACTCACCAATGCCAGGGATGATCCGGAAGAGGTCGTTCACTTTCTTGTCTACAGCTGTGGTGATGATCTTCACCCGGGGGAAGGCGTAGGCAACTGAGTGGACACCCATCTCTGCCATCAGCAGGGAGAGGAGGAAGATCTTGTCTTCTGGGACGTCATGATCCTGCAGGAATGGCAGAGTGTGGGACGAGCTGTGTTATGGTCCATAGTCTGGCACTCGGAGCACTCGAGGACCTTCCTGGAACCACTTTTTGTCCCTGGGTGTAGGGTTTGGTGGGTGTAAGACCAATGAACCACCTAAATCTAAGCTGTTACTCTCCTAGGAAGGGCTCTGTCAACGCCTTGGAGACATTCCAGGTCTTGCTGCGACTCTCAACACCCCCCTTTGGAAGGCTCAATGTTAATGCAAGGCCCCCAGCAGGGTTTTTGCACACTGCCTGGGGCAAAACCCCCCTCTGGCCCCCACACACCCGATACCCTCCATACCAGCAGCACCCGCACGGCCATCATGGCTGCAGCTCCTGTGGAGACCGTGCAGTCCATCAGGATGACGTGGTCCTCACTGATGTCCTTTGGCAGCCGCAGGTAGTGGAGCTGGGCAGGGGGAGAGAGGGATCAGCTCAGGGGCTGCGGGCTCAGGGCACTGCACAGCGGTCTGTCCTCGTGCAGAATGCAGGCAACAAAGCAACTCCAGCTCATCTTTAGGAGGAGGGAAGGATCTTTCCACGTTCCCATCACCGCAATCTGAGCTGTTAGCCTGGGGCCAGGCACCGGTGCAGACACCAAACCAGCCCTGCGTGCACATATTTACTGGCGAAACCCACTTCAGAAGCTTTTAAAGCCCTTCCCAAGCGCTCACACCACACCCAAGCCAACCCCACGTGCCTGCCCACGGGCAGGAGACGCCGTACCTCCGGCTCGCCCGTGTTGCAGTTGGTCTGAATGAGGATGGTCCCGATGCGGACGTCCTTGCAGACAGCTCGCAGTGCCGGCTCCATGGTCTCACCTGCCCGCAGGATGGACACCCCGGTGATCTGCAGTGAGAGCACTCGGGCAGGTGGGGGCACACAGCATTGGGTTTCAACACTGGGAACCTCCAAAGGACAACCCCAAAGCGCATCCCGCCCAGCATAGGGTTGTGCTGCACACCGGTGGCATCTTTGCCCCGTTGACACAAGGTACCAAACTCAGGCTTGGTGGGAACCCCAAGATGCCTGTGGTGTTCTTCCCTGCATGCGGAGGGCTTTTAGTGAAGCCCCACCCAGAGGTTTGAAAACAACAGCTTTTGCTCCCACTTACTTGCTTCCCACTGTATGTCCTCCCTTCGTAGTCCTGTCCCTGGGGTGTCTGAACAGTGCAACTCTGCAAAAACCCCATGAGAAGCATCACCACAGTGGCTTTCAGTGAGCCCTGCTGCCAGGGAGCCAGGCAGGGGATGGTCAGGAAAGCTGACCAACCTGTGGAAGCTGAAATGGGACAACACCTCATCACCAGGTGCAGCCCTGAACCCACCTGGAAAGGGAGAAACGAGAGCGCGTGCTCAATCAGCAACCGCATCAGCCTCTTGGAGTAGAAAATGAACTCGTCCCTGCTGGTCTCCTTGTTTCTGAAAGGCAAAGAGCAGAACTCTGGGGACTCAGGAAGCTGAGGCCAGCCAGCCCACCCAGCCAAGCCCCATCTACTCCCCAGGGCCCGCGGTGCCCCGCCATTACCTGATGATGGTGTGCATGCCCCGCACCTGAGGGGTGCTCTTCAGCACGCTGAGGGTCTGCGGAAGGGGGTGGTACTGATGGGCAGAGGCCAGGGCGGCCCTGAAACCAAAGACAGGATCAGGAGGGCTCCGGGGAGGTGCCTGAAAGCTGGGGCACAGCACACGGCCGGAGCCATTCTCCCAGATGTCAGCTCTCAACGCAACCCAAAGCCATGTGGCCAAGCCCAATGAGCAGCCAGCCCTGCCCAGGACCTTCTGAAAAGGCAGGGAAGGGGCGGTCGGTGCAGCTCCAGGACGTTCCCTCCCTGCTGGGTCACCGAGCCATGGCTGACCCACTGTAGCTGAGAGTTTCCATGGAGAACTCCAGGAAGAGGACCTGGCGGTGGGACCCCCACTCAGCTGGTGAGGAAGGGCCATCACAGCAGTCTCTGCCCCACAGGACAAGGGCTGGGTGTGGGGCAGGAGCTCAGCACTGTGACGCCATCCCCAGTTCCCCCAGGGCAGTGCTGCAGTGAGGCTGCTTCTGAGCACATCCGGCCCATTCAGGGCTGGTCGCAGCTGATGCCAAATTGGGAACAGCTTCAAGACTTTGCCGCTGGACGGGGCTGGCTTTGTGTGAGTCATCTCCACATAACTAATAGGGTTGGGAGCTATTCTTGGATCAAGGGAACACCGTTCACGGGGAAGCGCACAATGGGGCCCCATTAGTCACCTCTCTGCTTGAGAGCGGCAGTAACGAGATGAAGGTCACATCTCTTTGGCTTCCATGGGGCTGGGCAGGATGGGCAAGTGCCTTCGTCTGGGAGGAGGGCTGGGGTCACAAAGCCACGCATCAGACCACAAATGTGCCATGGCCACAGCTGGGCAGGGAGATGGTGGGGAGGGGGAGAAGGGAGCCAACAGACGGAAGCAGCAGATGAGTAAGATTTCAAACCAAGCAGAAACCTGCGTTAATTGCACACACAAACAGGCACACGAGCAGAGAGGAAGAGAAAGATGACTGGGTAGGAACGGAGGAGGGCAGGGCGCGATGGCGTGAGGCCTCCAGCCACCATGGAATTACAGAATGGTCCGAGTTGGAAGGGACCCTTAATGGCCATCTGAGCCAACTCCCCTGTAATGAACAGGGACGCCTGCAGCTCGATCAGGTTGGCCAACCGAGGCCAAATGGGACATTCCCAAGGCCTGGGGGTACGTCAGGGCTCCTCCTGGCCAGCAGGCCCCCAGTGCCCAGCACCAGCCCAGCTCACTCCGTTAGTCACCAGAACTCAGGTTAGCTGCTCTCAGAGCTATGCCCACACCACGACCGCACCGCAGCAGCACCGCGTGGCTCTGTCCCCTCCTTCCTGCCACCAACCCCAGCCTGGGGACGGGTCCTGGGGACACAGACACCACCCACAGCCCTGCCTGACCCCTCTGGCCCTGGGGATGCTGACCCACGTGGCGTGAGCCGTTGCACAAGGCGCTGAGCCCTGCCTTTGGCAGATGCGGGTGCCTGCTCCCAGTGCAGAGCCCGTGTGCTCTCTCATCCCAAACTGCTGTCCCAAAACCCAGCGCAGCCCTGGGCACTGAGGCACGTCCCTGAATTTGCAACCTCTTCCCCCGTCACCGCCACCCCATGCAGGAGGGCAGCTCCATGTGCCCCGAGACCCAGCACCTGCTCCCACCTCCTGCAGCAGCCCCAGAACACCTCCCCTGCATCTCGAGCTGTCAGCAACCCTCGGGGAACGCTGTCAGCAGCTCCTCACTGCACCTTCTGCACCTCCTGCAACCCCCGCGCAGGGCTGGGTGCGGGATGCAGCCCTGCTTCTTTGGGATGCTGTTCAGCATCATCACTTTCAGGGATGAAGAAAGAGACTTTCGGGTCCCTCCCACCCTATTTTGACCCGTGAAGCCCCAGAGAAGCAGGACCCCGTGTGCAGCCCAGGTTAGTAGCACGCTCACGCTGCACGGCCCTGGCCCCAGCCATGCTGTTAGTGTCACACCCCGAACGCTGCCAGCAGTGGAGGTCTCCTCACATATCCCAGCGTAGCTTCCTCTGGTCACCAGGTGGGAGGGACATTCGGGGAGACAAGACGGGAGACACCAGAGTTTTAGGGGAGAGGGACAAACAGGACATGAAATAAAGGAAAAAGCACTGGCATTAGTCAAAGGGGGGAAAAAAAAGTCCCAGTGGATCGGTGGTTCTTGGAGCTGCCCGAGAATGGCCGCCTGCATACGGACCCCAACGCCCCTTCCGGGGTGACCAAACCGTGTCACCTCTGCTCCCCAGTGCACCAGTTCAGCTCCATGCTGAGCCCCATCTGTCACCCAGGGACACTGCGTCCCATTCGGCACCACATTGCAGGGCTCCCTGATGCCTCCAGAGCCCCACAATCCCAAAGCATGTGCAGGAGCTGAAGCCTGCACAACCTCCACCCAATGTGCACACAGCGGTGCCCACCTCCTGCAGCCTCGGTGACACCGTAAAGCCCAGAGCAATGGGAACAGCGGGAGAAACCCAGCCCTGAGCTGAGCATCACCAGCAGTTGGGAAGACCTTGAGGACCTCCAAGGCCCCCCCTGCACCAGGTGTCCATGTAGAGGACCCACACACCATACATGGACACAGGCACAGCAGGTCATGCAGCCACCAGTGATGCTCCCACCCTCTCCCCAGTGAGGCGGCGGAGCATTCAGACAGGCGGCCATGAGCACGTCAAGAAGACATCTCACTTTGGAAACTTATTTTTCCCCCCCCCAGAACAAAAGGTTTGAAGGTAAAAAAAAAAAAAAAAATAGAAAAGAAAAAGGAAGAAGAAAAAGAAAGGAGAGAAAAGGGGTGGCCATCGCTCAGGAAGGCTTCAGGGAACATCCTCGGCTCTTTGTTGAGCATGCTATCAAACAGGAAGCAGACAAGAGACATCCAGCTACAAAGGAGTGATGCAGTCAAGGCATTTCAAACACGTACAGCGGCTGGCTTTCACAGCTGACATTTCAAACAAGGGCTATCAGACTGCGCCACGGGCTGATATTTAAAGACACAATTGGCAGAGGGCATGCCAAGCTGATCCAGACCTTGGGAGAGGAGGGGGGGGAAATCGATCGGCGAGGGAAAGTCAGCTGAAACGAGCAGAGGCTCCTTGAGCCAGGCTGATGGCTAAAATGGGACAGCAAACAGGCTGCAGGTGCTGCTGGTCACCTGGCATAGTGCAAAGGGTGGGTAACCACAGCTCCAGCACATGTGGTTAAACAAGGGGGGCTGGATGGGATGCAGTGACCCCAAGACCTGAGCTTCACCCTGAGAGGACGCAGAGCAAAGTGAAGGCTGCCAGTGGTGTGGAACAGCCCGTGGGTGTGGGGCACTGCTCTCTTTAACCTCCTCAGAATTCACTGAATGATTCACATAGAATCATAGAATGGTTGGGATGGAAGGGACCTCAGCAACTCCAGAATCATGGTATTGCAGAATGGCTGAGTTGGAACAGACACGAAAGCCCAGCCAGCTCCAACCACTGCATCATGGACAGGGACACCTCCCATAAACCAGGCTGCACAGGGCCCATTCGTGGCTGTGGGCACCTCCAGGGATGGGGCCCCCTCAGCTCTCTGGGCAGCAGTGCTGGGGCCACACCACCTCACCATGAAGCACCCGAGGTCAGGCAGTGGCACAGCAACCTGGCACACGGGAAACAAGAGGATACCTTGAGCTGGGGCCAGGTCTGAGCATCCAGGTTCTGTTCAATGACCTGGCTGTGTCCCCACAGCCAAGAGGCAGTGACACCCACCAGCACTCCAGGAGCATCAATGGATTTTCACTGCATATTTTTCCCAGACTTTCTGGCAAAGGCACAAATGGGAACCAGGAGCCACTGAACTTAAAAACTTATCCATGGCTGTGGTTACCATGGAGGTACTTCTGAAGGCCAAAGTCACTTCCCTCAGCTGGCTGTCACTGCAGTGCTCACACTGACATGCTGCTCCATACGCAGGGAGCACAAAAAGTGCAAAGATCACTTCTACTGAGGGCCAGATTTAAGGCAGAGAATCAGTGGAGAGAAAGGAAATCTGTTGTGGGTATGTCTTTGTATATGCACATATATGTACATATGCTACAGAGCAGCTTCCCACCCAAACTCCAGGCACACGGGGGGCTTACGCATAGCACCATATGGACATGCCCCAACGAGCAAGCAAAAAGAATCAGAATAAACCATCCAGTTGCTCAGTCTGGGAAACAAATGGCTTGAGCAGAAGTAAAGAAGAGAGCCTTTCCTGTTCACCTTTGGTATTTTGAAAGCTTTGCCAAATTCAAGTTTTTGGGTTACTTGCCTAAAGTGTCTGCATAAAACAGTGAAGATCTAAACGGAAACCTGAGCGCGGTAACGTGCTGCTCTGCCTCCTACACAAATAGCTGTGAACCCAGCTGGCTGCCTAATGGAAAAACGGCCCATCTGGATCCAAACGCTGAGGGGAAGTAAATGGCTGCATGCTTTAGAGCATCCACCAGGGGCTGGGAGGTGGGTCTGAACGTTTGTCTTGTGGAAGGGCAATGGGAGCGGATGCCTGAACGCAGAGTGCTGCTGCAGAGCCTCTCCCATGGCCAGGGACGTGGTGGCCTTACAGGTGGCCTTACACCTGCCTGCAGGTCAGGGTTAGGCCAAGCAGTGCCTGGCATTGGAAATGCCTCGGGCTGCACGGACAGGACAGAGTTAGGGGCTCTTACCTGACACTGAGTTCACGCTGCGGCAGCAACACAAAGACACAATGCAACCGGTATTAAGCATTGCCAACACCAGGGGCGTTTCAAGACAAAAGAAAAGGAAAAATAGGAATATTTTCCTGCATTCACATGTGGTTTTTTTTTTCCCCTTCTTCCCCTCCCCAAAGAAACGCTAAGCCCCGGCCCTTGCTCTGGGCAGGAGCTGCCGTGTTTGCTGGCTGCAGAACTCCCAGGGCTCTGGGCAGGAGCTCTGTGTCCTAAAGCAGGGTTTAGATTCCTGCCAGAGTGTATTGCTGTAAACTGGGGAGGCCAGAAAGCCCTGGCAGCAGGGAGTGGGGGCCCAAGGGAAGCTCACACCGTGCCCTAACACAGAGCAGGCGGCCCTGGGGCTGCACGGAGTTCATCCGGGGCTCAGGAATTTCTGCAGGAATTGAGCCCTTTACTTTCAAAGCCATCAATTTCCCAGAGCATCGCCCTGAGCATTGTCACAGCTTCGACATCAAAGCTACGAGTAGGGTGGGAGGAAGCTGCGTGGCTCGGGGATGGCAACACACAACCGTGTCCTTTGGTGGATGGGTCGCAGGCTCAAGGCCCAGAACCATACAAAATATGGCTCTCTGTGGTCAGCAGTGGAGAAGGATGTGGCTCAGGCTGCAAGTAAGCTGTGGCAAAGCTTTGGGTTTTGACACCCGTGGGCTGCACCCAGCATTGAAGTGGAAAACAGAGCTCTGGACTGGGAAGGCTGCAGCAATGGCAGCAGGGGGCGAAGAGGAGAAGCCAGAGCCAGAGAGCAGAGGTGTTGGAGCCAGGCAGGATGCTTTGTCCCTGCATGGCTTGCTGCCCCCAGGGCACTGCACTGCAGTGTGTGAGGTGGGTTTGCTCCCAGCGGAGCACCGGGACACAGAGAAGCACAGCACAGAGCAGTTCATGGGGCCGGAGCCAGGACATACCTCCTCCAGCTGGCTGTGCACGTGCTGGACGATCAGATCAATGGCCACCGTGTTTCCACTCCCTGGAGTCAAGCAAAAGCAAAAGTAAACAGTGAGGTGTGGCCACAGTGCCAACCTCCCTGCCCTGCTGCAGAATCTAGAACCTGCTCTCGTTAAACTCCATGCTGCTGATGACTGCCCAGCTCTCCAATCTGTCTACATCTCTCTGCAAGGCCTCTCCACTCTTCATGGAGTCAATTTAGTGCCGTCCCTGGAGGTGTTCCAGAGCTGTGGAGATGTGGCACTGAGGGACACGGTCAGTGGGCACGGCGGGGTGAGGTTGGACTCAGGGATCTGAGAGGTCTTTTCCAACATTAATGATCCTATGCTTGTCAGCAAGCTTGTTCACAACACCTTCCATCCCTACATCCAAGTCACCGATGAAAACATTAAAGAGAACTGGGGCCTAAAACGGAGCCCTGGCGGAACCATGAGGAGCGTGGGGTACCTCGGGGCACGACGATGTCGGCCAGCCGCATGGTGGGCTGGATGTACTGGTCGAAGGCGGGCTTCACAAACTTGTTGTACTGCTTGATGACTCCCTCGATGTCACGGCCACGCTCACTGATGTCCCTGCGCAGGCGGCGCACCAAGCGGATGTCCGAATCCGTGTCCACAAAGATCTTCAGGTCGAGGAGCTGCAAGGAGAGCAGTGGGAACGAATGGCATCAGCTGAAGCTGCAGCCAACCCTAAAACCCGTCCTGCTCCACGACCCGCCCTCCGTGCAGCCCCAGCACTTTGGGGGATGTCGTTTCAGGGGGCTGGGATCCCTGCTGCTTGCCCTTGGCTGAAGGATGAGCAGAAAGAAAGCTGCTCGGGGATGCGCTCAGCTGTCCACTGGAGGTCATCGTTGCTCCAGGAAAGTGCAGTACAAACGTTCCCTTGGCAGGGAAGGGAACTTCCTAGACTGAGCTTGGCTATGCTTGTGCATGGCTATGAGCCTATAGGGTTCTCATGCAGCCGAGCACTTCTCAGGAATGCCCGAAGTGCTGGACGAGGTCAGCCTGGGAACATCAGGCTCTGCAGAGCATGGCTGCAGCCAGCTTTGCTGCAAGCTGAGCCGGGCAGCACGGAGGTACTTCTGGTCATGTTGATACACCTTTGCTGCCAAGGACCAGGTCACAGCTTGGCTCCAAATTCCTGGGAAGGAATGGCTGAGACACGGCCCTCTGCTCTACGTCTGCCTGGGGCTCTTCCCCTGCTGTGGAACATCAGGATGGGGCGTGCAGGGTGGGCATGCAGGTGATGCTGATGCAGCATGAGAAGACAGTGCAGCCAGTGCCCCACTGCAACCAGGACACCCACTGCAACTGGCACACTCAGTATGCCCACTGCAAACAGGACACAGGACAACGTGTACACCCAGCATACCCACTGCACACAGCAAAGCCCGGGCTGCAGGATGGGGCTGCCTCACCTTCAGCAGCTCCTTGTCTGCGAATGCCATGATACCTTCAAAAATAATCACATTGGCACCATAGAGGGTTTTCTGCAGAGGCAAAAAATCGATGTGGTTGGACAGAGAATGCGTGCAGAGATACCACACTCCAGGGAAGATGATAACACAGAGAATGATCAGCTCCTCTATTTCCTGTGCCTTGCAGTCACTTGTAGGACTCAAAGAGCTCTCAGTGACACAAGCACAACCCATGGGTTTTCTCCTCCGTGCAGCCCGCTGCCCTTGCAATGTACTGGCAGGCTGTACAGAGGTGGCAGCCCCCCACCTCATCCCATGCCCCCTGACGTCCCATACCCATTCCTTCTTCCGGCTGTGGGTGGTGAAGTCATAGATGGGGATCTTCACACTCTTGCCTTGCTTCAGCTTCTTCAGGGTGGCGATGATGAGGTCAAAGTCAAAGGCATCGGGGTGGTCAAAGTTGAAGTCATTGCTGGCTGCCTGCTCCTGCTGCTGCTTGGTCAGCACCTGGCCCCAAAGATGGGTCAGTGAGCGGCCATCCACTCTGCAGCCCCAGATCACCATCACCCCACTGCTGTGCCACGTCTCCTCCTGCCCCAACGCCATGGGGCCAGGGGAAAGCAGGAGGCTGCTGCCTCATCCCCACCACGTTCCCCTATCGGGCTGCGTGGCCTCACCTTGTAGAAGGAATCCATGGAGAGCAGAACCACCCAAGGGACATCCAGAGCCTCGATGATCATGGTGGCCACCGTGGTCTTCCCAGAGGCGCTGCCCCCTCCCAGACCTGCCAGAAAGGAGTGCTGGGGCTACGGAGCCCTGACCTGCCTCCAAGGCCAGCTCCACAGCACCCATCACAGAATGCCTTGCATTGGAAGGGACCTTAAAGACAACGCAGCTCCAACCCGGTTGGATCGGATGATCACCTCCAACCATCACGACTCTGTGACTCCACAATTCCGAGGTTGTGAGAGCAGGGCAATAACAGGAACCCTCCCTGGCTCCCCCTGCAGCACCAACAGCTCAGCGGTGGGACGCAGCCACCCATGCCCACCTATGACAAAGGCCTCCTTGGACTGCGTGCCGTGCTCATTGTACCAGGGCGGCCGCCCTGCGGTGTAGATGGTCCTTTTGCTGGTGCGCAGCAGCGGGGGCTCCGACTTGCACTGGCTGGTGGTCCGCTTTCGGGGCGGCTTGGAGGAGCCCACCGCCGGGTACAGCCGGTCCAGCGACTCGGCGCTGCTGTTGCTGGGGAGAAACAGGGAGCAGTGGGTTCAACGAGCACGGCAACCCCACCTGCAGCTCTCCAGCTCTGCCCAAATCCCATCCTATATAGGGCTGAGACCCTTCACGTCCATCCCATGAGCTTCCCAGCACCAGGCAGTGGGGCTGCAGGCAGGAACGCCCCTCCTGGAGCTGCTCGTGCCCACGTTGCTGTGCAGGCTGCAGCCGCTGAGCCTCTTATCTGCATCAGGAGGGAGAGGAGCAAATGGAGCCCAGAGCTGGCACTTGGCAGCAGGACACGGCGGCTGCGAGGTGATAAGGGCAGGAGATAAGCTGTGTGTGCACAGCCATGGCAGAGGGATCGACACCCAGAGCCAGAGCTGCTTGTCCTGCTTCTCCATAGCCAGCACTGAAAAACCAGTCTTTTCTCCTCATGGGAGACAGAGGTGGGATTGGGTAGGGACAAATTTCTGCCAGGTCTGAGAGCTCCGGTGCCAACAGCTACAGCCTGGCTGGGGCTTTGCTGCTTCTCAGTTATGTTTTGCTCTTCAGAGGGCTTAAACTGCAGCATTTGGCAGATTTTGTTGGGTTTTCAGCTGTTTCAGCATTAAGATTAGTTCCCTTCCCTCCCACGGCCCTTTTTAGAATAATGCTAGATAATGACCAAAATTTCAGACCAGCCATCTGCGTGTAGAGCTGCCCAGTGCTCCCACTGCAACCAGGGCATCCACTGCACCCAGTGCAACCCAGCCCTCTCCAGAACCAGGAGCTCTCAACCACCGCCAGCATTACTGCACCTTCTGCTCAGATGCATCTGCATCCCTGCCAGCCCCCAACTTGCCCCCAGCCCATCACCCCCCCAGTGATCCCAGGATGGCAGTGGCACAAGTGCTGTGTGTGCTGCCCCATCCCGCAGCGCTGCAGGGCTGCCATCCACGTGCAGTGTGCTCCTGGACCCGGGGAGCCCTAATCCTATTTCCAGAGCCTCTCTGCTTTGCCTCATCTCACCCTCACTCTTATGGACTGCTATGTAAATGCTGCACTCCGCCTCTCAAACCCACGTTCCCATGATTTATCTCAGACAAACAGCACTGAGCCACTGCTCCGGAGCTCTGCAAAGGTCACAAATTCCCTCAGGGCTGCCCCGACCACCTCCTGCTCCTCTCCACTCCCCATTTCCTCCTGTTCCTTCCCACCACTCAGGGCTGCACTCCTGACCCGGTGCGGAGCCCTGGGCCCTATTAATAGCAGCGCTGCTCTGTGCACAGGGTGATCCTGCAGGAGGGCTGCAGTGAAGGCAGTGCTGTCCTTGTCCCGCACGCAGCCCCACGGGGCCCTTCGCTCCGAGCAGCATGACAACAGGACAAGGTAAATCCAAATGGAAACGTCACCCGGGGTGGGGAACCCACCTTCAGAGCCCTGCTTGGGGCACCCCGACCTCCTCCTGGGATTGGGGATCCTTTGCTGCCCCTGCTGCCCGTGCATCCCCTTCGCTTTGCTTAGACAGCCCCATTGTGTTGGAGGGTCCCTTGCGCCCCAATGCCCAACTTCCCATCCCCTCTTCTTGGGAAAAACCCTTCACCCTAACCTCAAACCCACCCCATAAAGGGGAGCTCACCTGCCCGCGGGTGCCAGGGTCCGGCAGCCTGAGAAGCGGACGCTGCCGTAGGTGGGGGGGCTGCTCATGGTTGGGGGCTCGGTGCTGCTCGGTGGGGATGAGCCATACAGGGATGGCCCCAAGTAGTGCAGGGGGGGCCCGGAGCCAGGCAGTACAGGAGGGGGGGCACGGCGCCGGGACGGGAGGTGCTGGGAGCTCAGCGTGCATAAGAGGATAGCTTAACGCTGAGATTATGTTCATTACCTGATATTAATAGCACTGGCTTGATTAAAGAAAAAACAAGGGGGGGGGGGGGGCAAGGGTGACACCTCCTCTGGGCAGACAAACAACCAACTGCTGGGCAGTGGCTGCTTTGGCTGCATTGAGCACTCAGAGCACGGGGCTGCTCAGCATGGTGAGCATGGGGCTGGAGGGGTCCTGGGGTGGGGATGGAGAGGGGGCACTGAGGGGCTCTGAGCCTCCCACGGCCCACGGTGTTCGGCTCGGAGCCCCTCCGGCTCCACGGGAAGAGTCACAGCAGTAAACAAGTGCGAAACTCAACACCGGCACTAAGAATAACGCTGCTGCTCGGTCGGGTCCCGGCGCCCGCTGCCTCTCCCCCCGTTCCCCCCCCCCAGCATTTCGGCAGCTCTGAGCCCAGCGCAGGGGTTGGGAACCCAAAGATTCATTCTGCAGTGCTCGAGAATCAGCTCCGCGTTGCGCCAGGTGACAGCGGGCACAGCTTTGGGGACGCATTCCTAGTCATCAAATCACCCCCAGCGCGGGCAGGTGACACCGGGGACAATGCAGGCACCGAGCAGGGGAAGGTTTGGAGATGGGGCAGGACCTTCCTCCTCCTCCTCCTCCTCCTCTGGGGACATGGGGACCCTGCTGTCCCCGTGCGCAGTGCTGTAGGACTGTGCCAATGCCACGTGCAGCATGGGATGAGCGCGGGACTCCAGCAGTGCCAGCACAGTGCTGGGGGATTTGGGGACAGCGGGATCAGGAGGCGCATCCCCAGCGCCGCAGCCCTGCAGCCAACTCCCCTTCCCAATCCCTGCTCTGGAAAAGCACACTCAGAAACTTAAGAATAAAATTCCCTTTCGCAGCGATTTCTATTCTTTCCCAAAACAACAACAAAAAAGAAAGGGATCGGAAACCGGAACGCAGCAGTCCTTGCCCACGTGCCGCCGTCCCCCATCGCGCAGCCGGTGCCCCTCCTGCCTCCGTCCGACAGGGCGCAGCACAGCCCGCATCTCAGCCCGCGCTCTCAGCTCTCGTGCGTGATGAACGGTCCGGGATTTCATCTTTTCCTACCAGAAGGTTTCTAAGATCCCACCCGTGGCCTCGGGACACAAGGATGGGCCGCAGGAGCGGAGGGCTCGGGCTGAAGGAGAACTGAAGTCGTCGCAGGGGGAAGAGATGGGGACGCCCTGAGAGGTGCGGGATGCGGGACTCCGCTTCTCCCCGGGAGCTCAGCGCCGCTCCGGACCCTCCTCGCGCCCCGCACCGCTGCTCAATGGCCGCACCGCAGCCCGGCTGGGGAAGGCGATCACCGCCACGCTCCCCACGGCCGCCACCCGGTCCCAGCGGAGCAGCCCGAGGCCGCTGCGTCACAACGGGGCTCGCGGGAACCACGGAACCCCCCCCCCGCACCGGCCTCCCCCATCCGCGGCCCGGGACACCGCGGCGGGGCCGCCACCCACAGCCCCGCCCGGCGGGATGGGCGCAGGAAGGGCCCCCGTTCCCCGCGGCGCCGACTCAGAGCCCGACCCACCCGGGGACGCGTTCCGCTCCGCGCGGAGCTGCGCGACGGCGGTAGGAGCGCGGATCCATCCGGCCCCGCGCCGCGCCCCGCACCGCCCGTACCTCGCGTCCGCCGCCGGGGCCGCCTCGGCCGCCGGGGCCGCGGCCATAACGCTGCCGGGAGAGGCCGGGCGGGGAGGTGCGGAACGGGGCCGGGAGGGGCGGAGCTGCCGCGGGGATCTCCGGGACTTGTAGTGCGGGCGGGGGATGCGGGGACGGGCGGGGGAACGCGGGCGTGCGGAGGGGCGGTGAGGCTCCGCTGGGTGCTGGGGGCACAGGTGGGTGCTGAAGGAGCCGGGGAGGCAGATGTGTGCCTTCCCACCTGCGAGCCCCGCGGAATCATAGAATGGGTTAAAAAGGACCACAACGATCGTCTCGTTTCAACCCCCGGCTGTGTGCAGGGCCGGCAGACCAGGCTGCTCAGAGCCACATCCAGCCCGGCCTTGAATGCCTGCACGGATGGGGCATCCACAGCTTCCTTGGGCAGGGCTCCTCCGCGATAATTCGGTGCTAAAAGCAGAGGGAACACAAGGAAGGATCCCCCCCCCCCCCCCCCCGCAAAGCTCCACCTCATCACAGATGTCATCACCCAGCAAACGACGACGATGACCACAGTAAAAAATCAATAAACATTTATTCGATACAGCTGCTTTTCATACATACAGTACATGGAGTGCTCCCTCCCCGGCGCCGATAGCTGCGTGCTGCGGTGCCCTGCAGCTGAGGATTTGTCGATGATTAACAAAAGAACGGATCTGCACAAATCGGGAGTTCATTATAAGATAGTTTACTGTTAAAACGGATTTTTTTTTTTTCTTTTTTGCAAATAAACACTTTTTTTTTTTTCTTTAATATATATATTTATATATTTATATATATGGTTACAAGTGATAAATTGAAAATTCTTAAATTTTTTTTTTAATTTTTTTTTTTTTTTTTTTTTTTTCTTTCCCCCAAAATACACTTAATGCACTAAATAACTGGCATCGACTGACAGAGACATTCGGGTATGCCATGGGATGGGTGCTGTGAGGAGAGAAAGGAAGGAGCAGAACGGGCCCAGCGTTGACGGGTGGAGGAGGACAGTGCTGCTGGGGGGGGGCCTGGGGAGCAGGGCTTATGGCACCACGGGCCTGGGGGGCTCCTTCCTGCCCCCCCCCCCGTGCCATCAGTGCTCCGTGGCGTGGGTAGCGCCAGTGCTGGATGCTGTCGGAGCCCTTGCTGGGGTGGGCTGTGTGGAGGGATGGGTCCCAGCTCCACGCACGCAGGTGTAGCCCTTATCCTGAGCTGTGGGAGGCGTGAAGATGAGTTTTGGTGGTGCTGCAGGTGAGGGATGTGGGGCTGTGGTGCCCAGGAGCAGGGGATGCCGGCGGGACGGGGTTAAGGAGATGCTGAGCTCACCGTATCACACCGATCTCAGCCCTGCCTGCTGGCGCTGCCCCAGAGCACCCAACCAGCACCAACCCAGTGCTGCTGCTCCCGGCATTGCTTTGGAATGGGAAATGAAGGTTGCCCAGAGCAAAGCAAAGCAAAGCAAAACGTTTCTCTGCATTAGCAGGATGGTGCCGGGGCAGACCTGGCCTCAAGGGATGTGTGCTCGCTCTGCCCCAAAGCTCCCAGCAGCAGGTCCCTGGGGCTGCCTCCAAACGCAGCCCTGCCCATTACTGACTGGGGAGGAGCACCTCCCTGCACTTCTATGACCACTAGGTTGGTTCAATTCCTCATAAAAACGTTCCCTTTCCCCAGGGATCCATTTTCACGCGGGGCTCAGAGTTGCACCCCAGCCAGCTGCAGGCTGGGAGCACAGCCTGGTGCCAGGAGCACTGTCCCCATACCCCGACCCATCCCAGCTCCCCTCTGTCAGAGCAGCCTGCAGGGCAGGACACCATCCCTGCTCACCTCCCCCCCCCCTTTTTTTGCTCAGCTCTGCCTTTTGCCCCTCTTCTGTCCCCATCTGCAGCAATGCAGCATCAGTGGCAAAGGATGCGAGTTGTTCCCAAGCAGGGATGGTGCCGAGATGGGCTGTGAAGAGCAGCGAAGGAAACCGAGGGCTGAGATTTCAAGCAAACACAGTAAAAGCAGAACCTCTTCTCCCTCAAAGGTCGCCTTCCTGAGCCACGATATGGGGAAGAATGCAGGAAAACCAGAATTAAGGTTTTCTGCTCCGTTACCGAGAGAAAACCACAGCGAGACGTGTCCACAACCCAGGGACAGAGGTAGCCTGGTTCCTGCCTGCACAGACACATCTCGGTCTGGGGCGCTTCCTCCGAGCCAGGTGTCACAATGACACCAGTGTGGGAACACAGACACAAAATAAAGCCAGGATGGCACAATGCCCTGCAGTGACCCTGCCCCAAGGCTCGGCTTGCAACGTGCCCAGCGGTGGGGACTCACCCGAAAGCAGGACCCATGATTGTCACTTGATGCTGACCCCGTGTCCCCATTGCACACTGCCCGCAGCCCAGCACAAGAGCTGGGTGACCAAACACCTGCTCCCCCAATCCCAAATCAGCATCTTTGGGGTGAGGGCCCCCAAGCGCCCTCAGGCACCGCTCTGTCCCACCGCTCGCCCTTCCATCCCTCCCCTCACCACGCTCACATCGTTCTGCAACTTTCAGTTAAACCCAAAACCAGACCCATCCTGCAGCAACCCCTCTCCCATCAGCTCTAGCACCTGGGCGCCGTCCCCTCCTGGTGCCCTGCGCCACACACGTCTCAAGGCACGGCCCTGCTGATGCACGGCCCCAATGCTGCAGCCAAAAAAGTGCCACCCAATGTCTGCTGCCAGGCCCTGCTGTCCCCTGCCCCTTCCCACCTCTCCAGGCTGCCTGCACGGGACGAGCATCATTGGGAACACCGTCCTGGGAGGCTGCAGCCGTGGGGGTCCAAGAGCAGGTGGGGATCCAATGCCGGCTCTGCTTCTATTGCACTTTTCTTTTGCTCAAGCATCACCAGTTTTGCACAGAGGTGGAAGGTTGGGAGGGGAGGTCAGCAGGGCCCCCCCCCCGGGCACGGGCACAGCTTCAGGGGTGTGTACATGGGCAGAGGGGGCGAGAGTGGTCCAGCTTGCTCAATCCTGCTTGTTTTCCAGTGTGAAACAAGGTCCATGATTTGCTTGAAGTGGTTAATTGGTATTTCCTGTTTTCTTTTTGTGTTTGTTTTTTTTTTTTTGACTTTTTTTTTTTGTAAAAAAAAAAGAAAAAAAGAAAAAAAGGGGAGTGAGAGAAGGAAGGGGAGGGGGGTGGAAAACTGGGAGCGACCCCCACCCTGTTACCCTGGGCTGTAAACGAATCCTTGCAGATGAGTCTCTGAATGCTCACTTCTCGGGCACCTTGCTGACTCCCCCCTTGCGCTGGCTGGGAGCTTTGGGGCCACGCTCATCTCCATCGGAGCTGCATCGGGAGCCCTCCCAGTGCTCAGGGCTTTTCTTGTGATTAGTCTTTGCTGCCACGCTCTCTCTGTTCTTCAGGGATGTTTCCAGAGGCCTCTCCTTGGGTTTTCTCCCTCTTTTCTTCCCGTTTGTGCTTTTTTTTTTTTCCTCTTTGCTGGATGAAAGCTGCTCCCTGTTTTTCTTTTTCCGGGCAGTTTCTGAGGAGGTTCGGAACCAGTTCTGTGTCCACGGGGTTACAACAGAGATGGTCAGCGACTGGCCTTGGGCTGCCTGAGGACCTTCCCCACATTCTCACCCCCCCACGCCCCACTGCTATCACCTCCCCAAGGGCACACAGACTGGCATCAGCCTGTGGGTGCTGGGGACACCGAGCCCCTCAGCCTGGGATGCCAAATCAGTGCCACGCCACCACGTCACCACTACTGACAGGAGCTGCCGTGCTCTGCTCCTTGCTGGAGAAGGAAAGAGCCAGCACGAGCGTATGGCAGGGACCTGAAAGTGGAGCTTTCTTACCTCCGAGTGAGCCTTGATGATGTGGTACTTGACCCCACTCTCAGAGCTGAACTCCTTCTGGCACAGCAGGCAGCGGTATTTGCCCACCGAATGCTCCCCCTGCAAGACAGAGCGCACTGCTGCACCCCACGCTGAGCCAACGCACCCCTCCCCTTCTCCTTCCCAGCCAAAGCAGGCTGACACTTCAACCCAGAAGCAACAGAAAAGAAACATTCCTTTCTAAAGCACCAGAACTGCCACAGCTGCACCTTCTGCTCCGCACGCAGCGAGTGCCGGCCGTGCAGCAGCCATGGCTGTGCTGGTGCTGCACTGACACGGCGTGTGTCCGCATGGCCACGTGGGCTCATTTCCTCACTGTCAGCAGATCTGTGATCTACTGGGACTGAGCCCTCAGCTAATTTATGTCCGACAGGCTCACCTAATTTTCCTTTTATGCTGGCGAGGAGACGCAGCCACTGCTGGATTTCTGTCATTAGAGCCCTTCTGGGGATGACTGATCTCCCGGCTCTGCCGCAGTTCACGACTCGGGGGAGATAATGTGTTCTCTATTGACGAGGGGTTTATGGATGGGCCTCTTCAGGCAATATATCCACTCCGTGGGGATTTCCCCATAGCTGGCTCTGCGCCGTAAATCTGCAGCTAGACAGGGTTCCCGTTTGGGAGACAGGCAGGATGTGGGCAGCCTGGCCCCATAAATCCTCATGTAAGGATCATCCTGGCCCATGTAAAGGTGGGCTGTGCCTGGGAGCCTCCTCCACTCTTAGTGCCCAGCTGTGCTGTGGGCCACGCCAGGCTCACCTGACCTGGGGGTGCAGCTGTATACAAAAAACATTCTTCCAACTGCTGGCTGCTTTCTGTGCACAGCACCGGAGCAGTGGCAACAATGGCAGCTGGAAAAAGGCTCCATTTTCTCCCTGAAACCATTTGCTGGTTCTGCATGCCAGCAAAGGAACTGCTGCAGCCTCCTGAGCTTGCACTTTTATCCTGGATGAATACTTCTCCTGCCGGATCTCTGCAGCCCACTTTCTAAATGATCTCATTAGGGGCTGATGTTCCAGCTAGTGCTGGAGGAGTGCTGGAGTTTGTGTTCTTAATAACGATGGGGTATTTATTGGAGCTGCCTCCTGGAAGCTGCATTCAATGGAAGCTGCAGCTGGAAATGTTTCAGGGTATAAAGCTTTACGAGCTCTTACCCAGTTCCCTGTGCTGAGCGTTCCTCCCGCAGTGGCTGCAGGCAACCGGAATCCCACACCAGGTGCTGGCCCCGGCCACAGATGAGTTGGGAGCTGCAGGAGCTGTGCAGGGGCTGCTATGCGTTGTTCTGGGGTCTGCACAGGAGAGAGCTCTCCTCCAAGGCTCAGGTTTTGGTTAAGTCCTCTCTCTGACTTCCATCGGGCAGGACGTGACACCATGGCTGCGGGGGTGATCCTGCCCAGGATGGAGCTGGGCTCTGCAGCAGTGCCACAGCTGGGCAGTGACATGTTGATGGCAGCGTGTCACTCAGCCAGCCCTCTCTGCAGAGCTCATGCCCTGCCCTCAGCCAGGGCACTGCAGGCAGCTTCCACCCCTCCCAGCGCTGGCTGGAAGCCACAGGGATGTGGTCACAGTCCTTTAACCCATGTCACTGTCCCTAGGAATGCTACTCTCAAATGAGCCGTGGGCATGGAAGGACAAAACCAATGCCACCATCGAGCCAAACCTGTGAAACGAGGAACCTACCTTGTTGCAGTTGGCCAGGTGAGCTTTCAACCCCGAGACGCTGGAGTAAATGGCTTCACAGCACTGCAGAAACAAACAGAGGAGGGTTTTTGCCATGACCCCTCATCTCTGTGCTTTCCTCCATCCCACGTCCAGGAGCCTGCTGTGCCAGCAAGGCCACAGGTCTGGGCTGAGCAGCATGAGGTTAATGCTCTGCGAGGCACCCAGGGCTCCGGTCACACGTTTCCTATTAGTGCTAATGGGAGTCATGTGGCCACATCCTTCTACAACGAGCTGAAAAATGTCTCCCTTAAATGTCTCCGTGAAAAACGTACATTTGGGAGCAGTCAGGAGGTCCTGCTGGGCTACAGGAGTTCTTGGAGCCACAGCAGACGCTTAATGAAGGAGAGAAATCACCCGGGCAGCAGCATGACCAGTTTCTGAGCAACGTCTTTTCAAAGTGCCTGTGTATGACATTAATTAGGCAGCGCGTCTCCCTCGGCCTTGTGGTAACAGTTTCGTTCAAATTTCCCATTACCAAGGCTTTGTTTCAGATTATAAATCACTGGCCCAGCACGAGGGTGGAGTTCATCTCCCTGCGAGCTCAGGCCAAGGCTGTGCTTTACAGCGAGATGGAGCACACATACCATGTCCTGGAGGCCTCTGCCTATCCCAGCACTTCAAAAAAAGAAAAAAAGAACATATAAAAAGACTTAAAACCAGCTCCAGCTTTGCTCTGGGAAAAGCAGGTTCGGTGCAGAGAAAGGCTTAGCACAGATTGTGCAGCCTTCCCCCAGTGCTGGTGCCGAGAGCTCCCCACAAGCAAAGTCCAAAGCACATGGTGCAGCCTGACCCCGGTGCCAGGGACTGAGCAGTACCCAGTAAGAACCTGACACTGGTGGGGTTTTGCCCCTCAAACTCCCCCTGCCTCCTGCAGAGCAAAACCAGACTGGTCCAGAGACGAGAAAAGGTGCTCACGTTATTGGGACAGTTGATGTGGCCCTTCTCCTTCACTTCATTCTTCCAGCTTTCCAGCAGCCTTGGATTCAGCTTTGGAAGTCCTGGCCGGGTGTAGTTGAGCTGCAAACAATGGGAGATGATTATTGTAGTGGCACGCACCGGTCCCATCCTTGGTGGAGTCCTTAGGCAAAACCAAATGAGTTTTTGCCCCTACCATGGAAGTAAAGAGAGGCCAAAAATGCTTTGGGAAGCTGCCCTACAGGATGTCACCCCCTGGGAGTGGCTCTCCTTCCACCAGTGAAGGGACAGGACAGCAGGAATAGCAGGGCAAGGACCGTGGCCACCTCTGTGGTGACAAAAGTCTCTCGTGCTCCTGCTCCCTGGGCACACACCCCAGTGCTGCACGGGGCCAGGCCCTGTGCTATTGGTGCCCTGTGTCACAGCTGCCCTTCGGCCATGTTTCATAACCCACAGAACAAACAGCCCTGCACACTGGGCAGAGGGGATGATGCCAAGTTTGAAGAGCCTGCATGGCTGCCTTCCACCCCAATAATGAGCAGAGCCTATTAAACAATGAAAGGCTCTTGTGTCTCTGCCTCTCCTGGCAGGGCAGCTCTTCCCAAGTGCTTTTAATTACTACTTTATTAGTGACTTGGAGGTTTAGCACAGCGGGCTGGCCCTTCCCACTCTCTTTCTGCATGTTCAGCACACACAGGAGCAGCTGTGGCACCTCATGCCCAGTGCCCGCTGTGGCACACGGCCCTACCTGTGGGTATATGCTCCATGGGGCTGCAGCACAGAGCTGCCCTTGGCCATATGTGTGCCAACAGGAGCTCTGCAGGGATGCTGATCATGTCCTGAACTCCCAGTTTGCTCGGTGCCAGAGCATGGCAGGGTGAGCTTACAGGTCGCAGTGAGTGGGTGCAGGTACCTGAGCAGCTTTAGGGCCCTGCAGCTCTACTGGCACACTGATATATCCCTGCTCTCCACAGAGGAGATGTGCACAAACCACGCTTGCAGAGAAGTGCAAACCCAAGCTGTTCCATCCAAGCGTGCACATCAAACTCTGCACTCCTGTTCCTGACAATGCAGGGAGGTGGCTGGCTGTATTTCTTTCCCACTTGTGACTTTTCCTGGACGTGCTGATAAGCAGCAGATTTGCCTTTGTCCAGCTGGGTCGTGCTGCTCCAAAACCTCCTCCTCCTTGCCACTGAGCCTGAGGTACCAGTGATGGCGAGGGTTGGCTGTAGATGTTGTCACATCAACTCAGGAGGTCCCCTCTGCCCTCACCTCGGCACGCAGCCAGGGAAGGGAGAAGGGGCAAAAGGACTTGTGAAACGGCGGTAGGGACGTTACTAAGGATGGATGTGGAAATATGCCCCAAGGCCTGGTGTGCTGTGGTTCTGTCGTGCTCTGCAGCCACGAGGATGCCAGCAGAGCTCTTTGAAGCACTGGGATGGTGCTCGTCAACCACTCGGGGAAGGCAATGCCACCTCCGGGGGAGAACACAGGGCTCCCTTTTTGTCATTGATGCTGAGAGCTGGGATGCCAGCCGGCCTCCTTAATTAAAAGCCAATCAATCCCATGAATGAGCAAACATTAATGGTAACCGCACACAGCCCCAGCAACAACCTCTCCCTCTGCGTGTCCCCAAGGAGGAGGTGGGGGGAGATGCTCAGAGATGCGGATTCCGCTGCTCCGGATCCCACTGCAGAGAAGAATCCCTCCCCGCTCCGCTCCAACAGGCACTGCACAATAACATGCACATCCCACGTCTTCCCAGGGCGCTGCGGTTCCAGGAATGTCAAAGCCATCTTTATGTCTCTATTAAGAAGGAGCCCCAGGCATGGAATATTTTATTTTCTACCATTTATTTTCCTCAAACAGCCCGTAAGTGAAAATCTTCATGGCCAAATCGTTAAACGACTACAACTGGTTTTGGCCACGGCCCATCTCCCCTGAACAGTTGAAGGATGCTAGGGTGGGAAGGGCTCGTTCTCTTTGACTGACAGTTTTATTTAATTAACTTTCATATTTCCATCCTCTCTGTTCCCCAGACAGCTCTCCCCTTCCCCAAAATATATTGCAACAAATGAGAACCATGTGTTCTGCCTCGGCCCCAGCCAACATCTTCCCCTCCAACAGACCTGCTGTGGTACGGGGTCCTCAGCCCCTCGGGTCGCCCCGTGCTCCTGCCCCACGGAAACCACAGCTCATTCCATCCTGGAGGCAAAGCCAAAGCACCGTTGGCGGTGGGCTGGAAGCTGCTGCAATGCACAGGGCAGCTCTGCCACCCAGCCAGGGCTCTCGAGAGAGGGCAGGGAGGAAGGACAGGTCCCCATGTGGTCCTCACCCGAACTTGCACTGGGATCTGGCTCAGCTCACCAGTGAGATGAGTTTGCAGGGCTCAGCCCAGCTTCAGGACTTCTGCGGGGACTGCAGAGCCATTGTGTTGGGAGATAGACCTCAGCCAGATTTTTCTGGTCTAGAATGTATTCTGGTTCCAGTATGGGGTTTTCTTAAAGACTCGAGCCCGCAGATGACTTTTGCCCTCCAGCTTTCAAACTGGCCTACACCAGCCCTTTGCTGAGAGCAGTGACTCTGCCAGGACTCACAGCCCTGGCCCGCCTGGCCACGTGTGAGAGCAGCCTGGCACCGCAGTGCCATGCTGACCCCATGCCATGAGCAGACCCCAAAGGCTGGGGATGGGGTGGCTGTGTGCCCCCCTCTCCCTCTCCCTCCCACCACATGAACCCAACAGCTCTGGCACAAAGCTCATCTGGGGCCAGACCTTCCCTTCTCACTGCAACCAGAAATGAGGCACCCCACCTGGAGCTGTCACCGATTAATAACTCATTAACCCAGCAGTCTAAAGCAGCTTGAGTAGAGCAGGCAGGCAGATCTTTCCAGGAGCGAGCACAAAAGCAAACTGTTCCCTAAAGAGTCCAGGAAGAACCAGGATACGGGGCCAGAGCTCACTGTGGCAAAAAGACATCCTTCCCCTAAAAACCTCTGAGAGCACAAGCTGTTTCACAGGGATGCAGAGAAAGCATCAAACCATGACCTAAGCTGGGTTTCCACAGCGTTTTATCCCATCTCACCTCTTCTCTACGGGGCTGCTTCTCTGAAGCCAGCCTCCAAAAAGGGTCAGGGCATTCCTCTGCAGACAGGGATTGCAGGGCCCAGCCCAGGTGGTAACTCCCAACCTTTCGCCCCTCCTGCCCAAAGCTGGAATCCTCCCGCAGCAGCACAGGGGCAGAGTTGAGCCTTACAGTGGGTAGGTGTATGGAACAGTGGGTAGGGTGCAGGATGGCTCCAGCAAAGGCCAGAGGAGACTCAGAGGATCGGCAACATCTTCATGGAGCTTCTGAAAGGGGATTTTTCCCAGAAAAGCAGCAGGGGTGTGTCCTTCCCCATCTGACATCCTCAGCAAGCGGCCGTTGTGAAATACCCCATCTGTTTCAGCTTATCCAGAGGCAAATAAAGATCAGTGCGAGAAAATAAGACTCCAGTGTATATTTAGAAGTGCTGGATTTGGTTAGTGCAGAATGAAGGCATTGCAGGGCCTGGGATCTGAGCAGCAATCGTTTATTCTGATGCCATTGCTTTGGTGCGAAGGAATCCACCCTCCTGGGAAAAGGCGAATGCATCTCACCATGGGCCACCAACGGGATCCGGAGCCACAATCCCTCCCCAGCCAGGAACAGCTGTGGCATGAGGGTTGCAGTGGGTCACTGGGAGCTTGGGGACAGGGCTCTGAAGCAAACGGCGAGCAGCCTGGGCACATCCAACCATTGCTGGGAGCTGCCTGGAGCTGGGAAGCATCCATCCATCTGGGATGCTGCAGATCTTGCAGAGATGGCATTGGTGCAGAGGCAATCTGCTGCTGGCCCCCAGCATCTCACCTCTCCCTGGGTCCAGCGAGGGGCCTGTGGGTCAGCAGCATACATCCAACAACTGGAAGCAGCCCGTGGAAAAAGAGGTGGCGGCGTGCTGGGAACCATCTGCCCTGGTCATGGTTGGCCTGCATTTGTCTTTTTGCAGCCCCAGCAGCTCTGGGTTGTCAGATCCCTCGGAGGGACTGCCACAGCTTGTGCCCAGCAGCAGTGCTGGAGCAATGCAGAGGGACGCAGGGATACAGGGATGCTGACCTTTGCTCCTGTGCAGCCCAGGGCCGGACCCACTGGAGAACAGTTCTGCCAGCACAGCTGAATCTGATCCTGAGGAAACAGCTATTTTTGCTGTATTTGGGGGATGCTGGAATGTTTTTCCATACACTTAACTGAAGTACCTTTTAAACACAAGCTGGTTCTGAGCGATGCAAGGCGCTACCCAGCAGTGCTGGACCCAGCAGAGCTCCCACTGTCTCCCACCTCCCCCAGCACTGCGCCTCAGGAAAAGATGGCACAGACTGAGCAGCTGATATTTGAGAATGTTGTCAAGGAAACGTGACAGCCACTGCAAGACGTGCCCAGAGACAGACACTCACAGCTACACACGCATTGCTCCCTGCACTGACCTCAAATTTATCTGTGCAACACAAGCCTGGCACAGCTGGGGACAGCAGGAACAGCAGCACGTGCAGGGCTCAGGGTTCCACTCCTTCAGACCAAGAGCCTTGTTTGCCACCTGGGATCTGGTCCAACTCCCCTCTCTCTTGCTTTTCAACCCCAGTCTGCTTCCACCATCCTCCCTGCGTGTTGTTTTCTTAGCACTGATGTGGGGCTCACATTAAACAATCAGATTCTGAACATGTGAAACGTCTCATAAAAAGCACAAAGGAATGTCATGGTGCAGCTGTGCCAGGGGCCGAAACCCTTCTGATGTCTTTGTACACTCACACATAGGTCTGGTGTCCAATACCCAAAGTCAATAGAAAGGAGGAAAAGAAGAATGAGTGAAAGGGGGAAAGACAGCACAACACCTCTCCTCCCTGAGGACTGCAGAGCATTTTAAATGAAACAGCTCCTTTGGGCTTGGTTATTTTTATGCTATAAATGCATTACAGCTGAAGTCATCTGGAAACACACTGGGGAAATCAAAAGTGTTCAGTGAGCGCTAGCTCTAAACTTCCAGTTCTGCTCCAAGACGGCTGGTGGCACCACGGCCTGATCCTTCTCTACGCTGGGCACCTCATGGAGATGCCAGGACACATACGAATGATGCCAGTTTGTTTGTGTGCTAGTTTCCTGCCTGCCTGCTGCAAGTCAGTGAGCTCAGTGCCTCTGCAGGACAATGTGCCAAGAGCACACACTGCAGGACAGCACACGACAGGCTGCAGTAGTGAAAAGGCACTTCCACTGCTAGGTGGGCTGCTCAGCACTACATTTACCATCACTGCTAATTCACTGAATACACAGCATACCACATACATGTGAGAGCTCAGCCACCTGGGGCCACGCTGCCCTTCCAGGATCTCTGTGTACACCCAGCCCGAAACAAGGAGAAAGCAAATCCTCCTACCCGCTTAGTTTCGGGTACCAAGTCGTCCTTCATCCTCCGTTTGGTCCAGTCCCTGGCGAGCTCATCCTCTGCTATCTCCTGAAGGTGGAAGACGGCCACTTGAGCCGATGTGCGACGGATGCGGCCACTCGGGGTCCTTTCAAAATCCTCTATGGGGGTGGGCTCTGGCTTCACCTCTGGCTCCTCTGGCGGCTGCAAAAGAGATATTGCTATGAGCAGGGGAGAAGAGGTAAGCTCCAGTCCTGGGATGCGGACGCTCAGGCTCAGGTTATGTGATTGCCAACCTGCTGTGTGCCAGAGAGGGCTGCAGAAACAGCAGCACGCCAAGCTGGGGACCACAGGCACACACACAACTACCTCCTCCCACCTCCACCCAGCCTGAGCACTGCTGATGGCATTCCTCCACACTCTCAGGCTTCTCATTTGTACAAACCTCCCCACTTATTAATTACAGGGTTATCAGAGTCAGATGCAGTGCCAGCAGGGATCAACGGAACAGAACAGGATGCTCCCCAGGGACGGATCCCGCCACCCCAGGGCTTGTGAGTAGCTGGCCCTGAGGACACGGTCTGATATTTGTTTTGCAACCAGGGATGGAGAGCTGGCTGGAGGACAGAGGAATTACTGGTCACTCCCCTCACTTAAAAACAGCTCCCTGCTTTTTTAGAGGGGCAGGGAGAGCTGTTGCTTGCTCCCCACCTAAACCGCACGGTACAACACACACGCGTGGTAATGTGAATGGAGAGAACATCAGTCTGACGTCTGCACCTGCCTTGCCTGGCCCGGCTCTGCCCGGCTCGCTCCTGCCCACAGGCTCTGCAGCTCTGCAGTCACCCCCAGGGAGGGATGGCCCCACTTCTCGGGTTGCAGAGGTGTCTGGGGGGCTCACTGAGGCCGGGTGTTCTGACCGTACGTGGTAATCGTGGCCAGCCTTGGATTTGTATTTCTTCCCGCAGTGGGGGCAGCTGAAGACAGGCTTGTCAGCCTCGGCGAGTTGCTTCCCACAGCGCTTCTGGTGGTACTGGTAGCCCATCAGGCTGGAGAAGTTGGCTGCGCAGCCCTGCAGAGGTGGGGCAAAGAGAGGGGTGAGGGAGGGCTGTGACAAAGCGGTTACGGTGCCATCGATCTGGGCACGGCTGGGACACGTCCTGCTCTGCAAACCCCTCTGAGACACGGGGGATCACCAGCCCCAGTGACACGGAGAGGCAGAGGAAGCAGTCCCAGTGCCCCGTGCTACCTGCCCTGCTCTGACACACAGACAGGGCTCCCCAGACAGACAGACAGACGGCGGGCAGGGAGCAGCGAGTGGCAGGCAGGCATTGCCAAGTATGCTACGCACAGAGCAAACCAGCTGCAGAGACAAACCTCAGCCACACGCCCCTGTTACCTGTTCGTGACTTGTCTGCAACCGCCTTGTCACCATTTCGGTGCTGTTCGGTTGATTTTTACACTGTGCCCAGGACACCAGCAGCAGCCCTGTGCCCCTTGCTGGGTTCAGGAGGCAGAACTCGGCCTTCAGTGCTCCTCAACCCGCTCTGCTGTCACCCTCTTACTGGGAGCCAGAGGGACGGGGATGGGGACGGGGACAGGGACAGCTGAGCTAAGGCAGAACCGTGTGCAAGGTCGAGCACACCGAGGGATGCCCAGAGGACACACGTCCCCTCTGCACTGGGACTCGCTCCTTCCTTCTTCTCAGAGAACAAGAAACAGGAATCGTTCTTATACCTCATTGGGGCATTTCAGTTTTCCCATCTGCTTTAGCACTTTCCTCAGCCTTTCCCGCTCTTCCTGTTCACCAAGGGCAGCGGTTTCCACAGGAACAGGCTGGAAACAAGGAAGTAACAGAAGCGACAGAGTCAACCATTTACTCATGTCCTCTGTGCCAGGAGTGGGTGGTACAGCCCTGCCTCACTGCAGCTGTGAACCTCGCGCTGCGTCTCCCACTGCTTTGAGCCTTTGCTGTTCAACACCAGATTTGCTCATGCATTTTCTGTGTTTGCACTGAAAGGGTTAATTGAGAAATGGACGAGCAGTTCCTGCACCAGCCAAGCTAAAGAGCAGGAGATGAATGCACAGGTTAAAGACAAGTCACAACTGGTAAGCATGGGACATGTAGAAATATGGTTATGCCTTGCCCTGGTATCTCACAGGCAGACACAACTGGCTTGTTAAGCACAGCACCAAAACAGCTGCCTGCCAGACTTTGTTCACAACCAATTTTATTGCTATTTCTCATGTAAATGGTGGAGAGCAAAACATCGGATTTTGAGACCTGTGCAAAGCAGAACCCACCAGTGCTGGGTGTGCAGGCACAGTTTTGGAGGCAGAGCTTTGCCACTCAAAATCCACATCACCATACTCTGAATCTTCCGCCATTCTGGGATTTGAATTCCTGTCTTATTTTTCCATTCTCTGCTCTATTCCCAGGGATCAACATTAGTTTAAGTCGCTGCCTGGGAATGAATGGCTTTGCTTAGCAAGGGTAAGGCTATCACCTGGACTAAGCAGCATGCAGGACATTGCAGAGATGGTGTTGTGAATCCCTCCTTTGTAAAGACGGAGGAAAGTGGACAGCTGATTGCTTTGTCTTCTGTATGTGCATCTTTAGGAAGAGAGGAGAAATGAGGTGTGAGATGAGAGCTGCCCAGCTCTCTTACCTTGCTGACGTGTTCAGCCATGGTGTGGTAATTCAGCCCAGCTTTGGACTTGAACTGTTTTTTGCAGTGCTGACACTTCAAGGCGTCCTGCAGCTGAAGGAATCAGAGGCAAGTCACCATGGAGGCCCCGACACCTTCAGTTCTCCAAGGGCTGCTCATCAGTGAGCCCCGTGGGCAGCCGCTGCTGCACCAATACCAGTGGTGGGACCCAGCAGACAACTCAGCACCCCGTCCTCCCGACCCACTTTGAGCCTGCAGTTCAGTTTTCTCTTTGTTGGTCTGGATCTCTCTGTAATTTGGATACTGTTATCAAACCCATGTGTCCCAATTTTTGGAAAACGTTCAGTTTTGCATGTAGATTGAAACCCCACTGGCTGGAAGCATCTGGACCTGATGTCTTCCTGGGAGAGGGTCAGGACAGAGAAGCAGCTTTGATCTACTGACATGCGGGAAGCCTCTTCTCTGCAGCCCTATTAACCATGACAGATGCTGGTGTATGATGTGCTTTCTGGGTGTCCGAACTGTTTAGAATTAAGACACTGCAGGACACAGTCACACATACACTTCTCATGTTACTCCACTGTTTGACCCAGCTTGGTCTCCTGAATGATGCACACACTGATGCAGAAGGGGAACTTGGAAAGTGAGTAAGTGAGTGATGACTTTTGCTGGGGCAAATACAAGAATTTATTGACTAAAGAGGGGAATGCTCTGAGCTCTAGGAGACAGGATGTCTCAGCAGGGAAACTACATTGGGATGGCTGTGGCTGTTCCTGCTCTTCCTGCCTGGAGGATGCTCCGTCTTCAGCACAGTCCATTCACTCAAACCTGGCCTAGCAGCTGAAGGGGAATGCAGACAGAGCTGCAAATCCCTCCTCATCACGGAGCTCTTGAAAACGAAACCTCACAGCAGCCAACTGGAAATGACTCACTTGCACCTCTGCTCTGATGGGTTAATCTTGTTCCAGATCGCATCACCAATCCTAACAAGGTCAATGCTAAAAGAGCTTTAATTCAGCAGATGCCACTGCCAGCCATTGTAGGGCTTACTGCTCTGATTAACACTGAAGAACACAATATGTTCACATCTTAATAAACTATTTCAATTGGGATGCTGGCAGGATATACCTGCCCTCAACTCCTTCGGATCCAAGCATGTTGCAACCCTTCCTATCCCTTATTTCCTTTCCAAAATCTAAGGAAAGAGGGCAGACTCCAGCTAAGAAATACTTCAATCTGATACTACAGCAGAGAACAAACGGAGAGGGTGCCTGCACTCCAAACTCCTTTCTGATGGGAGCAGCTCAAGGCACAGCTACGCCATAGGCTCACTGCAGAGATGCTGCTGGGAAGTGGAACTGCAGCCACACACAGGGACTGAACTTGTTGGGCCACAGACTGCTCTAGCAGAGATGCTGTGAAGCACCCCAGCTCCGTGACAGTTACCCCAGGAGTGACTGTGCCTCATGGGAAAAAGGAGCAGCACAGCTGGTCCTACAGCAGAAGCCTGCACATCCACCAGGGCTGGTGTGTCTGTTCTCACAGCCAGAGCATAGGTATGTCCTTTTGGGCAGGTCTGGCTCTCAAGGCCATTGTGATTCCACTTCACCGTAAGCTTGGCAGGCTGTGCAAGCCCCAATTCCTTGGCTGAGCACCCACAGGCCTATTTATAGAGGGGAAGACAGACCTGATGGCTCTCAAAGATCTGCATTCGGTAGGCTGGCTAGCCTTGCAGCCCACACGGAGCCTGCTTGGCTAGGGAGGTGCTTGGAAAGCACAGAGATAGGAGATAAAATGGCCAAGATCCCCATTCCATCGAAGCCAGGACACTAGCAGAGGCCTGGCATCAATGTAATGCATGGTTTGGAAGGGATAATAGCCTCTCACTGCCATATAAATAGTGAGGCACAGGCTGAGGAGGCATTTACAGAAAATGAATGTGGAATCAAAGCTGAGCAAAGTATTTTCAAAGTGGGAGGCATTGATCCCACGTTGGCTTTCTGTGGCAATGGCTCTGCACCACACCAGGTGACGGATGAAGACGTAATCCTTTGCTCTGATGGATGCTGGTGTGGCAGAGAGACAATTTTTCACTGCACCATTACTAAACTTCTGCATCTCGACAGTCTGCTCGAGCACACTGAGGCTTGGTATCTCACTGAGACGTGCTCTCATTCAACCACAATTTATCTGGCCTGATGCAAGGCATGGCACAGAGTGAAATCCTGCAGCCAGGGCTCTGTAGGAGGCCAGATTAGAGACAACCCCAACAATCTCTCCAGCCTTGAAACTATTCATTTAGCTACTAGAAATACCCAACTCTGCTGGAGATATGGCAACAAGGGGCCAAGACCACAAAGGGATTCTGAATTGATGAGAATTAGGTGTCCATATCCCCCTGTGAATTCACATCAAAGTGAGGCAGCCAGCTCTCTGAAGACAACTAGCAAGTGCTCTATCAGCCACAGCCCAGAACTGGTTTTAGGAATACCAATATGCATTTAAAAGCAGCGCATGCACACAGCCAATCCCCTCCAAAATCCAGATCTGTGTGACTGAGTATGGCAAGCTCTTACTTTCTGGCAGACATCCATATGCTTTTTGAGCCCAACGATGGTTTTCCTGGTTATAACACTGCAGGTTGGACAGGCAACTTCTCCCTTCTCACTGATTTCCCGCTGCCACTGGTCCTCGGGATTTGCTGGTGAGAGAGAGGAGGGAGGTGTGACACCCAGAGACAAGCAGAGAGCACCTCTTTCACAAGCCTGGGTTGGTCATGTTGAAAGGCACTGAAGCAGGAAAGTTTGTGATGTTTAAAAGACAGATATTTATACGCACGGGCCAAACCAAAGCTGGACACAAATCATGCACGTGTAAACCATGCCAGTCCCTCTGCTCCTGCAGGTGCAGCAAACAGGGCCAACGGGTCACTGATGTGGGTTACCTGACCTGCTGGCATTTGGTGGCATTTCACATTTCCAACTCCTGCTGGTATTCTGCATACTGGGAGTTACAGCGCCCCTCATCACCTGAACTTGCCCTGCTCAGAATGACTCCCTCTTGCCAAATAAAACAATTAGTGGAAGTGAAACAAAGGTGAGAGCCTCGGCTCCATTCAGATGTGTGCCTGGAAAGCTTCTCTGGCATTTCTTTTCCCAGCAGACAAACAAGCAGCTAGGGGAGTGCTGTCTTCCAGGCGTGTGTTTATTTGAATGGCCAGGTCCAGCTTAAAAACACCTACAATAAAAGACACATGCAGCCAAAACCTGCCCCCAGATCCAGATTTCATGCCGTGTTCTCAGCAGAACTGTGCTGGGTTTCATGCAAGGGAAGCCCGGCCTGAATAAAATCCGCCAAGTCTGTTTATTTGGAATCTTTTGCATGGCTGTGAGATCACAAAGTTGTTTATTTGAATTTGAAACCAGAGCAAGGTACTGCAGCTGTATTTATCTTGCACATCCTGCGTTCCTCCTGCTGTCAGAGCTCCCAGAGAAAGTCAGCCTGTGCTAGGTTGTAGGCTGCACCCTGAGGGCTCCAGGAAGATGCAGTCATAGTCAGTTACATGTTGGCATTGCTCATGGAGATGAAGTTACAAAAATGCCAGTATCCCAGGAGCTGCTCTGAACTGTGGTCACACTGAAGCCAGGTGGAACCAGGATCTGGCTGCTAACTCCCAGCACTTACAGCAAACCCATCTATCCTCACAGTGACCCCCTTTCAGGATGTCAGCTGTGATATTATGGTCAGCCTGCTACACCTCAAAAGGACAGGAACTGTCTGCTCCTATTTGTAGTCTTGTGCTGGGTCTAGCTTCTGCTTTTCCTCACAAACCTTCATGAAAACTCATCCAGCACAGAGGCTGCCGGACCAGGAGGGAAGCAGGGATCACAGGCTGTGCAGGTGGGCAGGCTCAGTGCAGAGCAGAGGACCGAGCTGCTAAGCAGCCAGGCTGCATGCAGAGCTGCTGCCCCTGCTCTGCCTCCACCAGCCTTACCTGCTGGTAGGTGCACAGCTGCTTCCTTCTTCACACCAGCTCCTGGAGGTTTCTTTTTCAGCTCCTCCATGTTCGTGCTCCCCTCCAGCTTCTTGGCTCGATGGGCTTTCGCCTTGTCCTCTGCTTTGACGAGACCTGTAGTGAGGAGGGACTTTCTTCAACACTTGCTTTAATAGCACCCGACCAACTTACACATAGCAGGAAAAATACCTCTACTTCTGACCTAGGAACAGTGAGATAGGTGTAGGTCTGCCAAGGCTGTATGTGTGGGACCACATTACGACGGACAATGTTATAATTAACTTGTGATGCTTTGTAAACTGAAATAATCATTTCCCTCAATCCTCACAATTTAGGAACTACAGAAACACCATGGCAAAGCAGGCAGACTGCTTGTGGCAAGGGAGACCAGGAAGAAGACATCCTGGAGAGAAGGCAAAAGGGCATTCTGCAATAAACCAGAAGAGGCAATTGAATACAAGTCCAAGATATAAAAGGGATGCTCCTGCTGGTGAACTTGCACTTGGAAAGGCTTAATGCTTCCTCCAAAGAATGAGGATTCCTTTTAGAAAACTGGACAAACTGGGTTCCCAGACACCATATCCCACAGGACCTCTCACCACTGGCTCTCTACACAACTGTCATGATGGACACAGGTCTCTCCTGGTCCTGCTGGCTTCTGGGAAGGTGAGGAAGGACAAAAGGGGAGGAGAGGTGACCTGGCAACAGGTGAACAGGAAGAGGAAACCTAGCACAGTCCCCTTGGCTGATGGCAACCATCACTGAGCTGCCTGCAAACTAGAAAGGGCTCTGAAAGAATGAGCTGGGAGAGGAACTCAAAAGCAGGGCTCTCCATACATGCAGAAACAGCACCCCATGACCCTAGAGGCACCTTTGCCCCCAGGGAGCAAACTTTGTTGTGTTACAGATGGTATGCTGAACCACAGGGACACTGGGAAATGCCTGCTCTTGTTCAGTTTCCATTTGAGGCAGTAGGCCATGGGGGAATGGGTTTATTCACAAGGAACCCACAGCAGACATTTCAGTCTGTGGCAGAGTCTCTGCGGGGAAGTTAAGGGAAACAAACCCAGACTTCCCAGGAGCCAGAGGACAGGAAATCACAGAGACCACATCCCATCTGCTCTTTGGTAAGTGTGTTTAATTCCTTCAAAGCCATTAGTGCTTCTCCCCCAGGACTTGTACTGGAAGGTGCTGCCTCCTCCAGTGCCTAGAAACGCATGTTTTATTTCCTCAGTTGAATGAGTTTCATAGCCAGCACAAATCCAGTTGCTTTCAAGCTGGGGGTGTTCCAGGTTTCTTCCCTCCATACCCAGCTGGGTGTGCTGATGGAGCACGACCACAGTCCCACTCACTCTTGCTCTGTCAAGCTGAAGAAGCCAAATTCTGAGTCTCCTCTCAGAAAAGATCCCAGTAATGCATCTCTTCACCCTTGAATTCATTTTCTGTAACGTGGGCGACCAGCACTGGAGACAGTCTGAGGAATGGATGTGTCACAATTCTACTCAGCAGAAATAATTTTCAGCTCCACTGGCAATACTGTGGCATCCCAAGCCAGAGATCGCCTGCCTCACAGCTCACTGGTGCCAGCAGCTCTTTACTCTCTGTTACAGACTTAACCAGGTCCTTCCCTCTCTTCCCTCATTTTCCAGGAAAGGCTCCCAAGAAGAGCAGATTGGGTTGGTAGCAATGATAACAATGTCATTGCCTTTCTTTTCCAATTTCCTCTTACAGTCAAAGGCACCAGTTCCTCTGCCACGACATCTCTGTGCACAGTGGCTCCCACTTTTACTTCCACCACAGGGAGGGCTCTTGGGGAAAGGGCTTGAAATGTCCCTGTAGCTTCTCCCTGAAATGTCCCAGAGTGAAGCTACAAACCACAGCTGATCCATCCATATTACCTTTTAGTCCAAATGTTCCCGAGATGGACGGCTGCTCCCCCGTAAACTTCTTAGGAGTTTTCTGTTTCCTTCCTGACTCAAAAGAGAGAAACAGAGAGAGAGATTTGGTCAAATACCCTTACTGCCAGGTGGATTTCAGCTGTCCCAGGGCCAGGGCTGTACACACACTCCATGTCAGGAGGAAAGGGATCATCCCAAGGAGGCCTTTACCACTATGAAATAAAGGAGATGCGGAATGCAGCAGGCAGCCTAGTGAACACTAACAGGATTCTGCTTCACCACAAAACTAGAAGTCATAATACCTAAGGCCAATTCAACGACTGAAGCCACGGTTCTGTCCAGTGCCAAGAGCCTCACAAGCTAAGGTATTTGGTGCTGGTTCACTTGGGGAGCCGCAAGAAGTGCAAACCCACGCTATGACAGGGGTAACCATGGCCTGGCTTAGCCCAGCTCTGCCTGCCACACAGTGCTAAGAAGAGCTTCCTGACACCCAACAGGTAAGGAAAATGTGTTTGTCACTCAGCCTGGTTTAATGCCACACTCAGGATAGAGAAGCTGACTATGCAGCTCGCTATGCTGCAGGTAATTCAATCCACGTCCAACCCCACAAGTACTAGAGAAATATCTCTACTATAGCTACTACCTGTTCTTAACTCACAGTGAAACTCACTGCTGCAAGACACCACGGGAGCAAATTAGCAGGATGTTAAAAAAACAAAGGCTTAATTACATCCAGGTACCTTCAGCAGCATTCACTGGATCACAACCCTGACCCTTCCCACGGGAACCCCCTCCCCTGGGCTCCTGAACCAGCACAGCCCCAGGCTCTCATCTTACTGTGCTTCATCCTCTCCGGGTCCTCCTCCTGCAGCGATGCCTGGCTGCCCCCCTGCTGCCCGCCATCCTTGCCACTCGAGGACTTTGCTGTGGGGGTGGCAGCTGCAATCGCCTCGGCTGCGGCGATCTGAAACTCCTTGCTCTCCCGGCTCTCCGCCGGGCATTCGCCATTCTCAGCATGATCCTGGGACACGGCTTTTTCCGTCTTTGCCTGTTTGGGATGGATGGTGGGGCAAGCTGAACTCTCAGCAGCTCTAGGGCAAAGCACAGAGGGCTTGTTTAAAGAGGGGTTGAAAGACAAATGTCCTGACACTTCTCCCCACTCCTAATCCCAGGCCATGGGAATGGAGGCTTCCAGCCATCCCTATGCCACTACCGCACAGCCCAGCCGCAGCCCAGTACCTTTTCTTGCCGCTGCTCTTCCCGATGGCCTTCTGCACTTTGCTTTCTGTTTTGCTGGCTGGCACTGGTCGGTCCAAGTGATTCCAGAGACGATGTTTTTCCAACTGGGTTTTGGAACTGAAGGCAGCTTCGCAGTACGAGCAGGAGTACGTCAGCTTCTCCGAGATTGCGCCCTGTGTGGAGAAGGGAGAGAAAGGTGGGCGAGGATGTCAGACCTCAGCAAGGCCAGCATTTTTCTGGTGCAGTTATGGACACAGTGAGTAATAA
This sequence comes from Tympanuchus pallidicinctus, assembly GCF_026119805.1. Classification (NCBI taxonomy): domain Eukaryota; kingdom Metazoa; phylum Chordata; class Aves; order Galliformes; family Phasianidae; genus Tympanuchus; species Tympanuchus pallidicinctus. The sequence continues at coordinate 4,445,608 of NW_026294722.1, forward strand.
TACCCTTCCCCTCATGACAGCTCCCAAATGTCCACGTTCCCTCCAAAACCACGAGGGACCCACTTGTAAGCACCTTCCAGCCTGTCCCTGTGTCCTCCCCATATTCATCCCATGTTTCTCAAAGGGTATAAGGCCTGAGAGCAGCTTTACCCTGCAGACTGCAATGTAAAAGGCCACTGGGAACGACACATGGCCCTCCGGTCTCCTTACCCCTTGGCAGCGCTGATAGTGGTACTTCAAGCCATAAATGCTGGGAAACTCCAGCCAGCAGCCTGAATTGGGGCATTTCACCCTGGAGTGGGCTTTGAATTCATCCTTCCACTGGTTCATCAGTGGGAGCTGGGAACAGGAGAGATGAGAGACGCAGCTGAGCGATGAGCACCTCGTGCCTGGGGGTGCACCGCTATGTTCTGAGAGGTCCAGGGGCACAGATGGGATTTCTGATCATCCCTGTCCACTCCCAGTCCCCTCCCAATGGTTTCAGTGCTCCCTCTCACCTGTGAAAGACATGGGGATGGAGCCACGCATTGCAGGCTGTGCAGACTCTCAGTTCCCCCTGAGAATTTACCTTGCTGTGCCTCCTGAGGCACACAGCGTGCTCCCGGCCAGGCTGGGGAATAAATCAGGCCAGAAATTGCCTGGGTGATTTAACTACCCCACATTTCATTCAGGTGGTAAATCACACTGTGCTCATTCCCTCACGACTAACTGCTCTGTGTGTTGTCCACGCCAGTGTGCTGGAATTAAACTGCAAGATTCTAGGGGGAATAAATCAACCAGTGCTCCCTGATCGTTAGCCAAACCTGAGGTGGCTGCAAGAGAAATGAGCTCATCTGGGAACAGCACTGGGAAGGAGAATTTGGAGGGGGTACTGCTCCCCACCAGGGCTTTGTAGGGTGCTTAGCGATGCTGTGCACTCGCACAGAGGGGTACAGGACCCAAGATTCTGCTAAGCTCATTAACATGCTGCTTTGAAGATTAAACCACCTGAAAGGTAGGTTTAACAGAGCAAGGCTGACTGTAGTGGGTGGTGCAGGGAGCAAGGCAGAGGCAGGGACCGCATCTGGGCTCTTACAGGGATGTCTTTCAGTGCCTGGTTCTCGGCCTTGGGTCGTCCTTTCTTCTTGCCCTCGGTTTTGTCACTGGTTGCATTTCCTGCAAACAAATGTAGCAAAAGTCACCTTCTGCCCATCCTACCCCATGGTGTCTGCCTGGCTCCAGGCTGCCCTGCACAAGATGCAGATCCCCCTCTGAAGGCAATTCCAGCTTCCCTCATTGCAACTCAGTGCAAAGTCCATGCACCTGCAGACACCTGTGCAGGAGGTGACTGAGCACAGTCCAGCTTCTCCTGCAGTTTGCAGACTGCTCTCCTTTAAGAGCAAAGCACTGAGCATTTTCAGCTGAAAGCCACACTCTCGTTTGAGTCAGATGGAAATCCTTCCATAACTATGCTACTTAGCAAAAGAAATCTGTGTGCTGAACCAGCTGTTGAAATCCCCTGTTCACTCTGCATGGTTGGTGGGACTGAGCTGCCCTGGGGCTGCAGGACACTGACTTCCACGGGGAGCAGCAGGAATGGGAATGGCAGGGGGTGAAGGACAAGTAAGGCAGTGCCTGGAGGGGCTCACACCAGGAGGAGAGGTGACACGGACACCTCTGTGAGGGGCCATGGCTGTGTGTGCTCACAGCAGATTCTCACTGTCCCATCCAGAAACCTGCTCTGTTCAGCCAGATGTTGTCACCACTTCCAAACAGCCACAGAGATCATGAGCTTCCCAACGTGGTGGCGTGGGGCACAAGCACAAACACAATGAACTGTGCCAAGTCTTAGACTGGACACTGAGGCTCACAAGGACAGCAAAGTCCCGAATTCACCTAACTCACAACCACAAGAGACTGAGCCAAGTGGAACAAACACCACGACAACTTTCATCAGGGTTTGTATGCAGAGCTTGAGGAAGTTTCTCAAGTCAATCCATTGTAACACTAACTTTAATCCTTCCTAGCTGGAGCGCAGTTCTGCTGTCACCCTGTGGGTCTGGAGAGCCTTGGTGAGGTGCTTCTGGGCAGGAAATCTATTCACTAGGACAGTTTCAGTCTCACCAGACACATGCTCAGGTTTATCTTCACCATCAGAGTGCTGGCAGCCAGTTCACACCCCCCTGGCTCGGAAGAACTCCAGCACAAGCAGCCTCTCCCAGAGGACCCAGCCGTGCTGATGGTGCCGCATGACTGCCCTGGCACCATGGGTGCTCTGTGCTGCTCAGTCCCTCTTGTGCTCTGCTTTTAGAGTCTAACAATTGCTAAGAGAAACATTCCAAATCAGGGCAATTTCTGAAAATAGAGGTCAGGCAGTTGAACTGAAGTGATGGAAATAGCAAGAAATAGAAATGGCAATTTTCTGACATAGATTTCGGCACAACTCATAGCTTGGCTGCAATTGTGCAAAAGCCAACACACGGACAAAGGAAGGGCCCGGGAGCTCAGACCGTGTTGTTACCCTGCTCCCTACTGGGGCATGTACAAATCTGCCTGCACAAGCACTTGTTGGCACAGCTCAAAAGGAGGAAGCAAAAGTAACAACCAAGAGGAATGAAAATTGCCTGTTCAAAAGCAAGGCGATCAAAGCACTGCCAACTCCTCCTCTGGAGGCAAGCAGCACACGTGCAGAGCATCAGCATGGCTGTAAGAGACCCACCTGAATGGAGAGATTGCTGCAAGGCTCCTTAAACTGTCATGCTTTAAGCAGTGCTGAGTCTCATGCACGACATTCAGACTGAGGTCTGAGGGGGCTTAATGAGAGGGATCAGGAATGAAAGCCATTTGCTACGACAACAGAACCAAGCTGAAAAAGCATCCCAGAGAAGGAAACCTGAAACAGCTAGCAGAGGGCAGTTGAGATTAAAAACCTCAACTAACTCAACCTATAAAACACCCTTCCCTGGTGCAAATCAGACATGAAGAAGAGGCCAGAAGGTGCATCAGCAATGGCCCCAGCTCCCGAGCAAGCAGAGCTCAGCTCCAAGCCTGGCACTTGTGGCACTCTGAAGCCAATCCCAGATTTCTCAGCAAGTGAGAGAGATTAAACAGAAAGCCAGTTACCTACAGAAGCCCTGCCAAAACCATAGGCTCTCTTCATTTTCATGCCTTCTGCCCCAGCGGCCAGAGGTAAAATAGCAAGCAAGACAATTTCCTCATTTATTTCCCAGCCCTCAGAAGCTGAGCCAGCTGGTTTGCTTCATTTTGGTACCCATAAAAGCATCATTTGGAGATGCTGCATCCCTCGGGAATCCCACTAACTCAGAAGGCCTCATCTGCAAGAGCTGGCTGTTCACGTACAGCACAGCAGCAACCTCTAAGGAACATAAAAACTCCTAAGGCCTCCCATCTGGCCCTGCAAGGCAGCCTCACTGCTCCAGAGCTGCAGGGAAGATCTTGCAGGCTCACTCCCCCAAACTGCAGGTTTTGGAGCAGCATTGCAGGGCTCATTCCAAAACTCTTTTAGAGTGGCTGTGAGGACTCCTGCTCACCACACCTGCCTTATGCCTCTTGCATTTTCAGTTTGCTCTTACGTGCACGCTCAGACCATGCACCCAGCTCTTCCTATGTGCTTATGTAGGGAAGGACCTCATCCTCCACGTGAAATGGAGCTACTGCACATCACGGGACTGTAGAGCTGGGAACCACATAATCTCACAACACAGCAATTACCTGCTACTCCTCTCCTTTCTTTTCTTCTGCTTTCTCTCCTAAATGCTTCAAAATTACCCCAATTCAGAAGATCCCAGAGCAGCCAGAAGAGCACACCCCTATCCAGCAGCCCAGCATGCCCACGGCCACAGCTTGCCTTAGGGACAGCTCTTCTTTCCTTTCTACAACTTCCACAAGTTTCAAAACTTTTGGTAACGCTGCACGTCAATTAGGTGGATGGAAGCTCCCAGTTCAGATGCCTCTCCATGCCCTCATTGACCAACTGCCAGCTGGGGACAGCATTAAGCCTTATTTACCCTGACAAAGGGAATCCCCATACTTGTTCCCACTCTCTCGGCACCTTCCCAGATGTTGCAGCAAGGTACCTTCATCATTCTTCACTGCATCACTTTCAGTCCACGTAAATCAGAACGAAGGGCCAAAACGAAGTCTGCTCTACTTCTAAGGCGCTGATAAGATGCCACCAGCCCTGGATGCACGTAGTCTCCACGATCAGAGCCACATGTGAGCCCAACAGAGGGGCTGAGAGCATCTCTGCTCAGCAGAAGCAGACAGGAGAAAATCTCCTTCGGTCTGGAGATGCCTGAACAGTGAAATCCACCATCGATCAGAGCGACAGCGCATGGGTCCCCGAGGAGCTCCATCCAGGGGGTACGACACGGCAGGCAGCAGATGGCTGAACTCATTTCAGCCTTTCCACCCTTTCACATAACATTTAGCTAGCACCACGATAAACAGATTTAGAGACACCCATCTCGTTAGCCAGATGCTTGGTGAGATCGTCCCCTCCAGCCCATTCACATTCAGAGACAGAAAAGCAGTTCCTTACCCAGCCTGGGGAGCTCTGCTGGAGGGTTCAGCCTCGCCTCTGCCCTGCTCTCTTTGCTGGGTTTGGTGGAACCTGCAGTCTTCCTTCCACCTTTACAAGCATAGGAATCCGCCATCTCTGAAACAAGCAGGGGATGTGTTAGAAGTCACATGGAGCTGGGAAGAACACATGCTGAAAGCAAGGAGAGCTGCTGGAATGGAGGGAAATTAGAAATCTGACAGCTGAAGCATTGTCACAAAGGGCAGAAACAAGATAGGTTTCTGAGTATCTGTCCTCCGGCTGAGCAATGCAAAAGACATGGTTGAAAAGCTGCTTTCATGATGAGCTGGTTTCCTCTCCACGTATAACAGCAAGGACTTTATTAAAACTTATGGGCTGGCTTCGTCCAGAGAAGTAACAGAGTAAATGGCTTTTCCTCTTCGTTTATTTCTATGCTTTCATTTAAGACACCAAAAGGAAAAAAAAATAGTGAGTTTTAATGAACAGATGTAGTGATAAATTTCCAATTTTCCTTATTAATGGGAAACTGTTATAAACCGAGAATTGCTAATGTTATCTAAATTTTCTGTATTAATAATTCAATTTGGTTTCTCTATAAATAATGAACATCAGAAATTATCACGGAAGGCCCGGTCGTGCTCCCTGCAGAAGCAACCAGCAGGAGACCCCTCTGCTTCAGGAGGATTAAGGCCATGGAGTGGCTGCTTTTGCCCAAGTTCATTTCAAGTATCCTCAGACACTGAACCCAAACCTCACACTTGAATGAAGGCAGATAACACAGCTGCTTGGAGTGAGCCACCCGGGTGCAGTGCTGTGGGCTGTACAGCCCGGTACAATGCAGCACGATGAGGGATGCACCTTGCAGGAGGGGCTCAGCCTGTCTGGTTTGGAAAAGTTTCTTGCAATGCAGACAAAATTCACTGCTGGGCTGAGCAAGTGTGGGATTGGGCACCAGTGAGCAGTGTCTGGATGCAGCACTATAGCCCTCAACTCAGATCTTGCTGCAGAGCCCAGCTGCACCAAGGGATCAAACCTGCCCTAGGGGTGTCAGGGCTTTGGGAGTGGGTCCTGCTGGCCCCCATGGCCACATCCAGCCTGAAGACTATGGACAGTGCCAGGGAAGTGATGCTGATGCTCAGACAGACACAAGCAGTGCGACTGCAGGAAGTGCCACCTGCTGCCTTCTTTTCACCTCTGCTTAACACTTCTCTCCCACGTGCACACATTTTTTAAAACACAGATGTGTCCTGTCAGCCTCTGATGCCTCTCACATAACCCCGTCTGCATCGTTCAGCTCAATCCAAGCCAAAGATGTGCCCCCTCAGCATCCCCAATCACCCTGCCCAGGTGCCCGGTCGGATTGCGGTGCTCGGGGAGCAGCTCCCCTGAACCCACACCATGGGAAAGGGGCTGCAGGCCCCCACCCCCAGAGCACTGTTATCACAGTGTGGGACGCTGTGCTGTCCCTTGAGGTGTCCTTCCAGAGGTGACAACAGGGACTTCCTGCGCAGGAGAGCATAACTGTGCATGGCATGCAGACCAGATGCTCCCAGACGAGCTGGCAAACTCCTCCAGCAAGTGTTCAGCCAGTGACAAATATTGGGTTGTTTGTGCAGACACAAAGGTTAATCAAATCAAATGAGAAATTTCATTCTTGGCAACAGGTTCTCTGGCATTCAGTGCCGAACGCAGGAATCATTTATTCCACTCCTTTGAACTCCTGCAGCAGAAGATCTGGGTATGAGCTGCAGCGGCTCTGGGAGTGGGCACCCAGTGGGGTCCCTGCAGTCTTTCCCCAAATTGCAGCTCATCCACGGGAACAAATGGGCCAGTGCCCTCCCCTCCTGTGCCACTTGTGAAGGACAACACGCAGGGAAGGTCCTGCCGGGAGCAGACACCCTGCATGCTCACACCCAGCAGCAGTGACGGGCAGCAATGGGAGCAAGGGATGAGCTGAGCATCGTTTCCTAACGCTCCATCCTGGGGCTGAGCATCGCTCCTGAGCGCTCCAGTCCTGGACCTGCAGTCCCACTATCACTGCTGATCACTTCTGTCCCATCAGTGAGGCCCTTTCTGGCCGGTTTTGGAGGTTTGAAACTTCTTTGCTTTCCCCATCAAATACTGCTTTGATTTTTTTTTTCCCCCCTCTAATTTTTAGCTTATACGAAAAATAAAAGCCAATAAACCTCCTAGCAAGAGCCAAGTGCCACTCCATGACCATCAATACAACCCCGGGGATCCCAGAGGAATTGCCCCAGAGCCAGAGAGCAGAAATCAGCCCATTGTCTTCAGTCATATCCAAACTTCTTACTTGATTTGAGTCACACCCGCTGACACCAGCCAACAGCCTGTGCCGTGAGCCTTTCCATGCTTCCACTGCGTTTTGGTGCATTTTGCAGCCGGTGATGAGAGAAACAGACATTGGCAGGTCCCAGCTGTGAGCGGTGCTGGGATGCACTGGGGGAGGCCGGGGGAGGCATCTTTGCAGGTCCAGCTTCACTCTATCACAACTCCTCCCAAGGAGGTGCTGGGCACAGCCTGACCGCTGGCACATTTGGCATGAATTGGAAAAGGGGAACTGATTCCACACTTGAAAACGTATCAGTCACTGTGGACCAGGTCAGCAGCACACACACACACACTCCAGCAGGGAATGCTGCGTGGCCCCAGCACTTTGCAATCATCTCAGCACACATCATCCATTGATTCGCTCCGCTTATTGTCAATAATTAACTGATGGCTCGGCGTGATGGAGGTAATGCCAAAAAGGCAAGTGAGCTGTGGGGTGAGCGGCATGCTGGGCAGTGGGGATGCAGCGAGGCCGTCACAGGTGACAGCCATCAAAAGGAGCTCAGGGTTGTGCACTAAGAGAAACTTTTGGGCATGGGAAAAGGCTCCTTTGGGAGAAAGGGGAATCAGCAAGAGGGAAGCACCTGGCGGGTGACATGACCACTGGGGTAAGGATGGCCACCCTGTGCCAGTGGAGATGCCATGCATGTCGCTGCCTCCCCTGCCCCTCTGCAGTGCTCTGAGTGCAGCTGGTGGCTGCAGGGGATGTCCATCTGAGGTCCTTCAGCATCACCACCGTCACCCAAATCCAGCAACACCCGCTGGCCAGCGGTTCCCCTTAGTACCCCTATGAGTCCCTTTTGCAGGAAATCACTTGCACCGAGCAGAAGTAGCACCCAGCCACCGCACTTCACCCAAGTGCCTGTTTCTGGGCGCGGGTGAAGCTTTTGATGGTTTGAAAGTTTCTGTCTGAAACACATTAGCAAGTCCCTCCCCCTCGGCCATCCTCAGGCACAAAAGCAAATGGGAAAAGCACACACACAAACACAAACACACACAAAATCCCAGCAGACAGTGAGCAGCAGCCCCGGCCGGAGCCACCACCCGGTGTCACCACTGCCCGGTGACCTGCGGGGCCGTGCGTCACATCACCGCTGGGCTCCGCCGGTGCGAGCAGAGGCGGACGCCCGTCCCGCTGTCACTTCCTTGGGCCTGCCCGGGTCACGCCATCACCTGTCACCTCCACGGCCTGGGCCGTGCCATACCCGGCGGCCGGGTCCCTCATCCTCCTGCCCCGGCCGACGCATCTTCCCGTCACCTCCCCGGCCGGGATCCGCTCGTCCAGGGCCGCCCGTCACCTCGGTGCCCCGGGCCGTTCCACCCTCGGTTGCCGCGCCCCCCGTCCTCCCTCCCGGCTCACCTTTCCCGTCACCTCGCCGACCCGGCCACGGCCGGCTCACCCCCCGGCCCATCGACCCCTCGGACCCTCAGCCCGCCCCCTCCCCGCTCCTCCCCGCCCCCGTCACCTCGCTTAGGGCCCCGCCGCCGCCGCCCCCGCTCGGGGCCCGTTCCGGGCTGTGCCGAGGCCCCGTCCCGCCACCGGCCCCGCGCTCCCGGGAGGGGAAGCGAGAGGCAAAATGGCGACGCGGGCTGCGGCCGGAGGAGCGGGAACGGGAGCGGGGGCGGGGGGTCCCCGCGGCGGGGCCGGGCCGGGGCCTCGCTCGGTGCTTACCTCGGCGGCAGCGGCTGCGGTGCGGGGCGCTGGGGCCGGGCGTCCCCCGAGCGGCGAAGCGGCGCCGCCCGCGGCTGTGGGGCCGCCGTACGGGGCTCCCCGGCGCGCCGCCGCCCGCGCTCCGCCGCCGCTCTCCCGCCCGCCCCTCCGCCGCCGCCGCCGCCGCCGCGGCTCATGCGCGCTTCCCCGCCCGGCCCGGCCCGCCCCGCGCCCGCCGGCAGCACCGGGCCCAGCGCCGCGCGGCTCTCGCGTGGCTCCGCCGGCGGGGCCCGGCCGCGGGGCGGGAGGGTGGCGGCACCGCCCCGGCGAGGCGGGACCGGGCGGCGCCCCCGGGCCGGGACCGGCGCCCGTCCCGGCGAACCCGCGGCCGGAGCCGGGCGGGTGCCTTCCGCGTGCCGCCCCGGTGAGCGGCGGGGTGCCCGTGCCGCGACGGGGACGGCGGACGCGAGGGGGCACGGCGACGGCCGTGGCCGAAGCGAGTAGTGGGGATGGCGTGGTCAGAAAGCGGGGATGGAGCGCTGACGGCCGTTCCCGAGGCTTTATGCTCGCGGCTGTCCCGCCGGCAGCCCCGTGTCCCCAGCGCCCTGTCACCCTGCGGGGCTGGCGGCGCCGGGACGGGTGTGTCGGGGCAGAGCCGTCCCTAGGAACACCGTGACCCAGGGCTCGCTGTAGTCCTGCTGCCATCCCAGCAGCCGTGGCTGCGCAGCAATGAGGGGAAATAGGAGGCTGTTGGCAGGTGGGAGTGCAGCCCGGTGTCCGTCGCTACCAGGCTGGTGGCCCTGCTCAGCGTCACACGTCACTGTGACAGCCCTGAGCGCACGCCAAAGGCACATGGCGGTGCTCTAAGTTCCATCCCTGCTTCCTTTCCCCCCATCTCCAGGCCACGTGGGTGAGCAATCTGCGGGTTAGAAGGCTGTGAAATGCCGTTCTGCCCGGGAAGAATGGCATTTCCCAGCACCCGGCAGTGCTGCCATCACGGCTACACCCCGCAGGGACAGCTCGATGCTGTCGCCACATGGGTGGACATTGACATGTTTCTGTGGCCAAGCTCTCCGTGCTCCCCGCCCTGCAGGGTCCGGCTACATCGCATCACCGGAGCAATACAACACCAGCTGGGAGCTCCCCCGCCATTCCCCTCTGTCTCCATGGAGGGGAAGGAGCTTAATTAACGTCTGCAGAGAGCATATAAGGCTCGATGTAATTGCTGGGTATGATTATCAGCGGAGCAGAGGGTGCTCAGCAGGGTGGGAGGGGAGGCACAACCCACCTCCTTTGTATGAATGGGGTATAGCTGAGGGAGCTCCGTTCCCTGCAGCGGGGAGAGCTGTGGAGCTGCCATGAGGCTGATGCACATCCACTGCACAACTCCTCGGTGCGAGGCTGCAAACTGCACCCGCGTCCCTTCAAGTGCCATCACACATATGGCATGGCTGAGGGCGACAGTGGCAGAGCTGCAGCCCCAAAGCTTGAGGGATGTTAAGAGGGACTCAGAAGAGGCTCTCTGTCGCAGTCCGGCTTTCTGCGCTGGCCAAGCACAGTTTTGCAGCACGTGGTGACGGAGCGGTCCTGCAGTCCAGACGTGGATGGGTTTGGAGAGAGGCCAGTGGCTGAGCAAGGTACAGAAATCCTAAATAATACCATCAAACAACAGCTACAGTTCCTATTTTCAGGCCATGCTCAGAGAAGGGGAGGGGGCTGAGGAATTAACTTGAAAAGAACAGCAAATGTGGAACAGATGCTGAGAAGCGCCTTTTTGTTCTTGTTTTCCAGGCGTAGAGTTGTGAGAACCCGGCTGGGAAGGGCAAAGCAAGGAGGAGGAGGATGGGGGGGGGGGGAGGGTGGCCATGGCACAGAGGAGCTGTGCAGCCACGGCACTGCCATCCTTTGTGTGCTCGTGGGAAGCCATCGTGATCATCCTGCATCATAGCATTGCCAAACAGTGGCTCATGGAGGAGGGATGCAGAGCCCATGGCTGCAGCACATGTCACTCTGTGCTACGAGGAGGCCACATCCGTGTCAGGACAGAGCCCTGTTGCCCCCAGTTGCCCTGGAGGTGCTGCAGCAGTGCAGTGAGCTGCTGCCATATGCACACACTTCCCAATTTCTGGGGGGTGGGTGTGCAGGGTGGGTATTCCTCATATAAATCTCCACAGTCCCACCTTGGGGCTTGGCACTGCTGGCCAGGGCCAGTCTGATCTGAACTACACCTGGCTAGCATCTAAAAATGCAAAACATGGGCAAAAGAAATCCCTTTGAAGGGCAGGAATGTCCCTCTGTCCCAGAACAGGGCTGCTTGCTAGCATGCACTTTCTGGTGTATAACTCCAAAACCCAGCAGGCTGCAGCAGCATCCTTCCCACCATCCAACCTGTGGGATGACGCTGATGGGAGATTTTACCTGCTTCTGCTCTTGATGCACCTCCAAAGCTCGTGCTGTGAGCGCCCAACACGGGAAGCCACAGTCTGGAGCTGGGATGTGCAGCAACATCACCAACAGCAGGGCACTGGGATGCCCAGGAGTGGCACCGGGAGGCACTGGAGCCCAGCTGTTGCCTGTGTGCACTGAGCATCACTTGCTGCAAGGTGATGAACAGTCACCTGCGTGCATTTTGGGGACACACACATCTGCCATGGCCCTGTCCCCAACCCAGTGCTGCCCTTGGAGGCATCTCCTGGTGGTGACTGCTCCCTCCCTGTTGTCCTCATGGTGGGGAGCTCAGCCCCGCAGCTCAGCCACCACCTGTGTGGTGCCTGAACAAAGCAGGAATCACTCATGACCATCCAGGCCATCCCCAGCCTCCTGCCAGCCCTGTAGAGCCTCTGATTGGAAACCAGAGCGTGTGCCAGCCATGAATGATTCTGATAGCTTTTTTTTTTTTTCTGTCTTTTTTTTTTTTTTCCCACTATGCTTGAATGAGTTCAGCAAATACAAGCTAAAAAAGAGGGGGAAAAAGAGCAAGCAAAAATCCGAGCAGATTTAATTTTAGATAGGGCACGGAAGCAAAATGGCTGTGGTGCAAAGAGGGGAAGTTAATGGAGAAACCCTACGGCTGCGCTGCTATTAGTTATTTATAGGGCATCATCGGCCCTTTGGGGAGCCTGTCCCAAGCTGGGGGGGTCAATGCTAGGGCTGCCCCAGGGCAGTGGGGTGAGATGAGGATAGTGGGTTTGGGGACAGAGCAGTAATGTGTGAAGATGCCCTTAAATTGGTCTCAATGATCCTTACTAGTCCTTTCCAGCAGGGGACGTTCCATGATCCCCAGGGAGCCATTACCTGGTGGGAAATGAAGTGGCTGATTGCAGGTTGGTGATTTGGGGCTTTTGACTTGAGACCCACTACAAACAGCCCATACCAAACCAGCCTGGAGATGTGTCAAAACCAAGTTTCCCCCCCCAAATTGTTCTGCTCTGTGCCTGGTGCTGCCTGGAGGAGTTTGGGCTTTGGGGGGGCATCGCTCACTGCAGTCCTTCAGGAGTTGGAAATGAGAACCTGAAAGTGAAGGAGGTTACACAGGGAAAAATATATGAAATGAAGCAATTCTTCCCGCTCTGATACATTCTAATTAAGGGAACTGTCACCCTTATTAAGAGGCCATTAATTCATCGTCATAATTCACCATCGGAAAAGCAAGTACCCAGAATGTGCCTGGGCCTTGGGGACAGCATTTCCCAGTCCTACTCCTTCCTGCATCTCTTGGAAGCTGAACATCACCAACCTCCTCCTGCAAACCCAGGCTCATCCCTGCCTGTGTCTTCTGCCCTGTGTGCTCTTGTGCTTTTGCAGTACAGAGGATGGAGGATGCTGCTCCAGGGGAAGCAAAGCCCCAGGGGCTGCCAAAATGTCCCCAGCGCTTCCTTTCTGCCAACATCACCTCCTGGTTACAGGCAGCTCTGTCTGTGGAGCCTCTCATTATGCATTCTGCATGGAGGGACTTGCATCAGCTTAATTAACGAGGTAAGAAAGACAGGACCTTTGAGGAAATCTTAATTATATTATCCATCTCACCCTGAGTGGCACCTGATCCATCCCAACACTGTTCCCAAGTTCATTAGCAATGATCTGAGATTGATTAGTCCTGGGTGTGCAGCGACAGGGACAAGGACCAGAGATCCAGGGTAGGGGCTGGGAGTGTAGAATGGGGATCGGGGCTCTGAGGTGGGAACCAGGGCTTCAGGATGGGGATCAGGAATATGAGATGAGAAGTAGAGCTTTGATATGGGGACCAGAGTTTCGGATGGCAGTCAAGGGTATGGGGACCAGGGATACGGGATGGGAAGCAGGGCTTTGAGGTGGTGAGCATTGCTTTGGGTTGGCAATCAAAGTTATGGGATGGGGACCAGGGATACGAGATGGGAAACAGGGCTTTGAGGTGGTGAGTAGGGCTTTGGGTTGGCAATCAAAGTTATGGGATGGGGACCAGGGATATGAGATGGTGACCAGGGCTTTGGGATGGGGACCAGGATCCTGGAATAGAAACCAGAACTTGGGGATGGGGATCTGTTGTGACTGAGAGTCCAGCAGATACCTGATGGGAGAACAGGTTCCTGATGAGCTGGGGCACATAACTGACCAGGGAAGGGCAGCAGATGCAACTGGCCTCAGTTTGGCCCTTGAGCAGGCACTGAAATCCATCAGCAGCGTCCCATAGCTGCATGCAGCAGGGATATCTGCGGCTGTGGCTGTAGCCAAGCATGAATGTGAATGCTGGGAGATCGCTTCCTGAATCAGAGAGGCAATCAGCAGCATTTCAGTTCTGAAGATATCTGTATCATCAAGGCAGGCACAGTAATTACTTGGACAAATTAGGCATGCATTTGCTACGTGCAACTGTGTCGGTGTTGACAATTTCTTTTTGCTTGCGAAGCCTTGCTGCAATCTGCAAGCAGCCTCCACCACTGGGAAGGGATTGCTGCATTTTTCCTTTTTAAAGCAAGAAAAAGCTGCCCGTTATTTTTTATCCCAGTAGGTCTTTGTCCTCTTATTGCAAACAATATAGCCGAGAGCAAGGAAATAGCTCCGGTTGCATCCCAGCAGGGTCCGGCCCCGGTCTTCTTCGGGTATGGGACGCTGGGACTTAGGACACAGAGGCATTAGAGGGCGCCAGATGACTGCCCAGAGGCGGACCCGTGCTCCGATGCAGCCTTGGAAAACGCTCAGCTCGCTCCAGCTGCAACAGATGCAGAAATAGCAGAGCAGTGGCAGAATGGGGTGTGCAGCCCTGATGTGGGGTTTGCTTTTGGCTTCCATCAGCTCAGCGGGTCTCTGGCTGCAGAAGTGGAATTGGAGCATAGCCTGGCACGGGTGGAGGTGGCACACGAAGCCAGAGCTGGGGTCCCAACGAGGGACCCTCTGACAGCAAAACTGCCCCCAGACCACTTGGGTGCAACACGACAGGAGCCATTCTGCCCCCTCACCTCTCCAGAGCTCTCCCCCAAAATCTCAGCTCTCACGATACTGCACCCACATCTCCAGCCCTGCCACCACGGTCTGCTCCAGGACACTGCTCCTATGGGGACAGCCACCCACTGCCACCACCCCGCTGCCACCCTCTCCCAGTGCCCAGTGCCAGGGCTGGGGTGGTAGCATGGTGGGCTCTGATCTGGGGTTTCACAGCAGAAGCAACGGGGCCACATCCTGCATGGGGCTCTGCTCTGCATGACAGCACAGCAAGGAGAAAATATGCACCCTGAACTGGCCAGGATCAGGCCCCACACGCTGTGTTTTGCTCCAGCTGGGAGTCCCAGCAGCTCCCTGCTGCTGCAGGAGGGATGGTTTTCTTCCTGCTTGTTTTCTTTCTTTTTTCTAAAATTCAATAAATCCGCTCAGCTTTGTTGCTTGTGAAGTTCTAGCGAGGTGAGAAGAGCCAATTTCACTGCATTTCTAAAAAGGTCAATATCAGCAGAGGAGGAGGAAATTCAGATTACTGTGTATGTGGAGGAGGGAAAGGGGCAGTGAGCAGCAAACCCCCAGGGCTGTGGGGTCCCTGCAAACGAGTCCTTGAGCAGCCCCATGTTTGGAGGGGGGGTATCTCCATTCACACACCATAGTGCTCCCACAGGGACGGTGTTGGGATATTCCCTGACTCAGTGGCTGAAATCTTTCACTTCGTTTTCCCTAGCTGGGGGGCAGGGAATGAGCAGAATCACAGGACGAGTAGGAGAGCAGCAAGTGGAAACAACAGTCTGACTTTATTTGCAGAGCAGGAGGTGGTGCGCGGTGCCACCTGGGTGCCTGCTCTGCCACAGCCCTGGGGTGTCCCTGGGCACTGGGGGATGCGACCAGAAATGTCACCTCCTTTCAATCATCAGATGGGATTTGGGGACGGTGCTGGTATGGATGGCACTGTCAAAGCCCCCTGAAGGGTTGGGAGTTTGCAAGAGCTCTGGAGGGGTAGACCTCTGCAAAAGGGCCTGGACAAAGCCTGGGCAGCATTGGGAAGGAATAAATAGAGCCTGGGACCAGAGAGCGGGGAACCAGGCATGTGGATGAGGACAGAGGAAGGACGTGGAGCATCTCCTGTGCAGCATCCCCTGGAACGTGCTGACCCCTGGGCTTCCACTGCTGCTGACTCAGCTCCGTTTTTAATTCACAAAGTGGAGCCAGGCACTGGTGACTGCCCTGCTTTTAATTTCTTTGCCTGGTTGGGTCATCTTATTTGCTGCCGATAACGTTATCTCCTAGGACACTGGAAGACAGCCCAGTTCGAAGGGAGAACGAAGCTCCAAGGCATTGACACCAGCAAAGCCTGCAGCTCTCCCAGCCACTCCATGCCACTGGGCACCGCTCGTGTGCAAAGGCATCAGCATGGCACGTGCAGCTCCTGTTTATCCCACAAATGGCCATGCTGGAGTTGCCCACACTGCTCAGCCCTGCCCGTTGCTGGTTCTTTTTGCAGTCTCTCCCATCAGGCTCAGACGGGCCAAAGTTCACCTGTCCCACCGACTGCTTTGCTAATTTTCCTCCAGCTGGGAACCACGTCTGTTGAAGAAAGCATCCCATCTCTGCCCAGAAATGTATTCATAAAAAAGAAAGAGAGAGAAGAAAGAGAAAAGCCCTGGAGTGGCTCGGGAGCTGTCTCTTCGTATTCCAAGCATGCTGCTCAGGTCTCGTATCTGCAGTGCACAGTCCATCCCAGAGCTGCTCGGTTCACAGTGTTGGTACAATCTGCCAAACAGACGGATCAGCTAGGAGACATTTCCGAAAGACGCTGGAACAAGGAGGGGAGAGGAAGGAATGAACAGTCTGCAGGGTCAGAGCCTGCCTGGGAGAATCCCACCCTTCCAGTGCACCTTGCCACCAACAGACTTTGTGCTGCATACCACAACCCATCCCTGTGCACTGCAGCCTGTACCCCACAGCCCATCCCCCAGCAGCACAGCCCATGCACAGCTCATCATGCTCCAGCTCACACACCCACTTCTCTCCTTGTTCCCACAGCTGCAATCTCCCCATGGTTCCCCTTCCTGTCCGAATCCTACCTTGGCTGAGCAGCTGCAGGTTCCGGACCTCCTCACGCACCTGGAGCTGCAGGACCTGCTGCAGCACCTCCTGCCGCTGTGCCTCGTGGGCGATGCCCATACGCTGCAGCTTCTCCCCATTGAGCCTCAGCAGAGCCCGACCTGCAAGCACAACAAGGCTCAGCAGCTGCCCAGTGGCCATGGGCACCGCAGGGATGTCGGGAGTATGTGGCTGGGGACACTGTCAACTGTCATGAAAATCAGCTGGGGTGCATGTCCATGTCATGGGAACAAGGGAGAGAAAAGGAACCAAATCCTAAGAGAGGATAGGATGGGGTGGGATGGGGTGGGATGGGATGGGATGGGATGCGGTGGGATGGGGTGGGATGGGATGGGATGGGATGGGATGGGATGGGATGGGGTGGGATGGGATGGGGTGGGGTGGGGTGGGGTAGAATTGGATGAATAGAGTAGACCGGACCGGACCAGAACGGAATGGAACGGAACAGAATAGAATAGAATAGAATAGAATAGAATAGAATAGAATAGAATAGAATAGAATAGAATAGAATAGAATAGAATAGAATAGAATAGAATAGAATAGAATAGAATAGAATAGAATAGAATAGAATAGAATGGAATGGAAGAATGGAATGGAAGGGAATGGAATAGAATAGAATGGAATGGAATGGAATGGAATGGAATGGAACGGAACAGAACGGAACAGAATAGAATGGAATGGAATGGAATGGAATGGAATGGAATGGAATAGAATAGAATGGAATGGAATGGAATGGAATGGAATGGAATGGAATGGAATAGAATAGAATGGAATGGAATGGAATGGAATGGAATGGAACGGAATGGAATGGAATAGAATAGAATGGAATGGAATGGAATGGAATGGAATGGAATGGAATGGAACGGAACGGAACGGAACGGAACAGAAAGAATAGAATAGAATAGAATAGAATAGAATAGAATAGAATAGAATAGAATAGAATAGAATAGAATAGAATAGAAACTAGGGTAGAATAGGATGGGATGGCGCAGGGTCGGATAGAATAAGAAAATACAGAGAACAGAGAAAATGGGAAAAAAACAAAGGGAAGGGAAGGGAATGGAAGGGAAGCAGAAGGGGAGAAAAACAGAAAGGAGGGAATAGAATAGAAAATAGAACAGAGCAGAGCAGAGCAGAGCAGAACAGAACAGAATAGAATAGAATAGAACAGAACAGAACAGAACAGAATAGAACAGAAGCCTGTCCCTGGCCTACTGCATTTGGAGGTCATGGGGCTTCAGGCTGAGGTACCAGTGTCAGGACCAGTGCTGGCCCCAGCAATCACGTTCCCTGTCCCTGCAGGCAGGAGCTTCCCATTTCTCCATTCTCCACTCCACCTCCCGCATCAGGACGCATTCTCCTGACCCCACGTGGGCTGATGGATGGGGGAAACAGGGCACCCATCAAAACCCATTAGTGCTGCTGCCACCATCCAGCCACTCTCCTCCAGTCCAGGGGCTATTAAATAAGGCATTCACAACCAGCTTTTGTCCTTGTTCCCCAGCTAATGCTTCCTTTATTTCTCACACGGAGGGCTCGCTGAGCTCTTGCATTAGGGCTTTGCATTCCTCAAGGGCACAGGGCTGTGCATAGAGCTGCCCCACTCCAGTGAGCTCATCCCTGGTCCCAGCAAAAAGGGGACACCGAGGGTCAGGGAGGATGATGCTTGCAGCTCTGTGCACTGCACTTTACACTCCATAGGTGCTGGCCAGCTCAGAGCTCTGTCCAGCCATGAACTGGGCAGAAGTGGGATTGGAGCAGTGCTTTATGCAAGGAGCACAAGGCACTGGGGGTAGCAGCAGTACCTGTGATGGCGTGGTGGGAGAACGCCTCGACGTAGATGAGATAGTTGTGTGGGCAGTGCTTCTTCAGCCATTTGCACACATCCTGCTGGCTCCACAGCACCACTGGCTTGGTAAGGCTGCCCAGCGTTGGGCTGGTGTGGTAGATGCCATAATGATCGCAGCCACGGCCCTACAAGGGAGATGGGAAGTGTCAGTGGGGCTCAGCACTATGGGGTGCAAAATGCTGCGATGGGTTCTGCCCCGTCTGCCCAGAGATGATTCCTTCAGAGGAAGAAGGCCCAGCTCACCATGCACCTCCCAGCCCAGTGGAGTGCTGCAAGAGTGCAGGACCACCCTTGGGGACATCACCTGGGTCCTATGGGCTCTGCCCTGGTGGCAGATGGAGGGACCTGAGTCCTGATGTGAGAGGCAGGAGGTGACACTGAATGCTCAGCAGTGTATGGAGCCAGGCAGCTCCCTCTGTGCTGCAATGGCAGAGGTTTGGATTTCCAGGGTCCCTCCTGGCAAACTCCTCTTCCTTGTCTTGGACAGTAAGGGGATGAGTTATGAATCTGCTGGCATCAGAAAGGTCGGCAGCGCTTGGACTGCAGTGTGCCAGCACCGACCTCTGTGTGTGAACATTGGCTAATTAAGCATGCCTAATAGAGGAGTAGAGATAATTAGTGCAACAGGGTCTCCAGACATCCCGCGGTTATTGAAATGAATGGCACATCCCTGAGTGATGTCAAATGGGAGGAAATGGAGGGCGGAGGGGTCAGAGATACTCCTGTGAGTTGCAGGGCTGGGAGCAATGCTGCATCCCCCTGCCATGCTGCATCCCCCTGCCATGCTGCATCCCCCTGCCATGCTGCATGCTGCTGCCCACACTGCACCCCTGCACCCTGCTTCTGCTCCTGGGTTCTGGCTCTGGTTTCACTGCCATGCAGCAGTAAGCAGTGCAGGGGCTGAGCCTGCTGCTGCTGAGCTCTCTCCTCATACCACCACGCACAGAGATGACGGTGAGCTCCCAGCAGCTATTACCCAACTAACCTCGGGGGCAGTGGGGAAGAGGTGACTGACAACCCGCAATTTCCCCAGCTAGAAGCGTGCTCAAATCCTCTTGCTTCTTGAGCTCCGTTTCACGAATGGGGGCTATATCCGTGCTCCAGGTTCCTGTGCTGCAGGTACCCCTGCACATTGCAGCCCTATGCCCTGGGTGCAGGCGCTCAGTGGGAGCAGCAGGACGTGGGGATGGCTGTAATGGATGCTGGGCTGCTTTTCCAGGCGGCTGAGCTGCGCTGTCTCTCTGATGAACTCTCAGCCGTGAACGGAGGCGAGCAGGCAGCAGCAATGCCCAGCAGTGGGGGTTGGATGGGGGAAGCCCGCACAGCAGTGTGAGGACCCAAAGCAAGCAATTGAAGTCACTTCCACTCCATGGGCTGTTTTCCCTTGTTTGTGGCACAATTAGAAGCTTTCTCACTCCCAAACCTCACTGTGAGGCACTGGGAGGCACAGCTGTTGCCCAGGAAGCTGCTCTGCTCTGTGCTGTGCCCCCATTAGGAGTGAAGGGGACATGGAGGTGGTGGGGACTGAAGGGCCCCAGCAATACCCCGAGCCCACAGGCACCATGAGCACAGGAGCCAGGTTCTGCTGCTCCCTCAGCATCCTGGGTTAACAGAGTACCAAAAGCTACAATGATTTTTATGCTCGGGCTTACAGAGCCCACTTCTCCCCATGGCAGCACAGAGCACGGCAGCAGGGGGTGTGGGAACCTTGGCCTCACTGCTTCATTGCTCACATGAGTGCCACAAAGTTCCCAGTTTTAGCCAAGTTCCGACCATTTCCCTCCTAAGAGACATAACAAAGTCCTCTGTTCTTTTAAAGCATTACAAGGAATTCGGTTCTGGCGCATCACTTGCAGAACGGTGCCAACTTCCAGCTCTGAGCGGGGAGGAGTTACAATGCAAAGCTCAGCCTCGCACAGCCCAGAACCACAAAAACCCAGCAGTGAAAATCCTGACCCTGGAACCGAGCAATACCTGGGAGCCCTCTGTGCCCGGCTGCCGCAGGAGTTTGATGGCACGGCTGCCCTCGCCGCGCTGGCTGCGCCCGTCGTGCCAGGTGAGGCTGGTGCCGGGGCTGCGCTGCAGGCGGTAGCTGAGGTTCTCAGCTGACACCGTGTGCTCCAGGAGGCTGCGGCAGAAGCTGAAGTGAGCGGCGGCGGCGGCGGCAGCTGCAGAAGGAAAGGGGGTGAGAGGGGTCTGCCCTGCACCCGCGACCCCCAAAAATGCCCCTTTTAGCTCCAAGCTGCCCAGCCGTATCCTGTCCCTTTCCATCAGCCTCTTTCTGATGGAAACTCTATTCTGATCCAGTCAGCTGGATTCCAGAGACCAGGTGGAGTCAAGCTGCTCCCAGGGAGTTGGAGAAGACCAGTGGCACGCCAATGGGTGCAGGTTGGCCTGGAGCTGGGGGTGTGTTGGGCATGCATGCACCCCAACGCGCTCACCTTTGCACCAACCATGGCCAGATTGAGTCCCTTGCCCTTACCTCTGTAAGCTCAGCTTGTGCATTTTGTTTGACTGCATTGCAATAAAGATGCAAAGCTCTCCTACAGGCCAAAAGGGATTAGATGCTGCTGGGGGTGTGTGGGTAGAAGATGGTTTGGGATGAGCAGCGCTGATCTGCAGCAGCATCTGCATCTCACCTGCCTCCAAACACCCCTTAAAGCAGACCAGGAAAGCACCAGCAGCTGAGAATAACCAGGGCTGGGAGGGCTGGAGGGGATCTGCTGCTGCTCGGCCCCACTGGGTGCAGAGTGGAGGACGTTTCACCTCTCCCACACACCTTTATGCAAGGGGAAGGTGGGATGTAAATGCTGCCTGTGGAATTTATAGCCAGGACAGAAATAAATGTGTCTGAAGGCTGGATGTGTTGGATCCTGTAGGAAATGGGAAGTGAAAAGCGGAATGTCAGAGTTGGCTCCATGAGTGTTGCTCCAGCTTCGGATCAGCCTCCCAACCCCTCTCTCGTGGGGCCAGAAAAGGGGATGGTTGGGTATGAGCTGAACAAAACCATGAGCACCTGTGCTGGGAGAGCAGCAGCTCTGTGTCCCAGCAATGTGGACAGGATGCGCCATGCCGTGCCCCCTCCTGGCCTCCCAGTTTCAAAATCCATCTTTGGGAAACAGCAGCCCAACCGTAAAACTTTGCTCTTGCTCAGGTTAGTTTGGAAAACGAGGTCTTGCCCTGGGAGCAGGGGGTTTACAGGAAGCAAATGGATTAGAACTGCACAGAGATGCTCTGTGCCCAGGGATGGAGCTGTGCCAGGGCTGTCCCTGTGGAAGGGCTCTGCCACCACGGGGACCTTTAGCCAGTGATGACCACGGAGCTCCAAGTGCCATCATTGTGGCTCGTGGAGCAGCAGGATGTGGGTATCTCTGCTCCTCTTGCAGCACGGCTCAAAGCAAAGCAGGAAAGCCAGCGAGAGCAGATGGGAGAGAGGGGGGAAGCAATAGGGGAAATGAGCCCGGAACAGCAGCGAGCAGGGAGAGCTGGGGTTCAGATCTGTGCGGGGGGCACCTCACAGCTCCCCACTCCCACATCCCATCGTACCCCAGGTGCCCATCATGGGCACTGAAGGAGTGCTGAGACAGAACTCCCGTCCCCTCCATCCTTTCCGTGTGGCTTCACCATGGCGCAGGGCAGAGCTGCTGCCTGCGTGGATGGAGTGCCAGAGCCACGGACCACCTTCAGAGCAAAGGCAGAACGGAGGAAAATCTTCTCCTCTCATCCCCATTCCAGTAGCGCATCCCTCTCTCCCAAACCAAACCAAACGAGCCTCCCCATCCCTTCCGGATACCGCACCGTCCCCCAGCCCCGGGCCCCCTCACCTGGCTCAGGTGCGCCCTGCGAGCCGCGGATGCTGGCGACGCAGCAGAGGGACGGGCGGCCCTGCTGCATCCCGGCGGGAGGAGGGATGCGCGCGAGCGCTCGGCACCGGCTGTCACCAGCGCCGCTCCATCCCTTCCTCCCCTCATGCCTCTTCCACACCTGACTGCCTCCGCTGATTGCCTCCGTCCTTCTGCCAATAAACGGCGGCCGCACGCTCGCCCCGCATCCGGGAGCTCCGAGCTGAGCAGCCCCCGCCGGCCTTACACGGGGGGGCACAAACCTGCCGGTCCCCTGCCGGGCATCCCAGCGAGGCGCAGCCGGGCGAGGCGACAGCCCGAGGGCCTTAATCCCACCCTCGCCGTTGGATTTGGAGAGATGCCCCGTGCTCTCCCCGCGTGCTCCCGGCTAATCCGGCGGCGGGGCCGGGGGGGCTCGGCCAGCTGGCACCGAGTGAGCAGCAGTTGGGCATCAAAGCACACCGTGGCCAGGAAAAGCCATGGCACAGCCAGGCACGGCCTTAGGACCCTGCTTGGGATGCGCAGCTCCTCTGCTCCCATTGGGCACAAGGGGTTTTCCGAATTCCCCCCAAGCCTGTGGGCCCTGCTCCACGGAATGGGTGCCTGCAGCCTTGGGAATCGCTGCTGGCTCCTTTTCCTTCAGTGGCTTTCATGCATTTTGGGCACTCCTCCAGCAGCGTGGGGCAGGCATGGAGCGCAGAGGCCATGCTGCTACTTGGCTGTGCCTTCCCCTCACCCTGCACATGGTCTCTCCGTGTTTTTCCCCCTCTGGACACTTTTAGGGCTGGCTGCAAAGTGCTGCAGGAGCTCAGTGCAGCAGCAGCACCACTGGAGGGGGAGATGGATGGGAATCTCCTGGGAATGTGGCACAGAGGCAGAAAGCTGAGGATGGGATGTCTGAATGCCAGCGCATCCTCGGGCAGCGGGATCAGTACCTTCTGCAAACGCACTTTGTGCCTGCGCACACGTGTTGTGCTTCCCCAGGGAATGCAGTTGCAAGCAACCCAAGTTCATGTGTTAATGGTGCAAGGAGTGTGGCACAGAGGTGTGAGGAACAGCTTGCTTTGTGCCCCTGATGCCATCAATGTCCCCCATTCCTGCCCTGCTGCAGGGCCATATTTGCTATGGGGAGTGGAGGGGCTCCCAGGGGTGACATTGCAGCAACAGTCCCTGGGAGACGTTTGCTTTGCAGGGAACAAACCCCACATTGGTGTGCTTGGTGTCTCCAAGGGGAAGAGACATTTAGCACCAAATGGTGCGAGGGATTTTCCTGCAGTCAGAGGGGGATTTGTGGCAGGGATTCACTGGAGTGCTCAGCCTGCTGCTGCTGCTCCTCGAGGTGAGGACAGGGCTGAGAGCTGAGCTCTCCAGGAACCCCTAGGATAGGGGAACTGAGCACAGCTCTGCTCGCAGGGCGGCTCTTTGAGGGATTTGTCTCACTTTCAGCAGTGTCTACATGAGCCACAAATCTGCCTGGCATTGCCATTGTCCCAGGCTCCTCCATCCCTTCCCTGCGGCTTCACCACCATGCAGGGCAGAGCTGCTGCTGGCACAGAGCCCTGGAGCTCAGCGATGCTCTCTGAGACCCCCATGGTATACAGTGCTGGAAGCTGGACCTCTACAGTGTTCTACAAACCAGGTCCTGCCCTGAGACATTCCCAAATGCCTGCTGTCCCCGAGCAGGACAGGACCAAACCCAAAGCAGAGCAATGACCCTAAGGAGCTCACACTCTTCAGGTCACCCCTGAGGCATACCCAGCTCAGTCCCTTGCTGCCATTAAGAGAATTCCATAATTTTCCTCATAATTCCCTGCTTGTGAAGGTGAAAGCCTGAGCCCCTCACATGGCCGGGGACGGAGCCAAGTGGGAAGGGAGGAGGAAGAGAACAAAAGGCAATGTCCTTCCCATGGCTGTATGTGTCTTTGTGGGTGTCTGTGCTGCTGAGGCCATGGACGCTGCCAAGGGTTCCTTGATCACCTTGGGACAGGGATGTGGGCAGGGCAGGATCTCCTGGTAGGAGCCCACCAGCACAGACACACCACATGCAGAGAGCCCATTCCATGTCCCTGAGTTCTTCCCAGGTGTCCCACCCTGCTCAGCACCCTGCTCCTGTCCTTGCACCCCCTCTCTCCAGTCCAAGAGCCCATTTCATTGGTATCCCCAAAACTGGGGATGAAAATAGGGATGGACAGACACACACCTTCCCAGGATGGAGGGGGCTGCTTATGGGAATGAAGGTGCAGACCCCCAGAATGGAGGAGACAGCACGTGGGGATGGAGGACAAATCCTGGGAGAGAGGGCAGACTCATGGGGTGGAGAGGACACTGCAGGGGGCGACGGAAAGCAGCCCCCGGGATGGGAGAAGGACCCCGGCATGAAGGGGCAGAGCCTCATTAACGGAGGGAAAGGAGCCCAGGGACAGAGGGGACGTTCCACCAAGGATGGAGGACGTACACCGGGATGGAGGGAGGAGCTGGGGACAGGAGGGTGATGGAGGCAGCCCCCAGGACGGATATACAAACCGCGCATTTCGGGTAGGAGGACCTGATCCCCGCGGTGCACCTGAGTCCCCCTTTCTCCCCCCCCACCCCCCCCCCCCACCGCCGCTACCTTCCATGTCCTTGGCTTCGCCGCAGCTCATCCTCCGCTCGGAAGGGGCCGCGCTCCGGCGGGGACGGAGCCCCCGCGCCCCCCAGCGCCGCCGCCGGCACCGGGAGCTCCGGGCCCGCCCCGCCCCGGTGCCCGCGCCGGGGGCGGTGCCGCTCTCCGCCACCCCCGGGCGCTCCGCCCGCCGCTCCGCTCCGCGCCGCCCCGCCGCCAGCACGGTGCTGCCCGGTCCTGGTGCTGCCCCATCCCCGGTGATATCTGCCCGGTGATGCTCTGTCTCCGGTGATGCTCGGCCCTTGGTGCTATCCGCTCAGTGATGCCCAATCCCTGGTCTCACCCAACCGCCGGTGTTGCCCAGTTCCTGATGAGCCCAATTCCCGGTGATGCCCGATCCCCAGTGCTGCCTGCTGCCTGGTGATGCTCAGTCCCTGCTGCTGTGCACTTGGTGATCGCCCAAGCCATGGCGACAAGCCCTATTCCTGGTGACACCTGATTCCCAGTGATGCCCAACCTCCAGTGATGCCCAACCCCCAGTGATACCCAATTCCCAGCCGTGCCCAGTCCCCGGTTGCACCTGATCCCCAGTGATACCCAATTCCCAATGATCCCTGCTCCCTACTGATGCCTACTGCCCAGCGATACCTCCTCTATCCCCCACCCCCTGCCCCAGACTCAGCCCCTATCTCCTCCAGGCACACATCCCCAGCTGCCTCCAGCCCACTGCAGCCAAGCATTGGGTTTGGAGACACATGGGTTGGTTGGTGGATGGGGACTGGGACCCAGCTGTGTATCCAGGATGAGGACAAGCAGGTGTCTGTGCCATGATGCACTGCTGGGAGCACTTTCCCTTTGCAAAGCACTCCCTGTCGCAGACCCATCCCAACACTGAGCAATGCCCTGCCCTTGTTTTAAGATCAGAAAAACTCATGTTTGTGGAATGCTGGCTCCAAAATCACACCCTGTCCTCAGCGGAGTTCCAGGGGCTGAGAGCACAGCAGGTTTGCCGCGGTGTCACTGAGCTGGAATGAGGCTGTGCACAAAAACTAACATTGCTACGGCAGTAAAGCGGCTCGTGTTTGGGTGGCACGGCCTTCTTTCAGCACACAGCCCTTGTAAAAAACACCACAAGATTTTGCAAAATGTTGTAAAAAAAATTGCAAAAGTTTGGATGCTCACGCAGGAGCTGCTCCGGATGGGGCTCAGCTCACACATCCCTCTGCACCGTGTGGGCACAGTCTTTCCTCGCTCAGCTTGCCCCTCTTTAAAGCACAGCACAGACAGCCCCAGCAGTGCACGCAGCACAGCACTGAGCTGACACCACACCACCTCCCAGGCCTTGCTATTGGCATCCTTTTTATTACCTCTGCAAGAGAGAAGCTCAGGCAGTATTGTTTATCGCAGGCATCCGACTCCTTCAAATACCCGGCGAGCTATTTTCCATTACTCCAAAATTTCCAGTTCTCCTTCAGTCTCTGTCTGCACACGGAGCTTCGGAGCCTAGGCAGAAATCTTCAGAGAGCAGAATGTGTGTGCAGGGCCCTTGGCAGGGAAAGGCAAACGGTGCCTGAAAAATGTGTGCAGATTGCGCCAAGCTGCTATTAGAAATAAGCCCTGCTCCCAGCCATTGCTCTGCCTGGTTTTTCATCAGTAATTGCACTTCTCCAAGAGGGGTTGAATGTGTGAAGGGGGAAAGAATTTTGCTCCTCTTCACTGCTTGCAAACAGGTCGGTGCAGATCTGCTGTCCCCGTGGTGTGTGGCAATGCTGTGGGAACCACCGAGCTGGGGTTCCTCTGTTTTCAGAATGAAACTGTCCTGAGGAGCTGCAAAGCCTCTGGGTTATCACCCCTGGTCCTGCTGTGGCTGAGCATCCCCCAATGTTTCTGCAGTACCCTGGAGACCACCTGCACACACCCATGGAGAAGGACGAAGCTACAGATGGGCACTTCTTCATTAGGAAATTTTTGGTTTCCCTTTGTGTCTCTCAGTGCATGGCTGAGAGCTCTCTGCAGCCCAAGAAAACAGGGGGAAAAACAGGGGGAAAGCTGTGTGTGGAACCCAAACTCAGAGCACGGCTTGGGGAGGGCCAAGTTGGTGCTCTGTGCCCTGCGCCCATTCCCATGCTCATTTCCATCCAATCCCCATCCCTGTGCTCACCCCCTTCCCATCCCCATCCCATTCCCATCCCATCCTCATCTCATCTGCATCCCATCCCACTCCACCCCCTTCCCATCCCATCCTCATCCCATTTTCATCCCCATCCCCATCCCATCCCCATCCCCATCCCCATCCCCATCCCCATCCCCATCCCCATCCCCATCCCCATCCCCATCCCTATCCCTATCCCTATCTCCATCCCTATCCCTATCCCTATCCCTATCCCTATCCCCACCCCTATCCCTATCCCTATCCCTATCCCTATCCCTATCCCTATCCCTATCCCTATCCCTATCCCTATCCCTATCCCTATCCCTATCTCCATCCCTGTCCCTATCCCTATCCCTATCCCTATCCCTATCCCTATCCCTATCCCTATCCCTATCCCTATCCCCACCCCCACCCCTATCCCTATCCCTATCCCTATCCCTATCCCTATCCCTATCCCTATCCCCATCCCCATCCCCATCCCTATCCCTATCCCTATCTCCATCCCTATCCCCATCCCCGTCCCCATCCCCATCCCTATCCCTATCCCTATTCCTATCCCCATCCCCACCAGCCAGCAGCCCCGCAGAATTGTGCCTGCAGATGGGATGATTCAGCACGCTCCTTATTCAGAGGATGAAGGATGTCATTAAACACCAGCTCTCCTCCTGCTGCAGCCGAGGAAGGATAAGAAAGAAGAGATAAAAAGACTTCAGATGGAAGTTATTTATCTAAGGAGGAACGTGGCTGGTTTCCCTGGTGCTCTGCTCCCTGTTGAAGACCCCAAAGCAGCGGGAGGAGGGAGCACCCATCCAGAGGACCATAGCACCCATGGGTGGCGTTGGCCACAGGCTCAGGACTGGGGAGGACTTGAGAACATGGGATGCCTTTTACTCAGAGGTTTCTACAGATACACGTAATTGGATTTTCACGCGTCACGGTTATTTTCCAGGCGGCGGTAATTATTTGAGAACGCCGTCCTGTTTGCCTCCCTTCTCTCCACGCGGATCTTTTTCCTTTTTAATATTGTTTCCCCAAATGAAACTGTAAATTCACAACTTAATCCAATCAGAGGACACACACACAGTGCCATCAGCTGCACGGGCACTGCGAGCCAGCACCGCAATCCACTTGCAGCAATAACAAAAGACTCCGAGCAACATTTTAATTCTTCCTATAAAGAAAAAAAAGATATATAAGTATATATACATATGTCTTCTAAGGAGCTGTGCTGGCTGAGGACTTTCCCCCAGCCCAATCTGGTCCCCCATCAGGTGGCTGCAGAGCCTGGTGCTGTGTTTGCAGGGCCCAAGCAGGGCTGGAATGTGAGGGCATGGAGGTTCATATAGGGCTGGGCACTGGGCTCTGGGGCTCCTGTTGCTTCCCCTTTATCTCCCTCTCCACCTTCACCTCCATCTCCACCTCCACTCCCCACCTGAATGTGGTTGGAACTTGCAGTGCCCCAAGAGGCATCAATCAGCGAATCCCCAGCCACCTCTTGGCCCAGGATGATGAATACCATGGGCACTGGGGCTTTCAGGCACCCTTACTAAAACCCATAGCACTGCAGACAGGGCTGGGGTTGGGCTCCAGCTCTGCAAGCTGGTGGTGCACAAGCCCACATCAGCAGGCCCTTTGGGAATCACAGAATCACAAGGCCAATGAGATTGGAAAAGAGCTCCAAGATCCCCAAGCTGAACTCCAACCCAACCCACCGTGCCCACTGCCCTTCAGTGCCACAACTCCATTTCCAGAACACCTTCAGGGATGATGACCCCACCACTTCCCTGGGCAGCTGTGCCACTTCATCACTGCTTCTTTCAGAGGAGAAATTTGTCCCTCTCTCCCAGAGCAGGACTTCGGTCCAGCCCGAGCCAGGTGTCGTTAGCACTGCTCCAAGCTCTGTTCTGAGAACCACAGCAGGATCAGGGGTGGCTGCAGAATGGATGCCATGTCACCACCCTGCAGCACATGGGCTTGGTTTGGAGTGGACCAGCTGCTGCAGCCGCGTCCTGGGAGCCCCCACACAGCGGTGCATGGGACTAATTAAAACCTGAGAAAGTCTATTTACCCAACGCTGCGTTGATTTTGCTAAATAGGACATCCTGTCCTCAGAGGATTTCACGGCACCGGGCGATAATCAAGTGAGAACAGGCTCCAAAAGTGTTAATTTAGCAGCTGAGCAGGTGGGGATTAAATCCAAGCCCTCTGGTTCAGCCTTTTCTCTCCCTTTCCCATCTGAAATCTGAACAATTCAAGGTGCACAAAACGGCAACACCT
This sequence comes from Tympanuchus pallidicinctus, assembly GCF_026119805.1. Classification (NCBI taxonomy): domain Eukaryota; kingdom Metazoa; phylum Chordata; class Aves; order Galliformes; family Phasianidae; genus Tympanuchus; species Tympanuchus pallidicinctus. The sequence continues at coordinate 4,474,409 of NW_026294722.1, forward strand.
CTGCACAGGGCATTGCACAGCCCTGGGTGTAGGGCAGATTGATCTGCTTTGCTTTACCCCCTGGGTTTGGGACACCCCCATCCACATGTAGGCTGAGCAGGACAAACAGGGACACTGCAGGGGTATGAATGAGCCCCACAGCTGTCTCATCCCCACAGCAGCATCCCTGCTGCACTATGAGACATGTCAAACCCCCAGCCCCAACACCGGGTGCCCCTGTCCTGCTTTCCTCCTGCCCCAAAGGCAGGGACAGAGGGGTCTTTGTGAGGGGCTGTGCAGGGCTGCCCGGCCCCCTGGGATCTGCAGGGACGTGCTCCCATTTAAGTGATGATTTTTCACTCTGGAGCCTTTGTGAGCGATTACCACGCGTGTCTGCGCAGACGTGCGCTGCATCCCCTGCAGATGCCAGCTTACAGGAATGCAGAAATCAGACTTGGAAAAGCCGGACACCAGCAGGAAGAGCCATGGGGATGTTGGGGATGGGAGGGCGTTGCACTGCCCTTATCAGCATCATTTCTGGGAGTTGTGGTGCCTGTCCCAGGCAGGTCAGAGCACAGTGCCAGTGTTCAGACCTGGCTGCTTTGGTGTTGGGAGGAACCCTTACATACCCAAATCAAAAATCACAGGGTCATTAAAGGCCACCAAGATCCCCAAGTCCAACCCCACCCCGCCATGCCCACTGACTGTGTCCCTCGGTGCCACATCTACCCTAAAAAGAGCAGAACACCAGTGGGTGAAGACATTTCAGGGCTGGGTGCTGCACTGCTCTGCTCCAACAGCACTGGGAAAACGAAAACTGTGCAGAGCTCCCACTTTATGGTCAGGTATGGCTCCGAACCTCAGCTTCCATCAGTTGCTGATGCTCCTGCACCCAGTATTTTGTAATAAACACCGGGAACGTGTACAAAGATTATTAAAAATCATTTAGGATTGATTTTACTGAGCCTACAAGTGAGTTTGCTCCTTGCCCAGCCGTGCCTGGGCTGCAGGCTCTGGCCAGATGTGTGAGCAGAGAACGTTGGGAGCCCCCAGCCACCCTCACCGTGCGCTCAGAACAGAAGAACAGAAGACCCACCCCAGCCCTGGGCTTGTATGAGCCTGGCCATAAAGGCTGTGAGAGCTGGGGAACAGCAGATGGGCTGAGGCCAAATCCTGCCCCACAGCTGGGAAATGCCACAGCTCTGCTGGCACCCAACTGCTTGGCAAAAGGGAGGTTTCTTTTTTTTCAGCTCCAGCCAAACCCAAAAATAGATGGGCAGTAAGTGGCTGGGGGTTGGGTTTGCCATTGTGCAGAATGGGGCTATTTGTCTTCACTGCAGCTGCTGTGATCTGCTCGGAGCTCAGGAACCCAGCAGGGAAGGATGGCTCCAAAAGCAGGTCCGACCCCAAAAGCCCCTTGCAGCCCCTGTGCCCTCCTGCCCCATGCATTTTGGGTGCCCTTGGATGAACAAAGAGCCTCTGGGGCTGTTGTACGTGAGCATCCATCCCACGGCGCAGCACTGTGCCGACTGAGGGAACTGTCCCAAACAGTCCCAAAGGGCAGCAAAGGGGTGGAGGAGCAACCCCAGCCCCACTTCTCCCCCTCCTGCCCTTTGCTTAGGGCAAAGGATGGCTCCCTTCTGCTCTGTGGCCCCCAGTGCAGGAAGGCACCACCGCTTCTAAACAGAGAAATCATCATCTTATCCACTAATTGCAAAAGCAAAAGAAGAGGGATTGAGCTTGCAATTAATCAGCGAAGAGCTCCCAGTGCTGCAGTGCCCTTCGTTGGGTGCAGTGTAGGGGGGAGGAGAGGAGGGATTGCTGGAGGGAAACAGAGGGAAAGTGCTGGGGATGCTGCCCAGCTCAGAGCTGACCCTGGGGCACTGGGGTGAGGGAGCACACGTGCGCGCACACACGGGGACATGCTTCATGCACAGAGTGCAAAGGGTGTGTGTGTGTGTGCACTATGTGTGAGTGGGCAACCTGTGCAGGTGTGTGAGGCTGCGTGCACGCATGTCCTTGCAGATGTGTGTGCACATGAGGTGTGTGTGCCTGCAGAAGAGCACACGCTTGAGCCTACGTGTGCAAATGTGCGCACGTGCGCAGAAGGGTGCAGGTGTGAGCATGCAAACGCGGGTACGAATGTGCACACACGCAGGGAGCTGTGCAGGTATGTGCGCATGCAAATGGGCATGCACAGGTGCCGGGTTTACCTATAGAAGTATGTGTGCGAACGTGCATGTATGCATGGAAGCTTGCCGATATGTATGCAAAAGCACACAAGTGCAGGAAGCGTGCAGGTGTCTGTGCAGGGCTGCCCGTGAGCTTGCACACGCGTATGCACACGCGTGTGAGCACGCATTCAGGTGCCCGCAGTTGTGCGCATGCGCATTCGGCTCAAACGCCTCTCCTCGAGACCTCCGCAGCACGAGGGGGCGCTCTGCTCCCTGCGCCTCCCGCGGGAGCGGAAGTGCCGCGCTGCACTCTGGGTAGCCCACGCCCACTCGCGCCGCCGCTTCCGCCGCATTCGCTGTCGCTTTCGCCGCCGCCTCCGCTTCGGCTGACCCGCCGCCGCCATGAACAAGAAGAAGAAGCCGTTCCTGGGCATGCCCGCTCCCCTGGGCTACGTGCCGGGGTTGGGCCGCGGGTGAGTCCGCTGCCAGGCCCTCCGTACCCCTCGGCCTTCCCCAGCCCCGCTGCCCCTCGCAGCCCGGCTCCGGGCCTTGCGGAGCCTCCTTTGGAAACGCGTTTTGTTCTTTTCTCGCTCCTCTACCGGGCGGTGCGATGAAGGAGCATCCTCGCCTTGCGGGGTGGTTCTTCTCAGGCTGCGTCACTTCTTCGGAGCACCCCGTTCCTGCGGGGCCCACAAATGGCGCCCTGGGGAGCACTGACCCCGACTGTCTGGTTTCTGAAGGCTCAGCCCCCCTCCTCCCATCCCCGCGCCCCGCAGTGCTGTACAGCCCGTGGGCCGTCTTCTGCATTGTGTCAGCATTGTGATCCCGGTGTCTTTGTAGCTACACTTTGCCCTACAAAAGAACGGATTGTTTTTAAATTTTTTTAAATTTTTCTTTTTAATGTTGGCTGTACGAGCAGTAGGGGTAGGAGCTGGCTGATGATGTGCTTACAGAATGTTTTTATTACCTGGCTCTAAGTAACAGTTCTGGCTGGCTGCGTAGCAGTGAGGTTACAGTTGCTAAAGAGCTGCCTCTGATTTACCCACGCAGAGCCACAGGTTTCACCACCCGCTCTGATATCGGCCCCGCACGCGATGCCAACGACCCGGTGGATGACCGCCATGCCCCGCCGGGGAAAAGGACGGTGGGGGATCAGATGAAGAAGAATCAGACGGCTGATGATGATGATGAAGATTTGAATGACACCAATTACGATGAGGTGATCTGGTAACCGACCCAGGGATGCTTTTCCCCAAGAAGAATAGACATCCCTGAGCTCCCAGCTCTCTTCCTTTGAATCTCTGTATGAGCTGAGGGTTCAAGGCCAGGATTTCCTGTAGTCTCCTGACAACTCTTTTTTTCTTCCTTTACATTATTGAAAGTCTATTATACATAATGGCGTGTGTTTGCAGTTTTTTATTCTGCTGTTGGACTCCATATTGTGGTTTTATTATCCATATGGAGCACTGAGAGTCTCATGAAGAGGTCCATAAATAAAACATCAGTTGATGTGTTTTATAGGATGTGCTTTTTTGTTCTCCTTCACAAATGAAATCTAAACCGTTGTGCTTTGATATATATTCATGTGGCCTGTGCAGTCTCTGGTGTTTAAATCCCACTTTGGTTAGTTAAATGTTGTGTTATTCTTTTTGTTTGCTTTCAGTAGTCTTTAGACTAAAGAGTTATTGATGGAAGAGAATGCACAAGATTTTTGTTTGTTGCTTAACAGAAGCAAATTGGAAATAGAAGCAACTTTGAAGCAGTTTTACTTTTGGAATGGTGAGGGATAATAAACAGCAGGGATGGTAGAAGAAAGCTGCCTTCATTCAAGGGATGTGTAGTGTGATGCAGTGTTGTGAGGAACAGCCTGCTCACCCATTTTCAATGTCCTGGGTGACAGCTGGCTGTGCTAAGTGCATAACAGGAGCTTTAAACTGAGGATGCTGCTTTTCCTTTCCTTCACATTTGTAGTTCAATGGATATGCTGGCAGCCTGTTCTCAAGTGGTCCCTACGAGAAAGACGATGAGGAAGCAGATGCTATTTATGCTGCTCTGGATAAAAGGATGGATGAACGAAGGAAAGAAAGAAGGTAGGATTCATTACAGCATTGATATGGAATGCTTTCTAGTTCATTTGTGTTTCAAAGATTTCTTCTGCCTCCTCCATTTTCCATTGTAAATGTTATCCTTGTCTACTAGTTTTATTTGTTTAAATACTGCATCTTAAACATGGTGGCATTAAAGCTTAAGGTTGTGGGTGCTTTGCACAACTTGCTGTGAGAGTGGGTTTGGAGTTGGATTTGGTTTGGTTGAATTGTTCACTGTCATTCATTAAGGTGATCTGGGGAGATGCTGAGGGAATGGCTTTGACACCTCACATATTGCACAACATGCTGGAGATCATTAGGAAAGTTGTGTGATGTGGGCATCTTGTGATCCAGTGTTAGTTAGCTTGTTAAACTCCTGGCCTGCAGCTAAGAGGGTGGTAAATCCTGAAGTGTGCTTGGTTAGGAATGTTTGTTCTTATGCTACAGTATTGCCTTATGTGATGAGGGACCTCTGTCACACTTGTTTGTAATCCGTGCTTGGAAAAATTGGTTTTACCTTCAGTTGGAACACATCTTTCTGTGGTGCTTTGCTTAAAGTGACTGAGCATAACTTCAGTGCTCCTTTTTCTAAGGGAACAACGAGAAAAAGAGGAAATAGAAAAATACCGAATGGAGCGACCCAAAATTCAGCAGCAGTTCTCAGACTTGAAAGTAAGGAAAAATGCTGTGTTCAGTGCCTGTGACATGTCTGTGTGAGTTATGGGAGGTGCCTGCTCAGCATTAATTTGCACTGGTTCTGTTCAAGTACTCCATTATCCTCCAGATCAGAATTACTTTCCTGAGAAAGCAAGAGGATCTTTATTGAGAGCTGCATTCAGAGTTACTGCTGTAGGAGATGATTGTGAGATACTTTAGGGGCAAGTGGGAATACAGTTCTTCACTCTGAGTGTTTTCCAGTGCTTACACAGCTTAGTGACATTAATGTAAATGTATGCTCTTGTTTTGTGGGTAATTGTTACTTTTGGTTCTTGAGAGGGCAATAGACTTTTCATCTTTGGAGGATGAATAATTTGTTGCCTTTGGAATGGGAGTTGAGAGGGATCTACTGACTCTAAATCTTCTGTTAAATAAAATATGCCACTTAAGCTATTGCTTAATGATTAGTAATAAAGCGTGCTGCTGCAGGCACTGAGGTTAATTTGTGTATTTGCAGCACTGTGCTTAAGAACAGATTGATTTGGAATCTCAGAATGGACTGAAACCAAGTCATAATTAAGTGCATGTAATTCTTTTTTACATTTAATTAGGAAAACATCTGATATTTGACCTGCAAGTCTTTAATTCATCTTGAATTCTTTAAAGAAAAAAAAAATAATAGATCCATTAAGGGCTGTGATCAGAGCTTGAAGAAAAACATGTCTATAAGAAATAACGATGACAAACTCATGTTTGAACAGCGGAAGCTGGCAGAGGTCACAGAAGAGGAATGGCTGAGTATTCCAGAGGTTGGTGATGCCAGGAACAAACGCCAGAGGAATCCTCGCTATGAGAAGCTGACTCCTGTCCCTGACAGCTTCTTTGCAAAGCATCTGCAGTCCGGGGAGAATCACACATCTGTGGACCCGCGGCAGACGGTGAGTATGGAGACGAAGCTGATGGTCTGAGCTGTGCTTCCTAAGTGGAGACAGGGGTTAACGAAAGTCCTGTTGTAGTCTGTGGGTCTGTCAGAGGGACTGTGGGTGTGACACTGCTGTGCTTGCTAGGAGCTTTCAGCACGTGTCCATTAGCTGACAGAGCCCGAGGACGGACGGCGAAGGTTTGGATCCCGTCTTAAAAGCAGGCAAAAAGTTTTACTTTTCTCTGGCTGTGGAATGGTGCTAATGAAATTGTGGAGTGCTTAAGCAAAGTCTGCTTCTGTTGCAATGAAGTCTTGAAGAAATGAAACAGCAAATGAAGTTCTCCTAGTGGTTTGCTCATCCCGGGGGCTTGCATTAAAATTCAGTTTTCAGTTGACAGTAAGGCAGGTTTGATTGTTGCTGTGCTGCCATGGAATGCTCTGGTCATACAGTTACAGAAGTAGCTGGCTAGCCCTGAATCAGCACCAGATGTCTGTGATTTCTTTGTGGATATTGATGTTTAAATGTGCTAGGCTCATGCTTGTATTCAGATTTTTCATTTACTTTCTTGTTCCTATTTTGCTGACTTGGCTAAATCTGTAATTACCCTCTGATTTGTAAAACCTGTGTAAGAAATGCCTTGTGATTCAAGGAAGCTGCTGTTCTAGTTGTGTTGTCATCAGCACAGGGGAAAGGGTCAGAAGTAAGACAGCATACTGGCATCTATGCCTGGCAGTCAATGAGGGCAGGTGGGCGAAGACCCTGCATTCTTTTCTGGCATCTCAGAAAACATGTTCAGAATTTGTTTCTCTCACTCTTGTTCCTAGCAATTTGGTGGATTGAATACCCCATATCCAGGGGGCTTGAATACTCCATACCCAGGAGGAATGACTCCAGGCTTAATGACACCTGGGACAGGTGAATTGGATATGAGGAAGATTGGCCAAGCCAGGAACACCTTGATGGATATGAGGCTGAGCCAGGTGAGCGTGCTAGAAGGAATCTGCTGCAGGTGTACCAGGAGTGGGTGGGATACTCCTATTTAAGGCCTGCTTTTAGGATAGCCTGTCTTTCCCTTGGATGGTAGGTAGGAGAAATAGCTCAGCTATGACCTCTTGGTCTTATGTATGGATTTATTCAGGACAGAATGCTGAGAACATCGTTCTTGTGTTGTTGACTTCCATTCTATTGATTTTCTTGTTTAAATCTGGTTTGCACTAAAAGGATGGGCTTTAACTGCTAAGGCTAAAAGTCCTTTTAGTGACTGAAAACTCACTGCTTGCTTTCTGTATTTCCAATGGTGCTATATTTTTAACTACTAAGTCAAAAGTAAATCCATGTGTTTTAGAAGTGAGGGGGGGGGGAAAAGCTAGCAGGTAAGGACTTGTTCTGCTGGTTCCTTGGTCCCAGGTAAATGCCTTAAGATTTCTTTGTATAGGAGCAGTGTCTTTTCCAATCTTGAATGTGTGCAGGAGGGCTGTGGGGCTGTGAATGATCACTTCAGTGGTGCTGACTTGACTTTCCCAGGTGTCTGATTCTGTGAGTGGGCAGACTGTGGTGGACCCGAAAGGATATCTGACAGATTTGAATTCAATGATTCCCACACACGGAGGAGATATCAAGTAAGTTTAAGAAGGATTAGCTGATTAAGCCTCTTCATAATGGCTGTGATCCTGCATATAAATGGAAATCTGGCTGAGTGGGTGGCTTTCAGCTAACATCTAATTTGTAAAGGATGGCAGGTGAGTTTTTGGAACGTGCAAATTTTGGTGATAAAATGTGAGCTAACTCAGTGCTGTTGCTTATTAGCTTCCAACTGCAAGTGCCTGGCTGTAGCTCATAAATAATCATACCTAAATACTAAACCAGTTCTCTCTGCACTTGCCATGTTAGTATTAGCAAGCTGTAGCATGTAAGTTGTCACCAACATGGAAATGTGTGAGGTCACAGGTACTGTGCACCTGAGGGGGCTGTGGAAAAACAAGTTTAAGTACTTAATGATTCAGAAGAATTGTTTGCTAGCGTGCTGAAAACATTCCTGCCTGTCTTTTCTCCTTCATTAGTGATATCAAAAAAGCTCGTTTGCTCCTGAAATCAGTACGAGAAACCAATCCTCATCATCCACCAGCCTGGATAGCATCAGCCCGACTGGAAGAAGTCACTGGCAAACTGCAGGTGGCTCGGAATCTCATCATGAAAGGAACTGAGATGTGCCCCAAGGTCAGAATTGCTTTGCTTCCCTGCTGATCCTTGCAGGACAGTGGAAGGTCGTGGTTACAAGCAGCAGGTCTGTTAAGCTGCTGTTAGCTATGGGCTGATACTGCTTCACTTTGTGCAATCTTAAAAGAACCCGTAGTCAGCTAAAAGCTAAGTTCTGTGTTCCTGCTCACAGTAATCCTTTTGATATGAAATAAGGCTGCTTTTTTGTCCTGACAGAGTGAAGATGTTTGGTTAGAAGCTGCTCGGCTTCAGCCTGGAGATACAGCCAAGGCTGTTGTGGCCCAAGCTGTCCGTCACCTCCCTCAGTCTGTCCGAATCTACATAAGAGCAGCAGAGCTGGAGACAGATATCCGTGCAAAGAAGCGTGTCCTGAGGAAAGGTGAGAGCTGCTGCAGGGCCAGGGAACACAGCCTGAGTCTCTGTTTGTATTGTGCTGTAAATCGTTCAAGAAATATCTGTAGGATTTTAAATGCTTTTTCTTCTTTTGCCTTCTTAGTGAAAATAGTTGTTAATAATGTATGGAAATGACTGCTGTTGAGTCAGAGTAGAGTGGCTGTCACACTTGTAAGACATCTCTCAGCAGAAAGCTGCTGTTACAGAGCAATTGCAAAGCAATGTTTTATTTACTGAAAGCAATTCCAACGTGGTGAAGATTAGAGATGCAGATGAAAGCAATTCAAAAATTATGATCTGAGGGGGGAAAAAGGGTGTTTTGACCATCATCTCTTATGCTGTAGAAAACACGTCAGGCTCTGTGTATGAGTTTTGGATTGTCTGTAATTTGTTGGAAACTGCAGTGATTTCTGGTGGAAGAGCTTTAGAGGCTCTGCAGTTCTCATGTAATTGATCACTGTGGGCCTTGAGATTTGTTTTAGTGGAGTGATTTCTGTGTTCTCAACAAACAGCTTTTTGGTGTGGTGCCTATTTTAAAACCTTTTGTCTTTATTGTATTGAACTGGGAGGTTTTTCTCTTTCATGGAACAGCCATCTTTTCCTAAACCTGTTCTCTTCCAACAGCAGTTTGTTGTGTTGTCCTGAACCCAAGTTTTCCTTGCAGGTTCACAGTGTTCTTTGATTACTTTAAATTGATGTGCTGTATTCACAAGAACCAAATGACATTGATTATGTCTCAGGACTTTAATCTAGCCAGGGAAAGGGATCTGTATTTAATACACTTAATACATCCCTGTGATGCAGTCTATAGCGTTAGGTTGACTTGGCTTCAAAGGATGTGAGTTGCCTTCTACCTCTTACAGTTGTGTGTAAATTGCATCTGGGTGTGAAATGGCCTCTTAGAGCACTCAAAGCTCTGTTTGGTAGCTTGTTTTGTTTCCCCTGGCTGAACAGTGTGTTGTTCTGTGGAACACTGCTCCTGTGACACCCCGTTCTTCTGCAAGAGTAATAATGGATGTTGAATGAGAGAATGCTTTTATGTGAGCAGAAGTAGATTTGTAAGTCCAGCTCTGGAAGGAAAGCATGTTGTGTGAAAGCAGCTACTTGTGCATTAAGCTCAGAGTCTGTCCTTTCACTTTAAGCATTGTATCCTGTTGCAGTTTATGGAACCACCTGCTTAAACTCTGACACAAAGCTGTTGGTGGAGTTGGAATACAGTTTATCCTGCTGCTTGCAGTCTCTGTGTGTTAGGAATCAACTTCACAGTGCCCCTGTGCTGTCTAGGGAGCATCAGCAATGCAGCACTTGGAACTGTTTGGACGTACAGCCTTAAGATAAGAGGCAGTTTAACCCGGTGTTTACTCAAAAATAAAGAAGGCTGATGGCCAGGTGATGTCACTGAGGGGTGATCTCTCACAGTGTATTTCTCTTCTGTCTCTTGGCTTTGTGTGTTCCTACCATCCAGCAGAACCTCTGGAGCTTTTAAAGCCTGTCTAAAGACAGCCAGCTGAGTGTTCAAAATGCATCTCAAGGTGTAAAAATCGAATGCTCTATCTACAAAAACACGCTCTGTCCTGCTGAGCAGTGCTTTCAGCTCTTGCAAGCTGATATTATTCACCTAAAATGCTTCAGAAGAATCTCCTGCTGCTGTAGACTTGAGGTGGAATGGTTAATGCCCAAAACCTCAGTGCACACTATTTGTAAGTGTTCTGTGCGTTTCTGTAGAGCTCAGATGTGCTCTGAAGTTCATGCTCAGCAGTGTGCCTCAGCCTTCCCAGGAGTGCTTAAAAGAACAGCAATACCTGGAAGCCAGGCTAATTCCAAAACAGTTTCAGATGCAACTTTCCTCGTCTCTCTGGTTCTGCAGTTATGCTTTCCCCATTGGTAAAGGATGTGTTCAGTCCTGAGTTGCTGTAGCACATTAATGTAAGGCATGGAAATTGTGGAGAGTCTAAATTCTTTATTAAAGTAGTATAGACTGAAACCTTACATATTTGGAGTTTTTTTTATCCATGTTGTATGTATTAAAACAATACCTCAGGTATTCATCAGAGTACAGAAATCCCTTTCACCATGCTGAGATTTGAGGCTTTGCTCAGCCAGGTGTTTTACTGCAGGATGTAATTACAGCTTGCAGTTGGAAAAGCCCTTGTCTTGGCCAACCTGTTTCCAATTAAAATTAAGTTGTTTTTTTAGAATTTTATTGTCTCTTATTTTTTTATTCTTTTATTTTTGCTTTCAGTTCCCATGGTTGAAACAAGAGTTAATAGAATTACAGTTCTCTCCCTTTTCTCTTGCAGGGAATTTATCTGTAATGGGCCGAAGTCTTTAATGTATTGTCTTTGAAAACTGCATTTGTCTTTGGTAAACTTCTTTCTCCTGATTTGCATTGCTGTCTTTGCCTCTCCAGCCCTTGAGCATGTTCCAAATTCGGTGCGTTTGTGGAAGGCAGCTGTGGAGCTGGAAGAACCTGAGGATGCCAGAATCATGCTGAGCCGTGCTGTGGAGTGCTGCCCTACTAGTGTGGAAGTAAGCTTGAGAAAAGTCCAATGCAGAACCCCCTGCATTCTGCTTTAGGTTAGCAGTAGAGCTCTGAAAGCTGAAGGCAGGTGAGCGCCGTAGTTTTCTGCCAGGCAGAAGGATGTGATCACTACTGGACTGTAGGTTTTTTTTCCCCCCTTGACTTGTCTAGTAGTCATTATATACTTCATTTTCCTGTGTAAATTTTCCTGCTTGTTTCTGGAATGCTGAACCAAAGCATCTTCTATTCAGCTGTTTAAAAAGGGTTATAGGCAGTAAATATTAGAGCATAAGCCTGCCAAATGAAGACAGTACCTTGAGGTGATCAGGATTTAGCTCTGAGGACAGAGGTGGACTCTGGTTCTGCTAGTTCTGCATTGGTGTTCCACAGCCTGCTTGTACAGCATGAGGACAGCTGCCAACTGGTAGCAAACAGAATAAAGCTGCTCAGCTCTTCAGGCTGCTGCTGCCATACGGAGGCGTTGTCGTCTCCTTGTTCTAATCTAAAGTACATATTGTGTTGCTCTGCAGCTGTGGCTTGCTCTGGCAAGACTGGAGACATATGAGAACGCTCGTAAAGTCCTTAACAAAGCCCGTGAGAATATTCCAACAGATCGTCACATCTGGATTACTGCTGCCAAGCTGGAGGAAGCCAATGGAAACACCCAGATGGTGGAGAAAATCATCGACAGAGCCATCACTTCTCTGAGGGCCAACGGTGTGGAGATCAACAGAGAGCAATGGATACAGGTATTGGGCTGGTCTCAGTGACCAGGGTGAACCCTTCAGGTTCTGTTTTGAAGCTTCCTGTTTCTTGATGCCAGGTTAGAGCCCAGCTTTGCACTGGGCTTATCAGTGGAGGTCCCTGTGGGAAAAATATTAGGTGACTAAAACACTGAGGAGTGCCAAGGGCTGAGATAAGTGATCCACTGGGATGGCATTATGCTGCTTGAGCTGTGGAATGTCAGATTTACTTCTTGGAAAATAACCAGCTTTGAGTCGAAGCAGCTGCTGCTTCAAGTAGGAGGGAAGCTTTAAGCCTCCAGTGAAGGATTTATATGTGTTTTACACATGTCTTTTCTGGCTTAAGAGACACCTGTTTGCCAGAGAGGTCTTTGTTGGAGGGTGTTGTGAGAAGTCAATACAAATACTGCACATGCAGCAGACAGGAAATATTCTGTTAGTCCTTTATTGGCTCACAGTGCCTCCTGAGGCCGTGCAAAGTAGGCACAGCTAACACATGGAGCCAGGTTTTCTGAGGATGTTTACAGAGCACAGCCTCTGCAGGTTCATCCCACTGTGACACATCATCCTGTTCTGGAACTTTTGTGCTAGAAAAGTAGCAAAAAGTTCTGTGGATTTCAGTGATTTGGTCACCTTGGAAAACTGCGATTTTTGAGTGTCCCAGTTAGTGAGACTCCTCAAATACTGTGGTTAAATAACAAGTGAGTGGCTTGATGTTCAAGTTAAAAGAAATTTCCTTCTGAATATCTACAGTTGCTGTGTTTAAAAATAACCCTATAAACCAATTTACTACTGGTACCACTTGCAGCGGGTCCAGGCAGCAAAATGTTCCTGCTAGTGTTTAAGAGAGCGACAATAATTAACAAAGTATTTAATATTAAACAGATATTCTTGCTAGCATCTAAATGAGTTACAACTTGCTTTACAGCACTATAACAATTAAAGATTGATTTCAATTTTTCTATTTAAAAAGCAGCACCACACCACCCTTTGCATCCTTGTCTTTCAGCGAGTTCCTTTTCAGTACTTACAGCTGTTCCATTTCTGTTACCAGACCTAAAAAATAACAACCCAAAGCTGCAGGAAGCTCAGTGGTTGTGATGCTACAGTTTCTTCTCTAATTCTGCATTTCTTATTGGCAGAATCTCTGTATGGCCCAACCCAGAGGTGGTGCTGGAAAGGTCACACGTTGTCACCATTCAGATTGTTTCTGTGTGCAGCTGTAGCACCTTCCTTGTGGGTGTGCTCTCTGGTGTTGGGATGCGTTTAAGTAAAGGCATTTGTAACACACAGTGATCTGTAATGTCCCCTCGTGTGCTTGTAGATCAGGAGTTGGTGTTGCAGAATCTTACTGTGCTGATGTCTCAAAATGAGCAGCTCTTGTTCTTGTCCCCAGGATGCTGAGGAATGTGATAAAGCTGGAAGTGTGGCCACGTGCCAGGCGATCATGCGAGCTGTGATTGGGATTGGGATTGAGGAAGAAGACAGGAAGCACACCTGGATGGAAGATGCAGACAGTGTACGTCCAGCTGTGCTGCTGTGGGGTTTTTTTTCTAAACTGGGGGAAGTGGAACTGGAGCCAGGAAAGTAAGATTGTTTTAATCACTGAAAGTGGATGTGGTGTGCACAGCATCTGCCTGTGTTTGGCCAGTCTGCCTCTGGAGAACTTTATTTCAGACTTGAGCCTTCATTAAGCAGGAAGTTGGTGACTCTTAATAGATGGTTTGCTGATTTCTTTCTTTTATGGGCTGTCAATGAAGATTAAGGTCTTGTTCAACAAATTCAGAGTTGAGTTTTGAGGCGTAAACGTTGTAGTTGAAGAGGTGATGTAGGATTGAGCAGAGTGCATAAAAGTTTTACCACGTTTTCTTTGTATTTGGGGAGTAGTTTAAATATGCACTGCAAACTGAATTATATTTTGTCACAATACGTGGAGAGACAATTGGAACGTTCCTCTGGGCTTCCTTTTCAAAAGCTGATATCAAAATAGGTAATGCCTCAATTCATGGAGTAAGTTTCCGTGTTCTGTGTTGAATTACACGTGTGTTGTTCTGTCTTGCTCTTGATTTCACTGCAACTTTAAGCTGACTTCTGCTCTGCTTTTCCTTAGTGTGTCGCTCATAATGCTCTGGAATGTGCCCGAGCCATTTATGCTTATGCCTTGCAAGTTTTCCCAAGCAAGAAGAGCGTGTGGTTGAGAGCAGCATACTTTGAAAAGAACCACGGAACGAGGTACGTGCACTGCATCATCCTCTGAAAGTCTGGTTCCTTCTGCGTGCAAGGTGATAGATTGGGAAGGTAGAAGAGCCACAAGGTCAGCCATGAAGTGTGCTGTTCTACAGGCAGAATTAGTTCAGCTGGTGAGAGCTCAGTGGCGTTGTTTGCAGACCTTTGCTGTGGTCAGGTTGCTTATTTTCTTTGTGAGATCGTAAAGAGGCTGTTTGATGGAAGTAGCTATGAATAAGTGAGGTAGGGATGGTCATCTTTGAGAAAGCATTCCTTGAAAAAATTGGGAATACAGAATAGCACGTTGCCAAGAAATGCAGCAGGTGTTTGGTTAGCTTTTGTAGACAAACTGCTTTAGTACTGAGTCTGAGCATCTCTGGCATTTTCTCATAATGTCAAATTATGAATGAGTATTATGCTGTCACAGCTTAGGCCTCTTATTTTGGTGTTTATTTGTGAAACTCCACACATCTGAGTCTTTCTGTACGGAGTTTATAACGAAGCAGTCTGTATAGTAAACCCCTCATGCAGATGGAATTAGTCTTGCTAAAGCTAACATGGCTGCTGTGTGGAAGTGACCGTGGAGGCAGGGTTATGTGTCATGCTTGTGGAACAAGTGTGTCCTTGCCTTTGATGTTGTCCTCCCGTGTTTCCCGGTGGTGGCTGGCCTTTAAGCTCCTTGTTCTACATGAAGTGCATTTCCCAGAGGAGGAAGAAAATGTCAATAAGATCAGGCCAGCTTCATCTAATAATTCTGAAAAGCTTCCTGTCTCAGTTTCTGCTGAGGTTTCTTTAGAAGGCTGGCTCTCTCCAAGACAAACGAGCTGCTTATGCTCAGAGCCTCCCTGCAGCAGCCATCAAACAGAGGTGTCTGAACAATGAGCCGTTTGTGGAGCACTGATTTCAGAACACTTGTGGAAGAGAAGACCCCACCCTTTCCTTGTTATGAAACAGCTTATCAAGGTTTACAGCGTTGGACTTTGCAACAGTATTTATAGCACTGAGTGATAGTGGAAGCCGAGTGTGAGAGCTCGCTTTTGGCAGCGCTTCGAGCGATTCTAACTTGCTCTTTCTTGTCTCAGAGAATCCTTGGAGGCTCTTTTGCAGAGAGCTGTTGCTCACTGTCCCAAAGCAGAGGTTCTGTGGCTCATGGGAGCCAAGTCGAAGTGGCTGGCAGGAGATGTGCCAGCAGCCAGAAGCATCTTGGCCCTGGCTTTCCAGGTGGGTATGTTAAATTTGTGTAGTGTTGTCAGCGCTCACCTGATTGCTGCCACCTTTTGATATGAGGAGATTTCCTCTGTTCTTTGATAGTTTTATTTGTCAAAAATGTTCAAAAATGTAAAATATTGGTAAGCTGGAAGCAAGAATGCATTACTGCTCTCTTAGTGTTACCACACCAAGTTGAGTTCACAGATCATTACTATTAGTACCGTTGTTTCTACCATACCCAGCCATGGATCTGCACTGTCTTGTGCTTGCTCATCTGTCTTCGCACTTGACAGGGTAGTGATCTGCCCCAATTAGTGAGGTTGCTGTTTTACCTTGGTTTGGACCAAATCCACTGCTCTAAAGCAAAGTGATTTGTCCACTGGATGCTGGAAGATGGGCAGAGAGGTACAGTTCTGATGTGGAACGAGACCTCAGGAGCTGAGGAGCAAAAACAAATGGCAGCTCCTCAGCAAGGAGGTGAAAGAGTCTTATTTCCTAAATTTGATCTTGGTTGTTTTTGTGAATATTCTGAAGATTTCTTGATATGATTGTGACTGAAATGACTTGTCCTGGAGGAGTGCTTTTCACAGCCCTCTGCTGGGAATCTGAGCTTCAGCATTTTGTTCAGGGACAATGAAGCGAGGGTCTCACTGTGACAGACTCTCTGATTTTTGCAGTAGTTGAACTGCAAGTTCAGGAGATGAAGCATTAACGCTTTTCAACAGTTGAGAGGCATCCAGCATTTCAACTGAAATATATCTTTGTGTTGCGCATCTGCTTCATAGAATTTCTGTGAACTTCAAAGGTCAAAGAAGTTTGGGAGGAGCTTGAAGCGAAGAAAAAGTCCTAATGTGGATTGACAGAGCTCTGACTTCAATTTTAATCTGGATCAAACGAAGGATTAAATCTGCTGTTGATTCACTGGATGCATTTGTCTGTCACTTTGTGTTCTCGCAGGCCAACCCCAACAGCGAGGAGATCTGGCTGGCTGCCGTCAAGCTGGAGTCGGAAAACAATGAATACGAAAGAGCAAGGAGGCTGCTGGCAAAAGCACGCAGCAGTGCCCCCACTGCAAGGGTAGGGCTGTGAGGGGGGTGGAGAGGCTGCTCGTGGCCATGGGGGAGCTGAGTGGTAAGCAGGAGCTCCTTCAGTTCCGTGGCCTCCAGTGATTGACCCGATGGCTCCCTGCCATTGCCTTTTGCAGGCACCGTAGCACTTCTCCAGCAAATTGCAACACAGAGTTGTGGCGTGATGGGAACAGAGGCTAGGATCAAGTGAAGGGTTTCAAGTTGTTTGGTTTTTTTTCACACAAATGGCAAAAGTCAGGAAATTCCCACTTTACAGCTGTTTGTATAATGTTCCTGTTGCATAAAAGCGTGTCTTGGAGGAAAGAGTGAAAGTATTTTTTGCGGAAGGCTCAGTTATGCTGCGCTAAAGGCAGCGCTCGTCGGGTCTGTTTAAAGTTACAGCCTCGTGTTTACCTCCCAGTTACTTCTGGTGTGATAAATGTTGTCAATATTTAGCTGTGCACACAGAATCATTTCAATTTGTCCAAGTAAGAGAAAAAGCCTGGTTTGCTATGTGGAAAATTGGATCTTTTAGATTATCCTCCTCTTCTGTCAGTCAAGGAGGCTTCTGCTCCAAACTGCAGCTCATGAATATCTTTCCAATGAATGCACAAACGTGGGAATCCACTGCACTGACACAATCCTTGTTCTTGTTGCTTTTTTTTTTTCCCCTGCGGTGGCTGCTAATGATAAACACCTCTGGCTCTTTCTCAGGTCTTCATGAAGTCTGTGAAGTTGGAATGGGTGCTTGGAAACATTGCTGCAGCACAGGAGCTTTGTGAGGAAGCCCTAAAGCACTATGAAGACTTCCCCAAACTGTGGATGATGAAGGGACAAATCGAGGAGCAAAAAGAGCTGGTAGAGAAAGCAAGGGAGGCTTACAATCAAGGGGTAAGATGAATGTTATTGCAAGCTTGCTGTGTGCTTGTGATATGGACAGATGTCTGTCTGCAAGTCAGGATGGAGGGGGCTGTGTTCCAGATTAACTGTAGAGGTAATTTCTGCTTTCTCCCTATCATTGGTTAAAACAGTAACAGAAAAATATTAGGGTGTTGAAATAAGGAGTGAGAATTTATCTCTTAGCCAGTATTGCACGTGCAAAATTCACTTTCTTGCTTGAGAGAGTTTGCTGTATGCTTGGCTACTCGCTAGCAGGAAAGTCATTACACAGTAATTCTCTCAGACCTGCAAGGACTGACAGCAGAACTTAACAGAAGACCCTGCTAATAAGGTTAGATAAGCACTGTAAAAAGAGATGATCCACTGGGTGCTCCTGTGTCTTTTAAATGGTAATTGGTGTCCTTGTGTAGAAATGCTCCTGAAACTCATCTGCCCTGAAAGTAACAAGGGAGCAGGTTTCTGCCAGTGTCTGTATCCTGATGACTTGGTGAGCTTCAAGGGCAGTGTGTTTCCTGCATGCTCTGTGGATGTGAATTCGTTATTTGTTAGAGCTCTCCATCTCTAGGTGGAGCACAGGATATAGATGTACTGCTAAGGGAGATGTATTCTTTCTTTGTGCTTGGCACTGGGATAGCTCAGCCATAGCTGGTGTACTTGCAGTTTTGGTTATAGCAGAAACTAGATTTCTATTGCTCAGTGCTATAAAATTAACTAGGAGAAATTTGAGGGATGTGGTCACCTTTGGCTCAGTTCTGAACTCATGAAGATGTAAGGAAGGAATTCCTTTTCTATGGGGGGTTATAGTGTTTTCAGATCTACAAACTGACCTTACCTTTTGTTATTATGTTAAAACAGCTGAAAAAGTGTCCCCATTCCATACCCTTGTGGCTTTTGCTGTCCAGACTGGAAGAGAAGGTGGGGCAGCTGACCAGAGCAAGGGCCATCTTGGAAAAGTCTCGTCTAAAGAACCCAAAGAATGCAGATCTCTGGTGAGTTGTGTAGGTGTGAATTTAGTCTGAGCTGTAAGGCTGGTGCACGCTTTGGGCATCTTGCACCTCAGGTATTTGCTCACAAAGCTTATGAGCTCTCACCTATCCTAGCATTTCTTCTGGTTTAACAGCTTCTGAATATCAGAAGGGCTCTGGAGGGTTAGAGTGTAGCTACTCTAAGGAGCTGGGGACCCGTTGTTTCTTTATGCATAGCTGTAGTGTAGAGAACATGAAAATCAAGGGGTCTTTTGTTTCTATTGCATTGTTTCTGTTGTAGATTAAAAATGATAAGAGAAATTGACTGGGCCATTGTAAAATGATGTATTTTTAAATGGAGAGGGGTGGGAAGAAGTCCATAATGTGCATGTGTTCACGCAGGCATGTGTTTGTAATTGCCAGTGACTTTCAGATGACTCAGAGTGGATTTGTACACAGTGAATGTGTTACAGTAAATATCATCACTGGGTGTCTTTGTCACCAGGTTGGAGTCTGTGAGACTGGAGTACAGAGCTGGGCTGAAGAACATTGCAAATACTCTGATGGCCAAGGCCTTGCAGGAATGCCCAAATTCAGGTGGGTTGGATCTCATGTTCACCTTAAGCACAGTTGTGTTTACTCAGTTAGTGAAGGCTCATCTTTTCCCAAGGTGTCCTTTCTGGCCACGGCTCAGAATAATGCATTTTAGAGAAGTGTCAGTCATTTTCCCACTCACAAAGGGAGTGTTGGGGGTTTTTGTGAATAATGCTGGTTGCTTTGTAGTGCCTCACGTGGAAGGGGACGTGGTTTGGTGGTGGCAGCACTGGTTCTGTGCTCCACGGTTTGTCAAGAGGGTCAGTGCAAAATAAGGGTGGATATGGGTGGCTTTGCTCTGAAGCTGGTAGAAGTCTGTGCCAAGGTTTAAAACTGAAGAAAGTCTCTCAAGCTTCTATAATTAGGCAGTTTGGTGGGAAAAGGATGTTTTTTTTTCCCTTGTCTCATTGGAATATAATTGGCTTCGGGAGACTTCCTGCTGTTGGCTTGCCCGCACTGATTATACTACTATTGAGGCTTGAGTGCTTCACAACTTGCACTGACAGCAAATTTCAGTCAGTTATGATAAGGGGATTGTGTACCATGAGCGTTTAGTCCTGTTTTTTGGTTATTTTAGCTTATGATATATGCCCCATTTGCCTTTCCTTAACTAAGTCAGTTGGTTCTAACCAGCAACGGAAGCATTTGCCTCTTGGGTTCGGAGGAGAAAGTGCATAATGTTCCTTTTTATTTTTGACAGAATTGTGAAGGCTTAATTCTTTAAGCATGTTGATATCATGGGAGAGATGTCACTTAAGTAGGAAGAGTAGTAAACTACCACAGGGCAAGCAAGCCTTTTTAGTTTGCCTTCAGGCTGGGTTTTGAAAGGTGTTTAACTGATGACTGCTTAAGTCACCCCACTGAAATAATGGGAATTAAGTGACTTTTGTGGCTAAACTCACTGCAAGCTGCTTGCTGTGTGAGTGGGTCAACAAAGCAATAGCAGCCTTGTGTTGTGAATGACCTAACGCTTCTTGTGTTTGCTACCTCAGGCTCTTTTGCAGAATCTGCCTGTTGCAGTGGAAATAGGCAGTAAGATCTCAGATTCTGTTTAAACAAAACAACTTTAAACCCTTAAAACTCTGCAGACCAGGAAGAAAAAGCAAGGTTTAGTTTGTTGGACACCTACAGAGACCTGTGCCCATCAGTTGCTGATCTGGTTGCCATTCCTTATGGCTGACATAGGTAGATGGCACAAAAGATAAAACTGAAATACAGCGGTGTCTGTATCCTCAGCAGGCCTGAAAATAGAGGTCTGTGAAAGTGTTTTGAGTCTGTATGTAAAGAGTAAATCTTGTGAACAGGAAGGGAAGAATTCTGCTGCAGTCTGTCACTGCTGTCATCTGAGTCAGTGTAAATTCCCATGTGCGGTTTATGGGAAGTGAGCTTTGATAGAGTCCTGGCAGTCCCAAGCTTTCAGGCTTTGCCTTGAAGTGATCAGCAGGTATGGTTGACTGACATTAGAAACTGAAGGTTTCATGCTCCTCTGAGCATGTTTCCTTTCTTGTTTTTGGCAATGGGGATTAAACCCAGCTTTCCTGCCCCGTGTCCTTCGTCGAATGTGTGGAGAGCCAGCATCAATAATACTGTGCTGTTCTTTGGCACCCATGAGACTGCTCCAAGTGGGACTTCACCTGCCACTGCAGCTTTCCAGTCAGAGCAGTTTGCTGCTGCTGATGAGTTCCCCTCCGCTGCGGGCAGTGTCTTATGGGAAAGACTTCAGCTCTGTGCTCATGCACACGGGTGTCATGGTACAAAAACATTCAGAACTGAGGGCTCGTTGCTAAATTTCAGAGCACTGAATGAAGCATCCCTGCTGAAAGAATGATTTGAGGTGAGGTGGAGGTGCAGGGGTGACTTCTGGGATGGGCACAGTAGTTCTGCTTGCTTTATGGAGCGCTGGCCTGATGACACGTGCTGAGGGAGGATTAATCTCTGGTTCACACTAAACAATCTTTCTACTTCACTTGATAAAAGGAATCCTGTGGTCAGAGGCAATTTTCCTTGAAGCGCGACCACAACGGAAGACCAAGAGTGTGGATGCCCTGAAGAAGTGTGAGCATGACCCACATGTTCTGCTGGCTGTGGCCAAGTAAGTTCCTGTGCTTGATGTAGTAAAGATGCTTTTTTGTGTGTAGCTGCATCCCTGATGAAACATTGCACTTGAGTACGACCACGTGATGCTGGCTGCAGCAGCTCTAATCGGCCTCAGAGCAAGAAGCAGCTCTCAAGCTGTCTCCTAGTAACTGCAAATCTGCTGCTCTCCCTTGATTCAAAACAAGGGATGTCAGCCTGCCCTCAAGCTGTTCTGGTGGGTTTGGGAAAGCAGCGTGGACAGTAAGACATTCACAGAGTCCTTTTCTACTGCTGGCTATTGGCAGTTTGTGAAAACCATCTTTGTGCCCCTTAAATTTTGGCATGCTTTCAGGTGAGCTGGGCCTACTTAGGTTTTACAGCATATGTTTGATGTATTTCTGAAAATATGAACCGTTTTGGCCGGTTGTTGTTTGCTTTTTAAGTGGCTGATGCTGTACTCTTCATCCTTCCTCTCTATCCTAGATTGTCAGATACTTCTAATCTTAAGCCAGCCTGTGCTGTTTCAGTCTTCTCCCTTCACAGATTTCTGCTATGTCAGTTTTCTTTCAGTTGTGGCCCTTCCTGGAATGCAGACTACAAGTCACACTGTAGTTTGCTTCATGGAACAGAGAGATAGCCTACTAGGAATTGTCTGCTTCTCTAGATGAAGTTGTGAGGTTTCCAGTGATGAACAGCTGTAATTAGAATTGACTCCCACCATATCCTTTCTGATCTGATTGCAGCCCACAGCAGTTAGGACTGGAACAACCTTCTCTTCCTCTGTGAACACCAGCAGAGGTTAAAGCACAAAGCACGTTGCCCAGAGAGTTGCCCAATTCTTTCACAACTCTGTTTTATAGGCCAAAGAAAACTGTAGGATACACTCCAGTGACTGCAACACTGGGTTCTGACAGATAACAGCTGCCTTGTTCTGCCTTAACAGCAAGTGAGAAAACTGTTAACTTCTGCTGAAACAGCTTCTAGGCCCTTTCTGGTGCAACCTCAGGCAGTTTAGCAGCTAATCCCAACACAAACAGCTTCTGCCTTCCATTGTGACTTGCTTGTAGGTGTGCTAATACTGTGATCAGTCACACATCTCTGGAAAGCTTGAAGCATGATTCTGAATATGGCCACCACTTGCAGGTGTTTAGCCTCTGCTGTCATTGTTGGTGCCCTTCTAAATCACAGTTTATTTAACACGGAACAATCAAGAGTATTATAGGGCTTAAAAACAATCACATAAGCTGTATAATTTTATGGCTGGCTAAGCTCTTTATGAGGGATGGCTGTTTGATTTGATAAGGACCTTACTAGCTCAAATGAACTCTTTAATGCGAAGGAATGAAACCAATAGACTATTGACTCAGCTGGTTAATTACTGGGGAGAAATTTCAGGATTCACAAGTGCCTTTTTTGAAATGGCAGCCGTTGGGCTGTGTGCCAGGGTTGGGTTTGAGCTTGGAGTGTTGCATACTTGTCTTTCCCTGTAAGGTGGGGATGGCAGGAGAGCAATTCCTAGTGTGCGTGGTCGCATGCAGTCGTGGCTCTGTTAACACGTGTAAGATTGCAACTGCTTGAAGTTAATTGTTAAGATGCTAAAATCAACTTGAAATAATAAGGAATGAAGAGAAAGAAAATAGTTGGATGTATATAATCCTATTCCTTCCCACAGCAAAATTAAATGAATGAGTTAAAATCATAGAGTCATAGAACGGCCTGGGTTGCGAAGGACCACAGCGTTCATCCAGTTCCAAGCCCCTGCTGTGTGCAGGGTCACCAACCACCAGACCAGGCTGCCCAGAGCCACATCCAGCCTGGCCTTGAATGCCTGCAGGGATGGGGCATCCACAACCTCCTTGGGCGACCTGTTCCAATGCCTCACCACCCTCTGTGTGAAAAACTTCCTCCTAATATCCAACCTAAACCTCCCCTGTCTTACTTTGAAACCATTCCCCGTTGTCCTATCACTGTCCAACCTGATAAAGAGTTAAGTTAGCAAGGAGTGAGCTCAAAAAGTAATGAATACTGCCCTTCTTTGGAGTGTCTGTCTCTTCCTTTGGCTGTAAGCACAGGAGGCAGTGGAGGTGCTCAGATCTCTCGTGTCTCTTCCCTTCCCTGGGGTAGCACAGAACCTGGCGTTTCCTTCTTGGGAGAACAAAGAGATGAAATACCTGCACAGTGCTTGCAGCTTGCTGTATTCCCCTGGAGAGGATGTTTGTTTATTTGCTTTTCCCAACAGATTATTCTGGAGTGAGCGTAAAATAACGAAGGCCCGCGAATGGTTCCACCGAACGGTGAAGATTGATTCTGACCTGGGAGATGCCTGGGCTTTCTTCTACAAGTTTGAGCTCCAGCATGGCACAGAGGTGAGTGTGCACCTGGAAACACGGGGAGCCAGGGAAGGCAGCAGGAATCCCTGGTTGGTGTTGGGAATTGCAGTGCTGGGCACAGCACGCTGCTGCTGCCTGGCTGGCTTGCAGGCAGGAGGCTGAGGCTGTCACATGAAAAAATGAGCATGCACAGACATGTGTGGTGATTTCTAAAAGGCATTGTCATTAGCAGAGCTGTCTTCCTGGCTGCTTTGCTATCCACAGTCATGCTAGTTCATGCAAAGACCTATGAAATCAATCTTCCTCCTGTAAAATGCAAGCTTTCCCATGGGAGGCTTTTCCTGCAGTTGTGATGCTAGATTTGTGCAGCTTGTCCTGTGTTGAGCACATGCTGCCTGTGGGCACAGCTGGAGGAACACTTCCAATCTCTATGGCAGTTCTCACTGCCTGATATTAGTGAAATGATGGAAGTGTTATCTTCTGACTTCACAGACGCCTCTTGCTTGACCTGTGGGGCAGTAACACAAAGGACATTTCTGCTGCAGTTTCTTTGGGGTAGCCCAAACCTGCTTGACTGTACTTAGGCCAGTTTGTCCAGCAAGGCAGGAGAGCTGCTGCTGAAATTAAAACTTCCTTCCTTACTGCCCTTAGTGGGGGGGCAAAGGAAGGCTTTGGATAAGTGTTTGAATCAGGGAGAAGACTACGAAATGTTTGGCCCTTTGAGAACAAACCAGAGCGATTACAGACTTGAAATTTGTCGTTTCTCTTCGGTGCAGGAGCAACAGGAAGAGGTGAGGAAGCGCTGTGAGAACGCTGAACCCCGCCACGGGGAGCTTTGGTGTGATGTCTCCAAAGACATAGTGAACTGGCAGAAGAAGATTGGAGAGATTCTTGTGCTTGTGGCAGCCAAGCTGAAAAATACCTTCTAGACCTTGCTGGCCTCGGCCGCATCGATCACCTCTGTAGGACTTGTCTGCTTCCCTGCTTTCAGTTCTTTCGCCCTTGCAGTGGCACAGAGCTCAGAGGACAGGAGATAGATGGCAGTGTGAAAGGTCTTTCCTCCAGGAGAAATGCTGATTCCTTCTCTTTGTTCCAGCAATAGTGCTCTAGGCTCACACGATGCAGTAATTAGCACAAGTGTATCTGAATCTCCTCTGTGTGTTGCTGCTGGTGTAAATGTAGGGGAGCTGAGCAGTTCTGTAAGGCTGCATTGGCACTTCTGTTCTGGTACCTGAATCTCCTCTCTAAACACAAGCCTTCGTTACTGCTTGTGTGGTTTCTGACCTTCAGCAGCAGCCCTGGGTTCCTCTGCAGCATGAAGTGCCTGCCTTTGTCCCCTCCTCTGTGCACTGCTGGGAGTGAGTGGCCCAACTGTTCTGTTGTGTCTGAACCCCCTTGGATGAGGTGGGGGGGTGAAGCTGGGGTGAAGCTGGGCAGCAGAGGAGCACGGCTGGGGTGATCCTTATTTCTAGTTGATCTCTGCTGGCAAACTGCAGCACAGCTCAGTATTCCTCAAACCTGACTAGATGGAGCATTTTGTGAAATTCCACAGTGTTTTAGAGCCTTTTTTCTAAACTGTACATAGTATAACCTTATTCTTCTAGATGCCCGATTTCATTAAGCACAGTCATATTTTAAAGTAATGAGGCAAAATCCAGCAATCCTTGAAATCCCTTTAAAGGAATAAGATTTCATTCAAGCCTTTGGGACAAGTTGCACTTTTACAGTGCCAACTGCTTTTTACTGTGCGTGTTTTGGATGACCACCTTCAGGAAGGGAATGCTTTGGTGTTCTTGGGACCCTTTGTAAGCTGTCTTTAATTTTCTATGCTTGGAATCTGTATTATTTTTGACCTAATGAACCTAACTTTCTTGTGATCATTCATTGAACTTAGATACATGAAAAGTATTTGGGTCTGTGTATGTGTGTCATATAATGTATTTAGCTGGAGGAAAGAGAAAACCTTATTGAAGGTTTTAGCTGGAAAAATATGTATAAAATACAGCTTGTGCTTTGTTTCCTTACGTTCTCTTTGAATGGTTCTTGCCTTGTGCTCTGACTGGGAAGAGTGGATGTGATAGTGGGAGCTTGCAGCTTGCCAGGCTCTTTCTGCTCTGGGAATGCAGCTGCTGGGGTTGTGGACGTGCTGAGAGATTTGCTTATGGTGCCCTGATGATGTCTGTGGGTTTATGGGAAGGTGAAGCAGGAGGAGGCTGAGGAGCAGGGTGGGGACACGGATTGTGGGAAGGAGAGAGGATGGGTGCGTGGGGAAAGGAAGGAGGCTGGGACAGACAGGGCTCTGAACAGCCCTGGTGGCTGCGGGGTTGGGGTGGTTGGAACCACAGTGGCGTGGCTCTTTGTGCTGGAGAAACTCCTGAGCTGTGGGAGTGTTTGGAGCATCTCCCCCCAGCCGTGTGCTGCAGGGCAGGATCAGTGGCTTCCCCTGCTTCTTGCTCAGGTGCCAGCATCATCTCCAAGGGTTTGGCTGCGAGTGCCCTGGAGGTGAGGAAATGCCAGGGCTGGGCTGCATTCTCCTCCTGGACGCCGTGCTGCCCTCGCCCAGCCTGTGCACTGCATCTCAGGTGCCCAGGGCCTTTACGTTCACTTTTGTTTCACAGATAAATGGGATCATCCATCTCAGAGCCCTTTAATGTGCCTAGATGTCTTTGTCTTTTTAAGCAGATCACGGCACCTATGAAATTTAACTATATATAGAGCTCAATAAACAAGTTATATGGGTCCTGTCTGCAATGGTATGTTCTTGTGTATTCCCACTGTGCACGGTGGAACGTTTTCCTGGTCGGATGGCTCCTGCTCCCACGTGCCAAGCTGAGAAGTCGGACTGTTCAGCTCTTTGCTTTATCTCACCCCAGTGCAGTGTTGTGTGTCGGTGACTTTCATCGCCTCCTGCATGAAAGCAATTGAAACCTGGAGTCAGGGCAGAGTTTTCTGAGCCTGGATTCACGTGCTGGCATTGACGTCCCCTGCTCAGAGTGCAAGAGTGGGGAAGCAGCAAGGCGTTACACTGCAACAGCATCATGGTGCCTGTGGGTGTTGCAGCCATCAGCTCTCAGGAGGCACGCTGCCCTCAGCAGCTAGAAGTGCTAACCATAGAAGTGCTAACCAAGCCTCGTAGTGTTTCTGGTTGTGACTTGGAATGATTAAAGCAACCGGCACTCATGGCGCTGTGCGTCCCCAGGCTTTGGTGTTGTCGCAGCACCCAGGCGGCATCCAGCATCCACGCGGTGAAACCACACCACCCTTCCCCACTCACCTTCTAGGGGCCTTTCGGCGCAGAGCAGCCTCCCGTACCCTGACCTCACGGCCGTTATCTCTTGGTGCGAGCAGCCCGCGGCTCTGCCTTCAGCTCGGGGCCGTCTCCTTTCCTTCCCTGGTTTCCCACCGTTGTGCCGCGCTGGGGTCTGCGTGCTGCGGCTTGGGTGCAGCGGGGAGCCCGGGGCTGGGCCGGCGGTGCTGCGGCCGCGACGCTCCCCCCGCTGCACGGGGCCGGGCCCGTCCCCTCCCACCGCAGCCCCGTGCGTGGAGCCAAGTTCAAACCGCCAGCCCTGGCGGAGCGGGACGCGACGTGGGGCCAACCTGGGGGCCCCCAACGCCTGCGGGGCTCCATGGTGAGTGCGGCGCTTCGAGGGGCGATGGGTTGGAGCCTCGCTGCTGCTGGGATTTGAGGCAGAAGGGGATGGGATGGGATTCAAAGCCATTGGGATGAGGTTTGGGGATCGTTGGGGTACGGTTGGGATAGGGCTTGGAGCAGCTGGGTATAGGGATCGGTGCGATTGGAGGGGGCTTAGGGATGGGGTTGTGCTGGGTTAAGGAGGGGGCTTGGACTGGTTGGGATGGGGTTGGGATGGGGCTGCGAGGTCCTGCTGTAAGGGTCTGCTCAGGATGGGGCTGTAAGGTCCTGTTATAAAGGTCTGCTTGGGATCAGGCTGTAAGGTCCTGCTGTAAGGGTCTGCTTAGGATGGAGCTCGGGGCTGGACTGGCCGGGAGGGCGTGGAGCTGGCGGGGAGGGCCGGTCCGGCCGGGGCTGGGCTGCGGCTTGGATCTGGCGGGGCTGGACGTGGGGCTGGTCCTGCGAGGGGCCCCTTCGGAGAGGATGGGACGGGGACCCCGGGGGCTGGAAGTGAGTGCTGTGCCTTTGTGCAGCCGATGGTAGCGCGAGTGCTGCTGTATCACTGATGGTGATTTCCCTTATCTCTGTGTATTTGTTGGAGGATTAGAGCTGGGGAAGAGATTAGCTCTGTCCTGCAGCCATACTCCCTGCGTTTTCCTCCTGCTGGAAGGGAGTGAGGCTGAGAGCAGCCCGATGTGCGGGCAGTGCTGGCCCTCCTGGCACCGAAGGGAGGAGGGATAAGGACAGAGCAGCAGTCAGATGTGTTTTCCCGTGCAGAAGGGAGGGAAGCAGCGTGCTTTGTGCTGTGTGGGCAGTGGGAATCACCCATAGAGGTCTCTCAGTTCCTGTCCTGATGCTTGATGAGCTCTTGGAACCCCCCGTGTCAGGCTGGGCTGCCTGGAAATACTGTAAATGCTGTAAATGCTGTGCTTTCTCCTGGAATTTGGTCCCAGTTGTTTAATAAGGCACTTCAGGGAAGTCATTGCTGGCTTAATGGTTTGAGCAAAATTACGTGGCCTTGTCTTCCTGGCTGCAGATGCTTCCTGAGAGCAGCTTTGGACTTTGGACGGGCCGACCTCATGGAAGCAGCGTTCTCCTTTGGAGAGTTACACCCTGGGTTCCGTGCATTGCTGTCTGTGGGTTTCAGCCTTGCACCATGCTGGGTTTGCATGTTGCATCGCACTGTGCTCCCCTTGCTCCTGCTGAGCTTTGAGAGCATTGGGGTAGGATGGGCTCTTTTGGCCTTTGGAGTCAGGAGCAGCACTATGTCCAGGGGGGAGAACGAAGCAGATGAAGGTTTCAGGAGTGGAAACCTGGAGAGCTTTTTCATTGAGTATCACCTGGTGCAGAGATCCAGAAAGCAGAGGGGAAGCCTAAGCCCTGAGCTGCAGATGGAAAACCTCCCTACTGTGTGCGCTTTGGCTGCAGTGCAGGGGCTGTGTTTTGAAGGGTGCTGAGCCGCTCTCTGCCTGCCCAGACCTGACTGGGGAAAAGCTGGGGCCCGTGGGGGTTTTCACTGCAGACAGGAGCAGGCAGCAATGCCTGCTGCCAGCATGGGCCCTGAGCACTGTGCCACCCCATAGCGGTGCTGCTGTTGCTGCACAGGGGAGCAGGGCCGCCAACATTCTTTCATGGCAGATGCTGAAGGTGCACGGCGCTTCCCATCCTCACCCTGCTGCTCAAATATCCCTGGTCCCGGTCATCCGAGGCTGTGCTGGCTTTCCTTCAACTTTCCTTCAAAGAACCTGAGCTCATCCTGCAGAGTGTCCGGGTGCACGGTTCCCACTGAGCTCAGTTATCAGCAGCTGGGTTTCCCCGCTCTGCTGGGAAGGCTGTTGAGCGGTGAGGCTGCTCTGGGCTTTGTGAAATGGTGGAGAGCATCTTTCCGAGCAACCTGGAACTGTTTGCTTTGAGCTGCGGAGTTTTGTCGGTGGGGAAGCTGCAGCCCCACTCTGCCTTAAGGTCCCTTTCAGTTCCCGTTGGCCTTGGGGTGCTAGGAGGGGGGACTGTGCTGGGGTGGAGAGCGTGCAGGCAGGCCTTATGGATGCACAGAGCTCCCACATCTCTGTGCTGTGTGCACTGCAGTGGGGTCATGAAGAGGGCTGAGAGCAGAGCGATTGCTGCAGGAGGCAATGGCTTTGCAGGGAGCATGTTGTTGCTCTCCCTCCTGCATGCTGTGTCTGCGAAAGAGGGAATAGGTCTGCTTGGTGTCCCCGAGCTTTCCTGTGGCTGACGCTGAGTCCTTCCCTGCACAGCTTCTCCCCAGGGCCCTCTCCTGTGCTGTGCTGCTGCTGCTGCTGGCCACCGTGCTGGGCAGGGGCTGGAGGTGCAGCATCGCCAGGATCCTGCGGCAGTACAGAGCTGTCATCTTCCACGAGATCCAGAACCTGGTGAGCGGGGAGAGGGGGGGGAATCGTAGAACCGTTTGGGTTGGAAGGGACCTTAAGTGTAACGCGGGGTTGTGCACAATGCAGGTAGGTGGGGAGAGTGCTGTGCTTCAATGCAGTACTCCTGCCCCACATGGAAGGCAGCAGTGCTTGGTGGTGCCTGATGCACTCCTTGCTTTATTGCTGCAGAAAAACCTGAGCGGGTCGGCAGAGAAGAGCAGTCGGGCCGGGCCGGTGTGCCGCTCTGACAAGGTGAGCTTCAGGGCTGGGGCACATCGTGGGCTGAGCCATCGAGCCCCATTCCTGCCTGCTCTCCCTTCTCCCTCCCAGGACCAGAGGATCCTGCAGTCCATCTACAACATCAGCATGTCGCTGCGGGACGTGGCAGGCGGTGCTCTGCGGGGCCCTGAGGAGGCAGCAGTATGGAAGGTGGTCCGGGACACTGAGTTTGTGCTCAGGGAGAACTGCCGGCGTATTGGCAAGGTGAGAGCATCACCCCTTCCCCATCACCCCACGGCTCCCAGTTTGCCATTCCTCGTGTTCGAGGAATCTCTGCAGCATCCCTAAGGGTGAAGAGCTGCTCTGGGTTTATGCTGGGGGCACAACCCTGAGGGCTTCCACCTGCCCGGCCCTGGGCTGAAGGCTGCACCCAGCAAATGGTCTTGGTGGGTGGGTGGGTGCTCCGGTTTTGTGCTTGTGGGCAAAACCTGTGATTTGGATCCAAAACATCAATCTGGGCATCCCCAGGGATCTGCTGGGGAAACCCCAGCAGGGGAGAATCCCCTACCACAAAGAACTCGTTAACCAGCGGGGAAGCCCCAGGGTGCTCCCAGCTCTGCCTGGCGAAGCGCTGGGGTCACATCCCTGCTGCAATCAGCTTGGGTTAATGCTGGGTGAACGTCAGCATGGTGCGGGGAAGCCACCTGTTGCCTTGCATGAGGACGTGCCATTGGGAGGGTGCTGCAGGGATGGTTTGCTCTGCTTCGCCCCTTAGCTCTCCGGAGGCCTCATCCTTGCTGTGTCTGTGTCTGTGCTTCGGGCACCCACAGCCCCTGTGTGTGTGGGGCCAGCATCCTCCCCTGGCATCGGGTGACATGTTGGTGGCTGCTGTCCCCATGCCTGATTCTCTCACCCCCAGCAGAGCCCCCCACGCCCCCCACTGCAGCCGCACCGCAGGAGGCAGCAGCTGAAGGAGATCTCAAGGAAGGCACAGAGGCTGGCCACGTGCTGGGAGAAGCTCAACGTGCTGCACGCGGCCCCTCGGGACTCATAGGGGACACCCCAACACCTCATCCTGCATCTGGGTTCATGGCTGCTGGCATCCTGCATCGAACCCTGAGGTGAATCGAATCCCACTGCTGGCTCAGCAGATACAAGCAGGTGCCCAGGTTGAGTTCATCCTCCTGGCCCAAATGGTACCCAGGGACCACATGTGGGGCACAATCCAAAACCTGGGGAAGAAGAAGGGGTGAAGTGCAGAAAACTGAGATGCAGTGATTTCTGTGCTGCTCCTCGCCCTGCATCCCCTTCCCCTGCTGCCCTGTGGGGACACCAGCTGCTTTCCTGAGCAGAAAGAGGACAATGTGACCCACTGGGATGAGTTCTGCTGGCACCGGAGTGCTGTGCATCCGTGGGTAGAAGGATGTGCGTCCCTAGTGAGTGTGGCTCCGGGACTGGGAGAGCTGCCCTGGGCCCCCGGCTGTGTGAGGGGACCTGGGGGAGGGCAGTGGGATAAATATCTGGGGAATGGAGGGTCAGTATGAGCGTGGCTGG
The DNA here is from genome assembly GCF_026119805.1 of Tympanuchus pallidicinctus. Classification (NCBI taxonomy): domain Eukaryota; kingdom Metazoa; phylum Chordata; class Aves; order Galliformes; family Phasianidae; genus Tympanuchus; species Tympanuchus pallidicinctus. The sequence continues at coordinate 4,505,261 of NW_026294722.1, forward strand.
GAGGGACCCTTAGAGGTAAGTGCAGCCCTAAAGGCTGTGCCTCCTTCCTTGGTTGGGGTGTGCGAGACCAGAAATAAATCCTCTCCTGGCTCTGCAGCCCCGAGCTTTGTGTGGGGTGGGGGCTCCTCGGCATTACTCGGCGGAGCTGTGCTCGCTGATTCAGCTTCCCCAGCCCTTCTCTCCCCCCCCCCACCCCCCCCCCCCCGCGCTCTGCCTGCGAGGACGGCGCTGCGGGACGCGAGGTGGCAGCAGCGCGCTGTGAGCCGCCACCGCTTTGTGCGTGTGTTGGGGGGGGAGGAGGGTGGATGCGAGATGGGGGGTCCAACCTTCGGGATCGCCCTTCGGGGTGCGCGACCCCTGCGCTGGAGGAGGAAGCGGGATGGGGTGGGATGGGTGCGTGCGGTGCTGCTTCGTTTTCCTCAGGGTGATGGAGGGAAGTGACACCGGAGCGGCACCGCCTGCAGAAAGCGTTTGCAGCGCCGGTGGTTTTGCCACAATCTCTGCCTTCGGGGGCACGGGGAGCCCGGTGAGGCGGCAGGAATGAGTGCATGGAAAGGCAGGAAAGAGTGAAGGAAGAGGCTGAAGAGAGGGAGGGGAAAAACGAGGTCGAAGCGCCGGTGGAATCACAGCAAAACAGCCGGAAAAAGGAAACGGGCCTGAAAAGTCACATAAAAATAGCAGCGAGGCGAGCCCAAGTGTGCAGCACATGGGAGTGAGCGCATTTCCTTCGAGGGCAGCACCGCACGCTCCCGGCTGCTCTGGGGGGGCTGCTCTGATGTGGCTCCAGCAGCCGCTGCCTCCCTGCAGCCCTCCCTGCCCTCCCCCCGGCCCCTGCGCGGTGCCAGGCTCTTGGCATCCTGTCGGCACCGCGCCAGCCTCCGCCTCGCTCAAGGGCGGCCGTGTGAAGGGTAAGAAAGTGACATGCATCGTGCAGGAGGAGATGCCGCACGGGGATGAGTTGCGCTGGGCTGTGCCGCGTTGGGATGCGTGCAAGGAGCCGGCTGTATGCGCGCAGCCACGTGCCACGCTGTCCCGCAGGTGTGTGCATGCCCTGGTGGTGATCGGCTTCCCAGCTGCGTCCCAGCGCTTTGCAAACAGCGCAATCACCGCTTCCTCCCTTCGCCTCTTGTTTTGCAATCAGCGCCCCAGGGAGTGGGGTCAGCGTGTGGGGCTGTGGGGACGGCTGCTCTGTGCCAGGCTCAGCGTGCTGCAGCCCTGGGAGCTGGCAGCGCACCCGGCTGGTACATCAATGCGGAGCTGATAGCGGGGGCACGTTTCACCCTTTTGCAATGCTACGTTCCAACAAAGTGCTGCTGGGATGGAGCAGTGCCATCCCCATCCTGGGAACGCAGCGGCCCCGATCCCCGGCAATCAAGGACCGTATGTCCTGCCCTGTTGCTCAGCTGCGGTGCTCGTGGGGCGGGGGCTATGGGGCCGGAGATGGGGCTGTCAGCCCCATATGGGCACGGAGTGAGCGCTGGGGGCACTGGCACACGCAGCCTGTGTCTGACAAAGAAGAAGAGCGTTTTGTTCTCTTCCCATCTCCCTGCAGCATCGTAAAGCTGTTGAAAGCCCAGATTTACGGTGTGATAAACGCTAGGGGCTCTGGTTAATATTTTACTGCTTCATCCTTTGGAGAGAGGCGGTGGTGGAGGAGAGCTGGGCTCGGGGCGGCACGCCCAGCAGCGGCTCTGCCCGGCTCCGGCTGCGGGACAGCGGATCCCAGGGGATGGGGACAGCAGGGAGTGGGGCCGTACAGAGCCATGCCACGACCCAGGTGGGTGCTGGCACCCCTGGCTACGGGGCAGCAGCTCCCATGATCCCATATGGACACTGTGGGTGGGCAGTGAGGTGGGGGTGTCAGCCCCCAAAGGAGCACCGTGCTGGGAACGGTGAACGCAAACCCCAGGGTCCCGCAGTGGGGAAGGGCAGCCCCCCCATAGCTTCCCAGGCTGTTGCTGCTTTGGAAGGCATCTGCCGACCAGATTGGGCCCGTGCTGGGACGTGCCACCAAGCTGTGGGCACGGCTCTGGGTGCCCGCATTGCCCTCTTCCCAGCACGCTGCGTGGCCCCATGGGTGCTGGATGCAGCCTGGCTGTGCTGGTGGAGCAGTGCCTGCGGTGCTGGGTTCTCTGCAGGAGGTGCAGCCCTGCTGGGATGGGCCTGGGGGTGCTGGGAAACAGCTCAGAGCTGAGGGGAGTGTTTGCAAGGAGGCTGAGTGGGTAAAGCATGAGAACTCCAAAAGGGAGCAGAGAGGGGCCTGTGCTATGCACCACCGTCCTGCTGTATGCGATGAGCAAAGGGGCTGTAGCTTCGGGGCTGCATGTGGATACGTGTGTGTGCACGTGGGTGTGAACGTGTGCACGCACGTGTGTGATGTCTGTTTGTGTGTGTGCGTGTGATATGGCAGTTTCCCAAGGCAGTAGCAGCACTCTCTGGAGCCGCCAGCCCCATGCACCCTCCTCCATGTCCCTGCTGGAGCTGCAGCCATGCAGCGGGATGCCAGCAGAGTGGGATGCTGGGCTCAGTCAGAGCAGCAGCAATTCCAGACCCTGATGGCATCACAGCGCAGGCTCCAGCAGCCCTTGCTGTGTGATGTGGGCTGGATGGCAAGAAGGGAGCAGGCTCTGCTCCGTGTCCACACCACGCACACCTCCACGAGGCTGCACTGGTGCTGTTGGGGCACTGTGGCTGTGCTCAGGCCCCGTCCCCACTGCTCAGCCCGTGGCACCCTCCGCCGGGGCCCATTGTTCTGCCGCGCCGGGCTGCAGGGCAGGATTCCTTTGTCAGAACTGAACAATATTTTATTCTAACAATTAACCAAACCCGCCCGGGCTGCCGAGCCTGGTTGTGATTATTGGAGGGCGAATTCCCCAGCTTCGCTCTTGGTGTTGGCTCTGCCTGGGGCCACGCGAGGCAGTGGGGATGCAGCCCCAAGCTGCGGGGCTCACAGTGGGGTCCCTGTGTGCCCAGAGCTCCCATCCCTGCAGCAGGCACTGGGGGAGGCTTTTCACTGCCTTTACCCCCTTTGGGAGCCTTCAACGTAGTCTCTGTGGCAGTGATGGAGCAGGAGTGCGTGACTCAGAGAGATGGAGAGAGGACTGTGAATCACAACCCTTCCCAGGCAGGATGAGGCCCTGTGCCGCCTGCCGTCACGGGACTGCAGCCTTTGTCCTCAGTGGGGTGGCAGTGGGGCTGGGCTGCGTGTGATGGGGCCACCGTTCTTCCTGCATGGGCCTCCATGCTGCCTTCTGTTCTCCCAACCCTGCTGTTGGGGTGTGGAGAGAGTTCCATGGGTTGAGGGGTCCTTCCTGCAACCTGGCTCTGTCTGAGCACCAGTCTGGGCACTGCTGGCCAAAAAGGGAGGCAGCTCCCTGTGCAATTTATCCAGGGAGTCCTGGTCGAGTTTGGGTTATCCAAGACACTGTAACTTATGAAATCCCTCTAAAAATCTCTCGCTTGTGGCTATCTCATCCACCATGCTGCTTCCAGCCCTGCAGCTCTCCAACAGAGATGCGGTGGAGAAGCCCAGGGAAGCACAGGGATATTGGCCGTCCTGTGTTGGCAGGTAGGGAAGAGACATCCAGAGACATAAAGCCTGATCCGTGGGACTGTGGATCCGTCGGGGTGTGGGATCAACTCCTGTTGCTGCATGGGGGCAGAGGTTTGCAGCCTTGAGGTGGGTGTGGGCAGAAGGGTGCAGCGATTCTCAGCAGCCGGAGCTGTGCATTCTGCATGAGCCCCTGCTGGAAATGCCATTGAACGTCCCACATTTGGTGTCTACACGCACTCCTTCATGGCCAGGCGGTCCACCTCAGTGCTGCTGCCCAGAGCTGGGGGGCTCTCTGCCCGCTCCTGGAGCTTAAAGTACAGTGCATCCTCAAAGCACAGTGGTTCAGGCGGTGGGGCCAGGCAGGGCAGGCGCAGTGCAGCACCCACCAGCATCCCGGCGAGCAGCGAGCCACCGAGAGCCACCATCAGCCCAGCTGCTTGCCACTGTGCCTGCCTGTGCCTTGCTGCCTCGCTGCCATCCCCAGGGGCCACCAAAGCAGCCACAACACTGGCCACCGCGCCGAGGATGCCGGGCAAGCCATGCAGGTTGTGGATCCCACAGCGGTCCTGAAGCGCCAGTTTCTTTGCCAGGAGAGGGGTGAGGAACTGGAAGCCCAGGATGCACAGCAGTGAGGAGAGACTGCCCAGTGCCAAGGCTGCTGCTGGAGTGATATGCATGTCGGCCACTGCACCGATGGCCACACCGCCCGCCAGGCTGCCGTTCTGCAGGTGACCCGCGTTCAGCTTGCCTTCACTCTCCAGCAGGATGGAGATCAGCACAGTGGTGATGGCACTGGCACTCAATGCCAGCAGGGTGTGCAGGATGGCACGGTGCTGGGCATCCTCTGGTTGGCACAGCACAGCCACGAAGCTGGGCCAGAACACCCAGAGGATGAGCGCTCCCAGCAGGGCCAGGAGGTCGGAGCGCGGCGTTGGGGTCTCTTTAGGATGCACCGTTGGCTTTGCATTCCCAAACAGCACTTTGGACACGCCGAGGCCAAAGTAGCAGGCGAAGATGTGGATGGTGATGGTGCCACCCACATCAAGGACACCCAGCCGGGTGATGATGAGCCACTCACTGGCCAGGTAGATGGGCACCTCGCAGAGGGCCATGGCCAGCAGCTGGCAGGGACTTGTCCTGCCCAGCACGGCTCCCGCTGAGATGAGCACAGTGACGGCAGCAAACTCAGCGCTGAGCATGCTGTGGAGTCCCAGAAGTGCTTTGCCATGGTGCAGGCGGTGCAGCAGACCCTGCAGCACCAGTGCCCACTGCGCTGAGACATTGAGCAGGAGAAAGTTGTGGGTCAATGCGCTGAGCCCGTAGCGGGGCAGGAAAGCCAGCAACAGCCCCAGCCCCACCACCAGCATCACCTGGATGTCCTGGAAGAAGGGAAAGGTGCTGTGGAGCTGCTTGGGTGCATGCTCGGCGTCCTCTGAGTTTGTGGCTGCAGCTGAGTGCTCGTCATAGGTGATGAAGAGAGTGAAGAAGAACAGCAGGGCAGCCTGGAAGAGGCCCAGTGAGAGGGGCAGGAGGCAGCGGGTGCTGGTGGGTGGTGGCAATGCCATCCCCAAGCAGGAGACAGGATGGTGGCAGTGGCACAGCAACGCAGGGGCTGGTGCTGAGCTGTGCTCCACCGTGTGTTGGGGATTTTATGGCCGCAGTTAATTTTTAACAGGAAATAGGAGCTGATGGACCAGGAGGCTTTTCTCCCTACCACCCCCTTCCACTTCTTTCAGTGCAATAAATGACCCCTGCGCTCCTGTTTGGAAACCATAAAAGTTGGATGCGAGGCTTTTTGGGTCTTGAAGAGATCAAAGGGCAGCTGCCGTGGGGCAGCAGAGCAGCCCATGGGGCCGGCGGTGGTGCTGGGACTGAGGGGAACGCAGTGACATAGACCCACTTTCCCCCATCTGCAACCCCAGAGCCAGAACCCGTCAGCAGTACCAATGCTGGGAGGGTTCCCTGTGCGTGTGCGCAGCAGGACGTGGCTGAGCGCTGCCGGCTCTGCCCGGATGGGGACAGCTCTGGGCTCACCATGGCTTTGGTACCATGCACGCGTTGCCCAACCTTCACGATGCCCTGTGAAGCCCCGAATTCAGGCCGCACAGATCTTTTTCTCACAGGTTTGTGTTGGCTTGAATGGCTGGAAATTCATTAACAATTAGCGCGCGAGAAAAACAAAACCCAGAGCAGCCAAGCTGCTACCCCGAAGTTTCTGGGTTGCTGTTTAATGTGACATTTTGCCAGTGAATGTCTGGAAAAAAAATATGAGAACCACAAGAACAAAAGGCAGAAGGGTTGGTAAATATTTGTTCCAGAGAGAAGATATTTTTGTGCTGTCCCTGATCTCAACACCCCTGCCGCGGGCGCTGGCTCCGCGCCGCTCTTCGTCATTGTTACTGGAGGATGAGGCAGGCGAGGGCGCAAAATGGGAAACAATTGTTGAATAATCCGCGCGCGGCCGCGTTGCCAAACCCTTCCCTGCCATTTTTCAATGCTGGAAATCGGGGCAACGTCGATAGGAGGTGCGTTGGAGGGAGCACCTTCGGGCACGGCGATGGGGTCACGTCGTGCTGAGCCACCTCGGACTGCAAAATAAAGGGCAGAGGGACTTGAGGGTTTGTGGGCTTGGACCAGGGGATGCTCCATCCTTGGCAGCAGAGGCTCAGGGTTGTCCTTTCCGTGTGACCAGGGCAGGAGATTGCCATTTTGGGACCACAAGGATGCACGGGGGTTGACCTGATATCCCTGAGTGCTGGGGGTTGATGTGGGGCTGGGATGTGCAATGGGGTTCACCATAGCAAGCGGGGTGGCCGTGGGGCTCCTCCTGCTCCCATCTCCTCCCTTACCCTGTGCTATGGGGCAGAAGGGATGCCCTGTCCTTCTCACCGATAGAAAAAAAGGGAAAGAAAAGTGTTTTCAGCACAGCTGACCCCTCACCCATAGCCCATTGCCACGTCACCCACTCGATGGGTTTCGATTTGGGGTTTCCAATAACATGGCGAATCGTTGCCACAGACAGAAGTGCTTTGGTTCAGAGCACGTTTAAGGGCCGGAGAAAACGCTGATAGGAAAAGCTGCCTGTAAGGAATGGGGAGCTCTGAGCAGGTATTTAACAAGCAGAGAGCTGGGGGCTGTATGGGGAGGTGATGGCTCCTTATCTCTGTCAGTGGCAGATATGGAACTGCAGGCTCAGCAGGATGCCCTATGCTCCTCGGGTGGGTATTCTCTTTCCAGCTGGAAATCTTGCCCAGGCAATACTGTAGGCTTTAGGATGTGCATAAGGGCTCACAGAGGTGTAAGGCTCAGGGCAGCCAGTATGGTGGTGCGAGGCACCCTGACACCTTATCCCAACCCACCCCAACCTTCCAAACCCTCACGAGGGCAAAGAGCAGCAATGCCTGCTGTCCCCAGGCCAAGGACCCCGCTGCAGAGCACAGGGGACCCTGCTGGGGTGCTATTAAAAAATAACCTTTATGGCCCCCATAAAGAGAGGGCAAAGTTTCAAGAGGTCATCAGGGAGGGGAAAGTCCCCCTGGCCCCATTGGCACCCCTGGACCTGCAGAGCAGCCAATGATTAACCCACAGAGTGGGGTACGCCTGTGGAACACTGCTGTACCCACAGTGTGGGGGCAATGGGGGAAAGCTCGGTCCTTCCAGGACCATTTTGCAGGACGACTTTTGTAAGGATGAGTTTCGTGGGATGGGTTTTATAGGATGAGTTTCGCTTCGGCACCGGAGCTCAGGGATGGAGGAAGCATCTGGAGAGGAGCGGGGCGGCGGGGAGGGAGAGCTGCATCCACCCCCCGCATCCCCCCTTTCACTGTGTGGGCAGTTGTTTTATGGCAGGAGGGCCGGGGAACCATTTTAGCATGATCCACGCTGAGACTGCTCGAGGAGTTCCCCGCTGAGGGCTGGATACAAAGAAAAGCGGAATTAACGGCGGGTCATATAAGGCAACAGGATCTGACAGATCCGAGCCAATGTATGCTGGCAGCAGCCAGTCCGTGGCACTGTGAGAAAACACTCCTGCAAATTTAACAAATCCCTATGGTCTAGAAAGTCATGTACAAGAAATTACTAATGAAGGGATCTAGTCATATCTGGATTTCCAGACGCTGGTCATAGTCCCACCGCATCTTGCAGGCCATATAAGTACATGGATCTGCATCCAGGGCGCTGCGGACCGGGAGGATTTTCAGATCGTCTGCGTCACTGCAGGGCTTGGGAACACGGTGTGGGGAAAGGTCCTGTGTGTGTGGGATGGCCGGGGGAGTGTGGGGCTGCAGTGGCATTGGGGTGGCATCATGCTGACATCAGGCTGGTGTCGAGGTGGAAGGGGGCCACCAGGGGATGCTCAGCCAAGGCACCATGCAGTGCCCATCAGCTGCTGGGGACTGCCCTGTTTTCCTTCCTAGTCTTGGTGTCACCCCATGGGCACAAAAGAAGTTGCATTTCCTAAAGAGCTGTTGTGCTTCTGTCTGTGAAGGTTCTCCTACCGCCTCTTCCAGCTCTGTAGGTCCTACACAAACACTGGCTATTGTTAGTCTGACCCAAACACATGTTGTGTATCCTGTATACACATCATGGTGTGTATGCACAAATGCTCATTGTAGGTCCTACCCAAACACCCACTCCAGGGCCTACCTGAATGCTCCTCATAGATCCTACCTAAACACCCCATGTAGGTCCTACCCAAGCACATAGTGTATGCCCTGCCTAAACACTCAGTGTAGGTCCTACCCAAATGCTTATTGTAGATCCTGTCCAAACATACTGTGTATGTCCTACATGGCCATGTACTGTAGGTCCTATAGAAACACACAATGTATGTCCTACCCAAACACGTGATGTATGTCCTACACAAATGCTCATTGTAAGTTCTACCCAAACACCCGGTGTAGGTCCTACCCAAACACATAGAATAGGTCCTACCCAAACACATAGTGTATGCCCAACCCAAACACCAAGTGTAGGTCCTACCCACACACATAGAATAGGTCCTACCCAAACACACAGTGTAGGTCCTACCCAAATACCAAGTGTAGGTCCTACCCAAATACCAAGTGTAGGTCCTACCCAAACACACAGAATAGGTCCTACCCAAACACACAGAATAGGTCCTACCCAAACATACAATGTAGGTCCTACCCAAACACACAGTGTAGGTCCTACCCAAACACACAGTGTAGGTCCTACCCAAATGCCTGGCTATTTTCTAACCCATCCCTTTTTCTTCCCCCCACGCTGTCGTGGCGATGCCGCAACCTCCACCAGAGACCGGCTGCTTCTGCCCCACGGAGCTGGGCAGGTGGCCAGCCCCCCCCTGAGCCCCTCGCTCTGCCCAGGGACAAAGAGGAACAGACGTCACCGCGCATCACGCGGCCACGGCCCGCTCCATCTTGTTAGCACATTGTGTAACACAACATGTGGAGGCGCCGGGACCGCACACACATGCGCTCCCCAACAGCCCAACGAGGGGGGAACGAAAGAAGAAAAAAAAAAGAAGTAAAAGAAAAAAAAAAAAAAAAGAGAAAGAGAGAGAAGAAAAAAAAAAAAAAAAAGGAAGCAATTTAAGCTTTGAATCTTTCTCTTTAAAATGTTCTCATGGCTTCATTAGAATTTGCAGCCACAGAGGCTTTGAAGAGCCTGGTATAAGGAGTGAAACATCTGGAAAAATTAGGATTAATGAAAACATAATTCCCAAGACTAAAGGAAAGATTAATCCTGCGTTACCACTTGTGTGTTCCACAGCTTTTCCCCAGCTCGTAACGCTGAACTTATTAAATCGCCTTGAGCTGAGTTTTCCTTTTTCTCTCTCCCTCCCCTATTGAGCCCAATGGAAGCGACTGATGCCAAACGTAACCATAACCAACTGCGCCGAGCAGCACGTGTGCGCCTGCCCGCCCCGCTCCCAGGTGGGCTGAGGGGGCCTGGGGGTGGGCAGTGGGGTGGGGGCTGTGTGGGGCGGTGGGTGCTGTGCTCACAGGGCTGCACCTGCTGAGCTCGGCAGGATGGGGCCGATGTGGTGCTGGGATGGGGGATGCAGTGATTTGGGGGCTACATTCGGGAATACACCAATGTAAGAATGGATTTGGGAATAAGTGCTCGACTTGTTCCCAAGGTGTTGGGTGGCATTTCTGCAAGCACAAAGCTTGCCATGGCTGCGGGAGGGCAGTATCATGACACGTCGTGCAGTGCCATGCAGTGCTGTGTAATGTCATGCAATGCCATGCAATGCCATGCAATGTCATGCAATGCCATGCAGTGCTGTGCAATGCCATGCAATGCCATGCAATGCCATGCAGTGCTGTGCAATGCCATGCAATGCCATGCAGTGCCATGCAGTGCTGTGCAATGCCATGCAATGCCATGCAGTGCCATGCAATGCCATGCAGTGCTGTGCAATGCCATGCAATGCCATGCAGTGCCATGCAGTGCTGTGCCATGCAATGCCATGCAGTGCCATGCCATGCAGTGCTGTGCAATGCCATGCAATGCCATGCAGTGCCATGCAGTGCTGTGCAATGCCATGCAATGCCATGCAGTGCTGTGCAATGCCATGCAGTGCCGTGCAATGCCATGCAATGCCATGCAGTGCTGTGCAATGCCATGCAGTGCCATGCAGTGCCATGCAGTGCCATGCAATGTTGTGCAATGCCATGCTGCGCAATGCTGTTCTGTCCAGTGCCTTACTGCGTAATGCAGTGCAATGCCATGCAACTCTGTGCCATGCAATGTCGTGCAGTGCCACGCTCTGCCGTGCAGTGCTGTGCCATGCAAAGCCACACCATGCAACACCGTGCCATGCTGTGCAGTGCTACGCAATGCCCGTGCTGGCACTGCTCTTCTCTGCTGCGTTTCGTTGCTGCTGGGGCGAGGCTGTGAGAGGGGCATTGAGCAATGCGTGCCCTGTGCCAGCTGCTCCGCGGGCAATGCTGCTCTGCGTGGGGTTCCTGTGAGCTGCACTGCGGGGGTTCTGCAGTGGAGATGGGGCACACTGCAGTGCTGGAGATACTCGGAGAGCAACCGTGCCATGCAACCCTTCCAGCCCCAGCAAAGCCATGGGTAGGGCTGGCATGGGATATGGAGCTGAGCTTGGTGGTGCTGGGTCTTTGCACGCAGAGGGAGCAGCTGGGGAAGCTGCTCTTGGAGGGAAACCCCTTTTGCTCTGTAAAATACTGCAGTAGATTCCTATTGGGACACTGATAATGCATGGTAAAAAAAGTATCATGGGAGAGATGGCGGTGGATTTGGGGATCACGTCCAATGTTTGCCCCTTGTATGGAGCTCAGCCACATCCCTTTTCTCCATGTCTCTTTGCTCCGTCACTGCAAAGCCTGGCTGCCCAGACGCTAATGTGTGAAAACGGATGCAATCAGCGTCGGTGCGCTCCTCTCCCCAAATTAAACACCAGTACATATGTCTATATAGTGGTGTTTATTTAGCATAATAAAAGAAGGCAGATTTCACTTCATTACGCCTTAATCCGTCCCACGTTTGGCTGGGGGGAAGGCTGGGCAGCGTGAGCCCTGCTCCGAGGCCAGCTGCTCCGCAGAGCACAGCAGCTTGTGCAGAGCCAGCACACAGCTGTGTGTCCGGCTGCCCGGGGCCATGCTGGGGTCTGCAGGCTTGGGGATGCTCCCAGGGCTGAGCTGGCCCCCAGGGCTGGAGGAGCAGCACATGCTGGGGGTGGTGGCCATGGGGCAGTGGTCCCCTCTGCCTGTCCCTGCTGGGGTTTGGATGGCAGCACTGGGTGGTGCTCTGTTTGTCATCTACCCATGGGGAAAGCAGGTGTGGGCCTGGGAAGGGCTGCAGCCAGCATAGTCAGAGGTGTGTTTATGCCATGCATGGGGAGAAAGTGCACAACTGGCCCATATGTGGGGATAAAAGGCACGTTTACCCCGTGCACAAGGATAAAGGATACATCTGCCCCATGCATGGGAGTAAAGGACACATCTGGTCCATGAATGGGAGTAAAGAACATATCTGCTCCTTTCATGGGGATAGGAAGCACATATACCCCATGCATGGGGATAAAGGACATATCTGCTCTATGAATAGGGATAAAGGGCACATCTGCCCCATACGCATGGAGATAAAGGACGTATATGATGTATATAGGGATAAAGGACATATCTGCCTCTTGCACGGGGGCAAGGCACAAGTTCACCCCATGCATAGGGATAAAGGACACACCTGTTCCACTCATGAGGAAGGAGAGCACATCTGCCCTGTGCACAGGGTGGATACCTGGGCTCTACCCTGTGCTGTGTGAGCCCTGGAAGAGGGCCAGGACAGCCAGGAGGACGCCGTGCCTCAATGGACAGGACAGCCCATGGGACACACAAAGGCTCTCCATGCACGCAGGGACTTCATTGCAACGCTCCAAGAATGGCAGCCAGGACCACCCCCCCGGGCTGTGGCACAGAGGTGACACCGGCGCAGCGCTTCGCTCCCTCCTTCCCACGCCTCTCCCCGTTGTTTTCCAGAGAGGAAATCTGCAACCTTGCTCTTTTTTTTTTTGTTCCAATTTGCTGTTGTTCTGTGCATGTGCGCAGCGCGGGGCCCAGCTGGAGGTGGTGGCGGCGGGCGCCAGGTGCCCGTCACCGTGCGGACAATGGCGGCGGCACCCACGGCGCATTGTGTGTGGGAGGGGGAGATGGATGGAGGTCACATCCTGCCGTTCTTCCCGTGCCCGGCACCAGGAAAAAGCTGTGCTTTGTAAATACAAAAATAAACAACAAACTCTTCCCCCCATTTACCACCTTCCCCACCCCCCCCCAACAAACATGACAACAGTGGTATCGGAGCCACCTGCTCGGGGAAGTGATTTTTCATATAGGCAGGAAGCAGGGGGCTAATTAAATCCCAGGTCAAGAATATAAAGGGAGAAAGAAGTTGATGGCAAGAAGTTTACTGTCCCACTGTGCAGCCAGAGAGGTGCGTGGGGTGCCCAGTGATGTGGCAGTGTGTGCGGGTGGCACAGATAGCTGGGTATGAGGGTGGGCTGAAAGGAGGAAGAGGAAGAGGAGGGATGAAGGAAGCAGTGGGAATCCCCCTTTCCTTCTCGTGCCACAGCAGTGGGTTCATCCGTGTATCCCTCACCGAGTGGGAGTGCATGGCAATGGGATCCCCAACGTCCCCTTCTGCTGCGTGCAGAAAGTCAGCCTGGCCAGACCTACAAGAGTGTCTCAGCCTTCAGCGAGATCATATGAGGTTTCTGTTTCACAAGAAGGAGGATGGCATTTCCATTGTGCTCGCCGGGGAAGTGTTGCAATGTGCGGCCGCTTCCATTCTTTGTCTTCCTCCATGCAGAGGAGGAGTCTCAGCCTCATCCAGAGTGACCCATCACACCCTGTCCCCCCCTCAGATGCATAATTCAACTCCATTGGCCTCGGCAGTCCTCTGAGGTGGGCACGTGGCTGTGGTGTCCCTGTGTCCGTGTGGGGTGTCCCCTCCACCCACCCCTGGCCATTGCCCGTGCCACCAATGCTCTCCATCTCCATAAGAGCTTTGGTTAACCCCATCTTGCAGCTATGAGCCATGGCCAACTGGGAGATCCCAGTGGCTTTGGGAACACAATGAGAAGGTGATGCTCAACGACTTCTGCCTCTGCTACAGACCCACCCTGAGCTGGCAGCCCTTAGAGCACCACACAAAATGTCATCTTTGGGAACCGTGGACCCATTTTGTATTCCACAGCCACGCTCTATGTGCTGAATGGAAGTCAGTAACAGGGTATGATTATGAAAAATAACTTAGGAAAAGGCAAGCAGCAGTTGGTCAGGCTGCAATGGAGTGAATGCATTGGAAGTGCTGCCGTGCTGGCATCGAGTCCATCCTGCAGCCATCCTGAAGTCACCCAATGGCACCCATTGCCAGGTCCCCTCCCCGATGCCATCCACGGTGCCACGGGATGAGGACGCAGCCCCAGCCCCGGTGCTGGCCGCGGGCCTCGCTCCAGCTGGGCGCTGTTGTGTAAGGACTCCCGAGCCTCTGCGGCACAGAGATAAGCCCAAGAATTCACCGTCCGTTCCAAATATCCTGTCCGCTTCCGCCCGCCGTCCTCGCGGCCGCTCCAGCCCGTTTGTCTCATTTCCGCAGCCGCACGCTGGGGACAGCTTCCTGTTTTCCCCGTGGCCCCGGGGCGGACGGTGGGAGGAAGGGCAGGACAATGGCACAGGGATGGAGATGGGGACAGGGATGGGGACTGGAGCTGGGTACGCAGTGCTGGGGCTGCGCTGAGGCTTTCCTTGGTGGCACGGAGAGCAGTGGCTGCGGCTGCGAGGGGAGAGGCTGGGGAGTGCGGAGCCGAGATTGCGGGTTGGCTCTTTGCCTTTCCTTCTATATACATCTATACAAATACGGACATGGGCATTAAGAATTTAGCTGTAAACCAACCTGAACTCTCCCCAGAGCTTGTTCTTCATACCGCAGTTGGCAACAGCATTGCCGTGGGGGGCAAGGAGCCCCCCGCATCCCGGGTACCCCCCCGGTGTGGCCGTGCACAGGATGGGACAGCAGCTGGGTGTCACCACTCTGCTGAGCAAAACCCCCAGCCTGGGGACCCTGCCCTCCCCGCAGGCTTAAAGCCACCACAAAACACTTCTCGGGGTCCCTCCAGGAAAACCACATGTTCCACCGCAGCCCGAATTCCTCCCAGCACAGCTCTGAAGAGCTGCATCCCTATGGGGGCTGAGATGCTCCCAGCGCCCATCCGTGGGAACGACGTGGTTGGAGGGGGCTCTGCTCTCTTTGAGCATCGTCTGCATTGGGGGGGGGTTGGCTGCTGGGCGGCCCCGTCCCCTGGGCACTCAGTTTGGGTCTGCAGTGGGGTGGGGAGAAGGATTTTCCTGCATGTGTCCAGCCGGGTCCTGGCTCCGGAGCCAAGTGTGAGTGTTTACCCGCAGCCTTTCTCATCGCCTGCAGCATGGCAGCAGTTATTCAAAGGAGGGCGGAAGCGAGCGCAGCAACTGAAACAACAATGAAAAGGAAACGGAGTTTGAAAAATTCTCCGTTCATAAATCAGCTGAACTGCAGGTGATCCCCGGGCAGGAGCGAGCCAAGGAAAAGATGCTTCTGGGAGAGGTCCCTGCAATGCAGGCAGAGGGACGGCAGGACCCCACAGCTGCAGGTGGGATCGGCCTCGGGGCAGCCCCATGTTGCTGTCATCTCCCCCACCTTGTCCCCCTGCCTTGTTGGGGCCAGTGCATCACTCTAAAATGGAAAACTCATCGGAGTGCAAGTGAGTGTGGCACGGAGCTGGGAGATGCCAGGGTTAACGGGAGGAGATTGTGGGTTCCTGGTGGCCCCGGCTCCTCGCTGGGATCTCATAAAGGCCTTTTCCTCCTTCAGAATTGGAACTGCTGGTGCGGGATGGGCTCTGTAGCGCACTGGAACAGTCAGGACACAGCTCAGCCTGAACTAGGTCCACATCCTCAAAACCTGGGATCTCTCTTGTGGTCCCCATGGGCTTTGCACTGCTTTGTCAGCCCCTGTCTCCACCTTATCCATTGCTTCTCCAGGCCTGGAGATTTCAGCCATTCCCCAAAATCCTTTGTGAGACGTGATCCAACCTTGGGAAGGGCAAAAAGGGGCTGGAGCCTTTGTGACCAGCACACGAGGATGGGCAGATGGGACGTGCATGGGAGCAGCAGGATGAGTCCTACATTGGAACTAAAGGGATTTTTTCTGCATGGGAAGGAAGGACTCACTCATGCTCCCCACACTGGGATATGCAGACAGGATCGCTTGTCCGTGTCTGCCACTCTTGTCTCCTTTCCTTGATTCTCCTGTCATCTTGTTTTCAGCAGAGCTAGAAAACCGGGAGACCACCATAAATAAATCCTGTGTCTTTAAGCAGTTTTGTACGGTACAAGAAAACGCACTCGTTGAATTACAGCTTTTTAATCAAATACATGTAACCATGTCACTTAAAGTGCTCGCGAAAAGCAAGAAAAAAAAAGAAACACAATTGGAAGAGCACGATATTAAAACCAGCTGCTTTTTTACCCCCACCACAGTTAATAGTTTTTGAATGTTCTGAATGAGAGAGAAAACAGAGCCAAGCTCCACTTTCATGTCCATCTTTCTGATCAGACCCCATCAGCGGAGGGGAGCGGGGCTGCCATGGCACAGCGGCTGGGCAGAGTGGGGCACATGGGATGGGTGCTGTGTGCAGCCCCGCTCTCCTCCTCTGCATCTCCTTTCTGTGACCTCTGAGTTCTTCTTCTGCAGCTGAAGTGATGCTGAGTTGAGGACGAGCCAGCAGAGATGCAAGCCTGTTTGCCAAAAAGCCCAGCGGCGCACGGGGCGGGATGGGGCAGCTCCCACTGTGCCATACATGCCCGGGGACATGGCCATGCTGTATCTCTCTCCACCAGTTTTAACCCCAGTCCATCTCCTGATGCTCTCACTTCGCCGTTTGGCGTTACGGTGACGCAGCTCACCCCTGCGGGTACCAGTGTTCCTGCAGAATCACTTCCTCTGAGTGTGTCAGTGCCGGCCCCACGTCCCACCCCCCTGCCCCATTCGCTTGGGGCACACATGCCAGGACCACCTCGATGTCCACCCTGGCCCCGCTGGCCGCCGGCCCCCTGCACATCCTGCCAACCACCCCGAGCTGTGCCGTTCCCCCGTAACATGGACCAACGCTCATTAAGCGTGAGGCAGAGACCACCAAATATGTCAAAACACACTTAAAATTTATTGTTTCATACCATACGTTTGAGTCTCTTGAACGCTGGCCAGTGTTTCTCCCTCTCTGCAATGGGGCCTATCTGCTGTCACTGACGCTTCGTATATATGTATAGCCCCTTTTCTTTCTGCCTTCCACCCCCCCTCCTTCTTTCTTTAAATGAAAAATACAAACAATTGATGGAAAATGTACATTTGTTCCATATGGGACAGTCGGAGCGTGGAGGGGAGCCAGGAGAGTCATTTTTAGGCAGACTCCTCTCTCCAGCGGATGGCTGGACGGCTTCCCAGATCGGCCCCGCGCGGCCTGGCCTGACTCTCCTGATGAGCCTCAGACAGTCTGTGACGCTCCCGAGCCGGCGGGGGGACGTGATCCAGCTCCCCACTGGGACACCCCCTGGGGCCAGTGAGCATGAGCAGGGAGAGGTTTCCACTGAGACCCCTGCAGCGGCCCGGAATGGCTGCATGGAAGGTGACGGGGGGACTTGATTGGTGTGGGGGGTTGGTGTTGGATAGTCTAGGTTGAGTTGGTAAAATTGATGCATTGAGGTGGTTGGGTTGGGTTTGGTTGGTTGGGTTGGCTTAGATAGGCTTGATTGAGTTGGTAGAGTTAGATTGTGTTGGGTTGGATTAGGCAAACACAGTGAGTTGGTTGGGGTGAGTTAGGTTGATTAGTTTAGGCTACCTTGGTTGTCTCGGGTTAGGTTAAGTAAGATAGATTGAGTTGGTAGAGTACGATGGGATTGTTTTGGGTTGTGTTGGGTTAGGAAGGGGTAGGCTGAGTTGTTTGCATTGGGGAAGTTTAGGAACCTAGAAACCAAGACAACTTTTTCTTCAGCTTGGTTGATAAAGGGAACATTTTAACACTTTCCTTGCTTTTCAGCCTTTTCCTTTGGTTGGCCTTTAAAGCACACATCGTGGTCACATTTCTCAATAATGTGCCTCCAATCTGAATAAAAAAGAAGAAAAAAGAAAGCATAAAAAACTGGAAACTTTTGGTTGCATTGGTTATACTGGATTAAGACAATTGAGTTGGCTTGGCTAAATGAGGTTTGGGTTGGGCTGGATTGGGTTGGTGGAGTTGGATGTGTTCTGTTGGGTTATGTTGAGCTGGGTTTTGTTAGGTGACCTCCAGCTGTCGGGAAATGCTTTGTGAGCCGAGCAGTGGAGAGATCTCAGTTCACAACTGATGTGAGCTTTATAGGGGAGATGCAGACCCTCGGTACAGCAGATTTTCAGCGGCTGGGGCTGGGGTTTGGGGAAGGACAGCAGCAGCCTCCCATGGCCCTGTGCTGCTGTGGCTCAGGGCAGTGTTGAGTGGGGCTGCGGAGGAAGCCGTGGCTTTCCTGTCCTGCGAGAAGTGTTGAGATTTTTAAACATTTCCTTTCCCAAACTGGGCTGCAAAACAGAAAGTCTGAGGCCGAGAAACCGAGACAACCTTTCCTTTGGCTTCACTGGGGAAGGTGGAGCTATGGACAATTTCTTCACACTTCAGCCTTTTCCCTCTGGTTAACTTTTAAAGCATATAATTGCAGTTACATTTCTAAATAACTTGCCTCCCAATCCAAAATATAGAAACCCCCCCCCTTTTTTTTTTTCCTTCCCCTTTTTCTTTTTAATATTTCATCCCAGTGCTCTTTTTCTCGAGTCAGGAAATGTTTCAGAGCCATTTCCCACCATCAGGTTTGGTTTTGAGCCCCATCCCTGCGGCAGGGACAGGCAGCTCCCAGCACCCTCAGGAGGGACCCCTCTATTCCCAGGGTGCGGTGTGGAGCTGCGATTCCCCCTGCATGTCCCAGCTGGGATGACTTCATCCAAACTGCTGTTCCCTCTGGTGTGCTCTGGCCAGGACAGCTCTGGTCGCCTGTGGGTTGCTGCCAGCTGCAGCCCCAGAGCTGCACACCGCCGGGACGGTCCGGCTGGCACATGCTGTTTTAATATGTGGGTGATGTCATCCAGTGCTTCATAATGCCATAAAAAAAAGCAGGAGGGCCATAAACCTGACCAGTGAGCCTCCGGCAGAACACACAGGGTGTGCATGTGAGCGTGCACAGACGCATGCACATGGATGCACACCCAGACACACAGATGCACCCAGATGCACACACACAGAGGCATACAACAGACATGAATGCACACACGTAGGTGCACGTGGGAGCACACACACACACAGGTGCCCACGTATGCACACGAGTGCACACACGTGGGTGCACAAATATGCACGGATGCTCACACACACGGTTGTGCAGACGCACACGAGTGCACACACACACACATGCACACACTCAAGGATGTGCAAATGTGTGCACGTAAATGCACACACAGATGCACGCAGAGACACGGATGCACACACACGCATGTATACACGGGCATGTGCTCCCACAGTTGCACACGTGTGGATACACACATTCTCATGCATGCACACACACAAAAATGAACACATGCATGCCACGCCATTGCATAAGCGTGGATGCACGGCCACACACACAGATGCATGCAGACATGGGTGCACACAGCAGTGCACCTACATGAGTGCACACATCCTCACAGATGCACACATGCTGGTGTGCACACGTGCGTGTTTGCTCACAAGAATATTGGGATGCCCAGCCAGCACATGAGCACACATAGTAACACCAGCAAGGGAGGCATGGGGAGCACAGGGTGGGTGTGCACGGCAGCACTTGCACAAGTGTTGTGGCATTTAGGATTTGTGCATGTGGGCAGTGGTCCTGGTGGGTGCAGCCATGCATACTGGGGGCCCATCGAGATCCTGGCCCCACAGCCATCCCTGGGAAAGGCACAGGATGCGCCTGTCCGATTTGCAATATACCTGTCACATTATTTCTGCACATTGCTGCTGTAACGACCTGCTAAGAGCCCCTCGCTCCTCCTCTCCGGTCCGAACCCATCAGGCACGGAGCTTTGGAGAGATTAAGTCATAAAATCGGAAGGGGCTGCGTGGTAACAGCCCCAGCCTGAGCCATAACAGCGGTGAAATCATCCCCAAACTATTCCAGCAGAGTCCGTTTCCATTTCCAGGCAGCACCTGACTGCTCCCCCCGAAATAAATCGCCCCAGCACGGCCGAATGGGGCCGCAAAGGAGAGGATGGGGGGAATCCACGTGCGTGCATGGAGCAGGATGCACCCGTGGGAGGACAAGGAGCAATGGGGCCGAGCCTCCGCCGGCACTGCATGGCTGCCCCCACCGTGCTCCCAACACTCAGCCCTGTGCGGTACCAGGCAAATTACACTTTGTTATTCATACAAAGGGCTGCGTGCAGAAGCTTTGCTGTGAACCACACAGCAAGGTCTGGCTGGGCTCCGGCTGTTCAGGAACGGGTCTGACTGCTGCAAAGCGCTCCTGCACCGCTACGTGATTTTGCAGCGCTGCAGTGGAGGTTGCAGCACATTGCATCTCTGGGGCTGCATGCTGTAAGTCCTAGTGGGCTGCTGCAGGGGCAGCCAGCAACAAGCAGGGCTTGCTTTGCAGCCCTGTGCAGCAGAGAGGAGACCCCAGGGGTGCAGCCCAGCATGCATTTGGTCCTTCTGCAAAGGACAGGCTTGTTCCCTGCTTTCTTGCTACTTCCTTGTCCCCCTGTCTGCAGGGAATGGGGCTGACCTCAAAACAAGGGGTGCCAGCCCCAACCTGCCGTGGGTGCTGTTCAGTGAGGCTTGGTGCAACCTGTGGCTGTGCAAGGAAGGGTTTTGCGTTCTGGAGCCTCTGTATCTGAGTGATGTGCCCATGGGCAAGGATGGGGGTAAGGGGATAACCACTGCTCCCCCCACAGTGCCCTGCCTGCTCCCCCAGCTGGCACCCAGCCCTGCTGCAGCATCCTTGGTCAGAGTGAGGAGACCCCACTCCATCCCTCACCTCACAGCAATATTTGCAATGATTTTCCAACACAGGTGCTTTGGGGAACGTCCCACCCATGCCCAGCTTTGGGAACCCCTAAAACACATTGGATTCTATTTGGAATCCAAGAAACAGCAGCTGAAAAGCACCCGGAGCTCAAAGCTACCCGAGGGCAGATGGGTGCGGGATGGCGGAGTGATGCTTTGCAATGGCAGGAAATGAGCACACACTCACAAGGGTGGGAGGGAGGGGTGGGGGGGGGGGGATGGTACCTGGAAGCTGAGGGCTGGAAAATCAGTCAGGGCTTGCTGTTTTCCCTTGGCTCCTTCCTCCTGGGCTGCTGCGGGATGGAGCCTATAGAAGGCTGCTTCCTTTCATAGTCATCGGCGGCGGCACAGGATGCTTCTCATTTCGGGTGTTGTTTGTTTGTTTCAGCCCCGGTTCTGGCACACGTCGCCCGCCAGCCCTCCCGTGTAGGTAATGATGTCATTTTTCCATGTATTCCCCCCTTTTTGCAGACTGTATATGGAAACACGCCGAGGTTTCGTTGCTGGCGTTTAATGGGAACGCATCGGCGGCCCCAAACGGGGTCGTTTTATTAGCACTTTGCTCAAAAAAAAGTGAGTCGGGATTGAGTCCTGTTAACACTAATGTGAATTTAATTTAGGAGAAGCTCGAAAATTAATGTCATTTGTTAAATATCCATTTCCCCTAAAAGGCAATTCTCTGCCAACAACAACAACAAAAAACTCTTCTTCTATTCATTTTCTTTTTTTTTTTTTTTTTTTTTTTCTTTTTTTTTTTTAATAGCCTTTTTTGGCTATATCGGCCTGGTTTAAATCACTCATCATTCAAGGAACGGATACCACCAGCGTTTTATGCAACACTGCTCTGCAAACGGCCGCGTTGCAAACACTGAGTGCTGCAAATATGGGGGGGGAGTGATGGGGGATGAATGGGGCTGTGGGTGCTCAGCAGGGAGTGAGGGCATGCAGGGCTGGGGGCTCCGAGCTGTGGGGATGCTCTGAGCTGTGAGGGTGCTCCAAGCTAAGGGGTGCTCTAAACTATAGGAATATTCCAAGCTATGGATGCTCCAAGCTAAAGGGTGCTCTAAACTATAGGAATATTCCAAGCTATGGATGCTCCAAGCTAAGGGGTGCACTAAACTATAGGAATATTACAAGCTATGCATGCTCCAAGCTATGGGGATGCTCCAACATATGGATGTTCCAACCTACGGATACTCCAAGCTATGAATGCTCCAAGCTATGGACGCTCTAAGCTATGGGGATGCTCCAAGCTATGTGGATGCTCCGAGCTATGGGGATATCCAAGCTATGGGGATATCCAAGCTATAGGGATGCTCCAAGACATGGGAATGCTCCAAGCTATGGGGATATCCAAGCTATGGGGATATCCAAGCTATAGGGATGCTCCAAGCTATGGGGATATCCGAGCTATGGGGATATCCAAGCTATAGGGATGCTCCAAGACATGGGAATGCTCCAAGCTATGGGGATACCCCAATCTACAGGAACACTCCTATGTGGGGACGCTGCAAGACAGAGCATGGAGCACCCCGAGTGGAGCGATGTGATTTTTGAGGCATCCCATAGGAAAAAAGCTGTGAGCACACGGTGACCCCCCCGGCAGCTTCGCAGCACAATGACCACACGAAGGCACGTTGTAGGAGGAGGATATCGCATGTTTTATTAGAGGAACAGCTGCTGCTCCGCGGGCGGCCGCGAGCCCCCAGCACCGGGCAGCCCGGCCCCATGTGCCAGGTTCATCATCAGCGCCGGCAGCAATCTGGAACTGGTTGGGCCGACATGGATTTGCGGAAAAAATGTGTTCACACAACAAGAGCACAAGATGGGAGCAATTAGATGAAGATGTTTTAATAATTAACCAGTATCAAACAGTTTGCTCGCCGTACAGTTCTAGACAATAAAAGTGTTAGCAGTCGTATTTTTCCTTTGTACAAAATTCCAGTCGATTGTTCCACAATATTTACACGGTAACTCCCTTTTTCACAAAATATCTCCTTTTCCCCCCCTTTTTTTTTTTTCTTTTTTTTCTTTTTTTTTTTTTTTTAAATCCAGCTTTGCTACATAAATGCTTTAGATCTCATGGATATCCCTTGATTTCTTTTTTAAAAAGTCTAATAGTAAAAAACAAACAAAAAAAAAAACGAACCACCAAAACGACGACGACAACAAAAAGAAAAGACATTAAATACCATTTTATATATATAAAAATGCTTAGTAAAAATATAGTTTTGTTGCCCAATTAAAATATATTGCTGAGAATACAGTAAAAACTGTCCTAAAGACCACCACAACCGGGCACCACGAGTCTTCAACAGCCCCCGAAAAGGGCTCCCGAGGGCCCCCAGTGCGCGAGTTCCTAGGGCTGGGTGCTGGGCCATGGGTGATGGTGTTGGTGCTGGGTTGGCTCAGGCAGGATTCACTGCAATTGCCTAAAAAATGCCCCCGAGAGGATGGAGCGATGGGAGCTGCAGCGGGCAGGCGGGCTAGCGCGTGGTTAACCTTTGGCTTTGGGAAGGCATCTATGTGTTATATAGAGATACGGTATATCGGTGCGTTCAGCATGGTTGGGTTGTGGTTTTTTAGGTGTTTTTTTCTTTTTTTTCTTTTTTTTTTTTTTTTTTTTTTAAAGAAAGAAAGCGATGCATTTAATGAGATACTCTACATATTACGGAGCTCGCGGTTAGAGGAGGATTGGCTGCTCGTTGGCTTGTTGCGTTGGGTGCACGCGCCAGCCTAGCCGGTGATGCATGGGCTGTAGTAGACGGCGCTGCTGGCGTCGGACAGGGCGGATATCAAGCTGCTCTCCTCGCAGGAGATGCTCCTAGGAGTCACTTTGGACAGGGAGACGTGATAAGGCAGTCCCGAGGCTTCGGGACGAGTCCTGCTCATGTTCAAATATTGGTCAAACTCATTGCGGTCAACGTCCGTCCAAAGGTCGCTTTGGTTCAAGTGATCCACGCTCTCCATGTGGTGGGCTTCGGGGGGAGGTGAGAGCTGGCCCAGGTGGGCGGAAAGCCCGCTCTGAGTCCCCGAGCACATCTGGTTGTAGTAGAGGCCGGAGGGGTGGGGAGTCCTCATGGCATCGGCCAAGTGCGCTGGGGGCTGCGCGTAGGGCACGGCCACGTCCCGGCCCAGGCACTTCTCCTGGGGAAACTCCATCTGGGGGTGGTGGTGGTGGTACCCGCGGAAGGGCATCATGCCGCAGTCCTCCTGCATGTGCGGGGGGAAAAAGGCCGGCTCGGTCTGTTCCAAGACATCCAAGGGAGACATCTCGGGAGTTGGCAAGCCGTAGTTTTCAATATCCGACCCCATGGAGTGGAGTTCTCTGAAGTGGTTGAGTGGGGGAGGCTGGGGGTGGCCCGGCTGGCTGCCGCCGTGGTGACTCATGCTGAAGTTGTCACTGCAAGGCTGGGAAAGGTTATGCAGGAGGATATTGGGTTCCATCCTCTTGATTTTCTTGGCTTGCTTCTTCCTCCTCGGGCGGTACTTGTAGTTGGGGTGATCCTGGAGGTGCTGGATTCGCAGCCGCTCGGCCTCTTCCACGAAAGGACGCTTGTCACTGGCGCTCAGGGCTTTCCATGACTGGCCTGCAAGGGGACAGGGAGCTCAGTGACACCGGCCTGGCCTCAGGACCCCCACAGAGGGGTGCGCTGAGCGGGCTCAGTGCCCAGCCTGGGCCCTGGTGCTGGACAAAGAGCGGGGTCCCAAGCGGGGCCGTCTCCATGTCCCAGCTGCAGACATGATGCTGCAAATCCCTGGGAAGAGGGGAGATTGGCCCCAGGGTGCCCAATCATCTGCATCCCGCACCCACAGCCCGAACTGCCCGTCCCCCAGCCGCACCCACAGCCCCATCTCCTGAGCTCCCCGTCCCCGCATCCCGCAGTGCTGTGTCTCTGCATCCTGCTGCCCCGTCCGGCCATATCCTGCTTCCCGTAGTCCCGCATCCTGCAGCTCTGGCGACCCATATCCTGCTTCCCGTGTTCCCACATCCCGCATCCTACAGCCGTGCGTCCCGCATCCTGCAGCCCTGTGTTCCCGTATCCTGCATCTCCACAGCTGTGCAACCCACAGCCCTGCTTCCCCTCCTCTTGTGTGCATGCATCTCTCTAACCCCCCATCCCACAGTCCCACATTCTGTGGGACCATAGTGCTGCACCCCAGAGCCGTTAATCCCACAGCCCTACACTCAGCATGCTTTGGTCCTGTGTCCCTGCAGTTTGCATCTCACAGACCTGTAACCTCACAGCCCTATCCTGCAGCCCTGCAGCCCTCAGCACCTTGCCCCTGTAACCATCTCCCGCAGCCCTGTATCTTTGCAGTCTGCATCCCACAACCTTGTACCCTTCCAGCGTCCTTCATAGCCCCTATCCTCGCACTCCATGTACTCCTATCCTTGCAGCTTGTGTTCCACAGCCTCTACCCTTACAACCTACATCCCAGCACTCCGAATCCCTGCAGCCTGCATCCTCAGCCCTGTATTCCTGCACACCACTGCCCTATAATCCTGCTGCCCTATAGTCCACACTGCCAGATCTGCGTTATTGTATCAACAGCCCCTCACTCTCACGGTCCACATCCCCAGCCCCAAACTCCTGTAGCCCACTTCCCCAGCCCTGCACCCCTGTATCCCCAGCCCAACGCCTGCGTATTCCATGTCTCAATGTCCAATACCCTTGCAGACCACATCCTCAGCCCTGTACCCCCACAACCCAAGCCACATTTGTGCATTCTGCTTCCATGTGGCCCTACAGCATGCACTCTTATTCTTCTAACCCTGCATCCCGAACCTCCCCCCCCCACATAGCCCCTATTCCCAGTCCTACATGCCAGCATCCTGCAGCACTATACTCTTCCAATCCACATTCTCACACCTGTACTCCTGCAACCTGCATCCCCAGCCCTATACCTGTGCATCCCACTGCCCTGTATCCTATAACCCAGTTCCCCGTATGTCTGCAGCCCAAATCCTTAGCTTTGCGCACCAGTAACTCACATCCCCAACCCCATATCTGAGCATACCTCTTTCCTGTACATCTGTAGCTCACACTCCCAGCCCCATATCCCTACATCCCAAACCCCGTACCCTAACATCTCCATCCCTGTACTCTTACATCTCCCAGCTCTGTATCCTTACATGCCCAGCACCATAACACTACTCCTCCAGCCTCGTACCCTTACAACCCCCAGCATCCTTGCACCTCCCAGCTCAGTACCTTTACAATCCCCCAGCTCTGTTCCCCAGCCTAGTACTCTTACATCCCCCAGCCTCATATCCCTACATCCCCATCCTCATACCCTTACACATCCTGTCCCCATACCCTTACATACTTCATCCCCACACCCTTTCGCCCCGCAGCCCCATACCTTTGCAACAGCAACCCTGTAACCTTACATCCCCCAAACCCGTACCCATACACCCCCCACCCGCAGCCTCAAGTCCTTCAGCTCCCAGCCCCGTATCCCCACACCCCCAGCCCCTCACCCTTCCCCATCTCCCCTTCCTCCCATCCCCTAGTCCCGTACCCGCACCGCACCCCACTCACCCAGCATCTTGCTGAGCACGGCGTTGTGCAGGTCGGGGTTTTGCTGCGCCAGCCGTTTGCGCTCATCCTTCGCCCAAACCATGAAGGCGTTCATGGGCCGGCGGATGCGGGAATCCTCCCCGGCCTTCCCCTCGGCTCGGCCCGCCGGGGGGCTGTATCCATAGCCCGGCTCGGGGCTGGGCGTGCGGCTGGGGGCCGCGCCGGGGGCCGCCCCGGGGGCCGCGGGGCCGAAGGCGAAGCCGGGCTCGGGGCTGGGCGTGCGGCTGGAGGGGGAGGCGGCTCCCGGGGGCCGAGGGAAGGCGAGCCCGGGCTCAGCGGCCGGCACGGCGCCGGTGACCCATGAACAGTCGCCCCGGGGTTGCGATATCTCCTCTCGGCAGTAGTTTGACTCAGATATATTCATTCCAGCTGGACAGCACTTTGTGTCCGACCCGAGCGGGTGCCGGAGAGAGAACCGAGTCCCGCGCGTCCCGCCGCCTCCTGCAGCCGCCGAGCAGCTCCGCTCGCTTCTTCGCCCGCGTTCGGGTGGTTTCGGGGGGATTTGGGGTCGCCTTGGGTTGTTTTGGTTTCTTTCCTTTGCTTTTTTTTCTTTTTTTTTTTTTCCCCGTTTTTCCCCCCCCCAAAAAAAAAACTTTTTGGGATGATGTTGGGCTGGAAGGGGCAAAATATAGCCGGGGTGGACCAATCAGCGGGCGGAGGGGAGGAGGAGGAGGAGGAGAGACAGGGCGTCCCCAGGAAGAGCCGCCCGGGAGGGCCGGGTGGGAGCGCTGTGGATGTGCGGCCCCATTCCCTTCCTCCCGACGAGGAGCGCGATTCGTTTCTGCTCTCCGCTCTTTCCCTTCTTATTTTTGCTTGCTTCCTTTTATTTTTTTTCCTCAAGCCCCGTCTCTGGCTGCTTGGGATCTGCCCGTGCGAAGGGGAAGCGTTTGGATTCTCTGTGTGTTCGCAGGGCACAGGGGATGCTCGGCACTCCGAGGTTATTTTCCTTACAAGCCATTCTATGTGTGTGTTTTGGCCACGGTCACCATTCCGGGGTCAGGAGCAGCCGTGGGGTGAAGGCAGGGCCGAGTCCTCTCCCCCAACACCGTTCTGGTGGGTTTCATTTGTGCCAGTTGAGAAATCTCGCCTTGTCTTCCCGTTCGCATGAAAAGCAACACATCCCCATCCTGCCTGCCCAGCCACTTTGGAGGAACGCTGGGTTCAGAGGTGGGATGATGGCAGCCCAGACCTGCCCGGATCCACGGCACACTGTCATTTGGTGGCAGCATCCCATCCCCATGCCAGCTCACGGCTCAAAGCCCTCCTGCCACCCGACAGAGATCTGCCATAGCGGCGAACGCGTTACCAGGCGACATGCCAAGCATTGGGCGACGTGGTCCGATGGCTCTTCCTGCCCTTGGCATGGGGCAGCTGGCAGGCAGCGAGATGCACCCCCTGACACCCCAAGTCCATGGGGTTCATGCACAGCTCAGCCCTGGGGAATGGCCCCAAACCCCTCTGGCTGCGGAGATGCCCAGAGCTGAAATCCGAAACCCGGGTGCAGGAAGAGTTGGGGCACAGCGTTGTGCAACAGCCCGGCTCCCTCCCAGCCTCCCTGCAGCCGTGGGGTGTTGCATGCCATGGTTTGTGTGTGTCTGGAAGTGATTTGAAAAAAGCCAATCTGCAGTTAACCCTAAACAAAGCAAAGGCCATAAATATATATATATATATATATAACAAAATCTTGTCTCGTTTATTCCTCCATCGCTAGCAGAGTGACGGAGGCTTCACGATAGATATCCTTCACATTCCTGCAGTTTCTTCTTAATAGTTTGCAAGAGCTCGTCAGCACTGGAGCACAGGAGAGCCCGCATGGCTGCAGGGAGCCCCTCTGTGCTGCTCCCATCCCATCAGGGCCGTGCAGCATCACTGCACCCCAGGAGCAGCCCGCTTCTGCTGAGCTCCGAGATTTGCTCTTTGCTCTTCACTCCTGCCCACGGCTGCTTGTGGCAGAGCACACAGTGTTGTCCCCACGAGCCCCCACCCTGCAGCACAGCAGCACCCTGGGGCTGGACCAAAGGCTCTTCCTGAGCATTGCCCAAAAAGGGTTTGGAATGGGGCAGCACGCAGCAGGGGTCCATGCGGTGCTGCATTTTGGGACCCTGGCGCAGGAAAACCATGCAGTGACCATGGGGCAGAGCCGTGTGCTTCATCCCAGTGGGCAAATATCAGTGCTCCATCCCGGGATGAGACCTCGGTGCAACCCACATAGGGGACAAAGCCCCCATCCTGGATCAGCATCCCCACTGTGGGGGCACGCAGCCCCCCTGACACTTCCTTTCCTTTCTCCGGGGGGCTCCTCACCCACCCTTGGCGTCAGACGAGCTGAACCCCACCCTGGTGCAAAAGCTCAGAATTCCTATTTTTTTTTTTCCCCTTGAATTTCCTTTACCATTTTCCCCATTTTTTAGGACGGCAGCTCGCAGCCCCCACCCCGGCCCCCCTTTTCCCTTCGCCGCGTCCCGCGCCGCGCAGCCCCAGCGCCACACCTCGCAGAGGAAGCGCGGCGGAGCCGGCAGCCTCCGCTCTCCCCCTTCCCCCCCCCCAACCAGCACAAAGGCATTTTCCCTCCCCGCCTCCCACCTCTCGCCGCTGCCTGTTCATCCACACCGGGCTCTCAGCCACCTAAAAATACACACGGCACCACCTGGGCCATCCGTGGGGTACATCAGAGGTACTCCGGGGTTCTGTAAGCAGATAGGGATGAGTGATGCTGGATGAGCCCTGCGTTATTTCTGCTGCTGGGTGGGCTGTGGGTGTGCACCGGTGTGTGCCTGTACTGTGCAAGCAAATGCAAAGGATTTGCTCACCAAATTTGCACTGGGGCTGGGGAGGTGGGTGCAGGGAGGGCCTCTGGTGCAGCCATAGCCAAGTGCTGAACCAAGAGTAGCAAATTCTCCTTTTGTGGAACACATGGACAGAGATTCCCAAGCCTGTCCCAGGGTTTGGGTACCACGGGCAGGCTGCAAATCCTGCATTCCTTTTTCATTCACTACTATGCAATTACCATTGCGGGGTTGGCAATGTGGGGTGCCCCTAGGAGTTTAGCTGCATGCACTGGGTCACTGCACAGTGAGATATTTGTTATTCATCGTGGCTGATGGCCATTTCTTGGTGCAAAGGGAGCTAAGGCATGCAGCACATGGAGCTGAAACACTGTAGGGCTGCAGTGACACAGTCTGGGCAGGGAACCATAAATCATACCATCATGGAATCATAGAATCACAGAATCGTAGAATCATGGGATCATATGAATCATAGAATCATAGATCAGAGAATGAGACAATGGTAGGATGGGGTGGATTGGGTTGGACTGTGTTGGAAGGGACCCTGAAAACCATCCATCTCCAGTCCTCTGCCCTGGGCAGAAGGTGCCCATCGCTGGGGACACCACACAGGCAGGGCTGCTTTGTGTCACCTCCAGCACCCCATGAGCTGCCCCACACTGGCAGTCCCATCTGCTCCCCCAGGGCCACAGCCAGGCTGGAACAAAGGCTTTCCAAAGAAAGGCACTTCCTGCAGAGCAAAGGCCGGGCTGCGTGAGAGCCCTGGCGGGACGCTGAAGTCATCTGCTGGGAAATGTTTCAGGTTTCAGTGGAGACTCCCTTTCTCGAGGGCCTGGCTTCCTTGCAGACAAATGCTCACGAGGGTCACAAAGGATCCAGCTGAGCTCCCAACCCTGCAGCACACTGTACATCCTGACACCGGCGTAGCTGCAGGTGATGTGTCCCCATGGCCATGGCTGATACCAAGAAACCCTACACAAGTCCCAGGGTGAAGGGCCAGGCTTCTTCCTACCCCAAGCAACGGGAGGTAGATGGTGGAAATGACAGCATGGTCATCCCCCAAGGTATCTCCTGTGGAGAGAGCCCAGCTATCATTTTACCCTTCTGCTTTCTGCTCATTTGCTATATTTCTTCATTTCTGGTTCAGTCTGAACAGGTGAAGAGCACGGATGATTTAGTGGAGATGCCCCCCAAGCCATGGCAGTCCCCAGGACTGGGTACCCTCTGCTGTCCCTGCCGTCACCCAAACCATCAGATGGGCAATTTTCCACCAGTGATGGAATGAAGGTGTGAGAATGGAATAGACTCAGCCAGGCTGGGGCTTTCCTCCTGTTTCCTCACTCTTTGTTCTGGAGCAGCTCGTCCCCATCGCCACCATCTCAATGTGGCTCCAGGCTTTGAGAGGGGATGCTGGACAGGACTCTGAGCACCTCTATAGGGGCAGAGAGCTCGTCCTGCTTCTGCTTCCCTGCAGCTGATTGTGGTGGATGCTGCAGTGCTTGGTTCTCATCACAGAGAGAACCCCGCTGTCAGGAAGGAAAGTCTTACACTTCCACCAACTATTCCAAGCCCCCCATAAACACATTTTTTGGTTCGGCATTAATGAATTACCTCAATGTGGAGCTGCTCATGCCAAATACATGAATACAGAGTGCAGAAAAGCCGCTGAGAAGCACATTTGGCTGCCGTTCAGCTGCTTCGATCGGCACCATTTAGTTTCTCTATTATAGCAAGCAAATGTGCTCTGCCCATGGCACTGGATCCTCCCAGGAACAGGCAGCAGGCTGGCAGTCTGCTTGGCATCACCTGGGCACTCATGGTGGCAGAAAATATCACGTGCTATATGGCTCCATCCAACAATCTGGATCCTGTCTGCCCAGGATCATTGCTCTGGACATGCACTTGAGTGCCAGAGGAAACAAATGGAGCAGTGTCATTAGGCATCAGGTTGGGTTTGGCAAGGAGAAGTGCAGCCCCTCTTTAGAGAAACTCTTTGGAGCTCTGCTCCACGTCTGCTCACTGCATGTTTGCACATCTCCCTTTGAGCATCACTGAAGTGAAAGCATCATCTGAGAGCATCATGGATAAATGGGTCCATGCTGCATCATGGGTGCAGTGCCACTTTCACTGCAGGTAAGGAAAGGCACTGAGCAAGGAAGAGTGATCACACCTCTACCTCTCTGCATCCCAGCCCTCAGCAGCTGCTCAGCAGTGGCTGCTTGCTGCCTCTCTGCTCCTACATCCCGGCAGGCAGCGGGGTGCAGGCTATGGAACATTCCCCCCAGCACAGCCACTGCAGCAGTAGCGCAGGACGCCTGCACCTGGGAAAGCTTTGCTGCTCTCCAGAGCCCCTGCAGCTCCCAGTGTGGCTGAGCTCAGCACAGGCATTACCTCACCTCCCGGCACAGATGGAGCTGGCTGCAGCTCTGCTCCCAGCTTCTGCAACCTCTGGACCGAGTGTATTCCTCTTGGGTTCTCCATGCACTGGCTCAGGTGGGGCAGACATGGCTGCAGCCCCGTGCCTCAGTTTGCCCAGCTGTTCTCTGCTCTTGGTGGCACAATCCCCCTGGAAATGGCATGATACACCAGATCAGATCTGACACACTGCTTCTGTCTTGAGAGAGAATAACACTAACAATAATGACAACAATATTAATAAAGAGAAAGGGCCGAGAGCTTTTTCTCTTTGCAGCCTTGGGGCAGAGGAACTTTTCCTTTTCAGTGCCTCACTGGAAACACTGCGGAAATTAGAGCACGAATACGTTGCACTGGCAGCTCTAAAAGACAAGACTGATAAAGGTCACTCTATCTTTGCATTTTTCCTCCACGGCTTCTCTGCTGCCTGTTCCCAGGCTGCCCACCCCAAGCACCTCCAGCCTCATCACCTCATCTCCATCTGAAGTACAGGGGACAGCTCAGCACGTGGCCACACTGGGGCCACCTCCGTGGCATGCTTGAGCCGGAGAAATAAGGTTAAAGGCTCTTATCTGATGGAGCCTGAGCCTTGCCAAAGCCCTGTTGCTATCAGCTCAGGACACATGTGCTATTGGCAAAGCTTCGGGGACACAATAATACAAACAGTTTTCATTGTCGAGTCAACAATGATGGGAGAAGGAGCCCTGTGCTATTACCGGTGTAAAAGGCACTGTAGGAAAGCTCAGGACGGGAGGATGCAGTCAGGATCAACAGCAGGGCTGAGCAGATTATGCAGTTATATTTTTATTCAGGGAGGAGAAATCTTCCATCCCCAGTGGGCTGGAGCCAGAAGGATGGAGCCGGGGGGGTCAGGCTGTGAGGAAAAACCCTCTGAGCAGCGCTGGCAGCAGCTGCAGTGAAGTGCTGAGCACAGCAGCACCTTTGGACAAGGGCAGGAGGCAACTCTGTGGGATGCACTCTGCTGGCTGGGGACAGGGACGCACTGCCCAGGGGAAAGCATGGGGCTGGGGTACAGGAGGTGCAGGGGTGGGGGGCACAGTGCCATACATATGCTGGGGAGTGTGTTATGTGTTCTCAGCTGCATGTCCCCCTTTTTCCAGCCCATGTCCAGTGCCAGCACGAGGTAAGGGATGCTGTTGCCTTTGCACCACTATCCAAAAGCTGTATAAAAAATATAAACAGTCTGGTCGGGGATCTAGCTCAGGGAGAAACTCCAGCCCTGTTGCTGCTGTGCCAGGTATTGTGCCATGGGGAAGTCGGGAAATGGTGCCAAGGATGGTTATGGCCAGGAAACCCCCACGGAGATAGGAGCCATTCCCAAGCTCTTGCTGATGCTGGGGGAATGTTCGGTGTGGGGCCCAGTGGCAACGGATCCATCCCCTTGTCTTCAGGGTGTTGCAGCCTCTGAAGATGCTTTGGGAGTTGCTTTTGGTAGGGTCTGGCTGGAAGTGGTTTGGAAATATCCTCTGCAGGTACCCCACATGTTTGGGGATGAAGTGAAGCGGGGCTTTACCATGAGGAAACTCAGCATGAGAACAGGCAGCCCTTTGGCTGTCCCTCTCTGGCTGTTATACATGATGCCAAATGGATAACAGTCCCCTCCAGGACTTGTGCTCAGATGCAGACTGGGGTACTGGCTTGGTCCCCACTTCCCATCTGTCCTATGGCACGGCGCATGCTTGGAGGTGAATGGGGAGGTGACGGGAGCATCGTATCAGCCGTGTCTATGCTGATGCAGAATATCACACCTCATGCCATGATGGTGGGGGGGACAGCAGTCTGAGGGGGCTGGAAGCAGGGCAGGAGGTCAGGAGCTTATCACTGCCATCAGGACCCTAGTGGGGCCGGGGCCGCCGTTCCCACCAGGAGCAATGATGTCAGGCAGCAGCCGCGCCAGGAGCAGGAAGCTGGATGCAGCCAGCGAGTCTGTCCTGCTGGCCTTCCCCGTGTGCTCCAGCAAACAATGCGCCCGCGGTGGGGACCGTGCCAGCAGCGTGGTGCTGGATGCTGGTCCCCATCAGTGTGGGGCTATGGGATGGGGCTGGTATCTGCCTTCTGCACAGGGGTCTGCTGGAGGAGGTGGAGAGAACATACATTGTGTGCCAGGGCTGCAGTTGGCATTGCTGTGGCTTTGGGGCTGCTGCAGTGAGGCAGTGGGCATGTCTGACCCCAGCTAGGCACATGGTCAGGGAAGAAAGGCCAGCAAGCCTTCCAAAGGTTTGAGAGACCTCTAGAAAAGCCTTGGGAGAAAGGATGGGCACGCAAGATGCTGGCTGACCCCAGTTCAGTTAGCGTGGGGTGAACACTCACTGGTAGCACCCTGCTTGTTGAATCGGGAAGCAATGATGACTTAAACATGCAGAGGAAAAGAATGAGCTATATGTGCTGTGAGATGCAGCTGGAAGCTGAAGACCCTCTATAGGATGGGAACCTTATCATGTAAGCCTCATCTCTGCCTTCATTCTCAGGCTGAGTTCTGCCCCAACAACTCTGCCAGCATCCCCCATGCACCCACGCGTAGGTCAGGGTGAGGGCAGTGAGCGTGCACTCCTGGAAGGGTGATGGGGCTGGGCACTGTGCCCACTGGGAGAGGGACTTCCTGAGCACAGCAGCTGAAGGATGGCCCCAAGGGCTGCAGCTCGCCTCCACCCCACACAGCACACCCATGTTATCGCTGTACACAGTGTGAGGTTCCCCCCCTTGGGCTGCATTTGCCAGCGGCTGGCAGCGATGCTTGTGCTGGTGCCGACAGGCTGGCTGGCATGTTTTCCCTTGGGGAGGCTTTAGCAGGAGGCTGTGCATTTCTGGGAATTGTGTCGGGCAGGGAAGGAGGTTATTGTTCGAGCTGCAAGTGTGCGGCGTGCAGATGAGATCAGGGCTCGCTGCTCGGTGGTGGGACAGCCGTGCTGCTGGCCCCACTGATGAGGAGATAAGCAGGGGATGGGCTTTATTGGTGGTGCCATCACTGAAAGGAGAGAGGGATGTGGTGAGACTCTGGTGATCCAGCTCCACTCAGCATCATGGTGCACCTGGCATGAGGCAGAAGTGAGTCAGGGTGGTGTCAAGACAAGGAGGATGCTGCCCTCACCCCCAGGGCTCTCCAGTAATCTGGTGTACCGTGTTTCCATTGCCCCCAGTTCAGCCAGCAGCCCCAGGAATCCAGTTCCATCCCCAACCTGATTGCTTTCAGATCACTGCAAAGGGACCTGCTGTGCACAACAAGATGCAGATGTGCCAAAGCAGCTTTTGCTCTAACCATGGGTGGAGGAGGCCAAGACTGCACTTTTGCCAGGATTGCACTTCTGTCTCGTGGCCATGGTGCTCACTGGTAGGAGGGTTTTGTGCAGCCCTGCATAGACACTGTACTTCTGTCCTCATGGTGCTGGGGATGGAGGGCACACTGCAGTCCCCAGCCCATGGCTGAAGCTCTGAGGATGTCATGCTTTGGCAAGGCAGAGGAGAGATTTCTGAGATATTTCTGACATATCACTCTGCTGTCCCAGACCTCAATGCTGAGCCTCTCCTCACCCAAGATTTCCCCCTCCCTCTCTTCCAGCTTTTCCTCATCCCCAGCCCTTTGGTGGTTTCAGCCCCAGCCCTGTGCTTACCCTGGAGTGCACACAGGTCCCATTCATCCCAAACTCTGGGACACAACAGCAGAGCCTTGTCTACATAACCACTGCAAAGAAGGGACTTAGGGGTCAGAACTTTTTTGCAATCCTTTACTACAAGTGAGCTGAGGGGTGCCAACCTTAATCCACCAGCTGAGAATTTCAAGCATCCTCCTTGGGAGAACATCTCCCTTCATGCACTGTGGCTTTTATCAAGGAGAGACTGAAGAGGACAGAGGGGCACTGCCATCCAGAGAGCTCCTACCACCCTGCTTGCAGGGACAGCATAGGAAATGCTACATGGGAAAGCCCAGTGTGAGAGCCCAGGAGCCCCTGCCTTCCCACAGCAGACTTATCGAGGCACCAGTTCAGAGTGGCGCTTTCTATGGGCCAGAAGGGAAGTGCATACACACCAGACTCCTCGGGGTCAAGGATGCTGGGCAAGCAGAGAGCCGAGAGGCTGCAGGGGGCAGGGGAGGCAACCGGGGCGTGGGGAGCGAGCCACAAATAGCCAAATGAATGGCTTTGACTTCCTATGTTTCATGGAGGTGAATAAAAGGAGACAGGAGGAGGAGAGCAGAGAGACCTGAGCTCTCACGCACACATACCCAGTCCGGACCCCGGTGCACACTGATGGCACAGCACAGTGCCACTTGTCCCTCAAGAATACACAGTGCTTATTCTCCCTCCCTGTCCCATTATTATTTTGTACAGTGGGGAGGAGGGTGACCAAATCCCGCAGCTAAATCCTGCCTTGTGCACAGCTGGCACAGGAGGCAGTGCCACCAGGCATGGGTGGGCTGGGGGGATACAGAGCCACTGCAGGGCTGCTCTGCTGGAGGGGCAGGATGGAGCTGGTGGTGTCCTCTGGGAGCCACACAGGTTTCTGCTGCGTTAGGAGGGACTGTGCCAGCAGATGAGGTATGGAAAGGTCCCTTGGCTTCTCAGAGGACGTTCAGCAAGACAGCAATGCAAGTCACCATGTGGGCCAAATTCTCTAGATTTCTGAAGTGTTTGTATGGAAAATTTTGGCCTCCAGGCTCGCATGTTCCTAATGCCAAGCCTAGGAGACTAAGGACATTGGGCATTTGCAGAAAGGAAAGGGATCCTTGCTTGGGTTGCTAGAAGCTCATGTCTCTCGGGGATCAGTTCCCCCATCTTTTTTCTTTTCGTCTCCCAAATAGGAGCTGCCCTGGACTAAGGGAAGAATCACAGAGCAGCTCTGTGCTGAGAACGGCTTGACTAACAGTGAAGAGGGCAGCAGGGCACTGGCACTGATGTATGCAGCCAGGTGGAGCCAGCCCAGAGACAAAAGCAAACATCCAGCAAGGCCGGGAGCATCAAGTTGCTGCCAAGGAAGGCTCACAAGAGTGGCAGAGATAGGAGATGCAGAAAAACCCCTTCCCAAAAGCGGAGCCTAAAGCAGCTGTTCCCATCTCCCAGCTGGGTGAAGGCGTAGAGTCTTATATTTCCTTGCTGTGCAGCCCAAGATAGGTATCATGCAAGAGGCTCCACACCTCAACCAGGGACCCCCAGACTTCCCATGACACCAAGGATGGGATCCCACAGACCTGGGCACACCTGAAGGAGGAGATGTTTGGGGACAGAAGTTCCATGGGGGAGTCTCATGGTGAATAGGTGGACAAGGTTCTTGCATTCCCCTTCTCCAAAACCAAACCAGACTGTGGGTTCTAAATAGATGGGGGTGAAGTGGGTGGAAACAAGGGAAAAAGTGTTTTTTTATATGAATTATGGTGATTATGGCATCCAGGAAAACTCAGCTGCCTTCAGCCATCCCATACACCAAGATCTAAATCTTCAGAGTGTCATTTGGGAAACACTGGAGCCCAGCAGCAAAGCCAGGTGAGATATTATGGGATTGCATTTCGCATCAAACTCTTCTCCCTGGAGCCTGTGAGTGAGGCAGCACACATGGAGGTGCCTCTCAGGCATGCCGGGGTCACAAAGCCCCCTCCCAGCCTTTCCCCTGAGTCCGGCTCCAGCCACAGTTTCTCCCCGTGCTCTGTTTTTAGCACATTCAAGTAGCTGCTTTCACAAGAGGTAAAGGAAAGTTCACGGATCCGCTGACAGATCAGCCCAAGCGGGAATTTCACTGGGAATTCCTGCAATAGCAGGTTGGCTCCCGCGGAGGTGGAGTTTCCTCTGGATCTACCTCCACCCAGGCTCGGTGAGCGCTCCGACCACCGGCTCACACACGGGGGGCCGGGCTGAGCGACGCCACGCTGCTTCCCAGCCAAGGTCAGCCAGAAACCCTCCCCGCTCTGTGAACGCCTGTCCTGTTAACCCTTGGGGAGAGTGAGGAGGATGGAAGGGCCGGGGCACAGTGGCAGAGTTGCGCTTGTCGCACGTCTCTCCCTTCCAGCTGGCGTTTTGTGCAGCCCTGTCCCTCCGGGATGCCATCAGGCTGGGAGAGGATGGCCAGCGTGGTGGGAGGGCGGCATTTGCAGGCAGCGGGGTGACAGGCTTCTCGCTCCGATGGGGCGATGGGGCTCGGTGTGAGTGAGCTGTCTGGAATCTGAGACACGTCCCCAGCCATACTTGTGGTCAGGAACCATGTTCATGTTGCAGTGATACAAACCACATTGACAGTGGCAGCGGTGCCTCTCAAGCGTTCCGCTGACGCCGAGGACCGGCATGACCCGACCCCACACACGGGACAGGCGGCCGCCGGCTGCCAGGGACCTACAGAAGATCTCCTGGCTTCTTCCTGCCTAACAGAGATGGGCCAAAATGGCACCTCCTGCCCTATGGCCAGACCCTGCCAAGGGACAGAGGCTTTTCAGATGCTCTAAAGGCTCCAGACTGCGAGTTGGAGAGGATTTGCGTTTACAAACATGGGACCCAAGCCAAGAAATTTCAAGGTAGTGCCAAACGTCACACCAGGGAGAGGGGCTGGAGCTCAGGTTTGGGCTGGGGCCACCTCTGCTGGTTTGTGGGCAACACAAAATGTCTCGCGCACATCTGGGGAGCAGCTCTTGCTCAAGGGGATCCCAGATTTGTCCAACTCAGTGTGAGCTGCTATAAAGCAACATCTTTGAGTACCAAAAATGCCATTGTGGCAGACAGCTATCCCCAGAGATTTAGCACCAATCTGTTCCATTCTCCCCACTTTTGTGTGCTGATTTAAACTCTGGCCTCGGCGACTCGCTGTAGGAGAGAGCGGGGTTGTGGCTGAGCTCAAGGATCCCTGCTTCCCAACATGGAATTCTGCAGCTCGTGGCCTCGTGTAACAAATCCCTGCATTCAGCTGACTTGCAGCCTGCCAAGGCAGGACGCAGCAGCTATTTACCAGCGTAATCAGGGCTCTACCAGCAGCAGCAAGGAGACAGCATCCAGCCCTTGCTGGAGCTGCAGCCTGCTCGTGTTTCTTCTCCTTTTCCTTCTCCCAACCACTGACACGTTGCGTTCTGACGAAGTGGCTGCGCAGGAGGCATCGCAGCTCTCCTCCTGCCAGGATCCAGCTGAGCAGAGCAGATCGATGCTTGCGATGAATCCCAGGAGCAGACATCGCACAGCACCCCGGGGACATGCCAGCCCTGCACAGTGTACGAGTGCCACCTACAGGGTGGCTCCAGGGCCCAGATCCCAAACCATCCGACGGGCTCACGCTTCCCCCTGCACCCCATCACTCCTTGTTATTCCTTCAGGCTGAGCTGAACAGCCCCAAATCTCAATGTAAGGAAGCAGTAGGTCAGCGTGGTGCTGAAAGTGATTGAGGCTTGATCGCTGCTGGAGCAGCTCGTTTGATTTTGGGATTCCCACTAGAAGAAATGTTGTCCAGCGGGTGCTGGGATCACCATCCCTGGAGGTGTTTGGGAACTGTGGAGATGTGGCACTGAAGGATGAGCTCAGTAGGCATGGTTGGGGGGGAGGGTTGGACTTGGGGGGTCGTGGAGCTCTTTCCCAGCCGTAATGATCCTATGATTCCCCAGCCACGATCCCAGCACACTGCTGGCTCACAGCCCATCTCACAGCTGCTGCCATCCATCGAGCTCTGCCCACCTGGCCAGGCGCTGGGAGGGGCAGAGAGGGCACACCTGTGGGGAGCTTATAAAGGACACAGCTTCACAGTTAGGACCCTCCAGGGTACAGCTCGGGGCTGGGCTGGGGAGTGCCAAGCCAGACTTAGGGGCTCAGCCCAGCCCAGCCCACGGCGCCTCACAGCCATATGCGCTCAGCCCCTAAGTTCGGGCAGCCCTAAAATGGCGCTGGGGGGGAGCGGGGCTTGCGGTTCCTCCATGGGGGTGGACTACATTTCCCAGCGCGCCCCCAGCGGGCGCAAAGCATGCCGGGAGCTGTAGTCCCGCCGCCTGGCCGTGCGCGGGGAGGAGGCGGGCGGGAGCCGCTCGGACTACAAATCCCGTCGTGCCCCGCGCGCCGCCCGCTCGGACTGCGGTACCGGGGGTTGAGGTGAGCACCGGGAATCGCCGCCGGCCCTCCCTCCCTCCCTCCCCCGTCACACCCCCCGGGCCTCGCCGCTACGGGGAGCGGAGCGATGGGCGGGGAGGAGGAGATCGTGCGAATCGCCAAGCGGCTGGACAAGATGGTGG
Source organism: Tympanuchus pallidicinctus (assembly GCF_026119805.1). Lineage (NCBI taxonomy): Eukaryota > Metazoa > Chordata > Aves > Galliformes > Phasianidae > Tympanuchus > Tympanuchus pallidicinctus. The sequence goes on from NW_026294722.1 coordinate 4,544,406, forward strand.
CCAAAAAGAGCGCGGTGAGTGGCGGCAGCCCCCCTTCACACACAGGCACACAGCCCTGCAATGGGGAGCGGGCAGCTCCCCCACAGCCGTGCTTTTTGGGGTCCCCGTTGGGAAGGACCCTCCCCGCCTCCCTCCTTCCACTCTGGGTTGGGGGCCCGCCCTGCTGCCCATCTCCAGGCCGTATTTTGAAGGGGAGGGGGGGTGTCTCCAACAGCCGTCATCGCTGTGTTGCAGCCCTGCCCTCTCCCCCCGCCTGCCCATACCACAACCCCCCCCCCCCCCCCCCCCGTCCCATTGCAATGCGGGCAGGCCAACCCTGTGCCACCCAATGCCCGTTTTTGAGGGGAGGGCTCTGTGTCCTCATTGTGAAGCCCATTTACCCCACGTTGTGCCCTCCTCCCCTCCCCCCCTGCACCCCGCAGCTCTCTGCTTTTTTACTGAGCAGCACTCCCAACCCTTCTTCCCCGTTCTCTTTATGGAGGAGGAGGGGGGGGGGATCATAGAATGGCCTGGGTTGAAAAAGACTGCAATGATCATCGAATTTCAACCCTCCTGCTATGTGCAGGGTCGCCAGCCACCAGACCAGGCTGCCCAGAGCCACATCCAGCCTGGCCTTGAATGCCTCCAGAGATGGGGCATCCACCAACAACCTGTTCTAGTGCCTCACCATCCTCTGCATGGGAAACTTCCTCCTAATATTGAACCCTGGCACATCCTTGGGTGACCCCCAGTGCTTCTGTATCTCCATCTTGCAGACCTGTCCCAAAGAAGCATTGCTTCTGTTCATTGCCAACAGCCTTCAGAGCGTGGAGGGTTTGGCCATGCTGCTGTCTGCCTGCTGTGTGTCTCATGGGGTGTGTAGTGGCTCCCTGGAAGAGGGGGGGTGCTGTAGCTGCCTGATGGGATGTGTCAGTGTGTCAGCTTCTGCTTCCAACAGCATGAGCTGTGCCATGGAAGCAAACTGGGTGCAAGAAGGGCTTTACACCTGGGTTTGGACTAAAGGGAGTGGGTTTGGGGGGATGGGAGGTGATGGGTGGTGAGGTGGGGAATGGATTAGGGGAACAAATTTTGGGTTATGAGGTGCTGGGTGCAGCTATGATGGGTGAGCCTCTGGGTGTTGGGCTGAACACTGGTACCTGTGTAGCTGCTGTACCAACAGGAGCTTGGGCTCAGCACAGCCTGTGATGTCTGTTCCTGTTGATGGAAGGTTTGCAACGCCATTGTTAAAATAGGAAAGAAGTAACTTTGCTGAATTTCTTTCTGAGCTTCACTGAGAAGGAGGCAGTTTCTTAACAGAGTGGTATGCAACCTTTCCTCTTGGTTGGCGTTTTATCTGTTTATTGTGTATTGGCTAATTTGCAAACTCTTCCTGCAGGGTGATTGCCTGGAGTACCTGTTTGTTGCTCTAGTTTGTGTGGATCCCAATTGGCTGTTGTTGCCCCAAATGTGGCTCCACTTCTGATAGCAGAAGCATGAATCACCACATCTTTTTGTATGTTAAGGGCCGGATTTAATGGAGTCTGTTACTGTTGAAGGAACTGAGAAGTCTGAACCTGCCTGGATGGGAAGCTGCTCATTCTGGGTACTGTGATGTGTGGCTTATGCTGGCGTGAGTTACTTCTGTGTGTGCTGAAAGCTTTCCTTCTGCTTTCATTTGGCTTTCTCAGCCTCTGTTCTCTAGGGTGGCGCTGGCAGCTGGATTGCTTCCTGCAGTGGATGGGAAACAGCCCTTGTGCACAGGGAGGAGGGAATGCAGGGCAGTCTGTGCCACTGCAACGATGGGCCCTATAGGTCTTGTGCTGTAGAAGAGCTTGGAGTTGTTAGTGTTGGAAATGAGCTGCCAGTGGAATGGAAACGGATGTGGACACTGGAAGGTCTTGTTTAATAGGAGGGGATGAGGAGGAGCTGGCTGAATGGAGGTGGGCTTGCTCCAGGCTGTGATCTGCAGAGTGCTGCTAAAAGGAGACGTGGCTCATGTTTCTGTTCCTGCCATTTGTCTTACCTTGTCTTACCAATTCTAGGCACCTGCAAGATTGCTAGGCAGATTTTCAGGATTATGGGATGTGAAGCTGATGCAAGAAAACCTTATATAATGAGTTTCAAGCAGCCAGCTCTTTAGCTTTGCTGCTTGGTGCTTTGCTCCTGGTACCAGCTCGTGTTCTGAGCAGAGGGGGATATCAGTGTCCCCACTGGGAGGCAACCACATGCAATTTCAAGTGGTGGAAAGAGGATACGGGTAGCTGTGGCTGTAGGCAATGCTTTTGAGACGTAAGTGGGTGAGTGGAGTTCTTGCAACTCTGCTGAACTGTTTTTACAACCTAATGTCAATAAGCAAGGCTCACAAAACAGTTGGGTAGAATTACTCACGCCAGCCAGATGTGTGCTGAGATGGCAGTTGTGATTCAAAGTGTATTTTTCAGGCATTAGAGGTCCTGAATTTGGCAGGTGAAGGCAGTGACCTAATGCTCAGCAGCCTTGATGATGTTTTAGGGAAGAACTGTTGTCTTTGATTTCAACTTTCTAAATTTATTCCCAAGCTGTTGCATTTCTTTACTGAATGCTGAGGCACCCATTCTCGACCTCTTTTCTTTTCCAGGATGGTGCAATGGATTTACTGAAGGAACTGAAGAGTATGCCTATGACTTTGGACTTACTGCAGGTGAGTTGCACAGTTAGGGTGCAGAGCTGAAGGCTGCCTCTGGAGGAGCACAAAATGCTTTTTAAGTGAATGTAATAATTTATTCTGCCTTCTTGCCTTACTCCAAGCATCAAAATAAATATTACCTCTAGAAAATAGCTCTGCACTTGGGTGTTGGGCATCAGTAGCTTTAGGCAAAAGTGTGCTGCCTGAAGCTTGAGGCATATGCTCAAATTCCTCCATAGATCCTCAAAGTAAAAGGGAAGATGTAAATGGTAGTGTGTTGGGGTTGGGGGAAGGAGTTCTTTAAGTCTTTGTAATGGTGATGTTCAGGACATCAGGGAGATGTTGAACAATAACAATTCAGAGATTAAGAGGCACAGTTGGGGTTCTTTCACTCTAAACTGAAACGACTCAGGTGTGTTTGTGAGTGATGGGTTGCCCAATCTGTGAGCAGTCCCAGCAAGCTGGGCACTGTCATGCCTTGCTTCTGGAGTTGTAAGGAGCTCTTGGATGTTATGTATCTTGGTCATTGTTTCGACTATGCTATGCTGATTTCTGAGTTCAGTTGGTAAGGAGTTCTTGAGTGATTCATGTGCGTGCTCACTTGCAGTCCACCCGCATTGGTATGTCAGTGAATGCACTGAGGAAGCAGAGCACTGATGAAGAAGTGATAGCGCTTGCCAAATCGCTCATCAAATCTTGGAAAAAACTTCTAGGTAAGAAAATAATCACGTTCCTGTCAGATTCCACTTGCAAAGGTGCTGGCTTCAGTGGGAGGCTGGCTTTCTCAGGAGGTCTTGTGCATCCATGTAGAACACTCTAGAAAACCGGCCTTTGAAACTGCGCTACCTTTGGGGTTTGATCTGCTGCCATGCGTACTGGTTGTTTGAGTTCCTGTTTGTCAACACAATGGCAGGGAAAGCTTCAGAACTACTCTAATTACATGATAATTAGCAACGTTAGTTACAGAAACAGTATCTGTACTTTGAAGCCTCCAACCTGACTTTTGTGCTACGTGGCATTCGTACAGCGTGTGCTGTCAGCCTTGTACCTCAGCTTGGAAAGAGGAATGCTGGAATGGATTTTGGGTGATGACTTGGAGAAAGATCTTAGTTTAACAACTTGCAGACAAATTCACATTGTTTTCTGCTGGAGGGGCCTTCATGATGGTTGGCACTGAGCAGAAGCTGCAACTGGGCTCTCCACATCAGGGTTGATGCGTATTTGCTTGGCTCAGACAATTTATCTCTGGATGAAACTAGTTCTGCAGTGTAATGAGAGCCATCTTCAGGGTTGTGCTCTTGGCTTTCAGCAGCACTTCGGAAGTGCGAGACTCCCAGAAGGGCCAGCTCTTACTGGCCTTCAGATGATGTTGGCTTGAAATACTGCATTTGGTGACACTTTAGAGAACTTAATTCAATCTGTGCTCAGCAGCCGGAGTCTTTGAAAGGAGCTTTTGTGATGAGGCAGGTCTTGTGAGGAAGCTTATCTCTTGAGGAGGGAAGGCCATTGATCCTTGCTTTCTGGTTTGGTGGGGAAAGCTTTTGTTTAAATTAGCTTCTACTTGAAGGCAACTAAAAGTTCTGCATGCAGGGCCATAAAAGCTTCCTTTGTCTTTTTAAAATTCTTTTTGTAGAATAACTTGCCTGGAGCCAGCTCTGTGAAGTTTTAGGATGTTGCTTAGTGTATGCAGGGTTGCAGTGTAGAGAGCAGTTCTGAACACTTTCGCTTCCAAGTTTGCTTTTTCTTTTTGTCCAAATTTAGATGCTTCGGAGGAAAAAAGTGAGGAGAAGAAGAAGAACCTGTCCTTGCCAACATCTTCCTCAAAGGAGACTGGTAACTCTAGAGACCAAAGGTAATGCTTCCCTTTAGCTAGAGATGATCCTGTTATCTAATTGGAATATTCTCTTAGCATCTTACATGAGTTTTCACTGCTAAGTATCTCAGCTGAGGATTTTGTGTGCTCAAATTCCTGGTCAGGGTCACTAGGAGTCTATAGGCTTCCTCAGTGGCGAGTTGTGTGGTGTTTTTAATATTGAACTGTTATGCAGAAATAAACATCTACAAAAGACAGTGGCTTTAGTGAGTTTTTTGCTTTTATTCATGACTTTCCATGTTTTCTGTCAACTTTTTCATTAATGAAATGCTTCTGGGTTTTGTTGCATTTTGTGCTTTTGCTTATTTCTAACTCTGAATTCTTCAGAATTACCTTTGGCCTTTGCAATCTCAGGTTATGGATGGGATTGATTCATCCATCACTATATTAAAACTTCCCTTTCTCTGTGTTCTTCCCAGCAGAAGTCCTCTTTTCACTCTGTGCTGGTGTCCACCCTCTAGCAGGTCTGCTGCATGCTTGCTCCGTACCACGTGTTGAACGTTGCATCCTCTTTCCACTGTCCTAAACATGCTAAGATGTTGAGTGGAGGCAGTGTGATCAAAGGGGAGAGGGGAAAGGTAGGACCAGGTTTTACATCACACCTATCAAGAGGCTTGCCTCAATCCCAGGAGGATGGGTTTGTCACAGGTTTGTCACTTAAACAATACTGCCTGTTTCCTAAGTTTGCCAGAAGAATCAGAGTCCCAAGTCCCTCTGTTCACAGTTTTAGGTGTTTGTGGCCTGTTCTCTGCTGGTCACTTTCCTGTCACTCCATCCTTTGCTCCTCTGCTTTTGTTTTTTTTTGCTCAGATCTCTCAGGATCAGGATTTTGGTGTGAGCTTTCTCGCCCTTCAGAGCTCACTGCCCAGGACAGGTGGTGGGGACAGCTACTAATGCTGAGCAATGTGACTTAATTTACGTGTGTCTTTGGTGACCTCACTTCCAGAAAATGTGAGAATGGATTTGGGTGTTGCAATGGAAGTTTTAATAGAGGAGAATTTGCAGTCGGAGAACCGGGTGTTGTAGTGTGATGTGAGCAAGAGCTGTGTGCATCATGTTTCCAGTGGCTCTGGGGTGTGACAGTGGTACTTGGGGTTAAAGCAGTAGGCTGGGATCTTCCAGGTGCTGTTCCTTCTCCCGTTGAGAGGAGAAAGCCGTTTAAAAGCTACAAAGCAGTCAGTGATAGATGAGAAGGGCTTGTTTTGTAATTAGTCTGAGCGATATCACCAGCTTTGTGATGCAAATACCTTCTCTTTGTGATCTTTATCCTCTATAAAAATGCAGAGTACTCCCTTCCCCGGCGTGTGGACGGGTGAAAAATCTGTTGTAGGTTTAATGGGGATAGGAATTGAGTCAGTGGTTGAGGTAAGAGCCTTTGAGCATCCCCTTATTGGTGAAGGGAGGCAGCTGGCTCTTCTGTGTAAGGCCAGGAGCTTGTCAGCTGGGCCTGTTGGGGGAAGGGAATGATACCATTCAAGCCAGGAAGCAGTACTGCAGTTGGAAGAAAAAAGGAAACTTCAACAGGATCCTGGCTGTAGGCAGTGAGGCAACCCAGCCCTCCTCTTCTTTCTTGGGCAGATGGTTGTCATGGGATGTGTGGAATGGAGCTTTCTGGTTTGTGCTGCTACCCTTACACTGCGCCTCGAGGGTATGCTGCAGCTACTGCTGCTTTTTCCCCTTGATCCTTGATGTATGTTCCTCCTCCAGTCTTTGGAATGGTAAAGCATCCCCTTGGTTGTGAAGGATAAACAGAAGCAAAGGGAGGAGCTCAGCACAGATCCAGCATAGCTCCTGGTGTCAGGCTGAGGTAGGCTCTTTACAGAGTGCGGTGCTTATTCTCCAGTGCTGCAAAATGAACTGTTAATCTGCCTTGGAAAAAAAGCAAAAATGTTAGCAGCATGAGTTCTTGGCTTTGCTCTTTGAAGTGATGAAAGGAGCCCGACTTGCTGCTTGCAGGTTCAGATGAGGCTGCAATCGAGGCACCGAAGAGATCAGCTTGTATTCAGATACTTCAGCCACTTGTTTTGATAGATTTTGGCTACGTCTTCCTCTTCTGTCAGGGAGAGAAGCCCAAATAGCTCTTGGCTTGTAGTTTGTCTTACTTTCTGGAGCACAGATGTAGCAATCCCTCTGTAGTGACTGGAGAGCTAATGCTGCTAGACCTGCGGGCCCCGAGCCAGCCAGCGTGGGGCTGGCACCTGCAGATTGCTGTATTACTGTGATCCTCCGTGCTGTAGCACTTCCAGCCATCACAGTAGTACATCTTAATGGACAATGTCTAATCTTTCTCTGTCTCTGGCAGCTTTTTCTTTTCTGGGGCTCTCTGAAGCTTTTATTGGGAAGTTCTGGATCTGTGGCCTTAATTCAGCTGTTCCGTGAGATTTTTCCTTCCAGTGCAGCCCTGAGTTCTGTTTGTAACCCCTGGCTGTTGCTTTGCACCATTTGGTTCTAGCATACATGCGTGTTTTTGTGTGTGTGAGAACTTTTGTTGTCTGGATAGATTTACAAGCTCCTTCTCCTGTTCAACAGGAACAGTGTGAACCACAAGGATTTCCTGAAATAAGTCTTCTTGGTGTCTTTGAGGTCTATTTCCCACTATTCTAATTATAAACTAACTTCTGAAGCTTAATAAATAGCTCTCTGTACAGTCTTTGGAATGGCTCAGGAGCCTGTTTGATCTAACTCAGCAGTGATCAGTTGTCATCTCAGGGTATGTACAAGGATGCAGGCAAAAACTGCTGCTCATCAGCTGACAGAGGTGGGATAACCATGCAGCTTATCTAGCTTTTTCCACCTTCAGGGAATGAACATTTGCTATTTAAACTGATATGAAATATTTAATAGCATTTAGAGATAGGATCTTACTAAAATTAAAAGACACAGGTATTACCTGCGTCCGTGCCCATGGTAGCTTGAAGTTTGACTTCAAGTGGGGCCTTTCTCTGAGCTGCTTTTTGACAGCCCTGTAGGAAACCCGCAGGGTGTGAGGTATTTTCAGAGCTGCCTTTGGTATCTTCCAATTCATAACTCGTGTTTACAGTTTGAAACTTGGTGTTGATCAAAACCTGTCTTGTTAAGATTGGTTTGTTTCATTATTCTTGCAAATACAGGGGATTTTTCCCAGCCATCCACATTTGTGACAAGTTTTCAAGTATTTCAGTGTTCCTCCCAGTACTCCATACTGTAAGCCACTCTAATCCTATCAGTGTTTTCTTTCCAGGCTTTTTGCCTTTGTTCTTTGGGAAGTCTGATTTTTCCAAGGCATTTTCTACAAGATCAGCTGCAGTTTTCAGATGAACTTGAGTTGTCATTTGCTGCATTCACTCTCATGTGCAACGTCTGTGATCTGTATGTAGTTCCTTAAGTACAAAAGTACCTGGTAGCAATTTGTACCCTCCAGAGAAAAGATCATCATGATTGATTATTTGCAAGCTAAGTTTTTTTCTCTTGTCATGTATTCCATGATTCTATATGTAATGTAAATTCTACTGAGTGCTTGTAGCTGTTTTGACACCTAATAAATCTGTTTCTTAGTAGCTTGGTGCAGTGCTGCCCAGTAAAACTAGCTGGCAACAAGTCTTTATTCAGCTACTGGGCGGAGTGTAAGTGAGCTGACAACAGGATTTTCAAAGTGCTTCTATTTCATCTGAGAGCAAAATGAATCTTCCGGCCCTGCTGTGACCTGAACAGCATCCTCAAGGTGCACTGGTGGGGGCCCTTCTGAATAGGGCCCAGTGAGGTTCTGAGCTCTGGAAATCCAGCAGCTCTGACGATGATCTGAGGGCTCTGAGGCACTGCAGAGCCAGACAGGATTTGGACTCGGCAGCAGTGGGGTCCCTGTGCTGAGTCCCTGAGGCTGTCTGGCTGTGCACATACAGCTGTGGGTTCAGAAGGCTTGCAGCTCAGCTCTGCCCTGCTGTGGGCTAACTGATCCCTTCCTGGGCAGTGCAGTGGAAGTGCTTGTTGATGAGAGATTTCTCCTGGCAGAAAGCTGGCAGTAGTGTCCCGACTTCTCAGCGATGTGCAGCCACTTGTATCTCAAGGAAACACAGCCAGTGTGGTGTGGCTGAAATTTTCAGGGTTTCTTATTTTTCTGGTTTTTCTCTTACTGCATTGATGTTACCCAGACACTGGCAATAAATACTGCGCGTTTTATGGCCCAAACACCAAAGTCAGAGCAATCTCTGCTGAAAAATTGGCTGTTCTACTGCCTAGATATGAGGAGGGCAGGACAGGGGGAGGAAAGATCTATAAAGTCATCTGGGAGTCATAATAGCCCCAGTTGTTTTTTTTTTTTCCTGTGGTAATTGCAAGGCTAGCTCTATGTGCACATGTTAGGCTTTATGGGTAAGATACTTCACTGTGGGTGGACCCCGAGCTGAGCTGCTCCGTGGGTATTCCTCCAGAAAACAAATCTGAGCCTGTGCAGTGCTGGAGCCTGCTGCAGTGTGGGGTGGTGGCTGGGTGCCCTCTGGCTCTCCTGGCAGATGAGCTGGCTGATGCAGTCCCAGCAGGCAGATGTTTGCGTTTCCCTGGCTGTGCCTACAAGTGCTTGCAGGTGGGAAATGAAGGTTGTTTTTGCAAGGGAAGTTGTATTTGTTAGTGCTGTGTCCACCTGGCACCTGCGTGATGTGTAGGGGTGCCCTTGTATGAGATGAGTAATCAGAGGAAAAAGGAAAATCCTCTTACATATTTTGCTGTGTTTCTTTTTATATAGCGGAGCTGAAGGAGCTGTTTTTTTTTTCTCTTTCTGAGCACAGAAAGCCCTTGCTCTGCAGAGCCTTGTGTAGGTTTCTCTGATTTCTGCTGCAGAACCCCTGTGCTGTGTTTCTTGTTGGTTACAGAGAGCCAGTGTTCACTTCCCACCGCTGGCATCTCAGCGTTGAAGGACGTCTGAGGAAGTTCTGAGCACACTTGAGTTACTGACCGTGTCCTTTGGCTTTGTGCTACTTTCACATGATGCCTGGTGGTTCAGCAGTTGTGGCTTGTGTTCAGTAACCAGTTGATTGGCAGGCCTGCTTCATGGATTAAACCTCAACTTACTGCCAGCAGATTCCACTGGAGAACTCATATCTGGGTTGGTGGTGTTGGCTGCTGCGTTGCACTGTGTGCTGGTTTGGAGCATGTCTTTGCACTGGTATCCTCTGACTGTTCTGTATTATAATTAACAGGGTGCTTGGCCACATGCCTGCTGATCCCTTCTCTGCTCTCAGTGACCCGAACTGAGACATTCTGATAGGTGAAGTTTCTCTTTTAGCTCCAACAAAAGGCAGGAGCCTCCGAAGACCCCGACCACCCCCAAAATCACCACCTTCCCCCCGGCACCCATCACATGTGATGCTGTCCGCAACAAATGCAGAGAAATGCTGACAACAGCTCTGCAGGCTGATGGTAAGTGCTGGGCAAAACCCTACTTTGTCTGAAATGCTTCTCAGCTCCCAGTGAGTTCTGATAAGCCTCTGCATGTGGGTCAGTGCCAAATTTGGATCCTCTTAGATAACGCTTTTCTGGAGCAGCCTCGTTAAAAGGCTGTTGCAATCAGTTTGGTTTGCCATCACCCTTTTGTCAGGCTGGCTGGTGTTGCAGCAGCTGTTGACACTTGTGTAGGAACCTGATGTGTCAGGCAGTGGCAGTTAAGAACTTGGGGTCGTGTGGTCTTCTGTTCTGCAGCCTGGGTGGGTGGGTCTGGCCAGAAGTTTGATCTTCAGGTGTGCAGGTATTTGCTTCCCTTTCTAGGTCTCAGTCTTACCTGATTGCTGTAAAGTGAAGCTGCCATCTCTGCCTATCCTTGGGATGCAAAGTGAAGCTGTAACTCATTATACGGAATGTGTCGGTAATGGTGCTTATGCCAGCTGCCTCCTGCACTTAGACTCTCCTGTATATGTGGGCTGGAGCTGCTTAAATACAGTGGTCCTCTGTGGACTTGGAATAGAATAAGTTTCTCTTCCACTCAGAATGTGCTCTCTAAAGACAGAGGCAGCTGCAGGTGCTCAGCATCTCTAAAGTCAGATTTTAAACACCTCAAGCTGAATGTATCCTTGAGACCAAGTTGCAGATCCTTTTGGAAAACTGGAGTCTGTCTAAGCACTGCAGTTTTATTAATTTGAAGCTAGGGAATGTAGACAGCAGATGGAGAGGTTCATAGAGTCATCATTTCTAGCCTTTCTGTGTGTGTGTGCTGCATTAAATACCCTGTGTAATTCTTAGAAGAGCTCTTTCCATGTGAAGCCTGGGAAGCAGTTCCCTCAAGTCTGCTGCTAAATTCAGCCCCGCTCTGCACTGCTTTCCCCTGCTTCATGGTGTTGGTTAACATACCCAGTGTATAAGCTGATAAGTTTTTGCTCTCTGTGATGCTGTTTGACTGGTAAAAAGCAGCATGTGAAAGAAGGGAGGGCAGATGGAGCCTGAGCTGAGAAAAGAAATGAAGGCTTGACTCTAATGCTGCGTGGTTTAGACTCTGTCAGATTTTGTCTGACTAGAACTACTTCTCATTGACACCAATTTCTGCTGAGAATGAATTCCTTCCAGTTTAACTGTGGCAAAAATACATTGGATATGGGGAAAGTTACTGTTGAAGGACCAGCTGCTTGTTAGCCTTGTGGAGTGCAGTCCATCCAATGGAGAGATGGAGGGCATAACTGGCTGGGTTTGTCTGCTTTTGTCACTGCTGCTCTTGAAAGGGTCAGAGGGTGCCTAGAGCAAAGGCCAAGATGCCAGTGATGGAAGGAGCACGTACACCAAAATAGCAATCTAGAAGTTGTGTCTTCAGTATTGAGCCCAGGGACCCCTTGCCTAGTTGGAAGTCGTTGATCTCTTGTTTCTCTTTGCCTTTCAGATGACTATATTGCCATTGGTGCTGACTGTGAGCACATAGCAGCTCAGATTGAAGAATATATCCTTGCTGTACTGGGCTTTCTTAAGGGCCTGCATGTCTCCAGGTTGTGATGTTAACGAGCACAGAGGAAGAAGGGAGCACTCAATCTTGTGTAAATGTTCTGATGGACACAGTTGGTATGATTGGCACAGATATTTCCTTCCCATTGACACCATAATGGGTTTGTAAGATACCAGTTTCTCCTTCCTATCAAAATAGTGTTTCCTGCTTCTAAAGACACACAGCAGCCCTGTGCTTCTCTCTCAAGAGCACTGTGCTGATATGAGGCAGAAGCAATGGGGAAGACAGCAGTGAGTGTGAAGTTACCTGTAGATTTGAGATCAAGCCAAGAGCTTGCTTGGTTTGGGGGCTGTGGGGCAGGGGGTGCAGCTGCACTCTGAGTGCAGGGTTTTATGTCTGCCTTGCTGAGAGGGTGGCTTGAAGAACCAAGCAAATTGAAAATCAAGATTATTTCAATGTGGAAAAAGTCAGCATTAAAGCCTTTGGGATTGTGTAGGCATTCATAGTGTTAACTTCCTAGAGCAGAAAGTGTCTTTTGATCACAGCAATGGTGATCAAATAGCAATAGCTCTGCTATTCATGAGTGGTGTAGATGGTGGTTGGAAGCCTTTGGGTTGACTGGAAAGTCCTTGACTGCCATGTACGCATATACCAAGATATCAAGAACACTGACATGAAGTACAAAAACCGGGTGAGGAGCCGCATCTCCAATCTGAAGGACTCCAAAAATCCTGAGCTGAAAAAGAACGTGCTGTGTGGGGCCATTACTCCTGAACAGATTGCAGTGATGACCTCGGAGGTGAGGAAGCCTGAGCGGGTTTTTTTCTTATAGGGAAAGTGTCATATGGATTAGCTTTGGAGCAAGGGGCTGGTCTGCTTGCCAGGGCTGCAGGTCTATCAGCAGCTGCTACCAGAATGCATGAGGAGGGGGCTGGCAGTGGTGATTGTGATGTGGAGAATACTCTGAGGGAACTTCATAGCATCCCAGGGGCCTGGATTGAGCAAGTAACCAAAAGTGAAAGGCCCATCTGTTAGGCTGATCTCTCCTGCTGACTCTCTTGAGTGTGGTGGGGAGAACTGGACAGATGTGACTTCATTGCTTTTTTTTTGTTTTGTTTTTGAAAGGAAATGGCCAGTAATGAGCTGAAAGAGATCAGGAAAGCCATGACGAAAGAAGCAATCCGGGAGCATCAGATGGCCAAGACAGGAGGGACACAGACTGACCTCTTCACCTGTGGGAAATGCAAGAAGAAGAACTGCACTTACACCCAGGTTAGTCTTCCTGCTCCTGTAGCCTCCACGGCATTGACCTCTGCACAGGAAATGATCTGTTGTGGATGGTCTGGAGCTCTTAGTGCTCCTCAGCATGGCAAAGATTTTGTTACTGGTGGGGAGAAGCTTTTGGTGCGCTCAGGGCACTCTGAAATGCAACACTGATGATTCTGTGGTCATCTTTTGTTGGGGCTTATGTAACTTTGTGCAAATGCTGCTCTCTTTCTGGAAGAGCTGGGCTTGTGTGGTACCAAGGAGTGTCATACCAGGAGTATGTCAGGGCTGGAAGAGCTTCATGTTGAAAGCAGGTGCGGGGAACAGGGAGGTTCAGAAAAAGGAGGAGTGGGTTGTGTAGAAGAGAGACTGCAGGAACTGAAGAAGGCATGTTGGTGGTATTAGAAGTGCAAACTAAGCACGTAGATGAGCTGTGGTTGGACAAATCCCAGCTTGTTTGAAATAAAAGCATTAAAGAGGTGAAATTATTAATAAGGAATAAGCGAAACTGGTGTGAGCAAGCAGAGGTGAGTTGTTCCCTTTGATGGACAGCTGCTGGAAGCTGTGTGCATTACCAGTGTGTGTTAGTGCCCATGCTTGTGCCAGGTGTTGGGAGATAAATGTGCCTTTGCTGCAAGTCAGCACCAACAACCTCATGGTTGCTGCTGTTTGCTGAGTATGTGTGCCCAAACTGTGTGCAAGAGCCAAGTGAAGCCCCTTAATGTGCTTGGGTGTGACATACAAACAGATGAGAGCCAGGCAGCTGACCCAGGGTTTTCCTCTGGCTGTCCAGCAGCTCTGCATCCCACAGACTGGCTTGGGTGAGAGGCCTGGCTGTGAGCACGGCCCAGTAAGTCAGCTTGCAGAGCTGCCTCGTTTGTCTTGGCAGCGCGTGGGACTCGAGTTTCACTTGCAAGCTGGAGTTTGACTGCTCAGAATTGGGGCAGATCACAGCAGTGTCTGTTAAATAATCAGAAGCTTTCCAGAGAAGAGACAGTCACTGGCATTAATGAGTTCTACGCTTGAGGAAGGTGGACTGGCATTTATGGAAGCACTCAGAGCCTAGCAGTATCATTGGGTGAGAATGCCAGAATTCAGCTATCTGGCATTCTTGAGGAATGCATTCTTTAGTTTGCATCGTGCAAATGCTGTGGCTCTTGCATGAGGTAATTACACATGTGGATCATCATAATTACCCCTTTGGCATAGTTCTGCTGTCTGATTTGCTCGGGGAGTGCCAATATTTTGGGTGCCTTGCGGAACTCAAATGCCATGAAAATCTGATTATCTTTTTTTTCTTAGCAAACTGTGTTTCTGGCAAGAGCTGGCCACATCTGGGTTAAATATCAGTTCTTTAATGACTCAAATAGAAAGCAGACTGGAAATGTGCAGAACCTGGTAACCCAGAGTATATCTCTGTGAGGCCAGGACGTGGGACTGGTCTGTAAAAGGGAATGGCTTGAGTGCTTTTTTATGTGTTCCTGTGGAGCACGTGCTTGATGGGCTGAGGGTTTTGTAGTCTCCCAGCCAGCTGCATCCCTTCCCGGGACGCAGCACTGCTGTGGCTGCATGCGCTGCCAAAGCCACCCACAAAGAATGAGGGGTGAGAAGGGAAGGCTGCTGCCCCAAAACGAGTTGCTCAGATGCTGTCAGGCTCGTGCAGGACCATTAGGCCGCGTCTCCTCAAGCAGCTGCTGCTGAATGCTGGCAGGGTCATTTTCTTGCTGTTGCCTTTGTCACAATCATAAAGAAAAAGTCGTAGCAGGGAGATCAGAGCCCCTCAGGTGCTTGTGCAATCCCTTGAGTGGATGTGGGGCTCTCTTGCAGCAGTGCAAGTCCCTGTGTGTGCTCCTGGCTTGGGGAGACGTGTCCCTGCTGTGGTGGCCGTGTGGGTGACTGTCACGTGTGTGCTTTTGTGTCTGCTGGGGCATCCCTCCAGTTCCTATCAGTGGCCTTTTAGTGCCAGAGCTTTCAGCTGCTCTGGTGTTTACCCACTGTACCCTAGGAGTGCTGGCAGGCGGCCGTTGATGCTGCTTGTCTAATTTGTTGTAATCTAAACAGACCCTGCGAAGCTTGGTTTAGCTGCAGGATCTGCAAGTCTCCTGATGGTCTCAGAACATGTGAGGACGCGTGAGTTCCTGTGTAAAATAGCCAGATTCATCGTACACAGAGGCTCTTTGCGCTCCCCACCCCTGATACCTTGATTTCTGACAGCGTGACCGGATGGTCAGCGTGAATCCCTGGTTGCTGGGGAGGAGGGGGGCGAGGAGCTGCTTTGTGACCCTGCTGTGAGGGGCGCGCGATGCTCACCTGTGCTGTCCTTTGTGTCCTGCCCCAGGTGCAGACCCGCAGCTCCGATGAGCCCATGACCACCTTCGTCGTGTGCAACGAGTGTGGGAACCGCTGGAAGGTAGCGCACCAAGGATATTACTGGCACTGAGGGGTGTTAGGGTGGCTCTGCCCGCGATGCTGCAGATGCTTAGCTGCTCTCCTCAGATGTGCTTGCCAAACGCTGACTAGCTGTAGCGAGTGATCTTTCCTCCCAGCACAGAGGCAAGAGCTTCTGGGTTCATCCCATCTCTGCAGACCAGCTGGGGCTATGTCTCGCTTCTCATTCCCTCTCTATCCTTCCTCACATTCCCTCTTCTGCCATGACCAACTTCACAGTGCTTTTCATGCTCCTTCTGCCACCCAAGAGATGGTGGCGATGACATTACGTAGGATTTTCAAACTGCTTTTATACTGTGTGCAGAGCTCAGATGTGAGCAGAAATGGCACTGCTAGCAAGTGCCAGAGCCACGGCTGAGAAATTCACTTAGGAGCTCTATTTAGCCCTTACTGTGGGGGCTGAGCCCTGCCTCCAAAGACCCCCCCAAGCCCTTGCCAGCTTCAGAAACAAGACCATCACCTGGATCCCTCTTCTAGGCAGCGAGCGCATGACCTGCAACTCCCTCAGTGAGGTTTTCTAATCAGGGTTTAAACTCCCTTCTCTTGCAGTTCTGCTGATATGTGCCATGGCCCGAGAGCGGCAGCCAAACACAGATCTGAGTGCAACCTCCATACGCCAGCTCCCACGGCAATTGTGTTTTGTGTCCCAAGTGAGTTTGCATTGTCACGTACTGAGAGAGCAGCTGCAGGGAGGCCTGCCTCTCTGTTTGGGCCTCGGTGGAGAGAGCCACAGTTGTGGGCTGACAGTGGCAGGAGAGCTCGCTAAACACACTTAGTCATTATTTTCTCATCTAAGCAAGTATGGTCACTTTTTCTTCAAAACTAATATTAAACATTTTTTGTCAGTTTCTGACTTTTATTTGCACAGCGCTTTGCATTTGTTGTAGAGCTGCATAGAGGCTCAGAAGTGTATCTGGATGGGTGTTGACTGATCCATGCCTGGACCACGAGACAGCAGAAAGCTGCTTGTAAATGGAGATAGACCCTCAGTGTGTGAAAGCCTGCTTCTAGCCAGCTCTTAAAAGCGAAAACATTGGGCCAATCCTGGAGTGGCTGGGTGGCAGTCCTGGCTTTCCTTACCTTACTGAGACCTGTTGACAGAACAGGACTTTTTGGGCAGTGATGACATGCAGCTGCCCAGATCAGTTGGATGTTGTAGCATTCTTGTGATTTTTTGCATGGTGTTAGATAGCTTGTGATATCATGCCTTTAAATGCCAACAGCACAGGCTGCTGCAGAGATGGTATCAAGAACGTTGCTCTCCACATTGTAACAAACTGAAAACAAGGTGACTCCAGTCACCAGAAAAACCAAATGGTTGGTTTGGAGGAGCAGGGCAAGGGATCCTAGCAGCCAAGAGCTCCCTTAACATCTGGTTGGGCAGGAAGAGCCCAGCAGATCGTTGCTGTTCCTGCTGGCTAAGCTGCTCCCTTTGACTGTCTGCTCCTGATTGCCATTGCAGGGAATGTTTGAGGTGGGCTTGTAGCTGGTGCTTGCAAGGGGGGTGAGATGAAGAAAGCTGGTAGCAAAAGCAAGCTTCAGATGGCAGCTCTGGAGGTGTGACCTTGGTGGGAGTCTGCAGGATCAGGCTGTTGATGGGAGGATAACTGCAGCCTGCTTTTCCTTTCAGTAGTGTTTGATCTTGGTCTAAGACTTAAAATCCCTCTTCTCTCCTGGGTTTCCTAGCTTCTAACTGAGGTGATGCAGCTCTCCAGGGACCTCCCTGTATGGTCACCTCTACTTTTGTGCTCATAAGCAGCACGGGGCATTTGCAGTCGCATCAATAGCATTGCTCCCATTTCAGAGTGAAAAAGCAAGTATTTCCATTGGCTTTTCAGCATGCCAGACAGCAGACATTTAGCAGAGACCTTGGAGATGTTGGGAGGGGAGTGAGCAGCCACATGAAAGCGATGGGAAACGTGCTTGCAGCCCCTTTGAGAGCTGTGTTCCTCTCGAGGCAGTGATCCCAACAGGATCCTTTGCTCAAGGCTTTCACTTGATGGGGTGAAGCCAAGTCTCCCAAGAAGGAAAAGATTCAAAGATGCTGACAACTTGTTAAGCCTCACGCATCTTGCAGCGGATGGGATTATTCAAGCCAGGCTTGTGAGGGAACAGTGTCCTCACAGTAATGCTCAAAAAACCCTTCAGGATATAAAACCAAAGCTGGCCAAGGCTCTCTGGCTCGTGCACTGTGAACAGGAGCCAGCTAATTACCAGTTGCTGTTGCTTTTCTCGTGTTAATGTAAGAACAGGAGTGGAGCCTGAGTGCAATCCTAAATTTACATATGGAGGTTGAGAAACAGAAGGAGCTCCTCAAAAGCTAGGGGATAGCACCTTGTCTCATGGCATTCTGCTGTGCTTCTGGGGCAGTCAGAGGGTGGGAAGCCATGGGATGAAGAGGGATGGAGATTCACTGACAGGATGCTTAAGTGCTAGGATGGTGAGCAAGTGATGCCACAGCTTACCTGGTGGTGTAGGGTTTGTGTGGGGCTGTCTGTGGAGGATCCAACCTGCCTGCTGACCTCCTGGACAGCATTGGGGATGCTCTGCAAACCCAAACGTGAAGGTGAGATCTCTGTAATGCAGGGTGTGGTGCTGGGGGGCCTCTCACAGTGCTGGCTCCACTCAGTGCCCATAGGGAAACCAGCGTGCTGCACCTCTGTGCCAGGGCTCCTGCTGCTGAGCTGCTGGTTAGCATCACTCATTAGCGCTGCCACACTTCCATCACTTGAGGTACAAGCAGGAGCAGTGCCCTGGGCAGTGAAGCTGTTGCTTTGCTGCTTTTTGTATCCACCAGAAATGCTCTCTTGGTTCTTAATGGCTTCTTGGAACAGGATGGGAGCCCCTGCTGTGGGAGCTTGTCTGACCCACTGGGTCTGCAAGGGGCTCTCAGAGCACTAAGAACCAAATAATAAAAATACCAACATTCCTGAGCAAACGAACCAGCTCTGCTCTCTCTCAAAAATACATTTTCTTGAGTTGCATTTCCAGCTTGGCAAACAAAAACTAGATTTACTGATTTACTGACACGAATTTCCACTCAATCACGCCATGAGGAAGGAAGGAAACAAACAAGAAAGAAGAGCTGAGGGTTTGTTTGCTTAAAAAAAAAAAGCCATCTTCAATAAAAAAGAACCGATGCTCTCTTTTTTTTCCTGAAGGCAGGGGGAAGAAGGGGGTGGCTGTGAAGCCATGGGCTGTGGTGCACTTCCAGACCTTCCCAAAGGCTCTGTGGCTGCTGCTAGGGCTGCAGCGTTGGCTCTGTGTCAGCACGAGGGCAGGGGCTGCTGGCAGAAATGTTGCAGTGCTGGGAGCTGGGCCTTTGGTAAACAACTCCTCGTGCCATACAAAAATACACAGATATGATATATCTTTTCCCTGTGACATTTCCCATTGCACACAGAGCTCTGCCTGGGCGCTCGGTGCCAAGCTCCTCCTGCAGGATGAAGGCACAGCCCGGTGCCTGTGCTGAGGAAGGTACAGACCAGCTGAAAGCCTTTCCTTTTGGGGGTCCTGGTGCCCACACAACCCACCCTGCTGTTCTCCCGTGGCTCCCTGCACCAAGGATGCAGGATGCTCTCGTGTTTGTGTGCACGGTCCTGCTGCTGCTGTCTGGCTGGGACTGGGGCCTCCCACATCTGAGCTGCGTTGGGAGGCTGCCTCCCTCTGCTCCGCAGCAGGATGTGGGACATCATCCCCCTGCTGTGGCACTGGGGGGCTGCCTGGGGTCCAGGCTGTCCCCTGGATCTGCTGGGGCTGCTCCCTTCCCTGTGCTGCTTCAAACAGACAGAGCGATGTAAACCCCATGTGTTTTTATATGTACAACAGACGCTCATCAACACCCTCCCCGCTTCCAGTCCCCCAATGAAAGCCAACCAAAAAAAAAAAAACAAAAAACAAAAAAAACAACCTTTTAAAATAAAAAGTTAAAAAACCAACCAAACAACGACTGACCTCCTTACCCCCCCCCTCCACCCCCCCCCGAAAAAAAATAAAGCAAAAACCAGAAACCAAACCAACAAAACCCGCGGAACAAAACAAGTTCCCCAAAGGGGTCTCAGGTGGGAATCGGGGATGTGCTGCATCCCCAGGTGCGGTGGAGAAGGGATAAAGTGACCTCTTCAAAAGTGGGTGCGGTGCAGCTGGGGGGGGACGGGGGCGATGGGGGGCACTGAGCCCTGGGCGCCCCCTGCTGCCTTCTGGCCGGGACCGGGTTCAGTAGTACGAGCCCAAGCTGAGCCGCCGCGGTGCCCCCAACCCGGGGACGGCCCTGAGACCGAGGGCTCACAGGTAAAAAGCTAAAAACGGCGAGCTGGAGAAGAGCCGGGCCGTGCCCGCCACCCCCCCCCCCCCCCCACCGCTCTCCCTCCTGGTGCCGCGTCCCCGCCGCTGCCCCCACGGCCTTTAGGACTCCGAGGAGGAACGGGAGACGTTCTGGAGCAGCGATTTGTATATAGCAGAGTTCAGGAAGCGAGGGTAGGAGTCTCTGTGCATCAGCGTGTAGATCTGGAGCTGAGCGTCGTCGAACGTGTGCGAGGACGGCTCCTGCATCTTCCTGTTGATCACCTCCCGCACCCGCGAGTCCAGGCTCACCTGGGCGAGAAATGAGGGCTGTGGGACCCCAGCGATGAGCCCCCAACCCCGGGCACAGCCCCGCAGGATGGGAACGAGGGATGACCCGCGGAGCAGAGCGGTACGTCGGGACCCGGCGCGGTGCCACGGCCAAAGGTGGGGAACCCGCGATGAGCCAAGGGGCACAAAATCGGCTCCCAAACGAGGGATGGGGACGGGGCTCGGGTTGGTTCGCACGGCTCCGGGCGTAGGGAAGCAGCAGGAGCCCATTCCCATCCCAGTGGCCTCGGGCCGTGCGCAGGGAGCGGGGTTGGGGTGTCCCCTGCAGCCGCATCTCCTCGGCACGATGGTGCCCTCGTGAGGTTTCGGCCCCGCAGCACAACCCCGGCGCAGCCACGCGAGGAGATTTGGGGACAGAGACGTGGGACGGGGACGCCGCTGGGCACAAACATCCTCCCGATGCAGCCCCGTTGGATTTAGGGACTTAGCACTGCGACCATCCCTCCGGTATCCCCAACACCGGTGCACCTGGGCGCCCTTTCCCTAAGAACCCACCCCCGAGCCTTCTCTTCATCACAGGAGGGGCCAAAACTTTCCCAGAGCCTTTTTGCCACGCACCTCCTTGGGCGAGAGGATGGAGATGTAGTCCTCATAGATGGTCCTGGCCTTCTCATCGATGGTGTGTTTGTTGCACTCTGTTTTGAGCTCCTCGCACGCCAGCCAGAAGAGCATGTTCTCCTCACTGTACTCAGTCCTCAAGAACTCCCGGAAGACGTTGCGACCAGCTGGGCTCTTCATCAGCTTGTCAAAGGACTGCGCCCAGCCCCGCACCTCCTCCGTGGTGGGTTTGGAGCTGTGGGGTCAGCGGGGTGGGAGGCAAAGGGAAGGCGTTACAGCTGGAGAGGGATGCTCGATGCGGGATGGGACAGGGCCGGGTTTTCTCTGTTGTATCCATCCCCCAGAACAGGGATGATCCCAGCTCTGAGCCATCCCGGAGGGGCTGCTCACAAACACATCCCCTGTGCTCGTGCTCCTGCTCAGGCTCCGTTCATTACGGAGCTCCTTGAGATCTCCAGAAGCACCCACGGGGTTTATCCTGGCTCTGCTCAGCCAGGCCACACCGTGGGCTGGGTTGAAGCTGAGTTCCCCAAAAGGGGACATATTGTACTGCCAGTTCTGCACATCCCCAGGAGGGTGCAAAACCCCTTCCCTTGCTGAGCTGCACTGCTGGCAGGTCCATGCACCAGCACTGACAGCTGAGGGAGCAAGATCCTAATTACTAAAGCAAGGCAGGAGCCATCATTACCACTAATTAACGCATCTGATCCCTGGCACCAGCCATGGCCAGGCTGTGTGCAGGCAGCTCTGTCTCATTTCCAAGGCAGTGGATGCCTGGTGCAGGTGCCCCCACGTGTCCCTGCAGGCAGGGAGCTCGGTGAATAGCTTCCTGTGCCACGATGTGTCATGAGATGCTGCACCATGCACCCGTTGTCCCCACACTCACCACGCTTCACAGTTTGGGATGGTCTCCAGTTTGGTCTCCCGGGACGCCCTCCACGCTCGCTCCCGGTCCTCGTTCCTAACGGGGAGATGGAAAGGTAGTAATGGGCAGCTGGGCATGGGGCTGCAGCCCCACCTCACCCCGCTACCTCCTGCCCACCAAACTCCCGCCGTGGGCACCCACATCCCTCACCTCTGCTCCTTCCCTTCCTTTGTGCAATTCTGCCCTGACCGTGCGGCGATGTTTCAGGCACCACGGCCAGTGTGCACTGTGCAACCCGGCACCGATGCTTTGCTGCAGGACACCGCGCTGTGCTATCGCCTCCTCCTGCTGCCAGCAGGGCTCAGCCCACGCAGGAAGCGGGATAGAATAAGGAAGACAAAGTGCTGGACCCTGCACTGTGGTGTGGCCACGATGCCCAGCACTGCCTGCAAGCAAGCACCGCGACACCGATGTCCCCTGCTCCCCCCATCCTCGGCCCCGTGCTGCAAGAGGAAAGCGGCCTCCAGCCAACTTCCCCCGGCCCACCAATTTCGGAGCTGGGCGCCGACCGCAGCGCTTCCTGCTTGCAACACTGCCCCTGGCTGCAATCCCGGCTTTAACCCTGAGAGCAGCAGCTGGGGTGGGCACGTCCCTGCCTGTGCTGTGCCACAGGGCTCAGTGCCTGATGTCCCCGAGTCTGGCAGTGCCTTGCACCATCCTCGTTTGCTTCTGCTCCCAAGCTCTTGTGGATGCCAAGATGGGACACGGGTGGGTGTTGCGCTGCTCTCGGTCCTTGTTGCATTTGAGGGAACAAAGCTGGATCAGGAGAATGGGGCCCAAAGAGCAGGGCCTTGCACAGCAGTGATGCATCAGTGCTGCGGTTGGTCCATGGGTTTGCAAGGGGCTCAGCTCCAGGTTTGGATGCTCCTCCGGGCTCAATGCTGCGGCACACAAAGCTGTCAGCAATCTCACAACAGGCTGATGCTGTGAGCAGGTTAGCTCTCCAAAAGGTTATCCAGGCCCAAAAGGGAGCTGGGATGCAGATGGAGGTGAGCAGCTGGCGATGGCTTCGGGCAGTGCGGGGAGCAGGGCTCAGCTCTGCACAGTGCTGTGCACGGCAGTCCTGCTGCTGCCCTGGGTTTGGGATGGCCGCTGGCTGTGCTGCTCCCACGTGCAGCCCCAGCAGATCCATCGATGCAGCACAGGATGAAGGTTCCCAGCCCAATACTGCTTTCTGCTCTATATATTTCTAACGACTTGGCTGAAGGGAAGGAGCTGTGGTGCACTGGGGCTCGGCAGGGTGAATTCACAGGGATCCATCGGGAGGATAGCAATGCACGTAGCCCCGTGCACCTGCTGTGGTGCTGACACCCACCCCCAAAACACTCCTTTCCAAAGCACTGTGT
Organism: Tympanuchus pallidicinctus; assembly: GCF_026119805.1. Classification (NCBI taxonomy): domain Eukaryota; kingdom Metazoa; phylum Chordata; class Aves; order Galliformes; family Phasianidae; genus Tympanuchus; species Tympanuchus pallidicinctus. Next base: position 4,566,993 of record NW_026294722.1, read on the forward strand.
GCAATCCCCCTGCACGAACATCACTCACAGCCTGTCTAATTGCAGCACATCTCTGGCTTTTGGCTGCTGACTGAGCACAAAGCACATGGGCAACCCTGAGACGAGGTGAGCGGGGACGGCTCCGTCCCAGCTGCGCTCCTGCACCGCTGCCGTGGTGCCCAAAGGAACCCCATCCCTGCAGCTCCAGCTGCACCCACACCTCGGTGCTGAACCAGCCATGTAGGACCAAAGTGCTGCTGGCATGACTGTGCTTACCATGAGCAACTGCAGCAGCAGCACCAGCAGAAGCAGCAGGCATTGGGGCGGTGGTTGCTGGCGGGTTGCACCGTTGTCGGAGAAGTCTCATGCCGGGACATCGGAAGGGGTGGCTCTGCGGACGCAGGTCCTGCGTACTGCAAGGGAGGAGGGCATGAAGGGGAGGGGGTGAGCTGTGGGCAGGCGACCACTCACCTCAAAAAGCAGCATTTGGGTCCAAGTGGCATCCAAGGGGATGAGGTCAGTCCTGCCGCAAGCGGGCGGTCAGCAACCCTCAGCTCTGGGTGACACCCTGTCCCAGTGTGTCCTCCTCTCCCCACCTCACAAGGGACCCCTGTGCTGTAGCTTGCAGTGATTTATTTTGCCCTCCCCCTCCCCCCTGCTCTCAGCCCCATCTCCATCTCACCTGCGTCCCAGCCTCATACACGGTGGCCGTGGGTGGGTCGTGCTCCAGGGGCTCTTCTGCTGCTCGCTGCTGCTCCCAGGCCGCGGGTGACCCGAGCAGCCCGGTTAGCGTCCCTGCAGCCGCACGGCTGGAGCCTGCAACAAGCAAGTGGAGTGGCACCATGTTACCCCCATGGTGAGCGTGGACCTTGCGTGGGAGCTGCTGGCGAAGGGCTGCGTTGTGCTGAGAAGAGCCTTATGCAGGCTGGGGCAATGCAGGCAGACTTTGGTGCAAGAAAAGGAAGTGAGAAGGAAAGGAGGGGAGGGCATGGCAGGCTGCCCCACACTGCTCTCTGACCCTGCTCTTGCTTTGCTGGCTGTGTGACAGCCCGCCTGCATACGGCACTCATGGGGTCCCTCCCAGGGGCTGCCTGCCCCATGCTGGATGCCCCACATCCCAGCTCTGCCCTGCAGGGTTTAGGTACTGTCTATGGTCAGGGCTCAGCCTCGCACAGCTGTGCCTCGTGCCACAGCCAAGCACCATGGAGGCATTTAGGTCCAGGATAGGGAAGTCAGAGCCTCTCCACGACATCATGTGAGTGGAAGGAAACGGAGGAAGTTCTCAACTCCCAGCACTACACCCAAACTCTGTGCCAAGTGTTGGCCAGGCCCAGAGCTCAGCAGAGCTCAGTGACACCGACTATACCTGCTCCATCCCCCACCTGCAGTGGGAATGCTCCATGTCCCATTGCTCCAGGCCAACATCATGCTGCAGAGCCAGGATCTGGGATGTGCATCCCAGCAGGGCACGAGCTGAGCAGGGGATGCTGGTGCTGGAGGCTTGGAGCCATGCACCACAGGCATGAGGACTGGGGGCTGCGGTCTCCTGCTGCAAGCTCCTCTCCCCAGCCCCTGAAGCCCTCCTGCTGGTTCCCTGTGCTCCTGCAGGAACTAAAAAGGAGAGAGTCTGTGCTTCTCTCCCAATTGTCCCTATTTATAGCCTCGAGTGCTGGCAGGATGGCTGTGACCTTGTCACCCCGCTCGGCAGCAGCTCTGCGCCCTCAGACAGCACTGTTGGCAGGTGATTGCAGAATCCTCATTTTCCCCTTTTCTTTGCTTCCTCTGTACCAACCAACCTCATTCTCAATGGCTGCACAGGCAGCAAAATCCCGCAACAAACCCCGGTGGCTCCTTGGTCTGAGATGTTCATTACAGCAATGATGTGGGAAGAGGGAAAACACAAAGGAACTATGCTGGGACCCCTCCTGCTGCATCCCACTGCACTGAATGCAGCACTGGAGCACAGGGCATGGGGTGGCCAAGGGATGGGGACGTGAGGATGGAGCGCGGCAGTGCTGCAGTGCTGGCCCACCGTGCTGGGGTCACTGGGACAGCAGATCAGGAAGCAGAACCGCACAGAGCCAGAGCCCATGGGGAGGTGTGGCTGTGCACAAGGCTGCAAAAAGAGGAAGGTGGAGGACAGGGGATGTTTCCCAAACACAGACACAAGACAGCCCCATAGCCCCCACCCAGCCCCAGCGCCCTGCGGTGCTGCCCCATGCTTGGTGACGTAGCTGCAGCACACAGCCTCAGAGCCCCCAAATTCCGGGCACCCCCGTGCTGTGCCGTGCCAGCTCCCACACCCACAACGTCCCCACTGAGCTCTCCCCATCCGATCGTGGCACAGAGGGGACAGGGATGGGGCCGTGCCACCCCAGTGCACATCACCGCCCCGAGCCCCCATACAGCCGGCCATGGGGGATGCTTCCCAAAATTGCTTTGGAAGGGAAACGTCCCCTTCCCCAGAGTGGCTGCTGAGTTGCAGCACCCACCAAACACCATGGATGTCTCAGGCAGCGCCGGGTCCGTCCCCACACCCGTACCTGTGCTATTGCAGCCATGGCCACGCCGTCAGCACCCAGCTCGCGGTGCGCAGCGTTGGCCGGGCAGGGAGCCGGGAGGGAAAAGAAGAAAGAGAGAGAAAAGAAAAGAAGCCGAACACATCCTCTCACAGGAAAGGGAGTGGTAAGGGAAGTGGCAAACTCAACTGAAGAGTTCAGACCTTTTTTGGGAAAGCCCCGCCAAGGCCACGCTGCTCTGCCCGGCTGAGAGCCGCGGGTGCCGCATCTCTCCTGCAGTGTGGGGACACGGCTCTCCTGGGCAGGATGGGGACATCTGGGGCAACATGGGGACACCAAGGGCACGCCAGCACCAGAGGAACCCATAGAACCAAGGAAGTGGCCGTTGTGGCATCATACCCTGCGCAATGCAAGGATCCATCCAAAGGAACGGTGCCAACACGTGGTGCCCCAGGATTTTCTGGAGCATCACTCAGGGGGGAGGAATTGGGCAGCGAGCAGCAAGGCCCTGGAGTGGGATGAGATGAACCAAAGCCCCGGGGGCACAGCGCCTCCCAGCAGCATCACTGCAGAGCGGGGCTGCACCCACCTGCTGCCACGCAGTGCGGGGCTGAGCTCCGTCGGCTGAGAGTGACTCACAAACAAAAGCAACATGTGAGAGAAAAATCGGCCGTGCAACCTCAGCTTCCTTGATTGAATTTGCCCGCGGGGCTGCAACAACGGCACAGAGGCCGGCGGTCACCTCTCCAACTGCAGCAAAGGGAGCACAGAGCGAGAGCCCATCAACCAAAAACCCACCCAAATCCCAACGCCGTGCACCCCAGCACCCAAAACCCAACGCGGCTGCACCGCCGCTGTCCCAGCGCCGAGCCCACACCACCACAGGGGAACTCCCAGGCCCCGTGCAAAACCCCCACGCTTTGGCAGCTCTGCTCCTTGGCAGGGACCCCCCACGTTCCCTGGGTTTGCCCTGTGGGCACAGCCTGGCCCCGCAGCTGCCCCCACCCCGCAGTGCGCCCCAGACACCTGCTGGTGCACAGGAAGTTTTGGGAGCTATTCTTAGATTGCTTTTTCTCTCTCTCTCTCTCTCTTTTTTTTTTCCCCCTCCCACTTCAGCAATTAGAAGGGACTCAAAAGGTGAGGCTCCAGCTCCCGCACTGGGATGGTGCCTGTGGCACGGGGTAAGGCTGACCCCATGCTGCCAGCACGGCAGTGACAGCGGTGCCCGGGACCACAGCCTGATCCGGGACACCTCGGCCACGTGGGAACCAAAGAGGTGGTGATGTGCAGCCCTGCACCTGCCCTGAGGACGCCCACAAAGTGCCCCTGCACCCTGCAGAGGTGGCAGCGGAGAGCAGACGTCTCCAGGAGTCCTGCAGTGATTTCTTTATCAGCCCCAGTTCCCAGCACTGGGTGCTCCTGCACTGAGCATCCTCTGAGCCAAACCCCATCGCACATCCCTGAAACTCCTCACCACACATCCCCCAAAACTCCCATATCCCAAAAGCTCCCCACCAAACATCCCAAAGCTGCCACCGCACACCTCCACAGCTGCCCACCTCAACACCCCAAAGCTCCCACCACAGTCCCCATAAGCCCCCCATCCCCAAATCCCACAGCTCTGCCCCAGCCCTGCGGGCACAACGCTGCCAGCACCGTTCCCTCAGCCCCGGCTCCCGCACAGAAACGTGGTTAATTATTTCAGAGCCCAAAAATAGCACCCGCGCCAATCAGCTGGGGGATTTAATAAGGCAAACCCTGACAATTATGTTTCTATTAGTGGAGGTATCGTGGCGTTGTTAAGGCAGACTCCCATTAAGCATTTGGTAATGATCCATGCAAAAGGAGAAAGATCGTGGGGATCAATACTGGGCAGAGGCACGGGGCGAGCAGCAGGCACACGGGGAGAGGGCAGGAGGGGAAGGAAGGGATGAAGCCCTGCTGTGCTGCTGCTCAGGCCGTGGTTTGCATCTGGAGCGGTCCCTGAGTAGTTCTGCAGCTGTGCATCCCTCTGCTGAGCATCCCTGACCCCAGCACCAAAATCCCACTTTTGGATGCTAAATCCCTCCACTGAATGGAGAATACGGAGTGCTTTTGCTCACGCCAGGTGCATCCTGGTGAGGGGCAAAAGGGTCTCTTCGCATGGATGCAGGTGGCAGCCATGTGTGGGGCTCACGGCCTCCTCAGCACTGGGAACCTGGGGCTGCGGAGCCTCAGAGAGGCCAAGGGCACAGAGATGGGGTGGCAATGGGGACAATGGGGACAATGGCATTGTCTTTTTCAAGGAAAGGGAATAAACAGCCACATCGAGGTGAATGGCAACCCTCAGCATCCCAGGGAGGTGCTGGGTCAAAGGGCGGCTCCATGCAGCTAGTGGGTGATTTCCTGCCCAGCCCCAGGATGAGACCAAACGCAGCACCTGGAGCCCCCAGTGCTGCACACAGAGCTGTGTGCCCACCTATGCGGGCACGAAGGCACTGCACACTGCCAGCACTTTCAGGATCAGGCTGCAGGCAGAGCCCAGGACAGGTGCCCAGGCTGGTGAGCACAGCACGCATGGCATCCCCTCTGCTGCCCCATCCCCAGGACAGCCCCTGGGGGACACACACCAGTCACCACCACAGGGATGCTCTGCACCGTCCCATCTGTGACAGGCACCGGGGAGCACTGACACAGACCCACGGGTTATTTAAAACCCAACCAAAGGGGAACAAAGTCTGCAGGGTTCGGCTCAGCCATGCAGGGAGGAGCTGGTGGCACGGAGGAAGGAAGCGCCGTCACCCTGCACGGCCCCTGTGCCACGGGCACAGCATGCAGCACGGCATCCCGCGCCGCCCCGCAGCATTGCCATTCCTCATCATTATTTTCTCTTGTTTGGTGAGGCCGGCACAAAGCTTTCCCTTCCTTTTCCGGGGTTGCTGCACCTGTTTGCTCTTCTCCTGCCCTTTGCACTGAAGCGCCGTGTGGGCATTTGCCTTCTGCGGGAGCCCCCAGCGGGTTCACACGGGAGAAAGGAGGGAGGGTAAGGGGAAAACCCAAACCCTGCACCCCAAGCACTTTGCTGGCTTCTTTCTACATGGAGCCCCATCCGCAAACCCAGCAATCCTCACTGTCTGTGTAAAGAGCCCCCAGCTGCTCAGCACAAAGCAGGTGAGGCCATTTCCAGGGCTGCTCAGAGAACTGGAAGTGCAGCTTGTTTGGAAATTCTACCCTACGTTTTCCTGCTGTCAGGAAACCCCCCTTTTTTCCATGCTTGCAATGAATATTGATGCTGAACCTCAACGGATTCCGTTGTTCTCCTTGCTACTGCTGCTCCACCTTCCCTGGGGCTAAACCAAAGGCAGGACACGGTGTGGGATAGGAGCAGCTCTGGGGCTGCCCCTTGTGTCCGTCCCCAATTCCTTGGGTGCAGCACGAGCCTGGCTTTGGTCTGAGCTGTAATTGTATCCCAAAGCCACCAAATGCCACGTCCTCCGGTGCCCAGCTGCTGGCACAGGGGATGGCATGGACACAATTGCCCCCAGCCACGCACCAGCCCTGCAGCAATGCATGCACAGCTGGACTGAAGGCATCCCACTCCTTCAAGAGGTCTTGAGAAGGCAGCTCTGTTGCTGCCATCGCTGCAAGGGATTGGAGACTTTCTGAGCACCCAAAGCAGCACGGGGAGCAGCCCCACTGCAGCCTGTTTGAAATGCGCTCGTTGCAACAGAGCTCACCAGCAAAATGCATGAGTGCATAGAGCTGGCTGGGCTTGGATTGCAGGGAGAGAGCATGGAGGAGAACAGGCCGATCAGCACTGCTCCAGTGCCCATCGGTGACAGTAGGGAAGGGAACATGAGGGACTGTGGCATGGCCTGCACTTGGTGAAGCAAAAGGGAATGAATGGACTGGGCACTACTGGAAACAGGCCGGGAGAGCTGATGGAATGCCCAGCACTGGACAAGACGTCCACAAGGCTGAGTGCCACGGAGCTGGAGTGGGGATGGTGACGTCCCCCATGGAGCAGCTGCCAGCTCCGGGCTGCAACAGCGTGAGAGCTCAGCACCTTCCCCTCCTGCAGCAGTGTGGGACGCCATGCACTGTCCTCTCCTCTCCACTGGGTGAGAATCATTGCGAGAACTGGGAGCAGCATCCAATTTCTCCCCCTCGAATCGAGAAATAGCTATTAAATAACACACAGAACCAAATGGTTTTAGACCCTCCCCCTCCAAACAGCCTTTGCAATGGAAATTCAGAGACGTGCAGAGATGAAGAAGGAACTGAGTAATAGGAAGCAGCAGTGGGCATGGGGCAACCCGGAAGCGGCCACGATCCCAGCACAGCACTGCACCCCACTAACAGCCCTATTGCTGGGGTGTGGGTGCACAGCAGGGGCTCACTGCAAGAAACCACCCAGGGGGAGCACAGATCCCCACCAGCATGGCTGAGGGATGGAGCAGAACCCAGTGTGGTGAGCCTACCTCCCCCAGAGCTGAATTTCCAAAGGAATTTTCTCCGGAGGACGCAAACTTGGGGAAAAAGAAGGAACACCACGGCAGGAGGGGCTCTGCAGAGCTCGTGGAGCTCCACAAGGTGCTCGTGGTGCTGCTCCTAGGGGTACAGCAGTACGCAGCGCTGCCCTGCGCTCTTTGCATGGGCCCAGCAGAACTCAGAGTGCTGCGGTTCCAGCCTCACAGTGAGCATGTGGCAAAGAGAGGAGAGCTGCACTTTGGGAGGCGGTGGAGATGTGCTGCTCCCACACCTCGGGCAGCAAAGCATGAATTACTCCGCCGGGGTATTCTTTTCCCTTTCTCTCTCAGGGTTGGAGAGGCACGATCAGATGATCTCCCTTTGGATCATTTGACTTTAAATAACGATATCAAAACGGGTGCGCAGACCCCAACTGCTGCATATCCGAGCCACCAAACCCCTGCTTCCCCACTATAATCTTAGGAGGCAGAGTTTGTTGAATTGCCGAAGAACACGACTGTATTTTGATCAGCGGCTTTGAGTCATTTGTGGGGAAGGGCTGAGGCGGAGGAGCTGAAATCCTTGTAGGGAAATCTGATGTGGCGCTGTCCCCTGGGATGTATCCTGAGGTACGTGCCCACTGGGGCAACCCAATGCACAACACATCCACCGGGACAGCAGGCACTGTGAGCACCAATCCTGCCCGGGATGGCAAAGCCGATCCAGAGGGGAACCAAATCTTCTTGCAGCAGGGAAATCCCTCCCACTCACTTAACACTTTTTGTTGAGTTTCTTAAATAAGGCCGTGGATCCGCGCCAGAGCAGCCTCATGGGGAGGGAAGGAGGGAGGGAGCTTCCCGGGGGATCCTCGCTGTGCCCAGGGATGCGGTCGGCCCTTTGCATCCCCCGGCCAAGCCGCCAAGCCCACGTGATGGGTGACAGATAGATGCCACGTCCCTACGGGGGAACCACATCCCGGTCACTGGGTCCTCTGGTCACTAAGTCCCCTGGTCACCAGGTCCCCGTGCCTGGTGCTGGAAGACACGATGGTGACTGGAATTCAGGCTCGCCCTGACCTCAGCCAACCTCCCCACGCCACAGCCAGGTCAGTGCTGCTGGTGGGGTACAGCACCCCTGGCTGCAGGGAGCACGCGGAGAACCCCACGTCCCACAGAGGATGCTCCAGCACTGCACACCTGTGGGTGTAGAGAGGGCCCTGGGGGGTGACCTGAAAGCAACCCTCCCCCTGGGTTGGGCAAGACCCAATGCAGCCATCCCTGCGACGGAAGGGGGCCCCCGCCTTCCTCCTTCCTCCTGCATCCTCCTCCTCCTCGCAGGGGCTCGGCCCCCTCCGGGGGCGACGGGGAGGAAGGGGACGAGAGGGGAACCCACACCCCCCCCCCGGTCCCGGTCCCGGTCCCGATCCGGTGTGCTCTATGCCCCCGCCCCACGGAGCATCGCGTTGTCGCCCCTCGCGCACGGGGCCGGTGACAAGCGGTGACACACGGACACACGGACGCACACTCCCTCTCCATCAGCGCCCCGCGGTGCTCAGTGTATGTGCCCGGAGAGGGGAGGAGGAAAAGAGGAGGATGCACGAAAAGGGGGAGATGCGTGGGAAACGGGTGGGGAGGGTTGGGGAGGGGGGGCGGTCATGGAGAAGAGGGGAATCATGGAGAAAGGGGGATCACGCAAAAAGGGGGTGCGTGCAGGGGGGAGCGCGCACGGAGGGGCGGCGGGGGAAGCGTTACAAGAATGGGGATGCAAAAGGGGTCCGGCCGCAGCCTGCAGGGGGTGGGCCGGGCAATGCACAGGGGTGGCGGGTCCGTGTCGTCGTCGTCTCCCCCCCCCTCCCCCCCGCCTCCGTCCCAGCCCCCGGCATCCCCCGGGCCGGGCCGTGGGTTACTCACGGGTCGGGCATCCGCGCCGTCGAGCAGCGCCGTCCGCTGCCCCGTGCCCACGGCCGCCGCCCGTGCGCTGCCCCCGGGTTCGACACCGGAGGGAGAGGGAGAGGCAGCGGGAGCGGAGCGGAGCGGAGCGGCTGCACTGCGCACGCGTCCCCCGGCCCCTGCGATTGACTTCCTAAAGCAATTGCAGCTTTGGCACTTCCTCACGTCAAAACACACACACACACACACAGACGCGAGCGCGCGCGCGCACGCAGAGCCCGGTCCCGTGCCCTACACCGGCTGTCCGGTGTGTGCGGCCGGCACCGGCACCAGCACCCGAACCCGAACTGCATCCTGCAGCAGGTACAGGATCCTGCAGCAGCACTGTGCGTCCAGCACCTTTGTAAGCCATCACTGCACACCCCATCCTGATATCTCACACCCTGAGTCCTGTAGCAGCATCCAGCACCGGCACCCCGATGCAGGCATCCTGTGCCAGCGCAGGACACTGGAACCCCCTGCACCAGCATCCTGAACCCAGTGCCTTTCCCCAGCACTCAGCACTGTGCACCCCAAAGCGGCACGCAGCACTGACACCCAGCACCAGCATCACCCCCAGCATCGTCACCCAGACCATCTCTGTGCTATGGGGGGGCACAAGGGGGAAAACGCCCCACCTCTGCTCTCCCATTGAGGCTTTCCCCGGATGCCTGGGGAAGGGAAGGAGCGGGAGGCACCCCTGCCCTGTGGGTGCGTGGGACTGCTGGGAGCGGAGTGATTTGCCCTGAATTTCTGTGTTATGTATTTATTTATTAAAGGGGGGTGATGCATTGCTAAAGATAAAGGACGATAAAACTTGGAGAGAGAAAAGGAGGCATAAAAATTTCATGCTCTCGCCAGGCGGGGAAATGATCCCATTTTATTATTTAAAACCTCGTTAAAACCCATTTCCCTGGGAGAGAAAATGGTCGAACCGCCGCCTATCTCAATCCCTGAGACGTGCACTCTGCTACGTGGGGGGAAGCACTGAGAACGGGGCCTCCACACGTGGCTGCTGAGCTGCAAACACTGAATGTGGCCCCATCCCACGCGAGCAGCATCTGAGAGCAGAGCGCACTTCTCCTGCACGGGCATCTCCTGCCATATCAACACTTTCCTTGTTGGATTTTCCTATGTTTCCTGCTTTTCCCTCTCCAGCACGCTGCTGAACAGGAGTTTGCTCAGGGATGATGTGCCCAAGGCCCTCCATGGCCGAAGCAGGACGTGTCCTGTTGGAGCTTTCCCAGTTCTTCAGAGCAGGTTCGCTTTAGCGCTTGACCAAGCTCGGAGCCTGAAACTCCTGCAAAGCCTCTTGCGTCTGCAGGAACTGCTTTACAGCATTCAGGATTTGCAGAAATCCCACACCAACATTCGGGATTGCGACTTTGTGGGATTCTCTCGAGCCTTTGGGACGGAGGAGAAAAAAAAAAAAAAACAAAAAAAAAAAGGCGGACGGAGAAAAAATCCTCCTACCCACCCCGCTGCCACCCGGCTCCGCTCCCCGCGGGGCTCGGGGTCGCGTTGCAGTTGCGGAACCCACCCGCAGGTGCCGCCCGACTCCGCCGGCAGCGGCTCCCCGGGAGGAGGCGGCTGAGCTCGGGCTCCCCCGGCCCTGAGAGCCGTCCGCAGCCCCAGGGATGGGGCACCGCGCTGCCGTGCCCCGCCGCCCTCCGAGCGATGAGTTTCGAAGAGTGCCTAACCTGAATCTCCTTTCTTTTTCGCTTAAAGCCACCCCCCTCGTCCCTTCTCTATTGAAGTATGTGAAAAACCACTCTGCATCTTTTTTTCTAAGCTCCTTTCAAGTGCTGTAAGGCTGCGATGAGGTCTCGCTCCTCTCCCTCCCCGCGGGTGCTTCCAGACTGAGAGCGGTGCCTTCAGTGAGCTCAGATTTGCTGATTTTTGGCACTGCTGATGGAGGTCCCGTAGGACGGTGCTGGGTGAGTGAGGCGTCCTCAGCTCGGATCGCATGGGGAAAGCACAAAGCACTGCACACCCTGTTTTGCTCCGCAAGAAGAGCTCCAGGAACTCCAAGCAGGCTGCCAGGGAGCAGGAAGCCTCTTTTGATGAATAGCTGAGAGGAGTCAGCCCGTGTCAGGACTGAGATACAGCGTGGCTCCCGGTGGGTTTGCAACGCAGCATTTGATGGTGAAATCCTGTCAGCAGTTGCTCAAACCACAGCTCCAAAGCACTCTGCAATCCCAGCCTTGCTGGAACAGCAGAGGGTCACTCCCTCCTGCAGTTCCCAGCTGATGCACACACCAAGAGGCTGGCAGGTGTTGGGAGAGGATGCGTGGAGGCTGCTCAGAGAGGTTTTGCGTTCCAAAGGCCTCTTCCTGCCACTCCTACCCGGCTTTGCAGGCAGCAGTGGGAAGTTTGGGTGGAGGGACCCAAAGCGGGACCTGTGGCTGGGTTATCAAAGGACCTGAGCCCCTGCAGCCAAAGTGCATGAACCCAATAACAGGAACCGACCCATCCAGGCTCCATGATCCTTGCTGCCATTTTGAGGCAGCTCATATCTCTATTTTCTTCCCCTTTTCTGTAAAGACGTTGGAGGAGAGGATCCCACTGTCTCTCATGCACTCAGGCTCGAAGGCAAAGCAACCGCATGAGGTCCTGCAGCGTGGCTCTCCGCAGAGCAAAGTTTAAGGGGGGGCTTTTGCACCACTGGGAACAATGCAGTTATAAATTCTATCATGTTGAGGGGAAAAAAGGGGCTGACTGTTTTGATTTCCTAATGTGACAGAGTTTATGCAATCACACTGTATATCAGTGCATTCGCATTCTTCCAAATTCCTCTCTTTAAAAACTCTTTAACCCCTTTGGCCAGTTTTAGCCCAAACCAGCAGAGAGGTATGGAGCTCACATCCTACATTTGCAATCAGTTGGCTAAAGAGTGACCCTGCCAGGGCTGCAGCTGTGAGAAACACCGACCCATGCTGCCAGCCCCTATTAGACACCAGAGAATCCGCGCAGTGCTGACATCTGATTGATGTCCAAACCGTGGGAAAAACTTCCCTGGGAGTTTGTGCCCTCCCAGGCACCCAGGTCGGTCCCCCATGAGACGCCAGCCTGCTGAAAACCAGGCTGCAAATCCTGCATCTCTCCGAGCTGTTTGTTTGCTTTTTAGTGCCAAGCTACGGGGGGAGAGGGGAAGCAGCTTAGCAGAAGTCATAGCCAGGAGGGCTAGTGCTGGCGCTGAAAGCAGCACTGGGGCTGCAGCCCCAAAGCCTTCGGCACTGTGGAAGCCTCATCTTGGAAGGAATCACTGCAAATTACTGTCTCTGCTGTGGGTGTTACGAGCTGCCAGGGTTTGGGGCACCAATGCTCCTTAACAGCCATGAGCAGCCTCACCTGGGGGCCTCCATCCACACCCTTTGCTGTCAGCTCAGGAGCCCTATTTAAGCTGAGCACAGAACTCTCTGTTCTTTTTGCAGCAGTGCTGAGGCTGGTTTGCTCCCAGCTCTGCCTGTCTGTGGGCCCTGCTGAGCTCGACCCCAATGTGGAAGCTGGCTTTGTGACCTCAGCCCTATCTGGACTTTCTGGAGCTGCTCAGCACCTGCTGGGCCTGATCCTGACTCCAGGGCTGATTCATTGCTTGCCTTTTACTGGTCTGCCTCATCATTGCAAGCTTGCCTGGTGACCTTGAGGGCTCTTAGATGGACGTGGTGGTGATGCCTGGAACTGCCCTGTCCCACTGTGGGGCTGGATCCTGCCTGGTGACATCCCTTCTTGCCTCCTGGATCCTTTGGGAAGCAGCTGGCCCTTGCTGCTCCTTGACACAGTCAAGACCAAAGGAAATACTTGTGTGTAACAAACTGCCTAGGAGCTGCTTTCCACGCAGGGGATTTAACCACGCTACAGCCCTGTTCATGCAATGAAATGATGAAGGAGACAGAAGCAGGGCACAAGTCTTTTTACAGTTTACAGCTCATTTAGCTGTGGATTGTGCTGCCAGGTGTAGCAGTGGTGACACTCCTTATTACCTCCGTGGTTTTCCATCTGAGCTTCTGAGGGATGTAGGATCTTTCTCTCGAGCCCTCATCACTGTTGCAGCAATGGCTGAGCAGTCGCAATGCAGTGTGTCAGGAACAAGTCACAGAGTGTAACACAAAGACAAAACGGAGCTGGATGGATTTCTCTTTTGGCTGAAATCAAGGCAGGTGGTATCTGCACATCCATGGCCTTTCCTTGACTACAAGATGGGAAAAGCTGGGCCACATCCAGGCTGCTCTCACCCTTCTGCTCTGAGAACTCACCAGCTTTACCATCCGGGAGGAGCTGGGAGCTGCTCTGCAAGTCTTTCATCTGCGGACATGAAGGTGGTTCTGTGTGCTCTCTGAAAGTCTGCAGATGGACGGAACTGCTGGCGCAGGTATGTTGGAGAGCTGACAGGAAGCCTCTGCTCTTTGTTTGGAGGGGGAAGAACTAGATGAAGGTAACTGAAGGGAAGGCTTGAGAAGTAGAGGTCAAGTGTTTACAATGAAAGCAAAGTACTCAGCACAAGTGGGGGAAGGATTAAAACATATTCCTGGTTGTGTAACCTAGCCCAAGAATGGTATTCTGATTTTCATTCTTGTGAGGAAAGCACCTCTCCACGCTGCTCCCTCATCTCTCAATTATTTGGTAGAAGCAGTTCATTAGAAATCCACCCTGCTGAGCAGCAAACGGAGCCTTTGTGCTTTCCATTTCCTCCATCTGAGCTGGAAAGTGTTTTTCTCATGTAGTCTCTGTCATGAGCAGTAATAACAAAACCACAACTTCTGTCGCAGCTCTTTATGTGCAATTTGGATTCCTATGCAGATGCATCTAAACAAGTGTGCACGACCTGCCTGTTACATGGCAGCAGGCAAAGCAAGCGATGGCTGCTGACTCTAAGTATCATTCTGGTATTTCTGTTTTGACATAGCAAGGTCCAGGAATCATTGTCAGGAAGCAGTGCTCATGACCTTGAGGTTTCTCACGTATGCTAAGCTGACAGCTTTTATGTGCAGAACAACAGTTCTTGCATGTGTTTTTCTGGCTTAATGCTGTACAATCCCTCTTTCTATTGGATCAGGTGATACTGAAAGCTTTGATTATGGCCTGATACACATGCATGGCATGCCAGATCAAACATAAGTCATAACCATAAGATGGTTTACTTGAGTAAGACATCCTGGCCCAGCTCATGCCATGTGTAATAGATGTGGGATGAGGTAGGTACAACTTGATGCAGAACTGTTAAGGTTGGGAAAGGCCTCCAAGATCCCCAACTCATCACTGCCCACATCCCTCAGTGCCACATCTCCATGGCTCTGGGACACCCCCAGGGACAGTGACCCCCACCACCTCCCTGGGCAGCTGTGCCACTGCTCTTTCTGAGCAGAAATGTTTCCTAACATTCAACCTGACATCTCTGCAGTACATCAGTAAAAGTGACATGTAAGAACCTGCCTTAAAATGCTCAGTGCAGCGTGGGAAGCACCGCTTCTGAAGGCAAAGGGCGATTGCTTCTTCTAGATCTTGAATCAATCCCAGCTTTGTCTGCTGGGCTCCTGTGCAAGTACTCATCTCCTACAGGGCACCAAACAACTGTCAGTGCTGAGGGCCAGCTGCTATGAGCTCAAGCTGGATTTGGAGCAGCAGCCCAGTGTGAAATGCCTGCATCCCTGGGCACATCAGGAGGTAACCCTGCCCTGTGGCTTGTAGCACAGCTCCCATCTGCTGCTCCTGCGGGAAGTGGGTGTTAGGAGAAGTCTGAGGCCATCTGTCTGAGCCCTGTGGGAGCAGAGATCTCGCTGTTTTCCAGGAACTGTGCTAGGGACAGATTTAGGAGCACCCCTAGAAGGAATTCATTGAAGCGTCTGCTCTTTCAGATGCGCTCTAGGATAAGGAGGAGTGAGCTGTTTGTTCCTGCCTCGTTTCTCAGTGACACAGATACAGGCCAGGAAGCTCTTCCTCCCTTTTGGTGGAGGGAGGGGTAGTTTCCTGTTTTTATATAGAAATCAGGTTGATCTGGGATGCCTTCATGCTGCTGCTGCCCCCAATGCAAAGAATGTGTGTGTGTGGGCACCGGGTTTTGCTGCAGTTTTCCTGCTTGCTACCAATGCTAAATCCCTGTCCCTTGGAGTCTGGATGACACCCAGAGGGTTTGAAGAAGTCTGGGCTCTTGCATGCTTCAACTGGAGCAGGATGCTGCAGAGCACTTGGAAAAAAGGGGCTCTGCTTTCCAAAGGACTGTGGCAGGGCATCTGCTGGGGTGACAGCACAGCTCCATCCTGCTTCAGCCACGGCTTAACCAGCATTAGCATGCAAGGGATCTGCTCTGGGCAGGCAGGAATAAAAGTTGAGAGACGTATTTACTGCAGGCTGGGGGCAGGGAGCGCAGGCAGCCCCGCATAGCAGCCTTGCAGTCTCACTGTTGCTGTCAAGGAACTGGTGTTGAATAAGGAGAAATGGAGAGCAGGCAGCAATTTGGCTTTATTCAGTGCTTTGGTCACAATTAATAAGGAGGGAGTTGGGCAAAGATAATGTATAATTGAGTTGGCTGATAGCAGAGCTCTGTCCAGAGCAGGAATGTGTTATGTGCTGTCAAGCTATAATTAGCAACATTTTGTTCAAGTGCTTTCCCTTTCCTTGACGGATCCCAAAAAGCTTCACAAGATGCACTCGGTTCAAGTTGCCACCTCCCCTCTGGGTGCCATGAGCTGTGGGGATGGATGGCGTGGGGCTGGCAGAGGAAGAGGGATGAGGTTCTTCCTCCAGAGACGCTTACCCAGCTGGGAGCAGTGGGGTTCCTCTGCCTGGGGTACCTGTGAAATGGGTGAGCTGTGCCTGGGAGAATGCTGGAGCAGGGAGAGGCGAAGTGGCTTTCCAAAGTCATCGAGTGAGTCATGGGTAGAGCTGGAATAGAAGCCAGAAGTCAGGCTCCCAGCTGCTACACCTATGGTTATTTCTATTTATGCTCCTTGGTTCTCCTATCCATGGTTTACTGAGTGCGTTCCAAGAGTAGCTCGCCTGCCAAACTTCTTCCTCTTGAAATGGACAGATAAGATAGTGGAAGAAATCAGTTTAACTGCTGGTATGCACACAAACATACCTGAACCCTGTCCAAGTTATCAGCTAGATATATATTTTTTTAGTGCTCTTTTGGGGCAGGAGAAACGCCTCCAGTTTCAGAGTGCTGATGGCAGTTTGCTGGCAGGATATCAGATGATTTATTTCCTTTGCCTGTGGTCAAAAGAAGAAAAAATAAAATAAAAACAAACAAACAAAAAAATAGAGCAAAAAATAAGGCAATGATTTAGACATAGCAAAGCCCTGTTAAGTGACTCCAATGTAAATTCCATGAAGGCAATGGGAGAATCGTGGCTCTGGGAATTGGAGGTTTAGGCTGTAAAATAAAGTAAGACTGAGGCATAAAATAAATACTGCATTGCCCCCCAGTACGTTTTCCCAGAATGATTTGACTACTTCAGTGAAGCCCTTGAGACTTCAGCTGTAAATTGGATTGGGCCTAAGGCCGGTCTATCCCAAAAGCCCCAAACCGTGGGGTAGGCATTTGGTTCTTCACTCCTGGGGTGAGCAGAATTGGACTGCTGTGCCAACTGGCATTCAAAGAAAGGCATTGAAAGGTTAATCCAGGTAGCAGAAGTGACATGAAATCGATGTTCCATCCAATGGAACCACGGTAGTGGTGTGGTCAGCAGAGACTTGCTTGCCTGCTTTACTGCCTGTGATGTCTAAATTCACTTGAACTGCCCCCTGTATGAATCAGTAGGTGGGCTGATATCCTTGTACTCTTCCCAGCACAGCACACCACCACTTCCCCATGCTGCTTCTCTTCTTGCTGTGCTCTTCTGTTTTCTTTTCTCCTCCCTGTTTCATCCTTTATTTTTCTGTTTGCAGTGTCTGTTTTGCAATCTTGTTCTATGATTCTCTGACTTGGGGGACGATCAGAGGAAGGCATGCAGGAGCTGCTGATGCGATGCCCCACAAGGGCACAGAGGTGTCTGGGTCTGACTGAAGTTCAGGATGTGTCTATGAGCTGTTCCCTCTCATCTGTGCTGTGGAAATAGGGAGCTGCCTGATCTTTGACCAGGAGGGACTCGGCACTGCGTGGTTTTGTTTCTTCTGTTTCCCACTTTGCTGGATTCCTCCCAACCTTCTCTGAGATCTCTTTGCAGAGGGATCAGACTGGAATAATATTGGTTTGGCTCCCAGATAGCTTGCATACAGGCAGGCTATCAGTTTCTCAGAGGTGACTAACAGTGTCCCCAGGCACAAATGCTGACCTCTCCTCTTCCCCTCGTGGTGATTCCCTCAGCTCAGAGCTGATGAGTGGCGTACAACTGAGCTCTCCCTGCTGCTGCCAGTCCTGGCTCTGCACGCTGGAGTTCCAGGTCCCTTCAAGGAATTTAAGAGCTAAAATAAATAAAAACAAATCTCGAAACAGAGTTAAGAGCAATGACAACACAGCCAAGTGCTTTGTTTTGTTTAGAAGATGCATCTTTGTGCGCATCCAGTTGTGCGTTGCCAAGTTTTGGGGATCAGCAAAGGCTGACATTGTTTACTGCAAATTAAAGACCCTCTGGAGACTCTGTGTCTTGCTTTGCAGTGTAGCCTCAGGCTGGGGGAGGGAGGCAGTTGGACAGTAGCATAGAAGGAACCCTGCCCCAGTGTTGCTAACTATAGCATTAATTTCAGTCATAAATAACTTCAGTACCATGGTTACAGCACTAGCCAAGTATGATATCATTTAGTTTGGGATTAGGGAAAAATATCTTCCTAGAGGCTGTGGGTTCTAAAATAAGCAACTTTTCCAGAATGAGTGTCTCCCAAAGAGAAACTCCAGCCTGCAGTTGTAAATTAGGAGGATTACTTTGGTAAAAGTGACTGGATGTGAAGTGTCAGGAGGTAGAACAGCACAGAGAGGAGATTCTTCAAGGTTTCTCAGTGACTGACAGCCTGGCGCTCTTGGTTTTCTCAGGAAACAGCACCTTCTGAGAATGAAAGCAAGCACAGTCTTTTCCAGCCCGAGTCCTGGAATATGGAGACGTGCAGAAGCATGGCTCCTTTCAGGAATCATTGTTCTAATGATCATTAGAAAGATGGACTGGGAGATCAATGCTGACAGTTCCTACGGCTGCATGGGCAATGATAGGGTAACTGTGCAAGCAGCATCCGTGGGTCCAGTTGAACAACTGTGATATTTGTATCTGCAGATTTAAGAGCAATCAGATGCACGCACAGTTCTGCAGGACCTGGGGAGCAACAGTGAGAGGCTGTTGTGTTTAGAGAGATCCCAAATGCTTCATACCTATAGTGCTCTTATGGACTGCAGCAAGAATCTCCGACAGGACAAAGGGCTTGCATGGAGGCATAACAAGAGAAAGCTTGATGGAGAATGTCTGAATGCTGCCAAAATGGTCACAGGTTGACAATGCAGGAAATCTGGCTCTAGGGCTCCTGGATATAAAATGCTTGACCACACAACCCGAAGTGCTGATCCCATTGAAAGCTGTTTAAGAAAGTTCTGACATTAGCTCTGTATTGGTAGGCTTTATGCCAGATTAGATATTGTCTGTCTTCCCACGGCCAGCATAAATGCCACATTATGCAGTCTGGCTGAAAAATAATTGTGTGCCCAGGCCTGATCTGGATTGAATTTGTCATGCTAAATGATCCAGTGGTGCTCAAACCTGTTACAAACGACCATAAAATTGTGGTCCAAACTTCCATTCCAAATTTCATATCAAACATATGGCAAAAGAAGTTAGCCACGTGCAAATGTCTATGGTAACTGTTGGAATGCTTTCCCTCAGTAAAACACCATTAGAGAATGCTCCCCCCGCTCCCCCCATGAAAAGCAGAGGAGAAATTTGTACACAAAGGGAAAAAAAAAAAGCCTTTTGTTTCTTAAATTGACCCAGCCTTACCTCATCATGGTTATTTACAGCTTTGCTGTTTGTTCAAGTCTTCGTAGGGGAAAAGATTCAGGTCTTGTCCATTTGCAAGCTTTTGCAGCTGGATAAGCTGCAATATGTTAAACTGGCTGGCTGTTTGGGCCCTCTCTCCTGTCAGAGCTATGCACGCATCTCTACTTGGAAGCTCCTAGAAGCTGCTCTCAAGTATGGTTTAGAAATATGCATACAGTTGCATATTGCTCCTGTTGTACTACGTCTGCCAACTGTGGGGTCAGGTTGTTCCCTTTGTTTTCCAGTAATTACTATTTTTAGTTCAGTTTTCATTTGAATGCAGTGTTTTCAGATGAGCCCAAAGGTCTTCTGGCTCCGTTCTATACAGCTTCTTAGAAGACAGATGTGTCATTACAGACACACTGTACTTAGCCCCTGCCACTTCACAAAATACAAAGCTCAATTCAGTTGATTAGAGAACAACATTTTCAAGTTCTGAGAAAAGCCATCTGCATTTCGGGATGGAAGCAGAATAGCTGCAACACAAACACAATAGGGAATCATTTTACCTGCTCAGTAGAACTGGAAGATTCTAAATATCTGGGGACCATGGGGAGATGGCTGTCATGGTGTTTTTTCAGCAGCTCTGGCCACGTCAGCTTGCCAAGCATATCTTGAGGCTGACGTCCCTCCTTGATTCCATTGCGGTCTGTGAACAAACCAAAATCAAAGGCAGGAGGGAGACGGCCAGGCACTGGTCACTGCAAGTCAGTGTAGTTCCACCAAGGAGCTGGAGCAGCCCCAGCTCCATCACAGGGGACTGGGTCAGGCCACATTCCTGGAACTGCAGCTCCAGCTCGGTTCAAGCACTGAGGTTGCCAGTGGCCATCCCAGCTGCATGAGGGCAGGAGTCAAAGCCATGGAAGTCTTGTACGACCTCGCCAAGTATAAAACAAGAGGTGCAAAGATGCTAGATATGCCATGTGGTATGCTGACTACTGCTGGCTGAAAGCAATGAAGAAGGTACAAGCCACTGGGAAATCCAAATGCATCTGCTGTTCAGAAAGCATCATAGAAATCCTAATCTTTCACACATGCTAACCATCTGAGTCCTGCGGGGCTTGGGAAGGTCCTAAGTAGCACTGCCTTTGTTTTACTGAAGCCCCAAAGGGTAACCAGATAACTGAGGATTGCAGGCATCAGCTCCACTGTTAAAACTGGGACTTGGAGAGCTAGTGTTCATCATTTGCTGCTGTTGTGTACCTGTGGATCAGGTATGCTATCCAGAACCATGATTTTAGAAAGCCACAAAGGCAAGGGGGTCTCATGGTGAGGATGTCATCACAGCAGAGAAGCCCAGACAGGCGGGATGATGTCAACAACCTCTGAAAACAACCTGCGTAAAACAGAAACTGCTGCTGAATTCTACTTGTTGCTACCAAAACAGGTTCCTTGGAGTCATACCAGTATTCTACAATAAAACCTGAAGTCCACCTTCTGTTCTGCGGCATTAATGCAAGGTGGTTAAAGGCTGCAGGTGGAAATGACACTAAAGATGGGTTTATTAAACTATGGTGGGTGAAATATGGTGAGCTGCCTGCCAGAGCTGGAAAGCCAGGGGTGAATGAGTGCAAACCCGTGGACAAACTCCAGGAGCCTAGATTGTTTTTTGCCAAGCCGTGTGAACCAAACCTGCCAAGATTCACATGAAGGTCAGCCTGAGGCATAACTGGTTTAGTTCTCAGAAAGTGGAATTTGTGCATAAGTTCATGACAGCTTGTGGTAAGCAGAAACTATTCTTATCACAGGAAGCTCTGTTGGTCAGGAGCAACGAATGTGTTTGGTCCTCACAAGCCTTACATTTTGTCTGTGCTACCAGTTGGGTTTAGTTCATCGACAGGGTTCTTAACAAAAGAGGTGGAGTAAATTGGCTTGACTCTAGGCAGACAAGCCAACAAGATGTGGAAAAAAGCATGAGGATATGGTGGAGGATAAGCAGCCTGCCTTTGCCTCAGCTGGGTTCTCCTTAGATTCATTTGTACCCAGATGAAGATGACTAGCAGGAAGGTAAACTGATTTAATTTACATATTAATAAAAAAGAGGAAAGTTCAGGCTGTTTGGAAGGCTTATAGCACACAATGGAAGGTGGGTGGCAGTTTAAGTGAAACTAAAAGAATCTAATTGTGTACAAAGGAGGTTATATTCCTGCCAAAGCTCAGTTTCAGGAGCTGCTGGGAGATGCCAACTTACCTCAGTTTAGGATCCATCAAACCATTATTAGAGTTTGGCCTTAAGCACTGAGTAAGCAGCTTTAGTGGCTGTGGGAGGGAGTGATATCCTCACCATAGCAGGAATGGTGCACAGTGCATGCAAATTACTCGGAATACATTTGCTCTTCAGAGTGGATTTTGGATGGGGATGGAAAGGAAATTAATTTCTTTAGGAAATAAAGCCCAAGACATTTGTAGCTATTAAGATCCCTAAGTGATTTAAGTGAAAAATTAGCTCGTGTGCGTGCAGTAGAAACCCTGCTTTCTCAGAAAATATCTTTTGCAATGAGAGTTTTTACGTTTCTATGTTAACCATAGCTGTATCTCAAAAGAGAAGTCAGGAAGAAGATTTTGACTGTAGATGGAAATAACGTAAGTCTTAAAAACAACCAAACAAACCGAAGGAAACCAACCTGTTAGGACAGTGCTTTTAAAAGGGATTTTGTAAGGAGAGTTGAAAGAAAAGCTGCTAAGGACAGAAAATGGCTTTGTGTAAACGAGGAATCCTTTCCTTCGTGCTGCCCTTACACAACGAGGCAGGAAATCACACAGGAAGCTGCTGACGAGGAGGAAGTGGTTCTAAGGATGGCACTGGACTCTGCAACTGGGATGTCAGGCATATCTGAGCGTGTTCTTTCTACCGCTTAACACACCGCGACAGCTTCTGCTTTTTTCCTCTGCTACTGGAGGAGCAGTGTGTGTTATGGTGCACAGCTCGGGCAGCTCTGCTTGAAGCTTCCGAGGCTCAGGATGAAACGCAGCCAGGCTGTCTCGTAATCTCTTGCTTCAGGGCGTTGTTCTTACAAAACCTGTCCAGGAACTGAAACTTCTCAAACGAGACGAACTGCCTGCCAAGGCTGCACCTCCCTGAGCCCTGTTTGACTCACCCAGGTCTGGTAGGAAGAAGGCAACTCAACAGGAGGCCCGGTTATAGAAACAGGGCAAGGCGCTCGACTTCTGCATAACTCAGGGCTGCCTCTGTCGTTTGTAAGTGGTTGCAGCGAACAAGATAATCCGTGTTTATTCGGGTCCTTGGCATTGGTGTTGTTTGCCTTTTCCTATTGATGTGGTTATAGAGATTCCAAGGCCCCAGCACAACACCTCTTTGCCTCAACAGAAGCACGAGGCAGCTTCCGAGCTGTGCGTGGCTGCTGTGACTGCGTGCTGTGCATCGGTCGGGGCTGCAAACGAGAGCAGTTTCAGTTCTGGCTTGCCAAGGTTTTGAATACACTTAAAAATAACTGTGCACGCCAAAGTGTGCAGAGGCATCTACTGATTGTCTGTGTCTACCTGTACGTTTCAATACATCTGGCGTATTTTCAGTGATTCTTGCGTGGATTCTACATCCACAGCTCTTCTATGCTATAGAAAATGTAGCTGTGATTATTTTGAGGTGATTGATAGCTTTTAAGCAGTAAATGTTCAGGTCAGTAGTGGAACAAAACCAAAAAAATCTGGTTTCTGTCAGTGCCCGTAAATACATCCAAGTGGTCATTCCTAAGGTTCATTACGATGTAATAGTGGAGACAGTGACAGGACACAGGCTCTCACCTCTGTGTGACTTGTTCCTAGCAAACAGAAATTCAGGAGGCTGATTCCACAGCATTTATTTAATCAGAGCCAGCACAGCTCTAGCTGTCTGTTCACGCGTCTTAAGAAGCAGCAGCACAACAGTGCTGTCAAGTCCTGCTACAAAGCTCAGATGTGTTTTCCTGCTGAGTGTCACCCAGTCAGCAGACAGATGTTATCTGAGTCAAAGAGGGGAAAAACTCCACTGGGCTGCATGGTGCGAAGAGCTGCTTTTGGTGGCACGTGAGATGTGTGGTGTCTGTGTCTTCTGTGTGAGACGTGGCTTTGTTTCCCAACTGCTGTAGTGAAGCGAGGAGCCTAAGAGCTTGGAGAGAAAGTGCTTTCACATCACTAAGAAAATGCGATGGATGAGATGTGTAGGAATAAATAGTCACCTTTTAAATTTGCAATGTTTAAAACAATTTTCACTCTGCTGAAAAAAGAGATATATCCTTGCCTACCAAACAAGGACCACCTGCAGCTTGGCTTTTTAGCCTCAAGGTTTCTCTTTGCTGATGGAAGCAGCCTTCGTGTGTGCTAAAGCTCTTTGAATGGTTGTATATGAAGATTTAGAGCTTATCCGCTTTCTCAAGAGGAGGTCAGCCCTTGGTGTTCTTGAGATGCAAGGTAAAACAACATCGGTATTCAGGAGGGTAGAAATGAGCCAAGTGAAACTCTTGTTTTACATCACTTCAAAAGTTACCAGCAGCTCCCAGGACTAAGTTTATTCCCACAAAGTCTTTCCTGGGCTGGACAGAGGGATCCAGAGCAAGGCTCCCTGCAATGCACTGTACCCTTATGCTACAAACATGTAGCAAATGAAGTAAGGCTGAAATTCCCTCTGAGCGCTGTATCACCCTGTGAGGCCCGGGGTATTGCTGGGGGAAGCCCTGCAGCCTCAGAATTCGGCCCTGCATGAACCTTGGTTTTTCAGAAGAGCTCAGCTGCCATCTGCATGCTCACTTCAGCTGAGAACAGCTCTGAGAACAGCTCGGCTCTTCAGAGGTTGATCTGCAGAAAATCTGGTCAGCTGCATAACAAAGGAAGCTCCCCCGCACCAATTCACAGTCATTGGATCTCTAAGAAAAGCCACTTACATCTTCAGCCTTGTCCAGATCTGCTGAGGAAAGAACTCATTAAATTGATAGAATGAGAGCTCTCTCTCGTCCTCCTCCCCAGCCTGTACTTTGCCACCTGTGACACACGGCTGTTTACGTAGCAGAACCGTAGGTTTTGGGGGCAGGGATTCCTTCACAATCTGCTTCAGCTTCTTCTAGTATTGCTTAACTACTAGCAAGGCCACGGGAACGGGGCACGAGGAGAGAGCTGCAGGGATCCAAGGGATCCAAATCTGTGGCATTGCTATGGATAGGAAAAAGCCCCTTCTTGCTCAACAAATCTCAAAAAGAAAGAAAACCAACAATAGAAAACCCAGCAGCTCAGGGCCCCACGAGGGTTTGTCAGGCCGCAGGGCCTCGGGGCGGCAGCGCAGCGGGCTGGGCGCCCTCCGTACCCCTCACTGCGGTCGCCGCGTGTGTACCGCCGTCGCCATGGTTACGGCGCGACGGGGCAGCGCGGTCACGTGACGGCGA
This sequence comes from Tympanuchus pallidicinctus, assembly GCF_026119805.1. NCBI lineage: Eukaryota > Metazoa > Chordata > Aves > Galliformes > Phasianidae > Tympanuchus > Tympanuchus pallidicinctus. The sequence goes on from NW_026294722.1 coordinate 4,591,196, forward strand.
CACGGCGGCTGAGGGGCGTGATTGGCTGAGAGGCGAAAGCGAAGGAGGCGTGGCCGCAGGGGGGCGTGGCCCGGTGTTGCTAAGGGGCGGTTGCTAGGGGCAGGGGGAAAATGGCGGCGGTGGGGTTGCCCTGCTCCTGTCGCCATGCCGGTTGTCCCGGCAGAGCCGCAGTCCTCCCCCAAAGCGCTTTTTAGGCTATTTTGTTTTTTTAAAGCGAGCTTTCCACCTGCTTGGACAGGTTGTATTTTTTGACAGGCTTGTATTTAGGCGTCCCATCTTTGCTGCCTGCCTCCAGGCCTGGGAGGTCTTTCTGGGAGGCCCTGCTGTCTGTGGGCTGTTGCAGCCATCTTGTTTTTATTCCACGTGGTACGGTTGAATTCAGTTTTTTATGTTATGTACTCTTTTTTTTTTTTCTAATAGGAAAGGATGTACAGTGATTTCTCTGTGAACTGCTGCTGAGGCAGACTGCTTCATATGCCTTTATTATTATTGTTATTTTCTAAAGACAAATGCTTTCAGGAACTCCATTTTCATTTCCCAGCACCTTTCATTTCTTTTGGCTGGCCATCAGCAGCCGAGGAGGTGTCATAAAACCATGGATGGAAGCAAATGTACAGCAGCCTGTTTCACCTGAGCAGATGTAGAATTGCGCTCATTAAGGAAGTACATTTAGGCGTGAAACACAGCTCTTAAAAACTCCATAAGAGCTTCCACCAGGGACAAAGATTGCTTTGACCTTCAGAGGCTGACGTGAAGTGTGATGTTTATTAATAGTTTTAGCAAGAAAGTGTCTATGTGGGGGATGTCTTGCCTTTTATTTCGCTGATGTGAAGAACGTTCTCACCATTTCCTGACTTTCCTACTGAATAGGGCTGATGAAAAACTCCCCTACTTTTAGGTTAATGACTGCTGGCTGGTATTTGCGTCCATCAAAAGATTTCTCTGCTGCTCTGATGATGAAAGTAGCACTGTAAATGCTGCAAGACCCTGGGCTTAATCCCATTCATGGTGTTTTCCAGAAAGGGGAGGTTGCTCCAAGGTCTTTGTGGCTGTTCCATGTGTGAGAAACGTTCCCTGAAGCAGAAGGGGATTTTCTTGCACCGGGCTTTGCTCAACTTGTGGAATAAAACAGAATCCCAGAGGAAAACAGAGTGCTGTGGGGGCATTTCTGGTGCAGCACAGTGCTGTAAGCTTAAGGCTGAATGGGTCCCTGGGTGGATTTTGACCCCAGGTCCTGCTCTCTCCCCCAAATATCTGGTAGTGCTCTGGGAGGTTTCCTAATGCTTCCATGCATGTAGCTTTGAGCAGCTGTGGTGGCCATGAGCTGGCCGTGCTGCATTGTGGCCGGTTTAATGGTTGTTTGTCAGACCCATGAAATAACCAAACAAAACCACAGACAGAAGGTGGAGAAAGCTCCGCTGAAATTCTGCTCTGAAGCTCATTTCCTCCTGGTGCTGGGCATGGGAAGGTACTTCTGAAGCATATCTTTGTTTCAGGCAACATTTCCTGCCCTTTTCTACAACCTACATCTGCTTCTGTGTTTTTGCTCACAGTTTGTCACAGGTGTAACTGCTGATGCTGAGGGTTAAGCCAGTGCTCCCCTGAAAACTGTGGCTCAAAGTCATCACCAGCAAGACGAGCCTGTTGTGTTGCTGTGGCTTTCAAGTCTAAGCTTTTTTCTTCTTGTTGGGAATGCTCAGAATAACCAGGACACAAGGGATAAAGCTGGCAGGCGAAGGCCAGCCTCAGGTCTTGCTCTCAAACTTGATGGAGCCAGGGGTGGGAAGGGCTGTGGTGTGGCAGCAGGATTTGTCCTTCCCTTCCCCTGTAGCCTTCCCGCAGCCCAAAGCAGCCTGCCAGCAGAGGGAGCACAGCACATGGCCTCACCAAAATAGGAGTTCACTGAAGCAACCCAAACAAACTCAAACAATTAGCAGGATGATTATGGTCTTTAGCAGAATAAACAGAACAGTCAGAAGGCAGAAGCCTTTCGCTGGCAATGAGATCCAGCTGCAGGCTGGATGGGGACCAGGCAGTATGGCTGGCAGTGATCATGTTCCCTACAGTCACACAGGGCAGTGCTGCTGGCCAGACCCTGTCCCCTTTTTCACCCTGCTTGGTAGATCCACCTCTATTTCCTCATCAGAGTGCAACAGTTTAGGTTGGAGCTTCCTCTCCCACGGCACAGCACGAGAAGGGCGTGCGAGCAACGGGCAGAGTACTGCTCCCAAGCTGCTGTGGTGTCATGCTTGCACATGCTCTGGCCATGTTTGGTTTTGGGGCAGAAATAGAGGAATTTGGGGCTTGTCTGTGAGCAGGGCAGTTCCTGCGGCCAGCAGACTGAGCTCAGCATGGGAAGGTGGAAGTTGATTTGGCTTTCTTAAAGAGAATGAGAAATAAAGCTTAACGGGAACTGAAGGGCTTCCCAGGGCCTTTATTGTCTGTGGGTTCTGTTCTCAGTGGGCTTTTCCAACAGCTTGGGCTGCTGCAGTTCTGTGCACAGAAAGCCAGGGGAAGTACGGCTGCACTGCTCGGTGGGCAGCATGGCAGCAAGCATTCAGCTCTGTGTTTTGTGGAGGCACATCAGCACAACCATGATGTAGCCAGGATCTGAATTTAGCACCATTCCTTTTTGTAACAGGTTGGTCATTAGGAGGAGCTCAGTGTTTGCAGGGTATTTCCATGAGAGCTCGGCAGCCCTTGAAAATACAATGTGCTGCTTTCATTGTGGATTAAAAATGTAGTATCTAGCTGAGCCTTGGTAGTTTAGTTTTTAACAGGGATTTAAGCATTTTAAATCCTTTCAAAGCTGTAAGTAAGAATCATAATTTAAACTCTTGCAGACAGATGTCATAGTAAAAAGATGAGGACTATTTAAAAGGCTGCCTGCCTGCCTGTCCGTCTATCTATCACCTCCTAATCTGCCTGACACGTGCAATTGCCTTTCTCTTTCAAAACACTGCTCTGCTGAGGCGCATACAGCATGACCTGAGCTCGCCCAGGGCAACCCCACTGCAAAGGTGCAGCCCCTCAGCACATCCTGCACATTGCATGGGGAAAGCTGTTTGGTCGAGGCGCTATTCCCTCTGCAATGAGTGGCAGAAAAGATGGTGTTTAACTCGCCACCAGATTGAGTTTTTCCCCTACTTCTGACATTTGCAGAAACTCAAGCATCTTTTGGAAGCGAGCAACATAAAATGATGACATCTTTGGTTTTTTTTTTTTAGGTGAACCAATAGTATTTTGCCATCACTGCCCCATTGTAAAGAATTAAATGATGCTCAGCCAAATCAGCGTCTTACTTGGTCAAACATTTCCAGCTGTCCTTCGCTGGCTGGCAGCGCTTGCCTTGTATGGGAGCCACAGCTTCCATAGAAACCCGCTGCCTCCTTGCAGATGTTTGGGGCAGCAGAAGGGATGGGGCTGGCACACATGCAGCTAATTTGGGCATTGCAGGGAGGTCAAAGGCAAAGAATGATGTGGGAATGGCACATCTGATTTCCAAAGCTGGATTTAAAAGAGTGAAAAAAGATGTGGTTGGGTTTACTTGTCTGAAGAACTTTAGGGAAATGATTTTAAAGGAGTTTTTGTAGATAAATGAGCGGGGCTGCATTCTGTCCTAAGGAAGGCGTCCTGGAGCTGAGTGCTGAAATGCACTTCATGTCAGCAGTGGTTTCAAGGAGAGCCTGAGTTTCCCTGGTGTGTGTAATGCGGGACTGGGGAGCCAGGCTGAGAAAATTTGTTACAGGAATTCCTGAGGCTCCATGAGCTCCTGAGCTGCCATGGCCAGAAGAGCATTTCCAGTGACGAGTCTGGTGGCTGTCTGAAAGGAGAGATGGAAATGCCCTTTGACTTCAGCTTATCATAATGGAGCAGAAGGAGTCATGTAAATGTGGTGCAGGAGTAAGAAGGATCATAAAATTGTTAAGGTTGGAAAAGTCCACTAAGATCATCAAGTCCAACCACCAACCCATTCCCACTGTGCCCACTCTGCCAAGGGAAGTGGGACATCCTTCACCTCCCAGTAACTCAAGGGTTGGGGCTGATGGCCTTGCAGGAGGCTCTTTTCATCCATCACATGTTCTGGGCTTATCATAACAACAGCTCTGTAGGGAGAACATGCTGAGAAAATAGCATGTTTTCTCTTGGCCTTAAGGTGTCAAAAGTTTGGAAAGGGCAAGATCCACTGCGCGCATGTCTTGTGTTAGTGAGAGCGTCAGAGAAAGGAGAGCAGTGGTTGCTGGCCAGTCTTTGCTGCTGCCTCCCTGCTGCGCTCCCAGCACTGTCATGTTGGCTGACTGGTTCTGGGGCATCGGGAGGGTTAACCAGAGCTCAGTCGAGTGCTTTGGTAGAGAGGGAGGGCACCATTTGTTACTGCAGAGATTGGAAACTCCCTGATGTGATTATAACGTGTAGTGATGGAGGCTATTTTTATTATATGTTGTGAATATTTCCTTGTATGGCATCACAAGGAGCTTGCTTGTGACTTGTAGCTCTGTTGAAAGGTCTAGCAACGAAGTTCCCAATGTCTTTGGCATTCCCAAGCCAATGCTGTATGCGGCAGCATTAATTAGCTTTAGGGAGCAATGCATAATAACGAGGAGATAATGAGAAAGACCTCTGCACTTTGCAAGGGGGAGAGAGCGGAGTGTCAGAGCCTGCTCTGCGTCGTAGGACCTCTGCCCAGAGGAGAAATCCCCACTGAAGTGGGAGGAAACTCTTATTTCTTGTTAGCAATCCAGACTGCCGCTCGGCAAATCCCCTTGCCAATGGAGCTGCAGATATGTAGCTGTTAACGGGTTGAAATGGCATGAAAGAGGAAGTCAACCTTTTGCACAGTTTCCTCTTGGAAAGTGAGTGCTGCTTCTAATTATAGCGATTGCAGTTTCTCAGATGCTCTCTCAGGGACCTGAATGCTGGGATTGGGGAGCAGCAGCTGGAAACACAGGCATGATTCTGATCCTCCTCTCCATTGATTCACGTTATTTATCTGAAAAAGGTATGGAGAGAAACTGTTTCCTATGATACCAGCATGCTTGTTCTCCCCGTGCCAGCCCTGGCGTTGAGAGTGATCATATCCCTGATACACATCAGTCCAGATTGCAGAAACTCACCTAAGCTGGGCTTGCTTTTCAGAGAAGCTCCAATAGTCTCTTTTTTCTCATTTTCCTCCAGCTTTTCGCTGCTCTGGCTTTCTTTTGAGGTGATGGGTTAGGAGTGCCATACCAATGCTTTTGTCTCCAGGCCAGACCCTGCTGCAGAAGAGCTGATGCCCATGGATGAGTGGTGCCTGCCACCTTCTGGTCGATTTTCCAGCACCACCCACAGCCTGGGCAGCAGTGCAGGGGCAAAATGCTGGGGGTACAATGCCCGGTGTGCCATGAACACTGTCCTCCTTACTCCAGTCTGCTGGAAGGGAGGAGAGGTGGCTCCTCCTGATCCTGGAGATCAGGGAGGGCGCCACGGGAGGATCTCAGTCCAAGTGGTTCTGTTCCTTACAGGGTTTCTACTCTTGAAAGCTTGGTGATGGAGCTGCTGTCCCACATCACAGCAGCCTGTTCTGGCTCTGCTCTGAGATCCCACTTGTCCCCTTCCCTGACATCAGGGCTGGAGATGCTGAGAAACTTCAGTTTGTGCTGCACTTTATTATGCTGAGCACTTCACTGCCCTGAGCATCCTTGCAGCACTGTGGTGGACTGTGGGCCTGAGGTTCCCCCCAGTTTACAGAGGGAGGGCTGAAGCTCACCTCTGTCCCATCTGAAGTGTGTGAGTTAGAAATCTCATGGTTTGGGGACTTGGTTTTCCTGTGTGACCAAGAGAAAAGATGAGCATCTCCTGGTGATGGTCTAGACCGGTAGCTGTGGTCCACCTCTGAGCCCTGCTCTGCACGTGCCCTGTTTTTGGCCACCATTATCCCACTTGGTGCAGAAGAGCTGGGTTGCTGCTAGAGGCTCATTTGCTGCAGGAGTTCAGAGCTGTGGCTCTGGGCAATCTCAATGCATCTACACTCAAATACCATCTCTATGGTGATGACTCAGAGGCATGCATCCTTACGCCGGGCTCTCCTCTCCCTGTCCAAATTCATATCTCAGAGGAGCTCTGACATCTTGTGAATGTCTCACCACCAGCTCCAGCACAACACAGAAACAGAACTTTTAACCTCTCAGTCTCAGCTCTGTGCTGAGCTCAGCAACGCCAGGACACTGCTCCTTTGCCAGCATTTGAGTGCTGTCTTCATCTCCTGCCTCTTCCTGTGTCTTCATATCCAGGCCACCTAACAGCTTGCCTAACCCCACAGAGACACAGCTTTTCCTGAAGTTAGAACTCCCACTTGCTCTTTCATCACATCCTTCTCCTCTTGAAGCAATATCCTTTTCTTGGCCTCACCAAATTTGCTGTTGGCCAGCTTGTATCCACTCAGATGCTACCTTAGGGGCTGCTTTCCCATATCTATTGCTTCTCCTCTCTGACTCTCTGTATCCCCCTGACCACAGCCACTTCTGCCTCCTGCATCCCATGAGTGCCTTTGGTTCTTCAAGGCGACACCCCTGCTCAGCCCAAGAGCTTTTGTCCTGCCCAAATGCTTCTTGCTCATTTTATCTCATAATTATACACTTTTGGGATTGGAGGAAGCTTTCCTTGTCTTGCCAGCCTTAGAAGAACAGAATCCCCTTGGAGATGTTCAAGATGATGGATATGGACCTGGGCAGCCCTGCTGGAGCAGCGGTAGGACCAGATGCATTCATCAGAGATGCCTCCATGCCCAGTCATCCTGGGATTCTGGGATTTGAGAATTCCATGAACAGGCTGCTGACATTAGAGCCAAGATCCTAGGGAATGTGCATAAATGGGAAAGCATCTTGCTTGGAAGTGGGGAGGAGTCTGGTGGCTCCTGTCTTGTCCAGGGCTTGACTCCAAGACTGCCCAGTTGGCACCTGGCACAGGCAGGGGGATGCAGAGCTGTCATGGATCACTGGCTGCATCAGCATCACTTGAGGCATGTGAGCAAATGGTTTGGATTTCAAGTGCAAATGAGCAGCCCTGGCCCTAAATGCAGGGAACGCAGCTTTTTCTCACTGTTGTGAAAGGGCAACTACCCCAGAAGGCTAAACAGGCTGCAGCATGGGGGCTGGCAGTGGGAAACTGCTTCTGCAAAGCAAGCAGGGGGTAAAGCTGTGAGCTGAATGAGGCTGGGAAGACGGTTCCTGCCCTGGGGTCTGTGCTGTCAGCACGTGAAGGCTTTACCTTGCTGCACTGCTGGGCACTAATAAAGAGCTGGAGGGCCAGAGCTGGCTGCAGTCACGGGTTTGGTGCTGAGGAGAGTTTTTGCAGCAGGGTGATGTGTGCTGTGTGTGCTGCAGGATGGCTCGGGGCTGAGGCTGCAAATGAGACAGAACCAGGACAGATCTGCTGGGGTGTCCCAGAAAGGTGATGGCAGAACCCGTCTCTGCTGTGGTCCTGGTGGCTGAGAGCATTCATTTAGGCAACAGTAGAGAGCTGTGAAGGGCGTGCTGAGATCTGCAGTGCCTCTGTTCAAAAGCAAAGGCAGCTCTCTTCCTGTTCTGTTACTGATCCAAGGCTGTAGCCTTAGCTCTGCTCACACAGAAGGATGAAAGCTGCTCCTTTTTCTCCCCTGGATGGAGCGAGGCAGGTGTGTGTCAGCAGAGTTATGTAGAGATGTGCAGAGCTTCTTGCCAAATCAGCTCCTGCTGCTGCCTTGTGCCAGGGCTGCTGAGCATCCCCATGTGCCAGTGCTGAGGGATTTCTCCAGTTGCTCTACCCTGGGTGGGTTTCAGCTCTGGCACAGCAAAAGCAGTCCCATGTGTTTGTCTTTCCTGGGAATTTGCTGGATGGTTGTAGTCTGCCCTGGGTTAAATATATCCACTGGGCCCCGGGCAGCTCACTGTGCCACACATAGCACTGTTCAGTTGCTGGGAGACACAAATCAGTGATGCAATCCCAGTTTTGGAGAACTGTGGGCCACGTGGTGCCCCTCCAGATGTCAGTGAAAGAGCTGGATTGGAAATCCTCGAATGGTCCCTTCTGGGCTCGGTGCTGCTGATGCTCCTGGGGCTGCCCATGCCCGAGATGAACACCAGGCACTGCAATCAAATCCAGCACATGGAATGATTGTGTCTTTGCACATTTTTCTCCTCTCCTCCAAAGAGCCCCCAGCCACCCTTAGGTAAAGCAGAGCTGTGCTAATGGGCTCTCCTTTCTCTCACAGTCTGTCAGAGTTCTTCCCTCACCTGTGAAAATAGCAGGGAGGTTTTTGCTAATGTCTTCTGACTTCTAATGCACAAATTGCTGCAGGATTTTACTTAGCATTAGCACCTCATCCGCAGATGTGAGCTCTTAGTAGGGAATATTCATCAGTCACAAGAACAAGTTCTGATGCTCGGGGCATTGGAGTGAGTCAAAGATGACCCAGCTCTTCAAACACATAGCAAATTTAATATTAATAAAAAAGCAAAGTTCCTTGTTAAGCATGACATTATCTTCTGGGAAAGGGCACTGTGATCTGCAGACTGGTGCTGTCTTGTGCTGAATGCAAAGGCAAAGCAACAGGACGGCTGGGAGCATCACGCTCCTGCTGGTCCCCTTGCTCTGTCCATTGTCAGAGCCAGGGCTGGATATGGATGTGGAGAGCAGCTCCTTGGCCATGATGTTATTGGGCAAACAAACAGGGAAGTTTTTTCCAAAGTCAGGAGCCACACCAGGTATGGAGGAGGGCTGGGATGCAGCTTGGTTTTTGGGAAGGATGGGAGATGCTGCCCAGCCATAGGGGGTTGAGCACAATCCATCCATCCCATCTGTGCAGCACTGGGGATGGTGCAGGCTCATGCTGCGTGGGGGAAACCCCAGAGCTGAGGGAGACTCACAGAGGTCAGAAGGTGCCTGTGGAGAGGCCAGGCCTGTGGATGCAGGGTATGGGGACCACAGTTCTGCTATGCCAGGGGTCCGAGGCTCAGCCCTTCTGATCTTACCCTGCTGACAAATGAAGGTCTTGTTGTTTCCACTGAAATTAATCCTGATGGGAATCTGTTTTCTGATGCAACGCTCTGCAGCAGATTTCTTTTTTACCCTCATCCCTCTGCTTATTTCGGCTTGAAAAATAAACGGGAGCAAAAAAGCAAGAGGTGGTAAAAATCCCAAGGAGTTGCAGGAAGAGCGAAGAGCTCCTGTCTGCCTGCAGGGACCGCAGCACCACGGCTGTGCGGGGCGCTGACTCAGCTGCTGTGCCTCCGTGGTGAGAGTGCAGGGCAAGGCTGAACAGGGCTGCTCATAGCTTGGCTCGGAACGACGCTCGCAATAACAAACATCTGAGCTCGAATTCTCAGCTGATGGTATCTCTAAACGGAAGGGAACGCATGGGATGGGAAATGATGGCAAACGGCCAAAAGGAGCGAGGAGTTACCACTGCTCTGCTGGGGCTGTCAGACAGGATAGGACCAGGACGGGACCGGGAGTGTGCTGAGGTGACAGCATTGGTGCCACTGCGGTGCCAGTGGGCGTTGCAAGGTGATGCTGGACCCTGCTTTGTTCTTCAGCCTCTTGTGCTGGAAGACGTGGCAACATCAGAGGGCCAGTGACTTGGGACAGCTTTGTCAAGCTGTGACAGTCTTTATGCTGGTCTGGCCTTGGGTTGCTTTGATTTGCTGCTGCTTTTCTCGCTGCTGCACCTTTGGCATTGGGTCCATCTCTCCCCAGTGCAGCATCACCCCTGCGTGGTGAAGTTGGTGTTTGAGAGGGGGTTTTTGTGCTCATCATCTTGGGAATAACAGGGCAGAGTTGAGCAAAGAGCAGTTTCCTTGTTCAGAGGCTGGGCTAAAAATATTCAGGGAAAAATTCATTTGGGATTGAGCTGAGATCTGAAATATTTGCTGTGTTCTGAGCTTTTCAGACCGCTGAATGGAGAAGAAATGTTCTTAATTCACAGCAGCTTCCAGCTCTCCTAAGGATGTGTCTCGTTGCACTCAAAGGGTGACAGTGGCTCTTTTTCTCCCTGTTTCTGTTAAATGAATTTTTTAATCAATTTTTTATTTTATTTTTTTAAACGAGAAGGAACACTTCAGAACAAATGTGCTTCAATGCCATGTTTGGCTGCGTCCACACAGGAGGTTTATTTTAGCAACTCTGGGGGCCAAGTTGTGCTGGCTGGCATAGAGTCACCCCTGGATGGTGCAAGACACCGGGGTCCCTTCATCCCCACCCAGGGCAAAGGAGGAGGTGCTAACAACGTCCCTTTTATTGTCACTGTTGCTTCACTGTTGCTTCAGCAGCCCGTTGTGTGCTTGTTGGGATGCTGGGCTGGGTGATGCTGAGATGGCTGGTGCCAAGCCAGTATCTCAGTGCCTCTTTGGCTGGTGTGTGGCCTCTGGGGTGAAGAGTGGGTTCTCCCATTTCTAAAGGGAAACTGAGCGCTCTGGGACTGTCTGTGCTGTCTGGGGACATCAGCCCAGCTCCTCTGCAGTGCTGCTGGGAATCCACAGGAGGCACTGTGCTCCCATTGCAGAAACCTGCAGCCAATTGCAGGGTTTTGTCTCTTTGAAAAGATGGAGTTGTGCTGAGCATGGCATGGAAAAAGGAGCTGGTGGCTGCAGAGCAGGGCAGCTTCATCACCGTCACCAAACCCATGGCTTCGTGCTTTCCCCAGGCTCTTCATCCTCTGCAGAGCTCCCTTGATCCAGATCAGAAGCACCAAGGGGAAGAATCAAATGCAATCTCTGCATGAGCACTGAGGTGCAAGGAGTAATGCAGGCTGGGTGCATGCCCTCAGCATGCTCAGGTTGGGTACCTGCAGCCCCCAGAGCAGTGAGTGCAATGACAGAGAAGGCCCACCTATATCTCCTTGCTCCACTCTTTAATTTCCTGCAGCAGAGTAAACCGTGGCTTCAATGGAAAGACTTGCACAGCAGGCATGCCTCTATTGAAACCCAGTTATTCCTGGGAAGCACTGCGAGTTGTCCTTGGGATGTCAGCCTTGGTGGGGTGCATTGAATAGACCCATTCATACACAAACACAGACCTCCTAAATACAACTCCATCCACCAAGATTCCTGATGAAATGAGCTCAACAAAGCAGCAGAGCACACAAGAGATAATGGAATGACTGCAAAAAAACTGGCTGTGTATTGGAATGTTAATTCAGTTTGGACAAGGAGGTGTCAAGGAGGAAAAGGGGAGAGGCTGAGGCTGGCTGGTGTGGGGATGCTGAGGCTGGTGGGTGCTGCTGACCTGCTGCTGGAGCTCATCTTGCACTTTGCACAAACTCATGGCACCTTACATTCGGCCTCCCAACACCAAAAGCTGGCTGCCATCTCCACACCAGAGCTCCCAGCACACGCTGACCTGGTGAGCTGGGATGGGGCTCCCAGGGCATTGGGCGCAGCGCTAACTCCCCGTGGGGCTGTCATTACAAACCGATGAGGTATCAGTGTTATGGTTTTGTTTAGCTAAAAAAGCCTTCAGTGAGATGCTGAATAAGTATTAAAAGATCTTTTTTTTTTTTTTTTTTTTCCCTTTCTCTCTCTTCTTTTTTTTCCCTTTTACTAACACAGAGAAAATTGAAACCAGCTGGCAGGGCTGGTCGTTCCAGCCAACTGCAGCAGCCCTGGGGATTCCCCTCATGCTGGTGCTGCAGGGAGGGGAAATTGGGGTAAGCCAGGTGACTGGGGCTGCATCCTGCCTGCTGGGGGGAGGAGGTTTTGCTTCCTCCTGCCCTGCCTTTAAGCCATCCATCACCTACAGCAAGCAGTGTGTGAGGTGATTTGCCTGCCTGGGGATGAGTCTCTGCCCAAATGGGAAAGCTGGAGGAACTGGACCAAAGGAAGGAGGAGAGATGCTGGAAAGATGCATTTTGGTGTGTGGATACTGCTTGCCTCACACTGACACTGTGAGTTGTCCTGAAATATGTTTGTTTCCTAAGCACAAGCTCCATCCGGAGTGATTGCTTCTTGGCTGTAGCTATTGTGTTGCACAAAATAATAAATCTCCATTAATTAGGTACAAAATGAGAGCAGCAGAGGCAATACCCCGGGTAAGAAGCCACGTTTCACTGCTGCTAGCACTGCCCATGTGCCGTTTGAGCGTTCTGCACACAAATCCTGGGCTTTTCTTGCCACCCTGCAACCTTGCCTCAAAGCACTGGAACCAATTGCACCGAAACTTTTGGAGCAAGCCTTTTGCTCTCCTCTTGCTGCCATCTCAGCCCATAGTGGCTTCAGCTGTCACCGCAGCACCCCTGCCTGCTCCACCAGGCACCGCTTGGTTCAAATTAACTCTGCCAGCAATGCTCTGCCCTGTTTTCTTCTGGCTCCAGCAACCTCGGGGCTGCTCAGCACTTGTGTGGCCATTCCCCCTCCGTGCCTTTGGGACAGATGGAATGAAGATTGGTCTAGGGCAAAGTTGGCAGCCTGGGAGATCGGTTTTGGATCCGAGAGGGATGGGCATCCCTTGTGAAGCTCTGCAAGGCCTCAGCTTTCATTGCTGGAAACCGTGAGTGTGGGCTGGAAGATGTGCCAGGGAGCCCCGGGCACATGTGGGACCAGGGGGGAGCATCCAGAGCAGGCTGCAAGCAGTTTCAGCAGTTATCTAGCAAATTCTGCCAGGACGCAGGGCATAGTGTGGGAATGGGAATACAATACACTTCCATAGGGATTTTAGGAAGTTCCTGAGGTGCACTGGTGAGTGGATGCCACACTGGCTGCTTGCCGGTCCTGCAGAGCACTGTGCCTAGTACCTATCCCTGAATCCACACAGCCTCGAAGAGAGCAGGCTCAAGAGATGTATTGGAATCCTTTGGCTGGAGAACCAGCAGCAGTCTTTCATGTGGAGTTGCCAGGCCCCTGGAGAAGCCACATCAGGAGCATCCCTGCCTTTGTGCTGCTGTGGATGCGAGTGGGCTGGGATGACCTTTCAGATCACTTTGCTCACACTGTGAAATCAATGCTCCTGAAAATGAAGGCTGGAGGAGAGCTGGGTCTGTGCCTGGGTTTGAGAGAATTTCCTTCCAAGATGATGTCGCAGGGGAAAGCGTGCCGGGCTGAGGCACTGGCGTATTTCTAGATTTCTCCTGGGTTTAGGCAACTCATGGATATTGGCTGTCATGCAACAGAGTGGGTGCATCATAGCTCTGCTCTGCAGGGAGCACAGCATAGAGATCCATGGTGAGGATTAACGGTGTCTGCTCTCTGGGGTGGCTCCAGAGGGTGAGAAATGTACAGCCAGGCACAGCACAAAGCCCACAGGAACAGAGTGATCTCATGCATTTCCATCTTCTTTTCATCAGCAATCAGTGCTGGGAGCACTGTGATGAACTTTCCGGTGTCAATCTGACACGCTTCAGGAGCAATGATTTCAGGATGACTTTTTCCCTCCTCACCCCTCCCCCCAAAAAAACAACAACAAAACAACCCAAAAGCTTTGCTTTGAATGTGCTGGGTCAGCACTTAGGCTGCTGCTGGGTTGGGTGGTTTTTTTTTTCACTTTGTGCTTCTCCCCTCATTAAATCCTGCCCTCTGTGGCAGTGTGTGAGCTCAGGCACTTTGACACACTCGGTCCCTGCCAGCTCCTGCCACTGAGCCCTGTAATGATTGATTGCTGTATGAAAGGGGCTGCAGATGCTGTGGTTATGCAGAACAACAGGGGGCTGCTTGCTGCTGCCCGGGAAGATGCTATCTGCCTGAGATTCGCCTTGGATAAAGCCCCAGAAGGCCTCCTCTTCAAGTTGCACAACCAGTTGAGGCCACCCTGGATTTGGCCGTTCCTTGGCACAAGCACTAAATGGAAGCAAACATTTTAACAAGACTCTTCTGACGGGCAGTTTGAGCAGGAAAGTCCTGGGGCTGCAGAATGTGTGGGGGCTGCCCTAATGCAGGGAGGGGAGTTTGGGTTAGGGTTTGGGTCTGGGGGGGGCCAGAATTCTGGCCAAATTGATGGAACCATGGATAACCCTGAGATGCAGAGATGCTCTGAGGGGCTGCATCTATCATTATTCACCTTCTCTGTTTGCAGCTGCTTTTTTTTCCCCTCTTTGTGGGAATTGACCGAGGTACAGCTTTCCAGTCTGGAGCCTCTTATCTACATGCAGATGGTTTGGGTAAGGAGCTTCCCAGAAGGATGGGAGCCCATCTGCCCCCTCCTAAACACACAAATACATGAACAAAGCCATTGCAAAGCAGCCCTGCCCACACGTGCAGAGACAACACGTCCATCGGGTCGCTCCTGCTGTACGCAGCCTCTCTCTGCTGCTTTCTCCTCCAGTCTGCAGTACGTGGAAAAGCCTCATGCTGGCATTTGGTGAGATGGTGCCCATCCATCAGCCGCTGCCACCTTGCTCAGAGCCGTGTCTCAGCCCAGGGAATCAATCCTGCCTAATGTATAAATATTAGATCTGGAGTCTCAGCTGCAGAGGAGAAAGTGGAGCTGTCAGATAAGCTGCAATTAGTGCATTTATCTGCTTTATTTTCCTGTCGTTTCCCCAAACTCCTTTTGCCTGTCTGCTCCTAATACATTATTAAATCTGCTCTAAGTGTTGATTAAAGAAGCTGAAATCCCAGATGTTTGTTACCTAACATTGCTGAGATGCACTTTCAAACTACCTTATGCAAATTGTAGGTTTTGGTCCATGGTGGTTTTTGTTGTTTGTTTTTTTTTTTCCCCACAGATTTCCCACCCTTTCTACGTACATTCAAGCCAAAGAAATGTGTTTTCAGCAAAGGTTCTATGCTGTGCTTTGCTCACAGACGTGCCTGGCTTTCAGGTGGCACCAGGTCCCTGTGCAGGGAGCACACAGCTCTGCCAGCTCAGCCTCCTGTTGTGGAGATACATTCACCGAGGGCTCCAGCATCTCTTTAAGCAAAATGCTTCAAAAAGAGTAGATCTGTTACCATTGCTCATGCAAGAGTAAACACAGCAATCAACTGCAGCTCCAGACTAACTCCTTTCCTTTGCAGTTTGGATGTTTAGAAGTAATTTTGGGAGTAATCACTGCAAATGGAAGCATGGAAGTAAATGCCTGCAATAAAACATTGCGGGGGTGACTGTTACCCTAATGATATTTCCAGCAAACACTGCTGAAATATGTTTTCTTCTCTGAAATTTGCAACAGAGCTTTAACGTTCTGAGTGTTAAATGGGGTAAATACCAACCAGGATGGTACTGAGATGATTTTTCTTTGCTATAGCAAAGATGAGGCATGTTCTGTCCTTCCTCCTGTCCAGGAGCATGGCATTATTCTCTGCTTCCCAGTTTGCTCACGCTTTATGTCACGCTGTGGATCCCCTTTCCATTAACCCAGTATAAATAATTGCTATCTTCTTTCACGGAGCAAACACAAACTTTGCAAACTGGCAACAGCCTTACAGCAGAAAGCTGCTGGCCAGATTCCAGTGGCCTTTTCTAGTTGTTTTATTTTTTTTTATTCTTTTCCAGATGGGTTCATCTCTTATTCCTTGTGAATAATTTATCCGGGCACGCCTGGAAATGTTCTCTCAAGAAATTATGGCTGTCTTCAAATCCCTGTGGCAGCGCTGCCTGGGGGTGGCAGGGAGCGATCCCTTCTGTCCCCACTGAGCTCCCCTGGGGGGTGGGTTGGGAAGAGGTGGGCATGGGGAGGAGGGTCATGGTTAACTTCAGCCTCTGCATTTCTGGAGCTGCACTCAGTGCAGTGTAGGGAGCCAAGCGGACGGGCTGCCCCTGCGTCGCTTTGATGGATGGTTGCACTTTAGGTGCTGCTGTTTGCAAATGGAGCCTGCGGTGGCAAGGTCTTGCCAGCCAAGTGCTTCTCGTTATTCAGCATTTGCAAACCAAAGTGGGATGGATGGAGGAGCAGTGCCAATCGTTGCTCCCGTAATCGCGTCTCTCCATCTGGCAAAACCTGTCAGAAGGGAACAGAGGCCAGAAGGAAGAACTCGCCTCACTTGCAATCAAAGTGCCTGAAATTCCAAGGCCCTTTGAGCTATAGGGGGAAAATTTGGGGGAGCTCAGCTGTACGCTCGCTGCTCCTGCTGGGAATGCAGCCAGGCTCTTTGCTCCGTCAGATCTCTATTGATCTTCCACTGCTTCACAGAGCTAGAGCAGTGGGCATGGTGGAATAGGCTGATGATTGATGGGCTGACGGTTGGGCTTGATGAGCTCAGTGGTCTTTTCGAACCTTAATGACTCTACAGTTCTCTATGTTCTCTTGTTTCACAGCCTGTGCAGCGCTTTTCCCCCTGTTTGGCATTGGACAGCCAAGGACAGAAGTCTAAAAGCAGGCAGGTTATTCTCCAAATGCACCACAAAACAACAGCAACAACGAGGTATGCTTTTGTTTTTAAAGCAATTTTTACTAGGTAGTTGGTTTGCAGCCAGCAGCCTAATGCATCACTGAATTTAGCTCTGTCTGCTCTGCAGTGCAGTTACCCAAGAAATCAATGGCCTGACATACTTTCCTTTGCTAGAAAATACACTTTTGCTTGAGTGGGTGTGAAAACCAAGAGCTCGCCAAAACCTGCTTGGTACTGAAGAAAATTTCCCCTTCCATGGCCAGCATCAAAGGCGGCCTCAGGACAAAGGCTTCGCCCTGCTACTCATGTTCTGCTTTCAGGGGCTGTGCAGCTTTCAATGCCTACTGGTGGGCAGTTTAGCAGAGGGAAATGTCTGCTATTCTCTGACTAAACACAACCCTATTCTGGTGTGAATTTGCAGTCCAGGTGGATTTTCTGGCTTTCTCTGTTCATGGCAATCATTCATAAAGCGTCAGAAAAGCTCTGTTGCAAAGCCCAGGCTGAGCATTTGTGTCCACGCGCTGGAGAATGCTGTGCTCCATTATAAACCCTTCTGGGAGAGAGGTGTGCAAACCTCCCCACTCCTCTGCTAAATCTCAGCCTCACTGGGAAAGCCGGAATTTAAATATAACTCCTGACTTCATAGCAGGATCCTGCAGTTGGCCAATTGTTTAATACTTGGAGAACAGCCACCATAAAAAATAACAGAACAAAAGTCACAAAAACAGCCTCTGGATCAGCCTCCTTCCTGCCCATGTTCTGACACTGGAGGCGATTTCCAGGAATGCCCAAGCTGGAAGCAAACCTGCTGCCCTCAGGGATGGAGCTGTGATGAGATGAGCCAGTGACAGATGGGTGCCACCACTGTGCAGTGCCTTGTCCCCCTGCCACGCTCTGCTGCTGTCATTTCCCCCACAGCGTGAGGTTCTTGGGATCCCCTTTCTTGTTGGCTTATAAGGTTATAGGATCATAAAATCACAGAACTATTAAGGTTGGAAAAGATGTCTAAGGTCATAGAGTTCAACCCCAATCAATCCCCACCATGCCCACTGAGCCAGGAGGGCAGAGGGAGCAGAGCCATGTGCAAAACTCCAGAAGAGAAGCACAAAACCCAGTGGCCATACTCTTGAGGTGGCCCATTTCTCCCATGCCCAGAGCCCCTGAAGCAAACCCTTTACCCACCCCAAAAGAGAAGTGCACTGATTGTATCACAGGGCTGTGGCTTTCCTGCCTGCAACAAGGGTTTGCACAGGGGTTAAGGACTGATGAAGAGATCAGCTCAGCTGAGTGCCAGGTGTGGGAGTGGGGATACACAAGGGAAAGTGATGCTTCAGAGCACTGTGCTGGGCAGCAGCTCTCCGAGCTGAGATTTCCTATGTTTCCAAAGTTTTGGTGAATTGGTTCTCACTGTAAGGAAGGTATTGGTTTTCACAGGAATCCTAGGGGCTCAGCTGCCACCTTGCCTCCTTGCAACAGCATTTCTTCTTTCCTTTGCAAACAAAGTGCCGTATCAAACCGGCTGGTGCTGTTTAGAACAACTTCTGGCTCTGCAGGTGGCTGCCGAGTGCTGGCCTTGCTCAAAGCTTCCCTCTGCTCTGCCCAGGTGGCCGTGACCTGGAGAAGCCAAAAGCCTGCTCCTGTCCTCCCCTGAGACGCGCTGGTTGTGCAGCTGGGAGTTCTCTAAAGGATTTCACAGCAGCTGAGCTCATGCAAAATGGTATTTTTGCTTTGCCCTTTGCATGCCTTCCTTGTCCTTGTCCCTCCAGTTTCCCTCCTGCACTCCAGAAGAAGAGAATGATGGCAGACATGCCGGCTTTGAAAGCACGGAGTGCTTCAGCGAAGGCAGCTCATTACAACATGTTCTCACCGATGTCTGCTGCCCCTTATCAGCCCATCAGCCCGTGCACGTTACCCTCTGGCTGCCACCAGACACCGCTCGTCCCCGGCGGCTGAGCCCTGGCTGCAGCCTGACTCACTGCGTGGGAGACAGTAATTATTCTGTCCGTGGCAAATTGGACCAGTAATAACCTTTCTCTTCATAGCAGTAGTGATGCTCTTTTAAAAATATATTTTAATTGATCGTGGATAATGAGTTAGACTGAGGGAGCGGGCAGTGGGAGGGTGGGGGGGTGGGGAGGTGAGGACAGGATGGGGCAGATGGAGCAGGAGGAAGAGAAGGTGGAGATGTCACGCAGGGATGCTGCGATGGGATGGATCCTGCACACAGAGGCAGCAGGTGAGGCTCACTGCAGTCCCATCAGGGATTTGTCCTCTCTCCTGGCGCCTAAGCAAGGGCTGCATCCCCCAGATGAGCAGAGCAGAGCATAGGGTCACACACATGAGGTCCTGCTTCCTCCTCCTCCTCCCTCTGCCCACGCTGCGATGCTCTGCAGAGCCCTTCTGCTCTTCTCAGGGAGGAACAGTTGCCCTTTCTCAAGAAATGTTTTGCTGTGAGCCCCTGATGTGTGTTGAAAGAGATGCAAGCTGGATCCCAAAGCATGGTGACCTTCTCTGCGAGGCTTTGTTAGTGCTCAGAGCTTGCAAAAGGGATGTATGGGGGTTTTAATGCGAGACTATTATGTGCCACTGCAGCATTTCAAGTGCCACTACTCACAGAGCGGGGAGATGCCTCTGTTCTTGTTTCTTGCTGGGAAGAAAATGCAACAATGCTCTCTAGAGGCAGAAGAAGTCAAGAAGAGGCTCGCTTTTCCCACTCCACACTTCACTGTGACCTCGCTGCTCTTTGCAGCTGTTTATTTCCCATATAAACAGCAATTTCTGGGCATTTTGGCCTCTTGTGCTGTACCTCAGGTTGTTTATTTCACCCCACCTCAGGGCAATCTCATGTAATTAGTGCGAGGGAGGGGTGGGAGCTATGGTCCAGGTCAGGATGTGGCTCTGGGACTGGAAGGCCATGCAGGGCAATGGGAATGCAGAAACATGCAGGAAGAGATGTGGTCCAGCATCACTGTGGGGCAGGGAAAGCCTGTGGAGCTTGCGGTGGGATGCTTGCAGGGAAACGTCCCTAAGGACTGATTCACCCCAGGGAAGGTGCAGCTGTAGTGAAACAGGAGCTGCAGGAGCTCAATCAGGCAGCAACTGCCCCTTAATAAAAGCCAGAGTGGGGCAGAGGAGCTGGTTGGGGGGGGGGGGGGGCACGGGCACTGTGGGTCTCTTGTTCTGGCTATAGCTTTGACTCTTGTAATATCTATCTATCTATCCATTTATTTATTTATTTTGTAGGGAAGCTGTTGGAGCTCTGATCCTGAAAGATCTTTCTGAGGTGCTGAGTCCTGCCCATGGAGATGCTCCAGGAGCTCCTGGGTTGCACCAGCCAAGGCTGAAGGTCAGCTCAGGAGGAGCTGGGCCAGGTGCAGCTCCTGCAGTGGGGGGCTTGCAGATGCTAGAGCTGTGCAAGTGAACTGCAGGTTTAGAGTCTGCAAAAGAACTGCAGGCAGGGAGAAGCTAGCTCCCTGACTCAGCAGCTGCAGTTCTGCTCTTCTAGAAACCACAGGTGAGGTCTGCACCCAGCTGCACTGGTTGCTGTACATACAAACATTTGGGTCCTTGGAAAGAGCATGTTGATTCTCACCCCATGTATGCCAAGGCATGGATCTGGTGCATTGGTCCAGTGGGTTTGCTGCTTGTCCCAGCTGGTCCACAGAACTGGGCAGCAACGGGAAGCCTAGACCACTTCTGGCTATTTGGAAAAAAGAAATCCAAACAAACTATTTCATTTTAATGTCGTGGCTGGTTTCCAGCTCACTTAATTACTTTCTGTCAATCCACTCTGCAATCCCGTATGTTGTTGTTTATATATTTTAGTGGCTCGTATTGCACATCTCTCAGCAACAATGGCCCAACGAATGGCCCAGTTTGCTGAATTAATTGTGCTGGTGAAGGGCTCAGGTTAATGTGTAATATGTACTGGATCCCTGAATAAAGGAAACAAAGCATATTATATTATTGAGCTGAACTGGGTGATTCCAGTGTCCCCAAGTGACCGAGATGTGATGAATTTGGGAGCTGCTTGAAAGCCACAGTAGAATGCTTTGGCTGGGTTCAGACCCAACTCACCACCATGGGCTGGCTGAAAAGAGGAAGATCTCCTGGCTGAGCCTTGTATCCTTCCCAGTTTTTTCCCAGTGTGTGGGTGAGGATAATGCATCTTGGGCATCTTAGTGTGTGTCTGTATGGCACCGCAGCCTGGATGCAGGTGGGTCTCACTATGGAGGTAATTTAATACCAATAACTGCAGTGGCAGTGAACAGCTTCTCTTGGTAGGCTGAAAGCTGGAAAAAGCTGATGAGAGTTTGAGGAACTTGTATTTTCATGCTATTTTACTCAATCTGTTTAATGCCCACATTAATGCAGCCAGCTGAGTTGTGAGGGATTGGTGGGCTGGGTATGCACAGCTGTAGTGCATCTTCTCGTTGATTTGTGCTATGGGATTAACAACATGTAACACCTCTAGATAACAGGTGATATATTGGTTTAAATTCCTGGTATTCCTGAAAATTAGGAGCTCTGGTGCAGTTGCTGTAGGAGTGATGCTGATCTGTGCCGTCCCACAGAGGCCTGAGCCCAGTCTGGAACAGAAATGGGGTAGGACTAAAGGGTGGTTTGGGGTTGGATAGCATGTCAGTGTTTCCTTTTGGGTGATAAGGGGCTGAAACTTACTTAAATTTTGCCTTCAAGTTCAGATCTAGCTGATGATAATTCTGAATAGCGCTGGGCTGGAGCTCTGTCAGCAAAACCCAGGTGTGCTGTCACCATGTGCACCTGCACTGCTGCTTGTCTTGTGCTTCTGTTATTCGTGCTCACTTTTCTATTGCAAAGCAAGTGCCATATTTTGTGCCTGCTGTTATTCAGAGACGTGATGCACCTGGGCACGTCTCCCTGCTCAGCAAGGGAGGGTGTGTGGGGCTTTGTGCCAGCGTGGGTTGATCTGCACAGAAGGGCAGCGTGTGTTAAATTGTGCCAGATGAAAGCATTTCTATTTGGAAAACCTTGAGCTGGTTTAATTTCATGGGGTTCTGTGCTCTGCTGAACTCAGTTGATGTGACACAACCATGGAACTCAGGCTTAATGAATCCAGCTTCCACGAGTCATCGCCCTGAGCCTGTGTTTCTGGTTGAGCTCTTGCATATGTTGCATCTTGATTTCAAGGCTGAGTGATGTGTGATAGATAGTAAACACCCTGAATGTCCTTGTCAGGTTGGGAAATTACCCTTGCATTTAGAACCTCTGCCTTATTTCTAGTTCTGGCTTGTTTTTGCTTCTGGTCCCAGCTCTGAAATCTCACGGCTTTTGCTGCTGCATTAAGGAGATATGTGTTGTCAGGAGAGCATCAGGTGAGAGCATCCCAGGGACCCCTGGGGTTGGGGAGAGTCTCCAGGATGGGGATGCTGTGCTCACCGATGTGTGCATCGCTGGTTGTGCTGTGGAGAGGACCCTGGTGTTTGTTTAGCAAGGAAATGCTGCATCCAGAAGGTGCTTGTGTTGAGGTTTCCCATTAGGACTGCAGTTCCCTCTCTGCTGTCTCTAGCCTGCTTTGATGCATGGTGCTGCCAGCTAATGAAATCTGATTAGCACAAGTGCTTCTTCCTCTCTTCAGCGATTTGCAGTGTTCTTAATGTGATGCCTGCTAATGACAGGGGAAGAAGCTAAACCGAGTTATTTTCCCATTGACTAAATGGCAGCTCACATTGCTCCTAAAGGCAGTGAGCAGGGAGGACACCTTCAGGCTGCTGGATTGAGCCCATTCGTTCTGACTGCTCGGAGCAGGAGAAATGGGGGAGATGATTTGATATCTGGTCTTAGCTCGGGGTCTTGGAGCCTGGGATCCTGGAGATTCTTTTTAGCAGTCTCCGTTTTTGCAGTGCAACTTGCAAGAGATCCTCAGGGTCGTGTTTGTGCAATCCCCAGTCCAAGTTACAGAGCTGGTGCGTTCCCCAGCTGTGTCCCTGTGGTGCTCAGGACCTCTCGCTGCCTTTCTTTGCCTGCATACTTGCTGAGGTTGTTGGAGTGATTGCAGAACGTGTCTATGCAGCAAAAAGTGTAACGAGCCCCAAGCCTCCTCCTGGGCTTGCAGAGTGCGTCATCAGTTATGTCTGCAAAATGCCTGCAAATGGGGCTGGGAAATGCAAGTAAGATCTCCCCTCTGTCGTCAGCAGTGCTCGTTCTGCATGCAGAGTGCAGATGTCTAGACGAGGGGAAACGCAGCAGAGGCACTGAGATGGTGCAAAAAAAGAAGAAGATTAAAAAAAAGGCTTTAGCCAAGCCTTAGTGCCTGTCCTTGTGTGCCAGGGGAAAATAGAATAAAGCAGGTTTTTCCTTAATACGTATATATTTTTCCTGATGAATGCATGCTTTTCTGCAGGATTTACTATACTGAGTCTCTTCCTCTGTTTCCACAGGGCTTGTTGAATACCTCCATATTCTCTGGCAATTCTGCCTTGGCCTCTATGGAGAGTTGTTCTTTTTCATGCTGCAATTTGGTGTAAAATTTAACTGCGAATGAGTGCTTTTGTGGAGCAATCCCACCGTGTGATCTGCTCACTGTGATCATCATAACTCCATGCTAATTACTGACATCACAGATAACACTGCTAGGTGCTGAAGCAGTTCTCTTTGTTCCTTTCTCTCCCTGCGTTCCTCTTCCCTTCTGTGCAGCATCCCTTATCTGGTTTCTGATCGTGAATGCCACCCAAGATTTGCTGCTTTCTTACAACGCTGTGAACAAATGCTTTGGGAAGGCAGTCCTGTGTGTTACACAGCCCAAAGCAGCCTATGGTTAAAACTTGTGATGGTCTCTCATTGAGACTCGTGC
The DNA here is from genome assembly GCF_026119805.1 of Tympanuchus pallidicinctus. Lineage (NCBI taxonomy): Eukaryota > Metazoa > Chordata > Aves > Galliformes > Phasianidae > Tympanuchus > Tympanuchus pallidicinctus. The sequence goes on from NW_026294722.1 coordinate 4,614,299, forward strand.
TGGGGGATCTGTTGAAGGTTCTGTGTTGGTGTTTTCCACACCTGATGTTCCACAGGAGGTGGTGATTTAATTCTGCTGAAGCCATACGTTTTCTATAGCTCTCCCAGAACAGTAAATGGGACTGGTTATCCCAAAGACCAGGGCTGTAACAGCTCAGAATTGTCAAACTGTAAGCGAGTGTAAAAGGCTGAAGAGTGAAGCCTATGGAAATGGTGTGGCACCATGCTGGCCTGCCTCCTGAGGGGTATTTTTTTAATTGTGAGAGGGATTCTCTCAGCTCTGGAGATGCTCACCCAGCCAAGGAGACCAGTGCCCAGGTTAGCTCATGGGAGAGGCAGAAGATGAAAGACTTGCATCCTTTACATCCCAGTCTTCCCTAGGACTCTGTTCACACTCATCCTCCTGCCTGTTTCTTTGAGCTGATTCCTGTGAGCTGTATCTCAATCAGGATGTTAACTTTAACCTTTTCTTGAAGGCTTATCTTGCACTCTGCTTCATTCCCAGAAATGCTGGCTCCCTATGAGCATATCCTCTTCACCTTCAAACTTTCCCGTGTCACAGAGGTCTTCACAGTTTTGCAGTGCTGCTTCTTTCTAATGGTGCAGATGGAAACCTGGATACAGGGAGTGATTCAGCCCTGGTAAAGCTGGCACCAGGCTGAAAGGCTGGGAGTGGTGGCAGGAGTGTCCCAGTGCTTTGTGAAGCCATGGGGAAGCTAACAGGGCAGGTGGTGAAAGGAAGCTCTGCTTTGCTAGAAACCAAGGCAGGGTCTGTGCTGCTTTCCAGGCACAGCTGCCGTGACTCATGGGATTAGATCACAGATCTGCCTAAGCAACAGCTTTTGAAGCTCATCTTCTAATTTAGATGATTCGTTTGTTTCTCTGAGTGTTTTCTGAAAGTCTGCCTCTCTGCTGTTCCTCAGAGAGGTTTTTCAGTGTTGCCGTGATGCCTTTCTCTTACAGCCCTGGAGCAGCTGGGTGCAGCCACGAGGACAGGGCATGGTGATGCAGGGTGGTGAGGACAGGACCCCAGGGAGATGCCCACGTGGGTTGGCTTTGCCTCAAGAAGTGTCTGAGCAAGAGCTGCTGACGGTTTGCAGGCAGAGTTAATATTCCCTGTGTGGGCTTTCTGTAGGCAGTAAGACAGATGTCAGCCTCCTGGAGCCACAGGTGGCTTCTCCTTGATGAGCAGAATTGCTCCTGCCATGGAGTAATGTTGCAGCATGGCAACAATGTGGTTCAAAATAGAAATTTGTCCAATTGTGCGCACAGATGGATGCAGAAAACAAGGGGAAGTGGTGAGGAGCCTGTTAGCTTGGAAAGAGTCTTTGCTTTCTCAGTACCCGCTGAAGTCCTCTGACACGTGACGTTCTTATTCTGAGCTTCAAAGCAAAGGCTGTGAAAAGCAGGTTGTCTACCGTGGAAAGAAGAAATGGTTCTGGGTTAGTGATGCACGTCTGCTCACACTTTTTGCTGTGGAGAAGATTGCTTTGCACCCCTTCCCCCCCCACCCCCCATCCACTGTGTGGGTAACCCGTGCCCTTGTGCTGCTTCAACCTGCGTGTTCCTCCCCATCCAACCCCATTGTAGCAGGGCTTACTGCTTAAATGAGGAAAAACCATCTGCTTGTCAATTCTCCTGGTGGAAACTGTTCAGGAATGATGTTAAAAGAAAAATACAGTTCTGTGGTAGCGATGTTTTCAAATGGGTGCTTTCCATTTTTTTCCCCATTGACTATCGCTGTCTTATTAAGTACCAGTTACTAATTAGCCTTCATGTCTCATTAAAATCATAGCGGTTTTTTTTTTTTTACCTACTGAAAATTGCAAATAGCCTTTATTCTGGTCTTTAATGCATGTTGATTGAAGTATTTATTGAATGCCACTTATGCAGCTCTGTGGCTGCATTCATTTTCTTCTTAAGACATTTACTAAACCGTTGCTTAGAATTACTCCAACCCATCTGGCCTATTAAGTGTTTGTGCAGAGTGTACCCGATTTTCCCATCCACTTCCTCAATTAATACTGAATATTCAAGAGAATGATGTTTTTTCCTCCCTGCTGTCTGATCTTTCTGCCACCTACTGAGGTGTATTTGGGTAGGACTGCTGCTCTAGCAATGGATCTCAGGGATGGACATCGGGTTGGAGGCGAGGGCGGTGGACTCAGTTTTGTGCAGTGATCTCAGCGGGCAGATGGCCCCGTGAATGGGCACCTTCAAAGACAAAATAAAGTTATTCTTGCGTAGTAGGAGAGGATGTCCTGGAGGCAGGGATTGAAATCCACCCCGCTGGCTGTCAGCTCTGGAAGCGGCCCCAGATCCTGAGCAGGAGGAGGTTAGAAGGGATTAGGAATGAGCTCTGCTGGCAGGGCTTTGTGGGGAAGCACTTGCACAAAACCTGCCGGCATTAGGCATGACAGCAACATGATTTTACTTCTGTAGTCATCCGCACAAACAAAAATGAGAACAGAACATGTCACTTGCTTTTGCTGATTATCCGAAGCAGGCTGAACCTGGTGCCAGCAGCGAAATTGGGGCTAAGAATGGATGTAAATGGCAGTAAAATATTCACAGCAGGGTTGAGGGCAGAAAGTAGCTATTAGCTCTGAACGAGGTCTGAAATAAGTCAGGATCTGCCTTTATAGCTCTTCCTGTCAGGTAGGAAAAGGTGCTTCCTGGCCCATCCCAGCTGTAAAATCTGTCTGGAGGCAGTTTAAGTTTGTCTTGGAGCTACCTGGGAGTGGGATGGGGTCTTCGATGCCCTCTCCTTCTGCAACTCTGCAGACCAGAGGCTGATGGAACTATTGGCAGCTTGTCTTAATGAGAGAACTGTGCAAGCATGAAGCAAAATCAATGTTTGAGCACTTGGTAGAAACTGTGCGTTTTGCCTGTTTGTGGACAGACCTTAGCAGGAACAGGGTAGAATCAAACCAGAACAATTAAAGCAAATATTCCAGTACATCACCAGTGAGTCTGCAGCCTAAACCAAAGCACTTCTAAGTGGATCCTTCAGTCCCAGGACATGCAGGGTGAGAAGCAGGTGGGACAGAAACGTGCAGAAATGAAGCAGAAGTGGCACAGGATGGCCATCATTCCCAGACCTGTCCCACTGATGGATGCATCCAGATGAGATGAAGGCTGTCAGAGTCACCGGATGGTTTTAAGGCACCGCTTAGCTCGAGCACAGGGAATATTTAAGTATCTTAATGGCTTGACTTCAGGCATCTCAATTTCTGTGTCGTCTTGGCACATTTATCTGCTCTCGAGAAGGGAATGGAGCTGAACTGCCTCGCTCATCATCGTGGGGTGTCTGGTGCGAGGAGTGGAGTCAGTGGCAGAGCACTGAGCCTTGGGCTGTGAGCACATCCTTGTGGCCCCCGTGTGCCTGATGGGAGAATGATTTCATCTTCTCCTTCAGCCATTTGTCTTTAGTCCTGAACTCCTGAGTGATCTGTTTAGATACTTTAATTTATTTATATTTTTTACTTACCCTAATAGAGCCCAGAGCATTTTCCTGGCTTCTTTGGGATACCCACACCCCTATGGAAGTGGAGGGCAGATGGATGTGTGGATTCTCCAGCGGTCACTGCTGTGCTGTGAAGCTGCATCTCCCGTCTTCCCTGGGACCATGGGTGGGAAACAACAGGAGGATCTGCTTCTGTGTGGCTGCGACAGCACTGCCAGTGCAAACCTGGTGTCTGTCTTCTTATTCCTTTGTGAATACAGGCTTTTCTGAAGGCACAAGGATGCTACAGGAAGCAGCAAGGTGGAGAAATAGAGAAAAATGCATTATTGGCATGATGACCCTTGGCGGGCTACTGTGAGGAGCCATGCTGGGACTGATCACGTGGTGGGTGAGGAGGTGGCTTTATGTTGAGCAAACTGCAGCTTTGGGGTCCATGTGAACCCTAGCTGGTGTTGCATGCTGCCAACTTTCAGCTTCTGCCGTGTATCCTGATGGTGGAAGCTTTTCTTAGCTTGTCCTGATATTTCTGGAGATCTTTAGGAGCTGTTGGAGCCTGGCTTTGTCTCTGACAGCTTGATTGAGGGAAACCAAAGGGAGATGGGGCGTCACAAAGCTGTATATGGGTGCCTGCATGCACTTATCAGCATAAACACAGTGTATGAAACTTATATTGATCCAAACAAGGCCACAGAAATGCAAATCAGCCATATCCTGCTTCATTACCATGCTTCAAAACCTGCCCTGCTGCTATCAGTGGGAGCAGCATCTCCCCTGGGCTGCGTGCTGCTGCTGTCCCTATGGGCTCCAGAGCTGCTTTAGGGAAAATCTCAGATTCTGGCCAGGATTTTTACTTTGCGTTTGTGATGGAGTCAGGGACTGTGTCACAGTGCATGGGGAAAATCTTGCCGGGACAGGACCCTGCTCATGGCTCTGGTGATGCTCTGAGATGTCGCCCACTGGTGGGAGTGCTGTCCCTATGTGGTGCCATGCACCTCTGTGTCTGTGTGCTCTTCTCATGGCGTTCCTTTGGTGAAAATACAGTGAGAAAGAAGGAGAGGAAAAACCCTCAAGCTCTGCTAGATAAATGGATCTGTGTGCTTTGGGGACAGTGGCACTCTGTAGCTCTTACCCATTGCTTTTCCTCTACGAGCAGAGCCTGAGCAACTCCTTCCCTGCAGGCTGCCTGCTGCAAGCTATTCCTGCTGCCCCATGTTACCAATGGGCACCAGCAAAGCAATGCTGAGCTGCAACTGCAGATGCAACTGCAGAGCTTTGTGGAAATTCATTTTTTCCTTCCCAAAATAGCAAAGACAGCATTTAGCAGTAATAATGCCTGCTGGAATCGGAGTGACTGACAACAGCATCTCCTGGTGAGAGACACGAGTGTGTGTTTCAGACAAAAGGAGACATTTCCATGCCTTCCAGAACTGCAACCTGTATTTTGCAAGTTAAATTGCTCTGATCTGATTGAAATCCACACGGCTGCGAGCTTTACAGTTAGTGACACACTGCTCCAAATTACACACCTGATACTTTTGAAATTTCTAAATTACTCACCCATTAGAAATTAATCCTTGAGAAGGGCAAACACTCAGTGTGCTGACAGGTTGAGCGTTTGCTGCCACCCCCCTTAATAATTAAGAACTTTGCTTAATAGGTGTAAAGAGGAGCGCAGCAAAGCATCGAGTGAGGCACTTTCCCAGTTTGACGTAGAGAATAAGCTCCCATTCTGTAATGTGTGCTAAAGATTTGTGATGGAGAGCCCTACTCCATCTGAGCTGGGGGATCCTGGGTGTCCTCTCCCACCTCTGCTGGGTGTTGTCTCCTCATGCTCACCAAGGCAACAGAAAGGAATGCAATCATGAGGATGACTTGTTGGAGCCGTGCTGCAAAACAGGTACCAGTGTGCAGGACGCTTTGCAGCTGCAAATCCCCATTTCCCCACTTTTGGCCATTGGATTTCTGATGCCACCAGCCCTGCTGGGAGTGCTGGCTCTGAGCACCATGTCTGTGTTCTTGGGCACTGCCTTCAGCCCCTTGAGTGTCCCCTGGCTGTTCCGCATGTGCTGTGCAGCGCGAAATCCCTGCAGATGCAAAGCAACAGACACATCTCTGTGCCATGCTTGTGTGAGCTGCAGTGCAGTAATTCGTATGACAAGGTGTGAGCAGTGATAGTGTCCTGGGATCCTGGCAGCCCAATTTGCCTGCAGGGTTGGGTGGAGGGGAGGCTGCTTCCATATTGCTCCCATCTAAAGGGCTGCAGAGGGGGTGGGGGAGGATGCCGCTCCCTGGCTCCTACCCCATTCCCATTGGTGCTGGATTTGGTGGATTTGCTCCTGATGTGCTCTGTCCCTTCCTCTAGTTGTTCCTTGCAAGCACAGCGATTAAAATGGGCCTTTTGGTGAGAAGCGCTGCGAGAACGGTGAAACGTTTTCCTCTTCTCTAATCCAAGTTTAAGTTTTTGTTAACAAGAGGTGAGCAAACATACAGGGAATGCAGATCCGCTTATTGCAGCATGACTGCAAGCCCAGTTGGCCTTGCCCAGTGCATAGATTTTAGCAGCAGCTGCACCAGGTGGACTTGTAGGCACGTGCATGGTGCACCAACCCAAACTTGTGTGCTCAAAGACATGGGCTGTGCTGAGCTTTCCACGTGGACCTGTCAGAATCGGTGGGCTCAGTCACTGCTCTTGAAATGAGAGGTAACATTTTGTCCTTCCTCGGGTTTTATTTTAAATGCTTGAGACAAATATGGAACGTTTGGCAGCTCTCTGGAGGGGAGCTGCCTCTGAGGAAGCCTAGCTTTCTAATGAGGGGTGTACATGACAGCTGTCTGTCTCTGCATTTTATACTGCTGCTCATCAACTTAATGGCAATAAATGAACTCCCAGGTGGTATTAGCGGCGTCTCTGGATCTCTCTGCATTAGGAACTGCTCAGAGAGCTGGCTTTGGCTTCTCTTTTTGTTGCTTTTTTTTTTTTTTTTTTTGTCTTGGTTTTCAGGTTTAAATGGTTTAAAATAGCCTCTGTTTGCCCTGCAGCTCCCAGGATGGATGGGTTGCGCGTGCGATCCGCTCCCTGAGCTTTGCTGTGCAATTGCTATAGCTCAGCCATAAAGGGGAAAAAATGTGTCTAACAAATGCACCAGCCGTAGCGATGCCTTGTGTAAAACCTCACCAAGTCTCCACGTGAGCACTGCCCTCGTTTAGACACGCAGCACCCATCCATTTGGGCTCAAGCTACCTTGTGGTGGTGCAGAAGTTGGGGCAGGAGGCACCTGTGTGGGGCAGGACCCCCATATGAGTGGGTTTGGGAGAGCAGATCTGCACGGGCTGCCCTGAGGCTCCGGGAGGAGCAGCAAAAACAGAGTGATGACGGCTGACTCATGCCTGGTGCTGGGACTTGCCATGTGTTGTAATCAGTGAGAAATGCTTTGCCTGTGGTATCATTTTCTTTAAATATATCATTAGGGAAAATGACAGCCCAAATGGTGGGAGGATGCTAATGACTGTGGAGTGGCAGACGTTGCAGAAAAGAGTTTTCTGCAAACACATTGCAGGTGGGAGCGTGGGGGGAGGCGAGGAGACAGACGGGCACATGGTGCTGCCTTCAGCCCCAGCACTGCCCCACTGCCTCCTATGGCTTTGGGGCAACCCAACCCTGTTGGAGAACCCAGCCCTGGAAGGAAGACCTCATGGTGCCCAGGGCTGCTGGAACAAAGTTCCCAGTGTTCCCTTCCATTCTTGTGCCAGATGTCTTTTCTCTCTCTATTTATTGCAAGGAAGGACACCAAGGAACAAGGTGTGTTTGGAGCTTTGTCTTTTATCTCTCTTTTGTTCTCAAAATCCTAGATTTGGGCTGCATCTCTGTAAGAAATAATAAAAAAGGATGACCTTTAATTTCCACTGAGCAGTCTGCAGTTCCCAGGGATGCTACGCAAACTCTGTTTTCTGCTAGATAAAGGTCTTCTGCCTTGTACTTCAGAGGCACCGTGCTGGACTTCAGTGTTTTTTTTTTCCTCTCGAAATTCTTCTTCTCCGAGAGCAATTAGCAAGGAGAAGGGCAGGTAATTGTCTCAGTGCTCACGCTGCTGAGGGTGGGTGCTGAGCAGCCAGGTGGAGCCCTGCAGTGTCCTTTGCATCAAAAGCACAGAGCAGAGTGGAGCTCCCCTTTGAAGGAAGGGCTCTGCAGAAAATGGAACTTCTCGAACCCAGCCTGCAGCTGCCTGCCTGTCTGCTCCTGCAGAAGAAGCACTGGAAAGTCCTTCCATGCTCACAACAACCTTTGCCATTGCAGTGCCTGCCCCCTCCAAGGGAGATGCTGGTGGATCTGTTGGTCCTCTTGTAATGAAACCACACACCTCCCATGGAGGGAGCATGGGGCTGTGCTGGGTTGGCTCTTCTATGGGATATGTTCTGCATCTGAATGAGTCTGTGGGTGTTGTATAAGTAACAGAGCCATGATGGGCATCTTGCTCATCCCCCTGCTGCTGGTACACCGACTGGGAGCTGTGTAAGGGATTGAGTTTTAGCTTTACTTATTTCATTGCGTGTTCATATTTCTGCTAGTGTGACATTGCTGCTGACACTGGGCTGTGATGCAGGGCAGGTTTATTTTTCCATCAAAGGGAAAAGTGATGGTGCCTTCCCCTAAAGTGCCTGGTTTTAGGGTAGGAGCGTTGAAACCCAGCTCCTGGTGAGCTGGCACTGTGTCCCTGCCTTTGGTGGCACTGCGGGGGCTTCCTGTGAGCCCAGCAGCACAGCAGATGGAGGAGCACAGGATTTATTTACTACAACTGGGCTGGGAACATCCCCAATGCTCCCCTCTGCCAGCACAGCAGTTGGGAAGGGGAAGCACTACAAAATGGTAGGATCTGTTAACAGGCATTAAGGCTTTCTCTCCTCCCCCAGCTCTGTGTGGAAACGTGTCCAGCTTGTGCTGCTCCACGTGGGGATTTTTCCTGGGGTGAAGCAGATCCTGTTCTGTATGTGGGACCCAGAGGGGACACCGTGGCAGTTTTCTCAGTTTTTAAGTGTTTCATCCTTCAGACTTGGCGTGATGAAATGAATTGACTTTAAACAGTTTCCTTCTGAAACCAGTAGGGATTTCAGTAGAATGGCACTGAGTTGTCCTGGCTCATATGGAAGGGATGAGTTCATCACAGGGTAAGCATTTTCTTGCCAAGGGCTGAAAAACAACCTATAATGCGAATAGTTTCATGCACTTGAGTTAATCACAACCTTCCAAAAGGTTATTTTAACATAGGTCTGTGAATTAAGCAACATTTCTGCAAAGCTACAAAAACTGAGGGGGGAAAAAACAACAACCCACAGCACAGATCTCATGTTCCCATTTAGTAAAGGAGTTGCTGGGTATTTCTTGAACAATGCTTGAAAGTCCTGAGATGGCTGCTCAGGAATGGGGCTGGCTGGTTATGGGCTCCCATTGGGATGGGATGATCCCCACCTGCAGGAGCACCTTGCTGCTCTCCTGAACTGCAGAGTGTGGTTGAAAATGGGAGGAGAGGATGGCTGAGGTGGCCTGGGGATGTGCCCCATCCCTGCAGCTCCTCACACAGGTCTGATGCTGCTCCAGAGTGAGCAATGGAAAATCTGCCTTGGCTTGAGCTAAGTTGGTTTGTAGCTGTAATTCCACCTTAATTTTCCTTTGGCAATTCTTCATGCTTGGCACTTGATATGGCAAGTGTGAGATGCTCTTTGAAGCAATTACAGCTACAAAGCAGGAGCGGGGCTGGGATACCTGATTTAAATTCCACGTCTATTGCAAGAGGGATGGAAGCAGTCACTTGGATAGCTGCCGGCTCCTGAGCTCTGCCTCTGAGATCAGTGCAGGATCTCAGCTTTGCTTCTTGGCAGGGTGATAGTGCCACATTCCCAGCTCAATGCTGCTGCTTCTTTTTTTTTTCCTCTTTCCATATTTTTTTCTTTTTTTCAATCTTTTATTTCATTTTCATTGCTGCTATAGAGTGTCAAGCACTCTCTGAGTAAGGGACAGCTGGGCTGATGGAATGGTGCTCTTCTGCTTGTTGGGCAGTGTTTGTTTTGCAGTTTGGCTAGTGAAGCTCTGCAGAGGATGCTTTGTTTGGCAGCCTGGGGCCGGAGATAACCAGAAAGATGCATGGGGTGTGGGGCTGGCTGGCTCTGCTCTGAAGTTGGAAGGAATGGTTTCCTCCAGGTGCTCATTCTGGGGGAAATAATTGGTATTTGAATCACAAATTGCATCTAAACCACTGATGGATGGATCGTATCCTTCTGCATGAGGAGCTCAGCTCCTGGCAGGAGCAGAAGTGCTTCTGGCGCTTTCAGCTTTGCTGCTGTCTCATCGTAGGATGCCTCCTTTCACTATGCATGTAGCTGGGGTGCAGCAACATGGCTGTTGGGAAGATAGAAGAGGTAGAGGGCAATAGGAAAACCTATTTTAGATGATAGGTAGAAGCTCTGTCCAGAGATCTGCAGTCTGGTAATCTCTCCCATTAGTACCTGACACATATATGGGATCCTTCTGCTGCTCGTTGAAGCAATATAACCCGAAAGAATGACCACTTCTATCTCACCTATCAGTACAGTGCTATAAATAAGGATGTCACAAAATGCTTAGTAGCAGGAAACCAAAATGGAAACTGCCACTCTGGATATTCTTCAAGTGTCACCTATTTCTTCAACATCTCAGACTTCCCAAGTGCTGAAGGCAGAGGCTGAAGGCGACTTGCTGCAAGCAGCAGGAGAGTGGGCACCCCTGGGGTGGGCATGGGTTAACCACAGCTTTCTGATGATGCACCTTGCAAAGGGAATGTGCAGCTGATTTCCTGAGATCGCTCTTGTTTGCTATCGATCCGGGAAAGAAATCAATGGACCCATCCCATGACTCACCAAAGTGAGAGCTGGTCCAATTACACGTTTGCCTCGCTGAGATGTTTTGAATTAACAGCAGTTGCTAATTGGGCAAACTCTCTGCTGTCCTGCAATGAGCAGCCCTAGAGGCATGGCATCCAGCTCCCAGCCTGGAGGAGCCTTGCAAGTGGCAATGAGCGACTTAGCAGATGCAGGGCATGAGGAATCCTTGTTGGAAAACAGCTGAACAAAAATCCCTGCTTATGTTTGCGTTGAGAAAAGCAGATATTCGATTAAGGTTCTCATCTCCATGTGCGATTACTGTGGTTGAAAACAAACTGCTTGGTTGTCTGGGAGTGCTGATAACTCGCCTTGCACGCTGCAGGCAGGTTGCAGGGAGCAGGGTTACACTGTGAAAGCCAAGAGAGCAGTGCTGGGAGTGTGCGTGCCTTGTGGTGTGTCAGCAGGAGGGAATCCTGCACTGCTTTCCATGTAGGGTGGCAGTGGTGGCTGGTAGAGGCACAGGTGTGGAGGGATGAGCACAGCAAGGCTCTGGGTTTGCTGGGATTTGCAATGTCCCTTTGCCTCGGGGCAGCATTGGGGTGGGGTGATGGCAGTGGGATGGGAACAACAGGTGGTAGGTGCAGCAGGGCTGCCTGCATCTGTTTCTCTGCAAGATGTCCCTGTTTGCACAAGCAGGTGAAGCGTGGGTGAAGTGCACAGCGTGGACAGCTGGATTGGAGCAGGATGGGGAGCTGTGCTGCAGAGCGTCACCATCAGCCTGAGGAGGCTGTGCCTGGTGGATTTTCTGGGCTTTCATTCAATTTGGAAATTAATTCTCCCATTCTCAGTTGCATGAAGTAACTCTGGCATGTACCTGCGAGTGAGGCTGGGGAACCATCCAGGTACTGAGGGAGTTGCAATGGAATTCTGAAATCCCTTAATCTTATTAGTAAGTGACAGTGTCAGCTTCCCCTGCAGCAGAGTGGAGCAGTAACAGCCCTTTAATTTTCCTAAAAGGTCCGTGTAACACAATGCTGCATTTGCTGAGTATGGTACAAATGACAGATAATTCCTTTCCAAGGAAAGCTTAAAGTTGTTTTCAAAGAAAAAAAGAGGCTTTTTTTTTTTTTCTTTTTCATCATTCTTCTTTATTCTCATCTTGTTGAGTCCAGGCTAAGGGATGCTAAACATGAGATATTTGCAGCGTAAGAGGTGGCGAGGAGCAGCCCTATGCTGTGAGGTGCAGAGAGCTGAGTTCTTACAGCAATGGGGGAGAAATCAGCAGCATTGAACTTCATCTGTGCACTGCTGTCTGTGGAAGCCATGCAATGAATCAAAGGAGTGGTGACAATGTCAGGGTCTCCTGCAGAATGGCAGTGATGCCTTTGCCTTTCAGAGATCCCCTAGCAGTGCTCCTACCCCAGCTGGGAGCACTGTGGGGTCAGGCTGGAGGCATTTGGTGATCATCCCACCTGTCCTGGCCTTCTCCAGCTCGGAGCATTGCCCCTTTTTGCTTGGAAACACCTCAGCCCCACTCTGCGTGTTTAAATGCTCGAGCTCAGGGGCAGCTGCAAATTTTACCTGTCTGGAAAGATCCAGACTGTCCTTTAGCAAAACCTCAGCAGTTCAAGCTCAGAGTTTGATTCCTGTGAGCATTCCTGCAATTTCATATCAAAATCATATCAAAATCAAATCCCATATTCCTGCAATATGGGTCTTTAGCAGTGTTAGGATCAGTGTCTTCCAGCAGCAGCCCCGTCTCTCTGGTTTATGAGGAGGACAGACAGGGTGTAATTGGGATCGTGGCTCCTGCCTCTCCCCTGCAGTGCCTTTTACTTTGGGGATTATTAAGCACTCCAAGCAGACTGTGCACAAGCTATTTGTTTTGCTGTGCTTTTTCCTCTCTTTTTTATTTTGTTCATTTTTTATTTACATGAGCCCTTGGAACACAATGCTAAAAATGTTATTAAGAAGCCATTGACCACACATGCCCTGCAGATTATTATTATTATTTTTTTTTTTCTTAATAAAAGCTGCCGCCTGTTGCTTTGGAGAAAGGAAGAGCAGAAGGGGAGTTGAGAATATATTTCCTGCCAGAGTGGGTGAAGTGCTAAAGAAAAGACTTTTGGTGTGGCAGTTCCATCCCTCTGGTTCTCATAGAGCTTGGCTTTCCTCCATGGCTCAACTCAAGCATTGGGATGCAGCTGGTCCTCAACGAGGGAAGTAATGGCTGGATGCTGCCCTAGGCTTGAAGGTGCCCGTGCCTTGGAAAACCACGTTGCTGAGATGCATGCAGTAGATCTGGGATCCTCCAACACTCTGAGGAGGACTAAGGAACTCTAGTGCTTCCCTCCCACAGAAACTCATGTCTTTGGCCAATTTTTTACTCCATTTCTCCTTCCTTCTGCTCTGAAAATACATGAGGCATTGTGCTGGGCTGAGAACCAGCTCCCTGCTGTGCCTCAGCTCCCATCCAGAGCTGCACCTTGCTCCAACTATACCTACAGGCAGTACAATTAAAGTGCAGTTCCTTTGGTGCAATTTGGGGTGCTCCCCCCATGCCACAGCTGGTGTGGGTTCACTTTCCCCCCTGCTGTGATGAGATGGCAGTGGAGGGTGAAAGTTGCACTATTGAGGTTAAACTCAATGATATTTATGAGCCCGTTCCAACTCAAATATTCTATGATTCTATGATGCTTTGGGGTAGAAGATGTGCAGATGCTGCTCAGCCAGGTACCAGTGGTGGGAGTGGTGCTGGTTGTACCCCTGGAGCTGCCCTTCACCTGCAGCAGTAGGAGCTCTGCTTAGAACATCTGCCATTCCAGCAAGGCCTTTCATTTCCACTCGGGCTTCTGTTCTGAATATTTGATGTTGCTCTCAAACGAGAGAGTGCAAATGTTAAGATGTTTGAATGATTTTGCCCCAGGGTTCATGCATTAATGATGAGAATTATCACCATCTGAGTAGTTAGTAGTTCAGGACTTAGCAGAAGGTTAACGAAAGGTATGAAACAATTAAGCTGTGATTAACAGACAAGTTTCTGTAATTGCAGAGCTAGGTTTTGTGGTGCTGTTTTTGGCCTTTCCTAAGGTAGAAGGAAATGCAGAGGTTCTTTCACTGAAAAAACTCGGTGGTGGCTCCAGGGGAGACCCAAGCAGAGCCCGGCTCTGGAACATGGTGTAGAAATGGGGTGTACAGCCTTGTTCATGTACACTTATGGGATGATTTGGTACTGGGAAGTGGCTGCTTGTGTTCTGGTGCCACAGACTACTTAAAGGATGCATTTTCTGACGCCCAGCATGGCAGAATCTTGTAAGCCCAGCCCTTCTTGAGGTTATTTTTGCACAGGTAAACATCTGACTGAACAAAACTTCAGTTTTCACATACAACAACTTCCAAAAGCAGTTTTCAGAATTAAATAAGAGCGGGACAATTAGATGAGAGCAGCAGGAAGAAGAAATTAAAAGGTTTCTGCAGAAGGCCTGGGTTTCTGTGGGAGGGGGGCAGAGGAGGTCCTTGGTCCACCTCAAAGTGCTGGAGGGCCACAGATCTGCTGCATCCAGCCAACTCATCAATCCATAAAGATCTTCAGCGTGGTGGAAGAGGATAAATCACAGTGAGTTTAATTATTGGGTAATGCCATAAATATTGCTGCTTGCCTCCTGGGTGTAACCAAAGGCCTTGAGAGAGGAGGCAGAGCAGTTTCCTAAGGCTGGGTTGTGTCCCTGGAGCAGCTCCCCAAAGCTCCTGGGGTCACTGGTGGGCTCTTTGTGAGCCATCAGGAATCAGGAGAGGTGCTAATTCAGATTCTGAAGGGGATTCATTAGCTAAAATGGTCTTACTGTATGCAGGCTGGTAATAGCCTTGTGTGTGCAATGTTTCTGGCTTAGAGAGATGTCTGATGGCTTTGGAAGCAGGAAGGAGCCTGAAATAGCAATACATTGGTATCCGTGGTTCTCTTCTTTTCTAGATATCTTATCATGGAGCAAAATGACTCCATGTCATCTTGGGATCTCCCCGCACAACCTCTGCAGCCCATCTCTGCAAGACATTTCATTAGCTGTTCCTGTTTAAGAACAAAATCTGTCATTTCCATCGCTGCTTTCCTGTGTATAAGGATGTGTAAACCAGACCACGGGGGTTCAGGGGTCTGCTTACAGCATGGGCTGTTCTTGGGAAGGGGGGCAAACATAGGTTTAGGTGCTGGTGTTGCTCATCTCTGCAAGGGCCTGGTGCAGACCCAGAAGTGCTACTGGCAGGAAGCCCTGGGAAACGTGCAGGTTTGGGAACCAGGCTGTCCCAGCCTGCTGTTGGCATCCAGTATCTGCCTGTCCGTATTGCAGCTACTCCTTCCTGTTCACTGCCTGGCGTTCATGGGCTAGCAGTCAATAATCCTCCTCTAGACACTCCATGCTGATGCCTTGCTCGGTTTTTGTTCCTCTTCTGAAGCCTCAGCACAAATGTTCCAACTGAACCCTTGTCACCCCGTGTTTCTCATCCCAGTGGCGTTGCAGGGCTGCAGAGCATTTCTTGCACTGCCACTTTGGGCAGTGTACTTTTTCTCCTTTGCTCTTGACAGTGCATGGCAAGGACAGTGAAATGTATAAAATCAGAAGATACACTGGCAGCATGGCCACAGATCATCCTGCTCCTCATGGTAGAAGAGTTAACTATTGAAGAAAATTGGGCAATCAGTGTTGCTGCCAGTTGTACAGTGCTTTCGGATAGACAAGGTGACAGAGCTAATTTTCAATCCCACTGGGATGGAGAAAGCTGTAAATTACCAGGGATGGAAAATCTCGCAATAGAGAGATGAACAGAGGAGGGGGGAAAATTGTTTTGTTTTTTTTTTTTCCCTTGAAAGATTTCAGTGCTATAGCATGATAGGGTATCCTGAGTTGGAAGGGACCCACAAGGATCATGGAGTCCACCCCCTGGCCCCACCAAGCACCACCCAAACCTTATGGCTGAGAGCACTGTCCCAATGCTCCCTGAGCATCTGGGGACAGAGCACGTTCCTAACATCCAGCCCGAGCCTCTCCCCTAAGTATTATATTTATATATATTCATGTTGAGCACAGAGCGATGCTGTCAGCACTGGTTTTCACTTAGTGTCAGCCTTGTCCGATGCACTTGGGTGACAAAGCACGCTGCATTGCTTTTGCTTAATATTTGGCAGGCTCTGAGGAGAGGAATTAACTCAATACAGATATAATTATTCCACCAGGATGATCATTTCTGAGTCTCCAACTGAAGTTTCCCTGAGGAATGGCCCACAGGGAGCAGGGATGGGGCTGAGCGTGAAGATGATGGCCAGATCACAGTGCCTGGGGGAGAGCCCAGTCTTCCTGGGGGGCTGGCAGAGGAAGGGATGGTTTTTTCCCATGGCTTTTGGCCAGTGAGCAGCCTCTGCTGTGAGCTCACCTGCAAGGCACACAGCTGGGGATGCAGTGGGAACATCTTGCCAGGCTCAGCATGCTGCTGATCTCATGTGGTTCCTGCAACACCTTGCGCTTGGTTAGGGCGGTGTGCTGGCTGGGTTCTTGCACCAAACACACGAGTTTTGCCATTGCTGTGCATTCCATATAAATGTTTTTCTTTTCAGGGCTTGTAGTCATGCCTTGTGAATAACTACCCATGGAATTGTTGTTGCAGAGTCCTGGATCTCCCCTGAAAGGGCGTTAACAGCAGGTTTAAAAGCAAATCTAATGGATGTTGGAGAAATAAACCACCTTTATCCTGGGCATTTGGTGCTCAGTCCTACTGCTTCTGCAGAGCTCAGGCTGCACAGGCACAGCACTGCTCAGGTGAGTTCCTTCCGTGACGGGTGGAGGCTTTACCTGGCAGTCCTGAGAGCCAATGCGGATTTTGCTTCATGTTTAGCAATCGGAGATTTTCCTTGTCTCCTGCACAGAGAAACATTTATTCACTCCTAGGCTTTGACCTAATTCTTGGCGATAAATATTCAGATTTCTTCAAGGGAGCGGAGGAGAGATGGGAAAACAGAAGCCTTGATGAAAACGACACAGATGTGAAGCAGCCTTTAATTGATTTGCTTTTGTCAGACATAATTAAGTCTTACATTTCGTTGCAGCTCTTGGCTCCTGTTCAGATCTCAAGACGTCTTCGGCGATAAGGAGCATTGTGGCTTCCAATGGCATCGATGGGCTCTTGCACAGGAGGCACGGCATCTTCTGTTGTGTTGGCTGGAAGTAAAGCCATGAGGCACAGCCAAAACCCAGCTTTCTGACTGCAATAAAGTGCCAAAATGTCACTCCTCCTTCTGTGCTTCTCGCTGGAGCATTCCTTCCCTTCCTGCACGTATCTCTCGCTTTGTGGTTCGTCAGCTCTGGGTGGGCTGTGCTGCCCATGCTGCCTGATGGAGCCCGAGTGGATCTGCTTGAGAACGTGCTTCAATCTCACCTATGTTTTATTCCTGGATATATCCTGGCTTCGGCACATATCAAGTCCTTTGTTGAGCCAAGGCCCGCGCCAACACATCAAGAATTTGGATTCCTTTACGCTGCTCATTGTCCTTCAGAACTAAGCAGTGCCTCTTCCCATGCATTTGGAAGGAAAAAAAATTCAATTTTGTAGCATGGTGAAGAAGCTGGGTGAATGTTTAGAGTGGCAAAGCCCAAGGCAGTCTGTATTACATTCTGCTAACTTCATCAGGCGTAGGTCTTGCTGGAGGTGAGTGTGCAACAGGGCTGTCTTCAATAAGAGGCTCAGGATATCTAGGGAGCTTTAGCTGTGAAGGCTCCTGTAATTCGTTCCAAAGGAGAAAGACTTTAAAACCTTCCTTTGCCTTGCTCTCTTTCTGTCTATTGTATTATTTAATCTCACCTTCGCTCAGCAGAGTTCTTATGTGTTGAAAGGAAATGAAATCTCTGCTGTGTTATTATTGCTTTCTGCTTAGATAAATAGTGTTGTGCTGAATTCAGGGCAAGGCTCGCCAGCTTTTACCTCCTAAATATGCTGCTCTGGGCAGCATGGCTCTGTGAGTGAAAAGTGCTCTGAGGTATTGCTGAGAGATCTTCTCATCTCTGCCACTCGAACTGAATCCTTTAACAGGTAAACAAAGCTGTGGGACAGTTAGGGTGAGAAAGACATTGGGATTTGTCACCTACCCACAATACCACAGCAGCTGGATTTGGGTTCAGTGAGGCCATCATAGGGATGCTTGTCGTACTTTTTGCTTGCTGGGCTGAGAAAGCCCTTTTCCCGAGCTTTTAATCCCCAATTTGCTGACAGTGCAATGCATGGACATGCACAGACTGGGCTTCACACAGCCTGAGGAGTGGCTCTGCTGCTCTGAGAGCAGGTGTCTCAGCAGCTGCAGTGTGAAATGTTCCTGTAGGACAGTGCCCCTTCTCCTCACAAATGAGGGCAGCAGAAGAAATTAAGCATGATGTTTCTTCCCAATGCACTGCTCACCTGGGCTTTGTACAATCACTAATGTTGGTAAAGACCTCTCAGGTCATCAAGTTGAATCATGGATGCTCGTGAGCCAGCAGCTCTGGGGCACCTTTGAGACATGGGAGGAAGGATGTAAGGTCTGGGTGAGCTGAGGGTTAGGAGGGAGCAAGATGGTTCTCCTGAAGCTGAGCATTGGAGGAACTGGAGAATGGAGGTACAGCATCTTATTTGGTGCCTGGTTCTCATGGGGGGCTGTGTGTTCCAGCACGGGGATCTCACAGGGGTCACAGAAGGGGCTTGACATGGTGACCATCAGCTGCCATTTCCAATTGACCAGTGTGATGATTCCTATTTCAGGCCACCATTCTGAGGCCCTGCTGAGAACAGCTTCAGTGACATGCTCTCCCTGTGACCTCTATTTCAGCCCTCCTGGTGTTTGGCTGCTGACTCTCTGGTCCTATTCAGGTTCTTTGGAGCTCCCTTCCCTTCCCTTCCCTTCCCTTCCCTTCCCTTCCCTTCCCTTCCCTTCCCTTCCCTTCCCTTCCCTTCCCTTCCCTTCCCTTCCCTTCCCTTCCCTTCCCTTCCCTTCCCTTCCCTTCCCTTCCCTTCCCTTCCCTTCCCTTCCCTTCCCTTCCCTTCCCTTCCCTTCCCTTCCCTTCCCTTCCCTTCCCTTCCCTTTTTTTTTTTTTTTGCCAGAAAATTTTCACATGAATATTTATTTCTGTCTGCAGAATTATAAGAGAGATAAGTGAGATTTCCTCTGTGCTGGCAGAGCAAAGGAGGAGTGTGGACCTGTGCTTACATAACGAACCCCCATGTGGCAGGAAGGGGTCCTGTGGCCCACAGCTGCCTGATGATGTGCAAAAAGCAAATTGCTGTCATTGCAGATGTGCTGAGAATGACTTCTAGAAGCTGCTATCTAAAATCTGGTAAGTAAAATGTCATAAGGATTTCTCATAACGATATCTAATAGTTTTCTAGCACAAAAGGCATTTTGTCCAAAACAATCCCCAAGCCTATTCCAGACCTTGCTGGACAGGAATTTTGTGGTTGCCTAGGAACTGCTGATCACAGCCTGATTGCATCCAATAGGGGCTGAAAAGGGCAGCGTTTCCATCCCTGTCACAGCCATGCAGTCCTATGGCAGCTTTCAAAGGGCCAAAGGAATGCTGGGGTGGCTGCACTTGGAAGTGGATGGGAGATAAGGGTAGAAAAAAGGTGTGCATGTAGGGGATTTTGAGGAGAGTTCATCATGGATGATGGAAAAGCCCTTGGAATTCATCGTGAGGAAGTCTTTGCCTTGAGGTCTCCCAGTCTCAGTAGCCTAGCCAGGGTAGGTATAAGTGATATGAGAAAAGCAGTAGTTTGCAAAAGGAGCTTGATACCAAATGATGCGTATCAGGAATTATGAAGTTCATAAGTCATGAGGACAATTTTTATAAGAGTGTGGAAACTGTGGTTGTCAAGAGGAAGCACAAAAAAAATCTTTAAATATCTTTGAACAGAAGGAAAAAAACGGTTCCAGCTGGTGGGTTTGTCAGTGCGTGGAGTGGTTCAATCCATGCAATCATCTTCGGTCAGTGTTTCTTTGTGGCATTTGGAAAGACAGAATGATGTGCTTTGTGTCTCTAATGGGCAGTGCAATCTTTCCCAACCCGTCTTTAATCAGCGGAGTAGTAAATTATGTCTGTGTTGTCAGGGGGTACACTTAGAAATCAGTGTCTATGTAACGCGTGCTGGAGAGTCTCAGAAGAGCTGGTGCAGAAGGCTGAGGTCTGCAGATGTTCGTTTTTAATCAGCACCAGAAAAGCTGGGAAAAGGCTAGTTTGTATTTTAAAAAGGCTGTTATTATATCTGGGATAAATGCAAGCTAGTAATTGTGGACAAAATGATATAACAGGTGAAAGAGAATTCAATTGATGAGGAATTCAGCGCTAGGAATAAAACAAATGGGTTTATGAAACATAGGTCTTTAGAAGCTTGAATTCATCAGCTTAGTCATGGTTATTAGGCAGGTTGAGGACAACCTGTGTTTTGCAAAGTGGTCGACACTGTTTCACAAGGCAGCAGGGGGCATTGCCCCTTGGTGGGAGCTCTGCTGGAGCTGGCTGTGGTTGCATCATCCTTTCTAGGTACAGAGCAAGGTGAGGTCTTTTGCTGGGCTGTCATAAAATTGAGCTTTGTTGTTTGTTTGTTTGTTTGCCCCAGAGTGTTGCTGTAAGAATTATAGATGAGGGTGGGAGCCAACTGCAAGGAACATTTTGAAAAGGAAAATTAAAAAATAAACGATTCCAAAAAGGGTGGCGTAGTCTATTTATGTGGCTGGGTTCCATCCAAGAAGGCATTTGGATAAGTCCTCAGCACAGCTGACTCAACCCAGCCACCAAAACATGGACAGCACAGGATCTGTGCCCATCTGTGCAGAGCAGCATTGCTGAGTGCCTTCCAAAGCCGAGAGGCAGCGCCTTCACCTTTCTGCCTTCCCAAGGATGCTGAGGCTTCAGGGGGTTGGTTGGAGCCATTCATGCCTTTCCAGTTCTGCCTTCTCCAAGGGCTGGTCCCAGCCGTGGGCTGTAGGATGAGGGAGTGATGCTGCTTGTGCCTCACTATTCCCTCCTCCATCACCTTGGCTAGTAACAAGAGCTCAGGAGGAATCCATGAAGCCTGAGGAGCAATGCAAGTTCACCCTGTAAGAAGACTCAACCTATCAATTTCTCTCGTGTTTCTTCTCGGTTTCTAACAGTGACTTGAAAGGATACAGTGCTGCTGTCAAAGATGTGTCAGGAGCACGGCAGAGCCTCTCAGAGTTGCTAGGTGACTGCTGCCCTCAGGGCACAAATCCCAATCCCGCCTGCTCCTGGGATGAGTAATACATCTCACTGGCATCCGTTGGACAAAAGTGCTGCTGCCTGGGGCTTGCAGCTTGAGTCAGTGCTGGTTGAGCAGCAGATTCCAGGGATGATCCTTACACTTCAGAGGTGCTCCAGAGCAAATCTCTGCCACGTGGATGGGGTTGGAGCAACCTGGTCACCTGGCCTTGTGCTGAAGGGATGCTCTTGTCACGTGAGCAGGATGACTGCAAGAAGCTGTGCTCGTTGGCCAGCACTCTTCATTTGGCAATCAAAGACCTCGCCTGGATTTTTTTCACATCATCCCTTAGAGGGCAGAGGAACATTCCACATCCTGATGATGGAAATAGGAAAAACAAGATACGGGGAGCCTGACCCATTCCAGGTGGAGTCAGGACTTGATGCGGGCACTGATCCCTTTGGGTCTCATGACATTTCTGGGGGCTTCCAAGGTTTTTAGTTCATTTCTCAAGTTAAATATAGTTATGGTATAACTTTTTGAAACTTTTTTGGTTGGTCTGCCTTCTGGTGTCAGGTTAAATGCTGTTTTGGCTGTGTCGCAGTGAAGGATTGAATTGATGCACAAGTTTTTTAAGGTCACTTCTCCCCACATGAAAAACAGGAGGTATTTTAGTCCATGGTAGCCAGTGATCTTAATGCCTGAGTGCTCTCTGTTAAGAACATATTACAAAGAAATGGGAAACTTATTTCAGTGACATTCTCTGGCCAAGCAGAAGAAATGATAAACCGCAGTGTTTTCAAGCTGTTCACCTTTGTTTGAAGGGTGAAGTGGTGCTTGAAAGCCACAGCAGCGGGATGCAGCCCCCAGCACTTGTTGCAGTGTGACAGTGTCCAGAAGGCCACTCACAGGCTGCCCGTGGAAAATGCTGCACGAACACGAACTGAAGAGCAGGACATGCCTGAGGGAGTGCCATTAAAGCAGAAGGACTGAGGCAGTGTGAGGAATCAATGGCCAAATAGGACCTGTTAATTTCAGCAGAGGCATTGGGCTTATTCCCTGCAGCTACAGCAGAGCATGATCTCTAGAGGACCCTGCCAACCCCTACAGTTTTATGACATCCAGTTGGGTTCAGGATGCTTTCATGGAAAACGTGCATCTTGAACGTATGAAGAGGAGAAGCAAAGGTTTCCCCACTGGGGCTTTGGTGTTGCCAAAAGCTGGAAGCACAGTGTGGAGCAGATCATGGGCAGCAAAGTGAGGCTGTGCTGTAGCAGGGCATGGGTGGGAGACTTCAGGAAGCCCTGGGTGAGCTGCTGCTTTGATCTGCACAGAGGGCAGAGACTCACACAGCTAACGAGCTCCAGGGCAGCTCATCTGCCTTAGATTGCAGGCTTTTCTCCAAGCAGGGATGGTAAATTGCAAGCAAAAATAATTTCTGTCAAGGATCTAATGATGCTTGAAGTTCCTGTAACCTTTCAGATAAACAGGGTGGAACAGCACAGTGAATTTTGTAAGGAATCTCTAAAAATGTGCAGTGAACATAATGGAGCAAAATTGATCTGTTGTTTTTCTCCCTCAGGAAACAAATATTGCATGAGGAGGAAAAGAGAATACAGTCCAGAAAACACAGCTGTACTCTCAGAACGCGTTGATCATAGGGACAGCAGCTGTCCCCAGGCATAATATTTCTCATTAAAAAGATAAGTAAGATTAGGAGTTTCTCCAGGGCTTTTAAAATATAGAGGATTATAGAATTGTTAAGGTTGGAAGAGACCACAAAGATCCTCTAGTCCAACCACCAACCCACCACCATGTCCGATACATGGCTGAGGGTGAAGCAGAGGTCTGTGGTGGAGGCCCAGCAGTGGCGAAGGGGATTGCTGAGGGTGAAGAAGATCCTTGTGTCATTTTGGGGTGGGATATCTTCCAAAAGAGTGGTGATGCAGTGGCAGAGCTGCCCAGGGGGGCGGTGGGGTCACCATCCCTGGAGGTGTTCTGGAACATGGAGATGTGGCACTGGGGGACGTGGGCAGTGGGCACAGTGGGGTGGGCTGGGGTTGGACTTGGGGATCTGAGAGGTCTTTTCCAACTATACTGACTGTATGATTCTATGATTCTATGATTCTATAACAGACCTCCGGCAGACCCACACGGAGAGAGCAGCCTTCTGTACAAAGCAGAGGATGGGCTGCAAACAAGCTGAGAACACGTGGATGAGTGCAGGCTAACATGGAGAAGGAGCTGGCAGGCACTGCTGCGTGTGCTTATCGCAGAGCTAGCAGGGCTCATTTTGATAGCAGCACGTGGCTCCTGCCAGCTCCTGCAGCTGCCATAGGTGGTTTCAACACTCCCAAATCTGCTGCTGGCTGTGTGGGGACATGGATGTGCTATGGCTGCCTCATCCCCCAGGGCTCTCCTCCAGTCTCAGAGAGCTCCATGTGCCCATTCCAGCTCCGCTCCTCTCCTTAGGTTTGGCTGCATCTCATCGTTTACAAGCAAATAGCCCAACAGCCCCCCAGCCAACTAGGAAATGATTTCTCGGCGCTCTCCTTGAGGATGGAAGCTGCATCTGGTATTTCTTAGAATGAAAGCAGGTATTTTTCTTTTCTTCTTTCTTTCTTCCTTTTTCCTAGAACTTAATTTTTGATTAAGCCCTCTGCTTGCCAGAGGTGACATTTTCTGCAGCTGAGACAGCCAACAGCACCAAAGGATGCTACAGAGGACTTCAGGTGTTTCTGTTCCACATTTATTCTGTTAGCTTTCCATCAAGGTCACTGTGCTCTTACCCAGGGTTTTGGCTTTTATTACTTGGAGCTTGGAGAGTTAGTGGCATCACGTCTTTCTAGGAAAAATGGTGTGTAAATTCAACTGGAACTATGAAAATGTTTGGCTGGAATTCATCAAGGATTGACCTGGAGATGAAAAGGGGGTGTGAAAATTCTCATTGAGTTTGTGAACTTTCTTTGTTCTCTTTGGATCCTCGTGGTTTATGTGTTTTTGTAGAAATAGGTGCACTTCAACTGAGCTAAGATCTCTGGAGATGAAAAACAAACTCAAATCTATACTGAATGTATTCATCAAGCAAAACCATTAAGCCCAGTACATTTCAACACTGGAACTAAAGGCATCCTAACAGATTTTACTGTTATTTTATGTGGAATGCACTTGGGTACAGTGATGGACTTCCATAAAAGAGAATGTATGGGATTTGGACAGGCAAAGCCATGGGGGGTGCGAGGAGAAAGACATCCCTTGTGCAAATCCAGCACGAGTAGAGAAAAACTTGTGTAATCATTGCATGCTTGTCCATGTGCACACTCTTTGCATGGTTGGACCAGTGCATTGCACCCCGGTTTTCCAACTGATAAGCAATGGGGCAAATACAGTGTACAGAAGTTGGGGTATTGAGGGGCTGTTTTCTGGTGCCCATTTCCAGGCTCTCTTGAACATTTGGTCTTATTTTTGTATGGTCCGATATGGAGGCAGGAGTTGGACTTGTTGAGCCTTATGGATCCGTTCCAACGTGGGGTATTCTGTGACTCTGTAATGTGGATCTTGGTCCTGATAGTGGACAGGACATGACTGAAGGTCCCTTGACATACCAAAGATTACTTTTTTCCCCTTCTGCTGCTGAAGTTTGGCAATACTTGCAAATGTCACCGCCTGTCAGATAGTGCTTTTGCATTTCCCATCCCCTGGAGTGGAGGCTGCCTATCAAGTGCCTCTTCCCCACAATTTAATGTTTCTGGTAAATGTACTGATTTGATTTTTTTGATTTTGTCTGAGTGAAATAAGCACGTGTCACACGCCTGAGCTGACAGCTGAGGGAAAAACTGAGGCACGGCCAGGGGAATGGAACAAGTTATCCCTCCTGCTGCTACATAGGATGGCCAGCATTAGGCAAAAGCCATTTAGTCCACGTGTTTACACTTTGCACATCAGAGGGATGACCGTCAGGGCCTTGGATTGGGCACTGCCTCAATTAGGGGATAGAAGTCTGCAGGGTGAGGGTGGCACTGCTGGTAGCTCTCCATCAGTTGGGAATGCAGCAGCTGCACGTCTGGTGGTCAAGAGTGGCCAACTGTGTGTGCCATGGCTGCCTGCAAATGGGACGTGAGCACGAGCTGTGATGCAGGGTTGAGAAAGGTTGATGGATCTTTTGTATCTTGCAGTGGATGCTGGCAATAACAGGAGCTTTTGTTGATGTTTAGCAATGACATACCAGTTTCTCCTTTTTATCTAATAAATACAGTCTCTTGCACAGGCAGAGATTCCAGCAGAAGTATTTAGATGAAGAATTAGCTCAAGCAGTGAGAGCAAATAAAAATCCCAGAGAGATGCATCTGTAGCACTGCTAAGCCTTGCAATGTTCAGGCTTCAAGCAAAGACCATCAAGATGATTTTCCACTGACTCTTGCAGATCAGTATGACTCCCCAGACTGCTGATGATGCATGCTTTGCAAAAGAAAAAGCCATCTCTTCTTGCTTTGGATGGGGTCATTTGCTGTGCAGCCTTCTGATTGTGGAGAGATGCACCAGGAGTCAGCAAGGTGCTGACCACGAGTCTCCTCTCCCAGCACAGCTGCTCTACGCAAGGCTCCCTGCAACACCTGCAGACTTGCAAAGGGAAATGCAGTGTCTGACTTACACCAGGAATGTCACAGTGAGGTTGGGGATGTGCAAGGGCTGTGTGAAAGGCAGCGCAAGGAAAGCTTGCACCCAACCAACCTTCTGCTAGAGGAATGTCCCTTCTTCTATCAGGTGCCCTCCTCGCTGTTTGCTAGGTGTGAAAAATCCCACGTGTATTTGCAGGGATTGAGGAGTTGACTAGATAGTGAGAACAAAGCCATATGCTGCATGTCATCATTTATATCCTACACTTTCCAAATCCCCCAACAAGATCACAGTATTTTTCTCACTTATGAGATTTATGGAAGGAAAATAAAAGCCTAATAGAGAGCAGAAGAACTCCATGTTTTCTGCTTCAGCATCACCTGCTGGTTCCAATGGGATCTGCAAAGTGATGGAAGGGCTTGTGAGGGGCCGTGCAGGAGGTGCACAGTACCCCATTTTGCAGGCTGTGGGGTTTTTAATGGGATGTGTAGGTGCTGCTGCACAGTGGCTCATCACCTGAAGACATGAAGGAAGAAAACCAGGTCAGGGAGGACAGGAATAAGGCAGAACTGTTAAATCGTTTAAATTTTACTGTCATACTCCCAGATTCACAGTGATGAGGAGGCATGGAAAGGCATTCCTGTACAAATCTTAACCCCCACCCACTGTGAGTACAGCAGCTCGGTCCTGCACTACTAGATGATAGTGGAGGCTACACCAGGACTATTGTATAACCTCATCTATCTTCTGTGGGAGCATGAAGGCTGCAGGAAAGCACAAATCCAAACCTCTAGAATTATAATTATATAAAATTATAATACCCCTGAGGTAAGGGACCAATTTTAGAAGTGCCATTTCCCCTCTCTTTCCCTCCCCCTTTCCTCAGCCCTCATTCAGATTTACATAAAACCAGTTGATAGCTTGAGATGATGCTTCTTAATGCTTGTAGATCATTTCATGCAAGGAAAAGATCTGAATAGAGCTCTCTCTGAATTTTTGTATATATATTTTTTTTAATTTTAAGAAAAGTTGGGGATTTTTTTTTTGCCCTTGAGCCCATCCTCTTGCATGGCTGACCCTTAGTGCACAAAGGGACCTAATAAATCTACACCAAACCTCAGCTGTGTGGAAACTGGCCTGTGCAGATCTTTTATTGCATTAGGAATGGAAAGCTTCCATCACATGTCAGGAGATGGAGGTTTGGCACTGAGGTCAGAAGGCATGGTGGGGTGGGCTGGGGTTGGAATTGGTGCTCGTGGAGGTCTTTTCCAACTTCAGTAACCCTGTGATCCTATGCACAGAGAGCTGCCCTGTCCAAAGAGGGCTGTAAGGAGCTTTATGCCTCCTCCAATACCAGCCCTGTTCTCTACGGGCTGCTATTATTCTGGTTTGTGTTTGAGAGCCCAGCAGTGACGAGTGTGTTAGGCTATCTACTCCCTGCAGCCTTTTTGCACTGTTTTTCACATTTAGGACTGGAAATTGTAGTAGGATATCTGTCTTTCAGAAACTTTGCATGCATTTTTTCACATTCAAATGCCTGGCTTCGTCACACACACTCGATACCAGCATCGGTTCTTCTGCCCAACCAGATCCCAGAGCATCAGGGCAGGAACATTGCAGCCCAGGTGGCATCAATGAGTCCCAGTGCTGTGCTGGGTGCAGGTGGGGCACGTTGGGAAGAGGGAATAAAAGGGCAGTGGGGAGGGAATGTGGTGGAGTGGGAAGTGTGGGAGCAGCTTGTTGGTGATGGCACTGCTTCTGGGTAAGGCTTTGGCTTGGAGGAAGGTGGGATAGGATCTCACTGCAGATGAAGTATTGCTTTGGGGAGGAGTATCTGAGCAGTGCAGCGTGCTACAGAACAAAGGGAGGCTGCTCTCTTGAGGGGTGCTGATTATTTTTCAGAAGGAGCTGTGGCTTTGTACGGCTGGGTGCTGTCCCTGGGGCACTGTTTAGAAGCCTTACCCCTTTATGACAAACCTTCAGGCCCTGGCTTTTGGCTCCTGCAAAGCAGCGCAGCTCTGCTGGGATGAGTTGGTTCCAGCAGAGCAGTTGATTCTCAATCCCACATAACATTATGAAATTTGGAGCATATGTACAGCACTGCTGGCATGGCTCTTTGCATGACATCTTCAGAATGAGTTTGACAGTCGCATAAATAGCATATGCAAGAGGGCCTTATGGATCTGCTGCTTGTTGCATATTATTTACATACATATTCTGCACCTAGCTGATGGCTCCGTGGCATTTGTCTTCCTTTTATCTCTTTTTTTAACTTATTTTTTCTTCCTAGTGATGGTTTTGCCAGGGATTGGAATCTTCTAAAGGCAGATACTCAAGCCTCTAAAAAAGTGGATAGGAATATAATTCCCACCACAAGCCCTTGAAATCTCCAGTAAGCATCTATAACTTCTTCTTTCCAGAAAGTGGAACAGGAGAATGCTTCAGGAGCTGCGCTCAGGTGGGACAGGGCTGTGGAAACAAGCTGTCCAATGGCAAATTAGTGAGCATCTGTTGCTATTGATCCAAATGACAACAAGCTCTTGAGTGACGCTGCCTTGAGAACAGAAAACTCTGAGGGAAGCAAGCTGCAAATGGCCACTGAATATCTCAGTGCTGCACTGTTTTGCAGTAAATTTGCTGTCCTATGGTGCAGTGCAGGTCTTTGCTCTGAAGGGCTTTTGCCATCTGAGCACAGAGTTGTGCTCTTCCCTAAGGGGTGAGAGGATGAGGTGCTGGGGTGGGGCTTAGAGGATCTGCAGGCATCGTTTCTTCTGTCTTTCTGGTGGCTGTGTAAATAGCACAGCTGTCATCTTCTAAATCAGAGCCCTTTCCTCTCCTGGCACCTGGGCTGTGGGGGCCCACAGTACTGAGCAGTGGTCACTGGGTGCCTGTACAAAGAGTGGGGGGCCAACATCCATGTCCTGGGGAGGGAATGGCCGGAGGAAGGAGGGTTTGTCTCGTGAGACTGGAGAGATTTGCTCACTTCAAAGTTGATGGGTTTGAGATGGAAAAAGGAATGAGGCTGTAAAGAGGGATATAATGTTACAGAAAAGATGGCTAATGGGCTCATTCAGAACCACCTGAAATGATCACTCCCTGGGAAATTGTGAATAATGGTGGCAAACAGTAAAATATCAGTGAAGGGGGTGACGTCAGGCACTCGCCTTCTCCTCTTAGAACTTGAGGGATTTTGCTTTACATGAATTCATGATATGAGCATGATCAGTTTGAATTACCTGTAAGCAGTGAGGATCAGCTCACCACCATGCAGGCTGTCCTGCAAAATGCAGGTGGCTGCTGATGTTAAGTTACACCCCTTGCTGAGGGCCCTGTAGTGATGCCTGAGGGCTGTGGGACTCCCACTGTAAGCAGCTGTTGTCCCTCAGGATGTGGCTTGATGACCAAGACATGCAAGGAACATGGGAGGAATTGGGCAGAACTGAAGCAGCTCTTCTTGTGCTCAGGTTTTGGGGGTGGGATGGCTCTCTCGCACTGCATGCTCCCAAGGGATGGAGTGGGAGCAGATGAATTCCCTGGTATAGTAACTACATGGATTTGGGTGCTGGAATGTAAATAGAAGGAGAAAGACGAGAGGAAAAGTGGAGAGATCTCTGTTGTATTTATGCTTGAGGTGGGTAGGAATTACATTTATTTTTCTGTCCTACTGCTTTACAAGAGCAATAAGTTGATTCCAGTTTTACTGCTGAGGTGCACCCAGGGATCAGGGGTGAGATTTTTATTGTATGCTGTGCCCATAGTGGATCAGTCCTTGCTTGCAGCCTCAGCTGTGGGCTGGGATTTTGAGGTGCGGAGAGCAGGCACGTATCACCATGGTTCTGGCACATGTGTTGGGAGCAGAAGCTGGGAGCTGGGATGGGAGAGCTCTTGCTGTATCTGCTGTCTTCATGCACGTGTCTGGGTGTATATTCATGGTGTGGTGTGCACAGGTTGGATCCCCATTGTGAGCTCTCCCTGAGAATCTCCCTCCTCATGGAAGGAAAAGAGGAAGAGATGTGGTGTCCCTTTGGCCCCATTCCCTTTGGTGGGCTTTGGGGAGTGTCCCAGTGCAGGTTGGAACCTGGAGCAGCCTTTTTCCTGATGTTGGTTGTTCCCAGGCCCCTGCTTGTTCCTTCTGAACTTCTATTTATTTTAAACTTATCAGTTCTGATGCTTAGCATCCCTGAAAAGGGTCTATGGAGACTTCTGCCATCTCCAAAAGGAGACTGATGGAGCAAATACGGAAGCTTACAATGAATTCATACTGCAAATATTGAAGTCAGCGTGCCCTCTTCTTAATAGATGTTATTTCTCATTCTTCAAAGCAGTTCATTGGTGATGGAAGGCAGATAATCCACTTCTGGAATCCTTCCTCCCTCGTGTTCTTGCATGATTTATAACATAGCTGGAGGAAGAGAATTTGTCAGCACCATCTCTGTGAAGTCGTGCTGAATCCCATTGCAGGAGGGACTCTGGAGAGGTTTTGAGTCTGAGAGATGGTTGTTGTTTTTTCCATTCTGCCCTGACTTTTCATTCATTACTTCCTGCCAGCTCCTCTGATGCTGTTTGCCATAGATCTGTGGCATTATGTAAAGCAGTCAGCGCTCATAAAGAGAACCCAGCATCTCTCCTGTCTTGCTGAGCCATTGCAAGGTGAGCAGGGACTGCTCTGCGCTCTTTCACAGCTTGGCTGCCCCAGGTCTCACTTTCCATGCTTATTCTGCATGTTTTCAATCTCTGAAAAATTCTTGCTCTAATGTCTCTATTTGCCAAGCAGTTCCTCTATATAAAATGCTGGTACCTGCTCTGCTTGTTTCCTGGGTGCTGAAAGATGCAGTGCTTGGTGGTGCTGCTCAGCACTGATGTGAAGGAAGCAGAGATGCTTAGAGCTGACCCTTGAAAAGCATAAACTTCTGATCCACAAAGCAGGACCTTTTGTGCTTACAAATGTGTTTAATGGCAGAGAACAGAGCTACCTGCCTGTTGCATCTGTTTCTCACCCTACTAAATAGCTTAACCTAGCTCTACAGTAGGAAAACAAGTGACTCCATCAATGGCAATGTGCTTCCAATGGTGATGTGTCCCAGTGCCATCAGTTCTGATGGGAGAAGGGTGTGCATGTCAACCAGAGGCGCTCTCAGTGCTTATAGCGTGAGCAGCGATGGGAGAAATGAGGAGTTTCTTTTTGTGCACACTGTTGATTGCTGGATTTTGGAGTAATGGTTAATATCCAAAGAACACATTCCATCTGCCCATCAATGGTGAGAGTGCAAATGTTGCTGGAATTTTGTATTTGGTTGGTGCCCATCAGCCCAGCAGTGAGAGATGGGTTTCTGACCCTCTGCTCTCCTAGCAGCACACTCTGCATCCCCCAACCTACCTCCTTCTCTCTGTTAGGAATAATTTCCCATCTTGCAAAATTAATTCTCTGCTCACAGTGGCCTTCATTAAATAGCACAGCAAAGTGTGCTGAAGGTGGCAGAACAGCTCAGACAGAGGAGCTTCAGAGGGGTCCTGAGTCTTAAGGAAAGGCAAAAAGCTGTGGGCTTCCGCTGTTATGGAGTGCAGGGGGCTGTAGGCTGTTCTCTGCAAAAGCAGCAAAAGTTCTCCATGTCGTGGAACAGTGCTTGTGAAATTAACCAATTTGGAACAGCATCAAATACAATTATTGGCACTGATCTGTTATGGATATTTATTTACTGCATTTGTGTACAATTTTGACTTGAATTTGATTTTGCAGACATTCGAAGTGGGGTTGAGCAGGGAGGGAGGCGATGGCATTTGCACTGAGTGTGTCCTTGATTGGTGTTGATGTTCTGGGTGCATTCTGCAAATCCAGCATCTCTTCGTAGCGTCATCTGTGTGCCTTCTGGGCAGCCATCACCTGGAAGGAGGGTTTTGTTCTTGGCTCATTCTTTTTTGGCTTTTATACTTTGCTGTCTGCTCAGAAGCCCTCCAGCAGAAGAGCTGATCACTTTCTTTTTCCAAGAAATGGGCTGGGAGGAATCCTTTTGGACTTCACAGATGAAATCTTGCTGGCCTTCGTTCTGGTGTGGAGACCCCAAAGGGTGCAGGGAAGATCTCTGATGAGGCAGGGACTTGTCATGGGATGGCAGCCTGCCCACTGAACTGGGAGGGGATCCTGGGCAGAACAGAAGGAATAGTGATCTCTTTTGTTAATATGGACTTCCATGATTGAACTGAGGGCTTGGAGACACTCAGGGTCATGCTGGAGGGGCTGTGGGCACGTGATGGAGATGTAGGTGTCCCTGTTCACTGCAGGGAGTGTTGATCTGATGGCCTTTAGGGGTCCCTTCCACCTCGAATGATTTTCTATGATTGGATTCGGGTTGGGGTCACATTGAGCAGAACAGGGGGATTGGGATTGAAGGTGCAGCAGGAATATGTTGGGTTTGGCTATGTGAGAGCGCACTGAGCAGCATGAAGGCTGTCCAGGTGAGCTCTCTGCTCTAATTTACTGCTGTTCTTCCTTCAGCCTCTGAAAATAAATCCATTAACAATTAAAGTAATGTCTCGCCCAGTATTTATTTTGCATGCCCGTTAATGGACTGACCAAAACGCCTTCAAACACCAGGACTCCTGCATAACACAGAGGGCTGGATCTCTGGTGTGTGCTTTTTCTCTTTGTTTTCTGTCAGAGCTGAGACCTGCTTTCAGGGAAGCGTTTAGGAACACTGCTGTGTGTTCCCATGCTATTACTGGTGAGGAAGGTGCAGCTTCTGTGCCAGATACCTCCATACAAGCTTTGCTGTGGAATTAGAGCATCAAGGGCTGTCTGCTGGGCCCAAGCTGCTCTCCTGAGCTGTGTGTGGGCTCTGGAAGAGAAGCAGTGTTTGCTGCCCAAGGAGACTGTAGTCCTTTTTCTGTTTCCTGGGCCATACCAATATGTGCTGAACTGTTGGGCTGCACCCCCAAACTGCTGGAAAAACAGCTTCTGCCATCTGTGACAGGTGAGCAGGGCAGCAGAGCGTGGGGCCCTGCAGGCAGGGTGCCCTTGGTGTGGGATCAGAACGGGGCAGAGCTCACGGTCCCCTCTGCCCCGTGTTTGGGGATAGCAGACAGCTGTGGTCACATCCCGTGGCTGGTCTGCAGCTCCGAAGCTCCATGTGCTCCTCGAACTGAGACAAGGCAGGGGATGCTCTCGGTTACGTTCTCTCCCCCCTTCCCCCCCCACCCTGCTTTGGCCACTCTTAGAGCCCCTGTTCTCAGCCCTCCCTGCCATTCGGCCGCTTTCTAGGTTAAATTTCCCAAATCCTGCCTCTGCTCCGGGAGCGCTCAGCCCTCCCAGCTGTGGAGCGGCCCCAGGTGGGTGCGGGACATTGCGGGGGGGGGGGGGGGGGAGGGGGTCGGGTCCTGGTGCTGGAGCCCATCTCCGGCTGCGGGATAACGGGGGGAGGGCGGCAGCTGCGAGCGGTGAGGACGGAGCCCGCAGGTGTGGGCTCGCTCTGCTTTGCTGGGTTTGGCTTTTTCTTTTCTTTTTTTAATTCATCCCCTCCCTCCTCCTCTCTTCCCCCCCCCCCCAATCTCGCTTTGCTTTTACGCAGTGACAGCAGCCAGGCAGCCGGGGCTGGCTCTGCCCAGCCGCCGTCCTCCCTCCTTTCCTCCCTCCCTCTCTCTCCTTCTCTCCCCCCCATCCTTCCCTGCTCCTTAAAACCTGCGTTCCGGGGGTGCAGTTCTTCCAGCGGAGCCTCCGGCCGTGCCCAACCCGGCTTTGTTCCCTGCGGGGCTGCCTGGATGCGGCCGCAGTAGAAGGGAAACCCGTACGCAGGTAAGCAGCCAGCAGGGGTTTACGTATCTCTGTATCTTTTATATGTATATATTAACTTCGGGCTTTTCCTAGCGCTTTGCAGGGGATGCTGCAGGGCTGCAGCAGGCTGGCTTTGGGCAGAAGGGGGAAGGGCGGGGGTGAGCATTTAGCCCTGGCTGGAGGGCTGTTGTAGGGGAGGTTTGGGGTGCACAAAGCTGCAGACGGGGCTTCCAGCCTCATCCGGGCTGTGGGTTGTGGGTGGGGGGCTCCCGGTGCCCGGGAGGGATGGAGTTGTGCAGCCTGCATTCCCGCTGTGCTGTCGGTGTGGAGATATGTGAGCTCAGGGTGCACTGAGCTCTGGAGTCTGCATCCCATTTCCGTGCTCATGGGGAGCTTGGAGGGAGGCTGCACACTTCCCGGCAATACATCATCCCTAGCATTCCTTGTGCTGTGAGCTGCCCCACTTCGCCAGCGGATCTTAAAACTCTCTCTTTGGTGCCCCCAGGTCCTTGGCACAGGCTGGTGGTTCACGATGGACCCCCTCTTCCCTGCCCATATTTTGGAAGACCCCGACCTGAGAAAGCTGCTGAACGACTCCTCCATGCTGAACCTGAGCTTTCTCCCCAGCAACTGGTTCAACAACGGCACGGGAGACAGCTTCCTGCCGCTGAGCATCAAGATCACCATTGTGGTCGTCTACTCCATTGTGTGCATTGTGGGGCTGGTGGGCAACTGCTCCGTCATGTATGTGATCGTCAGGTAGGCACCAGACAGCGTGCAGGGGAGGGCTGGGAGCAGGGAGAGCTCCTGCTGAGAATAGATCAGTGCCGCAGGAGGAGCGGGTTGGTGATTCTCCGGTAATTGCAGTGTGCTTTAGAGGTAATGGTGTGGCGTCTGTTTAATGGTTTGGGTTTTATTTGTTGTGTTTTTTCTTTTTTTTCTTTCTTTTTTTTTTTTTTCTCTCCCTTCCTAGGTATGGTGAAGGTTCCCACCAGCTTTCAGCTGCCCTCTGGTGCCTCCTAAAGTTTAACCCAGAGAATGGAACAGAGCGAGCAGATCTGTTTGAAAAAATGGGGCTGTTTGCAAGCTGCTGTGCAGGGAGTGGGGCGTCCTGGGGAGGGCAGAGTGTTGGTGTGCCCACTGCTCCGTGGGACGTCTCCCTCCTGTACTGTGCCTAGCAGCCCACTGTGGGTGCAGGTGCTGCTCCATTTGGGAAGCTGAATCAAGTTCTGAAGGGTAGGGCTTGCTGGGAGGCTCAGGCTTGCATTTTTCTGCCTGTAAATGCAATTCATGCAGCTTTGCCACCTCGTTGGGAAATATGGGTGTGAATAGGATGCTGCAGAGATAAAGGCAACTCCTCTGGCTTTGGGGTTGGGGGACCTTTGCAGGAGGACAGTGCAGAGCATGGGCTGCTCCTGCAGCACTGTCTGACCTCTCTGCCTGCTCCTGCTGTGGTTTGAACCACCTTATTTCCTGCAGCCAGAAACCCTGCAAGTACAAAGTAAGCTCCTGCAACTGTTGGGGCTGCGATTCTGTGTCAAGTGCCAGCATCCCTCTTGTGATCTCAGTGCTGTGTGTAGTATAGAATCAGCTTCCATTCTATACAAATATCAGCAGATTCCTGGTGTGAGTGCTGCCAGTGCAGAAAACACACTATAAACTTTTGTTTTCTCCTTCAGCAAAGATGACTAAAAATAATTAGCAGATATTCAGACACTGAGATTAAATCCTGCTCTTGCTAGGAGCCCCTCTGCTCCCAAAGTGTTTCTTCAGTGAACACACAGCTGTGCTGGGGGAGATGCTGTTAAATGGAATGTTGGTAAACAGGTCAGGACTCTGCCCCAAGGACAAAGCTACTCTCCTGTTCATTGATTTGCCCAGCAGAGCTCTTCCTGAGGATGGCTTTATGGAGAGGAGAAGGGGTCACAGCCCTGCTGGGGAAGCTGGAAATGGAGGGAGGTTTGCAGCATAGCAGTGCCACACTGGGATTGCTTGTGTTTCTGTTCAGCACAGCACAGTGTCTGTGGGTGTGTGTGTATGCAGTGAGCAGTGAATCTGCCAATGAAAAGTTCCTGTGCCACAGCTGCTGAGGGTGCCTGAAGTGCTGTGCAGGCAGGGGAGGGAGTCCTCACCCAGAGTGTGTGTGAGCCTTAGGTGTGTGGCAGGAGGAGCTCAGAATTTCCTTGCTGGCTGCAGAAGTTCTTATGGAGTGTGAGCAGCCACCATCATTTCATCCTCATGGAAGTGGGCTAGGTGCTGGTGTCTGTGACAACCTGCATGTGTTGGCCTCTGGGGAGCAGAGTTCCTCTAAGGAGCAAGGAGAGCCTCAGGATGTGGCAAGGAGAGCTGATTGATGTGTCAGCAGCATCACCAATACCCCAACCCAGCATCCTGGGCAGGTGAGATGTGCTGGCTACGCTTCCAGAATAGTGGCTTCTGTTCTGCTCTTTTTGGCTTGGATACTTTCCAGCGATATAGATGGGCCATAAGAAAAAGTGGCATTTAGCCCTGGAGTTTCCCCTAGAACATCTTGTCCTTTGCTTCCCCACTGCTATCTCCTGGAATCTCAGCAGTGGCTGAGAGCAACACTGAGCTGTGACGGGCAATGATCCTTCTGGGCTCACAGAGTAGCAGCAACTTCTGGTTATTCTGGCCCAGAACTTCTATTTCCTTGCCCTTGCTCTCTGGAGCAGATATAGCGATGAAACAAACTCAGTATCCCAAACCTGACCAGGGCCAAGCACACAGATTGACACAGAGCTCCAAGTTAGTGTGAGGGTGTGAGGATGCTGCTGTTGGCCTGGCTGACTTCTTGAGCATCAGTGCTGCTGGGCTTCGTGCCTTAAGCTGCATCATTTCTAGTGGGTCCAGCACGGTTGCTGGCAAAACAATGTATTCTGAGACTCTCAGCAATAATGCTTCCATTTATGGGGGAAGATGGGGGAATCTACTGTGTTGCATCATACAGAAGCTCTTTTCACCTTTCTGTGCTTGTATTTCACTGGGGATAATGGGATTACCTGTAAGAAATGAGTGTATTTCCTTTCACCAAAAGAACAGTTTGATGATGCAGGCAGTAACTGCTTTCTGTTTTTCAGGGAGTGGGGAAACACAAAGACTCAAAAAATGGGTGCTGAAGGAAATGGGAGGCTTCAAGAAGGCCTATTTGTTCCGTTTGAATGAGTTTTTTCATAGTGCACAGGGAAGAGTTTGGAACCTCTTGGTATTTCAGACAAAACGTATTCAAAGCCTCCTCTGGGTTTTCCCCTGTGTTGTAAAAGCCAACCTACCTCTCTATTGTATTTGGAGTGATTTAACATCTGGAGCTATTAATTTGTAGCGCCGGTCACCACGTGACTGCCAGTCCCTTCCCAGTGCTGGAGGCACTAATTGGATAAGACTGAGAAGGGCTCTTCTCAGGAGCACT
Source organism: Tympanuchus pallidicinctus (assembly GCF_026119805.1). Taxonomy (NCBI): domain Eukaryota; kingdom Metazoa; phylum Chordata; class Aves; order Galliformes; family Phasianidae; genus Tympanuchus; species Tympanuchus pallidicinctus. The sequence continues at coordinate 4,650,652 of NW_026294722.1, forward strand.
ATTTCCTGGACAGTAAAGGGCCCATTGTGGAGATCTGCCTGGTTGGGGCTTTGTTCTCTTTGCATCTCTGCTCATTGCGGAGTTCCTCGCCAGCCCAGATAATGCCTGCCTCCCCTCCCTCCTCCTGCTGTCTGCTCTCTTCTGCATACATTTCCTGCGCTGCTTTTAATGAGGGTAGAACAAGGAGTTGAACATCGCCGTGCAGAGAGGATTTGAGGGGTGAACAGACTGCTGGGTTCTCTCCTATCACTGATCTCTGCAATGCTGGATGCCCAAAATCTTTGTTTTCAGGAAGAAAAGGGAAGGCAAAGGGAGATGTGTTGCTTTCACAATGGTACTGGGCATGACTGACATGTGGGCTATGGGTTGAGGTGCTGCAGATCCAGCTGCCCAGAATCTCCCTATGCATGAGAGCTACCAAAGCATTGCTGTGTGAGAGAGACCAAGCCCTGAAGCTTCATGGCCCCAGAGGTGCTGGGGGAGGGGATGATGGAGAGCACACAGCTTCTGGCCTGGGAAGCACTCTCACTCCAGTTGTGTTGCTGTGATGCTTGGCAATGATGATCTGGAGAACTCTTCCTTGGTGCTGAATCTGCTCATTGGGATCAGCTTCGTTGAGAACGATGCCTCATCTCTAGGGCTCTTTGCAATGGGGCTCCATGGGGTGGCTGCCTCCCTCTGTGCCAGCTCTCCCTCCTTGGGAGCCTGGAGCAGTTCAACAAAGTGCTGGGGCTGCTCAGCTCTCCCTGCAGGTGTACATGGCTGCAAAGCAGTTCAAGCAGCTCTTCAGTTTAGATGCCAGACCTCTTCCCCCTTTACTTACAGCCTGAGTTCTGTCTTGCCGCTCCTATCTTGCAGCTCTGTGCTGTCTGTCCTTCTGCTTGAAACCTCCATCGATCCTTGACTGTGGAGGCTGAGGGCAGCTGGCTGTGATGAGCCAGGGAAAATGAAGTTAATAGGACATCTCAGAGATGCTGATTTCTTAATAGAAAGCTTTTTAATGGAAGAACGTTGACCAGCTGTGTGGCTCGGAGCTGAAATTGAGTGAGTGGTTAATGCAATGCAAACTCAGGGGATGCAGTGAGGTCAGTTTGGGAGATCTGCTCTCCTCACATTGGCCTCCTCTGGTTTTTCCTGGAGTATAAACAACAACAAAACAACTAAAAAAAGACAATTGTAAATTGCAGAGAAGGAAAACCACGCGGAGGGGTCTGTGCTGTGCAGAGTGGGAGGGGGGAATCCCTAAGACAAGGGTTGTGGGGAACAGATGTGCAGCTGTGGACATGGACAAGCTGTGCCCATGGCACAGGGCAGCCCTGCCTATCTCCTACTGACAGTTCCTGTAGCTCCAGTGCCTCTGCTCTTGGTTTCCCCTGGCTTTGGTGGGATGAGTTGAAGGGAGTCACCCATGTGCAACAGTAATTGAGTGATGTTTGATTTGCGACTCGGTTCCCAATGCTTTTTGGGTCTGTGCAGTTCCTAGGAGCAGGGCCAACATTTAGGACTCGATCAGTCCAGCAGAGGTTGTCCACAGTGTGTGTTCATGGAGATGAGAGCATCCTGCTGCAGAAAAGCTGCTGGCAAACATCCTTCTTATCCTAGAGCCCTCACCCTGACAGCCTTCAGCATCCTTGCTAGCCTGAGGATGAGCTGCAGGGGTTGGCACAGCTGTAACCCTCAGCATAGCAGATCAGGGCCATGTGCTGTCCCTGTCCCCACCTGTGCTGGCTCCTGGTGCTGCTCCCCAGAGACCCTGGCAGTGGGGGGACACATTGCTTGTTTTTCAAAGCTGTCACCCAGACACCGTGGAGACTCGAAGGGTGAGAGAATTGCCTGTCCCAAAGCACCAGTGCTGTGGCAGCCTCCTTAACCCCTGTTCGCTGGTCACCATCCTGCCCAGGTAATGAATAGGATTTATGTGCTACTGATGCTGGCTGTTTTTTTTCAGTGGTGTCTGGCTCCATAGTCTGAAACTCGTTTCTGAAATGTGCTGTTTGTGGCACGTTGAATTGTTAGGAGCAAACAGGCTTAAAAGGGAGAGAAATTCCAGGATGAGTTGGCTGCAAGAGAGTGATCAGAGCAGGAGGGATGTGCAGAGCACTGTGTGAGTACATGGCTGAGATGACACAATGCAGGACAGTCTGTGCCAGATCTTTGTTCAACCTCTGGGCTAAGGGCAGGCTGGGAGCTGGGATGTCACTGATTTCCACGGATTCCTGCTGTCAGGGCTGGAACAGCTCTGCAAAATCCCTCCGGAGCTCTTTCTGCTCTGTTTTGCTTCCCTGCTGCAGATCTGTGCGTGTCCGGGAAGGGGATGAAGGGACTGTCTGCATCCCAATGAGCTGGAGCTGCTGATGCCAAGTGGCTCAAAGAGGCAGAGGGCTCCTGGAGGTGATGCTCACACCTCCCCAGGGCGTGAAGTCTTCTCTCTGTTCCCTCTGCCCTGACGCCTGCAGCTTCAGGATCTGACTTTGCTGATTCTTACCCCTGGGGCATCTGCATGCTGTACAGCAGCTGGATGGACAGGAAGAACAGTGCCAAAACAGTAGCATTGCAGCTTGCCCTGAGGCTCAGCCACAAGCAGAATCCATCCTGAGAAACAGCACCTCAGAGCCAGCATGTGGAAAAGCTGTCTTTTCCCCCTCCCCCAAATGCAGGTTCCCTTTCTTGAAGGATTTCCCCCATGTAACGCTGCTGGAGGTCCACTTAGCAGAAAGGAGGGGGGCACCCAGTGCTGAGCTGCTCTAAAAGGTCTTTATTCTTCTTAGGCTTCAGGAGCTGAGAAAGCTTAAGAACAGAGCAGGATTACATTTATGGTGAAGTGGAGTGGGATGGAGAGCTGAGAGCTGCTGGAGCACGCTGTGGGAGATGCTCCATTAGGAAATTACCTCTGTGACCGAGTGCAAGAAAGTGGCTCAGCAGGAGCTCATGTCCTGTGTGCAGACCTTGTCAGTCAGCTGTGCCACGGAGGGGGGGTAACTTATGTGCATCCTTGAGCCGGAGAGTCTAATTTCTCTTCTTTTTGTTGTTGTTGTTCAGATTAAGAAAGAGAACATTCTCAGTTCCCGGAGGAAAAGAAAAGAAAGGTTAATCCGTGGAGAAGTGATTAATTGATTTTTGTTTGTACTGAACATTCTGGAAATGTTTGGGTACATCAGTTTGTTGGGATAATGGCTGTTGGCTCTCAGTGTGCAGAGAAAGTGGAGCTAGAAGTAATTAATTAGGTGCAAATTAATTTTCCCAACCTTTGAAGAGCACGAAATCAGCCTCAGAGTCCACATGAAGGTTGGCAGGAGGACACGGGTGGATTCGTGGATCGTTGCTTGCTTCTCCTGTTGCTCAGAAATATAGATATTATATACATATATAATGTGGTTAAGTGGGCCATCTTTGTTCAAAAATGCAGCTGTTGTTCCCTCAAGTTACAGTGCTAGTGAAAGAAGAGTGAGATGGAGGTGTGCTGATGAGTGCAATCCTCCTGCATGGGTGGGGGGAACAAGCTTGGCCTTTGGGAAGCCTGCACTGAGGGACACAGAGGCAGTAATGCTCTCAGGAGGTATCTTCTAAGACAGTCTTAGCTGACTTAATTTCCTGAAGCGTGAGCTGACAATACTTATCTGTATGTGTTTTTGTGTGCTGGTACAGAACAACGATGCTATGCAGCACGGGAATCTTCTTTCTTTCTTAAGGCAGAATTGCACGGGAAGCCCTCAAGCACTAAAGCCTGGCAGCTTCCAGGTTGTGCTGGATTTGTGAGGTGCCTTGCATCCTCGCCCCTTTGCAAGAGGAAGGATGCTGGTATTTTTCCTTTAGTGCTTTTTGTTATATAAGTTCTGATCTTTCTAAGAACCCGCTGCCTTGCTCGGCTGCTGTGCTTTCTGGGCCAGGAGCCACCTGACTGAAGCTTACGTGGGAACAGCAAATGCTTCCGTCAACACTCACCTGCTCCAAAAGCTCCCCTTGGCTTTCAAGGGCAAACATAGGCTCCTTTGTTCTTGCGTTCTGAAGCCACAGTCTGGCAGAAGGCACTTCCAAACACCTGGCTTCTAACACAAGCTCTGGCAGGATAAAATGGACTTCATATTCCCAACTGTGGATTCTCTGGGTGAGGCTACTGCAAATTTGCTATGTCACCTTGTGTCCTGGCAGAGTTCGGAGTCTGGCAGTGACAGTGTTCCTCCAAGCACCCAAATCATCTAGCAGGAGTCAAGGTCCACATCACCCAGGAGGGGTACGACTTTGATTGAAGGTGCACTGCTCTGAGTATGCTCTTCAGACTCGACTGGACTGAAAGAGCATGTTAGGTCAAATCAGGCCTCATCATATTGCAGCACGTATATCAAAGTGCAAATTGTACAGTGGTTTATGGGTTTTGGCGTTGCCCTCAAAATGAACTTGTCCTCAGTTAATACATATTGTTGTCTGCCATTTCTGGCAACGCTTCTGTGAAGGCCATTAGTATGCTAAATGATTGATGAAATGAAGTTTTAAAATGATATCAACGTGTTAGCTCTTATGTCTGTGAGAGGAACCTCCTGGAGCTGAGAGGGAAGGTGCACTTGGAGCCACGGCTGTGTTTCCATTCCTGCACACTCTGGATATTCTTGGCTGGTGATCACAACTTTCTTTGCATCACTTCCCATGCGCAAAGAGGAGACGACTAACACTGGAGCAAGGTGAATCTTTTGGGGCAGCCTGTTCCAGTGACAGAAATTACACAAATCATTTGGAATTGGCTCATGACTTTATCCCCAAGGTGTCATTTTCCTTTCAGATTTTTTTTTTGGTGTCTTGTAGCCCATTGCTAACCAGCGTTGGCCGTCTCACCCGTTCTGCTTTGACAGCTCACATTAATTGTAGCCTTTGGCTATGAGCCCATACAGAATGGCTAATCATCTTACTCCTGGACCATATGATGCCTTTCAAATCAGCTTACTGGGTAAAGCTTTCACCAGTATTTGTAATAATGAAGGCGTATGTGATGAAATCCTAGATTAGCCTTACTGAAGTCATTTTTCATAAAGCACGAGCTGGCCTGACAGCTTCAAGTGTTCGTTGTCCTTGCTTGTGGTCTATGAGGACGAGCTCTTTCTGCCTGTGAAACTGATTGTGAAAGCACCATTTCCATCAGTGTGGAAGCTGGGTAGAAGCACGTGGGAGGCCGAAAAAGGTGGCGATGTTCAATATATAGCTCTTTGGTAAGAAGAATGCAACATCTCCATAACATGGATGCCCACTTTGGCATACTTCAATGCCTTACCCACTGGGGTCAGGTGGAGCTCTAACCATTGCTCCTTTTTACATTTCAGATTCACCAAGATGAAGACAGCAACCAACATTTACATCTTTAACCTCGCTCTGGCTGATACCTTGTGTCTGATGACCTTACCCTTCCAAGGTACAGACACGTTCCTGGGCTTCTGGCCTTTTGGCAATGTCCTCTGCAAGATTGCTATTTCTATAGACTACTACAACATGTTCACAAGCACCTTCACCCTGACGATGATGAGTGTGGACCGTTACATCGCTATCTGCCATCCTATCAAAGCTCTGGACATCCGCACTCCTCACAAGGCCAAAGTGGTGAATGTCTGCATCTGGGCGCTCGCTTCTGTCTTTGGCATCCCAGCCATGGTGATGGGATCTGCAGAGAATGAGAACAACGGTCAGTCAAAACACACTGAGGGGTGGGGGGTTCTTATGCCAATGGCCAGGAGAGCTCTACGGTCTTGGGGAGCCATCTGAGGGGGAGCTGGTTTTGACAGTGGCTGATTTCCCTGCTATAAAGCCGTTTAAAGTCATTCCTCTTTGTCGTTGCTTCTCTGCATCACTGCTATTGTTTTTCAGTATTAAACATGCTTTAATGAAATGGAATGTGAAGGTCCTTCTGTTCCTGATACGGGCTTACTGATCTTCTTCTGCTTCTTACTTTTTCCTTGCAGAAATCGATTGTCTAATTAAACTCCCTTCACCCGTGGATTACTGGGATCCAGTGTTTGGCATCTGCGTTTTTCTCTTCTCCTTTATGATCCCTGTGCTGATCATCACCATTTGCTACAGTCTCATGATCAGACGCCTCAAGAACGTCCGTGTCCTCTCGGGCTCCAAGGAGAAGGACCGGAACCTGAGGCGCATCACCCGCATGGTGCTGGTGGTGGTGGCCGTCTTCATCATCTGCTGGACTCCCATCCAGATCTTCGTGCTGGTCCAGTGCCTGGGTGCCAAGGCTGAAAGCGAGCTCGAGCTGGCCATCTCCTGCTTCTGCACAGCGCTGGGGTATGCCAACAGCAGCCTGAACCCTGTGCTATATGCCTTCCTAGATGAGAACTTCAAGGCTTGCTTCAAGAAGTTCTGCTTCCCTACCGCCTTCAGAACGGAGCTCCAGATGTCCAACAGGATGTGCAGCATTGCCAAGGATGTGGCTTATGCCTGCAAGAACTCAGAGGGGACTAACAATCCAGCCTGACTAGGCATGGAAATCCCCATGGTGGCTGTCGCCCAGCAGAGTCCAACCACTCCCACGTCAGAGCTAACTCAGATAACGGCCCTTTAGCAGGACCTCAAAACTGAGAAACCAAGGAAGCAATTTTGGGAGTTGGGAAAACTGGACACTGCAAGAGCATGCAAAAGAGCTGATTCAATGCATTTTTAGTTCCGACGTGCCCTGCACTATGGAGCACATTTGAAATCGGCCTTTTGATTCCTGTGAAACCCTGGTGGCTTGCAAGGCTATCGAGAATTTGGGAATTAAGGGTTTGAAACAGGCATTGCTCCTGCATCTTACGCTTCTGCTGCTGGGAGACAGACAAAATGCAGACTATTCCATTTCTTTTTCCTCCCTGAGTCGTTTCAGATCCTCGGCTCTTGTACCTCTCTGGGCGCTCGTGCACGGGTTTATTCCTGCGGCGCCACTCTGAAATTAGACTTTGCTGAAGACAAAGTGGGCAACAGCCGTCAGACAAAACCCAAGATCATCTCCAGGATGAGTCATCACAAGGGGAAGGATGCGGGGAGGGAGAGGAGGGAGAAGAGCTGGCAGAAAGGGAAATTCAAGCTGCCGGGAGCTGGCGAGCTCTGCAGAAAATCCTCCACCTGAGAGGGGAGAGGAGGAGGAAAAGATGGATGAAATGAACACAAATCCTTGTTTACATGCTGCTATTGTATGTGGGTTTTTTTTGTTTTTTTTTTTTTTAGCATTATCTTCCCATTGTAATAATGGACAGAATGTCTGTATATACACATATGTGTCTCTATATTGCTATGATACAGCTATAGTGTAAGATGTTTGTCTTGCCAAGCATGCCTTGGTGATCTTCCTCAGTGAGAGGAGGAAGGAATGAAGCGGATGGAGTGGCCTATGAACACATGTACCTGTGTACAGGGGGAAGCCATTTCAGAGACAGCCCTGCAGCTCCTGCAGAAGACACGGATGTTTCTGGTAGGAAGAGCAGCCTAGAGCCACCCCATCTGCTCCGTGCGTGCAAAAGATGGCTTACTTATTTATCTTGGCAGAGTGACATCACTGATGCTGAGAGCCTTGGGAAATGCTGCTGAGGTGCCACACCTTCTACCAACCTGACTGATTTTCTTTTTTTTTTCCCCTCTTCCGGACCTTCATGTAAAATGAAATGCTCAGCTATTTCATTTGGTCACGCAAGTGTTCCCAGAGAGTTTGGCCACTGAGTGCCCTCTGCAGGGACAGTGGGCCCATGTTCTTCCTGAAGCACTGTGGCCACAGGAAAATTTGGGAAGGAAAGCAGTAGCCTTTGCTTGGAGATGGCCGGCTGTGGTGGCAGCCAAACTGTACAGACTTCACGTGAATGTAGTTCTTGTGCTCTGGTCTATGAGATGCTGTATTTTTAATGTATCACTTTACCACTATTTTAATGCTATCACGTTCTTTATATATGCTGTTTAAAAAAGAAAAGAAAAAAATATCTGATGTTATATTTCTATGTAGAGTATTTCCCTTACAGTTGGGCTTAAAATATAGACACAGTTTCAGTGTCCCCTGTGTAGGACCCAGATCCCTTGTAAACTCTGCAAGCTGGGACCATTCTCGTAGTTTATACTGGGAATCTGGAAGGGGATATAAGGGAGAACTTTACAAGTAGCACTTCCCCTGAGTAGCTGCAGGAGAGGAGGAGGTCTGGGCACTGTAAGCACTTTGTGATGGATGTTTATCCCCAGGCACTCACCAGGAAATCTCATACAGCCCTAGGCACGCCATGGGGACAGAAACAAAGCAAGCTTGATGAGCTGTTGTGCTCATGGATGCAACGATGGTGTTGGTCACTGGCAGTGTGGGGTCTTCTGAGCCACACGATGTGGGGTGCTGGGTATGAGTAGGGATGTGGCTGCTGGGCTTTCCTTGCAGTGCCATGAGCCAGAGCAGAGCCACGCTCCCTTTGTAGCTCCTGGTTGTGTTTTTAAACAGATTTATGTCCTCTGAAAGTGTTTGGCACTTTTTATAAGGATTTTGTTATAATGACTATGCTGCAACAATCTCACATAATCGAGTAACCAATAAATGTGTGTTTACTGAGCTTTTGGGTAATTCTGTGGCCCTTGCAGTGGATGTGTATAGGCATTCTGTTCATGCTCGGTGGAGTTATAAGAAGAGCAACAAAAGCTGGAAGCAAAAGCTTTATTGTACTGTGCCTACGGAATTAAAGGCTTGTGCTCAGCTGCCCAGCTGAAGTGCAGGCTCTTTAATTCTCCTCTAAAATGGTCGTGTTGGTATGATTTTACAATTACTGCAGTGTAAGTGACAATTTCCTTGGTGGCTACTTGTGTGCTTCAATAAAGGAAAATAAAACCCTCGTGCTTGGAATGATGTGGAATCTGAAAGACGTGGCTGCGTGGGTCAGCAGCTGTTGGATGGGACGCTCGCAGGAGGGCTTGTGTTTCCACCTGAAACCCCTGCTGAGTGCATGCAGCTCCACCAAAGCATCCAGTCCCATTTTTCTGAGCTCACTGGGACTTCTGTTGTGCTGACTTCGTCTGGAGGCAGCCTGCATGCAGAAGAAGTGAGAAAACTGGTGATGGAGAGGAGTGTGAGCTCCTGCAGCTTCTGGGTCCCATCCTGCAGGGCTGCAGGGCTGGGCATGGTCCTGCAGAGCACTGAGTTACTGGCCTGCTTTGAAAACAAAGCCTAAGCAATCTCCCATAGCCAGAAAAGATTGATCATCCTGTGCGATGTGCAATAAAGGAAGCGTCTTCTCTTTGCATGGAGATCGATATTCCTACCCAGACAGGGGAATATCAGCAGAGCTTTCTTTATTAGCAGTGGTGATTTTAGTTTATTTTATTTTCCAGGAGGAAAAAAAAAAAAAGGAAAAAAAAAAAAAAAAGAAAGAAAATGGATGAGGAAAAATAAAACAAGAAATCTCTATTGCTCCTCTAGTCCAGTTAATTGTAAGTACCCAGGGGTGAGTTCTTATGGCAAAGCTATAAAATAAGCTGCTTTATTCAGTACTGTGGAATTCATTAACGCTCTGAGTGCTGTCCCTGCTGCTGGTGGCTGGGGCTGGCTGCTGGAGGGGCTCAGGAAGGACGAGCTGGGCTGTGCCCTGCCATGCTCCTGGCTTTTTGGATGCTCTGTTTTGTAGGGATGCTTCGCTCAATGGGGCCGTGCCCCCTTCACCTCCCCCTGCTCAGGCTGTTCTGCCCTCAGCTTTCCTCTGTGGTGAGGTTTTATGCCACAAAGGGGATGAGTTATCTTCTGTGCCACAGATCAGAGGTCCTCTGGTTCAGGTGAGTTTCCAGCTGAAATCACCCTTCTGATGCCCACTGCCCTTTGGAACCACACCACCTTCCACCATCTGCAGCTCCAGCCCCAATAAAGACGTTATCTAATGCTGCCAAGTCGCCAGGGCTATTTTTACAAGGTGTTTTTTTGTGAGGAGCTAGACTGTAAATATGTCTGCTTTTTTTTTTTTTCCTTTCCCAGAGGCAGATTTGTTAACTCCTTCAGGAGCTGCAACTGTGCTCTGCTCCTTCTGCGCATCCCTCAGGTGCTGCTGCTGGGGAGCAGCTTTGCATGGGCCTTGGTGCTCCTCCCCTGCTCTGCTTTGCAGGGGCTGGGTGCTCTGCATGGCTACGTCCTCCCCAGTGAAGGGGATTTGCAGGAGCAGCCCTTAGTGCCTGCTGAACGAGCAGCCTGGCAGCAAAGCAGAAAAACTCCGCTTGGCTTTCCCACTCATTTCCCTCTGCTTCCTTTCAGCTATTTTGGTGGGTACTGATGTACGAACCGAATTCCCCCAGCAAAGGAGAACCTCCTTTTGACAGATCTGGAGGGGTACGCAGCCCTGCTCGTGCATTCCCGGCCGTGTTTCCATGTGAGTACGTGGGCAGAGCTTTGCTGCTGTGACTTTGCAGAACCGGCGGTGCATGCTGGCACTCGGCGCTGCGGAGCTCGTTGTGTTCATTGTGTGAATCACATCCCCGAGTTCCACCCCCTGTGGTTGGGATAAGGGAGAGGAAGGGAACGGAGGACCTGAGGCTCCAGCACCAACCACTGCCCCAAATTCGTGGTGCTGGGTGAAAAACTGAGATATAAGAAGGCAGAGCATGGTGATGAGAGTTTGTGTTTGACATCGGATTTTGGGGGTGGGAGGTGATGCTCCTGCTGAGCTGATGCACACCCATTTGGAGTGGCTGCCTGCTCCTGCCCTCCTGCCCCTGTAGGCTTGCTCAAAGCATGTCATAACAGATGTGTTAAGGCTGTAACTCGTTCTGAAAGAAGGAATTCCAGGATTTTTCAGAGCACTGAGAAGATGTGAAAAGGGACGGGGATGAGGGAGCTTTAGATGAAAGAGCCCCACAGCTCCTTTTGTTCCCTCCAGTCCCCTGAAGCCTGGATAAACTGCATGACAGAATGAACTGACCAGTAAATAGAGAAACACGGTGATGTATCTTGGCAACAACAATGCTAATCAGCCACGTAAACTACCTTTGCTCTCCCTCCCTTAATGCAGTGCAATCCCAGCTGTCTGCAGCAGAGCAGTGATGTGGCTCTGTACCCTGGGCCACCCTGTTACCCACTTCCCCTGCCTGACTCTGTGAGCTGCTGCTGCCATGTATGCAAGGTTTCTGCTTCAGCAAGCCAGAATCTCCCTTCATGCTCCCTGGAGTAGGAAGTGCACAAAGATACTCCAAAGCTGGCTGGGTTCATCTTCCCCACTGGAGAACATCTGTTCAGCTCCCAGGATATTTGCTTCTGCTGGAAGCAAAACTGCTGCTCCACGCTGGTGCTGCTTGGATTGTTCCTGAGCAATCTGCAGGTTGGATCACCTGTAGCTCCGTGCAGCACAGCGTCACACACATCCTTGCTCCTTGCTCCTGCTTTACTCCCCACTCCATGCACCCTGCTGCAGTGTATAGGTGCTGGGTGGGAATTTCTACCTGCACAGACCGCATTAGCACCTATTTCTGGGAGCAATCCTATGCACTCAGCCCACTATTGCAGCAAAGATGCTCACACTCCAGCACAGAGACTGCAGCTCCTGTGCAGATTTCAGTATCTCCTTTGCTCTTTCTCTTGCAGGCTGCAGCCAGGCAGGATGCTCAGAAGCCCAGAGCAGCACTGGTCCTGCCAAACAGCAAACAGCAAGTTTTCCCCATGGTGAAGGATGAATTTGCAAGAAACCAAATAGGAAGCTTGATTTATTTTTTTTTCCTCCCCAAGTAAACCATTGGTAGAATGAGCACATTCCTGTTATTTTTTTTTTCTTGCATCCATTCACCTTTCTCCTGGCAACAGAGAGGGGACCAGGCAAAGTTGGCTCCAGCCCTATCCACTCTGTAAACACGGATTTTTGTGTGTTTTCAGTTTGCCATGTGCAGTGAGTGCCCTGAAAATACCACGCTGCACTGATTTACTCAGTGATGAAGAATGAACACACAAGCAATGCAGTCAATGTGTAATCAAGATTAATGGCTTTTCAGCTTACTTCCCTCTCCCCCCATGTGAAACAAATCCAGTGTTGTGATTTGGCTACACAATGTTTATCCAATTTTAGGTGCTAATAGCAGCCTCTCTGTGTGCACAGGTCATTTGCTCACACAGTTCGGACTTCCCCTCATTTCAGCACTGCATGCTCTTGCTTTGCTTAACTGCAGAGAAAATTCCTGGAGATAATCACTCGCCTCCAGGGATAGAGTGCAAAGAAAGCAGAACATGAAGCCAACCTCTGGCCCTGGCTCTGCCCCTGCTGCCTGCATTCCTGTGGCTGTGGGGAGCTGGGGGTGGAAATCCGAGCAGGGTTCTCTGCCCACAATTTGCTTTGGCATCAGCACTGGGGTTTGGCTTGAGAGTGCTTGGCTGGAAAACTGCCTCTTGTCTCCTGGTTATGTGTTAGGGATGGATGTGAGCTGCCCAACCACACCATCTCTGCCATGGGACGTGGCCATCAGCTCCTGGGGAGCAGCGTGCCCAGCACAGCCCCATTTCTCCAGCACACAGCTCAGAGAAATGTAATTACACCGCGTCCTTCGCATCGATGTGCAGCAGCAGCAGGCTGAGTCTCATGGGAGGTTCTTCATTGCGCTGAAAGCTGACTTTATTAATTACCAGCCTCTGATCTCATTTGAGGGCTGAGTTTATGAAATGGAATCCTTATTTCTCCGCGTTCCTCGTTCGTCTCTCTTATCGAGTTGTGTCCAGTGGATGTTGGGGCCTTTAGAGACTCCTGGGCTCTCCTGTGATGGAGCTGTGCAGGGCAAGGCAACGCGGTGGAATTGCTCTGAAGTCCTGGGGAAAGAGAGAGAAAGAAATCTCCTGTCAAGAAAACGGACAATGGGGAAAGCTGCCTGGTTTTGCTCCTGGATTGCAGCTCACAGTGCCCTCCCTGGGATGTCCCTTCCCCCATGCGGGAGGCGATGGCAGCACCCAGAGGTGCTAAGGGCACACTGGGGTGGATTCCCAGAGCTGTGCTCAGCCCTGGGCGCAGCTCAGTTCTGCTTGTGAACAGCTTCCCAACCTGCCTCTATGCAGTGAGGCCAGGTTTTGCCTTTAGGCACTTACAGGAGTGCCTGTTTTTCCATCTAGACATCAAATATTATTTTATTTTAAAAGGGAAAATAGCCACTAAACAGTACTTGAAGCCTCGGGCTAGTGCCTAATTCCACTTGATGAGCTTTGTTAGATAATTGTAATACTTTTCTGAGAGAAAATAGAGCAATTGAGGCTTGTAATTAAAAGCTATTCAGACAGCTTTGATCTTCCTCTCTGCATCTCTGCTTACGAAAAGCAAATGCCAGTGAGAAACACACGAAAATATTTACTGTCACTGCACTTGGTGATTTGCTTTAAACCAACTCCCTTCCAGCACAAGGGAGCTGGGGAAACAGGGCAGTGCAACCTGTGGCTTTTTGGGGGCTTTCTTTGGGAAGCTCTGTGTTTCAGAGGACGCCTGGCCTCCCACCACTCCATGAGAGCAGCACTGCTGTAGCTGTGGTCCCATGGCCCAAACTGGTTCTCAGGTGCTCTTCTGACTCACCACGTGAGCCCAGCCTGGACCATTAAGGCTGGAAAAGACCACTAGGATCAGTTAGTGCAAACATCAACCCATCCCCACCGTGCCCAGTAACCACAAACCTCAGTGCCCTTCACCCCAGCACTGAGCTCTGAGCTGCTCAGAGCCCTGCAGGCATCACCCTGGGCTTGTGCAGAGCAGGGCAGCTCACAGGATCCTGCACTCACAGTGGGAGCACAGTGGCTGGTGGCATAGCAACCCCACTCATCACCATCCCAGGTGACACCCAGGGGCTCCCACAACCTATAGGTGACAAGGCAAGGGCTAAGAATAAGTCAGGACATGCAGAAAAGGGACTAATTATCTTCCTGAGATGGCTTTAAAAAATGTCATCTAGAAGCGCTTCTGTTTCATATCTTCTCTCTCCCAAGTTTTCTCCCATCTGTTTCTCATTTCTTTCCTTTGATTATTTTTTTCCCCTCGTCTAAATGTCCTTCTGAAAGCGGAGCCTCCATTCCTCACTGGAGCATTATGTCATTTCTCACTCAATGTCGTGACCAGCAGCAGGAGGCTGTGCCAATGCCGGGGGATTAGGGCTCCGTGTGGGAACAAGCTGCAGCACAACTCAACCAAGGACAATTGACCGAAACAAACACAATTTCTTGCTGCAGCACAAAGACTTAAAAAGCAATAGCAATTTCTGATCCCTTCTCTTTCTCTCAGCTGCCTGCATTTAATCCCTATGGTGGGAACTTGAGCCCTGCATGAGCCCTAATTCCTGTCTTGAAGGTGGGAAATGGCCCCTTCTCCTTCTCCCAAGGATGATGAAGGGAGAAACTGGGGGAATCAGACTCATTAAGGTTGGAAAAGACTACTAAGATCGAGTCCAACCATCAACAGATCACCATCCATGTCCACTAAACCACATCACTCAGTGCCATGAAGGAAGGCGATGTCCTGATCTTGCTCCCAGATAGGGGACAGGTAGGAGCAAGCCAAAAGCCCCCAGCTCTGCATAGGCAGGGAGCTGTGGGGTTTCCCAGCATCTTTGCATTTATTAAGGCATCCCAGAAGGAAGTTCATCTGCTTTGTTTGCAGAGTTGGGCTGCTTTCCCCACTCAATACATGATCACTTAGGGCGGAAGGTGGGAAAGGAGAGATAAGGGAGGGACAGAGCCCCATGCAACCCTGGGAAACCTTGGAAGGGATCTTGGGTAGCAAGAATGCTAGCAGAGGGTTCTTTAGGTGACTTGCTAAGAGTAATTATTTCCCTGCTTCCAGCCTTGATGATGCAGCTGGTCCGATCTGCAATAAAACCAACCAGAGACTCAAGCAGGCGTTCAAGTTTTTACTTTAGGGCTGAAATTTGTGCCGAGAGAGGGCGAGCTGCCAGCAGCTGGGCTCTGCGTGCTCACCCGAGCGTTCAGCATCTCTCTCCTGCGCGGCCGAGCGGCGCTGCGAGATGCGGACCTGCGAACCGAGTGCCGCTCAGCGCTGCAGCACCGGGCAGCAGCAGCAGCAGGCGGAGCAGCGGGCAGCCCCCTCCTGCACCCCTTCGACAGAGCGAAGAGGAGCTGAGCCTCCTCTTGCCTTGATGCGATTTAGACTCCACAAGGCTCTGCTGCCTTTCCCGCAGATGTAACGCTAATAACCGTCAGAGTTGCACCCAGCGAGGCGATTTGTGCGCAGCGCGTGTCGGTTCCGGAGTTTTTCCCACCCGGGTGCCCGTCGCCAGCAGATGGCAGCCGTGCTGAAGCGGTTGGTGTCTGTGCCAACCCTCTGTCCTCAGCTCTTCTGGGCTGCTCCGGGGGTCCGGCAATACGTCTGCACCCCCCTCCTGCCCTGGGAAGGTGGGTCAGGACCTCAGCTCCCAGCTTTCCTTCCTAAATCAGCCATTAGTCTCACGCCCCAACCTGCCACATCTCGCCCCTGCTCGAGTCATGCAGCGCTTCCTGGGAGCAGCAGCACCTTCCAGCCAGAGCTGATTGCCTCCCAGTTCCTCATTTTGTGATTGAGGCTTGCTAAGCAAGCAGTCCCCCATTGCCCCCCGTCCTCCCCTGCCAACCACACGTTGTCATTTCTGATTTGGACAAACCTTTGTGTTTTCTGGTAAAGGAGGGGGAGAGGCACAAGGTGCAGCTAACAAGAAATAGCTTTGAGCCATGAAACTTGGCTCCTGAGCTTTGTGGGCAATAAGTCACCAGGTCTAAGGCTGGGAAGAGAAGGCAATATGAACTACCATGTATAAGAAATCTCTTTCACTTTTCTAAAGGGGAAAAAAAAAATTAGAATAGGAAAGAAAGAAATGGCCTTCATGCTGTATTGAAGGCATTCTGTCAGGGAATGGATGGGCCTGATTTGCCCCAAATGGCCTCACCTGGAAGCCCTGCCCCCTTCTCCAGGAGCCTGTTATGCTGCTGAAGGAAGGCTCTGCTTCTACAATTGCCTCTTGGATGGTGCTTGAGCTCATGTTCCTGCTCCATTTTGTGGATGGACATCAGACCCGTGCTCCAGGTAAATCACCTCCTGGGTAGGCTCTGGTGCGTGTGTATTACAGCTTGGTTTAGGTTCTGTTTGGTTTGTTCTGTGTTTTCCTGACAAGGTGTGGGCAGATAAACGCTCAGCTTGGTGCTTGTAAGTTTGAGGAGTGCAGAGAGGGATCTTAAGCGGGGTCATAGAATCATAGAATGGCCTTGGGTTGAAAAGGATCACAATGTTCATCTGGTTTTGATCCCTTCATCCCTTCCTTCCCACAAAGGTGGGACTTCTGGGAGCACTGCACTCATACTGCTTGTGGCACTGAGCCCTGCTCTGCTGTGTAGGTGAGCAGGGGAGGTGAGGTTCCTCCATAGCTGTTAAAGCTGGAAGGTGTGTGCCCATCCCACAGCCCCCAGGGAGGTATAGAGGATGGGGATGCAACAAGTTCATGTATTTCTCATGGCTCTCAGTGTACAGCTTTTGGTCTCCAGATGCTTCACCACAAGCCCTGGTTCTGTGAAGCATTTTGCTTTATTATTTATCTGTTGAAGGTGCACCCATGTCTACCTCCTGACAGCCTTGTGACTTCCAAAACACCTCAGTTGTTACCAAGTGATGATGTTGTCCTTTACAGTAGAGAAAGCACAGTATGTGTAGCAGTGACATGGGACAAATAGCACAAGGTTTCTGCAGTGAAAGAAGGACCAGGCTCTCTTTATTTTTCCCCGTGAAGTTTATTTTGTCAATCACTCTTAAATAAATATATATCTGACGTTGAACAGGAATCATTAGTTAAAAATAATTTCTAGCACAAATTCCCACGGTTACCACAATATTTTTAAGGTGTGTTATTGAACAGCACTTTTAAGACACAGGTTTTTCTTTTTGGTTTAAAAGTAACAGCTGTTAACAGTTCAAGAAAGAAGGAAACTGGGGTCAGAGTGGAGCTGACATCCCTCAAACAAAAGCAAAGCTGTAACACACGTGCACACATGAAAATGGTTATTTTCCCTTTCCAAATACTCATCTTGCATCCTCTGTGTGGTTGATGTGTCATGAAGTGAATGCTAGCCCTGCTGCTCCCTCAGCCTGAAAGTTGGTCTACAGCTTCACTGTGCTGTACAGCAGATGGCAATAAAGGACTGCTGAAGCAGAAGCAAACCTTTGCAAAAGAAGTTTTCTGTCCTCACTGATTTGGGGTTTGATTAAAAATGAGAACGTAGAAATACAGCTTTGAGAAGTTTGGGGATGCAGAGATGAAAAATGCTGGACAAATTGTGAATGATGACGCTAAACATACACTACATACAAACTAAAGAGAAGACTTGTGCATTCGTTAGCCGCCCTCTGAAGTCTGCAAAGTTTCCCTTGCAAAGCTATGGAAGGGAAGGGAGCTGCAAGCCTCCCATCCACTGTTCAAGAAGTTCTGCATTCCAGCATCTTCCGGAAGCTTTTCCGAAAGCTGTCATCCAGGAAAGCATACAAGAAAGGATTCAAGCATGAATTGGCATAGCTTAGGCTGGTGATGAAGTAGGAGATACCAATGACCATGGAGGTCTGGGGCAAGTCAGTGGTCAAAGCCACGATGGTGGCCAGGTGGAACGGGGTCCAGCAGAAGAGACACACGGCCAGGACGATGAAGACCATGATGGTGACTTTCTTTTTGGCTTTGTCCAGAGCTCTGGCATTAGAGTTCAAGTGCATGTTCCTCAGCTTGTAGAGCATCATGGTGTAGAGGATGCAGATAGTGGACACTGGAATGGCAAAGCCGAGGATGAGGGTATAGATCCTGCTGGCCTTGAACCAAAACCTTTCAGGCTTGGGGAAATTTAGACCGCAACTCTTGATCTTCAGGTCATCTATGTATACGTTGGCAAAGATGATGAAAGGGAGAACTATGATGGTGACTAGGATCCAGATGCACAAGCTGATGATCCTGGCTGCTCGATACGTACGGTGTGGCATCCTTTTGGACCTGACCGTAGCCAGCACTACCAGGTACCTGTCTATGCTCATCACTGTTAAGAAATAAATGCTGGAGAAGATGTTGTAGTGGTCTATGGACAAGATGACCTTGCAGAGGACTTCTCCAAAGGGCCAATAGTGGAGGAGGTGTTCAGCGATATTAATGGGCAAGACAAGTGTGAACAAGTCATCGGCTATTGCAAGGTTCAGGATGAACATGTTTGTCACAGTTTTCATCTTGGGAGCCTTGAGGATCACGTAGATGACAGCAGTGTTGCCTGTGAGCCCAACAGCACAGATGACAGAGTAAATCACGGGGAGGACAACGTAGAAATCAGCTGATTGCTCTTGGAAGGTGAAGTTGAACATCATATCGCCATCCAGGTAGGAGCTGTTGGCTGCATTGCTGCAGGTGCCGTTCAAACTGTCCCACAGAGAGCTGTTCCCCATGCCTGCTGGTCACAGGCTGCCCTCTGGCGTCCAAGGCTTCATCAACAAAGCAAATGAGAATTGTATCCCCCTGCGCAAGTGGAACAGCTCTCAGAGCATCCCGGTGAGCCGCTGCTTTTCTCTGCTGGAGGGATGCAGTTCAGCTGTTTGCAGTGAGATTCCTCAGGGCTGGCAGCAACAAGGAGGGCAGAGGAAGCTTTGTGCCTGGGAGGCTTTCCTCCTCTCCTGGAGGATGTGAGGGATGGCTGTTTCACTTGCACAGTGCTTGCTTTTCCGTATCAGAGCAGGAGCATTGCTGTGTTTAATTAGTGCCTTTCTTTAGATTGGGGACTTCAAGCTCATTTCAGCAGCTGAGGTTGCACATACAGTGACATTTATGACACAGCTATACTCCTCTCCCAGGGTGCCCTAGCAGCAGAAAGAAGGGGGAAAAATAAAGTTAAAGGAGTATTTCCAAAACTAAGTTAAAGGGGCTTAACCCACATTTAAAGTAACTTTATTTCTTAACCGAGGTAGGCTATGATCTCACTCACTATGAAGAGCATCCGCTTGTGGCAGCATGCAAAAGTTGGCACCGACAGACAAACCCACGAATCCCAAGTTGAAGATTAGCCAGCCAGAAAAAAAAAAAAAGAGGGGGGAGCACCATGAAAGCAGATCCAGTTTAAAGTCTAGGAAAGAATCTCCCCTTCTGCTTACAGCTTTCTGGCTGCTACCGCCTGACCTACGCTCCCAAAAATTCCTCTGCAAGGAAGGGAACAGAAAACCCCGACCCCCTGTGCAGATCAAAGATTTGGCAACCTGTCCCCGGGCTGTGCTGTGAGAATTGCCTTGCTCTGCTTGCAGTTTGTCGCTCGGCCATACGGTGAGCAGGAACAGCATGGGGACAGGGGGCTGCAGTGTCCCTTACCTGGTGTGCAGCTCTGCTGCTCCTCCGGCACCGCTGCTCCGTGTAGCTCAGCCTTGGCTCGCCGATCCCAGCTGGAGGAGGGTCTCCGGGATGCTGACGTTACCCATCTTTGAGATCATAGCAACATGGTGGCCGTGTGTGCATGGCACGGCTGAGCAATTAGCACTCCTTCCCATCGGGGGGGAAGAAAAGTTCTGTGTGTGCTGGGCTGTTTAAATAGGAAATGAGGCAGATGCTGGCGAGCAGCTGGTGCAGCAGGGCTGCTCTCTTCAGGAATGAGGTGCACAGGCAGCACCCAGGGCTGTCAGGCTGTGGCTGTTTGAGCAGGGGATGTGTGAAGCGGCAGAGGGGGGGAGCTGGAATATCCCAATAGGGAGCACTGGCTGTTTTTAACCAGGAAAGATGCACAGATGTGTGAGGGTGGGAGGGAGTGGGAGGAGGGCACACAACATTATGGAGCTGGTAATGAAAAAGTAAACAGCCATACCTTGCCAGAGCGCTGCTGCTTCCAGTTGAGCTCCTGGTCCAGCTTTTGGAAACACAGCTTAATCTTGGGATGTGCTTGGGGAGGCGCAGAAGTGCTGTAAAGAAACCCACCCCAGGTCGAATAACGAAGTCATCAACAGCATATGATCACTTTTATTTTCCTGTGAACGTAGGAAGGAAGCCAAAGGCCATCCTCATTCTCCTTTCATCTTTTAAATGCAGCTTCCAGCTGGAGGCTGCCTGACCTTTGATTTAATAGCAGAGGAGGCATCCATCCATCAGCACTCTGCTGCCAGCGTGCAGCACCAAGTGGGTCAGCGTGTTGGAATGAGCCAAGCTGTTAAGAGCTGTGTTTGATTTTGCTCCTTTTCTGGGGATGTTTGGCCTTTTCTAGCAAGATTCCTGTGCACTGGTAATGGGCTGGGAATCAAATACTTTGAAGTGTCTTCTTGAGGGCCATGGGTAGAACTGGCTTTTCAGCAGACAATCCTTTTTTTCCAGGCCTGGAGCACAACTCTTGTTGGTATTTTCCGTATCCCTACCAAAATCTGGTCAGTTGCTAGACCTCAGCAAAATGAAACAAAGTGAAGATCGCCCAAGGAATATCCATATCAATTATAAGAATGTTATTTCATCAGAAAATAGACTCCTCCAGAGCTGCCCTCTTGGTTTTGGGGGAAAATTGGAACCATTTGTGAGTTGTTGTAGGGGAAGCTGGGTTTGATAGGGCTGCAGTGGGAAGGCACTGGTTTAGGAATCATTGTTTGTCAAGAATACATTGAACAATAAATGAGGAAAAAAAGGAACAAAAAAATGGGGAGAATAAAATGCTAGATCTACTGTTCACAGTGAGAGATTATCTGGGGGAAAAAGTATAATTGTGTGGACGGGAACATGAGGCTGTCAGAAACTTGCCCAGATCTGAACTCAGCATGTGTGAGCAGATCTGGGTGAGATACACAGCACTACTGCAGGTGTAACTGATCTGCAGGTGAGACTGTCACCATGGAAATGTTACCTGCTGGCTGTGAGGCTGCTTGGAAGGATCCTGGGGTGGATTTTGGCATCCACTGGAGGAGCAGAGCTTCTCGTGAGCCTGGTCTGCACCTTGCCATTGTGATGCAATGTGTGCCTATCAGAGAGCATCCTCTGGGTCTCACTGGTGTCAAGGCAGGTTTTATTTCCAACTCTTTGTGAAACGTTCTCTCTCTGGATGGAGATGAGAGGGAGCCCCATCACTGCTGGGAGATAAAGGGAAACAAAGGAGCTGACACAGTTCTGGCAGCGTCAGTGGTTCTTCTTACTGGGTGGGACTTTTTTGTTTCCACACTGATTCCCAGAAAAGAGGCTGGCAGGCTGAACCAACTTTTCAAAGCAAAATCTGTACCACACATCTCATGTGTGTGTTACCTGGCTGCTGCCTTTAGAGCTGCTGCTTTCAGAGTGGGTGGTGAGGGTGTCCCTCACACGCAGTGATCCTGGAGGGGAAAGGCTGAAGGACTTTCCTCCTTTATTTCAAATTATGCTGTAAGGTGATGCAGAGAGCTGTGAGGACAAGGGGTATTCTTGCCTGCTGCTGTTGAAAGGTGGAAGTATTATGATCGTGATCTATTCCTCAGCTCAAAAGTTGTAAAAATGTTTGCATTGAAGGCTTCGATGGGAAGATTTTCTGTTTTCCAGCACAAGGAACACCTGATGTCCTTTCTTTCACTCCCTGGACTGTTCCCCTGGGATTGGCTTTCGTGTTGCTTTGGCTGTGTGCCTGGGTGCTGCTATCAGTGGGGTGCACTCCCAGGGGAAGGGTGTGGGGGCTGCATGCATGGCATTTGTTCTCAGGACCCGCAGTGAGAACAGCATCCTGCGTGCTTTGGTTGGGATGTG
This sequence comes from Tympanuchus pallidicinctus, assembly GCF_026119805.1. Lineage (NCBI taxonomy): Eukaryota > Metazoa > Chordata > Aves > Galliformes > Phasianidae > Tympanuchus > Tympanuchus pallidicinctus. The sequence continues at coordinate 4,672,300 of NW_026294722.1, forward strand.
TTTGATTAAAGCTTTGTCGGAGATGAGAGGGTGAGTAAGAATCTCATCTTGTTGTCTAGCATGAGGAGGGGGCTTTTGTTTCTTTTATATCCCCAAGATAAATGCGCTGACCATGCTTTCTCTGAGCTCTGTTCTTAAACAGATTTGCAGTAAAATTCACTGATTCATTATGGAGAACGATTGCAAACATGCAGTGGCATGAAACCCTGAGAATCAGGCACTGGTTAACTCACTGTTAAGGCCACAAGTGGCATCTTCCCTCTGAGCCATTTGGACCCATCCTTGTGCAGACAGCCCCATCACCAGCATGGTGCAATAGGGACGAAGTTTCTATCCACAGCAAATATGTATGGTGCAGATGGGCTTTGCCTCTTGAAACTCATGTTTGCTCCATACAGCTTGAGTCAACTGTGCAAAGGCAGGCAGTATTTTAGGGAGGGGAAAATCCCCTGTGTTGTGAAATCAATGCTGCTTTGTTGCTTCCATAAAGCGAATGCGCTGCTGACTGCAGGCATGGGCCATCCATCACTCTGGGGCTGTGATGCTTGGCTGCGGCAGCACCCACAGCTCTGGGCACAAGCAGGGCTGAAGCCTTCTTTGCTTTTGGAGAACACAGCAAATAATCTGTGAGATTGTTCCCCCATTGATGGCAGTGTGAGTGATACTGTCCAAGCCTCCTGCAGCCCCTCAGCAAGGAAACCTGGGGGGAAGATGAGGTGGAACTTTTGTTGCATGCTCAACATGATCTGCGGGTCTCTGAGGCCACTAGAGAAGTGTTGTGGCTGGGTCCAGCTTGATAAAGCAGCTCTGCTTCACTCTTCAAAGGGATTAGCAGGGAGAGGATCCTGTTTCGTTGGGCTTCTGCTGCTTTCAAAGAGTCAAGTTCATCTCAAGGACATGGATGTGCAATCAATACTTTGCTCACCAAAACAAAATGTTCTCTGCTGACTGCCTTGAGGTCACTGGTTATTAGGGTGATTTATTTGAATGAGTTGTTCGTACTTTTCAAAAGGTGGTGCAGCACTGTGGGTTAACATTCAGCACTGGTTGTGTTGAGTGATCTCTAAGTGGTGGTTTCTGGCAAGAAAAGGCAGTGCCATGTTATTTACTGTGGGGCAACATTAGCTGTGTTGTAGCCCCTGCCTTAGAGCTGCTTTTGAGCTGCATAGATCCCTGTCTGGGTGGGTGCTCATGGGGCTTGGCCATTTCCCCCAGTAATCTCCTGCTCCTTGAGCTGGCGGGCTTTGGGGTGAGCTGGAAAGGGGAAACCTGAGCTTATTGTCACTCCTGTCCTGCTCTTTGTCATGAGCCAGGGTATCTGCAGCAGCTTCCCAACCTTTCCAGGCTGCTTAGGGGAAGGATAGCACCTTTGGGAGCCAGGAGAAGGGTGCTGGTTTTACTGGGTAGGGGACGGAGCAGAGCTTTCCGTTGGGAAATGGGTGAACTGTTCATAAAAAGGTGTCTCTGAATGGCAATAGCAATTGTGATGGATTCAGCAGTCTCCCGCTCATCCAGCCTGCTGCAAGCTGAGGGGAAGCAAAGTTAAAAAGCAGATGCTTAAAGAAAAAAAAAATAATAATAATAACAGTAATGAGTCCTCTAAGTGGCCTGCTCTTGTCAGGTGAGGGATGTATCAATAACTGCCCCATTGCTGTCTCTGCAGGGGAGCGATTAAGATAAATGCTGTGCGATTTATTCCTCAGAGCGGCTCTGATGGGAATAAAGGCGGCGGGCGCGGGCAGCACCGCGGACAGCTCCGCTCCCTGCCGGGGCGCTGCGGAGCTGCGGCGCCGTGCGGTCAATTAACGGAGCCCCGGCGCCCGAGCCTCGCCAACGAGGACCTGCGGCTGGTCTTGCTGCAATTTATACCGGGATTTAAAGGATAGAATGCGAGAGAGCTGCTTGAAACCGCTCAATTTTCAGCTCTTCCTCTGGTTTTAGCCAGAGAGAGTAAAATCAAAATGATTCTTCTTCTTGGATCGTTCATCATCAAGGATGCTTCTATTCTCCAATGTTTTGTCCTGCTTTTCTCTGGGGCTGGAAGTTGTACTTGGAGTTTCTGCCCTGAGTCTGCCCAGAACAGAGCCCGCTGTGGGTAGGAAGGCTTTGAGAAGAGGGGGGGAGGGAGGGCACGGCACCCACTCTTCTCCATGCAACTCATCTCTGTGGGGTCTGGGGGTTCAGGAGTGTTGGGGAGCAGCCAGGACTCCCCTTGTCACGATGCTGCTGCCATGAGCGTGTGGTAAGGGCTTCCCAGTGGGGAAAGTGCATCTCCTGTTTTTCTCTAAGCCTTTTGGGAGTTGAGAGAAGGCAGTGCTTGACTCGGGATGCCAGAGCCCTGCTGGCTTCAGTGCAGCACTGGGACTCTGATGTCACTGAGTGCACTGCTGGTGGCTGCAGCCCTCGGAAAGAGCAGGGAGCGTCACCTGTGAGTGAGCTGTTTTCTGGGCTTTGAGATTTTGCTGTTCCCTGTCTCAGGTTTCTTTGATCTGCACGCTGAATCATGGTTTCATTTAATCCTACTTCAGGTCCCATGCCCATGAGAGAAAAACAACAGCAACAAAAGCAGACATGCTGTGTTGCAGTACCGCAGGATGCAGTTAGTTCCTTGCATTTGTAGTCATTTTGGGATGCTGTTCACAGTCGAACTTGTCCACAAGCACTGAGGTGAGCTGGGGTATGTTTTCCTGCTGGTTACCAAGGCACATATATGGCAGAGCTAATGGGAGACTCTCCAGCAGAGTTATAAGGGAGAATACTCCAAAAGGATTAGTGTAAAGGATAATTAAGAGTAAGTTATCTGCTCTGATAGGTGGAAAAGCAGCGGGTGTAAGTCAGCAGGCAGAGATCTGTTGCTCTGCTAGGCCCTCACCCAGAATGGGGTATGCAGGACACACGTGCTGTGCAGAAATTCTCCTTTGTCGGTTGCTGTTAAGCTGGCAATTGACTCCTAACAGCCCTTGGTGCCCCGTGCTGCTTTCAGGTGATAGGAATTTACTTCTTGAGTTTTTTGTAACAGAAGCATCGCTTCCTGAAAAGTTTGTTTCAAACGCTGCATTCCCTTTGAAAACTCCTTGTGACTGCACACAGCATTGCAGCAGTGTTGGTGCATCCACAGAAGAGCAGCACAGAGCCCTTCGGGGATGTTTGGCTGTGTGCAATATATTCCAATATCTCTAAGCAACAGCTAAATGTGTCACTTTGTCTGCTTAAGTAGCAGAGCTCATCTGGCCTAAAAGCCCAATCATAGGAGGCTTATGGAGTGCAAATTGCTGCCGAATGAATTTGCTGCTTTGTTTGCTCCAGTTCCCCCTCCCTGCTTGTGTTGTGACAGTGAAATGACTCATCTCCATGTTAATATCATGTTTTAGAAAAAAATGTTTTAATACTTTGTACAGTGTTCATTGTTTAGATTAAATAGAAAAAGAAAATGGCATGAGATCTGTCTTCGAGCATGATGTATTCCAGGGTGGTTGCACAGAGCTGCATTTTTCTGCAAATGCTCTTCAGACCAACCAAGAAAGTGGATTATGAGGTTTGAGATATTTTCAATTGTTCTACGGGAGGAAAAGAGAAAGGGGAAAATCAAGAAGCTGGGTTTGAGTGTAGCCCAACTTGATTCTATGGACTACAATCACTTACCACAGCTCATTTTTGAAGTTCATGCTAGGCTGGCCTATTTAAATAGGTCATTGTAACCCATGTAGGCAAATACTGCTAATGAAAACTCAGTTTGTGAGAGCGTGCTCCTTGTTGAAAGTTTCAACATGTTGGAACAAATGGAAGTTGTGTAACAGAGGGTGAACTTCAGTAGGAAATGGCGTGTTGTGAAATGCAGAGCAAAAGAAAAGTGGTGAGGTATTGCTGCAGAAGGTTTCCAGTTAGCAAAGCCATCTCACCTGCACCCTGTTGGCATGGATGGAACAGGGGTATTTGGCTCCAAGGAAGGGTGAGGATGGATTTAGCGTGGTAGAAACAAAAAAAGAGCAGTGAATGTCAGTCAGGAGGACATGACTCCTCTCCCTTGAAATCTGTGGATCCCAAACCCCAGCCAGCCCCACAGCAAATCCTCCAGAATGAAATTCCCTGGGGAAATAAAGCTTCATGCATGGAAACAGCAGCTCCCCATCAGCAGCTCCACATCCTACTGATGTGATTTTATGTGAACAGTCACCATAGGAAAAGTGTTTCTAATTCTTGTGAAAGAGAAGCAATTGGGAGGTAACAGCCTTAAGCTGTGCCAAGGGAGGCTCAGGTGGGATATTAGGAACAATTTCTTCTCTGAAGGAGCAGTGATGGAATGGCATAGCTGCCCAGGGAGGTGGTGGGGTCACCATCCCTGGAGGTGTTCCAGAGCTGTGGAGATGTGGTATGGAGGGATGTGGGCAGAGGATATGGTCGGGTGGGTTGGGGTTGGACTTGGAGATCTTGGAGGTCTTTTCCAACCTTTATGATTCTAAGCAGAAAACAAACCAGCACACGAACAGATACAAAGGTTATAAAACAAAACCTCTCTTTTTCATAGAGAAAAATCCCAGAGCACAGAGCTCCTTGGGCCCTCCTGCCAGGTCTGCCATGTCAGACCAGAGCTACCCGAGCAGGAGGTATTTCAGCCTGGAGGGCTGCATTAGGACGGGATTGGCCGTTCCATGTAATCCCAGAGATCCTCAGTGATGCCAGTGTCATTTTATTGACAGAGAGCACACGTGGGCTCTGAGATCTGCTTTTGCTTCTCAATTTCACTTGAAGGCGGCCGAAAATGACTCCCTTGTAGACGGCCCATTTCCACCGGCTGCTGCAAACACTCACTGAGGCTCCTTGCCAGGAAGCTGATTTCTTGTTATAAGAATTGCTTTCTTCTGGTAAATGCTAAGTGATGTGTTTCTCTGCCTCCGATGTCAGGAGTTACAGGAGCACATGCTGTACAGAAACGCTCCCCAAGTGCATCAATAACCTTTTTGTGTTGCTTAGTGAGTACTAGATAACTGCTGAGCAGTTTTGTGTCTCTGCAGGTTACTTAGCAATCAATTACACGTCTGTCCTTTAGCACATCCTAATTTACCAGGAGGATACGATGAGCTACTTGCTCTGCAATCAGATGCTGGCAGTGCCCACTACCCAGCAGATCTATGGGCTTTGCAGTGCAGGCACCTGGCATTTGTCAACAGCTGGGCTCAGCACAATTGGAGGCCACTGACATTTGTTTCTTTTGTTTGTTTTTCTTCTTTCTTTCTTTTCTTTTCTGTCTTTTTCCCTCCATCCCATATCCCTCAAGGCTACATCTCCATGTTTTTTGAAGCCCTCCAGGCGTGGTGACCCTCCCCATCTCCCTGGGCAGCTGTGTCACTACAACACTTCTCTTTCAGAGAAGAAATGTTTCCTAATATTCAACCTTGAACCAACCCTTGCACAGTAATAACCTTTGCTGGGGAAGTACAGCACAAAGACAGTGCTTGGATGAGCACCTGTCCCATAGGGTCCCATGAGTTGTTCATGGCCTATGGCTGGGCAGATTTCTCATTGCAGCTGTGCGAGGCACATTTCCCCTTTCATCTCCCTTTCTTGGTAGGAAAGCCAGGGCATCTTCCTGCTGGATTTCACGAGCAGGGAATCAATAGCTGAGAGGTTCCCGCTGGGAGATTTGTGTCTCATGAAATTCATGCCTGGGGCAGAGGCAGGCTGGAAGCAGGAGACAGCAACTCCGTCTTCCTCCCCTCTGCTGCTTTAATTGTTTGTAATGACTTAATAAGCAGTGCTAAACAGGGAAGCTGATCCTTCCCTGCAGCAAACACAGGCATGAAGCATTTTATCAGCTTTCCTAGGGCCTCTGTTTGGAATCATTGATGTAATTTCTTCTCTACGGGCTCAGCCTCTGGAAATTGATAGAAAAAACTGCTATTGAATTCATGGTGTCAAGGCTGCAATTGCTGAGCCAGAACCAAATCCGTGCAATAATCTTGGAGGGTAATATTATGGAGAAATGGCATAATTTACAGCCACACAAGGCTCTCTGCATACCAGGGAGAGGAAGAGAGATTAAATACAAAAACCAATGTTTGCAGAAGAGTGAATGGCAATAGCTGGGCAATTAGGCTGGAAATGAGGAGGAAACTTGTGCCCATCAGCAAGTGCAGACATGGAGAGGAGATGGATGGAGATGTGCCATCCATCCAGCAGCTCAATGGAGGAGTGCCCCAGACTTGGACTGTCTGCTGTCATGAGTCTACTGGGGTCACATTGATGTGTTTCTCTTTGTGAGGGGAGCTAGTCTGGAGTTCGTTGCTTTCGTTGGATTTGGGTGTTGTTTCCCCACCCTGCCTGCAGAACTCCTGATTCTCCCACTGCGTCTTTGCCTATGGTGTCTTCAGAGGTTTTCCCTTTGCACAATGGAAGATCTTTGCTGCCTCTTGGCGTTGTGCAGTTCAGGGGGAAGGGAACCTCTTCCTCTCCATTTTCCTACTAGAAAGCATACTGCTCCTCTCTGAAGTAGCAGGAAGAAAAACTTTCTGTAAAGCTGACTGAGTCAAGCTGACTTCTCTTATCATTTGGAACAAAATAATGAAGTTATTTATGTTAAAAATAACTTCAGATTTTTGAAGAGGTCTTCTGAGAAAATATTTATCTTGGAGACTGAAGTGGGTATAGGAAGAAACTCTTTGCTTCAAACCACTCAGAGCGGTAGGTAGCAGTTGTTTTTTTTTCTTTTTTCCCAAAGAATAGATGCAATTACATTTTCAGGATTTCAAAAGAATATCTATTAAATGTGGTGTACCAAACAAGCTCCAGGTGATCTTCCTTTGCTGTCAATAACTGAATTACAGCACAGGGCTGCTGCCAGTTCTGTGGGACAGAATGTTGCCTTGGAACCATTAGAGGGGTTTTGACAGAAACCTTTGCAGCATGAATAGTTCCCATCTTCATCTATTCATTGGCTTCAACTCTTCCTGTAGTTCTCCAAACCACTTTTCGTTCTGCTGCTGGAAAATGGTATTTCTTGGAAGCACAAGTCTTCCCCAATACATCTCCTGGGGACATGGTGGCATGGGAGGTGGCTGTGGGGCAGGGACCCCCAGAGCACAGCTGCTGCCCCATGCTGGGGCCAGGTCCGACCTCGTCCCTTGTGTCCCTGCCTCTGGGTTTTGTCACAGCCTCGTGGGGCTGTGTGGGACTCAATGTGACATTGTGACATGCATCTCGGCGTCAACAAGATGATACTTTAATGCTGCTGCTGTCGGCTTGTCAGGCAGTGCCCACACACTCTGTCTGATGGCAGCTGGGGAGAAAAAGGCAGAGGAAAGCAGGGATGGAGTACTGCATGGCACTGTCAGTAACTGCTGAGAAGCAAGGACTGAGGCCCTGCCAGGGCCAGGCAGAAGGGACAGCTCTCTGTGGAGCACGGGGCACGTGGGTGACATAGTAATAATCACCTTTGCACAAGGGGTGAAGATGCATCAGTTTGCATGGCCAAAACAACCAGATCTGATGATTCTTGCTGCATGTTACAGGAGCTGTGCTGATCTCAACTTGCTCTGAAATATAATCTCTGCAACTTACCCAAGAACAGTATGAAAGTTCTGGACCTACTGATAAAAGTCAGGCATAATCCAAGAGCAAAGCTTTGCAATGCATGTTTATCGTGGATGAAGAGGCCTAAAGCTCTCCTGAGGCTTCTCTTCCTTTGTGGAGATGGGTTGAGCAGCCTGGTGCATTACAAACTGCTTGGCTCCAACTACGACTCAGACAACCCATGCAAAGTATTTTATTCTGCATGCTGTTGCTGGTGGTGTGCTGAGAGGTGACAACCAAAGCAGCTGATGTAAACCTGCCAAAATCCCTTCTGCCATCTTAGAGACAAAGCCTAGGCTGAAATGCTGCCCAAGGGATTTGCACCTAGCCAATGTGTCAGAATTAATTGGATTCTCTTCCATTTTATTGTGGCAAGTCTCAGCTCCTTCAGACTAGGAACTGCTTCCTTCCAAGCTTCAGAGGTACCCATGTTGTATCCAAAAAGAGAAAAGATTCCTGGCTATTGCATCAGGAGCCTCAATGCATTTTCTTATGGTCAGTGATGAACTCAGTGGAAATAATGATAGCAGCAAATAACAACCTAGTAAATATTCATTACTCGCAATTAATTTCCTGCTTTGTACCTGCCTGTATCCAGCTTCCAGTTACCTTCTGTCCCTGCAGCTATATGGAGTGCCATGCTCAAACACAGAAGGACAAACCTCATTCTGCAGTGCTTTGGGCAAACAGGAGGAGATGGAATGCATTTTGGGGCTGTAAAAGCCCAGAGTGCGGTAGAGCAGTGTTATGTTATCTGCAGAGGTTTGAAAACATCGTTCCCCAAGCAATCTGTCTCTCTCTCTCTCTTTCTGCCATCATAAATCGTGGAAGAGAAGAAAGGGAAAACAGCAGAGGTTTGATTAAATTGGCTTTTTCAGTCTTAAAACGGTGTCAGTTTGATGCCTGATATTGTAGAAATTGGATTAGTGGCATCTATTTCATCCCACTGGAGAGCTGGATTTAAGGCTTCCAACAACAGACACGCTGGATGCACAAGAGCAGAGATTTCCATCCCTGGTATCTCATCACACTATTTTAAGCAGCCAGAGATAGAAATGCAGTGGTGTAAACAACAACAGAGAGAAAATGTTCTGTCAAATGGGGAAAAACAAGAAAATGGGGTGGAAGCTCTTTCTGAAGAGTTCTGGTTGATTTTTTAAGAGAAAAAAAAAAAAAAAAAGGAAAAAATATTTAGCGTATCTCTTTCCTTGAAAGATGGAGATACGTAATAGAAATGTGTTTTTGATGGTGTTGGTAAGCTTGGTGTGATTTCAGATCTGGGAAGGAGGGCAAATGCTTTGTTTTTCTGAGATGCTGCACTTGCATGGGAATGGCAAACATCCCATGTTGTTCTGTAGCATAGATGGAGCAGCAGAGTGCCCAGGGCAGGGAAGGAGAGCTGGGGGTCTGCAGCATCCACAGCATCACTCAGCACAGCTCTTTCCTTCTGCAAAGCTCTGTAACTTGAGGCACTCTGGGACTCTTGAGCTCTGTAGTTGGGGAAGTTAATCAGTATAATTACCAACAAATGAGGTTGGTCCTGTCCTCTGAGCACAGGTGTGATGGGCATTAAGGAATGACAGGAACACTTGCTCTTGGCAAGGATGGGGAGAAAAGCTGACCTGTGTGGTAATTGGGCTTTCCAGGAAAGAGGGCAAGGAGCAATTAATGATGTGGGCTCTGCTTGGGATCATTTGCATGGTTACAACTTGCAAGTGAGGCTCTGGAGCTCCCCAGCACAGCATGTCTGTGTCCCTGACCTGCTGCTGTGGGCAGCACTGGCTGCAAGTCAACTCCAGGACAGCCAGCAGCTCCCACCTCTCCAGGTTTTGCCTCTACCTGTTTTCTGACACTTGTTTTCTTCTTCTCCTGTCTCCTCCTCTGAGATGCTGTACCTCCCAGGTGTGGCCCTGCTGATGCAGGACGCTTTATTTTGTGTGCTGTGCAGGATTATCCTTAATAAGCCACACTTCTGCTGAACTTTGCTCACTTGCTCTTAGATTTCTGTGTCATGATGCAAGAAAACACGGATTAGAAAGCCACCCAGTGGGCATGGAATGGATCAGGTATGTGGAGGAGGCACAGAGGTGTTCCTTGGGCTCCTCCTCTTCTCACTTCTTACGTTATTTGGAGTACATGTTTAGCTCTTCCATCGTTTCTGGGCTTGTTTCTGCTCTGAGTATCATACTTGCTATTGGTTAGCTGCTGTTTTTGCTGTTTATGGGCTTTTTTGGCTCTGTTTGTTTCTTTTTCCCCGCCTATATTTGCTTTTCTTTGAATTGTTTACCTCCATTTTCTGCCTTGTTGGAGTGAGGTATTTTCCTTATCTCGTATGTTGCTTAGTGCTTTTTCTGGTATTCCTCTCCTTCTCCAGGCTCAACTTCTCACTTGCCTTGTGGCTGTTACATGTTGGTTACATGAGTACCAATTAATTTTCTGCTGCTTGCTTTTGCCCGTAGCAAAGGCCTGTGTGGCTTTCTTGGGTTGAGCTTGTCTCATTTAAATGCCTTCTGTCATGCTGCCCGTGTCCTTGGACAACTCCAGAGGGACAAAGCCTTGGTGCACACATCATAGGTGTACAGCAGCGACTCTCCAAGCAAGGACAGGAATACCATTATCCAGCTTTTCCAGGACAAATTGGAGGCTCCTTCTCATACCCTCTGCCAGCAAAATGTTCCCCCTTTGTAAGCGGACCAGAAAGCTGCAACCTAAGCAATGAAAATCTTTGATTTATTATTAGCAATGCTTTCATTGCAGCAGGAATCAGGCTAAGAGGACGTGTGTAAGCTGTCCCTCTTTGTCTTAATGCCAGTAACAGTGACATTGGGAAGCCAGTCAGAGGATGGTAGCTGCTCTGTCCTTAATTGTCCCCACACAACAGCGGGTGATTAAATAAACGAGGCACGGCCAAGACCTTTCTCTCCTCTTATACTCATCAAGCAATCATCACCCGGTCATGCTTCAGCTTCAAATATCTCATTTGCATCTGGCTGACCTTGGCTTTACTCCATGCAGGGCGAGCTGGAGGGGTGGGAATGCAGGGGATGGTGTGGGGATTGTGGCACAGTGACCAGTGCATCTGGTGCACAGAGGATGCTATAGAAATGCTGTGTGCTGTGCTGGGAAAAGCGATGGCAAATGGATTAAATGGGAGATAAAAGGGATGAGGGCAACTAACTATTGTTGAGAAAAATATGAAGATTAAAAATAAAAAATAAAAATGAAGAAGTGCCAGAGACCATAATTAACTGTATTTCTGGTTCGTGACTCTGAAAATAATTGGTTATGTCGTGAATGCTAGAAGTGATACAAAATGCTTTTAAGTGAGTGCGGGCTTTTAGTGAATAGTTGGGTGAAACAAAAGCAGACTGATTCTGGCAGAATTCTTATTCTAATTTAAGCGGGACTTCTTTCTTTTTTTTTTCCCCTGAGATAATAGCCACATTGTATATATTGAAATACCTTCTCCATTAGCTCCTGCAGGAGCTGGATAAAGCTCTCATTCAGGTAAGCTTTAATCCAATGTGTCTGCATGGTAATAAGTTAAATAGGAGCCGTCAGAGTGTTGTAGGAGAGAGGATGTGCGTAGGGCTGATACAACTAGCTCTCCTGTAAGTAGGAAGAGTAAATTGAGAGTGGATGTATGCGTTCTGTCAGAGCAATTATAATGTCTGATACTCTGAGGAGAACATTCAACTAAATTAAGCAGAGTCTGTCTTTGTTGGGAGCCAGGCTTTAAAACAGGGCTCTGCTAAAGAGGACTTGCAGAGCTGGCTCTAAACAGAGCTTCATAGAATCGTTAAGGTTGGAAAGGATCATCAAGTCCAACTGTCAGCTCGTCACCCATGCAGAGTTTTATGGCCTTGGTTCTTGGGCTGTAAAACTCCTGTAAAATGAACACTGAAGTTATGACTTCACAGAGATCTAAAAGCCCCTGCCTGAGAAAAGTCCCTGTGGATTTTGGAGACAGAAGCTCAGGGGAAAGATGCCATTAAACCGCATTAAAACACCATTTATGGGGTGTTTCCTTCCAAGCTCCAGTCCATCAACCCGACAAGTTCTTTGAGAAAGAACAAACTTTGCAAGACATATTTAAAAGAATTTCCCTGACAGGTTTACAGCTGTGAGGATGTTAATAAATCCAAATGGCCGTTCACCAGGCAGTAGCCACAAAGCAATTATGTTTTGTCTGCAGGCAGCCTAATGAAACCAGCAGTTAATGACCTAAGGAGAAGAACTAAAACCAGCCCACTGCTCCATAGAGGCACTTAATTTTTTTCTGGCCATCCTACACTGAGTGTTTTCTTGAAGTGCTGGGTGATGCACAGGTAAAACTGTTATTCTGGGGGAGCAACAATGCATATATTTGTTGGAAAAGTTTTGTATGTTTGTACACAGATGCTACCACGTAGTGGTCACATCACAGGGTCAGTGCTTCTGCAGGATACAGCAAGCTGGGAGATGTCTGCTAACAAGGCATAGAAAGATGGGTGTGATTTTTAAATTTAAGTTTGTAATGTTCACCTCTGATGGAGGCAGAAACCTGCCCCAAACACAGCATGTGGTATTGCAAACAGTGGAGGGCTGGGTGACACACCAGTGAGCAGGAGGTGGAAGCAGAGCCCATGGCTGCTCCCTAAAGTGGTGTTTTTTGGAAAGCATCCATCGTTTTTATTATGTTGTTGAAGCTCTCAGAGCTGCTTTTCCTTTGTACAGAGAGGCCTGAAGGGTCATGCTGCTAACGAGCCAACTTGTTCCATTCTTCTCTAGCTCATCAGCAAGGAGAGGAGGAAGCCATTAACCACCTGTGCAGGGGTAATTAAGACACACAGCCTGGGCAGGTAGGCAGCACACAGGGGCACTCTGGACCAGTGCTGATTTCCTCATCTGGGGTTCAGCACAAAGGGGCTGAGGGCTGGTGACTCTGCGAGTGTCCCAAACCCAGTAGAGTTGTGCACAGAGACTGCGTGGGCTGTGCTCTCCGCTGTCTCTCTCGGGTCCAATTGCTGCTTTCTGCAGTTTGGGTGGTGGAGGTTTGCATCCTTTCCTTCCCCTGCTCAAAGCAGAGATCACAGCACCTATGTGGATGTCTCGCCCTTTGTGTGAATACTGATAAATCTCTAGATCAAAGGCACTCTGGAAGCTGCTGTTTTAATTAGAATTTTGGATTGCTTTTGATACAGCTTTCCACTGGTGGTGAGCAAATTGTTTTCTCCTTTCTTTCAATGGTCCGTCAGTCTTTCGGTGCGTAATGAACAGCAGCATCTATTCAATCTTCATTACCCAAATTACTCTCTGACGTCTACTCTCTTTAGGTTCTTTCTTCAGCTCTAATCAGCACACTCACTTCTATATGCTTTTAATTACTTCCATTGCTTTAGCAGCGGACTTTTCAGCTCTGCCACCCACGTTTTGAGCCAGGTGCTGTGACTCACTGCATGCTGCGGGATGTTGGGATGCATGCAGCCCAAGTTGCTCTTCCTCCCTCCATGTACCTGCTAATGGTTTGTTATCAACACTCCCGCTTGCTGAGCCCTCTCCCATGGCTTTATTTCTTTCCTGAATAACTGTGTAAGTCAGGATTTAATCTTCTCTCAGCTGTGAGTCCAAAGAGCCCTGGGTATGCTCTCCTCATCTTGCTCAGTCCATGTGATGCACACACCCTGCACGTGTGGTATCTTTTCTTTGGAAGATTTAGCTTGCCTGGCTGCTAGGGCACAGAGCTCTCTGGCTGTGAGACTTTGGCCTCGCTCCTCTGCCAGATGTGCTTGCGTTCTTCTTCTAGCTTTCTTTCTCATCTGAAGGTTGTTTTGTTGAAGGCTTTACAGGCAGGAGAACATATGAGGATTGCCAGGATGAAACAGGCTTGCCCTTGGGTGTGATTTGTGTTGACTGGTTTTTAAATTGTTGAGTCATATTTTACATGCTAAAAAAAATCTTAAATCTTTAAAAATCTGTAGTTGATCTGCTGCTACTGAAAGGACTGAAATCATTGAGTTTCTGGGCTCTTCTTAAGTTGAACATGCTATCGCAAATATAAAATGTGTGAATGTTTGCTCACAGTGATTCTCTGAAAGAAACACAGTTGAGTTGAGTGCCCAAAGGTTCCGTGTTAGGTTTTCCTCAGAACTGTTGTTAGATGAGGTATGTGGGATTCATTTCTTTGAAGGAAGGCTAGGAAGAGCAGCTGATGCTGCCTCCAGCAGGCCTCTATACCTTGCAGTCTGGCACAGTTGTGTTTCTGAAGAGCTTTATAATTTGTCCTTATTATGTTGTACGTGTGATTTAATGAAAGCATTTTTAATGAAAGACCTTTTCTGTATCGTAATTGAGCTCTTAATCTTATCTGAAAGCAGAGAACAATCCCTTCAGAAATGTGTTTGAATAACAGCTATTTGCATTTTCCGCACATGGTGTCACCCACAGGAGCAGCTCTCCTTTTAAGAAAAGACAACAAGCAGATTTCTTTGAGTTAAAAGTGTATCAATGATGCTTTGTGGAGTAGATTTTAGAAGCAAACTGTTTCACTTCCCTGTAGAGCAAATAAAACCTTTCCTGGTCCCCCAAAAAAAAACAAGTGAGCTTTCACTTAGCAAGTGCCTGAGACTTTGTGCAGCTTGGTGCATGACAAATTGCACACAGCTATGACAGCTGTCAGCAAAACGAGATGATCTGAGCAGGTAAGAGTTGGCAGGAGGTAAAAATGGAAGCTTCAAATCAACAGGATTCTGAATAATTGTGCATTCCATGAAGATGTCTCCTTCATCCTGAACCTTCAAAAAAGTCTTTACAAAAGACTGTGGAAAACATCCTGCTTCTGAACAATCTGATCTTCCTAACTTGCTTTTTGCATTCAGCACTATAAGGTAAGAATGTTAAAAGAAGGCACAGCACAGGATTTTCTGGGATGGCCCTGGTAGTCTTTTTGTGTGCTCTTGGTTGGAGGGGAACCAGGAGCCCCTTCTCCAGGCTGATGGGTCCCATTGACCTGAGCACTGGTGGAAATTCCCCAAACCCAGTGCTGGTTATTAGGAACAACTTCTCCTGAAAGACCGACTGTGCATTGGCATAGACTTCCAAGGGAGGTGGTGGGGTCACTGCCCTTGGAGATGATCAGGAAACGTGGAGAAATGACGCTGATGAAGACAATTTTGGGGATGTGATGGGGACGAGTTGATGATTAAGCTTTGTGATCTTGGTGGTCTTTTCCAGCCTCAGTGATTCTGTGGTTCCCAGCTTCTGCTTTTCCTTCACCTCCTTGTACTGATGCACACCCCTATTAAGAAGACCTTGTCTGTTTCAGTCTTGTCACTCATCTCTCCCACTCACACATCCATTTGTACCAGTCCATTCGTCCCTAAGACCTCTATTACTGGAGTAACAGGCACTACTGCATCAGCTTTTGATGCGATGAGCAGTGGATTTCTGTAGTCAATGTGTGAATTTAAACCGTGGCTGTCACCTTAAAAATAAGAGCTCAATTCCTTCTTTCCTGGAGAAGAAATTAAGGAAAAACCTTTTTGTGTTGTGAACTGAGTGTGCAAGGCTGAAAAGGGTGGAGACGAGGCTGCCTCCTGAGATAAGTAAATTTGTCAATTTAGCAAATTAGAGAGAACATGTTTGCATCTTCAAGTAGTCAGGTACCAAAATAATGTCACTGAGTGGACAAGGCTTGGGTGGGGACTGTTCTCACCACTAAATAGGGCCATCAGTTCCAGCAGATCTATTCACACAAGTGCCCATTTGCCAGCTGTACAATCAGGTCCTAGAGAATTGCCTGGCTGAGGATGATTTACCTGTTTTCCTGATTTTTACACTGTGTTGCTGCAAAGCAGTTTGATGTTGTCCTTTCCCTCTGGCTCAATGGGACCACCTGTAGCCCCACACAGTGACGCTGCTGGGACTCATGTAATGCCAGCCCAGTGTGTTTGGAAGGGCTCAGTGCTGCTTCTTTGGAAGCTGTGACATGTGAGGGGGGAATACAATGAATTATTCAGCAATATCACGGACCCGATGAGAAATAACTGACAGCCGTGGTTATGCAAAGTGAAAGCAAAATATTTCATGAGTTTTTGGTGTTCAACATGGGGATGCTGGGTTGTGAGGTCCCCATGGCATTCAGTGTGGTACCATGTCCAGAAAGAGGAAAAAATAGATGGAAGGAGCAGTGCTGTGGCCAAGAGTGCGTGAATCCCATGGATGTGGCTGGAGACAGCACTCTGCTCACACCCATGGGTGCTCATGTCCCCAAGTGCCACCCAGCTGGTCGCTCCTGCAGCCACCAGCTCCCTGGTACATTCTGTTCATTAGCAGCAGGTTGAGAATCCTGACCTGTGCATCAGGGTCATCTCTATAGTTTTCATTAGTGTTTGTTTCCTAAGCCTTAATGACATCAAGTAACTTCTCTTTTTTTTTTTTTTTTGAGTTTCATGAAATTCATCTGTTCTTTGCTTTCTGTTGCATCCTTAGTTTGGCTTATTCCTTCTGGTCCCCATCATTCCCTGGTGAACACTGGGGAAAAAAAGGCTAAAACAACATAAGAAGGTTTGGGGATATTTAGAATGAATTCTCACGTTGATGGCTCTGCTCTTCATCTATTTAAGTTTCTTTCCCCCCTTTTTTTTTTTGCTATTTTTTCCACCTTTTTTCTGTTTTACTTTTTTTTTTCTGCTAGCTGGATGCTATCTCCCCGACGAGCTCACAAAAGGAGCCCAAGGAACCAGCCAGCCAAGCAACCAGCCAAACAGATAAGGAACAGATGTAGAGCACAAAGATCAAATAAAAACACACAGCTCAGGAAATAGGCTTTGCAATACAGTGCAAAAGCTCAATAGCTGAAATGGGAGGCAAAGGGGAAACTCTTTTCTACATAGAGAAAAAAATATTAATCTGATGAATTCAAGGCTATATAGAGAAGAAAGACTATATATGACTTTTTGGTAAATGCGAAGTCCTGCCAGGTCTGTGCACTTGCAAGAGCACATGCAGCCTCTGCAGCCATGCCTTGCATGTGTGCTCTCTGCTTTTTTCCCTGTTTGTTGGGCTCTGCCACTTGATGAATAACATGGAAATGTTTGAGTCCAGAAAAGCAATTAACAAACCACAGTAGATAGGGCTTACCTGTACCAGACCTGCTGACTGCTGACCTCTGATAGCTGCTTTGTTCCCCATTTCTGAGCCATCTAACTTATTTCTAGCCTACTAGGAAAGAGGCGAGACCTTAATTAAAATGTGTTTAATTATTAGCCTCGTTAGCCTGGATCGTGTTTCAGTGTTCTCATACTGCAAGCAGAGATTTGACTTGTACTTATTGTCACTGAAGCTGCAAAATGCCTCCAGGTGGCTGCTGTCTGGTACAGGCAGTGACTTATACCACAGTGTCACACAGATGGCCACAAAATCATGTTCTGATGACCACTCTGACCCTACCTGCCATCCCAAATGGGACTGTGGACAAAAGGGCATTGCTAAATGCCTGGGTCTCCATATCCAGCTTGCAGCTCATGCCCTGGTTATGTACAGACCTGCTCTCTTCAACCCACTGCGTGGTGGCTCACAGTCATTGCAGCGTGGCAATAAAACGTAGTGAGCAGCACGGCTCTCATCCCTCAGTTATCCAGTTATGGCTGGGTGATGAAGTGGTGAAGTTGTATGCTTGGGATTTACTTCAAACTTGCATTTTGCTGGAATAATTCAATGTTAAGACTGCACTGATCAGCAGCACATCCTTGGTTTGTCTGTCTGTTGGGACCACGACTTGTCTTCCTCTGCTGGTCACTGCAGCCTTTCTTCTCCTGCAGTTTGCAGCCAAGCCCCTGCCCCTATTCATTCACTCTACTTTGTACATTGCTGTTTTTTCAAAGGAAAGCAAATAATGTTCGCTTGAGCAAGGCCAATTTGCAAGCAGATTTCATTTGGACCAGATCCTGTACAAAAGCAGAATCCAATCTCACAGTCATTGTTATGTGTCTCTATTATTTCTCCACTCATCATTGCTTTTCCAATACTTTGTATGTAATTCCTTCTCAACAACATCGTACAGAGCTTCACAGAATTCAGATATCTCTTTTTTTTAATACTTACATCTGCTGCGATACGTTTCAATATCCTTGGATCTCTTTTTAAAGTCTGGTTTCCCTGGGCTGACAGCTGTATTCTTTGAGCTGTAAATACTGCAATTCATGGACTTTCCTTACGTTTTCTTGCCCCATGAGGTCCTTTTATGATATCTCACTAAACATCTGAAATCTCCCTTTCTCCCCATGATCCCCAGAGCTGTTTGGGTTTCAGACAAGACAGACAGCTCTGCTTAGATTCAGTCCTCTGCTGTATTCCCACATCACGTAGGGCCTGGGGTGGGACGTCCTGGTGGGGAGGCAGCTTCCATGGACTGAGCTGAAAAGGCTCCAACCCACTGCACCTCAGCTTGCAGGTGGCCATCCCAGCCTGTGGGAACTTTTCTTCCTTGTGGGCTCTGACAAAGCGAAATCCTTGTATTTTAGCTGGAGATGTCATCTAACCAAATTTGCACTTTGATTTCTGAGAACTGGAAGATTGAAATATTGAAAACCTGTGTGTTTCAACCTCTAGATGAGCTGATCAGCGGGATTTGGAGTTGCTGTCGCGGTTCTGTTTTGTTGATTGAGAATACTGGATTGTTAACAGCCAACTTCTCATGTGCAGGACTGGCCACAGGACCAAGCACCACCACAAGCTGAGGATCATCTCCTGTTCGAAGGCATCAGCGTGGTGATGGTGTCGCTGAGCCTTGCTCAGACCCAAAGCACTGAGGATGATTTCCAACACCCGTTATGGCCTTTTTACTGCCAGATCAACCAGAAAATCCCTCCCAGGGACAGAGTTGTGCCACAGCCACCTTCTTCTAAGGACATGGGGATGTTAACAGAAACAGGTGTGACCTACAAAGCTCGGCCCCGAGATGGAAGGACTTGGTGATGTCTTCAGATGTATGAGGTCTTTACTTGCTGTCACAGCGGGTTTGGGGGAGGTGAGGAAGCCCCCATGTGTCACCCTGAAGCTCAGGGCTGGCTGTTCTGCAGAGCACAGTGTCCCTGCGGCATTGCTTTGCTCACTGGTATTGCAGCAACGTGATGCCAAAGCAGCCAATGTGCATCTTAACCAGGGAGAGCTGTGGAGGCAGGGGAGAAGGAAAGGAAAGGCTCAGCTAGTCTGAAAGATGCTTTGAAATTGAGAAAAACTTGCTGCCAGGTTCCCTTTGGAGAGCAATTCCACTCTTCCTTTTTCTCTCTTTCTTTTTTGCTGCCATGCTATTCCTATGTGGCCAGAAGGCTGCAGACATTTTCAGATCCTTTCTTCAAGTCCTTATTTCATTAAATAAATAAATAAGAAAGAAAGAAAGAAAAAAGGCCTCAGAATGTTTTCTTCTAAGGCTCAGCAAATGGGAAGTGCACAATGCAGCTGTCTCTAAGCCTCTCTACTCCTGTCTCAGGGAGAAAGGAATTTGCCAAGCCCTAGAGCCTGACTCACTCGCTGTGTGAGCATGAATTAACCAGGAATGTTCGAGAATTATTCCTGAATAATTCATGAACCTGAATTAATCATGCATTTTCATGAATTATTCATGAATAACTCATGGAAATGCAAGGTTTATTCATGCTCCAAAAAACCCAAGGCTTTTTCTCTTTTCTTCTGCATTCTCTCCTCGTAAGAAACAGACCTGAAACAAGCTAAGGAATATATATATATATATGTATGTGTATGGGAAAAATAAAAGGAATAATAATGCTGAAACAAAACCAGGAAAAAAGAAAGGGATTTTTATTTTTATTCTTTTTTTTCCAATGCAGTGGGGACAGCAGGTGGGAGCTTTCTAAGCCAGACAAAGGAGACCTGACAAGAAACTGTGGTGAAAGGACCAGCCCAAGGCAAAGGAATGTCCGGTCATCTCCCCTGGAGCAGGCAGCTGAGATCTGCATAGACAGGAGACATTTTGCAAGACTCAACACCTGGAGCAGTGCTAACCAGGCAAGGACGGGGCTCTGTTGTATCAAGATGTTGATCTCTCTCTCTCTCTGCTTCTCTCCCTTTCTCTGTTTGTGCATTTGTGTAGTTCTGTTGCATTTGGTAAGGCGAGTAAGGAACTGCTAAGTGGGGCAGGAGGGAGCAGCAGCAGCTGTGAGGATCGGTGTTGGTTTTTTTCTTTAAATGTTAAAGAAAGGAAAAGCTCTTTAGACAGATTTTTTGGGGGCTGGGGTTGTTTGCTATTTGGAGACAGCTGCGAGGGAGAGGTCTCAGCTATGCACGTACCTCAGTTTACTTGGGCTCTCTTGCCTTTCCTGAGTCTGCAGCCGCCTGCTGCAGAGCATCCAGCCCTGTGGGAGAGGGATGTGGGGATCGAGTTGCCATAGGATTCGCTGGTGCATGATGCTTCCCTCCTTGTAAACATAAATCCCACAGTGTGTCTGGGTCAGGACCGGAGTGAGCCAGGTTTGCATCTGTGCCTGCAGGGCAGACTGGGGAGTGCTACAGTTCCTGCGTGCAGCTTTGCTGCAGCTGATTAATGCTGGAGGGGGCAAGGAGAAAATTCTCCGGGGGGAAATGAACCTCCCAGGTGAGGGAATCTCAGCCAGGCACAGCTTTAATGGGATATGGAAGCAGAATAAGAGATTGTAGTAACGGGTTGTAGCTGCCTGTCCTGCCAGCTTGTCCCTGTTCCACCTCTCCCTTCCTTGCTCCAGCTTCCTGCCATTGGCTCTATGAGCATCCTGCATGTAATTCCTGGCATGAAGGCTCAGCCTCACTCACAAGAGCAGTTGTGCCAAACCATGCTGCAGAGGAGAGCAGGATGAGCTGGGGTGAGGCTCTGCCGGGGCCCTCAGGAGCTATAGAAGTTGGTCCCTGCCTGGCTTAGTGCCCCTCTGTGATGTGTGGGTTGAAAAACCTGGAAAGAAACCATCCCTGAGCTGGTGCTGTGTCTCAGGAGGGTTTGGAAATCTCCAGTAGCCTGGCTGCTGCTATTCAGTGGGTTGAGCTGCAGCTCTAAGCACGTCTCGAAGGGCCAGGATCCAGAGGACCAGCTCCTTGCAGCTTCGTTCCTTGGCTGCCTTAAATGACTCCCTCTCTGCTCCGTGCCTCAATTTCCCCATGTGTGAAATGGAGGTAATTTGATGCCCTCCATATCAAAGCATTCTGACATTTACTGAAGGAAATAGCTGTACAGGCAAAGCAACGATCATTTCCTGGAATACACTGGGGTCTTCTGGAGTATTTTCTCTGCACTGCCCTGATATTACATAGATACGATCCTCCTCTGCAGCAAATTGCTATAGCCCAGTTGAACTCAATTGAGCTATGATGGTTCATTCTGCAGATAATCGTTCAGGTCTTTTCCAACCTAAGCCAGTCTGCGATTCAATGAATAGGGAAGGAGAAATAACTGGTAGAAAAGATGCACGGACACAAACTTTGTATCTCCAGGGCTTACTGCCTCAGGTAGAAAACCATTTGCTGAGCTTTCCTGCTCCAGGTGGGCAGCCCTGATGTCGGCCAAGCTCTACGTGCTCATCAGCTGGCCTGATGGCAGCCGTGTCATCAGCATGGAGAACATCAAGGAGCCCCGCAAGCCCTTCCATCTCTATGCTGTGGGTGAGCAGGTGCTGGCCCGCTGCCCCGGCTTCAGTGGGCTCTACTGGGGCATTGTGGAAGGCATAAGTGGTGAGTGACACCCCTCCAGTTTGGGAATTCACAATTTGGGGCTGCCTGGGAGCAGCCCTAAGAGAAGAATTTTGATGCTGAAATGTCCTCTCTTCGTACAGAGCATAAAGATGTGTTGGAGAAGAAGCTGCTGGAAGATAGACAACTCCTGGAGAAGTTAAGTGAGTGATGTCTTTGCTTTTGACCCTTTCATATGGTAGGACGGGGGTTTTGTTAAGAAAAGAATTGAAGATTGCACCTTTCTGCCTTCATTGGGATTTCTGGGTGGGAAGCTGCTGAGTGTTCCATCACAACCTTAGTATCAAGGTAAACAGCAGCACGTGGGAGCAGGGAGATGCACAGCACTGATACCCCATTACACGCCTTGAGTGCCTGCCTTTCTTTCAGAAGATGAACCAGCTGTCCACAGCGTGATGCCACCCCAGCCAAAAAAATCCAGGAAAACCTTCCCAAAATGGACCCCAGTGAATGCATGCAGGAAATACCACTCTGACAGGACTTACTCTGGGAAGCCACTGCTGCAGGCAGCTGAGCCCAGCCTGCCCTGC
Organism: Tympanuchus pallidicinctus; assembly: GCF_026119805.1. Classification (NCBI taxonomy): domain Eukaryota; kingdom Metazoa; phylum Chordata; class Aves; order Galliformes; family Phasianidae; genus Tympanuchus; species Tympanuchus pallidicinctus. Next base: position 4,694,109 of record NW_026294722.1, read on the forward strand.
AGTGCTGGCAGCCCCTCCATCACCAAGGAAAGATGTACCCTGGGGCCACCCCATCCTACCAGCACCTTCACCCCCCCAGCTGCTTTCGTCAGCCTGGCTGTACCAGGGACTTCCCAGGGTGAGGAGGACAGAGCTGACACCGCTACCAAAGGTAACTGTAGCTGTAAATTGGGACTTTGACTTCTGGCTGTTTCCTGATGGGTGGGCTGAGCTAGGAATCTGTGCACTTGCCAGGAGATCCCTGCTTTGATCCAGGTCTGTGAGGATAGGATTCCATTTTCTGGTCCTTTCTATCGAGGAGGTCTTTTCCAGGAGGGCTGTCTAAAAGAGATGCATGCATGTGAGGCAGCATAGAGTGTCTGCTCTACCGTGTACCAGCTGTTCCCCCCTGTCCATTCACTAGTGCATGTATTAAGTAGTTACAGAAATACCCCAGTGCAATATCTACTTGCTGGTTAACAGCAGTGTCCAGAGGCACATTGGCTCTTCCTGCTCTGCCTGCTGTGTCTTTTGTAATGGAAACAGAAGAAGCCCTTCAGATACCTCCTCACTCTAAAAACAAAATCCTGGTTGTTTGATCCTGGAAAGCAGCTCTGGATAGTTCTGTTTTTGCAAAGGGAACAACGTGTTGCTGTGCTGAGTGCTTAGGTAATTTGTTCTGGAGACAAGAGATCCAGGTGCTGCCCCTGTCAACAGCAGGCTAGTTCAGCTTGTTCCCCATCCCTGCCTCTTAGATTACGTTGCCCTGGCAATGAAGAGGAAGTCAGATGGCATCTTGTCCCAATGCCAGCATCACATCTGTCTGAACAGGTAACACCTGAAAGCGCGGTGGGAACCCTGAATGTCTCATACCACGTAAATTAATTTCATGCAGTGTAGTCTGTCCACTCTGGTCCTTTATGCCCTAGTAGTGCTGTCTGAGTAGATAATATAAGACAGTTAATATAGATTTAAACCCAAAGCACTGAAGATAATGGCAGTCAGTGTGACTATATTGATCCTGCAGAGCAAGTGACTCCCTTGTGCTCTGGAGTCCTGATCCCTTGGTGGGTCAAATAAGAATTCCCAGCATCGGTGTGTGGGGCTTCCTCCACCTGGAAAGAGGGGCTCAGGAGGTTGTCTGCATGAGGAACCATAGGTACTTCTTCTTAGTTCATTTGATTTTGCTGTAAATGAAACCAGAGTTGACTTTGCTGTCAACCCTTGAATTCCAGATAATGCTCGTCGAGAATGACCACAACAGGAGAGTGGAGCTTGTGGCAGTGCTTTTTAGCTTGCTTTTTTCTTCCAGCTGTGAAGAAGGAAAGCTGGACACTTTGCAGGAGACAGATGGCTTTGAGAGAGTTCAGAAAAAATTTGCTCCCGGTGAGATGGAAAGGTAATTAGCCAAGGGAGGCACTTGTTCTTCACTGTATTTTCCTCCTGATAGGATAGAACACTGAGTCTGCAGCTGGGTGACAAAGTGGTGCCATTTTAGAACCAAGAGCTGCTCAGTGTCTGTACAATCAGAGCCTGGTGTTTGATCTGTTTGTAGAGCTCAGAGTTAGAGATGCAAGAAGGATCTAAAACAGTGCAAAAACCACAAAGCTCTTGCTTATAGCCATCAAAATGACACCTATCATGTTTGAGCACGACTGCATTGCTTGCTTTATTGCCCATTACTTTGATGACAAGTACCCAGTGATGAAATAGCTACTGGGGACATTTTTACTGCGAAGAAACAGGTGCCAAAAATCACCTCATGGCATTTGCTTTGTCATTTCCTGCATGTCCATTCTTTCATACCATGAATACATGCCTCCTGGGACTTGCAGGGCTGATATGTTTCCTTAAAGCAGAGAAGAAAAATGAGCATCAAAGTCTCCCTGTATGCATGACAAAGTGAAGTTGGGGGTTAAAGTCAGAACACTTCTGGGCTTCTGGAAAGCTCTGACCGTGTCATTCTGTGCCCTTGCCTTGCTGGGTGGGCTGGTACTCTTGTCCTGTGCCCTTTTGCAGGAAACAAACCAGCGTGGCGTGGGTGGAGGTGTCTCAGCTTTAGCAATGGCTGTGGTGAGGCCATGCTGTCTTTCCTGTTGTCTGTTATCCCTTGGTTTACTTCTTCCAGAGAGAAGATAGAGCAGCTGGAAAGGATGGTCTTGGACCTCCAACAGGATGTCCTCTCTCTGAAGAAGAAGGTACAGAGGCTGGAATCTCTGTCCTTCCAGGAGGAGCCCCACCGGCAGCCCTGCGAGGTGGTAGAGCTCTTCAATGGCTACACCAAGGAACAGCTTCGAGAAGCAATCCGCTTTGACCAGAAGATCAGCACTGCCTGCAAGACGCTGCTCTACAAGCTCTTCACGTCTGACTACATCCAGAGCCACTCCATCACGGGGCGCAGAGGCAACACTTTCCGAGAGGCGAAGCCCATGATGGATGAGCGCTGCATCAAAATCATCAGGGTGCTGCTGAAACAGAAGTTTGGGGACTACCTCAGTGACACGGTGATCACAGAGAAGATACAAAACGTGCAGAAGGCTCTGAGGCAGAAGTTTAAGACAGAATGTCTCTGACAAGGGGGTGATTTGGTGTCTCTGGTCCTACTCTTCTCTTTGATGCACCTGAGCATCCCTCCCAAAAATACCGTGTCTGCGTTGCTGCTGCTTGGCTGATTCCTCCTGAGGCACTGAAGATGACACAAACCTTTCACAGTCGTCTGCCTGCTTTAATCAGAGGGAAGTTTGCTCAGCTTGGCTCCAGGTTTGCGCATCTGCCAGCACTTTACCAGTTCCTTCCACTCCAGTCTGCGTGCCAACCTCAGCTCATAGCTGGGTGTTGATCCCTGGGTCTTCTTGATGGACGCAATCAGAACATGGAAATTTCCCATTGGATCCAAGCGTGGATTGGTGAGCCAGCCTTGTTCTAGCTTGCAGTGGCTATTGAGGGAGATTGGTGATGGGACAGGAGCTGTAGCCCCAAGAAATCAGCAGCTCCATTCGCACAGGGACTTGGTAGCATCCAACGTGACTTCTCCCTGCATGGCACAGCAGTCCTCTCATCCTGTGGGCAGCACCTGCTCCCTTTTTGAATGCATACTGTAGCTTCTCATGGTAACAGAAGGGCAGCTCATTAACACAATGCCATAACACCTTCAGAGAAGGATTTTTTCTTTTTTTTTCCTCTCCCCTCTGTTTTAATGTGGCTGTCTGGAAGAAGTGTCTGCACTAATGAAGTCTGCTGAACAAGAGAAGGTCTCTTATGGAAGTTTCATTGCATTGATTTTCCTTTTGAGACTAGATTATCTCCATGGAGAAATCCTGCATGTTTCTGTGAATGGGGGCAAGCAATGGGGCAAAAATTGGCCAACTGTGGGTACACCTTTCCTTCAAAGATCAGAAAATCTGTGATGCAGCCATTATAATTTAAGTACAGTGTTTCTATCCTAACTAAGAAATGCCAGGTAGAATCAGCTGGTTGGTTTTTTTTCTATGTGAGAGGCTGTGAGAAAGGACTAGGAAAAAAACCTTTTTTTTCCTGAATAGATTATAGAGTTGGGATCTGGGTGCATTAACAGTGTTTTTAACATGAAAAGAATAACATTCTGGCACTAATCCACCTGACAGAAATGCTGCAAATTACCAAACATTTCCTTTGAAAAAAGCTTCTCAGACACGAATTATTTCTTAATTTTGAAATTATTCAGACAAGGAAATGTCAGTTGCTTTGAGTTAAAATGTTTGGCTTAATTTATGTATTTTTCTCTGTTTCCAGTGTTTAATACCTTCACGGCCACACAAGAGATAATAATGCAAAATAAACGTACTGAAAATAGTAGGGAGAAAAAAAAAATAGCATTATTTTCAGGATTTTCCCCCTTTCCTCCCTTTTTCTAATTCAACAATAAAATCACTAAGGAAATACCCTGAGGCATTTTGCTTTTGGTGGCAAAGGTGTTTGCCGACAATTTTGGTGCTGCTTTCATTAGATGTGTTTAACAGTCATGCTGCATTGGTGGAATCAATAACTGATTGATTCCACCTCGAGTACTGTGTCCAGTTTTGGGCCCCTCACTGCAAGAAAGATATTGAGGCCCTGGAATGTGTTCAAAGGAGGGCAATAAAGCTGGTGAGGGGTCTGGAACACAGGCCATATGAGGAGAGGCTGAAGGAGCTGGGAATGTTCAGCCTGGAGAAGAGGAGGCTCAGGGGAGACCTCATTGCTCTCTATAACTTCCTGAAGGGAGGTTGTAGTGAGCTGGGAGTCGGCCTCTTCTCTCGTGTCATCAGTGATAGGACCAGAGGGAATGGCTTCAAGCTATGGCACGGGAGATTCAGGCTGGACATTAGGAAATATTACTTTTCAGAAAGGGTGGTCAGGCACTGCAATGGATGCCCAGGGAGGTGGTGGAGTCACCGACCCTGGGGGTGTTCAAGGAAAGGCTGGATGTTGTGTTGAGGGACGTGGTTTAGTGGGAGCTATTGGGAATAGGCGAACGGTTGGACTGGATGATCTTTTAGGTCTTTTCCAACCTTGGTGATTCTATGATTCTATGATTCTATGATTCTATGATGATATTCCTTTTGTTTCTTCTTCCTCTCAACCGGGTGAAAGTGTCAGGGGTGTTTCTTGTTAGCGTGGACCTTGATGTGAGCAGCAGCTGAACCCAATCACCTGTCAGTGCCGCACCTGGAGCCACGTGCACCTCTGATTTATAAAGAGCAAAATTGCCCCAAACAGCCCTTAAAATGTGGCTGCCATTCCAGCAGTGTGTTACTGAGGACCTCAGGTTGGCCTTACTGGCGAGCACCCCAGGAGATGCTTTGAGTGTTGGCTTACCAAAGGGAGGATCCAGGAGGCATAGGTAGCCTGATTTTGATGTGCTTTGGCACCAGCCCCTGGGGCTTTGAGCATCTCCAGTTTCCAGCTCCCCCAGCAGCGCTCTTTCTGCTTTTATCCAACCTTCTGGTGCATCACTACATCCCTCGCCAAGCTGCAGCCTGGAAAGCCAGCTCACTAATTTTATTTAGTAAAATATTAAAACACTGTGTTATTTTCCTCCTCGCTGAGCTGCTGGTCGTTACCATGAAAGGAGGTAGAAATCAAACTGCAGGGAAGACTGATTGCAGGTACTGATGGCTCCTGAAACAAGATGTCTCTAATTAGCTCCTCTGGAAGCAGCTGAGCCTGGGAACCTTTCTGTCAAGAACCCCAGAAGCTCCCAGAATCAGGGCTAGAGGTAGGAGCTGCTGGCTGCTGCCCAGCTCTGCGTACAGCAGCCTCTGCACTAATGAGACCATGTTCAAATGGGCTTTTCCAGGCAATAAACTTTATCCTCAGGCACTGCTGAAGGCTTTGATATGGCAGAGGGGACTGAAGAAAGGCAATGCAGGTGGCTTTTCGTTAAACTTCATTTGTGAGGTATTTGTTGAGGGGAGACAGTGGCTGCAGGCTAATTGGGAGCACTCAGTCACTGACAATCAAGCACCTCCACGAGGAAACCAGTGCTCTCCTCTTCTGAACTCCAGCTCGGGCTAATCAGCCTCAGGAGGGGAGATCACAACACAGGGATGGGGCATCCCCTCAGGGATGAAGGGTCAGGGAAGATGGAGGAGGAGGAGGAGGAGGAGGGTTTGTGCCAGAGCCATTTCACATGGGGCTGTTCACAGCCTGCATTCCTCTCTTAGTGATGAAGGGCAGCTTGATTGCACTGCATTAACCTTTCACTTTAAAGGAATTAGTGGGAGAAGCAGGAGGGTCTTTCTGCTGAAATGAATCAGGTGAAGTCATGACACCTTATTAAAGGTGGTGCTCCTGTTCAGTTTCTGGGCACCCTGGGTACTGCAGGACATGGGCAGTGAAAGCTGGGCTCAAACACAGGCTGAGCTTCAAGTTAAGAGCATCCTGGAGAGGTACTGCTGATGGGAGCTCACCTGGGGAAAGAAATACAAGTTGCCAAAAGAAGTGGGAAATTCTCTGGTGCTCAGCCCCATTTATTTCAGCTTTATCTCCTTGACTGTGCCAGGGGGGGTCCAGTGTCCAGCACAGGCAGACTTTAATTTCCCATTTCTTGGCTCATAAGAAATGCACACCACTGAATATCCACGCTGTGTGAATCCCCTAGAAAGTGTAGATCAGTTTAATGAAAACAGGCAAACTGTGAGCGTTGGTTAAAGGAATGATGTTAAAATGTAACTGAATCTTTTCTGGTGTTTTAATCAAGCTTTACAAAAGCTGGCTGCCTTTGCAAATCCCTGGCAGCTGCCACCAGCTCCAGGAGATGCTCTGAGCTTGCACCAAGCAGAATTAGTGATGGAAATGCTTTGTGCTTAATCATTCCAGGTGCTCTATCAGCCAACCCGAGGAACTGGGATGCAAACTAGAGAGAGCTCAGCTGCATGGCCATGGAATGTGAAATTCCAGGCTGTGATCTCTCACTCTCAGAGCTCTCATGCCCTGGTGGCATTCAGCACACAAAGAGCATCTTGTTTTGTTCTGGTAGGTCTTTATCTTATTTGGCTTTTAAAATGTGGTGAAAGACAGAGAATGCACCTGGAGATGTGGCCCCACAGCTGCACAGTTATCTTGCCTTAATGCTTTTGAATTTTTTATTTTTAATTTTTTTTAACAGAAGTCACTTTTCATCATCATTTTACATTTTTCTTGAAAGGATAACTGCATGTTTTTGGAGAGCATAGCCACATACCTGGTAGGTGTGCAAATATAACAGATTTTATATCTTTCATCTTTCTGCTTCAGTTACTCATTACATGTGATTTTTAGTGGTCTTTCTCTGTACATGATTACATTATTCAGCCTCATATCTCTCTATCTCCTGAATCTATTCAGAGTCAAATGGAACTGGGGAGATCATTATTAAAACACAGGAAGTGCAGAAATAAAATTAACCATAGCACCAGTTCTCTGTGTGCTGAATGCACCGAGGAAATAAAAGGGCCTTCCACTTCTAATGAAATCTGGATATGAATTGCCTTGTGAGAGCTTAAATGAATTATGTTCAGAGGCCAAAAAGAGAGAAAAGAGGCAGCTTGGTGCCCTCCAACTGTGGGCTGACTGCTTGCATTGCCTTGGTGTGCAGCATGTAGAAACTTGCCATAGAAGCTCCAAAACCAGGGGCATATTCTGCTTCGAGTCAGCTTTGAGATTGCCTGAACAGTTGGGCCATACATCCACCTGCAGCTGGAGGCCATCCTGATGACATATGGATTCCATGGAGGTTGCTGGCCCTCTCCCACCTCCTCCTGCAGGCTCAGCCTTTGCATTTATCCTTGCCCTTGTGCCTAAATGGAGGGGGAAGGACAGAGGTGTGATGGCTTCTCATCCCAGTGATTATCCCATTCTAATCCTCCCAGGGAGGATTTGGGGCATAGATACAGCTTGTCAGCTTCTTCCCATGAGCACAGGAAGATAAGGGTTGGTGGGACCATGCTCCAGCATCCCCTTGTCAATGGCACGTGCCTGTCTACAGCATCACACTCCTCCAGCCACATGATGCAATTTGGAGGCACGTTCTCTCGTAATGGTACGTCTTATTAGGTGGGTTGTTACTTGTTTTGGTTGTTTTTTTTTCTCCCCACTTTTGATGGAGCCATGAGAACTGTGTGCCTCACTCAAGAAGGGAGAAATTAGCATCCTGTAAAGCCGACGACTGCATGATGCTTATTGATTGCTTCTCATAGATACAAGCAGCAGAGCCCAGCGTTGGGCATGTGAGGGATGAGGAAGCTACAGAACCAATGTACTCCTGCTAATGAATAATCGTTAAACTCTTGTGATCCAAAGGAGATGGGAGTTTATTATTATTTCTGTTAATTCGAGTAGCATCATGCCCAGAGACACAGAAGGTGGAGATGAATGACTTCATGACCTATATATTATGGGCTAGATTTTGTCCTGGTAATGTGAGAAAATCCATCGTTTCTTAAGTGAGAGGAGTGCTACAATCCCTGACTTCAGTGGAGCAACGTCACTGCTGTTATAATTTTGCTGTGTTTACTAGAATGGTGCTGGGGAAGGGTCAGATCTCTCTTCTGTATGTCTCATTCTGTGGAGTTTGCCCCTTTTCTAGAGGAGACAGGAGCGATGCTTTGGTCACAGTCTGCCATCACACCTTCAATTGTGGGCAGACCTCCACTGTGCTAGCTCACTCCTGCACAAGGAGGATGTCTCTGCACCCCGTGCATTGTTCTGCTGAGGTTTTCATGCCTTGAAGTTGGCAGCAAGGGTCAAAAGTGAAGGGAAGCCATAGAAAGCACAGGTGAGCCAACAGCCACCTTTGAAGTTTCATGGAAGTGGTTTTGGCCAAGCATTAGATACTGTCAGATGTGTGAACCCCTTTTTTCTTCACTAAAGTTACTTGAGCATCTTTACAACCCACTGTGCTAGGAATGCCCCAAGCACAAAGCCTCCTTCCCCTCCTGGAAGGCAAATAGCAGAGGCCATGAGAAATGCCTGCCTTTGCCTGGACCAAAGGGGGAAGCACATGCTGCTGTCTGCTGGCAGGTCTTTGTGCAGCACGTTTCTTAATCCTCAAGCTGAACCAAGAGAAGCCATTGGGTTTGCATTTTCTGGCAGTGCTGCCACTCTTTTTAATGCTGTTTCTGCATTCCTTTCTTTGGAGTGGAAGAAATGAGCATCGGTGTTTTCGTGATACTTCCAGTGAGACCATTGGGATGAAAACTGAAATCCATCAGTTTAATGAATTGTTTGGGTAGGGGAACTGCAGCTTTTTGTAATCTTGCCATTAATCCAACGAATTCCTATTTATATAATACACACTGCTGGTTTCATTTATACCAAGGAGTGTGCTAGAACTTGTATTTTCAGGAGGAAAACCCAGCTCCAAGAGACCCAGCAGCTGCAGGGACAGACCCACTTTCCAATGCACGATTTGGAAGCTGGGAACATCAGCCTTGTGCTTTATTTCTTGTATTTTCTGAAGGCCATCACTTGACAGTTTGTGAATTCTGCTGGTTTGCCCATTTTTCTCAGGAATTTCCAGCAGGCTCAGATCTGGTCCTACCCTCATTAGGAGAACATTATATGGAGAAGGGACGTTCTATAGTGAATGTTTGTATCTGATTCTGCAGAGGGAGAATGGTGCATCAATGGCTCAGGAGCAACATGGAGCATTTTTTTTCATCACCTCTGTGTTTTCCAGGCCCTGAGCAAAGTTGGATGAAGTCAATTTTAACATCATTAAATACCTTCAGTTTAACTGAATTTCATGCCTGGACCAAGGGAGCCATTCAAAGCTCTATCTACCCACAGTTCTCTTCGAAAAATAACCCACTAACCCTGCTTGCCCCTGCAAAACTGCATCATAGATCTGCAGTAATCTTTGGTGACAAATGGTGTGAAAAGTAGGAAAGCAAGAAGCCCATGTTTTGTTTTGGTTTTTTTTTGTGAGAAGAAAGTTAAGTCATCTTGAAACAGAGGCACTTCCAGCTGCATGGTCATTGTCCTGATGTTTCTTATTAAAATTAATTGCCTAAAAATTGCAGTTACCATAAACTAGCTATGAGATACGTTTTTTTGTTGTTGTTCTGTGGTCCCTGGAGCTTGAAACATGCATACCAGTAGCTTGAAACTTGCTGATTAGGAATATCATTTGGGAAAAAATCACAGTTTTACCCATATGGTGCAGCGTCAGCTTCAACAAGCTCTGCCTTTATGAATAATAACATGGACAAATGGGTGCTTCCCCAGGTGGCAGACTGAAACACAACTGAGCATAGAAATTGCTTTTTCATTTTTGAGGCTGAAAACGGGAATGATGTCTCTGGAAAATCACCCAGCTGCCATCTCTTCCCATCCCCTCCATGAGATGCCATTGCAAGGTTGGGTTTTCGTTGCAGAAGCCAGAGTCAGTTTTGCTCAATAACTCCAGTCTGCAGAAGTTGAGATACAAGACAAACAGTTCATCAGCAGCAGTGGGATTCAATTTTCAGTCCCTATTGGATGAATACAATTGTGATTTTTCCCACAAACAGAAACTAGAGAGGCTGCTGAGAGCTCTCATGTTGTTTGCTCACTTCGCAGCATTGTGTGCAGAAAGTGAATTGGCCAAACTCTGCTTCAAATGTGCATTTCCAGCATGACAAGGAAGCAATTCAACTTGGAATATCCTCCCCCAGACCTTCATGTTTACCTATTTAACACAAAGACAAGACTTTCTCTGGCTCATCTGCGGATTATGCCATGTGTACTTCTCATTGAGCAATCCACTATGGTAGAAGAATCAAAGAGGTTTCAGCTCTTTCCCCTACCCTTGCCTTCCCTGTCTGGCAGTGTTAATGAGCGATAATGCCTCATGATTTTTTTCACAGGCTATTGCTGCTGAAAATTGCTTTGGTGCATTGGGACTCTCCTTCGCTGGGTATAACAAGAACGTTCTGCAAAGCAGAGGGGTAAGGACTGAGGAAGTGCTGTATTTAGAAATCCTGTGTTGGTCTGACCTTTATCTTGTCACAAAATCGACTTTTAAAGAGTGATTCCTATCCCACCTCACCGGGCGTTACGGAAGAGCAGCAGCTCTCTCCTGTGCACACAGTGATAACTCACACATCCAAAAGGCAATGATGCCCACTCCAATGGCAGAGACTTTGGGAACAGGACCGCTGCCATTTGGGGCTTCTGGTGAACAGTGAATCTTAGATCTCTACAATAAAAGGCAGGAGAGCTGCTGCCTTGGTGGAAAGAGTGGGACCCTGTTCTTACACCTTCCTCACTGTCTGTGTCTGTGTAATGGAGGACTGCGTGGGATTTGAGAAAATGGTATTTCTTTTGAAGTGGTGGTAACTGAAGCATTAATACAGCCACAAGGAATGGGGAAGTTTCTTTCATGTACTGAATCATTTGTTTGCAAGGGGTCTGCAGCAGAATGAACCTCTGTGGCTCCCCAAGGCTGGAGCAGAGAAGGTGCTTTGTGTGCTGTGTTGTTGTCTCTAAAATGTGCATCTTGGTTCATTGCATTGACTCCAAGCCCTTGGCTTTCACCACCCCATGGGGGACTGGGAAGAGGACTGGATGCATGCTGGGGCCAAATTCAACTCCATAAGGACCGTGTACAGCTGCTGTCCCAGCTGCATCACCAAAGCAGTGAGAAGCAGTGGTTGCCCTATGAGTACACTGAGAAAATGTATTTGGCTTCTTGTGTCCTTCAGCATTTCCTGAAGGAGGTGTCTCATAGGGCTGCAAAGCCATCTAGGATATGGGCAAGGCATAGCTGGCCATATAGAAGGAAGCTTCAAGGCAGCTTTATCCCAAACTTCAAACTTCCAAAATGAAAGTAGTACTGGGAGGCAAGGAGAGGTGGCACTGGGGATTTCTGGACCATGTCTGAAGGGATGGCAGCTCTGGGTATTAAATAGCCTTCAAGAGAACAGGAACAGCTGCAAACTGGTTTTTGTTGACTAATGGCACAGTTCTGGCTGCACTGAATCTGAAAAGTCAACAAGTAGATTAAACAGTACAGTTTAGCTCTGAGGGCTGAGATATCCAGCATGGGGCTCACCTCAGAAACTGGTTCTCAGAAGCTGTAATCAAAAGAAAATCTGATCTAAATCTCACAAGGCTTGGAGTCTGCAGAGAGACACAGGCGGAGTGGAGGAGCACACATGCTGTGTGTGCCTATCCTGCTTCTCTTGTCAGCATCTCATTCAATGTTGCCATAATAATTAGCAGCCACTTCCATCAGAAAATACAATAAGCTCGTTGCTTATCTGTCACACATGCTTTCCTTTCATTTGCCCATTTTTCTGTGTGGGAGGGTATGTCTGTTTCCGTGGACACGTGTGTTGTACGTGTAAGTGTGGTTGGAACTATCACTGCATTTATCCCTTCTCCAGGAAGAGAGCGGGGCAGTAGTGGGTGCTCCTTTTTTCCTCCGTATGGAATAGAATAGCTCAAGGTACCAAGCCTCATTTCTCAGAAACAATTTTACTTCTGTCTTCCCTGGACATAAGGGCACCTGTTTTGTTTTTTTTTTAGAAAAAAAATAAAAGATGAGGAGACAAGTCCTCTCTTATTCCCACTGTTCAGCTTTGATAAAACTATGGCTTAGAAGACTCTACATATTAATAGCGTGAATCACTTAAGTGAGGTACATTATGTTTTCAATTTCCATGATGCTTTTAGTGTAGGCAACTTATCAAGGACTGCCGCTTAATCTCTTGTAGCAATCTTGAACATTAAAGCCAGGTTATTGCACAAAGGGATGTATTCCTTTCAGTGGGGAGGTTAATATCACCTGTGATTATATTTGACATTTGGGCCCGGCGTATTATTTCTCCTACTGTGTCTGAACGTAACTACCCACTCCTCGCATGAGCGGTGTTTGAAGTGGGTACATTTCAACTATCTGCACATATCCATGAGTGCCATCCTAACAGTCTCATCACTGTAAATAAGAAAAGACAATTTAATGAACAAAATAGGGAGGGTGAATACAGGAAATGAAATTTTATGTAGTGGGTAAGCAAGCAAAAGGAAAAAAAAAGTTGTTGTGCTATGCCTGCTGGAGAAACTACAAGTGGGGAGCGAGTGCCATGCTGCTTGGAGGAGCATCTCCAGAGAGCAGCCCTAAAGGAGCGACACTGAATGCAGCTGACGTGTCCTCAGGCCTTCCTGCTCCCTACAGGTGTGCATTTCAAGACATGACTCCTGAGAAATGAGGACAGAGCCAGCAGCTGGCATCCTAGACTTGAGGGCACTTTATTCCCTTCAAAGCCAATGGACTCTGGCTGTAGAGGTGCTTGAATCTGAGCCTAAAAGGGACTCTTCAGAGCTGAAGATGGGAAAATCCACTTTTGGTCTCAGTGCTGTACTGGTGAAGATGCTAATTCTCGTCTACATAAAGTGCCTTTCGTTCCACAGCCAAGGGAGCCTGTGTCACAGACCTCAGTGACTCATCAGTGCCTCTCTACGTGAGTAGTTATGCCAACTTCAGTTGCTCATCCCCTTTTTGAACTCCACTTGCTCCCTTTTGGCTCCAGTAAAAGCAGACTTACTGAAGGGGAAGCTCAAGATGAGCATGAATCACTTGGGGATCTTACTGCCACTTAATGCCAGCAAGACTTAGAGCTGAGCAAGATCTTAGCAAAAACAGAGCCTTCCTACTTAAAATGTCTCCTCCTTGGCCTCTTGGTTCTGGCCCTGCATTAGCAATGTGTGGAAACCTTCAGGACCTTGTTGGAGCCTTTAGGTTTTTTATTTTTATTTTTTGGTCATAATCCTGTTTTATTTTTTATCACAGTTCTATTTCTGTTCTGTATTTCTGCTTCAGCCTCAGAGTCTTAGTTATGTCTTAGTGAACTGCAAAAGCAGAGCAGTGGGCTGAGAGGGACACGAGGAGACAGCAGTTCAGGAGAGGAAAAGAGTAAGTGGAATTAAATTACCACCAATTTTTGAGGCACAACAATGTATTACTGGATATCATGGAGGATTCAAACAACCAGTCTTGCAAAAAAATTCTGTTCCCCAAAAATCCACATCATCAAACACCATTTCTACAGCCCCTTCCTTTGATTTATTTTCAAAGCCAGCTGATAATGCTCCCATAATCTCTTCTGCTTTCATCTTTTATCTGTTCCTAGCACTGAGACTGCAGTGGAGGAAAGACCCCAAAGAGCAGCAGCAATGACTCCGTCCTTCATCTGAAGCCATGCAGGCAATTTGAGACCCATGGAGCTGTGTAGGACTGAAATGTCAGACCAAAGCAGTCAACAGAAGAACAGATGTTGTTTCCAGGCTCCCTGAGCATTGCTTGGGTAAAGATGCCTACACAAGGGATCAAAGCCAACTGCTCGGCCGGGTGCTGCTGCAGTGTTTGTGGCACAGTTTAGGGGAGCTCCAGGGGTAAGTTCAGAGCACAGATTCTTCACCAAACAGCCCTTTGTGCTGGCTGACAGTTTTCTTCGTGTCAGCCCAAATTCTTAAACCTGTGTGCTGTGATTTCAGCCTTAGAACAGCATTGCTCAGAGGGAAGTGCCAATGGAGAAGAGCTTCTCTGGATGGAGGAAGCCCCTTGTGAATGCACCTCACCCTTTTCCTCATCCCCAAACACATCTGCATTCAGACCTAACTTGAATAGGAAGTACTGTACTTATATAATGGTATTGGTTCTTTTCTTTTTTCTTCCAAATGACTGCAATTTTGTTTAACATCACCACTGAAGAGCTCTGTAGTGTTTTTCTGAGCTCTGAATACAAGTGCTCCTTGAATCTTTCCCTTAAGTGTTCCCATTGCCACCAGGAAAGAATATGAGAAGTGTGTCCCTGACTTCCACTGTCTCATTTGGAGGCTGTGATTCATGTTTTATAGCATCTCGCTCCCATTACTGCCAGCTCTGTTTTCCCAGGGTTCGCTCTGTAGTCTCTCCCATGGCTTTGGGACTAATGAGTTTTTATGTCCTGTGGGTTTGTACCCATTATCCCCTACCTGCCCCCTGTCATGTCACTGACCTAGAACCTCCATCCTGCTCCTTGCCACCCTACCCAGATGCTACAGAGCAAGGTGGCTGCATGCTTGGAGAATGGTACACCAACAACAGCACTGGGTGTAATAACATGACTCATTTTGTTTGCTTCATTTGAGCTATTGTTTTCATTAACTTTGATGTGAGACCCTTCCTTCCTTTCTTCTACCTATCCTTCCACCTATGATTGGATGGTTTTTAATAAATGGTAGTGGATGGAAGATGGAATGAAGGCAGATCAAGCAAAGCATCTATTGGAACCTCAGCTCCTTGGGAAATGAGGATGAAAATCTGGTTGCAAGACTCTTAAAGGGCAAGAACAGATTCATCCACTACTGATGCCACAGATAAATCCTACCCAGGGATGTGAATGCTGTTTGATTGGAGCTCGTCAGCATTTTGCAGTGGAACAGCTGGGCACATTACTGAAAATGCCTCTCCTATCAGCATGCAGCTATTTTGCAAGGCAGGATTATTTGAAACAAAATAATGACTTATGGAAAGAAGAAAAAAAAAAAAAAGACTCATCTCACAACATTGGATTGTGATATTAGGGAGTGAAATGTGATTTTTAACAGATTTTTCAGAAGGAAACTGGTTATTTATCAGCACCTTTCATTTAAAAAAAATTGAAGAGAAGCTCATTCATTCTTTCTCTCTTCCTTCTGCTGAGGCAAGCAGCTGCTCAGGCTCTGCTCAGCCTGCAGGGCCCTTTCACAGAGGAATGCTGCCTTTGCTCTCCTTGCTAAGGATGGCACCATGGGCAGGGCTGGGACCTAATAGGTGGTAAAATTGCCAGCTGGGTGATGAATTGCTTCATTTCAATGTTTGTGGTTAGAATCATAGAATTGTTCGTGTCAAAAATGACTCTAAAAGGCCACCTAGTCTAACTCCCCTGCAAGGAACAGGGACATCTACAGCTTGATCAGGTTGCTCAGAGCCTTGACCAGCCTGGCCTTGAATGTCTCTAAGGATGAGGAGGAGAAGGCTCTCAAATATTCCTGGTTCATCATCACCTTGAGAGTTTCAGCACTGGGGGATAAGTCACTTTCCTGGGTCTGTGCACATGTGAAAGCGCTGAGACTTCTGTCTGGGGTTCATCACAGGAGATTTCTCCCCTTTCAGCTCTGTGTGCTAATGCTAGCCAGCCCTTCATGCCCTGATCCTGCTGCAATGGGGAACTGGTACCCTGTGCCAAGTTCTACGCTACAGGAGCTCAGCCCCTCCAGCATCCTGCAGCCCCAGCTGCTGCTCTCTGAGTAGGATGCTGCTCTCTGAGCGCTTTGGTGAGCTTTAAGTCATGTGCTGAGTTACTGAGAGGCTGTGCTCTGCTTGACTGAGCCTTCCATGTTCCGGGAAATGAGATAAGCACTGGCACAGGCTTTGCACTGCTAATTAGCATGCAGTACATGAGTTGGCATCCCGTGCAACAGGCACTGATGAAATGCTGGTGATGCTGACTGGTCCTGTGTGATGCCTGCTGCAGCAGGGCAGGGCTGCCTGGGTCCATTTTGATTGACCATCACTCCTCTGTGGAGCCTGGTCCAGCCCCAGCTGGTACAGATGGACATGAGACATCACCACTCACCAAGAATAACATTCTGACCTCTACCCCAAAAGCTGAGGGGTAATTTTCCCATGGACATCTGCAACAAGAATGGTTATTTTCACGCTGTGATGTGGTTTGGCCTCTGTTCCTCTTCTTCCAAACTGGCCCCCAAATGCTGCAGTGATTATTTCCATCTCTAGCAAACACAGATGTGTTCCTGCAGTGGTCGGCTCTGTGCCCACTTCTCCGGTGCTACAGGACATCAAGAAGTCTGGTTACAGTGGTGGAGAGTGGTGCTGACAATTCAATTAATGCAAGGATTAGGAGACAAAAGCCCAGCAAGAGAATGTTTGCAGATGGAAATCGATAGGTAGGAAAACAGTGCAATGATTTCATGTACTTTGAGAATATGAGCCCACTTCATTGCCCAGGGAGAGCTGTGGGTAAGTGCCTGATCTAGTGCTTCCTCACGTTGACTTTGCTTTATGTTCAGCTGTTCAAAACCAGCACCCCTTTGGACAGTTTCTTATAAAGATAAAAGTGAAAACAGCTCTAAGTCCTTCGTCACAAAGTACAGAAACATTATTCTTCTCTAGGGCTTGTTTATAAGTCATGTATCATAGCTGCAAAAGCAAGCACTAGTCCATCTCTGTATAAAATACAATGATCTCTCTGTGGTTATGAGAAGCCCAAGGTTACCATGAATTAACCAAAGAAATGAAGGACTTACCTTTTTCTTTTTTTTTTTCTTTCTTAATCTTTCCTTTTGAAAATCTCCCCCGATGGAAGCCCCCTCCCTCCCTGCTCAGAGCCATCTGCTTCCTGTCACTGGTAATGAAGGGCAGGCTCCCTCAGCCCCAGCCTCCAGGTTTGCTGGCCATCACTCGTTGGCCCATCAGAGCTGCTCCACTTGGGGAAATAAGTGCTGCCATGTGCAAGTCTGGCCATGATGTTCTTTTCTCAGCTGTCTGGGTGCATGGTTTTGTACCCCTTGCCAAGCTTCTGGGTTCTTGCTTTCCTTAGCCCTGAAGGTGTTTGCTCCTCTCCCTCTGAGTTGGGGCCTTGGAGCTGTGCTGAGGAAGCCGCATGGAGCAGTGAGGTGAGGTGAGCCATTGCCTGGGCTTGTGTGAGGTCAGGGGGACAAAACTCATACTGAGCTTTTCTTATGGGGTGAAGAGTGAACAAGCCACAGCTAGGTTTTTTTTCTTCCAGTGTAGCTTGTCTGAAAGCTTGTTGGAGCCTAGCAGGCAGATGAGGCATATGGAGATTAGGATTATAGATTTTTACCAGAGAAGAATGGTATTTAATGCGTGGGTTTTTTCCTCTTTGAATTCAAGTTGCCAAAGGATTAGTTATTACCAAGAAGCAGAAATAGTGATGGACTTTTGATGCACCAAAGTTCTGTTCAGCTTAAGGATGTTAAAGATCTTATTGGCTGGCTTTGTCTTAAATCCCATCTCTGTGTCTGTATCTCCTAGAACTTCTCTCCCATGCATGAGCACCTCATAATTCCTGCAAATGAACAGCTTCTGCTGGAGGATTTGTAGCCATATGCAGTCAGCTCTAATAATGATTACAGCTTCTATTACTTTCAGTTAGATGGAAATTATTTAGCTGGTGCTAGGGCTTGAGTTTGGTATCCTCTTTTCCTCTGAGACCCTGCACATCCAATGAAGGCTGCTATGTCCTAACCCTGGGCCATACGATGCTCCACCCCATACTGCCCAGGGAAAAGTGGAAACCCAACGTTTGCAGGGGCAGAAATCACAGCGGTCAGTTGAGATTGTGGAGTCAAAGGGTCTTTGGAGCAGTGCAATCCTTTAGGGACACTGAAGCAACACGCTTCTGGCAGCCAGGAGATGTTTCAGTCTCATCATGCTGGCTCAAAAATCTTATTTATTTGTGATGACGGCTTTGCTTTACTCAAGGGAGTGCTTATTGACTGCATCAATTCAAGCAGGAGGTGTTATCCCCAGGAAGAAGAGCTGAAGGGCTGATGGGGCTTCTTTCCTCTTGCTCTGTTTCAAATCCCACAAAGCCGTGGGAAACAATAGAAGGAGACAAAACTTTGGCTGTGTGCAGTGCAGGGATGTGATTAGAGTCAGCTGCAGACCATACCTCGTGCCTCAGTGTCTGACTTGAGGTGATGCAGTGGTAACATTGTGCTGGTGATGCATCGGCACTTCAAAGCACTGAGCTCTCTCTATATCTCAGGCTCCAAGCAGATGCTGGCAGGTGATTGTAAATCCACACTGAGGTGGGAAAAGCAGCTTATGGGAGAGTTGCAGAGCTGAAGCTGAGCATGTCGCAAACGTGAAATCATTCAGTCTGCCAAACTGGAGCTGCATTTTCAGATTAAGTTAAGGAACATGGGGCTAATTTCGTGAGGCTCTCCAGTACATCTGGTAGATTTAGATTCACTTTTAGTCTTCCCATTTTCTTTCAGGTTCCAATTTAAAAAACCTCTAAGAACTCTGACAAAAGCAAGTGTTCTGCTACACAGGAACTGCAGTCTGCACATCACCACCCTGCTCTGTGTCCTCCCCAGCTCTGCTCTTCCTTGTCTTATCCACCCTCGTGGTTGCAAAACCATCAAACCCCTCTTTGCATATCTATAGACCCAGGATAGTTTTGTATGAGGCTTCTGAGCCAGGATGTTTTCTATCTCAGGGGCATAAGCAAAGTGGTTTAAACCTCTTAGAGGTGCTGAGTGGTCCTGGTCCTGGGGAAGAGGGGAATAAACAAGAAGTTTTTAACCCACTGTTGCTTTCAGGATCGTCCTCTGAGATCTTTACTTATAAAAAAAAAAAAAAAAAAAGAGGAACAAGTTTGGAATCATAGAATTGAGTTGGAAGGGACCCTTCGAGATCAGCTCCCCTACAGTGAACAGGAACACCTGCAGCTCAATGGGGGTTTTCAGAGCCTGGTCTCCAAGTCTAAGATCATTGCTCAGCTTGTTTTCAGTGCTTAATTCAGTAATGACACAGGTAGTGTGCAGCAACAGTTCAAGCTAAACCATCTTACTTTCTTCCAAAAGGAAATAAAGAACTCAAGAGAACCTAATTTACAACCCAACCTCGATTTTTTTTTTCTGGGATTTTTTTTTTTTTAAACAATTAATTATAATACTTAACTTCTAGGCAGTCCATGTATGCAATCCATCTTCTTTTAGAAAGTACTTCCAAACTAAGAAAAACTCCTTCTAGAAAGCAGCCACAGTTTTGGATTGGAGGTGCCAATCAGCAGCCAGCACGCTCCCATCTCCCTGTGCTGCCTTCCATGAGGAGGGGAAGCGATGGCACACCAGTGACACCTCTCCTCCTGCCACTGGGAGAACTGGATTTTGTCCAGCCCTCCCCGGTGTGTGCAGCATTGCAATGAAGCAGGCAGGCAGCTGAATAGCTCTGCAGCTGCCAGCGACAGCAGTGTGCTGTGAATCTTAGGGTAGCCAAAGGATTAATGCTTTCCACCTGTACTCCTTATTTATTTATTTGATGAAGGGAATGAAATTTTGGATTACGCCAAGCCTTGCTGAGAGAGCTTTCTGTGCAGAAATTGAACTTCACTGGAGGGTTTATTTTGCTTGGCACGTTCCTCCCTTCCCCCCATGTGTGCACCAGTTCTCCCCATTGTCTCATCACCAGCTGTCTTCAAGTAGAGGAACTGGGCTCTCATGTGGATATTTAGGGTTGTGGATTTTTTTTTCCCCCAAAGTAAATCTGTGCTATTTCCTTTAGAAATAAGGCCGTGTCCCCATGTGCATGCAGTGCTTCTCCCTTTTTACAGGTCTGTTTGCAGTGCTGCTAACAGAGCTGGCCTTGCTGTTAGTTGAGTCTTCCAGCCCAGGAGGATGGAGCATGACAGGAGGAGGTGAAATGGCCTCAAGTTGAGCTGGGGGAGGTTTAGGTTGGATATCAGGAAGAAGTTCTTCACAGAAAGGGTTGTTAAAGCACTGGAAAAGGCTCCCCAGGGAGGTGGTTGAGTCACCATCCCTGCATGTGTTTAAAAACCGTTTGGATGTGGTGCTCAGGGATTTAGAGGAGGGTTGTTAGGGTAGCATGGTTAGGTTGTGGTTGGACTTGATGATCTTTAAGGTCCTTTCCAACCTGAGCTATTCTATGATTCTACGACAGCCTTCACACTGTTTGGGGCTGGAGAGTTCTCCATTAGAGCTCATCAGGAGCTGCTGTCCTCCTCGCTTGTTTTCTCTCTCTCATCATGAAAATCAGCAGTGTGTTCATTTCTACTGTCAGTTTGTGGATACAAAGCCACTGCCAGTCTCAGCACAGGAAGCTGCAATCAACACTGTGGGTAATGAGGAAGTCTCACAGAAATGAACACGTGTCAATTGCTTGAACTGCCTGACTTGGACAGGGGAAATCAAAGGCAATCACTAGAAGTAGAAAAACCTCATCTTGGCACCGCTAACACTGGGCTGGTTGATTTCCCACTTAGAGTCATAGGATCATTAAGGTTGGAAAAGACCACTAAGATCACCAACCCCAACCCATCCCCACCATGCCTGCTAACTGTCTCTCTCCTGCAAAGTTCCTCCTGCACTCCAGTTGTAAGTTCTCCATTCTCCAACCATACCCACCTCCACCAAAATTCCAGATGGCCTATATCTGCTGTGAGTCACTCCTGTTAGCAGAGCCTTTTTTACCACCTCAGTCCTCCAGCCACGTATGGCACCTGTCTAATTTTATCTCTATGAGTCACCCCATGGATACCAAACAGGGAAATGTTCCTCACCTCTCAGTCGGTGGAGTTGTCTGCTCCATGCATCTCAAGGACCGACTTTGTTAGCAGGGTCAGTGCAAATACATAAACAGCTCTGGACTAGAGGAAGGATGTTTAGCAGAATGCGTGGCCGTGGCCAATTAGCAGAACAGAATTTTGTTGCCGCTAATTAAAGCACAGTGAAAGGCCAACTGCTCACGGACTGCCAAGAAAAACACTTCTGTTGCAGCTTTTTTTCCTTTTCCCTTTCTGAAAACAGAAAAACATACAAGTGTGCATCTCAAACTTCCCCATTTTATCTGTTAAAAACCTGTCACAATTGGGAAGAACAAATAATAATTTTAATGTTCAATTATGTGATTTTTTCCCTTCAACCCCAAGTGTTGTTTTAAATGGCTTCAACAATCAAATCTTAGTTAGCAGAGACTGAAAATCAAGACAGCTTTAAGGAAGATGAAGAACCATTTAACTCATTTTAATTTCAGTTGCCTCTGTGAGAGTCAGTGTGAATAAACCAGAATGATCCATTTGGGCTTCAGTGGTGGAGGAGAAGATGAGAACTGGAGCCTAAAAATCAGCATGCATTTGTATAGGCTTGATATTTTGTTATGTGGGAATCCAGGCAGTCAAGGAGCCCAAGATGTTACAAAAATAATGGAAAATAAGGCTGAATGTTTCTTTAGCAGATCTACACCCATGCAAGGAGACATCACTGCTTTTGCAGTCACTTTGCAGCACGGGCACTTCAGTTTGGGCTTTGCATTAGCTTGTAAACTCCATCTTGTAGGTATCTTCTGTATGTTCAAGCACCAAAGGATCATAAGGATCTTTGTGTGACAGTGAATTAAAAAGCCCGTTTGGGATTTCACTTTGCAATAGTGGCTGGGTTTCTTTTCAATACGAGAAAAAGCATTTCTCACAGCAATGAGCCTCACTCTTTCTTCCTGGGTATCCAAAATGAGTTTCTAAGTAAGTCTTTGGTAACAGAAATGGTGTGAATCATTGAGATGTAATATGTGCTGATGAGCCTCCATTGTGGAAGTCGCTCATGGGCTGTGAGATGCACAGAAACTTTGAAACAGCATTTTCCCCCAGTGGCCACTTGCAAACAGAGCAGCAGTAAGGCTCGTTCTTACTGCTTTTCCTACTGCTGGAAGATGTGAGAACGAGGTCCTTGCAAAGAGCCTCTTAAATTTGATTCACAGCCACCAACTTCATGAGATCTGCTGCAAGTTGCTTTACACTGCTCCCTGAAATGCTATTTCCTCAGCTCCAGAGAAGAGATTTGTGGCATGATGTCAAGGGATCAGCATTGCAAGGGTTCTCCCAAAAGCCATTTGAAGAGGCTTTACAGTCTGTCCCTAGGGATTTCCAGCCACAGGTGTTCCCATGTTATCTCAGCCAGCAGTGGTTACGCTCATATTTCTGTTTAGCTTTCCCAGTGGTTGCTCAGATTAGGACACCTTTTTCCAGTGCATGACAGCTCTGGTCTGCAAGCACTCTCAGGTGAGATCCTGGGGGCAGATGCAGAACTCTTTGCTACAAAGGAGCTCACAGCTACTTGCATGCAGATGTTGGGGTGTGCACAGCTTACTGCAATACCTACAGTGTAAGCACACAGAAGTACTGGTGCTCATGCAGGTACATTAGGGAAAGATAAAGTCTTGCAGTAATAGCACCATAACAATGTATTTCTGCCGCAGAGAAACCCCAATAAGCTTCTTCTGCTACCCTCAAGCGTAAGCCCAATAAAAGGGTGAGGAAGGAAATTCATCATTGGGGTTGGCTGTGTTCTTCCATAGGGGAAATGCATGGAAATCTGCAGTATGAGAGCTAGGAAAGACAGTAAGCTTGGCCACAGCTGCAGGTAATTAATGAATTAACTCTGCCTTCCTCCTTCTCAGCCTGCAAATAGAGGCCAGCAATGGATCAGAGCTTCTTCTAGAGGAGCTGGAGATGAAGATAATGAAAGGTTTTGATCAGACCTTCTTTAAGTGAGTACCTCTGTGCTCTGAGGGAGCAGAGTTTTTGTTACTGCGTTTTCTTCCTTCTAAGAAAATACAGAGCAGCCTCTTTGCATTTTGTGTCGAGGTGCAGCTGGAGAGGAGGGATCTCCCCTGAATGCAAGCAGGAGAAATTTGTCACACTGAACTTCATAGAGAATTTCTCTCCTGTTTTTTTTTTTTTTTTTTCAGTATAAATATCTTTGCTTCCTAAAACCTAATTTGATGGATTTTGTGTTATTCCAGCAGTGACAATGTGTAATTCTCTCAGACTTTGTGTCCCTACGCAATTCTGCTGAGTTCTGTGACTTTTGGAGCTCAGCAGCCCTGCCGAGCAGCTCAGTGAACATATCAGAGCCCCTTATGGGCTGCAGAGCAGGTGATGGGGGGTGATGAGGCCAACTGCACCCGTTGCATTTAAGAAAAGCAGCATCTGTGGATACACTCCCAGCACGCCTCCAGGGTACAGAACAAAAACCACAAATGAAAATATCATTTGGGAACTGGGAGAGATGTTGGTAAGGTGGGAGGCAAACGGGTGCGCTGGGTTCCAGAGTTTGTGTGGAGCCCACAAGGAAGCTGGGCAAGCCCAGTTATTTGCTCTGAAAACCAGCAGCTGGGTTTGGGGCATGGACAGGTTTGCTGCATCCAAAACTGAGACTGGGTAGGTGCCTACAGCTCTGCTTGCAACAGTACTCACATAAAAATTACTGCTTTTTCCTCCCTGTGAGCTGAGATTTAAGCTGTGTCCTGCACAGGAGGAACTAATTAAGCCACCAGACTGAAATCCCTGTTGTAAAATCTTCTTTTCCACCTGGGCATATTTCCTGTGAGCAGTCTGATGATGACAGCCAGCAAGAAACCTGGGAGAGAAAAACCCGAACAGTAGTGTTTGCATGGTAAAACTCAGTGTGGTGGCTGCATAGGAGATGAGAGAAATAAGCAAAGATGAGGTGCCATGGGAGGGAAGGGAGAAGCAAGCATTCTTCTAATCCCTGCGTTTGACAGCTAGTTCACATGAATACCTTGGGGGAGGCAGGGGCCTTCTGAGTGTATTTTCTTTCTAAATAGATCTATAGATACACTAATTAGCCAGAGGAGAAGTACAGGAGTTAATCCCTAATTATGTAAATGTGTTGTTTCAATTAATTAATGCACGTGGCACTTGTGCTCTGGTGATAGGCACCCTAAGGAAAGGCAGGCACTAACAAGAATAATCATATTTAACAGTCTGCTCCCATTTATTCCTCCAAACGTGATCGGTGTCAGACCTTCCCATAATCTTCCTCTATAATTCATTGTTGCTCGTTGTTGCCTTGTTATAAATTATCTGGAGTCATGGGCTGGAAAGGATAGTTTTGCAAAACAACAACATGAAAAACCTGTTTGTTTGATGGATTGGTGAAGGAGGATGAAGGGGAAGGGGGACGTGCTGGATTCTGCACTGCCTCTCACCCTGTGCTCTTGGGGTCTCCATCCCCTGTGGCAGACTGGGAGGAGCACCCATGGTTGGATGCCTGTAGTTTGGGTGCTGTGGGGTTGTCAGCTTGGCTTTGATGGCTGGAGGGAGTGGGGAGACTGGGGAGAGGAAAACGAGTCACCAAAGAGTGTATTTTGAGCTATTAAAAAAACCTCTTCCATTAATAAGGGCATCACTGACCTTCTTAAACAGGACTGCCCTATGTACAGCCTCACGCAAGTGCAGCGAAAGAAAGACCCAGTTTCTCCTGTTTTTTTTCCCCTCCAAGTGCTAGCATTTCAGCTCAGACAGCGACTGCTAAGGATAATAAACAATAATAATTATATAAATCACGTTTATATAAACCTAAGGGGTCTGCAGTGTCTTATCCATGTTGTTTCTCAGAACTGGAAGCATCGCGCTAGAATCGAAAGCTGCTTTGTTAAGGAAAAGGCACAGGGGGAGCACAGGGCCGGGCAGGAGAAGCTGCTCACAGTGTGGGAGAGTTTTGTGGCTGAGCCCTGTGGTCAGACAGGGGTTGATGGGCAACCTCTGCTCTGCTGGTTCAGGCTGTGTTTTCTATCAGCAAGATAAAAATACTCTAAAGTGGTCCAATGGAACATTTTGCAGCAAATAATTGCTTCTTGGACTGGGCTAAGCCTGCTTTTATTAAAAGGCAGGGCACTGCCAGGTTTGTCTGAGGCCTCCTCGGAGAGCTGAGGTGTTTGCAGAGGTTGTGCCTGTGCTGTTTTTGAGACCGACAACAAACACACTTGTATTGCAGCCTGTCTCCTTGGGGCTCAGAGATCCAAGGGGGGGGAAGGGGGGTGGTGCTTTGGCTGGAGAATGAGAGGGTTGTGCTGAAGTACAGCAGCAAAGAGCTTGAGGTGATGCTGGGGGGGCTGAAGTTCACAGGTTTTTGGGGTACTTCTGGTTTTTGGCTGCTGTATGATTGGCATCAGCATCACAATGCACCAGAGATAACAAATAGAGTGTTAATAGTGTTTGGGGGGAACCCACTGGAAATAAATTGCTGATTGTCAGCCTGGATGGGAGTAAGCATGCCTGAGCTGTTTTGCTTTGTGGGCCTCATCCCTCCGTTGTAAACCACTGGTTTGAGTTTTCAGCCTCCTTTCCTTTCCTGGGATGAAGGCACTGTGACTCCCTCCAGGGTTTTGTTCTTCTCCTAGAAAGCAGGAAAACCAATCCTTTCCGAAGTCCATTGGGGCTTCCCAGTGTTTCTAGGTCTGGAGGAGGAAGGGTTTGCAGGAGAAACTTGGGCCAGGCACCACATGGAGCTGTGCTGTCCCATGCTGTGAACCACAGCAAGCCCCATGGCAGCCACTTTATCACCAGCACTGCAGTGAAGCTCGCTGCAATCAAAAGTTGATTTTTCTCTATTCAACAGGAAAAAAAAGATCTGAGTTTTTGATGACTTTTTCCCTCCAGTTGCTATGGTGACTGTTTTGTCAAGCTGTCAGTTTAGGTGTTTGGATGAGAGAAGGTTTAATTTTGCCTCTCCAAAGTAGCCCATTCCTTGGAGTATAATTTTCCCCCACTGGAAAATTCCTGCTGCAGCATCCCATTGCTTCAGGAGGCATCCTTTGTAAGTGCTGCAGCCTTCTAACTGAGCTGAGGTGGGACAGCTACAGTGAGGAGCAGGTTGTGCATCTGATCAGCTTGGAGAAGGATCTGACAACCTAATGCTGCATGCTGAAAAGAGGAGCGTACAACTCTGACTCACTCCTTTACTCCTCGACCAGAAGGAGCCCTCCTGGCTGCAGCTCTTCCCAGCCCCTGCCTGCTTCTATGGACTATCAAAACTCAGTGACCTGAATAGAAAGTGATGCAGGGATGAGCCCGTTTCGCTCAGCAGTTCCTCTCTGACACAGCATTAAGTTGCTCATCCTCAGGGCTGGAATCCCAGTGGAAACCCCTCTTTGTTCAGCAAAGCTTATAGCTGATTACAGCTTGTCCACCTAAGGCACGACATCACCCACCTAAGGCATTGCATTTTTTCCCCCCTGTTTAAAATTCCATTGGATGGGGTGAGAACATCATAACTCCTTCCAGCAGAACTTCCCACTAACCCGAGCGAGGACCAACAGCAGCAACAGTGTTTCCTTCATGCACTGCACGGTGCGCGCTGCCCCCTGGTGGGATCGGCGCCGCACAGCTCCTGTGCCTTCCTGCCGAGATAAAACGCAGGGAAACTTCCAAAAAGATGGGATATAACGAAAATCATTGCTAAAAGTCCTCCAGGGAACGTGCCTGGCTCTGAAAAGCTGCGATTTCAGTGCAGCCTCTTGGAAGGAATATGTTCTTTTTGCCTCCAATGCTCTTCCTCAATGGCTTTTTGGTATGTGCAGTGCACAAGCTCTCTGAGGATGCAGAAGGGGAGTGGGACCAGCAGGTACATGGTGTCCCTGTTTCCATCTCCCTCTGCTTCTGCTCCATCGAGGAGAGAAGAGAGGAATGCCCAGGGGTCTTTGCTGTGGAGCGCTGCCCTGCTTGGGGATGCAGATGGTGGTGAGTGCTGCTGTGTCCCAGCATGATCCTGGCTCGGAAATGCTGAAACACAAGTGGGAAAAGGTGTGAGAGGTGGATGTCTGAATGTGAGGATGGAAAACTATATCCTGTGGCTCTAAGAAAGAGAGAGGGAATGAGGAGTCCAATGCTGGGAGCTTATCCAGCCATAGAACCACAGAATTGTTTGAGTCAGAAGGGACCCTAAAATGCCATCTGATCCAACTCCCCTACAATGAACAGGGACATCTACATCAGATTGATCAAGTGCTCAGAGCCCACCTAGCCTGACCCCAAGTGTCCTCAGAGTTGGGTCACTATCACTTCTCTGGGCAACCTGTGCCAGTGCCTCACCACCCTTATTGTACAAAACCTTCCTTATATCCAACACAAACCTCCCCTCTTTTAGTTTGAACCTATCTCCCTTTGTCCTATCACAACAGACTCCACTGAAGATTCTCCCCCCTTTTTTCTTACAGCCTTTTTAGATACTGACAGGCCACTCTCAGGTTTCCCTGGAGCCTTCTCTTCTCCAAGCTGCACAATCACAGCCCTCAGACTGTCCTCATAGGGAGGCATTTCATCTCTGAGTATTTTTGTGACTCGTATGGTCTGGGGTTTTTTTTGGGGGGGAGGGGGGGGGAAGGGAGAGGGGGAGGAAGAGGAGGAGAGGGGGAGTAGTCCAGCCTGGAGGTGGATTTGATGGGTCCCTTCCAACTCAGGATATTCTATGAAATGAAGGTGCTGCGGAGGATGCTTGCATGGCTCTGGCTGCTGGGGGGGCTGGAAGCCAGGTCTGGTCCCCTCCTGTAGCGCCACAGGGTAGGAGGGGCTGTGCCACCGTGCAGCCCCAGGGCTCCTGCAGGGCAGCTCCTCCTGCAAGCCCCAATTAGCATTAATAAATGGTTAGTCTTTTTGAGCCTTGAGAAGTCAAATAAAGGGGAAAGAATGAGTAGGGCTGCTGAGATTCACTAATTGGCACTTCCTTCCCTCACACGTCTGCTCACTTACGGATCAGCAGTGCTTTGAACACAGTGTAATTGAATTGTCAAGTGGCATGAGACACGTGTCCGTGTGTGCTCAGCCCTGTGCTCAGTGATTTGCAGTGTTCCTTTACATGGACGTGCTTCTGGCTCTCGGTTGCACGCACGTTGTGAGCTCTCCATCATTGCTAGCACTGAGCAACCGTGCTGTGATCCTGTGAAGGAGCGCACTGAGCCATGTGTCAGAGGATGAAGGTGTCAGAGCTGGGCTAAGGTGCAGTGCTGGTACAAGAAAGTTGTGTTTCAAGGTCTTCCTTTTTGAGATTGTGCTTAACAGGTGGGACTGATCTCCTGTTTGATCCCTTGGTGCTGGAAGCTGGGAGGATCCTGGGTAGGAACTGGGGGGATGTCCAACTGCTGGTGGCTCTGGTGTGGTTTGCCTTTGGGCTTGATGTATAAATGCTTTTCTCCAAAGTTGCTTAGCACTGAACATCTGCTCAAACAGTTGGCTTTAAGAAGGGTGTCTCTGAGAGCATCCAGGATAGTGATGGGTCATAAAAGCCACGTTTAGGAAGGCAGGAGTACTCTTCCCTGAAGCCACCTCTACCCTTTTCCAGGAGCATATATGCAAATGTTTAAGATAGTATTTGCATTACCTAAATCAGGGCTGGAAAAACCTTCCATTTCCAGTAGTGTGCAGAATGTGTCTCCACAGCGGGCTGATGGAGAGAGGCGAGCTGGAACTCCCTGTGTGCGTATCTGTGCCACGAGGGGATTTTCAGAGATGCCCTGATTGCAGCACCCCCTCAGGCTTTGAAAACTCCTTTATCCTACGCAGCCATTTTTGAGGGTCTGACAGGGAGATTTATGGATCTGATCTATTGGGCAGCAGCCAAGCACTCTGTGGCAATTATTCAGAGATAAAACTTTACCCCAGCAGCAGCCTGGCTGCCCTGGGAGAGACAGAACTGTTTCCTCTTTTCTTCAAGTTTGCCACCTGGGAAGCCTTTCAGCAATAAATAGTCATGAGCTGCTATTCTGGATGCACGTGGTTGGTTTCAGAATTGTGTGACAGGTTAAAAACAAATAAAAATAACCCTTCATATCTAAGACCTAGTTTCTGATCTCTGCTGCCTTGCTCGCCTACGAGACTTGCAGAAGAATAAACTCCTGCAGATCTGATTTTCCTTAAAAGAATAGAGCAGGAAAAAAGAAGAAACGTGCTCCGGTTTTTGTTTAGGTGGTTGCTATTGTTTGCTCTGCTCCTTTGGAAAGGGATGAGTCCCACCTGGAGACACTGTGTTCTCAGAAACGGCTCCAATTTGACCAAAAAGTCAACAATATTAATTACCATCCAACTGCAGGCAGTTTGTTGTACCAAATTTAATTTCTGATGGTGCAGAATAAAATAACACTTTTCTCCCCTGCATCTAACCAGAAAATTCCTTGTAATTCATGAAGACAAGAGAGCTTGAGCCGACACTACCAAACTGTGGGATAATCTGCAGGATTATCCTCTAGTTATTGATCTCAGGAGAAAGAGGAGCAGCTGCAGAATCCTCCTGGGGCAAAATAATTGTGCCTGAAATCTTGTTTGCCAACTGGTCTGTATCCAGAGCAAAGGAATTATTTGGTTTTTTTTTTGTTTTTTTTGTTTTTTTGTTTTTTTGTTTTTTTTGGAGGGAGGGAGGAAATGTCAAATGTGATAATTTAGTTTGGAGCACTGGGAAAGCCTTGCAGAGTGCTTTATCAATCTGCTCATGGGCGAGAGAGAGATTTACCCTGTAAGAAAAGCATTTTTATGGCTCTTGGAGGAGTCGTGCTGTCCTGTTCCTTGCTTAGCTGTTTCTTGGAGAGAATTGGTTTTGGTCAGCAAAATCTGACTGGCAGGCTTTGCAATGGCAACATGCACAGCCCTCTGCTCTACTACTCTGCTGTCACCAAGAGGATGGCAGCCTGTTCCTGCAACGGGAACAGCAGTGATGCTGGGATGACAGCCTGGAGGGTGCACCAGGACATGGGTTTGGGCTCAGAGGATGCATGTTGCAGGCTGCAGGTGATGCTGAGCTGTTCTATGGGCTGGAGATGGGCACACAGTGCTTTGTGCTGAGATCAGAGAGGAGTGGAAGGGGCTGTGCGGATGGACAGGGAGAGCTGCATCTGAGAGAGATGCTGTGAGGTCTCTTTGTGCCTTACAACAAACCTGGCTCTGTTACTGCCCTGACTGGGAGGAACATGGAGTAGGAGGGGATATTGCCTGTCCTTGTCAAGGGAGCACCACAAAGCCTGCTTTGAGGGAGGTCTGCGCTGAGACGGTCCCTTCTGTCCTTGGAAACCTTCCCAAGCAAATCTGAGGTGCTGTAGGGTTGTCTTTGCTTTCTAAGGGATTCATTCACAGGGTCTGGCCTCATTTCCCCTCAGCACACACCAGTGTGTATCCTTTCTGCCTTGTTAATGCAAAGGAGTTATCGCTCCCACATTTGTTTGAACAAGTACCTCACAGCTCTCTCCCATGCAGGCTCTGTGCTGCTTTCTTTCCTCATGTGTTCAGAGAACAAACCAGCTTCAAATTAACATTGGAGCCATTTATTATTGTTCTCCCCAGCTATCCTTTGGCTCTTTTTCTGAGCACCATCCTGTAGCCCCTCAGCACTCAGCCCATCCCCTGCAGATGGCTTTGTTGCCATCCTCATATGGGAGAAAGCCTAAAAACCCTTGGGCTGTGGGGTCTGATAGGTGCAACTTAACCATGCAGAAGAAGTCAAAGATGCACAGAACGGACAGAACAGAATTTCTCTGAGGCAACACAAAGTCCTGTAAAAGCTCTGCATAGTGCCCAAGGAGGCACAGGAACAGGGATCCATCCATTTGCCCTGGGGGAGCCCAGGAAGAGGGTTTGTACGAGGGATGGCAGAGCACTCTTCCACCTGGGCTTTGAGGAAAACAGCAGGGGATGTGGAGGAGCGCATCAGAGTGGTGGTTCTGTGATGCAGTGCAAGGACAGGGAGAAGATCTATAGCCTTTAAAAGCCAGTGCGACCCCGAACTGGAAGTAAAACCTCCCTGTGGGCTCAATCAGGTGTTCAGAAGCTGCTTTGTGAACGATGAAATTATTTCCAGCCTCACTGCTGGGTTGTTGCCGGGAGCCCTTTTACCGGTCCGTGTCCGTGGCATCAGTAGGTGGCAGCAGCTGCCCGGCCGCTGCTCTCAGCGGAGTGGAGGATCGCTGCACCTCTGCCTTTCTCTTCCATGCTTTTCCTCCTCCTTTTTCTTTTTCCTTTTCAACCCAAATCAAACTGTAGGTGGCAGCAGGATAAAGACTATCCCGTTTCTTTGTGATTTCTGCTCTGGGTAACGTATTTTTTTTTCTGCTAATGGCCGCTCGCTGCTTGTGTTTCTGCCCTGCCCTGACTTCAGGGCAGAAAACATCGCAGAGCTTTGTGTGTCCTCCAGCGTGGAGATGGCTGTGGGTGCCTGCTTCCATCAGAGAGATGCTTCCATCAGAGCTGTCTGAAAGTTTTGGTACAACTGATGCATTATGGCTGGGAGAGAGAGAAGTGAGTGCTGCCTGCTGTTAGAGAGAGGAGTTTAAGAGTGGCTGTGCTGGCTAAAAGCTTGTGGTTCCTTCATCCCTAAAGGCTTCCAGAACTTGTCTGCAGGAGGCTTGGGTGTTCTTGGAGCAGCACAGAGCTCAGT
The DNA here is from genome assembly GCF_026119805.1 of Tympanuchus pallidicinctus. Taxonomy (NCBI): domain Eukaryota; kingdom Metazoa; phylum Chordata; class Aves; order Galliformes; family Phasianidae; genus Tympanuchus; species Tympanuchus pallidicinctus. The sequence goes on from NW_026294722.1 coordinate 4,725,537, forward strand.
GATACTCGGAGTCCAACCAGGGACCTCCAGAGTCTTCCAGTATTCAGCAGCTTGATCCCTATCGCGTGCCAATTGTGCCCATCTGGATCAGTGTAACAGGGTTTCCTTTGGTTTAGCCATTTGCGTGGTTGGAGGTGGTGATTTCAGTTGTCTGTGGAATCTGTTGCCACTTCTGGGGTGGATGAGCCTTCTGAAGCACTCTTCAGTTTCTTGACCACCTTCTGAATAACCATCCTAGTGTCCCAGATGTGTTAGCAGGACTCAAGGCCACCTCCTGGAGTATCTCCTAGATTCATCCACACTGAGGCTTTTCTGAGGCCCTCCTCGGCGATTTGGTTTAAAGCATCCCTTTTGTTTGATCTGATGGAGTTCAGCAAGCTGATGTCCTAAGGGACGTATGTCATTTTAAGTATACATTACACAGCAGAGGAGGATATTTTGATGTAATACCTGCTGGCTGTGAAGAGGAAAAAAATAAGCTTGAGGTGAAAAAGCTTCCTCAAAATAAGAGCTATTAAAGTAACTCATGGGGACAGAATATTTAGGCTATTTAACATGCCATAAATCTCATGGGGGGAATATTTAGTCTTTAACTCAGTAGCCACTTGATTTAAATCCGTCTTTCTCCCCAGCTTCCTGTAATTGCAGCACAGCTCCCAGCACATCCTGAGCCACCTGCAGGGCTTCTTTCTGCTGAAAGTGTCTCCCAGATGTCAGACACCTCTGGGCACAGGGCCCTGCATCTCTGGGGCTGTGGCTCTCTTGGTTGCTCTTTGCACGGCGCTGCCTTTGTGGAGCTGGGAAGGGATCCAGAGCAGCTGTGCTGGGACCTGTCAATCTCGAACTGCAAAGTCATAAGGAGGGAAAATAATCATCGTATTAATAATAATAATAAAGCCGTCAGCTTGTCTCGCCCTCCAACAGTAAAAAGGTTTTGGTTGGAGGTTTGCACCAGTTATAATTTTCTCCAAGCTGATTTCTCCCTGTGATGCCACTATGCAGCCAGTAAGCGATACTCAGGCAAAATCTCTGACATTCATCTCTGTTTACAGAGCTCATCCAAAAACAAGAGGCCTTTTCTTCACTTCATTCAGCATCACCACGACTCGGTTGCCAAGGCACCCACCTGCCTTTGACTGCTGCGGTTTGGCTTCAACCAATGATGCCTGAGCCCTCCTGACAGAGTCCCTGTGCTGAGCCCACAGCTGAGTAACGTGGTGAACCCAACGTTGGCATCCCCTGTGATGGAGTCCCAACTCTACCATCAAGCCTTGAAAAGCTCTTTGCTGAGCCCAGCATTCAAGCTTGATTTATCATGGGGAAAAAAAATGGGAAAGAGTGGTATAAAATGTTTTTTTTGTCAGCAAATATGCCTATGTGGTTCTCCTGCTGTAATCACTGCTGCTGCATATGCTGAGCTGGAAGAACTGGTCAAGAAGTCCCTGGAAAAAGGATGATGCGGTGCTGGGACCGGCTGGGAGCGAATCTGAGATGGTTTTTGTCTGTTCTACTGGTTTTTCACCCCAGCTTCACTGGGTGATGTATATCCAGCTGAAATGCACTGGATTTTCTAACAAAATCATTGGTAGCTTCAAAACCCACCACCCTGAGTAGACGAGAGCTGTACCCTCTCAGGCAGCTCCCATACGTGCACTGCAGCTGAGGCTGCCAACATTCACAAATGCCTCCAAATCCAATCTGATCAATGGAAGAAGATGCTTCTCCTTTTCTGTTTTTCCATCAGAAAAGAAACATCTCCTAAACTGCATGGCACACAGAGGGAGAGGAGCGATGAGAAGTGAGCTGGGTAGGGAGCAGACAATGCATCACGATGTCTTTAAGTCGCTGGATGAAGTTCATTTCTCCTTGTCTGTACAAGGCTGGACTCTGCATTTTCATGGTAAATTTGTTTACCGAGCCGTTGTTGAAATTCTGGAAGCAGAGAAAATGCATTTGCTCCATAACCTTTCCGGATCTGACAAGTCCTATAAAATCTATTAAAGCCTTTAATGAAATCCCCGCTCAGAGCCAGCTCCCATGAATGAATGTGGAATCGGAATTTAAATTAAAATGTTGTTTTTGTAGTCTGTGGGTTTTAGCCTTGACAGAAATTAAAGGGACAGTTCACATTTGGGGGTTTGTAGCTCTCTCCCTTTACTTTTGTACTGCCTCTTCCAGCAGATGATGGCTGTTAGAGCCTCTCCTCCTCAATCTGAGTGTGCGACTCTGCTGCAAGCACAAACCCGGGTATTCTGCATAATTTCAATTAGAAAAAGCAAAATTGGCTAATGGGCAGCACCGTATTTGAAATGAGCTGTGGGTCTCTTGTTTGCAGACATAATGCTGTGCTCTATCTCCCCTAGAGGTGCACAAAGCTGCCCTCAGTGTGGAGGTGACTGCAGTGGTGGCCACCAGCAGCCTCATCCCTGTCCCTCTACCATTGGCCCTATGGAGATACTTGCAAGCAATCCTCCGTGAGGAGCCTGATGCAAATCCCTCGGATGTGCTTGGCTTTGCATACTCAATCCTTTAATTTCCATATGTAAATACAGGGCTGCATGTGCAGGGGTTGTGCAGGCAATTAATTATTTTGATCTCTCTGCACAGAGCAAAGTGAAAAATCCCACAGTGAAGCACAGGCATCTCAGCCTCTATGATAAAAAGGCAGCTGTGAGCTTTGCTTGCTTTCTCCTAAGCTGGGACCTGACGTGCCCAGCAGAGCTCACGTTGCATTGGCTTCTGCTGTTCCTTGTAAGAAAGGAGTCAGCAGTTAACCTGGAAGAAGAAAATCCCTCCCCCCCCTCTCAACTTCTCAAGGCACCAAAGGGCTTCTTGGATCCTTGCTCCCTTTTCATTGCCTTGTTTCTGCTCTCTCCCTCAGGTTTCCTTGCTCAGCTCTCACTGTGAAGCCAAGTCTGCACTGTTTGGTGTCTGCACTGTTTGGTGTCTGCAGCTTTGTTTCTGGGTCCAGGCAGTGGGATGGAGAAAGAATGGGGGTGTTCCAACAGCCAGCATGGGAGGTGAGCATGGGAAAGGGAAGGGTGGGATAAAAGCTGTTTCTGATGAATGCCTGCACGTGTCATTGGGAAGGCATAGAGATGCTGCCTGGCTCCATGTTAACCACATGAAATGCCAAGTTCCCACCCAGTCCAAATGGAAAGAAAAGCCACTGAGAGCTCTCCATTTTGTAGTGCCCTATCCCTGCCTGAGCCTGCTGTGCTCAGTGTCGCTCCATGTGGGCTTAGCACAGGCGACTCACTGCTATGAACTGCATGGAGTTGCAGATCACAAATAACTGCATAATAAACAGACATAAACAGCCATTTGGTTCATGGCTGATAAACTTTCATGGTTTGTTTTTATCACTGTGAATGCAGAGGGCTTGGGAAGGGTGATGCTGCCCTGCCAGAGACTGGGTGCCATCCTGCCCCATGGGCTGGTGAGCTCCTTCTCCAGGTCCTCAAAGGACAAAGACCAATCTTATGGGGAACACCTGAGGGAATTGGGATTGTTAGTCTGGAGAAGAGGAAGTTCAGGGCAGATCTCATCAGACACCACAGCTCCCTAAAAGCAGGTTGTGGTAAGGTGGGGGTCAGTCTCTGCTCCCATGTTAAAGCAATAGGACAAGCTGTAACGGCCTCACATTGTGCCAGGGAGGATCAGGTAGGATATTAGGAAAGATTTCTCTCAGAAAGAGTGGTCAGGCATTGGAATGGGCTGCCCAAGGCAGGTGGTGGAGTCGCTGTCCCTGGAGGTGTTCAAGAAAAGGGTAGAGGTCACACTGAGTGACATGATTAGAAGGGATGAGTTGATGGTTGAGCTCGATGATCTCTGTGGTCTTTTCCAACCTTAATGATTCTGTGATTGTTTCTGCCGTGGGTAATATTGCAGAGAGTTTTCCTTTCTCTATGAGAACTTGAGCAAGAAGCTCCTCTCCCAAAGAGGAGCAAGCAACTGCTGCTTGAATTTAAACCTTTTTTGGGATAGGAGAAGGTTGAGCATGCCCATAGGCGAAAGGATTTCCCCCATCTTCATTGGCAGACAAGGGCAAGGTTGGGAAGAGTCGCCCCAGAAAGGAGCATCTTGGAAGGCAGGCGAAGACGAGAGCGTTTGCAATGCAGGAAAGCAGGGGAACTCATTAGTGCAATGTGAAGTGAAACAGAAAATGCTTGAATTTGTCGGCAAAGTGGCAGAAGGAGGGAAAGAAATGCTCTTTCCATGTCAACACATTGCTGGAAAGATAGTGAAAACTTCGCCTTGTTTTGGTGGCCATCAAGCCTTTGTGCTTTTCTTTCCTTTTTCCTTAACTTGGGTTATTACAAAGCAATCCATGCTGTTTCTAAGAAAAATATCATTAAGTTTCATTTTGAAAATGTCAAAACAAAATGTTTTGGCATTTCTGAAGTGAAACATTTCATTAAAAATGCTACATCTGAGTGTTTTGACATTTTTTAGATCCGATCTCCACCTCCCCCCATTTTTTTCCAACCTAAATTTGTTAATATTTTTAGTCTGTCTGAAATATAATTTTCCAGCAAACATATTAGTAGTTAAAAGCCAAATTAATGGCTGCCTTGTGTGTTTTGTTAGTGGTGAGCAATGGGAAACCTGGACAACTGATGGTGCCACTGTTTTACAACCTCAGTTGTCATTTCCATGGTACAAAAGGATGTGTAATTGTGATAGGGCAGAGCAAAAAAGCCTTCATTCACTTTTTATTCATTAAGAGTTGTGTCGTCAAGAATTCCCCTAGTGCACAATGGGGGCAGAGTGGGGTGACTCTGGATATGCTGCCCAAGCAAGCTACTGATGCTCACAGGCTCAATTTTTGGCTATCAATTGGCTGTCTTTAAAGCATTGCTCTTTGCACAGCAGAGGGAATAACTCGCAGGGAGGGCATGGTGCTTGTGGCAGTGTGTGATAGTCGCCTCCCAAAGCTCAAGGTGGTTGTCACGTTTCCAGGCTGTCACAGGACTTTGAGAAGTCCTGGAGGCTGCCTTGGCACTATGAAAAATATCAACACTATATCTGATCTGCTAATGAAAGATCCAGTTGGTTTTAATCCAGATAAGCTAGTTATCTTCATGCAAACCCCTATGCCTGTGGCTGGAAAGATGGGAATGCTGCTGGCACTGTGGCTGCTTTGAGAGCTGTGGTCCCAATGCTCTGTGCATTGGCATTGCTGGAAACAGGCTGGCAGAACAGCAGCCAAGGACCTCCTCCTGAGGCTGGCTGCTTGCAACTCCATCTGGGCAAATAGCAATCCTCTTTTTTTGCTACGGAAAAACACTATTTTTCCTCCTTTCTTCTGCAGCTGCGTGTTGAATTCCCACATGTTGGGAGTGGATTTAGGTGTCAAGACCACAGATGTCAATGAAAACGCCCCGCACTTCTGATTTGGGTGATGCCAACTCACTGAACACTGAGTTTTCCCAGCGAGCGTTGGGTTCTCCTTGTGTTGAGTTAAGCAGTTGGTTAACTCAGCTGAAACCCTGCTGGAGATGAGGCCCTGGTGGGTTTTACAGGTGCAAACAGGTGTGAGCTGAATCTCCTGCGGCAGGGGAGATTTAGGCTGGATGTTAGGAAATACTATTCTTCTGAAAGAGTGATCCAGCACTGGAATGGGCTGCCCAGGGAGGTGATGAAGTCACCAACCCTGGAGATGTTCAAGGAACGGTTGGATTTTGTGTTGAGGGACGTGGTTTAATGAGAGCTTTGGGTGACAGGGGGATGGTTGGGCTGGATAGTCTTGTAGGTCTTTCCCAACCTTGGTGTTTCTGTGATTCTGTGACAGATGCAGCCTGAAAGTCGAATTTGCTCATAGGAAAAGGGGACAAACAGCCTCTGTTCTCCTGGTTCTTTGGTTGTATGCAATTTCTGAGCAGTAAGAGCCACATTTTTAGCTTTGCATCGCTCTGCCCCGACTCCCTGGCGCTGCCACAGCTCCTTTCTAAACAAACATTAAGAAATAAAGGGCGGAAGGGAGGTGGTGGCTCAGGAACGTGAAGTCCCACAAAGAAAATTATCTTCCTTTCACTCGAGTTTTTTTGAAAGCTGCTGGGCTGCATAGGCGGCTCTGTTGATTGCAGTTTCAGTCCCTGATTATGCAGTAATGGAAGCATCAGAAATCATTGCGCTTCCTTCCTCAATTTGAGTTTGCCCTTCATCCCGTGGTTTCAGGCTAAGGAGAAAATGGTCATTTGGAAGAGGAAGGGGGGGGGGGAAAAAAAGAATGCAATCTTGTTCATTTCCCTTAAAGTCACAGCTTTTTATTTGCCATTCCCATTCTACATCCTGCCCGTTTCAAAGATCAATTAGCAGTTACCCTATATGTGAAGAAAAAACCTTTTATGGGGAAACTTTTACCCAGGCTGAAAAGTACTTTTCTTCTTGTCCTTCTTGGGGAAAGGCTTGTTGTAGCTCAAAGCAGGAATTCCTGGGTAAAAAGCTGGTAAATGCTGGAAGGAGACACTTTCTGGGCATGTGGAAGGCTGTGGCAGGTACTTGTCCTGCTGTCTCCTAGTTGGTGGTGCTGAGGCTCTGCATCAGTAAGCAAGAAATTAGGGTTATAGCAGGGGAATCCAGCAGGCTGCAGGGCTGGGGCTGTAGCATCAGAGCTGCAAAGGAGAGGAAAGCAGCTCTCCCAACAAGAGGTGTGGGGGCTGAGGTGACCGTGCCCATCCTCTCTCCATAACCACCCTCCAATAGTTGGGATTGCTCAAGAGAGGCCTGAGCAGCTGTGAGGCCATTCCCTTATGCTTATTCCACATGGGACAAAAGTACAGTCTTTATTTCAAAGTTGTATAACACCTGCACGCATCTTTGTATCAGGATGCACAACGCGGGCATCTGAGCAAGGACTGCTGATCACAAGTTCAGCAACCAGGGACAAAGTAGCTGCACAGCCTGACTTCAGAGCACTTTGGCTGGATAGAGGCTGGTGCATTGGGATGCTCAGTCCCAAAGCTTTGCCCATCCTGTGGTGCCCGGGGCTCTGTGCTGTGGTCCTCTTGCAGGGCTCAGCTCTCCTCTTTTCACTCTTTTTTTTTTTTTTTAAAACTCCAATCTGTTTGCACTTCTCCTTCCCCCCCCCTCCCTGCTGCCATCCCTTAGGCCTTCTGGGGAAAGAAAGAAACAGCCTCTCTGTTTTTAATCAACCTAATTAGTGTATCTTTAATACAATTAGAGGGAAATTTTACCGCTCCCCTCACCCCCCCCCTTTCCCCGTGTATCAATTAAAGGCCCACAGTTGCAGGGTAAATTTCTAATCCATTTAGGACCATCTCCCCCTACTCTCCTCCTCCTCCCGCCTGGCAGAGTGTTGCTTCCTCCTCCGTTTTCTTTAGGAGCCTGTTCAAACAGCACATTGTAAGGAGTAAATAAATTACTCTCTGCCCCTGTGCCCTCTCCCGCACGGCAGCCGGCCCTGTTCCAGGCAGCTGCCCTGATTGTGCATGCAGGAGCTGGGGGGGAAGGGGCATGCACAAAGCTGGGCTTGCATGCTGGGGTTGATGGGGGGGAGGTCATGCTGTTCATCCCTCCTTTCTTCTATTCTTCACCGCTGCTGTCCCGTCTTCTGCATCTTTTTGCTTTTATCTCTGTAAATACATAAATAGATAATAATCTTGGCGGGGGGGAAGGGGGGGGTTGTTGAGGGGTTCTCTTGTTTGATTGTTTTGTTGTTGTTATTTCTGTGGTATGTGGTGATTTATTCCTGCGGAGATCTGAGTGGGTTTTTTTTTTTTTCTCCTCGGTGGTCTTGTGGGGTGGCAGTGGGTTATGTCCCTGCAGCTCCTCCTGTGCTGGGATGTTGTGTGGGGAGCTGGGGCTGCACGCACCCTGCTGCCCTGTGCAATCACCTCGGGATTGCCCAAAGCAGGAGGCAGCAGCCCTGCGCCATGCCAGGCTCCTGCAGGGAACCTCAGCACCAGCATGCTCAATCCTGCCCTGTGCTCCATGCAAGCAACTTGGGCAGCACAAGGTACCAAATGCCAGAGTAGCATCTAAATATCAACATATTCCTTTTTGGGGGGTTGCTTTTGTATTTATTTATGTTCTCTTCTAGCATAGGCAGATTGCTGCTGGGCGTGCAGAACTCAGGGGTGCTGTGGCATCCTCATGGCAGGTAGATGACGCTTCCCCTCACTGTGCCTCTCCTCACTGGCCCCAGACTACAAGGTCCTGCCTTTATGGATCACCGAATCCCTGTGCTTTCTTAATGAACCTGCGTTTAATGCTTGACTTCTCCGTGTCATGTTTAATTACAGCAGCTGTAACTTCCTTGTTGGTTGGCTTGAAATAATATCTAAGTGCTTCTGAGCTTCAGAGCCTTGTTATTCTTCTATAATTAGAACCTTGAAGCTGGTGTGAGCTTTCTCTGTGAAACAGGAGCTATTTCCCATGCATGCCTACTGCAAAGCCTCAGCTTGCCTGAAGTCGGGAAAGAGCTGCTGCTGTCTGAGTAGAGTGGAAGGGAAGTTGGCTGTGCTCTGTGAGTTAACATCAGTGGAGCATCTCAATGAGAGATCACCAAGGGCTAGATATCAAAAAGCTCTTAAGATGTATCAGAATGGGTTTTGGCGATTTTTTTGCTTTGGTTTGGGTTGAATTTACTTCCCCTTGTGCTGAACTCTCAACTTTTCCCTCAGAAGGGCTGAGATATGGGTTCTTGCTGCCTGCTGTTTTGTGACTTCTTAGGAAAGGGAGCCAAAATGGGATGATGGACGGCCAGCGTGGCTGCTCTTTGAAGCCCAAAGTGATGCCTAAGAGCAACCAGCTTACCAACAAGCAGCCTTTTAGGGTGTGCCAAGTCAGGAGAGAAGGGTGCTTTGCGAGGGCAGAGACTGACCCGTTGCCAGCACATCTGCATGCCCAGCGGAGCAGCAACGCGCATTCCCTCTGCTCAATCTCCTTCTCTATCTTTACCATCTCTCTAAAGAAGAGTTTTGTTCTGATGGAAGTGAAGGGAGTGCTGGCTCACTACCTGGGGCAGCTGCAGCAGGATGTGACCACCAGTTGCTGGGTTTTGTGCAGGGAGCTGAGAGGTGGGGACCTCATCCTGAAACTCTTCTGGGGGGAGAGATGGGGACGTGGCAGCTGTGAAATGGCTCCTGGTGGTGTTTTTGGGTGGGGTGAGGGGGTTGTTGGGGCTATGGGGAGTTCAAGACACATCAGTGCCACATGCCCAGAAATGGCATTGCAGGAGCTGGTGCCATCATCAGCTGTAAGGCAAGGAAATGAGCATTGATATTTCTATTTTTTATTAAATTTGCATTCTTAAAGCTGCAGGTCTCACTGCCTCACACTGGGGAGAAATTGTCACAGCAATGGGAAATGGTCCCAGCTGTGGATCTTGTAGCATGGGATGAAAACCTGGGACAAAACTGAGCTGGAGGCATCAAGGGAGTTCTGGGCCAGCCAGGGATAGGACCATAAATACAGCATCTCCCCAGCAGACTTAGGGCCACCCCTTAATTCCTTGGAAATACGGTCCCTAGAGAAAAACAGCCTGAACAGGTCTTAGATGAAACAGGAGAAAATGGATTACTTGATTTATACTGCAAATAGATGTATTTGGAGTCAGGATAGTTGTAGACAGCATCCCTGCTCTGGCAGAGCCCAGGCAGAGCCCACGAAGCAGGACCCAACTGCTCAAGTGCTGAAGCATCACCAGCCACACACACACTGAGCATGGCGAGGGCTTTTTCCAGGGAGAAGGGATGACAGGGAATGACAGTCTCTGAATTGCAATTGGAAACGTTTACAGCCCAGTCAATCCTAATTCATTATTAGCTGTAATTGTTTCAAAGAAAGTGTCCACTGTTATGTAAAATGCAGTCCCAGATGCTCCTAATGGTTCAGGCTCTCTGATTGCTGTAATTTGCAAAGCTTTTGCCTTTTTTTTTTTTTTTTCTTTTCCCCTCCCTCTGTAGTTATGATGTGCCTTTTATGAGCTAGGAGGAAGAAAGAGAGAAAAGCACGCCATTAGAGGAAAATAATCATGTTGTACCTGAAAGGCCATTAGTAAGGCTCACATGGATGTATGCATCTGGTCTGCAGCAGGCCTGCCCTGGGACAAGGGACACCTTGGGGACACACAGGGATGGGGAGAAGGGACACAGTGTGGGCATGCAGCCCAAAGCAACATGGCACTGATCTGGGCATCAAGACACGTAAATAACCACTGTGCTTCACAATTAATTGTCACCATGAGATGTGGGCTCTGTGTGGATGAGGAAATTGGTTGGCAACTGCCATGGGGGTGACAGTGTTGGAGGTGTGTTTTGTATTTTTTGTTTTGACATGAAGGAAACATCCACTTACCACTTCCATCTTCTGATGTTGCTCTGCATAAAGGCAAAACCACAGAGATGTCTCTCACAAAGCTGGGTGGTGTGAGGCATTTCTAAGCCCTCGTTGCTTGCCGTCTTCCACCTCCATCTCTATTTTCAGTCCCTCTGTCTGTGTCGATCCTGTCACCAGAGGAGGCTTAAGTCCATAATATCAACCTAATTTAAGGAAGGCTTTATGTGATGAGACATATTTCAGTCCTCCCTGTATGCAACGGAAAGGAACTAAGGGAGGTTTGGTATTTTCATTACCCCAGTCAAGGCTGACGTCCGGTGGGATGAGGCACACTCTTTGTACTGTGCTTGGATGAGCTGGATCTACCCAAGATTGGAAATGGACGAAGAGATCCTTACAGTGCTTTTGGGGATTCTTTTTGGCAAAAAATACAACCTCCCAAAGTCATTGGGAAAGAGGGTAGTGGATATGAAAGCTGGGATTAACTAGTGTCTGGCAGATGCTATGTCTGTAAATTATCCTAGGGTGAAATACTCCATAAATTGTGCTGAGGTTTCCCCATTTCCAGGGCCAGACAGGGGAGGAGGGGGAGCAACAGGACAGAGAAGCAAAGGCCAAGAGGAGCAAGCTCTTCCCCCTCTGCAGCCCTGCTCCTCCTCCAAATCTATCTGCCCGTGACCCCACAGGACGGGGCAGTATCCCCAGCCCAGCCACTCTGCTTCCCACCAGCCAGACCTGCCCTGGACCCCCCAGGACCTGCTGCCCCAAGATAGCCTTTGTCTGGGGAAGATTGAGAGGGCTGATTTAGTGGGGTGGCTGCCCTGCCCTTCACCTCCAAGGAGGGTGGTCCTATGGAGTCACTGCTGGGGGCACGTGGGGCAGCCTCTGATGTTATTGTCTGCTTGGAAGCTGCCGGATGAGCTTTTAGCTGGGGAGAAAGGCAGCATCCATCGCAGCCCCCTGCATCACCCATCCCCAGCCACTGCATTTCACAGCACCTATCCTCATACTTTGCATTTCACAGCCCCTTGGATCTCGCAGAATCCAACCTATGCATCTTGCAGCATCCATTGCCATCTTTTGCATTTCATAGACCACTGAACCTTGCAGCACCCATCCCAGCTCCATGTATCCCTGTGTTCCAGTGCTGGATATCTCCCCAAGCTGGGAAGAGAGGTGAGAAGTCTTATTAACAGGAATTTAATATGTTAACTTGGGAACCCTGTGCTGTGGGTCCAACTCTGGCAGCTGGCTCAGCCTTGGAATAGTCAATTAGACTCATAGTTTACTCATTAACATAAGGTCTCTAACTACCCAGACCTGATGCTGTGGGGGTGCTGAGGTTGACTAATCAAACATGGACAGCCTCCAAAGGGAAGCTGGGCTCGTATTGAGTGGAAAACACTTTCCACTGCTAACCTTCCAAAACACTGCTTTTGGGAGTGTGGTGAAGTGCTCTAAACTCTCCAAATCACTACTAGAAAATGGGCATCGTAGATATAAGTGTGTTGGTCACAGGAACCAAAGCAGCCTTTCTTCTTTGATTTTCTTTTTTTTTTTTTTTTTCCTTCCATCTCAATTAAGTCCCTTTATTATTTCATCACGGAAATTGTTTGTGCCTTTAACGAACGGGAGGAACATTTGCAAATGCCTTTTTGTCTGAAGGCAAAGCTGCTTGGTGTTACTGAACTTCAAGGGATCGTTCCCTGTTTCCGCTCCTCTCCCTTTCTCTGCTGAGGCAGAACGTAGCGTAACTTAAAAGTCAATGATTCAGACTGCAATTATAACCTAAAAGCACAAATAAAAGATAAGCTGGCATCCCACTGTTCCCCATTTGCATCTGTGTCACATGGGATGAAGGGAAAAATAAAATCTGCTTTTATAAAATGTTGAGCCAGAGAATCTCGTCCAGCAGAAAGAAGAAACAAACAGATCCCCCGAGGCAGCGGCCATTTGAGTTGCAAATGACAAATTCATTGGAAAATGGGACCCTCTCTGCGCCCTGAGAGCTGTGTGTGCCCAGGACCAGTGCACTGATCTGCACCCAAGTTGAGCGTTCTGGGCTTGGCAGGTTGGAAAATCACCTCCTCGAGTGCTTCAGGTCTCTCCGTTTGCAGAGGCAAACAGCTGGGAAATCACTAGCGCCTTATATATGCTTAGTGCTGAAAATAAACTGGTTTTTCAAGCTATGCTATTTGGAAGCAGTGCTATGTGTCCTTGGTTGTTGCACAGCCCTGCAACCAGGTCTCTTTGGCAAGCCTTTGCCTGCTCACCTGGGTGCAGATGCAGCTGGATGTGAGGAGCAGCAGCAGCCCAGAATGTGTCTGAGTCTGTTCTCCAGCACTCAGCACCAGCTTTCCCTGTCTGTTGTTCTCCAATGCTGTATGAAAACAGATTGCATATTTTCTTGCCTGTACCCAGGACGTCTCAGTGTGTGGAGACATAAGCAGGGCTCGGGGCAGGTGGTGACTATGGGATGGGCAGCTCTCAGGGTCTTTCCCTACAATCACATGATGCTATCGTTGACACATCACCATGCCCAACCCTCTGTGTGGGCAATGGAGGGGCTGCTTCCAGCCCGACCCTGGGAAGCTCTGCAGCTGTGCCAGGGCTGCTCCAAACAAAGTGCCCCCATCAGTGCTGGCAGCTCCCATTTGCATACAGATGTAGGGAATCCTGGTGGGCCCTGGAATTGATGGGGAAGGATGCAATGGTTGGGTGAGGGGATGAGAGCAGCCAGTGTGCAGATCTCCAAATCTCCAGGCTGGGGAAGGGGGCAGGTGGCCAAACAAAGGCCATCAGTAGGGCTGTCCCCACGGCATACAGTACAGTTTGTGGGTGCAGGACCTGTCTGTCTCTCTATCTGTCTTTTCTCTGCCTTCTGCTTCTTCTCTTGCTCCTCCTCTTGCTCTCTTCATCGACCTGTTCTGCTTTTCCCCTCCTGCTCCTATTCCTTCCTGGGTAATGCTTTGCAATGATGTTTCAGCCCTGCTCACCTCCTGTCTGACAGCATTGGGTGCTCCTCAGTGTCTTGTCCAGAGCAGCACTCGCCCAACCAGGCCACTGGCACAAAACCTTCAAACGCTCCAAAAGCAGAAGATTTTACAGGGTAAGGAGGGTTGAATAAATCAGCAGTGAGGAGAGAAAAGCAGCCTCTGGTGTTGCATACACCACGCTCAGCAAAGGAACTCCGTTGGCAGCCTGGTGTGGGCCATAAGCAGGCTGTTGGCTTTGTTGTGGAGAACAGCTATTTATGAAACATACTTTTACAGCAGAACATGGAAAACTGTGAGGGTACTTGAGCAGAGAAGATGATGCATTTGCCAAACCCACCAGTTGTTCAGTGAGACCCCTGAGCATCTTGCAAGATGGAGTTGCACTTGGAGGAAACACCAAATTCCTTCCCTACTTTTTGCTGCCAGATTCCAAGGCTCATGGAGCACAGGGCTGACAGCAGGGGGACCCAAGCAGACCCACTGACTCCCAGAACTTCAAAATGTGCTCAGAGAGGTGAAACGCAGAGCCATGAACACCACACCTCAGTCCGGAGTTCAGCAGCCCCTTCTCATCCCCACGTGGAATTAAAGAGAACGAAAACCCAGAGATATGATGTGCTGGAAGTGCCACAGCTCCCTCACTGTCCTTGTTGCTCCCATTTGCCAACATCACGACCAGCATCCCAAATATGTGACCTCGGCAAACGACAAATCGAGGCCGCTTATCACGTGGCTGCTTAAGAGGTGCTTGCCTGGTGAATGGCCTTGGCATACATTAAGTGAATAAACCAGGGCATTGTTCGGCTCCTTCAGCCGCTCTGCTCAGTTGACCCACTCAATAACTGTTTGTTTGCACAGATTTCCCAGTACAAGTGCAACAAGCTGAACCCTGGATCTGAGCAGATGTGTTTGGAGTAGGCTCTCTCTCCTCGCTTCCTTCCCATCAAGGTGTATTGTTGCGTCTTTTGAGAGCTCCAGCTCTCACCAGCGTGACTCATTCAGGCAAAAAATTTCCGTGCTGTTTTCAGGGACCCTCGAGAGCTTCCAGGTGTGCTTCTCTCTTCTGTGGCTGTATGCTGAGCCTTCAACTAACCCCAAACTTCCCCCTATGAGCTCTCCTCGTTTTTCAACCTAACATATCTGCGCACGAGAAGATAGCAGTGTAGGGGGGTGCTGGAAGGTGCGCCGCTGCTCCCTGAGGCCAGAATCATCCCAGGGCATCCCACAGATGCTGCTAGGTTCCAGCTAAGCCCTTGTGGAAGGGCAGAGCCTCACAAGCAACATTGTTTCATGGACTCCATTTTCAGACGGAAGATTTGCACAAACACAGCACTTCTCCGTGTGGAAACCAGAGGTCGTGCAGCTCGTAAGTTTGTCTGGCGTACAGCTTGCACTGTTTGTACCTCGTGTCCTCTGCCCAAGAGCAGCAAAGTGCTGTGTAAATGTCACGGATTGAGACTCGTCAGGCAAACACCCTCATTGACGCAGAGACAAAAGCGCACGGAAAAAAATCGTCGCCAGTAGTAAAAGTGAGGGGATGTCTCCGGATGTTTGAAAAATGTGGGCAATAGGGTGTGGAGCTGGGACCCATCCTGCAAAACAAAGCAACAACGGCAAGATACGGAGCACGCGATGCTGCTGCCTGAAATCAAAGTCAGCTCGAGGTTAGCTAAAAATACACCAGGCACGTTCTGGGGGAATGTGGGTGCCAAGACCTACTAAGCTATTAAAAGTTCTGGAGCTTTAAAATCCTTTCTTCCATTGATGTATCACATGAATCACAAATACCCTCAAACGAGCCATTTGCGCGTCTCCCTCCAGACGGAGCTGACAGGGGGATAAAGCAAACGCATGCAAATATTATTTCAGGGCAAGCTGAGATTGGATGGGGTGACAGAGAAAAGTTAAACATAGCAGCATATTTATTTCTGCATATTTTTGTCAGCTTGCTGCTGGCAGCGAGAGACGAAACTTCAGCAGAGCCCGACCCCGCAGAGCCGCGCAGTCACCATCTGCGTGTGGCTTTTTGGGGAACGGGGCTGCTCGGAAAGGTGGGATCGCATCGACCCTCGATTCCTGAGCACCCTCACATTTAGTGCCGCAATCCTTGCCAGCTTTTTTTCTCTCTTCCTCACCAAACCTACAGCCAATTTTGGGGCTCCTTCATTCCCTCCCTCCCCCCCAAATCAGACCGGCGGGTCCGTTTGCTTTTGTCTCCCGTTAATTGCTCGCTACTTTTCCCTGCCTGCTCCTCCCCCTTTTAAGGATAAATTTTAAAGCCGGAGCGGGGTGGAGAATGGCTGGGCCCGCTGTTAGTTTTGACATTCGCCCCGGTGACAGCTGGATCTTGCAAGGCTGGGGCCGTTCGCACACAAAGCCTATTAGCTGCGCCCACTCACTTAATGAGCCCTGAAGTCTGGAAGGAAAATTTCCTCCCCGAAGTGTGGCAGAGCCCTTTGTCATTGTAAACAGGCGCTGCTCGCCGGGCGCTGCCGTGCCTTTCTCCTTCCTGCCACCGCGGCTCTTCTATTTACTCAGCAAACAAAAGCGAGGCCGTGTCAGCATGCGGGGATGGAAATGCATCCAGCGCCTGGGGCTGCATGCATGCACGCACACGCGTGCCGCCAGCAGAAGCGGCCCCTCGGGCACTCAGGCTGCAGGGCCGGGCGTATCCATGGGAGCTGCGCCCTATAGGAACCGCATCCTATAGAAAGTGCTCCCTATAGGGACTGTGCTCTGTATCTCACTGGTGACAGGTGACAGGATGAGGGGAAATGGCCTCAAGTTGAGCTGGGGGAGGTTTATTTGGATATCAGGAAGAAGTTCTTTACAGAAGGGGTTGTTAAAGCACTGGAAAAGGCTCCCAGGGGAGGTGGTTGAGTCACCATCCCTGCATGTGTTTAAAAACCGTTTGGATGTGGTGCTCAGGGATTTAGAGGAGGGTGGTTAGGGTAGCATGGTTATGTTGTGGTTGGACTTGATGATCTTTAAGGTCCTTTCCAACCTGAGCGATTCTATGATTCTACAGAAAACATTCTCCTATAGGAACTGCACCCTGTAGGAGCTGTGCTTTATAGGAAATATGCCCTATAGGAACTACTTCATATAGGAACCATGCCCTATAGAAACTGTGCCCTGTAGGAACCATATGCCCTATAGTAATTGCTTCCTGTAGGATCTGCTGATGATAAAGGGCCTGAAGCATCTCCCCTATGAGGAAAGGCTGAGTAACCTGGGTCTGTTCAGCCTTGAGAAAAGAAGACTTATAGGTGATCTTATTAATGTTTATAAATATCTTAAGTGTGGGAGTCAAAGGGTCATGGCCAATTCCTTTTCAGCCTTCTGTAGGGACGAGACAAGGGAAAACACAGCAACAGCATCTCCTTCTGCCTCTGCCAGGCTTGCAGCCTGCCTGGGTTGCTCTGTAAGCCTCAACATGCCTCATTTACAGTTGGAGTCCCTTACAGAACAACACCAGAAGTGCCCACCAACCATTTCACAAACGTTGCAAGCTTTCAAGCACCCCTTCCTCGTCCTCTTTGCTTGTTCTCCAGGGATTTGCTCTCTGCTTTGTATATTACGTATTTCAGTGCTTGCTTGCTGTCGGTAACTAAGGCTGTTTGGTAAAAACTGAGACATTTTCTAAATGTAAGTCAGGCAAAAAATTACCTTTTTTTGTGTGTGTGCGCTTTGCAATTATCACAGCAAAGTGATTCCTTTCTTCCCTCCATAGTAATTTCTTTTTTTTCCTTTTAAACAGAGAAACTAAAGTGCTACTTCAAGAACACCGGGTTAATGCTGTTCTTGTTTCCCCTGTGAAGTTAAGCTGGCATCGTGACTGAAGTGTTTGTCTTCAGTTCATCCTATTGCTGGTGGGTACGTCCCACTTTGGGAAGACAACAGGGAGCATTCACAAGCAAGAAGGTCGCATGCTCCAAATGGACTGGTTAGTAACAAACAGAAGGAAAAGACCTATCTTTCTCTCGTGTTTTCAACTTCCTTTTGCCAGTGCTTCTAAAGAGCCTTTCCTTTCTTGCTTCATAAAAGTGATTGTCTCAGGAAATACGTGGTGGCTTTTGTCACCAACCTGAGCACCCCCTGCTTGCTCCTCTGGATCCTGCTGCTGACAGTACAGACCAAGGTGGGGAACAAGAGCCTTTCTCCATCACTGCGGCCTCTTCGTCTCAGTGTCCTTCTAATATCCACTAATCCACTATTCTCATTTGTAGGCTCTGTTTTAATTCACCACTGTGCACACGCCTGACATTAAGTTGGCAAGCTCGTGCCTGTGTAAAAGCTGTATGTTCCAACCAGGCAAAGTGCTGCAGGAGTGCCTGTGAGGGCAGAGGGTGAGAGGGGATTTGCATGCTGCAGATGGAGCTAATCCCTTTTCTATGGCCAGGCTTGCAGGCAGCTGCCCCAGGAGCAGGCTGTGCATCCTCTCTCTTTTTAGGGGCTCTGGAACAGAGTGTGTGGTGGGTCAGGCTGGGGGCAACAACCTGGTGTGCGCAGAGCTCTGGCACTTTGCTGTCACACAGCCCCACCTGGGTAGGGTCACAGGTGACATCCACATGGGCTCAGAGCTGCTTCTGCAGCTCCTCTACCTTCGCTTGCCTCCAGTTCAGTCAGGGTTGCTGCTGGGGAACGTGGCCGGGCATAAGCAAACCATAAGCACCTCCCTGTGGCACCCAACCAGCTTCTGAAAATTGCAGTTGCTGCTGCTGGTGCTGTACAATGAGAGTGCTGTGAGAACCTGAGCACGTGTTTCTGCTCCTCTGCCCTGCAGAGCCCTCAAATAGCTGATGTAGACTGAGGGTTAGGTTTCATTGCAGCTCAGCTAATGCTGAGCAAGCTGCAGAAGTTGCTGTGTGTCCAAGCAGCTGACGGGAGATGTTTGGAGCCCCTGGATGAAGCTGTGGTTTTCAAAGCCAACTGCAGGACATAGATTCTCAGCACTTACCAAAATGAATTGGAGTGTTAAATAAAAGATCCAGTTGGCTTGGCCATGTGAACGAAATTCTGGTGAACATCCCTTTGCCATTAGATGCATTAATTTTATCATCTGGCCTGAATTTGGGAAACTCAACTGCCAAAGCATTTGGTTGTGAGTTTAATGATTCATTTGCAGGGGCAAGGATGGGTTTCCCATGCTCCTGTGATTATTTTGTCAGCCCCATGCAATGAGAAACTTCTAGGTAGTTGTGATGAGTGACTTGGAAAGTGACAGGGAGGTTTTAGGTCATTTCTAGCTCTAGTGTGTTTCTGCATTTACCTGCCCAGATGCTTATGGGTTCAAAGGAGCCAGGGGTCCAGTTTCTCTCCCATGGAGGAGGGAACATCTGGGTCACGTATTTCTGGTCCACAAATGCTTCCCTTAATAATTACAAAGTAATTAAATTCCTATAAGAGATGTCCCACCAACTTTACAGCCATGGCCCATCTGCATGTCTGCCTTCTCCTGGTGGGCTCATGGGGGCCATGCAGAAATGAAGGCTCCCACCAAGCCAGGGAGAAAATAGAGTTGGGTTGCATTTGAAATAAGGCTCGTGCAAAAAACATTTGCATAATAGCATGTAAAAAAATGTGACACGGAACTAAATATAGTGCGGTGCTGTTTTGCCAACCTCTGGTTAATCAAAGTCAACTGCATTATAATGTAGCGTGTGTTGTCTCACTGCCTATCAAATTTCCATTCTTCCAAGCCATTTCTGTGTTTGTGAAACGTGGCTCTGCAAACATCAGACAACAAAATCCCAGTGGTGCCACCCCTTGAATCCCTTGCTTTTCTCCCGATTAAAAAAGAATAGTAGGAAAAAGTTTTAATTCTTCAAGTGTCATCATGTCTTTGGAGCAAACCGTGCTGAAAGGGCTGGGAAACACCCATTGCCAACACACTGGAGAAGGATGGATTTGTTTGCCTTGTCTGGAGCAGATATAGATGTAGAAATATTTACTTTCATCAAAAACCCAATTTCTGTAGAAAGAAAGGAAGTGTTCAAGTACAGCTTGTCATCCTGCTCTATTTAATCAGAAATACTTTGAGTCTATAAGTGGAGTGTTAGTGTCTGAGCATCAGCTGGTCCTACAGGAAAACCAGAAAAGAAAGACACTCCAATATTTTCCTTGATTGTTTTTTTCAGATATTTGTCCTCTAAATCTCAGATCTTCCCATTTTCTCCTCCTTCCTACTGAGAGACACGATCTCTGCCTGCCACGTTCTCCCCATGGCCCCAGCACAATATCACATGTATTTCTACATAATCTTGATGCCAAACAGAGGGGTGACGCTGCCAGTGGGACACGGGACTCTCACCCCCACAAACCTCATTGTCCTCCATGAGCCCCAAACTCTTCTCAGTGCCCACAGTGGGGCTCTGTGATGTCAGGTCCAATACAAACATGTTGGTGCATCGACCTCACGGGGCTGCAGGGCAGGAGCCCCCATGGGATGCACTCCTGCACGGCTCTGTTAATAGGTTAATGAGCCCATCGTCTGGCTGAGCTGGAGTGCCTGGCTTTCCAAGATAAAACTATCCAGCCACGTTGGGAGGTTGGGCCTCTTTATGACTGAACGCCATTCATCCTGAGTACACAAGAGCTCGCAAATTTAATAAGCAGAATCCATTTCAGCCCCGTGGCCTGCCATGGCAACAGGAGAGAGGGGCTCCAGCCTCCGCTGCTCAGGCATCATTATCTCCAGGGCCATCTGCTCCAGAGAAGCACAATCCCAAACTCATTTAAATAGAGCCAGCCTGAAATATGTGACGATTTTTCCCAGTCCCCCCCCCTCTTCCCGCACAGCTACACCTCCATGCACAAGCAGGAGATGTAATATTCAAAGGGTGAGGAGAGGGTATGGGAGATAAGATGATAGTGATAATGAACTGAGGGAAGGCAGCCGGGGAGGGAGGAACTTTCCTCCTTTGGCTGCTGTTCCCAAAGAAAGCAAAAGGTTGCAATAAATTATAAATGTATTTTTCAAATCATCTTCTTGGATGAAGTATTTGATAAACAATGATTCATCGCCCTCCCCAGAACACGGCCTCGCTGGAACAATTAAGTGGTGAAGAAGACTTGCCCAGCTCATTCATTTATTTCCCTGCTTTCTGAGTGATGATGCACGGTCCTCGTCATAAATGATACCATAAATTACCATGTCCCTAAATATGCTTGCTCCCTGCACATGGGAACATCTTGGAAAGGAGATGGGAGGAGTTAGAAAGAGAATTGGGTTTGATCCCACACACCTGGGATGGGGAGATGTGAGATATGTGGCCTCAAGTGCATCCCCAAAAGGGACAGGGGAGGATGTGGGTTTTGACAGAAGGACATATACAAGAGCATGCAAAGTTGTACTGTTGTGCTTCTTCTGGACAAAGTCATTTGCAGTGCATTTGTTTTATTTCAGACGTGTCCATGCTTGCAGGGAGCTGTTAGGAGCTGCCCAAGGCAGGGGCAATGGGGATGCTGATAAGTGGCTGGATGAGCCGTTGTCCTGCAGTGTAAATCCTGAGAACTCTTAGGCTGTAAGTGGGAAGAGATGGAGCTCCCAGGGAGTTGTTTCAGCAGCACCCAGGCTGTGAGGGCATTCCTGTGTTCGGCCCCTCCGCAGCTGATGGAGAGGACATTACTGCAGGAATTTCTGAAGGATGCCCTTTTGCATTGCTTTCCTGTCTGGGTATTCTGACCTCTGCTTGCTGGGTCACAGGAGCAAATCCATCATGGGGTGAATGATGAGTTTTCTTTCCTGAAGTGGAGCCATTGCCTAAGCATGTACTAAGCATCCCTGTCCCTCCTGAGTATCTCTGTCGCTCCTGAGCATCCCTGACCCTTCTGAGAGTCAGAAATACTTCTGCAAAAAGCTTTTATGTCAGCATCCATACAGTGTGTATCAACCACCCCGTGTGACCGTGAGCGTGTGTGCACAGGGGTGTCAAGGCTGCGGATGCAAATGGGTGAGGTGGGATTGGATGAGATGGAATGGGATGGGATGAGATGCAATGGGAAGCCACGGCCCCTTTAGCTGCTGGGGCTGGCATGCAGTGTGATGTACGCTGTTGCCAGCTCCCCACTCATGCATATGCAGTGTTGGGGTCTCTTTTGCCTGCAGCTCGTACCTGCCAAGATCCCTGGCTCCAATCTGTGACATGGAGTGTGCACATACATCACAGGCAGCGAGGCTGCGGAGCGTTGACGAGATCAAATGAAAGTGTAGAAATGCGGCTGGGAGGCAAAATGAAATCATATATATTCATTACATTCATTTAGTGATGTTAAGCCTTCCGGTGCCCGTAACACTCTGGACGTGCTGTCACCATTCACCTAGAGAGAAAGCAGCCACCTCTGCAGACAGCGTGGAAGATGGCCAGAGCCTGGGCGCAGCTTAGGAGGGGATGTGGTGGATGCTGGCACTGAACACTCATCTCTGCTGTAGCCCCAGAATGGAGTTGTACACCCTGGAAAGTGGGCAGAATTCCCTCGTTGATTGAATCCTGAGGTATGCCAGCGGCGATTGCTTGGATGAGGAATTCAGGGTTGCTGCTGGTGCATGCCTCTGGGCAAGGCAATTGCAAATACACAAGAAGTTCTAGTGACCAAGGCATGCAATGTCCCCACCTGGAGGCTGAAGGTGTGCAGGTCACTTGCTTGCATGGATATCCTACTGAAGTGTCCACTAGCCCAAGCTGTCAACTCTTTGATCAGGAATGCAAACTCAGCAAACCCCAGGTGATAATCGTAGAATCATTGAATCATTAAGGTTGGGAAAGACCTGTAAGGTCACCAAGTCCAACCATGGAACCATCAAATCATATGACATTAACTTTTAGGAAAAGCCTCTGAAGCTCTGGAACGTTTTTTGGTTGATGAATCGTGAGATTTACCACAAAATCTATAATAACGTGGGGTTGTTTTTTCTGTAGCTCCATTAGAGATGATAAAATGCCAAGTTTTATGAATAAGTTTCAGGGTATTTGTAGAAGTGCTTAAATATATTAAATCTGCAGAACAGCTGAACATTTCCTAAGGACTGCTTTGATGCAACTTTCTCAGCCTTTTATCTTTCTGTTATCACATGAGGAGCTGAACCTGAGGAGGCCTTGTATTTCATGATCCTGTTGGAGATTTGGCCTGTACACGGACTCAATAAAAACCTTCAAAAGACACAAGTTCAGCTCCTGTTTCCTCATCTGGAGGAAAAAATAAAGGATTTCCTCTGAAGAAATTTCAGCTCCTTTTATCTCCTTATGTCGATCCTTGTCAGAAATGCCTCCAAATGGAGATGTATATTAATGTGAGGTGCCCAATCCAGAGGAAAGGACAACCAGATGTCCTCGCCACATGGACTGATGCTGCACACTAAATCTGATCCTCTGTGAGCTCTCAGCCCACAGTATCAGGGACTCCTGTCCACCACCTAGCTTTTACTCTTGCCTTAAGCACAAGCATTCAATTATTTAGCAAGGAAAATGGGCTCTTGTAACTAATAAAATACCTGATTCAGCCCCTTAATCCCATTCTAACATCTTTAAACCAGTGCCAACATAGGTGAGACTGCTGGGATAGGAAAGCTAAATATTGCTTTCTGCCTCGTGGCTTGCTTTCAAAAGTACATTTCATTCCATCTCTGTTGTTCAGAATTAATGTTGCAGAGAGCTTTTCTAGGAAAGCATGGCAGATGCCCAGCTCCAGCAGGAACGAGCCTACCACTGTGCGGATATGTTGGAACATGGCATCCATCCTGGGTGGAGATGGCTGGGCTTGTTTTTGAAATGCTTGGCTGTGAGCAACATGAGAAAACCAACTCATGGGTCAAAGCTCTCGCAGCAAACTGCGCTGCTGCCTTATTTTTCAGGTTTTAAAAGAGAAAGCCCAGCAGGTGGGAAGGAAGAGATTGAACAGGGCACTTTATCATTCTTCCAGAAGCAAATTCTTGGCCACAATCTTTCCAGCTCCTGGTGCGGTGGCCTAACGTAACTAGACAGCACAGACTGAAATCTTTCCTGCATAATTGTGTGCTTCACTGGCCTGACACCGGGAATGAATTTAGCTCACCCGAGGCTCAGCTGGAGATGGGGTGGCTTTCGAGCAGCTTACGCTCCATCCCAGCGCATCACCCGGCATTGATTGATCGCCTTTTCTGCAGGCTCTGACAAGAGAGGTATGAAATTATCATTTAAGAAGCCCCTCGGAAATGCTTTAAGTCATTTTCTGGTCAGATTTACACCATATTGAGAGGAGTGGGGCAACAAGCATCTCCTCCCGTGTCCCCTTGTCAAATTCTGCAGCTGATGGAGCTGGCTGGGCTGAACGGAGGGCAGGGAGGGGAGTGCTGATGGGGAAGGCAAGGTCACACCTGGGACACTGGTGGGCACCAGGAATCCAGCTTGGTTCTGAGGCCCATCAGCTCACAGTTTTGATGAAGAGTCAAAAAGAAGCAGGGCGTTTGACATTTTCAGATAGAATATGATAATGTAGTGCTTGTGCTAGGGGAGAGTTGTAAAGTGCAGGGAAATTTGGGAGAGAGTACAGTTATAAACTTATGTATGGTGCCTATTTCACACACAGCTTCACTTCCTTGCAAATTTCCTATTTTAATTTTCTTCAGTGGGTTTCTGCAGGGATATTTTTGTGCCTACCTCTCCTCAAATGCTCCATGTGTAGCAGCTGCCGTGGCCACACTGCCAGCCCAGCTCTCATGGGATGTGCACAGGGCTCATGCCAGGACTCTGTTGGCCAACAAGGGGCTGTCATCACAGCGGGACATCACCAGGTAATGTGCTGCTGAGTCCAAGGGACTCCAACACACAGCCTGGAGTCTTTAATCATAGAATCTTAGCATCATAGATTCACAGAATCATAGAATTGTGGACTCATACAATCATAGAGTAGTTGGGTTGGAAGGGATTTTAAAGATCACCCAGTTCCAACCTCCTGCCATGGACAGGGCTGCCACCCACCAGATCATGCTGCCCGGTGCCCCATCCAACCTGGTGATCATTTATCACCCGACCAGCTGAACTCTCTCCAAATCACACAGAAAAGCAAGCACTATGGTTTTTAACCTAGCGCTAATGGCAGCTCGCTTGTGCTAATCAAAAGGGAGCCATCAGTTTGGAAATGTCCCTTCCTAATTTAATTCAGGGACTTCAAAATAAATTCCTTCAGATGCAGGTGCCTTGAGAACAGCAGTTTTTTAACTCATTTGAAGTAGTGAATTCCTCTCACTGGACTTAATTAGAGACAGGTATTAAAACAAATCGAGGGAGATCTTAGAAGAAAAGTGGTTTTATTAGGAAAGAACTGTAGGGCTTTTTAATTAACACCAGAACAGCCGTCCTTAAACTGTTTCTCTCTTCTGAGCAGATTATCTCAGTGAAGGCTCAGAGGCCATGTGCAGCATGGAACAAGTTCTGCTCAGTGCTCCCTCAGATTGCAGCATCCTTCTGTTTTCCTACAATGTAGACTCATCCTGGTTGTTTCTGAGCGAATTGCTTTTTTGTTCGCGTTGCATATTCCCTAAACAGTCATATTAGTGGTGACAGCATGTCATCTTGATGGTGTTATGACAGTATGACGCCAAACTGGTATTAACATAACATTTCCTTCTAAATCTTGTCTGAAAACATATTGTTCTCCCTTGCCAGCACTTCTCTGTTTCTCTCACCCTTTACCATGGGTGCTGGTTTGTTGCCTTTTTTGTTTCATCTCCCTTGTTGGATGGGGTTGATAAGCAGCCTCTGCAGAAGCATTTTGCTGGTTGTTGAGGGGATGAGACTGAGGCACAGAAGCACAAACCCATTCCCCCAACATCATCCAAAGCTTTGTGGAGAGGAAGCCCCACACTCACATTTCCTTGGCTATCATCCTCCTTCCTCTTCTGATTTGCCTTGCTCAGATTTATGAAGTTCATATTTATGGAGCTTGGGTTGAAAGATGCACATTGCTATCTGGGAGTTATTTGTGTTTCTCCCATATTTTCTTTTACAGCTTCAGTTTAAAGGTGGATGCTGATATCCCCCAAATCACAGAACCATAGAATGATTAAGGTTGGAAAAGACCTCTAATTGCAACCATCAACCCATCACCACTGCATCCACTAAACCATGTCCCCCTACATGGTGAAGCCAGTCCTGAATTCAGAAAGCTGTGAAGTGGGAAGAGCTGTAACTGGGGGTTGAGAGGCTTCTGCGCAGGAGGGAGATGAGCACACACTCCAGCTTGTTTGACTGCACTGTCTGCCTGATGTCGTGCAGAGGTTGAGCAGGTTTGACATGCACGTCAGAATTGTTTGCTAAGTAAGGGACTTTTTTTTTTTTAATGAAGGAAAAATGGATCTGGTTTGCCTAAGAAGAGATTTTCAAGTTAAAAATGAGCAACAGGAGAGAAGGAATCACACAGCAAGATGTGCACTCTTGGGAAAAGCCTTTCGCCTCCCCAGTGGGACAAACACACTCCTGCCCAGGTTGGCTTAGGTGGTGCCTGGCTGCAGCATTTTCCTGCCAAATTCTTGCTCAGGTTTAAATTTTGCCTGTTTGTTTTCCCCTCTCTTCCTCCGCTCCTGACTTGACAAGCGCATCTTTTAGCGGAGTATTAATTACCATCGCAGTGCTGGGACTTGTAATTATCCCTCCCTGGTGCTTTACAGACTTCCCAGCACAGCTCGCAATGAGGGCAGGGTGAAATGACTCAGCTGGCAAAGGGCTCGTGGTGGTAGTCCAGGGCTGTGGTAACTGTCCTGTGCCAGGGAGTGTGGAGAGGGGGGAAGAGGAAGGAGAAGCCTGTCTCTTTGGAGTAGATGAGGACTTGGAGAATATGGCTTGTGGCCTTTAACCAAGGTGCTTTCTTCCCAGAGTTTATAAGGAAAATAGAAGTAACCTTGGGACATCGCCAGGAGATGGGGAAGTTCAGGAGGCCTATGAGGATGATGATGATGTTTGCTAGTTTTAGGAAACTCCTCTGTATCATCTCTGTAGATGAGAAGAATCCCAACAGAGGCCCACAGAGGGAGATTCGAGGCTGTGGCTGCACTGTATGTTCCTTTGTGCTGTATGGGGCAACACAGTGGGTTTGCTGCTGTAAGGGGGTCACCAACGTTTCCTATCAGGGATTGACCAGCTGTGGTTGAAGCAGCTTTCCTTTACTTATCTCACAGTGATTTGCTGCCTTATTTGGTCCTGAGTTCCAGGTTCTGTAAAAGTGATTCATACTCATTTAAAGCACTGCGTCTCGCCAAGCATTTTAAATGCAATATTCTGCATTTAGCCCTGCAGCCTCACTACCAGCAGGCACCTCCTGGTGTTGTAGCAAAACCTTGCTCTGCTTCTATGCCAGAAATGCAATGTGACTGCACAGCCAGGGCTGCTTCTTTGGGACCCTCACCTCACCTGTGCTGCCCATCTGATGTCACCTGGAGATCCAGCAATTCCCAGGGCCAACCCAGGGCAGAGGAACCGCAGGATACAGAGCCAAAGTGCAGCACTGCCACCACTGCCAGAAACCCACAGCTTTTGGCCATGCTAGGAGAAAAAAAAAAAAAAAAAGCACAAAATACTCTGGTTAAAATGGTGAATTTTTCTCCAGCAAAGTGACAAACATTGCTAGTGAAAACTGCCTTTCATTAGAGCAAAGAGGGGCAAGGGAGATAAAAATGAAATAGGCCGTGCTTTTCTTCCATTTATGTCCTCTTTGCAAACCTTGATGGTTTTTTTTTTCGTTGTTTGCTTGCTTTATTTTTTCCCTTTAGATCCCTCCAGCAATGAGAAATCTTACTACAATTTATTGTGCATTTGACTAGGAATTTAGGGATCTCAAATCACAGCCCAGTCTGGCAAGAAATGCTGATAGGTGTAATAAGAGGCAGGGAATGCTCTGAGCAGATTTTACTCTAAATAGAATAGCCAAGTGACAGAGGGAAAGTGGGTGAGGAGATTTTCCCGTGGTCACCCTCAGAAATCAGTGGCAAAAGTGGGAATCAAATCCAGATCTCTGCCTCCAAAGCCATTGAACAACTGTCCTCCTGGGGAAGACAAGGAGTAAATGTAGCAATGTGGCTGTGATACTGAATTCCCAAACTGGAAGCCAGCACCGTGCCCTTCCTGCTGCTCTGCCTTGTGCCCGGAGCTCTGACAAACTGCATGTGGAATTAGGCAGAGCTCATTTGCCCAGCACTAATGGGAGCAGTTCATAATATGCCCACCACGTTGGCCATCATCCCTGCCCTGAGAAACCTCATCCTCACATACAGCAATGCATCTCTGCCTCTGCAACAAGGGAACTCAAGCATCCTCTTTGCTACAGTGGAGCCACCCGGGTTTTTGGGACTCTGGACTAAAGAACAGGATGACAGCTGTCAGCTCTGCCAGCTGCTTTGTGCAACACTGGCCAAATCATTTGGCACTTTGAGGAGGGTAGAAGAAGACCCAGTTTGGTAGTTTCCAAGTGTGAGTAACTCCAGCTCGCTCTGCTTGCAGCTGTACAACAGCCACAGCACCAAAGCAACATGCTGGGAGCACCAGCTTTGGGGCAACCCTGGCTAGCAGGCACTCTGCACTACACGATGCAGATACAGCCCCAAACCACCACATGCCTCAGTTTCCCCATCTGTTCAATGAGGCTTATTGTCCCATTTGTTCTGTGTGGTTGGCGTTGCACTGCCATGCAGAACCTGACAGAAAGGAGCTCAGCAGTTGGGTGAACATCATTCCGGAGGTCAGGCAGTTCAATCCCAGTGGCTCTGCTTCTTTCAGGCACACACCTGCCCACCTCTGCACGCTGCAGCTGGGTTACAAACTGGCTCACCCACCCACCCACCCACCATCTCATCCACAGGCAGATTGCTCAGGGCGCAGGAAATCTCCTGGAAAGAGTGAACCTTGTCAGCAAAAATGCAAATATTTGGAGACAAAGTGTTCATTACGGCAGAACTTGATTTCAGGGTCAACCCTTTTTGCAGCAAATTGTTAGCCAGCTAAAACGTTTATTGTCACCACACTCTGGCAGTTTTGACAGTAGCTATCAAGTTGAGCTTGACAATATCTGCATACCACAGCCATCAGTGAGGCGGTGGAGGCAGTGACTGCAGGCAGAAGGAAACAGTCACCAAACAACTGGAGCAGTCCCCGTCTTTGTGACACTTTGGGCTTTTGTGGACTAGGGGAACAGTGCCCAGTGATGGAGGTGTGCAGCTCAGGCTGTTGGTAATACAGGGATGGGGTGAATTGGCAATTTTTATTTTTATTTTTTTTCAGATGCAAAACTACATACACTGAGCAATTGAATCCCCCCCAGTCTGGCAGTGCATCAGCAGGAATCAGACCGCAAAAGGACAGAATTTCTTTTGGTCTTTTTCCATGGGAGACACATGGCTTCCCTGGACGCACAGCAGGGAAACATTCAGGCGTTGGTAGAGTTTCTGTGATTTCTCCCTATTCCCATTTATACTCTTTATCTCCAGCGTTTAATTCTCCTCCTATTGAGGAGCACAACGCTGGCAAGCCCAGAGGCAAATGGCTGAGGTCCCATTGCTTGGTGGTGGCTCAGAGGCCAGGGGATGGAGGGAGCTGGGGCCAGACCTGCCTCGCTGGGAAGGGGAAGCAAAAAGGAGGCAGCAGATGGAGTTTGGGGGAATATAAGGATGAGGATGAAGTGTCTGGAAAAAAACAAGCAACCAACAACCAAAACAACTGAAACAACACCAAAAGGGAGTCAAAAAGGCAGCTACAGTCACAAGACCTGTGTATAATATTGTAGGGTTGCTCTACTAGACAGAAGAGAGCATCTTCCAGCTCAGGGATGAACTAACTAAACTAAAAGCTGCTGTGCTTTTCTGTCCTCTGAATCTCTGCCTTTTCCCCCAGCTAATGCATGGGGAAGGTGGGCTATTCTGGATTCACTGTGAATTGGTTTCATTTCCTTGCTTGCTGGAGCTGGGTAAGGGCTATTTCATCTCAACAGGCTTCTCCCAGCACACCTTAATTTGAGATCTCCTGCATGCAGGAAGCAATGGAGTTAAGTGATCTTGCTGAATCCCGACCGCTGCAGCTGCAGGAGAACAAGGAAGGAAAAGAAGAGAGGGGAGGAGGAAGAGGCACTTTGCAGTCTCCCATTAAAGCCCCAAGAGGCTGAAGATGAGAGAGTGCAAGTTTCAAATTGCCAGAATGTAATTCTGAAAGTCATTTTCCAAGCGCGGTGCTCTCCGCAATGTCACCTCTCATCTTCCAAGGTGGGGATAGAAGAAACAAAAAAGCACAGAATATTCTGCACAAAGACAGAGCTGCTAATACAAAGACAGAAGAGGTGTCAGTCCCCAAACAGGCTGTCTGGCACCACCTTCTTCTGGGAGATCTGTGCAGCTCGGGTGCACCTGTACTGGGGAGCCATCAGCTCCTTTCCCAGGCCGTATCCAACCTGGGTGAGCGCTCTGGCTGAGCTGAGGATGGCTTTTTCCAGCTCTTCTAAGAGCAAGAATATCAAAGAAGTCTGCATATTCAACAGTTACAGTTTACATTTGAATGAAACTCCTGACCTTCAATTCAATACAGTGATTATGTTAATGATTAATACTATTATTAATTTCTTAGCCTTCTCTAGCAAAAGACCGTGATGGATGTGCAGGAGAAAAGGTGCACTTAGATATTCACCCCCCTCTGCCCAACCCAACAAAGCCATCCCTCCCCGCTCCCCCTTCCAGCTCTTTGCCTTCAAAGAAATCTGAATTAAGGAGTTTAGATGCATTCAACAAATTGTTCAGCCCAGGATTTCGTACCAAAGAGCGAATTAGCCTCTTGTTCTACATTCTTTGCTGACCTTTATTCCAGCTGCACCCCCTCTTATGTTTATAAAATAAAAAATTACCCAAATATACAGGCATGCCCCGCTGAGATAGATTGCATTCAACACTCCTTCAGCTAATATCAGCTTTGTCCAGGGCTCCTTATTACTGGTGCCACCTGTCTCTCCAAGCGCAGGCTTTGCCTCTTTCCCTTCCCCAAATTACTCGAGCTGAGGCTTGGGTGGGCTTGCCTTCTCCCTGCAAATGCACTTATTTACCCACACATGTCAGAGTGCTGAGTTTTCTTCCTGATAATCAGGCTTTTTGCCAGGCAATCCCTCCCCTCTCCCACTTTCAGAAATGGCACTTTCTCCTCTTAGCACGCCAGGGCTGGCCCACGGAAGGAGCTGCCCATGTTTTTATTGAGGATGATGAGCAGAGTGCAGCAGGCCACTCCACCTACAGAAGGCACTTTGCCCTCTGAGGCAGCAGAGTAACAAAGTTCAGTGTTGTCATCCACTGTGATCACAATCCTGGTTAATTTTCCTTTTATTATATTATTATTATTGGATAACTATATTTATGGGTGTTTGTTTTGTTTTTTGGTTTTTGGGTTTTTTTTTTTTTTTCCATCAGGGATGTCAGTAAATGTTCCTGGCTGGCCTGTAGCCAATTTTCTCCAGCTGGGATCAGTTCAGTCCAATGTTGCCATCTGTCCTTGGAGGCAG
This sequence comes from Tympanuchus pallidicinctus, assembly GCF_026119805.1. Lineage (NCBI taxonomy): Eukaryota > Metazoa > Chordata > Aves > Galliformes > Phasianidae > Tympanuchus > Tympanuchus pallidicinctus. The sequence continues at coordinate 4,756,337 of NW_026294722.1, forward strand.
AGGGGTGTCCTTTTCCATTTCGGATCTCTCCCAGAAGCAATTCCATCCTCCCTCCCCCCCCCTCCCCCCAGCTTTGACCAAAGCATCCAGAAAGCTGTGTGTAGCCATCATGGGACTCATGCACTCCCAAACAGACTAAGGCATACAAGAGGTTCAGCTGCCTGGGACGTGGCTGTGGTCATGGTCAATCTGCTCACCTCCAGGGTGACCTGGAGGAGATTTCACTTTCCAAACACAGATGAGATCTCTTGGGATCTCTATGTCATAAACATAGAGAACTGGATGGGATCCTTTGGGAACGGCCTGAAGGGGTGCAGGCGATTACACTCCTTCGCTGAGTTATTACGCATATCATCACATCTCCTTCTCCTAATTAAAAGCACAAACAACGAACGGCTCCCCTTCCCCAGCTTCTCCCCCTTTACCCTTTGCACAGCCGGGAGGGGTGGGCGGGGATGGGGTGGAGGGAGTGTGGGGGGGGGGGGGGGGGGATGGGGGAGTAGGGGGGACGAGGGGGGAGAGGCAGATCCATTGTACGGGGCCCCGCGGCGCCCGCCCCGCGGATTGGCCGCCGATTGCGCTGCAGTGATTTTGCGGCGAGGTCCCATTGGCCGCCGGCACGGATAAGTTTTTGCTCCGGACGGCAACTTTTCTCAGGGATGGAGTAAATCCGGACCCCGCCGCTTCCCTTTCTCGCTTTCCCGGCGAAGTCAGACATCGCTCCACGGCAACGATGAAGCTCTGCGGGACTTTCCTCGGTTCGTAACCGTCCGCCGGTGGATGCAGGGGGGGGGAGGGTTGGGAGGAGTGAGCCTGGGGGGGGGGGGGAGGAGGTTCTAGGTTTCTCCTGTTTCCCCTCCGAAACACTCGAACAGCCTCATTCTGCCCAAGCCACGCCTCGGCAAAGGGGTTCGGTGAGCTGGGAGGGTGGCGGCCTCAAAAACTACCCTGCTGCCCTTGTTCTAGGGGGGCTTTCTCCCCCCTCTTCCCCCCCTCCCCCCCCCCCCCCCCCCGATGGCACAGCGGAAAGCCTGTTTCAGAGCGCGGCTTTCCTGTCCTTGAGTTTAGCGGATGAAGCCTTGGGCTCCTTCCCCGTTCGTTTTGCGTCGGGCTCAACCCCGAAGGGCTGCGGGTGCGTGGGTTCATGTGCGGCCCCGGGGCTTTGTCCCGCTACCGCGTATTTCGGCTAATTACAAAGGATGAGGAGGGAAGGGGTGGGAGGATGAGGGGGAAAAAATCCTGTTGTCTTCCACTTCTGCTCAGATGTTTGGTTGTTGTTGTTGTTGGCTTTCCGTTTTGTTTGTTTGTTTTACGCTCTGCAGTGAAGGAGTGAGGGTGGGGTGTTACCAAATATGAAGTTGGTTGGTTGTGTTTCAGCGCCCGCATTAACCGAGGCACAAAGGGAAAGTTCTGGGATAACGCAGGTGCTCTCCACAAACGGCGGTGATTGCTCCGATTGTTGCTCGTTAGGGAAGTAAAAGGCTCTAGATGAGGGTCAAACAAAGGCATCGCCTCTTTGGGAAGGAGCCGACCAAACCGGGGAGAAGGGGCGCTCCCGAGAGCGAGCAAAGGGTTATTAAAAGTTTTTTTCTTTTTTTTTTTTGTGCCTGTGCATGTTGTTCCATCTGCCAGGGGCCTGTAGTGGGCAGGTTTCTTCGCAACCCTTCAGCTGTTCCATATACAATATTAATGCTGGCCATTTCTATTCGGCATACAACAGCACTAATTGTAGTCTGAGGCATTAAGGCAGCCAGCCCATCTGCATAGAAGCTTTCAGAAAGAAACAAGGAAAAAATCTTCCACCCCCAGCTGGTAACCGGAGAAGTTGGTGCCAATTACAAATGCATGAAGTTTGAGATCTAAATTACTTTGAAACAGTCTCAACGAAGCGAGCAAAATGCAGTGCAGTGTTTTTATGTGCGCACTTACACAAGCAGTTGCAGTTTTATTTTAAATAATCTGAAAGTTGAAATGCTCGATCTGAATACACGAGCATGGGAGAACAATAATAATAATAGAAAAAATGCTGTGGGGACAGCAGCGAGGGGAATCCACTTAAAAAGAAAAGAAAGCCAAAAACCCTTTTGGCGTTCATTTCTGCAGGCTACGTGCAGTCGGTTTCTCAGCGCGCTCGTCTCAAACAACGCTCTGGAGGCGAAAATATTTGAATATTTCATTTTATACCTTCCTGCCGCACGGCTCCCTTCAGGGATGCGGCGGCCGAGGAAAGCACAGTAATTATCTGCTGCCTTCCGACGGTGCGAAGTGACTCCGGAGGGCCGGGAGAGGCGCGCTGGGTCGGGGCGGCTCCAAGGGCCGGGACGGGCGGGGCGGGGGCGCCGGAGCTGTCCGTAGCCGTGGTGCTGATCCGACGCCCGGTGCGGCTCGGCCCGGTTGCAGCCCCACCGGACACCTCGCCTTCCCTCCGGTGGAAGGATGCTGGCAGGCTTGATTCCGAGGTGTTGGGTGATTTTTGAGGATCTTGGGAGCTGAGTGGTTTTTTGTTTGGTGGTGGTGGCTCATTGCGCTGCTTGGGTAGATTTTGAGAGGAGGGGAAGGTGAAGTCTGGCAAGTTTGGCTCCTCTTTTGTTTCCAAACACCCTCTAGTAACCCAGAACTTAGTAAAATGGTACCAAATCTGATAGCTTGATCTACCTTAGGACTCTTGTGTATATCCTGTCAATAAATGCAACACTAGCGGTAATAAAGTGTCTATGTATTAATACACAGGTATGTTTGCACATATGTTCATTTGTATGCATGTGTGGTGTGTACAGATTTATGTGGAAAGACAGAGAAGAAAACTCACACCCCCCCCTTCACCTACCAACCGATTTATTATGCTTTTGTTTCTCAAGTTTTAGAATTGCATCTCTAAATGAAATAGTAGTGGAGAGCATCAGACAGCACTGTGGGGAGAGGAGCTGAGCCCTCCTGTCCCTCCCTTTGATTCTATCATGGGTGCAGAACAATGGAGATGCAGTGTAGCACCAGGCCTGCTGCCTGCAGATAAGAGTTTAATAGAATTTCTGAATGCCAAAGGTTTAGGATGTAAAATATCTCTGTCTTCGTGGTGCGTCCAAAGTAGATAGAAAACAGCTTTTTAGGAGTACTCTCTGCCGAACACCTCCTTTATATTTATGGTTTTAGGAGCAAACCAGGCTTGCAAGTCATGGAAATGGGCATCATAAGAATTTCCAAAGCATCCTCTACAGTTTAAAATCACCAATATTCTTGTCACCCTCTTCTCAACAAAACCCCCAAAATGGGGGATTCAGTCAGTATCCTCACCCCGTTCTGTGGGTGGGACGGTGCTGCGTCTGGTGATCCTTTAAGTCCTCTGTGCCACGTAGGAATCTGGTAGAGTCTGTAAGGTGTGGGGCCAGGAGATGCAGCTCTGCCCAGTGTCGGGGCTCAGGCTGCCTGCAGGGAGGGCAGGACCGGCCCTCAGCAGCACGCTGTTTTCCCCCCCCCCCCCCCCCCGCCAGGCTCTGCCTTTGCTCTGTCTCATCTCTCTGTAGGCTCCTGGGGTTTCCGTCCATTTGTGAGCTCCCTCATGTTTTCGAAAATCTTCATTAAATTGACAGTCAAGTCTTAATCATCTCGGTGGTGCTGGGGATGGACTGGGGGGGTGGGGAAGGAGGGGGGGACAGGGAAAAAGCGCTGGGCAGGAAGGTGAGCCTCCTACTTCCCACACCTCAGGCGGGTGCAGCGTGCCTCTGTTTCTCCCTCTATTTCTGAAAAGTTGTGATCACAGCACTAATGCTCCCTGTAGCGTGCTGATGCCTTTCGGCTTGAGGTGGCGGTGGGGTGGGGGGAGGGAAGGGGGATGTCTGGTGCTGCTGGCATCCAGGTCCCCACCAAACAGAGGTGTTTGTGAAGGAAAATGGCTCGTGGACAAAACGCACACTTTTCTCACTTGGAAACAATTCCTGAACTGTTCTAGTCGCCGTTTGCTTTTGATAGTTTTTGTGTGTGTGTGTGTGTGCGCGTGTGTGCTCCATTCTTCCTGTCACAAAGTCCAAAGCGTAACTCCGCTCGAGATGTGATCTGTCCTTCCTGGGGCGAGGTGATGTCTGCTGGGAGTACGTTGTATCATTTATGTATTTATTTAAGAGGAGAAGAAAAAAAAAATATTTATATACCTTTTAAGCGCTTGCTTTTGAATATGTATATCAGCTAATAAGCAATACTTCCAGGTTCATAGAGGCGATAAATTTCCCAGTCTGTTCTTTATGGTGATAGGTCATCTTCCTAACCACCAATAAATATTGTAAAGTACTTTCGCTGGAGCTGTGCTAACCCAGGGCATCTGTCACTCGCTGCTTGCTGCTATTAGGAATTATTGGGCCGTACCATGCGTCAGGATGCGCGGGGGGGCAGGGGGGGGGAATGGCACGGCGCTTGTCGCGCTCGCCGTCCTTTTGTGTTGCTGCCATCAAAGGAGCCCCGAGCCTCGTGCATATTAATTATGAATCAGTTCAGGCAAAATCACTCACCTTCTGCTGGGTCTCGGGGAGGGAAGCGTGAGTGGAGAGGGGCTGGTGAGGCGAGGGGAGCCCCAACTCTCCGTGCGCTCAAGTCAGCAGCTCCATCTCTCTCTCTCTTTTTGATGCTATACTGTAAATTTATTTCACCTCAGAGAGTAAACAGATATATTGCAACCCCAAGGGTTCATGGGTAGCGTATTTACAAAGGGAAGGCGCAGCAAGCCCCCTCTGTGCCATTTCCATTAATGAGAGCGGTCATTAAGTAAATGAGACATTGCCTTTAGCAGGCTTAAGAGTTCACACACTAAGGAGTATCAGATATTTAATTGAAACCAACAACCCGTCTTACACGCGTGTTACTGGTGTAGGGAAGTGGGCTGCCCTCCAAGAACTCTCCCCCCACAACCTCCCCCATGCAAATTTCATGATTGGTTTCCGTGATGTCATTTTGCAAAGGGGCAGACAATAGCTGTGGGGAAAGGTAAGTCAATATTATGTTCTTTCGCTGACAAAGGCAGATAATGCTGGCTTTTTTTCTTTTCTTTTCCTCTTTTTTTTTTTCTTTTTTTTTTTCCTTTTTTTTTTTTTTTTTTTTTTTTTCCTCCCTTGGAATGAAGGAGAGAGGAAAGGCTTTTGGAGCACACAGTTGATGTAAACAGACGCAGGCGTTTAGAGCACGAAGGCTGGGTTGTTGTTTTGAAAACTGCACTGGAGAACCGAGGGGATTTTATGATGATCATCATGCTCCTAGGTCCATCTTTGCTCGTTCGCTCTCTCGCCGGCTGCGAGATGCTAGTGGACATGTTCTGCTTCTGACTGAAAAGAGGTTGAATAAGACGAGGAAGGAGGAGATATATATATATATAAAAAAAGGGCATAACATCGCCTTCAGCCGGGAAACTTTCTGAATATTTCTGGAAGAGGATAAGAGGATGCTTGCCGGGTTTACAGACCGACAGCTCGGCGGATGTTTATCCGGAGGGCAGCGCGCTCGGTGTTAGCAGAAGACGCTCCGGGCGCCGGGACGGGGCTCGCTCAGCCGCCGCGCTCCGCGGAGCTCTCTGAGGTGCTGATCGCGGCTCCGCGTTGCCCCGGGGGGCTCCCCGACCCCCTGCCGACCTCCTCCAACCCCGCTCCGGGGAGGCAGCGCGCTGCTCGCCGCCGGTACAGAGGGGTGCGTGAGTGTGTGTGTGTGTGTGTGTGTATGTGCGTGTATGTGTGTGTGCCGTGGGGGTTGCGCTTGCACGCTCGAGGCTCCTGCCCTGCGCTCGCTCTTGCCGCGAGCAGACTTTCTTTCTTTCTCTTATTACATCCCCTCCTTTTCCTCTCCCCCGATATTGACTACTTGAGACTTCTCTATTTATAGCAGCGAGGAACAAGGGAAGTGTGCCATGTTTGTGGATTTCTCGCTGTATGTTGACCACGGCAGAAATCTGCGGGTTCTTATTTTTAGCTGTCTTGGAAGAGGCTTTGCTTGGCTAATCTCTTTATCAATTTCAGCGAAGTTGTGGGGTTGGTTTTTCTTTGTTTGTTCGTTCCTTTTTTTAGTTGTTTCGAGGGTAATTTGCTTGGAGGGAGAAGGCAGAGGGTTGGTGCCTGAGGAAGCGCTGCTGCTGCAATCAACCACGGCAAGTTTGGTTGAGTTCAGGACGCAGTTTGCCAGCGGGCAGAGCCGACCCTCCTCGGGGAGGCGTCCCCCAGCGTTGCTCAGTAGCCCCCGGAGGCGACTTCCCCATGCAAAAGAAGCAGCTTGTAGGGATCAACCCCCCCCCCCCCCCCCTCCCCGGGGCAGGAGGCCTGGAGCACGCAGATCCCCCCCCAGAGTCGGGTTGCTGGGACAGGTTGGGTTGGTTGCCTGCCCTTTGCTCCCCAGACCTTGGGGAACTGCGACCTGCCCAGCAGTGCGGGGCAGCTGTAAGTGGCCCCCATTGCTCTGCTCTCCTGCAGCTATTGTTGAGCCCCCTCGCTCCGAGCAGCCGCTAAAAACAAGCGCAAAAAGCCCAGGCTAAATCCAATTGCTCCAACATTACTTTTAGTTATTTCTTTTTTTTTCTTTTCTTTCTCGTTGGCTCATCTGCTGTTATTATCAGCCTTTTCCATATGGCCACTTTAATTAATGGCAGACAAAAGGGGGTTGCGGGGGGGGAAGGGGGGGAGGAATCCAGGAATTAGAGTTTATAGTTGGTTTGTCTCTGATGCTGTCATAGAAACCAGAAGCAAAGATGCCGCCTTTCCACTTCTTTGTATGATCCTGTTTATTGTTCCCGAGCGGCGCAGATTGGAGCAGGCGCGTGTTGCAAGGCACAGAGCAGCGCCTGCTGCGGCCCGAGGGCTCCCACCGCACAACTTGTTCCCTTCAGCTCCCCGCTCTCTGAAAGCTGTTTGCCCTCTCCCTGTCCTTCCCCGCCTTCTTCTGCTGCGAAAAGGCCGAGGAGAACTCATTATTAATTATGATTAAAGCGGTTTAGCGATCTGTGGGATCCTAACCGCACAGTGCTGAAAAAGAGTAGGAAAACTCCCCCGAAGTTGGGTTTATTCCTTTCCTGACGGTATGTGGGAGTTGTTCTTCGTGTCTTGGCAGAGGTGGGGGTCCGGGTGCTGTAGGTCCGGCTCCGGTCGGGGGCACCGTGCTGCTGGATGGGGGGTAGGGGGAGGCGGCCGCTTGTACGGGGGTCTCGTCGGGGCGTGCTGCGTGTGTGCTCGGTACCGGCTCAGCCCCGAGAGTCCTCCCCGCTGCTACCGGTGCAAGGCAGCCCTCAGAGGGAGGAGAGAGGGTGTATCGCAGTGTGGGAAAGGCAGAAGTGCTGCATCCTTAAATGCGAGCTCCTGCAAGGTCCTCGCAGCCTGGCTCTGCCCCTAGTCCTGTTTCGGGGGGGAAAGATCAGGCAGTGCTCAGTGTCAGTGCGAAGTGTGGCGCTGGGATTAGGGGTGTCCGCTACTCTTTGGCTCCTTATCTCTGTGCTGGAGACGGGGACACCTCTCCCTTGTCCCTATGGCTGAATGGAGTGGGAGGGGGCTGCGGAGCCGCGCGCGCTTTGCCACCCTCATCCCCAAAGCGTCCGACGGAGCCAGGGCCACCTCCACCGACTTTTGTTTCCTGTGCTGGTTAATCGCCCCGGGCTGGGGAAGGAGGGGAGGAGAGGAGGGGGCTCAACGAGCCCAGGTGCCTTCCAGCCCGGAGGGGGCGGCGGGGGAAGTCATTAGGATGGCATTAATGCTGCTGAGTCGGGACTTCTGCAACGAGCCCAAGTGGCGAATTGCGGGCAGGGGCTCCGCTTCTGGGGTTCGGGAACAGCGCGAAGGGGGGTTTGGGGGGGCGGGGGGGAGGGGGGGAGGCGGTGCCGAGAGCGGGCCGGCCCCGGTTCCTGGTAGTCAGATGATGAGGGCAGGGCTGAATGCAAGACGTCGATCGGCGTCAGAGCAGCTGCCATTTTAGCAGACATTGCTGAAGTTCCTCCCCTTTCCCCCGCTCCGTAATTTAGCTTAGGGGTGCTGCCTCCAAAGTTGGCTTCTTGCTGGGGATGAGGCGTGCTCCTCTTCTTTCTTTCTTTCTTTTTTTTTTTTTCTTTGTTTGTTCGAATAGCACACCCTAAGTCAGCAAAACAAGCTTTAGGGCTCAGGAACGTAAACACATTTCTTCTCCTAACTCCCACATCTTCTCCATTGAGATTACAAAGGGGGAGGGGGAGAGAAGGGGGCAGGTGTGTTGATGCTCCTGAGCCCAAAAGCCCGTCACTGTGATGCAGAGAGTTCCTAATCTCCCTTTCTAGCAGATACTCTCCTCGTGCACCCTGAGGGTGCTAGTTTAGTGAGAGGTGCTCGCATCTGCCCTGCTTGGGAGTTTGGGGAGGGACCCTCTGCCCCCTCCCCACCCCCCCAAGAGCAGAGCAATGAAGGGGAAGCGGCAGCTTTACAGTAAGGGCCTGAGCATGTGGGGGAAATTGCTGTGCTGGGGCCGGGCTTCCCAGAAGCTGTGGGAAGGGGAGGGAGAGGGGGAACATCACTTAGCCTCTGGGAAGGCAGATGCCCGAGTTCGATGGCAAAGTGGAAAGCAAGAGCTGGTCTTCCCCTTTGCTTTGTGTGTGTGTGTGTGTGTGTGTGTGTGTGTGTGTGTGTGTGTGTTCACGTGGTTGTTGGTGAAGAGCAGGGACTTATTTTTAGAGCCGTAAACTGTATGGCTTAGCTGCTAGAGCTCTTTCCTTAATGACAAGGGACATCTCTTGTCACTTTGTAGCTGTTGCCTTTTCCTCCTAGTACCTGAGAGCTGAGTGTGGAAGATCCCTGCTGCACAGTTATAGGAATACCCCAGTACCCCAATGTGTGCTGCTCTCCTTCCCATTTTGAGTTAGTTGTTGTGCTGATGCTACCTGTGGCTGCTCACATGGGAATACAGACACCCAGGAGAGTGGCAAGGCAGCCCCAGGCCTCAGATTTACCTATTTTTTGAGGAAGCAGCCCTACAGCTGTGCTTTGCAAGAGCCTGGCAGGGATTTGCTCCCATTCATCCTCTCAGTTCCTGGGGTATTTCTGGAGTTCTGATAGGGTGGAAGTTGCCGTCAGGAAGCTTCACTCTTCCTCATTTTCTTCCTTTCTCCCACATTTTGCTGGTTTCTGGGCACTGGTCTCCCCAGTACGTGCTGCACAGTCCCCTGGTGCATGCTGGTTGGCATTGCAGACAGCTGTCTTGTGTGAAACCTCCTATCCTAAATCATTCTGTTTGGCTCCTGAGGCTGTTTACTGTTGCAAAATAGAAACCTGATCCAGCAGCAAGTGCTTAGGAGTCGGTGCTGTGAAGGCATGGTGACAAGTAAGAGCAGTGGAAAGCTTTGGGGTAGATGAGATGCCCCAGTACACCTGGCTGCTGGTGAAATGAGTTCATATGAAGTTTTAGATGGGTCACGAGTAATGCAAGAGAGCAGGGCTGTCCTTCAGAAATGGGGGGGAAATCTATTCCTCCATCCCCCCACCTTACTCTTCTCTACTATTTTTGCTAAGGAGAAAGGAGCTGCTCCCAGTGGTGGTTTGGCCCTTTGGGTCAGGGCTGGGACACTGAGGGTAAAGACAAAATCAAGGGTGCCCTGCATGCAGAGCTGCTGTGCTTTCCCCACATGTGCTGTAGGATCCCTGAGCATCTCAGAGCTGCTCCAACACAAGGCGTTGTGCTCAGGGAGGCTGTCCTGCCCTGCAAAGTGGGAGCTGTGAGGAGGGCACCTTGGAGCAAATTGGGCATCTCTTTGGGAACTTGAAACACTTTGTGGGATTTTTTGAGGGTAAAACGAGGCTGGAATTTGAAGGTAAAAGTCTGTGTGCACAACACAGCTGTAATGTGGAGGCTGGTGGTCCAGCCAGAGGGATTGCTGTGGTTTTGCAGTGGAGATGATGGGGCAGAGAAGGGTTCTGAGCCAGGAAGTTCTGGATCAACAGCCAGGCTGTTACCAGCAGCTCTGAGCACAGAACAGCGCAGTGACACACTCAGCAGTATCTGCTTTTCATTTGGGCTTTTTTTTTTTTTTTTTTTAATACAATTTTCACCTGATTTAAAATACTTTTGATCCGTCTTTCATTGAACTTTTTCTTCAGAGAGAATAGATTAATAAACACTTTCAAATGGGGGAAAAAAAAACCCACCCACCAAGGCATAGTTTGGAGAGATCCCTCTTTTATCTCCATCGCAGAGCTCTAACACTAACCTGGGTATGGGCTGTCTGTCCCTCTGTTCCTTTTGTCTTGCTTTTTTTTTCTTCATCTTAACAACAATAAACTGCTTCTGTTGTGATCTGGCCTTTACTGGTCACTCTCTATTCTTTTTCTTATTCTTTCTTTTTCTTTTTTTTTTTTTAATTTCTTATTTTGAAGTCAGCACATGAAAAATGCGATGTTATTTTAATCAGACCAAATGAAAGAGCAAATCAGAGCCAGAACTTTAATCTGCCCCAAGCAAAACTGCCTTGTACATCTGTCATGTTGGGATTAGCGGAACTCTTTAAAGAAGCTGAAGACTTTTTAAACGAAGTATTAAACATTTGTGACCTGATTTCCATTCTTACAATATTCTCATTAATAAGAGTGCAGGCTGGAAGACATCTGTTAGGTCCTGTTTGTTTTAAGAATATTAAAGAATAATAAGAATATTGGAGGGAGGTGGAGGAAATCTAAATGCAGTGTTTTGAGCCAAATGTCTAAGCTGAAGCTTTCTGAAGTGGTGCTGTGCCTGAGTTGGGGTGGGGGAAAAGCAAGGCTTGGTGAAGGCTTTCGGCTCGGGTGTGCTGGTGTGGTTGATGGAGGAGGTCAGCTTGGACGTGCTGTGTGGTTTGATGGTTGATGGAAAAGGGACAGCTCTGCTGTCCTGAGGTAAAATCCAGTTAAGAATGGCAAACAGAGCTGCAGCCTTACGGGTCATGTTTGTACAGCACTTGTGTGCAGCACTGCGGGCATCCAATGCTGCCTTGGGCCAGCAGGAAGCCTGAGTAGGAAGAAAGGAGTGAGAACGTCCTCCTTGGGTTTGCTGCTTGTTTTGCTTGATGCTAATGCAGTTAAAGTAAATGGCCCAGCTTGGACCCCTAAGGAGGGGGAAAAATGCCAGACATGTGTTCAGTAAACGACTTGCTGAAAGAGCCCTTCACCGTTAGCACAGGGATGCAGTGTAAGAGAAGGTTGCTGTCGACTGCAATCTTTGCATCTTGTTTATGCTTGCTGGGTAAAATATTAACTAAAGCATCTGAACATAAAGTTCTGGTGTGAAAGAATATCAGCAGGGGAGAGCCATATGGTGCCAGCATGTGAACAAAATACCAAACGTTGGAGATTCCTTTTTGCAGAAGACTGAAAACTCTCGTTCCCATACATAATACATGAGTTCACGCCTTTGATTACTCTAAACATTAGTGCAAGTGGTACAGGAGTCTCTTTGGAGCTAACACAACTTAGGGCATGCAGTTCCCTTCCCTCTCTTCCTTCACATAAAAGAAATCGATGTTGAGCTGTTAAGATACAAATATCCAATATGCTGTAAGACAATACGTTTCCGAAACTGCTGCATAAGCTGCCTTTGCTCTAATTAAATATAAACTGCAGCAGAGATTCGGGTTTCTTCTCTTTCGTTCCTTTGCTTGAAACCATTTGGCAGAACACGTGGCTTTGCGTGGGACAGCATCTGCAAGTCGGGATGGTTTTGAGGTGTTCCCTCCTCGAGGTCACACTCTGACCTTTCTGCTCAACACGGAGAGCAAAACGGAGTGCTGCCATCATCTCTGTGAGCCTCAGCCTCACCAGTGCTGTTAGCTGATTGTGCTCTGAGAGCAGAGGGGTGAGGTGTATTGAACAGGAATGAATTCAAACCCCGCATTAGGAGGATCCCCTGGTGACTGTTATTATAAGGTACGAGAGATGTCTTTGGGGGAGCTTTCATGCACGTGGTGTTTAAAAACAAAGTGTTGCTAGCAAACTCTGTAGGTGATGCACTGAATACTTCTGAATTTCTTTTTTTTCCCTTTTTTTTTTTTTTTCTTAAGCAAACCCTCAAAACTGACGATTTGGTGCTGAGCAACTCTGCTTTGTGCTTGTCCCTGGGATCCCTGAACGTAGCTGGTTAAGTTTTGTGATGAGCACCAAATCACTTGCACACAGAGTGCCAAGGTACCTCCCCAGCAGGAGGAATTAAAATACGAATCCAGGCCTGGCACGCTGGAGTGTGGTTCCAAAGGAGTGCTCAGGGCTGATGTTTCTTTAAAGCCAGGGCTGTTGTGAACAGATGTCTGAAAATACAGCTTCAGGAAAGCTGTGCCAAGGGGTTTGCTTTATGCAGTTCCTCTTGGTGCGCCGTTACCTGTCTGTGTTTTGCATGCTGTGGGAAACACATGAATGCACTGAGAACTTGCAAAAGAGTAGCAGAAATGCTGGGGTTTGGAAGAAAGAGAAATGCGTTTAGCTGAGCTAAGTAGTGGTGAAGATGGTGTGGGCTGTGTGGTCAAGGCAGTGTGATGGGAGGAAATGAAAGCCTGGCGCCTGCTGGCTGTGTCGGGTGGAATCATGGAATGGTGAGGTTGGAGAAGATCTTTAAGATCCCCAAATCCAACCCCAGCCCACCCCAGTGACCACATCCTGTTAATTGCGTTGCCTGATAAATGCAAAAAATATTTGTGAGTGAACTCAAAGCCTTGTGTAGGAGATGTTCTTGGGCAAAGTTAGCCCGACTCCAGCTAAGAGGATGGAAAGTTTCTACCTGTGCCGTGGCTTCTACTGCTGATGCACAATTTTCTCCTCCAAAGCTTGAAGCTTTGCACTAAGCAAACTTCCATCAAGTGGAGTTAAATGTTTCTTTATTGCCCTCAAAATTTTTTTATGTAATTAGTCAGCAAGCAAATAGCTGCGTTTGCCCAGAGAAATGCTCTCTCCAAGAACATGAGTGACAGGAGAGGATTAATGGCCTTTGGAGGGAGATGCTCTGGTTTAAAAAAGAAATAAAGGTGCCTGGGAGCCATGCTGTTGCTTTGAACAACAAAAGGACAGTCAAAACAGTTAACTTTGCCTGCAGCATCTCAGCAAAGCAGACTTGTCATCTCCTCTTGTGCGTGCCTAGGAAACTTCTGGCTTCCTCCAGTGGCACCATCAGGTGCTGCCTCTGGGCTGTGAGGGGGAGGACTGGGGGAGGTGGGAACTCGCCTAGGGCTGGGCTGACCTCTGGCTGTGGCTGGGGTCGGGCAGTGGCTCTGCATGTCCCTCCCAGGGTGGTTTTCCTGGGGCAGTTGTGAGTGGGCTCAGCTGAGATGCTTGGAGAGCACTCACTGCTGCCCTGTCCCGTCCCAAGGTGTGCCATTCTCCCTGCTTTATGTGCACCACCAAGCACTGAAACACTGACTCCTATAGGAAGGACGGCGAGGTATCGCTCTGCCTCTATTTAATTTCAATTACACGGGGTCTGTAGGAGCGCTAAGAGCAGTGCCAGCGGGGCTATAAACTTTACATATTTGATGATTTTGCTTAATCTCAAGTAAGTGATCATCCTGGCAGTCCGTGGCATTCCAGCAGCAGAGGCTCTCAGGTTGATAAGATGCTGCTGGTGCGAGGTGGGCAGTGTGGGGATGGCTGTGGGCTGAGCTTTCTGGGGGGGCTGTGAGCAGGGCTGCTGCTTCTCCAGGGAGCTGTGAGTACAATGAGCTCACCTCCACTCCTGCCTTATTGCTGCTGTCTGTTGGGCTCCGCGTGACACGCGCTTACGTGTCAAGTTTTCACTTCTGATATGACAGCGGAGAGGAAAGGCTTAATATCATAAAGACAAGCTGGCAGCTGGGAAGTAGCCCACTTAGTCATCGAACTGTGCGTCAGAGGCACTGCCAGCATCTTCCTTGGCTCCTCGAGGCGGCTTTTCCCTCTGGTACCTGACTTGGTGCTGAAATGCCTATGCAGCAAACACAGCCCTGTGCTGGGGGCAGGAGGCTCCCCCGGACACCTCTGTGCTGTCAGTAATGAGCCACGTTTGGACAGTAGCAGAGCTTTGTTTTGTTCATTTTGGTTTTGTTTAGAAATGTTGAGGTTGAAGGGTAAAGTTAGAAGGGCAGATTAAGTCCTCCTGGTGACAAGCTCGCTGGGGTGTCTGGAAGCTTGGAACTCAATGTACTAGAAAGTCTTTGGCACCTCAGTCTGGCAGAGAGGCGGTGAAGAAGAGATTGGTTCAGAGCTCACTAGTTCCTTCAACGCTTTCCCTAATATGAGATATATATTTGCTACTCCAAAAAAGGCATGATGATGTGACTTGTCGCAGGAGGTCTGTCACTAGCTGTTCTTCACTTGATACTTCCGTATGTGGATAACCCCTTTCGTTACCTTTACTTCAAGCATTTGGCTTCCCCTAACATGCTGCCAGTATCCCCTCCAGCAGATATGATGCTCAGGCTTGCCTGTCCACTTCTCTTGATACCCCAACTGATGATGGAGTGGCTTGAACCTGAGGTATTGAACACCCAAATTGGCTCTGCACCCAACTCAATCTGTTTGCCATGCACCTATGCTGACTGGCTGCCTGCTTTCACCCTTGGGAGGTGGATGAGAGGCTCTCAGGGCTCAGCTTGGAGCTGCTTCCTTCCCCCTTGGCCGAAGACACAGCGATCCAAAACCATCTCTACAAATCCATCTGCCATGAATTCTCCTGCTGGTGTTTCGACACATTGGCTCCAAGGAGGCTTTCGATTCGGTATGAAAAGTAATTATTACCAGGGTGCAGTTTAGCAGTTGTTTTTTTGCAGCACTGGTGAGGTTAAAAGAAATAATAATAATAATATGAGAAAGACTCAGCTAGAGTAACTGCTTGCAACATGCTATTTGCATTTTTAAGGAAATACTTCTTTGAGACAGCTTGGGTGAAAGGTCGGCATTTGCATATAAATGGAAAAGAAAGTGTGTGATGCTGGAAGTTACATCTATATTATTTTCTCAGCAGTGAGCGGCTGTTTGGGCGATTAACGGACGCGGTTTGCATTTGGCTTTTATTGAATAGGGAAAGTACTGGGAAAGCCAAATGAGAACAAAATAACGAGGAAAATGTGCAAGAAGAAAGCAGCATCCTGTGCTGTGCTTCTCTGAGGTGCTCTCTGCATGCTTGATGTGTTACACGCCTGTTTGCACACACGTTGGGCACGAATGCGTGAGTGTGCCTGTGCAGGGCTCCCTCTGCACAAAAGGAGGAGAGGAAGGTGCTAGAAGGAGCAATCCTGTTGTGGGTGAGCATGGCAGAGGAGGGGATGCCAGCACCCACAGCGAGGAAGGAACAAGTCAAGGAACGAGCCAAGGAGTTTGGGGAAGGTGGGATGCTGAAGAACATTCGCTCTTTTTATTCTTTTTGAGCAACACGTTTAAGGAGCAATGCATGAATAGCAGTGTTAGTGGGGATGTGCAGCATTTCTTCCTCTTTTGAAGAGTATGCAAGGGATACAAGGATTGAAGGTGAAAAGCACCATCTATGTCTTTGGCAGCACTGTATGTTGTACTTCTGCCTGTTGAGAGAAAAAGAAAGTGAGGGGGGGGGGAAGATGAACAAAAAGCTTTATGAACTGACCATGCACACTGGAGCATGAATATTGCTCTTAATGAGGAGAGACTTAGTCTTGTGTGCTTTCTTTGCACTGTAGATGTGGTTTAGTAGCACAGCATGCTAAGTCAGTGCTGAGTGGGATGGCAACCTCAGGTGCTCAGTGAGCGGTTGGGTCTCTGCATAGCATGCAGTGAGGCATTGCCCAGCCCTGTGTGGCTGAGACACGGTGACAAGGGACGGTGAGTGTTGTGCTGTGAGAGTGAGAGGTGTTGGGCCAATGTGGTGATGGAGCTGGGGATGGAAGCAGCAGGAGTCTGTAAAATGTCCAATGCTCCACACGTTCATGAGTAATGAACTCTTTGGATTTGTCCAGGAGATTTCCCCAGGTGACGGTGCCCAAGCTCAACATCTGTTTGGCAATTGCTAAGCTCCCTTCCCAACCTGCTTAGGAAAAGCATCTTGAGGTCAACCAGCAAACAAGAGATCAGTCTGCAATCTGCCTGGCCCTGCTTCACCTCCCATCCATACGTTCTTCTAATTGATTATTAAATCATATTTGCTGATAAGCATGAGATGTAGTATCTATTATACAGCTGTTAAACCTCAATTAATATGTTTTAATGATCAGTCATTTACTATGCAGTATACAATTAACACCCGGTACTAAGTCTTAAATTAAAAGCATGTTTAGGAGGCTAAATTTGAAGCACTGAACATAGCTGTGCTACAGTAACAGAGACAATTGCATTGGGTGGATGGTATTTCCGTGCTGTGGCAGGGCATTCAAGACTTCTTAGAAATATTGGGAAGGGCAATTAAGAACTCAAGGGTTTTCATGAGAAAAATGCAGCCCTGCACCAGGCTGCTTGGTGCTGCTGAGAGCTCCTTGCCTGTATGTCGATGTGTGCAATGGCAGCAAAAGCAGAAGCGTGTGTTCAGCTGCCTCCACAGAGGGACACGGGTGTTATTTCACCCCATGCCATCGCTGTTCCTCACTGCAGCTGCAGAGGAACCTGCAGAGACTTTCAAGTGCCCTGTGATTAAATAGAAAACTTCCTTATTTCTTTGTAAACCTGGTGAGAGAGCCAATATTTCTCAGCATCTGGCTGAGACCACGCATTCCCTTCAGCAGCAGCACGTGTAAACTGCAACTTCAGTACAGCTCTGTGTGCAGAGCGCGGTGGGTAGGAGTGATGCACTGCAAACAGTGCAGGGTGCTGGGGATGGTAGAGGCACCCACTGGTGACTTTCACAGCTCAGAGATGATGAAAAATTTGGATTTGAGGCTTGGTTTTTGGTGTTTTTTTTTTTTTTTTTTTAATTTGTATTTTCAGTTCATGTGAAAGAAGGGATTCAAAAGGGGCTGCTGCTGTGTTGGCCCTGAGCTGTGAGCCCACATCAGCTGGCAGGGTGCTGAGCACCCCAATGAAAGATGCAGTGTGTTGCTGCCTTGTCAGCTTAGGGTTCACTTCTCTCATGAAAAATGTGCTTGAGTGAAGATGAAGAAAAAATCCTACTCTCTTCATTTCTCTTTTCTTGCACGTGGGGGAGCAAATGAAGACTGATATGTTTTTCTTCTGGCCTTTCAGTTTAAATATGCAGCGATGCAGATACGAAGCAGTGAAGCCCTTTCCCCATCTGTTCCCCAGTACCCAGTCTCTCATCCCATTGCTCTGCTGCAGCAGCCATGTCCTTGGCACAGCCCTGGGGGCAGGTGTGCTGCCCACAATGCTAGGGATAGGGCCACCCTCCAGCCTCCTCCCACACCTCATCTTCTGTTCCTCTTCTGCACTCCAGAGTTTCATATGGGTTTATTTTTGAGGGGCCTTTCTGCTGTTCTTCATGGGGCTTTGTTGTTTTTGTGGCACATCAACACTTGCTCTCCTTGGGAAGTTAAATACACTCAACTGTGATCAGTGCTGAACTGCATGTGTTCTCCCTTCAAAGTATCCAACTCTCATTTGGACTTGATGGCCCTGACCCAAAGGTTTTGCAGATTTTGCCCAAGTCATGATGCTTTGGTTCACAACTGACCTTCCCCCGTGGCAGTCTCTGAAGGAGAGGAGGGGATGAACAGGCTCGAGGATTGAGAAAGAACCTGTTTCAGAAGAGGACGTGGTGATGCCTTGGGCTGGACTGTTGTAAACATTTGTGGGAAAATGACCTTTTTAATGAGGGAACCAGTAAGACAGCCAGTCCTGGACAGAGGATGGAGAGAGCAGGGGAAGGCTGAGTGTGAACATCAGGCAGGGATCTGTCAGACAGCAGAGCATCTAGGGCTGTTTCTCAAGGGGAACTGGATGCAAGTGCTCCTTGCTGGGAACATTGACTGTCCCAGCTCCCAGGAGGGGACTGCAGAATGTGTGGATCCCTCAGGGATCTGCTTGCCACAGGCAAAATAGAGTTCTGAAGGTGATGTCCTGTATCTCCCTCTGGGTGGTCCAGGCAGGGGTTAACAGAAGCATCCTTCGTGTAAGTGAGCTGTGTTTCTGCTGAATCCATGTCCGGAGGTGAGGGGAAAGGGCACAGTGCGTGCAAGCTGATCCCCTCTGGAGACCAGATGCATGTAAGCAGCACAGAGCAGGGGAAATCTGATTCGTGTGTGATGGAGCTGCCGCAGCCACCTGAGCCGGGCTGGGATGAGGAACAGGAGTGAGGCTGGAGATGCTGAGCAGGCTGGGAGCCAGCGTGCCATCAGTCTGGCTCATTCTTAGCCTACAACTTATGGAAATGTCTCCCTTCAGATAAGCAGACAGGCTGTAATGTTCCATGTATGTGTTATAGAAACCTTTCTTTTTCTTACTGAAATACACTTTTTTTTTCTTTTTTTTTTTTTCCTCCTCTGTTCTCCTTCCCTCTGTCCTTTCCTTGCTTCTTTCCCATGACTTCCTTCATTTGTCATCTTCTGCCTGGCCATCTGTGCCTCCCTGCTTCCTTTCCTCAGAGCTTCTCCAAAGCAGAACAATTCTTTCAGCAGCTCTTGCGTTTTGCTTCCAAGCCCTGTGCCCTCTGTGGAGGCCCAGTGCTTCAGACAGGGTTTGGAACAGGGTTTCCAACACTGATGTTTCTCCCATGAAACCTAGAAAAGTCCTCTCAACTTCTCTTCTGGCTTCAGAAGGGTTTTACAATTAATGCAAAAGGTAACTTTTACTGTCATCTCTCTTGGGCGCTACCTTGGGCTGGATGTCACTGTGGGATTGAGTTATCCCAGTCCTCCAGCACGTTCATCCTAAAAAGCACTGTGGGATGTGGTGGTTCCTCAGTGTCCTGTAGATAAAAAACAGACTCACATGGGGTTGGGTGTTTTCCTCAGTGTTTGTTGCGTGTTCTCCTACAAACTTCTTGGTGGAAGGGCAGCTCTGAAGATGTGGATGCCCCATCCCTGGATGTGCTCAAGGGCAGGTTGGAAGGGATCCTGGGCAGCCTGATTTTGTGGTTAGCAATCCTGTCTGTGGCAGAGCGCTGGAGCTGGATGATCTTTAAGGTCCCTTCCAACCCAAACTATTCTGTGACTCTATGAAGCTGCTCAGGGGGTGTCTTACACACACAACAACTTATCCGTGATACTGATCCTTTGCTGGAAACTTTTTTCAGATTTCATTCACTGCATGTTGGTTTTCTCCCTGCTTTTGCTTTGGGATCACCCAAATAATAGAAACACTGGGGAAGCATGGGAGCCTGTTAAGGCAGCAGACACAGAGCCCTAAGCTGCCCTGGACTCTTCTGCAGTCTGCAATGTGTGACTACTGCTGGGGATGCACTCTTCTCCTTTACTTTGCTGGCAGAAGATGAATGGAGCGGGGTTTGGAGAGCAGGCAGCACATTATTCACTGCTCAATGCTACAGGGAGCTGCAATTACAGATTGAAGGGAAAGGCTGGGGGTGGTGGCACCCAAAGTGACCCTTGTTTCCCCAGGTGAGCTGTGATGTTGGGGACTCACAGTCCTGGGGCAAATGCTTTCCATCTTGTTACTGCAAGCAGGAAGGGAAGCCTCGCATTTGTGGGCCATCTGTGTGCTGCAGGACTGGCACCTACCCTTTGGATGTGTTTGAGGGAGGGAAGGTGCCAAGAGTCTGCTTGTAAAGTATGTGCTTCCCATTGTGTTTCCCTGCCGTGCCTCTGGGAGCTGTAACTTGGGTATCCCCATTTTTGCGTCTTCCTGACCCCATATTCTTCTTCCTCTCTCCAGAAAATGAGTTTCGGGGTGAGCTGCTGAACCAGAGGTGGACCTGTGGGGAGAAGATCAGCAGCTGCGAGGGAGCCACCAGCCTGCACGGCACGTGCATCAAGGTGAGCCCAAGCCCCATGCGCATCCTTTTTTGGGACAGTGGCAGCAGGATGAGGGCCAAATGCTGCTCCAACCCTCCTGGACCAGCTGGGCTGGGGGAGGAATGCAACTTCACTCCCAGGAAGGGAAGGATCTGGAAGTCCTTGTTTGAGTTGAATCTCCTGCATGGGGTGTGCAGACAGAGAGGCTTCCAGCTGTCAAGATTTGGCGTCGAGGACAGATATTTGCATTTTCCCTTCCTCCCTGGTCTCATCCTTCAAGGACAGCTCAGAGCAGGATACTGAGGTTGGTCTCAGGGCTACAAAAATGAGCTCTTTTTCCAGTTTGGTTGGAAGAAGCCTCGCGCAGGCCAGGTGAAGCCACAGGGACAAGTGGGGCATTCATCCCACCGCCCACTGCCAGCTGCAGCTGTGGCTGATGAAAGAGGTCCAGGCAGCACTGTCAAACCTAGCACAGAACTGCTGCCAACAGATGAGGAAGCTTTAATTAAGCACAGAACGGGGCTGCTCATTACGCAAATGGTGCTTCCTGCCCCATTTAGTTCCTGGGTAGCAAGGCGCAGCATTCAGGACAGACAGACCCATGTGGGTGGTGGAGGATGCCCTCCTTGGGCGACTGATGTTTGGGGGTGTAGGAAGAAGAGGGGTAAAAAAACCAAGCCATGGGGAAAACCCCAAAGCAGCAGAAATCAGCAGAAAGTGCACACATCCTTCATGGCTAACAAGCTGTCAGCTGCGTGCAGGTGTCGCCAGGAATGCTTGCACCTTCTTAGAAAGCAGCGTAAGCAGTTGTTGCTATATTTAAAACCTCCTCAATTAAGGCTTTTCTACTGAACCTGCCAAATAAGCACTTAGATGGGATTTAATAAGATTGTTGTATGTTAATAAAGTGATGATTACAAAAGGTAATGTGCCCAGTACCTGGTGCTCATCTAGCGCACTGCCTTTGCCAAGCACGTTGCTAATGTTAACCATTTCTTGCAGCCCTGTGCTCTGCTCAGCTGTACTTCAACACGGTGTAAATGGGAGTGGGCATCAGAAACAGGAGCATCTGGGAATGCTGGGGACCAGGCGCCTGCAGGTGTTGGTCTTGGCACAAATTGGGTTTTGTAGGACCACCAGATAAATAGATATTTATTTGTAGCTGTGGCTCACAACCTACAGGATGTGCAGGACAAGGACAGCGGGATACAGGGTGCATTTACTTATTTCTGCTTCTCAAGAATTCCGGGCACAGGATAGCATTTCTCTTGCCAGGTCTGAAATAGGATCTCTAAGGGTGTCAGGGAGGGGTGCTCCATGCACGTACCCAACTGCACCTGGCATGCTTGCACTCATCCTGGCCCCAGTGGCTGGCAGGGAAATAAATCTTTTCCTCCCAAATCCAGTTTTCCTGAACCCTGGCAAGCTCCCTGGTGCAGTTAAGGCTGGTGGTGCTAGGATAGGGGCTGCCAGAGTCCTCTTTGGAGATGTGCTCACCATCTCGCTTCAGCAACTGCCTCTTGGGGATGATTTCATGAAAATGGCAACTTATCCTGATGTCTGAAAACAATGGGATTGAGGACTTGTGATTTTTTTTTTTCTTTTCTTTTTCCTCCCCTGTCCCTCCTCTTTTGGCATAAGAGCAGTTTGCACATACTGAGCCACTTAGGTCCCTCTGCACGTGAAATGGCGTTTGGATTGCCTGTCGTAGCACTTTCAAACAGTCAAGAGGAAAGTGTATGTCGACTTAAACTGCTGCATATGAAATCAGCCTGAATGCCAGCGCTGTGCAGCTGGGGCTGTGTCAAATGTGATGCTCGGAAGCATCTCTTCTGCTCCGCTTCACTCGTGCAAAGGATGCTGCTACTACAGCGACAGAGCATTAGCACTCTGTAAATGTTTAATTTGCAGAGTTCTTTTGGTGTCGTGTCTTTTTTTGCATGTGTATGGGATCAGACCCTTTTTGCAACTGAAAAATGATAGCACAACTTCAGGAGGATGTTTGCAATGCGGCTGCATTTTGAGGGAGGTGGAAGCTGTGTTTTCTCTTTCACCTGAAGATGTCAAGGCAACATCCTCTCCTGGCTGAGAGCAATGAGCAGGGCATCCTTTCTCAGGCAGACAGCATTTTGTTCAGTTGAGAATGAGGATTGCGGTAGGTGGGATGAAAGGAGGATTTAAATCAAGCAGCAGAGGGAAAAACTCTGCCTCAGAGTTATAAAATAGCAGCTGGGAGCTCCTGGGCTGGTGTGGAAGCTTTCAGCAACATTCAGCTCCTTGTGAAAGCAGAGGGAGGCTTTTGAGACAGCAGTTTCTTCTTCTGTCCTTTTTTATTTTTTTTATTTTTTTTAAGATTAGAATCTGGAGAAAGTGCAGCAGGATGGTCTTTGCACTTCCTGCAGTGAGTGCTGATGCTGTGGCCCTTTATAGGGAGTGAGGGGACGTTTGGTCACCCAGGTCCAAGTGTCTCCATCCATGTGCAGCTTCCAGTAGCCCTTTCTGAAAACTTAAAAGGCAAAGGGAAGAGAAATCAGGACAAGCCACTCAAATCCATCTTTACTGTTGGATGGATGCTGAGGGGTAGTTTTGGTGCCCCAGATTTCCCCCATAGTCCTCCGTGCAGTCATCCAGGCAGACCTTGGTGTCACATCCTTTACTCTTGGGGTTTGTTCAGGCTCGTGATCCTTGGCAGGGAAGAGAGTTCAAATCAGCAAACTGATCTTCACTGTTGAGAGCTAGAAGGAGCTTGACTGTTGGAACAAGGCTGGACATGGTGGAAGTTTCCTATGAACCGTCCTTCTCCCTTCCCTTAGCTTGCCCTGGCTTTGAACCCAGCTGTAAAATAGGGCTGTGAGAGCTGGACTGTTCTCCTGCAGAAAAATGTTAGTACTGCCTGTTCCCTTGAACTAGAGAAGGGGCTTTTTGGAGCTGGAAGAGGGAGAAGACCAAGTAGAAAACCACTTTTTGACCTTCATGCAGGAGAAACATCATATCTTCCTTCATTTTCCTCCTGCTCTACCTGCTGCTGAGAAAATCTAGCTTTGGTGGTTTTTCTTAAAACTTAAAATAGAAGCTCCCTCTGTCTGTCCCTCAGACACAGCTTCTTGCAAATGGCATTTTGTGATATCCGCAAACAAGCACCGATGCTGCTTTCAGAGCAAAATAAATATTCCTGCTGAATCCTCACCTCCCTTTGTCCGGCTGAGGGCTTTTTCAGCGTGTTTATTTTCTCTGAGCTCCGTGCTGCTCTTGAATACATATAAAGTATTACTGCTGACCTTGGGGAATTTCAGCATGGCCCTTAATGGGGTATTTGCATAGAGCTGCCAGAGCGCAGTGCACCTGGGTGGCCGAGCTCAGGAGGCTCCAGAGGTTTTATGCTACTGCTGTGGTCTTCCTTCTGAAAATAAATGTGTATTAAGATAAGGGAAGATGAAAATATCAACTCTGTAGATAGTCTGTAAAAAAAATTATATGTCAGCTCTGTTGTGCTGCTCCCGCACTGTGTTGCTGTGATCCTGGGAGCAGAGCAGGACTGCAACTGTGTGAGGAGGATCTTAAAATTCACACAGCACTTGGGTTAAACTGGCTTTTGAGTTTCTCTCTCTGAGCCCTACTGATAGGCAGCATCAGGATGCCATCAGTGTTGCCTGTGTTATGCCAAAGAAGGATTCTCTGTGCAGTGAGAAACAGTTCCTGCACCAAAGGACCTTTGGAGAGAATAGGGCAGGAGGAAAGGCATCAGGCTTGGCTGAGCCACAGTATGAGCATCCTGATCCCGTGTAGGATCTGTTGTCTGCTTGGTCCAAAGGAAGAGGGGTGGGAGACCTGCTGGAGGCTTCTAAAGCGAGAAGGAGCTGTACAGACCTGCCTCGTCCTAGCTGAACTCATGTACTCAGGGGCCAGCATCTGGTAGCAATCATTTCTTTCCAGATTTCCTTTCTAATTGCTTGTTTTCCATTAAGAGATAAAAATAATGAAATCCAGAGAGTTTCTCGACCCAGCTGTTAGGCGAGCAAGAGGGAGAACAAATGTGGCTGCCCCAGTGATCTCCAAGTCTGCAAACACGCTGTGTGAGCTGAAGTTTCACCCTGCAGTGCTCTGTCCACAGGGCTTCTCAATGAGAACACCACAGGGCAGTGGCTTCCTGCAACCTCCTGCACCTGATCCTGAGAACCTGAGCTTCAATGCTTTCCCTTTGGTCCCTTCCTCTGGGCTGTTTTCATGATGTGTGAACCGGCTCGGTTGCCCTCAGCCTGCCCTGTACTGACTCTAAATAATTTATCATTGGGAAACCCATATTGCCAAGGCACCAGCTGAAGGCATGCCAGTCCCTGGGAATGCTGTCAAAAAAGGAAATACAACCACCAAAAAAACATTTCTCTCTGAAATTCATTTTGGGATAGCATGAGCTCCCAGCAGTCACGTGTAGCATTGTCTGTGCATGGCATTAGCGAGATGCTGAGTATTGGGCGGCTCTGAAAGGCTCATAAATGTAATGAAGTCCCTTTGACACCTGCTCCTCTCTTCACTTTAAGCATGAACTTCTGGTCTTTAGGGAGTTGGGGCTTTAAAAATAGAAATTATGGTAATTGGCTGCTGTGTTATTGGGAAGATTGTAATAAACGTGGAGCATTACACCGTGGTGCCAGGAGCTGAATGCTGACAGGATGCATAAATTGCTTCAGGTTTTGATTTATTTTTTTTTTCTTTTTTTAGGATTTTTTTTTTTCTCTCTCCCATCTTCCTATCCTGTAAATCACATAAATTGCTGTGTTGGTGCAAGTTGCTGGAGGGCTATGGCAGAGGGGTTCTTACAATGAGGGGCTTCCAGCCATGCTGCCCCATTGGCTGGGACTTCTGTCACCTCCTCCTGCTTGCCCAGCAACCAGCTAGGAAGAGTTTTGAGGTGCATGTGGGAGAGGGGCAGCACACGCTCTCCACATGTGTCCTTTCCTTTCATGTCTCTCCTTCATGTGAGTTTGCTTTCAAACTTTCTCATTTGGAGCTGGCATAGGAGCTGGCTGGATCCAGCTTGAACTTGTAGAGGATGCTCCAAAGGGCACGTGCTGAAGAGCATTTGTTATTGTTAGGTCAAATCCCCTGTGGAAGCAGTCTTCTTCTTTCTTTCTTTCTTTCCCAGGAGAAAATGTCCCATAGAGTCATGTTCTGCATTAAAGCCAAAATCACCTCCTTCCCAACCTGTTAGGTTTCTGTTCAGTGCCCTTCATACTGCCATTCTGCCTACCCTGTTGACTCAGATGTTGTGAATGTGACACCTTCGTAGTAGAACATAGAATCATAGAATGGCTGGGTTGGAGGGGACTTTAAAGATCACCCAGTTCCAAACTCCCAGCAGTGGGCTGGTTGCTACCCAGCAGATAAGGCTGCTTAGGGCCCTATCCCTGCTGGATGGCTGCACAATGAGATTTGGGCAACCTTCATCCAAGCAGCCACAATCCCCCTGGGCAGGATAGGAGTAATGCATTAAATCAGCTCCCTAATCCCTTTGGCAACTTCACAAGTGAAATGCATCCCATTTCTGCTATCCTGGCCGCATCGTGTCCCCTTGCCTGGACACCCTCTGCCTTTGCTACCAGTTCTGGTTATGACTAATTTCAGCTCTCCCACCCACACCATGGGATGGGGGACTGTGCTGCAGCCCAGCGCTGGCTGCATTTCAGCCTTCCTCGTGGCACGCTGTGATGTTTAATTAATAGGAAGTGCTTTGAAGTCCGCAATGTTACTTATTCATGCCCGTGTTCCCTGCAGACCCTCCTGTTTGATGTCCACGTTATGCAGAGGTTATTTCGATGCACCCTCTGTGCCATATCTGAGCACAGAGGAGAGGTTGCTCTTTAGTGCGTTACATGAAGGGTCACCCTTCCCGGGCACGGGATCAGCTCCACCAAAATACAGAGCATTCTGAATGCTGAAATCTGCTGGCTGCTCACAGAGGTTTTGGGTCACTTGTTTTGGTGTGAATCCTGAGAAATCTGTTCTGATCTTAGCAAAAGGCTCTTAGACCCCATGGCTGTCGTTGATGGGGCTGTTCCAACTGTGTGCTCTCTACCAGCGGAGAGTCCTTCCTGTGTCCTAGGATGTGGAAATTAGCATCAAGTTGCCTTTAAAATGAATAACTTCGGCTTCAACACTACAAGCAACGCAAGAAAGGGCTGTTTCAGCTATTTACAGAGAGCTACAACTACACGGGATAATTGCTTCTGGCGATAATTTTCATGTTATCTTTACACAATTACCTTCTATTTCCATTCCAGATGAGTTTAGAAAACGATGAGAAGAGAGCACGCACACGATCGAAGTCCGTCAGAGGTGAGCAGCTGGCTATCCCCAAGCTCCCTGCACTTTGCTTGTCCACAAAGGGCTTTGCTTTGCCAGGTCCGTGCTGGGTGGGGTCTCTTTAAATTACCACCTATGCCTCCTCTCTGCCTCTGATGAGCTTTGTCTATGAGCCTTGAAAAACTCTCAGCCACAAACGTTGTATGGCTCCTCGTAATATTTAACCCTCCTTCCCTTTTTCCATCATCTCCTGCACCTAAGGGGGAAAAAAAAAAAAAGAGCCAAAGAAAAAAAAGGCAAAAAGCAAAAACCCCTTTGCATGCGTTGCTTTATGGGATGGCAATTGCTGTAGCTTCAGATCAGCTCCCAGGGCTTTCATCATGCACACTCTGCCAGCAGCTTTGAAGTTGCACATCTGAGCGTGCCTGGCAGAAGTAGTGCATGCTGCAGAAGCAAACAGGGCTGTCTGCCGGCAGGGACGTGAGGACAGAGAACTTGTTAATGCAAAGCTTGATTGCTTGTTATTTTCCAGCGTTAAAATATGTGCAGCTCTCTCATCCTGTGCTTTCTCTCGGGGAGGAGGTGAGGTGCTGTGATGCAGAGCGTGGCGCATTGCCTGGGTGGCCCCACGGCCTCACAGCACTCTTGCAGCTTTTATTCCTTTTTATGGCTGCTCAGCACCCTTGCAGCTTTTATTCCTTTTTATGGATGTGGATTTGATTAATTGCAAAGGTGGTCAGATGGGAAGAATGAATGGGGCTGGCCTATATGGACGGGGAGGCTGCAGCTTCACCCCTGTGGCTGTGCCAGACCAGCCCACTTTATCTTGGTCCATATTTCTCCCTGCATTCTTCAGCATATTTTAAAAGTTAAAGCAAAACCCACTTGTGCTGAGTCAGGCTGGATTATGTGGGTCTCATTGTTTTGTTGCACCTCCATAAAAGCTCTCGCTCAGTTTGCTAATGAGAGTGGCCTGATTCTATTTATTTTCTCACAACCTGCTATCACCACACTCCAATCTGGGTTTCTAGATGTGAAAAGGTAATTTACTGTATGCACCGTGGGACTTGCCCGTGCCTCCAGTTTGTTGAAGCTTGTGAGTCATCCCACTGGGAGCTGGATCCCAGGAAACCCAATTAGCTCAAACAAATTGAGCAAGTGTGTGATAGTTTTTTTAGCCTGGGCAAATTTAGCTCATGTTGTGTTGTTTTTTTTTTCCTCCTGATTGTTTGGATTCTTGGCTGGATGGGAGGTTTACAGCAACAATGTGATGTTGTATGTTGTTGCTGTAAGCCGTGGGATGTCCTCCTATTGACAACGAGGGATAATCCCCAACACCCCTAGCAGATATTGTCTGCCCTAAAAGCCATGTCTGTGTGATAAGGGAGAAAAATGTGCCTGATGATGTGACAGAAGTAAAAGTGGTCACCGCAGCAAATTAGCAGTGAACTATGCAAAAAGTAATTAAGGAGCATATTCTATAGACAAACAAGCTGTGAGAAAGCAGTCCTTGCTTGCAGGTACTTGAGTCTTGTGCATGTAAACCAGTATAGCACAACTGACTTAAAGTTTCATTTAAAGAGAGAGGTAACCCCTGATGCTGCAAACACATGTTCATGTGCTCAAAAGCAGGCATGAGCATTTCCAAGGCAAGTTCATGATTTCCAGCAGGCTGGCATGCAAGAAACGATGGCAGAGATTTGTCCTTTCTTTCCCAAATGGGAGGCCTACAGAGGCAGTAGATCTAGGAGAGCATCGCCTGCCAAGGGAGGTGCCCTGCAGGAACTCGGGTACCATGAGAGTTTCTGACTGTATCTTTGTTTCCCTTGCTGTCTCCTACTCTACACCCAGTGCCCACGGAGCTCATCAGCCAGGAGGTGAGGTAAGAACCCTGCTCCTCCTCCTCGGTGCTGGTGGGAGGGATGCAGAACACTGTGCTGGGCTTCCACTGCTGCTAACCAGGCTGGGACCTGGTGTGGGGAGCCAACGTGTGGGGCTGATGGGTGGAGGTCTCACTGCATGGCTCATACGGGTGGGCACGTCGCTGCAGCCCAAGTCTTTGAGGCATCACTTGGTCAACACGTGCTGGAGGAACCACAGGGGCTGAAGGGGTGAAAAGGGTTGTTAGAGTTAGGGCAGTATGGTTAGGTTGTGGTTGGACTCCATGATCTTTAAGGTCTTTTCCAACCTGAGTGATTCTATGATTCTAAACACAAGCTCTGGGTGTGTTGCATTAGTCTGAAGAACCTCCATCTACCTCAGCAAGGCCTGATGTCCACGCTGAATGTTACAGGATCACTAGGGACAGAGCAGAATCTTTTAGTGTATTTTGTCCCCAGACAACTCTATGCACCATCACTTCTCAGGCCAGATGCTCGTCCTTTGGCCCCAAGTGCCTTTTTGAGCCACTGAGGTCCCATTGTCACTCATTTATCAGCGCTGTGTGCATACAGCACCAGCCAAAAGAGCTGGAGCCTTTGTGGCCCTACAGAGCTTCTCATTATAAATAACAGCCTCCCCCGCCCCTCTGCTGCCTTTAAACCTTGCATAGGGGCTATGTGAGAGGTAGGAGTCTTTAACCTGAGCAGGCACTAATAGCAGGGGCTGCCTTGCCTAGCAGCTCCGTCAGAAAGCCGTGCATGTCAAAGAGTAATTGGACCTTAACCAACCCAATTTCAGAGCATTTCTGCTCCTCCACTCCCCGATGACTCTGGAGAGCTGCGGAGTGAGCGGCGGGCACACCACTTCTCCAACTTTTATTGCTGAACACTTGAGTGGAGGTGGTAATTGGAGCAGGTGACATATATAAGGGGCAGGACAGAGTGCTCCACAAAGCCATCTCTGCAGCTGTCACCTAATTGCCTGATTAACTGGACGATTAATCGACTAATTGGAAGCAGGGCATGGTCTGCATAACAATAAGCGGCCCCTTTGTCAAACACATGAAGGCTTCAGGAGGGGGAGAGCAGGTCGGGCAGTGGCTGCGGCAGGGAAGGAGAGTGGCTTCAATAGACCCCAAAACCCCTTTCTGGTTTTGGGATTCCTGCCAAGCTGCACGAAACCCCACAGGGGACAGAGGTGTGGGGATGGGGAAGCTCTGGCCCAGAGCATCACCTCTGTAATGCAGCTTTTTAAGGGATTAAATGAACACACTGGAGACATCCCAAATTGCCACCTGCTACGGAAAACCCCGCTCTGAGCCGCCCGACTTGTTCTTTTTTATTATTTACTACAGGCTTCATTTCACCACATTAAAAATGAGGTGGGGGAAATCAGCTTTAATTGATTCAGGAAAGCTTCTAAGAGCCTGTAACATCTTCATCAGAGCCGTCCTTGTTTCCTGCTGAATGAAGCCTTTTTCGGGCACATCGCTGGTGCCATAAACACTGCTCTGTCTTCTGCCTGCGCTCACTTCAACGTGTGTCTGGGGCACAGAGCAGCCTCAGTTGGGCCTGAGGGTAATTAAAATGAAATAGACTTGGAGATCATCAGCAGAAAGGGAAGCTGCCAGTTGTGCACGTCCCGGTTTTGGGGTGAATTATCTTCAAATGTGACTATTTGGGCTGTTCATGGTGTTGTGTAGGGCCAACCCATTAACAACCCAACCTGCTGGTGCATGGAACACTACTACTTCATCAGTGAGCTCCCATCCACCTCATACCAAGCTTTTTGTAAGGGCTGGGCTTTGCTGAGAGCAGAGATTCTGCATCCCCAAAGCCTGACCTCACTCTATTCAGTGTCACCCCATGTCTTTTACTCCTAGCCTAACAGGCTGGCTGGATCCCTCTGGGCTTGCAGTGCCTTCTCCCCTTGTGCTGTCACAAGAGATTTCATTAGTGCTTCCAGCTTCCTGAGCCAAGGGTGATACGGTGCTAAATGAGGTTATTAATCCTACACGTCTCCAGAATCCCTCAGACATCAGGCAAGTCACTTGGGCATCCTATAATCAATGCCGTAATCTGGTTTTGCCAGAAAATATTTGCTTTAATGCTTCTTATCTGAGGCCCTTCTTGCTTCTGGAGCTGGGATTAATTACCTCTGCAGGGCAAGCATGTGGCCCCGTGCCGAGGGATGCTAGCCCAGAGAGCCAGGGAAGAGCCAGAGTCTTTAACAAGTCCTATTCTGCTGAGCAGCAGGAACAAGTGCAGTGATTTGGGAGATCTGGACACATCCATCCCATCCGTTCCCCCAAAAGTGAGGCTGTGGGTGCTCTGGGGCAATGCCTCCTGGTGGCAACATGGCTAAAAGCTGAGCATCCTTCACCTATTCCAGCCTGTACTTCTCGACAGGACCCCAATGTCTTTGTGCCAAAGTGAGAGCACCACATTTGGTGTAAAAGGCTGCGGGGTGCAGGTGGGGAAGCAGAGAGCAGTAGTTGTCTGCTTTTTAAAGGCTTGCTCTTACACATGCAAATCCTTAATTAAACATACTCATAAAACTATAATGAACCATTCACCTAATTAAATGGGGTGAGTCATTTCATTAATTTTTAGCAAACTGCAAAGCTGCTCTCCTGCCCTCTTCACTTGGATTTCAAAGGGACAAGTTGCAGCATTTGAGGGAAATTATCTCCCCTTTTGTGGCTATTTTGTTTCTCGTGCACAGAACCTGTTTAACTGACCGTAGTTAATACACTTCTGATCGAAAGTGAATTCTCCCAGCCCTACTGCTGTTCTTGATGGTTTCTTGCTTCCTTCTCAAGCTGTCCAACCCCAGGCTGTAACGGCTCAGGACACATCCGTGGAAAGTATGCGAGACACAGAAGGTAAGGCTGGGTCGGAGGAAATGGGGGTGGAAAAATGCCAGCAAGCAACCCAAAGACACATGTATCCTGGTCTGGATGGTGCTTGGTGTTGGTTCATCAGTCCGGGTGGGTGTTGGGGCATCTCCTTCACCAGGCTGCCTTCATGCAGACCCCAAACCAAGGCAGCAGCACCTGGCTCAGGGGCTGGTTCTGTGTCCTCTGCCAGGTTTTGTGGTGACACTGGTGGCTGTTACCAGCAGTGGTGCTGTGCTGTTGGTCCTCCTGCTCTCTGGACAACAGCTGTCCACAGGCCAGGCTGGTGGCATGAGTCTGGCAAGTTTGCACTGCCTTCTGCAAAGCCAGTATCAGATGTTGCACGAAGTCAATGTTTGATAGCAGATTTTCTGGCTACGAAAGATTAAAAATACTAAAAAAATATATGCTTTTTAATATCCCGGTATTCACCCTGCTTGCCTTTGCCTATCTGGTTGAGATGCCCTAAACATGCCTTTCTCACTGGGGCAATGCCCCCTCTCTGCTTCTTAATCCCACCGGCAGTCTGCAAAGCTGCCCTCTAGCAAAGAAGAGGAAACTTCAAGATGCGGAGGCTGAACACCTGGTGTCGAAGCGCAAATCCCACCCGCTGAAGCTGGCCTTGGATGAAGGCTACAACGTTGACAGTGACGGCAGCGAGGAGACCGAGGTGAAGGAGGAGTCTGGCTCTGAGGAGTCAGAGGGAACGCTGGAGGAGGATGAGGCAGAGGCGGTGGAGCAGGAGGAGACCCACAGCCCCGAGCGGGCAGAAGGTGCTTTGTCATTATTGATTGCAGAGCTGTGTTCTGTAGATGAATAAAGGGCAGTGAGTGTTAATAACCAAGAGTTATAGCTTCTCTGAATCATGTACGATGATGGGTCCCGCAGTTATTATGTTTGGTGGAAGCACAGCAGCAGAGCTCTGGTTAAGCTGTGATGGCTTACGCACAGATTGTCTTGGAGTCTTCGAAGTGAGAGCTCTTCCATCAGGAATGCTCCCTGGGGAATGACTCCTGGAAAGCACAAAAGAGCTCTCTGCATGATGAGGATGGCAGCCTGCAGTCCTCCTTTGGTGCCAGTGGGCTCCCTGGAGCAGGAGCTGTACATCCATCCGCTCTCCAGAGGCAGGAGCAACAAGCAAACAAGCCAGATGTCCACCAGCGTCCTGGCATGGCATCACCGTACCATGCAGATCCCCTGTTTGGGGAGCACTGAGAATGCGGGGCAGGCAGCTGATGATGAGCTGGGAAACAGCTCATATCTGAGCACCACAAAAGCTCTCATGAGGAAATCTGCTTTTTATCTGCCATTCCCCAATTCAATAAATTAGAATGCACCAGGTGTATAACAGCAAGGCTCTAGTTTCAATTAAGCTTAAAAAAAGACAAAGAGATGTTTATAAGTGTATATCATTACTTCCCTTTATTTATTTTTTTTTTTTCCTTTTGCTTTTCTTCCTTTCCTTCTTTTCTTCCCTCCCTTTTTCCCTCCCTTCTTTCTTCCTTCTGTCTTCTTCCTTCAACCTTCTCAGAGAGAAGCCCAGCAAAATCAGCCCATTACGGACAGAAACCAGCAACAAGTACGTCTGGGCCCAGCAAGGCCAACTATAGCAACTACCAAGAAATAATCGCCAACTCTCTCCTAAACCTAGGCCAAATAGCAGAGGAAACCCTCGCCATCGAAGGGCAGCTGCCTGAAGCTGAGCTGCAGGTGTCCAAGCCGCCATCCAATGTTGTGCACCTGGTCCATGAAGATGCAGGAGAGGAGATCGTGGAGGAGGAGTGTGACAAGGAGATTATCATCCAGACTGAGGATGCAGAGGAAGTCATCGAGGTCACTAGTGAACGCAGCAGCGAGTTGTGTCCAGAGCACCAGGATGACGTGAGCTGTGAAGAGTCCTGCAAGCTGCAGAAGGCCATGCAAGCTGAAGCAGAGGAAGAGGATGAGGAGGATGAAGATGAGGATGAAGATGAAGATGAAGAAGAGGAAGAAGAAGAAGAGGAGGAGGAGGAGGAAGAGGAGGAGGAAGAGGAGGAAGAAATGACTCCCGAAGTGATCTGTGAAGAAGCTCCTCACACTTCTCAGGACACGCAGAAAAGTCACTGTGAAGGGCAGTTCAGCCCTAAACCCGAGTACTCTGTCATCGTGGAGGTCCGGTCGGATGATGACAAAGATGATGATGCCCACTCCCAGAAGTCAGCGGTGACTGACGAGTCAGAAATGTATGACATGATGACGAGGGGCAACCTGGGGCTTCTGGAACAAGCCATTGCGCTGAAGGCTGAGCAGGTGAAAATTGTGAGGGAGCCCAGCCGGCTGCCAGGAGAGCACGTAAAGCACTTCCAGGTCGACGAGAAGCAGAGCAAACCATTGGACAGCATCCGAAAGAGCTACTATGGCAAAGGTGGGGTATGGGGATGAGTCTCCATAACTGTTCTTCTTCCTATTGTCAGGGACAGACCTGCTCAGCTTCAGGATAAGTAGGCTGCTCACAACACATGCAGGGAATTTAGCCACAAATTCTCTATGCCCAGAGAAATTAGGACACAGATAGAGGGCAACAGTGAGACGTGCAAAATGACGGGGGGCTCCAAGTCTCAGCAGGGGAATCACATGGTTAAATTGCCTACTGGCCTTGAAAATCTTAGTCTGAACCATAGGGTTGGTATAAAACCCAGATGGAGCAAGGGCAGGAGTCCAGCCACAGCCAGTGAGGGGGTGGCATGTGCTTGATGTGCAGCTGAGCACAGGCTAGTTGAGTGAGTGACTCCATATCCCAGCTCAGTAGATGCTCAAATTGCTTTTCCTGTTTGTCTCCAGTGTTGCAGTTGCACTTTCAAATAAAGCCTCCAAACTCAAAGGTACCTCCTTCATCGACTGGAAGAGCGGTGGGAAGCATCCAGGACCATTTTTCAAATAAACGTTCCCAACCTTCCCACTTTTTCCCTTCCAAAACTGCTAACTTGCTTTCCACCATGCTTTCTCTAAAACCCTTAGATCCCTCAAGACCTGAGAAGCGAGAAATCAAATGTCCAACGCCTGGCTGTGATGGGACCGGCCATGTCACGGGGCTCTACCCTCACCACCGCAGCCTCTCTGGCTGTCCGCACAAAGACAGGATTCCCCCTGAGAGTGAGTACATGGTTGGGTGCCCAGTGGGATGACAGTTTGCTGGAATTAGACTGGAGCCTTATTTTTAAGGGGAGAATTTCACATCTGGTGGGTAGAGCCAACTGTAAGGCAATAGGCGCTCCAAGTAGCCCGAAATGGTGTAAATGTCTTGGCTGAGACCCCAGCAGAAGTCTGAATTAAGTTTTGGGGTGTAATTGAGTCTATGGCGTGGCGTAGTGCTTTTTTAAATCGTTCTGGTATGCTTTTCCCCATCAAAGTGGTAATAATCTTAACGGGAAATGCTATGGTGATTATAGGAAAGTCAGACCCTTCTTAAAGATTTTAGCACCATCCTGTGGAGAATGATGTCCCTTCTCTGAAAATCAAAGGTGCTCTAAAATCGACTGTTGCCCATCTCCAGAGGTGTGCTGAACAGTTCCCATCTTTACACTGAATTTCTTGTGCTTTCCTCTATTTGGGTTATCGCACTGGGGAGAAGGAGAAAGCACTCTTTCCTGGCATCCAAGCATGGTGGTGTTGCCATATGGCAAAGGAGAGGAAGTGCTCAGAATGTGGAGGACAGCTGATTTTCCTCTGCTCATTGCTGTAAAACTCACAAAGCACTGTACTGAGATTCTTCTCTTCTGCAGGAAGTATTTATCATCAACATAACAGATTTTTATGTACAGATACGTAGGGAGAGTTTATTTCAACCTCTCTACCAGCGTCCTAAATAGTTTTCCTTGTGCATAGGCATAAAAATAAATGTTTTATATTTATGATAATGGTATAATAGGCCAAAATAATAGAAAAAGAAAAAAAAAAGTGCCCTTCTTTATCAGTAATTTCAAATGTTGCAGACCTGCCATAAACAGAGAGCTGCAGGAAACAAGGAGGAAGCACAGCTATCTTCACACAGGCTCGTATGCAAGAAAAAATATTAATAAATAAATAACACAAGACTCGTGCTTCAGAAAGGCTTGCAAATCAAATTATTTTCTTTACTTTTAAGGTCAGCACTGCAGAAAGCAATAATCCTGAAGATTAAAACGTTCAAAAATCAAACAGGGGCTAGTCCTCAGGATAAAAGCGGAGATACAGCTTCAATCACTTTAAAACTACCTGAAACTGGGAGACTTAGCTCCAAAAACAGCAGCAGGCAGTGGGGGCTGGCTGGGGGAACTGCACTGCAATCAGCAAACAGGGAGGCAGCCCCGGCTGTGTGCCCAGATGCTAATCTAGTGCTGACCTGAGCAATGCTGCCTTGTAAATCTACTTTTCTCCACGCAGACAGATTCTAGTTGCAGGGTTTCACATTTCCTGATTTCTAGGAAGCCAAGACTTGATGACTTGGGTTTGTTTTTGTGTTGGTTTGTTTTTTTTTTTCTTCTCTCTGATTTTTATCATTTTTTGCCTCCCACTCCTTCTTGCCTTCCCTTGCTTGCTCCGAAGTCTTGGCGATGCACGAGAACGTGTTGAAATGCCCCACGCCAGGCTGCACAGGACAGGGTCACGTCAACAGCAACCGCAACACGCACAGGAGGTACCATCTTCCATTGCTGCACAGCCCCAGGGTCACCAGGTTTATTCCTACATTACAGCTCTCACTTTTGGAGGTGCTGTAAGCGGAGCAAGTGAAGAAGGGATGATCCTAATGGACGAGATGGCCGTAACGGTCTTGTCCAACCTTAATGGTTCTGTGATAAGGCAAAGAATAATACAGGACAGCAGGATAGAGCAGTGATTTCAGGTTGGATGTCAGGAAAAAAATTGTCCTTAGAAAAAATAGCCATGCATTGACATAGGCTGCCCAGGGAAGTGGTGGAGTTGCCGTCCCTGGGGCTGTTCAGAATGAGAGTAGATGTTGCATTGAGTGATATGGTTTAGTGGTATGGTGGTAATGAGTTGATGGTTGGGCTAGATGGTCTTAGTGGCCTTTCCAACCTTAATGATTCTGTGATTGGGCAGTGGGGCAAAGCAGTGTTGTGGGTGCAGGTAGAGGAGATGTGAAGCAGAGCGTGCCCATGCCCAGTGATGTTTGTGTTTGGTGGTGTGGCAGTTTGAAGGCTTTCTGGGATTTCCACAATATTTAGGCTGCCATTAGTCTGCAGTGCAGGTGATGTGGGAGTTTAGATGCTGCTGCTGTGGGACTTCAGCTCAGATGGGGTCAGGAGGGGATAGGTTGGGCACTTGATGTTTGGCTGCTTTGCTGCTGGCCAAGACTGATGGTAAATTAGGATAATACTAACACGGAAAACCTTAAAGGCAAATGTTTTTCTCATGGGTTCAGTGTAGCTCTGAGACTCTGGAGCAAGTGAAAATTTCCACGTATGTTCCTCACACTCTACTTTTTTTTTCTCTTTTTCTTTTAACTCACAGTTTATCTGGGTGCCCCATTGCTGCTGCTGAAAAATTAGCCAAATCACATGAAAAGCAACAAACCCAGTCTGGTGATCCTTCAAAGCCCAGCTCCAACTCTGACAGGATCCTCAGGTATGTGGGGTGGGAAGCAGAACTGCAGCAGCAGCCTGCTTGCTCCTGCTGTATCCTGATACTGCTGAGTCCTGTTATTATGATCATAGGTCTCGCCAAGGTGGGGAGATATTTAATTGATGATCCCAGGGAGGGCACTGAGGACAATGAATTGCTTCTGTAGCATCAATTAATGCTGAGGCTACAGGCCAAAGGGTTTTAGCAGTGCAGCAGAAGGCATTTGTGCCAATAGCACCGCAATGCAAACTGCAGGAGAATTATGGCTATTATATTAGCATTATAAGTAGGGTGGGCTCAAGGAGGGGGAGGAGGAGATTTAGGCTACCTATAAATCACTCAGTCGTCGTTTTGTGCAAGTCCATCCGCTTTCCTTCCTTAGCCTGTGCTCATTGCCAAAGCGCTCACATCTATTTTGTTATTTCGCCCATCTTTCTCTTCCTGGGAGAAAGGGCTGTCTTGCAGTAAGGATGTCCCTGATAGATTCCTGCTTTCGTAGCCAATGTGATTCATGAGGCTACAGATGGATTGTAATATGGTTAGTTATTTTGCAATGAGAGGAGGAGGTGAGGAACGGCAGCACTTCCACCGAGCCACCGAGGTGTGATTAATTTATTTATTTGCTCCCCAGGACTGCTGAACACCCCGGTGCACAGAGCTTGGTGCTTTGCAAAGGAAGGCCATTTAGGGTGATTACTTATTTATTTGCAGCAGAGCCCGCGATGGGCACAGCGTGCTCTGAGCGCGTCACGAGGATGCTCCATGCTCCAAGGAGCTCCCGCTCCGGGGACTCACTGGTGGAAAGAGGTCACAGGAAGGAGAATAACAATGGGCCATTTATATACAATTTATATGCAAGACAAATTGATTCATGATAGGCAACCCAGCAGAAGCAGGGCTTGAAGAGGGGCTCTGCAGGCAAGGAGAGGTTTGCTCGGTGTGGCCATGCATTGAGCTCACCGCTGCTGCAGATCTGCAGCACAAACTGAATCCCTGCACCTGTGTGCTGTCCTTTGTCATGGCACCCATAGGAGAGTGGCACCTGAGTGTGATGCCACTGGAAAAGGACTGCCACGCTGCAGCAACCTGCAAGAATATTTTGCACAAGATGGACATCTTAGTTTTTGGTGCAAAAAGAAGTTTAAAAGGGTGGGTGGGAAAAAAATAAAAGAAAAAAATGAAAAAGGAATCCAAGAGTCCCAAAGCAGGTGCAGACTTGCTGAGGGAGAACAAAAGTCATCGTCAACTCTTCTCTAACAGCCCTTGGGGACAAGGTGCAGCTGCATGTTCCCATCACATCAGTTCCCTCCCAGCAGCCCCTGCTGTGGGCTCCCAAGAAAAAGAAAAATCATTGGTGCTCGTTGTTTTGTCCTCAGGCCTATGTGCTTTGTGAAGCAGCTGGAGATCCCTCAGTACGGAAGTTACCGGCCCAACATGGTCCCAGCCACCCCCCGGGCCAACCTGGCCAAGGAGCTGGAGAAGTACTCCAAGGTCACCTTCGATTATGCAAGTTTTGATGCTCAGGTTTTTGGCAAACGCATGCTTGCCCCAAAGATTCAGACTAGCGAAACCTCACCTAAAGCCTTTAAATGTAAGTTGGGCACAGGGAAGGGCTGGGTTTTGTGTTCTCTTTCTTTCTTGGCATGTCACATGCCATGGGGTGACGAGTGAATCACTTTGGGGAGGAAGGGCTGAGCCTGAATGGGAGGAGAAATGGGTCCCCCATGACATATCCCTTTGGTGGGGAGAGGGGCACATGGAGAGCTTGGCCTTGGGGAGAGCTTGGGGGTTGGATTTGGTGGCGTCTTGAGGTCCCTTCCAACCCCTGCAATTCTGAGATTCAGCTTTGGGAAGAATCATGTTGAGCAGTGGGAACATTAATCTGAGCCACATCTGTAGGTGGGATAAGTTACACAGTTGTCTTCAGTCTGTCCCCACTGCTTTGCAGTTCATATCTATTGATCTGTCTTTTCTCATCTCGCTAAATGGATTATAGTTTTCCTCTCTTCCATCTTCTGTATGACCCATTCCACCCATTTGTCTTCCTGGCCGTGTTCTGCTCCCCGATCGATCACCTGCTCCTCACTGAGCTCACAGTGCTGCTCACAGTGCTGGGCAATGGGAGGGCAGGTGAAAATGCAATGGTCAGATGAACCCTCTGAGCCTGGGGTTCCCAGGAGAAGGAGAGCAGCACCAGGAGCCAGACTGCCCCAGCCTGGTTCTGTCAGACCCATGTTTAATTTCCCCTCCCCTCTGACTCCAAATGTACTCCTGAAGGCATCTTCCCGGGGAAGAAAAAAAATAAAGATTTAGGAGCTCCGTTTGCAGAAGTCAGCAGCCTCCAGAGGGCTTTCTGTCTGGCTAATCCCACTTCCACAATCCTGTTTAATCCTGATGCAGCTGCTCTCTAAAAAGTGCTCGTACTTGAAAGCATCCCGGTTGTTGCACTACAATGGAAGCTGCCTTTATTACAGTACTAAATCTGTAAAGGATCAGACAATGAAATTGGATGGAGGCCAGAGAGCACAACTGCCACTGTCATCCTGGGTTAGGTCTGATGGAAAAGTAATTTGTTTCCCAGAGCAAGTGATTCTCTTGCTGAATAGATTGTGTTATTTGCAATATTAGCGAAGAATTTTCAGGGTAATTGTACTGACAAAAATAATTCCAGCAGACCCACTAGGATAATCCTTCCTATTTTTTCTCATCACTTATTTTACTAATTTGCTGATTGCGAGTCTATTAGCGGTAGAAATACTTACGAAATGGAAAAGCATCACTGAGCCTACGGTGTGAAATTGAAATTGGCATCTCCCAGTCCTGGATACTGTGGGGTCGGGCTGGCAAACACCCGCACCCCACCGTAAAGACACGGATTAAACAGGACTGAAAAACAAGCAGCCCTACACAAGAATAACCATTCGGGCAAGTTTCCAATGAGTTAATCAAAGCGACAAGATGAATATGATTGCCAATCATAGCGGGGGAGTCTGTTCCTTTCGCTGAGAACTGATTTTAAAGAGATCATCATCCAGAGGGATTTATACTCCCCTGCATGTGTGTGCATAACTCCCATTAATGTCAATAGGCATTATGTACGCACACAATGAGGAAGGGAGCGGTCCTTGGCAGATCAGCATTTCATCATGCCTTATATTCTGGGTTTGTGGTGACAATCGTGAAGACGCTTTGCTCTGCCAAGCTTGTCCTGCAGCTTCGTCCCTGCTGGGATGAGCCATACAGGTCTCGTTGAAGGGGCTGCGTGTTTTCCCCTCAAAACATGCCCAGTGAAATTAATTAAGAATTTTAAAATGCTGCTGATTGAGTCAGAATACGGCCCTGTGATGGGTCAAAAGCAGACAATCCCATTTGCACCCACTGAAGCTGCTGACTTCTGCAAACTCCGGCTTGCTCACAGCCCTTCCAAATGGGCCTAGTTTCAAGATGAGGGCAAGTTTTAGCATGGATTAAACCTTAGGCAAATTTTAGTGTGGATTAGCCATCGAGTATGAATAGAGCACAGCACCTCCTGGATCGCACTGCTGTGTGCTGTGATATACAGCACTGGTGTGGTGTAGTGACCATGTGCAGAGGAGCAATAAATCCTGTTATTCAGACATATTTAAATGACAAATCAGCTGTCGGGAAATTCGTATTTCACTGCTGTCATCATCAGAAGCTCATATTTCATGGCCACGGTTTTGCTATGAATGTAATTTTTTATCCTAAAGTGTTCAAATGTGCTACAAGAAATCTGCTGCAAGTCATCTCTGTGGATAAGTTATGAACAGACGGAGAGCCAGGAAGCTTCTCTGAGCTTTCTCCTTTGACACCTTCCACCGAGGGGTAGCTTTAATGAAGAAAAGTGCTGAGTTCTGTGGGACTTGATGGCAGATCTACTTAATGAATTGACTTTTCCCACCGAGAACCTTCACACACGATCCTGGCCACAGCCAGCACCTCCCTAGCAATTAAATAGCCCATGGATTGGTAATAAACGCAGTTTGCCACTGGAACTGCTGACATCTTCGCTTCATCAGCCTGACTTAACACCTTGCCTTGCCTGTGCCAGACCTACATTAGCTTTCTGTTGTTCCTTCTCTTTTTATTCCAGCCAAACCTTTTCCAAAGGCCTCTTCCCCCAGCCACAGCCCCTCCAGCAGTTACGTGAAGAGCACTTCATCTTCCTCCACAGGCTTTGACTACTCCCACGACGCTGAGGCTGCTCACATGGCTGCCACTGCCATCCTCAACCTCTCCACACGCTGTTGGGAAATGCCAGAGAATCTCAGCACCAAGCAGCAAGAGGCACCCAGCAAGGTGAGCAGGATTGGGACTGGAAACTTTAGATGGGAGAAATACCTTTTTTTTTTCTTTTTCTTCCTTTCCAACCCCCCCTTTCATTTTGACCTTTAAATAGAGAGGAAAGGAGGACATTATCACATATTGCCCTTTCCCTTCCAATGTGCTTTGGGTGATGAGCTATTTGGAGGAGGTAATTGTGGCTCTTAGAATCACAAGGAT
Source organism: Tympanuchus pallidicinctus (assembly GCF_026119805.1). NCBI lineage: Eukaryota > Metazoa > Chordata > Aves > Galliformes > Phasianidae > Tympanuchus > Tympanuchus pallidicinctus. The sequence goes on from NW_026294722.1 coordinate 4,797,325, forward strand.
TCTATGATGTATTAGGATGTTCAGGAGATGAATCGTGGTTCAAATTATCCATCTAAGATGGGTTTCAGTTGCTCACTGCTCAGTGTCTGATGTCATTTTAGATTTCCCAGTTGCATCAGGGGAGCATGGGTTTTCCTGAGGTCTTGTGTCCCATGCCCAGCCTTGGGCAGATTTCTTTGATGCCATAGGACATCTTACATGGCTCTAGATGCCTGTGTTCAGGCAACTGAGACAAAATGCTTCGTTGCTTTTAGGAGAGGGGTGTGTCTGCATGGCACATTTCTGAAAATCTTTATGAAAGAGCATCCCTTCCCATTCAGTTCCTTCTAAGTGACTGCAGAAAAGACAGGCAATGAATAACTTGCTCCCTAGCTCCCCCGTGACAAATGGGGGCAAGATCCCCTTAGGGAATTTCTGGCAGCTGCTAACGTTGGGCACATTTCCAACTTTTCAGTCCATGGACATTGAGGTGGATGAAAATGGGACTCTGGATTTGAGTATGAACAAGAACCGCAAGAGGGAGAGCACATTTCCCAGCAGCAGCAGCTGCAGCAGTAGTCCCAGCGTGAAGTCCCCAGATGTGTCCCAGCGCCAAAACAGCACCAGTACCACGAGCAGCACCATGACCTCCCCCCAGTCCAGCCAGACCTCCCGCCAGGATGAATGGGATGGACCCATTGACTACACCAAACCAAACCGTCAGCGGGAAGAAGAGCCAGAAGAGGTGAGAGGTGACTCTGGATGTTTAAGTTCCAAATCTCAGTGGAGGGATAAATTTCATATTTGCTTGGACTGTTGTCCTGTTTTTCCCAGCACCCCTACTTTGTCATTTAGTCTCTTGGCTGGGGTGCAGATGGAGGCAGGTCCTGCTGGGGATAAGTCTGAGTCCATCTGCAAGACCGTGGCAAAGCCAAGTGTAAGCCCTGTACAGATATGCTTTGAACACTTCTCCTACAAAAAGGGGAAATCACTGCCTGTTTGATCTCCAAATGATGACCAAGGTGCTTGCAGGTCTCAGGAGTGCTGGCAGTGCCGCCTTAACTCTGAGCTGGGATGAACCTGGGGTCCTTTCCCACTGCAGCTCACAGCAACGGGCACCACTGCAACCACTTCTGGCTGTTCTCTTGCAGTCAGAGCCTGCAGCCCACTCTTTTGCCTCCTCGGAAGCTGATGAGCAAGAAGTGTCAGAGGAGAACTTTGAAGAACGAAAATATCCAGGGGAAGTTACCTTAACTAACTTCAAGCTTAAATTCCTCTCCAAGGACATCAAGAAAGAGCTGCTCACGTAAGCCCTGCCTTCTTGTCTTTTTTTCCTATGTTATAAAAACACATCCTCAGTGACAGCCAGGCTGGTAGCAGACAAAATTTGTCAACAGATACACTGTAAGAATTAGAAGCATAGCCACCTGTCTTGCTGTGATTGTTCTGATTTCATCTTAGGGCTTCAAAAGCTTAAAGGGAAACCCTACTTTCATACAACTTCTGATCCTTGAGATGAAATCCACTCCTTATGGTCCTGAGACTCTGCAGTGCTGCAGGGTAGTTCCTATGGAGTTCCGTGCTCTCAGGATTCACAGCTACAGCTGTGCAAACTGCTTTGCAGGGCCCATTCTCCATGATATTTTCCTCTAGGAGCGTTTCTGGCACAGTGGAGGAGCCTTTCCAAGGTCCCAACCTCTTGCTTTGGGACACTGAGTGATGCTGTGAAGCTAAAAGCATCCAAAGGAGCTCAGCACCTTCCCACTGTCCTTCCAGGTGCCTCGTTGGGAAGGCAGGGCTTGTTGGGTTATTAATGTAGAGCAGTGAGTCACATCACCATGATACGGCAGGGCCACAAAATGTGAACTCTAGCTACAGCAGGATTGCTGTCATGCTGCATTATACATTGGAGAGGTCTTATACTGTGTGTGTATTCATGGCTTTGGATGGGGAGAAAATAGACCCAGGTCTTTATTAGATGACACGATGCTCTGCATCCCTGCTGATCCCCCGCAGTCACGGTCTATGTTTAGAGCTGCAGTGTGGATTTGTCCCTGCTCTCATGGCTGCTGGGATCAGTCTGGAGGCTGTGGAGCTGAGTTCTCCCCTCCCAGTGGATCTGCCATGCCTGGGCCTCTTTCCTGCAGCCTGACCTTCCTGTATGCTAAACAGGGGAGAGCTGGTGAGCCTCATTTTGCTGACCTTATACAATGCTGCTCGTTACTTGGCTATGCGAGCAGAAGGCTGATGGAAGAGTGTGGCCAGGCAAGGAAGAGATCCACAGGGGCAAAGCAGTTGTTTCCCTAAATTAGCAAAGCACAAACCAGCTGTCCTATGCAAAACTCTCAAGGCTTTTTGGAAACTCAGCAATGATGTGAATAGCAATTCTTGAGGTAGAACCTTGAAGACACGCAGTGCTTTAGTTGCATTATGAAGGGCAAGAAATTTCTTCCCTGGAATAAATAAATGGTATCATGGCCAACCCTGAGCTGTCTCTCCTCATTTAGTACCATTGCTCCTCTCTGACCCGAGAGCTGTAACGAATGATCTGTAATTAAGTCAGGAGCTACCTGTGTCTGATTGAAGCTCAGTGTCTTATGCCGTCCCTGGTGGGTTGTGAATGTGCCATCTCTCAGCCCTCCCGTTGGCAAAGAGTGGGTACCAACAGCACTGAGAGCCCAAGTGTTTCAAACACTTTCTTCACATTTACCACATTTTTTTTTCTGTTAAAACTGTGAAGAATCATGAACTTCTGGGAGCAAAAAAGGGAGAGAGCTGGTGTATTTGCCTGTGAACAGGACCAAAGGCAAGGGCATTCCAATGCAGATACCAAGGAGGGCTCGCATTCTGGGGTGAATTAATCTCTTTCCAGCACTTACATCTGTGTTGTTGTTGTTGTTGCCCAGTTGCCCTACCCCAGGCTGTGATGGCAGTGGACACATCACGGGAAACTATGCCTCTCACCGCAGGTGGGTTCACCTTTTTTCCGCAGTTCAAACTCCAAATACAACTTTAGTTTTTAGTATATTGTTTGCCCATGTGGACAATTTGGTTCTGTTTCCTCCCCACGTTCTGTTACCCTTCTCCATCCCCACGCCCCTGCCCTTTTTCTTTTTCTTTTTTTCTTTTCTTTTCTTTTTTTTTTTTTTTTTTTTTTGGCTTATCCAGATATTCCATCTCTTCTCTTTCAGCCTTTCTGGTTGTCCTCTTGCTGACAAGAGCCTCAGAAACCTCATGGCTGCCCACTCTGCTGACCTCAAGTATGTTTGCGCTCAACTTGGAACTCCTTTTTTTGCTTTCCTCCCCTCTCCCTTATTTTTTTTTTCTTCTCTATATACCTTCCCTGTTCCCCCTTTGTGCTCTGCTTTTGCTATTTTATCCCCTCCTTTCTCCTATCAAAACTGATCAGAGTCTGCCTGTGAGGAGCTCTGGTGGAGCCCAGCTGTCATATTGGGTAGATGGTGGCACATGGGAAGGGGGATTTTGGGGAGAAGGCATCACAGGGCAACTCAGAAATAACCCAGACCCCTGACAGGCTCTGTTGGATAAAAATAAGCTAATTTATTTTTCATTTGGTGTCTTTTGCCCAGCTCTCGTTCCCTAAATTTGTGCCATCATCCTTCCTATTATCATTTTTGTATGACTCTCAAATAATCCGAAGCCAAGGTAAAGGCACACGCTTTGGTACTGGGTACAGACACAGGTGGGAAAATACTGCCAGGTCGTAGCAAAAAGAACCCTTTCAAAGAACACGGCGTGCCAGTTTTGTGCTATGCTGTAAGGGCTGCTGGGGATCCGGTGGCAGAGATTTCCATTCATTGCCATGGGAGTACGACTGGCGGGGCAGTGGGACAAGCACACGGTGCTTGATGAGGCAGGATCCGGAGCAGATGTAAATGGGAAGAGCTGTGCACACGTCTGTTAATGGGTAGCAAAAGGCTCATGGACACCTGAATGTCTTCGTTGCCAGTTCTGCTCTGGATGGGAGCAATCCAGGCTTGGTGTTGACTTTCAGATGTATTTCTCCTAATCCTGTTTTCAGCTTTATTTCCAATGCTCCTCGTTTTCAAGAGCTTCCCTGCTACCCAGGGGAATTTCCCAACTGCTCCCTTAGTTTGCCTTCCCTTAAGGAAGCTTTAATAGGAATTGTATGAAAAATCAGTGGGGGGACTCGAGCCTTCTCCACCCAACCCACATCTCTGGGGGAAAAGTGAGTGTTTTTTCAGTATCCCTGCCACACGCACAGCCTGTCTTTGTAGGCTAATTTTCCTCTTAGCTTCCTGCTTTGCTGAATCCAAATTTAGGATTATTTCAATGGTGAGATATTCATAACCATAATTGAGAAGAACTCTACTGAGAGCAAAAGCTCACGAGGGGCAGAGACAAAATAAGTCCTGTGTCCTGTATTCAGTGGGTGACACTAAAATTAAATGATGTCCAGAATGATGCATCCCCCTGTGCCCTTAAGCATGTGATAGTAGTGTTTTGCTACCAAAATACTGCATAAATCAGGCAACTCCTGGCCAAAACAAAGCTTTTCAGCGTTATTTTCCAATATTGTTCTCTTTCTTTATCCTGGTGAGGACGGAGGCACAGAGAAAGAGAAAGGGATTTGGAGATATTGCAGATATCACACTCAGAGCTTTTCCACAATTTCAGATAAGGCCCTGTTCAGCATTTTTATTGTAAGTTGTATTCCAGGGGTTAATATCCCTGATTAAAAAAAAAAAACAACAAAACAACAACAACAAAAACCCCCTAAAAAGCTCCAGGCTGAAACAGGCAATAAGAGGTCTCTATCGGAATGATTTGTCTCCAGATAATTAAAAATAAAAATCAAATCACTTTTTTTTTTTTTTCCCCCCCCACCTTTTTAAAAAGTCCTGAAAGGCAAAAGGAGTTTGGTGTTGGTGTTTTCATCATTTCATCCCACCCCGAAGCTAGAACAGCAAAGAATGATTTTGATTCTTTCTCTACTTGTATATAACAGGGAAACGCTCTCCTCTCTGATTATGAGATGAGTTAGGGGACTTTTACCCTCACCCTGCTGCTTCTGCACCAGTCCTGGGTCTGAGCAGTCTCTCATAGCCCCTCGTGTTGTTGCCTGGATCAAGCATTGAGCGCGTTACCTTTCTCACATGCACTGGCCTTGCAGGCAGCTCTGCTGCCACAGCACTGCCCATCAGGTCTCTGATGCCCAGAGGCACCGAACATCTTCCAGCCAGTGCTGCCAAGCCAGGCAGAGGCAGCCTTATAATTGAGGATCAAGAAAGCGAGGGCACAAAACGTCCCCCTAGAACAAGGGGCCTTTGCAAGCTCGAGGCAGCAGCTCAGCCTCCCCTGCCCCTCCAGCTCCATGTGCTTGACTTGAGCAGCGCTGGCTAATTGGCAGCCTGGCACTTTGGCCCCAGCGAGGGCTCCTTGCTTCTCTTGCTGGTCCCCATGACAACTTTTATGCCTCACCTACAGCGTTTGGAGCAGGTCTTTGTGCTTGTGGCACTTCACAGCCCTTCACCTTCCTCGCTTCCGTGGCTGTAATGATGCAGTGCTCAGCTCACACTATTATCTTTGCTCCTGCTCTGCGGTGTGCGAGCTTTTGTGCTGGGCTGTGTGATCACAGAAGCGTTCTTCTAGGCTTGGCCTTCATTCATGTTGCTGAGCACTGGATGCTTACTTCCAAACCCATGATTGTGGATGCAGTGGATGGGAAGGGACCTGAGGTCCCCTTCAGAGTCCCCATCCCTAACCCACAGTGTCACAGTGAGGTTATGGTCACCTTTTTTTCCTTTTTCCTTTGTTGCTTTCCAGCACTGATGAGTTTGGGGCTCTGAGTTCCCTTCTGGGGTGCCTTTAGTGAACTTTGCCTTCCCACATCACCCAAACCCAAAGTGACCCTGGGGAAGACACCTATGCGGCCATGCTATCCATGGTTGAAGGATATTTCGGGGGTATTTTGCCTATGCTCATATCCAGCCCAGTGGCACAGGATGGCATTGGTCATCTCCCTTCATCTTTCTTGAGAAGATAGGCATTGCCCCAAGGTGGGGACACATCCAGGATTTGCATCCCTCCCCACATCCTCATTCCTCCCCACTCTTCACCTCTGATGCCCACACCCATCAGCACAGGGACAGCAGTGCTGTGGCCATTGCAGCACAGCTGCTGTTCCTGTGGAGGGAGAAGGGGCAGGGAGGAACCCTGCTTTGGTGCAGCCCCACTGTATGGGTGACCCCCAGCTCACGGCAGCCTCCTTTCATCCACAGGTGCCCTACTCCTGGCTGTGACGGCTCTGGTCACATAACAGGAAATTATGCATCACACAGAAGGTAAGATCTTCTCTTAAATTATTTTCTCTTTCTTTATTTCTTTTTTTTTTTTTTTTTCTTTTTTTTTAATTTCTTTCTGTCTTTTTCTTTTTCCTCCCCCTGCAGTGGGCAGAGTTGTAAAGTTCTGAATAAAACATTAATGTTACTGACAACTGAAGCCTATTTTCATCTCTTTAATCTGACTTTTTTCCTTTTTTTGATGTTTCCAGCCTCTGATTAGAAGCTCCCTTCAATAGAATAAAAGACAAAGGGTCAGATTTTAGCTGATGCAATGTTCCTGTTAATAACGCTACCTATTTATGACTTCTATTATCACTTTATAGCATTAATAGCGGAGATCTGAGCCTTCTGTTTCAACAATTCCATTAAACATTGCAGGCTGTTAGCAGATATCTTCTTATCTAGGCACCGTTAATTACTGTCCATCTCCTCAAATACACATATTTTTTTCTCCTGACTTCTCCTCGTGATGTGAAGCTGCAAAACGAGAGAGATCAAAACCGCGTGCGAAATTCGGGGGAAGCTGATGAGGTGGGGGCCCTGCCAGTCAGACAGCCCTTTCTTCTCTTTTCAAACACAGTCTGTCAGGCTGCCCTCGTGCCAAGAAAAGTGGGATCAAGATAACCCCGACCAAGGATGATAAAGAGGACCCGGAGCTGATGAAGTAAGTGCGGACAAAGAGAAAATCAGCGGCGTTGCACATGAGGGTAAAAAACCCACAGTTGGGTGGAATGCTGGAGGCTTTCAGGGTGGCAGTGGGCACACGAGGGGTGCTGGCATGGGAAGGGTCAGGGCTTGGTTGCCCCACATAAAACGTGCTTCGTACAGCCTTGGCTACTGCTGAATATTCCGAGCTGGAGAAAGGAGCTTTGAGAAGCGGATGATATTTGAGCCATCTGCTCTGTTCTCGCTCCTCTGTCTCCAGGAAGGAAAGCTTCCGAGCTAAATGAACTGTGTGATAATTAGCAGGAGTTAGCGGAGTTTATTAAAAATTAAGCGACCTACTTGAGAATCTGCACGAAAAAAAAAAACACCTTTTGGATTCACATAGTCCTGAATTGCTGGTGGTGTTGCGATGCCATTTTGTGACACAGTGAAGGAAAGAAAAAGCAGTGAGTGCAGCTGTGCAACCGTTGGCTGTTGGGCTTTTATTTTTTCAAGTGATGGTTGAGGGTGCACCAAGCAGCTCCTCCTGCTTTGCAAGTGATCACTTCTCAGTGCAAAGGAGCTTGCAAAGGAGATCTTACAGGATTTGCTTGCTACAGTGCAGCTGATGCTTGCACAAGAATGCTTCCCACAAAACCGATGTTCTTCCCAGTGCTTGGGGCTGTGCTCGATGTTTGAAAGCTAACAACAGGAAGGAATGTGCTGGAGCATCATTAGGGATGGGATTTTGGATCTCAGAACAACCCGAATGGCCTCACTGTGGTTCTGCTCCTCTGCTTGCAGAGGGATTCACGAGGACTGAACGTCCTGATGTGCTGCAGAACAAGCAGCAGCCCATGGTCCTCTGCTAGTCCCAGAATGAGCAGCAGCTCCTCTGAGATGTGCAGAACAACTCAGATTCCTTTGCTGTCCATCAGTTTATAGCAGGCTGGTGCTTTGTCTCCAGCAGCAAGGTGTGCACTGCGCACATCCATGCAAGGATGCATTGAGGAGCTTTGCCTCCAAATCCATTCTTCTGCTCCGAGTGGCACTTGAAGCCCATCTGAGTTTTGCACATTGCCACCAAGGAGAATGTCATTCAATCCCCACTGTTTTGCTGCTCATCCTTCCAGTAATTTACTATAGATGTGGTAGAACAGAGCACCTCAACCTTCAGCCCAGCCCTGGCACCAAGTGGAGGCATCCGCACTTCCCTAATTGATCAAGTGCTGCTGCTGCTTCTGTTAAATAATAATAATAAAAATAATTTTTTTTTTAAATGTCCGAGCCAGCTGTTTTGCACAATAAGGCTCTGGTTTATTTTTTAACAATGAAAGTGTAATGAAAGTTAAATTAACAGTGTAAAATATGGAACGGTTGGGCCATAATGGCTACATGCTAAATGCTGGGGTTTGTTTCTCTCTCTCTCCCTCTCTTATTTTTTCCTCTCCTTTTCCTCCTGAGGATTCAGTAATTTGCTCGTGATCATATAAAAGCAATGATGTTATGAATTTACTGAGGATCCTGCTGGCAGGGATATTATAAGTGAATTGTGCTGCATTTGCAGCTGATTAAAATCGAGATCAGCATTTTTCAAATTATCTTGGGAAAATAATGGGTGTGCGGCTCCCCCTTCTGCTGTCAGCTCCTTTTTGCACGAAATATAAGCAGTGAAAAGAATCACTGCTGTGGTGAAACAGAGCTTGTGATTTCCAGGAGCGCTCAATGGATATTTTGCTGGGGTAACTCGAAGTCTCTAATTGCTTTCAAGCTGAGGACAAGGGGTTATTTTTTCCATTTCTTACCTTTTTATAGGGTAACCTCCCTCGAGTAATAAACTTTTAAGTGTATTTATAATTGACTAGCATCTTTAAACAAGTGCAAGACACAGCAGAAACCGTAATAGACAGTCAAGACTCTGCTGAATGGCCGAATTCACTCCGCGTGCCATTAAGTGGGGAGTTAGCAAGTGAGCTGTGCCAATTAACACTGCTCGTGTCAGCGCCGCCCCAACACCTCCAGCACCATTTTCCTGGCCTCAATTGGCACTGGATGCATGGGACGGGCAGCAATTCCTGCTGCTGCCCAACCAGGAGCACATGGTTTGCTTCCAATGTGTTTGGTATGAGGGGATCATCCTTGGGGTGCTGCCGGGATCCCCAAAACCACAGTTATTTACCATCTGTCTTATGGTGTGGAGACATCATAGCAGCTGCTTTTTGGGTGCTTTTCTGTGAGTGTGGCAGTGGTGTGATGCCCGCTGGTTGTCTTTGGTTCTTTTTAGGGGAATGGCGTAGCTCTTAATTTCCCATCTGCTTCCCATATCCATTGCTGCAAAAACAGCACTTCTATTCCCTGAGGGCCTTTTTCCATTACATATTTGTTGGAAGTAACTAAATATCTCTATCCCTGCCTGCTGGTTTTTGACTTGAAAGCACCTCTCCTTGTGCACCATGCAGCTCCTACACCGCAGCACCAGTGGGTGTGGGGTGGCACTGAGCAGCTCAGCCCAGAGTGCTGAGCCCCAGCTATGACAGAGCTCATCACCATTGTTTTGTTCCCATTCCTAATCTCTAACCACAAGAATAACATAGAGACTAATGAGTCCCACAGACTCTTAAAACTTGTGTGAAGAGATGTCCCAGCTGATGCAAAGTGGTGTGACCTCCATCGGTGAAACATCCACCAAAGTCATAGAACCACTAAGGATGGAAGATAGCTAAGATTCCCAAGGCCCACCCCACCGTGCCCACTGACCACGTCCCTCAGTGCCACATCTCCACAATTCTTGAACATCTCTGGGGACAGTGACCCCAACGCCTCCCTGGGCAGTTTGTGCCAAAGTTTGTGCCATCGCTGTTCTTCTAGAGAAAAAACATTTCCGAATACACAATCTGAACCTCCTCTCGTGCTACATGAAGCCATCACCTCTCACCTCTCATCCTGTTGCTGTTACCTGGTCACAGAGGCTGACCCCCACCTCACTGCAACCTGCATTCAGGGAGCTGTAGAGAGCAATGCAATCTCCCCTGAGCATCCTTTTTTCCAGACTGAAGTCTGGATGGCATCCCCAAGTATGAACACTTGCTTTCCTGCTTTCCTCTTTCCTGCTCATCCCTAATATCCTTCCATCCCTTTTCACACCTCTCCTATAATTTCTTGTATTCCTTGTGCTCAGGTGTCCGGTTCCTGGCTGCGTTGGTCTTGGGCACATCAGTGGTAAATATGCCTCCCACCGCAGTGCATCGGGCTGCCCCCTGGCTGCCCGAAGGCAGAAGGAAGGATCCCTCAATGGCTCCACATTTTCCTGGAAATCACTGAAAAATGAAGGCCCAACCTGCCCTACCCCAGGCTGTGATGGATCCGGCCATGCCAATGGGAGCTTCCTCACTCATAGGAGGTAAATAATTACAGGATCATTAAGGGTTGGGAAGAACCTTCAAGATCACCAAGCCCAACCATTGACCCATCACCAACATACCTTCTATGTCCCTCAGTGCCACTTCTTCACTGTGCTTGAGCACCTCCAGGGGATGGTGACCCCACCACTTCCCTGGGCAGCCTGTGCCAGCGCATCACCGCTCTTTCAGAGAAGTTTCTTCCTAATATTCAACCTTGGGATCACCCTAAGTGTGGCAGTTTTGGAGTAAATGTACTCCGAGCATCATTCCACTCTCGATGAAAGCTGGGTAACTGGTGCTTTTAATGCTGCCCTCAGTCAGGTTGCTCTAAGGGCTGTGTTTTCTGCATGGGATGAAAACACTTAGATGTTTTAACTTTGCAGTAGTGAAATGTGAATTGGACAAAATCATGAAAAGCAGTAATGTAGTGTCCTTCCATTAGCACGCCGGAGCAGTTCTTCAACAGTCAAAATGGGAGTTTGATGCCCAGTCCATCCAGACTCATTTCACCTTCCTTGCCTGTCATGCCCTCTCTTTTAGAAAATAACACTTTTTCTTTTTTAATCTTTGCTCAGAGAAAATTGCTCTTGCTTTATAAATGAGGACCTTTGTGGCATTATTCATAAAGCAATTTCCTCTGCACCATAAAAAGCTTTTAGAAGAACTATCTCACAGCATGAACTCCACCAAATGGTACACGCTCTTGTTGGGAACATAAGCACCTATAAATACAGAGAGTTTATGAAACCCATTTTTACTTGTTTTTCAGTTTGTCAGGGTGCCCAAGAGCTACTTTTGCTGGGAAGAAAGGAAAACTCTCAGGGGATGAAATTCTCAACACAAAGTTCAAGACCAGTGATGGTAAGGATTTTCACTCATTTTATTTGGCACGTGTGTTGGGGTATTGAGCCCCAACTGGCATCTCTTCATAGACTGAAATCTTTGGATCTACTAGCAAATCCTGTGCTACAAGCACCCATTTTTTTTGATTGCCTGGGTACTGAAATAGTGAAATAGCGCTGAAATTTGAGTATTGGTTTTATTATTTTTTTTCCCCTCAAATATTCTCTGGCATTTTCACAAATCCCTTTCAGACATTCAGTTATTTTCATCTATTCAAGACTTCTAATCCCAAAGATATTTCTGGATCTGGAGCTGTGTTAGCGATGGCACTTTGCATTTCTAGTGCTATCACTGAGAGATTTTGGTATTAGATAAGGTTCATGCATTTTACCTGAATACTTACATAGTTTGGAAGACATAAATACCTGTGCTTTTCTAGAAACGTTCCCTTATTTTATTACACTGTAACTTCTAATGGAGATATGCTTTTATTTTTTTTAATGATGTCTTCCCTACTTGAGAGCAAACAGAGCAAACTTGAGTTATTAGGGTGGCCAACTTTGCAGGGCACATGAATGCTCTGGGCTCCAACTGCAGCACTCTTGTTCACTTTTGCATTTACAAATTGACCTACAAAGTACAGTTATAGTTAAATTTTTAAAACAACAACAACAACAAAACATTAAAAGGAGAACAAGATGTGCATTCTGTATTGAGGGTGTGAAAGCAAAGGTGAGGACTTGGTGAGCTGCCATGCTTAGCCAAAAGCAGAGGCTGACTGCCTGTCACTTTCCCTCCCACAGTTCTAGAGAACGATGAGGAGATCAAGCAGCTGAACAAGGAGATCAGCGAGCTGAACGAGTCCAACTCGGAGATGGAAGCAGCCATGGTGAAGCTCCAGTCGCAGGTTTGTGCCTTTGAGCACGTGCCCAAGCTCCCAGCAGAGTGCTGACGGGTTTGTAACCCCACGTGTTCTTTGCTCTGCAGATCTCCAGCATGGAGAAGAACCTGAAGAACATTGAGGAGGAAAACAAGATCATCGAGGAGCAAAACGAAGCCCTGTTCCTGGAGCTCTCAGGGTTGAGCCAGGCTCTAATCCAAAGTCTTGCCAATATCCGCCTTCCGCACATGGTAAGAAACTTGGGCAGTGCTCAGCCCCAGTTGGTGCCATCAGGGGAGCCATGCAAGATCTGGCTTATGATAAGGCTCACATACAATTAAAGAGCAGCAGAATTTCTCTATACACACCTACCTGTGCTTTATAAAATCCGTGCTTTTGCCTTATCTCGAAGCTTGCATTGTTATCTCCCTTTTGTTGTCGTTTTCTGCTGATCTCCCTTTGTATCTATGATTCTGTCTCATTACATCTGGGAGTATTATCACAAAATAGGAAACTTTATCAAGGGCACCCAGAGCCTTTTAGGCTAAGACAGCACAAGCAGAGATCAGGAGGGACTGGATTTCAACGTCAGAAAGATCTTACAGCTCCCATTATTATGCAGGTAGTTTCGATTCAGTTTTGAATAGCTGGCAGCCAAAGAATAGCATTCTTAAAGAGAGTGTATTTTGTTTAATTTAACAAGGTCTAACAGCCCACAGCATGTTACCATAGAGTTACTGCAAAATGAAAAGGCTGCATTAAAATAGTAAAACCACAAAAGGGTATTAATTACCTTCCCTCTATTCCCAGGAATGTAATTACTGTTGTCAAAAACAGGTGTGTGCAGGGGGGCTGCGTGCTGGTTTGGAAGCTGTCCTCTTACAAGTAATAGCGGCCATCACGATGATCAAGAGGAACAAGCTTTTGATTTCTTTTTTTCTGCTGTCATTTTTTTTTTTTTTTTTTTTTGGGAATCCTTTTCATAGAGGTTGGTATTTAAATTCAGGCTGCTTGGAGATGTGCCATGCTCCAGCAGAGCAGTTTTGGACACTATTCACCCAGCTGCTTGACTGGCACAAAACGGCTCACTGAGTGCTTTTTATTTTTTTGTAAAGTATTTGACGCATAAAGGTCAAATAAATTGTTCAGCAAATATTTTTTCAAGGTTTCAGGCAGCTCCGATTAAATAAGGCCCATGAGACACGTATGCTCATTTTATCCTGGTCTTTTTCTTCTTCCTCGTTTCCTCTTTCCCTGCTAACTCTGAGACAGATGTTTGCTAGGTTTCAATGATGCCCCTCTAAAGCAGAGTGCAGACATTGAGCCTGAGGTGCTGGCTCTTGCCCTACCCTCGCCTTTCATTTCCCCCATGATGCTCCAGCACTCCCTGCCACCTCTTGTCCTCTAACTTTTCATTTCCACGCCTCAGTCCACCCTCCAGTCAAACTGCCTGCACACACTTAACCTGATGCTGTCGATAGTTCCGCGTGGCCAATGCATAAAATCAGGCAGTCAGTGAAGATTCTGCAGGATGAAGGTTGCACGGTGAGATTCTTTATGTGCAACACCATGCACAAAGAACCTCTGATGTTGAGACCTTCGGCTGTTGGCACAGTTAGTTGGAAAGAAACATCTCAGAGAGCGGTGAGGCACTGGCACAGGCTGCACAGAAAAGCTGTGGATGCCCCATCCCTCGAGGCTTTCAAGGCCAGGTTGGATGGAGAGCTGGGCAGCCTGATCTGGTGGAAGGCAACCTGCCCTCGGCAGGGTGTTGGAAATAGATGATCTTTAAGGTCCCTTCCAACCAAAGCCATCCTATGATTCTCTCCCTGCTCTACTACTAACTCTTCTGTTTGGCTTTTCTGACTGCAGGAGCCCATTAGTGAGCAGAACTTCGATGCGTACGTGAACACACTGACCGACATGTACACCAACCAGGAGTGCTACCAGAACCCAGAGAACAAGGACCTGCTGGAGAGCATCAAGCAAGCCGTCAAGGGCATCCAAGTTTAGTGCCCTGTGATGGGGATGGGTGGGTGAGCTGACTGTAAGGTGGAACTTTCCCTCCAAGTATTCAGGTTTACAAGTTATAAAACTTGTTTAATGAATGAAAAACAAAAAGCAAAGCAAAACAAAAAACAAAAACAAAACCAACAAACACACAAGGACCAAAATGTAACCAAGAGGCCGTTTCTGAGACATGGAACTGATCGAACTCAGTGTTCTCGTTTACTTAACTTTGGACCTTCTTGAGAAAAGTGGTATTTTTCTACCTGGACCATGAGGTAGACCAGGATGGAAGGTCAAATTCTCCATGGGCTGTGGGGCTTGGCAGCTGGTGAAAGAGCAGGCGTCTCTCCTGAGTTGCCATGCTTTTGCAGACTTGCTCCAAGGGTTAAAATGTTACAAGAACAGGGTTTTGTCTGATCCAAGACTAGCGTATGACTGGCTTAAACCCTCATGTTGTCTATGGTGGTATGTCCAGATTACCTACTCACCCATGAATTATGTTATATGTTGCTATAAGTGCTGGAGCTGCAAGCTACCTGTAAATCTGAACCTGTGCTGGGCCTCCCAACCCCAGGTTTTCAGATATCCACTGGGCATGGGAACTCTTTAAGTATTATAAAGTAGCTTATTTTTATTTTCTGAAAGAAATCTGAAGAGCAGTTCTGGATCTCCAGTGGAAAGCGCAATGGAAAAAAGGTTCTCAGGGAAGCTTTTGGAGTTTGCAACTACAGTATTCCTTTGTCTGTCTTAAATATGAGAATAGCTATTATGAATAGGCCAATACCAGATATTTCATACAGAAGAATTCTTAATGTGTCATGGTCCGGTGTTTATGATTTTTTGGAAGTCTGTTTGATGACGGTTCTGGTTCTTTTCATTGTTGTGATCATCCTTACAGTGGCGCAGTACTGCCAGTCCAGAGATCATACATCAATGCCAGAGAACGTTTGAGATTGCAATGAACTAAAAAAAAAAAGAAGCAAACAAACAAACAAAAAAAACCAACAGAAAGAGATGCTAATTGATGGCCAGCAAAGTGCTTACCTAACATGAATCAGTGGTTGATTTCTTGCAGATATCCACAGGGTGATGGGTATTTCTTGGTTTGGTGTTCTACGTTTTGTGCAAAATCACAGCACAAGCACCATTCTGGAGGAAAAAAAAAAGAGAAAAAAGTGTTCAGGTATTGGATATTCTTCCAAAGAAGCGTTCTGTAAGCTTGGTACACCAAACCTCCTGGTGGAGTGAAGGCGACCCAAGGAAATGAAGGGCAGCAACTCCTTTGGGGTCTCAACGTAGGTGTGTTCGCTTCCTGCATGGCTCCTGGCAGCAGTGGGGAGGATTTGGGTGGCCGATGCTAAAGGGAAAGATGTGGTGTCATTTTGAGCCCAATTCTGCAGATATTTAGGGTGTAATCCGTGATTTGAAGAGGTCAGTGGGGAGCTTCCCACCGATTACAGCAGGCATTGCACTGGGAGCAGCGTG
Source organism: Tympanuchus pallidicinctus (assembly GCF_026119805.1). NCBI lineage: Eukaryota > Metazoa > Chordata > Aves > Galliformes > Phasianidae > Tympanuchus > Tympanuchus pallidicinctus. Next base: position 4,812,894 of record NW_026294722.1, read on the forward strand.
GCGCGGGTTGGTTCCTGCTGGGAAGTGCCATGCTGAGCCATTTGCAGGATCAGGCTCCATGAGTTCACCCATTTTAGAACCCATTCCAAGTGCAAAAAATACAAAAGAAAGGGAAAAATAAAAAATAAAAAAGATAATTTGAGGTGTTAAAAACACAATGTTCTTAAGATGTAAATAGAGTCCAAATTGATTGTGACTGCAATTCACTTAGTATTTAAAAGTAGAGAAATTGCACTTCCTGGAAGAAAGAGAGGGGGAAAAAAAAAAATAAAAAAAAAAGTAGTTAGTTTAATTATCCTGTAAATTATTTAATTTTGGCAAGATGTATGTAATTTATATTTACAACACCTTATGTTAACTTTTTTATTTATTTAACTTTTTTATTTATTAATTTTATACTTACTTTAAACTGGACACCGCACCATTGAAAAAAAAAAAACCAACCACGAAGATAAAAGAAGCAAAAATTAAAACTTTTGACCATAAAAAAGGACATTCCCCAAAAAATTTAAAAAAAAAAAAAAAGAAAAAAAAAGAAGAGAGAGAGAAACCTCTATCTACAACTCCTACTTGTAATTTTGATGCAACCAAGTTATTTTTTATATATTTTGTTATTTATTCTTTTAACGATGGGAATTTTTTTAAAGATATTTTATAACTGAGACCTTTTGATAATTTTTTGGTTTGTTTTTTTGCCGGGGATGGGGCACCAGGGGAAGAGAGACTTTGTCAGTTTTTCTTTTCTTTTTCGGTCGTATCGTTTCAGGCACTGATAACAGGAAATGAGAATTCTGTATTTATTATTTATTTAATATTTAAGTCGGGGGGGGGGGTGAGAAAAATGAACTGTGCTCTTGTTGTATATTTATTTTGTTGTTTGTGTGTCGGTTACGTGATGACTGAGTACTTGTTTATGTGAAGGAATACTGTTAATATTTAAATAATAAAGAGTCAATTGAAAGTTATAGCAGGCTACATGTTATTCTGTGAAAACGAATACTGTGATCTACTTTCCTCAGGAAATGTATTTTGCAGACAGAACTTCCTTATGTACTGGCAGGGTTGTTTCATAATAAAACCCAGTTCTGTTTGTGACTTTAGTTCCTATGGTCTTTCTTTGAGCTGCCTCCAATGTCCCCAACATGTCCCCCCATGGAGCTATGGTGCTAAGCAAGGAGCTGCCATTGGCAGGGCAGTACGCACGCTTTCACCTTCTGGATTTACTAAACAAATTACAAATGTTAATCTTGGAGATTTAGCTGGGAAGGATGCTGGGAATTGGTTCTTCCTCTGACTGGGTTTAGTGGGCATGGTGAGGATGGGTTGGCGATTGGGCTTGGTGGTCTTAGAGGCCTTTTCCAACCTTAACGAATCCCTCACGTCTGTTTTCCTGGCTGCAACGCTCTCAGGTTGTCCTGCTCAAATTGCAGAGCTTCTTCACGGCAGGAAGCTTTCTTCTGCAGCTGTAGCAATGGAGGGAATTCATCACCGCTCACTTTGCTGGAGATGGCATTCTGAAGCCACCACAGTTTTGGTTTAGCTTTGCTAGAACTGGAGCTTCCAAGGTGAAATAAGGTAACTCACACGAAGGCCGCTTGGAGCTGAGGGAGATGGGTTAAACGGGAATTTTACGTAGATCTATCATCGAGAAATTAATTTCTCTTATTAACGGGGCTGAAACTTCTTGGTGTCCCTGGGGGAGGCACAAGTGCTGCAGATCATGGGGGTGGAGGTGGCCTTGCTGCCATGGCACAGAAATGAAAACGTGGAGTAAAATGGGGGCAGAAGGGTGAGACTGCAGCCAGAAACCCTCAGAGTGAACGGCTGGGATCAAAGAGGATTCTTGAAAGTCTTTCCTTTGACACACACACAGCCATGGGTGTTCACTGGCAGTTTTTTTTCTCTCTGTTGAGCGTCTGTAAGCTGCAGGCTCTGGAGGGCTCTTTCTAGGGCTGAATGACTGGCAGAGCTTAGGATAGGCTCATGGGGATGGTGGAGGAGAGGACGTGCCCTCTGGAGCTGCAGGGATGCTTCTGCTTCATGCGGGTGGATTTATAGGGTGGCGGAGGAGAGGATGTCCTTCCTGGAGCTTTGCAGGGCGTGGGACAGAGCTCATAGGTTAACAGCAATTAACTCTGCAAGGCGCAATAGAGCGTGTTTCCCAAGGGCAAGGTCTCTTTGAGGTTTTGCTGGACACCTCGTGTAGCTTATGGGATCCAATCCCCTTCACAAATGGCTGCATATCTTAAAAGGGGGAAGCACGCAGACTGGTGAGATGGTTCATCCAAACTGACTGGCACGGTTAATTTCTGAAGGGCGCATCATTGGGGGGGAGGGGGAGGTTGATAGACTTTGCATCACCGAACAGTTCATTGTGCCAATATTTGATTATGATGATAGAGCTAACAGGCATGCTCACTTGTCCTTTCCTAACGAATTGGCTGTGCTGCATAATAGAGCGGTTAGATTCATGTTAAATTGCAGCTTTGGGAGCCATCACTGTGAGATGTTATCTTCTCTGAACTGGCGTCCTTTATTGCAGGGAAGGGAATTGAATGGGTTTAAGATGGTACACTGTAAGTTTATAGGTGTGCTTAGGAGAGCTCTTCAGCCTCCTCCAGCAAGTGGAGAGTGAGAGCTGGGTGGCAGAGAAGAGCAAGGATTTCACTTCAAGGATGCAAGAGGAAAGATACTTGTGTTTGGTTATTTCTGTAAATCATTGGTTGTTGTATAAATCATTGATCAATGTGCGTGTCATTTGGCCTTGCCGGACACCACTGTTCATTGTTAAAAGCTGCTAATGACATATCCCTCCATCCTTCTGCTCAAGTGGTGCCTTCCATTTGCCAGCCTTCACTCAGCTGCTCCTGGAGAGCCACGGGCTGCAATGAGGGTTTGCAGTTGGGAGCAGAGAGGAGTTTCTTTGCCAGCCTTGTTCTTTCTTTCTGATTGTCTTCCTTCTTCTCATAGAGCTCCTCTGGGTGATGTCTCAGGGCTGGGTCACTCTCGCTGTGGGGATGCTTCCTTCTCCATTTGGTTCTCTACTGGGGGCAGAAAGCAACCATGCTCTATAGAGTTGCCATTTGGCACTGAATTCACTCCTCAGCTCTAGAAGATGGAGGTGAGATGAGATCAGGGAGAAACTCAGTGTGCTGGGGAGGCAGTAGGAAGGGCTCTGCCCTGCACTTGTTAATGTACTTGCTTCTCCAACACTTTTATGAGAAGATATATCCTGAAACGACCTTCCACTTTGTGCAGAAGGGCTCGTGGGACCAGGGCTGCATTCTTCAGACAAATAGCTCTCGTTATTCCAGATGCCTTCATCCCCTTCTTTCAGTGGGATGAATAAATCTCCAATTGTTGTAAAAATGGTAGTATCAGATTTAAAGACGTTTTCATCCCTGTCGACCAGGAAGTACAACAACCATTAAAGTCTGCATTCATTTATATAACTGCAGCAGTCTTTTGTTTGAATGTCAGTGGTAATCTGGGATGCTCTGCAGAACAGTGAGTCATAAAGAGACAGAGGAAGGACATGCGATCTGCTTGAGCTCCAAGGCCAGCACCAAGGCTCAGAGCACACCAGGAGGAGCCTGGCCACACTGACGTTTGATGTCTGACCCCACAGCCCATATGGAAGCCAGGATGTGCCAAAGCTTTTCTCTTCATCTTTCTATTCACAGTGAGTCCTGGGATCCACCCAGCTAACATAAGTAATGACCAACCGTTGACTTAAACAGGGGCTAACCTGGACTTTGCTCCAGCGCAATGGCACTGGCCTCAGGGGATTTTGGCCTGAGACTCATCCAGCACAAGCCCAAGGATCAGCTCCTTAGAGTTTACCATTTGCCAGAGGATTCCTTCTTGGGCTTCAGAATTTCATAATCTAGCCCAACCACGCTGAGAGTGTTTAGCAATTAAATAACATAAATCCAGAAGCTAGATTAATAAACAGTCTAGGCTGTCTAGAGTAGTCTGCAGTATGGAGAGAGAAAACTGTAAAACATTTATTACTGGCTTGGAGATGAAGTCATTAATGTAATAACTACATGTTGCTTTCTTCTTACAGTTGTTAGCAGTCTGGAGGTTACAGAAGATTAGGTGAGAAACTCACTGCCTCCTGCCGAGAGGAGGCTTTCCCATGAAAGCCAGAGCCCAGCTCCCATCTGTCACCCCATTACATTTGGAGGTGGTGAATATATTACCGTGCCGCTCAGAGAACTAAAACAAAACCAAATTTCTGCTGGCCACATGGCAACCCTCCACGAAATTTAATGAGGACGCTGTCCTTTGTGTGCTGGGCCAATTCCAACAGCTGTAGAGATGAAGGCAGGAAGATCTTGGCTGTCGCTAACAGTAGTGATGCCTTCGAGCACCAAAGCTTTGCTGCCTGAGCTCCTGTGACACCAACAGCAATGTCGGTGCCTCCCTTCCCTCTGATTTCTCAGTGGGTCTTCACTTTTTCAGGAGAGGGAACAAGAGCATTATTTTGGTCCCTGCTGTGATCTGATATTGGGGAGCTTCCAGAACTTGAACATCAGCAGCCTCTTTAGAGTGATTGTGGATGGAGCCCTCTGATGAGCTTGCTCCCCCACTGATAACTGCAATTCATGGTGATGCTGCAGCGAAAGTCAGGCGAGGGGTGAGGGAAGGCACCTGTTGGTACATTCCTGGCAGAATTTGTCATCGTTTCACTGGAGAAAAAGCAAAGAGCTTTCATCTCCATGCAGAGCCTACAGCTCCTTTGCTGGCTGTGGAGGTAACCAAATTGCCTACATAACTTAATTGAATCATTAGCCTGCTTTGGACAAGTAAAACACGAACAGGCATGTCTCATGAGCATGGGATGCAGAACAGAGGCTGTGCACACACAGAGATATGGGGGCAGGCACCCAGTCCAGTTGCAGCCTCCTTGGGAAGACCGGCTCCAGCAGGACTGGGTACCCATCCCTGTCCTTGTCGCTGTGGGAGGCAGAAGCCACAACAGGGTGCTGCAGGGCTCCTGGCCAACTCTGTCCCAGGCACAGCATCGCCAAAGCAGAAACGAGTGGGAGCCCTGATTGAGCATCTCAAAGAAAAATGAGAGGTCAACAGGAAGAGATGGGAGCCAGTGCTAAAGGGTAATGATAGTGAAAGGCATCCACGTGTTCCAGAGCAATGACAGGCATCTGCAGACCGGCAGTGATGGATGCTCACTTTCAGCTTACACCATTTGGTGTGACCGTTTTTCTGCTAGGAGTGCAGTGAGGACCAACTCACCCTGTTTTCAGGTCATTTGCAGGTAATCTTGTTGACTCAAATTATCCTTGATGATCACCCAGAGGAGAAAAAAAAATAACATCCCTGAAACAAATGTTTTGGCTTCTCCACAGAGGAGGTGCTCACTCGAGGTTTGTGGGCAGCTTGGGTCCAAAACTCAGTCTCAAGGCACTGCAGATGGGAAGCTCTGGATGGATGTTATGCTATGGCTTAGTGACATCAGACTGTGCTTTAGCACTGAGCGTGTTTTTAGTAGTACCTGAAACGGGAGGGTATAGGGACAGAGAGAAGGAAAAGGCTTGTGCATCAGATAGGCTGCCGTAGTGCTGATCAGCAGGACAGATCCGTAAGATATTCCCAATATCACCAAAAAAAGTAACAGGAACACTTCTGCAGAGTGCTAATCTCAGTTTTCTCCCCACAGCAGACTAATTTGAAGCTGTCAGCACAAGCACCTTTCTCCTGACCATCCTATACTCTGGTTCACATCCTACACAGGCTAGGCAAATGCAGACACCCTTCCCCAGGATCATATCATCCCATTTCCCTTTCATTTCTCTTATCAACGCCACCATTCAGTTCCGCTCCTTATTGTCAGCCGTTATCACAGTGAGCCAAGAAAGAGCACAGCTTCAGCCAGGAGGAAAAAAGAACAGGTGAAATTCTGATGTTGTCAGCTAAAATAGTTTCCAGATGAGCTCTGCCCACAAAGAAGCTGCATTGGAGTGAGTTAGTTGCTAAATTTTGCATTTGCTCCTTACCCTTCCTCTCAGCTTCCAGCTCAAAGTGGAGTCCTGACATTGCAAAGCACTGATAGAATTAGTCTCCTACAAACTGCTCGCTGGGGCTTGTTAGCTCAATTGTTAATGCTAAATTCTTATCAGAGCCACCTTAAAGAACATTAATCAAGAAAGGCTGAACTCCCTGCCTGGGTCACAGAAATTTAATTAAACCCCAAATAAAACTGGAAAATCATTTTGAAAAGAGATGAATGCAAAATGGTTTTCATCATTTAACTCTGCATCTTCGTAGTTCAAACCCTCATCAGTGATTTCAAAGGGAGTTTTGCTGGTCCAAAGGCAGGGAGAAAGAAACGGATGCTCATCCAGTGGAAATGGAAAACACAAAACCACTGATAGCTGCCTGCTTAGCACCAGGACCCACAGATGTAGAGGAGCACAATGCCCTTCCAAGTTAAATCTTCTAGAGTAAGATTGTGTTATGGTTCTGGTTCACGGATTCGTATCTGCTTTCCCTTTGCCAAAAGGACTCATGCAACTTTCAAGCCATTTGTTCTGAAGACACATGTATTGGTGTCAGCAAGACTTTGTGTGGGATACTGAAGGCAGTTCTGGGACCTGTCTTCGGGAAACAGGTGCAGGGAAAGACTGGCAGGGTGATTAGTAGAACAGAGAACCTGTCTTAGGAGAGGAGATTAAAAGAGCTTGGCTTGTTTAGCCTAGAAAAACAAAGGTTAAGAGGGGATATGATTACTCTTCATAAATGCATTCAGGGTGGGAAGAAGGGGAATGATTTAAGTAAGAGGATAATGCCAGTTGGAGATCACATAAGGTGCACCTTGGCTAGGAATAAATTCCCATCAGAAATATGAAGATGTTTTCCTATTGCTGGAGGAGGGAGGAAGGTCTGGGGAAGGTCAGACAGCTGGGCAACCCCCGAGGTTTGTAAGGGATCAAGCAGTTCTCTGTCCTGTGTCCCCAGCTGCAGGGAATTTAATGATGCATTTTCACCCCCAAAGATGGTGCAGCCAGGAGGCTGCTGGCTGCTCTCTTTCCTTTGACCATGCAGGACTACATAGCAGCTCTCCTGCTTTCAATTCTGACATTTCAGCTAAGTGAGATGAATCCTGGTCTTTATGAGTCCTTTTTCCAAGAGGCAGTGGTTATGCACAAGGCAATACAGTGGAAATCAAGACATATGTTCTTCCTCTTGGTTCAGCAATTACTCACAGAGCCCTTTGATGAAGTGAGCATGGAGGGAAGCTTCAGGACACACACACAGATACTTGCTGCATAGGCAGGAGGATCCAAGGTGATCAGCTGCTGCTGTGCTTATAGTAATAGTGGTGTAAATTCGTATGTCTCCATGTATTTACATGTATGCATATGCATGTGTGTATGCATATATACGGATAATCTTCTGAACAAGGTACAGTGCCAGGGTGTCTAGAAAAGGCAACAGAACATAGTTTGCAAAATTAGAAAAGAAAAAAAGAGAAATGATGAAAACATAACCCTATGATTTAATGCTCCAACTCTTAATTTATGGAACTCATCCCATCGCTCACAAGTTGTCCCACTGATTTAAACAGCAATCTGCATTGCAAAGCTGGAGCTCAGCCTCACGGCCCCTGGCTTGCATGCTAAAAGCCATTTTTACTGTTTGCTCTTTCGGATGGATAAAAACATCCCATTTTAACCGATCATCACCAAGGTGAAATTCTGAAAGTTAAATCACCGATCCCACTGGCGAGGCTCGCAGCGGTGCCCGTTCTGCTGGGGACACCTGGCGGTGTGAGGCTGGCAGATGCTGTATGCGCCGGCCCTGTGTCCCCAGGCTCTGCCTTCCTCGTCCCACTTGGATTTGCCTGCTCTCAGAAGCCTCTAGAGCTGTGCAAGCCGATGGTTGGATAGCAAAGCCCCCAGTGAGCCGTAAGGATAGAGGGAATGTCAGGAAGCACAGGTAAAGGAGTAGCACAAGGCATCAGCAGTTGCAGCAGACGTGTCAAGTCATGAAGGACGCAAGGAGCTGCATCAGGGGAGGGTCAGGACTCTCAAACAGGCTCCCCAAAGCAGTTTTTACCCAGCTTTTAATACTTTTTTTTTTGTGTGTGTGTGTGTGCAAAACAAACAAACAAACAAAAAACAAGCTGCTGTTTTTCAAGCAGCTCTGCTGGGATGAGAGCAGATGCTGAACGGAAGCCCTGGAATCATATGTGTATAGAGTTTGTCCATTCTGCATTTGCAGATTTCAACAGCATTGCCATTATGCTTGAGTGCTTTTCTTATTAAACAAGACGAGGCAAGCACAATCAACGTGTCCTGTTTTGGTTGAATCAGCAAGGAGGTGTTTCAGTGCTCACTCTCCACAAATAATCCCATTCTCCCAGGCAGCTGTCTTCTGCAGAATGAAAGTGCAGACATCTACAGTATTACCCCGTGCCTGTTAGCATGAAGTCTGCTGTTATCATGTTAATGAAGGGAGCTGAGATAATCACCTTAACGCATAAATACATCTCTGATGCTGATTCACTTTCTTCCTATTTGAGTCTCATTTACCAGGGCAATCTCTTTTTTTTTTTCCCCCCTGTAGTCTTGTTGTGTTTGGAAGGATGGCTTTTTTTTTTCCTTTTTTTTTTTCCCCCCACAAATAATCTTCAGAAAACATAAGAAATCTCCTCTCTAGGTGTGGTTAACCCCTATTGTTTTGCAGACATGCACAGGACCAAATCGTGGATCAAAGGCCAAGGCAAACAATTCTGTCCTATCTGCAGCCTTAGAGGTCACACATCCCATAGCCTCAGCTGACATTGTATGGGCCACTTATAGATGAAGAGACACACAACATTAGAGGATAACATCTTATCCTGAGTGGGTGATAGGAACCACCTTTACCCAATGTCTTCTCGGACCTTGCCATACTGGTTACAACCACTGAAGGAGCCTGCTTGGCTGCATACAATCCAAATCAGGTGTCTGACGCTCAGGAAGATGATGTTAGGGGACAGGGACGCTACTGCACAAATGGTGAGCCAGCTACGTGGCAGCCTTGTGATGACACTCCGTGGTTCTCTCCAGCCCCTGGAATCAGATGAATAAGCTCTTCACTGATTTTCATAGGGAATTTCTTTTTTCAGCAAGCAATTTATGCTTGCTGAAATGCATACACAGTTCCATGCATGCTGGATGTTCGTAGGCTTAAAATGCAGTACAACAATTGGCGTCAATGCAAACATCAATTAGAGTAATGCTTTCTTCCAGGTTCCCGTGATATTTTCCCAAGTCTGACAGATGACAGCAGGACATCTCATGTCAGCCAGGCTTCGTGCAGGAGGCTCAGAGATGGCACAAGGACCACATGTACCAGCTGGGGACAGGCATGTCCCCACACTGCCACTCCCCACACCGAGCTGTGCCTTGGGGACCCATTCCAGGAAAAAATTTCTCCTGATGGCCAACCTGACCCTCCCCTGGAGCAACTTAAAGCCATCAGCTCTCATCCTGTCACTGCTACCAGGGTGCAGAGGCCAACCCTCACCTGGCTCCAACCTCTTTAAGGAGCTGTAGGGAGCAAGGATGTCTCCAGTAAGGCCTGGGAGATGCGCCCACGGGCTGTGCAAAGGCATAGAGTGGAAAAAAAGAGTGTCTGTATTTAAACCTGGTGCACACTTAGGCCATGTCTTGGTGTGGTGCGTTGTCCCAGTCCCTGTGTGCACCCGCTCTACACTTTGGCCTGATGTTATCCCTGCTCTGCTGGCAATATCAGCCTGTCAACCTCAGCTCTATTTACACATATTCTACACCTATTCCTGCTCTGCTCAGCCATAACCCTCAGCTCCGATCTGACGGCCTGCTTTGAACATAGACAGGCCTCCTATACAGCCCCAACCTGCACTCAGCCAACCAGCCCTCCTCCCCCCACCCCCCCGGCAGCTCTCAGTGGTACCGTCCAGGCAGCCCCCGCCCCCATAGCACTTAGCGATGCTCTCTTCTCTCCCCACCTCCCCGACGCGATGGTGCGTGCCGCGCATGCGCAGTGCACGGCCGGCGCTCGGTGGGGCAGTGTTTACAGCTGCGGGCAGAGCCGGGCCGGGAGCGAGCGGGTAGAACCGGGCCGCGCTGCCTCCCAGGTACGGCTCAGTGGGACGAGGATCCTTACGTAGCACGTAATGTCAGAGCGAGTGATGTTAGGCTGCCCGTGGAGGCGAAGAACTGCGCTTTAGTGTGTTGTTCTTGTGCCCTGATTGCGTTGTAACGTGTGGGCTTTGTTTTTGCTGCTCTGTTCGAGGCGTGTGATGGAGGGCGTTCTGTGGGGGGTGGTTGTGAAGATGGCAGAGGGCTGCTGTGGTGCTGGAAGGCTGCTTGGTGCCGTGCCTGCGTTGTCATCTGCTCGTGGTTTGTGTGCAAAGTGCAGCCGGGGGTGCGGGGAACCGAATTGGAAAGGTTTGTTAAAGGTAACGCCTCCCCGTGCTGTGTGTTCCACCTCCCAAAGGGAGAAAGGCAGGAAAAGAATACAAATGTGGAATTAGCCGAAGTGGGTAAGCCGCCGTCTGCAATAAAACACTTGTTCTGTTGGAGGTCAGTGAGTGCTCAGCGAAAGTAATGCTTCAGTGACACCTGTAGGGAGCCTTGTGGCCGTGGGGCTCCTTACGGACTGCTTACTTACTTACTGTAAGTCCTTCCTTACTTGCTGTCTATTGAGCTGATAGCAGGTCGGACCTGTTGTCCCAGCGGGGGTTGCGTGTATTGGTTTGGGACCCAAAATGCAGCACTGTTAAAGGCTTTATTTTTATGCTTTAAAGCTGAAAGTGCAGATTTTAATAACAAAAGCGGAAAAAAAGCGCAAGTGCTTAATGTGTTAAACAACAGAAGAAGTCAGGAATTCCTTCAGGAAAGAGTATTTCAATGCAGAGTGCTACAGCAAGTGTGTGCTGCCCGTAGGCACCCAGCCCTCCAAGTGTGGTTGCAGCAAGTCAACCTGTGTGTAAGAAGAGAAGGAAGAATCACGTTGGCTGATGAACCCACCTAAGTCTTAAATTTGCTGTGAAATTGCAGCACCATAGTTATTTTTTTTTGTATGTGTGTGTGTGTAGAGAAGCTGAAGGAGTTACTATATACTATAGAAAGGAAAGGGGTGGTTTTCTTTTTCTTCAAGGTTTGCTAGTGGTCTGATATTGAGTTGGTGTGTTTGAGGCTGTATTGAAAGAATGGATTAAAAACTAGCTTGAATTCTTTGCATGAGTACGTCTTAGTTTCTGTCTCTCTGTAGGTGATGGGGCTGGTGTGTCACTTGGGTAACTGTGAAACTTTCTTGGGCTCTTGCAGGTTTTTTGTTTCCTCTGGAAGCGTTTAACTTTCACTTTGCTGAACGTAACAAACCCCAACGATTTCGCTGTAGGCAGATCTTCTGATCCCAGGAATAAATTCTAAGGCTGCTGCTTCTGTGGTTGTCACTGGGAGCACAGAAAGGCATTGTAAATAAATGCATTAAAAAAAAAAGTTGTTTCTTTTTGAAAAGGGCTGCTCTTCCCTGCCTCCCCCCCACCCCCCCTCTTTTTTTTTAAATGGGGGATGGAGGACAGAAGGTTGGAATAATTTGGATTCCATTGGATTTGGTGAAAATTGTCTCAGCAGCTGCAGTCTGTATTGTGGTCCTTCACTGGTGATGGCCTGTGCTCTGATGAGCTGTGTGAAAGTGCATTTGCTAAGGAAAGCAAGCTGTACCTATATTTAGATCAGAGATTGTAACCTCTGCAAACCCCCAGTCCTCGGGTTTTCTTTGAACGTGCAGCTTGAGGTTTTCCTTTCAACCTGTCTTTCAATTTCCTCTTGATACATTAGAAATAGTCTACAAGTAGCAAGATTTCTGACTGGCAAGCCAGATTTAACTTTTTGCTTGGATTCGCAGTGAAGAATGACCTGTGAGCATAACATCCAAAGTAACCTCCTGTGTAAAAGGGTTCGGTGGAACAGCTGACACGCTGGGATTATGTCAGTGTTGTTTGAAAACAATCATCTAAGTTATCTGTTCTAATTTTCCCTACTGGTGTCAGTACTAAATACCAGATCTGCTCTATTTTCTTCATGGTTTGGTTGGCTGGGATGGTAGTAATGCTTCTTTGGTTTGTTTGTTTGGTTTGGTTTTGGTTTTGGTTTTTTTGCTGCTTGTTGAGCTTCAGGTACATACAGGTCTCTCACAAAGAATATGCAGCAGCATACCTGAGCTCAGATGCATTCTCTGCACCTCACCTTCTCTTTATTCTTCTTCAGTTCTAGTGCTTACACAAAGGTTGAAGATGGGAGGTGCAGTAAGTGCAGGAGAAGACAACGATGAGTTAATTGATAACCTGAAGGAGGCACAATATATCCGGACAGAGCTGGTAGAGCAGGCATTCCGTGCCATTGATCGAGCTGACTACTACTTGGAGGAGTTCAAAGACAATGCCTACAAGGACTTGGCATGGAAGCATGGAAATATTCATCTTTCAGCACCCTGCATTTACTCTGAGGTGATGGAAGCTTTGGATCTGCAGCCAGGGCTGTCATTTTTGAATCTTGGCAGTGGCACTGGCTATCTGAGTTCTATGGTTGGACTCATCTTGGGTAAATAACTTTTCAATCGTGCTAACTATTTTCATTAGGCTTTTGTTGTGTGATTTATTTCTTTTTTCTTTTTAAGAAAGCCTTGAAATGAGGAAAGATGCATTCCTCAAGTAATGAAACAAAATGATATCTAGCAAAGTAAAGAATGCATTGATTCAGCTGGCCTATTTATCAGGATTTCATGCAGCTTTCTTTCTGGATCTGGATGGTGTCCAGGTTTCTGTGGCAAGTTGGAGCAGGCACCAGTGCAGTTACACAGGTTACTCTTGTGGATTCCTGCAGGACTGGCACAAACTTTGGTTTGTTGCTGCTTAAGCAAGAGCCCAGTTCAAGACTTCAGGAGCGGGAATGCTGTTGCTTAAACTGGGTTTGAGCGTGCTCAGAGAAACCTCTGACTGTAGCTGCTCAGTGCCTTGTTATTTTTTGTGCTGTCCTTTCTAGACTGTAACACATCTGGCATCCAGTTTTGGTTCTTATCAATATGTAGGTGGGGAATAGGATCTGTGGAAGCATAGTTCATGCATCAGAATTGGTTTTGTGACCACATCCGCAGTAGGTGAAAAGCTTCAAAGTAATATTGTATAATAGCAGTCTGCCCTCAAGCATTTCTGAAGTCAGTGTTTGTCTGCTTTTGGCTGCCAGGATAAATAAATGGCTATGGGGTATGTTCTGTCCTCTTGTGGGGGTGTCAGGAATTTTAGCTGCTGGAATGTTTCTTGTCAGGATAGAGCCCCACTCCTACATCCCAGGGCCTTTTACGGGGTCACATTTGTTGTTTTCTGCTAGGTTAGTTAGATTGCTTGTGGTACTAATAGGAATGGGAGGGTGGTTGGACAAATGATCTTGCAGGTCATTTCCAACCTTGTGATTCTGTGATTATTTTGGTTGCCAATATGTTACTCTGGGAGTTGACTCTTCCTCCTGGAAACGTTATCAATCAGAATATAAAAAAACATGAGTGCTGAATAACATCTGTATCTTTCTAATTTATTGTTGTTAATTGAGGTACAACTGAGGTCATTGGTCCTAATGTCTTTGATGAGGAAACTTTTAGCATATCAGAAAGGGGTATAATATAAAACAACGTAGAGATTTCAGGAGGATTTATTAAAATATGCTCTACACCTTAGAGTTTTCCCCATGTGATCAGCTTCAGATCAACAGTGTTTCTTCACTGTCAGTGTTTCCCTCCTGCAGTCTACTTTGTATAGTTAAGCCTGCTGATTCCAAGTGGATGGTGCAAAACACCCTTATTTGCTGTTGGAGATTGAGTGTAGGGTTGTGCTTCCCATTGTATTTGTAAGATGCCTGACTCTGCACAACCACTGACTGCCTGCCTTCTTGGGGGGTAATCTGGTACAGGAAGCAACCAAAACTGTGTTAGTTCTGCTGCATTTTGTGTTGCCTGTTAGCATTTCCTGGTACCTGTTCTTTTAAATTTTCAGGTCCTTTTGGTGTTAACCATGGTGTGGAGCTTCATTCTGATGTGATTGAATATGCAAAGCAGAAATTGGACTTCTTCATCAAAACAAGCGACAGCTTTGACAAGTAAGATTTCGGAATGGCCATTGAGTTCCATCTCATGTGCTTGGCTTTAGTTGGGGCAACTCTGCATTCAGGGTAATCTGAGGATTCTGGCTCCTTAGGATTGTTGAGCTGCAGTGTGTGACCTTCTAAGCTCATATGTGTTGTGGAGGAGTTTCAGGAATTGTGGTGGTGTTCCTACCAGCAGCTGTGATGTGACAGAGCCTGAAAGAAGCTGAAAACAGTTACTTATTTTACAGTGCAATTACAGATAGCAACTTGGAAACTGCAAGTGACAGTAATAATTATGCTTGTGATCTGCGTGTTATCAGAAGAAAATGAACTGATGTTGGTAGTGACCTAATATGTTTAGTCTCAGAAGAATAGAAATGGTATCTTTAAAACAAGGAGGTATTTTTATAATGATTAAGTTAGTACTAAAGCTGCTTGGGAATTGATTTATGTTCTCCCTTACAACATCCATTCTGCTGCTGTCAAAATTAATAACTTTCTAGCAGGATAAGCATTGCCAAAAGCAACCTCAGCAATGAAAGTTGTAGCTGTCTCGTTTTTTGGATCTGTCTCACGGTTTGTTCAAACATGAAAGGAAAGCATCTCTGGCTACCTGAAAGTCGTCCTGTTGTGGGAGGAAGAAAATTGAAGTCTTCAGTGATGGAATTCAAACTACTCAGTTTTGTGCTGTTACTGCAGTACTGGAAAGCTGCTGATAAGAGCCATCTTTTCTTGAGGCTGGCAGCAGACTGAAATTTTTCTGCCTGGAAGGTGCTTGCACACAGATGACTCTCTGCTTCCCAGAGTCACGTTGCTATTGTTTGAGCAGGGATTTTAGGGAAGGCTTTTCTTCTTTCTCTGGGCAGATAGTGATAAAACAAAAGTCAACTGAATTCAGAAATCACTGTGACTAGAAAACTGGCATTGCTGATAGATAATGGCTGCTGGGTTATCAGACTGTTACAACGCCACGTGTGGGGGCTGTTAGCCAGCTGCTGTGAAGTCTAGCATGGTTGCAAAAGCCAAAAGCTTGAGGAAGTGTTTGGGAGTAAGTAGATACTGTGCTGAGGTGCTGGCAGAAGAATATATGTTGTATCAGCTCTAAAACCTAGGCCTTAAAGCTCATGTGGATTTTGGAGTATATACAGAAAGCAGAAGCATTTGAAATTACTCAATTTGATTGTAAACTAAATCAAAAATGAAACAGACAAGAAGTGTTTTAAGAAGAGTGAAATCATGGCTATTTTGAAATGAATGGCAAAACTCCCATTGTGTTCAGCACACGTTGCTGAAGCATCAGCCTTCCCCAGAACATCTGAAAGACATTTAAGAGCTTCTGAAAATGTTGAGGACCTGGTGCTGCAGTCCTCAGGTCTCCACTTGTAGAATTGCAGGTCTAACCCTTACATTTGGGTATTATAACTGAAAGAGCAGTAGGTAACTTAAAACTTCAGCGCTGCCTAATTTTATGCAAATCAGGTGTGAAATTATGCATTGATGCCCTTCAGAAGCGTTCATCTGAGCGTTCTCACCTCGTTCTTTTTGTGGTTTTGAAACTTCAACTGTGCTCTGTTTTGATCATCTCCAGAACACAAAGGCTTGGGAGGAGAAACACCATGAAATATTTCTGTAGTATTTCTCATTCTCCTCATTCTTCCAGAACCACAGAAGTAATTCATTTGCTAAATTGTGATATTCTTGTGTGATATGCATTTTCTTGGTGTTTTTTTTTGTTTTAGGTTTGAATTTTGTGAGCCATCTTTTGTTACTGGAAACTGTTTAGAGATTTCCCCAGACTGCACTCAATATGACCGCGTTTACTGCGGTGCTGGAGTTCAGAAGGAACATGAAGACTACATGAAGAACCTCTTGAAAGTTGGGGGAATTCTCGTCATGCCCCTTGAAGAGAAGGTTGAGTATCTTTCTACCTATTTGTCACTTGTTTTCAATTCTGATCTCAGTGTAGCCAGTAACTTTTTTTTGTTAATTTGCACCTCTTTCAGCAGTGGTTTGGCAAATTGCAGGAAGCATGAGGTGCACCAGTTTTCATTCAGAATGGAAGCAGTACTCTGAACGCTTCGTAGTGTTTAAGTTCTACCACAGAATTCATAGCATGTGCTGATCTTTTGTTGTTAATTGCAACTTTATTTCCATGCTGCAGGAAAGTGTAAGAAAGCTTTGTTCAAGTTATATAATCTAGCATTGCACTTATGACAAAGTACAAAATTGCTTTTTGGAAGGCTTTATACTCTAACTGGCTTATGAAAGAGCTTGTAAGTTGTCCCTATTTACAAATGTCAATGGTTTTTAGTAAAATGTGAGTTACTGCTCTGTCTGTAAACTCAATATGGTAATTCAGATGATCACTTTACACCAAATTTTGATGTGAAGTTGGGTTATCTAATAAACTTGAGCGGTCAAGGTGTTAGGTAGCTGATGTTGCACTTCCTGCAAGGTAGCTGGGGTTAACAGTGCAGAGCTTCTTCTCATTAAGATGCATTAGTGGTTGATTTAAGCTGTAACTGATATTCAGTGTGTTGCAGTCTTCCTTCAAGAGTGGATGTTCATCTGAGACTGATGTTTTTTTCTTACTGGTTGGATGTGGCTGTTCTGATTCAGAACTGGGGAAGGACTGGAAAGCAGGGTGACCCAAACTGCCAGTGCTTGTATTCTATTGCACTGGGCAGAGCTACGTGGGGCTAATTCTGCCAGGATGTCTGAATTTTCTGGAGGAAAACAATTGATGCCTATTATTACCTGACTTTTTATTGTATTAATTTCCAGTACTGTAGCCACTTGTAGAGGCAGAGGATTGCTTGTTCATTTTCTATTTAGAAATCTTACTGTGTTTCACACAAAGGACAATGATCTCCCTGTTTTGGTCTAGTTAACTAAGATAACTCGTACTGGTCCTTCTGCCTGGGAAACCAAGAAGATTCTTGCTGTTTCTTTTGCTCCTTTGATTCAGCCCAACCACACAGATTCAGGAAAGTCGAGGCTTGTTCACTTGCGTGAGTACAAACGTTCTTGGCTATGGGGGGGATTTCATCTGCTGTTTGACTAGAAGATGTATCTTGGTTCCTTAGTTGTGATGTTGCTATGTATATTTCCATAAAAATTATTCCAGCTGGTTTTCCTTCTTGGAGCAGTTGTCCATTTTGATTGGGTCCCAACACAGGAATCCTGTCTTTGATCCTAGCAGCAGGTTGACTCAATCGTGTAGAATAAATTCTAAATATTAATGTTGTGTGTAAAAACAAAACAAAACCAAAAAAAAAAAAAAAACAAACCAAAACAAAAAACTGTACCCAAGCTTTAAGGAAATGTCTGGTCATTACAGGCATCGGTTTCAATCCCAGACCACCTGCGTTCATAGTTGTTGGGTGCTGTGCTGTGGTGGTAAAGAATGCATAAATGGTAACTGTGAACAAATGTAGTCCTACCCAAAACAAGTCAGAATTATCCTCAGCTTGGAACAGTTGAGGAATCTGAGTTGTGCAGTTTTTGGTTAGCTGTTTGAAGTGCAGTTGTATGCCATGGCCCCAATCTTCAGCTTAAGACTTTGGTGTAAAGCGGCCTCTTAAGAACTTGCAAAGACAAAGATACTCATAAAGAGATTAGTCAGGCTTTGGTCTTATTCTGGAAAGGTGTCTTTGTGTGACAAAAAGCAGCTCAGTAAGCAGTCTGTACAGCACCATAAAGTCCCCTAAGTCTGCATTTGAGCATGCTTTGTATGGTGCCTTTGTAGGCAGACGTGCATTGATGCTATATGAGTTGTGTTGTGAATTTACATGCTGGCAGCAAAGAAACAGAAAAATGAAGTCTTCCAAACAGTGTGGGAGGGTTTTTATTTTAAACACAGTAAGTTATTGTATGTTTCTAAAATTACTTTTACCAAATGATTTCCAGCCAGTCTTCTCCTGCTACGTCTGAAACGGTTTTTGATGAACATAAATAGTACTTATGTTTTATAAATAAAGAACTTGGCAAAGCTGCAATAAACTCACAATAGGCAAATCGTTTGTGGGTGAACTGAATAGACTTTAGGTCTAGATATCTACAGAAGGAAAATATCTGGGTTATTAAATAGTCACAGTATCAGTAACTAAGTCCACATTCTTACAGTCTCCAAAATGCGTATCTTAAAATAACTGTGAGGACTTGACATCAAAATACGAAACTCTTCTTTCATCCCATTCTTTCTCTCCAGTTAATGAGAGAAATGCGTGATTAAATTTTGTTTGGGAAGCTACAATGCAGTTTACCGGAGTTGACAGGAATTGAATGGAGCTGTTGCTGTAATCGCAGCAGGGAATTCAAGTGGCCTGATTTAATTTGAGCAAATGCAGCTTTTCCTGAGAGCGCTCTTGAGGAGACTTTCTCCATCTCTGTTCATGATTGTCGTTTTGTTTTAGCCCCTGTGGCAGTTCGCAGCCTCCAGGACCTGGCTCGCATCGCCATCCGAGGAACCATTAAAAGAATCATACATCAGGAAACAATGGGCAAAAACGGGAACGGCCTGAAGAACCCTCCTAGGTTTAAACGAAGACGTGTGCGTCGCCGTCGCATGGAAACTATTGTTTTCTTGGACAAAGAGGTCTTTGCCAGTCGCATCTCCAACCCATCGGATGATAACAACAACTGTGAGGAGACCGAGGATGAGAGGCGAGAAGAGGAAGAAACGAAACCCTCTGAACTAAAGCCAGATCCCCCTGTAAACTTTTTGAGAGAAAAGGTCTTGAGTCTGCCTTTGCCTGATCCCTTGAAATATTACCTGCTTTATTACAGGGAAAAGTAATTTCCTTCTAGGATATGGGAGTAGGCAGAAAATAAAATACTACTTAGGGCTTGACAAACGTATACCACTTGCTTGCCTGCTAATATGACCACCCAAGGCAGTAGGCTGATTGGGGAATGTGGCTGCTGTATACTTAAACATTATAGCTTTTTTTTAAGTTTCCTCTTTCTTCTTGGTTGTGTGCTATAGTTTTATTCTACAGCAGGAATTCCTTAGGTAGCAAGTTGGTGAAGTGCTTGACTGCTTACAGAATGGAGGATTTAATTCCCTGAAACTAACTGCACAGAGATGGCTGCTCTACTGAATTGCAGTTTTTAAATGTTCTTAGATTCTTAAGCAGTTCCCCAAAGGCCTTTGGTGTCTGTGCTCTCTCCCACTCTACCTGCCGTGTGTTTACCATGGTGTGTGTTCAAAGGAGGATGAAGATTGTTAGTAAAAGCTGACCTGGCAAATCTTTTTCTTCTAGAAATGTGAAAAAAGCACAACTTTTACAGAAAAGAAGTTCTGGTGTTACTCTTGAGATGTCCAGATTTTGAATGCAGAAGGAAGGCATCAGCTCCCCTTTGGTTGGTCCCAGCTTTGCTTTTTTTTACATACTGATTTTCAGTAAAAGGTAGAAACGTTTACAGATTATTCGTTTTCTTGGTGGGAAACACCTGTTTTAGAGTATTACATGTGAAATTGTTTTTGTTTTTTTCTTTTAAAGCAGTGGAGTCAGGTGAGGAGTAGTGAAGCTGAGCTTTGACAGGATGCTCAAGTGTTCAAAGTTGTGACTGTTGTCTCCAGAAGTGTTTACAGAGTAATCCTGAATGGGGATGAGGGTGGGGAGGAGATGGGCAGCAGAGATGGTGAATACTGGCTGTGAAAGCAGGATCTGCAGGTTTTGCAGTGATGTGTGAACTAAAATCTGCTTGACTGGAGTGGAGTGCAGAGCTCTAGCCTGGGCATGGTTTGTATCCTGGGAAATGAGCCAAAGAGGTCTGTGGAGGATATGTGGAAACTCTGGAACACCAAATTGATGTAATTCTGACTTAGGTGTTCCTGTGTGCACCCTTGTCATAGCAGGGTGACTGGAATGCAGCTTGTGTACACGTTAGTCCACATACAGCAAGTGGAATGAGGTTGCCTTGGCAGTTTATTACTGCAACAAAGAAATAGATGCTTTAACAGACTTGCATCAATGGACAGAAGAGCAGTGCAGTTTTATGGGTGTTGATTTTTATTCCTAAGTCTTCCTGTAATGCTGATGGGAGGAGATTCCACGTTGATTTGCTTTGACAAATCTGCGTAGACCAACATAGCCTGAAAAGAAACCCTCGAGCTCATACTGATGTGTGGTACTCCTATAGCTGAGGGTAAAACCAAAAAGAATGGCAGCAGAAAAAACACTTAGTAGGTAATGAAGTTATGAAAGATGTTACCCCATCAGAAGCACTTACATCGGTATCACCTTGATATCTATTTTAAGCTGTCTCCTCAGTTCCTGAGGAGGAATAAGACTCTCTTGCCAAAAAAAAAAAAAAATGCTGGTTATTCATGTAGTGGTATTGAGTTGCACAATGTAATGATAAGTAGAGTTTCAAAGTTCTGTGCAGCTTGAAAAATACACAGATTCCTCATAGTTATCTCAACCCGAGTTGGAGAATTTTGCCTTGTTTGATGGCTTTTTTTGGTCTTTGAGATGATGATCTGGTAGGTGTGGTGTGACAGGTGGCCACGTGGTATTGAAGCAGCTGTAGGCTGTATCTTGCCTGCAGTGCCCCCAAGCTATTGAATCATTTTCCTTGCTCCTTTGGGTTTTTTTTGGTTTATTTTGAGTGGGGTGGTTCTGTGGCCACTGAGCTGATGGCTTCCTGTAAACTTCAAGCACCCATCTCGTACATCTGGCAACCACAGGGGATTTCTTTCTGCAGATGAGAATTCTGTGTATGATGATAAATGGAGGCATAATAAAATCTGCATAAAGTTTTTCTTGCGCTTCCTCAAAGGCTGTCATCTCTGTGTTTGGTAGTTATTTCTTTAGAATAACTGTCAGACCAGGTGTGCACCTTTCTGTGTGGTGGCACAGCTTCCATGCCTCTGCATATACAGGATGCATTTTACCTCTGGCTGGCAGGTCATCCTTCCATTTATTAATGGCAGAACTGTTCATGGATGTCATAAAGAAGTTACGTTTAAAATTGGCACCTGAAGTTCAGGTCGTGCTAATGAACCTGATTGAGATTCTGTTAACATTGGCCAGTTGAGGGAGAGCATCTTTTATTTAGCTCTGTGTTGTTATTTTAACCATTCCCCATTTTCCAATTCTCAAAGGTATTTTTTTTATCACAGATTTTCACCAGCTTTGCCTTTGTGTTACATCTGCTAGGCTTTTGGCAGTATTCTGGTTTTCTGGATGAGGTTGAGTAAATAAATACATATTTATACAGAAAATATGTTCTTGGTCATCCCCTAGCCAAAAAAACAACCCCCCAGATCCAAACAAACTCATAGTAGCAGTTTTCTGTGTACTATAATTGTGAAATAGCATTGCTTACAGTGTATAAAGGAAGGGGAACTGTAAATGCATTTTCCCTCTGCACAAGCACTTGTACTGTAGTTTTTGTATGTGTTGTTAGTAATTATGGCATCACTGTTTGGTTGGGTTTTTTGTGTGGTCTGTAAGCTGTCTCTGAATTTTACCTGCTTTGACTGTTTCTTTTTTAGTCTTTGCTTTCTTTGTGTGTGACTCCCTTTAGGTTTAGACAGCGCAGTAAATTTGCAAAAAAGAAATGGTCTTCAAGCTGCTTTAATCACCAGTGTGTAAGCTGAAAAATCTGTGTGTGGGAATGGATTGAACTGGCCTGAGGCACACAAAAGTGGTAAAACTTCCTTTTAATGAGTGTTTCTGTTTCAGTAAATTCAGTAAAGACTTTTTAGCCTTCTTAACGTGGCTTTGCATCGTGTTGTGATTAGAATACTTTGTAGTTAAGTACTTATTTCCATAATTGAAAGTTAAGACACTAAACACTGGTTAAGAGCACTTAATCATATGGTGCAGGTGCATAGTTTGTTTTAGATGACCTCCTCAGAATGTAATCAAAAGAAACCTGCCCATCTGATGATTTCCAAACATTTATGTAATGGAGTTGTGCAAGATTTGTTTTGGAATTAGCATACACAGCACTCACTGGTCTGGATTTTAATAGGAAATTTAACAAGTGAGTTCACTCACCTGGCTGATAGGTTTATAGAGAGCAGAGGTATCAAGAGCTCACTTAGGCTGTTTCTCTGTTTCCAGACATGATCTCTAAACCAAATGTGACAAGACCTTGTTTAATGTGTTCTCAATTACCACCGTTTTTGTAACTGCTCTCTTACCTCCTGTGCTGTGATTTAATTCTTACTTAATGCCAATTTTAGGAGCTTATTCCAAGGCTTCCTTTTCACTAGTGTTGAGAATAATGCTTTGGCTTCAATTGTAGTAGGGAACTGTTTATAATAGCAAACCCAGCTGTTACTAATAGAGTGTATCTATTGACCTTTATTCCATGTGATAGTTATTTGTAGATCGTTTCTTCCTGTTGTAAAAGGACATTATCATACACGCAGATAAGCTATGAAATGGGAATAGTACAGCATTAATGCTTTCCTTCATGTGATGCTTGCTAGGAAAAAAAAAAAAATCCCTTCCTGCTTTGGAAAGCTGTGGATGTGTTGTATCAATGGTGTTAAGTAGATGAAATTTGTCAAGACAGGTAATGTTTATGTTTCAGGTAATGTTTGTGTTCACTTCATAGTAAGATATACGTCTCAGTTCCCTGGGAAGTGATGAAATCTTCAGAAGGTGTACTCTGAAATTCTTCTGCTGGGACAGAAGTGGTAGATGACAATACAAGGGTGTTTAAAAACAAGAAAACCCCAAGCTTCTTCTATGTTAGTGTGGAATTCTTTCTAGCACAGGCTAGAAATACTTAAGCAAGGGGCACAAACAAGAACATTCATTCCAGTCACTTAGGAGTTAACTTTTGGTTCTTGTTCAGATTTGCACGCTCCTTTTTAAACAATTTGTCATGTTAATGCAAAATAAAATGAACTAATGGGTGTGTAATGGAACTGTGACTGGTAGTGCTTCATAGCATCTCATTCCTCATGGGGAGGAGATGGGCAGAGCAGGGAAGGTATCCCTCAACTTCAAGCAAAGATCTGCTTCTAAGTAGATTCAGGGTTGCAGAACTTGTTTTTTTGCACTCCAGTTATTCCCATTATGCTCACGTGGCTGTTGTTAAATCTGCTGGCTTTACTAATAATCCAGATCTCACAGAATACATAAACACACATCAGTCCCTTCCAGAAGCTGCCACCAACTGCATGACAACCCAAGCAAAGACTGCACACTGATGAGCAGCGCAGCTCTCCGGTTAGCAATGGAAACAAACCTGGAAAGGAATTATTTTTTACAGGTGGTTGGTTTATGCTGTGGCACGTAACTGAAGGCAGAATCCATGAGCTGTCCAGATGTGCATGGAAGGTGGTGACGACTTGTTTGTGTAGGAGCAGGTTGAGTGGCCACTAGAGGACAGTGTGCACAAAACCATGAGTTGGGTGCACAGGGGAGCTGGGGAGGTGTCGAGCAAACTTGCCTGCTTTCCCAAGTGATGCCAATGCAAACAAACAGTGGATTGATTGAGCCTTAGGTGCAGAAAACTTGCTGCATTATGCCATCTTCCTAGTTAGAAATAAAATAGCTTTTACCAAGCTTGACATGCCTGATGCTCTGGAAGAGATCAGCTATGAGGCATCAGCTGCTGTATGATGGTAACTTGTCCAGTGTTCGTTGACACACAAGGCTAAATACCTGGGATATTTCTGAGTGAAGAGAAGTATGATCTTAATATATTCTGGAAGGTATTGTATAAACCTTGATTGACAAGGTCTTTGAGAGAGGAGGCTGGCAAACATAACCACATAAAACCACACATGGAAAAAAAAAAAAACCAACAAAAACCCACCACTTCTGCTCTGAGTGCTCAAGTGACAAAATATCTGAGGGGGAAGGCAAACTGGGGAGGTTGCAGGCCACCTGGGGTAAGTACTATTTCCCTGTGTTAGCTGTGTTGCAATGTACAGTACAAAGCAGATGTGCAAGTTCATGGGAAGCTCTGGGTTGATTGCACAGGTGATGTGGAATGATGTGATGCTTCACGCCGAGCTTAATGCTTCACACTCATGTCTGTTTAAAATACACATGTAAGAACGTATACACAGTGGTAACTGTAATGTTAAAGCTATTTTCATTCTAAGTGTCTTTATAGTAATAAGATTGATAAATTAAGCTGGGCACACATCTTTCTTTTTTGCATTTTTTTTTTTTTTTAATCCTCCAAAGAGCTGAACAAATTGTGGTGTGTGTTTTCTGCAGGAGTTACTGCAGTCCAAATATGGTTGCTCTGATTGTTTCTTTCCCTCTTCACCCCTTAGTTGCCCCTTTTGTTTTTTCCAAAGCCCCAGCATTTCCCTGAGTGGTATCTTTGTGTTATGAAACTGCATTAACTAAAAGATCTTTGGAATAATATCTGATCAATTTCCTATGACATGGCAAAATGCATCCAGCTGGGGGATTTTAGGTCTTTATTTCCAGGCTATTTATCTTTGTTAGTCTCCCTTTTAAAATCTCTTATCGGTGGCGTTCAGAGTTCCCAGAAGTGATGGGAAATGCACTTCACCAGTTGTTACACATACATGCAATAACTATCCCCAAAGTGGTACTGTGTGCTGCGTTTGACAGAGGCTGTGAGGTGAGATACCATCCTTAGTCTGCAGTCTGCTAAAGCAGAAATTTTGGCTTAAAACTCGAGTCCAGGCTGTCAGAATCCCAGTGATTATTTTGGTCATCGTCCATAAAGATGCATTATGGAGTTAAGGATGCCTAAGGAGTTAACCTGCTGTTCAAAGTAAGTAACAAGGCAAGAATAAATAAAAAATTAGGACTTAATATTTCAACGCTGCAATTAAAGAGGGGTGGGAACAGCCTGATCTGCAGAGATGTACATAATGGCAGAGAGGGTGGGCGGTTGGACTGTCAAACTGCCTTAATTTAATTGCAAACACATGCTGATGAGTCCCCTCCTCCTGGACCTCAGGGCTGGGAAACTTTTTTTTTTTGTCAGCTCCCTGCAGCTGAGGATTGAGGAAAATACACTCCAGCAAACACCATGCTGATCAAACCTTCAGCTCTTCTGGGCTTTTGGTGCTTTCTCCTCCTGCCTCGTTCCTCCTGTTCCTGTCCTCCTCGCTGCCTGTGCTTCAGGACCACAGTAAGATGCATGCATCTGATGTTGGAAACCATCCCTGACATCCCACCTCAGACGAGCATATTGTGAGTAACCTTTTCATTTTGCTGCCTTTCTTATCTGCTTGGTGTTCAGGAAATAAAAAGGAAAATGCCTTTTGTCCTTTATTTATTCATCCTTGCTGCAGGATTGTCTGCGCTTGAATCTGTTTCATGCTTTCAGAACATGAACTGCTTCTTTTGTCATTAATTAATGGTTAATGGGGCAGTCAGTTGGGGAAATGCATACTAATAATGCCACACTATCACTATCAAGACGGTTTTGGGAAATCAGGGGTCACAAATGTTAAAACTGAATTATAGAAAGGTACACAGTTTACATTTCAGAAGGATATGGGTGTAGGAGAGAGAGGAAATACTGCAGGTCAGGCTTTTGTCTCTACAAAACAAAACAAAACACCACCACCACAACAAAAAACTTAATTTTTCGTAAATAAAACCCCTATTTTTCTCTAGACTTTTAAGTTTTAGCTTTCCAGTTTGTATCTCAGCTGTGCAAACCAGATGTGAAGTTTATCAATGAAGCAATAATTGGGGCATCTCGCGTTCCTTGAGAAACAAAATATACCTGTTGAGTTGGCTGTGCCTGTTGTGGAGGGGGCTGCTGGCTATGGCCATTCAGGTGGAGAAGGTGGAGGAAAAGGGCATGAAACAGTTGCAGTAAGAGATGTTTAGGAGACTCTCAGGTCCAGGAGAGCACTTTCCTGTCGATGTATAGTAGTAAATCCTATGCTTAAAGGTGTCTTCGAGGTGCAGTGCCACGTGAGAAAAGTTCAAAGACTTTTTTTTTCTGGTAAATAGCAGGAAAGACTTGTCAAACATCGATCTTAATGCTCATTCTCCTTACATCACTGCTGTTTATGAAACTTATCCAGCCCTGGAGGGTTAAGAAGCCTGTCTCTGTTCTCCTAACCAAATCTGGTCTCAGGCAGAACATCCGAAGCAGCGTGTCTCTTACAAACATTGCACTAATACTGTTAATGCATTTTACCTACTGACAACTTGATGGGGCAGGATGCTGGCATGATAGTTGTTGCATCCAGGTCTGCCTGGGTGGAAGGGGAAACAGAGGTTCTAGCAGTAGAGGCACACAGGAAAATGCCCACACTTCTGCAGCTGCCAGAACTGCCACCTTGGACTCACTGTGACATGGGGCAGAACAGAATTCCCTCGAGGCATTCAAGACCAGGCTGGATGTGGCTCTGGGCAGCCTGTTCTGGTGGTTGGCAGCCCTGCACATAGCAGGAGGGTTGGAACAAGATGATCATTATGGTTCTTTTCAACCCGGGCTATTCTGTGGTGTGCATATATATAGAATCTGGGCATGCTTTCTAGGCTGGTGATGCTGCTGTTGCTGCAGTGTGATAATATCTGCTTGATGGTTTGTTGCATGCAGTTTGGGTAGTGGCTGTCTGCTCTGCAGTAACTTACAGTCTTCAACAGTCCAAATTGTTGCCAACCTTTTTCCCCTTACAGATTTTTCTGCATCTTTAAGTATTTAATATGTACATGCACTGTTTCTAGCAAAGCAGTTTGCTGCTGCTTGTTTAAACATATGTCTTACTGGGGAAAAATTTGGGTGGTGGGTTTTATTTTTTTGGCAACTTATTTCCAAGCTCCATAAAGCTTTATTTTCATTCTTAATTCCAAACAAGACAGCATTTGTTGTTGCAATGAATAGCCTGACTGTGCTTCCTGTGAAGATTCCTCGACTGTAGAGGGAGAGAAATGTACTGTGCTCACCAACTTTTTTTCAGTACAGGAATGGTGTATTTCTGAATGATCTCACTCAACAACACACTTCATTCTCTTATGCTGTGGGGAGTAAGATGTGACTGCTTATCTATGCAGCTTTAGTAAAAGCATTGGTAGTATCTGTTTGCAATGTATCTGTTTGCAATTTAGCTGACATTGAGGTTTTTTTTTTGTGAAACTCAACCTGGACAGGTGGACAGATTTTGCCAGTGCAACATATGCAGTCACCATACTTTTCTCTCCCCTGCCGTGTCTCATCTGCTAACTAGTTAGCATGTGCACTGCTTGTAAATGGGCCATGATTTGCATACTTAACCATTTGGAAAGCTGATTCATTTCGTTTAATGTGCTAACTATAGCTTTGGATGGGGAACTGTGGTTTTAAGCATTAACAGAGTGGTGTAGGTGTGTGATATGAAAGTAGTGTTGTTACAATATGAGACTACTGTCTATATGGGCTAGTATTGCTGAGTGAGATTTACCTGGTGTATGCAGACAATCAGAAGAGAATAATTGTAAGTAAAACCCATACTGACAATTAGTGATCCCTATAGAGAGTGATACGAGCTGTTAGCAGATTGCATGCCTCTGTATGATGTGCAGCAAGCGAAGACACTGACTTTCTGGCTGTCTTAGGATTTAATGTATGTAAATGCATTTGCCAGCAAGCATCCCATTGTATCTGTTATAAATAGCATTTGAATAATTACACTTTTTTAATTGTGAAGGATTAAAGAATGCTCCTTAACCAAGCCCCCGACTGCTCCAGCTTTTTGGTATGTTCATTTTTCTGCTGGGAGGAGAACTGTTCGTTCTCAGTTTGAACACTGGGAGCGTATAGCAAGAATGGTCTGATCGTGGAGCCATTCCGAGTCAAAAATGTGGGATCGTGATATTTTCCACATTTGCCCATTGGTATGAATAGGACCAAGGCTGTAACTATGGATTCAAACCCCGATCAGAGGCTCCAGCTCTGTTCCCTTGCAGAGCAGCTGCGGCTTCCAGATGAGCGTTGCTTTGTAGTTGCAGTTGGAGACTTTCTGACTTCCGTGACTCCGTGCCACCCTCTCTGCAGTGCTCCTAGTGGAGCAGGGAAGTCTCCTCGCCAGCACACGCTGTGCCTCGACCAGCCCTGCTGGCAAATGGCCCCCAGGGGTTCTCGCCAGCTGGCGGCCCTTGGAGCAGCCCGTGGCCCTCTCGGAGCGATGCTGGGGTTGGCATGGGCCCAGCTCTGGGATTGATGAGCTGTTACTGGCTCCTCTTTGGTCGCCATTTCGCTCCTCCCTTCGGAGTCCCAGCTGGGTGCAGCCGAGGACCTGGCCCAGTGTCTGATTTTAGCAACAGGCTGTTTGTCTTCGGTAACGATGCCTGTTGGTTCTATCCTGAGCAAAGAGTAGGACGGCAAGAATGGCTACACGTGTACAGATAAGCTGTAAAAATTCACGATGTTTTAACTGCAAGCGTATTTTGGCTGCTGTTGTTCAACTGGAACACGATTCTCCAGATGTGATCTGCTGGTTACTGCTGGGATTCACGCCGTTTGTTTAGCCAGCAGCCCAAAGAGGGGAACAGCTGTGAAACATACACTCCGAAAATTTCAATAAGTCTTTAACCTTCAAAGCCGTTTGTTCTACAGAGTGACATTTAAAACAATAAACTTTGAAATGCATGGGCATGAGTAGAAGAAATCTATGGAAAGAAGTTCCCCTCTGGCTGGCAGCTAATGGATTGCAATCCAATTATCCGTGGGTTATTCTCCTTTTTGCATTATGCATAGCACATAATGAATGAACGCTTCCAGAGAAGCATAGCTGAGGGCACCAGCAAAGATGACGCGGTATTTGGCATCTGAATGCATTGCTGGCATGAGCCGGAGGTGACCCAGTTGCTCACAGACCTGGTTGCTAATTGGGCACTGTGAACACGGCCAGCTTGACGAGTTTCTTTTCCTGTCGTCGCTGTATGTTCTGTGTGGCTGGTGACTGCTTGTTTCTTCTCTTGCACAGCAGCAGGGAGGGCTGTGCCGTGGCAGGGTGCAGCCCTCGGTGTATTAAGGAGCATAACTGTGAGAGAGAACAACACACGTTTGTGTGGGGAAGGTTCACTGAGAAAAAGAGTTCTTGGAAATGCTGCTCCCTCTGTGATGTCCATTCAGTCTTTGGGATGAAGAAGGGGATTGCTCATTTCCTCTGTGTGTGATGGTCTTATGTGCAGTCATTAAATGCACACCCACACATTCTGCTTGTTCCAGGTGTGATCTCTTGCTGGCTACTTCTGCTGTAGTATTTAATTCCCATTAAACCTTTTTGAGGTGACCTAAGCTTTCTGTGTGTCCAATTCATAGCAGTCACTTCATCGGAAGGAAGGTCTTTAAAGACTTTTTTCCTTCCTAGAAGCACTGCAGCATTTTTGCTGAAGCCACTCTAACTCTCAGGGTCGTAGTTACCTCAGGTGTTTAGAACTCACTGATCAGTCATGCCATCATCTGGCTCTTACCTGAGTATCTGTGCTTTCCCTGATTCCCTTGGCTTCACCACATCCTTCTTCCCATCCCCAGGAGTTTTTGCTGTGCACTCAAACGCAGCTTCCTCAGGGTGGGCTGCAGTATTGGATGGGAGCAGTCTGTATTTTTCAGTGAAGGAGTGTCTTTGTATTCTGCGTTTGATGTTTGTGCTCCTCAGGAGCTAAAAAGCTGGTACTGATGCTACGAGAGACTTTGGATTGAAGAATGCTATAGCATTTCATTTAAGCTGACATAGTACTACTGCACTCTGAAGAAGGTATGTATATTTCCACACTCTGAAATTTTCTTTTACTGCTTCTGGATCAGGGTGAGAATACAGTTCAGGAAGAGAGCAAGCTGTCTTTATTTGATGAGGGCAATATTTCAAATAGACAGTGCAAAGGAAACATGCATCATGTTAAGAGTGTCCTGCTCTGCGCTGACATGAATATCCAAGAATAGATCTAGCTTGTTTGATTAGGATCAGACCTTAATCTCCAGGCCAGCTGTTAATACATAATAGTTTGAATTATCTGAGATGATGAGGTCAGCTGTTTGCTGTGCAAATCTTCCAACCTGGATGCGTGCACTTGAGTTGGAAGTGTTTGCTGCACCTCCTGTACTGGTGAGAGCTGGAGGGGTGCTGAATGGTAGGAGGGGATGTATCAGCAGACAACTTTTCACTGCCTTCAGAAGCCACCCAAAACCACTGCCTGGAACCAGTTCTGTGTGTGCTAGCTTGCATACACTCAGAACAGCGTGGTAGGCTGAGTACTGAATTACTGACTGGTTCTTGACCCAGCTGACAAAGAGGGAGTCCTTAAATATTGTGGGTGCTGAAATTTCTAAATCTGATTTCAGTAAGTTCTTAATTAGAATCTGGTGTGCCCACTGCTCTGACTTCAGTGCATAAGCACTGTATGGTCTGTTCTGCAGCGTGGGGCTCTCTGCATTTATGTGCTCTTTTGTGTTTCGTCCATGATCCTAGTATCTTCTCTGTCACTGTTTCCATGCTGCACGTATTTTCACTCCTTGCACAGTCAATATCTCAATGTCTTAAACTGGTACAAACCAAAATAGCAGAAACTTGGAGTCCCCCCATGGTCTCCTTCTCTCCCTTGCTGCTCGGTTCTCCTTGTAGGGATTTAGAGATGAAGGCTGTCATTTATTAAAGCCATTTGGGGGTTCGTGTATGAGAAAGACGTTCCGAGTTGGGTAGCTGATGACAGCGAGTCTGGAAGGCTTCATTCCCATCACAGCAAGGCTGTTCTCCCTGCCAGGGCTGTTTGGCAAGATGGGAGAACCTGCAGAGCTGACTGCTGTGCTCTGTGGTTAATACATAAGCAAGCATTCTTCTGACAAGTGTTCTGGCTCTTCTCATAAGGGGGGGATACTTGACTTAAAATCATGTTTAGGATGTCTTTCACGCTGTCTGTTCTCCAGGAAAAGCTGGATGGAACCTCAGTGTCTTAACCCTGTTTGTAAGGCGACCTTTGCTCTGTGTCATTGGTGATGGTTGAGTGGCTGCCACTTACCACGACCCCTCTGTGTTAAGCAGTGATTGCTGTGGCACAGCATTAGGAATGCAAAAGATAGTTCAATGAAGCAAAAACACAAATTTCCCCAGAACTACAGTAAAATACCTCTTGTAGCTAATTATCTGGTTAGCTAAGATGGTAATATGTGATTCACTAAAAGGCTAAATAGATTATGCAGAAATGGGAGATTGTTGTAAAAGCTGTTGATTGCTTTATAGGCTGTTAATTAGTTAACACAATGATAACAGCTGAGAGGATCAGAAGGATTTGAGTGTCATTCTATGAATACCTGCATCTCCCAGTCTGCTTGCAAATTCTCTCATTCTTGATATGCTTCAGGGATGGGGCTGAGCCTCCTGGAGCAGGGAAAGGTAAATTACTTCAATAATAACAAGCCTGAGGTTATCCACATTGCCCAGCCTGGCATCCTGGCAGTGGTGCTTTGACATGAGGATTTGGGGAGGTGTTCTGTAGAGCCACTCCGAATTGATCAGTGCTGACCCCAGGCTATGAATGCGTGAAGGATGTGCGATCTTCAATGCAGATCCAGACTCCCAGCCTTGAAAGTAGGAAGGATTGTTAAATCAGAAGGGAATTCCACCTCCCCCTTTAGGTTTTGCACATTCCAAGGTAGAGGGATGCAAGTGGGAGTGAGGGAGCCCAGCTGCCCACGTATGCAGCAGCTGGGACGGGCTGGCACAAAACAGCTGTGCTGTGGGTCCCTGTGAAAGCACACTTGTTTGTTAAAAGAAATATGAAGCTCCCAAAGTAAGCACCCTGGGAATAGGGAGAAACAAGAGTTTCTGTGTACAAAGGACTGAACTCCGCAGGGAGTGCTCTCAATCACTGTGCAAGCCAGGAATTTCCTGGTGCAGCCCTACATGGTGTTCTTTCACCAGCTGAGCTTCAGGCAAAGGCAATGGCTGGAGGAAAACACTGCAGATGAGCCAAGGTTAATTTCTGGGAAAGGGCAGGACTTTTTCTAAACCAGTTCTCTCGTTGCTTTGTTTGGAGCTGCAGAGTTACAGAAAGGGGAAAAGACAACAGAGGAGACATCTTCCACTGTCCCATATTCTACCCATTCAGTGCTAAAAGGGAGATAACAAGACAGATCTGATATT
Source organism: Tympanuchus pallidicinctus (assembly GCF_026119805.1). Classification (NCBI taxonomy): domain Eukaryota; kingdom Metazoa; phylum Chordata; class Aves; order Galliformes; family Phasianidae; genus Tympanuchus; species Tympanuchus pallidicinctus. The sequence continues at coordinate 4,845,078 of NW_026294722.1, forward strand.
TCAGTTTAACTTGAGTTAGACAAAAGTACTGTGCGTTTTCTGCCTAAAATGTAAGAAAGCTTAGTGGGATTTTTTTAGCATAAAATAACCTTTTTATTTTGTAAGATGTGAAATTAAGAAACGTTATGTCTTCAGTTAAAATCAGCCTTATTTGCTGTGCGTCTTCCTCTTGAATACTTTGGATGCTCACTGAGTTGGTTTCCAGCTACTTGCAGAGCTACTTGTCTCTTCCTAATCTTAATTTTATAACGGCCTCAATTCTGGTTGAAGCCCATTGTAAAAATAATTGTTGAGCTTTTAGGAATGAAGCATGGAATTCTTGCTTTAAAATATGACTTCAGATGCTCTGTAGCTCACCAACAGCCCGATGGCATTTCAGAGCATTCATTCACTTAAAATAAGTGTCCTTAAAAGGCTGTTTTAGAGGGAGAAATAGCTGTGTGTTCTCTAAATGTGATAGTCGAGGCAGCAAAAACAAAAAAAAAAGGTGCTTTGGGTAGAAACTAACAGCAAGAAGTGTTTGTCAGTCTTTTGCAATTTGCTATAATGTGCTGGAGCATGCAAGGAGCCCAATCCATGCGCATTCCCTATCGAAACGTTTCTACTTGCTTAAGTGGGTTAACCCACTTAGCTCTTATTTTATTATCTCATTAGCAATCAAAAAAAAAACATGTTTTAGGGTTCCAAATCAATGCGGTTACATGGACAGCCCTTGAAATTTGCCAGAATCCCCTGGACTCCACTAATTCTAATTGAAGTTGGCACAGATTTGAAACGCAGGCAGCGATAAGCTGTTCGAAGTCTTGGAGCACTGTGAAGAAAAATGTGAAATGCTTATTATGTGAGGTTATTGGATCACGTTTAACCATTTTAGGACAAAGATCATTTTGTTGGGGTCCTAAAAAGTGGCTCCACATGGTGATGTGCATTCCTCTGCAATTCAGCACGTATCGTTGTACGTGAACTTGGGGTGATAAGTAGCAGAACTTGGCTGCAATTCATGGAAACAAGCACTGGAGTCCTTTCAGCCTTTAGTTTTCAACGGGATGAAAATAAATGTTGTAGGTGTAGGGCTGTGCAGGCTGATGGCTGACTTTGCAGGTAATGGTAGCCCACAGCCATCATCCACATTGCTCTCCCTCCTGCCTGCAGTCGTCACCTCTGCTCCCATTGCTGTGGGCATGGCACAGACTCTCCCAGGAAACTTCTTCCCTTTGATGTTGATTTCTGCTGGCTCAGTTCTGTTACGAATGCACTGATTGTGTTTTCTTCTTCCAGAGATTTACGTTTCAACCACATCAGGGAGATACAACCTGGGGCCCTCAGGAGGCTGAAGAACCTCAACACACTGTAAGTCCCTCTTGGTGATCCTGCCGTGAGGTTTTTTCTTTATGACTGATGTTAGCACTAGCTGCCTTAAGGGCTTAAAGATGGCCTAGGTTTTACTTACTTATTTCAGCCAAATTGTACGTATCCAACTAATGTGTCACGATCATCTCTGCTCTACCCTGCATTGTGTGAATTACCCTTTTGAATCAAATGTGCCATCTAGTAACTTACATTGTGGTAATTAACCCTGTCTTTTAAAAGGAATGATTCCTGATGCATGCTCTACTGCCTGAAGAAGTGTAGCTTTAGAGTAGCCCGTAAAAAGAGTTATGGCCTGGGGTCAAAATGATAGAGGGATGCATTAAGAGCTGCTTCGTTTTCACAGTGCTTCAAATGCATAAACCACATCAGCTGCTCTGCGTGATGGTACTGAAGTGAGACTGCATCCTTCCAAATGCCAGACTGTCGCTGTGCTTTGCCTTAAAATAAATGCTAGCACCTACCTTATTGCAGACAGGGATGAGAGCGTAAGGCAGTTCCTTTGGTTCTGCATCTCAGCCAGAGCAGGCATGCTGACACCACTGTGATGTACTGCTTTACTGACAAGTTTCTCACTCCGATCAGAGGAAGTAACAGGAGCCTTTGCTGCTTCTTGCTGCCATGAGGCTAAGGGTTTGAAGATAGATATGAGTACATCTGCATTGTGTAGCCAAGGAGCTGAATCCAAACCAGCTCCCAAATTAGAAACAGAACTGTGCTGAATGTAATTGGCCTGTCAAGGCTCAGATCTGATTATTCGAGCTGTAGCATGGCGCTAACAGCTATGAGATTGCTAGGTTTGAGCTTGAGCCTCTCTGTGAGGCGACCAGCTAGTTTAGGACTTGTGCACTGCATGGCAGACATGTTTGTATTTCCTGGCTTCAAATGTCTGTGGTTGTAAACAGCAAAAAAAAAATAAATGTCCATACTTGTTTTTTTCTGACTATGGGAGATTTGAACCTGCTCCAGTAGAGATGGCAGTGCTGAAAGAAGGAATACCTGGGCTGTAAGTTCAGACAGCTGTAAGAAGCTGTAGAAAGGGTAAGACTACAGGAGTGCTCTGTCACGGAGACTTGTTTAATTGCTGTGTTTTAAAAATCGGTGCTTGCTAAAGTTTGTTTCACTGCATGCTGGGGATTGACTGGCCAAACCCTGTGGTGTGGCTGCAGGATGCCTGTGCCCCTGCTCACAGGGGAGGAGCTCAACTTGTAGACTGGTGGAAAATGTGATTTCCAGAACTCTGCTTGGCCAGAGTACAGGAACAGCCCTCATTAGTATCTCAGACAGCACTGTGTGGTACCGAATGATTTTTGGTAATGACCAAAAATAATAAGAAAGATCCAGAAAATTAATATTGATGTATTTCTCTAACTGAAGATGACCATATTTCTTACCTCATCTGAGCTCAAAATATAGGGCCGGAGTTTGGAAGGCTTTACCTTATCACAAAGTTCTTCTGAGGCATGGTGATTTTCCATCCTGCTCCTCCAGCACTGAAGCTCTCCTGATTCAAGAAAACCAGCTCTTCCAAGTGGTGTCTCTTGGCTTTCTGCCTCCACGTGCAACTGGATAGGGACCTCAAGGGCAAGACTTCCATGAGCAGATGCAAAAGGAAAGAGGATTGAATGTACCTTCCTCTCAACCCCCCACGACCCTAATCTCATGGTGATGGATGCTTGGGCAATAGGAAGGATGTGTTTTGTGCAGATGGTGGACAGGCTCTCATGCTTTCTCTGAATAGTGTCTTACAGCTCTTACCAGAGCTAGAATACTGGGCTAGCTGAAAAACACTGCTCTCACAAAGTATGGCATTTTAATATTTCAGTTCTGAATATCAGCTGTTTTTATAAATGAAACCTTACCATTTAGATAGCAGCTCCTGTGCTCCGGTTTGTTTCCTGCTTTGGTCAGCAAATTGGGAAGATCAGTTATTGTCACACTCAGAGGTTACTGAGTTCCCCATTTGTGAGTGTTAACAGGAAGAGGCAGTCAGACCCTGTGCTCCTAATGCAAGGTTCTCTTGAGGAACTCTGGTCTGTCTAATTCCCACATCAAAACTGACAAGAGCTGAAGAATTTGCTGTTGTTTCCTACATGGTAACCTTTTGCCTCAGGATTTATATAGGTTTTCAAGTGATAAGTTTTTAAAGGTCCCAAAGAGATGTGCTGGGTAAATTTGGCCAGAATACTTGAAGCGCGTGACTTAGAGGACAGAGGAGCTCAGGTTCCATCTGTGGGAGCTCTCAGACCACAGCTGTCTGCCATGGGATTCTCAGAACTAAATGTGCCTTAACCGAAAATAAGGCTTTTGAAAGAGCCTTTTCCTGCAGCACTCTGACCTGGCAGAGGAAGGGCAGTACAGTTGGGTGCATTTTCTGTTTTGTGTCTCCATCCGGGCAGGATGGCTGTGAATATTCAAGTTTGACAGTTTGTAAACCACCCTGATTAGGAAACCTTTGTGCCTTGCACTGGAGCAAGGAGGTGAGCTGACAGAAGAGGAGCCTGTCCTGAGTGCCCATGGGGCTTTTTAAACATCCTGGGTAAAGTTCAGACCTTCCCCTGGCTCTCTGCCTTCCTCTCCCTGATGCAGGAGGTTTGATAAATTACAGAACACTACTTTAAAATTAAAAGCAGTTTGTATATGGAGGAGCTGCAGTGATTACATGCTTCTGGCAGGGGACTCGTGATGGAGCAGCACAGGTAACAAGCAGTTATCTGACATCCTGCCCTGCTGAGAGCTCACTTGTCAGCTGTCTGCAGCATTGTGTGCGCTGGGGGAATTATTTGGGGCCCAAATTCTTGGAGCTGTAAGGCTTTCTCATCCCTTCCTTCTGCTTCTTAAAGACACACAGTGGTTTGAGTTGGAAGGTACCTTTCAAGGCCCTCTGGTCCAACTCCCCCTCAGTAACAGGGACACCCACAGCTCCATCAGTGCTCAGACTACTTAGGAAGCATCACGTGAGAGCAAAAGGCGTTCTGGTGAGCTCTGCAACTCTCCTTCAGATGCTGCTTGTGAAATGCACTGGAGGGAGTAAGGGAGTAACTGATGGTGCTGTTTGGGATCTTCTGGTGCCTCATAGAACCGTTAAGGTTGGAAAAAAGCTCCAAGATCCCCAGCCCACCCCTCTGTGCCTGCTCAGTGCCATACCTCCCTCAGTGCCATATTGCCACAGCTCTGGAACACCTCCAGGGATGGTGACCCCCCTACCTCCCCCTAGGCAGCTGTGCCACTGCATCACTGCTCTTTCAAAGGAGTTGTTCCTAATATCCAACCTGAGGCTCCCCTGAGAACACAAATCCCTGTGAGCAGCCCGCGTGTCAGAGCTGCTGAATCTTGGAATAAAAGTTTCATTCTCAAATATGGGAAATGGCTATTCCAGATCATTCCGTCAACAAGGGAGAATGTGTGGCTCAGTGTTAAGCTAGCTTTTTCTCCCCCTTTAAAAATACAGTACACGATGATTTCTATTAATGGTGGGAGGAAAAAAGTAGCTGTTGTGTCACGATGACTGCAGCATGTGGTTTGTCAAATGAAAAGAGGAAAGAGTAGATGTTCTGAGGCTGAATTCTGTACTGTCACATCATTTAACACATGCTTCAAAATAGAAAAATGACTCACTGAATGCAACTTAAGCCTGTGCTTGGCAACCTGGAGATGGGGTGGGGAAGGGAGAGGGAGGGACAGACAGAACATAGAACCTAAAGGAAACTCAATGTGAAATGTTCCCGTAGTGAATACAGGCCAGATCTCATGGTGCTTGTGTATCACAAGCCTCCCAGAAGAATTTTCAGGAATAAAACCTGCATGACTGAGTACATCTATTCATTCTGAACCAAATTCACCAGCTGTCATGGAGGGGAATGCGCATCATTTGGCTGTCTTGGTAAGCTCCAGGAAATGTACTTCTGATACCTTTGATTTAGCTTATTTTGCTGCAGGGTACGCTTCAGACATGCATCTATAATGATCTTTCCAGCTTCTGTCTGCCAGAGCATTTATTCCCAGCAGATCTGGTTAGTAGCAGGACTTTGCTTTCAATTCTCCGTAACGTTACCAGGAATTTGGGCGTTTTGCTATGATTGCAGCTGGGATCAATATCCAGCTCATGCAAATCATGGCCAGGATTTTGCACGCTTCTTTGCCTGAGTGAAGTGCACAGGAGTCCAGGAACAGACAGCTGTCCACGGGCCATCTGAAGTCTTCCTGGGTTCCAGATGTGCTGTCTTGTCCATGGATTTCCCTGGAAGCAGCTCTTTGGAATATATGCAGCGTGATAGCCTTCATAAATTATATCAGTTTTGAGTGTATTCCAGGACATATCCTACTACAATAGGGAGTCCTGAGACAGGAAGCAGAGATTGCTTCTTCCATACACTCGTTAACCTTTAATCAGGCAGTGAATAATTCTTTTGAGTATCAGACGATGAGATAAGAGGTCGGCATAGCGTGTGCTATTTGAACTCCCAGAGTTGCTCTCATTTGGCTCAGATCACTGTCCTATTGCTGAGACAACAAAAGGGGTTTGATCAATGTTTTTCAACAGCACCAAAATTCAACGGGCCAACGTGTTGCAATTAAATCTATAGCTTTCAATCCAGGTCTAAGCTCTCTGTGTTAAAAGGTTGGCCAAGGAGCTCAGGCCGTGGTGGACAATGGGATAACCAAGGCTGTCAGTGTGTCTGTCCACAGGGTCTGGTGCTGGCAGTCCTCCTGTTCCCTGTGAAATGAGTGTTGGTTGTATGGTAGGAGACAGGTGGGAATGACATTGGAGCTGGCACCTGCTTATCAGCCCATCCAGCATCCTCAGAAGTGTGGCCAAGGATCAGATAGCAGGGAACAAGCTGCCTTCTTTCTTGTCTGGCTGCAGATGAAAGCATGCTGAGAGAGCAAGGGAAGGAGCGTGTGCAGTTGGTGCCTGTGTTGTCTTTGTCCCATAGGTAAATGGACAAAAGCTCTCTCCTGTGCTGTTCTTGAGCAGTTATTTCCAATCCTTGGGTGTTCAATTAACAAATAAACCTTTGGGTTGTTTTTCAGGGACTGTATTTCCACACAGCATATTTGGCTGTCAAAGCATGATAGCATGTTCCAAGAGCTTGACATCATTTTTGCATCCTTATGAGCAAAATTGGGTCATGTAGCCTCAACCATGTGTACAGAGCCATTGCTTCCAGCTGTGCAGAAACTTTCCAGCATGTCTCTGCCTTAACCTCTTCTGGTTGCTTATCCACAATGCTGACTATGTGCAGTTTGGCAGTGGCACTGAAGTTTGGGATGGCTAAATAACTCATTGAGAGACCACCGTGAGGTATTCTTTCAAAACCTTACTGCTTTGACTTCCAAACGATTAGGGGGGGCTTACACTCAAGTACCACATGTGCTTTTGGGACCTCTCATGCAACTCCCCACCTGAAAACAAGCTGGTGGAGGGTTGGTGCGGCTCAAGTGGCTGAAGGCAACTTGTGAAGCTGCCATAACACATCTGTGCTTCTGAGATCTTGCATCCCTGGGGCATCTGATTGTATTTTCTTTACCAACGTGCTTTTTTCCATTTCTCCTCACTCCGTTTCTTCTCTCCTCCCTTTACCTATATACCTATACAAACCCTTGCTCCCAGGAAGGAGCCTTTGCTCATAGTACCAGAGGCTGTCTGATGTGCTTTCTACCCTCATTTCTCCATCAAATAGGAGCAAAAAATTGGGCTTTCCTGCTGGGAAATGACAGAGCTGTCTTCTCTTGTGTTGTCAGGTGCCAAATTGCTTCTGAAGGGCACATTTATCCCCAAAAAAGGAAGAGAAACAACTTGGAAAATAAGCTCCATGAACAGTCTGAACCGTTCTTACATTGAATTTAACTTGATATTGTAAGGTCTGGCAGCTTACAGAGGGAATAGCAGTTTTCCTTCAACACAGAAAAACAAATCTTTGCAATATGAAGTTGCAACTCTCCTTTTTGTCCACATCTCCAGTTAGGAACTTCAAAACTAAGGTGAAGCCTTTACTCTGAGCCATCAGGCTATGACACCCACCAGTGGCCACAGTAAGTTTTGCTGGATCTGATACTGTGGGGAAAGACCCAAAGGAGTGGTGCAGTTAGGCAGCCACGGTGTACAGTTAAATCCTGCCCATTAAAGAGCTATTTTTAAGTTATCTATTGAGGTTTTTGTGGTGTTTGGCTTGGCAGTGGTTGCATAAAGAGTTTCTGTAGCATTCAGCTGTGTGGTCACCGCCGCTGTGGTGGTTACAAGGGTGAATTGCCTTTCTGGTGGCTGGCATTCATTTGCATCCACAGTCATGGCAACTGCACATAAAAACCAGAGATGCCTGCCAACACGATGCTGTTCATAGATCTTGTATTAAAATCTGGCGCAAGGCTCTCTAGATTGAAAGAGGCTGTTTGTGCACAGCAGCAGATACAGGATCTGTAGTATTTATTTATTTTTCATACGTACCAATTTGTATACAAAAGGGATTTAAACCAATGCCTTTCCATTTAACAACTCTTATAACCCGTGCAGTGGCACTCTGAACTGCTTTCGTACAGTTAAAACCTGGCTCTCCTCACACAACCTTGCATTCCAAAAACCTGTGCAGTTGTACAGAAACAGCAGCAACGATTGAATTTGGACCTCCCCTCTGCTTCCAGCTGTCTGTCTCCCTTCCCCTCATCCTTTTTCTAGTCTAAATTGGGACTTCTGGGTGAAGACCACCGTGGTGAAAGGTAGGGAAACACCTTTGAGTGCTGTATATATTAGAAGCACATGGCGACTCTGGGCAAGAGATGTTTTTGAGTTATCTGCTGTGAACATCCCAGCTGTGGCCTAATAAACCCTTTTAAATCTTAAATTCTATGCATTAAGGATTTCTGTGGCCAGCCAGCAATACAAATGCTGTGATTTCACCAGCTGTATTTTTGTTTCTTGCTCTGAACAGGCTGCTGAACAATAATCAGATAAAGCATATCGTGAGAAGATCCTTTGAAGATCTGGAGAACCTGAAGTACCTGTGAGTGGATAGCTCAGTAATCTCTTAATTTCTTTGAAATTGAAAAGCTCACTTCTAAAGTTCTCGAGTGAAGGGTGTGCTTTGTGCACTCAGAATTTCTGGATGTCAGTGTTGTAACTGTAAAATATTGCCCTTGAATTCAGTCAGAAAGCTCTGCTTTGGATTAAGGTTCATAGCTGTTTCCTGTGTCTTTTCAAATACGGCTGCTGTGTGGTTATTCTGATGCATTTCTCTCTCTCCTTTTCAAAGCTACCTTTATAAAAATGAAATTCAGAGCATCCAGCAACATGCCTTCCATAGGCTGCACTCCCTGGAGCAGCTGTAAGTATACATGATGTGTGTCAGAGCTGAGCTGTCGGCTCGTCTAACCCGAATTCTGCACTTCCAGTTGTGGACTTAGCAGACAGTGGGATGTCCAGCTTTGTTGTCCAGCTTTGCAGCATTGCACTGGCTTCATTGCATACAGCTGGTCCCAGTATTGATCTGAGGACTATTCCTATGACATCCTATATGTTCTCTTCCAGCCCCACACCGCTGAAGCATAGAATAGCTCAGCTGTGCTTCCGAATACTTTTGCATCCACAGGCCTTCTAATGGGAGGGAAATACAGACATGTTTGGTGGCTCAAAATAGAGTGCAGCTGCCCCCCTGTGTTTGCTGTGACTCCTGGAGCACAGTGTAGGGTCTTAGGGTCTGGCTGATCTCTTCAATTGAGAGCAGTATAGTGTTTCTTTTTTTGTTGGAAGCAAATGGATGAAATGCATTCTGTGAGCTGGGGTTGGAGTGTTTAAGAAAGCGACCAGGAAGGTGATGCCTGCATGCATTAAAACATCTGGAAATTCCAATGGGGAGAAGATGATGAAGACAAAGAAGCTAAGTGATGGCCTTCCCTCCAAGCTGTGTAGTACTCTGTGATGAAAGGAGCCTCGTGTGTTCTGCTGGCAGCTGGAGCCTGTCACAGTGAGGTTCCTGCTCTCCTGCTTATTGCAAATCTGCGTCATTTGTTCTAAGTAGTTTTGTTTTTAGACTGTTTTAGTGCTCCATGCTCAAGGTGAGATGGAAGGACTGAGCTCTGACACTCTTCTTGCGTCTTACTAAACTGGGATTTGATTTTTCATGTAGGTGTCATGATATGTTACGTGCACGTAAGTAAATGTGTGTGCCAGAAAGAATGTAAGCGTGGGTGTTTCAAGTGCAGGCATTATTTGCATCATTGGAGAACAGTCAGCAAAGGTGAAACCTCTAATTCCTGGATTGTCCCAGATGACACTTTGTAGGGCTTGAATGTGACTAGCAATTTTGCTACAAAAGGAGTAGAATTCAGCTTGTTTTCCAGGCTGACAGCAAAAGTGGAGGGAGCATAGCAGGATGTTCCAGCAATCCCAACACTAGCTGTGTTCCCATCCTAGTGTATGGGATGGGTTTATGGGTTTCCTTCATCCAGCTCTCCAGTGATGCCTGGGAGAAGACTTAGGAAGCGGATCCTGGCTGGGCTGTGCTTGCAGAGATGGTGCTGGCCATAGAGATGCTTTAACAATGAGCGTTCCAGACTTGATGTCATGAAAAAAAACAACAAAACCACAAAACCAACAAACAACCCTCTGAAAGGCCCATCTGTTTTCAATCTCTCAGGCAGGCATGGTTCCAGAAGAATTAGCTTTGCTCAAATCCTACTCCATTTTCCTGTACCCCACAGGCCAGCTTTTCAAGGAGAAGTATAACCCAGTTGATAGACAGTGTCAGGTGTTTTCCTCAAGGTCCAAAGCAATGACAGCAGATATCTCAAACTTCCTACAGCACATTTCCCTCTCCCCATGCTTGCTCCCCACCACAGGATCTGAGTCAGTGCACCTTGGTTCGTGCTCTGATAGCAAACCATGCATTGTCACCCCTTCCATTACAGATCAAACAGCCATGCGGAGGCTTAGGCAATTATTTCTTAATGCAGTCAGCTACAATAGCAGAACGAGTATTTGTAGATCCATGATTAATCAGTTTCCACTGTGAAATTTATGCCTGTGTAAAATCAGGGGGGGAGAGTTTTGGCAATGTTCAGAGTGCACTGAAATGCCTCTAAGGGTCAGGAACATTTCAGTTATGTTAGTCATGTCACAGCAGATGGGAAGAGGGAATCTCGGCTCTCTTGGTGTGTTGTTGCAGACCTCAGGTTTCCTTCCCTGATGGCAGAAGGTGACGTGGGACAGTGCAAGAGATCTCCTACACCTGTGGGCAGCAGCTCGCTTGGGATTTTAGTGGGACTAGCAATACTAACCTTCATTAACAAGAGCAGGGCTGTTTACATTGATGTTCCATTTAGATCATGGTATTCCAGCTGACTGCATCTCTGTTTTTGGAGAATGTGTTTTCTGTCTGCAGAAGCTGCATAGCCTGATGGCAGCAGGTTCTCTTGATGTTTCTGTTCTCACTGTGTGGACTCGCTTGCTGGGAACTCCTGTTAGCATTGCAGAGAAATGTATGCTGGAAGAGACCTCTGGGTGTCCCCAGTCTGACTTCCAGCTTCAAGCAGGACCAATTTCGGTTTTATCAGGTTTTTCAGAGCCTTTTACTACAAATGAATTGTTAGCAAACTCATGACCCTCTCAGAAAGGCTGACAAGTGTTTTATACCATGGCAATGTATTCCACCCCAAGGGGAGGCAGAGGCATGAGGGCAAGGTGTGCAACCATCCAGGTGTGGCTGGATGGGGAGCTGCAGCTGCAGGCTGCCTGTGGGAGCAGCTTTGTCCTCACACCTAACAATGCAACAGGTTCATGGTGATGGTGGTGGCTTTAGGTTTAGAAGAAGGGCAAATCTGACCTGCTCAGTATTTGCTGGAGTTTGTAAAGAGTGGGAGTAAATCATTTGGTATAGGGGAAATACAGCGCTGGTTATTTGTATGGGAAAGTTAGAGACAGTGAAGAAAAGGTTGGCTTCTGAACAGCATCTGCCCTGAGATGTGTGGTGACTGATTAGAGGATGTTGGTGCAGCGATTTGGAAAGATCTTCTGTCTTTCAAATTGAGATCTGTAACCTTGTCCTTTGCGGTTTTCTGTGGCAGCTACCTGCACTTCAACAACCTGGAAACCCTGGAGCCAGAGACGTTCAGTGACCTGCCCAAACTTGAAAGGCTGTAAGTAAAGATGTGACCTTTCATGTGAGCAAGGGGAGGGAAGAGGAAATAAACCTTTGTTTTCCGTATTTTGAAGCGAAGTGTGGTGACCTCCAAAATGGAGAGAAATGGAAAAAGAATCCTTAAAGATGCACATTATATGCACTTGCAAAGTAGGATGGTTAATGAGATTGGGAAGGGTTTTCTCGTCTTATGGTATGTTTCTATTTCACTAGGGGTAAATCTGTAGAAAGTCAATTTTATTCCAGATGTAAGGTCAGCATTAATCACTGCTGGGCAGTGTGGACAAAGTCACAAGGAAGTCTAACAAGAAAAACATGCATCCTACTTGGAAGCAGTGAGGAGTTAAGTTGTTGTGTCTCTAGTGCTGCTTGTAATGACTGTATAGCCATCGGGAAAGGGACACACACACAGATTCCTGCTCCATAGTGAAACCAACAGACACTTCTTTACTGCATGCAAACATGCCTTGCGTCTGTGCGTGGGGGGAAAACAAAACTGGGAGATCCAAACGCCCTCAGGATAAGTCAGATGTGGATCAGTCTGCCACGGCTGATCTCAGCCTCTGTGTTTGATCCAACAGAAATTCTGGATTTAAATTTCAGAGGAAGGTTTGTCAGCATCCAAGTTGGGCAGCTAGACTGTATGTGCCTGTACACGTGTGTGTGCAGACAGCTGTGTGCAAGTACACTGCTTTTGTATTTCTTTTTGGTTCCACCATCTACTACAACGAATTCTTACCTTTTGTAGATGGTCTCTTGTGAATATTGGATGTAATGAATAACTCAATTTTCTCCTTTAAGGAGGTTTAATTGTTCCATCCTGGTTGCCACTGGTGTGTTTCAGAGCAATCAGTGGTTGTTGTTTTTTAATTTTTTAACTGGAGAGTTTGAACTGGATCTGCTCATGGAGTTGGCTTAGTAACACTGAGTCTGGGGGTTGTCTGCTCTTGCTGGAGCCTTGCTCCAGTGGCTGCCCCATACAGCTTCCATGTCTTGTGCAGAGAGGAGAAGAAGGTCTCTTTCAAACTAGAGCTGACCCAGGTGCAGAAATCACAGGGTGGGTCTGATCCACAGGGATTTTGTGCCCTTTCTCCTCCCTTTGCAGAGCACGAAGCAGATTAACTTGAAGGTTCCAGTTTAAATCCGTGACATCACGCCTTGAGTCACCATTTCCAGTACACACCCGCTCTCTGCTTTGGTGTGCTGCACTGCACTCACAGACAAACTAAATCTCTGTAGCTTGTGGAAGCAAACACAGTAAATGTAAAAAGTGAGCTCCATCTTGGTGAGCAGCCTTTGTGCTTAAGCTGAGTTTTGACCCGGGATGTTACCATCTGCAATGCAAATAATGAATAATGTTTTGGCATGGGTTCTTCCATTGCAGATTCTTGCACAACAACAAAATTTCCAGGATTCATCCAGGGACATTCTCTCAACTGGAATCCCTCAAACGACTGTGAGTGAAAAACATTGCCTGCAAAGAGCATTTGTTTATCTTTGATCAGATGGCCAGGACCTGAGGAAAAATGTGCCTGGTTGGCAAAGCTTTCAGTTGTTGCACTTCTAAGTCCACTGTTAAGTTTATAAAACAGTTTTGGTTGGACGCAAGAGCTGATTTAACCAGTTAGTAGTTACTTCACACTGGTGTCTAATTAAAAGCTAGCTCTAATCTTCTTACAGCTCGCTAATGCCCCAGGTATGAGCATTCCTGAAAAGTCATCCCAACCCTCTGCAGCCCTACGTGCTCTGATCCCATAAAACATCCTGCAGAAACGTGGGATGTCCAGGCCGCACGTGGGATCTCAGTCATGTTTTCAGATTTGTCTTAACATGGAAGGAAAAAAAAACGTGCTCAGAGGAGTGCCACAGGTCTTGGTTCTCATCCCGGGAGGAAAAGCCCTGCTGTGTTGTTCCCATGTAACCTGACAGTCTCTTAATCTTGCATTTTGATTGCTTGTAACCCTTAGTACTTAGATTTGTTTGTCTTTTATGATCTGTGGAAAGAAGTTCTAAGATGCTTTTCTTTGGGAAGGGGGATAAAGCAACAAGAAACACAAAGAAATTTGGTGTTCTACCATGATTTTAAACTTCAAGAAAATAATGTGCTACTCAGTATCTCACCACAGCCCTCTGTGATTTCTGCAGGCAGGTAGAATGCTTCATTTTTTGAACAGAGAACAGCTCATGAAACGTTGTCTGCACATGTCAGAGAAAAAGATGTAGTGTCTATAAAAAGCCCTGTCGTGGCCTCGTGTGAAATCTCACTTTCTCAGATGTTTGTCCATTAAAACATTAGGCCTTTCCCTCACGTATTTATATGGCTAAGGCCCATCTACTATAAAACTGTCTGGGGAAGGAGACATAAGCTAATCCCCCAGCAGCCTCCTTATCCTTGCACGTAGCCCTGCACGTCGTAATGAGGTCAGTGGGAGGAAAGGCGTGGGTGCAGCTGGAGGTCACCAGTGCTCCCATTCGACATGTGCTGCAGCAATAAAAGTCCTTACAGCGGTGCAGAAATGCTACAACCTCTAGGATCAGATTGATTCCATGCACACTGAAATCATGGAGGTGTTGTTGCTGATTTCGGTGTGCTCTGGTAATGGCTTAAACAGGGGGATGCTGTTATTCCCATGTGTTACTCAGATGCATTGCGTCTTGCAGGCTGTCTGGTTGGTGAAAAAAGGGTGACCTTATAATGCATGTTGTGCTTTGTGCTCCTGCAAACGAGCTGCAGGATTGGATTTTAGCACTTGGGCAGTTAGATGTGCAACGCTACGCATAATTGGGTTTAATAGAACGATTTTCATTTGAAACTGGGATAGCTGACAGACGAAAGATTGTCAGCAAAATCACTGACTTGGTTGAGCACCCTATCTAAATGTTGTGGGAATGAACTATCTCAGATTCTGCTTTGGGATACGATCAAATGCCAGGCAGAGCAAGCAATTGGGAAGCTGGGGGCTGACATGCCTTCCCCTGCTCTTGCAGGCGGCTGGATTCCAATGCACTGCTCTGTGACTGTGACCTGCTGTGGCTGGCTGAGCTGCTGCAGAAATACGCCGAGCTGGGCAGCATCCAGACTGCAGCCACCTGCGAGGCCCCGCGAGAGCTGCACGGTCGCTCCATCGTCACCCTGACTGCCCAGGAGTTCAACTGTGGTGAGTGGGATGCAAAAACCTGCATGGCCTCAGGGCTGGGCTCTGGGCTTGGAACTGCTTTGTCCATCTGGGAGTGCTGGTGGGCAGTGGGCTGACCACTGAGCCAGCAGTGTGCTCAGGTGGCTGAGAAAGCCAATGGTATCCTGGCTTGTATCAGAAACAAGTGCAGCCCTGCATAGAGTTGAATTGGAACAAATGGGCTCATGATCTCTAGCACTTGGGAAGAGCAGAAAAGGTCTGGAGACAGCAGCTGGAACAGACTTGCTGCTATAGACTGTGCTGCACCATGAGCCATTGCTGCCACTATTGGAAATTTGTCCTGCTTTAGGCATGGGCGCACAGTGGGATGCCTGTCAAATCAGCCAGAGCACCTGTGGTGGGAACATTTTGCTGGCATTGGGCTATTATGCTGGTCTTGTGCCAGCTGGGGAAGACAAATGATGTATAATGCAGCATAAAGCCCTAACAATGCACAGAGCTGATATTTGAATCAGGATGGAGCCTGCTGGCATGAAGCTGACCCACCACTTCTTAGCAGATGTCAGCCAGCAGTGCAGGTTTGCACTGGTCAGCATTTTGTGTCACAGTGCTTTTGGTTCCCCATCAGCATCCTGGAGGTAGGTCACCAACTTGCAGCCTGAAGAACAAGGGCACAGGCCTTTCACTGAGCAAGGTGGCAGGTTCTCTCTTAATCTTATGAATAATCCAGCTGTTTTCACTGATCAGCATAGAGATTATTACACGAGTAAGTATTCTGCTGAAATGAGATCAAGTGCTTTAGACAACGTGCCTAAATTCCTTCCTATTTTAGCACATCCCTTGAATGTGTTTGGCTTGCTCAGTGCAGGCGTACATCTTAAAATGAAGCACGTAGTGAAAACCTCAGTTGAATAGGGTTGGCTCTATTCAGGGACATAATGAATGAAATTCTGTCAAAAAGGAAGCAGTGTGATTTGCAGAGAGCTGGCACTGTTCGGATGGAGCCAGCAGTCACTGAGAGCTGTGGGCTGCCAAGGGCATAAAAACGACCCGTGTGAGGATGCCACCAACTCTTTGCTTGTTCTGGGGAGCCAGGGGCCAACTCTTGATGAAGCTGCACATAGGGAGTTTTTGTGCCCTGTGTACCTGGGCAGAACAGGAGGCAGCTACTGGCACTCAGAATGGCCACAGCAATCCTCAATGGTACTCGGGCTTGGGGAGCTGTTCCACTGCTGGCATCGTTTTGCTGATGCTGGTAAGGAGTGTTGGGCTGGGTGCTGGTGTGCTCTGCCAGGGCCTGGTTGCACTGGAGGTGGTTTTGTGCTATTGGGTTGTGTGAAAATGTTCTTTTGCAGAAAGGCCTCGCATCACCTCAGAGCCCCACGACGTTGATGTCCTCTTGGGAAACACGGTTTATTTCACATGCAGGGCAGAAGGCAACCCAAAGCCTGCCATTATTTGGCTCCACAACAAGTAAGTGTCATACAATGAGCCGTGGGGTAGCAAAGGTTCCTACCAAGCCCTGAACTTTTCAGTGACTCCTGCAATTACAAAGGCTGTTTCACGCAGTGTTAAAGATACAGGAACAGGAATCCATTCCATGGATTGCTTTTACCTTCTTTTTAATGGTATTCTCTGATGACCGTGTAACCCAAGTTATCTGTATTTAAAATGTTTCATGTGTGTTGCAGTGCATTCCAAGAGTTTATAGCTCTCCTGCAAACATGCTCTGCGGGCTGAAAGCAATTGTCTTCTGATTAAAACAAAAAACAACAAAGTGTTTCACGTTGCTCTCAGCCTCCATATTTGCCATTTTTTAACTGCTGAAATGCTTCTTGTATCTGGATTTTTTTCTCACTGAAGGACCAGTGTGCTGGGTGTGTGCTTTTCTATTGAGGGGAAAATTACTGTGCTCCACTGAAAGACAGACCTTGCAGAGGTCTAGATGTATAGATGAATGTTCTATACAGCAATGCTGAATAAAAGTATGCCTATGCTAGATGCCAAATTTTCTGAGCAGTGCTACACAATAGAATATTTGGTGCTCAAGCAGTTACCCACTGAGGAAGTAAAGTTCCTGAGCTGCTTTACGAGCTCCTTGTCTGAGGGAGTTCTGAATAGGGGCTGGTTATTAATAAAAATGATCAATGTGTGCTCCTTCAGTTAACTCCCCACTAAGCAAAGTTTCAGCACAGAGCAAAAGTTTACGTCTGATTTAAGTCCCCCTGGAAGGAAGATTTTGCTGGGGAAATGCTGGCAGGCTCCCAAAAATAGCATTGTAAGAGGGATAATGATAATAAATGTTCAGCAAATGAGGTACGACTACAGTGAAGAGACATCAGAGGAATTAAATAAATGCCCAGCAAGCATGTTAGTTTGCATAGTGGATTCAGCCTTTGTCCTGGTGGGAGTGAGGTCCCCACTCCCTTCTCAATCATTTGCAGCCATCCAGGTCTCCTGCATGCTGGGATAAACGGGGTGCTGCAATGAGACCTGCAGCTGCGGGCTGAGCTCTGGAGACTGGAGCCATTGCAGAAAGAGGGAAGATGCTTCACAGCTCTTACATCCCAGACTGGAATCCAGGCTGCGGTGGGGTCCCGTGGTGCCTTTCTCAGAGGCTTTTGTCTCCTCTAAGGCTCTTGGGCCCACTCAAATAGGAATGACTGCACACAGTAACAATATGCATTTGTTATTATATTTACATTTAGTAAATAATAGGAGCAAGCTTTCTGAGCTCAGATGCATGGCAGTAGCAATAATGCTATTGCATGGGAACAGTATGCTCTCCTGATGGACTGTAAATGTCGCATGTAGTCAGCAGTGAGAGAGAAAATAGCTCATCCTGTCCAGGGAGTAAATCAGAGCTGGAGCTGGAGTTCAGTGCTCTAAATCATAACCTTTGCTATAAATGTCACGAAGTCTCAAAGCAGTGTCAAGGAACACCAATTTAATCTAATTCACGCGAAGCCCCCTGGCAGCTTGTGGGAAGAACACTCTGGCTTTCCCCCTTCCGACTTTGCCTGTCTGTGGCTGTTTTTCAGTAACGAGATTGACATGAAAGATGACAATCGCTTGAACCTGCTGCAAGATGGCACCCTGATGATCCAGAATACCAAGGAATCAGACAAAGGTGTCTACCAGTGCATGGCCAAGAACATCGCTGGGGAGGTCAAGACCCAAGAAGTTGTCCTGCGCTATTTTGGCACGCCATGTAATTGAACCTTGGGTACCCCTTGATGGTTTGGGAGTGTGGTTGGGGTTAGAAGTGGAGCTAATCTCTAAATCCTTACTTTATATGTGCCAAGTAATTCTTGGTGTGCTGGGGAGTAGAGTGGCTAATAGTACAATGCCATTTCTGGGGTGGTTCGTTCATGGGAGTTGGGAACTGAGAGGTTGGAGATTGGAGGTGATTTGGGAGCAAAGAGGAAATTTAGAGGCTGTGAAGAATTCTACAAAGTGATGGGGACGCAGGAGTGGGGAAATGTCAGCAGCAGGGTATGGGGAGGTTGTGTGAAAGAAGTGGGGCTGGGGGCAATGCTGAGGATTTGGAGGTCAGGGAAGAGCTAGATGGATGCTAGCTGGGCTGCATGGAGAGTCTGAGCAATTTCTGTCCATAAGCAAGCAGGCAGCAGGGCTCCTGGTTTCTGAAGCACTCATTTCCTTCCAGCCAAGCCCACTTTTGTGATCCAGCCGCAGAACACTGAAGTGCTGGTTGGGGAAAGCGTCACCTTGGAGTGTGGGGTCTCTGGGCATCCCCACCCTCGCGTCAGCTGGACACTTGGCACAGGCTCTCCTTTACCGCAGGATCCCCGCTTCACTATCACCAGCTCTGGAGGGCTCTTCATCCAGAACGTCACCTTCTCGGACCAGGGACAGTACAACTGCAATGCCAGCAATACTGAGGGATCCATCCGGGCGACGGCGAGGATCATAGTGCAAGGTGGGGAGCCCCAGGCTGGTGCCCTTTCTGGGGTGAAGTGCTCAGTGTGTGTTTAATCCCTGTGCATCGGGACTAGTTAATTTTTCATGCTCCCTCTGAGAATTAATCTGAGCTGTGCTGTGATTTGGTTTTTGGCTTTTTTTTTTATGCCTGCTGCTCAGTTACTACTTTCCCTTCCAGATTCTCCCAGGTTCCTC
Source organism: Tympanuchus pallidicinctus (assembly GCF_026119805.1). Taxonomy (NCBI): domain Eukaryota; kingdom Metazoa; phylum Chordata; class Aves; order Galliformes; family Phasianidae; genus Tympanuchus; species Tympanuchus pallidicinctus. Next base: position 4,863,853 of record NW_026294722.1, read on the forward strand.
CTCATCCCCACTGATCAGACAGTAACCGAGGGACAAAGTGTGGATTTTCCCTGCTCTGCTGAGGGTCACCCCCCACCTGTGATTGCCTGGACAAGAGCAGGTATGGCCTCACTTGACTAGGGTTTTCTCTCTTTACCACCATCCACAGGGTATGGGAGAGAAGAGCTGTGTCGTAGATCACCAAGGATAATGTTAAGCACTGAGAAAGGCTGCCCAGAAAAGCTGTGGATGCCCCATCCCTGGAGGTGTTCAAGGCCAGGTTGGATAGGGCCCTGGGCAGCCTGACCTGATGGGGGTCAATCTGCCCACGGCAAGGGGTTGGAACTAGATGGTCTGTAAGGTCCTTTCCAACCGAAGCCATTCTGTGAGAACATATTCTCTTAGGTCATCATGTTGAAAGGAAGGAGTGTGCCATTTTTCATCAGCATGAAACTTAGAGAAATCCTTGAACATCCTCCTGCTGAGGCTTCTACCTCCTTTGGAAGGGCAGGGTCTGGACACCACCATTACCCAGCTCTCTGTCATTGCCATTGCTTTGCTTCTCTTGACAAGCACATAGCAGGAGAATGCTGGTCACTGCTGACACAGCTCTGAGCTTCCTTCTAGCTTAGGAAAAAGCACTTTGGGCCAACAGGTGGTGGTGAGCTTTTAAAGTCTCAGATGATTGTTAATGCTGTCTCCACCAGACTGATCCCATCTAGCACTTTCTGGGACAGAAGCCAATAATGCTTGGCCCAGAGGCCCTCCAACTTTTCCTTATGCTTCACAAGCCATAATTAATGGTATAGTGCCGTGGAGGATTCATGGCTATTGTATTCCAGCTTCCACAGCAATAGCCCTGACACGGGGTTAAGAAGGACCAGCTGAGATTCTCTACCACACTCTCTATCTCCTTTAACCCAGATCTCTGGTAGGGATGTGAAAAGGCCTCAGTGACAAGAAGTAAGATTAAGAAGGCAGTTTTGTAACCAGATTTGTAAGGTCATTTGGCAATGCAGCAATTAACCAAGCTTTGTAGCACCTTCATGTGTTACAGCCAGGACAAGAGGACAAGATAGGGTGGAGCAGAACTCATCCTCAGAGTCACTTCTGGCAGTGTAGGGAGGGTTCAGAGTCCTTGTGATATTTAATATTAATAAAGCCCTTATCTGGAAGAAGGTGAATATTTAAAGAAAAAAAGTCACCTAAGTTCTGACATTTTTGAGGAAGTTAATAAAATATCTATTTTGAATTTAAGTAGAGGAAATATTGGAACAGTGCAGTTTCTAAACTGAAGTCAGAATGCTGAATTAAGAAAGAGACAAATCCGTTTCCATGTATTTGATTAACACACATGGTTTGGTTAATTGAACACAGAGTTGCTATCCATCAGGTGTCAGGGAGCCTAAGTTCTCACTAAGTAAAGGCTTACGAGGAAATTAAAAACATACCATCTCCTTCCCATTGCTTAGACAAGACAACTCCATCATCGTCCTGGGTGTGGGAAGAGCAGCATCTGTCCTGTTCCCCTCTTAGCAAGATGAAGGCTGTATTTCATGGTGGCTGATGGCACGTTGGGGACGACACGAAATGTTGAACTTGTAGATACACCAGTGATGGGAGGAGAAAGCTGAGAAGCAACAAACTAATTGAGGTGTTTGTTGGAGCAGGGGGACCGCTGCCGAGCGACCGAAGGCACAGCATCCTCTCCACGGGGACCCTGCGAGTAATGAGGGTGGCCCTGCATGACCAAGGGCAGTACGAGTGCCACGCCATCAGTGCCATCGGTGTGAGGACCCTGCCCGTGCAGCTGGCCGTGACCCCGCGGGGTAAGCTGGGGCGGGGGGAAGCTCAGGCTGACAAATGGCTCTCGTTAAGTTGATGTCGTGGTGAATAAGGCGATCGGGGAAGTGTGGGATGGGATTTTGCTTTTGCCAGGCTGCAGAATTGAGGCCACCAGAGCTCCGTCAGTGGGTGGGAAACTTGAAGGAAGTTTGCAGAGTGCCGAGATTTGTGAGTTGGAAGGAGCTGCTTTGGTTTTCCTTCCTTGGAAATTTATTGAGCTGTCAAGAAAGAGTATAACCGTGGGAATGAAATCATCTGGGGAGGGCAGTGATTGGGGGAAGGGCCTGTATGCACCCCACGGACGCCGGGCAGAGCTCTGTGACCAAGGAGTGGCTTTGTACTCTAACACCCATCAGATGAGTTCTGTTAGCCAACCAGTTTGGGTGAGACGTGGGGCCCTTCATTGTGTTTGGAGCTTTTAATAAGGAAGCGATTTTGGGAAAGGAAAGGAAACCAAAGGTTTCTATTGGAAAATTTACAAGTTGTGTTAATTGAATTCTGAGTAATATTTATTTATTTAATTTGGGCCTTCCTATGGAACGAGTTGTGAGATTCCTTTTTTATTTTTTATTTTTCGTATTGAAAAATTCTAAAGAAAAACACCTGGTTCCCCCTCACCAAGGCATAACTCTGGCTCCAGGGGCATTTATCTTAAACGTTAGCTTACGAGGTCATAGGTTCAGCCTAAATTTAGGTGTTCTTGAATATTAAGCCTTTGTAAAAACACAAGTCACACAGGAATGTGTTTTGATTTTCTTTTTTATTCCCATATAAATAATCTTTCTACATGAGCAAACGTTCCTGCTCTTTCACAGACTTGACAGAATTTTACTGATGGTAGGCTGGGTGGAAGGAAACTAGAAACATGAAATTAGTTATGCTTAATGAAAAGGGCTCGCAGACTATTTTAAAAGCAGAAAGATCAATAGAATGACTTGATGTGACCTAACACTTGCCAGGTGGCTTCATCTGGTAACTCCTGAATCAATTCATAATCATCACTTCAGCTACTGCACCTCTCCTATGCAGAAAGGTTGAGGGAACTGGGCTTGTTTAGCTTGGAAAAGAGAAGGCTCTGGGGAGACCTCATTGTCGCCTTCCAATACTTGAGGGGAGCTTATAAGCAAGAGGGGGAATGGCTGTTTATGGGGGTGGATAGTGATAGGATAAGGGTAATGGTTTTAAACTGAGACAGGGAAGGTTTAGGTTGGATATTAGGAGGAAGTTTCTCACTCACAGGGTGGTGAGGCACTGGAACAGGTCGCCCAAGGAGGCTGTGGATGCCCCATCCCTGGAGGCATTCAAGGCCAGGCTGGATGTGGCTCTGGGCAGCCTGGTCTGGTGGTTGGCGACCCTGCAGACAGCAGGGGGTTGGAACCAGATGATCACTGTGGTCCTTTTCAACCCAGACCATTCTATGATCTTGCCTAGAAAGTCATTTAATGGAAGATTTTAAATGACAGAGAAGCCAGCACATTCGCATATAATTGCCCCAAACAGAGATGCACAAGAGTAGAAAGTAATGAATGTAAATGATGGAGGGCAGTCGTGGAGAGACAGAGAACACACTTGGGTTGGGAGAGCCCTTGCAACATCACAAAGAGCCATTTTCCCAATGGTGAGATGCTTTGCACGTGGATTTGTTTTCCTTCATGCATTTACTTTGACTCTCCCCTGCGCCTGCAGTGATTCCTGTGTTCCTTCACCCCCCACAAGACGTGGTGGCAGAGACAGGCCAGGATGTGGCCATCACCTGCGCTGCCCAGGGGGACCCACGGCCCACCATCACCTGGGTGAAGGTAAGGGGCACTGCACTGCCAGACCAACATTTCAACTATTTTGGGTTCTTAAACCCTTTAGGGTTTAAACCCCTTTTAGGGTTTAAAGGAAACATTGCTATTTCTCATGCTCAAAGCCTTGCAATGCACATTCCTGTTTTCTCTTGCTCTTCTTTCCAAAGAAGTAACATAAAGCCAGTGACCTTTCAGGATGTTAGGGATGCTTGACTGAACTATTCCCAGAGAAAACTGCAAACTGATTATTGTTTTCCTAAGTAGTTTTGCTTATTTCCAGGATTTCCACTGCTGGAACTGGATGGTGCTGGTTGGCTGTAGCTTAGATGGGACAAAGCCATGATCCTTCACAGTCAGTCTGCAGCCTGGCTGCTCTTTTGAAGAATTTCGAAGAATTCATTAGATGGAGCTCTTCAGGCTTTTCCTTGCTGTGCCATAGCACTACAACTCGGGCCTTTCCTGGCTACCAGGACATTCAGGCATGCAACAGATTACAGGGGAAATAGCTTGAGCCTCATTTCTCCTGTGGAGATCTGTGGAGAGCAGCTTTCCAACAGTGGAGCAGGAGAGAGGAAGCATTACATTGGGCCAAGACAGTGAAAAGATGTTAAGGAAAAGAAGAATGAAATAAATCTGAAGCCACCAGCCAGGCTGAGAGGTGGGGTCGAGCACAGCGCTGCTCAGAGCCAGCAAAAACTGCAATCTACAGCCCAGAGCCAGAAAAAAAACCCTCGGTTCCAGGCTACCCTCAAAGTTATTTAGACTTATTCCTGCAGCACAGAACTTCTATGCCAGCTCATCTGTGCAGAGTGCAGTGCAATGGGTGCAGCACCCATGTCCTGCAGTGAGTGCTGGAGGCAGAGCAGGCTCAGGAGCCGAGCACGCTGTCCTGCTGTCCTCGCAGTGGCTCCAGGCAGCAGCAGCTGTCCTCGGTTGGCTTTCTGCTTTCTTTCTTTCAAAGAGCAGTGCTAACATCTGGTGGCCACATTGGCTCATCGCATCCAGTTCGCTGAAGGCTGGGATGCAGGGGAGCTTTCCCAGCACTGACACCGTTTCTGTCTTTTTGAACAGGAGGGGATTCAGATCACAGAGAGCGGCAAGTTCCACGTGAGCCAGGATGGGACTCTCTCCATCCAGGATCTTGGCGTGGCTGACCAGGGCAGATACGAATGCATAGCACGGAACCCCTTTGGCTTCACCTCCAGCGCCATGCAGCTCACCATCACCGGTAGTGTTACCTCCTCCTGGTGCTCCTTTTTGCCCTTGGGCAAAGCAAGGATTATGTAGTGTTGATGGTTGTACTTTGGATGAAAACTCACTTCTTTAGCATTGCAGACAGGTTGCTCACAAGCATGAAGGGGAGAACCTTCTTAGCATGTGCCAGCACGCTCTCACGTCTGACCCCAGTCTCACACACACGGGGAAGGGAGAGGGAGAACAGCACTGCACTGTTAGTGCAAAGCAGGGGCTTAAACATTCCCTCTGTCCCCAGGGACTGAGCAATAAGCCTCTGCTTTTCAAGCAACTGCTCTGTGCATTAGGGAAAGTGGAATGAATAAAGAAGAGCAGCACTCCTCTGCTGGTCAAAGCAGAGGTCAAGTGTGGCATTGTGCTTCATAGAGGGAAAGGAAGAACTGATGAGGGGCAAAAATGCAAAGGCGAACAATGAGGTTAACAATCTGAGTAGAGACCTTTACTCGAGCACGTAGGAATTACCAGCAGGAATAGTGAGCAGCTTATTAGGTGAAATTAATATCATTTTCAGGGACTGTATGCAGGGGGCTGAAAATAATCTGAAATCTCTTTCTTACTTGAAATTATTCCCGAGATAATTTCTGTGATTTATTCTTGGTTTGTACCTCATTTCCCAGCTGCCTGCTGCATACGCCAGTGCTCAAATAAAGACTGGTTTGCTTCGCTGTGAGAAAGGCCCTGCCTCAAAAAGAAAAATACATTTTTTAGGAATTTATCATTTACTTCTGAAGGTATTCAGGCAACAGCATTCATTTTTGTTTTAAAATGGTGGTGTTGATGCGCTAACACTAACGAGTTGAATTTGAAGTGTCCTACAAATAGAAAATTAACATTTAAGTGATGCCTTCAGATGAATGTCATGAATTCTAGAAATGTCCTTTGCGGGAAATAAAAGCATTATTTTCAGTTCACCCACTGAGATTTGTACATTTTCTTTTTCCAGTTTAACCACCAACCAAAGCAGGCGTTCATTTGCAAAGCTGTACAGGAACAGATTCTGAATGCGTGTTGCACTGCCATCTCCTGGAAACATCACCTCTTTTTCTTCTTAATTAATTAAATTTAAAATGAGAATTTAATGTAATTTCTTCTTTAGAATATCTGTTAGAAAAAAGACACCAAAGTTTAACAGTGGTTGAATTACCAATGGCAATGCAATTTGACCTGCAGTAGAGTTACTTTGGGGCCAGTCCTCAGACAAATTTTCTTCAGCTTGGAAGACAAATTAATATCCAAGTAAATGCACAGTATTTATTCTCTCTTTCTGCTTTGGAAAGCCACGGACGTCGGCCGGAGTGGTGACACATTTGTAGCCACATCCCTGCAGGAAGCCATCAGCAGTGTGGACCATGCCATCAATTCAACACGCACTGAGCTGTTCAGCAGGTAAATATGTGAAGGGCCAGGATCTCACATCTCATTGTGAGAGATGGGGAGCAGAGGCACTGAATGAATCTTTCTGAAATCTCGTTTTGTCATTGACCATCCGCAAATGAAAGCGACTGGATTGTCCAGGGTATTGAAGGTTGAAGCTGTACCATGTAGATGTAAGGATGTGCTAGGATTTCATAACAGGAAGGTGTTTGGAATCCTGGAAAGCACTGATATATTAATGGCTCTTCTTACATTACATACATCTACTGCATGCATTTTATCAACTGGAGTTGGCTCCAGAGACAGTACACAGAAAAAAATCATAGAATCATAGGATCACCAAGGTTGGAAAAGACCTAAAAGATCATCCGGTCAGCATAGTCATTTTGTGAGTGCAATTGACTTTGTGCAAGGGAAGTGGAATGCTGATACAATTCTTAGCATTTCCTCAATGAGAAATGTCATCTAAGAGAATGAAAACCCCTTCCATTTCTGTTCCAAAATTGCTCTGAGCGCTGTGTGTTTATTTTGATGTTCTTCTATCTCTTCTAATTCCTTGGGACAGACGCCCCAAGACACCCAACGACCTGCTGGCCCTCTTCCGCTACCCAAGGGATCCTTACACCATTGAAACAGCCAGGGCAGGTGAGATCTTCGAAAGGACTTTGCAGCTGATTCAGGAGCACGTGCAGCAAGGTTTGATTGTGGATATGAATGTCACAGGTAAGGGAGATTTATTTCCCTTTGTAATCACATGGGTAGAATGAAATTAAAATAACAGTGTGTAGGCATGCAGAAAATGTAAAAAGTCTTGTGCAATATTGTGCCCAAATGTCTCCATCGGTTATAGGTATGGTAAGAAATGTGTTGTCTGAGTTGCAGTTCTAAGATCTCATGGGTGTCATAACAGCCAGAGGGTTGTGTGGCTGCTGAACCAGCTCAGCGCTCAGGAGAGTAGTTCAGTTTTGCTAAACATTTCCTGATTGTCTATGCAGACATTAATGATCCCTATGAACATTTACCACATTCACCCATCTAACTCCCACAGCTTCGGAGAGGGGCAGAGCATCAGAGTGCCTCTGTGGGTCTGAGTTTTGGTCATAGAATCACGAAGGTTGGAAAAGACCTCCAAGATCCTCAAGTCCAACCCCAGCACACCCCACTGTGCCCACTGCCCTCATCCCTCAGTGCCACATCTCCACAGCTCTGGAACATCTCCAGGGATGGTGACCTCCCCCCACCTCCCTGGGCATCTGTGCCACTGCATCACTGCTGTTTCAGATATGGAATTTTTCTTAATATCCAAACCGATTTCCTGCCTTCCAAGTGGCAACAAGCAAAATGCTGAAAACTCTGGTGTGTTTGGATTCTGAAAGGGGATCTTACTCCTGATTTTTGCCATATGTGGTCTTTTAGGACTTTGACCTCCTAGCTACATACTCCCACATGTCCCAGCCACTCAGATTCCTCTTTTTAGGACAAGATATCAAGCACCACAGAAGTGGAACACCACGGTGCTGTGCTGGCCAGAGATCACAGAATTGTAGAACACCCTGAGAAGGCACCCTAAGGATCGTCGAGTCCAACCCCTGGCTCTGCACAAGACCACCCAAAAATCAGACTGTGTGCCTGAGAGCAGTGTCCAAATGCTTGTTGAACTCGGGCAGCTCAGGGCTGTGACCACTGCCCTGGAGAGCCTGTTTCATGCCCACCACCCTCTGGTGCAGAACCATTCTCTGATATCCAGCCCAAACCTCCCCACAGATCCCTGCAGAAATCTAAGTGCCCCGCAGTAGCCTTCCTGTGTTTGGACATTTCCTTTCATTGCACACTGCTACCTATATGTGTTGATCATTGTGTAGCAGGCATGTATGTTTGGGCCTGTAAATACTCTATGCCTGCCTGGATCCACTCCAGGCTGCAGGGAATCTCCCTGCAAGCTGCAGGTCAGGTCTGGGCTCATTGCCCTGCCAGTCTCTCCCTGTTCCTGCATACACCGCAGCATTATTCAGCACATCGCCGAGTCACCAGCAGCTTCCCTGCTGCTCGTCACGTAGTTTGGGTGATCAGTGGTGCTCAGGGTTGCAGCATTTAATCCAGAGAGATGTGAAATAATCCAGTGCTGACTGCAGAACCAGGAACCAAGCCACCTTGCTGTTTGGTCTGCCAATCTCAGCAGTTCTGATTTCCATCTTTGCACGGTTCTCATGAAATCCTTTTCCCTTTCTTTTCTTTTCTATGGGTCTGATATTATATTATGCTTCCATATGTTCTGTAAATCACATGTAGCTCGAAGATATGGTCCTCCCATGCCCGTTCTGGGAATCCCAGAAGCAGGCTTCCAACAGCACCCTGACGTGGGAACCAGATGGCACAGTGACTGGCTCTGACACTGCGCTGTTGGTTCCATTTGCAGGTTATCGTTACAACGATTTGGTGTCTCCTCACTACCTGAACATGATTGCCAACCTGTCTGGCTGTTCTGCTCACCGCCGCACACCCAACTGCTCCGATATCTGCTTCCACAAGAAATACAGGACCCACGATGGTTCCTGCAACAACTTGCAGCACCCAATGTGGGGCGCTTCTCTCACCGCCTTCCAGAGGCTCCTCAAACCTGCTTATCAGAACGGATTTAACCTCCCCCGGGGGTTTTCCTTGGCAGAAGATGCCAGGGACCTGCCCCTTCCCTTACCCAGGCTTGTCTCCACCGCCATGGTTGGGACTGAGACCATTACCCCAGACGAGCAGTTCACACATATGCTCATGCAATGGGGCCAGTTTCTGGACCACGACATGGACCAGACAGTGGCAGCCATCAGCATGTCCCGCTTCTCAGATGGAGCACCCTGCAGCCAGGTATGCAGCAATGATCCACCCTGCTTCTCCGTCCTGATCCCTGCCAACGACCCACGTGTCAGGAATGGGCGCTGCATGTTCTTTGTGCGCTCCAGCCCCGTGTGTGGCAGTGGGATGACCTCCCTGCTGATGAACTCTGTCTACGCCAGGGAGCAGATCAATCACTTGACCTCCTACATCGATGCCTCCAATGTGTATGGCAGCACCGAGCAGGAATCACGTGAGCTGCGGGATTTGAGCAACCAGAATGGATTGCTGAAGCGAGGGAGGATGGTGCCCAGCTCAGGGAAGCACCTCCTGCCATTTGCTGTGGGGCCTCCCACTGAATGTATGAGGGATGAGAATGAGAGTCCTGTGCCGTGCTTCCTGGCCGGAGACCACCGTGCCAACGAGCAGCTAGGGCTCACGGCCATGCACACACTGTGGTTCAGGGAGCACAACCGCATTGCTGCTGAGCTGTCTGTCCTCAATCCTCACTGGGACGGAGACCTCCTGTACCACGAGGCGCGGAAGATCGTGGGTGCCCAGATGCAGCACATCACCTACGCCCACTGGCTCCCCAAGGTCCTTGGGGAAGCAGGGATGAAGATGCTGGGTGAGTACAAAGGCTATGACCCCAACGTCAACGCGGGGATTCTCAACGCTTTCGCCACCGCCGCCTTCCGCTTTGGGCACACTTTGATCAACCCCATCCTGTACCGGCTGAATGAAACCTTCCAGCCCATCCGCCAGGGCCACGTCCCCCTGCACAAGGCCTTCTTCTCCCCTTTCAGGATCACGCAGGAGGGTGGGATTGATCCACTCCTCCGTGGGCTCTTTGGGGTTCCTGGGAAAATGCGGGTCCCCTCAGAACTCCTCAACATGGAGCTGACAGAGAAGCTCTTCTCCATGGCACACTCTGTCTCCCTGGACTTGGCTGCTATCAATATCCAGAGAGGACGAGACCATGGCATCCCACCTTACAACGACTTCAGGGTCTTCTGCAACCTCTCATCTGCACAGGAGTTTGAGGACCTCAGAAATGAGATAAAGAACTTGGAGATCAGGGAAAAACTCAGGAGGTACTGTAGCCTGGACTCAGAGGGATCAAAATCACTGGAGATCAGCTAGTGAAAAGCTTTTGCTCCTCCTAGAGCATCAATCAAATAACCTTCCTATCAGATGACCAGATATTGCTGTCCACAGACATTGGGATAAGTTAGTAGTTGTGGTTTGAGAATAGAGTAAGAGAAATAAGGTCTCTCCAAGTGATCAGGCTCTTTGTGAGCAAAATGTCATCAGGCACTGCTGTGCTTGGGAGCAGACTGAGCCTTGGAGCTGTTTTCCAGAGACTAAACTGCAGTGTACGTACTGGCTGCTATGAGCTTACTCTTTCCAAGACAGACCTTTATCCCAGTGTCTTTCAGATAACACCAAATTAGAAATATGTTCTAGATTACTTCCTGTTGTACGCATGCCTACAGTAGGATCAATTTTTTTTGTCTTTACATTTTGATAGTTTTAAATGTTTGTGGGGTTTTTTTGTTTGTTTGTTTTTTTGTTTTGTTTTGTTTTACGTATATATGTGTATATTTATCCTTCAGCTTATATGGAACTACCAAAAATATTGACCTGTTTCCAGCCCTGATGGTAGAGGATCTTGTCCCTGGAACCAGAGTTGGACCAACGCTGATGTGCCTGTTAACAACACAGTTCAGAAAGCTGAGGGATGGAGATAGGTATTATCATCAAAGTCAACTCAACATTCTGTTTAGGGAGATTTGCTCCCTGTGAGGAGCGAGGAAGGAACAGAACTTGTCATTTTTGATTGTTCTTTGTCTTACGATAGCAAGAAGGGTCTCCTCTGTTCAGGACTTTGTCACAGGTACTTTCAGTGTGTGCATTCATGCACACACCAATTCCCTTTCCACTAAGAAAGTTCTTGAGTTCTCAGAACTCGAGAGAATATCAGCTTCCTTGTGATTCCCAATTTGCTCCTTGTGCAAGTGCCTTGAGATTCCCCTGCACAGGGCTGTAGGTACGGGTGGTCGCACTCTGCAGCTCACAGGGATTCCTGGGTTCACAGAACTGAACTTTATGTTCACAGCTGCCTGATAGCAGAATAAAAGCTCCTTTGGGGTTCTGGGTGCTGCCGTGCAGATGTAGAGGATCTCATCTGCCATCTTCCTCTCTCATGCTGTGATTACGACACCCCACAGGTTTTGGTATGAGAACCCAGGAGTCTTCACTCCGGCGCAGCTGACTCAGCTCAGACAGTCGTCCCTCGCTCGTGTCATCTGTGACAACAGCGACCACATCCAGCAGCTCCAGAGGGACGTCTTCCGTGTGGCATCGTACCCACAGGGCATGGTGGGCTGCGAGGAGATCCCTGCTGTGGACCTTCGCTTTTGGCAGGACTGCTGCGAGGGTAGGGAGCAGGCTGTGCCAGTGCTGCGAGGTGGCACTGTCACATGCTGTTTCTTTTTATGTGAAGGGTCAGGAGCTGGTTTCATGAAATTAAATGCATCGAATCTGGCCAAAGGTCCATCAGGGCCGTTCAGGGCTTCTCTCTCTGGCAGCTGGTGCATAGGGAGTGAGACTGAGCAGGATGTGGGCATGGTGACCCCATAACCAAACTTACGTGTTTGAGAGTCTGCAAGGCTCCTGCATTAAACTGAAGATCCTACCATAGTCACTTTGTGTGATATTCTGGCTGCAAACACCCAATAAGACATAAGAATCTATGCACAATTAATCTCCTTCATTCTGCTGTATGAGATGCGTAAAGGCTGAGTGGTGAAGGAGAGCAGCACTGCCCTCCTCATGTTTCATTTTAAGCCAAATGGCTCTATTTTATACACAAGTGCTAACACAGGCTTTCCTTTCCTTGGTCAAGTATTGGCACAGGCTGCCCAGGGAAGTGGTGGGTCACTGTCCATGGAGATGTTCAAGAACTGTGGAGATGTGGCACTGAGAGACATGGCTAATGGGCATGGTGAAAGGTTGGGGTTGGACCTGGGGATCTTAGAGGTCTTTTCCAACTTTAATGACTCGATTGTTTGTTTCCTTCCCTAGATTGCCAAACACGTGGGCAATTCAGGGCCCTTTCTCAGCGGTTCCGAAGCAAGAGGTCTCCTGGATTCAGCTACCCTGAAGAAAACCCTGCCAAGCACAAGCCTGCCTCCCCCAGGTGGATATTAACACTTTCAACCTCTGTTCAGAAGTGTAAGAAAAGTTTTTAATTACTCAGGCCATTCATGCCTTTAACACTGGCATTTTGCACAGCAGTGTTTTACTAAGTAAATGCTGAGTTTGATCAAAGTTATCCAACACTTTAGCAGAGAACAGGATTCTGCTTTTTAAATATTTGGGCAGATCAGGGTACCACTGAGTGGCTGTTTAACTGACATCTCTTGGAAGACAAAACAGTAGTTGGGCCCTTCAGCACCCATCTTGTTATATGGAGGCTGATGTTGGAGAAGGCAGAATCATTCTCTAATCCAGGAAGTCAACGTTTCTGTAATTCCTTTCCCTTTTCATCCCTCACCCCAGAAATGAGGCGACTTCTCCAAGCTCTTCTTCCAGAGAGAATCTTGAGTCCCTTGTGGCTGAACTGGAGAAGGCAGTCACTTCCCTACGGAAACAGGTAAAACTGTGTGCCCCAACATTCATCTTCCATGGAGTCAGCCTGAGAGCAGGACTTAGCTGTTTGCTATGAGTAGTTTCTGTGCCCTCCAGATCCAGGTGCAACCGCTGGATGCGAGTAGCCTAGGATCACAGGAAACTAACAGCTCATAAAGAGTTGGGAGAAGATGAGTTTTTTGTGCTCAGACCTCAACAACTGCAGGGGAAGCACAAGTTTGAGACTGAAAGTGACTCGAGCTAGCACTTTTTTTTCTTGTATTTGGGACAAGTTAAAGAGCACTGGCCCTAGAAGATGTGGTTTAGTGGTAGGACTTGGTAGGTCAGGTTGATGATTGGACTTGATCTTGCAAGTCTTTTCCAACTTGAATGATTTTATGATTCTGTCCAATAGTGAAGGCTCTACTAAGATCTGCTTTTCATCCCCACCAGGTGCATGTACTAGAGAGCCAGCTAAGGTGGCACCACAGGAACACCAGCACGTATGAACAGGGGAAGAAGACTGGGGACAAACGGAGAAAAAGTTGACTGTATTGCCTCCTCATATATGAGGTCAGTGTGTTTGTTCTGGGCTAGGGTCCTGCAGGTGGCTCAGTGCTTGTGGAGGGACAGTTGTGCAGCCTTCATATACAGAAAAGACTTGCAGTAAGGAATGGAGCAATCCAGTAATGAGTTGGATGAGGTAATAGGCTTAAATGCAGCAGGTTAGACACCATTTCTAACAGTAATGATTAGTGACTCACCAGAATGAGTTGTCTGGGGATCTTGTGGCATATCCATATCTGGAGGTCTTTTAAGAACTGGTTTGGCAAAGATGGGGAAATACATAAGTATAGGACTTATGTGGACTGGGTGAGGTGTCTGAGGTTTATTCTCCAGGGATGTGGGTAGCTTTCTTCTAGCAACACTTAATGCCACAACACCAAACCCAACAGCCTCCAGAGGACCTCTGTGGGGAGAGAGAGTAAGAAGTGCAGTGATGGAGCAGATGGACTGGTTCCTCCTCAAGGTAACGAGGACATCTTGGCACATGGAGCAATCCATTATTTGCTTACATATTGACAGAGATTTCCCCCTTGACAACTGAGTCACTTTGCACCTCTGTGCTGAAAGCATCAGTCCTATGTTTGCTCGACTCCAGCCAAGGGAGCGAGGCTGTTGTATTTCTCAAGTCAGTATAAGCACCTTCCAGCAGTGGCAGAAATCTGCAAGACCTCTGGTTCCCTGTGTTCAGGATCACAGTGAGCACAGGTTGAGTTCCCTTCCATGGATATCCCTGCAGCCTTGAACAACTCGCTGGAACCTGCCAGTCTGGAGGAGGTGGTTGATAGTTTTTACGTGTTGCAAATTACTACTTCATGGACAAGAGGAGTTATGCAGAAGCACTGCCCTGCCAGGCAGTCTGTGCTAGAAGAAGCATCCACTGGAAGTTAGATTAATGAGGAGGGCACACCAAGGCTGATCTGTGCTGATAATCTCTGTGGAAAAAGGAGAAGCTTGTAGACCGCCCATGCCATTTTCCAGCCTGATTTGATATGTGGGTTTCTACACATTTTCCACTTGAATACCGATCCTATTCAGAAATTTGACAGCCATAGGCTGCACTGTTACCCACACGAATTGGCTTTTCTTTGACATCATTTGCAGATCCTTGAAGAGCGCTGTAGGGGTTTTACAGGGTCCCCCAGATCTATTTGTCATTGTAAAGGATTATTGCTGTTCTTGTGCTGCAATCACACGTGCCTCAGGCACAATACAAATGGTGATCTCTGCCTCTCACAAAGTTTTTTTCTCTTTTTGTGCTGTTCCAGGTGTCTGGTGATCTGTGCTCTTGCTCACCGTCAGCCAGTCCAACCCATTCTTCAGAGGCTCCAAGCAACCCATGAGCCCCCATGACACCCTGCCACCTCCTGTGCCACCTCTTGTCCCAGAACATCTGTCCTTCTGCCTGTATTGAGCCCTGCACTGCAGCCCCTCAGCCCCTGCACTGTTCCAGCCCTTGTCAGCCTCTAGGGATGGGCTCTGCCACCACCACACTGTCCTGCTAGATGGTGCCAAGATGCCACTTCCTTCCACCAGTCCTCAAGAAATGGAGGATAACTGAAGCTGCCTTAGATTCACCATTGTGCCCTTCTCCTCTTTTCATCCATCTTTGACATCATCTTCCTACCCCTGGTCTGAAATGTTAACTGAAAGAATTCATTACGAGATAAAACCTCTCTCAGATGCACTATCTTCAAGCCAGGAAACATCTGGAAAAATCTGTATGTGGTTTGAAAAAAGGAAAATTGAACAAGCATGAGATACTCTAATGCTAACAGAAAGACCAAAAGGAACCTGAGGGCCGTGGAAAGCATTGTGTGGGCTGGGCTGGGTCCATGCCTGCAGCAGTGAGCTGGATCCAGAGCCTGGGGAGGTCTTGCAATTGCTTGGGTGCTTCAGGACAAGCTGTGGCAGCCCACCATGCTGAGGCCTGCTGCTGTGCTTTGCCACCTGATTGGTAATGGGTGGCACATCCTCAGTGCTGTGACCCTATGAGTGACCTCCCATTGCTTGCCTGGTGCTCAGAAACATTTTCTTCAATACTAACTGCATTCTCCAGGGTTCTGCCCTTCTGAGGTTTAATTGGATTTATGTTTCTCTTCCTTTTTTTTTTTTTTCTTTAACTCCCAATGGCTCTTCACTGGAAGATGTGTTTTGAGTGTAAATGTAACAGGACCTGCAACAGAACCTCTGATAATTAGATGTAATGGGCGCTCTCATTAGTGAGGGGGAGCTGCTGGTTTCTGTCAATTAGTACTGGAGAACACGATGTGCAGTATTTGACACACTGATGAATGCGAAGTGCTGCTTGTGTTTATTGCTCCTAGGTGCTCTGCAACGAAACCACGACTGTGCAACCAGCTCTCCTGAGCTGGTCTTCTGGTTTCCTTGCTCTTTGGAGGTGCTTTTTAGTGGTGCTAGATCTGAGGTCCCTGTGCATCCACCACAGCCACCTATGTGTGGGCAGATTGGTTCTTAATCCATCTGTGTAAGCCAAGCACAGGAGCTGAGAGAAGATACTTGATCTGTTTGATAGCTGTGCCTTATCTTTTTCACTTTTCCTGTGTCCTCCCACCTGCCTTCCCCAGTGCAAGGACCCACATCTTTTATGAACGTGCTTTCCCTCATCTTCTCCTCCTTTTTTTAGGTGTGTGATAGTACCAAGGGGATTCAAAGCAACAGAGATGCTCCTGGAACTTAATAGGAAAATAAAACAAAATAGGAGAAAAAGGTTGTGATTTCTCAGCAATTTCCTGGCGTGGGACTCTGAGCTGTGTGTGCATGTCCTGTGCAGACAGAGGCTGCAGTGATGAGTGTGTGTTATGCATGTCTGGTAAGCTCAGAGGCAGCATTTAGTCCTCGGGGATGTTTGTCACATTGAAGTACTCTTTCATTTAGGTGCAAATCAAGGTCCAAAGCCTTGCGTGTTCTCTATCAGCTGCACTTGTCTCTTGCTTGTACCACCAGAGAATCCAATCTGGCAGAGGTCAATAAAGGTAAATCAGTCTCCAGTCTCCTTCTGCAAACCACAAGTTTACCAAGTCCCCATTCAAAGCAGCAAGACATAAGTGGTTGGTGCTTGATCTAATCAGATAATCTCTCTAAATGCATAAGTGAGCAAGGCTTCTCCTTCCCCACAGAGCATGTGCAGCCTTGGTGCAGCCTTGTCACTGGGGCAGCTGCCCCTTTGCTCCCCATGTGTTGCAAACCCTGAGCTCCATCTTCCGTTCCTCTCCCCGGGCTGAGGTGGGAAAAACATGCAAAAATTAAACATCAGTTCATGCCCCCATCAGCAAGGCTGTGAGCAGGGGAAGATCTGGCGGAATTGCCCATATACCCAGGTGTTATTTTGCAAAGAATGTTTTGCTGAAGACTTGCTTTTCTCTCCATCCCCTCTGTGCAGCAAGGTGAGACCATTACAGTGAATTAATCTGTTTTCTTTATTTGTTTTAGAGAACCTCTTTGAAAAACCCATATCCACACCCCTAATGAACTCCCCCCAGCCATGACAGCAGGGGAGGATCGAAATAACAAGCTCAGGGCCGGGAGCTGAGTTCCTGGGGGAGCTGCTATTGCCGAGCACTGCCAGGCACAGAACTCCCACTAATTAGATGGAACAGTTAAGTGACAAAACCCACGCAGGGGTTGCTGAGGGGGCTGGTGGTGGGATTTGTAGCAGAGTGGATGTTCAGACAGCTGAAGGAACGCAACCCACATGCACTGTGTGAATCTCCATCCTTTGCTGGGGATGAGGGCCCAATGCGAGGGGCATGGAGGCACCTGGGGCTGATCCGGGGAGGGGCGGGGGGGAGTCCATCCTGAGGCATCAAGAAGTGAATTCCTTAGAGATGCCCTGAGAAAGAGAAATGAATGGGAAGAGGCAAATGCAGGGTGATATCTATCCAGCAACTGCCCAAACTTCAGACCTCCTCCAGGTTACTTTAATTCTATTTTCCTTTGGAAAAAAAAAAAAAAAAAAGGAAAAATAAAGCCCTCCCACACAGGGGGGACCGCGACCATTAACGAGAGCCCGCCGCTCATCACAAGAGCTGCTTAAAGAGCAGCGAGCCGTGTTTACCAGCACTCTGGAAACGAGCGTGAGAGCGCACGTTAAAATCCTAATTAAAGGTGAAGCCTTTCTCCTCTTGCGAGCGCTGCCCGGCTTGGCGGCTCCAGCTGTGCCAGATGTGCCCGCAGGTCTCCCACACAGCGACGCGTCCCGCCCGCGCACTCACCCCACCAGCCCAACGGGTTTCACTTTCAGAAATAGGAAGTTGGTGGCAGTGAGCGCCCAGACGCGTGCGGGTCGGGACGGAGGTGGAGAGCTGCCGGGCGCTGCGGCGCGGGGCCGACGGCATGAGCTCCCCGTCCGCCCCTCGTTGTGCCTTTGGGAAGCGCCGCGGAATAGGAGCGTGGTGACATCCAGGCGCTGCATCCTCCAGGGATGGAGCAGTTTGTCCGCAAGCGTTTGACCTTCTTGACATCCTTCTGGAACAAGCTGTGGCCACGCTCAGGGCCGGATAGCTGCTCGCTGGGGTACTTTGGTTCCGATTCTGTTTCGCTGCACTCGGAGCCCAGCTGCATTTCCTTCATCCCAAAGTCCTCTCTTTTTATCGCTTTATACGCTTTCACAGCCCGCAGTGCAGATGAACTGAGTGTAAATGCAGGGGACAAACTGCGTGTCCTCAGAGAAGAAGGGGACTATGTCTTAGCCAGGAAGCTGCTGGGGGAACCGGCCACGGGATACGTCCCTGCTGCATATGTGGCCAACCTCAGCCAGGGCACCTCTGCTCACCGACCGTAAGTATCCAACTTGTCTGTGTGTAGGGTGGGGGGTGGCCCTGCAGCAGCACAACCCTGCCCAGGAATGGCAATGGGAACCTTCATGGGGCTGTGCTGAGGCTTTGCCTGTCCCTGGGAGTCCCTGTGAGGGAGCTGATAGCAGTGGGGTGGAGGGTTCAGGATGGTGGGCAAAGCCTGAGGACATGCTGGGGACAATTATGCTGGTCCCCCTCCTGTGTGCATCATTCCAGCACAGGAGTAGGTGTGCTCAGCTGAGACATGGTTCAGTGATGTACCAAAACAGGTCCCTGCTTGCTCTGGTTCCTTTTCCCTTTAAGGGGAGACAGTGGGGAGGGATGGAGCTGAGGAAATCACCAGGTCCAACTTGTGTCAGCTCCAAAGAGCCTGTGAGAACAGAGAGAAGTGTTTGAGTTGAGAGCTGTCAGGATTCATTAGGACCAAGCCATGCCTACACTGTTCTGGTGCATCCAGGATGGGGTTCCCCTCCCTGCTGTTGCCTCTCCCATCTGTGTGGAACTGGGTTACCATCCTCATCCAGGAAAAGCCTGGACTCATCCTTACATAAGGCAGCCCAGTCATGACATGCTGGGTAAAGTGTGCCCTGAGACATCGGTGCTCCCCTGCACTGAGTCAACGAGCCCTGAGGCCCCGAGTCAGTGAGCAGGATGTGGGTGGGTGTGGGATCCCTGCGCTCCCTCAGGGCTCCTGCAGCCCCTCCATGCTGAGATAAAGGGGCACAAATTGCAACCAGAGCCCCTCCCTCGCTCCTCACCCTACGCTTTGGGGCAAATTGGCTCGATTTGAGACTGCACCTGCAACATGCCTGGTGGGTTTGGCTCCCTGCTGTGTTCCTATTGCATCCACTGAAGTGGAGTGGGTGTTTGTGTCTGTGTATCTATATGTGTTCTGAGAGCAGAGGTGAGGGTGATGCCAAAGGGCAGCCGAAGAGAGCTGGGAACACACAGACTGTGCGGAGCCACATGTCTCAGCTGGGTGCTAATTTGCCTTGCTGCAGTAAGCCCATCATGGTTAATTTCCCACACAGCAGATGCTGGCAATCCTGACTAATGATGAAACCTCCGGCTTTGCACATCCTAGCTGGAAGGAAGCAGCCTCTTCCTCGGGCTCTTGTGCGTCACACAGGCGTCGGGCCCCAAACACCAACCTGCCTTTTCTTGCTGGAGATTTCATGCATGAACGAAGGGTTTGGTTGGGTACTCCCTCGTGGCTCAGCATTGCTGATAGCAGTGCATCTGGTGCAGCAAAGGGCAGCTGCAGTGCACAGAGCTGTGGGAGGAAAACTCCCAAACTGGGGATCCATTTGGGGTCTTGTACCCTCCTTCCCAGGTGGGGCAATGTGCATCCTTTCCCTGGAAATGGAAATGGGCGCTCCTGAGCCGCCTTTGGAGCTGTATCCATCAGAAGGGAAAAGAGAAAGAACTTCCCAATTTTGAGCATGGTGCGAAGATAAAACAGCCTATAGCCTTGCCCTAGTGCATGCAGAGGATGAACTGGAAATATGAATTATTTGGGTCTTGGGGCACGTGGCTATGAGCAGACTGTTTGGAGAAGGATGAAAGGCACCTTCTGCTGAGCATTCCAACGAAACATAAAGAAAGCATTTGAAGTTGGAAAGCTGTGATAAAATGCATCGAGTGCCTGTGAGAGCAGTGAAACAAAGCAGCCCCGTTGCAGTCACTATGATGTTCATTCTTGCCCCGTGCACAGCCTGTACAGCACCACTGCACTCTGCCCCATCCCTACTGGGAATCTGCCCCAGCTCTGACTGCCCTCTACTCTCCCCCAGGTGGTATTTCAGCAAGATCAGTCGCAGTGAGGCCGAGCAGCTGCTCCTCTCGCCTCCCAACCAGCATGGCTCCTTCCTTGTCCGGGACAGTGAGAGCAGCAGGGGCGAGTACTCTCTCTCAGGTAATTTTGGGGTAATTATCCTGAGAAAATGAGCACGGAGAAAGGAGCCAGGCTGGTCCCCAGGAGCAGCTCAATCAACACTGGGAGAAAAAGAGAAATGTGCTTGGAGTGCTCTACAGCACCTTGTTAAAAGGAGCTAACTGCTTCCTAAAAGCGAACAGCTGTAGGTATGGATCACTGCGTTACTGTGGCAAAGGAGAATGCATCGTTTCCATTGAAGTATGAAAGCCATGAGCACGTTACAGCAGTTTAATGACGGTTTTGCAGCACTAACTCCTGGGATTTTGTTCTGGTGGCTTTTGGAGTCTGACTTTGGCTGCAAGGTGTCAGGGCCTGGTGTGCTCCTGTGCACAGCAAGTTGAGCGTGGGGAGTTTCAGACCAGGCAGCGTCATTGCAATGTGGTCTGATCCAAGTCAAACATCTCCAGCTCCTGGCAAGCCATAGCTCTGTGCTGCAGCATGCTTTCTGCAGGTACAGCTGCTCCTGATTCACCAACCCCACGCGGCGATGAACTCAGACGCTTCTCTGAGCAGCTCGTTTGCATGGGAATGGTTTCCTCTCATAAAGCATTTCCTCTCTGCTCCAGCACCGCCTGTAGCTGGTAGTCTGCTGAGCCAGGCAATGCCAGAAGGAGGGGTGAACCCTGGGACTCCTTTAGAAGGAATTAAATATCCCAGGAGAGGCGATGGAGGGGGCACTGGGGACATGGGAAGGAGCTGAGATTCTCCCCCTGGGCTTCCCCTGCAGTGCGCAACCACACCAAAGTCAGCCATTTCCGCATCTGCAAGAGCCCTGCAGGCAGCCTGTACATCCAGAGGGGTCATCCCTTCCCTGACATGGAGGAGCTGCTTGCCTTCTACACCGAGAACTGGAAGGTCATCCAGAGCCCTTTGCTGCAGCCCTGCAGCCCCACGGTGCGTACAAGGCTGCCCCCCAGCTGCTTTCCCATTTGGGCTTGGTTGGGTGGGTCAGAGACTAAAAGATGTGGAAGAAAGGAAAGAAGCTAAATAGGAAAGATCAGAAATAGCACTTATCCATTTGGGATTCAAGCTTTGTTAAACTAAAAGCTATAACATACTGTTAGCATAACTTCCAGGTCACATTCATTGGCTGTATTAGGGCTGGGCTTGGTGTTTTTGTGCATGGAGAGCTGCCTTGCCCAGCTTGTGGCCTGGCCAAAAGGCACAGCCTTTTCTGAAATGTTTGCTCCATGACAAAGACTCAAAACCACGTTGTTACAAATTCCTTCAATACTGAGTCTGGAAATAGCTGCTCTTCCAGATTTTTCCTAGAGAATAATAAGACCACTTGGCTTTTCTGTGGTTCTCATGCCAATTAGTGTGGCACTCATAAATCCAGCTATGGCACAAATCCCAAATTACTAGCTCACTCCCTGATTAGAATTGCCTTTGCTAGTTATGGCTTAGAAATAACAATTAAATATGTGAATAATTGGAGAGTGAAATGGGCTAAGAGATAAATGCTTAATGATTTGAAGCCTAAACCAGCCATAATATGTAATGATATTAATTTATTCATTTTTTATTCATTGGTGGAAATGGAGAAAAAGCCATCTTTGGAGGCTGATGAGGAGTTACTTGTGCACTATCATAGAACCACAGAACGGTTGGGTTGGAAGGGACCTTACAGCTCCTCAACTTCTATGCCAAGGGCTGGTTGACCCCCACCAGCTCAGGTTGCCCATCCATGGCCTCGGGCACCTCCAGGGATGCATGACACTGATGTGTCCCTGCCCTGCCCTGCTTGGGACCAGCAGCTGACACAGGCTGTCCCAGTGGGTCTGAGCATGCCATGTCCCTTCTGCAGACCCCCCCGGAGAGGGATGGCTGGGAGCGCCCGCGCTGGGAGTTCACCCTGCGGAGGAAGCTGGGCGAGGGCTACTTTGGAGAAGTGTGGGAAGGACTGTGGAGGAACACAGTGCCTGTGGCCATCAAGATCATCAAAGGTGCGTGGAAGGGCAGATGATAATGGTGATCTGCCGAGTGTCTTGTTTGCTGCCACGGCATTCATGCCCTTTTGTTTCCTAGTCCTCTTGGTCACTGTGTCTGTCTCGTCAAGCAAACTGTGGTAGGACCTGGCATGTAGCCATGTATGGACCTGTACAAGCTTGTGCTGTGTCTCTACGTAATGGCTCAGCAGGTTTGTGGTAAATCTCGATGGAACAATGACAATGAAAATGGGATCCAAAGCCCAGTGGCAAACATCTCATGGGTGTTTGGACCTGAGATGCAGGGTGTGCAAATACCAGGCTTGAGAGACGCAGGGAGGATAAAGGTCCTTATGTCAGATGGGAGGTGCAGAGCTCTGAAGGTCTGAGTGAGAAAGGGCTCACAGCAGCTTTCTCCATCAGCTGACATGAAGGCAGAAGACTTCACCAAGGAGATTCAAAACCTGAAGCGCTTGAGGCATGAGAAGCTGATCCAACTGCACGCTGTCTGCTCACTGGATGAGCCTGTGTACATCATCACCGAGCTCATGCGGAAAGGCAACCTGCACAGCTACCTCAACAGTAAGTCAGTTTATTTTTCTTGGCTTTTATTTCCTCTCCCAACCTGGTAATCAGACTTTGAGGGAAACAAGACCAACAGCTCCCACCAAGACCTGTTTTTCTGCCGGGTGTATCCCTCCTCCTCCAGACCTCTGGGCTGGGGCTCTGGCAGCAGTTGGTGCCGGAGGAGAAGGAGCTTGCAGGTAGGATGGGTTGGGAGCAGACTTGCATGGCAGCAGGTCACCTTCAGTTTTGACCAAGCTACAGGCTTCTGCATGCTCTTGCAGCACAAGTTGCTCCTCAGGCTCACCACAGTCCCATTTCTGATGAGCACATGGCCATAATGAATGTACCACACAGCACAGCCCTCACCTCAGATTTGACTTTTTCATGTTCCCCACATCTTCTCCCACACTGCTGGCAGAGTCTCCTTTCAAACCTGAACACCCTAAAATAAACGTTACTAGTTTGCCTCAAATGCCTGGATCATTTGGGTTGACAGGTCCTGAAGGGAAGTCCCTGGGCACCTCCCACCTGCTCAACATTGCCTGCCAGGTGGCAGATGGGATGAGATACCTGGAAGAGAAGCACATCGTCCACCGGGACTTGGCGGCCAGAAACATCCTGGTGGGAGAGGAGCTCACCTGCAAAATTGCTGACTTTGGACTGGCCCGGCTCCTCAAGGTCAGTCAGTGGGTCACTGAGCTGCCCCACACTGCAGCCATCACCTGTTGACCCCTTCCCATGGCCTCCAAGGCAAAGCCCTAAAAGCAGCAGCTGCACTCATCTTGCAAGCCCTCAAACACTGTCTCCCTTTGTTTTTCAGGATGACATTTATTCCACCAGCAGCAGCACCAAAATCCCAGTGAAATGGACAGCCCCTGAGGCAGCCAACTACCGCACCTACTCCCTCAAATCCGATGTCTGGTCCTATGGCATTCTGCTCTATGAAGTCTTTACATACGGGCAGATCCCATATGAAGGTAGGGCTGATGGTCCCTTCCAGTATCTTGCCCATGCTCTTCAAAAGTCAGAGTGTCAGGAGTTGTCATATTATTCCTTTTGCAATGGAAGTGGAAGCACCTCCTGGCACATGATATGGTTATTGTTCAGGAGAATTTTGGTGTTTGCGGAGGGATCTGGAAGGTGGTATGGACTGAATGATCTCTCTCAAACCAAACCTGTGGCAGAAGCCGTTTCCAAGCGACACTCGTTGATCTCTTGGCCCATTACAGGTCTACCTTCAGTATGTCCTTTGGGAACATTAAGATGAAGGAAATCTTCTCTTCCATTGCAGGAATGACAAACCAAGAAACCATACGACAAATCACCAGGGGCTACCGCCTTCCCCGGCCCAGCTCCTGCCCTCCTGAGATTTACAGCATCATGTTGGAGTGCTGGAGTGGCAACACGGAGGAGCG
The DNA here is from genome assembly GCF_026119805.1 of Tympanuchus pallidicinctus. Classification (NCBI taxonomy): domain Eukaryota; kingdom Metazoa; phylum Chordata; class Aves; order Galliformes; family Phasianidae; genus Tympanuchus; species Tympanuchus pallidicinctus. The sequence goes on from NW_026294722.1 coordinate 4,887,784, forward strand.
GCCCACCTTCCTGGCACTGCGGGAGAAGTTGGGCTTCATCTACAGGCGGCTGCTCAACACCCTGTCCTGAGGGACCTTCCCATCCTTCCAGCAAAACTCCCTTTGGGCCAGCTCTTGCCAAACATCTCCTTCCTTATGGTTGCCCTCCCATAGGACTTGAAGGAAAGCACGTGTCCCATCCCCCTCCCCTCCCCCCCCTAAAAAAACCCAACAAACAGCCCCTGGACTCTCTTGGTGAGGATGCAGGGAGGTGGCCAAGGGAAAAGGAAATGAAAGTGTGAAAAAAATGAAAGTGTGAATTCATTACTGGAGCTTGGCTGTGCAGCAGTCTTGGAAAGCCCCATGGTAGTGAAGACATCACCCAGTTCATAGCTCCATTCAGCCAGTAGGTGGGAGGTTCCTGCCATCCCCACACCAACATGAAGGTTTGCAGTTTGTTTTTAGTTATGGTTCTGCTTGGTTTTCTTGTACTGTGTGTCTGGTGTCCTTGTCAATAAATGCATGTGCCTCCATCCCTGCTGCCTTCTGCACGCTGCTGTGCCAAAAGGCAGTGGGTTGCAACCAGTCCCACTCTTGCAAACCCAGATGGAAACATTTTGTGTGCAGACAGAAATGTAAGTGTCTCTGGTCTCTGTTTCTCCAGGTGGAAATAGGCAGCTCCTGTCCTGGCTGCTCCTCTCCAACTCCTTGCTTTGGTCACCTTCATGCCTTCTCACAGAGCCGTAGAATCATGAAGGTTGGAAAAGACCTTCAAGACCATCCAATCCAACGTCAACCCACCCCACCATACCCACTAACCATGTCCCTCAGTGCCATATCTCCGTGTTTCTTGAACTCTTGCAGGTATGGGGATCCCACCATCTCCCTGGGCATGGTAGGGATGGGTTGACAGTTGGAAATAGAGGCAGCATTGCAGGTAAGACAGCTTCACCCTGTTATGCTGCAGTGTAGAGGCATTTAATTTATTGCTGTGGTTTCCTAAGGCCCCCTGGCTCCTGCAAACACCAGGCCTTGGTGTTACAGCTGCAGGGAGAGCTACCATGGTGGGATGAGGGATGTTTCAGTGCGCAAGGGGAGTGGAGACCCTGGAATTTAGGATTTAGGGTCACAGCTGTGGTTCTTCTGCTTGGGAGCAGCTCTGAGGTTGCACAGATCTCCCCATGGGGCAAAGCCAAGAGATGCTTCCATAAGCTCACAGAGTCCTTTGGTGTGCATCATCTTGGGAGCCTCCTGAACTTCCTCCTTATGGACCCAGGGGTACCGTTTGTTCCTTTTGCCCACTCCACATACACTCTCCAGGGCTGGGCTGTCCCTGGCAGCACTGAAAGAATCCACTGAAAAACAGCAGAGGGAGCAATGCCAAGATGCAGGGACAGTGTTTATGGAGTATGTGAAATCAAAAAGTTTAAGCACTGCTCTCCTTGTCTGAGAAGCAGCCATGCTGTGCAACATAGCAGAAAAGAATCCACTGTTAATTGAGCAAGGCTCTGTGATCAGGGGCCTGGAAAAAGGGGAGGTGGAAATGCAGCTTAGGTGTGCAACACTCCAGGATCGGGGCACATTTCTTCTGAGCCCCCAGCAAATTCCTGAGCCCTAGGGAACTGTGATGCTCGTAAGCTGTGTCCACATCCAGGGAAAGGTGCAGCTCTGGACTTGACTGTTCCCATCGGGAAAAAGCAACCCATTGGGCTGCCTGTGGTGTTTGGCAATGGTTGCAAGAGGAAACTTTCATCCTGAAAGCATTTTGCAGTCTGATCGAGCACTCACATACAGCACAGTCTAAAGTGAAACCAAAGTCTGAAGCTGCATCCAATAGGTGATGGATTTATTGCCTGCCAGGAAGGTACTGGGACGTGTTCATGGCAGGACCTCTGCAGCAGGGCAGACTGCAGGAGTTGCTGCCACGAGGTGGTGCTAAAAGTGAAGCAGAAGGTGCTGGGAATGCTCAGGGTTGCAGGTTGGAGCCTGCGTGCACTCGTCCTGCATGCGGCTGTCCTGCAGCAGCTCACCATGCAGCAGCAATGTCACAATGCAGAGAGGGGATGCGGGGATATGAGAACATAGCCAAGCTGGCAGTGCTCACAGCAGCTTCTCCTTCCTCCTCTGCAGCTGCTGCACTGCTTGGGTTTGTCTCCAGCTTTGTCTGCTGGGTTCTGGCATTTCTCTGAGTCTATATTTGCTTTTGGAATGAAGGTGTAGCTGGGTAGGACTTGCATTTTTTTTTATCACAGGATCTCAGCCTCATCTCCCACCAGAGCTGGAGATGCAATGGGCGACCTGGCTGTGCCCTAGCTGCAGGAACCCCGTTCCTTTCCAAATTGCCATAGGAAAGGCAGAACTGCAGACACGTGTTATTAGAGACATCCGCTGCTCTGTCTCAGCCTGGCACGTGTTCTCTACATGGACCCAAGTTGTCCAAGTGGCATTTGGAAACAGTGCCAGACTAAGGCAACGTATGAGAGCTATGTGTCATTTGTTCCTATTTTTAACGCCCTACTTGAGCCTTTGTGAAGGGTCAGAGAGAAGCAAAGTTTCTGTAAGGAAAAAAAGAAATCCCAAAGTAGCAAAATGTAGGAAGTGAAAGAAAATATTTCTCACACTGGGCTGTTGCAGGAGCTCCTCTGACAGCAGAGGGATGGCACAAGGGCAGTAATGAGGGCCAAGGGCGAGCAGAAAGCACAAGCTATTTTTGCCCAAATATGTGAGTTAATCAACAGCCAAAAGGCTGAGTCCTGGAAAGCAGCATGGGGCAGCAGGTGACGAAGGGGACACTGGTTCCTGGTGGGGTGCTGCACTTGGTGGCAGAGCAATGTGCTCCTCCAACAGAAAGCCCTATGGAAACAGGTGGAGGTCTTTAGGTGGATCTATGGGGTACCCTGCTTTTCTCTCCTGTGTCACCCAGTGAATCTCTCACTGTCCCAGTCTGGTGCACAATGCATCAGTAAAGGGAGGTATGGGCTGAGTTGCAATTCCCAGTTCACCAAATTGCTGGCACTGTGCTCTCTGGCATGACCCTGCCATGACACTTGGCCTCTCCTTGGGTCACTCTCACCTTCCTGGGTGCAAAACCAAAAACCTGAGTGCAGCCTTGAGGCAGCTCTAAAGTCTTCTGAAAGTTTTGGGTTTCCTCTTATCATTAGTGGTGGGAATGAAATGAAATAGAACAGCTGGAAGGGTCCAACAGCTCGATCGCTTCAGTGCTAAGCAAAAGTCAAAGCAAATTATTGTGGGCATTATCCAAATGCCTGCTGAACACCGTCAGGCACAGCTCAGCCTGTGTGAGGGGCCCTGAGGTTGTTTTAGGGAGGGCTGGGGCTGTTGGCCAGGCTCCAGCTAACACAGGCAATGCTTCACTGCAGGGTTATATGGGGACGTGCTCGTGGCCTGGCTGTGCAGCTGCCAAGTAAAGCAAGGAGCTGTGCCCTAAAGCACTGCTATTAAAATACAACAAATGTGAGCTAAAGCAGCGATATTCCTCTCTACGGAAAAAATCTACACGGAGATGAAGCGGCCCCTTGGAGCACAGCCTGGACCTGCTGCAGCATTCTATAGTGGGACAGCAGAGCCTCGAGCCAGGTGGTGCCAAGGCTGCTCTCAGAGCTGCTGGGGCTGTTTGCCTGGAGCCGATGGGTCTGCAGGAGCACTGCCATGGGGCAGTAGGGGAGCTGGGGACGGCCTGGCTGCTTGCCCCGTGCTTCATGAGTAACTGATTAATGACCAGAATCACAGGTGAGAGGGGGAGGAACCCCACCGTCCGGCTCGTTGTGCTTCAGTATGGGTCGTGCAAGGCTTTTTCTCCTAAATTAAAACCTCTTCTGCAACATGTATGCAGATGCAGTGGTTCAGAACCCCTTCAAATAGATATTCATCCATTTGTGCTACAGTTTTAAAGAGTGAAGAGGCAATGACAGCTTTTCTCTTGGGGGAAACGTATTTTTGCTTGGCCTTTTTCAAATGTCTTTGCACCAAATCTCAAAGACAAGTCCAACACTTCGGAACCCGCCGTGACCCGCCCCACCACTACAGCGCGCTCCGCCTGCAAGCCCCGCCCCCTTCGCGACAAAGTGGGCGTGTCTATGCACTTCCCGAAATCTGATTGGCTGTGCGGAGACGGGCGTGGCTACAGCTGCTCTATAAATATAGAGGGGGGGGGTTGGGACAGCAGCGCCGCGGCTCAGGCCGTGCGGAGCGGTCGCGGTTGTTGCGCTCCCTCCGGCGGGGGTTCGGAGGGGCCCCGCCGGGTCCCTTTACCCTCCCCTTCCTCCTCCGGACCCCGCTGGGCCCTAGTGCCGGCCAGGTGCGCTGCAGAGCCTTCAGGGATGGGTTGGGGGTGTTGGAAGGTGGGGTAGCTCAGCTTTGAGCGTCGTTACAGGGGTGCGTTGGGGGGAAGCGGGGAGGAGGCCGCTTTGGGAGGGGCTGGTTGGGTCTTGTTCACCCTGAGGGTTTAGGGGATGAAATCGAGCTCCCTGATCGTGGTGTGGTTCCGTGTGGTTGACACGTGAGGGTGAGCCCAAGCGGTGCTGTGCCTCAGTTTCCCTAGCCAGTTTCAATATGGGTGCATTGCCCCGGTGGGAGCTGGGCTGCACCCCCTGCAAAGAGCCTGAACTTGCACCCCCACCTTTGTTCCTTATGCAACTTCACGCTGAGATTTCACAACTCCGAAGCGTTGACCCGAGGAAAGTAACAGGATTGCTGCAGAGAAGCAGAACAACTGTGCTGGGCCCCAGGAAGTTGTTGCACTGAGGCTGTGCAAGCAGCTGTTTTCAAGGGAATTACTTTGGCTTTGCACAAAGCTCTGAGCCAGAGCTCTATGGCTGCAGATTGACACACATTGAGGACTCTGCTGGGCGTCGCACCTGGTATGGTCAAATCTTTTACAAAATAATCAGTCTGGTCCCTCTGCAATCGTGGCTGTTCCTTTACTTGCAGGTTTTCCATCAGCACAAACCCAGGACCCAGAGCCATGGCCTCCATCCCATCGAGTGGCTCGCTTATGGCCACGCACAACTATCACCGAAGTAAGAGCAGAGCACGTGGGGGTGTGGAGTCACTGGGAGCCCACAGGATCTCCTTGGCAAGGAAGAAGGGCACCCAGCAGCTCTGACCAGCTGGGGAGCAGTCGTGCCAGCTCCTCTGCCTGTTATAGGATTATGAGTTGTAGGGCATTATGCACTGCTGCTGTGGAAATGAGCTGCAGAGCCACTCTGAGCCATGGCAGCTACTGCTGCCTCTCTGGGGGGGTGGCTTTGTGCTCCAAGGGAATTGAAATATTTCTTTTGAGCTCAGATTAGGAACAGGCTTACAGCATATAGGCTAAAGCTGTGCAAATTAAGTGCAGGAATCAGCATCCTCTTGGCCTTGAGACATCTGTAAAGGTTTCTGAAGTGTTCCTTGCAAGGCCAAGCCATTAAATAATGTCCTTGGGGGTGGAAGTATTTTCCTGCAGAAGTATTCAGGTGTTTTGTGTTGGCCAACTTGCCACCTCTCCGTGTTTCCTTCCTGATGGCTGCAATTTCTCTGCAGGGCGTCTGAGCTCCACATCCAGCAACAGCTCCTGCAGCAGCTCTGAATATGCTGGGGAAGTCATCCCCCACCACCCGGGTGAGTGCATAGGAATACATTCCCTACATGTCCCAGCGAGAACATTCTGCCTTTAGAAATCTGTATGGAGCACTGAGGACAGCATGCAGCTGTGCACTTACTGGAGCTGCCCCAGCCTCTCCTCTGGGATGGCAGTGGGGCTGCCCAGTGTACACTGACCTCTGCTGTCCTCCAGGTCTGCCCAAATCTGACCCTGGCCAGTGGTGGGCCAGCTTCTTCTTCGGGAAGACAAATCACCCTGCCATGACAACTGTGTCGGAGTCCCCAGAGAGGTGAGTACTTTGCTCTGGATAAAGACATGCAGGCAGAGCTGCTGTGCAGCACCCAGGGATGCCCATGCCACATCCTCAGGACAAGCCCAACCTGGGTATTTGGGAACCACGTCTCCATGGTGCATCCTGACCCCATGGGTGACATCTCGGAGGTTTTCACCACCTGCTGTTAGACTGTGGGGGGGAAAAAAAGGCAGGTTGAGCACAAAGCACCATGCTGCTTTCCTGACCCAGCATTTTGCTCTCTTGCAGCTCGGGAGCTCTGCCAGTGCCTGTGGGGCCCCTGGCATGTGGGCTGGTGCCAGCAGCAGGAGGAGGACGCAGGCGGCATGCCAGTGAGCCGGGCATCGGGCCCTCATCCTGAGCTGCATGGCCCTTCCCTTCCCTGCAAAGCTGCTTGCAGATGTATGTGCTGCTTAGGGGTAAGACAAGGCAGCAATCTCCCAGCAATTCCTACACCAGCCTTTTACTATTTCTTGATGCAACTCTGTGCAGATTCGGTAACACGCGTTAATTGACTTTGTACTTGTACAATGGCTACTAATAAACTCAAGCAGCCTTTTAGGATGCTGTGGGTTGTTCTTTTCTGGGGTGAGGGGTCTGCCAGTCTGGGATCAAGCCATGGGTGAGGATGGGATGGATCCTGGAGGCAGTGCAGTCTCCATCCAGTGTTTCCAGCATGGCTATAATGCTGGGAGGGACTTTTGCAGGAGGTGAGTAGCTCTGAGCCAGACAGCGTGGTCATGCCAGCATGACTCACTGGTGCAGGGGTGTTTTGCATATGAGCAGGATCTGGCTTTACCACTGCAATTCTACGGGCGCCTGCTGCACCCTGTTCTCCCTGTGTGGCTGCACAGCACATCCCTGCTGGTGCTGCACGCATTTGCTGCAGTAATGTGCAGGGTGTGCTGCTGTGCTTGGGCAAGGAGCATGGGAGGGGGGAGGATGGAGGTTTGACCGAGATGAGCAGTGCTGATGTGTAGCTGGCTGATGTTTTTGCTGAGCTCTGGCTGCTTTTGCCATCAATTAGTCTATGTGACCCTTCTGCTGACCAGCTGATTACTGGGACATGCTGCTCACTGGAGCACTATGAAAACAGGAGCCTGCAGGCACCTGTGTGCAGGACAGGAACCCAGCAAACTTCACAGCAGGAGCAGACTTAAAGACGCGGAGTCCTGCTCCGGTTTGCTTTCAGCAAAAAGTCTGTGAGAAACCATGTGTGTACTGGGTGAAAAAAAGGGGGAAAGAAAGTCCTTTTTGTTTAAAAGGAAGTTGAGGTGGAAACAGGGGGTGAGCATGGCCCTGGGTGCAATCCCAAAGGTTTGCTGCTTGTCCCCTGAGCAGGGTGAGGCTGGGAGCAGTGGGTCTGTGTGCTGCAGATTCCTGGTAGCAGCCCTGTGTTTCAGAGAAAGAAAAGTATTTTTTAAGGCTTACAACCACATAGGCTGCAGGTTATCAAGTGTGGACACAGGCAGAGTCAATATTGCTGTTTGCTTGTCCACCCCATGACCACTGAGGGTCAGATCCAGTTCCTGGGGGAGGGCCGAAAGCCTACCCCAGAGTTTTGGGGATCAAGAGCAGAGATGTGTGTCGTGCAGCTCAGGACTAAGTCCATCCCACTTTGCCTCAGTTCTCCCATTGATGGTGCTGGCTTGGTGCTTTGCAGGAAATAAATTTGCTGAAGGCTGTGATGGACTTTGACTGTACAAATCCAAACTGTTTAAACAGTCCTGTGGTGGCTTTGTGCCCAGCACCAGGATTTGTTTTTCTGTTTCTTGCTCTGGTAGGGAGCTGATCTGGGGGTCCCTGGAACTCTCAGGCTGGCCCTGCTGTGTGCAAATGTTCCTGACCCCATTGGCTGCAAAGCAAAGAGAGCTCTGGGAAATGGGCTCTGGAGGTTAACATGGCATAGAAAGAGGATGGAAAGGCTGAAACTGGGTGCTCCAGGGCTGAGGAGTCACTTCTGTTCTAGTGAAGTTGATGGCATTTCTGAGGTTCCTCCTCAAATGCTTCCTGACAGATGCATTCCTGTATCCTATGTCCCTCTAATGTATAAAGTAATAAAATCATATTTGATATACAGAACACAATCTATAATGGGCTGCGTTCTTTCTGGTGGGAACAGAATGGCTTTGTATTCCACCATGCCCGAGTGGGATAATAGCTTTAATTAATGATAGAGCAGAGATGCACAAACACTTCCTCTTCCCTTTGTGCAACAGCACTGCTTACACCCAGGTCTCAACCTGCTTTAATAAAGCACAAAGGAGCAATGTAGGAGGAGTTGGTCTCTGTGTGGATGGGTTTTAGCCTCCAGCAAAACGTATCTGAGGAATGGCAGGACCTGCAGCTGGGCTTGGGGAGCCTCACATTGGGTGAGAAGGGATGGGATGGGTGTGGGGTGGGTTCACAGGAGGGCAGTGGGACTGCAGTGGGCTCTGCAGGTGGTGATGAGGGAGCTCTGGGATGATGCTGGGCGGGTGGCCAGATGGGCAGAGCAGCAGTGTGGGATTGAGGGGGGTGGGGTGAGAATCTGGGCTGATTTCTCAGCACAAAGCCTCTGCAATGTGTGTGGAAGAGAGTAAGCCAAATTTCATTTGTATCGATCAAGAATCAATTACTTTAGAAGCGAGCGGACAACAGGATTTGGATAGATTTCCTTTTTTTCCCTTTCAATTTTCTCTCTAATTACAGTCTCCAATTAACCGTGCCCTCCCCCCCCTCCCCGCCCCCCAGTGCGTTTTGCTTTGGAGCAAATTCTCTGCTTGTCTTTCTCCCCATTTATCCACCTGGCTCTCAGGGCTCCGCGTTCCAGCGGGGCCTCTATGGGGACCAGGCACCAGCCGGGGAGCTCTCCTCCTTCTCCTCCCGTTTTTCCTATCTTCAGCATCTTGCTGCTCCAGGTCGGCGTGGGCAGCTGCTGCCACCTACCGGGACGGATCCGTCCTCTGCCCACGCGGGTTTGGGTCGCAGCGATAACGTGGGGATGTGCTGGGAATGTCGGGTTGCTCCTGGCTTTTGTTCTGCCTGTTGCATTCTCGGTCGTCGGTACGGAGGATAACGCATGAAGGAAATTACCCCAAGCTGGTGTATGATCAGCAAAACCTGGGAAAATGGGATAATTTTTTGGCAGAAACCGACACTGTGCAACTGCTGGAACAGCATCTCCTTCGTGGGATCGAGGGAAAATTTTGCTATCGTTCAGTGAATGTGAAATTAATCCATTACTGAATATAAGAGGGGCTTTGAGAGAGGCTGGGTCGGCACTGGATGTGCTCATTGAGGTCCTCGTTTCTCCCCCTGGATGCAGCCAGTGTTCCTGCTGTCAGCCAGGCATCACCAGCAGCCCTTCATAGGAGCTGAGCTGGAGATGGGGGTTGGTTTTGCTCTGTGGTTCGATAAGAGCTGTCCCCAGGATGAATGCAGGCTTTTCCAAACTCGGAGTTGTGCCCAGCTGCCAAAATGCAGCAGCATCTCAGAGAGCAGGAGGGAGCTATATTTTAGCAGCAATGCTGAGATGGTTGGGGGGGAAGGTGAGGAGCAGTGAAGGAGTTAAAATCTTCAGAAGAAACTCAAGTTTAGGGGAGGTGCTGCTGCAGTGGACCTGGGGATGTGCACTGTAACCCATGGGTGCTGCTCAGCTCAGCGAGCAGGAAATCAGGCATTCTATGATGGTTTTCTCTCCAAGGCTGAATTTTGGCTGAGAGCCCACAAACTGTTTTGCCTTTGCAACAGGATGTTCAGCTGAAGGTGCTGTTGGCCAGGTCACCTAATCCAGCTGGGGGTGTCCAGGATGTTTCCAGCCCCTCTTCCCCTGAATTTTGGACATGAATACCCACAAGCAGCCAGCTGTGGGATGGGATGCTGATTTCCCTGTTTCAACCCCATAACTTATCCGTTTTGTGCAGAGGAAGTTTCTTGAGGAGCATCCCTCCGTGCCACCGCTCATACCCCAGGGGACCCTGAGGACACTTTTAAAGGCCTTTAAGCCGTGACCCTTCAGCATTTCTGCCTCAGATCACCGCAGTACCCAGGAGCTTGGTGGTTATGATGACTTGAAGGAAGGTCTGGGTTGCTCATCTCAGTGCTGTTGAGTGTCTGTGTGAGCCCAGCACAGCCACGTGGCACACTGCTGTCCCATCAGGGTGACACCAGACACCAGCCCCAGCTGGCCGGTGGTGAGAGGGCTTGGGCATCTTGCTGTTACTGCCAGAAGTTATTTTTAAACCACTGCCTCCAATTTAAAATTATCGGCATCATGTGCTGACTGCAGGACTTCAGAATATTCTCCCCTCCTCCTTCTTTCCCTGTCTTTCTGTCCCGCAGTGCTGCCTTCATTGCTCCTCTCTGGATCTGCAGCATGAGCAGAACCACCAGGAGATGGGGGAGGGAATCCCATCCATCACAGCTGGGGTTTGACTAAAGTGAGAATTTGACTCTATGAGTATAATGCTGTGTCGCAAGGAACCCTGACCATAGGGAATCCTAACAGCATCCTCCCCTGCCATGAAGTGTCCACTAGATCTCAGCTGCTTCCCCATGCTCTCAGCAGCCCCTCCAATGCTCATGAAGCTGTGTATTTCTTCTTTTCAAGGCAAGTATTGCTTTGCATGGGGTGAAGGAGGAAAACAGTAACCCCTCTGGTGATCCTGTGGCCAGCCCTTGTGAGAGCAGAGTGTCTGGGGTGGGGGTGACTGCTGTCAACACCACCCAGACCCCCTCCTTCAGAGGGGACCTGATGCATTACACAGGGAGAATTGCGAGAGATCAGTGAGCTGAACAAGTCAGTCATGGGAAGGAACCCAATACCAAGGCAAATTCAGGCAGGCAGCCTGGGGTGTCAGCAGCCCAGATACATACAAATTACCAGCACTGCGGATTATTCACTCTCACACTATGCAGGGCCTCTTGGGAAAAAAAAATCTCAGTTATTACATCTGGGCAAATGGGGATTTTTGTACAGTTTAAGGCATCAGATCCTAACACGGGGGTTGAGGGGCTGGAAGGAGTGGAGGTGATAACAAAAGGGATACAGGATCCTGCCAGTTGCCATCGCAGCACCTTTGAATGGCCTTTGGGGGAGGTCTCCATTTTCTTGAGTGATCCCGAATTGTTTGGGGATGGCTTTTCTGGAGAAAGCCTAAATACGATGGGATATAGGGGAGCTGTTTCAGCTGAGCCCAAATCTGAAGCTGGAAAGATGAAAACAAGGCTCTGAACTCCCAGTCACTCCACGTTTTGCCTGCTCAGGTCTCTTCTCCTTCACAGAGCTGAGAATTGAAGGTGGATGAGAACTAATTTCCAGTTGTTTGGTCCAACACTGTAGTGAAGAACTTCTGCTCAGGATGCAGGTACAGGGGAAGCCCTGCTCTGCAGCACACGGCTGTGGCTTTAAGTCCCTGGGAGGCCGGGTGTCAGGTGGCTGCCCCTCATCCCGATTAGCCAGGTCTGGCAGCTCTCTCCTATTCCTGTCCTGCACTATTTATAGTGTGATGGGCTGTCGGGCTCTGCTGTGCTGCAGCTACAGGCAGCCCCGTTTCTGTGCCTCCTGCCTGTCCTTGCATAAAAAGGGGAGATTATTTTTTGGCAAAGCACTGATAAATGGGCAGGAAGAACAAGGGACTTGTACGCCCATCTCTGCTATGCGTTGCCACATTCGATGCCCATCTCCAGCACATCCAGGCCTGGGGTTATGCCACTGCTCCCATCCCAAAATGAGCTCAATGCCTTTAAATACCATTTAAACCCTTCCTTCTAAAAGTCTAATTTTACTTATTATTTTTCCCCCTAGTACTCAGTATTGCACAGAGAATACTGCACAACAGATATCTTCCTATCACACCTCTAAGAAAATACCACCAAACTATAACATTCAGAAAAAAAGAAAAGTCTGCCTTTAAACATTAATGAGAGCTTAGTACCATTTTAATCTACATGATGCGTGTTTAACCCCGAGACTGTGAAGTGAGAGCACATGACTTAGCTGCTAAACCCACTGGAAGATGTCTGGCCCACTCGTTTGGATTATTACATAGATTAACTCAAAATTCACTCTCAAAGTTTTGACCTGTTTTTGGTGTTGGGAAAATGCTGCATTGCCTTATAACTGCACAGCTGACATGGGTATAAATACTCTGGCCACCACCTGATATTTGTTAATGCAAAGGAAGTGTCATGGTAGGACAGTAGGACATTATTCATGGTTTCCTTGTCCCAGGACTTGAACCACATCTCCCATTAAATTCAATGATGTTCACAAACCACAGATTCTTGAGTAACAGCCCTACATATTGCAAGTGCAGAAACATATTTTGCTCAATTTGTTCCTTCACTGTTTGCTCCTGGGCTAATGCATTTCCACTGAGGCAGAAATGTGGGTCAGTGCCCACCAGGACTGTGCCCAGGGACATGTGTGTCCCTGCAATGACCTGTCCCCCATCTCACTTGCTGGGAGCCCTGGGCTCCATGCCCACTCCATCCCTTCACTCCCAGGCTGCCACGAGGATTCCAAGCCCCTCTTGGTCTCCACCTGCCCCGATCCCCCTGGATGAGGAGCTCCATCATTTCCACTCACTTACAAAAAAAACTTTCTTCTATTTCCCTCTATCACTCCATCTTCCTCCTTGCTTTCCACCTCCCTAATCTCTCCATCTGCTCCATCCCTCCCTCTCCTACCTTCATCTTTCATCTCTACATCTCTCCTGGCTCTCCACCTGTCATCCCTCCACCTTCCTCCCATTCCTCTGCCTTCCATCCCACTGTCTCCTTCCTACCTGTTCCCATCCTTTCATCTCCTTCTTCCACCTCTCCTATTCCTCCATCCTCTTATCCTTCCTTCTCTGCCTCCCCTCCATTTCTCTCATCCCTCCATCTTCCTCCCATCCCTCCATCTCTTCTGTTTCTCTCTTTCCTCTTTTCCTCTTATTGTTCAATTTCTCCCTCCCTCCCTCCATCTTCCTCCCTTCTCTTTACCTCTCATCCTTCTGTCTGCATCCTCTCTCCATCTCTCTTCCATTTCTCCTATACTTCCACTCTTCCTAACCCTCTATTTCCCTCTCCCTCCATTTCTCCCATCCCTTTATCCCCCTCTTCCTCCCATCCCTCCATCTCCCACCCTTCCACCTCTCCCACCCATTTGTCTACTGCTCCTCCATCTCTCCTCCCATCCTTCTATTTCCCCTATCCCCCTATTCCTCCAGTCAATCCCTTTACCTCCAATCCCTACATCCTCCACTACTCCAGCTTTCTTCCGTTTCTCCCGTCCCTCCATCTTTTTCCCATCCCTTTATTTTATCCCCCATCTCCTCCCCATCCCTCCATCTCCCACTCTTCCACCTCTTCCATCTACCTTCCATCTCCAGTTCTCCCCCTCCGTCTTTCCCTGCTCTCTCCTCCTCCTTCTCTTCCTCCTCCTCCTCCTCCCCCTGGCTCGCCTCCTCCTCCTCCCCCGCCCGGTACCGCATTGCCGTAGTGCGGGGGGGGCCGCTGCATTGCGCTGCCGCCGTCAATAGGTGGGCCCCTCCCGGGGAGATAAAGCCGCCGGAGCCCAAGCTGGCAGCCTCTGCCGCCCCGACCGCCGCTCCGGTAAGAGCTCCAGCTCCCCCCGGGATCGGGCTGCTCGGAACGGGGGGGGGGGAGGGGAGACCTGGCTGAAGGGGGGGTTGCTGGGGCGGGGGTACGATGCGTGTGCATGGGGTGCTGCTGGCATCGAGGGGAGACGGCTGGGATGGAGGGAGAGGATGGGCTTGGGCCGCTCCTTCAGCCCGCAGGTGGGAAACAGCTTGCATCCTGAAAGCTTGAGGAAAGGAAAAAGGTTAACGTTGAAATTAAAGGAAAAAGTGAAAATAAATGAAGATAAATTAGAAAGGGGAGGAAAAAAAAAAAAAACCCGAAGAAAAAGGGGGAAAAAAAAAATTTAAAAAAAAAAAAAAGAAAAAGAGAGAGAAAAGAAACGGTAAATGAAAATAAAGGAATCCCCCGCTTCAGAAGGGAGCGCAGCCGACGCCGGGCACCTGAGCGGGGCTGCGCCATGGCCGGATCCTGCAGTCGTTCAAGGGCAGGGAGGAGGGCCGGGGGCAGCGGGGCTATCACCACCCGCCCGAATCGCTGTGTGAAAGGAAAGTTGCCCCCGACCTGCTTTGCTTCTATGGGCAGCTTCATAAAATTGGATTTTATTAGACGTGAAATTAAAGCTCCTAATTGTGCAGAGCTTCTGTAGCAGCTGCGGCACCATGGTAACCCTGGGAGATGCCAGAACAGATCTATTGATTTTCGTTTTAAGCCTCCTCCCTCTGTTTCATCCAGATTCAGGGCAGCAAAATACCACAAAATCTCCCACAGCAGGCTCAGCTGTGCTGCCCTGCCCCACTCTTTGCAGCCCAGCTCAGGCAGAGTGAGAGGGCTATTTTTGTCCGTCCCGTTTTTTGGGCACCATGTTGTCACCCAAGAGGTGAAGACACCCAGTGGGGATGGGCACCCATGGCTCCTCCCAGAGTGTCCATGAAATGGAAGGTTTGGAAATGGAATAGGGTTTGGAAAGACCTAGAAGGAAGCAGTGCAGAGCCATCGGAAGGTTGGTGTTGGTTTTTTTTTTTTTCATGGAGGAAGGGCACCTTCGAGGTACCGATGACGTAGCCTTGGGAGCTGGGGGTCTCCAGGAAGGCAGATGATAAAATCGTGGTATCTTGCTGAGAGCTGGAGACTGGAAGTGTTGGCCAGACTGGCCAGTCTCCTTTAGGGGTGGGCTGGATCTGACCCAGCATGAGCAGAGCCATCGAGCCACGGCTATGCAGCCCCGTCTGGACTGGCAGTGCTGTCATGGGGGCTGTGCTGACGCTGCCTTTTTTTACCCTTTACAGCCTCTCCATAAACTCAGCTGCATCCCCAGTGCTCCCCCCACCGCCCGCCCTCCACACGTAGCCCACCAGCATGGGGAAGGAGAAGACGCACATCAACATTGTCGTCATCGGGCATGTGGACTCTGGGAAATCCACCACCACCGGGCACCTCATCTACAAATGTGGGGGCATTGACAAAAGGACCATTGAGAAATTCGAGAAGGAGGCTGCCGAGGTGAGGAGAATGAGCCCCGCCGTGTCCCCTGCTCCATGCTGATGTCCCATGGGCAATGCGCCCCTTCTCCCAGTGATGCCGTTCTCGTACCTTCCTACCTGTGTTCCCATCTCTTTATTCCCTCTGCATCCCAAGTCTTTCCGGCTCCTGCGGCCCATTGGTCCATTGGGTGCTTGCCCCAAAGCTGATCCCACCACCTGGGGATTTGGAAGATGGATTGCGGTGCTAGCAGAAATAGCGAGGATTCTGGGAGAGCCACAGTGCAATAGGACATAAAATTCCCCCTAAATGTTGTGCATGAGGAGGAAAAACCTCATAAATCCCTCCCTGCCCTGTGCACGACCATGAATTTCACCCTATAACATGTCCTTCCAGCCTTATGGTGCAACCAGCATCAGCTGGAGTATGAATTTGGTCCACGTGGCTAAAGATCCATCCCCTTAATGGAGGTTGATTGGTAGCCTTCTGTATAGGAAAGCAGGCATGGAGTATAGACATTTAAGCTGAATTCTTTTGTTTAGCTTCTCAAATGGTGACATCTGTAGCAATGTCGTAGTGCAGGCATTTCTCAGGCTGTCGTGCTGCAAAGCACCACCCAACGCCTGTAATGTGGCACAGATCAAAGAGGAAAAAATATTCTGAGGGACAGAGGAGAATGTTGCAAATGGGAAGAGCTGGGAAAATAAGTGATAAGAGCTGGGAAAATAAGTGATGGTAAATTCTAGAGAGGTGGGTGAGCCAGGAGCAGGCTGGCCGTGTTACCCATGGGGCAGCTCTGGTCAGAAGATGTCTCATCATCATCATGTCATGAACCTTCCATAAATCTTTAATGCAGACATCCCTTAATATTTTCTGGACAAAACCTCACATTTAAAAGAAAAGAGAGAGAGGAAAAATAAAGAAAGAAGCCTTCAGAGCTGCCATTCCTGACAGTACATCTTGCTGTCTGTCTGCTTGAACCCTTTGAATGTGCCAATAGCATCTGAGCTACACCACCCCTTCTCCTGCCTCATTGTCAGTCTTCTCTTGCCGCCCTTAAGAGCAGAGCCTCTTCCTTAGAATAAAACCCTCTCTCTTTCCTTCATTTTAAAATGATCGCTGCTACCCCTTGATGTATGTCCAGCCCCTTACCTCCAGATCAGGTATGGCACGATGAGGTTATCACGTACATGATTGCAGCTGTGTTAATTGAGCAGACATTTCCCCTGACTTGCCAGAATATGCGGGGACTGGAGCTGCTATTAATAGCCTATTGACTGAGCTTACCGACTCCATTTTCTGATGCAGGGCTGGGGAAGGGTTTTCTTCCATTAGGTGGCATTCTCAGGAAATGGAGGCCTGCGTGCACCCAAAAAAAGCTATCAGAGAACACAGGCTGGTTTCGTATTATTTTCTTTTTCCTAAGAGAAAAGATTTTAGTTTTCTTCTTGATTTCAAGGGCAGAAGGAACAGTATCTCCAAGGGAGGAATTTTGAAATTCCTCTTTAAAAAAAGAAAAAGAAAAAAAAAAACTCCAAACCCAAAAACCAACAGTATTTGTGTTCTCCAAATAGAAAGCTGTCCCTTTGCTGGGTCTGCTGGAGGAAATTCAGGCAGTCCTGACACCAAACAGTGAAGGTATTGTGCAATGCTAGATAATGCAGTGGGGTTTTTTTTGTTTTTTGTTTTTGGTTTTCAACAACAGCTCTGGGTAATTGAATATACCCTATGGAAGGAGGGAGCTGTTTGCTAAATAAAGGATCTCGCTTGCCTTCAGGTTATGTCCTGCACGTTCTGGAGGGGGGACACAGAATAGACAGCTTTTGGTTGGCTATGGATCCCTGTGCTTCCTATGAGGAAATGCCAGGTTTTAGGATAAGCCGGGTGCTCCCACAACCAGCTGCACCCTGGGGCCTTCTCTGTGCCTCAGGTTTCCCACCCCTAAGCGTAGTGCTGATGGCTGAAAGGCTGTGGGGTTTGCTGGTTGAGCTCCTGCCTGAGCGAGCCTCATTATTAATGCACTGCACAAAATAAATCTCTTTTTCCTTAACCCTCCTCTTGGCTTGGGCAGTAAATTAGCACGCTCTAATGATGCCCTAAATATCCCCCAGCAAGGGAGAGAGTGGGTGTGCATGCTGGAGAGGGTTAACCTCCCAGCTCCCGCTCTGCATCTTTTGCCATATTGAAGCAAAGATGTGATTCTGGATTTTTCCACCCCCTGCTCCTGCAGGCACAGAGCTCGGGGCTGCCCGCTGGGGCTGCGGCATCACCCAGCACTCTCTCTGAGGAAGGGGAGGTTTGCTCTGCTCTGGCTTTAGGATTTTGGCTGTAATCCCCCTCCCCCACCCCGAGCAAGCTGCAAAGTCATCGCAGCGCTCGGCTGTTACATAAAGGGGCTGGCATCGTTAATTCCTCGTGCTGCTTTGGCACGGGGCTGCGATGCGGGAGGGATGTGGGGCACAGAGATCCCATCCCGGTGCAGGCAGGGTGCGTTGGGTGCGGTGCTGCAGCATCCTCCCCAGTGAGAAGCACTGGAGCGCTCGCTGCCTGCCAGCAGGAGGCATTTCCCTCCGGATCGGTGATCTATAATGGCCCATTATGAGTTTTATGCACTGATGCTCCAGAAGAAATCGCTGCTGCAGACGTGGGACCGTGGTACAGCACCTCCGTCCTTGCGAGGCAGTTACAGCACATTACGTCATCAGCAAATGACCTATTTCTCTAGCTGAATTCTATTTTCCACCTTAGAAAACTTGCCTCTCCAGCCAAGATCTGGTGATCGACACATGTTAATCCTCTGGTCCACCTGGGCTACCGTGGGGCACGGCTGAGCTTGTCCTCCCCCGTCTATGCAGGATCCCTGTTAAGAGCCTGGGGAAGGTCTGGCTCTGCTTGGTGGCGTCAATGGACACCGACCCAAAGGAAGCAGCATCCTGATTTTACCAGGGTGTGTGCTTTATTGCAGGGCAGAGAGATTCTCAGTGGCTCGTCTCACCCAGCGTGATTTTCTACATGACAATGTTGGCTGGGGTTTTGGCCATTTGGCAGTGACAGTTGGTCTGACTGCAGCTCGCAGTCGCTTTTCGTGTAAATTCACACACTCTGTGGCAAAAATCAATCAAGTTTCTGTTCAGCTCCTAGCAACCCTCTTGCATTTCGTTGTCTTTTAACCCATTCTCCCTCTGCGTCCTGTTAGTCTGGGGCTCCCTCGCTTAGCAATGGCTTTTCCCTCTATCCAGCTGTCTCATGTTCACTTAAAAGATTAAAACACAGCAGCAAGAAGCTTTCCAGCACTGCTGTGTAATTCTGTATCAATGTGATTTCACAGCAGCCCTGCAGGGTTGTGGCATCTCATAGAGGAGACATTGCTGGTCTTGGCTCCAGCTTCTTATCCAGTCCCACCATGAATCCTCTTCGTAGCTCTGCTTCCAACCTCTTCTCCATCCTACTAGGGAATGTGTTTAGAACCATATCTCCTTTCCTTGTATAGATTATATGTATAGATTGTGGCTGCCATTGACTTTAGGGGGTTTGCAGTGAGACCTTTTGCCTTCATGGCTATGGGAAATGGAATGTGCTCCATTAGTGAGAGGTGCCCTGGTTTTGGGGATCTGATCAGCTCTTGCCTTTGTCTTGAACAGATGGGGAAAGGGTCCTTCAAATACGCCTGGGTGCTGGACAAGCTGAAGGCTGAGCGTGAGCGTGGCATCACCATTGACATCTCACTGTGGAAATTCGAGACCACCAAGTACTACATCACCATCATCGATGCGCCCGGCCACAGGGACTTCATCAAGAACATGATCACAGGCACATCCCAGGTGAGAACGGGAGGCCAGGAGCTGCTGGATGTGGGAGGCTGAGGTGGCACCAGTGTGTGGTGGTGAGCAGGATCCGTGCAAGAGGTGGCACCAGATCTCTCTCTGGATGCTGAGGAAAGGGTTTCCTTGGGCAAAAAGGAGTGCTACGGCACTTCCCTTACTTGTATGAGCTGGGGAATGACTCTGAGAAGCAACAGGATGATGTGAGCTATAGGTCTTTTAGTGAGAATGTCTCCCATGTTGTTTTAGCCTCAGACAACTCAGGCAAACAAGAAGCTTCCCACAGACCATTAGGTTTTATTGGCCAGATGAGACTCAGTGGGCCTTTTCTCTTTACTTTTTCTCAAAACAGCCATCTTTGTTCCATAAACCACACCACAATGTCAAACTGTGGTCTGTGTCCCCAGGGCAAGGTAGCTTCTCCCTGCTGTGCTGCACTGCACTGCAGGGCATTTCTGCATCCCAGATCCCTTCATGGGCACTGGGTGAGCCTTGTTGCATGTCCCTTGATGCCACCTGGGTAGTGCACGCCTTTTGCCGAAGGCAGACAGCTTCTGTCATTGACTCTGAGGACAGGAGTAAGCTGTGGGAGCTCCTCCATCAACCATAGAGATTTTTGGAAAGACTTCAGTGAGGTTTTAGGTGAGGCTTTGGCCCCGCAACCATGGGATGTCGAGATGAGGTCCTGGTTCGATCCACATAGCTTAGAAAGATCCATCCTGTTGTCTAACATATTGCGAAAGCATTCATAATTGGCAAGAATAAAATACCTCAACCCTGACCCATGTTATATCAGCAGGGTTTTGGGTAGCAGCTGGCAAGGCATCTGCCTAAGGCATGTTCATTCTGAGTAATGTTCCCTTTGGGATGTAGAGCTCCCAGGAGCAGCATTCTCAGGGACAGCAGCAGCTCATCATCTCTCTCCTCCCAGGCTGACTGCGCCGTGCTGATAGTTGCTGCTGGCGTTGGTGAGTTTGAAGCTGGCATCTCCAAGAACGGGCAGACCCGTGAGCATGCCCTGCTGGCTTACACTTTGGGGGTGAAGCAGCTCATCGTGGGCATCAACAAGATGGATTCCACGGAGCCTGCGTACAGCGAGAAGCGCTATGATGAGATTGTCAAGGAGGTCAGCGCCTACATCAAGAAGATTGGCTACAACCCAGCCACCGTTCCCTTTGTGCCCATCTCGGGCTGGCACGGGGACAACATGCTGGAGCCATCCCCCAATGTAAGTGTGTTGTTGTGTCGTGCTGTTCCCCCATTCTGAATGTCTGCATCTAGGCTGAGGTTGGTTTTGGTGCTGTGCAAGCCACAGGCGTGCTTCTTGCACCCGTCATCCACAATGGCCCACGTTGCTGGTGTAGATGTTTGTCACGTCGCTGTGATTGTGCTGGGATGAATGGGCACAGTGTGCATGCTTCTTGTTGTACCGTGGCCAGACATCCCAGTGGCTTTCCGTGAGCATCCTCGCATGATCTGTAGGGCCGTGCTTCTGGGATCTGATTTAAGAATTTCGCTTCGCCAGGCCCGTGGTGACGTTAGAGCCAGCCAGAGCAATTGTCATGCTCAGCAGGAACAACATGAGTGGTTTTAGGGCATTGTTTTGCCAGGCAAACAACACGATCTGGTTGCAGGGCTGGAGCAGTTCCCGCTGCACAGCCGGGCTAACACGTGCTGCATATTGGGCGCTTCTTCGCATCGGTGCCGTATCAGCTGCACCCATGTTCCACTGCTGGGACTCCAATTTTTAAGGCAATTTTTGCATGGGAAGGTACCATGATTTCCTTGAGCATCCATTTGGGGTTTCTCCTTGGCCAGCTGATTCCAAAGTAGCCTCTCCCTTTGTGTATCAGTGCTGATGATAAAATGATAGGGCGCTATTTTTTCATATGATGGCAAAGGAGAAAGAAGAGATTGAAGAGGCATGGGGGTTCTTTGTCAGACCAGATGCCAATAGCAGTCGTTACTCATATCTCTTTTTGGAGAAAAAGCTCCCCCACCTTCAGTCTTCTGAAGACTAAAGAGGGTCTTTTGACCTCGAGCAAGTTGCTCAGTGCTGAAACAGTGGTACCTTGGGAAACCAACTGGAAACTCAACACTTCAGGGAGATTTAGGACTTCACTTGAGGATTTGGGGTCAGCACTCCAAAAAGAGGGAGGCAACGTGTCAAAGTACAGCCAAGGGAGATTGGGATTGAGAGCCTGAACTAGAGGAGTGCTACAATGCAACCTCACACCAACCTGGCATGTAGCTCACAGCCTTGCACAGGAAAGACAGCTCATGAGAAGCTTAGGGCTAGCTTGCAACAAGTGGGTTTTTGGGAGATTCCTTTCCCCTGTAGAATGGAGCTAGGATAAGGTCAGCTACGGTCATGCCAAGCCCAGCTGCATAGTTCCTGGGTGCCTCCAAATCAGGCTCCAAATGTCAGCAGCTGCTGAGCAGGGAAGATGATCCTGAACAATTCGCTATTAATAGGCTGCAGAGGGGAGGCACAGGGCAGGAAGGGCCTCACTGACTTTGTACCTCAGATGGGAGGCTGGGAGAGTCAGGGGGGGAAGAACTGGCTGCGGGCTGGGAGTCCAGGGAAACTCTGCTGAAAGGATGCATGGATATTCTGTATCCCATGATGTGGTTCTCAGGGTTCCCTCCCACCTTTGTGGGGACAGAGTCCATCTCCCCACATTGCACTACTTCTAGGAAAGCTTGGGTGGGAATCCAGTGCAAATCTCTCTATCTTCCTACTCCTCACCCCCCAAAAAAGCTCTGATTATTCTCACTTGCATATTTCCAGCTGAGTTTCACTAGAGCAAGAGGCAGCCAGGTGGCTTGTCCATCCATCAGGGGACAGACAGCCAGGGTTGGGGTTGGAACTAGTTGATCTTTAAGGTCCCCTCCAACCTAAGCCATTCTGTGATTCTATGCTTGTGCAGTGGTGTAGCAGCTGCATCCCATGAGGCTGCATGGTCATGGGGCTGGAGGCAGCCCTACATGGGAGAATGTAGCCAATGGCCCTGATGCACAGAATTGCTAGGCTAACCAAAAAAATGACAGTTTGACATTTTCTAGCTTTTTGGCAAGTGGAGTTTTGCATTATGCTGGCTTTCTGTTGCTGCAGCTGACAGAATGAGGCCACTGGTGGGTTTTGGAGTCTTTTGCTCTGAGGGGTACTGTAGCCCAAATACACTTCATCTGTGATGCAAGGTTGGGATGTATGGGGCACAGAGTGGGCAAAACTGGAGAGATGTGACTGCTTTATAAAATGAAATTGGAGTGCATTAGGAATTAAAGCTCAGCTGTTAATGAGGGGAGCTTGAGCTTGCAGCACCCATGGCTGACAACACTGGGTTAACACACAACCTGTCAGACTGTGTTACGTCAGACCCTGTTTCTGCCATGGAGCTGTGGAATAGTTATGGCTCTTGGGAAATGGATTTGGGATGAGCAAAGTTTTGTTGTGCAATGGTGTGCTTTGGGAGACAAATAGCACCCAAGGATCCGATGCTGGGCAGAATTATCTGTGACAAACAATCCTGCCTCTCAGCAGCTTTGAGGAAACTCGATGGCTCTTCAGTCCCTGTGCTGAGGGCTGGATACATGTGGCTGGCGTGGGAAGGCAACACCTTTGGGTTAGGAATGGAGGCTGCAGGTTTGCTGGGTTTAACCACTTTCATCCTTTTTCTTCTGCTCATGGATGTTTCACATGTTTCTAGGAGAGAGGAGAGAATGGAGATGGGGCTGGATGAAGGGATGCAGGTGAACATGCAGAGATGGTGTAACGCAAAGACCTTAACAAACCCAAATAAATCCAGGCTGCAGCTAAACTAGCTCCACACAAGTTGTCCTAGTAGGACACTTCAGTGGGACCATCTCAGGGTGCTGAGGACAGGCACGCTCAATGCATACCGTTGCTATTCTGTTTGCAGATGCCTTGGTTCAAAGGCTGGAAGGTGGAACGCAAGGAAGGCAATGCAAGCGGGGTGTCCCTCCTGGAGGCCCTGGACACCATCCTGCCCCCAACCCGCCCCACAGACAAACCCCTGCGCCTGCCCCTCCAGGATGTCTACAAAATTGGAGGTGAGCTACCATCAGTGTGACTCTTTTTAATTGTAGACTTCCTTCCACAGGGATTGGGGATGATGTTTCCAGGTATTGGGAAGCTGGAGGGATTGGACTTCTTGAAATTCAAATAATACTAGGGAGAAGGGTATTTGCTCCAGGGCAGAGACTCCATGTGAGACTTTGGGTTGGAGGCAGATGCGCCCAAAGATGCCTAGAGATGTGAGAGGAAAGCAGTGAGCTCTCCTCAGTGAACACGATGCCAAAATGGCTGCAGATTTGGGTGTCTCAGAGGTCACAGCTGGTAGAACCAGGTGGAGACCAGCCAAGAATGAGATTCTGCTTGGCTGTGGTCATTGATGCTCCCAAATGCTGGTGTCCATCAGCAGCACCTCCATGTGTCCAACTGCACCACGGGACCAGCCTTTTAGGGAACACGGACAGTGACGTGGGCACTTCTCAGGGCTTTAAATATCCTTTTGCTCTCTGTCCTGCTGGCAGCACCTGGGCAGCCCTGCAGAGGCATTTCCAGCCCTTTCCATACTTTTCAAAGAGCACGTGCATTGCAGAAACTGGCCATGTAGAATGGTTCTCCCTCACTTTTAGTAAGCATTTTAATGCAAGCTTTTGTTTGCAACAGAGATGAGGGATGGTGGGCAGCTCTGCATCCTTTTCTGTCTCAGCTGGGGGAAAGACAGGATTTTGCCATGGGATTGGGCAGGTCCTTAGAAAGCAGAGACACTGTGGGAAGGGTGGAACTGAAGGCAACAGAGTTGGTGTGGAAAAGTGGATGGATCCCACCAGCCTCTTCTGCAGGTTTTTTCTCTTAATGTTTCTTCATATCAATCTACAGGTGACTTTTCCTCAAATCTCGTGTTGACACGAAGTGCAGAATGTCCCATTCACTTAATTTAGTTTAGTTTTGCACACACGCTGCAATGTTCCTGGTCCTCTGCACAGGAGGGAATGGCTGCTGCGAAGGAAAAATTTCCAGGGCATGTAATTGCTCATGGCCTTTAAACTATGATGCAACCCCACATTTTTCTTCTTTTTTTAACAAAACATTGAGTAGAAAGCGCTGATTAACTATATTTTTGAAGACCCTAAA
The DNA here is from genome assembly GCF_026119805.1 of Tympanuchus pallidicinctus. Taxonomy (NCBI): domain Eukaryota; kingdom Metazoa; phylum Chordata; class Aves; order Galliformes; family Phasianidae; genus Tympanuchus; species Tympanuchus pallidicinctus. Next base: position 4,911,693 of record NW_026294722.1, read on the forward strand.
AGTTGATCTTGCAGCTAATAACTGATTTTTTGTTTGTCGAGAAACAAATGTAGTCTCTGATAACAGCCATTGGAGATGCCATGCTGCCCATCGTGTGCTTCGTGTGTGACATTCTGCTCTGATCTCTCCTTGCCCCTGCAGGAATTGGCACAGTTCCTGTGGGCCGAGTGGAGACTGGCATCCTGCGACCCGGCATGGTGGTCACCTTTGCACCTGTGAACATCACCACTGAGGTGAAGTCGGTGGAGATGCACCATGAGGCACTGAGCGAGGCTCTGCCTGGAGACAATGTTGGCTTCAACGTGAAGAATGTCTCCGTCAAGGACATCCGCCGTGGGAATGTCTGTGGGGACAGCAAGTCAGACCCGCCGCAGGAGGCAGCACAGTTCACGTCTCAGGTTAGCTGATTAGAATTCTGTTCTGTTCCATTCCACTCCATTCCATTCTGTCCCCAACATCCAACAGCTCACAGCCTCGCACAGCTGATATCAAGGAGATAAAGCCCTGGGGAACAACGTAACCACCAGGGAAAGCTGGACATTTTAGAGATTTCCTGGGGGTTAAGCCTTGTCTTTGAAATTTTCATGCTGGTGCACATGAAAATGGTCGCTCCCTCTCCCAAATGCAGCTGGAGAAGAGCAGGACTAGATAACCTCTCACAGTGAGGTACCTACACCCTTGTCCTTCTGTGTTCTGAATAAATAAATAATAGCTTAAGTAATGCTTTAAACAAAGGAAGGATTCTGCCATGAGAGCCAATTAGCTCTTTTCTGTGTGTGGCACGTGATGGCGTTGATTTTCCAAACTTGCTGGTCCTTGCTGGCACCGAGCTGTGCAAGATCCCATAGCCAAGACCCTTTGGACCTTGTTGTGTCCCATAGGTGATCATCCTGAACCACCCCGGGCAGATCAGTGCCGGATACTCACCTGTCATCGACTGCCACACCGCACACATCGCCTGCAAGTTTGCTGAGCTGAAGGAGAAGATCGACCGGCGCTCCGGCAAGAAGCTGGAGGACAACCCCAAATCCCTGAAATCAGGCGATGCAGCCATCGTGGAGATGATTCCTGGCAAGCCGATGTGTGTGGAAAGCTTCTCCCAGTACCCACCTCTTGGTAAGGGAATGGCTCCTGCGTGGTGTCCCGTGGAGGAGCAGGGAGGCTGCTTGGGCGCAGACCTCACACTGGTCATGCTGAACCTCCCACTGGTCAGACAGGGGGCAGAGGGAGGTGCACGTGTTCCATTGCTGCTCCATCTGTGAAGTCTCACCATGAGCTGGGTTAGAGGGGTGGGACAGGCTCTCTCCTGAGCTGGGTTTTCCCTCTGGGAATTGCTGCAACACGGCACTGTGCGGGAGTGTTTCTCAGCTTCCCTATCTATACCCTGACACAAAAACTGATCAGGGGAAGAATCGGAGCCTTTCACAGGGTGGCACAGGCACATCACTCATCCTCTTCCATTCCCCAGGCCGCTTTGCTGTCCGTGACATGCGGCAGACCGTGGCTGTGGGCGTCATCAAGAACGTGGAGAAGAAGAGCGGCGGGGCCGGCAAAGTCACCAAGTCTGCCCAGAAGGCCCAGAAGGCTGGCAAATGAATCGTGGGCTCCCAGTGCGTAGCGCAGAAACCATCCCTGACACCAGGACGCTGCCACCGTCTCCCCCCGGCGCATGTGTGCACATCAGCTTGTAAGAGTTTATATGTCAACGACTGGATGCTCACCATTAAGGTCCAGTGGAAATTCTTTAAAAGGAAAAGCATGTTCCAGCGTTTGTGAGGCTTCATGTTAATTTTACCAATAAAACTGGTACAACATCCACAGTGGAAAAAAATAACAAACAAAACAAAAACAACCAACAACAACAACAACAACAAAAAAAACCAAACCAACCAACCCCAAAGGTGTGGAGCTCTGTGTGTGTGTGTGTGTCATTGAGAGGGGCTGGTTTTCTGGGTCTGCTTGGGGCAGATGTTGGGATGGCCACAGGCAGGGATGGAAGCACCCGTGGGCACCCAACCTAGACCAGGTTTATGGGCTCATTTCCTTGGCATACAGCAGGGGCTCTTGCAGTGGAGTTTTGATATTCTTAACCTGCTCCACTCTCTAATATCAATTATCATGACCCTTAATTATTATCTTTTCCATGCTGAATAAGCTTGAGTTAAATCCCTAATATTATTCCACTAAAAGGGAGAAAATAATACACCCACGTCTCCTTGAAAAGCTAGCAATATCACTTTTATACTGTTTAATAATTTGGGGAGAAGTGTCCAAAGCTGCCTCTACTCCATATATTTCCTTCCCTCATCCGCAGCAGATCCCCCAGGAGCCTTTCTAACCCAAACAAAGCCATAAGCAGAGGGCAGAGGTGCCCAGTGGCTGCCCAGAGCCCCAGAATTCAGGGTGTCCACCCAGGACTGTGTCCTGTGTTCACTGCAAACCTGTAGAGCAGGAGAAGATGTACCCACACAGCACAGGATGCCTGAACCCAAAGGCTGCACCTGGGGGGTGTTTAGGACTGACCAAAGGATGGGGTGTGTATTAGTGGGCATGGTGGGGATGGGTTGGTGGTTGGACTAGTTTCAGAGGTCTTCTCAACCTTTATGATTCTATGATGCTGAGTGCAAAGGTAGAGGAGGTGCGAGGGGCTGCTCACGTTGTGCCATAGTGCTCTGGGGACATCTCTAAGGTTTGTTCCTTGAAGGTGGGGCTGGCAGCACACCAGGGCATCATCCTGCGCTCGTAAAGCAGTGCTTAGGAGAAGTAGAGGCAGAGGATGCAAGGTGAAGGATGGCAATGTGCCACCTCCTTCCTAGGAGGGCCCCGAAGGCGCAGGGATCATTGCTGTTTATGTTGCAGAAGCACCTCGTTAATAACAGATGCTCTGCAGTGCTGCATGCCCCAGCAGAGCCCCAAGCCACCACAATTCTGTGCCAGCTCACGGTGCTGCCTTCCTCAAAACTGCACTCACAGTGCACCAAGGCTCTTCTTTGTACTCACTGCTGTTTCCAAGCAGGATGGCAGAACCTCACTCCATGCACAGCTTTCCCCCATCTTTTAGGAATGGGGACAGGAACTCCCATGGGAACATGGCTGCTGTGCTGTGCAGTGTCTCCTGCTCTCCTGTACCCAACAGGAGCTGGTCCTGGAGCAGCAGGGACCTTGGGGTCAGATGAGAGACATGATGAGACACAAGGTCCAAACTTGGTCCTCTATAGCTATTTTAAAAGCAAAAACAAGCTTGACAAAGCCACGGGTACGTTTCCATAGAAATACAGCAGGGGAGCTGTGAAGATGCTCTGGGAGCGATGCACAAGCAGTGCAGTAATTAACGGCGTAGCTGCATAAAGGGAAAATTAAAACCTTGAGGGTTTAACTCAGATTTGCTCATGGCTCACAGCAGGTTCAAGATTTCAGCTCTACTTCTGTGCAGTTGGTACCCTGGATAATCTGTAAGGTTTGAAAGAAGATATGGGGCCTGAAGGGAGATGCCTCATTTGGGAGGCTTAAGCTGGGCTCTGGCAGAGCCAAAATAAACAGAAATGTTCTGATGTAGACCCATTTCAAAGCAGAAGATTGAAAAACTTCTAGGGGTCACGACTCAGAGCAGAATGAAACCACATTCTGCCTCCACCCAAACCTCAGGTGCAAAGACTCATCACGGACCTGGTCAATCACTGCCCAACCCCAGGAGGCAAGGGGGATGGTTCACTTATTCTGGGCTGGGACTGACCCGTTGTGGGCTTCTAGCAAAACAATAAGCAACCCAACATGACTCTGAACGGGGCCACAGATGGTTTTCAGCAAGCCCTGCAGCAAACAGAAGTTGATTCGTGAGCCGTCAGCACTGTGCATAAAGCAGGCAGGTGTGGTGCTGCCTGTGTCAGGTGGTGACGATGATGAAGTTACAGAACTGTGCTGGGGAAATGCATTTTAAAACACCAACTTTCCCTCCCTGCCATGCTCAGGTGTGCTGGGACCTCACTGAAAGCTCAGATTTTTTTTTCCTAGCTATTTTATTTTAAATGGTGGTGTTTCCCATCCCTGTCCTCCTTGCTTCCTCTCCGTACCAGCCTCAGCAATGCCATCTCGTGGAAACAGACCTGAAATCCTTCTGCAGAGATAATTAGGGACGGGAGATGCAAACCAGTGGCCCTTCTGTTTCAAAGCTTTGCCTGACAGCAAATCTACAGCAAGAGCAGGGAGCTGCAAAGTGCTTACTGCTGTTTCTCTGGGGACTGGAGTTTGCAAACACAACTGTGTTACCCAAAGCTTAAAGCTCAGGAGGGAAATGATAGCAACTGGAGGTTGCAGGTAAGTCAGAGAGCACCAGGGCTGGCTCTCCCATGGTGCAGCCCATCAGGTGTTTGAGAAACCACCAGGCTGGCTGTGTGCTGTTAATTATTTAAGTGAGTTTCGTTAAGCTGCCAGAGCTGATTGGCTGATTCAGCAAGCATTTGGGCTGTTCTAAAATATTGATGAGGCAGCTGCAAGACTGCAAGTGGAACCTGTGCTTCAGATGCTGAGCTGGGTGAATTCGAGCTGCCTGCTGCCCTTCCATACTTGGTAGTGGGTTCAAGCAGCAGCCACAGCTTCCCTGCAGGTTCAGCACGATACCAGGGAGCTGCTGGCCTCCAGCTGGATCTTCCATCCCATTCCTCCTTCTTTGGAGGCCAAGTTATGCTTCCAGCATCCCCAGCAGCCCTCAGTGGTCTTGCCATTTCCTGCCGGTGCTGACCCACTCTTGGTAGGTGTGGGAATGATGCAGGTACAGCTGGAATTCTGCAGCTGCTCCATTTCTGGGCCCATGTCTCCAGAATTTTCTACTCTTTTCCTTTAACCACCTCCCTCTGCATCCTCCTCCCACTGCATTTGGAGCTGCACTTTTAGAGTGAGCCTGGGCTGCTTTTGCAGATGGGGTTGCACAGAGCTCTGCACCATGTGCTGTCCTTCTCTTGGCCTGTGCTCTCTCTGCACGTGCAGATGTTGCTGACCTGATGCAGAAACCCAAGCTGCAGCACAGCCCGTGGCTGAGCTTCTTCCATGCACCCCCTGCCTTTGGTGATCTCCCTCAAGATCTCTGAAACCATTCAGCCAAAACTCATTGCTTCACACAGAGAAGCTGCAGCGCTTTCAGATAATTTATTTCAGCTTCGTTCACAAGCAGTCCTTCCACGTACCAGCCTGCCTGCAAATTTAGGCTGGCCTGTTTTTGCTTAGTCTATATTATATCTAGTCTCCCCTTGTCTGGCACGATTTTCATGCCTTCTATCTGCTGAATGCTCTTTGCAGTGCTGGCCAGCGGAGTACTTAGTTTTGATGAACCTGGAAGCAGCCAGCCTGCAGGACAGGGCATGCTGGGGTCATCTGCAAGAAGGGCAGAGAGGAGGATGAGCCCCAACTAGCAGCACTGCTGCAGGTTGTTGAGTCCCCCCTGCTCTGCATGCTGTCAGCACGCACAGGGAGATGCTGAGTGAGATATTTTGTATGCACAGCCTGGTGCCCAGAGGACAGGAACATCCTTTGGACCGAAGAGCGCAGGATGAAGTTGCAAGAACACAACAGGGACTGCATGTAAATAAGGCTGGGAGCGAGGAAAAGCCATCCTGCAAATGCAGCATCAGCTTCATCCAGAGGAAAGCCCCACAGAGAAAAAGCTCTCAAGCAGCAGAACCAAAGGAGTCCAGTATCCTATAGGTTTGTTATGAAAAAGCGTAGCTGGATTTTCTGATGCCTAATGGGGCTGTGGCTGGGTTGCCACCTCCATCACCAGAGATATTTCAGGATTTGTATCCTCTCTTATCACATATTTTTACTTGCAGCAACCTGAAATATCTCACTCATCTTCAACAAATTAAGATTGAAATTGCCCACAGCTATTAAAGAGACAGATCCAGAGCTGAACCACAAAGGCCAGTTTTCCTTGGGACCTTTGGGTTAAAACTGAATAAATCACAGGCCCTCATCCCTTCATGTTCCCTTGCTTCCCCCAGCATGCAGGCTGGAAGCAGAAGCTCTCAGTGCAGCACTGTGCATAGAGACTCTGAATTCAGCTCCTGTAAGTTTGTCCTTGCATCAGGCAGCTGTGTGCTGTGATAGCCAGCTCTGCCCGGGAGTTTCTCAACAGCTTCATGGCCGTTATAGGACAGGTCTCCTACCTGGAACTTGGATCAGGGGGGACCCTTTTAATTAAAGAGAAAAGCTAGATTCTGCTTTTCAATATGCTTTTTTTTTTTTTTTTCCCTAAAAGGAAAGATTAGATGAGAAAATTAGAGAGCAGGTTTTTGCATTTGGAGGTTCTCTTATCTCTCAATAATGAAAAGATTTAAAAAAAAAAAAAAAAAAAAAAAAAGAAGCTATATAACTTTTCCCTGTTGCAGTAATGGCATTTGGCTCTGACAAGTACTCCTCTCCCAGCCCCCATGCCCCTTTCCATCCCCACAGCAGCCCCATAAGTGGGGCACAGCCCAGAAAGACCCCTCCTCTCTTAACTCAGTACCTTTTGGAGCCTATTTATTTTTGCTGGATGTGTTGTTTTCCTTCTTTCATCACTGCAGAACAATCCACAAGAGGAATCTAGTATCTAGCTCATATACCGCTCATCTGAGATGAGACAGATGTGTCAGCGTTGTCAGCTATTTCAGTATGGGATTTTTCTTTCTGATGACAACCTCCAGGTCCTAAATATTCATGCAGGTTTCAATTCAGCTTTGAAGTTGGTGGGAGGCAGGTGCTGGAATGGGAACAAAGCACTTCACAGGCCCTGAGGGATTGGACCCAGGTTCAGTTACAGTCCTGGGAGGTGCTTTAGTCAGTTCTGAGCTGGACCCCAAGTTTACAGGATCTGGTAGGGCTGGTTAGTTCTGTTGTTTGTTATAAAGCTGCAAGTTGCAAAGAGTGGTGTGTTGGTTTGGAGAAACTGAGAGGTGTTGCCCATGGGAAGCCTTCCAAGATGTGTCTGTAAGGGGCTGCCCCACGTGGAGCTGCTGGTGGCTCCATGGAGGGGAGATGAGGTTCTGGCATTGTTTCATCCCAAGGAATAAGTGCTGCAGCACAGAGGTGGCAGCATTTTGGTTTGTGTGGCCTCATGGATGCAGTAGGAGGAAGAAAGCCAAGGCGGTTTGGACGGATGATGTGAACAAGGTAGATGTGAAGAATGACAGAGAGCTAAATTTACAGACTCTGGGAAAAAGAAGACACAGGGGCAACGTGGTCACAGGCTATAAATACCTTCAAGGTAACAATATAAATGAAGAAAGGGAATTGAGTGTCGTCTCAAAGGAGGGTAGGGCAAGAGCCAGAGCTGGAGGCTGATGAAGGAGATGCATAGAGAAGAGGGGAGGGAGACTGGGCTGGGGGGATTTGCCAGGGGAGAGGGCTGGGGGTAAGTAGGGCCATGAGATGCTGGGGGAAAGGAGGTGATCAGATCCCTGTGTGACCAACCAGCTTCCTTTCAGCTTCGTGCATGCCCTGAAGGTAACCCCATTCAATTCAATAGAATTCACCCAACTTTGTTTTTCACCATTGCTTCTCCTTTCACATACCTGGTCCGCTTGCTGTTTCTCTGGGATCTGCTTTTCTTTCCAGTCAGACCTGCACAGCTTAAACTAACACTGAAACTTCACCACTTTTAATCTTTCTTAGAAAGGAGAAACAAAGAAATTCTGTCTGTGCAAAGGATGCACACACTCTTCATTGCGACTCAGAGGCTTCTCTCCATGCGAGCGCCTCTTGCTGCAGCTCAGGCCCATCTCATTCAACACGACTTTCCCTGGGTTCTGCTGTAGGTGCCCTGAGGAGATAGGTGCTGTCTAAGAACAGGACAGAGAGATGGATGATGGCACAGAATTTTTGCATCTGCTAAATATGTAATATAAAATAAGAAGCTCTGTCAGCACCCGATGGAAGGCAGCCTGGCTTTTTATCAATGCACTGCCTACGAATTTGGGCTGGAGCATTTTAGTGGCTGGGGGAGCAATGTCCACATGGGTACCTTCCCTGGTGTCCTGCAGAGATGAGATCACACTCCAGGATCCCCTTTGAATGAGAATGGAGGCAGCATCAGAGATAATCTCTCTCTTTCTAGGCTTCTCGCTTTCATGAAAATTGGCGCAAACTCAATTAACCTCCAGGCTGATGACTGTCAAATTTGATTGAAACTGGACAGTCATCTGGTGTCTCTTCATTTTAGGTTGTTAAAGAATATCTGTGGTGGTGTTGTGGTTGGATGCAAGCACCCAGAAAGACTTTTGCTCCCTGCCCCATGCCCACATTGAAGCCCCTTGGCTCTCAGGGTGGTCCCTCAGCGCTTGGGTTGTCTCCACCACTTGGTGACCCAAAAGCTGATGTCTCCATCTTCTCCCATGGCAGCAGGAGGTTTTGCAGACCCTGTTGGCTCAGGCCAAGCTGTGAATGGGATTTCCAGGTTGGTAACATAAAACCACCCCACCTGCTGCTCACCCTGCGTCTGTAGCAGCCCCACATTTATTAAGTGAATTAGTCCCTTCCTCAATCCAATCAACAGGGCATGAATCTTCAACCTAATTTAAGCTTATTCAGCCATTTTGTCTCTCATTAAAGGCCCATATCATTATGGTTCAATTAAGAACAGCAAAAAGCAGGCTCCCTCCAATTACCTTGTCTAGTGCTTCCTTCTCCATCATGCATTTGTGCCCAAATCTTCCCATCCCAAATGATGAAACCTGTGCTGAATGTTGGCTTGTATTTGAGCCAGAAGTACACATTCCCCCTTGTCACATTCACTTTTTTTTTTTCCTGCTTTGGAAATCTGTTGAATTTTCCACTTTTGCACAGGAATTTTTCTTGCAGTATCTTCCCCTATGGGCTCAAGCTGTAGTGCCAGGTGCATCTGCATGAAGCAGCCTTACTTTCAGGTCATGTCTTGTAGTTCAAATCTCAGAAACGTTTGTCAAAATGGTGTTAGAAAGAGCCCCTTTTGGCCGACCAGAAAGAGACATATCTAATCAATAAATGTGGACTCTAGGAAGCTGGTTGCTGCCTGGAGAAGAGGATGGGGTTGGTAGAGGAAAGGGGTTCAGCAGAAGAGGGAGATGAGTGGCTGCAAAGTGCTGAAAGATCAGTCACCACTCTGCTCTTGGATTAGCTTTGCTTGGATGGTGCAGCATCAGTTAGCCAAGCCCCGAACAAGAAGAGATAGAGCCATCTGCTTTAGAATTTGAAAATAGCTCGGGGAGCAAACTGAGGGTGCCAAAACCCAGGCTATGGGCAGCACAGGGCACACAAACCTCCCGTTGTTGGGTGGGTGTGGAGAAAGGGCTCCAGTTCAGTGTTTCAAATGGAAGCATATCCCTGGAGCCATTCCACATATTTCACACCAGCCTTCTTTTTCTCTTATTACTCCAACTGCCAAGGGACAGAACATGAACTTTCTGTATCATCACAGAGCTCAATAGATTTCCTCTTACCTTCAGGGTCTGAGCTCTCTGCCACGGTGTTTGTGTTTAAAGCCATCAGTAGTGTTGAAAGCAAAAAAGTGACTCAGTAATTCTGTTTGTGGAGACATAATGTCCTTGGATCAGATAACGGCACCTTCCCAGTACTGCTTTTACATACTTCATTATTTCACGTAGTGTTAGTGGCTGGCTGTCCTCCTGTTCCAAAACAACTGCCTTCATCTTGGGTCGAGTATTAAATGTGGAGCTTGGTGGCCCTGCATGTGGCAGGGGGTTGGAGATTCATGATCCTTGAGATCCCTTCCAACCTGGGCCATTCTGTGATTCTGTGATATTTGACATTTCATCAGCAGCCTGGTTGAGTGAGTGGCAAGCCTGTGCATGGCAGAGGAGTTGGAATGAGATCCCCTCCAACCTAAGCCATTCTGAGATGACCTGTTGCAGACTCTCTGTCCTTTCTTATGGGGCTCTGCTGGTTTTCCTTTGAGGTTTCATCTCCCTCCCAAATGAAGCCACAATCCCTGACAGCCACCAGAACCACCCCACACCTTCCCCAGCATCTCACTCACACCCAGTGCTTGGGAATGGTGAAATCCCACCCCATCCCTGAGCTCACTGCTGTTTTCTGATGATATCAGAGATGCGTGGCGCCCAAAGCTGCGCTGCAGTGTGACACCACAAATGACCAGCTAATTAGGCAAAGAGGAGTGCGACGAATTTAGATTCTTCTTTAGGGCTCACAGACTATTAGTAATCTGGAATTTGTTAATTGAAAATTGCTTCCTCTGTTTGTTGTTGGCCTTTTGGTGGAGGGGGATATTTCCTGCTTTTGGACTGCGTCGCTGGATCTATAATAATGCACTTTGTACATTAGTGCCAGGCACATTTGTAATTGGCTACCCTATTAAAGAACACTAATGATCTTACAAGTGTTCACAAATAATGAATAGAATGGCCCCTCGCTGAACTGAGTAATTTATTCACTGACATACTTGCAGATCTGTTTTTCCATTATTTAACCCAGCTTTAGCTCTCTGCCTGCCTTGCAGAGACATCTCCTCTTTCGGTCATGTGTTGGAGATAATATGGGTCACAGAAAACTCACTGTTCATTGGGATGTAGGGCTGCTCCACACTGGAGCACATATGTGATAGGATGTGCAGAGCAAGCAGCAGTGATGTCAGTCTCTGGTGCATTTGTTGCTGCTGGGATTCTCCTGAAGCATAAAAGGAGGACAAAATACCAGAACTTGTGAAATGCAATCCAGAAGGCTATGCTGATTTTCTCTTTTAAATATGAAAGCCATAGAGTGGTGGGGTTGGTTTTCCAGCTACTGCCCCTCACAGGAGAAGGAACTGGAATGCAGCTCTGCTGGATTCCTGCACACCATGGAGCTTTGGGTAAACCTTTTGCTGCTTCCAAAGTACCCACACTGTGGCAAGGTGCTCTGTGCTGAAAGCAGCAGCTCAGCAGAGCTCACAGTTCTATTTTCACACAACAAGCCTTGTCCTAAAGCACTGCCTACTTATGAAAAACAGAGCTGTTTTCCATGGAGGATAATGGTGAAGGAAGTTTCATCTTTCTTATGTTAGGCTTTTGCGTGTTCTTCTGAGTCCTGTGATTGTCCATCAGGAGGAAATATTCTATGGGGCAGAAGCCTGCCGTGCTGTGTGGGGGAAAATGGTAACACTGGGTCATAATTACAGGCTGTGATAAAGAGGTGGTTTGGGTCAGCGTGCTTAGTAAAGGGCTTCCTACAGTGGGAGCTTCGTAGCCACATCATGCTGAAGATTCAGCACAGGAAGTAAGGTGTACAGTGTTTGTGAGCCCGAAGAAGATTGGTTTGACCTCAGGGAAGCGTGGGCAAAGGGAATGGCTTTGCATAAGTGGATTTGTCGTGAGGTTACAGAAACTGAGTGGGTATGGAGCTGGTTCCCTCCTGCGACCTAGGTGGCACTGCCTGTGCCTGCTGCCACCCAGACTGTGACAGAGCTGTTGGGATGGGCACCCCACCACAGGGCAGCCCCAGCAGAACAGCTCGCACTGTGGGACCTTCCCAGTGGGAGAAAACCTGCAGTGATTTTTGGGGAGAAGCCAAAGCAGGGAGACACTGAGGGTGACTTTAGGCCAGGGGAAGATGCCAGAGCTTGGTTTTAGAGGATGCTGGAGCTTTATTCTGGGGGCAGAATGCCAGTTCCTGAATTTTTGAGAGGATGCTGAAGCCTGCTTTGTGGGGGGACACCAGAACTTGCTTTCTTTGCACTTGTTTCCATTAGCGTGTGTGTATGTTTGTAGTGTGTTTTTTTTTCTCTTTTTTTTTTTTTTTCTTTTTCTTCTTTATTATTATTTTTTTTTCCTTTTCCTTTCTATGAGAGCGGGGAGCTCCCAGCCCCCTATTCTGGAGGATGCTCTCTGCGGGACTTCGGCAGCCGCTCCCCGCACAGCTGAGGGTTAACGGGGCGGGCGGAGCGGGCGGGGCGCGGCCCGGCGGAGCCCATTGCGGCCGGTTCCGTTCCGTTCCGTTCCTGCGGCGTCTCCAGCGCCGGGCGCGGAGCAGCGGAGGGGAGCGCGGGTGGAGCCCCCCCTCCCCTGCCACCCCCCTCCCGCGGCCCCGCCGCCCCCGGCCACCACCATGGTGCAGAAATCCCGCAACGGAGGCGTTTACCCGGGGCCCGCCGCCGAGAAGAAGCTGAAGGTGGGCTTCGTAGGGCTGGACCCGGGAGCTCCGGACTCCAGCCGGGACGGGGCTCTGCTCATCGCCGGTTCCGAGAGCACCAAACGGGGTAGCATCCTCAGCAAACCCCGTTCGGGGGTGTCGGGCAGCGGGAAGCCCCCCAAAAGGAATGCTTTTTACCGCAAGCTGCAGAATTTTCTCTACAATGTGCTGGAAAGACCGCGGGGCTGGGCTTTCATTTACCACGCATACGTGTGAGTAATAAAAAGGTGGTGGTGTGTGTGGGGGGGGGTACAGCGCAGCCCCCTCCCTTTTTACCCCTAGCCCCAAATTTCTCTTTGCCACCCATCGCCAATCGCGGAGTGTGGGGTGGGTGGGGGATGCTCCAGCTGCAGAACGGCTGCAGGGAAGGAAGGGATGGGGGAGGGGGGGGTTGGATATGCTCGCTGGGGAACCTAAGAGTACTGTGAGCCCCTCCCGGAGCTGCCGCAGCCCTACAGTGTCCGGGCACGGTGCACCTGGGGGAGGGATGTGCGGTGTGTGTAAGGTGGGGGGGAAAAATGAAGCTGTCCCTGCAGAGCTGGGGGTGGTTCCTGTGGGGAGGTGCAATGCACCGGCCCTATGCACCCCCGTTTACTTCCCCGTTTGTGGGGGAAGGGGCTGCGGTGGGTGCATGCAGGGGAGGTGGGGAGGGAGCGCTCCTCCGTCTTGCTTGAAATCACCATAGCAATGCTGCGAGCTGAGGAACACAAAGCGCTGCTCGGGAACTGGCTTTTTTCCCTTCCCCACCCCCCCGTCTGCTCCGGCCCCATCTTTTGCGGGGTGCTGCGGAGGATGTGGGGCCGGGGGGTTGCGGCTCCGCACCGGGGTCCGGAGGTTCTTCTGTGCCCCCCGTGGGAGGCAGTGGGGTGGGAATATCTGCAAAGAAATGCTGAGCTGCGTTTGGGGCTTTCTGGGGGGGATGGAGAGGGAACAAAGGAGCGGTCCCGGGGTGCGCGTTTCCCCTCGGCAGCCTGGATTTTAGGCAGGAATGGCTACGTTGGGTGGGGAAAAAAAGCCCCTGACTGCAGGTTGTGCTGCAGGAGGAGGGCAGCTGGCTGCTCGTTGTTAGGAGGATTGCAAAGGGAGGGTCAGGATAAGTCGCTGTGTTACTGCAACTCCCTTCCCTCTGGGACTTTCCACAGTCCCACTGGGCTGTTCTGCGGTCCTGGGCTCCAGCACAGCCCTGTTTGGGTTCCTGCGCCCTTAGAGCCAATGGATTTTTTTGTTTGCGTGCTCTTCATCTTGGCCAGGGCCTGCGTCAACTCAATCGAGAAGATTTTTGGGGCCTTCTGTTATTTTTCCTTATTCCTTTTGCTGCTAATGACATTCTTAGATGTTGGGATGTGCTTTATGGTCCTCAGCCATTTTGTGCCTTGAGGCCTCCCAGGGAGGTGTGTTGTGTCCGGGTGATAAGATGCTGTTTGGGAAGAAGGGAAAGCTTCACCCTGCACTGCAGAGGGCTGGGGGCTTGTAGAGAGCTGGGTATCCCTGGGAGCATCCTTGGAGCTCAGTGATGGATGTGATGGCAGTGAGGTCCTGAGCATTCTCCATGCCCAGGAATTCTATGTGCTTGGTGCTGCGAAGTCTCATGGAGGAGCTCGTCTGGCTTTACAGTGAGGATGAGGTTGTATTTAAGAGCACACAGTGCATGCTGTACACACGTGAAAACCCAGCTTGAACTGGCAATGGCAGCACTGAAAGGGGCTAAAAGCCAAATGACCAGCAAGGGGTAACCCTACCTGGGAGGGCTTTGTAAGCTTCTTTTGCTTCTTCAGCTGCTGTCTTGACTTCTGATCTACATCGCTCTCTGCAGTGGCATTGGCTTGGGCAGGCAGTAATCATCACAGGGCACAAGCAGGGTATCCCAAGCTACCTCCTTCTGGGATTCACCTTCTCCTGAAGTCCCCATTTCCAGTGCATTCCTCTAGAGCTCACAGCTGCATCTTGCTTTGGGCCCGTGGCTGTGCTCGCTGTGTGTCACCTGGTTGTGCCAGGAGCTGCGCCTGAATAGGAAACACTGCAAAACCACCCCTGACCCACACTGCTGGGAAATGGAGGCAGTGCTCAGGGCTGAGGTAGGAGCTGCACTGAGGTCTGTGAAGCATTAGTAATGTGATTAATTTTTTACAGTGCGTTGGGATGTTTTGTGAATGCCAGTCTTCTGAACCATGCATACAATAAGGTTGGCTTTGACAGGTCAGTAATATGTTATTTAGAGAGCTGGAGGGTACAGTGAACATCTCACAAAGTCACTGGGGAAAAGCCCAGCGCCAGCTACTCCCTTTGCTGCCCGTCGGCCAGACCCTACCAATGCCAGCTTTGTGAGTATCAGAATGGGGCAGGTGGGGGCTTTTCTGGGTTTTTGTAGCTAAAAAAGTCTATAATCCAACAAGGACAGCACAAAGCCTGCTGGCTGCTTCTGCACAGACATGAGGGTGAAGGGACTGCCTCAAGGTCACGAAGTTTGTGTGGAAGAGCTGCTTGGAGATCCCCACGCAAGTGGCAGTATTTCTCGTGCTGCATCCATCGATCTATTTCCCTTCTCCTTCTGTCGTTCTTTCCCTTTTGCACCACTTCACACAGCGCAAATCAGAGAAATTCAGTGGAGCTTCCATCCCTCCAGACTCAGCCCAGCTATTGCCTCTTTAACAGCTCTGTGCCCTCCGTGAAAACAGTGCTCCCTGTTTCATGTTGCTGTGTTGTGATTCATTTCTATGCATAACAGCTCTTCCCACACTGACACAAATGAGTGACCCACTCGTGGTGCGTATGTGTACATTATACAGGTATGTATGTTCTGCACAGTTCTATGGACAGCTGAGTCTCATGGATCCCATCTTGGAGTGTGGCTGGAGATGGACTCTGGACTTCCTGTATCTCATCTCCCATATTTTCCTGGTATTCCTCTTCCTCCTCTCAGCTGTCTCTCTCTCTTTTTTCTTTCTTTTTTTTTTCTTGTCTTTTTTGGCAGAGCCATAGCACTGCAGCACATGGCCTCGTTCTGTTCAAGGTTGAGCTAAAACTTGAAAAGTTGAGCCCTGTCTAAGCAGCAAGCCATGCCTTTTGAGGGACATGGCAGCTCTCTGCACAGAGAGGCGTTTTGCTTTCAAAATTGTTCAGTTTTCCTTTTTTTTTTTTTTTTTTTTTTTCTTTAAATGGTTTAGATTATCTTTTCCCTTCTAATCCTCTTACCTTGCTTATTATCACTTGTCCCGTGCTTGATGGTGCTGTGATGCATCCTATTCCAGAAGGGATGCTGTGCTCTGTGCTAACTGCGTGGACTGGGCGCCCCACAGCCCTCTGTGTCTGCAGGTGTAGTTCCTGACCTCTGGGTGAGCTGCTCTTGTTTGGGACCTATGTTCAGCCTTTTTAAAGCTGTGTGTCTACAGCAAATGTAATTTTCACATTCTGTTTATTGTTCTCTGTGGCAGCAGCTATGGAGCATTGGGAAGATGAAGAGTTGATGCAATTTCTTCCTTAGAGGTGTGGGGTTTCTTGGTGCAGAAGTGGCCTCTTTTGTGACTCCTCCCAGCCCTCAGGGACTGGGGAAAAATGTGGTTACTGCATGCAGATCATCTTTCTCAGATCATCTTTTACTTTTGATATAATGCCCTCGGGAACCCCTAGGTATTTTTCTGCTCTCAGAAAGCTTGTGCATTTTGTTTTGGTTTTCTCCCCGGTTAATTTTGTATGCCTATTTCATGGCATTGATTAATTAGGAGAAAGTTTAAATTGACCCTCACGTGTGCTTCTCCGCATGCTCAGGTGAGCCTTTAACAATCCCAAACCCACCCAAGCCACTAGTGATGGGCAGGATCCTCCCTACATCCTACTGAGAGTGTAGGATGAAGGTCCAACACAAATCCCATGTGCTGAGCATAATGGAGCTGTTGGGCTCTGGAGCCTGATGCCCTCACCGTGCAGTTCATCCTCCCTGGGGACTTCCATGCAGCGATGCCTCACCAGCTCCTGCTTAGTCAGAGCTGGGTGGGAGCAACCCGATTTAATGTGTCACGTTCCAGTTGTATTCACCCCACGCTGACATTCAGGAAAGAAAAAACAAGTCGGTCCCCTGGGTGACTTCCTTTCTGCAAAGCAATGCGCCTCAAACAGCTGAGCCTCCATCTTTCTTAAGAAGGAATGACCCCCAAAGCAAGTCCCAAATCCTCTACTAAAGGGGAGATGGGTGTCGCTTCAACAAAGAAATGCAATTTGTGAAAACCACATTGTTATTATTTTTTTTTAATACATATTTTTTTACTTGGCGGCAGATGGAGGACGTGGTGGGATGAGACTCTGTGGTCTGTTGGTAAAGCAGGATGGCAGGCTGTTGTCAGGTTTTTGCAGGGCTTACTGGGATCAAAAAGCACAGAAGTTTTGCATGTGGCATTTGGGATTTAAGCAGCAAACGCTCAACCCTGCATAATCCTGTTTAAGGTAGCCCAAACGTACAGCTGGTTTCTCTGTGGGCTCTTGAGGGACTGATTCCTCTTTAAAATTACAGTGGCAGTTCCTGCCATGTAATCTCCTGCAGAGAAGAAGCAGGGGAGCAGAGGAGGATGGAGGGTGATTCCTACAGAGGATTAAACTACAGCATGCTTCTGTGGAAATGCAAGCCTGTTCGTGAGAGACGTCCCCTTCAGAGACAAGATCTCCAGCACTGAGCTGGATAAGCCTCTTCTTCCCATGGTGGTTTGCGTTGCTATGGGATAATGCAATGGCTTTTAGCCACCAGGTGATCAGAACTGAATTAATTACATTTAAAAACTGGCTGATCGGGGTGGTCTGGGCTGAATTTGATGAATGCATGCATTGTGAGGTGGTTTGAGCAGCGAGTGTGTGCCAGCAGGACCAGGTAGTGCAGGAGGACACCTGGTCCATCACTGCCATGTGTTCAAACTGTTCCTAGCTGGGCTGTAAGCCAAGAGCACTTGGGCTCCTCTGACATCATCTTGAATAGAGGATGGCCCTGCTGATGCTGCAGGTATTTAAATTGGCCTTTTGGTGGATGTGCCCATCCACACAGACAGAAAGAACAAGCTGGACCTCCTGGTGACCTCGGCTTCCCACACGCTTCTCCCAGCCCTGTTCTGGGCAAGCTGTGAATGCAGCAGCTCTGACACACAGACTGAAGGTGTTTGGGGAGGTCATGTGCAACTGTTCTAAAGCACTGAATTAATTATGTGCAGAGCTGTCTGCTGGGGAGTATCTTGAGCAGAAGTCACTGGCTGGGATGATGAGAGCTGCTTTATTGCAGCCTCTGGGCTTCCTGACTGCCAATAAATGACGGAAACCGGAGCATTCCTCTGCCTATCTCTCATCTGTCTGCAGTATTGCTCCAACCTCTAATGTGCTTTTTAAATGTGTGAAAAGCTCTGGTGTTGGTTAACATCCATCTGGTGACTTCTTTTGGGTGGATTGGGCCTTAAGTTGCACCAGGAAGGTTCAGGTTGGATGTTAGGAACGTTTGTTTTTTTTTCCCCTGGAGAGCAGTGATGCAGTGGCACAGCTGCCTAGGGAGCAGTGGGGTCACCATCCCTGGAGGTGTTACAGAGCTGTGGAGATGTGGCGCTGAGGGATGTGGGCATGGTGGGGTGGGATGGAATTGGACTTGAGGATCTTGGAGGTCTTTTCCAACCTGAATGAGTCTATGATTGGGTGTTGGGCAAAGAGCAGCTTTTCCCAGTGCACAGGGAATGGGAGATCTGTGATATCTTCTCACCCCTCTTGCTGCTGTAGTGGCGTGCTTTAAACTACCATGGGGCATCAGGAGTGCTGGGTGCAGCAGGAGCTTCCTGGTTTGTGTTAGTGTGGACTGTGCTCAGACACTGAGCTTGGTGATGCTCAGATGCCTGCTGGATGGAGCACTGCGTCCTATGTTCCTCTCAGAAAGCCCATAGGATACTCAGAGCACATCTGCCTTCTGGAGATACCCTTTTCTCTTTTTATGACAAAGTGAACCTGAGTTCTCTTGTGCACCTTGGGTAGAAGCTGGATGAGATGAGTCCCAAAAATGAGTTGAGAAGACAGAGGTTGGCATCTGTTTGCAAACTGAAAACTGGAGTGAGCTGAGGCAATGCCAAGCATCTCCCACCCCAGCCACTAGGAACTGTGGTGTTCAGAGCCAGAACTGCACTGTGGATGTCCCAACAGGTGAAGGTGAGAGGTGGATCTGATCCACATCAAAGCAGAATGACAGCAGTCTGAGCTTCACACTTAGCCAGCAACTGTTAAGAAGCAGTTTTGAGAAAGGAACTTTTACAGCAAACCCCAATCATCTCGTGGACCTGCAACCCAAGTCCCAGAGGGAATTAGAGTGTAATCAAGTCTTATTAACACTGATTATTGTTCAGAGCAGCTCTGGTTGCATCTGGGCTCTGGGAGCAGAGTGCCTGGCAGGATGGCCAACCTTCCTTCTGACACTGAATGCATCCCAGGCAGGGGGCACAGGGCAAGGGAACGAGAAGATGAAGAGTGTTGGGGAGCAGCTGCCCTCACTGCGTGGGGGCTGAGGATGTCTGTGTGTGTCTATCCATTGCAGCAGTCTCTCAGCCTCCCTAGGATGAGATAGCACAAGGCAAAGGTTAATGCCTTCGGGATGGACTTTCTCAGGGATTCCCAGATGCTGCGTTTACAGACAGACCCTAATGTGCCTCAAGTTCCACCTTCTGCTTTACAGCTCCACCAACCCAGGGAGCAAAATCTGTCTGAGGCAATTGCAGAGCTGCTGTCACACGTTGCAATGGATGAGTGTAGCAGGATGGGTTTTCCTCGCACAGCTCCTGCAGACACGCTGTCACTCCCTGTAAAGCTCTTGTGGTGCTCAGGAATTAAACCTAGCGGAGATCCTGGCTCAAAGGTGACTCACAGGCACCTCTTCTCCATCGCCTGTGTGAGTGTGGGAGCTCGTGTCAGGGCACCTGCTGCGTGCATTTGTTGCAACTTGTGTTTGGTGTGGTTGGAAATTAATGAGCTGTGCAAAAGAGAAAAGAGAAACTTCAGTCAAATAGTAGTTACAGTGAACTCCAAGGGGAAAACAAAATTAATATTATAGCAGCGTGTCAGCAACCCTAATGAAAGTCAAGTCTGCGAGCTTCTCTTCTATACATGAAGCCAAAAGGTTCGATACCTGCTCTAAAGACCTCAGGTTGGATAGTAGGAAAAGTTTTTTTCCAAAAGAGCAGTGATGCAGGGGCACAGCTGCCCAGGGGGTGGTGGAGTCACCGTCCCTGGAGGTGTTCCAGAGCTCTGGAGACGTGGCGTTGAGGGGTCTGGGCAGTGGGCACAGTGGGGTGGGCTTGGATTGGATTTGGGGATCTCAAAGCCTCAGTGATTTTATGATTTTGTGACTTTCTGTGTTGAATAGAATGCAGGTGTTAGTCCTAAAGTAGGTGCTGGGGAACTGCTGGTAACTGCTTTGTTCCAGTCTTCTTTTTAAGGGTGTTTGCCTGGTTGTTTCTTTGTTTTTGAGTTGATGGGTTGGTTGCTATTCCTGCTGCTTGGGTTTGAAAAGGCAACAGCTTGGCTTTGGTGAGGACAGGCTGTCCAGGGCAATCCACCAGACTTAGGAGCTCAGCAGAGTTCATTTGCTCTGGGAGGAGGGAAGCATCTCCCCAGGAAATGTTCCCTATGCTGAGGTAAGTATGGATTCTGTGTGCTTGCAGCAGCTCCACTGTTGGAGTTGGCAGTGAAATGGCAGCACTGGGAGAGTTTTTCTCCTGCATGTTTATGGGATTTTACGCGACGTGGAGTCTCAGGATGACCATTAATTGAGTTTATGTTTGCTCGGAGCTTCGTTACTAGGTCTGAGGAATGTAGAAGGGGATGTAAGAGTACTCCGTCTTTCACTTTAGAGGAGAGCAAAGGAGTTGAATATAAATCTCTCTATATTACAGCTGGGCAAATAGAGAGTGAGGCCACGCTGCCTTCTGCCATGCTAATCTGTATGGGAACGAAACCAAAACACATCCAACCAGAAGGGACAAGAAGAACAAAACCTCTCCCAGTACTGAGGGCCATGTGTGGCTCCTGGAGCAGGCTCCTTGTGCTGTGATTGCTGGTTCCACCTGTATTTGCTTATCCTGTGCATGGCAAGTATGAGGATGTTGTCCAAGCGAACCCCTCGCTGGGGCTTCCTCCAAGTTTCCTGGGTTTATTAGCACTGATTTGTGCTTGGGGGACTAGTGAGACTCCTGAGTCATCTCCTTAGGCAGGGAGCTATTTATTACAGCGTGTGTGTTACACTCCATGGGAGTGGGTGTCTCTCTTCCGCTTTTGGATCCTGCCCTGACTCTATATAAAGAATTCAGGCTTGAATGAGCAGCAAAACTCTGGCTCTGCTGTTTGGAAGACAGGTGCTGCTAACCTGTGTCCCTGACTGGAGGAGCAAAGAGGTCCTGGTGGTCCTGAACACTGGTAGGAGTTTGCATGGGATATTTGTCCTCCTTGGCATCTCGCAGCTGCTAGAATGGCTTGTAGGGACATGGGGCACTGCATGATGGTGTCCAGGAGTGCTTCTTGCTCTGCAGTGGTTCACAACCAAGTGGGAAGCATGATTTGTAACTCCTTTTTTTACCCCTCAGGTTGATTTGTTGATGCTTTTGGCTTTTTAACGGGTGGTTTATTTTTCCAGTTTAGGAGAGGTATTTCCTAGCAGCTGTAATTCTCTGTTGGTATCAGAGCAAAGACTTGGAAGTGCCACAGGCAAATGTGGATGAGTTCCTCTGAGACTTTGGCAGCACGGGAGCTGCCAGATCACTAGGGACTTTGCTGTGTTGTTTCTCCCGGGGTGGAGAAAGGCCTCGTCTGTGTCCTGGTGGCCTTGCAGAGAGGTGTCTGGATGCCAGACCAGCCTCTCCCCAGCAGCTCTGCAGGGAGCAGCATCCATCTGAGCAAGAGCTGATGGCAGCATTGGACCAGGGCTGGCTTCACACCCCATTAAGCATCACGCTGAGCCACAGAGACCAGTTCTTGTGTTGTCTAACTGAATTGCTGGCACTTCAGGAGGGTTCTGTCTCCGTAGCCGGAGGGACTGATGCATTTAATCTGTATTAGTGCTAAAGAAACTTCGTTAATTGTGACATCATGGTTTGGTCCTGGGGGCTCCTGGTCTGTTTTTGTTTGGTTAGTGGTTGTTTTACAGTTGTGGCATTTTCTATTAAAAAGGAAAAAGTCTTAGAGAGAAAGAGGTTGGGAAATTTTCTGTTGTCTCAGACATGATATGCAGCCATTTAGAATTTGGCACTGATTTTTTTTTTTTTTTTTTTTCCTTGCTTTTCACATTTTCTGCTTTAGAATCTAGATGTTTTTAATGTAATTCTTATTTGGCTGATCCTTTCTTAATATGCCAGCTAATAAGGGGAAAGAAGGATTCCTGCACTGAGCTTTTGTTGCTGCTGTTTTTCCCCTTTTGCAACAGAAATCAGATCTAATATGAAGCCTTCGTGAGCTGAGCTCTGACCACTTGTGGGTGCTGGGAGCATCGTGAGTGATGCTGGGTGGCCCTGGGCTCACTGCAGATCAGTAGTTGTAGCATCTGAGCCAGGAAAGATAACAGCATGCAGGGCTGGGATGTGGTTGTAGGCCAGCAATGGCTTCATAGAATCATTAAGGCTGGAAATGACCTTTAAGATCACTGAGTCCTTGGGGACGTAGGCACTACAAGAGGGTGAAACATGTCCCAGGCTCAGGTTTTTGCTCTGTTCTTTGGAGTGGCCAAACCTGGGAGACTGGCACTGCCTTGGCTCCATCTGTCCTCACGCAGGACCTTGGGTGCCTGGGGAGCATTTCATCCAGTTAGCCATTTTTTGCCACCTTCTTTATGAACCCCTCTGCAGAGTGAAAATAACCCTGAGCCCCAGCTCTCTGCAGAGAAGCTGAAACATGCTGAACCCCCCAAACAAGCCGCATTCCTACCCAACCTTGCTTTTTTGGCCCTTGCTGTGGGAATGGATATTATTAAAAGCACCCGAAGGAAACTCATTGAGCCAATGGGTTGGGAGCCCCACCCTTGGCCAGGAGTGCCCATCTTTCCCACAGCCATGTCTTGGTGTGATGTGGGTCAGAAAGAGCTGGAGTTGAGCCTGAGCCCACACCTGCTGGGGCAGCTCTGTTATTTCGTTTCTGAAAGCGCAGCAGAAATTAAATAAAAGGTAATTAAATCTTTTTTTTTTTCTGCCTGCTTCCTTTCCCTGTTTCTAGGGAAGACTGAAAAAATGTACTAGAGAGGAAGCGAAACTCTGAGCATCCTCTGATGAATGCTGAATATGGCCCCTGTGGGACTGCAGGGAAAGGCCCTGTAATTATGGGGAGCGTCCTGTGAGGCTGGGTTACACAACCAGGACGGAGAGCTGCTCCTGCTCTGTGTTAGCAGCAGGCTGATGAGGCTGCGACTCAAAATACTACCTGGCTGTTATCCATTCATTGCTTTTCATCGTTGCTGGTGTCCTCTATGCGCAGCACAGACCGCTCGCGAGGCTCCGAGCCAAAGCAGCAGGGGAGGAGGATGCAGGACCACAAAAGGGCCATTTGATATTGATGGTGACACAGTTCTCAGATGGCCCCACTGTGTTATGGGGCTGGCTGATGGTCACGCATCAATGCCACCAAGTGAAGGTGAATCGTTCCCAGCTCGGGCAGAAGCAGCATGTCCTAATGGTGGAGTAGTGTACTGCTCACGAGCTGTTGAGTTTAGGGGATAGAGCATTGTAGCAAATGCCTGGAGACGTTGTATGGGGTGACTTGCACCTCTGCATGATGTTGGCTGTGCCCCGGTGTCATGCTGCGGGATGTTGTTCTGCTTTTGAGCTGTTGTGTGATGCTGTTGTTGGCTCTGATCTGTGCAGACTTTGCATGCTGGTGTGCTTTGCTGGGCTCTGTGTTCCTTCAGGAAGATTTATGAGGCTGCAGGCATGGCTGGATTTACATGCGGGCTAAACCTGAGCTGTGTGCTAGGGAGAATCATCCCCATTTGGGAGCCCAAGTGTGGAGGAATTCCACACCATGGACAAGATCCCTGCAGCAGGGCTCAGCACCCTGTGCTGTCACTGTGGCCTCTCCCTCTTCCAGCAGCAGTAATCACTTCCTACACAGACGAGGAATCTTCAGTATCCTTGTTCTGCCAGGCCTTGGCTTTGAATTATTAAATAATGTCTCTGTTATGCATCACCAAGTTTGTTAGAACACAGCTACTTCTCAGAAGAGAAAATAGTTGTTTCCCTACTTTAGGAGTTGACTTCATCTACTTGTGAGACTTGCAATAAATGGAAGAGCATTTTAAGGAAAAGACATCTGGAGAGGCTGAGGTTGGAAGTAGCTGTGTAGAAGCACCATCTTTCCAAAACAATATGCAGTTCTCTGTTCTCTGTCACAAAGTCCCTTTGGTAACTAATCTGTGTCTTCTCTCTCAATCAAAGCCAACTTGTATGGGTTTCTCACTGTTTCTGAGAGCACTGCCTGTGGAATGCTGTCTTTTCCAAGGTCAGATTTTTGTCTGCTCCTTGTAGGAAGTTGGATGGTACCTGCTGCTTTGGAAGAGGCTGGCTTGGAGCTGCAGCAGCCCAGCCCATGTCTCTCTTGTTTGTTTTTCTCTTGCTTGAGCAGCGCTTTGCCCCACTGCTCATACAGCATCCCTGAGCAGCACTGTTTGATTGGACCCAGGCAAGCAATTCCCTGTTATTCCCAAGAAATACATGATGGGAATGAGTTGGAAATGGGGTCCCACTGTTGTCAGGCCAGGGCTGATTCCCTCTCGGCCATTCCTGTGCTGCTCTCTACCTGAGCTGCTGAGCTCCCAGGAGCAGCCATCCAGCACGATGCTGCAGGAGCTGCCTGGGGACCTGCTCGTGCCTAGAGAAGCGAGTTACAGCAGGTTTTCACAAGCCTTTGCCTGCCATTTTAAATGGGAAGGATGTTTCCTTGGCAACGAGATGGATGCTTCCCAGCAGAGCATATGGCTTCTATCGACTTTGATTTACCAGCGTGTTGAAATGGCAGCTAGATAATCCTCTTCAGCTTTAATGTGTCTGTGTCCTGTGTCCCTGTTATTTGGGAGCTTTAAAGACCCTGGGTCAGGTCCTTGCAGCGCTGGACTTGTTTCCAGCATCCTGAGATGGAGCTGGCAGGATCCCCACATCCTGGAGACCTGTGCAAGCAGGGAGCAGCACCTGATCATCACCCCAAGCAGAGAGCTGCAGGGTGGGCAAGAAAACATCCCCTGTTCCTGCTGCCTTCCACCAGCTGAGCTCCTCCTCCTCGGGGAACATCATCTGCAGTCCTCTCTTCCTGTTCTCCTCCCTCCTTTAAATCATTTCGAGATGTTTTCTATCTTTCACCTACACGATCATCTGCCTCTTGCAGCTTGCTATTTATTGTTGTGTTTACTGGTGCTGGGAAATAAGGAGAGTGAACAAATCTCTCATTTGCTGGACTGGGCTCTGTGGGTTTGCTGAGCGCATGCATCCTCCTCCTTGCTGCTGCCCATCAGAGAGGAAGGCTCTCTATGCTTTGGCAAATTGGAAGAAAATTGGCCAACATGGCCAGATATTAGGGGGAGCAGCCAGACAGGGCAATCACATGAGCCTCATAGCCTTAGGAACTGGGATAAAAATAGAGAACTCCTTTCACACGACTGGGTGGTGCTGGGGCTGGTGCAGGGATGTGAGTAGCAGAGAGTGCTGAGCTCAGGGCTCAGGAAGGGTGACCCTAAATGAAATGGAAGCAGATTGCTGGCCTGCAAGCATCTGCGCTGCAGGGATGGGGAAGGGGATGTGGTGCCCTGTTGTTATTGCACTGATGCTGCGTGGTTTGGTGAATCCCTTGAACAAGGGTAGCAATGCAAATCCCCTGGCCTTGTAACACTTAACCAGGAGCATAGAAGACTGAGAAAGTGCCAAAGTGTGGCGTGGTTAAATTTTACAGGAGGCTTCATGTGCTCTGATCCCTCTGCCTCTATCTGCCGGCTGATGGCAGGTGAATTGAGCAGGTGGGGAGATCACCAGCTCTAAGCCATATTGCGCATACTGTGCAAGCCTGTTAATTAAAACTGATGAGCAAGTGAAATTAGCAGTGCTTTGGTAACGCACGTGTTTCCTGCTTTGGCTTTACCCATGAGTCTCTTGCTCCAAGACCCTGCTCTCTTGTCTTTGTTATCAAGGCACAAAGCGAGGACCAGACCTGGGCCACCTGCCCTCAACAGGCTGTGAAATCTCAGCCTATCCTTCGTTGTTGGTGGTCGCGTTGCAAAGGGAGCCCGAGAGCACGGCTCTGTGGCCCCACTTCTGGGAAAGCATAAACCATGGGCTTGGGGTATGGAGAAAGTGAGATGGTAAGGGCTGCACAGGGATGGTGCTGAGGCTCTGAGCTGGTCCCTGCAGCTATGCCTGCAGTTCCCTGTGGGGCTGTGAGGATGCTCAGCTTTGCGGTGCTTTAATTCTTGTGTCTGTAAAAGCAGTGCAAAGGCAGAAACAGGGAAACAAATCTAAGGATGCTCAGAGAAGTGTGGCTTGTCCTTGGTGTGCAGGGAACCTCAGGCTCGAGCTGAATAGCTGATTCTGGGACAGACCTTTGGAAAGCTGGCTACTATTCCTGTCTGCAGCAGGAACCAGCCCTGCACATTTTGAAGACAATCTTCCTATCTGCAATTAGACCGGAGCCTATTTTTGTATATCCCATTCCCTCGAGGAATGTTTAGATGAGATGCAGCATTACATTTTGCAGGGACATCTTGCTTTTAACCCAATTTGAGAGCACAGTTAAGTAAGGTCAAGTGGCTTGCCCAAGTCAGCAAGAGGATTTTTTTGTGCCTTCATGCTCAGATCATGCAGCGTAGCCCTTAGTTTTTAAATTTATTTTAAATTTATTTCCTTTTTTTTTTTTTTTTTTTTTTTTCCTTTGAGGTATTGCCAAAAAGCAGGGCTTTGCTCTTAAGATGCAGAGACAACTTGATCTTTGTATACAGATAAAGGTTAAATTTGGAAGGCTTCTGTGCCTGTGCTTACTACTAATAATTTTTCAGAGGTGGAGAGGAAGCAGAGATTCTTTTTGGGGAATACCCTGTGGGATGAAGCACAGGCAGCGCTCAGATTTCAATCTGAATAATATGGTATTGCATGAGACAGCAACTTTCCCTCGCATTAAGATCAATGAACGTGCACCGAGTAAATGCCTGCACAAGCATTTTAAGAATTACTCCAATGTCTGATGTTTCATCCTCTTAATTTACCTCTGAACGGACAGTAATTGCACCAGGGCCTTGAGGGTTCTGTCCTGTGAACAATTCCTGGAGTTGCATGGCTGTATTTCTCCCTGCCTGGTTTTTGCAGCTGATCTCAGCCCTGCAGTGCAGAGCCCATGGACAGGTGCACTGATGGATGAATGCTCTGGGTTCTCCTCCAGACCTCTGACCGCTCTGAGATTGCAGCACAGTGCGGGGAGAACGTGTAGATAAACATCTCCTAGTGATTCAAGCTGGAGGAGGACAGAAAGGAAGGTTTCAGCTCGATCTTGGTATGCGTTCTTTATCAGCAATGCGGCTTTATTATGAGTTTTAGGTGCCTTGAGTAAGTTAAGTAATTAGAGCCAGGCAAGTCTATAAAACAGGCTGCTGATTGCTGAAATGTTGCCCTTTCTCCTGCTGTAAACATTCAGTTCAGTTCTTGGTTTCTATCGCTGATCTTCTGCAGCTGGCATTTCACAGAATCACATTTGTTCTTTGGGGATTCCATCTGGGAAAGCTCTTATGTGCTCAAGCTCTTCAGTGTACAAGAGCTGTGGAGATGTGCTTAGTGGACGTGGTGGGATGGGTTGTATGGTTGGACTCAGTGATCTTAGTGGTCTTTTCCTGTCTTAATGATGGTATGATTCTATGGTCAATCTTGCTTGTAAATGTGGAGATACATAAAACTTTGTTGCCGCGCAAAATCCCTTTCTTCTCAAATTCCTGCTGTGCATAAGTCAAGGATCTGGGGGGTTGAGGCAGATGAGGCCATTCCTGCTCTTTGCATTACAAACAAGAACATTTGCAGTGTTGTTCATGTGCCTATAAAAACAGAAAATGATGTCCCTTGCAAAGGAAACCTTATTCCCCTCGTTTCCCCAGGCTGTAGCTGTGCAGGCGTATCGGAGAAGATCCTAAAAAACTCAATCTACTCGAGAACACCCATCTCCTATTGTGCCACGCTGCCGTCACACAGCTCTGCTGGAGATACAAGTCACCTTGGGTGATGATTTTTGGCTGAAGCTGAGAGATTTGGAAACCTGGAGTGGGACATTGAGGCTTGTGTTGAGCCTTGTCAATGTGTAGCTGGGCTGTGGAATTCTTTATGTGAAAAACAATGATGGAAGCTCCTGGTTAGGACAGGGACAGCGTGCATCATCATAAGCCCTTGGACAGCCATGGTGTGGTCAGAGTTTTGATTCAGTGGAGATTCAAATTTAGCTATAATTACTCCTGTTCTGAGTGCTAAAAGGCTTTTTACAGTCTGTTTATCCAAGTTTTGGAAACTTGAAAGCCAGCATCTTACAGAGACCACTGCAAATGGATTGCTGGGATTATGGCTGGATTGCCCATAAGCATTTTGGTTTTATTTTAGCACAATTATCAATGCCTTATTTATGTCCCCAAAGTCATTTTCAAGTGTTTTAAGTTATTTTCTATTGTGTGGCTCTCAAATGCCTGGAGTAAAATGCTTCCTCCTTTTCAGCTTTGCTTGTTCTAATTAAGCAAATCGTTAATTCCTTCCCCACTTCCATGGGAAGGCAGTAAAGCAAGGAAAGAGCCCATTGCCTTGTGCCACCTCCTTGCATTACATCCATCCCTGACACATCCTGGTATCCCACTGCTGCTGATCCATTGGAGCTCCATGTAAGTGGGTGTGCAGGTTCCAAGGGGAGTGCCTTTAAGAAGGCAAATGAGATTAATAATCTGAAAAGATTCATAAGGATTCTGTTATTTACTTTTAGCAAACAGAGAGAGAGGAAAAAAATACCTTTCGCATTTCAAGTCATTTTATTTCATTATTTGCTTGCTTATTTGTTTATTGGAGTGGGAGCTCACTCATTTCTTCATATTAGCAGTAGAAGTACTGCTAATATGAAATGCAGTGGAGACGAAATCTGGATAAGGAAGTTTCGTGCCAACGTTAATAATCTAGGATAAGAAGCTTGCCATGGGTGTTTAAAGTTGACATAACCTTTCTTTGCTGAGAGAGTGGATGAGGTGCTGGAACAGGCTGCCCACGGAGGCTGTGGATGCCCCTGGAGGTGTTCAAGGCCAGGTCGGATGGAGTCCTGGGCAGCCTGGTGTGGTATTAGATATAGAGGTTGGTGGCCGTGCCTGAGATGGGGGATTTGGAGCTTCGTAATCCTTGAGATCCCTTCCAAGCCATTCTATGAACCTTTGGACAGAAAGGCGAACTTTGGAGGACTTTGGGTTTTTCAGCTGTTTGCAGAAGTCAGATTTGCACAGCTGAGTCTTGGCTGCGCACAGAGGTGGAAGCAACTCAAGAAATGTCTGTCCTCAGCAGGCTGCTGCCAGCTGTGTCCCTGCTGTCACCCATGGAAGGGATGGAGATGCAGCAGCACTCGCTGTCCTTTGCATCCTGGCCCAGTCTGGGGAGGTTGTTGCTAGCTCTGCTGTGTGGGGCCCAGCTCCTGTCTGTCTTGGGGGAGGATATTGTCTTCTGCCCAGCTGTAAGCAGAATTGGCATCTTTAATGTAAAAATCATTAGAAGGGACATAATTAACGTTCCTTATTGCACATTAACATTACCCAGAGTCAGGCTGCAGACATAATTTGCTTTGATTAGATATGTAGCTTTAAAAATTAGATTCATCCCAACCTCTATGCCGTTTATTGGCCTGTTTCCCTTTCCCTTGCTATCCATTATGAGCTGGAGCCCTGTCCTGCACTGTCTGGATGGATTAGATGTAATGAAAGCAGAGTCAACTTCCCACTGCCTGCCCTCCATGGGAGGTCAGAGGGTGCTCTCCACCTCAGCACAGATATGGCTCACCTTTCTCCTTCCATCCCATGCAAAGAGGGAATGCAGAGCCTTTGGAGCTTTCCAGGAGCAAACCCCAACTCCATGAATCCAGTGGAAAAAATGTTTCATTCTTGAAATCTACTTTTCAGCCTCTCGGAGGTTTGGGAACCTTGGAGTTGAGCAGAGTAGCCATGCATCACCATGGAGCTATTTTGCTGTGCTTGTACCCACATCCTATGGTGGCAAGACCATTTCTCACTTGCTGGCTGAGCTCCTGTGGGGGAACAGAGCAGAGGGATGGGAGCTGCTACCCTATTGGGTTTTGCTTATGGAGCAGCCCTGGTTACCCTGCACAGCCACAGCTTGCACAGGGCACAAGGAAGATGTTCAACAGCAGGCATGTTGGACCACATCTGTACAAAGAACCTTATCTATTGGGTAGTGCTTTCAGCTCTTGTTGAAATGATAGAGCAATGTCTTTTCCTTCCTTTTTTTTTTTCTTTTTTTTCCTGCCCTATCAATACATTTCTAATGACAGAGGTAACATGCAGGACTCCTCTTTCTCCTGGCATTCATTCCCAGCAGGACTCATTGTTTCAGCATGTCTTTGTTCTGGATCCATTTGAAGTATCCACCTTAGTAAACAAGGTATGCATGTCTGCTCTGATGTCAGCACTTTGCTTTCTGCACCTGTCAGCATTTTATTGTGACATTCAGTCCCAGAAACACAACCCACGCCCTATTTCTTCAATCAGAACATGTAGGATTTTCTTTTCCCCCCATCCTTTCCCACGATCTATTTTTCCCCCTCTTCTCTTTCTTCTTTCATCGATTATTCATTTGTTTCTCACTCTGATGTGGGAGTGTGCACCAAAATCTGGGCCACCCCAGGAGCGGGACTGCCTGACCCATTTGCAGCTCCCTCTCACTGCACAGCCTGCAAGAACCATGTTGGGTGAGAGTGATGATGAGTGGGATTGCAAGGGGCAATTCCTTGCTTTTTGGGGTTGTTGCAGGTTCCTGAGTACCAGAAAGGGAGAAATGAGGAGATTGTCCTGAGCTGTTCTGTGCTGAATGGGACTTGCTGCTGGCAAAGCTCAGCCCTTGTGGAGTGGCTCTGAAGGTCCCTTCCTTCCAGCAGACTCAGCACTGCCTGTGGTCAGAATAAATAAACTGCCAATTCCCCCTCTCTACCTGAGCACTGTGATGTTAATGGCCCTTGAGAAGCCGCAGGCACAGCCCTGCAGTGCCTCTCTTTACACAGCACCAAGCAGCTGCACCCGGCAGCCCGACCGTGCCTTATAAATATTTGAAAGTCAGTTTGTAGGAATGTGAGACAAAGCCAGACGGATGAATTATTTAATGCTTTGAAAGAACGCAGCTTTTAGTTCCTCCCCGTGCTGGCCTACTTCATTGTTTCAGTAAATTGATCTGCAGCAAATTAATTTCCCTTCTTTTCTTTGAGTAAGCAGCGGGCATGGCAGGTTGGTGGGGATTGCTCCGGCCACAAGCAGGTGCCAGGACACCTCCACGGCTGCAGAGCTGGCATCAAATGTCAGCAGAGAGTGGAGCTGCTGCCACCCATCAGTGCCTTTGGATGGGCATTGGTGCACCCAGTGCTCATGTGGAGAGGACTCTTGGCAGGGGCAGCCTCCGTGTGCGTTTTATCACAGAACTGTAGAATATCCAAGTTGGAAGGGACCTATAGGGATCATTGTGTTCACCTCCTGGCTTCACACAGCACCACCCAAAACCCAAATCCCTTCTCTGTTAAATCCCCATCTTGGTAATGTGTGGACAAGGATGCTGGGAAGGCAGCTGGTGGAATTGAATCTGAAGAGTTGCCAAGTTTTCCTGTATGAGGATGTAGCAATGGAGTGTTTCCATGTTTGTTGGAGCTGACATAACGTCGAAGGGATCTCAGAGGCTATCGCAGCCACGTGCTGGAAATGGAGGTGTCTTGGCCAAACTGATACTGGGTCCTTCCGCACCCAACCCTTCCTGTTCATAGAATCAGGGATCCAGGTTCCCTTTTGCTGGTTGGTTCTCCTCCAATGTTAAATGTGAGCCCTGCGACTGATCAGCAGAGTGATCCCGAGTGTGATTGCATGGGCCTGGTGGCCTCGTTGCTGTCACTTCTTATCTCCTCATCACCAGTTAGAGGTATCCTTGTAAAGGGACAGTGTTAAAGACACAGCATGGTGAATGCTCCTGTGTGTAAATGTCAAACCGTGTGACCGAGTGTGAAAAGTTCTTGCTCTGAAGACTGATGTTCTGTCCCTCTGTATTTTTTTATTTTTTGTGTTCTATAGTTTTCTACTTGTTTTCTCCTGCCTGGTGCTGTCTGTCTTCTCAACCATCGATGAGTATCAGAACAGCTCTGAAGGGGCCCTTTATATTCTGGTGAGTTGGGATTTGCAAACGAAGTGAGCAGTATCACATCAAAATAAAGTTTAAAATGCACAAGAAAAACACCTACCCCTAAGACTGGGGATATTTAACTCAGGCAAGAGTTAGTGTCTGTTGGAACCCACAATAAGGAAAGGAGAAATCTGTATCAGGGCACTCAGGAGTAATCTGAGCACAATATTTGCTCTGATGTAATATTTTAAAACCTCTTTCCTGAACTTTTTCTGTTGTTTTTGCTTTGTTCCTCTTTCTCATCCCCTGCCCAGGAAAGGGAAAACCCAGCAGCAAAGGTCTGAGCATCACTCAAAAATAGGGCTTTCTATCACATGGTCCTGTGGGGCACTTCTGCATTGCATAGGAGAGCAGGGTTTAGGCTGTTGGACTGGATCTCTAATTCTGGAGCACGCTCACCACGTTTCCTTCTAGGCTGATGGCATGTTGTCTCCCCCAGGAAATTGTCACCATCGTGGTGTTTGGGGTGGAGTATTTTGTGCGGATCTGGGCAGCTGGCTGCTGCTGTCGGTACCGGGGCTGGAGAGGAAGGTTGAAATTTGCCCGCAAGCCTTTCTGTGTCATCGGTAAGACCTGCCTCCTGCATGGGGTTTCCCAACCTAAGATGGCTATTGAAGAGCTTGCTTGCACTGTGCTGCAATTTCTTGCTTGCAGTTTGGGGATTGTTACTCACCTAGAGAAGAGAAGGGAGGAGCTGAGGTCCCTGCCCAACCTCTCCATCAGTTTGTTCACTCCGTGTCTCATTTTGCCCTCCTGGGTGCTGAGGAGCTGCATCACAAGGGGATTGTGAGACTTAATTCCTGCTTGTAAAGCACTCGGTTCTCCTGTTGTGCAAGGGGCCATCCGAGCACAGTGGGTGCTTTGTTTGGGGTCAGGAGTGACAGGTGAGCCATGCCATGCCCCATGGAGCCTGCTTTCACGTGTCCAGCAAGTAGCAAGAGTCACACATGGGATTTTCATTTATTGCACAGAAAATCATTCATAAAAATTGCATAGCAAAAGAAAGAGGGAGGGTTTCAGGATCCTGCCCCATTCCTGAAGGTGCTCAAGGCCACGTCAAATGGGGCCTTGGACAACCTAACCTACTACCTGATTTGATGGCTGGCAACCCTATCCACGGCAGGGGGCTGGAACTAGATGGTCTTTGAGTTCTCTTTCTACCCAAGCCAACCTGTGCTTCTGTGATTCTCGGGTTTGGGGTTTATAGCATATGACTTCTTTTCTTGGACTCCTGCTCTTCCCTCGAGCACCCTGGGGTTGTTATGGTGTTTATTGTTAGTGTTTAGTGGTGTTTAGACAGGGCAGCTCACACCTCTAGGCAGCATGGTGTCACAGCAGCTAAAAAAGTCCTTGCCTTGCCTAGGAAGGACTTAGCCCAGCCTAGCCCTGGATCAGAATGCAGTCAAGTGACATTGAACACGTTTTCTTGGGAATGATGAGTGTGGAGAAGAAAACCAAAATGTTTCCATCAGGTGTCTAGCTGTTCCTTTTGTCCAGTTAAGTCTTCTGCTGTATCCCTCTGGTAGCAGGTATTACGGTAGCACTTCCACACACATCCTTCTGCTGCCAGTGGCGGTGGGAGTGCCATCCCCTTTGGTGGTGCTCCAGCAGCACGTCTCCAGCTTTCAATGCCCTTTGTTCACGCAGACATCATGGTGCTGATCGCGTCCATTGCTGTGCTGGCAGCGGGC
Source organism: Tympanuchus pallidicinctus (assembly GCF_026119805.1). Lineage (NCBI taxonomy): Eukaryota > Metazoa > Chordata > Aves > Galliformes > Phasianidae > Tympanuchus > Tympanuchus pallidicinctus. The sequence continues at coordinate 4,944,937 of NW_026294722.1, forward strand.
TCCCAGGGCAACGTCTTTGCCACCTCAGCGCTCAGGAGCTTGCGCTTCCTGCAGATCCTGCGCATGATCCGCATGGACCGGCGGGGTGGCACCTGGAAGCTGTTGGGCTCCGTGGTTTACGCGCACAGCAAGGTGAGTGAGCCCCAGCAGGGACGTGGAGCCCCTCTTTTCATTGCCTAGGTTTGGTTCCCCACCCAAAACATCTTCCAGGCTTGGGAGGATGGAGAGGGCACTCACTAGGTGGTGATGTGCGGAATGCAAGGTCCTGTGGAGCCCTCCAGCCAGCAGAACAGAAATGGGAGGGATGTTGGGATGTTTGCAGGGAATGCCTTGAACACGGTGACCACCTGCAAACTGAGCTCATTTCATGGAGTTAGCAATTAGCCAGCAGATTTGGGGGCTCGTGTTTCAGTTTTAACTTATGCGTGGGCTGGAGAAGTAATTATATTTTCATTTCTGTTCCACATCTTTAAATACTGGAGCTGCTCCCTTTCCACTTGCTGAGGTGTTTCAGACGATGTGCTCTGCAGGGTGGGGGGTCATCCTGCGAGTGCTGCAGGGCACCACTAGCACTTGGGCCCATCTCAGATGTCCCTTCTCTGCACTACATTGAAAATCAGCACTTCTGATCTCTAGCCGAAACCCAAAGCCTAAACATGCAGAGATGCAGAGCAAGTTCAGCTCTGAGGCCAACCGCAAGCAAGCAGCTCAGCTTTCGGAGATGCACACCAGGATTGCATTTATTCTATTCTGTCCCTTAATGATCTTGCAGGAGCTGATTACTGCCTGGTATATTGGCTTCCTCTGCCTCATCCTGGCCTCTTTCCTGGTATACTTGGCCGAGAAAGGAGAAAATGAGCACTTTGATACATACGCAGATGCACTCTGGTGGGGTCTGGTAAGTAATTTTTGTAGAGCAGCTGCTGGTTATTAAAATAAAATGTCCATTAACCCCCCATCTTCTATCACTTATTGAGGAATCAGCTTACAGACTGCTTAGTTAACATTTTTATTAAATGGCTTCAGGCTATTCCATTTAGCTAGATTTCTTAAATAAGGCTTGTAGGAGATGCGATGGGATCGCATTTGTTGAGCTACCTGGGGCAGCACAGCAAGAGAAGATCAGCAGTTGGACTTGGCTCCATTGTGGCAGATCTAATAAAAGCCTCGTGGTCATCACTGTGATAAGTATTGCCACCTTTCCATCATTTATCAGCATATTTGAGCTGTTAAATGCACCAGACTATGTTTCATGCAATTAATGCATTCTAAGTACCAGGAAAACTTCAGTGCTGAAAGCAAATCTTTGCTGACAAAAGAGAAAGGGCAGTACTTTCAGTTTGCTCCGTGTGTGCGTGGGAATTATTGGATTAGTTGATTAACAAAGGGAGAATTAATGATGTTCTAATCTCCTTGCATTATTGTTCTTCTGCTCTGGCACTGCAGCGCTGGTTTGGCCTTGGTTACAAAGCATGTAATGAAAATCCCAGATCTGATCAAATCCCAATAACAGGCTTGGGGAGGAATAGGCTGATCAAGCAGCTCCTCTTCTTCAGTAAAGGGAATGAGACGCTGCTAAGGCAGTGAATTGCTTTTCAAGCCCCTTGGTTATGACAGCAAATAAAAACAAAGCCCAATTTGACATAACTAGGAAATAAACAAAGGGGGAAAGCCGACGGCCCAGATCAGAGCTCAGCATGAGGAAAGCCATGGGCAGAGCTGTCCCTTCCCGGGCTGGAGAGCTGCGTGCAGAGCATCCCACCTCATTCCCCATTTCAGGAGGTGTTGGAGCACCACGTGGTGTTGCTCCTGTCCATCTGACAGTGACATTTCAGCCTCATTAAAACGAGCAGATTTTGTCATTGTCCGGCTCACACGTCCAGTGCAGACATGCTAAGAAATGAGCAGAACAAATCAGCTGTCGGTTTCAGGAGCTTGTATCCTGATTTCATCTCAGTGGCTCCAAATCCTTGCAGTTGTCTCCATAGATTGTAAAAAATTGTAACCCAACTTTGCGGTGATTAAGGAGTGAGTGTTGCTTCAGCTCAGTATTTCAGCACAGAATAGCCATGTAGATGCATTTTACTAAATGCTTTGTCAAAATGGCAGCTAATTGATAAGGCTTTTAGTGGGTGCTATTAAACGGTGCTTTGGGATTGGGCTTCCATTTGATTAAAACAGTTTTGCTCCAGGCTGAAGGCGTTAGGTTTCCGACAGCATGTCAGTTCCATCAGGATTCCACCACCCTTGGAGACAGCTCTGTCCTTGGGGCTGAGGGTGAGGGACCTTGGGTCCTTTGGGCAGAAGTCTCCATAAGGACGTCCCATCGTGCCGGTCCTCCCTGTCCTGTGTGTCTCAGGCTCTCCAAACTTTTTCTCAATTCTTGATGGAGGGCCCAGCATTCTCCATTTGTGAGGTTCTTGGACAGAAGCAGGAAAAATCACCTTTTGCTGCAGTTTGAAGCTCAATGATTATTTGTTTCCAGCAGATCTCTCAGCTCCTTCCCCAAAACACACAGAACAGCTTGCCAGCCTCTCTTGGTACATTACATTAATTCTGAGGAGGGGAAAAATGCCTCTAAATTAGGTTGTACAAAGCAGCCTGTTGGGCTAATGTGCAGTTTTTAAGTAGGAGGGGAGACTGGCTAATAAGCACTGCTGGGAAAATGGGCAATAAACAGCATCAGATCCTTATGAGTGCAAATAACCTTGATTTCTTTTGAGATGTGCTGAAGGCAGGATGGCCCCCGAGCTTGTCTGCTCCCCACCATCTGCTCAGGGAATTTTGGTGGCATTGCTTTTATGTTATTATTATTTTAGTATTTTGTTTCAGTACTTATTAAAAAATGATGAAGAGCAGTTTTTACATGGGGAGATAGTGTTAGGACAAGGTGTGGGTGGATGGTTTTAAACTAGAATAGAGGAGATTTGGATCAAATGGCAACAGAAAATAAAATTCTTTACTCAGAGTGTGGTGTGGCTCTGGCACTGCTGCCCAGAGCTGTGGGGGCCCCATCCCTGGAGGTGCCCATGGCCATGAATGGGCCCTGTGCAGCCTGGTCTATGGGAGGTGTGCCTGTCCATGATAGTGGTCGGAGCTGAAAAGGCTTTAAGGTCTCTTCCAACCCAAGCTATGTGATTTCCAGTAGAAAGCAGTGTGACTGAGGGTTGGGGTTCTCCTCTTGCAGATCACCCTGACCACCATTGGCTATGGGGACAAGTACCCACAGACTTGGAATGGGCGACTGCTGGCTGCAACCTTCACACTCATCGGTGTTTCCTTCTTCGCTCTCCCTGCCGTGAGTGTGGGCAGTGGGGGGGGCTGAGTTATTACCTGTTTACCACCAACCTGTGGCTTCACGTGCCTGAAGAACTCCTGGCTTCAACTGTTTGGCTGCTTCTGAGTCAAAAAAAAAAAAAAAGAAGAAAAAAAAAAAGTGTCCACTCTGTGTGGACAGCCATGGTGCATATGAGCAAACAGGATGGAAAACGTGGATGTAGTTATTCACAAATGAGATGGAAAATGTTTATTGAAGTGAAACCATATTCCTGCTGCTGTTCCTAGGGGTGGCTGTGCCATTTCAGTAAATCACCTTGCTCCCTATTGCAGTATTGCACGGATCTGATTTTCCCTCATAGGGGTGATTTGCTGCATGCTTGTATGATATGGATGTTTCCTGTTTTGTCAGCTGCTTTTACCAAAGCGGCGAGCACCAACAGAGCCCACATTTGGGGCTGCCTTGGTTGAGGGCTCTTTGCTCCTTTCCTGGTGCATTTGAAGCAAAAATGAGATAGAACAAAGCTGTGGAACAAAAGCTGGCTGCAACCTCTCAAAGCTTGTCTAACACCTGCTAACTGCACAATTTCATTCTTTTCCCCAGGGCATTTTAGGTTCAGGGTTTGCTCTGAAGGTTCAGGAGCAGCATCGGCAAAAACACTTCGAGAAGAGACGCAACCCAGCAGCAGGCCTGATTCAGGTTAGGAGCTGGGAGCCTCAGGGCTGCATCCTCCTGATGTTGAGGTCTAAATGGACTTCTAGGAGCAGGGCAGGAGAAAAACGGTGCTGCATGTCTGAAGTGTGAGACAGCAGCTGGTGGCCGGGCTTGTCTGAGAACAAATGCCAGGAAGGCAGCCATAGGGATGCAGCATATGCGAAAGGCAGTCTGGGGGAGAAAAAGAATGAAACTCAGCCCAGCACAGTGAGACAAATACACTGGGACAGTCTGTTTCACCAATTATATTTTTTTTTTTTCCGAAGAGAATATTTATACTGATACCAATTTACAATTGGGAGCACTTTCTTCATGCTAACAGATGTCTGCACAGAAGGCTGGCCTTGGCAGATAGCTTGAAGAGTGGTTTTACACTCCTCTGCTCCCTTCTCTCCAAATTTTGTGGCTCCCCAATGCACAGCAGTAGTGCTCCTGACAGCGAGTGCCTGGTACCTGCAGCATCTTTTAGCTATGCTCAGTGGCATCATGGTAGTACCCCCAGTGTGTCATGTGCCAAATGGATCATCGGCACTATGGTCACACCCCAAATGTATCACATGCTAAATGGATTGGTGGCATCGTGGTAGCACCCTAAATGTGTCACATGTCAAGTAAATCATTGGCACTGTGGTCGCACCCCAGATGTGTCACGTGCCAAATAGGTTGGTGGCATCATGGTAGCATCCCAGATCTGTCACATATCAAAGAGAAGGCAAAATGTCAGACCCACAGATAGCAGAGAATTGGTGTTGGTAGAAGTTTATGAAACTCAGCCTGTACCTCCATTCCATCCTGTCTCCTCCCAGGCTGCATGGAGGTTCTATGCTACCAACCTGTCCCGCACAGACCTGCACTCTACGTGGCAGTACTACGAGCGCACCGTCACCGTCCCCATGTACAGGTACTTCCTCCTTGTGCTGCCTGCCTCGTGGTGCAATGTTTCCATGTTTGTTACCTGGATGTAGAGTTTTATTATTCATTTAAGTTGCTATTCATTTGAACTTTTTATTTATTTAAGTTCAGAAAAAAAAAAGAAAAAAAAAGATTTCCACATCTCTTAAAAGCCAGAATATGTCTTTTCTTTCAAGGTTTATTTGTTTTTGTTTTTTTTTGGCTGTGTTTCATTTTGTGTTTCTTTTGGCCTCAATTTTAATTTCCCTGTTATTTTTTTTTTTTCTTTTCATCTCTGTGTGTATGTACGTGCTCTTCTTTTCACTTTTATTTCTCCAAGCCCGGGGTAGTTGCGTTGTGTTGTGACAGTGCCGTGCCCAGGTGTGAAGACTCCAAGCTGCCCCGGACCTAGGTAAATGCTGCCTTGCCCTGCGTGCAGCAATTCGTGCTGCTCCACCAGGCTCTAATGGTCCTTCTGCCTTTCAGCACTCTTCTGTCCCTCTGGGCTGCCCTGGTGCCGTCCCCAGGTGCATTTGGCCTTGGTTCAATTTCCTTTTCCTCTTTCCTTTTCTCCTTTTTTCCTTGCCCGTCCCTTTTCCTGCCTGGGCAGTGCTGTGCATTCCTCTCTGGCGTGTTTTGAAACTGCCCAGATCTTTCTGGATGGTGTTGGTTGGATATTCCTGCAGCTTTGTGAGGTTTTTTTGGGGGGCACGATGTGGCGGGCTGCTTGTGCTCCCAGTCCTTATGGTGCAGAGCTGTTGTCCAGCTCTGGGTTGTGCCCGTGCTGATGCAAAATCCCTCTGTGTTACTGGTGCCTTTTAGCCATTCAAATGCATTTCCTAGGGCAAGCATTAGTCCATGTTTGAAGTGTTAGCCAGCCTGTTAATCCATTTTAGAAGCCTGTTGGAATTCACATTGTCATGGTCAGTAAGTTGTCCTTGGATTCGTTCCCAGTGTGTGCCTGATTGGTTGTTTGTTCCCTAAAGGTATTTATGAACTGACATCAAGATTTTGCTTTAAGAAAAAAACAAAACAGCAACAACTCAATGAAACAGAACCAAACTGTTTCCCAATAGCATTAAAACCCACTCATCCAACTCTCCCTGTCCCACCTCTGCGTTGGTTGGGACCAGCTGCTGAGGGGAGCAGGACCTGGCCCAAAGCCCTCTGCAGAGCACACAATGCCAGCATTGGCTTCAGTGGGCTTGGTCATGGTTATACTGCTCTTGAAAATCCCAAACTTAGCATGCAGCCAGACATACAGGGGCACCCTTTGGCACGAGGATAAGAGCATCCAGTACTTCCTTGGGCATGGGGCTCTGTTCTCTCAGCTTCACCCTAAAACTCCAATTGCTATCTGTGCACAGGTAACCTGATCATCACCAGAGAGGTGAGCCCTGATGGCTTCAGCTCTTTGTTTGTTTTTTACCAAGCAAGTGGTGAACTTTTTGAGTCTGGTTTGAATGTGTTGAACTGAAATCATTCAGAATACTTGTCCCCTAATTTAAAAAGGGGATAACTGTATGTTCTGGCTGCCGCTTCCATCTCTCACTTTGCCCATCTACCCTTCCTACCCACTTCTCCAAGCCAGCTGGCATGCACCAACAGCTGCACCCTGAGCCCAATGCCATGGTGTTGGTTGCTGCGTGCAGCTTAGCTGCAGGCTGTGGTTGGGAACTGGGTAGGGGGACACAGCATCCCCTCTGCCAGAGGTGAGCTGCAGTCACTGCTGCCTTAGCACCTTTTCTGCTCAACATTGGGCTGCTTGTTCCTCCTAGCAGGAGCCCCATGACTTGAGCTTACGTCTCTTCCCAAGGCACCTTTGAAAAGAGGAGCTGTTTGGTGGGGAAAATTGGTAGCCATGACTTGGAGGAGCATGCGTGTGCCCAGAGCATCACTCAGAGCACTGCAGGAGAGCTGGTTTCTCTCTGCTGGGGAAAATAGGGTGGACTCTGAGAGCATCTCAGCTTGGTTGTTGAGATTCAAAATGTGGTAAAGCAAATCTGCAATATACATCTGGCTCCTATATATAAAAACAAAACCAATATTGAAAAAAAAAAACAACCACAACAACAACCAAAACCAAACAACAACAAGACCCCCAAAATTACTCTATAATCACTCAAGAGAACAGGATGTTGTTTTCAGCTATGTTCATATATTTGCACTCCAAAATAGTTACTGAAATGTCACGTTTCAGTAAACATTGGAGCTCCTTAGAGCCATCCTCCTGGTCCAAGGAGCCCCTGGCTGGTTGCACTGAGGGCTGAGGATTCCTCCCTGAAGATCTCTCGGAGTCCCCCTGCATTTTCCTTGCCCCGTGGTGCCCGTTTGCTTTGGGAGCGAGGTGCCAGCAGCCTGTCTCATGGGTGGCAGTGATGTGAGGAGCAGGGAGCGAGTTCAGCCTGCACTGATGCTCACCCACAGCCTGGTCCCAGCTCACCTGCTCCCAGAGTGCACTTGGTTCATGTGCTAATTTTCTTTGTTCTGTTTCTTTTCTCCCTCCCTCCATTTTTTTTTCCTTTCTCTTATCCCTTTGGTTTTCTTTGGTGAAAACTCTTGAAAAGCACGCAAACGCAAACGTACGGTGCCTCCAGGTATGACATGCATGTGACTCTGAACCGTGTGTCATGTCACTCCTTGTTCTTCGTTTGGGACTGTAATATACAGAGCCTTTAACAAAAAAACAAACAAACAGAAAGCTCTGAAAGTCAGGTGGTTTTTTTCTTTTTTTCAAAAGAATGAGTGAAACCCCAAACCAGACCGTCCATCCTGCTGCCTGCTGACTAACTCCATGTGCCTCCATACGTGTTTTAGCTATTGGTTTGTACAAGTGTTGGGAAACTGTGCCAAAATGATGATTTAAGGAAGGAGAATGGGAGAGTGCTTGATAAGCTCGCTTTATTAACGATGATTTCTTGATGGTCTTAACAACCTCCTCCAAATCATACAACTCTTAACAAGAATACCTCCCCATTCATGTTTCCATTTCTCCTCTCCCATCACTCATGTTTGTTGCCCTTTCCCCAGCCCTCTTTTCCCATCCATCAGTGTTATCTCAGTGTTGTAGGAGCTGTGCACCCTGGGTATCTCTGAGTCTGCTGCCCTTGCTGGTGTGAGTGGTGTTGGTGGCACCACGGGACACATTGGTGGTAGTGCAGAATAAAATTGCAGCAGTGGCTGTGCCTGTTTTTCCAAGGAGAATGAGATATCAAATGTAGTGTGCTAAGCCAAAGTGATTGTTCACGATTTCCCTCAGTAATTCAGTGTGATGCTTGGAAAAGGAGTGTCCCATCTCAGCAGGGGAATTACGTTTTGGTTATTTTGCCTTCTGTAACTGACCTGGAGCCAAGCAGTTATTAGTCCCAGTTGTTCCTTCTGAGAGCTGACCTTTCAATCCAATCAAACAGACGTGTATGTGGCTGGGGTGAGATTTATTACAAACAATATTATCTCAGATTCTGCAGAAGAGAGCAGGTTTTCAGATGATAGGCATATTTTATATGAGGTGGGTACCTGAAGGTGCAGTAAAGGCAGTATTTGAAGATGTGGAATTAATGGCTTACGTTTGGAGACTGTGGGCCAAGCTCAGTTCTTAGAGCAGTTTAAATCCTCACTAGGTGCATTAACGCAGATGTGATTTAGTGCCTGATTTGCAAACCTGGTTCCAGTTTTCACGGGTGCGAGTTTTGCTGCCTTACTCAATCACACTTATTACTTTGTGTGGTTTATTTACAGCAAATAGCATCCATGATTGAAAGTGTGTGATTGAGTGCACATCGAGTGCTGTCTGGGACAGCAGCCTGCTTTAAGGACTGGGCATTTTTCTACTGCTGGAAGTGAAATAAGAATGCTTCCACTCCAGCTCTTATCATAACATATTTCATAAGTCTCATAAGTATTCCCTGTTATGGAGGAATGATTTAAACTGGAGACAAAGTCATGGTGAGTGTGATAAGCTCCTTGTAGAACTCCAGCACAGCATGGAGACTCGTTTTAGTCCTCATCACGGTATCCATCTTCTCATCACCCCCTCCCTCATTGCTCATACTGGGGCTGTTCAAACAAATCATCACCATCTGTGTGTGTTGTGTGTGTGTGTGTGCTCCTGTGCTCTGTTGTGTGCTGCTGCCCTCCCTCCTCATGTTGTGGGGTCTCGGTGATGTCCTGGCTGGAGGCATGGTGTCCCCACTGTCCCCAAATGCTTGATCGTTGTCTGTGCTACCAGGAAAAGCAATTGTACCTTCTCTTTGGCTTGAGGAATGGAGTCAGTGCGGTGTTTTTATGTGTGGTCCTAAGAGGTGATGGGTTGCAGTTGGGTGTTCCAGTGGTGGTATGAGCTGTGTGTGCTCCTGGAGCATGCAGACCTCACCCAGCTCCCCTTCACCAAAACATGCTTCCTTGCTGACCAAGTGGCACGAGGACCTGGAGGAGAGAGAGAAAAATACACAGAGCCCTGAGGCAGCAGGCTTCCCTTTGAGGTTGTGGTGAAGTGATGCAATGCAGAGCAGTTACGCTGCTTTTGTAAGGGCAGGTTAGGCTGAGCAGTCACTATGGATCACGTTTGGGGTCTATATGGGTCTGAGTTGGTGCCCATTTTTATTAATCGTCTTTTCAGCACAACATTCTTTTCTTCACCACGTGTGCACTGTGCCCACACCTACTGCTGCAGCAGTGAGTCTCTGTGTTGCTTATGTCATCAGCTCTGCATGGAAGCATCTCTGCTGACCAACAACATTGTCACATTCTGCACAGTGCAGACCTCAGGTTGTGGGCTAATGCAAGGGGAAGGGTCCCCCTGAGACCCTGAATCCCTCCATGTAGTGAACTGGGATCCTGAATCTTTCTATTTAGCGAACAGGGACCTCAAATCCTTCTATTTGATGAGCTCATGAAGTCTTCAGCTCTGTGACTTGCATCAGAGCCATGCATTTGTGATCCTGGCTTGAGAAATTGGGTTCGTTATCCTGTGGAGCTCTTTGAAGCAGAGAACTCCATAAAGGAGGGGGAGTTGGACTCGATGGTCCTCATAGCTTCCTTCCAACTTGGGATGTTCCATGATTCTAAAGAAGAATAGTTGTGCACTCAGCATTAAGTGCTGAATACACTTTTTATTTAGCAGTACACTTTGTGCTTGATTTTAATGCACCTCCTTCTCCCGTCTTGGCATCAGTCTGCAAATATTGTGGTGGGTTTGCACAGAGGTGTCAGCCCAGCACTTGCACACTGCTCCAGTGCACAAAGGTCAGCCTCTTCCTGACACCTCAAATGAGGAGGATCATTAATTCACCTACTCAGGGCATGCTTGCCTCTGGGTGGAAGTGTGCAGAGCTGCACTGCGGAGGAGAGCCACATTTTTCAGCCCTGTTTTTACTCTTTCCTTCATCTTTAAGATTGGAACATTTTTTTTGATTGCCTCAGTTTTCTGAACGCTGAATCTGTTCTGCTGATCAGTCATGTTTTTGAGCGTGGGATTTGTGCGTGCAGAGGAAAGGCTTTTCCAGGTGTTGTTTTTTATTCCTATTAGAGGAAAACTGTGAGCCTGTTGGTCTCTTAATGGCTTAAAATTTGTCACAGCCATATTCCTTCCCCTTTCCTTCCAGTCCTCAGCTGTAGGTTGGGGGAGTTTGAGCAGATTCTGCTTCCATCAAAGCCCCTGTGGCTCCTTTCCCAGTATGAATGAACAGACCCCTCCTGGGAGCTGTGCTTTTTTGGGCTGTAGCCCTATCCTTGTTGAAAGCAAGGTTATTGAAAGCTGCTGAGTTTGCTTTGCACCCTATAGCACAGCCATGACATGTAGCCCTACAGCAGCATGTGCTGGTAGCCCAGAACAGAGCTTGCAGCAAGTCATAGGGTGAGCCTGAGAAAGAAAGGAAAGCCCTGGTTCTTTCCTGATCCAGAAAGCCATCATACAGGGCTATGGCTCTACTGGGGGCAAAATCATCTGCAGGCAGTAGAGAACATGGGGATCTCCACCCAGTAGCGCTCTGCCTTTCCTGGATCACTGCCTCCCGTTCCCCACAGGCTGCTCTCTGCATACATCTCACACATCCTGAGAGCAGCGGGGTTGAGTTTTCCCATCTGCCTCCAGCACAGGAGCATCTCTTCACCTGACATCCAGCAAAGCTGCCACAGCACCCCCATGCTGCCCAGAAATGCTGCCAGGCTCTGATGGTCAGGAGTGCGGGGAAGCGGACAATTTCTCTCTCTCTTGCTGTCCCAGTCTTTTCCTACCACCCTGCTGTGGTCATTTTGGGAGCAGCTAGTTCCTGCCCCATTGCAGTCAGTGGCACTGAGATATGGTGAAAGGAGGGGACAGCAGGCAAAGCTTCCAGGAGAGGAGGCTCTGGGGTCAGCTCTGCCCAAACATTAACACTCTTTTTTTCTCTTCCTGTAGACTCATCCCTCCTTTGAACCAGCTGGAGCTCCTGAGGAACCTGAAGAGCAAATCGGGACTGACATTCAGGTCAGCAACAGAGTTAGGAGAGCTTGGAAAGCTCACACTTCTTCACTGCATTTTTTTTCTTTTTTTTTCTTTTTTTTTCCCCCACATTCCTGCCTTTTGCGTGTCTGCAACCTTGAAGATGTGAGAGGTGTTGGCAGCTCATCCCCACGGGTTGCTCAGCAATCTCTTCCCTGCCCCTCTTCCATGCTGCCCATGCATTTCTTCAGCCTAATTTGTCTCTGGAGTAACGTTACAATGCTTGGCTGGAAATGCAAAGTGGTACTTTCAGAGGGTCAGCTCAAGGTGGTATTCTTGGTTTGCCTCTGACCTTCCTGTTCCTCACTGCCCTCGGAGGACGTTCAGGCCCACGATGTGCTAATTCATTGCCTACCCTCCATCTTTCCCTAAGAGCAGGCAGGATTTAGTGGTGAGAAAAACCAAAAGGATATTCCCTTGGTCTCTCTCCCCTGACTGAAGCACTGTGTCCCAGATTCCCATAGCTCCATAAACAGGTTACAAAAGTCAAAGATCCTGCTGAGCTGGAGCACAGCACGTGGCAGTGGTGGGTCAGACTTGCAGCATTGCTGTGAGCATCCTGCTGTTTGGAAACCGTCCTGCTCAGCACAGCTCTGCTTGTCCTCTGGGTGAGGCTATCAGTCAGCCAGAATCACCACCTCATGCCTGCTAAATTTGCTCTGGTGAGATAGCAACAATTGCCTTATAAGCCCAGGCATCCTGCAGCTTCAGTCTGCACTCAGGAGCGATCATGTCATGTATTTTAAGCAAGGTGGTTCACCCCATTTGGTGACAGGGGCAGTGCAAAGCCCTGGGGATAGGAGATGCTGAGCTGGTGAGTTGTGGGTGGGACAGCACCTGCCTGGGCTGTGACCCTGCAGAGTGCAGGGATCTGGAGTCCCACAGACGGGTCAGACTACAGATTGAGTGTGAATGTGTGAGGTTGGGGCTGAGCTGAGCACAGAGCAGGGGGATGAAGGCATTTTTTTAGACTCTTCAATCCAGTTTGTCCCCCCACCCCCAACAGCCAGCTGGTGCCTGGAAGGAACCAGGAGATGCAGACCTTTACACTGCTGACATTCACTGTCTGCTCACTCTCTTCTGGAGCTGCATGGATGAGGCTGTTCTTTCAGCCTGGTGTGAAGGAGGTGTGAGTAGCTGAAGGCAGGACATATTTTCCTCATACCGCAGGGAAATGCAACCAAGCTGTCGGTCAGTAAAAGGGAGACTTCTTTAGTGCGGCCATAGGTTGGCTTGTGATGTTGTGCCTAGCCTTTTGCAGGTCTTCACCTCACTTTGTCCTCAAGATCCATGTTTTTTTTCAGTGCAAGTGGTTTGGGATCTCAGTGGGAAACTGCATGCAAGAACTGTGGTCCCCACTCCCTCCACAGAGCCTTTGCCAATGACAGAAGGGATGGCTGAGGTGGAGGATCTGGGGCCAGGGGTCCGTACCCCCTCCCAGTTTTTTCCTCCTGGCCAGGAGGGAAAAGCAGGTACCCCAGGCTCACAGAAGACACTCCAATCTATCCCTGTGTGCAGAAATCACTTGGGGAGGTGCTTTTCCAAAGGAAGGAGCTGCTCTCTGAGCACACAGATGTCCTCCTTTCTCACCCACATCACACGGTCCTGGGGTATCTGAGTCATGCATAGGCACAAGGATGGGTTGGGAGCAGTTGTACAGCCCTGTGCATTGTATGTGTCTTCTCTGAGGTTGTGTGAGTCTCCAGTGATCTCCTGTCCAGGACAGAAACTCCAAGAATGAAGTACTCCTTTCCCTCTCTTCTGTCCACAACTTCCACTTAGTTGTACTGTTTGGTATTGTCTTTTCGTTATGTTTTAACAGTGAAGCAGCAACATCTGTTGCCACCTGACACCATGCTAATGTACTATTGCTTCTGTTTAAAGGAAAGAGCAGCAGCCCGAACCATCGCCAAGGTCTGTATCACTGCCAACACGCCATCCCCATGCATTACCTGTAGATCTGTGTGTGTGTATGTATGTGTACCATGTCGTGGCACCATCAAGGGAAGCATCGAGGTATTAATGTGCTTTTTCTGTGCTGTGGCAGTCCAATGTATCTACGTGTAATGCTGGACCTTAAATCATCTCTCCTTGCAGTCTGCCTGGTGGCTTTGAGGATAGTGAGGCTGTGGGGCAGAGGGACAGCAGTCGGTAGGGCTGCAGACCTTCATTTGGGGTGACAGCAAGGCTTTGGTTGACACTGCTTTTTTTTCCCCTTTCGTTGCTGGAGTTGTAGCTGGAATGGTGTAGAGAGGCTTTAGGTGTGCCAATGGTGGTGTTGCTTTGACTGTGCCACCACCATCCAACGTGGAGGTGACTTTGAGCACAGAGCCATCGCCGTGTCACCAAGGTGGCATCTCCCAGGCACAGAAGGGCTCTCTGGCACTGCACTGAGCTGCATGGCAGAAACAGCCCAGCCCTGCCTCGCTCTCTGAGTGATGCCCAGTCCCTGCCCTGCTTCCCCTCACGTGCAGAGCGTGCTCCGCTGGGTGCCCTCTGGACGTGGTGAGCACCTTCCAAGGCCAGCCAAAAATCTGACCTGAAGGAAAGTTTCTATGGCTTGATATGTCCCAGGGAAAGCAACAGGGCTGGTGTTTGGGATGCTTCTGGGAGACTTTTTGTCCTTCTCAAACTATTGAATTCTGGGATTTTTTCCTCTTTTCTTTTCCCCAAGTTCTTAACAGAAGTAATTTTGGGACTGAATCTCCATATTTATTTTTTTTTTTTTCTTAAGGACCAGGATGCAAAACTGATGATCTGTGGAGATCATCTGCTTGGCTTTCAGGTCTTCCATCCCATATCTCAAAACTTAGCTTAAATATTGCAAATATTGGAAAATGCGTTTTTAGTGGTCTGGCATTTTGCAGATGAAACTTTCTGCTGTGCCTTTTAGCTTATCAGAGGCCAGAAACTAATTTTCTCCTAGCACAAAATCCAACCAAAGATGTCTGTGCAGATACAGCGCCAAGTAAAGGAAAGAAATTTCATCCTTCCTTTATTCCCCCTACTCCTCTTTTTTTTTTTTTCTCCTGTATTTCATTTGAGCTTTTTCTTTGCAAGCAGAACCTCCATAGCACTCCATCCACTCCCTGCCAAATGAATCAAATCACTAAGATCATGTTTCAACGAGCCAGAATGTCTCTTTTTTCCCCACTCAGGGTCCCAGTTGGTGTGGTGAGAACAAAGGCAGCCTCCATTCAACTTGATTAAAGCAGGGAAATACTCTCTGGGAGCAGAGGAAGGCTGAAATCTTGGTCACCTGCCCTTGTATCAGGGACTGCGTTGTCACAAGAAATCCCTGCTCAACCCCAGCACCTCCATAGCTGGAGAACTGTGGGGACCACTGTCCTTCATGTGGTCCCAGGTACTCGTCTTCCTTCTGCAGGCATCTCTGTCCTCTTGCAGCCCTCATTCTCACCAGTTAGCACAGTAAGTTAAATGATAGCATATTTCTTCATAGAGATTGCAGGTTTTTCCTGTTCAGGTTCTACAATGCTTTCTTAACCTTATGCCACAGAAAGAAGTAAAAGCAGCCTTTTGCTGTCCTTATTGAAAGTTTCTCTTAGTATATATGGCTCCTTCATCAGGGTTTCCTGCTCCTGTGTCCATTTCCTGCAACAATGCTCTTCCACGGAAGATGCTAAAGCTTGAACCCAGGCATTCTAAAGCTGAGGGTCTGTGGCTGCCATATGTGTGACAGTAGAGGACTTTGCAGATCGCTCAATTCAGTTGCCAGGGCAGAGTCAAAGTTCTTTCCATCTCTGTTTTATTAGGACAGTATCACTTCTCCCTGCTCCTGCTTTGCCTTCAAAAAACGTCTCAGGCCTCAGGAAGGCATGTTGCACAGAAGTCTGTATATTCAGGGGACCCCAAATCAGCTGTTTCTCAAATAAAAGTCTCTGGGGCTTTCACAGTGACATCCCAAATCTCCCATCTGCTTTGATTTTCAGCAGCCCCACTGATTCTTGGTGTGTCATTCTGTCCTTACAGGAGTGCTCTCATCTCCTCTGCCATTCCACCTAATGGTGTATCTCTAGCTCTGCTTTGTCATTGGTGATCATGAGTTTGAAAACTCCCTGGCTGAGTCACTTCTCCTAGCAGACCCCAGCACTGCTCTGTTACTGCTTTGGCAAGTGAAGCATTTTCCCCTTTCCGTTTCCATCAAAGTAACAAAATGTCCAGTGTCCCATCTGGGCACAGCTGGATCTTCTTCCTATTGCAGCTCTTTGTAGGAGTGGCTGATTTCCTATATCCATAACCAACAGAATACCAGGACATCCTTACGGCAAGTAGCACAGAAATGGCTTTTCTGCTGTGTTGCATCTTCCAGCATTTGAAGTTGGAGTGGAGATGCTGACTCAGCTTGTGGGAATGTGCTGTGCAGAACTGGCCAGTCCCTGGGGTCTTGCAGTTATGCCCTCTGCCCCCAGTACTGCTTTGGCTTTGCTGATTTCTGTTGAGATGGCACTGGGAGAGTGGCAGCCTGAGCTGGGGGGATGTGGGGATGTGAGCAGGTTAGTGAGGTGGGGACTTGGGGTCGCCTGGAATGATTCTGGTGGCCTTTGGTTGGGTCTCGGTGTACAGTGGGACAGCCATCAAGGAAACAGGTTATGATCCCTCTCTGTTATCTCTGTTTTGTTCTCCACGGTGAGCTTTTCTGCATCCATCTCTGAGCACAGGGCAGCCACATGCTGACCTGCTGCGGGGGACAGGAGCTCAGCTCCCATGGCACAAGGCTGGGCTGCGTGGAACAGAACAGACTCTGGCCTTTTGCTACGTGCCGTGGGCTTCTTTGCCATTTTTATTTTCCTTCCATTAAAAAAAAAAAAAAAAAAAAAAAAATGCTTACAGAGCCTCCTCTACTGGGAGTTGCTTCGGGCTCTGCACCAATGGTAACCTCTGAGTCCATGGGGTCTGGGTCACAAATCCAAGCTCTCCAATGCCATGCAAGGAGAAATTTGATTGCTCCTCTCCTAGTCAGGTTGAAAATTCACTTTGATTTTGTCATCTGACTGTAATGTTCAAAAGGCAGATGGGTGGTTAGCCAGGGCTGCAGAGACTTTTGTGGAAGAGGTAGATCGGAAAGCATATATGACTAAGTTTGTTGGGGAGGAAATTCAGGATGAAAGAACTGGATGATCATAATAATCCATTAATGTTAGAGAAGAAGAAACAGAAAAATTCTGGGAAGCTGGGAAGCTGAAAGTCAGATTACTTTGTCCAGCATGAGTTAAGTTCTGTAGGCAATGAGAGGAACCTCATTGGTGGTTTGTCCCCAGAACCCCATTTGGTGGTCCTCAGCGGTGGTTTGTCCCCAGCCCTAATGAACTCAGCAAGATCTTGGCCATCACGTTGAGTGAACGCTGGACTGGGCCACTCTGTAATGTGTATGTATATCTGTGCGTATATCTCTCTTTATCAGTGTATGTACGTGTCTGTCTGAGATGCACTCTACCTCCATAGCTCTGCTCAGGGCTATGATTCAGGCTTTAGGACGCACTAGAGGATGCCTTTGGTTGACTCAGGGGACCCCTGCTCTTGCCAACCCAGGGTTGCTGGCTTTAACCTGTTAAACTGGTGGCAGAGACTCATGCTGGGACCGACAGTAATCTGGAAATAATCAGTTGCCTTTCAGGGAGCGGATTATTTGCACAGAAGGAACCGCATCTTTCCATAGGGACCCTGAGGCTCTGCATGCTCAGCGCCCCACAGCCGTGCCGCGATGCTCAGCCCCTGGTGGCACCACCACTCCATGGGGACATGCTGACCCATTGTGAGCTCCTGGGGCATCGTGGGGACGTGGGGTCCTATTGTGAGCCCTCAGCAAGGAGAGGGCTGAGCTCGCGCGGGATGCGGGAGGAATTCCTGCACGTCCCTCCTGTGCCCATTGCTGAGCTCAAGGCTGATGTGAGCGTGGGGCTTTGTGCCCTTCCCTCCCTCAGCCTGCCCATGAGCTCAGCTGGGACATCAGCTTTGGCTGCGTGCAGGGCCACCTCGTCAACCTGCCGCAGGCAGAGGGCTGCTCCATGGCACGAATACCCCTGTGGTGGTGGGGGGATCAGTGGGCAGCACTGGGATGGGTCCACAGAGCCAGGAGCTCCCCAGGAGTGACAGGGGACGTCCAAGGAGTGGGCAAAACTCAGTGCTGAGCGCTGATGTTCAGATGGCTTCCCATAAGGAACTGCACCGCCCTCTGTTTTAATCTGTGTATTTTTTTTTTTTAATGCCAGGCTTAAGCTTATACTATTAGCTGTATGAGAAGTGCAAATAATTCACAGATTAATTAGTGTTCTTGGTGGTACATATATGTGTATTAGAAAAAAGAAACTAATATATTCAAATCTTTCAGATGTTGCTGGGGGAAATCAGTTAAATTTTTGGCTCTCCATACTTTAGATAATCAAAATATGGTATTTTTTTAAAATCTATTTAGAGGAAGAAGAGAGTGCTTTTTGTTTCCAGTGCAGTTGAAAAAGATCTTCCTGCAGGATTCGTTCAATTGCAGATGAACTGATGCCACCAATTCAATGCAGAATGTGTCACGTCTGGTAACGACATTGATTGATCTCAGCAAGACAAATTTCAGAAATGCCCTTGATGCCTTTTTTTAATGTAATGCTCAAGCATAACAATCCTGTCATGGACCTGGCCCTCAGATCACCTGTCTTTAAACCCCGAGTCAGTAATCAAAAGTTTCCTGTCTGGCATTTGCTTCTGGGTCTAATTTTTACTCTCCCCTCATTTCCAGTAAAAGCAAACCGTGCAGAGAGTCACTATGCGGATGCTGCTCAGGAAACTCTAGGTACCACGGGAAATGCGTCGCACGGAACTAATCAAAAGCTGCACGGCTCATTCTCCCTCTACCCTGCTACCACCCGTTCTGATCACTTCTCTGCTTAATAGAGGTACTAGATGAGTAAAATAAGGCGGAGGAACCTCCCCATTGCTCAGAAATCAGAGGCTTCCTTGTCTGCTTACTGTGCAGAGCAAAAAGAGATGAGGATGGGGAATTTGGTCGGGGCTAGCAAGCCAGCGGCTGCTCAGCAATGAAGGAAGCCAGGAACTGAAGTTTAACAACAACAATAAAAATAATTTTAAAAAGTGCTGAGACCCCTTCCTCCCTATCACTTCATCCCTCCTCAGGGTCCAGAGAATCCTTGCAAATTACATTGCACTGAACAGCAATATGAAGTTAGTAGCATGAGAAATACCAGCTTCCCACCTTCAGCTGATCACCGTTCCTTTGGCTTTCTGATCACTGCAAATTGACCTTGCCTAGTCATGTGGCCTTTGGAAGCCATGGCTTGCCTATCTAGCACCTCTACTACGCAGCTAGAGGACTAATCTCAGCCTGTCCCACCAGATGCAGGGATACGGGTTCTCCTTAGTGTTGACATTGACCTTGTGAATGGTTTCTAGATCTAGTGGGGAACAGACAGCTAGAGCAGAGCGTTTGGTACAAGCAGTGATTTCATCGTTTCCATCCAGTTGACAATTGCTAGGCGGCTTCAGAGAATTCCCAATGAGCATCCCTTAGTGCACCCATCTGATGGCCGTGAGGGCACGCAGATCTCTGTATTATATTCCTTACGTATAAATAGATCTACTTTCACACCTGCACTGAAGGAGTCTCTTTCCCTGCCCCAGACACTGCTTTTGGCAGCAAGCGTGCACCTTCTCGAGTTGCCCAGAGTTTGCATGCTTTGAATGCTGGCAGGGGAACCCCCTCAGCTCTTCCCCCCAGGCCAGGCAGGCAGAAGTCCAGGAGTGGCACTGAGTGATGCAGCATGTTTGTGAAACTGGATTTTTGCATGCTTTTTTTCTGGAGTCCGTTTTAATTCTCAAAATCACCAGTCTCTGTCTCCTTCAGAAAGCCGACAAACTGCAGTTAAAAGAAACAAAACCAAAATACATGTCTCTCTGATTTTCTCCATTAATTGTTCCAACTTGTATCTTTTCCTTCCTTGCTGTTTTTTTGGTTTTTTGTTGTTTTTTTTTTTCTTTGCTGCTGGCTGTTCTTCTTGTGTGTCAGACTAGAGGCTAAGTGAGACGCATGCCTGAGCCTTGCGTGTACCAGAAGCCCAGAAGTAGCATGGTAAATCCCATCTCTGAATGGGTAATGAAGAGTCAGGGGGCATGGTTTAGTTTCATGAAAGCAGTTCCTGGGTATATAGCCTGCATCTCTGAGTTAGCCTCACTACATGTTTGGTTGGTACTTCAGCACTCCTTGATGCTTATCCTTGAAAAGACTGGTTTCAATACTGGGTGATCATCAGGTGCACAAACAGGCAAAGATTTGCTTAATAGTCCACCTGGAAAATGTACCCTACCTTCCATGCTGCTTGCATTTGCCAGGTAAGGCTGTTTTATCCTTAGAGGACGAACCATAATGTAGGGATTGCCCTCAGAGAAAGGCTCCTTCCATTGCTCAGTGCTCAGGTTGGTTTTGGCAATGGTTAAAACAAGCAGCAATATTCGTAATGCTGTCCTCTCACCTGTCTGTGTCCAATTCTGTTTTCTGGAAAATCAGCCACTCTGATCTTCATAACTTCCTTGCAAGTCTTTCTAGGCATGAATTTTGAATTGGTAAAGCCAGTATATGTTTTTTTTCTCCATTTTCTACTGAATTCTTTTCTGCTGTGGTCCTCATTTCATCTCCCCCATCTTGAGTTCTGTGAGGGTAAGGGAGGATGAAACAAATTGTTGCCTTAGGATCTTCTCAATCCATTGGACACCCTGCAGAGGGGGATTACAGACGTGCTTCTTCCAGTCCCAAAGGATACTTGAATTTTGGAGTAGCCTCAAGGGCATCTTTACTGCCTGCGTCCATCCTGAGTACAACGTTGTGCACTCTGTGCTTTACTACGACTATATGTTAACCCTGGAGGGATGTGAAAATAATGTTCATGTCTGGATTGCTCAGCCTTAGGGCTGCACACTGCTAGGGGCAGGCACCAGCACAGCACTTCAGTGCATCTAAGGCTGAGTGCTGAGGAGCTTAACCTGAGATACATATAACAAAATAACAGTGAACAGTGATGCAGTCATGGGAAATTCGGTGTAGGTAAATTAATAGGAAGCTCCTCAGGAGCCAGGGCATTGTAATGTGCTGAACCAATGATTTTAGTCAATAAATGCAATGATGGGAAGGGAAGGAATCTGCAGAGCCTTTGACTGGATTGCGGGTCTGGTGCAGTGTTTTTTTTTAAAGTCTTATATAAGAAGTAATCAGCCAGGTTCAAAGATGCAATCTAGCTGTTTTGTGCTGCTCCTGAAATGCAAAGCAGCTGAGCTGGCAAATTGTTGGAAGGCACAGGACGCGAGCAGTTTGACTTTTGCCAGTGCTCAGCATCAGTTTGGGAAAAAACCCTTCTTGTTTTAGAAAGAGAGGGGTGACAGTATAGCAGATGCTGCAGAATACCAAAGACCAAGGTTAATGGCATGTGGCTGGAGCTGATGTCCCTTTGTGGTGGTTCCAGCCTTTCCAGCTGTCATTTCAGTGACCTCCTGCAACCCGAGTCTAACACTGTGGTTTTGTATGAGGAAGAGAAGAGAGGTTAAGTCCTATTTTTGATAGGACAAGAGGGAATGGCCTCAAGTTGTGCCAGAGGGTGTTTAAATTGGCTATTAGGAAGAATTTCTTCTCAGAAAGAGAGGCAGGAAGTGGCGGAGTCACTGTCCTTGGAGGCCCCTAAGGAAAGGGTAGATGTTGAACTTAGCAACATCTTAGCAATGGTTTAGTGGGCAATATTGGTGGTAAGCGGATGGTTGGACTTAGTGACCTTAGAGGTCTTTTCCAACCTTAATGATTCTATTCTGTTCTATTACTCATCAAGGCATTGGTCATGAGCTGATTAGTTTTTTTGGTTTGTTTGTTTTCTTTGTGCTCTGCTTCTAGAAATTCCATTCTTGGGGCTGAATTCACCTTTGCCATGGCTTTTCTGAAATCACTGGGTATGAATCAGCCTGCTCCTCTGATATTTCTGCTCAAGCCATGGAGAGCATTGCACACACAGACGTGTTCTTTGCTGGAGTCCCCAGTGATCCACAAAGGCCATCATTCACTCTGGGCTCTGCTGCCTGCTTTTAACAAGCTCTTTTCAGACACCATGAGCTCAGCACAAGCTGTGGGTTGACAAACAGACTCATTTCCCAGCAAGAAATGGCCTCTTTCTCCTGGCCATAGCGTTTTCAGGAGAATGAGCCCTGTTACTGGTTGAGCTTGTATGCAGTGATGGATTTGAGCCCATGGCAGCCTAACTCAGCTTGGCTAGTGTTTGCTGCCTACAGAATGGAATAAGAGAATGAAACAATTGCTCAGGGATAACTTAAAGTCAACAGCGAGAAGCTATAGGTGATTATTTACATTGATCCAAAATTACTGCTATTGTTACAATGCACGTTTTGAAAGCTACTGATTTAATACCATAGAATACTGTGGATTGAACCCCTTAGCAGAGGGTTTTGGGCAGGAGCTCCTGCCCCCAGCATCCTATGGAGGATGGATGGCAATTCATCTGAAGGTCACTTCTCACGCATTTTCTTGCTGAGGGCGTTGGATGCAACTGAGCCTAAATGCAAAGCCTGCCAAAACAGTGAGCATCCTCCTGTTGGCTGCTGGGGCTGCGGTGGGTCCTGCCTCTGAGGTGGGTCCTTACATGTTCATCCAGCATGGGCTCTCATTTTTCTGTCTGGCAGCAGAGAAAAAGTCAATTCCGTTTGTATATTTTGTTCAAGTCAAGCCAAAAGCTGAAAGTCTTGCAAATCTTCCCTGAAGGTAGAAAGGAACTTTTTTTTTTTTTTTTTTTTTTTTTTTGGTGACTGAATGCGCTTTTAATGAATGCCAACCTAAAGTTACTGTGAAGATCCAAGAATTAAAGCACAGCTTGTGCTGCTGTTATGACTTTCCAGAATCCCTCATCAGAAAGCCATAATTTTCTCCCTTCCCCGTGCAACAAGCAGTGCTGTGTGCTCACACTGCTCTTAGCTGTCATCCCTACAAGCTCTGGTTCATGTTGTGTAGGGCTGGATTCCTGCTTTTCCCGTGTTCATGTCATGTTGGCCACTGAACTGAAGCTATTTGCCATCTGCCTGAGTTCCACCTGAATAGCACTTCTCTGGGACGCTGTGTCACCGTGCGTGACTTTCAGGTTGAAGATGATGATGTCGGGCTGGCTGGCAGCTCGCAGCTCCCTGTGTGGGTGTGTTTCTCCTGGGCTCTTTCTCATTGCTCTGCAGAGACTGTGATTGCATGGAGATTGCAGGGGTTGTTCCCAGTCACGGAACTGCATGGCAGAAGGAGGACTTCAGTGAATCATTCGTGTTGTTTCATGGGTATAGAAGAGGAGCCCCCAAGCAAAGGCCCTGCTCGGCTCAGTGAGGCGCTTTGAGTGCTGAATGCTGGTGCTTTGCTGACTCATTTGTGTAAAACTTCTTTTAAAAAGGACCGCATAGGTCGAAGCATTGGTGCTACTGAAGAAACACAGTAGATCCCAGGGACGTTCCTCCATAAAATCAACCATGATATAGAAACAAAAATCCAATTGGCCTTTTTAGGATCAAATGGCAAATAGAATTTCAATCTGGCTTCTCATGCACGAAACACAGAACTGCGTTTTGACATCTGGCTGTGTGCGATGATATCAGTAGCGTCAGGAATCTAGGCTTACAAACAGAAAGGTGTTGGGGCACATGTTTTGTTCCCAGAGGGGTCCTAGCTCCGCTCTGATTTTCAGCTGCACTCAGCATCTGTGGGCCCCTGGCTTTTAGGTGCACTTTGCAGGTGCGCCACATGCTGGATATGAATTCCCCTGTACCTGTCTATGCAGTTTCACAGAATTAAAAATGAATCATTAATTGAGTTAATTCTGCCTTTTCTACTTGAAACTTGACGTGAACGTGTTTTGTTTGCGTCTCCCGACCTGAGATTGCAGCCCCATCCTGCACAGGGCACTGCTGCACAAGCACCTTTCTGCCCAGGTCTCTGTTCCATGCCTCACAGTGTGGAGTGACTTTGTAAAAATAGCACCTTCTTATTCAACAAATCTGCTCCCTGCGTGTCTTGAAGTCACATCTTCTTCCTTTTCTGACAAAGCCACGTGTCTCATGCTGCAGATGGAGAGGGAGCTGGGATTTGCTTTGCTTCAAACATCAGCAGCCAAGTTCTGGTTAAAGAACCTCTGGTTACAGGACCTTATGCTAGGTGTGAAGGCAAGTAGGGCTGTTTGCTTCTGAATTTCAAGGTGGAGCTGTGGAGAGACAGGAGAAAAACAGACCTTTGGTTGGTGCTCTAGAAACCCAGTGTGAAAATCAAAATTCTAGCAGTGTTCTGCCTGCAAATGGAGGCCGAGTGTTTGCAGCACAATAAGTGGCTGCTGCAATGGTACAGAGTATTGGAAAAGCTATCCTTGGTTTTATTCAGTTTTGCACTGCTTCTTTATGAAATATGAGCTCCATGCACAAATGCCTTGCACTGGTTGTCTGACCTCTATTTGTATACTTGAATAAGCAATTGCTATTCAGAGAATATCAAATCATCCCAAACTGTTTGCAGTTTGGCTCCCCCAAGGTTGTCTCTAAGCCTTTTCGTAAGGATTCATCCTCGCTTTTTGGTTTGGAATCTTGATGTGAGAATTTTGTCCTCTTTGTTTGGATGGAAGCTTTTAATTACCGATCTCGGAATGTGTAAAATAATGAAAGCTGGCTCAGCAGACTGCTTCTCGGTGAGATCATCTCTTCTTCCCAGAGTGATCTTTTTGCTTTGCTAACAGAATAGGACTCTGATAGAAAAACAGCGGTTAAGTGCCGTATTCTGAGGTTGTATGTTTTCCTGGTGATGGTGCCTGTAGCCGACCTGTAGCTAGGTCATAGTTAGCTTGTAGATTAAATCTTCATAGGATATAAAGGACTTGCATGTTTCAGTATTTACATATGTGACTGGGCAAAGATGAACTCTCTGTAAGATATATAAGGGATACCTTCTGTTTTAGGAGGGGGAATGACAGTCTAGTGAAAGAGGGGCAGGTCTGAGCACCAGGAATGAAGTGTTTCCAAGTGAAGCTAAACACTGAAGGCCAAGGCTTTTTTCTTGGTATTCTCTTACTGGATGTAGGGCTTCGAAAGGCAGTTGTGAAAGAAAAGCTTCCTCGCTCATGATCGGAGCCGATCAGTGATTTAAGGACTCATGACCTCATCGTTAACGTCATTCTGTCCCGCCAGCCCTGGCATCCCACGAGGGGCTTCTGTTTAAGTCCATATTATTTTTTCTCTCTTAAAAATCATTCCCATTTCACTCATTACGGCGGAAACATTTCTACTACGCTTTATTTTTTTTTAAAAAAAAAAAGCAATAACAAAATGAATATATATTTTTTTAAAAAGCCAACAGCAAAACTACATCTCACTGCTGCTTGGAAGTGCTCTTGGTTTCTAAATGGCTGGTGGGGAAGGACTGCGTGGTTTCCAGAATGACTCCTCCTGCTGTCTCCTTTTTGTCTTTGTTTCAACGTGTTTCTCTGAACAGTCAGAAGGTCAGTTTGAAAGATCGTGTCTTCTCCAGTCCCCGCGGTGCTGGCACCAAAGGGAAAGGCTCTCCACAGGCTCAGGGCATCCGGAGGTCCCCCAGTGCTGACCAGAGCATCGAGGACAGTCCCAGCAAGGTGCCCAAGAGCTGGAGCTTCGGAGACCGCAGCAGAGCCCGGCAGGCTTTCCGCATCAAGGGAGCTGCATCGCGGCAGAACTCCGAAGGTGTGGCCTTGGGGTGCTCTGTGGGATCCCAAAACCCCATCCCTCTCCCTCACCACCCCACGTTAAGCAATCCTGTTAAACAGACCTATTTGGTGGCAAACAGAGTTAAGTCCAGCTGGTGACCTGATGCTAGTGGTGTTCCCCAGAGGTTATTGTTGGGGCCAGGTATGTTTAGTTAATCTCTATGGATGATTTGAATGAGGGGATTGAGTGCACCCTCAGTAGGTTTGCAGATGACACTGAGTCTAGAGGAAATGTTGATCTGCATGAGGGTAGGGAGGTCATACAGAGGGATCTGGACAGGCTGGATCGATGGGCTGAGAGAACTGGGATGGTTCAGTCTGGAGCAGAGGACGCTCAGGGATACCTCACAACTCCCTACAGTGACTGAAAGGAGGTTGGGGCTCGGCCTCTGCTCCCAGGTAACAGCAACAGAACTAGAGGTGATGGACTTAAGTTGCACCAGGGGAGGGCCAGGTTGGGTGTTGGAAAAAATTTCTTCTCCAAAAGAGCGGTGATGCAGTGGCACAGCTGCATAGAAAGGTTGTGGGGTCACCATTCCTGGAAATGCTTAGGAAATTTGGAGATGTAGCACCTGGGGACATGGTAGAAATAGGTAAACAGTTGGACTTGATTTTAGTGGTCTTTTCCCTGCCTGGCCCGACTGGAGAATGCTAACACACTGCTTTTTATTCCTGCTTTTCCAAACTCAGAAGCAAGCCTGCCTGGAGAAGACATTCCTGATGAGAATAAAAGCTGCAACTGTGAGTTTGTGACAGAAGATTTAACACCAGGACTGAAAGTCAGCATCAGGGCAGTGTGGTAAGAGAGGGAGAAGGGGAAAGAGGTTTGGAAACATAAGCGATAGAATAAAATGAAATACGAAGTCCAAGCAAATGCTGAAATGCCTGTGTTGCAGGCTGCTTTTCCCCTGGGTGGCCTGCCCTCTTTCACGGAAAATTCTGCCAGAAAGGGAATTTTTGCTGAGGGAAGTTAAAAATGCAGAAACAGGAAAATCCCCTGCAGGGATGCATCCAAGCAATTGCGCTCTGAGATTCAATGCTGACATTTATAAAAGCAGTGTGGAGCGGAGACGTGCCCAGCTGATAGTCCGGAGGTCATCGGTGTCCCCTGGTGCTCACAGGACTTCAGCCCCCACCAGCCCCTTCCCTTCTCCTATTGCCATGTTGGGCACAGGGTGTGGATCTGCTCTGGTTCCCTTCCAGCTCCCAATGGGTTTTAGATGCCACCAGGTGAGTCAGGGACTTTATTTTTCCTTCCCTCTCTTGCAGCATTATGCGATTTCTCGTCTCCAAACGCAAGTTTAAGGAGAGCCTTCGGCCCTACGATGTGATGGACGTCATCGAGCAGTACTCAGCTGGCCACCTGGACATGCTCTCCCGGATTAAAAACCTCCAATCCAGGCAAGAGACCCCTCTGCTTGCTTCACTTTGCCCCTGCTTTTTTGTTCATCACACAGATGTTGCCACGAGAGACACTTTCCCTTGCAGCTACACCTTAATCTTTTTCCTCCTTAAGAGAAAGTTCAGAGGAAGCATTGCTGCATGTGGCTGGGACCCATGGGGATGAGCAGGACTGAGCACAGGCAGAGCAAGCACTGGGGTTATGCCATTAAATCTGCCTCTTGCCCACCTCAGGACAGCTTTGACAGTTCTGAACTGGATTTCTCTCTTTCCCCACACACAGAACCCATGACATCTACAGCTCACCTCCCTGCAAGTATTTCTTTAGGAGTTTCATCCATTTGCGCCTTCCAAGGCCCCCTGTGCTCCATGCCGATGATCAGACCCCTATCCAAGGCAGCTCTGTTGGTTCAGCAGAAGTGGTCACAGCTCTGCTGATCACAAGGACACCCAGAGCAGGAAGCAGGGTTTGGCACTGGGCTGTCTGTGGTCAGAGTCATTTACCATTTACTTTAACAATTATATAATGAAAGTGTTTCCCTTGTTGACTGCAGCAGCCCAGCTTCTGCTGGAAGCCACTTGGGGAAATTTTTCCTTTAATTTCCAGCCTATTTTGGTTATGAAAATCTGCAAAAAAAAAAAAAAAAAAAAAAAAGTTTTCAGATATGCATGCAGGAATAGAATAGGAAATTTGTCTTATGTAAAAGAGGAATCTCTCTCATCCTAATCTCTCAAAGACCCTTTAACTCTGCTATTTCTGATGCTCACGCAGTGGAGCTAACTTTCTCAGTGTTGCTGCATGCTGTGCATTTCCTATTTCCAGCTCTACTGTCAGAAGGTAAATTCTCCCTTGCAATGAAAATTAAAATATCCCAGAGAATTTCCTCTCTCTGAGCCTCTCACCCCCACTCAGTACAAATTCAGTGATTATGAATCTGAGATGCACAGCTGAATCTGGAGGGGGAAGAAGAGGAGGAAGGGATTGATATTTCCCAATCTGAATAAGCTGGAACATGAAGCCTCCGGGCTGCCTCTGCAGTGGGGAGTGAGCCATTGGGTTGGCATCTCTACTGGCTCCAAGTGGGACACCTGAGTGCTCAGCCCCCAGAACAATGCCATCTGTCCCCATCAGTCCTATTGGCATTCCCCAATGTGCTGCCAAGACAAAGTTGTTGTTTTTTAGGGAGATAAGGAACTGAAGCATTTAAAGATGAAACTGAATTGTCCCTTAACTTCACTAGTGGGACAGTGAGGCTGCAGTGCCTAGGACTGCCATCCATTGCACTTCAGGGAAGTCAGGAGGACCAGAATCTTCTTTAAAGTCGCATGTGAAGAATCTGGATTTGGGATCTAGAGCTGATGAGTAGCTTCACTGGTTTCCCTGTTCCCACCAACTAGAACAGCGATAGAGGTGGCAGCGTAGCCCCTTAGGACACCAAGAGATGCCCTATTATGACCTGCCCAGTCCAACTGGAAGGGACACCCTGTAGCCAGGGCATGTGCCTTGGTGGCCATGGCCAATGCTGGGACGTGAGCTGGATCTAGGAATGCAGTGCACCCATAGGTGGAGCCCAGCGAGGCTGTCCTGGGTCGGCTTGGAGAACTTTTATTTTTGTTCTCCTGTCCTGCAAACTGCAGTGCTCACCTGCCTGCTCA
Organism: Tympanuchus pallidicinctus; assembly: GCF_026119805.1. Classification (NCBI taxonomy): domain Eukaryota; kingdom Metazoa; phylum Chordata; class Aves; order Galliformes; family Phasianidae; genus Tympanuchus; species Tympanuchus pallidicinctus. The sequence continues at coordinate 4,973,126 of NW_026294722.1, forward strand.
GCTCCATGGGTCTGTCTGTGTTGTCCCACAGCCAGGGCTGGGGATTAAAGCACATTCAGGCACTTCTCTGGGGGGTTTACCTGCACTTTCCTCTTTAATCACAAATGTCTCTGTCACTGTGTCGTGTCTGTAATGTGCTCTTTTCAATGTTGTGTTCATGCTGTCTCGTGTCTCATCTCTTGCCAACCACGGATGTCCCCCATTCATTCAGTTCCACAGTCCCACAGTGTATCTCACCGACTCCAACAGCTGGTGTATTTCTGAGCTAGCTGAGGGTGCATCACCTGGCAGTGTAACTGAAAGGAGAATGAATGTATGTTGTTTCATGTCCAACCGTCTCGATGGAATAGTGCTGCAAATATATTCCAGAGGGTAAAGCATGTTATCTGTTAAATCTGGGGTGGGAGGGGGTTATTCTCCTAAACAGCAGTGGTGCCAAAAATCTCCAAGTCTTACCCCAGGGAGGGTAATGTTTCACCGACAACCAGGCGGTAGGAGAACAACTTCTGTTTCTAGCGGAATATATTTTCAATTTCTCTCTCTTTCTGTCGTTCTGTTTTTCAGTTGTTTCTTTCTGCAACTTTCTGACCAACTTTTCTCTACGTGTTGCTTCATTATGCATTTTGCTGGTGTCTTTTCTCTTATTTACTTTGCCAGGATAGATATGATTGTGGGTCCCCCGCCCCCTTCAACTCCCCGGCATAAGAAGTATCCAACCAAAGGACCCATGTATTCTTCCAAAGAATCTCCCCAATACTCGCCTAGGTTAGGATTCACCAAAATGCCGCTTTCTCTGGATTTTTCATTTGCTTAATGTCAAACCCCTTTCATGCCAGTTATATGACGGCATTTATCACTTAGCAGCTTGCTAAATCGTGACTCAGAACGGCTTGCTACTCTGAGTATGATCTGATTTACTTGCAGTAATGAGCTTTCACACTAGGCAAGCCAAAGGAAAAAAAAAAGGACATACCTACCATCATTGGTAACCATCAGTTTCTTCAGCTGGTCTGTTGTCAGTCTTCTCCCAGTACAAGAAAGACAAGGAGCTGTTAGAGACAGTCCAGAGGAGGGCCACAAAGATAATCAGAGGGCTGGAGAACCTCCCCTATGAAGACAGGCTAAGGGAGCTGGGCTTGTTCAGCCCGGAGAAAGAAGGCTGTGGGGGTGACCGCATTGCAGCTTTCCAGTACCTAGAGGAAGCCTACAAACAGGCAGGGAGTCAATGCTTTACAAGTAGATAATGGGAGGACAAAGGGCAAGTGGTTTTAAGTTGAAGGAGGGAAGATTTAGGTTGGATGTCAGGGGGAAGTTCTTTACTGTGGGAGTGGTGAGATGCTGGCACAGCTGCCCAGATAAGGCTGTGGATGCCCCGTCCCTGGAGGTGTTCAAGGCCAGGTTGGATGGGGCCCTGGGCAGCCTGGTCTAGTATAAAATGCGGAGGTTGGTGGCCCTGCATGTGGCAGGGGGTTGGAGATTCATGATCCTTGAGGTCCCTTCCAACCTTGGCCATTCCGTGATTCTATGATGACTCTCCAAGTTGGTGCTGACATTTAGCTTTTTAAAATCTCATTTTTTATCAGACTGTCTTCAAATGTAACAGGTGGAATATTTACCCACAAAGCCAGTGCAACCCAAACCATCTACTTTCTGAAAGATCAAGGGGAGAATCCTTTGTTTGTGGCCATTTGGACTGTGAAATGAGTTGATCTTAGTGGGCAAATTAAGAATGAAGTGTTTCATGCTGAGCAATCTCTTTTTGCTGATGCAGCTCTATTGACCATGGAGGTAGAAGTTCTGTTGCAGTGTTACCACCATAAGACTCATATTCAGAAAAAGGTCCTGGTCTGGTCTGCAAAAAGAGCCCAATCCAGCCTATAGCCACTCAGTGAAACACTTTTTTGTTGCCCTTATGAAGTTCTCACATTAGTTAGAGCTATGCTCATAGCTGATGCCGTGAGGACCATCTTTCCACCAAGCCACTCATTTTGGGGCATTCTCATGTCTGGGCAGCAGATAGCTGCATTTTCACCATTGAGACTTCTAGAGCCCAAGGCAGGTGGAAATATTTACTAGAAAGCCACTTTCCATGTGCAAACAGTAGGTGATTTTCAAGCACAGTGAGCTTAGCCTCAGGTATTTTTTTCTAAATATACTTGCCCTCCCGAAGTGCTAATACATGACAAATCTCTTGAATTTTATTTAAGCTGCTCTGAGTAATCTTCACCAGCAGGATGTGAGTAAAGAGAATACTGAAAGCTTACCTTTCCCACTCAGCAGGTTCAAAAATAAAGTAAAATAAGTAGAGAATTTTCCAGGAGCCCCAAAATTCATGCTTGGGAAAAAAAAAAAAAAAAAAAAAAAAAAAGATGCTTTCAGTAAAGCATTTTTCCCCCAATTCTCCCTCCCTCAAATGATGAGGCCCAAACTAATCTTTAAAAACAAAATGAATCTTTTATCTGGACCAATGTTTTGATATGAAATCAAAAAATAGGGATTCAACTGGATTTTGCTCCATTAACCTTTTAGATGCAACCAGCCTTGAAGGGCTGGGCAAGATTTCCACATGGAAACGAATGTTCTGCACGTAGGATGGGCGCAAGGCGAGGAGGTCCAAACTCTGGGTCAGGCTTAGCTGTTGCTCTTCCTTTTCAGCACATTCCTATTTTAGCCAAATGTTGCCCACGCAGAGAATTGGGTTTCATTCCTCCCAGTGGCTGATTTAAGGTAGACCTGTTTTGAAATAGTTGCAATTCAGTTGGAATTCATAGGCAACAGAATATTGGTCAAAATACGTCTAGAGCGAACTTGATTGAAAAATGGGGAGGTAAGGAGCAGTCACGTGACATGGATGAAGGGGGTTTGGCTGCAATGCCTGGATTGTGTTAAAAAAACATAATTAAAACAGATAAAGAAAACAGAAAGTAATTGAATATATATTCCCAAACACTTCATTTTTATCTCATTTGAGCCGTTTGACCTTTTGATGTCTGCTTCTGGCCCGAGGGTGACATATTACACCTCTTTGCATGTACTGTCAGCATGGAAGCGTAATGAAGCATGAGAAAACCTGCACTGTGGCTGATGCAAGAATTTACATTTTTTTTATATCATGAGAAAGAAGGAAAGATATCAAAGTTCACTTCAAAGAGCAACCGCCCTTCTCTCCCCCTCCCAAACTAAGACCCAGCAGAGCGTGTCACAGGCAGCAGATGGCACAGCTTGTCATGCATCGCTAGAAATCTTGGAATCATCTTCTGCTGTGAAGGGAAGAGCGTGGGTCTGCCTCTTCTGAAGCCCCAGCTGAGGGCTTCCCTCTGCACACGTGTCTTCAGCACAGCCAAGATAATGTTGGGAATGCACAAGGTTGTCCGTGAGACGTAGTGCAGAAGGGGGTTTGGCATCTCTGGGAAGATACGTGGTCCCTTGTCATGCCATAAGAATATACGCTATTCCTCACCGCTTGCAAAGGTGAAATGTATCCGTTCTTGGACTTTTGAGCTTTGTTGCCCGGTTTGGATAAGACAAACTCTTTCAGAGTGGCTAAAAGGGCCACCTGCCCTTTGCTGATGACTGTGCCTTTGCAGTGCTCAGATGAGCTTGCCTTAGCACCGTTGGGTTCTCAAGAGGAAATTCCTCTTTTATCAGACAAGGCGGAAGGAAAGTTCCACGTTTTGCTGAGGGTAGGAGCACTCACCACAGGTTTCTGGCTTCTGCCATGAGGAGCAAAGGAATGAGTGATCTTGAGCCTGGTTTCTCCTACCAGGCACCAGGGCTCACTTCACCTTTTTCCGCACTGAAGCCAGTGTTCCACAGCTGCCAGCATCCCAAGGTCCATGAGACTAAGGTGACATCAGGCTCTGGTTTCTCAGGGCTGCAGAAGATGTTACGGCTGGATCATGGCATAGCTGGGAACGGAATGATCCTGACAGGAGTTCTGTCAGGCTCTGCTATGAAGGATATACAGGCAAGGGCTTCTGAATGCCTTATGGATGAGTTCTGTGAAGCTCTGCTTATGAATCACAGCAGGTCTATAGGAAGTTGTATCCCACCACACAGCTTCTCTGTGTGGGGTGGTTGATCACTCCATCTGTGAAGTACACCCAGCCTGTACTTCCCTTGGGTCCTGTGAGGCTCACTTACTGGATAGCTTTTCTTTTAAAGATGTGGAAGAAAGCAGAAGTCCTTCCTCAAATTCTGCCAAATTAGAAATAAGGTTGCAAGAGACTCTCTGCTATTACAGTATACAGTAAGATGGCTGTGTTTGGTTTTTCTCTCTGTCACTGTCCTGCCTCCCTGCTCTACTCCCCAACTGTTGAAAGACATTTCATTTTCACTAGTACACACATTTTGGTGTTAGCACTGTGCTAGATGTGGCAGAGTACCCTGATCTTTCTTGGCCTTCCCCAGTATTCAGTAGCAATTAGGCTTTGAGCCTCTTAAAAATGCATGTTCATTGCTTTACTAGTTTACTTGCTTGTGCATACAGGACAGGAGTTCATACAGTGGCTGTACTACGCCTTGACTTGAGATTCCAAACCAAGGTAGCCCGAGGTATCTGATTTAATACCTCTTTGCTTACATGGTAGCAACGTTGTTGTAGGATTTCTTGTGCTGTATGTCGTGTCAGTAATTGCATCCCTTGTTGGGAGTTCCTGCACATGTCAATAATTTGCTTCTCCCATTACAAGAGAGAAATAAGGCATGCATATTCCTCACACTTGTAATTACAGCACTTGGTGCTCCTTGCACTGCTGTGCTTATGTTGCTAAGCAAAGGATCAAACATGACTTTTTAAATTGAATGGCATTTTGTCACATCCTTGCCCAAATGAAGGATGTTCTGGGATCAAAGATAAACTCCAAAACAATGGTTGGCTTATATTTTCTGTCTTTGGTGTGATGTGCTCACCCACTTCATCCCTTTGAGCCAGATCTTCTGGTGCTGCAAACTGTTGTCGCTTTGATATAACCCAAGGGAGCTGCGTTGGTCTATTCCCACTGATATCTGTCCCTTTACGTCAACAGCTAACATACATACTAAGTCCCTGTCACGTGTGAAGAAAACAGATGGCTCTTGTGTTGGAAATAGCCTCACATCTCATTCCTTTCCTTGTTTTTTGTTTGTTCATTTTCCCGTCTGTCTGTGTTCAGCTCCTTCCTTTTCCTCCTCCTGGTGCATGGACCCATGGCCCACACAGCAGAACTGCGTAAGAAGCATTTTGAGTTTTCCACTCAAGATACCTCAACTTGATTTCAGTCAGATTAATTAACCCTTCTTTTCCCTTGCCACCCTTACTTTTGGTGCATTATGCAAGAGTAAAGTTTGCCTGGCATAGAATTGTATTATGAACCAGGCTGCCATTAAGAACCCATTCCAAAACTGGGTTGCTTCCCTGGCTTTGGAGGGATCAGATAATTGACTTCCAGCTTCCAAATTGGCTCTGCTCTCCTCTTTCCTGAGGTGTTTATGAACCCAATTTTTTTTGGACTGGGAAGGAGGAAGTGTAAATGTAACGTGTGTAAATAACTTGTCACCAAACAGTGTGCCCAGTCTGCACATGCTGCAAGAACGTCCTCTGATGTTGACAGTGTGGCGCCCTGCTAATAGAAAACATCTAATGATACAGGTGAGAGCTGCAGCAGCACTGAGATGGAGGCAATTTGGTATTGCTTGGTGCGTTATCACCAAATTCAGCATAATTCCACTAAAACAGTACCACAGCTGTTTGTTTGGATCTGAGGGCAAGGGGCTCATTTTCATGGACATGAGAATTACGCGCCTACATTTGCATCGAGGAGAAGAGACTTCTGCAAAGACTGAAAAAAAATCCCACCAACATATGCTAGACAGAAAACTTGATCTTCCCCCAAAATAATACAGCCTCAGTGCAAATAAAAAGCTAATTGATTTGGAAGAAAGCCAGCTACAGCGATTCTTTGCAGCGGGTAAATTTACTGTGCATAATGTGCCAGATTTTATCTGTATAAACAGAAACGGATAATTTCAAACTCTGCTAATACTGCTCTGAATTTTGCATCTGAATTAACACTTCAGTGCCACTGCGTGTCTGTGAGTAATTTGGAGTGCTAGCGGGGAGAAAGGCTGCTGCTTTATCCCCCAGAGGCGCGATGAGCAAAGCCCCCTCGCCTGCTGCCTCCGACTGACTCCAGTCCTTTTCCGGGGATGGGGGGATTTTCTGATCCTGGTAGAGTTGACCAGATCGTTGGGAGAGGATCCTCCATGACCGACAAGGATCGGACCAAAGGCCCAGCCGAGGGGGAGCTGCCTGAAGACCCCAGCATGATGGGCAGACTTGGGAAAGTTGAAAAACAGGTGCGTTGGGGTGTGAGGGGTTCCTGTCCATGGGTATTACCTGCATTGTGGTGTTGTTTGGGGTTTGGGTTTGTTTGTTTGTTTCATTCCAATTGGATATGATCATTTGGAAGCAAAACTAAGAGCAAACAATGTTTTGCAAAAGAAGCAATGGGTTTTATGAAAGGCCATGAAATGTCTTCAAAGCCTCAGAACAGATTCAGGCATTTAGAAGTCTGTTTCTTACAGGCTTTCTGTTTCTTTTTTGAAGAGTCTACCAAAAATCTGTTTTTGAAGATGGCACGGTGCCACTCTGTTAGACGAGCCCATGAGCCTGGCTGCTGCAGCTGCCAGCCTTGCTGAGCATGGAAGTCCTCCCAGAGAGTGAGACCCAGAAATCCCACTGAGCACCTGAGCCCAGGCAAGGGCCAGATGCAACAAGGAAGTGAGAGATGGGGGAAGGATTTAAGTGTCCTCCAGCTTTCCTGGAATTTGATGCATGACAGAGAGATCACAGGAGATGAAGGAGTCACGCTAACGAGGAGGAGAATTAAAGATTGTTTCAGAATATGGTAAATACGTACTGAAAGTTCTGCGTTGGTGTAGGTTGGTAGGCAGTAAAGTCCAGGCCCACGTTTGTACCTTGGTGGACTGGAAGCTGCTCATCCACAGGATGTAGTGCTGGAATGTGGTGTTTTGCAGGTTCAGTCGATGGAGAAGAAGCTCGACTTCCTGGTGAACATTTACATGCAGAGAATGGGTATCCCACCGACGGAGACGGAGGCCTACTTTGGGTCCAAAGAACCAGACCCAGCCCCTCCCTACCACAGCCCCGAGGACAGCAGGGAGCACATCGACAAGAACGGCTGCATCATCAAGATCATCAGGTCCACCAGCTCCATGGGTCAGAAGAACTTCTCAGCTCCGCCGGCCCCGACCAACTCGTGCCCGCCCTCGACGTCGTGCCAGCAGCAGCCCTACCAGCGGCAGAGTCACGGCTCCTCGCCCGTCGGAGACCCCGGCTCGCTCGTCCGCATCCCACCTCCGCCCTCCCACGAGCGCTCCCTGTCAGCCTACAGCGGCGGGCACAGGGCGAGCGCAGAGTACCTGCGGAACGAAGACATTACCACCAAACACCACGAGAGCGCCCTGAGAGACAGCGACACGTCCATCTCCATCCCCTCGGTAGACCACGAGGAACTGGAGCGCTCTTTCAGCGGCTTTAGTATTTCCCAGTCCAAAGAGAATTTGGACATCCTTAACAACGGTTGCTATGCGGCCGTGGCCAAAATCAGACCCTACATTGCGGAAGGGGAATCGGACACCGATTCTGACCTCTGCACACCCTGTGGCCCTCCTCCCAGGTCGGCCACGGGCGAGGGACCCTTCAGTGACATGGGCTGGTCAGCCCCCCGGCAGTGAGGGCCCTGCGCAGCCTCAAGCCATGGCCGAGTCCCAGCAGCTGCCCGCTCCAGCTGTCCTCGTGTCGAACTTCTCAAGGAGATGGACAGCTAAGGGTTTCCTCCATCTAGGACATCCTTAGCTGCCGGATGCTTTCTTGCAGCTTACTCTGGGGGGCAATGAGCAGACCCAAGCCTGCGGGAGTGGAAGAGGTCACGGTGGTGAGCGAACTGGAGCCGTGAAGTCCGGATTTCTTTCATACTCTCTTTCTAAGATCCTTAGGTGAAATTCTTTCATGGTGCAGGATAGGCAATTTGCATTTCTTCTGAATGTTTAGAGATGTGGGGCAGGAATAAATCACCCGGCCAGGGCTTTTGGAGGTCACATCAAGTGGTATTGAGCAGTGTCACATGGCAGTTGCCATACCGTGGCACTGGTGATTACACCTTTCAGTATTTTGGAGTCGCAGAATGAACACGTGTCAGTTTCTAGATTAGATTTTAGGTCGCATGAAAATTGCTGGAGCGATATTACTCTGTGGTTCACCATTAACAGTCAGGAAGATGGGAGAGTTCCAAAATAATACATGAAAATTTTGTGCCTGTCCCTGGAGGAGTGGGACAGTGGCTAGAATATTTGTATAAACAGAAGTTGTGGCCTCCAAGTAGGACAGGTTAGGGGAATGTTCTGAACCAGCATGGTTTGGAAATTCTCCTTGTCCAACAGCTGAGGAAAATGAAAAACTCATGAATACAAGCTTGAATGCAAGAGCTGAGACAACCCAGGGAACATAAAAATAAGGCAGAGAAGGAGAATAAGTGACTGTGTGGCTGGAGTTTTATATCATAAACCATGTATTATCTTCAATTATCTCTCTCCTTCCGTTGACATGCCCTGAAGGTGCTTCGGAAGCAATGGCGAACCAAAGGCAACCCCTCCATAGGGCTGCCATGGTGTAAAACTGTTCTTACGGCCAGCAGGGTTGTTGTGGAGTCACAGCAACAGCAGTCCGAAGGGAAATATGCAAGACGCTGCAGTTCCCGCATTGCTGCAAGCTAAGTGCTGAGCTCCATCCTTTTGAATTCCTGTTGGTCAGAGCAGGCCCTTTTCTTACAGTTTGCATTGTGCCTGAACACTTTTGCACACTTATGCCCGGTGAAAATCCTCCCTTTCTTCTTCTGCCCTGGCGAGAATCTCACACCCCTGTTCTCTGGACATCCTTTGGCTTGTTTGGATCTCTTGAGCTGAATTAAGAGGTACTTCTTTGTTTCTTCATGAACTTTCAGAAGCCTCTTAACTGTGTGTGCCCACAAGTTGTGCCAATCCAAATCTGCCCCATTTTGTTGTTTCTGTTTGTCTTGGAAGGATCATCGTGTTGCTATCAGGAACTCCAGCAGTATATTCAGCTGGGGGAGGGTGAGGGGAAAAGTGATGCTCAGTATTTCTTTTGGGACCAAAAAAAAGCCACAAAGTGATCTTTTACATGGATAGAGAGATTTTTTTTTTTTTGCAAGAGAATGGATCAAAGTGTGTTTTGGGATCTGTCTCCAAGCCTAGGACAAACAGTGTTGTGCCTCTGATGCCTCCTGTGTACCTACAGCTCAAATCCTGTGTGTTTTTTGCAATAGCCAGGGCTGTATCTGATTTTAAACCCCATCTCTCCACTATCTCCCCATGTTGTACCAACAGCTTCTGAGGATATTTAGGTGACAGCTTAATTTCTGCGTGGCCTTTCAGAGGTTGAACATTGATTTGTTTGGGTTGAAGGGAGAATCGCGGCTTCCTCTTCCTGTTTGCTTGGCAGCAGCCAGGTGAAACCCAAACTGTTTTAGCCTTTGGGAAGATGTGGGTGCATCTGTGAGCTTACAGACAGGAGGTAAAACCACCCTTTGGTAGCGCTCGGACTAACATGCAGGGCTCCACATGGGATCAAGGAGTGGGGGAGTAATCTGACTGTAAAATGGCTGTAGATTGTGCAGATTTGGCCTTGCTGTGTTGCAAGGTTAGATTCCTTCAGGTAGAGCAAGATTTTCACCAAATCAGAGATAATAAGCATTTGCAATCTTTTTTATTATTATTAATTATTATTATTATTATTATTTTTGGCAACTACTTTTTGAGACCTGCTGGAAATCTGGCACAGAATGCTCCATATAAGGATGAGGGTGATGATGTGTGATCCTATTACAGCAGAGAAATTTGCCTGGTCTTTAAATATAGGTGACAAAGCCAATAGTACTTCAAGGCACAATATAAGTGGAATATAGTTTTCATCGTGTCCTAAATTTGAAGCTCTGTTGGCTCTGATTTGAATGTGCATTTCCCAGTTCTTTCTCTTGCCCAGCTGATGTTATACCCTCTAACACAGGTAATGCCAGTGTGTCCTGAGGAGAAATAGTTCCGCTGTGTCCACTGTAAGTTTGCCACATTGCAGTCCTTTACCTCTTTAGGGACTGCATAGGAAGAATTGTTCTTCCCCTCTTTAGACCAAAGTCTATAAAGATTTCCTGACTTGTAGCTTTAAAATGTTTTACTTCTGTCCCTCAATCACAGAAAACAAGTTTTATATCTGTACAGCATAGATCGTATCTTACTGCTACAAATTTCATCAAGAATTGTTTGGAAGAGATAAGCAATGTTGCATTCTGATCCATAGCATCATTTCAAAGAACTTCTGACCCCTTCGACCACAGCCATCCCATAAATCACCACTTCTTGTTCATCCTGGCAAAAAGGCTTGACCTGGATTTTGGGGTTAACTTTATGCCAGAATTGATTCCAAATAATGCTCTTATTTCAAAGAAATGATTCATGGCTGTGTGAATGGGAACAGAGCCTGCTCTAACTAAAGGTTTTGTTCTTTATCAGCAAAGCTCCTTGCAAAGCCTTCACTTTCAGTCCCTCGATTTCCCAATGCTTATATTGCACACTCCTGGTGATGATCTCCCCCCAGAAGTCTTAACCACCAGGTTAAAAGAAATAAATTGGTTTTACTTTGCTCATAAGGCAGTCCCAGATAAAGACTCTTAAAATGACATGCAGGCCAACTTTGTCCTTTTGCTGAGCCTCTCTTGGGCTGTCTTTGCTCCCCTATTCCTCCTGTTCGGTTTCTTATTTTTTGTCAGACCCCAAAGGGCGGAAAGAAGCTTCAGGCCTTGCTATGTGTGAACACAGGAGAGCTGAAGAGCACTTGAAGGTCCCAATTTCCAGCAGGCTATCTTGAACTCCCGAGCTGCCCGTGCTCACGTGGACACAAATTCTACGGATGACTCCACCTGTGGGATGGGGTAATCCCTGACACACTCCCTGCCAAGAGGGAGCTCAAGTTGCCTGAGATATCTGTGACAAGAGATGTGGCCGGAGATGCTGCAAGCTCCATGCAGATGGCCTTTCCCAACGTGACCTTGAGACATAAGAACAGAGCACTAGCCATAAGTCGCATTTCCCAACATTTGGGAAGAGACTTTAATGTTACTCCAGTGCAGATTTTGTATGTGAATTTCCTTGTTGACTCATTTTCTTATTAATAATTTTTAGAACAAGAATATCAAGGAACTCGCTGAAAAAATAGGACAAATCCTGTTCAGCTCAGAAAGCCATTACAGTTCTTTAGTCAGACTATGAGATAGATCAGGTTTTCTAAAAATGTGTTTTGTTTCAAATGCTGCTTAATAGATCCAAACAAATTCTGCGGGGCCATTGCTCTTTACAGATAAATAGATATATTTTTACATTTCTAATTGATTTTTAGGATTTTAAATTGAATTTTTAGAACAAGTTTGTATAATCTACCTGAAAAGCCAGAGCATTGCTGCAGATACAAGCGCTCCCCTTCCTTACTGTTACCCAAGAGAAAGGAAAGATGTATTTCTTCCTTCTTTTCTCAGGAGGGAGCTACTGCAAGCCTCATTTCCTTTATATCCTCAGACCATTGGGGTCACAACAACATTATTACGAAACACAAAATGAAAGCGTTAAAAGAGACACTGAGGTTTCAGTCCTGCCAAGGCTAGAGGAGGAAGCGTGGGGTCAGGTTCAGACGCCTCGCTGGTGCCAGGTGGGCACCCGGATGGTAGCACTGAGGTGGGGTTTTCTTGTTTCTCAACCAGAAGGTCTTCCTCTTGGCTGAATAGCAACTGCTATGGCCTTGCGAAAAATTCATCTCATAGAAGACCAGAAGATGATACTGGCTTGCCTCAGGACTCCCCTTATAAGAAATTCCTAAGCAATATATACAAGTTATCCCATATAAAGGCCCGTAGCACTGAGAATTACATTGGGAATGTCAAAAAGCCCAGGAATAGAGTAAGTCTTTCTGTTTCTCCATCCACACTCATGCAAGCCTTCAGGTTGGGAGAGCCACCAAGCCCCCATCCCTTCCTCCCCAGACACTGCTCCTGTGCCAGCAGTGCTCCGGGCCACAACTGCACACCCTTGTCCCTTTCTGTTTTGATCGGCTTCCTTTCCATGTATGAGGAACAAGGAAATCAGATACAAAAGCTCCTTCACCTGCATGTAACATTGAGGCTGCGACGTGGAAGGATGTGGCCCTGGGGTGTAAAAGCAAAGTTCTGCTTTTAGCACACAAACCTTTCTGTCTCACAGCGCAAAAGCTGCTTGGGGCAAGGGCTGTGGGTTGGTTGGTTGGTGTCTTTTTTTTTTTTTTAACAATAACAATAGGGTTTTTTAAATAATAATATGATAATAGTAATACATAGGAATCTTCTTTAGTAGACCTTTAGTGTTTGATGCCCCAGTGACACAATACTGCTTGCCTTATATTAGTGTCTAGAGGGAGAGGGACTACACACGTTTTGATACCGTATTAATCATGCTTGTAATTTAGGCAGCCCCAAGGAACGGCAGCTGCAGGAGGAGCAGCCGGGTCCTTTTTAATGTATGAATGTGCTTTCCAGCCTATCTCACTGACTGTAGTCTCAATTTTGCCTGCTACTGCATGCAGCCTGAGATGAGTAGACAGCAATACGCTCCAGCTGTATCTGCACTCCCAGATTGCTGTAGTACCTGGAGAGGGGTGACGTAGCTAAAAGTATCTTTCTGGGGAGAGGCCATCCTCCCAGAGACCCATCACGTAGGGTGCTGCGGTGCTTCTGTAGGTAACACTGATATACCAAGTGTCTTTCATGCTGCGACTGATCATTGCCTCATCCCTCCGATACAGCATGCACAAACACCACTTGTTAATACTACTTGTTAATAAGGGATAAAAAACACGCGTTTGTAACCTGTGGGCCATTGAAATGTGTGTATGAGGAGAAAATAAGGGAAAATATGTGGATTTTATTGGCTGTGCATAACAAGCTCCTTTCCACCCAGATGCCTCTGAAGAAGAGCATCCCTGATAGCTCTTCCCAAGAGCATGGAGGAGCAGACAGAGCAGGGCAGGCTCTGCCAAGGGCAGAGCCCTGACCTTCATTTAAGAGATGCTATTTGATCCCACATATGTGGGACTTGCCATATTTCTCATTCCCATAAGGCTCTCTGGTGTACACGTGCATTGTGCCTGCAGCCAAGCCCAAGGGGCAGGGGAGAATACAACTCCCAGACTTTGGAAACCCTCCTTGGGGATTTCATTGACAGCATTTAGGGATCCTGGGAACCCTGCAGCTGTGCCATACTGATATTTAACATAAGCATTTCTTACCCTCCTTTGGAGGGGCACTGAGCTGCCTTCATATCGCCATAAACGTTTTGCCACTGCTATCACCCGCCACGATAGCAGACTCACAAGGCCTTCTGGATTTGCCCACATTGCTGGTGTTTGAAGTGTCTTGTATCGCTTGTGATGCTGCTGCAATCAAGTTTGCCACTGTGTCTTTGCATTCCTTGTCCAGACCGCATACAAGTGAATGTGCAGTGCCAGAACTCTGCTCTGAGACTTTCTTTTGGCCTGGCATCTCTAGATGCCCTAAAGAGCCTTTATGTCCTGTTAGCATGACAGTTTTGCTTTTTCTTGGTTGTTTATTTGCTTCCTTGTTGAGCTTCCATGGCCTCAGCACATCCGTGATTTGTTCTACTGGAGCCTCCAGTGCAAGGATGGATGGGCAGGAGCTGCTTTGCCCATTCATGCAGCACACTGTGAGGGTTTGTCCCCTTGTTTAGAGCTGACTGCAGGGAAATAGGGATGGGGGTTGAGGTCTGATTTTTGTACCAAATTGAAGGTCTCAGAGAAGAGCTCACAGACTCCAACAGTGTTGATGCTTTTGCTCCCTGAAGCAAGAGCTGCTTTCCCCAGCCCCCTTCAGCAGTGTGCATATGTGGCTTTGCATGCCAGCCTCCAGCTTGGTAACAGGGAGACTTTGAAAGCAGCTAGTCCAAGCTGTGCTATTTCCAAAGCTGCTGGGGAAGCTTGAAGCTTCTTCCTCTCCCCTCATTTCTGCAAATACAGCCTCAGATGAATTGTTCAAGCAGCATCTGTTTGCCTAGTCCTGAGAAACTTGAGCTAACTGCAGCTACAAAGTTTTCCAAAACTCAGTGCCAAGCTTGGGCTAGATTTCACCTGCAGCTACGCCTATAATTCTAGGGCAGGGTTAGTGATTTCAGGTAGAAGCCATGCTAAGCTCTCCAGTTGGGATGGTTCTGGCCCAAAACCAAGGCTGAATGTCTTGCTGCTGGTGAAGCCTGCCCTGGGATTTCAGCTCCACGTGATACTGCTGAGCACGAACCTGAGGAATCACTCCCTCCTTCCCACTTTGCACAAGGAAAGCTTGGCACAAACCTTGCAAGCCAAGATGAGACAATGCCTCTGTATTTCAGCATGCTGTGAGCACCTCCCATGAAGACAGAAGTGACGTTTCACTGTAACCTCTTGAATCTGATCATCACAGTGAGCATCACCCAGTATTTCACATGCACAGTGGTACTCCTGAAAGGGATTTATTACACATGTGAGTATAGAGGATTCATTCTTCTAGCATCTTTGTAAACACTGAGTTCAGTTCTTGCTGATGGAAAACTCATCAGTGCTGGTGACAGATCTCTTCTGTCCTACCCACGCTGGTCCAGCATCTCCCCTAGAGCTGAAGCTGCTCTTGTCTGTGGGTGGGACATGGGCCATTCTGTGTTGGTTACTCTTCCCCACTACTTGACTCCAAACCCTAAAATTCAAATTAAGATTACTTTTTTTCTCTCCCCAAAAAATGACACCTGCATAGAAAACCTGAGACTTTCAGGATGCTGGGGGCAAAACAAGGTACAGCTGATAATTACAGGGATTTTGTTATTTTAAATCAAGAGCAGATTTTAAGCATAATTACAGTTGCTGCGTGGTATATCAAATGCTTTAGGAGATTCAATAAGTTATTCTCATAAATGTTTTATTCTTTTATCAGTAATCTGTATAGGTGGGTGCTACTGCTCTTCCACAGCAATGCCCCATAAGCTAAAACTGTACTCCTTCTCCAGTATAGCCATTGTATGTATGAAATTTATCTTGCTTCGTGTCAATTTGACGCAGTATCCACAGGTACTGCACACAGATTGCACATTACATGCACTTGGCTGATAGCTGTCCTTAACAGTAGTCGGCCAGACAAAGCATTACCTGTCTGGTTAGTGGTGTGACTCAACCTAAGTGGGACAAGGGGAAAGCAAAGTTCTTGTTTTGTTAGGAAATACACCGCATTCCAATGCTGCTTTAACCAGATTTTACCAGGAAACCAAACGAAGGGAGATTGTTTCTGCAATGTTACTTAAAGACAGCGGAACGAAACCAATCAAACAGCTCTAGAACACTTCACTGCTGTATTTCTATGTATTCTTCACTGCTGTTCATCTGAACTGTAAATTCTGTACAGGTTGAATGAGGTTCACAGTCTGCCATGACCTGCAAGGTAAAAGGACAACACGACTTTGGCTGCAGCTGGTGTGTGTTGTTTGCATACATGCACATCTTGCTGTACATGTGTGTATGCAGACACATGCACATCTAAGCTTTAAGGCAGAAACATTTGCATCTGAGATACACGGGGAAAAAGGAAATTCTTTCTTTAGTGGCAGGAGAGTAGGTAAAACCAAAATAAGAGACTATTTTAATAGCATTCCTATCTAAAATTAAGTCTCTTAACTTTCCCTATACTGAGATTTCAATGACCTTAAACAATTTCCCCTACAGGATTTAATTTTGCCCATAATTTCACAGATAAGAGATCGGATAGAAATTATTCTTCAGTGTTCAATGTAGTATGAAGAGCTAACCTTTCCAGCTAAATGTTGCTAGATGCCATTAAAAAACTGTAACTAAATTTTTACTTGAGCCTGCAATTCACCCCTAATTCTGAAATTATCAGTTGTAAGAGCCATTTAAAGGTACCACACCAAAGGAGCGCTCACTGCTGGAACGTGTCACCATAGCTATCACAGTTTACAGCAGGATCTGGCTCCTTTGGCCTTAACAGGGCCAGAAATGGTTCGTGCACTTGTCCTGAGGATGAGGAGAGAGGTGAACTTCGTGCTGGTATGGGCTGCTCTCACACTGCAGAGAGAAGGTGCTGCATGCCCTGATGCTCATCAAAATCTCAGGCTCCACTGAGCACTGAAGTCTGGTTGTCCTTTAGAAAGCAAAGGCAGCTGCTGCTTTGCTTCCTTTCATTTGCTCTGTTGCCTTGGCTTTTTTGCACTTTTGTTTCATCTCCAAAGAATCTCTCATAATGCCTTTGGTACTTCTGTACAACTTTGGAACGTTTTGTATGTAATTGAATGGTACACACTTTCTCTTGTAATATAGCAATCGGACTTTTTTTTTGGTGAATGTGTAATTTCCACTGTACATTTCCACCATGACTTTGTGCAATGTACATTTTCTAGGGACGGGTGCCAAGGGAACAACCTGTAGTTTTCTAAGGAGCAGAATGACACAGACACAGATGGTTTCACATTAGCACTGCAGAAGAGCAACGTAGCCCAGGCTTTTAGCATTGAGCATGACACAGGGTGTACCTTCACAGGGATGACTGTGACAGCTGCAAAACTGTCTACGTGTGATATTAGAATCAGCAGCGATGGTTGCAATCAGAAGGGAAATGGAGGAAAATTAAATAATCACACTCATTAATTTAAGCCTCGAAGCATCAGAATGGAAAATTTGCATTCAGTAAAATTACCAGAGATTTAACCTTCATGAGATGAAATACACATTTATTTTTCTTTGCACTTCTTGTGTGTACTTTGTTTCTTTGTTTCTGATGATTTCTTAGTGCTTAATATGGGATGTTCTGAGGAGGTGTGAGGTGGTGGCTTGGGGGGCCTGGCGTCAAACCTTCACTCCTCCTTCTCTGCTTTCTAACTTCTTTCTGATATCTCAACTCAAGCTCAGAAATCTCAAGAGCCCTTAGCTGCAAGGACAGCATCCATTTGGAGTCCTTGGAATATATTGATTTTCTTATGGTCTGGCATCAGCCACGTCCTAACAGATAAAGGATGGTTCCTGCAGCTGTTTGCCCCCATGCCAGCTTCTTATCACCGTGCTCACATAGAGGCTGGTGTCATCAAAGCAGGCTCAGAGCCAAGGAACTGCACCTTTATCTGTCCCACATGTTATCTTGCTTACCAGGCGTCGGTCCTAAATTAAGAAAGCACACGCTGGATTTTGGAGAGCACTCTCGAGGATTAAAGTGAATGGACTGATGCTATTTTCCATAGCAAGGCTGAGCGATGAAACAGCAGTTTCATGTTGCAAGAAAAAAGGGAAAAGCAAAACCCATCCCTCCACACGGATGGTTTTTCCAAAGAGATAAACAGTGAGAATTGAGTCCTTGGATTTTAGAAAGCATCATGGGACAAGGCTGTGACACGAGCTCAGCAGGAGGAGTGGCTCATTTTGGGCACAGCAGATGAGTTGGCTGTGAGCCTCCAGCAGTGCCAGTCCTCCCTGAAGCTATTACAGGAGCCCAGGTGTGAGCCTTTCTCAGAATGGATGTGGCAGATTAAGGTGTACTTAAATAACATCGTTATATTTTACCTCATTATGTTTTTTGCTGGTGAGATAAACAGGACTGCAGTCATTCTGGCAGTTGTATGAACACACGTGCACAGTTTTCTCACAGCTCCAAAAACACAAAGGCACTGAGGTAGCCCAGCAGCACACCTACGTGGCTTTACAGCCCACTGACTCCAAAAGCAGCTGTTTTAGGAAGTTAAGTAAAAGCTGTTTTCCTAATGAAGCATGATTATTTGGGGTTGGAGATGTATATGTAGTGACAGGGTGTGAACCTCTGCAGGATGAGCTCAATGCCATAAACTCCAGCTCTGTTTCTACCAATCCCAATGCCGGTATCTCAGTGCCTCATTCACTGACTAATCAAACTGTACGCTGTCCTTGACAATTAAAGACAGATTTCCTCCTTGCTCACTGGGTAAGCACAAGTCTTCACAAGCACTCGATGTAAGATGTCAGTTCTAATTTTGGGCAGGCAGCTGAAGACACCTGCAGTTTCTCTGCCCAAGGAGCAGCTCCAGGCTCTGATCCTACTGACGCACTTGAGTCCAGCACTTCATTTTCCAGCCCAGGCAGAAACAGTAGTACTACTAATGGACTCCATTTTCCTCTCCAAAACTGTGCAATAACTCAGCAGCAGAGCCATGAATGAAGTTCCTCATCCCTTTAATGCTGCTCCACTGCTGCTCCAGAGCACAGCTTCCCTCTATTGACTTCTTGGCAGCAATCTCCTTTGCCATCAATAATAATGTAATGTTGGTTTTGGAGATAAAGTGTCTCTCCGGAAAGAGAAACCTTCTGAGCAAAGACAGTTGCTGTTTTCTTTTACCTGCACTGTACTATAAGCAAGTTAATAATGCATAGCTAAACAGAAAGACAGACACCATAGCATTAGGAAGAGCACAAGGGACACATTTTAAAAGATAATGTAACTTGGCATGAAAAAGAGATTCAGGAGATAACAGAACATGTGATTTTTCACACAAAACACAAGTAATTTTTTCTCTCCTTGCCCTTGATAGTTTCCAAACAGGAGGCTGCAACTGAAAACCAGCAAGGTTGTATTTCAAATCCACAAATTTTGATGTTAAAGAAAACAAGCAGTGCCCCATCTCTTCCCCCTTCGGATCTGTCAGCTGAGTCAGCCCCATTCTGCACAGAAGGCCGGGTGCAGGCTCCTTAATCACACCTCTCCTGATGTTGCAGTGAATAAAAGCCTGCACTGACACACTTCCTCACCCCCACTGTTCAGTGCCACAGCTGAGAAGGAATATTTCCACTTCCTCTGTGCCCCACTCCCACAGCACTGCAGTGAGTCTCCTGTTGGCACTTGTTTTATATTCTCAGGTTTCTCTTCAATTGCATTTTTCATCACAAAAGCAATATTTTGTGGGCTGGCTGTCCCTACTGAGGCACAAACACAGTTCCTACATCTCAAGTCTTGATTTCTTCTTTAGAAGTCAAATGTTAAATGCACTGAATGGTGATTATTTTTTTTTTTTTCTGACTCAGCTGAAGCTTGCACTAAAATCAGAGCATGAAGGAGTCGGTGAATATAAATCAATTAGGGCAGCTTTAATTAAAAGGCATTAAACAATTAGCAGCATCCACTAAGGCTCGGTGGAGCAGCCCCAGCTCCCTGCCATGTACAAATGGGGCTTTGTCAGAGCGAGCACACGGAGGTAAGTTGTTCTTGGGGGGAAAGCATAGAGAGAGCAGATAAAAAGCTGCCTCAGATGAAATAGCTCCTGTCCCGATGGAGCTGATGCCGGCAGGTCAAGCAGCAGCACTGCTTGAAGCCCACCTGCATTAACTTACGCTGGAGTTTCCGTGCCCTATGCGGACCCTAGATGGCAGAACGAGCCCACTGCAGCGCCGTGCTCCCGTCCTGCTGCTGGAGCGGAGCCTCTCAGCTTCCATGGGCTGACAACGTGATGAAGTGTCGCTAATGAGGCTCTTTGCTTGTTTATTTTAACAGCCGGAAAAAAAAATATTATATTAGTGCTCTGCGGTGAGCGGACAGTGTGGATTTCCTCGGGGAATCCATCCGGTTTGCTCGGGTTAAGCAGTGGAGCTTCTCGCCTAATTGGGAGCGGAATAATTTGCTGTCTTTTCCCGCTGAGTTTCTGGGTCCCTCGGAGTCCGGAGACTCGCTGACCACTGCTCAGTAATGGTAATTAAGTGCTAACTGGTCAAACGCACTTGAATCGGCAGGGATTCCCGGGGAAGCACCTTTTAGCTGCACACGACTTGAAGCTGCACTGCTCTGTCCCCTAAATGTCTGTATGGGGGAAGTCGGGGATCGTGCCCAGATCTAAGAGGTCTCCCAGCTTCTGTGTTGTTTTGCAGAGCTGTAACAGCGTTCTGGGCAAATATTAAAAACATCCATGCAGAGTGGTTTCCTGCACGAGGCAAAATGCTGTCTTGTAACCGAAGGGGTGGGAAACCACCCAAGGCTACCAGCATTCTTTGGCCTCTTGCCTTTCAAGCTGAGGGGGAAAGCTGGAGAGGAATAGCATTTCTATTTCACGCCGTGACTTCTTGGTAGTATTGGAAGCGTTATTCAAAGCTCCCTTCTCAGTGCTTTGCAGGGAAGGCAGCAGGCAGATGCAGTCCTGTATCCTCACCCCCAGGTGAACGCCGTGCTTGGTTTTGCTGCGGGACTCGGAAGCCGCTGCCCTCAGCCTCACAGATGTGAATTCCGTGGCAAATTGGGGTGTATTGCCGTGGTATAATAAGTGCTTTTCCATGAACCTCCAGCGGACGGGCAGTCTGTGCACCCACGGGCCGCTCCCAGCAGAGGGTGCCGGAGCTTCGTTTGCAGAGCCGGCAGCTCGTGGCTGCTCTCATTTATCGCTGTGCTGGTGGTGAACTGGTCCTGTCTGCTCCCACTTGTGCTGCCGCAAAGAACGGGGGCTGTTCTCATTTTATACGTACGCAAGAATTTGATGCAGTGCTGGGAAAAGGAAATGAAACTCCCTCATAGCTTCAGTTGTCTGTTTTCCTCCCCCTGAACTGCACTGTTACCCCTATCTTGCATTATTGCTTGCTTGCACTGAGCAGTGCTATTTAGCTAATGGATATGAAGCTCTTTGAAGATGTATGGCACTTTGTAAAGTCTTCATGTGATTACTGTGCATTAGTCATAAAAGGCAACGATGCAATTCATCTCCCACCGCAGGGCAGGAGCTGCCGGGGCTGCTTGAGAGCTTATTTACTTCCTTTCTTCCTAATGAAGAGAGGGTTGGAATGGCTGGAGATAGTCTTTGAGAGAGATGCTGTGTGATGGGTATCGATGTGGTGTTTGAGAGAGGAATGGGACAGCTTAGAAAAGAACTGAAGCATTTTTTTTTTTTATGGATCAATTTTCTGCGTGCTTCTAAGGTACCAAGTGGGTACAAAATTGCTTTATTTGAAATATCAAAGAAGCAGCTATGATGGGCCGGGGGCTTGCCAAGAGGAGAAGGATACCTGCACCAAACATGTTTTCCTTAGGCAGACTCCTCCAGCTGCAGAGCGTTCCATGAGCTTGTGCTGGGGCCTGGGAACAGCACAGGTACATGAGGAGGCTCTGAGCACTGCCTGGTGCAAAGAAGGGAGATAAAAAGAGCTGGATTGCGAGCAGAGTCTGGGAATTTCATCTGCTGTGTGGTGGCTTTCGAAGAGTAAATCTTGAACAGGCTCTTCACTGTGTTCTCTATAAGACAGGAGACTTACTGAAGGAAAAGAAAAGCAAGAACTTCTCCCATTCCCTTCACTTCCAAGATTTCCAGTAATCAGAAGGCAGCCTAATCCAGCTGGGGAGGAGTGGAAGCACAGTCCTGCACTGTGCAAGGAGAAAATCCCTTTGAAATGTGTGAATTGGATGTGCCAGGTGCTGAGCTTTATTCACCACTCACCCTCTTGCTATAGTGAGAAGAAATGAGTTTCCGAAAGGGAAGAGATGCCTTTAGAAGGGAAGTCAACCCTGGCCTGCAATGATAACTTTGTTTCCTAATAACACACTGCAGTGGAGCAGCATTCCTGCACTGCTTCCAAAGAGTGGAAGTTTGCTTTCCAAAGCTTGTTTTCTCCTTCAATCTTCACAGATATTGATCTGTATCAAAATAGGTTTCACGAAGAGGAGGAGGGGGGAAAACAACCCCCTGACCTTCACATCTATTTAGTGATTGGAGTCGCATGAGAAATATCTTGATCATAGCCTGGCAATTTTCTCCAGTTGCTCTGTGGCAGAACAGCAGAGCGCCGATGTAGGCAGGAGTGCAATGCTGGCAACAGAACTTGCTTCTGTAATCTGAAGAGATGTATTCTGCAGTGATTTCTTTATCCTATTCAGGCCTTGACACCTGGAGCTGCAATCACTGGTTTTGTCTTACTGATGTTCTCAGTGCACGAATTGGCCAACAACCTCTATACGAGTTGCTTGAGTTTACAAGAGTTGATGCTACCCCCATCCAGATCTTTTCCCTTAATCCATGCCATGTAGGACATCCAGCATCTTTCTCAAGAGCCACAGAGCTGGGGTTTGATCAGAGACACTGCAAAGCCACACCAGGTACTTCCTTCATAGTCAGTGGTACATCAAGGCACATCACAAGGTGTGTGCATGGCCCTCTGTACAGCTGATCTAGTGACCATCACTGAGCACTTGTGTGCTTGGGAGATCCTGCAACTAAGGATCCGATATAGCTAGAGTCTGCTGGAGGTGATGGACAAATTCCTTTTCGGAGAAAGTCTGGAGGTTGTAGTAAGGTGTAGTCAAAGAAATGTCTAGGCAGCTCACAGATGTGGTGTCTGATAATACTGATAACAGATTATTGGAAATTCTTGTTCTGGTTAAGTCCTTGAGCTCCAGTTATCATTTTTGTGTGAGGTACTCTTGGTGCTAAGCAGAAGGGGGAAAAAATAGGAGGAGGAAAAAAAAAGAAACTTCTACAGAAGAAGAAAGAGGTTCTTTTCTCTTGCCTTTGGCTAAAATATCTTCAGTAACGTTGGCAAAATACAAGGAAAAAGCACAAGCTTTTTTTCCCATGGATGAGAGGGCAGACAGCCAGAGGACTTGGGAAGAAAGCTTCAAGCTGCTGTGTGCCCTCCCCAGCATAGGGACCTTCTACTTGTCTGGGGCTGTTGTAAAAAGCTGCTTCCTTTGCAGGGCTTTCTGTAAAGCCTTTAATGAGCTGCATGTGCAGAAGTCAATGGGACAAATGTGCAGGTGTGCTCTTCATGTCTGAAGGAAAAACATCTCCAGTGTGTTGCCCTCTGGAGAGGTAGGGTGGGCATAGAGAAGAAGTAGATGCCCTAAATTCCTATTAGCTCCAGTACCACCAGCTGCAGGCACAGCCAAGCAAGATTTCCTTAGGATTTACATGGGGCACTCGATGCTAGAACAGAAAGAAGTGTTTTGCTTGTGATATTTCATTAATTGCCCATGCAGACAAGCCATGCACAAACCCTAATAGCTTCTGCAGAAGTTTTGTGCCCTCTGTACAGCTGCAGCCACAGAGCCCTGCCCAGTTGCTGCCATGCTGTGATGTGCTGAGTCAATTAAAACTCTGTGCTTATCATGGACATGCAAAACAAATGTTATCTACCCTATTAGCCTGGTAAACCGCAGGGCAAGCTACTGTTCTTCATGATAATAAAATAGTGCATTAGCATAAGTCAATCAGGAGCAGATTTTAGAAATAATTGGTTTAGATTTTGAGCTAACAGCTGCTTTGGTTATTAGTTCTCGGACACTTTGTTTTTAATTGGACAATTTGAAGAAAATGTTATCCAGTGCCTCCAGGCTTCCTTCAGTAGGAAAATTCTTTTTTTATAAAGAGTTCAATGAAAGTCTGCCATTCTGTAAAGACGACTCTAATGCAGTGTGCATCAACAGCAGCTGCAACTATTACTAATTGCAAATGTGGCCAAGGTTCTAAACTGAAGGAATCAAAAACTGAGTAAGAGTTTTGAAAGGAAGCCAGAAGGAAGCAAAGCAGTGTGTGGATGTTACTCCAGGTAGGGTTGGATTGTGCAGTGGCACCCAGGGACCTCCTGTGGCAATCAGCAGCCTTGCTGGTGGCCTGAGCTGGCAGGAGGAGCTCTGTTATCTTTTGCCCAGCTAAGATGCACAGGGCAGTCGGAGGGAGCTGCTACCCCATAAAGTTTTCTGTTAGAGAAAATGGATTGTGTGTTCAGAACTTCAATTTAAAGAGCTGGCAACGTACGCCAGATGGAAGGGACCTGCGGAACTTGGCAAGTGGTGGCTGAAACTGTTGAGATAACATGGGTTTCAGTTTCATTTGAAAGCCATGTTTATTTTTTCTATATAACCTGAATTTCTGTGGGGAGGGGGAAAAAAATAGAAATAGAGAGCAGAAGAGATTTGAAAGCACAAGGAGGAGAAAGATCAGGACAGAGTCTGAGAGAAGATCCTTGGACCTTCTCCTTCAAAAGCAATGAGAATCCTGGCTTATCTCTGCTGTTTGTCCTGCTGCTTTTCAAGCTGCAGCCTTCCAGCACTACCGGACTCTTTCTGTTGCTCATCAAGTCTGCAGCCTTCAAATCACCCTCTTACTGACTCCAGAAGCTTGGGCCACTCTGTGACCACATCTGCCATTGCAATCCTTCACGTGAACCCCATCACCCCCAGCCCAGGTGCTTGGAGGGTCCTGGGGGGGGTGTCAGAGATCCCCTGGGTCACTGCTCCTGCAGAAGCTACTGGAGACCCTTCCTAAAATCTCCTCCCTTTCCAGCCCAGCTCTCTGGAAGTAGCAGCCTGCCCACATTTGGGCACCTTACCTAGAAGGTGGCAGATGACGCTTATAAAACTCTTTCCCTGACATTCAGAGCTGCTAATTTTTAATGCAAACTGTTGCCTTGGTATTTGCATTTGAAATCAGTTTTATCTCCTTAACTCTTTTGCCACCCCCTCTGTAGCTATATAGACTTGCACAGGAACGTGCAAGACACCAAGTTGTCATGGGAGGTTTACTGGGGTCTCAGGATTGTGCAGTTCTGGAAGCAACTCAGTAAAAGGATGAAGCTGCCTTCTCCATCAGTGCCAAGACTCATCCCACCAACAAAAGCCCCGTTCTCACAAAGCAGTAGCTGGGAATGGCACCATCTCTGGCACACTTTGTATTCCTAATCTCCTTCTTTCACCTTCCTACGTTTTGTGTAATCAAATCATTTGGTCTTCTCAGAGGTGCACAAGAACAGGTGGTCGTTCAGCATGGGTAAGCTTCCATTGTGGACTATGTCCTGGAGTAAGAATCAGCTGATGAAGTAGATGTGATCCCCTTTGCTTGGAAGAAGAACACCACAAGGATAAAGCAGAAATGAAGGTGGTACTGGCTCTTCTTCATAACGTGATCTTCACACGTGAAAACAAAAAAAAATTCTAAATAAATTAATGACATGGTAGGATGTATAGGGTGCTACTATTAGTTATACAGAAAAGGGTCACTGTATGCAGTTCAGTGGAGTGAGAGGTCTTCCAAGGGATGGCTTATATAGACCTGCATGTGCTAGTGTTTTCTTGAAAAGTTAAACAGTGTATTTCATCACTTTCTTTTGTAAGGCATTAGCTGCAATAACTTCTTGTTGCTACCAGTCCCTCTGCTCCTACAAGCCTGTAGAGAAACTCACGTTGATGTCTCACCTTCCACGGAGGAAAAAAAAAACCAGCATCTGCATGTGGGTGTGCGGTGCTGGTTGGAAGCAAAGTGAAAGGATTTAGTGCCAAGCACGAGCATGTTTCTCATGAAAATGAATCGATTCCAATGTACTCGAGCTGGAGATGGAATGTTAAGCTTTGTTAACTTTTTCTGATGTCGTAATTTACACGGGAGCTGTTTGTGTGACCACCAAAGTGCTGAAAGGAGTGATTTCCAATGGGAAATGCAGCTCACTTCTGCTGAGTGCCACAGGCAGTGGGCTGGGGAACCTCCCAGAACCTTCCCCCCTCCCAATCCTTTTCCCAGAGAAAGGCTGGCTGTGACCTCAGGCCCCTTTTTGAAGTCAGACGTCAATCTAGGAGTGCCTTCAGGGTTGGAGGCATTCTGAATGGCGAAGTTGGCTCTGTGGATAACCCAGTGGTGGCAATGCTCACCAAACAGACAGCACTCGGTTATCTAAACTGCACAGACACTTATGGAAGTGTCATACTGTTCCTTTTGGCTTTTTTTTTGTGCTAAATCACATAAGGGCGTAATCAACTAAAATCAAATTATGTCATGATGAAGTCAAGCTTGCCAGATGAGGCAGGGCAGAAAACCTTATACGTGGATGGTGAAATGTGCTTGTTTAAGCTTCTCTCATTAAGTCAATCTAATGTGATCGTGTCAGCTGGCACCCTGTAACTGTCCATACTGATGTGGCGGGTAGGATTATGGAAACAAATCAGCACTGTCCCCTCTGTCCTTCCCTTTTCCTCTCTATGCATAACAAGACAAGACATAGAATGCAAAAAAAAAAAAAGCTGTTTTGTCAGGTGTCAGGATCATGGGGAAAGTCAGTGCTATTCACTTTGAAAGGGTGATAAGCACCAAATATGGCAGTAGGAGATAGCCTGCAGGCAGCGAGCGGTTACTTGGGAGCTTTAATTTACTGCTTTTTGCAAGAGATAGCAGCCCAGTATGATAGAATCTGGACACAAATAATATAATTCAGCCAGACAGCTAGGAGAAGGAGATACTTTGCTGTCTCAGGAGCCACAATACGGTGTGATTTCAGGCTATGATAATCAGCATGCAGCTATTTTGTCACACCAAGAGTGATTGCAGTGAAACCTTCTTGCAGCATTATGGCTGCGATATCTGGTCCCAGTGGGAACCCCAAGGAACTGAATCAGAAGTCAAAAGCCCCACCCTGTGGGTAGCAAATAAGTTCTTTTGACAAAATAAAAGTATAATGTTGACAGTATCCAGCCCCAGAAGACTGAAATTTCAGCTCTGCAGGCACTGGCTCCTGAGACTGGCGCAATCCACAGAACTTCAGAGCTGTCCAAAACAGTCTGGGTAGCTCTCAGGTGCCTTAAACTCTGGTTTCTTGGTCCAAAACACGTCATGACCTTTTCTGTTAACTGTTTAGAATCCTACATCTAATCTTTAAAGAGGAGTCTGTCACGTCTGGCTCTATCTATGAGATTGTCCATCGTGAACTTTCTGAAACATCCATCTGTTCATCCATGCATGCTGTCTTTTCAGTCACTTATTCATCAGAAATACCTCAGAAACAGAGGTGGCATGACCTGGCTTGTAATTTATTCTGTGAAAGGAATCTATCTTCATTAGCTCTTTGAGCAGCCAGGTGCATCCAAATCCTATGGTAGTAATAACTGGTCCCACACTTGATTGAAATGGAGGCACAAGTCCAAAATTCTTCAGATGCAGGGGCCCAAATCCCATAAACGTTTCAGGTGCCTTAATTACAGTAGATCAGTGAATAGATGGATAGTCCTGTACTTCCTGACGGACATTTCCTCTGTATTACAAGGGCACAGGGAGTACAGAACTTATTTGAATGCATCGCGGAACCGCAGCCCTCAGAACAGCCTGAGGAAAACATCTACCATATTTTAATGATTTTTTCTTTTCAGCTAATTTTCCACTTAAGCAAGGGAGCAATATCAGTTTACAATCAGCTGAGACTGTGACACCAGCTCCCAGTGCTTCCTTATCACATTTACAATAGCTGTTTCGTATGCTTTGGTGGGAATTAGCATTCAGGACCAGCAGCAATGCAGGCTCCCAAGCCAAGCACCTGTATAGGATAGGAAATTAAAATCAGGAGCCAGAACTGAAAGCCAGATCTTGCATACAAGCAACCCAAATCTCTAGAGACGTAGTGTGTACTGGAGGATTTCATGCTGTGTTGAGCATGAACGCAGCCTGATTTCTACGTACAAATCCGTTCTTATTGCAAGCATAGAGAGCAAAAATAACCTATAAGGTAGGATTTGGGATTGGAGACCAGGGGAATCTTCTTTGCTACAAATTAATTTTTATCAATTGCTTTATTTCTATGTTCCTCGGTTCTGTCTAAAGTAAAAATGGCAATTTTTCTCCATCCACTCAAAAGGCTGCAAGATGCTGAAAGCTGGGTGGGAGAATAGAAGAGGAGTAGTCAGCAGAGTTGCTTGGATAAGCTCTCCAAATACCAGGAACCTTAGTGGAAATTACGAAAATCCCACTTAAAGGACAGATTCCCTCCTTCACCCATGAAAATGCAACTTTACAGAAAGGAAAACCTGCCTGCGTTTGTGGCAATGGCAACAGCTGATGTCCCTACTTTCTCTGTTTCTGAATGTGCGTACCTGAATAAAAGCCTCTGCATTTATCCCTTAAGCCATCTCTGGCCACGCAGAACAACTCAGCACAGCAGTTATCTGCTGCAGGCAGGCAGCTCAGGGCAGCTCACAGCTCTTCTAAGTTAGGTGCCTGTTTCTCCCTCTGTTTGGAGGGAACGATGCTGATCTCCCTGACCAAACCCCCTGTCACCAATGGCTCCCATCAGTGATGGTTCCCAGTGTGCAGCTCCCCAGCCAAAGGGAAAGAGGAGTATGGTGTGCTTCCTGCATTCAAGGAGCAGCACTTGGGTCCTGAACGATCCCTCTGGCCCAAAGGGAGCCTGTGGGAGCTGGGCAGCCCAACCTCCAGGTGCCCACAGGTTGCAGCCACTCCTGGAATCATGGAGCATTTTGTAGCATTAAGAGCCAAACCTCATCTCAGAAGAGGCAGGACCCATCTTAGGGCTGAAAGACAAAAATATTAATCTTCTTCTCACACCTTCCCGAACAGGGTTGAAATGTTTGCCAGTTCTTAGTTTATATAAGGTAGATAAGAGCCTGGAAAAACAAGATTATATACACTGAGTACTTCAAAGGCAAGAGGCAGCGATTTCATGCAGCAGAACTTGCTTTGCCTTTCCTGCACATGCAGCAGGGTGGTAGGAGCACTTTGGGAGGGGAAGCAAATTGCCTTGTCCCCATCCCTACTCCCTTCCTGTCCCCATCCCAGCTCTGCACTGCAAGCACAGCACAGCTCCCTCCTTTAGGAATATTAAATCTGCATTTTGCTTCTCCCTGGCATTTTTCTTTCATTCCAGATGGCACGTGATTAGAGTCCTAATCAGCGATTAGCTTATAAACACTGCCCCTAAGTACTGACAGCCCCACGATAAGGAAAAGCAAAAGGGAAGAAAAAAAGCAATCAGTTGATTGACTCATCTGGGCCACGCGGGTCTGCATGAAACAACTGAACAGAATCCTTTGGATTAACTTT
This sequence comes from Tympanuchus pallidicinctus, assembly GCF_026119805.1. Classification (NCBI taxonomy): domain Eukaryota; kingdom Metazoa; phylum Chordata; class Aves; order Galliformes; family Phasianidae; genus Tympanuchus; species Tympanuchus pallidicinctus. Next base: position 5,002,067 of record NW_026294722.1, read on the forward strand.
TTATAGCAAAGGATACCCCTATGGACACCTTGGAATAAAATTCATGATGAAAAGGAGTTATAATGCAAGGGGGAAAAAATCCTGAAAAGGTTTTAAGCTCATTCCTTCATCTGAAACAAACAAAACAAAGTAAAAAATTATTTGCACCCAGGCAGTATGCCAGCCCTCCCAGGCTCAGAGTCACCCTGACGCGCACAACCTGAGGTGTGTCAAAACCTACTTCAGCTCAAGCAAGATGTCTTGGTTACATCCACGGGTTGTCAAAAAGCAGCTGGATTTCCTCATTTTCACTGCAGTGATGCTGATTTGTGTCCCTTTGATGATCTGGCCTCTTTCTTCATAATGGGTTGCCATTTCTCCTTCACCCCAGAGTACTCTGGGGTGGCAGCTCACTTTCTGGCACCAATTATTTCCTCCTCATTGCAACTTGGAAATCCTTTTATTGCCAAGTTGTCCAGCTTCAGACAGGCTATGCTGAAAATCACTCACTGCTGCCCTTTCCTAAATAGAAAATCTCTCCAGCTACAGTTAGAAATGCAGTTTATTTTCCTGTTTTACAGGAACTAATCAGAAATTCAGCACAACCTGAGGACGCTGCCTATCTCTCCTTTTGCTGGGTAGCCTTGAAATAACAACAGGCAAGGATGTCAGATCTCAGGGTACTTTCGAAAGAGATAATGGATTCATGTAACCCAGGTCCTTTGAAGCACCAGCAGAAATTCTTCATTATACACAGCTTAATGGTTTCTCGGGATGTCAGACAAATCAGGTCTGCCTCTACAGGTGGAATGAGTGTATTGATATGATATTTTATTCATATGCAAACACAGCACTGATAATATGGCATTGCTCAGTGTGTGCTGAAGGCACCAGAGGTGGCACTGCTCAGGGTCCCTCTGACAGCATCCTGGAGGGCTCAGACATCTGCACATGGGCTCTGCCCTCAGCTCCATCTGGGCTCTGCCCTCAGCCCCAGTCCAGGTCTTCATGTTTCACTCCTCATTCCTATAAATAGGATCCTAGGCTGACCCTTCAGACAGCTGATCCTGGCCTCCTTCCCAGCCTCCGTAACTCTGCCCGAGCAGCTCCAGATCAGAAACGGGTTATAGAGAATCCCTGAAGAGTGATGTGGAGCTGTTCTGCACGGATAGAAATTTTAGGGTGAGAGCTATGAAATCCTGCACATTTTGGACAGTGCAGAAAACTGGCTGCCTCACTAATTTGCTCGTCATGTATGTACGTGTGTTACGTATTTAGAATATTGGACTGCTTGTACTTAAGGATAGCTGGGTGGCAAAGCTGCCTCCTTCCTCCTATCTGATTTCCCACAACCCTTGATAATGGCAGATGTTTTGAGTTGTTTTTCAAAAAATTGAACAGCTCTTTAGAGACTGAGGGAAGGAGACTTCTGGGAATCTCCTGTGCAAAGGGGAAGATAACAGCAGGAGTGAGGAAGTCCAGATCCCTGTGAAGCTTTTTACTTCCTTGAAGACAGAGTGAAGGCTTCATCCACCCCAGGACTTCCTCTGATGAAATGGAAAGGGATTGTTAGCACTGAAGGGCAGTTTTGCTTGGCAGGATTGCTCACTTTTGAAAATTCCACGCACTTTCCTTTCATAGAATGATAGAATCATAGAATGATTGGGATTAGAAGGGATCACCAAGTCCCAACCCCCTTGCTACAGGCAGGGACACCTCCCTTTAGATCAGGTTGCTTGAAGTCCCATCCATTCTTATTATTCTCTTAAATAAAAGTGGTGGGAGATTTGAGTGAGGAACTATTTAGGCTGTTCAACAGGAAGAGCATGATGAAAGATTTTGGGATGGAGTTGTATGTTTTAGTCATTCAACCTCCATATTGCATCAACCAGATATTTTAAATTGGAGTAAGCAGACAGAGATTTCACCAGTGCCTGTTTTATACTGACAATAGTTAACAACAAAACAAAGGAAATGAAAAAAGAAAAAGGAGGAAGGAAGGAGTAATGTGAACTGAAACACTTTGTATGAGACTATTAATGTTTGATTGCTGATGCCCAGAAAGAGGATATAAATAATGTATTATTGCTGAAAGCTGTACCAGCTTGGAGGGGAGGACACAGGATGACAAATAAAGCAGCGAGGCACGGAAGTGAGCATCACAGACATCCACCAGTAAGTTTCCATTGTACCTTTTACACTTAGAAACAAAATAATTACAGAAGCAGTGCAGGCACCTAGCACAGCTTGATACAGATGTGATGACCTTTTCCATTACATACATTATTTCCTTTCTAGGGGTACCAAGCAATGCGTTACTCTGACTTATCTAACAGAAACATCAGTCACCAGAAAAGATGGAAAACAAAACAAAACAAAACAAAAAACCAATCCTTTCTTTTTAGGCTGGTTGTGTTTGTGATACTTGTTAAACAGGTATCAGTGAGCAGGCTGAGACCATGCAGCTCATCTCACCAATACATCCACTCAACACGTCAGTGCTATGATAAATAGAAGGAAGTCTGGATGCAGAGTCCCTGCTCCTTTCTGAAGATAAAGTGCCTGAGATCTATCAAAAATATTCAGTGTATTTTAGTGCTTAATAACTGTTTTTTGAAATCTAATTTAAGAGACCAGAAATCTTTCTCTCCCATTGTCTAAAATGTTCACCAAAATATAGGATGAGATGTATTGCAGAATCTTAAATGAGAACCACCTAGGGAAAAGCATATGATGTTAAATTAAAAAATATGTCTAATCAGAGTGAAATGTTAAGAAGGCCATTATTACCCTATTTAAGAAACTGTCAATATAACCATGCATTTTCTCTTCTCCAGCAAGAGTGACAGTGCCTTTGGTCAATGCCATTAGGACTACGGATCCTGGAAGTCTTTGAAAAGTTTTTCTCCCACAGTGAAAGGGAATGAGTCACATCAAAGTTGAATAATGCAGCTAAAAAGCCCCTCTTTTCCTCTTCCACTTCCTAATTAAGATTAGTGTGTAATCTGCATGGAGAGCGAGATTCAGCAGAACCAAGCAGCGGAAGTGCTGCAAATACAGGGCAAGAACCTTTCTTTGCTAATTGAAGCTTTTCAAGTAGCCTCCACAGGCCACTAAGAGACAAATTACACTCTGGATGAGTAGGACGAGGGGAGATCTCTAAAGATGAAAGTAAGAGAAGGAAAAGGGAGAAGAAAATATTCTGAGGGATATTTCTGGTGGGAAATTTCCAGTTCACTTGCACCATCTGTACAAACTTGATAGCTGTACTTGGCCTGAAATTGGTGATATTCACCCTAAATTTTAACCTGAACACCCAAACCAGTGATTTCCAGTATGTGGCACTAGAGCAGACTTTGAAAGAAATAGCATTGACTTTCCTATGAATGCAGTTTTGTGCAGGAATGTGATCTTCTTCTAGAGGTGCTGTGAGAACTGAGCAGCTGAAGAGGCAGATGTTTGCTGCTGCCTCTTCTTGCAGTCAGCCTTTAGGGCTCAGCAGCAATGCTGAGTGCTGCCAACCTGGCTGAATGCTTGCTTGCCTGCTGGCAGAACAATTTGTCACAGTAAACCAGGGCAGCCTTGGGGATGGCTCTAAACAGTTCCATGTTCAACCCAGGGTGCAGAAAAGGAAGAAAACTGAGTTTTGGGGTAGTTTAAGTAGGGCCTTCGTCCTTTTGCACAGCTGTCTCAAATCACCTCTACTGCGCCATACTGCATCTCTTGTACAAAACCTGACCCTGACTCCTTTGCTTCTAGCATCTGGCTGGTATTAGACAGCGGCCTTGTGTTGGTGAGGTGAGCCTAGGGAATAAATAATTATCCTGCGTTGTGGCGAGACGTGCTGGGGGAAGGGAGGACGAGATTAAAATAATCTTTTTGGAAAATGGATCAAAAAAAAAAAAAAAAAGCCCCTAAGCGGAGATTATCCACAGCCCAAGCCAGGCCCAACGCCACGCATTAAATAAATAAATAAATAAATAAAATCTATTAAAATGAAAAAGATTGACATAAACCTCACCAAATACGGCCGTTCTCGGCTAGCTCGCTGCCCGGCTGCTCGGGCCAACAGCAGCAGAATGACAACAGCCAGCTTAGATCAGCAGGGCGCCCCGTGAATCTGTTCCACTAATCGCCTCCTCCCACGGGCTTATTATTATCATGTGTGGGTAAAATCAGCTTGTTCTCAGAATATCCATCTAGGGCTACCAAGAAACTCACATAGGGTTTTTCCCACTGGAGGCAGATTAGGGCAATCCATCTATAAAGAAGGCCAGGAGCTCAAAAGTTGTCCTAATGATGAGTGAATGGCTTTCAGCTTTGCAAATCCGTAACAACAGGGTGTTTGCTACTTTTTTAGTGTAAGAGAAGAAATCCATTGAGAAAGTGTGCGGTTCCCAGTTCCCCAGGTGGTGCTGGGGATCAACAGCAGAGCCAGGGTGAATATTTGAGGACAGAAAGAGGGTGAGAGGGCCTTGTGTCACCAGGACATCATTGGGGGATAACCCTCTCTCTTCTCACGTGTAGAAATCCTCATGTCTGGGAAGTGGCAAAACTGCCCAGTGAGGTGTTCCAGAGCCATGGAGATGTGGCACTGAGGAGCATGAGAAGTGGGCATGTTGGGCTGGGATTAGACTCGGGGATCTTGGGGTCTTTTCCAACCTTAACAACGCTGTGATTCTATCAATGAGGCTGCTTCTACCAGTGCTGGTTACTTCTGAGCTCTCTCATCCCAGGGAGGAGAAGGGCGAAATTCGAAAACTTGGATGAGAAGTGTGAACATATTACTGTTTACTTTCGAGTTCTGGATTCCTAATTAAAATTACAAAAAAAAAAAAAAAAAAAAAAAAAAAGGATACATATTTCATGACTGAGTTTACCTAAAAAAGCTGTGAGTCAGAGGGAAATTGGCAGCAAGTTCAAGTGGGTGATACTAAAAGATGCAGCCATGGCTTTCTTCAAGGTAAAGTGCATTGGGCTAAAGTACCTAAGTGTGCTGGAGTCCACATGATGACTGACCACATAAGAACACTTGAATGAAAGCTCAAAACGCCAGGGTATGGGCCAACCCCTGGGAACCAATTTGCCCATCTGCTGTGGGCAGAGCAATGGAGGCGCTGTGCCATCCAGACCCTGTGTACATCCAGGCAGAGGAAAGCAAAGCAAAAAGTTCATTTTACATTGCTGCATCACTTGTCCTCCTCCCGCTCCTCTCTCTGACTCACTGCTGGTTCTGCTTGCTCGCACCAGGCCGTTTCCTAGGCACTGATCCAGCCCCAATCTCCATCTCTCCTTCGCTGAGGAGTAAATACAGCCCCACTCCCCCGGCAGCGCTGAGTCATTATTTTGCCATAAAGGACAGTCTGTTCTGCAAAAGGAAAACGGGTCTCGGGGGGGCACTTTTCTACGCTTTGTCAGACACGGAATTTGTATAGACATGCGTGTAAACAGAAAAGGCAGCGTCGATCCCAGCAGGGGTGAGGAGGGAGAAGAACAAAAGCTCAGACATCAGAAAGAATTTCGGGAGACTGGGAAATGAAAGGAAGGGCAATCGGAGACGAGAGAGCAAGGGGGGCATAGAGAGGAGGGAAAGTGGGGGGAAGATGAAAAAAAAAAGGAAAGGGGAGGGAGGTGAAAGAAAGTGAAATTGCAGAGCAATTCAGAGCAGCCGGGAGAAAGGCTGTGTTTGGGGAGGAGAACACACAGCCCTTCTGCAGAGCCTGGGGAGTGGAGAGGGGGATGGGTTCTCATAGGCAGAGCCAGGGCAACAGCCTTTTTCTGACCACCGGTGTGGGGATATTGGACCAGAGCTTAATTTCCACTGCTTCCCCTTTTCCTAGGGAAATTCAGGGTCCCTTTGTCACCCAAAGCCACCTCTGCCTTAAGCACGGGTGCAGTGAGGTGCAGCAGGCTTGTTTGACACCAGAGACCTCTCCATCTGAGTTCCCAGAGAGCCTAGGACTGCGATACCTTTTCTTTCAGCTCTTGAGATGTAAATAAATGAATAGAGGTGATTTTGCCCCGACTGCATGTTCCCCAGTACTCGACAACAGACTTACCACCTGCCTCAGTCCCTCTTGCATTATGCAGTGGCATAAAACTGTTATTTTGTACTGAATAAAAATGAAAGTCCTGGTTTATGCATGAAAAGAGAACTTAAAGGGAGGAACATTCGCTAAGAGGAAAAGAAGGAGGAGGGATGTGCGGCGCTCACGAGGCGAGGATTTAGGCTCAAGGTCAGTAAATCAATCACCAGCCAGGAGACAGAGAAGAAATTGGACAACGCAGAGTCTCTCTGACACGCCGATCCTAAGCACAGCCCTTTGGCATGGCTCCAGCGGCACCAATAAAGGGTTTCACTCCCCACTGCACCCTGCATGTTTCTCCTTTCAGCACCTGGGCAATTCTTCTTCCCACGGCTTTCATAATCCGTCCTTACACTTACTTGAACCTCTGGCCCATCCATCAAACGTGTCAGCGCTCGTAGTGTTGCAGACCTCACATTTCATGCCCCTCGGATGCGTCCTTCCCCTCGCAGGGCAAATTCGCCCTCGGGTTTCTGTCAGCACTGTGAATTATTACTGCTGAGGGAAAACCTCAGACAGCCCAGAGTCTCTCTTCCACCTCTTACCTTCAGCGCCGTACAACTTCAACTTTCATCTGACAACGAGGAAAAAATTGCAATCTGCTGCTGCCTGTTGTTTTTGCCAAGACTACAGCCAAGGCATGTGATCGACATGAATTCTGTCTGACATATGTGTATTTATTTAAAATACCAGCCTGCCTGCCCTCTGCTAAGAATAGCTCCCGTTGACATCAGCCACGCTATGTGCGATCGAATCCAAATATCCAAATCAGTAAATAAATAATCAGCATACACGGTGTTCACAAGAATTTTTAGAGCCAGCCAGGTAAAGAACGTGTGGGATTTACTATCCAAATGCATGTTGCTATATAAAACTGATGCAGTCCCTTTGTGGAACATGATTCATAAGACCACACTGCTACATCCAGGCTTAAACGTGTTATACAATTAAATATGATTAACCAGCTTCCCCACATCAGCTCAGTCATCCCATTTTAGTCACATTTCTGTATGACGGTTGGGGAAACAAAAAATAAAAAATTAAGTGCTGGCTAACTGGTGGAGAAGAGAAAGAAACATCTTCAATTGCTGTTGGAACAAATGAGCTGCCCAGTGGATGGCGAAGACTCAGCTGGGCATTAACACTGCCTGACACCTGTGGCCAGCAACGGCCAGCTCTCCAACTGCTGAGACCAAGTGGATTTTTTGAGGGCAATGCTGACCTGCTTGGAACAAATCCAAGAGCCTTCTGCAGCCCCTCAGCAGGAGGTTGGGCTTTACCATTTTCACTTCTTCCATGAATTTGGTTTCCTTCTGCCTGAAGGAAGAGCAAAGCAAAGCTTGTTATCCTGCTGACAAGATGACATGTGCAAAGCTTGTGCCAGTCCAGATGACACAGGAAGACTCTTGTTCCAGCAAACGCCGTGCTGATATGCTGCTTTGGAGCAAAAGGCAGAAACTGGGCCCAGAAAATTAAAACTGTAGCTGCATTTCCAGCTTTTCTAGCTTGCTCTGCTTCCTCATTTTATTTGCTAAGTCATATATATTTTTAAGAAAAACTCTTCTAAATCATTGAGGTATGAATACCTGAGAACTAGCAAGACTTTATTTTATGAGGTGAATAATGATAAGTAAAGAACACTTGATTAGGGCAATTTACTTGGGAAGATCCATTTTTTTTAAGCTGCCAGTCAAAAACTATGTTTGAGATGGGCTTACCAATGCCCCTGTGGCATTCCTCTGTGTAAGCCACACCATGTTTCCCCTTATAAGACCTCACTGTGCTACATGGCATAAAGATTTCTCAGCAATTCTTGCCAGAGTGGCCAGGAAATTCCATGGGGTTCTGTTGCATTGCAAGGCAGGCCACCTGGATGCCACTTTCCAAGGCAAGCAATGTCTTCAGTGCCTAAAACAACACAGGAAGAAACTCCATTGTATATGCAAGCAAACTGCATGCCTCCAAAGTGGTGCTGCAAAGCTCTGGGAAATTGGAGACATTATGGGAGCTATGTAGTGAAAAGCATCCTTTGGGTTGCTTTCTCACTCTTTGTGTGCATGCTTGTCTTCTCCATGCTTTCACATGTGCATCTACTGCCCAAACACTGTTGTAAGGGTTTGGGAATAGATAATCCACGCACTCCCTCCTTTTCCCCCTCAGCTCCCATCCTCTCCTGCCCATTTTGAAAGCCAACATGGCATAAATTGAAAGCAAAAGAGGCTTGGAGAGAGTGCAAGCCACATCTAATGACACCACTCGGCCCCTAAATGGCTGTCACTGTGCGTACAGCATGAGTCCTGACAAGGAGTCATTATCCCTGCAGCAAACACAGGCAGAGCGTGCAGCAGGCTGCCGGGGCCGGGAAAGGCTCCCAACTTCTTTCCTTTGATGGGTCTGCTCAGAAGCACGCTGATGTTTGTCGCCTTGATGAGATGCAGTGAAAATGATGGTAATTTTCCATCGATGTTAGCAACCCCCATTGCAACTTCACGCTGAGCCAAGAGCACGGGGACTGAGGGTCTGTTCTTTGCTGCTGTAAATTCACCCATTGCTTTAAACTATGACCTGATTTCCTCAGCGCAGCACTTTGCTAGAAACTTAAATGCTCTCTCCTTGGTGCCCCTGCTTGGCTCATCCCCCAGCCCCTTTCCCCTTTCCCCCCAGCTTTCATCACAGTGAGCAGAGGGGATAACAGAAAGGATTTCCTCATCCCAAGGTTCCTTTACTCTTTCCACAGAGCTCCGTGCTGCCCCCAAGCACACCGGATAGGAGACACCCAAGACTCTCTATGAATCAGCTCCTCTTCTTCCATTTGTAACAGAGGGAAAATATTTGGGAAGGGAGGTTTTGGGGAGAAAATCTGGCAGAAAAGAAAAGACAGAGCCTTCTGAACAGGGAACATCAATGAGTATTGAGAAAGGGATGGAAAAGCTCTACAACATTAATTATAGAACATCCCGAGCTGCAAGGGACCCATAAGGATCAATGAGTCCAACTCCAAATCAGATTTCATCTCTCTAGATTTTTCCTGTCTTTACTTCATGCTCTTAATGCTGGTGTTCCCCATGGAATTTTTGTTTTCCAGCCTTTCCTTTTTTTTTTGTTTCCCTCCCCTTTCCTTAATACATACATGCATACATATATATACATATGTGTGTGTGTATATAAAGTTAATATATCTACACATAGCGGAAAGCTCAGCTTAATCCTCCTGATTCTTAACATATTAAGTAAAAAAAAAATGAGTCTGTGAAAGATTTCTCAGTCAGCATTCATTCTTGATATAAAGACAGTTTTCCCTGGTAGCTGCCTTTCCCTTGCACTGCTGCCAGGCTCCATCCACATGTTCTTGATCAGTGCCTTCCTGCAGGTGCTCAGGGCCCAGCACAGCTCTGCAGGATTGGGCTCACCTGGTTCCACAGAGCCCATGGGTTTCTCAGCCATAGGGCAGCAATTGAATTGTTGTTTTTTTCTTTCTGGCTAACCAAGAGAACGCAGCAATTGGATTGTTTCCCTGTTAGGGAAATGGCAGCCTGGATTTTTCATGGATGTCCCCTGAAACTGAATAAATCCTGGGGAAACTTCTTGCTGTAGATGAGATTTAAAGAGTTTCTGCTGCTTGCTTTGAAAATAAAATGAAATAACCCAAAAAAAAAAAAAAAAAAAAAAAAAAAAAACCCAACCTCTTAGGGGAAATGGATACCTATAATTTCCTATGACAGCAAAGTTCTGTTTATTTAATCTATTTACTTTGCTGGCTTTCAAGTCTTATCCTCGGAAAACGTTATGCCAATGCATTATCATTTTTTCACAACTTGGACTTTAAAAAAACTGATTGTCTGTGTTCTTTTCTTTAAATCTTCATAAACTTTAAACAGCATTTTTCTGCCTTCATCACCACGGCTCTCAGGCACTGGCTGACAAAATGCGGGAGCGGAAACATTTCATTTTATTCAAGCTTTTAAACTCTCCTCGTGAACAAATGATTTGAGCATCTCCGCAGAGCGTAATGCCACTTCTCTGCCATCTGTCAGATGTCACTCTTCTGCTCGTGCTCCCCAAGGAGAAGCGTCCATCACCGATCAACATTTGCTTTACAAAGGAAAATCCTGTTAGGATACGAAGGGACTGAGTTTTGGGGCTCTTGTTCAGCTTCATGGAGGATATTAATTTATTCTCTTCCAGGCATTGTGCAATTCCCCTCAACCAACATATTCTGTTCATCTTTCTCTTTTTATTTTTCTTCTCTCTTTTTTTTTTTTTTTCCCCTAGAATCCTTTACTTATTTTAAAGTAAAACAAACATAAGAAAGTCTTGGAAGAAATACTGATTTCTCAGTCCTGGTGGGAAGAGGCTCTTATCAAATCAAAGGGCCATGGGTAAGATGAAATTAGAGGAGAAGAAACGTTATTGCAATTACTCAAACCCAGGACAATCTCAGACTCACAAGGTTTGCTTTGGGAAAAAATATTTTGCCACGGATGATTTAAAACCATTTTGAATCAACTCCCAGTTAACGTGGAATGAGAATTTGCATATGGGTAAACAAGAACAGCTGATGTGTTCAGTCAGGGAGAGACAGAATTAAGATAACTTTGGAAGGAAAGGTAGGTTCTTAAGGAAGGGAAGTTCTTTTCTTTTTACTGCTCCTTGCCACTTTTTGCTCACCCTTACAGCCACTGTCTGCCCAGTAAGGACTTTGTTGGCTTATAGTGCTGCTTTTCTGCCCATGGAAATGCTGTTTAAGCTGATCTTTAAGCAGGAGTTGCCCTGTTTAGCAGCTTGTGGCCTTCCTTCCTCCTTGGGTGCTCCTTCTGAGCCTCCCATTGCCATTGGGATGAGCGGTGTGATGCCACAAGGGGAACATCCCAGCTGTGTTCCTTTCCCAGCAGTTTAGCTGTTGAGAAAAGGAACCTAGGACGCAGCAAGTGAAGAATGTGGTTTGCTGGTTGTTTGAGGGATACTTTGCTTGTTTTTTTCCTTTCCATTTACATTCATCATTGGAAAATCCTCAGCTGAGGCCTGGAAGCAAATCAGGAGCTTGGGCATTCTTCAGTTGGGTCCAATACAGTGTTCTGATCCACCACCAAAGAGTCTCCCATGCCCTGTGCTTCCCCTCCACAAACATTTTCCTGGCAAACCAGCACCGAAACTCGAAGTGAACCAAGCAATAGGATTTCTGAGCTGAACATCCTCAGTAAAATATCTGTAACATAGAGCTAAAGAACAGGTGAATAATTTCTACAAAAAAATGTAACTCCTTGCCTCGAGGAAGCCTGATGTTGTTGTTACATCTTCCCCGTGCTTGCAGTGCTTTGCAATTTCCAAGAAAAGGTGAAACGCAGTCACCCCTTCAGATTCCTGTGCATTGCAAATTGAATCCAGATGAAGCTGGCTCTCATTTAAACACCCTTGCAGAAGGAACATCAGGGAGCTGTGCTTCAGCTGATTAAACTTCCAGCCGTTCACCTTTGCAGGAGCTTAATTAGCTGAGATACTGCCTCCTCTATATTTATCTCATGTGTCTCCTCGAGATGTGTGCAGAGGGGAGGTTTGGTTTGCAGGCTGTGCTTGCACAGGTGTGCGGGAGCTTTTCAGCTCATCTCCATGCAAGGACAGCTTCTGTGCAATGGTCGGTGGGTTTCTCTGCATGAAGTCTGGATATCCAAAATACCCGCATGGTTTTGCAGAGGTGAGTCTCATAATTTTAGCTGTGGTCGCACCGTGAGATATGTCAAATGCTTTCAGTGCTCAAGTGACAGGAGCAGAGCTGCTGCACGTGCAGACAGCCTCATCTGTCAGCTCTGCTGCTCTTTGGATTGAGACCCTGAAAAACAACGTCGGTAAATGTTCTTTACTTCCAAATCACGTCAAATAAAGTACAAAAGCCACTGAAATCCCACCCTACCTCTCTGTGTAATGCATGCCCTGCAGCAACTTCCATTCTTGCCTGGATTTCGTGCTGTTGGCTTTCTTCTCGCCTCCCTCTCCTCCTTGCCAGGTTTGTTGTTCGCTAACAAAGTGGGTTCCCAGTGCAGCCGATGCAGATGCCACCTGCACTGGGAGCAACGTGGCAGAGGGATGAATAATGACCTGTGTGCTTCATATCTTATCACCCATGTGTTGGCTCCTCCAAAATCCCGAGAAAAGCTTAAAATGCTCAGATATGTTTTCATACTTGATTTTCTCGCCGTTTCTTTCGCCTGTTGCTGCAGGATTTTCTCAGCAGGTTCACAAATTTACTATAAAAAAATAATAAGAATGGGGGCATTTTTCTGACTTTACAACCTGTGATTTCAAAGAAAAAGGAATTCACAAGCAAGTCTCATGACGAGAGAATCTGATATTGAGTTCAGGAAATTTTATGCATTAATGTATTTTCTTAGAAGCATAGAATCGCTTGAATTGGAAGAGATTTTAAAAGGCCATCTGGTCCAATGCTGCTGCAATGAACAGAGACACCCACAGCTCCTGCAGGTGCTCAGAGCCCCTCCAGCCTGACCATATCTGCAGGAACAGGGCACCCACCATCTCTCTGGGCAGCCTGTGCCACTGAATCACCTTCCTTACTGTAAAAACATTTTGTTCTTATATCCAATCTCAATCTCCCCATTTTTTTTTCATGCAATTATTACTGAAGACCTTAAAAAAAAACAAAAAAAAAACAACAACTTGGCCTTGGTAACCCAGACTGAATGCCAGCAACTCAGCCTGGCTCTCTCTCTTCTAACAGTTTCACGGCCCATATCCCAAACATTTGAGCATCATTAAATCCGCAGCCCAATGAATGGCAGTGTCTTTGCTCGTGGGGGAAAAAAAAAAGGGAATGAAATTAGAACGTCATAGAAGTGCCACAACATGCTACAGGTCAGGAAGAGAATTGCTTTGATATATATATCACTGTCTTGCCTTTGTCTTGGGGAATACCTGTGGACACCCCATGATACACAATTAGTATTAGCAGGGCTTTGGTGGATGGCTTTGGAGGGTTTCTGATTACCACTAATGAGGCTTACTAAGCCTCCCTTGTGCCACTTATCCAACTCAGACTTTTCTGGCTGATGTATTTTTGCCCCCCTGAAGGCCAGCTCTTGCTCTGTGTTCACACACAGCATCCTCCCCCAGATCAGATCCAGAGAGGGAGGAGGGAAATGGAATGGGGACCGGAGAGACAGGAGCTGTCCTGTGAAGGTGAGGGACAAGGGCCAAGACTAGGAAAGCTTCTTCATCCCACCTTTCTTCCCCAGTAGCTGTCTGTAAGACTTGTTTGCATCTCTTAAGGTGGCAAAAGGGAAGGTTTTTTAAGAAGTCTTTCTCTGCAATTGATTTCTTCTGGCTCTACCTCTGCTGTATCTTCACTGCACCAAGGTATTGGCATTTATGGGCTATCAATCCTGGAAGCCAAATGGACATCTTGGTTACAGCCCCTGTTTGAATCTCACTTAAACATCACAGGACCATTTATGCAGGCACATGCTTGCCCAGTTAATTGATTTCAGAGCTGCCAGCTGGATTGTTTGAGCAGAGATATTTAGTTCTTGGGTAAATACCGAGGAGTTCAGGTGCTGATCTGGAGTGAACATCCCCTCCAACGTTTGGGGAATTGCTCCTAATAAGTTGTTGCTATGGCTGTGGACAGGTTTTCCCGTATCCTAGCAATGATTGTGTTTGATCAAAGCTCCACGTGGAACAGCCAGCTCCTGGTGGCAGTGCTCACACCACCAGCCCCTCGCCTGCTCTCTTGCCATCTCCCCAAAACCTGTTCTCCCATTCCCTCTGCAAAACTGATGGCACACCTCAGGCAACGTCATTGTTTGCAACCTCGCAGTTTGCACCTTGCAGCAATGATTGTGGTGTTGAAATAGCATCAGTTCTGCGTGTGACTGACTTGACTTTCAATAAACTGCAGGGCTGGTGTGATAGCTGCGTGTGATTCACTGGCTGTAGCAGAGCTGAGCAGCTTTCTGCCTTCAAGCCACTTGCAGTGAATCCCCCCCTTTAGAAACCTCATTGATTTTTTTGCCTGCATAATTTATACATTTGTTTCTGCCTTCTGTGAATAAAGGAGCAAACAAGGGCTGGGTCTGCTTGCAGAGATGGCCCTTTCAAGCAAACATCCCTCGATTAAACAGTGTCATGAATTGTAAAGCTTCTGCACTGTAAGCCCCAGCAACAGAACAACGCTATGCGAGTTCTGCAATCTAGAAAGATTTCCTCTGTTCCAGCAAGCAACATACTTCAGGCTGGAACAAGCTACACTAAGATGTGCAATTTGGCTTTCTCAACTTCTCCCTGGAAAGACCCTGCAGCCTGGTGAGCAGGCAGGACGAACACATTGGGGCAAACACTGCCAGACCCCAGAGTGCAGTCATAGGAGCATCTGGCATCTTTTCCTCCTGCTTTCTGGAGTCTGATTCATGTCTGTAGTGCTTTGATTTCTATGTCAGTAGTCAGGATGTTCTTCTTTGTGGAAAGCAAGGCCTGGCTCAATGATTTGAGCCTTCATGATGGACAAAGATGAGAAACGCTGGTGTGGCAGAGAGAAGGCATGGCAGAAACCTCTTCTTGTGTTGGAGATGTCTGTCTACTTTGTGCACAATTTGGTTGAATTTCACCAAAATCACCTATGATGAGAGAACAAACTACATCTTGTGTACTTTGGTTGTGTGTATTCCATGCAAGGTCTCCCAACCCACGTTGAGGCAAAGGGTTTTGTTCTGTAAAGGAGCCATTTGAATTTGGAGGCCAGTGGTAAGAATGGATTTTCATTCCCCTAAGATCTGTTCAGAGATGAATGTCTGCTTTGAAACCTTTTTGCAGTTGGAAGTGTACTAGAGGAGATCAAAAGAGGACTATTTTATCCCCTTACAGAACAAACTTTTATGTCCGTTGCTCAGTGTAGAAAATGTCTCCTTACTGTTGAGCAGTGGGATAAAAATGACATGCCTATTTCCATTTGCCAAGAGCATTTTCAGTCTGAGCCAGCCCAAAGACACAACTTGGTATTTTTAAGTGTCAATCAAAAATGCTTTCCCTTCAGCTGGTTCAGGGTCCAACAATAGGCCATATGGGATGTTAGTCCACGCCAAATGAAGAAGAATTGAATTGGGAATGAAATACATCAGAGTATCTTTAGCCTATTTCCAAGCTCTACAATCAATATGATGGGAGGGGACTTACTTTAGCCTTTCCAGCCCAACAGCTCTGTTGGCAAAATCAGAAGCAGCACAGGTATAAATTCACCAACATTTGGTGAATGGCAGTGAGTGCCAGGATAAGACCTACATGAATCTGGGCCCAAGTAAAGACCTGCGTGTTATTCATATGTGGGCTTTAAGCTTTGAACAGGGGAAAAGAAGCTGTAATTTAAAGAAAGGGAGCATAGCTTTGGAAATCAGTGGGTGCTGGGTGCCTTAAAAAAAAAAAAAAAAAAAAAAAAAAGAAAAAAAAAAAAAAAAAAAAAAAAAAAAAAAACTTCATCCTTAATCAGCAAAACCTTGTGATCCAAAAAAAATGGGGGAGTAACAGATGACTGATGTTTCTTTTCATGTAGGCCAATCAGCAGGAAGGTAATACGAGCCTGTGTTTTAACTAACAGGAAGAAGATGTGGGCCTGAAGGAGCCAGTAATGTGGGAGATGGACACAAATGAACCAGGTGCCCTCTGTGGTTATTGAAAGACTTCCTTATCTGTTGCTCAAGAAGGGATGTTCCGTGGAAGGAAGATGCCTATTGTGGCCTCTTTTTCTGAGCAATGAGCTCTTGGACCGCAGCTCCCATACCTGGCGTCTGTATGAAGTGCGTGGCTGCAGCTCATCTGGCAGCTATAAAAAGATGCTGAAATATATTCACATAAATATTTCATCCTATCCCTCCCAAGCACAAGAAGGACAAACTGCTGTTGAACTCCAAGAATCATCAGAAATCAGTGTTCCAGGGTTGCTTGTGAGAGGCAGAGAAGATGCAGGAAAGCTGCCCTTATTTCCCAAGCAAGCAAGGCAGGACCCCAGTGCCAACGAGTGTGAGCCAGTTGCTACTCAACTATAATTGAGATTTAAGAGCTGTCATTTCCTATTGGTTAACCAAGGAAATATTTATGGCCAAAGTCTGGTGCCAAGCACAATATTTATGACTAAGTTTTTAGTGTTTTTTAGTGATGATTTTTGCAGAGAACCCAGATCACATCCACGCTGATGTGGGCATGAATCTGATCTGTATCTAGCAATGATTATGGGAAGAAAAGGGAAATAATTTGCCAATCAGCCAACTCCAGATTTCTTTAGTGAATAAGTTGGGCAGCTTTTGCCCTTTGGTGAGGAAGGACAAGAGCTTAATTTAGATCTACAAAGCTGAGCAGTGAAACCAAAGCTATCCTTGGATAACAAACTTGTCTGGAGAAACATGCTTCTGTTCTCTAATTTAAAAATCCATCTTCTTAGATCTCAAGAGAAGCTAAAGAGCCTTCTTGCTCTTTATAGGCTCTTTACATTGAAATGTCGCATTTACAAATAAGCTGCTGATGTTCATCTGGTTTGTAACAGGAGTTCTGTAATAGCTGTTGCACTGCAAACTATAATGAGGCCATGATCTGATGCTTTGCTGCCTTTTCATTATCAGTGGTTGGCTCACTTTACTTGTCGATTTGTTTTAGCAGAGACAGAATCACAAATCCCTTTATTGCTTTAGTAATTTTTGAGCTTTGCTCAAAAATTCCCAAGGTATGTCTGGATGGCTGGGGGAGAAAAATAAGGCAAAAAAGGTTTCTATGTCTAGATTAGCACATTTTGTCGTCAGTGTTACTCATTGATCAAAGATATCAGCATGGTATGCAACTGTGGAGGAAAGAGAAGTGGGGAGCAGCCAGGATATAAAGGTGATGGCAGAATTCCCCTTACTCTCCATGGCATTGCCTGTAAAGGGTAAATCCAACTGCTTGCTTCCTGAGGTCTAGAGGTAAATCCAACTGGAGGCTGCCCAGAGCTTCCTTATGGAGCTAATCATACAAAGCACTGAGCTGCTGTAACTCTCACCTCAGGAATGCATCAAGATTTCAAGGCAACAGCTTGCATTAAAACCATGCCCTACTGTGAAGTTTGTGTATTATCTTCTCCATGTCCAAGCATCCTGCACAGCTGGCAGCCTGGGTGCTGCCCTAGGTCAGGATCTCGGTGCCAAAGTGGGAGGACCAGAGCCTGCTGTGGCTCCCAGGGCAGGGCTCTGAGGCAAGGAGTGACCAGTTTAGTTTGCTGACTGCATGCACCCTGTGATGGAAATGAGGCTAGAAAGGAATCACGTGGGTCGTGCAGCTTTGGAGCATCTCATGTCGGATGCATCTCTCATCAGCAGTGAAAGGTGCTTTCTTGCTGAGAGTGCTGGCATACAGCACTGATGCTTCCTTTGTCCCTAGAGTCTCAGCACTGCCATAAGGATGCTGCTGAAAATGGGAGGCTGTGGTAGTACCACATGGGTGGAAACCAATCCACTCCACAACCAGCTATCCAAGAAAGGAAGAAACCTGGGGGAAGACTGGATTTCATAACCTTATTTACTGCTGTGATCATTACTACACTTGCTTTTCCTCTGCTGTTACTCCTATGCAGGTGCCTCAGCTTCCCCCTTGGCCAAAAGTCTCCTACGCAGTAAACATATTTGATTTAGTCCAAAATGTCTTTCAAAGTCTTCTGACACTTCATAGGGAATCTGAAATAAATCTGAATAAATCAGAGTCACTCTTGTGAGACCAGCAGTACCTGGCAGATTTCCCCAGAGGCAGACTGAGCCTGTTCTTCTGAGAAGCAGCCTTGCACGTCTCTCTGCTCTGCTCATTTCAGTGTGCATTTTGCTGTAAAAAAGATCTCTCACCCTTTTAGTGTTGGTTTTCTTTCGCTCCTTTTGCTCCACCTGAAGTCTCCGTTTGATGACAAACCAGTTAGGAAAGGGAGAGAGAAATCTTTATTGCAGGAATGGAGATGAGAAAAAAAAGTGTAACAGCTTCGAATGCTAAGGTATTTTTCTCAAGCATGCAATTAACTAGCTGTGCCCCCTGTGTGAAGCCCAAAGAGGGAAGGAGTAAGAAGGCACAATAAAATATCCCACTTCTTAACATTCAAACATGCAGATGACATTTTCCAAAAGAGACAGAGGCTGAGGTTTTGCCCTGGGGACAGACAGTGACATCTAAGGCAAAATGATGGAGAGGGCAAATTCAAAGCAAGCATCTGGCCCTGGGATTCCTTGTTCATGCCTCTGTTCTTTGGCCAGTTGAATTTTTTTTCCAGATTAAAACAGTGATGGTGGGAGAGGGGTCTTGTGTGCAGTTTATCATCAGGTACCCAACTCACAGGGAATCTCAGCCTCCACTTAATGGGACGAAAAACAGACTTCAGGAAAGGCTAAAAGGAGGGAGATATTTGCAGGAGCGTAGATTGCAAGGCAGTGGATTCAGGAGTTAGCAGCTCTTTGCAAATTTGTGGAATTCTACTGAATGACCCCAAACACTTGAGCTGGAGTGTGCATTACTGCCTCGTCCTTATTCCAAGGACAAGTCTGAGATTACATTGGGAACCTTTGGGGAAGCACTGCCTTAATTATGGTTAGTGAAATCTGCACTCTTCAGTGGCTGGGATGTTTGCATGCAGTTTTTATGGATGTCTGGACTGCCCAAATTACCCATCTCTTTTTCAAACAAAGGAAGATGATAATAAAGAGGAGGCTCAAAGCCTTGGGTGCCTGGGAATCAGACTGGAGTTGCAGCTTTCTCCAGCAATAAAAAAAAATCATTAAAACCCTTAAATGATACCTTTTGTCCCAGTCAGCCTGAATCCCTTGCACATGTACCAGTGGAAAACATCGTCCTCCAACTACATACAGAGCTGATGGAAATTTTGTCATGGCCCAATGATGCAGAAAGAAACTGGCAGTGAGATTTAACAAGGTCACTTCAAGGCACAGAAACCCCTGTAAAATATGCTCACTGCCCACAACGTATAAAAGAAGAGCTGGAGAGATGAGGGATAAACCTTTCATTAATCAGAAATGATGATTTATTATTAATTTCCAAATGAAGGAAATCGTTTTTTAATCAAAATTATTTATAGAGTTAATCCAAAGGCAGTATTTGCTGGCCAGTTTCCTCGTTCACTAGCACAGAAAATAAGGCAAGGAGAAGATGGATGGGGTATATCCATGGGATTTGAATCAGCTCTGTGCAGGAGGGTCTGTAGCCAAGGATACCTGTGTTATTTATGGCCAAGATTTTCAAAGGGAATAACTGATCTTGGATCCCTTGGGCTTGGTTGTCCAACACGTGACCTTAGCAGCAGCTTGAAAAATGGCCTTTGTGAGTCTTACTTCTCACCACACCTCTTCGGGTATTGTTAGGATTTGTCATTTCTGGTGCTTCGTTTGAGGCTGAAGATGAGGATATGGGATACTGTTTAGTGACGGGGCTGGGTAGGTCCTGTTGCTGGTTGAGTTGGATGATCTTGGACGTCTCTTCCACTTGGATGGTTCTACTGTTCTATCATTGATTTCACCACATAATACTATTGGGTGCAATCTGCATGGTGCTTGACCCCGTGAGGAGCAGAGCATGGAAGCTCAGGTGACATCCCCTTTCCCTCCAGATTTCACAGAGCATTTAAGAGATTTCATAGAGGATGTAAGGCAATGGGTTTTCCTTCTCTCTGTGTAGGCATTTGGGAATCTGCACACTGACCCCTCTGGTTCATCCCATCTGTAGCCCTGGGGAGCTCCTGCAGCCACCTGGCAATCCCGCTGTGCTGACACGCCATGCTGCAGGCAGCGTGCAGCATATGGCAATGCTGTCCTTACCCCAGTGAGGAGTGAGTGCCCATCTGCTGCCCCTCTCCTGGATGTGGCAAAGAGGTGCTTTGGTCACCAAAAGGAAGGAAAGCAAACTGTACAGGAGTCCATGCATCCAGCAGAAAAAAAACAACAAACACAACAGTGGGGTTTTGTCGTCCTGAAAGGCTCTCGTTGTTTTAATCCTTCCCACTTTCTGCTTGCAATCTATTATATTGAAAGATAGTTGAGATGCTTAAGGAGTAGAGAAATTATTATACATTAAATATGTAGCTAGTATTATTAGAACAGACTTTGATTAATTTTGCAGCTGACAAAATTACCCCTGCCTGAAAATGGAATCCATTTACTACCCATATGGAAGTAATTGTGTTAATATCAAAGCTGGTTTTAGAATGAAATGGAGAGGGCTCTGCTTCGTGCCTCAGGTGCAAGTAATCAGGGCTGCGCAATGAAGGGCTGAGCACTAATTTGTTGCTGACAGTTTTCCTTCACAGACAGTTGTCAAGACTTCAGCAGGGCTATTTGTGGTGTATTTAAGGTGCATTCACAGATATAGATAAGTTCAGGTAAGCTCCTGCCTCTGCCTCACCTTTGATTTGCATGTTGCCTCTGAGCAGCCTAACATTTGTGCTTTTGCCATGCGTTTGTACAGCACCAAGCACAGCTGAGCCCTGTTTTCATGGACAGGCTCACTGATCTCAACCTTTGACAGCAGAGTTACATGCCTTGACCAGAAATACCCATCAGGCTAATTACCTGAGTCTACAGGAGCAATTTTGAAAAGCACTCGGGCAAGATTAAACGTACAGCTACTGTTAATTAAAAGCTATTTGGGGTACAGGTGCTATATAAGGATCCCAAATGACCCCAGCCCCACAGCTTATGGGTGCGTGCAGCCAGCTTCTGGACCTCCCCTTTTATCTCTCACTCTCAAAGTTTTCCTCTCCTGCAGCCTGTTTGCTGGAGAGCACTGATTCCCTCCTCCTCAGCTGGAGGTGGGCAGGTCTGACTACAGCAAATACCCAAACACGCCGTTCTCCCCCTCTGCTTCACCAAGCGCTGCTCCTCGGCGTCGGTGGTCACCAGCAGCAAAAAGCTCAGCGAAGGCTGCTCAAAGGGCTGGGGGAAGGGCGGCAGCAGGAGCGAACAAATCGAGCAGCCAAAGCGCCCCGGAGCAGAGAGAGGAGCGAGCAGGGCAGGCAGGAAGGCTGGGTGTTCTGTGCATCCTTACCGGAGCTCTCTGCAGCTCTCCTGTATCTCTCGTGAGTGAGCGCAAGTGTCCGTCCTTACCCCGGGGAAGAGCATCTTCCTAGCGCGGAGAGCTGAGAAGTAGCCAAAGAATGGGAAGAATATAAATCATCAAATACCCTCCTGAGAAGAGGGAGAGAAAGGAGCTGAGGGGAATGAAGCCGGAGGATCCGGAGACTCGGAGAGGAAAAGTTGCCCCGACGGGAGACGCTGCGTACTAAAGCCCGAGCTCTGCTCCACGATGGGATTTTTCATGTCCAAGGGAAACCTTCTCCTCCTGCTGTGTGCCAGCATCTTCCCCGGTAAGTTTGAGAAGGCTCTTCTCCCCTGCTCTTTCTTTTCTCCCTTAGCCATGCTGCGAACACCAGTCCCTTTCTGCAAGGAATTTCCCGCACTCCCACACCCCCCTGCCCCGTTGTTACAGGTCCCCTACATAAATCGCTCAGCGCTTTGCTTCTATTTCCTTCTCCTTGCCCGAACAGTTGGGGAAAGGGTTAAAGCACAGCAGGGAAGGGGAGACATGGGGAGTGAACGCACAGAGAGCTCAGCCTCTTGCTGGGTTTTTCTCCCTGGGTGAAGTGTGTTAATGTGTCTCCGGGCGATGGCTGTGGTTGGGGAGAGAGCAGGCAGCGCTCTGTTAATGCTTCCTTTTGTATAATCCAGGGCAGGCTGCGGCTAAGTAGGAGCCATATTCCACGGGGGACGCGGGGAGAGCCCCCCGCTGCCTCTTCCCACTGCCCTTGCTGGGAGATGGGATGCAGCCCCAAGGCAATCTCCAGAGAACTGAGGATTTCGTTTTTCATTAAACCAACCGTCGGCAGCTCCGTCAGGGTCGGGGCTGTTCTTTGCAGCATCCAACTTCTAAAGTCGTTGTTGAGAGAAACCTCACACGTGTTATCCAGTCTGAGCTCTCCCCCGTTCTCTTCCTTCTGCCGTCGTTTCTGAGGGGCTGCTATGAAGCTTAGTTTGAAGAGCTGAATTTGTCTGTTTTTATTTTTTAACTGATGCATTTGATGCCAGTTTTCTTGTGCTAATCCAATCCATGACCCCTATCCCCCTGCAGTTTTGTTTTTAATTAAAAACGCTGCTTTTCTTTTTGCCTAGCACCCCCCATTCCTGCCCACAGTCTCCTATGCTAGAAGCTTGCCACGAAGTGGCCACAAAAACTAAAGATTCGGGCGAAAATGGCCTGTGCAGTGGTTTTTAAATGGTTTTAGTGATGCCCCCAATTTCTGCAGACCGATCTTGTTCTTCAGAAGCCCTTACGGTTTCTATACAGGTGAACTGAGCAAGAAATAAACAGCAATCAGTGCCTGGGGTGGTAGGGAGGAATGTCACCACGGTGGCATTGCCCTGCTGTGTCCACGCTTGGGATCATCCCGGGGTCCCCCCAGGAAGGCTTCTGCTCCCCCCTATGGCTCAGGGCTGCAGTGCACAGCAAAGCGAATTCACCCTGCCCTGCCCACAGCTTTTGGCCACGTGGAAACGCGAGCCCATGCGGAGGAACGTCTCCTGAAGAAACTCTTCTCCGGTTATAACAAGTGGTCCCGTCCTGTCGCCAACATTTCCGATGTGGTCCTGGTCCGCTTCGGCTTGTCCATAGCCCAGCTCATCGATGTGGTAAGTGCACCCTGCCCATGCAGATTAACTGGGCTGGGGGGATGCTCCTGGTGAGCAGGGGGGGAAGGGTTTGCAGGGTGATTCAGAGTCAGGGTGGGAAGCCTTTGCTCTCAGTAGGAAAGAGTCACCACACAGCTCTGCTGTGACTTGTGTGAGTAGCTGGTCCCCAAACCATATCCTTTATTCTTCACTGACTATAGCCAGAATCCCAAATTCCTTACCAAAAGCCAGTGGGAATGATTACAGCAGAGCAGTGGAGCAACTGGTTTGAGTGCCAAAGGATCCTGGCTAAGGGGAAAAACAAGCGGCTGATTATAATTTAAACCATAATTGTTAGCACTAATTGGCGTGAGCTGATCAGAGTGGTGGTTTGTACATCTCTGGGAGATGGCTGGCCTACAGAGCTCCCTGCAAATGAAAGTTTTGAAGCGTGTTAGATGTGCAGACAGATACTAAGGAGAAAATTATGTTTGCTCAGGTAGAACTTACATGTTCAAACTGCCTGTATGGAACAGAGTGATTCGTACTCTGGACTGATGCACACTGAATTGGTATTTAAAGGCTTATCGTCTTGCAGTGTGTGTTTCCTACAGTCACAAACACAGGTGATTCCCCACAGGGTGATGGAAAGCATACACACACATTCTAGCTGGTGCACATCTTGCTCCTGTGTGCTTCTTTCAGTCCATTTGCAGACGGTGCTTCCCAGGACACTGTGTTGACATCAAGGCACATCTCTTGAACAAGCTCTGGCCATGCTTTCAGAAGCTCCCTCTATCAATTTTTGCTGTTTTTTTGTGGCAAAAAGAAAGGGGGTGATAATGCAGAGTATGATGCAAATTGGAGATGTTGCTCTCTAATAGAGTACCCATAGTGTAGGACGATCATAGCAGATGACTCTCTGTGTCTTATATTTTGAGATAAGGGTTATAAAATCGGAGGGAAAAAAACTTTTAGAACTTCTCTTAAATAAGTTGAGATTTCTTATTATCAAGATTTCATCCAGGAATAACTGAAATAGCAGAGGCTATAAGCAGAAATCTGGAATCATCCTCCATGCCTTTGCTGAATGTGGTGCTGCTGGAGCCTGCCCATCCCCTCCTTTTGGACCTCTGCTGAGGTGATCAAAGTCTCTTTCCAAATGATTTTGGAGTCATCAAGGTTAAAAAAAAATCTTCTAAGATCTCCAGGTCCAACTCCAACCCACAGCACCATGCACACTGACCCCATCCCTCAGTGCCACAGCTCTGGAACACCTCCAGGGATGATGATCCCAGCACCCCCCGGGCTGCTGTGCCACTGCATCACCATACATTCTGAGAAGAAATTTTTCCTAATAACCAATCTGGTCTCCCAAGGCCTCTTGGGCTCCACCTCGCCTCCTATTGATGTGGTCAAAGCATCTTTCATAATGGTGTGCCATTATGTCCTTCATCCTCAATGAATCCTTAAGTATTCAGGTTGAATGTTTCCATTGGTTCATAGAGCCTCATAGCATTGTGGCTTCATGAGGAGAAATAGATTTTTATAAGGGAAAGAAGAACACTGGAAGATGCTACACTGCTGTGAGTACCAGCCTAAAGGCAACAGGCAGCCAAGTGAAAGGATGAAAGATAGATGGAAAGCACAACAAGCCCTGATTGCAGAGCTTCAGACCTTAGATGCGAAGGAAATGAAGCCAAGATGGGGTGAGAGGAGGAACTGGAAGACAGCAGTTGCAGGAAGACAACAGCTCTGCAGCACAAAAGTGATCCTCCATTCTTCTCTCTTTCTGTCAGCCTGCGCAATCCAGAGCTGTTTGCAGTCGTTCATAAAGAAGTTGTTCAGTTCTCATCTAAATAATTGATAAGAGTAAAGATGAGACATTAGTGACTGTGGAAGCATGATAGAGATTTCTATTATGCAGCTGCAGAACCACGGAGGGGTGGGATCGATACACCTGCCTTGTAGAGCTCTTTCCAGGTTCCTGAAGAAGAATTAATCTTTTTAAAGTCGTGTTAGTGGTCAGAAGTGCAACTGGCTGCCTCCCTGTGCTGGGGGAAGCAAGAGGAGGGGTGTCTCATCCCTTCCCACACTACTGGGATCAGGGGATGTGGATGTCACCTCTGCCACTGCTGCAGTACTTTGACTGTCTCTCTCTAGCAGTGGCATTCCTTGTGCAGCCCCCTGCTTGGCTGTTGTTCAGCTCCCAACGACAAGAAGTCTGAAAGAGAAATCAGAGCCTTATTCAAATCCTGGCTCCTGCTGACAAAAGCTGGGAGGGAAAGAAAAATCAATGGGGAACTTGACATCGCCACGTGTCCTCAGCTCACCCGGTTGTTTCAGAGCCATGAAGAAGGGTAGGGGATCAGGCACATGTCTGGGAACAGCCACTGAGAGGCATGCTTAGAGTCCAAACCCGTGTCTCTGCATGGTGCTGTGCTCACCTTGAGAAAAGAGACCAGGCAGAGCAGCTGTGCCTTAGCTGCAGAATCCCCTGCTGTGCTCTATGTGGAAGAAGTGAGCCAGGCAGGCAGCATCACATCGCCACTGTGAGGAACCTGTTGGATAAGAGATATCCTTCGCTTGGTCCAGGAGGGCAGCAGAACACTCAGGTATAGCCTGGAGGGAGAAAGTAGGCAGGAATTTACATGGGAATATGGTGGCACCTGTGAGGCTGTAGTCCCCAGTATAAAGAAGCAGAGTGGTGGTCCAGTCCTTTGCCTCACCAGTGGTAATCCTACTGTCCCACCTGCACCCCAGGAAACAGCTGGATTTTGTCTTTCCTTTGTCACTCATTTGAATGTTCTTTGTGTTCCTCCTTCCTCCACATGCTGCTGGTGCCCATCTCCTGGACGAAGGTCTCTCTACTCAAGTGCTACACTTAATGCCGTGGCCGCAAGGAGTGGGGAGACACAGCCATGTGAAGCCTTCTGGTTTTTAATGCTCAGAATTAATCCTGAACTGGCACAAGTGCAAAGTTAACGATGAGCAGTTTGTTTGCAAATGAGCCCTGTCATCCAAGCAGGGTTTGATGCCAGACCAAAGAGAGAGAAAAGAAACAAGCACGCCAGTAAGCTCTGGGCTCTCTATAATTCATCCTGGTGATTTACCCAGGGCTGGTAACTTGCATGCAAGGCAAGTGTTGAATAATAATTAGTTCCACTAGTAATACCACTATGCTATTAATTCAGCACTATTTGAAGGTTTATTTGTAGTTCTGCTGTCTCGTGCTATTTCTAATTGGAGGTGGGAGAAAGCCTGCCAGTCAACATCATAGATATGCACTAGACCTAAAAGTTACATGTCATCCAAGCGTGGTTTTGTCCAAATCAGTCACTCCATGGTGCTCAAAGTTCATGTATTTTATAGAAACAGAAATACCACTGAGCTTCATGTTTCCAAAACTGTGCTCACTGATAATGTTGCATGGAAATACTAAATACTATGCGCTATAGAGCTGAGCAGTGTAAGCCATGCACAAGTGTGACTGAGCACATACGTACAACAGTCCCTTCCCTCAGTGCTCAGGACAAAGCTGAGCTGAGGAGCGTTTCCTTCTACCTGTCCCCATCATCTGAGGTTGAACCCAGGGAAATCCCAGTAAATTCAAGCCAGTCTGCTGGCAGGATTGCTTCGGTGCAGGCTCAGCTGTTGTGTGGTATCAGACAGCTGTGCCCTGTCCCATTCTGAATGAAGGAAACATCTGCTTTTTATTTCCAAGGTTAAACTTCTTTTTATTGCGGAATTGATTTGTCATTACAGAAATCAAGTGCAGTGAAGTTACATTTAATTTAGTTTATTCCTTGGGCCGCTTCATGTGCTCCTGTAACCAACATCTGATCTTGCTTTTCAGGATGAGAAGAACCAAATGATGACCACAAATGTGTGGGTGAAGCAGGTGGGTGCACCAAAAGATGTGCTTTTCCCTGTTACATTTCAGTTTTGCAATCTGGACTCTCCCAGTTCTGTAACCACCTACTTTTTGGCAGGAATGGCATGACTACAAGCTGCGCTGGGACCCCCAGGAGTATGAAAATGTCACATCCATCCGAATCCCCTCAGAGCTCATCTGGAGGCCAGACATTGTCCTCTATAATAAGTGAGTGTGAGCGCAGAGTCTGGAAGGCAAACACATCCTTGCCAACTTTCCCTTCCTACAGCATCGAGGAGCTTTTTGCAATTGTCCCTCCTTCTTTTGCTCTCTTTTCTTGAGGTCTGTGTAGATTTTTGTAATGTCTGTCCTAGATTCTCACAGTATCTGTCCTAGACATGCCTCAAATGGCATGACTAACGCTCATCACAGGTTTGGTGGTGTTTTTTTGTCCTGATGATTGCTCTCTAGCAGTGAGTAATGTGGGGGATGCCACATGTTGGAGAGAGAATTAATCTGAGCTGGATCTGTCAGCCCTTGTCAGCATGGAGCTCTCCTTTCTCATTCATCACCATCAACTGGAGAAGCTCATTACCAAGAATGGGTTTTAAAAAGGCAAATTAACCAAAAAATGTCAGACTTTCTACAAATACAGGTTTACTCAATGCAATTCTAGAATTATTCCTAAATAGGTATTTGTTCCTGATCCCCAAGGCTTGTAATCTTTCTCTCATTTGCACACCTTGCAGGGAGTAGGTGGTGCTTTTCTTTCTTTCCTTCAGAGACTTTTGATACTCAAAGGAAGAGTTCCCAAGTGCCGAGGCTGCTTTCTCCTTTGCTTATCGTACCAGAGCTCTGTGGTCTCTTTGGATGCAGGGTATTCTAGGCTCCCTCCCCACACAGGCTCCAGAGAAAATATTTCTGCAAGCATCAAACAAATCCATCTTTGTATGTGGCTTTCATTCAGAGAAAACACACCAAATAGAAGCCAGGTTCATTTCTAAAGAAGAGTTGCCTGGTTCTAGTTTGATATAATTTGGTTTTGCTTTTCAAAGACACGACTGGTGGGAAAATTTCTGGAGGACTGTGAGGTTTGGAGGCAATTGAAATTGTCACCTTTCCTGTTAGCTTGTCCCTGATCCTCAGTGACATGGAGTGTTGGTGTCACACCAGTGGCTAATGCTCCTCAGCAACCCCAGTATGATAACAGCAGCTATTCCAGAATGTCCTTCCTGTGCTCTTCGAGGCTGCAACACTTTGAGCTTTACCTGCCTCAGTGCTTGGCTCAGTGAGGTCTGACCCAGCCACCAAACCTTACAGCTCTTCTTTTACCCATGCTTACAGTTTATAATCGTGTGTTCTCCTGATGGTTGTCATGAGTCCATCATACATTTTTAATTGGTTACTTTAGCCATGAATTAAACATGCCTGTAGGCGCCAACCATTAGCTGGTCAGCATTGGCTTTCCATTAATTCTCTCTCTTTATTTCTATACTTGCCCATGCTCTTTCATATAGTGTCAGACATGTCTTGTGTAGACTGCTGTCTGTCCTGGCGGCGCTTGTCTATCTGATTTCCTACTAAATCCATCTGTAACTGCACTTGTTGTCTTAGTTGCACCACTCTGACAATGAAGTTTCATGATTCTTTAAGGATTGCAGGACAAGGTAAGGCAAAACACGCAGCATGAGGGGGCATCAGCAGGTGTCTCTCCTCAACAGCTCAGCAGCTGTTTAATTCCACCACATTTCTTTTCTTGAGCGTGTTCTTATTCCAGCTAGGACTGTTCCAGGAAAGTTTAGAAATGATAGTGAATGCTCATGGGTGATATAAATAAGGATTCCCTCTCATATTTTATGCATATTGTTTAGGGGGAACTTAAAGTACATACTTATAACTCTGAGTTTCTACCATCAAGGGAATTGTGTGCAGGAACCTTAATGGAACAGGGTGAGTGGCCTTGTTGGCCTTTGCACTGTTTGAGCTTTTTAATGTGAGTTATTCAATGGTTAGCACATGCCCTGGTGGAATTATGGTGTTTCTGTTTGGGATGATATCCCTTGGAAAAGAGACTTTCAGGACAGCAGGTTGCACAAGGCTTTTCCTGTTTCCATCCTGAGGAGCGTATAGAAATGATAACACTTAAATTGATTTCAAGTTTACATCATTAAAGAAGCATAATGCTTTTTTGTGAGTTATTCTCATGCCTAAGCTCGTTACTGTCCAAAACTTCCATTTATCCACTCTAGAGGCCCAAATTAAATGAGTAAACTTGGATGGCTGGGCCTCAAGAACCTATGTAGTTATAAACATTCACAAGGAATCTAAAAGCAAATTAATATTCTACAGGGAAATGAATATGCTGTTGGGTTTTCAGGCTCGATGAGATAAATTCTAAGGCTCTGTAAATAGTTTCTGCTAGACACAACAAAACATATGTATAGCAGAGGAATATGAGTTAATAGGGAACTGTCAAAGCTTCTCTTCTCTGCCAAGAAGGCCAGCTGTTCTGTATCTGAGTCTCTAAAGGCAGTTCAGATGCCACCAAATCATTTGTAAGCGAATTATCTAATTCTCTGCATTGACTTATTTTTCCATTCATGAATGGACTTTATGCACATTTTAGTTTTCCTTTGTGTATTTAAAGTGGAAAAAAAAAATATTTTTTTTGTCAGCTTAACCAAGGAATGAACACTTAGGTCTGCATTTTAGTGTTTTCACTGCTCCACCACTGTGTTGTGTGATTTGGATCCAGCACATCACTGAAACTCCACGGGACTTTGGAACAGCAAATTTGCAGCCAGTTGGTCCAGTTGCTAAAGTGGAATGCAAGAACCTTCAGCCCAATGGTTGGGCAGGGAACTCGAAATGTGAGCTTTGCTGGCTCACTTTCAACTAGATGTTTGAGATAGCATTGCAGCATTTCTCATCCCTGCTGAGTGTAAAACCTGGGGAAAGGCTATTGGAAATATTCTGACTTCATAATTAACTTTTCTCAATGCTTTCTGGAGTTGGCTCTTCCAAAAGGAAATCCCTGCCTTATCATCCGTAGTAACAAAAAGTGAGTAAAAGATTCCTCATGCATGAGGGGAATTCAAATAATACAATTTCAGTAATTGGGAGGAGGACATATCTTGAGGAAATGCAGCCAGTGATAATTTGGACACAAAGGATTGCTGGACTGGATTAGAAGTTCATCTGGCAGGCAGCTTTTGAAAATCTTGAGGAAGCAGAGAGTTCTTTGAAGTATGCTACAATGGCTTGTTCTTTTGAACTGTACGATGATGTTTGCAACCAGTGAAGCTTATGGGATAGCACTGGTTTTCTGAGTCATTCCAAACCTTTTGGACACCGTTTGGAAGAGAAATGCCAAAAGATGCCTTAGTCTAACCTTAAAAATGTTGGAAACATTATTGACATTTTTCTTGGTTTGTGTGCATACTCAGATCTTGTCATTTTGCACCAGACTGTAGTTTTAAGTTGCAACTGCTGCTTCACATTTAAACTTTTCTGATTCTTCTGGGAATTCAGTATATTTTTAGAGGCATCTTCAGATGCCTTTGAATATTACAAGAACTGATGGAAACCTTTAAGAGGGAACTCTCTCCTGGGCTGTAGCTGAGTTAGCATTTGTGGCCTTCTCATAACATCAGGACAGAGTTTACCTCTGTGGTGCTGATGAGGATTTTTGGCAAAGCCAAGAGTAAAGGTAAAATGCCCAAATTCTCAGTACTGCGACAGCTTTCTGAGGAAGTTGTGCTTATTTCATCAGTGCAGCTCAGCCACGTCTGAGACAGATGCTGCTTTTACTGAGGAGTTCTGGAGATTTCTGTTATCCAGGATTTCTCAACATCTGAAGCAAGCAAATGCTGGGATGGAACCTGAAATCAACGCCCAAACTCTGTATCTACATAACTGTTTTGTACCCAAGTTGCCAATAACGTGTAGGTATTCCAAACCCAGCAGGAGAAGGCCCTGACTGCCCTCTTGTAGCTGACTGCTTTGAGCAGGGAATTTGCACTAGATCATCTCCAGAGGTCCTTTTCAACCTCTGAATTCCTGGTGATCGTTTCAGTAATACAAAGTAATTACTGAACAAAAGATGACTTGATTTGCCCTTGCGGAGTGCTTTAATCTGAACGATACAGATGCATCTCTTTAATATCTGCCAAAAGGGCACAGGGTGGGTTGTTTAACAGGGTCCTCAAACCTCATTTTGCCTTGGTTCCTGTTGCTGGGTGACAAATGCTTTAAATGAGGGCATTCTAACTACGTCCATACATGTGTAGAGGTAATTTTCAAGCTTTTAAAGCTCTCTTTGGATTTAAGTGGTATCATCAGAAATTAAAATAAGCGTGCACCTCATTTGCATGCATTCTGAAAACATTCAATTTTGTGAGATGATCCATGTCCAACTGCAGGCAAAACAGAAACGGGCAAAAAATTCTCCATCAGCAGAGCTTTTTAATGGAACACGGTTGATGGCTGCCAGCGAAACAATGCCACCCTCTCACCTTCAGGAATGTATAAGATTTTAGAAGAAGTGCCTGCATCCCAGAACTGAAGAATCAGAGGCTGCAGAACGCAGCAGAGCTATTTCCATCAGAAAAGGAATGAGAAACTGCCTTCTGTCTTTATTAGTGTGCACAGTTGTGTTTGACATGAAAATATAAAAGCTCTGGCACTTTATTACTGGCAGATTTTTTAGAGCTGTCAGGTCGGAGCAATCAGGAGAGCCTGTCTGTCTTAATTCTCAACTTCTTGTTGTGATATTTACCTTTCACTCGCTCCTGCTTCCAAATGGTTTTTCGATGCAACTGTCACAACACAGTGGTTGAGACTCAATGAGATGAAATTGTGCTACCACTGTGAGGCAATGACTGCTGATTTTCCCTGCCGATTTCCCCCCTGCCTGCCTAAGGCATCCTTCAGGTTATTTAGTGATTGTTGGCACAACTTGACCAAGAATGGATTCTCCTATAGGAAAGCTTTCCATGAGAAAAGGTTTCTCGTAACTGCAGACTTCATTTATGGATGGTCTTCTCAGCTTGACACCTTGGAGAAGACAGGAGAAAGGCTTTTTTGAAGACTGTCAACAGCCTGGTGATCTTTTTGATGTCAAGATGAACAGAATGAAAGCCTTAGCCAGAATGAAAGACTTTCTCTGGCTTCACCCTACATCAACAGCATGCCAGCTAGCGTGGTTTCCAAGTCTGTGAGCATATGCTTGAGGGTCCAGTGTGGGTGGGAAGCCTGGGAAAATAGGCAAATATATAAAAATATATAAATATATATATATATATATATATATATATATATGTGCACAATGGGCTAAGGCAACAGCTAATACTATCTTTGCACAACATAACTGGCTTAGATTCCATCTGCCCACAGTATCGAGGTTAATTTAGCCTGCTTAAAAATTGCTCAGATATCTCTATGCTAAACCGAAGTGAGAAGTTCAAGCACATGCTATGAAACCCATCCAAAGTCAAGAATTACTTTATAGCCTTGTTAGGTTGCTAAGGGAAGAGCAGGAAGATGCCAGGATGTTTTAAGGCTCCTCAGAGTCATTAGATAACCCCCAGATGCAAGAAACAACTCTGCCTTTGGATTCATGCCTGCCATGGCACTGCATCAACATCTGCCTTGGAAGATAAAGCTGCAGCTATCTGTAAGTGTGTGAGCTGGAGAGGACCGGGGCTGAGGCTGGGTTTGTTGGGCATGCAATTCAAATGGCCTTCTAATCAAAGAAGCAGATCAGTTACTGAAATAATTGATGTGCAAGGCATGCAGCATCACTCTAGTTGCATCTATGCTTACAGAAGAGAGGCATGTAGGGAGGCATAGGAATTTGACAAAACTGCCAGACAGGACAGTTTTGAGAAAGAAACAGAGTCTGTGAAAATAATACCTAAGAGAATTGCTGTCCCTTAGTGTGAGAGCTTCATGCCCTTTAGCAGTAGCATTAAATAGCAAAACCACAGCTGTGTTGTTTGCCCAGCCAATTGCACATCATTCTACCTGAGAAAGGAAACACTGGTGGATGTTCATTATCTCTTTGCTGCAATACCAGTCCAATTATAAACATATTGTTCCATTAATGAACAATTTAATCGGGCCTCTAAGGTCTCATTAAGTGCAGAATTGGATTCCAAGTTCTTATTGAGATTTAGAAAGAAAACCACCAAGAAGAGCAAATGCTGGAGCATCACTTGCTCTGCATGTTTTGTATCACAATCTGGCTTCACGGGGCAGACAAACCCAGGAGAAAACTAGATGGTTTTCATCCAGAGAAAGAAGTTCATGAGTGTAAATTAGACATGAAAAAGAAAAGTCAAGAAAGGAAATGCATGGTACGATGGTAATGCTCTTATTCATTTGTGTTAGAGAGAAAGGTGCGGGTGTTTTTGCCTTGATCCCTTGGGGAGAGCAGTCTGGGTTTGTATGTATTTTTAGCTTTCTCATCTTAGAAAAAAACTTTGGCTTTTCCAGAACTTGCCACAGAGTGTAAAGACTTTTCATTATTGAAGCAAGAATTTAGCTAAAAAGCCCAGTTCACCACCACAGAATAATTATTGGGTGTCCAGGTTGTGACTTTCCAAAGACACTAGCTTGATAAGGCTTTCTGATTGAAAATCCTGGGTTCTTATTTAAGTATCTGATCTCAGCACACAGCCCCCAACTGAGAGTCCCTGAAAAAGACAATGTAAATAATTCCCATACTGGGAAATTAAGACTCTAACTGTTACTGCTCCTATTCATAGGATGTTCTAACTGTTTTTTGTGTAAGAAACTGACTGATTACCCAACAGTGTTCACTTACGGTGGCTGTCACAACTCTGTAGAGCTCGCAGCCACACTGGCCGGTTCCTTCCTACCTCTCTAAAGCAGAGCAAAATCAACCCTTTCCAGGGCATTTTCCTTTTCCAGGGGATCTTGAGTGCATTTAGCTCCAGGGCATGGCTCATAGTGTCAAGGTTTGACATTTGCATTCAAATCCAGTGCTTGCATAAGCCAATAGAGTTCAGAATCTGGGTAGGGTGGATGGTGTACACCTTGCATCTCTGAGGTGCCCTGAGTGCATCCTTGGAAGCCAAACAGTAAATATCCTATTTCTTTAGTAATTAGATAAGTTTCAAAGAACTTCAGTCTCTTTTATCTTCTTTTTCTCCCTAGCGCTGACGGTGACTTTGCAGTCACCCACCTGACCAAAGCCCACCTCTTCTATGATGGGAGAATTAAATGGATGCCGCCTGCCATCTATAAAAGCTCCTGCAGCATCGATGTTACCTTCTTCCCCTTTGATCAGCAGAACTGTAAAATGAAATTTGGCTCTTGGACGTATGACAAAGCTAAGATAGACTTGGTGAGCATGCACAGCCACGTGGACCAACTGGACTACTGGGAAAGTGGGGAGTGGGTCATCATTAATGCTGTGGGCAATTACAACAGCAAGAAATATGAATGCTGCACAGAGATCTATCCTGATATAACTTACTCCTTCATCATCCGGAGGCTGCCACTGTTCTACACAATCAATTTGATCATTCCCTGCCTGCTTATCTCCTGCCTGACCGTCCTGGTCTTCTACCTACCCTCTGAGTGTGGAGAGAAGATAACCTTGTGTATCTCTGTGCTGCTGTCCCTCACGGTGTTCCTGCTGCTCATCACAGAAATCATCCCTTCTACCTCCTTGGTCATCCCCCTGATAGGAGAGTATCTGCTCTTCACCATGATATTTGTCACCTTATCTATCATCATCACTGTCTTTGTGCTCAACGTGCACCACCGTTCCCCACGTACCCACACGATGCCTGACTGGGTGAGGAGAGTCTTCCTTGACATAGTCCCACGTCTCCTCTTCATGAAGCGTCCCTCCACAGTGAAGGACAATTGCAAGAAACTTATCGAATCTATGCACAAAATGACCAACTCACCAAGGTTTTGGTCCGAGGCCGACATGGAGCCCAACTTCACTACCTCATCCTCCCCCAGCCCCCAGAGTAATGAACCTTCACCCACATCTTCCTTCTGCGCCCACCTTGAGGAGCCGGCCAAGGCCCAGCCTATGTGCAAATCCCC
Source organism: Tympanuchus pallidicinctus (assembly GCF_026119805.1). Taxonomy (NCBI): domain Eukaryota; kingdom Metazoa; phylum Chordata; class Aves; order Galliformes; family Phasianidae; genus Tympanuchus; species Tympanuchus pallidicinctus. The sequence goes on from NW_026294722.1 coordinate 5,036,764, forward strand.
TTCTGGACAGTACTCGATGCTGCACCCTGAGCCCCCACAGGTGACCTGCTCCTCTCCGCAGTCCTCCTGCCACCCCCTACGTGACACCCAGACCACATCCATCTCAAAAGGCAGATCGCTGAGTGTTCAGCAGATGTACAGCCCCAATAAGACAGAGGAAGGGAACATCCGCTGTAGGTCCCGCAGCATCCAGTACTGTTACCTGCAGGAGGACTCTTCCCAGACCAATGGCCACTCCAGTGCCTCTCCAGCATCGCAGCGCTGCCACCTCAATGAAGAGCAACCCCAGCACAAGCCCCACCAGTGCAAGTGTAAGTGCAAAAAGGGAGAGGCAGCTGGCACGCCGACTCAAGGAAGCAAGAGTCACAGCAACAAAGGCGAACACCTCGTGCTGATGTCCCCAGCCCTGAAGCTGGCAGTGGAAGGGGTCCACTATATTGCAGACCACCTGCGAGCAGAAGATGCAGATTTCTCGGTAAGTATGTGAATTTGGCCTCCTTGGGTAAGCTGAAAATAATCTGAAGGAAACCTCACCAAACTTGAGGGGTATCAGAATGTATTCACCATCGTGGGTCCTGGACACACTGGCATTATAGATAGAATCACAGAATTATAGAATCATTAAGGTTGGAAAAGCTCACTAGGATCATTTGATCCAACCATCAACATGTCCCCACTAAGCCCACAATGCCATGACCCTGGATATAGCTAGAGAGCTTATCTCTGGGGTCTTGCCAGGCCAAGGGTCTGGAACAACCAGGGCATGTTCAGGGCTGCTCTCAAACAATAGGGTTCTACAGCAGAAAAGCGGAGTTGTTGGTCAAGTAGGACCAGTTGTAGAAGAGAACAGTCATCTTCCCCTGAAGTCTTCAAATTTTGGGGTGGGCATAAGGGTATTTAATTTATTTTGCTTCTTAGGGGATCAAAATATAGCTAGAAAAAAAGAGAAATTCTTTGTTATTTCAAGACTGAACCATTTCAAAGCACTTTTAATTGCAGCTAAGGATGTGATTTTAATTGAGGTTAGAGGGCATGTTGCAGTAGTGATTCTGCCTTTGCCTGCTATAGGAAACAGCCAGAGAAGGAGCCAGCATGGTTTGTTATTGTCCCATTCCTGAGAACAGTATCAGCAAGTGCACTTTGACGTTGGTTGCCCCAGCATTGCCCTAACATCCCTGCTTTGGTAGTTCAGCAGTTCACAGCACTGCTCTTTGCACAAGGATCACATCATGGCTCTGAATTGTGCCTTCAGTTTTCTGCAGATAAAAGCCAAAAACTGTTTTATAATGAGATAGCACAGAAACAGAATCCTTCCAGGAAGCATCTTGACCCTTCCTGGGCTATGATTGTGAAAGAAAATAGAAAAGCAGTCATCTTTGTGGGAACACAGCAGAATTCTTTTTAGCGAAGCCTCTGACAGACAGGGAATTTGCACTGTGGTTTCTCTTCAGCACTGATTGTGGTTACTGAGCCTGGGAAGGCAAATTCCTGAAATAGGCTGTGGCTGTGGGAAGTGTGCCGTAGCATGGGGATGCTGCAGGGTATGTTTAGCCATGTGTGATGCCATTCCTCATTAGTGGACTTCCAGTGGAGCTCCTCTTGGCTCAGTCTGCGGGAAGGTGGGTGGACAGACAGACTTCGTGCTTACTCCGAAGGGCTACAAATAGAGAGAGAAAGTAGAGGCTGAAAGGTTTTTTTTTTAATGGAGATGGTGATGCACATACAAATGCCACATGCTTTTATATCTCGTAGCTCTTCCCTTACAATACTATGGTTACAGTACGCCAGCTAATTATGGTCACAGACACAAGCTTCTTGCTAAGAAAACGGGATCTAGTTTTAATTAGAGGTATCAGTCAGCAAAGATACCTTTCTGACAGTTCTTACAGTTCGATTGTCACCAGATTTACAGTCAAAGGAAGTCGTAGTGCTTTTAGGCAAGACTTCCTGGGCTTGAAGAGTATCTTTATATTTGCATTTTTCATAGCACAGAGCACTTAGCAGCAGCAACAAAGGATTAAGTGCTACTGTCCATTTATGTGCTCTTTGGTACCACAGTTTTAGAGGCCTCTGTTCTTTAATGTATTTTACTTCACAGCATCCCTTTGAGGAAGCAGCTGTTTATTCCTCATTTTGAGGAGTGACAGCCAAAGCACAGAGATGAGTTGACCTGTACAAGGTCGCAGAACAAATCTGTGACAAAGAAAGCTGTGAACCCTCACCTTCATTAGCTGACAGCTCAGCTCTCTTTCCTGGGCTAAAACATTTCACCATCACATTAGGACTGTGGGAATTAAACTCTGCTCTCTCCAGCTAGTAATAATCATGAGTAAGCCCATGGAAGTCAATTGATTTTTAACTCACATATTTCCCCATGGTGCAAATGAAAAAAATATTGCATCAATAATACTTACTTCAACTGATTCTCTCCCTGCTAAGCTTGTTGATGTCAACAAGAACTGAGTCGATGAATACCTGTTGTTTCCTCTTAATCCATCACAATCCATCACATCTTTCTTCAAGAAAGAGCGCTGGAACAGGTTGCCCAAGGAGGTTGTGGATGCCCCATCCCTGGATGTGGCTCTGGGCAGCCTGGTCTGGTGCTTGGTGACCCTGCACATAGCAGGGGGGTTGAAACTCAATGATCATTGTGGTTATTTTCAACCCAGGCCATTCTATGATTCAAAATGAACTTTCTCTTTTCACTCTCTGCTACTCTTCCCTCTCCCTGTTTCCCTCTTGAAATGAAACAATTATCCCAAGGAGGGATATATTTGGAACACTAAAGATCAAAAGCAGAAGAAAAGGAAGAATTCTTTGGGCTCTAAAAAGCCCTCCATGGTGAGCAAAGACACCATGTGCACATCCAGCAGTGAGTGGAGCCCGTCAGTGCACCAGGCTCCCTGGTATTGAAAATAACTGTAAGGAACAGACCTGATCTAATAAAATGAGAATTTACTACAGAAAAATAGATATCGGTGCTCAGAAATTTGCTTTCATCTCAAAATCAAATTGTGGCATTTCTACCAGGGGTGGAAACCTCCCCCAAACCATCAGCAGGCAGCTCTGTGCAGAGCAGCCCTTGGGACACAGCTTATGCCTTTCGGGTCATATTTTCTGAGCCACGGACCTTTGCAGGATGGGAACAAAGCTTCTTTTAAACTTCCTTTTTTTTTCTAAAGCACCATTGCCACAGGGGCAGTGTTTCTAAATTAAAAGTAAGTAGTTCATTTAATTAAGTGCTTCAGCAAAGAGAAAATGGGGAATGCAAGAGGGCAGTTGTTTGCTACAGAAACTTATCTGTGACCAAACCAGCACAACAAGACACTGGGGAAAATGCAAGACTGAATTGTCCCAGTGTGTGATAGGAATGCCATTAGAAATTAATTACAGAGTGAGAAGTAAAACGAGCTGCATGTCACACACCAGTCAAAATAACCGACAGCACCGTCTGCAAAGCCTCATTGTCCTCGTGACTGTGTGCATCTCAGGGCTACTCTAATAAGAAGCCCATGAAGACAGCTTAAAAAATAAAATGGGAGAGAGAAAATAGCTGAGGGGGAGGGAACACGGGATAATCTCACTGGTTTATTTTTAACAAAGTACAATAAAACCACTCGGGACTCCTCTAATCTGTGTGACAGGCTCAGGCTCCTGAGCATCAGATGGCACTTGGAGGTCCCCAAGGCACCTCCAGCTCCAGCCCTGGGGCTGATGCCCTGTTCTGCTGCTGAGATGGACCAGGGAAGAGCCAGAGGGCCCCTGACCGTGTAGGAATTTGAGGGTTGGACAATCAGCTGTTTGCAGCCCCTGATCCTTTCCCAAAAAGAGTTTTGAGTGAGCCTCTTAAAAACTAATCAGGACACAGCTCAGGAGTTGGGGCAGCAGATGCTGACAGCTGCATGGATGCTGTCAGACAGGCCTCTGTGGATCATGCTCTACGTGAGATGCTGGAGAGTTTCAATCATGGGGAAATGCTACAGAGCAGTCAGGAAACAAAACAAAACCCCAAATCATTTGCTTTTCCTCCTCCTCCCCCTCTTTTTTTTCGTCTTCTCTCAATATTTTTTAATTTCACCGTTCTGTGCTCTTGCTCTGAAGCTGGATATTGATTTTGCAAACATCCAGTGTATTCCAAACCATCATTTTCAAGTTAGGCTGACTGTTTATGAGTAATCCATTTTGTCTGGAAGGAAATTTCAGCTGAACTTTTCAAGCTGTTCCTCTTCTCCCATTCCCCCTTTCTTTTCTCCAAGAGAAACTCATCATTCATTTCTTGCATTCTGGTGGTCTACCACTCACTTCTCCTAAGCATAAAGACTCAAAAACCCCTTATATTGCCATAATGGGGAAGCATTTATCTCAATCAACCTTTCCAGATTGACATCAGATGGAGAATTTCAGCTTTTCTTTACACATTGCCTCTTCGTGAGATGCTAAACCTCTAAATACAGTCATCCTGAGCTTGCAAGCGGCCTTCTCACCAGGAATTCTAAGCTTCAGAGACTCACTCCAACTCTCAGCAAATGATGAATAGATCAGAAAACCTGTAAGGCAAAAGGGGGCTATCCACAGTGACTTCATCCTTGATACGAGAGGATAGTGACTGATTTCAAGGGTTATTATTTCTTTTACTCACCAATGGTAGATCAGTCATTTCCTCCAAGAAAGTAAGTGGCTTCAGCACAAGCCAGTATTTAATCTTATTTTTTTAACCTGGCTGTTGAATAATGAAATCCTCCGTTTGCACCCACTGGTGGGTGAGGGAAAGCAGCCCCAGCAAAGCATAACTTCAGCTTTGCTGTCTCCTACTCCGTGCACCACACTCCTGATTTGCTGCAGTCACGAGCACAGAAGAGGCAGGAGCAAGCTCCTGCTGAGATGTTTTCCCTAAGGATCAGGGCAGCCTGCCAGATTTCAGCCCGAAGCGCAAGGCGACATCAGGGCTATTAATCATCAAGTGGTATATTGTGGAGAATTATAGTTGGGGCAGCCATATCAAATAAAGCTTCACCATCTGATCAGTCCTCTTCCTGGGAAAGGAATTAATAGCAGCAGCGTAATAAAAGAGGTTTTCATATTTATGTGGTTTCTTACTTGATGAAATAGCCATTTACAACAGGTCTTGCCTGATGGTGCTAATAAGAACTAGGCTTCCCCAGAGAGGAATTGCTGGAAAATCATCCCACAGCAAGACAAAAGTGGAGAAAAAGCAGGATGAGGCAAACCACTTGTTTTATTTGCTGGTTTGTTTTCACTGCTCACTCAGCCAAAGCTGTAATTCCCTTCACAGAATGCATTCGGCTTCATTAATCTGTAAACGAATCTGTTTACCAGCACAAAGAAACAAGCAATTTCTTTCCCACTTCAACTTGAATCTCAGTCTCATTTACACACCCTGTTACAGCTGTTGCTCGTGGAAACTGGGATTGTGAGTGTGCATACACACTTAATTATCCACAGACATATCATCCCTGGGGAGCTGTGAACAGGGTTTGTTACTGGGGATGTCTCCCATGCAAGTGATCAGAGTGAAAATTGCCATCATATTCCACTACTGTTTGTAAGCAAGACCCTTTCCTTTTTCCCTACTTCTTAAGGACTTAAAATACTGTATTTAGAATAAAGCACAAATAGTCTTCATACATTTTAATCTCAATTAAGCATTAACAACTGGCCTTTCTTCTCTGTGTCGCCAGGTGAAGGAAGACTGGAAGTACGTAGCGATGGTCATTGACCGGATCTTCCTCTGGATGTTCATCATTGTGTGTTTGCTGGGGACCGTTGGGCTCTTCCTCCCACCGTGGCTGGCAGGAATGATCTAAGCACAGCCACAGAATGAGGAAATACATCCTGCCTTGTGGGTCTTAGTTCATCTGGAAGGAGATGAGCAGAGAAATGGAGCCGGCCCTTTGAATTATTCACTGCGTGTCCACGCATGAGTTGTTCCACAGTACACTGGGAACACGTTCTGAAGTCACATCATTTTGCCAAGCCATTTTCATGTCCTCCATCTATTTTAGGGGAAAAGTTCTCATTAAAGTTTGTACATAGCATGGTGCCATTCACTGGCATATACTCAGCAGTGTAAGGCCATGAGCTTGCCCCCTAAAGCAGCACATGCAGAGGCTTTGCGTATATAAACCAGCAAATTTGCTCCGCTCGTCTTCAGAGGTCTCCGTGTGCCTGTGTAACCTTGCCCTGTCCTGCTGAGGTGGATTGGGGTTGCTTGTCCCTGTATGAGTCATTTTATAAATAAAGTTCCAGCTTTGGGATACCCGTGATGGATGTGTCTGTACCATATGGGACGGGCTGAAGGCATTCCTCAGGGCAGCTCAGTCCCTCTGGAAACAACTGGGAATGTTTGCCCACCAAAATACAGTGGTTGCAGTTTTCATATTGGCAAAGGTTTCTTTAGCCAAAACCCTTCAGAAGTCATGCGTATGAAGGACATCATCTCTCAGTGAGGCTCAGACAAAGCAAGGGAGGATTTGCATCCTCCTCTGCATCTCTTTCCCATGCAGCAGGTCTCCCCTCCATGCCTGCCGTTTCCCTGATTGGCTGGAAGAAGTCACTTAATGAACATAAGGTGCTGAGCTCACACAAATAGATCACCTTGTTCACTGGTGCTTCAGCAGCCTTGTTTCTCTCAGCTTTCTCATCGCCCATTCAGCTCAGCATCCCCTCTGTTTGGCACTTAGAAATGCACAGCTCCCATCTCCACTGCTGGCTGCCAGCTGGGAACAGCACAGCAGCTCTCAGTGCCATATCTCCCTGTTTGCTTCCACAAGCAGAAGGGCTTACAAACAGCTTACCAAACTGCACGAGGAACAGCAGATACAGCCCAAAAACACAGCCTTCGCATGGGACTCGCATGGCTGTGTGACTCAGAACCCAGACGTCCCTCTGCAGCCCACGCTGCAGGCAGTGCACATGAACCCTTTGGGCTGCAGGGAATTTGCTTCTCAGCAGCTCTAGCAGTCCCAGCTTTGGTGGATGCACAGCTCACACCCAGAGCTGTATGAGCTTGAGAGGCTTACTCACATCCAGAGTGCTAGGAGTTGCTCATGACAGCAATCCTGGGCTGGGGACCTGACCTGGTGTGTGGCAATCAGCCCAAAGCAGAGATTGGAACATGGTGGTCTTGAGGATCCTTTTCAACCCAACCATTCTGTGGTTCAGTGATACTGCACTCAGTTCAAGAAGGACAGCAAATCTTGTAAACCTATACATCCCGTGATGCAATCAAGGCCAGGTTGGATGTGGCTCTGAGCAGCCTGGTCTAATGGTTGGTGACCCTGCCCAAGGTAGGGAGGTTGAAACAAGATGATCGGTATGGTCCTTTTCAACCCAGGCCATTCTATGATGCTAAGATACCAGATTCAGTTCATAATATGAGCTAATAATAATTTGTTCTTTGTACTTCTTTATAAAAAAGGTGAAGGCTCTGATATTCTGTGCACTGTGCATCCTAATATATGAACATTAGTTATACTAGAGAGAAATATTTTCATTCTACTTATAATTGCAAGAATTGCAATAACTGTTGCCAGAAACAGTCTAGAGTCTGAAGACTGAAAACAAAGAATTTTCACATTTAATCTATCTTGGAAAGACTGGAGTTGAACCATTCCAAAAACAGTACATCAAAATTTGAGGACAAGATAAAATCAAAGCAGTGATCACCCTGGTTGGCCAATCCTGTCAATTCCACCTGCTTTTCCTCTTGTCACAGCCTTGGCCATGTGCCCTCCATCCATGCAGCTGGCAGAAACGTAGTCCTGGCATGGTGCTGCATCTAGGGAGCTGATGGCTCTTTGCTTGCTTTCAGAATAGAGACTCACTCTTCAGAGATGCTAATTTATCCTTTTTCACAGTCAGCTAGCTTGCTTATGGCAACGCAAAGAAAACAAACAGTGAAACATCTTCAAGGTCTAGTGCATAATTGCACCAATGCAGCTGCAGCTTGCATGAAGGTTATGGGCTGCACTGCAGACAAGCTGGGCTCCCATTTCAGTGCAAAATACATGAAGGTGGGAGAAATTCTGACCCCGGAGTATTGCTGGGTCCTGGGCAGTGCCCAGGGACTGCTCAGAGCTCAGTCTGCAACTTAGGAGCCCATGAGCACGAGGGCAGTGGAGCAGGTATGGGCTTGACTGTGTGCATCTGCAGCTATATGTGCATCTGCAGCCATATAACCATCCCAGCTGGCCGACTTGCCACAGTCAGACCCCTGCCTAACACAGGGGAACAATTTGGGTGAAGCAGTAGGACTAGGAAAGGTTTAAGGACAGATTCAAGAGCTAAACAGCTTCTTGTGAGATTCTGTAGAGGCAAGTGTAGGTTCCACTCTCCCACAGCGAACGTGCCACCTCAGACCACTGTCTTCTCTGCAAAAAGTGATTATCAGTGCACACGGTAGCATCTCCAGGGGAGCATTGCACTGTGACAGCACAGGAGCCTGGCAAGGGCACAGCAGTGTAATCCAGTCCTGGCACAGCTGCCCTGCCACCCTGGGCTGCCCACACACATCTGCTCCATTAGCACATCGAAATGCCAGGTGTGATGGGAAGTGCAGAGGATGTGGCTGTGTCTCCCTGAAGACTCAGTGACACTGAGGGATCACAGGGTTTGGCAGAGCAAGATGAGAAGTGACAGCTGAAACCGTCTACAGAGATATTAGTGGCATTTGGAAGAAGCTCGGATGATGCAGGTCACTGGTTTCCTCTGGTGTTGCTAACATCATAACATTTCTCATGTAGTGGCAGCTCCACTTCTTCTCACATGGCATTAATATTTCCCCAGTTTAAAGTTCAAATAATGTCTTGCTTTCTGCTTCTGATGTGCCTTCTGGTAAAATCCAAGGGGAGAAAACAGGAATCATGCCCCATCACTCTGTCTTGGATGGATTACTCCACTCTGGAGACTGCTAAAGAGGATGGTATCCCTCCATAGGATTCAATGATCAGAAACTGGAATAAAACTGAGATGTGAACCAGACTGTAACTATGGAAAAATGAATAATTCTGCTATTCCAACCTCATGTAAAGCAGAGAGATTTTAAGATATATATTTTCTGGAGTCTTTCATATGTGCACTCACTTTGCCTAAGTCATCTCCCCCAGCCATATGACACTGGGGGGGTATTTCATCTGCAGCTGGTTGGTAGGATGAGCTATATAATCTGTCAATAAACCTTTCCTAGTCCTATCAGCTGTTTTCAGGGCTATTGGTCACAACACCATCTCCTTCTTCAGTGAGCTAATCCACATAACCTATATCACCTCCTTTTTGCTTAAGTTTCTCTCTAAACACTTACCTAGAAATTAGACTCAAATAAATTCACTTGCATAGGGACAGGCAGGCAGAAAGAGGTATGTGGGATGACAGACACATATGGAGCTAAGGATCATTCCTTGTAACAGCCCCACCTACCTTGATAGCCCCTCTGGGCTCTGCCTCACTGCAGTATGCATTTTTATAAAATCTCCTGTCCCCACCCAAAATCTCTTTTTGGTCTCCAAACCTTTATATTTGGGAAAATCAAGCTGCTGAACCCTGGAGAGAGAGCCTTCTCAGAGCAGCTTGTTAGCAATATTGCTAGTTAGTCCTCCATGTGTACTGTATCTTACCCCTGAGGCTGATTGAATGATGCTTGTAGCCAAAAAAGTCTGTCTCTGAAAGGTCCTCAGCCTCTGCCAGCATGTGGCTGCACCAGGTGGGCCAACCTCTGCAGCAGGGATAGAAAACCAATCTTATCGTAATTTACAAACATCTGAAGATGTAAGAAAGTCTGAAAATATGACGTCACGTTACACACTGTGTGGAAAAAAGTCTCTAATGATTGCTTAGGGCAGAAGTGATAATGAGAACATCAAGACGGATTTTCCTTAAGGACTGAGCAGAGGGAGAAGTAAACAGGCATTCCTTTGCAAAGTGGGGAAAGAATAGGAACTGGTGGGATTTCACAGGGACATACTAAATTTGTGCACTGAGATTAATTCAGAAAAAAAACAAAAACAAAAACAGGATTAAATCCAGGAAAACTAATATCCAAACTTTTATTTGTAGAGATGAATGCTTTGAGAACAAAGCCCTTACTAGGAAAAAAACCTGCATTACTAATACATGCCGCTGCTTTTAACTACAGCATGCATTAAAAGTGATAAATGGGGCTGGAAAAACACAACAGGGGAAACAACAGGTTGCACCCAGCAAAGACTGTGGGATATTAATACCCACAATGGGTGGTTTCAAGGAACTGGTCTTCAAGGATCCAGTTGTGGATGCCCCATCCAAACAGGCATTCAAGACCAGACTGGATGGCTCTGAGCAGCCTGATCTGGTGAAGGGAACCAGCCCATGGCAGGGCGTTGGAACTAGGTGGTCTTGAAGGTCCCTTCCAACCCAAGTCATTCTCTGAAGGAACTGAGTGGCAAAGCAATGGTACCAACAGTTTGTGATAGTGAGAGGGCAAAATCCCCCTGATTTCAAGTGAATTAAACCACTCATGGGACAAAGTTTAGAATCATTAATGAACAAGTTGTTTGTGCAAGTTTTCTTTCTCCTAATCAATAGCCCTCACAGAAGCTGGTTTTGTTAAAACCTGTCCTTTCCTGCTGTATCTGAAATAATCAGAAAAAGCAAACGCCACTTGAAATTCTACTGCATGGATTAAACCCTGGTGTGAGCGGTGAGAAGATGTTAGTCACTTTCAAAACTAATCGATAGAGAAAAACAAAGGAGCTCTGTGCCAAACCACTCGCAGCCACTGGGTTTGAACAGACAGAACAGCAAGCTCAGAGCTGGGAATTTGGCTGCCCTGATTTACATTTGCAGAATTACTGCAAAGTGCAGACATTGCACTTTGAACTACTTGCTTTCTCCATTAGTGGGTGTTTGATTGGGTCTCCTTGCCTCTCCTGCCCATTGCTTTGCATCTGCCAGTGTCCACAGGTATTAGGTTTGACAGCCAGCTGAGAATGCTGGCTCCCTGCATGCAAATTAATGCATGCCACATAATGCATTAAGCTAAGGGATAATTGATTGTAATGGAAGGAGTGGGGGATAGAAGTAGAAAGGCAGCCCAAAGCACCAACTGTGAAGCTGAAGGTACTGTTTATCAGTATCTGCACAGTTTGGATTCACATCAGACCATGGCTCACAAAAGGAAAAGAGCGTAACATCACAATTACCTCCATGTCAGATGGATAAGCGAGACTTGAGCAATTCAATATTCTACCTGATAAAATGCAAAGTAGCCGATCAGATTGCAGGAAGTAAAGGTGGGAAAGCCCAGCGGGTTGATCTCCAGCTCCTAGCAGTGCATGGCTGTGCCCTGCCCAACACAGGGCACTTATCAGACCCCAGAAAGCGAGGCTGCAGGTGGGGTTTGTCGCATCACAGAAAGATGGTTGCACTGACTGCAGTGCTTCTGCACAGAGCACCACTGCAAGAAAGCCATCAGCCATTTGCCAAAAGCAGAAACAGCCCAAATGGCGCGAGGTTTAGTTACCTTGTCAACCAACAGAAAACGCTATTTTGCTCCAGTGGATTTTCACATCTTTGGGCATGAGGTGCTGTTTTTCTCTGTGCTGGGGATGCAGAATAGCAAGTGACAAAAATAAACCACAAGCAGACAAATGGGCAAAAATTTGTTATTTCTAAGCATTTCCATACATTATTTCTTTTTCTTACAAGTCTGTCAGCCTGTAGCTTTGGCTGTGTGCCTTGCTGTGAGTTTGAATACTGCAGGTGTCCAGCACTGAAAAACAGTGGATGGCTGAGACTCATCAGGCTGGTTTGATGGTTTTGATATTGGCTTCATTTGACTGATATGTCCATATACAAATAGTGGGAAATAAGAAAAGCACAAACACATTTGATGTTCGGGTTGCTGCTTCTCTTGGAGCTTTTACCCATAGACTTCCAGGGCAGAGAACTGTCCTCAGCTGTCTCCACATTGGCCATCAGGGGATGAAATCTGTGCATGGAAATGAGGTGAGGCCAGTGAGCAAGAGAATAAACCAGAGTAAAGCAGTATTGAGAAGGAGTGCTGCAGAATGAATTCTTTCCCCTTTAAATCTTTTGTCCAGTGTCAGCAAGTTCATTTTCCAGGACTTTTTGATCCTCCACCCAAGACATATGTGGGAACTGAGATATTCCTCTCTATCCACTATGGACACATTGTCAGGGGCATTAAGGACTGAAGATAACCAAGATCATTCCACCTGTTCCTCTACTACTGCAATTATGTGTTAATCTACAACGGATGGCTGAGGAGTAGCCATTTGAGCTGGCTGTTATCCACATTAATAGGCTAATTGCAGATGAATCATCCTGATTGCTTTGCAAAGGAGGCTCTTGCAGCACCAACAGTGCCTGAAGGATGAACAAAGGTTCCTGCGTAGTTTAAGGGAAGCCACAAGAGCAAAGAATTCTTGCATTTAAATTATCAGGACTTACCTCTTCTACCTGGCCCATAACATCCAGAGACATCACAGCCCCCTGAGTATCCAGGCTGCCCAGGCTGTCCTCTGACACCAGGAAAACCTTGAGGACCGGTGTTCCCTGGGTAGCCCTTTGGGCCTGGTTTCCCCAACACAACTTCTCCTGGTGGGCCTAAAGAAGAAGCTGTAAGCCACAGCACATCTACAGCTTCAATATAACACTTCTATACTTTTCCCATCCAACGTGGCAATTCATTTTCTGAGTATTGTTGCTTTATTTTGGGGAAAAGAATTGGAATTCTTCTGAATCTCGGCAACTATTTGGCCTTAAAGGTACCTAACTCCCCAAGCTGGTTACAAGAAAGCCCACCTATGTGTCAATAAAGAAAATCACCTTAACTCTGGGATCCACCTCAGAGTCACTGTTTTTGTGACTTCACAATGAAGTAAACTTCCCCTTGACTTCAAGTGAAAAGGATCAAGATGGAGGAGTACATGAAATCCTAACAGATTACTCAACAACTCTTGTGTTCCATGAGCTGAATTTTTGAAGAGTTTCTATCTCCTGAGCGTCTGGTCTTGCATGCAAAAATGCAGTAAAATTCTCTGGATGTACCTCAAGTCTTTAAAACTCATCATTACCTAAGAATGGGTACCAAAGAAGAGAGGAACGGTCTCATATCTGAGCAGAGAGGAACTATGCAAAGCGCAGTGGTGGTGAGGTCATTCAGTCTCAGCACAGTGGTCCTACAACTGAAGAAGCTTTGAATCCGGCAGCCCCATGTGGTCAATACAGAGAGACAGAATTTACCTGTTCTGCCTCTGGGTCCTTGGATCCCTTCCTCATTGACTCCAGCCATTCCTTTTTCTCCCTTGGGTCCTGGGGCACCTAATCACAGAACACAGACAAGTGGCTCTTCCCTGCAGCCTCCCCACCAGGCTCTTCCTAAGTGATGAGGTGAACATGCTTATAAATACTTCTGCCCATACCTCTTTCTCCAGGATACCCATCTTTTCCTGTCTGACCAGGGATGCCATTTTCTCCTCTTTCTCCATTGCTCCCAGGAGGACCTGGAGGACCTGGTGATCCCGGCTCTCCTGGCTTCAGTCTTTCTTCCCAAACAGGAACCGGCTTCCTTGCATGTTCGTGAATGAATGAGTCAAATTTCAACACGTGACCTGAGAAGGCAAGACAGAAAGGAACTTTTGCAAGGTCACAAAAGTCTTAGTGCTAAAACCACCCAATGAAACCAATGGATAGGACAGTGTGGTGGGACCATGCTCGGCATTGCACAGAGAGGGATCTCTGGCTCACTACAGCTTCATGCCATCCTCCCCTGTGCTTTTGTCCACAGCTACTGGAGAAGCATGAAAACAACCTCAGGGTGATTATACTCACTCTGGATCATCCGCTCACAAGCCTGGCTAACCAGCTGGTAAATTGTGGCCAAGGACTGTGGTTCCCCCTAAAGTGAAGCATTACAGTTCTTTTTTAGAAAAGGAAGTATTCACATCTTTATTGATATCTTTTAGAAAGGATCAATATCATACTGCAGGACAGCTTTCTGCCCTTTCTTTGTGTCAGCTTGTGTTACTGAGACATTAATTGCTATGAAATGCATTTTCTTGATTTATTTATTACAAAGCTCCAAAGCCATAAAATTGTCATTGGGAAGCATCAATAATTGCTTTTCTCCCACACATCAAAAAGCCTAGACTGAATTGATATAATTACTGAAGCTACCAAAAAAAAGGAGAGTAAATTTCCCTCTCAAATTTCATCAAAACAGATAGGCAGTGTATAACTTAATAGTCTGTGATATGTAAAACATTTAACATGACCAGATATTACAATATCCTATCTTTGTCTCAATCTTTTATGAATATTGATTCTTACCCTTATTAAACTCTAAATAAATGACATCTGAGGTTTTTCTTTAGAAAGTTTTAGTAACATAGGGACAAATGCAAAAAGCTGCTTAAAAAATGAAGGCTGAGTCTCCTCATGAAAATTCATAGCTAAGACCCTGGATGCTTCCAGAACCATTTCTAAGCTGTACAGCTCTGTGTGGACCACCTTGCAGATTACCAAGCTTAAACAAAAGGTTGGCACAACATCCAAGGGAGGGAAAAAGGAACGTTCCAGTGAAAATAAAAAAAAAAAGTATAGAAAAGGAAAAGCTGTTGGAAATGGAAGGAGGACGGTGTTAAAAAGTATAATGCTGGGGCTTTCACTTGAAACAAAAGAAGAAAAGCAGTCTGTGAAAAGCAGCATGAGCCTGTCTGAAGCTTACTTCACTTAACTCAATCTTGGCAAGCAGACTTGGACTCCTAGAAAAACATAGGATTTCTTTTTAACTGTAAGTCAAGATGAACAAAACCTCCTCTGACAATAAGATAACCTCCACAGACAGCGTGGCTCTCCTGACCTCAGGAGCTCTGTACCTGAGTGTGGCACAGGTTCGTCAGACGTGAGCCCCAGCCTTATGCCACACATTTAAAACAAAACAAAACAAACTCCCAGTGAAGCTGGATGGTTTTGTTTTTGACTTCTCAGCAAAGAATGGATTTTCAATTAGCTTTTCTTCTTTGCTACTACAACTGGTACTAAGCAGCTCATTATTCAGACCCATCATAACAGCCAGTGCAGGTGAACAGAAAGAAACGAGCCCTTGGTACATTATGTTATTCTGTTCTGAAAATGTCTTCACTTGTAAGCATAGCTTGCCAAGCAGATTACCACATCCACTCTTTCGAGTGCTTGATGTACAGTACCAGGAAAACTCACTTTTTCTCCTCTTTCTCCTTTTGGACCTGGTAGTCCCTGTGAGGAAAGCAAAAGGAAAAGTCACGGTCTAGGGAGAGGAGGAGAAAGCAGAAGGTCAGTGGGGATGCAGGTTACATCAGCGGGACGTGGAGCCCAAGGTTTGTTTCCCACACACTTGTACTTCCCTTGACCTTATGAAAATGGCTAAAAGTATCATGAGCTCATAGGAATATCTTCTATTCGTGCTTAAGGAGCTGGAACGCCATCAACAAGGATGCAGATATTCCATAGATACAAGCTCAGGATTTGCACATCCATATGAAGGGCGAGCATGAATTTAAACTCTCCTTCAGATGCTGAGGAAGAATTACCATGGGAGCAACTTGCTTACATGCAATGATTTCATGCCTTGGCCTTCTCTGAGACCCATGCTCAGTCACTTACTGTTGGCCCAACATCACCTGGAGGTCCCTTCTCACCGCTGCTGCCCCGGAAACCTGTCACTCCTTGGAAACCCTGCAGATATCAATTTCAAGACACAGATGAAAATCTGGATACTTCCCACTGTTGTTCTTTTTCTGTTTGACATCTCCTTGCAGCTCCAGGGGCGCCAGCAGTTTGAGCTTGGAGGACTCCAGCAAGAGCACTGCAGTCTTAAGGTTTATGTCAGTACCTCATTCAGCCATGAGCACAATGTTAAGAGTGCATCACGTATGAGTCATCTTCACATCATTTCCTATTACTGTCTCAGCTACCATCAAGCCAGCAAAGCTGAGTTTTGCCAACAAATTGCAATGTGATTTTTAGATGTGGGTTTACATCCTTCCTTACACGTTCAGATTTAGGCACAGCCTAGAGCACAACCCTTTTCTTCATCCTGCTAGTACCATGCCACTGCTTTTTTGTTTTCCCTTGAAGACCTGTGTTTTGCTGCTGAGTTTTTACAGTAGAACTGTAGATTAGAGAGTAGAAGGTGCCTTCTTTGTTTATCTCTCCTTTGAGAAGTTTCTCTGCCCTTTGGAGCCATAAAGGGAAGAAAAAAATAAGGCAAAAAAGCACTAGAAATACTTTCTTTTGTAGTTTTTTCAGCTATTATGTTTAAGCTCAGTGGAGATCAACAACTCTTTTGATCAGTGGAAAATGAAAGAAAGAAGACTTTAAGGCAGCACCAGCCATCTTTCAGAGCCTAGTCCAAAGGCTGCAGTGCTTTCCTCATGTTTAAAAAGCTGAGGTTCACTGCTGGCTCCATGTCTTGCCAGGATAAGCAAGTCCAAGTCAGGAGCTGAATGTGGCCCTCACTATAGATACCTCGACAGAGCTGCTATGGGATTTAAGGCAAATGCAGCAGTAAGCAGTTTCCATTTTACACTATTTAGGACTGCCAAACTCCATATAACTCAGCAATGAGAACCAGCAACTATCAGGTCTCCCATCCATCATCTAAAGCCAAATTCCATGGTTACACAGAACTGGTAAGGCTATGCCTTTAAAATGACCAGATGTAAACCAACTGTCATGGTTTTATGTTTTTTGGTTTAGCATCTTGAAGTTCTGTTTGTGATGTCCTGGGCACAAGAGAGTGCAAATGCTTATGGCCCAGGTAGCACATACAGGAACCAATGTATAGGGACATCTTTCATATCTGCCTGCATCCTCTGGCTCCAGCTGACTTCACTCTGATGAGCCCATACACCCCAAACCCACACAATATTTGAAAAATTCTAGCTATAGAAAAGCAAGGGTAGTAAAACGCGCATCTCCATGCTGGATCAAAGCGGAAGTTGCCTCCAAGGGTAAGCTGAAGGCTTTTCTGTTTATTTCGTAAGAAGCCGTGAGAAAGTGACAGAGAAAGTAGATTTCTGCAACGTGTGTGAGGATATTTCCCTTGTGAAAACCCAAGAAGAGGATTTGCCCAGACACCTCTGGACGATAGCAGGCCAGCAGTAATCCCAATCTCCTTCTGAGGAAGAGACTTCAAACAGATCCACATTATTCCTGTACTCACCCTTGGTCCAGGAGGTCCTGGGGGCCCAGCTGTGCCTTCCAATCCCCTCACCCCCTGCAAAACCAAATCCAGTCCAGTATTAACAAAGGGACTCAAAGAGACACAGTAAGCAGCGATGTTATTTCTCCCTGTGCTGTTTTTAATGGGAGCTTGCCAGAAATGGGTATATATATCTGCCAAGCAGGCAAGAAGGTTGGCACCTGGTCAGCCATGCAGATTTGGCCAAATGAGATGATCCAATAGTTGCTTTTTTTTCTTCCATTTCTTGCAGATTTGTGAAAATATCTTTCACTTTTGCACTGAGAGCATTAGGAGAGCTGGATGTTTGGATCCAGTTTGGATTTTAGGCAGCACTGTGTGAAAACTGGGGGGTGACTGATGCATTTTACCTTTGCACCTTGAAGACCATCTCTGCCTGGAGCTCCCTGCACACCAGGAATGCCCTGTAAATCGGAATTGCTGGTGAAGTTTGCATCTGCTTATCATTGTCCTACTTCATCTTGTAGCAAGGGAAATGAGAAGGGAAGAGGGACAACACTATGGCTTTTCAGTCTTGCTTTAATTAATTACTGGGAGAAATGGACAAATCCTTGATACAGTTACAAGGAAGGTGTCTACTGTTACCTGCATGCCAGGACTTCCAGTGTCTCCTTTCTCTCCTTTAATACCTGGTGGCCCCTTGGATTGAAACAGAAGCACACAGTCAAACACTGCAGCGTCTTTTAAAGGAAAGAGAGTCCTGCTGCTGCACGCTCGCACCCCGCACTGCTGCTTCTCTCTGTGATGCTATGCAGGGAGCTTTGCAGCAACAGCACGTTCATGGGATTCTGTCATCCCAGGCACGCATGCAGCAGCCTCCACATCCTAGCCAAGTAATGATGATCACTGTGAAGAGACATGCCTGAAGGCTGCACTGGGCTTGTTTTCATTAGAAGCACACAAGGGACAGTCTGGACAAAAGCGGTCCTTTGCCAGAATGACTGACTGTCAGGACTCATCACCATGAAAAAATTATTATCATCTTTCTAGTGCAGCTGTCTAACTGTTAATGAGGATGATGTCAATTCACAGACCAGGTTTAGGGGTTTTGCTGAGATACCGATTTGTGAGACGTGTTCCAATTGCAAAGAGCAAGAAACGAAGAAAAGCAATGGAAGAGATGACATACCACAGGGCCCTGAATTGTGATTCCTTGGGAACCTGGGGAGCCTTGCTGGCCACTTGGACCTGCTGGTCCCACTTTTCCAGGTGGGCCTGGTTCACCCTAAAGCAAAAGATATGAAATTAAAGAAAGAAAGCAATTAGAGCCTGCCCTTCACGAGGACTGTACTGCATGGCCCGGGTCAGCATGAGCTGAATATGGGATGCAAGATGAAGGCAGAACAGCAGGGGATCTCCAACAAGCTCAGCAGCCTTTTAAGTGTAAGGTTTAGGTGCATCTTCAATAGGAGAAAATGACAAGGCAGCACCAAGCACAGCACAAAGACAAACCATTTTCCATCAAGGCTGCTTCCAAGAACACTGCTGACCACAAAATTTGCATTAATTCAGCTTCATCAAGCCCATCATCTCAATTTCCAGAGTCCAATTGAGCATTTAATTAATAATGTGATCCCATCCTCCACAATGCATCATTTCCCAAGGAACACCAAGACTCACCTTGGGGCCTGGCTCCCCCTGCTCACCTTGTGGTCCTCTCCTCCCAGGGCTGCCCTGCCAGCAAGACACAGAGCTGCTGTTATTAACATCATAATCCTTACAACAGAGCAAATAGGTGCCAGAAGGACACTGGTGCATTTTGCTATACACACAATGGAAGATGCCCCTCCAGAGAACTAGCAGGAAATAGGGGCAAGGAGAAAATAGAGTTATCCAGCAAAGGGGGAAGAAGGAAGGAAAAGGACAGCATGGCCCCTCTTTGAAATCACATCACCTCCAGCAAGGAGAGATGAAGCTAAACATCTTCAACCTCCTCCCTCCAACTTCCTAGCAAATCCGTGCTGGGGCAGCCAGTGCGGAAGGGATCACATATGAACATAGATAAGGAGGAGCTCCTGCCTGCTGTCCTTTGGGACAAGTCTGGTGTTTGCAATACCCAAGAGAAGGGACGAGCTCTGAGATCAGGGCCAGCAAGCAGTGCTGAGGAGACCCAGCTCAGCTCTGCACCTGCAGAACTGCTGGATCAGAGACAGAAATAATCTTCTGGCACAAACCAATGCCGTGTGAACTTGTGAACTTAAAATACCACGTGAACTTAATCTGAAAGTTTCTATTCTTGATGGTAAAAAAAACCAATGGATTTGGATTAAGAATTACAGGGAGCTTTGGAAAAAGTTCTCCCAGAAGCACCCAGAAGCTCATTTCATTTGAATCTGGTAAAAAACACCCATTAAGGACAGCGACCAGCAGCCTTGCCAGCCTCCAGTAAAAGGACTTTAACAAGTAGCAGTGAGTGCTCTTGTAAGGCCAGCGAATTAGCAAGGGTTTGATGGTGTGAGGATACGGTTGTGTGTCAGAGCTATATTTTCTCTAATGCTTGAAAGAATCCTGCTTTTTAAATAGTAGTACTGGAGAGATGTTTAAACCACAGGGCAATGCAAGCTGCTAATTATGCACTTAGGATATTGAAGCACACTGCGATAGTGGAGTGCGCTGTGTAATTAAACTTCCACCGGAATGAGCACGTAATTACTCTGCAATGAGGAGCTTGCAAATCGTGGCATTGAAGTCACAGTGAAACCACAGCAATGTGAGCAGTTAGCTGAAGCCTCCTCACTTGAGCAAAGAGACCCGAATGTTCCACAGTTCAGTATCTATAATGGGGCTGAAAGAAAGGAGCAGACAGGCTCTTGAGCAGGGTCTGTGTGACAGGACAAGGGGAAATGGTTCCAAAATGAACGAGAGGAAATTTAGTTTGAATATAAGGAAAAAAGATTTTTGCAATGAGGGCAGTGAGACACTGGCACAGGTTGCCCAGACAGGTGGTGGATACTCCAGTGATGGAGTCACCCAAGGTCAGGCTAGAGGGGCTCTGAGCACCGATGGAGCTGTGACGTCCCTGCTCACTGCAGGGGGGTTGGACCAGATGGGGTTTAAGGGTCCTTTCCAACACAAACCATTTATGATTCTATGATTTCCAGGTATAAAGCACCAGGAGTGTCCCAGATGGGGTGCTCTGGACAGACTGTCAGATTTGGCTGTTGGGTGCACGTAACACTTTCTTCTCAACACTTCTAAAACGTGGGGTTTTTCTTGATAACCACTTCATAGCATCTACCTGGAACATTTCCTGGAGCACTCCACACTCTTACTGGCTGTTACCACATCCCCAAAATTCCCCTTTCTTTATACATCACCCACTTGTGCAGACACTTATTGGCCTTCCTGCTTAACAGAGAATCCAGATTTTGTATGTTTTGAGGGTTTTTTTTTTTGTTATTTACAAAGAGTTTCGGAGCCACTGATCCATGAAATCTCTGCATGCACACACACACCGAGGTGGCCTGTCCTCCCCTCCTAAGAGGATTAATGCAGCACTCAGACACGCTCAGCCTGCTCCCAGCTGCAGCTGTTGCACTCCCAAAATGCCACAACATGCATAGAGAAATAAAGCCCTGGGGTCTGTGCCAGGCAAGGAGGAACTGCTTTAGCCTGGGATGAAGGCAGGAGATAGATGACAGAGCCCCATGGAGCTGAGGTGTGCAAACAGCATGAAATAAGACATGCAATATGCACGAAGGGTGAACTTACAGGGGGACCTGGAGGACCTGGCAAGCCTGGGCGGCCAGATGTGCAGGAGCAGGCAGGAGCTATGGTGGGGCAGCTCTCCTCGTCCCTCTGAAAAGAAAGCAAGATATGTGAGCAGCGAGAGTGGAATCGATGACAGGTAGTGATGGCAGGGCTTCAGAATTCAGTCTTGGGGAAAAAAAAAACAGACACTGTGCCTTGGGGCTGGGAGGTGGCAGCGGAGCTGTGGGGCTGCCAGGGGGGCTCAGGTGAGCTCAGGGCAGGAGGGATATGCACTGTGTTGAGATTTTGCCTTTTGAAACAGACACAGTGGGACAAAACATGCTTTTTGGTTCCCTTCACCAAGATACACCCAGTTGACATTCCCAAGAAATGAGAAGAAGAGTGATTTCCTTCTTATATATGAAAAAGATGTGCGGTGTCACTCCTGTGCCATCGTGCACAGCTTCATCCCATCCAGCAAAGAACCTCACATCATCTTACCAATGCAGGAAGATCACAGCATCTGTCCTCCTCTGCCCCTAAGCTGTTGCACACAACCTGCAACGACTGCAGCTGGAACTGTGGGGAAGAGAAGAGGATTTGATGAGAAGGTGGCACCACCAAAGTTCATCATGTGCTAAAAATAATGTTTAGTGGTGGTTTGACAGACTCCACGTGTGGTCCCAACTGTAATTACACCAAAAAAGCCATGACACACATAGTAGCCGCAGCTCTGTGCCCTGCAAAGCCACCCCTGCAAAAGCTGCCTCTCTGATTTTTCACACCATCCCACAGCAGCAGGCAGGTCCTCAGGTAATTGGGCTTCAGCACTGCCAAAATGTGAAAACAAACCTTGCTGTCTGCATTTCCCCCTTTAGAGGAATGTACCTGAGAGGAAAAGTGGCAGTAGGCTCCCAGGAGAGCTGTGTTCCATCCCAGGAACCCCTCCTGCCTACCCCACATCCCTCCCAGCCACTGCCTCTGTGATGAACACAGGAGCACACACTGCACAAAGCAAACCAAAAACAGAAGGCGAGGCAGTGAAGATTATTTTTTTTTTTGCTTTCCATAGCAACATTTCTCCTCTGTTTTTAATTCTGCTCTGTGCATTTAAGCTGCACAGCAGAGGAGCGCATCACAGGTACAGGTGAGCCCCCTTGATCAAGCAGCATTTAAAGATATCTCAAATTAAACGAGGTTCCATGATAAGCAATAATGAGACCCTCCATCTTCTCAAGGGCAGCAGAAGCTGTGGATGACATAAACCTTATGCTGGGCTTGAAAAGCAATAAGAGCAGAGGCAGCACGAAGCTGCTCATTAGTCAGCTGCATCTGTCTGGCTGAGCTGTGAGCAAGGAGAGTTTGGGAGGGAGAGGGAGAGCTCAGGCTCTTTTCTGACAGGCTTGTGATCCATCTAAACTGCCACAGCACTTATTTAGAAAATACAGCTTGAATCCCATTGTGCCCTGGTTTGTCATATGTCACCACTGCTCACTGTGGTTCCAATGCCCACTTTTCTCTGGTGCACCCAAGAGCTTTACATTGCTCTCTGTAGGACCAGGCGGCTGGGGATAGGACAAAATGTTCTTACTGCACTACTTTGAGGCAAGGGAAGCTGCAAATCAGTGGTTGGGCTGTTTCCCCCTAGATCTTTAGACCTAAAAGCAGAACCCAGGAGTACAAGCTTCACAGTCATGAATGATTTCCTACAGCCTCACTGAGCAATTCCTCCTCATTCTGCATATATTTAACATTCCTGTTTTGTGGAGGAAACATGGCAGGGCAGCAGGCTCCTGAGCAATGCCATGCAGGGGTGGTTTTGGGTGATGCATGGGGCTGTTGCAAGGCACAGTGCGGAGCCCATACTTCCCTTGCTCTGTCCTCTCGCAGGGTGCTGTGCAGTGCAGCAGGGACATACCTGCAGGCTGGCAATGAGCATTAGGCTGCTTTAATTTACACAGCAGCTGACAAGGAGCTTCTGTACTGAAAAGTATTTGGCCACCATTTGCCAAGCCCAAGCACACAGGAGATTGAGGCACCTCCAGACCTGACACTTCCCAGTGACACTCAATGGGGGCCGATAGCACAACCTTCTCTTCCAAAGAAGTTCCCTACACCTGCTGCCTGTTAGGGCAGAGCCTGTGCTTCAAGCATTCAGTAAGGAGCCCTGAGCCCAAATCTCAAACCCAGGTAGGAGGCGAGGAGGAGAATCCCCACACCAGGAAAGCTCATTGACCCACAGAGATCAGTGGGATCAGCAGACAGCCCTGCGTCACAGCTGCTGTTGAATGCTGTCAGTGTGAGAACAGTGAAGATGGCACAACCCTCCATCTGCCCAACTAACTTCACATTTAACCCCCCAATTTCCAAAGCAAGCACGTCTGGGCACTCACCGATACTGATCCACTCCTGGGCCCTCTGGTTCGTGTCACTTTTCCCAGCATGACGAAGCCAGCAGTAGAGATGCTGCCAATGGTGTTGATGGGTCTCTCTGCTATTTTCTTACAGTCCAGATAGAGCTTGATCTTGAAAAGGCTCACTGCAAGGTGCACCTGGGTGGGAAGACCAAGGTTGGACCTTTGCAATGGGGCAGGGAGCTTTTAAACACCTTCTGCCCAGTTCCCAGATTGGTGCTGTTATCCAAGATGTGGATTTTGTGAGCAAATGCACAGAGAGAGCAGCACTCTGCTCTTCCCTGGTGGTTCCCTTCTCCTTGGGCAAAACCTTTCCGGAGTCCCAGTTCTGAGTAATTCAGTTCTCAGAACCAGCTGAATAATGAATTAATGAAAATACTGATACAAAGAGCTCAATGCTCATCTGGGTGGAATACCTTTGCTCTGAGGATACAGACAAAAAAAAACAAAAACATTATGAGATCAGATGGATTTCTCATGAGACTTTATCTTTTCCTTCCCTCCAGCATTAAAATGTCACCAAAATCCCAAATTATAAAAAATATTTCATGTTCCAAAATTTTTGGTTTTTTCAAGTCCTGAAAATAAGAGCCCCCACGGGGAAAAGGAAGGAAACTGCCAGATCTCTCCTATAACTCTCTGTCTCAGTCCATTCCTGTTAACAACTCCCTAACAGTTTCCATCTTGCTTTGTAGGAAGCCAATCCAAATTATACTGTAATAAAAAACCCTTTTTTTTCTTTTTCCCAGTAAAGAAGAGACTCCAAGGGTTGAAGGGTTTGAAGGCTTTCTTCCTACCACTTTCTAGCGCAGTTCTCCAATCTCAGCATTTCTATACTATGAGTGAAGCAATGGTAATGATGTATGGGGGGAAAGAATATTTTTCTCTCTCAAATTTAACACAAAACAATTACATTACACAGGTTTAGTTCAGTTTTGAGGGCTTTGGGTGCCTTGAATTACGTTCCCAGGTAGTGGCTCTGCACATAACAAGTCTGAGCTTTTCTCTACAACTGTGTGTTATGGAAGGAACAAGGGCACATGCCCATAAATAAACTGGCTGGGGATGGAAATAAAAAAGGGGAAGGATTTGGAGGAGTGTGCTGTCCATGAAGTGCTCCCAACCAGTAAATTACTCTGTTTGTGCAGGGAGGCTGTATCTTCAGTAAAGCAAATATCTGAACATGCAATACAACTACTGAAATGGTAAACACACACCTTGTAAAGGGGAGCGATTTAGTATACACTGTGTGTATTTTATTTTGATGCCATTTCATGTTGCTACCACATATTATATGTAAAAATAATGGCCACCATGTGTGACCATAATTTACCCATCCTCATTAGTACTTTAAAAATGCATAATCATGCAGTGCATTCTAAGAAGCAATCAATAAGTGGGAAACGTGTCTTACACATAGGATGAACCTATATAATTGTCAAGTCTACAATTAAAATGTTCAGCATATGAAAAAGGTTCACTGGCTCCCTAGCAATCTGGATGCAAAGCACTTATAATCAGTCCTTGCTTTGAACAATACACATTGATGGCATAATAGTCTCAGAGTAGATGAAATCGTGAGCTACATTTCTCCCTTTATTGATAAAGACCTTATGAAAACTCCCATAGAATATCTTCTTCACTTCCTGCTGGTCAAAGGAGACTTCCTGCAAATCAGCCTTGTAGTCATGATTGAAATAGGTCAAGGTTTTCTTACTGGCTACAGGGAAAAACAGGACAAATAACAGCTTTTAGAATTCAAAGAGAGTTTGATTTCACCACATACTGAGCAACAGAAAATATATAGGCTTCAGCATTGTGAGAAAACCTCATGTATCGCAACCAAATGTTTCTAAACAATGGAAAACAAAAATAACAGCTAAAAATAAAGAGTATGCTACAAGTAGAATAACAACGAAAATGCAGCTTTTAATTGCATTAGGAAGCCTTTAAAATGTGATGTCAGCCAAAAACTGCAGCTGCACAACAAAGCCCATAAACCCACCACACTTCCCAAGTGAATCCTAAAATGAGGTCTGCTGCCTGCAGAAATGTTAGCAGATACCTGAATGTAACACATTCAACATGAAACCTTACGGTCAAGGTTAACACCAAGGAGGGGCTGGAAGTCCTCGTCGGTTATTTGCCACACAGCAAAGGGCTCCTTGGGGGTGTCAGGAAGGAGGCGCAGGAGGATGCTGATGGTGTGCTCGGGTGGGATGGCAAAGAGGTGGACATCGCTGGAATGAGACAAGCCAAGGAAGCATTGGTGACTTAGAGCAGCAAATGCCAGAAGACAACATTCAAGAGAAGGGGCTCTCTTGTGTTTCTTGGGAAGAAGAGCCTAGAAAAGCTTCACCCATGGGGTTTGAATGTGATACGCCATGAGAGAACCCAGCCTTATGTTGTGCATCCCTCTCAGGCTGCTAGCGCTTGAGCTGAGTGCTGCGTCCTTGTGGAGGAGGCAGTGTCAGCCCATCACTGCCAGAGCTGCCCCAGGGAGCACCGCAGGCAGCCCTTGTGCTCTTCACAACAGAGCTTACTAAATATCAGACATCCTGCCAGAGTCCAAGACTCTTCCCAAGCAACCTCTTTCAAAGGAAGAGGAATGGTGGCTGTGTACCCTGTGGTAAATCTTGGCAGAAATCATTAGAATTGCCCTTCAGAGATAAGCATGGAGCTCCCAGAAAACCCCCACAGCCCAGCTGCAAAATTTGAGCTCAGCTCTAGAACTTGTGGGCATGCAGCAAAGCCCATCAGCAGCTCCTGGCACAGCACAGCTTCCTCTGCAGCCACTGCCAAACCCCTCAGAGCGTGCTGGGAGCACAGTGGGAGGACGCAGTAAGGCAACAAGGAAAGTCAAATTGGTTATGCCTGGAATACATCTGTAATGTGAAATGAGACATTTGCATGGGCATGTACACAGTTCATCAAGCATCATTTCAGGACTGATTCATAAGTAATATTGGCTTCTTATTTCTCCTTCTGCTTGTGGTGGAGTGACATCCTTGGAAAGGAATATGTGCCAGCTGAGTGAAATGACTTGCCCACAATTTTTGGAGTATTTGACCACTTTCTGAATCACTCTGTGCACTCTAAGAAGCTTTACTACTTTAACTAAGATTAAACTGAGCCAGAGCCTCAGTAATTAGGCTTTAAACAAACTAGCACTGAATGTCAGGAGTCGGATCGTTCCTGATTTATTATCATAAAAAATGAGTGAGGTCATGGGAGCAGCCTGGCTGCCTGACACCCACAGAGAAAACGGGGTCAGGCCACAGTCCTCAGCGGTTATTTCTTCTCAACAAGTAAAGCCCAAGCTGCTGAGAGCAGCTAGGAGACCAATATTTACTAAAGCAAAGCTCTGTTTCCAAACTAGTGATGCTGGGAGGAGGGTTGAAGATGAAGACATGACCTCAAACTGCTATGGCCAAAGTGTATGCGGCTGTGGACAGAATGCCTAAAGAATCATGCAGAGTCTGCACATGATATAATCCTTACATCCATCACAGCAACCAACACTGCTGCAAAAAGGGATTCTGCAAAATGGAAAACCCTCACCACGTGAAAACATTTGGCAGCACACAAATGAATAACGAATGCCCCCATTGTGTCCTTTTGACTTCTAAGATGTATGCCATACTCATCTTACAGCCAACCCAAGCCTAATTTCTGAATATATTAAGGAAAACTGGCATTATTCTCAGTCTACCTGCAATTCAGTTTAGCTGACTCTTTACAATTTCATTTTGAAGTTGCCAGAGGGGATTTGTCATTGACACACAGCAGTGTGAGCACAGGGACCATGATGAGCACAACGCTAGTCCCAGCTCCACTCCCACCTGGTCCTCAGGGTGAGCTGAATGTCTCTGAACAGGGTGAAGGTGCGGGAGCCACTAAATACGAATGGCTCCATAGCCACTCCTTTAATGGAGGCATATTCCTTCTCTACTAAGCCAAACGCTTCCATCATATCGAATCCTGGAACAAAGAAAAGCAGAGAAAGAAGTGGTTAGGAAAGACTGCCCCAAAAAAGTGGGATGGCAGAGCAGGTAGGATAAGCTTCTAGGTAGCATGGAGACCTCAGCAGGAGAAAAAAAACTTAGGAACGCAGATATCAGCAAGGCTGTACAGACTCTGTATAAAACTGGATTATATTCCACAAGTAGCAGCTAAGGGCAATAGTTTGCATCTGGATCATCCACTGCTGCAATCGCCTCTTGGAGAGATACAGTAAAGCTGAAGACTTCCGTAATTTTGTTTTCAAATCTCCAGAATGAAAAACGAGTGAGAAATTTTGTGATTCTGTAATTACTCAAAAAAAAAACAAAAAACAAAAACAACAAAAAAAAACCACCCAAAAAACAAACAAACAAACACCATCCCAAAACCACATTCATTTCAAGTAGATGCAAAAATATTATCTTTAAAAGACATGGAATCTCTCCAGTGATTGCTGGCAGTAGGAATCATTTCTGCTCTGAAATGCTTTATATGTAAGAAATGTAAGAAAACATATGCCTTATATGTCAGAAATACTGGGGAAGGACTTTAAAATACAAGCATTTCCATTCCTCTCTATTTCCATGAGGCACTCAGAGGTTGGCTCGGCTTATGCGATCTACAAAGAGAGGCTCTTCCCTGACATCTCTGACATCGCCTGTTCAGCTCATGCAACTTCATCTCACTTTCATGGCTCATCATTAAAGCTCTGAGTCATTTTCTCATTTCAGTTTTCTATTTGGTAAGACAAGATCTTGAAATTGGATTCTTTTTTTTTTCCACTTTATCTCAGTTTGCAGCAGCCCGGGTTGAAGGAGATAGCTCATGCTTCAGTAAATGAAGGGATACAACTTCACTACGATGTAGTCCTATCAGTTTGGATTCCCTCACCCCTTCACCATTTACTGTAATCTGCAGTTGTTTGGCTTGAGTGGTTATTTTGCATAGAGGTTTGTCCAGAGAACAGTTGTTTTCATTGCCCAACATACTAGGGAGTTTTCCAGAAGAAATGACCCACTTGCGAGCCATTTATCTGCAACATGGGGCTCCTGGCACTAGGATTCCATTATAGCATGCATGAAACACAATGGTGTAAAGACTGACAACAAAGCTCAATTCACAATTATAACCATATTGTAACCTAACAGCATTATTCTCTTCAGTAACCTGTGTGTCAGATGCAAACCATTACAGCTCAGTCTCCCAGTGCACCTTTTCCTGTCTGCCCCATTTGGTCCCATCCCACTGCACGCATTTTTCTTTGTATATTCACTGGAGCAAGGAAGCAAGCAGGCTGTCCCAGGCCTCAAGTAAGTGCCCTAAGCAACACATTCATCCTCTGCCTTGCACCTAGTGAACAATTATTCACATAAAGGCAGATTGCTCAAGCAGCACAGACAGACTCACGCAATAACAGCCCAAACTCTGATGAGAAGAGCAACTGCTCTGGGTGCAGGCGAGGACAAGGGTCAAGCCTATGGCTCAGCAACCCTTGAACCCCTGTTGTCCATACTGTATGAATACACTCCAGCCATTACAAACTGGGGCCATAGCTCTCTCTCTTCCCCCTCAGCTTGAAAAGTGGTCTTCAGCGTCAGTGTTTGAAGGGTCTCAGGTCTTACCTGATATAGAGTGCTTCCCTATTTCATTCTCAGACTTTTCCCCTTTCCCTCAGGGCAGGGAAAGAATTCCACCTTGCTCAGCTGTTGTATATTTCTTGAAAAAAAGCCAAGATGAGACACTGTTTGCACATTCCCAGCAAAGGTTTAGGTATGATACTGTACCTCGTACGGAGCCTGCAGAAGAGCTGATGGGGGGACAGGCTGTGGGAATGGAACAGAAGGGGAAAAAATGAGGGAAGAAAGGGAGTAGGGGATTAGTAAAGCAAAATTGATGCAGTTCCTATGGGCTGAGCAATGGAAAATACAGCAAAACACAGTGAGTACTGTAATATTATACAGCTTAAGTCACAGTCTGGCCAGAACCTTGTTCAGATAAACGGAGAGAGGGAGAGAATTTATGTTTATGCTAACATAAAAGTTCTTCCTTGTCTTATTCATCACGAAAAAATAAAATACCGTCTTTCATCATCAAACATCCTCATGATCACTTTCTTTTCACTGAATCATCTGTCACCTGGTGATATGAAACACAAGGGAACATCATTTTCTTCAAGCTTCTTTTTGGAAGCAGTCATAAAAAACACTATTTTTTTAAATGGTGCTTTTACTGAAACATGCACCTTAGTAGCCTGAAAAATAAATAAGCATATCTTCATTCTAAATATTGCACATAAAACTCAAAAGACAACAAAAACTCAAGCATCAACCTGATTTTTTTTTTTTAAATAGCTAGAAAGGGAGTAAAGATGCAGTGCTGCACATGAGCAGTGATGTGGCTTTTGTATGGCATATGACCAGGCTTTGACTTATTGCAACATTCCTGTTACATTTCTCCATTTGTACGACAGTTTTTTGCTCTTCTTCGCACTTGAGAAACACAAATTGTGTTTTGGCAAAGTTTCGCAGGTCCTTTGCCAGAAACTCACTTGATGAATCCTTTAGCCACAAGGCAGAAAGCAGCATCAGGGGGTGGTGGGGAGAACGGGCTGCAATGAGAGGCACCATGGTTATGAGCATCCCCATGTAACTGGCTCAAGTAAGGGGGTGCTTTAGAAAGCAGCACATGAATGCTATTTTCAATTATGTACAGCCAGGTCATGGCTGCCAGATGGAGCTGGGACAAAGGAGATGCTTGATGCAAAGTGAGACATGTCCCTGAAAATCAAGGACACTTGACAAGATGGGCTATTTCATAAGTGATTTTCTAGGTCACCAGTAAAATAGAAGCCAATAGATCATCACTGAGGCTTCATTATAACTTTTATATTTCTATTCTTGCATCAGTGTCAGTTCACACCTCAGGAGAAATGCAGGGCTTACAACTGTCTGACTTTTCTAACAACAGAGGGGTGTCATCCTCCACATGGCAGCTGAGCTTCCTAAGTCATTCAACACGATTATTCATAGTCAAGTCATATGCAAAAAGAAAAGGCACCCAAAGCAATGATGGTCATACGACTGCTAAAGCCTACAAGCAGTCTACATCTACAAGCCATACCACTGCTCCTTGCCTTCCCCTTACACAAACAGAACAGATTTTCAAATGCAAAGCATCGCTGAGAACCGAAGTATGATGAAGAAAACATAATTCCCTCCAACATCACACTGACAGGCTGCAGTCCTGCCTGTTTGCCAGGTATCCAACTTCCTTGCTGGGGGGTCAGGAAGACCCCTTCTAACCTCCCTCCCAGCACTCTCACTGCTCACAGCTCTTTGATCTGGCAATGCTCAGCTTACACAGAGCACCTCGGAGTCAGGGTGAAGGATCCCTGTCAGTGACAGCCTGCATTTTGCTTTGAAGATTTTTCCGAGGCCTCCCAGCATAGGATTCCTGCCGTCTTGTTGTTCTCTTTGCTTTGTGCTTCTCTCCCCAGGTCCCAGAGGAACGCAGTTACTGTACAACATCCCCTCCCACAACAGCTCAGACCACTTCCCTCAGCAACATGACTGCTTATTAAAATCAGATTTTTTTACTGCAACAGTTTTCCCAACATTATTACATATCATCTCCACTCCTTCAAATAATTCATGTTATGAAACACGCAGAATTTAATGTTTCTCCTGTTACCTTTTCAGCTATTATAGCCATACACGCTACATTTTCCATCAGCCTTATGGGGGGATTGTTTTCCAGCTGAAGGTTCACAGGACTGTTCCTCTGTGATCTGCACACCTGCACATTTCCTCAATAAGCCACAGAAAATTGTGTCTGATATTTTCTTTGCCGGGTACATTCTAAAACATACTCATCTAATCTGCATTGTTCTCCCTTCTTGGCTTCTCTCAACAAACTTTAAAGCTGAGATTTTGTTTGGAATCATTTCACATAGACAGGAAAAGGCATTAATGCCACAATACATGTATTCTAACATTTGCTTCTTAGCAGCTTCTTATAACCCTGCTAATTCAACATTTCTCCTTAATCCACTTAATATTTTGCTTTGTACCAGCTAGGAGAACATATGCTCATTAAATTTAATAAGGGACTTTACAAGGAACTTTAATTTAAAACATGTCATCGTTCTCTTTGCTCCATTTTGGTCAAGATATGCAGAAACCCTTTAAATATCCTACCAGACTCTCTACTGAGTGAGTCTGCTTTTAAGGCTATGTGGTTCCAGGCTCTTCTTGGACAGATTCTCAGGACCCAGAGGCATCTGTCAAGAAGAGACATACCCACTGCTGCCTGTCCTCAGGGATCCACACTGTGCTATTTGTTACTGGGGGAAAAAAAAAATACTAATGCCAGACATTATAGCAGATGATTTACCTTCTGTC
This sequence comes from Tympanuchus pallidicinctus, assembly GCF_026119805.1. Taxonomy (NCBI): domain Eukaryota; kingdom Metazoa; phylum Chordata; class Aves; order Galliformes; family Phasianidae; genus Tympanuchus; species Tympanuchus pallidicinctus. The sequence continues at coordinate 5,068,530 of NW_026294722.1, forward strand.
TTAGATGGAACAAATCCTCGTATTGAAGGCAGTTTAGACATCACAGGAGCTGCAAGAGAAAGCAGTGTGTGTGTGAGCTCTGCTGCTCAGAACAGTGACACTTGGCTCAAGACTCGTATGGTCACCAACCCTCCCCATTCATCCTGGAATTATACATGGGACGGGCAGAAACTGGGGCAGGATTTTCCCTTTTCCAGGCTTTTTGCAATTTGCTGAGCAAAACCTTGGCCACAGCCACAGCTCAGCGCATAAAAGGGCAATGCTTTCCCTGGAGAGGTTACACCAAGCCTGATAGACGACAGCTGATGAAGCTGCATGTACTGATGGATGCACTCACCCGTCCGACCCGTTGCAGTTGTGCTCTCGCTCTCTCCTGTGTAGTGGACAGCAGAAACTGCCACCTTGTAGGCTCGATCGGGCAGCAGCGGCTGCAAGGTCACACTGCTGCTTTTCCCAGAAGCCATGATCTACAGCAGGATGGAAAATAGAAAACAACCCAGAGGTTGGCTTTTATCCACACCCTGGGGCTGCTCTGAGGATTTCTAGCAGTGAGTTCCAGGGCAGCATCCCCATTGGTTAGGGAATGATAAAAGGAAACTGTGGAAGCCTGACTATGCACTGCCAACAGAACTATTGTGTTCAGGGAAAGAGTGTTTTCTTAAGTAAAGACCTTAATGTACCCCTTGTAGATGGGTCAAAAGATCCTTAAAATGTGGTCACCAGTTTGGGTTGCTGTGGCAAATGTTCACTGTAAAAGGTTAACTGTTAACCTGTCAAATCAGGTGGGCAGTAGAGTTACCCTCTACCACTCTGCCTCTTGGAATTCCCCACTCTGTTTCAGGGAGAGGAGAAAGCTGTGTTATTTGCAGCTTTGATGGACACTGAAAAGTGGATCAGAAGGAAGCCTGAATCAGAAGGAAGTCTTCACAGCACACTGACAGCAAGTCAAAGGAAGAAATTTGGTTTTGTTCTCACGCAAACTAATTCTTGATAGAGAAAACCTATTGGAGTGAACAGCACGCTGTTAGCCATGAAACAGTCCCTCTGTCCCACCTGCCAAAGAGCTGAACTTACTGTTTGCTGGGTGCTGGGGTCAGAAACAGGACTGTAGGTGATTCTGTAGTGCTGTATGCGGCCCTCGGGGGGCTTCCAATGGATCTGGAGGCTGGTGGGGCTCTCAGAGTCTATGAAGAGGTTGGTGGGTGGGCTCCGAGAAGCTGTGCAGGGATTAAATGGGAATAGCATTAAAGTCAGATAGTGAAGTCTGAAATCAGGGCCAGCAGTGCTTGCTTCCATGTCCTTTCCCCAATGCTTTGTTAATGTGCAGAATGGAGCAGAAGCAGCCACCTTAGGGACCAGGCAGGGGAGAAAATAGAGTCTGGAGGAATGAGGATGAGTACTGCCTGAGACAACATGGTACAACTCAAGCATTCAGTAATTCAAAGCCTAGGTCCTGGGGGAAAAAAAAAGAATATTTGGTGGAGAGAAGAGTCCTGAAGGCATGAGGAAAAAAAAGATCCTTTGGATGCATCATGGACAAACACAAAATACCCTTCAGAAAGACCAAATTGTTCTTGTATCTCATCAAAGACCTGAAGACACGCTGGAGAAAAGGCTTGATTGCTGGTTAAGCCTGGATCAAAGCTAATGCATCATCATTTCTACTATTTCTCAGCTTGGCCTTTGCTTTAAAATTATCCTTTAAAGAAAAAAATCACACAGAGCAGCCAGCACACAGCAGTTTGTCTAACACTTCTCACTCAGCACCCACAGCCCCAGGAAAAGATCATGCACAAAGCCTGAGCTGCTCTCCTGTTCCTGGCCCTGCACCACAGTGGATGGATGGATCCTAAATGGGTGACGGCCTGAGCTGTGGTCAGCAAGAACAGGGTTTGCCAGAGACCAAAACAGAGCATATCTTAATTACATAAATGCATTTCTTCCCTGGAATACCACTGTGTAGCAAGCTGGACCTGGCAACAGAGATAGTCAAAGAGCGACTTCTCTGAGCAGGGGCTGAGGGTTATTAAGAGAAAGACAGAGGGAGCTGAATCCATCCACTTTCAAACAAAAGAGGTTGAAAATTAGGGAAGAAAGTTCAGCCCATGGCAATGATGGAAAAAAATATGACCTCTATAATCACTGCAGTTGGGTATTGTGATGGAGCGTTATGGGAGTCACATATGGGAGTATGGGGTCACCTACTACAAGAGCTTATTTCTAAGTAGTTTCTTGCTCTGTATAAATATCTGGCCTTGAATCTTCACTGGTGTGAAGAAAAAGAGGTTTTGAGAGTGAAAAGTAGGCTTTTTTTCTTCTTCTTCAGAAGACACTACAAATGATGGGCAAGTCCGAAGGACAGCCAAGGACACACAACCAGGCTATGAAGTTTCTATTCTGCAGTTTTACCTGCAATGCAAACAAGCTCTTCTGCCCACCCAGCAAAGACTGAGGTGACCTTAGAGCACATGTTGAATGAAGATTATTTGCATCTTCATTGATCCTCCTTCCCTTTTCTGGACAAAACGAGCCTACTTTTACTGAAGCTGAACCAAGTTTTTGCAGAGCTGAATCAGGCTGGAGGCTGTTGCTGTGCATCACCGCAAGGTAAAGAAGAGAAGAAAACAAGTGTGGGAGGAAAAGTCATTTCAACATTGCTATTCTTAGTGCTGTGCCATACCTCTGCATCTTTGCTGTCTGCACTGGCTATTTCATTCAGCTGATGTAAGCGGTGACTGTTTAAATGAACAAAAGGAAAGTTAAGTGAAGTCTTCCAAATTGAGTTTGTTCTGGAAAGCCCCCCGGGCTGGGCACAGTCTGACAGCATGGATGTGACAGCCAGGGGAAAGGTCACCTCCTGGAGCTGCCCATGTGGGGTGGAAACATCTCTGACACCTAGGGCACCATCTGTGCTTCTGTTACCTCCTGTTCCTCTGCAGGGGGAATCCTGGGCTACTTGTTTTCAGGTCTAGCCAGAATCACAGACTAAATTCCAAGTAAAAGTACAGCTCTGGAGTCTGCTCCATCACAACACCCATCTGCAGTGACTGTACAGGTTATAGTTGTTTCCTTGGTACCACGGGTTGAAGTTTCTTCCCTAAATTTCAACCCCTTTTGTTTGCAGTGTGAGCTCACAGAGGAGCAGGAGGAAGAATGTGCAGACACTTCTGGCACAGCTCTGCTGGAGGAATGGGACACATAAGCACTCTGTAATCCACTTCAGCACAGAATCAGCCCAGGAGGCTCAGCCCAGCGTTAGCAGCACTCCCTCCAGACTGCCCTTTTGCTCTTTGTGCTGCAGAGGATGAAATGCACTCACACAGGGGCAGAAAGATTCTGCTAAATAACGAATGCTACATAGCAGATACCACAGACAGAGGATCCCCCCCCCCTTTATCCTCCAGGACAAAACAGGTGACCTATTTTGTTTAAGCTCTTTTTCTTCTCTATAACAGAGAGGTCCCTACCAGCTTCTCAGCGAAAACAAAAGCAACCACTTCCAGTGTCTCCCAAGGACTCCTGCTCAGCAGCCAAGGGCTACTTCTCAGCAGCTTCCTCTCCCAGAGAGCATCCTGCACACTCCCACTAGATGGGTGCAAGGTTTGTGTCCATCAGAAGTACCACAAGTCTTGTTTATTAATATGACAGAGGAGTGCTGCATAGAGCCTTTAGTCAAGGACAAAGACTTTGTTATGCTAGATCATTTATAGGAACATAATGAGAGGAGAGTTCTTGACACAAATAAGCCTTGAATCTAAATATATCAGAGACAAGAAGGTATATCAGAACTGCAGGTAAGTACATGGTAACAAATTAGTTATCTGTGGGAAATACACCAACGTGCTGTTGCTCCTACTGTGCCTTCTGGTAAGTCTGCAGAGAAGGACTTGCTTAACTGTTCTGCTCAAAAAATATCCCTAAACATCTTATTTTTTCTAGTTGAGACTAAGACTTGAGAAGAAGTGCTCCATTCATTGCAATGGTAGTGAGGGACTGGGTCCATGGAAGAGCATTACCAGCCCTCCTGTGTTACACAGCCTTGAGGATGGATGCCCATGCATCCCAGTGATGTGAAGGCTGATGTCCCTAATGCATCCCTGTTCCTGAACAAGAACAGCAGCTGACAAGCAGAAGCCAATGCCAGCAAGGATTGGTTTGCTTGAATAAGCTGAGAAGAACACCATCACATGCCATTGGCAGTGGGTTGAAGAAGCAGCTTTGACATTTTGTACTTCAAGCTTTAAAACAGCTATTCGTTTTTCTGAAACCTCTAAATAGCTCTCATTTTTCTCACAGAGCTGTAGGATGCTTTCATTTTTTATTTGTTCTTGTTGGCATGCATCTCCTAGGTACTTGCCTGAGGTAGCTTTCTATAAACAAAAGTTGTTATTATTCATTATTAATAAAACCTGAGCTTCTCGTTCCAGGATTGCCATTTACTCTGAGCTTCATCAGCTCACCACCAGCCTGAAAGACTTCATTCTGCAAAGGAGGTTGAGAGCTGAGAGAAGGAAGAGAGGATTGCCACTACTGAATGAATTGTATTCCATTTGCTGCCAACAAAGCCATTATACAGGCAATATTAATTAAGAGGACCTCTGGGAGTACCGCTTTTTAACCTCATATCCTGCCTGGACAAAGCAAGATTTAGATAATGCCTCCACGCAGAGTCTGCCTGAAGGATTCTCTGTTATTTTTGCAAGTGCCCTCAGATGAAGCACAGCTCAGCAATGATGTAGCTGGAGAAACCCACACCTTCCTTAGCAGACAATATTTTACTAACAGGAAATATTCATTAGGCAGCACAGTGACATATTCAGCTCAACATCCAACAAAAAGCCCATGCACTCACATCGATACATGCTACAAAAGGAGAAAGAAATGTACCACCCAGTTCATGCTTGCCCAGTATATTTTCATCAGGAGAAATTCAGAATGTTAGTATGGGAGCCTAAATATCTCCAGCCACATTTAGATATCCAGGTCTGGGTTTTCATAGCTGCAGATGACCAGATCTGAGCTCCTGCCTTGTGCCTGGGTCTGAGGCATCCTGCACCCTCTTTGTTTTCACTAGGCTGTAGAGACAGAGAGCTGATCACTTACTGGTTCTGTGCTGAATGGAAACCGTGTCACTTCGAGCACCATCTTTGTAGTAGGCCCAGATGGATATTTTGTAGTCTGTGTTCTTCTGCAATCCAGGCAGGATAGCAGTTGCCACATTTCCAGCGATGGAGAGCTGAAGCAGGGCAAGAAATGAGTCAGTTGAATTCCCAGGCTTCCCTAAGCTAGTTCATGCCATCCCAGTGTCTGGCTCACAGACTGCCTGCAGGCACAAATGAGTTAGCACAGGGCTGTGACTCTTGTGGGTTGCACAAATCCAAGCAAAGGCAAATTTCCAGCCCTAATGAATGCAGAGTGGATGCCCATTGCTAGCCAGTTGTACTTAATAGCTACTTCTGTCCCACAACATAGAGTCTCTGGTACAAGGCAGTCTGCCTGCTATGAGCATGAAATATCTCTGCTCAGTTCCCATCTTTTAGATATATGGTGCTGTACAACCAAGATGTTATAGTCACAATACAATTGTGTATAATCAATAGATATCAAGATGTTATAATTGCAATATAATCAAGAGAGTAAGGCAAAGCAGACAACGATCACAAAAAGAGAATAAGTGGAAGAGCTTACCCTTGGGTTGAGCTCACCAGAAGATACCAAAAGAGGGGATCTCCAGAAGAGATCCTTCCCCTCTGGTAGCCAGCTCTTAAATAGGTCCAGGAGGGGTGGAGCCTGGCTCCACCCCTTCCGGCAGCACAGGTGAATTGCCTTCACCTGTGCTCCCCTGGCTGACTCAAGGCTCACCTCAGGTGATTAATCAGAGGTTCAGGCCGTGACTCAGCAGTTCCCATACAGGTGCATAGAAGCTCCAATATATCCCTATTCCAGCCTAAATGTGAAGGGCAGTGGGGGTATTCACTGTGAAAATAGGGGCTTGGGATAGAATAGGTCACCTGGTCCATCCCTACTCCTACTGCATCAGCTCTGATTGTGATCAATCTTCTCTGGTTCTTAAGACCTCATCCTTCCTGAGGAGTACTGTCCCCACAGCAGTCAGGACTTACCACCACTACAAATACCTGACTACTGTGCTTATCTTTTCCACAACGACTTGACATTGTGGGCCAGTGATTCTCTGCAACCCCAGATCTTTTTCTACTGAATCGCTTCTTAGCTGTTTGTTCTACATCCTGTATACCTGTCTTTAATTATTCCTACCTAAGCTTAATACTTTGTTTGTCCCTATTGAATTTCATCCTTGAGTTTTTCCAGAGCACTTCTGCAATCTTCCCAGAGCCTGCAGGACTCCAAACCTGCTATCCTGATGTCCCTCCTGCTTCCAGCATTCAAGGTGACTACAGCACTCAGCAGAGACAGTGTGGGATAGATCCTGTCTTAGTGCTGAAGGTCCTGAGTGCATGAACCCAAGCTGAACTACAACTCTGCCACTCTTGCAGGTCAGCACAGAGCCGCCATAGAATCATTAAGGTTGGAAAGACCGCTAAGATCATTAAGTAGGACCAACAGCCCATTGCCACCATGCCAACTAAACCACGTCAGTGCCACATCTTCCCTCTTCCTGAACACCTCCAGGGACAGTGACTGCACCACCTCCCCTAGGCAGCCCATTCCAAGGTCTGATCATTCTTTTTGAGAATAAATTTTTCCTAATACCCAACCAGTATCCATCCAGCAGACACAAACCCAACCCGGCTGTACGTGGGTCCGTACCTCCTGAGGCTTCTCTCCACCAGCTGTGCTCCACTTGATCTGATAGACAACCACATCAGAGGCAGCGACAGCTTCCCAGTGCAGCCGGAGGCTGTTCTCAGAGAGCTCAGAAACCTTCAGCGCCCGCGGCGGGGGGACCTTCACTGAGGGATGCAGGAGGACAACGAGCTGAAGCCCTGACAGCGCCTTGTCAGAGCTGAGGTGGGGAGCAGATGGTTGGGAAGCAGAGCATCGGCCAGGCAGCTGTCTGAGATCAGTCTGTCTTTCACTTCTTCTGATCCAAATGGCAACAGCCATCAGGACAGAGGGGAGAACGCTGTTTTCAAAACCCTAATTAAGGAGGATTATTTCATTTGTGGAGAGGGTATGTATCACTCTGATACTGCAAAGGGGAGAAGGCTCCCAAGGACACAGAGGTTAGCAGTATGTAGTTTGCTTTCTTCCTTTATTGCTTCACCTCTATTATTAACATAACAGAGTGGGGCATATTCCAACAGTCACCAGTTTTGTACAGGGATCTTGGCCATAAGCTGCTGGGACCAGCATTGAAAACATCTCAGTTTAGGCACACGTAGTACAGTTTGGTCAATAGGAAAGAAACCATTTCCACTGCCTACTTACAAGTGGTGACATTGCCAGTGATTGGAAAGGAGTCACCCTCATCATACACAGATCGGACACTGATGAAGTACTGGGTGAGGGAGGACAGTGGTCTCAGGACAGTGGACACTGCAGTGCCAAGAACTTCAACCTGCAATGGAACGGGATGAGTTGGGAGAAAAGAACATGGAGACAGCTGCAGAGAGCTTCGCACATCCCTCAGAAGTGCCCGTTTCAGAGATAACACTCCCTTCATGCACCAGAGAGAACAGGGCAGTGTGTGACCTCCCAGCTCTCCCTCCAGCAGCCCCTGAGGACTCACCTCCCCAGTGTTGCTCCCTCTGCTAGACACGTAGGTGACACGATGACCTTTCACTGCCAGTGTTGCTGGCTCCCAGCTGACCCGCACGGATGAGTGGCTGAGCTCTGAGAAGCTCAGGTACCTGGGAGGGCTCAAGGCCACTGCAACACAGTGAGTGACAGCACTCAGGGTTTGAAAGGCTGCACCAAAGAAACGCTGCTTGTTGCCTCCTGCTACTTGCGAGTGACTCCATCTTGAACTAGAAGACTCAAAATAATTCTCATTCTGTGGTATGTCATGGAATGCTATCTGCGCTTTAGGTGAAGAAATGGCCAAGAAATTCCTCCTTTCTCCCCAGACAAAAAGATCTTAAGGAACAGTCCCTTTAGGAGTCCTCTTTTAACAGGGGGAATCACTGCTTCACAGCTCACCAGGTGATTAGAGACCATCTTAGGGACCAGTATTAAGAAAAGGCAGGATTTACAAGCCACAGGCACAATACAAGAAACCCCTAACTTATTTAATCTCTCCCACCTTGAGTGTTTAAAAACAACTTAACCAACAGCAGCACTTACAGGTGGTTTCCTGGATGCTGGCTGGATCACTGGCATCTTCCCCATACAATGCATACACTGCAATGGAGTACTCAGTGCTGGGTGACAGCCTGTCCAGAAGGACCTCGGGCTCAGCCACCTTCATCTGTCACAGGAGAAATTCAGGGAGACATTTCAGTTCTGGGTACCTCTCAGTCCTGGGGAACACTTCAGTTCTAGGACACCCTTCCATTCTGGGCTGCCCTCTAATATCCACTTGGACATGTGCTTTGTACTGTCAGAGCTTCTCTGCCTCCCTCCCTCCCCAGGGGACACCAAGTACATTGAGGGCTCACATCCATTTCTCCTCCCAGGGCCTGCAGAGGTATATCTCTCATACAGAGGTGATACTATTATTCTGGGTTGGATCAGGGTACCTGAAGTAAGTTCAAACATGACATTTTTTGTAAGGAAAATATTGAGATTTTCCTGGGAAATACCTTATAATGAAAAGATGAGTATGGATGTAAAAAGCAGAGTGGCTTCCACTATTGCAAATACAAAGCTAGGGGTTGATTTCTGATAGTAGGGTGCAAAAAAATATGTATTATTGGTGAAAATTCCCCCAGAAGAAAGGCAACAGAGCAGGAAGCATAGTTCTCTCCCATTTCCAACTATTCTACAGCACTCAGTGGAGAGAGGAGAGTGTGCACAGAGTGCAGCATCCCTGTGTCACACAGCGAGAGGGGATGGAAGGGGCTTCAAGAAAGCAAGGTTTTAAGTGAGAGATGGTGAGCCTCCTTTCCTCTATGGCCTGGGAAGGTTGCATGAGAGCTGCCTGCTGCAAGCAGGGCCATAGCAGCCGGGCTGCTGCCACCTGCCGCTAACACTGCACGGCACAGCCCTCCCTGCACAGCCTGTTTGCTGCAGGGACCCAGCGACTTCCAGGAGTCTGCATGCAGCAGAGCCAGAGATTTGTAAAAGGCTGGGAACACTGTAATGCTGGCACTTCTGATGACTCATTAAAGTGTTCATACTTTGAGTGTTTACTTTAAAATGTTCGTATTGTGAACTTCACCTTAGAAGTTTGTAAGGATTTTCCACTCGTCTGGCATTGCTTTATTTTTTATACACTGCCACAGTTCTCTTTTAGAGGTCAGTGAAAGCTGCCCTAACAAATTTTCAGTCAGCATTTGAAGATAAGCAAAGCAAACATATTTCTGTGCAGTCTCAAGGATGCAGAAGTGATTCTTGAGGCTGCAGAAGAGTGAACTCAGCCACTGGGCTGCCAAAGGTTTCTGTGCTTCAGGTCTGCTCTGTATGGTATTGTCAGAACTCAACCCCACACAGAGAGACAGGCACTGATTTTGGACTCTTTAACTGAGGAGAGACAAAGGAAAAGCAGTATTGCCACCATTCTCATGGAGCGTACCTCTGTTGTATCATCCTCTGCTCCATCGGGGGCTGCAGAGCAGAGCACCAGGTACTGCGTGGCTCCCTGGGCTGCCTTCCAGCTCAGCCTGATGCTGTTGTGGCTCAGCTCGGAGACACGCAGGGAGCGGGGGGCAGACAGAGGCACTGGGAGAGAAATGTGGCAGAAAGACACTTTCAGCAGGTCTGCAGCAGCTCCAGCCCCGGAGGAGAGTTGGCTTTACAACAAGCTGGGGGACACCCGACCTGCATCTAACACAGCCACTTGTCAAGGAGTAGGATTAGTTCATTTACAGCCCAAGGGTGGAAAAGGAACAAGGGTTGTAGAAAATTTCTGTTTGGGGTGTGTTAGCAGGTTGAGCTCGGCACACTGGTGTCACTTGCAGAATGACATAGGTGGAATGGGACACTTGAGGATCTCTGGTCCAACCCTGATGAGCCAAATTAGAGGAGGTTACTCAGGCCCTTGTCCAACCAAGTTCTGAACATCTCCAGAGATGGAGAGATTTGCAGACAAACCTTCTGAACCAAAGGGAGGGGGAATATATAGTGCCAGGCTCCAGAATGAGGTGGCTGCAAAGGCAGGGCTATGTTCACCTCCCACAAACACATGTCAGAGGAATGTTCTCTACTCACGACATACATGTGGAGGTGACGCCTCTCAGCCCATCCCCAACAGCTGTGTCATAAATGGGAAACACCGACACCAGGTACTCTGTGTGCGAGGTCAGGTTGGAAAGCCACAGAGAGGAGACAGCTCCATCCAGAAGCACCTGAAATACAAAGGAACATGGTCAAGTCTGGGAAGTGCCAGCCACTCCACGGCAAAGGAAAAGCTGAAGCAGTCTTCCCTGGGAAGCATGGAGATAGCAGGCTGTAAGCATTCCTGCCCTTGAAGGATTGGATCTGTACAAGCACATAGCACAAGACCCCAGTCATGCTCTCACTGCAGTGAATGGGACAGAACGCGATTCCATGATTGACAGTTTCAGTTGGAAGGGACCTGACTGATACTCAAGCCCAACTGTCTCACCACTTCAGGGCTAACCAAAAGTTGAAGTGTATAATTAAGGACAATCCAAGTGTTTGGATTTGCTTTTCTGATTCTATCTGTCACCAATGAGCATCCTTGAACACCATTATGTGTGTTCTTTGAGGTGCCTTAGGGAGGGGATAACACTGTGCAAGAGAAAACTGCATGGGTATAACTTGCAGTAGTTCTAGCAACACAGTATTTACCCAATTTCCTCTTCTGCCTTGCCATCCTATCACCTCGTCACATTTGCACTCAGTGTTCAGTTTCATCCCTGGCTTTAGCTGATATCCTGTGCTCAATGCACTCCTACCCTCATCGCTCTGCATACCCAGGTCTGCCTGAATTCCCAGCCACTGACTGGAAGGCACTGCAGTGTCCAACAGGTACCTCTTACCTCCTTGGGAGTGCCGCCCTTCGATGGGTTGTACACAACGCGGTATTTCTTTGGTGGACTCAGAGGAGGACTCCAGGCCAAGTGCATGCTTTTAGAAGTCACAGCTGATATTTTAAGGTCTGTTGGGCTCAGCTGTGGACCTGTATTTGTAGGGACATCTTTCACAGTTCTACCTGGGAATTAAAAACACGGTTACTTTCTTGTATTCAGATTCTCATACCAAATATACTTCCTAGCTCATAAATACGACTGCCATTTTTTAAGTCAAATTGCAGTCCCCTTCCCTACAGAGCTGAGAAACTGTTCCAAACTGCTGTAAAATAAATAGTTAAGAACTGAGCAAACAGAGAACATAAATACTCCATCGAGAATAATTTCTGCATACTTCTGGTTGCTGAGAATATTCTTTTCAACAGAAATATGCATTTTTGCCTGCATCCAAAACACGACCCAGCTTTTTTTTTCAATTATGAAGATCTGTCAAAATGAACCAGAAGTTATTTTGGCTTCTTTTTCGATGCAACCATCTTTCTTTAGGCTAACCTGTACCTGTAAAAAGATGCCCAATTACATCAAACAGGTACAAATTAATAAGAACGAATCAAATTATGTCTACGTCTATCCACAGAACATTAAAATAAATGTATGCTTGAAAGTTTGCTTTCCCATTCTCCCTAGGCAAGTCTGAGAGAAGAGAGAGATGGAAATGTGTACGTGATATTTCTCCTGAGGATCTAAGCTAACATCTGGAGTCGTTCTTCACTCTCTTGTACATCATGCAAACTGCCCTCCAGCAAAAAAAAACGAAAAGAAATCAAGTGTTTGGTTTTGATTTGAAGATGCCTCAGAGATTATATAAAGTGCAAGGAAAAAAAAAGTGTTTAGATGCTTTGCTGTCTCCTCTTCCTACTTCCAGATTTCTTCCATACAACTACTATATTCTCAAATTAGCTCTTTCGTGTTGAATTCCTCCTGTTGATTGAAAGAAATGCAGAGAAAAAATGATTGCAACGCATTTTTCACACAGTAAAATAACAAAAATGTAGAATAGAAGCCTACAATGCTAGTTATTGCCATTAAGTGATTTACAGCCACCAAAAGGTATCCAAGGCCCTGGTGAGGATGGCTGTTGCCCATATTGGCAAGGATAAGAGCAGATACCTAAATCAAGAGCAAGTGAATAGAAACACCTGCAAGTCCCTCCATGGCTTGTTCACAACAGCAGGGAGTGAGGCTGGAAGAGCTGCATCCAGAGAGTCTTGTAAACACCAAGATCACAGCTGAACCTGGCCAAAATGTTGGCAAGGACTACTTTCAGGCAGCAATAGCACTGAGCAGGGAGATCAGCACAGGAAAGAAGAGTCAGATGGTGCTGAGGAGGTGGTGGAGCTCATGGAGGGAAAGGTACAAGAAAGGATGTTGAGAAAGGAGATTTTTTGATGGCAAGGAAAGCTGACGTTAAGCAGGAGAAAGCTCATCATCACCAAGGTTTCACCTCACCTGCACTCTCCTTGCTGCTCCTCTCTTTGATCCTGCTGCAGAGGACCCGGGTGAGCCTGCCAACCAGGGAGCTGAGCAGGGGGAAGTCCAGCACGTTGTACACTGTGAGCTCCAGTGGCTCTGAGGCCACCTGCTTCAGCTCAGCCTCATCTGCGTTCTTCACCCCTACAGACAGCAGAGCACAGGGCTGAGGAAGCTCCTTTAGAGGACAACTTCTGCCTTCTGCTTGGATGTTGGTTGTGGGGATCAACAGCAGACAGCTGATTTTGTTTTCCAGTGCTAGCCTTTAGGCCATCTTAGCACTGCCCAGGTGAGGCAGGGGTCCTTCTCCCTTTCCTCTTGTGGTGAGAACTAAGGTGTCTTGGGATTAATTCATTCTCAGGACCAAACAACACAACCTTCCTTGAGTAAGAAAGGGGAAGCACAGACTCCAGCTGGGACCTGACCTGCAAGTTATTTCAGCTGCACAGTCCAGCACACAGCTGAGGCTCAGCAGCTACACTCAGTCCATGAAAGAAATCCAAGTGATAGCCAACTATGTACATACTTGTATGTAATAAAGCCTTGCTTGTGTGTTCCCAACTTAAATAAGCACATAAAGTGCTGGAGGTTGCAGTTTTAGGAGAGTGTTCTGCATAACTTTATTGTCTGTGCGTTACCCTTTAGCAGACTTGTGTAGTCATCGAGGACAGAGCTGCTTGAAGCCATTTTTTGTCTCATTATTGCTACCAGACAGTAAAAAGCAGATAATGCTATTATTCAGAAAAACTGGAAGTTCTGAGAGACAGCAATTACAAAATAATTACAAAATTCTCTTGCCTAATTCCACAGCAGAGAATACTATTCTCATGGCACAGTTTGCTGAGACTGGCAAAGGTCTTTATAGACAGAAGGTGTAAAATCTCTTGAGAATGAGTGTTTTTTTCCTTAAGCTAACAAAATCTCATTTGAAGACACTACCTGTGCTTATTTTTCTTCTCAGCCCCACTGCAATACAGTCCTACTTGCTACCTTAGCTTTACAGCTTCAGGATGTTCTTGTCCTCGTTGAGAGAACATAAGCTTCAGCATGAAGAGGGAAGGTAAGTTGGCTTGATGTCTGTGATCTTACCAATAGCAAATATCTCTATGCCCACGTTTTTCAAGGTCTGAGCTGCCAGGCTGGCGTCATCCTGGGATTTTCCATCAGTCAGGAGGATTACCAATTTCTCAGCTTCCAGTCGGGCACCAGCATCTGGCTTCAGATTTTGTTCCAGGACATGGGTGAGCGCCAGGCCTGGAGAGGAGAACAGATGGATGGTGAGCTACAGCCAACAGACTTTATCTTTTCTCCACCTTTATCCTTCCCTCATTCACTTTGTCCCCCAGGGAAGATGCTATCCCATTGGAACAACTTCCCCCAACGCAGACTTGCTGTGATCTGAGAGATGGAGTTACCTGTGAAGGTGTTGCCACCCTTGTAGCGCAGGTTCCTCACTGCCTCCAGCACCTGGTCCCTCGTTGCATAAGCACTCAGATCCCACTCTGTGCGGGGATCGCTGCTGTACTGGGACAGCCCTGGGGAAGGCAAGAGCTATGGACACTGTGCGAGCCAAGGTAGGCTGGCAAGAGGAGACCTGTTTTGAGGAGGAGGTGTTGGGCTTGTCATGGGCGGATGACACAAAGTAATGAATTGGAAAGGGAGTGAGCAGACCTGGCTCCTAACTCCACTTTTCCCCATGGTGGTAGTAACCTCTGAGTGGTGCTCTGAAGCATTTTAAGGTCTCGGAGTAATTCAAGAACAAACTAGCTAGCTGCAAGGAACAGGAAGGATTTATGTTGCCCTGTTTCACACACAGCCTAGCCAGTGCCATCCACTGGGTTTGGCATCCCTCAGAACTGGGTTCAGCATCCCTCAGAGCTGGAAGTAGCTCTGTTCTCAGCTGAGATCAAAGAAACCCCAGTGTGGCATTGCCAGCCCACCTTTGTGTCATACTCTGTAGGGTGAGCACCCCATCAGAGGGAGACAGCAAACTCCAAGCATATCTCAGCATCAATTGTGTGCTCCCCCAACACTCAGCCTGCTGCTGCTCACACATTGCTTTTGTTCACCATGCAGCTCTTTCGTACAGCCGCTAGAGGCCAGAGCTTGCTACCAGATGGGAAAGTTGTCAAGATCGATGCACAGAATCCAGCCAAAAGGAATAAAACTCCCTAGGGCAGCACGATAACACAGAAATAGAGACCAAGGTCCCTTCTGGAGGCATTTCCCAAGGTCAGGAAACAGGGAAGACTCCTACCTACTCTTATCTTGTCTTGGGCAATATTGAATGGGGAAATTAAAGCGCTCAGGAAGTCTTTAATGAGCTTGAAATTGTTGCGCCCAATGCTCCATGATCCATCCACAAGCAGGACAATATCGGTCATTGCAGACGTGTCACATTGGAACTGGTAACCTGTGGAGAAACAATGTTTGATATGGAGAGAAACAATTGCAAAGGAGGAAAAATATTTCATTTTTAAGATGAGAAGCAAGTCTGCAGTGTAAAGCCCTGGACCATCTGCCAGCCCGACACATCCCAGCATCTTGGGAAAACCACATGGCTAAGGGCAACATAACTCACTATCAAGAAACTGAGCAGTGAGTAGCAACTTTTCTGTGAAGAAAGTGTTAAACCCATTGGGAAGTGCGTGCCTAGGCCAAGCATTGCTCTCTGCAGGCTGTCAGCTCCATTACATCTCAGCCCCAGCCCTTTCTTCCCTTTAATCGAGCCTAAGTCTCCAAAAGAATTGCAGGTGATCGCTTAATAACATTCCATTGTGAGATCCCCTGTGGGCTATAATTATTTCCTGGTGTTATATTGAATCCAATCTCTCTGCAAAAATCTTCATCACAGATACATAAGGACTGCCTTTCTCTCCACCCTCAGCTTAACAGAGGATAAGATGGGGCATGTTGGTGATGGAATGCATCTTCCTGAAATATTTTTCAGATGCAGAATTTTCCATCTTTGTTAGAGGGAAATAGATAGTACCATCTAACTGCACTGAGATGCAAACAGGTCAGTCTCCTATCTCTTCTTATAACTATGAATTTCTACTGTTATCAAGGGACCAAAGAGGGATGTTCCAGCCAAGCCCTTCCCACCACTTCAAAAGTGCTGTGAGCCATTCAGTCGGAGGATCTAAAGTTTCAGCAAGGATCAGTTAGCTGGGAAATGTGAAAAACAAGACCAGGATGCCAGCGTGTGCTGGAGAATGATAACCTGTACGGGTAAGTCTGGAGCAGGAAGAGGTGGTAACATGCATAGAGAGAACAGTGGGAAATCAATTCATTAAAAAACTCCCCTTGTAAAGGAATTTTTGTCTTAGCTCCAGCTTTCCTTTATATCTGTAATGCTTCGCAGAACTCCAAACTCTTTGGGTGATCCTTGGCAGCTCTCCAAAGCATGATCTAGCAAATAAAAGCAGCAGCAGCACTCATGCTCCCTTGGTGACAGAGAGACAGCTAGAAGGATTGTGTTTAGCAATCGCTAGAGAAAACAGTGGGGGACAGAGAGCAGGACACGCTTGAAGCAGCTCTCACCTCTCCTCAGTGAATCCCTTGTGGGTTTTTCTTTTCCTAGAGACTCTCGCTCCACGTTTGCAGTGGTACGCTGGGATGACTTTGTGGTTGGTGATGGTGTTTGTGTCACACCAACACTGGGCTGGCTCCTCGTGGTTTCTCCTGAGCCCTTGGGCTGAGTCCCTTTGTGCCTTTTCTTTTCAGCTCTGTCCTTTGCTGTGCTCCAAACAGAAAAAGAATACATTTTCCCTTCCTATGTTACTGCCTTGAAGATTACATTTCCATCGCTCATATGTGTGCATAGCAAGGCAGCGGCCCCAGGACACTCCGTGCACCCACCTGGATGTGTCAGGATGGTGCTCAAGGGTGGTGGAGCTGTCTCCATCCCCAGGCTCTGCTCAACTGTTGAGCTGCCCGCAGAGGTGAGATTCTTTCCTGGTGCAGCTCCTGCGTTCCTTCGGTTATTTCTAGTCTGGGATGCATTTTTAAGGTCCTCTACTATAGAAATCACAAATACAAGAAGGAGGAGTCAATCCAGATGGGTCTGTGAGTCATGGTCCAACCTTTATCCCATCAGTATTCACCATCTCCACTCTCCAAGCTTCCAACAAAAAAGTAATGGGCTTCAGTACAGTCTATGGGGACACTGAATGTAATGTAATACAATAAGGGTGTCTCAGATTGCCCAGGGAGGCGGTGCATGCCCCACGTCTGGAGGCACTCACGGTCAGGCTGGACAGGGCTTTGAGCACTGATGGAGCTGTGGATGTTCCTGTTCACTGCAGGGGAGTTGGTCCAAATGGCTTTTAAAGGTCTCTTCCAATTCAAACGAATTCTTGATTCTACTATTTATCTGCCAGAGGATGAGCTCTGAGGAGCCACATCTCCAAGAGCCCTCAGAATGGTAAAATGTTGATTTTTTTACTTACTCACAAATTTCCTCTTGGCGAATAAGGCTTCCTGGGAGCCATTGAGCACATACACCTGCAGCGTGTATTCCTTGGTAGGGCTCAGCCCCCCCACCGTGGCTTTGGGAGTCTTTGTTTTCAGCATGACTTCTTGCTCCGAGTCCCCTGAGGTGGGATGAAGCCACAGTTCAGAAACTGTTAGAGCTTACATTTAAGCTGACAATAGCAGAAATACCACCGAAATACAGAGAATGTCTGTCTGGGGACCTCAATCAATTCTAATTTAATTTTTAATTCTGTAGATCTCTGCTTTCAGAGCTGAGAAAGTCTTTTAAAAGGCCCTGATACATGCTCCAAATGGAAAACAAGTTCCCACCTAGCACTAGTGTGACTCCCACTGACTTCTCAAAGAACAGCAGACAGAAAGGCCAGATTCCAGAGGGTGAAGGTTGGGCAAACACCACTTATGGAAACATCAAACCAAGTGATGTCCTTGAGGTCATTCGTGACAAAGTGAGGAAGTGCTCCGATATCTCCAGAGTTCTGTCCTGGCCCTTGGGACTCATTGTACTTAATGCAGTTGTTTTTGCTGTGTTCCCTCTGCAAACCTCATCTCTCTCTAACAGAAGCTGTCCTCTGCACAGCAAGGAGCAGATAAAGCAAGGCAGCACTGCAAAACCACAGCTAAATACTGCACCGTGTCTCTGTTACGAGGAGTGGAATGGAGAAACTTTGGACCAGAAGAACAAAGCAAAGGAAGGGAAGCAAAGCAGCTCCCTAAAATCATCTGAGTAAGAAAGGTGTGTGAGCCTTTAAATGTGGGAATGGATGCATTTCTGATCTTGTCACCCTTAGGGCTGGAAACGGAGCTCCAGCCCACACATGGGGAAAGCCTCAGGCGTGCTCAACATGAGGATTCCCCACGTTCCTGGGATGCCCATCGCTCCCTGGCAGGGGAGGAATGAGAAACCTCCAGCACCGGCTGGGCAAACAGCTGGGGGCTGAGCTAAAAGCAGGCAGATGGGCACAAGCTAAGGTTGCACCCGGATGCTGCTCCCCCACGAGGACGCAGTGCCCTTCCTGCAGTGCCTGTCTGGAGTCAGAAGTCAGGGAGAGCTGGAGCTCATCCAGGGCGGGGAGCCACGAGCTGAGCATCCCCATGTATGGGGCCAAGGACATCCCGTCCCTGAGGATGAGACAAACAGGACCCCTGCAGTGACAGAGTTATAACCATTGCTCCGTGAACTTGTTTTCTGTCTTCCTCTCCACTCTGGGCAAACATTCAATGGTGCAGACAAGGAGAAAGAGCATCCAGCAAACACCCAGCACCACACAGAAGCTGGGGGCCCATCCCTCACTCAGAGCAATCTGCTGGGTAGCACATACCTGCCATAGGCTTTACCCGCACTTTGTAGCCATTGATGTTTCCTTCGGTTTCTTTCCATTTCATCTGGAGCCTGTCTTCTGAAAGGACTGTGAGTTTCAGCCGGCCTGACCCTGAGGAGGAGGAGAGGTGCCCATCCCACTGTGGGTGCAATTCCTCCCTCTGCACACACTCACACATGCATGAAACCCCCCACGTGCTACGTCTACTAAAGACACAGGGACAGCTGCAGTGCAAATGGAACCTTCATCATCCCATACAAACACTCAGCATCCCCTGACATTGCACAGCCACTCCTGCTGCCCCTGGACCAGGAAACCCATCGCTGCAAATCCACCTTCCATCCTATGCTAAGGGGCAGCTTCTCTGGGTGAGCCCTCACTACGTGCTACTGCAAATGAGGAAAACAGCAAAGCAGTCAGAGTTCCTCTGTGCTCTTCTCACGCTGCAAGTCTTTACTAGGAACCTTCATGGCATGTGTGTGGTTTCAGCAAGGGTTTTGGTGCAGATGTCTGAAATAGAAGGGAAGGGAATAGATACTGGGAGTCAATGAGGCTCTACAGTGAACTTAGGCTGCTGAAAAATACAGAAATTCCCCAGGATATGAATGCCACCCTTATGCAGAAAGACTGTTCAGGAGGAAGCTCCAGGGATCAGCTGGGTTTAGAGAGTAAAGAAAAAAAAAGAAAGAGAGAAAAGGAGAGAAAACCTGATAAAGTGTAACTAACACCTCCTGGCAGGACCATAACTCACGGGCACCAGCTTGCATTGGGATCAGTGAACTGAAACGACAAATCCTGATGAAAAAAATAGTATCAGACAAGGAGGTAAAAAGAAGAAAGAGCACATTCTCTTATCAGCTCCAGATTTCTCAGAGATCTTTTAAAGCCCTGCTAAATGTCTCACCCATGTGTCAGTCTCTGAATCAGAGGAAATACAGTCACACTGTCATACAAATGTCACTGTATGAAACATTCCCACTTGACTAGCTGTAGGGTGGCAACTCAGCAGATTTGTCTCTCCTCTTCCCTGCTCCTGCACCTACAGCTGTCTTTCCAGCAGGCTCCTTCATGTGCAATGAGCAACTGCCTCCTTTGTCTGCACAGTAATAATACATACCTTCAAATGCCCACCTCTTTGGCAGTTGTTACCAATCTCTTGCTAATGGCCTCACATTGTGCCAGGGGAGAGTCAGGATGGATGTTAGGAAACATTTATTCCTAGAAAGAGCAGTGATGCAGCGGCACGGTTGCCCAGGGGGTGGTGGGGTCACTGTCCCTGGAGGTGTCCCAGAGCTGTGGGGTGGGTGCAGTGGGCACAGTGGGGTGGGCTGGGATTGGACTTGGGGATCTTGGAGCTCTTTTCCAACCTTCATGGTTCTATGATTCTTTCCCTTTCTCACTCCTTATTAAATATACATATATAAATAAAGCTTAAGGTGACCTGGAGCATCATAGTATGGCCTGGGCTGAAAAGGACCACAATACTCATCCAGTTCCAACCCCCTGCTATGTACAGGGTCACCAACCACCAGACCAGGCTGCCCAGAGCCACATCCAGCCTGGCCTTGAATGCCTGCAGGGATGGGGCATCCACAACCTTCTCCAGCAACCTGTTCCAGTGCATCACCACCCTCTGTGTCAAAAATCATGCTCAGCACTGGCACACTGTGTGTTCTGTAGGACTCCACATGTTCCTATTTTGGTCTTGCATGGTGTCAGACATCTCCCGACATCTTTGCATGAAGTTACAGCCCAGGAAAGCAGTGGGAGCTGGCAGCAAGGACTTGTTTGGCTCAACCCAGCATCTGTGCCTCAGCCTCTTCTTGCAGAGACTTCCTGTGGGCTGCCTAACAAGCAGACAACTATTTTGGGGAAACAAAGCTCAAATTCACATCTCACCCCATGCAAATGTAAAGAAGAAGAAAGAAAACATGGGGAAGAGGGGTGAGGGGCAAAATCAAATTTCAGAATCGTGCCGAAGAGAAGTGATAAAAAATCATGCAACAATGAGGGGAATTCATAGAGGAAACATGAAGCTGTCTTCTTCTGGACAAGTGTGGTCCAACTCTTTGGCCATCGCTCTAGGAGCCCAGAAGTTAAAAAGGCAAGAATGTCCCCAGAGAGATCAGAAAGGACAGCATCCTCTGAAGCTCCATTATGTGCTGGATGCAAATGAAGCCCGGTGCCATGAAAGCCCCACTGTTTCTCTGCCCTGTGTTGGATGTGTGCTCTCTGATGCTGTAACCTTGCTCTCCAGCTGATGGGGAGCAAAGCCCAGACACACTGTGTGGAAGATGCACAGCGCAGAGATAAGCCTATCCTGAATGTGACATGCCATCACCTCTCAGGAAAACCTTGTGGTGATCCCTCATATGGATGGTTCACATGGAATAGAAAGGTGGAAAGGAAATGGTGAGGTGCTATCGGTATTTTCTGCTCATTCATGGCACTGCGGGAGCTCTACATGCTACAGGAGAATGCACATCATGTACTCTCTTACCCAGATGTCACACATCACCACGTAGCTCCACAGTTTCACAGTGCAGGACAGACATGACAATGAACAGAAGCAACACTTTTTTCTTTCTGTTTCTCAAGCTCTGTTAGCAGACCCCACAAGCATCCTCTCCTGCTTACACAGACTGAAATGCATCCCCAGTGCAAGGGAGAGGCACTCTGAGCTGCTGCCAGAGATGAGAACAGGCATTGCAGAGTGGGGTGGGATGGAGACACTCTCCCAGCACTGCCTCCCTGATCTCCTATTGCTCTTTATATATGAGAATACGCTGCTTGGAGCTTCCCCACCAGAAGGGCTGGCAGCTTAGCCCAGATTCCAATCCAGAGCCCCCCCAGAGCAGTGCAGGTGAGCTCCTTACCTTGCCCCCCTCGTCCCCAGACGTGGCTTGCCACAGGCAGGCAGGCAAAAAAGAAGCAGGTGCGAATCAGCATGGTGAGCAGGACCTGTGAGAGCAAGCACCAGGAAGAAGGAGCTGCAGTTACTTTTCGCCATGCCAAAACCCACCTGAATCAGTTCTTCCACACTGCAAACCCTGCTGCTCTCTGAGGGATGTCAGTAGTGACCATCTGGGCTTTGTTATGGCTCTGGGAATAGAAGCTTGTTGCTGTAATGGACTTTGTAATTGTTTTTTTTATTGCTTTTATTTTTTGTTCTGTTGCTGTTTAATTTTCTTTTCCAGCCCCCAGTGAAGGAGCCACGAGCTGAGATATACAGCTCTTTCCATCACTGACAGCACTAAGTGGTGAAGCTCACATTTAACTTTTCTGCAATTCCTAGATATTATTCTGTATTACTGGTCTCTTCAATACAGCTGCTCAGCTCCTTGGACCAGAACTGAAACAAGTTTGTACATCTGATGGGGAGGAGGCTTCAATCCAGTGCTCTTCTCAGCTGGCTGGGTTTCCAATGATCACAGTAAAGCAATTAAGCAGCAAAAGAGGTACCACTCAATTTATATGTCACCAGCTTAGGAATGAGAGTTTCATTTATTATATATGGTGGCGTTCCTGAGCAGTCACATCCAGGGTGCATCGGCATGGTCTTGTTTTGACTTGCTCACCTGAACAAGACCAAAATGCAATTACAGGCTTTATAAAGGCAGAGGATCAGTTTGACTTAGAAACACCCCCTGTGACATACCCACCCCTCAGAACTCACCCTATAGCTCACAAACCTCGAGGACCTTCTGTTGTCTTTCTGGCCTGGACTTAGGTGTCATTTTGGACAGAAAAGTCAGGTCATCATAAAACCACTCTAACACATAGATGCAGAGCCTCCCCATGGCCTCAGCCTCAGTTTTCCAGGTTTAAAACATATGCTGGTGTTTTTTTGCATCATTGGCATCTGTCATTTTTGTGCTATGCAATTGCTTTTGGCAGACCCAGACCGTACACAAGTTTCCTCCTCTGCAGCGACATTTCATTTCCCTTCATTCTGATGGACAGGTATTTACAGGCTCCTGGCAAATGCCTGTATCTCCTCTGATATGTCAGCTTTAAAATGATTTCAAGGAAAAATAAATATGCAGGAGTGACCTAGCCATGATCTCCTGGGTTTAAAATCAGTTCAAAATTGCTGTAAGAACGAATGGAAAAATATACTGCAAGTTATAACAGATAGATATTAACTATTCTCCCCCTGCACACACACTCATGTATGATACTCTGTGATTACTTTTTTTGATTGAAGATCAAGTTATATGGAACAACTGCGGTGTAACTGAAGCCCCTGGCCATGGGAAACACTTGCCTTTTTCCAGCTAACAAGATGAAGTCATCGCTCATAAACAGAAGCATATTACAGGTGGGCTCTGCGATCTGTGTGCTCAAAAAGAGCAAAGCCTGCTCTTCCTGAAGGGGTAAATGTGGCAATGGGAAGAGAGGAGCTTGCATTTCTGAAAAAATTCCCTGACTCGAGGTCTCATTTGTCCCATTCTGCAATGGCACTGCATTTCTGTGCCACCTCCCTACGGCTTTGCTGGCAAACAGGACTCCAGCACAGCACTGTGTTGCACAGGATATTTACATTAATCAGGGTTATGTGGGATCCAAAGTCCAGTGAAATAAGCACATGGGCATCTGCAACCTGCACTGAGCTGCAAAATCAGCTGCTTTCACCTGGATGTGCCAGTAAGGAAGAATTCGATATTAACCCAGGTTACACTCAGTAAGTTCCAGCATTGTAGCTGTCACACTGTCACAGCACTGTGGCTGAAGCAAGGACTTCATCTCTGCTTCCTATCATCTCTGCCTCCTGTCAGAGGCAAAACCATCAGCACTTCTTCTCCAAATTTCATTTTCCTATCCATAAATCAAGAAGAACAAAAGCAGTGGTTTTAAATGGTGGAAGATGAGAGCTGGAGAATCTATTGCTTCCTTGTGCCATAGGGTTACTTATTGGACCCCAAATCTCACCCATTTCTGCCTTTCCCATCCATTTCCCACTCTCTGCATCCACTTTCTCCCCTTTGGTGGCACCATGGCCAGACTGAGCTGCAGACCCCAGACCAGGGACCACGATGACATCAGCCCAGCAGAGCACAGGGAGCTGCCTGCACGCCTGTGCCTCTCTCCCATTACTTGTTTGGGGAAAGAATTTGGAGACAGCAACATATGGAGCAAGTGGTGAGTAATTCCAGGGCCTGGAAAATGGGAGGGGGACACGCACCACTTCCCGTTTGTCCCAGCTGTGTGCTCAGATTGGATTTGGAGATTAAGGCAGTATGAGATCCCCTGATTTGTGCAGGAAATGGTAAGAACAGCCACTTCAATTAAAGAGGAAAAAAAAAACAAAACAAAACAAAACAAAAAAAAAACCCAATGATTTTATGCAGAAATATCCCTGCTGCATTTTTAAGTTGGCGAGGACATAGGAGCAGTGTGAATTCTTTCTGCCCTCCACAGCCCCATGAACCAGCTGATAGTTTGGGGATGTTCCCATTGTTATCCCAAGGGACATCATCAGCCCTGCACAGAATTGTTGGCAGTGATGTCACCTCATGGCCCTGCACACAGGCAGTGGCAGGGATCTCCCCGAGGTGCCACCTGCCTGCTGCAGGAGCCCACATTCCTTGAGTACTTTCCTAGTTAAACAACCAACAGCAGATGAAGAAAACCTGTATTCATCAAACCCTGTCTGTTCTTGCCTGCAAATCTTCTGCATTTATTTCACTACTGAGCAAAAATCATCAGTTCCTTTCCACATCAGTCTCAAAAAAGTAAGGGATGAGGTCTGCTGTGAGGCACGGACCAGGCAGGTTTAGGAACTTTAGCTTGCTGCAGACCCACACCATGCCTGCAGGTGGAAGAAATGCACCCTGAGCTGCCACTGCCAGCACCTTTGGCATAAATTCCCTGCAAGTTTTAATCTGTGAGCCACAAAAGAAAAGGAAAATCAAACCACATCTCCAACAGCCATCACTGGAAAAATTAAAAAAAAAAAAAAAAAAAAAAAAAAAAAAAAAAAAAAAAGATTGCTCTCTATAAGGCAGTCCTGGTGACATTCACAACTGAACTACAGCAAACACAAGACCTGAGGCCACCCCTCTGCAGCACTGCCAGCGCTGCCTCGAGCGCCCCATGGCTGGGAACCCTCTCAGAGCTCCCTGCTACCCACACATGTCCCAAAACAACGCAGCCCCTCCGACCTCCCCTGCACATCAAGCACCAGCAAGGAGCAAAGCACAGACCTGTTGGAGCAGCTCGCCGGGAGGCAGTTTGGATCCTGCTACATTCTCAGACGTTTGGGAAGGAGCCCCAGTGCCTCGCTGCGTGTCGGCGTGCTTGGAGAGATCTCAACAGAGAAAGCTCAGTCCCAGAGTCAGTGCAGTTAAGGGAGGGGAGGGAGGGAGGAAGGAAGTGGGAGAGGGACAGAGATTCCCCCACCTCCCTTCTGCACCGTGCAGCAGAGCGGTGGCCCAGACACGTGGCTCGATAAAGCATGCAAGGAAAGCATGAGCCTGTGACTGTAAATCTCAATGAAAGGCACGGAGTGCTCGTGTTATCTCAGTGCTAAACCTCCATCTAGGAAGCTGCTTGCTGATTTCCTAGAGCGCAGCAAGAAGCTGTGCCTCCCACCCTCTGTCATGATCCCAGGGATGAACTCAGTCCAGTATTCACATCCCATTAAGTATTTCTAAGAGCCCAGCGCTTGTGCTGAAGGCCAATTGTGTTGCGTTTGGATAGGGGAATTAAGCACATCTGGAGGCTCTGCGAGGCCAGGAGCTGATTCATGAGCTGGAGAGCAAGCAGTGCCTGCAGCCTTGACCTTTGGCTACACAACCCTGGAGAGGCAAGGCTTCATCCAAAACCTTTTGTCCTCACTGCCACGAATGGGACAATCGATAGTCGTGTTTTTCCTCCCTGCTGCAGACTGGATTTGCAGGTAGATCTCTGCTGACTGCTGGCATCGGCCTTGCATGGCAACAGTGAGCTTCAGGAAATGTGCACTGCTCACTCTCCAGGAAACGGGCACCCTTGGACGTGTTGGAAGGAAGAAAATCAAAGTTTCTAAATATTTTTGCACAATAAACATTTAGTAGTTCACTGAAGATTTTCTTTATCATCCAGTAAAAGCTTTAAAGCGTCGGAATATACAAACCAAAGGGTAACACGAAAAGAAAACACTTAAATCTTGTTAAAGTGAAGCGTCGTGCACCTGGGGAGACAGAACTGGCACTGCCCTGCATTTAAATACCACAAACTGCTGTTGAACTGGAGTTCAACAGCTACTCAGATTTGCAGCAGTTTACTGCAAAGCAAGAAGGTGAGAAACGAAAGAGCACGAATCTCCTATGCTTCATTCGCTTTCTAGGAAATTCAAAGCCAGAAAAATAATGAGACTGTTCCAGTGGTTATGCTTGTGTAGTTCACAAGGCTGTCCGCTTTCACTTAGGGCCTGGAAAGACCCCAGTGGGTTATCAGTGCAAACATCTTGCTTGGACCGTGCTCTAGGAAGCCTGTGCTCCAGCAGTGCTACCCCTCTGCACCAGCATGAGAGAAGCACATCTCTCTGTATACATAAGAAATCAGGCAGCCAGCTGCGCTGCAGTGCCTCACACCACATCTTCCAGGAAAATCAGCACACGTTTCAAGACAAATCAAAGTGACCGGAGGTTCAAAGTGATGAGCAGAGTGCTGTGTGAACTGGAGAGCAATAAACCTCCCCACGTTCTTGTTATTACCTGTATTCAAGCTTACATTCAAAGTAGGCTGCGTATGAGTGTCCCACAAGAAGAGCTACTGTAGAAGTCTTACCTTTCAAGAAACCCAGTTGGGAAGAGTAACCAGCCCAACGAGTAGCAGGGTCCTATGGCTTTATTTACAAGGAAGCATATATATCACAGCTGATGGCACAGCTTGTGGAGCCATCTGGGAAGCTCGTTGAGCTTGTGGTAGACTGCACAGACAGCTCAGGGGGGCTCAGACATGCTCATTTTCTTGGTATCAAACTTCTTGCTGCCCAGCAGCTTGCACCACCTGTCCTGCAGCCTTGGTGGGGTGGCTGGCTTGCTCCAAGACTTGGTTTCATCAAGTACTGAACTCTCCCACCAGCATTAGAAAGGAGTGGTGAGAGCTCAAGGTCAGCTAGAGGTGAAGATTTCAACATCATCAAAATCCGAAACTCTCCCATTAGAACGTGTTTATTTGAAAACATGCTAAAATGCCTGACTAAACATCTCAGAGCGAAAGGTCGAGCTTGGTCCCTGCCCACAGTCCATCCCTACTTTGCAGTGCCCTCCTCCTCCACACGGTGGTGGGATGAGGCTCCTCCGTTCATTCAATGGCTTCCATGATTTCCATGACAAGAGTCCGGGGTCCGGTCATGATGAGGCTGCTGATGGTCTGATAGTCCAGATGCAAAACATACATGCCATTCACTGAGAAAACAAACTGGCACACCTGCAGGGAGAGGAAGGGCTGGTTACATTCAGCTCATGTCTTCAACAGCAGCTTCTGCTCAGGGCTGACTGCAGCCAGAGGCTGTATTGCCAATAACTGCAAAACCCTGCAAAGCCCAAAGCATCACCACTCTGTAAGCTCCACTAATAATCACTGTGCTATAATCACTGTATCATAAAAAAAGAGACCAAAGGGATTTAGACTGAGCTAATGGAGAGAGAAGTTACTCATTTATGAGCAGTGGTTCATTTCACAGATGGAAATGAGGCACAATAATAACATTTAGCAATTTGGTAGCAAATTAGATTAGGTGAGGAGAAACAAACTAGGCTCTGGAGCAAATGAAATGAACTCACACGTCTCCTTCCAACCCTGCCTGAAGCAAGAGTCACACTTTGCCTCTGAAGAACCCCATTATTTCAAATATCCACGTGGCTGCAGGGTTGTGTCAGCTTGTGGAAATTGCTCACTCACTGCTCTTCTTCTTACAAGGTAACTGAAACTCCATTTCTTTCATTCACTCCTAAATCCAGGCTTGCAGCTCTACACACAAAACCCATTCACGCTTAGATGCTGGTTCTTAAGAGATGTTCAAGACCTCCCTTTCTCACACCTGAGCCAGGAATATTGGGCACGACCTGGTGAGCCAAATCAAGGCATCAGTCTGAGGTTATTCTGCTCTCATGCACATGGGGAAAGAGTTCCATGCAGAACCACGTTGTTAAAAGCAGACAAACACAACCAGAGCAGTGACTCCACCTCTGCTGCAGAAGGTGGGATTACCATGGGGGATGTGTTCAGCCTGAAAGGCTCCAGCAGGGGACAAATCCTGCCCCGTGTCACTGCGAGCAGAGTACCTTCATGCCTGCAGCAGCAGCAGGTCCTCCTGGGTCCACAGCCTGGATGTGGCACGGTCTGCCTCCTCGGACCACAAAACCCCAGCCCACAGCATCCCCCACGATCTGCAAGCAGAACAAAAGGACTTAGAACAAAGGAATGGGCTGGATAGAGGGGATGCTGCAATTCCTACTGATGCTCTGCTCGCGATCCTAATTTCCATCTAGCATGGGAGAGAAGACAAAAAGACCTTCACTCTTTGTTTCCAGTTGCATTAGCAATAGTTGTCATTACTTTGTGGCTTTCTCAGTCTGTCAGATAAAATGAGAGCATCCTTGGGCACCAGGAAACTTTCCATATCAGTTAAATACTTCTGCCACCTCCATGCACGACAGCTGGGGACAAACTGCTCTTGCAAATATTGGTTTCAAGGGCAGTCTTTGTTTCTCTTTTTAATCCTGGAGGTTTTTTCATTCACCTGTGCCAGAGTCTCTCACAGTATCCTTGGCAATGACACATCCCTTCTAATTGTCCCATTTCCTCCTCCATGTTCAGCCACGGGTAAAGATTGACTTCATTTTTCCACTCTGCGTTTATGGAAGGTTTTTGAACACGTATCACCTGAAAACAGCACACAGGGGCCTTGGCCCTCCTGGACTGTTCATTTCTCTTATGCCAACACGAAGTTCAGTGCAGGGTGTGCACCAAGAGCTCACCAAGCATTTCCAAAACACAGGGACACTGTGCCTTAATGCAGAATTTACAGGATGGGAGCAGCCACTCCTAACCTTTCCTGTTCTGATCTCAGCTTGTCAAAGCAGTTTGCCTTAACACTGCAGCCATATGATGTGACTAAAGGAGAAAAAGAATTCTCGAAGGACTTTGCACATTAGCCATATAAATAAATAACAGCAAGTGCACAGCGAAGCAGAATGCAATGAGCCATGAAAGGCCCCAGCTGGCAGAGTTGAAGGGCAGGGCAAGAGCGTTCAGGAGGAGAACGAGTGGCACATCTTCATGCATGCCACACCAACCAGCTGCTTTCTTTTCCTCATTCTTTCCCTCCAATTTCTGCAGCCTAGTTAACTTGGGGATCAGATCCAAACCCACCTGAGTCAAACCAGCATAGTGAGAGAGTCAGAAATAGCCAAGCACAAAAGGATCCTCAGGGCAAGAACTGTCCTCTGACATTCACAGCCCCCAGCCCAGGCAGGGCTGTTTTAATGTGATCCTACAGCTCTAGAAATAAAGTGAAAAGCAAAAGCCCCAAACTAAGGGGCTTATTTTATTCATGACAGAAAGCCCATCATAGCAAAGGAAGAGCAGCCCTTGAATGTTCCCCCTTCAATTCTACTCCATCAGAACCTGACAGAGCACATTAATATATCTTCTCTGCAACAGGAAATCAGAAGCTGAATAAAGCACTGCAAAGGTGACATCTCTGTGACACACGGGATGAGTGTCAAAGTCCCAGCTGCCAAAAGACCTGATTGAATCTACAGTTTGTGTGGAGCTGGCGATACAAAAATTGTATTTCTCCTGTCCAGGAAACATTTTCTTTCCTGGATATCCCTCTGATATATATTAAATTAAAGCAGAGGCCACAGCGGTCACTGCCGCTTTCAGCAACAAGGACATGCGAAGACATCGACCCACTGAGACACACCATGAAGGAGCTGGGATGAGGTGACATGCAATCAAAGTTTCAATGCTGAGAGGTCAAAGCAGCAAAATGTGATCAAAGCAGAAAGTGATCAAAGAGAGCTCGGTGCCATCAGAGCAGTGACACCATTCATGATGGTCACTTACAGTTAGCGTCTTCTTGACGTAGGGAGCCCCAGGGGACAGGAGCTCTTCATTGGTGACGGGTCTCTTTAACACTAGGGCAGAAGGTGACAGATCTGATCAGAATTGAGGGTTTCATACACTAAAGCACATAATAAGGCAGCTCATGCCCAAGGGAACAGATATGTCCTGTGTAGCAAAAAGGACAGTGCTGGAGCCCAGACCTGATTTGGGGTTGCACTCAGCCACAGGAGGGAAAACCAGAGTGGGAGTAATGCTGAAGTAGGGGTTGGAGTTTCCAGCGAGGGAAGTGATGCTGCTCCTCCGAACTGCTGAGACAACTTTGATCTCCTTATTGGGCTGGACTGCAAAAGTCAGAAGTAACAGTTACCCAGGGAAGGAACAGATCAGTTTAGTAAACTTCCCACAGCAGCCTGACCCACATCTGAAGGATGTGCATGCACCAAATACAGCATTTGAGTTTCGGCAGAATAAAACTAGCCTTACAGAAGGACCAAGAGCCGAGCTGATGAGTTGTTTTTCCTGGAATGGGGAACTGTGATAGAGACTGCCACTGCACCGTGACATCCACCAGCACGCAGGACATGTGGCTACTTCATAAGAAGTCTGGAGGAGCACCCTATGGTGTATGCTGGAGCTACACCTCAGCCCTGAGATGCTCTGGCAGCATAAGCCTCGGTTTCACACCCTTCAAATATGCAGAGATAGTTACCAGAGAGAAAGCTGGTGTTGCCTGGCTCTGGGTTGAGCTTGCGGAGGCAGAAGGGGCTGTCGGGGCTCTCAGACAGAGCACGGGAGGAATTCTCACTGAGCAGCTCGGTGAGACGTCGCCGCCGTCGGAAGTTGATCCAGAACTGGTAGAGAATGTCAGAGTCCAGGAAGTGCTGCCTGTTGGAGACTGGAGAGGACAAGAGAGGAAGGAGAGGCTGAGGGAGCGTGAAAGATGTGTAGCAAACATACCAAGCTATCTGGATGAATTGCTTTTAATGCTTCTGCATTATATTTTAGGGTTTTTTTTCTGACTGTTGGAGAATGCTTTGTGCAAAGAAGGAAGAGCAGCAGGGCCACCTCTCCAGGACATGCCATCCCATCAGTACATCACCAAGCTCCAGGAGGTCAGAGGGCTCCCTGCCTCACAGATGGAAAGCTGAAGCCCTGTAGGTGGGTGTGACCTGCAGCCCAGCTGAGCTCTGCAACCTCACAACCAGCTCTGGAAACTCAGGGTGAGGCTCAGCCCTGCAGCCCAGGTCTTTGAAGGACCGCAGAGCGACAGCTCAAATTGCAGCTCAAAGCCTCTGTGGGCAGTGGATTGCTCTGGCTTCAAAGGTCACCGACTCCAAACATAGCACTAAAAGGCCCCGTTGCTATCTCTAAGTGGGCACTTGACCAGCACTTGTTGCATGCCATGAATGGGGATTTGTTCTTGGCATGACAGCTATGCTCATCGCTCGCTTCCCTTCCTCTCACCGTGCTGAATGATCCCGTGCTCCAGCAGTGCCTGGCCCAGCTCCACCGCTTCCCTCCGGCTCTCTGCTTCTCCCTCCTGCACCAGCCACTCCACCATCTCGCAGCCCAGGAACGCCCGCTGGTACTTCACCGAGTTCTCCTCCCTCACCTTCAGGATGGAGCCCTCCACGCTCACCAGCCTGGCAGAGGTGGGACAAGCGCCCGTGATGCCACGCAGCCCGAAGCAAGGATGAGAAGAGTGGGCAAAGCCAAATCATCGCTGCCTGCGAGCGGTGGGAAGGGAGGGCGAAAGGCACAGCTGCATTTACAGGTTTGTAAATCTTCATCCCAGCAGCGGGAGCAGATGCAGAGGAATCAGCTCGGCTGCAACCTCAGCTAAAGGCTACAGTGGAAAGCTAAGCAAGCAACCGAATGCGTGCCCAAATAACAGCTGGTCCAGATGGATGGGGAAGGTGCGTTGTGGTAAGCCCATGTTCATTCTGTGGCGTGGCGGAGCTGAACGCAGTGCCTCCACGAGAGGGTGCAGCAGCCTCAGCTGTAAGAATCTCGATGCTCTCCCATCCAGTGCTGAGCAAAAGCGAAGTGAAAGCAATGCAGAGGGCACGGGGAAGTAGAAATCATGCCTGTATGAAGGACAGAAATCACAGCTGTCCAAAGGACATCCCTGAGCATCCCCAGAGGTGTTCAAAGCCACGATGGATGAGGCCCTGGGCAGCTTGATCTGGTGCCTGATTTGGTGGCTGGCCCACAGCATAGGGTTGGAACTGGATGATCTTTGGGGTCCCTTTCAGCCCAGCCATTCTATGGCTCAGGATCACAGAGCAGAAAGGCCCTGCTGGCCCTGTACCTGCTGGTTGTGCTGGGACACAAGTCCTAACAGGCTGATGTGTGTGATTGATGATCCCAATCACACTGCTGCTCTATCAGGGAAGAAAAACCTCTGAGGATGTTAAATTGGTTCCCAAAGTTTTTGGGCCAATCAGCTTCTCACTGTTGTAGAGTGGAGAGACAGGACACCACATCCATCAGCACTTGTTAGCTGACACTGTGCTTGTGGGGTAACTTTGAGTTAGGAAGCTTGCTGGGTGTCTGTGGGAGTGCTCCACTGATGGGCTTGGAAGGGGAGCAGGTATGGAGAAGGTGCATCAAAGCACGCATTAGTTCAGAGCTCAGCTCCTCTCCAAGAAAGAGTATTTCCCAGGGTTGCAGCATACAGAACAGAAAGAGACGAGTTTGCTGTGGTTCCAGCCATGAAGCAGCACAGCAAGCACAGCTGGCAGACCCGAGGCCTTGGGAAGGGACTCACGCACTTCTCGTAAAGGCTCTGTCCTCGCATGAACACCTTCACATCCTTGCTGAGGGGGAAGGTCCCATCGTCCTTGCGGAAGCGGTACAGCAGCTTGGCATCCTTGTAGTCCGAGTGCTCATCACAAACTGGAAGGAGGAGAGAAGGAGGTCAGTGTATGCAGGACAGACAGAAGCACTGCACACAGGCTCAGCAGTGCGTTGTCCTTACGTTCTGCTATGGGAAACGTGCTGCGTCCCTCTCTATTCCTCTTGGACCGTGCTGCTGAGCCAGCATCTGAGCCTTCCGTCCCCAAATCAGACCTGCGCAGCTTCTGGGAGAGGTCAGCCCTATGGGAAAGCCCTTGGGACGGACTGACTTCAAGTTTACACTCTGACCCGGTCGCTAAATTGCTTCATTAGAATGGGAATTTTGCCATGTGTAAGCAGACTTGGAGGAGAGGGAAAACAACCTGGCATCACTGCCTCCAAAACTCCACCAAATCATCTCCATCCCTGCCAAAAATACTTGTGAATTACAATGTGTAATGACATAATGAGAAACTTTTCCCTACCATTATGTGCCAATTCACTTGTATGGCAAGCAGACCTCAAGAGTTTTTCCTGCAGCTAGGTGCATACAACTGGGATAAAACCCCAGCTTGATATTTACCTTGGAGATGAGAGTGGTCTATAAAAGCATGGTTATTAAATGCCTGCAACATTCAGCAGGAAAATACTGGGGATGCTGTTTTGAGATAAACTTGGCTGGAAGAGACGATTGTACAACAACTTGACTGAAATGAAATGAAAATAAAATGAAACATTATGGTCCAGTTTTCAAATAAGTCAGCCTTGCAAATATGATTTGAATAAAATTCAAAAGATAGATTTCTTTTTTAGAACTTTACCATTTGTTCTTGTGAGTAATGTTTCATTCTCCTTTTGGTGACAAACTCAAGGCTAAAACCCATCAGAACATCTTCAGTTCAGAACTTCTCCTGAACAGTTGTGCTGGTGGGAAACCAGGGCACCAAAGCCTGAGACTCACTAGGCAGAAGGCAGGGTGAGGTGGTTGTTTTAGAAGAGAAAGCTTGGATCCCCTTAACTGAAAGGAGCAGTGATTCGGATAGCATGGGGTGATAGTTGGGAAATAAGCACACAGCCTTGACAGACAGCACCCATAAGAATCATACAGAATCCTAGTTAAAAAAGCCTGGGTTAAAAAAGACCACAATGCTCATCTCATTTCAACCCCCTGCTATGTGCAGGGTCACCATCCACCAGACCAGGCTGCCCAGAGCCACATCCAGCCTGGCCTTGAATGCCTGCAGGGATGGAGCAGCCACAACCTCCTTCAGCAACCTGTTCCAGTGCGTCACCACCTTCTGAGTGAAAACATTTTGCTACATGGAGACCAATTTCAATGCATTTCCAGCATGTAGTTGAGCAGCAGCTCGAAGCATATCAGCCTTTTAAAGGCAGCACAGAGCATCTGCATGGAATAGTTATGGTCTTTCTCAATACCAGTGGAGAGGAGGGCAAACAGCATAGGCAGCCAACTGCAAGGCATTCAGCAGACAGTCCCATTTCCATAGGACCAACAACAACTAATGGTCCCACAGCAAGCTGGAAAACCTGCTTGTGTGTTCTGCAGGAGCAGGAGGGACATGCCCATGATAAGCAATCAAACCAGCTCTGGCAGCCACGTCTGCACAGGTTTAGCCAACTAATGGGCTTATTGGAAATTGTTGGCTGGAGAGATGGAAAAATAATCAGTCTGAAGTGTTAATGGTTAACAGAGAAGTCATTGCTATGCTTTTGTGGTAAATCACAGCAGCAGAGCTGATTTTGAGTCAGGGCAGCTTAATGCAAAGGGCATGAAACCCAGCAAGGAGCAGATGGCAACAGAGTGCACTGCAATGATTGGAGGAGGCTTATGCTGATCTCTGCAGAAGAGAGGGCAGAATTCTGTGACTGTCACCTGCTTCTGTCTCCTTGGCTCCAACCAGATGGCCACCATGTCCCAAAGACCTGGGTTCAGGTTTGCAAGAGATAGCAGCCAAGGGTGGCAGCTCAGCCCCCAAAACTGCCCACCAAGGGCAATGTAAAAACCCTGTTTTATTCTTTTGGTAACAAAAGAAAAACCTAAAAATCAAAACCAAAACCATTTTGGCCTAAAGCCCTAAGATCTCTTTGGAAAACCTTGTTTAAGATATATCTGAAGAAATCTTCACTGCAACGGAAAGCATTTTCATTAAAGCACCTCAGCCCTTGCTTGTCCAAGCAGAAGATGCACTGCCAAAGGCAGGGGCAGGGCAGAGGAAAGCAGCCCCAGCTGTGGCTGAACATCTGTGCATCTTCCCGAGTGCTTGGCTGAAGGCTGAACATAGAGCCCAGCTGCAAGGCTGTGCCTCTGCTAGGCACAAGCAGTGACTAGACCAGCAGTCATCTCCTGAGGATGCACTGAGAATGCCACACACCATGGTGGATGATGTAATGGTCCATCAGCTTCTGCATCAGGCGGATGCCCGTCTCTCGATCTGGGGCTTCCTTGTGGTCAATCAACCAGTCCGTGAGCTCCTTCGCCACGAAGCAGTTGGGGTAAGTTCGGAGGTGGAAACGCCTGTCCTTAATGAGCTTTCCATCATGCAGGCGAAGCCTGGAGAGAGAAATGGGCACAGAGCAGAGCTGGCTTGGCATGGACATCTCAATTCAATAGCCCAGCCCAGCCTGAAGAATCTACCGATGGGTTGGGACTCCTGGAAAGCACCCAGTGATTTAAAAATTATGTGTAACTTCTTCACTTTTACAAACTGCATCAATCCATCCCCAGGATCCTCTTTTCAGCATCTCCTGTTCTCCCTCTGCCATTTTGTGCACTTTGTAATTGTCTGAACCGGACTCACTTTGAGCCATGCATGACTTTGTGCTTGAAATAAGCCTCTAAAATCAGCTAACCAAAGGGCCAAAGTACAGGAAATAATAATTGTACACGTTTCTGTCATCTTGCATGGCTCTGTGCCTAATTTTCCTCCCCATGTCTATGGAAGCAGGAACATCACTGCCTCCAGGACAAGGACTGGATGAGAGCACTTGTCCTTCCAACAAGGACAAATGCCAGGCAGATCTGTGCTCTCCTGTGTTCCTGTACACACTCACCCACAGCACACGTGAGCACACTGATCCAAATCACACACACATTAGTTCTAGCTCACCCAGACACAGCACTGCCTTCAGTCCATCAGCAGTCCTGGCATTTTCTGGTTCAAACTGGGACAGACTGGGGCAGAGTTGGGCAGAACTACAAGTGTCCTGTCCTGAGCACCCTGATGTTATGGCTCGTCTGTAGCTCTGATGGAAAGATACATAAGAAGGAAGGCTGCTCAGGTGGGCACGGCTTTGGCTTTTCAAAGGACTTTTACAGCCAATGAAGCCACAGAGCACAGAGAACTTTTGTGTCCTGGCCAAAGCCAATGCAGCCTACAAACTCCTGCCCTGTAGTCTTTGCTGTTCCCAGAACACCAACCCTGGAAAGTGCCCAGTGCATACAGCAGACTCAGAGAGATGTTTAATTAATATCTGCTCTGTAACTCCAGGACATTTCTGCTTTCCAGTTATTCATTTCAGCTCTCAGTTTTGCCTCTGACTGGTTTATTTTACAAAGGCATTAATCACAGCAGCATTTCTTTAATTCTTCAACTCCTTTTGTTCTTTTTGAAGAAGTTCTGTGTACAGCACAGCATACGTGGTGCAGCCTGTTGGACAGTAGCTTTAGGTACCATACAAGAAGCAATAAACTCACTGACATCTATTGGATAATAATGGATTATCCTCCAATATAAGGATTAATTAGGGTCTCAAAAGTGTTAAGATAAAACCTCTGTTGAATGAAAACAGTGATGGCTAAGCTAAGTGATGGCTGCAATTAGTGCTTGAGATACTTCAGGCCAAGTTCTTAGCAGTATAGGTCCAGACCTTTCTGGTAACCCCCAGAGAAACACAGCAGGATGTGACAAAGCAGAGACACAAAGAAAGCAATGCAAATGGTGAAACCCAGCGTGCCACGCAGAGCCAGCTCCTGATTCCGCCTTGACTGGCCTCCTTCAAACACTGAGCTCTGCGTCAGCATCTTACTCTCCTTACCAGGAAGATTCATTCCCACAAGTAACCAACACATATTCTGCATATTGATTTTACCTGAAGAGAACAGCTTACCCTACTGCAGACAGTTGCCTGCTATTTTTACAGTTTTGAGCTCTTTTTCCTTCCATTATTTTACTGTGCACCCTCCAATGCAATCACACCTGGACAGCTGCCACTGCAAGCAGAGAGGCTCCTTCTCCCCACCCAGACAGCATCCCCCAGTGCCAGAAGTGATGAGCAGGCCTTTCTGATGTATTTTATTTCCCTAGAAACCAACAAGTGGGATGTCACTCTAAGGAATGTTTGTTGAAGATAGGAACTGTTTAAGCAAGAGCCATCCATTACTGTTAAGAGTTTGTAGAAGTCTAGAAGGACCACATGTGTATATATTTATACACACGCACACATCTTGACACTTAATGACACAGACCATAATCACACGAGGAAGTCTAACGCAATCTATCACCATGCTGGGACAATGAAGCCAGTGAAATGATAATTGTTTCATAACCAAACTTCAAAATAAAAAAAAAATGTTAAGGAACAGCATGTAATGCAATATTACGACTCTTCTACATGCCAAAACCTTTCCCATGTACCTATTGCTAATTCAAAAAGACAAAAAAATGAAATAAAATGCTTGCTGGAACATGACAATCAGCTGTTGTGAAACACTCCTAGTCTGGCACACCCGCTGTCTGCTAGCACATGCTCTTGCTTTGGATGGGCAGCACTGGGGAACCAACTTGTTTCTTTGTCAAGGTCACTAACAAGACATCTTTATTCATCTCATTCATCCTGCTTAACCTTGCTGAAAGCCAACAGCTTCCTCTCGTTGGAAAAGGAGCTGGGTTTCCTGCATGGCAGCTGGACAGCTGAACCTTGGAGCCTCCCATAATGATAGAGCTCTCAAGGATGTGAACACAAGGCTGCATTCCCACAGCGATTAAATACAAATGAATGACCCTGAAGGCACATCATCCAAATGATGTTTTCCTATCTTTAGAGGAAGATGAAAAATCATAAAGCTGAGTGCTCAGTAAATGGAAGAAACAGTCACAAAAGCACCCCTGCTAAATAGCTGCTGGAGATGAACACTGATGCAAAACAACTGCTGCAAAACTCAGCTTGCTGCTCTCCCATGTCTACAAGAGCACAAAGGCTTTAGGAAGGGGAGAGTCCTGGATGCACAAGGCAGCCCACCCAAAGCAATGCAAAATGCAGTCTTATTTTCCCTTTTCTATTTAAAAGCACAAACAGAAAA
This sequence comes from Tympanuchus pallidicinctus, assembly GCF_026119805.1. Classification (NCBI taxonomy): domain Eukaryota; kingdom Metazoa; phylum Chordata; class Aves; order Galliformes; family Phasianidae; genus Tympanuchus; species Tympanuchus pallidicinctus. The sequence continues at coordinate 5,106,173 of NW_026294722.1, forward strand.
CAGGACTTAAATCTCAGAAAGCAGTTCCAGCAAGAACAGCTGTACATTCCAGCCTTCTCTTTCACCGGTGCTAAACAATGGAGCAGTAGGATTCCTAAGATCATTCTGATCATGTAGTGTGATCTGAACATCAGCCCAGAGAAGTACCCCAGGGACCACCACATCAGGTACTCACAGTTCCAAACAGAGGTACAAACCAGGACCCATTCAGCCCTGCACCTCAAAGCGAGCCCAATGCATCAAAATCTTCACACTCTGCTGAACAGCCTTGCAATCTGAGCATCCAAATAAAAGCACTCACCTGGACGGCACCTGAAAGCACTGTTCTGTTCTTTGTAGGAAAAAACTTTCCTTCTCTCCCTTCCTTTTGCCCAGGACATGAACTTACGGAGAAGATTTCCTTTCTCAGAGTGATTAATGCAGCTTAGCAGAGTTAGTGGCGAACATCTGGTTCACCTGACAGTAATGAATCCCCAAACTGCACCCAAGGACCTGCCTGTACTTGAGAAACCCAGGTTACAGAGGAGGGTGAATTCAAAGAGCAGCGGCTGCTCCAGAGCACTTCTGTGCAGATCAGCCATTTGTTGCAATTACTGGGGCTTCTCTTACAGAATGCCACCCAGGAACACTCACCACTCAGTAAAACTGAGGTGACTTTCACGCCAGATTTTACAACTGAAACACAAAGACTGACAGCAGAATGTGCAAGGAATGCCTGACACAGCAGCCCTGCAAACACAGCAGTGACTGAAATGGAAATTAATACTTCCATCTTTCTGGGGAGAGGCTCGAGACCCAAACTCCTCTCCCCCTGATTTCTTTGGGATGTGTTTGTTCCCTGCCACCCCCAAGAAGCATTTCCTCACCCCTCACTTGCGCAGCTATTTCTGGCTAGGAAATGAGTCCTGACACTGAACAGACTTCATGCTGCAGCCAAAACAAACTGAGAGGGATTTGCAAACTTGCTAGCAAGCCAAAGAACCATAAAGACAGAGCAAAGGTTTGTTTGGCTGGATACAATAGCGAGGAGGCAGGGCAGGAAGCAGAGAACAGGGAAAACAAATGGTTGAGATTTTCTGTAGATGCAAGAGCTGATCAAGGCATATTGAGTGTGAGTGGGAGAAGGCTACAAGGCTGTCTTACACAGCACCTTGATTCCTTCTCCTTGGGCAAGCAAAGAAGCACAGTGCATTTAGTTCTGCTCAGTCCTTCCCTCAGACAATGTCATCCAGGTCCCTGCCTCAGTTTCCCCATCACTACTGACCCAACTGATCTTAGGAAGATTCACATCACTGCTTCCACTCTAACTGCCAGGCTGAAGAGTCCCCCAAGGACAGGCAAAGGACTCAAGCACTCAGTGCAGTGCTCACCCATCCCTCATTCCCCTTTCAGTTAGCCAAGCTTGGCAGAACCCAGCCCTCCACCTTCCTCCCCAGCAGCAATTTGCAGCCTTTCTGTGCAGGGAATAAGCTCCCACCCCAGCCCAAAGCAGAAGGATGCAGTTGCTTCATGCCATACCATGAGCAAACAATTGCATGCTTCCATCCCTGAGCACTCCAGGACTTTTTACTGACATTTTACCTATCACCTGCAAAAGGCCACCTGCTTCTCTCTAACATGGAGTAGGAGTGCTTGGAGAGAGCAGCTCTGGGGCATGAAACAGCTGAGGCCGCCCAGCTCTGCTCCTCACAGCACTGTGTTTGCAAAACAGTGTTTGCCAGCACTGTGCTCCTGGGTGCAACGGCCCCAGCTCTTCACTGAAGGCCACAACGTTGCCCTTGCTTGCTCACTCTTTGCAATTTTAACAGACAGCTCAGTTATTTTACTTTCTCTCTGCATACCTACCCCCCTTTTTTTGGCTATAGAACCCATTTTAACCCTCAGTCACCCTGGATGAGTACAGAATTGAAAATACAAATGCGAATGCACTTGCCCTGCTCACAGCACGGAAAAAGCCACAACTTTGTGTCTCTTGCACTGAGTTATTGAAACAAAGCAATACCCAGCCTTAGATCTGATGCTGCTCCTCCCTGTAAGAAAGTTAAGCTCAATGTTTAAGCCTCATTTGCAATGTGAATTGTGAATGGTGTGAAGGTTTGATGCAGCCCATCCCTGGCACCAGCTCTTTCCCGTTTACTATCAAACAAACAAACAAACCAGATTTAATTTCTGGAGCCAGGAAAGCAACAATTTAGAAAGACAGCGGAGATGGAGCTGACCTTGATGGCGCTATTAAATTCCAACCACCTTGGCCATGGGCTGTGTATTCAATATGCAGTTCTAGTATTTAGCTGGAAATTATCAGTCCTTTATGGTGCAGATAAATAAAGCTGAGGTTGATGTGCCTCACTGAGGCTGGACAACATAATGACACAGAACTAACTTTGGGAATCTGGTGCTAGCAAACATGGGCTCTTTATGTTACTCAAGGATGTATTTTCTAGTTATGTGTTTCATAACAGAACAGAATGGCTCGAGACACAAACAAGCAAACTGCTCAAGAGCTGGAAAAGCCTTCAGGCACACACTTGAGAGCAGTTCTGGTATTGTGACCCCATCCACACAAGGAACACATTCTCAGCCACACCGGTTTTGTTGCACAGCAGGGTGCGTTTCTGCCTTCCTAAGAAGAAAGCTTAGAAGTAGTTTGAGAACCAGGGCCATAAAACAGCAGAAGTGCCCAAAGGTAGCTTTCAAAACAAAAACCCTTTGTGTTGTGTTGCCCTGCTTCAGGCATGTGGCGTCCAAGGGACAACTCTGCAGGGCTGTCCCCATCCCTGCTTCAGGCTCTGGGTTCGGGGCACCTTGGGGAAGTTCTTGCTCAAGGACCAAGCTTTGAAGCCGTGTTAGCGCAGAGCCCAGGCTCAGCCCTACCTCAGCTGCTCTCCGGCGATCATCACCTCCGCTCGGTAGTGCTGCTCCGTCGCTCTCTTCTTCAGCGCTCCGCTCAGAGGCTCCATGCCGGGCTGCGGGCGGTTGCGGGCCGGGGGCACCGCGCAGCCCATGTGGTGCGGGTTAAGGGGAGGTGGGGGGGGGGTTGTGCCCGCGGTGCGGCGGCCGGGATGGATGCGGGGAGGATGCCGGGTCCCGTTCCCCGCCCCTCCGAAGCCGGAGGAGGAGCGTTGCAGCAATCCGGTTTGCCGCTGCCCCGCGGTGCGGCTGGCACGGAGCTCTGCCGGCTGCGCGCTTCGGTTTGCGGCAGGACGGACAAAGCCGAGCAACGGCAGCAGTCCTTTCTTTGAGCTGCACCTTTCCTTTATTTGGTTCCAGATGGAGCATTCCCCAGCATAACTCACACCACGCGCCGAGATCTGGCTCCCAGCCCCTTACCTGGGTTTTTCCTTCTCACCTTCTGGAAAACAGGCTACGAGCAGCTTGGCTCCTTCTTTGTAGCAATCATCATAGGGGTTTGGTGGGAGAGCTGAACCCAGGTCTGAGGCTCTGAGCACAAGAAGGATGCATTGCTGCTGGAGTGGGGCCGGAGGAAGGCACAGGGATGCTCAGAGGGCTGCAGCAGCTCTGCTGTGAAGGCAAGCCAAGAGCTGGGGGTGTTCAGCCAGGAGGAGGCTCCAGGAAGACTTCATTGTGACCTTTCAGTATTCAAAAGGAGCTTAGAAGAAGGAGGAGAGTGACTTTTGACATGGGCAGATAGTGATAAAGCAAGGTGGAATGGCTGAGAAGTCTTTAAGGTCCCTTCCAACCCAACCATTCTGTGATTCTATGAATAGAAGAGCTGGCACTGACCAATCTGGGACTGTACCAAGGCCAAGCTGTTTGTCTGTGTGATGCTCCTGGCTCTGGCCAATACATCTGTCCCAGACACTCATTCCTGCCTCGGCTTCCACAGCCATTTCCATTACCTGAAATTTTTCTCTGTTTATCTTGCAGTGATAGCACCAAGTAAATAAGCAAAGGAACTGGGATGTGGAAGCTATCAGCGCCATCAGTTGCACGTGCAACTTATTTCCATTAGTGAGACCCAGAGTGCAAGCTGCTGGCTGGGGAAGAGGGCAGAACTCAGAAATGCAGAGGAGAGGAGAAAGGGGAAGGAAATTATATCAGCAAAGGGCATTCCAACACATAGCAGCAGTAAATTCTGTCCATCTCCCTTTCCTTAAGGGCCCACCTACCTATTGTTTAAGTAGCAGGATGCTCCGTGCCCACAGCATCTTCATTACCTTTCCTGACCCCTCTCGCAAGAGCAAATCCCTAAGACGTTTCCCTTTTGTCACAGAGACCTATGAAGAGAGATTTCAGATGATGACACCTGGGCTGCCCCCCAACACAACCCTCCATCAGGTTTTCATCACTTCACAGAACGACTTGTCACACTGCACCCATCCTTTGCCCTGAGCAGAATGTGAGCTCTTTGCAGAGGGTCCCAGCAGCAGCAGTGCCCCTATGCCAGCTCTGTGAGCACATTGCCTATTTTAGGAGAGGGCCAGGTTGGAAATTAGGAAGTATTTCTTCTCTGAAAAGCACTGATGCATTGGCACAGCTGCCCAGGGGGTGGTGGTACCGCCATCCCTGGAGGAGTTCCAGAGCCATGGAGATGTGGCATTGAGGGATGTGGTGAGGTGAGGTTGGACTTGGGGATCTTAGAGATCTTTTCCAACCTCAATGATTCTGTGATTCTATGATCTTCACCTCCCCAAGCAGACAGAGAGAAGGCAGAAGAAAATGCTTCTGCACATAGAGGTGGGGGCAGAGCGAGGATGGAAGATCTGACATGGGATGCAGGCGCCTGCAGCTGTGTTCCCCCAGCTCTGTGCTGACCAAGGAGCAGAGCAAGCCCCAGCCACAGCACTGCTGTCCAAGGCAAACAGCAGCATCCAGGGCTGCACCAACAACACTGCTTTTATCCCAGCCCTCTCAGACATCCCCTCTCCCAAGTGTGGGGGAACACAGGCTGCCCTTGTATGCCTTGTGCAGGCTCAACCCACAGCCCAGTGCCACACCGACTGCCAGTGAGCAAATAGCCCAGCCTGAAGGAGCAGCTGCTGCCCATTAGCACAGCAGTTCCAATGTCACACCCTTCTGATTTCACAGCCCCAAGGGTCACCAACTCAGGTGCTGTTAAACCTACTGTGTTGATCCCCACTGACTTGGATTCAGTTTAGCAAAAAGGGGATTCACAGCCAAAAGGTCCAACAGAGGCTGAGAGGTTTGGACACATGTATCACTTTCTAGTGGTGGAACATGAGCCCACTGGTCAACAGTTTCTTATTAGACAGTTATAAATCTAAGCTGGAGATTTCAAGTCATCAAGTGTCCTTTGTTTGGCTCCAGAAAACAAGTGAGGATATGTTAGGGCAAAAGATAGTGCTATTTTTCAATGTAAAGACTGCTAACCCCAAGCAATGAAAGTAAAGTAAGGAAAAGCAGACTGCTTGGCTTCAGAACAGCCACTGGAGGGATCTTTTTGGAGGGATCTTTTGAAATCGCAGCTCAGGGTTCTCCAAAAAGTACAAAGAATTGAATCCTGCCTTGCAAAAAAGAAAACAACCAATACAATCCTACCAATAAGTCACCAAAACCAAGAGAAAGCAATAAAAAGAAACCTAAAATCATCCCACAGTTGCATTGCTTTACGGATCCACAGCCATAATGGAACATCAAACACCGACAGGTGTAACAAACTGATGAATGGTCTCATTAAAAATAAAGACAACAAAGCAAAACAAAACCAAAACCCACACAAATTAAAGCAGAGGACGACAGAAAAACCACTCCTACGCAGCGCCACGTGGAACCTGCATCACCTCCACTTCCCCATTCCTCACCAGCTGCCAGAAGGAACCTTACAACTTCAATAGCCCTTAACTTTCACCCTCCAGCACCAGTGCTGGGTATGAGGATTCAGAGCAGGTCTGACAGGTTTGGCTCTGCTGCTCACCTTTGGGTGAGGCTGTCATTGCTGCGTTAAGCTGGGAACTGCAGAGCACAGTGATAGGGGCACGAACCCACCTGGTCCCTCCTTGGGGTCAGAGGGATGCATGCCACGAAGGCTTAGCACAGCGTGAAAGGTGGGACAGGATGGGAGAGCAGCTAAGCAGACACAGCAGAACCAAACATCACCCTGCACTCAGCTGCTCCCTTACAGCCAGGTTCCTTCTGCAGCCAGGCATGGGGACGCAATTCCCTCTAGAGGAAGGAAGGGGAAGTAAGCATCCCTTCGACCTGCGCTGAGCTATCAGAGCAGCTGAGCCATCAGAGCAGCTGAGCCCATTGCCCTTCTGTGATCCATTCCGCTCTCCATTGCGAGGTCTGTGGCCAACCCAGAGATGCATCACAGCGTGGGCAACAAGTTTAGGTCTCCCCAGTGGTTTTAGGTTCAGACTCTATTCTTGCCTGCACTGCGGAGCCTATGTTGAGTGGCGAAGTTCTGGTGAGGATTAAATTTGCCATTTAAGCGCAGTGCATTGCAGCTGGGTACAGGGAATTGCTGCAGTCAGCAATGGTTTAGCATTAAACGTGGAGGTTGGTGGCCCTGCATGTGGCAGGGGGGTTGGAGGTTCATGATCCTTGAGGTCCCTTCCAACCCTGAACATTCTGTGATTCTGTGAAACCCGTGAGCAGGGTTAAAGGGGCAAATCCTGCAGGAAGGGCAACAAGCTGACATGCAACGAGCACAGGTTGCTGTGAAGTGAATTTCTATTACAGCATTGATCACAACATCCCACATACAGCCCGGCACATTAACTGACATATGTATCAGACTTTCATGGCAGGAGTGTAGAAAATACTGTACACACAAGAGAGTTTGGGTCCACGTAGTCACAACTGAACATTCACTGGAGGTAACTTTAGCAATCCTGCTGTTATTAAGCAGTGGTACTTCAATCAGAAGTGGGCCAATTTTATCTCCACACTCCAGCCTTCCCGTGTTTCCTGGCAGGAGCTGATTTATTTCTTTACCTGCTGCAATGTTCTGCAGCTTCAGCAGGGCTGAGCAGCCCTCCGAGGGAGCATGACTTGGCAGTGCTTAAAGGGAAATACAAGGGGGGGTTGCAAACTGCAAGGAGCTGATAGCACTGCATCCCCCTGCTTGAGCAGCAACCATGCTACTGAGATACGTGGTTTGATCCATCACCCAAACAGAGCACCAGTGACTCACTCAGAGGAGGTGACTTTTCTTCCCCTGCACTGCTGATGGGATGCAGCCTCTTGCAGAATAGCTGGAGCCAAAGCAGACGAGCAATGAGTGCTGGCCTATGTGTGAACCAGTGACTTACAGATGATGGACAAAGGTGCTGCAGTTAGGTTGGATCTTTAGGTTTTACTATGGGACAGCTCTGCTTCACTTCTCCTTATAAAAGACTTTTTGTTTCACCCACCAGCCCCATCCTGCTCAGAGCAAGTACTGATGCTTTTCGTGGCATCCACATGCTTTCAGAACCCCCTGTGCAGCCAGCACATCCCACTACTCACAGCAATCACAGCGGGAAGCTCTGCATCCCACACACACAGAGCACTGCAACAGGAACAGACGCAGCACATCGCTGGGATGGTGACAGTGCAGCCACCCAACCCACTGCCCACTTTTCTGGGGGAAAGCCAATGCAATTCCTCCCACAAGTCAGCAGGATTGGATCCTTCTGCCATTTACATAAAGCTCAGGGCACAAAGCACAGAGACACCCCCATGGCTGGCTGCCTAATGGAGGGGACTGGAATCTGAGTGTGAAGCATCGCCACCAGCTGAAGGATGAGCCAGAGGAACCTGGCAGCTTGGCAAGACAGACTATAAGAACTACCTCTTCTCCTGCAGTGTGTTTCTAAGCAAGCTGTTAAAATAGTGTCTACAGAAGTACGTGCAACCACTCCAATTTGTGTTTTGTAGCTCACTTTAAAGGTGCACACAATGTTGTTATTAACTATTCCTAACACAACAAGTTCTTAAATTGTTCTTTAAAGTGAGACTGTGAAACCCCTACAGGACACAGATGAGGCACCTGTTGTGGTCTCTTACAGCAACACAGGCATCTTCCTTTGTACTTCATCACCCACAGCAGAGAATGTGCAAAACACCGACACCATTACACTGCTGATGTCAGATATTCTGCTCCAAACAGACATACTGGCATTGACACAGTACTTTGCTTGCTTCTTAATTATGAAGTACCCTATTTTGAGTCCATTCTGTGTTGCTAACCACAGTAAAACCAGCTTCATTCAAAAGCCATGCAGTGACACTGATGGAAACCAACGACTTTTCCCAAGGTTTTCAAAAGCAATGGAAGTTTCCTGAAAAAGGGCTTCACACTGCTCTGCTCCATAGCTCTTTGCTTTATTATAATGCTCTTTAAAAGATGACACTGCAGTTCAAGTCCGGTATCACTCTACAGAACAATGAATAGGGTTCACTGAAATTGCCATTCCTGTGAACTTCACATGAAACACGTCAGGAAAATTAAAGATACAGCATTCCAGACTGACCAGGTTTCTGCTGGCCTCAATAATGAAAAATGGCTCTACAATGAGAGATCACCGTGAACCGTTACAATCAAACTCTAATGATGTGCATCATCGTGTTTCTTGATTTCTGTTTAAGTCACTGATTGCTCAATCCATCATTAATAGAATTTAGAATTGCCAAAGTAGAGGGAGAACTGAAATACCTTGGTTGGCTGTCAGCTATTTCCAAAGACCATTGTATCTTTAAGTGTACCCTGGATTAAACAAGAAACGTTTTACCTACACTTAAGTTATTGCACAGATCATCACACTCATAAATACATGATGAACCCATGGAATGTTACATGTCTGCCTGGGAAAACAAAAGAAGCATAACCTTTCAGGTCTCAGCACCAGGAATAGCTGGCCAAGCACTTCTTGAACACACAGTGATTGTTAGGAGGCACCAAAACACAAGTGAAATGTTTGAAAGCGATCCCCAACTCTACGATGAACCTCGCTTTCTGCCTGGGAACGCTCTCTTTGGAAGCAGCACTCAGCCTGAACATCTCAATGCTTCTCTGATTTCATGCTACCTGGTGGAATCCAACTGCTCTGTGTCTTCCAAAGTTAAAGCTGTGCAAAGGAAACTGCTATCCTCCACTGCAATGTCTGGTTGTTCCAGCTGCAATTTCAGCCACCGCTGAAACTCCCCTGGCAGTTTGCTTGCATGACTCAGAACTGTTAATAACTGATGTGGGACTGAAAGGAAAGTGATGTTCACCTATCAAAAAGGTTCATGATCAGGAGTGGGGAAAAAAAAAAAAGAGGAATTGAGGAAAGGAGGGGAATGTTAATGAACATTCCCTCTACACACAATAACTTCAAACAGCACAAGCTTCTGAACCATACGCTCTTAAACAAAGAGTCCAATAAAACTGGAGCCGTGCAACAGAAAGTGTTCTCATTTCATCCTCTCTCCTTTGGAAGACATGACAAAATGCACAGATTCAAACAAGTCCCTAAAAAAATACCAATCTGTCCATCAAACCAAAGCCAGTCAGCACGTGAGATCTGTGGTTGCTGTTCCACTTTCTGCCATGACGTTGGCTTTTAGCTTCTTCCAGTGACACCTTTCTGGGTACCTGTATCAAGAGAGATAATGCTCTGTCGTTGTCACCTGAACTGGAAGAAAAATTAATGCCCCAAAACCTTAGAGGGCTCTGGCCATTTACATTAATGTACAAAATACAATCTCAAAAATGCAGAAGTAAAACCAGAAAAGCAAACAAAAAGTTCATACCAATCATAGCTACAAGAGAGATATAAATAAACCAGTTTTCTCCTAGGCAAAGCACACAGCTGAGAATGTATGCAAACGTCACACCACTGCTGACTGAAAACACTAAAATAAAGCTTATCCCACTACCAGCTATTTCAGGAGCTTGATGAAAAGAAACCACACCAAGTTTGTCCAGAGGAGGCTGATTCAGCTCTGCATCACTCCAGACAGACACCAGCAGTGCAGTGCAGCAGATGCACTTTGCTAACGTTGCTGCAGGATGTCACAAGGACTGATCATCAGTCAGGGACACAGCAGGGGCTCCTTCACATACACTGCAGTGTGTGGCCCTCAAGGATGTGCATCACAGCCACGTACTGCACCACAGACAGGTGACAAGTAGGCAACAGAGGTAAATGAATAAAGAGACAGAGTTCTGCTTGACATGCAACTACGTGATAACAGAAGTATACCTGGAAGAGGAGAAGTAGAACAAAATCCCACAGGCAAGGCTGTAACCATCTGTCAATAGCAGCAACAGCTGCGCTGCAAACCGAGATCTCTCCCGTTCTCACCACCCCCCAAGGGGAAGCAGGCATGGCTCAGCCCAGATCTGGGTGCTGAGCAGCACCACACACTGCGTGAGCTTCGGAGCATTGCCTCAGGAGAAGCAAAGGGGAAAAAGAAAAAAAGAAATGCAACCGTTGCAGGACAGGGCTAGAGAAGGCTGGGGAGATATTTCGTTCGTTAGCTGAAAAGTCATGCTAATAATACTACAGAATCAGGACAAATACCTGTATGGTATTTGCAAAGATTGTAAGCCTTTAATATCTGCTGCATTTGGGAGTGATTTGTAGACCTCTTCCTTTTTCCCCTTTGCTTTTTAGCTGCTGGATATAATTTTTTGACTTATCAATATCACTACAGTCTGGAAAAAGTCCGTGATGAGCTTTTTTCCTCCTTGATGAGGGGGGGGGGGGGAAAAAAAACCAAACACAAAATAAAAACATTTGAGGTAACTTCAGTAGCTTGAGTCAATCAAGACCCAGGTGTTGACCCACTGTTGCTCAAACAATTCATTACTTTTAAAAATAAAAGGCTTTTTGGGTAGGGATTAAGATCTGCAGGGTCCACAGTACAGAACTCCATGCTGCTGCCAAAGCAAACTATGTAATGATGTCATGAATTAAAGTTTGATTGTTTTCAAGCAGTGTACATTTATGATCCACCACCTAAAATACAAACAAAAAGTACAATAATCTGTTAAAAGATCACAGGTCTTTTGTATACATTATGGTTCATGTAATGAGAAGCACCTTTGGGGGTTAAGACTGAGACAGAACTGGACCTTCTATCCCATTCCTTAATGCTGACAAGGAATTCCTGAAGCTTCCAAAATTATATTCCTCTAACAGGATCCAGGAAGAAAACGTGGAGAAGTACATGACAGAGAGATAGAGTTTGACATATTAAAGATTAATTTGGAAAACATCTGCTTAATCTAAGTTTTACTATTAAACATAGACATCTACTCATCCTGGAAGGCGCTCACTGCCAGACTCTCTCCTCGATGTACTCATATTTTCCATGCATTTTTTTCTTACTGGAATCTTTTCTTTTTTTCTTCCTAACTCATTTTGCTGCTTAGTTGCCAAACAGATGTCCAGAAGGCCATAAACAGCAGGAAGACCTCATTTTTGTCAGTATAGATAACGTAGATAGATATAAGGAAAAAAGACAAAAGACAAAACAAAACAGACCCTACAAAATACCCAGAGTGGGAAAAGGGTAAAGGAAGGAGGGCAAGGAAGGAGGATACACAGCATTGCATCACAGCCATGTAGGGGAGCTGCTCCTCCTGCTTGATGGGTTAAGAATTTATAGTGCACAAGGAGCCATTCTGAACATCCCTTGATAGCTCAGGCTGCCCAAATGATGAGTGGGAACAAATAATCATCTACCTCTAGAATCCTGATCCTAAGGGGAGAAAATAACCTGGAAAAAGCTAAAAATCTCACAAAGATTAAAAACAAAGCTCCAATAAAAAGTATCTTACAGACCAGTTTGAATTGCCAGACCTCGTCCTGTCACAGCAATCCATAAGGCATTTCAGCTGGATCTACTCAAGTGCAGCTTGCTCATTGAAAGGCTGCCTTTTTCAAGATACAGCCTGTTCTTTATTTGTGTTAAACATCTCTGGTCATCTCAAATTATATGAAGACTGGATGAATACCTACGAGCTTACACATGCAAGAGTATGGCATTAAAACGTGCTTGTGTCTTTCAAATGGCTCTTAAAGTCAGTGCACCCAGTCTCAATAGTGCAAGGAGAACATATATTTCTCACTATCCATAAAGATGAGAGAATCATCTTCGCATAATAAAAGATTCAGACACTACTTGTTTTTTCTTCCTAAGTTGGGGCAGAAGGAAAACAAATGGAAAAAGCACAAAAAGTAACACATCAGTAAGGTCAACCAAGATACTCCAGATGTGTGTAAAACTTTCTCCTCTCCATGAGCCAGCGTGGTCTCCCTTCCCTAGCTGCACAAAACAGGGTTAACAGTTCTACCAGTCATCCCACTTATCATCAGCTGAAGATGCCTTTTTTGTTGCCTTAGGAGGTTTTTTGGCCTTGGTTTCCCCTCCTGTGTTTTCCCAGTTGGTTTCCCAGTTTTCCCAACTGTCGCTGTTACTGTTCTTGTTGTTGGAGACTGTTCCTGAGCCCCACACGTCCCAGCTATCGGAGCTCTTCTTCTCTGTGGAATTGTCCACATAGGTCCAGCTCTCACTGCTTGGAGATTTATGAGCTTTTGGTGGGTCTGAGTTGCCAAAGGTCTCCCAGAAGCTTTGATCTACAGCACTGTTCTGGTAGCCCTCCCCTCCACTGTTCTGGTAGCTGTCTCCCTCAGCTGGTCTGTTATGGCAAGGTGGGGAAAAAGAGGAAGAGAGAAATAAATTAGTTGTCACAAACACAACAATAAGCAGAAATGACCACAAGGGTAATGCTACCACCCTCTGCTGAAACAAAAACAGAAGGCAAAAGAATTAGATGCATTTCTCAGAGCAGCACTGGTTATTCTCCAAATATACTGCTAACTGTCTACAATACAAAGACATTGATGCATTTGGCATACAAGATGCAGAGCACTACTTTGCTCGCAGACTGAGAACAACTTTACGGGCCCCTGAATTACATTAGAGAAGGGCTAATTTTTCCCCAAAGACAGAATAATTTATTCACTTAAAATATGTATATATATATATATATATATATATGGTACTACTGCACTGCACAGAACACACAGGAAACAAAACAATATGTTTTAAAGAGACAGAACATAATAACAAGAGAAATACCTTTCAGAATGATCATCTGGTTTCCCAGAAAAGAAAGTGGTGACATCTCGCCATCCCTTACTCCCAACTCCCTGAACCTAGGCAGAAAGAACAGACTTCTCACCTGGACTGAGCCAACAGCAAAAGTCACAACACATTCTCCCACTTGTTCAGATACAGATGACATGTCATGAAAAATTGCACTACGCTGATTAATATTAACACTTTTGATGGGCAATTTCTAGTTGCTCTAAAGGAAACACGTTTGACAGCCCCATGCTGCTGGATGATTTGAGGGGTACATGAAGTTCAGCATTTTCATCCACTTAAGTAAGGGCTTTTGAACCATCTGCTAGAATTTCTTGACAAAAATGTTGGGATTATCTCTTATGTGAAATTACACTTAATGACAGCACTACTCTTTGGATGTTTCTTGTGACTAGTATTGATATCTCTAATACTTTATACACTTCTCACTCATTCTCACTAGCATTATTCACGTGAATGGGACAAATGTTGAGTTCTAGAGCAAGTATGACTAAATTACCCCTTTCAGGGTTATTATTTTGAACAGGTATTGGGTTAGAAACACAAATTCTGAAGCAATGCCTACAGAAGCCACTATTCTAAGTCACAGACATGGAGGAGGAACCCCAGAATTCAGATTCCAAGTCGCCAGGCTTTAAGCAGAACAGGCAACACAAAACTTGTGTTATTCAAGTATTCCCAGCACTTTGGGTGCTGAGCTGTTATACAGTGCTTAGCAGACAAACAAACCCTCCTAAGTAACACTGATTCTGCAAGACTTCTGCCCCCAGCAGGCACAGAGAGCACTTACCCCAAAACCAAGCAATGATTGCAAAAGAAGACAAAGAAAAAGGTACACAGTGTTAGTAAGTTCAACCACACAAACATAACGCAAGCTGTCTCCATATTCTCCAGCAGAGGTTTTCCTGGTGTGCTTAGGACACAGGTTGTCTTACAGCCCTACAACGTGCCCTCAGTGAAGCCACTGAAAGGACTGCATCAAAGCTGTAGAGCTCTTTTAGTACCCCAACAAGTACTGACCATTGGAAACTGCGTTTCTATTCACCACAAGTATAGACTAAAGATGTTTTGTGGTCACTCAGAGTGCTGTATAAGAATATGGAGACTGGCTTACTGCTTGGCCTCCTCCAAGAGAAGCAGGCCTCTCCATACCTTGCTGGCCAACTGTGATACCCCCACGGTGACCTCCTCAAAAATTTTCCCCTCTTTCACCTAATGAATCAAAGTATTGGTCGTTAGTCATCAAACAGAGCAATGCTGAAGCCTTAAAACAAGCTTTCTTGTGGTATTAACTAGCAACAAGTAATTAACGAGAACAAAAACCTGATGTGAATCACAGTAATCCTAAATCAAGGCTAACAAGTTTAAGATAAGAACAATAATCCATTAAGATAATAGTAAGTCCATTGATCTCCAGTGGAACAAACCTCAGCCCTTTGAAATATGTTGAAATGTTGTATGGGCATACACAGAACCTGAGGAAAGCAGCATTACACTAACACTGAGCACTAAAAACAAAGACACCCCCCCAACATTTTGCCCTAAAAATAACATCCCTAAGCTCTGTGAAAGAAACTGCAGATGATTTGGGGGAGGACAAAACCCAATTAGCATTTCAAACCACAGAAGAATCCGAGTAAAGAATGCTGAATTAATAAAATTGATGCAAAGGAATTCCTGTTGTTACTAAAATGTACTTTTCAGATTGGAGATTAACCCACATCCCAAAGCAGTGGCATCGCTTCTCTCTGGAAAGCAACACCAGGCTGCTTTATCAAAATCCCTACAGATGGGGGAAAGGCATGGAGGTAAATCGACCACCAAGCTGCCACAAAAGACTTCAACATTTTGGAGCTGATCCAAACAAACACACGAAATGGGGAAGATGTAAAAGCACTGCTTTCTTTTTTTAACCAGAGGAAACAGGAAGGCAACGTTTGATGTGAGGTGAACCAGGGATGCCCTGCCTGCAGCAGGGAGTGCAACTTGATGATCCTTGAAGTCCCTTCCACCCCAGGCCACTCTATGACCCTAAAACTGGCACTGTCAGCTCTCACTAAGCATTCAGGAGGACTGCCTGCCTTGCTTTTTGGTATGGCCACTTCCTACGTTCACCCAGGTGCCTCTGTGTGCTTTCAAAGTGCCATTAGCTGTATGTTTCTGGTCAGTAATAATTGTAAGAAGAAAAACCTTCTTCACACTATGCTTCCACAAAACAGCACAAACAGAACAGCTCAGTGTTATTTTAGACTGAATTTTGCTGATGAATGCATGCAAAATTTGGTACTAACCACCAGAAGTTCCTGCACAAATACCAAGTAAAGGTTGCAAGATATGTATTTTTTTAAATTTCTATTTGATAACCTGTCCCCATTCATGGGTACACACACACACACACACACACACACACACACACACACACACTTTGCTCCAAACTTTACTGTCTCCAGTGAGACAGCAGAGGAACAACAGTGGCTTAAAGATGTTTGGTTGAATGTAAAAAATGCTGACATGCAGAGGAGGGAAAAGACTACCAACTTAACACCCACGGTTATTAGTATTTACAAAAATGATTTCTCTATCCATTTAAGGTGTATTTTTCTCTTAGCCCATGTTCCATTACTGAAACCATGAAATCTATACAAGAATATCTAACAATAAAGACTTTGACAGACTCTTGTGGACATAGAAAAGCATAGCAGGGAGAAATGCATTCAGTAACCCTCCTTTAGTGACCTATTAGCTCTGAGTTATTTGATGCTTCCCCTTCACTACTGAGCCTGTACAAGAAAAAAAAAACCAACCCAACAGAAGGACACACTGACAGCTTGTGAAGTTGTGATAGAAGGATGCAATTGCTCTCTGAGTCATTGTGATCACATTCTGTAAGGAATTTACTAGTTCCAAAGTTACCTTTTCCTGTGCAGGTTTGAGAACATTTTCATTTAATGTCTGACCTAACTCTGATGCCTATTTAAAAGCAAAACAAAAACAAAGTCAGTCATGTTTTCCTTCAAACAAAAACAACAACAACAACACAGCCAACATTTTCGGCAGACTGGTTTCTCAGCAGTGTCTCCAAAAATACATGAAGCCTTAAGCTTTGATTTGTACAAGCAGAATGAGCTGAAAGCACACACAGTACAGTGCTGAGGAAAACCAAGATCACAGGCGTGTGGCAGAGGGTTGCTGGGGCTGCCCAGAGCCAAAGCAAAACCTGACCTCACAGCAGGAGCAGAAGCAATGGATGGACCACCCTTAGGACAGGCCCTCTGCTGAGCTCTCAGCTGAGAATTTGGAAAAAAACAACATTCACTCTATTTTTTTTTCCTGTTCTCCCCCAGTGACATCACATGTAGGATTACATCTGTTCTGCTCATTTTTCACCAATTCTTCTGCCTCGCAGTGCTGCTGGTGCTGTCTGTTGATAACAAGCCAATGGTTTCTAAGCCATACACAGGAGGCAACATTGTGACAGAAGACTTATACCATCTCTTTTCAGGCTGCAGGTAGGCAAGGAGAGGAAACAACACACTTCAGAACTTCTCTTACAGCCCAGAACAAGATCCATCCTTGCATAGGGCACCTTACAAAACTGCATGTGAGCCTGCAGCACAAGTCACGAAATGACAATTCTGACCAAGACATCAAGGTTTGCAAATGCTTCACACTGTCTGCACTGGAAGTGAAGCTAAGGAAGTGCTCAAATAAAAAACAGAGGGGATCAAATAGGATTCTTCAAATATGACAGATCCCTGCGAGTATGGCACAAGAGCAGCCTGTCATACTGATGGATGTTACCTAACAGAAGGCATAACAGACCAACAGTTCAGTCATGCTAAGTGAAGCTATTGTTTGTATCAGCATGAATTCTGATGTAAACCCACATTCTCAATCACACAATTTTATAAATACAGAAAAATGAGATTTGGGTATGTTTCCTTTGAAATCACTATCTTTGCTACTGTTGATTTTGGATAGCACCATTACTAACACTACATCAGTGTGTTTATTAAAGAGCCTGCCTTCAAACAGCACCCCAGGGTAGTTCCTTGAATACTGCATTCCTGGATCAGACATGCAAAAAGGAAATCCTGAAATTGGTGCTTATGGGGAGCATGGAAAGAAGCACAGAATGTTTTCTGAGCATAGAGAGCCTGGATATCTCTATCCATTTTAACCTGTTTTAGGTAGGTTTGAAGGAATGTTACCATACGAAACACACAACACTATTCTGAACAGATTTGACTGAAGGCACAAAAGAAAAAAAAAGAAGAAAAAAAAAAAAAGACAGCTGAAGAGCAAATGCACATATTCAGCACGAACAGTGACAAGGAGTCCATGCACAAGAACATATGTGAGGGTGTTACCGGCTCTGGCTGCTGCTTGTAGCCCCAAAACTTTACCCAGACAGCAAAAGAGAAAGAGCAAGGAAGGCAGAAGAAGCAGCTTTTAGCAAAAATTTGGAAGCACTCTTTCAGGCAAGTTATGAAGTTACGTAGCACCAACCTCCACCAACCTCACATCTACTGACAAGACTGACAGTGCATACGTTTGGTCAAAGGGCATCAAATGCACTTTTAATGAATCTACCAGTAAGACTTATGTCTGTTCTACAGAGGAATAGAGCACGTTTTGGGAAGCAAATGTAAGCTTCAATAACACAGCTTAGGCTGTAAGGAGCCCCACTGCTGAGGTCCTTGTCAGTAGATGCGATGAGTTTGTACACTCTGCATTTTATTTACACGTGTTATAAAGGAAGAACAGTTTTCTGAAAGGCAAACTGCTGGCTGAAGTGAAAAAGGAAGACCTGCCAGACACTGCATTATTATTTTTTTTTTTTAGGTAAGCCAAACAGTAAATATTTCAAAGCTTCTAGGTATGAAGTTGGGCTGCTCTCACAGGACGTTTTTGTTCATTGTGAAAAATCACACACAAGCTTGTCTTGCTATGTGGAGCACTGCCATCCTACTGCACACGTCTCCTGCTCAAACACCTGCAGTTTCACATGTGTATGGCACAAGAGCAGCCCAGCCACGTGCCAGGCTAGTGCTGTGCATACAGGCAGTCACTGCTCCAAGTCAAATACCTTATATAAGGCTTATATTACACCTGCAAGTCACTCAGAATGCTGGCACTTTTAAGAAGCCCCTCCTTTTACAGGTTTTTCTGTTCAAATTTAATTCTATTCTATGCAAATAGATCTTGCTTACATCACAGCTTTGCATAACTCAGGTCCAGCTGTCTCTGTTCTAACCATAGCATGAATGAGAAAATATTTCTGGAATTTCCATCATTTTAAGTCAAATCAAATGAACTTAACAACAATATTAAGCAGTTCACATTTGCAATATCTTAATAAGGTTTATGAATGGGTTGCTTCACATTAGATCACCTACAAAAGAAAACTACTTTAAGACAGACAAACTTCACACAAATAAAATAGGAGTGTTTTCTGTCCACAGTCAAATTGAAGGATTACATTCTGCTGCCTTTTGAATGCACCTGACAGTTACATGTACAGCAGATTACCATGGTCTGCTCTCTGTTTAATTTGATCACATTAACTGAGTGCAATTCCCATGGAAATAAGAGCTAGAACCTAGGAATTACTGTGCACTACGAAGATAAACACACAAGCCTGAATCAATTGGTAAGACAAATGCATGACAATAACTGACTTTTAAACGTCAGTCAGATCAAGCTTAATCTATGATCACCTTTTGACTTGCTTGAGATCCAAACCTGGTAGCCTGCAAAAAGAAGTAAGTTCAAATTTAAAAATCAAAGGTTTTATTTCCAGCAAACATATACATCTGAAATGCTGAGAGATCCCTGCCAAAACAAATGGAAAATTTAGAATTGAATTTACAAGAAATGACTGCTCAGGAACATGAGAGATACAGCAGATAGGAACATTCTCTGCCAATATTTCACACACCGTAGGCAAAGAGATGCAACAAATGGGATTTAGTCTGTCTTGGTAATGCTTTTAGAGACAGATCCCTATTAGAAGCCAGATCATGATGACAGAACCACTTCTAGTTCACAAGAATTACACTGAAATACACTGTGCTTACTTACACCCTCCTTAGCAGCTGAGGCAATCTTGCTTGCTCCAGTTGTAAAACTGCTCCACCCCTTTAAAAGAAAGCAAGAATGCACCAAGTTATTTGAATGCCAGTAACAGATGACAACCAAGTGTTCACTATTACATGCCTAATTAAGTCAAACTGTGCTCCAGCCTGTCCCATGGACATCAGAATCACCCACTAGTGACAGAAAAAATGGCAGTCTACCACTCAACTGTAAAATAGCAGTGAATCTCCATTACCTGTGGCAAAATGCTTCAGTGTGCAGAAATGTGAGTTTCAGCTGTAACTCTGTTAGAAATGGCTGTGTGAAAATAAGCATTCTAAGAAACCAGCTAATGAAAGTGCAGAAGGAGAATGATTCTAATCATATTTTTTTTAAAATAAATCCCACCAAAGTACAGATGTTTTGTTTAAAGAGTGGATATTGAGGTAACACATTACATTTTAGGCTTCCTCACTGGGTTGAATACATATAAATGCTTGAAAATCCCACTGTAATACGCATTCATGGTCAGAAGAGGGCATTTTAGTTGTGTTTCAATGACGTCATGTATTCCAATAACAGCTGACAGCCACTTGGACAACACAGTGCCACCTCTTTTTTGCTGTCTAAGCACCTCTGCAATGTATTATAGATGTGGTTCCTAACTTTCACTCTCTAGCCTACAGTCTACAACTTAACTAGAAATACAGCTTCCGAGCACATTAACACAAGAGATTTCTATGTCCAAATCACATGACGACGCTCTACAGAAGACCACTGACCACTAACCCTGGTCAAAACCTTACTACGTCTTGTCATGGTTTTGTGACTTTTGGTTTTTCGGTATTCCACATCATAACATCATGTGGGGCTCCAAAGTGACTCCAAATGCCAAATTTTGCCCTGCCCAGCTACTTTGCAGCATATGACAGCTGCTGACTTTACTCCACGTTTCCTTCCAGTGATCCAACTTTCATCATCTCTGCTTTACTCACAACAATGTACAGCCATATGCTGTTATGTTCTCATATATCCTCATTTCCTTATCTCTAAGAACTGATCTCAGATATGATGCTTCACTTTCCAAGCCCTCCAATATTTTTCTTGCACTGGGAGCTGAACTGCTCTACATCTCCTTGTATCGACTTGCAGCCTTTAGTTTCCCTTGTCCATCTGCACTGCAATAACAGAGTTTGAAACAGAAGGAAATACTACTGCAGATCAAAGAAGTCTTTAAGTATTTTCTTACAGAGTACAGTGAAGACATGGCATTATTCAGGAAGTCATCCTCTTTTTTTGGAGGGGTTACTGTATTTCCAAACCCTACGTAGCGATTCTCTTGGCCACTACAATAAGAAAAGGGATAAACAGGATCTGTATTAGCAGACTGAAATAAAACAAATCACTAATCAAAAATATAAAGCATAGGAGAATAATCATTTTGCAGACTTTAAAACACACTTGCAAGAAAAAGCCTGGTAGTGCTGACAGTATTACCAAAACACACCCAAATGCACCCAAAATGCACCCAAAATACAAACCCACCCTCTTAACAGAAACTTAACACCAAAAAGGATCCACTGGTGAATCCTTGCTAATTAAGGCATCTCTTATGCAAGATAATGCCTACTTAATGATTCTCCAACAGATCACTCATACCAGACACTTAAGCAAACCATTACGAAGCAATATAAGAAAACAGGAGGAAGAAAGGAGAATAATAGAATTACCTTTATAAATTCCTCCAGACTAAAACACATTAGGATACTACATACACTAAGAATCACCTAATTTGGAGCCTACCACCGTAACATTTGGATGTAACTGTTCATTAGTATGGCCCAGTGAATCAGCATCACGACTGCACAGCTGTAGTGTAACATCCTGACTGCCAGGCGACAAATACATAGTTAATAAATATTGCATTACCCTTGGTAGGAGTTGACATCATCATTTAACCAGTCTTCAAAAGCCTTGTCAGAAGAGGCAGCTGCGTTCTGAGAAGGTCCAGCAGAACTACTTCAACAAAAGATTTAAACAATGAAGCCATCCATAGCAAAAACCACTAGTTCAGCAATGCATTTGTTTGTGTACCATCACAAATCAGGTGTGAAATTGATTATTTCTTTGGTCTAGCACACAGGGAACTTTAATGTAACCACTAAAAGCCAATTTACAATTACTTTTTCAGTTAACTTGACTCCTTATTGCAAAAAAATAACAAACATATAGGCAAAGGCAGAAAAAAACTGCTATCTAGCTTTGATGCTCATTAGTAGTTAGAGCCATAAGGAAAAGCCTGTTTCTTTTTCTCTGGCACTCAATTGTGAACTGGAGCTGAACTGTAGTTAAGGTAAAGCAGTGACACACAATGCATGACTGCTACAATGAATCTCAGGTGCACTGCAAGTCAAGACAGACACAGGGCGTCTCATTCTCCCCTCCTTCTCAACTGTCTTGGGTGCAATTCTTTAAGGTACAGTTGGAGGTGGGGAAAGGAGTTACAAGAATAGAAATTCTGCCTCCTCATATTCATAAACTTCAGCAAAATAAACATTTGTTCAGACAACACCATCAACAGAATAAAAGCAGCAGGCACTCAAACATCAGCAACAGCAGATTCAAAAGCTATACTGACAATAAATGACAACAGTGCATACCGATGGGTGGAAGAGAGAGACGTTTTAGGTTGAGGTGGTGTCCAGTTCCTGGCAGGAGAAGTTTCAAGGGACCACTCCTTGCCCTCAGCTACTGTAGCAACCTAAACGGGTAGGAAAACAATCAGAATTCCAGCTACAACTTTTCATGCTAGATAGGCACTGGTCCTATAAAGCAAGGACAAGTTGGCTTTCCAGCTGGACACGCACAACAGAACTTACCTGATCTCTAAAAAGAGCTGCAGCTTTGCTGTTGTACTTCTCTTGCATTGACCAGCAGGGATCATAGTCATCCTGAGACTCCAAAAACTCTCGAAATTTGCTGTTACCTCCAGCCTTCATTTTCTCCAGCTCAATATCTTTCCATTTGTCCATAGTTACAGAACGCACAAAACTGAAAATCAGGTTAAAAAATAATATAAAATCAATGCTTGCTTTAACTTCCTGATACATCAGCAGGGATAAAAAAAAAAAGGATGGGGGTATAGAAATGTTAATAAATACTCTCAAAGCACGGAAAGAAAGAGTGTCTTAAGAAGGTGGTCAAATCCTCATTGA
Organism: Tympanuchus pallidicinctus; assembly: GCF_026119805.1. Classification (NCBI taxonomy): domain Eukaryota; kingdom Metazoa; phylum Chordata; class Aves; order Galliformes; family Phasianidae; genus Tympanuchus; species Tympanuchus pallidicinctus. Next base: position 5,128,531 of record NW_026294722.1, read on the forward strand.
AATAAACAAAAGATAAAGCACTGGCACTTAAAAAATGCTGTCAAGAGAAGGAAAGTGGCAAAAAAGCAGCTTTCTCCAACGAGCCAGGAAACACAACATGCTGTATAGAAGAAAATTTCACTTGGAAGTTTTCCTTTCCCAACTACTTTCAATGATACATGTGAGTGCCCTGCAAAGCACCTCCTGCCCCTGCTTCATGTTTCTGCTCATAATGACCACCAGGTATGACATCTCAACTGCCTAACACAGCCTGTGCTAACACCTACCATGACCTCATCCCAGAGCATTCATGACTGCAATGAACACGCCAGCTCTGCCTTGGGCCATAAATCCTTGCTACTGTTTATTAAACTATATTAAAAAAAAGAAAGTTAAGGTCACAGCCTCCATTTGGAGACACTGCTTTCTGGACCTGGGCACAATGTATCTGCACCAATGCATCACAGATTCCAGCTAATGTCAAAGAAAGCAAAGAGAACAAAGCTCACTTTGGAGAGGAGCATAAAGCAGAAGTGCTGAAACTGAGATACCCTACACCCCTCCACCATCATCCTTTCTGTTCACAGCCATAACACCTCCCAAGGAAACCCAACTGAGTGCAGTGTTTGCATGCAGGGCTGACCTGAGGTGGACCCCCAGGCCTCGGTGCTTTCCTGAGCACTCCAGACAGATCCAGATTCCATAAGTCACACTCACCCACTGGGGGTTAAACGCACCGCATTCAAAGCAGACCTGCAAGAGAGAAAGCAATCACCTCTAACTCATAACCAGGTTTCACCCACGTGGAAGTCCCCAAACCACAGCTCAAATAGTTGGGCCATGAAACTGTGTTGTGAGGGAATTAAGTTCAGCAGGGAAAGTTCTTTGTGCTGGAACCACCACCCCAAGAGCATCAGCTTCCCTTAAATGTTTATTTATGCTGAATGGAAAGCATTCACCTACCCGAGTTGTATTATAAAACGACCACGTACCAAACACCAGTAGAGAAAGACATAAACAAAAATGAAGCTGACTGTGGCATTTAAGGCAGCATTCTATCAAGCTGTTTGAAATAGACAGTTTTAATTAAGTTATACCAAAGACATTGCTTGCTTGGACTCTAGGGTTTATAGCACTTAAAGCCCCTGAAAGCCTTCTGCCAAACACACAGCCACGTGTTACAATACATGTTTGAATAAATGTTACTAGAAGTAATGTGAATACAAGAGATCCATATTTCTCTGCTACCATCAGTTAGACATACAGGTGCTACAAATAGGTTAGCTTGCACAGGCAGCAGCTGTATGTGGAGCAGATAGAAAGACAATTCAGCTCTGGGAATCAACAGCAGAATAAGAGTTTTCTCACATTGTTCTCATCTTGTGCTCTGACTTCCTTGAGAACTTTCCTCGTTCTTGGACTTGCCATGATTCTACAAAAGAATAAAAAGAAAAACCAACAAGATCTGAGTCATACTACAGAGCTGGATACTGATGTGATGCTCAGTACCACAAATGCATAACCTCCATGATAAAAAGCTAACAAACAACACCACGGAATCAACAGGGCATAAAGAAGACAGAAGAAGTATCCACGACTCTGCCTTTCCATTCACTTCGTACAGTGTGGGGAGTTTTAGTCATCCTACCTCATCTGTTGGAAAGCTGTAATTCAGCCACAGCTGAGCAGGCAAGGGAAGAGAAACAGAACTCCTCCTATGGCCACATCCTGCCAACCTGACACCCACTGGTGCCACCCGCTGCCCCTTCCAAAAGCACTACATGGTTCCATGGGGCCTTACACACAGAAATGCACCAAACAAAGCACAAAACGACACAGACTCTGACAGTGAGGAGGCGCTGAACGCTGCTAAAAGAGCACTTGATGGGAAGACACAAAAAAGATCCTCGTTTTACCAGAAGTACTGAGTTTCCTGATCAATTAAGTTCTGAGAAAATAACGCGATTATTGGACCCTTTTGCCCAAAAAAAGAATTTGAATTCCAGTGCAGACCAAATCACCTCACTCTGTTTTTCATGGCACGTGAAATGCAGCTGCAGGGAGCAATTTCAAGCTACAGATACAATTCACACGAAGAAAGAGGAGTGACTCACTCACAGTATATAGCCTGGAAAAACCAAAGGACACAAAATGCTCATGACTGGAAAACTAAATATCAAAAGCATAAGATCCCACCAGTAAGAAAACTGACATTAAATCTGTATGAATGAGGGAATGTCAATTTATTGCTTCCCTGTGAATTCCAGCCACAGCAGTGCAACAGAAAAGTGCAAATGCAATTACACACATCACCAGCTAAGACAACAGGGCTCAGAAGGAAATAAACCCAAAATACTATCTATTTGTTACATAAGCAGAGGTTATCTGTGGCAGAACTCACTAGCTTTATGAAAAGCATTGATTCCTCTGTTAACATTTTGACAAGCACTTAATTCTGTGTAATTTAAGGGACAGTATATGAACCAGGCACCTTTTGTAGACCAAGCCAATGTCTGTACCACTCAAGTGATCACAGACTGCACAAGTTTCAAACCTTTGCCTCCCAGCTGACAGAGGATAGGATAAGGGGGAATGGTTTTAAACTGAGACACGGGAGGTTTAGGTTAGATATTAGGAGGAAGTTTTTCATACAGAGGGAGTTGAGGCACTGGAACAGGTTGCCCAAGGAGGCTGTGGATGCCCCCTTCCTGGAGGGGCTCAAGGCCAGGCTGGATGTGGCTCTGGGCAGCCTGGGCTGCTGGTTGGTGACCTGCACATAGCAGGGGCTTGGAACTGGATGAGCACTGTGCTACTTTTCAACTCAGGCCGTTCTATGATTCTGTTCGTCGCTGCTTTTTTGTACAAAATCCTTTATCAAAAGACCTTTGGCCGACTGCAGATTGAACATACGTCCATGCTGGAGACACGAGCTTCCCCCATGAAAACCATCCACAAAAGGAGTCCAGTACAGCTTCCCACCTTTCAAAAGTCAATCTCCAAGCTTTGTCAGAACAGGAATCACCTTCAGAACTGCCAAGCCTGCTTCCAGTTATATTCACCACAAACGGTAAGGGATCTCATTATCACAGGTTTCTTGAGCCACAGAAGCTGGCTGGGCACAAAGCCCCTCTGCAGCTTATTTCCAAGGAAGGACTGAGCTACATACCTGAAATGAATATTATTGTCATCTAATGCAGCAAACAAAGCGTACAGCTTAGGAATGTTTCCACTGATGGGTATAAATACCTTGGACTAGAGGTTGCAAGGTGGAAACATGCAGTTGCAGGCAGCTCAGCCTCGCATACTTATTTCCCAGCCAAACAGTTTGCTTCCAAAGCAATAATCACACAATGCACAACCTGGATTTCTATGCTAAGAATCTCCAGCGTGCTAAAAAGTCGGTGTGAGCTGTAACAGGACCCTGTGGCATCGCTGAGGTTGAACGAGAGCTTCCGGATCCCCAACCCAGCACCACACCCAGTAGCCACATCCCTGAGCGCCACATCTCCACGTCGGACACCTCCACAGACGGTGACCCCGTACACAGGGCAGCCGCACCACGCATCATTTGGAGATGCCGCCTAACGCCCAACCTGGCACAGCCCGACCCCCCGCCCGGCTCCAGCCTCCTGGCACAGACACCTCGCAGGCCGTGCCGGCTGATAAACGATGCCCACGGAGCAGCCGCCAAGGCGCAGCTCCAGCCTGCAGGGCTGCTCACCGAGCACCGCGCGGGGGACGCGGGGCGGACGGTTCCTCCACCGAGAGCCGCGAGCTGCACCGCGCGGATCCGAGGCGAGTCCGGGAGAACCGCTTCAGAACATGGCCAGCTTCCAGCCACCTCTGGGAAAGAAAAGCAGAGACAGATAGAGCAGAAGGGCTAAACGGCGCCCGGCCGGGCCCGGAAAGGAAAGAACGGAGCCGCACGTACCGGCACAGCACTGACGCGGCGGCCGCTCCGGTCCCGCCCGGCGCCTCACGGCGCAGCCGCCGCTCACGGCACGGACGGCGACGTTGCAGCGCCGCGAGGAATTGTGGGCGCCGGGTTAACCCGTTGTGTGCCGGGCGGGGGGAGGCGGTGAGACGTGGCGGGGTGAGCGGCGGCTGCGGGGGGAACCTGCGGCGGTGGGCAGTGAGATAGGAGGCAGCGTCCGACGCGGGTGGGAATGGTGACGTGGGGAAGCGGGGGGGGCGAAATGGCAAAAGAGATGTTGGAAGAAATATTGGAAAACTTTTTTTTTTTTTTTCTATTTTCCTCCCCTTTTTTCCCCCTTTTTTCTTTAGTTTTTTTTTTTCTTCTTCTTCTTTTTTCCTTTTTTATTTCTTTTTTTTTTCTTTTTTTTTCTTATTCTTTTTTATCTTCTTTTTTCTTTTACTTTTTTCTTTTTTTTTTCCCCTTTTCCTTTTCTCCTTTTCCCTTTCTTTTTTTTCCCTTTCTCTTTTCTCTTTTTCCTTTTTCTTCTCCCTTCTCCCTTCTTCCTTTCTTTTTTTACTTTTCTTTTTACTTTTTTTTTTTTTCTTCCTGTTTTCTATGTTGTATGAAGGTTGAATCTCTTTTGAATTAAAAACACTCATCAGAACCGCTGCTTTTCAAGACACGCTATTGTCCTATAATCCTGCTTTGGGTCAAGGAGATATTTTAAAATGTTGCATCATTTTTAATAAGGGGAATCATAGAATCACGAGGTTGGAAACGACCTATAAGATCATCCAGTCCAACCGTCTCCTCATCACCATTGCCATTTGTGCCAACTAACCAGACTCCAGCCCAGCCCAGCATGCAGGCTCCATTTGGTGCCATCTGAATCCCCGTGCTTGGTGATGGCCTCGTGCTGCACCAGGTGATCAGATTAGATATTAGGAAACATCTCCAAAAGAGCAGTGATGCAGTGGCACAGCTGCCCAGGGGGAGGTGAGGTCACCATCCCTGAAGGTGTTCAGAATCACGGAGATGGGGCACTGAGGGATGGGGGCAGTGGGCACAGTGGGGTTGGACGTGGGGATCTTTCCAACCTCAGTGATTCTGTGGGCACTAGATGGCAATTTCCATACCTTGCCACCCGGCAATGCCCTAAAGGTGATGAGAAATCAAGTATGAATAAGAGAAGGTGGAAGTGCTTTGTGATGGTTGCAGACAAGTGCCTGGAGAGCGCACTGATAATAATCACTAATTTATTTTTAATCAACAGCCGTAGACAGGCCGGAGCAAAGCTTTAACATTTACATATGAATCCCACGGAGACAATATGCTGCTGGTTTTCAGTATAACTCCTATCTGGCCTCCCTGCTTAATAAGTAGGCTGTTATCTTACCATCGGTGCAGGAGAGATTAACAAGAGCCGTTTTCATTAACATTAACGGCAGCTACACATAAGGCCCCTGCATCAACAAGAAGATAACGGGCCATCGATGTGTGCGCATTCGAAGGAGAGAGGAGGGGGGTGTGAAACATAAAGAAAATTCTACTTAGATAATTTGCTCTTCCAGTTAAGGACAAAGTGGTCTCTTCTGATAAGCACTGTTATTTTCTGGTAAACACGAACCAGTGGACAATGAGGTTCCCATCATGCACACACTGTATTAAAAGATCTAATGAGGATTGTAATCTCGGTTCTTCTGTCGAAGTGATAGAACCGGTGGCTTTGGGCTCGCATCCCACATTCGGTACTTGTGCTCGCAGCCTCAGGGGAGCAGTGTTGGGCAACGTTTTCCATCCATAACGATGCTGCGCTGAGTTCCTGATGGCTGCTGCTTGCTTCGTATCCCAAACACACACTTTCGTCTTCCTGGGCCCAAAACTGCTGCTACCAACCAAGAGCGAGCAGTGCTGCTGTGTTCACACTGCGAGTTGCCCTGAGCCAGCATCATCGTTAACCTGTTGGTGTGTGCTGAGATGGAAGGGGCAAAGGCTGCAGGATAGGGCTGGTTTTCAGCAGGAATGAAAGGAAGCTGCAGGCATCTGCCTTCCTTTGCAAGCACATAAGTGCATGCCATTCCCTGGCAAATCCAGTTTGCTCTGTTCCCAGAATTTGGGCTGGCTGCATAGCTCTCTTCCCATCTCTGCAATCTGTGGCAAATACCTATTATAAGATAATATAGAATGCCATACTAATAATATTTACAAAGGCATCCTTCACCGTATTCCCAGCTCATCCCTTTCTCTAGTTATGAATTGGTTCTATCATGAAATTCCTCATGTTTTTTGCACAGTTGCCATTGCTGTAATTGTTACGTCCTGAGTCACCCACATACGAAATGCAGCAAGGAACAAATTATAGGATAACATAAGAAAACAGAAGGCAAGGATGGTCTCTTCCATGCCGAGGTTTTTCAGATAGAATTAATTTTACTTGGCTACAAAACGTAGTATCCGTAGCATCTCTAAGTTGACTTGTTCAGTGACACCCCTGTTGGATCAGTACAGTGCTCAGTACTGGCAGCATTTGGCAGGGTTAGGAAACCATATCTGTCTGGGTTACTTTTTTAAAGGGATGAGTTTGAGAAGCTTGTGTGACTTTAGGGGGTGTCTTGTTTTTATAGGTCCTGGTAGGAGCTTGTTCCCACTCACACATTGAGATAAGTAAGTCTTCTCCAACTTGGTGGTTTCTCTGATTCTAAGGAATATTTCCTGCCATGGGATGGAACATCAGTTCTTCTCAAACATTGATTTTGTATTATTATCATTATTTACTGCCTTTTAAAATTATTTAATATCAAACAACATTTACATGTTATTAATTATAGCATTCAGAATTATTGCTATTCATTGCACTTGGCAGCCAAAACACAGCAGCCTCACCAAGCAACAATGGCTATTGCTACTGGCTGTGGAAATGCAGCTTGGAGTGCATGGAGCTTGGAGTGCATGGAGCTAAGAGTGCATGTTGGTGTGTGTGTTTGCACCATCAGTATGGCACTGAGGCATCCTTGGTGTTCCTGCAGTGACACTTCATAGCTGGAGCCAAAGGAAAGCTGCAGCAGCAACTTGTGTTTGGAAAGCCTCACTAGACCTTCTGCCTACACACATTTCTAGGTCTTTCTTAGGTGTTAGTTGCTGGTGCTGGAACAAGTATAGCTGACACAGGGCAGGAAAGCAGCTCTGTCCCATGTACATGTGTTTAATTGGCTAGGGAAAGTTTGCCACTGATTCCTAAGCAGACAAGGGAAGCTGCTTGTCTACAAGAGAGCTCCCACATGGCTGCCCCAAATCAGGGCCTGCTCTCACCCTTCTGGCTCTTCTTTGTGTCCTATCATTTGAGAAATGCAACTGTTGCATGGCAGCCTCGGGCGATCACTTGGTGTCAATACCCGTGGATTTTAGCAGCTGCATTGAGTTACTTCTTGGTCACACCGCCTCATGAAATTGCAGCTGGAAATGTGGCTGCAATCATGCCAAGGACTCAGATTGCAGGGCAGCGATGTCAGCTGCCACAGCTTGCTTCTCCAATGGGAATTAACCCTTTGGGCACTCCCTCCTCTCTGCTTCAGGCCATTCCTTTGGGAATGTGGGTGTGCAATCCCAAGGAGGAAAAATGCATCTCAGTGTGATACCAGTCGTGTTTCCTTCATGCAAGCCCTTGCTGTGAAGAAAGGATGTGCATGGGGTGGGTGTGGGCAAAGCGCTGACCTCGCTGTGTGCTCTGAATCCTCCTTCCACCTCTGCCATCCTCCACTTCTTCTTCAAACAGTGATGGAAATGCGCTGTGTGGCTCAGCAAGGTAATGTTAGGGAATTACAGATGCAAAATGAGGTGTTGAAATGCCATAGAAGCTGATTAGAAGCTGTCCCCTCCCAGCAGCAAAGGTTTCACGGGGATCAGAAAGAAAACAACAGAATTCACACACCAGTTGTGATAAAACTTACAGATCACCCTTGGCTGTTGGGAACCTATTTTGAAGCATGGAAGTCATTGGGATTGTTTCCTTTCTAATGAGGACGATTTTTAAAACACTGTGCTTTGCTGTCACAGGTCTGTCTCATTTTCTACAAAGCATTTGCCACCACTCTTAAGCTTTCTTCTCCTTTGGTAGCATTGGCTGCAGCTGGCCTCCATCCCAGAGCAGCTCCCTGGACATTATCCCAGGTAATGAGAGCTTTAAGACATTACAAGTTTAAAAGTAGAAGATCAAAAGTCTTTGCCCTTTATTACATAATCTCTCTCCCTTTCTAGCTAGCTCAGTTATCCTTTCCTATGTAAAACAGTCTTCTGTGGAACAACACAAAGCCCAGTTTCTGGAGTGGTGGCACGTCTGGTCACCATGAGTGAGATGCTGTCACAGCATCCAACATATTCCCCAGGATTGGCCCTCATCCATTCATTCTGAATGTCCACAGTGTCCTGGAGCAGCTCGCCCAATTCTTACATAAGGGCTCCCAACCTATCATGCTGAACACGTTCCTCTGTCAAACTGTGATGTGCACAATGGAAAGGAGCCATCAATCAGAGGACTGGCAGTGAGCTTTACTTCCAATGTGTGACAGAAGAATAGGATGTGACGTGCCACCTTGGAAAGGCTGTCCTGAGCAGGGGAGCACACAACACAGGGACAGGCATGTGCTGCCTTTGGATGTGGCACCGTGGCTAGGGGTCTCTGGAACAGCGTTTGTAGCTGAGGATCATTCCCTGTGGCTTTCAAGCAGCCCTTTGTGGTGGCCCATAGCACATCACTGGTGGCACAGTGCACATTGGTGTTGACATTGTGTTTGGCAGCCTCTGGACTGCTCCATCCAATGACGCCTCGTTAATCCACTTGCTAATTCAATATACTACCTAATGAAGATCCATTATTATTATTATTTGGTCTTAGGTCCAAATTCAGCTCAGTTAATATTTATTCACATTGAAATAAGGAATTTTCCAGGAGTCCACAGGATGCTTTTTAACTGGCTTGCAAAGAGTAACCCAAAGCCCAGCCCTGCTGTCGGGGTGCTCAGGCTGCGTGCATCTCCTCTGCTGTCCATAGACAGAAGATGCTGAAGAGCATGGCACTGGAGCAAGCATCCAAACACTGGCATGGGAACAGCTGCACTAAAGCCAGCGAGGCCACTTGGATATTTAAGGACAAATGCTTCTGTGTGAGGGCTCCATGCCATGCCAAGAAATCATGTAAGTTAAGATTACACCACCAGGCTGTAGGAGTTTTAAGTCTCTCTTTGTGATACAGTTGCATTATAACGTGTTTACCCTTCTAAACAGGCAAAAAAGATTTGTGTGTTCTCCTTCAGATGCATGCAGGGCTCAGCCAGCACAGAGCAGCCTTTTCCCTGGCTTATCAAGAAAAAAGTGCAAGGGGAAAACTCCTGTTTGTGTCCAATGCAATTCCAGCAGTGACACCTTTTGCTGTTTCTCACAGCATCTCCTTCGTACTACAACTGCGCTGGAAAATAGCTGCACTTATGGGAGGCTGTTAGAAGCAGGAGATGGAACAAAAGATGCAGGAAACTCTGAGCAATGGCCCTGAGGGCTGGTACCAACCTGCACAGCTGCATCCCTGCCTGCTCCCATTGCTCCAGCAGCTTGCAGAGCCCATTGCACCACAGCCCAACCCCAGCCTGTGCATGGCTCCTCTTCTCCCTCTGATGTCAGCTTGCCTGAGCCCATAGATAAGAGTGAGCCCTCCCTGTGCAATTTGTGAGGAGTGTTTCTTCTATGTTCATCTAAAAAATAAACTGGACTTTGTTCCTATTGCCTCTGCCATCCAAAATCCACTGTTCTGAGAATACAATTAGTGCCAAAGCTTCTTCAGACCACATTTTTCTGGGTGAAGTAAATTGGTTTCTTCACTGGGTGTATTCATTTCACACATAATAAAGTGTCTGTTATTGTATCTGACTGCATTAATTGCTGCCCTGGTTCTGCTCAGTGCACAGGTCAGATAATCAATACACTTTACCATTTAAAAACAGGATTTGAGATCATTTCAGAGTCCAGCTCCCAACCTTAGGTATTCACAGTCTGCTTGTTTTTGTTTGTTCTTTTTCTCCCTGTGTCTGATTTGAATAAAAATAACTTTGTTACTACCAGGTTTCAAACACTCACAGCTCTTCAAGACTAACTCTGCTTCTGTTATAATTCTGTTATAATCAAGCAATGCCTTCCTTGATTAAAATGATAGAGCCTCTGTCATTTCAGCTGCCATCTCCATCTCCATATCCACCACTGCAAAAAGCAACTTGGTATGAGTATTTAGAGGGCAGTGGGGCTGATCACTCACAGTCCCAAAGTCACACTGCTTTAGAGGCAGGAATGGAGCCCTGACTTTCTTGAGAGCAAAGCAAACTTTATCATGCAGCCATGGAGATTGCAAAGAGATGACACTGTCATCAGATGTGCCTCTCCAAAAGCTAATTATCCCACTCTGGTGGAGCTTAGCTATAAGTGCATCCCCATCCTGGCATGTCTGTGTGTTACCTGCTGCTTGGGCTGAGCAAAAGCAGGGAGAGGTGACAGAAGCTCTCTGCTTCCACTCCTCTGGGCAGGAGGCAACGTGGAGGGCTCAGTGCTCTGATAGAGGTGCTTGGTGCTCCCGGATATCTTTGCCATTTGCAATTGAAGCAGACGGACCTGCTTTGATGCAGATGCATGGTATGGTGGGTGGTTCTTAGATGGTGCTCTTGTGGAACTCTCCACAGGAGTTGCTCCCCTACACACTTATGGGACTGCTGAGGTGTGATGTGGTCTGTGTGTTGTGTGTGACATACAAATCCTGGCAATTTAAGACACTCACAAATGTGCATTTTAGTGATTTTCAGACTTATCCCCCTGCGTTTGTCTTCCATGTGCACTTTAACTGACAAAGTTTATGGAAACAGCTATTGTATTTCAGGTTAATCCTCGGCATGAAGACTCTAGGGTGAGTAAGCCAGCATCTGTGTCCCGGTTCCTGTCGCCTGAGATGCCCTATAGTCTCCATGCCCGATCCACGGAGTGCTGGCACACCCTCGGCCAGCAGCAGGGTCTCCCATCTCTAGAAAATAAATAAACTGGTACAGCCTGGCTCAGCCTCCCGGGGGCGGGCCGTGCCCGGGGGGGGGGCCGGGAACATCCCAGAGGGGCTGACGGGGCTCATCCCAACCGCCTCAGCCTGCGGGACGGGAACGTCCGGCGGAGCATTGCCCTTTTAAGCTGTGGCCCCACTGCCTCCTCCCCGACTCCCGGAGGGGCTCCTGCAGCCGCCGCGACCTCCGTCCCTCCTCCCTCCTCCCTCCCCGCCCGCCTCGCTCCCGGCGGCGGCGAGCGGCAGCTGCGCTCCGTGCTGCTGGCGGGGAGAGCCCCGGGGCTGCGGTGAGCCGGGTGCTCTGTCCCCGCTGTCCCTGTCCCCGCTGTCCCTGTCCCCGCTGTCCCTGTCCCCGCTGTCCCTATCCCGCTGCCTGCCCCGGCGCACTCGGGGACCATGGGATGCTGCACCGGACGCTGCACCTTGATTTTCCTCTGCACTTTGCAGCTGGTAAGTGCCGGCTCTCCGAGCTCCGGGGTGCTGCCCGGGATGGGGATGGGGCTGCCGGGCCGGAGCGGAGCCCGCTGTGCTTCGGGGCCGGAGGAGCTCCGGGACTGTCCCTCCACAACTTCGTTTCGCGGTGGGGCTGCACTGCTGGGTGAGTTGCTCTGCTCGTTCTTAAAACTCGGAGAAATCTGGTCGTTATGCTTTTGTTCCTTTTCTTTTTCTTTCCTTTGCAACTCCTCAGTTTATAAGTTCGTGTTTATCAAATACAACTAAAGAAAATCTGTCCATCAAAGGAGTCCCCGCAGGTTTGGTGGCGATGCTCAAAACCAAACCAAAACTTCCTCTATGCCGAAACCTCTCGATACCTTCAGCCCTTCTATGTGTGGCTGCGAGAAGGAGCTAAGGCAGCTGCATCCCACCCTGCACCAGAGGGTCTATACAGGCGTGGAAGGAATTATTTCAGCCGTCCTCAGGGTGATGTGCTATATGCAATGTGCTCATGCATGTATTTCTTTAGGAATGAACTGGCCGGCGTGCAGACAGTGTCCCTTGTGGGCAAAGGCTGCTCATCCCGGTGACATCTGCGTGTGTGTTGGTGTGAGTGGTGATAACAAAGGTCTGCTTGTTCCTGAGTGTCTGTGCATCCAGCTTGGACCTGGAGGGTCCCCTTCTTGTCAGTAGCTGATGGTCTCCAGGGCTCCTCCAGCCTTAAAAAGGAAATGACAGCTTATATGTAGTTAATTTCATTTCCAAATTTGCTTTATTCTGCAGTGCTAGCTGTGCACAGGAAATGGCAGGCTTTCTCCTAAGTTCTGTTGAATGGTGAGCTAGTGCCAAAGGGCGAATCTAGTTAGAACTCTTTGTTTGGGAGTTGCTTACTGTAACAGCAGCTTATTTTCTGCCAAGAGGCAACCAGTGAGAGGGCATTTGGCTGGAAGGTGGGAGAAAAATCAATAGAAAAACAATGAGAACCTGCTAGTTTTCAAATGTAAGCCATTGGCCTAAAACTGATGGGGAGTAGGGTGGGAATGCAGCCCCACTAACTGCGAGGAGTGCAGGCAGAAGATGGGGATGGAAGATTTGACTCACAGTTAAACAAAATGCAGAATAGAAGTTTTTAACACAAAGCGTCTCGCTGGGCATATTTATGAGCGTGCTGAATGGCCAGGGAGTGCATTCAGCCTACTGGATTATTTCTTTTGATTTTTCACCCATGTTCACAGAAGAAAGAAAGCTGTATTACACTAGAAACTGGCATCTCAACACTCACTGTCTCTTAAACCCATCACTGTGTCATCCAGCTTTAAGGTACGCACTTGCATACGCTGGAGGGAAGGAAATAAAAAAGAGTAAGAAAAAGAGAAAGCCATGGGCTGCTGGTGCTGCTCTTATTTCTGACAAGCGTGGGAGTTTTTCCGTATCCAAGATACAGGGACAAAGAACCCCCAGCATTTTATTTTCCTTAAGACCCTCCTCCTTGAAGAAAAGAATCGGTTTGGCTCATTCTTAAGCAAGTTTGGATGCCTGAGCCGTAGTGATTTCCCATGGCACTCGCTGGGTGAATTGGTAGAGCTGGAAAAATGTGAGCTATGGGGAGGGAATTCCTGGAGCTCCACTCTGCTGGGAGTGAGGTCAGGAGATCCTGGCTGCTTCTCAGCAAGTGCTTGGGTGAGGCTGAGTCCCATCCTGGTGGTTATTTTATTTATTTTCTTGTAAGTCAAACTTGTCTGTAAGCCGTCGCATCGTTTCCACCTCAGTACGACTGAGTGACCTGCAGGACTCAGTGCTGAGCAGTGCGCTCCGCTGAGACAAAACACTGAAGCAATCAGGCCAAGATCATCAATAAATTATAACGACGTGAACTTCCTTTGTTCCTCTCGTGTCTCTGCTCTGCTTCATTTGATACCCTGAACTCTTCCCAGCCTCCCTGTGTGCTGCTGTCTCCCAAAGTGCCGGGGTGACTCCTGGCTCCTTGGGGGCAGTGGTGCTTTTGCCTTTCATTTAAATAGGAGAGAGGATTTCAGCTGTGGGATTTCCCACTCCAGTTCTGCAGGACGTCGTTCTGTTTCATTATATATTCTCCTGTCTGTTCTTCGGGGCTTCATTTATACGCAATGAATGCAAACATGAAATAATGACACCTCTACTTAAAGAAAAGGAGGAGGATTTGGCTCGCAGTGTGTTTTGGAGATTGCTTTATTATTAGGTGCAAGTAGTTGAGTTAGTGTACTGGGAAGTGTTTGCAAACTGCAGCTTAAATGTTTCCCTGAAAAAAAAAGAAAAAAAAGAAAAAAAAAAGAAAAAAAAAAAAGATAGAAACTGAACTTATTAATCACTGCTGTGCATGCAGATAAAAAGTTTGTGATCCAGCTGGAGAGCAGAACAGCCCATCAAGGGAAGGGAGGGCTGCAGCGCAGTGTGAATACCAACAAGGGCTGCAGCCCCGTGGGCAGCTCAGGGCTGAGCAAAAGGAATGGAGCTGAGCACGACTGTCTGGAGAAAATCAGGGCTGGCTCCCCAGCGGTTTGCTAATCAAGAGGGGGAGAGGAAGGCTGGCGTTTGAATAAGTAATTTGCCACGTTCCAATTTTAGGTTATTGTTTGCCTGCAACGTCCACCTCAAGCTCCTGCTGCCTATCTGATCAGCACTGCAAGGAGGTTCAGGTCCTGCTGTGTGTTGCTGCACTCGATCCTGCCCTTGTCAACCAATCCCTGTCTACAGCAGAAGTCCATGGGAACAGGCAGGCCAGGAACACCCTGCGGATGGGAGAGGCTCCAGGGTGTTTGGATCCCGGAGTTTGTGCCCTTTTCCCTTGTAGAAATGAGGCTTGGAAAAGGGCAAGGCTTTCCCTGTGAGCGGGTTGTGGGGAAGACCATGCTTGTGAACTTGGTCTGAGATTGCACCCATCTGGTGTATTTTCTAGAGTAATAAGTGATCATGTCCTGAAAGCACTACATGAATTTCTTTCCACCAAGCTGAGCGTGGAAAAAATCCCTCTCTCCCTGTGCCTGTCCCAGTAAATCAAACAACTGCAGTTTCTTTACATTCTGTCCATGAATCGAGAGCTCAGATGCCAAGCAAAGCCTGGAGACAATTTTACAGATACATTATAAATCCCCATAGAATAAGAGCTTCTAATGGAAAAAGTGACTAATACCTCAACTGAGCGCAGAGCACGGCGCCCTGGGATGGGACTGCACAGAGACTAACCAAAAGTAACTATATACCTTTATTTATTTATTTTCCTGTGCTCTCCTTCTCCCTCACTCCCTTCTTGGCAATGCCTTTTTAATCTCTTACAGAAGGGGGTGACCAATGCTGGAAACTATTTGAAACCAGTGCAGATCCTTCTCTTAACTGCTCCCTTGTACCTAAAGGGATTGTGTCAGCTTGGGCAGGACATGAAGCGATGAGGCTGGGGTAAAAGGGAGCCTGGTAGACAGGCACGTAGGATTGCACACATGTCAGGGAAGGCAGGAGAATGGATGGGCTCAATGTGGTCAGTGCAATATGAGTCTGCAGAAGGGAGGTTGGGAGAGCATCCATGGAGAGGAACAAGCAGGATTGCAGTGGAAGGGTAGGGAAATGGGTAGGGACCCATCTCTCCCTGCTCTGCAGCTGCCCGCAGAGCTGGGCAGGTTCCTGCATCTCCTGGGGAGCTCAGAGCCCAGCAGCTGGGACATGGCTGAGCAACAAAGCACCAAATAAAGAGCAGGTGCAGGGGTGAGCACAGCGTCCCTTTGCTGATTGGGACCAATGTGAAATTACCCTATAATCCAACTATTTATCTTCTCCAGGATTTGTGCTCAAATTATAATCCCTCTAGAAGGGAAACCGTGTGTGCACCCAGCACCCAGCGCCGTAATGGGGTTGAACCTCTCCTGGAGACCACATACAGTAACAGACCATTTTAAATAATAACATAAGTCAAAAGACTACATTTGACAGATGCTGTCCTCTCCGTGTCTGTTCCAGACAAAGGAAAATTAAAGCTGTGCCAATAATAGAGCTCGTCAGCATTTTCCACTGATGCTGACTTTCAGTAGAAACCTGGGGATTTGACTAAATGAATATTTTCGTGAGAAGTATCTGCTTTCCATAGACAATTCTGGGTTGTTGTATTTTTATTTTTTTTTTCTCTCCAAAGTTTTGGCTAGAATATTTTGGCAAAAAATCAAAAATGTGCTGGCAAATGCTCGCTGTGCTGGCAAGCATTTTTAGTTTTGGAGTTGTGGGGCTTCTCTTACAAAAAGTTGAATTTTTGCATGTGGAGATTTTTCTTTCTTTCTTTCTTTCTTTTTTTTTTTCTCTCTTTCCTTGAGCAGCTGGAGTCTGTAATGCAGCAGTGGTCTGAGGCCAAAAGCTCTGAGCAGCACCAAGGAAGAGGGGCCTGGAGACACACAGCATGTTTCAATGCAGATTGTGCATTGGCAGCAGCCCACATCCATGTTTCCCATAGCGGTGGTGGCAGAGATTGCAAGTGACTCACAGGAATCAAGTTTCCTTGTGCCCTCCGACCAAACCCATCTAGCACTGTCAGACCAGGCATGTCATTTGGCAAAGCCCAAGCCAAAAAGCTGCTGAGGGCAAGCTGGTGCTGAGGTCAACTCTTCCCAGAGCCCTTGGCCTGGATTTTGGCTGACGCCGTGCCTTTGCCTGACTGCGCTTTGCTGCTCTGCCTCCTGCCTTTCCTGTCCCTGAACACCAGGGCCGTGCAGGAGGAGAAGGAGGTGGATTTTCCCCAGAAGGGAGCCCCTCTCCCCTGCCCGGTGTGGGGTTGGGGCTGGGAGCATTGTGGCTGCCAGGGGCCCTTCCCAGCGCGGGCTGACGTTGCTCCATTGTGTGCTAATAATATACGGAAACTCGGAGCGTTCTGGCTGGGGTGCAAAATGGAGCTCTTCCAAGAATCTGCTCCAGGGGCCCTCAAGTAGGAACTCTTGGAGAATAAGCTGGATAACAAAGGCCAGATTGTGATCGCTTTTCCTCCAGGAAAACCCTGGAATGGCCCATTGCTTTTCGAGCATTTGAGAAAATGCGTATGATCTAGCAAGCTCTAAGTGCCCCAGCTGTAGCTTTCCCTTCTCCCATTAACAAAGCATTGAGTTTGAGGTCAGCACAATCAAACCTTTCCATTTAAAAAAGAAGAGATAACTTCTGATTTAATGTCCTTATGCTTGTGCTGTTCCCTTTGCGTTGGCTGGAGTAGGTGTCATGAGCGGACCTGACTGCACAGGTTGTGTCTGCAGTGAGCTTTGGTTGAAAGAAACTTTTCAACGAAGTGGAAACCTTTTTTATCTCAAAAGTGCACTGTTTTTCCATTCTCCATCTCTAGAGCATGAGAAGAAAAAAAAGGACAGTTCTGGCCCCAGAATGAAAATTTGCTGGCATTCAGCAATGTTTGCTGGAAATGACGGCGGCTTTATTGTGCCAAACCCCAAATATTTTGAACTTTTTAGAAGTGTTTTCAAGCTTCTGTCAAAAAGTTGAAAAGTTTCAGTAAAAAGAAGTTTGGGTTTTGGTGGCTTTTTTGTTGTTTTTGGTTTTTTTTTTTTTTTTTTTTTTTTTATTTTGTGCCTTGGATGTTTTCATCTTCCAAATATCTCTGATGTCTTCGAGTTGGGAGTTTTGATGTCGTTCCTAAATACTAAGGGGAAACAGCTCACAAAGAAAGCACAGGCTTTCTTCTGCTCAGTCCTGTTAAACTTATTTGTTATCTCCTTATAGGCCGATGCTTTTTGGGTGTTTTTGTTGTTGAAGGAAACTCAGTGAGTTCAACACCATGCAGAGCTGCCAATCTGAGATATTTCATAATCATTCCAAAACTGTATGATGATTTTGAGATCCCAAAATAAGAACAAATAAGTTCTGCTTTGCTTGTTCATTGAGCTCTGGTGAGGTCAGACTCTCACTTCATCTTCTTTGCCATGGATGACTGTATGGATCACAAAAGCAAGGATTAATAATAGTAACAATTAGGGAAATAGTCATGGTAAAAGGAAGGTGGGTATTAACAGCTGGGACGAGAAAGATTGGTGTCTCAGCAAGCATCCTGCTTCTACTGCCATATCAGAACCACATTTCACGTTGAACACAGAGAAGTCAATGGTGATGTTGCATTGGTGTCTCTGTGGGTTGGCTGACTTCTGAAAACCCTTGTGAAGCAAAACATGGCAGCTTTGTTTCACTTCATGTTGCACGTTTCACAGCCTAGAGGGAAGTGAACAGCAGTTCTCTGCTGGGGTAAGATCAATTGATCCTCCCTTGACTTTGCTGTAGCTCGCTAGCATCAATGGCCTTTTCCAAGGGGTGCTTTTTGCTCTCATTTCCACAAGGACTTAATTGCCATTTTTCTGGAGTCTGTGGCTGGTTCTCAGAGCAGCTGCTTCTGTGTCAGGATATTAGGCAGAAATATGTTGTTTATCAGGGAGGTTCTCGTCCCAGATTTTCTCTCAAAGGTGAGGATTCATGGAAATTAGGAGAGCAGCTTTTCTAATTCCCTTTCCTCCTTCATCCTGGATTCTGTTTGGATGAGTCTTGCTTTAGTAATTGAGGTGTCAGATTCCCTGACACCTTTCAGTTGAAAGGATGATGGTGTGGAAGCGGTGACCTCTGCTGCCATCTGCCACAGCTTAATGAAAATATACTGTGGGAATCGAGACAACAGCTTGGCTTCGTCACCTGCTCAAAGAAGGCAGACATCAGGAGTTGCTGTGCCAACTTTCTTTGCCACCTCTCAGCGACTGGCCAGCCCAGCAGGCAGCTTCCCACCTGCTCTCTAGACTCTCTCAGGCCAGCAAAATACCTGCTTTCTTCCCTATTTTTCCTTCTCTGGTTCTTTCAACCGATGTTTAAAACTGTAGAGATCCAGGATCACCGATGTATTTTCTCTGTGCCGATGCATCAAGCACACAGATGTCCACCCCAGAAGCACAGGAGCACAAACTGCCACCCTGTCACAGCAGCACAGCAATGGGATGGGAGAGCTGAATCCAGCCTCCTTGTCTTGTGCATCTCAGAGGAGATGAGAACACATCAAGACCTGTAGAGAAGGGATGCTGTTGTGCCACCTCTGAGCAACACGGGATGCTGCTGACCTAAGGGAAGTGGGTCAGAATGAAGCAAGCGAACAGCCACACGCTCTTCTTCTTTACTGAGCACTGGGCAACCTGACCAAAGTCATGAGAGAACAAGAACTGGATATTACTGAGGAAAGTTTGGGTAAAGTTCTCCAGAGATAAATATACTTAATAAAAAATGAATCCTGGTGCTCGAATGAATACACTATGATGGCAAATATATGAAGCCTGGGAAGATGTCTCCTGTGAGACCTTTTTGGGAAACAGGACCTCTCCCCTGTCCGTGGTGACCCTGACAACAGCCTTGGACTCATTAAAGTGCCTGGTGCTGCACTGTGTTTTCCAAGTTCTCTGGAGATAGTTCATCTGTAAGCATCATTCCAGCTGAATGGGGAAGGTGAGATGGAGGACACTAAAGAAGGGAATGGGGTGTTTTATTACCCATGCAGAACTTACAAAGTATTGAGTGTAACCTTGCATGGATTGCTCTGTATGCTGTGTTCAGCCACCACGGATAAGCAGCTTTACCACAATTAACAGTTTGTCACTCCCTGTCTTCAGCTTTGCCTTAAAACTATCTCTGTAGTAACTGGTGCTTAATCTTGGTACCAGGAAAGTTACCTTGGAGATCAGGAGGGATTTAAACCCTGGTCATAATCAGTTTTGTTCATACTTCTGAGGTTTGGAGATTATTCTTACATTAATACTACGACAAGAGCATCGCTCTGCTTCTTTGTGTTGAGTGTATACTGGGTTGCACTCTAAGCTCTACAAGCAAACCTTTCTCATATGTGAAGTTCTTCAGATAGGTGGTCTTTCTGTGGAGGCTGTGTAGCAAGGTCTGTCAGTATTGCAGCTGCAGCTCAGGTGCTCAGGAGCACCTGAGATATCTTAGCTCCATGCTATGGAGTGTGGGAGCATCCTCAGCCCTCTTCAAAGATTCTGCACCCTTGATGCTCTGTTAAGAGGGAAATAGTCCCTTATCTGTGAAAGCTTCAAGGCCAAATGCTCAAGGACAAGGATGAGGGCTATCACACTTTGCAGAACCCCAAACACCTTTGAGGTTCACCGGGGCCAAGCGACCCCTGTGCCACACTCACAGCACTTCCCTGGAGGGCTACGAAGAGAACGGCCAAATTTCTGGCCAGATATGAAGGCTCTGTGCATTGAGATAGCTTGCACAAATATCTGAGCTACTGGCTACTCACCCAAATCAAGTTCCTAATTTCCCATGACTCCTGGTAATCCGTTAGCAGCAGATTTCCATGTGTGAGACGAGAATGGGCTCTGACAGGCGGCTGGCATCCACACCTCCAGCAGACAACGCGCTTCTTGTGATAGCATTGTGGGAAAGGCAATACACCTGCTTATGGTGTATACGTACAGAATTAAGGGAGAAATCTGATTATCCTAATTACTCAGAAATGCAAAATATGTGCAGAATACAGTGTGCCTAATTAGCCTAGGAGACTGCTGGCTGTTCGGCGGGGTGCTGGGAGAAGTGTAACGGGAGCTCTGCGCTTCCTGAGCGTATGGAGAAAAAGGAGCACGGGGCTTTGGAGATGTGATTGTCAGTCTTAAAGCCAATTACAAAGCTGGGAAAGGGCAATTCTTTCTTTAATGTGTGCCACTTTTTTAAGATTCTGGGCCTTCAAATTTCCCATCTCATTATTCAGAGAGGAAACATTCAAAGGAAGGAAAGTTGGGTCTGCCTCGCTGTGCAAACAGCTGCTTTGCTGGGAGTCTGTGCACAGCACCTCCTCAGATGTGTCTTTCCTGTGTCCTCTTTACTCTGCATTCATGCTGTTGCCAATAGATTCTCGAATGCTCTCAGAAGCCTGAGGAGAAAGCGATGGTAGTTGGTTCTGTGAGAGGTGCTGCTTCATTTGCATTTCATGGACTAATTTGCACTGTGGAAGTGCATGTTGAAAGAAGTCTTCTGGCTCCAAATCTGGCTACTTTTCCCAAAGACACAGAGGAAGTCAGGTAGCTGCTAGGCAGGGATGCTGGGTATATCTCATGTTGTCCAGATCCAGAGAACCAGGGTGGTTCCTCTAGCCCCATGCTGGACACGCACCCACCAAGGGCAGCAGGACATGGCCCAGGAGGGCTGGCAGCTAGCAGGGTCACACCAGAACAGCTGGCACACACACCTCTGGGATCCTACAGCCACACAAATGTCTGCCATCAGACAGCCTGGATGCAGATCTTCTGGATGTAATCAATGCACAAAACACACACCCGTCTATGATTAAACCATGATTATAAGTAAACCCATCTACCTTTAATTCCTTACTCAGCCAGACTGCCATCTACTTCAAGCTTTTCTAAAAAGGTTAGTTTTGTCGCTCTTAGGCTGTTGGCCATATCTAATATGCTGAGGATCAATGCTGATGTCAGTCTAAACCAATGTGAGCTGGGAGGTCAGCTGTGAGATGTTATAGGAGGGTTTGAGCTTCCAGGGCTGCCACTGAGACAGCTTAAAACTGAGTTGTGTGACAGCCTGAAAGAACCGACAGGGCGATATAAAAACACTACCATGGCTTCAGACAATAAAGACTGTGTCTCCTTTTTGATGAATAATGGCTCTTTGTTTTATTCCTTAGATGACAGGGCTGTTACAACTGCTGAGAACCATTTCAGTGCTAAATATATAGCTGTGTAATAAAGGCTCTGCAATCTATGAACTGGGGCTGAATGGCTACTTGAGTGAATCATTTAAAGTATGATGAATTTCTGAAGCAGCTCATAGTGATGGGAGGTGGAGAGCCAGTAAACTCCTCTGCAGATTGCTTACCCAAAGGATGCTTTCTTCACTCAGGATGTAACCCAGGTTTCACATCTGCCCAGTTTTTGTCTCATGGTGGCTCCTGTGGGCACATGAAGTTCATCACTGAAATTTTGGAGACTATCCTACAAACAACAGGCTTTTAGGTGGAGTCCCACTGTTTGGTGGCAGCTCACTATGCAGATCTCTAGCAGAAATCCTGGAAAACCAATGCTGGCAAACAAAGTGGGAATGGGAATGCAGCAGCAGATCATTCAGCTGTAACCCGGAGCTGAGCTGAACACTCAATGGGATTTTGCTGGAGCACATCAGAGATCATGGTAGCCTGAAGTTGCTATGCCAAGGAGTAGAATGCTCCAGCTTCTTGCTCCTATAGTGCTTTCACACTGATAGAAGAGGCGATGAATGGATTCTGTTACCACTTTAAACAGTGGATTTCACCTCCAAGTCTTGCCAGATTAAACTTCCTTGAAACAACGTAGCAACAAGGATTTGAATTTCCATAACGTGGATTAGCAGTTTTCTATTTTAGCTAATCTTTGAAGGCAGTGCTGCAAGCAAGAAGAGAGAGAAAACTGATTGGAAAGTTTGGAGCAAAGGCAGTCCAAGGATGGGAGTGTTCCAGGACTGAGAAATCATCTCGCACCCCAAAGGGAGTGAGACTGGGAGCAGGAAGGCAAGGCCAAGCTTGGATGAAGCTTTTGTAGTAGATGTTAATAGAGGGCACGTCTTTGTCCCCTTTGGAGACAAGTGCTCACGAGTGCTCTGCCTCTGAGCTGCCGCCCCATGGGTCAGGGCTCAGCCCCTGCAAAGTCACCAGACTGCATTGCTGAGATACAGCTGGCTTGTTGGTTTTGAGGTTTGTTGCAAAAGAACCAAACTGCCAAAGTGACACCTATTGACTGGCCTCTGATTTAATAGGAGAGGGGAAAAAAAGAGCAAAGAGAGAGAAAAAAAAAAAGGGGGGGGGGGGAAGAAAGAAAGGGGCAAAAAAAAAGGAGGGAGGGAAAAAGAAAGAAAAGGAGAGAAAAAAAAAGAGAGAGGGAAAAGAGAAATGCAGCTTGACTGTTGAATAAACCATGAGGCATTGAGGAGCGGGCAGCCAGCGGGGTTGGGATAGGAGCCCCGGGGAGCATTGCAGTGAGAAGGGGATGCAGACATCAGCCGGGAAACAAGGGGGGGAAGGGAGGAAGGAAGGGGGGACCGCTGTGCAATACGCTCAGAAACTTAATTGGGGAGCGGGCTGGTGGGAGGCCAAAGGATGTGTGCGATGAAACTGGGCTGGAAGTCCAAACAAATTGGGTAGCACAACAGAAGAGATAAATTATGCTCATGAAATAAACAATGGCTGAGTGACACTGTATAAACAGTCGCATGTAATAACGGAGCTGTTTGTCTCAGCCGTCCTAATTGGGAGGCTGGGCGGCATCTGATGAAAACTCCGCGTTGCACATTTTCCACTCATAATGAGGAAGATTCCCCCTCCAAAAGAAACCCTCCCCCAGCCCTATTTAGCTGCACTGAAAGGCCTGGTTTCATTCCACTTTCCCACAGCAAACTCATCCTGGCAGGAGCTGCATTAGGGAGGACAAGTAGAAAATGATAATAAATCGAGGACTTGCTCTTATTTCACCTTGTGACAAATCTATCCAGTGGGTGACTCAGGAAGGGTGATAAGAGTATGGATGGGGCTGCTGCTTTCCTTTTGACGCTTGGTCATGTGGAAAATAACCCCATTCGAGCCCTCACTCAAAAGGGCTTTGCTTTTAAAATAATGCTTTTTAAAAGGCACTGAATCCTTATTTACACTGTTGGAAAGCCTGCAGCTCGCCTCCATCAAAGTGAATGTCATGGGTCTCATTTCATCATCTGCTTGGGCCCAAATGCAAAAAACAAAAAGAACACTGCACAGAAAGTAATACATTTGATGCCATTAATACACATGAAAGGTCTTGTTAAATCTAGGGGATTATTATTTTTTTTTTAGCACAATACTTTATTGCCAGTAAATCTTTGATAAGGATCCTTCGTGTTATCAAACCCCTCTCCAGTACGGCACAGCTGACATGCACAGCAGCATGTGGTGGTGTGGGGATGGGGAGAGCAGAACACTGTGGGCTCCCTGACTTCCACTTGGCTCATTCTTGTGCTTTGAACCCAACCCTCTCTGCCCTATAGTGTTTATTTCTAGCAGTGATCCAGTTTGTAGCAGAGAAGTATTGTTATTCTTTCTCAGCCACCCAGAGCAGATTGTGCTCCCCAAGCTGCTCAGACAAACCACCATAGAGAAAAGCTGCCCTTCAGCATCACTTCAACCAGACGTGCCAAAACTTCACCATTTCCATTTGAAGCAGTCCATATGTCTCTGTTCTCTGCTTTTTCTTGACTTAAGAGAGCTGGATCTCTGCTGGGGTCACAGCTGGGGGGGAGACCTAAGAGCTGCACTTTGCAGTCCTAGGGAGGCCATTGGAGCTGCACGCGTTACCTGCAGTCACGAAAGCGATGAATCAATTATAAGCAGGATTGATTTTCACCCGGTGAAGCGATGGGACGATGAAAGTCAATAGTGATTGATTCATTTTCCTGCCACTCTGTAGCAGGGAGGTTGTTTGTGGGAACTGTGGTTATTGGAAAAGTCCTGAGATACCCCAAAAGCTTTGGGCGGTCTCTGTAACAGAATAGTTGTTTTCCTGTTTGTTTCAACTTAAAACCCTTCCTGTCAAAAGCATTTTACTGAAAGCAGAAGCTGGCCCGTTAAACACTTTCATTTCCAAAATATTCCTTCTTTTTCCCAATGTTTTCCCACCTGGTGCTTTGATGACAGGCCTGGCAGTTTGTTAGTGCATTCTGTGGGGGGCAGTCAGGCAGGATTTCTTCACTGATGTTTATTTTTCAGCTGCAAAAATGGCAACCTTTTCAAACACAATTTTACATGGGGAATTTCACTCATGGCCCTTTTTTAAACAGGATAAGCACATTTTTTTTTTTTGGCAGAGCACGAACAACAGTTTGTTACTAGTGATGATTACAGCTCAGCTGTTGCAGTATGAGTGATTTTACACTGACAATAGCGTGCATGAAATGCAAGCAAATCACTTGGCCGGGTTGTGGCCAGATTCCTAAAATACTCTGGCTTCTAATTTGCCTGAAAACTTTCTGCATGTTGCCACGACGTGCAGAAGGGAAAGTCTCCTGAGTCAGTTTTGATACATTAACCAAATACCTCTGCACTATTAGCTCATCTGCTCTGTTCTGACTTCCCAGCTGTTTATGAGACTGAAGTGATGTCCTCCGACCGCAGAGGGCAAGGTGAGATTAATAGCTGGGGCGAGCAGCAGCGGGGAGTCTGGCAGCGAACTGACTCAGCATCCTTTGCTGGGCATTGCTGGGATCTGCTCTGGGTGCATCGCCCTGGGACTGGGCTGAACCTGGGGGATTCAGGTGTGGAACTGGGGTGAGCGCTCTGCTCTGTGAGCGTGACAGTGGAGGGGAAGGAGATGGGGAACAGAAAGGTTCCCAACCTAAAATGCCACCTCTGGTAATCACTATGGGCATGCAGGCATCCAATAAAAGCTCTGTTACAACGATGGTACCATTCCTGCCAGTGCATTAATATGAAATATTAAAGAAGAATTTTACAAACACAACCTAAACCTCCAACTATCCTCTGTGCAAAATGAGGGTATTCTTTCTAATTTCACTGTATAGGTGAAAACAGAACGTTAACACCTCTGCCGGACCACTTTGATGGAGTAAGCCAAACCCAGGAGATGTATTTAGGAACACACTGGTTTGTGCTGGCTGGGGTGGGAACCAGACTGAGTGCTGGTGTGCCCACACACAGCCTCTGCATTGCACCCACAGGTTCTTTTCTCCCTCTGAATTGGGCCCAGATCTTACGTTGATCTCCAGCACTGGACTGCACACTGTGCCTCATGTTAGCTCTAATGCTTACCAGAATGAGGGCTTCTGCCTGTCTCAAGGAGCTGCTGCTCATGCTATTACAGCAGGGCAAAAAGCACCATATGTAGCTGCTGGCAAGTGGAACGAGAAAGCTGTAACATCACAGAGAATCCATCCCTTTTGGCTTCACATGTTGTCTTTCCCTATGCCTGCAACTTCACAGCTAGGCTGGAGTGCTAAGAGGGCTTCTCTGCATCCCAGTGAGGGAGATAAAATCTTCATTGCCACTTTGCTTTCCATGAGAAACAGACGCCCTATGAAAAGGGGCCGTTTGTACTGTAATTACTGGTGGAAGTTGCTGGGTGGCCGTGCCATCTCCCTGCCTGCTGCAGGATGATTACAAATGGGCTTTTCTTCTCAGAGCAAAGTTGCAGTGAGACCGTGGCAGCTCCCAATTTCCTAGATTATTAATAATAACAATATCATTTTCTTTCTCCTGTGTTTCTCACGAGCCCTGTACTTTCCTTTTAATGAATCCTTTTCTCCTGCAGCAGAGTTTGCAGTGACACCGGCCTGATTTGTAATGTAAATAGGCAGCCCAGTGTAAAGGCGACCTGCAAGAGCACCACAGGGCTCTAATTATAATTTTCATTAAACCCCTTCTGTTTATGAATATCCAAGCAATCTGGCATTGCAGCAGGAGCAAGAGGAAATTAAAGCAACGCTACCACTTATCTCCAGTGTCAGGGAGGGAGGGAGCCAGCTGTTGAGCACAGACTGAAACAAGGCCCTGCACTTTCCTGTGGACAAAGTTCCGAAGAATTATTCCTGCTCTGATGTCCTTCCCCTTCTGAGCTTTGCCCCAGCTGCAGAGCTAGGATGTGATTTTCCTATAGAGGCTCTGGGCAGTGCAAGTGCCGTACCCGTGATCCAGCCGTGACCTAATTAAGGGGCTCAGCTGCTCCAGCTCCCACTGTTGTTTGCAGTGAGGTCTCAAAGAGACCCTTTCCTTGCTCCTAAGGCACTGGTAGGTCTCTGTGAGCTGCAGGTGCCAGCTGGGAGTGAGACATGCAGGGTGCAAAGGACGTGAACTTTTTGATGCCTGGAGCTCAAGGTGGGAGATGCTCTCTGTGTCACAGTCAGCCTCCCTCTTGCGTGCACATAACAGAAGAACTGAGCTTGGCTTTTTTTGAGCCTGAAGCAAGAGTTTCTTCCTCCTTTGGGAAACTGTCAGTAGAATATTTGATAATTCAACTGTGGAGTAAGCAGATGGGAAATAAAATTGCAGTTTTCAATAAATGTGTAAAAGGTAACAAGGATACCAACGATTCTGTGTAAAGTGTGTCCAGCTGCTATCTCATGAGCTATATGCACTGTGAATCCTGATCCAACCCCTGATGTGCTTGCTCTTTTCTTCCAGCAGCAAGATGCAAGAACAAGGTGCTACCTACCTATTTTAGCTGAGCAGACCATGCTTAAGATAGGAGTTATAGGGTCAGTTCTTATAGCCAACAACTCCAAGGATTTTCATTTTTTCCCTGCATCCCTGCCATGAGAACAAACCCAAACGTAGTGTAGCCTCCCTGGCAGAGAAGAAGTAATCATGTAGTATAATGCCTGGTTGGTAGGAAATGAATCTATTACAGAATTAAATTCCTGCTGATCTCCTGTGCTACTCTGCCTCACAGCCTTTCGAGTGTTTAGATGGCTTCATAAATGGTAGAGGATTTCCCGAGGGAGATGGCTGGTGAGTTAATGGCACATCTTCAATATACTTTGCTCAAGAGTAAAATTTGTGCTACTGATGTGAGAAGGTTCCCCCCCACTGAGGCTCTCTGCAAGCCCAACACTGTTGGTAGGAGGTGGCTGGGGGAGGGCTGCAAGTCCTCCTGCAGGAAGGGAAAGCCAGAGCCTGGGCTGAGGCTGTGCTGTACAGGGCATCTCATTGAGGAAAATATCAGGCACTTGTTGAAGAAACTCATTATCTTTGTGTCTATTGCATACAGTCATCTCCTTGTTGTTCCCTTGCCCTCTCTTTCCATTGCAAGGCTGCAGCGCCAATGCAGAGTTGTGACACTGAGGGAGGAGAAAACCTGGGGGCAGGGCTGTTGTGGGTACAACTGATTAATTTAATTATGTTTAGGAAATTTAGGTTTGAATGTTGATGTAGGTTTCTAATAGAACAAGTTCCTCACTCTTGTCAGAGTGCTTTTTTTTGCCTGGATCACAAAAGTACCTGCTTATTAATTTAGCCTGGCTGCTGATCTGGGCAATCAGCAATCACAGCAGTGTGCAGGACTCAGATGCTATCAGGAGGCACGGGCAGGAGAGAAGAGCAGCTCAAGTTTCTGATCCTGCTGTGCAGCACCTGCCTGCACCTCAGGCATCAGGCTGAGCCCTGCGGGGGGATGTGGTCCTGCAAAACAGAACGGGCTTGAAGCAGGACACCAATTTAGGAGCATTTGAGTAATACAGGGCAACAATTTCACTGAGAAAAATTCTTCCTAGGAATCAGTCTTCTTCCCAGAGGCTGTATTCTGAACACCATTCAGAAAGGCAGTGCTGAACATCCTCTTTTCTCCTCTGAATGTTGAGTGCAAGAGCCATTCAACTGTACTCCCAGCTGCCCTATTCACAACCCTGCGCTGTGCTGCACCTGGGGATGTGCCCTTTGGTAGGGCACCATGAACTGTGGGGTAATGGGAAGCCCCAGTCATTTCAAAGCTGGTTTCTAAGCATAAACCAGGAATACCTCAGTGCCAGTCTCATCCCTTGTGTTTATTGAGGATTGTGCCTTTCCTGGAATGCTAAGCAGCATTCAGGCATGTGGGACTGAATAATTACGTATCTTTGCAGCCAGGATGTTTGTGAAAGACATCAGTGACAGAAAGCACAGCAATCAAGGTCAGAACAGTGACACTCTGAGAACATTGGTGCCAGCTCTCAGAATGGGAGAATCCAGAGCAGAAATGTGCAAGGGCAGGGGAGGTGAGGATGCAAATCTGCACTGTGCAGCAGCAGGATGCTGATAGGAGGTTGTGCTGACCCACGCTGAGGGGCTAAGCCTGCTCAGGCTCTGTGCAAGACCTGATCCTCAGCTATGGCATGGAGCAGTGTGAGAGCTACTTGGGCATCCACCTGCAGGGGAGCTCCTCCAGCAGCCTTGTCTTTGGAAGCGTTTGTGTCCCCAGCCCTAGGAGTGACCATGGAACACAAATGATTCAAGGTATAAGGTCTGCTACTGGAGGCCTCCCTGAGGTCTGTGTGAATAGAATGGGTTTAAACAGCTCCTGGGGAAGGAACACACCAAGCTAAGCAAAGAATGGGGCTTATTGTATCCAGTGGCCAGAAGGACCAAACGCGTCTGAGAGACAAAGTGACAACCAGAGACCTCCTGTGCAATTAGTCTCTTGACCTCTGTGATTCAGGAAGGGGATGCTGGGAAGGGAGCTGTGGATCACAAGGCCCCAAGGAAGGTTTCCTTGACAACACTTACTGAAGAAAAATGAGGTTTCATGAATGCAGCGTGCATTAGCACGTGAGATGCTGACTTTAGAAGAGGCAAGGACGTGGCAACCAGCAAACAAGCCCATCAGTTAGGGGGATGTGAAGCAGCAGCTCAGTGAATTGCTCTTTTTCAGAAAAACTTAATTAAACAGCTATTAAGACCATTAATATTTATTTAGAAATGCAGTCACTGTGGTGAAAGCAAGCTTACCGTTTAACTCAATGATTTTTCTACCCATGAAACCAGACAAGTATGTAGCACTGCCAAACTTGAGCTGTTTTGGGAGAATCCAAAAAAAAAAGATACTTGTGTTCAAAACTTAAATAGATAGATTTTAAAATGAGACATCTGAGGCTTTCTTAATTTCTTCCTGCTGTTTCTGCTAGCTGCACTCAAACATTCATCTGTATATGATGTCTCACAGGGATAGCAGTGCTGTGACTTTGCCCTGAAATCAAGCCATCAACCAAAATACCGCAGGAAATCAATGCCATTTTTTCCTCAAGAAAAGGCCCGTGACCTTTTTCAGTGAAAGTCTTGGCCGCCCTGATAGTGTTTGCACAGCAGACAAACAACGAGCATCTCCTTAAAAAGCAAAGCCAGTTGGCAGGAAGTCAAAAGCTGAGTCAACGGATGGGGACTGAGCCAGACAGACTGAATGTAGCAGGGTATGGTGGGACCCACGGGAGCAGCTTGGGGACTCTTGCAGTTCAGGTAGGTGGGAAAGTAAATACAGGGCTTATGTCACACATTTTGCCCGTGTCTGAGCTGTAGGTGCACGCATGGAGATCAGCTGGTACAGGTAGATGTGAGTTGTTTGTCTGCATCCTTTCCCCCTCAGCAGTGTGCAGGCACAGGGGGATCAGGCTGGGCTCCCCAGCTAGCCAGTGTGACAGGAGTAACAGAAGATGAAGGTTTGACTATTGAGATCCAAAAGATCATGAGAATTTAAACAAGCCACCTCCAGCCCATGCTGAATGGCTCAGAGTTTCCTGCTGGCATCAGCATCCACAGGTGACACTGCCCTGCCAGACCCATCCCAAACAGGGGGTGTTCAGTGAGAAGCTGTGCCACATTTTGAGAAGACCATGAGCACATCCCCTCTAGCTGGTTCACAGAACCTTTTGCAGTGCGTGAGCTATAAACTCTGCTTTCCCTCCATTCTTCTCTTTCCCAGCTGTATCAGTGAAGGGCAGCCCAACAGAGAGCTTTAGCTCGTTTTGTTTGCCTGGCTAACAAGCCCTTCTCATGCTCATTTGCTGTTCCAGTTTCACTCGGATCAGCAGAAATGAGGTTTATTTCAGGAGAAGGAAGCCTGCCACAACCATTCAGATTTTAGTACAGCAACAAATCATTTAACTCAAGGAGTGAAAGGTAAAAGTGTTCTATGGTCTAGAGAAGCAAAAAGAGCAGAAGAAATACTATTTTTTAATAAGAATAGTCATAAAGAAGAAAAAATTATTCTTCCTGATGGAAAGGTCCTGTCATTTTTGAATGGGCAGAAACCTGTGCCACAATCTGTGAAATTTCTCTTTACAACCAATACCTCTAGACTATAATAGGGTTTCTCAATAGAATAGCATGAATCACCCATTATAAAGAATGCTACAGCAAAGATATGGCATTTCCCTCACTCACCAAGGGGGGCTGCAAAGAGGCTCAGTGTGAGAGTGCAGGTCTGTTGGCACATGTGGGCAGGGGCAGAGCTGCCCTGCCGTTGCTGCCAAGCTGCAAGCACCAGGCAGGAGGGGTACAACTGCATTCCTTAGCTCTGCTGTGCCATTACCAAGCCTAGATCCAGGCCAGCTTAGTGAAACATCAGCCCTGTGTACCTGCAGATCTCAGTGGCATTTAATGTGTGTGCTTTGCACACAGAACTGAAGTGTAATGAGTGAAACGGTTGTTTATCTATTCATTTATAACAAATGCTTTCTTAATTATCCTGGATTCCTAGGGGGATAGGGACCAGCTCAGTGTAACTTTGCATTTCTAGCAGCTGGATTGCAGCACAACCTAACCACCTGCATGTCCATAATACAGTGCTAGTGAGTTTCATCAGCAACATTTGAGTTTGCCATCAATGCCCATCCTATGTAACATTGCTTCTGTTCATATAAATGAGGAAACACCTTGTCTGAGTGCTCACATCATCTAAATCATACCAACTGCTCCTGCTCCCTTAGCTGAACTGCAGGCAGGCACAGCTGAATCATCTCTGCAACTCTCAGGGACACAGAAACGTTTAAAAATGCAGGAAAAAGAGCAAAGGAAGATAAATCAGGACAGAAACAACTTGGAGATCAGGGCAATTGTAGGAAGAAAATACGATCTGAAGCTAATGTCCAAGATCATTAGGAAAAGTGCAGTATGATCAAGGGCGAGTGGCCTCTCCATGAGTTGTGCAAAGGTGGTTTAGCTTGCTGTTCCTGAAAGAACTCTTCTCACTCTGTGGTCATGGGAATCAGGATCTTCAGGATGGTTGGGTACCACTCTGTTCAAAACCCAATGGTCTCCCAGGTCAAGACAAGCCAGGAAACATCAAGATGCCAAAGGGCAAGCTTTCCCCTTTTACAAAGCCTAATGAGAAATATTCATTTGTGAGAAGAAAACACGTTTCTAGACATGGATGCCCTGATTCTTGAGTGCTAATGTATACAGACTGTATCTTTATCCCCTTTGGGGGCCTGAAGGCAGGAGGCGAAGCTGAGCAGCACAGAGCATTATCTGTGCAGAACACAGAGTCCCTTGGCTCAGTGACACGCAGCCATGCCATCTCTGTGCAACACATGCTCTCACACTAATGGGACACACAAAGCCAATTAAATGCCTGATTGGATGAAGCGGTCACAGTCAAGTGACCCACTGCCAGCCAGTCAGGATTCAAAGTTTCCAAATATCATTAAGGTATGTGCCTTAATCCCCTCCTAAAAGATTAAGCGTTTAACCTCTTACTGCTGTTTCTGATGAGATACAGAAAATCTCCCTCCTCAGGGGGACCAGGCACAGCAGTGACATGAGCTGTCCTTGCCCTGTGCTGGCCCAGAGGCTGCACACAGCCACGATGCACATCTCATGGCATTTTCCTACTACTTCAAATTGATCAGGATTGCTTCAAAGGGGAAGCTAATTCATTTGCAGATGAGACAGATTTTGAGACTGTCACTGTTCCCTCCTGGTCTCTCCATATCTCCACACCCCTTTGCTGGTGAAGAGATGCCAATGAGCAAAGCTGCTTACTGATTGATTTCCCTTACCCAGGGCCAATATGGATTTCTTTGAAACAGAGATTTTTGTTGAACTTCCAAGATAATGTTGAGAATTGCAATGTCTTTCCAGCCCCAAAGGGATGTGATGGTGATTTCCCTGCTGATTTGAGAAGGAGCTCCCCTCTGATAGATGTGGTTTCCTTTATCATGCAGTGGGATGGGGACCTGCAACCACTCATGTCCAGAAGTCATTACAGAAGTCCCAATGCTTGGCCCCTGGCTGCCATTTTAAAGCCAAACCAGGAAAAGATGTCACATCTCATACTTGATTACACATAGCAGACAAGAATCATCCAGCTCTTAAAGTCTAATTAATAGTTAAATTTAGGTGAAAATAAACATGAAAAGTCATGATGTAATTGCAACATGCTACCCTGATAATTAAACGCCTAGAAATCTTGCAATAAAAGGTGCTCTTTGAAATCTGCTGGAAAAAGTCTCAGGAGCCCTTTTGCCCTCTCCACTCGCTGTTTCACCTGTAGACATAACATTTAAAGGTGGTGGAGAAATTAAGGCTAATGCAACTGGGTGCTGGTTTTGCTCTTACAGCTGCATGCATAACACAGTGGTTCAGAACCAGATAAGTAATTGCTTGCCTGATACACAAACAGCATGTTACAAATGAAAAGCACATTCCAATGCAAATAAGCTTGGAAAGCAACCCCAGCACCTCAGTGCTGATGGAGTTTTATTTCTAGAACATAGTACTAGCCTTGAACCAGGTTATTAGCACTGGAAGGGAACACAGTGTGTCCTGGAAAGCCACTGTGTTTGCAGAATTTCATTGCTGGATGGCAGGATTTTCTGTTGGGGGAAGGCAGAAGGGAGAGTTTTCTCCTCCCTCTCACCTTGATGGATGTGTGCTGCAGAGCAGAAATCTGAGAGGTGTCAGGAATGATGGAGTGATGCTGAAAGCTCTGATAAATGAGTTCTTGAAAGTCCTGTTGCAGCCATTTAAGGTGTTACTGTCTCACTGCCAGGGCTGCCTCCCCATTGCAAAGTGCATAGAATAGAGGACATGCCCCCACTTAGGAACTGGAGCTCATGGTCCACATTAGCTCAGCCACAAGAGGGAAAGGGAGGGGTGTGAAGAAGGGGAATGTAGATACATGTTCTGTGCTACTGACTTGGTTCATAGGAAGTAAATTGCTTTGGGATGGCAGTAATGACTTCAGCTTCTGCAGTGATTTGCTCAGGGAGCATGTAAAAACCTTGAGAACGAACGTTGTGAGTCCTGAAGCTGTAACTCTCTTTTTTCTTTTCCCTTCCAGCTTGCTGCATTAGAGAGGCAAGTGTTTGATTTCCTGGGATACCAGTGGGCTCCTATCCTAGCCAACTTCCTCCACATCATCATTGTTATCCTTGGCCTGTTTGGCACCATTCAGTACCGACCTCGCTACATAGTGGTGGTAAGTAATATCTGCTTTGTTGTGAGCCTTTCCTCTGGTGGGACACAGCAAGTGATGAGGAACCACGTAAAGCCCTTGGGAAATCAGGCATGAGCACTGCAAACAGTTTTAGCAGGAGGTGCCTGGCTGTGCTAAAGAACACTTTGTTCAGTGTTTGGAATTTCTGCTGTAGTTGCTCCAAACTTGGAAGATTTCAGATGATTATTACTTGTACACAAAGACACCATAAAACAAAGAGGGAGAAATAGATGCTGGACAAACATGTGGCAGGAGCTCTTCTACCTCCTCCAGCACTCTGCACCCGTGCCTCTAATTAGGTAGAGGACCTTCTGCATATGAGAAACAGAGGAACAGAAAAAGATGACGGTGCTGACTCAGTGCATTTAACTGCCCCCAGCTGAAATATATGTATGTGTATATGTATAAATATATATATAAGCTGATTCCAGTGACTTCCTCATGTTTATTGCTTCTCTCTCCCTCCTGTTCTCTTTTAGTATGCCATCTGGACTGCAGTTTGGGTCACCTGGAACATTTTCATCATCTGTTTTTACTTAGAAGTGGGAGGGCTCTCAAAGGTGAGTGTGAGCTCTGTGAGTGCAAGCCCAGGCTTTGCTGCAAAGAGAACAGAGCTTAGTAGTGAGATAAGGGGGAGGGGGCTACCTGGGAACTAACCTTGCTTTCTCTAATATTGGTTGCTTTACTTGTGGTGGAGGATTAATGCTTATTGTATGGCAAGAATGAGGGGTTAAAAGTTCATCGGGAGCCCTTTGCTGGTTAGTGCAAGTAGTAGCTGGAATAAGTCCTGTTGGCATATGGGATAAAGTGTCTTTGCTTTTTAAAGGTAAGGGCAAGCCTGTCAGCAGAGCTATCCTGAGAGGAGATGGCATTTGAGGGCCAATTCCCAGCTGTGATGTAGAGGTGGCTGAGGAAGGCTGTGAGCTAACTGGATTATAGCTGATCCCCTTGTGATCTGATAGCACCTGGGAAGGAAGGTGTGCGATGGGAGAGGAAGACACTGGGGAGCAGTGAAGGAGCTTGCTTTCTTGAGGAGAGGTCCAGGGGGATTCAGTCTGGGCTCACATGGGCTGAGAACTTTGCTGGAACTTCTTCTCTAGTATCTCTTTATCTTTTACCTCCTGCTGAAGACCTGATGTCCCTCAACAGCAGGGATGGGTAGCTGTGGTGGATGCACTGGGCCAGGGATCTGCTGTTACACCTTCTGGGAACAAATAAAAGCACACAGGGGAGGATGGTGCATCTCTGAACACTGCCTCGGTGATGTGGCTTCTCTGTCTTAATTCTTCCTTCTTAGTTACAGTGGCCTCTGTCCAAGGGAGTTGTGAGCTACTGTGTCTCTTCAAAGATAGCTCTTTAAAGATGAAATGAGCTCACTGTTGCTGTCTGCTTAACAAGGGGTGAGTCAGAAATAATAAAAATGGGAAGCGAGCCCTAAGCTAAGCCTGGGCTGTGAGCGATGCATGCAAAGTGTTGCTGCAGCTTAGTGGACTAAGGGTGATTATGGGCTATGGGTTCACTTCAGAGCACTCTACATCTGGCCTGAATTCTCAGGTCATGTATCTAAGTTGCAGTCATAATTGGAACAGCATTTCATTTCTGTTTTTTTTAACAGACCTACAGTAAGTTGTGAGTGACAGCACAAATCCTTTGCAGATAAGAACATGTAACTTCTTAATTCCTCAGTTAATCTCCATTTCCCCTCACAATTATCCATAGAAACTTTGAGAGAGTTCTTGCCCAAAACAGCGATTACTCATGAGCTGGAAGCTCAGCCTGAGATGATCTTCATCTTGGCTGTGGCCAATTAAAAAACAAAACAAAACAAAAACTTATCTGTTTTAAAGCTCCCTTAGGAGAGAAAATAATGGCATAGAAAAACTGCTCGGGGAGCTTCCCTGACAGCAGTGTTTGCTTCCAGCCAGCTGATTGTTTGTGTTTACTAATCCCAACCTGCCCTACATCAGGTGAGGTGAGGCTGCTGTTCTGCAATTCAGACAGCATGAAAAACTCTGCTTTCTCCACTGCAGAGGGGCTTCACCTCATAACCTTGCTCTGCACTGTGGCTTGTTTCAGCAAAGTCAGTGCATAATGAACCTTTATTTGGCTCGTGGGATGATCACTATGGCTGGGAACTTCTGATAGATCTGGGCTTCTGTATTAGTTGTTACTGATGTGGTGGGCTCTCTATGGCTGCAATGAAAGCTTCATGTTGCTGGTTTAGTGGCAACGCTGGGGAAAACAAAACCAAATGCTGTTTGTGGTAAAATGCTTTACAGCCTTTTTTCTATTCCTCGTGAGTTGTTTCATTTTAAAAGTTGTTTCATTTTCTTGTCAGAAATACGATGCCTTCTTTCCTTTTCTTTGTAAGTCGTCCTGCAGTAAGCAGGACGATTCTAAGATTAGATTCTAAGTTTTAGAAGAAGGCCTCCAGCGTAGTGATGCTGGTCTGGTAAAGAGTAACTCATTAACTACTAAACTAAGCACAGGTATATCAGAGAGTATTTCAGACAAGTATTGCACAATTGCTTGGTCCACATACAAGGTTTTAAGGAGCTGATAACTCTGAGCAAGGTCTTCAGGTGCTGTTTCCTCTGATTCCTGAGGAGCCTGTGGGAGGGAAGTCTTCCTGCCTGGCCCCTCTGCTTTCCTGACAAGGGCCGCCTGCCAGGGAGATCTGTCAGCAGCTGGCTAATTTATAATGACAGAATGCAGGAAGGGCAGTGAGATAGAAAGGATGGGGTTTGTTAAGTTAGTGGCTGATAATGGCAGCCCAGTGCAACTGAAACAGGTGATAACTCAGATGGGCTGACAAAGGGGTGAAAGGACTCAAGTGGTTCTTCTGTAACAGGTTTAGGATGTGCCTGGAGAACTGAGGAAATAGTTATGATGGTGAGGTGGAAATGCTAAGTCACGGCTTGAAGCAGTGATGGAGCACATGGTGGGAAGGCAGGGCTAACGCAGGGGAGCTCAGCTGCATGCAGTGCTCCTGAGTGACTGGAAGGGGTGGAGCCAGGATCCCCTCATTTAAGGGTTGGCAATGGAGGTGAGGATATGTTGCTAAAAATTCTGGTATACCTGAGGCCTTCCAAGGCTAAGCGGTTTTTCCTTTGTTTCTGTGCCTGTGGTTGCTGCACTTGGGCTTATCCTTGCATGCTGCATCCTGGGACTTTTCCACCCTGCTATTATTGCTGTGTTTTCTATTGCACCATAGTGTTACAGATGGTCATATGCACTCATAGCAAGAAAATTGTTTGCTTTCATGACTAAACCCGCATTCATTGTGCTGAGGGAGTACAGGCTGCAGACAGAGTTATGCCATGTGAGACAGGGCTGTGGTGGGTACCAAAGCTTGCGTGGGTGCCTGGCTGAATGAATAAACAGAAACCAAGGTCACCACAGCTGTGAGTTCTGTGAGATGAAGCCCTATTTCAGCCCACAGACAAGTCAGAGTAAGGGTTGAGAGACTCAGCTATAAAGCCAGCGTTATCCATAGTACAAGGGCTGGTAGATGTGTGGTTGCTGAAAAGCACTTCAGGGGATTGCTGTTCACCTTCCTTTCTCAACCAATTGTTCCTGCCCTGCGCCTTTCCTCCTTTGAGTTGTCTGTCACTGCCCACCCTCTATTTATTTACTCCTGTATTTCCCAACATTTCCCAGAGTGCTTTATCCTCCAGGTTCCTCTAGCAGTGCTTGCTCTCTGCTGGCCACAGAAGCCCTGAGGATGGCTGTTCCAGCTGCCTCTGTTCAGTTATAGTGACTTGCTAACTGCTGCTATCCCCTAATCATTAGTTACAACTACCTTTTAAGGTTTGGATATATATATATTTTTTAATCTAAAGGGAAAATGTTCTTTCCTGCTCTGTGAATCTATTTTCTATTTCCTGGAAGAGCTAAGCTGGCCTGACTTCTATTTTTTCTATCCTGTTATTTCTTATCTTGCCATCTTTTCATAGTAGCAATAATGGAGTACAAAGTATGGCATAGGAAAACTTCATTAGGTGGACAGACACAAGTGGGTCTGCATGGGTGTTTAAGAAAACATTTCCTTTGTTGCTGGGAAAGGCCTCTAAGTGTGTCAGCATATGTCAGCTTTACTGGAAGTGCCTTGCCAGCGAGCAGGCAGGAGATGCAGCAATCTGGATTTGAAAAGCTGCTTCTCAGCACCAGCAGTGAGATGGTGCTACACCTCTGAGAGGCTCTTGGCAGCTCTACCTCTGCTCAGAGTTCTGAGCACACTTGTAGTGTGTGGGGGAAATTTTGTCTTTACAAGGTCAGCAATGCTGCTCTGTATCACTGTGCTTGGTGGGACTCCCAGATAGCCCTCTCTTCAGACTGCTTTTCCTCTTCCTCTGGTTTGTTCCTTTTAATCTCTCTCTTTTTTTTTTTTGCCTACCTAGCCATTGGAAGCTATCTTCTTAACATGTAGGCTGTGTCTGAAATAACATGCTACGCTGCCTACTCGCTGCAGAGCACACTGCTGCAACACCCTGGTATGAGTTGTCTCTTTGAATTAATAATTAAAGTCATGCTGGTAAGACATATGAGCATTGGTCTGTCCAGCTGCAGTGCTGATAGACTTTTCATCATGAACTTCAGAAGTGCTCGGAGAGGCTTGAGGAATTGCTATTAAGGAATTGCTATTGTGTGTTTCAACTGCTCCCTTTGTCTCTTCTCCCTGGAATTATTCATTTTGTAAAGATGGTTTCTTTTTTTGTTTCTTTCCCCTTCCCTCCTTTATATTCTCTCAAGTCTACATAATGTTTCGATCTGAATTCAGAGACATGGTGGTCTAAATCTCCTCTCGAAACAAGAAGAAAAAGGAAACCCTTATGAGCCAGATGATGAGGGGGGAGGGGGTTGCAGGGGGAAGGTATTTTTATTCCAGAGAATCTGGATGGCGTCTCTGGGATGACTTTGTACCTGAATAAATCCTGAGAGGAGGATGGATAAAATGTATGCATAGCTACAATTGCGCCTCAACTCCACCTCAGTTTAGAAACTGGAAGCCTGAGCTTTGCCCTCCAGGTGCTGTGGCATGGTCAACAAGCCTGCTGAGAACCAACAGAAGCACTTCTCTGTTGTCTCAGGGTGATTAGGCTATTCACTGCATGTGATGTTCTGTAGGAAAACGTTACTTTTCCCCATCTGATAAAAAATATTTCCAAGTTAAAAGATGTAAAACGATTCTGCTGTCAAATTCTGGGGGCTCTCATACGGGGTTCACCTTGTTTCCTGAGCCATTTTAATGCTGTCTTCTCTGGTAATTAAGGAAATACTGGGGAGGGAATTCATAAGGCTGTTAACTAGATGTAAAAGCATCTCTGATTAGTCCTTTAGAAAATGCTTTTTTAAAAAGCTTTCAGAAAAAGAATATTTTTTAGAAGTAAGCTTACAAAACACAGCTGCCTTCCCTGAGTGTCAGAGCTAGGTGTGAGTTTCCCCATGGGAAACAGTGGGGTGAAGCTGGGAGCACAAAACAGACTCGCTAAAAGGCAGGCACAACAGTTTTAGTGCCGTCGTCTTCCTTCTCGCACTGATGGCAAATGGATAGCAACCAGGTGCTACAGTAGTTGAGAGAGAAATGTGGTTTTTGGCTGGCCTTCAACACACTCCTGGGAAGGAGCTCGTATCGCTCTTTGCTTGTATTTCTCTGGAGGCTGAAGGTTAAAGAGGAAGCGATAGCCCTTCAAATAGCATCCTGTCAAGGAACGAGGGGGAGTGTGGTTACACAGCTCCTCTCCCTGCAGCAGGGCTTGATCCCTTCTGGGACTCATTAGTATCTTTCAAGCTGCATGCTGTTTTTAAGAATATTTCAGTATGTTTAGACTTCAGATGCTGTACAGACAGGTTAGGAAACAGCTGTTTCCTAACTTTTCTTGTGATTGATCCTTTTCTCATGGTTTTAGTGTACCTTATTTTATAGTTTCGTTTCTCTTCAACCATCTCCTCACAAATGAAGCTGGCAATCCACAGGAGACATCCCAGAGTTGTTTTCCTCATCTCCTAGCAAGCACCGCACAACAGAAGGTCAATTAACTGATTTCCTTGAATGCTCTTTTATTATGCCTCATTCATGCAGGTATCCTCCAAGGAGATCCATCCAGGGACACAAGCAAAGGAACAGCACTGCTTTGCTTGTTGAGCTCCTTTCATTTGCACTGCCCTTGTGCCCTGCAGTGCTGCAGACAGATGCATGTTCAGAAAGGTGTCTGCACTGCGAACCTGAGGGCATGCACAACTCCAGTGTGCAATCAGTATCTGTGTTATATTGGTGAAGAGGATGGCTCAAGCATGCAAGTTGTACTTTCAGAATTCAAATGTGCTTTTTTCCCAATCTGCTCTTAACTGGAGTATGATAAGTTTTGGACAGAGCTGAAG
This sequence comes from Tympanuchus pallidicinctus, assembly GCF_026119805.1. Lineage (NCBI taxonomy): Eukaryota > Metazoa > Chordata > Aves > Galliformes > Phasianidae > Tympanuchus > Tympanuchus pallidicinctus. The sequence continues at coordinate 5,168,303 of NW_026294722.1, forward strand.
TGTAACTGTGAGTGAAAAACAGTGACTGCTTTTTAGGCTTTTAGGACTTACTGTTCTTTCACCTGTCTATCTGCAGCCTAGCACTTGTTCTGCTTTTTCGTGCTCAATTCACAAACAAGCTCTTTGCTTCTGCAACAGAGTTAAGCCAGAAAAAAACAAACCCCAAACTATAAGCACTGACGATATGGAGAGTAAAAGCATGCTCCTTGTTTTTTCCAAACACGCAAGAATTCTTCTGAAAGAAGTAGAGAACAGCATGGGATGGGCTGATAGGTGGGAAAATCCATGGATCTCAGAACATGCAAAGCTGGGAGAGAAAGAGCAAGCTTTGCAAAAAAGCTGTGATTTAGCTGATAGATGGGATCTCTGTGGACCACTGAAGAGCAGTGCCCAGCTGAGGGAGAAGGCTGAAGACATTTCTGCCAAAAGTGTGAGAATGTACAGCAGGAAATTGTCTCTTGAAATGTAGATAGCGCAGCACCTTGCACTGTGTGTGTTATCCTGGAGCTGCCAATCTCATTATTCCTCTCAGCCTTTAAAATGCAGACAGCTCTTTGCATTCCCAACTGTTAAATCTTCTCTATTGTCTTTCCTTTGCTATTCAGACTGCTTTTGCACTGGTGCCGTGCTTCATCTCCGTGCCCTCCTCCATCTACTGTAAAACACATCCCATCTGTTACAGTGATTACGTCGGGAACTTGGCAGCTGTCTTTTCACTTAATTGTCCACATTTCTTAACATGTGCTTCCTGCAGCATATTTTAATAACAGCTCTGCAAACTGTTTTTGAGTACCTGTGTTGCAGTGGGGGGTTTCTACACGATGTGTGTACTGGGGCGGTTGGTTCTATTCACAAGTCTGGCTGCCACTCTAATTTTCTGCACTTGTAACTCTGGTTCGCCCCTGGCTATGAATGCAGACACGAGAAAACGTATCTGCCGGCCTACCTGGCTGAGCTCCCTCTACTGGCAGTGGAGATGAGCCGTCTCTCCTGAGTGTGATTCAGACTGGATTAGCTGCTCTGTCTGTTGATCCCTCTGGACCCCATGGGGAATCAAGGCTGCAGAGCTGCCCCGCTACGTTTCTCATGTTAGGAAGTGTGAATATTCCAGGCTTGGACTGCTGCATTTTTGGGAGCTGCCTCTTTTCTGCAGGCAGCATGTAGGACTCCAATATGAGAGTGCTAGGTAGTATGTGGATAGGTGTGAAACAATTCACCTTAGGGTATCCAATATTTGTTTCTACCCAGTAGAGATGCATGGATTCTCTGCCTGATCTGTATGGCAATCTATCCTTCAGAATAAAGCTTGTAATTCCTTATTCTGTACTATGGCCAAAAGGCATTGTTGATCCTTCATTGGAGTGATGCTGGGCACCCAGGTACTTTGTGCTCATCTCTGCAGTGATGTGCTTGATCTTTCCTGTGCCTTTCCTCTAGTTCTCAATTTGTTTTTCCATTTGAAAGAGGACTTTGCTGTGTCCTATAAGCTCAAAATCCCGAAGAACTCTTGGGCATAACAATTGGTATCATTATTTTCTCAAGTGTGTTGTCACTTTTAAATGAGCAGCTGCTTGCACACACAACTCCTGCACTACTCATGATTGCATTGGTTATCAAATTAGCAAAGATAAGAGCAAAACAAAAAAAGCCTGCTGAAGTAGAGTTGAAAAGGAATTCCTGGAAAAGTGTTTGTAAGAAGCAGCAATCATCACTGTGAGGTCAGCTCAGCTGGGTAATTTGACCTGAGGCTGGCAGTTAACAGGAGAAGTTAACTGAAGAGGCAGTGAAACTGAAGTAAAATGAAAATGAAAAGAAAATGAAGTTAACAGGAGAGGCAGAAACACCATATGTTAAGAGTGCGGAAGGAAATTGGACAGTTTGAAGTGGTAGGGGAACTTGTTGCATGGATTAAAACCTAGGAGCACAGGAAGATCTGTTGGGTTTTGAAAATCACTCTGGGGGTATGAAGTTAATTTCCTTCTGATTTGCTTTCAGTGCTCGGAGGACAGACCCATAGCACATGGCTTTTTGTTTTTGTTTTTTTTTACAGGATGCTTTTAATACTGAATATAAGGCCAATGTATTTTGATCTGTGATAGCATTTCTTGAGAGCGAGGATGTGAAAAACTTGAAGTTTCCATTGATTTTTAATACAGCATGTCAGATACTCTCAGAGTAAACGGGGTTACCTTTGCAACTTCTCAGGACAGTGAGCTCTTGACGTTTAACATCTCCCGGCACCAGTCGTGGTGGAGTGAAAACGGTCCTGGCTGTGTAAGGAAGGAGGCTTCGATGTCTGGCATCGCGGGACTGGACAGCCACTCCTATATCTCTGTGATAGGCTGTGCCCTGGAGTATCGCTACATTGAGGTCATGCACAGCTCCTTCCAGATCCTGATTGCGGTGAGTACGGTGCTGAGAGCGCTGCAGGGCGGTGCTTATTGAGGAGATGCTGGTTTGTTTCCAGGTGCTTGAGTGGTCTCTACTTTCCACTGATTTTTTTACATCATCTGATTGCAAAAGCTTCTGTAAATGTTCTTCTCTCTTGTGAATAATATTGCTGTAAAGATTTGGAAACGAATAGCAGAAATCTAACAGAATTATGCATCACACGCAGCCGTCCAATAACAAATCATTCTGTATCCCTGCTGGAGTGGGGAAATTTGTGTTTGAATATGGACAGAGACTCTTCTAAAGAAGGATTTCTTCTGTTCTGTGACTTAATGATGGGTGAGGGAGCAAGAATATGTGTTTTTATTGTGAAAAAGTAAAAGGGAGAAAATCCTCACTGCCAGAAAGTGAAATAGACTTTAAGGAACCACAGAAAGCAGCATGTTTTATTTCTGCTGACACTTAAGATGTGCATTAAATATTTCTATTGACTCTTTCCTCATCTGAGTTTTCCACAGTCCTTAAATACTCTGCAGTAGTTCAGTGTCCTTAATGTTCACTGTTAATTAATTGCTTCTCATTTCTCTGTAAAATTAGCTGAAGGAAAAGGTCTGCTGTCTGCCTTATTTCATGGGTGCACTTGCCTTTTGTAGCTGCAGTGGTGTTAGCAACCCACAACTTTCTAATCTGCTTTGGCTTGTTACTTTGTGGTCAGTGGCCTTAAGTACAAACTGACACGGATAGTTGAAATACCTGCATTTCAGCTTTCAGTTTTGACTTAAAAAGGAGTAACTTGCCTTGATGAAATGATAAAGGGTTGGAAATACAGAGAAACTCCAAACTTCTGGAGTTCCAAGTACTTCTCTGCACATTTTTGGTACAAATTTCCACTGTCTTCATCCTGTATTTCCTATTAGCTGGGATAATCCATGTGACCCAGTGAACTGCAGGGAGCAGGCGAGACTCGGACTCTGTTCTGGCTATGTCACACAAACCAGGCAGAGAGGGAAGTTCCTGTTTCCTGAGTTGGATGGGCTCCCTGGCTTCTATGCAGGCCGTTAATATTCTGTGAGTTTTCCTTTAGGGAGGGTGTTCCAAATCAAAAGATCTGCGAGTTGCATCAGTGCATTTGTATGAGAGAACCTAGGCATCCAAAAGATTAGAAGCTGTTTTCTTTGAGAGCTGTTAGCTGGAACAGGACTGATGCTGATGATTTGGTGCCTGTCCTGAGTTTGGTGAAGTCAGAACTTCCCAGAAATCAAAGTGTCACTGTTAGCATCCTTCCTACACATCTGACTGACACAAGTACCTGTGCCCCAGGTAGAAGCTTGGCCAACAAATGGTCCCAGGTTGGATGAGAAAGACCTTTGCTTTACATCAGCTAAATAAAACTTGAGCAGATGGCCCTAATCTAAGAGGTCACACAGATGTGTATGAGTTTGTGTCCCTGGGAGTGTTTTCTCCTTCACCTTTCATCCGCAGGACACCACAAGGGGCGGATAGAGAAACAGAAGAGGGAACTGTAAGATAAAATAAAATGTGGGAAAATATTTTCTCTATCTTTTTCTCTGGGACTTCAGTTGCAGTAGGCTTTTGCATCCTAAACACTGGAAATGAGAATACAGTACTTATATGCAAGAAAGCCACGTGGGCTGAGCTGTACAGAGTGAGGTAGATTTCTACTTGTCCTGTAATAAAAGTAGAATATTGAAGCCCCAGGCCTGTAGCTCCTGCCAGCTACAGGCATAGTTTTGTCATGTACTGGGGAGAATAGAACTACTTCTCCCTGCTTTGCTGAGGTAAGGCAGAAAGAAAGCTTTTTCATATTCTCACTCAGACCTTGCCTGAAAACAGCCAGTTCTCTCCCATTTTAGCCTCTAAGGGTCAAACTCTTCTGATCCCTTCCAGTATTTTTTGTTCCCTTTATCTCATTTTAAGGCAGACTTTATTACAGGCTGCTGTTCTCAGAGTGCCTGGCAGGTACTGCGCAGCAGGCGGGCAGAGGGGCTGGATCAATACTACAAAAACTAGGAACTGAAGGCTCAGGGGCGGCAGTGACGTGACCTAATTCCCTCCTTGTGTGCTGCACATTTGAGATCTGAATAGTCAGTTAAGAAGGGGGAGGGACAGGCAAAATTGTTGTGTTCTTCTGTTGGTTTTGCTTTGTTTAAGGGTTTTTAGAATTTGATTTGTTGTTGTTGCTGGTTTTGATTAATGATCCAGCAGTGCAATATCAGTGTTCTTTAATTATGCAGTATCTAGCTGAGGCATTCTTTGTTTTCTGGGGATACCAATTCCTTCAGAGTTTTAAGGACTATAGTACACTGTGCTGTGTACTCGGGAAAAGGTTGAGTTAATCTTGCTGAAGTTGATCTTACATGCCAGAGGAAAGAGAAAGCAAACCCTAGGCCATATGGTAACCACAGTGACGGCTGTCATCTTGACTCCTGCTGTGGCTGTATTATCCCACTCCTGTGCATATATTTGAAGAGTATGCATAAGGTCTCACTCTACTTTTGTTTATAGCTTGTCTGTATTTCTTGAAGGCAAAAACGACTGCTTTAATATGGAGTGGGATCAAACTTTGGCATATCAGTCAACAGTTATTCATGACATGAATAGCTGTATGGCCCAGTATGAAAATCTTGCTTGATTCTTTAGAATAGAAGATACTGGAAGAGAAAAAACTTGTTAGAACAAAACTTCTTCAAATCAGTACTAGTATAGAAATGTCACCATACATGTAATCCTACCAACCCAATCAGGAAATGCAACAGCAACCAAAAAATCTGTTTTGTATTCTTAGCAAGGATTTATCTTGCATCTCCCCATCTTGCTAGCCAGCAGGGAGAGGAGTGATTTCTGATTTTGAAATATGTGGTGTAGCTCTGGGCTATCCATATGGTAGTTCTGGGAGTTGGAGGGTTAGGCTTTTCCTGAGGCTCTGTTGAATGGGGTGGAAATTGGAAATCTCTTCCCTTTGCCTGCCTGTCTGCTGTTTTCACTCCAACTGACAGGTTGGAAGGTTCCCAGGAAGGCAGCAATGCAAGATTTGACAGCAGATGTTATGTGAGAAGCAAGGCGCAGGAGATGCTTTGCTGTTGGCAGAAACTAGATTTTCAGTGGTTGTGACTGCATCCAAACAGTAAAGAGGTCAGGGAACCAAAGCATTTTGCTCCATTTGACTTTTTGGTCATAGTAGTTTTTTTTTTTTTCACAGGCTGGTTTTTGCTTTTTGTGAATTGGCCAGAGATTTCTGTATCTATATATCCTTTTGCACTGAGAACATACATGCTTCCTTAGCTTTGATTAGAAGTGAAACATGGAATTCATCTGCACTGAAGAAGGGGATTCTGAATGTATTGTTTTTGGTGGGGGAAAAAAAGGAATCGCAGGTTTCTCTTTTCTCTGGAGGGAAGAGTTGAAGAGACCAGAATTTTTTACTAGGACGGATGTAAGTTTAAAGCTAAGATTTTACACAAGCAATGGTAACACCTCCTAAAATTTGTCTTCCCATTTTTCATGTATTTTGTACACTTGTAGCCAGATGGTCTATTTCTTTAGCTCTTCCTGTAACTCAATGTCTGCGGCTCCAATACTTTCAGTGCTTCTTTTCCATGAGGATTATTCAAATTTGCTATTAAAAAGTTACTTGAGGTGACTGAGGAATGAATTTCTTTTCTTTATAATTTTGGGTACACTTGTCATCTCTGCCTTTCTTGCTTTGCTGACTTGCCCAAAGAACATTTAGGACATCCCATATCCATCCTTTCTCATTCAACAGTGTGTGTGTTCCCAGGCTGTCTGACAGACTGACTGAACACACCTGTCTGCAACATGTGTTCCTAATAAAAAGCTTAATCGGATACTTGTGCAGCCTGGAGGAAGCTGGTACTGAACATGCAGAGCACGTGGAGAAACTGCAGCAGAGGCTGAAGCCCAAGAACATTCTTTGGGGAATTAGAGCAATAGCTTAGTGTCATTTTTACCTCACTAACTTTTCAGTATTTCACAAGTTCAATTGGCTTATTTCCTCCTCTTCCACCTCCCCTATATAATTTGTAAAGATCTAAGAATTACTGCTATTCCCTGAGACAGTAGAGCTCAAAACAAAGTCTTTCTTACTGAAATGAGCAACAAAGATTGTGTTTTGAGCAGGTGTGAAGTTGCATCCAAAGTCTTGGCCTCTGCAGCTTTCTTCTGTGTTAACTGCTGCTAACCTTGGTGATGCCTGGGGGTTTGAAATGTCTCCTTCAAGAACTAAATCAGAAGGGCACCACTGGTATCTTTTGGAATCTGCTCACTCCATGTTCTAGTAGACTCCTCCAGTGAAAGAGACCAGATAATAGGAATGGCAGTCCTCCCCTCTAGCTATCTTTCATTCACAATTCATGTAGGTGGCAAGATGCAGGGAGTCCCAGGAGTTCACTAAATCCCTGAGGTGATATTTTTAATTATGGTTTAGGTCAGCCAATGAAAATCCAATTCATGTTCCTGTTGTTTCTTCTCTCATTTGTCACTGAAGCTATCCTGTTCTGGACAGGCTGCAAGACTTTCTTGAATTAAAAAGAAAATATTACATTGAATAAGCAATTTATTATTGATGAAACTCTTGTCAAGAAGGAAGGGGTTATTAGATTAATGCAAGAAAATATTAAACGTGAATAAAGTCATTTTGAAACAATCAGGAGCTGAATAAAAACAAAACTCCCCACTCTAATGGAGCTGGAGTTAGGAGTTTCCTGAAATGGATATCAGAAATTGCAAACTTAGATAAGGTTGGTGTGTGTGTGTATGTTATAGCATACAGTAATAGTGGATGGATTCAGAGATGCATTTTGCATGGTTATTACCCCAAAGCTCCTACTCTAAGGCGTGACAGGAAATTCTGGGAAAAGAGAAGACCTCCCTTGGATTTCCTTGGAATCAGAGCATATGTTCAGGATGCATCTTTCCTGCTTGGATATGTGTGTGCATGTAAATCACATGCTTTGACCTTACATCTTGTGATGTATCTTGCTGGATCTTTAAGCTTAAATACATATGGCAGAGCAATCGCAAAAAATACGCATAATCACTCTCCTAATTTGATTCTGAGGTGACTGCAAACGCACATCAGAGACAAGAGCATACAGTAAAGTGCTTAGACGTCCACTGAATGCTGTGCCGACTTTAAGCTGAAGCATTTTATTTTTCCAGGAGCATTTATAAGGGTTTGCGTTGCTGGCTTACAGTCACTTGTCTGGGCGCGGCTGGGGCTGGCAATGCGGGCCCGCTTCAGCACCACGGCCAGCTCCGCCACTCGCTCCGCGGCCCGAAGGAGGGAAGCGAAGCCGTTGTTGGTGGCACGAAAAGAGCATGAGAAGTAGAAGATGTCTGACTGTTCTGGCCCTTGTTTGCTTTGTTCGCTTTTAAAAAGAAATAGCTCTGTTTGGAGGCGATTGTCAAAGTCAGCAGGTAAAATCAGCTGGTCAACATGTGCGGCCTTGCTGTTTCCAGCATGCCTGGAAGGACTTTTTTCTGAGCAAAGTTTGCTGCAGTTTATAGAAACGTAGCGTGAAGCAGCACTGGTTTTCAAAATGCACAACAAGGGAAACGTGGAATGCATAGGGCCACCTCTCCTCCACCAAGGTACTGGGATATGTTTTGATCAGATTCACCAGAGATAAAAGAGAGCTAGCTTGTCTCTTATGTGATTATAGGAGATTGTAAAGGAGATACAAGGCTTAGTGATGCTATGAAAATATTCCATTTCCTTCCAACGAGGTGTTTTTTGTCTGAGAGAGCATGGGAAATCAAGGATACCTTATAACTCCCCAGTAGAAATCTCATTAACTTGCCTTTTGTTTTCTAGTGTGATGTATGCTTCTGTCATATTAAAAATGAATGGACTCTACTTTTCTGGGTTCATCATGCATCATTCTGTCTTCCCATAGAGTGAGTCACTGTATGTTACATTCTAACTCTTGTTCAAGAAAATTGAGTTCACAGTGGAAAACAATTATGTCTCACAATAACTTTACTAATACAGTTACTGTCAACCAAGATACTGCTAAGTGGGGTGTTTTGTGAAGATGTAAAATGAAGGATGGGGAGGATATTTGATTAACAGAAAGAAGGCAGAGCAAAATAAAACCTTGCTGGATCTGGAATGTTTAACTCCCATAGTACCAAGAGCTTGTTTCTCTGTTCAGGCAGGGTGAAAACTTGGTACTGAGATGGAACGAGACAGTTCTGACTCGTTAGAACTTCTACAGACTGGCAACTAAGCACAGACTCACTAGGCCACCATAAAGTGCTTTTTAATGTTCACTCATGTTTTCTGCTCTAAGTGCTGCACTGAGCAATCAGTTGACAAGATGGTCACACCACACCAGGGTAGGTGTTACTTGAGAGGCACCCTGTTGTTTTACTGTTCCTGTTTCTATCTGGTTCCTAGGAAGTGGCAATTTCCTGCTGGTCTATGCAATGTGTGAATTAAAACCATTGCTATTGCCTTGCTTGTTTTTCACCATGCTCCAGCCATTTACTTTGCGTGCCCAAAGCTTGATTACCTCATGTGGAAGTGTTTATTCTCCAAAGATAGAGGGGTATGTAAAAAAATGTGGACCTGAAGTAAGACTGGAATTTTCTTCCGATGAATTTTGATCTCCAAGCCTAACTTAGAAAATATCTCAGCAGTTCTGAATGTTACTGCTGGTATATCACTGATTTTCTGGTTAACTAAGATTCTATGTCATCTGCATAAAAACTACTCTCATCTTGCTAGTAACTCCTTCACCCAAGTAATTTCTCTACCCTTCCGTGCCATTTATTACAGAAATACAAAGCTGATGAATTCTTGTTCCTGTTAATAACATCTAGTGCTGTGTGTCTGTCCTGTATACAGACATCAGGCTCACCCTTGCATCCCCATCACTTCTTATTAAGAGTTAATGTGGAAGTTCTTGTATTAAAAAAAAAATGCAGCCCATGTTTTTCCCAATCATTCTGGCAACAGCAGGTCTCTATTCTGAAGGTGAGGACGGGTCTTGCAAGTATTTTGTTTTGAGCTCTGACTGTGCTCCCTGCAGTGTCTTCATCTAAGACACCTACACCTGCACTCCATTCCTTACAATAAATATCACTTGGCTACACCATTTCAGTAGCGCTGCCAAGCGGAGAATAAATATTGGCTGCTAAAATCATGCCAAATAAGTTCTGACCAGCCTTGCAAGATTGATGCTGAAATGATTTATTCTCTCTATTTTCTAGCTGGTGGGTTTTGTCTACGCCTGTTACGTTGTTAGTGTTTTTACAGAGGAAGAAGACAGCTGTAAGTATTTATCAACAGATCCTTTGGCAAAGATTTTATTCAATTTTCTTTCTCTCTCAGATGTTTATCTGTCAAGGATGAGTTGCCATAAGATCTCTTTCCATTTCTCCATCCATGTGATGTGGTACTACCAACCATTCAAAAACTGGATATTTTTCTGTGATATTTTTTCCCCACATCACTAAGTGTTAATATAATCCAGTTACTCCTCCAGGACTTCTTCAGCTGAACAGTAATACCACTGAAATGCAACTAAGAGAACCTATAGCAAAGAATGCAGCTTTATATTTAACTGGACCACCTGCCAAAATATGATGAGGATAAAGCAGAACATGAGATTTGTTGCCAAGAACCAACCTGACCTTAATTTAAAAGCAAAAGTAGCATATGTGAATCACAGGAAGGATGAGGGAGCTGACTCCGTTGTGTTTGGTAGGCAAATCTCTCAAGTGTCATGTGTTCTCTGTGATGGGGCAGAAAAGAAAATTCAGAGAAATCACGTGGATGGTTGAGTCTGTAGGATCTATACAGATACCTATAGCCTGGTCCTAGGTTATTGCCCTTCTTAAACTCCCCTTGAGAGCAGTACTTTCATACACAATATAAATGGATGCATAGAGTTCAAATGAATGTGAAATCTGATTTCAATCGCAATATTTTGCCTTTGTTTTTCAGCTCTCAGAATGTTTAAATTGGAACAGCCTTAAGGAAATCAGTGGGTCTAGGCCAGTTTACTCTAGGTCAGGATCAGATTCAAAGGCTTTATATCCAAATATCACTTCCTTTAGTGCAAATAGCTCTGTTGTTTTAAAGAACAGCTGGTATGGATGTTAGCTGAAAAATGACAGCTTTGAACTGGATATCTTGAAAGTATGTGAAAAATGTTGGTTCACATGGGTGAGATGAGATACATTTCTTATCTGACTTGTTCTCATGTTTGGCTGTTGTTTCCTACGTGGCTGAACTCCTTCTATGATTCTACTGGCTTTATTGATCATTTGTTCAGAACTTGCAAATGCATTTAGTGAAGGTGTTACATTGTAAGTAATATCTTTAAAATTACCCTATAGCTCTCTAATTGGCTAAATAACTTGAATTCAGAGCCTCTTTTGAATATTGTGAATTAACAACTTGACAGGGCTTATGTTAGGATGGGGAGAGGCAATCACATGGAAGGAAGCATTATCTAGAAATACAGAGCTGTAAATTTCAGGATATGGTTTGTTGTTTTTTTTCCCCACTAACATATTCTTTTCCCCTCCCAGTTTCTCAGCTTGGAGTTAAAATGTCAGCTTGAATAATTAACAATGACAAACCATCAATATTTCACACTCACAGTGGTAGATCCTTCCAGTGACCCGAACAAATCTGAGCTGTGTTTTTAATTTTCTTTTCCATTTGTGGTTTCCTTTAAATGTTCCTTTGATATGCAGCATGAAGTAATTATAAGTGCTGAGGCACATTAATCAGGAAGCTCATGCTAACGTGATTTTCATGAGAAAACACAGCAGTAGGGACCTACTAATGCTGAACTGTGGGCAAGAATATTTTAGACATGCTAGTGCACTCAGATATATTGGTGGTAGCACAGTGATCCATGGTTAAGACTTTAAAGGGATGCAATAGGATGCTCAGTTGAATTGGCTGCTGTTTGTGCAAGGTGCAAGACCTTACTGAAAATTCTGTGTTTTTAGGGTTTTCTAGTTTAGATGTTTTCAAATGAGGTGTTTTTATTTCTTTAATGTAATTAAGTTTAAGTCTCACTGGAACTACTAGGAATTATCCCCCCAGTCTACTTAGAACCTCTGCAGACTTACCATTAACCCACAGTTCCAGAATCACAGTATCAGCACGAAGCTATTCATTAACATGGAATTTGTGAGGATACGTTGTGTCTGAGTTTCTAAATGTATTTCCAGAGTTTTTTTCCTATCGTATGTATTCAGTAAATATTTTTTTCTAGTGTTTGTTCATTTAAAAAACAAAACCGTCAAACTCATCAGCTAAAATCTAAAATAATAGTGCCACCTTCAGGAAAGTAAAAGGCATTCATATACTTAGCAATGTTCCAGTCATATTTAAATGGCATTTGAATGGGGTAGCTTTCACACTTCCAAACAAGATTCCCTAACTCAGCACCAGACAGTGATGTGGATTGGATAAACATTACAGGCTTTTGCAGGGCCTGCTAGGTCAGTCACAAATTGCACCACATCTTACCCTACTGATCCAGCTATGTTGGTCAGCTTGGTAATAAAGACTTGGCCTAATTTCATGCGAACGAAGAGAGACTTGGAGAAACTTTCCATGGTTACTGAGGGAATTGTCACTTAAAGCATTCCTTGCTTAGTTACATTGCCCTTTTGTGAATGCTGGAGAAGGGAAGCATTGTTTCTCTTTGTATACAATTAAAAGAAATTGAGTTGGCAGAGGGGACCTGAAAAATATCAGAACTGAAGATAATGGAGTATTATCTACGGTTCTCCAAAGCTGCTGCAGTCTGTCTTGCAGGAAAGACAAGTGGGGCAATAAAATACCCATTTCACTGTATAACCTTCAAGGGGACTGCTGGCCTGCCAACTTCTCTGCTGGCATTTAGTCTCCAGCCAGTCCCCAGCTTCCTTCTTTCAGCATGTGCTTGAATGGCTGAGGCTTTGTCAGCTCAGTTATCATACAAAGTCGCAGTATGGTGGCAATACCCAAGGAGCCTGAGGGAGGTTCTTGTTTTTCTGGAGTCTTGTTTTGGTTTGGTTCTTTTGTTACCTCTGCACTTTAAGTCTGATGTTAGCTGATCTCCTCCTTGGCATAGAGGCTGTCCTAAAAGATCCAAGAAAAGAGGTCTATACAGGCAGAACTTTCCATTTGGCAATCATACCTGGTAAATCTTTTCTTTCTGTCTCTGCATTTTTTTTTTGTTATGCCATGACACATGCCTACTTTTCCTTTCATTTCCTTTCAACTTTCTGGCCATGTTTGTTTATTTATTTGAGTTTTGATTTTTTTTCAGTTGATTTCATTGGTGGATTTGATCCATTTCCTCTCTACCATGTCAATGAAAAACCCACCAACCTTTTGTTCAAGCAGACATACCTGTAAGTATCATCTCCTATGCTAAGAGGCAGTGCGTGTCTCTGTATTTGATGGCTCAAGGGTGCCACGGGTTTGGATTTTTTCCTTCTCACAGGTTGATTTGTCCAGCAGGTTTTTCAGACATGCAAGGAATGAATAAGTTGTAGAACACCAGAAAGGATGAAACTGTCTCTGCCCACCTCCTGCCTACAAGGGTGAAGCTTGTGTTGCCATGCTCAGGTTATGATAGTGCAGTTTGAAGGGACACATTTGTGCTAGCTGCAGGATGCAAACTAGTGGATGCATTTTCCTTGAAGAAGGCAAAGAGAAACTTCTTAACAACCAGTGCTGTCTGAGCAGGCACAGGTAGAAGCCATGAGGAGTGAAAGTCAGCCTCAGTGAATGCAGAGAATAAGTCATAGCAACAGCAGAATGTGATTCTCAGTCTTGAAGTTGAATGATGGTATGTCAGGTTAAGCTTGAAGTACAGGATAAAATATATGCAATTGCTAGTTATTTAAGCCATACTTTAGCTCTGTGGGCAGTCACAGCTGAGCTCAGACCTATGCATTGATGCAATTTTGATGATTGGCCATCCTTCCATCACGTTGTCACAAATAGCACTGTTAAATTTGACTTTGTCTTGCATACGGAGTCTTCCTGTATCTGTCTGTGCTTCTAAAGATCTTCTAAGCAACAAAACTATCACACCACCAAATTAAAATGAGTGTTAGACTGTTTGTATGCAGGGCACGTTTGCTCTTAAGGTTTCAGCTTTGTTGTCACTGTTCTTCTAGGCAACAGAGTTTCTTGTATGCATGTGGCATCCCAAGAGCTCAGTGGAGAGGGGGGCGCTGGAAGGCCGATCATCCTAAGCAGTTCCTCTCACGCCACTGTGTTAGAGACATTAAATTCCAGCTTCTGCCCTCTGCTAATCCCCTCCTGCTGCTGAAGGCACAAGAGCACACTTTCATGCAGTCCACTTGAAAGCTGGTTATTAATGAGATTCTCAAACATAAAGGCCAGTATTATCTGTTTAAAGCAGCAGTAAGATCTGAACTTTTGATGCTTCTTACAATGAGCTGCAAGAGGGCAGTTCAACGTGCAGAAACTTTTAAAAGCAACTGCTAAGGGAGGTTGGTTTTGGGGAATAATGTTACCAAAGAGCTCTTCCAAAAATGGGTGGGTAGGAAAGAAAATTAGGGTAAAGGGAATAAAAACCACCTCAAAATAGATTTGTAGATGTGGCCCTGTAATGTAGTAAGAACTTCACGCTTTGTCACTGCAGCACACAGCACAAAACCTGGAGAACAAGTCATTTGTGCAAAGCAGATGAATTCCTTGTAACTTCGGGGGTGCAATGACATTATTAGAAAAGATGCTATAGGAGATTAAATATTGATTTTCCTCTCACTTTGTCACAGTGAGATGGAATTTTCCACAGTCGGCAGAAGCTTTGGAACTTCTTTAGGTAGCTCCCTGATTTACTAGCTTGATGCAGTAGTGTATTTCTATAGTATGATGTTTGGGTTGCTTTTTTCCCTTAAAAATGACTATTCTGTTTAAAAAAAAAAAAACTATGACTTAGAAATCTTCATTTATATACAGGAAGATTATAATCCCCATTGAGAAACTAGAACTGCAAAACTTCCTTAAAAGAGTCTTCATAAGCTACTAATAATTCCTTTCTTCATTTCCATTATTCAGACCATCACTCACATACTGATAGCTTCTGCCAGCACAGGATAATATTTTTCTGGTTAACTGGAGGTGAAAACAGCTGCTGAGGAGTAGATAAGTTGACTCTCTATAAATTTCATAACAGCCACCAAATACTAACTCTTGTTTATTCTGGACTAGCTATTGCCTCTCTTCCATATGCAGAAGTGGGAGTAGAAGTGGATACTTGATTCTCAGCTAATGATGAGGTAGAGCTTTGCAGTATGGGGTCATTGAGGGCCAAATCCTCTCATCACTTAATACAATGACTGAAGACATTTTATACATTTCCAAGAAGATGCATAACAACAAATATATCCAACTTCTTTCAAGTTGAAGCTTTTAGAGCAGAAAGGGGTGAGGAACACATGCTTTTTGTTCTCCCTTCTTTGTTGAAGGAAGCCTTGCATGAAACCAGATCCACTATAGCTACTGACTGAGCAAGCTGCTGCTATGAACTTGCTTTCATTTTAGGATGAAATCTGCCAGTAGTCAACTTCTCCCTGATAGCAGCCCTGCTGCCTTAAACAGGACCACTTCAATTCATTCCTTGTCCAATGGGATTGTAGTCTTCACACCAGTTTCACCTATCCTTTGCTGATAGGATCACATTCCTTCCTCTCCTCTGCCCTCTGACTCAGCCTTGCCCTGGCTTGCCTATTTCTCTAGTCTCTTATCTCTTGAAATCTATGGATTTGAACAGAGCAATGATATTAGCCTACTCTGCTATGCATAGCTGAAGTGTGAGACCAACCCCCACAGCTTCTGTACTGAGTACTCAGCCTATGAGTTAGATAACTTTTAAACAAAGGCTTACATTAATCTATTGTAGTGATTCAATATCAGAGATGTGCATCCTATTTCCAGCCTTCAGCTTCTACCCCTACCACTGAAAGATGTTTTTAAGTAAACTTTTGCCTTGTATTAAATCACCTCCCCAAACTATTATTGGTAACTGAGCTGGGATCTGGCAGTATCTGTTATCAGCTTGCTTTATCTCTGAATCTACTACTGAACTCAACTTCAGTCCAGTTGCTTGCTTTTCCATTAACTGGAGCCTTGCAAGTGGTCAAAGCCAGCTGTTACTTTTATTAAAAAAAAAAAAAATCACTGACACTTTTGTACTTTGCTTACAAAGGCATGATTTAAATAAGCTTCATCTTACTTAGTCTTTCCACTACTCAGAGGGCAACAGTGATGTTCTATAAATACAGTTATTTCTATTTCAAGTTCTACAACTGCTTCTGTTCTACATTTCACTGACTGTGGGGAGGTTTGGTTCCTGCTTCAAGTCACAAGCTTAAGAAAGAGACTTCTAGAAATTCCACTGTATAGATGAGATGCCCTTAATCTCAACACACTGCATTAAGTCTTTAACAATAAAAATACATTAGGAATCCTTTTAGATAGAAGTTACTTTCTGGGTGAAAATATTTAACCACACAACAATACATCAGCTACTGAAAAACCAGTTTCAAGTGGAAAGAAGGAAAGGCTGAGCTCTTGCTTTTCATTAGTGAAAGTTCAAACTCAGGCTGTGCTTTTTTCCACCACTGTCTTCTCCTAGGAGTCATAGGAGAGGATATCAGTGCAGGACTGCTTTTCTTATTTTGTCTTTGCAGTAACAGAATTATCACTTGAAGCAAGGAAAAGCATTCTGTAACTGCAGAAGGGTCAACAAACATAGCCTTGCAGTTTCTTTCTAAAGCTGTTATCTTCAAGTAATCTGTAACGCCTGCCAAGACAGCAGGAGGTTCAGATCATCCTGATAACCAGCACTTCCTGCAGGCTGTAGCCATTCTTCTGACATCTCAATTTGTTTCAAGCATCAATGCTATGTAAACTCAGTTATAAAGCAGAAGTCTTGTAGCATAGTTTTGGACATTATTCAATGCAAAAAAAAAAAAAAAAAAAAAGAAAGAAGAAATCAAGAACTCACTAGATGTCAGGAAACAACCTCTATTCATTTTAAAGATATAGAGAAGGGCAACACACCTCCCCACCTTTGAATGCCATACTTCCAGGATCAGCAACAAAACACAGCTTAAGGGCTCCTGCCCATAGCATAAATGGAAGCTGGCAGTCTGAGTACTGCATCACATTAGTAAATTACAGCTTTAATTTGATTTTAGTTACATAGCTTGACTTCACTAACCCTGCTTCCCTCACATCCACCTCTCTGAAAAGCCATAGGGTAACAAAGGGTGTGATTTTTATCAGTTGCTGGCTTCAGTATTGATAGGATAGCAACAGGAGGCACTGGTTGATTGCATGATTACAGGCTCTGTTGTTAACTGCTCACTTTGATAACTCCTAATCAATTCTTTATGGTGCAGTCAGTCTGCTAGCCATAGGCATGAAACAGCTGTGGGTATGCAGTTACAGGAGTAGACTGCATGTAACAGAGCAGGTTGAAAGTAGGTTCTTCAGTACAGCAGACAGGTATGAAACAATGGGGGAGGGAACATGAAAAAACTAAATGAAAAACTAAAACGACCTTTGGAGGAAACAAAAACAATGAAGTCCTAACTGTTTTGACGATCAGAATGCTTTACAAAGGAAACCTTTACTGGAACAAGAAAAAAGAGCCCACTTTGGCAAAACCAAAGGAAAGCTCCACATACACAAATGGTTCTGCTTTTCTTTCTAGGTAGAGTTCCCTCCCAAACAAAAAATAAAATAAAAATTGCTGACTATCAACCTGAAGCTGCATGTTTAAAGAGGTGATGATTCAGCTGAAAACATTCTCATCTTTACTGCTGGCTACAAAAGTAGATATGCTTATGCTTCTGCACTGAAACTGCAGTGATATGCTTTTTTACAGAGCTACTTTATTCCAGAGATGATCCCTAGCTTTTAAAATTCCTAACCAAGTTTTATGCATCTCCAAGGCTCACAATCCATGGATCTAACACTTTGGCTCACATTTATTCCCTGCTCTAACTGCAGTATATTCGAGTCTGGTATATGCATAATATTCTTCCCAGATTTGAAGATGACTTAACCACACTGTATCTGATTCCTCAATCCTACTCTTTATCTGTAGTCACCCATATTTACAAGCTTGGAACAGAAAAAACAATTTTGTCCTTATTATTTCCAGTTACCTTAAGTAACAAAAATGTTTTGTTCTGCATTAATATCCTGCCTTGGCTTTTTCTCCTCTACAGGCCTGCGTAAATGAGGAGGAGCCAGAGGATGGATAAATCTTGCACTCCACCAAAGGTGCTGCAGGAAATAATCCCCTGTGGCCTGGGTCTATGGCAGAGGAAATGCAGGATGGTGAACTCCATTCCACTTTTTGTTCCTTGTCTTCTTTTCAAATGAAATGAATGTACATTGAAGAATGACCACACAGTCTGTTCTTAACTCTACAAGTGCCCTGATGAACCATTCCTACCACACTGGGTGGTTCTAGCCAAATGGCACAGACTGGAAATCCTCAGGCAGAAGTTCACCAGGAGCCTGTCTCAAGAGATGCAGGAGAAGTCGGAGCTGCTTCCTTCCACCATGGATCCACAGAGAAGGAAACACTGCAACACCCTGGGACATCTCATGTTTTGTAGTTAGTTTCTTCCCTCTCTCCTTTCCTCAGTCTGGAAAGAGCCTAAATCCCCTTAATACAACTTCAGCTTTTCCCTGCCTGTATAAAACTAGGCAAGGGCTATTTGAGTTTAGGCTCTCTTACACACCCCACCTTTTTTTTTTTTAATGTTGTAGATAAGAGATCTGCCCTTTCTCCCTTTTATCCAAGACTCCCTCATTCTCTACTCCTTAGTAGTAAGAAATTTGTCTTGGATTCTAACATTGTGATTTAACTACTATAAATGCTGAACAGCTAAAAAAAAAAAATGAACTAGTCCAATTGCCAAATCTGTACTTGGTATGAACTTAAACCCATTGCAACATGCCAAACTTACAGCAGCTAGAGCCTACTCTGGGTTTGTCTACCCACATTAAGTTACTGGTATAGCCACGTGCACAACTGATACCTGCTGCAGGACACTGGTAAATGCCTAGTTCCTCGTGGATCATGTTTTTGTATCTGCTTTCTTTGCCAAGCAGCCACACTTACTCCAGGCACAGGCCCAACAGCTTCCTGCTGGAAGGTATTTTTAATGACAGGATAATTTTGAGGGGAGGGAGTGGGGAGGAAGAAAGGGGCAATAGAACTGTAATTAAGTTGCATTAATAAGCTGCAGCAAATAATTAAAAAGAAAAAAACAGCATCCCTTTTGTTAGTTACATCTTCCAGGATGTTAAGCCTCAAGCAGGGGAAAGAGTGCTTGTCTGCCATCCATGGCTTTCTTTGGCTGAAGCATTCCACAAGCTGTTGTAATTCTTTGTGTTGTCTAGCCTAAAACCATTTGGGATTCTTGAATAATGCTTTACAAAAGAGCCAAGCCAGAAGCCAAGCTAGGGAAGCAAAGTGCAAGGAAGTGATTAAAAAAATAAAAACATTAAGTGCTAAAAGTCAAAGATACAATGATGCACTTTTCTTTGTACCTCCTCTAGTTTTTGTTAGCAGAAACATTTATCCTTTGTACTCTGACAAAACTCTCCTACTGGTCTGCTTGCAGTAGACTTACCCTAACTACTGCAAGACTACACAATAACCCCATAATCTGCTAGGGCAGCGATTTGTAGATGCCTGCATCTCCAGCATGCCACGAGATGAAGGAGCAACAGTTTTTTTTTCTCCACAAGGGGGTTCCTTTAGCAGAGGCTAGGAGTGCCCTCTATTGGGGATAGGTAGCACTTGGGACTTCAACCAGCAAAAGAAAAAAAAATCCAACTTGTACCTGCTCCTGAAGGGACATTTTTTCCCATAGAAACACTTAAAAACCTACAAGAAAATCCCAGAAATAGCTGGGCAATTTCACACCCTGTAGTCCTTTTGATGCTCGGCTACGTTCCAGGCTCTGAGCTGATGTTTAAGAGGAAATAACACTGCTCCAACACTGAGCTACTTTTCACTCCCCCCTTCACAGATTAGCACATCCACTTTAAATGCAGGTAGCTTTTGCTGTTATTTATAGTGGCAAAATAAAGCCAATGGTAGCTTGAACCCTGCCACAACACTTAGTTTAGCACGGTGATACAACTCTTCCCTACAAGAGCTGCCAGATACCAAAGATCCACCAACTCTCAGAGTTTGAGAGTTTAACCTGCTCAGCTGGTGGTTTCATCTTTGCCATGAGCTGCATTAGAATTACCTTCTCCTGAAAAGAAAGATGAAGAATACTTCCCTCTCACATGGCCTAGGGATGAGACTTCAGTATCCAGAGTTAGAGCCTGTGCTCCAGTCTCCATAGATGCTATTTAAGAGACAGGTACTGAAGTTCTCCATCAATTTCAGATGAAGAATTATTCTCACCTACACAACTTCACATACCTGGACCTTATCCTCCCTTGCCTTGCAGCCAGGAATCTGGAGATCCCACACTGTCTTCTGTATTTCAAAGGAAATTAATGGACGGTAAGAATCTGCTTCTCCCACTTACGAGTTTCCATCCTTCACAACCATATCTATGCCTGGCTCCCCTCTAATGTTCCAGGATCCCACCCCCACCAGTAGGACATTATACTGGAATCAGATACTCAGACCTTCATAAGACAAGCCTTTTATTCAGTTAAACAGAACAGAAAAATTTAAAAACACCTTCCCTGCAGTTAGCATGCTTACAAGCCTGTTACTACATGATAGAGTATTATATTTAAATTAAAAACTGGTTTAGCCAGCAAACAGAAGCCCTAAGAAGAGTTTTCTTTGAAAAAAATTCTCTTAGCAAAAGATTAGTCCTTAACAGCCAGTGAAGAGGCCTCACAAGAAAGTTTCAGATCCTGTGACTGAGAGCTCCAGAGAGTCTCTCAACATCTGCCTAGAAGGATAATGAGCTGAGAGCAAAGAGGCTGGAAAAACAGAGCAGAGTTAAGTAGATTTGAGTACTGTTAAAAATAGTTTCTCCAACTGTTGAAAATTCAACAGAAAAAAAAACAAACAATTCAACCTCAGAAGAGCTAGATTCTCCTTTCTACTTCCCCCTCTCAATACATTCCTACTGAGTATCCTAGCTACAACTGACTGCATTTGGTATAAAAATACTCGAACTTTACCCACACTTCTGAAGGAATCCATCAGCCCTAGCAGGATATTCTCTAAACTACTAAATGAAGAGAACCAGACAGACAGCTGAAAACAGCTCTTGATTTCAGTGCAGAAAAGGGATTTGTTTGAGAACAAGTATTTGGAGGATTACCTCCAGCAAAAACCTCATTTTGAAGGAAAAAAACTGGCATAGCTTTTCTGGAGCAGTCCTACAGCAAGATCAGAGCTAATCATCAGCTCTTACTGGAAGCACTGCAAGAAAGGAGTTTGCAGGATAGCTTGGCCTAAAACAAGACTGCTCCAGTAACAAATTGTTTCTTTCTCTGCTGGCATAGGAGTGTATTTTAGACATTTATTTTTCCTTTTTGCACACTGTGGTTCAGGACATGAAAGTCCTCACACTTCCTCGGATGACTGCTCTGCAGATAGGACACAGTCTCAAGTTGAGGGCACATTCTCCACAAGCTACCAGATGGCCACAGGGAACGAATACAACAGACACATCCCTGTCCATGCACACTTTGCACATCCTTTCCTCTTGCAAGCGTCGGAGCTGTTCTTCTGTGCTCAATGGAGACTCCTCTTCACAAAAGAAAAAAGAAAACCCATAGTGTTAATGCTGTAACAGCTCTAGAGAGCAGATCATTACATTAAAAAGTCAGATCAACTGCTCATTTTTTCCAGAAAGACAGCAGAAGTACTTTTCTCAAGTAGATTTCACTTAAGCATTATTAGCTACAGCTGTTATGAACTCCAGCTTATCTGCTTAAGACTTGGCACACCTGCACATTGCACACTGAGCAGGGTGTATCAGTATCACTGTACTTCAATATATATCCCTGATTAAAGAAAACACAAACTGTTTTAAGATAAGTCTGCATCACAAAGGAGCTCTAAATCCTGAGTAAAGTCTCTACATTCAGCCACAGTCCAGGCTACTGCACGCTCCTTTTCAAGACTAAGGAGAAATACAACCATCATGATACTGTTACTACAAAAGCTGTCCTCATTTTGCCTGCACATAATTCCCCCACCAGTCACCCCAGTGCACCTTTTTGCTGCACAGGTTGCATTTCTCCTCTTGAACTTGATGTTTCAGCCTCTCTCTGAACCGCATCTGTTTAACCAGGAAAGAAGGCATTAAACATATTCCTTCCCACCCTCTTCAGACAATGCTGCTTAAAGAGCTGAAATATCCTTATTTCAGTCAAGCAGTCTTTACAGAATTGTCAACCTTACACACTCAGCCTGGTCAAGCTGATGCTCCCTGGTGCTTGTGTCAGTATGTCCTCATAAGGAGGTTAACACATGCCTATGCCTATCATCTTCTCAAAGCTTCCCCTCCACCCTCCCCTCAGAGGGTGGTGAGGCACTGGAACAGGTTGCCCAAGGAGGCTGTGGATGCCCCATCCCTGGAGGGGCTCAAGGCCAGGCTGGATGTGGCTCTGGGCAGCCTGGTCTGTGGATGGTGACCCTGCACATAGCAGGGGGTTGAAATGAGATGAGCATTGTGGTCCTTTTCAACCCAGACCATTCTGTGATGATTCTACAGTTCCATAAGACAAGAGTCATCAGCTGCTTGTTCCTGTTCCTTTGCTACTGTTTAATCACTCTCAGTCTTGTGGAAGCCATTTCATTTTTGTCTGGACAAATGTAGCAGACCAATATGGAGACAGTAGCTTTAGAAAGTAGGCTTGCTACTAAATAAAGGCTAGCAGGAAACATCTTCAAATATCAGACTCCATACAACAGACACCACAAAATAGACATAGATAAAACAAGTAGAATATGTATTACCCAAATACAAGTAGAATATGTATTAGCCAAAGTGCAGCTATTTCTAATGAAGTCATTGATGCAATCTTAAATAGACCTTAGATGTACCTGTCCAAAAAGCCTTGCTTCGGGCAACTGCCTTAGTCAGCTGCACCCAAGGATGGCAATTTGTGCATAAGCCCCACATAATGCACACCTGCTACTGCAGTTAAAGGCTGCAGAAAACATCAAAGATGTCTCCAGTAGGTTGTGGTGTAGACATTTCCTGTATCTGTGTCAGTTACTCCAGTAATAACAGACTCTTCAGGTTTCTTTAAAAGTACCTCACTCTTCAGCCTCTCAAAGGAAGGCAGCCTTTGGTATGTATCTACTCTCAATTCCAGTCTAGGAAGAGAGAAAGCAGACCCACAAGACATTCATAACAGTGCTCAAGATAAAGTGAGTAAGAGGTTGAACATCCACCAAGAATGTGGGTGGGCAAATCAGTCAGGCATACCTCTGTTTTCCTTTGCACTGCTGCTCTCTTCCCATTCTGGCCGAAGCAGATCAGAAATCAGTTCAGACTCAGAAAGGTAGAAAGTCCCAGTCAGTATGTATTTATTCTCTACCAGGCTAGCAACCCAGGCAGGGTTGAAGCCCATCTCCAGGACATTCTGTGCTACAGAAAACTGATCCAGAGAAGGAAGAGTCTGCAACTTCCAGTTCCTTAAAAGATCTGCAAAGTAGTAAACAGACTCTTCACAAAAATATGCTACTCTCTGAAATCATTACATATAAAGTGGCATTAATTTCCAAAGATTCAGGTTATCTATATAGATAAAGTAACATCAAGATAGACAGTTTCCACTTCCAATAACTCAGAAGAGCCAAGACAAAAGCAATTTCATAAGAATCAGGAGACTTAACTTCAGGTGTTTCATTTTCCAGCATCAGTGAATAAATCCTCCCTTTTTTTTTTTGCTCCAGCCCAACAGCCAAAATGTCAGAACTGTTTTGATGAAGATCAAGTAGAATCTCTCAATTTACGCCTCTCCTGCCTCAGTCTAGCTGAAACATTCATCAGTAAATACTGAAATGCAAAACTGTGCTGGCAGTTCATTCAGAGGCTTAAAGATTTAAGCTCACCTAACAGACAGGATCTTCAAGAGAATGAGAAAAATCACTTTTCCACAGTTACAGGAGCCAAGTTTAACCTACTTAAGTTTCCAGTAGCAGATGAGGATAGATCCCCAAGGCTAGTGCTTTCATAAACAGCAGGGACCTTCTAGCTGTTCTCTGGCCTGCTTAAAATGCTGTAGTCTAAAAGATTCAGACAAACATCACAGAACTGACAAGTAGAAGTAAGATGGTACAAACAAGTCATTATCCAGACTAGCTAAATACAATTGGTCTTAAACAGGCTAGGAGTACAAGTACAAGAACAAGTACTTCTTCTGCTAGAGACCATTTCCCAAGAATAAAGGAGAATTGCTTCTAAAATATCAGAACATTAAGCACCAACTCTGAACATACAAGCAAGAGTGGGGTAGAAGAAAAAGATACAACACTTAAAACAGCACTAACCTTGGTAAGCAGAGGACCCTCGTCCCATCTGATCCCTGGAATCTCTCTGAAAATACCACAAGAAAAATGTGCTCAGAACTTCCCAACAAACTCTCATTCACTACACACAAAATATTTATGACTCACTGGAGGTGGAGTGCTGGCAAAGGACTCTTGAACACTGCTGACAAATTCTCTCCCCATTGATCGCAACAAAAATTCACACCTATAAGCAGAAAGATTTCAATGTATTTGTGCAGAACCTCTTAAGAGTGGGTAGGAAGGTGGTAGGGTTAAGCTTAGAAGCAAGCAGTGCCATCAGTTTATGAGCCAGTACCAGCACACCTGTGACTCTCAGCTGGTAGTACTTCTGCCTTACAAAACAGAAGAGTAACTGAACAGAACATGTGTCTTTTGGTCTTGCTACAAGGGACACTTGTAAGCTAAGATATTTACCTTGGATACCATTTGGCATGTTCCCTCCAAGGGTCATCTCCAAATGCCCAGTTCCTCATACCTCCATCACAGTAAAAACACCTCACCACATCACCTTGGCCTGTAAAAGACATTACAAGACAATTTACCATCTGATACAACCTATACTCTCCTAGGTCTAATCAGAACTTGGTGAGACTGAGCACAAATCACAGGCCACAGAACAGAGGAGCACATGACAGCTTATCAGCATCACACAAGTTGTTTAGGGGCACAAAGACAACAGAACTCCCACAGCTGCAGCCAGCTGATTCCAGAACTGGGTCACAAGGTAACGAGCAGCATGCATGGGAGCACCACTGTTCACTTGTACACCAACCATCCTGCTCCCTCTTGCCAGGATTTAGAGTACAGCTGTAATTGTACCTATGAACATTTCCTTACCATGATCTGCCACAAATCAATAGCTGGTGTAGTCAGCATACATCACTTCTGGTTTATAAGGCATAAAAATTTGACACAGGACATTCCCAAGCTATCCCACCCTGCTACTGTGCTTCAACTCACCATCCAAAAGGTGGAATTAAAGCCAAGCACAGTTAAGAACTGTCTACGAGTGCCCTATCTGAAGGTTGATGAAAATTTCAGTGAAGTCTGCCAGTAAGTGTGGGTTACAGACATGATCTTCCAAACACACTTGTGTTAAGAGAACTGTTTGAGTGTTCATTTCCAGAATTCTCCAGCTCAAGTAACTGCAGGAGAGTGCCAGAACAGACTACTTCCTAATGATCCCTAAAGTGAGCCTCTCTGCTGAGCTCTTACTCAGCTGCTCTACAAGTGACCCAGTCCAACAGAAATGGGATTTCAGCTCCAGACACTGCTTTATAGTTTGTTCTGTGCTCCTGGCCAAGCTGCTCTTTTTTTTTTGTGCTTCACAGCTTAAAAGACAAAAGCAGTAGATTAGACGTACTGCCTATATTGCTCTTTTGTTACATGCTGCTTCACCTCCACTGCTGCACCCTGAGCAGATAGGTGCAGATTCTTAGTATTTAACTGGATTTACAGCAAGGTTACAGTTTCATTGAAAGTCTCACAGAAGTTGACTTAAGAAGCCAGCCACTTTCTCCAGCTGGACAGAAAGATCAGATCAGTTAGGCTTTCCAGTGTGCATGTTGCTGTGCCACATCTCAAATTCACCACATTTAAGACTGCCCTTCCACCTTTACCAAATAGTTAGAGAAAGGCAATACAGTTTTACTTCAGCAGTGAGGGCATGAGACATTTGGGATATACAGTCCCTCCCCACACACACAAGAAGGACAAGAAGGTGTTTCAGTAACAGACATGGAAGTGTCTATAAAGCCTAATCTGCAAATATGAAACCAATAGGTTCCTTTACCATATGGAAGAAAGGATGTTTCCAACAGAAGTATCACTATATTAGACAGCAAAAAGGATTCCCCACCCCCATGCACAGTATTGAATTACAGTCAATCATGAAGGTACTGTAAAGATTTTTTCCAACTTCTCAGTCCAGGAAACAGTTCTGACTCAGACTTGCTTCCTAGCCAGCATAGCCCTCTCTAGGAGAAAAGCTGAGGATGTATACTTATATGCATACAAGAAATATTGCATATTTTACTCAAAAGTATTTTTTTTAGTTTGGTAATACGAGTCCTTATGGCAACAAACCACAGTGACAGCCAAATTTGCCACCTTACAAGTCTTATTCAAGTTTGTATTTTTTATTTTTGAGAAGGCTGGAGTGCAAGACAGAGCTTATGAAGCACAGCATATCAAGAAGTGTCTTGGGTTCTTCTAAAAGCACAGGTAACAAATAGGTTTGCTGAATCTTTAAGAACACACTCTCGTTCTGGTAAAACTGGTTTAAAACTTACTGCCTTTCCATTCCTGCTAGTAAGAAAAGACTTAGTGAACTCATCAGCATCCAAACCAGATACCAGCACAGAAGGGAAAACTGCCCGAGTGGTAAGACAGCATACACAGAAGGATGTGGTTTATAACCATAGCAGATGCACTTGCAAGTATTTGCACAAGCAAGAACATGAATACACAGTGATATCTTCAAAAGTTGACTTGAGTAAGAGCTAAGAAAACACAGCAATTTTTAAAGTAGTGCTTGAGCTAGGAAAAAAGCTGCAAATTCAGTAAGCTTTCTTTGATGCCTAGGTAGCTACAAGTTGGTATAAGAATATATCAGCTGGTTTACATACACTTGTACCATCAGAACAGAGCCAGAAGAGACTCACCACCAAAGTGTTAAAAAATATTTCAGCATGAAGTCACAAGCAGCACCTAAAAGAGCAACACCAACCACCATTTTAAGTTACTATGGGATACTGAATCTGAACGAAGATAGTAGAAAGAACCCTTGCAACACATTTGCCTTTATGAAGGCATAGTGTAAGAGCAAAACAAACACCTGATCCTGCTTTACAAGGGACCACATTTACTCCAGAGCCTTCAAACACATTTTTGTGACACATTTTTCTCTGCTGACCTACAGTGTCAATGTAACATTCACACTACACCATTAAATACTGTTCACAGACCCTCCAGTGACTTCGTTATTTGCATTCCAGAGCAGTCCAGCTAAACTGAGCTTACCTCAGCTCCTCTCTCTTTCTAGCTCTTGCTAAGAAGTGACAATTCTTCCAACATTTGGCATGGTAAATCAAAATTCAACTGTGAATTCACCATACAGGAATTTTATGAATGTAGTTTCACAGCATTACACAGAAAGAAAAAAAAGACTTTACCAGGTGTTCCTACCTGTGTAGAAGAATCCTGCTCTAGCCAGTTGCTCGGGATGCATCTCAGTATATTGTGGCCAGTTCTGGAATGTTGATAGTCTCATCTCCTCTGTTACCATTTCTGGGTATTCTGGTTGGTTGGGCAGGGCTGTCTCCTCACTGTCTATCCTCTGCAAGAGGCTGAGGAACTGCCCATCAACACTGTCAAACACTCCCTGAAGAGGAACCTGTTGGTTCCAAACAGCTCCATGATAAATGAATTTACAGAAAGGGAAGAACTTCAGGTGTTCCACTATTGGGCAATCACCGGGCTCCCAGTCTTTCAGGATGCCACCACAGCTGAAGCACTGTACTTGATCTCCTGGACCCACAAAGAAAAAGCCAGCCTTGGCCAAATCCCAGGCAGACACTGGTGAGCTGCGTGGCCACTGTGAGAAAGTGCTCAGCCTCCTTGCTTCGTCCCTCATGCTGGAATTGAACAGCTGGCAGCAAGTAGTCCTGAGATGAGTCCCTTCTGCTGGTGCTGTGTCTGCCATGTCCTCGTCCTGAAAGAGGAATGAGAATCCAGAGCAGTCAGCTGGATTCCTGGTGTCAGGCTGAACTCACCCTGTGTTATTTGTTCTACATCCCCACAGCTCATCCCCAGGCATATTCTGGAATGCTCGTGGTCTTTACACAGCTGAGCTTGTTTCAGAATTGCAGCTCAGTCAGAGGTCTGGTGCTTCTGGATTTTGCTGCTCAAGTTTTGCTGAATCCTCACTAGTAAGTCTGAAAGGAAGAGACTCGCACTTTCTGATCCCTTCAACCAATTCACAGGAGAGATGCTTGCAGGAACAATAGTGGAGGGGGAGGGCAAAACCTACACTGCCTCTTGCTGAGCCAATCCAGCTTTCAGACTGTGTTTAATCCCCAGTTATTTTGTTCAGACTTTAACATCAAAAAAGACTGCAGCCCACCCCAGAAAGACAGTAAAAACACAGCAACCCTTTCAGAAGGGACCACATAAAGCCAAGAACAGCCACACTCAAACAGGCATCCTCTCAATATCCAATTAACAGCTAAGTGCTGCAGGATATCAGCAGCTGCAGGATATGAGCAGATTTCTCAGAGCCTTATTATGAGAATTAAACATTACATGTAGAAATGTCTCTATTATGGACTATCCTCCAGGAAGCAATCTAAAATAATTAAGTCCAGCTTCTAGAGGGAGGAGTCAGTCAAGGAAAGGTAAGATGTTAAACTTCTTGCACAGAAGTAACACAGGCAGAATACGAAGCTATTGAATTCCAACTCCTCCAAGCCCCCATCCTTCCAGAGATAACAGTCCTTCCCTGCACAATTAAGCTAAGACAACTCAGCTACTGCTTCTAATGCTGGCTACGTGGACAGCAAACACACTTCCAAAGGTCACACAGTTACATAGCCAAGAATTTAACCAATTTAACTAATACTTAAAGGAATCTCCTTGGAGTGAAGTCACTGCAGATATGACTAAACGACAAATACAATTTACTGTTATTTTTTGATTTAAGCATCCTGAAAATCCTTTCACTACCCAACCCAGTAGCTCAGCTCCTCCCAAGGAAAAGGAGACTTCTGGTTGTCATAAACAAGCATTTAAGCACACAGAGCCATTGCACTACACATGCAGATTAGAAAGTAAATACACTTACACACCTAAAGAAATACATCATTTCAAAGCTGACATACAAACCAAGAGTTTAAACTGCAAGCTAACTACTGCAGCACACTGAGTACACTATAAAAAACATTTACACAAAGCACACCAGTATAGCAGCTTACTCTGCAGCAAGCAGTCAGAAGACCTAAGAGGCACTTAGGCCACCAGCATCTCTAAAGGATTATTCCTCTGAAATATGCACTGCAGGACATTACAGGGAAAAAACTTACAGGGCATTTTAGTTGCCAGACCTGTAGGGAAACTTAATAAAGCTATTTATCCTAGGTATTGCACAGTGAGATCTTAAAGGCCAAGAGGATGCTTGCTCAGCTTCACACTTCTCAACAGAAACAAGCAAGGAAAAGGAAGTTCATTAGAAATCAGGTTTTTTCCTATAACCATAATCATGGAAGACAACTTTAAGGAAAACAACTCTACATACTTGTTTTAGAAACTGTTTTTGTTTAAAATGTTGTAGCAGTTACTGAGAACTACGCTGCTGATATAAAGAAAAATCCATAGGAAGACGAACCAAGAAGCTGCAGTAGCACCAACACACAGCAGAATTCACTGGCTGAGCAGTTTACAAGCACAGTTTTTCAACCTGCACAGCAGGTTCTGGTCTTAAAACACAGAGAAGTGACAGAGACTCAGTGTCAGCTGCAGCTCCACAGCTGGAGAGCTGCTCTCATCATGGGCCCAGGCTAAATGAGAATTTTGATTTTCAGAAGACAAAAAACATTGTTTTCCACATAGAAAATGACCAAGAATTATTATAGGCTACTTCCACTTTATAAGAGCACGTTACAAGCCTCACAACAAAGCTACAGAAAGAAAAGGATGGAGTTACTACACTTAACACTTCACAGGAGAAATAAGTTGTTTGTTTTTTAAAGCACAACGAGGGAGGAAGAAAAGGTATTTCAGTATGGAAAACACGCCACGGTTCAGAGACATTTGATTCTTTGCAAAGCACCGAGATAACTAATTACAAAGGTCTCTCAACTGAAACTTGAAGTAAACAAGTAAGAGAGAATAACACAAGTAAGAGAGAATGCTCTCCTATTAAACACTGTTTGCCTTTACTCCATAACCTACTTTTAAAGCAACACCACAGTTAATAGAAACTATACTCTCTAACAAAAGCAGTAGAAAAGTTATTGAACAACAAAAGAGCTTTGCTTACCTGAAGCAAACAACAAATCACAACCAGGAACAGCCTCTCCCAACCCCACAAGCCTCAAGCCTATACTCCTCTCAGCAACATGCACACCTTCCACAAAAGCAGCTAAAACTCTTACGAGATGTAAGTGACCCTACCTGCCACTGAGGCCATTTTAAACGCTTCATTTTCCCCTGATTGGTTGGTTTTGTTTTGAAATTCACTATTGGCTAAGTGGCCCGATTTGCATCTCTATAAGTGGGAGCCACCAGGGAAAGATAGGGAGTTAATTTCAAGTTCCTTGTGGAAGGTAATTGTTCGAATCCCTTAGAAATACCTCAATCTTGTGGTGCGGTTAAAACCCCAAGAAACAGAACGCACCTCAGCACTTGTGAAGACAAACAGATGAATCGCTATCCATACAAATAGCAGCAACAGCGTTGCGCACGGCACTGGGCACAGCTTAATGACTCCACGGTGGGATGGATCCGTTACACACTTCAAGTACAAACACATTCAGCATGCCCCCGATTTTGCAGATGTTAAATCCACTTTCTAATAAGAAGCAATTAAGTACTTGCTTGAAGGCTTGAAGACTCTGTGCTTCAGCTTTCTTGTCCCTAAAATAAGGACCAGTATATTTCCTAGCTCACAAACATGGTCTAAAGATTTATAGTCTGATGCTGATGTCTATTAAAACCCCTTTGGAATCTGGCAATGTAATGCAGTCTTGAAGCAGAAAAATATTCCTCCATGGCAAATGCACAGACATCTTAATGCAGCTTTCCAGAAGATACAGGGAAACTGAGGGATTTTATTGTCTGCTGAATCAGGTCCAAATATTGCTTTTGCAACGAGGTATTAAGAGGGAGTTGCTTTCAAGCCAGAGCAGATGACACTATTCTATACCACAACAGTAAAGCACATTTTTTTCTAAATCGATAAAATTTTGTGCAACTATGAGTTTTTTCTTTAATTTCTATTGACACAAAAACAGAGACAAACACAACCACATTCTAAAAGGAGGTTGTTTGGATGTAAGTTCTGACATACATCAAATATTTCAGAGTACGTCACCCAAGGGCGCGACAGCAGCTCCCTAGAAAGGTGTCAGCTCTGAGCACCAGCAGTAATGCTCTGACCACAGTGGCGTTACTTTATCTTTTTCACCTTGCTCTCACACAGGCATGTTTTGCACCTTAAAATTTCCAAGAAAATGTACTGTGAAATGAACAGATAATATCAACAAGAATTCACTGAAGAATGCTTGATTGCTTTGCTTTTACTTTGGGAATTAACACCAACTCGTTACCATCACGTCTCTACAATTTGAAATCTTCCTATTCCTTTGCATTCCTGTAGTCATAATTCAGAATAAAGAATTTTAAGGTCAGTTTTGAAAGGTGCAATTACTTGGAAATGTGTTTATCTCCATGGCTTTTGTGGCTGAGAAGATGCACGCAGCTTGTTCTGAAGAATGTCTTTGGGAAAGCATAATTTGCCCATTAGCAAGAGAATGGGCACAGGTGTCTTATGCTTGCAAAAAAAAGATAAATTGAGATTTTTGTTTTAAGAAAAAAGATCCACGTGTCCTTTTCTTACAGGCGGGCTTTTGCAAACATTTTAATTTAAAAAGTTAAAACTTTTAAAAATTAAATACATGTTTATGAAAATCCCTTGAGCAGTAGGGGGCAGTACTTATATACAACATTTACAGAACTGTAACACGTGGAACTGGCTCTTTTTAATTTGTCCATCGTGAATTTATATGTAATCCACATTTTCATCTGCTCCACATCTCCTGCTCTTGAAGAATATATCGTAAAAATGTGAAGTACAGAATGTACAAATCCCTCCTACAGAGGTTGTGTGAGGGCTCTGTTAATGGGTAGTTGCAAATCACCTGCCCACAGGTGAAGAGTCATTAGCTGTTCTCAGGAAGTATTTTACAAGCTATGACCTGCTCTTTACTGCTTCTAACCAACTTTCTTCTAAATGTGACCTCGGGAAGTGTTGGGAACGTGGGAGGCTCCTCAATCTGCCTATTTCATGGCCATGCCTATGAAGCATGTTAACAGTCTTAAGGCAGATGTCAGGGAAGCTGTCACAGAAAGCTTAAAAGAGGCTGTGGCACATGGAAAGTAGTTGTGATGGACTGTGGTGTTGTGGTAGAGGTGTACTGAGTTGCCTAGCCTTTGCAACCACACTGCTGCTAGGGAAAGCCCCTGGGGTGATGGTGACTGGAGATACGGTTCCATATTTGCTTTGCTTTGAGGGCAAATCTCTCAAAATACATCACAGATATTCCTCACTTCCATTTAAAAGGTGGTGAAGTTGAACACGCAGAAGCTGAGTAACCTGTCAGGTTTGTGAGGTGCCTTGGGCAGTGTCAAGAACGAGCTTTTCTTTTTCTGTATTGTCATTTCCCTATCCATCAAGCCTCTTAGGGAGGGAAAAGCAATATTAAACTTCAGAAGAATTGGAAGGGGGCTCCTAAGACAATTTTAAAAATTTCTGGCAGTGATTATTAGCAGTGAGTCTTGTTGTTGTTACTGTTAATACACCATTCTTTTAACATCATGCAATCTTCAAGGCAGGCTTAAGGTTAGCTTTCTGTGGGGAGATGCTCAGTTTTTGGAGAGAGCATTTCACCACCAAAGGAAAGCTCGGAAGGACTCCTACTGAGGTCACTGCAGCAGAAGAAAATGAAGGGACAAGTCTGCTGAAGAAAGAAAGAAAAAAATAAGCCAGCATGCTGAAGGATAGATTTGGAGGTTTTATTTTAGCCCACCAAAATTTTGAAAGCAAATACCATATTCAATAAAGTGTTTTATGCAACTAATATTTATCTTTTTCAGCAATTTGAGTATATTTTTAGTTCTTTTTCAGAGGATTAAGGTGTCCTAATGAGCTTTTGAGCTTGTCTTAAGCCAAGGAGTGCAATGAACTACAGAAAAAACAAATGTTGGAAACAGAAAACATCAGCTAGGATTGACAGCATCACCACCATGCCTCTGTATGAGGAAAGTGGTAAATTCTACACTGCTGAGCTCATTTCAAGGATTACTGGACACACATGCTAGGCAGTGACTGGAAACTCTCTAAGAAGAAATGAATGTAAACACAGTTATAATATATTTGCTATTATCAGGCTGATTTGGAAATAAAGTAATCAGTAAATGCATGGGTTAAAGTATAGCTGGAGTCAGCAAGACAAATGGTCTTAAAGTTACCAGGAAGTACCAACAACTCACATTTTCCTAATGCAAAAGTAAAAAATAAATCCACAAATATATATATATATACACACACACACACAAATATATATATAAATAAATTCACAAATGTGAATTTGGACATATACATATGACATACATATATATATGACATACACTGTCTTTTAACCTAAAAAAAAAAACCCAAGAATAGCCTAACAGCTTTAGTTTGCTGTACCTTAGGATGTTGAAGCAAATAGAGTATTCACATGCTGCCTACATACATTCATGGCATTCATGGCCAAGATGATTCATAGTCATACAGTTTCTATATCAAGACTAGTGAACATATACAGTCATATACACTTTAAAGCAGTGCCCAGAAGCATCCAGGACTATCCTTTCCTTCTTTCTTTCTGACAGATGTTCCACTCTCATGCCATGCTGTTTGCTTTTTCACACTTGTTACTGAAGCAATGTCCCTAGATGGCCTTTCTGGCACATGCAGGGATTCTTGGGAGCAGATTTACCTACTTTACACATTATACACATATTGAGAATCTAATTTTGATCCATTTTTTTTTCTCTCAAATGTGCTTATATTGTATGTACCTGCTGACTGTAAGTGGTATATTCACGTCGTGAACCCTACACAAGTATGTTTAAAGGCAACAGAGACTTACCAAACTAAATCTCTGCACGTATGTTGACACTTTCAAGAAAAAAATACACACAAAAACAGGCTTGTGGCCAAATTAAGGACATCCCCATCCTCCAAACAGACACCTATGTAAGGTGTGAAAAGATAGTTTCAGTATCACTGTTAATCAGTTAACATTGTTACAAGTCCGTTTATTGCAGCAGTTTCCAAAGTCAGACATTACATTCTAGAAATCTCCAATAGTAAATAAGATCCACTGTTGTATAGGAGCGTTGGAATGAAACTTTTTATTGCCATCTGAACTCAAATAGGTATTAAAAATTATAATACAAGCTTTCTGAACAATGCTAAATCACCTAAGAAACTGCAGGACCCTGGGGAAGGCATGAAATGCCATTTTGTTGTGTGCAGCACCTATTAATTTTATCCTGCCCAAAGGATTTTAAGTAGGATTCTGACAGCTATCACAAAATTCCAGCAGTTCTGGTCATTGCATATTCCACCCATTTAGTAAAACGAAACCACTAGAAATAATAGAAGGGTTAGGCTTTTATTTCACCTGATTTCTTGTTCAGGAAATGCCAGGCTTCCCTAAAAACTACAAAGATACGACTTTGGCCCTATGGGGTCACAGCTCAGCAGGCTTCTCCAGCACCGTGTCTTCAGGCTCTCTCAGAAGGGTGCACGGATGGAGGTCAACAAACCACTTCTCAGACCTCTGAAATCAGCATCAACCGCGCTGATGGGACTGAGAGTTCACCTCCATTCTCCCAAAGCAACAGCTGGAAGGAAAATAAGATGACTTAACCCGACAAAAAGCCAAGGCAGAGCGCGGGCAGGCAGCAGTCGTGCTGGCGCGATGCTCCACAAGGCACTCTGCGGCAGCGGCTGCTCGCACAGAAGGCTGCGCTCCCGGGGCGCAGCTCTTCGCCGCCTTTTCCTCACGGATCTCACATCGGTGCCAGCCCCGCGGCTCGCCAGAGCCAGGAGCCGAAGTCCGACCGCCCACCGAGACCTCACAGCCCCCACAGCGGGGGGGGGGAATAGGGAGAATAGCGAGGAAGCGGGGCGCGATCTCAGCCCGCCCGCCCCTCAGCTCGCCGCACCGCCCCGCGCATGCGCGACAGGTGCGGCCCCGCGCCGCGCGCCTTCCCTTCCCCTCCCTCCCGCCCGCGCCGGGCCGCGCTCTCCCGGCGTGCTTCGCGCTCATAGTCTGACGTCACCGCAGCCCGGCGCCCGCCGCCATTGGAGTTGGCGGTTCGGGCTCCGTCCCTTGCAGCGGCCCGGCGTAGGCGGGCAGGCCGGGGGGCATGTGAAGGGACGGGGCCGGCAGGGCACGGCGAGGCGCGACCGGCGCCGGCCTACCGTCCCCCCGGGCCCGCCGAGGAGACGCCGAGTGGTGGCGCGCGGGCCCCTTCCCCTCCCCCTCGGCCCCTTCCCCTCCCCGGCCCTGTGCGCGGAGGCGCCGCCGCCGCCGCCCCGGAGCTCCCAGCGGCCCCGCCTCCCGCCCGGCCTCTGCTGAACCGCGGCGGCCCCGTACATGAATTATGTCTGCCACGAGCGTTGACCCTCAGGTGAGCGGCGCGGGCCCCGGGGGTGCCGCGGCCGGGGCGGCCCTGCTGGGCTCGGCGCTTTGGGGCTCGGATCGCGCTCGGTTCCTCCGCCCGAGGGCACGGCGCGATGTGTGCGGGGTGTTGGTGGGGCGGGCCGGGCTGGATGAGCCCTCGGTGCCTTGCGGCTGTTTGCTACGACACCCCCATCCCTCTCAATCGGCTGTGTGTCGGTATGAACGTTTTCCTAAAATCAACTTCTTTGTTTCCCTTTTGTTTATTTGTTTGTCGGTTTGTTTATGTCTTTTCCTGCACCCGATCGTGTGCTGTGGCTTTCCAGAGACCGAAAGGACAGGATAATAAAGGTGAGGATCACGCTGAGATCTTGCTGTTGAAGCAGCCCCTGTAGGAGATGAGCTGTGCAGGTACCTGTGGGTTTGCAGCCCCTGTGGGTAACATCTGGAACAAAGGAAGTTGTGCTTTGTTTCACAGCTGGATCAACTGTTATTTGCACGGTCTTGAGTGCATCCAGCTTATTGCTGTGGAGTTTACAATCTCCTCATTTCCTTGTAATAACAAAAAACTATAAGGGTGTCTGTTTGCTGTATGAGTATTTCTACATGCTTTGTGTAGTCGTTTCCTGCTATACAAATACAGTCCCATTACTGGACTGCTGTTGGCTCTACAGGTATGATTTGTGATAAGTAAGCCTACAAAGTTAATTGTATTCATTTAAAATTCCTTAAGTAATTAACTGCTGGAGATAATAAACTTTTTATGCCAACATCCACACTCCATCTGATTTCTAATTTCAGTCAGCGGTTCAGGAAACTGATTGATTCTATGATCACTACGTAAGCATGTAATTGTTTAGCTTTAGAGGCTAGCAGTATCTTCAGCTCAGATGCTTTCCAATTTATCATAAACTGCCTTAAAAATCCAGCTATCTCTGCTCACAAGAAGTTTGATTCTGTTTCCAATATTGGCGTACACTCTTTTGCTACCACTGACAATCTTTCCAGAGTTATTCTCATAAATTCCCCAACTTGTTTGTTAAACACTTAAGTTTTGTGTGGCTTTACTTCACATGGAGCAGTAGTTGTATTTTTCTCATCACATAACGTGGTGTTTGAGCTTTTTTTTTCAGCATTTAAAATGAGAAAGGAAATCATTTGGTGTAACCCAATAAATTTTGCTTTTGTGTAGCTTTAAGTAATGGGTTTTGATTGCATTTCACATAAGAATTTATGTGTAAGTAGGCATTTGGGTAAGGCAGGTATCCCTTTTACACACTTCTAAAGATTTAAATTTTGATTAAAAATGGCAGAATATCAAGTCACACAGCAGTCATTGGTTATAATTAAATGTAAGCCCACCTGATCTCACTGTGGCTATCTTAACTTTGGCAGTAAGCACCACATGCTGGGAGAGCTGTGAATTAGTTTCAGAGAGTTCTAATTATGGACCCAAACATCTGATGTTTCCCAATTTATTTCTTATGCAGAACTCCTATATTTTTTGGCTCAGAGATGATTCACAGGGGTTCTGTGTTCACTCATTTGTAGGAAAGCTTGATTTTTAAGAATTTACTCAAGCTCAGTTTTGTAAGTGGTGATACAAAGCGAAATCAGGGTCAAAAGTGATCTGTATGTCTTCAAGATTCTTCATGCTGTGGAGAAGTGTGGCTTTTCCTAAAGAGACATAAAGTGGAACTCTACTGAAACACTCCTAAGCCGTATCATAATGCTTTGTAACTCTTTTTTTGTAGTACAAAATGGTTCATTACATCAGAAGGATACAGTTCACGACAACGACTTTGAACCTTACCTTTCTGGGCAGTCAAATCAGGTTGGTTTGTTTTTTCACTTTTTTTTCTTCATCTTATGCGTGCTTTTGGCACCCAGTGCCACAGGATTGTGTTGCAGAAGCAAATTCCTTGAAGACATAGAAAAAGAAATGACTGGTATATTGTGTTACTTAGTAATACAACTAGCCTTGTGCTCACAAAGCTAATATTACTATGTGTATACAGATGGCCACCAGTGAAAACTATGTGAATGCTCCAAGTGGCTTCTGCTGATTGCTCCTCATGTTGCAGGCTATTGATATGGTTGGACTGGGACAAACTACTTGAACTTGCAGTTCTTTGATAGATGAGTTGCATGTAGGAGTCTGGAGTTCCTGATTTTGGGGTCTCACAACTCATCTTTTCAGTAATCCACAGTGTTAATATTGTTGAAATTTGGATATTGCTTTTAAGAAGAGATCGCAGATATCCTGCTTGCTTTTCCTCACTTCAACAAATATTGCTCTTCTTTCCTGTCCTCTGAAATATCACACGTCTGCAAAACGTATCATTTCAAAAGTAATGAACACCCTGTAATGCAAACTGAGTAAAACAGTTCATTGTGCTGTACATTAAGTCACCATCAGATCTTAAATACCACTGTGGTCATGAAAGTCTTCTAACTGAAGTAATTTTTGACTTAAATTTCAATCTTTTTAAAGTGAACAAAATGTTTATAAACTTGAGAGCCTTGGCAGGGGTACATCTGTTATTTGTTTTAAAAAGTGCAGTTCAGCCTGAAACTGATAGATGCCACTGTTAATGTTGGTGATGTTGCTGAACTTCTTGGCAAAAGAGCCTCTATGTGCTTAAAACAAACAAAAAAAGTGTAGGTATGTACATAGACTGAAGCACAACTCCATTGGCTCTTCTAATGCTGCAACAAGAAGTTGGTGAGCTGCAAGAAATAATTGTGTAGGTGGTCTGAACAGTTCTGAGTGGAAAGTGAGCGTTAAATAGGACTCTGATTTCGTACTGCTTGGAAGAAAGGATTCCCTTCCTAATTAATACAGCAGTTGTTTAGGAAAGAAAAAAAAAAAAAAAAAAAAAAAAAAAAACAGCCAAGGATAAATTTGTTGAAATGAATGTGACTGCTGTTATGGTGAAGGGTCTCTGACAGGGTTTCTCTTACATGCTCTGGCATAATGCCAGGCAAAATAGATTGAGTGCTTTGTAAAGATGCTTGCTGAAACTTTCCTTATAGTGTTAGAATCCTTGCTGAAACTTACAGACCGTGGCTACAGGGGGTGAGTCTCAGTAATTGTCTAGAATCCCTTAGCAGAAATACTGCAGAACAAAACATCTTTTTCTACATTACTTCTTCTCAGTCTTAACAAAATATTTATGTGTGGAGTATATACAAGAGAAGTATCTCATAAGAGCTGTTCTCCCCTCCTTTTTGCCAGTGTTTGTTTTTATGTTTTTCCTACGTTAACAATTCAAGAAATGATGCATTGACATTAATCTTGATGTGGAGTCTCCTAGAAAAAAATGTTTCCTTACACTAAATATAGATTCATTTGGTTTGGAAAGCTTAGGAAATTTCATCCATTTTGAAGGATCTCATAGGAAAGTAGGTAGTACACATCTTGGTGATGGAATTCGTATGTGAAGGCATTGTGAGCATTGGCAGCAGTGATGTTTTTTGAATCAGTGACATTGAATTCAGGCTGCTGAAATCTCAGTAGTGGTTGTGGTGGGGAATGTAGGACTTGGTGGCATTGTGTGGTGTCATCCTTTATGTGGAAAGGATATTAATTTTGATGCTATGGAA
This sequence comes from Tympanuchus pallidicinctus, assembly GCF_026119805.1. Lineage (NCBI taxonomy): Eukaryota > Metazoa > Chordata > Aves > Galliformes > Phasianidae > Tympanuchus > Tympanuchus pallidicinctus. Next base: position 5,207,322 of record NW_026294722.1, read on the forward strand.
GGGAATAAACTGAAAAACGGGTAATAAAAATGACTGTAACTTATCAATTGGGTATTGTTGCTCATCTTCAGCAGGGAGTCATTTTGCTTCATTTTCTGAATAAGCTAAGAAACAATCTTTATGCTTGGAAAAATGACTGAAGTTCCAGTGCTGTTTTGCTGACTTTTGATCAGGATTGGGATTTTGCAGTTTGAAAGGAATCTTAGTTCCTATTCTGAAAATCACCTTTCTCTGCGAGTAAGGAAGGGGTAACTGCTGTTCAACTCATTAACAGGAGATGTTGACCTTCCTTCCTCCTTGCTGGTAATTACATTTAGAGTATCTTTATGGAATCTCTCTGATATCTAGGTTTCATGCTTATTTAAAGAATAAAAAAACCTCATTTTATAATATTCTATATTTTTTATTGAATGTGAGAGAGACATTGAATGTTTCAAAATAATGCGTCTCCAGGACATTGAAGGGGTAGAAAAGGCTTCTCAACCTGGTCTGAAAAACAGTTTAGAGGGAGTAAGGGAATTAAAACTAGAATTTCAGAGGTGGATTGGCTGGTTTATGACAGGTCAGTCTTTTATTTCATAGAGTGAAAAAGATGTTCTGTTTGGAAGGGTGGCTGTAGATGCTCTTGAACGTTTGTAGCTTTACTGCTGAGGGAGGAAGAGACTTTGAGAAACAATTGAATAGGATTTGTCCCAGACTGCTTCGCTTCCTGGCATGTATTATGTCTGTGTACTTCTCTCTAGCACATCAGTCAACTTAACTTCAGTTTCTAGTGACTGGATTGTCTTATTCCAGACTTGACACATTTGTTAATACGTGATCTTACTGTGGTCCTATCTGAAAGAAGTAGCCTTTGTATGTTTTACCACCTCAGGTATGTTTTGCTTGTTAAGATCTGTTGGCTCTTCAAAACAGTCCCATAATGAGGTTTGTGTTCATGTTGCTGTTTGCTGTCATGTTAAAGCAGTTTCACCTGCAAGTTTATAACAGTTAAGATATACTAATTATCCTCAGACTTAAAAATTAGAAATTAATTAGTATTTGTTCTTTTCTGTTTGGTGATGTAGTGGTTCTATGATTCTATGTAGCACTGTGGCTATTTGTATACAAAATTTTATATATCTGAAGTTACTTTTTTTTCTTTAACAGAACAGTAGCTATCCATCCATGACTGATCCTTATCTGTCAAGTTATTATCCACCATCTATTGGGTTTCCCTACTCCCTCAGTGAAGCGCCATGGTCTACAGGAGGAGATCCTCCTATCCCATATCTCACCACCTATGGACAGCTCAGTAATGGAGATCATCATTTTATGCACGATGCTGTTTTTGGACAGCCTGGGGGTCTGGGAAATAATATCTATCAACACCGGTTTAACTTCTTCCCTGAAAACCCTGCCTTCTCAGCTTGGGGAACAAGTGGATCCCAGGGACAGCAGACTCAAAGTTCAGCGTATGGGAGCAGTTACAGCTATCCACCTAGCTCACTGGGAGGTACCATCGTGGATGGACAAACAGGATTTCATAATGATACATTAAATAAAGCTCCTGGAATGAACAGTATTGAACAGGGAATGGTTGGACTTAAGATTGGTGGAGACGTTACGACTTCGGCTGTGAAAACAGTAGGTTCTGTTGTTAACAGTGCTGGGATGGCAGGTCCCCTCTCTGGTAATGGTGGCTCAAATGTAAACTTGCCAGTATCTAAACCGACTTCTTGGGCTGCTATAGCTAGCAAACCTGCAAAACCACAGCCTAAAATGAAAACAAAAACTGGACCTGTGATTGGAGGAGCATTGCCGCCTCCTCCTATAAAGCATAATATGGACATAGGGACTTGGGACAATAAGGGTCCTGTGGCGAAAGTTCCTGCTCCCCAGCAGATACCTTCTCCTCAGTCTGTTCCACAGCCACAGCAACAAATAGTTCAGCCTGTTCCAGCTCAGCCTCCTCCATTGACTCAACCACAGTATCAGAGCCCTCAGCAGCCGCCCCAAAATCGCTGGATCGCTCCTCGCAACAGAAATGCAGCTTTTGGCCAAAGTGGAGGAACTGGCAATGACAGCAATTCGGCTGGCAGCACCCAGCCTAACCCTGTTCCAAGCGGCGAGTCCCATCCCGTTCTTGAAAAACTGAAAGCTGCTCACAGCTATAATCCTAAAGATTTTGAATGGAACCTTAAAAATGGACGCGTGTTCATAATAAAGAGCTATTCTGAGGATGATATTCATCGTTCCATTAAGTATTCTATTTGGTGTAGTACGGAGCATGGCAACAAACGCCTGGACAGTGCTTTTCGGTCCATGAATAGTAAGGGCCCGGTCTACTTGCTATTCAGTGTCAATGGCAGTGGACACTTCTGTGGAGTTGCGGAGATGAAATCACCTGTGGACTATGGCACCAGTGCAGGTGTCTGGTCTCAGGACAAGTGGAAGGGGAAATTTGATGTCAAGTGGATCTTTGTGAAGGATGTGCCCAACAACCAGCTCCGACACATCAGGCTGGAGAACAATGACAACAAACCTGTTACAAACTCCCGTGATACACAGGAGGTGCCCTTAGAAAAAGCAAAACAAGTGCTTAAAATTATTGCTACTTACAAGCACACGACCTCCATCTTTGATGACTTTTCTCATTATGAGAAGCGCCAAGAAGAGGAGGAGGTGGTGCGGAAGGTAAACTTATTAAAAAATTTATTTTATACACAGATATGGGGAAAATGAAATGTGAAGGCTGCTATAATGGAGAAAATGTAAGTAGGAATTAAAAATGTTTTTAATACATCTCAACTGATGCTTATTTATGTGACGTAATTTCATAGCAAATATGTTTCAAAGCGAAAGTTTAAGCACTGACAGGGAAAGGAGGTTGTGTCCAGGTCTTTGTAGTATCTTACAGTAGTTAATAGATTAGAAACACGTTTCTATTTTAGAGTTGCCCCACAAGCATTTTGCTTCATAAATATGAGGTGTTTAAGCATTGTTTGACTGGAACTTGTCTATCAAAATTGATACCTGTGTTGGCATTTGAAATTTGTATTTTGCCTTTAAGAGCAGGAGGATTGATCCTACTTGTTCAGTTAAAACTCTGGAAAAGGAGCTATATAAAATTACTGGAATATGGAATAGTGCTAGGAAGATTGTTTCTGCTGCTGGATCCCCATGTATGTTATTACTTGGGCAAATAAAGGCAAATGGTTCTCAGGTCTAGTATGTTTATTAATTCTTGAAAAGTCTTGAGTGAGGATGCGTGATAAACTGGGGCAGTAACTGGGAAAGCATGATGAATGTTTTATGTACCTTTTTATGTACCTTTTCACAGCCCTAAGAGTCATCTGTCCCATGACCTCAGTTTCAAGAATACCTTTCTCTAGTTAGGCAGCCTGGAAGTCATGTACTGACACAACACTAAGTGTTGGGATGTGTAATTATCACTTAGATAACACTTAAAAGTTGCTTTATCAATAGTGTTTTATACACATTTTTTTGAATAGCATTTTAATTAAAGCACTTATTGAGCAGGCTGGTTTAGTGCAGCTTACACTTGCTTTTAAATGTTTTTAAAGCAAGGTTTGGTGATGGTGAAATTGAAGTTGCTGTTTTAATGCCTTTAGTGACATTTAAGAATTAACATAAAATTGCTTTAACCTGCCTTCTTAGAACGTACCCTTAAATTGTGAGAGAAAAGATCAGTGTCTTAAGAAGTTCCAGCTCAACTTTTCCTAGCCATCTGATATGACATATGTAGCATACTTCAACACAGCAGGGATGGCAAGTTTTTGTTCTGCCCTCTCTGCGGGATTTCACAAACCAAAACCTGCAAGTCATTATCTCAACATTTCATTCGTTCAGTAAATGATTGGCAGTTCAGTACTTAAAGCACCCTGTATCTTCAGGAGAGCTGTTTTCATGTGTGGGATGGAATCCTAAATAATCACGGAATGGCTGCAGATGGAAAGGACCTTTAAAGATCACCTGGTTTCAACCCCATGTCCCATGGCAGGACACCTTCCACCAGATCACATTACTCAAAGTCCTGTCCATCTTGACCACATACACCTCTGAGGATGGGGCATGTGCAACTTCTCTGGCCAGCTTGTTCCAATGGCTCCCCATTCTCATAGTAAACAATTTCTTTTCCTATATGTAATACAAATCTACCCTCTTTTATTTAAAAAATCAGCAACCCTCTGTCCTGTCCCTGTGTTCCCTGACCAAGAGTCCCTCGCCAGCTTTCCTTAGATACTGGCCTCCTCCAGTCTGAACAACTGCAACTCTCAGCCTGTCTTCCTAGGAGAGGTGCCCCAGCCCTCTGATCATCCCTGTGGCCCTCTGGACCTGCTCTGACAGGTCCACATCTCTTGTGCTGGGGGTTGCACAGCTGAACACTGTGCTGCATGTGGAGTCTCATGAGGGTGGAATAAGGGGGGAGAATGACATCCCTCAATCTACTGTGCAAACTTCTCTATAGCAAGTCAAAAAGTCAACTGCTTACAGTCTAGGGAGGAGATTGGTTTTGTTTTTCATGCTGAGTCTCCCTGTGACTTGTTAGCAAGGCTGGAGGGATGAATAATGTGTGTGAGGAGTGGGAGTGCTGGGGAATCTGAACCAGTTGGTGCCTGTTTGCATCAAGTAGTGAAAGTGATCGGCATCCAGCCTTTCTGAACTCAGTTGCCTGAGGAGGTTCAGATGGCAGCTTGCTGAGCGCTGAGCTTCCTTTGCTTTGAAGTAGCTCAGTGTGCTGATGTTCCTATTGAGCTGACCCCACTTGCTGTTATTTTCATACATAGCTATTTTGCACTTGCAGTTCAAGCGTTAATATGATTGCTTGCTTAGGTCACCGTTTCTAGAACAGGATTGGTTTTTCCAAACAGTAATGTCTCTTTTTGCCTCATTTAAAACCGAGGCTCTGGCCTGTCTGACACGTGCAGGAAATTTGAAGTTTAATATTTCTTGGATTCACCTGGATGGGCTCGAAAATAGCACAGCTCTCAGGAAATCAGTGCACTGAGGAAGGTGGAAGTGCTGGAGAAATAAAGCAGATCAACAGTGAGGGTGTGAAAAGAGAGGTGCTGCTCATCAGGACGTGTCCTATAAAATTGTCTGGAAAGTTAATTTCTATTCTCATTCTTGTTGTATAAATGAACATGAGAAGTGTAGCTGATTACCAAGAGAGTTTCTTGCCAGGATTTCCTATGACAGTTTTTCAAGAATATTGCTGGTTAGGGTAACTTAAATGACTTTTTGGAATGGTTATTTGCATAGGTAGCATCAGAATTAGGTTTCAAGATGGTGTGGTGGTTGTTTTTTTTTAATGCATTGTACTCTGTTTAGCAGTAACACTTCTTGCCACAAATCCTGCCTCCATCACCGTCATGATTACAAAAGGCTGGAATTCTTTAGAAATTACTCATGGAGAGCTTGAATGCTTTTATTTCATTTATACACATGCTTAGTAGGGAGAAGAATGATGTCATGTAATCTATTTGACGCAAGCCACTAGCATTCAGGTTTTTTTAATGTTAACATCTTTCTAGCCAGTGTTTCCTTCATCAACTCATGGTTGATTTCTTCATGCTGGCATACAAATCCAGCTTCTGATGTGCCATAGTTATAAGCCTTTTTTTTGGCCTAATGTAATGATCCAGACCTGGGAAAGGAGTAAGCCAAAGAGAAGTGGTATGGAATTTCTCCTGCCCGCTGCTTTTCTCAGTTCCAAAATCTGCTGCAGCATGAATGTGTCCACAGAGAGAGCAGATTTTGTGATCAGCCTTTAAAACATGAAGTTGCAATGCATGTGAGAGAGTCTTGAAAAAGAAAATAAGGGCTTGTAAAGAAAAGCAACTTGTTGCAGGCTTTTGCATTTTCATTTGCAGTTTGTGGTAGGACAGAAAGAGAGTTCTGCTGTAAAATGTCTGCAGTCCATCTTTGCAGATCTGTATTTAACTCTGTGTCCCCAGTGCTGTGTGCTCACCTCTGGTCTGCGTTGTGACTGTGATTCCAAGGTCTGCGCCTTGGTGTCACTGAAACTGCAGAGGAGTTGCATCTCAGGAAGCCCTTGAATCAACAAGCTTATTTCTTCTTTTCAGCAAATATGTATTGGAAGGTGTCAGTGATATTCTGCCATCCCCTGCCACCAGTATCGCCTGCTGAGCTGCGTCCCAAAGTATCCCCCTTGGGAAGGGCAGTCAGCCATGCAGCTCCTGTTTGCCTCGGATCCTTTAAATAGTGATTCTCTTAGCAGTGCTCAGCGGCTCACTTTGTGATCAACGTTCACAAGATTCAGTAAACAGTTTGAGCCTGAAATGCTGGGCTGATATATTTGATTTGAGATCAAAGTGAAAACGGTACTTCTGTTAAGCACAAAATACTTTACAGTGTATTTCTAGTTGTTATGAAATAAGAGTATCAGCCTTGAAATGCAGTTCCTGATCAAGACTGTGCTGCTGCAGCAGTAGCTGAGGTAATCCAGAAAGCAGAGTGTTACAGATCCCTATTCCACTTGGGAATGATGGTATTCCATCCCTTCCTCACTGTGGCCTTCATACGCTGTCAGCTTGGGCTGACTGTGCAGGTAGTACAAAATATAGCAGCATCTTTTTTTGCCTGATATCCAAGCATAGAGTTGTTGTCTGGGATCACATCAGTGCTGTAATATACTAAAATATACTTTTGCTCGTTCATTTGACTAAAATCCTTAACTTTTTAACTCTTTTCTCTTTACAGGAACGTCAGAATCGAAACAAACAATAAGGATATACATATACAGTTTATATATATATATACTAGAACTGATATTAAATTCGACTGAGAAACAGAATTGAAGTATTCTGGTGCTGTATCCTGGCATCAGGACCAACTAAAGCTTTCAGCTCCAATATATCTTCTCGTGCAGGGGAAATTAAGTTGTTGCATCTTTGTAGTTTATTTTTGCCCAAGTGGATCTGCATTAATTTGTATCTTTTTCTATGTAAAATTCTGTAGAAATCATTAATAAAGGTGTGGCTCTTTTTATTTTTTTAAGTTGGTAAACAGTTATATTAACCTAATGTGGGACCTATACATGAGCATACTAAAGTGTCAGTGCTTCCCAAAGACTTTATTTTGGCACAAATTCTGTTCCTAGCCAGATACAGAGAATCATGGAGAACACATGACAGATCTTCCTTTATCCTCTTCCCAACCCCCGTTTCTTCATGGCAAACGTAAGAAACCATGCGTGGATTTAATTTTTTTTTTTTTCTTTTTGCCATTTAAAAACCTTTTGAAGATAACTGCACTTCAGAATTTAGAGATTGAGAACGATGGGGTTTGAGATCAGTTTGTGCAGCTGCTGTGCCTCCTTATTTATCTGTACGATTACACTTCTCAAATTGCTAACGCGCCATCGTTGGTTTTTTCTGTCTGGTAGCAAATCAAATTGTCAGTGGGATCGTTTCTCTGGACAAGATTTCCCTTCCACATTCTGTTAAGCAGTGCTTCAGTGTGCATTTGTTATACCATATCCTGCCGGGGGTGAGCGCGATGCTTTCTCTCAGCCATAATTCTGCTTTATGGTTTTTGTAGCTTGAGAATTAAATAATAATGTGATGCTATCAACATTGCAGGGGTTTTGGACGACGTGTTTAAACCTGTTTCAGCTTCAGGTGTTATTAGTTAATTGCAGAATCATTTTTAATTCTCCTTCCATTCCTCCCCCCGCCCCCCAAATCCCAATGCCATTTAAAGTTTTTATACCAATAATGCTGAGCTTTAATAACGTAGGAACTAATAGTATGGATAATATGATGGATTATGCCTCAGATGTTTAAAATTGACAGTGTGTATGTCTGATTTCTTTCTGTTGGATGAGTAAAAAAAACCTGTTTTAAGAAAAATGAATTTGCTGTCATGTTTTTGTGGAGTGAGGGGACTGTCAGAGAGCCTGTCACCAACTGGAGTTCCAATTAAGCATGGAAATGGTGCTCATGTCCGCTGCTCTAGCACACTGAATCTGCACGTGTTTATTGTAGAGGATCTTTTACTATATTAGAAAGCAAGTATCTTCTGAATACTATTTACTCCAAAAGGACCTCCAATTTAAATAAAGTTTAATCTGTATCATTTAGACTTGTATTTAGAACATATAACTGTCTCTGGACTGTTACTGCCTGTAAGGAGTAATGGACAGCATCGGATTAACTTTTTCCTCTAGGAGAATACAAGCCTTAATAAACAATACATATTTAGCAAGCTTGATGTCATTTTCGTTTTTTTCCGTGCTATCATTTCTGTTCCTATGTTACAACCTTTCCATTATGCAACCTTATGAATTGCTTTTAGTGTGAGAGGTGTTTTGGTTCTGACAGGTTGGGTGTTGGCTATTGGCATGCTTGCTGTTTGCTGAGGGGCTTCACAGGACTCTGCAGAGGGCACTGCAGCTGATCTGCGTGCTTCCATCCCAAGGAATTTGCACACACACACCGGTTGTCACTTGTGCTTTCCTTTCTGAAGCTGGAGCTTTGAATTGGAAGTTGCCCTATTGCCTTCAGTGCTGTGGATGTGGGGCAACCGGAGGAGAAAAGAACCTTTCAAAGAGGGGTAAAGTGCTCCAAACTACAACAACGAGCTGTATTTTGCCACTCTTCATTTTTGCAATTTGACTTTATTTTTCTAATAGGCTTTTTAAAGCAATAGTGTGTTTTACAACATTAAGAAAAGTGCTGTTAGCTTCTGGTTGAGACAGGAGTTTACAGCTGCTGAGTGTAGAGCTGAGAAGAGCTCAGCTCCATTCTGGCCCTGAAGAGAAAACTCTGCTATGCAACTTTATTCTTTTTTTTTTTTTTAAATTTTAGATCTGGAAAGTTTATTTGCTGTGATTTAACTGCAGGCAATGGAAGTATTTTCTACCAGAGAGAGCTGTTATTTCCACCTGATTTGGCTGCATTGGTAAGAAAAGTTACAACGCATCTCAGCCTGTTCCCTGGCTTTCTGAGCAGCACAAAAAGTTCAGCGTGCAGAGGTTCCCCTACAGGCATAGCGGTGTTTTGTGGCCACGTTGTACAGCAACAGCTGAGTTAAAGCAGGGGGAAAGCATTCCAATGGGAAAATGATCCCTTTAGTATTGCCACGTGCAGTGCCAGGAGGGCTGAAATGCAGGCTGGTAGTCGTGCTGGTTTTCAATCAACTGTCTTTTCAGCTTTAAAGGGACACAGCTTTCTGTGTGTGTGCAAATGGTGCTGTGAGGTGGGGAAAGCATTTGTCTGGTGTCTGTTCTAGAATAAGGTCATAGGTTTGAAGTGTTCTTTCTCTAAACCAAGTGGTATTTCCAAAGGAACTTGCTTTTGTGCTTAATGTCAGCACGCTGGAGAACACAGGCTGTCTCCCATTTTCATGATTGCCAATTTATTCAGGTAGGGGAGAAATCAGACTGCAGGAAAAAGGAGCGTTTTTAAAAGCTTTGATGAGAGTAAAACAACCTCTGTAACGTGACTGCTGTTCTCTTGTGTACCTGGTGGGAAAAGTAGTTAAGAGGAGGGAGGGAAACTCAGAACAAATAAGTGAAACAACAAAGCAATGCCAAGATAGGAAACAGAAGCTGCTCTGCCCTAATACTGTTTCTGTGCCCCTCGGTTACTCCGAATTCGTTAGGTTGAGCACCCAGTTTCACTTGGAAAAATGTGTGCCTTTTTGTGCCTGCGCCTGTTCCTTGGAGGAGAAAGCTGTGCTGTTTTTGGGAAAGGGCATGTTTGTAATTAAAAAGGGTGAATGGGGTGCTTTCCTATGGTAAGCACCTTGTCAGCAGCCTGCCCCATCCACAGTCCTGTGAAACAGCAGCTCTTATTCAGCTTGTTTTTGGACATGAGGGAGTCGCACTGAAGTGTTGAACTGACTGAACTGTGTGCCACGTGCCAGAGGGACCCTGGGGTCTGTGAGGTCCGTGCTTTCCTGCTGTGCTACAGGATTCACTTCTGTATTTTGTGTGGGATTTTGGAGCATGTTTGGTGATCCCTCGGGATCCCACATGGAGGTGTGCTGACGTGGCTTCTGTACATCCGCAGTGCTTTCTGTAGCATCCCTGCTCCTTTGGCCCAAGCCCTGCAGGTGAGTTATGAGCACTGTGAGGATGACCTTGTGCATTGAAGGAAACACTCCGTAGAGCTGATACACACACTGCCTCTTAGTGACTGCCTCAGTGTGGAGCGTGTGGGCAGATTTATGCCATCTGTCTGTTTATAAGTTATATACAAGGAATTATTTTTACCTGGGAAGTTGCCATGACAACAGACAGTTGGTAAAGTTCTCTCCAAACACTGTTCTGCTCCATCAGTAGGACGCGGTGTTTGCTGTGGTGAGATGAATGTGAAAGAGGTGCAAGTGCTACGGGGTGGGTAAGAAAGCACTGCTATCACAGATCCTTGGGAATGTTCATTGTGAAGGTTGGACAGTTTAGATGTTGGGTTTTTTTTTTTCCATAGGTGACCTGATATGGAGTGGGGAAAAGGGCTGGCAGCCTGCAGAGTGCATTAGGGGCTGCATGGGGAGTGCTGTGAGGGAAGAAATTGCCAGTAGGGCCACACTTCATGAGACATTGTTAGGTTATGAGATACCAAAGGGATCGTGATGACGGCTGGAAGCACGATGGGATTTCCTGGTCCAAAAGGTGCTTTCTAAAAAGGTCAATTGTGATCTGAATTAAGGGTGGTGGAAGGGTAATTCAAGACAAGAACCAATAAGGGATTTTTACCATCCCAAAGTAAAAGGAGCTCCAAAAGATTTCCTGATGCTAAGGAAAGAGCAGCAATAATGAGTTCCTATGGGAAATGTAATCTGCCCATGGTGAGTGAATATGAGGTGGGGAAGAAGAGAGATTTTAGGAGCCAGGTATCAAAACACAGGGTTCTGGTTGTTGTTTTCTTTCCTTTCCTCGAATGTGCACTCATCTGCATACAAGGTGCATGTTATATGTCTCACACATGTATACGCATAGCTGTATGCCTGGAAGAGAAGGACAATAAGAAATAATGCTGGCTTTTTCTTCACGTGGGTGAGGAGACATTGCTGCCTCATTGCTGCATACCTGAGCTGACACACCTTGGCACAGCCCTGCGCTGCAATCTCACCTTGTTGGTAACAAGAAATGCATTTTCCAGCCTGGTCGGTCCCCTCCATGGAGCAGTGAAAGCATTCCTCAGAACGTGAAGGCAGCACTGACTCCTTCAGGCAGGCGTGGAGAAAGCAGTTCTGCCTTTGCTTTCAGGTTACAAAGCCGTGGGATGGTAGATGTGCTGCGGTGGTGTTCGCCTGCAATTTGTGCCCTTATGCATCGGTTCCAAATCTCACCAAACAGCTGCAAAATGAGGTCCTCCTGCCTGGCATTGCCCAGGTTCCCGTTATGTGTGGGGTTTCAGAATGCATGGAGAAGAATGTGTGTAACACCTGCTGAGCACCATCCCATGGAGCCCTCACTGCAGCTTCCCATGAATCCCGTAACTACAGCCAGGCAGCTGTTCCATCCCCTTACGTGGGCCTGTGTGTGCCACTGGCACTGCTTGTTCCAAATGGTTTTGTCGAAAAAATAAGGGGGAGAATACAAAAAGCAGAGCTCCAGCAGCTCGGTTAAGAAAAAGGAGAGTTGTTTGTTTGGTGCAGGAGGCACCGTGGAACATGATGTTCAGAAGCAAATTGCAGCTCCTTGCCCCGGGGAACTCTCTGTCTCACCTTGCTGCCTTTTGTTCTGCTCCAGATGAGCTGGCTGTACCACTGCATCCCAGGAACAGTTTCCTTCTGACATAGAAGGTTTCTATTATTACCTTCCTGCTCGCATCTTTTGTTTCTAGGCAATTTCCAGAGCATAAAGCCACGGCACATCCACTTATCCTGGGACTCCCCATCTCAGTCATTAGCTTCTTTTGCAAAGCCTTGTCCACTGCGTGCTGTAAGTCTAATTGTGCTCTGCCTGTTTCCTCTGCTTTGACTGCTGCAGCAGTTACAGCCTCAAAGAGCTCCATCAGATTAACCACAAATGTTCCTAGCTGAAACCACCTCGGTCCCTATTACTCAAGCTGTGCTTTTGCATTTGATCTTTTAAATGCTTTGTAACGCTTACCCCACCATTGATGTGAAGCTAATTGGAATGGAACTTCCTACAGCACTTCTAGATCTTTTCCTGTAATGATGCCAAAAGCTTTCTTGTCCCTGGGGTCTGCACCTGAGTTTGGCTGGGAAACAGCAGCCTTCGAGGAGGCAGAGTTTCACATTGGGATTTTGGCAGCACAAGGCTCTGAGCTGGGCTCACCACAGCTTGGTCGCTGCGCTGGGAAGAGGGGAACCTCTTCCGGAGGAGCTGTGGGAGCTCCTAAGCAAAGCACGCAGCCAAGCAGCACTCCGGTTCCTAATGCTGGCGTGCTCCGCCCCTTTTCTACCCCCTTATTTTATTCCCTTACATTTAGGCGTTGCTTCCTCGTGAGCGTGCGGCTCCGTTAACCCCGCACTCTGCAGCCTTGTTCCTTGTTAACGCTGCCGAATCTCCTCCTCTTACCGCGGCTTCCTGCCTTGCCCAGCTGCTCCCGTGCAGCGGCGTCAGCACCGCACCCGGCCCCGCACGGCCGCCCGCCTCCGCAGGGATTCGCTGTGCGGAGAGCAGCGCCCCCTGCTGTTCAGCCCGGCGCGGGGCCGCGCGGCTCACGGCGCTGCGGGGTTCGGAGGGAAGCGGGGGGCTTCGGGGCCGGGCTGGCACAGCTGGCGGGGCGGGGATGGAGCAGGGAGATGACTCTCTCCTCTGAGGAAACGAAGACTGCGGGAAGGGGGCAGAATCGCCTCCGAGATTCAGAATGAAATGTAATTCGAGCCGCAGTCTCGAAACCGAGCTCGTGGCTGGGTGCCTAGATAAAGCCAGGATGCTGAATCATTCCAAGCAGCACCTGGGACGGCGTTTTGCCGACACGACTGCCGCCTGCTGCAGCTCTTGGCCTGCCGTTCCCGGCACAGCTCTCGTGTCTCTCAAGGACAAGCGGCAGGACTGCCATCCTGCGGCCACCCGCGCTTTTGCAGCACGGAGAGTGGCTTTGTCCCGCTATTGTTTCCTCTGCTTAAGCAGGAACCGGTTTTATCTTGGCTCTCCCTTTGCGAGAAGGGAAGTAAGAATTTAAGAAGGTGCTGCCTGCTCAAGCAGCTGCCGGTGGAGTTACCTGCAGGGCTATGAGAGCATCCCCTGAATGTGATCCTTATGCTGTAAATGCCCTACAGCCATTGTGCAATGGGGAGAGCCACTCTGCAGCACAGACTGTGCTATGGGGAGGCCATCCCCATGGAGCCCCTTACCTTCAGAGCAGACGGCCCAGGCTGGGAAAGCTGTGCTGCAGGTGAGGTGAATGTTGCTGACAACCCCAAAACCTCTGCCTTCCTCTCTGGAGAGAGGGGCAAGATCCTTGAGAAACTTCTTTGGATGCTTCTCTAATTCTGCAAGTCCCCTCTGCGTGTCATTCTCAAGACACAGCTGTATATGTACCTGCTCTTACAGCTGGATGCCCTCCTGCACACATCAGGTTACCATCAATTTCCTGTTTCTGCAAACACACCCAGCAATGTGTGCTGCTCATAGAAGGGGGTCTATAAGGAGTGCAGAGAAAACAGGCCCCTCCAGGAGTGCAGAGAAAACAGTCCCTCCAGGATGGCACATGGGCTACAATCACCTGGGGGTATTAGAGATAAATGAATCAGTTTTGAGCTGGCGTGGGACAAATTGGGTGAGGGAATAATCCCAAACAGGATTGTTTCTGTGTTTTGATCTTATTGTACACCTGGCACAGCAACCTGGAGTTGTGAGTCGTTCTGGAAAGCTCTTACCTTTCTGGAAGAAAAGGACAGTGACACCATGAATTCGATCACTGCTGTCGGGATATCTCTGCCCTGTTCTCATAGCAGGACAGCAGCCCTGGTCTTTTACAGGCATTGACTTCTGCCATCCATTTCCAGGCCTCTGTAGTGACACACTTTGGCTGCAGGGAAAAAAGATGAAGATGGCTGGGGGGTGGGAGTTGGGAGGGGGACATTCAGTTCTGGGGCAGATGGATGTGTGATGCCAGTGGAGCAGTCACTGTGCTGGGGATGCCTGCATAGGGCTGCTGGAACCAGCACTGTACAGGGAGTGCTGCCAGGCCCTTCCCCCATACCTCCCCCAGATGGGAATTTCTCCTCCTTCCCAGGCTGCTCCAGTGCTTCTGTATCCTTTTTCTGGATACGTGAATAATTTCTGCTTCAGGTTTGGCCCACTTCTACCTATACAGCTATAGAAAGACACATCCTTCCCCTTATTGCAGCTTCTTAAGCACTTGACTGTTAACATCTTTCCCTTAACATCTTTCTTTTTAAGTTCACCCTTTGATATCACTCATCTGCCCACATTTGTTTCTACTTATCCCATCTGCAACCATGAATTTCTCAGCATATCCCAACTCTGGGGCCTTCCTGGCACATGCAGTGGGATGCAGGACAGCTCCATCTGCTACGTGGTGATTCGAGAGCACAGACAAGTATTTATTTATTTATTTTTTAATCTGTCTTTAATGACTGATGGCAGGATTTGTATAGGATGAAGCAGTCATACGTAAAGCTGCTCCCTGGCCAGCTGGCCTGTAAATGAGGGATGAAGACCAGTGCTTTGTGTACCACGAGGAAGGGGTGCTTCTGGGGCTGAAGGCCAGCCTTCCTTCTTGCCCTCAGTTTGGATCCTGCTGTGCTTTCCTCTTGTGAGGGAAACTGTGTAGCTCTCCTGAGTGTGGGGCAACTCCACAGAAAAAACAAAGTGGCGATTTGCCCTTTGTGTTGACTTAGTCACAGAATGGCCTCACCCAACCCTTATGTTACAAAGCCCACTTCCTATTTCCCAGGGTTTTTCCATCAGAAAACAGGACTTGGCTCTGCTAAAGCCATGAGTGGCCTATGAATGCATCTGCTCTTTGATAAATCCTCCTTCTGAATGCGTGCCTGGTGCTGGAGGTGGCTAAGAGGCAGGATGTCAGGGCTGTGGCTGATGGTTCAGCTTTGGGGCTGCAGGGTGAGTGCATGGCCTGGGGAGCTGCCCCCACCTGAACCTGGGCACAGTGAGCTCCATGCTGGGAGGCACTGCAGGATGGCAGGCAGCCAGGTCTCGTGGGCTGCCTTTGGCACAGAGGTGGGACTGCATCCCCAAGCACGTGGGGTCTCACTGCTGAGTACAAAGCACAGCGGATGAGAGAGGGATATTTATTTTATGGACATACACTGGCTGTCATCTGGCATTTGGGTCCCGGCTTACCTAAACAAGCAGGGGTAGGTATAGGAGAAAGAGATGTGCAAAGCGAGACCATGGCTGCTCTGTCCGCAGCCTTTCCTGCTTCTCCCTCCCTCAGCTGCAGCTGATCTGACTCGCTGCCTTGTGCTCTCATCTCTTGTGACTGCAGAATGCATGCAGTCGTGACGAATTCACTGCAGCACAGCAGACTCTGGGCTCATGGCTGTGTGGGGTGGGTGCCTGGGAAGCAGCCCCTTAGCTGTGCTGCAGTGGGGTGTGCGTTCAGGGCAATCCTACAGAGCCCCAGCTGCAGCCTGGGGACACTGGAGCAATGTGTGTGCTTGTGCTGGAGGGGGCTTTGTGTGTGCAGAAGAGGGTTTAGTTTGAAACACCCGATCTCTTTGATTTCCCTTTTGGCTAGGAAGGGGGGCCCATAGGAATCTTGAGAGAGAAGGGAGTGTTTGCGCATCGCAGTAGTCCTGTGTGCTGCAGAGTCCATGTGCTCCCTCCTCTGCAAACCTGGAGAGGAATCTGGTCCAGGAACAGGAGCTGATTGGTACCACGTTGGCACAGTGGGTCTCGATCCACGATCTCCTTCTCACCCCAGTGTTGGGGACCAGGCCCAGTGCAGATTGGCCGCAGCAGCTCCCCATTACCTGCATCCTGCAGAGCTGTCCTTGGCTTCTTGGTGGCCCCTGGAGGGAGCCAGCAGCTTTCCTGCTGCACTGCAGATTGCCTCGTGGCTTGCTCCCTTCTGTCCCTTAACAGCTGCTGAGGCTGCTTTGGGTTTAGAAGGGTCTGGCTCCCTGAACTTGGCTCCTTATTCCTCTATACCTACTTTGCAAAGAACCAGGCATTTCAAGAGCAGAACAGCCCCATGGCTGGCAATCTGCCCCCCACCAGAGAGGCCAAGGTGGTGCAGATGTCCCGTTCCCAGCAGTGAACACATCACCACTCAGCCCCTGATTTATGGTGGGGGCAAATGAGGTCAAAAATGTGTCCTGCAACCTTGCAGTGCTTGATGGATGTAGGAGCAAGCAGGTCTCCAACACCTCGATGCTTGCGCTGATCTACTGGGAAAGGGAAGGGGAAAATCCAGCTTCTCATATACACCTCTGTGCCTCAAGAGCTCTCCTGGTGAATCTGGGGCTGCCTGTACCTTGCAGCCTCTTTCCCCGGGAGCGTCTGCAGTTACACGATACCTGGCCTTGCTGGAGCAATGCTCAGGATCAGATGCGCAGGAGGAGCGGATTGCCGCACCGCTGGATGAAGCCGTATGGGCATCGCGTGCTTCCTCACTCCTGCCTCTTCCCGGGGCTGCAGGCAAGACCTGTTCCCAACTGCTCGTTCATGCGACGCGTCTGCTGCAAAACAGCCTCGAGAGCTGGGCAGCTCCCTTCCTCACCACCACGCAGTGTCCTCCGGTGCTTCTTCCCTTTCCTCGTCCCGCTTCCCCCAGAAGCCCTCCCTAAAGGCGCCTGCTTTTCACAGGCGAGCATGAAACCAAGCAATCCCGCAAGGTGCAGTAGGGGTGTTCTTGTCCCTCTCCTAAACAAGGAAAATGCTCTGCTACCACATCTCTGTTGCAGACAAGGTCGTGCGTCCCACGTCAACCACTGCAGGGATGGAAGATGGAGCTGTCTATGGATTCACTTCCTCGAACAGGCGCAATGCTGATAAAAGTGGAGCAGAGATGGAAGAGGGGAGGGGGTGCGGAGGGTGTGCGGCTGAATCCAGCTACACAGCTTTTCACAGCCAGATAATGAGATATTCCCTTGCATGAGTACAGCTCTCAGGAGGTTCAGGACTTGGGGCTCGGCGTGTCTTTAGGAAGCTGAAAACACGAGTCTGACAACAGAGATTTATTGAGGTCTAAAGGCTAACCTATGGACCGCCGCGGGGAAACTGCGGAAGGGGGCCGCGTCTCACCTTGAGGCTGCGGTGACGGTGCAGCGGCGGAGGTGGCACCGGGGCGGCTGTGATGCTGCAGCCCCTCACGTCGCTGCACTCATTCGGCTTTTGGAGAAGCAAAAGCAGCCTCGTGATTTAATACTGCACGTTGCTGGGGAGCAATGGGGACGGTACCACGGCCCCGCGTTGTGGCCCTGCCGTGCAACGGGCTGCGCTCTCAGCCTCTGCGCAAGAAGGGAGTGAGGCTGCGGGCAGCAAAAGAGCTTGGCAAACGGGTGACACGGCAAAAAGCACCCTCGCCATTCAAAAAATTAAAAAATAAAAATAAAAAATAAAGCAACCTCCGGAGAGGGGGGTTTATTCGGGGACCTTCAGCACTGCATCGCGCTCCTCTCGCCTCTTTCCCAGCACCGCTCAGGAAGTCCCGCAGCTCGGCAGTGGGCCCGGCGCAGGCCCCCCCTTTCCCCTTGCCGCCGTGCCCGATCTCCTGTGCCCTTTGTAGGGCGGCAGCCCCGAGCCGCAGTGCGGGAGAGGGGCCTCGGGGCCCCCGGCCGCCTCCCCCGGCCCCTCGGGCCCTGCCCGCATTGTTCGCGCTGTTTGTCAAAGGGCCGGGGATGCTCCATAGATCGCTCCGTGGCTGTTGTTAAGTGTAATTAGAGGGTGTATGTCCCCAATTTCCATGAAAATGAAGCTGTGAGGCTCCTCTCTTGGCATTCACCGCGTGCCTTAATTGTATGGACATTAAATCAAGGTCCGCTGTGAACACGCAGAGAGAGGCTCGGGCTGGCCCGGCTCGGAGCGGGGCAGGCGGAAAGAGGTGTTCGCAGGAGAGAGAAAGAGGCTGTGAGCGCGGGGCCGGTGCCAGTTCCCGACCCGAGGCTCCCCTCCGCCGGGGCGGCCTCGGGGGCACAGCGGAGCCGGGGGAGGGCGGCCATCTCCCCCTTCTCTCCCTCATTCCATCCCCAAAAGCCGAAGGCGGGGGGGTTCAGCCCCACAAAGCCGTCCCCGAGGCTCCGCCAGCCGGCAGCTCTGGCCCCGCGGAACGGACAGACAGACGGCCGCAGCGCGAAACCTGAGCAGCGAGAAGCGGCGCTTGCGGGCAGCAGAGCCGGGAGCACCGCGCAGTAAAACCCCCCCCTGGCGACCCCCGGAGCCGTTCCCGCATCCCTGGGGCCGCCACCGCATTGCCGCGGAGCTCCGGGGGCTCCTCCCGCTGAACCCCGAGGTGCGTCGGGTGAGGATGCTGCACCGCTCCATCCCCGGGAACGGAGAGCGAAGGGAAAATCCCCCTCGTGTGTTCCCTTCGCTCGCAAAGCAAAAGAACGATCGCTCTCCTCCCGAAAGGAAAGCGGCGAAGGGAGGCGCGGGGATCCGATCGCTGCGCTGCGCCGCGGTGAGGCACCAGCATCGCTCCACTCATTATTATTGTTTTTTAAATGTTAATTTCAATTTTATAAAAAAAAAAAAAAAAAAAAAAGGAAAAAGAAAAAAGATGAAAAAAAAAGAAAAAAAAAATTGGGAGGGATCGGAAAGGAATAAAGCAATGAAAGCCGTTTCGTTGATCGCTGTCGGACTGAGAGGCGCTTTATGAATTTAGGACGATTTCTCTTTCTAGATACCGCGTTTGACAATCACCCCCTCCCCTTCCTCCCTTTCCTTTTTGTCGATAAAAAAAAAAAGAAAAAAAAAAAAAAGAGAGAAAGAAAAAAAGAAAGAAAAGCAAAGAAAGAAAATCACAAGCCCATTAAGGTCGCTTGCAAAAGGGGCGAAAAAAAAAAATCCTGATGCTCTTCCAAGTTAGCAACAGAGCCGGGTCGCTATCCCACCATTGTCGCCCAAACCCCGTAATTACAGCTCTTAGCAGATTTACCCACTCCAGTGGAAGCAGCGCGCTGTGGCTCCGGCGGCACAAACTCTGCTGCCTCGCTCAGATCCAATGCAAACGCCCTCCCGTGGCTCAGGATGCTGTTTTTGTGTAGGCAAGCTGGAGATGAATAAGAAAGGCGCCTAGTCTCTCATTATCTTTGAATTTCAGACTTTTTTTTCTCTCTCTCTTTCTCTCTCCCTCTTTTTTTTTTTCTTTTCTTTTTCTCTCTCCTTTTTTTTTTTTTTTTTTTTTTTCCTCCTCTCTCCTCCTGCCCTGGAACAATGCAGAAGGACCTCATCAGAGCGAAAACCAGGCTCCCGCTAGGCTTTAAAAGCAAGATGAACTTGGTGCACCACCCATCTTTCTCTTCTCTTCTCCAAAGCTCTTTAAAGGGGTTATGAGGCGTCTCTCTCAATTTATCCCTTTTCTCTTGATCTTCCTAGCAGAGGGGTTTGGGGTCTAGTCCTGGCTGTTTCAGCTGATCTCATCCAGTCTAAGGGATTAGAGCTTCTTCTCCGCATCCCGGCTCTCAGCACATCTGCTGATTGGGTTCAGCACAAGAGGATTACATTGGGACCCAATGACGTCACCGCTAGGACATAAGTTCTCCTCCATTAACCAAATCCTCATCAGCAAGATGTCCTTGAAACTGGAGGAGTAACATTCAGGACTCCATTGCCAGCCCGTCCCCACCTTCCTCCCGGGTGGGCTGCTGGGGCTCTCGGAAAATAGTGTTTAAGCTTTGAGCACTTGCAGCTGCATCAATAATGCACCGCTCCGGGCTGCAGGACCGAGGCGTTATAGCAGAGCGTGTGCCCTATAAATAGGGCTCTGCACCTAAACTGTTAATCAGAGCAGCTTTATATATTCTGTTGCTTTTTCTTTTCTTTCCGTCTTTTTTTTTTTTTTTTTTTTTTTTTTTTTTTTTTTTTTCTGTTGGGAAGGAGGGGGGGGTGGAGGGGCAGAGGGGGAGGGGAGAGCTGCATCCTACAGTCAGATTTCCAAGCTCAAAAAGACATCAGCCATAATTTTTTTTTTTTTTTTAAAGCTGACATGAACGTAATTTTAAAACACTTTTTTTTTTTTTTTTTCCCCTTTTCTTTTCTTTCTTTCTTTTTCTTCCCCCCCTCCCTCCCCCCCTTTTTTATTTTAGAAATGTGTAGGATTTCATCCCCTTTCTCTCAGAACAGAGACAATGTGTCCTGATGTATATAAAGTAAGAGGTTCCCCTTAAATATCTAATACAAATTTTATATTTGGGGCTTGAATTTTTCTCCATGTCACATGAGCACAGAACTGCAGGCGTGAGGACCTGCTGAGCTGAAAGGGAACGGTTTTGAGGTCCAACTGACAAACAGGGTATTTTTCGAGCTAAATCTCCTACCCTTGGAAATGCAGAAGGCACTCAGAGCTGCTTTGCCCTCTCCCTGCCCCAACCCTAAGGCAGCCCGGCCGGGGCTCAGTGCTGGGAAGCATTCAACCACGGTTTTGCTGCAGCTCTCCTTGGTTAAACTTCCAGATCTCATCACAATGCAAAGGGTCACCGGTACGTATTTATTTACCTAGGGTGGTCAAATTTTGTGCCTGGGGAGAGAAAATGGAGTGAGCACCAAGCGGGCTGCGGGCAGCTGGGAGAGGCTTTCCTCAGCAGCCTCGTGTGTTTTGTTTTTCTGTAAGCAAACCTCTTCCTCGCTGCTGCTTATCCACCCCCCATCCATCCATGCACCCCCAGCTCGCAGACGTCCGCACGCACGTACTCACACCGATGTTTGTGACAGAGCAGGTGCAGATCTGGGGGGTTTCTACACACCCCTATTCCCTGTCCAAAGCAACTTTATGGTCAGCAGTGCACACTGCGCATTCGCTAGCGTAGCTTTCAGGCAAGGATTTATTTGCATGCGTGTATTTCCATGCCCAGTGGTATTTCCCTTCACAGGAAGGGGTAGGGAGGCAGGACACAATGGTTTTGATGGAAGGCATCTTGGCGCAGCCCTAGAAGGCCCCCTGTGCCCCTGCAGGTCCGGGACAGCAGGGCAGGGCAGCGATCTGCTCCCTTTGCTGCTCCATCAGCACAATCGCTTGGCGGATGGCGGCTCCCACACACGGGGCTCCGAGGGGAGGTCGGCCTGCAGACAGCAGTTTGTAGAATGAGCGGCTGCTGGGCCACGTTTGGCCAACGATGGACGAGCAGGAGCACTGCGGCAAGGTGAAATATCACCTTCCGAGATTAAGAGCCATATTTAAAAGGGCCCCTATTTGTGTGTGTAACGCTGCAGTGCATGACATAGGCACCAAACGGGGTGGAAAGGGGGGCGGGAGGGAGGGGGGGGGATGGAACAGATATCAGCGTTTGATGTTATGCAGCAAAGGGAATTTTCCCTTAGCGTTTCGTCTTCCGAAACGTGTTTGTTTTCATTTATTTCTTTATTTTAAAATCTACTTATTTACAGCCTATTCTATATTGACCTATTTACTCCGACAGAACCACGTCTCTCAATCTGTTATTGATCTAAAAGAAAACAACCTCACCAAATGAAGGCGGAGGGAAAACGCACTGCTCCAGAAGCTTTCCTTCCCTCCCACTCCCCCTCTACCCCCACTTCTCCGAGGACGTTGGGCCGCCTTTCGCGTCCGTCTCCGACCCCGGAGCTCCTGAGAGCCGCTGGCAACGGGGACAGAACCCAGGCAGGCGCTGCGCTGTGGCCGCACGGCCCCCCCCGGCCCCCGGCCCGCTCTCCATCCCCGCCCGGTGCCGCTCCGGTGCCGCCGCGCTCCGGCTTCGCTGTCCATGGTATTGAAGGCGCGGGGCCGCAGCTCCGGCCCACGGGACCGGTGCTCAAAGCTTCGCCCCCCAGCCCCGTACGACGGACTGCTCTGCTCATTCTGTAGACGCGGAGGTGAGGGATGGAATGCGGGAAACTTTGCTTGCTCCCGCTGACCCGGACGCCTTCCTCAGATCCTCCTGGGAAAACCATAGGTTTTGCTGCTGTTTTTCTCCCTCCAAACCCCATCGTAACACGGGATGGGATGCTGAGCCCCTGACAGAGCATCGAGCCCTGGCGTGAGCGGCCGAGCCGTGCCGTATGGCAGCGGGCAGCAGCGCTGGTGGTAGGCTTTAATTTCCCCTCTAAACTAAACCACACCGGTAGCTCAGAGCCTCTGAAGTTCACAATGAAATGCCTCCACTGGCTGCCCCCCAGTCCCGACCCTGTAGCCCCTTCCTGGCTTGCAGGCTGTAAAAGCAGGCTGGGCTTCAGTGCTGTTTTATTAGCACTTCCAGTGAGACATTTTGTTTTAAGCATGGCCCTGCCTTAATCTCTAATGCAGCATTTCTACATCCCGGAAGAAAATAGTCAGATGATTTGCAAAGAACCTTCTTTTTTTTTTTTTTTTTTTTCTTTTCCTTTCCTCTTTTTTTTTTTTCCTTTCCTTTTTCGTTTCTTTCTTCTTCTACCCCTCTTCCCCTCTCCCACCACCTACTGTTCCCTGAACAAAGAGATCCCAGTGACGGGCAACATGCCTCCACTTTCCTTCCATTTCCAATCCCAGCTCCTCCAGGCAGTGACGACCACATTAGAAAAACACACAAGATCGAACCCGGCATCAACGGCAGCACAACAATCCATGAAAACATCGGCGCAGCCCCGTCCTGACACACACGATCACACGCACACTGCTGCTCTCAAAAGCAACCTTTCCTTCTCCAAAACCTATTTCCTCCCCTCCTTCTTTCTGCTGCACAAGGAAAGAAGATCCCGGCCTTTGTCTGCCTGTGGGATGGGGCCCAAGTAGTGCAGACCCCGAGCTGCCGAGCCCCCGATGGGTGATCAGGAAGGGAAAGCTCCTTCAAACGAGGCCCAGCTCTGCTTCAGAGCTCAGAGAAATGCTTGCAGCTTGTAGGCCTCTGCTTTGCACCCCAGAAATCTCTCTGTGTAGGAAAGAGACCGGCAGAGCCCATTCCCTGCTATCATTTCAGGCATTCCTCTACATTTCTCTTTTTGTTAGAAAGCAATTCATTTTCTTAGAAAGTAACGACACTTACAAGAGTTTTGGGAATCAGATTTTTCTATCAAGTCTCCTCTCTCCCTCTTTTTCTCTCTCTTTTTCTCCTTTGGGTCTTC
Source organism: Tympanuchus pallidicinctus (assembly GCF_026119805.1). NCBI lineage: Eukaryota > Metazoa > Chordata > Aves > Galliformes > Phasianidae > Tympanuchus > Tympanuchus pallidicinctus. Next base: position 5,230,474 of record NW_026294722.1, read on the forward strand.
TTGGCCGCTGCAGGATTATTATTATTATTATTATTATTCGGATCTGTAATAAAAAAATAAATAAATCCCCTCTTCCCTCCCCTCTTCCCCCAGAAATACACCATTTGCTGATTTGCAAAGCCTCTTCCTATGTGTAAGAAAGCTGCCTGCTCTCCCCACGACTTGCTTTCCTGGCCTCCCAGCTCCTTGAGAAAGGAGGAGGGCCTTGTGCATTACAATTCCATTCAATCTCATTCATTCTGCCTCTTTCTAACGGTCTTTGGACAGCAAATCCACACCAACAGGGGGTCAGAGCCCCCTCCTTGCTCCCCCCCAGCCTTAAACACACACAATAGCCGTCAGCTAACAGCACAGCAGCAACTTTGAAACATTCAGGCTTCTGAACTGAAGAATGCCCGCAGTTCCCCAGCCCCCACCCCTTCCAATCCTCCTGCATTTGACGTTTAAAAAAACATATAATGATCTCCATTTAAAAAAATAAATAAATAAGAAAATAAGACAAAATGATCATCACTTGGGTACACACGTATTTTCGCGGGCCAGAATTCTGGTGCCAAGAATTTCCTCGGCAGGAGCGGATTGCTCCATCACATAGCTAATTACCTGCTTCCCCTGTCGTTGCTTGTGTCTCTGTGCTGGAGAAAAGCTTTTTCAGTTTTTTCTTCTCCCTTAGAGATAGGTATTCTGCTATACCAATCAGCAGCACGGTTTAGCAGCAGAATTTCCCCCAGGCACCTCGTGGGAACGTGGCTGACGGCTGATAGCTGCTGGGGGTCCCACTCCCAGGGACGCTGCCCTATGGATCAGGGCAGCTTGTTGCCATGGGTTGGTTTGAGGCTCCATCCTCTCCCCATGGGGTGGTGACTAAATGGTATCTGGGCCAGGGTGAGCCCTGTGGACTGGGACCTCTCTCTCTGTCCCCTCACAGGGCTTAATGTCCCCTGCCTTTTGTATGCCCGTGAGCATCGAGCTTCTCTGTTGCAATGGGGACAGCACTGTCCCCATTCACAGCCTCTGATGGCTGCTGCATGGAGCTAGGTCTGGCCCTGGGCAGCCTTCCTGCAATTTCTCCCCTGCTTTTTGCTTTGAGGCTGATCTATTTTCTCCTCTTCTTGTTTTCTAAGCTGAGAGGTCTCTGTCATGGTCTCTTAGCTTCTCCTTACCCCTTCATCTGCTGGAGAGCCCCTCCTGCTCTCAGAACTGCTTCCCCAAGCCCCAGGGCATTATTATTATTATTATATAATAATATATTATTATTATTAGTGTGACTTTTGTCTCAGGATGGGATGAGAAGACACAAGATCCCATTGCTGATCTCGCTACATCCCCAATACCACTGGTGTTGGTAAGAGAATCGTTGCCCTCCACTCTCCTGTATCTCCAGGCACTGCTGAGTCCCCTGGCCACGCACGGGTTGTTTGTCCCCTCCCTGGTGGATGGGGACAAGGGGGAGGGCTGTGCTGTTGGGTCAGGGTTCTGCCATTCTCACTCACCCCCGCATTGGGATTTTGTGAAGGCAGCAAGCCTTTAGCAGGAGAGAGAGGCCACAGCTTCCCAGCACATACGGAAGGGAAAAGTCCAGTCCTAGAGGCAGCCTGTGGCTACTGCAGTGCTTTTAATACAATTAAAAATCAATGACACCCTGTGCACGCACACAAATAAACATCGTCCCTCTGCATCCCCGCTTCCCTGCCCACCCCTCTCAGGCCAGTGGGGAAGGCATCTTCTCCAGAGCCTGTTCATTACTGCTCTACTTAGGTGGGGAATTGCTTAACCAGTCTCTCTCCAGTAAATCATATTAACTCCAAGCACAGCTATTTATAAAATGTTCCACAGCCCAAGAGTACGGCATCCAGATCACTTGAAGAAAATTAGGCGATTAGGCGTGCATAATCCAAGCCCAGTGCGTCTACGTACAAAGCCTCGCCAGCCATCCTGCCTTCAGCTATTCACTGACATTAAAGAAATCACCGGTTTTATTGGAGGCCCAGCCTGGGCCTGAAGTCCCAGCCAGGGATGGGGAAATAACCTTTTGCTGGGCAGAACATTCCCAAATGGCTTCTGATGGCCAGGAAAGGAAGCCTGGCTCAGGCAGGGCTCTCCTCCCCACTCCATCCTTCCCTGCACGAGGGCCCCTCCAAATGCAGCACTCTGGGCTGAGTTTCGCCCCCCTCCTCCTTTTGCGACCCATTAAACGTCTTCTATACATTTCCTCTTCATCTTGTCAAGGCCAGTTGCTCTATGACTGCTGGTTTCCCAGGCAAATCACACCAATTTCTGAGTTGATGTTGAAGGTCCACATTGGCTCAGCAGGGGTCCCAGCGAAGCACTCATCCATGGAGCCGGAGGTCAGGCTCTGCCCTGCTTTGCCAGCTGAATTATTATTATTTTTTTTCTAAAGCCGTATTGCTCTTTGAACATTTACAGATCTGTTGGCTACGGGGATAACAACAATAACCAAAGGAAGGGCGTCCTTGCTGCAAATGTGCTTCTCAAGCCCATCTGATATTGAGGATGCTGAAAACATGGCAGCTTTATTTCATCCTGAACTCCTGAAGCAAGAGGTTTGCGGCTGGAACCCAGTGGGTGCGCATGTGGAACCCCCGAAACTACCCCGAGATCTTCACCCCCAAGGCTGGGAGCTGCAAGGCTGTTGCCCCTCGGGCTCCATCCTTGCACATCCAAATTTTATAGACACAGTTTGCTAAAGGGTATCCACATGCTCCATCTGTGCCTCATCCCAAGAGCAGCCGCGCACCACGCGTGTCCCTGCACCGTGTTCCCTGCACACACATACATGGGGCTCAAGGCAGTGCTGCTGGGGGGGAGGATACCAATAAAACAAACCAGCTCCTGCGTTTCCAACCTCACTCCTATTTTTTTTTTTTCTTTCCTTTTTCCCACTTTCCCTTTGCCAGCTTTAGTATTTTTTAATTAAATTACGAGCTGCAATAATGTTTTGCTAACTGCAGCTCCCCGCTTCCTTGTGGAGCAGCTCATGGAAAGGTATAATTTTGCAAACAGTTTCTTTAAGAGCTAAGCCTGAAGTACCATCAGCGATGTGTGTGAATAGAAAAAGAAACACCTCCACAAAAGGAGGGATTGTTAATGGAGGACAATCCGAAGGGGGCCCACTAAGGCCTGTCCTTTACAATAACGATGGAGGGCGATGATTTGAATGCAGGGGGCCCTACTTTCAAATCTGGACAAAAACAAAATGGTAATAAGGGTTGAATCCCTCACTGGTCAAAGCAGTGGGCAGCAACTGGTCTCTTTAACTGCCCCCACCCCCTCCTTCCCCCAAAGCAGACCCCAAACAAGAGGAACTCTCCTCCTCTTTAACTTTATTTCCTTGATTAGCTCTAAAAAAATAATCACCCAGCCGGACTCGGGGGAAGTTTTTTAGGAGCTGTTTGAAAGCAGAGGGCTCCTTTCCTGCAGGTGCTGCGGGGATGCACCTCACCATGGGCAGGTAAGCACTGAGGGGCTCTGTTTCTTACTATGCTCGGAGGATTCTCAGGGCTGCCCAGGGTTCCCAAACAGGGGCTGGAATGCAGCCGGGCAGGAGTGGGGTGCTTGGTGGGATGCTGCTGCCTCCTGGCCTCCAGATGTTGCATCATTTTTTGGGGTCAATTGGTTTTATAACATCGCTTATAGCTTCCTTGCCTTGGAGCCAATTAAAGCGTTGCATCGTAAGGGGGTGTGGGGGAATTAATAATTACAGTGCTATGTTTAAATACCTCTCGCCGCTTATTTAATGGGATTTTTGCAAAATGTCGGGAAAGGGCACTGGAAATGCACCCAGGGCTGTGGGAGAGAGGTCCGGCTACAAACCCTCACCCTCTGAGCTCAGGGTGCAAAGGCTGTCCCCGTGCTGGGGACACCCCCACTTGCTGCTTCCCCCTCCCAAAGCCTGCACAGTTCCTTTCCCCACACCTCATCCCTGCGGCTTAGTTTATCTTGAGCCCCCAGCTCAGCCCTGAGAGGAGATTCAGTGGGGCACTGCACCCTGATGTGGCACCCAAAACCCCGTCCTTGAGCCCATGCTGCTGCCTGCTTGGATCCCCTTGGGAGAGGCAGCTCCTCACAGCCCCATCTGTATTCCCACAGCCCAGCCCAGCTGCCCTGGCTCCCCTCACCCGGCTTTACCGAGCGCACTGGGTGTTATACATGGCTATCCCCGATGCACCTGTAATTGGGGTGGCACCTGTATGTGTGCAGCCCGGCCACACGTGTGTGTGTGCAGTGAGCTGGGTGCTCCTTATCTACAGCTTGCATGGTTTGCCTGGTTATAGATGCGTACAGCACCTAAGCTGACAGAGATATTTTGCAGAATATACATTTAAATGGCCACAGCCCCCAAAGGCAGTGAGCCCATATATCTCCCAGGTCAGTCCATCCATCCAAAGGAGGTTTCAGCCCTCAGCCTGGTAGGGGCTGCCCAGGGTCCCCACCTCCCAACACGGTGGTTAATGATGTGTAGGTTTGGGACGGGTCTGTCCTTGGGAGGACAGTGTGACATTAGGCCGGGCCACTAGGAATGCTATAGCAAGTCTGTTTTGTTGAAAGATACTCATAGAATTTTTAATATTTTTGCTTTTGCGATATACCTTTATCACAGGCAGACCCTAGGAACGCACCTCTCGGTGCAGGTGCTTTGGAGAGATTATTTTATACACATATATTTCAAAGAAAGGAAAATAAAGTGTAGTCATTCTCCCTTAAAACAATCAGCTCTCTCTCATGAAGGTCCCAGTAATGGGGAAGGCAGCATCCTACTCCACTCACCAAGCGACTGTCAAAGGGACAAACACATTTGTTTGGTGCTGGGTATCACTGCTGTCCCCTTCCCCTCTTCCTTTATTTGCTAGAAGTGCTTTAAGAAGGAAAACAGTTCTCCTCCCCTCTCCCCTCGAGTTTCCCCTCCGCTTAAACATTTGCCCTAACAATATCAGCCCCTACCAGAGGCAGGAGCCCTTGGGATGGCAGGAGGCTCTCCTAGCAATCCCAGCAGCCTGGAAACAGCAGGGCAGCAGCCGCCTGGTCCCAGGCTCTGCTCAGAGCCGCAGCCGCATCCTGGGTGAACCCCGAATGGAAGAACCCAACGTAAATACCTGCAGACAGCGCCCGGGCAAACACCTCTGCCTTTGATTCCTCTGTGACAAGCATGGCAATCACTGAAATTGCAGCACCTCGGAGTTCATTACGAGGGGGAGAACTGCTGCGCCTTTCCTGTTGCAGCATCAGATCCTCACTTTCTCTCATTTCAGAGGGGTTACGTGCATTCGGAACGCACTGAGCTGCCGCTCGTTGCGGCTCTCACGCCACCAGCCCCTCTGTTTGGGATTCTGGGCAGTGGTTGCAGTCTCGGTGGTTTATTGTGCTAAGTTTGATGCAGTGGTTTCTAGAGGGAAGAGCGTGTTTGTAAACACAGCCGCTGCTGCTGCAAGGCTGATGGGTGGAACGCCGCTGATATACGGTTATGGGGTTTTGTCAGCCCGGCTCTCCCCGTGAAATGCGCCTATAATCTGGCTTTAATGCTTAGATTTAAGACGGAGGAATAATGCGAAATAATTCCTTGCACGGGGAGAATTCTTATAATGAAAAATGCAAACTGGAATATTCCTTGTTCAGACTAAACAAGGACGTATTTAACAATGCCTCGTTAAAAATAAAGAGGAAATCTATTAATGCAATAACTAAATTGCTATTATAGGCATCAAAGCACTCTGATGCTTTGAGGTAACTTTATTTCCATCAGTCTTTTTAAAGAGCGCAGCATAAAAAAAAAAAAATCCCTTCCCATCCCGCCTTACAGAAACCCTGCCATTTTACTCATTAATTTTGTAATTAATCAGTTAAGAAGTTCTGACTTATTGGATTAAAGGGACGGGGAAATGCAATTCTGCCCAGCCTCATTTCAATGCACGATTGTAGAACCGCTCTTCGGAACCTCCTGCTCAGCCCTGTGCCCATGTTCAGGTGCAAGGAGCCATGGGGCCGCATGCTGAGCCCCCCGGGCCCTTATGGGGACCCACAGGGGGGGGGGGGGGGGGGGGGCTGAAGGTATTTCTCCTCCTTTTCCATATAGGAACAGTTGTGCTGTGGGGCACAGGAGTCTCCCCCCATCCTTCCCCTCTGCTCCTGGGGACAGGGAGCATCCCACTGCCTGCTCCCATTGCTCCCCAGCTCAGAGCACGGCCAAAATGGAGGGAGAGAAGACCCCCTGCTCCCTGAGAGCAACCCCTTCCTGTTACTGTCCCTGCCCCAGTTGCTGTCCCTGTCCCGACCTCCTCTGCCCTGATGCCCAGGGACAACAGAACTCACATTTGGCTGCAGAGTGGGTGCAGTGTGGGCTGGGTGCACTGCACATCCCATCCAGCCTTGAGCACTGGGGAAGCATTTAGGAGAAGCTCAAAGGCAAACTGGGCTTTGAGGACATCCAGCTTCTCCTCACCACCCATATCAAAGCACACAGGCACATGCATCCCAGAGGCTTTTTCCTCCACGTGACAGTTACCTGGCATGTTCCCTGCGTGCCCAATGACCAACCCGCCCCGAGCTCTGCCCTTCCCCATCCTTTGGTGGCACAGAGCAGGGAGCACACAGAGCCCGGTGTGGCCGCTTCCCATCAGCTCAGTGCAGCTCTGTGTGCGCCGGGTGGGAGCCGTGCAGCAGGGAAACAGCACAGCTTGTTTTGTTCCAGCATTCACTTTGCAACCAGATACATCCCATGGATCACTTTTCTACCTCTGCCTTTGATTTTTTTTGTGAAAACCAGAAAGCTTTATAATTACTGTTCTACTATTTTCGGCCATTTTGCATTTCTTGTGCAATTAATGTACAGCAGCATTCCGTTGCTTTTCTCCTTCTTCTTCCACTTCTTCTCTGAACGAACAGGCACAGATCTATAGTGTCCCTGGGAGATTTATTCCTTCTTTCTCTTTGTGCCATCACTGACACACTGAAATTGAAAAAGAAAGTATTTTGCAGGTCAGTTTTGAGGAAATTATGGCAGCAATGTAAACTCAGTGCCTCAAATGCCTCGATGCCTAGTACATGAGATTATTCCCTATTATTAATTGGTAAAACCAACAAAGCTTGTGTGCAGAAGTGGTTGCTTTGTGCTAATTATTTAGGAAAGATTATTATTATTTTTTTTTTCAGCAGTGCAGCAAATCTCTGGAGTTTCTGCATTTGTTTTGCACTTAAAAGGACTGGGTGCAAATGTAGTCAGCACATTAAAGCACATCCTCTCGTTAGAGGACGGGGAGCACGATGGGGTCTGTCCATCCCCATGCCTTATACAGGCAGCCTCAGAGTGCATGCTGCAGGGCACCGTGGGGTTCAGTGTTTGGGTGCTCGGCGGTGGAGCTATTATTATTTCAGAGCAATGTCTTTTTGCATCCTCCTCTCCCACAACCCTCAGTGTTGATCTGTAAATGACAGCACTCAGGGACCCGCACGCCTCTCCCCTGCCCGCCCATGCCCTGCAGCTCCCCTGCAGCATCTCTGCCTTCTCCCTCCAAGAACGACAAACACAAACCTTGTGCTGCCTCTTCCCCTTCCTGCACCCACCTCCACTGCCCCAATCCCTGCTTCTCCTTCCCTACTCTCTGCAGATCCTCTCTGTGAGCAAAACTGTGGGCGTGGAGGTGAAAATCCAGCTTTTAGGGGGACCCTAAAAAAGCACAAGGTATGGGCCATGCTGTTATTTCCCCAATATTTCCACTTTTTTGAATCCTGCTGTGCCAGAGTTTTGTCCTTAATAAGGACACATGGATTTTTCTGTCCATTCTTTCCCTTCCTGTGCATGTCTGACTTGCTTTTAGGAGTTCATGGTTTTAGACGTATTGTTTATTATTCATAGTATTAATAATAGGTGTCATCTCGCTATGGTAATTAAATAATTAGGAAACACATTCCAGTTTGGTCAGCCAGAATGCCCAGATGGCAGAAACATGCCTTATAATGCAAAGATTTACATATGTACATAGCTGGGTGCTAAATGTTGGATTTAGCTGTCCATAAACTTAAATATGTGCATTTCTTACCTAGTTGGATCCTCCACAGACCCATAAAGCAAGCAGTACTGTGATCTGCTCTTAAGATGCTATAAGAGCTTGGAGAAAACTGTCAAGAGTGGTACTTCTGTGGGCTCTCTATCCCACGAATTGGTGATGAGATTCCCTGTTTTCCTCAACATCCCGTGCTCAGAGCTTTCCCAAACCCAAGGTGGCCTCTCACTGGGGATTGGGCACCCATGTGTGATGCAGGGTTTTGTGAGATGCTGATTTTTTGGGAAAAAAAGGATCATTACCCTCATTCTGTCACAGCTTACCCATCTCAAAATGGTCTCGTGCTGCTGTGATCCATTGCCATCTGCTCTGGAATGGTGATTCCCCACTTGGATGCAGGTGCAGCTCCATAATGGCACTAGGAATTCCCACAGATCAGAGGCACAGGTTAGTCTCAGAGACTCTACAGACATGGTTCCAAACCTCCAGCAGATGCCAGTGCCCAGGGCTGAAGCAACTCATGCACTGTAGCTGACCCACAGATCATCTCCCCAGGGTGTCTGACCCAAGGGTTGGGAGCTCTAAAACAAGACACAAATGATGGAGATCTGATCATCCACACTCTTAATACCTCCTTCACTCTTGATTATATTAACCATGGAAAGGTTAACAAGTAATTGATTGATTGGAGTCAAAGTAAATAGTAAAGGAAAATAAAAGTTTGACCACAAAAAGGTGAACTCATTTCAGAATTATCTTTACTCACCCTCACTCATTTCCGTGTCTGAAGGACAAATGTTGGCCACGCGCAATGCTTTACTAAAATCCTCCATGAAGGCCATCAGCAAGGTGAACTATGAAACTACAAGAAGACAAATGGAGCTGGCAATGTCTGCTGACTACTCCTTCATTTGAAAAAATACAGGGAAAGCATTACTTTATTGTGCATGATTGCAACAGGACTGATTTCTGTACTGTAACACACAGACCCAGGGAGATGGCCGTGCCCAGGAAAGGTCAAGCTTGGAGGATTTTTCAAAGGTCTTCTGTAGGAACTTGGATGACCTGGTCTGATAGTTTCAAAAAGCAGCAAAAGGCAAATGAAAACAATCTGTTGATGACCTGGACTATGTATGTATTAAGAATCTGATGATATAGCTACAAGGTCATAAATGCTTGGAATATGAAAATAAATAGCAGAGCTCTTGAGTTAATGAAAAGCCTGTTAGGCCAATAAACATCTAAAAGGACACATATGAACAAATATCCATCTTTTTAGTTCACTGAGTGAGTGCTGTTTACAGCTTTAACAGATTTTAAGGCCAGTTGCTTTTGGAATGGGCATCAGACAGTTGCAGGGCCGGCTGGAATTCAAAGTCACATGAAGCAGAGCCCAGCACTGCTTTCCCCTATGAGGATGGGAGATGCTGTGAGTTCCTGGGGATGCCAAATGGATGTGGCTATGCTCATACATCCAGCACCTTGTGTGCAGCCTGAGCTAAGGGGCTGCATCCAAAGGAACTGGAAGCTACATCCAAAGAGTACAGCACCATCCTTGAAGGCAGAGCTTGAAATCCCTTCTTCTATTAGCATGGCTAATACCCAGCACTGATCTAGGGCTGGAGCCTTTCTGCAGGGCGTAGGGAATTCACGTGGTTGCAGGCCAGTTAACTTTACCTCTTGTTCTCGTTATCCAACCCCCCTCCAAGCATGTTTTTTGGGACCAGATACAGTGTCCTTCTGCAGTGCTGCATTCAATTGCACCCAGTGCAGATCCCTGAGTTTCTGAGAAGTGAATTTCACCCTGGCTACATGTGGCGAAAGCAGGAAGTCTGCACTTTGCATTTTAAATACTGAAAACATATTTTAAGGGCTTTGCTTCTGTCTCTTCTCCAGTTCTTGAGAAAACTCAGCTAAGGAAAGATTTTGGTAGAAGCCCAAAAGTGACATTCGCCTGCCTTTTCCAGGTAATGCATATGCATGCATGCAAAACTCAGGCATTGGTTGCTTCTGCCTGAGGATTAAAAGCTATGGCATGAACAGAAATAGAAGCCCATCTTTACAAAATTGCTTTTAAAAATCCCATATGCCAGTTGCATACCCTGCAAAGACATAGAGCTTGAGTAGCAGTGAGAAGACGGGGCTGCCAGCCAGGAGCACAGCAGCATGCTCAGCTCCCAGCAGGTCTTTGTCTTGGGGTCAACTCTGCTTCCTCGCTTTCTTTCCCATGTCTGGAAGGTGGAAGGTTCATGTGAGGTATTTTTGGTGTCTCAGAATTGTCTTTGACAGGAACACTTCATTTGTGACCATGGCACTGACCCCATGTTTACACCAATATCCTGAATCCCAGTGTATGCCCCTTTATGTTTGGCATGTACAAGATGCTCCCTGAGATGCTCCACTGAACCAGGAGGGCTTTAAGTAGTGAACAGCTCCTCAGAGTGCTGAGGAAGACATGTTGGATGGCTTCCTGCAGAGCAGAAAAAAAATCAGATTGGTTTGGAAGGGAATTGTAAGTGCCCCCAAGCCCTCTGTGGATCAGCAAAAATGCAGCACTACTTCTGCTGCTGTCGGGAGAACAGCAAAGTGAGACCTGGCTGCTCCTAGCCCTGCTCCGAAGGACTTCTGGCTGGAATAAATCCTTTCTGCTTATAAAAGAAATGAGAGAGCTTCACATTGCCAGGGCCATTCAGATAAATGGTGACAGCACCAGGAAGCTGATCTGGGGGTGAAAGCAGAAAGCGAAGGCACGGCCAGGGTGGGGACACATGCTGCTGCTCCGCGGTGATCGGATTCTGTGAGCTGTCCTTTCTGCGTGAGGGGGGAGCGGAGCAGGGCTGCTGTGTGCTGCTTTGTTTGGCACAAAGGATGCTCTGCAAACGGCACTGCGCTGCGGGGCGCTTCCAGCAGCACAGGGTTCTGTTGCTTTGGTCAGGTGCAATGGGGAAAAGAAAAGCCACACAACTAAACAAGGCACGGGAATGTGGTGGGTAAAGCACAGAAATGATTCTGGGGGGATGGGGTAGGATTTGCAGCCAGGAGTTGGGCAACGGTGAGGCCTCTCCCGTGACACTGCAGTATTTTGGAGCCTGAGCTACTTCTTCAAAGCATCACAAAAGAGAATTTCTTGGGGTTGTTTTGGGAACTCTGGGCATCACCGTCTTCGTTCCCTTCAGAGATGCTATTGGCAGTGCCAGGACCCCTCACAATGATTTTCTCAGTCTTTCATGAATCCATTCAGATTGATTTTGGTTGAATGAAGAACAAGGTGCTTCCTGCTTCATTCTAGCAAATTTCTCCTGTCTGCCTTTGTAACTGCCCCCATTATATTTATGAAAAATCGGCTTTTCATTTAAGAAAACATTTTGAAGCAGGGAAATTCGCATTACCTTTAAATGTGCTTTACACGACCCTTAATGGCACAAGTTTTCTATTTCCCAAAACTTCCACACTGTTTAAAACAAACTAAAGAAAAGGGCATTAGGGAGGGGTGGGTGACAGAAAATACCCTCGGGAGAAACAATTGGAAATGGTTCACACTTTTTGCAGAGCTGTCAACTTCCCCTGTATCAGTGCGGCAGTGAAGCCTTTCTGCTCCTCTTTGGAAGTCACTTTCAGGGTAATGCCAGGCCCTGAATTGCAGTGCACGGTCCTGGAAGAATTAGGGCAGCACACAAACACAGCACCGGGCTGCGGTGCTTCTTCTGTGTTTGTGTTTTCAGGCTCTGAGCTCTAAAGCGTTTTGGAGCTTTGGTGTGAATGGTGAGCAAGCTCAGAGGATCCACGGGTGCCATCAGAATGCAGTCCCTTCCTCTGGGTACAGAAAGTGGCACATAGAAAATAAAGGCAGAGTAAGTTTTCCGTCCGGAAAATAGGAAAGGAGATGCATGGGGAAAGGGTGTTCTCTCTCCTCCCTCCTCCTTCCTTTCATTGGGATGATTTCTGTTTTATTCACGGATGCTGAAAAAAAAAACCAGCTTAGTTGTTTTTCTCAGATAAAAAATAAACAAACAGAAATGAGAGCCAATTTGAGCAAAAAATGATAATAATAAAAAAGCCAGTGTTTGGAAACGCAGCAGAACCTGCCCATTTCCCTCCTGCAATTCTGCATAACTGGATCCATTTTTCCCCACTAAAATCAGCTGTGAAGGACAACTTCCATTGATTTCAACAGGAACAAGCTAGAACATGTTATGTTTAAATATTTGAATCCTCAGCTGTGCTACCAAGGCATGTCAATCTGTCTTAATACTTTATTCCAGGTTATTATATTAACAAAACTCAATGATATGCTATAACAAAATTGCATTACATGCTGTCGCTGTGTTTGGAGCTATTGTACTCTGCCTGCAGTTCTGTTCCTCCTTTGAACGAATGATCGTATGTGATCTATTTGTCCAAACCCACTCTGAATATGGTACGTTTTTAAATCTTTAAGAAAATAATGCAGAAGCAAACAAGCCAGCCAACAAAGACGTGTATTTCTCAGCACGTGGATTCAGATCTGTGTCTCAAATAATGCAGGGAGAAGGAAGAAATACTGCGGGGCTGGATGGAGGCTGCCACTTGTTATAGCACACAGCACCAAGAGCCACTTCAGCCAAAAGAGAGCCCACGTTCATGACCTATATTAGGAATAAGGTGGTCATGCGCCACAGCCACGATCCTGTAATTAGAGCCGTTTGTGGCCGCAGCACCGTTGATGCACAGTGCATTTGTTGAGGCACACAGGGAGAAACAACTTCATGGGAGAGTCCACTTTGTAGTGGGAGCACCAATGGTGTGAGCAAGGTGTGTGGGGTGCACACATCAGGCACACGCATGGCAGCAAGGGGGGCAAAGCGAGCAAGGAAACAAATCCTGATCGTACCCAAAAGCGGAGCTTAATCACTTCATTATTTAGACACACAGAATCCCTTATGGCACGTCAGCCTCTCCCGGGGTCAGGCTTACCCACCTCACAAGCCTCTCTTTCACCTTTGGGCTCACACTGCAACCAGAACCACGGCTCTGTGCTACGGGTGAATTCCAGCATGGCTGGAGCTGGGCTGCTGACAGAAGGTGGCTGATGAGTCAGGTTGTGCTGCACGCCCAGCATGGCATGCTGCGGCCACTGGAACTGCTTCATGCATGAGGTCATGCTGCAATCACTGGAAAAATGCATGATACTGCTTTGTGCATGAGGGCCTGCTGGAAAAAGTGAGTGTAACTTCTTTGTGTTTGAGGTCAGGCTGCAGCGAGCAGCCCTGCAATGGGGCAGTGCTGCTGGGGATGGGGCTCTGGGAGCCTTTTTCTTCCCCAACAGGCGACGTAACCCTTGCAGCTTTCTGACAGCTGAATAAATAGACAAATGAAGCAGGGCTTAATCTAGTGTCCACCCCCCTGCAAAGGCCCTGTATTAAAGAACTTAAGGAACTAATTGCTTCTGTAGCGTTACAGCCGCCCTGCGACCGACTGCCGGAAGGCTCTGGGAGGTTTGCGTTCCGTCTGTGCTCTGATGTAGCCTGATTTGGTTAGAATTCACTTTATTTCCACATTAAAACAGTCAGGCCAGGGGGAAAGGAAAAAAAAAAAAAGACAAAAAAAAAAAAAGGAAAAAGAAAAGGAAAAGAAAAAGAGAGACTCATTAAAACTGCATCATGTCACCCGGCTGAACTTCCCATCCTTCCACTTCCCCCCTCAATCAGCAGCAGGGATAACAATTAGATGTGATGGCTCTTCCTAACAGGCGGCAGCGAGCGCTGCCTGCCCCTGCTCCGGCTGCAGCAGCAGAGCCCATCTCACCCACTGCAAGTTTATAATTGATGAGCCACGGGTTGGCGGATAACCCACGCCTGGGCAGGGGAGGGACTGGAGGGCTTTGCCCACTCCATCGTCCCCAGTTCTGATTTGTTCCCCACCCAACGTGGCCCCAGGTTGAGGGGCTCTCGGTCGGGGCAGTGCTCAGCTTCACTCAGCCAGAAAATTTGGTATTAGGGACGGGAGGAAAGGTCACCTTGGAGGATGGTGATGGAGAGTTAAAAGAAAGGGGATGGGAGTGGGAGAGAGGGAGGAGAATGGGGGGTGTAAGGGGGGGGGGGGGGGAAAGAAGGGAAGGGGGGAAGGGGACGTGGATTTCTAAGCAAGCTGACCCGGGAGGATAAAATATCCTGTTTTCATTGGCTCAAATGAACCATTAGGGAGAGAGTAATTTGTTGACCTTTTTGCTGCCTTATCATGAGATGAACAGCCTTAACATGGGCTTCACGTTTGCCTTAACCCCACCGTAAATCATAGAAGAATCGATCTGCTTTTATTTCTTGTTCTCCTTTTGCAAAATAACTAACCAAAACGCAGCCTGCGTTTGGAGATGGTTTAGCAAAGCAAGGCCAGGTAGCTCTGTGCATTGGTAGAACTCTGCAGTTGGTATCCACCACCTTCCGTATCTGTTTCTGTGCTCTTTGGGGCCAGCAAATGGGGCTGTGCAGAAGCTGGGTTTCCTTTCGGAATTAGAACAAGACAGTGATTTTTCCTCTTGATGATTTTTCCTTACCTCCACCAGCCTGGGCTGGCAGCAGTTCCAAGCAGTCAGCTCCCACTGCCCTCAGCCCAGCTCCTCTCATAGCTCTACAGGCTCACTGTCCCTGGAGGTGTTCCAGAGCTGTGCAGATGTGGCACTGAGGGATGTGATCAGTGGGGATGGACTGACTGTTGGACGTGATGGTCTTGGTAGTCTTTTCCAGCCTTAATGATTCTGTGATACTGCAATTATGCACCCATGAAGTTTAAAGTCATAAAAGCCTGAACACTGGGCAGACCACCAGAAATGCCCAATTGCCTCTGTAGGCCCAAGAGTTTTCAAGAAGTGTCAGGAGCTGTCTGCTTTGATGTGGAAAGAGGGCAGAAAAAAGCTTTCCCTACATACAGATATTGAATTACCCATCCTAGGGTTCCTTGTATTTTGCAGTCTCTCTGAGAGACTGGAGGAACCCTCACACTTCCACAAAGAACTGACCATCTCCAAATGGAAAATTACTTAAAATGCAGAATAACCAGCATGTTTTACTTCGCAACAGAGATATGTTTTGTGCTTCCATTGAGTCTATTATTATAGGAAATTCAGATATGGAGCAGAAGCATCTGGCCTTCAAAGAACTCTGAAATTGCCATGGGATGTTATGATAATGCTGCTTTTATGCGACTGATCTTTTCCATTTGTCCTTTGCTCTCTAGGTAACAGCTTGGAAAATGTCAGGTAAATGTAGGTAACGAGAATGCTGTTCTGTGTAGGGTTTGTGATACGAACTTCTATTATAATCATTCTACATGAGATGCAGATCTCTAAGTAGCCAGCAAATTCTTGTCAAACGGACCCAAATCAGGAAGGTCAAATGTTCTCATGGAGAATGCGAGATAAAGATGACTTCTGTGCCTGTTCTCCAATATAGAATCTTCTGTGATTGTTCAGGAAGATATTTGAAATTACTTCTAGCAGCAGGCCTGGTAACAATATACCATTGTGTGTGCCAGGATTAAAATAGCCTTTGGAACTGCATTTGTACTACGCTGCAAAGTGCATGATCAGTGGGAAAGATTTCAGAACTTCTTTTTTTGTTCTATGTCTCACATTAATTACACTTTCCCTACCACAGTGGATTGGATGTCAGGTTTTCTTCCTTGGTTGTGTGTTCACCTTGGGTTTTGGAAGGCTTTGCTAAATCTTTAGTGTTAGAATAGCTATGAGAAAGGTGGCTTTTACAACATGAAGTGTTTAGAGGAGTTTCCTGTTAGAGTAAATTATAAACCAAAGAAGAAATACACAGAAACAGGGTTTTATAAAAACTAGTAGCAATGGTGTAGCTTGTGTAATTTAACCCAAACCAGTGAAAAATCAATTACTGAGTGTTATTTTAAAACTGTTCTAGTACAGTGCTTGGAAAGTAAACATTACAACATGCTGTTATATGAAAGCAAAAAATGTATCAGGTAATCCAGCTTCTATATCAAGGCGTAATTTTCTTATGAAACGTGAATGAAACGTGTGTTTAAAGTGGGAAAGAAAAAATAAAAAGAAAACCCTGAGGAAATCAGAGGAGGAAAAATCCCTTCTAACAAGTTTTCTTTTCTGTTTGTTTTTAAGCTGATAACATCCTTGTCTTGAACTTCAAAGTGTGTGTGAGACCCATGTCCCTCAGCAAAACTCGCTCAGGCCTTGGTTCTGCCTTAGGGGAAGGCTGCACTCCTTCCCAGTTTTCATCCCAGTAGTCAGACCCAGGCTAAAGTCTTCCCCAGACCATGCACTGAGTGTGAGCATTACCCAGAGCAGACCTTCTGCTGGCCTGGAGGTAATTCTTGTGTATTATTGCCAGCAAACACAACGTGCCTTTGCTGCTGGGGCCAGTGGGCTATAGAATACTTTTGGAGGAAAATCTGTGCCTTTCTGATACCTTAGTAGGGACTTTCACCCTCCTTCATACAGCCATGGTGCCAGGACTCTGCTAAGGGACACCTAAAGCACCAGCTGCTGATGGGGCGAAATCCAGTGAAGGTCACAAAGCAGCAGAGTTTGGCTGAGCAAGGCTCTGGGATTGGGAAGGCAATGGGAGGGATGCAGGATCTGTGCAGGATGGGGAGGAGGTGCAGCTCCCACATCCCAGCACGCTTCCTCCCCACAGTCCCAATAACGCACCTTACAGAGGATTTGCATCCCAGAGAGCCGCAAAAATCACCGTTGAAATTTTTTTATCAAGCACCTTGAAATGCACGTAGTAACTCATTGCTAACAGTGAAAGGGAAGGAAGATGCATGGCTTGAGTGGCCATAAGCATGGGGAGAGCGATGGAGGAGAGCATGCAGTGCTGATGCCATGTAGCAGTGCTGGAGCGTGCGAGGTGATGCAGGCTCCAGAAACCTCGCTGAGAAATACCACATCTCCCAAAATACAACAGGACTGAGTGTGCCCATCCTTCCCAAACCCCAGCATGATCCACTCCTGGAAAAGGCATGGAGGTGGCTGGCAGAAGCCGTATTTTGATAACAAGAGTGAATCGAACATGTGTACACAGTTGTTTTCCCTGACTGGGGTCTGTGTAGTTCTTGCGGAAGGTTAATAAATGCTATGCAAATCCTCTTAAATGGCAGTGTTTACACCAGGGCTTACTGGCTCCAGCCATGTCCTCTACTTTTGACTCCCGAAGTTTTGATGCAAAAAGAATTTGCTTCCCCATGGTCTTTAGAGCACTCGCAGGTTTTGTTCATGCTCTTATTCAGCTATCTGCTCTTATGATCATAAAGGACATCACCAGAGGAAAAAAAAGCTAAATTTGCCTTATTGAAAAAAAAAAAAAGGGGAAAAAAAAAAGAAAGATGTTTTGCTTAAAGACAGGAGGCTACTGTAGTGTAAAATGAATGATTAATAAGGATGAGAAAAACCTAGTTCAACAGGGCAAATGCTCAATAACAGCTCGTTTAATCATCGGCAGATTAGCTGCAAATGCAAAGTGTCTGCTGCAGCACTGTGTTAACAGTGCTGTAAAGTGTTGGCTACTTCTTTAATGACAGCATAACCTTTCATTGTGCATTTATTTTAAAAAACCCAGTCCTTTAATGTCTGAGTGTTTGATTTCTTTCTTTCTCTCTCTCTCTCTTTTTTTTTTTTTTTCCTTTTTGCCTTCTTCTGCCCTTAATGAATTTTACAACACGGGGATGTGCTGTGAGTTGTGTCACCTCTGCAAACACTGCCAGGCTAGAGTCACGTCTTTGGGGGAGAATGAGATTTCAGGAGGTACAGGCTCAGCCTTGGCAGCTACGGACTCCTCTCTCTCTTGATTTCATTTTCTGGCAGCAGTGATGCTGTCCTTGCGTAATTGTCCTTATGAGAAGCAAGTACACCAAAGCAAGCACATTTATTTGGTACCACGAGGAGAGTTATCTGGCTTTGAGAAAGGCACTGATGCAAGACGTTCTCTCAATCAATATATTCATTATAAACAGAAGATCTGATTCATTAGGTGTGCTTTAAAAAAAATACAATTATTTCCCTTGCTAATTGCTCAAAGGGTCATTGGTTGTATACCGACTGTCTTTATTATTGGGGTTTGCAAGGAACACGGTGGTCTCTATGGCTGTTTCCCAGTGTAGAACCCGGTGCTGTCCCCATGGACAGCAGCACTGCTCCCAGTGCGACTGCAGGATGAATGTGGGGTGTTGAGCTGATAGCTCAAACCCATAGCATACAGAAAAACTCTTTGAAAAGACCTAGCCGCAAGCACAAAAGTCATAAATACCTTTTCACAATAATAGAATTACTCCATTTGCATTACTATTTCCCTTAACTGTCACCATCATTCAGTGCTTTCAAACAGTGAGAGGGCTGTGTATCAACAAATCCTCCTGAGCCACGTGCACCATCCTTTGCCCCCTGTCGTACCTTGCCAGCTCTTCTGGCACTGCACTCCGCCGCATTGTAATTCTGCAGCTCGCCTCTCATGCTGCTGAAGAGATAGAAACAAAGTCGTGTGTGCTGGAATTTGATCATTCGAGCTGGTTTTAAGCTCATTTCAATTAACTTGGTAAACTATCAGAGATAAGCTGCCTGGAGTCACCTTCACTGATAGCAGTGGGTGCGGGATGCTCGCGTTTTTCCCAATAAACACCCCGCGTTGGGAGGCTGATGGTGCACGCTCTGTCATTATCTTTAGCACTTTATAGATATATTTGGCTTGGTGGCAGAAGCGTTCCCGTGGCTGTTGTAAGCGAGGCATCACCTGTGTAACAGCCTTTCGGCACTTCCCAGATTCAGGGTGCGAGGTGTGAGCACGACGGGCGGTGGGAGGCCTCAGAGCTTTGCAGGAGCTATCAGAGGCCCAATGGGGGTGATGGGGAGCGCTGTGTTCCCCGTTCGCATTTGAGGGCTGTGTCACAAAATCAGCAGTGCAGGCGTGACAGCAGAACAAGGCCTTCGGAGCACAGCGCTCGGTCCAGGTCTGCAGCCACCATTTCCTAGTCCTGGAGATATTGGCACAACCAGCTCCGCAGAGCTTCTCATTCCTTGATCCCACAGTTTCTGTTGTTTCCTGAAGCTTTGTGGCCAGTCTCAAATAAAATGTTGGTTGTACTTCAAGCCCACTCCGGCAAAAATCTGCTTGGATCTGCATGGGAAGCTCTGCCACAGCATGACAACTAGGATCTGCAGACCCCAAGCACAGGGATTATTATTGTTTTTGAAATAATAAATATAATCAAACTGCCAGGATTTGGTTAATCAGCAATTTTTTATTATTATTTATTTTTATAGCAGTAAAACACTACACTTTTTTTGATTTGAAAAACAACATAAAACTCCAGGTAACACACTTTGCTTTCTTTGTATGGCAATTTTGTTTCAATGTAAGGTGGAACAGACACATGGCTGGAGTCCCGGAAACAATAGGAAAAGCCCAGGGATGACACCGCTGAGCTTTGGTGCACATTTACTGAGCTGTTTCACTGGGCACATGCAATGTAACCTCTTTTGCAGCATGTGTGTGTTCACTTTCTGTGTTTCTCTGACACCAGAACTGCGCTGTTAACTGCTGGGTCTGCTCTGGTGAGGAGCATGATCGATAACCAATATGTATTTCATAAACACTTAGCCAAGGTCAGCAAAACAAACACAGGAGCAGACCCGCCGTGCCCTCTCACTAAGTCCAGAGGTCTCTAGGGAACATCCATTGCTATTGGGGTGCAGGTGTTATTTCTGCTTCTCTGTTTTAATTCAGTTGGTCCCTGAAGAATCCTTATGGGCTTTGGAGACCTTCTGGCCACACCTTTTATCAGCTAGCACCATCCATCTGTGGCACTGTGCTGGCCTCTCATGTGACCTTGGTTTTGCCCTGCCACTAATCTGTGCAAGCAACGCTGCCCACAAAACTATTTAACCCTCCAGCATTGTGGATCCAATTGTTTTTGCACCACAATGGAAGCCGAAAACCAGCTGTGCAAGCAGCTCCTGCTGCCACAGAAGTGTCCGTGGCACCAGGAGGCAGGTGGGATGCATTTAACTAATGAGTTTTGCCAGAACATTTGGGCCAGTCGCTGCAAACAAAGGTTGGAGGTCAGCTGGAATACTTGGCTGTAATGCTGGGTGCCTTTCACAGGTGGCACCATTCAAGTTAAAGCAGCACAGGCAAGTTTATAAAATCAGGAAGAGGAGCTGCTGCCTGGTCTCTGAGCCACTCAAGTCTTGTGCTCAGGAAGCTGAAAGGAAGTAGGTTTTTTTTTCTTTTTTTTTTTCTTTTTTTTTTTCTTTTTTTTTTTCTTTTTTTTTTCTTTTTTTTCTTTTTTTTCTTTTTTTTTTTTAAACTTGGAGTGTTGTTTAGAGGAATTGTTGGGCTAATCCTGCAGGAGCGGCCAAATATGGATTGCTTAGTTGGATTAGTTATTTAAGAAACTGCTACCCTAAATAAGAGATCACCAGGGTGTATTGGCGATTAGGCCCTTGTGCTGCTCTGCTCAGATTAAAAGCCCTGTTTCTCTCCCTGTCAAACACTGTAAAGAAGGAACTTCATCTCTGTAAACCATACAGTTTAAGTATTTGAACACTAAGTGGAAGTTTCTGGTGATCAAAGTAATTTTCTTGAATAATGTATTCATACATAAACCTGAAAGAAATGTCATAATTGCAATAAGGTGTCTCTGGGGAGTTTGGTTATCATGATATAATCACATCCCCAGAGAACAGGAGGCACAAGGCATAGCCTTGTGCTTAATAACACCCTAAGGGTGTGATTATCTCATAGCAATTGCACCCTCATTGTGCCGTGTGGCCTGGAGAGCTGCAACTGGGATGGAAATGCACAAAATTTAAGGAGAGGCAACAAAAAACATGGAAACATGGGGTATTTGGACACCAATTTCATCATCTTTTTAGATAAAAAGAGGAAAGCTAGGAGCAGCGAGATAAACAGCAGAGAGTGAAGCTGTTTTCTTGCAGAGCAAGAAAGAATAGGATGCAGTATCTGTCTTCAGCCATCTGCTCTGCCTTGTCCTGCCTTCCCTCTCCTTTTTTTTTTTTAAATCCACCAAGTTGAATTAATGTGGTGGTGCTCGTTCTGACGCGGCGTGGATCTGACAGTGCGTTGGCAAAGCGGCGTGCTGCCTGCGGTACCTGGGCACGGGAGGCAGATTGCTTCCTTCTATGGAGAAAAGGACGCTGGTGGAGGATGGGAGTGGAGCCATTGGCCTCTCCCAGCCTCCTCTCCATCTCCCAGCGTCCTTCTGCTTCAGGGCAGGAGAGGGGAGGGGGTGAGGCTTGTGCTTTGGTATGGAAGAAATAAGGGATGCTGCACTGATCCTTGTCACGCTGTGCATGTAGGAGCCTGTGAAAGCCAGGAACACTTTGGTGCAAGTCTGGAACATCTTTCTTACAGGGGTTTCCTTGCATAGCTATGTGGCTTAAGAGGAATTATACCTCTGTGTGTTTCCATGGGGCAGTGGTATGATGGATGGATGTCACTGGGGTATTTTCTCCTTACCCTGCTGATGCTCAGTGTGCAGCCCTACGTGGGTGGCACAACACCTGGGTGCTGCTGCTGAGGCTGTTCACAAAGCAGAGGAAGGCTGCCAGGCGTGGGTAGGACAGTTGGGTGCAGTGGTGAAAGAATATGGCTGAGCTTGTGTTATATTGAACAGAAAAGGCAAGAGGACAGAGTAATGTGTTCCCAGCCCTGCGGCTTTGGAGGGATCTTGCTTGTAGTGCTTGTGGGATTGATGGAGCTGCTCCCACACCTTGCACTGAGCGTGCTGTGCTGATCAAGATAAGGGACAGAAATGAGTGCGGGGAAAAAAATACTGCTCTTAGTTCTTAGGCAGAATCCATCTCATATATAAGTGCTGTAAGGTTTGACTGGAGGCATATACTGTTCAGCAGGAAAGGTAAATATCTAGCTTGTCCAAGTCTTTTTTTCTGTCTTTAAATTAATTAAAAGATCCACAATTTGACTTTTTTATTAATGTAGGTGTAAAGCAGTCACCCAGAAGAAGGGTTTTACAGTTGTCTCCCCCATGCTCCCTGCTCCAGTTGAGCACACAACCTCTTTGTATAGGAAAGAGGCCCCACTGATGTTCACAGTGTGCTGCAGAAAATATATCATGTTTACAGCTCTAAACAGGAGCAACGATAGGTTGCTGATTAAACCAACTGTGTGCTCTCTAAGGTTTGCAAGAACAGAATTGTTTGGGAGGTAAATTAATACTTTTAATGGAAGTTGGAGGGTTCTTACACAGGTGTGGGGAAAAAAAAAAGGGGGGGGTGGGGGGGGGGAGTTAATCTACATGCTTTGTAGTTTGCAATGACTTGCATATATGGTTAGGAGGGGAAGGAAGGCAAAAATTCCAGCCATGCCCCAGCACAGCTTTTCCAGACCACTTCCAATCATGGTCCAACCAAATCCTGACTGTTTTCTGCAGCCTTTGCTCCTTGATCTAGTCTGTCCCATCATGGCTTTACTCTGCTTTTAGTGGCTGCAGTGGTTGAGGGCTTTAGGCAGCTGGTGAAGTGCAGCCAAAATCACATCTCAGGAGAGGGCAGAGCAGGTGTTTCTCTTCTGAACGGTTAGTTCTGCTTTTTGGCTGCTCAGGAGCCCTTTCTGGCAACTCTTCTAATTTAGCATGAGGAAAAACTCTCCATGAAGATGTTTGGAGAAAAAATCCTGGAGAGATGAGAGTGATCTAAAACAATTCAGAGAGGCTGGGCGCTCGCTGCCTAGTCAGCTTATTAGATTTCTTCTATAATGTCTTTTAAATCCAAAAGTCCCCAAGGTGCATCTCGCATACTTTATGTTTTTATAAAGTCTTGGCAATTTCCACAGATCAAAAAATTATTTTATGCTTTCAGAACGAGTCAAGATGATGAAATTAGTGAATTCTGTGTATTTCTGATGGCATTTTCTCATTCTTGCACACGGTAGACTTATATTTTGTTTACTGTTAGATGACGTCAAGGAGTTCTGAGATGGGTTGTTCATTGTTAACATAACAAAACACAGATTTGATCTGAGGGCACGGCACGTGTGGATGCAGATACAGTGCATGGGGCTGGCCAGTCTGGCTGACTGCTCCTGACAATGTCTCTTTAAGAAAGCTCTGCGCTCCCTTGCAATGTTAAAGTTGCTAAGGTAACTGTGCATTTTTTTTTAGAGCACAGCAAAGTAAATAGGTACATGACCTGTATAAATTCTCAGTGCATAAATTACTAGAGCCCTCAAGCTAGAGTAACTTGCACACTTCCTTATTTCTAAATGACTTTTTGGCTTCTCTGCGTGTCTAATGCATAAGAATTTGATATGTGCAGTTTGGGTTGCAAAGTATCCTCTAGGAAACTTGGGGCAGGGCTCTTGGTGCAAGAGGGGCCCATAGGGCTTAATGGGTCCTCAAGGACAGGAAAAGTGGCTGAGTACTCTTTGGTCATCCAGCCTTCCACCTTGGGTACCACCAGCAATTCTACATGCAAGGGCTGCCATTATTTCCTTGTGTCTGGAAGGCACAAAAACTTGGGCATTGCTGGCAACTGTCCTGTGCCTGCAGCTTTTCCTGATCTTGTACCTGGGTGCAGTACTGGGAGCTGTATGAAATAGGCTGCTTGGTCCAGGGCTGGCAAGCCCTTAGTGAGTCCTCCAGTGTACACAAATTCCATCACCCATACTGGTGTTTAGCAGCAGCTCTGCACAGCGCCTCCTCTGCTCTGTTTGGTTTGCAAGAGGCCCAGCAGTCTCAGAAAAATGGAAGTTGAACAGCTTCTGCTGTGATGCCACATCTCACAGCCCACGTCCTTGTCCTTTGTCTGTCCTCTTGCTGTGCTTCTGCAGCATCCCTGAGCACAGTGGCTGGAGGGGATAATGCAGCCTGCTAATCGTATGCCTCTGCACGCCGCTGTGCCGGCACACACAGCCCAGTGTGGCTTCAGAGCTGTGCTGAACACTTGGGTCCTGCTGTCTAACGATAAATGGTGTCATGCTCCTGGTAGAGGTATCTTGTACAGAAATATTCGCATCTACACCACGTAACGTGTATGGTGATTTGTCAAGCTGTGTGAGATCTGCTGTACATATGCTGCAAAAATAGCTTGACCACTTGCAGTAAGACCTAAATCTGCGTGCAGTGTGCTGAAATGATCAGGATCACTTGTCTGGGATTTCTGGGTACCCAAGCAGCCAAGATGGTCATGCTCCATCCAGATGGGCATTGAAGAGGGCATGGACGGAGATGTCCAGGGAGAAGATAGCCCTGGCTCAGCGGGACTTGCTGCTGATAGCAATTAGGAGCCAGGGTAATATCATTTCTGGAAATATCAGCCTGCTGACATCACTGCCCACATGTGTGCAGCCATGCCACAGGCACAGCTCCACGGTGAGGTCATGCAGCCCTGTGGGGAGCAGGGCTGGGAATGCTGGGCCGTGGGCTCTGTGTCAATCTGCTCATCTGTGGGTTGGGTTGTGGGCAGCAGGATGTGGAGGCTGACGAGTGCATGCAGGCAGTACTGCTGTGCTTACCTGCAGGTATGGAAAGGGCTCTGAGCAAAGAAATGCTTGGCAAGGTGGCAGCTCCACTCTCTCCTCTCCCCCCACCACCACGTTAGTTTCTGTCATTCCAGTTACTCAGGATCTGTCTGAGATGCCTGATCCTGGTGCTTGGGCAGCTTTACTGCTGGCCCCAAGTCCCAGATGAGATTTGTTGTCTCCTGGCTGTTGGTTCTTCCTTGGGCTGGGGTTTTACAATATTTAGCAGAAGTGGAAGCAGTGACGTGAGAGCACATCCCAGCTGAAAAATGGGGAGTAGAGTTTGGGGCACCGACAAAGTCCAGGCACTTAAGAAGCCATTTGTGGAACAGGAGGTTGAAGGAACTGCTGTGGGGAGAAGTCTGATATCATGGCTGGGTTGCTATGGCCTTTGTCGCTGTTGCCTTACGTTGTCTTATTTTTAAGACAAAAATGAGTTGATCTGGGAAGGTCTCCCTGATCTAGCAAGGATGGAGCCAGTGACTTTTGGCACAATAATAACTCAGTGGAAAACACTGGGGGAAGTGATGCAGTGAGTTTTCTTCTCCAACAAGCCCTCAGGAGGTGGGAACACTCGCTCCTCAGCCTTCAAGGAGAGCTGTCTCATGACTGCCTGCTGCTCTGCTATCTCCTCTGGGGCAGGAGCTTTGCGACTGGCTGACTTATGCCCTGCAGGAGGTTCAGCAGTGTCCAAGTGCTTTCTTCCCAAACCTGCAGGCGTGTTCCTGGCCCTGTAGCACTGTCACAGGCTCTTGTACATCCGTGGTGTATCTGTGCACACAGGGCTGTGTGCAGGGCTGCTTTTTCCCCCCTCATACAGTTTTCTGGAGGAGATGGACTGTGCTGGCGCAGCTCCAGAGGCAATCTTCTCCTTGCCAGGAAGCCAGATGCATGGTCACATTGCCTGGCTCTCCCTGGCAGGGCTGGGGAAGCTTCAGCAGGTGTGATGGAACAGCATGCGGGAGCCGCAGGTTGGGCGCGGGCTGCCTCGGTGGTGCTGCCCGAGCTGCAAAGTCCCTGGACAGCAAACACAGCGCTAAACCAAATCCACAGTGGGGGAACTTCTGAGAGCTTTGCATCCTCCATCAGACTCGTGTGCTAAACCCAGCTTTGGAGCAAGGAGCAGCAGCAGGATGGGAAGGTTTCCCCCGCCTCCTCCCCCCAAAGCCTTCCACCTCCTCAGCAATGCTGAGGAGAGAGCAGAGCTCGCAGTCAGCAGACTGCAGTGACAGATGGCAGGTCATAAGCCCTCTCACTGATCTAACACTGCAAAAGAAAATAGGGCTGGGGGTGATTCAGCTGCTAGGCCTCAAAGCGGGAGCATGACGGGATAGCGTGCTCTGCTGACACGTCCTTAAAGGATGCTGCGTCCCCAGGGGCCACAGGGGACAGAAGTAAAGTGACGATGAAGCAAAAATCCTTTTATGGAATAAGGCAAGTTTTGCAACAAAAAATAATGGCTAATGTACTTTCAGTCATTCCGAGTAATTGTATTTCTATTAGCAAGATGCAAATATTACTAACAGAAATCTCTATGGGGAATAATCTGTGATCTGAATTTGAGCCTACCTGGCCACAGTTGCTTTTCCATCCTTAACTGTCCAGTGACCAGAGATGTCAGCACCCCTATCCGGGTTTATCCATCAAGCTGTCTCCATGTGGATCTGAAAGCAAGCCGGATGCATTCAATTCAGCACAGCACTCTAGAAACATTCTTGTTGCAAGAGGAATTTGTTGGCAATTATAAGCTGCGAACTGCATTTTAAAACTAATATATATATTTGAGACATAATCCGGGCTGCATCCTGAGCTGCCTGCTCCTGCTGGCAAGCACCCACCTCGCTGAGTGGTTACACTGTGCTAGGGTCAATGTCAGGCTGCTGCCTGCCTCCAGCCTACCATGAAATCAGGTTTCAGGTTGGGAAATGAGTGTTGCTGATCCACAGGAAAAGCATTGCAAGGGGCACAGGGGAGGTTAATGCTGGGGATGCTGCAGGGCTGGGTAGCTCTGGAGAAGGCAGTGGGGCTCTTGGCTGTGAGATGTCACCTAGTGAACAGGGAGGGGATAAAAGAGACCTTGCAGTGCCTGAGTGGGAACTGTGAGCCAAGTTTGCTGTGCTAGAAATCACAGCTCTGCTGAAATGGATGGAGCTGGGGTCCTCTCTGCTGGATGTGCGACAGAACACACAGTTCCACACA
This sequence comes from Tympanuchus pallidicinctus, assembly GCF_026119805.1. Lineage (NCBI taxonomy): Eukaryota > Metazoa > Chordata > Aves > Galliformes > Phasianidae > Tympanuchus > Tympanuchus pallidicinctus. The sequence goes on from NW_026294722.1 coordinate 5,257,205, forward strand.
CAGCTGCTGGGGCAGATCCTGTGAGCTTTGCTCAACCACTGCTGATGTCACTCTAAAAAGGAAGAAAACATCAGTTTATCATGGAAACTTATTCCTAAGGAGAGAATATTAGGGTTTTTTTTGATCCTTCAGTGGAAGGACTATGTGTACAGTGTTCTTCAGATCTTCAGGCAGGGGAGGACTGTAAGAACAGCTTTTGCAAAAAGTGATTTTTCAAGCTATATCCCAATTATTTTTAAACGAAACGTTCCAGTTGTTGCCCCCAAAATGTTAGATTTTTATTTTATTTTTAAATTATTTTTAGATTTTAAAATGATAGGAAATCAGGAAGTCCTGCAAAAAATTTTTACTGGAGGACAAACCTGAGGGCTGATACCAGTATTGACATCAGTTCTGATCTTTGACTTATCAAGCACAAATGTGCAGAGCACAGGGCAGTTCCTCCTGGCTGGTTCTGCCCCCTGAAGCCTTTGCAGTCAGGTATGATCTCCAGGAATAAATGCCATCAGGTAACACTCCTAACACCAGAGGCACAAGACTTGGTGTTTTTTCTGGCTTTGACTTGTTCAGTTACATCAGTATGAAACAAGTGTCCAACATTTGCTATTTTAGCCCATTCTGTGGGAGTGGCAATGCAGAGGCAGCAATGCAGCACCCAATGGGGCTCTTAGATACAGCCCCAACCCAGCTCTGTAAAGTCACTGTGAGTGCATCCATGTGGTGTGTCCCATTGGGGCAGGCCCTTGCTGGGATCCTGTCGTGCTCTTGGTGAATCTCAGGAGGATGCTTAAATATGCAGAGCTCGGTTTCAGCTCAGGCTCAACTTCTTGGCAAATCAGGTGCTTTCCAACACTGTCACCCCCTGGGTAAAGAAATCAGTCTTCCAGTGTGCAAGAGAACATTCGGTGTCATAGAATAAAATTATTTGAGTTGGAAGACACTCTTAAAGTCCTTCTGGTCCAAGTCCCCTGCAATGAACAGGGACATCAGCTCAGTCAGGTGCTCAGAGCCCCTCCAGCCCATCCTTGGGTGTCTCCAAGGATGGATGTCCTCCAGTATGCCCGCACAGTTACTGGAATACTGCAATACATAGTGAAATAAGTAGTTTAAATATGTATATTGTTTCACTGGAAAACAAAGATCCAGAAGAGAAATGGATAAAAAGCATTAAACACAGGGCCATGTTTTTAGTCCTGGTCTAAGCGTTGCCAAGGGGCCGGAGGTGAAGGAGCCGCTGGCTTCAGCTATGTGACAGCAATACTAAGTATTGAGAGCAGTGGCAAAGCTGAAGGAATGAGCCTGGGCAAGGGAGCTCCTGCCGCGTAAGTGGGTTTGTGCAATTCCCACAGCTCTCCTTATCTCCCCGCGCCTTTGGTTGGCATATCAGCCAGACAAAGGGCTTAACGCAACTTGGCATAGTGACGGAGGAATGTGCTTAAAATTTCCAGCAACTGGAACAATTAAGTGAGCTCTCTAGCCAGGGAGAATAGATGTCCCCTTAGGATTCCTATCGCCGAAGGATAACATTTCCAGGCTTTGTCCAGCAAGAGATGTCACTTCATTTACAGAGATCTTCACAATGTGGAGGTATATTGGATATTGGTTATTATGCGAAAGACTATCAGGAATCATCTCAGCTGGGCTAATTGTTCCTGGGTTCGGGGCTGATGGAATTTTAATTTCACCGTGGTGGTGGCTGGAGAAGTTTCCTAGAATTGTGAACGAGGATGAAAGAGCGATGATTTCAGGAGGAGTAATAATGGCTCTGATGCAGGGGATTTATTAAGGATTCAGTCAGCTGCATCCCTGAATGAGAGCTTGCTGGGCTGGGATTGCTGCTGCCAGCTGCCCCTTTTTGGGATGGAGATGGGTTGAGAAACAAGTGTCTTGAACAAACGATGGCTGCAACAAGGACTTGGTTCCCTAACTGTCATTAGTGTTGACATTACCATGTTCTTCAATGTTTGTTTTTATGACTTAAAAAACAAAAAAAGAAAAGAAAAAGAAAAATTGCCCTATTTTTCTAGGGTACTCCCCTCCTGCTCCTTTTCTCCACCAAAGCTGTACTGGGGATGTGATGCCTTCGCAGCTCATTCCTTTGGGTAAGGGAAGGGGTGATGGGAGTAGCAGCGGAACGGCTCTGTGGTACTGTATAAATAGTTGCTTTATTGTCATTAAAAAAAAAAAAAAAAAAAAAAAAAAGCACTCTAAAGATTTTTTGGATCAAAACATACCAAAGAAAATGTAAAACAAAATTAAAATGAAGTCAGTATTCACATTGTCAGCAGTTATTTTGTCACTGCAAAGCATCTCCTCAAAGGAATATTGTGCAGCACAGCAGCAACCGAATGAAGCAAGCGGCTCCAGCGTTCACTTAAAAGGGAAGTGCAGGGACATCTTCAAACCGCAGTAATGGATCCCTGGGGTTCCTTTAAAGTCTGATGGTGGCACTGACATTTCCTGTGAAGTTGGAGGCTGGCAGGTTGTTAAAACTTCCTGGTTTTAACTGCATCGAGTGCTGCTGTGGTTTGTTGAATGTATAAAATCACTTCTCCACCTCCTTCTTAAAAAAAAAGAAATAAAAAAAAAATTCAGATATCAATAAAGAACTTGAGAGAGGAAAACACTATAATTATAGCCAAAAAGCTGGCACAATGCCTGCTGTATAAACCCGTTATTTTGGTAGCATAGAATTCGGTACTGGAATAATTCTCTGGGTGGAAACTTGGCAAACATGATCTCAGCCTGTGAGCTAATCTTTTCTTTTTCCTCCTATAATAACATTTTTTTCTTCTCTACAGATTTAGCCATTTTAAAATTGTGCATCCTATTACCAAGATTGTGTATGCACAAATGACCTATGTTATGGGTCTCCGGGGTGATGTGAATGTAGACAAGAGATCTGCATGTTAGATTAAAACCCCTTTGCTGGAAAATTAGTACCCTGTAGATTCAAATGCAATTATCTCTGTTCTGAGCCGCTCCTCATTGGGGATGGGCTGAGCAAAGGGTGGTGGCAGGGATTGGGCTCCAGGCCTGGGTGGTATGAGGGACTTGGCCCTTTGATCTTTGTCGTGTGCAAAGCTTCTTGTTCCATTTTCTGCTGTTATCCCAATAGCTGCGCAGCTATTTTTGTGCTGAGGAAGTAAATGACCAAACGTGTGTAGATTGGGAAATCTGGGTTTGTTGTGCCATGGAGGCTGGCGTACCTCCATAGTGTTACGAAGGCTTCATGAGCTGTGTACAAACACCAGCTCCATTGCTAGCCCTTATTTTTGACACTGATGGAACACCAGGTCACCCCTGTGACACTGAACCGCTCAGATGATGCTGGGTCCTGTAACAATTTTTTCACTTTGACCTATGCTGTCAGTGTTTGGAGACTGGGATGCTCGCCTCCACCTCCATGTTCTGCAAGTCTCCATGGATTGTGTTACTGGAGGAGAAAGACCTAAAATGATGGTGCTGCTGTTCAGTGATGATGTATTGTTCCGCTGCATCACTAAAAACCTTTCGCTGATACAGATATGTGGGATTTGTACCAATTTTCAAAGTAGATCTTGGGAAGGACTTTGCAGTGGGTTTTGATCCTTGAAAGCAGGTCTTGAAGAAATAACTCTGACCCTTTCCAGCTGGGACCAGCAGTGGTCCCACAGGAGCAGCCAGCAAAAGGCAGTTGTAGAAATGAAGCTGAGCAGTGTGCATGGTGGCACCAGCTGGAGCACCCTCTGCAAGTGCACGTGGATCATGTTCATTGTCAATATAGCTCAAAGAACTCATGCTCAAAAAAATCAGAATGCCCCAGTGTGCTGCTTTTTTTTTCCACAACCCTTTTAACCTTTGAAAATCCTCTTGTTCATCTGTGAAACTTCTTAGGACTAGAGAGAAGAGCATAGTGGAAACAAAACCTGATTACTTCCTTCTGCAAACCCAAGTATCTTCTGTGAGTAGAAGCTGTTGGCGGGGTCCTGCTCCATGGGAGATGGATTTGCATCTTTCATCTCTGCTTCCCCATGAAAAAAAAAAAAAAAAAAAAAAAAAACAACAAAAAAAACCCATGACCCTGGAATATTTTATCTCTTTCTGCAGGACCCTGACAGATCTCTCCCCTGGGACCATAAATTCTTTCCTGACTGTCACTGCTGCTCCCGAACGCCAGTGTGGCACATTGGAAGAGTGAGCTTTGTTCCTCCACAGTACAGAGGGCATGCCACAGATAATTTAAGAGACCATTTTTCTTTTTAGATGACATTAAATATTCTTTACTTAAAAAAAGAAAAAAATCATCCACACCACTTGGCATGAAGCAATATATTCAGAAGAAGGGCAGATGTTGTTTAATGAAAGAGCGCTCTTGCCTCTGCTGCGTGTCCATTTCTTGAATCCTCATGGCAAGGAGTAATCTCAGCATTGTGCCAAAGGTTTAAGAATGTGCTTTCCTCCTGCAATTGGGGAAAAGAAATTCTGACTGGGTCAATGTCTGGACTTTCATGCTTTGCCCAGCCATCATCCTGTCTTCCATATAAACCGTGTATTTGCATCCCAGCTGGAATTGCAGAAGGCTGAGCTGCAGCCCATGGAAAGATACATCCACTGGGGTTTTCCTATCTATCTGTTTGGAAGGGATGGTGAGCCTGGAATGGGGCTTCTGGCAGCCTTGAGAGCTTAAGACTTTGGAAGAAGTTGTCCTGCTTTTACAGCAAATGGATTTGACCAAGAAGGAGAAAACACAGAGCTCCTCTGCTGGCGTGTTGCGTTGGGTCTCCTTTCAGTGAGGAAGCATATAGCAAACTGTCTGTAAATATCTATTGCAGCAGTAAAAAATGAAGGAATGTGGAAGGGGGAGGGAAATCTGATTTCTGACCCACGTTCTCACCTCTGATTTGGGGGGAATGGTGGGAGTTTCACAACTCATGTTTATTCCTTTAGCTTTCCCAGCTACAGAACCTAAATTAGAAAAAATAATATATAAGGAAATGGCAACCAGTAAATGTTATGGAAAGGAAAGGAGTGATTCAGGATTGGAGTAACACCAATCAAAAACCCTAAAAATATTCTCATGATTCAAGCAACTAAAACTGAGGGACACCTTGGACTCAAAGAAGCAAGTGACTTTCTAGTCCTTGCACTCTCATACCCCAAGCAAACCTTCTCAAAAATGTATTCCTCTGACCTTTCCATTCTTTTAATGGAAAGTTGGCCACTTGGTTATCTCATTCCTTCTTTGAGCTGCCAAGGGCACCTTGACATGCATCTGAAACTTTCCCCCTGTGCAAAGGTGTGTGCCTCTCACTGCATGAGTAGAGATTATGAAAACAGGACTGCTTAGAGTGGAGAAATCTTGTGTTTTCTAGCTAAAATAGGCGATATTTACTCACAGATTCAACTGCAATATTGAGCCCTTTCATTTTTTTCTCCCCTTTGTGTTATATTCTGTTGTTTTTTTTAAATGTTTTTGCATAAGGCATTGCTAATAATTAGCCAGCGATTCGTGTTGGGTACCTGCACTCCTGCATTCATTCCACAGGCAGGGCGTGGATGACTTACAGATCCCAGTTGTGTTTGGCAGCTCCACGTTGCTTGTAACAGTTCGACCTCGAGCAGGCAGGATTTTAAAGCAGAAGAAAAAAGAATTTCATAAATAACATGAAGTCGGTCAGGGCAAAATTAACTGCGCCTCTGCAACACAAACACTGAAGCGCGCCCATAAATTTAACTCTGGCTATTTCAAAGAGACAACTGTTGTTAGGGCTAGGACCTAGCGTCGGCAGCGTGCTGCTTTCTTCTTTTCCACTTTCATATGAATTTTCATGAATGACATTGCCTGTGTTTGCGTGTTGTTGTACTCACGCCGCAGTGTTTGATCTGCGCGTATTACGCATCTGCCTCGTGTAGCTCCCATCTATACCATGTTAATTATATTGCTCTGGTGACATAATAAACACTAAGCGAGTTGTGAATAGATTATTTATGATGCCACCTGAACTCTAAGTAATTATAGCTGTGTAATTTAGCTTCCCCCTATTTCATTTTATATATAATGTAATATTTCAAAATATTCTGGTGCACATCTATCTTTTAGCTCTGTGTTTGAATGAATAAATTGTGATTCTCTTTCCAAGGTAATATATCAGCAATGCCCTTAAGGGAGGGCACTGGAGCTCTGTCAAGAACAATCCATAAACTCATTTGCACATAAACAGAGACAATGGATACTTACAACTAACGCACACCTTCATTCACAGAAAATAATACGGCACTTACCTGTCTTGTTGTATTTAAGTCTAATGTTCTACTGTCAAAGCACTAAAGGAATAAGTCTCAGCCTAATGGTTTTGAATACTGGACTTTTCTTGTAATTTAAGCTGCTGGGGCAAAATGAGCATCAGACAACAAATATCTTACAAGAAATTGAATTAAAGTATTAATGCTTATAGTTAGAGGGATAAAATTACTTCTACTGGAGTGTTTGAGGCTGATTGTTGAACATTTACTTATGGACTACAAAGGTTCGACTTCAAACCTTCCATGGGCATATGACAAATGAGGCCTTTAATTATGAATGGAGCTCATTAAGGAGGCAGAGGGGTCCCAGCAGGTCAGTGTGAGCGGTACTGCAGGGACTCCCTGCACATCCTGCAGCCCCAGTGCTGGGCATCCTCAGTCCCACTCCAATGCTGGCAATCTGCTCTGATTTACTGCTGGACCAATGAATGGCCCCAACTCCCCACATCAGTTTCCCAAAATGCAGATGGGGTAAACCAATGCTCTCTAAATTGGTGAGGTGATATTCAGAGGCCACACTGGGCTACACCATTCTGAAAGGTGCCAAGCAGGAAGGTACAACTTCAAATGCCCTTCAGGAAACAGGAAATCAGCCTTAAATATTTGTGGCTTTGTTTCTCAAAGTGCTTTGGGATCTTCATACCAAAGGCAATGTGAATGCGCCGGATTCTTGTTATTCTGGATGAGCTTTCAAGGATAGGATTTTGTTCTCTTTTTTCTTTCCCCTTTGAGCTCCATAGGCTCATTCCTCGTTGGCCCTAACACAAAGCCATGGTTAATGATGGTGGCCTTGGATGGAGAGTAATGGCCTCCTTTCTGCAGAAGTCATTGCAGGAGGTCTCCTGCAGAACCAGACGTGCTCACATTTATGTCAATTAAAGGATACTTACAACAGTCAGAATTTTCTTCCTTTTCTTATTTTTTTTTTAATTAAAAATGTCAAGATTCAAACTTTACATGGGATTTGCAATGGCTCCAATTCCCAGTTGGCTTGTGCGAGGCGGCACCCGGGAGATTTGAGGTTTCCATGACATCATACGGTAACTGCGAGCCTATCAGTTAATTAAATACTATATCCATGTATTCTAGTTAATTGATGCTTCCTTTACATGGTTTATTGTGCTGCAAACTGGTATTGCTTCTGTTTCACTGAGCAAACACAGAGGGAGCGGGAGCCGCTGGGATGCTGCAGCTCATGGTTGGGCAGAGGGATGTGTTGGCACTGCTTGCCATGCCCAGAGCATCCCAGGAGGCAGCTGGCATCACCGCCCCCAGGCTCACAGGCTGCATCTCCTAGGGATGAGCTGAGCCAGGCACTGGGGCACACTTTACCTTCTCCCAAGTCCAGCTCTATACTGGACTTGTGAAGCCAGGTCATGAGGATGAGGTGCTCTGAGGAATTTTCCTGCAATTTAAGCTGCTGGGCCAAAATGAGTGTTGGGCAATATGTATCTTACAGTAAATGGAATTAAAGTATTCATATGGAAGGGGCTAAGTGGAGTGTTTGAAACTGATTGTTGGTGTTTTATTATTGGCTACAAAGGTCCAACTTCCATAATTCTATGAAAGATTCACCATTATCACAGAAATACTCCTGGTTCCTGCTCCTTCCCATGCCCAGCTAGCTGCAGCAAAAATCCAGGGCTGCCTCATCCCATTGCTGTGCAGGGTACGCTCACTATTTCCTTCTTCTTAGGCTGGACTGAGCTGCAGCTACAAGGAGGAGAGAAATATTAAGCAGATTTCAATGCAGAATGTAACTTCAGCCACTTGTGTCTAAAAGTTCACTTGGCCGTAGGGCTGACGGAGTTTCCAGTTTCCTATTCTGACTTTCTGTTGCGATGACTTACGTGCCTGTGTGTGGGGACTGGGGGATTTGTTCAGTGTCAAAGCAGGACCGAGGGCAGTTAATTCACAGAAGATGCCACATACCCCCATTTGAACTCAAGCTCCAGCTGTGGAACTCAAAGGCACATCTGGGTGATGCTGTGTGTTGTGTCCATGTTGACAGTGGGGTTACTGGCACACAAGACAACCCAGTTGGTAACAGGAGCATTTCTTGACTTCAGTTCCAAAGGAAAAGCTGTTCTAGAGGCTTCAGATGAGCCTAGTCAAAGAAGGAAAATTCATACCCTGTGTGCAAACCCAGCACTGGCTATTTGCTTTCCTTCCCTTTTTGTTCTCTTTCATTCTCTTTCCTTTTTCTCACCAGATGTAAAAACTCTCCTCTCAAGAGATTCTGCTGGGATCCTGCATGCATGGGGGGGCCATTCCTGTGGATGCCCTTTGTGGGATTTACACTTCTGCTCTCTCAGCAGCTTCCAGGCTGTGGTTTTCATGCGTGCAGTCCTCGTCCTCGTGCATCTCCACACTTGTGGTGCAGGGAAGCACCATCACAAGAGCTGCCTCCTCCCAGCCATGTGCTTGCTGTGGCCCCACAGCTCTGAGCATCCCCTGCAGATGCAGCTGGGTCCGGCTGGGGGGGCAGCGCACCACAATTCCATACCATTTCAGTAATACCCCTCCAAATTATCACTTCTCTGATCCTGCCACTGTGCTAAGTGCTGTGCTGGTGGTGCACTCTGGAAAATGGTACCATCTTCTATTAAAGGCAGGTATTTTTTTTTTTTTTTTCTGTAATTCTCTTTAGTGTTGCCTTTAGAGGCCCCTCTATGTGGCTCCTTTCACTTCTAATTACTGCACTAGGAGATTACAGTGTGGTGCTGGCGACAGAGAGAGAGAAAGGGGGAGGAATGGGATGGTGGAGAGGGAAAGATTTCTGCGGTAATTTGCATTTAAAGCTGGCACTCAGCATTATATCTCCCTGTTCACCCATTGTCTATAAACATTTTAGCTCTTCCTTCTGCCTCATCAGAATGAATTAAGCATTTTCATTGCACCACCAGCCTAATTAGAGTCATTTACTATGTTGACACAAAGGGTTTTTTTATGAGCATCTCAGCTTTAATACACTACAGCAACATTGGAAACCTCCAATCAAAAGGTAAATGTTTGGGGGTCAGAGATATTTTTCAACATTCTCCCAAGAATACAAACAAGCTCCTGGAGAGGTGACGTGCACACTGGTGGCTTTGCTGGGGATGTGGTGAGTTTGCACTGGGTTGGAGGTGTACTCCTTGCACACGGTGACACTTGTTGGAGGGGCTTTGGCTCTGCAAGCATTGAGCAACACAAAGTGCTTTTTAGGCAGATGCTGGAGTCAGATGGGTGAGGAGGAAGGCACGGAGTGGCTGCTGGGCTCAGAGCTGCTGCTCTGGTTCTGGAAGTGTGCACGGCTTTGGTTTAGAGTGCTCCTGGTGCTGGGCTCTCCTCGTGGACAGCCCACAGGCAGGTGCTGCAGGCTGTGATGCCTCAGGCACAGCTCACAACCTCTTGCACACCATGTCAGGACGGGAAGACTTCTCTTTTTTTTTAATTTTATTTTACTAATGGTCACAACTGAAAATAAGATCAAGTCCTTATTTAAAGTTGAGGGCTAACCTCTCCCTAACCTGATTTTCAGTTGTGTTTGTATTAGAATGGATAGATACACTACTCACCACTGAATCCAATCGTGCAGGAGCTGCTTTCAAGTTCATTTCAGGAAGTTCCCCTTTCTGTGCTTTCCAATCTTTCCAGTATCACTTGCCTAATGAAGATAAAATTCTATTCTTTGCCTGACTTAGGGAAATCAGAGCCTTCTGCTCGGATCTCCAGGGCAGGCACTTCCAGACAGCCCCGGGGCTGTGCTCTGTCACCTGCAGGCAGGCTGCTCCCAGTGCCCGACTGGTGCGAGCAGAACCTGTATAGATTTGTAAGATAAAATTGACTCAGCTGAACGGTGTGTCATCATTTTGGAGTGCAGACATCGATCACAAGAACAGAGATGTGCAAGAGCATGACATGCGCAGGACAACCAGGAAAACCTTCAGTCCTTGCATCTGCACCAGATTAGAAGTAAAGAGCTTGGTTGACAGATGTAACACAGAATTCTGTGTTGGTGCAGAAGGTCTGAAACAACCAAGTGGTGTGTGCAGGACAGCAGGATGGCACAACAGCTGTGGTGTGGGTCCATGTAGCCCAACACTTTGCTGACAGATACAGTGACATCTCATAGGATTACATACACAGCAGCTGTGCATTGGTGAGTTGTGTTTGTTTCCTGGTGTTATTATTATATTTTTTCCAGGAGGGCTGGTTCTCAAATAACTTCTTATCAGCTATAGAATTTGTCACCTTGCTGTTCCTGACCTTTTCCAAGTGCTTTCAGCAAGATGAGCTCCAATATGCGTGGGACGGCCTACCAGCAATTTCTCTCCCTCTAGAAACTTTTTCTCCCTGATTTTGCCTTCCTATGCTGCAAGCATTTATTTAGAAGAGGATATTCCCTCTTATGCCGCAATAGTTCAATTTCTTTAAGAGCTTGCAGAGAGGGAAATGGCCAGAAGATTTTCAGAGATCCAAGTGCTGTCACATCAACAACTTTGCGCTGGAGGAATTGGTCACACCTCCTGAATCTACCAATCTGTGTATGCATACATAACTGCAAATAGTTTTTACTAGCTTGCAAGAGTCACATTTACAAGTCTGTAGTCCTCAGGTTCTGCTTTGGAGCCCTTTTAAAAAATGCTGTGACATTTCACACCTTTATCATGGCTGATTTCTTCCTGGATTCCTTCTATAAAGATGTACTTGCCCAAGGCAAAGAGGCCATCCTGTTGGTAAAGAAGCACAGACATCTTTGCAGTAGGCTTGATCCTCAAAGTTTTGAACATGAAATGTCCCCAGGTGATGCTGTTGCTCAGGTTTCTCACAGTCAGCAGCACTGCTACTGCAAGGAAATCTGAATTGCTGTATTGCCAGAAATTTTGCAGGCCCAGAAAGGTCTCTGTGGCCTTTCATAAATATGTGCAATCAATTACAAAGCCATATTTGAAAAGCGTGCTTCAAAATGTTTTAATGCTCAAACTTCGTAGTGAAGATTACTTGAAGACAATGCATTTGTTGCTGAAACATTCAATTCTCTTCCCAAGATGGGAGTTGATGGAATGATGTTCTTCAGGAACAAGCCCCGTAGTACGTTGTCCTTCTCTTTGAAGGTCCCATCTCCTGTCCTGTGAATAAACCTGTGCCCCAGCTTTTGTCCCTTCATAATACAGACACCTTGTCCCTTCGTCCCAGCTCTTGAGGAAGGCTTTGAATGTCCTGTGGACATTGCAGATGTTTTGTTGGAAGGTCAACGCAATAATTTTCTAACACCTTGTTTTCAAGCCAGTTCTTTGAACTGCTGAGGGCTTAACTTCTCACTAAAGCAGTGAACAAGAAGAGATGCAATGTGTTTGGGATCTGAGATATTTCAGCAAGATTTGTGAGCAAGATGGCGATTGCCACAAACATGTTGTATGTGTTTTGATGAGGTGGAGCGTGCTGGAGGAGCACAGATAGCACAATGAGCTTTAGTTAAACCTAGTTTAACCAGGCTTAGTTTAGACATAGCAAGTCAAAAGCTGAGTTAAATAAATCTGTGGGAGAGGAGGATTTGAGTGTGGGTCACCATGACATGTGATTACATCAAAGATTTTCTCACTGCAGTGGATAAAGTACAGCTCACTCCAGGCCACTTTAGATGTCAAAGTAAGCTTATTTTTAAACACACAGGACAAACACAGCCAAATGTGCCTTCACTTGTACAAACTCCTTTTTTATCAATCATTTGTAAGAAAAATAATGAAGTTCACATGCATTAGAATAGAAATTAGATGAAGAGGTTTGGCCTTCTGCATCTTTAATTCCTTCCCTAGTTTTTCCATTCTTCTTGCTGCTGCTGAAATAAAACTGGAAGCCGTGCTGGGTAGGGCAGTTTTTCGGTCTCTATGGACAGCCCTGACCTAGTGAGCTGTGTAAGGCAATGTAGGGATTGAAGTCATGCAAAAACAGCAAGCCTGGGTTTCTGCTTTAGCAAGGAACTGGTGGGGGTATCACTCCTCCATGGTGCAGGATTGAGGAGATGGAAACACCCCATCCCAAGGAAACAGGGCCTGTGGATGCTAACACCCATCCTCCATGGGAGCAGAGACACAGAGTTTGGGATCCCTGATGTCCATCAGCACAGCGCTGATTTGTTGTTGGGTTTGTGGGAGGGGCTGGTGATCTCCTGTCCATAGCAGGAACTCTGATCTTTTTGTATTTTCAGACATGAATCTGGTGCTTTCTTGTACTGCTGTTCTGACACCTCATCTGCAGGGCTGTTCCAAGTGGATCACCAGAACACTCTAGAAGAAATGGTAGAACTCAGAAATAACGTCCCTGGGACCTCCAAACCCTCAGGCATCTCTGGGTACATCTGCATCTCGCAATTATTCTGCAGATGACAGGGAACAAGGAAGCATTGCTTCAATTTACGTGTTCTCTGGCCTCTCTGCATTTGTTTCTTCATCAGAGACTAATGGGCAGAGCACCAGCCCAGGGCCCGGGAGACCTCATTTATGTCAGGCATTGCTTCCAGCCTGCTGGGGAGCTCTGGCCAAGCAGGGCTCCTCCCTCTGCTGCTTCTCACCCACCAAAACAGTGAGAGCCGACTTGTTTGGAAAGTTTCTGATCAAAAACCACAAAGATTTGAGTGTTAATAATGTAGTCCATCGCTATGAAAAACTGATTTTAGGCAGTTATTAGCAGACCTGGTTACTTACCATGATATTTAAGTGCTAGTTATAGGGGAAAAATGCTATAGTTGCAGGGGAAAAATTACTGGAGTTTTTATCCTTTTTTCTTCTTTTTTTCCTTCTTTTCTCAATTTTTTCCCTTTTTTCCCCCTTTTTCCCCTTTTTTTGTTTTTCCCCTTTCTTCCCATTTTCTCTCCTTTTTTCTTCCTTCTTTCCTTTTTTTTTCCCCTTCCCCCTCCCCTTTTCTTTCTTTCTTTCTTTCTTTCTTTCTTTCTTTCTTTCTTTCTTTCTTTCTTTCTTTCTTTCTTTCTTTCTTTCTTTCTTTCTTTCTTTCTTTCTTTCTTTCTTTCTTTCTTTCTTTCTTTCTTTCTTTCTTTCTTTCTTTCTTTCTTTCTTTCTTTCTTTCTTTCTTTCTTTCTTTCTTTCTTTCTTTCTTTCTTTCTTTCTTTCTTTCTTTCTTTCTTTCTTTCTTTCTTTCTTTTTCTTTTCTTTTTCCTTTTATTTTTTCCCCCTTTCTTTTCTTTTCCCCCCTTTTTCTTTTTTTCCCCCCTGGTAGCTGCTTTCAGTGCCCACGGGCTGGAAATTCAGCTGCTACTGCTGAGTTCCCCATGACAGAGGGAGGGCTGCAGGGAGCCCGTCCGGGGCTGCTGAGGAGGGGAGGTGTTAGAGGGGAACGTTGGATGGGAAAACAGTGCAGAGTGGGCAGATTGGAGAGCGACAGATTGCAAGAGTGGGGGAGAGAGAGACAGAGGGGGGAAAGAGATCCTATTAGAAATACCATGTGTGTGCGTGCGTGCAGAGGGGCTGTGCGTGCTGTAATATTATTCAAGCCATCACATGTATCGTGCATTAGATAACTCCTCTGGTTGGTTAGCACTGCGAGGTCTGTGGACGTGTTTGCTTTAATCCCAGACACATCACGGCTTAACCTCAAACGCATCGCGCTCCTCCCGAGCTGTTGGGGCTTTGCTGCATAAAGCAAGGAGCCGAAAAGTTTGGAAGGAAACAAAACATCAAACCAGGGCTTCAAATTCTGTATTGACACCATCAACCTCAATTCACCCCGAGCGCAGGGATAAAAATTCATAGGGATGTGATGAAAGCTGAGAGCATCAGATGGGAATGCAGAGACTTAACCCTGAGCGTTCTGCTTCTGCCAGGGGTTGTGTGTGGGTATTTTCCATTGTGCAGATGTAGATTTTGGGTTTGCATTTTCATGATTTTTTTAAAATTGCTTACAGAATTTTCCTCATATCTCAGCCCTGCGGAAGGTGCCATTTATTAGCCCTTTGCTGCATGTATGCATGCACACATGCACACACATGCTTGTCTTTCAGTATTTTTTCTCAGCGCCATTCACAGTGTCAGCACAGTAACAGTGTAGTTCTGCCTACAATCCAAGATAAAATGCTTTTCCCAGCTCAGAGATGCAAATTTTACCTGGAATTAAATCATTTTTATCATCTTCCTTTGAGCAGAATTAGATTCCCAAGGAAGGGAAACGAGGATATCTGTAGGCAGGAGCTGGGCAGGGCCCCTCCGTATGAATTTGCTGCTGCTTGGTGATGCTGAGCTGCACACCAGGTGCTACAGCCTCTCCTGACCAGGAATGAGGGCACTGCAGCCCTTTGCCACCATCCATCCTTCCTCCTACAATACAGGCAGACCTCAGTATTGCTGCTGACTCCATTTCATTTGTGACCCAGATAGCATCTGCATCCAACTAATTTCTTTCTTTTTTTAAATGAAATCATTTTTCTTCTCTTTGCGTGTACGCCTCTATGTTTGCATATTGCCCCCAGTTAAACTGTGAAGACATTTCCAGAGCATCTACCTGAACCTGTCTTATTTTGCAAGTCACGATGCACTTTGTTTTGATTGAACGTGGCGGCGTAACGCGTTCACCTTCCACCTCTTTCGTCACTCTTCTGATTTGTAAATGGGTGATTATTTGTTGTGGCTTTCTTCAGGTTTGGCTAAACATGTGAGCCCGCAGGGTTGGGTGTTGCTATGCAGATTTCTGGTTTGGATGGCAGAGCCGTGAAGCATCTCGGCACGCCTGCAGCGCACACATCGAATTGCCGCTGCGATTTCCTCCTTCCTGCTACCCTGCTACCACGAGGGGAACCCAAGTGATGAGCGGAGCCTGAACTGCTGCTAAAGCTTTGGTTGTGAGCGAGGAGATTGCACATTGGGTAATGGCGTTAGGGGAAGGTTGCTGGTGATGCTCCCATTGCACTGCTTCCATAAGGAAGCACTGTAGCTCCCAGTGTTCCTCTTGTTAGCGGCGTGCTGGAAAAGCAACGATCTGCTTTTAGAAGTATAAAGGCACGTAAATACGTGCACCATCTAGCCAAAGAACAGAAAAAGCCGTATTTCTGCTGAGCTTATGTAACAAAATTTGGTTCTTTATTTTGCGCCTTGCAATTCAACACAGTGCAAACTTGCCCATTCTCTTCTGCTCCGTCTCACTTCATTCCCTTTCCGTGCTGTAATATTTTTGGTTGAAATCCCTTCTTCTCTCCCCATTTTAAACAGCACCTATCTGGGCTAGCAGCCTCCGGCAGCCGCTTTTTTCTTAAAAGAGGTCAGCATATTCTATGCATGTGAGTATGATTCAATGACTAGCGATACAAATTTGCTTGCAGTAGCAGAATCGCACAGAATACTGAACATCCAGCAGTGGAGCCAGTGCTGTTCCTCCTCTGCTGCCGGCTCTGCCTGCTCCTGCATCTTTGTATTTCAGCTGCTGACAAAGATACAAGCCCCAGCGCTGGGTGATTGTGCTCAGCTTTTGCACAGTACTATCTATCAGGGCATTGCTCACAAGCACTAATGAGTCCCCTCCAGGAGATTCCAGCGATCATGTAAATGCATCTTTCTCTGAATGAGTTCTCTATACATAATACAAGAACCTGAGAGAGAATTTTCGAAACAAGGCAGAGAACATGATGGAAACGAATGTATTTTCCCTGGTTAGGTTGTAAGGGCTGAACTCACAAATGCTGATTTTTGGCCAACGATTTTTCATTTATTTTTAATTTAATCACATGCTTTAGTTTGCAGGCACATCCTGAAAAATGATCTTTATAAAATATGCAACCCTCTTTGCAGCCTTATTACATCACTGCTGCACCAGGAGACAGAGACATCTCTCGGAATGGAAAACCATTTTAATGAATTGTTGTTTTATTTTAGCATCCCCTTAGGTTTCCAAGAACATCGGGTCTGAGCTGTCCATCTGATGGAATCCTCAGCTCCCAAATCAGGATAAAACTGATTTCCCAGTCCTGGGCAGCCTCACAGCAGCTCAGTGTTATAAAACAAAGGCTGTGCTGATGGGGGGGAATCCCACTGCAAAGCAGGGGTTACTGCTGAGCTGTGGTCTTGGGGATTGCATCACGTGTGGGGTTTACCAACTCCCCAGTGATCCTCTGGGTCACCAATGGTTCAGAGGAAGATGGTGGTCATGGAGGGATGCAATTTAGTGGTGGGGTAAAGGAAGTCGTACGATTGGAATAGGACGGGTTGCTGCCAGCGAAAAGTACAAAGTCAAAAATAAATAAATAAATGGGAACCCTAATTGCCAGGGTAAGAAAATACAGAGGAGGAAAGAGGGAGATGAAGGAGGGAGAACAAGAGCATCCCCAGTGGCAAAACGGTTAAAAGAGAAGTGTAAAATCCAGCACAAAATCAAGCAGTCAAGTAGTTAATTGACTTTGCTTTAATCAGCCCAATGAATATTCATTAGCGTGCTGGTCCTAATCACGGGGGCCATGTTGGCCGCGTTCAGCAGGCGCGCGCCCAGCCCCGTGCATGCCTCAGCAGCCGCCGTCCGCCCGCACCGCACCGGGGCTGCGGGGATTGGCCCGCGGCTGCCTCCGGGATGCCATAGCAACCCCTGGCCCGTTGCCGTGGCAACAGAGGGGTTTTGTAAGGGCCTGAGCCAATAATCCATAGGCTTAGCGGCGGCAACGTGCCTTTGTGGGGCGTGCGGGGTGGATGTATGGCCGGGAGATTGGATGGGCGGGCGGCGTGCGTGGCTCCCATTGTGTGCCCGCGCCGTGGGAGGGGGCTGCGGGGTCTCCTCCCCCTCCTCCTCCTCGGCTCGAGATGGGGTTTGGGGTATGGGGTTTTGCACTTTTCTTTTCGGTGGGGGAAAAACCCAGCATAATTCAGCAGCCCTCTGGTTGTGCAGTTAATCTCCGAACCCATCTGAAGGGAGGAGAAATGCCACTCGGCATCACAGTCCCCCAAAGCTCCAGCATGAGGCTGCTATAGGAACTCATCATTCACACTGAGCGGAGTTTCCTCTCTGGAATCGAGCTGCCATCATCCATCGGTGCTTGGAGCTGAACAGCCCCATCCATTGTTGCTCGAAGCTGTGGTCCCATAGTGGTGTACGTAGCCACAGGTTCCCAGTGGGATCATCTCCACAATCTTCTGGATGTTCCAGGTGTTGAGGAAGGGAGGATGGGCTCAGCTGAGAGAGGCAGTCATCCCCAGCACAACAGAACCCAGGTTGAGGCCCAGGCACAGCCGTACCTGTTGGGCTGCAGGCTGCCAATGCCCTGAGGAATGCTTGGAGGGAAGATGAAAGCTGTGCAAAAAAAAAAAAAAAAAAAAAGCATTAGTAATTTCCTAATTCTCCCTTCTCTCGTGCTTTTTTATAGCTCTTAAGATAGAGCAGAAGTGGCTACAAGCGAAAAACTAATTCAGAAGCTGTGAAAGGAATCAGGTTTGGTCTCTACAAGAGTTTTTTTTTTTTAATGTTTCTATTATCGTTATCTTAAATTATTCAAAAGTGTCATTTTGAGCTCACGGTGCGGGGGCATGGTTTAATAAAAGCACATGCAGGAGGATCCGCTTTATTTCAAAGGCCAGAAAAGAAAAAGAGGAGCAGTGCCGTGCTTCTGCCCTCCCTGTGCCCACGTGAATGGTCTTCAGGGCCAATGGCAGGATGGTTTGCTGTCATGCTGAAAACATAAGGCTATCTGGGGCAGCTTTGTACTGCAGCACAGGAGGCAGCAAACTTTATATTCCCCTTGACACCAAATGGCACCAATATTATATGGAGTGTTTGGTGGTTAGGTCACTTATCTATATGATCTTTTTTTGTTGTTTCAATTCTCAGAACAGAATCTCTGTTTCCATCTGGTTAAACTCTCTGTTGGTGGCCACTGAGAAGGCACAATCCCATAATTCTGTATGTGGAATGGTCCCATATGCTGAGTGTTGTCACACTGCCCCTTGGCCATAGGCTTGATGTCTCTTCTTAGTGCTTCCTGTTGGTTTGAATGTATTTGGGCTGATGTTGGCGACTGTGGAATGCATGGGAGGAAGGCCAGGGCTCCACAGCTCCTTCAGTGTGTGCTTAAATTTGATTGGAGTAGTTCAGAAGTTTTGGATAAATTCGCCCTGATTTCTATGAGTGATTGCCTTAGGAGTTGGGCTAGTGGAAATTCATCATTTGTCAGTCTTGAGTTGTTGCAATTGTCTGACTAGTCGTGCCATGAGTTTGGTGATAGACCACCCAGGTGGATATGATGAGGTGTGCAAGAGCACCACGGGCAACACCTTCACTTTTGAATACAGTGAATGATAGGGAAGAGGAGGAACCACACCAGAAGTGACTTCAGATCGGAGCATGAATGTTTTCCAATGCAATTGAGGATCAGTTTATAATGATTTATAGTCTGATCACCTGTCATGCAAGGGAAAAATCAAAGCAATCCAAAAACAAGCAGAACTTTAAAAAAAAAACGACATGCTGCAGTTATTTCATCTTTTGATTTCTCCTTGCTGTATCTTTTTTTTTCCTAGCTACAAAAATCCCTGCAAAGTCATCCCTGCTGGGAAAAAGAACCATCAAGACAAAACCCAAGGTAAGAGTTGATGGTTTTCTTCATTCTGAAGTTGTCAGTATCTTGGGTGTCTTTAAATGGATGCTAACATGGGTTTGGGAGCAAGGTGTGGCTTGCTTTGTTCCAAATTCAGCCATGCTCCAAGCAGAGCCAAAACCAAAGATGTTTTCCACTGCTCGCAAACCAGAGCAGTGCTTCAGCAATCTGTGTTTGGTGCCTTCCCTCTGCCCTGGCAGGAGGCCGAGTGCATATCTTGTATGTATTGATTTAGGAAGTTCTCTGGAGGCTGAGATTTGGGTGTTGGTTTGGAGGGGCTGGATTTGTTAATGAGGACCCGGCTACTTTGATGCTAGCTGTGAAGTCTTGCATCAAGAAGAATAGGTTTTGTTAAATTACTTGGTAGAACAATGATTTCGGGCAACAAAACGTCAGCAATGAGAAAGAAAAACCCCAACAAACAAAATAATATTTCTGCCACGGCAGCTCTGTGAGCTGGAAATGGGATGTTTTGTTTTGCTGGGCTTGTACGCAGAGCACGATTGCATCCAGTTGCAGGCAAAAATCTGCCTGGGCTTTGGAAGGGGGAAGAGAAGGGTGGGAAGATCTGTGTTTGCAGAATCACTGATGCAGGAAGATGCAAGCGCTGTGCTGTGTCTGCTTGCATCATGTGTGAATCCATCAGCGACTTAAAGAAACAGCAAACTCGTGGCAGCCCCTCGCTGTGGTTTCCCATCTGCTCAGTGATCCGCCAGCAAGGGATGTTCAGCTTTGCCATCTCCCATCTCCAACGAGCCCTTTGTGGGAGCTTGCAGATGATGTCTTGCAGCTGAAAAAAATACCCAGGAGCATCTGCAAACTTTTGTGACAAAGCCTCGATCACATTGTTGGGCACCGGTGTGCCAGCATCATTGCGCCATGCAAAGTAACATTTAGATTGTTGGGGACTTTCTTAGCTGCATGTCTTAAATTGTCATTGTGTCTGACTTTACACGCTGCTAAGGCAGTGACTGTGGGTGGGTGGTGCTCCTGCATCTGTGCTTTTATGGGCTGCTGTGGGACCTGAGCCATGCTGGGAGGACAAAGCTGCTCTGGAGCTGCTGCTTGAGGTTGGTTCAGTAGGAACCATCCTCTGGAATCTTCATGAATGGCTGAGACCTTTGCTCTGCACCACATCCCTTTCCTTGTATTGCTAACTGAACTCGGAGGAGCTCTCTGAGTGTACAAGGATGGGCTCATGTTCATTTCCTGACTGACTCAGGGCTGACCGGTTTCATTTTGAGCCAAATTTGTTCAGAAAAGCAGCTCTGCACCCTTCCATGCAGTGTGTAGATGTGTCTGTCTATCAGTTCCCATCATATTTACCAAGCCTGTTGCCTAATTTCTACCTGTTTTGACAAATGTAAAAGTCTTGACTGTATTTCATTCCTGCAAGGGGTGGGAGTTTGCATCACTAAGTCCTGCACCACAGAGCCTTGCACTCACACCTGCCTGCAGAGTGACTCGGGTAAGACAAGGAAGGCTGAAGCACTGTGCTGCTACCCCAGCGGTCCTCTAGCAGTTACACATCCACTCCATTGTGCCATCATTTGTGCACACAAGTATATTACTATAGAAGGACTGTTGTGCTCGCACAGGCTATCCTCAATGGCAGTAATTTGGTTTTGTCATGGTAATACAATGCTGATACACTGCAGACACAAAAGTGAGTTCTGCATGGCTTGGCAAAGAGATTTTCACAGAGCTGCTGGGCGAGCCCATTGGTTTCTCAATGTTCCTAAGCACGAATGGGTCAATGGTAGTTTTTAGGAAGGCAAATGCCCCTTGCTGAGCTTGTCTGACTATAAAGTGCTGCACAAGACATGCAACGTCCATAGCATCCCCAGCCCTCAGTGTAACTTGCAGACTGTTATAACTGCACAGCAGGAACGAGGGCTCTTTTAATCCGCTGAATTTGTTGTTTAGCATGACCTGAATAATCCAGTAGGGCTAACGTGATCTTCAGCACTCGCACTCAACTGCCTGTTATCCTCCATGGAGCTGCAGGATATCAAAGATATCTGACTGCTTTGGGCCAAAGACAGCTTGGATATTGTCTGTGTGTAATTTGTTTTTCTGTGACACAGTTTCAGGCCGCGCTGTTTTTGATATCACCAAACCTCTGTATCTGTACGGGCTTTTGGATAGGATCCGTCTCAAACACACTCCTTCTTCTGTTGGCCACTTCATTACTTCCTTTATTTTTTTCTTTGGTGGGAAATGAAAAGCAGAGGAAGACAGAGCCAGAGTGGGAAAGTTATAAAATGTGCCAGTGACTGCATGGCAGGAGGCTGGGTATGTGAGGGCAGAGCCTTGACTGGTGCAAACTGATCAGACTAAAAACCATTCTTATCCGTCTAGATGTATGGCAGTTATAGAGATGCTTACATCCTTTCCCAGTTCAGCAGCACAGGACTGATGAGACAACCAGTATGAAGTGAGTACCAAACTGCCCTTCCCAAGGCTGGTGATCTCAATGGGGAAAGGCCAGTTCCAGGTCTGTAAGGGTGGCTTCCATGTTGCCTTCCTGGCCCCTTCTGCCACCGATGTTGGGAAATTGGCTGCGGCGAGGGATGTTGATACACAAGCTTTCAAACCGAGCATCCTTAAGAGGGCATCCAAATGCTGCTCTGTACAAAGGAATAGGAATTAGCTCTAAATGCAGGCAGCTTTGCCTGCTTTATGGAAAAGAGAAATGCATTTTAAAAGGATACAGTTTGTGTAATTACACTGGGTTTACCACGTACAGAACAGCTCCCTGGCACAGCAGCACCGTGCTCAGAGCAGAGGTCCTGCTCCTGCCCCCACCCCTGCTGCACTTCTCCTGGGCACAGCAGCACCAAACAGGCACAGCACAAAGAACTATTTACCCAGTAAGGACAGTGCCAACCAGCCACAGCACTGACTTTCAGCTCCCAAACATGCCAATAATAAAGTTTTTAAAGGGAGAAGCATGCACAAAGGCAAGTGGAAGCCATCCTGTGTGGTCTCATGAGCGGCACGCGTTCTCCTCCGGGGCTGCTGTCGAGTGGGCAAAGCCCTTCCTGAAGGCTGAAGGGCTCCTGCAGCTTTTCAGCTCATTGCAGGATCCTCTGAACCCCTCAGAATCCTCCTCCTGTTGGCACAGCGGAGTCGATAAAATCAGATCAAGGCTTAGCACCGCTCAACAAAAGGGAGCAGTTAAATGGGCTCGGAAGTGCTGGAAGCCATCCAGAGTTGGGAGGCAGCAGCGGGGACGCGGGGTGCCAAGCTGGGAGCGGGGTGGCACTTGTGAGCAAAGTTGTCGGGAAGGGGTTTTGTGGCAGAGCAGCTCAGCAGGCGCCTGTGCCCACAGCACAGGCTGGAACTGGTGGGGGGAGGGGGGGGAGGGAAGGGGTGGTTGGAAAGGCGCCAGCTGTTCCGTGGGCTCTCTGCCATCAGGTTGTTTTTTTTTTCCCTTTCTCCCCCTCCCAGTCTCCCCATCTCAGCCCCCAAACACAGGCGAGCAGGCTGGCAGGAAGAGCGTGCTGAAAAGGATCTGACAGTTTGAACAACACTCGATGACTTAGTTTGTTTTCCCTGACTTTGCGCCAGCGAGCAGGTCTATGGATGAAAGACTTTATTAGGCTTTTAAAGCCACTGACACCGGTCTTTCTTTGACCTGAGGTACTTGAGAAGAAACGAAAACAACGTGTAACTTTCATGGAGTTGAAAGACTGCCCAAAGCGAAGAATACTGTTAACAAGAGACCCAAAGTATCACAAAACACTTCCCAGGGCGACACGCGGCGGAGCGGAGCAGGGGGAGAGCCCTGGGCACGGGGCAAGGATGCTCAGGCATTGCTGATGTGGCAATCAGGATGAGGGGAGAGCATTGCATCCAGCAGCCACAACCAGCCAGCAGCTTTCCCCACGTAGGAAAATGCTGAAAATTCACACTTCCTACACAGAGGCCGCAAGCACACAGGTGACCCGTGTGCTGTCTGAGTGCCAGCACTGCAACCATGGGACAGGCATGAGAGCAAAGCTGTGCTGAGGTGCTGGGGTGGCACTGGTGATGTTGTCGGTAGCCTCAAGGAGCATACGAGGCTGGCTGCATTCTCCTCCTAAAGAGAGCCCTAAAAGGGTCAGAGCTGGTTCCAAGTGTTACTGGAATTATCCCATCCTCAGGGATGGAATGAGAATTTCTCATTAATTTTCTGAACGAGTGCTTTGTTCCTCAAGGAGCTGGGCTGAGGGATTTTGACAAGAAAACCAAGAATCAGGCTTTGCCTATGAAATAAATAAAAATAAGCAAGCCCCTCGGTGGTGGAAGAGAAAGGATCAAAGAAGCTGCAGGTGCCAAGAGAAGCGATACAATGGATGCTGGAAATAAGCAACCCTGCGTGAAGGAGCCCCCCCACTTGGAAAAGTAATAATAATAAGAAAGGTGAATCATCCTTTTTCCTTCTGAAGCTTCACAGAAGGGAAAAGATGGCAAGCCAGGTTTGTCAAACTGAAATAGTTTCTCAAAACTGAAGACCAGATGACTGAGAACCAAGCAAGGAGGATGCTGGCTTATCAGTCTTGGAAAGAAATCACAGGAACTGAAGCTGCATCTATTTCAGCCTCAGTGGGCTGGGGAAGGAAGATTCATGGCTACAAGCCGTGACTGAGAAGTTTTTCTGGAGCTCACTGCAGGACTGGTCCTTTCGAAAGCACTGCTGCAGTGAAGAACACAGCTTGGGCAGCATTGGGACTGGTGACATGAGGACACCAGGGAGTCTCCAGAGAACAGCCAGAGCTTCCCACAGGTCTGGCAGCACCGTTTGCTCTCCTAATGACCCTGTTCTCTGGATAGCAGAGAGATGAGGGCTTTTGTGAGGGCCCTGTTTGACTGGATTTGCTCCTCATCATCTGTGTGCCTTTGCATTTCCTCTTTCCTCTCTATAGGACTGAATGTTCTGAGCTATCATGTTATTGTATGTGTCTGATGAGCCATATGGAAGCTGTGAGGCTTCAGCAGTGTTTGGGGAATGTCATGCCAGCTGATCGTCTCAGCAGCTTTCCCCCTTCTTACCACATTGCTTTTGCTGCCATCCCCAGTCATCCCTTGAAGCAATTCACACGCATGCCCTGGGATGTCAGTGCTTCCCCAGCACCTGGGATGCAGCCCTCATCCCTCCTGGGGCAGGAAGGCTTTGGAAGTGCCATTGGGGATCACTGGGATCTGGAGATGCCTTGCAGAGCCTGTTCTGTGGTCATGCCACCTGCAAGGGTTTGTGGCATTAATTACAGCCTCTCTGGTCGGCAATATTCCTTTCCACGGTGCTTTCAGAATTGAGTTCTCCCTGCTGGCAGCTCTTCAACAGCTTCAGCAGCAAGAGGGACAGTGGGCACTTTTTCATGCCGTGTGCTTTTCTTCTCCTGTGTTGGAAGAGCAGCTCCTCCTCCGCACCTGTAGAGCTCGTTAATCTCTGCAGAAGGCTCAGCTCCTTGATAGCAGTCCAAGCCTGCACCATCTGAAGTACAGGGCATCCTGTGCCCTGTATGTGGTTCCCATCACGCCATTAAGGCTGCTTACAGAGCTAGGCTTGGGTCACATCAGAGTCACATCTTGAAAAACTTTAGTTTCTCCAGCATCCAAGATGAGACACTTCCTACAGGGGCGAAGCTGAGACTCCATACACTCTTCTGTGCACGGCTGCATTGGAGAGCACCCAGGTACCAAAAATGAGGATCCATCACATGATAGATGGAGAAAGGAGCCATGCCAGGGATAAGATGATGGGATTTGCTCACAGCTCAGCTCCTGCATCATACCTGTGCTGCTTTGAGTGCTGCTTGAACCCTTCAGACCCTGGAGTTTCCTTAACTCATACAATATATCTGTGCTGTGTTGAGGACAAATGTCAGCCTCAGCATTATGCATATGGTGCACCCAGCCCGTTCCTCTCTGGGCTCTTCATCTCCATATGAAACATTATTTGAACGGCAGTGATCTCGGGAGCTGATTTTGTTGTCCTTGCTGTGTCTGATCTCAGCCATGGTGCCTTTTTGAATGTCCTGGCAGGTTGTTCAATTCTGTTTATTTCTGGTGATTATTGTAGCCCCATACTCATACTCACTCACTTGCATACTCACATGCACCTCACTCATCCATTTTTCCCGCCAGAAACCTCACTTGAAGGGTTTGTTCCCAGAGCAGAGCAAGGATCTCAGCTCTTTGGGTCCCCAAATCTCCCTCTGAAAGAGCACAGGAGCACCTGCATCTGTTTCTACAGCTCCTGCAAGGAGTTTGGAGTGAGGTGGGGTAGCAGGAATAGGACAAGAGGTGATGGCCTTAAGTTGCACCAGGGAAGGGTCAAGGAGGTGGTGGGGTCACCATCCCTGGAGGTGTTCAAGAAAAGGATGTATATGGCTGACAGGGACATGGTTTAGTGGATGTGGTGGGGATGGGTTGACAGTTGGACTAGATGATCTCAGTGGTCTTTTTCAACCTTAACGATTCCATGATTCTTCAGTTCCATGTGACTGCCCTGGAGAAAATAGTGTCTGGGATCTACTGCCTTTGATGTACCATTACACACTTCTCTTTGCCAACTTTTCCCACTTTACCAACTATCTCTGGCCCAAATCTTGATGGGGCAGGGCAGGAAAACCTCATCCTATGGCTCAAAGTGCTGGGAGCCCTGCGGGATACCCGTGGTGCTCAGTGTGCATGGATCCAAAGTCACTGCTGAGAAAGACCCAGTGTGGCACAGGGGGAAAATCAACGCCCAGAGCTTTGAAAGCGAAAAGGAGCAGCCAATGATGTGGGTATTTTACTGCAGTACTTCTCGGTGTTTCTAAGAGGATTGGTTTTAAACAAAAAGGTTTGTAAACAAGCAGGTTTGCTTTTCCAGTAAGCCCCTTTGAACGCACATCTTTTTTTGATAACGAAACCGCTTTGTGCACGTCCCCCTCCCGAGTGCTGCTTCAATTTCCTTTTAAATTTAAATTTCCCTTCTAGGAAATAAATGTGCCTGATTATTTCCAAACAGCTTTTCAGCTTTTCGGCTGGTCCTTGCAAACTTGTCCGCATGCATACATCTATATCTTTTTTTTTTTTTTTTTAAGGTTTCTTTTCCCCAAATATGTGCGTTCATCTTCTGTGTTCTTTTAATGTCCTCCAGGAGGTTTCCATTCCCCGCATCAAGCCTTCCTAAATTGTCTCTTTAATCCCCAGGTTCTTAGTGCTTGGCGATGCTACTCGTTCTGAAGTGCCGTGATGGGAAGGTGGAGGGTTTTTTCCCCCTCATTAGCCGCTTTTAACATTCACCTCCTTTGTTTGTGTATCTTCTTTAGATTCCCTTCCCTTTGTGGGCAGGGCTTTGCTCTTCTGAGGTGTTAATAAGCCTCTGGCGGAGACGACATCTGTGGCAGAGGACATTAAGTTCTGAAAAACACACTTCTTGTGCTGGAGGCCCGTTGCCTCGTCTGAGCAGCGACTGCGGCTTCTAAGGAGCAAGGACAAAGGGAGCGCGGCTCGGGGCTGCCGCGCCGTGGGTGTGTTTTTGTCGGTATCAAGACTCGAGCTCAAAGTGTTTGTATGGGAGAGGGGGGAAGAGAGAGCCGAGGGGAGGAACGCGGAGGAAAACTTGTGAAGGGGAAAGGGGGAAAAAAAAAAGAGAAGGGGCTATTTAAAAATACCGTGCATCGCTAAAACCAACACCTAAGCGAAAGATAAAGGCTTTGCAGTGCTTGCGCGCGCTCCATCCATCTGTTCATCCCTTTTATCCAATCCTATAGTCATGGGTATCACAAGGAGGAATGAGAGCGGTTAAAGCCTCCCCATCACAGGCGTGTCAGATGTTCCACGCCGAACAAGATCAAACCAGGGATTTGCAGCCTGTGGGATGCAAAAAGATGTCGTGGGGGGATCAGTGCTCTTCCCGTGTTGCCAAACGGGAGAGGAGCGTTTGGGCAGGACTTTGGGGAGCGCAGGCAGCTCTGTGCAGCACAAGCCAGATTGCTGCTGCCCCCACGGCCCTGAGCTGCAGACCGCAGCGTGGCTGACAGAGGGCTGGTGCTAAGCCAGAATTCAGGTGCTCTCCAAAATAATTCCAAACTCGGAGAAAGCAGTTTTCTCTTCTCTCCCCACCCTCCCCTCTTTTCAATTTCCCCTGATTTACTCAGAAATGTTGTTTCTGCAACGTTTTCGTGACTTTCACATTGTTCTGCAGGGTGTTGCAAAACGGGAACACAACTGTGTGCCTTCGAGTCTGTGAGCACTGTGACATTCCAGGTGACAGCCTATTTTTAGATGAAGGTATCAGTTCCCTGGCAGCCGGCTGAGCCCCTCGCTGGCTATCAATTAGTCCTGCGGTAGCGTTTTCGGAGCTGTCGGTATCTCAAAAGCTGAATGAAGCAAAAAGTCTCACTGCACGAGGTGCTGATCTTGATCTCTCTACATCTTTCTTCCTGTGCACGGAGGACAAATCCCTGCCACAGCCTGGGGCTGATGGGCAGCAACGTGTCTGTGTGTCCAAGGGATAGCATTTGGGGCTGGCATGTAGCAATAGAGGTCCAGGCCGTGCCCCCTCCATACTGCTGCTTTCCCTCACCCAAACCCATCCCCAAAATGGGGCCGACCCCATGCATGGCCATAGCCCTGTGCTGGGGCTGCTGCCCACTCCCCAAGGACACCTCTCCTGAAGATTCTTTTCAGGATGCTGAAGGTCTCCAAACCATGTAGCCGGGTGTCTGCAGACTGATGCTATCACTGCTTTTGGCAGGACGAGGCTCTGCATGCTGCAGCCCGGCACCGATCCGCACCACGGATGCAGGGCAGCCTCCTCCTCCGTGCTCTCTGCAGCTCCTTCCCTCGCCGGCTTCAGAAGAAGAGTTATTTCTGGAGCTGGACAAGGTGACCTCCATATGGCAGCTCCTGCCGCTCACTGCAGGGACAGAGCTGGGTGTGTGCTCCTCGGGCAAGGCAGAGGCACACTCCCAAGCAGTAGCTGTGTGCAAATGTGCACTGTTTTCAAAGCAAAAGAATGTGGTCGGCGTTGGGGTTTTGTCCTTATTTCTTAAAGAGGCAAAAGTAAAGAAAATCAAAAAGCCAAGATTCCTGACTCGCACTGCGCATTTAGGGAAAAAGATGCATCCGAGGAAAACAGTTCTTTCGTGCACGTTTCATATTTGTAATATTCTAAATTTTCATTTGAGATATTGTAAAAAGAAATAATGTAAATATTTGCCCATGTAATCCCCCCCACCTTACAGCCCTGGAGAGCTGAGCTCCTGTGCCGCGCTCCCTGTCTTTCCACAGCATCAATCTCCTCTTTATTCCTACCCTGGAGGATTGCATGGAAGCACTCTGCATTGGGCAGAGCAGTGCAGGAGTACAGAAGGAGTACAGAAGCTGACCCAGTTACAGAGCAGGAGGGGCTGGGGGCTGTCAGTGCAGGACGAGGAGTGGAAGGAAGGCTGCAGGACCCCAGCTTTGTGAGGGGTCAGGCATCAGCAAAGTCCCCCAGTGACCAAATCAGGAGACAGGAGCTCCCTGCAGCCTCAGCCAAGCAAATAGCAGGTTACTGCTCTCCTTTGTGTGCAATGTCCTAGAAAATGTAGGAGGGTTCAAGCGCTGCTGTGGACGTGCCACATTCTGCTGGTTGGCTTGCATGGTGTGTGGTGGGTGCAGCCCCCTCGGTTATAAGCACAATTGCACAAGTTTAGGCAGCAAGCAGTGCATTCTTCCACGTGCATCTCAATAATTGTCAGTATCATGGTAACAGAATTGCAATCTTCATGAGGAATTGCTCTTAATTATGCTGCAAGGGAATGTGCGCTCAGCAGCCGTCATTTCTAGCCGTGTAGGCTTTGAACAGAGGCATTGTATGCTGAAGGATACACAGAACGGCTTTGAAACATATATATGCAATCTGGAAGGCAAAGAAGAACATATTGAATCCCCTTGGAGTTCCTCAAGACAACACAATTCTGCATACACAGCTTCCCCAGTGAGAGGACGTGCTGCCTGGGTGGCTGCAGGATGTGTGTAGCACATGGACCGGCCAGAGCCTGTCCCACTGTTTGTGACTGTTCCTGTTTGGAGCTTGAAAAATTCATAGCAGATCTTCACTATGTTTTTTTTAATCTAACTCTTATTTAAGAGCAATTTTCCTTGTCATCTATTTTTGTTTATACAGTTTGGTCAATGACAACAGTGGTAAAACCATAAGAAGGATCACCTCCTTTTAATACTGAACATGGAACTTGCAGGGCTGAGTGGAGCAGCAAAAGCTTAGCTTTGGTTTATGGGAGGTGGGAAGCGGCGAGCAGCAACGACTTCTGCAGCTCTGATGCTTGCTGCAAGCAGGAATCGTCCTCCCAAATCTCTTCCTCAGGCAGCAACCAGAGCAGACGCACTGAGTGTGTTTTGCAGTCAGTAGGAATCCATGGGCACAGAGCTGCACAATTCCACAAGATGCATGCATTAAAATATTAAAGAGTTTGCTAGAAAGGGCGTGTTAAAATCTACTTTTCTGTTGATGTGCAGATGAATATTGTTAATATTCTAAATGTGTAAGTCTGAGTGCCTTGTTTCAGATGGAGGGGATGACTCAAGCTGGATTTGCAGCTCTCAGTGCGCAGATGCACATGAAAATCCTTGCCCCACTCATCCCAGCCTTTGTCCTGCTCTCCTTGGCCATGTCCCAAAGTCTGGGGCTCATTCCCAGCAGTGTCCCCACCTGGAGGGTCAAGGTCACCCCCATTTTGCAGCTCCTCCATGCAGACTGGGCCTGCCCCATCAGAGCAGCAATGTGTGGGAGCTGTTGTGTGGGTGTCTATTGGAAGGGGTAAACAAAAACCTCCAGTTGACTTCAATTTCATTCCTCCATTCTTTCTCTATTCAGCATATTTTTGTGTTCCCCTCCTGAATTATTTATCCCTTCTCTGTCTTTCCCCTTTCAAAACCAAGGTCTGCTTTCCAGTCTCTGTGTTTCTCTGAATTTCTCATGGAGCACAGATACATCTGCAGGATGGCAGCTGTCCTGCTGGTGGTTACTCGCTTACATAATTCATTATTTTAGTTATATTTTTTCCGCTGGGATTTGTATCTAAATGCACCTCTCTTAAGCTCTAGCTGCTCGCTAACCCTGCCCATTCCAACTGGACAAAAATACATCACCTTCCTTGGCCTGGGGACATTTCTGCATCCTTAAAAGTTAATCCAGCTTTAAGCTGGATTAACCATGGAACATCCCTTTAACCAAAGGCACGTAAGGTCAAGGCAGAGCTCTGTGGATATTCCAGGCTGGTAACCACAGGAGGAGTTCTGTGCCCTATGTAGTTCCTGGTGTGATTTGTTTCAGTGGGGTTTTTCCTGCTGGGCTGAAGAGCAGCGGGTGAGTGGGAAGAGGGCTGAGAGATGCACCATGAGGGTGGTGCAGGGAGCAGGATGGGCAGGTATGAAGGGAAGGAGAAAGCTTCTACACAGAGCTGCTGACATTCCCTAGGCTGGAAGCAGGTGGGAGCAGCGCAGGGCATTGCAGCGGGATCCACCAGCGTGCACATAGGAAATGTAGGCAGATTGAAGCCTGTGGTTTGGGGACTGTTATTTTTCTCTTGAAACATTATCCTTTTCCTTTTCCTCTCTTGAAGACCAGAAATCAATGCTTGTAAAGGATCCCCGGTGGACAGGCAGTTGCAGTGTTCTCTTTATTTGTCTTTTAGTGCTTTCCTCCAGTGCTGCCCATGGGAGAGCCCCAGCCTGCTCCTGGGTGGGTGTCTGCACGGACCAAGGCCAAGGGCTGACATAGAGCAGAGTTGTAGGGACATGGATGGATGCAAGGATGCAGCCCAACAGGCAGGCATAAATCAGCACTTGGTTAGCATTGGTTTTGCAGAAAAAGACCGATTTGGTCCCGCTTGCTCCACCAAAACCATCTCATACATTCCCTCTGAGTCTCCCTGGCGGAGCCTTTCAGCCACTTGGTCCTTTAGTAAGGCTATAAAGAGCAAATAATAAAACAGAAACACACAGTAAATTTCTTATAGTGGGGAATTTATCTTTTTCTTTTGACGCTTCCCAAATGCAGGCCGGGGAGGCTGACTGCAATCCGGGTGCACAGCTCCTGCCAGGCAGAGCCGTTGGCTTTATGGACTGCATGCTTGGAATTGTCATGGTGCAGAACCTGGATCTGAGCATGAAATGCCGGATAGCTCTGGCTGTTCTGCAGGAATCGTATTTGAAACACAGGGAGATAAATCCCTCTATCTCTGTACGCCTCGCTGTAGTTATTGCTGCTGAAGCACATTTATTGAACATCTCAGCATGTTTATCGATGATGGATGAATCATTGATGTTTTTAGTATCACTTCCCCAAAATACTAAAAGGAAAGTGTCAGGCAGCTAGAGACAGCAGAGATCCCCCAACCGGGACAAGAGTTCTTTGTTACCTATCCCAACTCATGCTATAGGATGCATAAGCTGTAAATTCTTAACAGATGGGGCTGCAGCAAGCTGCTGGGAGCATCCCCTGTGTGCAGGGCTGTGCTCAGCTTCTCACTGCGGTTACAGAGCCGCACGCACTGTGAGGAGCTCCCTCCTGCTGACCTCATGCCTCCAGGGTCCCAAGCACCCTTTTGGGGATTGGGGATGTCCTGGGGAGAGCGGCACAGCAGGGCTTTTCAGGCACTGAGGCTTTCATTCAGCACACTGTGGCATACTGAGGATCACACTCTGTGCAGTCTCCATCCTCTCTCCCGTCTTTCCCAACGGTGATGAGGCTTTATGCATCACTGTACCTTCTGCAGGTGTATACAGACTGCTGGCAAAGTGCACGTGCTATTAAGTGACCGTACACAAACCCCAAAACCTGCATTCATGTACAGAGGCAAACCTATTTATCAGCAGGATGAATCAAGGAGCGACTCATCTTCCTGGAAAATGATCTACAGCATTTCAACGCAGCAAAATAATTAAACTTAACAAACTTTACCAATGCTTTCATTCAGAGGTGGCACATTTCATCAACCCTGTGTTTCCCCTTGAAACCCTTTCGCTGCCTCCTTGTAGATGGCTCCCACCCACAGGGTGTTTGGCAAGGCAATCGATGCTTTTTCCTCTGTTGTTTTGCTTTGTTTTTAAATGCTTTGGCCTTAATCTTGTGTCCGTCCCCTCCTGCTGAACGCCTGGAGCTCTCTTGGAGCCCTGCAAATCACTGCCCTGTAATCCCATAATGAAAAGCGGGATTACTGCCCTGCAGCACACGGACCCATCCCTGCAGGACGTGTGTTGCCTTCCAGAGGTGTCACCTCCTGCCCAAGGGGACCTGGGCACTGCCCTGCTTTCCCAAAGCACTGTCATCCCATGTGGGAATGTGTTTTTATTGGGCAATTTGCCCTCTAACTGACTAATAAAGACCAGGAGAAACACAAAATGCTGACGAAAATCAATTAAGGAAGAATAAAAATATATATATAAGTATTTTGCAGGTGTTTTTTTCCCCTCATATCCAAAAGACCACCATCCACAGGTCATCTGTGCATCAATCCTTAACAGGGCAGGTTTTGTGCTTAGGCTCAGCCCCATCTGTAGCAGCAGGGGATGTGCTCCTGGACATGCTCACAGTGCCCAGAGGGCCCCTGGCCACCCTGTGAATAACTCAGATGCCTCCCAGCTGCACAGGGGAATATCCTGTCAGCTTTCTCACATACCACCTCATCAGCTCTTGGCACTCAATGCCACCAGAGTTTAACAAGATTCAGAAAAGAGCCATCTCCAAAGAGTCACGGATTAAGGGTGTGTGTGTGCAAAACCCATGAATTTGTGTAGGGGTGTGTTGGTGTGTCCATACAACTGCACAAAAAGTATGCTCATGAACACTTTAAGCCAAAGGGGATTCAAATGAATTCAGCATGACCTCTCTGATGCGCTTTTTTTAAAGTGATCTTCTGAATCTCCAAGATGTCCTTGTTTATTTTCTTTGATTGTGCTTTGATTTAAAATTCTAGGCTCATTAAATGCCATAAAAAGAAACATTTGCATAATTTATAAGCTCTTTATATGAACATTTTAATAAAAGAATACACCTTTAAATCAAATCACAAAGGCATATGACATCTTTGAAGGAGAAACTTATATTCCCAAACACAATAAACATTCTTCTATTACTATGTTAATTTGGAAAACAGGTCATGGGAAATTAAATTGCTTAAAATAGGTCACCAATTATAACTCTGCATTCTATTAAAGCAAATGCATCTCTGAAATCTTTATTAGTTTATTTTAATTAAAGGCAGGAAAATATTCAGTGTAAAATTATTGCCATTTGTGTGTTTTACATTGATACGGACACACATTTATTATGCAGTGTAAAACACACATCTTTTTCCTTATGATCTTTGCATTGTTCTTCGTTCCTTCACCCCTAAAGTGAGTCTCTAATAATGCTGTGTGTGAAGCATAAAAGGAGGGGAGCCCAAATGAAGTAACGGTGCAAATTTAATTTGGTCATTTATAGGAAGAAATGCAAAAGCAAATGCTGTGTGTAGATGAAAGAAATCACTGACCTCCTCAAACCTGTTCTATTGTACAGAAAGCTCTGTTTGTGTCAGGTGTTTACAGGTGGCACTGCAGTTCATGTTATGCTCCTAAATTAAATACGGTGGGGCAGAGTCCTTCTGTAGTTCTCTCATAACGTTAATTAGTGCCAATGGTGATTATTGAGCAGGCCTGTGCTGTGCTGGCTGTAAGTTGTTTGCTCTGAAAAGTCCAAGTCAGGGAGTGGGTGCTGCTCCCTGATGGCACGTGACAGGCCCACAGGAAAGGGAATCCCACCACGAGTCCCCATGGGCCGTGGATGTGTGTGCTCAATTCCCTGGCCACAGCTCCGTACCACCCTGTTTGCCACTGGAAGTTGGGAGGATGAATGTTTATAGATGTAAGAAATGGAAATGCTGAACTTGTGCAAATCTACGAGATGGCCATGGTGGTGTTGGAGGGATGGCTGTGATTGAGTTTGAAGGATGGCTGTGATGGTGTTAGAGGGACGGTGTTCAACAGATGGTGGTGATGGTGTTCGTGGAGCGCCAGAAGAACCCATGTGGAATTCTAGGGTCACATTAGGGAACTGATCACGAGCATACCCCTGCTTAAATTCTCTGCCCGTTCTCCTTCTGAACATGAGGTTCAGCCCACATGGAGAGGATTGCATGGGATCATGGAGCTGGATGGGACTGAATTGCCCAGTACCTCCATGGAAGTTCTTTCTGTAATCCTCCCAGATCAATGTGGTGAGGGGATAGCACATTCCTAACAATCAGCAAAGATACACAGTGACACTCTAACTTTTAAGAACTGTTGGCTCAGATTCTACTGCTTCCAATTGCCAGTGGCCCCGGGCCCCAGCAGTGCTGTGGGTGAGCTCCTTGCAGCCCCAGGCTGGAGGGAAGCAGTAAGGTGAAGCTCCCCGACACCTGGTCCTCATCCAGACCTCCTGCCTTCTACAAGGGAAAAGTTCTGCTTGGCCTTTTTCATTGAGGACCTGCCTGGCACTGTGGAGCAGGACAGAGGAGCTTTGATTTCTTGCCCATGGAGTCACCTATAGATATCCTGTGCATGTTTTTTTCCTACTCTTAGCTGTTCAGAGCACGTCTTCAAAAGAGGCTCAAGAGATCTTTAAGTCTAAACAATAAAAGGCCTATTACTTACCCAGGAGACCAACAACAGCTCTCAAGGGTAAGCTCGCATCAATTATGTATCTGAGCGTTGCACCGCATGCATGCAGAGAGCATCCGTGCTGTTTACTGAGTGCTCGTAATGGCCAGGATGACTTGGGCAAACAGGAACGTGGGAGATGAGATGGGCAGCACAGGGGCTGTGTCAGAGCACCCAGCGTGTCACCTCCATCCCCACGCTGAGCCTGAGAGCTCTGCAGCCAGAACCCGCCCTTCCAAACCCCTGCAGCAGTTCTTGGTTTGGTGGTTGCAAGGAAAGCAATGCTTGTTCTTGTGTAGGTGTTGGGAGTGTATGAACCATCCTGCCATGTTTGTGCTGCTTTGGGCAGAGCCCTCGTGAGATGGGAGCTATCAAAAATTCAAGCTTTCTGTTCCTTTTAACAAAGGATGGCAATCCCCCCTCCCCTTTTTCTTTTTAAACATATATAGTGCTCTTGTCTGAATGCAGTGTTGTAGAAACACGAGCATTTCACAAAGGATTACCATCAAACCTTGCTATCCTTGCCTAGGGAGGAAGGAAAAACAGCAAAGGAGGATGGAAAGGCAGAGGAAGGCATTGCTTTGTGTTGTCCTGTGCTGACCCAGCTCAGGCGGACCCCCTACCCCAGCCCTCGTGGGGCACGAGCTCTGGGAAGCCATCTCTCCTTCCTTTTGCACTCCGTGGTGTTTCCAAGAGACGCTCACCTCCCACATGCCTCTAATTTCATTCAAATGCAGTGCTGTAAATACGAGCTGGAAGGTTTTATGAGGATAGCTTTTATTAGTGACTGTGCAGTACTATATCAGGTAGCAGTAAAATAGAACAAGTGAATTTAAAAAAAATTAAGATCCATCAAGCCCTTCTGCTGATTCTCTTCTGGAATCAGGGTTGCTGAAGCTCCCTAGAGGTGTGTTGTCACCTCTGCAGAACAGCGTGCACGCACTGCTCCCTGTCTGCCTTCCTCCTGGAATCCTTCCTGCTCCCAGCGAAGCCACAGCTCAGCAAGCTGCAAGCATTCCTGAGCATTTCATTGTCTCCATGTCCCTCTGTGATTCTATCTTCTAGCACAGGAGCAAGTTGTGTTCACCTCCATACTTCCCTTGGCCTGTTCACCAATTAAGCACCCATTTTTTCCAGTTTGAATCACGTCTTGTTTTTTAGCAGTCTTCATATTTGACAGTGAATCTTAATACACAAAAGGCAGACCAGGTGAACCACCTTGGTTAGAGCCAGGGAGTGGCTTCACTTTTGTGAAT
This sequence comes from Tympanuchus pallidicinctus, assembly GCF_026119805.1. NCBI lineage: Eukaryota > Metazoa > Chordata > Aves > Galliformes > Phasianidae > Tympanuchus > Tympanuchus pallidicinctus. The sequence continues at coordinate 5,292,974 of NW_026294722.1, forward strand.
CTAACTGTGCACAGTGATGATGGGTCGCTGGTTGGACTGGATGGTCATAGTGGTCTTTTCCAATCTTAATGATTCTATGGATGAGTGCATGAAGTCTACAGCTTCAAATCTGTTTTTAAGTGGGAAGGATGTTTGGTTGGCTTTAACTTCCAGGGGATCGGACTTGGCTTTGTTTTTGAATCTTACTCTCAGTGCTTCGAAATGAAAAAGTTCAAATTATACAACTGTGCAAACAGCATTACTACAATCTGCATAAAGATGGGTCCGGAAGAGCTGTGGTATTAGCAGTTCATTAATATGCAATGAAAAGCTTATTTGCACTTTGTCTATAAGTAACAGTAACTTCAGTTTTCCTCTCATTTGCATAAATGATACAGCACAGGACTAAACCACTCCAGTGATTGTCCCTAATAGGATAATCACTTAGAGATGTTGTGCTTAGGCTGCTGCACTGTCCATTTGGGCACGTGTAGGGGAACATACAGGACCACAATAAGGGATGTGCTGATTTGCTGATTCCCCAGCAGTGCTTACAAGGGTCATTTTTCATGAACTCCCATAGTCACTTAAATCATAATATTTCATAATAAACATCAAAGCCCTCTGTATGGTAGGATGATAAAAAGGCAACAAAGCCACTCTGTGTTTGCCTGCAGTGCGGCCCTCTGCCTGGCTGGAGGGACCTCATGCCCTGTTGTCAGTCCTGACTATTTTAACACTTTGGGTTTAAGCAGCAGCCACAGGGGGATGGGTTGAGGACATCCCCCATTCTTCTTCTAGCAGAAGTACCATCACAGCTGAAGGTGCTCGTGAGAGCTCTGGCAGCTTCATCTGCAAACAGCACACTGAGGAGTGCTGCATTTCCCCAGCACCTCCCTGCACTGCTGGGTCACAGCTCTGCCCACTCCCCTGCTAGCACAGACTCTCAAACGAGGTCTTTTAAATGAGCCAAGATTCGTTTAAAACAAAGATCTCTTAAAAGGAGACGTCGGCTATAAAGGAAATTTTGCTGATCTGTCTCAGCGCCATTGCCCACGTGCATTTGAAAGGTGAAATTTGAAGGAATCAAGCTGGAGGTGCTGCTGGGGCACTGCAGATGTCTGGGAAAAGTCTGCTCCAAAGCCTGCCCCAAAGCCTGACCACAGCCACTCCGTCTTCCTTTCTCTCCTTCCCATTCCTTGTTCCTTATCTCAGCATCAGGGCTCTCTTCTGAGCACAGTGCCCATCGGTGTGAGGGGTTCCCGAGATGCTGATGGCCATTGCAGCTCTGTACACAGGGCTGTGCTCCCAGAGAGGATATTTTCTGGTACAGATGCATTTGTGAGTTTATCACTGAGCTGCATACGAGAGCCTGATGTGATCCTGGAGGTTTTTAACTTTTACAACACCAGCACCTCTCTGGGGATGAACTCTGATCTGAAATATTCATTTTGGTGAATATCTTAATTGCATTGCAATTATTTTTGAAGTTACTCTGAGTGCCTTTCCTTTGCCATGTCTCCTTTTTCCATAGACTCTTACGGCATTCTTTAAATCAAATGGCGCTCAGATACCATGGTGATGGTTGACCTTATTATTATGGGTGACCTCCTTCTTTTGGCCTCGGACAGCCATGACTGACAATAGAGAAGCACATTTGCTGCATCTGTGCTGGGATCCATGAGGGTGTTTTACAGCCCTATGCGAGGTGTTGGGCACAGATTAAACCACGGATTCTAAATCATAAAGCATGAAGAATAAAAAAGCCAAACGTGCAAATACCATTATTGGAGGCTCAGCTGATTTCTTGGCGCTGCCACCAGTGTCCCTGACATCAGGAATTGCTGTTGTGGGGGGAATAGATGACACCATTTCTGCAGGGGTGGAAGATGGGAGTGCAGCAGGATTTCCTGCGTTGGTTTTGTGCTGGATGGGGAAGCATTCGTGGCTCAAATCTTCTGCCTCATGAGCATGAACACGATTTGGTCTTGTAGAAAAACATGCAGTGGGAAATGCAGCCTGCAAATGTGAGCTTGTAGGGGTAGCTGTTGATTTATTTTTCAGAATAATGTGCCTGCACATGCAGCCATGCAAACATACAGAGATGTTTCCCTTTGGGCTACAGGATTCCCATTGCTTTCAGCACAGCAGCCCTGGTCAGGCTCAGGAGAATAAATAGCAGAAAGCTACAATGTGGGTGGAGCTATAAGCTGAAAAATCCACATTAAAAAACAAAGCAAATATATACATATACATATCTGTGTCCATTTTACATATCTGAGTCCATTTTCTGGTGACATCACTTGATCATGAGCAGGGTTTGGAAGCGGCAGCCCAGATCTCAGAGTCAGCAGTGCTCCCACCCTGAGTGGACATCCAGGATTTGGGCACCCACCTGGCTCCTGGTGCTGAAGGGATGCATAGGAAGCTTGAAGTGATGCTTCCCAAAGAGCATGAGGAGTGCAGGAGTTAGATATCAAGCACTGGGTTTTGCAGCAGCGTGACAGTAACTGTCCCCTTATGTTCTGCTGTGACACTGTCCTCACTGCCCTGCCAACTGTTGTAGCACTCTGCTTATAAAAACAGCATTTTTCCAATGTTATTTCTTTTATTCTTCTATTTCTGTTTTTATGATGTCAGGGTTTTGTATTGAATTTAACTCTGCCAGAACACTGTGTGTATTGAAAGAAAACTTTGCTGGGTTGGTGCGACTGTTCTGGTCAACTCCCCTTATTGTCCTCATTCGAAAGCCCTGCACAGCCCCAGATCCCCACAGCCAACACCAGCAGCTTCACCATGAGATCAGCCACACAGATTAAAATTAACAAAGCTCCCGATCGCTGATAACTCATTTAGAGGTAGGACAAATGTGCCATTCAATTAATAATAATATGTTATCCAGGGAAAAATACGTGGGTTAGAATCAAATGAAAATGAGTTCTCTTTCCATTACATTTCAGGAAAAAAAAAAAAATATATAAATATTTAAAAAGTTTTGCAAAAAGATTTCAAGATCTCTTTTTTTTTTTTCCCCTTTCACTCTCCATGAGAAGAGGGGTTATGAAGAAAATTAAGATGCGGGGTGAGAAATTGATGAACCAAAATACTGTTGAAATTTTTCATTCAAAACCTACTTTTGGAAAAGGTTGTTTCCTTCAGGCTGGCAGGGCTCTTTCCTCTGAGCTGTGCTGTGGCAAGGAGGTCATGAGAAGTTGTGCAGTCTGAAGGGGGAGAAGGGGAGGGCTGTGGCTGGTTTGCCCAATCTGGGGAAGTTGCTGGGATGCTCTGAATGAGGTTAGCCCCAGAACCCTAATTCCTGCACCTCTCACACTTTTTGGGTAGCATCACTTCAAGCTTTCTTGTCCTTTCTCATCAAGACATCCATCCCCTCAGCACCAGGAGCCAGGGTGGTTGCCCAACAGATGTATGAAGAACTCGCTCTGGTGAGGTTTTGGTTGACTGAGGTTTTGGTCCAGTGAGGCCACTGGGCTGAGATGGTCGCAGGAAGCCTACAGCCTGTGATGGAAGTGCTGTAGGACCATGATTTCATGTCATTCTCCAGGGTAAAAGCAAGAGAGAGAGAGATGGGGCTGGGACAACCCACTGATAATGAGGGAAGCCACAGAGCAGGATGCAGGATGGACTTTCTGGAGCTGGTGGTCACAGACAGTTCCCCCTGTGCCTCACTCACCATTTCAGCCTCAACACTTGGGAAAAGATTTGTGTGCCACAGCCGTGCACTGCAAAGTTACACCTGAAAACCCAAGTGTGTGACATGAATGCTCCCTCGTAATGTCAGTTCTGTGCTTTCACAACTGTGCACCACCAGTCTGTAACTGCAGACACTGCAGAGGAGGAGGTCCTCAGTGTGCCAGAGCTGGCCAGAATTAGGCAATGCCTCTGCCCCACCCGCAGCACCCTCGGTGATTTCCTACTGTACTCAGTACAGTCATCGGTATGTGTGGTGCATTAGTGAAGTTAATTACAACAGCACAGAGATTCATTGCAAATTGTTCCTAGTTAAAACTGAAAATTCACTGGAACAAGGAGTGCTAATTATATTCCACTTGTTACTGCTGCGTCTAGTTAATATTCCAACAGCTGCTTTGGCAAGATAATGATGGCTCCAGCAGAAATTACTGAACAAATAGATTTTTAAATCAGTAACAACATATTTACCAGGATTTTTTTTTTCCCTCTTCATACACAAAGTTAAGCCCTGCCAGAGTTGAGCATTCATATTCACTGAAAAGTAGAGATAAAAAAAAAAATCAACATTGCCATTATTGTGTTAATTTGGAACACTTCAAAAAAAAAAAAGAAAGAAAAAAGAAAAAAAAAGCTAAGCAGAAAATATTATTGATAAATGCATGTTTCAAACCTCTTCTAGGGATACAAGGCTTTTTCTGAGGCTCACAACATCCAGTGAAGCTTTTTGGTTGACCATACTCAGCCAATCTCTCTTACTGGTGTTGTGCAGGCACACAGTGTGGCTCAGGAGATGTTTTCCAGTACCTGCTCTAATGCAAGGCTTCTAGGGAACTCAGAGCAAAATTTGTCCTGTGTACAGTACTGCATCCCAGCCTGGAGCCTTCTGCACAAGGAGGATGTGGAGCTGTAAGAGTAGGTCAGGAGGAGGACCATGAAGATGCTCAGAGCACCTCTCCTATGAGAAGGGCTGAGGGAGCTGGGTGTGTTCAACTCAGAGAGGGGAAGTCTGAGGGGAGACCTCACTGTGACCTTCCAGGAGCTTATAAACAGGAGGGAGAGTGATTTTTGATATGGTCTGAGAGTGATAGGATGAGGGCAGATGTCTTTTAGAAAGAAGAGATTCAGATGTGAAGGGAAATTCATGACTCAGAATAATGAGGCCATGGCACTGCTGCCAGAGCTGTGGGTGCCCCATCCCTGCAGATGCCCACAGCCATGGATGGGCCCTGAGCAGCCTGAGCTGTGGGGGCACCCAGCCTACAGCGGGGGTTTGGAACTGGAAGATCTTTAAGGTCCCTTCCAACCCAGCCCAGCTCTGAATGCCTTCAGGGATGAGGAACCCACAGGTTCAGCTGGTGCTGAATGCTTAAAATCAGAGGGGAAACAAACACAGGAGAGTGTCTGGAATTCTTTCTAATGGATAGCACAGCTTCTGGTTTATTATTACTGCTAATACAGTTTGCAGCTGCAAAATAAACTGAAATTTCAATAGCAGCATGTCTCTTCATGCTGCTCCAGGAGTGCACACTGTGTAAATGGATGTGCGCCTCTCTTCCAACCAGGCTGGGGCTCTGGATCACACCATTTTTTGGCTCATATCCCAAATGGGGAAGGGACACTCTAGTACTTAGCTACAGGGGGAGGGTTGGTGGCACCTCTGCCTTTCATGGAAGGGCACACAGCAGTGCAATCCTTCTAGAATTGCTCACATTTTCAATTAGTTGTCTTCAGAGAGAGGATTTTCTTCCCACTCAGTCATAACACCAGGATGTGCTAAATAAATTCGCTCTGAGTTGTTCCCTATCTGGCATAATAATTCATGAATCAAGGTGGGGGGAAAAGAATCTAGTTAGCAGCAAGTGAGCATACAAATTGGGGTGACCAGTAACTGTGGGCTGCGGAGCCAACACTGATATACGTCCTATGGTGTCCTGGGGGAGGGTTCTAATTGCAATATGAGTTTGGTGCAGTAACCTACTGGGAGAAGGGGAGAACGCAATTGCTTATCAGTTTATCATTACAACCTTTTATTAAGGTTTTTTTAATTAAAACGGAGCGACAAATGTACACTCTTATCCCTATAAGCAATCTTATCTAGTGTGACTGCTGCTATATTAGTGAACTAAATCCTCTTGATTACACTGGATGTGATCTCATGAAGTATGACAGTTTCACACGTTAATAACAGGAACCAGCTGAGCAGGCTGATGCACGACCTCTCCTCCAGCACAGGTCTGAGCTGCTCTGTTGAGGTGCACTTGCCCCCATGTCACAGCTGGATTTGGAAGCACAGAGGCCAGGAAGAAGCCCACGTGTGACTGCATGGCACACTGCAGGCTCTGCTCACTCACAGCTTTGCAGCGCAGAGCTGTGCCATTGGTGTTGGATCACCCCAATTGAATGGGGGTTTTTGTTCTCTTAGCCTGTGCATGTAGTGGGGCTGTGCTTTACGGCTTCCACTCACCTCTTTTCTTCACAGCTAATTACTAATTTGGTATTGATTCAATGCTGCTGTTTCAGAGTTCACCTCCTTAGCAGGAGGGGCCCAAGTCAGTAATATTTTAATACAGGCAACTAAAAGAAATAATCTTATTTCTCCAGAAATTCTCTTGTTATTACACTGGTATTCCTTGATGGCTTTAGGAATTTTTGCAGTTCCTTTCTGCTGGTCTGGCTCAGAGGAGCTGTGCAGTTCCTGGGGGCAGCACTGGTGGGCTGGGATAGGTCAGCACTGGGGTTGGTTCTACATGAGGAAAGCAATGCTCCAGGAAATGTTGCAGAGCAATAAAACTAAATCATTCATGCAATACCCAGGGGAACTGGAAACAATGGTGCCCAACAGTTCACCATGGTCTTGGTGGGTAAATTGAGTGTTGGAAATAAATTAATGCTCCAGTTTGTAAATATGTCTCTACTGGTGATTAAAAAAATAAACAAAATCAAATGATAAAGGCTATTAGAAATAAGCAAGCTCAAAGAGATGTTTTTAATGCTCAGCATAGAGTTGTTGCAGAACTGAGGCAGTTTTCTGCCACAACACTTCCTGAGCTTTGACAATAACAGCTCTGCTGTCACCCAAAGGGCCCAGGTCCCCCCGCCAACGTGAGTGATGGTTATGTCCTCACGTAACACACAAGGATCATAAACAGTTAATCTTCACCAAAAGGGAGAGTGAAATATTGTTTGATATCATTTTTAATAAAGAGAATAAATTAGGCTTTAAATATCATAGCACATCTTTAAACGCTGGTTACAGCTCGTGCACGCAGAGCAAATTAGCAACTGAATGAGTGTGTCAGGGGTTATCAGCTGAGTTATTGCCTCCCTGCCCACGTTGCATTGTGCTGCCCTGTGGCCATGGAGCTGCCGTGCTGGCCACCTGCTAGCGATGGCTGCGCTGATAACCATGTGGCTTTGTGTGCTGAATTAAAATGGTGGCTTTTATCTCGGCGTTCATTCCTAATTCCACCAGTGCCATCGCCGGGTTGTTCTCAGCTCTTGACTTATTGATATTCTAGTGTCTGGTGACGTCCCATCTCCCTGTGATGGCAAATTGAACTCTTTGGGTTGGCTTGGCCGTGCCGCGGTTGTTTCTTCATTGCAAACACAGCGTTGTTGGCAAACAAAAAAGGAAGGGGTTAAATGAGCCGTGGAGTGCACGTCCCTTCCCTCTGGCTGTGCATCAGATTGAATGCTAAGAAAGATTGATGGTGGGCTTTAAAATTAATTGCAAGTGCAATTGTTATTATTAACGCACTTGCGTATAGACCTAATAGCACTCTGCAAGTCTGCGGAACAACCGTGCCACGAGAAGGGAAATCAGCTGCAAATGCACTGTTTGGTTCTGTTTATCAAATAATGCCCAAACTTTGTCCTAAAGCTGCCTTCAAGAGCAGTCCTTAGAGCAGTGGATGCCATGAGGCTGATTGTGTTGGGATATGGAAAACCACTATGGGCAGTCCCACAGCAGTGCATTGCTCCATCCCTTCTGCAGGACCCCAGATCCTGGGCGGCCTGCAGCACCACGCCTGCCCTCTGCATAACAGAGCACTTTGCAATGTCCTTCCACACAGGAGAGGCCAAAGGAAACCATGCAAACTAATGGATAACTCTAATATTAAAGCTGTTGGGATATCTTCCCCTTTCTTGCTTAAGTGCTGCCCATAGATGTGCCGGTTTGAATGCAGGGCAGCGGCCACTTGGCATAAGGGCAGGATGCTGTCCCATTCCCACTTGTGCCAGGAGAGACTGCTTCATGCTAGCCTACATATTTCCCCAAATATACATATTTCTCTTTCAAAGCATCCTACATTTTGCTCCACATGCTTAAAAAAGGGACAGAACTCGGGAAGATCAGGAAAAAAACAGAATCAGAACAGTTCTCTTTGTTAAGAATTATTTGATCTTTTTATTTTTGAGGGGGAGGGGGAAATCCTAAACTTTGCATTTCAATGGATTTTTTTATTATTATAAATCCATCTGTGCACATACGCAAAAAAAAAAAAAAAAAAGAGAGAAAGTCTTTTCTGCTCTGTGCAAAGCTCAATTTAAGGCAGCTCTCAGAAATAAAAGGCAGAACAAATGTTATTGTTATTCTCAATATACAGATGTTTATTCTTATCTTCTTCCCCCTTTTCTTTCTTTATTTCTACTACTGTCTTTTGGGTGACATCATAAGTAGGACTTGTCTCCTTATCGCCTCGCAAAGACTTTTGTTTCCTGGGACAGGAGCCTATTATGTCGTCACATGCTGGAACAGGAATAATCTTCCCCTTTGCTTGGAAGTCTTAATAGAAGACAATGAAAGAAACCATATTGTTTTCTGCTGGCACCAAATAAAGGAAGCGAGGGAATCTGAAGGGGGAAAAATTAAACGAGAGAGGCAGCAGCCTGGCATTTTGCTTCCTAAATTAATGTTTGGGGTAAAGAGGGAGAGGGTTTCCACACTTAATAGACAAGGGAAGACATTTTAATTACTGGGTCAGGCACCAGGCTGAATGCATGTCGGGTGGAAGGACCTACAAGGGGCTGTGAAATGCTCCCTGCTCCTGGCCCTGCGCATCCAACCACTGCCCACTGCAGGCTTGCTCTGCCAGAGAGCCCTCGTGTCACTTTGCAGGTCCTGTCCTACAGCACAGCAGCCAGCATGGCTCTGCCCTTTGCTTTTGTTTCAGTGTCCAAGGAAATATCTGAAAAACCTTAGAATATTTTGCCAGCTCCTCTCTCCTGGGTGCAGACACGAACCCCACCTGAATCCAACTGTGTTTTTCCCATGGGACCTCGGCATCCTTTTCCACTCTAAGGATAGGAAGGATTTTGTCTTCCTGTGGGCAAATAGACTAGAATGGAAACAAAAGCATTTCTTTCTCTTTTTTTCATATCTTATCTATATATTGAGAGACAAGTAATATAATCCCCTTACTTACCGTAACACTGCGCAGCAAAGAAGGCAATATAATAATATCACATGGGGAATTCTATGCTCTTCATACCGTGGCTGTCTCTTTGGGTGTTACTGCATCTAATGAGTTATCTCTTTTTAACTCTGATTCTCACAGCAAAGTGTTTGAAAGGAAAGAGAGCACGTACAAAATAAATGTACACCCAACTAATGCTGTGACACAAGAGTGAGCCTTGAATCCCTTTTATGAACTGGAAGCAACGGGAAGAATTTCAGCATGCATGGGGGCCAAATTTTGTAGGATGTGCTTTGTTGCAGCTGGGGGACCTCGCTATGAGCAAGGGGCAGCTGGGTCTTTGAGTGCTGTGCTCAGTTTTGGGCACTCAGTGGGCACGGGAGGGTGTGTTGGGATTGGACTTTGGGATTATAGAGGTCTTTTCCAACCTCACTGATTCTGTGATTCTATGATTCCCTGGTTTTACCAAGCCTGGGGCTTTTAGGATGAGCTGGACACGGATTGCAAAGCTTGGCAGCCACCAGCACAGAGGTGCAGCCCTGCTGCAAAAGGGAACCTGTTCCTGACCCACATCTCTCAATGTGCTTTTGATTTTTTTTCATGCTTGTTTTGTTGTTTTGTTTGTTTAATTGTAAAGAATTGCTAATACCTACAGATTGCACTGAAAATTTCCTCCTAGGCATCCCTATCGATGCCTAGGATTCATCAGGATGCACTGAAATTCATCCCTTTAAGGGAAGTGATCTCAAAGGAACTTTTAAGGTGCTATCTAACAGAGTGCAGCACTCGGATACAGGAGCAGATTAATGCTTTCCATTGAGGTAAACACTTCCATCAAGTTGTGTGCACTCCTGGATCAAATGATGTTTTCCTGCCTAGCTCTTAGGGAAAGCAAAGTCTTTTATCTTAGGTAATCTCTTCTAAATTGGCCTTAGCTCTGCTACACGAATGACAGCAGGTGCAAATCTCATGGCTCACAGCATGTTGTGTGTGTTGGGCAGAGCCTATGCCCTGCAGTAACCCTGCAGGGTTGCAGATTTGGGCACTTGTGATCCAGGTCAGGCTTGCACAAAGTCCAGCCCCAACTTGCACTCATTGTAATCTGATTTTTCCAGAGGGTTTCTGGGCACAATCCTGGTGAAGTGTCACCCTGCAACCTGCACCCTGCACTGCTGAGCGGTAGGTCTGCCTCTGTCGAAACACAGTTACTTGAATGCCTGGTGGACTTTGACTATTAATTTAATTAACTAAAGATTCTATAGGACTCGCTCAGTGTTCCCCCCATTTTTTTCTGGCAGTTCTGTAACTGTGAATCTGCCCCATCCTCTTTTTCATCATAAAATCTGCCCCTCCGGGAATGGTTCCTATAGACAATAAGGTCTTGGGTCAAAAAGCCCTGAAATTGTGTACATTGGCCAGATGGAAAGATAAAAAATAAAATAAAATAAAATAAAATAAAATAAAATAAAAAGACAATTTAGACTCAGCTGATCAAAGATGTTTTACTGGGCATTTGCAGAAAGTATGCTCTTAAGCCTGACCGAGGTTGAGATGTATTTTGCTGTTCTGAAGTGGTTTGGTTGCTGCTTTCTATCAACTACCAACTGTGTCCTTAATTTCACGGAAGTGGAAAAGATGTTGCTAAGATGGGCCTTTGGTCTGTATCATTAAAGCTTTTATAAAAGCAATTAAATTGCATACTATTGTGAGAAAAGGTGTGAAGCAGAAATCACCCTGTAGTGCTATCATGGCATAATGATTAATGAGGGTCTTTTTCTTCCCTCTGCTCTTTAAAGTGGTGCTGACTTTTGAAAGGGTGGGGTTTAGGCTGAGAAAAACACTGGCAAAGGTCCCTACACCCACATTGTGTCAGCACTGTACTCAGATGCTCAGAGCGTTTCAACCAGGCTCCTCCACTGCATTGCTTTTGGTCAGGAGAAAGCTCATGGAGCAGGTTTATGGAGCTGTACAGTTGTTTGAGTTGGAGGAGACATTTAAAGGCCACCTGACCCAACTCCCATGCCATGGATAGGGACATCTACAGCTCGAGGTGCTCGAGGTACCATGATCTGAGCCCAACAAACCAAATCCTCTTCTCTCATAGATTTGATCGAGGAGGCTGTGCCATCTAACCATTCCTTGTGTCAGCTAAAGAGACTCCCCTTAAGCTGATGTCCCACCAGCTGCCTTTTGTGTTCATCTTCCACTTCAGAGCCAGTTTGGGTTGTTGTGAGGGCGAAGCATGGCTTCCAGATGCACCTGCTCTAATGCAAACAGTAAGTGGGGACTGGTATTTGTTTTTAAATTGGATATTGATGGAAATGCAGAGCAGGAAGCACTGTCCAGATCTAGCTCTGGAGCACTGTTCCCACATTCCTATATGTCAGTTCAGTCTCCCTGAAAACAGTGGCATTTTTTGCTCTTGCCTCTTTCCAGAAAGCCAATCTGTGGATAAATTATGCACCACCATCAGGACATCACCCTTGGCTACTGCTTCAGACATTTATCTTCTCCCAGATCAAGTGATGCTACTCACAGACACTCACTTCCCAGATGCCTGTTGCCTGCCCTGCAGGTAACCATGATGGTTTTGCACTCCCTAATCCACTTCGAATCATTTGGATCAGTTTGGGCTGCAGGTAGGAGATGGATGATGCTGGAGCTGCTTAGGGGAGCACTTACACACTCCCAGCTGTTGGCAGAAAGGAAATCTGCAGACTGGTAACATCTTCAGTCAGGCCTGTGGTTTGTAAGGGAAAATCTTTTTGTGCTCCAAATTGCGTTCTCAGCTATTTTGGAAATCTTATTGTATGAGGATGAACCATTGCACCATACAGGTTGTGCTACATGGAGCCCAGTGCTGGCTGCAAATCACTGACTGGCAATAGCCACTATCCCCAAACAGGGACATGTGTCTTTCCAGGAAAGCACCCAGCAGTGAGTACTTCTCAGAATCATTTCACCTCTACTCTCTTTTGATTTTGTTCTTGAAATTAAAGAGATTATCTCAAGGACATTCTCTGAAATGAGAATGGTTGTTTTTGTACAGGGAGTATGGAAAAAACTATCAGGAGAATGATACTGGGGCTTGAAGAGGGGTTAATGACAGTATTTTGCTGTGGATGGTAGTGGACAAGAAAAGTTCTTCATGAGAGAGCAAGGACATGAAATATCTAACTATTGGTGAAAATGTGGAAGAAAACAAAGAGCTTAAAGAGGAAAATCTTTCTCGAGAGATGATATGTGGGCCTGTGGAGGAAGGCTGGCCTCCAGGAGTAAATTTACAGGGCACTGATGGGAATTATCAAAATCTCTCTCCCCAGCACCTCTTCTTCCCTTACCCTTGATATCCTTTTATTATTAAAATGCATATTTCCGTCCTCCATTTCATGCATGGGAACAGTGTCAACCGGTCCCATTGGCCTTTGGATCCCCAAATGCTGAAAGTTGGAGCTATTAGCAGAGGACACCAGAGTCCTTTCTTTGCCCAGATCACACCATTAGTTCATCCCAGACATGTGGTCCCTGAGCAACTGCTCTTCCGTGGATCTGCTTGGGATCTTGCGTAGTTCCTGGCCCTGGAAAAGGTACAAACCCAACTTAAATGCAGAGCAGTGTGGGACAGTGGGCTTAATGGGACTGCAAGGAGGCCATGAGAGTTGTGGATGTTTTTCCCAAATGTCAGGTTGGAGCAAAAGAAGGGACAGGGCAAGTCTCTGAAAAAGGAAATATGGAAAATGTGAGACCAAGTACACCTTGGCAAGAGCTGGGAGGAAGGCAGGGATGGGGAAATGCCCCGGCTCCTCTCCCACTGATTCCATGGCAGAACCCCACCTCTCTTCTCCAGGAGCAGAGAGGGGAAGTAGGAAAGGAAGGGTAATTTCAGGGTAGTTAAAGTGCCCCAATGTGGTCGCGAGGGTTTGTCAGAGGTGGGAGGAAGGCAGGGATGGGGAAATGCCCCGGGTCTGCTCAGAAGTACAGCAGAAAACTCATTTCCAGCTGCTTTCCTTCCAGCAGGTAAAATATGGGGAACCTCCTATTTCCAGCACATGTTTTTGAATTGCCTTTTGAGTAAATTGTGGATTTCCATTCCCATTATTCTACTGGTAACTATCGCTCATAACACTAATATACAAAATAAATTAATTAAGAAAAAACTTGTAATGATTTTTTTTTCCTGCTTAAGTTTTCAATTACATCAGCTATCTCATACTCATTAGAAAGACATGAGCCCATATTCATTAAATGCAAAACTAACTTTCCAACAGCAAAAAGGCTTGGGTGAAGAGGGTAATGATTTAATTTTCTTCATTTCAGAGAATTACATCTCTTATCCTGGGGCAATATGTCTGTAAATGCAGACAAAGTGCTGTTTCAGACTCAGTTTAAATTACTAATTTGGTGGAGCTACTTGGTAGGAAAGCTGAGCAAGGCCCAGGCCACCATTTTGTCTTTTACACTCAACCAATGTAAATTAAACACTACCAATATTGAGGACCCCAGACAATCTTCAAAAGTGACCATCTTCAGAATATCCATTATTCTGTATTAATCCCTACAAATATGAATCCCTATTTGTGCAGGCGCTTCTCTAGCTGCAATTTCACACACAGAGATCTCTGGGACAGCACTTATAACTTTGGGCATTTCTTCTGAAGATTTCTTTTGGGCAATCTTCTGAAGGTCTGCAAAGTCATGTTATTTTCTGCTTGTAAACAATGGAAATGAGAAGTTTGCAGCTGGCTTTTGTCACAGAATTTTGACTGTGACAAAAACAAAAGCGCCAGTCTGGATCTCCAGTAAGTACCTTGTGTTGGTGTTTTCATAAACACAGACTGTGTGGAGAGATGCACTCACATTTTGTGTGCCACATTGGCTGTGGAACTGGGCTTCAATGAAACAGAAACATCAAAATATAACAACAAATGTCAGAAGTGAATATTTCTACCTCTACAAAAAGATTGGATTTGGAAGTAAAAATCATTAGCTACATATTTGGGTTTTACCTGGCGTTTGTAAGGAAATGTGTGCTCCTTCTTTCCCACGTCTCATTTTGAGCCACCGAAAACAGAGTAAAGAAGCAGAGGTTGCCTCAATGCGTCACTTTGCAGGGACTTTTGGTGCTGCTCATTAAGAGGGAAGAGAGGTCATACAGTGCACTAAGGAGAAATGTCAACAAAGCCTACTCGTTTTGCCTTTGGTAGATTTTGCCCCAAGTCTTGGGCATGAATTTTCTGAATAGTTGATGTAGTCTACCTAGACTTCAGCAAAGCCTTTGACATGGTCTCTCACAGTATCCTTCTGCAGAAACTGGCTGCCCGTGGCTTGGACAGATTTACCCTCTGTTGGATAAGGAACTGGCTGGAGGGCTGTGCTCAACGGGTGGTGGTCAATGGAGTGAAGTCCAGCTGGAGACCTGCTACAAGTGGTGTCCCCCAGGGGTCGGTACTGGGGCCCATCCTGTTTAATATCTTCATTGATGACTTAGACGAAGAGATTGAGTGCACCCTGAGTAAGTTTGCAGATGACACCAAGTTGGGAGGCGGTGTTGATCTGCCTGAGGGCAGGGAGGCCCTGCAGAGGGATCTGGATAAGCTGGACTGCTGGGCTGAGATGAATGGGATGAGGTTTAACAAGGCCAAGTGTCGGGTTCTGCACTTTGGCCACAACAACCCCATGCAGCGTTACAGGCTTGGGGATGAGTGGTTGGATGATTGTGAAGAGGAAAGGGACCTGGGGGTGTTGGTTGATGCTCGGCTGAACATGAGCCCACAGTGTGCCCAGGTGGCCAAGAGGGCCAACGGCATCCTGGCCTGCATTAGAAATGGTGTGGCCAGCAGGAGCAGGGAGGTGAGCATCCCCTGTACTCAGCACTGGTGAGGCCACACCTCAAGTGCTGTGTTCAGTTTTGGGCCCCTCACTACAAGAAAGACATTGAGGCCCTGGAACGTGTCCAGAGAAGGGCAATGAAATGGTGAGGGGTCTGGAGCACAAGTCTTATGAGGAGCGGCTGAGGGAGCTGGGATTGTTCAGTGTGGAGAAGAGGAGGCTCAGGGGAGACCTCACTGCACTGTACAACTTCCTGAAGGGAGGCTGTGGTGCAAAAGGGTCTGGCCTCTTCTCCCAGGCAAATAGCAGGACCCGAGGAAACGGCCAGAAATTATACCAGAGGAGGTTTAGGTTGGATATTAGGAGAAACTTTTTCTCTCAGAGGGTGGTCAGGCACTGCAATGGCTGCCCAGGGAGGTGGTGGAGTCACTGTACCTGGTAGTGTTCAAGAGGTGCCTGGATGAGGAGCTACGAGAGATGGTTTAATAGCTTGTGGTACTAATAGGAATGGGAGAGTGGTTGGACTGGATGATCTTGCAGGTCGTTTCCAACCTTCTGATTCTGTGATTCTGTGATTCTATAGACCTGAAGGGAGAAATGATGTTAAAACAAAAGCCAGAAGTGAAAATCCAGATATACACATCTCTGGTACAACCAGTGTGCTAGGAAACTAATCGATTGACTAATAAATCCTTACTCCAGGATTTAGTTTGGTAGGCAATAACATCTAGTTGAATTATCTAGAAAACTCAGAATTTCACCATTCTTACTGGTTTTAAGTATGTTTTCATGTATCTCTTCAAAAAAATGTTAATGGGTTCATGAGGTGTTTTTTTATTTTTTTCAGAATGCTGATTTTTGTAGTCTGAACAAATCAGGAGTTGAAATGAAAAGTTTTAACAGAAATGTCACCATCATTTCAGCAAGGTGACCAACATTTAGAACTCGTGCTATAAAGCCATCTGCGTCCAAACCTGAGCCTACGTGAGGATCAGCTCCAGCTCCCAAACAGCTGCACGTGAGGCTCTGTGTGAGCTCTGGCTGCGATGTCACCACCCCGCGGGACCGAGGCAGGGAGCTGTGGGGACATCAGATCATTTGCACTTTTCCTTCTGTAACCGATAAATGCCCTCACAGCGCTAAGCCCAGCGCGGGGCCGGATAATCCAGGCAGCCGGGGCAGGATTTGCCTCAGTTTGCAGAAACCTTTGCAAACAATAGAATTAAAACCTTGTCCACATCCCAAGTGTGTGACCTGGGTTTCATCCGCTGAATGCCATTAAAGTGGCAATGTGAGGGTGAAGCAAAGCTCTGCTGTGCAACTCGGCTCTAGGCAGCCCTTGAGCAGTAATGCTTGGACAGATCCACCCAAGCAAAGTTTTGAGGCTAGCTCATGAGGGTCAGCAAGACGACCTGAAGAAGAGTCTGCAGAGGGGCCCGCAGGCAGCAGAAGGGGCTGTGGGAGGGCATCCTGGGCTGGAACTCCTTTAGAATTCATTTTGTGTGATCCAGGGCGGTGGCAGTCAGTGGTCCTTTACTGTAGCCTGAAGTACGGAGTGGATTTTGGCACACTTTGGCAATTTGTCCTTGTTAGGAGTGTATCCTTGTATCTGCAGCACCGTGTTTCTCCCTGAGCCGTGTGCTGGCTGTAAACAGCAGCGGTGAACAAGCAGCAGCAGTGCATGTTTGCTACATTTTGAAATTGAGATTGAAGTTTTGTTGTGCTTCTTTGAAGTTACTACTGTGCCATAGAGTAGGGCAGCACTTGCAGGGAAGTCCAGAGTCTGAATCATGCTCTTTCATTCCAGGTGTCTCCATTCCCTTCAGCAGAATGATTCCTAAGCCAACTTTTCAGCAACACCTGAGGTATTTCAGGATATAGATTGTGAGTCCTGACTCTTGCAATTGATACCAATGGGAAAGCCACCACCAGAGGCCAGAAGCCCAAACGGGATCCCTAGGTGCCAGCCTTGCTCTTGGGCTTCTCTTACCCATAGCAACAAAACCCAAATTCATACCAAACAGCAGCACAAGAGCCATGCAGACACATTGTTCTGAACCCTTGGGTAGTTCTACAGAAGCTCCTTTCTTTTCAGGCTCCACCAAAGCCACTGCACTCCTCCTGGTTTTAAGCGCTGTGATTTTTTTCTGCTCTCAAAATAATTAGCACATCATCAGCTGTAAATGAGCCTCATCTTGAGTGAAAGAATGGAGTTATGTGGTGTTTTTTTTTTTTTAAATAGCACAACAATATATGCTAGAGCAAAAAAAAAAAAAAAAAAAGGCGTAAATTATTTACACTATTTACATCATCCCGCTGAACGGAATCTTCAAAAACATGCTTTTAAAAAATGGCATTATTAATGGAGAGGGGTTTGAAGAGTGTTTTTTGAAGTTTCCTGCAAGCTGCTTCAGTACTGAAAATGACCTCAAAACACACTCTGGAGTCATTCTCTCTTTTTGCTGAGCGTGGGGTTGGGAGCAGTGCTGGCACCTCCCAACAGTCCCCAGTAAGCATGGGGCTGGGGCACTCATACCATGGCAATGGGGGATTGGCCATCTGGCAGTCAACATGTGGCCCAGCCTCAGCCTGGGACTGACTCCCAAAAGGACCCCTGTGAGCTCCCCACACGGGAGGGATGATGCTCTATGTGTGACCCACACAAGCCTGGCACTACAGGGTGACAATCCCATGGGTTGGGGATTGTGCTTCACCTACAGCTTCAACCCCTCTGCGGGGGCTGCAGCATGAGGTGCTTTGGGCAAAACCTTCCTTGCAAACCCTAAAGCTGGGCTGCAGAGTGGGGCTGTGTGTCCCTGGGTGCTCTCCCCTCTAAGGGCCGAGCACTGCGGCACTGCCTGACCCTTTGTCTCGGCGGTGTCTCTGTTGGTGACAGATGGTGATGCTGTCCTGGTGAATTTGTTACCTTCTTGATGACATGCAATATGTCTGCATCCTGACAGTGAGAGGAGAGACTCCAGCTGTCCCTCCAGTAATTGACAGCAAGGAGCTGTTTTCACTTTTGACAGAGCTAAGAAGCATTAGCATCATATTGGCGGTGAGGAGGGGTTTTATTATTATGTTTATCATCTGAGGAAGGGCATTGTGATGTGGGACTTGGAGGGGTTTTTACAACTTCTGCCCCCACCTGGTCCTCCCATTGCAAATTGCTGAAAAGGAAAACACAGCCCAAGCCTCAGCCCAGATCCTCTCCCACCGATCCCATGGCAGAACCCCATCTCACTTCTCCAGGAGCAGAGAGGGGAAGTAGGAAAGGAAGGGTAATTTCAGGGTAATTGAAGTGCCCCGATGTGGTCGCCAGGGTTTGTCAGACAGAGATGCTGTCCCAATCCTTGTGTCCCCAGCTCACTGCTCGCATTCAGTTTGGATCAGATCCACCTGCAGTTTGAAAGATAGAAGGAAAATATCGTGGTTTCCCTCAGCTTAGGCTCTATGGGATGATTGATGTCCCGTGTGTTTCCCTCCTGCTCCTCCTCCTGCACATGCACCCCTCACCAGCAATAAAGTGCTCTGTACCCATACCCTCCTGCACTCCGCAGCAATGCTCACTCTATAATAAGTCCTTAATAAGATTGGGGGAGCAAAATCAACTCCGAGCCCATAAGTCACAAAGACATCCACACAACAACTATTCCTCCCTCAATTAGATTCGAGCTGACCTAAAACAAAGGTTGGGTCTCATTGCAGATCTGACAATAGCAAAGCTGCCAAGACAGCAGCCACTTCCCAGGGAGCAGAGCGTTTCCCATTATCCTACAAGCTGCAGTTCCTACTAGGAAACCACACACAGCTGGAATGATATCAGAGGAAATCATTGCCATGGTATTCACTGAGTTTTTTACGTGGTATTGTTCTCCCTGTGCCAACCATCCGTGCATGTAAGGGCTGCCCATGCTCTTGGGGCATCTCATGTTTGCACAGTCGCTGTAGGGATGCTGATCCCATCCCGTAGGAAACATTTGAATTCCACTGTTTTCACTGTATATGAGGTTTCTGGAACTTCCCATGAATTCTTTTAAGTCCCCAAAGAGAACTTCTGTGGATTTCAAAAGAAAAATAATGTGAACCAATGTAATATATGTGTTCTGCTTGTTGTGCAGGAAATCTTTCAAAGTAGATTCAATTGTAATTCTTTGCTTTAAAGAAACCTTTTCAACTCTCTCATCCACAACCATCTGCTCTGAGAAAACAAATCTGCACATTTTAAAATGCAAAAAGTATTATTCAATTCTGATTTATGATCAATCCGTGCATTTTAACAGCAGCTGCTACACCACTTGGCCAACATCTTCAACCCAGCATTGATTGCTCGGTCTCATTGAAAAACTTTGGTGAAAGGTCCTCTTCCCAAGTAGCTTTAAATATGCAGGGACAGCACTCTGTGGTGGGGCTGTTTGTGCTGACTGCATTCTGAATGGATCGATCCAAAGGCACAGTGCTGACCTCGGGGCTCTGCTGGCTCACACGCAGCAGCAGAGCCCTCAGGTTGCATTTGGAGTGGGTACATCTGGAGGAGGGTGCATCTGGGAGAAAATACATTTCACTTTCTGGAGCCTTTCATTCAATGGTTCCTGAGATCCAAAGCTTTATGCAAAAGGAATGCATATGTCTGTATCTGCGTGTACTGCTGTGTTTGCATGCAGGCATCTGCAGAGTTGATGCAGGGGACATGAGTGGACCCCCAGAGCTGCAGAGCCCTTGGAAACCCTCTGTCTCACCTGCTCCATACCCCTGCAAGCCAGCATTGAATTATCCCTATTCTTTCCAGTACCATGACAGGTACTGTGTGTCCCCAGTCACTGTTCTAATAGTGAGGAAGGGGGCACAGAACCACAACCAGGGGGAATCTGCTGCGTAACCAGGATTTGTCAGAAACGGGTGTAATTTCTGCTCTTTGCTGTGATTTATTGAAGGAACAAAGGTTAATAACAATGCCACTCCATCAGTTTATTCTATTCATTTTCATGTCATTACCACGCATCAGGCGCCACACACTGCAGCTGGGGATGGGGATGGGGCTCTGCCCCTGCCCACCCCTGGGGACCTGGGGCTGGGTACAGCCCTGGGGTGCTCATTGTGAGCCATGCAGCAGCACCTCACTGCATGAAGGTCAGAGGCTTCTGGTTTTAGATGGTGAAGGAGGTGGCACGAGCAGAAGATGGGACCGACGCAGCAGTGATGCTTTGATGAAGGTGCATAGAATCATTAAGGTTGGAAAAGAGCTCTAAGATCACCAAGTCCAAACCCAACCCATCCCACCACGCTCACTGACCATGGCCCTTGGTGCTACATCTCCATGGTTCTCTAGGTTTACTCTATAATACAGCAAAAGTAAAAAAAAAGAAAAAGAAAAAATGGAAAAGCCTGAAAAGCCCTTAACTGAAACCTGCCTGTGGCTGGGGGCTGGAACTAGATGATCTTTGAGTTCCTTTCCAATCCAAGACATTGTATGATTCAAAAATGAAAGAAATTTCAAATTAATAAGGCTCTTTGCCCACAGATGAAGCTGCCACCCAAACCCTTTCCCCACCCCACCCCCCACCCACAGCAGATTCACACACACATGCATGGATTTAAAGCAGCAATCCTTGCAACCTTTCATTGTTTGCCGTCGTTATTTATCCAAAATAACTGTGAACATTTGTTTTAGGCGAGCAGAAAGAATTCATCAGGGATGGGAAAAAGAGATGGTAGTGTGGTTCCTACATCTTAGGGGCTGAGCATCAATCTCAGATGCTGCGCAGCAATGACATCTCCCAGCAAACTCAGCCATTCCCAGCAATCTGTGCCAGAAACACAGAGAGAGGGTTAAAGAAAATGCAGCATCTTGCCCAGCTCATCCCTCCCTTCCACTTGCTCCGGTGCTGGCAGCCACACTGTTCTCCCATCCAAGTGGGCAGCAGCGGCTGCACACAGACATGTCAGGAGGTGTTGATGCTGCATACGGTGGCGGCTGCTCTGCCCACCCCGGAGACTTCAGTGCCTCGCACCTCCGCTCCACTGCGGGGATTTGGCTGTCTTTCAGCTTGGAATTTTTAGAAGGACTTTGAAATGTTTCCAGCTTGCTGGTTCACTCAGGGAGGTACCTGGGCTGCTTTGTGTTTGGAAAGCCGTTGATAAATCAGCAGTGATAAGTATGGAAAACTGTGCTTTTCTTCATCATCCTGACCTGTCTCAGCTTGTACTCCAAGGCAAGAGGTGGATGGCAAAGGACAGCGGTGCCTCAGAGCTTTGGGTTGGCTCCTGATCAGGGTTAGGGGAGAGAACAGAGTTATCTGGGAAACAGCAGAGACAGAGGCTAGTGTGCTGATGGAGGACCCAGCTGCTGGAAAGCTTCCTGTAATGTTGTTTGGTACAGAAAGAACTTTTGGTGCAGGTGAAGGTTTCTTCAGATATTTTTGGATTACCTTGAGAGTCCTTGAGCATTTTCCTGCTGCTTTGTAGCCCTCTGATGGGCCATCATGGTTTGTGCTCACTGATGGCTCACAGATGTGGCAGCTGTCTCCAAATGGGTGCAGAAGCCAATGAGCACTGCCTTGGGACTGAGAGCCACGGGCAGGCGGATGGAGCCCAATTAATAGATCTGCATTTGTCAAAGAATCACAGAATGGTTGGGTTGGAAGGGCCTCACAGCCCCTTTATCTCTACTGCTGCCATGGGCTGGGTGCCCTCCAGCAGATCAGGATGCCCAGGACCTCATCTATGGCCTTGGGCACCTCCAGGGATGGGGCACATGTAGGTCTGGGCAGCAGCGCCTCACTGCCTTCTGAGTAAAAAATCTCCTCCTCACACCTGACCTAAATCTCCTCTATTTCAGTTAAAACCATTCCTCCTTGTTCTATTACTATCTTGATCTACAAGTCTTTGCTTCTTTGGAGTAGTGGCAGTACTTCATGACTAGATGCAAAATTGTCTGGAGAAACAAGATCTTAACTTTTCTGGTTAAGAAAGACATCTTGCAGTGGGTTCTAGAGGTTCTTATACCAGGTGAGCAGCAGCCACCCAGGTCACCAAGCTCGAGGTCACTGCACTGAGAGGGAAGAGCTGCTGGCAAAGCTCTGCCTCACCCCCAGCCCACTGCAAGGCTCTGAGCTCAAGCCATAGGGGTTCCAGTACACACAAAACACCGGTAGGGCTGTGGGGACCCTCTGCAGAGCCACAGACCTACTGGGTGATTGGGGCCACCCATAGAGAAGGAGGATAACCCATTCTGGCTGCCCTGTCCTCCAAGGCAGGTGAGAAATGCTTTCCTCCAGTCTCATTCTTTTCATACAGGCTAAAAAGGCCTGGTTTCATTTCCAGAGAATTTTAGTAGTACACAGGTGGTGGCAGTGGGGATGTTTTTGAGGAAATATCCTTGAAAAGTAATACATCTAGGTGAAGAAGCACCAACTAGAGGTGCAGACCTCACACCATCAACATCTTTCCCCCCCCTCCCCCCATATATCTTAACCATATGCCCCTAGTGAGGCACTCATTAGCATTCATTATGCATTCATAAGAAACAAATGGGCAGGGGAGTGGGAGGGATTGCATTTGTCTCAGCTGCTCTTTTGCACATAGCCCAGAGGGAGGGTCTCTGCCAGCTCCAGGTCTCGCTCCACTGCATGTGTGCCTTGCACTCGCCTTGCACATTGATGCCTGATTTACAGGCTCTCAGCTGATGACCCCCTCTGCTCACACGTGCTTCCCTTCGCTTCATTTAACTCTACAACATAAGCTGATTATGGAAGGGAGTGGATGAAGCACAAATCTGGTTTCTTTTTATTTCTTGCTTGCTTTCTTGCTTGCTTTTCCCTTTTTCTCTGTTTTCCCCCATGGAGTAACATCTCACTTCCCTTCCTGCTTCACTTCCCATCAGTTCCTTATGCAGCAGAAACCATGGCAGGCAGCTGCTGGCCCCATAGGGACCTCAGATCCCTGAAAGGAGGGAGGGGAGGCAGATCCTGGTGCCTTTAAACATCAGAAAGAGGGGCTTGCTACCGCTGAGGCACTGAGAGCAGTTCAGCTCAATCTAAGCTGTAATTAATATCTGGATGAGAGTGTCAGTCCAAATGAAGTCAAATAGAGTGGTTTTAACACATTGCCATAGGCAATGGTGCACGGTGCATTGTACATGGTGCCCAGTGCATGGTGCCAGAAAGCCTCTGGCCCAGCTCCTGGCTCTCAGCAGCATAGGAAAGCCCTTGCTTCAGAGGCACAAGTACTACAGCAATTGTGGGTTATTTTTTCTTTTACCTCTTCTTCTCACTTGGAAATGGCAAAGAGTAATTCTTCTGTTCACCGCTGCCCTAAGCATGCCGTTAACATGCCTTGGCCATCAGTGGCCATGAAGAAGGTGAGCCAAGCATGCCAGGGGGGTGTGCAATGAGCTCGTGCTCCTTTGATGATGGGCATTTTCAAAGCAAGGAGCTGCTGGGAGAGCTCCAGAAGCTCAGACAGTACAGAGTGGCAACTCTAAGCAAAAGAAACCCAGAGGATACCCTGGGAGCTGCTTCATCCAGCTGCTCTTTTCTTGCAGTCACTTGTTTGCATATAAATTTTTATTATTTTTACTATCATTTTTTTGCATAAAGCAAACCTCATCCTTGCAGTGCAAAGGGTGGGGAGCTGCTCCCATCCCTGAGTCAGCCCCAGCCACCCAGCTGCCCCCAGCCCCAGGCAGGCAGTGAGCATCCCTGTGCTGCACAAACAGCAGTTCTGAGCTGCACGGCCCCTCGTTAGCAGCAAACATCAAGGACTCCATGCAGCAAAATTAACTATTTTTTGTGGGATGTTTAACAAAAGAAGAGATACTAATGAGGTTAGTTAAAGGGTGGCCCTCTTTCATTAGCTCTGCTGGGCTAAGTCTGCCAGTGAGGAACTATCAAGAAGATTGCTTTTTTTAATTACTCTGTTAATTGATATAAAACAAAAAGGACGCAGATTAGTTGCATGCAATTAGCAAATTAATTCTTGGCAATTACAGACTTAATAATGGAGTACTTTTGCTGCTGTGTGTTGGATTTCGTGGCCTATATTCATTGCCTGTATGAGCTGAATAATTTATTTTTTATTTATTTTTGGAAAGGAACGAAAGTTAAATAGAGGCGTGTATGTTTCTTTGGGACTCTCTTTGTGGCACAATGAGGAAGGGAAAGGGCATTTTGCACCTTGGGTGGTGCCTCATAGCTTCTGTGCTGTCTTAGTGCCAAAGCCCGAGCGCTGCCAGCCCCATGCCCTCCTGCCTGGCTCTCAAGACTGCTCTGAGATGTGATGCTGACACAAGATTCACCTTCTTTCTGAATGGGGCCAATGGGCAGGGACACTGGAAATCAGGTCCTTTGGTTATAACCTCAATGTAGGGCTCCTCCCAGCTTGCAGCTCCCTGGAGGAGCAAGTAGGCTGAGAAACACCCCAGTTCTCCTTGAGCAGTCAGGTTTGGAGAGGTCACCATTCAGCATAATAGTGATACATTTCCTCTGCAGTCCATGGCAGTGGGTGATGCTCTGTTGTGCTTGGGGCAGGCAGGATGGAGAGGACGAGGTGTGCTCCCCCAGCACCAACACTGAGCGTAACTGCAAAATGGGTAAATTTCAGATTATTGAGCACTCAGACTGAATGTCTCCAGAATAACTGCTCTGCAAATCTGCCGTTGGGTTGCAGTATTTTGGGAGAGGAAATGCAAGAGGTTGTGGATGCCACATCCCTGGAGGTGCTTGAGGCCAGGTTGGATGGGGCTCTAGGAAACCTGAACAAGTGTCTGAGTGGTTGACAGCACCGCCCACAGCAGGGATTGGAACTGGGTGATCTTTAAGGTCCCTCCCAACACAAGCCATTCTCTGATTCTGTGATTCTAAGAAATTCTCCCTCTGAGAACTCATAAACAGTTTTCTTACAATTTCAAAGCCTTGCTCCCAGCCTCCATCTTCTGAACGTGCTGTTTAGCAGGGAATTGCTGATTCACTCAAACATCAAGCACCGGCACAGTGAGCATCAGCGCAGAGCATGGATGAGGTTAATGTGACCGAGCAGAATGGCTTTGGAAGCATTGGTTCCTTTGTGTTTCTAAACCAATGTAAAAATTAGAAAGCAAAAGCTTGGAGAGCTGTGAGCTGAAGACAGGGAAGGCCACTCTCTGCATGGGGCTGCAGTCCTGCGATGCTGCTTCTTTCTTCCTCTCGCTTCAGTGCATGGCAAAGCCCAGGCAATGTCTGCAATGCATTCCTTCCCATGTGTGCAAGCTTTTCAAGGGGAGTTGTTCCATCTAACTGTCCTCCTTTCATTCACTATTGCTATCCTGCAAAAACACATGCCTTACTTTAAATTCTTTCTTTTTTTTTTTCCTCAAATGAGACATCTTGTTTACTTTTCCCCCTGTCTTTTCTCCCCCCTTCCTGTGGCTGCTTCTCCTGCTGGTGCTGCATTGCTGGGTGCCAAAGAAACGTTTTTCTTTCACTTTTATTGTTATTTATTGATTTTTTTTCCCCTTTGTGGGCTCAGAACCTTTTGCTTCTTCCAAACAGGGCACTACACGCTAGCAACCATCCCATATACAATTTACACTTAAATTAAAATATTGAGGTCATGCTCATGTCAAACACCTATAACAGGAGTAAACCCAAACCACAAAGCAGAGCCAGCAGAGCAATCAGTATGACCAGTGCTTATATTCCTACTGTCGAGGACACTGTCTCCATGCTGCAGCAGTGCTGAGGCCTGTTGCTGCCCAGTAAAGTTTAGAGCAAAACTCTGCCATGTGTAATTTTTGACTTTTTAAGCTCCAGGGCTTGGACTCCTCTGCACTGACATACTAACCATTATTTTTATATGCTGCTCTTTTCAGCAATGTTGCTGTTGGTTTTTTGTTTGTTTGTTTACACCAACTGTAGCAAGACTAGAACGTAAAAAAAATAAGGCAATGTTCAAAATATCATCATCTTTTGGCAGACATTTTTTCACACACGCAGACCTTCAGGGGAAAGGATAGCATTTACCGATTCAGGATAGATATTAGTCTTCACAAGCAGAGGTTCAAGAAGCTGTGTCAACTCCTCCAGGTTTTTCTTGCAGTTACGACCATATTTCAGCAACAAATGCACTATCCAGACAAAATAAAATCACAGAACCACTTCAGTTGGAAGAGACCTTTAAAGCCCATCTGGGCCAACCCCCTGCAATGAGCAGGGACACCCACAGCTCCATCAGTTCTCAGAGTCCCTCCAGCCTGGCCTTCAGTGATGGGACACCACCACCTCTCTGGGCAACCTGTGCCAGTGCTTTACCACCATGACTGAAGAAAACTTTTTCCTTATATTCATTCTAAATCTCCTGTCTTTGAATTCGGAACCATTTCCCCTTGTTCTATCACACAAATGCTGCAAAAGTGTCTCCCCTTCTTTCTTACAGCCCCCCTTTTGATAGTGAAAAGTATCCATAGAAAAGGTCCTCAAATGTAGACCCCAAAGGGGCTCTTTCCAAACTCCAACATGGACTCGGATTCCACTGAAAGCTGCACAGCTCAGATATATTTTCTGATTTTTGGGTGGTCCCTTGTGGAGCCAAGAGTTGGACACGATAATCCTCATGGGTCCTTTCCAGCTAGGGATATTCTATGACTGTATGATTCAAGCTGTGCTGTTTGCTTTCTCACAGTCAATAGGCAACTGTACATGCCAACACAACATCAGATCTTGCCCGTGGCGCTGGGCAGCCTTTTTAGTTAATGTGTTGGTACTGAGAAAGAAACTTCCCCAAGTTGTGCAAATCACTGCTGGTCAGACCGAAATCTCACTGTAGCATGAAATGCGAAGTGGCAACTTGGGTACAGCTAATGGAGCTGTCGTGGGCCTGGAAGTAACTCTCAGGGCACCTCCAAGGGACACGTTCCTTTGCATTCACTCCCTGGTTTCTTGGGTCATTTCTCTGTGCTTGTCTCGTGGTGCCCATTTGGGCTCACCAGCACAGAGACCTGCGGGCATGGAGGAAGCTGGGACAATGCCTCACTTCAGGTGGGCATAATGCTGAGCTCATTACAGCCTCAAATACACTGCAGACAAAAGCAGATCTGCAGGGAGCTATCTGCAGAGGGAGAGGTCAGCTCAGGCCATGCACAAGCAGTGTGTGGGGCACAGGCAGGCTCCATCAGTCCAGCAGCAGTGAGGTTGGGTTTGGTGTGCCAGGAGCTCTTTGGAACCAAGAAAGCCTGTGTGTGGAAATGGAGCATCATCATGTTTTCAGGGTAATGAGCTGGACACCCATCCCTGTGGATAATTAAAACTGTGAGAGCCTTATTTCAGCAGCACTCAACCTAAATCTTAGCTACTGCATTGCAAATACTTTTTGTGTTTATAAGAACCAGGATGAGATGAAGTAGAGCGTTCTCCCATTGTGTTCTGAGCTTTCCCCCAACTGAGCAAGTGTGGCACTTCCAGTAGTGACAATACCAACCACTCTGCTGTTCCTTAGGGATAGCCTCCAAGCATAGGGATGTTGCTTTGGGTTTTCAGCCTGGTATGGGATGTGCAGATGCTTTTCCAACAGTTATCAAAGCAACAGGAGAAAAGCAGGTAGCTTGTCTCCTCTGAGCCTGAGAAATGGGTTGGGGTGTGGTTTAAGTCCATTTTCTGACTGCATCTGTGCTGCTTGTTCTCTCCATCTGAGCTGCATTAATGCAGGGCTTGAGGTTCCCCTTCCCATATTTCTAAATGGATGGAGAAATCTCCCAAAGCACAAGTGAGGGGAAGATATGTAAGAAAAACCTCAATTCAGTATTCTAATAAGAATTAGGCATCCAGATCTCTCAGACAGTTTTGCAAATAGCAGTTGTAAAGCACAAAGGGATCTTCTCCTTAGCTCAGGGGCACAACGCTGTGGATCAGGCACAGAACAGCCCCAGCCTTCCCCCATCTCAGTAAATTATGATTTTCTTCCTCTAAGGCTCTTCATTTTGTTTACAGCATAAAATAGGGAGTTGTGGAAAAAATCCTGGTCCTTGAGAAAGCTGCAGTATTGGCAGGGAGGCAGATGCTGTGTGAACTAATAGGGGGAGAGAAAGAGACCTTTCCTGCAAACCTCCCTTCTTTTTTTTCCCCTTTTTTTCCTAAAAAAAAAAGGTATGTTCACAACCCGTGCACGTGCAAACCGTGCAGACTCTTCATCTGTACCCGCGGGGGGTTCAAATTGAACTCCAAATCATGCAACTGCGATCCATGCAGATTAGAAGTGGACTTAGATTGCAATTAAGTCAAGGGAAGTCAAGAGCTTAGATAACGATTATAGTTTTTCCTTATTTGTAGGAACCAATTGGTGAGAAAAGAAAATACTCTGTATCTGTGCATAAGCACTAATAAATCATCATTAAACAGTTCCATCCCCACTGTACAAACGGAGATATTATGACATGTTTGTAATTAGCAACACAATTCATAGTAGCTGCGCTATGGTGGCTTGGTGCTGTTTCACAATCGAATGCAGTTTGGGATTTTGCAGCCAACCATTTTTAATCACTGGAGCACTTCATTTTTAGTAAATCCAGCCCTAATTTTTGTTATCCCCTGCTGGGCTTTACTTGAAAAAAGTTTAATTTCATTGAGATCCCCTTTAAATCATCCCTGCTTAATGCCTTCCAGCCTTCTGCAGTCTGTCTGCCCATTCCATACGAAGCACACAAGCAAGCAGTAATCAGCAGCCATACCCAAGCCTTGCATTAAATGTCAGCTTTGTGCCTCGAGATTTTTCATGTGCTTTTGAAAAACGTGTAGCAGGATGCAGTCCACATAAGAAGAGAGAGATAGCAGAAAGACAGTGTGCATTATTGGAGAGAAGTAAGTAAATGATAAGAGATGATTTAGAGATCCTGAATGTAAAATGCATGATCTGAACATTCAGAAATGGACTGCTCCCAGACTATTAGGAGTTGGAGGTCACGCCACATGTCATTGCAAAGGTAATTTTCTCTAGATTTTGAAATAGGATCTCAGGTTTGACCTATGCCCTCTGTGTCAAGAACATCTGGGCATCCTTAATACGTCTGTTCCTTTCTCTTTTTTCCTGTTTCTTTTTTTTTCCCCCAGTGCTAGAGGACAGAATCTGGTTTTGAAGAAAGAAAAAAAAAAAAAGAACAATTGAATTTCAGCATTAGCACTGCCACAGACTTCTCTGTGACTCTGGATGAGCCATTTCATGCCTTTTAGTCCCCCCTTGTCAGGTAGATGGGCTTGGAATAGAAAAGGCTAGATAGCTCATGCATAGCTCTCAGAACTTAATTAATGCCTGCAAGTTGTTTTCTGATCTTCACACGAAATAAGTTACTCACAGTGCCTTCAAAAGCACTTCCACTGGTTTAACAAGTTTGGGAATGAGATCTGTTCCCCATAAATAAAACAACTTGTTTTGTATCTGTAGGAATTGAAGCGTCGTCCCACAGAGTACAAAATAGTATGAATAATTTTGAATGTTCTTGTCGGATAGTTTTCACTGCCTTTGGAAATCAGAATTAAAATGCCCACTTCTTGAAATTTCTGCTCTTGTTGAGCTCAGCTAGAAACCCAGATGTCGAGTGCATCCGAAAGCCAGGTCATCATCTTTTGAGGCCATGCATCCAAAAATGATTCTTTCTGAAACATGAGTGCCAGTCTGTTCTATTTTCCTTCATCTTTAGATTGGAAAACTGAGATTTATCCATGCAAACTGAAAGGAGAAAGGAGAAAGAGAAAGCAAAACAGCTTCCAGACTGCCTCTGCACAAATTTTCTCAACATTTTCAGACACCTTCCCTATGTAAGTCCCAATCTATGTCTCTGTGCAGAAGTCCAGCACATCAGAGTACTTGGGTTCCTTATTTCCCAAGGAATCCTTAAGAACGAGGGGCCAGGGTTGCTCCTAGGCTTGAATCAGAATCATTTTCCTACAAAAAGCATCTCCAAGGTTGTGTAACTCAATGCTTCGTGTCTGTGCAGCACGGTGGAAGAAGGAAGAACCTTCAGGGAAGGTGGACTTGGGGCGGGTAAAGGCATGAAATAGGTGGTAGGGTTCTCTGGTGGCAGATGCCAGCAGAGGTTGATGAGCTCGTTTTCTTATTCCCAATTTGTAAAAGAGGCTTTGCTTGCAGTTTGTATTTCATCCCGTTTGCAGCGCTGCAATGCAAATAGAGTGAGTATCCATAAAGACAGCGTTTTCTTTATGGTGAGAGCAGTGCTTCAGGAGCAGGGTGCTCACAGTGCTGTGCACTCACACCGTGACTGACGGAAGAGATCAGGGGGAACTGCAGATCAAATAATCTAAAATAATCAACGCTTCGTTTCTGCTTCTGTCTTTGCTTTGTCTGGGTCCAACTAAGCAAGCACACGTCTGGAGAAGCACCAAACAGAGCTCTGCTGCTCTGGGGATGCTCAGCTACATGGGCAGGGATGTGTGTTGCAAAACACATACAGGGATTGAAATTCCATTCCTTCCTACAGCAAAGCCTTTCCTGCTGCTGGGCACTGCGGGTCTGTGGGTGGGGGCTGGGGGTTCATGCCCAGTTCCCAGCTGAGCATCCTGTGTGAGGTGAACTTAAAAACAAAGTCATCGAGCACACAGTTCCCCCAGCAGGTTGAGACATGCTGTTGAGGATAATGTTAACTCCCCGCAGCCTCTGAGAGACGGGGAGAAAGCAGCTTATTTCCATATCTTAATTAAAATTTCCATTAATCCCATCTGAGGCCTCATAACTTCAAAAACTTGGACCAAAAAAAAAATCCAAAAACCACACTTATTTCTGATAAATATTTTAGACTAATTGTTCTGAGGTAGCAGACATCTCTTCCTGGTGAATATCAACTAGCCATGGGTCTTGCATACAATTTAAGGCAAACTGCAGGGTTTGTTTGTTTATCCCCTGCAAATTTCTGAGTGCATGACATACCAAAGACAGACAGTGTAAAACAAAGCACAGGGCTGAACTGAATCTGGGTCGTTGGGGTGGCACAGAAGCAAGGCTGGGCAGCTCTGGGGCTGCTTGTTGATGTGCATTTGCCTTAATGCAGGATCAGAGCCCTAGGGCAGCCTGCGTGTCCCTAATAGTGGAGATGCTCATGTTGGTGAGACTCCCCCATGGCAGGACCTTGTGTTGCCTTCCCCTTCTGCCCCATTCCTGGAGCCAAGGCCACTTGTTCTCCTTAAGTGTAAAGCCTTTGCATTGGAAAAATCCCCTCTCCTTGGGGCATTTTTTGGGAAGCCAGATGAGATCAAGACTTTTCCCTCTGTGGAGAAACTCGAGGATTCTTCTCATTTAAAGCGAAGAGAGGAATGAATAATAGAATCACTAAGGACGGAAAAGAGCTCCAAGATCCCCAAGCCCAACCCCAGGCCACCCCACCATGCCTTCTGCTGACATCCCTCAGTGCCACATCTCCTCAGCTCTGAAATACCTCCAGGGATGGTGACCCCACCTCCCTGGGCAGCTGTGCCACCCTATCACCGTTCTTTCAGAGAATAATTCTTTCCTAATATCCAACCTGACCCTCCCCTGGCACAACTTGAGGCCGTTATCTCTCTTCCCATCAGCCTTTCATCCTATGAACCTGGCAGCTACTTTGAAGGTGGAAGCTGCAGGGGAGAAATGGGGTGGAACAATAGGTTGGTTGTAAAATGAACAGTATGCCCTGCGTAAGGAGTTGCGAAGCGCTGTGCTCTGACTTTGCAGTCATGTATGCGAAATTCGGCCATGATGTGAAGCCCTGGTGCCCCATAGGTAACATCCTTGAAATGAACTGAGCACTGAGAGCAGGGACAGAGTGACACAGAGAGCTGTGAATGACATAAAATTGGATGAAAACCATGGGGAAAGCAGAAAAGCACAGGGGAGGGAGAAGGAAGGGGAGAAACCTATCCTAAAATGAACATAGAACCTGCTTGGTTGCTAGGGAAGTGGGACTCCTGGTAAGCAATTTCCATTTGTACCTGTATTTATAACAGTGTGAAGATTCGTTTTATAATCTGTGTAATAAAGAACCTCATCAGCAACTTCTCAAAGAAACTTGTTATTACGGAGAATGACACTCTAATTGCCTCCAGACATTTAGCTTGTCTAGTGAGTGAAGTAACCTGATAAGCTATTGAACTATTAAGTGATGTAGAATCAATTAATGTAGTTAGATAAGAAAGTAATACCCTACCTGGGTAAACTAAGTAATATGTGTCAAAGTAGTCACTATTAATTCAGGTCCAGAAATGCACTGTGGACCAGTACAGTTCCCAGTAACAACATAGAATTGAGAAATGTGTAGGGAGCAATGAGGGGCTCCTTCCATCCCTGCTCTTTGGGAAGAGAGATTGTCAGCTCCAGACTTGCTGTTTGAACTGGCTCTTGCTACAGGAGTTTGCTCTGCAAGTCTCCAGCCCTTGTAGCTTCACAAAAGGTTCTGCAGCCCGGTGTTTGGAGAACCCTGCAATGTTTAGGACTGAGTCTGGAAACTGTTTTTCTTTTTACTTTTTCCCCAAATCTGGCCCTTCATGGGAAGGGTGCTGACTTGCACCTTGCTGCTGGCAGAGGCTTTTTGCTCTCCTGGGGGCCTTGAGGTCTCCGTGGGAAGTCTGGCATCCCTGTAACTGCTCTGCTTGGTACCTGGTGCCCTTAAAGCTCCCCTCAATATCCTTGGGATGGCAATTTGCAGCTCTGGAAGCTCAGTCTTTTGGAAGTTTGGGTCAAAAGCTGGGAGAGAAATGGCAGATTCTTCTGGAAGCTTTTTTGAGTATTTCATTATGGATAATCTCATGACAGAAGATTATTCAGGGAAGAGCTAACCTTTACATCCCCAAGGTACCTTTCTTCCACCTCTGGTACACTCACCATTGCTTTTGGTGAAAAAATCTGTGAAGGGCCACAGCAGCTCCATACGGACTACAGGGCCACTGTGTTAAATCAGGGACAATAAAAATAACAACAAGTGCATGTTTTAGTGCATCAGTTCTCACATTCAGATGTGGTACAGGGCT
Organism: Tympanuchus pallidicinctus; assembly: GCF_026119805.1. NCBI lineage: Eukaryota > Metazoa > Chordata > Aves > Galliformes > Phasianidae > Tympanuchus > Tympanuchus pallidicinctus. The sequence continues at coordinate 5,325,888 of NW_026294722.1, forward strand.
TGCAATTTTTGTTTCTGATCTTCTTTAAATAAGAACAACTCACAGCCATCTGAACTGATTTGCTTAATGCGCTGTTCAGCATTCACAGCGTAAATTGAATTGTTAGCCTCTCTGTCTTTGCATTTGAATGTTTTGATTCCAATTTTACCGGCAGAGCAACCTCCCCTAACTGAATTGTTCTCACAAGCAATGTTGATGCTTTTCACTCCCACTCAATTGATGTCATTGTGGCTACGACAAGAAGGCGCCTGTTAGAGCGAGCAGGGTGAGCCCGGCTAAGGGCAAATCAGAAATATCTCATTTCTCACAGGAGATGTTCTTGATTTCAGAAGTTCCTTTTCATCAGTTCCCAGTGATTCACTCCCTGCCTTTCTGCTGGAAGTCGGCATCTCCTGGTAGGGTTGAGCTTCACCCAGGTCATCTCTGGGCCCATATGGCGTCACTGTAGCTCAGATAGTTAAAAAAAAAAAAAAGTATATGTATTATATATATGTGTATGTATGTATATGTACACAGATACTGTTTTTCTGAAATATACCACTGGAGCATGCGGTGACATGGGAGCTTCTAGGCAGCAGTGGACTTTTTGAGAGCAATGAAAAGCTGAGTTGTATGGGAAGCTGTGAGGCTGCAAGAGCTCCTGGGGCTGTTGGTCTGGGGCTGCTATTCAGGGAGGATTCAAACATGTGTCTGTGGTTTGGCTGTCAACAACAGCTGGCCAGCTTGCCTGGGTCTCTAAGCTGGATCTTGGTAGCAGTCTAGCATGGGTGCATCAGAGACCGTTGGCGAGCAGCAGGAAAGGCTTTGGAAGGCAGATGCAAATCATGGAATCATTGAATCACAGAATAACAACCACCACCAAATCCAACCCCAGCCCACCCACTGTGCCCACTGTCCACAGCCCTCAGTGCCACATCTCCACAGTTCCAGAACACCTGCAGGGACATTGACCCCCCCCCTCCAGCAGGGCAGCGTGGCATATGGAGTATAGGATTTTGACTATGAGTGATTTCTTCACCACTAGATTTCAACGAAGTTTCCAAGAGCTATTGCCAGAGCAAAGGAAAAGCAAAACTTCTCTCCAGGATCCTCCTATGTGGCCTGCATGGCTTCCAGGCCTTTCCAGAGTCTGATGTTTCATATGCAGACAGTTGCCACGGGAAATTTTGCTTACACCGTAATTTTCCATTTGCTGCCAGACTTCAGACAGATGAGTGCAAACTGTTCTCTCTGCAACTCGGGAGATATTTTGCAGTCAGTGTGAACACTGTGAACCTTCTAATTTTTTTTTTTTCCTTTAATAACAGTTTGGCAAATCAAAGTGTCTGTTCATTTAGTAACAACACCTAGAAAGCATGAAAAAAATACAGAGGCGTAGGGCTGAACTCTGGGCTGGCTTTGGCTCAGATCAGATATTCTCATGGCGAGAGGTGTTGGCCATTTCTTAATTTACTTGCTCTGCAATGAAAAAGAAGTGTCAAGGATGTCTATGGAGGGAAGAAATTTACACACATACACATTTTCCAAGTATTTCAATTTACACCAATTCCCTTGTTATGTTTTCCAACACTATGCAAAGATGACGATCATCAAGATAAATTCAGTAGTGTTGCTATTTTCAACTAAGAGGACATCAAATGGGGGGAAAAAAACCCTCAAAAATACAAAAGCAAAGAAAGAGGATAGAAAAGTTTTTCTGGGGTAGAAGTTGGGGAGATGTTTCCTTTCTTTGCCTTTCAAACCTCTCTCATTTAAATCCAAGAAAGATGCTGGTGGGACAGCAAGTCCCATCAAGTAAGTGAAGATAAGTAAGGATTTTCCCAATGAATGGCTTTTAATTAGTTAAAGAAAAAAAAAAAAAAGAAAGGTAAATGTTGAGCCATTGCCCCTGACTCACATATCCACATCAAATAATGGAAACGAATTCTCCCCTTCCACTTCTGCAGTGCCCATAGGGAAACACACACAAGCAAAGGTTAGCAAAACCTCACTTCCTTTTGTTCTCTTTGTTCCCTTTGTTCTCCACGCCATAATGAAAACTGACAGCCATATTTATGGGGAGGTTCCTGCAGGAACATGGAGACGATCACCTGCCCATTGCACCCCAGCCCATGTCTGTGTGGAACAGCAGCTTTGGGGGGGCACTGAGAGAGGGGCTCCGCTGCTCTGCGGGGCTGCTTTTGGGGTTCAGCTTGTGGTCCTCTGCCAAACAATGCTTCTGAAGGGCCCTAATGGCTCTGCTAAAAGGGGGTTGCCTTGAATTCCACCAACACCCTCTCCCATTTGTGAAGGCAAGGCCTCTGCGTGCTCTTTTGAAGCAGGCTACACTTCATCGATGCACATCTACCCCAGCCCTGAGCTCCAGTGCAGAAGGCTGTGGGGTTTTGCATCTCAGCCCAGTGGGAGTGAGGCCAACCTGCCCCAGACAAGGCTACCCATCTAACTAGGTGCCTCCCTATGGTGCTTTTAGTGATTATTTTTTAATAAGTTTCCGTTTAATGAGAATTTAAAAACAAAACCTATTTAGCCTTTAGAAAGAAAAATCTTCCCCTATCTTAATATTTTTCTCTCCTGCGTTTATTTCCTCAAGTAGCTGGGATTTTTCAGGCTGATTATTTTTTAAGGTATTAAAAATATAATCCACATGATATATTAAAATGTAATTAAAAGTGTTATTATATTTTCAGCAGCATGCAAAGCCTGGGGGATTTTACAAGTGGAAATGCGTGAGTTTCTGCCTCCCCCATGTTAGCAAGGGAGAACAACTGACCACTAGAAACCCTTTTTACCAATAGGAAAATGGAAACAAAAAGAGAAGGGAAGAATGTTGATGCTTGCAGGTGTTTCAGTGACCTCCAAACTATTTTCTTTCTGATCCGGAAAGCCTCCCAGGGGTGCAGCAAAGGAGATAAGAATTAAGTTCATAACTGGGATTGCTGTGTGTTTCAGGTTGTGATAAAGCAGTTCTGGTGTGGCAATGTGATGGGGATGCAGAGGATGGATCTGCTCTGCACAGCCTCACTATCATTGTTGTAAAAATCTTTTTCCTTACGTCCAGCCTAAATCTCCTCTGTTTCAGTTGGACCAGCTACAGCCTGGATTGCTTTGCAGCAGGAGCCACCACTAGAAGCTGATGTCCTGGTTCCTTTCCCATGTTCCAGAGCCTGGAACAGGTACATAGCAAAACCCAGGCAGAATGGATATAAAACGTGGGGTGTGAGCAGCTGCACCATCCTAGTGAGAGTTTCACCCGTTCTGGGGGCTGGGGACTGAAGGACAGGTTGGAAGGTGGTATATGGTCTGATTTTTTGGGTGGTCCTCTGCAGAGCTAGGAGTTGGACTTGGTGATCCATATGGATCCCTTCCAACTTGGGATATTCTATGATTCAATGATTCTGTGATCACAAATGGCACTGAGGCATGCTGTGGGCACAGAATGGAACCACTGTGGGTAAGTCTGCTCCCAGAAGGGTGAGCAATGAGGAATAACTGAAAATAAATACAGTCAAAGCACCCAAGTGTTTGGAACCTGATTCTCTTTATTTCCCCTTTCTTCTTTTCTCTGTAGCCCCAGCAACTACTCACGATCCAACAGCTCACGTTTTCAACAGTCCTTAAATAAGTGTTTAATGAGATTTATAGAAACACCTGAGCAGGTTAGATGGGTTATAATTCCCACTGATTTCACTGACCTCTCTATAGATGGGACACAGTCTCCTATTTCACACGGGCTTCCTTGAAAATAGTATTCAAAGTGTGCTGGAAAACATGAGTCGTATTAGATCTGTGGTTTGAGTTCTGGGAGGTGCCCTCAGAGTGGGGCCAATGCACAGAGGTATAAATAAACATAGGGGTGTCCTGGTGCCTGCCTGTGTGTGTGTGTGTGCAGCCCTTGCTGGTGGCTGAAAATCTACCTCCTGCTCTTTAGTTTTCCATTTTAGCCGCTCTATTATCAGAGATTTCTGGAGTGTGAGTTTCATAAGTAGGGGTTATCATACATTGCAGGCCATCTCTCCTGCTGGGGAGCAAAATGAAGGTTTGATAATGAGATCGCCCAAAGGCAGATAAGAGCTCTAGCTTGCTGAACAGTCCCCCAAGGTTTCCTGTGATGACAAGAAGGAGGGAATGCAATTTATTATCCTTCCCTCCTTGTACCTTCCCATTGTCTGGCAAGTCAAAGCAACAAACTACGCAAGTTGAAAATAAATAAAATAATAATTAGAGCAACCTGGGGTGCTGCTGCTTTACTCCGAAGATACAGGTCTATGATTTTCTCTATCACCATGAAGGACATCTCTGAACTCCTGCAATCCTATTTACAGGACCGTCTCTCTCCCCCTCTCCTCCCACCCTCTCCCTACCGGGATGGATATTCTACAATTGAGTCAAGTGCTTTATCTTGATAGACTTGGGAGGATGGCTCTGGACCTGCTGCCGATAACCTCCCCATCTCCAATTCAGTTTGCTCTTCTTTCATGCTAAACGCTACAAAGTGCATTGCAGCAAAACGAAAGGTCAGATTTAAGCCATAAAGCATGGAAGATTCGTAGCCGAAGTTGCCACATCATTAAGTCACAGCATCTCCATGCTTATGTTTCCTAGCACATATGGTATATAAAATCACCTAGTGTTTCACAACCCTCTTAAATAATTAGGCACAACAGGGTTTGCTGGGTGACCACCTGGATAAAGTCAAAACAGTGGCATCTGCAGCAGCCAGATGGGAGTCTGTTCTTCCTGCCATCAGGAAATGGACAGCCGACTTCCACTCGGGTGAACCCAAAGCTGCCGACTTCCAGATAAGAGAGGGAAAGGACAGGTCAGGAGGGAGCAATAAATGTGTCCTCTCACAGTTTTCAGGTTACTGAGTCCCCATTGGAACTGAAGAAAAACTGCTGTGTTCCCCAGCCTGAGGAGAGCAGGGAGGAGGTGAGATAAATCCAGACGTGATCAGCAAACTGCAGCTGGCAGTGGTGCTCTGGTGGAACGAAGGCTTGTGTTTGTATTTGTTTTGGTCATGCAAAGAAAAGAGTGGGGAGAGGAGGAATATAAGCAAATTGGCACGAGACTCCACTAGATCCAATCAGTGTCCATGATAGTCATTTATTTCTTCCATTTCATAACGATTTACTCTAGGAATTGATGTCCACCTATCTAACAGACCAGTGACTGAGCTCTGGGTGCCATGGTGATACATGGCCACCAGTCCTAGAGCTCTCTGTGTTGTCATTGAGTTCTGTGTGTGCAAGTGCTGTGGTGATGGGGGCTGTGGGAGAACACAGACAGGCATGCACACAGACACAAATGAATGAACCCGAACCTGTGTTCATCTTCAGCTCAGCCACATCCTCTTACGGACACATATCAGCACATCCATAACCCAGAACTGTCCTTTCTTCCACACAATATCAGCCCAGGTAGTAATCAATCTTCAGTCCCAGCTTTTGCAGCAGATCATTCTATGACCAGCAAATCCCACCCAGGAAAGTTCCCCCACTCTGGGTGGTTCCCTACCCTGCACTTTTTTTGTTACTATTCAGAGGGCAATGCTGCAACCCTGGCTCAGCAATCCGAGGCTGAGAGTGGCTGACATGGGCAGGTGAGGATATTCCATTGTTTGCAGCATTCTTTACTATTCTGCTAGCATAATGTGTGGTCTGAGGCCAGCCCAATGGATTGGAAAAGTGCTCTGTTGAAAGGTTAAATAGCCGGTGTTCCACTGACAGGTATGGGAGGGAACAAACCTGAGGCAATTCACAGTGATCAGCTCAGTCTCTGGTCAGCTCGGTGGTGTAGCTATGGATAAAGGCAAGCACACAGAGTTCTAAAGGGAGTTTACCCACCGCTTGCTGCTCAGCCTGAGCACTCAGCAGTGCATTTACTCACTTTTTTGTGTGCTAAAGCAGCACTGATACAGCTCACAGCATCCTCAAGCAGTTGTATAGAGGGTCAGGAAAGAGGCTTAATAGGCTGAAGGTGCCTGAATGCAGTGTTACAGTAAGTAACTGACTCTCTTAAAAAGAGAGACTGGTAAAAGAAAAAGCCCAGGGAACAAACACTGGATCTGTTGTGCTGTTACCATTTAACCTGCATTCACTGCCAATTGAAATGCACTTTACATTACTTCAGTCAGATACTTCAAGGGAAATCCTGGAGATGGGAGCACTTAAGCAAGAGCACTTCTGGTGGTAATGTGTGTATTTGAAAGCCTGGCAATTGGGAAGGTTGTGAATGCAGCAGCATATCCAAATATAGCTGTAGCTTGTTATATGTAAACGGCAAGACTCATTCTGATATTCTTGCTCCTATCCCACCTTTCTTTCCTGCACAGCAGTGTGATTTCCCCACCTGTCAGCATCTCCAATCTGTGGCTTTGCACGTAACAATGTTTGCTGTGCACGTTATCCCACATGGCAGCTTGGTGAGCTTGCTGGTGGGGTATCACGTTATAGCAAGCCCAGAGGAGGTGCTCAGGAAGAGCCTCTGGAGAAAGTGTTACATCTTCTGCAGAACTTCCTGAGCCACACAGGCCCATGGAGGAAGCCAGAAGTGTCCACAAAGCCGTGTCTGTAGCCGAGGGCAGGCAGAGGGATGTTGGCTGGGGGCAGATTTTGTGCCATCAAGAGGGTACCAGGTGAAAGCATAAATCTCCCTGTGTCCGTAACCAGGTAAAAGTGCTCTTTGCTGATCAAACCAAGCTGACACATTTTAGACTGCATCAGGAGGAGAAAATGTCCTGTTTGCTCTGTCCCCAGATGTTCCCTTCTTATTCCTTCAGTTCCTGCGTTGCAGATAGAAAATCAGAGCAGCGACAGCCCCAGAAGCACTCACAAGGAAGGGACACATTCAGAGAGCAGCATCTCTTGTAATGTATTACAGGCAAGCTGGCAGCTCCACCTCCCATTAATTTTGCTTGACTTGTAAAGACCATTGTAAAGAGTGTGGTTCAGTATATACAGATTGTATCTGTGGGTTTTGAAAGTATAATGAGGTCTGTTCTGTGCCATTCACACGTTCATCCTTAGGGCTGAATTCTTCCTCTTTCTCAGAGTCGGCCCCATTCTGTATCTCACGCTGAGGTCTGGGCTGGAGCACGCTGTTCATGGCACAGCTCCAAGCTGCTCAGGTGATTCTCTGCAGATCTGAGCTGCTAAAAATAAAAAAAAAAGCCTCTACTGAGCATGTGCAAATAGTAATTCCTCTCATATGTGTAGCACAGCCAAATCTGAGCAGATTTTCCCTGGAACTTCAGAAGGTAAAAGGCATATTCCCAGCATAAAATTCTTCCTTACTCCTGGTAATAGTCAGGAATGTAACAGAGCAGATTGCTATTAATTTTTTAGCACAAGGGAAAAAAAAAGAAAGGCTTGGTTGTTTTCTTCTCACTATCTCCAATCTGTATTAACTGAGGCGGGTTTTTTTTCAGAATTCACCCTTGTAAACTTTCAGGCCATACCTTAAAACCCCACAAAAGTGGGCATGGCAGCAGCCCCTTATTTCAGATAGTTGTTTCTGAAGACCTGGAGCCCCTGGTGCCCATTTCTGCCTTTAGCACAGAGTTTCTGTATGAGGTCCTAACGTTTCTGACACAAACTGCTCATTCTGGGGCAGCAGGGTGCCAGCAGAGCTCACCCAGGCTGAGGCAGAGTAATAGAGAGCACTCTGGAATGCAAAATGCCCAATTTTGCATCATCAGAAACCGAGTGCAGCAAATTAGTGCTTTTTGGTGAACTTTCTCCTTGTGACTCAGCACTTTCATCTGTAAAATGGCAATAATGTCACCCTTCTCCTAAATTAATATTCAGCCGATGAATGCCATAGTCAAGGCTGAGAGGAAATTAGTCATTGCCCCCAGAGCAGATTTTGAGTAGTTCACTGAAAATAAAATATTGAGTGGGTTCTCTTCAATGCGGATGGAAATTTGGGGGAAAAGTTTGGCATAACTTAAAGATCAAGTAAACATGCATATGTCCAAAGGAATCAAGCTGAGATCATTCAGATAAATGCAATTTGACATTTCCAGTCTATGTATTACACTAAGACTTCATATGTGCTGTTCTTATGCTTCACAGTCCCCCCAGGTTCCAGATTCCAGCTCTACAGCAAGGACAGCCTCTTGGCTGTGCTGTATTGATCCAAGGCCACCTGCCCATCTTCAGGGACCTTCCTCCTCCTCCTCCTCCTCCTCTGGCTGATGCAGGAGACACCAGATGTCCTCGCTGCACTTCCATCATCCCTTTGGTTTCTCTTCCTCTGCATTTCTGCACTGCAGAGGGATTTTGCACTGCCAGCCAGGGCACTCGTTAAGAGCTCAGCTCTTCCCATGGCCTGCCACGAGCAGTTGTTATCAGCGCTAATTAATCTTCGGGGGTATTAATTGGAAGAAGAAATGCTTGCTGGAAAAGCATGCTTGTCTCCTGCCCTTCCTTGAGATCCCGATGCTGGAGCTGTGAATAGCCACCAGCAACAGGCAGATGGAGAAATGTATTTAACAGCTCCTCTGCAAAGCTGATAAAAAGCTCCAAATTAATGTTACCCTATGAATTGCACATATATATGTGTATACACACACATGCAAACATAAATATATACGAACCCTATGTACCAGCTTTTGTTGGGTCCTCCCATGCCTTGGAGGAGAGCAGGATCCTGGCTATTGAGGTCTGTAGGGCTCAGCCCACCCTGGGATCCCCCATGCCCATGTTTGCTCACTATGAAATGGAAAACTGCCTGTGTCTTGCAGTTCAGGATGACACCCCAAATCCCCTTTGGTTTCCTAGGCACACCTGCTTTGTATCTTGAAGCTGAAGTTAGGGAATAAAAATGCTGGCCCAGTGGCCAAGGAGGACACAGGAAACAACACTTGTTTCTGTTAGCTACAACATAGCAGAGAAGACAGCAGCATCTCTGTGCAGGTCTCTTGACTTCGCTAGCAATCAACTGGGCAAACGTGTGGACATATCTCCTCTTTACTTATGTCCCCAAAGCTGCAAAACTCTTGAATTAATTTTATTTTTAATTTAGTAAAATAAAATTAATACTTCAAGTAGGAAACATTTGAGGACAAGTTTCAGCTCAGAGCACTTTATTATGGCTGAGTTTTAATCCTTGGTGCATAAGAAGGATTACGTTGAGAACATTGACATCACCTTAAATATAGCAGCATGAATATGCCACTGTCATAAATCTTCCCAGCCTTTAATTTCGATTCAGGAAAAATGTTGGTCGAAAATATCTTCTATCCCAGCAACCTTCCCCTGGCTCAAATGTGAGCCCCAGTGAGAACACCTTTTGCTGATCCAGAGAGAGTACAGAGTGCTGGATTTGCCTGTTACAATTGACATAGAGGGATAATGGGTGAGGGAAAAAATAAATAAAATTAAAAATGACCCTTAAAACCTGAGCTTGGAGTAGGAAAATTCCCCCTTGCGCTGTACACAGCGGGAGGATGGGGCAGCGGCCAGACATCCAGCAAGGAGAGATTAGATTTGTAAGTGAAGCATCAGCAGATGTCTTAAAAGGTCCCTGGAGAGTTTGTAATACTCTGGAAGAGCTGAGAGTAATAAAATGGAATAAAATCGATTACAGAGGCAAGTTCCTACCCTGCCTGCCACACCTCCAGAACGTGCCTGGCTGCGCCTGGTGACTTCATCACGGAGAGCTGTGCCTCTCTGCACACCCTCCTGCTGCCCCAGCACTGCTCAGCACCTCTGCCATCACACAGGGTTTAGCTGCATCGTTTCTGTCTGAAGGATACTGCAGCACTGCAGAAACATTTGGAGGTTTGCACGGCGGCGATAGGGAAAATACCATCCCATTTTCTGGTATTGAGAAATTGGTCTGTAAATAAGGAGTGCTCACGGGATATTTGCTGATTTCATTTAATGAATCACCGTAATAGTTGTCGTAAATGAAGTGCTCTGAAGCCAACTACTACAGGCCCTGATACCCCCAGCTCTGGCTGCAGTGATGTGCCATAGCATCATCTCTGGCATATTTTGCATACGGAACATTATCAGCGTCACCACCACGTGCTGATGGGAGCCGTGAAGCCCTGAGCATCCGGGATCCACGCAAGGCAAACACATGTGGCTGCTAACGGCACAGCATCGTGCAAAAGCACAATTCACAGCATTAGCAGGTGAGCATATGCAGATCAGCACATAAATCGTGCTGATGGAGCTGCAGCAGCCACCACAAACCCAAAATGAGTGTCTCTTTTCCCTCCAGGCTAGCACAAGTGCTGGCTGCAGGAACAGCTGCACGCACCCGATGAGGCCCAGGAAGGCCATTAGCACAGCTCGCTGCTTTGGAGCACAGTGGACTGAATGCAAAACCCTCTTTGTGGGCTTGTTAATATTTTTCTTGTTGGTTTGATCAGCATTTGCTGTCATAAATGTTTTTCCCGAAGGGTCTATGCTGGGCTGTTACCTCCATGGTGGGGAAAATGTAACTTTTTGTGTTATATTTCCTAGCTTGAAATAAACATTGCAGCCATTTTAAATAGACTTGGTTTAGAGTAAATCCTTCAGCCCAGCCTCTGTCAAGCTGAACAGAATTGCAATGCAGAGAGAAATGTTTAGAAAAGAAAATGCAGCTTCATGATGTAATTATAGGGGAAAAGTTTTAAGAAATGTTTGGCAGCTTGGGTGTCTGTCTTGGGAGCCTGAGGTTGGGCTCATTGAAGAGTAATGATTTTCAGAAATTATTGAACCCCTTTTGCTCTCTGCAGGTAGGTCAGGATGGGCACTACTCTCCTCAGCCTGTTTGAAAGGCTCTCTGTGCTTAGAAAAATTAAATTAACTTTGAAAAATGAAAGACTATACCAAGGGAATAACTATGATACTCCACACGTCTGAAGGTAAACGGATGCTTTGAGAAAGGGAAGTATCAGTGTGAAGGCAGTGGTGATGCTGATGTTACAAGGAGATGTGGTAGAAATAAATATTATTTGGGGCTAATAATCGAGGACGGTGGTAAAACAAGAGGTGAGGGTGGCTGATGTTATCCATCAGAGACCAGCATGTCACTGGGATTCCTCCTTAGGTGTCACAGAGAGATTTTTCACTGAGAGGATGATGAGGTCTGGCACAGCTGTGGCTGTGGATGCCCCATCCCTGGAGGTACTCAAGGCCACGTTGGATGAAGCCATGGGCAGCTTCATTTGGTGCTGACTGAGTGGTTGGCAACCCTGCCCATGGCAGGAGGATTGGAACTAAAGTGTCTTTGAAATCCCTTCCTACCCAAGCCATTCTATGGTCCTATGATTGTGGATGTGTTGCTGCTGGTTCTGAAATTACACAACATTGGTGTCTGTGCTTTAAAGCTGGTTGGCTCCCCTGTGAGATGGTAGCTGTGATGCAAGAGCGCTTCTGCTGCTTTAAGAAAGATGAATTAGGTAATTTGAAGTCTTATGTAGTCGTCTCCTCTTTTAGTTTAAATGTTGCTAAATAAATAATCAGGAATAAAAACAGAGTGATCTGTCGTCTAAGAGTTGAGTAAAATGCTGAACTTAACTAAACCCAGCAATGGTGAAAAATAAGGTAGGATTTAAACGTTAATCCCATTATTGTGTTCTAAGGCTCTATTAATAGATGTAATAGGGGTTGGTAAATCCAGTTATTTTAGAATCATACAATCATAGAATTGCTCAGGTTAGAAAAGTCTTTCAAGATCATCAACTGCAACTGCAACCTAACCTTTCTCCCCAGTACTTCACAGCCATTGCATTTCTTTTTATTCAACAGCCCTGTTGGAAGGTAGCTAAACTCCCTCAATAAGTTCACAAGCGTGTGACCTGCAAGGTCCAGAGATGAAGGTTGGTAGAGGGATCTGTGGGAACTGGCAGGAAGCAGCACGGAGGGGCTGCTGTGCATGTGGGGCCCTCGGGCTGGCACTGCTGCCCCATATCCTCCAACACTGCTGCACTCCAATCCCATCACATGTGCAAGATGATAATATCATGCTGTTCAATTCAGCCCCGCAGAGGACTATACTCTTTCATCCCTATGCACACAGAATAATAACTGCACTTTGCACGCAGTCCCATTCATTCCAGCGGGGACTCTCTTGTAATCAATAGATTTGTTCCCAAATTATAGTGTTATTGGTCCAACTTGATCTTTATTCCTGCAAACCAATGACACGTGCAGGAGGCCTGGAAGCGATGCTATGGCGAGGGCTGCTCGCATCCCGCTCCCATTGTTGGAGGGCTGCAGCCCTGGCGGCATTGTTAGAGCTGCCAGTTTGCTCCCAGCAGATGTTAGGGGGAGGGGGCGATTAATTTATTTTTTTAAGAAGTTTCCCTCTTGAAGGACCAGCCCAGATGAGAGATTAATTCTGTTTGCTCTCCCCTGCGCTGTGTTTTGTTTATTTAAGCTGGAAAATATTTAGAGAGGGAAATGTGTTTTCTTGCTGTTTGAAATAATAATAATTTGCCAATGGAAATTTATTGCTGACTTCAAAGGGAGCCCTAAATTTGCTGATAGTAAATTAAGGGCAATCCTGCTTTCCCTACAGTCAGAGCTGCTGTTCTTGCGGGGTTTCGAGGGCGCTGATTTGAATACAGAGCTGCCCATAATGCGACATTCCCACTTTGTGAGCATCCTCCAAACTTCAGTATTTGTTTTTGTCAGCGGTGGAACAAAAATAAAGGAATTATTGATCATTTTTGAAGATGCAAGATTGTATCAAAATACTAGATTTCAAGACAAAGCCTAGCTAATGTAAGAAGGTTTCTAAGACTGGGAACAGTTGCACTGCCATAATAAATGTGAGAGTATCCAATGCCATAACCCAGTCCTTGAGCAGTGTCTCCCTCTCACAGAGCCCAAGCTCCTCAAGAATGATTTTTCTCTCCAGATCTGTTTGATGGTGTTCTGGATCTGAAATCAAACTATAAACCAAGAGCTGTGACACCTTTCTCTTTTCCATTCTTTCATGTGAACGTAAGAAATAAACAAGAAAGAACCTCCCTAAAAAGCTGGTTGATTTGGATTCATCTCCCTGGCACATCTTGTCCATTATTATCCATTTTGTTCTGGAGTCATTTCCTGAAGATGATGATGTCCCAGGCATTTCATCATCAGGGAAGGTGAGCATGTGGAGCATGTCAAGGAATGAAGATCACCAGATCCCCACAGGGAGCTCCTCTCCTGTACCTGAAACCTCAAATCCCATTCAAAGGCACCTTCTGGGCTTAGCTCTCCTCCTAGCACTAACCTTATCACTGAGTATTTAGCCTGGAATGAAACAAAAAAAAAATTAATCCATGCCATGCCTTGATTAGGGATTAGAAATGTTAACCGGTCAGTGCCTTTTTCTGCAGGGGTATGCAGCCCTATACCTTTAATTAGAGTAGCCTGTGGTACTTGCCATAAAGCTGATAAGTAATAAATAGCTGCCTTTGTCACATGCAAGTTCAGCATTGTGAAACGGCACACGGACGGCTTTAAAAAGCCTTTGATTAAACCCAGCACTACAGTAAATCTACAAACACAGAGGAAAGAAAAGAAGCTATTTAGTCTGTGCCAGTTCCCGGCATTAAGTATGCAAATTTCTCGGTGTCTTCAGCTCCCAAGAACAGCAGGCGCTGAATGCAGCAGCAGCAGCAAGCGGCACGACATCATTCATTTCAATCATTAAAACAAAAGCGGGATAAATCGCTACCTAATTTGTAAAATATGCTTATCATATAGGCTCTTTGGTCTTTAAGAAAAGCACCAGCTGAATGAGAATCACTGAATTATTTTGGAAAAAAAAATGCTCGAATCAATTCTGGTTTTCTTCCTTTTCAAATTGATTGTTCTTTTCTTTCTTTTTTCCTTTCCTTTCCTTTCCTTTCCTTTCCTTTCCTTTCCTTCCTTCCCTTCCCTTCCCTTCCCTTCCCTTCCCTTCCCTTCCCTTCCCTTCCCTTCCCTTCCCTTCCCTTCCCTTCCCTTCCCTTCCCTTCCCTTCCCTTCCCTTCCCTTCCCTTCCCTTCCCTTCCCTTCCCTTCCCTTCCCTTCCCTTCCCTTCCCTTCCCTTCCCTTCCCTTCCCTTCCCTTCCTCCATCAGTGCTCAGAGCCCCTCCATCCTGACCTTGGATGTCCCCAGTGATGGGGCACCACCACCTCTCTGGGCAAACTGTGCCAAAGTTTCACTGCCCTCACTGTAAAAAATGTTTTTCTTATATCCAGTCTAAATCTCTCCAAGTTTGAAACCACTTCCCCTTATATCTCAACACACTCTGTTGAAGAGTCTGTCCCACTCTTTCTTATAGCCCTCCTGTAAATATTTGGCCGAATCCACCCCTTTATCTTGTCCTCTCCCCAGGGTGTACGAAAGGAAGCTGGGCCAGCAGCCTGCTCTCCTTGCAGCATGCCCTTCCTTGATGCACCAGCTGCTCAGCCATTCAGCTGCTGCACGAGTGCCTCTGGCAGCACAGCTCCCCGCTGCCATTCTGCCGGGGTGTCAGCAGATGGAGCAGATCATGGTTATTGGAGCTGGATGCAGAGGCTGTCAGGAGCCGTACGCTGCCTGGCATATGCAGACAGATCCCAGGCATCTGGTTGTGTGTGGTGTGGCCACAGTGAAAAATAGTCCAAGGAACCCAACTGGGAGGGGGAGCATGGGGTTGGAGCACGGATGTTGTCATGCTGTAGGTACCACACAGAGCGTTGGTTTGGGAGACAGCCAGGGAAGGGGGATGAATGTCCTTCAGAGAGAGTGTCCCCTGGGAGCTGTGCAAAATGCACATCCAGGTCAGGCTTGGAGCACACAGGTGTGACATGCAGCTAGAGTGCAGGACATGGGGCTGTCACCAGAGCCACAGCACTGTGCTGTGAAACGGATGGAAGAAACTGGGTTGGAACAACACCCCGATGCGCCTTGTGCAGCCTTTATTCGCTTTTAGTCTCAGTTGGGTTCATCACAGGGAGAACACTGCAGAAAGAGAACTAATGTGAGCTTATCTCCAACATCACATCATGAACAAGCCAAGTGCACGCAGAATCCAGCCCACGTAGGTGCACACTGTGTTTAAAAGTACAGCCCACAGCTGTCCTGTGACGTAGCCAATGCAGCACACACAACACTGCTCTTCTTCCATGGGACAAGTTGATGTTTTATTTCCTCCCCCATCAATGCCTTGCACTGCAGAGCTGCCATCCCAGGAGCTCTCTCCTTGCTCCAACCTCATGGAAGTGCCTGTGCTTTTGGAGTCACAGGGCAGTTCTTAGTGTCCAGAAGGACCTGGAGGAAGAAGCTGAGATCCAGACCCCTCCCCTGCCTTTGGTTGACATCCTCACTGTGAAGGGACGTGCAGGAACTTCGGCAGCACAAGCTGCCGCTGTGGTGTTGTTGTATAAATATGTTTTATGTATAAATATGCATTTGAATCTATGTTTGGACTCAAACCTGTCTGCTCATCCAGCTGTCGAGTCACCTCTGCAAACAGCAGGGTCCTCCGTGACAGATTGAAACCAAGCAAACCGCTGTCTGTTCTGCAAAACATATTTAATTTGTTAAAGAGATGGGAACTTTGTGGAATTAATAAGATGTGCTGCAGAAGGGAGGTGCTCTCTGAAGAGCTGGGTCCTGGTTGTGAGCGCGGTTTGCAGCTCGCTGGTAATCCTGCAATTAAAGCGACAGTACAGCGCATCGCAAAAATGGGATTTGCATAATTTGAAATTTGAGGAAAATCTCTAAATACTTTAATTTTGATAGAAACTGTTTCTACTGCTGACATGTGTCTACACCTATAATTTCAGTTGATAAATTGCTGTAATTTCTCCTCCATTTCATGTTCTTTCTAACATTAATTGTCAGTTGTAGAGTAAAACAGTAGAAAGAGGGAGAGGGAGAGAATAATGTCATTGTGCTTTTGTGGTGTGAATAGCCTTCTGAGGAATGATTATCTTCCACACAGATGCAAATAAAACACAAGAGAGAGGAGATCCCTTGGCTTGCACAGAACTACCATGATGGGCATATTTTTCATATGGTGAGATGGGGAAGGAAGGAGTTAAAGCCCCAGGAGTGCAGTGGTCACTTCTCAGGATAAAAGGACAGAGGGTCAGGTGTGACTCCAGGATCCTGGGCTCCCACCCCCATCCCATGGGCAGCGATGGACTGGGTGAGGAGGAGGATGCCCACAAAAGGGGGATGAAGGTGAGCACTGAGCCCTGGTACCTATTACCACCCCAGCCCACCTCCCCAACCACCACTTTACTAGCTACTTTTAAATAAAAGGCCCTTTCAGACAGGGGGCTAGTGATACTAAATTATTCCATTAATTTATTATTCATGATGAAAAATTATTCTAATAAACGGTGAAAAATTATTCTAATAACATTCTCTCCTATTAATATTCTGCAGACGAGCAGTTAAACTCACTTCCTGTGGCTGCTCCCCTCCTTAGCACTGATCTATTTCTTACTGAGTTTATTGAAATGAAAATCTGCCTCTTTGGGAATGTGCTGCATTGAACCAAACTGGCGGCAGGGAGCTGAGAGAAGAGGGCCCCTGGCCGTGCAGAGCATGGGGCAGCGTTGGGCATCAGGATGCCATGGGCTGCTTGCCCATTAAACTTTAGCATCCGATGCAGCCTCCCTAAATCTGTCAGTGTGGGGAGAGGGTTCCTTGCTTGTCCCCATCCCTCGACCTGAGCTGCTGGAGCCCTCAGCTCAGGTGTCCTCATGCACTCATTCCTTACTGAAGAAAACACACTGCTGCACCTTCATACTCAGCCCCAAGCCTCTATGGGGATGAATGGAACTTGCAGCCAAGTGCAGGACAGGGTTGGGGACCTGGCTGTCACCCACACACCAGGACCAGCATCCTGCAGCCGCCCCATGTGCTGGCACCGTACTCTGCCAGGCTTCGTGCCAGGGAGATTTTCCTAATGGTTCCTCTGCCTGCTCTGCTGGCTGCTGCACTCGCCTGCCAGCTGGCTGCTGGGCTCCTAGGCTCACAGACAGCTGGGGAGGGCTTTCATGGCTATGCAGGGCTGGGAAGTGCTGCGTACAGGTGGCAGAGCATCCCCGGTACGTGCTGCATGCCTCTGGGATGCTTTTGGGTTTCCCACTTAGAATTTAGGGTGAAGAGAAGTGAGAGGCTGTGATGGGGAATTGCTGGTGCCCAGTGTTTGTGATAGCACAGCTGGCAGAGAGGAAATTGAGAATTCCTACAGAGGTGCTGCAGAGAGAGGTGGCTCAAGGACTGTGGGTAACTCAGGGTATCTCTTGGAGTTGGATGCACAGTCTGAATGGTGTTGGAGTGGGCAGCACTACATACCTCTGAATCCAGCCCACCAGGCCTGCTGGTGCTGTATCATCTGGATTTGCTTTGCTTGTTGTCCACAGATCAAAAAAACTTTGCTTTTGCAAAGCATCAACACAGCCACGTCTGGGAACGATGCTTTGGTCGCCAAAAGAAAGTGGCTGCTTCCAGGGGGATCCTTCTCCAAACCTTCTGCTTGCTTCAGTCATCGTGTCTTGCTCTCAGGTGATGCAGGAAGAGAGCACAAAAGACATGCAGGAGCCATGTCCCAAAGCACGGGTTCTTTCAGGGTACAACTGCAGCAGACTTTACTCTTTGTTCATATGGAAAAAAAGGTTGTCCGTGGATACTGCTTCCTGCACAGCTTCTCTGATCATCCAAGAGGTCTGTCTGTGCAATATACGTTCCACACTGGAACCAGATCTTCTCCTGACCTTTCCTTATTCTCATCTTTCTTCCACCTGCCTCTACAAGCTGAACAATTCATAGCACAAATATATGGGCTTCCTCCTACCCCTCCCCAGCTGGCATGCATCGTTATGCCAATTGCATGGCAAATTAAATGCACAAGTGTGTGTTAAATGTTTCTGTGACTCCAAGTCCTAATAAAAAAGCTAACCTCCAGGTGACATTATTATAGCTGTAACAAGTAGAGTGCCTCGGTAAAAAGACTTCATCTCAAAGGACTTTCACTGAAGCCATCTCCTTCTTTGTGTGTTCCTCCCTCGCAGCATGGGTAATTAAAGGACCAGCTCAGCTCAGAAGATTCCTCTGCTTTGCGTTTGAGGATATCTTTCATTCTATTTTTTCCCTCTCCTCTGATGGCATATTAGATCAAGCCATTAAGCAACATCCTCTGTTTCTCCTGAGAATATTCATCAATAATAATGAACAGTGCTTGCTCCAGGGCTGCCCCCTCCTTGCCCAGGAATGTTGCTGGCACATGGTACCACCCTGCAAGAGTAGTGCTGGAATGTGGTTTTATTCCTGAAATTCATTTAATGTGTGACTTTTTTCTCTGCCTGGGATGGCAGAGGCCCTGCATTGTTCCAGGTTTAGAAGCAGTTGGCCAAAGCTGAGATTTTATCTGCTCCAGAGGGAAAAAGGGTTTGCATCAAAACAACACGTAAGTATAAACTCCTTAATGCAGATTGGCTGCAGTGGTGTACAACCGAATGCCCTTAATTACACAGCTGAATTGGTGCATGTTCCTTTTTGTCCCACCACAACACACTTATTTAACAGATTTGCACAAAGGCAACCAAAATATTCTAAGCAAAACTTTCTACCAGTGGGCTGCCTGTCCTACTCCTGTCTGCCAGAGGCTGAGTGGGCACAGCCAGCAATGTCTGCAGTAGGAAATGTGAGGAGGCTTTGAGAAACACCTGTCCTGCTCCTGTCCAACAGGGGAGGGACAGAACCTTGACATGAGAACTCCATCAGTAAAATGAAGAGTTGGATCCAAGAGAGGTGGACAGCATTCCAGAATGAGGAGTGGAAGCCCATGTTTATAACAGCTCTGAGCACCTAAGAGGTTCATGCTGCTCTAACTCCCCTTGTGCTTGCCAATCTTGTTTGCCCATTAGGGCAATGTCCTAGATTCCATCAGACCACAAGCAATGTGGTCCTTGCACCCTTGTAGCGTGCCCTGCTATGTAGGGGATTTTCAGGGAAGCAGCTCCATCAATTTCCAAGGGAAATTAAGGTAGACAGCACCTTAAGCTCACCTTGCTCCACTCATTCCTTCCTTCTCCTGTAAGCTGATTAGGAGGCTTAACTCACTGCTGGTGGCACCATTCCTAGAGATGACTGGGAGCACATACAGGCTCCCTGTCCCACCCTGTGTGCCCACCAGGACATGCTACTTTGGGCTCAGGTTCCCATCCTCAGCCCCGTCCCATGGCACTGCACTCCTGCACAGCCATCTTCTTCCCTCTCCCACGGCCACCTCTTGGTGTGAGGATGTCTTCTTCTCCCAAGGAATATCACACAATTTGGACAGCTACTGTAAAGCTAATATACAAATCACAACTCTGAGGAGCAGAATAGAAACATCCAACCATATTAAATAAGTTTTGTGTGTGTTTGAAAGCTTGCAAAAATCTAGATATTAAATTGATGTCCTGGCACTTGTGCAGCGTAACAGGCAGATTCAATTAAAAGAAGAAAATATGTCCAGCCTGTAGTATGAGCTAAGCAGCAATAAAAAAGCAAATCAATTTTGCAGGAGTTTCAAAGCCTGGTGCAGATTTCCAGGAGGCAGAAGCCAAAAATATATTTATTAAAAAAGACCCTAGGGGCTCAACAGTGTCATTTTACCCAAATCCTGCACCCTCAATATGATGAACTGTCACTGAATTTTGAGCAATACTTTGCAAATAATCCATTTATATGTATAGGTATAACACGTTATATATGTGTAGATAAATGCATTTGTTTCTATTGCATATATTCAATGCCATTGATTATTTTATAGAGATGCAAAGGAGTACTGCAAAAAAACCACCATGCCAAGTAATTTGTGTTCTCAGATATGCAGTGTAACACTGGCACTTCTATTTGTGTGTACTGCTAAATGAGGGTGTTGTATTTGCATACCTACATATATACATGCATGCATGAGCATGTGAATATGATATTGTATATAGTATATATATACTATAGAATATATGGAATATATGCTAGTATAAATATCTACATCAGCATATATATATAGTATATATACTATAGTTTATGATATACTATATATAGTCTATGTTATATACTATAAACTATATGTATATGCTATATATTATATGGTAAGCACAGTATATACATAGCATATAGTATATAGTTTGTAATTTATACACATACACATTTCCATGGATATACTGATGGATTATTTGCAAAATATCCCAGATGCAAGTGTGCCATAGGTCCTTCTTTGAGATTCTGAGGTTTGTCCCTGTGTTGTTTTCTCGAAATGAAAGCTGAATGCAGCGGATATCATAGACTGAGTGCTTCTCCATCCCACCCAGCACAGAAGCAAGGCTGGCAGCTCCAGTGGTCTTTAGAAACTAAAGCTGGGTGAGTCCTCAACTCCATTGTACCTGTCACAGAGTCATAGAGTCATAGAGTCATAGTCATAGTTATACAATCATTAAGGTTGGAAAACACCACTAAGAACATCAAGGCCAACCATCAACCCAACAAACCCATCATCCTTCATTACCTTCTGTGTATCTCTTACTTGCAACATAGGCTGCTCCACCATCCAGCAAGCATTGCGTGCTCACATGAGGGGCTCTCTCTGTCTCTTTTCTTGCTTCCCTTTGGTTTTGTCACTGTTGGTGCAAGAAATAGGAGTCCACACGGTGTTTCACTGTGTTCGGGCTGCAAACCAAGAAATAAATCATTTTCTTTTGTCACACTGAGCCACAGTTTTATTCCCCTGAAGACACCTAAATGTGACTGCAAAGGTGATCGGTGGGGGTGAGCAGCGTGGGGGTGATGACCAAGGTGCCCTCCCACATATTCAACAAATAGGCCCATACTTCCAGCACTTTGTGGGGCCACTGTGCTCCCATTGGAAGGAGCTGGCAGAGGGACCTCTGGGTGCAGAGCTCAGCTCCTCACTGCGGGCTTTGATACAGCGCCCAACATACACAGAGGAACCCTGCACAGCCAAATTTGCCTCTAAATCTATTTGTGTTTTGCAAGGCTCAGGTTCACCTTGAACTGTCTTTACTGTTTCCTTGCCTTTTTCCTTTGAAGTTGCAGGTTCTACATAAGCACATAAGCCTTTTGGGGGGTGGAGGGGGGGAAAGAGGGAGGAAAAAAAAAGAAGGGAAAAGGGTTCGTATGAAGAAGCTATTTGTGATACGTATTTTTTAATACTGACATTTTAAAAGGTTGAAATATTATGGCATCTTTTGCAAAGTTATGCCATTTAAACAAGATAACATGGCATTTTACCATTAAAGAAAAGACCTTCTTTTTTACTGGTACCTTTGAATAGTTTATCATTTTGCAATAATATCCCTCAGCTATATAGCTCTCTGTTCTCTTTCAAATGGAGGACAACTTCTCTTCTAATTGTGCTTATGATGCCAATTAGCATTGGGGTTTTCTGCTTTTATTAATAAACAGCTTTTCTAAGAGCACTGTGACTGTCCTAAATATTTTTTTCTCCTATATGGGATTCAGGAGGAAATTGTAATTAATTCCTCTTTCAGTGGAAAAGCAAAGCTATTTTTAAATTGCATGCCTGATTGAATTAACAAACTGTTAGACAATTAGCAGTCTTTCTTATTTATTTTTATGCTCTTTAAAATGCAGACTCAATTTAGTACTGTTTTTGCCTCCTTTCGTTTCATGTGTCCTAATTGTTAGCTAAGTAGTGTCAGGACTGCGTGTTATCGGCCAAGGCAGGTGTCAGCTTCAATATTATTAAAGATGCAATTATTCCTCTCTCAAGCCCAGCTTGTCAGTTTAGCTCATCAATGTATATATCAATACATTTTTAAAAGAAAAAAATAAATAAATCTGTTTCCCATCCATAATTACCTCCTTGGTATCCTGCCCCTTGTTTTGGAGCTGTCTCTCTAACCACAGTATGCAGGAGTCCCAGAGAGCATAATGAGGTCTGACAGCCCCACGGAGTGTCAAGCTGCACAGCCAAAGTCTCCAATGTGCAAACGGGTTGCCAAAAAATGCAGGATTCAGAGCAGCACTGTGCTGCATCCCTTCTATGGAAATGAGAGCATGTGAAGAAAAGGAGTCGCTGCATGTACATCACAAGAGGGCACTGGGAAAACTGTAAGGGAAAATGGTAGGATATGATGCTCCCAGCCATAAAAGTGACAATGAAAGGCTGGGGATGTGCTCATACGGCCAGGCAGAGCTGCAGGAGACCAGCCCTGTGCAGGGTACGCGTGGCATCAGGAGATGAATTCTGCTTCTCCTGTTCTTCAAAGCTGGTTGTTTCCAAATGCCACCTCCCTGGATTGCAGCTTTAGGGTTGGGGTTTCTCTCCAGTCACCGCTGGGACTGAAAATCCCAGACAATGAACTGGAAGGAGCGATTTGTTGCTCAAAATGAGGCTCAAAGTTAATCAAAACTATTCACTGGGTATGGATTGAATTTGTAATTTGTTTTGGCAGACAAAAGTGGAAGGACTGAAATAGCACATTTTTTAGAAATTTCCTACATGATGTAACTCCAGAATTTCAAAGTGAGCTTTTCTTTTCCGCAGTGCCTAAATTCTATTTTAAAGCAAGTTTTAGGATCTGTGTTTCATTTTGGATTGAACACTGTGTTCTATTTGACCCAAAGTGCAGCACACATGCACACATCCCTGCAATTTGGCCACCATTCAACAAATCAATTATTCTCAGAGCTGATAAGTTGCCCCTTAAGGGAAAATGTGAAATTGTTCCCTGAACATTCCTGGTCAGATGAACCATATCCTGAAGGTAGATAAGCCATGAACAGACAACAGTTTAACAGATCAGGTTATGGTTTATTCACACATCTTCTTCCAGCATCAGCAGACTAAAAGCATTTGTGCTTCCTTTTCCTATTAGTCTCCAGCAAGCTCTTTCTCAAGGCAGGTGCCCAGCAGAGCTGCATTCAGTGCCCTCAGCCTGCAGGACAGCCACTTCAGCATCATGCCAATGCATGCCAAGCCAGCTTCCATCTCCTCTGGAAAGCTGCAGATTTGCTCTGCTGCAGCGAGAAGAGGAAGAAAGAAGGGGCTGTAGTATTTAAAGAAAATTAATCCACTGAATTTTTATTTGGTTCAATAGTAATTCTCAACAATAGGGTTCTTAATGCAGAATTTCACTCCGCTTTCATGTGGTGTCAGGATCTGGTGGTGTGGTAGGAACTATGGCTGTAATTAGAAGGGCCACACGTTCATCTCCAACTTAAATTCTCCAGGCTTAATTCTCTTCTCAACCTAGTACAAATCAGGAATAATTTCATTTCCATTAATACATCACAGTCATGTGAATCTACCACAGTCCTTCCAGCTCTGCTTACACAGAAGGCACTATGTATGCTGTGGCATTGATGAGAGTAGGAAAGAAAAGATCGTGAGATCAAAGCAATTGAGCTGCATGCTTTAATTATTATTATTATTATTTTTTTTTTTTAGAGAGAGAGAGAGAAAAAAAGGAAAGAAGAAAGACTATGACTATTTCAATGAGAGTCTTTTTATACAGGCACAGCAACTTGAGACGTGCAAATAGAAGCTCTGGATATGGCTATAGGGAGGGAGGAGGATGAGGGCTGAGAGGAGGGCTCAGGACAGGTTCTGTGGTTGTCCCCACACTGCTGGGCTGGGGACATTTCTGAGCACTGGCCAAATCCTGCAACATGTCACCATGCAAAGAGCAAGGAACTGCCACGAAGCCTTGAGTTGACTTTGTTTTATCCAGGTCTGTGTATTTCTTGTTCTGGAAACAGTCACAGTGTCTCAGTGTGATATGTTTCCAGTTCCCATAAGAACTGGAAGGTTAGATTCTGAAGAAAGCCTATACAACAAGACTTGTTGGGGAGCCTATGGCATTGTGGCAGGAGAAACAAGATGTCCCACTTCTGGTCACAGACAGCCAGTGTCCAGAGAGAGGAATGAAGGATAAGAACAGAGAATGAATACTGCATGCTGACCGGAGGCTGAGATCTCTGAGGAAGGGTTAGAGACTCTGAGACACAGCCAGCATTCATTTTTGCAGGAGTTGTGCAGCTAAATCGTTTCCTTCCCTTTGAAAATCTCCACCTGTGACCTATAGGTCTGAAATCTGATGTCGTGAGGCAGTCATATTGCTGTTCTGCTGTAAAAGCAGTTGCGTTATATTAGCAGTAGCATTTGATTGTTGCACTTTGATATAACTGAATAGGTAATCAGACCACTCTTTATTTTAGCCCGAGGATATGCCTTTGATTTGTAGAGGTTGGCCATTTCTTATCTGAGTTTGAAAATGGGATTATTTAAATGTGTATTGATGTTTTTCATGCGGTCTAGCTGTGCAGTTCAACATGGTAATTCAACTCATAGCTATACCAGATTGTTATCTAATCTGATAAGATATGAACAGCACAAAGCTGAGATGATGAAACAATCAGGATTGTTGACTCACTGGGGTCCTGCTAAATCCAGTCTGCTTTCATAATTATCCTGTCAAGTTCCTCGAATCTTTGCTACTCCAGCACTGTGATGGCGAGAGCGGTGGTAGTGACACCACTTGGTGAATACATAAGTTGATCAAAATAATTTCAGCAGATACAATGTCTATTTATGCCTCCACCACAATATGAAACGCTACTGATTCAAATACCCCAGACTGCAAAATTGGCTCTCTTAGCATTCCTCAGATGACTGAAGGCCGTTATTAGAGGCCTCTCTAAGTTGGTGTTTTGCTAACACAAGCTGCCGCCTGACTGCTTCCTGCCAGAGGGGGAAGAGGAGGAGGAGAAAATTCACCCTGGGAGCACCACTAAGTCAGGATCTTGTGGCTGTGGCAGGCAGCAACACCAACCCAAAAATGCTGGAGTCCTTAGCTCATTCCTGTCATGGCTCATGGCATATTTTATTAGTCCTCTTACCGACAGTTTTAGGGGAAAAAAAATTAACCTCTGTGAATTACATCTAAATGATACATTCTAAAGGCTTCCCCTCCTTGCGGATAGCTCGGTTTCAGTTTCTTTCTCCACCATCTAAAGGAGTACTCATGTAAGTGCTGTAATGGCAGAGACTAAAGCGCTGTAACGGGACAAAACAGGCGATTCAGATATTCAAGGAAACAATCCTTAAGGATCGAGCAGAAACAGTGGAAATATTGTGAAGGTCTGAATTGAAATCACAGTCCTTTGCATTTTATGGGGCTTTTTGCTCTTAATTTGGGGTCAGCATTTTGATATCAGACAGTATTAAGTTGTAGAATCTGTGTATGAAGGAGGTCCTGTGGTGGTGATGCTTTCAATGGTCAGAGAAGGAAAATAAACATACAAATGTCCATGGAAATCCCAGAGATCAAAATATTGCTGTGTCAAGCATCTTTTGCTGATTAGCTCACTATCAGGTTCACCTGTGGCTGCTGCTGGAACAATCATTAAGAGCTTTGTTGTGGCACAGTGACCAGTCAAGCATCTTTGTATTTTAAATCAACACTAAAATATCCAGATACTGAAAGATGCTGTTACATTCGCTAGGTGTATTTTTAAAATAGAAAACACTGCTTCAATGAAAACCATTACCAGCAGAGAGACTGAGTGATTTAGATCAAAGTATTTAATGCTGCCAAGTAAAAATGTTAAATTTGCAGAGCTCTGAGCACCTCTCCATGAAGGCAGGCACCAACCACATTGCTCAGCATCCAAACTGTGGAAACTTTTGGCCCCAAGTGGTATGGGAGCCTTAATCCTCTAGTCTTGCCTGTTGGCCCTCTTGAAAATTGTAGCTATTATGTTTAAATTAATTATGCCATTTTTTTGTCGAAATTGCAGAGTGCTGCACTGGAGAGCCTTGCCCAACCCCTGCACACACAGGGTGACAGGAGGCCTTGCCCTGTTCTTTCAGCAAGGCTGCAATTAGCATGGAAAGGAAAGACCAACTGTTGTTTGAAAATGTTAATGCTAAAGGTCTCAGTTAAGACTGTGTCTCTCCTATAAGCCCATGTCTCTCATACAAACTGATGGAAAAAATTCAATCTTTTCCTCTCTGTCTCTTCCTTTCCCCTTGTGCTTTGAAGTGGCTCTTGGAGATGGGGCTGTGTATGAATCCTGCTCAGTGCCCTCCTTGGCACATCCTCCTTGGCCTTCCAGCCCTTTTCCATGCAGCCAGGAGCCCTTCCCAGCTCTTGCTGCTGGCTGCTTCCCTCCATCCCCTCCCAGCCCTTCCTCATCCTTCCACCTTGTTGGTGTCCATTGGGAAGGATGTGTCTTAAGCCCAAGACTATCTCATGGGAAATCAGAAGGGATGTATTTATAGCTGCTATGAAAAATAAGGAAAATAAGAGAAACCTCCCTGTTTAGGCACCACACCTCCTCTTGACAGAGTTACTTTTGATGGGACTCCAGCCTTACGTTTGTCCATAAAGCTAAAAAGTCTCCAGACAGCCAAGCAGATAGATTCAGCTGGAGGGTGATTTCTCTAGGCTGTCTCTAGTATAAACTCAGAGACCTAGTACAGCATACATGTGGCAAGGCAACCCAACAAAAGGCAGGGATGGAGACATGCTTTTCTCTGGCTGCATTCTCTACACAGACTTCAGGCTCTGAAGGTTGTCCAGGGCAGGACCCAGAGCAATGCATTTTGCTGCAGCAGAGCTACATGAGCCCATGCAAACCCATCCCTCTCTAATGCACAGATGGACACCAAGCATCAGATCTCCAGGTGCTGGGGCTGACCAAACCTTGGTCTTTGGGAAAGTGACAAGTATTTATTGCCCTCTGTAATACCATCCCTCCATTCACCAGATTCCTCACCTTCCTGAACTCCCTTGTATGGCCGCATCCCACTGGGGCTGCTCATCTCAGCCTCCCCATCACACAGCCCCAGGGGCCACCCTGAGTCCTGTCTACACCTGGGTTTGCTGATGAGGTTCAGAATGCCTTAAACTAGGTTAATTTAGAGGAAAGTGAACGAAATAAATTGCTGGCACTTTTGTGTGCTGATAAGTTTAACCTTTTTTTTCCCCGAGCGGCTAAATTGCCAATCATCCGGAAACACACCAGAGTTCAGCCATTACATAAAGGAAGCTGTTAGTCTCATTTAAAACAATATTGACCTTTTTCCCATCCTTTCCATTTTGACTAAATTACAGGGTACATTTTTTGAAATGTGCCTTTTGTCTGACTGTAACCAGGTGACCCCGATTTTCTTCCTCTCCACCCATCCCCCCACTTACATCTTTCAACCTTTTCTTTCTTCTTCTTCTAACAGAGTTCTTAGCTTAACCACTGAGATTTTCAAATCCAGAGGTATTTAGGAAAGAGTATTTGTGATACGTATATTTTCCAGTTACAAAATCCACCCCTGGAAGCAGAAAGAAGCTTCGCTGGTGCACGCATCATGTGGGGTCAGTGGTGGCATTTTGGATATGACAGAGAAGTGTCTCTGCTCTGCCCAATTCAGATCAGCAAGTGTGTGTGAGCTTCCACTTTTACTCAAAATTAACTTCATATTCTACATTACCCATAGATTAACTTCTCTGAGCGTAACTGCTTCTGCTAACAAAGCAGCTGATTTTTTCCTTGTTTTTAGCTTTTAATCAGGCTGTGAGTGTGCATAGCTCCCATGCAAAACTACTGTAACTCATTCTGAGAAACTTTCCCTGCACAGAAGCACTTTTTTACTTCACCTGAAGCCTTGGGCTGAGCCTCAGATGTAATCTTCTGAGGATATTACAAACCAAGAGTGAAGCTCCAGTTGTTTTCCTTATATCCAAGCTCTTTGTCAGCCTTACAGATCTATCTGCTTTTGTTTACTTCATTAGCTCTTGAAAAAATTCAAAGAGACAAAGTCTCCCTGCTGAGATTCCTTCCTTCAGAGCTGGTGTCAGTGGGCCACTGGGCACCAGAGGCATTTCCAGGGGCTGAGCTGCAGCCTCATCTGGGGCAAACATCCCCGTGACAAGGGGCAGAGGCTCACTTGCATCAGCTGAGGATCAGCACCACCCCCCTGCACGTTTGTGAGCGTGCTTATGGCATTTGCTTCTTGTATTAATTTTTTCTGGCTGAAAACTAAAAATATTCCCATGTACATTCTGCTAGCTCTTGGCTCACGAAAAAATGTCTTCTGGTGCCAAACTTTTCTGAAAATTAATACAAGCTTAATTTAATTCGGAGCCATGTTGCTTCTTTATAAAATGTTCTTTTTTTAAATCCTTCAAGTAGGCTTTTGTATCCCAGTGACTGCTGCTTGCTGTCGCCCAGGTGCTTTTTCAGAAAGCTTTGGAAAGTGCTGGGGTTCCCTGGCAGGAGAAGTGCTGGTGTTTCCAGGAAGTTTAGGAAATAAAGGCCTCCACTGTGGGAGCACTCATCCCACAGCAATGAGAGCCTGCAGAGAACAGGCTCAGCTTTAACCCCATCTCTTCAATAGTTGATTAATCTGAATCAGTGACATTGAAAATGGCTCAAAATGTTTAATCGTCTTCTGTCGGAAAGAGATATTCAGGAGCTAGAGTGCTGTTCAAATCAAACTGCCAAGAGAGAAAATGATTTCTTCAAGTTGCTTACTGATACAATGTTCAATCCATCTGTGAAAATATTTGGGTTGCATTCCGGGGTTTTGATTGACTCTCCTGCCAACACCAAAATTTTAATAAGCTTTGCAGGGACAAGCTCTTCCAGCTCCCAGTTCTGTGAGCAGGCTGTGCCAGCAGCTCGCACTCCAGGCTTGTGCAGAGGTGGGAATTAAGCAGCCCTACCTGCTGCGTACGGCGGTGCAGCCTTTGGTGCACCTCTGCTTTTATTCAGCAGCAAGATGGGAGACTGCATGTAAAACTTCCCCACGCAATTATTCAATCACAGTCCTCCAGTTTGCAAAGCAAAAAGTATCACGTGGTTAGCCTGTAATTAGCTGATAGTTACTAATCAATTGCAGTTTGCCTTTCTCTGAGGAAGGGCTATGGGGTGTGAGGAAGGCATGGTGTGGCCTGTGGCCATGCTATCCTGGTCACCAGATGGGGCCTGGAGGGAAAACATGGTCCAGCATCTTCACAGGAGCTGAGCAGATGAACTGGGGCACCTCATATAGCAGATAGGGCTTCACGTGGGTCGGAGTAGGGCAAGCACAATCTCATTATGGGAGATGAACTTGGAACAAGGGTCCTGCGAACACACATTTGAGAGAGGCCTGGGTGAGTGAAGACATTCCCAGAACATTTGGATATCCATCCCTCTTGCAATTTGTCCTCTCAAGGCTTAGAGCAGGCAGAGCTTCTGCATTTCCTGGGATGTAGCAGGCACAGAAATAAGCACAAAGTATTACATGTTCTACGTACATTTATTTGCCCTGACATTCCTCTTTTTCTGAAGAACTGTGCATTACTATCTACAAACAGACAAGAAAAAAATGTTATTGGCAATGTGGATTTGCTCAGGAAATAAGGCAGCAGAGTCAGCCGTCACTTTAACCCTTAGCAGCACGGTCTGAAAATTTTGCACTGCCTGTGAAAAATGAGATCATCCAATGCCACTAAAGAAAGACAAACATCTGGGACAATCCCTAATCTCTGGACACACACCTGTGAGACTCTCTCAGGGCATCCATGGCTCGAGGAAAGGATTAATTTGCTGTATAAGGAGTAGTGCGGGGAAAACTGAAGGGGGAAGTGGGGCTGCAGGGGGAGCCTGAAGAACCATTTGATAACTATTTCTTCTATGAAAGAAAAAAGTGAATGAATGACAAAGTGAGAGGTGTGTCTGGTTACCTGAGACCTGACAGGGAAAGCTGAAAAGCTTGCACACCAGTGCACCAATCCTTACCAGTACATCAAACCCTTCACCAACTCGTTGCCTGCATCCCTCCCTTTCTATCTCCCGAACCTCCTATTAAGAAAGATCCAACAACACCATTAAAATGTCTTGCGTCGATTGGAAATTCATTGTTCACTAAAAGCTAATCAAAGTGCTGGTAAACACAATGGCCCCCTTTTCCCCAACCTGACGTCTCATTTACACAAGAGCTCGAGCAGCCGCACCGGCGCTCTGCCACGCAGCCGTCAAGCACTGATTGTGCTATTCAGCAGGATGGCTCAATAATTACAGTCCCAGATCTCCAAACCGCACCAAAGAGCAGGCTTACCACTGCTAGCCTTTGTTACTAATTGTCCTTCAGGATACTTGAGATGAATTACCGTGGCTTACATTTTCCTGTTTTTCCTTTCTCTTCTATTGGGTAAAAAAAAAAAAAAGAAAAAAAAGAGAGAAATCTTTCCACTTAGCAGAGCTGGACAGATCAGACAAGTGTAGCGCTGACTGTTGACAGCACTTCATAAGAAAGCCCTCTGAATGCAAACTGTCTCATTGACACGTTCAGCTTGACACGTCGGATTGATTTTTGATTGTTTTACACAGCTCACTTGCGCATGTTTTCATTATCGAGGCTGGGCAGTTTTCATAGTAACACTCACAAAATGTTAGAGATATTAATATAATTTGATACCATCTATGCTGCGTCTAATTGTAACCATAATCCAACAAATGAAGCCTCTTTCACCAAAGCTCTCCAAAATGGATTGCACTTCTGATCACTCTTTTAGTTTATTTTGTTTAGGGGTGCTTGAAATAGCAGCAACATTATTTGTTCCAACACTGATAGATCAAGGTAGAACTAGAGGTGAGTGCTTTAAGTCCAGTGCTGGATCCATGCCTTTGCTCTATGCCTTGAGCTGGATCAGCTCCTGAGCTGCAGCCTGGGAGCATTGGGAAAGGACACTTTGGCCAGCATCACTCACATGCAGACAGCTTGGATCGATGCTTGTGGTTTGTTTATTAAATCCACAGCCTCAGGCTGCTAAATTGCCAGTGTTGGTCTCAGGAGTGCATGTCCCTAGGCAGCAAGTAGATGCTCTGGAGGGATGGGGGATCAGTTTCTGCTTGCTTAGCAGTGAGCACCGTGCCTGGCTGATGGTGCTGCTTCAGGACAGATCCCCGTGTCCCCAGATGTCCCTGCCATCACCCATGCCCTCCCATTCCTCACACCTGCCTCAAGCTCCTGAACTACTACTTTGCTTTTTCTCATCTCTCTCATTTGTTCGTCTATCTCATCTGATCTTTCAGAAGCCCCAGGAAGGACACTGAAGGCTGCTTGGTCCTTTCCATATATATGTCACACTCCCTGTGACAGCCCAAATAGCAGTTGCCCAGTGCTAGTCCAAACTCCTCCAGAAATGTAGGAGGAACTTCCCTCTCTAAAACAGCTGAAGGTGCAGTTTGTGGCTGTGTAGCATGGCTAGTTCATTCAGAGAACCAGCTCCTTCTGCAGGCCCTATTTATCATGGTAACTCCTTTAAATTAATACTACCTGCCTGTAGAAGGAGGAATGAAATCACCCAGGCTGAATTTTAGAAAGAGGAGCCCTTGGTTCACATTGGAAATTGTGACTGTGTTTACTTTTGCATTCACCTGACCTGTGTGTGTGGCCAGAGCAACTCAGGAAGCTGCGCAGCACGCACTGACCAGACAGCTTCCATTTCAGAACTTCGTCTTCTTTTCTCCAATCATAGCAGAAAAAAATCATTTCCCACCACTTTTTCCTCCTTCCCCCCCCCAGGTAATTATATTAAATATGTTCTGGTGCCACAAATCGTTTTTCTGAGCCCTGATTTCCATCAGCTGGGCAGGCATGGGAAGGCACTGGTAACAAAATACCCTTGTTGCCTTTTCATCAAACAGCATGGCCCTAGCTAGAGTGTAAGCATTCTCCTGTGACTGTGTACTCTCTTCATAACCCTTCCACTCAAACAAAGTGATTGTCTGAACTGCGATTGCTTCGCCAAGATGATTAAATTAGTTCCTACATGCCAGAGATGCACAGAGGTCTTGACATTTATATTTGGGTACTAGAGTCTGACATCCAAATGCATCTGTGTTTGAAAACAGCATAATTTAGAAAGTAGCATAAAATCCATTAATATAATAGGGAGAGAGGGCAATGCTTCCATCCACGTGGGGCTGTGCAAAAGGATGCTTACGGTGCTGCAGGAAGGCAGCGCTGTGCTGGGCTGTTGGGGCTGCAGAGTGTCCCCTATGCATGTCCCTTGCTGCCAGGGGAATGAGGAGACAGCAGAGAGCAGGGTGAAGGCAGATTCACGGCTGAGATGCCGCTGGATGAAATCCATTTGTTGTAGCATCACACAACCCACAGTTTCCTCCCGCAGGTTGAAGCTCATGTGCATAGGCTGAATCTCCAAAAAGGCCAAATAAGCAATTAATTACGCTCTCGGTGATCCCAGCAAGTGAAAAGCAGCAATGCGTGTGCAGGCAGCTTATTCCAAATTCAGCCCAGCACCCCTGTAAAGAGCATCTGACCCGACACTGTGCTCCGTATCATGCGATAAGGTTGCTGTAGGCTGTTCATTGCCATTATTTAGAAACCAAAATTATATGGTTTTTATCATTCTTAACCCAATTATACAATTACTGAACTTGTATATTAAAGACCTCTGACGAAATCTGAATCCCATTGTTTTATTATGGCTCAGTCACCCAACAGGCACTCTCTTTTGCCTGGAAATGTAAATTTTTACTTTAACACAGAGCTGCATTGCCACTTCTTGGTGTTATTTTGAATGAGCGAATGCAAATGATATTATTCAATTTCAGAAGCAGTTTCATTCATGATGTGACATTAGCATCTGCTACCAAAAGGAAACATTCTTCACTAAATAAAATTAAAAAAAAAAAAGTCTGATAGATAAATCCCTGCAAGCAAATCCCCCACTTTTGCACCTACACACAGTGTCTGCTGGGATAGCCTGATTTTCCCCAACATGTCCCAAAAGGTTGAGGATGGGTGGAAAGGACTTCAAAGGTCTAGTTCCAAAATGGTTATTATCTTTAGGATAGGGGATTAATATTATTCTGTGGAGTCTCCTGGTAAAGCTTTGAATTTGCTCTTTTTCAAGACATCAGCAGCAAGGAGAGGTCTGCCCATCAGGCTGTCCCACTGTGGATGGGGCACATGGCTGTGAGGCTGCACTGCTGCCTGGTACCTGCTCGGATTCATTACTGTCATCTGCAGTATCGATGAGTGAGAACTGAGCTCGGTGCGCATGCCTCTTTCTCCCGGTATCCATTTTCCTCGACTTGAACAGCAGAAAAACGTTTGGATCTTTTTCCTTTTTTGTAATTATTTTTTAACCACATGAATGAAATGCCTGAACGTTCGTTCCAATTCATTTTCCCAGGTGGAAAACAAATAAATAAATAAATAAAAATGAATCCAAATGGCAAACAGAGGGCGCTGGGCAGGACACTGAGATCGATAGCAAACAGGGCTGGGAGACGTTCCGGCTGCTGGCAGCAGGTCAGCAGAGTGGAATACATTGTGAGTGCTGAGCCTTGCCTTGTGCAGGGGAAGTGTGATTTTAAAAGGGCAGGAGAAAAGCACCTTAGGAATTGAGATCTGTCTGCAAAATAGTGGAAACGACCCGCATCATTAGGATGAGTCTCATTTTGGAAAGACACCTCTTAATTAATTGAGAAAAAAAATCTGCCCAAGAATAAGTGAGGATATACATATGGGTGTGTGCACACATATTGCACTTATTTTATGATGCTCGTGCTGGAGTGTGCATAGGGGTGTGTGTATGTCTGATAAGAATAATGAGCTGTAACAAAAATGAGGGGACAATTATTCTGATCTGCTGTAACCCATCTCGGCTGCACAAATTATCATTCTGAGCAGACTCAAAACAGAAAACTAAGTATAATAGAGGCATGTTTAAAAAATAAATTAAGGAATAAAATGCACAGAGACAGAGTGCCGTGTTTTGTTACGTCGTTCCCTGCCTGCCTTTCTTCAGAGGGAGATTTCAAATTAAATTCAAAGCCTCTACTTTTAAATAAACAATGAAAATTGAAAATAGGCGTCCTTGTTAAAATATATATCTCCCTATTTCCTCTCATATTTTTTTAAAGTCATGCAGCACTGTGCGACCGTACAGGAGAAAAAAGGAGGGCGTTGGGTATTAGGATTCCAAACGGGATACTACATCTTTAATGATACATATGATAATTAAAGAATACAATAAACACAATTAGCATATGTTTTAAACAGTTTATTAGTGAAGCTTACCATAAAATCAGAATATATAGAGCTCCAGGGTTTGTTGGGATAACAGCTTCTAATCCTTAGAGTCATAAAATCTCTGGCTTGGAAGAAATGGGCATCTTTAAAATGATTGAATCAGCAGGCCTCAAGTGAAAACACACAAATTAGCCACCTCCAGCAGCCGGGCACTGCTGCGTGGGGTGAGGGCATCGTGGGCTGCTGGGGATGGAGCGGGCATCCCAGGAGGTGGCAGCTCCTTGCATAATGGAGGTAGACCCAAAAGCCATAAATAAATTGAAATATCTCCCTGATTTTGCAAATATTCATCGTGGGGAGGAATGAATGTGTAAAGAAGCGTGGGTGTGAAGGAGATGGAGGACTTGAAATGAGAAGGGCGCAGGGCTCCCGGCCCTGCTCGCTGCAGGATACAGCCCTAAAAAGCTGCAGACAGCAGGAAAGCAGCTCTCTGCAGTGCCACTTTGTGTTTCTGGCCCTTTTTTTCCTTTTTTTTTTCTTATATGCCAATGAGCTTCCTTTCTCTCTCCCTTTCTTTCCTTCTGACTTCAGGGCAATGGGAGGAATTTGGTCTTTTTTTCTGCTGATGAGGAACATATAGGCTCTGTACATTCATTGGTCTACTGAAATGAAATGAAAGACTACTGGTCTAGTGAAAATTTTTCCCTCTTTTGTTTTTTGTTGTGTCCAGAGGAAGCAGGGGCCATCTAATCCCCCACTTCAGATATTTCAGGTTGCTTAAGAGCAGCTGGAAGGTTTGGATGAGCCTCTGTCTGAGCAGAGCGAGGGAAGGGAAGGGGAGGATTGTCACTTTTGTGATGGATCCCCATCAGCTGTAGTGACCTGTATTTCATACCCTGGGCTTCAGAGTGGCTTTCTATGCCTGAACTGGAGGGCTCAGGTTCCAGGAGAGGACCTCCCGGCTTAGCAACAATGCAAACACAGACATTTCTCCTCTCATAGATATTGGTCTAAGCACAAATTTGGAGGAGAAATGAAGGCCTGAAAAGATGAAGTGACTTCCCCAAGGTCAAACAGCAGGACAGTGGCAAAGGCAGGAGCATAAACATGAATTATATTGTCACTCTGCCAGAGGAAAAGGTTGAAATGCAGCTCATTTTTTTTCCATAGTTTAGACCCAGCTTGATGTATTTGACCTCTATTCAGCTGGCCAAGGTCCAGGGAACAAAATATGAAAAATAGTGGTGGGTGTCTACTCTGGGGAGAGAGGTCAAGGCAAAGGGGTGTGTGGAATGGGTTACCTCAATGGCAATGCAGTGCTAAGCCATGGGTGGGTGAGGATCTGGTCCAGCAGTTCCCCATCAAGGTTGGTGGCTTTGGGTCACGTTTGGAGGGAGAAAGAAATTTGGGAGGAGAGAGGAAAAAACTGTGGCTGCGCCCATTCTTTATTGCAGTGCTTCACTATTGACATTCCCACACTGATTAATAGCCCAGGAAGCTGCCAGGCACAGTGCAGCAAGGAGAGCCGAGCACCAGCCCTGAATTTTAGCTCCATCTCCAGCTTTTAGCAGAATTCAGCAGCCAGTGGAGCATTCACAGTGAATCGCCAGGGAAGTGTAAAGCAAAGGCAGGCTCGGGGTCACTTGGGGTGATTCTTTCAGCCTATAAGGTCCATACCATCAGAAATCCATCCCCATGAAGGTTTTCAGGCTCCTTTTGGGGCACGGTGGGCTGATGGTGGCACATATCATCTGCTGGCATGGGCGTGTTGAAGAGCAATGTATGTGTCACAACAATGATGTCCCCCAGCTCAGGTGGTGGCAATGAGGGCAGAGTCCCTCCTCCCATGTCCCAGCCCTGTGCCTGGCCTCAGTCCAGTGGCACCAAGGCAGAACCGCAGGGCTCTGCCTCGGAGGAGCAGAATGAACCCGGAGCAAAATTAAACCCAAAATTCAGCGAGTGTCAACTACCTCCCCTTGCTCTTGCCATGATAAAGGCCGTGACATTTTCTAAACCTGAGGTTTGAAAGAAAACATTTGAAGTGATAATTTGTGCACTGCTCTCTTCCTCATTCAGATGCAAGTATTAACTCATTTCATTTTTAACCAGCTAAACAAGTGCCACGAGCATTTTTGCCATCAGTACTTACATGCTGAATAGAGGGTCAATTTACCATGTGCAAAATACTTTCCTGCAGACTTCCCTTTACCGTTTTATATGTATCAGTGAGAAACTCAGAAATGGTGGATACTGAATTCAGCTTAAAGCTGATCCTGCACCGAAGGTTTGGCCAAGACATTGACTTTAAGCTGTGTTGTTTTTATAAGTGATCCAAAAGTAATGCTGTAGGCTTTATTACCGAGCCCGTATCACACATAATTTGAAGGCTGAGGACTCCTGTGTCTGTTAAAACACAGAGAAAAGATACACAGAAAAATTTCAAGCTGCCTTAAAAATAAAACCGAAGAATCAGAAATTTATTATGTGCCCCAAGTACATTGCAAATTGAAAAACTGACAGTGGTGGATAGCATGTACACTGACATTTATTTGCTCAGTTCCTCTGCACAGACTTTTAGGATGTTCTTTGGTGGATTAATGTCTCTCAGCTAAGAATGTGCTATAAAAAAAGCAAGGAATGCAGCTGATAAAATTAATGAAACAAATCATTGCTGAAAAGCAGTTGGTGAGGTGTGAATTTGAAAGCTAGTTTCCTAATACAATATTTGTAAAATAAACAGAAATTAATATCCATTAATATTAACATAATTATCTTAGCTGAGAATGTTGAACTGTTGCCTGTTTTGTGCTTTTCGACTGCAGCATCTCGCTGCAACTGTGTTTGTGGCTGGGGAATAATCTGCTTGTGTATGCTGTAATGACACAAGAAATAAAATGTGATAAAAGGAATAAAATGTGAATTCCCATCTCAGCAAAGAGTAACTCCACAACACATATATTTTTTGTGGCTTTCCCATAAGGTGAACATTTCAGCATGGCTTCCTTCCCAGCCTCGCTTACACCGCAACACTGAGCCCAGCTCACATGAGAAACTCATCCTGGTTAACACAAAAACTTCCCCAGATCTTAAAATGGCTCTGAGAGCTCCCAAATTTCCTACAAGCCCACCCCACCCTCATGCTGTCCCAGCCAGCAGGGCTGCAGGGCAAGGAGCTCCCACTGCAGTGCTGCTGGTGGCTCTGTGCAGGTTGGGATGCCACTGGGAAGCATCACGCTGGAGGTGGCTGTGGGGATGCATTTCCAGGTGAGCATCCCAACTTTCCCATGCATGGCAGAAGCAAATTCGAGTTCTGCACAGCTCCATGCATTGCTGCCTTTCAAGCCTGATAAAATTTGAAAAAGACGGTGTTTTCCATGAGAAATGTCTTATTTTTAGTCCTGCAGATACCGCAGTGGCTTGCTAGTGAAACCAGGCACTCTGCGTGTTGAAATAAAAATACCAGCACCTCTTAAAGACAAAGCATAGAGAGGAAAAAAGGGGATTCATTCTTTAAATCACCAGAGCAATGTGAAGCATGTCTACACCCCAGCAGTTTGTTGTTGTGCTTTGCTGGATGCAAACATCTCCGTGTTGAAGTGGTGCCATGGAGTGAAAGGGTGAGTGGCTCCTGGCAGTGCAGCAGGCAGGATCCATCCATCTGCATTCCAGACATCCCAGTTATAAAACCTGCAGCACAAGGGGTGCCCAGCAGGCAGGACGGGGAGAGTTTCGTCTTTGGCTTCTGCTAGATCCATCTCTAATTTGCAGTTCGTTAGATCCCACACAAAGAAGGGAACATATGTTTTATAAAGGAGTCCTTTCTTTGAAGCAAAATGAAATGCTGAAGGTTTTCTGAGCACATATTTCCTTTTAAAAACATGTACCCATCTCAAGACCCAAAGAGTTGATCTGCAGGAGCTGAAGTTGTGTGAAGAACTCAATTCATAGGTGGAGCCACTTCATCACTTCGGCCTAAATCAAAACATTTTACCCAAGCTGAAAAAAAAAGATTGTATTTTGCTAGATATGAATTAACCAACATGTATTAAAAAATGCTGTGATTACTTTCGAGTGCAGGTTGAACTTAAATACTGCCTTGGGGA
Source organism: Tympanuchus pallidicinctus (assembly GCF_026119805.1). Classification (NCBI taxonomy): domain Eukaryota; kingdom Metazoa; phylum Chordata; class Aves; order Galliformes; family Phasianidae; genus Tympanuchus; species Tympanuchus pallidicinctus. The sequence goes on from NW_026294722.1 coordinate 5,363,988, forward strand.
AAAAAAGATCCAAAACATTTATTTTTGGAAGTGTGGAAACGCAACTTTTCTCAGTCTCTTTCCCAGCCTGCCACATTGCCATGTTTACCATGGCACCAACAGTTGTCAGAGAGTATCTGGCTGAGTCACAGCTTTTGAGGGCTCAACTCCGGTACCAGAGATGCAAAGCAGCTCCTCTGCAACCCGGGGTTTGTGTTGGCACCAGTGAGATCAGAATCCGCCCTTCTGTTTACCATTTAGCTGAATCACCCCATCACAGACCAACTGTCATCTGTCACTCCATACTTTTAATGGTGTGTTGCACTGATGCTGTCTATTTTTTCCCCTCTCTAGCAGCCCTGTCACTCTGCTGTGTGCTAATCTCTTCTTCCAGGCTTCTGTTGGATCTCTTAATGACTACGCGACTGCAGTTTAGCTCCAAAAATAAAAAATAAAATCAAGAGAGACTGTGGGGAGCGAGGGACAGAATCAGATTTGTGCTGTAATTTAGGCTGAAGGCAAAATGCCCTCAAATTTTGGGAAGTGCCTCCCAAGATGCATTCTGCTCCTGCAGCTGCAGGGACAGACGTAGCCAGGCTGCAGTTGAGGCTGCACCTCACTGACCAAGTGCAGGGTGGAGAATTAATGAATTTTAAAACTGCTTCCTGTTCTTAACAAGAGGGCCTCACCACAGCTCTGTGTTCCTATGGTCAGCAGACATGAGCCTTACCTCCAGCTTTGACTGTGAGGTGCTTTCTTAGCATCTGCAAAATGAATTGCGTTTTGTTTCTAGGGGAAAAAAATGGGGAAAGCACTGTGCAAAAGGCAGTGCTGCTAAAGGAGGAACTGCCCACCAAGCAATATCTCAGCATCTCAATGTCTCAATAATTGAATATTATGTCCTGTCCTCAGAGGGATGTACTTGGGTGCGGGGGGAATTTAAGCTGCAACACTTCAGCAAGGCTTTCCACTCAGTCTCCATTTGTATAGTTGAACTGCTAGTCTAAGAACTGTAGGCTTTTGTATTTTGCAGTATCTACAAAGCATCCCAACCTCACTCGTGGCCTTTCCAAAATTACCCATATGTATGTGAAACAAGCGTGAAAACTGAGCAGTGAATTTTGTGCAAGCGATCACTTAGCCACGGTGTGCAACACCTGTGCATGCTAACCCATGTGGGGATCCACACGTCTCCACTTTGGCAGAGGTTTTTGTCCCTGCAAAATGCAAGTCAATGTACTCAGCACCCTGATGAGTTGAAGATCAGGAAAAAAAACTGCTTTGCTCATCTGATTGCTGTATGTCTGTGACACAGAGTATACCTAACTTGTAGAGGTCCATCTGGTAAGAGAAATAATATTGTGTCATTGCATTATATGTGTCTGGGTATGGATGTATTCCTCTGCACTCCTTCTTTGTCATGATTCTGTGGTTTAATTTAAATACGTGTTTCACTTCTCCCCATATTTCAGGTTTATTATGGAGTATGAAAATCAGGAAGCTTTTTGTTCACTTCATACATCTCTTCCAACAAAGCCAGGCATCAGAACTCGGCACAGACTCCAGAGTGATTATTGTTACACATGATCTATGGAGCAGATAAATTACAGCTTGATTTTTATAAGGTATGTTGAGCCTGCAGGCTTCAGCAGAAACAAAAACAAAACACAACGCAAAACCTTGGTTTAACTAGTAATTTGAGGAAATATGACAAACTTGACATGGAAGTCACAGAGCAAATAAATATGCACATCCATCATTTTGTAAAATAATGCCTTTGCTACAGAGATCTCTACTTACTGCAGTCTGCACTGTAAAATTTCTTTGTAGTTTACTGGTCTCATATCTGCTATATGAAGGATCAATTAAATTATATTTGAAAGAAACAATTGGATGTATACAAGAACTAGTGCCATACAGTAAAATAGGGCAGATATCAATCCATGTAAACCAAAATTATGCTGATTTTAGGACATATTTCAGCCATTCCTGAAATGTTTAGATGTGCTTTTTGTCTTTGAAATATGATTACTAAAATACTGATCTGAGAGTCTTCTCCTTTATTGTAAAATAATCCAGTTCCTAGAGATAAAATCACCTGATGCTTAATGCAGATATAAAATCCTGCTTTGTGCAAAACCAACAAAGGACCATTTCAGAGTCATCTTCTGAGCACAATAGTTCTGTTGGTGCACTGGAAAGAAATTATTTATGAATTTCTTGCTTCAGGAATTGGTGTTTTTTTGCAGCTTGCCAATATTTGGAAGAATTTTTGTCACGGTGAGGAATGTCTTTAGTGCCATTTATGTGTGCACTGCCTTATCAGCAGTCCTGTCATAGAATCGTAGAATCATAGAATCACTGAAGTTGGATGAGAGCTCCAAGATCCTCAAGTTCAACCCCAGCCCACCCCACTGTGCCCACTGCCCACATCCCTCAGGAGATCCCATCTCCACAGCTCTGAACAGTGACCCCCCCACCTCCCTGGGCAGCTGTGCCACTGCATCACTGCTCTGTTGGAGAAGCAGTGTTTCCTAATATCCAACCTGAACCTTTCCTGGCACAACTTAAGGCCATTTCCTCTCTCCATCCCATGGAGTTGGGTTAAGGCCATTGCCTCTCTCTATCTTGTGGAGTTGAGAAGCTGCAGTCATCGCTGGGCTTGTGCTTACCACACAGCATGTAACTATTGCTGTAGGCATTAGAGAACTTCAGCATCCAAAGTTGGAGTGCCATCAAGAGGAGGATTTCAAGTTGAGAGATGAGGATGTAGGGCCCACTTCCTTGTGATGCACTTTGTTAGATACAATCCTTGAGCCTGCCTGGGCGGGCTGCAGGAAACTGCCTGTGTTGGTCTACAAGCCAAGAAGTCACCCTACATGTACAGGAGAGATGGTGATCAGAAAAGTAACTCTACATCTGACATCTACACACAGCTGTTTTGGTCTCATCTTGCAGCTTTGTCCATATATCTGATCCTTTGCTTTGATCTGATACTGTGGAGTTGATCAAACAAACATAATTTGAGCTACTTGGAGCATGGCTTATTTGAAGAGACCACAATCTATTCTGTTATGTCTTCTAAGTCACACCTTGCAATTTAAAAGTAAAACGTGTTCACCACTCTTAGCTCTGCAAAGCCCAAACCACAGTTTGTGCTTCATCCATAAAATTGCCAGCTAAATTTCCATTCTGGAATCGTTACTGGAGGTGTTTGTCAAGAAAGATGTACAAAGCAGATTGAACATGTTTAGCATTTTGTATAACAGGTTGAGCTGCGAGAATGACAGGTTGAAAAATCTTGTTTGGACTCATAGACTGAAACCATTTAATATAGAAGTCACAGGTAGACTATAAATACAGAAAACCAATGTGCCATATTTTTATAGTATCCCTATTCTGGATATCTTTTAAACATGCTATTACTTCAGAGCAGGTGTAGAAACTAGACTCACCCATTTGCTTTGAACATCCACTATTTTTCAACAGGTGAACCCTCAAAAACCCAAACGAGTACAATGCACAATTCATTTGAATGTGCACTTGTGTTAACTGACCCCACAAAAGCCAACTGTGTTCATTTAAGGTAGGAATTACAATTTGCTCACATAATCTCAGCAATTACATGTTCATCTTGCTTAAATAGCAGACTTACGGTGTCATTTGCGTAGTACCTGATCTTTCTAGTTAACCTCAAAGACATTAATCTTTATTAAAGGGGTGAGAGGCAAAGAGGCAAAGAGATTCTGGTGACAGATATTTTGACAGATAGGAAAAGCTATTTATAAAGTGAACATCAGTAAACACTAGGAGTGAGATGTTGATATTGGCAGCAAGTAAATGGTTGGTCAAGTCTGGAGAAGGTATTACACCTTGAATAGTAGAAAACATTTTTTTTTCCCCTGAAGTTGATCTTTTATATTTTTAAAAGAGAAATTTACTATGATGCCTCCTGCTTCCCCTATGGTAAAATGCCAGAAATTTGACTGAGATTTACCTAAAGTGACAGCAGTGCCTCATTTTGTCCAAGGAAGATGACCGCTAAATGTCACGTCTATCGGCTCTCATGTGGATCACTTATTTGACATGCTCGTGTCTAAGCTTCGTAGTGCTTCACAGCATGTTTTCCATTGCTCTGAGGCAATTTGAGATCTTTCTGGCACAAACGTGAGCTGGCCAGCAGCAGTTGGTTGAAATAAATAAATAATGCTGCTGGGATTTGTTCCCCTGCATCCCAGGGGTGTCAGGCCAGAAGCAGGCATTCAAAGCCCTTACAAGAACAGACCAGCAGCGTATGCTTCTGCTCAGGCTGAGAGAAGGCCTTGATGGGGGGAATACCGTCGCCACTCAGCTGGAGTCAGAGCACACAGAAGATGCTGGCATTTAAACACAGAAAATAACCCTGTGCCGTTTGCTCTTTTATTTTATTTTTTTTTCAAGCAATTGTGAAACGTTGCAAAACTCTGGAATAGGAAAGAACATGGGTTCTCCCACCTGTGCGCTGAGCCAGTTTCTGTCTTTCTTCCCCATGTTCCTCAGAGCCTGAAGAGGGGCAGATGGGGACTGGTAGATACGTGGGCTCCTGCAGCAGGGCTGTGCTTGCATCACCCACTGGTCAAGCCTCAGTAGTGACCTAACGCAAGTGAAGTGGAAAGCAAGGTGGAAGGCTTTTTGCACAACATGTAGCAGCAGTAATGAATAATGAATGAATTTTTACCTTCTTTGCTGTTTTAGCTTGCTTTTCTTGCTAGTTATTGCCTCCCCGTCCAAACGAGTGTCTCAAGGTTGACAAGCTAATTTGTGTGTGTTTTGGAGCTCATGACGTGATGGGTCAGGAATTAAAGCAGTGCTGGAAGTGAGGATCACATCAGAGCCAGCCATCTGCAGCAGAGAAGGCGAAGCTCAAGCAAGAGCCATGATCCTCTACCCTTTTAGCAAATTTAAGGACTCTTTCTCCCATCCTCTTCTAAAAATTCCTATTTATCTCATTCAAATACATCTACTCCTAGTAGAAGAGAGGGCTTAGGTTCCGAACTCAAGGGCATAAAGGCTTCTAATGAGAATTATACACCTTTCTGTCCATCCCAGCAGCTGACCTGTGCAGTTACCCACTTATTTTCAAACACTCAGGTGCAAATTCTCTTACCATAAAATACTTCAGCAATGTTGAGTAGGGGCTTATCCTATCAGCTGTGCTGTGTTCTCTGTGCAGATGTAACCCCAGCCAGGATCACACAGTCAGAATATCCCAAATTCATAGCAGCTCTGTAAAATATTTTCTCTTGTAGCTGCCCAGTTGACAGCTCACAAATCAGCACTCGCTCAAGTCACAGTTTAACTCCCAGAAAATCTTCAGGAGCAACAAAAAAATCTCTGAAAGTATCCTATGCAATATGAGAACATTTTCTATCTTTATCATACGGTGTAAGATTAAAGTCAATCTACATGAAAGCAGAGTGTGTAACTGGATACAAGATTCCCAGATAGGTGGCACGTGTCAACAGGCATTACATGGTGTCTTTAGGTGAGTCTTTGATACAGCCTGTTAAATAGTTCAGTGAGAGGGATGCAACCATGAGAGGGTTTCATGGCCTTGATTTGTTTTCCAGCTAAAATAAATCTGAATAGAACAGACTTAAATTACCTGTGATTTTTCTGTCTTTAGGAGGACACATAAAAGCTCATGAGATTGCTGTGTTCCCTGGGGGGAAAAAAAATAGGGGGAAAAAAAAACCAGGAAAACTATGAAAGATTCATTTTAATGGAATCCAGGTTTAACTATTTCATATTTAATAATATTTAATATTTCATTTACTACGGGGGACTCACCTTTTTCAGAAGAATGTAAGATTCAAGGCACTATCATGCATTAAGATTTCATGTCTGACTGCAGCAAAATTGTAAAGGCAGGCGTTGGAGCTGCTCAGCCTGAGAGCCAGGAGGTTCCTTTCTTGTTTCCTACAGCCAAAACAGGAGCTGAAGCCCCAGAACACAGTGGGGTGCATCTGCAAATGCTAGCAATGTGTGGAGACAGAAAACCATATGTTTCTTCATAATTCCGTGGCTTGCAACTAAAACATTAACATTAAAAGCTCTCTTCTGCACTTTGCATTAAGGGAACTTGGGCATGGGAGGAGCTCTGGTCAGAATGGGCTTAAGGACAGGTGGGTGCTGGCAAGAGGGAAATCATACACTCATAGAACCACTGAGGCTGGAAAAGAGCTCTAAGATCTCCAAGTCCAACCCACCCACCCCACTACATCCTCAGCATCCCATCTCCATGGCTCTGGAACCACCTCCCTGGGCAGCTGTGCCACTGCACCATCAATCTTTCCACGAAGAAACACCCACTAACATCCAACCTGACCTTCCCCAGGTGTAAATGAGGCCATTACTTCTTGTCCAATTAATGTCCCTGAAGGATTGCACCTCTCCCACCAACCCTGGTGCGAAGAGCAGCTCGGTGTTATCTCAGTTTTGCCAAGGATGAGAGTGACTCTACTGAATCAAGAATACCCGTGTAAAGATATTTGGGCACTGCCACATAGCACAGGTTTGTCCCTGCTGAGAAAAATGATAGCCTTGTTTCTGAGTGACATTAAATGCCACCTTCAGAGACCTGATCACAGTTTTCCCAAAGGGAGAGGCTCCTTTTAAACTTGCAGCAGCTCTTGTATTTCCAGTGTGGGACTTGCTTTTCTTCCAGGAGAGTCTGTTGATACATTTTTACCTCTTTCTATAGATATTCCTCAGAGCCTGAAGCTCTCAGGTAATCTAAAATTCCCTCCTGGCACCACCAGAGTAAGGTGGTTTTCAGTCAATTTCCATTGCCCTGACTTCCACACCAAACAGTAGGAAGGGGCCTCCACACTCCTTGGTCCCATCGTCCCATTCAGAACCTTATCATTAGGGAGCTCGACTAGATGACCTCTTGAGGTTCCTTTCAACCCCTGCCATTCTGATGCAAGCTGGTTAGGTTTTACTAGCTTCCCTACGAGGAGAAGCTTGTAAATTTTTAGGAGTTTTGCTTGGGTGCAGCCTGTAGGAAGAAGGACCTTTGGAAGAGCTGGGATGCAGAGCATTTCGTGGTGCAACAGAGCCTGCTTCTGTTAAAAGTTTTAGTTTCATTACACCGGTTGGCTGCTGCCTTGGACTGGAGCAGATGCTACAAAGATGAAGCACAGACTCAAACAGAAGTTGCATAGAAGAGAAGGATTTTAGCTGTGGGTTGTTAGAGTTAGGGCAGTATGGTTTGGTTTCAGTTGGACTTGATGATCTTGAAAGTCTTTTCCAACCTGAGCAATTCTATGGTTCCACGATTCGGCCCCCAGATGTCACCAAAGCAGAAGGGGGCTTCCACAAGTCCTTCTGTTTGGGGGCATGTTCAAAATGCACCCCGTCAGCATCAAGGTTTTATTAGAAGATGCTTTTCCAGGAGGGGGCAAGCAGGTTTTTACCAGCAGTTTCAGTTTCAGATCTTACTGAGGGGCTCTGGCATTTGCATAACTTCCCACAGAAACTGAATCAATGCTTGACATCATGGAACAGAATTTCTGGCATGATTTAGCATTAGTAAGCCACTAGTCATCAGCATACTGTCCTTCCCCTGTATTTGACATCTTAATAGAGTCAGCCTCATGCACACACATGTTCAGCAGCTTCAGATTCTTGTGCTGCTTATGAACTGTTTAACACGGGCTTGCACATATGGACATCCAAACACATTGGTCCAATACGATCAATTTTCAGTGCTCAACATGCATTTTCCTTTTAGGCAAGAAGGGATTTTTAAGCCCTCTTAAATAATTGAAGATACTACTGATACAATCAAAAGTCAAGCTCCCCAAGATGAAAATGTCTAGATGATGAATAAGTTAATGGATCTAAAATCCCAGTCGTAGCTGATTAGGGGACCAGGAGAGTTTATAAGAGATGAGAATGTACAATCCCAGTCACAGCCTGACCTTGTAACGAATGAGAGCTGAAAAGCAATTAATTGAGAAATTATCGGGGAAAAGCAAAGTTGTATGCTTGGTTAGGTAAAGCAATGTGTCAATGGGCCAGGGATTGATTTGGCTGAAATACCTCAAGGTCTCTGTTCTGATGATTCAGGACTTGAAGGAACTGGCCCGAGCTAAGCAATAAAAATAAAACAGGATCAGCAGAGGGAGTCATCCATCAGCATGGCGGGTCCATGTTCATGTATTATGTAGCTGATAGTTAAGGGAAGTTATCAAATGAGTACAGGCTTTCATCCCAACTTTATTTTCCCAGGGGGTAGGGAATGGAGGGAGAGAAAAGAAAATGCTTGGCAATGTGAGCACCCACTGCACTGAGCTGGGGCACAGCTGCTGGGCCAGAGGATGGTGAGGCTCTCCCACTCACTTTGGGGCTGCAGGGAGGCAGCTCACTCCATTGGCTTCCAGCCCTCCTCTTCCTGTCCCCAAATCCCAAAAGCCAGCACTTGACTTCTGCTTCTGCCTTTTGCTTGCCAGCTGACTTTCTGATGTGCCATAGAGCCCAGGAAATGTAGAGGCTGTTATTAAATCTCTGCTCTCATTCATTTTGGCATCATTTTCTACTGTGGCTGAAAAATTGCTTGAAAACTGCAGCAAGCTTTCCAGTTCAGTCAATATTTTACGTTCTGTTTTTCTGGAGTAAAATTTCCTAAATATTTCAGCTTTACTATTGGCTTTTCTTGTGTTTTACTTAACAAAATCTCAATGGCAGTCGCCTCTATAGCTGAAAATAGGAATGTCATTTCCATATCTGTAGTGGGGGGAGAGGCAAAAGGTTTGGTTGATAGAGATGAAATGTCTGGTGATGCAAAGATGGGCTGGGTGCATTAATGTCCAGCTAAGGAGTGCTGTCTGGAGATAACAGTGTGATCAAAGACTACAGCAGGAGGAGAAGCAAGAAGAGGTGGTGGCCTACTGGTGCTGTCCTGGAGGAGGACCCCAAATAGGAAGAGAAGGGAACTAAAAACCCCACTGATCAAAATCAAAATAGAACAGTGATTTCTGCTCCTTAAATGCTGAAGTGACCACAGTATTTCACCATAGAGAGCCTCAGCTGCTGCCATATCACAAACACAGGTTTGTAGAAGGAAACTGCAGCAGCAAGTTGGAGAGAAAGGAACAGCTTTATCCCACTGCCCGTGGATACATCTCAACCCGTGCTCATTGCTGGGACACAGCATCTCACATTCTGTGCATGTGTGGCTGCTGTGAATCAGAGAATGTTCCTTGAAAAATCTTTGTACCGTTTTATGCCACCACAACAAGAAGCCTGGGGACTAACCTGAGTCAAGCACTTGCCCAGCACTTCCATAGGGGTGAATTCCACACATTTTTTAAAGAAGAGACAGATTTAGCACTCCAGAATCCTTCCAAAACCAGGCTTGTGGTCACTGCTGGCTATTAACAGAAGATCTCTCTGAGAAAGAAAAATGGGATTCTCCACACTGGTGGCAGTATGAGCTTTTGGATCTTTATGGGATTGCATTATTTTTCGCCTCCAAGACCATGCTGCTGCGCAGCCTTAGCACAGCATTGGAGAGTTTATGCAGTGCTGGAAGTGGCGGCATGGCCCAGCACTAATTACATATTATCACCTTACCATAATTATCAAAGCTGATTGAGAAGAAATCCTCCTGGCAAGGCCCTTGTCCTGCCCTTTGCTCTGCAGAGCACATGGGATGCAGCTCCCAGCAGGACACCAGGACTGCCAGCAGCAGAATCACTGAGCTCCAAGGGGTGACGATTCCCTGCATGAAGCAGCAAGAGAGATGCTATCGTGGTGATATCATTAATTCATGTTTTCGAGGAACGCGTGTCTGGGAACATACCAAAATTCAGTCTCAATGAACTCTGTGATCCTCAGCTGCTCTGCGTGCACGCTCTACGATCTGCTAATTTGAGGATGTACATTTGCATGCTGTGTAGCTACAAGAACCCAGAGACTGATTCCTTGCAAGATTTTTCCTTTAATTCATTGCGCTGCTACCTAAGGCTTTTTTTTTGTACTCTGAATGCCACTGGAAATAAATCTATGAAGGGAAAACAGAGAGCGTCCTGATGCAAAGAGAGAGGCAGTGCCCTTCAATTCGCTTGGCAGAAAGGGTGCTGGATTGTCATGTAGGTGGGACGGGATTCTCTGTGGAGAAGGAAACCATTCAAGTAGCAGTGGATGTCGAAGGGGATCTTCCTTACAAAATGCTGTGTATTAGGCTCACACGGGGTTGCTACAAAAGGCAGTCCCTAAATCTCCCATTTGGGCTTTCTGTTGTTGTTGCAAAGAGTTAACAGGCACTGAAAAACATTTCTAGGATGAAGTGCTAAGATTTAGTGCACTGAATTAATTCTTAAATTAGAACAGGGGATTTGCACATGATTTCTAAGGGAAATTATCTTCTGGGTAAAATTAATACAGGAGATGTTTCAACATCTGGGCTGGCATTATTATGAGCAATGATTATCCAGACATTGCCAAAAGAAAGAGCACAGTAGACTCTTTCTGTTCCTAACCAAAATAAGCAGCTCACCCTGAAGGAAAACTATTTGCAGAAGCAGTGGCTTATTTGGAAATGCACAAGAAATATTCCGTTCTGTGAGACAAAAAGAAAGCTGCATGCCTGATAATGGGAGGTAGGAAACCAAACTGTGGGCTCCGGAAATGGTACCTTGAATACATGGGCTTTGGGCATCAGTCTGCCTCACCTTCACACTCCTCATCAAGAAAGGTGCTTAATACAGGGGTACAGCTGTCCAGGTCTTTCATGTTCAGAGGTTAAGGAGGAAACATCCATTTGGGGCAGATGTGACCTGGAAAAACTCAAGGTATGCTTTGCTGGCAGCCTTCAAAACCCCCCTCAAAACTAAATAGGGCACAGAGCAAAGCCAAAGCAAGGCCTGCTTGAGTTAGTTTGTCAAAACAATCACACTCCAGGAGGAGCTTATAAATATTTATCTCTCTTCAGAGTGCTTCATTCTGTAAAGGAAAGGGAGAAGGAGCTGGAGTGGGGAAAAGAAGACCGGTGGCATGCAGGGCCCTGCACCTTGCATAGGAGAAAACATCGATGTTTAATTTAAAAAGGCATAAATATAAGACAAACGCCACTTTACTTTCATGTTAGTCACTGGCTATTGAATTACATCACAAGTGCTACGTGTGGGACCAGGAGAGTGCACAGTTATTTCTGTCTTCTAAACCAGAGTGCAAGTCTCAAGGTAATTACTTCAGATCCAAGTGTAATTACCAGCTGATCTGCAGGAACAGACACAGTAGTCACATTCACTCACGGCAGCATTAGAGCCTGGTGATAACACAGCATCATTAACACAGCTTAGCACTCCATCCCTGGCTGCAGGCCGTGGCTTTCCCTGAGAAGCACTCCGGTCTGACCCACCAGGAATCACAGAGATGCTGCCCTGGATCTGCACACGAGCAGGGCAGTGCAGGCTGTGTCAACAGCAAACATGAAATTATCTCAGAACAGAGATTTTCTGCACTGTATTTCTCCTTCTAGTGGTATTTCTGCAGTCTGCCCTTACTTTTTCCTTTGCAGAGCACTGCACACCCTGGGAAGGAGGTATTGCTTCCCCCCAAGTCGCTGCCTTTCTGTTTAGCTTTGCTCTGTTTTCCTCTGCTCCACCGTGACAGCATCATGCTACGATTCAGGAATGTTTTCTCTTGAGCTCACCCCTCTTCCATCCCTTTTGGATTCGCTTTTCTTTATTGCTTTATCTTTTTTTTTTTCAAGCCTGCAAGCATCACAGTAAACAACCCTTTTATTCTGATGGTCTTGAAAGCTTTCTCTGTACCTCCAAGAAGGTCAGGAAAATTCTTCAGAAAGAGAAAAAGAGGGAAAAAAATCCTCCTTTCATTAGAAAATTCCTTGGTTTGTTACCTATGCTTTCCTAACATTACATTGCTCCGGAGATAATACAATTAACAGACTAAACTTAGAAATCAAAACATTTTTTTAAAATACATTTTTAATTTAGCGTTTTAAGGTACCTTTATTTTTATCAATTCTAGATCATAAATGTGAGCACATGAAAAGATGACAGAGCACAGCCTGACATAATTTCCTGTAAGAAACGTGGGACCTAAGATGACACAAATGAGCCAGGCAATCTCTCCCCGTTCCTGTATGTAGCAATGCATTTGCACACCGTTCAGGTTCAGCGATGTTAAAGTGAGATTGGCAGGGTAAGTAACCCCTGAAGGAGGATTTCCATTTCGGGCAGCTCTGCTAAGCCATGCCTGATGTTTCCAATGAGCTCCGTTGCACAGAGATGGCTTTTTCCCTGCTTTTGCTTCTATGCAGGGTTTTATCGGAGCAGCTCCGCAGTTGTCAGTGAGACACATTTTGTTTTCAGTTACATCAGTGTAAATCACAACTGATCTAGTGAACTCAGAGATACCCACTTTACAGCGATGTCTTTGACATTAAGAGTTTGGTGCCATGGCATTGTGACAGCTTAAAGCCCCTCCATGAAGAAACAAAGTCAAGATCAGCACTGTCCTGGAACGCATTACAAAGCACGTTTGTTATTGTAGAGAAGACAGCATTTGCCTTGGCTGTGAAAAAGAAAATCAGATCTCAGATCTACAGCAGGGAAGATTTCATCTCCGCAATTTATCCAATGAGATTTCCACTCCTCTTGCACAGATACCCTGCTGCTAACATAGCAGTCAAGATCAGAGCACTTAATCAATCATTCACTGAGGACAAATACGCATAATCTAAATTAGAACAAATCGAGGCATATTTTATATGACAGCCATACAGATTTTTAAGAAAAAGCATTGGCAAGAAAAGTGCATGAAAACATTGTTTGTGCATGTGCTTAAAGTGGTAGAATTCCTACAAGTTTCTATGGAATTAGGTGGCCTTGGGTATACTGTAGGCAAACTCTGCTCTCAGCCATTTCCCTTCCACCTTCCCATTAAAAGCTGGGGCTGGGGCTGGCCCCTCTGGAGCAGGAAGCATGCTGCAGAGCTCTATGTGACGGAACCTGCTTAAAAACCTTTCATATTTTATGATTGCTGTTGATTCTCTTATGATCAGTGTTGGTTCAAGCTCTCGTGAATCAAAAATCAGTTCGTGGCATGCATCTTAGAGCAACCTATTTGTCTGCAGGTAGCAAAGGGAAATGGCATTTTGAAGAATAAAAGTCCTTTGCCTTTAGAATGATGCACAGGATGCAAGGAAGGCTGGGCACCCGAGGGGAGCTTGGACCTCCCATTCAGGCTCAGCCCTGGCCATGCTGGGTGACCTTGTGTTCTTCCGCTTCCCTCTGGGTGAGACATTACTTATCTATGATAATAAAATGCAAGGTTCTTTCATTGCAGCTCATGGTTTCATCCATTACAGCAACTTGCACAAGCTCCCTTTGAAAAATAAATAAATAAAAAATCAGAGACATTAAAAGGAGCAAAAAGCTGAGCGTCTTTCAGTGAAACCACACAACTTTCCTCAGAGGTCGGGGCCTGGTTGCCCTGACTCTGCAGGGTGAGAGCTCTGTGGAGGAGTATGCTGGCAATGGCTTTGAGAGCAGGCAGAGAGCTGCTCATGCCCGTGGTGCACATCAGCTTGTGGTGCCTTTCAATGTGCGAGGCACACAGCACACAGCAGGGCAGGCAGCAGCACCAAAGGGCAGCCAGCGCTGCCTTCTGAGTGACTCCTAAAGTGATGACTTCTGCCAAAAGGCTGGCAATGGCCATGCAAGCATCCCTTCACCACTGCCTTCTACAGTTCCCTGTCCTACTCCTGCTTCTGCTTTCCAGAAGGAGCAAATGCTGCCACAACAATCCACACATCTCCAAAACCTCCCATAGGGAGCAAATCTCAGTTTATTGCCGTGTTTCGATACTATTACACATGCATTCCCTGGTTGGGGATGGGTCTGATCTGGCATGCAGCAGGGTTTGTTTTCTCTCCAGTGTCACAAGTTTTTTGAAGAACTGCTAAGGCTTTCCAGGGACAACCGCTGTGATTATAGATTTTTCTACCCAGCAACTCTCTGAGGCAACACATTGCTGTCGGTTCTGCTGATGTTGGCGGATTTGTCCCAGTTGGTTCAGGGAATGCTGGTTGAATCAATGACCCAATATCACTAGAATTAAAGACAATGGTAAATAGCCCAGAAATGCCTGAAAAAAAAACAAAGTCGAGGGCTTTGGAAATACCTACTGTGGGTGTCTGAGCAGGAATTTATATGCCACCTGCTTATTTTTGCATCTGAGTATTTTACTAAGTTTTCTAAGCATGAGAATTGAGTTTGAGCCTCAAAGATGAATTTTGAAGATTTTAAAGGATGACACATAGCCTTCCTTTTGGTCAAAGATCATCATAGGCTTGAGGGAACTCTTGTTTCTCTGAAGTCTCTTGGACTTAAAGCCAAAAGTGCAAATAACATCCTGTTGGCATAGAGCAATCCTATCTTGCTTTTCTCTCCACAACAAATGGAGAAGTCCTGCTCCTTCCCACCCAATCCAGATATATTTTTGGAGTGCTGAATTCCTCCTGGTTTGCATCAGCTGCAGTCTGCCATGTCCTGACAGTTCAGATATAGGTCTGCCCAAGCCTTTGAGCCCACAGAGCACAGCTCAGGGCGATGGTATCAGGGTCATGCTGCAGATCCTCACAGTCGATCGGGAATCACAGACAGCACTGGGTCCTCACCTGTCCATCCTCCTCCTCTTCATGTCCAGGATGGAACCAAGCACCAGGAGCAGAGGACAACATCCCTGGAGGCACCGGCAACCTGCAAGTTGGAGAAATCCCTTTGAACCACCATTTAAACGTAGGGGTTTGTTTTATTCCCCTGCAAATCTCTACTAAAATACCTCAACGTGTGATTTATTTTTTAACTTTTCTTTGTATTTTACACTGAGTTTCAACTCAGCCCCTCAAATGGAAGCTGCTGCAATGGGGGGCATAGGAATGGGCAGGAGCATCCAAATGGAGACTCCCAGACTGGAGTAGTTTTCCCTCAACCTCCTATCACTGTTGGGAATCATAATTCCTCACAGGGCTCTTGCACAGCTGGATTCATTAAGGCATATGAAGTGCCCTTAGCTCCTGCCCTGGAAGGCTCTGTGAGTGTTATTTTGGGCTGCTCAGGTGTTGGAAGGAGAGGCGACACAGAAGGAATACAAATAAATCAAGAAGAGGAACTGCCCCTTGCTGCATGCAGCCCCTGCCCCCCACTGCTCTCCATCACTGCCGGTGTCAAGCAGTTAATTTACAAGCCCAGCGCTTTACAAAGCCCCTGGAGCACCAATTGTCCCTTTCTCATGCAACATCAGCTCCTCAAACAAGCCAGCTGAGTCTCAGGGTCACCCTCCTCCCGCCCTTCCCAAGGCAACTTCAGCCCCTCTCCAAAACCACCCGAATATTTATTTGGGGGCAAGTCAGATCCCTTGGAGCACAATGCCAAAAGCTTTGAAATAACCCCAGGGTGCAGGGTGCCTCTGCTCTGTGCCCTGTGCCTGCTTGGGGATGCAATATTTGATAGGCAAAAATGATGAAAACCACACAAGTGGCTGCAGCAAGGCCAGCAGCATCCAAAGTACCGCACCGAGCTGGGCAGGGACAGGGCAGTGCTCAGGCTGCAGGACAAACCAGAGAGCACTGGGGGGGAAAAAAAAACAGCTTGTGGATCAGAAAGCTAAAGGCGGTGTGTAACTCTCACATGGCTTTTTTTATTTCCTCCCTCCCACCACCTCCCTCCCCTCCTCCAGTCTGTTGCACCGGAGCTGTCGGCCATGCTGTTCCAGTTCAGGGGCTCCTGCAACAGAAAAGATCAGCTGTTGGAGAACCCATGGAAAGCCCTGGGGGAGAGCCATGGCCGCAAGGTAATCAGCAGGCAAAGTTATTACCATTATGCTGCTAATTAATTCCCAGCTCATTACGTTTCCTGTGGCTAATTTGTACTCGCCGCTGATTTGATTAAACTCATCTCTATGCTAATAAATGTGTTTTCCATTTGTTTTAGCGACTGTAGGAAGAGAGCCCAGTATTTACATATTTTGACGTTTATCAAATAAAACGCGGTGCCTGAATTAATTCTGCTCTGATTTATAAGGGGGGGGAAGGGGAGCGCCGGGCTGGGGGTCAGCTACAAAGTATGTGTGCATGGCAGGCTGTGGGGCTGCAGGGGTGTGGAGATACGTGGGGATGCTTCCCTACCAGTCCCCATCCTGCCCAGAGATGGAGTCCCACAGGAGCATCTTGCACCAGCTCTGCTGTGGGGCAATGCCCATGGGAGTGGAAAATCCTTTGCTTTCCCCATAGTGACCTCCCAGCACCTCCTGGCCACCTTCTCCAGGTTCTCAGCCACCTCATCAGCTGTCCTGCTGCTATTGATTTCCCCTTCTAGCTATGTTTTTCTCTGGGGAATGGACACACGGACACTGGTCGGGTGGATTTTTCTTTGTCTTCCAGAAATTGTGCTAAATGGCGAGGATATCATACTGCAGCACCTAATTATAGGCAATGACTTTATTTCTGAGCTCCCTGTGGCATGACTCACTGCAGTAACCCCCGGCTCCCATGGGTTGGGACTCCTAATCAGGCACATACACCTTGTGATGCATACACAAATGTATACATCACAGTATACACCTGCCTTCTCCTTCTCTCCCCATGGCAAACAGCATGGCAGGAGGCTCTGCCTGGCCCCCAGCAGCTGCCTTTAAAAGTCAAGATGAAGTCTTTGGGACAGCAAGTGCAACTCCATTGGAAACAGCATCCTCTTCCTTATAAGTAATTGGTGTAATATCATTTTTCTCTTTATTAGGGAAATTCCTAACAGGAAAATAATCTGAGACTATGAGTCAGTGAGATCTGTGCTTTTAAATCACTCGAAGGTTTGTGAAATCCCTCCTTTCCTTTTGCTAGGAAAACTAGCCATTTTCACCAAGCAAATTCTCTGTACCTACATGTGTACATCACATGCATGCACATTTATCCCTCAGCTTCCCCTCGCACTCTCAGCAGAAGTTTCCTGGCAAAGCTGGCCCCAACACATTGCTTCCCAATCTGCAATCCCTTGCACTTCCACCACTCACCCCGGGCAATCTGGGAACAGCTTGATAGCTTAAGTAACAATTAACTGCCTTGTCTTTTGGGAGCACTTCTGGTGCACTTTGCTCATCCCCAGCTCCAGAACAGCATTACCCAAACTGCTGCCTGGCTCCCGCTCATCCTTCCATGTGGATGGCACTTCTGAGTCCACCCTGAAGCCTCCAGGAGTCTCCCTTTGCTCTCTTGTGAATGTACCTGTTTGTGTCACTTCTCAAGGTAAATGGGACAAAGATGGCATTTTCCCAGTGTCTTTTAGAGCCCAAAACCTCTATTGGTTGTTACGACATTAGCTCCTCTCCTTTGCTGCCGGTAGAAGCCAAAGGTGGAATTCCTTGTGCTGGTGTCCCTGCCCCCATCACCCTGTCTCAATATCCACCATCTTTTTCCAATGTCCCTCTCTTTGTCCCAATGTCCATCTCCCTGCCCCCAAGTCCATCACTCTGTCCCCAATCCATCTCTATGTCACCCTGTCCATCTCTATGTCTCCATGCCATCACCTTGTCTCTAACCATTTCCCTGTCCCCATCCTCATCTCCCCATTCCCACATTCCTCACCCTATCCCTACAACCATCACCCTGCCTCCATGCCCATCCCCATGTTCCCATTCCCATCACTCCATCCCCATGCCCACCACCTTGTCCCCATCACCATATCTCGTGCCTCCTCCCTTGAGCTCACACAGAAATGCAGGTGCAACTGAAAGTTCCCAGGGCCTACATAGCATTTTCCCAGTTTCATCAGAATAACCTGATAAGCCACATGATGGTGCAATCGTGGGACTTTTCCTACAAAAGATTTTAAGCCTTTGCAAAAATGGGAAGTATTACTGAAAGAAAAAAAAATGCACCTTGTTTCACATTAACAGTCTTTGCTTTTCCTTGCAAAGGTGGGACAATAGCCACACGCTGCATGGTATCAGTGTCACAAAGAACGGACCCAAAAGGCTTCAGCTTAGGACAAATAAAAGTAACATTGATTCCTTTATATTTTTTTTCCAGCTAGTATCAATACATTAAACAGCCGCGCTGGAAAAGTGAAATTGATTCAAGGCCTTCAGTGCTCCCTGCCAAAAAAGCCTCCTGAAAGGATCTATTCTGTATTGAATTACAGTCTGGAAAAGTTCAATAGGTTATTGTACAAACAGAGAGCAAAAGCTCGTCAACAATGGAGCAAGAGTGATTGTGAGGCTCCTTTGTGCTTGCCAGCCCCAAGCCCCTTGCAAACTCGGATGTTAAATCAGTTTAATTAAAATGGTGGGCTTCAAATGCTTTGGGTTTTTTAATGCATATCTCTGTGTGAAGACCCGTGGGCTGAGCAATGTAAACCTGCCTGCACTCACAGCCCTTTGGACCTTTCCTCAGGACCTAAATCACAGATTTGTACCACTGCTGCCCCAAGCATCCCTCATACTGAGAGCTGTGGCTGCACGTTGGGTGGGCGCGCACAGTGCGTGGTCCCATGGTTGGCCCCTGCTGCCAGGCTTTGGGGCAGGGTGACAGCAGGTCCCTGAGCTCTGAAAACCTCGTCTCACTGCGGGGAGGAGGCACAGCCACAACCCCCAGCCAACACCAAGCACTGCTCTGAGTGGAGCTGCTGCTCCAGGCAGGTGGGAGCAGCCCACAGCGCTGCGCTGCATCACAGCTTCCGGATCCCCCTCTCCATCTCTAATTAAGATTCAAATTGAGTATAGAAATTATGTGTAAGTAAGATGCTAATTATTAAAGTCATTGATCTCCCAGACAATAAAGCAGCATCGCTTTCCTGCAGTGTCTGTTCTGAGGTAGTTCTGAGCTCTCGCGATTGCAAATACCTGCGATATCTGCAATGCACATTTAAGTGTGTAAATGGTTGATGCTGTGGGGAGGAGAAGTCCTCATCTTACTTTGAACAGAATCTCTTCACAGCATCCTCAGCCCCAGCTAACCCCAGCCACACATCTGGCTTTTTTAATAACTCAGGTACCAATAACAGCACGCACTAAACTTTCTTTCCCACACTCACTGGACACCTAACTGACATCCTATGCTGCACCAAAAGAGATCTCCCATCCTGTCTATTTTCTTATCGAAATAAGCAGGATTTGCTAGACAGTGCACACAGAGGTCTCTCGTAGGGATTTTCCAAGCCCTGAGGTCTGCATCCAGCACTGCACACAACTGGGGTCTGCACCCATAGAATCAAGGAATCATTAAGTTTGGAAAAGACCACAAAGATCACCAAGCCCAACTATCAACCCATCATCACCATTCAAAGCATCATAGAAACCTTTAGGTTGGAGAAGACTTCTAGTTTCCCAGGAGCACCAGGTTACAGTGGGCATCCTCCGAAGGATGCTATCCCTCCCACCTTCTCTGCTCCAAAGCAGTCCCCACCATTGCAGCAAAGGGAAGCAGTATAGCCTGGAAGGGCTGTGGGGCCAAGAAGGTTGGTTTGGGAGTCCCAAAGCAAGCACTCAGCACAGAATGAATCAAGATTTCATCCCTATCCCCATGCTTTTGTGACTGAGCATCCTACCCAGGAGGCTGAGGAAAATGGTGCGCATAGTTATAAAATCTCTGTAAAAGAATGAAGAAATTGCAGAGAAAGAAAATGATTCAGAAAGCAGAGCACAATCCACACAGTGCCAGGCTGCAGGCAAGAGAGCAAAGGCACCAGTTGGGGGTCAAGGTGGCCGGGGCTGGAGCGGCTGCAGCAGAGAAGAAAGGAAAGGCTCGGGCTGCAGAAGAGAGGGATGTCAGCCTGGAAACACATCGTGCTGTACCACACTGCACCAAAACGCTGGAATTAACATCAAAGCAATTCTGGAGCAAATGAGATTACAGTATGCATGATAATGAGGCAGCAGAGCTAATCAGCAAGGATGCCTCGCTAGGAGGGCTGCACTGCCAGCTCCTGATCTGTATTGTCAGCCTGGACCGGGCTCCCGTTTGGAGAGAAGATTTTGTTTGGTTTAAAAACCATCAGTATTTTTGTGGGGTTTTTGGCAATCTCTGATTTGAACTGATTTCTTCAAGTAGATGTCTGGCCCTCCAGGGTACAGAGAAGAACTTGGAAATGGGATTGAAGTGGTCCCCAGAGCCAAGCTGAAAACCACTCCAAAGCCAAGGACCGAATAAAATTTGCCCAAAATATATTTTTCTCTATTTTTAAATGTCTTTATGTTTAAGCCAATCTCACCAGTTTGCACAGAGCTGGATGCATGACTTTGCACACAGCAGGCACAGCTCTGTGTATGTGCTCAGCTGTCCTAAGGAACATGAAGCCACTCTAGATCAAGGGGTCCAGCTCTGCTCATACTCATCACAGGTTTTTTTCCAGTGCCACAGTGCTGAAGTATGGGTTATCTTTCACCATCGGGCACCTTGCCCCTTATAAGCAAAACTGTTTCAAAATTGGAGTTTTTGAAGTCAAGAGCCCTAAAAAAAGCACTTGCCTGGGAGTCATGTGGCTGCAAGAGAAAAGCTGCAGGAGGGGCAGTCACTCCTCAAGACACAGAGCTGAGCTGGGGGGGAAGAATGGCAGAGGATGGGACACAAAGGGCATCGTGGAATGGAAGGGGCTGAGATAAGCAAAGGCAGAAAACCTACTGACAGGAACTCAAAGGGCAGTGGAAAGGCATCAGCTGTATATCTGCTACTGCAGAGCTGCCTGAATCCTGGGATGCTCCTGGAATTTGGGAGCAGGTTCATTGTATTCAGGGAAGCCTTGGAACAGGGTCAGCAATAGGAAAACCTTTCAGGAGTCCCTCATCTGTCTCCATGGCAAATTAACCTCTGGGGATCAGAGGGAGTGGAGCACAACTGCACAGGGGGCTGCTGTGCAGACAGAGCAGTGCTGGGGAACCCCTCAGTCCCTCACACTGCCCCTCCTGGGGCCTTTCTATGGAATATTGCCATTCTGGTCAACATCCTTTACAAGGGAGCCAGACTTGTTTCCATTTGTTTGGTTTTTTTTTTCAAACAGCCTTTCTTCTTGATTGGAGAAATTGGCTGAAATGGGCTCTCGCTCTCTTTTCTTAAGTACGGCTGCATTTCATTTCTGCTTCCTTCTCGCTGATCTTATTTGCTGAAATTGTGAATAAACAAGATTTGGGATATGTGAGTGTTTATAAAGAGGAATTACACCCTTTATGTGAGAGTTTGCAATGCAAATGTCCCTTCTGCAGGTGGCTCTGAGCGAGGCAGAGCACCAGGATCTCCACTGCTCACCTCCGGCTCCTGTACAGCTTTAAGAAAGCACCTCATGGCCTCCAGCTTCAGAGAGGGTGATGGTGCTGCTCAGGTCACAGACATATACCATGCATCAACGTGGAGGTGCTGCAGGAATGGGAGCCCAGCGCTGTTTCTCACACACTGCTCCCACCCAGTGAACAGACTTGGGCAGACCAACAGAGCAGCAGGAACCAAACAGAGCCCTGAGCTGCTACAGATGCACCTCCCTTCTGCTTCAGTCTGACATGGCTGGGAAAAGAAGCTGTTTGGCAGTGCTTTCCGTGCCAGGGAAATCATTAACAAATTAATCATTTACTAATTAAACGGCATGATCCCCATGTAAAGGGAGTGTGATTATCCTCTTCTGGAAGTCAGGAAATAAAATCGTGTTTCTGATTTTAGACCAGATTTGCCCTTCTTGCAACCCTGCAACTGCTGTTTCCGCAGCCTTTGCTGATTTGCACCAAGACAGGCACACTGCTGCTCCCAGGATCTTTTTAGAAAGGATCACAGATTTGGGTATTTTTTTTTTTTGCACACTCAAAGTCCCAGCCAAGGGGATGTGGCTGCATCACATCAGGCATCACAGGGGCTGCCCGGGTGTGTGCATGCTCCTCCTCACACCTCCAGATGAACCACAGCCTGCCAAAATTATCTGTGGAGTCAGAAGAAGTAAAAGACAGAGGCTGATCTGTTTATTTGCACTCCTGCAGTTTTATTTAGGTCACGCATGTGAGATTAAGGCTGTGCTTCATCCCAGATGAGCAGCCTCTGGAAACAGGCAGAATAGGTGGAATTTCATCTGTGACATATGAGTATGAATTTATTTAAAAAGCAAGAAAGAAGGCAGAGTGCAGTGGGAAAGGCACTGATCAGAGAAGACTATTGTGGTACCTTCCTCATCACATGCTTGAAGCAAGTCACTGGGATGCACTGAACCCCCACAGCCAAAGTGCCAAGTTACTGCATTGCAGGGATGTTCGTCCTCTCATAACCCCACCACCAGAACACATAGTGATGGAGTGCTCAGATAGAGCTGAAACTCTCCAAAACTGAAGCCAAAATGTTTTCCTTTCCTTTGTGACCCGAGCACTGCAGTCCATAGAGTTGTCGCAGGTATTTACTTTTGCGAAGTGCAGCTCATTATTACTGCCTCCTCCTGAGCTGCAGCGCGATGGAGATTAATTCCCCATAGTCTTGCCCAAGAACTTTTGGAACGATATATTTTCCAGTCTTCTTTGCTTTGCGTTATGGTTTCATACACTCAATCAATTGCGAATGTCAAGCGGTGCAGTGGGCCTGGCTGCCACAGAGAGAGCAGGACCTCAGTGTGAGGGTGTTTGCTTTGTGTTGTATACACAGAACAGAAGTCAATTCAGGAGCAGCTAGAAAAAAACAAGGGGATTAGGAGCGCAGGGATGTAACAGTCTGAAAACCAAAGCTTTGCTGACTCTGAGAAAGCAAGAGACTTCTAAGACTGTTCCTTTCCCCATCATAACTCAATACAAATAAATAGAAGAAAGTGGATGGAAATAGAGTAAATTATTTCACTGCCTATAGCGACAGATGAGCAAAACCAACTGGGCTGGTTTCTCCGATCTTTCAGCATTTCTGTATGACTTAAAAATACCACGGTCATCCAGGAGGTCTTGCTCTGTGTGGTGGCCATCTATCCAAGGGCTGGGATCCTCAGGAGGATGAGGAAGCTCAGGAGATGACCAAGATCATAGAGTCATTCTATCTATTGAGTTAGAAAGGATTCTTAAAGGCCATCTGGTCCAACCCCCTGCAATGAGCAGTGATATCACGTCTCCACCAGTGCTCAGAGGCCCTCCAGACTGATCCTGAGCATCTCCAAGGATGGAGACTCCACTGCGCCTCTGGGCAACCTGTGCCTGTGCCTCACCACCCTTATTGTAAGATACACCTTCCTTATGTCCAATCTAAATCTCCCCTCTTTAATTTTGAAACCATTTCCCCTTCTCCTTTCACAACAGATCCTGATAAGGAGTCTGTCCTCTTCCTTCTTTTAGCCCCCCTGTGAATATTGAAAGGCTGCTATCATGTCTCCCTGGAAATTCCTCCTCTTCCTCAGCCACCCATTGCTCCTAGGGGCGTGAGGAAGCTCCTGCCCTCTGGTCACAGCAGCAAAGTGCAGCTCTGGGTTTCCCATAAGAAGTGGATTTGGGATTTTTCTCCTTCCCAAGTCTCCTGCCCCCAGCCTATGCCGAGGACCAGCCCCGTTTTTCTAAGTCAACGCACATCTCTAATAGAAACACAAAGTGAAGGGATGCCAGAAAGCCACTGGCCTTTATGGTTTATTAAGCTTCTTGTGCAGGCATAATGTTGGACTTTTTTTTTTTTCTTTTTTGTAGATTAGAGCATTTCAACTCTGTGCTGCACTTCACCAAGCCTGGCCCTCCTTCGGAACGGTGGAAGGAAGGTTGCGAAGATCCAGCATTTGTTGCTGAAAGATTTTTTATTCTGTTTTAAAAAGAATAGCAGTCACATTTCTAAACAGCTCTTTATTAAACCGTCCAAACATATCATCTGCACTGGGGGATGTAAGGGCTGACACAAGACAAAACCATCAGATTGCTCTGAGAAAATGCATTGGCTTGTCTTGACAATTTAGGGCTCTGCGGAATACTCTGTTCATATTTGCTGTTGATTTTAAGACTGAAATTTGCAGTATGAAAACAGACATGACCAAGAAAGCATTGCTCAGCTTAAACTTAAAAGGACAGAGATGCAGGATTACAACAGAGAGATGCAGCTCCTGGCTCGCAGCCCTTTCTTAGGAACCAGCCTTCACTTTGCCTTGGGCTTTTGGTCTATCAGCATCTAATGAGAGATGACAGTGCAGGCTCCCTTAGGGGCTAACGTGGGCAATTTCAGTCCTGGCATTTTAATTTATCTGTAACCAGCAGTTTTCAAAAGGGTAGAGCTAAAAAAGAACTTGGCTTGGTCACACACACAGACAAAAAAAGGGAGAGCTGTGACACAGAATGCAGGAGGAGGTTTTGCTTCGCTTTAACTCCTTGGGCTCCAGCAAGGCAGACGAGGTGAGGCCGAGCCCACAGTGATGACTGCTGGATGCTACCAGCCCCATGCAGCAGACACTGGGATTCCTCTCACCAAAGCATGCTCCTCCATGGTTTATGGCTGTTGGTTCTAGTGCTGGGCACATCTACTATAGTCCTGACAGCTCAGGTCCCGACTTTTCCCGTTTATTAATCCCCAAAGTTGCATTCAGACACCACGAAGGCAAAGGGTCAGCTGAGGATCATCAGCAGCCATAAATCCACAATTAAAGACTGTGGGTTTGTCTCCAACCCACCCCACGGAGCTGGCTGCAAGCGCCCCGCACTCATTGCAGGCATGCAGCCCCTGCACCGCAGATCCAAGGTCTGGATGCCCCGAGGAATTTTCCTTGCTGGGTTTCCACGTGGTTGGGTGCACACGCAGCACTGAAGCTGCTCAGGATGAGATCGGTGCTGACACAGCGGTGCTGCTGAGAGCAGTGTCTGGCACCGGCTCACATCCGACCCTCATCAGGAGCTGTTGACATTGCCTTTTATTTGTTCCACTGCATTTTCAATACACCCTGCAGGCAGCTGGCTGACCTCGGGGCACCCCACAGCATCCACGTGCTCTTGAGGGATGGCTCCAACCCAGCCTGCGCCTCAGCTGGGTTGGAGTTGCAAAAGCTTTACTTGGGCTTGAAAGGGTTAATTTTACATATATATATTTTTTTACTTCTTTCCACGGCAGAATCTCACGTTGCCTTTTTCTCCCTGCTGCCTCTAGAGGACCAGGCGATTCCAGACACAGCTCGAGCAGATGGTTTTGGTGATGTAAAGCACAGGGGGATCGCTCCCAGGAGTTGCTGAGGTACTGAAGTCAGAAATGAACTGATGCATGCAGCATGCCACATCCCCTGCCCCTCTGCCTTCGCACTGATCCCTCCTGCACAGGCAGCCTGTGTTTCACAGCATCCTGATTGCTGGCTGCTGCACCAAGTGCTGGCTGCTGCAGTTCAGAAGGTTTACAAACCATAATGTAACGTAAAACCTCAAGCTTTTGTCCATGGCAAACATTGTCAAAGTTGTCAAAGAGTGATGGAATCAAATCTACATTTTCTCAATCTTCCTGTGAAAAACAAAATCTGAGATCCAGGAGCATTCGCTTAGCAAATGGGAACTAATTTTTGCTATGTGACAACCAACAGTCGCTCTCCAGGAAATATTCCTTGCTTCGGTGAGATATACTGGATCTACACGGAGAAATCCAAACATTTTCCAGCAGAACTGTGCATCCACTGCAGACAAGCACACCTGAACCACACTCAGTGTTGCACACAGTCCATGCATCTCTCACCAGCACAATTGTTTGCAATAGAGCTGCGCTGTGAAACTCCCCCTGAAACAGTTAAACATAAGAAAGCAGAAATGATCCATAAATTAGGTCTGGCTATAGGTTCAAAATCATAAGCTATGGCCTCTTGACCTCGTACTCTGAGGGGAAATCAGAAGCATTTTTCTGAACAGCCACCACTGGAGGAAGGGAGGTTTAATATACGGCACAACAGAGCACTGATGCAAATAAACACAGTGCTGCATAATTGCAGGGAAAATCAATAAGCAGTGTGTTGGTTAAAATGAAGATGTACTTATTGAGGTTTTTGGTTTAAACGTGCGAATGGGGAAAGATTTTTTCCTACCCGAGTACAACAAAGGCAATGGCTCCTCTGTAAAATGAGCAAGTTTTAGCCATTGTCTTCCTCAGAGCAGCTATCTGAAGAGTCATGATTATTAGCATAATTAATAACCCCAGTTTGCTCATTTGAAAAATTCCAGCAATGTTTGCAGCTCAGACACCACGTCAGCGCAACGCACGCGAAATCGCTGTGACAACTGCTCTGCAAGTTAAGGCTTTATTGACGAGCACCACAAAGAGAGGAAGCCCAGAGCAAATCCCTTTTCACTTTAATATTTAAACCTCCTTTAAGAGTACGTCAATATTAACTCTCATAATTGATGCTGACAGTTGACTGTCTGGCCATAAAGAAGACAAAGTGAGACAATAAAACATGAATAATAGCAAACGCCGCACGCCGGCCAACGCAGTGAAGGGCACCGAGGTCCCCACAGTGGCACAGAGTGATGCTGTTGGGTGGGAATGGATGGGACCCTTCAGGATGCCAATGGGTTCTGTAGATGGACTTCCCCTGACGGGGCCACACTGAGCTCAAGAAATGTGCCCTTGCTCAGCCCAAAGCCGGGATGGTGCTTTTAATAACCAAATATCATTTGTAGGTAGTTAACCTCCAGATTTCCAGCATTAAAGGTATTTCCCACAGGAGCCAGAAAGCAGTGCAGGAATGGAGAAAGGCAAAGTTCATGGGAGTCGTTGGGAAACAGCATACAGCCCTCTGCACATCCCAGTGCATGGGGAAAGCATCCAGCCAGTGCTCGGTGCGCCGGGATCTGGAGATATTTATCGATTGAGCAGAGCTTCCTGATTTCCATTACTCTCATTCTGCAAAATGAGCCCGTTGTTTGTACTTAAACTCTGGGATAAAAGTAGTAAAAAATGCAAACAATGTAATGCAGAGCTTTCATGCAAAGTGCTCACGAGGTGAAGAGTGGCTACAGGGGATGTGTTCTGTAACACAGGGAACTGTGCAGCAGAGCTCCATTTCTGTTTCTTGAGTGAGGTTTAGAGTGGTTTTGTTGGCTTCGGTTTCCAATAATTCACGCACCAAAAAAGTCAAAACCAAAGAGATTCTGTTGTTACTGAAGTTGATACAGCAGTTTTAATTTTTATATTTTTAAAACTTTTTAAAAAATAAAGACAGGAAAACAACTGAACTATCTTGTAGATATTAAAAAAGTGAGCATGGTTTAACCTAAAACATTCCACCCCTGAAAATATTCCAATATAGAAATTTGGTGTTTCTAAATTATTTAATTTTAAAGATTATCCACAAGAATAATTCCCTTTTTTCCCCATACATGTTCAATGGTTTTAGAGACAGAAACCTCCCTAGACATGCATCCCTTCAGCTAAGCCATTTCAGGTACCTCAGCCCTAAACTGATTCAGTGGGGCTCCTCCTTAGCACCACTCTTGCAGCACTTAGGTAAAGTCCCAACCAAGAGTTTTCCTTCTGTACCCAATGCTTTGTCTCTGTTCTTTGGGGTTCTCTGGGCACTTCTGCTCCTGATAGAGGAAGATGACAATGGAGGAACTGGGATTAAGCAGAAAATGAGGAGCCCTGACGGCTTCCGTGCAGTGGAGAGCTGGTTATGGATTTAGCACAAACAACAGAAGATGGGAAAGCTTTGTAGCAATTAAAGCTGGACAAAAGGCAACAAACGCTGCAGAAAATAGGAGGGGGGGGGGAAGGGGAAGGGGGGGGGAGTCATTGCACTGTTCTGAGTCTGAAAAAAAGAAATAAATTTCAACAAAAATCAATACCTTCATTGTTCGCCACAAAAGCCGCGCGAGGAGCGAAGCGCCCTGCTCACATCTCATGGCTGAGTGCAACGTCAGACATCAGCGCTCTGATCCTCACCAGAAACAGCGATGGGAACCTTTTGTTTAAAATGTCTGTTTCACAGAAAGCTCTCCTGACTGATGACTGTGGTTATATTTGGAAGAAAGGCAGCCACTGACACCAACTAGCTGCCGTAATTGAAAGCACTTTAAGAAATTATATCACTTTCCACAACAAACGTCGCCAAGCTAGAACTGCATTTGTGTGCACACACGTGTGTGTGTGTGTGCTGGGTTTGTACACAGGAAAAGGCTGCTGGGGAAAACTTGGTGATGGATGCATACAGCTCCATCCTTAATTGTGGCACTGCAAATCAAACATCGTGTGCGCTGAAATCTGCTCCTCCTTACAGAGATGCATTCGTTACCACCATGGCTCCTGTTTAAGCATCTGACTACAGTAATTGTTTTATGCATTAGCTGTGTTCCCTGATGCTTGCACTGTTATCTGTATCCAAAATGGTGCTTGCAGACACAAGCAGCCCAGTTCCTTGCTTTGTGGGTTGCCTTGTGTCAGTCCCAGCAGCGGACAGGGTTCGGAGTTCTCCCATGAATCCTGCAGTGCACAGCTCCACGTGGAGCTCAGGAAGGCACACCCAGCCCTGCATGGGTCCCTATAGCTGAGCAACTCCCAGTGCTGGTGATGCTGACTGCGAGCACAGGGCGCAGCATCTCCCCTTGTCCCCTGCAACACAGAGACGGACACAAAATGCACTGCAAGCATGCAGGACCTTCCACAGGCAGCATCACCAGGCAGGCAAGGTTTCTGCATTGTAACTCGCTCTGTGTGCCTGCACATGTGTCACGGGAAGTAAAACCAGGGCCTGATGCCACCCATTAAATATCTTCATTATGAGGGCATCCCTTCCAGCTGACTCTCAATTTTGCTGCGTCTCAAGGCCGTGTGTTAATAACTGTGCCATAGGACAAGCGTTCTTAAAAAACACCATTTAAATTCTTACCAACAATATGCAGCTTCCCCTGGCTGACTGATGGATATACGGCTCAGCCAAGCCACCAGAAAGGCAATAAATACATGTACTGTTATGGGTCATGAGTTTAAAAATTAAATCAAATGCAGAAATTGAGTCTTGACAGAATCTGAAGGGATAATGCCTTAGCTTCTCCAATTACGCAGTTCAACATTTGGATAAATCATATGAAAGTAAGTATTTAGCCCCATTTTTCATAATCACTATTAATGAGAACAAAATGGGAGCTGAGGGCAGAGGGAGAGAGTTCTGACAAGATAAATAGCATATGGGGTGTGTTGTCAGCCACAGAAAATCGCGGCTGTTTAAACCCCCTGAACAGCAGGAAGGGAAAATGCATAAAAAGAGAGAGAGAGAAGAGTGGTCCTGCCTTCTTAACATCCTCTGCATTAGGGCGTTCAAGTCTGGCTTCCCAAACACAACACAGGGCTCCTCGAGCACCCAGCATGGTGTGAGCAAGCAGTACCTGAAGCAATAGGGTGGAAGGTTGCCTGTAAGCAGCATTTAAAGCCTTGCTGCAAAACTTCCCATACAAACACAAAGCTTGGCTCCATGGGCAGGGCCCAGCAAGCTCAGGGCAGGAGCAAACCTCCTGGGACTGTCTCTATGAGTGGAGGTAATGGGAGCAGGGAAGAGATGGCTCTGCCTGGTGCTCAGTGCTATAGCACACACAGGATGTGCAGAAGCAAATGAGGAGAAGGTGCGAATCCTGCAGTCATTTTCTATTATCCCCATTCTTCCTCCCTTTAATATCGAAATCCCTGCAAGTGCTGGTGCTGGAATTATTCTCAGAGATTTTCACAAGAAATTTGATGTCATCGAACTGAATTCCTTCCACCCCATTCTGCCAGCCGGGGTGCTAACCGCTTGGCTCTGATTTTCCTCATCCTGTGTTGATGCATCTCAGGAGCAGTGGGTGCAGGGAGCGGGGCTCCTCCTGGCTGGGTGCTGAGCCCTACTGCCTGCATGTATCTGTGCTGGCTATCACCTCCAGGCACCCACAGCACCCCAGCATCGGTGGTTTGTGGTATCAGACACAAACGCGGCTCTGCAGCTCTGAAAAGATGCTTTCTGCTGCAAAGCTCTGCATTAAGCTATAAATACCACAGCAATCCAGGGGAGAAGGGACCGCTCCAGCATCTCATGCAACATTAGCAGCGAACAGATTAAGAGCGTGGGGCCTGAGAGATTATCTCCTCGGATCAATGAGAAGCGGGTAGGCAAACAAACAGCTGGCTGGGTTCCCCCCAAAATGCAAACGTGCGATGGTGGCGAGCTTCAAAGTGTCTGTTTGACACCAAATAGGTGGGGTGCCCACCCCTGCCGTGCCTGGGGAGCAGACAAATAAATAAACAGAGAAAGATTTCTGCTCCCTCCTCCCCCCCGCCACAAAAGCACCTCCCATGGAAAAGCAGGAGAGCAGCAAAAACCGCCCCAGAACATATGGTGGAATCAAGCGCGGGATCCCCGTAGGTTTGGGATGTACAAGTAAATATTAATCTGGGGGGGATACGGGGGGCTGAGATCAAAAGAGCTGCTCTGGTTTCTATAGGGAAAAGGAGTTCTTTGATGTCCCAGCATCTTCCCTGCGCCGCCTAATGAACTGAAATTGTGACACAGTGACATCCTGCAAGGTTTGAAAGAGCTCAGCACAATGACACGTCTTTGGGGTTTGCTGCTCGCTTTTTCTCCCTCTCCCCAAACAGCAGAGCAGGGGGAGGCAGCGAGCAGATTGCCCACAGCAGGAGCAGAAAGGGCCTCATCCCACTGCAGACCTGGGGCTGGGGAGTACTGGGTAGGGATGCAGAGGGAAGGAAGAGCAGGGCACGCAAGGGGGGAAGGGGGCAGGAGCATCACCTACAGGTACCTGGGGGTGCCTGGGAGTATCTCCTCGTCCACCCTGCTGCACCCGCAGCCACATTGCAAACAGCCACCGCAGAGTTAAATCAAGATAATCCAGGGATTTTCTCCAGATTAATCCCAGCCCTATGTAAAAATGAGAGGGTTTGGTGGCAAAGGGAAACCAAGCATATAAACCCAGCCGGGGGTCATGGGGATGCTGAGGGCAGAAGGTAGAGAATGTGGTACAGTAAGGTGTGGAGAGTGAAACTTTATTCTGTCATCTGCTGTGCTTGTTTCAGTGTTGAGGAAATTCCTTTTTGCCTTGGATTCTTGGCGCTGCGGAAGCTCTGTGTTGTCATGAGGCAAAGGAACCGTTGCAGAGAACAGAAATGGGGATGCTCCGCCACAACCCTGCAGCAATGTGAGGAATGAGCACGGGGACTGAGGACTGAGCCCCACAGCTCTCACCAAGCTGAGCCCGGGCTCTGAGCATCGCCAATTCACCAGGATTAGGAAAGCATTAGTGGGAATGACAACTTGATGGGGTTTAGCATCATGATGCTGTGACAACTCCTTTCCAAAACACAGCACAGCTGTGCTTGTGTGTACAGAGAAAAATGCATACAGCAGCATGAATCAGTGCAGAAGGAAAGGCTGCAAGGACTGGTTGTGCCCCTGCATCAGTGAGCTTCCCAGGAAGGGACATCACAGCGCCCTGAGTTGGGCCTGGGTGCCTCAGCAGCCATTTTCCCCATCCTTCTCTTATCACAAAACCCATTCACGACACACTAAAGAAACAGTGTTTGTGCAGCATTAAAGGTGTTGCACGGGTCCGTAATAAGAAAGCAGATGTTCACCTGCAATTTTCCATAGATGAAAGTCGTATTTTACTAATCAAGTTCAACAATGAGCTTATCCATTAATGACTTAAAGTAATTCCTGGTTATTTCATGCCTGCATTGGGCTGACAGCTGGTGTGGCCATTCCATTTGCTGGGGCAGAGAGATGGGACAATAGAGGCCCCGACTCTCTACCACTTTGCTAGCTGGGTTGTGCCGAGTGCCCCACATCTGCAGCTTCAATTAAGGCTGAGATGCTCAAATTAAAAGTTCAAAATCGGGATGGAAGAGGAAGCTAGAAGTGATGAAGAACGAGATGCATCACCGGGTGCTGACAAGTCAGTAACTCAGGCTCGATTCAGAAAACAGCTCTGTCATGGCAGACAGGCTGCCTGCACCCTGCACGCATTCTGCCAGCACCTAGCCTGAATTCTTACTGCAACACACCTGCATGCTGCCTGCACGTACTCTATGCCAGCCTGCCTCCTGGCTGCACCTCACCTGCACCCTGACTGCATTTGCTTGCATTCCGCTTGCACCCTGCCTGTATGCTGCCTGCACCCTACTTGCAAGCTGAGCGCACCCTGCCAGCACGCTGCCTGCACTCTCATCACCCTGCCTTCATTCCACCTACACGCTGCTTACACCCAACCTGCACGCTGCCTGCACCCTGCCTGCACCTTGCTCCCACCCTGCTTGCGTTCTGCCCGCACCCCGCTCGCACGTTGCACGCACGCTCCCAGCATCGGGTCTGCTCTCCGCCCGCACGCTGCTCGCACTCGCACGGCCCGCCCCCGGCAGCCCGCCCTGTTCCAGCCCCGTGCCGGTGCTGCCCCCTGCCGGTCCCTCCGTCCTCTGCAGCCGCCTTTCCGAGCTCTCGGCTCCGCCTCGCGGCCGCGGTTGCCGCGGTAACGTCAGGGGATGCGGAGCCGGGGGGACACCGAGGTGCGGGGACGAGGAGCGCACGGGCTGCGCTGCGGCACCGCGGTGTGATCGTTGGGAGAGCCGCGCTGGAGGTGGGGGTGGTGGAGGTAATGATGGTGATGGGGATGGAATCGTAGAACCGCGGAATATCCTGAGTTGGAAGTGACCTATTGGGATCATAGAATGCAACTCTCGGTTCAACACAGGGCTGAGCAAAAATCAGACTTTGTGGCTGAGAGAATTGTCCAAATGCTGCTTCTGTTCTGGCAGCTCAGTGGTGGTGGTCACCACTGGTTCTGGCAGTGGTTATGATGGTGATGATGGTAATGGTACAGGTGATGGTTAGAGTGCTGCTGCTGATGATAATGATGGTATTGATGGTAACAGTGCTGGTGATGATTATGATGGTGATGTTGATGGTGATGGCAGTGGTGCTGATGATGGCGATGACAGTGAGGATGCTGAAGCCCCCATGCAGCCTTATCAGGTGCTCTAAGGATCAACCTCAGATCCACAGTCTGCAGCATCCTAGCCCAACACCGAGTGCTGGAGCCCCAGGAAGATTCCCCAGCTCCCCATTCCCAATCCAGAGGCTGCAGCCAGCACCCCCCTCCTCACTGCTTGCTCAGGACTCCCCCACACACAGCTGGACAGCTGCATATCCCGGCAGGCCTCGTCCCAAATCATGGACCTGACAAGCAAACAGGAGATGCTCATGAAGGTCTCACTCAGAGTGAGCATCTCCCAGCTGCTTCCTTCCACCTAAAATCTCTTCCGTTTCTACACTTATTGCTTTATATAAACAAACATGAGAGCGGTTCATTCTTAATAAAGTTATTTGTCTACTTAAATTAATATATCATATTCTCCCCTGAAATATAGAGAGCTATTTGTCTCCAGAGAAATCATGTTAAGAGTGACATAGTATAACCCTATTCATTTGCATATGCAGATATGTCTAATTATTCAACTTGCAATTAAAGGCTTGTGTGTCAGCAAATGAGACTAATTAGATACATTTATCTATGATAATCAGCTTTATTACAAACAAAATAGATTTCCCCTCTCTTCCTGGCCAATTGGGACGCGTTGGCTGGAGGTGCCCATGGACGGGGGCAGTGCAGGGTCCATCTCCTCCAGCCCAGGCAGAGACACACAGTGGCTGGTTCCAATTTGGGATCCCAAGCACAAACACATGACCAATCACTTTTTAAACTTTTTTTTTTCTTTTGAAAACATCCATTTGGTTCAATCTGTTCTTCACCATAGGGCAAGGCCTACAAATAATTACTAGGAAAGCCAGGAAACCTTCTAAGTGATTTAGGTTCCATGTTGAAATAAATTACGAGCTCATCCCACTGCTCTCAGCAAAGGCTCAGGGAGGGGTGGGCTGCACACAGTTGGGCTCTGTGGGCTGATAGCAGACAGCAAACTCCAGGGGCACTGAGGTGAATGGCACTGGTGGAGCCACAGAAACTTTTCACAGGTCCAAAAGGCACAGCTGCAAGCAGGAATTATTTCTACGAGAAGTTGAAATGATCTCATTTCCATCATCTTTAAACCAGTGCTTTTTTCAATGCCTCAAACCTCCAATGAAAGCTTTCCTCTCCTTAACTTCAGCCATTCTCAGGGCAGGGATCACAGGTTGGTGACTCCTGGAGCTTCTCAGCAATGTGGGACGGCAAACCGTGCATTTCAGGCCAGTATCCTTCAATGAGAGAAGTTATTTTCTGGTTGCGTTTCAATATAATTTGAAAATGAATTGAGTCTAAAACAAAAGGAAGGGAAAGGAAACGGCATCCTCAATACAAAGCTGTAAGCTTGTTCTATTCTTTGCTTTTCTGTCAGTGAAAAGAAGAAAAAAATAATTTATAAATAATCCAAGTCTGTTTTGTTGTATTTCTCTGTTGGGTGGAGGGAGCAGCGGAAGAGAGCTCTGCCTCCAGCGGTACCTGGAAGTGCATTTTGTACTCATTGCTGCATTTCTAAACTTGCTCCAACGTTTCAAGGTTGGAAAAGCACCAGCACAAAGCTGGAGGAACACTTCATAGCCCACAAACCCGGCTTGGAGAATTCAGGATCTGTTTTTCCTAGAGACTCGACTTTCCTCTTACGATGCTCAGTAAGAGCTCTGCTATCAAAACAGCTCAACTTTACCTGCTCTTAACGTGACACTGATGGCACCTTTCAAATCCCAGCAACCCTGGGCACTTTGGGGCTGAAAATATCCTTTTGTGTTCCATATTTTCATACTACTCAGCTTGCTGGGATCTCCTCCATCCCCAAGGCTCTCAACGCTGTTGGCAATGGCCAGCTTTTTCCTCCTCCCAGCACTGAAGGTTGAAGTGCTGTTCCCTCCTGCATGATGAATGGGTGGGGGTTCAGCATCTGGGCATCACTGGCAGGGATCAGTAAGTACCATGTAGCCCCCCAAAAAATCACAACCAAATAACAACAGGAAAGCAAGGTTCAGTGAAACCCTTTCAATGACATCAGAAGCTGCTTTGAATCACTGAAAGCTGGGAAACTCGAGGTCTTTCCAGGTGATCATTTCATTTCAGCTCCATCCACTGCTGAACTTCACAGAGCTATGAGTGGAAGACAGAGCAGCAGATTCATAATGCAGCTGTAATGTTCTTTTTGTGTTTAATATTCGCTGAAATAGTTGACTTTGCTGGGTTTGGTTATGAAGAGGAGTGATAGTTTCTTGTTTCATTGAAGCAGAAGACGTAATTCTGTTATACATATATATATTTTAAATGGTCTGGAGGAAATAGAACAAAATGGGGGAATAAATGGTTCTATAGAACCTGTTAATTAAGTATCCACCATACAAAGTAGCACTAATGGCATAATATTTTTTCATTAAACAGGGCATGGGAACACTTGCAATCTCAGGACCTAAAGGGAGCCTATAAACAGGAGTGGAGCCAAGTTGAAGGATTTAGGTTGGATATCAGGGGGAAGTTCTTCACAGAGAGAGTGGTGAGGTGCTGGAACAGCAGAGAGGTTGTGGGGTGGATGCCCCGTCCCTGGAGATGTTCAAGGCTAGGTTAAAAGGGGAACTGGTCTAGTATTAGATATGGAGGTTGGTGGTCCTGTGGTAGGGAGGTTGGAGATTCATGATCCTTGAGGTCCTTTCCAACCAGGGCCATTCTGTCAGGAAAAAATGGCTTTAAAAAATTCCACTTACACTATTTCAGTATTGCTAACTAACTTTGGGACAATTAACATCAAACACTGGTGTCTACTATGTAGCAAGAAAACAATTCTATAGTTCAGAATCAATTCAGGTGTTGGTCAATACCAGCATCCACACCAACACGGACTGGTGGACATCGCAGCTCTTTCTCATACAGATATATCCCACTTGTCTGTCAAGGAATGCCATGCTCACATGATGAGAAAATCCCCTTCCAGGCACACAGAGTTGTTTTCCCATTCAGAACAACCAACCCCAGCAGTGCACAGCAGACCCACACTACAAAATGGTTTGGTCTTCATGGAGGTGAAGCAGGTTTGCAGGTTGAAGCAAAGAGAGGCAATTTGATAAAGGGCATGGGAAAAAGGGGGGAAGCTGCTGCTGCTGCTGCTGCTGCTTTAAATTAAAATGCTGTATCAGCCAGTCCCTCGGGACCTGATAGAAATCTAATTAGTCAGACAATCTGGCACCAAATGTCCTAATTTCCCCAATCCATGTGGGATTTGTGTATTCTCTTATTCACTGCAGTTCTAAATTTCAAACTGAGCCTTTCTAACCCCTCTCTCTTTTCTGTGCAGACATGGGACTCGAGAGAAGGTGATCCCTATCAAAACCTAATTGTTTTTCATAAACCTTTAATTAATTAGACTCGGGCTCATGAAAGACACTTAAAATATTAACAGTTTGTTTAGAGATGAGTGTTGGATGAGGACCACAGCAGCGCTGTATTTCCATAGGAAATCTGAATGTAATTACTGAACGGGTGCTCAGTGTGGGGTCTGGGGCTGTTTGCCCCAAAACGTGTGGAGCTGAGGTGGGATGCACAGTGCTGCCCACGGCCCCCAAGGACAGAGGGAATGCCAAAACAAAGGGTTAACCGTGGCCACAGCCCCGTGGTGCTGGGTTTAAGGAAAGCTCTGAAAAACAGTCCCAAAAGTTCACTGTGTAGGGCACGATGGGAGCTGCAAACTGCATAAGGTTCCCTTGGTCCTAGGGGACCACCAGCTGCTGGCACATGGTGATGGGCATCTCTGCATCCCCCATCATGGGCTCACACAGGATTAAGCCGTTTGGGAGTAACAGATTTGATTTTTTTTTTTCTTTCCGGAGCAGCTATGACCTGTCATGTCAAAGCTTTTTATTAAAGTCTCTTAATCCCCAGATTATCACCACAATAGTTCCACAGGCCCAGGCCAGATAAGGCAGAGCCCATTGTGGAGATGAGCGTTGGAGGAGTTTTAATCTGCAAATTATTGGCATGCAGGACCACGAGGGGCTGCTTTGCTGTGTTGCGTCAAAGGGAATTGAATATTTATAAAGAAGATTTCAAATGGGCCACGCACTGCGTTCCTCCCACACATGTGCAATCCCTGTGCAGCCAAGGGCCCTGGATGGAGGGAAAAACCTCCAGTGCTCCCAGAGCCGGAGGGGGGGGGACCCCTCCATAACCCCCCACTGCAGCCAGCAAGGATGAAGGAGTGGATTTATAAGAGAGGAATTGTATCATAGAATCACAGAATTAGGTTGGAAGGGACCTTTGAAGACTATGTGGCCCAATCCTGCTGTGGTGAGCAGGGACATCCAAAGCTCCATCAGAGCTCAGAGCCCCTCCAGCCTGACCCTGAGTGTCTGCAGGAATGGGGCACCACCACATCTCTGGGCAGCCTGTGGCAGTGCAGAAAGAAGAGTGGAAAGGCAAAGCTGATGATGGGAACTCCATCTCCCTTTTGAGTACAGGGGGAGATCAGCAAACAGATGAGGTTCCTGAGAGGGGTCCATTTCTTACCCACAATTTACTTCATGGAGACAAGGCTTGCACTATATGCAAAATTAATTAGAGGTTACTTTCCAAACTAAGGAACAACTCAGGCACCTCAAGCACTGTGATGTTTCCTAAGAAAAGATGGATTTGGAAATGTTATCACTGAGGTCACAGAGGAGGTGCTGGGGAGGCCATCCCTCTGCACAGCACAGCTGGGCTGCAGGGTGAAGCAGGATGGGTTCCCTCTGCATTTCCCAATTCTTGTTGTCCCATCCTGCAGGTGTTCAAGGCCAGGTTGGATGGGGCCCAGGGGAGCCTGAGCTGATCCCCATGTCAGGGGATTGGAACTAGAAAGTCTTTAAGATTCCTTCCAACCCAAGTTATTCTATGGTTCTATAATTCCAATTCCTTTGCTTCACCCACCACACAGGCTGCCAAACCAAAATGAAATGGAGCAGTTGTATGAGCAGATAGCAGGTGGGAGCATCACGAGATGCACAGCCCATGGCACAGGGCAGAACTGCTCCAGGGAAGAAGGTTGTACATGCATATATATATGTTGCTATTGAGATCTCAAACCTCACTGTACACCAGTGCAAAGCAGCCTCAGCCTGCAGGAGCAATCTGGGACTCACTGTACCGGCACACAGGGCTGGGGACAGTCTGGGAAGAGGCTCAGCTCCCTGCTGCTCCCAAGGCCAGGACGTCGTCCGTCGCTGGGGATTTGGCTTTGGATCCTCTGCCTTGGACTTGGCAATGGCTCTGCCACTGCCTTCCTGTTCGACCTTGGGCCAGCTGCTTCATTCTCCTCCATACCTGTGTCCCATCTGTTACAAAATGACTGGGTATATTAAAGGGATGGTGCGAAGATAAGGAAACCGTGAGGCTATTATTAGCTGTTACACTAATAGGACCCAAATGTTCCTTTTTTCTTTAGCAGCTCAAGAA
Organism: Tympanuchus pallidicinctus; assembly: GCF_026119805.1. NCBI lineage: Eukaryota > Metazoa > Chordata > Aves > Galliformes > Phasianidae > Tympanuchus > Tympanuchus pallidicinctus. Next base: position 5,402,346 of record NW_026294722.1, read on the forward strand.
CTTCAGCAGGCAGAAAAAGGCTTCAAGAAAACAAAGCGCTTCCTCTCAGGAGCCCCCTACAGAGGAGAGGTGTGTCTGCCTCTAGAGCTCTTCATGCATTTTATGAAATTGCAATGCCCACATTTTCCCTAACGGCCTTCATACCAGCCTGTGAAATGGCCCCAATAGCCTTTGGCTCATGGAAACCTTCCAACGCGCTCAATATTACCTGCAATGCCTGCATTAATCATAGCACACAGGTGCCAGAGCCACCGGGGGGAAGGGGAGGGGAGAGGGCAGGTAATTTATTGCTGCACATCCCCAGCAGGAGCGGCTGCATCAGTCCAAAAACTGCTCTGCTTCCTTGTTCCCAAAGTTCTTGGCAGTACAAATCAGGAGAGGGGGCTCTCTGTGACTCATCTGTCATCTTTAGCTTCGGGCTGCAACCTTTTCGTGACTGGAGGGGAAAAAAAAATTATAAATAAAGTGTGAGGGTGGGGGATGTGGCTAAGTGCAAAAGTGGAAAAGGAAAGCAGAGCACATTCCTGCAGCTCAGCGTCCTGAGCACAGGGTGGGAGTGCTTCTGGGGTGTTGAGGGGCACTGGGGGGAGGGACAGCATCGTGCAGAGGGATGCAGAGTTGTGATTTCATGGGGTGCAGTCGGTGCACTGTGGAAATGCATGGGTTTTTAACGTGGCTCAGGGATAGGGTGAGAGGAAAAAATGAATTTGAATTTGGGGTGATAAGATGGTTTTCTGGGTATCTGGTAGGTCAGTCTGCAATCTCAGAGTTCTGCTGTCCTGGACTTTCTGGAAATGGTTACTTACCTGGAAATGGTGCACATATCTGGGCCTCCAGATCTGTATCAGGACTACCAGCCTACCCAGCACATCAGGGCATGCATAAAGCTGGGTCCTTGCTTGGAAAGCTTCACCTCCAGCTAATAATGCACGCACAGTAAAATAAAAAATCAATAAACCCCATGTGCCAAATGTAACTGTGCCCACTTGTCCCCCTTAGGTCCCATTAATGGAGGCAGCTGAAGAACAGTCAGCACATTTCCTTTCAGAAACGTCCCCAAACTTAGTGACGTTTGGAATCACATAAGCCAGCTGCACGGTGAGATAACTTAAATGATGCATTCAGGAAGGGCTCAGTTCGGAAGGTTGCATCTTTCATAGGAGCCTGGCAAAAAATTTGCGTTGTGTTCTTCAAATGTGGAATAACTCTTCCTCCTGGTTTACATATATTGATGAGCACGCTTGAAAGATGGCTGGATTTCTGTACAGCGCAGTGCTTTCTTTTCCTGACACATGGATCCATCTGCCAACATCACAGACCTAATTAGTACTCTCTTATTTCTATTCACTGGCTGGCGAGCATGTGGCATCTTTCCACGAGCCTATGAAAACCTCACTCTACGCAGACATACACCATATTGCAGTAGGTGGGTTGTGACCCCCACGAAGCTCATGTTTGCAGTTGCCTTTCCATTGAGGCTTAATGTCATGATAGCCAAAACAAGAGGGACCATCACCCAAAACACAGCCTGGCACGGGGACATGGGGACATGGATGGGAGCTACCAAGTCCCCATCCCCTAAGAGCCACATATGCTGCACCTGGGTCACTGCAATTGTTTATAGGGACCTAATTGAAATTGGGCTTACGTAACAATCAAAAAATAACCATAAAAACAGCACAGAGACTTGGTTGTAAGGGTAGAAGAGATCTGTGCAGTTTAATATGCCATACGCAAGGGCCAGGAGAAGGAAACAACAGGGATATGGCAACCCCCAGAGACCCAAATCTGAGAAAAGAGGATCAGAAAATGCCTTAAATAAAGCACAAAGGGAGCAGAGACATATCCAGCTCCATTTCTCCTTCTAGAAGAGCAATGCACACACACCCCAACACGGTCAGCCTCACAGGCCAGAAATACTGAGTAAATATGCACAAGAGGTTATTTCTCTTCTCATGCTGGGGAGAGTTATTTGGCAGCCTCCTGCTGGTGTTAAATTAAATTACCCATATAAATAGCACTGGAGGTGATGGACAATAGCTCCCACTGGTTTACACACAGGCTGCCCCATAGCAGGCTGGAAGGTAGAGCTGCTGCAAAGTGCCCTGAAAGGTGCTTGTTTGAGTCAGAGCTCATCAAGCCTCCCCCTGGTTTACGTTACTTTGCAGACCTCCCCCTGCACCAATAAGCAGCTTCTGCTGTGCGAGAGCCCAGCTGATCCACTACCTGAGGAGTCAGTAGCAAAGTGCCTTAATTACTCTTAGCGTTCTTCTGCATTTCCTCTAATTGTGCTAAAAATCCATAAAACAGTGCTTTTTGTGAACAAAAATTGCTTGCTCAATGACTCCCTTCCGCCTTCTTATTTTTTTGTTAAGTATCTCTTTCTTTGCGGGGCTACTCCCTACCACTCCCGTTGTTAATTAAAACAAGACCTTCACACAAATGAGAGAAGGAATTGTCCCCAGGGAAGCCATCAGAGCTCACATCCCACCGAGCTTACAGCAAACAGCATCTCAGGAACCACTGACTCCAGGTATGTATGCACAATGTAAAATGCATCTTGAGGACTATGTACAGTGTTTGATTTGCCAGGAAAATAGCAGCAGAGAAAGGTTTAGCCCTGCTATTTTCTGGCAGAGCTGTGGGTGTCGTTGCTGGATTTGCACCCAGCAAATAAAGGCATGGATAGGATCAGAGGAAAACTGCAGGCTTTGTTTCCTAAAATCAAAATCTCTCCAAGTGAAATGAACCCCTGGTGTGAGCACACTGAAGCTGATGGTGCTGTTGGGTGATCCAAGTTAACCTGACTTCTTGGAGTGCTCTGTAGTTATTGTGCTCATACACTGCTGGCCAGGAATGAGAGCATGAGGACTAATGGCCAGTTCCAGGCTGGAAAGTGCTACGTTGCTATGAAGTATTTAATTTTTATCCTCTTTGTGTGTTTCTGGGGATGGAGCACAAGCTACCTACAAGAAAAAAAAAACAAAATGCAGCCCAGAACCTGCAGAGGTGTAAAAAAAAATAAGAGAGAGAGAGAGAAAAAATAAACCAACAAAAATATATCAGAGAGTGTGAAATTCATCTGGATCATCCCTGAAGGTTTGCACTTTTGTATGATGAGAGCCACGTTAATAGGGGAATCTTGCTGCTTCTCCTCACCTTTTGTGGGTCTGCATGACGCTCTGGGGTGGCACAGGAGGCTGGAGGAGCTGCAGGAAATAGGGGAGTGTGGAGTGGATGGGGCTGTGCAGGAGGGCCCCCATTTCTGGTGCAGGGCATCATCACAGTGAGACACCCACATCCCTGTGCTGAGGAACTGCACTTGGATGGGGCTGCACAAGGTGAAAGGCTTCTGGGTGCTGCTCCAGGGGTTTTGCTCCCTGTCCTGAGGGGGAGCTGGGAACAGAGGGAGCCTGCATTCCACCTCTGGCCACAGTGCTCAGAGCAATAGCACTGCCCAGAGGGTTGGGGGTAGCTCTTTTCTCAGCTCAGTGCATGCTGAATAAAGCATAAAAGCAGCATTTCCTCCTGGCACTGACCTGCTGGAATTAAAAATAATAATTAAAAAAAAAAAGAAAAGAAAAGGAATAAACAAATGCTCTATTATAAGCATATATGATGAGGATGTCCAACAATTGAAATTCTCAATAACAGGACTTGGTTTGTGTGTTGACTTAAACCTGTGTGGTTTCCAGAAGGGCTGTACAATGCAGCATGTGCTGTGGCTGGTGGATCCCCAGGCACTGTGAGGGTTTGTGGATAAAGGGGAGCAGGAAGAGATGTAAAAAGGTGAAACGAAGGAGAGGAAAGCTAGCCATCTAGCTGCTCATCTAAATTGATATTTGATTTCTGAGCATCCCTCAACGTGGCATTGACAGATCTATTTCTCACAGGGCTGCCTGGTTTTATACATTTCAGGTTGCTGGTGCTACGCTGAGAAACCTCAGCTGACCCACTTTTTCCCAGCAGGAGCTCCTCAGGCATTAAAACAGGAGGGATTTCTGTTTCCAGTTGTGGCAGGAATGTGCTGGGCAGCTCATATATATACATTAAAAAAAGGGAAGAGGGGGAGGGCATGCAGAAACCCACCAGAGCCCTGAACCAAAGATAAAAGCTTAAATATGTGCACTGAAGTGTAAGGTTAAACAGAGAGGGAAAAGCCATTAGGGACAGCAGAGCTTCGGAAAGGAGCAGGAATAATTCTTGAGGAGAAAGTGTTGGCAAAATGTATCTTCAAGACAAAGAAAACAGAAGTCAGAAAAACATGGCGAGATGCTGCTGGAGCTTCAGGCAATACAAATGGCTTTTTCTGCTCCAAACGGACCCTGGATGAGATCTCTGGCTCTGGAGGACATTGGCATTCCTCACTGCTCTGTGCCCCATGAGGACCAGCTGCTAGAACACAAACAGAGCAACGGTGTCATGGCAAGATAATAATAATAATAAACACAGCCACCGTTTTGTTGGCTTGCCACCTATTGCAGCTAATGATTTAATTACTCTAATTTAAAGTTTTGCTAGATTCCATATCAAAGAATAAAAATCCAGTGATTGCAATGTCAGAAAGGAATAATATAATTAACGTATTTAGTGGTAACATAATAAACTGCTGATTGCACTGCATTAATCGGCAGAGATATGAAACATGGAGGCTGTGTAAGTGCTGGCATCACCATAGGGCTGAGCACACAGCTTTGCACCACCTCTGCAATGAGCCCCAAACCAGGAGGGGATGGGGACCATGCAGTGCTCTTTGCCCAGCTCTGGTGGGCACCAGTCCTGGTGTTTCCTCCCCACAGTCTCGTGCCCCAATTAAACGGATCAGCGTCTGCTTCCCTGAGTTATCTGCAATGCACCAAGTCAGGAAGCAGTCACGTTCTTGAAGGAGCAGGAATAGTTTGGTGATGTCCTCCACAACTTGGCTTGCTGGCCAGCAGCCAACTAGAAACAGAGGAATTGTTTCTGCCTGACAGAACCTGATAACTTTATTTTTTCATGTCGTTGCTCCAGAGCCACGCAGCCAACAGAGGGAGCCCAAATTCACAAGCAATCCGCACAGAGCATGGACCCGGGGAGCTGGATGCACTGTAATCAGCTCATAGGGCACCCACTGCAAGCAACAGTGAAAATGCAGAGCAGGAAAACAGAGCAGCACCCCAGTAAGGAGACGGAAGACCAGGTTGGAAAGGAGGGATGTGAAACAGGGAGAGAGGATAACAGTTTGTATTTTTAAGCTTATTCTGCAAAAGGCTTCCCTGGTCACAAGGGTGGAAAAGATATTGGATGATATACGCACGCAAATATGGGTGTATCTCTATAATAATTACACGGTGCACAAATTTATTTTTTCAGATAACTTTCTGGCTGAAAAGGAAAGCTGCATACCCCTCTTCTTCCCTTGGTGAGCACAGGTGTCTGTTTGCATCTGATGAGACAAGTTGCATCGTGCAGCAACGTGCAAAGACAAGCAGACAGCCAGACACTGCCTGCCCTGCCCAGACCCACATTGATCCCAAGGCATCTCTGTAACCACTCCATCTCTTTGCCCCAGCTAGAAACACTGCTATGCTATAGCTCTACCTAAAAGCCAGAGATGATTTAGCTCGAACAGGCACAGCAGGTCTGGATTTCTCAGCACACGGTCTGGGCTGCAATGCTCAGCACTGAGCAAACTGTGGTGTTTCAGAGCAGCAATGGAGAGGTGTGTGTGTGCAGTGCAGGGACGCAGCCAGCTGATCCTCCATGCTAAATTCAGCAGCTGTGTGCTACATCTGACCCGAGCACAAACCAGGCAGTGCTGCAAAACCAGCGCCGACCGTATCTTCAAATTAAAAGAATTGAGTTATTGAGTGCCATTTTATTTTTCCCCTCCCAAAATAACGGAATTTGAATATATTATTTGAAAATAGGCATTTTTTTGTTTTCCACCTCGCTGCACCTAATGATTGTGGTGTGATTATTAAACACTTCATAAATAATAATGTGACATTTTCAGATGGTGCGTCTGATTAAGCAGCCATTCTTCTCCCCCCAACTGTGGCTGCGGACAGATGAGATTGCTGCAGACACAGCAATCTTTGCGCCTCCTTCCCTGGGGAGTGGGGATCAGAAGTTGGCCCTGTAACCCAATTAAATCCGGGAGGAGATGAGCTGATCGCATCAGGCTGGCTCCAAAACTCACAGCCATCGATGGGAAGACTTGGCATTAACTTCTCTGAACTGCAGATCTGATTCCTGAGCACAGCGTGATGCATTTCTTAAGAAGGGCGTTTTATGCTGTGAGTCACTCCCTCTGCAGCGGGCCCTGGCTTTATTCAGTTCTGGTTTAGTATTAGGAAGAGCAAATGAGCAGTCCCTGATGGAGACAGAAGTAAATCCAGGGAACTCAGATACAAGCGCAGGAAAGCAGTCTCATCGCTGGAGAAAATGGGTTTCATCTGCAACCAAAATAGCCTGAGAGCTCTCCCAGTGAGCAGTCAGCATCCTTTGGGGATCAATGCACTGCAGAGACACTCCTGGAGGAGTTTACTCCAAAAAGCATTTAGTGAAGTTACTTATTAAATAAAGAGCCAAAACCCAGTGGGATTTATCCCCTGATTATTCCAGTGCCCAAATATAGCTATGGTCCTCAGAGCCATCACACAGAGCAGGGGAGGTATCAGTGAAAGGGACAGTGTCCCAACCCACATTCTCTCCTGCCTCGTGCTGCATTTGGATGAGTTAATACCACACAGAACACCCAAATGTTTTCTTTTTTCCTGAGCACAACCACCAGTTCGGAGAAATGACCAAGAAAAGCAGCCCCTTTCCGTGAGCCCTCCCAGCCATCTGCCTGGATATTGCTGACCTTTAATATTCTGCAGGCGGGAGGTGGGAAGGATGGGATAGAAAAGGGGGGGAGGCGTGGAAAAAAGCCACTGCAGTAACAATGGCTTATTGCTTTTGGATAATCTCGCTCCTTGTACCGCTGCTAACACGGTAATATCTCTCCGCCTCCTGGATGTCAATAATGCACTCAGCCCTCTCTCCCCCTGCATCAATAACACAACAGCCACTCTCTGCTTTCAGCGGCACTGATGAATTTTGGATTGCAGCTCTTCCCTAGGTCCATGCTAGCTCTTCCCTGCCTCCCACCCTCACTGCGTTTTAATTCAGCTTTAAAGACAGTTACCGTCAGCATTGTTTGGCCACAGCTTGTGCAAAATGAGCTCATGCTGTATTTGAACTCAGCACAGCACAGGTACCAGGATGTTTTCTATCAGTGTTGTTCCTTTATCTTTGTATATTCTCACTTGGTAAGATTTGCTACAGACTCTGTTCCATGTGTCCTCCAAGCTTGCTCCAAGCTCAGTGCTTCCAAAAATCTGACACTTAGCTTCAAGACACAGGGAAGGTTCCCAGCTTCCTTGCATTGCAGCCAATTGCACTTACACCAGTTCACGAGTTATTAATTGATCAGTGCTGGTTTAAAACATAAACATACACAAGTGCTTTCCACAGGCAAGTTAAGAAAATTAGGGTTAAAGAAATCGATATAATAACAACAGCTAAAAAGTAGTTAAAGCAAAGTGATGGGGCAGGCTGGGGGGGGGGAAGAGATCTGAAAGCACAATTGAGGGAGCTTAATATCTGAGAGCATATGGCAAAAATGTCCTGTAAGAGAATCCTTAATACTGGAGTGAGCCTCACATGCTGGTGAATATCACCTCTGCTGTATATCCAGTGTGGTTGAATTCAGGAAGAGGCGGATAATTTTCAGAAACACTGCTCCTCATAATGATAGTAGATGAGCTTTTGTGAGTTATGTTGAGAATTATTGGCAGGGGTTAGGTGATTTCCCACTGGTGCTAGAGGGAAAACATTGCTTACAAATTACCAGCATTTGTCAGTACTAATACCACATCCCCCAGCCACCCAAACTGTCAACATTAATAGGTGTCTGTACAGCAAAATGGGGTGAAGACAGTCAGACTCGATCAGACCTTGAGCTGAGGAGTGTGATACCAGGAATAAAGGGATGGGAACATGCTCTCAGTGCTCCTGCCTCACCCCCAGCACCCATCCATCGCTGCGTGGGTGGCACAGCTCTGCCAATTAGCACATTTGCTTCCCCATTTGCAATCTTTCCCATCACTGTTTCATTCACCAAGTCGATCTCTGTAAGCCTCTGCCTTCCTCCCTCTTCCTAGTGTTTTCACCCTGCCTGTCATCAGCACAGCATTTTCTTTTCCACCTGAGAACCAAACACAGGGTGCAATGTAGGGAAGGCTTTCTGCTCCTGCTGGGCTCCCCTCCTGGTCCCCACATTGGGCAGGCAGCGCCAGGCCCAGCTGCAGTGACAGGAGGGATCCTGGGGACAGGGACCTGGCCAGGGCTCTGGGAATCTCCCTCCCAGCAGCAGTGATGTCTGCCCCTTGCAATATTTTAGCCCATACCCATTCAACTCAAGCCTGGTCTGGTGGTTGGCAACCCTGCACATAGTACTGGGATTGAAACTAGATGATCATTTTCAACCCAGACCATTATATGATTCTATGATTTTCTGTTTTTCTTACATGCATTAAATATATTTTATATTTTATATGCAGCCCAAGGCAATTTCTCTTTACTCTGTGTGATCCAGGCAAGGCAAAATTTGAGCACCCATTCTGATAATTAGCTAATCTGAACCTTAAGAAGCTGAGGTACTACTCTGGGTGCAGGCAGACCTGCAAATCCAGATAAAAGCAGCACAGATGAAGGGTGGCTACAGTGTTACCATCACCAGGATAGGGATATGTGTTTTACTAAACTGTTGCTTAAAAAAAAAAAGATACATAGAATCATAGAATGGCTTTGGTTGGAAGGGACCATAATGATCATGGGCTGGTTGCCCCCACCAGATCTGGCTGTCCAGGGCCCCATCCAGCCTGGCCTTCAACAGCCCCCAGGATGGAGCATCCATGTTTTACAGTAAAGGAGCTGCCATCCACTCCTCCAATCCTTGAAATTCAACTCCAGCTCCAGCCTTTGTTTCAAGCAGGCAAAACAAACCATGACTTTGTTTCCTATATCTTCATCTTCCAGGCTGCACAACCCATGCAGATGGGGACACGGCTCAGCCTCATCCCTGTGTGCCTGTGCAGCCCAGATCCGGGCTGGGACCACCATCCCCCACTGAGTAACACACACAGAATGCAGACATCTGCTCTCTTGAGCCCTTCAGCACCAGAGGTAGCATTCATTTAGGTCGGCCACAACCAGAGAGAAAAATCATTTCCATTCGACTCCTCCTTCTGTCAAACTGCATAAAATATAGTTCACTTCTTCACCTCGCCTGGCCCCTTGGTGATTAACATTAGCAAATGCAATCAGCCCGTGGCCACGACGCAGCTCCGCATTAATGCAAAGCTGGGGGAGGGCCTCGGCTGCTATCAGCACAGAGAGCCTTACCTTGTAATGTGCTCATCCTTCACATGGCTGCTAGTGATAAAAAAAAGCCATCAAAGCAGATGGACAGACCGGCCTGGGCAGAGATAGGAGATTTCTGCTGATTTCTCAGGGCAAAAAAAAGAAAAAAAGACAAAAAGAAAAGCACTCAGGAGTGCTACAAGCATCCCCAGCAGCTCCCACTCAAGCAGCAATCAAGACTGTACCAGAGCCCTGAGGGCTGTAAGTGAAAATGAGTGGAAGGGTACAGGGTTGTTGTCCCTGGAAGTGGCTGTGGGTCTGTGTGTGCAGCACACAGCCCTGTAGAAGCTCAGCCCATGTTTTAAAGAAATTTTCCTTAGAAACATTTTCTATGATCCACACTTGGGGAACAAAAGTTTGTGTTTTAAAGCAGCTGAAGTCATTATTCTTCTCATACAGAGATTAAATGCTCAAATATTTCTTCTTTTTTTTCTTTCCCTCTTTTTCAGTAGAGGCAAACAGGGCTTCTGAGTCCCTTCTGATCACTAATAACCTGGGCTTTCATACCCTCTTGGAGCAAATGAAATTTCTTTGACATCTTAACTTCGCACAAACAGATTTTAATGAGGGAATATTACCTTGCCTTCAGCTAAATCTCTTCCTTTGCTCTTCCAAGGCTTTTACAGTCATTTCCTTACAACTTCCAGAACATTAAAGTTCAACACCACGTTTGAACACTGCACACCATTTCCCCAGGAACTTTGTTTATTCGGGAGGGATGTGCTTCCACAAATGTGATGTAAATCATGCAATGAAAGAACATCTTCTGCAGCCCTCCATTGTCCTGACATGGTCTTTCATGTCTGCTTGGTGGTTTGCTTATAAGAAATACCTCCCATTGGGTGACAACCAGGGTGATGCTGTTAATATAAATAAGGATCTGAAGGGGAGGGACACGGGAAGTCCTGAGTATAACCTGGGTAATGCAGAGGTGTTGATAGGATCAGGAGAGTAAAAATAGAGATGGAAGAGAAGATCATAGAATCATCCAGGTTGGAAGAGACCACTATGACCATCAAGTCCAACCATCAAACCCCTCCCCCCCACCATGCCCACTAACCATGTCCCTCTGTGCCACATCTTGTTACTTGGCAAAGGATGCATCAGCTCACGCTCAAACTTCCTATAGACATAACAAAGAACAACAACTAGGGAGGACATCAGCTTCCAAGCTCTGCAATCAGAAGAACGTGAATCCAGAGGTAGGAAATATTGGTGCTGTTGTCAATTTCCTCTCCATGCCTCTCCCAGAGCACGGAGATCAGACAACAGACAGAGGAGCTGTGCAACTCCCAGGCTGTTGTTTTGAAGAAGGCTTCCGGCAAAAACTGGCACCAGGGATGGTTGTTCTTGGAGCAATTGTCCTCTGAGGTGGAGCAAAATGTCACTGTGAAGCATGGCAAAGAACCTGGGCAGACGTTCACTGAACCCATGAGTGGGATTCAGCTGTCCCTCTGCAAATTCTTCCCTTTGCTGATAATTTACTGTAATTAAACCATATGTAAAATTATCTCACTCTATCAGAAGCAGAGACCTTCTGCTGCCCATATGCCAGAAAGACAAATGAAGGGCAAAATGCACATGAAGAAGGCAAACTTTTGCTTCTTCAGTAAGTAACATCAAGGACGCCTTCTATAATGCATCAGTTGATGCTCAGATGGTGTTACAATATGTGAGTGAGATCCACATATTTGGACTCAAGGCATCCCTGAGAACACTTGGGAGCCAGTCAATGACCCAGCTCCTGGAGTCATGCAATTAAATGAAAATTGCTACTTATGCTTAAAAGCAAAACCCTCTGTTTGTTGAAAACCTTCAGAATTCTTCAGATTTGAAAATCAAGAGCATGCAAACCCTCACATGTGATCTCTGCTTCCAGTGTTCTTGAGCCTGTTCAGCCACAGGAAGGATCAGAGAGGATCTTGTCAATATATAAATGCCCATCTGGAGGCAGGGAAGAAGATGGAATCTGTCTCCTCTCAATGGTGTTTAGTGAAGGAACAAGGGGCAGTGGACACAAAGTACAAAAAGTATGAAGTACAGTAAATTCTGTTCAAATGCATAAAATAAAAATGTGCCTACAAGGGTGGCAAAGGTTGGAGCCATTTACCCAGAGATGTTGTGGAGTCTCCATCCTCAGAGACATTCAAAGCCTGAAGAGATGCAGTTCTGGGCTGTTGGTGGCCCTGCTTGGAGCAGGAGCTTGGACTGGGTTATCTCCAGAGGTCTCTGCCTGTCCCAACCCTCCCGTGATGCTGAGATGAATTCCTGATGCTAGAGAGAGAGTACGATGGAGGCAGCCTGAATTTTGAGCACTTGGAGCTGTCAAAACTGAAATTATTCCAATTTCTTAAAATACAGCAGAAAGGCGTGTTCTTAGCTACAGACCATTTATTTCCACAGACCTGCCAGGCAGGAGAGAGGAATTCTTTGCTGTTGTTGATCTAACTGCACTTCAACAAGGCAAAAAAAAACAAAACGAAACCACAACTAAATAAACCCACACAAACCTTTCACAGCAACTACAGTAAATTGGTAGCTGATGTGTTTTTCAAAATTGTAAATATATAAATAAGGGCAAGAATCTGGAGTGCAGTGCAGTAGAAACAGAAAGCTGATTCAGCAGAACAAGGCACAGTCATAAAAGATTTATTATGCTTTATCAGCAATATCCACAGTCTTTCTGTGATTAGAGTTGCATTGTGTGTAATTATCTTATAGAAATTCTGCTCTTTGATGTGCTTTATCCACCATGCTGAAATACAGTTCAATTCTAGTGGGTTTTCATGGTTGGCTGGAATTTACATTAATTCCTTTGGGCCTGCAGGGCCAGCCTGGGCTGTCACTAGCATGCTTGTCATAAATATTCATATACATATATATATATATACACAAACATTTTTCTGTACAGTCCCAGAGACTCTGGCCCAATAAAATAAGGGAAAACAGAGATTCTGACTTCCTAGAAGGGACCTTTGATTGATATTCCATACTCCAGCCTTCTATTACTAGGAATTAGTGAGCGATGGAAATGTTTGCAGCAATTTGCAGAGATTACCCTCTGCTTTTAACTTAAAATGTCCAAACAAATGGAGGAAAATTTCCCCCCTGTTTATTTAGGCTTGATTTTCCCCTTTTTTTTTTATTTTTACTTTTTAAAGTTCACTGATTTTTTTCCACACCACCCAGACCCATAAATGGTTGCTATCATCCAGAAAAACTACAGGAGTTTGCCAGCCAACCTGTATAGGATGCAAATGCTCAGAACTACCTGGGTCGTGTACCTGATTGTGCTTTTGTGGGTTTCAGCAGGGAGGAAATAATCACCTTCAATGGGAGCAGAGTCAATTTCTGAATAATTGCCGAATCCTTAGGAGATGCTCAGCTCCATGCAGGAAGGAAAAAAGAATGGAGAGCAATGGGGAACAAAGGTTTATGGAGTTTGTTGGGTTTTCTTAATAAGCAGAGCTCATTTTCTTCCCTTGTTTGATAACTAAATGGAGACTATTCTTATTAAATACGTCAAATAACTCCTCAAATTGTAGCTTTGTGCTATTTCAGGCAGAAGATAAAGCAAATTTAGAAGATGTAATTCTATCTGGCAACAATCCCTCCTCTTAGTCCATCTACAGGTGTTGTTCTGTGAATACAATTTGTTTTCCAATTCAGTAGTTGATATTGGAGGAGGTGGAACACAAACAATTGTTATAATTCAAAGTTGAAAAAAAAAAAAAAAGAAAAGCACAATACTTACGAGAGGAATCCAGCATGACTGAAGAGACAGACCAGCAGCAGGTCTGATCACTTCCCAGACCTTGAGACATCACCAGAAACCATGACTGCGGGCCATAAAAGGCCAACAGTGTCATCACAGGGCAGACCTTGGTTTTGCAGGAGCCTCTCGCTGTGTGCAGGAGGACCAGCCCTTCCCAGGCTTCTCAGCCCAGGGTGTGATTCTCCCTGTCCTGTGGCACTCCAACAGCGCCTTGTGCTGAGCCTGGGAGCAATCGCACAGTCAGATCTCACCAGCTCCAATGTATGCTCAACCTCTTCCTTTATAGCTGCAGGGAACGCTTCATCATCCACCCATTGATTTCTAAGGTGTACATTGAATTAGATTAGATTCCAGGTCAGTTCAAGGAGGAAATAACATCCTCCATTATCCACTTGACCCGATCCTCCCCTCTTTCCTCCCAGCCCTTCTGGATTCATTATGTCCTCCTTTTCAATTCTTCCGATGACAGGTTTCCTAAACAACACAACATCATCAACACCCAGATAATTAATTTGCCTTGTTATTGTTGTTCACAAGATCTTCACTTGCTTGTGGGAGGGAGAATTCTAAATCCCATTTCCTTTCCTGAGGGGGAACGGAAGGAAACCTTGGTGCAACTTCTCCACCCCAGTGTTTGTTGAGCTGAACGGAAGGCTCTGCAGCAGGGCAGGGAGGAGGGCTGACAACCAGGAGAGCCAGCGAAAGTCCCATGTTGTGGGAAGAGAGGGAGAGAAGAAATCAATACGTTTGAGCAAGAATTGAAACAAGTTAAGAGCTGTATGCTTATTAGCTCCTCACAGCAAAATAATCTGCCATTGAAAGCAGACGCGGGAGAATATCAGAACGACGGTAATGGAACACAGATTGGTTTAATGGTATCACAAACTCTTTTGAAGGCAGCCGTGTAGCTTAGAGCAGGTGGGTGCAACTCAACAGGGAGGCCTATCTCTACGTAGAGACTTTGTTAAAGGGAAAAATGGGGGGGGAGGGAGGGCAAAACTTAAATTCTGTTGTCAAGTAACATCACGCTTTAATTTCATGCCACATTATGACAATCTGGTCTGCAAGGCACTCCCAGTGTGTGGCAGCAGAGCTGCTGTATTACAGCTCCTCTCACACAGCTGATAGGCCAGAGACCTGCAGCCCTCAGCTAATGGTAAACCCGATTAAACTGCAGTGTGGAGAAGTTTGATTAACTCAATCTATCTCCATGCATCAAGACCAGAACCAGACGTGGAACAAGACCCAAACCTTTGGATTTTCATGTACTGTGTTCTTTCTACTTAAAATAAATTGTTGAAAAAGTGAAGCAAACAGAGGACAGTGATGAAGCTATAACCCAGTGACACAATGAAATGTGACAGTCCTACCTTTCTTCCTAGAAAACTCCCAACCTATTATTATTAAAAAATAATACATTAACAAACAAACAAACAAAAAACAGCATTTCAATCTGTGTATTTATCTGTGCTTACCCAGATCAATTACCTTACTAATAAACTTCTGATAGACTTTCAGGAGCTGCTTAACCAAGGGCTTCTGATCCAGCAGCATTCATGATCTCTTCGATAGGAAGGATTTGGACTTGGTGAATTTCAGTTCTTTTAAAGCATCGATTGCTCTCTCTGTTGTGAATGCACATGAGACAGAAAAAGAGGACATAAAGACGGGCTATTCCCATTGACTTGGCTGGCCCTTGTTCTTTTAGTCTACAGAAACTAAGACAAGAAATGGTTCGAGGGAAGATACTGATTTCTATGTCTCATGCACTGATCTGCATACAGGTGTCTAACTTTCTCTGTTACAGCCCAATGCATCTGCAGTGTTTAGTTCCTCCTGCACCACATATTAATGGAATGATTTGTAATAGCACTGGTAACACAGGTATTCAAAGAGTAATATTAGATTATTTCTGTTGTTCATTGGTAACACAGTTGGACAGAATCCTCTTAAATCTACCGAAAGTGGCTTCCCATGGATGCCAGTGCTACCACCAAAAAATAATACATTATGCACACACGTACAGCTTCTCAGCTACCCAGTGGCTGCTTTTTGTGAACAATTATAAAATACCTGCATGACCCTCCTAAATTGAATGTGATTTGATGGCGGAAGCTGAGCAACTGCAGTGCTCAGCAACCTTAAATATTTCAGAAGCCTTTTCCCTCCTCCTACCAGCAAACACAGAGGACTTCCCAGGCCTTGCTACGCTTCTGGAATGCATTCACTTAAAAAACACACACACACTGAACCTCAAATTATTATTCCGTGGTGAGAAAAGCAGTGAACAGTAGAAAATGACAGTTTACCCAAATGGAGGTGAAAATGCACTTTCTTCTGTACTTTAGAGAAATAACAGCTTTCAGCAAAGATCTAAATCCTAGCAACAAGCGCAACGTAAATGCAGGAAGGTCATCTCTTTGTTAGAGGAAGGTTACTTTGCTGAACACATACATTTTAAAAATAATCTACTAGAAGAACTAAGCTTGGTAATACTTCTGTTGTATTTGTACCTGCAGAGAACAGATCTGTGCACTCACTTCCAGCGCAAGAACACAAAGATTGAGTAGAAGCAACAATTTTCTTCTTTGAGAGGCACAAGGAGAAGAATCAGAGATGTGTTTGAAACAGAACTCGGGCTCTGCTGAGCCAAGAAGTTGGTGTCACCTGGTTTGCAAAGCCTTCCAAAGAGAGGGAGAACCCCACAGTTTTAGAAGGGCAGGGCTCCAGAGCCAAGAGCTTCCTGTTTGAACAGAAAAATGGGCAAGGGGTATGGAGAGAAACAGAGGCACAGAGGGCTGAGCTGCTGAAATCCTTACTAAGTGGGAAAGTACATAAAAATATGTTTAATCTTACTCCTAGTCAATAAAGTAGGAGGCTCTGCAAGCAGGTTGGGGGAGCTGCTGTTCAGCAAGAATTGTCACGAGGAAGAGGGAGGAGTAAGATGATGAAGCCAAATTTTCAGGGGAGAAAGGAGAGGATTTATAGTAAAATAAAACCACTCAAAAATACCCAGAAACTCTGGGTCTTGAAAAGGAGAACATAACAAATTCTGGGCTGCACAAATGGATCCAGAACTCCTGAGTCAAATTCAGAAGGATGAGAGTGGAGAAAATGAAGCAAGGCAAAAAAAAAAAGTCCAAGTGGTTTGTCATCCTGGTTTAGATCCACGTAATTTTTATGTGCTTCAGTTCAAAATCATCTTTCCATCATCTTCCCTTGACCAAGGTGCATCTCCAAGACAACAGCTGTTTAGAAACAGCCAGGTTTAAATAGACATACACAGCACTGGTCTAGTATTCTTCTCTGGGTCTCTTCTTTCAGGTGAGACTCTGCTCCCTTGGCATCAGTCATAAACTTCTGACTTTCCTAGGTTCTCTTAATACATATTCTTTTGGGGAAATAGAAACACTTCACTTCAAAGGCATTAAAATGAAGGAGGATGGAAATCTTCGGTCAGTAAGAAGATAAGCCTGGGGAAATGAAAATACAATCCTATGGCACCTTGGAAAGACCAAAATCATCCATCCTGTGGTGTTTATTCACAGAACAACAACAGCATTTGTGATTTTACATGGAAATGAAAGGACAGCACGGCAGGAGGCGGCATGGGGGAGATCTGAGCACAGGAATGTTCTGCCACTCCAGCCTGCTATCATTAAACCACATCAGAACTTCATAATCATGGTGTTTAATTAAACAACAGAGGCATGGGTTTATGCATTAATAATGAGGCCTAGCACTTTAGCATGTCAGGCTAAATACAGTTTTAAATTAATAATGTAGCACCACAGCATTAGTGAGAAAATGAAATCTTATTAACAACCCTTATTTGCTAAAGTTCTAGCTCTCAGGGAACAGTGTTATAGCAAAGCATTTGCTTCCCTTAAGGGGGCAGATGGGAGGAGGTGCTGCTTTCTCACACCCTCTGTAATTCCATTATATATAGCTAACATAGTCACTAAATATTGCCAAGTGTCTGCCAAGCAGTACCGTATGGTGCTTCTAAACCTAGGTGCGACGTGGTGGATAATCTGCACAGTTTGTTTATACACCCAGGAAGGGCATTTACTCACTTTTTTTCTATTACTGTACTATCCCAGCAGGCAACACCACAGAATGTCTATGGGGCATCATCACTATCTGCAGTATCAGTGTTTTACAGTCATCTGTGTGTGATCCTCTCAGACCCCAGGACTGCAAACACTGCTATTTCGAATATCAGGAACTGAAGCACAGAAAGCAACTGAGAGGATGTGAAGTAACAGCAATTTACTGTGGCTTACGGGGTTACGGGGTTACAGGTTACCACCCATCAGCTGATCCCTAATAACTGTCCACACAAGCATTCTCGGACCACACTCCAATGCAACATGTTTTATTTTCAGAGCAGATGAAGCGTGCCTGTGATTAGGTGCTCCAGCCTTGCTGACAGGCTGTCATTTGTTAAGCCACAGAAGCTCCAGCACTTTATAAGCAGGGTCTGACAAACCTTTAGCTTCCTGACTCCCACTGATTTCAAGGACCTGGATGACTTCAGGCATGTAGCAAATCTGCAAAGGACTGAAGAGTGGAGCCCCATCTGCTCAACCCTACAGCAGAATCCGAAGCCCAGGGCATCCATTTCTCCGTGTATTTGGCACAAAACACTGCCAAAAAAAAAAAAGCAGCCAGCATCACAAAATCACTCCAGAATCTCCCACCAGGACTGTGAGAAGTGAGGAGTCTGGTGCAACCTAGTTGCCTGCAACCAGAGCTTGAAGGCTGAGGGATGCCCATGAAATCTGCAATCTATTATGCTGCTCTTGGAAGTAAGAATGCTGCAATGATAAAGGTTGACATGGAAAGCAGTATTATTCAGGGAACCATCAAGTTCAGAGCCGGTTCCTGCAGTCTCACATTTTGAAAGCAGAATTCCCCTTTCCTGTGAATACTGCAAGAGCTCTAAAGACAGAAAAAGAACGGGGAGGGGGGGGGGGGAAGGAAAAGCATAACAGATTGTGCACAGATCTTATTTTATCTCTATTGCACAATGCACATGGCAACATAAGCAACCTTTTAGGGTACTGGGAGAGATCATGAATGATGGGTGGCAGACAAATGTATTGCTACAGCCTCTGCATAAGACCCAAGCAAGCCCTAGCAAGTTGTTCATGATAGCAACTCCCTTAGAAAAGAATGGTCTTCCATATTTAATGCCTTCAGACTTTTATTTGCATATTCCATGTATATCCTGCTGCAGAAAGAATACTGAACTTGTAGAAGTTGGATGGGATATTCTCATCATGCTCTTTTTCCATTCATTTACTGCCCAACTTGCCTGGAATGAGGAAGGAGACGAGGCATCATGAGAACTGCAAATCTCATACAAGCAGTTTTCCTTGTAAATTCTGCACGTTAGAAGCGAATGTCACCCGTTCTCTCCTGCTTCAGGACCTCAAGGACATGGGTTTCACTTGGGAGCCACAGGGCTCATGGAAGCAGCAGCTCAGTATTTGTGAGAAGTGAAACGTCTGGGGCATAAAAATCATCTCGGTGTGCCTGGACATCCATCTCCTCTTGTTAAATAATAAATAGACACCTAATGGAATTTAGTCTGACTGCAGGGTGCAGTGTGAGTGAAGGCAGAGCAGACCTGCACATTCCCCCTTACTTCATCATCAGTGAATAAATGGGTCACTGATGAATGGGATCTGAGTAAATCTCCATCCTTTCTGTTCTGTGGCAACAGAAACTCACTCAAACTCACATGACCTTGCTACAAAACACTGCAGAGAAATATTACAAATGATCTCACCAGATGTTTCTACTCTGAGCTCAAGAAAACTTGAGGAAACAAAGTTTTTCATGCTAGAAATCCTTCATTTGCTTTTTAATTGTGCTGCAGAATGTCTTGGGACTCAGTCTTCCCCCACCCCACCCTTTCTTTTTTTTTAATTTTCTATTTATTAATATTTAATCTCTGCATGGTGCAGAAGAAAATCATTTCTGCAATAACATCAGAATGGGAGGGTTAGAAATCAATAGCCAAGCTCTCACAAGACACATTCAATCCCTTCTTAATCCATTTTCGACTGCTCCCCCGTCTTATTGGAACAGCCAACTTTTCCCACACTCGTTAGGTTGGGATATTCAGATTGCAGGAGGGAATTGAAAAAACCCAGCAGTGCAGAAATCTCCATCCTGTGAAAGTCAGGAGAGGGAACACATCATTTGTCTTCGGCAAAGAAGTCTAGACCTTATCCTGAACCCAAATCCCTACTCTAAAACTTTTCTGATAGATAGCCATGCCCCATTTCTGTGAATAGCAATGAGTCACAGAATCACAGAATCACAGAATCACAGAATTGTAGGGGTTGGAAGGGACCTCCAGAGATCATCGAGTCCAACCCCCCTGCCAAAGCAGGTTCCCTACAGCAGGTCACACAGGTAGGCATCCAGGCAGGTCTTGAACATCTCCAGAGAAGGAGACTCCACCACCTCCCTGGGCAGCCTGTTCCAGTGCTCCGTCACCTCACTGTAAAGAAGTTCTTGCGCATATTTGTGCGGAACTCTTGCATCCTTTATCAGCTTGGAGCCACACTGGGACATCTCTCCCTCAATTTTTCCTAAAAGGCACTTGTCACATCCAGGCCTCTCAAGCATCACCTTTCCCAATGCATGGGTCAGTTCTGCAGAAAGGGAGAGCCAGCCAGGCACAACTGATGGGAGAAGTCAGTGTCTTAGAAGCAATGGAGTGCTGCACTTCCACTGTGGGCTCAGGACATGACAGAAGTCTCTCTTCAGTGCCAACCTGACGGTGCATGTATATTCACCCTGCACACCCCACTAGCCAAACCATGGCTGCACCTTCATCCAGCTTGGCATGTCCCCTCCTCCTGCCTGCCATCGCAGCCATCAGTGCTTTTTCACCAGCACGCTGGTGGCACACAGCCCCTGAAGCCAGGAGAAGACCTTGGAAGGGACATCTAGTTAGAGCTTCCAAAAGGCACAGTGACTTGATAGGAGAGCTGCTGCTCATAGGCATCAGAGCTGCAAAGAGCAGAGGAAGGCAATCATTAGAAAGGGGCTGAGCTTAGCAGTTGTTATGATTTCCACAGAGCAACCTTTTTCTAGGGCTCTTGGGGTCCTGTGTGTTTCTTTTTGCTCTTTAGGGGACGTTTCGTGCCCTGGGATATAGCTTTGCAAGAGTATTTTTCCTGATTAACTTTTGCTGAAATATGTGCTTCCTTCTCCATGCGGTGACGTGTGGCAATAACCATGCACAGCGCTTTCCTTAGCAAAAGTAACGATGAGAGCTGTAGCAAGAATGCAAAGGGTGCAGCTCAGCCTGAGCTTGCTGCAAGCAGACGTTTTACCAGCAGAGGGAACTGCAGACCGGGTAATCTTCCGGAGCTGCACACCGAGTCCCGGAGCTGCGCACAGGTAGACTTTTCAGGCAGCACCGCTGCTGCACTGGGCAAATTTGCTCCGAGAGTGGTGTGTGTGCAGGGACAGTGCTCCATTAATGCATTCAAACAGGAAGCCAGTTATGAACTCTGTACGCTGTATTAAAAAAAAAAAAAAAAAAAAAAAAAAAAAAAGAAAGTATATATATATTTTTAGAAAGCAATCCTCCAAATTTATAGCCGTGTCCTTCTGCCACCTAGCGAAGGAAAAGAAGTGTCTGAATACACAAGTGAGCATCTGAGCGCGTAAGCAAATTCTATCACAGAGGTTTCTACTTTTATCACAAATTTTGGAGGAAAAAAACCAAAACTGCCTCAAAATAACCTTCCAGGCTGCACGTAGCTCTGCTTGCTCACCATTGGAAGGTCTCCTGCTCGCCCTTGGGGAACCGCTGCTGGTGCTCACTGAAGAATGACACAGTACTGCTCATTTCGTTGTGTTGAAACTCTTCAGGGTGCATTTATTTAACTCTGGTGGGCTTTCCAGGATCGAGTAGTAAAGGAAAATTTCACTGTCCTTCATAGTATTATGAATGAATAATTAGCACAGCCGCCGTGGCGCTAAGCACTGACTCATTGCACAGCACCAAACATCTCAGGCAGGTTTTACAGTCATAATCAAACCTCTTCTTAGCACCTAAGTGAGCTTCGGGCAGGATCGAGAGCAGGATGCCCAAATTCCTGTGCCTTAACCATAAGATCTTCCCTCTTTATATCACAAAGAGTGTCCCTGCATTTTTGGGGATCTTTTCCCAGAAGGCCCAGCAGCACAACGGACAAGCGATAGTTCAGAACTCGGCAGAAATAACAAACCAGCAGACCAGCAGGCTGAGCTCTGCCTGCTTTTCCCTGCAAAGTATTGATCTATTACAGAATCACAGAATGTCCAGGGTTGGAAGGGACCTCAAGGGTCATGAATCTCCAACCCCCCTGCCACATGCAGGGAAGTGCTCTGAGTTTCTTTCCTCAGCCAATCCACAATTTGCAAATAGCCAGAAGCAGCACAGCATTGCCATAAGCTGTGCTTCTTCTCCCGGATTTTTCTTGCCCATTTTCTACCATTACACCCGAGGGAAGAAGTGGACCGTGTTCACTCAGCAGGGCAGAATGACTCCACTCATTTCAGTACCGTTTTTTCTAAGCACAAGACTATCTAACTCCCACAGCTTGATGCTCAAACACATTCTGCTGTCCATGTATTTGTTTGAATAGAAGAAAAACCTTCAAAGACTGCAGTGACAGCAGCCACTAGGAACAGGGAAGGTATGCAAAATTCAGGGTGTGGAGTTCCAGCCCCAAACCACTCGTGGGGCTTGCTGTACCTGTCGGGCTTTTGGGTCTCTGAGCCTGAGGGATGGGTGCTGGTGGGCTGCTGGGCTCTGCTGGTCGCTAGGTGTCACCGTGGGACTTTCCAGCGCAGGGCCGTACCGTTTCTATCAAACACCCTTCTTCCCGGTCTCTTTTCAAGAGGTCCTGTTTTGTTGCTGTTCTAACACAAGAATCTGGCTGGTAAGGATGGGCATGGAATTTCTCTCCTCCTCTTTTCTAATAGAACAATATCCATTTGTGAACTGGTCCCCTGTCAAAAAACTGCTAATGCAAAATCCAGCAAAATGACTACTGTTTGACTGTGGCAGTCACTGCAACTCTTTTAATCACTTTAGTCATAGATCCTAGGCAAACTCTGAGGTCGTTTATCTATTGTGTGCTAGATAACACATGGCTCTGAGTAAAGATCAGTGCTCCATAGCTTAGCCTTATCTCATTCCTGTTCTCAAGGTATTCAGATGCTAGCCAACGTAACCACTTGGAAGAGAGAATTTTCTTCAGTGTTCTTCCATGAGTTACCCCTTTTTGTTATTTATTTTGTCTTCTCTTTTTGTTGTTGTTCTAGTATGACGTGTCAAACCCCAAATCAAATGTTCCTTTTTCTCATATAGCAGCCAAAGCAGTTCTCAAAGAGAAAACACTGAAAATTTTCAAAGATACATATTCGCAACTGAAATGTGAGCGAGAAGTCCAAAATAAATCCTTCCATGTGCATTTGATTTCAGATTCATACAGGCTCCAGATGATTTCTCTAAGACATGTATTTTGGGATTATATTAGGCAACAATCCTGTTCTGTTCTCTTGTAGTTGATAAAATCCTTAAAGAACTCACCTATTTATCAAAGTACTACAAAAGCTTGCATGAAAAGCTTTTACTTCTAATTTTCAGTCCACACCTTCTCTCAGCATTACAGGGCATGCTTAGAAAGTTAGCACTACTTGTCTTGAGCCCTTATCATTAGAATTCCTATAATGGTGTCACACAGCCAGTCCTTCTCATTGCAAGATCTCAGCACATTGCAAAAAAGGTAAATCATCTCCAGCAGGAGACAATCTGCATTTAGCAGTCCCTGCACATCATTTTCATGGGAATGATTTACGCCAGTGATAATTTTCTAGTACCTCCTCTGTCGTCTATTGTCACTTGGAGTCTTGGAGTGATCCCAGAGGTGAACGAAGTTACGCTGTGCTCACCTGTATTTGAAAGTCACCGTGAATGTGTACAGTGATCTGTCCCAGGAGTAGCTGAGTAGTCCAAATCTCATAAAACAATTAAGTGACTAAAACCAGTAATTGGTCTTCATGGTCTGATAAGTCCGATAAGGGCAGCAAAGAAGAGACATGACTGTAGATTCAGACACCAGAGGCAAGGTAAGAGAAAATCAGTGAAAATATGATGGTCAAAACTTGTGTGCGGGTTGAGGGCCAGGCTTCACAGCACCTAATCTTATGTACTCTGCCATTCCGAAATGTGGAAACACAGTCTTCCAGATTTACATGCACAGAGGGAACAGCCTCATCCTCAGGAGGCAGCTCTGCTACTACGGGTGAGTGTGCATCTGTCACTGCAGATCTCGGCACTCCTGACTCTGATGTGGAGAAGGAAGAGAGAAGCTCGTCATTTCATGTTAGCACATTGCAGAAAGGGAGGTGATGGAAAGAGGACAGGCTAACTACACTAGGTAGAGGGTCTGATAAAAACAGAACACATTCTGGATAATCCTTGTGTCACGTTAACACTCAAGTTAGTGTTTATTTCTGTAAAAAACCTACCAGGTACATCTGCATCAACTGGTTGCATTTGCCTTTGGGCAATATCCACTTGCTGTACCTCTGCATCAGCACACATGCTGCATCCCATCCAAGCAGGCACAAGACATGGCCCCAGAAGCCCCCCCCAAAAAAACACCAAAAAATTGAAATTGGGACCTCTTCCTGTCTTAGAAATTGGTCTTTCTCTTTCATCTCAGTGCAGGAACACAGGATAAAACACCCTCCTTATCCTTCTCTACGCCTGAGGGTGAGGGTGTGGGGTTTGGAGCACAAGTCATATGAGGAGCAGCTGAGGGATTGCTTAGTCTCAAGGAGGCTCAGAGGAGACCTTACTGCACTCTACAACTTCCAGAAGGGAGGTTGTGATGAGGAGGGGTTTGGCTTCTTCTCCCAGGCAACAGAACCCAATTTTACAGAATCACAGAATTGTAGGGGTTGGAAGGAGCCTCCAGAGATCATCGAGTCCAACCCCCCATGGCCACAAGTTGTACCAGAGGTTTAGGTTAGACATAAGGAAGAACTTTTTCTCTCAGAGAGTGGTCGGGCACTGGAATGGCCACGCAGGGAGGTGGTGGAGTTGCCGTCCCTGGCAGTGTTCAAGAGGAGCCTGGATGAGGAGCTGTGAGATATGGTTTAGTGCTTGTGGTAGCGATGGTGACGGGAGGATGGTTGGACTAGATGATCTTGCAGGTTGTTTCCAACCTTGTGATTCTGTGATTCTATGATTCTATGATACGCAGCTCTCACCACTGCCCACCTGGTGTTCTCCATAGGATTTCCCTGTGGACCAGACCTTCTCCCAGTCATGGCAGGGCTGATTTCTCTCACCAAAGGCCACTAGGCAACTGAAACAGTTAAGAAAAAGGGAGTTGTTTCCTTTCTGAGCTTCACACTCAGTTACCAGCACTCATAACAGGGAAGGACAGAATCCCTTCAGAGTTGGACTGAGTCACAAAGGATCACATTTCTTTTCCTGGTACAGGGAACGAAGGAGCGCAGTGAGCCTTTGAAGAAAATGGAACTGGATGGGGGCTCTGCCTTGAAAACCTCTCTCCACATCAGGTGCCTCCTCTGTCATCCTCGCCCACATCAGAGCCACCAGACCAGCATGCCATGCCCACCGCTGTCAAGACCTTGCAGAACTGCCTCCAATGCAACACGTACCACTTAGTGACTGGTGGTCCCAAGTGTGAGGATGAGGTGGTGTTCACTTGTCTGGTTTTCCATGACCATGACACTATTTCTGTTTCCACTCATTTTTCACTGCCTTTTTTAACCCCGGTTTTTCAGCCCAGGCCGTCCCTGCTGCGGGAGGACCCCCATCTCCACAAGTACATTTATCAACTCTTTGATAACATTCCACTGATCAACTCTTTGATAACACTCTACTTACCAACTCTTTGAAAGGGTAGATAACTGCAGGACAAGGGGAAATGCTTTTAAGTTGATGGAGGAAAGATTTAGTTTGGATGTCAGAGGGAAGTTCGTTACTATGAGAGTGTTGAGGTGCTGTGGATGCCCCGTCCCTGGAGGTGTTCAAGGACAAGTTGGATGGGGCCCTGGGCAGCCTGGTCTACTATTAAATGTGAAGGTTGGTGGCCCTACATGTGGCAGGGGGGTTGGAGATTCATGATCCTTGAGGTCCTTTCTAACCCTGGCCATTCTGTGAAGTACAGACTCCCTTACAGCCACACAGTTGAGTGCAGTCCTTGGAGTAGCACGAGCGCGGGGCTGGAGCTGCTTTCCCAGCTATGTATCCCGCGTGTGCGCTCCGCTGTCACGATTTGTGTCAGGGGAACGGCGCAATGCCACTACGGCGCCGCACTCCTGCGCGCACCCGCCCTCCACCCACAGCCGCCCCGTCCCGCGCTGCCTCAGGCGGCGCCGCCTCAGGGCTGGCGGCCGCGGGGCGCTCGGTGCCCGCAGCGGGGCGCTGCCCGCCGCCCCTCGCTGCCCTCTGATTGGACGGCGGGGGAATCCCGCCGGGCCGCTCTCCGCTATATAAAAGGGCGGCGGGGCCGCCGTCGCCTCACTGCCCGCCCTCAGCGCGGAGCGGCGGGGCCGCCTCCTCTCGGTTCTTTTCGGCGCTGAGGCGGCGGCGATGGCCGAACTCAAGTCGCTGGGCGGCGAGGCGTACCTGGCGCTGGCCCCGGGCTACGGCCCGTCGGCTTTCGCTTACGGCGGCGCCGAGGGCCCGCGGGGCGCCTACGCGGGGGGCGGCGGGGCGGACTTCCACCCCGGGGCGCTGGGCAAGTCGGCGGAGAGCAGCGGCGAGCAGAGCGGCGACGAGGAGGACGGCTTCGAGGCCGGGGTGAAGGGCGGCGCGGCCTTCGAGAGGGAGGGCAAGCTGAAAGCAGCGGCGCTAGGCAAGAAGCCCAAGGAGCAGCGCTCGCTGCGCCTCAGCATCAACGCGCGGGAGCGGCGGCGGATGCACGACCTGAACGACGCGCTGGACGGGCTGCGTTCCGTCATCCCGTACGCCCACAGCCCCTCGGTGCGGAAACTCTCCAAAATCGCCACCCTGCTGCTGGCCAAGAACTACATCCTCATGCAGGCGCAGGCTCTGGAGGAGATGCGGCGGTTGGTGGCCTACCTGAACCAGGGCCAGGCCCTCAGCGCCCCGCTGCCCGCCACCCTCAACCCCTTCGGACAGACGGCCGTGTATCCCTTCACCGGCACGGCCTTGCCCGGCTGCCCCGAGAAATGCACTGCCTTCACAGGAGCCGCCTCCGCACTCTGCAAACACTGCAGCGACAAGCCTTGACTTCTGCCTTCTCCGGGCTTCTTCTCGGTTTATTTTTCCTTTTTTTTCTTTTTTTTTTTCTTCCGTGCTTTTTTTCCCACCACCATCAGCCCCGGCTTCCTACCATCAGTTAAGTCTGGGTTTTCTTTTTTTTTTTTTTTTTTGCTCATTTCTCGTATACTTCCCCCTGGACTTCATATTGGAAACATTTGGCCATTACACCGACCCAAAAAGCACACCCATTACTAACTCCGTTTAGTTCTCCCCCTGTGCAGCTTCATCCATAGAGTCGTTTCCTTCCCGCGCTGTTAGTGGACTGTGCACATAACATTTCTGCTTGTGAAGTTCTTGAGCAGTTCTTAAACTGAACTCCAGAAACACGGAGAGGGGGGAAGATCTGGAGGTGGAAACCTCAGTGGGATTTTTTGGGGGCCGTAGTTGATCTGGGTTCGAAACAGCTTAGAAGAAACAAAACCCAGCCCCAAAGCTATGCAATGTTTCAGAATCGCACGTAAACTAGAGGGGTTCCTATGTAGCCAGATGGGGTTTGACTGCGCCCACGAATCCCAGTGCAAATGTCGTTTGCTTGGCTTGTGGGAAGGAGGAAGCTTGGTGCCCCTGATAAAATTACAGATGCTTCAAAATAAGATGCAGTCTTGTGCTTTAAAAAAAAAGAAATTCTTGAATTGAGGGGAGTCTTGATTGTATGCTAATGCCTGCTTTTTGCCTGTTTCTCAGCGTGGTTAAGTTTTCCAGGTTTTCCAAAGCCTTTGCTCATCATGATAAACAAACAAAAAAGTCACTTAACATATTTATATGTATTTATAATAAATAAAAGACATGAATAACTGTTTTCTCTGTCCTACATGTCTCTAAAGCCAGCTGGTAGTCAGAGCACAGCCCCTGCTGAAGTCAGTTAAAGAGTTGCTGCAGCAGTGCTTCACAGGGTACCAGTGTGAAGTTAGGTGAACAATCGTACTTTGAAAACCTTTTGGACATTCAGCTCCTTATCAGCAGGGATTTGGGATTTCTCTGCAATTTGTTTCATGAATCCCAAGCGCCCAAAAGGTGCTCACACCTGACATTTACAGTTAAGCAGCCTGTAAGTATGTCAGATTTAAGTTGTGTATTTCAGCTCTTGCTGGAGAATGCCTTGCCCCCAGCATTGGAGCTGTGTTTAGAAGGGGCTGCTCTAGCACAGAACGTAGCTCCCAGGATTCTCATGTGAAACGTGGCAGGGAAGGAAGTTGCTAAAAGATTCTGCTCATCCCTTTGGTTTGGTCTTCTGTTCTGCTTGCAGCTTGATCCTAGACCTGTGTGCGGTTTGGGCCACTTAATGTCACAATTAATGAATAATCTTGCCAAGTATTGACTGTGTTAGTGCAAGTTACCAAGCGGGTACTTTGCTGGCCAAGTTTTTAATGTCGCTGTGCTGGTTTACTTTGGTTTTGTTTTATTATATTTAATGCTTTGGTGCCTTGTGTGCTTCACTAATGATTATATAATCATAATTGAAGTACATTCAGTGATTTCTGTTCAGATCGGAATACCCGCCCTGTGTCAGAGCAAGCACATAAACTGGTACAGTTGCAGCCTGAGGGGCTCGAGCTGTCCATGGCCATTTGTGTTAGGAGTGGGGTGTAACTATTTAGGGTTATTAAACCAATTTCCATGGCTGTCGTTAGTGTTATGCTAATTTGAAAAGGACTGCCGTCCCTCTCAAGCCACTTGTCCGTGGCACTTTGTTTTAATTAATACCTATCCAAAAGACTTTTTGTTTTGGAAAATGAATGTGTGATTCAGCTTCGTTCACAGATTAGGTCTTGCTTATTTCCATTCTTGTACCTTCTTCTTTTTTAACAGGAAAGTTTATCTGTTGTACCTCATTCAGAAATTCTTGAAATTATTCTTAAAAGGCATCTGATGAAGTGAAAGTCAACCAGAGCCAATACTGAAGCACAAATGACTGGAAGCTGCAAATCAGCAACAGTCATTTGATATTTTGCAGGCTGAATTGTTGTCAGAAACTATTTGGAGGAGGGAATCATGATCTTTATCTAGACGTTCATTAATTCTGTTTAAAATCGTTGAAAATTGAACAGTTGTGAATATTTAAATGGCAAATGGTTGAATTGCTCAGTTCTCACCAAAACTGAAATAGTTGGAGTATGAAATATTCAACAGCTTCATATTAAATGAGTTTGTTTTGGTGAAAAAATTGTAACAATGGAATTTATAATTGGTTTTTTTCTCAGCTAATTATATTGAGAAGTGTCTCATTGTAATTTCTGAGCTGAGAAAAGTCTTCACAGTCTTACAGTTATTTTTGGAACAATCATTTTTAGTGCAGTGATTAACTTCTGCAATTTCCTTGAGAAAAAAAGCCTGCTTATATTGCCATATCTACCTGGAATCCTAAAATCAACCTTCAGAGGGTCCTTGAAATATTATGAAGGCTCTTTGAGAACCCACTTTGAATTAAGTGATTAATTAATTTCAAATGCAGAAGTTAAAGCTTTTATTTAAGAAAGCTTTAATAGGGAAAAAAAAAAAAAAAAGCCAGAAAGCTCGAGTAAGTACTGTTAAAGGCAAGCTATTGAAAACAGGAATGTAGAAATTATCAAAGCAATACTACAGAAGCTCGTAAATAATTATGAACATCTAATTTAAAGAGTAATTAATTTCAAAATGGAAGGAAACCCGTTCGTAGTCCTGCCTGCAACAAAGTACTGCTGAACTGCAGCTGACTGCCTTCCAGCTCACTGTGAAAGTTCACTTCTGGGAGTTGTTTCCAGCCGCTGTGGGCTTGTTGAATTTTCACTCTTATGCAGAGCTGGAACCCATACAGAGCCCTCCGTGTTTCCTGCTGACAGGAAGGCATCTATTTGGATTTGATGCACGCTTAGTGTTGGGCTGCTGCTAATACTGCTGCTAAATGAATGCCCAGCACTGCTTTGCTGAGGCAGTAAGCCAGGCTTCTGGCTGTTGCATTTGTGTGTGTGAAGCATCGCTGTTCACCCTGCAGGTGTGCGTGGTTATGGTGAGGAGATCCCACGACTTACTTCTCAGTTGGTTTTTCCCCACTGGCATATGTAAAAGATATATATATATATATTGTGTTCCATGGAAGGTTTTATGTCTATTTTTTCGGCTAGTGTTTCAGAGAATATAAAGGAAGGACTTAAATACTGAAATCTCTTTTTCTGCTCTCACGTCCTTGTTAAGATTCCTGCTTGCTTTTTATAAAGGACTTACGGCGTGTGCTCTGATGGAACTGAAATACAGATCGTGTGTTCTAATCTACCTGTTATCCTGTATGTTCATACTTGACAGAAAAAGACATTGCCAACTTCAATTAAAGATAATATATTGTTTTCTAACCTCACTCAGTTTTTCTTTAAATTCCAAAAACAGCCAGATTCAGTCTCATTAGGAAGAGATGGAAAGAGGAGATGCTGCCCACCTGCTTGTTGCTTCTCTGGTTCTTCCAGTCACCGACCACAACAAAAGTTTCATCAACCAGTGTAACATTAGTAAGAGGAACTTGGAAGCTGCTGTCAGTTTGCCCCGCATCAGCCCAGGTTTGGCATTAACAATCTGATGATGTCTTGAGCTTGCGAGATAAAATGTTGTTGAACCAAATACTGCAAAGCAACAGGTTTAAGGATGCTGCACCTGCCTTCCTCAGGTACCAGCAAACAGTTAAACCAGTTGTTTCCAGGAAGAAGCCATGGGAATCCTGCAGTTTTCCTTGCTCTTCAGTCCTTGTGCTGTTTTTTCTGATGGGCCATCATAATATCTGTGTTGTTGCTTTGCTGATCTCATTTCCCAGGCTTTAGGAAGCAATTGATCATTATTCTCAGATCATTTGCAGGGTCGTTCTTTACATCTACTTTTCTATTTTTTTTCCACTTCAAAAAAGAAGTTGGCACATTACAGGAATGAAACAAATGCAGGGTCCAATTCTGCTGCTGTGTTACTAATTGGTGATATTTCTGGTGATGTTAGTGAAAATAAGATAGGACCTGATGCTCCAGAGCTCAGTGGTGCTTTCTGAAACCAGCACAACGCTGCCCTCTGTAAGAGGCTCCACCGGACCAGGAAAATCTGTGCAAGCTTGATCCCTTTACCGCATTAGCCTTGTAGCAGAACTGAAAAGCATAGGGCACAGTGGATAAAGACTACACTTAAAAGCCTCCACAGCTCGTCAGCAAGCCTGCTTACTGCCAGCACAGGAGCAGAAGAGCTGCAGTGCACGATGGAAGGCTGAGCTCTGGACAGCAGCTTTCCTTCCGCTTTGTTACCACTCAAATTACTGTGCTTGCAATTCAGGAGATGCATTCAAACAAGTGTTTCCTGTGCGTGCTCCTGAAGATTTGATATTGCAGTGTTATTGAAACTTTGCAGCATGATTTTTACTTGTGCTTGTTGCCTACCGTACGAACCATCAGCAGAGCAAGCACTGCTCACATCTCGAAGGGAAAGATTTTGAAAGGATACTAGAATGCACCACGCCATATCTCTGATTTTCAGTACTGCTATTACTCCGTTGTCTGGTAGAATTTTGATTAGTATTGTACAGTAAACTCTGTTTTGTTTTCTCTAATCCTGATTAAGGCTAGAAAAGACTCTTGATTACAGTAATTTTAGTAATGTAAATTTGGTTGTGATATGTCTTTATCTGTAATCCCCTTTGGCATCCCGTTCAAAGGGAGATGAAAAATTCAGGGATTTAGAACGTTTAAATCAGTCCTTCCATGGATGCTTCTCAGTTGTTCTCCTCCATGAAATAAATTCATAACGCATACATAACAAAATGCTTTGCTATCAGAGTAGATGTGCTTGCAAAGGTTTTGATTTCTTCAGAAGAAAAATAGTTTGATATCAGGCATTTTCTCTTTATTAAGGAAACAAAGAAACAAAATGGAACCAATATTCAAAACAAAGAATATATCTGGAAGATCTTCACCATTCACTCAAATGTTTTGAATGGTTGCTCCCCCTTCACCTCTATGTATTCTTTTCAGAGTCGAAATTTACATTTTACATTTACTCTTTTACATTACCTCAAGCTCTTAATGTTTTCTATTTATAATTATGCAGCTTTTAAATTATCCAATTCATTTTAAATGTTTCCTGCAATTATGAACAGTAAAACTTGAGTTAATGTTCATTCCTGAAATGCTAAATGCTTCCCAGAGTAACTCCCAGCATTTCTTCAAAGCCAAAGATATTAATCTTAAGTGTTAATGATGAAAAACAGTAATTTTCAGGGATCTTTAGCTGTGCTGTTTCAGACCAAAAAAAAAAAAGGTTGTAATATTTACTCAAGACACTGAAAGCAGAATAAAGATTTGCAGCAGACAAGCCGCAGGTACATAGGATCTTATAGATGGGAACAGGAGCAGGGCTGTCTGCAAACTGCCTGCCCTCGTGGAGCAGCTAAATGTATGTTTATTATTTAACAGCTTATTTTAACTGTAAATATTTAATTTCATCCGTGATTCGTGTTCATTAGAGCCTGCCTCATTAATGCCGTTTGTATTTGCTTAATTTCTGTCTCCTGACGCTGGCGCTGATGTCGTGTGTGTTTATAGACAGCGATATGGAACTGCACCGTGAATATAACCCAACCTTCCTCAGCCACCAATGGGAAAAAAACTCTTCGCTCTTTTGCCTGGAGTATTTCAAAGGCAAAAACATGGCCGAGCAAACAAACATCACCCAGTTTTTTTCCTCCAAGCCCACTTTTGTCTAAAGTAATGAGGCCATAGTCAGTTGGCTCCAAAAAGCGTCGTGATTTAGTATGACGTACAGTGAATCATTGCAGATCCATTCGGACTGCATTCGTTATTTTAATGAGACAGAGGCAAATCTGTTTTTTGGCCGCAAACCTTAAGATGCACGCATAATGCGAAATGTTTGCTGATTGCCACAAGGCAACTGACATGACGGATTTTTATCGCCATCATTACGTGGCTTAAAAACTCACTGCCTCCCAAGATATTTAGCCCCTGCTATTTTCTCCTGCGAGTGACACAGAAGTTGCTGCGCTGACATTTAAAAGCAAAAAAAAAAAAAAAAAAAAAAAAAAAAGCTGATCTATTTAATTTCGGTGCTTATTAAAGCCTCGCACCACCTCCCAGGGTCCGCACTTCTTAATTCCTGCTTTCACATAGAAGCAGGGAAGCCCCCGCCGCAGCGCGGTCACCCAAAAAAGGTCACAGTCAGTTGGGCGACAGCGGTGCGAGGTCCCCACCAGCCTTTGCTTGATGTAGGATAAGACATGACAATGAGGCAGGCATATCTTTGCACAAGCCGTAATCACAGTAATGGCGTTCCTAAGAATTTACCAGTGCTGAACTTTGCGCTGTGGCACTATTTCCTCTGCTTCTGCAGTACCAGCAAGGAAATTGATTGTGCTTGTGTTTGCCTTCAAGCAAGCGGCAGTCAATTGATTATTGATGGAAATCTCTCTTAAAACGAGGCTGTGTTGATATACGCAGTTGTTCTGCGCAGATGTTGTATGTGCCTAGAATGCACATCCACATGCATGTTGTACTGATGTGTCTTTAGAACACTTTCCTCTATGCAGGTGAGCATGCATATACCTGTGGTTTATGTACCCATCGTGTCTGTTTTCCACCAGCTGTCAGCAGCCTTGCTGGAATGCTGTTATGTTTGCATGAAGCTTTGAGCAATATCATCTGGCTGCGGCACCAAGTGCCACTGCACAAAATCCACGCGACTCCTGCAAAGTTACTCTGACTCATGCAGGCCAACCAATCAATGAATTACATTTCTCATCTCATTTTACCCTCTATAAAGAAAGCAGTGTTTTGGGAGGGGATGTGAGAGGCTGTTTGTTTCCCATTCTGCAATTGGTGGTTTTGCAGACAGAAGATGGAGTGCCAGCAATATCTTTGCTGTTACTGGATTCCAAATGGATGCATCCTATTCTTATTGATTTGTTTGATACCAGGTAAAAGTGTCATACATTGCGTTATTGACAGAGATGTCATGGAGAAGTCTTTGTGCCACTGGTTTGAGAATTGTATTACCTTAAGTGTTTTTTGTCTCCTGGCAGCTTCAGTGTAAAGGAAACCACGCAGCTGACAGCCATAGTGGGAGTGCTCAGTGTTTACAGCAGAACTGGGGCTGTAGGGGAAAAAGATGAAAATCTCTTGCAAAATGTTAAAATGGCTGCTGACTTGGAGGCCTCTGGGTTAGTTTTACATCCTCCCCAGTGTCCAAGAAAATACAATTTTACTTGTAACAAGTTTTCTCCCCTCGGCTTATTCCCTCTCCTGCTTCAATCAGCTGCCTGAAAGATTGGAGGACAGGAAACACTTTAGTTACAGGAGCTCTATTACTCCTAACGTTGCTTTTTGCAATTGAATGTGGCACTGCACAGAATAATCTTGGTTCTGGAGACTGCGCAGCAGGCAAATGTGCTCCTCAGTGACTTGACTCCTCTCTGCGCCTGCGGAGCAACACCAGATCGCTTCCAGCAGCTCACAAATGACCTTTGGAGAGGTAAACAGCGCAGCCAAGAGTACTTCTGAAATGTGTCTCGCCTCTGCAGATGCTTGAGGTTCTTCATACCCAATATGTCCCTGAAATCAAGACCCAAGTGTCTTCTCAGGCGAGATTTTCCTTTCCTTTCTGAGTTTTTGTGTGCACCTGTTAGGACCGCGCTCCTTCTCCAAGTACTCCCTTAATCACGGGATCCCTCAGTGGGATTCTGATCCAGCCTGCAAACAGAACAATTTCTATATAAATATGTGAATAATAATGCTCAACCACATTGAATGCTGTATGTAGTGTCTCTGTCTGTAGGTATTTATTTGTTTTTGTCTTTAGAGTCGAGCCAAATTTGGAAGCACTATCTGATCATTTTAGTGAAATTCTCTTGCTTTTTACATCCTTCCCCAGTTGCCTTGCCTTGAGGCATCAAAAAGATCAAGGCATTTGCCTATGGACAGCACTGACTTGAGTGAGCAGCTTGCCATATTTGAGCTCAGCTAATCTTAGCTCGCTGCTTCCCTGAGCAAGCTGCACATAGGCAGCACCAGCCCTGACATTCGCTCTGCAGGCTCGGGGTCCTGGGCACGAAGAGATACTCTTGTGGCAGTAGTGTCACCCAGTCCTCCTCCCGATTCCTTCTGCAGCAGCCACAGCCGATGGATATGGAGGTGTGGCTGCACTGCGGTTGGTTCTAGCAATATCCCGGTGCCGTGTTAGCTCGGGGCGATGTGAGCCTGCTCAGGGATCAGCCGGCCCCCAGCTGCTTCTGGAGTGGGGAAGCATAAAGGTGGCTCCAAGCCACTTTTGTCTGCCAGCCGTTGTCTTGCGCTGAGCACAGTCGATTCGAGGGCGAGAATCTGGGCCAGGGTTTATGAAATGCAGTGCTATAGAAACCTGCCCTCTGCAAAACACTGCTGGCGTCTGAATGCCCTCTGCTGGAGATGGCAAAGGTGCTGCCCGAGATCCTGGCTCTGTGTGTGAGAGCAGCGGGCTGTAACAGTAAGTGTCATCACCAGGCTGTCCTCCACTGCTTGCTCTGCATCTCTGTCACCGCTTCAGCCACAGGCTTGTGCCCTAGGAAGTCTGCTCAAAGCTGATAACCCTGGGACAGAAGACTGATGTGCCTTTGGAATAGGAGATGCTCTGGTTGAACTGGCTGAACATCTCTTCATTTTTATTTTTAAACCAAAGCAGGCCTTTGGAACATTTTCTGTTTGTGTCACATCCATTCTCCAGCCTTGCTTTTGTGCTTAAGGCTGCCTCTTTTCTGTCTCTTGTCCTGAGGTGGTTGTGCTTGCACACCTCTGTTCTCCCTCTCTGTTTGACACTGGAGACCCTCTGCTCGCATAAACCTGTCCATCACAATTCAGGGATCTGTCCCATGGCAGACAAGCAGAGTGTCTTCATTCATTTGGCAGTCAAGTAGTGGCAATTACACATATTTTCTCTTCATTCTCTGCCTCTTCATTTTCTCTGGGAAAACATTTTAACTAATTTATGGAGTAGTTATTCCGGTTTTGCATGTGTGCAAGTAAATGAGCATGTCATTTGTCTTTGTAAGCAAGAGAAAAAATTATTTTCTGATGGAAAGATAATGGAAACACGCTGAGGTTGAGAGAAGGGCTTTGTTAGGAAGGTGCAGCTTGACAAACAGGATTCCTGCATCCCTAGAGACCAAAAAAGTCTCTGGGATCAGATTGTTGTACCTAACTCAGCATCTGGAAGTCAGACATTTAATCCAGCCTAGGCTGCCTCCGTGCTGAGGAATAACAGACAACTGTTTCCAAGGGGTTTTTCATGTCACCGTGGAATAGGTGGACAAGTCACTTTTTGGGGCTGCTCAGCTCTTGACATTGGCCACAGAAGCTATGCTGGTAGTGTAGAATAGATATGCAGTTTTTGGACATCTAAACCCTGCCGTGAAGCCTCCTCCTAGAGTGAGGAGTGAAAGTGGGAATTTAAAAGGTTGTGATTTTGTAGCATTTAGAATAAACTGGCCCCATCCACAAAGCAGCCCGTCAGCAGTAAGAATAACCCAAGGCAACGTGAAATTAAAAGCAGCTTTCATGAAAGCCACCAAGGGAAAGTGTTTATATCTGCAGGGAGCACGTCTGGTCAGTAAATAACACGGGATAATAACAATGAAAGAGATTAATGAGTAGGGGTAAATGGGCAAATTGTATTGAGCAGCCTTAGACTGAGCTCTCCAAGCAGGTGGGTCGTGTAGTGCCCAGCTCAGAGCACGCCTTGGGTTGGAAAGCCCTGCTGAATAACGCAGCCTGATTTTGTTTGTGGCACAAGATGTGTGGCTGGGTGAAGTTACAACTGCACCTCCCTGCTGCCCAACTGCTGTGGGCTGAGCGTAATGCTGTGTGGTGCAATAAAGTAGAAACCAACTAACGCCAATGGTGATAAACCCCGATAAATAACTGCACCTGTAGGGAGGTTCTATACCTGAGAACACAGCAATTAGTAGCGTTTCTGAAATCTATAGCATGGCACTGCATTAGAAGTTTACTTCTGGTTAATATAAAGTGAAAGAGGCCCAACATAGTGCATTATTCTGGGGCTCCTGCGAACAAATTCCAAGGAAGCTGTGAAGCTGTCATGCTTTGTAAAGGCTACTAAAAGGTTATAGATTTGGTTGCTACCATTCTAAGCTCAGTTGTGTTTTTAAGGTATTTCCTTTCCTCGGATGGGTGATGCTTTAATTGGTGTCTGTGACTTCCTAGTGTTCCACAGGGCAGCAGAGCAGGCGCTGACCCACGATGGCACCGTATTTTACCGTCGAGTCTTGATCCCATGGAAAACATCCTTAATGTCCCCAAAAGCACAGCAGCTCTGCCACCCGAGCTGCCTCCAGAGCATGAAATTCAGTGATGGAGTGAGGGCGGAGAGAGTCATCGCGTTTAACCCGTGGCTGCCACATTTTTCATCCTTACAAGGGCGTTAGATGCAGTAAAATGAGCTGTGGTGGAAGCGTGCGTCTCCCTGAAGTGGGCAAATGATAGGTTAAGAGAAAGCGAATGAAAGATAAGATTAATAGCATTTATCGTGGCAGATAGACTCGCAGTTTGCTAATTAAAGATGTTAGAACATAGAAGCAGCCAAGGATCAGTGGCTTTTAATGAGGATGTTGTAGGGTGATTTAGGTCTAATTTTCTGCTTAATAAGGCTGGTTTAAAAAGTAATTTTGTTGGGATGTGACTCTTCTAAACCTGTTCATTATCAGTGATGGGACTTCACTTCAACACTCCAGGAAATGTTGTGTTTAATTAATATTGTGTCGGCAAGTGGATATGCTGACAGATGAGAAAAAAATTGATGAAGAACTTTCAAGGACATTGACTTCATTACACAGCTTCATTATAGCCTGAATAACTGGCTAAATATGTCATTGGAAAGATAATGTCCGCTTTTAACTCTTCTCTGTATGTTGTTTGTGTGAGTAAGCAGGGTATGTTCTCAAAATATCATTGGGGGAGAAAAGCAGTATCCAGGGATCCGTTCTGGAATATTTTCTCATTGCTACCTTCTCTTTATTAGATTTCCAACGGATGGTAGAGCATGTAGAGCAAAGTACTGTTAATTACTTGCATTTATTTATTAATAATTTTGTTTGACTGGAAGAAGAATTTACTGAGTGAAGTTCTTCACCATAGGGGTAGTTTTGCACTGCACCCCTGGGATAAGGATAGAAATTAATTTATAAGGTTTTATTTCTCAACATAAAATACCACCCTAAGGTATATGGAGTGATTGATCAGAGCATCTGTTAATGGAGATTTATTTACCTCTATCTGGCCGCTTTGTCAACAGAAGGGCAATGAATGTTTGTCCATTTAAAGCCCATAATCTTACATACAAAAAAAAATGTTTGCTCACTTAATGCATCTGGGCTTACTGGAGCCAAATTAAGCATCTAAAAATGTTCAAAATACTTCACCCTGGCACAGAGGAGAGGTCACAGCAGTCTGAGTGCATCATAGCAAAGTTGCATATAGACATGGAATAGTTCCTTACCCCGTGATGGAGGACGAGGTCCTGACTGTTACTTGAACCAAGAAAGATCTTACTATTTCCCATGCAAAACTCAGGTGCCTGGGGGAAAGACAGCAAAATGTTTTCCGCTAGGCTTAGAAGAGAAGCACTAATTCCAGCCCTGACAGAGCAGTCTGACCTGCCAGGCTTCCCTATTGCTCTTCCCTAGAGCATCCTTTGGCTCTTTAAGTATTATCTTTGCAAACAGACTCTCATTTTTGCCATAACTACAGTGAAGCTGTGAGAAAGTCACCCCAGGAAACAATTTGATGAGGAGAGAATACTAAGTTTAATTAACCTTTGGACCAAGGGCTGCTGTAATATCTTGCTTGTAAAATAGCTTGTGGCCGCACTTCACCACTTCGCCAGACTTTCAACCAGAAAATACAGCAGCAGGACCCAACTGTGACCTTAGAGAAGTCAGTCTGGGATCTGCCAATCCGTAATGTGAGACGTTTTGGAGCAAGAAAAAATCCTTCAAATCTGATCTTTTAAATAGACTGGGAGGGAAGGAGAGAAAAGGAGCAAAAAAAAAAAAAAGCACTGAACACATGGTGTGGAGCAGAGTTTACCTGGAGGATACATAAAGGCATCCAAAGGGTGTCTCACCAGCTTTCTCAAGAAAAACAGGTCAAGCAGCAAACCACTGACTTACCCTGTGTTTCTATTACTCCTTCTTTGAGAAATAAGAGTGGGTAAAGAAGGGGAGGAAGAAAAAGAAAGAGCAACCTTTGAGGCTGAAAACAAAAGCAGAAAAAAGTGTTTTCAGCCCTAATCATTAGGATATCAGCCAAGAGACTTGGGCCAGGCAGGGGAACAGGGAGAGGCGCTGACTGCAGGCGACAGCTGGAGTTTATCTGATGCGTCAGCTCTCTTTAGCACCTCCATTTTGTGGCTGCTGTCACCTTCAGATGACGACTTTTGCGGGTTGGGATTCACTAAAGCATCCTGCTACATCAAGGCTTTGTCCCCATTCCTGTGTGTGCCTTAACGTTCTTATTCCCCATTGCTGCAGGGGGACAGGAGAGTGTCTGTGTGTCCACAGTCCTTGGGCATGTGCTCAGTTTGGCCCTCACCCAACACCTTTCGAACTCTGCCCACATGGCAGTTACCACTAATAATGACTCATTATTTTTCTACCCTCAGTAATAAAGCAGGCAACACTCAGACCAACTGTTCAATGAAAGAGTAGCAGATAGCATCCTGTCATCACCACAAATCTGAATGCACTCTGGCACCTTATGCTGTCTGGAGAAACTCAATAATATATCCCAGGTTTGGAAAAGAAGAAGGGAAGAATGAGAGCAGTCAATCCCCACGTAGGTTTGCAGCATGTGTAACAACCTCCTTAATGGGTCGTTGTGGGATTGAGACCTCAGGACCTGCAGGCACGGTCGTATGGTTCTCACACGTCACCATGGGAAAATGGCATGCAGAGCTCTGTGCATCACCTTCACCACACATGCCTTTGGAAAAATGCAGGGATTTTGTTCCTTAGAGACAGCAGGAAATAGCTGGGGGTGGTACTGTAGGGTGCCACTGGATGTGCCATTATCACCTGTCAGGGATTTCTGATGGAAACACTGTTGACAGAGCGGCAGCAAGGGCAAACAGCTCTGAGATGAAAGATCAAGGTCTTACCCACCCTGAATCCCACAGCTTCTCCTCTCTGCTGTTCCAGAGCAGCATTCCAGGGCTATGTACCTTCAGTAGCAGGAATTTTCAGCATTTTGGATGGCTTGTCAAGCACAAACACTTAGCTGTAGAGGAGACCACCCAGTTCATTCTTTCACACTTACCCCCATTAAAATTGCTCAGATCCTCACAATTACCCCAATGAGGATCTGAGCAGCCTGTGGGTGAGGCCCAGGGGATATCTTGTGTCTGCAGGACAAATCAAGTTGAAGGGATGCTGTTGAAGCTGCCTATGGGGTTCCCCATCCGTATGGTCTGCCAGCACCCCAAAACACTGCATGCTCATGTCCTAGAGCATGACAGTCCATGTCTAACTAAGGAAAGACGTCCACCCTGTGATCAGCCTCTAAATGCACTCTGATTTAGCTGGTTATCTGCCACCCTGGGGAATATCTCAATGCATGGGATTTGGTCCTTGCTTTTCCAGTGGCTAGATAGCTGGAGATATCAAAATGATTTCTAAAACAGCAGCCTCTGCTACCTTTGCCCATGGAGAGAAGCCATTTACCTGTTTGACTGCATGTGATCGCACTGGTTATGTATTAGTGCTGTTCCGTGCCCTGATTTAAATTATGTCCAGTGTATTCTTCCCATTCTTTGACATCTAATATAAGCCAAAGCAATGTGCAAAACCTGCCCTTGTTAAGTGATGTGCATGCATGGGTGTAGCTTCCTCCAGCTACACATCGTACTTACCTACAGATGGCACATTTTAAGCACACAGCATCGTTTTGCCATGTATCCCCACTCATACCTTGATAAACGTATCCCTTGGGTTACAAATTCACTTGCAATGTGTGCACCTTGCATCTACCTCCCACTGAATTGCTGGTGCAAAACCAGAGCCCTTCTGGTTGTCAAAGAGGACTGCAGATTTACTTGGCTACCTGTGGTCTGCTGATACTATCCCCAGATAATGTAGCTCTTCAGCTGATGGAAAAGTTTTTCAAAGCTTTAATGTTAGGCTCACTGTGGGCTGAGAGACACATAACCTCTGCCCACACGGACATGCATTGCTCAATCTGGTACAAGTGCTGTTTGAAAGGTGGGCAAATCCCTGCGACGTGTGGAGCAGAGCTTGCTCACAGCCAGCTTCCCCTCAGCTCTGCTGCAGGATGCTCAGCTCGGGCACTGCTGGCTCCCATGGGTGGCCAGGATGTGGCTTTTTGTTCTGTCTTTGCTATTAATGTTCCTGAGCTTGCCACTTAATTATTCTCTGACAAAGGGGCTAATTAATTCATACGCAGGGCAATTAAAACGCATTGTGCGTGATCAGTTTTGCAGCACCGACAATGAGGTGGCACAGAAACCATCCCTGAACAGGAGAAAAGGCACATTCCCATTTGCTTTCTGATCTTGCTCCAAACCTGTGGATGGCGAAGAATCTTCAGGACACGTGAAAATCTCAGACAAAGCTCGGGCTACTTGGAGGAGAATGTAGTTTTGCATCCTTATGGCAGCCCTCCAGGGCAAAGGAGCAGATGTGCATTTGGAGGTGTACATTTGGAGGTGTGCATCTGGAAGCACAGAGGGTAGCAGCACATGTATGTCAGCAGCACTTGCTCCCTCCGGCAGCCTGTTGCTCATTTGTGTGGTTTCTTGAGGATCTCAATTGAGAATTCACCTTCAGGTTGGAGCAGCTCGTCAACTTCATAAATCACTGAGTCCCTCCCTTTATAAATATCTAGATGGGCTTTTGGAGTCAAACGCCATCAGAAATCGGGATATTTGTAGCCTCTCTTCTGTTGCAATACAAAATTATATAATTGCCCAATATCTGCAAGCTGAATAATTTGCAACACCAAAATCTAGAGCATGTTCTTATTAACATCCCAAACGTGTGAAGCGTTCCAGTAAATAATGGAAGATACATTTCGTGCCCCAGAGACACACAGTCTGAAAAATTAATATTGATTCTAGACAAACCAGTGTTTGCTCACTAAAATCCTGTGCTGAATACTTTACAGCACCCACAGAGCTGCAGGGGCACTGCATGCTGCACCTCCTGCCATTGCCACAGAGCAAGGCTGCATTCAGGGCTTCCCCTCACCCTGCAGCTCAGAAATGGTGGCAATAATGTTCCTTAACAGTGTTCCTTAACAGCATCTCCAGTGAAGGTAAAAAAAAATAAATAAATCCAACTTTTCCTGCCGGTCCCCAGTGGGTTTCTCTTAGGCGAGGGCTATGTGCATTAATACAAATCATATTTTATGTTGCTCACAGGACACGGAGATAATCAGAAAGCTATCTTCATAAACAGAGGGTTATTCATAATCCCTCACATGGCATTTCAATTATCAGTCTGATGACGATGTGACATTATGGATGAGGTTGTGATTAAATTTTCTTGTGTAATGACCCTAAGTAAATCTTTGCAATTTTCATTTTGCAGAGATTTAATATAGATTGGTGGCCGGTTGTTTGGCCCCCGTTTAATCCAAAATCGCTCATTAAATTGGGACCAGTAAACATCTGATGATTGCATTTCATGGGCTGAGCTATGAATTTAGCATATTAAATCTACATTCCAGATGGATATAAGCATCTGTTCTCATTATGGTTATTGGTGTTAATCTGAAACCCTGACCTGTTTCTCCTGACATTACTCATATTAAATTCAATCCCAAATTCTAACAAATATTGGCATGAGGACGCAAGGTAGTTAAAATACCTTCACGTGCACGTAATCCAGGGAAAGGTTAACTGCAGGGATTAGGGGACAGATAACACGAACTGCTTTCCTGTTCTCGGAAGGCGGCTTTCATCACTGCAGCATGTAAAGCAAACTGCTTTGTTTCCCAGAATAATAACAACAAAAACACAACCAAAACCTGAAAAATCCCAGTAGCCAATTCCATTTGACCGTGTTCTTGCTAATCACCCGGCTGGAGACGTATTCTTTACCGAGTGGCACATCCCTAATTTGTAAATCTGATTTGTCACTAAATCTCTGCAGAGTTTGACCCAGCGTCT
The DNA here is from genome assembly GCF_026119805.1 of Tympanuchus pallidicinctus. Lineage (NCBI taxonomy): Eukaryota > Metazoa > Chordata > Aves > Galliformes > Phasianidae > Tympanuchus > Tympanuchus pallidicinctus. Next base: position 5,445,101 of record NW_026294722.1, read on the forward strand.
TGCAAGCACCCGCCTGCCTGTGCCTTCAGAGCCAGTCGGCTGAAAGTCAAATTAATCGGTGACTTCCAAAGACCATTAGGAAGAAGGTATTTGTTACAGGACTGCTGAGAGCTTCTCCGCACTGAATGATTCATGTTTATTGCAGCCCGGGCATTTATTTATTAGATTGCTTGGTGTAATGGGAAATTTAAAATGACACACATTGTATTACAGAGAGGCTTAGCAAAATATTATCTCCCTGTTATTGTAAATCAAACAATTCTCAATGTCAGCTTGGATCACCTCTGCTCAACGGTAGTTTTTTCCAGGGGTTGTTTGGTTACTGAGGTTTTTTATCTTTCCTTTAAGCAAGCTCTCTCTCTTCCCAGCCTGGCATGGGGTGCTTGGCTGTCCTCCTGAGCTGAGTTAGGTTCTCACACCCATGTCCCAGCTGCGACAGCCTGATCAGTGCAGCTGATGCTGTACAATCTCACTGATCCAACCCACTGCTGCTTTACTCGCTCCTGCATGTAAAGGGTCTGAGAATTCAGCCCTGCAGTCAAACCAGAAGACATGCTCCCAAGATTTTTATACTGCAAAGCACAGAACCCCAAATACATTCCTTCTGATACAAACTGAAGATGGTACATAAAACAGGAGAAAAAGATTTAATATACTGAGTGTTAGACAGCATGTTGCCTTCCTGTACCCACATCACAGAGGGAGGAAAGTCTGCTCTCTCGTGTAGCATCTACGAAAAGGAAGAGGAGGGAAGTGCTGCAGCATTCAGCAGGTGAAAGTACCCATCAAGGCTGGTGTTTACAGTCATTCGCAGTTGTAACAGAAGGACACACACACACAAAACCCACATCCCTGCCATTAGTAATTAAGCTTACATCATTCATGCTAGAGCCACTGCGTCTATGCAATGAGGTTAATTATTTCCAAAACGATGTTTAATTTAAAAGAGTTTGGTTTGTGCCAATGCACGGACAGGTTCACCCTGCTCCCAGCAGGCTGGAATGGCTGCAATCCCATGGGGACAGGGGACTGTCCTGAGGCTCCAGGGTTGGCTCATCAGTCGCTGCAGATCCTGGAATGAAGAAATGCTGCCTGATGTCCTCAACCTGAATTGCTCCCAGGTGGGAATGTTGACTTTTCACAGCATTGTTTTGCACCAGCTTTTTGTATGGGTGCTCCCCAGATGGGGCATGGCATCAGTTCTGGTGTGGGGATGGTACCATGGGGTCACCACCACCAGCTTTGGAGCAGGGAATGGCTGAGAGAGGGATCCTGGAGGAGCTTCTCTGGAAGAGAACAGAGTTACTGGGTTTAGCTATGGAATAAGGCAATATCTGAGTGCTTTTGTTTTTCTATGTAATGGTGCTCCCCCTGGCTTCTGTGCAGTGCTGGCAGACCACGACCACAGACAGACACATCAGTGGGGATGAAGGCATCTCCCATCTCCTTGAGACTATCACAGCACAGCCACGGGGAATGTGAAGCTAGAGAAATCAGTCAGCAATGCACTTGTTCACACCATTTTAAACAGAGGAAAAGACCGTGCAGGCCAAGGAGGGCAGATCCTGAATTCCCCTCAGCCTCCCAGTCAGGGTTCGCAGAGGAGGAGGTGCAGAAGATCAGCTCCAGGATCAATCCCAGCTCTTCCACCACTACGGATCACAGATTTTAATTGTTTGTTAACTACTATTGTCACCCGTAAGTTAGCAAAGCTGGAACCGTCTGACATAAATCACATGTATCAGCCCAATAAATCTTCTCTTGAAATGACAGCTTTGCAGACAGCACTAAATGAGAGCGGCCATCGCACAGACCTGTGCTTACAACTGCCGGCTGCAAAGCGGTGACAGATCTGCTGAGACCAAAACACTTGGCATTCTGCTAATGTCTGTCATTACCGTGATGGATACAGCCCCTCTATCACATTCTGCAGTTGTCTACATTTGCAAAGCTTTATTAAATTACTGTGATTCCCAACTGTTATCCGACATCAGTACAAGTATATGACCAAGAGCAGTCAGGGACAACTTGAACTTTCCTAGACCCAGGGAGGTGGAGGGGTTTAGAGCTGGTTTTGTTGACTTTTCTAGCTCTGTGCTAGAATAGGATCATAGAATCACAAGGTTGGAAACGTCCTATAAGATCATCTAGTCCAAAAAAAACTCCATGCAGAATCATCACTGATATCGTTATGTCAATGAATGGGAGTTAGCAGTGTCTCCACGTTCAGCAGCAGAGGGGTTGCTCACCCTTATGCATGTGAACACGAGGATGAATTTGGGTCAGGGGCTCTGCACCCTTCCACCTTCTTCCTGCTGAGTCCTGATGCGCAGTCAGCAGGTCTGGGGCGGTGATGATCCTTCTGTACTCGGCACTGGTGAAGTTGCATCTTGAGTGCTGTGATCAGTTTTGGGTCCCTCACTACAAGGAAGACATCGAGGCCCCGGAGCACGTCCAGAAAAGGGCAACAAAGCTGTGAAGGGTCTGGAACAGAGGTCTTATGAGGAGTGGCTGAGGGAACTGGGATGGTTCAGTATGGAGGAAGCTCAGGGGAGACCTCATTGCTCTCTACAGCCCCTGCAAGGAGGTTGGAGTGAAGTGGGGCTCAGCCTCTGCTCCCAGGCAACAGGTGTTCCAGAACCATGGAGATGTGCTGAGAAACACAGTGGGCACGGTGTGGTGGGCTGGGGTTGGACTGGATATTCTTAGTGTTCTTTTTCCAACCTTAATGATTCTGTGATTCTATGGTTCTGCAAAGGCTGAAGGGCTCATTCTATGGGCACTGGTGCTCTCAGGGCCTGGGGTTCTTTAGTGACCCCACCACAACTTTTCCCCTTGATCTGCCCCCAGTGGAAACCGACTAACATGTGCCACCGCAGTGTATTCTGTCCCACTGTAAGTCCTGTCTTTATGTAGACTAGGAGGAAGAATATACAGATATATTGTTTCTATAAATCCCCTGATATTATCTTTTATCGGCAGTAATAAATGTCCATATTAATTAACTTAATGGTTTTAACTGCAGTAATGACTTTGTATTAAACTAGTGTGCTTTCATGTCCCACATAAAAGCTGCAATAATAAAATTTGTCTGCAGTACTTTTTTTTCAGCTTCCATTGTGCTGAAACAAAGCAAACCTACTGCTGGAATATTCCACATGCCAAGGCCAGCAGATAAATCAAGTTTTGTGCACATCAATTCCATTTTGAAATAAGATCATATTTTTAAATTGGAAAGTTTTGGGCAAACTACTGATAAAATGAGACTGAAAGCGGGCAACTGGTTTTCTGTTGTTGCTGTTTCTCCTCTATTTTGCCAGTAAGCAAATGAATCTGTACTCAGTCCTCTTTCATCTGTTGCTCTGAGTATTCTGATTATTTCCATAAATATCTGAAATAAATTCATGGTCTTTTGCAGTCATTTTGGAATACGTTCCTGCCAAGAAGGCTACCAGTAATGGGGCAGGAAATACTGGGTGCGATTCAAGTGGCAAGGAAATATCAATGAAATATCTTCCAAATTTGATTTACATTTTCCAGTATGGAGTTTCTTCACATTAAATGTGAACTCCTGCAGCTGGAAAAGTGGAAACTGGTGACTATCTGGCCCAAAAAACTTTAGGGCTCTTGACAACATCTTCAGGTCTTGACATTTTTGACCCAAGGGCTGAAGTTGTTGGTAGCAGGTCACAAAGCCAAGCCCTGCACGCTCTGAGGACACCGGTTGGCACGCACATGGCTCCTTGTGGGAGCACTGGTTATTCCACAAGCTTTATGTAAATATTTGGAAGTGGCACATCTGTCTGAATTACAGCCGTGCCCTCCTGGATTGCTAATTGTAGGTTTTAATTCAGCTCTGACGACCAGTTTACATAAATTAGGGAGCTGGCAGTAAGCAAGCTTTGAGGAGATGGGATATGGATGTAGTGAGGGTTGTTTTTTTCTTCAGAATGTTTCTACCCAAGCTAAAGCTTCGTCCCGTGCCTTGAATTGCTGTGAGATAAAAGCAGAGAGGATCTCAGCTTTCAGGTGCTGAGCAGCCTCTAAGTCATCCATAGAACTCTCCCAGCCCTTCTTCAGCTGTACCTAGTCCTTGCTCCCAAGGTCACAGATGAAGTCCTAGGGGTAAAATGGCCCTCGAATATAAAATAGTGCCCAAAAGACAAGCAAAGACTAGAATACAATATTTCATTTTCAGAACTGAGCCATCTGATTGTGTGTCTTTCTGCCAGCATGACTGTCCCATCAGAGCCCACTGAAAGCTTGTGAGCTGCAATTGCACGTTGAGATCCCAGCATGAATGCTACAGCTTAAAGTTCAAGCAGAGATTAATCAAGCAGGTGAGCATTAACTTTCTCCAAAAACTGGCCTTAGGGCTTGAATGTCTTTGCCTGATCCTTATCCACATCATCCCCACTCTTCTGCCTGAAATTGATGTGGTCCTGAGCCATTTTTCCTGTCACATTCTCCTGTCCTTTCAGGACATCATCCGTTTAACACCACATCCTCTGAACATGAAGACACACAGGATTCATCCCAGAGCACATCAGATGTCCCTGGCTTGGCTGGGAGCACCTGTAGAAGTGAAGTCAAGGTCTCCTTTAGCAGCATATGCTTGCAGATAAAGTACCGCTGCCTTCAAGAAGTGGTAAACATGCATTGCCAGCTAGGAGAAAAAATCACTGCTTTCCCAATAAATACACATATTCCACAAATGAAACGGAGATTCTTTTTTTGTTACTGTCTGCATACTGCTTTCTTGAAGTCTCCTTTCCTCGGGTGTTTAACAAAACTAACACTAAATTGACAGAAATGCCCCCAGACGTACTTGTAAGGAAGCGACTCGCTGTGCATGCTCAGCCACCTACCCAGTGCTGTGTGGGAACATCATCCTGCACCTATGGAAATGTTGCCTGGCATCTCCCACCATAAGCACCACAATATTTACTGCACAATTAGAGGAAAGTCTGAAAGAGAAAGAGAGACCATCGATGAATAATCCATCTCTAGGCAGCTCTTTAGAAAGACCAGTGGTCAGGTAGGAAGAGTTAGAACTGGATTTGGATTAAAGGAAAGAAAGACTGTGAGCAGGACAGACTGGAAATCTGCTGAGATGACCAATCTGTTCAGATGCACACCTGCTTAAGCTGTAATTGTCTAATGAACTCCAATAGTTGCTGCCAGCATACTTTGTGCTGTGACTTTGTCTTGTCTCAAATTCCCCAGATCCTCTAGGATATTGAGGAATATGTCATCTCCCTGAAAAAATGCCAGCCCCCCAGAAAAACCACAAATGTTAAATTTGGAGAGGTGGCCATTCACACCACTCCATCCAAAACAAGGCTGCCAGCTCTACAAGGCACAGAGAGATGCTTGCTTCTTTTTCCCTTCTGTATGATGCCACCAGGCCTTGTGGTACTGTCAGAACTTTCTAATCCTGATCCCTGTCTTGATGCCACTTTGTGCTCTCTTACATCCCGCTCTGAGCCTTAAAGGAAGATACTGTCTCAAATCCAAGCATCCAAGCCCACCACTCATGCAACAGATCTGAACAGGGTTGCAGCCAGTTGAATTTTTGGCCATTCTTTCTGAGTCATCTGCTAAGGACGATGAGTTTATCCACTTCTGTGATGATTCAGATGCATCCAGGCTGGTCCATAGCCTGTTAAAGTTGCCAGGAGTCTTCCCATTGCTCCATTGCCACTGCTGCTGGAGAGCATCGGTGACACATCACTAAATTCAGCGACCAGACTTTCCAGAACAAAAGCTTTAGTTTTTGTATTTTGTTCTGGCTGGCAGATACTTTTTTATGGAATCACTCGAGGGCCAGGTTATAGTTCTGTATTTGTACAGGGCTGTCATCCTCATAAATATTAAACACAGCTTCCAAGTGAAACCGCAGCTCCTTTTATTGCACAAAGCAATGGATATCCCAGCTGAAACCATTCTGCTTCCTTGCTGGTGCCTGCTGAAAAGTGACTGGGGTTCAAAATATTTATCAATGCTTTGTTGTATTGGGAGAATGCTCAGTGACAGATGGACACTCTCTTTAAAACCTCAACGTATGCAAATCTCCATACAAAAGAGCCCAGGATGTTTTTAATATCACACACTTGCCTCAGGACATGTTTTTAAATCCCCACTTACCAAGGGCCCTGGCTTTTTATCAGTCGAACGCCTTAAGCACTATGTCAATGTGGACATCTGGCCGCGTGTTTAAAAAATTTTTTATTTGCTAAAATATTTAGTGATGTGACAGGGGTTTTAACTGGGGACATCAGGTCCAATGGCATATGTTCCAACCCAACTGCTCGGAGAGGAGAAACTAACAAGGTAGCTGTTTGGAGCAGCCTACCATTTGGAGTGTACAAAGCCAACAAAGAGGCAATGGAGAGGACGTAAACCAGTGCAGAAGCAAAGAGAATGGAGGTTAAATACATCAAAATATCTCACTGGGATTATTCTGATCCCCCTCCATCGCTCCGATGTGGAAGTCTCGTAATGATGCGTGAGGATTTTAAGGGCTTCCCCCTCATTTTGAGACCATTCAGGTTGGCCAAGGAGGCTGACTATTACTGCATGGGAGCCAGAGCAGCCATGAGTGGGGGCTGGGACAGGCGGGAATGGCAGAAGCACAGGCAGGAGAAGAGTGCCAAGAAATGAGTGAACGACAAATCACAGACAGAAAAGTATCACGGGTTTTCTGGGTTTCTTTCGAACGGCTTGTATTTAATGCTTAGTTACACAGCAAGGGGAATTCCCATGCAACACCACCACAAGAGCAAGTCTCAAAAATTCCCACAAGCTCGGGTGGCCCATCAGCACCCAGTCCATGAAAAGGAATGACAATGCCGACAGTACCAAGCATTGGGGTTTTTTTGGTCCGGTTTTTTCAGTAGTTACACTTCGTGGAGGCTGCCTTGTTGGGAATTGAACAGAAGGCCCTAAGCACAGGCAACACCCTGTTGCTGGGAGTCTAATGGGGCAATGGGTGCCAACCCAGCGTGGTTCCAGAAGCCCAATTCCTTCCAAAGCATTCATCTTATAGCTTCAAAATGTGATATGTAGCAGTGATTTCCAGCCTACTATGCATGCACGAGCCATGGTAAGCTTTGTGAAAGCCAAAACGTCAGCTAATTGTTACTCACCTGCTAGCATTATCCTATTCTCAATTAACATCCCTTATTATTAGAAAGTCACCACATGTGAATTGAAATCTTAGGCATGTTTGCCTTCTGCATGGGCAGCCAGGCAGCCTAAACTGCTTAGAGAAATCCAGGCTTCCTCACCTCAGTGCTGATGCTTAATTCAAGGCTCATCATCTCGCAGTGCCTTAACCCTTTCGCTGCTGTCATCTCAAAAGGGGTGGATGTGACACAGCAGCTGCCACAGAAGGATCGTGTGAAGGAAGGAAGCGATGTGGGTCACGTCACCGTTGTCACGTTTGATGGTAAGGACTGCAAAACCACTTCATTCGAGGGCAGAAGTTTCCGCTTCCTTCGTTCGAGGGGAACAATCAGCCAGCAGAACCAACCCAATCCCTGACCCTTTGTCTCGTGTTGATGTGATACCTGCGTTTTATGTCACTGCATTATTCATGTTTACATCTGATTCACTAACACCCCTTGGGGCTTACTGATATTCTGTGTAGCTGCAGATATGCCAGCATGCTGTGGAGTTTCAGGTCAATATGTTAGAATAGATGAGGCCACTATTTCACAAAATTATGCTGCCTTTGCTAGCTGGTAAATGTTGCATCCCTTCATTTCTCTTGCAAAATGAATGAGAAAATATGTCCAGTGGTTGAGCTGCATATTGCAATGATGATGTAATGATGTAAGGCTAATGAACGGCGAAATCAATGAATTTCAGCTCATTTATGCAGGAAAGACAAAACTCCATCCATACTGGTATCCCGTCTCCATTGGAGACCAGAACCAGCTGCTCTGAAAAGTCCTATAAGCTGCAAAATGCTGATAAGTCAAGGCTGGGGGTAACCTGAATACACAATCCCTAGAAGCAGGCTTGAATCACAGTGCACGAGCCTCTTCTCTCTTCCAAAGTGCAGTCTGTTGGTATCACCGGGGGAAAAATGTGATTTAAATTGAAGATCATTAAAAGAAGACACATGGCTATTAATACAGAAGCCTGAAAGGTCTGAGAAGAGATGCCCAGGCCCTTATCCAGCACTTTGTGTGACTGCAGAGAAGGTGTCCTGCAGGGATAAGCCGGCCGCAGGCAGACCCACAGGAGCCAGTCCCCATAACCCCAGGCACTGTGTGGCTCCAGTGTCCCCCCAAGAGCTTCCCAGCTCTGCACCTGCTGTCTCCCAGCAGGGAAAGGTCTCTGCTTTCCCCATTTTCTCATCAGGAAAGACAGAAATTATCAGGACTAGAACCAAGACTTACCAAGAGGATGAGGCACAGCAGTAAGCACTGAGTGCTGTGCCGGCTTACGGCTCTCCTGGAGCTCAGTCTGTGTAACAAACTTCTAAACTGTTTTGTTTGTTAAATAAAAAGTTATTTTTCTCCTGCGTGCATTACTTTCTTTGTGTCATGTGCTTGCCTTTGCTGCATTTCTCCCGAGAACACTTGGTCACTCTATTTCTATGAAGTATTAATACCCCACCAGTGATATCTATGTGCCCAGATCTTTTTTTTTTTTTTTTACCTTTAGATGTTCAACAGCATGAATATTCTTATTTTTTATTTAAAACTAATTTGGAGTTCTCTCTCTCCAAGGGGTTTCTAATCACCAAAAAGTGCCCGAGGCTAAAACTGATTGACAGGAAAACGTTGTGGCTTCTGAAAAGTAAATTGGCTATTGACAGAGCGGTATACAAAGGAAAATGCTAAATGCTTATTATTTATGAGCTATTAGGGAAAATGTTATTAGCATCTGTTTCCCACATGGGCAAAAACACCTGTCAGACATCAGGAAACTATAAAACGATGCACAGTTAATAGTTACTTTGTTTAAAAAGTCATTAAAATTGAATGTCAGCTAAAACTTAGGAAAACGTTATTCTTCAAACAACTTTTAATCTCGCTGTTCAAAAACAATGGAAAAAAAAAAAAAAAGAAAAGGACCTCGCCACGTTTTAATTTCTGGGAGCAGAGAGGCAGAAAGGAAGACGGCGTTTGATTTGAAAGCGATGAGGCGACGTCTGGTACACAGCAAACATGGAGTGGGAGGGAAGCAGAGGAAGAAAGGAACGATCGGCTCCGTCCCGCTGCGGCACGATGCGGGAAAGCAGAGCAAGGTCAGGTGCTTCCACAGGATGCTGGCATACAGGGAGATCTGTTGGGATCTCATGTGAACCTGTGCCTTTGATGCGTTTGTCTGTCTGCCAATGCGTCTGTCTGCCCGTCCGTCTGTCTGTCCGTCTGTGGTCACGATGCTGTGCCCAGGTGGGGCTCACACACGGAGCAGCGGCGGCTTCACTCCACAGCATCGTGCGGTTGGGCTGTTGTTGGCATCCCACCACAACCGCGTTGACGAGTTGCACCTAACGAGCCAACTAAAGGCCAGCTCTTCTCCCTGGGACACATCAGAGTTACAGCACAGCCATTACTTGTCCAGGTCCAAACTGCTTTGCATGGAGTGGGTCATCTCCAGGTGGGACTTCCTGGCCATTCGGGGCCCAAAAAAAGGGATGTTGTGGCCCAGATGTCCCATGATGCCCAACCTCTCCCCCCACCTGCACTGCATTCAAGCAGAGATTTGACTGCATTTTACTGAATTTTAAATCTCCAGAGTTACGAAGAGCTGCATCACCTGTGGCACTGAGGAACGTGGTCAGTGGGCAGATTGGTGACGGGTTGATGGGCTTGGTGACCTTAGTGGTCCTTTCCAACCTTAATGATTTTGTTGTTTTCTGATTCTATGATCTAAAAATGCCCTGAGCATCTCTCTGCCCTGCATCAAATGGGATAAGGCTGGAAAAATGCAAGTATTTCATTCTTTGTGTTTTCAGGTGTGGTCTGTCAAAACCAAACCTAAATCAGGATCATTTTTTGTGAGAATTTCTGAAGGAAATTAGAATTCTATTACAATATTTTGTTGTTTTCCTTAACGTGAGTCCTGCCAGCATCACAGATTGGATAACTGGCAAACAAGAAGTTTTGGTTCTTGTTTTTTTTACAAAAGCTGTAGCATCTTCTGCTCTTCTGTGTACCGCCAACATTTATTTACCTAAGCAGCCATTTTCCTTTTAGCCATTCCTATCTGATTTTTCAAGCAGCTTTGCTCAGGAGGCAAACCTGGTCTCTGTGCTTTGCACACAGCTGAGCACACCAGCAGCATTTCAGCAGCTGTATGAACCATCACAGGGGGACTGAGGGCGATTTCTGACACAGGCTGGGATGACACTCCACCCTCCAGCTTGGTCGCAACTTTAGCACGGGTTGTGAAACCAAACCCAGGGGGGCTTGGATGGATGTAGAGCTGAAAAGTGAAAATATGCTTCAAATGTACTGTTTGTAGAGTCTGAACAAATGTAGCAGAGAAATATAAGTTACTGTAAACCGCAGCACGGCCCGTGTTCCCAAGACTGCACAAATATTTGCTGTTGGAAAATAAATGTATCTGTTGTGTGTGTACAATCTACTTTCTCATGGGAGTCTCAAACCTGGAGTTACACTTTGGAAAACAGAAAGAAAAATGATTGTCTTTAAAATTCCCTTACCACCAAGTAACAGTGATGGAGAACAAGATCTTCCTGATCCGGATGCAAGGACAAACCCTGTGTGACACCAGTAAAAACGCCAGAGAAATACCATGTAAAATATTGCTTGTCCATTGGAATTATTTAATGTTATTAACATTAATTACCATACTCAGATACTCTGAGTGATTCACACGTTTTCCCTCACCCAGATTCCCATGCAGAGGTTAGCACTGAGTTTGAACATCTGCTTGTCTTCATTCATCCACTCGCCCACTGCTCATCCCTCATTTCATGATCCCAGAGCACTTTGTCCCACACCTCATCCCCTACACTCTTCCTCTTTGGCACCAGAGCCACCTGGTCTCAGTTCAGCACACAGCTGTGTGTCCCAGCTTCCAGCTGTCCCCTCCGTGGGGCTGTTGGTGGCATCAGCTGGGGTCTGGCCCATGACAAGGCAATGATGTCTGGAGGCACGAAGCTGGAGGCATCTGACCCTCGTGGTCCTCACTTCACTGTTACTTCCTACAACAGTTCTGTTGGTTTTTTATGGATGTCTTAATGGAATTTCTTCTGGAGCTCATAAACTGAGCTTTCAACACTGAGGGAAACGACGTCATCACCATGCAATAAACTGAGGACTCAGGCTGTGTCTGCAGGGTTGACCATTGTAAAAAACCCAAGACCTAACAGAAATAGCCAGGTAGATAGGGTGGAAGATGCGTTTCAGCTGCATAGCTCATTACTAATTTCTGCAGTTGGTTGACAAGATCATTGCCTTTGACCAGCACCTCGTGTGAGCCCCTGGGGAGCACAGAGCAGAGAGGCAGGTGGGACATGAAGCATCACAGCCCCAAACACAGGAGGCTGCCTCCTGGGAACCCCTCAGCTGGAGCACGCCAACAGCATCATTAGCTGGAGGAGGCCTGATCCAGACCCAGCTGCCTTCAGAAGGACAGAAGCTCCCTCCTGCCCTTCCCACCTTCTCCTTCAGCACTTTCGGCTGCCTCTGCCTTGCCCAGGTCTCCAGGCAGGAGCCCTCCTGGGTGAGGACTTCAATGTCTCTCTCCCACGTGTTTGATGTGCCGTTTTTTCTTTGAAATGCAATGTCTCACTGCTCTAATCCTCATCACATTTGGGAAGCTGCTTTTCAGGCTTTCAGATCGAGATGTCAGGGGAGTAGAGTTTATTTTAAAAAGAGGCCATTTTGAAGGTTTTGTTTTGAAAATGTAAATGCTCTTTTTTTTGATAAAAATATAAAGTAGCCTTTTTGGTTGTTGTTTCTGGTTAGGTTGTTTTTCTTTCTTTCTTTCTTTCTTTCTTTCTTTCTTTCTTTCTTTCTTTCTTTCTTTCTTTCTTTCTTTCTTTCTTTCTTTCTTTCTTTCTTTCTTTCTTTCTTTCTATCTTTCTTTCTTTCTTTCTCTCTTTCTTCTTTTTTTTTTTTTTTTCCCTTGAGTTTGGGTTTTTTCTTTGGGACTGCATGCATTTCTCTTGCACCCTGGGTCTGTGTGCCTGGACTTTCCCTCAGTGCTCAATGTAAAGCTCATATAAACACACAAATTGTGTTTTTGAGCATTAGCTTGGGATCACTCCAAAAGAGCTGTGTGTGCAGCCAACAGAAACCAAAACTGTGCCCACTAATGTACTAAGGAGTAAACGCTAGCCAACAAAATTTGAAAAGACAGAAACTTGCTGTAATTTATGTCCTTTGGCCCATTGAAATGATCTCTAATTCCTGTATGTGTCTCAGGAGCAATTGGCACGAGCTTTGTGGCACTGAGGGATATGGTTTAGTGGGCATGGTGGCAATGGGTGGTGATGGGTTGGGGTTGGACTTGAGCTTAGTGGTCTTTTCCAACCATAATGTTTCTATGATTCTGCAGCACTGCTGTGAGGGATTGGAGCTGTGCCTGAGCTGTTTCAAAACCCAGCAACAGCACGGCAATTATTTCCCCAAGCCTTAATTCCCAAGCAAGGCACCATTACAACCTGCTGGACTCAAGGCACTGGCGCAAGGCATTGTGAAAGTGCTGGGTACAAAGTGCTGGGTACAAGACCTTGATGGAAGACATTGGTGCAAGGCACGGCCCTCAGCCCCATGTCCCCAGGGCCCATGTGGACACGGCAACTGCATGGACTGAACTTGGGAGCTCACACTCTGCTTTTTTCCCCAATCCAACCTTTCCTCCTCCAAGTCCTGAAAGTTTAAAACATCTTTTGTATTCCGGAGGCCAAAGGGCCAAACTTGCCTTTAATTAAAATGCATATTCTTTAATTAAAGGCCCCATAACACATGAAGGGCATTCATTGAAATACGATGTGTGACATAGTCATTACCCTGCTGTTAATTACTAATTAATGAAGCTATTTCAATTAATAGCTTCCCCACTGTCACTCCGGCTTTGACAGGGCTCCGTGCTGAGAAGCCGTGGTGGAATCACAGGCAATCATAACTCCTGGAATGGCACCAAAAGGCATCAGCTGAATATTCATGTCGGCCGGCGTTAACACTTTTCAATTAAACATAATAAAGCAAAATCTCTGTCAAAAGTGTATATCAAACATGCGTCAGCCTTTCCCTCTCCCCCTGTTCTCTTCCAGCTTGTCAAAAATAACTAGAAAGAAGGAGAAAAAAATAAGTGCTTTTTTTTGTTTTGTTTTGTTTTGTTTTTTGTTTGCTTGGTTTTGTCCTTTGACACCTCAGGCTGGAGCATGATTTCTCCAGCAAGAGGAGCAGCCGCGCTGGGTGAGGATTTACTGCGTGTCCAGGTTGTGCTTCCAGCACATGCTCTCATGGCTCATTTCTTCCTAAGGGCTGTATGTGGCATCACTGCCCCAATTCCTCTCCTTTCCTGCACCAATACTGCTTTGGGCATGGGCTGGATGGATGGCTTCCTAGCACCATGTTGGAGAGCTCTGGAGATGTGGGTTTAACGTCCAGAGATGAAGGAGTAATTTCCATGCACAGGTTGTGATGATGGAGCTGTGGCACTGAGGCACGAGGGAGGAAGCGCTCTGCCATCCACAGTGAGTTCTGCAAGTCCCCCAAAAATGCAGACTTCACTGGGAACTCTTGGGCGCCATCTGCTTGAAGTTCTTCATGTGGAAAAGAAAGACAGAAAAGGAAAAAGGGAAAGAGAAAGAGAGAAGAATAAGGGAAAAGGGAAAAGAGAAAAGGGAAAGGGAAAGGGAAAGGGAAAGGGAAAGGGAAAGGGAAAGGGAAAGGGAAAGGGAAAGGGAAAACAGAAAGAAAACTCTCACAGAACACCCTCCATACATTTGTGTGGGAAATGACAGTGTTACTAAAAGCACTGAAGCTCAAACACTGAATATTTCTGCTGTCTCTTACAGGCATTCTCTGTGTTTGCTAAAGCAATAGAATGTTTCAGGAAATGTTAAGAGAAGTAATGCTTGAGATAGGGGATGCCCTTCCCTGGAAATGCTAATCCACCCAACATGGATGAATCTCCTGGAATAATCCTCTCTAATGCATGCCCAGGAAATCAATTCTGTGCTATATTCTTTAATCCAGAAATCTCCAAGGAGGAGGAGTGCAAGGACAGATAGACACCAACAAAACAAGACAAAAATGGCATTGTATTGCATCAAAGAGAGGAACTGGGTTCTTTATTGAGAGCAATGACTGATTTTTGCTGCAAGAAAAACGTGGAGGCCATGCAGCATGTCAAAAGAAGGGCACTGGCAATTCAGTTGTCTTTCTTCTCAGAAAGAGCAGTGATGCAGTGGCACAGCAGCTTATGGGGTGGTGGGGTCACCATCCCTGGAGGTGTTCCAGAGCTGTGGAGATGTGGCACTGAGGGAGGTGGGCGGTGGGCACAGTGGGCTGGGCTGGGGTTGGACATGGAGATCTTAGAGGTCTTTTCCAACCTCAGCGACTCTGAGATTCTATGATTCTATACATGGCACTGCAGGGACAGAGCTTTGGGGTGAGCTCTTGTTGGTCCAGGTGGCTCCCAACTATTCCAAAGAGCAAATTTGCCTCAGACGGGCTGAAATGAAATGAAATTAAAAAAAAGAGATAATGATAACATAATCAGCTGAAGACCTCCGGTCTGTTATCTGCCAATATCCTTGCTGATGGTACTATCTGCTCGGGGGCTTTATTCTGTGGAATAACCATAAATACCCAGGGCTTGGGGTGTCAAAGAAAGCGAATGCTCCATCCTCAGAGCACAGGAATGCATGGGGACCTCATCTGTACCCCAAACCCACTGAGCACATGAGCAGAAGCACAGAACGGTGCTCATGCCCAGCCCAGGTTCATGCCCACCCTACACCAAACACCTCAACAGCACTTCTGGAGAGCAGAGGAGCGTTCACCTCACACGAGGGGTACATGGGAGAGGTTATGAATCGGTGGGTTTGTGTAAAATTCAGTAGGAAAAAGAAAAAAAAAAAACAACAACCAACAGGAAACACATGAAAGGAATTTAACAGCTGCAACGACCCCCAATGACTGCACAGGAAAATCCCCCGCCAGCCACAAACCGCTCCTGTAATGAGCATGCAGGACATGCGCGAGCAGCTTCCTAATTCTCTGTGTACAATCCTACAGATAATTGCTACACGTGTACTTCCCGTTGTCTCCCATGCAAGGGGTTGTACGTGGGGTTTTTTTTCTTTCTTTTCTCCTATGGAGCTGAAATTAAAAACAATTGGAGAATAATTGATGCCAAAGTGCCAGGAGATCGCGGCAGGAGCTGCGTTTGGATGAACAAGAGTGAGTCACCAGGATGGGCAGGGCAGGGAAACACAATTTGGGAAGGGATTCGAGGGATCAGCCGAAGCTTTTCTGGCAGCTACTTCCACAGTCGCCCCCATGAGTTGCTGTTAATCCTTACAAAAATCTGGCAATTTGGAACCAAAATTTTGCAAGTGTTTCAGAACTGCAGTAGGAGGCCAAATCCTATTACTGGAGAATGGAGCTTTGGCCTCTCAGGAGCAAAGGCACTTTGGAAGATGTGGATTTATGAGGGGGGGGAGGGGGATTCTTCTCATTTTATTATTGGATTAAAGCCTTCCCCACCCTTAATCCCACACCACAAGCTTGGAACTCCGTTGGTATGGAAAGGAACTGAAGCACAAAGCCCCATTACTGATAATCACAATGGCATTTTTGGTTATCCCAGGGCACTCTGTGCTCCAGAGATCTCATCCCCAGGGATCACCCTGGCCAGAGACACCCCACATCTGCAGGAAAATGCTTTTAAGGCAAGAAACAAAACAGAGCAATGGAAAGGGGAGAGTACATGAAGCGGCTTGATGCTCTCAGCTGTAACTCCTTGCTTCCCCCCCCCCCACCCCCTGATCCTGCTTCTTAATTACAAGCAGTCAAACTGTAAAGACCTTAATGGACATCTTAATTATCACATTAAAGTTTGAGATGGAAAATTCCTCATTAGGTGGCATGCAGTAGGTCACGGCTGCAATAAATGGTGGTATTTTGCTTGTGACAGCGCAGAGCGCGGTGCCCTTTGCAGAACAGCGATGCCTTTGGGGCACATCCTGACCCTGGGGAGCTGCCAGGTGGGTGTCAGAGCAGGGCTTTGCTTCGAGAGCACCTGCCTGTGTTTCCTGTGAGGACGTACCAGGGAGAAGTGCTCCTTGCTATCTCTTCTCCCCTCCAAATGTGCTGCTTTACTCCTGTGTTCTGCTTCCCATCTGCTTGAATGATTACATTGATTTAGTCTTAGGCTAACTGCAGTAAACCAGTGCTCTTTCAGTGCTCTCAGGCCAATGCCAACTACTGAATGTACTCTAAACAACTTAAATACAAACTGACCCAGCAATTCTAACCCACAACAGCAGTACAATGTACCTGCAATTAATCAGCACAGCTGCAGATTTCCAGTCCCTTTCACACTATGATGAGGAACGGGGCAGGTTTTGGGGTGATCTGCGGCTGCTCAGATCTCCTCAGGCCAGAAGAGCTCAAGTGTGCCTACCAGAGGTGGTTTGCATCTTTATATGCAGAGGAGCAGGATAGGAAGGGCTGAAGACAACACACATGCTATTCAACTGACTTCAGCATCATTTTGATAGCACTGAGTTCTGTGGCCTCTTTTCTAAGCCTGCACAGAAGAAAATTAGTAGATCCCATGGTCCTCAAAGACATCTCATATGTGGACAAAGACAGCCACTATATGGCTCTGCTCTTCACTGCTGCTCGGAGGGGTGAGCAGCTCTGCTCTCTGCCCAGCACAACCAGCTGTGCCAGCAGTGCCATGCACAGTGCCTGCTCCAACTGTGCCAGCTGTGCCAAGGCCAGGAGCAGCAGCTCTGGGCTGGCAGCAGTTCCCACATCCCAAATCTAACAGCTCCCTCTGTTGGCATCTGCACGAACCTATCAGTGAGGTTGCACAAAAGTTGGCAATTTGTGCTGGTTTTTTTACATAGTCTCCAGGCAGAAGACGGTCTGTGTGCAGGGAATGTGCCATCCGACAGCAGACTCGGTTCAATCCTGTTATCACTCCAACAAATGACCCCAAACCATGTCCTCTGATGCTAAAGTGTCCAGAAAACAGCTTGTTGGTCATTTTTCCAATACGAGCACACACGTGAGGATGCTGTGATCCACCAGTCCTGCTCTTCTCCCAGCAAAGCCTCCCACCCCCTCCGCAGCCCCAGCGGGTTGGTGACACTGAGTGCACTTGAGCTCTGTCTCTTGAGCATCTCTGCTTCCAAGGGAAACCACACAGTGTGAAACAATTTGCTGCCTTTATTTTGTAGGTCCTTCCATAACACAATCTCTGATAGCAAGCTTTGGCAATGCTGCTTAAACTAATAATTGTACAGCTGTGGAAAAGGGGGTTCAATGCTTTGCTGAGGATACCTGAAGGTGGAACCTGGCCTTAGATCTGTAACTTTCTGGCCAGTTTACAGAGGCAGATAATGCAGTCAACTCACTGAAGTGCTGGGTGAGCTGTGAGAGAAGGGTGAGAGACAGAGCAGTGACTTCCTTTAACGTGAAATGTCACACAAAACACAGATCCTACAAAAGCAGAAGCTGTAGGCTGCTAAATCCTTCCCCTTTAGAAATCCCATGGGCTTTGCTGGGAGTACCACAGAAAACAGGCATGCAGAATCAGGCCTCCAGTACATAAAATATAGAATTTGGTACTTAAATTTAAAAATATTTATAAATAACTTCAGACATTCAGGCTCAGAGACTTGAACAGCCAAGTATTTCCCCCTGACACAGGGAACAGTGTGGATCCACATCCAGCACTATGGGTCCCCAATATAGGAATTGGCTTTACACCTCATGCAGACTCCATGCCCACTGTGTGCTCTTTGGGATTGCCCCCAGTGCTTCAAGAGCACATGGAGGACACCTCTGACAGAGCAGGGAGCACAGATCCATAACACTGCACATGACCAGTTCTTCACATACATTCACAGCATACAGTGAAATGACTTTGGAGGATTCCTCAGCTGTCCCTGCACTACGAGGGCAGCACAGCTCCACGTCCCCCCCAGTGAAGGGTTTGAGCTCTGAGGTCTCAGCAGGAGCGTGGTGAAAGCAGTGTGGATGGGATGTCCTGCCCAGGGCTCCCATCTAGAGATCCTCACTTGCCCTGAAGGAAGCCTTGAATCCATCTCACAACCTTTTCACATGTGCACCTGGGCTGGACCTGCAGAGCAGATTGCAAAACAAAGGCACGTGAGGGGCGGTTAAGGTCAGAGGTGCATTCTTTTGGATTTTGCTTTCAGTCCAGACAAAAAGCCACGCGTTGGAAATACCCCACGCAGTCACAGGGCGGCCAAGCACAGCCGTTCCCATGCTCTGCACTCTGTAAGCTGAGAGTGCAAACTGCAGCCCCGTCCAGCAGGACAGCCACCAGCATATATGGCCCCTGAAAGGGACAGGGGCAAACCAAGGCCACATTCTCACGTGTAGACTTTGAACTGGATGGCCTCACCAACCACCAGCCATGCCCTGAGCAAAACAGGAACTCTACCTTTCTCTTCTGCTGTGGGTTTCATTCAGACCCACTGCACACATGGTCCCAGTCATTTTCGTCCCATTAAAACACCCACAAAACAATAATGTTCTTTGGCACTTGTGCATCAGTGGCACACAGACGTGATACACCCCGCTCCTTCCACTGCTCCTCAGACTCATTGCTACATGTCAATGTAGGCAGAGTCTGTGTCCACCCTCTGGGCCTCTCCAAACACCAGGAATGCACAGAGACCAACACTGTTGACAGCAGCCACCAGGTTGAAAACAGAAATCCAGGAGCCCGTTGTTTCCATCAGATATCCAGCCAGGTACACGCAAACCACACCTGTGCACAGAGGGAAGAGATGGAAATGCAGAGGGGCTGCATCCTGCTTGCCCATGGGATGAGCTGCAGGGAGTGCCTTACCTAGCAGAGCTCCGCCTGTATTTCCAACACCTGCAAAGAGAGGGAAAATGCCCTTTTGTTTCATCTCACAGGAATTGGGTGTTAACAACATGAAGACATGCACATCTCCACCTGGCTTGCCAACCCAACCCATTCGTTCTGTGTGCACAGCAAAATGCCATGCAAATGGTGGGGCCAACCAACGCTTCACCCCTCCTGCTGTCAGCCATCAGACAAACAAAGCAGCATGTCTGTGCAGCTCCATGAGGGCAGCTCCATGCACAGAAGGGAGCTGAGGCTGCAGGCACACAGCTCAACACCCCAAGCCCTGTCTGTCCCCCACACAGCCCAGAGGATTCCTTACCAAACAACAAGCCAGCACAGGATGGGGCCAGGTCTTGCACGTTCACTGAAATGCCACTAGTGAGAAACAGAGAGGGAAACAGCAGCTTTAATGGAGCAGGATTTGATTTGTCATCATTTGCACTGAATTTAGCTGGTCCAACCGAAGGAAAGGATCCCAGATAATACCGGTGAGAGAGGACAAGGAGGGAAGAGGCTGCAAGCAGAGCAATATAGAAGGATTCAGCTCCAAGCGCTCAGAGGGATGAAATGCAATCCACCTCCTGCTTTGTGCCCCCACAAGCTGCTCAGTCCTGCATGCCCTGCAGCACACAGATCAGAGGGCGATGCTCAGGGTTAGCACTAATGGTGGGATGGAAGCAGGCTGCTCATAGAGCCCCACCAGTGTGGGGTGGGAGCTGAGGGGCTGTGGGTACCTGTGGTTAAAGGTCTGAAGCCCAACAGAGGCTGAGGCGAACACGACAGCATTGCAAAAACTAGATGTCTGACCCAGGCACAGGGCAAACATGCTTGAGACTCCAGAGCCAATGACCTGGAAAAAGAGAAAAATCAAATACCTCCGTGAGTTTTCCATGAGCAGGTAGCTCAAGCTACTCCCATGGCTTCAGTTCTCTTACCTGCATGAACTTACGAATGGTGATGGTTTTGTACCCTGGAAGAGAAGGAAGAGCCTCAGTTAAGGCAGCTCAACAGCTCTCCTTGTTCCCAGCCAGGAGAGCACAAAGTGATTTCAGATGGCCAGAGCTCATTTCTGGATGGATCTTGTAAGACCAAAGAGAGCTCCAACAACATGGATGGGGCAGCACTCCCACTGATGTCATCAGGACTGCATGTTGTTTGTTTGCTGGGACTTCTCCTCCTTCCCAACAAGCCTCTCTCATTCCTCCTCCCAGTTCTGTTCCCACAACGCATAAAATAAGAGCTGAGGAAAAGCCAGAAGGGCTCTTACCCTGATTAATTAAATGATCGGACAGAAATCCACTGAACAAGCTTGTTGGAATTGCAACCAGCCAGGGAACTACATTGAACACCCAGCCCTGAAAGACAGCAAAAGTCAAGAGAGGGCTGCTGTCAGAGCTTGTCTGCAAATGTTTTGCAAAAGTCTGCAGAAAGGAAACACATGAAGGGAGCAGAACTTCTTACAGGCCTCTATTGCCTTCCCAGAGCACAGCCCCCAGGCTGTGGCTGCCTGCCAGGCCAGGACAGGCAGCATTGCTCTCTCTGTCCCTGTGCAAATCCCAGCAGTGAGGACTGAGCATGACAAACTTTGGTGCTCAGCACAGCGATGTGCAGAGAGCCGGGGAGCTCTGGGAGCTGCGGGTGTAGCTCTGCCCTGTGGGTCACCAACAAAGAAGCTGGCAGCATTTTCAGCAGGGGCTTCAGCCTCGTTAGCAGCATTAGCAGGAAGCTGAGGGAACGTAGCTGGATTTTGTAATGCCAGGATTAGGTAACATTATAGCAACAACATGCCTTGGTCTATTTTCAATTCAGCAAGCTTGCTACATTTGTAATCACAGATGATTGCTGGTCATCTGGATTACTGCTGCTCAGAGGCATTTAGTGCCCAGATCCCACGAGGAGCTGAACTCGCTGTGTGTTGGGCTGCGTTCATCTCAGCTCATCCCCTCCGTGCCCCTTTGCTCAGAACCCCATGGACACACCCCGCAGCAGAGGGATGCACAGAGGGATGAGTGCTCCTGGTTTGAGAAATCCTGTTCTGGCTGCTCTTGGAAACTGCATCCATCTGCATCTCAGCACCGGTGAAATTTTAGTTCTTGGTCACTTTCAAAAATGTACCACCATAGGGCTTGCAGGTCTGTGTTTCTTGTAGCACCAGCTGGGGTTACTCAGCACACTCGGTCCCAACACACCAAAGCCACCCTTGTCTCATCCCACTGCCAAAACGCTCCTGCATCTCCATCCATCCAGGTGGGCTGGGGGTGGGTGAAGGCATCTCACCTGCAGCAGGGGCATCTGACCAGCAGGTGACACAGTTTTACCACACTAAGGATTATCCTTTAAAATCAAGCATCGTCAAGCCCCGGTTTATTAAAATATATGAAGCGATCATTGGATGCAGGCGCACTGTATGGAGCATCTTACATAAGGGAACCATGATATAAGGCACAGCAGATGGTAAATTACCGCTGCGAGCGCATTACAAGAGGTGCACAGATCCCGTCACAACAATATGTTTGCTGGTTTAATACATGATTGTAATATAAATACCAAGGATGCCGCAAAGGACTTTATGGATATAATAATAAAAGGCATGTTTAAGCTCTGAAAATTACCCAAAAAAGGGAAAAAAAAGAACAAAACCCAATCCTAACAGAGCTATTGTGGAAAAGGCCCTGTCAGTTTCTGAGTGCAGGATAGGCAGCAGCACTCAGCCCAGAGGAGCAGGACTCTGAAAGATGGGAATGCTTGCACTGGGGAGAGGGAAGCATTCCCAGTAAGTGCACGTTATCAATGGTAACAACCACTTCTGCAGATCTCTCTGAGCTGTGCAATGTCAGTATAGCTAAAATCCCCATGAAAACCCAGTCATGGAGTCATTGCAACAGCACGGTGTCGCAAGGCCCGCGTTGTTCATTAGAAAACCACCCCACTCTCTGAAAGCAATGCAGGGAGCCCAGCCCTCCTCCCCCCACCACTGCTTACCTTGGACTCGGGGAACGTTTCCTTAAAGAAAGTTGGCAGCCAGGAGAGGAGGGTGAAAAACGTGCTGGCTGTGCACAGCTGTGCGACGATGACAGCCCTGGGAATACACAGCAGGGAGGAGGCAGTGAGCTGGGTGAGAGGGACCAGCCCAGCAGTGCAGCATTGCAGTTCCTGGTCTATAATTAAATCCCTCTGAGTGCTGCAGTTGCTTCCAGAGATCTTTTCACAGATAACTGCAGCTCTCTGCTCTAACCATGCACTCCCACATCCCTCTCTCCGTACCTGACATCAGAGCACAGGCTCAGGACAGGTTCACTCACCCAGCTGCAGGAGGTGGCACCGAGGGCTTCCTAAGGCCCTGCCATCAGCAGATGGCCCACGGTTGTTCAGGGCAGTGAGCCCCTCTGCCCTGCCTTTAGCAGACCCTGGGAACCCACTGCTGTGCTCCAATGAGCCTCAGTGCCCAATTCAGAATCCTCCTCCCTAAAAAAAGGGCTGTAAAGAGATGCTTTTCCAACAGCAAGAATGCAGGGCCACGGCACTGCTTAGGAGCTCACTGCAAGCAGTGTTTCTAACAAGCTTGTTGGGGAATGGTGCTCTGAAGAAGCACAGGACTCACCCAGGGAGCAGCCTGCAAACCTGGTGATGTTTTCCAAATGCAAAAGGGCAAAGTACAAATGCACAGAACAAACAAGCACACCGAGTTGAGAAGCCCTGGCAGGAGGATGCTCTCCAGCCCCACTGCCCTGGCACAGCACTCAGAGCTCCGTCAGCTGCCTACCATATCGGTGCCTTCTTAAACAGCTGCTTCCAAGGCACTTTGCTCTGCTTCGAGATTGAGATGCTTCTCATTAAATAGTCTATGGGGATGATGAGATCTGAAGGGACAAAAACAGCCAAAAGAAAGCTCTGATCAGCAATATGCTGTGCAAGCTGGACCAGATTTGAGAGACCACTCAAGCACTTCGATCTCCTCTAACTCTGCAATACTGGCACTGGATGCTCCTGTTAGGTTCACCAAGATCTTCCACAGCACCCACCCACCACTCCACCCAGCCACCCGCACCATTTGTTGAATTTCTGGACAACAGCTCTTTGGGCAGCTCTGGATTCCATGCAGCACCAGGCACAAGGTGAGCTGGGCTCCTGCATCCCATGTGCACTAATAACACTGTATCCAGGTGTCATTGTTTGCCCATGTGTGGATTTACACCCGGAGTTATTTGGAAGAGATATTCAGGATTAACTGGTTTGTAAAAGCTCTGTGTGTAGATGCCCTTAGCTGGGAATAAGTATCTTGCCCTGCTTTAGCTTAATCCACTTAGCAGATCAGGCTCTGCATGGTGTTTTCACCGGTGCTTAAAGGAATGGAAGAGTCAGAGCAAACTCTTGACAGCAATATAATCCAGCATGGGACTGGGAACAGAAACTCAGCAAAGCAAAAGCTTTGCTCAAAAGCTCAAAATCTTGTTTCTAGGTTCAGCATCTTCAGGCAGACACTGCATACAACACAAAGAGACCCAAGGAAAACCCACCACATAACACACCGTTGGCAATGCAAAGCTGCCACCCGAGGCAGGAGGGCTGATTTTACCTTTCTCTGTCAGCAGGTACTTGCAGGTGCAGTAAACCCAGAGCAAAGTGAGCAAACCAGAGAAGTAGAAAACGCTCTCCCAGCCGTACCAGTCCAGCAGCAGAGATCCTGCAGCTCCGATCACCAGCGTCCTGTAAGGCAAACCACAGGATGGCTCATTTCTAACCCAACAAGCGAGTGATTAAACACAGAAAAATTGCTGTATGGCTTTTAAGCAGCCCTTCCATTTAGAAAGGAAATTAGCAGAGATGGGAAAATTCTATTGTTGTCATCTGTCAGAGGACAGTGAGCAGTCTTGGGCTGACCCCTGCTTTTCCTACCGGATCAGGCTGTTTCCCAGAGTAATTAAATGTTGCTCTTCAAAGTCTGTCTTGGAAGGAAAGTGAAAAAAAAAACAACACAGAAATCTTTGACATGCTCAAGAGCAAACAGCACACTTCAGAGAACACACAGTCTTCAGCAACGTGTGCGTGAGAGCACAGACAGCAACTGCCTGAGGCTTCCCCAGCTGCAGGCAGCATCCTCAAGGACCCAGGCACCTGCCTGCACTTCAGGCTGGAAGTTTTGCCTCCAACTATTTAATGTCCTTTCATCATCAGGATGTCCTGAGACTGTCACTCGCTGCTCAAAGCCATCTGCCTTCTGAACTTACCCGAACTGTGAGCCAGTCCCTACTGTGCTGTACGTGAAGGCTCGCTCACTCTCCCGGACCCTCTGAGACAGCAGGCTGGCCAGGGATGGGAAGTAGACCCCTGTGAGCAAGGGAAAGGAGCTGTAAGGGTAGGGGGCCTCACCAGCAAGCTGAAAGCAAATTTACAAGATCCAGCAGGAGCTAAGCACTGAGATAAAGAAGCAGGACTTTGGGTGAATTTGTAGTAGGGGCATAACAGAAACTAAAGGAACCTGTGGCCATGAAAGGTTTGCTTGTGCTTCTGCATAATCCCATGCTGACAACACTGCTTCTACCATCAATTACAGAAAAAAAAAAGTAAGGTTGGAAAAGACCTCTAAGATCCCCAATCCCAATCCCAATCCCAACCCACCCCACCATGCCCACTGATCCTCAGTGCCACGTCTCCATGGTTCTGGAACACGTCCAGGGACAGCGACTCCACCACCTCATCAGCTCATCAGTGCCAGTTACATCCCCACAATGCTGCAGTTTGGCAAGAGGAAAGGAAAATCACCCCAAATTATGCCAAGGCTTTGGGAAGGACTGATTTTCACAGAGTGCTTTGAAGGAGTTTTAAAACCCAGCAAATTCCAATCCAATTTCAGAAGCCAGCTGTAGTTTCCTATTGTGGCAGCCTGTGTCCTGCAGGGAGATTACTGTGGGGAATGATTTGTGGGTGACTTTATCTAGAAATTCTTTTTTTTCCTTCCTATGGATGCTGCAGGTGCAGAGGCAGCACTGAGGCTTGCTTGAACACCTAGGAGAAGTGCTCATGCACTGCAAACCAAAGGACTTAACCTGGAGAAGAGAAGGCTCCATGGAGACCTGATAGCTGCCTGGGGGATGGACATTTTAGCAGGGTTGGTTGTGATAAGACAGTGGAAAATGTTTTTAGACTCAAAGAGGGGAGATTTAGATTGGATACGAGAAAAGTTTCTTACAGTGAGGGCAGTGAAGCACTGGCACAGGTTGCCCAGAGAGGTGGTGGTGTCCCATCGCATCACTGGAGACACCCAAAGTCAGGCTGGAGGGGCTCTGAGCACGGATGGAGCTGTGGGTGCCCCTGCTCATTGCAGGGCATTGGACCAGATGGGCATTAAAGGTCCCTTCCAACACAAATGATTCAGTAATTCTTTGAACTTGCACGCACTCACTGCCTGCACTCAGGACGTGGCTCTCACCTTGCAGCAGCCCCATGAGGAACCTGGAGCAGGTCATGAAGACGAGGTGTGCAGACGTGATCTGGGTGAGCAGTGGGGTGATGAATGTCAGGAAGCCCCATGCTGATGCTGAGAGGAGGAGGACTTTCTCACCCCCTATTCTGGAAGGAAAAGAACATGTATAGAAAGTGAGCAGAAGGCAAAAGGGCAAAGGCAAAAGGGCAAAGCCCCTGCCAAAGCTCAAGCCTTTTTCCCAGCTCTGCTAGCTTTTAAGAGCGAATTCTCCCCTATGCAGGAAATTCCAAGCTGCTGTTTTGCTTTTTTTTACCACAGTTACTGAACCAATGGCAAAAGCCACTTCTGTCAGAAAAATTCAGGTGGTATAAAAGTGGTCTTCACTGTCTAAAGGTGAACAGAAACCACACTGGTCTACGTGTCTACAACCACCAGGCTGGTCTACGTGTGCATTAACATACCTGTAGGTCTCTCTGGCAGCTCTGTGGGATGGTTGGGGCACTCTCTCTGTTTGATGGGAATTATGCCTGTGCAAAGTCCTTTGGTGCATGCTGCACTGTAACCACAGCACCGATTTTAAGACCCAGACATCCAAACAAATAGTCAAAACTGCATGTATACTTTCTGAATCAGGGCTAAAGACCCTGGGTAGGGCCGATAAAGAAACCCATCAAGCCTTTCCCCACAGACAGGCTTCACCCTTTGCTCTGTTACTCTCTCAGGGTAAAAGGTGACACTACCAAAACTTGAAGCGAGAGGTCAAAACCAAGCTCTGTGCTACTGAGAAAACCCAAGCAGGGGAAAACAGAAATGGAAACAACAGAAACCAAAAATGGAAACAGAAAATGGAAGGGGAAAAAAAAAATAAAAATAGAAATGGAAGTAACTCCCAGTACTGATCACTGATGTGTCCTCCGATGACCTGCGTCAAGCAGTAGCCCCAGAAGAAGCTGCTGAGCACAACTCCTGACTGCTTCTTGTCCCAGCCGAAGTGCGCGCTCAGGGCGACGGCGCAGATGGGCACGGTGACGCGGGCGCAGTACAGCAGGCACGTCCCCAGCAGCAGCATCGCCGTCCACACGCGGCACTCGGGCCTGAACGGGGCAAAAAGAAGGTGGGGAAATGGCTGAGTGGATGTGCCTGGCAGAGCTGTCTTTTTCTGTCCCAAACAAAAGCTCCGGGAAGTGTTCTTTAGAGGGTAACAAAGGAAAGGGCAGCACGTGACAGACCATGTTGGAAGCAAATATTTGCTGTTTGGCACTCCAACTCATTCCTCAGGGGAGGTGGCACGTTACCCTGTGTAAATGTGACATGGACAGAAGAGTGTTTTAGTGAGAGATGGGACTGTGGGGCTGAACAGCCCAGAGCGAGGAGCAGAGTAACCCAGCGTATAAGCAAGGATGGGTTTGCAGCCCGTGCTCAGTTTTGGTACATGAGCACCCAGCCCCAAGGTAAGTGCTCCTGCAGAAGGGGATATTTACTCCTGCCCGGTCTGCAGGCTGGGTCTCCCAGTGCCCATGAAAAAAATAAGCTCAGTGAGAACATACACTATTCAAGAGGGCTGCTCCGAAAGTAGTGCTTCCTATTTTACTATGTTGGCCCATGAGAGGTATGTGGTACGTATGAGAAGTCAGTGGTACGGCAATAGAGATTGAACCTTCTCAACAATATTCCATTCCACTGACAGATGGCAGAAGAAAAACACCTCACATGGAAGAATGTATGGAACTGAATTCCTCCACGTGGAAAAAAGGGCACCCAATGACATTCACTGATGCTTGCTGAATGTTGATGGAAACCAAACAGTGGATGTATGCACAGTGAGGCAGTGGATAGTGCAGACTTGTCCAAGTGTGGCATACAGACTCTTGTTCATCCTTGGCAAAAACACCTAGTGGTGGTGACTACATGGGAAGTGCTTTTTTGTAGCTAAGCACTTGCCCTGTCAAATGGTGTTATTGTGCTCTTTGTAGCTGTTGTAGCTTCCATGGAAATAAACAGGATGCGACCCTTCCATGTTAAATTTGGTTAATTTTGCGTCCATTGAGCAGAGCACAAAGCATTGGGCAAACAAGCTTTCTCCATTCCAGGGTAGACTGGAATTCACTGTACTGGGGCACTGATCTCTGTGCTTTCCACCCCACTGTCTGCATGGGAAACAACCTGCATCCCTTCTGTATTGAAAGGAGCACTTATTCCCCTGTACTGGATTTATGACCAATGTAGGTTAATCCCACACAGCACAAGACCATCAATAAACCTGTCCGTCAAGGAGGGAGACAAGGGAACAATGGAAAGGAAAGCACTCAGAGCCTCTGGGCTGTTCCAGGTGAATTTATTGCTATTTCCTGCCAAGGCAAACAGGCAGCTCTATGCCAGCCCTGGCAGGAAGAACTGGGGGCTTTGAAGGTTGGACCTGTACTGACTGTGCACACACATGACTAAATAGTGCAGGAACCTCACTTATCTTTGCTGGAAGAATGAATAACCAAGGGTTGTGCTGCCTCGGTCACTTGACTCAGGTGACATACACTCTCTTGGTCTTATGCTGTCAGAAGGGCATGTGCTGTAGGAGGGACACTGTCACTCTGTACTCAGCACTACTGAGGCCTCACCTTGAGTGCTGTGCTCAGTTTTGAGTCTCTCACTACAAGAAGGACATGGAGGCCTTGGAGCATGTCCAGAGAAAGGCAGAGGAGCTGTGAGGTCCCAGGGGGGTGGTGGGGTCACCATCTCTGGAGCTGTTCCAGACCTGTGTCCCCAAGGGTCAGTGGGTGCTGTGGAGTGGGTAGGGGTTGGACCTGGGGGTGTTAGTGGTCTTTCTTCCAACCTAAATGATTCTGTGAGTTTATGATCCAATGATCACGCTTTAACTTGCAGCAAAAACAAAGGTGTTTATTCATCACCTGCAGAGCTTGGCTCCTACTCATTCTGCAGCCAGCCTGGAGCCCTAATCTTCCCTCTTATCTGCAGTGGCACGATGCCTGTTAATTTGAGTCAGTGAACCTGAACAATTGGGGCGACCAAGTAAAGCACCTGCAATAAGTGTCAATATTCACTATCATTTGGCTGCTGAGGCAGTGCACGTCTCGATCACTGCTTCACTGCATTTATACCCTTTTCCTATATTGTTATCAGTAGACACTTCCATTCAAAACAAGCGTGGACTGTCATAAGGACTGCAAATTACCACTTGCTCCATAGGTAGCATATCCAGCAAGGAAAATCCACTCTGACAGTCTGAGTGTGCCCACACCCACCTGAAGCACGGCAAGAATTGCTTCTCTGCAAGGACAATGATGTGCTTACATCAGAGGAAAGAGCTTTGTAAACGCATTTTCTCCTAATTATAGTTATCACAGAGGCTGCCGATGAGTCAATGTTCTGTCAGTGCAAAACAACAGCAGCAAAGGTTACAGGAGAAGCCTGGGTTAGCAGAAGGGAGAAAAAACTCTGCTTTTAGAACTAAGCAGTAATGACAAATCAAATGTAAGGTTTTGGAGATTATAGCTGCCCTCTGAGAAGTGGAGCTTTAGCAGCATTAGTAAATTTACCTAAATTGTTTCTCTGATGAGGGAGTAATAATCTGAGCTGGGAACAACCAAACCAGTAAGACTGAAGCACATCTAAGCCTAAACCTGCAGCCTTGCTCAGCAGCTTCCTTTGTGCAAAGAACAGCACCTGCAGCTGCATCCCCTTCTGGGACCCAATTTGCAAACAAAGCAGCCATGCAGCTAGAAAACACTTCCTACTTCACAAACCTCCAACCACCACCCAGACAGACTATAGTTAGCATGAGGACTGTAACTGAGCCCTAATGACTTTTTCTGGGCTGCTGTCTGTATGGCAGCAGCGCTGTGGTGAGCAGCCCTGGTGATGTCCCTTGGTTCTGCCCCACTACAGCCCCAGGCAATGGGTCACCATTTTGCTCAGAGGCACCCAACGATTCTGTAGGGTTCAGACCCCACCGTGCCCCATCCAAGAGCACAATGGCTGACACCAGTGTGTAAGGAAAGCCACAGTGGAAAGAGAACCAGAAGCACAGGGTACCTTTATTTGCAGCCTGTTATCCTGCTGGAGGAACATCTGTAACAGGTGCCACAAAGCAAATATTGATTCAACTTGTATTTCTCTTGATGTGCCCCCTGCCTGCCCTCAGCCCGCGGCTCTGTTTGCAGGCACTGCAGGTCACTGTTGAAATGAACTTGCTGAAATTCGGGCTATCAGCAGGGACAGACCCAGCTCCCAGCCACACCTCAGGGCCACCAAACCATGGGACAGCATCGCTGGCACCAGCATGGGGCCACCTGGCAGGAGGATGACAGCTCCAGAGCAAACCTCAGCCCCAGCTCAGCCACCGCCTGCTTTAATTGACAGCAATGGACACAGTGGCACCTGCCTGCCATGGTGCAAGGTGATAACACCCAGGTGGTTATTTTTAACTCTGTCCAACAACCCTCTCACTTCTCTTTGTTCCTCCTATCAACAGCTCCTCCCTCTCTCAAAAACCCAACACAAGTATTCAGGCAGTGCTTTTTCTTCCCTCCTCACGCTGCAGACTGGCTCCACTCCGGTGATTTCTCACTGTCAAAAGCAGCATTTTGGTTCAGAGAAAGCTTTTTTCCAGCCAGAGCACAGAGGACACAGGGCTTTTTTTACTGGGAAAGCTGCTGATTTCCTGTTCGCCTCCTGTGCACAGACTTCTGCAGAGCCACAGATGGCAACAAAGTGGTGTTCAGCAAGCGCAGCTCTCAGTTTATTCCCTCTCTTCATTTCTTGCTTTCGGCAAAAGCAAAGATGAAAATTAGATTTGAGCTGCTCTCATGAGCTGGAAATAGTTGTTTAGTCCAGGTGGAGAAGGTGGGAAAATGTAATAACAAAGCACACACATGCTTTGCACACTGATATAAAATGGACATGGATCAGACATAAATGAAATGCATTTCTTGCTTACATACTCTATGTGAAAAGTTCTCAGCAAAGGCACAATTAAAATCAGACTGACGAACTTGGATAATGAAACAACCAGCAAAGAAAAGAAAGAGGCAACAAAAGCTGCAACACGGGGCTGACAAAAGACGAGGGTACAGAGCTCAGGAACACAATGTGATCTCTGGGGCAAGAAGTGCAGTCAAGAGACTGGAGAGCAGCACGTGGCCATGGTACAGCTCCTTTCATCTGTGAAGTTGAGAGAAACAGCTATAATAATAATCCCTTGTCTTTAGGTGTAGCCAGAGGCTAGGAGAGGCAGAGTGGTTTCAGGAGCCGTTTTCTTCCCAGGACACACTGCCTTTTCTGTGCTTTATTCCTCTTCTGGAGGCACCATCCAAAATGTTGTCTCTGCGTCACTGGTGGATCTGCCCATGGCTGTATTTCTAACTTTTGGCTATAGATTTCTTGGAGCCTTAGCCTTCCCACCAGTCCAACCAGAAGGCCCCGCTTGGCATGTTAAGATCTCCAACAAAAAGCTCTATCTAAATGTCCAGATGTGCTACAACACGAGCAATCTTTTCAAGCTCCAAGCAGAAATCCCCAAACCTTGTTCTTGAATGAGAAAGACAATACAGATAATAACGTGTGATAGCACAGCCACGGGAAACCTACCTACCAAAAAGTCTGACAAGGGCAGCTGGGGAGGTAGGGCGAACCACAGGGAAAGAACAGTGCAAGAGGAAGGAAGAGCTGGCTGAGAAAAAGGAGGACAAAAGAAGAAGCATCATGAACAAAGATGGAACAATAAACCCGCCGAGATAAGCGCTTATCTCTCCTTGCACTGACAGTGCAGGCAGATCCTGGGAGGCAGCCCGGCGGGGCTTTTATTGGAGCATGAACACGGAACTCGTGTCACTTCCCCCACTTGATAAAACCTTGCCTCCACGGCAATTCATCCATGCATTGAAATGTCAAGAGCTATTATTCAATCGCATACCTTGATCAAAAATTGTCCGCTACGCTGATTTTTAGCCACCTCACCAGCCACGTTCTGCACCTCTACCACCCAGACACCAACCCACCCATCTAACCTGGCAGAACGCTCCTCTCCCACTTGTTTGCTTCAGACCCCCATACAAGAGAAGGTATGGGTGTGTGTGGGTCTGGCACAGGCCAAATTCTTTCAATCACTAACAGCAACTTGGTCAGAATTCTCTAAAAACGCTTCTTTCTTGATAAATACTTCACCCACAGTCAACATCAACCACCTCTTTCGTTTACACCCCAACTGCTTAAAGTGGTCACTTTGACCTAAGAGGAGAGCTAAATATTTTCGTAGAAATGTAGGATACCCTGAGTTGGAAGGGATCCACGGTGATCAATGAATGCAGCAAAGCCGAAACCCAAACCCTACACCTGAGAGCAGCATCTCAGCACTCCTTGAAGGAAGGCAGTTTGCAACCAAACTGTGACTCCCATGCAGAAGTGCATCCGGGTGGGGATGAGGTAGAAGCACGTTGTGAGAATCGTGGTGTAACACAGGGAACACCATAGAGACAGCATGGAATTTTTGGGTTCTGAAGTGCTGGAAAGTCAGCATCCAGCCCACCAGTGCCCAACCTTTTCCTCCATGGCATCGTACCAAAGCAGTTTGGGGAGAGGAAAAGAACAGGAATAGTTCCGAGCTGGTGAGCTCCTCCTTTTCCAGACTTCATCTTAATTAATCGCTATCAGCAGTACAAACATCCCGGCTGGAACACTTTGATAAACCTCGCCTTAGTTTCGACGGCATGTTTAAATAACTGACTGCAGGCCAGAAATAGATCGGAGAGATTTTTTTCCCCCCCGCGATTCATAGCAATTCCACACCTCGCCCATCGGGGGTTTTCCTCCACCGCCCAGCACCCAACGGCCGAGTCCCCTCCGACCCTCGAGCATCTCCGAAATCTCCCGTCCGGAATCCGGCACGTCGCAGGAGCAGCCCCAGGAGCTGCGGAGAGGTTCCCGGCTGAGCCTGCCCAGCTCGCCCGGGGAACGCCGCAACCTTACCTGGACCAGCACGGCTCCCCGCCTCCATCCCTCCTCATGCCGTCGTGCTGCGGGGCCCGGTAGCCGTGCTCTCCTCCGTACACCGGCGCATTCCTGCCGCCGCCCGCGGCCATGCGGGCAGCGCTTTCCGGCCCCGCCGACTCACATCGCCGCTGCCGCCGGCTCCCTCCCCCTGCCGAGCCGCGGCCACGTGTCAGCGCCTCCCCGCCGGGCCGTTCCGGGAAGTCCCGCCGCCCTCCACGATGCCGGGGCCGCCCGCATAGCTCTCGGGGCGGGCGGGATCCCGGCTCCGCATCCAGCCCCGGGGCAGCCCCGAACTCGCGGTGCCCTGG
Organism: Tympanuchus pallidicinctus; assembly: GCF_026119805.1. Taxonomy (NCBI): domain Eukaryota; kingdom Metazoa; phylum Chordata; class Aves; order Galliformes; family Phasianidae; genus Tympanuchus; species Tympanuchus pallidicinctus. Next base: position 5,477,921 of record NW_026294722.1, read on the forward strand.
GAAAGCGTTCGGCCGGCGGTCGGTGCGGAACGGAGCTTTGGCGTTTCCGTCCTTTTCCCTCAAACTTGGTCTTTGTGTTGTTGGTTTCTTTTTTTACCCCTCTTATTCTTTTTAACTCCTCCTCCAGTAAATAATTAAGCCCTCACCGGCAACATCGCCGGGGCTTAAGAGAAAGAACATCCTCACCCTTCAACATCCAAAAACTGCGATGCTGTTTGCACTACTGGTGGGACAGCCCCTCGCTCCTCTGCCTTTCATAGATGCGCCAGCAGGAATATCTCTCACTCTGGATTTGCCCACCCAATTTAAGGAGAAATTGAATAGAAATTCATGTTGTTGCAGTTTGATTTTACTCTGCCGGACAGAGCTGCTGCTATCCTCTAAATGTCAGATACAATCAGACTTCTGTATGGAAATAGATAATTAAAATAATGGTTATCTCACTCCAAGAGGACCGATGAGTCACCTCAGGAATATGAATGAGCAGCTGTTAGGACATCACTGAGGTGACTGTACGACCAGCAGCAGCTTGGATGTGGGTATGGCACAACTCAGCCTGGCCAGGTGGCACACAGCCCTTGGGGAAGGTGCTGAAGCTCCTGGCTGCACCAAAAAGCACAGTGATGTGCACAGCCAGTAAAGCCTGCCTACAACCAGGAAAATCAGGGGTCTGTGACCGCTCAGTAAAAACAAAACTTAGCTCTTAAGCTAACTTACCTATTCTTCTCTGAGAAAGAATACTTTTCAAGTCCGTGAAGAGCAATTAACTTAAATCAAGAGGGGCAATATTGAGCTGAACTCTAGAGAGTGAAGTAGCAAAAGGTTCTTCACGCACAGACAGCTCCAGACCTGAAATAGGAGGGCTCCAGCAAAAGACACACAATCATGCCATGTTCATTGCCTCTGTGTTTCGAGGAAAGAGGTCTCCCCCAAAACACCCATGGCTTAATCACATGCAGTCACCTGCCTACCCACAGGGAAAGGAACCAACACCAACAAGCTTTGGTGTGAGTGCAAACCGAGGGGAACTATGCAGAGTAACCACAGGGCTCAGCCTTCGTCGTGTTGTCAGCTTTCTTTCAGTTATTTGGATACATAACTGGAAACCATGCAAAGGTGTTTTAACTCACTCTGCTGCTGTGACTGTTTCCAGAAGGGGGAGCCAAGGCATGAGAAAATGCAGCCAAAAATCAAACATCCTTCAGTCTGTTATGAGAGATGTGTATGGATATTAATAGTGTGTGTGTTTAGAGTTATGTATAAGTACAGAAGTGAAATTATCTCATGAGCCCAGGAGGGCACAGAGGAGCTGAGGACTTGGGTATGCAATCACGGATAGAGAAAACCCACTTACACTCATTTGAGACACTGTTATGTGAAGTTTCAGTTCTGTTGCAGGATGCATCCGACACTGCAGTGTTGGCTATTTACTGAAGTAAATACTCTTGCACTTCCTCCTTACTGCTCACAAACACTGTGACTAACTTGCTTCTACAGTAGGGAGCTGATTTTACCTTGAGAAATAGCTGTAGTTATAATATATATATGTTTGAATATAAAATTAACAGCAAACTTGGAACATCCATTAAAAAAGTGAGAACCATTAAAAAAGTGAGAACATCGATAGCATTCTCTTCATTGCAGCATTACTTTCTGGAGGCAAACATCCCATCAAGGTGATTACATGGCAAACAGAAACAAGTCAGCACCGACTTCAAAAATCAATTGAGAACACAATCTCCTCTTGTTTTCCCTGTGTTCAGTTTAATCTGCCAAAAGATTAAACCAAACAAAAGATTACTGGGATAATATTTGAGCTGACATACACCAGCACTGAATTTCATCCACACAATGGTTGCATCATTTGAGTACTTTAGGAAGTTCAGCACAAATTATGTCCCAATTCTGCATTTTTTGGAGTATATGAGAAATAGTAATAGGTTCACATGTTCCATAAAAGGCAACTGCCGCTCCTGAAGGGAAATTCCAACTGCAGTTTACAGGAGACAACACTGCTCAAAAAGTTTTCTGGGCCATTTTCACTAAGAACTTGATGGCAGAAACTAATGCTCACCAGTCACAATGTTTCTATGTGGAAGAGGGATGTGCAGTGGCTCAGAAGCCACCACAGGTTGCTCTAGTGCTGAAGACAGGCCTAGAGCAAAACACGACTCCTTCTCTGCTGATATTCAGGTGATCACCTGAAGGGTGCTTTCAGCTGCTGCTAACAGGAGGTCCATGAAGGTCAGACACACAGGGATCACACTCCAACTCAATTGAATTAAGCTTCAGAATGAACTTGGACAGAAAATGGTTTGAAATAAGTTGAGCACCACTCACCTGGGTGAGTGTGACGGCGTTGGTTTTTGTTTTTTTAAAGCAGTGCTTTTAAGCTTAGACTCAAGCATCCAAAGCATAAACATCATAAATTAAAACCAATGAAATCATCCTGGAAGAATGTAATAGCTTCACCTATACGTACAAGGAGTGGAAAGGAGACAGAACTACGTCCAGGTAACTTCACACATTTTTAATGCTACATAAGTGCTCTCCACGTTCATTTCAGTGTTTCTTTTAATGCAGGTGGAAGGAGCAGAAGTGTTTCAATGAAATCATCTCAAGATTGAGAGGTACTTGTTCCAGTTTCAAGCTGTGTTCTCCTCTTTAAAGGTCTTGAGAGGAAATGCTTTACTTAAAATTCTGCTGTCAGTTTCTGGTTTCAGCAGCCTCTGGTTTTCCAGCTATATAAATTGAGCAGTTCAGTAACTTTTTCTCAAAGTACTGCCAGTATTTCATCTTCATGGAAACCCACCATCCCTAACCCTTCACAAACGACTCAACAGAAGCAACCAGTTTAGCTTAGATTGGACAGGCAGAAAAGAAACATGGTAACAGCCAAGAGACAGCCATTAAGGAGACAATTTTGGAGAAGGAATGAGATTCGTAGCCCAATCAAAGCACGTTTCATATCAAGTCTTTTGGCAGAGCCAAGACAAGATATTTTACAACTTGACTTCTTCGTGTTCATAGCAGTGCTGAAAAGAAAATAATCTTACTTGCTTTCAGCAAGAGGAAGGCTGAGGGAAGAATGAGTGTAGTGCAGCACATTTGTTTGCCACCGTTGAGTTTGGAACAAATCTTCATACAAAAGTTATTCTCAGAGTATTCTAAATTAAGTGGGGGGGAAAAAAATATATGTATTTTAACGCTAAAGCAAACTGTTCAAAGTGGCATTTAATAGTATTTGTTAAAGTGGTTATCTAACAAAAATGGGTTAACAAAATCCCATTCATTAGTAGTCACCAAATAAGACATTTCTCATGCATATGACAAAAGTCCATTCGTGTACTGACAGAGGTCTGTTTACTGTGTACAATATTTCCATAAATTATGTTTCACAGCCCCTACCATCCAAGAATATTTCAAACAGATTATATATTATATTTGTATATGCAAACTATTTTATATACACTAATATAAAGATCCTTAGAAGTACCATTATGACTACCTTTATGCTTTCTCTAAAATGCATAGCTTTCGAATATTTTCTTGCAGTTACCAAAAAACTTTACAGATTAAAGCTGCTTATCAATGTGGCATGTTCATAAAAACAAAGTGAAATAGTTCTAGACTAACTTTATATTAAACCCCTTAAAAAACATTTTTTTTTAAATGGAAAAAAAAAACAAGCTAGTGAAAATTCAAGTAATCTATGCTCGCTCTTTGCCCAAATGCTATGTGAAATTAACGTAGCGTTCCAGAAGTACAGTGAACTTCTCAACCAGGACTGCAATACTGCATTTCTCATGGAGAAAAATGCTAGTCATGCCACAGAACCGCACTGCTTTCCACTTCATCTGGGAGAAGCTTTAGATTTAGTATGTAAGCATCAGAACAGAGGAAAAGCTGATCAGTTACATATGAAGAAAATAGAGCTATTCCAGTTTTGTTTCTGCAGTTTGTTATTAAACAAAGTGACATTAACCACACAGTTTCTGACAAACTCAAAGTTACACATGGTTTTCAGACATCAACCGAATGGGAAAGAAAAGAAAAAAGAGGAAAAAACACAACTGTTAAAATGTTGGTGTTAAAATAACCAGTCTGGGAGAAGGAAAGCCAGACCACCGCTGTAACTGGGGGCAACTGACAGCTTGCTTGTTACGTATAAACTTCGAGACCTCCATGCCACAAAATGCCTTAAAAGTGCAGAACAAAACTATCAGTAATAAATGAGAACAACTCATTTTGTTATATCCATCACCTAGCTTAAACTTAGTACTCTGCATCTCTAATAGGTGCTTAACGAACAATGGATTCCCCTCACAAAAAAACAGCTACACAAGTAAACAGTGTTCACAGTAATGCAACCAGTAACAGGTTTTTTTTGTTTTTTTTTTTTTTGTTTTTTTTTTAGTTTCCATAAGTCAGGTGTATCTGCAAAGCTTTATACAGTTTAATGCGTAAGTATTCCAGTAAAATTAAGTGAAAACTAAGTTTCATTCTACAGGGTAATATCTACCATACAAGACTAGATTATGTACAGTATGGGACTGGTGTGACGACTGCCAGTGCATCGTGATGTTCAGCTACTTCACCCACCAGGTCGGTCTTCGTTCAACAAATCGTTAATAACTTGATGTACAGACCTACAAAACCTACAGATTGTTTTGGCAAGATTAGTGCTTCCTACCACTGGATGTACACCAGTGAACAGTGCTGCAAAATTAAGTTGACCTGAACATCCCATACCCACAAGATTACAATTTGTTGACTTGAAAGTCTGGACTTCACACGTAAAACATTAAAACTAGAATCCTAACTGGAGTGAGGGCAGTCAGTAAACAAAGCGATACGGGTGAAGATGAATTGCATCTCTTCAGAAAGGTATGGAAAGAATCAAACAAAACCTGACATTTCAGTCTTGAAAGACAGCCCTGCTCTGCTCAGCTCAAGGCATAAAAACAGCCCAAGTAGCTCTGAAACTACGATTCTTATTCGACAAGAGTAAAGGCAGATCCTGCACAAGAAGATGCATCAGAGGCTTCCGTAAGTATCTCTCCCCCCACTTCATTTCCTAACACAAGTATGTCTTTCAGCTTAGAAAAATCCAGTGGCCCTCCAAGCTCTACGAGCCTGCTGGAATCACTGCAGTGTCTGCAGCTGCAAACTCAATATGGAGGGGAAAGGTCCCCTTGAAGAAAAACTCTCAAATGCCTCTGAGGGCCATTTTGGTCATTTGTGAAAACTAAGAAAAAAACTTATTTGCAACAATACTTCTCATGAAAAAAGCTGGGTCACTGATCCATTATGAACATAGCTCTCACCATATAAAGCACCAAAAAGTCAGAAACAAGGAAAAAAAAGTTCTTAAATTAAGATTTACAAGTTTGTACACTATTTCCTAGGCAAAAGGTTGACCTTACTGCAAAGTTTATAGATGAAAACAAGACCAGTTACTCTTAAGGGGAATGTATATCTTGCTATAACTTAAAGGTAGAAAATATTCACTGTTCTATATACACATTTCAAACAGGAGACAGTTAAACTTAACTGAATAATTGCCAATGTAACTCATATTAACTCACTGACCACTCAACTAAGCATCAGTAGCCAATTAGAAAGCTTGAGTTCTGTACTTTTAAAAACGTGATTTTTTTCCTGTCCTGTTTAATGGGTTGTTTTTTTAAAAATGTATTATAGTGCATAGCCTAAGTCAGACTTCCAAAGAGATACAGCGCCTTTCAATGCAGTTTTTGCAGCATTCAAAAGGGACTTTTCTCCCTTCAAATTAGATGTTCATTGAAAAATCTGAATTGAGTGCTGTACTGTAGTAAAAATATTTCAGTCACAGACTGATATAAATGTATACTGTGCAGTACTATGATTGTTTGATGTCCATCTGCACACATTTTACTTGGGTTCTTCAATTGTCCCCTTGCTGAGGTCTGTCATTTTGGGGTATTTCACTTTCTTCTGGTCTAGCTCATTCTGAGCCCACAGTAGTAGTTTCAGTAATTTTGCCAACTTGGGTGTTGATTCACGATTTTCATAGTCTAGAACAGCTTGATTAACCTCACTCCATACCTGGAAAAGAAATACTGGAGTTTAGTAATAGTTTTCCTACGATTTACACTTGTAATGTCACACAGACACGGTTAACATCAACACAGCTTGTTATCTCTCAGAACGAAGCAAGGGCAAAGCTCCACGTACCAACAGCCTAGAGAAACAAAGAAGAAAATCAAACAGCTGATTATGGTAACATCAGTGTTTTGAATGCTGCGTAAGAAATATTTCTGCTCTTTTGCATGATGCTGTACACATTTGCATCAAAATCTCAGAACTCTCTGGACGTTGTTTTCACCACATACGAACAAAATACATCAACTTCCTTGTGAGCAAATCCTACCTTCTGTCGCTGCATCATGTTAAGCAAGTCTCCAAATGGTGACTCTTCAGGATTATCGAAGGCGAGCAAAGCCAGCGTGCGCTCCATTTCCGTCAGGCACTCCCGGCTCTCCTCGCCTTGCTCTGCCAATTGGGTCTGAGCAAACTCCAGAGCTGCTTCTGTCTCACGCTGCCGAATCAGTTCAATCAAATGCTGCTGCTGCATCAAGAAAAACACAGCAATGTTAGCTCAACAAGTCAGCAAATCTTCCGTATTTCAAGACCACGATCTTCAGTCACTAGTGTGTAATTTGAGACAAACACTAATCCATGCTATGGAAGTTTAAGGTCAATTCTAAATATCTGAGACAAGAAGTAACAAACTTGCCAACCAGATTTACTAGAAAAGGCAGGCTGATGTTTTCTTATAACATGTTTTGAAAACACGTTATAAGAAAAACATGTTATAAGCTCATTAAAAGAGCTACTAGAAACCCAAATTACGAGTTGGTAAATCACAGATCATTCCTTCTGTTACAAGTTTCCAAGTTACTAATTAATTGTATCTGACAGCTGTTGCACCATGCCACAGATTTTCCCATTGCTATAAAATGATATCAAAACCACACATTTCAAACTGCAGCCACGTTCAGCCACAAATCCCTTGCAATACCCTTAAGCCCACACTTCTTCCAGAGTTTCTTAACAACTTCTGAAACAAAAATAAGAATTTCCACTTGTTCTTACCTGCAAATGAAAGTAAAGATATCTGTTTGTATCTAACAGTTCTGGATGGAGGCTGTTTATTAATGAAATGGCTTCTTGAATCTGTCCTTTCAGTATCATTTCTCTGATTTTTATTCTTTCATCAAGAGTCTCTAAATCAACACTGGGTTCAATTCCAGACTCCATTCGAAATTTCTCCGCTGCTTCTTTAAAGCCCTCTGAAATAAAAACATTTTACCTACAAGTCAGTTTTACAAAACGCCTTAAAAAAATCAGTTTCACTGAAAAGATGTGAGCATTGCTTGCATATTTTTGTGATTCAAAGATTAACTCTAAAAACTGAATTCTAAACTTCTGAAAAATTCTTATTTATGTAAGCATCTGATCCAACAGGCACTTAGCAGTACGTGCTTAGTTCATTTGTAACTCAAGTGCCCTCACTCTCTAAGGATGCAAGCATCATGTAACTTTCTATGTTTAATAAAGCACTGTTCCTTTTTTTTTTTTTCCAAAAATGGCTCATATTTGAAGAATTTGCATGATTTTGATTCTCCCTCCAGTCCCCAATCGTGTCTTTATAGTTTTACAGAGAACAAACAGGAAAAGAAAACAAACTCTGCTTTTCTAAAACAAATACAGTGTTGCTAAAAGTTTTTAACGGCCACTCTGAATCTTAAGTTTTATTTCTATACATGCAGAAATGATTTAGCTTACTTTATTAAGCCACTAAGATGCTCTTCTCTCATCTCAGGAGATCCAGTTGCACACCAATGTAAACAGGGGTGTAGATCAAATATAAATGCCTCCACCCTAGTATAGCTTACTGTGATGGCATGCATCGTAATTGCTAGGGACAATTCCCAAGGGTTTTTGATTGCTGTAAGTGTAAAGTTAGGCCATATGCTGAAGGGCTTAATAATTTTGGTCTTCAACTGTTTTGACAACAGTGTCCTTTCAGAGTCTACCTTTCCAGACAGTTAAAACTTGCTTCTGATAAACGCTCTGTGAAGCTTTATGAGTGCTACTTAAAAACAGCTACATATCTTGAATTCTGTCGTAACAGCACAAAAAAAAGGATATCATAGAGAAGCAGGTTATTTCTGTTTACAGCAATCCAAAAATACTTTCTTCTATATCTTTTAGCATAAGAATTAAGGTCAGAGTAATTTCTATTTCAATATATCTGCTGGGTCCCTGTTTTAATCTAATTGATTCTGTGTCCACTTAAGAGAATACAAGAGCACCTGTACATTGCTAAAAGTCAAAAGCAATCACCAAATCCTTAAGTCCTTAATTTCACTCTTTATAGTACCATCCTCCAACCAAAGTGGTATGCCCCAACAAAATACAATAAAAGCCCCCTAGCATTACCTGTAACAAGGTAGTTCATGATAAGGCGGTTCATGTCTGCTCTCTGAATATGCAAGTTATTAAGTTTTTCCATCCATTCATCTTTTGTGATTTCATCAGGTTTTTCTGCATAACTCATCCTGGTCTCTTACTACAAAGAGAGAAAAGCATTTCATTTAACACAATTCAGTTAAAAGCAAGTTTAATGTGTGTAAGCACTGTGCTCCTGCTATCTCTGTATCTTTCTAATGAGATCTCATAAATATTCCAAAAGACACTTTTATCTGCAGGCATTATTTTACATTTTCTTTTCCTCCTTCCTGCACTTTCAGCCAGTTTCTAAAGCCGCTTTCATCCATCATCAAAATACAAAATTCAAATACCATTATCATGCGTTAAATCCAGTCCAAATAAAATCTTGTCTGAAAGTTATACAGGACCCACAGCATCACAAAGTAAAACAAATGAATCAAAGTTTTACTGCTAACCAGAAAACCTGTAACAAATTTCCAAAGCAAAATCTATACAAACAACATTTGTTTTAAAGTTTGTTAAAAACAAGAACGCTGACTGGACAGCAGTGTTTGTCACACAGCCACAAAAAGCAGTGAGTACTCCAGTGCGCAACCAGACGGCTTTGTGTGACCGTCCCAGAAGCGCTCCTACCATCGCTACTAAATTATTTCCTGGTGTTTTCTCTCAGATTTGGAAACAGTGCGCGCCGCTAAAACCGAAGCCGGTATTTGTCCACTTCTGACAGGGGCAGCGGAAGGGAGAGGAGGGGCGGCAACAACAGCAACAGGCACCACCGCCCCGAGCGGCAGCGCACCGCCTCCCGCCCCTTCCCATCAGAACGGCTCCTTCTCTCCCCCAGCTCTCCGCGACCAAAGTCGCACGGACCCCAACAGCGCCAGGCAGCGGGGCACAGGACGAGCCCGGAGCCACCCCAAGGACCGAGCGCTCCCGGCCCGCGCTCCCAAGAACGCGGCGTCTCCCCACGAACTGCTACGGCCCGAGTCCCGCTGAGGGACCCTGACCTTCCCCCGCTTCACAACGCGCCGCTCGGCTCCGGCCCTCCGAGGCGCAGCCCCCGAGCCGGCCCTCCGCGGGCCCAGGCCACCCAAGCGCACGGCTCCGCTCGCCACAGGCCCGGTGCCTCCCCGCCGTCCGCAGCGATCGGCAAGGGATCGAGCCGCCGAGGCGAGGCGAGGGCCGCGGCAGCCCCCGTCCCCCCGGAAAAGGAGAGGCTTCGCTGGCGCCATCTTACCGAGCGCGCTACGATACCGGCTTCAACGCACGAACGCGGACTCCACCGCCGCCTCTGCCAGGCCTCTGGCGCGCGGATCTCGCGAGAACTGCTCTCTCAGCCAATCGGCGCCCGGAGAGAAGCGAGAAAACGCAACCATAGAGATGGGCCGCGGGACAGAGTGTACACCACGTATGTACGCACACACATCCAGTGGGGTACCATAGAGAAGACCTGAGGCGCCTCAGTACCGCTAGACTGAAGCTGGTCCCGCCGGGAGTACCATAGAGTTAGAGCGATCGAGGCCAGGCCGCAAGATGGCCACCCTGCCACCAGGGCGAGCGGTGCTGGAGGCAGCGAGGCTGCATGAAGTGGGGCTGGGGAGCAGTTCTCATCTGTTCCTCATCTCCCTTCTTTGGGTCTCACCTGTCAGGCAGGGCCTTTGCTGACTCCATCATGCCGCCTGTCCCAGCTGCAGGGCCCGCTGTCTCCTGTTCCTCCTTGGTATTTTAGTGCTTCAAGCAACAGTGCCAGCCTACTCTGGGACAGCCAACTTGCAGTCTGCAGACCTTCTTCAATTGCCACACTGGACTCCTAAATGAGGACTCTGATCTACAATCTGTAAAAAATCTATATTGGCTCCAGAGAATTAATAAACTTGCTGCAACTAGATCCAATAAGGTTTATGAATCAAGGCACAAAGACAACAAAACAGTTCTATTTGTGTATTTAAATAAGAGAGCAGGGCTTAAGAGATACATTCGCATATGAAATATGGCAAATGATAGTAATAGGGAACATATAATTTCTCTTATACTGAGTGGGAATATGGATACAATTACTCATTTTTCACTCCTGTTTTTTTTGTGTTTTTGTTTTTGTTTTTGGTAATTGCACCACAAGATGCAGTTTCCAATTTTTTTTTTTTCCCATTACAATTGTTCCTACATTGAAATTGATGCTCTCTATAGTTTGTTTTTTTTTTTTTAATTCTCAAAAAATCTCTCATCGTTCATAAACAATAGAAAGCTTTGGATAGAGAACTTCAAATATAAACTAATATATACCATTAGTTGTTATCTACAGGACAGAAAGCTATAGCACAGCAAGTATTCATCCTGTTTGGAAAGAGATTTTCACCAGTTTAAATCAAAGCAATCAGTCAAACACAAAAAAGAAACAAATCAAAACAACACCCAACCCTCTCAACAAATTTGATACTTAGGGAAAGACAAAACGTTCCCATTCTATTTCTTATACATCTGAATCAGCCACCATGTCAACCTTTCCTTTAGATTCTTGTTCCTGATTCTTGTCAGCTCCTCCCCCAAAAGGTGGAGTTTCTCAGGAGACTTCCATAAAGACAGAGGAGTAGCAGAGTGCCCCTCTTTCGAAGGGTTTCCTGAGCTCAGTATTGAGGGAAGCGCACCCTGGGTAAAGAGGAGACACGTGAGAGCTACTCTAGCTGCTGTTTACAGGTGAAAAGCAAAGATTAGCTCGTAATTGCTTTTTAAACAGTAGAATAATATACTGAGTAAGTAAACTGAAAATGCATGAGCTGCTAGTTGGCAGCATGCTAGATGGTGCAGTGATGGCACTGTTTTTTTCACAGATTGGAATATTCAGCTAACTGCAACAGTATGTCCCCTTTTTTTTTTTTTTTCTCTTTCCTTTTTTTGTCTCTAAGCTGAAGAAATGCAAAAAATGAGCCAGTAACCATTCCTGTTTTGTAGCCTTGATTTTGTTAAAAAAAGGCATACTGCTGGCTTTCTTTCTCCCCAGACATTTTCAGGAGTAGGCCTTTTTTAAGACTTTTATGTTAACAAAAATGAATTTGTAACCTATTTTCAGGGCAATGTGATTTGCTATGTTCTTTCTTTCCTTGCCAATGCTTTCCCCAGCATTTTGACGGTAATATCAAACGCTAACTGGACACCTGGAGTATCTGTACTGGCTGATGTGCTGGACTCTGGGGACACAGGCCTTTTTCTGTAAACCAAAAAAGGTAAAGCTGGAGCACAGCCAACAAAAACTGGTCTCTTCTGACTTGAAGTGATCAATATTCATGTTAAAAAGCAATGGAGTAGGGATGAGAACTTGCTCATTAGCTTTCATTCTTACCCTTTTACTGGGCTAACTCTGTCTCTACTTTTCACCTGTTGTTGTTTTCTTGTTCTTAACAAATAAATAAAAACACAGAGAAACCCCAGGGATAGTCAAGCCCATATGTATTAGCTGCAGAAGAAAATCTCAATGTATTGACAGCCTAATGGTAGACAAAATCTGGGAAAGCAATGGAAAAAGGTTTTAAGGAGAGTAGTGCTGAGGGCTTGGTAAATATCCTAGCATAAGCTTTTCCGGTACTTAAGGATAGATGGATAAGGTGCTTATTAAACTGTTTGAGAAGCAAATTGATATGCATTCATCTTTTTGCTAGGATTTCTCGGCAGATTTGTGAGGTTTGTTTTTTTTCAGCTCAAATTATAATTACCTTTCTGTTAGAAGCTACAGTTACATTGTGCAAGAGAAGACATAAACCAGCCAGGACTAACTTCCCTTAATGAAGGGAAATCAGGCTTTAAAAGTGGAAAACAGTGTGGAAGGGAAAGGAATCAAATGAAGCAGAGAAAAAGCTGAAGTGCTGAATGTAGTGGTCAAGTGAAGGTGACATAGGAGTTTATCAGCAAGGATAGATAATGGACTTGGTGAGAAGGCAGTCTTTAACACAATGATGTAGGGGTTTTGTGGGATGAAAGCATTATGTGCTTTAGTTGGTATTCGCTGGGTGTGCAGACTGAGTTAATTATCACATTAAGATGATACAAGCCTCTTACCAAATGTGTGTAAGAGCAGATTAATACTTCTTTCACTGCTGGGTCCCCGTTCACTACTGATGTGCACCTCCTTGTTTTGCACATTCCCTTTTCCTTGGTATAGATTCCTCATTATGAGCATCACTGGATGCTAGAGTTGACCATTAATGATATCATTAGCTTTTTTCAGGCACGAATCACAGAGGGGCTTGATCTACTACATCAAAAGGTATTTATTTCCATTCCACGTGCCTTTGTTTTATTATAGCTCTGTAGATACAGAACAAAAACTACTGCTTGTCTTGTACTTTCATACAGGAACCTGCTTCTCACATCTTGGTGTTCCTGCGTGGAGTAAGTATTAATACAGTCCTGTTTTACAGGTGGAGAGGTTTCCTGTGTTGTTAGGAAAAAAAAAAAAAAGCTAATGGAAAATTTAATGTCACCACCCTTAGCTTTTATTCCCATGAGTCTCATACTGTGCTCTTGAATGTAGATTTCTATAAAATGTAATTGCTTGTGAAAGTTTGGCTCCTGGTGTTTCTTAGGAGCCTAGACATTTTGAAAGGATGTTTTTTGGGATAGAAGGGTGTTTACTGAGCGGCCTTTGTGCATGAAGTCAGTTAATGCAGTGAGCCCTCCCACAGCATCCAGATCCGCAGGTAGGCAGTAATGCAGCAGCTGCTACTTGATTTTTCCGAATCAGGTGGAATTAAGGTGAAAAATGGAATAAGCAGAGGTGTGGAACACAGCTGATGGAGCAGTTGAGTCTGCAAGCAGTAGGCAAACTCTCTGCCACGTTAATCCTGTCATAGATCCTCTGCAAGACAAGTCGCTGTAAAACAGTATATAGGACTCGCTACACTTTAGCTCTGCTTGGCGGGGCCATGAGGGAGCAGCTCTGCTCCCCGCGCTAGGGCTCAGGGCAGGCAGCGAAGGGCCGCAGGTTTCCCGCCCAACACCCAGCTGTGAGGGAGCGCGCGCGCTGCTGAGCCTGGGGGTGGAGCTTGTATCGGCCGAAGTCCTCCGGGAGCCGTGCGCAAAGCGAGGCACGGTGGCCGTTCTAGGCAGCGGTTGGCCGCCATATCCGTCTCTATGGTAGCGGGGGAGGAGCGGCCCCGCCCAGCTCTCTGGAGCCGTTGCGAGAAGGAAATGGCGGCGCGGCGCGGCTGAGACCTTCGGTGGCGGAGGCGAGATCCCGCACCCACTCCCCACGGTGAGTGAGGGAGGCAGGGGGAGAAGTACCGGCGAGAGGAGGGAGAGCCGGAGCCGGGCCGCCGCCGAGGCGGAGGGGTGACGGAAAAGGGACGGCCGGCACCTCAGGCCTCGGGGCTCGACGAGAAAATGGAGGCGGGCGGGCGGTGCGGTGCAGGCCGGGCGGCCGCAGGGCTGCGGGCGGGGACGGGGACGGGGGGGGGAGGGGGCGGCGCGGCCCGTTTTCAGTGAACCGTCGGTACAGCTGCGGGGCGAGGGCACGTCGGAGGCCTGGCCCGCTTCCAGAGGAGGTCGGCGACACATTGCGGGGGCCCCGGAGGAAGCCCCGAGCCGCCGCCCCGTAAGCTCCTAACGTGGTTGGGCCGCGGCGGAGAGGACGGCCTCCGCGGGCGGAGCGGGCAGGAAGGCGGGCTCCTCCATCTTGGGGGAGAGACGAGCAGAGGACAGGCGTGCGATGAGCCGAGCGACGTCACGGTTCCAACTGACGGCGGCGAGATTCTCTGTGACGCTGCAACCGACATAAACCGCATTTTCGGTCCCGTACGACGAATCCCGCTACCGGACGAGGGTTTCTCCGCCGCTGGTCCGTTAAGCGGCCGGGTGCGGGCGGAGCGCTGCTGCTCCGGATGCCCCCTGAGCGCTGCTGCTCCGGATGCCGCCTGAGCGCTGCCGGGGTTAGGGGTGGATCCTGGCACGAGGTTACGGGGTCTGGCACTGGGTGATGCAGAAGGCTCCTCTGTGGTGAGTTCAAGGAGAAAAGCAGAATTTTAAGATGTGCTGGTGTCTTGCAGAGGAAGGTGAAGGGGTTGCATCGTTAGGTAGTTAAAGCCAATATTGTATTGAATGTTTATACTAGTCAACGTCTGGTACTGTCTACCTTTCTCCCTCCCCACTGGTGTACTTCAATACTGTCCCTTGGAGGTAATGATGTTTTAGAGCTGTTTATGTGCCTTGCATGAAGCTGTGCTTTGAATATGACCAAATTCTGTTTCGTACAGTTATTCAAGCAGTAGCTCCATGTTAGTAGTGGGTGAATAAGATCCTATCATCTTAGCTTGTCATTTCTAACTTGGAAAGAACGCTTCAGTCTCTTTAATAAACTGAAAAATGTATATGGATTACACTCTTCTGTATATTCAGTACTTAAAGACAGTGTATGTTCTTGTTTTGTTGCACTGGTTTTGTTTCCTTTTTTTCCTGGGAACTTCAGGATGGGGAAAAAATAATGATTCATTTAATGTGCAAAGTTGTGTGTAGCATTCTTAAGATTCTTTTTAAAAAATTTTAATATTTTAGACTCTAGGTAATCTTTTTGAGACTGCAAAAGTAGTTTTTTTCAGTGCTTAGCCATCACAGCCTTGTTTAATTATATTCTTTGGCAGTTGATATTCAGCTGTCTTTTAATTTTATAGAAACTTTTCCACTTCTTACAACTATTTTATATAAGGCTTTTTTTTTTGAAGTGGGAATGTCTAGAAGTATAGCTTCAGCTATGTCTTGGTGATACATTTGTGAATGAAATTTAGCAGCCATTTAAGCAGTTGGATTGCTGAATAATGAAAAACGTCAATATGTAGTTACTATACAAGTGTAGGATTTACTATATTAATTGTAATAGATATTCGGGTTGTGCTTTGTGTTTTATGTTCATTCTTTGACATTTCAAGCTTTCTATAGGAGTAAATACAGAAGTATGCTCCAAATAGCTGTTGGGAGTTGGGCCTTCAGATGTTTTCCTTTATGGTTGCAGAAAAATATTGCACAAAACTTTGGTGGAAGAGTAGCGACTTGTGTTGGCCTTCAGCCTGCTTTGATTTGCACGAGTCCAGTGATTTGCAAATCGGATAACAGTTGAATTAAAGACTAGAGTTTCAGTATTTTTTCCAAATGTTTTGGTTTGATTTATAGGGGATGTTTTAATTTCTGTTGGTGTGCAGATGAACTTTGTTTTCGTGCTGCAAATTTGTATACTTTGTATACAACAAAATATGGATTTAAAAAAAAAAAAAATTGTAAGTTGATGCATACAATTCATGTAATACTTTTTATGCTGTATTGTTCTTTGAATTTAAAAAACAAAACAAAACCAACAGGAAAATATGAACAAAAACCTCAAACTTTGAAAAGCAATGCTTAAGAGCACAAAATAGCAAACAAAACAGAGTATGTTTCTGGTGTATGATGGACTTGATGAAAGATGTCTTAATTCTAAGATTTTTCTGGGAGTAGATTATATTATTTCAGTTTAAGATTCTGTCTTTTAGAGTTTTAACTGCGTGCTTTTAGTCTTTAGCACAACCTGAAACTTCAGCCAGAAATATTAAGTAGAGAGAGGAAGGGGAAGGATTACAAGGATTAGGCTGGAGGATTATGAAATGTAACTGATAGAAATGGAAGGAGACAGGACTCTACTAAGCAAGAGTAAGACTAGGTGGCTTCTTGTGGACAGAAGTGCTAATGTCTGTCTGTGTTAGTTTTACACTCAGCTTTTTCTGCCAAACGTCTCCTGTAGTACTTGAGCTAGCAGGACAGTGGCAGAGGTAAATTTTACCCCGTTTATGCAGGCATTGCTCTCAGTCCTCCTCCTTAGGACCGTTTTAGTTCCACTGTCAGGTACACTTTGAAGGTTGTATTACTATCATGATTTTATAACTTCAGAAATAAGTTAACAAAATGATGAGTTTCAGTAGAGTTACTCTTAGAGGCATAGATAGGCGTCAAGGTTAACTAGTATCTTAAAATTCCCACTAGGGAAGACACAAAAATTAAATGTGTATTTAGTGTGCTTTGTGGTCAACCCTAATTGAAATTGGTATTTGAAGTGTTGACTGTGTAGTAACATAATCAGTATACTGTAATTAATGTACTTGACTGTATGCTGAAGGAAGATCTTGTGTTTTTTATGTTATATAATGGCACCTTTTTGATGGTGTGAGAATGAAATTGATCACTGGTTTCAGATGTATTTTAACACACTTTTTACTTCATATTAGAAAGGGAAAAAGGTGTAAAAACGAAGCATTTTTCTTCAACAGCTGGGCTGGTAGGATCAGAAATTGTAATCCTGCAGTTGCTCTGAGTCTATTTCTGTACACTTGGTTCTGCTGACAACTGTGATTAGACATGCCAGAGGATACAGATAGGTTAGTGTAAAACTAAGGGTTTTGCATATGCTTTAGGGAGTATAATTAGTGTATTGTAGTAGTGCCAATTTGAGAAAAAGCTGGCACAGCTTTAAGGATTAGTATAAAAGTGGAGAAGGAGAAGAGGGGATTTTAAGTATAGTGTAAATATTCAAGCTGAAACTTGACAGTGTTTAAAAATAAACAAGCAAGGGGATCTTGAAGAGTTAAACTGTTTTCATTCACTTTACAGCCCAGTATTTGTAAGTCACAAGAAAGAACTGATTTCATTGGTACTTCAGTGGAGGAATATCAGATGGTGTGAATCAGTTTTCCAAAGCTCTTTGTTTCCTTTGTGGTTGCTGAAAATACATTTTTGTGGTGCTGAGGAGGTCAGGTTTTGTAGCAGAAGTTGAATGTCTAAAAAAAGTAGGTTGTATGTTTTTGTCAAATATTTCCATTCAAAGTGGTGGAAAAGGAACAGTAAAGATTATTGTGTAGTGAGTAATAAGCAGTGACAGTCTAAGTTTGTAGTTGATATCTCTGTTTACTGAACATAACTGTGGCTTACAAAATTGGCTTCATGGTTTTGAAGCCATAAAGAGTCTTTTTTTTTTTCTTGGAATACAAGTTTTTGACCACAGGAAAGTGCTTTCCTCCACCCCACTTTCTATATAAAAGGGAAAAAAAGAGCAGAACTGTGTGTGCTGCTTGGGATTGTGCTTACAGTAGTTCCTAATGTTCTGTTGGCCGTGTCATTTGTGCTTGTACTGCTCAGAACTTGAGAGGTAAACCTGATCAAAAACTTCACATTTATTCTTGTTGCTTTGGGTAAACTCTTGGTTTAGAGTCGAGTAGATGTGTAGCTTGCACAGAAGAGTGTGAAGGAAAGCTTTAGATGGTGTTACAGGAGTAGTAAGAAAGTTAAAAGTTTGGTAGTAAGCCATTAAAGTCTGCCTTGTGTGAAGCTGTGGGGTAGAAAATACCAGTCACAGCTCTATAATATTTTTTTCTTAGTTCCTGTATCCTTAAATTGGAAACACGGAAATATCAGCTTTGTTTATTGAAGTGATTATGGCCTGCACTTTGGAAGATGTGCAGTGTGTCAGAGTGCCTTGAGGTTTGGCTTTTATCAAAATTCTGTCGGTATTGTTGGTTACAGTTCTTTTCCCAGCTGTTAACAGCTGGCAGACACTCATGTACACAGATAACACTGGGCTCTGTTGATGTAGCTTTATTCATTCAGAGAATGTGTGAACTTGCTTCATCCTGAGATAAACCTCTTCACATAGGAGGGCCTGTACTGATGTGCTGGTAGAGCTTTCAGAGTCGGTGTGCAGCTGCACTGATGGAGCTGTATTGCCCTGAAATGGTGCATACCTGCCACCCCACCCTGTGAAAACAACATGCAGGTGAAAGTACAGTTGTAATGGTGCCATTACCTCTGTGTGAGGAACATACACCACTGCTCTGTTCATTAAGAACTTGCACCCCTTAATGTTTCTGACTTGTGCGATTGTGCTGGTGAAAATAAATAGTACAGATGTTTTCATAGTTCTGCTAAGTAAAATTTTGATGTTTGCCAGGACTCTGGTGGACTTGCTGCTCAAGCACCTTGAAAGCTTCTGTGAGAAATGGGAGTTTAGCTGAATTTAGCTGTGAGAAGTTCACTTTGATTCAAAGGAGAGTATTTCTGCTACTTGTTCAGGAAAATAAACTTATAATACTTGGTGCTGTGTTCATTCCGGGGCATTACAGAGTGGTTCATCCTTTTTTTTTTTTTTTTTTTTTTTTTTTTTTTTTTTTTTTTAGTGTAGTCCTATTGAAGTAGGATATTTCCAGTGTTTTTCATGGGAAGATTAAGGCCTGAGACATCCAAATAAACTTAAGTCTCTGTATTCTGTGTTGCATAAGCCAGGGAGCTGCCTACACCTTGTTTTAGTTGGGTAGCTGTATTATACTCTGCGGCTGCTCATTGTCTTTTCGGAGTCTTACCGTTGACTGGAGTCCACTGTGTATCTGTGGTGACATGGTTTTGTGCTTGCACATTAAATTCACTGCCTCCAGACTTGCCACATTCACTGCAGTGTGCAGGACTGCTGTCCTGTTTGTGGCAATGGCTTTCTTAGGCTCATGTAAGGTGAGTAACTTGACACACATCATGGGAGGGAAGGGATGATGGTGTAGGCACACTGTAGAGGGACTTAAAATAATGACTGAAGCAGTTTTAATTTGGAAAGCTTCTTTATTACAAGAGTGAACACCACATGAAAGTATGTGTTCTTGTAATAAATGTGTTTTTTTACATAAGCTGTCAAATTGGTCTTGTTTGCTAGTGGATTTCATTCTCTGTTTCTTGATACCTTTCTTAAGTGGAGGAACTGATCTTCCAAGAGTATAAATTCTCCCCTAACTTGTAGTGCATTACTTTCTGTCTTGGGTCAGCATAGTCTCACATTAGTCGTGTCTGTTCTCTTCCATTGATTTTGTTAGGAGTTTAGATGGGGTGCTATGCAACACTTCCCAGTTACTGCAGTTGGGCTTTGTGAATGTTCCTGTCTTTGTGAAGGTGGGTGGGCAGGTGAGGCAGAAGCACAGGAGCTCTTAGTGGATGTAGGACCAGACTTGTGGAGGTTATTGCTGCCGTCTCTGACCAGTAAATATCGTGTCCTGTACGTGGGATTGGAATACATCTGTGGTAGTAAATGCTACCTTGAAAGTAGATCTTGATGCTTTGTGCTGTTGTGTGCAGAGTTGATATTTGCCTAGATATATTGCAGCTTCATGCAGCTTAAATTTCTTCTTCCTTTTATTAGTGTGGGGGTATTTATGAGGAATATGGCTGTATTACTAAGCTGTGCATTACTGAATATGCATTGTTGAAATTTGAGTATGTGAATGTGTTCATTTTTTTAAAGGGAAATAATTTATTGATTCTGGAATAGGAAGAAGTTAACTTCTACTTCTGAGCTGTTGGTACTGCAGTAGATTTTTGCAGCATTATTTTTGATTGCTTTTTACACTCTTACATCTAATAATAAGCAGTGAAGAGCTCTTACGCAAATTGTCTTTAACAGCTTTCAAATGCTGTTTTTACTGGTATAAAATGTATTTACTAGGAATGTCTGGGCTTCTGACCTTTACACTGTTGCATTGCTGTATCTGTTGCAGTCAAATAGTGAGATAGTTGTTCAGGGAGTGGAGTTGGGAAATAGAACAAATCAGTTTCCTCACATGGGGAGTTCAGCATTGTGGTCATTGCCTTTCTCACTTTGCTGCATCTCTTCTGTTGCAGTGTTCCCACTTCACAACTCTTGGAAGGGCAGTTTCCTTCTTTCAGAAGGGAAGTATCAGAACTAGTAATCAGGGGGCACGTTTTATATTAAAGTAGACTATATTCTAGTTGAACATATAGGGGAAAAGATGGTACACTGTGCAATCAAAGCTTTCTTAGCATAGGTGTGTCGGTTGTGTCAGATCTCTATGTGTTGACATACACCTGCAGGTGTCAGGGACTCCATCAGCCTTGAGATAGGTGTGGACTGAGTCCTCAGAGAAGTGGTGGAACACATCACGTTTACCATCAGTATCTGTTGCTTCTCACAGAAGTAGTCTGCTCTTGCAGCTTTCCTGAAGGAGCAGGTGGAGAGAACTGCACTGCAGCCATGTGTGTGTGCAGCTTCTTCCATTGCCAGTGATGAACCTATTTCCTGCTGTTCTAAGGGGTCAGTGAAGTTTACCTTTTCTCTGCTTTCTGGATAAAACTTCTGGTCTATATACATAATAGGTTTTGCCCTACTGAATTTCTCCAAGCTGCTTTTGTGATGCTTCAGATGCAAAGAATTAATTTTGTTAATGTGAAGGAGAAAGAGTGCAAGTTTTCCTCGATGTCATCTTCGACAAGTTGGGGACAAAAAGAGATTTTCAGTGGAATCAAACATCCAACTGGGAGTGACATGAACTGAACTATGCCAGCAGTTTTTTCATTTGCGTCAGAAATGATGTCCTTATTTGACTTCTCAGACAGTCACATGATATGATGTGATAATTAACCTATTCACTTCAGAGTTTTTGAAGTCTTCTAGTTGAAGCTAGGATCTTACGTTGGGGCCAAGACTGTTTTCTTGTCTGGATACAGAGTTGAAATTGGTGACTGATTAATGGTACTTGCTTTTAATAGCTTTTAATAAAAGTAAGACTTTTATTATGCTTTAAATTTCTTTGTGGATGAAATACCTTTCTTTATTCCTATTAGCTCTAGCTTTTGGAGAGTTGCTGAATCTTACTTTGATCCTTGTGATTATTGGAGATCTCTGACTTGTCTTTGGGTCATAGCACTGAGTATTAATAATGTGTCTGAAGCATTAACTGGTGTCTTAGTGGACTTAGCAAAGCAGCCAAAGCCTGTGAATTCCTGTTAGAGCAGAAGTAAGTCCCCACTGTTAAGTAAGAGGGCTAAATGAATCAAATCCTGGGTGCTAAAGCCTGTAAAGTGTCTGAGTACGCAGTTAACTCGCTTTCTGTGTTTATGTGGGGTGTGTTGTATGTGAGGCGTTTCAAAACCAAATACATTTTTGTAAGGAGATTTAAAGGCACATAAAGAGATGAGAACTAAGCTGGATGTCATTGTTTGGACTAAAACGCTTAGGAGGATGTTTGTATAGCCTGTAATTTAGTAGGTTTGGGAACTTGTACAGATTACAGCGTATTGTTGGAGCGTAGAAGAGTGGCTCTCATTTAAGAACATGCAGGAAGAGATGCAGGATACTTTGCTAAGTGAACCCATTAACAGGGCCTAGCACTAATGAGAAGATAACATTATTCCTAATGAATTCCTCAGGAATTAGCTCATAAGCTGGAATTGGAGAATTTACCCTGAATTTTGCCTTTGCTTTTTGTTTGTACCCAAGTCCTCAGATGAAGGAGAAACTCTTGGTTGCTCTTAATTCATGTTAAAAGTAATATTACTAAGTTGTCTTTCAATCTCTTTTTGTCAAGTGAGATCTTCCCAGTTGAGACAAGAAATTAATTGTGCAATTAAGATAAGTTCTGAAAAAGACAAGGTCTTTATGCAGTCTGTGGACACATTGAATGCTTACTACCTCTTTAGGGCCAGTAAGTTGGAGATAATTTATTTTTAAATGGATCATTGTCTAAAAAACAGAAACACAGAAAAGATGGGGAAAGATAGCTGTTCCTTGAGAAGTTCTGTCATCTTCAGGCTTACGATGTTATATTGAGACATCTAGAACAGCTTAATTTAATTACCCTTCTGCAACTACAGGTATCTTCAGGTTGCCTGTCCTGCAGTTGCCATCTCTCAGCCATAGGTAACTTCTGGTAGCTGACTTCCTTTCTTGTGAGTGACGTTTGTCATCTGTTTGGTTCCAGCAATGGCAGCTTCTGAGGTTTTGGCTGAAGGTGAGAATGAGAGTGGACTTACAGGAAAGAGGAAATCATAGATTTTCCATTTTTGTTTCATTTTAATGTACGCAGTGTGTTTGTGAACAACTGCTGTCACAGTAGCAGGATTTGGAATTTGGGAATTTCTTTTCTGCCTCTTGTTAAATCAGTTGCTGATACTCATAGACTGAATGATACAGTACTGCATCGAGAAGGATGCTGAATGGGAGTGCTGGCTTCCACTATTCTCCTCACGTTTTGAGAGTAGCTGATCACACTGGAACTGTAAGCTTCTATCAGATAAAGCTATAATGCCATAAGGACTTTCAGTGGCTTCACTTTTTTTTTTTCCTTCAGCTGAAAACTTCAGCTTAGGGCTTTGCGTGTTTTGTTTAGTGACAGCTGTGAATGTGTTTTCTTAAACAAGGTTATTTCTTGTTTTAATGCTTAGGATACTTTGGTTGCCTCTGAAACT
This sequence comes from Tympanuchus pallidicinctus, assembly GCF_026119805.1. Taxonomy (NCBI): domain Eukaryota; kingdom Metazoa; phylum Chordata; class Aves; order Galliformes; family Phasianidae; genus Tympanuchus; species Tympanuchus pallidicinctus. The sequence goes on from NW_026294722.1 coordinate 5,500,661, forward strand.
GAGGTCCAGGATGAATTCAAGAGCCTGACTTTTTCAGGGGATATAAGAGCATTCTCCTGAAAAGTGATGGAGTATGAAAAAACCTATGTAAATGCTTTCTTGACCAAATATTATTTTTCAAGATACTCTGTGTAGCTTTTTGCTCTACTTCTAGACAAGTGACTTGTTTCACTGGAATGCTCACACTGTGGTTTGCAGTCTTAATACATTGATCAGTTTGAAAAGGCGATCTTGGCTGAGGGGCAGCTGGGGCAGCACGGCTGGGTAAGGTGTGATGAGCTCCTGCTGAGTGGCAGCTGAGCTGTTGTTGCTGCTTAAAAGGGCTCTTGTTCTCTTGTATGTCTTTGCAGTTCTGATACTAATTCTACATCCTTTCACCAAGGGGAGGTGGCTGGGGGGAAGGCAGCATAATCAAGCAGCCCAAGTAATGTTAGCATTGCTCTTTGTTTTTCATGGTCCGTAACTGTGAATTGAATAAGCATTTGAATCCATTGTTTAATGAGGAACTGTTTTGTTTTGTTACCATTTTAGTCTACAAAGCTTAAAGTTCTATTGTTAAGGCTTGCTTCATCTGTGGAAGGGATAGAGTTATTGCCTTTTAAAGAAATTCATAACCTGTCCAACTTTATTTGTAGGTAGCCTTAAAGGCTTACTTTAAGGATATTTTATTAGAAAACCAAGCATTTTCATACCAAATGTAGGGGATAGTTTAAACATTAAATTCTTAAGCCTTCCACCTTGGAATTATTTTAAAATAATTTTAATTTTGTTAAGATTATGTGTAATAGAATAATAGGTAATAGAAGTAATAATGGTATCATGTCTTTATTTAAAACAAAAAACCTCACCCATGTTATTATTGCATAGAATTTCTTGATTTAAAGTTGTGTTTAAAAAAAAAAAGTTAAACTATGAACTGTTTGTATACTCTGTAGCCATGCCTCTCAGTGGGGTATGACTTCAGACTGAAAATCAGATTATGTTCAGGGAGCCAGAATATCTCCTGAGAAGATGCTGATTGCACTTGGAGAACAAGGTAGTGATATCAGCTGTGTGGCTCAGCACGAAAATTGTGAAGAGCATGTTGCTCAAACAGCCCTTCATGCACCAAGGTGTGACTGCAGAATGAGGGCAGTATTCTGATCGACAGTTCTTTAGTATATATTAGATAAATTATTCAAATAATGTGTTCCTTTTGAGTGCTTAAGAAATAGTTTATTTTCATAGCTTAATGTTCGAGTTGAACAAGAAGCTGACTTTCCCTCTTCCTTTAGGATTATCACTTAAAAATTACGTGATGTGTGATGAGTTGGAGATTCTGAACAGGGAGATTGAAAGGTTATTGCAGAGCAGCAGCGTGGAAGAAAGCACTAAGAATAACTCAGACTGTCTTCAGACATCACTGACAGACTCGGATGTAATCACTGGTTCAGACTCTGGAGCAAAATACGAATTAGAGCAGGTATTCAATCTCATGAGATGCAGTAGGGTCTTCAAACTAGGTTATTCTCCTCTCTTTTTTTTCTTTGAGTGGGAATAGTTGGCACAATGTACATAATGTATGGAGCCCTCTGCAGAGAAAGTGTAGAGGCAGGAGATGCTGATGTAGATCTAGCTATATAATATAGTTCCATTCCCTTCCTGACCCCAGAATTCCACTTTCCCACAGCTGTGCACATTGTGACATTTACTGTTCATGAAATAATATCTGAGAATCACGTTTTGGGTGGGATTCTTTTTTCCCTGTCATTGGTGTTCACCTGGAGATAATTCTTGTTTAGGAAGTAAGAAGTGTTTCTAAACAGCAGATGGTTATCAGAATCTGTTTGTACTGCTTTGAAGCAGTTATTAGTGTATTAGGGATTTCCTACACCTGCTATGGCTATTCCCCTCCATTTAATTGCAGAATCCTAACATGCAGAATCTGGCCCTTATCACTGTTCTTTACAGGCCAGTTGAAAAGTGACTTGTTTATCCCATTCATCAGGTCCTACTTCCCAAATTCTTTTCCAGTGTTGCTCTGGAGCGGTGGAAATAATGATTTTTCCTTGAGGTTTTTCAGCCTATTTAACTCAGAAGCAAACAGTCAGTGTTTGTGTTTCACTTTTTAAATGAACCCTTGGTCTAAAGATCAGACTTGTTTCAGTACTTTAAGTGCTCTGATTCTGAAACGTTTTCTGGGCTCATTTTTTGTGGGGGTAACAAATGTGATTATTAATGTCACCTTCTGTTCTTTGAAGCTTCTGAAATGCTGTGCATTGCAAATGTCTTCAGCAAAAGGGACGGTGATAGGGAATGCTCCTTAATTCTTCTGTGATGAATTTCACAAACTGGTTTATCTTCCCTGCTGGTAAACCTTGGTGTGCTGACACAGTTTAATAGTGTTTCTGTGTTTTCATTGCGTGATATATAGTTAGTAAATTTAACTCTCAGAGTACTTTTAAATACTGGAGATGAATTTGTCAAATGCAGCTTTTTACTGTTTGGAATCTTGATGGACTCTCCATGAGTTGATGAGTCTCATCTGTTGGTAAGTGGAGGTAGTGTTGCTTTACTTAAATTTTTCATTCCTGTTTCAACATCTTTCTGAAAATGGAGAACTGATAAAAAGGCCAAGTAAGAAAAGTTGGTTTTATAATGGAGATAAAACAATTGCAAGCTGAAGCATTCGGTGGTAAGATCACTTTGTAAATACATTGGTGTCTCATTTCATTTCTTTTTTTCTTTTCCAGCAGTCGTCAGAAAAAGAATTTTTGGTATCTTCTGCTGACAACTCAAAGAGACAGTCTGGTGCTTCTGAGTCAGGCAATTCAGCATGTGCTGGAAGGATAATGCTGAATGACTCTGATCCTTTGCTGCCCTCTTCTGGCTCTCCTTTTAATTCAGCTCAACAGGGAGAAACTGCTCAAACCTCTAATGCTGTGTCAGGTAAAGCACATTTTGAAGAGACTTATTTCTTTTCATTTTATTTAGATGACCTCTGTCTGTAATTTTTAGCATGTCTTCACCTTTTGAAGTAAACAAAGGTGTGAATTTTAACTGTTTCATCTTGTTCTGCTCTTGCTTCCGTGGCAGCCTTTTTCTGATGGGGGTCTGATTTTAGCCTTTAAAGACAGAGCAAAAAGCTGTAGTTAATGATTTTTTTGATAAGGGATTGGGATTTAAGGATTTAAAGGGATTTCATATTTCATACTAGAGGTTTAAATTCTTTGTATTCTAACAGGAATGTTAAGTTGGTGATCTGTAATTTTCTTTTTATAGTATTTCACTGAATGACTTGAATTGCAATTTAAATATTACATTTTAAACATAAGTATGGGCTTTAAAATTCTCTCTTTATTGGTTGCCTAGTAGTGATAGTTACCCTTGTGTTTTAACACCATATTGAATATAATAATAGAAAACAAGAATTATACCATAGAGAGATCATATGTGATACTGCATCAATTGCATTACTGTTGTGCTGTGTGTGAAATAAGGAGGCGTTTATTACCAAGGTACACTGCAATGCTGGAAACATTGAGAAGTTTAATAAAGAATGCCTCTGAAAACTTACGACATACAGCTTTGATGCTTTCAGTAATGCTGTTAGGTGAGAATTCTTTAAAGTGCCCTTTGGCATTAACTGGGTAACTCTTGTGCCAGGAAAATACAGATACCTGCTCCAGAAGCATGTTTGGGAGATGGCTAGCTTTTCTTCTTGGTGCTTTGAAAGTACTGTTTCTGTTCATCCGTTTTATTTTGTATATTTAATACTGCACATTATAATCTTATGTGAGCAATGCAAGTGCAGTGACTGCAAAATATAGTTGCTGAATTGTAGGAGTGCAGTTTGCATGGCATACAACTCATTGAAAACGTGACACTGTGGTATAATACTAACTTTAAAAACTTATTTGAACTAGATTATTCCTGAATGCTCAAAATGTAGTCTCAGACTTGCTTTGTTTATTCCTGTCACTTGCTGCTCCTTCTCCTGTGAGAAGGTCTTCTGGCACACTGGGGAGAACATGGAGGTTTTTGTCCCTCCTCTCCCTCATTCTGGTAGATCATGTAGACCAAAAACCTCCTTGCAAATAATGAAATCAGTGAGCAACCTTTCTCAAGTATCATTCAAATGATTTTTTTCTCTGAAAAATACTTCTGAAGATCTTGATTGTAGTACTGTTTCTTATAATTTCATCTAGCAAATAAACCTTTTTAAAGAAGTAGTGAAGGCTGTATATATTTTTGGATCTAAGTTTTAAATCTTATGTTTGTCTTTAGTGTTTCGAGGTGGGGAGAGTGGTGTCTATACTATGGAACAAGCTGTAAGCTTACAGCCGGTGTCTATGGAATCTGAATCTAATACTGACAACATGGAAAACAGCTCCCCTGGTAAGATTTCTTCTTAAATTGGGCAGAAAGTAGTGATTTGTCCATCATATATGTGTGTTTTCAAATAATGCAGGAGACTGTAGCGTTTGGGTTACTTTGGTACAATGTGTAGTTATGTAATTAACTGCTGCTGCTGTGGCAGTTCACAGGGAAATATTCATCTGTTTTCAGGGCCATAAAATGAGGTGGAGATATGTTCATCTGTTACTACAAAGAAAATAATGCTGTGCTGTTGGGGAAAAAGTTTAGGAAAAACATTATTCACCACTACTAATTCAGTAACTTTTCTCTTGGTTTTTAGCATCAGCTTTGGATGAAAAAGATGAGCAAAGCAATGAGGAGGAACAAAAATCTATCAAGCCTACAAGCAAAGAATTCAGGAAAACCTGGGGGTTTCGAAGGACTACAATTGCCAAGAGAGAAGGTGCTGGAGACATTGATATGGACTCTAGTGAACAACAGCCACAACAACAGCAACAAAGCTTAAATCTCAGGCGTAGTGGGCGACAACCAAAGAGAACAGAAAGAGTGGAAGAATTTCTTACAACAGTGAGGCGCAGGGGGAGGAGAAATGCTCCTATTGCTTTGGAAGATTCAAGTGAACCTGCATCCTGTCCAGCTACAGATGCTGAAACTGCATCAGAAGATAGTGTTGAAAGTGCTTCAGATACAAAGCCTGGAACTCGCAGAACTAGGAGCAGTAAGGATCAGAAAGGCTCTAAAAGCAGGCGCACAAAAGAGGAAGAGGAGGAGGAGGATGAAGAGGAGGAGGAAGATACTTCTGACAGTGACAGTGATGGGTTAACACTGAAAGAACTGCAGAACCGACTGAGAAACAAACGTGTTGAACAGAAACCTACACAACTGACACTGAAAGAAATACAGAATCGCTTGAGAAAAAGGATTTCAGAGCAAGATCCTGCAGAAACAGATAACGTCCAGCCTGATCAGCCAGTTAAGACTGAATTACCTGTGAAACAGGAGCCTGACATTGTAGATAACACTGAGATTGCAAGTCAGGTTGTTGTGTCTGAGGAAAACACCGAAGATCTTCAGGTTCAAAAGGAGGTCAAACCTCCTGCTGGAGCAAAAGGAATTACAGATGAGCAACCTGAAGAACTGCCCAAAAGCAAACCAGAGTCTGAGATTTATGACCCCAATGCACTGTATTGTATTTGCCGTCAGCCTCATAACAACAGGTAGGCAAAACTTTCAGTTAAAAATGCAGTGCTAGTAGCTGGAAGTTTTTTGTGATTGGAAAAAATAAATCGATTGCTATGGCTTTTTGAATATGTGTAAATAAGTTACTGGGTTTATTTGAAGTTCTGGGGAGAGTTTGTAACAAATATTCAAGGGGAAATATTAATGAAAACAAATGAACAGCTAGGTAAAACAGTATGCTGATATCTTAGCAGGAAAATTAATATCTACTGTTTAAAAAAAAAAAATCAAGTTTTGACTGTAGTCTTTTAATGTTTTACTGTTGCTTTTTTTTTTCAGGTTCATGATTTGTTGTGATAGATGTGAGGAATGGTTTCATGGTGACTGTGTGGGTATTTCTGAGGCTCGAGGGCGGCTGTTGGAAAGGAATGGTGAGGACTATATCTGTCCAAACTGCACCATTCTACAGGGACAGGATGAGTCTATTTCAGAAACAGACCAGCAGGAAGCTAAAGCAGGGCAAGTAAATGTGGATGGTACAGAATTCACGAGCATAGGAACAGTTGAACACAAGTCTGTTGAGGACCAAGGCATCAAGGGTAGGATTGAAAAAGCTGCAAATCCAAGTGGGAAGAAAAAACTCAAGATATTTCAACCTGTAAGTATTTCAGGTTTTCAGTATTTTTTGTGCTTTGTGGAGTACACTGAGATAATACCTTACTTGTATGGCAGTAAATCCAATTTTGCTCATTAAAGTTAAATATAGATCTGACCAGCTCTCTAAATGTTACTGTTCAGCAACAGTTTATCCATAATTATATCCATGAAGGAGCTAACTAAAACAAAGAAAATGTTTTTGGAAGAGGTGATTGGAAACTTTTATTCAGGTGTAAGGAAATGCCACACAGTGTGCTCTGTGATACTGAACTTTTCAAAATTCTGTTTTGGAAATCAAATAAAAGTCGAAGTTCTGGACCACCTCATTTGAGCTTTAAAATCTCAAATAATTTCTTACGTTTTCAGCGATAATGGAAGTTTTTACTTAATGTTGGCAAGTGTCTGTTGGAGTTGGTTCCAGCTCTTCCAATTACCTCTACTTCTAGTTGAAGTTCTGGTATTTATTGTCATGATGCTTCTTTAAGTTACTAGTATACAGAAAATCATTTTGTGTTGCCTTTTGAAAGGGTAACATAAAAACATGCATTGGAAATTAAGAATTCTGGTATGAATTCCTGTAATTTTGTACTAGCAAGTTCCTTGCTTAAATCAAAATAGAGCCAAAGAAGCTGCTTCAGCTCAAGCCATGTAGATTTAAAACTTTGTGCTGCAGTTCAATCTCTGTATTACTGGGGTTACCATAGTAATGCCCATGTTTTCCTTTTCTTACTATGCCTTGAAGACCATGTTTAGTGTATTTGTTATCAGAAGGCTACAGCTGTTCAGATTTGTGAATTTGTCCTTTGACAGTCTCTGAATTTTGGTGTCAGTGACTTGGATTATAATCTTCCTGTTGTAGAAAATTTTTATGCAGAATGTTTTTGAAAAAAATACTTTTGAAAAAATACTCAGCAATTTAAATATCAGAACTGTTAATATCAGTATAGTGATCCTAAGTGTAAATGAAAGCAATGTGTGCTTAGTGTATGCTAAGTACTCTCTTAAGGTAAATATGCTACATGTTTACTCAAATGTTTGCAAACTGTTTCAGCTGTGTTGAATGCAAACTTGTACATACTTGCACAGAAAGTTCAGAAAGCTTGACTGCTGGGGTCTGCATTTCTGACAGCATTAGTGTTAATTTTAAGTACTGCTGCTACTTCTGTTTGGTATTAATGTGCTAGCATGTTTGGCAGATGAGTCCACGTTGTTGTGTTACCCCATGCTGTCCCTCATGCCCCAGTGAGGATCTCTCTGTATAGAAGCAAGCAGCCCATTCTTGTGCAGAATTCCCTGCCCAATTCTGGGGAAAGAAATCACTGCTATTTCATATCTTGATGGGCTGAAACCACTCTGTGTTATGACTGACACAGTTACTGTGTTCTGACACCAGAATTCTGAGCACTTCACAAAAGGCTCCTCCTTGTTGCTGCCCATAAGTACCTATTACTTAAGAACTGTAGTTTGTGATTAAAACTCTTAGGAATTCTTCAAATAGAAACATCAGTGATGAAAGTGTTGTCGTTATCTGAGTCACAGTCCTTGATAGTTAATGATGGCTGTTAACTGAATTTTGAGGTGCTTCCTAAGGGAATTTCATCCTTCTTTGTTGAACTTCTTAGTTAAGTGTATATGTGATGGAAAAGAATATGAATCACAATGTCAGTTTTTATGGGAAAAGTCCTTAAACTCAGCTTCTATCAGACCACAGCAACTAACTAATCCTTGACTTTGGGGTAAGAAGATGTTAAAAGATGTTAAGCTATGTCAAGATTACTTATTCCAGTGGAAATATTGCTTTGAAACTGTTACTTTGGTAGTTAGAAATCACAGTTTATGGAAGAGGAGTGAGAGGCTGTCTCCATCCCAGCTATTTCAAATATTAGGTCAGTTGTATAACATTTTTATGAGTAATCTAGAAGATGGAACAAGTGATACTGACCTTAACGGACGTCGTTTTTGAGGGATGTGCTGTGTTTTCTTCTCCAGTGTTCAGATTTAAGTGACATTGAGAGTAGTGTTAAGGAAATGCAGGTTTTGTATGTGAACTTTTAAATATGTAACTAGTATTAGAGTATGACAGAATTGTGTAGGAGAATGGCTGTGCTCATGCCAGATGAAGACTTGTAGTATTAAAATTGGTAAGCCTCTTGAGCAAGAATTTCCTGTATGCTGCAGGAGCTTAGTGCCTTTTTTTGCATGTGGCTGGTGCTGAAAACAGCTGCTGGGAGTGATATAGAAGCAAAATGTGGTTTAGAAATCTTCATCTTGTGAAACCAGCTCTATGCTGTTCAGGAAGTTCCTCACGTTATGTGGGGGATCAGAGCAAAAGCATTTCTGTGTTCATGGGATCTGAAAATGAGGGTGCGTTGGTTCACTGCTAGCAGGATGACCAGTACAACACATCCTAAAAATACTGTTGCAAGAATGAAATGCTTTTAATTTGTATGGGTTGTTTGTGGCATCTTAAGGATGAAAATTATTCTTATGTAGATAATTGCTCAGGTCACTGTCATAGCTGTAGACTGAACTTTTGTAAGTTCTTCATGTTGTAAAGGTTTCTGATTCATTTTTGAACTTGTTCTACTTCAATCTTCAGGTAGTTGATGCTCCTGGTGTGTCCAAGTGCATTGGTCCTGGATGTTTCAATGTGGCTCAGCCTGATTCTGTGTATTGTAGCAGTGACTGCATTCTCAAACATGCTGCAGCCACCATGAAGTATCTGAGTACAGGCAAAGATACAAAACCAAAACCTAAGGAGAAGACCAAACCAAAATCTGAAAAACCTGGTGTGACAAAATCTCATCTCCAGGTAAGTTAATATTTGTGATCTGAAACAGCTGTGTGGAAGGACAGTGGCTTGTTTCTGTGCTCTCCTTTTTGAGGCAAACAAAATTGCTAAGTTGTTCATTAAAGAGAAACATCCTTTTTTTTTTTTCTATCCTGTTTTCTGTTCCTTTTGTTCTGATGAATTGCTCTCCTGAGGCTTATTTTGATAGGTAGGTAGAGTTTCTGGAAAGGACTCTCCAGACAGGAACACTCTTTGTATAATTTAATACAAACAGTAGTATACCATTTTATTCTAAAGTTAATTGCAAGTTTTTCCTTGTTTAATTCCAAATTGCTGGATTGGGTAATATTTTTTAATTACTACATAAAATAGTAATTAAATTATAAAAACTATGAGTTATTGTCTTACTGTATTGTATGTGTGGTTTGGGAAGCAAAACAGTGAAATTAAAGCCTTTCTTTCCTTTTGAAGTGCCCATAAAGTGGGTAGTAGTTTTTAAAACAAAGGAAAGAAAACACTGCTACGAGTTTTTTTTACTAATCACTCCCTGCTCCTGAAGTTACAGTGTATATTCTTGTACTTTAAAGACTTGGATTTGAGATTGCACAGTGTCAGCTGTATTTACAGGAGCTTACTGTGCAATAACTTTGCTTACCTGTATGTAACTGTATCACTGCTCGTTTGTGAAATACAATATGTTTGATGAGTATTAGTAATTAAGCTTCTTTCAACCATTACAGGCAGGCACTAAGCCTCTTTCAAACCAGAAGAGACAATTTCCTGAGAAAAAAGAAACGAATGTGAAGAAGACTGTTTTGTCAGCTGCCAAGACTGAGGCAAACACTCAACCTATTGCTAGAGAGCCAGCAGCAGAAAACACCACGCCATCATGGGCAAGCGATCATAATTACAATGCTGTAAAGCCTGAAAAGACTGCTGCCATATCATCTTCACTGTTGTTCAAATGTATGTATCGCATAGGGATATTCATGAATAACCACATTTTCTTTGAATACCCATCCATTCTTGGCTCTGCGAGACTAGGGAGGTTAGGGTTAGGGTTGGTTGTTTAACGTGGCACAGAGCTTTTCTCCACCTTCAAAGATTCACACGCAGAGATAAATGGAGACACTAGCAGAAGTTTCATTTGTATCGTGGGACAGTTGTATGATTAACAGCTGATTTGTGAATGCAAACTTCATGATTAAGCTTAAAATTTTTCCCATAAAGACAATACCTGTCTGTAATGTAGAAAAGGTAAGTATTGCAACATTTTTAAAGTTTTAACAAAAAGGTCGCATAGTCTGCAGCTTGAATCAGCAACTGACTGTACTACTTGGAATTGTATTTTTGTGATTTAGATTTCTCACCTGTCTCTCAGGCCTTACATTTTCATTGTTAGTGACGAAAATGAAGTCTTCGACGTGGTATCCAACAGCACTTTTACACTTCTGCAAACAGCTTTTAACTGTCAAGTATATTCAAGCTCTTCCTACTGCTTTTCTTCTTTACATGAAATGATTTAAGTGCCATTCTTTACTTTTAAGTTTGGGGGGAGGAAGTACTTTTTTTTTTTTTTACCTTTCTATTATGTTCATACTTCACACATTATCCACACACACAAGAACACATCTTGAGTGGGTATTGGGCAGAAATATTGCATATTTTTGCAGGTTTTGAATAGCATCCTTGTAACACACAAAGGTAAGTAAATACTGCTTTGTAGCCTAAACAGGTGGTCTTGCTAATGTTCTTTTACTCAAACTAAGTAGTTTTGTGATGCAGTGATGGAGCTTCAAATGAAATCTTACATTGCACATTTATGAAGCACATGACTTAGTATCTAGTATTTTCCCACTTGAAAATTAATGAATTCAGGAGTTCAGTGCTCTCAGCTTTCTTAACCACACTTCAGCCAACTTTCATATTTAGAAATAAACATAGTTATTAAACCCTTTATATATAAAAGTAACTGGTACGTTCATAAATCTTCTCAGTCTAATTTTTAAACACAGGGAGCACTGTGTACCTTATGTTGCTCCATTCTACTATGGCAGTTACTAGGTGCATTTTAATTTTGTTTACCCAAATGGAAAATTCAAAGGTTATAATTTTTCCTTACATATTTTTATACTGTTGGTTGATAAAATGCCCCGTGCCTTTTTCTACAATGAAGTCTTAAAATACAAATTTCTATAAAATTGCATTTTGAGTTTCTTGTAAAGAAACTTGCTTTTTAATCAGAAGCTAGCATTGTTTAAATGTAGCTGATAATTTGAAAAGACCAAAATGAAAGAACAAGGGCCTATTTTGCATGCAAATTCGTGTCACACCTCTATCTCAGTATAATTGCAAGTGTTGATACAAGCACAGTACTTAAAATGCTCTTACTACTGTAGTTCAATTTTCCTTGGAGACAGGAATACAGATCTTGAGGCAAGAGGTTTTTTATTTTTGAGAGGCTTGCTCTTAAACTTTACAACACAAAGTTACACAGATTGAACCAATTCCAGTAGAAAACAGGGCTCCCTTAACTAAATTGTTAAATTAGTGCGAAAAAAAATCTATGTTTATAGCAGGCTTCAGTAACAAAAACAGCCTAGTCTGTGTGATGACAAACTCTCATATCAAATGCAGTGAAGAACTTCACATTGCTGTCACTAAGGTAAGCTGTGCTAATGTGTGGGACACCGTGGCACTACTAAAATCCCAGGTAAATTGTATGTTTGGGTAAAAAGATTGTCCTGCTTTTTGACTGGACTGGTGTATTCTGTCATCATCATGAGAAGCTGCTGTTGCATCTTCCTCAAGGGTATTTGTTGTGGTTTAACCTGGCACTAAATGATACCAGTGCTCATATTTCCTAGAGCTGTTAATGAGTGGGACTCTCTGGGGAGGTCTTCCATTCAGAAGGTCAAAGTGCACTAACTGGTACAGCTGTCCTGTTTTACAGCAGTACTTAGGGAGAAACAAATGAATGCTGCCCCCTTCTGGAATAGAGGTAGCAAGGTTTTCAAAGCACTAGTTCTGGTGATTTTTAAAGAAAAGCAAACAACAAAAAAAAAACACTTTGCTTTTGTTATCCTCTCTCAATTTTCTTCATTTTTTTGTGCAGTTCATCTTCTGTGCATCTAAGAACTAATCCCAGTCTGGTGCTTGCTTATATAACTTATGATCCCACATTCAAAGGACACCTGGACTGCCTTGTTCCTATACACCTCCAACAGAACATGGAAACTCTCAGGGCAATACAGTAATGCTAGGATCTGATAATCAGAAAGTTTGGGTGTATGAAAATGTGATTTTTGTAATGCTGTGTTAAGGCAGGAAAGATGCCATTTATAACACATTTTCTCTCCTTAACCTTTATACTCAAGACCAGAGGAGTTATCGCTCAGGTGGTAGAATTAATGTTAGAGTATGTAAGTATCACTGTAGAAAGAAAAAACAAGGCCATTTCTGTGCAGACTGCTGCCTGTTCAGACAAGTTTGTACCTGCTTACGTTGTGACTCTGCAGTTGAGTATGTAGACACACTGGTATGGTTCAGCTTAAATGTTAGGAAAGGGTTTTACTTAAGTCATAAGTATGTTTGACTGCGAGGACTACACTATTTATTGTTAAATTTGCTTTTATTTTTGTGTGAGTGCTCCCTTATGACATACTGGGCCAAGTTCCATACTGTTAACATCTAAACTACTTCAGATACCTCAGTTAAGACCTGAAAGCTAAGGTGTCTTTGCTTAATGCTACATTTATTCTGCAAAACAGGCCTGTTCCATGGGGCATTAACTATCGAACAGCACTGAAGGAGTAAGAAGAGCTCCTACTTTTCTGTTAATAGCAGTTTCCTAGGATGTGGTTGCTGCATACGTGGTCTAGGCTTAACCCTTTGTAACTATAGGAGCTTTCTGAGGGATAAAATAATGATCTGAATACTTAACAATGAAGCTGCCAGAACTGCTGAGAAATTCACGTTGGAGTTGGCTGTGGAAAGATTATAGAGCAGAAGTTTCTGGTATAGCACAGCTCCAGTGCCAAACTTGCATCATGAGCGTGGTGGGGGCTGTGCTGGCACAGGGGCTGCTGGGCACTCTGAACCCTGGCTCTGGAGTGAGGCAGACCAGTATTGGCTGCTGAAGCTAACATCCCCTGGGACTCATCCTCTTAAAAGGAGCAGTGGTATCCTTGGGGAGCAATTACCATCTCCTGCCTGTGAACTCCCGGAGCTCCCCTTCTCTGCTCTACCAGGTATGTTACATCTGTCCTGTGGTTGTCAGCCACTTGAAGATTTTTGCCATGTGTCTTATGTTAGGAAGGCTGGTCTCTGCTGACAGCGTATTTTCTGTTGTGCCTTTCAAGCACCCAGCATCCTTGTGGCACTTGGATAACAGAATGCCAGCAGAATTGCCATAATGGGTGCTTGGTTTCAGTGTGAGGAGCTGTCACAGGAGGGCTGGGATGGGGGAGACACGTGGTACAACCTACAGATGCACTATGACTATCAGGGTGGTTTACCTCTTGTCACCAAAACTGAAAGTGATGCAAGTTTGATTAAAAAAACCTCACCACCCTCTATTGCTGTTTTGCGTTCTTTTACTAATATTGCTTTAGTTCTCTGAACTTAACTCGATTGACTGGAGAGCTGGTGAAAAAGATCTTCCTCTGATAGTCCCCAAATAAAAGGGTTTTAAGGAGACCATCTCCTTGCACTTTGAAGTCGAGTATTGCTGCTGATACTGGTGCTGATGGTTCGCTGTGCTGATCTCTATACTGAACTTGGACCCTGAAGATGGCCTGTCCCTCCAACGAATGATGGTGCTGATCCAGAAAAGGTTCTTGAAAACAAGGAGATCTCTTGTTTTTAACAGTGGACGGTGCCTCTCTTTCTCTCAGGAGCTGACATAGTTATGAAGTAGCTGTCTAGTCTGAATCATAATTTCATGTAAATGAAAGCAAAGCACTGCACGTCTGAGTTACAGGTTTGCATGAGGATAGCTACAGTGCTGGCTTCAGCGCAAACAAATCACCACTACAAAAAAAAGCCCCTTCTCTTGATTTCCTAAATCAGTTTTAATGGCAGATTCACTTTGTGTGCCTGAATGTGGAGGCTTGACACAGAGAATCAGTTTTATTATGAACTGCTTGTTGTAGATCAGAATGGATAAATGCTTTTGGAGGGAAAAAAAAAAAAAAAAGGCTAGTTTTTGGTGATGAGGTTTGATTTGATCTTAAAAGTGAAAACGGGCAGAGTTCACATTGTTTCAGAGGCAATCAACAGTGGAAACTAACACCCAAACCTGCTTAAGAATAGTTCAGATCTTCTGAATGACTTGAAACTAATCCTAAGCTATCTGAGAGAAATGACAAGGCCAAAAAAAAGCAGACCTGAAAAAGCCCCAAGCTTCAGGAGTGCAGCAATTGCACAGCCCTGTAATAGAAGCTGTTACAAGCTACACCTCACCTTCACAGCCTTGGGCATTGAGTGCTCAGTGCCACAAGAGGGTGCTTCAGTGGCACCTAACAGGATTGACTCTTCGACGAGTTTCTGAGGCTCAGATGTCAGGCATGCATCCCAGCAGTGTGACTGCAATGGCTGCACATGAGGAGTGCTTCTTGACTGGTAAGTAACTTCCCGTTGTAGAGTGCTTTATAATTGACATCTAAAGCACCAGCTCACCCATGTGTTTTGTTCAGTCTTTAGTTAGCTAATGCATCGGGAGATCTCACCTAAACTCATGGGTTAAAGCTCTGTAACAGCCACTGCATTGGAGTACAGAGCTGACATTCTGCTCTAAGATTGCTTCTGTCACTAGTCATACAGAAAGGGCTCAGTCATACCACAACTGCATGAGCCAAGTCTGTGCAAGACGTGGGCTGAATGAAGAGAATGAATGAAGAGAAGCTTCTAGGAAAACAGTAGTTCCAAATGAGGCTGGGGAAGTTTTTTTCCTATCTTCCACTTGAACATTTTAGAAAGGTAAACTTGCTGTTCCTGAGCTCTTAAATATCGATAAATAGGGGTGAGACATTTAATCGCGGAGCCACGTTCAGACCGGACAGCTGCAGTACATAAGTGATAGGACAAAAACTGATGGTGTTGCTGCTGCCTTCCTTTGAACAAGGAGCAGCACGACCATCTGCAAGTTCACTGTTCCATAGGCTAATGCTGGTGTACGTTGTGGTTTTTTGTTTTTAAATTCTTAAATAATTTTCACAACTGAATTTCTATCAGACATTTAAGCTGTGGTTAAGGCGAGTGCTGTGTCCGGCCCTTAGAGACAATGTGTGATTACTCGGCTCAGGGTAATCTTCACACAGGTTTTCAGAGAATACATCCTGATACAGATATTCTTGCTTTATTAACTGCAAAACTTCACTAATATTGTGAATTTGCTCTAATTTTTTTTCTGAAAAGGATGCCAAATCCTTTTGGATGTAACAGCCAATCCATTTCCAAAGGTGGATCCCAAGTAGCTGTGCACTTTTTTCTAAAATTCTTTATTTTGGTGAGCAGGGAGAATTAAGAGTATCCATGGAACCCATGCATGTTCCAGCAATCTTTGCACTGTGGGCGCATAAAGGCTCACTGATCTGCAAGGTAATGCTGCGTTGGTGAAGTCCTGCTCACTTGTCAATATATTGTGACAGTAAAAAGTTCTAAGCAAGCTGAATGACATGCACCCCTCATCCCATCTTCCCTGTGCTTTGTTGAGGGAGCTCTTACCATAGAGGGGAGGGGAAAGAACCCAAAACATTACTGTAGGCAGGGAGAAGGAAGAGCACATCTAATAAGAGACAGCGTAGATGGTAGAAGAGGCGTTAGTTCTGTGCATGAGCAACCTTGTGCCAAAGTTTTCAATTCTGTAGCAAATAACTTCCATGACTGCAAGATGCTTTTCACAACCAGAATTTCTGTAGTGTTCTGGGCTGCTAATTGTGATGCTTTGTTGTTGTGAGGTTTTGTTTTAAATCTAAGCCTTACAAACTCATTGCAAAACGCTTTTCAGTCACCCGTGGTTCATCTAAAGCATAGCTTACAACTTGAGCAAGAAATTTGGCAATCTTAGCTGTGATCCAGTTAATGGTAAAATATAGCACACTTCTCCAGATGTTTGAATACTGGAGTAACTAGATGTCTCCAGCAAAATAATGTCACAAATGAAATAATTAAAATTTGAGCTGTGAGGGGATGGTGCATGTAGGGAACCTGCTTTGGCAGGGGGGTTGGACTCGATGATCTCTGGAGGTCCCTTCCAACCCCTACAATTCTGTGATGTGATATCTTGAAATGGCTTTCTAAAGCGACTGTTGCAAAGATTGGGAGGAGAAGAAGAGAGACCTGAAATAGGCTTCAGCGTTATCTCTGCAGAAAAATTATTGAAGAGACTGGGGGAAGAACGAAGTTTCCTGTGGATAGCTTTGGTGGTGGTGGTGCAAAACACAACTTCTCCATGCAGGTGAGAGATTACAGCACAAATGCATCCTGCAAATCCGTCACCGAAAATGACCGGTGCTACGTTGTGGAAGTCATTCTTGAGTTGGATCTAACCCATGTTATGATATGAAGCATCAATGCTGAACCTTAGAAGTATGCTTGAACATCTAACTTTCAACCAGCTCATCTGTAACACAGCAGATAATATGGCAGTTCTGCACCACTTAAAGGAGTTTCGTTCTTAGCTGTGTGTTGCAATATTTGGCTTAGCTTTAACAAGAATTTCCTTAGGGGAGGTATTCTCTATCTGATGATGTCTAGTGGGAGAGATTGTAGTAATGTCTGTAGTTAAGATAACAGTAATGCTGTTTCATAAGCCTTAAGAACAAAATGAAAAAAAAAAAAAAGCAACAAACCCACCTTTCTAGCTTTGTGCTCACTGGGTCTCACTGGCAATGAGCAGACTCATTAGGTCCATCTGTACCTCAGTCTTTTTTAGCCTATGCCTCTCTTTGGTCAGAAAGAATCCTGTTGCTATCTGAATGGTTCACAGGACAGAACGGGTAATGTGGGAATTGAATGGGGGAAGATGGGGGAGTTGTTCTGTTTCAAGTATCCTTAACATCAAGCCCAGGGATTCGGAGGTGTTGGATGGAAGAGTCACCAGATGCTTCCTTCTGGCACTGATCTTTTGTCTGGTGAAACCTCATTCAGGCTGGTTAAGCTGATGTTCTGTAGTAGTCTTTATTTTAAAATTGGTTTAAGAGCATTTATTGTAGGTACGCTGGAGCTGCTGATTAAAAAAAAGGACTGAAAACATCACAGTACAAAGCACAGCAGCCCTGTGAGTGGTAGGCATTGACTGTGTCTTCAAGCTGTTCGTGACCACAAGGCGAAGTGATTTGAAACTCGTGGTCCAAACAAATACCGGGTTGTTTTTGTTCCATCAATTTGCTGAGCAACGGTGACATCTGTTCAGAAATTAAATTCCACAAATGTTGACGTTCTGCTCGCTGGAAAGAGTGCACATTACTGTACAAGTTTCCCAAACGTGCTCTGGTGATAGCACGAGTCCTGGGGCTGTGCTGCCACTGTGACAAGGCAACAGGGCAGAGAGCTGCTGGCAGAAGAGGCAGTCCTGCTCCCTCCCTGCACTCGGCTGCGGCTCCTGCCTCCTGGGCATTGACTGCAAGACCTGTCCAAAGGCAGAGGGAGTTGGTGCGGCTGGACTGTCTGCAAGTGGAACTGAAACCTCAATAGGTCAAACTTGCTTTCTCAAAGTCATTATGAGATACGGGTTTCTTTTAAGATAAGGCTCATCTGCTGACATTGCAGGTTATCAGCATATGAAGGATTTAAGTACCCCTGATTTGTTGTCAATGCACACACCATTTTAATAATCTTCAAATACAGTGAGATGTTCACAGAATCACTACCATCAAGTACTATTAGGTAGACAGTGGGTGTAAGGTAATATTTTGACTTGTGGAAACCATTAGTCTTTCACAAAGCTGAAATATTTGCACGTTCTCTTTTGGCTAAAATAGCACACGTTGTGCTGGAAACCTTTTCAGTGCACCTGTTTCTGTACTGGGAATTTCAATCTACCTTTGCACTACTGCCTTTTGTGTACATTACATGTACGTATTCTTACTCATGATGTAGTTATTTGGATCGTAAGGTTTAGAGTATGGATGTATTATTTTTTTTTATAACATATACATCATCTGATTAACACAACATCTTGGCAGTGCTGTAGTTAACTTTATCAGCGTGCTTCTTGTTAACCAATTTGAACAAATGACTCGAGAGGATAGGGTATTAAATATAACTTTAGTATTTAATGGCTTGTAATTATACTGTGCACAACTAAAGCTCTTAGCACTGAGGACTGGATTGTACTGTGGTCATTTTGTTGAAACCTGAGCTGTGCTGTCCTGCCTTCCATAGTGTGTCACAGAAAGGTGCTGGTGTCCCACTTGGCTGAAGAGATGCAAGTCTGTGCAGAAGATGCAGTAAGCTGGGAAACAGAAATTCCTGCAGACTTATGCACACATTCTGGATATTCATCTTCTCAATAATGTTAATGCTGCCTTTTTACCTCTTTTAGCTCTGGATGCCTCATTTGACCAAACCAAACCCATCAGCGATAGTTTCTAATCCCTCTTGGGGTGGCTGAAGACCTCCTGACGAATAACGTGGGGTTGGTGGGGTGTGCTTAGTGGGGGGGAGCATCAGAAAAGTCAGCGTGGGTCCTGCTGAGGCTCTCCCCAGCTCCATGGTCAGTCTGACAGTGAGTGGGACAGCCTCTAGGGAATAGCTTGAGAACAGCGATCTGCTTTAGAGTAAGATCTCCACATTCTTTGGAAGGTTTCAATATATTTTGGTAGCTGTCTCATTTTACACCTCAGATAAATTTCGCTCTGAAAAACTGAAATAATACACGCTTCCAAAACAAACAAACACACAAAAGAAAACAGGATAAATGATTCTTCCAGCTTTTTTGCATTGTGTTCCAGTTTAGACACACTTCTGCACTTTGCCTTGTAGAAGTTCAGGTGCAGCGTTTATTTTTAGTTGATCTGAACCACCAGTTTCTGTATTTGTAGTGAAACTACGATGATAAGAGCCAACGTAGCAAAGCTGTTGGAAGCATTCCTTCTGCTGGAGGAGTGTACAAGTGTTCAGGGTCATTTAGAACTGAGTTGTAGAGAAAGATCAGGAGGCTGTTTCGTCTGGGGTTTCATTCACAAAGGGAGTGCTTGCAGCATGTTTCTTAAGTAATTCAAACCTTCCCCTTTTGTGGCTGTATTTCCATTCAAAATCTATGCTGTCTGACGTTTCTTGGATCAGGCTTTACAAAGGTGCTTCTACCTTTGTCCATTCCAAAACTATTTCAGAACCCATGAGAATTGGATGCATCAGACCCTTCCTGATAATTGCTGCTCTTGTTGTAGCAGGTGTGGAAGGTGAAGAGGGATTTATTTGGTCTTTGGTGAAGTTATCTAAAGTTTTTGAATCCTTTCCAGAAAGCATCCAGCTTTTTGCATCTAGAGCTTCAGGGCCAATTCTTCCATTGACAAATCCCTACTAGTTGAAAGCATCAGATAAAAATTAGTGTGTTAATTGGTTGGTAGTTAACTGCAGGTTTGTGAGAGGGGAAAAAAGACTTGAGGGAGTAAGTTTGACTTTTCTAATTGGAAGTGTTGTATTTCAGTAGGTAGGTTCACTCAGAGCTCATCGTTGTTTGAACTGTTGTGATGCATGTGTTAGTGCTAGCCCACTGTAAACATAGTATTTTTGGTAAGCTGAGGTGGAACAAATCTTGTTTGCTGTACAAGGGGCTGTTTTTGGTTTATTTTGATATTCTGAATTGTTTCTGTTGATGCCAGAAGGTGAATGGATAAAAAACTGAAGGAACGGTTGGCTTTGTGTCCCACTGAAGTCTAACTTAAATGTGAGATATGGCTATTGATCTGTTTAGTAATGGTAGAAAGAATAATTAGTTTAAAAAGCAAGTTTTGGATATGGTGAATGACATGATGGCATTTAGATGGCCACAGCTTTTAATGTTTAATTCTGTAAATCTAGAGTTTAGCTGGAAACTGAACAGGAAGATCTAATCATAATTTAATTGTGGTAATGACCAAGTAGATGGAGAATGCAGTTAAAACTTTCAGCAACTTCTGTGTTATGTAACTTGGCTCTCTTTCCTTCCTCCTTAAAAAGTCTGTAGAAGGGATTTCTTAAACTTCAAGAATATTCAGCTTGGGGTGACATTAATTCAGCCACAAACTGGTGGAATCTAGTCAACCTCCACAGTGAAACAGTTCTACAAGTTACTATGAGAATTTTTCTGTTTGAATATAAGATATGGGTTGTTTTGACTTTGTGTGAGTGTGGAGTTTTGAAGCTTGATCATGAAATCCAGCCAGGGAATCTTTGAAGGTGGTGCCTATGTCAGATTTTTTGCATGGTGTGTAAATAAGATTTTCAGTCTGCACAGCTGAAGTGGAGCTGTTAAACTCTTCACTCTGGCAAAATATATTATTTTGCATTCAAGGCAAGTTTCTTCTCTCAGTATTTGTAACCTTGGTAGTTATTCTCTAGAAGTGTCATTTCACAGACTTCCTTATAGATTAATAAACAGTCTTTGTAAACAGCAAGCCATAAATGTAAGTATTTAGTATTGTACTGTTCTTTGTTTTGACAGCTCAAAAGGGAGATAAAAAGAAGGAAGACAAAGCAGCAGAGCACACTGTGGCATCAAAGAGAGCTGTTGCTTCAACATCTGTGGCAGAGAAACAGACATCTCTCACTAAAAATCTTCTTCCCAAGAAGGCCCCAACCTTCTCTAGCTTGTCACTAGCCAAACAGCCACTGAAGTCTTCTACTGGGAGTTTCAAAGGCGTAATTCCCAAGAAGCCGTGGCCTTCATCAGACAGCGTTCCTTCAAAGCCTTCAGCTCCTCCTCCTGCCTCATCGCTACCCAAAAAGCCAGTTGCATCGTCCAGTTTGGGTGCAGGACTCAAAAGGCCTGCTCCATCTTCTGTTCCCACTGCATCTGGAAGTAGTCAAGTGAAAGTATCGGCTGTTCCTATCCAGTCACAGCCCAACTCTCAGATTCGACAAAATATTCGGCGATCCCTAAAAGAAATTTTGTGGAAGAGGTGGGAATTCAGAGCACTTATTTTGTATAGGAAGCTATATCTGAAAATAAGCAAAATTGAAGGATTTAACTTATACTAGAAACTGGTATATATACTAGAAACTGAAAATACATTTAGCATTTCAGGTTTATTAAAAATAAAAAATCCAGATCTAAAATCAACGTGCAGATGAAAAGGCTTTTAAAGAAAAGCCACAAAGCCCCTACCCCATTTCTGCTGAGACAGTGACATCATTAAACCGCACAGAAGCATTTGAGGTGCAGTGATCTGAAGTTAAAATCTGGCAGTGGTGGTGTTTGCAGATGTAGAGGTGGTACAAAAATAGTATTGGGAATGTCACAGTGAAGAGCTAGTAACTGTAGCACTTATATGTATAAATAAAAAAAGAATGCTGAAATGTTGTCCCACAAGTGCTGTTAAAGCTGTGGTCGGCTGTCAAGGCTTGCACCACTGCGTTCTGGTGGTGTCTCTGAACTAGAAATGTTCACAGCGGGAAGTCTGAGCTTAAAACTCAAGAGCTTAGGCTTCCTGTGTAGCTCATGGCAGAAAGCTCCATTTGGTGCCAGGAGCAGTCACAGAGGCTGACCTCAGCTCATCCAGGCTGTCTTTCCTGTCTTCTGTAGACAGAGATGAGAGGCTGCCATACTTCTCAGCTTGAGGTCCTGAAATACGCTTTGATTTTGAGATGTCTTAAAAGAGACCTGAGTCCCTGCTGGGTGCAGAGGAGCTCAGTTTCGCTCCTTCCTCTGGAAGGTTATTTTTTAATGAATGCTACCTGAAGATTCGTGCCTAACATAAATGCATGGACATCTTGTTTTTAACAGAGTCAACGATAGCGATGATCTGGTCATGACAGAGAGTGAAGTGGGGAAAGTAGCACTAAATATTGAGAAGGAGATGTTTAATTTGTTTCAAGTTACAGACAACCGATACAAGAGCAAATACCGCAGCATCATGTTCAATCTCAAGGACCCAAAAAACCAGGTTTGGAATTTCCTTAAGCAGTAAATGTACTGAAATATATTAATATTTTTTTAGTATGTTAAGATCTATCCTGAAAATTGTGAGTTTCGAGATAGCAATTTATGAGTTATACAATACAAGATTATTTTAAATCCTTCCAAATCTCTTTAAAAAAATCTAGTAGGAATTGAACTTCAGTTGGATCATGTGTATTTATTCAGTCTGGGCCTTTGGAGTGGAATATTCACTGAATGGCATTCTTAATTGTAGGCTTCATTCTTCCTCCTGTGACATTCTGTAGTATGTATCAGATACTGCTTCTGTACGTGATTGTTTTAAAAGGAAGAAAACCTTTTGCAGGTGGAAATATGTACTAGAAAACACTTCAAACTTTGTGGGACTTTTCCCTCTAATTTCTGCAATAGATATAAAACAGAAGTGGCCATTCAACTTCTGAAATAACTGTTCAGTTAAGTTGACTTTTTTATGATAATCAGGAAAATTTGTACTTGATGTTTATTTCATCCTTGTTTTCTGGTTGCTGCACCTTTCCCACTTTGCTTATAATTAATTAATATTTTTAATAGGGAATTAATAAATCCAAACATGTTTTGACAGTTCAACACTGCATATCATTTTTGTTATCTTCAGCATAGCAACAGTGTGTTTTGTTTATAGGGACTTTTTCATCGTGTTCTTCATGGGGAAATCTCTCTGTCAAAACTTGTGAGAATGAAACCAGAAGAACTTCTGTCTAAAGAACTGTCTGTGTGGAAAGAGAAACCAACCAAAGCAGTAAGTGATGTACAGTTTTCCAGTATGTGCTTAGGTATGAATTAAAAGCAGGTTCACCAGCCCTTAGCCCTCCTGTTACTGTTTTTGTCATAATGAAGTAGGAATAATTCTACGTTTCAGAAGGCTGTTTCTCTTCCACTAGCCAGCTAGTAAGAAAGTACAGAATGCAATTATAAAGTAAGTGTGCAGTCTTCTTATTGAAGTGATTTTGTTTCTCTCAGGTGATGGAGTCTAGAAAAAAATCACAGGAGGTCAAGAAAGTACCTGTGAAACGGGAACATGCACCTGATCTAAATATGGAAGACTCTCCACCAGTGTCTGATTCCGATGTAAGTATCAGCTGTTGCTTTAGCATGAAGACCTCAAAGGAGGTCAGTGGTAACTAACTGGGGCCTCAAATTTTTGCTCAGAAATGTGACCTGTTTCACTGAGCTGTAAGAGTATTACCTCGTAGGTGTGCTGTGAGCATTTTCCTGTAATTACATTCCCAAAGTATTTCTTTGTGATTGAAATTGGTGATCAACCAGAATGTTTGTTTGTTTGTTTTTAGGAGCAGCAAGAGTCAGCACGAAGTGTACCAAAATCAAACAGTGCTCCTTCTTTGGATGTTTTTAGCAGTATGTTGAAGGATACAACAAGTCAGCACCGAGCCCATCTTTTTGATTTAAACTGCAAAATTTGTACAGGTATCTACATGTTGACTATGTGTGATGTTAGAAGAATTCTTAAGAGCTTTGTCTGCATGTTTATTTGTTTTTCTCTTAGAACATTTTCAGTGTTAAATAGTAACCGAAAGCATTTTAAATGAATTTATAGGTCAGATTTCAGCATTCGAAGATGAAGTGCCTGCTAAGAAGTCAAAGTCAGCGGCTTCTGTTAAAAAGGTGGAGACAAAATCAAAACCAGAAGTTCAGCCAAAGTACGAAAGTTCTGCACCAGCAGCAGCAGAGCCTGCCAAAGAGGCAGTAGCTGAAGATGCAATGGAAACTGATGTTGAACCTGCAGCAGAAGTGGTTTCCCAGTCAAATGTAGAAAGATCTTACATTCCTACGACTCAAGTCCAGAACAATGCTGACTCCTCTGTCCCTGAAGAAGCTTCAGCTCTTCCTGCTGTTTGTGCTGGTGGAGTTGTCACAACTGTAACAGTTTCTGGTAGAGACCCGAGGACGGCCTTGGGTACCTCCTCTGGTACTGCAGCAACTGCCCCACGATCTGGTCCTGCATCTGAGAAAGTTTCAGTGGGAGAATCAAAGCAGGAAACGTCAAAACCAGTTATGACTGTCCCCAAATCAATATTAACAAAACCATCGTCTTCACCAGATCCAAGATACTTAGCTGTTCATCAGTTACCCAGTATCAAGTGCGTATATTTAATAGCAAGCTAAGTTACTGAATCTTTAGCCTAGTTACCTTCAAAGTTGGTTTATCCTCCTCTTCCTCTCACTCCCCCTCTGCCAATAATCAAAAGGCTTCAAATAACTTGATTCAAAATTTTAATTGATAATCTCCTCATTTACCTTCTCTCGTTGGTAAATTTTTTCTGAGCATCAGTATAAATTGACAGCAGAGACACTACAATGTGCTTTAACAGAGAAATAAAACTTAAAAGTAATTGGTGGTAAAATCTCCATATACATTCAATATAGAAAGTAAGCATAAATGAGAGATGGTTTAAAGGCACTTCAGATTTTCACGTATTAAAATAAGTATATGAACACAGAACAGTTATGTCTCACTTTATGAATATAAATTAAAATTAACCATTTGATCAGCTTGGAAGGAAGCACATTGTATATATATTGTATATATATTTTATATATATATAAAATAGAAAAAATAAGTGTTGCTAAGGATATGCTTATGGAACTGCAGTTAAAATAGTTTTGTTCATACCCACTCCCTATATATGAGATTCTTTTTCAGATGCACATTGTTGTCTCGCTTACGTAATTCAAATTAGTTGTTATATTCTCAGGATCACAATACTCACAGTGCTAACCCTAGTTCTATAAACATCATGTCTTTCAGCATCATTTTGCTTGTCTGTAGCTACAAGTATATTTTCAATTATTCCTCACATTTCTCATTAATCCCTAGTTAATGGAAAACACTAACAAAACAATTATAAAGCATTCTGTTATTTAGGATTAGGCAAGAGAAGAAAAAGGAAAGCAGCATTGTTGCTGTGATCTGTAACTTTTCTGTTTTGGATTTGTTTTACAGCGTTGCAGAGCCACGCTTACCTCAAGACAGCGACACTTCCCTCTTCCTCTCTCGTCTCAACACCATTTGGAAAGGATTTATTAACATGCAAAGTGTGGCCAAATTTGTCACTAAAGCATATCCTGTCTCCGGGTGCTTTGATTATCTTAGTGAGGTTAGCACTGACCTGTTTGTGTGTTCAGAATATGTTGCAATTCCAGTTGCTAGGAAAGCTATGGTCGCTATATATATTATATTGGAAGTCTGACAGTGGTGAATGGGCATCTCTTTAGAAGTAGGGGAATGGTAGCTAAAGGAAAAAAATAGCCTTTAAAAAATTCCTCACAAATCTGTGAAGAAGTCTCACATCTTTTATTAAATGTGTATATGTATATGTGAGTATCTACCATGGAATCACAGCTTTATTTCAGATTCAGGTTTTGAAAAGAAGTTTTATAGCCAGTGTTTTAAAATAGGTGCCACCTTCTGCTCACAGCCAGTTGGATCACTGTTGTGATCTGTTAAAAATATTTCTTTAGCCATTTATTAAAAATCTTGTCTTTAATTTGTTAGCTTTTATAAATGACAGCTTTCCTATAAGACAAAGCTGAGAACTATAGCTGATGGGTGAATAAAAGTACTTGGCCTTCCACTGCTGTCATTGTTTGGCAATAACACCTTGAAATTTGGAAATTGGAATGTCTGAAATTAGAAATGTGTATGTGCAAGTTCATTAAAATAGAATAATGCATTATCCCCTGGGCTACTGGGATGGGGCAGTCTGCACTGTGTTAAAGCTAAAGTCTCTTGGCTTATACTACCATGTAATACTTCTTGTTTAGGATTTACCAGATACAATTCATATTGGTGGGAGGATCTCACCGAAGACAGTCTGGGATTATGTTGGCAAACTCAAATCTTCGCTTTCTAAGGTATTCACTTAAAATCCTTTGCAAAATACAGAAGAAATGTGCAGCAATGAAAAATGACAACTTTTGATAATATAAGTTAATAATCAGGAAATACTGGCACAGATCAAACTTAGAAAAATAGTGACACCACATACTACTTTGAAATTTTTGATTTATTGAAGAAAGCTTTGCCTATTAAGGTGCTGATCATCTTTCCCCTACATAGCAGTTAAGACTTCATACTACTTACTGTTTTTTAATGATTAACTGTAAACAATTACATATTCAGTATCAAAGACAGAAACTCAAATGTTAAAAACCAGGACATTATCATTAAGTGTCTGTATTTAGTTTTACTATTAAAACCACTTTAGAAGTGGTAAAACTTAAGCACAGCATGTAGATATAATTACGAAACTAAACGATTTTCCCATTTCCTTCATAATCGAGTATTCAGAACCTCAAGAGAGATAGGTTGAAGTGAGATACATAAGTAATTGGGAGCCTAATTCTGAGCCTAATTCTGTTTTAATTTTGCTGATTGAACAACAGCATTGTCTTAAAGATAGAGCATCCCTTGAAGAAATAGCAGATCAATAAGTACACAGCTTATTTTTAACCCTGGAATTTGCCGTTTACCTTTTTATTTGCTGATATGCTACAGGTTGAATTTTTCCACTTTGCTTTTGTATTACAGGAATTGTGTTTGATTCGTTTCCATCCTGCCACAGAAGAAGAAGAAGTGGCCTATATCTCTCTCTACTCCTATTTTAGCAGTCGTGGTCGTTTTGGTGTTGTAGCTAATAACAACAGACATGTCAAGGATCTCTACCTGATCCCACTGAGTTCTAAGGACCCAATACCTTCCAAACTCTTGCCCTTTGAGGGACCAGGTAAGCACAAAACATAGGGGAGATTAAACGCTAGGTAAAATCACAAAAGAAGAATCAGCAACAAGTTGTTGAATGTTTAACGTGTTATTAAAAGTATATATTTCATATAAAAACATTTTTACAGATCATACAGGGAAAAGTTGCAAAGTCAACCGTCTCAAAGTAAAATAGTTTGAAACTCACATAGCCTTTCTACCAAGTTGCATAAGTGCTATTAGGAGGATGATTTTGCTATAAAATTGAGTACGTAGAACAGCCACATTAAACAACCAAACAGTGACAGCAAACAAACAAAGAAAACAACAAACTCACCCTACTTTCGGCAACCCACAAATCCGCAAAGCCTTAGGTCCCTACAAGTGGTGCATTGTCACTTGCATCAAGCAGGACTCAGCCTTCAGAGGAGTCAAAGTGTATGAAGACAAAGGTAATATTGACAGTGGTTTCACTACACTGGCTGCTGGGCTGCTCTGCACTGTGCTTCATGCAATGCATATGCACAAGCTGTTTGAAGTGTTCCATGCTTGGCAGGGCCAACCAGATGAATCACTGACTTCTGAAAGTCAGTTTGTTGGGAGTGGGGAAATCATATTCCTTTGGTTAGGCAGTAGACAGCAGTTGGTGTAGGTGAGTTACATTCCATTCTATTTATAGTTAAAATTATCAGAAGTAATATTTGGCTTGAATTTTCTGTGTGTTTGAGGCAAATAGAAATCCACATTTGTTAGGCAAAGTGTGTTACAGCACTACCATAGATGCAAGGTTCCAAAGGTTTAGCCACCTTTAAGTAATGGAGGACCCGCTTAGTCTTCACTCTTTTTGGAAGCTTCTATAGCAGGCCTTACCTCATAGTTGTGCTCAGTTGTATTCGCACTTTAAAACCAGAGTCCACTACATGGGGGAAAAAATATCAGGTAAGCTGTTCTTGCTTTTTGTGTATGTATTCAAACCATAGCATAAAATACATGTAATCCATACTCTTTAATGACATCTGATGGAATTCACCTTTTTTTTTTTTATACTCAATAAAAATATTTTGTACAAAGTGGTCATTGTCTCCTTAAATTTAATCGTGTGCCTTCTAACAGAAGACTTGAAAGTACTTTAAAAGCATTATGCTGTAGACAGTGTAAGATGTGCTGATTAATATGGCTGGAGGGGGGAGGAGGGAGAGGACAATAAAACCCTGTCACTCCAGAAGTCCTGGTTAGTATTTATTCCTGCTGTCTCAGCCAGTTCCATCAGGCACACACAGATTATGAATTTCTCCTGTTCTTTGGTGAACTGGATTTGGAAGGTGACTGAGGACCTCTGAACTGCTGTAGTGCATAGAAGATCTCCAAAAACATTGACATGGGTGATTTAAAAAGAGAGGAAAATGGAAGAAAATTCACATTTATTTACGTCATCTCAAATATTTTATCACTGGATGTAATGTGTGTTTGGGATACTCTACATTGTGTGATAGTTTCCTGTATGTGAATTTACTTTGTTTCACATACACGCTGAAGTTACTTAGCACTTCTCACGTGTGGATGTCAAAGCAACTCGTGGAGAGAAAGAAAAAACAAAGATCAATTGTGGTTATCAATAGAAAGAGTGATGTATTGAGTGAGGGCTTTATTGGCAGTACTGCAAACCTCGCAAGGACCTCATGTTTAAAATAGACTGATTGTAACAAAAGCCCTTGTCTCAGCAAAGGAGATTCCACAGATGTTATCTCTTTTGACAGTTTAAAACTGGAAGTGGGTTTTCTTACAGAATGAAGGCCTGAAATATCTGCGTGCTATTTAGAATGCTCTTAAAATTGCAACAAATGGAAAAAAAAGCCAACAACAAACAAACTAGATAGAATATGTGGCCATTATACATATAAATGTGGCGAAACTGATCTTATGAAAAGATGTATTCAAGGGCAAGAAAAGCAAATATATGTCCAGTGCTGATACTTAGCATATAATGTTTTAATGGCTTTAGCTGCAATAAAACCAGCACATGGGCTTCAAATCAGAAAGAGTTAAATATTGTATAACTAATTTAGCACTGAAAGCTCTGCCAACTTAGCTTGCAGCACTTAAAACGCTGGCTTGTGAGAGAGAGTTACTGAGCAGTAGTTGGAGACTTCAGCCAACATTTTCAGTATTACCTAAAACTAGGCGTTCAGCCTATTTATGGGTCATGAAACCTGTTTATGGATGTGGAGATAGAGGTTTCCATCCAAAATAAGCTCTTCCTGTTTGCTCACTCTGGAATGAATGAGTGCAGATAGTGGGTTGTGCCAAACTTCTAATATTCATGTAAAATTACAGTCTCAACATTTTAAAACGTGATTTGTTCTCTGACTGAACAAAACAGATTCAGTTACAGCTGTTATTAACTTACCACTGGAATTTGTCTTGAACGTGTACTTAAATTTTACCCTATTTAGTGATTCTTAATCTCTGATTCTTAACAAGGATTCAGAAATGATTTTTTTGTTGTTGTTTATTTTAGAGTGATTCAGTAATTCAGTGTTTGAGATGCGTGTTGTGATCAGTTGTGTAAATCACAAGTCTCTCTGTAAATGAGCTATAAATTAATGACAGAAGAACAGTGAATGCCTGCTAGGAATTTTGGGAGGATTTGTCAGCTACTCTGCAGTGGTCAACACTGACCAAGTGTGGAGTCATTACTCACTTACTGGTAAATTCACTCAGTGTGAACCATACTTCACTACTGAGTCCATTCAGGCTATATGCTGTGGCTGGTCTTTTTCCCACTGAAGTTGTCTTTTGAACTGTGCCTTGGGATTATAACTTAATGTGCATGTAATACGTTGTGATCAGAACGGCTGGAGCTGATTTCAGGCAAAGGATGCAAATGAATTTGTAATTGGATGAGCCAACAATTCATATGGTGCTTTCCAGATGATCTTGGATTCGCTGAAGATAATTATTTGTTTAGTTCCTGTCCTGCCTGCTTTCACTGTTCATCTCACCATCCCTGCTCCCTTATGGTGGCAGAGCTGTGTATGTACTACATTATTAGCTAGTCTTAGTTCTGGTTCAGATAGCCAGTTCACTTTCTTCCTGTATTTGCTCTTTCATATATATTTTTCTAACTTTGAAAGAAAGTAAAAATTGGCAACACTTAAGGAACACCAAAACGTTTTTTCTGGAGGATAAAGATAGCACTGAATTTTTAAATGTACAAATAGGAAATAACATACATTGCAGATTGGGAATTATTACAGAAAGCAGCACGGCCAGCACCCTCTCAACCACAGAACTACGTCAAACTCAAACACTGAACTGCAAAATCAACTATGGATATCTAGGATGCATTCAGTCAAATTTAATTGTTCTTGTTTCTCATCGTACTTAAAATGAGAGCTATTTCTGATAGGAAGTCTCGAGTAAAATTCAGATTGTTCTCAATTTGTTTCTGACCTTTTGTAAAGATTACTTCTAGTGCCTTTGCAGATTTTGCTGCTCTCCCCATTACATGGGTAAAACAGACTCACTGTGTTGTTACCAGTTACCATCAGAAGAACACAATTACAGAGGAGAGAGAGTTCCTCAGCTGTGAAGAGATCTCATCAGACTTTCAAGTTAATTTACTTTATTCGAAAAAATTTCCAGGCCTTGTTAATTACAGTTAAGTTTTTGCAGAGTGAGGCTTAAATTGAGCAAGAATTGAGGATAAGAAATGCAAGCACTGATGATGATGGGGCAAGGCTTTGTTGACAGAAAGAAAGGCTTAATGAAATATACAGTAAGTGCTGGCAACACTAGGTTTAAAGCAGTGGTAGTTTTGCAGTGTTATTGCAGCAGACTGTACATAGTTCTTGCAGTACAAACTTTCACAGAAGAAGGAATTTTGACTTGCCTGGTCAAAATGTAACTCAGGTTCATCTGTATGCAGTGGAATCTTCTCACCTAGAAAGCTTCAGTTAAAAATAGCTAATCTCGTTTTAATGGCTTCTGAGTTTAATCATAGCAACCATAACTTGGAGAAGATGAATTCTGTTGAACACAAATAGAAATTCAGCTACATAAACAAAAGCAGCTGATACAATTAGTATCTACTTAGTGAACTTAGGAGTCCCTTTAAAGCTTTGCATTCCGTTGTGTTGCCGAAAGTGCGTACTTAACGACTCACAAATAGTATTTATCTGCATCTGTGGGATTTTTATGTATTTAGGCATATATTGCTGTTATCTAGAAGCTTTTGGTGGTGTAAACTGTTCCTTAGTGAGCAGAGGGTTTTGTTTAGTAGGACCAAAGATGCACGTAAATTAGTATCTTAGCTTTTAAAACTGTTGCAGGTTCATGAGTGGAAGGAGCAGTGTAGGTTTTAGATTCCTGGCCATTTAACCGCACTGAATATTATGTTACTTGGCCTTTTGTTTTGTGTTTTTGTATTTCTGCTTCCTAGCTGCTTGCAGATAGAATTAATGTGGACTCTAAAAGGGATTCTTTGAAGTCATAAAATCCAGAAGTTAAGAAAGCCTTTCTTCGTACAGTTTTTCTACGTTTGCCTTCAAATGTATGTTAAAGGATTCATTCCCTGCTCTTTGTTCTAGTCATGTTTGTTTTCCACAACTGCCAGTGGGAATTGTGAATGTAAGGGGAAGAAACACAATCACATGAAGCAGACGTACAGATATTTGTGTTTTTCCTCTTTCCAGGAACTTTCCGGTCATTTTCAGATAAACGTTTCCAGAGATTCAAGTCAGAAGCTTTCACAGCAGAGCAGTTCTGCTCCCAGTGCCCATAGCATCAATCTGAATCCTACACCAAGGGGTTAAAAAGCAACCTGCCAAATTGCCAAGCATGCCAAATTCATACTCAAATAAATGCTTTCTTGGAGAGAAGGCAGACATACGCAGTGTCCTTTTCTCCCACATGCTAAACTCGTATCTGCTTAAGGGCTCATGTGCTGGTTTGGTGTGTTAGTTATCAGTTTCTCTACTTCTCAATGTATGTTAAAAATGATATTTAGCTGGGGAAAAGAACAACAACAGAAAAAGGAATCAGAGTCAGTTACAAGCTTTAATATTGTTTCCAAACAGCCTGTTTGAGGATGTTGTTATGAAGTTTAATAGTGCCATGTGGTTTATCTGTAAGAAAAAAACAAAGAAAGGTTTTCTAATAGCATTAGAACTTACTTTTGTTCAGCTGTGCTTCTTAAATTCTAGCTTAGCCCTACAGAAAGGTAGATTGCTTGTCCAACATATCTGTGTATACGACATTATTATAAACTATTTTACTGGAAATGTTTGAGTAGGGAGTGGGAGTGGACAAGAATAAAAGCAGTCATACAAAAATGACAGTTTTCTTTAGTATTTGAACAGTAGCAACATCAGCAAAATTTCCTGTATTGTATTGTAGTAGCAAACTACAATATTAAAGGAGTACCAAAGAAGGGATTAAAATATTTCTTCTCACATATGAATACAAATATAAATAGTAAATAAATGTAGATACATACGTGTGCAGACTAATAGAATTGCCAATAAGTCATCGCATGAAATACAGAAGAACTTACTGTTATGACATTTGTAGCTACCACTGTATAATAGAATAAGTTTCTATTGAAAGCACTGATAAAAATGGTTTTTACATATACAATCTTTGTGTTCTCTTTCAGGTCTTGAATCGTCACGTCCAAATTTAATTCTTGGATTGGTTATCTGTCAGAAAGGGAAACGTCTTGCTACCGGCATGGAAGCAGACAAAATAGAGGAAAAGCGAAGTCGGATTCAGTTGCAGGAGGAAGCAGAACCATCGCAGTTCTTGAAGGGGCCAGTAGCTTCTTTCCAAGAAAAGAAAACCCCAAAATACGGGCTTTATTCTGGAGACTCAGCTGTGAGTACAACACCCCCTGGGTCTCCTCCGCCACCTCCACCCCCACTTCCCGTTCCAGAAAGCTCAGCAGTTACACCTTCAGTATTAAAAATACTGTCCTCGATTAAAAGTGGAACCACAGCTACTGCACCGCCTCCGATCCCAGCCGCTGCTTCTCCAAGTGTTACCGCTACGCATTCTTCGTCCTCAAAAACTGCCACACCTCTCGAGCACATCCTGCAGACGCTGTTTGGAAAAAAGAAATCTTTCGAACCTGTTGCTAAGGATTCTGAAACTGCCCAGTCTTCAAACCAGAAAGCTCAGGCAGCTGCTGAGGGAGGTGTGGCAGCTGTTCCTTTGTTAGATCCCATTGTACAGCAGTTTGGACAGATGTCGAAAGACAAAGCGATAGAGGAGGAGGAAGATGACAGACCGTATGATCCCGAGGAAGAATATGATCCAGAGAAAGCTTTCGAAATGCAGACAGGTGAAAGTGAAAAACTTTACAGTGTGGAAAAGCCAAGTAATACAGCAGTATTAGAGGATGAGGCCTATGATCCGGAAGATGAAACTATCTTGGAAGAAGCAAAAGTTGCTGTTGATGATTTACCTAACAAAATGTATACGGATGCTAAAAGCAGTGCTCCAGAAGCATCTGCTCCATACGTATCTGACTTATCTGCGTCCTCATCCTTAATGGAACAGCAAAAAATGTTGGAAGAATTAAACAAACAAATAGAAGAACAGAAAAGGCAACTAGAGGAGCAAGAAGAAGCTCTCAGACAACAAAGAGCGGCTGTTGGCGTTTCAATGGCTCATTTTTCAGTGTCTGATGCTTTAATGTCACCACCACCAAAATCTTCCCTAATAAAGACTGAATTGTTCCAACAGGGCCAGCAAGCTGTACAAAAAGTAGATTTACCTTCATCTGCAAATCAACAAGCACAAGTTTTAAACCAGGGCTCTGACCCACGGCAGACTAGAGATCCTCGACAAGCCCGAAGAATGGCAACAGAAATAAACGACAGTACTGATGCTCGAATCAAGCCACAGGCAGTACAGAATGAAACACCCGCAAGAGAAATTCTTTCAGCAAGTTTTCCAAGTGCTCTGTCAGCTTCACTTGGTAAGGAAGATAATACCTTAATGTCTGCTCCTCAGCTTAGTTATACTGCTGGTAACTGGGTTTCAAGTGAACAGGCTTGTACGGTGCCACAGAAAGAGGCACCTAGTGGCAAATTTGAAAACACCGCTCAAGTTAATTTGGAGAATGTAAGTCAAACAGTTCCTGGCGAACCCTCCACATCCAAACCCTTACGCAAAGTGCTGCTTCCAACACCTCCGACTACGTGTTTTCAGCCTAATTTCTCCACATCAAATGACAGTCAGTCTTTGCAAGATATGCACCAAGTACCATGGTCAAATGAGCCAAAGGAAGGAATAGGAAGAGATTCTTTTTCAAATGCAATGTTTACTTCTCAGGATAATGCAGGTGGTCACTATGAACCCGAGAGAGGTCTGTCTTCACTGCAGTATGAAGAACAAAGAAACCCTCAGCCTCATCAATTTGTGGAACAAACTGAGTCTACATCAATTCAGGGTGAGGGTGGCCCTCTCCCACAGCACTTTGAGGAAAACAGACTTCCATTTTCTTTGTCTGGGCAGAAAGGAGGACCTCCACAACCGCCAATACACAGTGCACCTGGAGGACCTCACGGACCTAACTTTAGAGGGCCGGCACCACAGTTCTCAGAAGAGCACGGTTCTCCAAACAGTGATGGGCAAAGAGGATCTGCCCCTGGAAGATTTGGAGGTCAGAAGGGTCCCATCCCTTCCTTATTTTCTTCACAGCATGGATCTCCGCTTTTTGGTGATAATAGGGGCCCTGCCCCATCTTACGGTGTTCCAAGAGGAATGTCGCCATCTCAGTTTGAAGATCACATGGAACCTCACATGGAACAAAGGGAATTCTCAGATTCCCAATACAATGAGATGATTAGGCCTCCAGGACCATTTGAAGGATCTGATCAAGCTCAGTTTATGGGAAACAGAGGACCTTTTCCTTTTGGAGGTCAAAGACGACCTCCACCAGCTCAGTTTAAGGGACAGAGAGGAGGCCCTCAGTTTGGAGGGCCAAGAGGTCCGGCCCCTAGTCATTTTGGGGGACCAAGAGGGCCTCACACAAATCAATTTGAAGGGCAAAGAGGTCCACCTCCGAATCACGGACCTGGCCCAAGAGGACTTTTGCCACAGCCATTTGAAGAACGGAGAGGGAGTCCCCCTCCCAGATTTGCCAACCAGAGAGGTCCAGCACCACCTCAGTACGGAGGACCAAGAGGACCCTCGCCTGCAATGTTTCCAGAGCAAAATGAACCTCCTTCTAGATTTCATTTCCAAGGTCAGTCACAGCAAAGTATGAAGTCAACCCCAAGACCACTCCTAGACCTTCCAGGCCATCTGTCAGCCCACAGAAAAGACATGTGGGAGGAGGCTGGACCGTCTGCATCTCTTTCCAATGTTTCTGGACAAGGGCATGAGTCAGAAGGACAGTGGTCAGCACCTGACTTCCGAGAAGGCAAAAATATTGAATATAGAGGCCAGACATTTGAAGGGAGGCAGAGAGACAGATACGAGGGAGGAAATAAAGACAAGGGTTTAGATCAGCCAGAGCCTCAGCAAGCTGATAATCGCCAAGGTAGACCGTTTGAGGAAAGACGAAGGGATCGTGAACATGGCAGACCTTGGGAAAGAGACCGTGGCAGAAACTGGAACAGAGACAGGGACTGGGAGAGACACAGGGACAAGGAATGGGATAAAAACAGAGACAGAAACCAAAACAAAGATAGAGAGAAAGATTCCGAGCATGCTAAGGACTGGGAAAGAAGCAGAGACCGAGACAGAGCCAGAACCAGAGACAGAGAATCCTACAGAAGACGTGACAGGGAGAGATCAAGGAGCAGAGACAGAGATCGTGACAGAGATAAAGACAGGGACCGGGATCGAAGCAGGGAAAAAGAAAGAGATCGAGAGAGAGATCGGGATCGTGAGAGAGGAAGAGATCGGAAAGATCGGAGCAAAACCAGGGACACTGGTAAAGAAGCAAAGCCAGAAACACCTAAGGAAAGCCAGAAACCAACAGAGGCAGAAGCTTCATCGTCCACTGCTCAGTCGTAGAAATATGGCTGCTACTGTATTTTCCCTAAATAAGACACTTTTACAACATAGCAAGGACCGAGTCAGTGTCTTCTGTATATACTGTATATTCTCACCTTTGCAAAAGTGCTGTTGTAAATCTAGCCTTATACAATGTACTGACAAATTAGTAATTTTTGAAGAACTGTGAATGAAAATACTCGAAGACGTAAACGGCAAGAACATACTGGACTTTCACTTGCTGCATTTTGTGCATAACGTTTTTATTATAAAAATTCACAGCGTTACCTGTTCTGAAATTTTGTTTTTTTCTACTCGCATCTTTATCTTAAAATTTCCATTTACGGTACAGAAATGGGAAAAGTCTAAGAAGAGCATATTGCTTTTTAAAATTATAAAGTTATGTTTTCCAGTAACTTGAATTGTAATTTTATAAGAGAATTTAATCAAAATCCTAGGAGCCATACCTTTACATCTCATTTGTGTGGTATTTTGATGTCCAAGTTGTTCCTACAGCACACGCTTTAAAAAAGGAGTCCAATATTGCTGTCTTTCTTTACAATGCAATGATTGTGTGTTTAGGAAAAGGCTGCAGAAGAACAGTGTTATTATTTGACAGAGGATTTGGAAATGGAATGTTATAAGCTTAAAGTGCACTATTTTCCTTTCTCTATACAGTTATTTTGTGCTTTGAAATCCATCTGTTAAGTGTACAACAAAGAAGCAATTCATACTTTTCACGAGGGTGAGGAGTTTTAAATCCCACATATTTACAAACCCGTAATTAAAGAGCATATATGAGTAGCACCTTTATAACCAGCGAAACGTTTTAAAAACACCAAGATCTATTGGCAAAAGATCAAGTCTACAAAAGAATGGGGATACCAAAGGGATGAAAAATAACTTTATTGAACTGATGAACTGATTTACGTGAGGCATTTTGGGGGTTTTGTTTTCTTTTGGCAGAAAACTGCCAGAGATTTAAGAAGTGTCACCGCTTTCCTCTACTTTTCACTCTAAAAGTGTGAAAAAAAGTGCTCCTGAAAAAAAACCCCACCAAAATGCCCCTGTTTTTGTCATTCTGCTCATTCTGGCACTGTATATAAGACTGTCCAATGAAAATGGTCTAAATGCATTAAGCTTGGAAAGATTGGTAACACCTGATGTCATGATTCAAGGGGGAAAGTCCTTACTGTGAAATACATTACACAGCTACTTTTCATGTATTCTTCAAGTACGTAATTCTGAAGTATGAAATAAGAAAACCCCGTTATTTACAATTTGACTACATAAATTAACAGTTGCTTAAGTATTTTCGTATTTTTATAAAATAGTTTTGAAAAAGGTAAAATTAGATTCCTACAAATACTTGCACCTTGAATTCTACATTACAAGTAGCATCCATGTCATGTATCTCACCATAGGTTATAAGGTTCATATTGGTGTGTCTTACAAGTCCTCACACATCACGGGTTTGCTGGTTGGAATGATTGCAAAATGAACCTGTAAACAACACGTTAACATGCAGAGAGGTGTTATTAAATACAAACATCTACTATGGTGTAAGATTTTTTCTTAATGAGATGTTTCTAATTTAAAGACATACATAAAAGTATGCAAAAAGCAAGTGTGTTTGTTTAGGTTTACTTGATAGAAATTTCTGTAAATTGTATTTTATATGGCAAAATATAGCACTGTACATTAAGACATGGGAGTTCACAGGTTTTTGTTACTGTAAGTAGAATAAACATCTACAGCTAAATTTTGTCTCTGAGGCATGCCTGTGTCCGTCATTTCCTACTGATCTCTGGTACCTTTCAGCAAGCCCAGAGGGTCACCACAAGAGGCTGATGGCCCACAGGTTTCATTTCCACCCCAAAAGATGAAATTTTGCAGGATGCCACCATTATTAATTGATATTTATATGTAGCTGTTCCAAAAGTTGCATAAAAGTTTGTTCTTAGGATTTATTCTGGTTTATTTTGAAGTTTTTTGTTATCTGAATTGGGACAAAATACCCTCAACTGAGCTCTGAGCAGTGTGAGCTGAAGGATCGACATGTCCACAAAAGGTTGCATTGTGCTCTGTGCAACTACGGCAGGGTTAGAAGGGAGAGGGGAAGGAATATAGAGCCCAGCATGTGCACAACTGCTGTCAGCATTTCTGATTTCCTTTCTAGAGGTGACAGATGCACTTTCTGGATTGGCCTTTACCATAGAAAATACCCACGTGTGCTGTTACCGTCATTGGTGCACAGCAAAGGAAGGTAGGGAAAAGGTCTGTTTTCACAGAATCACAGCAGTAGCCCAGGTTGGAACGGACCTCAAGGATCACGAATCTCCAACCCCCTGCCACACGCAGGGCCACCAACCTCCCCATTTCATAGCAGACCAGGCTGCCCAGGGCCCCAACGTCTGGCCTCAAACACCTTCATGGCCGGACGGGGCATCCACAGCCTCTGTGGCAGCTGTTCCAGCACCTCACCACTCTCATAGTAAAGCAAATTTTCTGAACCTCCTGAAGGGAGACTGTATGAAGGCTTCCGTACAGCGTGGATCTCTACATTCTATTCATGGGCTAAAATAGTACTTCTGTGCCTGTGACTCCGACTTGTTTCTGGAGCCTGTCACAACAGCATGTGTTTTTAGTACTGCAGTACAGGGCCACGAGCAGAGCCGTGACAGACACTGACACACGAACGCACGGCGCTGCCATGGAAAGAACGACTCCGTGCGGGC
Organism: Tympanuchus pallidicinctus; assembly: GCF_026119805.1. Taxonomy (NCBI): domain Eukaryota; kingdom Metazoa; phylum Chordata; class Aves; order Galliformes; family Phasianidae; genus Tympanuchus; species Tympanuchus pallidicinctus. The sequence continues at coordinate 5,539,237 of NW_026294722.1, forward strand.
GCCTCTGGGCGGGCAGCGCCGGCACCGCGCACTCATCCGCACGGCGGGGCGGTTGGCGAGGCGCAGCGCGCATGCGCGAGACGGGCGGTTGCGCGCGGCGGTTGGCGGCGGCCCGTGCCGCGCGTGCGGCGCAGGCGGGTTTGGCCGCTGCCGTCCGACCCGTGAGCGATAGGGCGGGACGGGGGGGCGGCGGAGGCGGCGCTCCGCTTCCCCTTCAGAGCGCGGGGGGTGAGGGTCCGCCGCCCTTCGGCCGTAGGCGGCTCCGCGGCTCCCCGGGTTGCTGGCGTGGGGGCTCGGCTGAGGGAGCCGAGCGGAGCGGAGCAGGTGAAGGGCGTTTCGGCGGTGCGCGGGAGGGGAGGGCCGAGCCGCCGCCTCGCGTGGTGCGCCGCGTGCCGGGCGTTGCCCCGCGGCCGTCGGACGGCGGCGGGTTCGGTGGTTGAGAGAGCGGGACGGACGCGGCTCTGTCGGGTAGGCGCGCCATGGCGGGGCCCGGCCCGCAGCCTGGAGCGGACGCGGCATTCGGCGAGCAGAGCTTCGGCTTCGCTGCCGCGGAGCTCAGCCTGGTGGAGATGGCGGACGTGGAGTACGGCCAGCTGCAGCACGCGCTGTACGCGCAAGCGGAGCCGCGGGCCGCCGAAGGCGAGGCCGAAGCCGGGCCCGACGCTGCGGTTCCCCCGGACGAGGGCTGCGCCTCCCGCGGCCCCGCCGGCCCGCCCGCTTTCCCTGGCCTGTGCCAGGCGGGAGTGACCGCCGACGGCGGCGCGCCCGGTTCGAACCCCTGCGTGGGGCACGCGGACTTCCAGGAGCGCAGGATGATGTTGCTCGGTGAGGTGAACCCCCCTGCCGGCCAAGCGGACAAAACGCCCAAGGGTGGCTCCGAGGAAGTCTCGGGGTGCGGCTTGTTGAGGGCGAAACACGGTGAGAGCTTTGCTGGGGTGAGCAAAGGGAGCGTAGTGGTTGAGCGTGTGGCGATGGCAGCCGAGCCCAGATCGAAATCTGCAGTCAGAGTTCGATTGGAGGACACGTTGAACGGCGTCCAGACAGAAAGTCCCAGATGCCAAGAACCCCAAGAATCTGGAGTGACTCTTAACAAGTGTGTTGTGCTTAATTTCAGTTTCTGTCGTTAAGCTATGTATTTTCATAGAGTTTGAACTGTTTTTCCGAAGTAAACCTACGGTGGGTCCTTTAATACACACGATGTTATCGTAAGTGGCACTTTTCTAATCTGTGGCATTCCCACGTGGCTGCAGCTGCTCTCTCCCCTCCTGTGTATCGCATCAGTGGCACAGAATGTCATCACAAAATTAATGACCTTACAACTTTATTATTGATAACAAGCTGTGATTTAAGTAAAGGTGAGAGAAGAGTTGCCTGGTTTTGCAACTTAAAGCAAGGCAGCTTCTTGATCCTAACAAAATAATGTGGGGCAGTTGGTTATTGTAATGAATGATACAACTTAGAGGCTTGGCTATGATAAACACTTTGGGTGGAAGTCTTATACACTGTGAACACTTTGGCCTTGTAACTGTATCAGTGTTCTGCTAAGCATTTCCTTGAGGCTATTGCGGCGCTGAATATGATGCCTTCTCAGCTGACAGCTAATTATTATTTTGCAACAAATGAAAGCGGTTTCTTGATGATAACTACCAAAGGATACGGAGCTGTGATTGTTTTTCTGTGCTCCTCATTTTCGCTATTCACCTCGGTGTGTTTTTGTGTGTTGCTGTGTAGCTTGGTAACATTGATTCAGCAGCCGTCAGAGCTGGTCGGCGTCCCCCTTCATCAGCATCAGAACAAGTGTGCAGCGGTGGTGAAAAACAAGAGCACACCCACCACGCCTTCTGCACAGTTCACGCATCCACTGTTTGCCATGAGTGCGTGTTCTGCTGCTGGAGCTGCTAATTCCTCACAGGCTCAGGTAGGTCGTATGTTCTCCATTAACTGTACTTTGCAAATGTCAGATGCTAATAGCGTTCATCTTCCAGGCCTACGTAGTAGAATTGTGAAGGTTTATGTTGAAGTGTGGCTTGGTTTGGATAGACGTGAGTAGTACAATTTGTAGTTTGTTAATCTTAAGCTATCAAAATTACTCAAACTGACTGTGTGGTGGTTCAGCCGTGCAGTAACGTGCGTGAGGTAGTGAGCAGTAGCCATTGGGTGTTATAGCAGAAATGCTGACTCCCATCTGGAAGCAGTGATGGAGCACCTGGTGGGAAGGCAGGGCCAGGGTGGAGCTCAGGTGCATGCAATGTACCTGAGTGACTGGAAGGGGTGGAGCCAGGATCCACTCCTTCTCAGGCCTCATTTAAGGGCTGGCAGTGGAGGTGAGTGTGTCTTGCTGGAGATCCCTGCCTAACTGAGGCCTTCCAAAGGTAGGCATCTTTACTCCTTTGTTTCTGCTGCTGCTGCACCTGGGCTTATCCTCGTTGCTGTAGCCTGGGACTCTGCTGCTCCACTGTCATTGCTGTGTTTTCTGTCACGTTACAGTGTTGCAGGTGTCTTAGGAGAATGATACAGTAAAAGAACATAGATACAGATATCTCTTATTCTGTACCAGAGCAGGAGGAGATGTTTAACAAATAAGATTTTCTATTGTTTGTTCATTTTCTAATTCATTTTGATGAGAAAGGTGGTGTTTTGTTTTTTGTAACCTCTGAAGCAAAGGAGATGGTGTGGCACTCAGGAAATGCCAGAAGCGTATTAAAGAAGTAGAACTAAATTCAGCAGACTGATAAAATGCCTTGGTTGTGGTGTGCAGAAGTAATTGAGATTGATTTTCATACAACGTGTTGACTAATGGAGCTGAAATTTAAGATCTTCATACAAAGGTAGTGAAAACTGTCTCCATTTTATGTATATAATCCTCCTAAGCGTTCCGTTTTTGGTTTTCACAGGCCTCTGGAACATCTTGTGCTATCTTGGAATCTGCCACGCATCAAGAGATTGGGATTCCCAGAACATTCTCTTTCTGTTACCATCAGGAAATGGAATCCACTAAACAGACAGTAGGTGCTATGAATAAAGCTTTGCCTGAGGAAGTTTGGATTAAAGTTGGAGGTAAGCCATCTATCTTCATTTTAGCTTTCTCTGTCCTTCAAATCCTTTTTAATGTGCATGTGTTCTACAATGAATTTGAGTGCAGTGAATCATACCAGGTGTGGTCTTTTGAGATGCACAGTGGGCAGTGTGGAAGTAGATTAAAGAAAAAAGTTGCCAGTAATTTTAGCTATATTTACAAAAGTGTTTAGCTCTTCTGGCTGGAAGAGAGAAAACCTGAGGCTGTAAAATATCTTTGAAATTCTGGGTCTAGAGTAAGTAACTGGTTTCTTTCTACATTTTTTGACCCAAAAGTTGATATAGCAGATCCAGTTATCAAATTGAAGAACATTTGAAGGACTTCTTCAAATGCTAATTAAAGGTAGGCACGATCTCTGTATGTTCTCTGAGCAAATGGAATTAGATGGATTTTGAATCGGTGCCTTTGGGTTTAGGACACGTGTTGCTCTAAGAGTCAATCTGGGTTGGCTGTAAAGCTGCCAGGATTGTTCCACGTAAAACAACAACAAATTTTCTCTGCTCAGTATTTTCCATGACCAGTAGGAGGATTATCAATAGGTTCTTTTCCTCTTTGTTTTGCAAAGAAGACACCTTATGCAAGCAAGCGGTAAACAAACGAAGTTGCAGCCGAATAAGCCCAATGGATGCAAACATAGATCGCAAACCTCTTAGTGAGATACAAAATATGCGAGATAGCCAGAGCACTGCAGCTGCACAGGGCCCCTGGCAGTCAGCACAGTCACATTCCAGTGTGCAGGTGCAGAGTGGTACGCAGGAAGGAGTTACTCAGCGGAGAGAAAGACATAACCGCATGGAGAGAGACAGAAGGTAATTTTTCTATGAGGAGCTGCAATGCAAAGTGGTTTTTTTGGAGCCTAAGATATTGCTACTCTAATGATCCCGTCGTTTCCCAGAGTAGGAGGTGAATTTGCTGTATCTTTATTTGGAAGAAGTAGCAATGCAGGTGGTGAGGGTTTGGTGTTTATTAGAAGAAAGAGTGTGTGCCTAATTGCAGGCTGCTCTGGAGAGATGAGGTAACTAACTTGTATATAACACCACTAATATACGAACTTGCAAATACAAACCAAAGATAGCTTAAAATAAAACAAAAAGCAGTCCCCAGAGGTCATGGCTTGTATCAGATGTAATTGTCTTTTATTACTTTTTCCCTTTTCTTCCATCTTGATGACCTCTTGTTTTTGTTTGTAGGCGCAGAATCCGGATTTGTTGCGATGAACTGAATCTTCTGGTTCCGTTCTGCACTTCTGAAACTGATAAAGCAACGACCTTACAGTGGACAACTGCATTTCTGAAATATATTCAGGAAAAGCACGGCGATTCTCTGAAAGAGGTTCAAATCCAATTTCATTTTTGTAATTGATCAAATAGTGAAACACTTTTAAAGCTGTCATAACGTAGCTGAAGTGTATGGAATGTTTCTTCTGGGTGCTGTTGGTGAAGGACCACTGTGTCACTGAACTGTCCTTTATAAAGCTGTTTTATTTGACCAGCTCTCCTTGCAAAATTTCGGTTCAGTGTTGTGGTATCATGGGCTGCCTTGGGTTAGAATTTTCAGATTGAGTTTACTTATTTTTGTAGTTAGCATCATACTCAGGAATGGGGCTGCCTGTAGAATTAGGGCCTTCTTCAGTCATTCCTGTTCTTCTCCTGTCTCTTTTCTCTCTTCCCCACTTATTCACAGAGATGTTTCTAGCTGGCTGCTATGAGCCAGTGGTCACAGGATGGGATTCTGAGCTGCATCTGTGCCCACACTTAAAGTGATTGAGAGTAGGGAAGGGTTGTATGTCCCATAAGCTCCCACAGCCCTCCTTGCAGCCCAAGAGCAATTCTATAAGTGTCTTAGGAGAACAGATGGAACATGGTCCCTTGGTGCTTACTGTTAAAGGTACATTAATTTTCTTCGAGACATCAGTGAAACAATAACACAACTCTCAAGTAAATACCTCCATCAAACTTGGTTGTTGTTTCTTCTTGTATTTTGATTATTTTCTAGGAATTTGAGACCGTGTTCTGTGGCAAAACAGGCAGGAGACTGAAAGCACCCAGATCGGATTCGTTTGTAACGTGTCCAGTTCAGGAGAGCTCGCAGCATGGCTATGGAGACCAAGTAGCCTTGAATTGCCTGAGCGTGGATAAATAAGGAATGACCCAACCTGCATTTATCTCTGTTTACGTGTGGGGCTTTGGCTTATTGTGATTAATTTATTTGAGAAGCTCTGGGAGAGACTTGCAAAAACTATAACTTGTAAAAACACATAAATGGAGCTTTAAAGAAAACGTTCATCATTCCAAATGAAAATGGAAATTGACTGCCAGCAATATAAATCAGTGTTCTGTTAAAGGGGCTTTGGGACTAGAGAAAACAAGAAAATGCCATGGCAGCTAGTAATTATTTTTCTCCTTTTGCTCCTTTTCTGTTTGTGGTTCTGCTTTGGATTTTTTTCCCTTCTTTTTCCTTTAAGGTGATACAGTACAGTTAAGAATTGTTGTAGATCACCCTGTCCTGTTACTTTAATAACTACGTGCAAATATATCCTTTAAGTGTAAAAAGAAATATAAGGTACTGTAATAAAATGCCCATTTTTCTCCTTAAACGTTTGAAAGTTATGTAGGTTAATTGAATAAGTGCACAGTTCCTAAATTGCACTGCTATGATGGAGTTTGTTTGCTGTACTTTAATGCATTTGACCCCAAAGATTGATACAAAGCTATTAGCATTGTTTTTAGAGTGGTGCATTACTTTAATGCATTTCACACAGCTGTCCAACAGTTTCTTGTGTTGTTTAGTCCAAAAATGGCATATAGTAAACAGCAGATGATTTAAATGTACAAACTATCTTAATATTTAAAGACTAACATGGCTCTATTGTTGATAAGCTTCAGCATTTAGGGCAGAAGTAGAATAGTGTCTGAGCTTTATTAATTTCAGTGATAACAGATGATGCCAGCAGGTTTTGAGATACAAAAAGGTCTCCCAAAGTAAATACTGTTTGAAATCACGGATACTGACAATTTTGCAGCAATTTATTTCCAAACAATCCTAGGAAAAACAGTTTTGGAATATAGGATTCATTTTCATGTGTATAGTGACATTTATAACATCACAAAGAAAGGGTTAAAAAAAAAATCTCCTTTTATTTTTACAACAGTTCATACAAGTCTTTTCTGGCTGAACTTTAGAAGAGCATCCTTCCTTACTTGGGGTTCCTTTCACGATTACTGTGCAAATAGCTTAAGTTGAGGACATGAAAATGCTGTTAACTTCCTTTGTTATCATATGGAAATACAAAAACTCTCCCCTGTAAATTAAAATATATACATTACACCTTTTGCAGAATTGGATTGCAAGAGGCTTAGTAATTATTAGGCTGGGCAAATATCTGAGGTGCAGTCTGAATACTGGCAATAGGCAGCACATACCTCAGCTATGGTCTTAGCACAGAGTGTTAAGGTGTTACAGTACTGGATGCTTAAATGCCTTATTTCCACTGCTGTAAGCAGCAGTTAGGTGCCTGAAACCTGAACAACGTGGATGTTAGTGCACAAACCTGCATGGCTGAAGTCAGTGGAGCAGCACTGAGGAATTCAATTGACAAAGGCTCAAACGTTTGTACAGAAAAGCTGCACTAGTACAGCTTGGAGATGATGGTAAAAAGGACCACTTCCTCTTGCAGGTCTCTTCAACACAGGGAGGCAAGGAAGAAGGTGAGGTGATTTAGAAGTGAAAATTCTGGAAAAGTATTGAGGGAGGAGGAAAAAAATGCTCATAAAGCATCTTTAGTTACGGTTTTCATCTGATGCTTTCTTTTTTCATACAACTGAATTACTGTGTCAAAGTCTCCACTTAAAATAACAGAAGAAACACGTGTCCATTTATCACTAGGAAGATTTGTCTGTTTTCTTACAATGCACTGTTTATTTAAATATTCAGTCACTTCTCCACTTCTTGTACTGCTTTATGACTTTTTGGAAGTCGATGCTCCAACAGCTCCCATGCAGGCTGATGTGTCACAGATGCCTGGAGTTCCCTGAGCCCCAACAGCACCAGGAGTACCAGGATCCCCTGGAAGGCCGGGTTCACCCTGAGCTCCATCCCTCCCGTTCTTACTGATTCCAGGTACACCAGGAAGTCCTAAACAAGAAGGGGGAAAACATTCCATGTCATATTTCCTGACTTTCATTTAAAAAAAAAAAAAATTGTATCTATAACTTTCAAAGTTCTTCAGTACTTTGAGTATCTGTATATCGGACTTGTTGAATACAAGATGTTGAATAAATTTACCCTGAGTCTGCAGTCTGTGTGTTGGGTGTTTTTAGGGTACCTTTGGGTTTACTGGAATTATCTGAGTGTAGTTAAAGGTGGGTGTTTAATATTACAATGCATGTTTAATATGGTTACCACATGTCTGCTTTAACACTTGCTGATCACAGCAGAACTGGATTCCACTTTGCTGCTACTTCAGACCACGAGGGACAATAATGAATTTGTGACCTGATTTTTTTTGTAGGGTCCCTGATTCGTTTGCTGGAGGGATTCTGTGTGAGCCCAGGTCCCTCCTTAGTGGGAGGCAGTGGCACTCAGCTGCTTCAACTCATTGTGTGTCCCACAGTCATCATTAAGACTCTGAATAGGGGAAGGAGAGTGACAGTACAGAAGGCCTCGCTGACCTTAAAGATAAGGAGCTTCCTTTATAATGTGTCTGATTTCAAAATTTTCCTCATAGTGAAACAGACATTTTGTTTATTGGCAGAAACAGTTTTGGTTTTGAGCAGGCTTGGGCTGCTCTTTCTTTTATTCTTTTTCTTTCACGTGCCAAAGATAATTCATAAAACTCTAATTTCCATAATAACAAGCTTTTAGAAGCACTGCAAAATGAGCTTCTGTCTCCCTGAGGGACAACTCTATCTCTAAACCTGCATTCTGGCTGAATTATGATACAGAAATGAGACCTGATCCTTTTTAGTTCAGTTAAAATTCGCCTACTGTTGATATCACTCAACCTCATAAATAAGAGAAATACCCTCAATACTTAATATATGAAAAATATTTTCTAAAGCATATAAAAAGATGCTATTTATCTATTGATGGAATTATTTTATGGAAGAATGTGAGAGACAGTGGCATATAAATAGTCTGTTTTTATGGAAGTGAATGCAGAGCCTGATTTTAGTGCCTGTAACTTATTCATTGTGAAGATGTAATCACAACTAGAAAAGCTGCTTTAATAGGTAAGCAAGATATTCTTTCAGACTTCCTAACAGATGCTTATTAATTTGCAGAAAAGAAATTCTGAATCCTCTGATCAAATAGGCAGAGCTGTCCTTAGCTTTTACTCATGACGTTATTTGCACAGGCTTACCTTGAGGTCCCTGATCACCATCAGGCCCATCAATTCCTTGTCCAGCCGGTCCTTTATCTCCCTTTTCACCAGTGTCACCTTGAATCACAAATAAACAATTTCAGCACTGAGTTGTAAAATCAAAAAGCCTCAGGTCAGTGCTAAGATCTTAAAAGATGCAAGCAAAACCCTCCTCTAGAACTCTGCCCAAAGACTGATCCGTTCTGCTGAAATCAGTACAGCTGATCACTGATTTCAATGGCCATAAGACAGAAACTACTTGGCTCAGTCTTACCTCTGGGACCAGGATCACCAAGCTCTCCTGTTGGCCCTCTGTACCCAGGGGGACCACGAGCACCAGGATGGCCAACGCTTCCTCTAGCTCCTGGAGGACCTGGTGGACCAGCAGGGCCAGGGCGCCCCGTCATCCCAGGAGCTAAAGGCTTCCTCAGATTAGCAGCTAACTGTGCAATTTGATCTGAAAAACAGAATAACAGCACCTACAGTAAAAACTACACATCTAACACCTTCACTCTTTGCCATCTGGTCAGAAACCTGCTGGCACCTTATGCCATTTTCTGTTTCCTAAACCGCTTTGAAACACGGCAAGGATCCTGGAGAACGATAATTAAAAACCAAGTGCTCCGAAACAAGCAGTGCTGAACATAACCTCTAAAGGCAAAGCAGAAACATCAGGGAAAGAAAGACACTTGCTGGGAGCTGGCACCTGTTTGGAGTCCTGCCTTGAGGCCTGGGATGTGCCATGGTGGGGAGAGGAAAGCTAGGAGCTGAGGTTCTGAATGACACAGGTGAGGGGATGTCAGAGCTTCTGCCAGCACGTTTTGCATGTTGCCCCAGAGAATCATGCAAAAAAACTAACTTTAAGAAAATAAAAGACATCCCAAACAAGAATTTTCTGAAGTGTTTCCTTCCATTAATAGCCTACTTAAGATGAAAAAGAACAAATCTCAATAGACATCCCATGTTCGAGATCTCCTCTTCAGCCAAATACATAATTGAAGTTTGCTTTCTCCCAGCAAAACTCACCGTTTATCATTTCCCCACAGAGTTCTCTTATATGCTGTTCACTGGCCTCTTTGCCCTGCAATTAACAGAGAATTCCTGCTTTATACAAATCACATCATTGATAATAATCACTGACAGCTACGTCATTACTTGAAACTCCCTTCCAGCAGCTCAGTAAGCAGCACAGCCCCTCTTCAGAAGATGACAGCTTCAATTTAGAAGCTGTGTCACAATATAAATGGCTATAAATGATTAACACCAGCATTTCAGGGCAGCTATTGAATCTGGGCCTCACCTAACGCCAGAATGTGAGCCTGGACCAAGACAGAGCCCCGAGTAGGAGCTGTATTTTTAAATGACCCGTTTCTAACTCACTTTTGTAAAGACAACAGCAACTTACAGCCCATTCCACTGGACAGATAATGTGCATGTCAATGAGATTCATTCGCCAAGGTAAACATCTGGGGGGATTGCAATTCTGAAGCCTGCAAACCACTGATCTTTTTCCACTGCAGAACTCCTGATGCAAGACTGCTAGCTTGCCTGAACAGTTACTTTCGACTGTTCAAATGCAGGATGCCACCTTCTTTTCTGAACATGCATCCAATACCTGCAATCCTTCCATTATTTGCAGTGAACAAATGTACCACAGAAGCAGGCAATACTTACAGGAGGCCCTGGTTTGCCTGTGATGCCAGGAACACCCTGCTCCCCCTGATGGCCCATGGGCCCTGGGTGTCCTGGGATCCCTGGAGCTCCAGCTGTCCCATTGGGGCCTTGAGCACCTTTTGGACCCAGTTCTCCTCTTTTTCCTGGCTATAATAAAGAAAAATAATGCAGCACTTAGATTTTAAGGAGATGCATCACTGAAAGATACAGTAAACACATTTATAGCGAAATGTTACACGGCAGAGTCCGCAGTGCCTGACACATACCTCTCCTTTTTGGCCAGGAGGACCAAAGGGACCCTGTTAGAAAGAAAATGGAAACATGAAAGAAAGATCTTATGGAAAACGTCCATTGAAAATCCTTTCTCCCACTCTGCAAGGCCCAGGAAGCAGTGTTGACATGCACATGGCAGGCATTGGGCCACTCCAGTGAAGGGGCCAGGAACGATAACAGGACGTTGCAGACCAGATCCAGCCTCACCAGACCAGATCACCAGTGCTGAACATAAGCCCAGGCAGCCTGGAGAGTTCTGGAAATTGAGAGAAGGACAGAAAAATGTCCACCTGCCCCTCAAAATGACTACAAGTGCTGATGTGCCACTGCTGTGTGAAGGCATGGCCAGTGTTGTGGCCAGAAGGCTGTGGCTGGAAAGCTTGGCTTGCAGTCCCCTTTTTGCAGCCAGTGGTGCAGTGATGGCAGCTGGAGCACTTGCACAGTTAACACACTGATTGTATTAGTTCTTAATTCATAGTTCTGTACATTGCTCTATTACTTCAAATTCAATTCTACTGAACTTGAGGACACTTACCAGTTCTCCTTTGTCACCCGGGAGACCGTCTGCTCCAGCAATGCCCTGAAAGCACATGACAGAATTAACACAGCACCTAACAATACACTCAGGTTACTGGCAAGAAGGTTCACTCTACAACCTCAGCTCCTAAGGGAGACGGGGGCACTTAGCAGTTTATTATCCACGGCCCCCAAGAGGAAGCACTGCCCAGGAGCTGCCCTGCGGAGAGGACAAAGAGATGCCCCTTGCCACAGGTGATGCTTGATGGAATGCACTGGAAGCAACACAAACCATGGTGCATTGCTGCTCTGGAACCACTCCACGTGCTGTGCAGCAAAGCTTGCTCATTGCAAGGCAATTAGAGCAGATAATGAACAATGTTATTGTGACTGTATGGCTGGAGGGAGAAAGTTAATTCAAGACAAACAGAGGACAGGTTGGCTTTTTGCTTAGCAACACAACGGAGACCACACAGACACAAACTGGGAAACAGAACAAGCAGTACCTGTTGGAACATCACTTATTTTCTGCAAGAACAAAGTCAAGCACCGACCTAATTTACATATTCAATGAAATTTATCCCCAAAAAGCTCAGCACTGAGGTAAGTCCAGCTATGAAAGTAAACAGCAGGGAGTAAAAGATGAAATAAACGAGGCTACGAGGCTGCCAAGCCCTGGGGCTACAACGAATCCTCTTCATTGATCTCAGGGACTGCCTCAGTGAAACGCTGGTGTGCAAGGAGCTCACATGCAGCACGTCTTGTGGGTGCAAAATGAACAGCAAGAACCCAGCATTTCCAATCATGGTGTTTTCATAAGTTTCTATCAGAACAGATTACATCTCTCTCATCATCACACACACACAAAAAAAAGAGATCAGAAAGTGTTTTGTCAGTGCCTGCTGCAGACTACTCACATCCCGGGGAAGGAAAAGCAGTCTGTGCACCTTTGGCACAGTTTAAATGCCTCGTCTGCAGGAAACTCATCACAGAAAGAACAATGTCACTTACCTGGTTACCTTTGGCACCAATAACACCAGTAGGACCCTGAGAATAAGTAAAAGAAGGCCATCAGTTCAAACTGTTCTTTCCTTGTGAATTCCTGGTGTGTCACACATGCACTCCCACAGCAATGAGTCAGCCTAACTGCCAGGTAGGAGGGATCAATGCTCATTCACATTTCTCAGACATAAGAAGAGAATTAAAGCATCCTGCTGTTCTTGCAGCACACTCTGCAGCCAGCAGCTCAGGCCTCAACCCATGCATTTTATACCCTAAGAGCAACAGGAGGCATTTCAAGGCTTTAGAGCATCAGTTCTCTTGGAGATTTAGAGTCAGGTGCTCCTCCACATGCAGGTTTACAGAATGACACAGCCACAGGAATAAAATACATCCTGGTGATGAGCCATTTCGCCCTTCAGATGAGGTTTCTACTGCACATACATCAACCTGGCACCTGCAATCTGATCTTTCTTTAATAACCAAACCTGCAGATGGCCCAGCAGGAGGAACCTGAGAGGTGGACAGACGCAGAATAAGGGCACGTCATTCTGCTCAAGTCAAGAACTGAACACATTTGAAAAAGAAGGGGGAGCATTTCTACTAAGGAAGAAATAATTCTTGGCAAAACAGACAACAGCACGTGGAAATGCAGAAATTGCTATAGCTGTAACTCCTGTTTCATGTGACAGAGGCCTTATATTCTTTCCTGAACATCACCACCATGATCTATGCCTCCAACTTTCCGGAGTCCTGAGGCTTCATGGAAGTTCATGGCAATGTAACACATCTTAACCACCAAAGGGGGCCCTGAGAGGAACTCTCCCTTAGAAAAAAGCTTAAATAGAAAGGACTGATTCAAAACTGTGGAATTTCCTGCAGCCATAATTCCCAGCAGCAGGAAGAAGTGACATTCGTGGCTCTGGGGACGGCCAGTTCCACACCCAGCACCATCCTCATGTGGGTGCCTCTATCCACCAAACACAGCCAACATTCCTCAATGGGAGATGCTGCATACAGGATCTCCAGGAATTTTGACCTAAATCCTGTGAAGGAATACTTGCCTATTGCTGCTTCAGACTGCAGGCACAGGCAAGGTAAGCTGCACTAACTCCTCATGTTCTCGCACACAGGGCTGTCACCAACAGCAGAGGCACCCTGGAAAGTCACTGCAGGTGCCAGCTGTGCACACAGAGGAGAGAAGCTCCTGGGTTACCCAGACCTGATACAGCACGTTCTCCTGGAGAAAACTGTTAACAAGCTGCAGGGTTTAAGAAATAATCAACAATTACATCTCAGAGCAGCCACGCTTAACTTCAGAGCCAGAAATAAAATCTTTTTTTTTTTTTTCTTAAGCAAATGCTTTTTTCCCCTGAGCAGCTCTCCAGATAACGCTGCTCTGTGCAGGGCCTCTTTCCCCTCTGGAACATGCATTTCTCACGGCAGCAAAGCCCTGGAGGCGGGCAGGGTCACAATGCTGCTCCTGTCTCACACCTCAGGCTGCACTGAGAGCCTTCTTTAAACCCACACAAGAGGGGCCTTTGTAAAATCCATCGCTGACACAGAAAGTTCACCTTAAAGCTGGAGTCAGGGCAGCTACCCAACACACGGCTGCTGCTCTCCTGCAGGCCCTGAGCAAATGCCATTCGCTTTGCCCTGCTGCCTTCTTTTAAATGAGAAGGAATTCATTTACAGAAAAAAGTTGGATTTGTTCTGAAGTGCGGGGCCCTGCGGTGCTGTTCAGAAAGAAATCACAGAGCAAACTGTAATTAAAAATAAAATATCCTGAAACCCTAATCAAGGCATCTGAATGACAGCATGAATCTCCTTTGCTGTTGGGGGTTGAGGTGTGGGGAGGAGGAGGAGTGCATGCAAAGCAGGAGACAACAGTTGTCTATTCTGGCTTAGATGGATCCCCATCCTGCCTGGAAATAGCAGGAGTTCTTGTACTGGAAGGGAAATAGGCAGGAATAGGAGCTGAGACAGAAAAGAGGCAGATGCACGAATCCTCTGTCTGCTTGGAGCCCAGCTCAGGCATGCAGCAGCAACAGGACAGGGAGGTAGGGGGGGGACCCCATGTGCCAGCCTGCAGCTGAGTCTGCATTCACTCGGTGTGATGACATCAGCTGTTCTGTGTCAGGGACCTGCTAAGCTCTGATTTCACATCTCCCAAACAGGAAGGAGTTACAAACATCATCTCCTCCTTACCCTGTCGCCAGACTCTCCACGAATTCCAGTTGGACCAGGAAGGCCAGGTTCCCCACTGGCACCTTTAGGACCCTGTTAGGAAAACAGCAATAAAAGAGAGCTACAACCTAGAGGAACAAGAAACTCTGCATGACATCCCCAGAGCTCCTCACGTTTGAAAGCATTGCCTTGGATTTCCTCTCTCCTTTGCTCCCCAGGGACCATTTGCTTGCTGTTGGCATTGCTTTTACTGAGTGCTCAGCCAGTACAGCCTGCTCTCATTTCTGGTCAAGCACATTGATAAGGCACTCCAGCTTCTTCTTAATAAAACTACAGCCAGGATCTGGCAGCACACAGCGCCTCAGCCAGTTCTCTGGGGATAGAGAGTGATTGTAAACCAAGAAGGGGAGGAGAGGAAGGAAGAAGAGAGTCCTCCATACTACAAAAGGGAAAAGGAGCTCGCTGTTGACACCAGGTGTCCAGGTGAGGGAGGAAGCAAGGGGTCAAGCTCAAAGCCTTCTGATATAAATGCTAAACATCAGTTCCAGTAGGCAGCTTGTCCACCCTGACATTCTTTCTATTGTAGTGTGTTAATGACAGTGTTAATCCAATCCTGGCAAGTGGAAAGACATTGCTTCCCCTCATTTGCTGCCATCACACAATGGTGAGCACAATGCAGAACACAGCAGCCGACCAGAACATGATGTGTGTGAAGTGACTCTTGTCTGCACACTGACCTGGAAGCCTCGGACACCAGGGGCTCCAATGGGGCCTGGGAGACCAACGGGGCCCTGAAAAAGTAAGGAGATGATTCAGGCTCAGGTAACTCACCTGTGTCATTAAATGACTCCATCTAACAGAGAAAAGATGCAGTTTCATGCTGCAGAACACTTTCCCCAGAGGCAGTGTTGCTGAACAGCCATCACAGTGGTGCTTGTTTGTGTTTTTGCTGACACTTGTTAATATACTGTTACCATTAATAAAAATGCTTATTTGCATAAATTTGTGGTTACTCATGAATGGTAGAGATTGGTGACAGCAAAAGTTCAAAATGAGATTAATGGATAAAAAGGAAACAAAAAAGTCCATAAGAACCACTGGAAGGTCAAGTTCAACTACAATGGTAGCACCAGGTGGGGAATAAGACAGTAAATGGTTTCTCATGCACCACTGAGACCTCAGCTCTTCAGCCCAAAGTTTCACAAAGCTGTCAGTACAGAAAGCAGAAATGAAAACTGACAGAGCAGTACCTGGGTTTGTTTCACACCCACAGCAAGATAAGACTGCTGCAGTACCAGGCATGGGCAAAGAAATGTGAGAACAGATTCCCACCTGAGAAATGCTTTGGCTCTGCACCATATGTTGTGAGTGTTGGGGTCTTTTCAAGCATTGCAGTGCTGTGCCTTTCCGGCACAAGATTCCCAGCAGGGCTACCAGCTTTGTAGCACATGTTAAGCTCCTGTCACTCAGGACTGCAGTGCACAGGCTCTGCAGTGCTGCTGCTTGGATAGCTCAGGTTTTGCAGTGCATTGCTACTGGGACAGGACAACATTGCTGGTGGCAGCATGCATTGAAATAGCTTAACTGAAACTGCCTGAGGGCAATACAATTAGAGAACATGGCCATTTATTTTAGGCAGAGCCTAATTGAATGTCCTGAGGTCTCCTTTGGTACCTGGTTCACAAGCAGCACTATACTTACAGTTGCTCCTCTGGGTCCCGGCAGACCTCTATCACCAGGAATACCAACATCGCCCTGAAACAACACCAAAGTCATCCCTGGCACACTCAGGAGCAGCAAACCCACCCTTCCCAGCTCACTGAAAAGCCTCTTTACAGCGGATCCCAGGTTACTGCAATCTACTGGACCACTCTGCCTGTCTGTCTCGTTACTGAGAGCTTTCCTTGTGCAGGCAAGCAGCACATCAACTCCAGCTTCACAATTTGGTTTAAAGCACACTCAGCAAAGCTCACAATAAATGTAAACGATGGGGATACGTACGGGGATACCTGGCTCTCCAGAGGGACCTGCCTCTCCCATCTCTCCAGGACTGCCCTGCAGATGAAAAAGCAACACTCCATTAAGGACCAGTTTCAGAGAGCCATCTCTGTCCTATCTAGAGAAACAAGCTGGAAAACAGAGTCAGAAAATAAGGGGACAGCTTTAAGCTTTTACAGTTTCAGGACAAAGAAGAGAAATCCAAAGGACATTTAAAGAATGGGGGACCAATACACCCTGTGCTGGGACATAACTAGAGTAAATAGGTATTACTCTAATGCTCCATGGAAGCTTTTCCCCTGAGGTAGTGGGGGAAAGTCTCCAGAAGGAAAGATGAGATAATAATGCTAGGAAATGCTCAGTCCTTGTCAAGATGAACCTTGCTTTCAGGACCTTGACAAAAAGGGGCACACTTCTCTTCTGAGCTTCAGTAAATGGTTGGTGAGACTCCTATGCATCTAGTACATGTTCAGTGAGCCAGATACAACAGCTGTCTCAGCAAGAGCAGGGCCACCTCTGTTGCTTTACCTCCTCAGGAACACAGACACCCTCACTGAGGGTCAGCCCTCCCCCAGGGCACACCTGTAGGCACCAAACCTTTTTACTGTGCAGGTTAATGGCTTCCCCACCAGAGCCCATCTTTAGAGAGACTGACTCACTTACTGGTTCACCTTTAGAGCCTTTAATCCCTGCTCTTCCAGGCAGTCCCTGGAAAAGACAGAAGGGAAAGAAAAAAAGCAAAAAAAAAAAAAAGCAGTGTCAGAAGCAGTCAAGCTCTTAAGTGTATTTATTCTAGTCTGATTTGTCACACATGAAGCGTGCTTTGCTTGAAGCGATGGAGGAATTTACATTTCTGCAGTTTTCACCATGCAAATGATGCCTTCCATTTTCCTCTCCTCCACTGTAATAGCTGCTCTACACACACTACTCCTTAACAATTAGAGCAAAGAAGAGAAATACACAAATAACGCAACAGCAGCAACATTTTGCACGGTGGAAACCTCCCTCCTGGGGTGTTGAAAATATTTTGTAAGACAGGAAGAAAGAAAAGCTTTATCTCTATGTAAATGGTTGGAAGACTGGAGACATGAAACACTTTGCCAATGCATACCGATAGGGCAGGGATCAGCACACTTCTGAATCATGGTCAACTGTGTCCCAAATTTTACTTCCCTGCATAAGGGATGCTCATCACTAGGATGGAAAAGAGAAAATCCCTCTCTGATTTAGATTTTAAATTAGGCCAGATGGCCAGAAGCCAGGGCTTTACTGTACTACTATTTGGTGCTAGTCCAGATGCTTCCCATCCCGTTTTGTACATCGCTCCCTGTCTGTATGCTGGGGAAATCACACTTCCTCTTGCATTAAGTGGGTCCCTTTGTGAGACAGTGCACAACATGAAGCTCCCCTCTCCCAGCTACGCTGCCTTAATGCCTCAGAGGCGAGCAGCCAATGCTGCCATACTCACAGGAAGTCCGTTTGGCCCCTTCTCTCCAGGAACCCCCATACGAGCTGCATCACCCTGTGGATATCGAGAGGTTAGCAGAGAGCTTCTGCTACTGGAAAATGAACTGACACAAGGAGGAGATGCATTCCCTAACAGGCATTTGCAATCTTCTCCCTCCCCACGTGTGCAGGACCAAGAGCCCTTGTGCTCATAGGAGGTGGGTACCCACTGGACACAAGGGCTGCTGGATGCTTCCCAAGTTCCCTTGCAGCTCCCAGCCTTCATAATCCAATAATTTTCCTTCCTTGGCAGCACGTGGTGCACATTGTTGCTGTGGGATCACTATTTGAAAATCAGGCAACAAGTACCTGATAGCACTTTGTCTGTAGGCAATTAAAACAAACATTTGTCTCTGTCAGCAGCTCTTAAGAGTGCATCTCTGAAGGCCTAAAGTCAGCCAGTAGGAACCACAGAGCACAAGGACACAGTTCAGATCATACATGCAAGGCCCTTACTGTGCATCTTCCTTCCTTAGGGAATTTCCTTGGGATTAATTAATGCAAGTAATTTCCCTCTTCTTCACTAGTCACATTGTCAGAAAACTAAAAGCAAAAGCTTTCCAGCAGTGTTTTTTCCTTGACAAGAATCAGAAGCTTTGCAACACCCACGGGGCAGCAACAGAAGTCTTTCCTGCACAGTGTGTAAGTAGGACTTTACAAACCTTCTCACCATCGAGTCCAGGAGCCCCGTCCCGTCCATCCTTGCCAGGTATGCCCTACAATCACATACAGTGCAGCTTAAGGTTACAAGGCAGACATCGGGGTCACAAAACACATTTACAACAAAGAACCTTTGGGCAGTGGGATCTCCAGTTATACTAGGAAACAGGGAGATTTGTCATTAAGAGAAACGTGAGAGTCTGGTCTAACCAGGATTACACTGAAGGTTATGCAGATTCACAGAACAGAGGCTTGATAACAAAGCATTTAGGATGCAAGATTTCTCCTATTATGTTTTATCTTGTCATCTGCAAGACAGAAAGACTTACATCCTCCTTAATTGACTTACAGGTTCTCCTATGAGCCCACGAGCCCCTGGGTTTCCTTTTGGCCCGGGTCTACCCTAGAAATCAACAATAAATCCTGTGTTATCCACCCTTATAAAATCCTTATATCCACCCTTATAAATCCTGTGTTATACCCTCATGAACAATCAGTAAACCACGACAATATTCAGACTCTGTGGGGATATTTCATTCAGTTTGCACCAACTCTTGTCTTGTTCATATAGTTGTGATGTTGCCTTCAGCAAGCACCAGAAATGTGAGCCAGTGCTGGCTGCAGTGCCTGAGACAATTCCTGGTTGTTTCAAGTGACGGAGATACGAGATCAGATCCCTACCATTAATTGCTATTCACAGCGCCTGCAGTACTTTAGAAGAATGCATAAGAACAATTATCCCCTTTTTGTAGTCATAATTAGATAAAACATCAGAAAACAGCACTGAGAGCAAAACCTCCTCCAAGGCAGGATGGCCAGTTACCCCCTGTACCACGCCATCTCCCTGCAACAGCTCCTCAGCCAGTAACAAACAGGCTCTCAAATTCTACTGTGTTTTAGAAACGGACAGCGGGAAAAAAAAAAGCAAACCAAGGGGACAAGCCATAATAAAGCTGTCAGACAGACTGCTCTGAATGTCACGTCCAACGCTGAAGGGGATGGAGGTTTTACTGCACTTACAGTATCGCCTTTGGGCCCTCTGAATCCTTGAGGTCCTTTGATTCCTTGGTCTCCCTAAGACAAAAGGGGAAAAGCATTAAGAATTTTCATGGCTCTCAACGACTAATGCTTCCAGAGTGTAAACGATGAAGGGTTTTTTCTGCTGTTTGCAAGCATTAGCAGAGGTGTGAGTGTACAGTGTACACACTCCCCTAGGAGCTGGGCTGCACTTTCTGTTACATTCTGTAATTCCTGACACAGGGGTGAATTGCAACAAGGACTTTGCAAGCAATCCCTCAGGGCAGAGACACTTCCCCTTCATTTACTGAAACATTTTCTTTCACCAGAAACAGCGTAGGAGAAGAACTAATGGAAAATGCTCTCAGAGGCCATAATTCTGCAGATGAAGATCTGGTCTTGCATTTGGGCACACTGAGGCGGGTATACAGGGCTCTATCCACAGGCAAGTCTACAGAATAGGCACAAGGCACGACAGAGGGAAAGACGCTGTAAGATCTGGGTCAGGTGAAATGGCACTGCTTTAACTGGAAGGAAAAAGGTGATGGGAATAATCTGCTGGAGTTGGTATTTCTCCTTCCTGTTCGTTGGCAGTGGAAAGCTCTGCTCAGAAAGGACAAACATTAGGCTTTGGCTGTGGAAGGCAGGCCACAAAGCAGCACATACAGCTCTGCCCGGAGGTCCTGGGATTCCAGGCGGCCCTCTGAAACCGATGTCACCCTGCAAAGAAAAACACATCATTCTAATGCTGCTGTTGGCAGAGGGGAAGTAACAATATCCCTACCTCATCCCACAGTCTCAGAAAACACACAGAACCCTGAAAAGCTACCTCATATCTCTTACTATTTTGTAATACAGACTTGCAAAAAGATCCCTCTCTGGACAAGCAGGTTTTTACTCCGGATCTCCCCATCATTATGTTTGCAACACACTGATATCATTCACAGCCTCAATATCTTGCTCTCGTTCCTAAATCAATGCATGATTTTAATCAGACTCAAAACCATTCAGCCTCTAAGACAATGGTCAGGGGACACTGGTGAGCTTCCAAAGCCATGATGAGATATTGACCTCATTCTCATTGAAGAGACTCCACATCCTGAAAATCTTTGCTCATCAGCAGTTCTTTGACTCTTTTTTTTTAGAAAGAGAGACCAGAAAGAGAAATATTCATGATAGATTTCTCAGTTGTTTGTTTTTCTTCCAAGATTCTTTAGTGCTGTCAGTCCTGCAAAGGCAGCAGGTTGTCCCTGTCTGAATGTTTCAATCAACACCAGGCCTGATCCTGCCAATCCCCCAGGTATGCAGATTCATTCTGCCCTTGTTTTGTTCTGTTGTTTTGTTCAGTGGGTGTGCAGGAAAGAGGCTGCAATCTGCATCTCTATGGGTTCCCCAGTGGTCTTCATTAAAGATAAATGGGCACCTGCCATCAGGACTTCACATGGCACAAATCAATGGTGGAGGGAGAGAAATCAAAGTTTTTCTTACTCTGTCACCAGCTGGACCCATTGGACCAGGGACACCTCTTAGTCCTCTTGGGCCCTAATTAAGAAAACAAATCAGTTAAAACCCAATTGCTGTTAAAACACAAAATGATGAAACAGAATGGCACGGCGATTCATCAACACAAAAGACCTTAAGAAACTCCAGGGAATGGCAGAAAACTCAGTCTCCTATAGCACAAAAATGACCCTTCCCCCTTCAGAGATGACCTCAGAGTAAGTGACACAGTGGAGATACTCCATGTGATCAAGCTTTCAGATTGCCTGCTTTCTCCAGCCCAATTGCCAGGCTGTCAAGCCATCCCAGCACTCAGCATCAGAAAGGGGCAAAGCATCCAGGGCTCTATCAGACAGAGGCTATTTGTTTGGATGTTTCATCCAAGGTGAGGTGCCAAAACCAAGACCTGAACTAAAGCTCTGTCAATTTAATATGATTTTACTTTTATTTTTCTTCCCTTCCTCTCCCCCCCAGCAATTTTCTCATATTTTTTTTTATAGAGGCAAGAACTGCCTGTATAATGTGAAATGATCAATGGCAGCATTCAGTTTCAAAGCAAAAAGGAACCAGTCTGAAGAGCAGGTGTTACCTGCAGGCCAACGCTGCCAGGGATGCCTGGAGGACCTGGAGGGCCAGGGCTGCCCTGGAAGAGAAAAATTAATTAAGAAGAGCAGAGGCCTCATGAGTCTGCCCCCCAAAGCCAGTACCTTCCCATCCTATTCCTTCCTGAGCTCTCTTCTACCCACATTTCTGCTGCAGGTTTTGCTTCTACATCACCTGCAATTTCTTCTATGTGCAAGAACACTCCATCAGCCAGGAGTTTACCTGAATGATCAATGCATGGCTTTTTCCTGAGCTGACATCCCTGCATACGAAACAATAGCATTAACTTATGGAGCTGACCTTAACAAGAAGATTATTGGGAAGATGAATCTCCTTGAAGTAGTAGCACATAGACACACATGCAGAGCAACAGAAGCAATTAGACTTCAGGCATAACTTCCCTTTGCTGTTCAGTCATTGCCTTTCATCTCCCTGTCTCCTCAATAGAACTGTTTACTGTGGTGTTTTTAAGTGCCAAAGTCCCTCCCCACCCCTTAGATTGAAGTTTACCTTCTCTCCTTCTTTGCCTATTTCACCAGGTTCTCCTTTGTGACCAGTGTGTCCCTAGAAATAAGAGCTCAAGTTACCCCAATTCCAGTACAGTCTTGTTACAGAACTCAAATTTTATCAGATAACTTCACGACCTAAATCCACACAGTGGAAAGAACAAGGGAAATAATACATATACATGTAATTGTGAAAATTCAGGTCAGTTCTGAAGCCAGCCAGTCCTGCCCTGTTCCTATCAGTCCTGCTTGGCATCACCGTGTCAAAACGGACCTTGTGTCAGGAAATACCCAGACTTGAGTTGCATGAGGAACAGGCTACAGGTGTCCAGGTGCAATTCTCAGTTACAGTCAGTCAGCAGAACTCAGCTCCATCATTTCTGAACACGGGGCTGAGATGTTTCTGATAACCATTTTCCACATTTTTAGCCTCTCTTTTTTGTTTAAGTCATCTTTAACACCTGCATCATAGGGCTTGCTGGAGTGCATCTGCTCTTCAGAATTCACACTGGAGTAGGGGGCACAGAAAGAGAAGTTTAATGACTGAGTGTGGTTTCTTGAGGGCTGCAACCTAGAATTTAGGTACCACAACCAAGTAAACAGAAAGCTGCCCGGGGTTCACAGTGACATCTGTTTTGGGAGACACCTTTGTCACTGCAGATAGCAGTTTTCTTACCTTGAAGCCTGGCATTCCTGGAGGACCAGGAGGACCCGGTGGGCACAGAGCTGGGCACTGCAAGAAACAGGAGCACTCTGGGTTAGTGAATGCACACAGTGCATCCATGGAAGTGGGTTTCATTAGTAAAGGAAAGGGCCATGTCTGGAAGCAGGTGTGGCTCTAAATCCACTAACTCACTCATACCATAACATGTTCAGTGGCATTTCCCTACGGGAAAGGGGTCCTAAAACAGGTTCTCAGGCCAATAGCAACCCACAAAATAATGATTTCTGCTTGGTCAGTTTCACTCAGAGCATGCTTGCATGAGGAATTCTGAAGGCTGACAGCTATCCAGAAATAATGGAGAACCACAGGTCCTCAGCAAAGCAGCACAGACACCTTAGAAATCATTAGGAACATTTCTATGCATGCATTGACCCCTATTGATTTCCATGAGGCACCTCACCTAACTGAAAGAAGGGCAAGCCTTAAGGCTTTTCAGAAGGGGATGAATAGCAAATTAACCCCAATACCAACAAGCTGGTGCCTGCGGGTGTTGAGGTCTGTCTGAGCCTCTGGTGGGGACTTTAGCTTGAGTGGGAATGAATAAGAGCATAGATAAAAATTTAATGGGGGTTCCAAAAGCCTTTCTCTAAGAACTGTATTGATATGAACAGTATTTTCTTCCGCAGCTTTTATTTTATTTATTTTTTCTTTTAATAAAACTTCAGGCTACATTTATGTGACAAGAATTTAGTTTTCGGGTATATTCCACAGTGTAACTTAAATTAAAATGGCAGAAATAGTATCCTTTCCTATTAACTTCCATGCAAATTGCCATAAGGTAGTCTAAACTGACTCTGAGTTTTTTGGGGCATGCCAATTAAGAAACCAGAGATGTTGTCACAACAGCAGCTGTGAAATCTGGAAATGTCACTTCCATCACTCGTGGGCTTAACACTCCCTTCATTCCCTTGAAAGAAAGGAATCAAGGCGTTCTCATAAAGAAAGAAAGTCTAAACAAAGCATATGCCCAAAGGAGCTCCATGCCATCATCTGTAGAAATAAACAGTGCAACACGCACAACCTTTTCTCTTGCAAAGCAGGATTGGAAACAGATGCATGAAAATCTGTTCCCACTTGCCAAATGCTAAAGTTGTTTTGTAGAGGAAGGATGTATGCAAAACCTGCATTTGGGAAGCAAACTGGAAAGCAAAGATCATGTGAAAAAATCAGCGCTGATCTATCTACCTCCTTGCAAGAACACTGCAGTCTTACAAACACCTCCTCAGTCAACACTTACGCTTCCTGCAGTATAGCAGCATGCCAGACCTATGTCTGCAGGTCTGAATGGCACACGTTGACCTTCCTCCAAGTATGCCAGCAAAAATATTCTCATGCTACATCAAGACAAACCTACCTGAAGGTCCCCACCGCCTTCGGGAATGATGCCTGCAAGACCCTGAAATTCATAAAAAGTGGGCTTTAAGCATATCGAGGCAAACAAATGAAGAAACATCATCTCCAGACAACGCACCTTACAAACCCAGCTTGGCCAAATTAGCACAGGGCAGATACCTCACCACATGGTGTGAAACAGCCCCTGAACCTAGAGTGTTAGTTATGAGCTGCATGTCCTCAAAATGGACATGGCAGACCCGAACTGGAGATGCACAGATTAGTCTGGGAGAGGTCCTCGAGCCTCGGGCCATGAGGGCAGCAGTTTCAGGAGAGCAGCTGTACCTGGCCCTCTTTAGGGACTGGGGGAAGGCCAATCTGACCTTCCAAAGAAACTCAGCCAAGCTAAGTCTTGCTGGTTTCAAGACCCCTCGCTGGCACAACAAGAACACACTCCAACAATCTGGGCTCCTGTGGGAATCTGCTTGTGGCAGGGGCTCCCAGACAGGCACACATTTTATCTTCAAGAGACGTGCAAGCAGCAAACAAAACAAATAATAAACAAACAGGAAATGATCCACACAATGAAGAGCAGCTAGTGAAGTCACTGCTCTCCCTGGGGCGCAGTGTTTACAGGTTGCTGAAACTCAGCCCAGAGAGGGAGTGCTCGTGGTAATTGCAGCAAATAAAACACACACGTTCTGGCAGCAAGATGAAAATTGTAGACTCCCCATGGGAAGTTTCTCACATTCATTCACAACTCTCAACTTACGGGAGGTCCGGGTGGCCCAGGAGGCCCTGGGAATCCTGGCAGACCAGAAGGCCCCTAAAAAGAGAAAAAATATCAAGAATTTATCTTCTTAACAATTTAGACAAAAACATGAAGAGAGAGAAAGGACAGCTACCAAATGGCACTGCAGATTTGTGAATGTGAGGCAAGGTATCTCAAATAAGCCTAAATGGCACCTTTCTGTCTGCAGAGGATTCTGGTGCTATGAAGAGAATAACAGATGCGTGTGCAAGTACTGGGAGTAGGATGGAAGAATATATTCTGTATCTACACCCCTGCTTCTACTGGCTCAGTACCTCTCCTGTCCAGTGGAGCCATGGGCATCCAAAAATGATGGTATGCTTCTACAGAATGGGCTCCCTCCAATTAGACTCTTTCTGCTCAACAGCTTCTTATTGAGGGTGCTGGAAGCACATGCCAAGGGGGCAGATCTCTCTTCTCGTGGCACTGACTGCTCTTTTGCTGTTAATCACTGTTGGTAAAAGATCTGTCTGCAAGCAGCTGCACACCAAAGCACTGCACTGTTGACAAGGCTGACCCTACACAAGCTGATACAAGGGATAGCATTGCCGATGTGCATTTGTAGAGCTTGCAGTGCCTCGTGCATCATGCTTCCAGAACAGAGTAAGAAAACAGAAATGAACTTCACTCTTCTGTAGATGTGGCATTTTTGACAAGTGGGAAAAACTCACAGGAGGACCCCGAAATCCATTTCCACCTGGAAGTCCACTGGGTCCTGGAGGCCCCTGTTGAACAGAATAAAAAGTCTTACACCTTGGTGACCTTGGGTAGCTGCCAAAGCCCAGGGGCAAACAGTCTGGCTGTATTCATTTGTCTAATCACCCAGAGAATTGCCAGCCCCGCACCCATCAACTGGTTTGCCAGTGCACTTCTTCTTGCTCCACCTTCCCATACAGTTTTCTATTAGCATTGCCACACATTGCCAACATCTGCCCCACGCTGACTCAGCTCTGAGGCACTCTGAGAGCCTGCTGAACAAAAGCTGCTGCTCCAGAAATGGCCACTTCCAGCAATGCCAAGGCTGCTCTGCCTTGAATCAAGAGCAGTGATCAGCTGCATTAAGGTATGGGTACACAGAAATGGTCCACAAAGCTGCCAACTTGCAGGACTCCATATCCATCTCTTATATAGTAATTCAAACCTCTTTTTTTGAAAAAGAATCTTATTACTTACTGGAGGTCCTGGTAGTCCTTTACCCTGGAAACAACATTTGAAAGAGATCACTTAAAAAATGAACATGTAACAGGAGGAGCAGAACCTCAGAAAATGCTGCTTAATTTTAATTTTCCTTTCAGTTTTCACAGCACTCTCCTGCCCCCACCTACTGCAATTCATAATCAGAACACAGCTAGAGTCTTAATGAATCCTTTTGTTGCCTCTAGTAATTTGTATTCCCTTTACATCCTTGTTACCTACGAGACATCTCTAATTAAAGCCGCATACGGCGGTGACACGGTAGTGGGACAGGGACACTTATGAAGAAAACATTCTAACTTATTCATCTGCTTTCCCTGTCTTCAAACATTTGTTTGCTTTCTGAGACCTCATCTCAGCTGGCACCCACTGGCTGTGCTGTGATGTGAGATCCAGGCGTGGTTCAGGGAAGTGGGGGTACTGAGTCAGCTGTAGCCATCCAACAAAATGAGCATCTATGCATGTTGTGCTGCCATGTCTGGGAAGGGCTTACATCTGCTGATGGCATTCGAATCTGCATAGCAAGCTCTGCAGTTGAGCTCAGCTTCATGAAGAAACAGAGATACTGATAATTGCTGGGGAAGGGTGTTAGCTTGCATTAACTGAGTGTCTTTGTAGATGCAACAGCAGCTGTATTCAGACACCCTTAGGCTTGATGCTAAAATATGCATATACAGTTACCACTTGATTTGATGGAAAAGATTTAAGGGGGCTTTGTTTACAGAGACATCAGTTCTGGTCGTTATGAACTTAGCATGACTCTTCTATTATTCTATCAATATAGACATCAAAGCTAAACATGTCTTGCCTGTAGATACTGAGAAGTTTAACATAGCAATACGTAGTTCAAAATGAGCACAGAATAGCCAGTGATGCTTGTGCAGCAAAATAGCTTGATGCATGAAAGTCTGTTTCATTTACTTATACAACACAAAAGATGTTATCTGATGGAAGGTTTGATATGTTAGTCTTCATCCCAAGTCAGGTGACTTTATAACATCTCTGAGACTAAGAACAGGCTCCATGTCTCCAGAAAAGCTCAAATACAGACACTTAAATGCTTAAAATGATATTTTCACTCATTCAGGTTTAGATCTCTTGATCTGAGATACAAGGCTTCCCCCCCTTCTCTCAGGGCAGACTCTGGCATACAGTGATCACCACCCTTACATGCAAAGATCTGGGAGTTACTTACAGCTGGTCCAGGAGGCCCAGAAGGTCCTAATGCACCCTACAGGAATAAAACAACAAAGTGCAAATTAGCAGGTCAATCAGAAACTTCCATATCAGATAGATATCAATGTCTGCTCTGCCTGACAATACTCTGCTTGGAAACTCCAGCAGTGACGGATGGAAAGAGCACACAGCTGGGGATGCTCAACCAAATTTAGAGGTACAAGGACAGAAACCTATGGGTAATGATGATCCTGTTGTTATAAATTACTTGATTGAACAATATTCTAAGATAGTAGGGAGCTAAGCTCTGAACTTGCCCCAAAAACTTCCTCCCCCATTTGTTGGCTATGAACATCTAAACATACACAAACTGTAATTCCATTCATTGAAATATTCTCATTCATAGTACTTTCATAATGTAGGTCCAGTGATGAAATTATCTGGAATCATTTACATGATTTGGATTTGTTCTAGTGTATATTATCACATCATGCATCTCCCTGCAGGCAAAGGTTTTGATGGGGCAGCTTCTGCCTTCTC
The DNA here is from genome assembly GCF_026119805.1 of Tympanuchus pallidicinctus. Classification (NCBI taxonomy): domain Eukaryota; kingdom Metazoa; phylum Chordata; class Aves; order Galliformes; family Phasianidae; genus Tympanuchus; species Tympanuchus pallidicinctus. The sequence continues at coordinate 5,566,891 of NW_026294722.1, forward strand.
ATTGGTTTCCTTGGGGAATCAATTCCCAATCTCCTTTTTGCCATTTGCATTCTTCCTCTTAAGATCACCAAATTCTAGTCAAGCTTATGTCTTAGACTCGAATCATTCCTGAAATTGCTGAAACAAAATTTGCTTAACTAAAGATGATGAGCTACTCAGCTTACTCTCAACCCCCTCTGCTGCACCGCAGAGCCTTCCTCAGCCTCTCACCAGCTGGACTGACTAAACCTGCTTTCCAAAAGTTCTCAGGATGCTCTACCAAACACATTCGGGGAATGATTTCCTGAGCTGGAAATAAGTCATATCCATCCCTAGGGCCACAGTGATACGGCAGATGGGCAGACCAGGAACCAGGAAAGCATCCCAGCACACGGCTGCTCACTGTGATCCCAAGGATGACTGCAGCCTTTCTTATAATGTTGGGCGTACCAAATGAGATTAGAAATGTTTTCACTTGTTAAATCTGAAGAGAAAGATACTGAGGACTCGAGTGCCTCATTAAGAATAGCCTTGTGAGGGGACGAGTGTAATCCAATCAAAATCAACTCTGCTGCAGATGTCAGCTCATTCATTTTTCTTGCAGGTTACTCTGGTTTTCACCCGGTCACTTTTCTCTTTAGGCTGAAGTCTTTGTACACCAGAGCCTATGGGATGAGCTGAGATCTCTCCTTGTAAAAAAAAACAGTATTTCCAGCATCTACACCCTTAAGGTAGACTCCTTAAGGGTGATTTACACCCTTAATCCTGCTCCCACACACACAGAAAAGCTGGACAGGCCCCTCCTGCTTTGCCACTGTTCTCAAAGTACCAAGTGCTGGTCTTTTCCCCCCCCTAATATCGAGGGCACGGAGTGCAGCAGTCAGTGGTGAACATTTTTGGTGCAGTCATGAATCACCGAGCCCCTGAGCAAGCTGATGTGACTCCATTAAATCTTAATGAAAAACTCTAATTTACACCTCTACTTTAATAACACTGACTCAACTCATTCTCCTGATAACAATGTTCTTTCTCTATTGAAAACAATCTTACCCTGATTTTCCATTTTAAATCCATACACTTTATGAATACACATCTATTGAGAGCAGGAAATTCTTGATTAATATGGCATTATGAGCTCATAAATAAATAATGCACAGCTAAAAACAACCACCCAGGAGCCTACTTCCATTTGCCAAACAACTTCACTCTCAGGCACTTCAGTTCAGAAATACATGTCTATTCATAACAAGGCATAGTGCTACACGTGCATTCAATCCCACAGCAGTCAATGGACATCTGCTGCTTTCAGTGATTCCCATAGGACCCAGCTGCCTTCTTAAACGTGTGCAAAAGAAAGAAAGTCAGGATAACCATGCTGCCCTTCAGGAGTGATAGGGCTTGTAGAGCTTCTTTTCTTTTTGCAGGCTTTTATTAGTCCAATTAAAATGATTTTCCAGACAGATCACTGACCTCGAAAAACTCCCATAAGTGACAACATGCCCCAAGTTTGCCCCGTGCTAACAGACTGAGTTAAGAGACAGGGGAAATTGTGTCGAATCAGAACACAAAGTTACAGTAACTCTGTGTGCTAGAACACTGTTTGTGTGCTCCTACCAAATACTTGGAGGGGAAGTTCTGGTGCCCAGGAATTATCTGCTCCATTACCCTGCTAACTCAGACTTCATAAGCTAAAGTAGGCATGGCCAAATATTACCACTGAACGTGAAACAGGGGAACAGAATCTCACGGTTTTCTGTGTGCTCCTTAACATTTCTATTTCAAAAATCAGAGCTCAGTTTCCTGAAGTCTCATCACAGTCCGAGATGCGACTCTGGGGAGACAGGTTTATCATAAGAGGAGTGCAGGATGCAAGATGTTTAGTGCAGTGCTGATGAATAGAAGCTCAGAGCTGTGGTCAGGATGCTTGGGTTCAACTTTCCCAGAGGCCAAGCTAATTTTGCCTTGCACATGGGAAAGGAAGAAGAGTGTATCAAAGACACATGGCTCTACCACTCATTGCTTTAACTAAGACAACTCAGAGTTTTGTGCTTTGTTTGAGTCTCTGGGGCAAATATATATGTATATATATATTAAAAAATATATATATATATAGATTGAGAAATACTGAACATCCTAGAGAGGTCTGCCAGCAGCACTACTTTCTTTTTTTTAACCTCTGCACGCTGCAATCTGTGTTGAGCCCATCACTGCAGCCCCAAGTTCAAGAGAACTGTGGACCAGCTCGTAGCAACCCGTAATGGCTTGTGATAGAAGAGAGGAGGATGGCCATGCTGGGTAAAATCTGTGCTGAATGGCTCACCTATGCTGTGTTCCCAGTGTCATAACAGAGGCCTACATATCTTTCTGGCCCCATTATAGATGACCTGAAGGACACCTGTAGCATCACAGACAGCCTTTTCTCCCTGTAGTGTCTTTCAGCAGAGCCATAATACATAAGAAGTAAGAAGAACCTTTTTTTTTTCTTTCTCTATCAACCAGGGAAATTTATTCCAAAGCAGCTAATAACGTCAACTGCATGGACAGCCTCAGAATTAACAAAAGGCAAAAGTTTGAACAGCTAATGTAATTATATCCATAACAGAACTGCAAAATCAGCCTGAAAATAAAGACCCAAAGAGCTTCACTTTGATAAATGCTTTAATTAAGTTTACGGATTGCTTTTTTGGATGCTCAAAATACCACAAGAGATGTTCTGCACTGGTATTTGCACTAAAACTATCCAAAGCTCATTCAAAATCATGTGAAAGAAAGATGGATCCCATGCCTTGCACCTACAGAAAAACCATTTGGGTCTTCATTTCAAAGATCTAAGCATTCTACAAGGGTTCACAGATAGATAACCCGCCATCATCAATTCCCCAGTGTCACCAATTCACAAAGGTAGGAGGAATCATCAATGTAAGCAATGACAGAGCTCCATTTCAAGGCACTGGGGATGCAATGTGGTACTCACACGGTCTCCTGGAGGCCCATTTGGGCCAGGAGGGCCATCAGTTCCCGTTAAACCCTGTGGAAATACAAGAATAAACGTAAAGACAGAGAAACACAGAAACAAGAGCTGTAGGAAACTCCTGTCACTGTCATATACCACCTGTATGTCAAACTTTCAGGAAAGCCCAACCTCTTCAGTTCCCTCTGCAGTTAAACAGAAGACCAGAAGCAAATACCCCATGCATTTTAAGTACAGATGAACACCACCAAGAGATCTTGTTGTTGGAGTTTACTGAGTTGCTGTCCCCAACTTAGCTGTAGAAGCTGCCTATGTGCTTCCTCTTAGCCTGAAGTAGAAGAAAATACGCTGGCTATGCTCTGTTATTATGGCAGTAAGTTGTTAAGTTGGGAAAACTTCACTATATACAGTCACCTGTCCAGCTCTGAACAGAAAAACCAAACAAACAAACAAAAAGGCAAGAGAGCATCAAGCTTCAAGCAAATAAGGAACACTGGATCTCCAAAATCAGGCTCAAGTGGTTTGCTTTCAAGATGCCAACAGATGTTCCTATTTCTCCAGCCCTGCCTAGCACACTTCCCAAGAGCTGCAATGTTTCATTGTAAGTGTGCTGTCCTATCAGTTCTGCATCCCAAAATCACTCTCATACTGCTTAGTTCAATCTAAAGATGCTTTCAACTCTTAAAACTTCTCCTGATTTATAAGATGTACCTTCTGTACCCACTTTACTTCTCCAGTAGATACAGAGCAAGTTGATGAGATGCAGAACAACATTCATGTATACAAAATGCTTAAACAGCTTAAGAGGAGATGGCAAAATACTCACGTCTACTCCAGGAAGGCCAGGCAGCCCAGCTTCACCAGCTGCTCCAGGCTTTCCTGGTGCACCCTTTGGTCCCTAAATCAGAAAACAGGCAATTCTTTATACCATAACAAATGAAACATGTCATGTGTTGATAAAGACTACAAGATGGAGGTTCATCTGTTGATGTGTTCATCTTACACCATATAACATAGAAGAATTACTCCCGAGAGGTGAAATTTGTCATGAACCCATATCCAAATCCTAAATGTTTCAGCGCTTTAGCTCAGTTCCCCACAACCATATTCACAGACACAGCTACCCTTAAGCTGCTCCTAATAGAAGAAAGGGACAGCATATGCAACACGAACAAAGGGACAGGACAGGTGACCCAAAGCAGAGCTACGCCACACTTTCCACCACCACGTGACAGACTGGGAGTTGAAGTAGATCTAAATTGACACCAAAAATAAACATGCATACATGGCTAGGTGCCAGTTTTTGTTACACTGGTGATGGGTGAGCTGTATTTCACGTATAGAATCATAGAATGGCCCGAATTGAAAAGGACCATTATGATCACCCTGTTTCAACCCCCATGCATGCAACCTCTAGCAACGAAACAAAAAAATTTGTTTCTCCCCAGAACCAGTGCTGAGTTATGGAAATGCTGCTGCAGATCAAGAGGAAAGGGAGCCATAAGACTGAGCTCCTGCGCATCGCTTCTTCCTAAGGGAACAAATAAGTTGGCATCAGTAAGGTAATACTTACTGGTGGGCCTGGCAAACCAGGAGGGCCCGGCTCACCCTGAGTAAAAAGAGAAAAGACATCAGTGTTAGTGATGAACTTCTCCTTTCTGTTGGCTTCTTGTGGCAGCAGTATGCACAACAGCCACGGTGCTCACAGCTCCCTCCATGCCCACTCCAAGATTTGCCATGCTCAGAATGAAGAAGGTAATGCTATGGGATCCTGTTACCTCCTAATGCAAGATGAAGCTGGATAACCCTTTTCACATTGCCAGTAGCAGTCTGGGAGGCTGAGCATGAGTGTATCACTAGAGAGTGTTCTGAACCATCCCCAACATCTGCATTTCCTTCCACATATGCTTCGGAACTGTTTGCACTTTGACTTCGCAGCAAGCGAGGCACAGAGGAAACTGGATGGTGACTACGATTTTCAAATATCTTCCATGACAAAACAGAGATGCTATGAGATCCAAGTATCCAGGACCCACTATGAAATGGTGGTGCTACCAGAAGTTTGGGACTAACAACAAGGGAAGAAAAGTCTCCTGCAACTTTCTTCATATGACTAAACCTGGACAGGAAAAGCAAATGAACAAAACGCCCAACTGATTTTAACCTAATCCCACTGCACAACCTGGATGAAATCCCAGTTTGATTAAAAAAAAATAAAGTATTTACTTTAAAAAGTGCTCTTTTTTTCTTTTTCTGATCCTAATGGAAACTGAGTTATTGCCTGGAAGATAATATTTAAAAAGCCTCTGAATTGCTCCTTCAGCTCAGCCAGCCATAATGCCATTCAGGAGCTCACACAGATCCCAGACGAGAATATCCCAGCAGATATTTGTGTTTTATTGTCAGTCTCTGTAAAAAAACAATTGCCTGCAAAAGACAGGAGCCTGCTGAAACTGGACAGTCTCAGCTCAGTTCCTTGCTTTGTCTAGAGGCAAATCGTTTTGCTCCTCCATGTCCCAGCTTAGGTCCCTGAATGAGGACTTCTACTCCCGGCTTCAGGGTAAGTACTTTAATAGTGTGAGCAGCTCATTTTTTGTGGGTGAGGAGGGGACACGGGGCACGTTGATATCCTGGAAGAGAAAAATCTGCATGGAAAAAGACTGCTTGCTAACCGAGCAAGGTTAGAAATAACCCATTCTTGCCATTGGTCTGATAATTAGGGGTTATTAGGCAGTAAACAAAGGTGTGCAATTTATAGCACAGTTCTGCATTTACTGTGTCGGCAGCTGTGAAGGCCCTGGGCTGCCCCATAGACTGGCTTTGATTTGCTCAGCCATGGATTTACACACTGTGCTGGTGGCTGATCAATGCTCAGACCAGAGGGACATTGCACAGAGGTAGCATTGTGCTCTGGCTTGATGAAGAAACCCTTTTGCTGTTCATTACCCACAGACTTTCCATAAATAGTTATCGTGATCATAGGTGGGGAAGGTCCCTTGCCAAAGGAATGAAAGGAGCAGTTCTTCTGCAATGAATGGCTTGGAAAGGCAGCATCCCTCCTTCACCACACTACATTTCCAACCCTCTGCACATTTTTTTCCCCCCTCACTCCTGTGGCAACCCATACAGCAAGGTCACAGCATTAGTAAATGCTGTTTGGGACCATCTTAGACCTTGATCCTGCCATCAAGGACCCCTGAGGGACTCTGCAGGAGCTCCAGAACTTCGGTCGGATGAATCAAAAGCCTAATAAGTGTTTATGCCCTTAATGCCAGATCACTGGGAATTAGAGGCAAAGGTTGTCAGCAAAAGGAAGTGCTCCCCTGGGTGCTTCATGAGAAGGAAGTCAGTTTACTCTTTCTTAGCAAGCCTGCATTAAAGTCAAGCCATGAGATGAAAAGTGGGGGGAAAAAAAATAAAGAGCTTGATTTTTGAACAGCGACAATTGCTTATTAGCAATTTGGGGAATTACATTCCTAGAAATAATTCACAGGAACTTGGCACTAATTCTTTTGATCACAACATGCTGTTCCTATTCTTGGGAGGGAGATTTTGTTTGGTGCTGCGTATGAAATGTGAAGCATGTTAAAGGCTGTAATTATAAAGATTTCAGAGGAACTGAATGCTGCAGCTCTCAATGAAGGAAGGAACAACAGCAGCAGCTTCTAGAAATTGTACGTATGGTGTTTATTCCAAGATATTCTGACTAACTCAGTTGTATTTTGAGCACCACTCATGGCTCGGGGCCTATGGTATGGAAGCACCGAGCACTTTGACACCACTCATCAATCTCAGAGCAACTCTTCCCACACAGCATCCTTCCAAAGCCATCTGTGAAGCTGATCCAGCTGGAGTGGCCTACAGAATTCAGACAACTTGCACATATAGGGCCAGAAGAGTTCTGACTGTGCTTTAAAAAAAGTTGCACCATTTCAGAAAAACAATGAAGTGCCTTCATTCCTTACAGAATTGACAATGCTACTCAGGCTCCATCCATTGCTGCATTTTATATGGCATAACTTTTTGGAGGGTACTGCCAGAAAAACAGTAGCCCTTCAACTGGAACGCTGCATGAGCATCCTCAACACCAGCCACAAGTCTCTTCTTTTATGCAGTTCTCTAAAGGTCTGACTGCCTGATTGAACTGCAGAAGCTATCTCTGAACAGCTGGCTTCTCACATTAACGGGGCACCTGACTCAACCTGCATCTGAATGAGGGTTGTAGTTTATGCCTGTTCGAATGGCAGACTGCTCCCATGCAGACAGAACTCCACGTCTGAAGGTGGGATTGCAAGACTTGGTGCTTCAAACTCTTTACTCAGCAGTTTGATTTATTAGGACTAAGTTCTTCACAATAATTAGATGCTAGTCTTGTCACACCTGGAACTTTCTGAAGCTTTTAGCAGTGGATAAAAAGGTGTAGATTCACTCTATAAGTGTTTCCCCAGGTTCCCATTTCCAACAACCATCAGAAGCAATGCTGATGAAGCTCCTGAATAAGGTGTAAAACATGCTGTAGAAAGGGGCAGAACAGCAGGATCACAGGGATTTGTTTCCTTCCAAATACTGTTACCTACAAGTTGGTTACAACCTGAAGGACTTTGTCCCCCCTAAATTCCTCTTTACACACAACTCCTCTGCATACAAAACCAGTCCCCATTCCACAAAGTCTTCTGGCCACAGACACCATGGGCTCCCTGCAGCTGCAAGGAATGTGTTTCCTTTGCCCTCCTCCCCTTCTGCCTTTTATCACAAAGAACAGCGGGGAGATATCAGCTCTGAACTTCACGTGCTACAAAACCAGAGTGAGATTTCCAGTAAAACAGCTTCCTTTAGTTGAAAGGACACTTCAGAGGGAATAGCTGCAAATCAATGAGGTTTTCTCTTCAGACCAGCATTGCTCACACAGCCTCTACGAAAGCTCTCCACTGCAAACAAAAAAGCTCCTTGTTCACTGCTTACCAGGGAGCTAACATATATCTTTTTTTTTTTTTCCCCTTTACATTCTTATCCAAAAGCAAATGACCTGCAGGGAGTAAATAGAGTTTTTCAAGGCTGCTAAAAGGCCCAATTGCAGTAAGCACTACTCAAAAGGAGCAACAAAACAGGAAACTGGTCTTCTGTATTTGATACCATCCTGCTGAACATTTATCTGATACTCTAACCCACTGTCACCTACAGAGCAAACAGTTCTTCTCCACCAGAGTCACAGAAGCAATGTTTAATTTCTATGGAGACAGCTATTAAAGGCAATAGGACAAGATTTTTTCCCTCTCTGTGTACCCTGGGGTACACAGCATTCTACCTACACAGGACACAGGTACACCTACAGAACTGCCCCCTGAAATAAAGGTTTTTTTTTTTCTGTTTGTGCCATTGAAAGCAACTCATGTCTGAAAACCAGTGGGCCAGATTCTGACTTTGCACATGTCAGTGTAGATTGGAGATACCGCACTGATTCTGTTGAAATAAAACATACATAAGAGCAGCATCCATGTCAAGTTTCTTCAGACTCTCCATGACCGTGGATGCTCTGAAGCACCACAAACCCCTCTGAGCTACACAACATGCAGTAACACTGACCCCTATCACATTCATGCACTCAACTTTCCACATTTTGTTCCCCCCCTCCTCTCCAGACAGCAAAAGAGAAAAGCACAGCTCTGCAGGCATAGCCGTGAGTTCTTGTACACACGCTATCTTTGTCCTGAACTCTCCTGATATGGGGTACAGATCCCACAGTGAAGAAGGTCACTCAGTGCCTCCATTCTCCATTCTAACCGTTGCAGGGCAAGATCTTCTTCTCCGCATCCATCCACCTCTGCAGCATGATCCAAAGGCTCAGGAGGACCAGCAGCACTTCTCAGCTCAGCTCGCCCTGCCTCTGCTCCACCCCCTCCCTCCCTCTGCCATGTGGCACTCACATCTATGCCGTCCTTGCCAGATGGTCCAGGGGGTCCTCGGGGTCCAGGAGGGCCTTGTGGTCCTACTCTCTGAGAGGATCGGGGGGATGAAGAGGAAGAAAGATTATTTTTCCATCAGAATGAACACACAAGCTAAATAAGAAAGCAATCATTGAGTTCCACAGCTGCTTCACCTCACAGGGCCCTGCACCATTCTGGGCAAACTTGAAGGAGCTCAAAGCAAGGCTCTGTGGAAAACATTTTTAAGTGAGCACAGCCTCAGGGTCTCTAGCTCCTTTAACAGGAAGGAGAGATGGGAAGCAAATGGGCTTGGTTGTACAGGCTGTGTTCCTCACTGCCTATAGGAATGATCCTTATGGGGTAGAGGTCCATGGAAAATAAGTGATAATGTGTAGCATTAAAAATGTATTCAGTCCCAGCCTGATGGCAGCGATGGAGACAGGAGTCTGCTGAAGTCAGAATAAGAAAGGGAAAAACGTCTCCTCTCTGAGCAGGATGTCATTTGAAAATCTGGGATTTTGGATGTGTGAGGTTGGGGGAAGGAAAGAAAGGTCTGATAAATGACTTCTGTATTGAGAGGACTCCAGAGAGCAACTTGCTTTAGCATTGGCAAAACAAAGAGCCATTGTGGAAGCAGCTCTGCTCACAGCAGATGAGGGCAGCTCTGAATTTCCAAGCCAGACTGCAAAAATTCCTTACTGGCACAACAAAAAAAAACTCACTGAGGAGTTACTTCCCCAGGCAAAAATATTAACATCATGCAGGGAAGTTGAATATAGCTTCACAAGCAAAGTGAATAAGGATTCAATACATTATTTCATAAATGTGAAGTTTTAAAAATTCGGAGGGAAAGAATAAAACATTCTCTGACTCACGGAGAACCAGATCAAGAGATCCCAGTCTCACGGGCACCTCATTGCTTCACTATGAAAAAAACCTGTTTCTCTTATAACAACTCTCCCTTTCCTAGGGCTTTATCTCTTGCAGCTCTAATTGAAAAAAACAGTACTTGCACAGAAAGTGTAAAGCAGCAGCTCCTGCACACAAGAACTAAGAAGTAAAAGCCTACTGATGCAGGTATGAAAACAGCTCCTCGCTAGGCATAGAGAGCGCATGCTTTAAATCAACTCTAATGACCTGCTATTCCCACGTTTCATTCTGTAGTTATAGCATACACACACTGCAACGTGTCTTTCTCTTAGACACTCATTTCTTGAGCATAAAACCAATGTGAAAATTCTTACCTGAGCTGACGTTGCGGCTAATAGCTGACAAAGGACGAGAAGCCCAAGAGTGGGGAATACAGTCATCGTGCCCAGGCTGTGTCTCTCCTTTTTACTCCTGGGCAGCCAAACCGTTTCTCTCCCCCTGGATCTTGGCTTACAAATGAGACTTCTCGCCTCCAGATAAACCTGCAGCTCCCACTGGAGGGGCAGTGCTCAGGAGCACAGGCAAGAGGGGCTGAGCCCAGAGGAAAGAGAAGGCTTTGCAAGGAGGTGGGAGCAGGAGGGGGAGCAGCAGGCAGTCATGAAGAGAGGCTCTCATTCATGCCCTGCTGGGCAGCCCCAGCAAGCAGGGAAGAAACATAAGGAACAACTGAACTGTAGACACACACAGGAGAAAATTCTGCATCTCCAGCTGGAAATACATCGTTCCTTAGGTCTCAGCTGAGGCACTTCTCAAAGCGCATCATCACTTCAGTGCTGGACAGATGAAAAATAACAGTCATCCACTGCCTGAGGCTACTTGAAAAAATTATTATACACGTAACGAGTGCAAGAATTACAGAGAAATGCACTTACTGCTTTGCGAGATGGTTTGTTAGCTCTGCTACAACTGTTTTTTGTTTTTCCTCGAGGGAAACCCAAAGAACGCCAGGCTTATTTCTCGAGGAAGTGATGAATCCTGACCAGAGGAGAGATGACTACAGAGACACAAGCAGGAAGAAAGAAGGAAAAATTCTTGGAACTACAAGGAATTATGGAAGAATTGCCTCTGAAATATTTGCAAGGAAGGAGCAGGGCAACAGTTGCCAAACTGATCCCCAAAAGGTGATCCCAAACAGCAGCCTGTTCACAATGAAGCAGACAGCTTCAGGTTTCCCTTTTTGAATTAAAGACAACTTCATCCAAAGCAATACTTGGAAATGGAGAGAATAAACCGTAGGACTCAGGAATAAAACAGCTAATTTGGTTATCAAGAGGAGAGCAGTAGAAAACCAAGGCTTTACAAATTTAATCCCAAGACTTCTATTTGACATCCTGATGCCAGGTTTGTATGGGCAAATAGTGCATGTCTGCCCAGCTCTCCAGCAGCCCATATTTCACCACCAGCTTTTACAGAGACTTAGAGGGCTCAAACATTTACCAGCATCTACAAGGATTTTTGGAACAGTCAGGCAGGGACAGAAAAGGAGAGTGTGCCTGTGTTCACACAGCTTAAAAATAAATTGAATGCTTGTTAGACAGCTCAAACCCCATAGGAACTTCACAGCTCATACCTTCTCCTTCAAAGAGACCAACCGATGGCAAAGCAGATCCAGCTTTCCCCAGCTCCACTCAACAGCTCTGCCATGCATTTGTTGAGTAAGATGAAGGAAGGATGACATTTTCAGCTCAAAAAGGGTTTACTGAAAAAGAGTATTATCTCATGTCCCAAAGGGAGAGGCCCTACAGCTAAAGCTTCTGTACGCACACTAGAAACTGCTCAAAAGGGAAATCCTGGTTTATTCTACAGAGCATCACTGTAGCTTTCCATCGCATACACTTGGGAGGTTCCAAAGCAACTGCAGATGGCTACAGGATGGGTTGGTAGACCAGGTCCATGGTCACATCCTGCCCTCAGAGATGAAAAACGTAAGTGGAAACTGGTATGCATTAAATACATGCTTTAATTGGTGATGTTAATGCAACAGACCATCATACAGCTCTGATTGCTGAAATACATCCTGTGAACTCACTGCAAACACCTACAGCCGAAACTCTAAACTGAACACAACAGGGAAAGGTTTGTTTTGAGCACTCCAGATTAGGGCTCACTGTGAAATCCCATTAAACAGAAGACAAACTGCACATTAGCATACAGGATTTATGATCGATGCCCCAGCTGAGCACATATTCACAATGAAATGTCATTAAATAAAATACTCAAATCTATACAAAAAAACACGATTAACAATTCTTTATGAACCTTTTATGAAAGAATTTTTACTCAATATCTTCAAGTTTTTATATCTGTAGAGCTAAGTGCATTCTTATTGGCTATTTAACACCACCTTTTCATAAGAAAGAAAATATTTTAAAAACACTGAAGCCTTTTTCCAGCACATGTGTGACCATCACCATTAAATACTAAGCTTGCAGACTTCTGTTCCCACACGTGAGGATATGATGTGCTGAAGCAGGGCCTGCAGCCTGGGGAGGAAAATCACAGATCAAGTTCCTTGAAAGATGAAGCTTCTAACAAACAAAAAGCTGTAGCAGAGAGAGGCCAAACACTGCACAGGCTGCTGCATCTGCTCAATGGTGAGGTGGGCGAGCCTCTGTCTCCTACACGAAATAAACACCTCCTAAAAACACCAAAAGTAAAACAATCTGAGCAAGCAGTAGGTCGGACTTCTCTGTTCAACAGCTGGTGAAAGCGTTTTCTCTGCTTCACGAAATGGATCCTCTGCTGTAAATCTCTCTGAGCAGAAGTGCTAAATTGTTTTGTATTCCCTCAGACTCGGTTGGACCCTGCACAAGTCAGGCAGAACAGCTAGCAGAGAGGTCAGTAGCATAAAGGCAGGAGAACAGTGGGCGAGGTCTGAAAGTAAACTGTTGATGGCTGTAAATGAATGAAGCAGACAAGCATATCCCCTCCAATTAAAGCTTCAATTAACTGACCCACAACAAAGCTCCAGCAGAAACCAGACATGCTGCACTCAAGCACGACCTCACAGTCTGACAAGCTGATCATTAATGGTAGAATGATCCTGCCACAACTGGGATGCAGGTTAGAGCTGAAACATCCAGCTTCATCCAGCAGGCCAGCAGAAAAGAGCCCCTCAGGTCACTTCAAGTAGCAACAGAATCAGAGAAAACACAACGACAGAAACATTTCTTCCATTTTAGCAATCAAGGAAGGAAGGGCTTTGCATCTGCAGTGGGTAAGTTCATGTGGAAGACTACCAAGCTCCTGAACACAGTGGAAAAAGCAGGGGAAGAGGTGCTCCAGACAGCTCTATGCAAAGTCTGAAGGTTTTTCTCTTAGAAACCCGTAGACAATTTGTATTCTCAATAAATTCAACAAGGGCTACGAAACAACAACTGCAGAGGATAAAGAAAACAAGTAGCCCAATGTTTTTGCACCACGGAGAACATTATCTGTACACAAAGGTTAATACCGGTCACAGACACATTAATATTACACATTTTATCCTGGTCTTAATTCAAACTTGTTTTCTTACAGGAGGAGAGGCAACAAAACTCTTATATGATGCAAAATCTCTCATCTCTTTACATAATATTCTCATCTCTTTCAGGCAAATGCCCCAGGAAAGAGAAACTGTGAAGGTGCTGCCTTCCAAAACAACCAAGAATTTATATGGCAATAGAAAGGTCTGGCAAATTACATCATGCTATCTTACATTAAAATTCATGTATTTATTAAATACTAAATCAAATCAAGGAAACTGATTAACATTCTCCTTCTTTAAAAAGGGACATACCAGAAGCAAAGCAAAGTGCAAAAATCCCTGTTGCTCCAAGAGAATTCTGAACATCAGATAAAAAAATAGGAACACAAACACCACAGCTTGTTGAGGAAGATGACTAATTTAAAGTTTTCCCCTGTAGGGCAATCAAGTGCTGGTTCTCAGCAGTGTCACTACTGATGACCTTATCAAAGCGAGGAAGGGTGACAATGAGACAGGGGTGAGCCTGAATCAGCCCAGTCAGTGTTTATTTTCTCCATAGCGTACAGCTTGCAGAAGTTGGCTCTCAGTAGTTAGGGCAGCACACCTCTGCTTGCTCGAGTGCTCACCGTGCTGCTCTCACACTGTTGCTATGTGCTCTTCACCAGGCTCTGCCACACGCTCAGTGCTACCCGTTCTTTGTATTGCAACCTCAGTGCTGCCTTGTTCTGCACAAGAGGATGCAACGCTCTGCTCAGGACTCCCTGGAATTTGTTCGTTGCCTGTGGCTTGCACACCTTCTTTTTCACTTGCATTTGCTGTGTTTTTATGCTGTTCTACCCCACCCGCCTCACTGTTGCCTTCCAGGAGGGTGGCGTTGCAGGGGTGCTCATCACTCTTTGCTGTGACTTGATCTGCACTTGACTCCATGCCATCACTCACTGGAGAAGTCTGAGCAGTGCTGGGAAGCACGGAGGCAGCCGAGGAGTTCAGAGCCCCACCATTTGCATTGCCCTCAGCCTTCTCATTCATCTCCTCCACAGCCGCCTTTTTCTCACTGACTTTTTCATCTTCAGTCTTAGCATTTGAAACAGACGGATGTGACTGGGCACTGTGAGCAGGTGGGGCCATGTTCAGATTGATGGCCAAGTTGAACGTTTTATTTCTTTGTGTTCTCTTATCAACTTTCCTCCTCTTTATGGCTGCATCACCAGCCTCTGGCACTGTTAAGTCTTTGGGGTTTGCATTTTCTTCTTTTGGTGTTTCTTGGTCTTTTTCTGACTGTAAGAGTGGATCCAAGGGGATTTCTGCATCAATTGCACATTCTTCCAGATTACTGGAGATTTTTTCAATGTCAGAAGGGCTTTTCAGTTGTCCGCTCTTTACGGCGTCTGCCAAGTTTGCATCCAGTTTTCTCTTCTTGCTCTCCTTTCCACAGTCATTCTCTGTTGCATCTTGCAATTCAGCCTCACTGTTGCAATCCTTCTCCTGCTGAGCAAATTGAGTTTTTTTCTCATCTTCATCATCCCCACCTTTTGAAACACATTTGCTTATCTTCTCCGTCGTGTCCTCTTCATTTGCTTCAGTTTGCAAGTCGGCAGCATCACCAGCCTTCTGTTCCTCCTCTACAGTCTGGTTCTGACCCTCTTCCACTGAATCATCAATCTTTTTACCAGGAGTTTTCTGTTCATTTTCAGCCTTTTGGTGCAACTTTGACTTGTTGGAGTGGGGTCTGTACTTCAAGAGTTTGTCATGGGGCCCCCACACAAAGCTGCCCTGAGGTCTGTAGTGCTGCCAAGCGTAGTGGACTAGTTCTCTTCTCTTCTGCTTGCTTCTGATGGTGAACAGGAAGTAGTCCAAGGCACTTCTCTTGACATTTGGTAATGTCTCATTAACAAGAGTTTCTGTTAGGAAAAACTTTACCAAGTGCACTTGATAGTGTTCATATCCCATCTCCCCCAGGCACTTCAGGATGCGAGTAATCCGTAAATTGTTGTGGCTAAACCTGAGACAAACAGATGATTAAAGTTAAGTGAAACCTTTACAATCCTGAGGTCATAATGAACCTGTGGGGCACCTGCAGAATGTTTTGTGTACTGCTGAGTAATCTATAAAAGGCTATTTCACAATGCAGATGGAAATATGAGCTTGTTCTACTTCTAATGGACTTACAGCAATTATCTGCAGCAGTACCTTCCTAACCCCTCTTGAAATTAACTCAATTACTTAAAAACTTTTTGACTTCCTGAATCACCCACCAGTAGAAAACAGCCACCATATTGGGTCATACATACAAGACCATGCAGCCCAATATCTTGTCCCTGGCTGTGGTAAGCTTTGTGTTAACAACACCTTGATTTGTCAGGTACAGAAGATTTTCTTGACTTTTTTTCCTCCTCAGACAAGTGCATGGCTGTAGCTAAATGATCAGTAGTACAAACAAACAAAGACTCACCGGTTCAAGTTTAGAAATCTTTCAGCCCAATTCTCTGCTCTCTTGAGTTCTCCAGTTTCCTGGTTCACTAGAATTATTCCATAAAATCTCAACATGAGTCGATAAGCACGTATAAACCTTTCCATAGCTTCCTCTGACTTCTTCAAGGCCTGAAAAAGAGAGACCAATGAGCACAAGTTGCAATTCCCTCATAACCTACATCCCTAAGCAGGATCTGAATGTCAAACAAAGCATAATTATATCACTCATCACTTCATGTGCTGCTGCTAGCAACTGGCAGACACACAAGACAGACAACTGCTAATCAGTGCTTGAATGAGACCTGTTCACACCAGGGCCCCAAGAAAGCAAGGGGGGGAAAAAGCCCTACACTTTAAATATAAGTCTTTTAGGGAAAATTCTAACATTCTTCAGATTTAAAAAAAAAAAGGCACATAAGCTTTACAATACCTCAATTTCTTGACACGTGAGCGGCTTCGCACGAAAATTCATCCCATGCTCACGTAAAGGAAATAGCCTAAGAAGAAAGAAGTTTTCAGCCCAGATGAGCACAGATGATATCCAACCCAGGGAACCCACTCTCTTAAAACTCAAATGATTCCAGAAACTGTGAGATCACAGGAATCTCACAGACAGTTCATATTCCTATGAACACAGAAGTAGTTAATTAGAAGACAAATCCCTTCCATAAAAGAATCGTACACAAAGGTGATAAATAACAGCACTTAAACTTTGCTTATTTCCAACCCTCACTCCAGCAAAACTTCGTTCTGCAGTACGTTAGAAGACCAAGCATTACTTTACTGAGACCTATTACCACAGCTGCACTGAGAACCTGTGTCTTCAGGATTTCCAGAGCATTGCTTCCAAAGGTACAGAGAGAAAAAAAAAGGCAAGTTTCACTTAAGAGTAACTCTAGACTTCATGGGAAGGTGAATTCAACAGCACATATACAACTGACACAGGCACTATATTCACACAGGTATTTTACCACTGTATGTATGAATGGTTTTCTTCCAGAACTTCATAGTTGTCCCACCAAGATTCAAGCAGATCTTCAATATGCAAACCTGCAGAGAAAATACAAAACTGAGGCAAGAATAAATGAGACCAAATGAAAACTGAAGTTAGCCAGTCATCCCAGCCAGTTCATTAGCCATAGCCAGGGGTCAGCATTCAGGCACTGGTTTATCTGCTGTACAGCTATACTGGGAAGTCAGAATAATTAAAAAAGAATCATGTATTTTTTTCAAACCAGCAAACAGAAAATTAAAGAAAATTAAAGAAATTCAGCAGGAACAAAGACATTTTAAAATGGAAATTGTAGAGGGTTTTTTGTTTTTTGTTTTTTTATTTTCATTTGGTTTCTGTTTTAATGGTTGTTCCACATGGATTATGCTACACCTCCATCAACTCCAACAGCCACAGTAGAGCTGCACTGAGCAGTCATCAAGCAAGGTACTCACCGTGGGGCATAAAAGCAATCTCATTTTTGTAGAAGCTCAAGTTCCACATATCTTCTTCCTCATCAGTTTCTGATTCTATCAAACCCTGGAAATGAGAACAAGAAATCAACAAGCAGCAGTAATGCAGTACTCACCTCAGCACTTCTCCTTCCCTCTCATCAGGAGCACAGGCTAAGTCCTTGAAACCTCTGGGAAAGAACAGCTTGTTTTTGATGCACCCACATGAACATTATCCCCTCCCTTCATAAATTAATCCTTTAAAGCTAGAAGCCTCAGTGTGAAGATGAAAGGGCATCTTCAAAGCTAGAACACATTCCTAAACTCAGCATGCAACAAGGAAAAGCCACGAGAGCAGGTGCACTATCATGAAGTCCATACCGGGTAACGATGCCTGTATCTCTGCAAGTCTCTTGCTGCATTCCAGTTGCGCCTGCCTGAGATCTAGAGAAAAGTCACAGATCAGACACCCAGGATAACGTGGCCTTCTGAAAATAAAAACGCAGCCTGAACTCAGCATTTCCCACACCTGTTCCCCTGTGCCCAGCAATCCACAGCTCCAGCACCCCAAGAACAGCCAGTTCTTACTGGACTCAAAAGATTTTTCTTCCCAGTTTTATTGGGCTCTTTGTGTTTGATGTCTGCCTTCTATCCCAGGCAGGTTTTCCTACAGAAATGGTCAGAGGTAGCTGGAAAGTCCCTGAATGATAAATCTTATTTAGTTTGTTAACTCACAAAGTTTTAAGTAGACAAATTAAGTTCTATCTGCCTGTCCCTGAATCATTACGTGCTTCAGTCAAGAGAGATCATACTTTAAACTGTAGAATTCAAGATGCATAAAGATCATTTAAATTCAGGACTCTTCTTTCCTCCAGACATTATTCAGCGTGCATTTTCTTCATTTTTGCTTTCTACTCTAGAGCAGTCCTGCTGATCTGGCATTGTGCTCCTTCGGATAACAACAGCCACATGGTCACACTAGGTATTTGTTTTATTCCCATAACAATCCTCATTTTCATTGCTGCTCATGTTTCCAAGTAACCTAACTGTGTGCCAAGCCTACCTTAAAACTCCTCTGAAACAATGGTGATGAATTGGATCTTCTTTGTCCCTACAAAGAGAAGGCAATTAGAAGGAAACATACTGAAACAAAACAATACAGTAATACCACATGAAGATACCCACAGCAGTAATTCACATGATCCCTATTAGTTGCCAAGTGACAGATTTGCCTAGTGACAACTGAATTAACATGTCTTTATTAATCATTTAAATTACTATAGAAAAAAGCCTGTGCTGCCACATTTGCCTGACAGCAAGATATCAGGCTCTACCTGCTACACATGCATGCTGGATTCATTATAGTCATAACATGTATAAAGCAATCATAAAGAACACACCTCTGAACAATGGAAGTTGCAAACAATGTCATTTTTTTTTTTAATGTATATTTACATTTAAGTGCATTACTTCCATGGTAAGAGATTTTTGTGACAACTCGTAAGCAACAGAGGCAGAATCTTGCTGATGCTACACACCTTGTCTCAAACCATGACAACGCTGCAAAGCACTCGCAAACGTCAAGGCACAACCATCAAAACAAACAAGATTACTGTGAATAAAAGGATCCACCCAGTGCAAAGCACACAGGAGCAAGAGAGTTCAGCAATAGCCAACAAGAGCCGAGCCTTTGAGAACAGGGAAGAGGCAGGCAGAATCTTGCAAATTAAACCTTCCAAGAAACTTAGTGGAAAGAAGCAGCTACTGGTCTCTCAAGTTACTTGAAAGCCTCATTTGCTACTACTTAACTTCCTTTGCCTAGAGAAAAATAAGGAAAACCACTTTGTATCGAGCAGCAAACAGCCAGAAGTGGTTCCACTACTGCAGGAGCAGGGTGAGATTTCCCAGCACCTCCTTGTAATGAAGCAATCCCTCCAACTGTACAGCCCACCGTTAGCACTTGAAATTAGAAGCAGGCACAGCTGGGGGGAGATGGTCAATGAAGAATTTTTAAAATTTTGTTTAAATATACATTTGCACACAATATGGTCCCCATTCATTTGGGTGAAAGGAATTAAAACACAAACAAACCTCCAGGTTTATGTGGTTTCCTTGTTGTGTTTTTTTGTTTTTCGTTTTTTAATGTAACAAAGCTGTGATGTGACCTAAAATAATACCTGTCTACGTTGCAATACATTTCCCACAGCTGCATGATCCACACAGGATTAGAAATCAAGTGCTGGTATCCCATTGCTGCAACACCCCTTGCCAATAGAGCAGCTAGAAATGCACATAACTACAAAAAGCCATGCTATGCAGTTAATATTTGGAAAATAAACGTGGACGCAAACAAAAGACTGAGATATCTGCTCAGCCAAAGCAGATCAATATTATTCTTTCATTCAAGATGTAAGCACTGATCAAGATTTAGAGCTCTAGGATTCAGCAGTGCTTTTAACTGTAAGTTTTGAGCTCCACAGATTAAATCCTGATACATGAGGAATTAATGAGAACTTAACTGCCAAATACAGAGGAATCAATTTCAGACATTCCTTTCACTTCAGAATCAAAAACAATGTCTTTTAACACAGTTAGCTGAGCTGAGTTAATAGGAAAATAGTTTTAATTCTGAAAAATGATTGGTTTGCTGAAGAACAAGCATAAATACAGAGACAGACATGGCACAGCAGTGTAAGGTGCTGTTGGGCTGCTTCAGAAAGAAGCTGGGTGAAGGAAGCAAGCAGGCTGGAGCACAACATGAGGAAAAACAATGTGGAGAAGCAAAGAGCAAGAACTCAGCCCTCTGCCCATGGAGGTGTTGTTCCTGGATTTCTACAGACTTCAGTACAAGCCACACAGAAATGTGACCTTCACTTTCTTTCCAGATTACGGAGACAAACTTGTACACACACACAAAAAAAAAATCAAACCTTACTTCTCACAACACTCATAAGCAACTTAAGGTGGGATTCCACCTCCAGCACTGCTGAAGCATCAGAACGTGCACTGTTTCATGAAGAGCACGAGGAGAGCAGAGAACAAAGCTGGAAAGGGTAACACCAACTGTGTTTGGCTGGAAACTGGAAATCAAATCCAACTGAAAGGACTGAAAGGATGCAGAGATTATCAACAAGAAAGAAGACAGTCTTAGACGAGCGATGGAAGCCTTCCATTTGGGGATAGTTAGGAGATGGCAGAACTACAGGGCTTGTTACGAGGCTCTGAGCAATGCAGCACAAACCCCATGCGCTACAGCAAACGAAGAGGTGATCTCTGAAGATGAGCATAAGCCCCAAGATGTTCTGTGGTCACTCTTGGAAGAACCTTAAAGCACTGGAGTGCAAAAGAGTTAAAAAGACACCTGCAGACATTTTTAATTACAAATACGGGGTATTTGCAGAGAAACAAGTGACATGCAAGCATAAAAGGATTTGAAGGTTTTGAAAGCGTGTAGTGAAAATAATAAAAAAAAACCCTCTAACCTCAGTATTGAATAAATACATTAGCAGCTTCAGGAATATAGCATACCATCTAGGCTGAGGGGAGAAGAATTAAAGTTAGTGTAATATCAGCAGAAGTAGGAACTTATTTTGGAACCTGACTCGTGGCTTTGGCAAGTTACAAAGGCACAGACTTATACCAGAAGATGCACTGTTTCTTTTTGCACTCATTCTCACTCCCTTTAAAAAGGAATCAGGCACTGTAAGACAGAGGTGATTATATATCCATCCATGAAGGAAGAGCTCCACTTTAAAGGTGAAGAACAATATTCCAGGGGCACAAATCCCAGAGACAACATCCTCCTCAAGGCAAAGTGAAAAAAACGGTCCTTGCTTTTACTGTTGTCACAATCCAGAAGTCGCTCTAAGAAAATAAAAATCTAAAGAACAAACATCAGAAAGCACAATCTGAAAGTTCAAGGGATTTTATCAGGTTTTAAAATTCGTAAACAAAACCAGAGCTCTAATCAAGAGCAGAAAATTGACCGTGTGCCATCAAACAACGCAAACCACATAAAGGAACAGGGAAGGATCTTCCATTCCACCTAAAACACCTGTGACCTCACAAAGATCTATGCCAATAGGCCTCACACCATCCCCATGAAGATGTGCATGCCCAGCTGCTTTATTTAAGCTTTGATTTTGTTTGTAAAGTATAGGGGGTGTGGCTTTGTACTAAGCCATTGATGTTTGGAATATTGTGTTGCATAGAAGTTACTTTTTTTTTTTTTTAAATAGGGTTATTTTATTCACTTAGTGTTCATAGAAGAAAAAAAGATTAAAGTTTAATACTAATATATTGTTCCCACCTTGAGAATATGGATGCATCCCTGAAATGAAACCAGAAGCAAAAGATCAGTTTTCATTTCCCCAAAAGGGGAGGAGTTAACAGTGTTTCTGTTGGATCCATAAAAGGCTGAATAGTTTTGCATTTGCAAAGCAACATTGTAAAGATAGCAGCTTCAGAATAGACAGGCTCCTCATAAAGTTGAATCAACATTAAAAAATGGAGACAAGTGTTAACATTTTGCAGAATATAAATGCAGTTCTGAGAACATCAATGGATCTTTTCAGAGAGTTGCTATATAAATAATATCTCGCATAAGAAAAAAAAAAAAGGCTAAAGGAAAGAAAAACTCACAGCTCATTTTAGTAATGGTCTGATGGTTCTCCATGGCATGAAAGAGAAAGGACACTGTAGAAGACATCAACGTAAAGCAAGGATCTGATGCAGACACCATGCTATTGTGCCAAAACAGCATCCGTAAGCAATGGAGAAAACATGCTGCACCATGTAGAAAACAAAATGTTATTTATGGGGTAAAGCAGCCATACCACAGGGTGTGAGGGCAAAGAAAATGCGAGAACCCTGCACATAGCAGCCTAATGAAAGTTAGTTCTTAAAGCTCCAACACAACTCCGCCACTGCTATCTGAGTCGCAAAGACATCATTTCCAAGTGGGCCTCACACTGCCTCCTCTCTTCGAGGTTAGAAGACTGGCTCCATCGAGATGAGGACAGAGCTACACGTTAACGATCGCTGCCAGAACATACAAACCTTCCGACTTATTTTAAGCGTTTCATCTGCTCCAGTCCCCGGCTGTAAATCGGGATAGGAGGGAAAAGCGGCCCAAAATACAGGCAGTAGGAAAAGCAGCCGGGCCAGGAAGATGCACGGACAAGGGGAGACGCGTCGAGGAGTCAGGGACTGGAGCCGGAGGAGGCGCTCGGACAGGTGCACGCAGGGCTCTGCCGCCCGCCCCAGTGCCTCCAGCCCGGCATCGAGGGAGCTGAGGAGCACCGCTGGGCCTGCCGGCACCCACCTGGGCCTGCCGGGATTCCCGCGGCGAGCTCAGCACAGACTTCTCCGCATCCTCCGGCTCCTCCCCGGCGGCCGCCTCCGCTCCCTTAGGCTGGCCTTCACCGCCATCCTTGTCCTCCTCGTCGTCGTCGTCTTCCTCCCAGGTGGAGTCGTACCTCCAGAAGCACGTCTCGTCCCCGTCCTCGTCCTCCTCCGCCCTGAAACTGAACCAGGCCGCCATGGAAAGCCGGCAGAGGAAAAGGAAAGCGAAAGGAACGCCGGGCCGGCCCGCACAAAGCCGGAGCACGTGGGTCGGGGCGGAGGAGGTGGAAGCCCGGCACGCCCCGCCCCCTTCCTGCGGCGCGGCGCCCCATTGGGCAGCAGGCTGCTCCGCGCGGTCCTAGCGCCCGCCCGCCCGGCCCGCAGCCAGTCCAGCTGAGGGAAGAGAGGAGGGAACGGCAGCCTGCAGTCAACGAGCGGCCAGAGCGAGACTGGCTCTTGTTCCCGTGCTAGCTAAACGGTGGTGGAAACGGGGTGCTGTACGAATGGGAACTTTTCTCCTTCCATCAGCAAGACTCGGGTGCGCGAACACCCCTGCTGCTGCAGTACAGTGCACGTGAACACAAGCGTGGGGTGGAAAGGAAGCTAGGACTCTTGGTTCCTCACCTTAAAGACAATACTGATAAAGTAATTCTTTTTATTAACCGCTCGTCGATATGGTGAGACAAATTCAGCCACGTTTCAGCCTCTTTCAGTCACCATTTCACACGTTGGTTGACCGCAGTCCATCTTTTCACAACTCAAAAATAGTAATTTCTATCAAATCTTACTATTCTGGTATATAAAAGGTAAGTGTTACAACATCAGTAACATTTTAAATTATAGAACAGGAACAACGCTTTGCAACACCAATTCCACATCAATAAAACTGCTTAAAAATAAATAATGAAGTACAAAACCTGCTGTTACATACGACTGTGGTACAGACAGATGAAGCAACATCTCCAAGTTCAGGCACAGCTCAGCTGATCCCTTTCAAAACCACGCGAGTCCAGTGGATATTTAATTTAGGACTCATTAATAATCCTCCTTACAGGTGTTGTCATTTTCACTTCAGTTACAGTATACAAGCTTAGCAAGATTGAAAAAAGTTACATTACTAACGGTAAAAGAAGTAGATTTTCCTCCAGCAAATGGTGTGAAAGAATACCTCAGCACAGCAGTCGTATTTAAAAGGATTTTGGTTTTACTGAACCAACAGATTCAGATATTTGATACAAATGGTATGTTTGGACAAATGGCCAAACAGCATTACCCACAGAGGGTCTGTGATGTTCAAAGACAGCAACCAAGCAAAGGCGAAAACAACCAGTTCAAAATTTATAGATACAACCCCTCTATTTTCCATGAATCGAGGCTCTGTGTCTCACTGAACACTTCTTTCAGGAGCTGTTCCTTGGAAATACAAACACTGCAACTGTTACATATGCATAAACCCTCCCTGCTGCCAGCTTTCTCCCTGAGCTCCCTGAGCAGGTTGCCACCGTGCAGTCTGGTGCCACGGCACAAACAGATCAAGGATGGGCACAAAGTCCTGTATGCATAAAGGCAACGTGCAGGTTCTTCAAATACCTGGCTCAGATATCATTTCCTTTGTGAGAAACGTTTATCTAATGACAATCCTACTATTTGTTTTTAATATTCCCTCCTCACGTTCCACAGTCAGCTACTTCTGTTGTTCACAGCTTTATGTCCTGCGTCGTTTCGCAGCGCTGGGGCTGGAAGGGTTGCTGTTGGCATTTAAGACCTTTTCAGTGACTCTGTTGCGTTTCCTCTTATCAGATCCTTCTTTGGACCCAGAATCTGACAAAGTCTTCTCCTTCTCTTTGCTGCTTGGCTTCTCAGTTGTTTTTCCTAAACTTCCAGAGGGTGTAAAAACTGAAATAGGACCAAAGTAATGAGTCCAGATCAGACTCATGCACGTAGGCAAACAAGAACTGATATAAAATCTCTTCATATTACATTAAACTTATCCAATAAATACATTCTCAGCACCTTTAAAGATCCTTTAAGTACTACTTTCATTTTTAAAAAGGCATGGCTTTCTTTTATTACTTGATTTTGAAGATGGGCATGCATGTTGAAGGATAGAAATGACATTCATTAAGTGGAAACAAGCAGCACTTAAAATACTTAATGGGAATATCTTATATAGGACCAATCTGTGAGATTTATAATTAGCACTGCTCATTACATTTGGGATTTGAGATAGGTTTTGAAACAGAACACCCAAAATGTGAAACTTCATATATTTTTAAAATACATTTTTAGACCTTTTATTACACTGATCTTTAAAACACTTATTCTGCAGTATGATGACATTATGCAGCTAACAGTTGGCTTGGTCTGTTAAGGGAAATAGCAGGATCTCTACTGCCTGTGCTTGACTTTGTTCTACAGCAAAACATTTTTCAAAAGTAAGCTTTTCCGTCATTTTAAGAGGCAAGATAATGCAAAACAAACAGACAAAACCCCATCCCACTCTGCTCTCCTTCCCATTGTAGCATCTCAAGTTTTGATTTATTGGCCTTAATTTATCTTAATTCAAATAAATTTAATTTAAACAAATAAAATCACAGAATGGCCCGGGTTGGAAAGGACCTCAATGATCACCAACCTCCAACCCCCTGCCACGTGCAGGGCCACCAACTTCCATATCTAATACCAGACCAGGCTGCCCAGGGCCCCATCCAGCCTGGCCTTGAGCATCTTCAGGGATGGGGCATCCACAGCCTCTCTTGGCAGCCTGTTCCAGCACCTCCCTCTTACAGTAAGGTGCTGGAACTCTTATAGTGAAGAACTTCCCCCTGACATCCAACCTAAATCTTTCCTCCCTCTACTTAAAACCACTGTCCTGCAGTCATCAACCTTTCCAAAGAGTTGACTCCCCTCCTGTTTATAGGCTCCTTTTAGGTACTGAAAGGCTGAAATTAGAAGCTACAGAACTGCGCACATGAATTAGGAGCAAGGCAGAAATCTCCAGAAGAATCATATGCTGGCAACTGCTTATTCTGTGCACTCTTAGGTTACTCTACTTCTTTACATTTGAACAGAAATCACAAAATCCACTATATATGATATTTACATATGATATTTACATTTTAAC
Organism: Tympanuchus pallidicinctus; assembly: GCF_026119805.1. Taxonomy (NCBI): domain Eukaryota; kingdom Metazoa; phylum Chordata; class Aves; order Galliformes; family Phasianidae; genus Tympanuchus; species Tympanuchus pallidicinctus. The sequence continues at coordinate 5,592,543 of NW_026294722.1, forward strand.
ATCAATTTTTCAGAAATACAGTTGGTTTTTTAAATCTCATTACACAGCAGAGAGTTACAAATTTACCTTCTTCTGGACCTGCATGTGTTTCCATCTCTTCTTTTATCTCCTCTTTCATTTCTTCTTCAATCATCACTTTTCCTATGGAATTGGTCATTAAGCAATGGTTAGATGGTTATGAAGAACCATACAGAGGTTTCTTCCATTAGCAACCTCAGCATATGTGCAGTGTGTGCAGACATTAGACATAACAGTAATGTTCTTGAGAATTAAAGCATACAAACTATCCTAAAAATAACCACGTCCTAACAATAAAAATGCAAGGGTTATACCAGCAACAGGTATTTGCTGCAAGTCCAAGTCAAATGGAAGTTTCTTCTGCACTGAAACTATAGATATACAGTAAAAGTATATTTCCAGTGTATGCTTTGAAACATTTGCTGACAGTGCTGTTCAGTGGCCTTAATCATTCATATTCAACATGTAGTCACAGAAATATTATATACAATGTATATAGAGAAATGTTATTACACTCCACAGCTTCCTTCTGAAAAGATCTTGCTACGGACCACAGAAAAGTGCACAGATGATCAATTTCAGCAAAAAGGTCCACCTCAATCCAACAGAAGTCTCAACAAAATGCAAAACCACACAATAAACAACCAACTGCAAAGAAACACAAACAGGCAGCAGTAAAGCACGTGGATTTTTTGTCTACCCCCAGAAGCTGAATCTACAAGCAGGTACAAACAGAACCTGCTTGTGCCATATTAGCATTCATCTTTATTACATTTAAGAATACAAGGAATACTGTGTGGAGTTTGACCAAAGGTCTGTCTTGCCCACTAGCCTACTTTCTACAGCAGAGAATCAAAGAGGCTGATAAATGGGGAACATGAACAACACCAGCAGGGTGATCCTTTCCCCGATTATTTCCTTCAGCCAGCAGATTCAAGAGATGTATCTGTTCTCTTCTTTTTCATCAGTACACCTAACACACCAGTCTGAAAGAATAGCCATGTATTTATGCTAGTAGGGTACATTGTTATGTTCTTTTCTGGGAGTTCTGTTAAGCTATTTGTTCTGTGATGGGCCTAGAGCAACAAAGAAATAAAAGATTTCTATCACATCTTACCTTCTCTCACTTCTTGAATCAGTTCATCAGGAAGAATAAAATTCTTCTCTATATTTGGAAATGGAAGAATCTCAGATTCATGCTTGGTAAGAAAATAAAGATTTTTATGATTGATCTTGGTAAAAATAAAAATATATATATATAGAATAGAAATGCAATCTCAAGCTCTATTTTAAGTGCACTTAGTAGCCAAATAATTTTTAACGATTCTCAGATACTACAGCGTAAGGATGCTCCTGATATCAAACTGGTTCCTAAGTTGAGATCACAACTCATGACCATTAGAGACCACTTCTGGAATGATACTGTGGCAAATTCTTAAATATATATATAAGCTGTCTGTTTGGTACCTAAGTACATGTGTAAATGTTTGCTGGATCAGCTCTTAGGCGATTAAAAATAAAAAGAGAATAAAATCAGTAAAAAGTCAGAACTCAGTATGGCAAAAACGAAAACACAAACCAAAACACGGTAAGTTTTATTGCCTCCCACCCAATGCACTTTCATACAGGAAAAACATCACCTCACTAGAACACACACAGCGTTCTGTAGCTTGAGAGCTGTCAGGTGCCAGGGATTACAACCAGTCAGGACTCCATTATACTCACAAGAGCCTGCATGTCATACATGGTGCTCAGATGGTCCCAAATCACTTTGGAAGAAATCTGCCGTCCGATATTCTGACTGAATTTATCTCGGATACAAATCATGTGAAAATGGCGATTCACACCTGGGGGGAGAACTCAGTGCAATTAACACCGCCAACAGCTTGATTTGTGTCACAAGATAATATCAATCATTAAACAAACAAACTATAATCACAGGGAAATCACAGAATGGCCAGGGTTGGAAGGGACCTCAAGGATCATGAATCTCCAACCCCTGCCATATGCAGGGCCACCAACCTTCACATTTAATACCAGACCAGGCTGCCCACGGCCCATCCAACCTGGCTTTGAACATCTCTAGGGATGGAGCACCTACAGCCTCTCTGGGCAGCTGTTCCAGCACCTCACCACTTCCCGCTGACATCCAACCTAAATCTTCCCTCCCTTGATGGGGACATTATACAGTACGGCGAGAAGAACGGCATCCCGTCAGCACAGCCCGGCTGTTTCCGCACCCTGCACCGCAGGCGCTGTTCTGGAGAGAGGCTGCGGTTGCCGCACTGGCGGTACTTCCACGTGAGACCGCAGCCACAGCTCCAAGAGAAACGCTGCCACTGAATAACCCCGGCAGGACAGGCAGACAGGAGGGCGGGCCGTGCGCGCCGAGGAGCGCGGATCGGGAGGGGCGAGCACAGCTCTGCACAGCGCTCGGGCCGCCCGGGTCCGGAGGCCGCTGGGATCGGCAGCCCAGGCAGCGCCCGCCCGGCCCCGGCGCCCGCATCTCCAACCCGGCCGACGCCGCTACTCGAGGCCGAGGCTCTGCGCGGCCTGCTCTCACCTACGGGCTTGTGGCCCAGCATGGCGTGGAAGAGGCAAACCTCCACTTCGGGGCTCCACACCACCACCGCCTCTTCCGCCGGCACTCCGGGCTCCGGGGCGGAAGCGGCTGCCGCCGCGGCGGCCGCAACAGCAGCGGCGGCGGCAGCGACCGCCGCGGCGGTCCCGGGGCCGGCCGAAGGCAGCGGCGGTTTCTCCGCGGCGGCGTTAGCCGCGCCGCCCTCCGCCTCGCCCATGGCCGCGCCGTGCCGTGCCGCCGCGCGGCGCCCTCTGCCGTTCCCCCGCGCCGCCTCCGCAGCGGCTCCTGGCGGCCGGAGGAGCGGGCTGGGCGCGCTACCCGCCCTGTGCTGGAGGGGGGGGGGGGGGGGGGGGGGGCAGTTGTGAGGGGTTTTACCTCGAGCTGCTGCCAGGAGGGAGATTTCGCGTGGCACTGCGCGCCTCAGTACCCAAAACTGCTCGTCACTGTCACGGCGCTGTCACTTTCTGTTTTTAGGAACTACATCTCATGCGTTGAGAAGTGCAGAACTCACCTGCTGTGTTCGTCATTTAAGGCATGAAAGTGTTTCATTTGGGAAGAACACGGCAATTCCTCTGTAGTGTGGATTGGTGTTTTTTGGGGTGGTTGGCTGTTATCACATGTGATACCGGCACACATGCACGCACCAGGGCTTCTGTCACTGACGGGATCAGGTTTTCCAGTTGCTCGCTTCAGAACTTAATCCTTTAGGTGACATTAAAATGAGTTCTACAACAAATAGTGATGATATACGTAAAGAACAACTGCTGTGAGTCAGTAATAAAACAGTGTGGGCAGAAACAAGGAGAAAGACATCTTCATGCAAATTGTCCAAACATTGAGAAATAGGAAGGTGAAAACGCTACTGTGAGAAATGGGAATTTTCTGTATGTCTGATACACAAAGAACTAACTAACTCTTATTGCCCAATACCATGCTTGTACCTCAAGCAGATTAACATTCAGGAAACATTTGAAGTGAGCTGAACCCAAAACTTGCAAGCCCTGCGAGGTTTGGAGGTAAGGATGGGGTTGGAAATGGATGATCTCTGAGATTTCTTTCCAACCCAAACAATTCTCTGATTCCATGATTCTCTGATGTTGGATATGAATGCCCAGATACAAATTCTGGTTTCTACGTGGGTTTGGGTAGAAAATGGAGAGGAATCTCTTGCTCAGTCTGGTTTAGATGCTGTTGAAATTTTTCAGGAATCCCTGTTTCTGTGACAGCCTGAATCACAGTGACAGAAATCTTGATGTGGGAAAGCCATTCCTGCAAGACATCAGGATTCTCCAAAATATCTTTTCTGTCTGCTGTCAGCTCTGTACCCACATCCTGGTTGTGACAAATTTGCCTCCGCACACTTTTGCCTTCACAATAGTTTCCTCATTATGAGCCATAATTACATATCAACTCAAATTTGCTGGTCTTCAGTAGAAATCCACATACTTTCCCATTAAATCCAGCCCTAAATCCAAGAAAACTCTCAGACTTGTTTAGTCTTCCAATGTTTATTTGATCTATGCTGCTACCTAGTCTTACTCTGCTATCAAGAGAGGGTTATGATTTTCTGTGATGGCTGCACAGCAGGAGTAAATGAGTTCCTGAACAACTAAATTCCTGCTTTATACACATGTTTCTAGGCACAGAAAAATGAAGGACGAAAGGAAAGAAAGTAAATTGAAGAGTAGAAAAATTGTCCCCCAATAGAGTAGTTTTCTAAATTTTACAAGAATTTTTTATTTTATTTTTGTAAAGTCTGTATGAAATGCTGAGCTTCAGCAATCTCATCTGTCAAATTATGCTTCTGCTTAAATGCTATCAAGAGGGAATAACTGTATTAACTCAGATAGCAATTTTTATGACATTGAGTTCCAAGGATTAAAAAAAGGAGACTGAAACTGAATGTACAGAACATATGGCTACCTCTGGAAGTACAATAGCATCTGAAAATAATTTAATTCAATACAATAACATTAATTGAACAGGAAGAGTATATACATAAATTGGTTGCTATTTTGTTTCAATCACAAATAATTACATTTCCCTGTGTCTAAATGTCCTTATTTCTTCAAATGCCTCTAGGAAACATATGGGAACATATAATTATGCCATGTGCAGCATCTGCATGGATTAGGACCAGAGTTAAATTTTTCTCTTCTTATACGTTAGATGTTTTTTTCCCCTCGTTGAACAGATTTTTCAGATTCTGACACTTTTACCCTTTGCTTGTTCAGGTTTAAATCTCACTCGCAGCTTTAAGTAGGCATCAGCAATATAAGTCATGCGTCATTTAGATTTTCTCCTTTTCTTCCCACATTTGAGGAAGGAATTCATTCTTAGGAATACAGCTGACTGTTGTAACAACTAAGGGTGCTCAGCCCTTTGCTCTCCCCAAGAGACATGATATGTCATAAGGCATTGAAGTCTGAACAACTGAGAATTATGCTCAGCATTTGGCATTGTCTCTAGAAGAATCAGATTTGTGGGATAAGCAATATAGCTACAGCTATTTCTGTCATTATTTTTGAGCACCGTGTGTTAATGCTTGTAATAAAATTAAAACTTCACTCTGAATACCCAGTGACTTTTGGTACATCATATAGACATTTGTAAAAGGAATCACATTTGAATACTTTTGTATTAAAATCAGTTTGCTAATTGATTTTAGTGCATCTTTGGTATAGAATCTAAAATCTTTTTTCTAATATAAGTAGATGACACCTCTTGAGACCCTTAACGAGCATTACCATTTATTCTATAGATAGAATAGCACACATAGATTTCTACATGCAGAAATACATGCATTTGAGGCACCTTCCTGCAGCAGATCACTCAGGGACCAGCAGACCTTCAAACAAGAAAAGTAATCTCAGTGCCTTGACATCTTTCAATATTCCCCAATAACATATTCTTTGTGATAAGGACCTCCTGAAGAGTTCTGATCTGATTTGTAAGCTTTTCAAAATCTGTTATTTCAGTGTGAAATGTGTGGGAAGTTTTTCTTTAGCAGAGCTGGATGGGGAGTTGGAACTATCAGTGGTGGTAGTTTGAAATAGATCTGCTTTTCTCCAATAGGACCTGTCAAGAAGGAAGAATCAAAAGGATGAGAAGCCTCTGTGTTGTTGGAGTCCTATCACACAGAGCTCTTTAGAGAAGTGCTGCTTCTTCCAGCCGAGAGGCAAGAAGATGCTGCCCAGGTTTCTTCCAATTACCCAAGATCTTAGCAAAAAGCTCTGTTTGATTGTTTCAAACAGGAACGTTGAACAGGGAGTGCTCTCTTAAACTTGGCCTGCAAATCTTCTCACAGGAGCACAAATACTGCATTTGGTTCTAAATAAGGTGGTGAAGGGGAAGCAGCATAAGAAAGAGAAGCAGCTGTCAGACAGAGGATACGTTCTGTTTGATGAGACATATGTTCTTCAGCTGAACTTTTCCCTTGTGATCTGTTGTGCTCATTTTCCCAGCAGAGAGAGGCTACATATTAGATGGGCATCAGATGGCAAGCCTTAGAAAAATAGATTGAAAACAGCGCAAATAATTATCTCTAAGCACGCACAGAGGCATTCATTATTGCTACTGTTACGCTTCGAAACATCACGGTGCAGAGTGAGGAGAGGGAAAAGAAAAGCCATCTCACTTATTTCTTCAGTTTGAAACATACATCATGTCCCAGGCTTACAAAGAAGCTTTAAAAAAGAACCAGTGATTGTAGCATGAACCAATTCCAGGTAAGCACAAGAATCAATTCATGAATGCCTGGATGCCCCAAGTCAACATCAGAAGACTTCACAGCACAATTTATTGAAGGTGATTTTCACTGATAGTGCCTAAATTGCCTGCCAACCTAAACGCACACTATCCAATCTGGTCAGTAGAAATTTAAGGACGTGTTTTTTTCCTTGACAGTGGCATTGCTGCAATCAGAATTGTTCTAATAACCGTTTTCTTCTTGGAGGCACTATTTTTTATCCATCTTTCAAAACAAAATTACTACTTTAAGATAAATTAAAAAAAAAATAAATAGCTTGCATAAACTTAAAAACAGTCTTCAGAAGTACAACAGACAAGTATTAAACCTGACCAGCTGACAGTAAAACAACAGCACTTCATAGTCAGCCTTCTGCTGTGGAGAAGGGTGGCAGCAGATTTTCACTACGTATGTGGTACAAAAGTACACTCCTATAGGCACATGCAAGCCTTTATGGGAATATGCAAGTCAGGGATTGAGGGGATTCTGTTAAGGCTTTTTCTTTTGCATGTCAACTTTGAATACCTGAGGACATTCACAACTACCCTTCAGCAGCATCTGTTAGGGAACAACATCTGGGTGATAAACATTACTAAGATTGCTTCCTAGAACGGATCCCATGCATTGGCAAACAATGATGTGCCAGGAACAAGCTCCAGGTGCAGCAGGCCAGGCAGTGCTGTTACAGAAAACTGTGGAAACTGCAGGCCAGTTTGAAATTTGCCTTGCAATGATGATGTCAGTAGCACCATTCAGGACTAATGTGAGTCGATTCTTCAAAGAAAGTCTGAACTTGCCCAGTACATAGAAATACAGCTCTAGATGTGACATGTCTCACAAACAAGAGTCTACAAACTGTTAGTATCTCTTTCTTCATGAGCAGTGGAGAATGGACCTGTCCTACCTCCTGTGTGTTTTACAAACGCTTCCATTTTGATTCCAAAATTTTAAGCCTGATGTTTTATTTACAGAGCCAAACTAGAGCTGTATAGTTCTCAGTTTGTCCACATATATGAAGAACATAACTATTCACATAAACAAATACTTGATAAATCAGCTTGTTTGATAAAAGGGCTAGACACGTTGAAGTAAATTCCTCACTGTGTATGAAGTAGAGTCCATCACACTAAAAAGGAATTGGATTCCAAGAAATCATTGGTGTATTTTCAGTGACTCTGTTGGTAGGAGATGCTCTAACTTAGGTCAGAGCTTGCTTTCTAGCAAACAGATGCTACTGTGTCAGACTGGGAGCAGCTTCAGCTGGAGTTGCCTAAGGTCTGTGAGTTTTGGCCTTCATTATTGCCAATGAATCCACCGCTGTCTTTGATGAACAGTAAAACCAATTGCAAAAATTATGCTTCAGTGTTAAGGGGAACAAAAATCCACTGATATCAGCAAAAGTGGAATTTCATACAGGCTGTATTCTTGTCTCTACTTGTTCAGCAGGTAAGGGGACATCAGTAAGGAGAGACAGGAGACAGTTTGTTACTATATTCCAGGCTTGCAGCTCTTGCTTTTTTGTTGTTGTAATTTACAGCACATATTTCAAAGCCGGTTATTCCCTCTAAAACAGCATAGAAACGCCAGAGAAACCATAGCAGTAATTTAAGTATTTGGATTAGATTTGAAGCATAGAAGTGTTTTCATCTTCACAGCCAATGAAATGTCATTTTGCACCATGTGCATGCCTAGGGCATCTCAGGAAGAAAAAACCCTCGAATAAATAAACAGGTTTAAAGAAAAGCTGCAGTCAACACTGTCATGACTGATATCACTGTATGAAAATATTACTTAAATATAAAGAGTTCATTCTTAAATCCCATATTTCTAAGCAAAGATAGTCTGTCATCCAATGTGTTCTCCAGTTGTCATTCGTAGAACAAATCAAAGCTATTACAGGCTGTACCTGCCTGTAGTTCCCCAGCACCTCCTGTGGCTGGAAGACTTTGGGTAGCAGCACCCATGACATGAGGGATTTATTTGTATTAGGGAAGTCTACCATGTTTGTTTTCTGATTCAGCAGGCAGAACTTTATTCTGGTGCTTTGCTGCTTGTATATTGAATCAGTGATTTTATAAATTGTACAATCATGTACATGTAAGCTGATGTAAAAGTCAGTGATGCCAATAAGCTGTTGCTTAAGAAGTCTGGCAAATTCTGTCTTACCTTTGTGAGAGACTCATCTGCATAAGCCTCTCATTGGATCAGCAGTTTTTTACTTCACTCCCAAAATTTCAATTACCACCTTCTGCTCTGTTTCCTACTACAAGAAGCACTACATAATTGGAAGAACACAGAGTGGGTTGATACATGCTGATTTGGCCATCGTGCTCTACTGCTTTGCTATGATCACTGTCTGTCTTCGAATTACTGGTTCTCCTTTGCCAATTATTAATTTTCTCAGCATTCCCTACCCCAAAATTGCTATTTAAAGTTAGCAGCAATAAGCATTAAGTCCAACCCCCATCTCAGATACCTACCAAATGCATTATTTTCAGTCTGTAAGCAGTTTTATGTATGTATCATAATTCCCACATGAACACATACGTTGAGTATTCTGGGACCAGCTGAGATTTACAGATCTCTTCTTTAGAAAAGTCTCAATTTTCTTCTGGAATGAAAGTAACTGAAACCTTGCACATTTAAGTACATTTTTTCTTTTTGCATTTTTGAAATAATCTTCTTCCCTTTGCATAATGGATAGCAGCCTTAACGCATCCTGTTCCTTCAAGTGCATCAGTTGCATGGAATAAGGATCTCATTTTTCACACAGATTCTATGGCAGGGCAACCTGATGGACTGAAATTCAATGAAAATTACATAAAATTGAAAGAGAGCAGATGCCATTGTAAGTGATGACAGGGTAGCACTCTTACTATCATCTACTTTGCATAATCACATTAGCAACAAAGCCAGTTAGCACATTTGACAGCTTTTCCCAGCAAGCTGTGACTGTAAGCTTTTTGGAAGGAGACAGAACTTCTTTTCCTACCTAGGATTTCTCAATTGCCTCAGCCATTCACACTGGTTCTATGTTCATTGACACAATATCAGAGGTAAAGTACCGTATTTACGCAATTTTCTAAATGATAGGAAGGCCCCAGTTTCCATCATAATCTGTAACTTCATCATTTAGCTCTGCGATAAATCTACAAAAATTATCTAGTTGGTTTTGTCTTGTGTGTGTAGGGCATACGTTTGAAAGCTCAGCTATTCTTTATAGATTGGAGCAATGATGTGAGACGTGGGATACTAAGCTTAGGCTTGGTTTGGATCCCACCTACACATCCTGGTGCTACTGACTCATCCTGCAGCTCGGGTAAGAGTAATCAAGTACCTCTTTCTCTTACCTCATTCATAAAGCTTGCACTTTTCTTACATTCCCATTAGAAAAATGCCTCCTGTCCAAAAGAAACGTTGATACAGAATGTGCTGATATCTGTGGGTGACATTCTCCTGGCTTCAGGATACTTTAGATCAGCCCTTAGGAAGCCATTAGGAATGGGAGATAAAGGAGTAGTGTTTGCTACATATTGTCCTCTTACCGTTGGAGGAGAAAAGTAATTTAAGAATTTCCTAGGCAACATCGAGCTTTGTGATTCCCTCAACCACTTTGTACTTACCTGTAAATCTCAGGCCCTGGAGGTCATTTAGCATACAAGAGACAGTACTGTATGGGCAAAGAATTAGAGAGGATAAAAATCTCCTTTTTTTCTAATCTTCCTTCACTGGCTAGTTTTCTCATTGGCCAAGATCCCTCTGTCTGTCTGCACGAGATAATGGCAGAGCTGACCCTTCTTCCACACAGTATCAGTACATTCATTAACTCCTAACGTCATCCTGGTTAAGGGATGTTTTGTGAAGTCAGCTATCTGTGCATTTGTAGTTCAGAGACTGCGCATCTGTGAAGGAAAATGTTATGTCTTTCATTTGCATTCGTCAAATTTACACTCAGAGCTAACTCCAGGTGTCTCAGAACACAGTTCTTCTCCCAGCTCTCTTTGCTGCTAAGAGATAACGAAACCTAAAAGAAACAGCTGTCTTTTGTGTTTGTTTGTTTGTTTTCCCCAACAACTTTAGAGACACTAAATTAGGCCCTAGGTTTACCAGCTCCCGAAATGGGAATTATTTAATCAATTTCTGACTTTAAAAGTTTTTCTTTTCTTATTCACTACTAGAAGCAAATGCAACTTCATTTGGAATCTCTACACATCTTGCTGTATAATAGCATGTAGTGTACTTTAAGAAAATAATACAAATAAAGGAAAAACAGTGGGGAATTTGGGGCTCAGGTGAACTATAATGGGTCCTATTAACATTGCACAACAGAATTCTGAATTTCTCCTGCAATGATGCTAAATATTTACAAGATGAAAAGAAAGGCTTTCTTCCCAGGGTTTTATTTATCCTCCTTGGAAGCCATTACCTGAAGCGCTTTCTACTTTTGGTGATGTTAAACATAATCACTTCAATTTTTCAACCCAATGACTAAGCCTCCACTAGAAAATATTTACAATTGTGATAGTTTTAGAATAGAATTTATGTCTGCTAACGTTTTTTGATGCTTTTGAAGGAAGAGTTGTATGGCCTTAGAAATATCACCCGACCTTGGTCAGAGGGTGAAATCATCCAGCTCTGCTGAGTACAAGAGCCTTCCACAAAACCTGCTTATCAGCTGAATTTCTCTGAAATTCCCTTTTTATTCTGTCATTTTTTCCCCTGTATCTGGCTTTGCAGTTGTTTGTTTTATTCCTTAATCCAAAGGCCAAATGCTCAACAGCCAAAAACAGAAAGATCTAAAATGAGGAATAGAAAAAATAAGATTTGCAGCAAATTTAAAATGCTGGGTCATTCCCTGACTTTGTTAAAAGATCCCCTGCAAACTGCTCTCATAATTGGCATTTTTTTATGGGAAGAATTTTCCTCAATGTTAGAACATGAATGTAGAGTTAGCCCTCGGACTAACATCACAGAATCACAGAATCACAGAATCACCCGGGTTGGAAGGGACCTCAAGGATCATGTAGTTCCAACCCCCCTGCCTAGCAGGGCCACCAAACGTACACATTCAGATCAGGTTGCCCAGGACCCCAGCATGACTGCTGTCCTTTTACAGCTGCCTGATTTTCATCCTCAGAGGTGATTCTGATGTTACTCTCATTTCAGAAGTTCTAGTCTTGCACAGACATTTAATCTGCTACTGCTTTTCTGACAGTGTCCACCTGTGATGATCTGTGGTGGCTTTCCAACAAAGGCGCAGCACAAAAGCGGCCGTTTCTCCCCATTTTGTGTGTAGGAGTTTCTGAAATTGTTTTAAAGATTCTTTCCGCTACATTCATTTTGCTTATTTCCATTCAAAGGGAGTCTAATTAATTCCATCTGAATATTCTCCACGATCAAAGGTGGGTCGTAAGGGGCACCTTTCTACCCTTAGTGAAAGGTGTTCAGCTGTTTCTGTAGCCACGTATGGAAGTGTCCTCAGGTAGGAATGGCAGGCAGTGCTGAAGTCCTTTCCTCTACACCTGCAGTCAGAATCTGAGAACAGGATAAGATGCACTCACCACTTCAAGCTTTTTTTTAAGTTATTCTTCTTCGGGTCAGCTTAGCTGGGTTGTTGAGAAAAATAATCCTCTGTTGTTTTCTGTTTTACCTTTTATCGCTACCATTCACTTTAGTGTACCAACTTATTTTTATGTCTTGATGGGATTATTTCTAAATTGTTCAAATTCAGAACCGTTTCTGTTTGCTCTCACCATGATCAAGGCAACACTGTGCTCTTCTAATCACTTTTATTGTGCAGAATTGCTGATTAGTTGGCTTTGTACTTGTCTTCCAGACTAATTTATAAAACTAATTCTAACAACAGCTATTTGAAACTTACGACTCCAATACAAATAAAATTCAGGTTTATAATAGAAGTTTGAACAAGTTTCCAGAAAATGAATTTAAAAATCACAGTCTTACTGGAACAATGACTACACCATGTATGCTTCTCTCTTTACTCTTCTGTTAAAAACATGCTACACATTAATCAACAGACAATTGAACAAGATGATGATCTTGTGTTCTACGACACTGAACTTAATGAAGTAAATTCAGTGACTGGAATTTCTCCTGATTCATGCTAGTGCAAACAAAAAGAGACACTGTGTCTATGTGGCAGTACAGTTCATACCATATAGCTATTTATTTTATACAAAGCTTTCCTTTGTCTTCAGATTGGAATAAAAATTGCTATTTACATTGCAAAAAAACCCCACCAATCATTTAAGATAATGTAATTTTAAAAAGATGTGACCTATTATAACGAGAGGGCAGCTGAGGGAAAAAGCTTTTCATTATGACTATTATTGCATTTTGAGTCTGAATTTTTTCCTCAATTTACTGTTGAATTGAGTCTTCTGCCAGGAGATACTATATTATGCTCGTTTTTCTCTTTAGAACATTAATGGAAGTTTATAACTAATGTAATTGAGATCAAGCATCAGGTATCAAATGGATGTTGCTTGATGTAAGAGATGCCTTTTTGCTGCTTTATAAGCTCCGTTGATGTCAAGAACTGAAAACGTGAATGTTCTTCACAATAATGAATAAAGGCATTTTTGTGCATTTGCATTCAGCCTCAGAACGTAAACAGTCTGTAATCCACATGGCTTGACCCAGTGTTTACATGGATTTCAGAGCTCACATGACATACAAATTCAGGTCCTCTTAGGAAATGAGGGCAACCAAAGCTTAATGCAAAGTGATTACTTGTCTTCTTTCTACTCCCTGACAATTTCTTCCTTCTTTCAAAATTCAAAATTTAAATTTTGTAAGTAATTAAACATGGCTCTGACTTCATAATGTAAAGGTGGCTTGCTTTTAAGAATGCCACGGCTACTAAGTTGATAATGGATGCTGGCATACCCGAATTTTAAACTTCTCACAGCATTTCTTTCCTTCTCTGGCACTGTGTCTCTTCTGACTTAGAAATTAGCACTAGCAGCACCAATTGCATAGCTTTACATTTATTTGTACTTGTCCTTTCAGTGGTGGTGTTGTGTATGATAGAGCAAAGGAGAAACATTTTCTACTCTGAAAGTTTTAGTTCTCTAACCTTTTCACAGATGACCACTGCCCCACTCTGAGGACAAGAACTGTTAAATCAGTCCTTTTTTGTTTGTTTGTTTTAACATACGTTTTTACGCCTTCAGTCTCCATCCACTCTGGCTTACACACAGAGATATGATTATTAATCCCTTATTAATATAAGGGATAAGATTGAAGTGCCAAAGGAGCAGAATGGGAGCAGAAATCACTCCAGGGTTGTTGGGAGCTTCATTTACTGGAGTTATGCTCTGGTTTATATTCTTGCTAGAATAGATTTTAGTAAGGCAGGCTGAATTTGGACTCCAATTTCTTCAGCATCAGGAAGTGCCATTATTGGCTGTAATAATAACTGGAAAATATTTGGCTTCACAGTGTTTAATTGGAACTGCCTGCGATGGCTGTTTTACAAACAAAACACTTATTTTTAGTGTCTTTTATTGCATTAGCAATCATTTGGAAATAGCCTTAGAGGTGTAATTCCTCCCATAGCAGCAGGCTTTGCAGTATTGAGTGTTACCTGCCTCTGTTCTGGCTCCTCACGCCTTGCCCTGGTTGACGGATACAGCTGGGACTTCTGCAAACTTGGAGGTGACAGCTGTGCCTTCCTTCTGCACACTGAATGTGGTACCTTATAAAAAAGGGCATTAGAGCTGGAAGGAGCAGGATCTGAGTTGTATTTCTTCTTACAGCCTTCTTTCAGTTTCGTACACTGCAGTCGTAGCTGATTATATTCCTGGTCCTGCTGGACTGTTACTGTTTTACCACACACAAGTTGTAGACAAAAAAAACTTCCTTACAGGATTTTAAAATAAATTGTAGTAATTAAAAATTCATAACAACAGAATAATAGAGGAGTTTCAAATGCTCCACAGATAAGAACATCTCAGTATTGTATAATTGAGCAAACAGAAGAAAACACATAACTGCCTTTTCAATACCACACCAAGTATTCAAGTGAAACAGGATTCAGGTATTCCCACAACCCCATTTTCATTCTTGCATCTCCTCCATTTCTTTGCTGAGAACACAGTGTTTCTGTTTCAATTTAAATCCCTCACAGACACTGATTTTGTGTTCTCTGTTCCTATGGCTGGCTAACAGACCATACACCAGAATCCACGTGAGCCAGACAGACACACAGCGCCAAGCAACAAAGTTCAGCATGCAGGGGGAAATGACAGAGTGCAGAGTCTAGATGCGTTGTGAAAACAGCAGGCTTTAATGACAGTAACTTTGCTGGGAGCTCAGTAGGCAAATCTAAAGCCCTGAGTGGCAACAGCCATTCTACATTTGCTTTCCCATATCCGAATGGCTGGTGTACTGGCACAGTGCAATCAGTGACAGCAGCTCTGCGCGTGGCAGCGGGGTCCTGGTCGGCAGCAGGAAGGTGAATGAGAAAAGTGTTTCCAGTGCTGGACATTGAGCAAGATAAGTGCTGCTCATCAGGCTAAGTGGGCAGTTAACATCACTTGTTTTTATTGTGTTGTCTGACTGACTGGTGGTTTGTATCTACACTTGCACTGCCATCAGGGCTGGAACAGAAACGCTGGTGGCGCTTTGTAACGTTAGGCAGATAGCACTGGTATGAGCACAATATGCCAAATTTCAAAAGGAGCCACATCACATCGAAGTTTGTGATCAAAACCTTAATAAAACTGTTGATCAGACTGCTTATGAGGAAGATGTCTGCAGATTAGGTGCTTTTATTTACCAGCCAGGTGGCAGGGGGGCATTTCTATGTGTGTTTCTAAAAGCAGGCAGATTATGATACCAGCTAATTTGGGCACTTCCCTTCAGAAAGTCCTCTAATTCCAGTCCTAATAGTTCCTGCCATGGATTAGTGATGTGGCACTGAGCAGGAGGAACCCACACTAATTTAGGGAGGAAATTTTTTAGTTGGTCATTTCCTTTTTCTGAGCCCTCTAAGGAGAGAACAATGCCTGAGCAGTCAAGATATTTTAAGCACTCAGGTCCCCTGAAACCAAATGGTTTGAAAGCAGTCTGAAGGTTACCTGGAACCTGGCTGGTACTTACCTGAGCAAGTCAGCAGCCTACGGACAGACAACCATTGCTAGAGAGATTCTCTGCTTTTCAAAAAGAATCAAAACCTGTAAAGGCAGTGGCTTCCATAGTATCTTCTGGAGTTAGACCTATTAATTTAATCTTCAAGTCTGGATGTTTTGCAAAGCAAATATTCATTAGGGCATTAGAGGCATAGATGTAATTTTTTTGAGCTGTATGGCAAGAACTGTAATTTCAGAAGAAAAAAAGAAAAACAAGAAAACACTGCTAGCCATTGTTCCTGTTCTGCTTTTATTTTTAGTCTGATCCTATGTTTCATTCCATATTTGCATGGGTGCTTGAATCGCTGTATAGAGAACAGGAATAAGAAATTAATCATGCTGCCAATTAATTTGCAAAGAAACTCACTGAAAATGTTGCTAAGTGCAGTAAGCTTTGTAAATCTAATATAGAAGCTCACCGGGTGTCCGTTATTTAAATCTGAAGGACTGTCGTGAAATCTGGCAAACTGGTTCTGTAGTGAAGTTTCCATGCTGAATTTCAAGGCCTGAGGCAATCAAGAAAGCTATAATATTTTGTTTCATTAGACTACTGAGGTAGGATATATTTGTAAAACTGAATTAAACAGACTAAAGAGCTTTAGTCAAATGCCCTGGCAGGAACTAGAAAATTGGCTATTATTATACATGTGTATATATCTATAATTCTGCTTTTCCAACAGCAGTATGACTCACTGCATCTGCCTGTGCTACATAGGGGGCAGAGCTTCCTGTGTGCACTGAATACTGTCTCTGCCAGCTCTCCTGCAGCCTTCCTTATTCTTTTTTTGCCCTGGGTCCTTCTAACCATGCTCACCTGCCTTACAAACTGGGGCTCTGGGATGGTGCTCTGGACTACCTGCATCTTTTTCCCACATGCACATCATAACCCTGGAAATATCCTCGTTCTGTCTGTTAGATGAGATTCATCCTGCCCTCGGTCCCAGCAGATACGATCACCTTTACAAAACGATATTTCTACTCGGTAAATCCATTCTAATCAAGCCATATGAAATAAAGAAACACCTAAAAATAAAATTAAAACTGAACTTTTTTCTTTACCACCTCCTTCTCCCAGCAAAGGAGTGAAAGAACACTTAGAAAAGCTGTCTCACAGCCCTGGAAAACACAGCCAGTTTTATTAGGGCAGAAAATCCACAGGAAGGACAGGAACATTCGGATAATAAGGCAGATGGTGTTTTCCCAGTTCGGAGGGTCTCTGCCCAGCCTGCTGTACTTAAGGCATTTCAAGGCATTTTTTTCACTTTCTTCCAAAGCAGCTGGTGCTGCCGCTGTTGGTGAAAGAGAGTGGAGTAAATGGACCTTGGGGGCGATCCAACCTGGCAGTTTTCACGTTTTTGAGAGACACAATCACAAAATCAGAGCACAGGTGTCAGAGAGAGGGCTGTGTGGCTCTACCTACATCTTTAAAATGCACAGAGTCTTGGCAGGCTTTCCTGCGTGAAGGCCAGACAGGGGTGGGTAATACACGTGGCCGACAAAAGAGCAGATGATGTGTGGTGTGAACTCCATGGAAACCCATCATTCTTGGAAAAAGCATACAGCTGCATCCTCTATGTCACTGTCATCTCCAGATTTTGAGGCTTTAGAATATGTCCCTCTACTTCCCCCTCCTCTGCAAGAGACAGAAAAAATGCTTCTTTGCATTTATTTCTCACTGTGCCAAGATCCTAAAGTGTCTGGTGTGCTAAAAACACTTAATAGCGCAGAGCAGAGCCGGCTGCCTTCCATTCTTTCAGTGTGCTGACAGCTCACTTCTGAAAGTTTTAACTGTAGAAATGAAGCAATTTGTCTGCAGCCTGTGATTATTATTTTTATTATTTAGCTTCACAGAGTGATTCAGAGTACAGAGCGGCTCAGAGTCTGAGACTTGGGAGAAAACAGGTATTTTCTGTGAACTTAGGAAAGCGTATATGTCTTTTGTTGAGTTACTGTCATTGCTCAGCTGACCGCCCTTGGATGACGGATCTCAGGGCACAGCACAATAGCAATCTGCTTGTACTCTGTACCAGAGGATCAGCAACGAAGTTAAAGGTACTTTTGGACTACTTGAGATAGCTTCCTCTCCCATTCCCACCCACCTACACAGCTTTTTGAGCATTTAGTTGTATGGAGGGAAGTTCTTTTCAGTTCAGTTTGTCAGAAAAGCTGTGTCAGAAGGAGACTGGCTTTTTTTTTTTTAGAGACCAGGCATATTTCAAGAGTAACTTTCAGAAGGTCAATCCAAGGAATGGTATCTGCCAAGGCATTGAGGATGTTCAGATGAGTGCTAGCCCTTCTGAGGGGGGAGTAACCTTTGTGAGTGAAGGTACTGCTCCTAATCAGAGACTGTCAGCTACTGGGATAGCGAATAAACATCTGGGGGCCTCAGTTTTTGTGTGAACTGCCTCATGTCCTTTTCTGTCTGGAAACTGACCCATTGTTGGCTTTTTAAAACTGTGTTATTATTATTTGATGTCACTTGCAGTCTAGCAATAATCTACCCCCCTCACAGCAAAACCAAGGGGCAGTGTGCACTGCAGCAGGAGCTCAGAGTAACACCTGAACAGCATTTCTGAGAGACTATGGCAATACTTTGCTGTCAGGAATGATTGCTGCCCCACGCTAAGGAAAAATCCTCCTGAAGAAGCTAAAACAACCCAGCACACTTCTCTCAGGGATTGAGCTCTCTTTCCTGGCTTTCACACAATTATAAACTACAGATTATACATTTTTCTGTTTCTACAGAGACAAAAGTTTTGTATTTAGTTCAGTATCTGATTCCTGTCCTTTTGAGAGACTTTCTGTGTTGTGTGACAAACTCAATCAATGTGATGCTATTTTTCCAGCTACTGCACTTCTTTTTCCCCGTCTTCTGGTGTAGCTCTCTTGATATTTGGGGTAGACTTTACAAAAGGCTAAAATGCCCACTTCTCCATTTATTTTTCATCTTCCTGCTTTTGCCAGCTCCACAAAATACCCTGATGATATTTCTGCCTTCTTTTTTGCCATTAACAGCTATATTTTGTGACAAGAGCTATAGCTGAACTCAGCATGCAAAATTTTGCTGTTATTTTAAATAACCATCTGCTCTCCCCACAGTCTGCTACCTCATCCTTAATTTCTTTATTTTTTGGATGTTTATTTTGATTAGCCTTGTCACATGGTGCTATAAGGAAATCTTGCTTCGCTTCACACGCTGCTGCCATCTTGATACAGAAAACTGGCTTACGATCAAAATTATGTTATTTTGTTCCATCTTTCTCTTCCCCTCCTCTCTAAAACAAAACGAGAAAAAAAAAGTTTTATATAACAAAGTGTTGTGTAATGAGGAGAACAGCAGGGAGTGCATCAGGACTTATGGATTTTCTTTTCATCTGTATCACAAATCCACTGTGACACACTGGGCAAGTCAGTACACTCAGATCTTCTTACTGGGATCAATGTGATAGTTACTGAAGTCGCCTAAGAAGATTCATAGTCACACCTGTGTAATGAAGATTAAACTCCAAATTAGAGAAAAAATAAAAATCTGTTATTGGGGAAGAAGACATGCACTAAAGCAGGTTGCGTTTGTTTTCATTAAAATCACTGGTACAGGCAAGATTTTGAGTTTCAGACCAACACATATATAACACATATATATTTTGTATGTAAGTCTACATGTTTAAGATATTATATACATTTATGGCAATATATATGCACGTTTAAGGTCATATATAAGCTATGCATACTGTAACATACTGAATGGGGAACTTGTGCATGAGATGGAAATGTGACATAGCATTAAAAATTTGTCTTGGGAGAGCAAAAATCATGAAGAAATGGGTACTCATTTTGTGAATACCAATTTAACTGATCTGGGTTAAATGAAGAAATGTGATTTGGCTTCCTGGGGGAAATGTTTTCAGAGTAAATATGGTCCCACTCAGTGCTTTACCTGTACACTCGATGGTTTCTGTGCATCTGTGGGGAACACACTGAACACAGCTGTACTAATACTACCCTCATGCTTCTCAGCTGTGCTGTACTTTTCCTTGGGAGTCATCTTGAGGATGGCTCTGGTGTTATATAGCAGATATATATAGCTCTGCTGCCCACGGCTGTGCTGGTCTATATGCAGAGAGGAGTGAGACTGGGATCAGGCCTCTATTTTAAACCACCATCAACTCAGTAAGTCTTGGTCAGTGTTAGCATATGACCAGGGATGATTTATTCTCATCTCTTTCATCACTATAAATCGAGAATGTAGGGGTGGAACAAGAACAAGGTCTTTGGTTTCACCAGGGATTTCAGAAGTTCACCTACAGTGTAATTTTTATGCTACGAAACACAAAGTATTCATTCAGAAGCTTTAAAAAGATAACTTATACAGCTTTAACACCACACAGTGCTTTCAGTAGTGTATGACAAGAGCAACTCTACTGAAATTAAAACGGTTCTTAAAGTCCTTGCTAAATTAATGACATCCTGATTTCATTATGAAGTTGGTTTGTTTGTTTGTTTTTAAGATAAATCTGAATACTTTCATCTTGCTTTCTCTTGGGCAAGGCTAACTCCTATTTTTACAAAATTTCTGCAAAATGGACACCAGTGGAGGAAGTGAACAAGAATATTCCATGTGTATCTGAGCCCAGAATTGTGATTATTAATTATGATTGTTTTATGTTTTATGATTATAATTGTGATTATAATTAACATGTTTCTGTGGGAGCCAGAGTGTCCTTAAGATGCATTTTTCACCCCTTCGCTTATCTTAAACTCCATTCTGGTTTTAGACAGTGTTTATTCTCACTACCCTTTCTGATACGTTTTTATGGAAAAAATTATAATAATTTTTAAAAAAAGCCAAAAAACCCAGAGGTTCTTCAGTGATGCACTGGCACCTACTAACATTGGCCTGCAGAAAGGAAAATCTTCATTCCTTTTGACAGCTAAATAAGAGATACTTACGTTATCTACACAGAGCAGCCATGGATTCAACACGAGAAATGTCCTTTTCTATACAGTAGCCCCTTTTGTATGCTGCTGTTGACCATCCGTGAATCCCTATGGGAATTCATTGAGTTTATGTGGTGAATTAACACACAAAGGACTAGGAAGCACATTATTTCTTACAGCGCTAGGATACACACTTGCTGCTGCTCACATAGTGAAAAGCTCACTCAGTGAAAAGCAGTGATGAATGACCAAAAGAGGCTCACCTGTCCGAGGCAAGTAAAAGCCACATCAATCTTGTTACTACAGAGCCACAGAACGCGGGGCTGAAAGCACTGGTTTGTAAAGGGTGGGTTGAGAGATGTCCTGGGAAAAGTTTCCTGAGTCATTTGCAGAATGCTGTATTCTGATGATTTCACCTGAGGTAACATCAGGCAATTCTGAAGCAACTGGAAAAAGAGAAGCTTTACAAAATCCTTCAGTGATTTGATAATTTTAAAGCAGTGGTGGTGGTAAAGTAAGCTATAACTCCCCTGATGGACTTGTAGTCCTTCAGAGTTCCAAGAGGTCAGAAAAAGGGGCTGTATTTTAGTGGATCTGAGGTAGTTTTTTTCCCCAAATGATCAGTTTTGGTTACACTTGAGATGACAGGAAGAGTTCCTGAAGAAGTGAGTCTGACAAACCTCTCAGCAGAAAGTAACTGGTGAGGAGGGTGGACTTTATTAGTGCTCTTAATGAAGGGACAGCTGTGGTTTGAGCACAGCTGACAATGGAGAAGATGCACAACGGTGATTATAAATACTGAAATCATTGTGGAAGTCTTCAAATAGAAAACATACCTTAATAAATGTAGATAATTCATGTGCAGAACACCAGTTTGTAGGAATTCATTGCTCACAGAGCAATATGTTTACGAGTATCCTAGGAGCATCCAGGTTTTTTTTCCCTAGCTGTCATCACATGCCTTGACCTATAAGAGGCTTGATTTTGTAAGTGAGCTCCTCATGGCAGAGGTGTTAGGTGGGGGAAGAAGAAAGCAGGCTGAGTTAAACAACTTTCCTGTCTGAATACACGCTTCCCAACTGAGCTTGAAAGGCAAAACCTTATGTATCTTTATAGACTGCTATAAAATCCACCGTGCAATATTACTTGCTGAGAAAGTCTTTAATTATGAAGCAGGTATGGGAACACGGCGTGGTTTTGTCATCCTCAGCTTGCCGGCTGTGATTATTCTGCCCAATGAACAGCAATAGAGACTTTCACTTTTCCCTGTTCCTCCAGGATCTCCCACAGGGCTCTGTAACCTGGGAATCTCCCCCAGCTGTATTCCATGGCCCCAATTTCTGACTCTTTCCCAGAATTCATGGCTGTCAGGCTTGGGATGGCCGGTCCAAGACAAATTCCAAACCTCTCAGCATCACTCGTGAGTTAGCCAAGTGGAAAGCTGTTAAGTGACATGAGTTAACCCCTCTAGCCATTTTGGCTAGTGCTGGGCACGTGTCTCTGCATCTTCTGCCCCAGAGAGTAGAGCACAAGAATCATCAATCAAGGCAAAGCTTGCAGAGCAGTGCAGGCAACTGTCCAAAGGCAGAGCACTGCAATGGCAGGAAGGCTACAGTAAATTGAAAGCCTGGGGCAATGCAGTTTGTTTCAGTGCTTCGTCTCGTTTTCTATCTTTAGATGGCATCTACCAACCAGGAGTCCTCCCTAGAACAGAAACATATAAGGACAGCCTTAACAGCCTATAAATTTAGTCTGCTAGAGCAGAACTGGTGAGACTCAAAAGGTAAACACTGGATGAACTGGAGTATGAAATTTCAATGCACTGCAGAGATGAATGCATAATGGAGAGAAAACAGTTAATTGTAAAGGAGAGATGAAAGGACTGACTAACATTAACTGCCCTCTTCTTGTTCAAAATGGTTTCAACTGATACCTATGTTTAAATCATATCTACCAGCTGTCATTTTTTCCTAATTATGCCTAATTATATTTAGACTACGAAAATTGTCAGATTATACAGTTCTAACCAGATTACTTTTTAACTAGCTAAATCAGGAGTAATTGGAGGCATTGCCCAAATATATAATTTACTTGACAGCTCAAATACTTACTTAACTTCCACAAGAGATTTTCTAGCCCTCAGTGAGTTCCACTGTGCTCATGGTACTTGAACATTTTGATGACAATCAAGTCTTTACACAGCACAAATGGTACTGGCCCTCAGTACCACAACTCCTCTCTGTCCATCTGTCTGTCTACAGACAGATCTGCCTCTTTATCCCCTGTGTTTGAAGGTTCAGAGTATTACTTGGAATCAAGGAATTCTGATTCTGATCAAGCAATTCTGTAATTCTTATTAATTAGAATACCTACAGATGACCGAGTGCTTCGTGGGGCTGCAGCTGCAGTGATAGCACTCTGTTTTTGTGGAAGCACTCAAACTTTTCACTTACAGTTTAATCAAACTCCTACCAAGTTCACAACAGCCTGAATTTTGGCAGAGTGAAGGTGACATCTCCTTTTTGTTAGAACAACAGCATGAAATTCCTATCTAATCAGTGATCACGTCTACTTACTCATGAGATGGCAATGTAGGTAACTGCAATGCAAGAGAATCTTGAGAATTTTTAAGGGAAAAAAAGGCAGCTCTCTTCATTGGAATTCTCAT
This sequence comes from Tympanuchus pallidicinctus, assembly GCF_026119805.1. Lineage (NCBI taxonomy): Eukaryota > Metazoa > Chordata > Aves > Galliformes > Phasianidae > Tympanuchus > Tympanuchus pallidicinctus. Next base: position 5,615,651 of record NW_026294722.1, read on the forward strand.
ACTCAGTAGTAAAGGGTGACCAAACTTTCTGGCTGTAGTGATCATACTGCAAAAACTGACATTGGACTGGGAGTCAAAAAACTCAGAGAACACTCAGCCAAACTGAGAGCACCGATCTCATTTTGCAGTCGCAGCAGCTCTGAAGAGCCTATACCCCAAGTTCAGGATCTAGCCTATCACTTTTTATTAGCATCTCCAGCTTTTAGTTGTTGCTCTCTTATCGCATTCAGAGATCTTTTAATTCTGCATGGAGAATATTTAAAATAAAGGCCCATACACCATAGCTGGAAAAGCCCTCTTACCCTAACAGCTTGGTACTTTATCTGCTGCCGTCATTCCTGATTACATAATTTTAACATTTCATAACCTTAATCCTAGACTGGGGGCTGAACTTGATCACAGTGTAAGAAGTTTAAATACGCTCTGATTTGAGGCAGCCCTCAAATCTACACTTTTCCAGCCCTGTGCATCTCTGAAGTAACAAAAATTTGCACTTTTTGTTGCCAGGTTTAGAAGACTTCTTTTTTTTTTCTGCTGAAACAGATCCTGGTACTGATCTTTTGTACAAAGCAAAGAATGAGGTTGTAAGCTGCAACAGAATATAAGTACTTCCAAATCCAGCACTCTCTCTTTTTTTTTTTCCCCATATATTTACCTCCTGCAGCATGTGGTTTTGATGACTTCAGTGTTTATAATTTCCTTCTGCTTCTGTATCAGAAAGACTGAAGATCCATGCATCTGTGTGCTCAGCCATCCTATATGGCCAGTTTTTTTATGACCAGGTTTAGCATAAAAGCTTCAAGTAATTAAATACAAGAGTGAAAATAACTAACCGAAGTCTATGGGAACAAACTCCTCACGATTCTGATTTTTTTCCTTAATATTTTATCCTAATTTCACAAAACAATAATTTCTCAATAGCATTCAGAAAAACAAACAAACAAACAAACAAACACGGTGTATTAATAATTTAATAAGTCAGTGCCTCCCTAATGGCAGTGTTACATCTCTTCATCTCCTTGTCAGTCCCCAATACTCTGATTGCTGAGGGAGATCTGAATCAGTGGAGATGAGGTCTGAGGGCAGCATGGGCAGGATGACTGCTTTGTAGCTTTTACAGACTAGGGAAGCTTTAGGACTTGTTCTATCTGTATCTGTAGGTAACTGTAGGTATCTGTAAGGAGCATTCCAGTTAGAAGACCAACCTTAAGTCTCGGCTTAAGAGCAATTTGAGCTACTGCATTTTGGGTTAAACCTAACAGACTTTCCTACAGCTTGCCCTCTGGAGAAATTTAGTTCTTCCCACTGACCAAGAGCCCTGCCAAAGTGAGCTGATTGCAGGAGGTGTTTGAGACATGCAGTCAGGTCTGCCCATCTACGTATTTTCTTGGTGAGTAGTACAGTGCAGTGATGAAGTCTCTGCAGAGCTGCTACAGGATATTGCACTCAAGAAACAGAACTTAAAGTACTTTAGGGGGTAATATTGATAGTGAAATTTTAAGCTCGTTTTCATGATAACCTATTTTCATTTCCTTGGCAACCTATTTAAAAAATGCAACCATCTTCCTGCTCTAGCCATCTGAAGGTACATGGTGAAATCAAAGAACACTCAGAGCTCTTGCCCTGCGCTGCCTACAGATTAACTGTTTTGTTGTTGATATCTCATTTGTTTTGCACAATTTAGTGGGTTGCTGACCAAGCTGCACAGGGAAATTGTCATTAATTATTAAGAAATTGTGTCTAATCCACCAGGACATCAGTACAGTTATTAATGTTTCCACCATGGAGACAGAAAGAGCCTTGAGTAAGGAGCTGGAGGTGTTCCAGTGAGAACATGCAGCACCAAAAAAACCCCACAGTCTTTCTTCTCAAGTTTGTTAATTGAAATTTCCATATGTTTCCTTCCTTCTTTGCGCTGGATGCCAGAAATGTACAGCAGTTCATTTTCAGAAGATGAAATTTATTTTCTGGGAAAGAAAAGTTCCTGAGCAGGAGCTCACAGAGAAGGTCTTTGGAACCAAATTCCTCTCTCAAGAGGGATTCACCATGTCCTTAGGACACTGCCATAGCATTACACTAGAAGCTCTGTCCTAGGACTGCTTTATAGTCATAGGACTGCAGTGTGGTTCTACAGAATTTAAAGACAAACACTGGAATAACTGGGGCATTTTTGGGTGCTCTGTATCTGGTTGACAGACAGAGCAGCAGAACTTTCTCCCTCTCATGGCCATTGTTGTCAAAATTCTGGCTTCTTTAAGCATGTTTGGGACATGTTTGTGAGCACAGCTGATCAGAATTTTTTTTGTTGGACAATGCAGGTTTTTTTCTTTTTGTAAAGGAATGCTTCACAAGAACAGAAAAACAATCAAACAACAGCTGGAATGAAACTTTTACCAGAGATTGTTTTTAGAGCTCTAAAAACCTAATTTTTGGTTAAAATGAAAGAGTATGTGTCTCCTCATGACTTTCAGAGCAGGGAAGATATTTGTCACGTTCAGGGCTTAATGCATATCCCAGACTTTCAGAAAAATATTGTTTCTGTTCACCACAGCATCAGCATTTGCTGATTAAATTTTCAAATATTACAGTAATCCTGGTCTGTATTAGAGACTCCACTAAACTAAGGTGCAAAGTTTGAACACAGCAAATAATGTTATCCTGGCAGAAGAAAAGAGCTTTCCAGGGAAAGTGATTTCTGAAGGGATTTTGACTGTTCTGAGCTACAGTATCCGGAAAGTTTACCAATAATTAAATACACTGCAATTTAACGACTTGTTTGATTAAGGGCAGCTCTGTAGGCATTATAACATGTCAGTTTTTCGGTGATGGAGCTGACAGATTAATCTCAATTCTTTGCTCTAATGCTGTAAATCAGAAAGTATGAATTGCTAGGAAATCTGAAGTATGGAAATGAGATACAATGAAATGCATAACCACACACAGGCTTGGGTGTTTACATTTCATTCTAAGCAATAAAGCAAAAGGGAATAGCTAAGGCAGGGAGAGCCTTTTTGTGCAAATGGGCCCCTTACAAGCAGAAGCATGCCTGGCACAATTACGGCAATTATGAAGAGGCACAATTATGTATTACTTTCGTTTTTAATGAATTCAGTGAAAATATACTTTGCTTCATCAGAAGTTCGTAATAAGGAAGTGATGGCAAAGGAAGGGAAGGTAAGAGAGCTTGTATGTGCAGGTGAAGGAAACGGCTGTGAACAGAACAGCAACAGCATATTGTCATCTGATTGTGTTGTGAGAATGTTTGCAAGGATCTCTAATGCAGAAGAGTGATTCATACAAAGAGAAACGACTGCCACCATTTTATTAAGTCATTTATTCTCAAGGCATAAACCATGTCAGTGGAAGCTGATTATTGCTGTGTTATTTTGCAAAGTACCATTCTGCTTTTCATGAGTCTGAGACCAGCCTGGGAATTATCCCTTTGTCAGGAGGTTGCTCAGTGGGAAGAGTCTGTGCTCCCTCTTTTGGGTATTTCATTATCTCTGCTTTTGTGAACACAGATACATATTTTGTGTTTTATTTTTTAATAAAAAACAGTAGAACAACTGCTTTCAAGGACTGTTCCCATTTTCTACAGAAGCCTGACACTGCCTTTATTTAAAACCCTGGTCTTGTTTTGTTTCCACAAGCTGTCCTCTTTCTCCACTAAAGCCTGCTCTAATCCATTTCTTTTCATAGATATCAATGCCTTTGCCAGTGCCTCAATGGTTTTCAGTTCTTGGAATTTCACTGTTTCTATTGTCCAACATCTGAAGTAGTTTAGATGCAGATCTGATCTTTAGAGAGAACTGGAGCATCAGTCAAGTGGATTGCAGCGAGGCTGGCAGGTTCCAAAAGCTCTATGAAAAGTACACTCGTCTTTGGTAGGCAAATAGCCCATTGAAAAGAGAGTTCCATCAAAGCCAAACTTGTCTGGAAACCATAAGTACTTCTTTTTCCCCACAACGTGGACACATGTGATGAGAAGAAATTATTTCTCTTTACCATTACTTAATGTACCATAAACTAGGAAAGAGCTCTAAACAAAATGAGAGTCCATTATCACTTATTATTCCATGATCTTTCCATTCAGACACCGCCTTTGAAAAACTAATTAAGGAACTAGTGGTGGCTAATGCATGCACTCCAAATAGTGAGCATTCACTGCCTACTTTCAGCAGCCGAGGTTCATTAACATTACACACAAACAAATGAATTCAGTTTGGGTTAATGCCACCCTATTAAACTTTCCACAGCCCACTTAACTGGAGCTTTGGTGTGTGTTTGACAGACACTTTAAACTCTCTGGAGATCCCGTGTTTTCCTGTTTTAATTCCATCTCCTTCTAAAGACCAGATTTCGTCTTTGCTCTCCAGTTGATTAGCGACTTGCTCTTTGCACACTGCTGTCTGAGTTGATGATTTGTTGAAGGAGATGATATACAAAGTTAAATTACATCCCGTATCAGGAAAGTTAACAGAAAGGGATCCAAAATGATGAAGTTAACAAAACAGTAGTGTTGCAACCACCAGCAAGTGTTCAGAAATTGAACCAGCTTTAGTGGCTGCCATACACCAATGCTGTGCAGGATGGACGTCCCTGAGTACATTCTGTGTGTTTCATTGATTCAGAAATTCAGAGATTCAAACAAGGACTTTGTTTCTTACAGATGGCAGATGTATACAAACTTAAGAAGTCTCAATAAACACATGCCCAAGGATTGCCTTTATCATGCATCTTGGTGTTATCATAGTCTACTGCAGTGTCCTCAAAAGTGAAGAAACTAGTACTGTGATAATAATGGGTTTGCTAATAGAGTTGCTGCCAATTTCACTGGTGTGACCAGCTAATAATTACAGCTTTCCTGAGATCTTTCCATTAAGATGAGAAGCGTTTGATGCCTGACTTGTGTGTTCTTTAACATTAATTTACTAACAGTATAGACAAAATTCCAGTGAATATAGCAGAAACACTGAGCAAGCAGTCCCCTTGATGAGGAACCCCTTTTCTGCCCCTTCTGCACGTGCTCTCTCCAGCAAGATCTGCCTTTCTGTGTACTATTTAGAAACCACAGAAAACCAAGCAGTCTGAGAAAGCCCTGCTTTGTACAGCAGCCCTGTGCAATGTAAGAACTATGTGTGAAGTGGAAGCAGCAAGAGGTTCTTCAAGATACAGTCTTGCTAAGAGCAAGCACAAGGTGCTACTTCTGTCAAAACATTATTATCACATTTTAAATTGGAGAAGCTCCTCAAGCCTCTTAGACCATCTCTGATTCACCATGTGCTCTGGGTAAGTTGCTCATTGCCTGAAGCCACTGTGCACCTGAATGGCCTTCATTGCAGCACACATGAAGCCTGGTGGTGCAGGAGCACACAGCCTATCCATGCTCTTCGTCTTCATGCAAAAGCCATCAGCAGTCATCAACAACTCCAAGCATATCATGAATAATGCCCGTGAGAATAGAGAAAGGCATGTGGGGAAGCTGAGTCTGGTGAGTGAATGCCTTCTATTACTCCATTAAGAAACAAAAAAAGTCAAACACCTACTTTTTAATCCAATCACTTGGACACAGCACTGTTTTCTCTTCAGGCTGATTTTGTGCACCAACACACAAACACACACACAAACCCAAACATCCCCATATGTGTATGTTTATATATTACTTTACGTACACACACGTGTATAAGCAAGAATGAATAAAATTTGTACGTAGCTTTTTCAGTGCCCACAACTGAAGCCACACTTTCATTTTTCACTTCAGAGCTATATGACAGCTCTGGATTTTGAGATGCCCTTTTACCCGCCAGCAAGCACGTGTTTCCAACGTGGAGGTAATGTGCCCAGTGACATCAGCTGAACATGTATGTATGAGGCAGTGAATTCATTTGGACTGAGACAGCTCAAATGGCAAAAATCCTTGACTTATCTGCCAAGAAAACTGAAAATGTGCTTCAGATGAGATCTGTCAACATGAGAGGAGCAGAGGCTTGCCCAGTGAGGCAGAAGATGAATTTATTCTTTTTCTGTCAACTGTAGGAGATTGGAATATCAGCATAGAACCTGATTAACTCCTACTTTCTAAAGAATTAACTGCTCTGAGATCATGTTTAGTAACTATTTGGTTTACCTGAGGCCATGCAGTCATCTGCAGCATTGTCTTCAGGCTGGAAGTATTGCCAACACACTGGCTTATCAGGTCTACTTAGGTGCATGATCCAACCAAATTAAATTTTCAGCCTCTGGTGGTTTCTTTTCTCATGTGAAGTATAAAATAAAAGAGAGAAATAGATAAAAAAGACAAATGCTAAGGACCAGAGACTGAGAGATGTTTCATTGGATTGCTTCAAAGAAACTGAAACAGGGGCTGGGTATGGCTGGGTGTTGAGAGCACATAAGCAAATGTTCTCAGAAGAAGAGTAAGACAAACTTGAGGGAGTCTTGCTAAAGGGTTAATAAAATATTGGTAAATATTCTGACTCTTAGAACCTGAATGCTTGCGGTCAGTGATGGGATATGAACACTGTATGATGCAGAAAACTGTTTCCCATGTAATTCACTCAGCTGGTGGGATGTGGGGCTTGGAAGGCCTTTGGAGGAATAGGGCAGGGAGTGCAGATGAGTGTCTGGGTAGCAAAATGCATCACGCTACTCTCATCTCCAACGTTTCACAAAAATCAGTGGGATATACAATGTTCAAAGTAAATACTGAATGCAGAAATGTCTTTGTTTTATTTTCGTCTTGACTGGATTAATTAAAGATGTCACTGATCCTGATAGGTGCCTTGGGGTAGCATGGCTGATGCTGAGCTTGCGACAAATGTCTGGTGATGGAAGCAGATGCAGTGATCTTTTTGAGCTGTATTATTCCATTTGAGTCTACTTGGGTTCCTTTTAAACAGTGTTTCTGTCTACATTATTATGTTCTCCTTCCTTTTATTGGCAATGTATGGCAACTTATTCCACTCCACTGGAAAAGAAATTGGTTGTTGGGTTTTCATTTGAATATTCTTTAGATCAAAGCAGTTATTTAGATAGAATTACAGAGAAGACAAGAGACACTTCCCACCCTACTACACTGATAACTGAGCACTGCTGAATTAGAATAGTACTCTTCTTTCATCTATTACAAAGTAGTTTTCTAAATATTTCTTATCAAAACATAGATTCAGTTGTCAAATGCTGGCAGTTTGAAGCTGGAAAAGATGGGGAAGGATATAAAATATAAAATATAAAATAAATGTATTTGTGGACAGGGACTGGGCGATAGGGGTGAAAGCACATGACAAATCCATATCTCCTACAGCCTTGCAATTGACTGTGCAACAGTTGCTTCCATCCATAGGGTACAAATTAACTTGGTGCCCTGTAGGTAAGTGGTGGGCCAAAGCGTGAAGCATCTGTCTTTGTTTTAATATAGCTGTAGTCATGGCATTGCTTCTGCGCCTTACAGGTCGGAAGGCATTTATTATTGTAGTACCCTTTGCAGATCAGGAAATAATAAGATTATAAGATTTTACTTATTTTATTTATTCTGGAATCAGCAGAAGAATAAATGAGATGTTAAAGGTCAAAGGGAGCATTTTGTGCAGAGCCAGGAACTAGCTCATGGCCAAATATCTTGACGTCAAGACTTACTCGTCCAGTAGCACACTAAAAGCCTGTTTTGCTTACAAATCTGTTTTCCCAGTTCCTCCAGGTTCTTCTGAATATACACATGTTGAAAATATATCTGCAGAAAATACAGATCAACAGGATTTTCACTGCTTCTCTGAGTGAGATCACTTTAAAATTAGCTGTGCCCTGTTTTCAGTATTGTAAATTATCTCTAAAAAATTTCAGTTGTACATTGGCTGTTACTCCCTCTCCACTTATGCTTGATATCTCTCTCAATCACTGACTGCTAAATTACAGGTGACTCATAGACAGTGATTGAACATTAAATCAAGTTTTTTTGTCTGATGAGAAACCTAGAAGACACAGGAGAAATAAGATGGTTGAAACTTAAGAACTTTACCAAGAAACACCATGTTCTTCCTACAAACTCAGTAAATGCTTTTTTGTTAGCAGGGATGGAGCTTCTCCATGAGACAGTTTTCAAAAAGCATATTGATGAATAGTTATTTACTTGCTGGCATGTGATTTCAGGAAGACAAAGTAGGGCCTTTCCTAACTTAAAAAGAAGAAAACCTGTCTCAACTTCTGCAGCAATTCCTTTATCCCAACATTCTAAATTCCAATAATTGGTCCTTTCTTGCTGTGATCAGGCTGTACATGTCACTCTCTAAGCCCCAGACAACCTACGACAAGATCTACAAATTGCAGTTATTCCTTCTCTCTCTGATTTCGTTATTTCTGTATTAATAGCCTTCCCCTTTAAAACAACCTTTGCTAACAGCAAACCATTACCATGTGATGCACATACACTAAGTACAAACTCAAGTTAATACACAGTAATGCTGTGTAATACGCTATCCTGCAGCTGAGTGTAATCTAATACAACGTGATGTAGGAGGAACCATGGCACAACTCAGTATTTAATACCAGGATAAATTATCCTGGAAAATTCTGCACAGGACTTATTTGAAAGCTCTCATTCTCCACCAAAATAGTGAAGATGTTGTAAAGAGGCTGCCTATTGCCTGCGGGAGGGATGGATTTAGGTACCTGCTGGTATCAGCTGGGTAGCTGCTTGCTTCTGTGCCATCTTCTCTCTTGGTCATCTATCAGGAGAGCACCAGGGGAAAAAGAGCTCTCTGAAGAGAATCCCCCAGAGCCACCAGCCCAGTCCCTTGCCAGTGAGGTCATTAAACTTCTCTGTTTACTTCTTTTACATGGCAATGAATTGCTTAGAGGTCGTGGAGGATGCCAGGGAGAAAGGGGAGATTCTCTGGCTGAATGAAGCCACACAAACAAGATTAAATTAGAGGTGTGAGCACAGAGTCTGCATGGATCCTGCCAAGAAGTTTAATTAAAGCCACTTGCTGTTGCAGAGTGACCCAGTTTCATTCCTAGCTATCACATCAGATGTAATGTCTTATGAGATGATCTACAACAGCAGAACAGCATTTCTATTTTTTTTTCCCTTGTTCTCCTTCCTCAGAGGAAATAACAAAATTGTATTGCAGGCAAAGATGTACTTTCTGTATTGAAGGCCTGGTAGAAAACACTGACATAACACATGGTTCCTCTGGATTTCAAGCTGTCAATAGCTGCTTTAATTTCATATTCCTTTTTCCTTTAAACATAAAGTTTAAGTGAGGCACAACTCTACCTGGAAAATTTGAGTGCCTCTATCTTCCATTATGGCATGCCCTGTTGTATTTAGAATTACAGAGTCTTGATTGCTCATTAATTCACATTCCCCATATTGTACTTCTATGTGGGGCAGAACTGCATTACTCCCAGCTCCCCGGTGTGGTCACAGTAAAAGATCTCTTGATTTTGGCAGCTTTCTGCAGATCATTGCAAGTCATTTTCATCTATGGCACCATTATATCCCCCTACAACGGGGGATTTTTTCCCCACCCACTTTGATCTGCCAACAGAGGAGGCAATGAAAAGCGATTCACTACATTTGTTGAACTGTTCCAAGCAACCTCCTAGAGCCAGACAGACCATCACCTTTCATCCTGTTCTTCCTCCTCAGAATAAGGTGAGACATAAGAAATAGCAAGGCGGAAATAATTCGACTGGTAACTTTTGGATTGTAACAGGATTTTTTTGGCTGGGAATAGGTTTGTATCCTCAGTGCAGTTACTGCTGTTTAATTCATTGGACCTCAGCATAGCTCCATTTCGCATGCTGGTCTGAGACTCCTATCTGCCATCTGCAAATCAGCAGCAAACCTCTCTTTCCTTTTCACAGAAAGACAGATTTATGACAGCTGCTGCAATCTCTTCATTTTTACAGCAAACTGTTAATTCTGATTTTTCAGTCAGCTCAAATCCAGAGAAGATGCCAGTGCACAGCAGCACTGACAATCACTCCTCTTTTAAACAACTAGACAATAAAATCTGTATTGTGAAGTTTCAGTAAAAGTTATGCTGACAGTTGAGATGAAAATTGAGTATCCTTCAGACCATGGGAGAAAACTTGTCTGCCTGTCACAGTGAAAAGCACAAAACTTTTAATCTGATGCTCCTGTGTCTTTAGATCTTAGGGACAAGGAAATCCTGGTGTTCCAAATGTAGGCCAGGAACTGTCTGACTTAGAGCAACAACAAACCCAGAGGCAGTCTGGCTTTGCAGTTATCTTCAGATTCTATTGCAATCTAAATAATATTGGCAAGGAATAACTTCTACCAGCAGTTAGATGTCCATAGCATGAGAATTCTTTCAGTTTTTCTTATTAACTAGATGTAGCAGGAAGGATATTTCAATTTTCCACAGCTTATGTGCATTTCAAGTCTCTGCTTTCCAAAGATAACAGCAGTGCTTTCACATCTGATTGAGATGCCAGTTTTACACAGAACAGAGCCAATACAAAACTTACAAGGCAAGCTACTAGAAAAACACCCTCATCAAGAGTGGGAAAGGAGAAACAGTGCCACGAGATCCAGCCATTTAGCCCAGAGACTCAAGCACAGATGCTGAAAAAAACAGAAACATCCAGAGAGATTTCATTTCCTCTAAAGGAGAAAAAAATGAAAAAATAAAGTACTACTTTCAGCTGATTCCACACAGCTGCTGAAGTTTAAATGGCTTCATCATTGTACGAGATTGATTGCTAATTGCTTCTCTGTCCTGAACCTTCCGCCAGGTTTGCCTGATGCAACCAATTCGTGTCAGAAGAAGAATGTGAATGGCAGAAAGCTCAAGGGTTCTGCAGCTCTTGCAGTGGATGTCACTGTAAATCTGGCAGAGGCAAGAGCAGAGGGAGACAGGCCTAATAGATGATAGAAATTGCAAAGGGCAGCCTATTGCCCTGGCACAATCTGGCCACTATGGGCCAACCTGTATCTCTATAATTACATACAACTATCTTTGTGAAATGGAGGAAGTCTTTCATTGTATTCAGCAATTGGTTCTTTTTGCTTTGTGCCTGTTTTGTTTAATCAATATAATTAGAGCTGAAGATGCTGCAGGTGCCACTGATGTAATAATGGTTGATAACCACATAGCTAACATTAGTATTTATAACTTGCAGTAAATCTCTATGCATATTAACGTGAACTTGACATTTTGCAATCATATTTGAAACCTGGTCTATGGGACCAGATTCAACAAGAGAACTGCTTTCACAGGCTCTTGATACAGGCTTTGATAAGGCTGTGAGCTCTGCTTGCATTGTTCCACATGAGAGATTAATAACATAAGAGGCATTTTATCACAGCCAGATTATCAACTAGACATGACAGAAACTATTTGTGTCACTGAGAATGAAGAAGTTTTGAAAGCTGAAGATAGCAATGAAACAGAGTAAATAGTAGGGACAGTCTTTTCTAGCTAATATCCAGAGGTTTTTATGCATCAGCTTACTTGTACCATATTGTTAACCCCAACTGGACACATGGGAATGACACAAGGCTTCACCAGGGGTTGTTCAGAGTAGATATCAGGAACAATTTCTGTATCACTGATGGCGGCTAAACTCTGGAACGGGTTTCCTTGAGATTGTTGATGCCCTGTGCTTCACGTGGTATTAGGATAATGCCCTTAATAATATGCTTCAACTTTTGGTTAGCACTGATGTGGTCAGGTAACAAGACTTGATGGTCTTTGTAGGCCTCTTCTAATCGAACAATTCCTTTGTATGCTCCTTCCAATTGAACTAATTCTAATTATTTAAGAGCCAGATGCCTGATTTAAGGCAAATTGGGCCTGATCCCAAAGCCTCTCGGCGGGGATGGGAAACCATCCTTTGAGTTCAGCTGGCTTGGTCTCAAAATTGCAAGCTGGTCTCTCACAACAATGTTTGTACTACATTCAGTGTCACTGACCAACAGTTATTATGTATTGCTAGTCTTCTCCTTCTGTTTTACATTCAAAGCTTAGGCTATGCTTGCTCACACTTGTGGAAACTTGTAAAGACTCCTTGTGTATTTGGCCCCAGTTTTCAGTATGAACTTGTGGCAGTAGTGCTATTTTGAGGCTTCCACTTCTGGGTGAACATGCTTGAAGTGAAATGGTGTGAGGAAAGAAGCTCATTATGTAATTGTGTGTTACAAAATCATGTTGTCGCTCGCATTTGGTTCCAACCCATGATGGGAACTTTAAAAAGTGGATTGTAAGGCCACAGAGAAAGCAAGAGGAAAAATCACGAAACAATTGAATAGGCAGCAAAACATGGAGGCTCAGGAAATACGTAACAGCTGACCTTGATAAACAGGCAAATATAGAAAATCTGTAGGCAATAGTAGGTATGCAAAACAGGTGATCATTTCCCCAGAATGTCTTCTCAGAAGAAAATCTTCCCCTCGTGTCTTTAAATCCTTATTGTACCACATCCTGATGTTAGGACATGTTCTTTCAACCACAACATCTTATTTAATATAGCTACAGCACCGTATGTTTTAACTGGATGTATGTTTTTGTCCAGCTTCATTTAAGCAGCCCTCTGGCATCTCAGAACCCACTGATGGTTCCCTGAAAACTGATGCTTTCTAAGGAATAGCTAAAATAGCAGAGGAAGACTGATGTATGTCCTTCTGTATGCATCTGCAGTCTTATGAGGAGAATGAACAGAGATGGTAAAGGATGCTCGCACTTAAATCCAGGACACAAGATAAAATCAAGTGAAACATAGATCTTTTCCCAGAAGCTTTAATTCCTGTTGGCAAAGAAAATAGAGCATTAATACAATTTCACATCTCTTTCACTGTAGTTTGCTATTGTCAAATATGCAGAACGGTGTCATGAGGAGAAACATCAAGCTCAATCTTTCTGAGAACAAGGTGAAGTTCCAGCATCTCAAAAAAAACCCACCAAACTGAGCAGTGCAAATAGACCAAAGTTTGGCATAGGCTGTGGGTCAGAAAGCCAATCAGCCACATGCATTTCCAAGCCTCCATGCCCGTCTATTGAATAATGCATGAAACCTGTACCATGATGTCACAAAATGACTGCCTGTGTGCATATACAGTATGTGCATTTGTGCATGTGTCTCCTTAGAGCTTAGAGTACCCCAGGCTGCAGGAATGATTTCTATGCTCCCTTTAAACTGTAATTCTTCATTCAAGGCATTTTGGCTGCGCTAAGCCAGGGAATTGAATTTGAGGACTGGCTATAAGCCCCATAGCCATTTCTTGTTTCCAAATGACAGCAGCACACTCCCTGTATCAGTTTCCAAGAATGTATTTAGAATGTGCAGCAAATTAAAGGGTAATAGCATAAAATTCATTATTGTTGGAAGAAAAAAAATACGGCTGGAGCAAACTGAGAGTCACTGGAGAATGATGAGGATGAAAAGAAAAAATGAAGTACAGGAGCACTCTTTTAGGATGCTGATAGTTCCATACCAAAGGTTTTGTGTAAAAGGCAGAAATCATGAATGATATTGCTTCCTGGCCTGGCTTTAATTTTCACCATACTGCCTGACCTTCTTTCTTGTAATAAATTTTGCAGCAATTTATTCTGCGCTTGTAGCATGAATTGCAGATACTCCCAGGAGTTGCTGTGTAGCTAAGTGCCTGATCAACACACAGAATTGTGGTAATTAGAACACAAGTCAAGTACAAATGGAACCAGCTCCTCTGTTCTCAAGCCTTCCATGTTCCAACCTGCTACATCTCCTGCCCTCTTGATACCCTGCTGGTGAGCAATGCCCATCTCAGGGAGGTAGATGTAGGCAGAAGACTTCTCTTTCACTTTGGATGACTTTTCAGCAACTGATTTCTTGGAGTCTCATAAATGAAGGCAGGCTTTTTCCTGGCCATGGAGAGAAAATTCTCTTGTTGGCATTATCCACTAGTTAATAGCTCATCTATAGGAATAAATTAGAATAACAAGGTAAAGCAAGCCATTTTCCACATTCTCCATCTCAGCAGGATATTCCTCAGGAGAGAGATGCACTCCAGTGTGTTTCTGCTGCTATCCTATTTTCTCCTTTGTTGCCCATAAGGCAACTAATTGAATCATAAGATAATTTGGATGTTGCTGCTAACCTCCTGAGCCATCCATTTCGTGTGGGACATAGTGAGTGTAAGTAGACTTGCTGACATTATAGCCTGTGACTCAGGAAGATATCCCTTTGCTCATCAGTGAGCTTGAGATTGCCACATTATATAACTTTCATGATGGAAAAGAATAAGAAATTATTATAAGGTGCTGTTATCTCCTGTCACGTTTAATAAAATCAGTTTAGCATTCTAAAAGCCCTGTGAGGAAAGCGACAGTATAAAAATTCATGAATGCAGATGAAGAGACATTACTGAATAAGACCTTCTGTCCATCATTACTCTGCAGATTGTTTTTAGGGAAGGAATGAGTAAGCTGGGGCTAGGGGACCTTGCTGTGTGATTTGCCAGGCATTTCAAAATGTCAACCCTACATGTAATGGCCAGAGATGAATGCAAGTTGTATTAATGAGCTTTGTAATGCAGCAAGGTGGGAGTATAACAACGAAGTAGCTCTGCCCAAGATGATGGATGTTGATCACCAGGCCACAGAGGCTCCTTGCAGAGAAGTGGCTCTCATTAAGGGGGAAATCTTCAAAAGGTTGCACAGCATGAGTTTTCTCATCAAACCTCATGTGAGCAAGGACGAGTGAGCAGCAGCCTCAGAAGCCCTGTTGAGCATCCCTGAACAAACACTAAGTAAAAAGAGCTGATAGTTCAGGGAGATAAAAAGCCTCTCGGACTTGAATCTGGACTTCATCACTGAGGTGAGATCTTTGTGGTCTGAGGAAAGTCAGTGACTTCTTTCTGTTGTTGATATTGACAATGATAATACTTTCTTGAGGAGAAGTAACTAATAATATAATTCCTGCTGAAATGGCCTATATTCTTCTGAGACACTTCATCAGCATCCCATGGGAAACTGTGAAGAAGAGGCTGCAGCCAAACTTTGTGCTAACTTATTCCAGCAGCTGGAAAACAACATTAGTGATGTGTGGCCCCATAAGCTGTGGATGCAGAGGGGCTTTGGCTGTGTTACCCAAGAGCTGACAACTCCCCGTTTTAAACAAGAAGTCTGTGACACGGGAAGACAAGGCTGCTTAACTGCTTAACTGCCATGTGTGAGCACCCAGCAGCTACTACAAATGGGTGGAGAGAACTGCTGAACTTCACTGAAGAAGCTGGCACCTGCCAGCAGAAGGTTTTTTTTTTAATTGGTTTCCATCTGTCAGACTTGTCAGTGGTGAAATTGGATGTTTGCACAGAGAAAAAAACTCCTTCCCCCTCATCCACCCCCAACACCTCCTCCCTTCCTGCTGGTTTGTCTCCAGACTCCAATGTGGTACGTGAGCAAGTTTATTTCTGCATCCGCTGTCAGCAGGAGTGGAGGAGTGGTGAGAAGAGGCATCCCACAGCCCTGATCACTAGCGGATATTTTGTGTCTGAACTGTGCTTGGGTATCATTTCCTTTGGATACTGTTGAGTCTGTCATGATGCTCTAAGCCTTTAGGTTCAAGTAGCTTCTGAGATGTGCAGGTGCTATGTGACTTTGTAGAACTGAGAAGCTAGGATGGGGTGATCAGAATGATCTATCCTTCTTCAGAAGGTCCTAGGTACCATACTATTCATTTGTGCATGATAGCTGTCGGATAGAAAAGAGAACAAGCCAAAGTGCTTACTGCAATAATGGATAAAAGGGAAAGTGGGAAACCTCATATAACAAGGCTGCTGCTCTCAGAAGTGAAAATCATGAGGCAGCAGTTGTAACACAGAGAGCTTCTATCTCTTCTCCCATGTACTCCAAAAACAAGTGTATACTCATCTCTACCACCGAGTGGGACTTAAAAGAAAAGGTGTCAATAGAGAGGTGTGAAAGTGGAGTCTCTCTTCTCTGCTGTTTTTCTTTTAATGAAGGGAGATGCATTTAACTAAAGCTCTACAGTCAGTCCACGAAGATAAACAAGGTGCTGAGATGGATCAGTGCAGATGCTTAGGGCAAAGGAGATGTTTTCTGAAGATACACAGCGGCCAATAACATCCAACATTTGTTGTTTCCAGCTTTCCTTCAGAGAGACCCATCTCAAGAGCTTCAAGTGTTAGAACATGGCCCCTACAGCAACCCTTCAGTTTTCAGGGGGTTTGAGGATAGCAGTATGTGAATCTCAACGAGTTCAGCACTGCAACCTGCAGCATCTGTGTTAACAATCATCTCTTTTAACCTTGTCTCTCTCTCTAGTGGAAGATCATAGTACACACAAGTGGGAAAAATTTCAAAGCAGGTAAAATCAGATCAAATCATAGGAGCATACAGGGGAGGAAGAGTTGAGCCTCCCTGACCCTGAGGGGTCTGTCTTTGAGGTCACGTAACTTTGGAGGCTTGCCCAAGCTCTTGAGAGTTCTTGTATGCACTTTCTGGACCACAGAAGCATGGAACACAGGTAGCTGTGGTTGGGCTACAGCTTGTGTCCAAAGTGACCACCTCGCAGTGTCTGTGTGAGAATATCTAGAAATCTAAATGTGACCCCCCTAAAAAAGAAAGCATGCTCCTGGTACAGCCTCTGCTTCTTCTCAGGGGAAGAGGCAGATGGATTCCAAACGTGAATGGGCATGTTCCCAGATGAGAGTCAGGTATGACTGAGAAAGAAAGGAAACAATTTTTTTCAGCTAACAGTAGAAGAGAGAAGCAGATGATTGACCAGCCCATCACAGCCACATTGTCTAGCTCTACTCCAACCTCTTCTCCACAGATGACTTCTCCTCTCATCATTACAGTAGCTATAGAAGAAAGACTTACGAGTTGAAATTGAAATAAAAGGGAATCATAACTTAAGAAATGGGTAAAATGCAATTTGCTTATTTTATAACAAAAAGAAAAAAAAAAAAAGGAAAGAAATTCCCCTTGTGTACCACTGTCACCTGATAGAGATCTGCTTCCACAGAATCACCTCAACTAGTGAGACAGGATGTACTGGTCCAGCTTTGTGTGAAAAGGAAAATGAGATGACAAAGTTATTAGTGTTCTCAGGTAAAACCTGTCATGTTGAATTAACAGTTTGTAAGAGACAAGAGGGACTATTCCTTCATGTAAACCAGAGCTGAGACATCACCAACAGAAATAATTGCATTAGCTTTGAATCAACAATGGAAATAAAGGATTAACTATTATCTACTTAAGTTCTTCATTGTTTTTGGTAGCATCGTTGTGCAGACTGACTGAATTACCTTTGTCTTCCCATTTGTCAGAAGGTTTATGGGACACTCTTCCTTCCTTCCCCCCTCCTCTTGCAGTTGTGAACACAAACACAACAAATAGCCTCTGCCTCTAGATCTAAAGTGTGAGCATTGGTTCAAGGTGCCTTTGTCCCAGGCTACTTAATTCCTGGTGATGGTAAGCTTCTGGCAAAGGGAATGGGAGCAGAAAGGGGAAAACATAAGGTTCCTGCACCAGTACTAAATCACCTCTTGAATTTTGATGAGACTGTTTTACAGAGGTAGACAAGGCCTTTTCTAGTTGTTTTTCCATCACTCAGGCTCCACACAGACAGTAGCTTGACATCACACCTCCAGTCCTCAGCCTCTGTGCCAGCAAGCCAGCAGGAAGGAGCAAGGATGCTGCAGCACGTGTTACCTTGTGCTGCCTTTGGCCTTAGGCAGCTCAGGCAGTAAAAGCTCATGGTTTCCACTTGTGGCACTCTGGTGCAGTCTTGGGTGCATTTCCAAGAACCTGCACTTAATCCCCACCTCTACAAAGAAGCTACTAACAGTTATCTGCAAAACTGGACCTTGAGGAGATGTAAATTCACTGGTAGCAGAGAAAATCTTTTGTCACAATACAACTGAACTGCTTACACATAGTCTAAGGGGTGCCTGCCACAGTCAGCTCTTGCATGAAACCAGGACTGGAGGCTAGTTGGGATGTTAGAGAAGGCAACATTTTTGCTGTAAAAGTGAGCTCCTTTTCCAAAATCATGCTTAAAGGGGAGCTGAACTCTGCTTACCTACTGCTGTCCTTTGGATGAGATGCAAAAGTTAGATCCACACCTCGCTGCTCATGATTCCCAAGATGGGGCTTGATTATCTGGCTGCAAATCTGTGTCTTCACCTAATCCTGACTGTACATTCCCAGTTTTGCCTGTCTTGGATTGGCTTTCTATGTATTTATGCAAATTTCATGCATTAACTCATAGTACACAGCACTGCTTCCTCCAGTTCATTATTTATTTGAAATGAAATCTACTTTTCTGCATCTCAGTTTTTCTGGGTACATCTAGTTAAGATGAGCTCTCATTTTCTAGCAGCACAGAACAGTTTAAGGGAAAATAAGGACTTTTAGCTATGAATATTGATGGCTAGAGTTGAATTGTATTTCAGACTGCTATTCATTACTGCTGGTAGAATAGCGGATAGAAACTAATATTTAATTTAATTGATATATTTTCTCTTTTGCGCCTTGATCGGTGAGCAAATTTATCTCAAATCTGTGTACTGTTAATCTCAGTATTTAAATCTTTTTAAAGTAACAATCTTATTAAAGGAAATGAAGGTAGGAATAAATCTGCAAGACCAATAAGCCAGAAGTATTTCTGTTCACAAAGAACAAACATACAGAATTGACTAAAGCCATTTTATAGAACAGATACTTTACTGTGAAGAGGAAAACAAATTATCTTCAATATAAACATCCATTGACATGTAACAACAGCTGCTCAAGTGAAACTTCTACTTGATCACCCAGAATAGAAGGAGCTGGTTGGAAAGAAGTGAATATTTATCAGGGAGATTTTCATCAAAACAGGCACACTAATTTTAAGTGAACACAATTCTTTTCCAAATGTTACTTAGGAATGGCCATGAAAATACCTGCAATTGAAAAGTTAAATGTGAAGAGGGGGGCAGTGGACCAAGGTAGACAAGCTCTGGAGCTTCCTTTGGCAGCAGGTTAACAGGACTGTACCCACATCCCACCTTCATCCCAGTGCACTGGGTGCAGAACAGCCCTCTTTTCCCTTCAGTTCATTTTGATTATTGTCCTCTTCTTTGTTTCTTTGTCTTTGCACAAATAAATGGCCTCCTGAGAAATCCATTTTATCCCTCACAAGAAATAGGCTCCATTTCAAAGAAACATGCAATATCCTCAGGTTTGTCATTTGTCACCCCCAAAACCATCTTTCCCATCCTATCTGATTCAGTATTTCATTTAAGTCCTGTAGCTCCTAATTCTCCATTACCCTGGTGCCAGTTGCTAAGAAAGTTTATTGGGCTCATCAGAGTCTTGCTGTGACTCACAGCCCCTTCTTACATAAAACAGCCTTTTCATATTGATCAAGACAACTGATCTTCAAACCCTACAGTGCCTCCTGGAGAGATGGATATAAAAAATGGACAGACTCTGAGCCCTGAGGCAATCCGTAAGGAAAACGAACAGCACAGAGGGATGAATTGTCATAAACAAGAGGAACTGAAATGGTGGATGAAGAAAAAGCTACTGACTGATTTGTGAATATGTGAAAATCAGACATGAGAAGAATGCAGGTTTTGTTTTTCTTTTCCTCTTCCAGTGTTTTTCACTAGATGATGGTGCTGCTGACACAACTGCCTTCTCTCTGGAAAACGTCTGCAAATCCTTTGGATGTCATGATGCACATTGGGACACTGAAAGCAAATAGAATGATGGTTGTACATTTACTTCTCCCATGCTTTCTGGTGACAGTTGGAATTCATTGAACCTTTTATCCTCCATATTAAGCTGGTAGAGCACAACCTTCCTTGAAGCTGAGCACTGAAAAGTCGTTAGCTTTGGGGCTGCCATGCATTTCAACAGGGGCCAAATCAACATCTCCCAGCAGAGAGCTTCTCTGTCTCTGTCTCCATGTACAGAGATTCATTAATTTTGCATTTGCCTTTCAAGAATGACAGATGGACCAAAGATAGTGTTCCATAATTTCAGTTTTGGTGCTCATCTGTGAGCAGCTTTGCCTTTGCTGCTCACCACAGCTGTGAAGTTCCCACTAATAGCCAAATTCTTTCTCCAGCTTGATGATGAAATGTTTTCCCAGCAGAAGCCAGTGCTACTTCCACAGGACTGATGTATGAAAGTCTTACTGGCACTGGAACAAGAGGTAAAATTGCTGCTCATAAAATGAGATGTTGACCCAGAGATCATCAGAGAGACCACAGAGAATGAAGTGCAGGTCTGCCCTTCAGTATGACACTGTACATTTGCTAGGCTAGATCTGCAAAGTTTTGTAGCAGTAACAGCAGCAATTGGAAGAAGAGGTGGTGCACCATTACATGTGTTTTTCTTTCAGAGAACTGACTCTTGCCTGTTCTGCTGAGGACATTGCTCTGGCTTTGATGAGGAGCTGGTTTTAACTGCACATGAACAGAGTGAGAGTGGCTGCATAGGAACAAGAAGTGTTTTTCTCTGTCTCCTGAAGTCCATAAAAAATTATTAAGATACAAAGTGAAATCTGCAAGGGTGCTCTGTGAATGCCAGTGAGCTCCTTGTGATAAACAGTATATTAAAAAGCACTGAAGCATGCTGTGATGAACGACATCCTTCCTTGCAGTTGTAATATATACAATAAGCAAGAGATATCATCCTGTATTCAATCAAAATGAGGACCACAGTCTTTGTTCCTTCCACACATCAGCTACAAAATGTGATTTTTGTTTTAATCTGATCAGCGCCTCTGGCATTTAAGATTGGAGCTGCTAACATAATGAACTGCTTTATTTTTCCCCTGCTAAATGTTATTTTAAAAAAAGAAAGCCGTAGAAATGAGGAACAAAGCTAGATGGGGTCACTTACGAACACAAACTGTGCTTCTTTTCAAATCCAGGCTGATTTATACAGTTGTGCACACAGGCCTTCATCTGGGTTTATAAATGCTCCCCAAATTGGTATTTGATTTTGTATCAAAAGTGTACAGGTTTGTGTTTACACGTCTTGCTAAATCACCCTCCCTAGGAAGGTCAGGCATTGTCTGGACAAGAATATTCACTACCTTGCTGTGATGCCATCAGTCATTAGCTTTAATATCCTTCTACCCTTGCTTGTCCCAGTCCAGATGAAGCTCAGAGGAAGCAGAAGGTTGAAAAGTTGTTAGTCAGAAAACACTGACTACCTAAGATGTTTTTCTGGAATGGTCCTGAAGACTCTAATTTCATGCTTGTGATAATAGCAAAGAATGCATTCATCTTACCCCAACTACTGGACTGAAGGAAGGCAAAAAATAATCTCTTGCAGTAGTGTGGAACTTTGTAAGAATGCACAGTCTGTGTGGGAGCACTACTGAGAACGCTGCTGACAGATATAGCTGCTTTTCAAGTGGACGGAAGAGGTAGAACTCTGGAAATGTCAGATGTCACAGATTCTTTTAGAGTTCTCCATGACACTGCTGAGGCTATTCCCATTTAATAGAGTTCATTCCTGTTTGGCTATTTTTGAGATTTAGAGTGGCAGTGCGTATGTTTTCTGTAAGGAAGCAGACACCAAGCACAGCACTGCTATTCCGGCAAGAGTACTTTGAAAGCTGTCAAGTGCTATGCCAAGGTTGTTGCTGTTGATGAAAGCAACAAGAGCTGCTTTTAAATGGTTGAACGTTGGCATGTTTAGCTGATACACCTCTTCAAATGGAGGTTATATATAGCTCTCAGGCAATGTTTATGCTGAATGAAGGAAAAGATGAATCAGAACTGACTGGGATGGAAACATTGGGGTTTGAATTGCTGGCCTGCAGAAAGATCTCGTTAGAGACCCTGAGTGAATCTATTTTGTTCTCTGTTCCTGAAATCTATATCTATAAAATATGAGCACACTTGCAGCAGCAAAGAGATGGAGTTTGCTAGGTTGTTAGCATTGTGCTAACACTGTTAAACCTTGCTAATGACTGCCATTACATCTCAGTTGTGTTCCTGAAATGTTGGGGTGTTGGCAAGTCCACAAATGACTGCAGACTACATGCAGGCACAGGATAGCAAAATCCATGGAGTTTGCTCTCAGATGAGCCCATCAGTCTATTCCTCAGCAAAAATGATTTTCAGAAACTAATCTTACACTATACAGTCCATATTCTGGTTATTAAGAGTACCTAAGATGTTAACACGAGCTTGGCTGTGTAGCACCTTACCTTCACACAGTTCTTGAAAAAAAAAAGCCTTTACAAACCTTCCTTGTAGCTCTGACTCTGGGACTCTTCCCTTTTGGCAAGGACTCTTTGGCTGGAAACAAACCATGGGCCTGATTGACGTGGTGCAAATACCTACTCAATCCTGAGACGTTTATAGGAAGAAAATGGTATGTGAATGCTTTCACTGGAATTTATGTAGTTCAGTAACAGAGATGAGTTGCAGAGAGCTAACGCCTGATTAATTATGATGTGTTTGAGTGCCTGAGGCTGAAAGCTGCATTGTATACATGCTGGACATACCCTTCCTAACAAATAGCTTCCAAAGACAGAAGAAAGAACAAGCAGAAGAAAGGAACAAAGAAATTGTGGTCCAACTGTTTCAGCCTTTAATGTGACTGAAGTTGATGCAGTGGCAAAGTATAGTGTGTCCATCCTTTCAACAGCATACTGGGATGAAGGAGGATAAAACAGCACATCTAAGATATTGGTAAGATAAGTGAGGAGTTCATTATTCTTTCTGTACCTTTGGAGATCTTGAAACAGATCATCTGGGCCATGTGTTCGTAATCATTCCTTTTTGTACTTTAGTTTACAGTGAAGCTGAGATTTTACACTACCCATGTCAGCTGTGTACAGCAGAACCGCAGTGGTGTGAAAGGGGAAAAAGTGGACTGTTCCTGCTTTACAAGATGGTTTTACATTTTTGTGTTAAATTGTGGAAGATATCTCTTCCCGTTTCTTCAGGATTTCATAAAGAAGCAGCCAAGTGTAATGAAATGTCATGTCACTGGTAACACAAACCAGTTGAGCTTTCAAGTAAGCACTGGAAAGACTGAAAATTGGTGAGTGTATGCTTGGACAAGTATGTGTCTTGTACGTGTATGGTATTCACACCTGCAATGGTATTTTGGCCATCTCTGAGACAAACATAAGTTTTTTGGACTCTCTCCTTTCTGTACCAACCGCAGTCCCCAGTGGGCTCAGATGTCTCATCCTAAGCTTGCTGACACCAACTTTCTCTGTGGCTTGGAGCTGACTGAGCCCAGCACCAGGCAGCCCAGCAGTGATCACTGAGCCCTCAGCCTGCAGGCTGGCATTTTGCTGGGTGCAGCCACCATCAGCACTCAGGCCTGTATCTGTGCTCATGCACTGCAGGAAGGATTTTGCATGTGAGTACCCATCGTCTCTTCACACTTCATGCTTCACAGCCCACATGGGACTTACAACAATAACCAGGATGCTCTGCCTTACTGCTTAAATACCCTCATGAATATACTCCAACCTGATCTACAGTTCAAATGAATTCAATAAGGCAGAGGAGGATTTAAAGACATTTTAAATAAATTAACTTCTGGATGGATGTTTATTAAGTTTTATGAAGCCAATTACTCAACTGCAATGTTTGTTTCAAAAAGCATCTGAATTTTTCCTCCTCTTAACTATGGAAATTACCTTTGTAACTGAAATGAGAAATACGGGCCAAGCTGAAAGCATTCCTCCTTGCTTGTAGCCCTGTTCCCTTTCTAAAATAGGAAGAAACCCACTGACTATCCACAGTGCTTTGCTTTCCTTTGCATCGGTGGGGCATGCTGTGATGCCTGATTGCACAATACTGGGAGGGAAGGTTTCATCGGTAGAGCACAGCTCACTGGTTTCTGAGAATTTTGCTTTTTCAAGGAATCAGTTCTGAACAAGGGAATTCATGAGTAGAGGGCAACATTTTTCACCTCAGTTTGAACCAGGTCTGGGTATTCTGAGACTCTGCTGGGAGCATCTTGCTCTGCACGAAAATCTCATGCAGAAAAAAGGACATTGCTGCATATCGTGGATTTTCACTGCTGAAGAGTTTAACTCCATCTCTGTGGGCAGCTGACTGAAAATACACCTATTAACAGGGCAGGGCTGAAGACCAAATAAAAGGATCCATCGAATAAATTATTGGGTTCTTCAATAATTGATGATGTAGGGACAACAGAAATCCTGCTCTTCTCAACTGGAAGCAGAACCAAAATGCTTTTGGAGAGCCAGCATTTCTCCGAGAGGTTTTAAAAGATGAATTTTGTATCCATGAATGGCTCCAAATAATTAAATATTAGTTTGATGTTGCTTTCCAAGCAACGTTTTGAGCTGCTAGAAATCAGAACAATCATGTGGAATGGCCAAAAAGTATGAAGATGCTGTGGGTTGTCCTGTTGCTCAGCTGAGCTACATTATGACAATTTTAATGGGGAGCTGCAGGGAGAATGGAGGTGCCTCATTTTTTCTCACGAAGTGTAAAGATGCTTTAATACAAAGGCAATACCTGAGTATCCTGTTCCTACAAAACTACATCTGTGTTGGAAAAATCAGTGCCAGGAGGAAGTGGGTCACGCAAAATAAAGAGGAGGAGACAAGGAATAGGAGGGGAGATTTCAGAGCCAAGGCCCAGGATCCTGCGTTGTCTTTCAGCAGCACATTCTGGGGGGCACAGGCTGTCTCCTTTGCTGTGTACATACACCTTCTCATGCAATAAAGCCCCGATCAGTTCAGTGTTCCAGGCAGAGCTGCTGTAAAAATAACAGCCAAGATGTAATGTTTTTTAGTGCTTTCCCTACAATAGGAGAAAACAAGCAGGAAAGAGAAACAAAGGAGTTCAGAAAACAGCAGGACTCTCGCAGAACCAGCTGGATCTCAGCACAGCAAACTGTCTTGAAGGCTGGGACATCTTCACTCCCATCCCTCAGGCTTGTCACACTCTCAAAGCCCTGGGGTTCAACCAGAGGGAGCTGGATGTTCTGCGCTGCTGCTCCTAACACCACAGCAGGCTGGGCTGTGAACCGGCACACACTCTCTTTGCTTTTACCTGATCTAAGGAGATTTCACAGGGCTGGAGAGCAGCCAGCAGCTTGTTCTGATGAGCAGGGTGTGTGACCCAGGCACGGCCACCACCAGATCAAGGAAAATCAACCCAAGCCTTAAATTTGGATATTTATTTCTTAGGTTCAATTAATGACAAAATAAAATAAAATACCATACAGTACAAAGGCTAATATCAGGAAGTAACCATTTCATTACAGTTTGAGAGTAAACACAGCATCAATAATAGCATGTTACATCAAAAGAGCGTTTCCCATTGCTGTACAAAAGGATTTCACACCCTTTCCCTTCCCTTTGTCACAGAAAATCTTACAAAGGAGACGCTGACACACTTTGAACATTCATTTTTTTCCCATTGCACAACAGGCCACAGAAAATAAAGCACATCAACATTTTGTAGTTCAGAAAAAAAAAAAAAAAAAAGGTGCACTTTAAGAAATGTTTGCCATAAATACAGTATATGCAGGACTATCAGGTGGCACAGCTGGGGAAGGACTCTTGATCACAAAGCCAGGACACAGCACCATGAATTTTAGCAACTTCTGTTTCCCTGCTCAGTGAGTATGAACTGAAAACAGAAGTCGTTCATCCGCAATTTAGAGAATCAGACAGAGCTCCAGCAGATAAAGCTTTGTTTAAACAGCTACCAAACAACACAGCCAGGAAGATATCAGAACTAACACTCAACGCGTTGCACAGGAAAACTCCAGCGCTCTCAGCCCCCACTGAGGACATGCACAAATGGTAGCTGCACAGATGCTCAGCTCAATTCCACAAGACAAGCTGTCCACAGCAACAGCAGACTTTTAGCTCACTGGATGTTTGATGCTATAAATGCAAAGGTCCTGTGATTGTTGTGTTTCTAGCACGTGTCCTGCCAACCCTCCTCACCCATTTTTCCATTTAGTTTTCTTCTTTACAGTGCAGTCACTGAAGCGAGATCTCATGCGCTTTGCAAAAAGACAAGCTCAGCAGAGCGTTCAAACACCTCTGCGTATGGGGCCTGCGTGAGAAAGTCCTGTCTGGGGGAAATTTCTGAACAGCATAATGACTTTGGAAATCTAATTTCACACACTGCCAAATAGACGGCCCTGACATGGAGACTGTGAAGACAAACGAAACCTCAAAAGTATATTTGAAGAGGTCACTTGATAAACTGTCCTCAGATGGGAATCGCTCTGAATCCATCTGCCAGCACTGCACGTCTGTGGGTTCAACAGATTTTTTTATTTTTTTTTTTCAGTCAAAACAAACAGTTTGAAACTCTTACAGGACATTTGCATAGATTAACAGCACGCTGCATGAGTGCTCACCGCTCTGCCCCAAAAGAGAATTCAGACAAGACAGGGACACAAAGATGTGAGGATGCATTTTGTTTAATGGCAAAAGCCAATTATACTCCACTAGGTTTAAAGCTAAACCCCGTAGGGTTAGCAGTTGTTGAAAGGCATGGAAAGAAAGAGAACCGTGTCCTAGGTATATACTGGGCCTTTGGTACCTTTTTCTTCACGAGAGTACCATGCTTTTCTTTAGAAAACCACAGGGTCTTATAGTGACTTATCCTCACCTCTTTGAGCTCACGGAAACCAAAACTATTTTGAGTATAGCAAAACTAGGTGATGGGGGGGGAAGAGGATGAAATCAGCTGTAACTTCCACTTCTCAACTCAGGTAATCAGATTTGCCCAATGGAAGAGGTAGCTTTGAGCTGCAATCCCAAGTTAAGGCCATAGACTCTGGCCTGCTCCCACATTAACCTGAAGGAACAGGGCTTTAGAAGCCAGAAAACTGCTTGAATAAATCTCCCATTGCAGGCAGCTCTTCAGGACTTGAGCATTCCAACAAACACTGCAGAAGATCTTTATGACAAGTTCATTTTCACTCCAGCTTGTTTTCATTTTCATGTCAAACCAAAAATAAAGCCACCACCTTCACAGAGCTGTGATCAAAAGTTCCGTAAGCTGCCAGTGTATCTCAGTGATAAAAATCAAAGCCAAACATCTTATGTGAGAATATTTCAGTACAGTGTTTCCTAAGATAACCAAGCACATTTCAGCAGGTTGGTGTTTAATGAGCATATTAATAGCATTAAACATTTTAAAGGTGAATACTGGAAAGCAACTGAGACACACAGGAATCCTAATGAAAGTCAAAGCAACACACAGTTACAGCTTCCATGGGAGGTTTCAGAAACCACCTCACAGCTGTTGACTCTATTTAGAAGTACTGTTAAAAAGTTTGGGTCCTCTCCAGAACTATTTAAAGGTTGTCTTGCCTGCAAGGCTGGCACTAAGTGTGCAACATTAAGACTCCTCTTCCTCTGCTCATCATACCTGGACTTTGTTAGTGCAGGAGGAACGAGAGCAGTGAAGATAATTGGGTTTGTAGGGTCTATTATGGATGGTGTCCATGAGTTAGTTATTTTGTTTGCAGCTCACCTTCCTCAGTCAGCTGGAAGCTGTCAAGGTGCCACAAGTGCTGTGTCCCCCTCTCAGCTACAGTCATCTACAAACATCATAGAAGTTTGAGCTGTAATGGACAGACATTAGGTGAAAGTAGCAAAAGTGAATAAACCAAGAACATACAGGTCTATACATGGTTCTGCTATTCCTATGTGTTTCACATAGCCCATGGTGCAGGATATATTGATCTTCTACAGCTTCTCTTCCAATCTGCCCGAGCCATTTCTAGCACACACACAATAATAACATTTGCTGGTTGCACAAAAATTTCCTTGCAAAGAGAAGCCAGTCTCCTCTGTTCTTTTTTTGTATGTGTGCCCCTTTACTGTTTTTCCTTGTCAAAGAAGAGTCAACTGCACATGAGCAACAAAAGTGCTTTGTCAATTGTAAACTCTGCCCTCTGTTTTGTACAACAACTAGGGCGAGAAATTCAGAGAAGGCATGACAGGACAGAGCCTGTAGTTTGGCGGAATCAGAAGGAACTAAAGCCCGACCGATTCCTGTTTTGAGCCCTTTCCTTTGGAGTATTTCTGTAGTAGGCATTAAAATAATCTCCTGTCCCTTCTAGGTGTGGTTGGAGGTCAAGGCTGGCAGCAGACAGATGAACCTCTGTACCACTGCCAATAAATGCCTCAGGAGCAGAGAGCTGTCACACACAACGAACAACAAATGCCCCGGAGGTGTTTCCTTCATGTCCTGAGCCCAGCAGGACCTAACTCATGAGATGCTGCTGGTACTGAATGTATCAGGAACTGATCTGCGTTGCGGAGGACACTGGAGATCTGCAGGCCCACACAGCTGTGCATGGGGCCAGAAGCACATGTCCAGCGTTGAGACTAATCCTATGTTCCATGAGTGGTCAGTAGTTGCAGAGTGACAGGGGATAGGCAAAGCTGGAAAGCTGAATGGAGCCAAGCATCACTTCTAGTTTGTCATAAAGAAGCAAGCCCATTCTGCAAGTGTGCAGGGATTTGCAAAGAGCCTCCTTTCAACAGAGCTCCCCCTAGAACTCTCTTTATGAAGAATCTCTTCATTTCTGTGCTTTTGAACAGGAATAACCCACCTTTCCTTTCCCACAGCCATTCTAAGCAGCAGAAGCAAACAGCAAAGTCCGTCACCAATAGAGAATAACCCTTCTCACAAACAGCTCCAGATAAGACTAAAACCTAACCTTATTACCAATGCTCTCCAGCCTGCCTCTTGCCCCAAAATGGCTTACCTCTATTTTAGAGTATGTTTGAATTCCTGCTAATGGTTTGTGACTGCATCACTTTGTAAAGGCCAGACCTTTAACAAAATGCATGGTTTCCCTGATAGGATGTGTTTGGCTCACCTTTGTGTGAGCACAAATGGGTGTTGAGGAATGTCTCCGGCAAGAATGTGAGCAGGGACAGCTTTGATTTACTTTCTACCTCTGTGTGAAGGGGGACATAAGGTCACTAACAGCAAAATCACAGCACAGGTTGAACAAGATGATGGGTTCGTTCCCAGGTTCGTGCAGGTCACCATCTGGTGCTGTGACAGCAGGGAAAGCCCTTTAGCTTGTCCCAGAGGCCCTTGATTTCTGGTGCCAAAGGCTCTTGGGCAATTTGTTACACCTCAGAGATGGTTGTTAGTGGTAGAACAATATAGGAAAAAACCATCATGCTACCTATCCTGGCCAGCTGAGAAACTTCAAATTGAAAGCAATAATCAAGGGGAAAAATATGAGGAAGATATGCTGTATGTCCTCTTATTTTGATGTATGTCCTCTGATTTTTGTTCAGAACCCACTCATAGTCAGGATTCAGCACAAACCTGACTGGGCCAAACTGTCTGATTTGCTGTAAACAGGTCTCAACTCTGTTCCTCTGATTTGTTAAAAGAAAGTTCTTTTAGAGCTAAGTCTCCCCAGCTTAGACCTTGTGTGATGAGATCAGTGTACCAACAGTTTTGGTAGCAAAAAGAAATGAAAGGCAGAAGAAGAGGCCCTGCCGCCTACAGCCAGTAGCCTATGAGATGTCAGCTTATGAAAATAATGGGAAAAATCTTAGTCCTACAGAACTGGGCTGGTTGCTCTTACATCAGCAGGCTGGATCTCTCGGCAGCCTACTGTTTTTTCACCTCTTTAATGCAGGCCAGCTAGCTGTTATCCCTGGCAAAAGAAACAAGAGTTTGGCTGTGTGGCATAAGTAAGATTTTCCATTTCTGTTCATTTTCAACACTCCAGCTGGGCACAGTTCCTACATTCTTGACTTTGCCAGAGACTCTGTTACTTATAGGTGTTGCAATACCAATACCAGAGAGTGGGGCTCCCTGCGCCAGGCACTATGCATGCCCTAAAGTGAAAGCTGACTCCAATTCCCCCCTGTATATCCTCACCCTATTCTAAGTAAGGCATCATCTGTTGGTGTTTAAGTTCAAGGAGCCAGAACGGCTCTTTTGAGCACCCAGGTCATATTTGTAAGAATTTAGATGTAATTTTAGAACACCCATCTGACTCCCTGAGTTCTCACTCCTTGCTCATTGAGTATCCATCCATAGATGAGCATGTCCATTTGCCAAAAGCAACCCTTTCATTTTGAAACCGCTTTTTCCTCCTTAGACTCCGCTCAGTGCCACCAAGAGGCATGATCTCAAACCTTTGGATGTGAACATGGCATCTCTGCATTGAGAGAAGGATGAAAGTATGAAGTAGCCTAAATTTAACATATATTGGCTTCCCAGTTAACACTGTACCTGGATTTACACCAGACTGAACTTACAAATCGTGTAGACATCACTCACAGGAGGCAAGGCCAATGCTTTAAATTAACCTCGAAGTTACTGGCAGAATGAAGCCTATTTCTCCAACAAAAATGACTTTGCTAAACACGCTTTGTGTTACATGAATTCGGAGACCGTGCATGAAAGTCACAGAGGCCTCTCTCAAGTTTAGACTCCACAAAATGCATTTCTCTTCCTCCTTTGGCTTCAGTATGTAGTTTCCCTTGTGACCTGGCTGGAAAAAGTGTGGTTGCTGGAAATGCTGTTGGATTTCCTGGTAAACGCAAGTCGTTTTTTCTTCTTCCTCCATGGCAGGCACACGAGTGTGAGCGTAGAAAGGAAGATCTGTCGGAAATTTGCAGATACCAGGTTGTATAGGATGGGGTTGATTGCTGAACTGACGTAGAAGAGGACATTGGTCAGCATGTAGAAGTAGTGGTAGAAGTTGAAAAGGAAACTGGAAGAACAGATGAAAGGTAGAATTCTAAGAAGAGTGAAGAGAACTGGAATAATTCAAAGTCACAAGTGTGAAGAAAACACGAGCTTTTCTTGTTGCTCACTTTTCTCTGTTAGGGACATAATCTTGCCAGTGGGAGTCAGTGCAGGTGCCCTTTGGTTTCAGCTGAGACTGGGCAAGTGTAGGTCAAATACCTTTACAGAGGTCTTGCCCCAGTCTCTGCCAGTTAGAAACTCATTTA
The DNA here is from genome assembly GCF_026119805.1 of Tympanuchus pallidicinctus. NCBI lineage: Eukaryota > Metazoa > Chordata > Aves > Galliformes > Phasianidae > Tympanuchus > Tympanuchus pallidicinctus. The sequence continues at coordinate 5,646,596 of NW_026294722.1, forward strand.
TGCCCTGGGACTGCGTGAGACATTTGCCTCCTGTTCATTTTTTCTTTGAAAATAGACATGCTTGAAATTGAGAAACCAGATGGAAATTTGCTTCTGTGTAATGCATATATATTAGTCTGACTTTTCTGGCTGCAGTTCTGGTATACAGAGCCTGCAGAAGAGCCAACATCTTGTAACAGATGCAGATATCTCCTCCCCTGGGCAGTGAGAGCTGCATCAACTCATTCAATGGGTCCCTGGGTTGGGATTTGCCTGTACTCTGGGATGACATTCTCAACTCTGGGGGCAAGCTGGTAATAGTATGCTTTTGGAACATATCCTCGCCATCACAAAATGATGTTTTCATCTAGAATGTTCAGCTTTATTTTTTTTTTTTATTCCTGAAATATCTTTCCTTGGGAAAACTGAGATCATCATCTCTGTGCTGGTAAAAGGTTTATAAACAACACAGATCTCATTTTCAGCAAGATGTTCCCCAGGTTCGTTTATCTCAGTGGAAACCGCAGACCTTTTTGTTAGTCTGAGCGCTGTCTAACGAAAGATAAATCAATGAGTGTTGGAGTACATCACCAGCTCCCCATGGCCCCCTCAGCAGTGCCAAGTATGGTGTGGCCCATCCAGCCCTTACAAGTCGAGTTTCTCAATGTAGTTGTGAAAACTTAACTTAGCAAAGATTTCTTCAGGAGCAGACACTTGCATTTATAGATGATTTTGTTGAGCTGCTGCAAGCTCTTGATTAGCTGCCATACAGATCGTTCACCATTCATAACATGCCTGTAAATTCAACATTTTCCTAAACTCACTCACAGCTTTTGAAAGAAGAAAAAAAGTGAATTCAACTGGAATGCATAAATTCATGCTAACTGCCAGCAGAATTCTCTACCTCTTTGACTCAAAGCACAACCAGCCACTACATAATTGATTGCTGCTTTAAGTGCTTTACATATAGGAAAGCAAATAAGAAACAACAGAGTGCCCCAGTGTGTGCCTAGAGCTCTGTTTTCATGATCAAAGTTTTTGGCTTTTACTATGGATGTATGTATATTTCCATGCAGCAAACTGCTGTATGATAAATTACTATTATATATGCTTGGAGTTTATGAAATTTTAATGTCTCATTGTTGCTCTGCCTTTTGGTATCATAGATCTTTTTTCTTTTCCTGTTCATTGCAGTAAGCAGAGCCAGATCCAGAGAGAACAGGGGCATAATGCTGTGGGATGAGAGAGACATCTTACAGTGAGAACCTTTCATGTTATCTCTCTCTCTTGGGTTACCTGGGTTTAGATCTCTAGGCAGTGTTAGCACTATGCATATTTAAAATGAATAATCAGCTCTGTATCTGCATTGCTAAGGAACTGGGCCTGATGCAGCAGAAAAGCTGCAAGTAGCTGTTTGTGTGCCCTTGCCCATCTATGAACACCAGAGGTGTGCTCAGTGTAGGTGTGCAACTGCATGTATGTATGTATCCCTACACTGTCTGTGAGCCTGGACATTTTCTGATCAGTGAAAACTGGTGTTTAATTTTGTTGCACTCCCTGCAAAACGTAGTGAATGTCCTATCCCAGATTCTGAGCATCCCAGTTATTTTCCCATCTGTGAAATCTCTCCTGTCACTAAGGAAATGTGGCACTGTGCAACTAAATTGGGTGTTGACAGGAGCTGCTCCATCTTAGGGCTGAAGATCAATATCTCTACCGTAGAGACAGTTATCCCCTTTGGATGCATAAACCCTTCTGCCAAATGTTATTTCATCAAGGGCTGTCAGCGGTGAATATCCACTGCTGTTGTCACCGGGGATTGTTCTGTGGTCATAGCCACAGAAAGAAGGGCTGCTGATGCATTCTGGTTCAAATAATGCTTCCTTCAGCTACATCTGGGGGAGTTAGATGTCAAAGCAACGACTCTTAATTTGGCTGATAATCATGGCAAGTAACCGTAAGGAAAAACAACGTTTAGGAGGTGGAGGTTTTGCCCTCCTTTTCTGTCCAGTCCCCACCTCTATCCCCAGTCTACTGGTGCCCCAAGCTGAGCTCCAGCCTGGCCCCACAACCCAGCGTAGGGAGATTTGCTCCCCGGACCACGACTCACTCTGTCCAGTGGTTGGAGGGGACGTAGCAGAACATGAGGCGCCGTATGTGATAAGGGAGCCAACAGACCACGAAGGCAATCACCACCGCACCTGCAAGCCGTGAAAAAAAGCCCATTACTTTTTGTGAGGAGTTTTTCCTCGAGGGTGAAAAGGGACCTGTATCACTGTAAACTTTGCTCTTAAAGCCCCGCTTTGCTCACATCTTGCTGCTGTGGAAGATATTAATAACCCTGGGGGACAAACAGCCTGAAAATATCTATAAAAACAAGTACAACAGAAATAATAGAAAAAATAGCTATAAGCTGGGGACAGAGAAATTATAAACAAAAGAAGATATAACAGTGATAAGGGACTGCTTATGCCTGGATCAGAAGGAGGCCAAATGAAAACAGACTGTATTTGCACCTATCCTTTCATTTTATGCTGTTAAGGCACTGCGAGTTTTGTCTACAATATCTACAGAGGCAGGTAGACACAGTAATCTCATTAATTTGCTACGTGGAGCCACTGGCCACAGTCCCCTCAGTGCTGGGAATCATTAAACGGCCTCAGGAGCTGCTTTCTGGTGGCAGAGCTTGTCCTTTTATTCTACATTTCTGCAATACCTGAGACAGTGATTACAAGATGCTTGGGTCTGGACGTTATTGTAATAAAAATTGTAAGTTAAAAAGATGATGCATATCTTTTTCCTTTCTGTATTCCAGCCAAGGAATGTCAAACAAAGAAAAACAGAATATTACAACTCTGAAGCATAAAAGCTCTGCTGGTGCTGAGCAATCATCAATTGAAATTAAAAAGCAGATATATCAGGCAATCAAGAGAAAGATTTGTTTCCTTTTGCAATATGTATTTCAACCTCTGTATGAAATGACAATGTTCTGGCAGAATCCCAGCAGGAAATAAAGAAATCTCAGTTAAAACATAACATAATAAAAGCCAAGAAGAAAATCAAGACTAAATAAAATAATTATGTTATTTTTTTTTATTCCAAATTTGCTCTACAGACAGTAAGGGCCTCATCACTCTTGTCCTTTATGTGACCTGTAAGGACTAGGAAGTAGCAATGCGCTCTTGCCGAGCTCCATACCACCAGTGCAATGTGAATTTGGAGGCTGCTTTTCCTTCTGCTTTCTGATTGAAAATATTTAGGCAGCCATGTCCCAAATTCATCAGCTCTCATCCCACAGAGTGGGAGGAGAGGTGCAGATGATGAGCGTCTCTTAAAAGCACGGTCCATGGCAGCTGCACCTCCCCATCACTGTTACGCAGCACAGAGGCAAAGTGAAGGCTCTGGTGAATGGATCCCTTCAATGGGGCAAGAAATTCAGTAATTCCTGGTGCCCAGATCTGTATTCACACTTTATTTCAACTGCATGGGTTCTCATTTATTATACACATCACTATCACTGGAGATGGCTAAGTTATTTACTTAGTTATTTAATCAGCCTGTGCGATGCACCAAAGCAGGAACCCTGCAAAAGTCACTTATTCAGTAAAATTTTAAACACCTGAAAGAATATGTTTTGGAAAGCAGGCAAGAAGGGCTGGTTTTATTCTCTCATCTAACTGAATTCATTATTTCATCCTGAGTGTTTTTTGGCTGCTATATGGTCATTGTGATCTCAGATATAATTTATCACTATAGGGTCTGCAGCTTTTCAGCAGTCTAAAAGACACCACCAAGTGGATGAATTTGACTTGCATCTCATCCAGATAGTTTGTAGAAACCTTCGTGCACTGACAGGTCCCAGGTGTTGCCTCCGTCTGCAGCTCTTCAGGCACTGCAGGGCCTGGATTCTTTCTCATGCCACCTTTAATGATCCTGCACATCTGCCCATTAAATCTCCCAACACGTTAATTGAAAGTGTTTCCCTTCTTGTAAAGGAGCTCTGCTTCCGTGGCTCTGAGAGTGTGATGCCAGACAGCACAGAGGCAGGGGTCCTTATCAACAAAAACACACGCTGGGAGAAATAACCACTCGACCTCAGCAAACAGATAGTCAATTAAATAATCTGTGGTAATTCTGTAATATCCCAAGCAATCATTCTGCAATTAGAACTCTATTAAACACATGGCTAAGTGCAATGGAGGCACTTTAGGGGCTGATTTTGAAATCCTGGCTGGGCAGCGTGCTGTGAGACTCTGTGGAGTGAAGGTGAGGAGGCCCTGATCTGCATTTGTCACTCTTAACCCTGCTGTATCAAGGGCAATGTTGCTGCCAAAATGATTATTTATTACACTTATAGGCTCCTAAAGCCTATTTTCCATCATCTGATGCTCCACATGGATTGGATTTCTTTGGTGCTATAACATGGGGCAGGACAGCCTGGTGGAGCTGAGCACCACCTGGGAAAGGGTTCAAAACAAGGCACAGTGGGTCTTCGTTTACCTTCTAAATCAAACTCATAATTTAAAAGTGCAAACCTGAATTACTGCATCCTGTGATTTTCTATTTTGTCTTGTGGCTCGATGCCCTGCCTGTTGGAACTGCATCCCAAGGAAGAAGGGCAGGAAGTCCGCAGAGGGAAACAAAAATCTTGAATGACGTCTTCTTCATTGTGCAAGAGAAGATTTAGACTGTGCCAGTCTTGATTTTCAGACTAAACTGGATGTGGAAGCAAGCCGGGAAGCTAAATTTTATTAGATTGCACTGAGTATTTTATTCACCACGAGTATATCCTGTGTTTGTGGCTGGGAGATGGCCATTTTCCAGGGCCAATGTCTCAAAAATCTGGCAATGTGCGTGTAGCACATTACCTGTACATGGGCCCTGGCAGTGCCTGCTGGACAGACAGAAGAGAGATGCTGCTCAGAGAAGCTCAAATCCAGCCTTCCTCAATAGCTTTGCTCAGTCAATTTTGGCCAATTTCTTTCTTATTCTTTGTGTTTCAAAGGGAGCTGAAAAACAGACAGCATGTCATAAGTTTGGAGCAAAGACAGGAGCTGTCTGGGTCTGGGCAGACTGAGCAGAACAAAACCTCTCATCCTTTTCTGAGTTTCAGCATATCAACAGCTGTTCATCTCCAATGCTGCTCAAGGAATGCACGCTCCGGCCGGTATTGAATAAAGTATAAAGCAGGGGAATGGAGCTCATTAATTTGCATTGATGTTGACTTGTAGAGAAGCAGTCCCTGAGCATTCAAAGCCCTGGGGGTTTTATATGCTTATTTAGCTGATGTCATTACAAGAGAATCTATCACAACGGAGAACAAGTGTTACCGTGTGGTTTGATATGAGAGTTGGAGAAAGTTGGGCCAAGTGCAGATGCAGCTGGCAGTGCCTGGCTAAACCTCAAGGCGCTGTTTATGCAAAGTGATGCAGTACCTGACAGGTTATCAGCAATATTTACACCAGCAGGCCCCAAACTAGGGGTTGTGGCACTTACAGTGTGAGTAGGAGCCTAGTAAAAGTTAAACTGCTTGTGCTGGTATTTGGGTCACAAGGCTGTAGAACAAAGCATTTCCATAAAAGTCGATAACTACCAGCAGAGAGCGGAGACCACCAGTATGCACCAGTAGTGCCCAGGAGAGTGAAACAAGGAGAAACTGGGAACTGAAGGAGCCCGGGGAGCCCACAGCTCCTTCAGAAGCTGCTGAAGGCACATAGACTTTGCTGGGTGCAATCCTCCCGTTCTCTTGTATATGTTACAGAACAGTGTAATCATTAGTTTTGACTCCTTAATTTACATTCTCTGAAACCGGAGATCTTCTTTTATTTTCCTGTATCATTTGCAGAGTGAATAGAAAAACCTTTTCAGCACAAAAAAACCCCAACTATTGTACTCTGACTATATTCTCCAGGCTTGATTTTCAGAGGATTCAGCTGACAGATTTGAAAATGAATGTGAATTCCTGGCTCTGTTCACACAGGGCAATGTGATTAAAACATTTACTGGCACCAGTGAGACCTGGTTTCATCCAAAAGGAGCAAGGCAGAATATGAAGGTTAAAAGCCAACCAAAGAATGGGGCTCAGCAAGCAGCGCATCCCTGCCAACACACTGCAAACCAGGGACTCTTCCCAAGTCCCCTTCTAAGATAATTAGTCGTAGATGTTGCTAGATTCAATCTAAGTTTCATTCGTGTCATTACCCCCAAGGATGTCAGGATGTTGGTAGGAGAAGGAAGAAGAAAGAAGAAATTTTCCCCTTGGAAGGATAGATGAGGACTCAGTCTTCTCCTCACCCCATTCAAGACATTTTCTACAACCAGCTATAATCCAAGGTGACATCCTTTGCAGCCCCCTTCTTCATTCTCCTCTTGTTTTGAGTCTTACATATCCTTTATTCCTCCCTGAGCTGTTTCTGCTTGCTGAGGGATCCTGGCACTGTATTTGCTGCATGCTTCTGAAGTCACAGAGGCCTGGCTAGATTTCATGTCTAAAAAATGCATCAGTTATCTTTTTAAACACTCATACAAGGCAGGACTCAATACCTGGAAAATCTACTTGCCCAGCTTGGCCAGCCCTACAGTTGTATTCAGAGATGCAGCAGCTGGAGCCTGAATTCCCATAGCCCTAGGAGCCTGAATCCCTGCAGCCATGCCCAGCAGCCGCAGGACTGGCACACAGATCTTCCTCTCCCAACAGGCACAGCTGTGCTGCATTTCTGCTCCTCAGAGGCTGTTTACAGAGTGCTCTGTACAACTCCCTTTATGTCACTTGGCAGGCTGCAAAGTAAACCTACACGTACAAACACCTCCAAGAAACATATACAGCTATTATGTGGCTCATTTATCCTCCTGAATTTTAGTTGACACTTCTATCCGTGCTTCAAGTCATGGGAGACTCGCTGAACTCCACTTGCAGCAGCTCAGATTTTTGCTAGGGTTACAAACTGTCATGAATTTAGTTCCTTTCTTGCAAGCAAAGTGATTCATGGATAAATCTGATTTCCTTATAGTGCAGACTTTCAGACTGCTGTTCTTCTGTGGACCTTTGTGGCTGCAAAGCATTTGCTATTTGTTACTCCTATTTGTGGGATAGTTACACTATAATCTCATAGCATTATTCTCCTCAAATTGGTAGCTCAAACTTGGAACATCTGAAAAGAGAAATGGACAAGCTCTTCTGGAGGGGAATTATTCACACACAAAGTAATGAAACACGTAGGATGCACGGATGCTTCATTAATACTTGGCATTTGCCTGGTATCGCTTGAAGAAATGTAGAGCCCCCAGAATCATCATTTTAACATTCTCAAACTTTCAGTTAAAAAATATGGTGTGACTTCATTTCCTAAAAACTACCATACTGAGGCATTAACCAGCCAACTGTGGGAGGCTGAAGGATATTCTTTTAATTCTTTAAACCTCTCTAAAAGCTTTGTAATTGCTTCAGTTAAGCAGCTTCTGTAATAGAGCAAATGCTACCTGGGAGAGTTCACGCTTTAATGAGCTTAGCATACGTCCACCAGGGATGCATAATGCCTGCACTCAATGTCCACCAGCTTGCCTTGGTGTTGTTGTCATTACTTGGCTGTGCCCTTCAGTAACTCCTTCCCGTTTGCTGGACATGCAGTTGTGGAGGCAGTTGCTCCAAGAATAGGCATTTCTTTCTGCAGTTGCTGGATAGGCTGCAGGCTGTTTTGATGGAGACAATTAGTCTGTGTCACAGAACTGTCCCCTTTCAAGAAGAAAGGTTGGCCAAAAAGAGCTTCCAGATTGAGCCAAGCTCAAATATGCCCCTAGAAAGACTTATATTGGATGCAGTGTGCAATAGTCTGGGCAGCATGTGTGAGGTTTCATCTGCTGAAAGAGGCTTATTATGAAGGGTGCATATCTGCATGTGTGTTTGAGAACTAGTGTATAGCTCAGATTTGTTTAGGTGGCTTTCTTCCTTATCTAATGGTTGGTGTGTCAGGATGCATAACCAGCAGATTCACCCTTCTGTGCAGCGCCACCTAATGCCTGAGGGACTTGGCTGAGCAGCACTGCTACAGCGCAACCAAGGAATAAAGGAGTCCTCACAAAGGAGCTGGAAAGCCACCAGTTCCTGAAGCTCTCGGCATGTGGATCCTCACACCTACAGAAAGCTGACAGCAGAGAGGGAATTACAGTCAGAAATCACACGCTTAATGAATCAATGAACTGGCTCACAGGAAGCAGGGCTGACAAGTTCCTCGATCCTGATCTCCCTAATTGTTTTGTACATGACCAGAGTCAAACAGAGCCAAGAAAACACATCAAGCTAGAAAAGAGGAGGAAAGTAATACTGTGGACATTTGAATGAAGCTGCTGGCCTGACAATTTTCGCTCCTATTTTAAAGTAATTAAGTACAAACTCAGTAGATGTGGAAGAAGGAAGGAAAGTGTTTGCTACTTCGATCTTATCAAACTCTGCACACCATGAACTGAAAAAACTTGTTTTTTAAGCACTGGTTGTATGTATTCTGAAACATTTCACCATTAAAACGTAACCAAGCTTTTATACATCAGGCCAAAGTTTACTTTTGGAAATGGAAAATACTTTAATCCTCATAAAGTCTAATTTTGTGCCAACAGCTTTATTAGTGTGGACAAGGGCCATTGTTTTCTTTTCCTACTGACTTCCATAAACTCATCAGTCTGGGTGGGTGATTTTGGCTGCCATGGAGCCCAGCACAAATCATATGCACTGTCGTAGAAAGAAGGGCTGCCATCAGTACCGGGAGTTTACCTGGACTCATTGGTGAGGGATGCTCTTTCACTGTAGGGAGTGGGACTTTTGGTGGGTTCTCTAGGGCCAGGATTTCCTTCCCTATGGAAAAGGGGGTCTTGGCCAAAGCACTGCAGCCACCAAGAGCCTTGCCATAAAAAGCAGCAGTTGGAAGGCTTTCATCTAACCAGCTCTCAAATCTCATGTGCATGAGGGCCCTCACAGTGCAAAACCAGAACCGGCATATTTTAATAGACTTTTTTAGGGTGCTATTTTTGAACTGCTTTTCTTTATCATCTGTGAGTTTAAGCTACCAGATTCTTTGTTTTTTCTTCAGATTGCTTAATTAAGGCTTCTGGAATTTCACAGCACCACTTGATTCCTGGCTACTGGATCTTTTACGTAACTTTTGTCTGAACCAAAGCTCTGAGAAAAAAAAAAAAACCAAACAACAAAAAAGGAAGGGAATGAAGCCAGATATTTAAGACCTAAGTTGCTGCTGATGGAATCATTAAAATGCTGAGCCAGTTTTGCTTTTGAACTCATTCAAAAGCTCTTCCTCAGAGAGCCTGTGTGTGAGATCAGGTCTATTCTTTAGCTTTACATATCGGCAAGCAAAGGCAAAAGAAAAGGATTATTTGTTACCACTCTAATTGTGGTTGTTCAGAAGAAGAATAAAATATTGAATCGCTTTCTGTCTTCATCCAGGGAGATCACAATTGTACCTCATTTCTCTGATGTTAATTCTCACCCATCAGTTTATAAACTGCCATTTGTGCTCACAGCTATAAATGTTGTCTGAGACACTGCAGTAATTATGAGTACAAAGGTGAACCCTTTATTGCATGTGAAATATGGATAGAGGCATTTTCAATAACTGGGCTTAGGAGTTCATCCAAAATATGTTTGCAGCTGCTTTGAGGCCTGCAAAATTTAATAAAAATCCTCTGAGTAGCTTTTTAAAAAAGATAAAAAAATAAAAAAATTCTATTGCACTCTAATACTCTAATTTGGCTTGGGATGGAATGCATTTTGTCTTTTCTGCGATATCATGAATAGCTCAGGCAAAGTTTGCAAAACAGCACATGCAAAATCTGGCAGGGAGCAGACAAAATGCAACTCAAGGGGTGTAGACGTGTCCCTTGAGAACCCTGCTGGAGTGACAGTGGGACTTCGGCCCCCAAAAAAGCATATCAATGAGATAAAACCTTCCCCCAGAGCTTGACTTGACTTTGGGGGATGCAGAGGCCTCTCCCAGCAGAGCCAGCGGTCAGTAGGGCTTCATATTCAGCCCTGTTTGATATAATCTTCAGAGCAGTGTGTTTATATAGAGCTCCATATGTTGGTTTGGGAGGTCTGGGGGAAAGATTATGCGTCATCTGCTGCTGTAATAAGCAGAGCACCAGGGAAGATTGGCCTGACCCTGGCTGTGTGCAGCACAGGAACAAGGAATGCTCTCTGCAGATGATACAGCGGTCGCCCATCACTGCCCCACTGACTTGCTTCAGGCTTGGATTGTGTGGAAAATATTTTACCTTTTCATCAACAGAAATAGTGACATTTTAACATTGTTCTGTAATTGAAATTGGAAGTCAAAGTTTTGAAGAGGAAGAACAGCCTGATTTGATTAGGATTTTTGTTTTTTTTTTTTTTAATCTCAGCTACTCGATTTTTTTCCTGTCAAAAAAAAAGGAAAATTGAAATCTGAATCAAAGCTGTGACCGTCTGCAAGAAACTCATTTCTATGTGCGTGCCATCAGGGGGAAATCAATTTTCCACACCCCTCTGGCAGAGATCACCAGAGCAGCCCCTACTTTTGCCTGCAGAGAAGGGGGAGGAAATCAGTGCCTTGCTTCCAGCAGCTGGAGGGGATCTGCCTGCCTACACGGCCATGAGCAGTGTGCCCACAAGTGACCTGTGCAAGGTGCCCAGTCAGGATGATCTGTTCAAACCCAACCCCACAAAATACCTTTGGTTCTAAAACAACATCAGTTCCCACACCACACACAGAGCCCAAAGCCAGCACCAGCTGGAAGAGAGGTGTTCAGGTTGGAGGTGGCCAGGGATAGGAAAAGGAGTACAAGAGCTTTGTATCAGCATGTTCTTTCTGTCTAAGAGAACATAGTTTCTTTCCTTAAATTTGGAATTTTCATGTCTCAACTTCTCCTCCATTGAGAACTATGAATTAAATAATGCTTAAATCCCTCTCTAGCTTCCTTCCTCTATAATGAATTTTTTTTATCCTTTAAGGGAAGATTGATGCAAAGTGTCTCTGGGAGAAAAAGAAAATTAAAGATAAAATTCCCTAAGAAACTCTTGTTATCTCAAAAAAGAAAAAGAGGAAGGAAAGAGACCAGGAGAAGAAATTAATTCACTTTCCAAAATGTCGGGCTTTGAGTTGAGAACTGGACAACAATGGCAAATTTCAAAGCATTTCTCAGGGTTAATCTGGATTTTTTAAAATGTTACTTTTCATTTCAGATGTTTTGAATGAAAGCATTCACCAATTTCAACCTCGCCCTTCAAATCATATCTACATAGAGACTTCTAGCTGCTGCAGTGTCAAAACGCTGCTACTTACGCAGGACCCTGACACCATGTCTCAGGGCTTGCACACGGCCAGGCTCCATGGACATGCTGAGCATCGTCTGCTGCCCACCGATGGTGCAGACCTGGTTTTCCTGGGCAGCTTGCTTGAACATGATCATGAGCTGGTTGGCAATGATGGTGTTGAGCACAGAAATGACGACCATGGGAAACACGAAGGAGATGAACGTGTTGACCTGTGGGGGAGAAACAAGGCATGGTCAAAGCAGGGGAATGGTCAGCAAGGCAGGAGATTGTGATTCATTTCTCACAGCAAGAGTAGCAGCCTGCAGTGGAAATATTTTCCCTTCTCTTGCACTTTGCCTTTGCTTTTGAAGCTTATTGCACAGAGAGAAAGCTCAGACACCACTGTCATGTGTTCATTTAGTGGTGTCAACACTCAAAAAAAGGCAAATTCACTCACACCCAATTATGATGTCTTTCCCTTTTCAGGGTAGCTCATTTCCAAAAGTGTCATGACCAAAAGGTATCATTATCTTTTTATCTTGCCAGTGGCAGGATGCTTTGTAGCTTTCATTGTGCGGAGCACGACTCCTAAATAACAGTATGTTATTATATTTTTTCTTTATTCTGAGCTCTACTCGGGATATTTCAGCTCTGGCCTTCCCTTGTAGATTTAATGACAGCTTTTTGTTAGCCAGTAATCAAATTGTCCAATAAGCCTTGTGCCTTAAAGGATTAAAATTGATCGGAATAAACAAGTGGAAGTTATAATGGTTTTAGTACAAATTATTTGATTACTACAGTTTTGATAAAATTAAATGGAGGATCAAATTAAGCAGTGATTGAATCAAGTGTAAGTCACTGTTCGTGTCAACTGAAAACAGAAAGCCTTCGTGAGGGCCTCTCTGCATCAAAATTCACTGGAGCTCAGTTTAGCAACGCAGCCTGGGAAGAAAATGAGCTGTGTGTTCCTGAGACTCATCCTCGCTGCTGGGGAGGAGGCTGATCACATCACTGACATCAGTGGGTGAAAGAGCAGAAGTCTCTAAAAGCCTGGAAGTTTTAAAATTTCAGAACATTAACAAGAGTCAAACCGCATGCTACAAACCACTGAGGAAGCAATTTCATTAAAAGCAATAGAACAGCCATATCAACAGAAGGATAAAAACCAAAAAGCAATGGGGACCCTCACCCTGTGCTAGGGTTGTAAGGCATGCTAACTTTTTTCGCCCAGACAGACACATCTCTTGCAGATCAGTGCCTTAAAATACAGAAGTGGCCCCGCACTCTGAGCCAAATCCACGTTCTTCTGCAGGAAACCTCATCAACCAAAGAGTGCTTCGTCTGCTTGGGTGGAGAAATCTAGAGAAATCCCTTCTCCAACACAGCAAGATCACAGCACTGTCCAGGTTTCTGTTCTACCCCCAGTATCTAGTTCAGATATATGTTCTCTTTGCTCTGGAAAAATTCAGAAATACAAATGTAAATGGAAAAATGAAGAAAAAATGCCCAGACCCCCGTAATGTAACATGGGATGCATAAAACAAAGAACTAAGAACATAACTGTAAGGGGAACAGGTGCACTGACAATCAGAAACATTGAAGTCTCCATGTTCATAAACTTAAGCAAGATGTAACTCCTCTTTTGGTGAAGACAGGCAGCACTGTTCTTGCCAGTTCTCTTTTTTAGATCAAGTCTCTGTACAACTCCAGAGCTTGATGCACTTAGCAAAAGTACCAGCTGGGTTTCATCTCCAGCAGTCCATGTTGTGAGAGCATTGACTTTCAGTTTATTCTTGTAATAATAATGGAGCTACACCATGGACAATTTCCGGAGGAAATTCCTAGATATACTTCCCCATTGCAAGCTACTAATGGTCTCTGTTGTTAAATATATACTTTTCCAAGCTCCCCTTGTCTCCTAAAAGATAGCACATCTCACAGCATCCTGCATACAAAGAAGAGTTATCCTTAAGTGGTAGGCAGCACGTTCACAGCCAGCACAAAATAAGTTTTTCACAGTGGGAGCAATCTGTGCTTGTAAAGAACCTGCTTTATTCAACCTTCACAATGCAGTTGTGCTGAGCTGGCACACATGGGGTGAAAAGCCTTCCTCAGGCTTACAGGTCCTGCAGCCCTACAGTCCCACATGGCTGTTTGTGCTGCTTTAGCTGCTGAATATCCTCTGCCACCACTGAGAAGCATTTGCAAATGAGCAAAATAAAGAGCTCCACTCTGCCACCGAAGATTCAGAGTTTATTGAATTTCACTCAATAGCTTTGCCCAAGCTAAAAATTAGTCTTGCCTAATAGAATCACACAGAAACCAAAAAGTCTGTTCTGAGCTTTCTTTAAGGTTTTGATTCATTCCCAGTACTGTGAAGATTTTAAAGAGCTTGAGAAACTGTCAGGAATAGCATTATGAATTGCTACGGCAGAAGTGTAAAAATTGCATACATTCTATGAAAGGCTCCATTAAAAGATTTCTATCTGGTCCTGATTTGCACCTAAGCCCTTCTGTACTTAACAAAATTCAAAGGGATGGAGAGTTTTAATTTGTGGAAAAAAATCATTTTCAAATACAAACACTCGAAGACAAAAAGAGCCAGAGAAGCAGATCTCTCCCAGCACAGCCCTTGTGCTCCGTGCTGTCCCTGGCTCTCACTGGGCTGTGCACGGGGCATGGCAGTGCTGCTGGTGTGCCTCCAACAGCACTTTGAAGCCAGCAGAAGTTTCCTTTCTGCATTGGCGGGAGCTGGTCTGGAATCCCTGGACTATATACTGAACAGTGTTTAGGATCAGAATGACTTGTATGGGTGTTTAATGAGATTTTCATTAGTGCTGACACTCTTCATTATCAGTGGAACTGTAGCTGCCAGTGAACACCTATGACTGTTAATTCCTTTGGCTTCTTGCGTACCTTTACAGCCCTGGGAAGGAGGATTTAGACAGTATCCAGCTTCATTTTTGATCTAATAGTCTTAGGCTGTATGCTGGCTTACCACAGAAATGACAGCTTGTGCAATACCACATCCAAACCGTTGTATTCAGATTGTTTGAATGTAAAAGCAGAGTGCTATGGCCTCATCTCAGCTGCCACCAAGAGTTCATGCTGTTTATCCTCTCCATTAAAACTTACATATAGACATATTTTTTAAAGATAATGCAATACTACAATGTTTGCCACTGGCAGGAATGAAAGAAACACAGAGCCACTTCCATGTTGCTGACTCTCCTGCAGCCAGAGCAGCCCTAAAAGCCACTCAAGCACCAGGCTGGAAGCATTTCTGCAATGGAATTACTGCTCAGGACGAAGTAATCATACAAAGCCTTCATCTCACACAGCACAGAGCCATGGACTTTCCTCCCACCAGCACTGAGCAGCTCTGCTTGGGATCAGTCAGATGTGTTTCTCCAGGACCCCCAGAGCACAAAGCATTACAACCATGCAGCATTTTGAAGGACTCCAAAGACAGAACAGTTCTGAGGATGAGGCTCCAAGGGCTCATGAGAAGACAAATGGAAATTTATGGAAATAAATTTTCGGAGGATAAAAATGGAGTTATCAGTCCAGTCAGTTATCCAGTCAGCTCAACAAAAATCAGACTTTGTGTTGTTAACTGTTAAAGTCACACAAAGTAAACAAAACTTGAAATGCAGGCAGCAACTAGGGGTCCCAAGGAACAGAACCAGGGCTCCCACCAGCATGGACCTGACTCCAGAGCAGACAAAGGGGCAGCTGATATTTAGGTCAGCATTAGCACTTGTACATGACTCCTGTTTCATGGCAGAGAGCTAAGATGCTCCCCCACTGCCTGGATTTCTCAGTGCAGAGATCTTCAGCTGTCCTAGAGACTTCTCAAACCCTGAGGACACACAAGGAAAATGGCCCCGAAGGAGCTGGCAAGCATCTCAGATTTGCCTTTCTGGTTTCCTGGCAGTGACGATGGAGAAGCTGAAGATGCAGGGTGTCATGCTTTTGAGCACATCAATTAAACGTCGCTGGGATTTAACAAATTAATACATTCTGGTTCACCTCATTTCTAATGGAAATGTAAATTCTCCTCCTCCTGGCTGTGGAGGCTGTACTGTTAGCATATGTCAATCAGAAAAGCACACCCTTCATCATTCGGCTGCCAAACAATTCTATGTGACTACATTGAGTTGAAAAGTCACTAGTTTTCTCACTTGGTGACTGGAATTAGCATTTTTTAACCACTCAGTGAATAACTTCAGCACTAATAATCACACTGCTCCATTTGTGGGTGCAGCAATCTGTGGAATACGAAGCAGGACTGGGAGGTGTTCATGATGCTGGCATGCCAAAAGAAACATTTGGCTTTGCCACTTGTGTTTGATGTTCACAGGACATATCTGATTAAATAATCCCATTTTTTTCTCCTGTTGTAAGTTCCTGTCTAGTTAAATCCGATCTCTGCACAGTTTTCCAAACATCCTTGCCAAGTGTTTAGCAGTGAGCAGCTCCGTGCCATTCCTTGGATACAATGGAGCAAGAGAGACTGTGTCTGTAAGTGGTGACAGAGAGCAACAACTGCTCTCATAGCCTCTACCTGGGACAAGAAGGAATGTGAAAGCTGGAAAACAGCCTAGAAAGGGAGTTCAGCTCTACTGAAAAGTTTGGAGGCATTTCAGTAACTTCAGCATGGCTTGGTTCAGAGCATACTATTTAGCATTAGATTTTAGTACAAAGTATTTCCTGTCTTTCTCCTCTTGGATCATTAATTCAATAAATATCTAAATTAAATCTGCAGACTAAAGATGAAGCCTAAAAGTAGTTGTATGAAATTGAGACAACAAAGGAAGGAACCAGAGCTGCTGGAGCAGGTACCTAACACTGAGGTACATGCAGTGCAGCACAGGACTGCTGGTTCTTATCCCAGATAAGTGTATCCTGGCACAGAACCTCAAGCAATAGTTAAACAGGAGCAGGGCTAGGTGCTGAATGCTGTGTAGGTCTGGAGCTCTAACAGGGCACTTAAGCAGGAGCTTGATCTTTGCACATTTCTCTTTTAACTCACACAAGCTTGCCTGTCACCTTGTATTTCTGCAATGTGAAACAGCCCTGATACCATCATCACCTGCAGGTGCTTCATCAGCCATGCAAAATGAACCCCCCTTGTCTCATGACCAGACTGAGCATATAAAAATCTGATGTGGATCTGGGTGGTGGGACATTATATCCTATCATCATCATAGCACATGGCCAAAGACGTGACATGGCCACAGAAACTTCTGGTTATCGTCACACCTTATGCTCTGTGCTTCTATTCAGCCATAGGGGTATGGACTCAGTATCTCCTACCCAAGGTGATAATGTGATTGTGTGATTTGCTCTAATCTTGTCTCAAACTGCTCTACTGTTCACTTTTTTGGACTGCAGGTGTGGAAGCCTTCAAATGTATCCTTCAGGGGAAAAGACAACAGAGGAAAACCTCAAATACAGACGCATCCTGCTCAATCCACTTTTCATTAAATAACTCAGTGGGTTTTGCTGAGCTCGGCTGGCATCAGCTGCAGGAGCTCAAATTGGCCAAACTTCTCTTTTTTAGATCTCTGCAGGGGTCTCTTTCTTCTAGTCAGCTTTCTTCTTGTTTTGGATAAGGTCTGGAAATAGGAGGCTGCAGGTAGTGCTGCTTAGGTGAAGAAAAAGAGCACACAAGCCTGAATACAGTCTGTCAGATGAATCCGACTGATGCTCCCAAGCCATCAGACTGGGTCTTGTCCCCATGACATTACTGCTCTGCACCCATTCATGTCAATGAAACTGAATTAATCGTGTGGCAAGGACATATGAGCCTCAGTTACTGATACATCCATTCACTGGCCTTATTCTATCCACAGAAGTAAAACTACTCCAGGGGTGATATAAAAGACCTGTGTGTGAGCTGTGGCTGCTTGCTCCTGTTAAAAAATATTGGGTTTTGTATGGGCAGATATTTTGATCAGAATAAAATGAGTGTTACCACAGGGTTAACAGTGATAGCATGCACTGTTTTCAGTCTACGCTGCATTTCAATCCACCTAAAATCTGTTATTGTTAGCATCTTGTGCTTGCTCCAGAGCAGTGGTAAAGTGACATGCATTCTCTCCTTGAATCCACGGAAACAACAAGAGAATGACCAGTCAGTGTGGAACAGAACATGAAAAATAATCAACATGTAAGATTTTCAAGCCTGTGTGAGGTCCTGCACTGATGAACTGTAACAGGAATGCAGAGCAGCTAATGATCTTGAGAAGTGAACTTAATCACACACTCTGCAGGAGTTAATCAGATACAGAACAGATGGAAATAAATTGCATACTGACAAAAAATCCATCATATCTCCATGGCAAAAACATTCCTCCAGCTTTTCCATTCATAAATCTCCCTCCATGGAGAAATCACTTGTTCATAAAGAACAACATCTGATGCAGAACAACTTAGAAGTGTCTCTTGTTTATGATGGGGTGGCAAAGATGTCACAACACTGAGTAATGGTGGCATTCCTGAGCTTGACTGGGTACCTGACAAGATCATTTAACCTCATTTCTATGCATTGTTAATAATCTGTGACCTAAAGTATTTTCAGACTTATCATAAGTAATAGCAGAGAGGTATGATTCACACAGAAGTGTTTGCTACAAGGCTTATTATTCCTAATTGTACACAAGGGTAATATCCAAGTATGAAAGCCCCTGGGGACCTCAGAGCTCCCCATTACCTTGCTAAATGTCAGAAAATCTTCACTGTAAACATTCATAAGAGAAAATTTCCTCCTCTCCTAATCTTTAGGACACCACTCTCAAATCTGAATGGCTCTTGTGGTTCTGGCTCCCAGCGGTAGAGAAAAGCTGTGAAATTTGGGAAATCCTGAAAATAACACACTGGAGAGCTGGACGTATGGAAGGTTTTAAAGGTTGCAGAGTGTAATGCAGAATGCCTTATTGTACCATTGACCTCCCTGTAAAACTGAAGGACATTTCTTAAGGAAATAAAAAAAAAATTACCAAAAAAACCCCAAACCCTCAACCAACCAAAGCGACCTCCCTATGGTGACACTCGATGAAGATGATGAAGATAAGTTTGGGGCCTCGTTCATCTAGATTACTGTCTAAAGATTACTGTCTCTGACTTGAGGGATGTGTGGAAGGTAAGATGTCAAGGTTTTGGACCAGCATGGCTGCTCCTCCCTCATCCTGCTGAGGAGGAAAGAAGTGAAAGGGCAGCACTGTCAGTCCTCTGTCATCCCATCATTAACCTGAAAGATTCAGATCTTGTTCTCTTCCTCCTTCAGGCCTTCTTATTTTCCTGCCATTGCGTGCACTGAGCTACTAGGTAAATTAATTAAATTTACTCGGTTTTCTTGCAACAATAATAAAGTCAATTTGTCTGCTGTCAGAATGCTTACTGGCCTCGGCTTTGCTTCTCAGATCTAGTTACCCATTACACAATTTAGGGCAATATTTTTGGTTGAACAAAAGCTCAGTGAATAATGTTCACGATTTTCCCTTTGAATGTGCAGGTCGCTGCTACTGCTTCCTTCCCACCCTCCTCACCAGCTATATCCTACTGAAGGGGAAGTAATACTTCAGCTTCAAATGACAGGTTGGAAGTATGCTTTAAATAATTTACCAGTGCATTTGGATTTTGGATCTTGCTATCTGCTGGTATTTGGGTTCCTACCTGCTTTCGCCAAAGGGACATTGCCCTATAGCACCTATCACAATATCTCTCTTTTCCTCCAGCCTTGCTGCTTGTCAGCCCTCTAAATATTTCAATAAATGCTCATGTAGTGCCTCATGCTTCTGACATCTGAGTCACAGTAATCCAGATTTTGCCGTTATTTTCTGTCCATCTTCTTGCATAACTTTTCTACAGTACAGTGCCCACCAGTGGTGCTCACGTGGTGGATGTTCATCTATGGGAAGTGCCTCCCCAGCACGGTGCTCCCTGTTGGGGATGTCTAATGAAGTCCTTGTCAAAACCAAGAAAATCATCCTCTTTCTCATGCCACGAGTGTAAGCACTCAGTATATGCAAAGCTCTTGCTCTTGCAGTGTAGGTTTTGCAGCTGGGACAGGAGCAGGAACAGCTGCTGCAGACTTAATGAGGGTGCAGACTATGCCTATGTCTTGCTGGTGTATCGCCATGTAAATAAATCACAGCAGCTGTTTTTGCAAGCTTTGCTTCCCTAATGTCTGCTTGTTATTCTGTTCTTCTTCAGTTCACACTTGGGATAGTCATTGTAATGAATGAGACTATTATACTTGGATACTGTCTCACAGAGAGCATGTCAAAAAATAATCAAACCATGGCGACAGTCAATTATGCCCCAACTTTTCTTGTTCTGTCATTTGGTAATATTGAGTCATTTCAGCCCCGATAATCAAAATGGATGGCTTTAGGCTCTGTGTATATTAAATCAATTAAAGGGACCAGGCCAGCTTGGGAATTTCTTGCCAGAGTTTTGGAAGTAAGCAAAAGGCAGAGCATGGTAGCACATGTAAGAGGCAAAGATTTCTAGCTGTAAAATCAGTGAAGAGTTAAATCTAATGGTGGTTTCTTTCTCTCTTCCCACACTCCCGTGGCAATGTATGGCAGATGGATTATGCTAGGGAAACACATGGGACTGTTCTGCTCCCACAGTGGCCACCAGCACATGGTGTGATCACTGAACAGTGGGGTCTTGCTCTGTGAAGGAGGGGGGGCAACTCTGCTGCTGGGGGCAAGGTAGGGAAGCGGGGATGCAGCCCACAGGGAATGGATGCAGGCAAAGGTGAAAGAAGCTAGGTGACAGGCAGGCACACGCTCAGAGTGGGGGGCAATTAATAAATCATCTCCAGCCCCCAGATGATCCTAAAGATTTGAGGCAGAGGCTTTGCAATAAACCACGCCAACATCCTTCAGCCTGATGCATGAGGCACGCAGGCCACAGAGGGATTCAAAGGAGAGTTAATTTAGAATCAAATGGAAAGAACAAATCATTCTCCTCCTGAAACACATGGGACTTGAGACTGCTTTTACAATCTCTGCCAGGTGAGATGAAGGTAGAAGGGAGTAAGAGATATTATAGATGTCTGAGAGACAAGTGAGGTCATGGCAAGGAATGCTTTGTCTGTTGATTTATGTTTCATGAACGAAATTTCTGAAGCTGTTTGTAATATTTCATGTGTGCTGAAAAGTCGCATTTAAGATAGCTGGTAAAATAACAGCTTGTCTACTTAAAATAATTAGTAGTTGACAAATGGGTTGAATTTTAAATCCATGAGGAGCTTTGGTTAGCACTAATAAATGTTGATTAAGGTAGCAATTAAAATCTAACAATCTCTCTGGGGGTCTGAACTTTAGAAGTTTGGAACATTCCTCAGTTTACTAAGAAAATGTGGCAGTTCCTCCCCAAATTACAATGTTAAAATGTGGTAGCACAGATAATTTATCTTTATTTTTTCCAGTTTACACAAATTAACTGCAGATGGGGCACAAACCAACGCCTGATCCACACAAAATCAGACCTTGTCATAGAGATGGCATTTGGCAGTGTGGGTTTTTAGCACTATTGTAACGGCAGGACTTTGCCATGAGGTCTTTCCAGAAGATTGGGTCACAGCACTGAAGAAATTAAATCTTTTCTGGAGTGGGGTTGGAAAAAGTGATTGGGAAAGGCTGTGATTTGAATCATTACATCCAGCAAAGCACTGGGCTCTCTCTTGAGGGAATTAATGCTGTTAACACCCTCTTGAAGTCCCTATTTCCATGGCAGTCCTTCCCAGGGGGCACTACTCATCCCTATTCTCACTAGGATTTGAAGTGGGATGGAGAGATCTCCGTCTCTCCTTCAAGATGTGCTGCTGCCTTGGAAATGTGGTTGACCTCTCAAAACTAAACAAGGTCAAGAAGCACAGAGTGTGTGCAGCTCTCCTGCACCTCCCTGCTGCTCTGAGAGACACAGCTATGCAGCTCTTAATCAGGGTGATTGGATGAGGAAAAAGTGTGGACCAGGTAGTGTCATGAAGAAGGCTAAATTATCTCCCTCTGCTATGCTTGAACTGCACGACCAAGGCAAATCAAGCAGCACTTTTTTTTTTCTGTAGGCTTAATTCCCTGATTTGTGATCATGGGACTATTCAAGAAGCTCTCGGGGCTTTTATGATCTTGTTAGACCTGAGAAAATTTCAGTCATTTCTCTGCAGTTTCCATTTTTGAAGGAGGAAAGTGCATTTATATTTCACAGAACACCACTTTCTTGCTGGCCAAATACTTTCTTTTCCCCATTCTTGCTCTTGGTAAAGCCTAAATAGAATACATAACCAGATTTGTCTTCCTTTTCCACACACTGTGTCCTCCATTAATTACATTTCCTCCCCCACATCACAAGCTGAATGCCAACAGAAGAAGAACAGGAATACAGTATGAATTGAGAGCAACTCTGTCATTGGCAAGTCTGCCTTCCTCAGGCAGTCTGAATGACCAGATGTGTCATTTTGTTGTTATATTACAGTCAGTTTTTTGTAGGTCTGTTCCTGCTAGTTTGGGAGCAGCTGAGATAAGGTGTCTTTCCTCCAGAGTACGTACAGTGGCCTCTGCTGAGCAAACAGACCAGCATGGAATTTGTGTACAATGCAGTCACAGTGTTCAAATCCAGGAGCTGCTCCTGGGGAAGCAGGGAACCAGGACTTTGTTTCCTTCACTCAGTGGGGCTGCTGGCCCTGGCTGCTTTCCTCCTACCCCAGCAGAGGAGATCTTGTCTGCATGGGGATCAGCAGCCTCCATCCTGGACAGCTTCTCATTCTCTGATGACCTGCATGATTTGCAGGTGTATTCTCAGTCCAGCTTGTGTGATCTGAACATGGCTGTTGTTTTTTTTCTACAGCACTGCTTGTTCCTCAGCAAATTTGCAGGGTCCATCCATTGCTAGAGATATATGCAGCAAGAGAGAGATGGAGAGCTGAGGATGTGAAGTGCTGGAGGAGGAAGTAAAAGAAATCTGTCCAGAGAGAGAGAAAAATCCCATTCACTCTCTATCAATGTGTGTATCACCTTTCTTTTCTTTGCGTGGGTAAAGATTACATACAGATAGCTCAGATAAAGACAGAAAGGGACGAAAACTGAAAGATAAGCAGAGATGCTCAGAGCTGTATTTTTCAAGGGAACTTTGAGAACTGGGAACAATTGTGCATTTACAATTGAGCGAGCAGGTTGCATGACCGGAGGTCTGAGGTTACTCTCCATGAAGACAGACACAAGGGCTGACCTGGCCAGGAACTGGAGCCATAGCCAGAAACAAGAAATCATTGGGGAGCTTTGGCTCAGCATTGCAAATGAAAGGATTTCATGGAAAAGAGCAGCTGCAAGAGGTTCCCAGGTGGATTTAGTCATCTTGGATGTCTCCACCCCAAGCCAATTCCTCCAGAAGCATGGGAGAGATGCTTGTGATGCAGTAAGGGCATGGGGCTACTGTAGTAATTGTTGCTTTAGGTCTTGAAATGCTGGAAATCATGAAATTCCCTAAGAAAGATGGGGTGACTATTCATGCTCAGGCTTACAGACTGCTTAAGAAGGGGCCTACTTGATATTTCTACAGTAATACTGCGTGCTCTGCTTTTCCCACTGTAGAATTACATGCCTCATGCTGAGAAAGGACAGGGCACATTTTGCCATTTTGTAGGGGAGATGAAGCAAATGGAGGAGCTGTAGGAGACCTTACAGCTCCATGGATCTCAGGGGATCTGCCACCTCAGAAACTGTGGAGGTAAGCATGGACAGGGTAGAGAATGAAAGTATGTGATGGTTTGAGGGGAGCAAGGGAAGGTGGGAGCAGGGAGAGTAATTGCAAATCTAACGTGTCTGGTGAGGAGAGCAGCTACAGGAGCCTTCTTTGCTGGTACCACTGTCTCTGTTGGCAAATTAAGTGTGCCCTAGCTGGCTTCAGAACTGCAGTTACCAAGCCTCAGTGGGGATCTGCAAGGCCACCAGAACTTCAAATCCTCACAGCTCTTCAGGAAATGATCCCAGAACAACATGTACCAAGAAGGTCACGGCACTCTGCTGCAAACCATAGCAAAGCCAAGTCCCAGTTGCACATCCATTTCTCAGAACTGATTTTTTTTTTCTTTAAATAGTATTTAAAGTGCAAAATGAACACGTGGAACTAAATGCTACAGGATAAGACTGCAAATGAGACTAATAGGGCAAATGTCAGATTCATTTCTGGTGCAGCTGCTGAGGAGTTATTCCTGCGTACAGACTTTATGTAACCTCTGCTTTGAGGCTTAATCCAGCTACCAGATGAGTGGTGGGAGGCAGATATTCTGCCAGTGGGTTGGTTTCTTTGCTGTTCTTAATTTCTTTGAACCTTATCCCAAAGCAGCTGGCTGTAGCCAGTGTTGGGGATTGGCTATAAGTCTCATGGATGAGGCCAGTGTGAGTTGCTGGGTCAGTTAACTCCTTGGGGTCTGTGTGGGGCTCAACTGCCTGTAAAGTTATAAACTGCTCTTCCTTAAATTCAGATTCTGATTGCAGGTTTAGAAAAATCTCCATTTTACTGTGGCAGCTCAGCCTCCTGTATAGCATTTTGCAGCCTGCTAACAGTAGGAGTGTTTTTCACATTTGCCTTTCTCAAAACCAAGAAGGCCCATGGAGGGATGCAAAATATGCTGACCTAGAACTGGAGCAGAAACCAGCTCCTGACACTCTGACTTCCTCAGTGCAGGAATCAGGAGTGCAATCCCTGCAGATGCCCAGCAGCTCCTGATCCTGCTCAGGGAGCATGGCTGCAGAAGATGACAGCAGCCACTTCCCCTGCTTGCAGGGACACTACCATGGACACAGCTTGAGCTGGTCTTTCCTATACATTAACTAAAAGAATTTCCTTTTTAAATATAAGTAATTACTTGCAAACACTACTGCATTTATCCCTAAGGTAAGTTTCTCAGTCACGAGAAGACTCAGTCTCAAATAGAAACCTTTCTTCCTCAAACAGCTATGGAGGCAGAGCCTGTGCAGTAGAGGAGTTGATTTAGCTAGATGGAATAATCACAGTGTCATGAATGCAACCAGGATTTCCCTGTTAATTACCTAACTGTTTAATTAAGGGGTGATTTTTTTTATTATTAAAATTAACTCTCATCTTTGTGAAGCACATGGCTTATGAAGGGATAGCACAGAAGTGTTTATCACTGCTGCCCTAAGATGCTAATTTCCTTATGTTATGACTTGTAATCAAGATAAATTTTCTCTGACTTATCCACCAAAGGTAAGACTTTACACTGGTTTTGACATTTAAATTACCTTAAATTTGCAAGTCCAATATTGTCATAAATATTCATAGCTAACAACTCAGTGTTTAGTCCTTAATTTTTTTTCTAATTTTTAATTCACTCCTTAGATACTGGTTTCAGAACAAGCACAGGGAAATGGAGCACCTGGCTCTGCTGCCAGCAAGCAGGCTGACACACCACATTTCTGTCTGACGTTGCTGTGTAACAGACCACTTGACAAAGATTTGATGGTGAAATCACCCTTTGACTCTTTTCCTTATGTTTATTTGCAAAAAGCTTCCAACACTCAGTAGTTACTGGACAGTGCTGCCGTAATCCAGTGCCACATCCACCACTGTAGGAGGTGACAAAGGGCCTGTGCCAGCTGCACTATGGACCACCCCCAGCTCACCCCTGCCCCAAGGTCTCTGTGAGACCCTCCTGCTGCCAGTGGCCCATGGTGTAGCATCCCTTCCTTTCCTGAATCAGCTCTTTGCACAATGGGGCCATGCTGACTGATGCATGCTGATCTGTTAATGGGCAAGTCACATTTACACTGCTGTCCTGGTGTGGAGCTGAGGTGTCTGCTCTGGGTGAAATAAAAGAACAATCTCCTAGCCCAGGTTTGTGTTTGCTTGCTTGTTGTTCAGTTAGCTGTGCTCTGCATCCAAAATCCTGCCTCAAAATGGATTATGGAAGCACTTCTAATATTTTTCTCTTCCTTTTGAAAAGAAATTGCATCTTCAAGTTTTGAGGGTGTGAGGAGGAGCATAGAAGATCTGGGGTTTCAGAAATACTGGGGAATGTAATTATTTGGTGGGACTGAATTCCCTGTGCTCGGCACCTGGCACCAAATTCAATGTCAGGGCAATAAATTTAAGTCTTTCCAGGTTCACCCGCCACGAAGGACCCTCTTGCTGGTCACAGTAAGGATGAGCACCAGAATATGTGAGGATCAATCTCCACAGCTCTGAGCTGATTTGAGAGGCTTCACTTGAGCAGCAGTGGATAAAGGAGAAATCCCATACTCTGTTCTCTCAAACAATTCATTGCAATATAGAAAGAGATGCTCCTGTGTCAAACTGGTAGGGAAAAAAAAAAAAAATGACAGCAGCCTTAAACCTCTTGATTTCTGATTCAGTAAAAACTGAGAGTCTTTTAAGTGACAAGTTCTCATAAATAATTCCATCTAATGGAAGACGGTTTGGTAATTGCGATACTTTCATTTATCCTTTAAGTGCAGAGAATTCTCATTAACTCTCAGTATTCGGGTACTGAGATGAATCTTCATGGACAGAATAGAGTAGCACATATAGTGCTGAAAGGAAGGAACTTGAATTTATTCAGCGTTTTATGGACAAAGCCATTATCCTGTTCACTAAGCAATGCTGTCCATTCCCTTCTGGGTACAAGGAAGATTTTATTATTCCTGTTTTTCAAGTTAATAAACTGAGGCAGAAAACAGTGAGATCTAATTGAAACTACTCCTTCACAAGCATTTTCACAATGGAGCTCTCTGTTTTGTAGCAAAGTTTATTTTAAAATAAAGCCTTAAATTGACCTGAGAAATCTGACTTCCCATTCTTCACTCTAGCTCCCATGTAATTTTGCTTTGACTAAAGGCAATAAAAATATGCACAGGGGAGCTGAAATGCCAGACTAGCAGACTGAATACGTGGATGTTATAAATGAATAAAGCAGTATATAGACTTTGGGAAAAGAAGCATGCTGCTTCACCAAGGCAGGGAGAAATTGGCCTGCTAACAGCATCTGTTGTTTAAATGAATACTTGGAAGCTTGAAAGAGTGACTCTTCTTATGTTATGCACTCTGAAACCAAGCTATGGGAATTACACATCTGTGTCCTTTGATTTTTCCACTGGCACTGAAGTTGCTGATGGAGGACCAGGGATGTTGGAGCAGAGCATGCAAGGATGAAGGCAGATGCTTGTTGCACACTGAAGTCTGATCTCATGGAGTAATGAGCTGTAGTGCAACAGCCAAGCAAGGTTCAGCCAAGGGTATCATAAGCAAAGGAACAAGGGTGAAAGTACACTGCCCTTCTGGTACTCTCCTGTCTACATGGCTTCAAAAAAAGGTGTAACCAAAGATGTGAATGTCACATCCTTAACATTTGATGTGCTCAGATAGAGCTGGCAATGATAAAGCTCTGCAGGTAAGACTTGTGGCAATGGGAAACCCTCCTATGAGTCATCCTTTCTGTTTGGCTTATATCGAATTTCCAGCTCAGGGAAGCATTACTTGATTTTAAGACAGAAAGTAAACGTTTGCAAGACTCAACTCCCTGCTGGGAGTTGTTTACAATCAACATGTGAGTGATCGCCAGCAAGGAGGACAATTGCCAAAGCAGAGCCAGACGTCAGGCAGCCCAGGGAATTTGCTGAGCGTTACTTTATCCCAGCTGCAAATGTTTTTCTTTGGAGGTTTTTCAGGCATGCTGCTTCCTCTTTGCTTGCACAGAGAAGGCACTACAGCTGGACACCTGCTCAGCTCCCCACTAAGGCATGTTTCTGCCTTCTGTCGCTGCCTTCCTTGATAACCTGCATCTCACTGTGTTGGCTGTTGGCTACCTTAATTTCTCTCTAATCAGCTCTATTTAATAGTATTTTTTTGAATTAGATTTTTTTTTATTTGTTGGATTTGTTTCCATCCCCAGTCCCAAGCACGCTGCCATCTCTTTCCTGTACTTACAGCCTTCATTCATCTGAACTTCTATTTCCTGCACTGCTTAATTTGGAAAAGCGTAGCCCTAATGACACCGTTATGCCACCCAAATGGTGTGTCAAAGCATTTCACAGGAGGGGACCTGTCTGGAGCTGGTTGTGAAGTGTGCCAAGTTCTGCTCTGCTGCACAGCTGCTGCTGAGGCAGGGATCACACTGATGGAAAAGGGGATTTCTGGTGTTCAGTGGTGTAGAGTCCCTGCACAACCCTGGAACAACAACAAAAGAATGTAAAATGGGAGAGGTACCACTATTTGATTGCTATTTGGTTTATTATCTTTAGAGCCTATTATAAAGCTTATTAAATACTCTCCCTGGTGTACACCTGGCACAGGCAAGGGAAAACATGGGCACGCAGAGGAGAGATACTTGAAACAAAATGCATCAGGAGAAAATGCCAGGAAGACAGCACCTAACTTCTAGGGGGCAATTTACGCCTTTGTTTACTTATCTATTATGCACTAATTGAAATGCTTCAAAGAAGTGGAACCTGGCACAGTGTCAGATGAAGCCAGACCAGAAATGCTTTGACTCAGTACAGTGAGACTGTAAAAGCTGTGCAAAAAACATAACCAGAAAGATCTGTTTGTGTAATTTAAAAGCTTTGTGCATTTAAAGGTATATTGCACACTGTTGAAAAGCAATGAAGGGACCAAGAAAATGGGGGAAATAGTGAACTGGGCCACTGCTTTTAAACACAAATTTGTTTTTGGAAATGCTAACATATTTCTCCTCAACATCTTAAATTAAAAAACCATGCTGACCTTCTGTCTTATTTCAGAGTTGTCCTGAGCTAAGAAAGAAGGCTGTTGCAAGCAGAAAGGGAAACAAAGTGTGTAATCTCAACTCAAACTCAGTGCCGTGAATAAAGGTTCACAGAGTGCTGTAGGTCAACCCCAAACTGCTTTCTTTATCTCATCCCTGATAAATTCCTCACCTCTTTTTTTCTCATTTTGGCCCAAGCACATTTTTTGCTCTGGATGTGAACTATTTCACTATGAAACCACAAACCCTGTTGTTCTGCTGAGTGGAGAAGGAACATCTCCAATGGAAAAGAGAGGATGAAGGAGAAGTCGTGGCTCTGTCTAATGGCAGCAGATGCATCTCTGCAGCCTTTGACCCCAGCTTTCCTATGATAAGCACTAAGGAATGAGCAAGAGCAGTACTGAGGATTGGGCTGTGCTGCTGCAGCCCCAAGACACCAGAGCAGTATCTGGGGAGCATTGGGACGGAGCTGTTCTACCCTCACTTCACCCCAGAGTGATTTCTGTCTTCTGCAGCAATGCTCTGCTGGATCATCTCATTGGAATTAGGCAAAGACATTTCCAGAAGCACATCTTTGCAATTGACAGCTGACTCCTTGGTAATGACAGATTTGGAGACAATTATGACTGACAATTATTTAATAAGAACTGGCATTTTCCACAAAAATAATGACAGCAATGAAGCACGAGGACATTTCAGCTTAGGATCTCCGTTGTTCTGGCCAAGCCCTTCTTGCTGGTCGTCAGCCCCATCTGCACTCCCCTGAGTAACTCATTCAGGACTGCTCATACTTGTGGCAGACGTCGTTTGATGCACCACCAAAATCTAATCCATGAGATCAACCTGACATCCCCATAATCACAAATCCTCAAATCTTCACTCCAGGCAGAAAAATTCACATCAGAATTCAGAACAGCATTGGACATTGCAGGTGGTGTTGAAAGCCTTCGTGGCCGTCTACATTGGCTTCCTTGCAGCTCTTCATGTCTTCTTTCTATGTGGTATGCCACTGAGAGGCATCCACCTGCTCTTCTGCTGCAGGGAGCATTAAATACCTTCATTCTCCAGGTACAAGATTAGTCATTCTCAACGTGGGCATTTTCCAGCTAACAGATTAAGCCTCTCCTACTGGGCACAAAGCATGGGGATGTTGTCTTTTGAGATTTAATGAACAGCTTGATGTTTGCTGTGCACTCGGGCTCCTCTCCTCTTGCAAGGAAGTGCAGCTAAGGGGAATGGAAAGGAAGGGGGGATGCTGTCCTCCTGCCAGCCCTTCTTCTGAGATGAAAGGTAGAGCAACATCCACACCAGGTTGTGTGAACACCCAAAGGCTTGTGTAGCCACTGGGAACTGTCACAGCCACTGGTTTATCCAGCAGCCTTCATGCTTTAAAAAATAATTTCCTCTCCCTCCTTTTGGCCAGCACAGTGATTTGCTGCCCGATGGCTTAGACAGTGAAAGAGTGGAATATTTTGGAAAGAGTGAAAAATGTAATAAACTGGGAACATGTCCACTTCCCTCAAATCCTGCTTAGCCTGATTTAAGGTTTTATTATGAAGGCAAAAATGTTGACAGTAAAATTATTGTTCTGTGCTGGGAGTGGTAAAGCAGATTTTTAGGCACAGGGAGAAGGGAGCTGACTGCTCTCATAAATAAGTCAATGTGTTACTCCTGCTAGACTGGAAGTGGAATGACAGCTCTTCCACATACTGATGCTCTATTTCTCTGCGACCTGCACTAAACTGAAGCATGCTAAAAATACCCTGCAACAATCCCCTGCAAAGCACATGCTTCAGGGCTGGGGAAACACCTGGAGCAGGGCAGGTTTGGGACCGTCAGCTTGCAGCTCCTTGCCCCCCAAACCCAGCCACGCTCCCCATTGCACCACCACTCCCATTTCATGTGCTCAACTTGCCACTGAGTTCCAAAGCAGAGTGCTATTTGGGGATGAAATTTTCCTCATTCCTCAAAATGCCCAGGGCACATCACCATCCCTCTGGGAGACCCAATGGAGGAAACCAATTAGGTGTCATCCACACCCAGGCTTTTTCTCTCCTTTATCTTCAGTTGAATGCCAGAGATGCGTAAGGAAAGAGAAAGCACGAGCGTGACATGGTGAGTCATGCTTACCTTCACCCATGCAGTGAACCAGTTACCAATCAGTTGCTCTGTTCCTATCCCCTTATTTAAAATGCAAATTGACATAGAATCACAGATTCATTAAGGCTGGAAAAGAGCTCTAAGATCCCCAAGTCCAAACCCAGCCCACCCCACCATGCCCACTGCCCACATCCTTCAGTGCCACATGTCCATGATTCCTGAAGACCCCCAGGGAGGCTGACCTCACCACCTCCCCAGGCAGCTGTGCCAGTGCCTGACCACTAATGCTTTAAGTAAATGAACACAGAAAAGTTAGAGGACAATGATATTGTTTTGGCAGCCCGAGGTTCCTGAGCCACATGTAATTACTTGGGTGGATGAGGCTCTAAAGGGAGAGCTGAGCAGCAGTTTCCAGGGCACTTTATGCATTGCTCTGTGTCTCTTCTCACTTACAGTGATATAACCCAGGAACAACTCCTTTGGGAAACGACTTTCCTAGCAGTGCAGCAAGCAGATCCCTGTGGGCAGGGATCCACGCTCCTGCCTTCCTGCTGCATCACCTGCCTTGCATTAAAATGGAGAAAAAAAAAGAAAGATAATGCTGTCTGTTAGCCCTGATGCTAACTTGCACCTGAAATCACTGCAAGGCACAGAGCTGTGTGCTGCAGGGCCCAGCTCCTTGCAGTTGCTTTCCCCAGGGCTGCTCCAGCTGCACGCACAGGTTCTGGGGAGGCACAGCGTGGGCCGTTCAGTGCTCTGGGGACACAGCACTCTGCCAACACAAAATGTGTCACTGTGAAGGGCTTGGTTACAGTGCTGCTTCTTCAGTCGTGACCAAAAAAAAGCAAAAACGTTCTGCTCTGAAAAAGGAAATTCACCGACTCCTTGAGAGAAAAATAAGGGAAAAGTCTGTGCGATTCGTTTATTTGAATAATAAGCATTTCAAAGTTATCTAAACAGCTCTAAAGCCAGGGAAATCTCTGTTTATTTTATCAGTCCGTCTTTGCCACAGGATTGATGCTGGTGCTCCAGGCAAACTTGTCTCCTTCAACTCCAGGCAATTTAAACACAAGACTTTGGCCAGCAGTTGGAAGAGGTTGGGGGAAGGGAGGTCTGCCTGAACAACACCAGTTCTGCTGAATGCTGTAAGCAGGAGAAACTGGAAATGTTTGGTGGTTACATCCTGGAGCAAAGTGCTGTTTTATGGGTGAGTCCCCCTCTTTCCCATCTCTAAGTCTATGCTGGAGCCAGGTTTGTGACAATTTACAGTTAGAACTGCTAATGACAACACCATGCATATTTTCTTCTTCCCCTGGCTAATTTCTCTGCTTTCTTCAGCAGTCATTACAATCCCTTTTTTTGTGACTGGACACAAAAGTCTGTTTGCTACAGACCACTTCTTCCCAACAAAACTTCACAAGAATAGTGAGTGAGGCATGAAAACTCCATTGAAACAACTCCTGTCCTGGGCTGCAGAGTCAATTTCCAAGGTTTGATGTTTGCTGCCAGTAGTTTCCAGGAGGCTTTCTCCCTGCAAAAGGATTTCCTCCCCATCTCCCTGAGGTGCAGCTCCTTGATTTGTGTCAGCAGGTGAAGTGGTGCAACACTGGGTCCATTTGGGGTCAATGGTGGAAGCAGTGGGCTCATGCAGACACCCAGCTTTGCCTGGCCACCACACCAGCCCCGTGTTGTTGATAAGTGGAGGCAGCCAAGCAGAACCTGTTCTCCACCTGAGTGCTTTCAGATGCAGCTGAGATGCTGCATCTGCAGAGCAAGGACTGGCAGGTAGAGTCGTGGCTGTGTGATGTAGCCAAATGTGCTTGCAAAGCCTTGCATCCTCACCCTGCACCACATCAGGGTGAGTTTCCCTAGATCATTCTGCAATAGTTGGCTAAAGGTTGGGCTCGGAATCATAGAATTGGTTCAGCTGGAAGGAACCTTTAAATGTCATCTAGACCAAGTCTCCTGCACTGAAAAGGGAGACATACACCCCATGGTGCTCACAGCAGAGCCTCAAACAGCTCCTGTGTGACACTCAGGGAGAGACTTCTAGGAGGGAAATAGAGAGGCACACCTGCTGCAGACACCAAGATATGCCTTCACTGCAAGGCATAGGGCTGCAGATAGGCCTCCCAGAGAGCAAAGACAATCCACAGCTGAAAAGGAATTAGTGTCTGGGAAATCTGCAGCTGGGCTTCAATGCTTTATCCACAGTACCCACAGGTTACGAGGCGAAATCATCTCTCCAGATTGATTTGTGTGTCCTTAAAACAAGCTGCCACCCCTCCAACTGCTCGGGTTTTCCCCATGCATGGCAAAACAGGGCTGTCCCATCCAGATTCTGCCACCTGCCCCACAGTGAAGGCTGCTGCTGTCCCACCCCATAACACTGTGTGACAGCAGCAGCAGACCTCTGCAACACAGGGGCTGAGAGCCCCAAAGGAATTTTTTTGCCTGGCTAATGCTTGTGGAATGGAATTTAACACAGCAATATAGGATGAGAGAAAACCTCTAGAGTGTGCCTAGTAATTTTCCCTTTCTCAACCAGAATTGTTTCGGAGTAATGAAGACAGAAGGCAGCTTTTTTCCTGCTGTAACATCCCTGAATGTGAGTGACCTTTCCTGAGAAGTCTCCACTGGTAAAAGGGGAGGAAGGAAGAAGGGAAGAGAAGAACTGATGGAAATAGAAGACTTCCTGCATGGTTTCCTTGTGAGACAGCCATCCCCTGAGGAAGACATCTTTCCAACCCATTCCAGAGCAGCACAGAGCACACAGGCAGTGACAAGGGTAGACCTTCTTTGCTGGAAGAGATGCTGAGACCAGAGCCAACACCCTCAAGAGCCCCTTTGCATTATTCAGCACCGTGGAGCCCACAGCAGCTTCTCTGCAGAGCTGGAGCACGAGTGTCATCCACAGCAAAGAGCAAAGCAGAACAGATCCCTGTCCTGGCAGCTCTCAGAGGTTTGGCCACATTTCTCCTCTGTGCACAGGAGAATGGGACAAGAATTTGGGAGCAGGATAATCTGATTGCAAAGAGGGAAAAGGAGACATAAGGACTCAGACAGAAGAGCAGACAAAAACCTATTAATAAAGTTCCTAAAAAGCCTACAGCGTTACACCTGACAAATTCATCACATGAATACATAAAGGAATAAAACAGCTCCAGATAATTGCAGGGCATGAGAACATGTTCAATGTCATCTTAAGCTTGGCGAAATTAATTTTCCTGACAGCTTGTTTAAAATGGAAACAGTCTGTGCAATTAAAAGAAATACAACCCATGCAGATGGCATGCTGTGGGGTTCACCTTTACCTTTTTGGGGGCAACTGGGGAGGTGAGGCTGCCAGGCTGTCCTGTGGGTGAAGGCTACAAAACCTAACATTCCCCCACTGCAACTCTGTGCAATGCCCACCTGCTTTTCTGGTGCTGTGCCTTGCAGGTCCCAGCCCTATTTTTCTCCTCCTTTCCTGGATGTCAGTGTTTCCCAGAGGTCTTTATGCTCTGGGCCCTTTCCTCCAGCTGTTGAGATGTGTGCAGGGTGTCAGACACTGATTTTGCAGAATGGCAGCTTTAAGCTCAGGTTCCCTCATTCAACTCTCCTCTATGAAGCACCAGGCACAAATCAGCACTGTATTAATCGGAGCAACAGAAAAGCCAGGCTGTTAATCTTCATAATGTGCCTCTCAGTGGGGATTTCACTTGAATGTTGTTTGCATTAAATATGATACCAACTGCTGGATATGCAGTTATAAATAAATTAAAGTCCACAGTTAAGTCAAATACTGTCCCACTGCTGAATGCAGACTCCTGTGTGAGCTCTGTTTACAACAAAGAGCACAGATTCAGTCCTGGAGGAAATGGCAGCAGCAAGTTCTGCTCTCAGTGCTCTGCAAAACTCATTCTGGGGACTCTTAACCCCTTCATGGGCAATGCAGTGTCAGCCCAGCAGAGCCAAGTGCAAGGGCTGAGGCCCAGAGTAGAATTTGAGCAGCAGTGTGTGGGATTCAGACCTGGGACACAGAGATGCTCCCTGCAGAGCTCTGGGGTCAGGGCAGACATCAGCACCGTGCTGTGCCATGTCCTGGTGCCCTCATGGCCGCTGCTGCTAATCCATCCCTAAACCCCTGAGCAGCTTTCAGAGCATGTAAGCTTACTGCTGACCAACCTGCTACAGAAACACCACCTTCAGGCTCTCTGCTTTCCCCATGTTCTGATGGTAGACTTTCCTCATGTGGCCACGAGGCAACACGTGAACCTCCTTTTGCACGGCGGCACTGTTGGGTCCCAACAACACACCTGGAAAACTCTTTCCCCTTTCAAGGGATCTTCCACTTCTTCAGGCAGCACCGTGGGTTGGTGGCTGCAGTCAGATATCTCTGCACTGGTGCAAACCATTCCTCCTGCAGTGCTTTATCACACACTCAGAACTGGAGGATGAGGAAGTGTGACATGTCGTAAGACCGTAACTGACAGTGATGAAAGGAACAAAATGTGGGCTGCGGGGAGGGACATTTCTGTGAGTTTCTCTTTTGAATGAAACAAGTAAATTAAATGTAGAAATTGTCCTCTTGAGGATAAAATGCAAGAAGGAATCAATTGAATGATGCAAACAACGAGCTAAACTTTCCCGGTGGCTGCGTGCATTGCATTTTAATGAGACAGCCTTGAAAAAAAAAAACAACACAGAAGAGGAGTGAAAAGCAAATTAATATTAAATTGGCATTGAGCATACTAAGATACCTGAGGGCTTACAAAATCCATTCTCTGGGAGAGCAGGGTGCTACAGCCCTAGCACCAACTGAGACCGCATCCATGCGGTTCAGCTCTGCAGACCTGCATTGCTTTTGATTGTGTTGCAGTGGCTGGGATGTGGCATCGCAACAACCCCATTAATTAGCTGCTTGAAGCCTTGATCAAAACCAGGGCTCTGCTGAGCTCAACATCGCCCTGTGTCAAATCGCTCCCGGCTGCTGTGCAGCAGTTCTGTGCTGCAGAGATCTGCTTGGAGAAGATGAGTTGGGAGAGCAGAGCCTGATTATCAAGGCTGAAGGAGGAAGGCAGTGAGATGGTTGAGGGGCGAGCAGCAGAAGTGAGCCCAGCAGGTGAGCATTGCTCAGGGCAGGAGAGGGGTTAGGAGGAAAGCAATGTGGTCATCGAGTTGCTCCAAGTGGCTGCAATGAAGGCCCACAGAGAGTTCAGAGTTCTCATCTCCTTCTTTTCAAAGCAGCTTCTGCAATAGAAGAGCTCCCTGAAGGAGGGACCAATCTCCAGGAGCAAGATAATAGGTTTGCTTCAGAAGCACAAGTTGGCTATAACAGCAGCGGCCTTAAATTTATTCTTTATTATCTAGAGGGAGTAGTAGTTGGCAGGAAGTACCAGAGGGTATTTGCAAAGAGAAGGGAACACGTCGCTGAAATCAGATTACATCCCCAGCTCTGTCTAGGCTGCCTGTTCCTCTTCTATATATTTAGAAATCTGCTTGGCAAAGAGACAACTTTATAAAGGGAGATTTACAGCACAGGGTGCAGTAAGACGCAAAACCTGCAGGCTGGCTGCAAACTGTGGGTGAGGAGCATGGGGTGAGGGCGGGCAGGTGGTACTGCTGCCCACAGGGCACTGCCCCAGCCCAGCAGCTGCTCTG
This sequence comes from Tympanuchus pallidicinctus, assembly GCF_026119805.1. NCBI lineage: Eukaryota > Metazoa > Chordata > Aves > Galliformes > Phasianidae > Tympanuchus > Tympanuchus pallidicinctus. The sequence continues at coordinate 5,682,373 of NW_026294722.1, forward strand.
ACAGCTCTGAATTATTGAGATCCAAAGGGCTTTTCACTATTTGTAGCTTCATAATATAGAGATGCTTCTAGGTTCCATTTGTGAACACTTTGCATAGAAGAGATGCTTTTCTTCCCTCCCATTCAGATATGGAAGACTTTGTGAAAAGTTATTTTTAAAAAATTTTAACTAGAAAATCTCACTGCCTGCCTTCAGCTGACAGTCATCTCCAGCCCCTGAGAAATTAAAAGTCTCAGAGAAACTTATCTTTCTTTCTCAAGCAAGAGTTCAGTTAAAAAGAACTTTGCTCGCTGTTATTTTATTTCTTTGGTAGAGATGAGCTGCCATGGAGCCGTGCCCAGGAGCACACTTATTGCACTGATGAATGTTGAAGTGGCAAAGCCATAGGAGGGAGGAAGCAAACAGAGCCTGCACACAACTCAGCCATGTCCAGCCCTGCCTCATAGCATCCTCTGCCCCTCAGGAGCAGGAGGGACAGGTTTGTGGTGGCCCAGAATGGAGGAGGCCAGTGCACACACACAGCGCACTCACAGGGACTAAGCACAGGATACAAACATTTCTCACTGCTGTTGCCCTCCCACCCATAGGAAACTCAACAGCTGACACTTTGAATGCAGAGAAACACTGGGAATGAATCAGTGGCTCGGAAATTTCTGCCTCCCAGACAGGGCTGGTACTCCATCACCACCACCTATTTATTCGAAACCAACCCTGGCACTTATTTCTTGAATAACTCATCAGCTCAAGTGATTTATTGTCAGTTTTTCGTTTTTTTTTTAATCCCACACCTATGATGCTTTGAAATTAGATTGAAGAAATGGCACCCACAGGAGGCAAAGCATGTGGGCTGATGTTATTGAATTTGCCAAATGCATTACTTGGGGAAGGCCAGGTCTTAGTTAAACTCTCTGCTCAGATGTGTCCTTGCGGAGGGAGACAGAGACCAGCAACCAAGGTCACACCAGGCAGGAGACCACAGGATGCTCATGGGTATATGAAGGTAGAAAAATGACTGGGGAAGCTCAGAGCTTGTAATCTGCTTTTCTCTGCCACACCAGTCTGAACGATGAGAGGGATGTGGGGAATGGAGATAAGGGAGTGCAGGCGTTGGAAGCACCTCCAGCTTCACATGGCGTGAGTGCTTCATGCTGGAGAAAGACCAGGCAGATTGGGAGTGTAATAACAGAGCTTCACCTGCTTTCTGCAATGAAGGAAGGGATGTTAGGACCAGGGCTTGTTGTGCTGGCATCTAACAATGCCTGTTTAGTGCTCAATCACCACAGCGCTCAGACCTCATCAGCTCAGGGTCCCACCATGCTCCCAACCTCTCCGGACACTTGCTCAGCTGCTGTCCTCTCCTGACATTGGCATCCACCCCTTTCACAGCTGAGAAATGGGATGGTGACACCAGTGGTGCCCTTGGATGCAGCCATCAGGTGTGCTGGGCAGGACACAGGAAGCAAAAATGCCATCTGCACATCTCCTGCAGATGCTGCGTGGAGATGATAGAAAAAGCCTTTAAGGGGAAGAAGGGGGAAGCAGGGAGAAGACAATTAAATAGCTGCTTTAAATGATCTGGAAGGAGATTAAAGGCAGCTGCATTATTATTATTTTTTTTTTCTCTAGGAAGAGGAGCCACTAGAATACCTTTATCTCTTCTGCTTTTACAAAGTGCTGTTAAGAGGAAAATGTAAGAGCTGAATTGATCGGCTACATTTCCTCACTTTTGATTCCCTTCAGCTGACATCTCGAGAAGGGGGTTGGGGAGGGAAAAAAATATCAAGTGAATTAAAATCAATTGGGGGGAAAAAAAAGAGAAGAAATTATGTAAGAACTGGCAGAACACAGCAGACCAAGTGGTTATGTAAGGCAACAAACACAGGAGCTTGCTCGAGTCAGATCCAGCTGTACGATGGACTGTGTGTAAATGGCCTGGGACTGGGCGGGCTGAGTTTGCTGGATTAAAGTCCCAAGGACCTGTGCAGTCTGTGGAAAGAGGAAGACTTTTAAAACCTAGCATCGGACACAGCCCAGCCACAAAGGAGCTGACCTGTGCTGCTGCCGAGTGGGCTCTCCTGGTGGGCAGAGACACTGCGCCTCTATCCAAAATAGTTTATCAGCCAGGCTTCAGGGGTAAGATTATTACCGTGTAAGTGACTGAAAACAGCCCTGCTACTAAAAGCCATAGCAGGAATTTGGCTGTGACTTAAGGAAAAGAGACCAGCCTCAGTTCCTCCAGCCAACTTTAGTATAAACGCAGAATTCCTGAACTGAAGCCATCGACTAATCCTGGATACGACATGCAAGCAAATATGGAGAGAATTCAGCCCTTTGGTTTTACTCACTGCTCTTTTTCATGTGCTATAGAGAGACCCTTGCCAGGTTTATTTGCAGGGCCCCGTGGACCTGCCAGGCATCCTTCCACATGTCCTCATTGCAGAAGGTGTAAGGGAGTGTTTGCAACACTCTGTGTGGGATGCTGGGCCCCTTGGATAAATGGGGGTTGAATAGATGAACTTGGAAGCGTGCTTAGGGCCAGGGAAGTGTTCAGGCCAGCTGCCTTGTGTGAGGGATCTTGAATACATGAAAGAGCTCCTCCATCCCAGCCCCAGTGTCTGCTCCCTCCTTCACATCCCATCAGATCTGAAGCCCTTCAGCACATTACTTCAATGCAAGAGGAAATAAAGCAGAGTACCTGCTTGGGCAAATGGTTGTTTCATGTGTTCTACCATGTCTCATGTACTCTACCATGAGCACACTTCATAAAACAACAACTAATGGACCTGCAGGGTGGGAGAGCTGCAGCCACACAAGAGTGGGATGATGCACAGCATGGAAAAAGTCCACCCAAACCAGTGAGAGATAAACAGCTGCCAGTGTGCTTCCCAAGAAGATCCCCTAGCAAGTAGTCAGGCTGGAGCCCATGAAGCTGCAATGGTTTATGGAAGCTTGTGGCCTGCTGCCATGTGTTTCAATAAATGGGTTCTCACCAGCTGTCTGCATCAGCAAACCACCAGTTGCATCAGACGCCCTACACAGGCCCTATATAAACAGCAAGGGTTTGGAAAGGGGTAATGTGAACAATCTTGCTGAGACCAAAAGGCTGCAGGTGGCTCAGTGAGATCCTGGGGAATATTCTGCAGCAAGGCCACCAAATCTGGGCTGTGCCACACCGTGGCAGTAAAGGAAAACAGTATTTGCACTGCCACCCAGACAGTAAAATTTAGGTCTTTTTGGAACAGGATGCATGCTGGTGGATGTGGGGCAGTCACTGAGCAGTTTCCTGTTTTGAGGGCAAAAAATGAGCAGCCAAAAGCACGAGTGCTGACCTGCAGGAGAACAGAGCCCACACGTTGCTCTGCTTCGCAGCTCTTTTATCTGGCGGTGCCACAACGAGCAGCTGTTATAACCTCCTCCAGCTGAAGTGGCATGAAAACATTAATTTACTTGTATGGAAATGGCTTTGAGAGGTGCTTAATTTGTATGGGGAAAAAAAAAAAAAAAACCACCATAAAATTGGCTGCAGCTTGTTTTAGAGAATGTGTGCCAGTTAAAGTGTTAACTAGACCTAAATGATGTACTATAATGGACTTACTCCTCCGATCAGATCCCAAAATGATGCCAACATCCAAACCAGACGCCTCTAACAGATAGAAGGAACAGGCAAGCTTGGCACTGGGAAAACATAATAAACCAGCCTGACTTCAGCAGCTGTGAGGCTGCTGATAAACAAAGCTGGGAAGCAATGCTGCTGTAAGGAATTAAATGCCAGAGGTCGCACGGAGCTCACGCCGTGATGGCACGAGGAGGGATGCTCAGCACCCTGTGGTGCTGATGGGTGACACCCCACAGAACACTCGTGTGCTGCTCTGCCTGCTTAGCAGCGTGTGCTGCACTGAGCAATCTGTAATTACTAGAGGGATGCCAGTAATTACTTTTTAGAGCTGTGCACATTGAGAGGTACATGTTAAGTAATATGAGCAGAAATCGAGTGTGCGGCGTGTTGTTTGAATGGTTAGCTCTTGTTCTCTTTCTGTAAGGAAACCTGGTTGTTCACACAGTGCAGTTCCCTTTGGGAATGTCCATCAGAACTTCAAGAGTCCAAGCATAGAGGGAGGAACTTTGTCAGGAAGAGCCTTCAATGAGGACACCCAATGCTCACCCTGGGGAGGCTCCAGCTCAGGGAGGGGCATCCTCCTGGGCTCTGCAGAGTGAGCACTGGGCTCTGAGTCTATAAAAGGTTACATTTGCTCTGTTCAGGGCCTGGCTTGCAATTAGTCACCAAATAAAACCTCTTGGAGAACCGATGGTTTCAAAAAATAAAAAAGAATTTTTCAAAAATCCCAATTTACTTTCGGCAGTTGGCCAAACAGGAAGAGTGAAATATGTTGAGTGATTTGGTACGAGAGATTTGCCAGCTCGAGCAAATGTATCATTGCTCTGATTAATTTAAAAGCAGAAAATGAACAAAAGGGATGTAGAGACCTGCTCTGAAGCAGCCTCAGCCCTCTGCAGAACTCAAGGGCTCCGGATTTCTGAACTGTGGGACCTCAGCGCATCACTCTCACACATTACCATTGCCCTTTCCTTCACAGGTCTTCCATTATTCGTTGTTTTTTTTAAAACCCCTGCACAGCTTACAACATGAGAATGCTCAGTCACATGCTGTGCAATGGTTTCCCTTAATGCACTTCAAACCTGACTTGCAGCTGCTTTGCTTACTCACTCTGCAACCCTCCCTGACCCAGGGCCCTGCTTCAGGTTGCGTGCTGAGGAATGAGCCCCAAGCCGTGAAATTAGCTCCTGTTTTAGCAAATCTTCATTTGTAGCCAGGTCCCCAAGAAGGAAAGTATGCTGCTCCCCTCCTCCCCCACAGCTGCCTCCTTTCTTTTACTTTTTAGTACATTCACAAGTGAAATGATGATAAAAAATGTAAGGAAGAGGCCCCAGGCAAACTTCATACACAATGCATTAATGTCTGCCTGTCTTTTCCTCGGGTAACAGGATAAGGTAGATCCTGAATAACAGCAAGACTGTAAAATATGTTGAGAATTGTTCAATCTCCATAGACATGGCTGGATATAATCCGCTCTCCTCAGCCCTATCGTGTTAACACAAAGCATGGGTTTAATCTTTAAAGGAAGATAAGTGAAAATAATGCATTCCAGCCACATTGTTCTTAAATCAGACGGCTCACGCCTCCTTAGAGAATAGGGAATTTGGGTTAAGCACACTGGGCTGCCCCTATGAAAAGCTACAAAGCTAAAGGGGAAACAGCCTCCATGATCTGAAAGTGAAAGTTAGGTGTGGAGACAAAATTTGGGGGGAATTCAGTGCTTCTGTGGGGGCTGGTCACTGGAGCAGTAGTGCAGTGGGAAACTCAGAGAGACATCCCTTAACATCTGCAGGCTCTGGGCTTACTCCTGTCTGTATCCTCGCCCACTTTTAGTTCTGTTTCCATTTAAGTTCTTTACCTGCAGGAACATTTTGAAAGCTTTAGTACACTTGCAGTTTTAAACCCTAATAGGCTACAGATTAGACCCACCTGAAATTCATGTTCCAAATAGAAGATTGAAAAGCTATCACATGTAAGCCTGGCGGCAAAGGAGCTATGGAGATTGGTGTCTTGCTCTCTCCTTCCACTTCTCTTGCATTTTTCAAGCCTAATGCTCCAGTGAACAAATGCCTCAACCCCTCAGAGTGCTGTGAGTGGTGATGCTGAAATCCTTTCCACTCACGGAAGTGTTAGATTAAGCAGTGCATGGAGACCAGCAAAGCCTTTCTGAAGTCAGGGAGGGGGCCACTAGTTAAACCAGCTATGGCTTTCCTCAAACAGCCCAAATAGCAGCCGCTAGTTTTGCAGCTGCTGTTCCTGTTGGCTGCCTACGCTGCCCAAAACTTTGTGAGATGAGTCTGTTACTTCACAGATGAAATGAGCTGCAGGTCATCCCAAGAAGCTGGAAGGGGGAGGAGAGCAGAAAGATGGGTTTATTTGCCCTGATGCTGCTGGTCCCTTACCAGCCGAAGGGGAGGGGGTGCAAAGAAAGGCGGAGGATCTCTGCATGCAACTCGCAGGAGTGCGGGACGGAGGGCCCCGCTCCGGGACACGGCGGGCTGAGTGCGGGCAGCAGGAATAGCTGCTCGGAGGGGGCTGCGCCAGCCCGGGGCTGGACTTACCCTGCTGCGGGGTTCACCCGGTGCTCAGCCTGGCGCTGGAGGGGCACGAGCAGTATGGAGGCACAGCAAACACAGCCGACATCCCCCCGCCCCCCAAGCCCCGCCGCCCGCCCGCACCCCACGCCGTCCTGTCCCATCCAGTCGGGGATGCTCTGCTTCCCCGTTTCCCAAAGCTGGCTCCCCAGCCTCGTCTCCCCCACCCACTCCGCCCTTCTCTCGACAAAGTTTGGGCTTTTCCAGCACAGGGAATGAGGCGGCCGCCCGGCCCCGGCTGCTCGGGGTCCTCACCTGGATGACCGTCTTCAGTGTGGAGGTGTTCACGATGGTGGTGCAGATGATGGAATCCGGATCCTGATCCTTAGCATAAATCTCCCCCATGGTAAAGATCATGGGGATGGCGAGGAGGAAGGAGGCAATCCAGATGCAGCTGATGAACTTCTTGGTGCGGCTGCGGGACATGATGCTCTTGGCTTTGAAGGGGTGGCAGATGGCCATGTAGCGCTCCACGCTGAGGCTGGCGATGTTGAGCGCCGTGGCGTAGGTGCAGGCATCCCGGAGGAAGTAGTAGCCCTTGCAGACAGCTCCCCCAAAAGCCCAGGGGTGATGGACCCAGATGAAGTTGTAGAGCTCGATGGGCATGCAGAGGAGGAAGATGAGGAGGTCGGAGAAGGCGAGGCTGGCCAGGTGGTAATGCACGGTGCTCTGCAGGTTCTGCAGCGACTTCTTGCGCACCAGCGTGTACGCCGTGATGGAGTTCCCCACGGTGCCGACCAAAAAGAGAGCCAGGTAGATAACGGTCACCATGACTTTGGAGTAGATATCGGTGTTGACGTCCAGATCCTCCTCGTCGGGTCCTTTGGAGAGCAGGTCGGAGCGGTTGGAGGCATTGGAGTGGAGGTGTTGAGAGCCGCCGGGCACGGCCGGGGCCGTGGCGTTGGGATGCATCCCGTGGCCGGGCCGCCCCACCGGGGCTGCAGCTCGGAGCCGCCGCCCGCCCCGACGTGCCGCTGCCCCCAGCGAGGAAACTTGGCTCGTTTTAATGCGGCGGGGAGGAGGCGCTTGCAGCTGCCGGGCTGCTGTGCGTGTGTGAGTGTGTGACACACAAACACACACACACCGGAGCAGCCTCGCCGAGCTGTGTGCAGCCCGCAGCTTTGGAATCTCCTCCCTGCAGCTTCCCGGAGCCCAGATGTGCACGGTAGGCTTTCCCTGCACACACACGCACACGCACACCGCAGCCCGCCTCGCACAGCCGTGCCGGCACACGCCGCACCGCCGCCCCCCGAGCTGCCTTCCCCCGGCCCCGGGGAAGCCCCTCCTCTTAGCTTCCCCCTGCCCGAGCCCCGCCGCCAAACAGCTTCGGCAGCCCCAGCCCGGTGCCCGAACTGGAGCCCGTGAGGAGGAGCGGCTGGGCTGGGGAAAGGAGGCTGCAGAACCCCGGGGACTGGGTCCCCCTCCTCCCGTTGGAACCCGCCTTCTTCATCCCATGCGAAGTCAGGCATAGCTGTAAGGTGAGGGCTGGCATGGGATTGGGAAAGTGTCCTAGTCCTATTACCCCTTCAGCTCGATTCTCTCCCCCCCCTTCCCCCACCCGCCAGTCATGAGAGAACACCAGCAGTGCACTCTTGGACATTCCCATCCCCTGTGAGCATCCAAATACTCACAAACTCTGCTGCTTCTAGGAGGAATGCATTTAAAATGAATTTAAAGCACATAAAGATATCTACCTCTGCCCTGAGGCTTCTCAGCCCTACAGCTCAGCAGCATCAGCAGTGAGCTGCTTTGCTTTGATCCCCATATGTCTCTTTTCCCTTAGCTCCACATCCTCCAGTTCTGAGATGAGCGTCCTCTCTGAGCTGCTCTGTTGCAGGGAGCGCGAGGATGCCACGGTGATGCTGAGAGTGATAAAGGAATCCCCCAGAGCAAAGGGCTCTGCAGGACAGGGGCTACTGAGGGTTACTTTCTCAGGCTTGGGGTGCTGAGCTGGATGCTGCCTTGTAAAACCTCAGTGAGCTGTTTACTCAATTGTCTTGATGATAAATCTCTTTACTATTGCACAGAGATCTAGGAAATCCCATCCAGGGATTTCCCATCCACTGATTTGGCCAAGGCAACCATAGCTTGTCTGAATTTATATGCTGACAGATGTTGTGTTTCCAAACACCGGTGGACTCTGAGTGCACTGATGCCTTGCAGACCACTCATCTATTTGATGCCATAAGATATCTAATCCTGCGGTCAAATAATCTCTGCATGCATACAGTGGACTTTACACAGCCGGTCACCAACAACCAACATTCCCCCAAATTTCTCTTGTATCCAGCTGACAGCATCACCACAGAAAGCTGACCAAAATCAGATTTATTCAGTCTTATGTAGTCATATAAACATGGAGAGAAATGTTTTCTAGCATTCATCCCACACTGCTTTAAAGAATGACTAATAATCTTTTAGCACTAACGTTCCTTTTATCTACAAGTTTTTGTTATGAGGTCTCTGTCAGCATGGAGGATTTTGTCAGGGCTGGGGACCCCAGCTTCTCTCACCCCTTGTTCCATGTCCTTATGCTGCTGTCTGAAGTGCAGCTGCAGTGAGGGTGTGCTTCAGTTCAGAGATAAAAGCAGATTTTGGATCCCATGAGTTCCTATTCCTTAGCAGTAGCTTATAGTCCTGTGATCCAAGCCCAAAGCCCTGCTCCTGCACTAAAGTGATTCTCCCTGAGGCAGTGAAAGAGTTCCTTTGGGATCCTTGTCCATAACAAAGAGTTATTGTCCCTTCCTGGCCCTGTAACTTCATTTTGGCCTTGTGGAAAGCAATTGCTATCCCCATAAACTAGATACCCATCTGCTGGTCTAATTTTACAGTGTGTATGTGCACGTTTATATCAATAGCTGTCTGTAGAAATGCTCTGTTTTGGATTCTGTTGCCCCGTGTTTCTGCACACAGGCGAAGCAGGCACGGCTGCAGACAAGGAAGATATTACATCTCCTCACTCTGTCCCAGCAGCCATTTCCAAGTGCTCCAGGTACCACCTCTACTTTCCCTCCATGCCAAGTGCTGGCAGAGAATACTCAGAGATATAGCTAAAAGAGAATTCTAATTACACTCTGAAATATCATCTACCAGGAATCAATGTAGCTGTTGATTTACAATCAGCACTTCATCAGGCTGGTGCAGTTTGTGTCAACTGCCAAATCTCTGCTTTCATAAAAGTCCCCTGGAAGGGTACCTCTTTTTCAGCTCTTCCTAGCAGATGAGTCTAAATAGCTAGGATGTCAATTCACTGCTCCTCTAGCTAGCTTGCACCTCTTGTAGAGACATCGGAGAGCATGAATGCATGACTAGATGTGAAATCACAATGTGGCTCTCCAATGTACACCGGTGCTGGTAAATTTACCACCAGCTTATCCTAGCTGAGCCTGAGTGTGCTGCCTTCTCAAAGTCTGCCTGCTGACATGCAGCCTTGCCATTCCCCATGCAGAAGCACGGGTCACCTTGTAAAGAAGAAAATAAAAGCAAGCCTTAGTGTATCACCAGCTGGAAAAGGGTCAGCCTCTCTCATCTTTATAAGAAGGTCTTTTTCTACCTTCTGCCCTCACATCACTTTTACAGAGCTAGATACCTACCTCTGGTGCAGAGCTGAGCCCTGAAAACCCTTCCCTTGGAATGGGCAGAGCTGTAGTGCCAAGCAGCCACCAGCCCACAGAGAACATCTCCCAGCACACCATTAGTGTCCCCATCACTTGTGCATGACCTGAAGGATACGTGCAGTCCCTTTCCTTGTGTGAGGTATTGAAATGAATGCCAAAAACATCTCTTCTTGCCTTCACCTCTGCTCCCTGCAGGGATGTAATCCATATTCTCCTTCAAGCAAAAGCAGAGCCAGAGGTGCACCCTTCTCTCCTTGTGCGCTAAAGCTTCCAGCCTAAATCCCTGCTGTTTGTTTCTGAACTAGCCGACCTTTTAGCTAAGCTGGGCTCGTTTTAATATATTTTGTATGTGTGTGTCTGTGGCTTAGAACAGAAAAGAATCATGGAAGCCAACAGGCTCCTGATCTCAAATGTTATTGCAAGGCATTTACTTAAAATCTTGCAGGAAAATATCACCTAAAGACCTTGCCTATTAAAACTTCCTGGACTGTGAGCTGAGGGTCCCACAGTGACCAGGATACAAGGCCCCCAGATTGCCTCACTCCCTTTCATGTTGACCCAAGTGTTTTTCTTCTTTGCTTTTCCCGTTGCAGCTGGGACCACTAGGAATTATTCATGTTAACCCTATTGCAGTCTGATTTCTCCAGGTAGGATTTATCTGAAGGACAAGAAAAGCAGCAAAGAGAAAGCTTTGCAAGAAGCAAATGCTAAAAGACTGTGTCAGCCTTTTCCTTTTTCTGAGGTCACAGCTCCCCACCCTATATATCTGTTAGAGGAGATTCCTGGTTCGAACCTATGGAGTCAGATCCCATTGAAATCACTGGGACAGGTGCTCCCTTCTTCAAACATCCCTAAAAGTCAAGGGTGTCTAAGGTGGGTTAGTAAGGTTCAATCCTGGGAGGTACAAGGAAGATTTGTTCAAGAAAGAGAGGAAGAAAGGATAGAAAAGTGGGCATCTATCAGCTCTTTTGACTATAATATTGACTGCATCATTACTTACAAGCACTGCATTACTCAATGTATTGCAAAATAAAGTATTGCTAGTTGGTGCACGTTACTTACTGTATTTGGCTGAAGTGATTTCAGGACAGTATTTTAGATCAAAACTGTTGATACATGGGTTATTTATTGCCTCTGATTTTCATAGCAGAGGAAACTGCTGAGGCTCCTTAGTGTGAGTGCATTGGTGTATGCATTGGCAAAGCAGAGGGACCATACCCAGCACAGAGCAATGATCACATACCCCAGCATTGTGTCCCTGGACAGATTTAAAAGAAAATAGGAAAGTGGAAAACAGAGCACACTGGGGTATGTATGATGATGCTGGTAAGAGAATTTCCCTGAAGAAGAATCAATCTCTGGGAATGGACAGCTAGGAAATGAGATGTCCAGATTCTTCATACAAGTCTTGTCTTCTGTGTGCTGGGTGTTCAGATTCATCCCTTTACTTTAGCAAAATTCCTTTAAAGTTAGCAGATTTTTTGGCTGATAGGCATTGCAATATTTATCTCAGATGGAGCCAGATGTGTTACCTGGACACACACAGAAGATGCCAGCTGCTTCAGTTCAGAGATGAAAGCAGATTTTGGATCCCCTGAGTTGTGACTGCAACAAGCCCAAATCAGATTCCTTGTGGCAACAAACACTTTTTTTTTCCATTTACAATATAAACGTCCAACACATGATGAATTGCGCTCATGTATTGCCATGCAGTTTCCCTTTGAAAATCCTGTTTTACCCAGGCAGAAATACAATGAAATGAGACAGAGGAATCCAAAGAAACAGTTTGCAATTGCTGAAGCCTCAGGGCTTCAGCCCGGCTCTGGGTTGGGCTAGGGTTATGGTTAGAGTTAGGGTTAGGTCTAGGGTTAGGTTAGAGCAGTGCAGACAAGCAGCCCTTTGCTTTGCAGGGATGCCATCTGCCTTCCCAGCCCTCCCTCAGTGGTGTGTTGTGAGGGGCTGTCCCCAGAGCCATTCCCATTTTCCTGGGACACCCTACAATGCCTTTGAGTCACTCTGTGCCACTTCAGCAGACATGAAAATTTGGCAGTTTTTGCCTTCCAAAGCACACTGTGACCTGCTGTGAATCTGTTTTGTTTGTACTGTGCAATCTGCCTTGTTCCTGCTATTTTTTCCTCTAAGAGCCCACATCCTCCCATTTTTTTTTGGCAGAGTGATGGAGCCAGCGCTGGCACCCCTCTAACTGTACAAGAAGAGGATGCAGAGAGGATGTGATGTGCAGAGGAGGTCTGCACCCTCCACAAATGATGAAACAGTCCCTCCTGGCTGTTACCAGGAATGAGAGGCTGGAGAGGGCATTGCTTCATGAGCTCCATCCCTGCCATTACATGCAATGCCATTGTGCAGTACCTAGGTGTCCCATTTCTGACCTGCTGCTCCACCTGTAACACTGCTGCAGGTGCAGGACCTGCTGCTTGCTGGTGAGTGTGAGCCTGAAGGGAAGGGTTTATTCCTATACCTGCAGGCCAGCAGACTGTTGGGAACAAATCTCTGCAGACTTCCTGGGGGGATTTCACCCCAAACCATAACACAGAGCAGCCCTGTGACTGCTCTAAACTAAATTGAAGGAGAACAGCCAGAGGAGGCAGGCAGGAAGCCGAAAAGAGAAAAACAGCAAACAAATAGCCAGGAAGGCTAATCAGCTCAGCCTGAGTTAGACAGGGAGCTCATTCAGTGCTTTTCAATGTGATACTGGGGCTCAACTGGGGCTGCATTCACTGCCTGAGAGTTTTTGAAAATCTGATTGCAGCTGTCCAGGGAACTGCAGGTACAGGAGAAGTCTGGAAAAAAGGCAACAAATAACATGAAATAAACCTTTGGTTGATTTGGCGAGATGCTTACAGAGCTCAGGAGCTCTCTGGACTATGGCTACATTTTTTTAAACCTTCTCATAAATCACAAACTGTTCTGACTCCAAGGGCAAACATTTTCAAACTGTTTTTTGCACTATACAAAAAGCAATGTCTGCTCTTGCAGCACGTTCTCCTTTTTGTATCTTGAGGGTTCCCTCTTCTGTTGTTTGCTCTGCCTACGCTACCAATATCTTGTCAAATCCTAACACAAAGACAAACAGATGATTCTCTGGTATCTTTCCTATAATTGTCTTATTGCTGTTGGGGCTGAAAGGGGAAGAAAGGTTTCTCACCTGGCAGACCTGAGAAACACTGCAATGAAAATGCAGCGCAAGGTTTTTCTCAGGTTCTCGAATAACTTTTAAAGAAGAAAATCTGCCTCTCATGTCAAAATAAGGACCCCTTCTCTGGTGCAAAGAACATTTAAAATAACAGCTTGTTTCTAGCTCAGATTTCACAGCATCTAAAGATGCTAAAACCAAAATCACTTCTCTTTCAGTGCAGTACACGACTCTCTGGCAGCGCTCAAAATAGCAAAAGCTGCGCACCAAGCTTTGAATCCAGGGCTGAGTGCTGGAGGAAAAAGTCAGAAAATGATTTGGGTGGAAGGGTGCATTCATACAAGAAATTGCTGAACATCAGCAGAGCCAAACTAATGACAGGGGATGAGAAATAGGTTAGAAAAATTAGATGGAGCCCTTCTCATTCAGTAATGTCCATTTCATGAAAGAAAGTCATATTTTACTACATGGTAAACATAGAAGTAACAATGAAGATAACTGCCACTAAAGTAGCTGTGAGATGAACTGGCAGACGGTGGAACAGAGTTCAATTAACAGAAAGATTTCTTGAAATGGTTTGATTCTTCAGAATTTGCTCTGATTCTTCAGCTAATCCTTCAACAAATTCTGCAGCCACCAGTCAGCTCAGCACAGATGTTGTATAAGGCAATGATGCGGAGAAGCAGTCACAGCCTCTGCTTTTCCTGGGGCTACATGGACAAGAGGAATGGTTTAACCTCAGAGCATGGATAAGTGCTCCTCTGCCAGCCAGAAACAAAGAGAAATAGAATCTGCACAAATCAAGACTTAAAAACCAAAAGCCACTCTGAACTCAGTGAGGCAGGATCTGTCCCCAGTTGTGCTTGCAAGAGTTTTAGAATCCAGAAGAACACAGGCCCATTTGCTTCTATCCATACCATGACGCAGATCTTCACTTTCCAGGATCACCTCCAAGGAGCTCAGAAATACATCAGTGCCTCAGGTTATCTGCTTTCTTTGATACAAATGCAAACACTTTTTATGATGAGCCTGATACAGAGGATAGAATAAGAAATGGGTCTATTGGAGAACATGCTTGATAAAGGGCAGACATGAGAAATAAGATACACATCCTATTGCAATATATTGGAGGTACTGGGATAAAAGGGCATTTGTAGATATTGAGTTAACTGCATGACATCTCTCTGATCTCCAAGTAGCGTAGAAAGAAAGATTTCCAAAGCATTCTCACTTGAAGGTTTAAAAGGGATTATGTCTGCATATTTAACCCAAACTTGTTTGAATCAGATATTTTTATGGTAGATAAAGGCAGCAAATGTGTGAATCCCACCCTCACTAACCCAATTGCAGCAGTTCTGTCACAGAACTTCTCCTGCTGCCCATGATGAGAATGAATAGAGAATATTTAGCACATAACTCTGCTTTAGCCTCTGTAATGGCAGCTTGCAGCTTTATCTTGTCTTTTCCAACTGCAAGGATTGCTTAAAGGAAAGAGCTAAGGACGAGGAATCCAAGCAGTCACTTTTTGCTTCAGGGATGAATCCTTCTCCTGCTCTGTGGTTTCTGAATTTAATAACGGAGGATTTAGGAGAAAGTGATGCTGCTAATGATCTTTTGCTCATTTACTGAAGAGCTGAGTTTCTTCTGGTGCTAACAGTCTATTAGAGAAATTGAAGGAAAGCTTCTCTATAGATTCTGCTTTTGCTAATTGCTGACTTCCTTGCAAACACTATGCTGGCAGAAGACTCAAAAATCCAGAATTTTTTTCAGTCTTCATTTAACTCTTCAAAGGCATTAGCAACTGAGAGGTTGTAGTTAGTGCTGCAAATTCTCCTGTAAAACACTTACCAGTGAATCACTCTTCACTGTTGAGCCCTGCCCACCCTCCCACCAGCCTCACTGTGTGATAGCCTACTATTACAGCTCCTCCAAGGACTGCTTATTTAGCAGAGCCAACCCTGTTCTTTCTCTCCTATCTGACAGGGAGCTGCTCTGCTCTGCTCCGTGGCAAACAGCAGCTGTTGGTGGATGTGTCTCTTCAAACCCTCAAAATGCTCACAGACATGGCTTCACCTGTACTCACATCAGAGAGCCATGTTGGATGTGCCTGCTGGCTACAAGGGCAAGTTGGCGACAAAGAAATGTGCTCCTGGATTCCTGGAGCACCATCTTCTCAGTCCCACAGAGAAGATCTGAATGCAATGGTTCTGGATCATGCAAGAAAAGTTTCCCCCTTGAATCCCCCTTGAATCCCCCTTGCTTTAAGCAGCTCCAGATGGATCGGGAGGACATTCCCATAGAGTGAGGACATCCCTGCAGGGTTGGGTGGTTCCTCATTGCATCCATGGCTGCCCTGTCTGGGAGAGACTTCACAAAAAGAAAGCAGGAGCAGATCCAGACCTACTGCAGCCCCTTTGAGCCTCCATCCTGGTAGAAGAATCAATCTGGCCTCACCAACACAGCTAGAATTGTCCAAACAAGACAGTATTGATCATCATTAGATTGTACTGAAGAGGACCTACAAATGACAACAATAATCACCATCATTCTCATTGGATGGCACAGACAAAGCCCAGATGAGCCAATGATATCAGAACTCCCCTTTGAGCATCTTTGATTTTCTCTACAGGAAATCACAAGTTTTGCTGTTGTTCTTGAAAGGTGTTACATAAAACCCGGTACAAAGCAAGTTAGGTTTCCTTATTGACATTTCTGTGGAAGATATATAGAAACTGTGCTTTATTGGGTTACTTTTCTTTTATGTATCCCAGACTGGTGGCTGGGCGAACCCCATCCTTCGTCTCTGACCACCCAGACTTACTCCAGAAACCAGGAATTTCTGATTTTTGCCACCTCTCAGCTAACTCTGGGAGCTAACCAACAGGCTGGATTCACATCCCATCACCAACACATTTCAGCCTTCCCACGTCACCACCTAAATCAAATTGAGTTCAGAATAGAGAAACAGCAGGGCCAAAATCAATGACATCCCTTACACAGTCTTCTGGTTTCAGCTGTGTTTGCTGGAAACATTGCAACATTTGGTCAAAAATGGCTTGAATGGAGTGAAGTGACTTCATGATTACTTACATGAGGCTCAAACAGCAAGCATCATTCTGGAATACTATCACTACATTGGCACAGATGAGTGAAGCAAATATTATGTGATCAATTGCTAAGAAATGCTCTTGCATTGGAATAAAGCAGATGTAGCAGCTCAGTTTGCAATAAAGCTGCAGGTAACTTGCTATTGCTTCTCAGAGCTGCTGTTAGAATTGGGCTCAGCCCCAGCAGTGCAATAAAGTGCATAATTACCTGTCTCTGTGCCCATTCTCTGGTCACAGCCTCCCTAACTGCAGCTGATCCAGGCAGCACATCCAGCCTGGACTGCACTGCCTCGTTATTTTGAAGGTATAATTAAGTCCTCATACATGAAGTTAGCCTTATTTCAACAGGCTGAAAATATGATGTGCACAGTATCTGTAAATACAATACATCATACAATATGGGCAGCATAAATGAATTTTGGTCCATGAGAGAAGTCATAGCCTAAACTTTCTCTTCCCAGTTCTGCTCACTGAGGATTTTTTTTCTACGGAAAGAAGCTATAACTCCTTACATTAATAATCTATTCTGAGCAGGATGTTAGATGCTAAACATCTAAATTAAATACAGCAATGTCTGCTCTTCAGGCAGGAACTCTCTCCCTTGAGATGCCTTTTTGCAGGCCTGTTCAGTGGAACCACGGTCAGATCAGCCAACAGAAATGGTGGGTCCACCAGGCATGACCATGGAGCCCCACACACGGTAACACACAGGTTTTGTTTTGGGGAGACAGCTCTGCCTGTGCTGATCTCTGTGTGTTCCCAGAATCTCCAAAGCAGTTTCATCGTTTAGGAATTAAATTTTTCTGAAGTACATTGCTGTAATTACAAATGAAATGCTTGAATAATTCCAGAAATTGGCTTGAACTAGAAATTACTTCACCTAAAACAATAATTTGCTAGAAAGTGGAGGGGGAAAAAAAAAAGGAGCTCAAGGAAGAGCAACTAGTTTGAACATAGAGAGTGCTGGTAGAGAGGGGCTTAGTGTGAATACTTATCATCAATAATTTACTTGTATTGATGTTACTCTCACAGACGGGAGAATTCTGAAAATAAAATCTATGACCCTATTGGGTAAATATTCAGCTTGAATTTATGTTCATACTTAAACACATTAAGGAAGATTTAGTGATGCCCCTATGGTACACAAATGCATCAAAGTGGTGGTATATGCGTCTTAGGAACATTTAGTTCCTAAGCCCTATTTAGTTTCCATAGCAAATTTTGTGCCTGTGGTAGAGTAACAAATTAAAATAAAGATGAAAAAGGAGTTGCTGGAAAAGGCTGTGATGTCAGAACCATTGACAGGTGTAACATTTTGCTGAAGTCTTTGGTCAATTCTGTGTTTACGGAGCAGAATCCATCCTAGATCACAACTTGGCACTTTGCTGGTGTTAGCTGGGGTCTGACTTATCCACTGCCTCCCTCCCACTCAGAATTCTAGCATGTACTGTCAAATTTGATTGAAATTGGTGAACATATTGGCTATTATGCATACAGGCACAGCTTAGTAAGTTTTGCATCCAGTCTAAAAAAGCAAAGCGATCTTAAACAGAAGACTGGAAATGGAATCCATACAATCTTCTCACATTTGCTCTGGAAGTTGGAACAAAATAGAGGAACTTCAGGTCCAAGGAAGGAAATGGTGGCTGGAGCAAATCCATGGATTGAATGTAAAGAATTGCTCTATTTTTGAATAAAGAAAACAGCCTGAAAGTCTTCAGATTCCACGTATTCTCCACGTTACAGCCTTGAAATGAGGAAGTACAACCTTCAGTTATGGATGCACAGATCTGGTGTAAAGTAAAACAGAGATGGGAATCCAAAATGCTTCTCTTTAACTTGACATGCCCTATAACATCACCAACTCAATGTGGTTTGTGCCTGTTGGTTTCTTCTCATTGCCTTCCCATTATTCTCATTATTGAATGACTGAACCATCGATTCACTGAAATAAACTCTCCCTTCATGCATCTCAGATGTGTAACCACAAGGTTGGGAAGAAAAATAGCACTTCCATATCATCAGGGCACTGAAACGTACTACAAACACCTTAGGGAAATGTAGATAATGCAATGCCCCCCTGCTTAGATGCAGCTGATATTATTAGGTCTTTTTTGTAAAGTCAATAAACAGTAGCATGGCAGATTCATTGGACTGTCCATGCTACAAGGACAGAAACAATTGGTAGGAAGGGAAAAGGAATCTACTCGGCAGATGGTGCCTCTATTCTTCTATTTGTGTATCTGTAGAAATACCCCCAGGCTCACAAAATCTCTTGCTTTGCTGCCGACTGACACTTATTTGAAGCTAACATGAGGATTTTGTAACCAGCCTTGGACGGGAGAACAGAGAGAATGATTGAGCGGGCAGAGGGGATGGCATGCCAAATACCTGCAGAACACCTCATCTCTCCCATTTCTGGGACCTGACAGACAGGTAGAGCCAGATTCAAAGCTCGGAACACATGGGGTCATCTTTTTGCTTCTACAGGTGGCTGAGGGAGCCTCTGGGATGTGTTAGCCCACAGACTGGAAGTGATGGGGTAAGGCAGTGCTGGAAACAGCCTGGCATGTGGGTCCTGTCCAGCTCTGCTCTGGGATCTGTCCTGGTGTTCCTGGCTCTGCTGCCATCTCAACTGCCCCTCGGGACTGGGAATCAGCTCCTGTGCATAGAGAAAAGATGACAGCCAGCTTCTGAAGCAGGGGCTGCGTTTGCTGTGCGACAATGAGAAGCTACGTGGAGAAGACAGGGAGTAGAAGCTGTGATGAAGCAGTGCTGGCAGTGCTCCACCTTTCCCAGCAGGTGAGCTGTATCTTCCTTGTTCATGATGGGAGATGAGGAGCCCAGGACCAGCCAGTCTCCATTCAGCCAAAGCCTCGGCTTCAACCTGACACATTTCTGTGTTGTTTTATTTGAGGAAATCGAGTGTGATCCAGGCAGGGCTGGAGGCACAGCAGCTGCTAAAAGGCTTGTGGTGTTGAGAGCTGCCCACCAGGGTGTCCTGAAAGGAGATGAAGGTCCAGGAGCAGGAGCTGGCAGCCTGGGGAATGCATGCACAGTAACTCCACAAAAGCAGAGGTACGTTTTCATTTGGTTTTCAGCATTGCTGTGTCTCCAGCAGTCCCTACTGCTAACAGTCTCTGTGCCATAGTAGCAGCACCAGCATCCAGCACAGGGTCTTGGCCCATCTGAACACTCATCCTATGCAGGAGGAGTGCATCAGCTGGAGATGGAGCAGGAAAGCAGGATTTGGAGCCACAGATAGTTTTTCATCCAAAATAAGATTTAGATGAATTTAACCCATCTCTGACATTGCTCCATAAAAGGGGGTCACACTGTTCTGCGTGCTCAGATGGATTCAACATGGCTTAGGGGAACATGCACATCCACCATGGCTTCATCTGTTTCTGGAGATAGGGAGCTGTGACAGCAATCATTCTTGGTCAGTATGCTCAGAGGTTTATTGCTATTTAATTTTCAGCTCTGCAAAAGTGGTTACAAACGTGAAACTTTGTTTTACTCGTGACTAAAAGCAACATATGATTACTATAACATTTGGACAAAAGCATCAGTAAAAAAGAAAAGCAGCATATGAGGCAACATATGGTAAATATGTATTTAGAAGCACAGAAAGTAGGCAAACTCATTTGGGTCAAGATTTAATCAGATAATGTTTGGTTTAGATTCAGCTCTAATGCTACTTAGGAAGCACATTACATTGGAATCGGAATTTTAAACTCGGTTGACAGCAAATGAAAATACAAAGCAAGATAAAAAAGAAAGAATTGGATGATTTATGGCTTGGCAAATTTCTATTTCTTTGACAACCAGAAGACCAAGTCTAATTAAACTGTACACATCAGCTTTCTCCACATTGCTTGCACAAGGCTAGGCAGGGATCATGAGCATATGTAATGTGATTAATAACTAATATCATTTAGGTTTATTATAGTCTATTCATTAGTTTTCAGATTTCAGTGAGCTATCATCTTACACTATGAAGATGCCCATGAAATGGAGAAGAGGAAGACTGTGACAATGCTGGAACTGCTTCCTTATGTTAATGGCAGTTCTTATGATTCAGAGGGGTTGGCAGCTCCTGCAGGCTTTTGAGCACATCTTAGTACCAGAGCTGCAACATAAGCCCATCCACCAGCATAGCTTTGCACTCATGCTTTCTATCACTTCCTCTTGGTGGAGTACATGCTGTGACTTTTCATGATTCCTCCATTTGACCTCTGTTAGAAAGTGATGAAATATTCACAGAATATCTTTCCTGTTTGGTTCTGAACCCATCTCATACTGGTAGGTATGACTTCATCCATTTGGTGCAAACTCAAGTGAGAGCTTAAGGGCATGATACAGATCATGGGAGAGGACACAGAGTGCACGAAAGTAACAGCACAAGACATGGGATTATTAAGCAGGAATTTATTTCCTTGGGAATCAGATTTAATTTAGGATCAGGCACCTGATGCCTCTCCCTCTCTTCCAGGGTCAGTGTTTGGTACAGAGTCTTTAAATTTCCTGCATATTCAAGATCTTACACGTGAAGATCTTGTCAATTTGTATCCCTGGAAATGAAATGAGAGTAGTTTGAGGTTTACTGATTTTTTTCACAAAGGCACCAGGTGGCTGGGAGTGCAGCCGTAGTGCCCAATTAGCAGCAAGCAGAGCAGAAGGCTGCGTGTGAAGGAGTGAGCACAGCACAGCGCTCAGTGAAGGAAGCCAAGCAGATGAAGCTGTGGGATGGAGCCCCTCCAAGTGCAAATCAGAGAAAGAAAGAGGGGGCAAAGTGCTGAGGAAATCCTGGCACTTCTCCCAGGGAGTCACAGGGACCTTACACACCTCCGGTTATAAATGCAAACTCATCCCTTGGCAGGACACACGCTTTGCCTCAGCCTCTGTGTTGTCTTTCCTAATGAGGGCTGTTGTCCACAGGAGAATGACTGCAGTAAACCCTCGGGAACTGTAACCCATTAAAACATATGGCACCGCTCCTTCGCATCTGTTCGGCTGTGGGAGCATCAGTTCTCACACACAATCCTCAGTGAAGCTGGAGCTGGCAGCATGAGCTTGGGGGACCTATAGCTTTTGGGGAAAATGATCTGCTTTCCTGGTTTTTGGGCCATATCTCCTAATTCCATCAGATTATGGAGTTAGTGAGAGCAGGGAGGCTATAAGCTAATGCCTTTCCCTTCAGAGTCGGGGGGATTTTCCCCTCTCCTTCTCCTTATAACACAGAGATGTGATGCAGTTTGGCATGGATTCTGAGAACCAGCCTTTTGTGCAAGGAGCTTCTCCAGAGTCCTGGGAGGAATGAACGTGTCCAATCATTTTTTAAAAATGAATGAAAACAACAGACTTCAGAAGGGCTTGGTTACGATAGTCACCAACAGGTATTAAAAAGTCTGGCTCTACTGCCTGACCAGGTGATCAGGGTAACGAGAAGGGAATATGTCCAATTTTAACCAAACAAAAGATAGGGCTCAGGTAGAGGACCACAGAGCTCTCAGACACTGCATATTGCCTCTCAGAGTACTGCCAATAGCCACAAGCCAGTAAAAGCAATTACTAGAACATTTTCCCTTTTCTTCTTGCTGGTGATTCAGACGAGTCCCTGCAGCACAAGTGATTGCTTCCATTTGCATTAATAGCAACAAAATTCGAATGTGTTAATCTGAGCATCACCTTTGCTGGTCACAAGAGAAAGTACAAACTTTTCCAAAGAAATAGCAACCCCCACAAGCTCCATAGGGTATCCAGAAACTGCATTTAGCTTGTGATTTCTCCTGCTGTGGGGCAGGTCCCATGCCTCCCTCCCTGCACACCCTCCATTCTCCCTGCTGCCAGCTTAATGGTGATCTTCTGCTTATCTCATGCCCATACATCTGCTGTGCTCCCCCATCAGAGCTGACATCTTGGATGGGGTAATCCTCTTTGGGTGCCTCAGACTTTAATCAAAAGGTCACCTTCAGAATGCATGAAATTCAGCATCTCTCAGCAACGAGGGTAATTAATCAGCGTTTCAGTTTAAAGGACTCTCTCGTTCACCCATGACAGCAGGAGCAAGGCAAAGGAAAACGACTGAGGAGCTGTGACAGATGATCTCAAACACAGCAGAGTTACTGACAAGAAAAAGAAGCCTTGAAAACAGGTTAGCAGGCAGCCAAATTCTGCTGCCAGCGTTAACTGGCACAACCCGAAAGAGTACGGAGTAGGAACAGTCCTTACATTTTACATGCTCCCAAGAGTTGGCTCTGTGTGCGAACACAGCACAGCCCATGTGTCCTTCAGCAAAATGCCTCCATTTCTCCTCCCCACGTGCCACCACTCACGAGATCCCAAGTGCAGATCCCCAGCCTGAGGCACAGTGATCTGCAAGGAGAGGGGGAAATAAAGCAGAAACAAAACCAGAGTGTCAACAAATGTGGCAAAATGAGGAGTTAAAACCACGGGGACAGCTTCACAGTGCCTCCGGTGATTTGCTGCTGCTTGCTAGAATGTTCCCTCGCTGCCATCTCACAACAGCATCTGATTAAATGTTGCTGTCTGGCAATGAGTCTAAATAATAATTCATAACTTACAAGGAGGCCTCCTAATGACACACGCTGTGTTCCCATGGTTCACTCGGTGCGATGCAAGGTGAGCAGGGTGCAGGACCTCTTGGCTCAGGTTTTCCTTCTCTCACCCAGCACAACTTCAGAGCCCATGAGATCAGTCGGGCGATGTGCAGCTCCTCCTCCAGCCTGCAAGGCAGCCCTTTCCTCAATCAAAGTGCTGTGTGTGTGATAAGCACGAGGAGCTGTTTAAGTATCACTTGCCAGCGCCTGCCAAACAAGAAATGGATTTGCTTTCTGCATTCAAGTGAATTTTTATTTTTGTCAATCTTGCCTCTCTTACAATACATTCCCCTGTGAAATGTGTTGAGCAGAGATAACCAAGCATAATATATCCTGGGGGATTTGCAGTGGCAAGAAAACAATCTTGATATTCACGATGAAAAATGTCAAATAGTTTTCTGCCACTTGTAGCATCAAATGATGATGCTTTTAGTATTCTTTCTGTGGAGAGTACAATATGAAAAATACCAGACCATGAGAATTTGTGTATGCGTGTTTCTATTTACCACTGATCAGATAAAAGAAAGCAATGAGGAATCACAAACAAGCCTCATCATGATCTCTGCACACTCTGGGATTTCTTTTCTTTCTTGTGTTTTTTTCCTCTTCCAATTACAGTGATAATATTCCTCAAATCAGCAGGTGAGAACACAGCTCCTAACACTGCACGCAGTCCTTCAGGGAAACCTTGGCAGAGCAGGGTGTGATGGCAGCAGGGGTGCAGGAGGGACCTGCAGGACAAAGGGAATGGGATGTAGGGAATCAGTTCAGTTCTCTGCAGTTAAGAGATCCCCTGAGTATATGTATTTTTCTTCCTTTCTTTATTCTTTCTAGACCATAGTCTGATCATGGCTTAGAAGAGCCAATGAATAATTGGCAGGGGTTGGAACTGGATGATATTTAAGGTCCCTTCCAACCCAACCCATCCCACAATTCTGTGATTCTGTGAATAGGGAAGACACAGTGGGAGGAAGCTTTGCCCACCCAAGGGGACTGATACAGAAGAGCCGATGATGACCAATGATGATCAGTAGGAATTTAAGGGTGTGAAGGAGCAAAAATGTGACAGCATCATTTCTATCCCAGCAGCTGGATTCACCATGTTATCTGGCAGCTTCTTTTGTTGGGATAGTGCTTAGAAAACCCAAGCCACTAAAATGAAGCCCATTTTCCAAACGTGTTACTGGCCTTGAGGAATGCCCTGCATTAGGTGCATCTCTTTCACACTGCCTTTCTAAGAAGACAAGTTCTACTTGCCAGTCCCAGGGATATTTCTGCAGGTGCTGCAATATAGATGGCATAAGAAATGGGTGTGAGTACTGAGAGTTTTACTTAATATGCTTGGCTCTTATGTTATATTAAGACAAAATTTAGCTTTGATCTCACTTCAATCTTTTCCAGAGTTTGGGTGATACCACTCTGAGCCCATTCACTGTCATCACCTGGCTTTTAAGCACGCATTTACCCAAGGGGAGAGCTACTGGGTGGTTTTAGGCTTCCAATTGCCAATGGCTGTGTTAAAACAGGGCTAAGGGCAGCATCGTGAGATGCATTTACCCACAGAGATGCCAGCAAATGCACCGCCCAAATTTCAGGCCTTTATCTCTCTAGAGAAAAGCTACCCTTCAGAGATGGGGAGTTCTGGAGTGCAGAGGAAGGCAAGGAGAGCTCATAATGATATTGCTGTCAGACCAGAGTGCAGAGAAAAGGTTAACGTGAGTGATTGCTCTCTGGTGTCTTATTAATCCTTGCTTTCAATTATAACCTTCGATTGGCTGCAGGTAGAAGATGTATTTTCACTTCTTCAACAGCTGTTTAGGAGTTTTAATTACAACTGGCACATTAAGAGACCCTGTCCCAGATCACTCAGTGTGGGGAATGTGTGCAAAGTTTTGCTCATTTCACACCACATATTGTGCCCAGATTTGTCTACATAAACAGGATGTTACAGAAGCAAATGTGGTAACGCTCCATGAGCGCTTCCTGCTTAATCCATTTTAGCATTTGCATGCTCTCAGTTGGTTTCCACAGTAATTACATTTCCATTAGCTTTAATTCATGACTTGATCTTCCATTTGCAACTTTCATTCTTCTTCCATGTGTGTGCATCCACATTCCCGCTCATGTTTCTTGCAACGTGCAACAAAAAGCAAAACTCCAGTGCCAGAGGTAGGAAAAGTGTATTTCTGCAGTGTGAAATTCCCAGAAGAGGCTGACGCTGGGGGAAGGATTCATGTGCCTGAACTGCACCATGCATTGCTTTGGACCCCATCTGCCACATGGTATCTGAAACATCCCCCGAAGGGCTGGAAGACGTGACAGAACACCTATGGGACCACGGCCCCAGGGCTGGTTTCATGGAGGACACTGCACACTGCTGTCATGGCAGTTATTTCTGAGCAAACCCAGGGGTGATGCAGGCCTCCTGTTTGTCTGTTTTCCTGATGGGGCTTTGGAGAGGTGGAAGTGAGCTCTCATTGGCCTGGTGTGTGTGGCAATGCTCCTTGCCCTTGGTGCTTGGGGCTGGAAGCTGCTCAATCCATTTTTAATCTAGCTATGGGGTTTTTATATGAATTCCATAAAGCCTGGTAACCCATTCTCTGAAAAAGTAGAGGAGCTGCTGTGAACCTGGGTTGGAGAAGCTACAGTAGTGTTGCTTTAGAAACCAAAGCTGATACAGATGCAGTGCAGGCAGGAAAACCCAAATCCACAGAAGCTCTGTTTTAGGCTGAAAATACATGAAAAAAAAAGAAAAAGAAAAAGATGCACTTGAAAAGAACTGGGCTTTCAGGTCTGGCGTCGATGTGCTGTTGCAGAGGCATGGAATCATCAAGGCTGAAACCAACTATCACTACCGTGTCCACTAAACCGTGTCCCTCAAAATGGATATAAGAGGACATACTGTATTTGAGTGAAGCTCATGGTTTGTTCGGTAGCGGTGGTCAAGTGGAGCACTGAGGCCCAGTGCCTTTCTCACCACTTCCCCCTAGAGGCAAGGATGCCGAAAGAATTGCTAAAGTTAATTACTTGAAAATAGTTTTTGGAAGATTTTTTCCCCACTTCAGTGAAACAGAAACAAAATTCAATCAGGTTGCTCCAAAAGTAACGCCTCCTATTTATTTCCATCGAACACGCTTCAAAGATTCATATTATTTTGCCACAGGGAAGGGAAAATCTTTACAATTGCTATGAGGTAGGGGGGAAAATCTTGCTTCATTTTAATACTTATGATATACAAAAAGCAGCAAACCCTCACTTTCCAAGAATCTTTACTTGTTCCATGCTCATATCTCTTTGCCACTAAAAACCATGTAAAAATGCTGAGCATTTCATAAAGGCAGAGATGAGACGTGCCTTCTAGATAACACAGCATACTTGTATCTTCAGGCAAAGAAGCATTCACAGATACGAGGCCCTGCTAATGAGAACAACCCCGTGCTTAGTGGGAATGTTAATCAATTAGACACGCAGAGCATTAATGATGTTTTCTTGCCTAATCAGATTAACAAAACATGAGCACAGATGCTTTTTTCCCCTTGCAGCCATCCCAAGGAGCACCACCCATCTGGCCCCGGGATGCTCCATGGGGAGATGTTTCCCCAGGCACCCCTAGGGCTGGAGGAGGTTCTTCCTGCAGTGAGGACACCCCCAGCACCCAGGGGCTCGGTTCCATTAGTTGGGTAAATCTCAAGGAGGACGTCTTGCTCATTGAGCGTTAGTAGGATCCCCAGGCAGAGCTACTGGAACTCCAAGACAGTGATAATAAAAGGGCTATGAAAAAGAGAGGAGGCTTATCTCTAACAGAGGAGAATCATTTGATTCAGAGTGAGACAAGAAGCAGATAAGAAGCCAGAAACACTTACAAGTCCAGAATAACAGTGACCTACAAAGCATGGGATTCCTGAAAAACACTGATAAACTGCCCTGAGACCTCATCAGCTTTCCTCCCTGTTATCAGATTCACACAAAGGCAGGTAGCACATGCTCAGTGCCTGGCTCCCCAGAGGAGAGAAGAAACGAAGGAAATCTGCTGCACTGTTTTCGTGGAGGGAGAAGTCACAGAGCAGATCCAAGCACAGTGTTAAAAGGATTGCACAAAACCAAATGACCTCAACAGCTGCTGGTAGGGAATTGTGGATTATCATTAAATAAATAAATAAATGTTTTAATATGCGGTTAAATAAAGATTAATCATCCATCATCAAGCCCCAGGTTGGCTTTCTTTACTGAATGGCTGCAGAGGGAGCTGGAGGTATCCAGGAACCCCTAATTGACCCCAACCAGATGTACAAAGGGGCAAGCTTAACTGCACCAGTGATCTTTTGCAAAGTGTCTGAGTGCTTTGGTGTCATGCTCTGCTGTTCCAGGCAATGACAGCCATCAGCTGGCTATGCACAGAGGCTGGCCTGCCTGCCTGCTGCTTTCGGCACCTTGTGCAACCACAGAGCACCCACAGCCCATACTTCAGTTGCCACAGACGCGTTCTGCAGTGAACTAAGTTAATTGCCATTAGCTGTGAGACCACAGGAGGTCAGGGATTCTATAGCAAACATGACAGCACAAATACACTCTTTTCAGTGCATGCATTAAGATCTGCGTTATTGACTTTTTTTCTTTTTCCTTTTTTTTTTTTTTCCCAAGCAAACACAAATATTACCCTGAATTTCCTTCCCATGCTCCTGGGCAGATCCACCACATCCCCAGAGCACACTGGGCCATGTTGCAGAGTTCTTACTTGCACGCAGAGCTGGCCAACTCCAACTTCTCTTACATGGTCAGATCACAGGAACACTCCAAATTCCCATTGCTGCATCATGTCTGCTCTGGACAACGAAGAACAATTGCAGTGATCTACATCAGCTGAGGATCCACTCAGTACCCACCAGCAGCAAAATGTCACAGATTTGCTTCCACCCTTAGGAATGGAGGCATGCAATGATGCAGGTAGGTTAGTTTTCCTGCTGAATGTGTTTTTCATAGCTGTTGCTTATATGGCTGTTAGATTTTATCCATAATGCCTCAAGGTCTGAGGCAGCTCACGGTATTTCATTCTACTTCTGAGGTGGAAGGCTTTATCTGTGCTTTCACAGGTTTTCAAAACTTCACTCTGCTCAGGACAGATTTTGTACTCCTGAGCCAGGTGTACAGTTGAGTAGGAGACTGCTTTTTTTTTAATTTATTTTTTTGGCTTTTATTCTGCTCCAAATGAAATTATTTTGGCTGAAGGAAATGTCGGCACATTTTGCTCCTTTGAATCCCCATGGACTTGGGATGTAGTGCAGGACCCCACATTGAGGCTTAGGATTTTTACAGGCAATTTCTGCCTGTCTTCATCATAAAGTGAGCTGAAAGGCTCGGACCAATAATGATCACAAGAAAATCACATGGGGAAAATATCAAGGAAGAAACTGCCTTTTGATTGATGCTTCAGCGCTCTCCATCCCTGCCTGGGAAGGAAAGGCTTCGAATACAAATTAATCAGCTTCCATAAAGATAATACAGCTGCTCTGTTTGGACCCCCATGTGCTGCATCACTTCCTGATTACGAACGATATTTGCTTTCCCTGGATATACCTCTGATATCCTCTTCTAGATGCCAAAAAGTTCAATTTGGACATTATTCGGATCTTTTAAAATATATTTAAAATTTTGGTAGTGCCAACCTGGAATCCAGTGCTCTGATCTGTTCCCTGAAGCAGCCAATGTTTGCTGTTACAGCACAGGGATGCGGGCAGCACCGGCGATGCTGAAGCCAACTCCACAGTGCTGCTGTCTCCATTGCCATCTAGTGGCACCCAGAGTTTGCTTTCTTTTGCTGAAAACAAACAAACAAACAAACACAAAAAAAACCTGTCAATCCGGTGGGTTCTCCACCACCACTCCATTAAAAAGTGCATTTTAATTATTTGCTGCTCCCACTGACAGAGCCCTGCAAGGAACCACGAGGGATAGGATTTGCCTGGCCTCTCTGCGCACTCCAGGATGGGACAAACCAGGGCAGGAAGCACTTCAAATCCATCTCTGAACCGCAGGTACAGCTTTATTTGCTGCTGTTTTAAAACCTCCAGGAAGTTTGCAAACTCTTTGCTGGAGAAGAAAGGCTCATTGACTGCCCGGGTTGTTGCCTACAACAAAGAGCGTGCGGCTCTTCCTGCTCAGAGCCCCTTGCGTGCTCCCATTTGTTTTACCTCCCTGTGACATTTCCTGAATACCAACTGCTGTTTGTATTCTTGTGCAGTGTGAATCATCCCTTCAGCAAACGACACAGGACTTTGCCCTCATTTACGTAGCGTGGGTCTGGGAGACGTCGTGTGGCTGCAAAGGGTCACTGCGGGTACGGATGTGGCAGCAGAGAATTTTCCCTCTTGGTCCTTCCTCAGCAACCAATTAGCTTATTTTGCCTTCAAAAGCTATTATCCTCCCTAGAAGGAGGTGTACATCACCACAAGACTCACACCCTCAGGGTCTCAGTGTCACCTGCTGTCCCACCAGTTGGATGGACCCTGTTAGGCTGATGGAAACACACACAAGCAGAAATGCCCATCACATTTCTAGGCCTTTTATAGCATTATAATACTTTATATGGGTCCAGGAAACATACTCTCAAATATTTTGTTCGAAGTTACCTGTACACCTACATAACTCCTACTAGGAGTGTCCAGTTACTACTTCCTGAAATCCATCCCTCATCAGTGCCACAGCATCAGGATAACCCCCCTCTCCCACCCCACCCCAATGTTTTATTTTGCCCTGGAAACAAGAGGTTCAGCAGATGAGGCTCATTTAATAAGCACAAGGATTGCATTGTGATATCCGTATATATATTTATATATTAAAAAAATTTCTACCTTCATAAATACATCATACATAAAACATGTTCCCAAAATACATTCATGCGTTTTCCCCTTTTGAGATCCCTGCTTGTACCCAAAATATCTGTAAGTTGAGAAAGGCAAAGAGGGAAGAGAAATTCATGGTCTGCAGGTGCCTCAAAAAACCAGGCCAGGTTGTGAAGAAGCCTTTGGTGTCTGGGTGATGCTGAGGTCAATTCCTGCATCTATGTGTCCAATCCTGACCCTCTGGGACAGCAGGGCTCTCCTGCATTCTGTACTCGTTGTGCCCTTCATCATCATACTGCACCAGCTGACAATGTTTAAGCAGCCACAGGAAAAAAAAAAATGCTCATTACATGTCTGCTTACGAAGGCATAAATATACAAAATATACAAAACAACCACAAACCAATTCCAAGCAGCACCTGGCACAGAGCAGTGCCAGCAATGCAGCTCAGTAACATATGTCCTGTTCAACAGAAGATTCAGTGCAGTACCTCCAGGGCTGCCCACAACCCTCCCCACCCTCCACAGCTGTACCTGAACCTTGAGGCTGTGCAAATGCAGGCAGACGGAGCCTCTGACCCAACGGGGGCTTTGGGGAAGCCAGGGGAACTCCTGCTGGATGCTTAGATTCCCCCCTCTTTACTCCTCATCAGTATTGCAGGTGCACACTCAAAGCCATTTTGGAAACGCTGCCCTCTCTGCCTGAAGCACACACTGGGCATAGGTCAGCATCTCCTTTCCACAAAGCAGTCTTTCATTATGGTGAGCTCTCCCTTAAGCTAGCAGTTGAGAGAAAAATAAATCAATTCTGACTTTTTGCATGTACCCAAAACCAACATCGTACAAGGCAACCGAAGAGAACCATCACTTAGCTCCGTATCTCACATCCTCCTGCATCCAACAAACAGCAAGAAACACAATAAAGTTTTGCACAGTACATTGCAAAAAGGCATCACCTCTCAACAACACAACAAAAAAATGAAGTGTCACCACGATGCAAACCCTGCAGGAAACAAGGCAGCGAAGTACAGTGCTCAGCAACTCCCAGGGATCTCTGCCTGTAGTGTAGTGATGGATTTGTTGGACAAACCTCATCCCAAACCTATCTCCCATTGCACAGGAATACCAGCTTGCATAACCAGATGCTGTGCTTCTAAACACAAAGGTTGGAGGACGCCAGCACGAACTGATGTGAAGCTGTGTTTTGCAGGAAGACAGTGCTGGCTGGGCTGTCTGCTTTGCATCCAGGAGTTTAAGGGCCAGTCATCTTTGCAATGCAGATTGCAGGACAGCAGGTGTCTTTTCAGGCAAGGAAGTCTCATGGGAAGTTTTGCTACAGTTGGCTTGACAACTGAGATATTAGGGACCGGATCCTCTAGTGGCTTCAACCCCACTCACTCCATTGGAGTTACTGGTGTCTGTTTCCACTCATGGAGATCATGGTCCTTGCTTGTCACAGACAGAGAATAAAGCTACGGTAGCCCTTTCTTTAAATAAAATTAAATAACTGCATATTGCATCAGCACTCAACTTGGAATGTGCTTCTGCTGTTCAGAAAATAGCAAGCACACCAGTGATTAATTAAATTATTTCTCTTGAAGTAAAAAAAAGTGATAATGTTACTAATAATTAAAAACTTCGGGGCTGCACAATGTCTTTTTGTCGTATTTTCGAGACTGAGAAAGTCACTGGCATGTGCACAGCCTCATATATCCTCCTCAGCTGGGAGCGAAGGTTTGTTTTCCTGGAGGTTCCCATTGCCATTTTCTGATGTATCTGAGCTGCCGGGGGCTGATTCTGTCGGCGGTGGTTTGTACAGCACACAGGCAATGGTGAAGAAGGTTGTCCCAAGCACCTGCAGCCACCAAGATCACAGAATCATAGAATCACAGAATCATGGAATCATTTAGGTTAGAAAAGACCAAACTGAGATCATCAAGTGCAACCATCAGCCCATCCCCACCGTGCCCACTAAGCCATGTCATCAGTGCCACATCTGCCATGTCTGGAATACCTCCAGGGATGGTGACACCTCCACCTCCCAGTGCCAGTGTTTGATTGCTCTTTCTGGGATGAAATCTTTCCTTATATCCCATTACTTCCTGTTGTCCCCATAAACAGATGCCCGGCCCTCAGTGGGTACAAACCAGAAAAGCAGAGCTTCAGTGTGCAAAGGATTTTGAAAGCCACTTTGTCACAATAACTGCTAAACACTGATCTCTACATCAAGTGCCTACTTGGGAGCAGTTGAAATGATGGCTTTCAGCTAATAAATAGGAATCACACAGCTATGCTCTCATATTTTCTAGCAGTGATCAGAAAATGGTTATTTACAGTGTGCCCACAACGGCATCATTCACTCACTAACACTGCAGTTATATACTTTACTCCATTTTTTAGCAAAAATCATTCAGTAACTGTTCGGTGTTTGGATTTTTCTTATGGTTCAGCAGAAGCTGTAATGGAATGGAATGGAATGGGAATTTAAAAGAACAGTGCCTGGAGCACCATTACCTGCTGAGAAGCAAGGGAAGCTTTTGCCTTCCCTGAGGATACTACTTGTCTTAAGGTCTAATTTGGCTTTGGAAGGGGGCAGATGGGCATAGCACAGTTCTGTAAGACTGTCCCCCAGCATGAGCTGCTGCCTCCTGAACACTGCTTGATCAGAGTGTGAAACACCAACCTCACCTTGTAGACCAGCCCGGTGACCAGGGTGTAGCGGCTCATGGCTGAGTTCTGGTACACATAGCAGGAGCCTTGCTCACCACACTGGTCCTGCCAGAGCAGGCAGGATTTGTCGATCATTGACCCAAAGGCAATGGGACCAGGGATACCTCCTGTGGGAAGACAGAACCAATCCTCAGACTGGGCAGAACCTGTGCACCAGTCTTGCAAGACACAAGGTGCTAGCAGAAATGAACCAGGCACTGTGCCTACTATGATGCAGCAAACTCATCCCACAGACATTCAGAGATGTGCCCAAAGCATACTGAATTTCAAGAAGTGAGAGTCCAGTCAGTTGACTTTTGACCCTGACCTACTACTTGCACAAGTCCCAAGGAGGGCCTTCAATGCCTCTGCTCCTTTTTCTTAAAATAATGACACACTGCCAGGACATTCTCCTTTGCTCCATCTGTGCTGCGTTGTGGAATCCCTCATTCATTTTGCAAACACTATGCAAACAAAATTAAGTTTCTTTTCTGAAGGATGGCAAGCAAGGGAAAACATCTTCCACTCAGTACCTCATGTCCTACCCCTTCCACTTCCAATCCAACCTCTTTTGGACATGTAACAGTGTAGGGCACACTCTTCAAAGACAACAGACCACACAGATGTGCTGTGCTACTTTGTACCATACCTAGTGTTCGGACCACGATCCACTGGATCCCAAGTGCAAATGACTTTTGCCTGTCGGAGACGCACCTGGGGAAGAAGAGGGCAGTTCAGCAGCTCCACCAGGCTGCATGGCACCAACTTTCCCATTGTGCCTTCACTGGGGCTTGTGCCAATGGGGTAAAATGGAGGTGGGATAACTGAGGCTTCTTGCAGAGGATCCTGGGCTTACCGTAGCGTTGCGGTCAGGGCAGGAATGCTGCTCAGGAAGGTGAAGAGGATCACCACGAACATGAAGAAGAGCAGGAGAGTCCTTTTTGCACAAGGGGAAGTGCATTTCCCTGCTTCTGCCTCACCGGGGCCAAGCAGGAGAGTTTTCTCAATGCAGCTACACTCACGGTAGACCTGGGAAAGAAAGGCTGGTGACTAGATTGCTGGGGAGAGCATGGTGATAGTCAGGACTGGGTTTTAAAAAGAAATGAATTTGGAGAGGGCAGAAAGCAGCTGGTTTTGCTCCTGGTGTGGATTGAAAAAGAAATCAGGCTGTGTTCTTGACGAACCTACTTCAAAACAGATTATTAAATAATAGAAATCAAGTTTGCCAGGCAGCACTTCAACACTGAATGTCATCATTACCTATCTTGAGCATTTTCTTATGTCTATAAGCTGTATTCAGAAAGTATGTGGAGGTGCATCATGTGCACTGAATACCCAAAACAACTCTCATAAGCACTGGCTAGGAATTAGATGCTCACAAAGCTTCCCTCTTTCCCTGGGTGACATCCCATAGATCTCAGTGCAATTTGACCCAGAGTGGGGCAAAATCAAAGTTGGGCACATTGAGGGAAGTAAAGCAGGGTGACCTCCAGGAACCTTTTAACATCCTTCCAGGTGGTCCCTGGGCACATCCTCCATCTGCTCTGTGCTCTCTCTGCCTTTTACACTAACTTGCAACAAAGCCCAAACCTGAGCATGCTTTTGCAGAGCCAGCCAGAACACTGCAAAGATAGTGTGCTGCTGCCTTATCAATACACAGTGCTGTGGGACATACCTTCTTGCCATTCCGGAGGTTTTCAGACACTTTTCTGCATCCAGCATGACAAGGAGAGTAATACATAACATCATCATTTCCACAGACAGGGCTGTAGGTCTCCTGCAGGCATCCGCACTCTGCGTTGCACACTGCTGTCAGGTTCAGCTGGCCACCAGGCAAAGTGCTGAAGGAAGCATGGGAACAGTCAGTGGGGAGAGCCAGAACGGTTCTCCAGGATGAAAAAAGGTAAAGAATGAGAAGGAGAAGAGGAGAAATAGAAGATGCAAAAGAGCTCTGGAGAATGTAACACCAGGCCTGGGAAGGGTTTCATCTCATTTATTGTAGCTATGAAACAGGAACTGAACTCTGCAGCTACAAAGGATGCTATAGTGACCAGATCAAAAGGAGATATCTACTTTTGAACAGGAGATCCCACTTTTAGTCTATACCACATTGTTTGTACAGGGGGAGATCTTGTGAAGACCACAGAAGAGTAGACAGACTGAGACGTTGCTGCTGCTGACCCTCTTTCTGGCTTACACTCCCAGTTAAATTCCAAAGTTTGGATATATGTATTCTGGGGATATGGTTCTCACCCTCAATATCTGCCTCTAAGACTGACTGGACATTACCTTCCATCTCTAACCCTAAGCAATGGCCAACATCAAGACCATGTGTTTGGCACTACATTCCAACTAGGGCCACACAGTACAAGACATGGTTATTACCTTCCGTTGTACATCTGGGTTACTCCTGCCATTGGCATGTTAGGGCAGTGAATGAAAAAAATGAAAATAGCTAGCAGACTTGACACTGTGCAAAGTAAACACAATTTGATGATTCCTGAGCAGCGGAGTTTGAATTTATTCACAAGGAATCCTCCTAGGAATGTGCCTCCACCTCCAGCCGGCACAACCAGATAGCCTGAAAAAGAGAGACAAAAAAAGCACAAACAGATTTAGAAATATCAGTGAAGAGTTTCTCATTTATCATACATGCAGTGTGTCTGCATGAGAATAACCCTTTGGTTGTTGAGTTGCTTTTTGGTGGGAGTTTAGGAAAATTTGCTACAGTAAGTGAACCTCCACAGTTCCTAGGGTAATGTGGCTTGAACCTGGTAAGGCAAATTCTTTTCCCTCTAGATCTTAAAAGAGACAGTTTAAGGAGCACATCGTGAATACTGATGCTTATTTGGAACCCGTGGAACTCAGATCAAACTTTCTTGGTCTGGAATGCAAGAGTTAATTGAAGATCTTCCCATTTTCTGATAAAGTATTCTTGTTAGAAGCACTTGTTAACGTTGCCTGGTTATGTCCAAGAAGGAATTGAATACAGGTTTTCACCTTTCTCCAGGTAGTGACAGTGGCTACAGGAGTGATGCATTTCTTACTGATGTCAGTAGATAGAGCTCTGAAAACACACTTGGTACAGACATGCTGATAGGAAATGATCCTCACTGCCTAATAAGTGGAAGACGATTACCTTTCTGTAAAGGAATGGCAAAGTGTGTTTGTCTCATTCTACATGAAAACTGAAAAACATAGCAAAACCAGGTTTCCTTACCAAAAAGGGTAGCAGCTTCAGAGGCACTTAAACTGAACTGAGACTCCAAGAACTTGGGTCCAAACGTGGACATCCCAGCAATGAGAGTGGCTTCTGTCGCTCCTGCTAAGCAGAGGAAGATGAAGGTGGGATTCTTCAGGAGCAGCAATACTGATCTGGGAAGGACAAATACACTGGAATTGAACTTGCTGTGGCACATTTCGATTTCAGATATATTCCCTCCACATGTAAGACAGGGAAGCATCACACCATACTGTATCCCATGGAAAGAAGAATCCCAATAGGAGCTTTTAAAAGAGCAGTGACATTCTCCACTTCAACTTACTGAGTTCTACCAGCCAAGGAAGGATGCAGAGGAGACCCTGACTTCTCCCCATTCGATTGCGTGTTGAGAATCAAGTTTGCCCTTGAACTCTGCATTATAGGACACCTCTTGCATGTCTACTACATGTTGCTACTACAGGGCAGCCAGACTCTGTGTGGTCTTAAATGCCCTCAGTCACAGGTTTACCTTCGCAGCTTTTATAGCCCCACCAACAGATGGATCCAAAGGAATCAGAGAAATGTCAGTCAAATACCTAAAACTGGAGGGGACAATATGGGATTTTTCTCTGTGGACTTCATGAAGGCACCAGATGGGTCTACATGAGTATGGATAGGCAAATAAAAGCACTGTGTGTAATGTGATTTGCACTAAGGATGCCCACACGACCACCACTTCTATTTGGGTCTTTTCAGTGGTAATTTACCAACATTTGGGTCCAGGATGCAAAGCATGTAATAACTTTCACTCCTAAATGGCATAATTGTGGAGGGACTCTATTTGACACCAAATCTCAATCACTCCAAGGTTGTAGCAGTCCCTAATGGCAGTTATCCTGGGACTCCTGTGTGAAACATTTATGAGCTGGGAATAAAGCTGTGTTATATACCTATGTACACGTGTTTCTCAAGTGCATACATGTCCTCAAGAGACTAACAATCACTTACAAACACGTGTTTTTTTTTGCAGCTTGTGGGAAATACCAGGCCAAATCTTTCTGTACAGAGAAGGCACCTCTAAAACACCTTATATCTCACAGGAAAACAGAAAGCAATCTTTCTCCCATAGTCTAAGCATAGTTTTATGTGAAGATTAACATCTAAGTTGAAACAATACATTTTGTTTTTGACCTACTGGGATTTAGTAGACAGCCAGAGATATTCATGAAAAATTGCCATATGTCATTTATATGCAGAAAGATGATCCAGCAATAATTCCATCTCTGAGACACAGAAACACCCTCAGGCACATGGAATGGCCTCAATTATTTCCCACTATCTCGGATATTGGACTAAGAGAACTGCTTTGGAGGGAGCATTTTGTAACAAGCTTGAAATTCTGCCACATAACTTGCCCCAAGTTTAGCCCTGACCAGTACAGCAAATCATCTTGTTTTTGGGGTATGGCACAGCCTCATCACACTGCAGCAGCAGCAACTGGGACCCAGGAGGATGCTCACTGAACTGAAAGGCACTGTCAGTTAACAGCTACTGCTTGGGAAGAAATGTGAAATGGGAAAAAATCTACTGCAGAACCACCAAGTGTGTGTGGTGGTCAGCATTAGATATGCTAGGAATTCAGGGATTTACCTGGTTTAACCCAAATAAAGTGGACAATTCCATTATGTCAATAGAACAAAGAGGCTGAAAGACATATATATGACACGTTCTTACACCTTGATTTCAGAGGACTCTATAATAACCATTGTCCAGCTATTGGGATTGTCTTAATTTACTAAACTATTTAACAGGAATGGTCTTTTCAACTGTACTTCTTTCAGAAGAAAAAAGCCTAATCTCTTAGCTAGAAAACACTACTTGTGGGCCTCTTGACTGCTGTAGAAAACATACAATGCCTTCACCATTTACAGTTGAAGAGAAAAGAGGAGAGTGGTTCCCTGGCAAAAGCATTACTTTGTGCCTGTTGGACAAAGGTTGCAGGTAGGAAATTTAAGAGGAACAACTTTCAGCATGATGAATGGCCTGCGTCATTTCTTGTTTGCAGACAGAAGAGGTATTTAGGAAATAATGCATATAAAACCTCAACAAAGTCAACACATCTTTTTATCGTTAGCAGCAGGATTTTAGTCACACCCAGAAACCACATAATTTTCAAGAAGTCTTGGCTGCACTTGGGTTTAGCAGCCAAAGTGATTTCAGAGAGTTCAGCCCTCCCAGAAGTATCCTTCCATGTATAAAAGCCTCATCCTACAAATATTTACTCATACAGACACGTGGGCACCTTTTCCTCTTGTAATGGTCCTGTTAAGTGAACGGGGAACATATCTGAGGAGAAGTGCATGCCCAGGACAGCAAGCTGCCAGACTGTAACACCACATAGCCACGTGCTAGCAGTCAATAGTGATAGATGAGCATTTGTGCAATCTTACATCATGTGAACAGGGATATTTCCAGCACACAGCAATGACATCTGCTCCACCAAGTGGATCAATCACCACTACCAAGTGGATTGACGGGAGCATTCATGTCCCAGAGGAATGAAAAACATCCTCTCCTTACCATACTGATGCTGCAGTAAGGCCATGACACATGCCAAAGCCCCATCCTACCTAGTAGCCCAAAGGAGACAAGCGAAATACTGACTGTAGCTTTTTGCCCTGAAGATCGGCAAACCAATGAGTGATCTTCAAGCTCCACCTTACTTGCTAGTAAGGAGCAAGTCTTCTGTGCTGCCTTGCTGTGGCTCTATGTGTCTTCTCTTTGAACTCCCATACATGGACATCAGGGGATGTTCCATGCAAGCAGTCATGCGAGCAGAAGGAAAGAGCTCTTTTATCATGCCTTCTCAGCCCAAAAACTAAGACAGAGGGCAGAAGCTTAAGCTGTCTGGGCTTTGTTCCTGCACGCTCCTGCTTTTAGGGAGCACTGTGAATACAGCAATGCATTAAGCTCTCTTATAAAAGACCTGATGGTGTGGAATAGTATTCTATTTCATCTGTGTTTCTTCTTATCTTTGTGAGACTCTTACTGTCTGTACTGTGAGAAAATCTGTAGCAGCCAATCTGTTATCTAAACAAAAGCAACAGTGTCCTTTGGCTTTTCTCTGTGCACAGGGCCACACGTACCCAAGAGCTGCACACAGATGTGGTCTCCTCTTTAATGGAAGTTTCCAGTACAGCAAGCCTTTAAGGCACTTCCCTTTCATTAATCAAAAGCAGGGAACACAAATGTCTGGTGGGTTTTTGCATTCAAAAGAGAAGAAATTTCTGAGGTTTAAAAACAAGAAAAAAGCACGTTGAGAACTGGACTGATCTGAATGGTGCGAGATGAGCCAAGCTGCTTTCAGTGCTCATTCTTAGGGCATTAGGCATGAAGGAAGACAGTCCTCTAACTCCTCACCTTAGTTAGAGGAAGACACCTCTAACTACTGCTAGGACAGTCCTCATTAGGAATAGTAGGAGCTTTGCTCAAGGTAAGCAAGCAAAACACAAAACTCTGAATTCATCCCTCCCTGCTGCCCAGTTTGTGTTGGTTTCAGTCATAACCTTATCGTCATTTAAATGCAGGTTTTGAATTTAATTTCCGTGTGGAGAATAAGTCATGACCTTGGAAAATGGCACCAAGTCAAGTATGCCATTTAATAACAGTATTGAAATCTATTCCATGTAATATTCTTTATGAAACTGCCTTAACCCCTGGTAAACTTCCCATGAGGTCTCCAGGATTTTTAACTACCCCTCACTGTGTGAGAACCCGCATTACTCAACACGGATGGAGTGCTGCTGATAGCTCCTGCACTCAGCACCTGCCTCAGCCCTCCTCTGCCTGCACAAAGTTCTGAAATAACAGCAGCATGGGTTCTGGCAACATGTCGCCAACACATGCAGATGCAAACTCCTCCCTAAGAACGGTCCTGGGAGAAATGCAAAAATGAAAAACTCCTTTATTGATGTCAAGCTTGCCATCCAAAATGAAGCAATGCCCAGATCTCTCTGCAGCACCCACAGCTCCATGCTCAGTTGAAGCCAAGCCAAGTAAACAAAGAAGCATCTCCATTTACATAAAACTCAAAACAGCAAAACAGAAAATCATAAATGATTTCAAAGATCCAAGACTTGATTTCATTTTGGCCTCTTACTTGTTTTTACCCAAAGTTCCAGGATTCCTTTAAACCATTTCCTACCAAACCTGTGTAAGTGTGCTTGCCCACACGACATGCCCTGGGATTTCACTTGCTGCTGCATCACTGCTTTGCAAGAGAGCTAAGAGGTAGTAACACATAAATGGGATCAGAAGACACAAAGGCAAAACAAACAAACAAAAAAGGCTGTAAGAGGCAGTGAAGGAGGTGACTGTCTCTACTAAAATGAGCCAGCTCTCTGTGCATCACCCTCTCGGGCAGCTTTCTCACCGAGGTAGGTCTTTAACTGTTTTCCCAAAGTCTGGATCTGATGCTTTTTTGTGGCTCCCATCCTTCAGCTGATGAGCCTCCGACACCCTCATAACAATATACCTCTGGGACCCTGCAGATGAGAGGCAAATGGGAACAAGGAACAGGTGAGACATGAGACATGGGTGTTACCGAAGGGGTGGATTTGCAGCAGGAAAACAGACGTCTGAAGAGCCAAGGGGTGAAATTAATGTATTAATTACAATTAGAACACTAGAAGCTCATTCTCCATGTCCAACCCTGTCTTCCCTGCTACAGGAGGGTGCAGGCACAGCCCAACCCTGCAGGCTGCCTACCTGGGAGGCGCTGGGGGTAGCCCAGGATGGGGATTGAGATGAGGAGTGAGGCTGCTCCAGCCCCCAGGAAGCCAATCCACCATGCCCCCACCCACAGCGTGTTCTCTGGGGAGATGTCAGTCCTGCAAGAGACAAAAGCAAAAGGACACAAGGGAGAGAGGCGGTGGTTTGAAACAGAGGGGAAAAGCTGGGCACTGCCCTCACTAAAGCTGGCCGAGGTTGGGGGAATGATGGGGATATCACTGAAGGAAATTGCCTCTCCTGGAGAGTTCTGCCATGTCCACCATCTGTCCTGCCTGACAGATGCACAGCACTTAGTGAGCCTGAGAAATTACATCATTTATTTCTCTTTTCATCTCTCGCTTGCGTTTTTCACCTCATCCCATTTCATTTCTGCTTTGGGGGTTGCAATGAGCCTTGTTCCATCCCAGAGCCACCCTTTCAGCAAGACAGCTGGTGGAAATAACCCATTCCTTCCCCAAAAACCCACTCAACCACTGCAGCCCATTCATCTGCCAAAGAGCCTATAGGCTAAGAGGTGATAAAATAAATTAGAAGCAATAAACAGCGAAGAGAGACAGACCAGGCATTGTGGCCAGATAGCCAGGAGGAAAAGCTGCACTGCTGGCAGCCTGGCCTGATGGGGGAACTCATTCAAAAAATTCACCTGCTGCTCCCAGCCTCGTTACAGCAGGCAGTGCAGCATAAGGAAGGATTTAGGCTGACAGGTTCATGAGCAATTCTCTTCCAGTGACAGCATTACTGCAATCAACCATTCCAGCCTCAGCGCCCCCCACAGAAATGCTGCTGAACACAGTGGGCATTTTCCCCCCAGCCACTGAGTTATTTTCCTGGATTTTTTTTTTTACCCCAAAGGAAACATACAGCATAAAGGAAAAGGAACAAGATTATTTTTTAGCCACTTACTCTCTGCCAATTTCAGTATAAATATTTAGAAACATTCCTCCTACCAGATAACCCGCTGCAGGACCAAGGATTGCAGCAGTGTAGAAAACAGCTGAAAGGGAAAACAAACGGTGTTAGAGAACCTGCAGAACTACAGCGGATGGGCTGCTGCTGGGGAGTGCTGATACCCACAATACAACCAGCAGCACTGAGGAATGAACAGCCTGGAGAAGAGAAGGTCTGGGAAGACCTCATAGCGACCTTTCAGCATCTAAAGAGGGGCAACAAGGAAGGTCTGTTCAGACCTTTCAGTCTGGTCTGTCATGGAACAGGTTGCCCAGACAAGTGGTGGCTGCTCTCTCCCTGGAGACATTTAATGTCAGGCTGGAGCAGGTTCTGAGCACCCTGCTGTAGATGTCCCTGGTCATTGCAGGAGGGTTGGACCAGATGGTATTTACAGGTCCCTTCCAACTAAAATGATTCTACAAATCTATGAACGGAGCATTCTTTCTCAGTAAAGCTGCACTGTATGTTGCACCAGCAGCATCCGAACAAACACTCCTCCCGTGTTCTGGTACTGAAGGGGCAATGCCTTGCATGGACATGATTGATGGCCAGAGAAGGTAATGCCATGCACACAGGAGAGATTGTCCTCAGCTGATGGCTGTGCCAGGAACACTAGCGCCTCCTGCTCTGCAGGACTGCAGGAGCAAAAATGCCCAGCTGCACTCACAGCGCCTGCCTGCCAATAACTGGAAGGGGGAAAAAATAATGAAAACCTCCCAGACAGCTGCTTCTCTCTACTTATCATCATGTCTGTCATCAGGAACAAAAGACTTGGAGCAGCTCTTGTGAAAACG
The DNA here is from genome assembly GCF_026119805.1 of Tympanuchus pallidicinctus. Classification (NCBI taxonomy): domain Eukaryota; kingdom Metazoa; phylum Chordata; class Aves; order Galliformes; family Phasianidae; genus Tympanuchus; species Tympanuchus pallidicinctus. The sequence goes on from NW_026294722.1 coordinate 5,724,366, forward strand.
CCCAGGGCTGCCAAGGCAGATGGAGCGGACCTCCCCCCAGCCCCTTTGGCAGCCACTCACCAATGTACACAGGGGAGTAGTTAGTCTTGACGTTTTCATCTAAATAGGTGACGCCAAGCGTGTAGAGCGGCGTGGCTCCCATCCCATGCAGGAACTGCCCCAGCATGAAGACAAACCTGTAGCTGGAGAGCCCGGATGCAGCCGCAGCGCAGGGCAGGCTCTGGTTGGCGGCACAGATGCCCACCTCAGCCGAGGAGCGCACCTCATAGCGGCCCGTGGTAAAGTGGGGCAAAGCGAAGAGCAAGGAGCCCAGGCCCATCACCAGCACGCCCCAGCCCAGCCAACGTGGCTTGTGGCCGTTCCCCCCGAAATAGCTGACGAAGGTGAGGCAGAGGCAGGCGGCGATGTCATAGGAGCTGGCGATCAGCCCGCTCTGGTAGCTGCGCAGGTCAAAGCGGCGCTCAATGGAGGTGATGACCGTGTTGATGAAACCGTTCACCGTCATGCCTTGCAGGAAGGAAGCCACGCAGAGGAAGAACAAAACGCCCTTGGAGGTGTTGAAGAGCTGCAAGCAGCCAGGGGTGAACCCTCCCCAGCCGCACGCCAGCTCCTCCTGCTCGGCTGAGATGTATTTAATGCCTTTGGCCTCGCAGAGGGGCAGCCCGCAGGACTCGGTGCCGCTGGGAGTGCCATTGCTCAGTGGCGTGCCGCTTGCTGAATCGAAGGCTGGGCTGTCCTCACCCACAGGGGATGGGCTGGGGAAGACGAGAGGCTGGGAGAAGTGGAAGCCATTCTCTCCCGTTAAGTGATGGGGCTTTGCCATGAACGGCACAGCAGAGTGGGTCCAGTGTTGGCTGCGGCTGGGGCTGCTCTGTGGGGTGGTCAGCGTGTGCCTATTGAGGGGCTGTGAGTTTTGGCACACACATTAGATGGCAGAGGGCTGAGCCAGGATCATTGCAATCTGTGAACAGAGAAATTTTACATATACTTTTACTATGCTATAACCTATAATTGTATTTCCTTTTGTAGAATGCTTTTTCTCAGTAAGTACCAGCATTTCGCTGTGCAGTTTGGCTGCGTTTGCCTTCCACCACAGTGTGCCAGTACTTCAGGTATTGGGGTTCCATTAATAGTACAGAAAAGAAAATTATGTTTATAGAATCACAGAATCATGAAGGTTGGAGAAGACCTCCAGATCACCAAGTCCAACCCCAGCCCACCCCACCATCCCACTAACATCTCCCTCAGTGCCACATCTCCATGGCTCCTGAATGCTTTCAGGGACAGTGATCCACCCCACCTCCCTGGGCAGCCTATATCAGTGCATCACCACACTCTGGAGAATAAATGTTTCCATCCGTCTGGAACATCCTCTACAACCACCACCTCTTATCTTAAAAGATGAGCATTAAAAAGCTACACTGAAGACCAGCTCCCTGCCTGATGCAGTCCTTCATCACTTCTCCCTAAAAGTGATCCCAGTTCGATGCTGGACCTTTCCCCTCTTAGGCACAGCCTCTTTCCCTTCCCTTTTTCCTGCAGAGAAATTTGTGGAAAGCTACAAGTTTCCCACTGTTAGAAGTCCTTTGGTTTCTCTTTCACACTGTGCTAATAACAGTTTATAATTATCCTGAGAAGTTTCCACAGTTGGATTGATTTTATCCCAGGCCCTGAGATGTGTTTACAACTATTCAGTAAAATCCTTTCTATAACTAATTAGACTACGTGCTGCTGCAGAGCAAGCTGGAGGGCACAGGCAGCTGATGTTAACCTGATTACCAATGCAGACTGTCTTTCAAACAGTTCCTGTGCTGTCCCAGCATCCCAGCACCTCAACATTGCAGAAAAAAAGAAAATAAATTTTTTACAAAAAGAGCTTTTTTAGTTAAATGTATTGGCTGAACTATAAATGATGTAAAAAAGAAACTTCTCTTTTGAGTGCAGATCTTAAATACACAACGAATACTGGGCAAGAACTGCTTTATTACAGAATATTTTCAAAGCATTCAGCATTGCCCAGCATTTGCTGTCAATATTTATTCAAGGGCCTCCTATAAAAATGTTCCTCTTTAGATTTATCTAAGGGAATGGGAGAAAAGAGGAGGTTGTTGTCCCAATAAAATGAGCCACGTTCAGATTGCTGTAACCTGGAAATGTTGCAGGAATATTCCTGTAAACAGTAGAATTGTTTGACCTCTACCATTGGTTCTTAGAGGCACCAGGGCAGGTAGGCTTGAAGAATTTGATGCTTAGAAGATTATCAAGGTTCTGCTTCCACCCCGGAAGGTCAGAGGATACACCCCATATAAACGGATGTCAGTAGTGCTACAACAGCACTGGTTTAGCAGATGAGATGCACTCATCAGTGCATGAGGCCTTTCATTTGCAGATAACTGCCCATTCTGAGGACCAGAGGGCACCGACTACATCTGTGTCCAGGTTTCTGTAGGAATTTGATGATAGTACAGAGGCAGGGTGAATTTCACAGCAAAAGGGCCACTGCCACACCCAGAGCTGTGTCTGTGGGTGCTGTCAGCACAGAAACCTGCACTAGAAACCTTCCCTGTGTTACTGCTAACACAGGGAAATGCAAAAACTATCTGCAGGTTTCAAAGTATAGCTGAAGGGACAGACTTGTGTAATGTGTTGGCATAAAAGGATAATAGTTTGGATGTATGGCTGTAATTTTTCTCTTTTTTGTCCCTCTACTGTCCCTATGACTCTTGCGGCTCTAGATCTATTTTTCTCATCTTTGCAATATTGCAAACAATAAATAAACTCAGAAGGGATGACTGGCTGTTGGATCAGGCGTTAAGGAGCAGAATGGGTCACGTACCAAAGCGTAAATCAACAGACTGCAGATGCAGTCCACACATTTGCCATTACATTTGTCTATCCATGAAGAAGGCTGCTTAGCTGGCAACTGTTTTTGCTAGCACCAACTTCAGCAGGTTAAATAAGCCCATCTCATATTGCTAACTTGTAGGATGGAGAGCCAAGAGTTCCCAAAGGGGCACCCAGGGGGAAGCGCTCGTACTGCCTCTATCAGCAGCAGGATGCCTCCATCAGTACACATTTCATGAGTCAGGAAGAGATTAGAGATTAGCATTAAAGTTTTCCCATCTTTAAAGTAGGAGGAGGAGGAGTCTGGCCACCAGCTCCAAGTGACCGCAGCATCCTCCCTTCCGACTTTTGTTACCCTTAATCCTACTGAGTTATCAGTAAACATGGAATGAAGCATTTCAGTGTATCCCTTACAGGAGCAGCAAATGCCTCCCCCGTGCCCAGCAGCCTCACACTCTGATCCAACCCCTGCACCAGCACAGAAGGGTTGCACCCAGTGCTCCAGGCAGGCAGCCCTGTGCTGCACGCTGTGCCTACCTCACAGCCCGCTATCTCACCAAGTGTTTCCAAACTGGAACTGACACATTCACTGGGCAGATTAGCTTCCACGTGAGCCATGTGCCACTTTAGAACAACAACAACAACAACAAAAAATGCACACACACAATAAAACTTTACTTCATGCACTTCCCAATCATTGTTATTCATCTACTTATTGCTTCTCATCCATCTCTGTTTTTAATGACTCAGCTGGTAAGTTCTTGCTTGCTTTGAACCAGTCCCAATACTATTATGTCAAAGCTATAGATGTCCTCATTTTGCTGCAAGACTTGTTCTCGTTATTGTTATTATTTTTGAAGACATACAATTGATTCCAGACTGCCAACAGTACCAAATCAACACTATAGCAGTAGCAAGGCAATGAAAGCATGTATCTTATAATGAAATTTGTAAAGATTGCCCTCTCCCCAATATTTACCATTAAATCAATAGCAAAATGGCAAAACTTAGAAGCTTTTCATCAGGTGATCACTTAACAAGTCACAGGACCCATAAAAACAAGCTTTGTCTCTGCTGAGGCCTTTGATTAATGTCACTAATTAACTCCTAACTGGCATGTGAAATAATCCTATTTGCTGAAGCAAATCTTTCCTTTCACTCTATGATTTTTGAATTTCATGAGGTATTATTGTGGCAAATGTCATCTACTCATCATTTCTGCTTTCCACAGCCGAGCACAGGGCAGATTTAATAATTTCTTCAATCCTATGGCAGCACACTTGCTAAGAGAAAACAAGTGATCAGAAAATGTGTTGCGAACCACGAGGGCAACCGCCCTCCTCCCTGATCTACAGGAGAGCCTGCCCTGGCTGCATGGCCAACCTGCCTTTGGGAAAGCCCACATTCACACACGAGGCTCTGCTATCACTCCACACAGGGATAAAAATTCATCGAGGTTTGGACCCTTAATTTCTTTCAGTTACAAACAGTGAATTTGTGTTGCACTTGGCTTGGAGGATTATCGGTATTATTCTGCTGCAGCTGATGCACACCATATGGATCAAGCGTAATCCACTCACTGGTTTACCAGGGGAAAGCCTCGCAGAAGTGAGACAAATCCATACCGTGGTCCTGAGAACACGTCTGTCCTCGAGGGCTGCTTCAGCTGAGAGGGAGATAAAAGAAGGCACGCGGTGACCGGGCTGTTCTCTGGATGTGCAACACGGCAAATTGCTGTCCTGGCAGCTGGGGAACTTTACTCAGGGGATGTGAGGACCTCCTGTTACAGCACAGTTACAAAGCCTCCCTTCGGCTCAGCAATACGGGGGAGGCTGCTGTTGCCAGGAGCAGCCTTTCATCAGCAATTCCAATAGGAACAGCACCATTCTGCACATACATGTTTCAGGAATGAGAAACACACCCAAAGAGCTCACGGATACCTAATGCTGTGCTCCCCACCAGTGGCAGCGCTGCAGGTGCACCAGAGGTGTGTTGTCAAGCGATCAGTCCCACCAGGGTCTGAAACACAGAAACCAGCAGCAGAAGCTGGCTTTAAATTATCACCGGAACAAGGACACAATTATAATTAAATAACGTCCAGCTAGCAAAGCTTAGCACTCACAAAACCCTTTGTATGCTTTCCAAGCACTCTTCCATTCGCTGGCAAATTAATGCAATAATATGCAAGAAATCAGGAAGGTGGCTTGGATAATTTTCAATTAGCTGCTTGAAAATGCTTTGAAGATAAATCTAGCCAGATTTTCTGAGCTTACTTATTTGTTCCAGCTTATCTGTGCAAACGCAATTGGCTGCAGCTGCCTCAGCCCATCTTCAAAAACTTGCCGTGCCAATACACAGAGCAGATTTAACCAGGCAACAATATTCTGCTGCAGCAAAGATTAGCCAGACAAAAGGTTCCTTTATGCCATAATGCCTAACTCCCTCTCTCTAATGTCACTCTTGCTTTAATGTCTTTTTCCTTCCCCTAAGTTTGATCAATGATGAGAAAGTTTCCATGCCAGCACTGCGGATGCAGCCCCAGTATTTTCCCATGATCTAGATCAACACACATTATTCTCCAGCATTTGGATTCTTAAGGACATTTAAGGAAGCTCGATATCCAGGACAGTGTTTTTGCATAAACCATGAGTCAGCTTTCCTCCATGATTATCACTTAGTTCCTATACATATCCCTTCTTGCTTCCAAGAAATGATGATTCAGGCAAATCTTGGATGAGGTGACCAAACTGAATGGGCCAAATTATGAAAATGAAGCAACCATTCTTTGCTGTGTCTAAAGCAATTATATTAAAAAAGCAACATCCTATGCTATGCAATACGAGGATGCTGAGTGTAGGATAAATATAATATCATGATGTTGACACTAACACCACTTACAGGAACATTTTTTTTTAAAACTTCCTGGTTAGATGAGTGCAAAGGTAGGAATGAAAAGAGGAAATGATACCATGAAACTCTGGGGAAGCCCTGCCACAAACAGGTGGATTTGGCATCAGCAAGATGTGGTGTAGGTGGTGTATTAACATTATATATCAGTAGCGCAGCCTCTTCATAAATAGAGGGTAACAGTCATTGCTGGAGCAGCAAAGCCTCTGCATGGTTTTCCACATGCTTGTCTGTTGCATCGCTGCTGGAACAGGCTTTTCATTGAGATATCACCATCTGGCTTTTTTTCCCCTGAACAATCAATTCATGCACTACATCAAGTTGCTCTCCCCTTGCAGAGTATCAGGAACTGGGAATTTGGCTTTACTGTAACGCAGCAAGAGCAGAAATGCTGTTGTTCTTGCAGCTATAACTACCCATACCCTAGCTCAGACCGCTGCCCCTCTTACTACTGTCTCCCATGCAAAAAAGCCCACCCAAAGCAATCAGGAGACACATGTACATTTCTACATTTTTCTTTACTGCTGCAGCATGGGAAGAAAATGACATGAAATCCCAGGCATTATGAATTCCTGCACAGAGGAAGAAGATCTGCCATGGGACAAAGCCTCTACACCACTTTTACATGCTGTAGGCTGTGGGGTAGGATGTCAATATCCAGATTAACTCATGTTTTGTTTCTTCTTGAGAAGAGACTGCTTTCCAGCAGCTCTTTTCTACAGCAGGTGGGCTTTCCACGGCCAACCATGCATTGTGAGCCATTTGCTCTACCAGTAGAGCACAGGCTGCAGGACATCTGCAGCTCACAGCCTTCTAAGACACATTCTCCAGCTCTGTGCCTTGTTGGTGGATTAGATTCCTCCCCAGTTCCTGTCCTAACCCAGATAATACAGGGGTAACGAGAGCACATTAGAAGAGATGAACGCATCACAGGAAAAAAAACCACAACACACACACAAAAAAAACCAACCCACAAATCAACCCACAAGGTGCATCCCCCAACATTCACCATCCTCAGAGAGCACATGAGTCCCTAAGACAGGCTGAGAGAAGGGTAGAGAGACAGCCAATACAGGAAGGATTCAGCTGAAGGAAGAGTATTACCCACACAAGCTCGCTCTTTTTTCCAGATCAGCAAGTAATAGCTTCTCCAAACATCCTCCAGAGCACAAGCTCACTGGTGCACACCGCTTAGCCTGGATCTTGTTTAACATTCAGTGATGCTCTCTAATCCTCCGAGGTATTAGTCTTGAGATTCCTGCCAAGCACAGGAACAGCACAGCACTCCCAGACAGCACTTAAATGAACTTGCTGCTTGAAATGGGCCATTTGGCACTCTACCATAGAACTCCAGCTGTTCCTTTTTTTGGTTAACCTCAGATGAGCACCTAGGAAGGCACTACAGCATGCAAAACACACAGTTAAATAACCCTGATTTCTCTGACTCAGATGACTCCCTGCAATGTCATTCTGCATTAAGAATGGGATTTCTCTCTTAATCACTTGTTTAAAAGTTAAATATCTAACTGGAGTTGGACATTCCTATCGTCTCTACTGCTCACTGTGAAAAGATCATCAGGTCCAGCTTGCTTATGGCTCTCTAGCCATGTCTCCACCATCACTGCTTTTTGTGTTTCTAAATCACCCATTAGTACAGATATGATCTGGAGCAGGAATGGGCATATAATCATATTTCTGTTGGATTAGCCAAGCATATTATTTTGAATATACTCTGGTCTCCTGTTAGCTACAATAACAGAAACTGTATTTGATCTAGCACAAAGCCAGATGGTGCAAAATGACCCCTTGGGCACAAAGCTGATGTGACACAAGGGTGTTCGGACCAGACCAGTGCTCAGGTCATGTAGCTGTGGGACTTCTGACTCAGTGTGTGCTTCCTTGCAGTCTCATGGCACCAAGTACTCACTATCTGCCCTCCTATGATGAGCTAAACAAAACAGTCGTATTTCATCCTCTTAAAATAAACACCACGTCAGACTGGGGTTCGTTTGCATCTGATCACGCAACACATCATGGTTTGGAGATTTCTTTAAGAAAAACATATCCTTATTATGCAATCAAGAGGAAATGATGATCCCCGTCAAAGGAATCCTCCTTCTCTGACTCAAAATGCCAAACTGGTACCATAACCACAAACTACAGCAGTGACGAAATTTAGGCAGGAACACAGACCCAAAGAGAATGGATCAGAGATTGAGGGCAGCACATGAGCAGTGTGCAGGACTGCTGATCATGCAAATGGGGACAGGCAGAAGCGACGTGGTGAATATTATGGCCTGAGAACTGCAGGAGGTTTTGAGAAGCCAGCCTGAAGTCATTGCTTCCTTAGAAAGAAACCTCCAAAATGCTGAGTCCTCACCAATGTCTTTGCTGCAATCCCCTATCATGGCTGCAGCCATGACTTAATGCAGAAGGCATAGAATGTCTCAGGGATGGCCACAAAGCACAGCAGGGTGCACACAGGCAGTTGTGTTATGGCCTGATGCTTCCACGTGGCTGAGCACAAGGAGTAAAAATCACTGCTGACCAGAAAACATGAAATTACTTTGGGAGATGCTGGCGGAAAAATGCTTGAAGCCATCAGCACAGATCAGCACCAGCACTGATGACGTGGTGAGGTGGGCCCATAGGACAGTGAGTGCACAGGTGTGTGTGTGTGATCTGCCAGCACAAACGCTGCTGGCTTTGCAAAGCTCTTACAGGATGGCACCCCTCTCCTCTCACAAGGCTCAATCAGGCCAGCAATTCATTCCCACTGCCAGGGAACAAATTGCTGCCAAATGGTATTTCTTCCTGAGATAAAGGAATAAACAGGCATATAATGTTCCCATTGTCAACCCAAAACATCTGCTGGAATTCAGAGGGGTTTGCTGTCCCTGCGTTTCTGTGGGCACGGCTTCTGCTTTGTACCCTCTGTGCTCTCATGGATGAGAAGCGCAGCCTCAGAGGGCAGCTGTGAGGGGACAGATATACTCAGAAATCTGAAAACTGCCTTCAAGAGATTCCTGCTCCCATGCAGCAGCACGGCGTGGTTCTTGTTTCTGACTTGGGAACTTTTTGGTTTGCCTTGCTGAGGACCTGCCTGCCCCTCACAGCCCCTGCAGTCCTGTGTGGCATGAACACAGCCTGGTTATTTACTCTGCACTCATTTTAAATTCATTTTCTTCAGCATCTTAAAGTAGTCCCTTCAAGGTTTTCTGCCAAATAAAAGGAACACACGCTAAGGGGCTCATGAGCTCCGTGGGGCAACGCTGTAAAGAAGCCCCACATCTGGTCAGAATCCTCCTCAGCACTGACTCCACTCCAAAATACAAAGCGTAAAACTGCTTTGAAAGCACTGACAGGCAATCCCTTTTTGGGGGAATTCTTATGCTAACGCGAAGCCCTGTGGCATCTGCCTTGGCCTCCATTATACCAAAGCATAGCAGAAGCAGGTCAGTCCCACAAGGAGCCAGCCTTCTGTTTCCTGTGCAGCTTGTGAGGTGAGAGAAAGCTTGAGTTAAAAGTTCAAATCTATTTTATTTGGACGATGGTAGGTCAAAAATATTGATGTAGTTTCATAGAAGAGGATGCAAGGGAACAGAAAACTGAGCAGCGCCCGTGCCCTTCAGATGCTGTGGGGAACTGTTTATTTCTGTACGGTGGGTTAGGATCACTTAGCAGAACTCTGTCACCTAGATGTATTCTTTTTCTATCTCTTAGTGCCATTTAGAAAATTAACCCCTATCTCAGAGTATCTGAAGCACTCGAGTTCACAAATGCGTATCTACAAAAAAGCCAAAAAGTACTTTTTCTTGGATTATTTTCAGCCAGAGCACTGCAAAGTCAAACTATCTTTTGGGAAATAAAAGTGTTTGGCCTTGCTTTCTCCACATGAAAAAGACTCCTAAACTCCTTCAAACCACCAAGCAGTGGTTAAAAAAACTTGTCAGCATTTCGTTTTCATGCTTGGAAGACCCAGCCCAAGATCTGAGAATTCAAGTGGCTGAAGACTGCTGACATCACACAGCAATATGTTATTTATATATATATATAAAGAAGAGGAATCAAATTTAGTTTTAGTGTAACTACACATAGAATCATAGAATCATGTGAGTCAGAAGGGACCTTTAAAGGTTGTTTTGTCCAGCTCCCCAGCACCACCACAGTGGGAGATCAGCCTAACATCTTTGTTGCTGAACACTCAACAGGGATAACAAGAATAAAGCAGAGATTTCCCACCACTGACATACTCCCATTGCTGGTAAACCTGGAATGACATTATTTTTGGTACCAGCAATATGGTAGTTGCCCTGATTTATCAGTACTTCTGCCTGAAGAGAGACTTAAAGTTAGAATAACATCGTTCTGCCAATATTAAATACTACACTTACTCATCTTGTCGGTACAAACAAAAAGTCTGATGTAACATCCACTGCTTAGTGGCCCTCTCTGAGCACTCATCTACAATCAGTCATCCCGACTTCTGGGGTGGGATGGGCAGTTCTGCCTGGGTTTCATCAAACAGATGAGTGCTCCCTCAGAGCACTTTCCATGGAAGTGTTTGCAGAATCTCTTTCCTCTTGGATCGCCCAGTTTAGCATCACTGGGATGTTGTTCGGGGCCAAGACGGCACAGAACTAATTATGTCATGGGGAGGTCTAGCACTGAATCCATTCTGAAAAGGAAAAGGACAGTAGCAGCTCCAATAGCAGCTCCTAGGGCAGCTGGGGGAGCTGCTAACATGCTGTGCTTGTGTGTCAAGCATGGGGCAGGAAGAGCTGCTGTTGTCCCAGTGCTGTTGTGCTCATCAGCACAGATCAGCCCAGAAGTGGGCCCAGATAACACAGTTTTTGAATCCTGGGTAAGCAGGACTCATTTCATATCAGGCACTGAAATAAAGACTGGAATATCAATGCACTTCAGAGCATTATCCACCCTGCACCCTGCTGTAACACCAGCGTCCTGTTATCAAGAACAGAACCCAAAGGGGGAAGGGAACCTTCCCCTTGAAACCGTGCCCAGCATCTCACTATCCTGAAACGCCAGCAGCAAGCTATCAGCTCTGCTAAGTGCTGCCATGCACCTTACGAAGCATTTCCACTGCTCATCATTGCATTAATGGGACTGTGCAAGACTTAAATGTCCCAGGGTCTGAGTAATCAATGCATGAGCAGCAGCTCAGAGAACAGAACGAAGAAACCCACAAACCCAAATGGCAAAACAGAGTATTTGGCACCTTCACCCATGGGTTGTGACCAAACCCTCAGGGAAAGGCAGGTAGCAGGGCTTGGTGCATTGTGAAGTAAAGGGGAGCAGAACAAGGGCTCAGCAGGGAAAGAACAGAATGATCGGCACAAGGCAGAGCCATGAGTCATTTTAGGCTGCTGCAGGGTGTAAAGATCCAAACCAGGAGCAGCATCCAGCATGCTTCAGGCACATGAAAGAGACTAAGGCAGCCTCGATGGGTTGAAACTGGAAATCATGAGGGGGAGAGCGGCTGGATGCTGATATTCCTAAAACAGGGGTTATTTCTTTTGGTAATGGCTGATCCTATCTTGTCTCTTGTCTGTGAATCTCTAATTCCTGTATAGATTTCTAGTAAGCACTTGCTCAGGTAGCTCCTAAGTTCCCAGAGCCAGGAATAACTACAACGTGCATCGATTGCTGTTGGAATTCCAGTGTTTTGCCATCCCAGGGCAGAATCTCCACGGGGGTAACTGAGGGCAGGATCCACGTAGCACTGTCCTGCACACTCCTGGCACACCTGGGCACACTCACACCGCTCAGTGCCAAACACAGGGCAGGAGTTAGCGGGCAGCCCCAAGGCACAGGGCTGTGAGCAGCGCTTCACATCATTTGCGCTAGCCTGCAGGCTGGATCTCTTTGCATAAAAATAGCTTCGCTTTTTTTTTTTTCTTTCTTTTTTCTTTTCGTTATTTGACTAACTCCTTCTCCCCGCCCACCCTGTTTCATCCTACTTATCACGTTTACAACAGCTCAAGGCATATGTCTCTAAAGATCCCCTTTGTTTTAGTTCTCCATCAGATGCGATCTCAATGTGTGCTTTTACAACCAAGCGACTCCATATAGGAGCCCAGAAAAGGGGGAGGGTTTGAGGGGGGGGTGGAGAAATGGAAGTGGCAGACTGGGATAACTTCACGTTTGTAGCGTTTTGCTCGGTAAAATCAGACTATAGAATGGTTATAAAAAGACACATGCAACAAACTCATGTGATAAATGTCATCCAGAAGAGTCTTCTGAGGACTTAAAGCTGAAAAGCACGTTTTTATTACAACACTCCAGATTCATATCAACTGAGCAAATAGGTTACCAAAAGTAATACAGGTCAAACAATGAGAGCACTGCGATTTTAGCCCAGCGTGCTGCCTGTGCCTTCCTTCTCTAACTTAGTTACTATTCCCTTGAAATAAGGATGCTAGTATTGCTCACATCCCTTTCACTTGCTGTAAGCATCGCTGTGCCATGCCTCCACACCAGCTCTTCCTACTTTCCACTCCTTCTCTGCACCTTTCTAATTTCCCGTAGAAATATGGTAACGGGAGGGGTGGGGGAAGGGGAGAAAAAGAAGAAATGATTCAGTCCTGACGAATTTCAGTTACACCGTGGTAAAAAGTATCGTTCTGAAAGCATCGCGCTGAAAGCCCAAATGGAAAGTCTCGATTCGCGTGCGGCTATTTTTTTTTTTTTTCCCTTGAAGCGAGACACGCGTTTCCGCACACGATGACCACAGAACACTCGCATGGCACCATCCGTTCCTCCCCGGACCCCGGTGAAGAATCCCATCCCCGCTCCTCCATCCCCATCCCCGCTCCTCCACCCCCATCCCAGCTCCCCCATCCCCATGTCCGCTCCCCATCCCCATCGCGGGGCTTTTCTACGGCTCCTCCCGCGCCCATCCCTGTCGCCTCGGGGCTCCCCGAGCGGTGCAGAGCTGTGGGGAAGGGGATCTCATCGGTGGTCCCGCCGCTCCCAGAGCCCACACTGTCCCCGGTTCGGCTGTGCAACCAGAACCCTCCCGGTATCACGGAGCAGCCAGCAGCTCGCGGTACCCACCCTGTGCTCCCCCATCCTTCCTACAGTCCTCCATCCTTTCTACAGCCCTCCATCACTCCCATGTCCCTGCGATCCCGGTCCCGGTCCCCCCGGCCGGTACCTGCCGCCACTGCCGCCGCTGCCCTCTTGTCGCCGCCCCGCGCTCCGCTGCCCGCATCGAGGGCGCGGGCATTGAGTCCTGATGGACGTGAGCTTCCTGCAATCGGAGGCGGAGCGCGGAGACTGTGCGGCCAATGGCGGGAGGGGACGCGGAGGGTAAAGTGAAAGTGGGAGAGAGGGTCGGGGGGAGAGGAGAGAGATGGTTGGGGGCAGTGGGGGGAGAGGGAGAAGGAGAGGGAAAAGGGGAAAGGAGGAAGGGTGGGAAGGAAAGAGAGAGCAAAAGAGAGTGTCGGCGAAAGGATGGAAAAGGAAGGAAAAGGATGGAAGAGAGACCCTGGCTAGGGAGAGGGCAGGTGTGAGAGAGAGCAGGTGCTTCATAGGAAAAATGAACTATTGTCCTCTTGCTGGAGGGCACTGCAGCCTTCCTGCCTCCAGGGTGTGCTGGGGGAGCTGTGAGGAATGGCCAGGGGAGACCTCAGGGGAAGCTGTGCTGCCAGGGGATGCAGCTGTGATAGCAGAGCAGGACCTAACCCTGTCTTCTGGCTGCTCCAACAAACCTACCTCACATAAAAGGAGGAAAAAATGGAATGGGAACTGATGCATAAGTATTATTTTGGGACACAAACACAGCTATCGCAGCGTTATCTTTATTGGTGCAGTATAGTGCCTAATGTTGTTACTGGGGCAGGTGTGGTAGGGTTAATGATTGCAGGGGAAGCTCTGCTCCAGTGCCTAATCTGCTGGGAGAGCCAAAGCAGTGCTGAGACACTGGGCAAACCCCTTTTCCTGGGCCTGTGCCTACTCTGCTGTGACAGAGCTCAATGTTACAGGCATAGGGCAGATCCACACAGGAGCTCCCCATGCACTCCAGGTCACAAATCCTCAGGGCAGGAAGGATCTCAGCAATCACAACAGATACACATGGGGGGCAGCTCCTGTGCAGCTTTCACAGCCATCTCTGTGTTCCTTATCAGGGTCATTCCATATCACCTGGGAATTTGGCCTGTTTCTTCATGTTAAAGATAAATAATTCAGGCACTGTGTGTTTAGCTCTCCAAAGCACAATCAGTTCTCCATCATCCAGAGTGCATAGGATGAGCTGGGTAATGGAAATCCTCATTTGGTGCTGCACAGCAAGGAGAGCAAGGGAAAGGCAAGGCCAGAAGGTAAGGGCTGCCTCCCATCACCCTCTGAGGCAGCAGCTCTGCATGGTGCTGGAAGCTGCTGCCTTTACACCTTTCTTTCACTGTGCTCAGTGAATTGCAGGTGCTGGCGCTTCTGGCAGGTTTTGCTTCCACTAAATGGGCTAAATTGGGAGCTGCTGAATAAGCTTTTAATGCAACATTAAAAGTAGGAGAACTGCTGCTTGTGATGTGCTGTGGTCAGGAAAAACAGGAAGTGTTTGCTCCGTAGCCACACTCTGATGGTTTATTAAACATGAATAGTTTCATAAGCTGTGCACTGAAATTAGAGCAGTGCTTTGGCTGGTGCTGTACATCACTGACGAACCTGGCCCTGCTGCAAACCGTTAATATTTTAATTAAACAGGATAGAAAGGGCAGCAGATGTGCGAAGGTGAAATGGTGCGTCAAAAGCACCAGAGCTGGAGAACCTCCCCCCCGTCCCCAGCTTCCTGCTCTGCTCCATCACCAAGCTGTGCTCGGCTGGTGTTGTGTCCCTGTTCTTCCGCCTCTTCAAAGGTGCAGAAGAAATACTTGGCTCAATTCCAGGCTGTGTTTTTTCATACAGCAGCTCCCTACGTTTTACCTTTCAGGTGATTGAGGTGTAAATCTATGGATTTGCATGAGCTCAAAGTGGCTTTGATGATGTGTCTGAAGAACAAGGTCTGGCAAGGAAGGGCAGTGGTAACCTCGAAGAAATGTGTCCTACAGAAATCTTTGGGAGATGCCTGGCAGTGGCATATAGCAAGCCAATCTGCCAGCCCTGCTGAATCCTCTCACCTCCAGGTGGTAATTGCATTTGTGTTATCACTGACCAACACCGTCATCATTGTATCCTTACTACTATATGGCTTGCTATTCCTTGAGTTTGGGAAGCTCTGATCATTTTAGTTCGTTGAAAACCCTGACTTTATGGGTCAAGCTAACACTTGCAGATATCAGTGCAATGACTGTGTGAGCTGCCTGCTCACTTAGCATTTCACACCAGGATGGATTTATGCTACCTCGTACCTCTGTGGGAGGTGTTCAGACACATACTCCTGGGCTGCTCTCCCTGATCAATCTACTTAAATCATTAAAACTCTGGGCTCAATGAATGCAGATGCAGAGCTGTAGGAGGGCACTCTGAGCTGGAATTGCTCCATTGACCGAAACTGTTGGGAGATGTTTCTTCAGGTTCGGACGTTTGAATGAGGTGGGACTTGGGATGATCACGACAATCTTTGGCCTAAATCTGTGCAGACATAAAGCTTACTAATGCCAATCAAATGAAAACATCCTCATATTTTAAAGACCCACAGAACTGACTGGGGAAGATGGGGAATTTCAGAACGTTCATCAGGCAAAGTCTGGTTCGGGGAACAGGTTCATTTTTAATAAAGTTAAGTGTGCATGCACTTACAAGATTGAGTTAACACAGCCATGAACAGTTTATTTAAAGATGTACTGCCTAACACAGATTTCTGGTGCCTTAATGATCTCTTCCTAATATTGCTGTTATAAATACTTCCATGATTCACATCTCCTGTTGCAGAACAGGCAGCGAATCTCCAGGAAGGAAGTACAGAACTGGATTTTTTATTTTTTTTTTTTTTCTGCAAGATATTCCTTGGAGTTCTATTATAACTCCAATTTGTGCCAGAAAGTCATTCACAGGAAATGTATAAAAAATAGCCAATAAGAATGGCTTTATTTTTCAAGGGCTGGCAGTGGAAAATGCACCTCTGAAAACCTCCCCTGGGATGTTTCCTGGTCTTTGTGTTGCTGTACTTCTGTGAGACACTGCTGGTGTCACACCAGAGAGCAGCAGCTTCCATCAGTCTCCTCCCGTAGGGCTTTGCCTGCTGTGTTTATCCTTGTGAGTGTAAGGGATCCTCTAAATGAAAGGATCAGGTAGGAGGCTGGAAGCAACCTCTTCCCAGCTCCTCATTAATAGCAGCAACCGTTGCCAGAGGACATTGTGGAGCCCGAAAGCATAACCGTGTTCAGAGAGGGATTAGACAAATTCCTGAATGGCATTTGCCTGGGCGGCTGTTAAACCTGATAATCTCAATGCAAACCTCCTGTTGGGGATGGCACTGAGCCACGGTTTGCCAGGGACAGGAGAGCACTGAGGATGGAGTGAGTGCTGTGCTGCGTGTTGTGTCCTTGCTGTGTTGTGCCACAGCCTCTGCTGGCCTCGCCAGTCCTGCAGTTCTGGTTGCAGCTCTGCACTGCCAGGAAATGGCAACAGGAGCCCCGCTGCTGAGCACACACAAAGTGTGATGTGTTAACAGCAAAAGAGGGAAAGCTGTGACTTTTCCTTCAGCTGTTCCTTGAAATATTTCTGGAGGAGCTGAGCTCCCTCTTGCCAGGTCGCTTCCATCAGGTGATGTGCAGAATGCTGCCTTGTCCACCTAGAATGGAAAGAAAGAGAAGTGATTTCTTACACTCCTATTGAGTTTTATTTAAATGATATTCATTACTGAAGAAAGAATCATGGGAAAATCCAACCTGCATCACTAAAAGAGAAATATCCCTCAATCTCACTGCACAAGCCATCCCATCGAGTACCTGACAATTAACCACACTGATTGAGCACCGAGCTCACTTCAGAAGGAGTTGTGGCTCTGAGATGACAAGGACAGTGTTGTTCCAACTGCAGCCCAGAGCAGCAGTGACCCCATGCATGCATGTTCTGGTCAGGGAGGAGATGGTACGGAGAAAGGAAGGAGAAAACAAGGAGAAGGAAAGGAAAAGGGGAGGAGAAAGGAACGAGAAAGGAAAGATGCCCTGTTGGAGCCATCAGCAGCTCACAGCTCTCCCTTCTTGGTGCCATATGTGCAGCTCTGTACACCTATGTACAAAAATGCAAATATTTATTAAGAGCAAGAATTGCAATCCAGGTAACCACATGGGTTAAACTGAGTTCCAAGCTTTGTAAGCATAACTAACCCGCTATATTTTTATTTAGGGGGGATATAAATCCTGGTTTCTGGAGGTGTGCTGAGGCTCACTGCACCTTACCTGCTCCAGATGCTGGATCTGGAGCCCTAGTCCAAATGAGGGTCCCACTGCAGCAGCATGGATCTGCAGGAATGTCCAGCAAGGCAAGTGTCCACCTGGTCCTGTTTTTCCATGGCTCCATTCTCCAGGGGAAACAGTTATGGAGAATAATTAAATGTAAACATATAAAATGGTAGCCAATATTTCATGGTTGCATGACAGCTCAGAATTCATTGCTGTGTGCAATGCAAGCAGGAACATAGGAAAGTCAACTGCACTGCAGTCTTTGCTTCCTACCCACCTGCTGGACTTTTGGCACTGTGTCTGATGGAGATATTTGCTCTTCATGTGGTAACGACATGAATGCCACCATGCCAAAGAAGAGTTCATTGAGCCCCCACAGGTTAGGAGCGGGGCTGCAACGTCTTGCATCCCATCCCAGCCTTTGTGAGGTTTGGGCCCTGGTTAGAAGTGGTGTGCCATGGTCAACACAGTGTGTACAGCCTGGAAAGATCTTCTCATCAGAGCAACGCCCTTCCTCTTTGTTCATTTATTTTTAAAATGAGATTGCCCCACTGAACCACCCATTGACCCTGCTTCTCTCCAGATGGGAGACCAGAGAGAGGTTATTGTCAGTCACTGTTTCACATTTAAAAAAAAAAAATCTGATGAAAAAACATTCTACCTCAGGCATGAACTTTTAATGACTTCATTTCATAATCTTTTCAAAGAAAGATTCCTGTTGAACTAACCGAGACTTTCAGCTCTTTTTGTTGCAGGCTTAAAGAGTTGGCACTGAATGCTGCTCAATGCTATTTGCTCTGCTCAATTCCCCCTGCAGGTTTTGCTAAACATTACAGTGTGACACAGTGCAGACTCTTATTGACAGTGATATCATCTGCATATAAGATCCAGGAGTCATCAGCCTCACATGTATGTGAAGAATATATTCCAGCGTGATATGCAGCATGCTTGGTTGGCTGCACTGGAAAGATTTCCAGATAGCTATTGATTTTCCCATCCTGTAATTAGTTCAGAGATTACCAGCATACAAAATATTGCTCTAGAAATTGATTTCTGTAGTTGTTCATTGCACCAAAACTACAGTATCGCTGCGAAACACGTCACCGTGTTTTCTGCAAAGACTTTGAACTTGGGAGAAATACTGCTACCGTAAACACCAAGGAGAAATCACATGGCTGATGATTTTGCCATCTCAGATTAAGCTAAATCCTGCCAGCTGTCTGATTTTAAAAGTTCATCCTTATAGGTTTTGCAGGATCAAGGTCCAAAGGAGAGACTGGCTCTTATCTTCTTTCTAACTGAGAGCACCCGTGAGGCTAAGAGGTCAAGATCCAAGCAAGCATCAGCTGGTGCTACAGTTCTGCCATGCAGGGACCCTGTTGTGCAGGCAGAGGTGCTCACCATGGAGCATTTGTCATTAATCTGTGCCCTGTGCTCCCTGTCACCCTTTGCCCAGTGCCCCTGTGGAGAGATCCCAGATCCATGAAGCATCCTACATCCTCCATGCATCCCAGCATAGGCAGCACTTGGCTGGGAGCTGTGTGTACCCCTGGGGAATGGAAACTCTTCTGACCCCCCAGTCCACAGAACTATCCTTAGTCACCATCACGATGCAGATGCTGCAATGCTAACAGCCAGCTACCAAAGCTCTCAGACTGCAATCTGCAGCAACATGTTTCCTGGCACTTTGCTCATCTGCTTCCCCACCCCGGCCTCAGTGCTGGTGCTTTGCAAGTTTGGAATTTGCACCCTTTCTGCTGCTGCTGGAGTTATGAGTGCAGTAAATGCCAAGCATGCCAGTGCCTTGTCCTGGACTATACCCTACTTATCACAGGTAGCTGAGCACTCCATAGAATGCCCCATCAACCATAGCTCCGAACATGCCCCAAAACTTTTTCTCTCCCCTCTCAACCCTACAACCCTCAACCCTCCTGAGCCCCATGCATCAGGAAGGCAGGCACGATACACCCAGGAGCGTCTCTAATTTGGCAGCAGAAGCCATCCTTGCATGTGCCATTTCCTCTTTATAATTAAAGAGGAACTTAATCAGCTCAACATCTCATTCTTCATTCCTGAAGAACGAGATGCTCATTTGCATTTGGAATGTTGGCAAAGGGCAGCAAACTCCACCATCTCCTGTAGTCAGCAAAGAAAGATGTGGGTCCCAGCAGTGTGCTTGTCCCATAGGTCCCTTGCACCTACCACAAGGGTGCACCCCACCACCAGGCTCTTCACAGCTTATCTCCTCAGCTAGCTCCTTTCCTAGTTTCAATTCCCTTCCAAGGTGGTAAAGGGAGACAATAGGAAGGGGATGGCAATGCTGGAGCATAGAAAAGCAGAACAGAGTCACAGCAGTGGCCCTGTGTGCATGGGCTTTCATTTTCCCATTTGCTCACCCAAAACTTTGTGAATGAGGGGCATGGGAAGAAGCAGACTGCTGCCCAAGGGCAGAAGCAAACACACAAATCCCCATCCCTTCAAGACATCCCATGGTACATCCGTCCCCATCTCTGTGTTCCTGCACTGCCCCTACATGACAGCCAGAAGCTGCCCCACTGGGCATGCCCTGACTCTGCCAGAGCTGGATTTTCTATCACTATGCTGCTTCTAAGCAAATTTTTTTTTGCAATTACAGCAAATGTAAGAGGTCTGCTCCCTTCTTGGGAAAGCTGGTCATTCTCAGCATGGTGCCTGGGTGGGTCATGACTCCGTGCTGAGCAATGCAGTGGTGTTACATGCATGGGATGGGATGACTTGCTTATGGAAAACAGAAGAAATTACACCCAGAAGACGTTACAACCCAACTTCCTCTTCCAAAGAGGCTGTTATCTCTCTCTGGCTGGGTAATGGCAGCTGGGAAACCCCTGCAAAGGCAACGAGGACACAGTTATGGAGGGGTGTCAGGATTATTTCATTCAAGGGCACAAATGTCCCCAGCATTAAACAAACCAGTTGAGTCACTTCTTTACAAAGATTGCAAATTAAAGAGGTTGGGCAGACAGAAAAGCCCCCAAAGTTGCAGTATTTTCCTATTCTGTCAGAGTCAGAAAAATTGGCAGTATAAATGTTCTTCCAGAATCTGTGAAATCCCAAAAGGAAGAAGTCATGCTCAGTCTTAAAAGCCCCAAACCACTTAATAACAAAAAAATAGGCAAATTGGGCAATTATTGGTTTGGTTGAGAAAGTGTTTCTACTACTTTAGAATTCCCAAACACACTCAGTTCCGGTAGAAGCTCAGGCAATGCCTCAGGAGATGGGAAATGCTGCAGTGAAAGTAAATTTAGCAAAGCATGAATGCCACAGGGCATCCTCTGCGTGCAGCTGCCGGTGTCAGATGGGGCCACAAATTCCCCTCCTGCAAGTGCAGCTGTTGCATCAGCACATTTTTAATCTTTGCAGAAAGAAACGTTACTGCCGTGAGCATTATGATGCAACAATCCTGGAAGAGAAAGGCATTGGAGAAAAGGAGGAGAAAACGGGGTGTGATTCTTTTGCTCCCAAAGTAATGTTGGGGGGAGGGGGGTCAACTGATTCCCTGGGATGTGGATAGCCAAGAAGTGTTTCACCCCAAGAATACACCTTCAGTTGCACAGGGGAGTTCAGTTGGATGTTAGGAAAAATATCTTCTCTGAAAGAGCTGTGCTGCAGTGGCACAGCTGGCACACCAACCAGGGAGTGGTGGAGTCATCATCCCTGGAGGTGTTCAAGCACTGTGGAGATGTGGCACTGAGAGATGTGGGCAGTGGGCACAGTGGGGTGGGCTGGGGCTGGACTTGGGGATCCTGATGCTCTATTCCAACCAAAATGACCCTATAATTCTGTGATCTAACCTTTGCGTACCTGATTCCTCCTTGGATGAGGGCAGAGGAGTTGACACTGAGGGAATCCCCCAGCAAGCACTGGTCCTCCACAGCCATGCACTTTTGGGGTTAGCCTGTAACTCGGCTCAACATGCATTTTTAGGGTTATCCACACCGTTTCCAAGGGCAGAGAACGTGCAGGATGTGCCCTCACACCCAAGAGCTGACTTGAGTGCATTCCTACATTCTTCGTCTCCCTCCTTGTATTCCTGTCAGGATAAAGACGGGCAGATTGTTAGACCGGTCTCACTCTCCCATCTAGTGGAGAAACAAGGAAAGGTCGTCCTATTAAAATAAATAAATAAAAATGCAGGTTTCAGTTGCTTTTTGCAGGAAGGGGTGTGGGGAAGGGGAGGGGGGGATGGTGGTGCGTGGTACTGTTCTCACAGTGGGTTCTGTGAATCTGTAGGATTGCCACAGACCTGATGCAGAGGAAAAGGCGTCAAAATGTAAAGAGATCTCTGAATCATTCCTTGGATCTGGCAGGGTGTGGGGGTTCCCTACTCCGGGATAAGGCACAAAGTAATGCCCTGCACATCTCTGGATGTGTCCCCACAGAATGCTGGTATCTTGGGATGGAGGCATGCACGTCTCCAGCAAAACAGTGCTCTCACCGAGCAGCTGCCAAAAAAAGCCGTGCAGCAGGGCTGCATTCTCACACAAGCAACTTCTGACCTTCAAATAACCCTCACTGCTGCTAAGGCCCTGTGCACTGAACAGCCTGCACGGACCGGACAGGAAACCACAGGCATCCTCTGCGTCCTCCCCTCACGTCCTTGTGTGGTCGGGGCTGCAGAGCCCCAGTTCTCAGCAGCAGGAGAACCTTCTGCTCCCCGAGATGGCTGTGGGAATGGGGGCTGCTCAGAGCTGTGAGGCAGTGCTTTCTTTCAGCCAGAGCAGGGAGGGAAGACTTGCACCCATCCCATTAAAACTGCACACAGTTACAGCAATTCAGGTGCAAGAAATCCCATTCTTTCTACAAAGAATGAATGGAAAACAAGCCAGGTCCATGGGCAGCAAGCAGCGCCATGGGACTGCTGTTCCAAAGACAGGACAGGTGTGGAGCTCAGGTGCTAGCCCTGATTTGGGATGCTCCCATTGCATTCTGATCTAGCTGAAACCTGAAAACCTGACTGGAACTGATCCACACACACTGGAGATTTATGTTCTCATGTCAGATCGAAGATTCGTGGTATTTCCTGGAAGGTTACATGATGTTTCATTTTCAGCAAATAAGGTCAAAAGCACAAGGAGAAAAAAAAAAAAAGCAATCTCTCAGATCAGCTGTTTGCAAACACCCGCAGCGCAAGCCTGTGTGTTGCTGTTTGTACAAAACTGCTTTCCTGGAGTAGTGTGCTGCTGAACCCACACAGCCTGCAGCAGGAAACAGCTTCAGCTGGAACAGAGCCCTGGGACAGGTGTGCTGCTCACCCACATGTTCAGATTGAAAAAGAAGAGGTGCTGGGACATAAGAAATTGGGCAGTCAATGGCATGCAGCATGGATCCCCAGACACATCTCTCCTTCTGCAGCAATGCCACAGCTAGAGGATGCAAGTGGGATGTCCTGGGATTGCATTTCATCCTGCAAATCTTCCCAGTAGGACAGGCCCTGCTCCTACCCTTGAAATCATGTTTGCAGCTACAGCAAATAAAATAAAGTTAATGAAGAGACACTCTGGTAACACGAAAGCAGAGACAGTGCTACTGCTGTGATGCTTCATCTGAGATGCAGGGAGATAAAGTTCTGCCTCCCACCAGAGCTGTCACCGTGGAAAATTATTTCTTCCTTCTCTAAATGACATGGCATCATTTCTTCTTTTCATTTCCCTGCCAACTTGGTGTCACGGTTTGATTTTTCAGTCATTACCTGAGAGTGGTGGTTGCCTCCATCCACTCACCCACCCCCTAAACAGACCTGTAAAAACAGACTCACAAACGAAGAGCAAATAAAGATGGCTCCCAGCACGTGAATAGCTGATGAGGAGCCACTTAGCAGTCTTGGCGGATTCATCAACTTCAGCACATGATCGTTGATTATGTGCCTGCAGCTCCTTTGTTCTTCTTTGCTCATTATACTCAGGTCAAATGGAATGAGCACAAACCCGTGGCAGAAATGATAAGAGCCAATGGAGATGGCCATAACCATGACCCATCCCAACTGGAAAATTACCGGTTAGGATTTTTTACAGCCCATCAAACGGAGCCATTCCATCCAGCAGTGAGAGGTAGGTCACTGCTAATTACGGGGTGAGAGCCAGTTCTGCACATTGCCCTGTGCCTCTCATTAGCAGCCCAGGCTGGAAGACCTTTGCAAAAGTAGGGCAGGGTTTCAGGGTGCTCCTCTCCAGTGCAGACCGATCCTACCTTACAAGCACCCATCTCAAGCAGCTGGGGACTCTGCTGCAGTCTGGCTTAGGGTGGTGTAAGGGCTGCTCTGTTTTCCCTGGCTGATCTGGCCCAGGCACTGCAGTTCTTCCAGGCCCTTCGCTCCCCACTCTTCCTGGCACTGACCCAGTAAACCAGATAGAACAGAGCATCCTTCTCTCTTCACTTCTGGGTCAGAGGAAAATGCTGTTATTAGGCTACCTCTACTTTACGGTCTTTTAATTATTTCCACCTCTGTGATTAGACTAATTAGTTAACTGGTTTGTAATGGCTGCATGGTAGCTCTCATTACGTTTTCATTAATCACAGCATCAGTGAGTCTCGTTAAGAGTCCTGTGGTTTTTTTTTCTTTTACATTATGATTTGAAATTATTCAAAGCAAAAGTAATCTGAAGGGGGAAAAGAAGTCAATAGGAACAGACACAGTGTTCATCAGCATCTTGGCAGAGAGACTCTCTGGTATATTTAGAAATGCTGTGATTTACAAGAGCCCACCAGCCATTTACTTAGCGTCTAGAAGACACAGTGAGTTTGAAGTTTCCAATCACAGCAGTTTAAGGCACCTTCTCACCCTCTTTGATTCAAGACATCTGAGTGACACACTCAGATGGGATCAAAAATAAAAGGACTGACAGCACATCTCCTTCATCCCAAGAGCTGCACCCAGCAACGCCTCAGCATCTCTTCATCACATGGAGAAGTGTGGGACAAAGCAGGAAAGAGATCTAAGAGGAGGTTAAGTTTTTGCTGCTAGACAAACATTACTCTGACAGCTCCCAAGGCTTTGCTATAAATCTTTATCCACCAAGGCTATTTGATGTGCTAAAAGACTTCTTAAAATAATCAAAATTAAGAACAAGGCAGCCCACACTGGGTAGTTTAAGTATGTGCACAGGGGAACGTTCATCACTGTGCTTATGACAGAAGATAATAATAATAATAATGAGATTTAACACCTACTTAACAGGAGAAACCCAAAAGCCTGTACAAACACCAATCAATTAGCTCTGCCAACCAGCTGTGTGCTGGGCAGGATGGTGGGGGAGAAGATAATTTCCCAGAAAGCTGCAGATTGCCAGCAGAGAAGGCAAAACTGTGTTGCTGCTCACTGCCCTGCAGCTGCAGTGAGAGTGCTGTCAGACATTGCTACTGCTGTGAAATCCTTCAAGGATACATGTACAGGAGAGCAGAGCTTCGTCCTGACATCCTGAAGATTTTGCAAAGTGTCAAGAGACACAAACCAGGAAGAAGCCAAAGTGGACTTTATACATCAGTCCTGTTTTAGCTTCTGGGAGCTGAGAACTGGTCATACTCTTTACAGATGGAGGTGCTATAGATCCCTATTACTGATCGTTCTTTTTCCTTTTCAACCATCCTCCATCTGATCCTGGTCAGGCTGGATATCAGGAGAAATTTCTACTCAGAAGGAGAAGTCATGCATTGGCACAGCTGCCCAGGGAGGTGGTGGGGTCACCGTCCCTGGAGGTGTTAAGAAAGTGGTAAATGTGGCACAGAGGGACATTAGTGGTCATTGTGGGATGGATTGGGATTGGACATTATGGCATTAGAGGTCTTTTCTAACCTTAATGATTCTATGAAAACAGTCTCCAGCTCCATAGCATCCTGCAGCCTGCCCTGGGAACAGTGATCCCTGCAGCTGACACTGAGCCAGAGATAGCAGCACCTCAGTGCTCTCCCCCAGGCAGAAAGAACTCTTCACTGCACTTGCTTCTTTGTGACTGTCAGCTGCAGCCTGGGCAGAGCCAGCAGCCAGGTTTCAGGGATGCTCATGTGCCTCCCATCTATCCCATGCCTGGTTGTGGCATTTAAAGAGGGTGAGCACACAGCAGCAAACGTGGTGCTGCAGTGCTGTATAATTTTAGTGGCCACTAAGTAATACTCGTAACTTCTTTAACACGAGGAACAAGAGTTAACAGTGCCATTCATGGAGGGTTGTTGCAACTAATTGGGGCCCTAAATGACCCAAGGCATTTCCTCAACCTTCTGGCACGGTGGGATGGACGGGAGCATCACTGCTGTGCTCACTGCTGGCTCCTGCTTGTAGCAGGGAATGGAGCAGCATTCTGCATTTCCCGAGTACAAGAGGCTGAGGAGTCCCCATGACAAGCAAACCATTAAAAAGAAAAAGGAACAATAATGCCAAGCAAAATATTGCTTCAGGGAAAAATTCTGGCTTGCTTTTAGCACAGATGTTGATATTGCATGCTCAGAAATGGCTCTGAAAAGTGGCAACACTTCTGCAGCGTGCTATGAGATGGTGTACAGAGGCAAAGAGCTGTGCTTCAAGGGGAGGAATCGGAGCATTTGAAAATTAAAAGAAACGAAAAGGAGAAGCCTTCTGAAAGAAAAGTTATGAGAAGAGCTTCCACACACTGCAGCCTCCTAAAGTCTGTCTGGGGAGCACTATCCCACACTTCTCCGTTCCAGCAGCAACGGCTCTGACAGGAGGATGCAAGCAACACATGCGTGCTCCTTGGCTCCAGGTGAGGTTCTGCCAGAGCTCCCAAGGGCAAGCTGTTACCCATGGAGAGCAGACACCCGTCCCCTGGATGCCTGTGAACGCAGTGAGGCCCATCCAGTGCCCTGAGTGCCTCCACAATATGTAAAGAGGTGTTTTTCATGTGATAGGTGTCCTCATTTTCAGCCCTAGTGTGCTCAGGAGGAGGGCATCCCAGTGCCTTCAGGATGAAGGAGGTGCAGGTCGTGCTGGGGTACAGTTTTTGGGCATCCAATGGCAGCGTGTGGCAATGCTCGTGCATCGCGCAGAGGTGATTGCTTTGCACTTTGCATATTCCCTCTGTGCACTGCGCTGGGATTTTTCATTGCATCCATAATTCATATCCTGCTGCAGCAGTTCTATGGAGGCAGTGCAGGATCTCAGCTCCAGCGTTAAGCAGGGAAGGAGATGCTCTCATCACCAGACAGCAAACCGGGGTGCTGGGGTGCCGAAAGCATCTCCGCTCTGCACCAACTGTCCTGCAGGCAGGAATCCAAGCAGGCAGTGAGTTGAGAGTTCCAGGGGTGACTGTAGGATGGGTAGCAGCACAGGGCTGCCTGCTTTTCCAGCCCAGCCCTGTTTTACACATGCATAGCATCATGCAGTGCTGGATGACTGTGCACCACTGGTTTTTGTGGTGATATTGCTTTCCTTCCTGAAGGGTCACATCCTTTGCTCACAAAGCCACCCACAATCCCTCCTGGGCTGTGATGCCTTCTCCTGCATCCCCACTGTAACACATGCACTGAAAAACACTGTTTGTCAGAAACCAAAGTGTGTAGGGAGATTAAAATGTAAATGTTGTGCTCGGCTTTTCGGAGGGGGGCTGCTGTTTTATTTGTGACGGTGCAGGAAATAGGTTTTTGATAACTGCAGAACTTCTCCCCAGCCACTGCTGCAAACAGCCAAAGCCTCAATAAATAACTCCTACAGTTGAACACTAACGTGCTCGTGGTTTGAAGAAGCATCAGGAATCATAGAATGGCTTGAGTTGGAAGGGACCCCCAGCGATCATCAAGTTCCAACTCTCCTGCCACAGGCAGGGCCACTAACATTCAGATCTGACACTAGCAGACCTGTGATAGAGGTTTCCTGCTCTTCCTTAGGCTGGGAGGGGTGCTGCAGAAGGGCCCTTTAGCAGTGCTGACTGTAACCACCATATATTCTGTTTTTATCACTTATTGGCTTGGGAATCTGGGGAAAGGTCTCTGCAGGTGTGATATGTTGTACATGCAAGGGTCACTCGTGAGCATCAGAATGAGGCACTGAAAGAGAGCATGCAAAGGGTTCTCAGGCTTTTGGCATCCCTAGTGGGCATACACTTAGATGTGTGAACCTTGGGATAAGGAGCTCTTGGATCATGGCTCTCACTTTAAAGCTACAGCCAGCATCAATATTCATGGCTTTAATACCAAAAAGGATGCAAGGCTAAATGAACCTGGCTTCTGTAGTACGTGGAATAACCTGAACACGACTGCTGCGCTCAGGAGCGACCAGTGAGTCAAAAATCTCTCCCAGCATTAATCTGGCAAATTATTTCAAACAACAGAGATGGATATGAGGAAGAACAGACCCCACGCTAACAGAGCCCAGACTGTAAACTTGGCTACTCACTTTGTATCCCTTATGTAAACTCGGAAGAGTAACGTATTTATAGCCTCTTGACGTAAGTATCCCCAGTGAAATATGGGATGCAATAAATATTCTGCCATCTCAGGAAGCCTTCAGGACCAAACAGTACCGAGATGCTGCAAAGACAAACCCTATGCAGCTAACGAGTGTTGGGGAGCTGCCAGCCAGCTGAAAACATCACAAGTGAGAGAAAGCATGGAAACAGCCTTGCTGGTAACGCGGAGAGAGTTTTATTGACACAATCACAATGCAAGGTCACTGAATAATGCCTTCTAGCTCTTCACGGCACCTTAAAACATCCCTTCCACCCATCAGGTTGGAGTTTGGTCAGCTTTATCCCAAAGTTTTGTTGTTTGTCAATGATTTCCTTCTGTTCATTTTATTTTATTTCTTTCCTTTATGATGTAAAGATGAGCTCTGGGCCCCTCTCCCTGTCCCATGCTGCCAGCACTGCTTTTTACAGAATTACAGATA
Source organism: Tympanuchus pallidicinctus (assembly GCF_026119805.1). Lineage (NCBI taxonomy): Eukaryota > Metazoa > Chordata > Aves > Galliformes > Phasianidae > Tympanuchus > Tympanuchus pallidicinctus. The sequence continues at coordinate 5,752,353 of NW_026294722.1, forward strand.
ACACAGCACTTCCACGTTAAAACAAAATGAGTTCATCACCGTTTTTAAATAAGGATGTCATTTGTAAATGCTTTATTCATAATTAATGGAATTATTGCTGGGTGTAGCCACATTCCTCATCCGTGTACTGTAAGATCTGTTGTAGAGTGCATTAGTAAAAAGCTTTATAGATGGGGATATGACAAGCTGACTGCAAAGTATGTTATGGGATGCAATGTAGCATTGTTGTAACAATCTTTATGCAAGATTTTAAGCTATCAGTCAGCTGGGGGCTGATAGTGTAAATGTTAATAATTAATAATAGGATAATGTTGATAACTAATTAATAGTAAATGATGAGTATGGATTTTTTTAGTTAGTACTATGCTAATATGCATTATTCACTGAATCATAAAGTCATGTTAGAGATGAGAAAGTCTCGCTAGCTGTCTCCAGCTGTGTCACTCATGAGTGAATGCTGCTCTTTCTATGCATTTTCCAAATGGCAATTTTCCTCCAGCTTTCTGGCTCAAATCACTTGGCTAAGAGGTATTTAGAAAGAAAAAAAACACAACGTCAGAGCTCTGCATATCTGTGCACCAGAGTAATGTGTAGTCATGGCCTTAGGGACGCGCATGCGACAAACCTACCTGCCCTAAGAGTGACCTGCTGCCTCTACAAGGAAATCGTTCACAATGAAGGAATGGGCTCTGCAGATTTCTTGCAATCCTTTGTGGCATCCTCCTGCAATTTAAAGCCATTAGGCACGCTTACCTTACACTGAGGGTAAGGGAAGGTCCTTGAGCTGGGGAGAAACACAGGGGTTATGTGAAGGTGGTGATGCAGCAGAAAGTTTAGCAGGGAGCTTTAAGGATGGCTCCACACCATTTTCCTTTTTTTTTTTTTTTTTTTCAGATGGCATTATCTCTTTTTCTATGTGCTAGGCAGGATCAAAGCCGGTGTGACATCATGCTGGCTGCTCAGGGATGGGAAATGCCAAGAGCAGCATCAACACTGGGATTTAGAGCCCACTGCAGTTCAATGTCCCCAGGAGGCTCCCAGCAGGGATATCCTCAACTCCAGTCCCATCATGGCCCATTCGTCCCATGCTCAGGTGGGTTTCCGTAGTGCTGAATCCATTGCCTGGCTCATATCTGTCCTCACTGAACCAAATGGGTAATTATCCATCTCCAGTTCCAAAGACTGAGATGCTGGATATCTCCTACCTGGTGCTCAGCTGATTTGTAGATGACCACAGCCAAAGGCATAAGGTATATCGAGCACTCTAGGGTTCTCTTCTCTCTGATGAGGATGGATGCATTTGAACCTTCTTACAAAATGCTGGTTCTTTAAATCATGCCCATATCCACCCAGGTTCACGTCTGACAATGCATGAACATGTCTTAAGGACAAATGCAAGAGCAAACTTTGGCAAACTAACCAGCGATAGGTGATGCTGATGTTGGCTTGTTGAAGGAACTGATACAGGGAGCATTCATTGGAAAAATGGGAGTCCTATGAGTTGATCTAGCTTGCCTTTCCTATCCCTTTTCCCTTCCCTGCCTCTCAGATCAGGTGTTTGGCTTTTCAGAGCTTTCACTTCAGCCAAATCTGCAAGCACATTTTTGGGTGGATGTCACCAGGATCCACTTCCTCTTGGCCCACAGACAGTCTGTCTCTTATCTCACTTACATTAGTATCAATTATTTACAGCAGTAACGTTAAATCATGAAAACGAGGTTGCAGCAAAGCTGTGCCTTGGCTAATACCCCACACTGCCTGCAGCTTCCCGAGCCCATGGGCTGCCTGCATTTAACCTTCCAGAGATGTGATCCTGGATGTATTCCACATCTCATGGCCGCAGGCTAGAGGGGCAAGGCACCCACATCCTCTATGGCATTTTTCTCCTTCCTTCTGCCAGTGCCATAGCACTTCTCAAAGTCTATCATTTGGGGGAAAGAAGCTCCCTCTGTGCCCACTCCCATGCTGTGAGGCACACGGTCCCTCACCAACTCCTTCAACAACTGCCTGCATAAGGGATTTTTTTTTTGGATGCATAGTATTTAACCATGAATAATTAAAATCTCTGTGAAATAGAGTCATTATACAGCTTAGGACAACATAAATACAAGCGTCTGGGCTCTGCTCATAACTTTACTTTGGATCCAGGACAGCAGAAGTGCTTTACCTCTGTTGGAAAGTGCACCACTGAGTGAGGTGACGCTCAGTCTCCTGACCTTGAAACAGTGCCTACATTTAGATTTCCAGTAATTCAGTATTTTTCATCTAAATCCATGCTTGCACCAGAGGAGTTGTTCTTTTCTAGTTGTGTTTCAACTGCTCACCTGGCACATTCCCATTCTGCTAGCTGCAGCTCTGGGAAGTGAAAAGAAACCTGAGGAGGTAAAAAGAGCAGAAGAAAAAAAACGAAATTTGGATGTAGATACTGTGCAGGAAGTGAGGTGACCCCTAAATCGTAGAATCATGAGTCATAGCACCATTAAGATTGGAAGAGAGCTCTGAGATCCCCAAGTCCAACCCCAGCCCGCCCCGCCGTGCCCACTGCCCACGTCTCTCAGTGCCACATCTCCATGTTCCAGAACACCTCCAGGGACAGTGACCCTACCAAACCCTACCACCCCCCTGGGCAGCTGTGCCACTGCATCACTAATCTTTCTGAGAGGAAATTTTTCATAATATCCAGTCTGTCCCTTCCCTCGTGCAACTTATACAGCTGCCTGCAAGGTTCTGTTGAGCTGAGGCAGAGCTTGCCTTGGCCAGACCTTTCTCATTGCTCAGGGCATGCTGAGGCATCGAGCAAGCTCCAAGTTCAGCTGGTGCTCTGCTGTTACTCACCTGTGGGATTTAGGGGAGATGCAGGTACCCCACAAGGGAGGATGGAGAACAGGAAGGCTTTTTAAATGTTGAGCTCCTGTGAGTCACTTCATTAGTCCTGGCTCTGCTTGACCCTTCTGCTGTTATATCAGCCCAACTGTTTATTTTGCTCATAAAGCTAGAACAAGATCGATTGCTTTGTCTCGAGGTCCTTTATGCATCTTGGCGCCCACTGCAGCCCCGCCGTTAGCAGCAGGCCTAATGCAAATTGAATCTTTGGGAAACGGGCAGTTCGGAGCTGCCCATCTTCCTCCTTTTTCCTGCTTAAATTTCATCTATTGCATTTAAAATAGAAATTTTATCTGTTTATTCTAAACATAAATATGCAATTTTCTTGCTCTCTATATGTGCATGGTGTGTCTCTGTTGTAGACACATATATGTGATCAATAACCATCTCTTGCTGGGGATTTAAATATTAGTTTTCCAAATCCAGTCTAGAGCACCAGATTTATTTTTATGAAAATATACCCTTCCTTGCTTAAGGAGGGATATTAATTATAGATGCAAACCCATAAATCTTCCGGATTTAGGTGAGATATTTGCTGGATTATAAATATGAATTGGAGATGAGGGTCTTGCTCTTCCTATTATTACTATTATTATTACTTACTGGTTATTATTTTCGGTGTGATCAGTATCTTCGGGTGGGTCAAATATTGCTGGGGAATGGGGAGCTGAGCCTTCTAAGGGTGCGCATGCTGAATTAATTAAAATGTTTTCTATTCCATCCCTGCTCTCCACTGCGCTTCGCAGCCTGGTGAGTCATTAAACACCCTGTTCAGATCACTTCCTTTTCTCTCCATCCTTCTTTTGGTACCTGTTTTCATTGTGCTGCTTTTGCCAGATCATATCAAGCTCCCTAGTGTTTATTAATAATGTCCCACATGCTATTGACAATCTGCTGTTGTTTCCAAGGGTTTGCTTCAAAACCGGTCTTGGACAGCAGTGAAACCAGTGGCCATCAGGCACCCCAGAGTCACCCAGGGCTTTGGCACAGGTAACAATATTCTTCTCCTCCGTTTATTATGACAAATGTGGGAACAACAGTAGTTTTCCAGATGGGCTGATCCCTTCCAACGCAAAACATTCCATGACTCTGTGATAACTGCACATTTCTTGCTAAGTCAGTGCAAACTGAGATAGGAGTAAGTTTCAGTGATTCTCCCAGGCTTCACCAAGTGCTCCGAAGCCAAGAGGCATTTCTAAATCCCAACTAACAGGAGTTAAATGGAAGACTTCACCAAGAATCTCAGGGCTTTCTTCTTCCCTGCTGATCCCTCAACCATGGGCTGCAAAAGGTGAGATGCTCACGGGCATTAGCAGCAGCAAGAGGGATGGAGCAAGGATGTTGTGCATCAAGAGAGGTTCCTGCAGGCAGCTCTGGCAGTGCAGTAATATAGAGGGCTGCTGACCAAAGGAAAGCACACGGTGGGATCTCAAGTTGATTTAATGTAACACCCTACCCTGAAATTAATAGGACCTTGCATGCCAGAACTGAAAAGATAGGGCACTGTATAAGGTCTGCTTTTTTAAATTAGAGTCCCCTGCTTAAATAAATTAAGTGAGCTGTCAGTATATTAAATGATTTAATGCCTTCTCTAGTTTTGCAGTGGAATCCTAATGAAAATACTCTTCAATATAAAACGCTGGATAAATTAAATGGTGAAGTGTTTTAATAAATGGTCTGTTGTTATGGTGAACCACATTAAAGTAATGTTTATCTGTATGATAATGATGTTGCCCTAGCTTTAAAACCATTTCTGCTGGTTCAGGCTTCTTCAGATAAAATATAAAAGCTGAGTTGTTGTCCAGTTCAAAAGCATCTGCATGGTTCCCGGACCCAACCCTGAAATCAATGCTGGCCAACACAGAGCTGGATTCAGTGGTGCTTGGAGCAGAGGACTCTTGCACATTTGCCCCATCGTGTCAGTAGGGGGATGAAGCAGAGCCTCCAAGCTGCAGAGTTGAGGCCTTATATGTACAGTGGGATGGGTTTAGTTATTAATGAACTACAGTGAAACAGTGAGTAGGCTGTGGAGGAGCTTAAAATCTTTGCTGATCTCATTACAGGTTAAGATAACAAATTATATGTCTTTTATATCCTTTATATAAGGTAAAGGCCTGCTTTTAAAGGTAAAGACATTATGAGAAGATAAAGTCCCTTTTATATAAGTTGGTTATAAAACAATTTTTATTTTCTTGCTTTTGGGTATCAGTTCTTATTTGACCTCTTTCACCTATCACATTTCTTTGGAAGGAAAATTCTCCCCTCATGCTATTTTCAGAGCCTGAAAACCCAGAAATAATGTCTTAGTGCCCAAATTAATATTACATTAATAATAATAGTATTAATAAAATATACCTGTTTGTTCCCAGCTGCACTGTAAGATGTCATCAGGGCTTGCAAACCAGCCCCAGGAGAAGCCAACGGGTAGTTCTGGAGATGCCCAAGAGGTGTCTGCACCAAGGGCTTTTGTGAGGAATTTCCATGAAAGGAGAAATTCCAGCAGCTCCTGAACCACACAGCCATTCCTCTGCAAAGCTGAGGGGTCTGTGAGAGTCACCACTGAGGTTCATCACAGTCCGAAAGGAGGGAGTCGTCTCACTCAGTGCTCAGGGGTGATGTCTTAAGTACTCATAATTAAGGCCGTTAGGAAATCAAGGAAGGAGAATCCTATTAAGGCTTTGAGGGTCTCTGAGTGTTCATTTAAAGAGTGATCTTTGGTGGATCTGAGATACACACAAAAACAAAATGAAAATAAATCCTCTGTGAATTTGAAATGGTGAAAGATGGCGAAAATACTTGTTGGGAAGTTGTTCTGATGATAATTCTGTCCATTTAAGGAGTGCACTTGTCCCAGCTCCTGTCCACTGAATTTCGCAGTGTCAGCTTGCAGTCACCGCCTCTTTTTATCGCTCTGTCTGCTCGATTGAAGAGCTTTCCATTTCTGTCTGTCTGAGCACATCTGGATTGTCATTAAACCATCCCTTAACCTCCTCTTTGTTAAGCTAAGCGCATTGGGGTCCTTGAATCTGTCACTATAAGGCATGTCTTGCAACGCTTCAGTCATTCTTGTGTGCCTCCTTGGAGCCCTCTCCCATTCATCAACATCCTTCTCCAGTTGCAGGCACCAGAAATAGCTGCAGGGTCCCAGCAGATGTTACACCAGAAGTATTCCACTTTGCTATTTGTTTGAGCTTCCAGTGTTGTGCTATAGGATCTCTCCTCCCCCCAGATGCCATGAAATTCCAGTTCCCAAGTGTGGATTTGTATGCGCGTGTGTTGAACTGGATGGTTTTTGCTTCTATCTGGCTCAGGAGGACACTGATCCCCAGCCCCACCATGATCCAAATCGAACTCATCAGCAAGCTTTGATTGTAATTAGTTTTGATTTTCTACCATTTTGCTAAAAGTGATGAACTGAAACACAGCCACTTGTGATGAGTGTCTGCACGCAGCCGTACATTTAAACATATCGGTGGGGTTTTCATCCGTTTAGTGCCTGCCGTGTTGATTTTACATTGTTTTAGCTTCCTAATAAATGAGACAACATTAAGTCAAACGCCTTGCAGAAGTCAAACGTAACAGTGCTGATGAAATGTACTAAATCAATCAAATCTATAATCACATTCTTGAAAAATTATATCAATTTCGTTTAATAAGATATATTTTCCATTAACTCATGTTGATTGTAATTAATTATTCTCCTTAAATTGTTATTAATCAAGTCCCTTATCAGCTCTTCCATTATTTCTCACAAAATCAACATCAGATAATCAGATTTATAATTACGAGCGACGTTCCTGCGCTGGCACAAAGTCAGCAGCACTCGGGTGTGCTGCACTCTTGGAGTTTGGGGCACGAGTTGGAGCTGGAGATATTTCTCATAGTTCTGTGACATTGCTAATTTACTTAGCTTTTCCCCCGAAATTAGAGGAATGAAATATTTAGTGTCTGCCTTTTATGTATTTCCTTTTTATCGTCCACTATTCTGTCTAGACAACTGCACTCAGCCACTGATATCTAAAAACCACATCCCTGCTGCTCTCGGCTCTGCTAGCAGAGGTCTCACCTGCCGGCCTTCTGCTTGCTGTTGGTTAACACATTTTCCCTTTGTGTGAATGTAGACCTCCCCTTCCTCCCCTCCGAGTCGCTGCTTTAACCAGAATAACCTTCTCTCTCTGAGCTCTGAGATTTCATTAGATGCCCTAAAAGCCAGAGTGCTTTTAAACAACGAGTTGCCAAATATCACACACATTTTCTCTTCAAAATGCTACAAGTGACCTGGCTTACAGTGTTGAAAAGTGTCTGCTATCAGCTCAGGCTTTGTTCTGTCTAAGCCCTGCACATGAGATGGAAATGGCATCCCCTCTATGTTGGCTGTAAGTGGTTTTTAGAGCTGTGATCAGCTCTTCAGCTGTCAAGACCATCCTGCAGAGAATCCTCCTGATTTTGGTTAACAACGACTTCTATAAATTCCCAAAATTGGCAACACAAGCCCTCCAATTCACGTCATTCCAGGTCAGGTTTTCCAGGACAATGTATAGGAATTTTTCTTTAATATTTCTGGTTTCTGGTGAGATTTGAGCAGTGTCATCCATTTACTTCAGGTCACTTTCCCTTGAGCTCCTAGTGACTTGGATGGCAGCAATGTCACTTCTCATATTGATTGTCCCTCCTACACCTTCTTTGCCCAGTCAGTTGTTTTTTTTTTGTTTTTTTTTTTTTTGCAGATAGGTTCCAACTATTGATTTTAATATTCCAGGCACATGGATTTTCTCCCCAAGTTTCAGTCATGCTCTCCAGATAGAATTTGTACTCATAAATTAGTCGTTCCCACTCTTTTTTATGGCTCAGCCCTCCTGCGCTGCCGTACAGGCAATTAAAGTTCTTCTCGCATCCTTTCGTGTGTTCATTAGCTCTCTCCTCATCATTTTCTTCCTAGAGCCAGAGACGGGGACGGATGTGGAATGAATTCTGTTTCCTCACTGCTTTCCAGTGCCTGTTTCTCCAACCCAGTCCAAGCATCCCTCCCAAAAGCTACAGCCCACAGAGCCCTCAGGAGCACCACAGCAGAAGGGAAAACCTCTGCTGATCACAGCACTGACAAGTTTTGCTGGCGATGGTTGGACTAGATGATCTTAGTGACCTCTTCCAAACCCCACAATTCTATGATTTTGGGGTCATCATGGATGTAGAATGATTCAAAACTCCATTGTGCAACAGTGTCTGATCTCCCACATTCTTTTGGCAGCCAATTCCCCAGCTCTGCCCTACAGCAACCGCTCCCCAGGCACCCAGAGCCACAAGGAAAAACCATCTGGATTGTGCTCTCTTGCTTTCACGCCTATGGGGGATTTTCTGGGATTTTGCAAACCCCGCGGATTTGGGGGCAAAGCCAACAGAGAGGCAGACCTATGCTTAGGGCACCTGCACAAGCTAGCCTGCAGGCTTACAGCTTCACTGTGGTTTGAGGTTTGAAGGTTTCTTTTCACCTGCTCATCTCCCGCTTTTGTGAACAACAGCAACAAAACACACAAAAATATCCCTCAGAAAATCCAACCATTCTTGCTCTTGCAGGTCCTGAACTGTCTGCCTCCAAGGGCGGAACAGAGACTTTAAGAACTCTCCTGTCTGGGTGATTTTATTTATATTTGATGCATTTTAATGCAGAATGGGCAGAGAAGAGCTGCTTTAGAGCAAAATCAAAGCAAAGCAGTTCTGCAGGTCTGGCCCTCACTGGGCTCATTGTTGGGATGTGCCCATCACCCCCTCTTCAAAATAACCCCCTGCATCTCCTTTCATCTAACAGAACGTTTGGGTGCATATCTGCAAGTGAAGAAGTACAAGAGAAGGAAGCATAAGGCTGTAAAATAAACGTGCTACAAAATGCCTCCAGGTTGCTCTAAATTATGCATCCTTCCTGTTAGGAGATGTTCAAGGTTGTCTTTTCCTGTGAACAGCGCTCCTCCTGGGTCCTCACCTTCATTTGCTGGGATGCCTCTGCTCTGGGCTTGCAGTTACATCTCCTTCCCTTTCGCTGCCTTTACAACCATTTCTTTGCCACCTTTTATAATTCAGAACACGACAAATGAATTCCCATCTCAGCTCAGCACTCAGATGATGGGAAAGGGATAAACGGTCCCTGGTAGCAGCTCAGTGCATGGTGAGCATCACTGCAGCCCTGTGCAGTGCTTTTTCCCTGTGCACATGCAGGACAGATGGGCACAGAAGTGGAACAATGCTCACAGCCCCGGTCCCTGGTGAAGAGCTGCAAGCATCACTGGAGCAAACCATGGTCAAAAAACTCACAGACTCTTCTGGGAAACAGCCCAACCCTCTCATTTCTGAAATGTGTTTGGCACGTCTCACTTTTGCTTTTTGTTTCTAAAGGATAGTTGCTATTCTTTTTATTAAACCTCTAAATTTCATTAGTTTGCACTTACCAAAATAAACCTGGCATCACTAGTGAGTTCTCCCGCGACTGTGCCATCGATCTGATGCAGCCCCACGTCACACCTGGCACGGTGACAGCCATATCCCTCCATGCTGAACACAGGCACCCGCTCTGCCTGGGGGCTGAGAAGGATTTTCATGGAGTTCTGTGATGAGGAACTTTGCTTCAAAGGTTTCAAGGGGGAAAAAAAGAAAAAAAAAAAAAAAAAAAGAGAGAAAAAAAAAAAGAGAGGTTGATCGTAAATTTAATTCCTGTATCTTAGTCATTTCTGGGCCATGGGTCATTAGGCACACATTAGTGCCGTGGGCATTTTTCACAGGGGCTGCACCAGCAGAAAGAAGCTGGGTTTTGCAAAGCCAGGGGTGAGAGATAGATCCACGTGCATGGGAAAGCTCAGTCCCACGCTCAGCCCCGCGGTGCTGGGAAGTTCCCCCAAATACTCCTGAGGTCCGTCTGTCCGCAGGCGTGACAAACAGCCAGGGGAAGCAGGCTCCTTTAATGGCTTCCAGCATTTTATTTATAGCCCCTACGAATAAGTGCAGCTGATACTTAAGATCGGCGGATTTAATGACAGCGAGCTGGCGAAAGGCCAGGGCTGCAAATAGCGCCGCTAAAAGTCCTGTCTGCTATAAAATTTGTTTAATGCAAGAAATCATCCCGTGCAGGTTTTTTGGCTGGCGTTTTTATAATTAGTGGGTGAAATCGCCATTTCGCCCCTACGATCCGCCAGCACTTTATGGGATGGGGCTGGCGGTGCTGCCTTGGAGATGGATTGTCGTGCTGGAAGAGCTGCTGAAGCTTTGTCACTCCATATCAGCCCGCATTTCCTCAGGGACTCCCCATGTATGCCCACTCCCAGCACCTTTCCCTTTCCTCCAGGTGTCATCTCCCTGAGGTTTGACCAAGAGCCTGTCGCAGTTAGTGGTAAGGCAGCATGGCTGGAAGCTGAGATCTCTGGGATCATGCACTGAAGCCACCACACTTGGTTGATGTTTGATAACTTCTCCACTTTTCACTAAGGAGCCCTCAGGTGAGCACCTGCTGTGGGGTTGTAAAGGTGGGGAGATGTTTTTTCTTCCAGCACACAGCCCACCTGGCTCTCAAAGGGCTTTTCAGGGTGTTGTACAGGATAGCTTTCTCTAAGGGAGCAGTGCCATTAAAAAAAAAAAAAAATCTATTTGGGACAATAAAAGGCAAACAAAATGCTGAAAAAACTTTGAAGGGTTGGAAATCCTCCTAGGTTTTGCAGTTAAATTTACCCACGCATTCAGGAGTTCTCTATGAACTTCCCTGGGAGTCCAGAGGAGATGGGATTATCCTGAGCATCTTGATGGAGTCCAGAGGAGATGGGATTATCCTGAGCATCTTGATGGGATATTTCTTCCTTGCTGTTTGCACCATGTGATAATGTCTTCTGGACCTCCTGCCCTGCAGAGATTTTGGTCCAGCACCCTCCTGTACAGAGATGAACCATGGGTGAGCCCCGGCCAGCTCTGTGATTTAGATCACAGAACCATCGCCTGGTTGTGAGCTGGGCTGATATTTATGGACATGCTCTGAATCAGAGGTAAAATGCTGCATCTTTCATGGAAGCTGTGAGAGGTAATTAGTATCTGTCCTGTGGGATGGGGCTTAATGTTGAGGCACTTCAGGAGTGCCCTCGGTGTTCAAAGACCGAGCACCTTGCTGAACTGGGATCTGAATTCACAGGATGCATTAAATTATAATGTAAGGATGAAAAAAGGCAGAGGAAAGACGATAATTGGGCGGATTGTGCCCTTGCAAGACACCACATCCCTATTTCCAAGTAATAATTGTGTGTAAGAGAGGCACTGTGCTGGCTGCAGGTGTCTTCAGACCTTGAAGGCTTTTGGAACAAAAATCCAGGAGGGCTGACTCCCATGGGACTGAGACTTGCAGCTTGAGATCCTTCATTTCAGGTCATCGCTTCTTCTGCTCCTCTTAGCGAATATCATAAATACTGATGCTTTGCCCCAAAATTGTATGCACAGAAATTGAGGACTATTTGAGGGCATGAAATAACCTGAGTTTTTCTGGCCCAGATGACTAATTTCACAGTATTCACCCAGTTCTGGTAGAGTATCCATTTTGCTGGACTAAACCCCATCATATTATAACCTCCTAGCCTACTGGGCTCATCTCCAGAGCTCAAAGCTCTTTGGTTTCCTTGCCTCTCTTCTACAACTTATTTAATTTATTTCCAAAAAATACTGAAATAAAAGGATTTTTAAACCAGAATAGGACAGAACTTTTTTTTTGCAGTGCACAGTTTGCTGGGTATGGCTGGAGAACCTGAACTATTGTCAAGAATGCCACTCAAATTACAATATAATTGTCTGGGAAAAAAAAAAAAAAATCTGGCAGCTAATTCTGATTGCAGTGCACATTTCTGTGCCTGTGACAAATGATTTCTAAAGTTAGCCTCAAGGACACTGAGCTTCCAAGAGGTCACCCATCCACACTGTTTATTTTACTTGCCATCCTAAAATAAGTTTTAAAAAGTGAAATTAACAGAGAGGGAAAAGAAGGAAGAAATTGTAGATGGTGTAGAGAAGATTGAAGTGTTTTGTTTTAAAAGGGGCAATGTTCGGAGTCATAAAGTATGAAATACAGGGGGGGAAGCAGATTTGGGGCTAACCTACAATATCGCATTAGGCTTTAAAGCCGTTCCAACAGACTAAGCATTTGAGAAAGAATTGGAGCTGCTCGTGATAAGTTGCTCCTCTTATCGGCAAACTGTCATCCGTCTTGAGAGAGAACATTTTGTCCACCCTACCAAAACAAGTCAGAAAAATTGGATAAAAACAAAAATATAAATCAGAATAGGAACTGGGAGCCGAACTGAAATGATGGCAATTTCCTGGCAAGAGTCACTGGATGGCTAAATGTCAGACGTGACAGCAGGAATTATCCCTGCGACGCAGGGTCAGGAGCGATGTGTGCGGGTGGTGGGCAGAGCACGGCCACTGTGGGGCACAGCCTTGGGTCAGGAGGGTTGTGCATGGGGTGGCACAGGGGTCTCAGGGGAAGAAAAATGCACAGGACGCACAGGCACAGTGTGGTGGCAGCCCCTTAGAATTTCAACTGAATGGTGAGTTGGGCTGGCCACAACTGCCCGAGCATCGATTGGCAGTGCCAGCGCTGCGCAGAGCTTGGGGTGTCTGCTAAATGAGAAGGGCAGCAGCAGGGCCCTGGGACATTACCATGGGGAAGGTGGGATCCAAACCTGCCAGCCCTGCCCCACAAATGTGTCTGAGTGCTTTTCTCCTTCACTGAATGCCATGTTCCCTCAGCAGCAGCCAGGCTGATATCACTGGAGGCAAGACCTGAATCAGGCGTGGAGAAATCAGCTATTTAAATGCACCAGAGTTGCTGTGTTCCCATTAAACCCCAAGAAACCCAATTGCAGTTTGGAGATGGAGGCACAGCGAGAGGAGGCGTGGAACACACTTCTGCACAGTCACCTAATGGGAAAAGACAGAGTCTGGGCAGAAGTGAGTGATAAAGGCATGGCAATGTCCAAGGCTTGCACAGCTCAGTGCTGCAGCAGCACCTACGAGAGCAAGCAAAGGAAGAGATGCTATCTCTGGCAAGGGAGCAGCTGAAGAACTGCTCTCCTGTGCTTTAGTTTTGAAAAGCATATATATTTTTAATTATTAATGTCGCATCAGTTTGATACACACGACACTGAGGCAGCAGAGATGCTCCATCGTTTTGCAGGGGGCTTATGGCTGCTTGTGCAAATCAATATGAACGAGCAACATCTGAGCCTTTACTTCAGCCCAGCTCAGAGCAAAGTGTCCCAACACACAAGGCTGCCTTGCCAGGTACTGACAGCCCTCCTGCATACACACAGCGAGTGCCTTGCTCAGAAATGCTGGAGGAGAGAGAGTGGAATGAGGGTCAGCAATTTGCTCCCTTTTGGAAATATCCCAACAGCAAGGATATCAAAGCTGCCCTTTAAGCAGAAGCTGATGAAAAGCTGTTACAAATTAATCTCTTAACATTTTAATTTAATGCACATTTTGTTCCAAGAACAGGGGTGACCCAGGCAAGGGTTAATCCGAGCTGTACACCTAGCACATCCACACCAGATTTGCAGCAATGTGGGTATATACATGTATTTCTATCACATATACAGATATTTCTTTATCAGAGGCATGTGGGCTGGGCAGCAGACAGGCTCTCCTCTCACCACGATGGGGTGTGGGAAGCTGCACAAATTCCATCAGGGCAACCTGCAGCCTGTCAGCACTGCAGCATCGAAGGGAGCCCCATGGGAGCAGGGACACTTTCCAGCACCACTCAGAGCCACTCCATTGGCTTCTTTATTTTTATTCTTTTTTTTTCATGTTGTAGTGCCCTAACATCGTTGTTGGTGGGAAAGAGCTGAACAACAGACAGGTTCTGACCAGCCCCTCTCTGCTATCAGTCTCACAGCAGAACTGAACTGCTTTAGTTGCACTTAGTCATGCTGTTTGTTTGTTTCCATGTTGTTATCAGACAATAAATCCAAAGCAATCACTGTCCAAATTTTTAAAGTTTTCCCGAAGGGAATGTCAATTACCTTTCCCTCCCAGCACCGTCGACCTCTGCCACATACAGATCCCACTTTTATTATGAGAAATGCAGCCACTCGCTCCAATTATTCAGCCTGCACTCTTGAGGTGAGCAAAAAAAGAGTATTCTGTAGGTACATCTGAAAAGGGCTGGCTTAAATCAGTATGGCTGTGACCCAAAGTATGAAGTACAGCCCCTCACACACAGCCTATGTGTAAAGAAGGTTTGCAGGAGGAGTGGGGCACCATTGCAGACCAAACCCAGAGGCCTCAGTTTGAGTGAAATCTCCACCCAAGGGATTACTTTCATTGCTGACGATTTGCTTGGAGAAAACAGTGCCATGACCTGGATCAGAGGCAGCCTCAGAGCCCATCGAGGGCTGCAGGAGGGATGGTGAAGTGGCTCCCTCAGTTTCCAAAGAGGAAATGTAGTTTGGGACAGGAGGAAAGTGGAGGAGAGAAGGCTTCCTCCTCTTGCTTTCCAATTCCTGAAGGGCCCAGGGGTCCTCTTTGTGGGGCATGACACAGGGAAGGAATGCCTTCAGGTGATGTTCCTCTCAGCAACTGCCCTCCTTGTGCTTCATATCGCCATCCCTACCTGACTCTCTCTGTGGGCTGCCTACTCCTTCTACATTTAGATGCCAGCCCACTTCTATTCCCCAACCATCTCCTTGGCTCAGTCACCTCAAGCACAGAGCCCCGTCAGGTGCCAGCAGGTGCAGGTTGGTGAATAGATCGGTGATGGGCTGGAGGGTGGATGCCAGGAATGCCTTTCAGGAGCATCTCCACACGTCTTGCCATCTATTTGTTATCCACAGCAGAAGCTGAGCACTGATCCTATTGTGGCAGCCACAGGTCATAGAATCATAGAACATCCTGAGTCAGAAGGGACCCATGAGGATCACTGAGTCCAGCTCCATCACCTCTGTATAGAATGCAATGTAAATGACTAAAACAGAAAAGCAAGGCATAGATAGAAGAAAGAGCAACAACGCCTTCTCCTCCATTCAGCCAATAATTCCAGCTACACAAAGTGTTCAATTTTTGCTGATGCCATATATTGGTTTGTCCATAAGATGATCTCAAAGCCACCGTGTGCTCTGAATTTTGATGGGAAATTGTGGTGCCATGTGAGGGTGTGCTCCCCAAAGCTCCATAGGGTGTGCAGGAGGGATGCAGTCCGATACAGCACGATAATGGTTAAGGGAGAGATTTCAGGAAGGAGAACAGAATAGCAGTGAGTGAACTTTGCAGATAAATTATAGCTAAAGAGGAATGAAACATTATAGTTTCAATTACTGCTGTGCCCAGCCACGCAGGTAGTAATTCAAACAAGAAACAATTGGCGGATTGTCACCCTCAAATCAGACACATACCATTTAATTCCATTTACTGAGGGTTCACTGACTGTATTTTGAATCAAATACAGCCATTAATGTGCAAAGATCTGAAAAATGCATGTGTCCCTTTTACAAATGTGACAATGAGACGCTAATTCCTGTAAAACCCTTTTTTCTTCAGGTTGGACTGTTCCTATTGCCTTTAGTTATGCAGATATTACTTATTAAGAGTTTTAATATGTCAGGCTGGTTCTTTTGAAATGGCTTGTGCCTTTTTGTTCAGAGCGTACGGAAAGCGCAGCGAAATCCATTCTTACATTCCATCATCCAAACTTAGTAAATTGATTCGAATGCAGAAAAAAAAGCTACTTTCATTAAAACAATTAAATCCTTACTATTATTGCTGTATCTGGCTATTATAGCACAAATATAAATCATCGGTTACAGGAGCTAAAAGCTTTCAGCTAGAATTGCTCTACGGTCTGCCCCATGCCTGGGCGGGGAGGAAGGATGACGTGCACCAGGCTTCTTTACGGGTGATGCTGCTGCCTAAATAAAAAAGTCAAGTCCATAAAGTGAATATTATTGTGCTGCCTTGTTTCTCCTCAGCAGTGAAGCAATGCATGCCAATGGGCAGAGCAAATGGGAGGAACAGCAGCTGGTTTGGTTTTCCGTCTCCGTGTGAACTGGGGGATGTTTTGGAAGGGGCACAAAGGTTCTGGGGGCAGTTGAGTGCTTTTGTTTTCCTTTTCTAAATGAACCATGGATCTGCACCGTCACACATTCTCCGTGGGGTCACAAAGTGTGTTGCAGAATAAAAACGGAGCTTTCCGTGATACTGCACTTGCCCTTCAGAGCTGCTTGGATTGCATCAAAGGGCAAATTGTTTAAATATAATTTTCCTGATTACTGAATAGGTCAACCGAACAGGATATGAAATGCAAAGGCTTTTCTCATCTTGCTCTTTGCATCATCGTAGGGCACACCTCGCTACAGGTGCTGCCTGTTGGCTCAAGGACACTTCCAGGCAGCAGAATATCAAAGGAGCAGCGATGGACAGCCCAGTGCATCCTGCACATTTTAAACTGCTTAAAAAGATTCTTTTGGAAAGGGAGTGTGAGGCAGGGACTGAAATCAGTGCTCAGCATGTGGATTAGACAAACAGAGTGGTCATTAGCGCTGATTGTCATTGTCACACAAGCACAGACTGTTAATTCAGCCCAGGAGTCATTAGAAGCAAGCCTGAGTGGGGAGAAGGGTTGGAGTAGATGCTGGATGGCTTGGCAGAACATGAAGAAGATCCCTGAGATCCTACACTGCTCTGGTTGTAAATTCCAAATGGAAAGTCCCAGGAATTTGCCAGGAAAAGGATAAGTCACCCATTATTCTCATTTGTGGAAAACTGTTTGAACCCAGCCTTGCTTTTCTCACCCATTCCCAAGCTGAACTCATCACCTTTTCAAGAAGCCACCCTCTCCCAGGTCAATGTCCCTTTCTCCAGCAGGCTTTTGCCCTTCTGGCACCCTCTTCTGGGTCCAATTGGGAAGGTTCCATCTTTGCTCCAATGCTTTTGCCAACGGGTGCCACCATCCAGAAAGACATTCAGTCCCAAGAAGCCCAAGAAGCCCCAAGCAAAGAGCACCCACTGCCTCACCCAGCAGCAGCGTTGCAGTCCCACAGCTGCAGAGCAGCGCCCGTTGTGCTGCGTGGGTGTCCCTTTATTGGAGTTCCTCCCACAACGTGCTTGTAATTTATTTGTATTTCCAGCAGCGATAATTGAGTTATCAATTTTGTGCTCTTTTGGGCCAGAAGCGAAGAGATCAGAGAGCTGTTTTATACACCTAATTATAGATTATTTCCCATAGCTATAAAACCACAGAGGGACAGATCCAGAGAACATCCTTTTCATCTCCACTAACTTCTCCCTTTGCTCTCTCAGACTTCGATCAGAAGGCCTCCAGACAAAACAGTTGTCAAAAGCAAGGTCTCCTTATCTCATCACAGGACAAAACCTCTCCTCATCCCAGCAGAGCCTGTGCATAGTTGTTTAAAGATCAAATTCAACTTACACTTAAGCAATCTGCTTAAGCCTTTAGCACCTCATTGAGTCCTGCTGAGATTTATTCCCTTTCTGCACACTTTGGCTATAATCTGGTTCATGACAATGGCCTGGGGGTCTGCTGAGGATGTAAAAAATTGATTTTCTTCGCCACATGCAGGCTTTGTGGGCTTGCATTTGGCATGGTCTCTCATGCCCCTGCTAGTTCCTATGCTTGGCTGCTCCTTCTTCCCGAGGCAGCTCCGAGCATCCTGCAGCATCCGCAGATCCCGCAGAGCTGCAGTGCAGAGCAGGGGTTGAGGTCCAGCATACCCTAATTTTCTATTTATGGAAAGAAATGGGAATTGTCTGTGTGTAGGTATTAAGTTTCTGGTGCTGACACGCAGAGGCCATCCAAGATGTATGACCTAGCAAATGTATTGTAACGCACACATCACATTCGTTCTCTGGGTAAATAGATATTGTCTAGGGTACATTACATCTGTGCCTTCATGTTTAATTTAATGTAAGTGAACTGCCTTAATTTCTCCAAATTGTAGTAATAAACATAACGTTAACAGTGATACTGCTAATAATTTATTTTGCAAGTGATTAATCAACAACAAACTCTTTTAATTACCTGTTCTGAAATGTCAAACTCTAAATTAATTATATGTTATTACATGAATTCATGTATATGTATACACAAATATGAATTCCAAGGGTAATTAAAATGAATAAACCGACAGATTTGGTAAAATTGTGCAGCTGAGAGAAGTTTGCTCTCTGCTGCATTTCTGCCTCTTTGCATTTCAGCCTTGGCACAAAGGGAATTAGATTCCAAGGCTCTAAGCAAGTCATTTGTGCTTCTGCAAAATATATTACCCACAGAAAGTAGCAAACCCCATGGGACCTATGCTGAGTGCTGCAAGGAGGAGAAGAAAGCAGCTGTGCTGCTCTGCTGGGGGGAATTCAGGGCATGGGGCTCATTTGGGTACTCCCCGTGCAGGAGGTGAAACCAAGCAGGGCAGAAGTGTGTGGTGTACATTTGTTGTCCTCAATAATTGGCAACAATTTTTGGAAGGAGACTGGGGGTGAAATTAACAGATTTGGGGCACAACCAAAGAGTTCTCCATTTTGTGTTCATGTTGCATCTCTCACTGCAGGCACAACACGAGGCTCTTTGCAATACCCTGCTCACCCCTGGGTGAGATTGGGAAGATCCTGCGACTGGGAGGACCACTTCTTTGCACTAGCACTCCAGACATCACAGCCAAGAGCCCCCAGCAATGTGGGGCTGTACGCCAGTGGGTCATGGAAGGACGGAGACCACCAGTTTGGAGGATCAGGGAATGAAGCCTTTAATTCAGGGGTGGACACTGTGGCAGTCCCAACAGCTTGCAGCATGGGGTGGAAGAACAGGATGATTAATGAGAGCAATGGCAAGAAGGAGCCAGGAACTAAGTAATGAGACCTTTATTTGATACATAATACAGCCGGGGCCCTCTATAAAGAGAATACCAGGAGTAGGGCTAAGTTTCACAGTTCTGGGAATGTATCAGGAAGGGGGAAAGCTTTGCTGACTTTGCAGCCAAACGCCTGGGCCATCTGCAAGTGTTGCTCACAGTGAGCATGGGACATGTTAATTTGTTCATATGTCTTCAGATGGTGGCAAGATGCCCTGACTTTTGATTTAGTGCGCTGAGTGGGTCTGTGCGATGTTGTGGGTTTAAAATGAGGTGTCCAGAGTCTGATTCAGTCACAGGATCACTGAATTCCAGCTGGGAGATGCAGAAGTCGTTATACACATACAACAAGAACTTCCAGCCAAAAATTACTTATGGTTTCAATTGAAGGAGAAGAAGTTGCTGATTGTTTAGGTATGGATGTCAGAAACGCAGCAGTTAACAGCGGAGATGAACGAGAGATTGTGAGGTGATAACTTAGATAAATTGGTATCTCATCCATATTAAGGAGACAGCTCATCCTCTGGTGCTGCTGGATGACATGAAGAGTGGAGTGTATATGGATACTAAAAAACATTGGTCTTAAAGTTAAATCCCTGAGAACCATCAGAAATAAGTCTCAGAAGCCAAAGTGAGATCTGATGCGTGCTGCAAAAATATGCAGTCTGTCAGGGAACGCTGCTCCCTCCATATAACTTCCACCGTTTGTGGGACAATTATAGAGAAAATGATACTGTGATCTGTAAAGCAGTTCCTGCAGTGGTTTTATTCACTAACTCGATGCCACGCATAATCATTGCCAGTAACATCTCCAGAGGTGTGTGCATAATAGAGAGATATCAAGTCAATGAGTCAAAACATCAGAAAATAAAATTCAGATGAACATCACTTGTGGAAATTCTATCATCTGTCATTTAGCTGTTTGAAGACCTCCACATTGAAATAATGCATTGAAACCAGAAGTTACCCCAGGCAGCAGTTCTTAGGACCTGCAGGGACTCAGGGTTCTCTGCAGGTTGAGTTGAGTGCCAAGCAAGTTCCCTCATGATCTTTAAACTCAAGCACCCAAAAAACACTGTAGAGGGGAGGGCAAGGTGCAGGGAGGGTCTGTCCTACCGTGTTCCCACCTCAATGCCTGCCCAGCATCACCCCAACAGCTGCTACTGGGAGCACAGTTGCTCCTGAATCACCCATAGGCTATTTGCAGCTCTTGCTGATGCCCTTTCAATACCCAATCCTGAAATTCTTCATGCGAGGAAGCTTGCAGGATGACAGATTGCACCTTAAAACCAAGAGGTAATAGCTCTTAGGTCCAGATCTGTTCTTGGAACTAAATTCACTGCAGAAGAAGTGTTTCTGCACAACTGCATAATGCCTCAAAGTGGCATTTTACAATCTTTAAATTCCAAAACCGATGAAGAATTCTGCTTTAAACTACTGCAGCAGCCCAGCCCCCTTTATTTATGAGTAATAGGCTTTTCATTTAGATTTAACTACAGATTCGAGTGGTTTCCATGTGCCAAGGCTCAGAGTCACACCAGTGTCACCTGAGATGGTCGTTTCCACAGAATCACTCAGGATCCCTAATAAATTTGTTTCCATTTGTTTATGTCTGTATTTTATATATATTTATATATATATATATGCGCATCTCATTAAAAAAAAAAAAAAAACAACAAAGCTTTTATTCTAGGCCTGAATTTCCTTTAAACCACATGAAACCAAAGTTCTAAAGGTGACCCAAAATTGCCCGTTTGACTGTAATTTCCCCCAGATTTTGGGTTGCAGGTACAGAGAAAACTGTGGCTTTGCTTCTCCCTTTCTGCTCATCGTCCCATGCAGTGCTGATGTGCCAGGAGGTGTGGATGAGACCAGGTAGGTTGGTGAGTTTACCACATAAGCAGTGACTGAGAGTGCCTGAAGTTTCATTTTTCAACAGAAAGCTGTAGTGAAATGAGTATTTTGCTACTCATCTCATTATTATTCATCAGTGCTTCCAAGCACCTCTCTGCCCTTTGCTTCTTGGGAAAGGCATGGTGCTTAAATGGGCTGAAAGGTGGATTTTGTGGAAAGCCCAACCCACATCTTTGATCCCAGGGGTTTTGTAAAGCATTCGTTTTGCAGAGAGGGAAAATCTCTGCCCTTCCCATTCCCTCGCCTCCCTCTCTTTCCCCTCCACCTAAGTTACCTCATCTGGATCCGAAGGAATGCTTGCCATCCTTTGAAGAGGTAGTCTCCTCCGAAAAATCAATAGTCAACATTGTCTTTAAATAGTCTGACATTTACCTTTGCAGCAGTTTTCATTTCTTTCCCGGATTGCTCAGACGTTTGTATTACCCACACTAAATTCCTGATTTCTCATCCGGGAGCTTTGCATGGACACAACCCCAGTGCTGCAGAGCGGCCACCAGCAAGGAACTGCAGCACGATAATTAACAGGATAGGAGCTCGCTAATAGAAGCATCTTTAACTAATTTATGGAAGACATCAGGTGAGAATAATTACAAGCAGAAGGGTATTGTAAATCCCTGAAGAAAATACACTTGGAATGCAGTTTTCCCAACAAGCAAATCTGAATGCTAGCCCAAAGGTCAGAAATAAAAAGGCTGAGAGCTTCAGCTCCCCAAGCATGCACCTCTCCGATCCCTTCTTGTCAAGAAATTGTCTGGGGGTTCATTTAGAAAGCTGCTTGTTCAGGGCAGGGCCATTTGCAATCTGGGAAAGTTAAGCAAATTAGCAGAATTATTAGGTAAGAGGCAATTCTCCACAGCCTGCAAGGCAACTGCTTGTTAAATGAGCTCACACCAGAGAGTTGCAGTGATCGAGCGGTGTTTGCAGAGACGGGGCTGTGCAGGCATTTGCTCTGAAATAATACTGCTGTATTCCCCTGGAAAAATTAAAAATTGGGAATCTGTGCAGGCTGAGCTGGAAGATGCCTTTGTCTTCCATATGCATTCCTGCTTCTCGGCTCCTTCTGCTACAATAAATATCATAATCCTAACGAATGAGGGAAGGAGATAAGCCCAACACCTTTAACCCAGTTACTGCTAAAAATAGGGAGTAGTGTGGTGCCACGAGGCCCCAGAGCAGGTGGCTGTGCACCCGCTGTCCCCTGGGGCTCACAGGGACAGCTGTGAGCTGCAGCCCCACTGCTCCGTGCAGTGTTGGGAGTGGGATCCAACTGAGGTCCTGCAAGGAGCCCACCCAAGGGTGGCTCACACTGCTCACTTGTTTTTATATGTTTTTATATGCTCTTTGCCTATTGATTTGATATTTTTATACCTTATACAGTGCACTTAGCGCAGGACAAAAAAATGGATTAACCAAGTAAATGTGCTTTATTAGCGGATCTCTGATGGAGAATGATGTCGGTTTTCCATTTAAAAGATGCATCGGATTCATCCACTCATGAATCAATTAGTTCATGCTTGAGAACCTCCTAACATGCCACATAAAAAATTCCCAAACTGCACGCTGATATAAGAACCAAAGGTTTCAAATGAAGAAAGTGTATCACTGGGAAACCTTTGGCTCTTCCACCACTACGGGGATGGAAGTGCTCTGCCCGACTCTTAGTGAAGACATTCTTTCTGTTCCTTGGTTTCTTAAAATCTTCCTTTTTCAAAGTTTTTATTGACAGCTCCTCCCCCCGCTGTACAATGGAGATGGGCACGTATCGTAAGCCTTTCCAATAGTAGCTTTGGGGTCAGGCTGATTGGATTTGAGAAGTGTCAGTTGTTGAATGCTGTCCTGCTTCTGTCTGAGACTAACAACTCTCCCTGCTCAAAGGGTTGGCCCTCTTTCTGTCCTTCTTGAGGTTTAGGGCTCAGTGGTCCATGCTCCACACCATGAAAAGACACCTATACTTTCCTGCTCAAATAAGAACCAACAGGCTCCATCCCACCCTGCAGCCCCAGGAACTTGTGGAAGGTCACAATGTTTATTTTTGGTCTTGTCCCATTAAAGACAACGACCTAGAGCAGATGAGATGACAGGGCATGCATTTATATCATAAGCAAAATGCAAGAACAGATAGGCACTAAAGTGGGAACTCTTTCTCACCCACTTAGATGCATAAGGATATAATCCACGCGGGGCATTGACAAGATATTTTTTGTTGTAATTTCACCTGTTAAAACCTCTAAATAAAAGGATTTTACTCTTTGAGAGAAAAAGGAAGAGTTGTGCACACCCAGCCTGGTTGGTCACTACAACTCAATGGCAGCAATGCATGAGCACTGAGCTGCTGGGATGGCTGTGTGCACACTGGCTACCCACACTACATAGAGAGCAGAGGGCACTGCTTAAACCTCAAAGTAACCATGGACAAGGAAGTAAAAACAGATTCGTTTTTTTCTCGTTGTTGCAAAGAAGTCAGGCCACTCAAGCACCGGCGCTGTGCAAAGAAGAGCAGCTATGTACAACAGAATCCTTCTTCTCTCTCTTGGATGTACAGCAGATGACATCACCCAGACCTTTCTGCTTTTAGAAACCATGTGCAGCACAACTTGCTGCTTCTATTTAATCCAAACTGATGTCCTACGGCTGTCATATGCATGATTATGGCAGTCATTTTTAATTAGTGATTATGTCAATAGTATTGACATTTTCATCACTTTTGGGGGAAGTAGAGAATATTTTCCAGCAGGTGTAGTCCCCTCTTTGCAGTTCTCTTCCCTTCCAGCTGCACCCACTGGATAAATGAGCCATGCATCTTATTAAAAAAAACACAAGAGCATTAAGTCTATTCTCTGCTTAAGTACACTACAGCAACTTAGGCAAGACAAAACTCAAGAAAGGCAGAAAAGCAAATTCCATCTGTCCTACGGCACGATTTACAATCTTGTTCTGAGTGCAATATTTATTATACGACTATCCTCTGGCAGGATGGGGGAAATGCTGGAGGCCCCGCAACGAGGAGGAGGCGTTCAATAGCTTGCTGGGAAGTGGAGTCGGACACGAACAGATCAACCAGCCATTACGCTCAGTGATAAACACCCTGCAGGAGCCATCATTCACCCAGGAAGAAAGAGGAAGGCAGATCATTACATTTATTGGTCATAGTTTTTAAAGAGTCAATAAAGACCCACTAGAAAAGACACAGTTAGGAGCAGGAATATATATATATTTTTTTTCATGTATCTCGAAAATGTCTTCAGCTCAGTTTGCCTTCTGTCCAATACGTCAGGGTGAATCTTCCTCCTAGGTGATGGTCCCAGTGTAGATGGTGCTCACATTGTACAGTTTTTAATGTCTTTAACAGTCTTTAGCTTTGTACCCTGATAGCCCCTCCAGGCTATATGTCAATGCCATCTGGGAGTAAAAGAAGAGACTTCTGCTCAAGTGCCGCTGTAATGTAGATCTTTTGACTAAAATTGCACTTCCTTCACTTGACAAACTGTCAGCACAGAACAATTATCTGCCTGTTGGTTTGCTTGTCTTTTCTTTTTTCTCCTCTCAGGAAAAAGAAAAAAAAGAAAAAAAAAAAATACAAAGGAAAAGGACCTGCATAGTATAACTGCATGGGCAAAATCCAGCTAATCTGATTGCTGCACCCAGAGATGCATTGGTGGACCATCAAATGTAAAAGAGGGCCTAATGCTAAAGGAGAAGGACAATTTCTAGCCCCTTTTTTGGGGGGAGTTCCAGAGAGGACATTGCTAAATAGGGCATCAGGGAGGAAGAGGCAAGGTTCATTGGCCCCCTCTGCTTGTCTTGAGGGAGAAACCAAACCAGGCTGGAAGAGCCCAAAGCTTGTGTCCTGTTCGGCAAGCTGAAGGAACCATTTGATTTTTCTCTCCTGGTAAGAAAGGATGGGGGTGATGTCTAGGGAAGAGAACCAACCTGATTTTTTGTTAGCCAGCTTCGTGTTAATGGGACCATGCAGTTTGGTTGCAGAACACCCACAAAGCATGTGTAGAGCCCTAAGAAGTGTAATCTAAATTAGTGCGTAAATTTGTGCACTTTTTTTTTACTGTTTTATTTTCCTTTTTCCCTTCTGTACCACCTCTTTTGCCACCTTCTCTGCCTCATTTGACAGGTGTATGCTTTCAGATCTTTGGGATAGATAATGTGTCTGTTTTTATCCCTTTAAAAAGTCCTGTACAAACTATGGATAGTAGAGTGCAGGTGTATTTAGTCTGGTGCGTTTAGCAGATTTAGGTTATGAATTACTGCTCAAAATAACGTTTGCATTTGCTGACAAAGGTCTTTATTACAGAAGAGGTCAAGAAAAAAAGATTATTCCAGCTAATTATCCACTGCTATTTAATATTTGCACAAAAGGTTTGCAGGACAGAGTCCTCAGTATTGCTTTGTTTGAGAAGCTAATAGGGTTTCTAGGAAACCAGCAGGGTCTGGAGGGCCATCAGATCAGCCTCTTAGTGGCTGTGAGGGACAATTAGGCTTGATGGACTTATAGGGTGGTTGGCTAAAGGATGGCAGTCCCTGAGCCAGAGCCTGATTCTGGGGCACTCAGTCAGTGGCAAAACTTCCACTCAGGGCTGTGCTTTATGAGAGAAACCAACTGGAGAGGATCCAGTTTTCAGACCCTGGGTAGGTCTGTGTCCTGGTTGCAATGGAAGCTCCATTTGCTCCTAAGCAGAGCATCAGAAGGGATCTGAGAGTGAACAGGTTTGAGAGACAAATTGCTGGGAGGAATATTTGCAATTACTTTTTGGCCCTGGTCTTAGATTTGTCCCTAGATACAAGCAGTCCTTGGAAAGTTCCCCCAAAGTCTAACAGCTGCCTTTGGCTTGGCCCCCACATTTCTTTGTTTAGTCCATGCTAGCCTGTATTGTTCTAGAAATTTCTTGTTAAGTGGATTGAATTTCCCATTCATTAAGATACAATTAAACAGTAAACATATCTGCAGAAATTTCCAAACATAGGTGTCTGAAGGTGAGATCCATATCTAAGCTCCTAAATACATGGCCCGACTTTAAAATCCCCATATATCTCTTCTTGCTTCAAGAGAACTGGAAGCTTCCTACTATTTAGTACCAAAACACCAAAAGACCAAGGTGATGTTTTGGCACACAAGTTTGTAGAGTGACCAGGGTAGTGCAACATCATTGCACAACAACTGCATCAGATGATAAAATATCATGTACTCCCACATAACATGTTGTATGGACACAGTGAGAACCAATGTTCCCACATATATCCAGAACTCTTCTGGGAGGATTTTTGGGACTACAGATGCTTTCAGTATTGCCTACAGATCTGTGTAGATGCCGACAGCCAAAGCCTATTAACAGAAATCACCCTGAGTTGCTGCAGCAGGTGAACCCTTGTTCACCCATGTTTCTTCAGGAGAAAACTTTTTCATTTACATTCCATGGTTTTGTTCCAGTTGTGATGCCTTCAGCTTCCCCACTCGACGTTTTTTAGTAAGTTAATTAACATTCCAAAGGAAGAATTTTAATAAAGGTGTTGTTTACAACAGAGGCAGCCTTGGGGAGTGAGGGAGAATAACCCAGACTGCAGGAGTGGGGAGCATGCTATTTTGGAAACCCAAGCCACAGCCTGCTGGAAGCATCTGGTTCTACTCAACCTGTCCCAATATCACCCACACGCCAAAGTGACAGTTTGTGCTGGAGATTCCTTTTCCCTGGTGCTTTCATCCCCATCCTTCCTTGCTTATGAATCTTGAGTTTGGCAGCAAGAGTTTTAGGGTGGCATTTGCACAGTGATTCTGCATGCACACTCATTCCTGTCTTCACTGATGCTTTCACTTGATGCAAAATTAGGGAGTGGGATTGGATAATGCCCAGAAACCAGTGCTGTTGATTGCAAAGCAAACAATTAGCAGGGAAAACAGTGTGTAAAACTGTGTGCCTGCAGCTTGCAGCTGCACTGGCTATTTTGCAAAGTGCTGTGGCTGTAAAGCCACAAGCATCCTTCCTTTGCATGGATTTCACTCCACTCCATGATGTTGCAGGGGTTTATGGGAGCTCATCACTTTCCTCTATTTACAGTCTAAAACATTTGCAACTTCATGTTGCAAGGGCTTGGGCATCTATTAGACCAGGATAAAACCCTTTTGGATGCACTGGTGGGTATTTGTAGAGATATTGCGTTTGTGGAAAAAAAAAAATTAAACATAACTCTTTCTTTCATACATTTCCAGGATGGTGTGAAGGAGAATATCCTTCTCCAATAGCTCATGCACTTCTTCCAGCTTTTGCATTTTTTCAGAACAAACACAGCAAATATACTTGATCAGTTCTGATAGGACTGCTTCACCCCGACATATTTACACTAAGAGATTGATGAACCACAGAAAAAGAAAATAACAGAACAAACAACTTATCTTCCCAGAAGCTCCCTAGAAACTTATCTGTCATCACTGCCCAGGCTGCAGCAAGAGGGGATTTCAGCATGGAAGGTATTCTCACTGTATGCTGTTCACTTTCAGAGAACTTTTGACATCCAAGCATTCTTCTCAGTGTGAGAAGTGATCGCTGCTTCCCAAAGGGGAGAGATGGAGACCTGAGCCCTCAGTCCTGCATGTGCTCCTCAACCCCAACCTGTTCTCAGGAAAAAATACCAGGTATTTGCCTGATTTAATGGAACACATGAAAAAAAAAAGAAAAACAAACAAACTTAAAGCACTATTAGGATTTCAGTAGGAAATAGATGCTTTGACACTGTTAAGATGCAGAAAAATGAGCTACAGGGGAAAGCATGGGTTTCCTTTTAGCTGAGGAGGGATGCTCCTGCAGTTCCACCGCTCCTCATGTCATTGTCTTTAAAACCCCTAATGACATAAAAATTAGATGCATGTTAAACCTGAAATCCATCTCTTAAAGCATGTGAACACTCCTGATACTAGTAAGAACTTTTAATCCGTACTTGAGGGACCGGGGACCTGGAGTCAGTCGACCCAGTTTCCTGCACACAAAAAGAGAGAAATCTCTGTCTCCTCTAATGCCAGGGGTTATCCTGGGCCAGGTATCCTTAAGAAGTAAAGATACGGACAATCTCATATCAGATTCGTGCATCCAAATGGCTCATTATACCAGCAGCAATAGCTTGTGATAGTCCTATAGATTCACAGTAGTTAGGAAGAGATGATGCCCAACTTCCTTTCCCACCAATCATTATGACATGGAGAAAACCAGTGATTTTCTTCAAGTCCATTAGCATAATCTTTGTGCTTATAAGGGCGAGACCAGCAGACACTTCACAGGTCTTTAGGAGCATAAGCCCAACACAATCAAATTGAGACCTTATTTGGAACAAAGCTATTATCTCTCAAACCACCCAACATTGCTGGCCAGTTTGGGGCAGCCGGGAAGCAGCAGGTGCTCCCACCCCATTCCCTGCCTTGACAGCCTCAGAATTCCCATTTTGAGAGCAGCTCAGCGCATGGAACAAAACACAAGGAGGGAACTTCAGATCAAAATGTTTATTCTTCATTGCAGCAGATGAAACACAAGCACGAGGCTCCCGGGGGGGGCGTGAGCAATCACATGTAAAACGTACAGCATTTGCACTTGAAATACACAGACCTGAATCACAGCCGAGATCAATACAGGAGGACGATAGAGATTATCAATCTTGAGTGGTCTCCGTTACACTGAATTGACTGGCAGCCACATAAAGGCTCGGGCTCAGCCCACCAGTTTAGAGCCCGGGTGACAGATCTGCAGAAGCCAGCCATCAGCATCCCTCCTTGGCCACTCTCACGTGCCCATTTCTTCTGCTGTCCGGGTCAACCTCCGAGGTGCGTCTGAGAGATCAATGCACAGCTACAGCTGGTTGAAGGGGACCAAATCCATTGAACAGTTGATTTGGTTCCATTTTACCAGCTTTAGCAAAGCATTTGGCCTCACACTCTGCAAAGCAAGGAGGGGAACTCCTCAGGGTCTTTTCCTTCACAGTCGCCAGGACCTCTTCTGAACTTGCTGCCTGACGTTGCGCGGGTTCACATGGCTTCGCTTTCAGGCATTCAGGATTTATTTAAGCTTCTTAGCAGCTCTGGCTGAAGAGCGAGTCTGAATTAAAGAGGCAGTTTTAAAAGCAGTGGAACAGTCTGTAGCACTCAATGCCTGCCTGTAGCGTTTTTAAACCCGGTATTTGGTTCTGTTTTGAAGCTGCATTGCTACCACGGTGCAACTGAGTACTGTCCTAATCCAGGTCATTTAATTGTCACCTCCTGTCTTCTTCCTTTCAGATCTATTGTCTGCTATCCCCATCCGTGCCCTGCATTTTGGTGACTCAATCTTTCTCATCTACCTCTAAAACCAGTGCTTTCCGATCCACTGAAGACAAGCAAGGATTGTATTTACCACCATCGAGAGGGCGCAGAATGCAAGAGAAAGCAGAGCAGTCCCTCATTCTCCCAGCCCATCTGCAAGGGCTCAGCCTGCAGCTCCTGAAGAGCCCCGCATCGTGAGCACTCACTGCTCCCAATAACTCAGTAAATCAGATTTTTAATCGCAGCAGCAGGAGCCAATAAAGCCAGACCTTTCCTTCTTAACCCAGCGCCACGTGCAGATATTGCACATCGCCATGTGTGTAACCTATTTAAAGAATTTATATGCATCACGAGGCAAAGGTGACTTTTTCCCCCTCTCCCTCACAGCCCACCGCACACACCACAGGATGACACCGAGAAAAAAGCACCTGTGCTGTAAGGCACTGCATGCAGAGATATTGCAGGTGGGCCAGCATCGCTGCTCCCCAAGAAATCTAGGCTTTGTATTATAACAGTAAGTAGTGCAGATCACTTAACTGCCCAGCCTCAGTACTGTAAGCTGCCTATAAATAAATGCAGAGAGAGCGAAAGAGAGAGAGAACATCTTTTTTAAAAAGCTCTACAATTAATTTAATTGAGTTATCTCTAGGTACCTTTTCAAGAGACAATCAAGCCAAGGAGCTAAATGGAAACTTAGTCAGTGAGGACCTAGAAGTATTAAACTCATCCTTTGGTGAGTTATAGGAGGGAGGGAAGTAATTATTTACCAGAGATCAGGAGGAGGTGGAAGTGCCAGAGGTGACCGATGCTGCACTAAGACTGCAAGCTGAACCCTGACAGGCACTTGGATTTTAGGAGAGAGAGCACTGAACTGCCT
Source organism: Tympanuchus pallidicinctus (assembly GCF_026119805.1). Lineage (NCBI taxonomy): Eukaryota > Metazoa > Chordata > Aves > Galliformes > Phasianidae > Tympanuchus > Tympanuchus pallidicinctus. The sequence continues at coordinate 5,782,192 of NW_026294722.1, forward strand.
GAACATCAGCACAGCGTGCTTCAGGTGTCCTTGTTCTGTCCCCATCCCATTGGTTTTGGCAGCAAGGGTGTTAAAACAACATCTTCTGCTGGAGCTGAGTGCTGTTCTGCTCCCCTCGCTTTGCTTCAGGGGGTGCCCCACAGCAAATCCAAAATCAATGCCAGCACGCACTGACATTCCATAACGTTTTGTTTGAATTCTCTGCAGTGAGTTATGAGTGAGGTTTTCCTTTTTTAGAAAATTAGGTTTTCTCTCCTAGATGCCATTAATCACAACTAACGATGGTTCTGGCGGTGAGGCTTTCCCAGAACTGAGGCAGAGCATCCCCACACCTCCGCTGAAGGGCTGCAGCACACAGGGTTCACAGCCCCACACAACTGGGCCTGGCCAGCAGTGCAGCAAGAGGAGCTACAGAGGCTTTGCTGGATGTGTTCAAAGGTGTGAGCTGTGCTGAAACCCAGCCAGATCGGGCTTTGGTGTCACTTACACTTCCCACTGCCCTCCCAGGTTCAAGCACTGGGCAATCCTGCACCACCAAATGTAGGTTTGCTGTCTGAAGGTCATCCTCATCCAGTTGTTTCCTCCCAGCAGTGCTTGGAATTGGGTTTCACTGGGAAGGTCCTTTCTGGTCACTCTGCCCTTAGGACTCTGTCCATGGGACCGACACCACCCCAGCCAGGAACGGTCACATAGCGGAATGGCACTGGGGAGATAGAGGAACACATCTCTGAAGCAAATCCACAGCAAAATAGCCAAATAAAACAGCACATCTCATTCCCCTCTCTGCTGATCGCTGTGCAGTGCCTCCCTCCGTTTTGCTTTTGGTTCAAATGTCAGCTTTGCTGTTCATGATTACAGTTCTGAGAGCAGCCAGATCCCTGTGTTATCCAAGCACCGTCATGGCAAGTGGGGCCGAAAGTGGACAACATAAGAGAACCAGGGGCAGTGAAGATCTTTGTGCTTTAGCTTCAGCATTCTAATAAAGACATTTTATGTAGACAGCGCAGAACAGCCAAAGAATTTATCAACATTTGTCGATATTCCTAATGAAGCAGAAGATTCAACATGCAATAGAATTAGCCTACAAGGAACCCTTGCGTAGGGCCCATCCTTCTGAGTCCAGAAATCTCCTGCTTATTCCAGTCCAATACCCTTTTGAGAAATGAACATCTCTTGAAATCATTATCATTATAAGTTAAAAGGCCAAATGAGACAAAGTACTGTTGCTCTTCGTCTGAATAAACAAATCATTTTTAGATCAAATGCATTAACAATTTATCATGCTAAAATCCAATCAAAAGGAAAAAACAACAATACAGAACATTGATTTCCTACAGCTTTATCTTAATGAAGTGCACATTCCCTTTTAATTAGCTTTGGAAGGTTTTTTTCCCTTTCCTCAAGTTAATGTGTTATTTGATTTCCATCCAAATGTCACTAAATCTGAGGAATTTTTCCCAAAATGAAGTGGCTTTTGATAATACAGGAAAATGTCTGCTCTCTCATTTGGCTATTTTTCCCCCAAACAGCCATACTTGTACTGCAGATGATTCAACTTTATTGCATGGTGTCTTTGCAAGCATGTTTAAATCAATGCCACAGTTGCTGTATTCTGCACAATGTGCCATTTGTAAGCCAGAAAATACAACCTCGCTGCTTTTATCCTTTTTTCTTACAGACATAAAATATTAATTTAATTTATATTATTACAGGGGAAAAAGTGGACTGTGTTTTATTAACATTTCTAAAATTATAGGTGTTCAACCCAAAAAATATGCTTCAGCCAAGGCTGGGAAGTCTTCCGCTTGAATTTTATTTGACTTAATTAAAAAGCACTCAGCTCCTATGGGCACTAAAGGAGCTGCTGACAGTGCAGTAGCCACTCAGTCTTTCAAAACTATTACCTGAACTTAATAAAGTGTCTATTTAGTTTATACACCTCCATGATCCCACCTGTCTCCCACCAACACGATGCAGCTCCTGCTAATGGCTGGTGAAGGCAACGGGCACCCCAGGCACAACAATTCCCACCTCCTATTGCCTGCCCTATCTACCTTTAATCATAGGATCATAGAATGGCTTGAGTTGGAAGAGACCCTTAAAGCCCATGTGGTCCAACCCTCTGCAATGAGCAGGGACATCACAGCTCCATATCATGGCTCAGAACCCCTCCAGCCTGACCTTGGGTGTCCCCAGTGATGGGGCACCACCACCTCTCTGGGAGAATGGTGCCAAAGCTTCACCACCCTCAGCATAAAAAACTTCTTCCTTATATGCCACTATCCGAAGCATTCAAATCTCCACCATGCTTGTAATGATCAATGCTAGGAAAGCTTTTCCCCGGCTGCCTCTCTGCTCCTACACTAAATATCTCATTTTAATCTTTTCTTCTTTAAATGATGCTGAACAGAGGACTATTGCTTTCATCCTGCTTCACTGAGTAGTTGCTGAAATGCAATGGCTAATCTGATAGTCCAGTTTTATTTGGATTTACTGTCGAGACAGACAGCAAGATCTATAACAGAGAACATAACCCCAAACTCTACCAATTACTGGCTTATTCCTTAGCTGTACAGGAGACCACAAGTGACCTTATCATAATCTTAGCTCTCAATATGAACATCTCTGTCTTAATCCAAATTTCACCCTGAAGTTGAAGGTCCTGCTTCATACACATCCTAAGAACTGCGGAGCATCCATTGCAGCAGGGAGTCCAACCCTGGGACTGGGCTGCCTGCTGAGAGCTGCAGCTCCTGGAACCAGAAGCAGAAATAGTTTGGAGTTTGGATTTTTAAATTCACATACTCAAAGAGAACAAAGCTGTTCCCTAATACACTTTGTGCATTTTATGGACCGAACAATTAAAGAGGTTTTAAAACATCTGCTGACTGCATAATTCCATACAGGGGAGTGTACTCAGCATTTTTAAACAACAACGGGTACGAGATACCACTTAACAGTACAAAACACCATCAGTCCCGTTCAAATCAATAGAAAATTAGATGCTATGAAAATGCAATATGTGTCCAATTAGTTATAATTGGAGCAAATGGTGATGCAGATAAACTCTTGGAGTAAGATGCATTTGTCCGGCCCACTCCTTGCCTGCTTTCAGCACAGCATGGTATTGGCAGTGGTAGGCTCTGCTGTACCCCATGGCATGAAGGATGATCCCTCTAATACACGTATGTTAACCGTTATCTAATTATGGAGCTGCTCTGAGCCTGCAGGACGGCTTCTGTGCCCCACCGTGCGTGGTGAAAAATGATCCTCTGTCACACAGAAACCTCCCTGTTGTACTTGACAAATTATGCCAGCAAACCTGTTTAAGAACTAAAAAATCCTTGGACACGGTGACAGGCCAAGAAATATGTTGTTTGGGGACAGATATTTATTTATTTATCTGGCAGAGGTTAAGAACCACCGCTCGGTTTGCTTCTTCCCTGCCTGTCTCTGTTGTGGCAGCTCAAAACCCGTCTCACCAATTGTTTTGCAGGTTTCTTTCAACTCATAAAAACTCCGTTGCAAGGCAAAACAGGAACTAGGTTATGCGATGCCAGCGCTTTATTTTTAACATCTCTCCTGCAACACGTTGGCCTCCTCTCGGTTTAATCTTACAACCAAAGGAAAAAGAGCGACGGTTCTGCACATCCCCAACCGAGCATCGCCGCCGGCCGCGCTGCCAACCCTCCATGCCCTTGCAGGGTATGGAAATGTGAAACTACTCACGTCGCTCTCGGTACAACCAGTATTAACTTTGGGGGGCATTTTTTTCATATATTTATCTATAAAGTGTCGATTACTTTACACAAACAATTAGCTCAGATATAAGAGACTATAACTACCCGCAGGGCTCTTATTTTATTCACGTTTCCTGTTAATATAATTATTCTGATCAGCAGTAAGGACAGATGGGTGCAAAGAAAAGCTCCTGTCTGCCCGCCCCTGAAACCTCCTTGTGTTATTGCTGCTGTTACTTACACTGGAAAGGGAATTGTCTCTTGAGGAAGGGAAAAAAATGGAGGTGGCAGCTTTTATTTGTTAAGCTGACTCAGCTGGACAGTGGAACAAGAAATGTTCAGATCCAATCCATAACTTTTGTGGCCGCTCTAAGGACGTATTCTTCCTCGACACTGATAAAAGTTTAATATGGAGTTGCCCAGGTTTTTAATAAACTTGTCAACAAAAGAGCAAGGCAAATTGATGGGGACCTTCCCAGGAATAAATTCCACTTCAAATAGGCCAAATGAGCGTGGAGGACAGAGAGGGGAAGGCACACGGGCAGCTTCTGCTGTTCTTTGCAAAAATGGCACAATGGATTTTAGCGGGTACGTATGTGTGTGCGTCTTATTATCTCTGAGACAAGGCATTAGGACACAGCTTAAATTAAAGAATACAACCTGGTGTGGCTCAGAGTCCTGACACAGCAAGGAAGGGAGGGGACAAAGCCCCTGCATTGATTTAGCGGGGAAGCCATTCCCCACTAAAGAACTGCCATCTCACCCTGTGAGTAGTTCCGCATCTCCCGGTGCACCCGAAGGCTCCAGGCATCCCCTGCCCAGCCTTTGATCACTTTGGGACCAACCCCAACACACTCTGCAACAACGTTTACTCATGTGTTGAGCATCACCTGTGTCCACCCATGCATCCCTTGCCCATCAGCAGACCCTCCAATCTGACCTGTGGTGCCAACAGCTTTTTATCCCACACCCCCCCACTATACACATCGCATTTCAGCTATTGCCTGCAACATGTTTATCTCCACTCAATCAAATCAATCCCATTCACTGCTCAATTTTTTCACTTCCATACATCATGAGCTTCCTCCAGGCACCACACTGCCCCTTCCCATGGCACTGACTGCAGGCATGGCAGGAGGAGCACATACTGCATGCTCCGCAAGCTTGGGATGGAAATCTCTGCATGAGATGCATTATTTTCTATTAGCCTCCATCAAGCCAGTGCCTTAAATTATTAAGCTTTGTTGTGGTATTGTTTTCTTTCTTTTTTTTTTTTTTTTTTTTTTTAATTTGTTGACCTGAAGTAAACACAAGTATTAAATCAGATTCCAATAACCTCACTGACAGTAAATTAACTCATTGTGTCCCAGAGAGGGACGCAACTGCATCTCAGCTGCTCTGAGCAACGCTTTGCCTCCCCTTCACCGTCCCTGCAGATTTCACATGCATGCCACAGGGTAAAAAGCAGAAGGCCAAATCCTGCCTCCAACCTTGGGCCACATCCCAGATTGGAAGCTCTGCCTGGGTGCCGCAGTGAACTTTATTTCTGATCATTCTTAGGTCACTGGATTCCTGCTCTGGTAGCTTTACCCGACTCCCCAAATGCCAGGGTCGACGTGCCTATGTAAGGGCTTTGCAGGGACAGCTCCTGTCCTCACAGCTGCTTGGGGACTTCTGCGGCTGGTGGTCACGAGCCCCTGGCTGCCCAGATGCCACCTAATCCGGCCCAGCAGAGGGGCAGCTGAGAATGAGCACTATTTATACCAGCTGCTGCTGGCCCCACTGGGCTGCTTGTGGCTTTTTTAGCTAGCAGCTCCCTTCCCAGCACAGGCCATATCTGGGCATGGCAAGGCACCTACAAACAGAGTGCTCTGCTTCGAGAAAAGAGGAAAGAAAAATAGGGGGAAAAAAGGAAAAGCTGCATCTGTCTGAGTTGTCAAACACCCCGCTTCCATCAAAGCATCCTGAGCACCACCAATAACTGCTCCAACTGCTAAAAGCTTCACTATAAACTTGCCTCTTATTCAAAGTGTGTCTGTCCTCTAACAACCTTCCACCTGTGCACACAGCTATTGGCCTCTGTTCCTTCATACAGACATCTATGCAAGAAATGCAAGCTCAAAACAAGGGTGCATGCTGACATGGCTTACACCGTATGAGCAGAACCTCCTTTGGAGCATTACAGGGTGTCAGAGGAGGCAGTCAGCTTGGAGCTCTACCTGTTGAACAGGCTGCACAAGACTGTGCATTTTGGCCACTAGGCACTCAGAATGAGCTTGTCCTTGGGTAATTGCACCAAGATAGTCTCCAGTCTCATGCCTGCAATGGCTTCAGCATCTCTACATGAGCAGCCCCCCTCTCTCTGGGGGAAAGAAAGGCAGGGGAGCAGCATGTCTGCCTGCAGCCCAGCAAGCAGGCGATGCAATGAGCTGCACTCACCATGACCCTGCATCCCAACAGGGAAGCATCTTGCTGCATGATGGCTTCGGGTCAAGAGCAACTTCAGCAGAAAGCGCTAAACTGAGCATCTTCACTGGGAGGGAATAGCTGAAATCAGCGCATGGCTTTCAGGGGAGGGATGTGAGCTCCGGAGTGAGGATATTTCTCTTGCAAGGAACACACCACCCCCTCGCCCACAGCCACTGCGAAGTGCAAGATGTGGTGAAACTCTTTAAAAATAGATATATTCCCAAGCAATACATGCCGCTCGCATCTGGCAGGGCAAACCTAGCATGGAAGCTCTTGCTTACAGACTAAAAAGCCTCAGAGCAGCTCAAGGCACCTGAAACCTTGGCTCTCTCCTCATTTCTTCAGAGCCCGCTCTTGTTCTTGGCCTAACCCAGTCCTGAGAAGCACAAGGGAAGCCCTGCCCAGCTAGGCTGGTGTCAAAGGCAGGGAAAGATACTGCAGTGCAGTGCTGATCTCTTCTGCAATCGGACGTGCAGACTAGCCCGAATGCTGAGTCAGCACAATTTCTTTTTTGATTGGTTGATCCGAGTAACATACTTTCAATGTATGCTAAAGGGGCAGCAATTAATATGTTTTCCCCCCATTCTCCACCTCTCCAAACCTCCTCAAATCAAACACACAAATCTCACCCCCAAAGTCACTCTCTGGCCCTAAATATTCTGAGGCTCTTTCATTTTTAATTTAGAGCATTAAAAAAAAAAAAAAATTTGCAATCTAAGCGATGCTCACTTTGATCGACTTGTGCTGCAGCAGCTAAAATATCTGTCCTGCAGGTCAATCTAATCATGCTTAATAGCAGTTTATTCTTCAACGCAACATTTTTCACATTGGGTCGACAGTTTTAAATGAGATTGCTGATGCACCCCTTTACTAATGCTTTCACCAGGGCCAGCACATCCCTTGAAATACTCGTGCAATAAAATGAATGCTTTATTGCTCTTGATGAATGCACTATTAAACTTGAATTGCAAATATAGCCCCCCCTTTTTATTTTTATTTTTTACCAAAAAAAAAAAAAAAAAAGAGTGCTGGGATTTATTAGACCACCTGTCTTCCAGTATTAAGTAATAGCAAAAAAAGTAATAATAGCTCATCAACATAAATGCATGAAAGTAAAAAATCCAGGGGAAAAACTCACGGCACAAATTCATCCCTGTGCTCCCATGCGCGCGCGCAAAATTCCCGTTCTGTACCTGACCGTAGTTCCGTTTATATGCGGAAAATTCATCTCAAGAACGGCTGGGTTTTGTGAGGCATAGAATAGGAAAATGTAACTAATTTGGTCCACTGGATTTATGGCTTTTACGGTCCTCAGAGCTCCCGTTTTTGCCGGTGGGACCGTTTGGTGCGCGCTTTGCTGGACGGATGGGCGCAGCCAAGCATTGCGCCTCGCTTCGGCACAGAACCTGCAGCTCCGCTCTAAGGAGAGCGAAGGAGAAGAGGCTCACTTCGAGCTGAGAAACAGAGAGGACTTAGTGTGGAGGAACGGTCGCAGTTTTAATCCAAAAAAGAGGAAAAGCAAGAAGGAGCTGAAGCAAAGAGTAAGAATGGCGCAAACTGGTGGGCCATGCTAATGGCTAAAGGGCTGCCATGGTTTTGGGATCTATACACAGCATTCCTATTTAATATTTGGCATTGCCCCACTGCATCAGAGACTGGGGAGGGTCTCAGGACGTGTCCTGCACCCGCACACCTCCCACCACATGGATCCCACATGGTGAGACAGAGCTGACTTACAGTTTTGAAAATATTTACGTAAAAATAAATCTGAGCACTTAGTGACTTCCTAAAGTTAGCAATTCCGTGTGATTAACAAGCATATTAATTCAGAGAGGGGGGAAGGAGATAAAAATTGCATTACGGATGCAGGTATCTGCTGTAAATCAGACCGCGGGCACCTTCGCTAGAGATCTGCATAGTGGTGTGGAAGGCTCAGTAACACCCACACTGAGAATGCAGAGAAAAGGAAGAGAATGAGAAAAAGAAAGAGCAAGACAATGAGAAAATGAAAGAAAAGAGGAAAAAAGAAATAGAAAAGAAAAAGAGAAAAACATAAGAGCAAAGTTGAAAGCAAGAAAGCAACCTAGAAATAAAGAGAAAATGAGAAGCACGCAAGTAAGCAGAAGACAAGGAAAGGACAGGGAGGAAAGCAGAGAGGAAAAGGGAAGGGAGAAGAAGTAGTAAAAAAAGACGTTTGGAAAAGGAGGGAAATTATTATTGTGGCCAGAATGGTGAGAATCATCCTTATTTTTCACCCAGCAGCTCAAGCTCCCAGCAGTGATGTACAAGTGAGAGAAACTGCAGCCCCATTTGGGAGCTCGAATGCTCGGTCTCTGTTTCCCGGCACCTTACTCTTTGTATTTAATTGTGGCCCCGAATCGGGGCAGAACACCATCAGTGGCTGGGATCCATCCTTGTCCAGGGGATAATGCCTCTTCCTAAAGCACGTGGCAAAGCAGAGAACCCTCCTCTCCCAGGCAGAGGTTGAGTACTCCACGTGTACCAACCACTTGTATCATTCTTTTTAATATTATTTTTAAAGAAAAGATTTATAAAACCTATGGAATACTATGCATAGGAAATCTCCTTAAGAGCCCAGTGCACCTTTCCTAAACTGCAATTGAGAAGTACTTGCTCTCTCAAGTGCTTGGTGTACGTGTAACAAGTGGCAGCAGAGCTTGCCATGAATCACACCAAACTGAGGCTCAGCAAAGGCCTCCAGAGCACAGAGATGTGCTGAAACCACGGGGAATTTGTTCAGAGCAGAACATTGCTGTGCCCTTGGCTACACAGCAGGGTGATGGGGATAAGTCTGGGAGTTGGTAGGTGGGATGGACAAATGAGGTGCCAAATGGCAGGCATCTATCAGCCTAGATATGTGCATTTTGTAAGGTTGAGGAAAATGGGGGCTGAAAGCTTCACCTGCCCTCCCCAGGCACAAAGTTCTGCTTGTTCACACGGAATGTTTAACCCATCTGTATCACCACATCTCATTCTTGTGGGATGCTGGGAGAATAACCAGGTGTTTTACGATGAGAAAGGTTATAAAGGAAAACCAAAGTGCCAGGAAAGCTTCCCATATTCAAGGAGCTAATTTTCTTATTTCCCCCTAATAACCAGCACACACTAGGGATGCTTGCTGCCTCCAGCTGTGACGGGGGCACCCAATGGCTGTGTCCGAGGGCCGGCACACACACAGTGAACATCGCTTCCTCTCCAGCATTAAGCACAAAAAGTTTTAACACAGGAAACATCCCCAAAGCCCTTTGCATATTCACATGAAGCCAAAACACTGCACCTCCAAGTCACAACTCCTTCCCTTCTTCTCCCTGCCTCCAACTCCTTTCCTTTTCCCTAGGATTAAGGACCAGCCTCATTTTCAGGAAAAAAGGCCAAGGGGGAAGCAGCAATCTGGAGGGACTGGTCTGCATCCCTGATGAAAACCAGGAGTGGACAGCCAGCTTTCCCCTGGCATCGCCTTTCAAAGCCCATGCCGCAGTCAGCATATTGAATATTTAATGTCCTGATGAGCATTTCCACCTGCTGACACAGGCAAAGTGACAGAACAATACACGCACTGGAACAAGATCATCAATTGACTCCCCAGCCAGTCTGCCATGTCAGGCATCTCAAAAAAAAAAAAAAAAAAAAAAGACAAAAATCTGTCTGTCTTTCTCCCCCCTTCACACGGGGTCACACACTGCTCCTCCGAGAAGAGTTCCCACCTGAAATACATACTTCTTTACATTCCATAGATTGCCAGGTTCATATGGGCATATAAAGAAGTATGTCTCTCAAGCAGGTAGGTTCAATATGCGCATTTATATGCACACGGGAGGAAATAAGGCTGGCGTGCCATTTACTTCCCAGGAGTGAGTTACAGCACAGTTTGAGGCAGCACATGTGCAAAACACACACACACACACCCTCACTCCCCTTGCTGGTCATCCCAGCTCTGCCCCTGCAGGTTGCTGGGGTTTAAGGCTGGGAAGAAGTAGAGGGCAATGCCCAGAGCGCCTGCAGCACTTTGTCATGGAATGGCACAGAGGAAAAGCCACACTCCTAGCCCACCTACAAAGAGGATGCTTTCACTGAAATTGTAAACTTTCAGTGATTAAAATGGCTTTAGTAGAAGGAATTTGATTTCTTTGTAAATATATATAAAGACAAATATGCACATATATATGTGTATACAGGTTTAGACAAAGCCATGTGGGTAGAGGTTAAGTAGATATCAATTCCCAACTGCCTCCATCCTGCAATTTAGAAACAAGAAGCCAATTTGCTTTTAGAAAGCCAAAATCCAGCATAGCACTGATTTACAAAGCAACACCAGCAAGAAGTGCTCCATCTGGCAGAGCAAGAGAACTCACCAGCTACAGACATGCCATCACTTCCAGCACTCAGTAGAGATTAAGGCGTAGGAAGAAGAAAGCATCTTACCTAGAGAATCCAGTGGTTTTTCCTCTGCTGGTCACCGTGAGCGTGACACTACCTTGCAGCAAACAATCCCCAATATACCTTGGGAGGAGGGCGGGGGGAGTTCAGGGTATTTAAAAATACATATATAAAAAACAATTTGCTTTTCACAAGTCATCCAGCGGAGCCCCACACCTGGGATAGACACCTGCAGCGACGCAAACTAAAAAGCAGCCCCAGCCCTGTGCTGGTAGCTTAGGCCAAAAAAGTCTTTCGGAGTTCTCCTCGTGGGGCTCATCCCCACACGCAGCCATCGGTTCCCGCTGCCTCTGCCCTCCGCCAGCCGCCACGCTGAGCTTTAAAGCTCTGGAACAATGTGGCTGGCTTGAATGCAGGGCGGCATTCCGGAGGTCACGGCGGGCGCTGCCGCTCGCTCAGCACAGCGGGTGCGCGCTCACCTGCGCCCCTCACCCCGCCGCCGCTCGATTGCAATTTGCAGGCGAAATGCACAACGCCTGCCTCGACGCTAATGAATTTGGCCGTTTCTCACCAGTTTCTAATGAAGCCTTTAAAGAGGGTTTAAGTAAACTTAGCAAGTGGCAAAGTAAGCACTTTGGAATACTTAATTGTATCGATGTGTTTTCTTTTTTTTCTTTTTTTTTTTTTTCCCCCCGCTGCTCTGTGAAATATTGCTGAGAGAGTGGGAGTAAATATTTCTCTGTGCTGATTGACTTCCACACCATCAGGCTGCAAAGCCCTGCAGAGCCCGGGTGCAAACCCATGGGCTCACCCCAGCCCCTCAGTGCCATGCACCATGCAGCAGAATGGGCGCGAGCCCCATGATGGCTCCGCACTGTGCCCTTCCTCACTGCCACAGGGCTTCTAGCCCCACTAAATGCCATTATCCGTCTCATTTTGAGGTAAATTTCCACTGCTGGTTTGGAGTAAGGGCAAGAGAGATTGAGCTGTGGCACCATGCGTGACTGCAGTGAAATTAAAATGAAGGGAGAGGTGAGGAGTGCGAGGAAACGTCTTGGTGCTCAGATTCTAAAAAGAATTCCTCAAAAGCCCACAAAGAACTGAGTTCAGTTGGGTTTCGCATGGCCAAGGCACTTGGCCATGTTGAATTCCCCTTAGGTAAACACCAACAGGCCATGCAATGGAACAGGACAGCTGCTTGACATCTTGGACCATCGCACATTTCAACTCATTCCCAATTCGCTTTCCTGAAATCCCCCTTCCATGGACTGTCTTGAACTGTCCCAAACTTCTGCAGATGAGCAGGAGAATGGGATGCCAGCCACTACAGGGAGCTAAAAGATGTCACATAAAATCCTTACAAATGTTGGAGACAATAGAACAACAGCGGCAGCCAGGTTTATCTGTTGGTTGCTCCCAGAAAGGTGGTGGATCTAGGTTTCAATCTGCCTGTGATTGTAGGGTTGGCTCTGCTGGTGGAGGAGCAGACATGCGGCGTGGCAGTGATTTAATGGTGATGCCAGAGGCACTTTGTGGTCCACATCCTGCTGTGAGCACCAGGAGTAATGTTGGAGGGTGAGCATCGCCCAGCATCCTCCACCCACTTCGGCTCACTCAGAGCAGAAAAAGCTGCACAGTAAAATTGTGGTTGCTCTGGGGGGAAAAAATGGATGGGAATGCAGATAGCAAATAAAAGGGAAGGACGGAGATGGAGGGATGGAGGGGGTGTGAAGGATGGAAGCACGGTGCTGTACAACTGCGCCCTCTGTCCCATTCTAGGGGAGCTCCTCGAGTCCCAGTGGCAAAGTCAGGCTGCAGCTTTGCAGCGCAAAACTTTGGGCACCTGGAAGCAGCCTGGTTTGGGGCTGGGCATGGCCAAGGGAACCCAGCAGGACTGAGCTGCAGTGAATGGACCAGGCTCAGTCCTTTGGGGTGGCAGCATGGCCACCCGCGCCAGGGAACCAGCAATTAAACTGCCAGCCAGATCACAGGGCTCTGCCTCCACAATTACACACGGCTGCTGAGTGCACACTCTCTCCAGCACAGACATATGCAAATGCCATACTCCAAGCACAGACTGAAGGTGCATTGTATTAGGATCATGTGCTACACCTGCTTATATATAGCATTTAATATCTCTGTATAAAGCCATGTAAAATATACATATGCATGCTATAAAATACAGCCCAATTTGTGTGCATGCACGTATATAACACAGTACTCCTCGCACAATACCAATGCATATACATTTATGTGATCAGGTATCACCACTATCATATAAAACATAATGACCACAGCTAACTCTCAGCTGCAAAAGCAATAACAGCCGATTGATGGATGAAGTGTAACCTGAATTCAAACCCCTTGCAGGGAAAACCTAACTTCTTCTTGCATCTCCTTTCTGATTGCCCACAAGCCATGCGTCCACAATTAACGCTCAGTTTTCGGCACTGGAACAGTTAATCACCGCAGCACTGAGATCACTGCAAGTTAGGCTAAGTTTAACCACATTTCACCCTTTTGCTCTGTCTGGTATTAGCTCAGAGCCACTAGTTTGGTGCAAATAAATAAATGAAGCCCCAATCCCCCTAGGTGTCATTAGCCAGCCTGGCTCTGAATTAGGCATTTAAAGGCCAGTTTAACCTTGCAGAACGGCTGCATGTCAAAGTTCTAACATTTCAGTTCAGATTATTATAGTGCACTGCTTGCTCTGCAGTTTGTTGCTTTTTTTTTTCTTTTTTTTTTTTTTCCCCTTTAAATGCACATTATGCCACAGCAGAACAACAACAACAACAACAAGAAAAAAGAATAAAGGTGGGGGGAAGGTCTCCCAACTCATCCATGGATTAGAGGCAGCCGGCACATCCCCACACAGGCACACACACACGCAGCACACACACATTTGCCGGATGCAAAAGCAGACATTTGAGTCCCCGGTAAGTTGGATGGGCACTCAGTCCTGCATCAGTCAGAAAAGTGTTTAAAAACGAGCTGAGCTGGTGCAGTTAGAGGGAAGAAAGGGAGCAGAAGAGGGGAAGGAAAAAAAGAGACATACCAGTTAGGAGCTTCTGTTGCAGCAGAGGACTCACCAGAGCACTAGCTGAAAGCTGAATCAGCTTTCGAGAGTTAGGGATGCATAGAGGAGGGTCATGGAATCACAAGGTAATAATGCGCTTCATGCTGCAGCCGTCAGCCTTCTCCTTATAGCCAATCTCTAATGCAGGAAGGGAAAAAGAGAGCAGGCCCAGTGATGGTATTAGTCCTCACTTGGAGGAAAAAAAAAAAAAAAAAATTTGAAAAAAAAAATCATCAGGCAAACCTCCCCCCCCCCACCCTTACCTCACCCCCTCCGCCCAGCACCACTACAACTCCATCCCTGCTGCTGCATCGCGGCTGGGCGGTGGGGGGAGGAAGGCGGCAGGCAGCGCGGTACAGCGGAGGCTGAGCAGCGGAGGCTGAGCGGGGGGAGCGGGGCTCCGGGGAGCGCCGGCGGCGGCGGGCGAGGCGGGGGTTAAGGAGAAGGGACCCAACCCGCCCGGATTGCAGCACACCTGGCTGCGGAATGGGGCTGTCCCCTCTCTAGATCCCCTCCTTCCCAAGGGTCAGCCCTGGCTTGGGGTCAGCCACCGGGAGGGGTACGCACACACGCACCCGGGGGGGGGGGAGAGACCGAGGGGGGCAAGCGCTGGTCAGGAAGTGGGTCCACCTTTCCAGTGCTTATATACCCAGCGAAGCATCCGAAACATGCACCGCCGGGCGAGCGGCCCCTGCTCGTGCTCTTCCCTCCCTGACCATATTTAGTCAACCATGGCAAAAAATAGCCTGTCAGCTGGAGGCTGCTGAGCAGTATTTGGAGTTCAGTCGCTCCTCTCAGCCCATTGACTACTGGTCCAGCAGGGTCCTGACTCTGCCTTTTTTTACCCTCCGCTATTTTTAGCGAGGCCAAATGAAGAGGGAGCTCATCTTACTACTCTGCTGGGCTGAGGGTTCACGGGGGCCCTGGCTATGTTTGGTAAGCACCAGCACTGGGAGACACGGAGCGGAGACCTTGTCCGTGCTGGAAGACCTTTGTCTCCCTCCTCTATTTATCTTTTTCCTCTCTTCTGACTTCTTTCTTTTGTATTTTTTCCTCCACTGTCAAAAGGTAGCCGGAAGAGAAAGTGGGGAAGAAGGTCAAGGGATCCTAATTTTCACCTTCAAGAGAGAAACACTGCACACTGGGACTGAGACCTCCACTGTGTTGTTCCAGGCACCCCATCGTCCAGCCACATCTCCCTTCCAGTGTCTCCAAAGGAGCCAGGGCCCAGTGAAGTGTTGACCTTCTACCCTTAGCAGGGAGGGCTGGAGAGCTCCACCATAGTCCAGAGAAACCCTCCTGCCATAGCATGTTGATGGGGGACACCGACATGGAGACACCTCTTGGGCCTTTTGGCCATGGGAGCCTCCAAATCTTCCCCAACAAGGGGCAATTCTAGAATTCCCTGATTCCTGAGTTTGGAAGGCGATCATAATGGATACTTCCATGTAGAGCATCCACATGGGACTGTCAGACAACATTTAACAGAGGTTGAGCTTGTTGGGAGTTCGTAGCATGTCATCTAGGAATGGGAAATGCCTGAAGGAACCACTTCATAGTGCCATGAGCTGTGAAAGGCTCTTAAGAGATTCCAAGGCACCACGAGGCATGTCAGAATATTCTCAGAGTCACCTTCTCAGTTGATACACCTGCTCTCCATCCCCTGTGGCTTGTCC
This sequence comes from Tympanuchus pallidicinctus, assembly GCF_026119805.1. Taxonomy (NCBI): domain Eukaryota; kingdom Metazoa; phylum Chordata; class Aves; order Galliformes; family Phasianidae; genus Tympanuchus; species Tympanuchus pallidicinctus. Next base: position 5,797,551 of record NW_026294722.1, read on the forward strand.
TCTTTGTCACAGCCCTTCTGAACTCAAATTGGAATCTGAAGTCCGGGATTTCCCCATCCCCACCAGTCCTGAGCAGAGGCAGCTCTGTGTCATCACCATCTGGACACCCAAGACTGGGTGTATGGCACAAAACCACAGATCACACAAATGCTGGCATCCCAGAAGTGCCACCTTTGTGGTGACCACCCCATACAGCAGGTTCAGTCCATTGCCCTGCAAAACAGATGGAAATTTCCTGCAGTGGCATAAACCACACCCACTGCTTTTTAATCCTCTTCCATTATCATTGGGGTACCCAAGCTGCTTCTCTCAGGGGCCAACCAGGACTTTTCATGTTTTCCCATCTCACGGCCTTTCAATTACAGAAGTTGTGAAAGCCACCCTACAGTCATCCACAAAATCCTTTACCTAAAACACCAGAGTTGCGCATTGCCTGCTCCCCACTTTGGAGCATCCTAGGCTCACAAGAACCCACATGTGAAAAACAAGAAGTTCTCACACTATTTTCAGCCCTATCTGAGAACAGAAAATGGTGGGGGCTCGTGGGGCTGCCTGTGCTTTCCTGCACCAGCCAGGACCCCACGCCGGCAGCAGGGAGCTGCTAACACCGCTTGCTGTCGCAGGCGCAATCATGCCCTGCTTTGGGCTGAGTGAGTTGTTATCACGTCCCTGACAGGTTCCCCAGGGCTGAGAATCTATCCCGACACCGAGATATGTTGGGAACAGGAGCAAACTATAAATGGCGATGAACCGAAAACTGATCTCCTAGATGTGAATTAAGGGATTGTTTAAAACACCATGTTCATGCCGACTCTGCTTTTTGCACACAGATTTCTTCCCTGCACTAATTGATTTGCACCACACTCAGCCTGAGCTTGCAGGGACAAAAATATCCATGTTCCTCTCCAAAATGCATGGCATTTTGGATTGCTCCACGCGCAGATACAGATGGGAGTTTGGTGTGTAGAGGGTGCCAGGAGGGATGGGTCTTCAGTGTGCAACCACCACAGCAAGCCAGACTTTTAATATATGCATGTGTTTGCATACACACATACATATATGCACAAATATGTGTGTGTAGTAATAATGTATGCGTGCATATATGTAATAATTCTGCATTAAAGCTTCCGTAACCAATGAAACCTGTGGAAGATGCACTGCAGAATAGAAAACTAAACCAGTTCAAAATGTTATGTGAGAGATTGCAACACTACAAACAAAATGCAAGATGTTACTTTAAAAGAAGCAGGCTTGGGCTTTTGAATTTATGTAACCTAAACTGATTTTGTCTCTTTGAAATTGTTGTTGCGTGTTGGGAATCTCAAAGAGGCGAGGAGCAAAGCTGCAGACATTTCCTTTGGAGTCCAAGATTACAAGCCCCTTTACTTCTCCTTGCAGCTCCAAAGCTGTTAATGGTTTGCTTCATTTTATTAACAGCAGACAAGAAAAAAATCCTCCTTGGAGCATGTGTGAGGTGACAAGTTGGATAATAACAGCTCCTTTGGAGGCTTTTATAGTACATTAGGCAAACATAGTGGATGTTTATAGACTTTTAAAAATGCTGATTATATAAAAATGCATTTATAGCCTTCTAAAATACCAAGCTTCTGTAATATAAATATTTCTAATAATTAAAAAAAAAACAACCTAAAATTGACGATTATTGACCCAATTGGACCATTTTGTTTGGTGTTGATTTCTGGTTTTCTATAAGCCAAAATCTTCTCTTGATCCAAAAGACTGGGCAGTGTACTGTGATCAAATCAGGTTACTCCAGTGTCCACGTCCTGCAGAATCCACCTAGGGTTTGGTCTTCTTCAAGTGACCCGAAGTTGTTATTTTTTATTGGTACAGAAGCTCTGTCCCGTGGCTTTGCCTTGTTCCAGGCTGATAAGGTTACTGGGGTTGTGCCTTCTCTCTTTCTGTCTCTCTTATTTTGACCCAAAATTCTATCACTATGTGCAATGTGCAATTCCATTACTAGGTGGAATTAGCTTTTGATAATAGAGGTTGTCTCAACCCAGGTGAATTCTTACTAAAAGTTCAGGTTTTGATAAACTGACACATCTGTACATCAGTGGTGTTTTTTAAATACTGGTGCGGTGAGTTACATGACACAAAAAATGGTGTCTGTGTATTTTCAAGTGGTGGTGAAAGGTGGCACCAAGAATTGGATTTGATGGTCATGGAAGCATAGAATCACAGAATCATAGAATCATTTGAGCTGGAAGGGATCTTTAAAAGCCAATTGGCCCAACTTCCCTACAATGGACGGAGATACCTACAGCTCCATCAGCTGCTTAGAACCTCTCAAGCCTGACGTTGGTTGTCTCCAGGGTTGGGGCACCAACCTCACAACTGGCAAATGATTCTTATGAGTCCCTTCCAATTTGGGATATTTTATGATTCCATGATTTATAAAAGCAAATCTTTTTCTTGGTTTTGCCCTTTATTAGTGACTGAGAAACATCAAATCCAGGCTTTGGGACTGACTGCAAAGTCTCCACAAAACATACCCCGAGCTGTGCGCCCATGGTCTGCACATGCAGCTCCTTCAGATGGTGCTGGGTCCGGCTGAGCCTCACCAAGAGTGCTCTGTCAGCACAAGTTAAATCACACGGCTGCAGCACCTGCTGTATACTTTGACCTGAAAGAAGGCTGTTCATTTCATCTTCCTTAAGGTAATTGTGTTCATTTTGTTAAGTTATGCTTTTTTTTCTTTTCAATAAAAAATACTCTTGCGTGTGCATGTGTACAGGAACCCATCTCTCCTTTTACTGGGCTCCAGGTTTCAAATCACTGGAGAATACCCCAGCCACACTGCAGTAGCATCCCCATAATGATGTTCAAAACCACCTTTCTCCTGATTTCTCCAGCCTTTCCCAATACAGAATCACAGAATCACAGAATCACCAGGGTTGGAAGGGACCTCAAGGATCATGTAGTTCCAACCCCCCTGCCTAGCAGGGCCACCAAACGTACACATTCAGATCAGGTTGCCCAGGACCCCGTCCAATACACACGGATATAACAAGGTTGACACAGAATTTTTGAAGATACTGTGCAAACATATTTTTTTTCCAGAGACTTTTTTATTCATTTCACATTTCTGGCAAGACAAAGAAAACAAAATTATTCTCGAAACTGTCAATAATCAGAAGGGTTTTTCGTGGACAAGCTTTCCTCAAAACAGCCTGACATGGGAGACAGCAGCACGTTGCTCTGCTTGTTTTCCATCGGGAAACTGAGGCAGGAGGAGGGGCTGCTGTGCTGTGTCCTCTGGGGAGCTCAGAACCTTTGGGGCTTATCAGCACCGCACTGTTGGCAGACAAAGCAGTGACATTCCAGATAACTCAGCCAATTACCAAACGGCCGACTTGGGTTCGTTCGCACGGCACAGGCTTTTTGTTCAGCCACATTTATAAGGGCTGCTTTGGGTTTTTCCAGCACTTTTCAGAAGTTGTGAGATGCAGCTGTCCGATGCTATCATAACGATGAAATATGAGTGCTTCGCTCGCTGCCTGGGTGGTTTCCAGCATCTCTGTATGCACATCTATGCAAAACCAGCGTGTAGTTTCTGCAGTTTGTGTGCGTAATGGACTGCTCTTTGCTTTGGAAGATATTTCTCTGAAGACACTAACCGCCTCACCTCCCAACACAAATGTTTTCCAATTATTAGAGGTTTTTCCCTGCATTGTTGGAGCAGTATTAAGAATGGGCAGAAATGCAGCAGAACAAAAGATTTTCATAGCAGTCTATCTGTTTAAGTATTTATAAAGCACCAATCTCTCAGGTGCCTCGCTCTTACTGTGGTTTTAAAATATTATTATGCTATCATACCATAAAGGAAAGAACAAAGGGCCGCTCATAAATTTAAGTGAAAAACGTGTTTTCCAATCTGTGTGATCTTTCTGAAACCTGGGATCTTCTTTTGTGTCAGGGACATTTATGTCTTCTCCGATGTCCTTCCAACAATGAGCATTCCAGCAATGGAGATCGCATTATATACTGTGGTTTTCTTTGTGGCAGAACAAAATTAAATGAGTACATAAATTACTCTGCTCCTGGAATAAAGAAACAGGAGAAAGAACATTTTTTAAAGTTGCTGTTTTTTTTTCCTGATAGGATGAGTTAGATTTCCTGAAACCATGTGCAAATTAAAAAGTTCACAGTTCAGGCTTATTGTGAGAGCTAAATCTCGGGCTCATTTGGCGAGGTGCTCTGTTTAGGAAGACACATTTGGATTTGTATGAGGACCTGTAATTGGTTTTCCACATCTTCCTCGAGCAAGAAAGTCTCCTGCTCCCTCCCAGCTCAACATTGTTGGTGCTTAACAGCAAAAAGGATGCTTGCGGCGTGGTGCGCTGCAGAAATATCTCCCAGAGTTAATGGAGCACTGCAACGTTCCTCTGCAAGGAGCTGCTGCCTCCAATAAATCCCTCCCAAAGTGCAGCTCTGCCCTTCGCACCCTGAATGCAGCCTGCTGCAGGGTGCTGCCTCCTACTGCATTTCGAGGAGTAAGAAGAGCATCCCTGGGGGCTGATGGCTGCGGAAGGGAAACCAGTGGGGGACAAGAAGTACCATTTATTTAGCAGTTGTTTGGAGGAAAAATGAGAGATATTCACTTCCTCGGGACTCCCATTTACCAACACTCACTGCTTATTTCTCCCCCTGCTTTTCTCTCCCCTCTCTTTGCTACCTCCCCATTAGACCATGCTGTGTGGCTTTAGGTTCTCTGAAGCAGACAGGAGTCTCTAGGCTTGAGGGTCACCCCCACCTTTATCTAATCCCTGAGGATTAGATAAAATTTCTGAGTTTCTGACAGTGTTGGAGCCAAGGAAATCCTGCAGAGCTGTGTCAGGAGTGTTAAAAACCAGCAGCCCAATGCAGGCATAAGTCTCACATGCAGCCCCCATCCCACTTCCCAATGCTGTGTTCGGTCAACACCAGATCCCCTCCTTTTGTAGCCCCACTTTTCTTTTGGGATCTGTTTTCCACTCTCAGACTGCACTGCACAGGGTTTGTGCTGCCAGGTGGCCATCAGCCTCAAGCCAAACTTCTCACTCTCCTTTGCCACAATGTCACTTCCAGGTTTGATGCTGATGGTGCAGAGATCAGCTGGGCTTGTCCCCTCAACCCCTCTGCACAATTCCCAAGCAGCCTGTAATTAACAATTCTCCTGCATGTAACTCACTAATACATGTGATTAGAAATTAAGAAAAACATTATTATCTGTCACATGAGATTGCAGAACTATTCACTGCAAGCCTGTGTGTATGGAAGAGGTAGGAAAGGGTCCAGGTTGGCTACAAAAATATCAGTAAGACAATGTCAGGGAGGTTATCAGAGGCAAAAGCATAATGATGGGAGAGGAAGCCAACAAGATGATCCATGAAAGATGATTATGAGCAGTCAGCAGAGTGTACACCATCTTGCATTTACAGGAGAAGATGATTTATCATCAGATATTGGTAAAAGTTTCTTCTGAAAGACTCAGGAATCCTTTGATAAGCCAGGAAGAAAAAGTTAAAGCAATGGGTAAAAATAATGTTTAAAACGCGCTCCATACTCATCCAGCTGATCAGTTCAAAAAAATTCTACTCCTCTTCATCTACAACTTGCTCTGAAATGTCTGAGGATTCTTTAATGCAGCCATGTGTCTGCAGGCAATGTGGACTGGGTTTTTTTTGGCTTTTTTTTTTTTTTTTTTTCTGAAGACACTGAGGTTTCCTGCAGCGAGATTCTGATCTCACTGCTGCTGTCCCCATGCCGTAAGGTCTGTGCTTCAAGCAGAAGTTGCTCTGTGCATGGGAATCCCCAGAGGGCCGGTCTCACAGTGTGCTGCACACAGCAGCTCCTGCTTTCTCGCCCCCCAGGACTGGTCCCAGTGCCCTGCTGGTGGCTGTGGCTGCGTGTTTGCTGCTGCTGCAGCTTCCTTTTGGGCCTCCCCTGCCAGACCTTTAACAGCAATTAGGCACCAACCCATGCAGACACAGAGCTGCTTGGCAACAGTTCCAAAAAGGCAAGCAGTGAATTAGCCACTTACTTACAGCAAAATACTTCTGAAATTTGACAGAACTTCCTTCTTCACCTAAAGACACCCAAATACCCTTGTGCTTTGCAAACCTGCTCCTTCCAGGCACACAGCTGCCTCCAGCTCAGCGCCATGAGCCTGAGCTGGTTGCAACCAAGCTAGTTCTGACAGAGCTTTTTCAGAGAAGCCGCAGCAATGGCTGCTCTCCTTGAAGGACACAAGTTCATAGAATCATAGAATGATAGGATGACTGAATCACTGAGGTTGGAAAAGATCGCTAAGATCATCAAATCTAACCTTCAACCCATCCCACCATGTCGCATTTACCATGTTCCTCTGTGTCACATTTACTTTTTCCTGAACACCTCCAGGAACTGTGACCCCACCACCTCCCTGGGCAGCTGTGCCAGTGCCTGACTGCTCTTTCCAAGAAAAAAATTTTCCTAATATTCAACCTGAGACGGCAATGTTTGACCTAAAAGGATCATCTGATCAGGAACCCTGCAGGAAATACAGGCTCTGACATGAAGCTTGTGAAACCAACAGTCATTGGAGCCAAACCCAAGCAGGCTGCTCCTTGCTGGAGCACAGCCCTCATGAGCTCAGAGCTCGCCCCAGTACTGACAGACTTCTGCCCATTCCTTTCGGTCATGCTTCTCTATTTATTTAACATTAGCTAATTTATTCAAGTGTAAGTTAAGAACTGGTGAATTATAATAAATATTTATTGAAATTTAACGAATCTGTAGGACCAGTATGTATATTAATCCTCATTATAAGTGCTGTCAGTTGCCACTAAACCTACAGTAGCTGTCTTCTAAATTTATTATATTAAATACATATTTGATATGACTAATTTACAGCATTAGCAGAATACGTTTATGTCACATCCCATATTCCTGCCCCTTTGCAGGCTGCTTGTGGAGAATCTCTCAGAAACCAGCCCATGTACCCAAACCTGGCAGTGCAGTGAACCTGGTGAGAAATTCAAGGACCATGCTGTAAAGCAGGAGCCCTGCTGGGGGTGCCTCAATGCCTGTGTGAGACGCTGATCAAGCTAAAGGTCTCCTTGGGAGTTGAAGTGAGGAGCAAACACTGCAGCCTTCTCCCCCATTGGGTCACTGGGAGTCTGTGCTTGTCTTGAACCTGCCTTAGTGCAACAGGAGAAACAACCTGCTGCCTGCTCCTCCTCCAATGAACATGGCTGAATTTGGCCTTCAGGATCAAAATTACTGAGAAGCTCATAGATCAGGAATTCTTAATCTCTTTTTCTTTAAAAAACAAGTGAAGAGATCTGAGGTTCCTGATCCAAAACCCACCATGCTCCATGAAAACTCCTTTTGATGCCACCTACACGGACCTGGTTTTTCTAATGAATCATAGAATCATAGTATGGCTTGGGTTGAAAAGCATCTTGATGATCATCTAGTTTCAACCCCCCTGCTATATGCAGGGTTGCCAGCCACTAGACCAGGCTACCCAGAGCCACATCCAGCCTGGCCTTGACTCCTCGAGGGATGGGGCAATTACAGCCTCTTTGGGCAAGCTGTTCCAGTCCAGTAGCAGTACCTGTGCATTTTTTCACACATTTGGCTTGGAGCTGCATTTTTTCCAAGTGTTCTCTGAATCACTTCCTGATTTTTGTGCCTGAATCAAGCATGCCCCAAAGTGAGTGTGCAATGAGGTGTGTGCCCATTTGAAGGCAGAGGTGAGGTGTGTTGTGCTGCAGTAACAGCATGGTAACGCCATTAGAAATAATGGTAATTATATTGTGGCTCATCTTAACACTACCACATTATATCCTAATGACTATTCAGTTAATTCATTTTTATTGGCTGTGTCTTGGAATGGAGGTTTGGAGCATGCTGCTAATATACTGGAATTTAGGAGTGCACACTCACTCACGGGGTGTTTGTATCCAGCTGCATGTTCTGCACCTGCCTATAGCAAAGAGGTTGTGGAATCAAAAGAGAATTCGGGAAGGAAAGGGAAATGCAGTCCTACAACAGGGCAAGTGGGAAATGCTCCCTCTGCACTGAGCTCCCCGGAAAACTCAAGCATGTGTCATCAGACAGAGGAAAGGAAGAGCAGCAAAGCACTCACAGCCTGTTTTGAGATCACGGTGGCTGTGAGACGTGCTGGCAGCACGCACCAGGACAAGCTGCTGGGGCTGCCCATGTCACAGCCCTGTGTGCCTCCTGGGTTAACCTTTGCGTTAATGAGAGATAAACAAGCAGGCTCTTGGCTGCAGCTGGAGCCTTCCCTCCTGCTCTTTTGTTTACAAGGAAAGGGCTCTTTTTGTCTGTTGTCTTTGTGGCTCATTATGACCATAATTTATTTGGGGACAGTGTTTTGCAAGGTGCAAATTATCTCTCTCCGGGGAAGACCTGGCTTTGGAGCAGAGGCTCTGCCATCTCCGTCTGGAGCTCTCCAGCCATCCAGACTGATCACCGCAGGTATTTTTAGAAGGTCATTCCGAAGCAGTAATTTCATCTGGTGATTTTATCTTCTGCCTTTTAGCAAATATTGTTATTTTTCCCCTGCTGTTTCAGATGGTGACAGGTTTTAATGTCAACATCAAATTACCCCATATTTCTCAGCCCAGTTCCTGAGCCAGGACCTCTACTGACACATAGAGTCACACTGGTTGTCATTCTCAGCAGAGGGACCAAGACCGCGTGAGCCTTGGAGGATAAATTTCTTTCTTCCCTTTAGAGCTAATCCCTCGAGACCATTTTTTCAGGCAGAGGGAATTTCCACTCCGCAGGACAAACAGTGTCACTCGTAGAAAATATATGCTAATGCCAGGGAGCATCATGCCAGAATCTCTCTGCGTGTGCATCAGCCTCAGCAGCAGTGACAGCACAGCTCCAGCAACAGGCTGCTCAGCCAGCCAGGCTTGGAAGACAGGAAGGAAGAAATCACTGTGTTTCTGTAGACCCCAACTAAATAAAGAACGCTGTTCTTTTTCTGGCAGTCTGGATCTTTTGTTTTCATTTATATTTGATTGCAGGCATGAAACTTACAAGAGCAGGGTGTCATTTTCCTCTTTAAAAAATAAAAAATAGACATTTGAGTTTCAAATAACCCTCCTGTTTTATATCAACTATTTTAGGATAAGTCAGACCTGTGGCCCAAAAACCCTTGACAGTGTGCTTTTGATATATTCCATTAGCCAACCAGGGGCTTGATGCAAGCTGACATCCATCTTTTAAAAGAGCAAACCGGATTGCGACAGCTGGTAATCTCATTTTGCTGAAGGACTTCCACCACTTTACTCTAGCTCGAGGCTGAGACCTCCAGCAGGAAGCAGGGACAGCAGCAGGCTGGCGAGGAGCCCTCGTACCACTGTCAAGTGGTTTTCTGCAACTAATGGGGCACGTGCTTTGGTCCCAGAGCCTTTTTCCAGTCCTTGGAGCATTAGTAGTAAATAATTTTGTCCAACGTGTCTTAAAGATATTAGTTATATGTGTACTGTTCTGCCAAATAGCTGATCCGTTCTGGTTTGGCACACAGCATCTCATTCAGGAGAGAAGATAATTGTCTGGCTCAACAGCTGATCCATTTTCTACCCAACGATGGTTTTCCTTTTTGAAAGCTGACGATCGCTCAGTTACAGTGAGGATCACCAGGTGCACTATGTTTGCCACCTATTATGCTTCTTTCGGTGTGGGAGGAATGCATTAGGCTTCATAGCATTCAGTGGAGATATTTCTAATGTGAAACTGCGCTGTATTAATGAGGCTACCCATCAAAATGGATGGGCCAAATTAAAATAGAACAAATTGTAGGCTACTACCAAAAAGTCACACTGGAACCTCCAGCCCACGTTATCTGCTTACTCAATTCAAACAGAACCCTTTTTTGGCTCTGACGTGTTTACATTCTTATTGGAAAATATATTAAACAGTATTTAATTATATTCATGTAAAAGGTTGTACAGTTTTTTGCAAGACGTCACCCAAGACAACTGAGCCATGAGCTCAGGGCTTTCGGATGCTGCTGTAATGGAAACACTGATACTATCTCTGCAAGATAGGTCTGGGCATGGGAGCAAAGCCTTTCCTCTTTTCCAAAAGAATCACAGTAACTTAGGAATCCATTCACTTCCCTTTGTTACATTTCAAGTTTTACACTGTATTTTAATAAGTCTGTTGTACTGCGCAGACAAAAAGGATTTTCAGCTCCTACCATAATTAAAGAAAATCTTTGCATTGGATAGCATCAACTCGGCGGCATCCACGGCCTTGCTTCCACTGCTCCAAACTCCCCTGCCCCTTGTATAGCAAACTGAAACAAAGCCACTCTCCAGGCTGCTGCTCTCAGGAGGATTCATCGCCCCCAACTTCAGCTTCTGAAGATGAACGCTAAGTCAATCATTCAGAATCTCATAGGGTAATTCGTCCCATGCAACTTAGCCACCTGTGTTAAGCCTATTAATTTCCTCTGCACCAGCTCTGGATGCAAACTGGGCAGGAGTCCAACAACACGTCTGCAGCGAAGGAAGAGCTATCACTTTGATGTATCCCAAGAATATCCCACGGGAGCACGGTGTTTTTGGAGCTCCCATTAGCATGCCTGGCTGATATCCAGAATTTCTCCTGGAATTTCAAGTTGCAAACAGCTTGTTAGAGCAGAGCCACTCCTGTCTGCAACCACCATTACCTGGTCAGGGCATCCTCTGCAGATGGGAAGGAAACTTTTGCAGCATTATATTTCATAGCTTTAAATAGTCCGTGGAGCTCTCCTTTAAGATTTGATTTCTTTCTCTCCCTTAGACAAGTTAGTCATGGACAAAATCACCTACAGTTAAAGTTAGTCCGTCGGAAACCGTGAATATTATATTGTTCTTTGTGCAAGAAAGAAATTAAAGAAATGGATTTGGCCTTGATTTATTCATTTGAACTTCTGTGCTTAAGCTGCACTTTTCTATTGCCTCTGTGCCTCTGCCTTCGTTATGTTATTAAAAGAAAAGTAATTTATGATTGCCAGTCTTGCAGTCTCTAATTATTTCTGGCTGTGCATCACAATTATTAACTTGAGTATTCACCCTTTTTCTAACAGGATAAAAGATGCTGAACTGCTTTTGAGTGCATCCACTTTCGCCATCCCCAGTGTCTGGTCAATAATGGTGCTTTCCCATCTGTACATGTTGTTTATTCCCAAACCATTGGGTTTACAGTGAAGATGAGCCACAGCCAGGTTACACAAAGCTTGGTTTTTAGCATCTGGGTGTACTAAAGCACCTTGCTCAGAACATAATCTTATTCAAGACCGTGCAATAAAGTACCACTCAACTTGAAGTAGAATATCAACGTATCACTGCTGTTCTCCTTTTTTTTCTCCCCTGGATTACACTGGTTTTCCATTTACTTCTGGCAGCTAATGAAGACATCTTTTCCCAGCCCAACAGCTCTCTGCAACTTGCTTTGTGAGAAATGGAGCTGCACTCTTTCAGCAATTTTGATCAACTGAGAAAATACTGTCCTGTTTTTATGGAGGTCAGCAAAGTCATTATATTCAGGACACCTCTATAGAAAGACCCAAGGAATGGACGATGAATGGGAAAATCTCAATTCTGAAATGAGTTCAGATACCCCAGAGATGTGTTACAGATGGATAAGAACTTCTCAAGCAGAAATGCCCTGGCTATGTGTGGTGCTTCAGGGAGGCAGAAAAATAAAAAAATAATAATAAAAAAAAGGCTTTAGGTTCTACCTTCTGCAACAGAAACCCCAAAGCTGCTAAGGAACCCTTTTTGTGTCATTGACAACGGCTTTCCCAGCCCCTGCAGCCCCTATTATACTTGCAGGGGAAAAAAAAAGAAGCCTGGAACGTGCTCTGCCGTGTTCCAAATTTCATCTGTATCAATCATTTCTCCATGTACTAGCACAAAAATATGCTACCTGGCCCAAATACAGCAATCACAGTGCTCTATGCCAAACAGTGCCTCTCGGTGAGGGAAGCCAGGCTGGCCTGCTTTTTGGGTACAGCCTTCCACTTTTCTGCAAAAAGACCATTAGCCTCAGTAAAAGAACACTTCTTTATCATCTTCAAGATAGCCTTTATGGGAGGTGTAACTGCATGCAAAGGAAGGAGTGAGGGGAAACCTTTAAGCATTTTGCATTTATTGTTATATGTAGTTTTATTGCAGAGTCAGTAAAATCCCCTCTGATTATGTCATTGCTGAGGCAATCAGGTGCCAAAAGTATTTTTTTTCTTTTTATTTCATCAGAGCAATGATCATTTTCTGCCCGGTTATTGTTTCTTCCCTTATGTTTTCATTAATTAGAAGGAAGTGGAGAGGTAACAAATGACTCCCTGGATGCTGAAGTGTACATTTTTCACTGTCAGGTTATAAGAGGCAATGGGCAAAGACAATATATCCTGTCAGATGTGAGAGTACTTATTGTCAGCACGGTTTGTAAAAATAGAAAGTGAGGTAGCTTTTCTGGATGGAGTTGAATCTGTCTATGGACAGAGTTTAATCTGACTAATTATAACTAAAGGCTTTGGCAAACAGCATCATGTAGCAGCAAGAACACCGGGTGGTGCCTTTTTTTTCTGCTCGTCAAGTCCATGTGAATGTTAATGTGTGTAAGTGTAAAATCGACTTCTATTAAATCTTCTAAATTGCCGTGCACTTCTTCACCCGCAATGCCTCACTTCTTCGTAACTGCACCACGGAGTTACTGGTAAAAGTATTAAAACTCTTTGAAACAGTCATATGTCTTCTGGTTTACAGGAACTGCTTCAAGTGAAGAGAAAAAGGGATGATTTCCGCAGAGCACTTCTCTCTTGTAGCAGAACAGAAAGGAGGAGGCAGCTTCAGCTGCAGCCCAGGGTCTGGCTGGGCTCCATGCTCTGCCCGAGCACCGCTGCAAGGAAACATCCCCTCCCTCTGGGGAAAGATGTTGCCTCCCACCAGAGAGGGCTCAAGGAGCAAACCCTGGGACACGCTGTGCTGGGAATTTTGGGGAACGCAAAGAGCTGTATCTGCCTCTGCTTTGGCACGATGCAGCCCTTGCTGAGGGCCGGCAAACTGCCAGTGGATGGGAAGAGACGGGGAAACCAAGATGGTTGCTGGCATGCAAATGATCAGTTGAGTTCTAATATTTTTTTTTTCTGCACAAACCTTATCTTAATTGCATCAGGCTGTGTGAGATTCCCAGATGCAGAGAGCTCTGTATATGGATGACCTCTGCAGCTGTGGCCATTCCGCCTTCCTTAGCCCAACTATTTTGTGCTTCTCCAAGCACTGTGGGCAAGAAGGATCCTCTCTGAGACCCCCCAGTGCTCAGCCCTTGGCAGCACAGCCCACTGTTACATTGTTTTCTCCTGTAAACCCAGAGTAGCACAGGCATCCAGCAACCTGGGAAGCTGAGCATCAGCCATGCAAAGTGCCATGCCAGAAACCCAGCCCTGGGCCAGGGGAGAAGGTACAAGGAAGGAAATTGCCATGCACACCACTGTTTGGTGCGCACCTGCTAAGATGCATTTAGTGAGGAGTAACAGTGATGAGTAAAATTTGGGATGGGATGGGATGGGATGGGATGGGATGGGGTGGGGTGGGGTGGGGTGGGGTGGGATGGGATGGGATGGGATGGGATGGGATGGGATGGGGTGGGGTGGGGTGGGGTGGGGTGGGATGGGATGGGATGGGATGGGGTGGAATAGAAGATATTATATATAGCTATGTATCAGTCTGTATTTTGCAGGTTAAAAATACATCTTCCAGATGTCCATTTCTAAGACACCCTTTTTACTCTTCTAGGAACTGCAGCAATGAATTCCATTCTGGGTGTTCCAAAGAAAGGATGATGTTTAAGCAACTGAAAAAAGTGACTTCATTTTATTTTGGTGATTCACTTTACTTATTTGAGATAGAGCTGAGGCCCTTTCTTACTTTCCTAATTGTTAGCTATTTAATCACTTAGAAGCAATGGTAGCCTGATATGCAGGAAACAGCAGGTGAATTACAACTGAGATCCGAACTGGTTTAATTTGATGTTTCTGCACTGGCTTCTGTCAGGTTAGAAATTAACCCAGCCAAAATCTGGCCCAGCTCCCTTGGAAGTGTCTATCCATAAAAGCTGTAGTAATATTTTCAGTGTCATGCAGTGGGAATTTCACAGTTTCACATCGCAGGACAACTGTGATGACTACTGGGAGCGTTTGCAGACATGCAAGCTTGACTGCATTGCTGGTGCTTGGATGGCTCTTGGGGATGTGTGCATTTCTAAAGGAAGAATAATAAAATGGAGAAAGAAAGGTAAGACAGACAGTCAGACGGACTCTAATGGGATGGAGGTTCCTGCTTCCCCCGGAGCAGCTCCTTGATGAGATTGGGATGCTCAGAAACACCTCCCTATTCCCAATACTGCACTAAAGCTGAGAGGGACCTCTCCTTGTGGTCATACCATAAAACACGCCTTAAAAAGGCAGAAGGAAAAATAGAGAATGGAATAAAACAAGGAAGTGGCACTGTGTGAAATTCAAACTTTTTGCACACATGAGAAAGTCCTCAGAGCCACATTTGCACCTCAAATGATAGATTCTGAAAGGGAAGATGAGGATGAAGCAATCCATGGGCCATAGCAGCCCAAGGACACAGCCCTGCCGCCTCCCACACATGCTGCTGGCAGCTGCCACTCAATGCCAAGAAGGCATTTTGCAGTGAAAACAATATGAGGTTTCTTGCAGTATTCTGTTTTGATTCTCCCCTCCCCCCTATTTCTCTGTGGATGCTGAACATCATGGACAACAAAGGCATTTTTCCAGTGCCTGCTCAGCACTGCAGCTCCCAGAGCTAGAACTGCCTGCAGTAATAATAGGTGATTGTTCCCCAAACCCAAAATCGCCTTCGTTTGGGTCATTCTTTTAATTGACTTCATTAATAAAGGAAAAGCCCTGTTTAAACATAAATTCATCTTTCTGGCAGAATATAAGTAGATGCCATAAAGAAAACAACACACACTATTTTTAACTCAAAACTTTAATACTAAATTGCATTAACTAATAACATAAAAACACCAACCATCTGGCTTTTTGGTGGGAGGACTCTAATTCCATTAGGACTTTAATAAATGTACTGCACTGTAGAGACATTTTACTTTGATAGCCTGGGCAAAAATGAGTAGCGTTTACAAGATTAGTATAGGCAGTGGCCCGGAATCTGTCCCTTGGAACAGCTCAGCCTGGAGCGAAGGGGACATCACTGAAGGACAGAGATGATGCAAGAAGTTACAGTGTGTGTTTGGGGCTTGCCCTCGCCTCTCTGCAAGATGCCAGCATCTGGGTCTGATGCTGCCTAGGGATGGGAAAGCATCTGCTGGCTATTGCACATCTGCTGGCTATTGCTGTTGTGATTCAAGTGGAGAGTCCAGAGCTCCAGGAATTGGCAGAATCAAAGAATCATGGAATCATTGAGGTTGGAAAAAGAACGCTATGATCCCCAAGTCCAACCCCAGCCCACCTCACCATGCCCCAGTGACCACATCTCTCAGTGCCACAGGTCCCTGGCTTTGGAGCACTCCAGGGACGATGACCCCACCACTCCCTGGGCAGCTGTGCAGCTGCATCACCGCTCTTTCAGAGCAGAAGTAGTTTCTAATATCCAACCTGACATTGACACAACTTGATGCTCCCATTCTGAGCAGGTCCCACCGCCTTGTCTGAGGCAGCGCATGCTATCTATCTGTCTATCTGCCTGTCTGTCTATCTGTACAAGCCACAGTGCCTGCATTAGCCACTGCTCTTTCCCTCTTTAGGAAAAGAAAACCTGCTCCAAGCACTGTGCCATTAACTGCCTCCAGCCATGCAAACAACTTGTTGATTGCACAAAGGGTGAATCCTGGAACACACTCAGTCACTAGCAAGCATGGATGAGGGAGCTGGGTAAACCCTGGCAGCATCCCCTCCCCTGGCACATTGGAAGGACGAAGTATGCTGTGGGCTCAGGCAAAAGCAACCCAACCAACATGGCTGCAGCTGACCCAGGAGCCCGGGACCAGGATGCTGAGGTTGGGTCAGATCGTGGCTATGGATTTCAGCCCATCTTTTCATTGTTTGGATGCTGTTAAAGTGAATTCTCTTGCATATGCTGTGAGATGTAAGGGCAGCTCTGTGTCATTCTGTAGGGCTGATAATTAACCCTGACTAATGCAACAGATTTGTTTTTGGCATGCCAAGCTTCCCTGGATGAGTAATAAATGGAAATCAGTGAGGGGAAACCTAGTGGCTTTATTTTATTCTGAGAATTAACACATAATACAGAATTAAATGTTTTCTACATGAAGAGTATTTTCCTGCAACGCACCCATAGGCAGATCCCCTCTTGTTGAGGGCCATATAGTTTGGGTCATCCCAATGGCAAAGAACATACACACACCTTATTATTGCCATTTTGGACAGTTTATTAATGGCAGGCATGCTGAGGTTATTTTGAATGATAAGCATTCCAAATCAGCCTTAACACCAGGTGACCTTCATGGCCACTTCATCATAGTAATTACTGGAGATTCTTTAAAAGGCAGCCTGGACCCAAAAATATTTGTGAGTGAAAGCATAATTCCACGTAGGTATCTTTGGAACACGAAGTCAATTTGCAAGGAGCTGCAGTGTCAGAAGCAGCTTTTAAAAAGTTGGAGGTCTTCCAGGTTTTAATTTACATGATCAGTAATACTGCCTTACTCCAAATATATCAATCAGTTTAAAAAACACTGTAACTCATTCCCAGTTCAGGAAACACTTAACCAGGTGAACACTTAAGCACTTGCATAGTTCCAGGCTTGTGAAAAATCATGCACCTAAATCATGGTGGGCACTGCTCTGCCCCATGCACAAACTCTGCAACCCTCAAGTATGTACCCGAGCCTCCCCAGGGCCACCACAAGCATTTCTGACAGCAGAAGCACTTCAGAGCACATGAGGCTTCTTTTGCCAAATGCTCCTTATTGTCAGCTGAAATAACTCTTCCCCCTCCTGCCAGCATTTGCACAGCACGGAGTTGCAGTCAGCAGGGAAACCCCACAATCCCTCTAACCTGACAGAGGATGAACCTGTTTTCTCAAGTGGTGGAGACTAAAGGAAAGCTATAATAAAGCCATCCAGAAAATGACAGGTTATAGGGCTGTGTGATTTGGAAAGGGTTTCCATTAAACTGCCTCCTCGTGTAGTAGCAGCAAGAGGGATGTTGATGGGGATCTCCTGCACCCCACCAGGACCCAGCTGGCCTTACAGGATGCTGCTGTGGGACCTCTGTCCTCTCCATCCTAGGACTCCTGGCTGTGCTTGTGCCATTTGATTTAGTACATTGTAGGATGAATGTCCTTTGGGTTTTCTACTTAAATTCACTATATAAAAGGGGAGTTGACTTGAACTGCACAGCTGAATTGTTAGAAAATGAATACTTTGGGGGAAAAGAAAAGAAGAAAAGAATTACATTTTTGATCTCTCAGCTTGCCCTAGTGTTGTTTTTTTTCTTTAAGAATCTCTTGTGTTTCTCCTCTCTCTTTTCTGACAGTACTGATACATGAAATAAAAAATAAATAACTATTTTTAAGCCTTCCCAGCATGTTCGTGGATGGGGTTGGCTCTTGTAAAATCAGACACAACTCACAGAAGATCCCATTCTTCATTTGGTCTATCAGTGAAGGCTTGGGAACCCACTGTGATCCTTGGCCCAGAAGAGAGGGCACAGCAGCTCTGGGGCTGGACGGAACAAAAGCTGAGGGACACTGAAGAAGATTTGGGGCTCTTGGGAGAGGACGGTTTTGTTCTAACTCTGATTCCCTACACGCAGAGTCCTCCCACTAACACCCCTATTCCTGTGCCTGCACACCAACCAGCTGTACAGGATGCATTTCACTTTGCAAAGCCACAGCAAACTCAGCACAGGCTGCGTGCAGTGGTGCTGAGAGGCCATTCCAAAGCACTGTGATTTATACACTTGAGAAGACCACTGCGCCCTGGTTCAGCTAGCATCAGGGTAGTAAATTAATTCTGCAAAGGTCCTGTCCAAACTTACATTGATTCTGATTTTGTTGAAAATCATCCATTAGCCAAGAATTACTACCAGTGTTAGTGGAAATGGTGTTGTGTCATTAATTGGAATTAATGGATGGGTAGTTTTTATAGGAGATTTGAATGAAAGCAATATTCCTTTCAAAAAGCATTTTATTAGAAATCTGCTTGCCAGCTGTAAAATGCAACGCCACAACAAGACCTTCCGCAGTGCTTTATCCATGGCTTGATGTGTTTTTAATTAAGGAAAATCAAAACACTTCAAGGTGTTTTTATTTTAAAAAATAGCTGTGGAACAGGTAGCTCTTTATTTACTGCAGAGTGGGGAACTCAGACCAGGAGGGGCTGGGACAGGTCATAGCAACAGTGCCCTCTTTATTTACTGAGCTTTGAATATTTTCTCTCTTTTTTCTCCCTTTTTTTTTTTTGTCTTTTTGGAATTTGAAAGGACTGCCAGTTAGTTTTGCTGCCTTTTGAGGACTAAGAAAGTCTCTGCTCTGTGCCTTTTCTAAGGACTGATGATGACCCCAGGGGATTAATATTGGAACCGCTGGAGTATTCCTAGTCCTGGTCCCAGTCCAGCTGTGGGTGACCCATTTTCTGTCCTTTCCAAGGGGAATAAAGTATCCGAAGACACAATCTGATGATGCTCCACAGAAGTCAGAGGAGCTCCCCATGGTGCACAGGAGACCTTCTGCCCTGCCCTGCTCATCTCACAGGGCTGTGAGACATTGTTTAATGTGCTTCCACAATGGCATCAGTGTACCACAGCAGGATCAGACTGGTGTTCTCCCTTTATGTTGGAGGACACAGGCATAGAAGAGGCTAAAGGTTTTGCTCTAGGCCGCAGAACAGGAAGTCACCAAGTTTACTGCAAAAAATTCACCCTCCCACCAAGAGAATACATGAAAAATCCCTATAGCACTCCCTTCACCTTCAAGGCAAACCCAGAATTATAATTTTTTAACTATTTCAATGCTATCACAGCTGCTGGCTGTCTGCCCTTGCCTGTCTTTCCATCTGGGGCTTATCGATCTGTTCGCATTTCCCATGAAAATCCCCTGCTGGCACAGAGTCAGCATCCTGCACCTGATGCCAACAGCAGCTCACAGGCGTGCTTTGCACAACCTGTATGTGAGCGTGCTTCTTGTGTCTTTCTTTTAAACATGGGGGCACGCAGCTTTGAAATAGAAAAGGGTGAAAGGGGCACAAGCCACGGTGTGAGGTCAGTCCTTGTCAAACCGTGTGTGTATAAATGGGGAAATTGCACGTTGGAACAGTGAAAGGCAGAGGTTTGTTCCTCATTGAGGTGGAAGGACCAGCACATCCTCACGCTGTCACAAACCCTTCGCAGTCGCATTCAAGGACAACTTGCACAGTTGAAAATGATCTTGACTTGAAAGTGATCTGCTTCTATTTCCCTTCCCGCAGAGCTCCGGCTTTGGCATCCAAATGGGGTTGGTTTGCTGGCTTTCCCCTAACCCTGTGCATACACATCCATTTTACATAGCAAATAACAGCATGCCCTTCACCAGAAGAAATCTCCTGCAGGAAATAGGATTGGGGTCAGCTCATGCAAGCACAGCACAGTGCAGGTGTTCCACGTCCTTGGGCAACAAGGGGACAGCAGTGCTGGGACCTCCCTATTGCTGCCCAAAACCCCTGTATGGGATCCAAGTGGGTTTCAGAGAGCTGAACGGGAATGAAATGGGACTGTATGATCAGAATCCTAATTAAGGGCAAAATATTGGAAATATGCCATATTAGAAGTGCGATTACGATTAATAGTGACAATACTGCTCCTGGGAAATAGGCAAATTTACACAGTAGCTATACATAAAATTTACTTTAGCATATTCCCCTCTCTACCTTGTTTGCACACTGTGATAACAAATTGCTTGTATACTGTATGATGGTATTCTTCTGAAAACCTAAATATTTGAGCCAGTGATTCATTGTGCAGTCAAAGAAAGGCATACAGAGGTCTTGGAGTGACGGAGAAAAGTAAATGATGTTTTGTGATATATTTAGAAAGTGATAATGTGGAAAAAAATCAACTGTGTGTGGCCAGGAAGGCAAATACAGCAAGGGAAAGCTCAGTTTGGGGTTTCCCTAGCAAGAAAGAGGTGTCACAGAGTATAGGACACAGAGCATGGTCAGCAACACAATCAGTAGGGAAGGGCAGCTGGTGAAGTCTTTGGGTTCTATCTCTTCATCTAACGATGAAAAACATTTCTCAGTGGCAATAATGATAGAAGTATTTACTGTTGCAGTTTCTTGGTAGAGCTCTTTGTGCTGTTTGAGTGGATCATTGCTATGCCAGGCAAGTCATTCAGCAGAGCTCTTGCAAATGTCTGCCTGCATGTACAGATACATGTACATACCTTATCTATATACACACATTTGTACACCTATAAAACCTTTTTTATGCATGTCTTCCTCCTTCTCACTTTGTTCCCGTCTCTCTGTCTATACCCTTACATTCCCACAGAGAGGAAGGAGATGTAAAGAAATGACAGCTGGACAGGCATTAGTATGGGATAGCCGTTGAGCTCTCTTCTTTAGTGGGTAATTAAAGACTGCCCTGTGCTCTATGTGCTCATTTGCATGCACCCAGTGAGCTGAAGAGCAGCAGGAAACCCAGCCGTGTCCAGCCTTGAGATGTACCAGGAAGGATGCTCAGACCTACAGCCCACAGTGGGCTGCTTGAAAGGATGGAAGACATTGCACTCCAGCTCTGGCCCACTGCTGGGGCATCATCCCCAGATCCTTCCTGCAGCCCTTGGCAGCTCCATGGGCACAGTGCTGCAATCATGCACCAAGCACCTGTCCACGTGTGAATCGATTTTCCCTCTCTCTTGGGTGATTAGGAGATAGCTCCTTGCCAAAACAAAGCCAAAAAAGCATCACAATGTTCACTCTCATTGGGAATGCAGTACAAGTCCCAGTTGTCAGAGCCCCCTGAAGCCTACAAAGGCCTTACCTTTGCATCAACTATAGATTGCCCCAAAGGCTTTCTAACCAACAATTCGCTACACCAGCACAGTGCTATAACTGATCATTCTCAAGACACCCACCTTCTTATTTAATAAAGCCTTTCAAGCCTTTTTGTATTTTATTCATAGGAGCTGTAAAAAATCCAAGGACCCAGTATAAAGAATCATTTCTCCTCTTCTGCATAGCACTATAAATTTACACTGCATTTGCAAACTAAGAGCGCATATCTTCAGGCAAACCAGATCTCCAAAGTGGAACAAGAATGGCTTTCAAAAGGCCATCTGTCCCAACTATAGAGGCTGTGTCAAGAGCCAAAATTTATAGCCATGAACCCTTAAAATCAGGAGAAATTAGATAGAGAACTTAGTTTCATTGTTAGAAACAGTCTGGCTTTTTTTTTTTTCTAAACACCTTTTATTGTTTTGCAAGTACAGAGCTGTTTATGCATTCTTCCATCTAGTGTGTACATGTACAGCAAAAGGCAATGGGGCTAGAAATGCACATATGGGGCAGATGGCTACACCAGCAGGGTGAAACCTATTATCTTGCACACCATGCACAGCCATGACACAAGTGCAGCTGGAGCAGCCATGCTCTCCCTGCTGTAAATATACCAGGGTATTCAGCACACTGCCTACCCTTCTCTCCCATCCCAGGGCTGGGCTGCCCTTCTTCTCTACCCACAGCTCTCCTGGAGCTGTGAAATCCCACTGCTCCTGGCTCTCCTCTTGAGCTCATTCAAGTAAGCCTCAGAATGACACAAATCCAATGCTATCAAATATTTTCCCAGCGTTGGGCTTTTCTTTCAAAGGACAAAGAGGAAAGGGTACCTGGTGTGGTATTTATGAGCTTGTCAAGCTCACTGCTCTCACCAGCATGGGCTCTCAGGCTTCCTCATTTGCTGGAGAGGGACAGAGTGAGTGCTAGGGAAAAGCAACAGCCTCTATGGCATCCCAGCCAACATTTGCAAGATGTCTTCCTTCTGTAGCAGGTGCAAGGACATCACACAGAACCATCCTGGGCTGCCAGCCTGGCCCCAGCATGGGCAGTCCTTGTAGGAGAACTGGGGAAGGTGATGAACAGGAGCTCAGGGCTGTTACCAGGGAGTGCCTTGCACCACAAAATGCTTCTATTCCCCCAGATAGCTCATGTCATCCCAGAGAATCACCCATATCCTACAGATGCCTGCTCCTGTCATATGGAAACTGGATCCCTGGGGAGCTGCAGACAGATGCATGTGTCTCTGCCCACCCCTACCCTGCACCCAGCCCTGGCACCCACCCAGCTTTCAGCCAGGCAGCATGGGTCTGAATTCAGACCTTGGTGAGTTCCCTTTCCTGCTTTTCTGGAGGACAAGAACGTCAGGAAACTCTCCATATTTGCTTTCTTTTTGATTGTGGCATGCCGCATGCACTGAAGAAAATGCAAGCAGAGTGCTTCACTCTCCAGTGGGAAGTTGGTACAGCCTGCACTGCACCTGGATTCATAGCCCAGTGAGTTATGCATGCCCTCAGTATAATTTGACACCCAAAAATCTACCCAGAAGTGGGGAAAAATACTCGTTGCAGCTTCTCATCTCCGTGATCATAGTTTGACATGTTGGTCCTCTGCCGGAAAATGATAGAAGCAAATTAAAAGTGATTTAAAATTCTAGGCCAGATCCTGAAGAGCTGTACATCAACACAAGTCCTTTGACTTTCACAGCTGCTTCAAGATGACCGTAATTACAGCCATGTTAGAATGCCCCTTGCCACATCAGAAGGAGGGCTATTGACAGCAAACAAAGACCTGAAAAGCTCTGATAAGAATGAACTGCAGGTCTGGTGCTCCAATGTGATTCCCTACAATCCATGATTTATGAGCCCAAACAAGCTGACTCATCCTCAGGAAGCATTGGCCAAGGTGGCTTTCCTTGAAGAGCAGCGGCCAGGAGGGTGCCAATATCACACGTGTCTCTAAGCAGTATCTGACCTGCCATTGATCTTTTAGTGCCACAGATGTCCTCTGAAAGATTGCCTCTTGGCTCCAGAAGAGCAGCATCATTTGCTTTCAGGGTGGTTGTCCTGTTTGCTTCCCAAAGAGGAAAAGCAACCACTGCATTAGGGCCACTGCCAGGAGATGTTATGGCCCACCAACCCCCTTCCCCAGCCCTTCTGACCCACCAGCTGCTGTCCATACCCTCAGAGAAGGAACAAGGCTTTGAGAAGACCTGTTGGACACCACTGCTCTGATACAGGGAGGGAGCTCATGGTTTCTCCTCCCATTTTACTGGTAACACTGAGTTTCCTCTGCCAGTTATAGAGCTTCTGAGAAGATCAAATTAACAGTTCTCTAGTTTAAGTGAGAGAGAGGATGGCGAGAGTGTTGTGATGAGTGGTGACCTTGGCACTGAGGCAAGCATCCCGAAGCATCTGAAATGCTTGGCTTTGGGTTACCCCTGAAGGTTTTTCTTTTTACCTCTACTTTAAGAAAAAGAGCAGTCAAGTGTTAGCTCCCACAGGCTAGGAAAATAATAGCTTGTCATTTGACAGAGGTTTATGAGCTGAGATTAGTGACCCTTTCTGTACTGTACATGTGCTTAGGGGGGAAGTCAGGACTTCATGCAATGGCAGCAGAAAGACTCACATTCATTTCAGTGGAGCCAGCACTGCACTGGTAGAAAGAAAAAGCAAAACAAGTAAAAGGGACTCTAATCACTTATTCAGCATGTGGCTGAGAAAAGAGTCTCTCGGAAACACAGAAAGCAAAATTCCAAGATTTATTAATGCTATCACGCTTTCCCTAAAAAAATAATCGATGCACCCAAAGTCTCCAAATCAATATTTATCCTTCTCGAAGAGGATATGGTAAAGAATTATTCCTGAAAGCACTCATTTCTGAGATTTTGCTTGTTGCATAACGCTTCAGTCAAACGCACAACGTCTCTGACAGTGGTGATAAATAAGTGCAAAGCCTGCGCTGATCTGTCCCATGGAGGAAGTAAAATAGATATCCTATACACTTCACAGCCTCAAGTAGATTTGACCTCATGATCTCTTAAACATATGGCAAAGACTTTATCCACTAGATTTAGGTTAACAGCTTTGGGAATTTGCAGGTGTTAAATTAACCACAAGAGAGGGTTTCATAAGTGCAGCAGAAACGCGCTGAGCATGATAAGGGATAATAATTAAAAATTGAATTAAAGGACTGTAGAGTTTAAGGAAAATTATGTGTCGTTGCGTGGCAGAGAACTCAGATCCCAGTGACTCTCTAAGCAATACAGTCATCTTCTCACAGTAGGATTTGCTGCATTTCAGGCAAATGCAGCACTTTTACTCCTGCTTTGCTTCTCAGAGTCCCCGTGCAGAGCAGAGCACACATCCTGATTCCTCTTTGCTATTTACTTGTTGGCCTATTGATCAGGTTTCTAGGCTTCCTACATGTATAAGTAAGCAGCTTCTGCTTCAGCCAAAGCACAAATCCTGAAGTACATGAACTCCCAGTCCAAATCATTACTCATTTCTTTCTCTCACCCACACAGCCTTCTGGTTTCCCAGGTGTACCACATCTTACAAGCACACTGACTGTGAGAGATCAGAAATGTATACAATTCTGGCCAAGATCTCAGCCTACAGGTGGTACTCAGTGCTATCAGCTGAGCCCTAAAGATGCCATTAGTTCCATTTCAAGGGTGCTGAGTGAGGTTGGTCAGAGGTTTTCTTGCTCTTAGCTTCTTGCTTGGTTCCTCTAAGGCCACCAGAGTGGGGCACTGACAGGGAGTTGAAGCCAGGGGTGTCAAAGATGGAGTCAAGGATGGACATAAAGTATTCATGCTGTTGAGAAAAATGAGGCACACGTGCAATCAGAACTGTAGATTAGTTCAACATTTCTCCTCTTGTGGGATGTAATCATCTCCCAGGAGTGATTTTGGAAACTGTCCTTTGAGATGATCAAAACTACACTAGAAAGCTGGAAAATAAACTGGTGAGAATGGTGCTTTGAGCTGCCAGGTTGGTCTCTGTGCTTCACGTGGCCACAGCACACAACACTCCCTGTCCCTGACAGTCACTCAGCAGTATTATTGGAAGTTGCTTACTTATTGAAGCAATAATTACTATATAATTTGCAGCTGTGAAACCTCATAATAAGCCTTTCCCTTGCAGAGGGTAAAAAATAACCTGGTATTTTGTTTGCCCTGTCAACACATAGAACTTTCCTTATAGTGTAATTACACGGTCAGTATTTATGTCACTCTCTGGCTGGTGGTGTCCTGTAAGCAACAAAGACATAACAATTCTTCTCGTGGGGTCCCAAGCATTGCATAAAAATTGCAGGGGCTTGAAAGCCTCTTTGGCATGAGCAATAATGCACCCACAGAACCCTGTGTCACATATCTATGCCTGCATTGCACACAGAATTCATTCACGGCCTCTGCCATGGAAAGCTGATCCACCTTGTTTGTCCTACCACCGATGGACACCAGAGTGGCTTCCTCGTGATTCCTCAAGAAATTTGCTCAGCTGGGATAAGTTGTTGAGCTTCTAAGAGCCTAGCCCAGTATTCTGGCTCCAAATCCAAACTTTCTCTCTATTGCATCTTTCTTTTTGGCAGCTCCTCTCCCCCTGCTTTGGAAATCTGCTTCACTGCACACCCTGGCAACGTGCAGCAGGTGGCAAGAGGAATGCTGAGGAGAATATGAGAGTTCTCTTGCTTTGTTTATTTGTATGACCTTAGAGATGATGTCCATACGTAATGCTGAATGACGGAGAGAAGCTGACAGGGCAGTAAGTTCTGGCTACTGCAGACCAAAAACCAAATTTCATAAAAATATCAATTGTAAAATTACTCAAATCCATTAGCTTAATTAGCACCGTTAATCAAGACAAAACATTTGACACGTCATGTACTTTCACAAGAGACAAATGAGCCCTGGATGAACAGCCAGCAAGTTGCCCTGGGTCTGGATCTACCTGGAGGTGAGCATTGTGCTCTGAGCAGGGCTCCAGCTCTGCTGGAGGGGGGCTGGCACCAGACAGGGCACAATACCATCAGATCCATCTGCAGTGGTGTCAAAGTGCCTGACAGGATGCACTCCTGTAATATAGTTCCCTGGTCTTGACCATGCAAGGTTAGCAAGGATATAAGAAGAGCATCAATAATTATTACAATTACAACAACAAACGCTTAGACTGTGCTAGCAGTGCTCTACATTGTTTCAGCTGAGGAAGAGAGAGGTTCATTGAGCTCTTGCTTTTGTTTCCTGGGGGAATCTCTGGGGAGGGCAATATTTCTCCATCTGTAACCCTTCCAAGGAGAAACACTAGAGAGATCTTAATAGCACGCTACAGCACAACTGCAGGCAACCCAGTCCCAGCATCACGTCTGTCTGGAAGGGTATTTGAGGCTCTCATCTTTCTTTTTCTCTCTAGATTGACATTTTTGTGGTCAGTCAGGTCTCCAGTGTGCAGTTCGGGGAATCTGTGATTACTGCCTGACTTTCTTCCCTCTGCCTCAGGACTCAGTTGTTACTCACTCCCTCTCCCCGCACTGTGGCACATAATTGAATCTTCTCTTAGCCTCCTTGTAACAAGACCCAGCTACAAAGGCTAAATGCTTTATTCCTGAGAAAAGCCTGAGAGATAAGATTCACCAGCTGTGGCAGCGCGGCGCAGATCTCAGTAGGAGAAATAAATGTCCCTTCACTCCACGACTGTCTTTCCAGCACTTTATCTGCAATGGGTCCAAATGCAGTCCTCAGCTATTTGTATCGCTAAATATAATAAAATGGAAGTCAGCAGTTTCTGAGGATACACTTCCATAAAAAATAGTTTGATGGTATTTTCTGCATTAAACACATTATACAAGAGCTTTTCACCTCTCTAATATCTAGTTTCCGCTGGGTATTCATGTGGCTGAAGCTTCCTTCAACATACAAGACACTCAGGCTACCAGTGAACTGCAAAAACTTATTCCAGTGAAAAGGCAGGAATTGGATTTATTAATCTAATTTGAAGTATATCCTGGATGGTAATTAGCTGCACAGCAATGGGGAAAGGAAGAACTGATGAGAATGTTGCTGGCTAGTTGGTTGATTGCCTTTTTATTTTCCTGACCAGTAGGTTGCATGATGACAATGTGATGGTTCGGCTGGGCATGGCTGAAACCAGAAAGGAGAGCCAGACTGGTGCTGAATAATTCTGTTTCAGCCTTGTAGGCAAAAGACCCACGCACAGTCCTCCCAAAAAGAGGTTTTCTGACCACCCTTTGCTCCCTCCCCAAGCACAAAATGATCATACCTCTCTTCCATGCTTGCATCTGCACTGGTGGTTTGATGGGGGGTGAGATGGGAGAGAAGGATGCCTGGGGCTGAGTGCCACTTCGAGTGCATGTAGGAGATGTGCATGCACCTCTGCAAAGATCGTCCCATTGCTGGCAGGGCTGAGCCTGGATTTGCAAACAATTTCTGGGCAAATAGCAGACATCAGCACCCAGAGAGATGGATCCGTTCTGGCCTGTGGTTTGCACATTTATGTAAACACTGAGATGACAAAGTAATCAAAAATGGATATACTTGGTTGTAAACCTTAATTAAGTATTAATTAAATTTTATTAACCCACTAGTAAAACTGACTGTACTGAGCAATGAATAAAAGGGCTGCAGAAAAGCCGTTAGTGTATCACTCATTTTTATATGGAGAGAAGGCTCATCATTTGCTGAAGGTGGCCAATATGTAAGTGTTCCTCCTTGCTAAATCAGTCTGGCCATTTTCCTACCTGCCACTGATAAGGGAGTATTTACAAATTTATTCCTAAATTCAGAGTATACTTCAGTCCTTAATTTACTGTCGTAATTATATCACTGGCTCAATTAGTCCCCAATAAAAATGTTACACTATTGTATCACGGAAATATAGTACCTTTGAAGTAAATGGATTCACTTGCAGAGTAAGAAATCTTCCTTTTTATTGTGTTTTCTCATCTGCTACTTATGGCCACCCTTGTCTTAAACTGCCCCTTTTATTCTGCTTCTTGCAAGATGCTCATGTAAAGAGTGAAATACTCCTCTCTAGCCTTGGGGCTGCATTGGAAGCTTGGTGGTAACTTCATCTCTTTACAGCTTCACCAGCCTCATTTGCATGGCGATTTACATGCAGTGCTTCTGCTGTCTGCTCTCTGCTTCACAAAAGCTGCAAGGTCTGAGGGTTTTTTCCTCACTTCCCTGCTTTGCTTCATTCCTCCTTGCTGTTGATGGGGTCACGTTATAAGCTTTAAGGAAATATGGTTTTATCTCTTCTCCTATTGATTTTCCCTGACTGCATTCAACAAACACAGGCACTGCCCCTTGCTCTCCCTGCCTTCCCCAAACCAGCTGGCTGGGACTGGCACTACAGTGTATTTCCCAGGGTCTCTGAAGAGAAATCCCTTCAGGACTGCAGATTCACCCACCTGCATGGTGCTTGGATCAGGGGATCAAACAATCATAGGGTCATTAGGCTGGGAAAGATCACTAAGGTCATTATGGCCAACCATATGCTCATCCCCACTGTGCCCACCAGATCACGTCCCTCAGCATCACGTTGCAGAGCTGCAATGGACATGAAGTCCTTCTTTTGGAGTCATCCTCTGAGAGTCAGAGAAGGAATAATGTTCAGATTGGACAAGTGAAGTATCAGAGGGATGAGGTAATAGCACAGCAAAGAGAATTTGGCAGGAAATCTATGAGCTGGCTAGACAGCACAGGACAGAGATCCATCTAAGAAATGGGAACACATTGCCGGGAGCAGGATTCTTGTGGACACAGAACTCTTTGAGACATCATTTGGCATCGCTGCCCATCCTCGCCTCTGCAAGCCTCTGGAGGCCTCTGGCTTTGATTTTCAGACTCAGGAACTAAAGAACCTCACAGCCCTTCATCCAGAAAGTTGTCCAATGCATCTTAATTGCCACTGCTCCTGGCTTCTTCTGGAAAGGCAACACCAAGCCCCCCCCAGATCAGAACCAAGCTGGAAGTACAACTGAAAAACAAGAAATATGTGAGAGCGTCCTCCAAACACAGTGCTCTGACTTGGTGACCTTGAAAGGATTTGTCCCAGGGCAGCCACTATCCTGAGATTTGCCACTTTCAGCTTCCATCAGAAGATCTTCCAGTGAGCCCACTAAAGGATGATATTCAGCTGAAGAACTGCCTCTTCATTCTGATCCTCTGTGCAAGCGCCATCCTTGTGAAGTTCACTAAAAATGGTCCGGACCACACAGGATTCCCTGCTGCTGGTGAAGCACTAATGAGGGAAAAGCCCTGAGTGTGAGTTCATGGCATGTAGGAATAACAGTTCATTTGCTGCATTGATAAAAACCAACATATTTGATATTAACCATCAAAACACAGAATATTTTAAATGCAGGGAATACCCTCCACCTCCTTTTCGTATCTTTAAGGTAGAGGAGATCATTACAGCCTACCATTCTCCCTCACTTCACCTGAAAATATGAAAAAACAAAGTCAAATAAAGTGAAAACCATCAGCAGATACTCTGCTCTTAGCTTTGACTTTACTTCAGCTGACAGTCAGTGCCCAGGCCCATGGCTGCTCTTTGTGTGCAACCTGTATTTATCCAGGTGGCTTTGTGCCTATTAAAAAAGAGAATGTAGCAGAATTAATGTATCTTTTACAGCAGGAGAACTGAATTTATTGGTCTCACCACGGAAATTAATTTAGCACACCCAGCTCTCCCTCTCTGGACAATAAAGACACAAAATGAAGCTGCCACACAGAGTTTTGAAAAAAAAAAAATTCACAGTCATATGTTTAAAAAAATAAAAATAAAAAAAATGCCCATGGGTAATTTACCACCAAAACTGAATCAGCCATTTATGACACTGATGCACCAATGGTGCCAAGAGGGGAAACAGAAATGTCTCCTCTGGGCGTATAATGGCCGATGGACAGGAGATGCTGTGCTGGGTTTCTGCAGGATGGGATGCAGCCCACCCCACACCCCATCCCACTGGTCTCTTCCACTGCAGGAACATAACCTCTCCCTTTTGATGCTCCTCCGCACCTGCAGCAAGGCAGGCAGGCTCCTGGGATGATCCAGGGACGTTACCCATCCACCTATAGCTTGTCTCTTGGACTACATGTCCCCAAATCCAAGCATGATTTGGAATAACCCCCTTGCTCCTCTGTAAGGACAACAGAAAATGCCTTCTCCCTTCTGCACCACAGGCTGCTCAAAGTATCATCCAGAGACCACACGCCTACCTGGGTGAGTAAATAGAAATGACAGGAAGGCAAACAAACAAACAAACAAGCTCCCAAACAGATTTATCTTAATTTTCTTCTGCTTGGAAAATAAATCTGGGTAATGAAGAGGCAGCCAAAGATGGATGTCTCAGCCCTGCCCTTGGATCCTTTTTTCCTGAGATGGGCATTTAATTGGGCTCTTTTGAGCAGCCCGGCAATCCCACACGAGCAAATCCCATGGGAATGCTGGCACTCGATGCTGCCAGAGCAAGTACTGATAGTGATGCAAAATGTGATTTTTTTTTTCTCTCTCATTCCTTGAAGGAAAAAAGAAAAAAAAAAAAAAAGAAAACAGAAAAAAGAAATGCTTGCATTGCAAAAATGAACAGTAGCCAGGCACCAAGACATGTGCAAGGCAGCATTCTTCAGCTTCACAGCATCCTTGGGCTTCCTGCAATCGCTGGCATGTGAACAGCATGCCAGTGAGTGTGTGAAACTAAAAGATGCTGCATGTATTGGTCTAAGAGCAGCAGAAACAACGTCTCAGAGGAAGCAGGCACTGATATCCTCTCATCCGGTCCCACACCAGGAAGAATTAAGTTGGCACATCCTCCAGAATGATCTATAATTTACAAGTCAGTGCCCACGTATCTGTTTGCACCATTGTTTTAATGTTTCCTAACTATAACAAATCAAATATCTCCTGTAAAAAATAATAATAATAAACACCTCTTTTTTTTTTTTTTTTTCTTTTTTGTACTGGGGTTGATTGGGCAGAGGGTGGTGAAAGATTTATCTTGGCAGTAAAACTGGAAAAGGGCTATAAACCTGAGCGGAGTGCCTCTGCGCCTGGGTCCGAGGGAGGCTAATTGTTTGTTTGTTCTTCGTGTTTATGGTTTATCTGCGGCTCAGCTGACAGGAAACCTAAACCTGGAGGAAAAAAACACATCAATCGCCATTATCCACCTTCTGGGCAAGCACTGAGAATAAAGCAGGCAAGAGGTGGCTCGTGCACCCAGCCCACGGCGGTGCTACCCAGAGCTGCATCGCAACTGCAGGGGAAGGAGGGAGGAAAGAAAAGGAATCCGTCCCCACCTCATCTTCCTCTTGAGCCCATTGCTTCTCAGCCATACAGAAGCAGGATGATGTGTTTTTTTTTCCTGCAGCGCTGCCTTCCAAGTAGAGGAGATTGATCTTAAAGCAATGTGTGAGAGCCGTGAGCCGGGAGATCCCCTGGGGTTTTCACACCCATGGCTTTTTTTACCTGAAAGGTGCTTGGGTGGTGGAGTGAGATGCATCGGTCAGTGCTTTTAGAGCACTATAGCGCAATCAGAGCAGCACCAATTGCTGTCCTAGGTACATCCCAGACCATCTCTCCTTTCCTCCCTGCCCATCAATGAGCTGTCGTCCATCTGTCAGGAGGTTTTGCACCGTAAGCCCAGCTGGATGAAACCAACCCAAGCAACAGCCACGGGTTTCTCTACTCCATGGGGCAGGCACCCTGTGGAAAGCACCAGGATGTTCCTGCAGTGCTCCTAGACAGGGGGTGGAAGCAGAAAGAATGGAAGTTCTGGGGATGGGAGGATAAATTGGGGGGAACGGCAGAAAAGCCTGACCCAAATGAACCAGAACATAGCTGTGCCACCTGAGTGGCTTTATATCCCTGTCAGTGTCACTCAGTAGTAAAGAACATCAGTCCTGCAGTGCTTTGCAGAGCCCCGTGCCTCTTTCAGGGTTGTGAAGGTGCCTGATATCCATCCATTGGTTTGCTGCCCTCATTCCCTGCTGAGATATTCTGTCAGTGAGGGTGAATATTTTTGCCATGCCATAAACACCCCTTTAGAACCAGCTTCTTGCCTCAGTTTCCTGCTGCTTTCTTTCCTTTCCACACAACAGAGTGGTGAATGCTCTGAGCAGGGCTGGTTCCTGGAGTGGGGATCTACCCCACATGCTGGAGACCTGCAGCCACTGTAATAATAATTATTATTGATTTTCCAGTTTACTTTATGTTTTGCAGGGTGTTTTGCTGGAAATGATATAAATAGCTGTCTCCATCCCCATCCCAGGGCATGATACAGCAATGTATTTTTTCATAGTCCAAGGAAATGAAATGCAAAGTTTATTTTGGGCTGATGTAAAAGTTACATTAAGGCCAGGTGCTGGATGAAGCAGGGTCAACGTGCTTGATGCTGGATCACTGCAATGCACAGTAACCACACCGTGAGACATTTATCTCTGCTCGTGACTCCAAAATCTCTGTTCAGGTTTATAGCAACTTCATACCCACTGCATGTGTCCCGGAGCAGAAGCCACCCAAATAATGCAACAGAGCTCTCCAAGTGTTGTGCAGCCACAAAGAGAGACCTTTGAGGGAGATCAGTTTCCATTAGGAATGCATTTACTGTACCTGGGCTAAATATAGCAGGCGGGGAGCGTGGTCTCTCACCCCTGCCAGCAGCAGCAGAGATCATTCATTTGTAATTTGTTGTACCCTCACTCCGGCAGGACTCACTTTAGCCAAATGGGATTTAATAAATGATCCATTCATAAGCCTGGCCCCACTCTGCTGGGGGTTTGGGGGAGCAGGGCTGGGGGTGATAAGGACAGGGAGGCTGTAAAACTTCATCCTTTTCTTGCAGATAGAGGACCCGATCTTGCTCTTATTTGTGCTGCTGTAAAGCAAAAATAATTCCATCGGTGCTGCTGGTGTAAAATGCAAGCATGTGAATACAAGCGCGCTTGGGCGCTCAGTGAGTGCTTGCTACTTCTAAATCCATTCATTTCACAAAGGCTTTCCCTCACTGCTGGAACTGCAGATGCAGCCTGCAGGGCTCAGAGAGAAGGGGTGTGAAAGTGGAGCCACGTGCACATCTTTTCTGCATCTTTCGCGTCTCCACCTGCATTGTACTGCTTTGGGTCTCCTAGGGGCCAAACCCAGGCAAGCAAGCACACACAGCCCTGGCATCCTGCACCGAATCCCTGTGCAACATATATGTGCTGTGTGCCAAGGACCAGCGAGGGGCTGGGTGTGCAGCTGCATCTCCCCCTGCATCTCCTGCTCGCCTGCTTTGTGCCTGCTTGGGGACTTTTCCCCCCCGCTGACAGGAGGAAAATGGGTCCAGATACGCAAACAAAATAACGTCCTTAACTTAATGCAGGCAATTCTAATTATTAGTCATTGTTGTTATGTTAATTCTTATTACCGTTGCACAAAAGGATTGTAAATAGATAACATCACCTTTTGTTCTGCTCTGTGTAGTGTTTTTCCTCCCGCATTCTGTTGATGGCACCAATTAAGCAACCGCAAGACAAATATTCAAGAATCAGATTGCGGGTGGTAATTTTCTTGACAACGAACACGGCAGAGGCGAGCACACAGCCTGCTGCTCTGCAGGTACCGCGGCTCCGCAGTGCTGACAGCAGTAAAAACTTGTCTCTGACAGCAAACTAAGCATGTATGACCCGGAAGACATAGAGAGCAGATAAGGGCAGTAACACAGACTCCATTTAGTGCTATTAAAATGGTTAAGTAGACTCACGATTGGAGATGCCTGGCTGAAATTTGAGACACTCTGAAAGTGAGGAGTGGGAGATGGATGGTCCACAGGCAGCTTACAGCATGGGTTCTGCAGCATAGATTGTTCTGCTGGCCTGGCCCAGGAGTTCTGACTTCTGGGAAGGATATCACATGCTGAGAAACAAGGGGTGGTTGCAAAGCTGTGCTTCTGAGAGCATGAAACAGAAGCGAGAGGCAGCTCCAGCATCACTTCGTGGAACTCTGCATGCCGTTGTCGTAAGGGACAGGGCTTTTGCTAAAGAATAAAATACTCTGACATTGAGATATTCAGAGGTTTACTCATATCCACCCATGCCCTGCGATCCCATCGCTCAGAGATCGATGCGCAGGAATTTGGATCAGGACACCCAGTTCATAGAATTATAGAACATCTCCTACTGGAAGGGACCAGTAAGGATCACAGAGGTTGGGATGTGGACCCGTGCCCAAGCACAGCACGACAATGCTGCAAAACCACTTGGATATGGTGCTTAAGAGCACAAACACCTCTTGTTTTATTACCATCTATGTGACAAATTGATTTATGGGAGACAGCAACAGAAAGAGCCTGACACAGAAAAAATATTTTTTTTAATCAAGGAATGATCACCATAAAGAATGCACTATATCAGTCAAATATAGCCAGCTGAAAATATCCTATATGGGAGCATTAAGAAGATGTAAACTCTCGGATCTATTATAAACAACTTTTTAAGGTAGCTGAGGCTTGGAAGATTTTTGACATGGGAAAGGATGAGGAGTATCATAATTCCATATGTGTCCAGGCAATGTGGACTTCTTAATGAAATTTCCTGGGTTTGTGGGAGCTTTTGATATATGCTTGTTTCAGCTGTCAGTAGCAGAACGGGCCTTGAAATATTTATGGCTGCTCATTTCTTGCCCATCTCTTTCTGCCTCCCTCATGCTCCATAACAACGAGTTCCCGACCTGCCAGCCTCCCTCTCCCCATGGAGTGCATCCATGAAAATCCCATAACACACCACACAGCCCCGCTGCTCCTGGACTCCCAGCCACTCCTCAGCACCCTCCATGAATGCCCCAAAACTTAGCTGTGCCATTAGGACTTCAACAGAAAGAGCCAATAAACAAAAGGATGAGGTTTCCCAAAGCTGGGTTTGAACAGTTTCCTTCAATGCAGAGCCATGCCCGCTATCCATCACCCTCCATCCCATCACCAGTGCATGGATCATTTGTTTCTTGTCCTTAAGACATCTCTGGCAGCCATTCCTCATGCTGTTCCCTGATCCCAGCTGGTTGTTCCCCCATCGCTCTGTACAATAGCAAACATACGTCGTCTACAACTCCGCTCCTTGTCTTTCATCTTCATCTCCTGAAGGTGTGTTCTTCTTTTAAGTTTCCATGGTTGCATGCATGCAGGTGCCAGAGAAGGTTTTGTAGAACAAAGCCAGGCTGCTTTATGTCCAGAGGTTTGCTCAGTTACTGCAGGAAAAAGTCTTCATATCATGCACTTCAGACTGTGCAGCACAGGAGTGAATGAAGCCATCAGCTATCAGCAATGAGCAGTGAGATCAGGAAAGAAGATCAGTACACTCAACCTCCTGCCTGGGCACTTGGCTATCAATTTTTTTTTAGCTTTTCACTCCTCATAATTTGCAGGAGTTTGCATCCAAAACAAAACAGAAATATCCTTTGTAACTCATGGGAACAATTCACATGCACAAATGCCATGGGAAGGCTGCTAGTCTTCTACTCACAGGGGCTTTTTTGTTTCTTTTTGGTCCTTTCCTTGTTTTGCATTGGGAAAAAAAAAAAAAAAGAAAAAAAAAAGTGAGTGATAAATATGCAAGAGGAGTGAGAAAGAAAACTGCTTTACTTTTTATTTTTTTTATTTTTTCTCTCTTTTCCGAAGTTTTTTCAGAGTTTTGGTCCTGTCCCTTCCTGCTGGTACACTTTCCCCATGCCTGGTCGTGTGAGTGCAGGAACAGCCCTGAAAGAGGGAAGAGGCAATGCCCTCCAGACGTTAGCTGGCAAAGGCAGCAGCTGTTTGGGGGACAAACAATGATGAATTGGCTCCAGCCTTTTGCCAAAGCATTAGCTAAGCAGTGGCTGTGTGTGCAGCTCAGCCCTGGCACCCGGGTGAGGTGCTTCCTCTCTGCGTCAGTTGCATTTGTGCCCCTTTGCATCCTAAATGCAATGGTGCCCAAGGTGCCCTTTGCTGGCTGCTCTCTTACGGATGGTGGCATTGGCTTTAAGTGGAAGGAAAAAAGAAAGTGGCACCAGAGCCGGCTGTGCTGCTTGCCTCCAGCTTTGGACCTTTTTCTGCAGTGTCTGTACGTCCTTCGCTCTCTGCAACCTGCACTCAGCCCTGCATTGCAGCACCAGGAGTCCCCTTGTTGGCTCGCTCCCGAGCTCAGCGCACAGCCCAGGGAGAAGAGCAGGAGATTGGGACCCACTGAGCCCTGTGTCCCACCACAGCATTTCCACTGCTCACCTCAGCCCAGCTCTGAAGCCTACCAAAGGGGCCGGGGAGTCCCTCTGCACTGCTGCAACCTCCTGGTGCAAAGCAACTCATATGGACTGAAAGAGTCGGTGCTTCGGGATGGATCACCTGTGCTCTGTGCTGCAAAGACAGACAGACATGCATCTGGCAGAGTCACACCAGCAATGCAATCCGAAGCAGACGTGATTAAAACTGACATGTCAGATTGGGGCTTTTTCTTTCCGATGTCCTTCTTCCAGGCACACCCCCCAAATGGGAGAGAGATGCGCTCAGCCAAGCCTTTGGCACAGCCTCTCTGGTGTTGCTCAAAGGAGAAAATGGTGGGTGCCAATATTTTTACTGCAGTGTAAATTAAAATGCCTGGACTAAGATGATAGACACATCACGCAGCAATCGGCGCAGCCTCCTGCCTGTTAAGACATATTAGAATAAAGAGCAAATGATTCCCAAGAGCAGGATTTGCTCAAGATTAAAATAAAAAAATAAAATTAAATTAAAATGCAATGGGGGGAAACCAGCAGCTTGTGTCAGGGTCTCTCAAATCTTTCTGAAAGCTCAGAGGGGCTGAATGAGCCCGGCAGCTCTTGGGTATGAATCCTGCCCATGCAGACACGCTGCAGATATTTGTCTCTCCAAGTGTGATTATACTCCACAAAGTGACTTGCCAATCTTGCCCTTGTGGGATTCTGGGCTCATGGGCTCCAGTTCATCTTTCAGGTTAAGAAGAAAGGAAAAAATAAGAAAGAAAGAGAGAAAGAAAGAGAGAAAGAAAGGGAAAAAGAGAGAAAGAGAGAAAGAGAGAGAGAGAGAGAGAGAGAGAGAGAGAGAGAGAGAGAGAAAGAGAGAGAGAGAGAGAGAGAGAGAGAGAGAGAGAGAAAGAAAGAAAGAAAGAAAGAAAGAAAGAAAGAAAGAAAGAAAGAAAGAAAGAAAGAAAGAAAGAAAGAAAGAAAGAAAGAAAGAAAGAAAAGAAGGTTTTTCTTTTCTTTCTGCATGTTGATTTTTTTTTTCCTCTGTTTGCTTGCTTTCTCAGCAAGCTCAGCTGCAGAGGGGCCGCATCGTGTCCCAGCAATGGGACGTGGTGCTATGAGAGGAGCAGCTCCCATCCCTGCTGTGCTGCGCTAACAGGAGCAAAGCACAGTATGGGAAGCATTTATCCCTGAAGTCAGCAGATCTGAGCATGAGCAACATCCCTTTGGGGTGAGAAGCTGGTTCTCGCTGCAGGCACATCTGATACGTATCTACAGTTATACGGAAGAGCATCAGTGCATCGTGGAGTAGTGGTGCTGCTTGCCTCATCTCTTTGGTTTCACAGTTGGGCTGCTTAGGACTGTTGCTTGGCCTCCTCCTGCCAGAGGGAATCCCACAGACTCAGGTCAGGTTCTGGAGTCCTTCTTGGTCCCGCAAACTCCATGGAGCTGAGCAGCCCTGCACCAGCAGCTCCAAGCAGCAGCACAGCATCCCCTAAGCTTTCCTTCTGCTCCAGGCACTGCACTGTTGGGAACAAAGTCCTTGCAATGTGCATGCAGACACAATTCAGGATGCTGCAGAAGAGTTTAGCAGGAGCATTTTTCAGCGACAAAGCTGCATGCACCTGTGTATCTTCTTATGCATGCAGCATGCTCATTGCTCACAATGTAAATGCATTTAGCTCACACCTGACTCCCTTCTCCTTGCTCTGGGTACATCCCCAGGCACACATCTCTCACAGGGGTCAGCATCCTGGACAAGGAGCATTCCTGCCACTATTTCCTCCAGCACCAATGGTGCTCGCTATTGAGCTTGCAACCTCACACTCCCAATGAACTGTAAAACCAATTTTAAAAGGACATTTCAGGAATTAATGCAATGTCCACTGCAATCGCACGTTGTTGGGCTGCTGAGGAGGCATATTCCAGCCCAGAATTTGTTACCTGGCCAGACTATTCATCACTGTGCAAGAAGCAAAAACTTCCTCTGCTGGTAGCCCCTCTGTGCAAGGACACATTAGAAACACTGACAGCCAAAGGGCAGCTCCTGTCATCCTCTGCCAGGCTGTTTTCCACCCAGCTCCCAGTTCCTTGGCATTGGTACCACACTGCACTTCAGATTAGTAGGTGTTTGGTTTTCTTTTAGCAGTAACTGCAATGCTCAGCCCTAAGGTCCCACTTCTCTCTCACAGCAGGAGATCTCAAAGGCATGCAAATAATGTGGCTGTTGTACCAGGAAACTGAGGCAGGAGCAGCCTGCTGGGTACCGCAGGGCTGGAGCTGCAGTGGTGGCCAGGAGCAATGCTTCACAGAGCTGGGTGTCAGGAGCAATCAGGTGCATAATGAGGCAGGCAGGCAGCCAGTGGGGATGGGAGTGAGGTGCTCTGTGTGCCTAGGAATGTCTGGACGTTTCAGCAGGCAGCCAGCTGCAGCTGTCAGCCCTTGAAAAAGCCTGAATGGTTTCACACTGCTGCTGTGGGCTGTGCAAATGTCTGATCTGACTGTGGACATGGGCGGTCAATGCGAGGCAGAAGGGCTGGAGGCACTGTGTAACCAACAGGTGAGCAGCGTCCATCAGCCTCCACTTCCCTGGGATCCCAAAGCCCAGAGGTGTATCGCTGTGCCTCCTCCACTCCTCCAGCACTGCCTCTGTTGGAGTTTGATAGTTTTTGAGGAAGGTTTTATCACAGCCATTTCATATGTGCTCCAAAGTGCTCTTATACTTCTAATATCCAGTGTCCCTCTGAGCTCCAGTTCTCCTTCACACGTTTCCTGAGCTCATCGGCTTTATTAGCACTGTGGCCAGCACTTTTTCCACAAGCTCTCCAGAGACCACAGCTGCAGTTTGGTTTGGATAACAAATACTCACAGCTTAGGGGACCAAATAGCTCAGGAAAATGATACATGGGGATATTGAATGAATACTCAGATGCTTCCCATTTCCCTTCTACTCCCATATTCCAGCACCAAGCAATGCCTGCATCCTCACTCAGGCTTTGCAAAGGCTCTCCCAGCTTTCTGCCTTCACCATGAACCCCATAGGCAGAGCTTGGACCCTTTCCATAGCATCCCCATGCCTTAGGGCACACTGCTTGCACCACTGAGCTGGGAAGCCAATAATCTGGTAATTTACTATTAAAAGTGATATTTTTAGGTGACTCCCCTAATAGAGAATTTATTCCAATGTTGCTTGGCAAAAAGCAAAAGTCACGCCTCCCAGTATATGGTTTATTTTACACATTTGTGGAAAGCAGGCAGAGAAAATGAATGGCTTCAGTAACTGTAGAATAATCCATAAGGCAGACTGCATCTCCTCATCTTCTTTCACAAGGCTTTATTCATCTCAGGATTTCTATATGATACAGTGATGAATGAAATACCAGGGAACAGTACAAAGTGCCTTTATTTATGGAGAATAGTAAAAGAGCATCCCATTTCTTAGCATGCAATTTCAGTAACAGCAGAATTTTGAGATTAAAAAGAGATTTCCTTTAGATCATTCCAATTTATCCCTAACATTTTTTAAAAATCTAGTGCAGAAGTGGTGTTGGCCTGGCCTTCTCACTGTCACGTTTTTCAAACATTAACCCTTGTCCAAGGCAAGGAGCTGAAGACCATGAACCCAGACTGGGTACCTCAGCCTCCATCTCCATAGTGCTTTCCTCATAAGCCTTCCTTATCCATAAAGAAATATCCCACTAGCAGATGAGACTTTTCACAGAGACATCATAGAATCACTGAGGTTGGAAAAGAGCTCTGAGATCCCCAAGTACAACCCCAGCCCACTCTACTGTGCCCACTGCCCATGTGCCACATGCTCATGATTCCTGAACACCTCCAGGGATGGTGACTTCATCACCTCCCTGGGCAGCTGGGCACTTCATCACTTCTCTTTCAGAAAATTCTTTTTCCTTAATACCCAACCTGACCTTCCCTGGATGCAATATGAGGCCATTCCCTCTCGATCTATTGCAGTTACCTGGGGGCAGAGACCAACCCTCACTCCAACCTCCTTTCAGGAACTGTAGGGCACAATGAGGTTCTGCCCTGAACCTCCTCTTCTCCAGGATGAACCATCCCATTTCCCTCAGCCACTCTCCGTAAGGGCTGTGCTCCAGGCCCATTGCAGTTTCATTATTCTTCTTTGGACACACTCCAGAAGTTCAATGTCTTTCTTAGAGTGAGGAACTAAACTGAACTAGGAACTGTCTTTATCACAGCTTTGATTTGGATAGGCTTGGTTCCTTGATCTCTGCAAATGGCTGCCACAGCTTCAAAGATAATTTGGCCCCTGGCTCCAATCTTGATGCACTCCTAGCACAGTGCTAAACATGTGTCTTAGTATGTCGCTAAATCAGGGCCCCTTTTGGCAGGGTTTTATTTAGAAAATGCCTCACGCTTGCTAAGCTCAGGATGAAAACTTTTTTGTTTGAAATGGTTTGTTTGCTAGTAAATTCACGGTATGGCTGAGATAGCACATTTGTGTTGTTAGGCACAAAGATAATGGAGTATTAAAATGCTGACAAGAGCGCAGAGAGGAAAATGATTTGGTCACCTCTTAGCGATGCAGCAGCAGCTGGAGTGAGCCCTGCATCTGTGGTTCTTCCAGGCAATTACCGCGTCCTCCCAGCACGTCTGACAAATGCTGCTGGGCTCCCGCTTGGAATATTCAGATGCAGAAGTTGTCATGAGAGAGTGTTTTCCCTCCTCTGGCATCTCTTCCAGTTCTCCTCTGATCAGTCTGGAGTACTTCTGCAGGGAAACATCCCAGTGCTTTCATGACATTAAATCCCAATGGGGCACGTGGTGCCTGGGGCTGGGAAGCGCGATGGGCATCACCCCCCGCTGCATTCAGGTGCTTTCGACTTTCACTCATTAAATCCGTGCACAACTTTAATAACGTCTTTAATTCAAGAGTTTGGCATGTTTGGAGTGAGGTCTGGTTTGCTGGTGTTGCCCCTGGTTTGGATGCAGCTGAAATACCATTACCGGAGGTGAGCAGGGTCCTGCTGGGCCAGCATCACCTCTCCTCTGCCACCTCCACTCCTTGCAAAAACAAACACAGGCTCCCTAAGTGCAATTAGCATCTGAGGAATGCTGAGAGAGGGAGATTAATCATTCATAAACTAAACAAATACTGTTCTGATCCCATTAGCCAACAGACAGCGTCTCCTGTTAATTTACTTCTGTTTGAGGTGTATCTATTAACCCCTTTTAATCAGCTATTATTCCCGTTAAACTCTTAGCTAGGATGGGGACCAGATGAAGGTACCTTCTGACACGAGATCAAATTAAGATTATGGACAACTTGTTAGGAATAAAGAGCCCTGTAATTGACTAATAACCCAATTAAAAAAATATGTTTTGCATGCGAGGAGGACCCTCTGAGCACTCCATTCCTTTCACCCGGGTCTCACTGCTGAATTTTGTCAGCCTAAACTCAACCAGACATGTGTCATCATCGGCTGCCTTAATGTGCTCACCCTGTGACACGCCGAGCTTTCCTCTGCATCTCCTTTTGTACCTATGACTGAGTCAGAAATCTAATTTTTTTTTAATGTCAGGGAGGCACATAAAGTTAATAGACTTACCAGTTTGCAACCTTCCACTTACAGTCAATTACCAGTGGTGGATGTGCAATGCCCTGCTGCTGTGGGACAGGCTTGTCTTGTCTCCCCTTTTCGGGAGCTTGCTGTCTAGGGAAAATTTAATATTTTAGCCTCCTGGTAGTGGTGTATTAGATCTCCATGTTTCTGAGGTCACCTGCAGCAGGCAGCTCTGTGCTGCCCACCTCCCCATGTGCTGGGAGGAGATATGTGCCCTGTAGATGCTGGCGGTGAAGCTGCAGTTTTTTGGCCTGGATGCAAGAGGCCGAAGGGAAAGCTGTCTGTGTGTGCAGGCATTGCACCCCCAGCACCCCAGACTTCAGCTTGTGCATGGACAGCTATTGCCACGCACAGCTGGTTTGGCAGCCATGGGTGGTTTTGCCCCAAA
This sequence comes from Tympanuchus pallidicinctus, assembly GCF_026119805.1. NCBI lineage: Eukaryota > Metazoa > Chordata > Aves > Galliformes > Phasianidae > Tympanuchus > Tympanuchus pallidicinctus. The sequence goes on from NW_026294722.1 coordinate 5,839,827, forward strand.
GGAGATAGATGCTGGAGCTGAGCCCACAGGCACAGTGCAGCCACCCAGGCAGAGAGCTGTGGTGGAAATGAGCATTTTGTTCATAAAAATAAAAATAAAAAAATATAGCAAAACAGAACAGCACAATCAGATTTTGGTTTTCCTCTGATTCAGACAGGAATTACAAGGAAAGTTTGCATCTGAAGCTTGAAAACTCTGATGCATATCACATGCACAGCAAGGATCGCTTCCATTACAGTTCTGTGCAATCATCCAAATACAGGAAAAGCAGGACAGTTCTGCTGCCATGTGCACAACCACACCACTACAGTTGCACACACAACCATAGGAGTGCCTGCACAACCACAGCGCTACAGCAGCTCCCGTCCAGAGCGGTGCAATTAGCACAAGGTGAACAACTCTTTTCTCTCTTTTGCTTCTGGCTCTTGATGGCTGATGAGGCTTGTGAGACAAGAGCCCTCCTTTTTTGCTTCGGTGCATAAATACAGCATCTTTGGGGATTCGCTTTGGTTAATTTAGGAGCTGCTTGAACTTTGCTTAAAGGCGCCTGCGTGTTGCTACCCCTTGGAGTCACCCAATGTATTTGTCAGAGCTGAACCCGCAGTTCATTAGAGGTACAGAGTCAGCTAATTGCTCCCAGAAAATGTGGTATAATTTTATGAATTATGCATAAAATATTAACTAATTGTGATGTTCCCAGATATATACATAGAAGGCAGGGCAAAAGCTTCTCCACTGGAGGGCTATATATAAGCGAAACACACTGCCTCTTTCCAGCAGAGAGGTAGAGGTGAAGCTCTCCCCACTGTTGCCAATGGTTCCATGGGTGCATCCTTCTCTCAACCTGTGTGCAGAGAAAGCAGAGGGGTTAAGGAAGGGCAAAAGCTTTCTGTGCCCCTATGGCAAGGGTCTCTGTGAGGCTCTGGAGGTGCTGGGGATGCCCCAGCAGAGATACTGCAGCCCACGCTCGATCCGTGGCCATTCTCTCTAAAGATGCAAATCAGCAACAGCGGTCTTCTTCCCATGACAGATATTCATTTCAGAATTCTCCAGTGCGCTCTGGAGACATAAAAATCAATAGAAGAGGGGGGAACAATAAAGTTTCATTGTTCAGTAACGAGGTAGACAGCATCTATCACAAAGTTCCAAAGTGCTGCTCACTGCAGGATTCTTCTCCGCTGTCTCCTCTTGGCGGGAGATAAAGAGGATCTGGCTCTGGACCTCAGATAAATATGAGATTCTGGAAGATAAAGCTCCTTCCATGGCCAGGCCCCGCAGTTTCTTCATCCTGCATAAGAAGACTACATGCACTGCGAGCATCCCAAGGATTTCAACTAAATATCTCAAGATGTTTGCCGAGTCCCTGATCTTGACCTCCAAAAGCTCTCAGGTTTTGTGTATGAACCCACTCACACCACAGGGATGTCCTCATTGCAGTCCCAGCCTCTGTGCACACCTGGTGCCAAAGGACTGATGTTGCGGGACTGGAGGCTCTCTGCAGAGAAAGGACCATGGAGGAACCACTTTGGCTCCGAAGATGCTCATGTGAGATATTAAATTGCTAAAAAAAAAAAGACAGAGAAATGGGATATGGTAAAAAAGGCAACGCTTGAAGATCAGCCATAGAGGAATGAGCCACTGTGCTGCATTCAGGGACGTGCCAGGGGCATGGTGTTTTGCAGGAGTGCACAGTGCAGGCTTTGGGTTCCCGTCTGCCTTCACATCCTCACCAGAGAGATCATCCAGAAAAGCATTTCTTGTCTGTGTTCACAGCAGCTTTTAAAAAACAGGCTATGCTTCATTTACCATTATTTTAACCTATTGGTAAAGCACTTGCTTTTTTGCTTTTTTGCTTTTTTGCTTTTTTTTTTTTTTTTTTTTTTTTTTAATGCTGAGTGAGTGGAAACAAGGAGCTGTTGGCTGAGGGGAATAGTTTCTGCTTTATCCAGAAAAACTCCAAAACAACTCCAAGACAAGGCACACACTGCATTTCCAGGGGAACACGGGCTTGTCCCTTCCTGCTGCCCAGCTCCCCTGTACTGGCACACAAGCAGGAAGAAATATGCAGTCACCTTTGCTGCATGTGCTGGCAGGGTTATTGTCAACTTATTATTTTTTGACTCAAAGCCAAAACTGAAGGGCATTTGCATCTTGCAGTTTTGCTGTTTGCTTGTCTTGCTTATGTTGCTTGAAATGACCTACAAGGAGTCAACAGCAGGCAGCCAGGAGAATGGGGAACAGGGAAGAGATGGAGCTGGAAAGTTTGTAACTCACTCTAAAACATCCCATATTATTTTGTCGTTGAAAAGGGAGCCATTAAAAAGCACAGGGACATTTCATCCGTAGTTTTTTTTTTCCAAATTTGCAAGGGTTTGTGTCATAAGAAGACACAAATGGGACTTGGATTTCTCCTTGGGAAAAAAAAATACTCTACCATTAAAATAAATACAGCACCCAGCTGCTAGACCTACACGCAGAGATGGCTCTCATTAACATCCGCGCAGTCAGTGCAGAGGAAGGAGCCACCTTGCTTGCCTTTCCTTTGTTTTACCTTATGCTGTATCTTAACAACATCATTTTGCATCTTAAAGTGTGAGGATACTTTCCTGGAGGGCAGCAGAATTTACATAGACGTGCTAATGAACCTGCGCCAATATAATTTACTGTAACTGGCACAGAATGATCTAACAAAAGGTGAGGATTTGGTTGAAATACTGCCTCACAAGAGAAAAAAAAAAGTAAAAGTCCTGAGAATAATGTCTTCTTACAGACAGTTTTGTATTATTACTCCGTACATCTGACAGGGCTGGAGGATACTTTTTCTCATAGGTGTCAAGGACTCAGCACTGACAGAAGGAGTGGTGCACTCTGCAGTCTGTGGTGCAATGCCTGGTGCATTACGCTCCTGCTGCTTTGGAAATGGTTAATTTCAAAGATAAGAGTTGCTGTACAGCAATCAAATGGAAGCTAATGCACATCTATGATTGCTGGCAGCCGTATCCTGAGCTGCTCACATCACGGTAAAAACAGAAATAAAAGAAATCTGAATTTTTACTACAAGAAGAAAATTCCCTCTGTCCGCAAACCTCTGTGCTCTGATGGCATTAAAACTCTGCACATCTCTGTCCTGGCCCAGACACTTCCTGGCTGATAACAGGCATCAGAGCACCAGAGAAAGAGAAGGAAGGAAGGAAGGAAGGAGGGAAGGAAGGAAGGAAGGAAGGAAAGAAGGAAGGAAGGAAGGAAGGAAGGAAGGAAGGAAGGAAGGAAGGAAGGAAGGAAGGAAGGAAGGAAGGAAGGAAGGAAGGAAGGAAGGAAGGAAGGAAGGAAGGAAGGAAGGAAGGAAGGAAGGAAGGAAGGAAGGAAGGAAGGAAGGAAGGAAGGAAGGAAGGAAGGAAGGAAGGAAGGAAGGAAGGAAGGAGAAAAGAAGTGCTGGCTTTGCAAGAAATGAGTCACATTTGCATGACTCTTTCCTGGAAACGGTTGTATACAAAGCCCTGGAGGTGTTTGCCCGCATGCAGGCAGCAGGGCTTGATGGAGTAGGAGAGCAATAGGGACAGGCAGCCTGCAAATAGCATGTGTGCAGGACAGCTTGAGACCCAGCCCTGACTTGCTGCACAATTTGGATGCAAGGGGCCAGCAACACGGATGCAGAACTCCTGTAACTTCATTTACTTCACAGGCTGTAGATGCTCATGTGAAAGTAAAAGCAGAGTTCAGCAGTGCTGCGAGCACCCAAAGCTCAATTAGCAGCAAACCTCTCCTTGAAATGACTCAGCCCAACCCGTGCTCACTTCCGAGCCTCCCCTCGCACCACGACTGCCACAAAGTGCAGTGAGATCTGTGACCTACACCTCAAGGTCGCAGCCATAAACTTGGCAGGCACGTTTTCTCTTGGTCTTCTTTTAAAGACACTTCTAGGTGCAGTTATTCTTACACTACAGCTGGCTTTTGGGCTTCATCCGGAGGGTATTTCGGGCTGGCTCTCGTGGATGGCATCACCCTGGGTTGCACCACTTCAAAGCAGGCCCCCTCTTCTGTCCCAGGTATGAAAAGAAATGAGAGCAGCACAGTGGGAGGCTGATGAACGAGACTCTCACATGTAACTACCTGCAGGTAAAATAAAACAGCAATAAAAAAATGTTCCCATGCTTATAATTACCGAACACTGCATTCAGAGAACTGCTTGGGTCACCCCAGCCCAACGTGGAGGCTCTGCAGGAAACACAGACAAAGTGTTCTTAGCTCCCTTTTTCTGCGAAGGACTCTCTGTATCCTCCACTTCGTGATTATTTATTCCTGAGGTGAGTAATTATCAACTGTAGGGAAAGCTGCTGCAGTGTGAGGTGCTGCAAACCCGTGGCTGGGAGGAGGGCTGCTCTGCCACACTGCGTGCATGCACATGCCCTGCCAATGTCAACCAATGCCACCGCAGCTGAAGTTCTTCTAAAGGCAGGAGAGCCCCCAAAGGGGACAGGAATGAGGCAGAACAGGAGCACGGTGTGCTTTTCTGTTTTAAATCCAACGGAAGGCTGAAATCACTGTTGTTCTCTATGGGGCAAGGAAAGTCCTTTGGGATGCTGAAGGTCTGTCACACGGCGGGCACAGACACAGCTGCTGACAACGTGCTCACACATGGCTCAGTTTCACATGCTGTGAATGCCCCTTCCAAATATAGCAAAGCAGAGGCACAACACGGGGTGCAGCAAAAGCTGCTGGGCACAGGGAGGGCACAGCACCACGGCAGTGCTTGGCCATCCCACGCTGACTCAGCAGCTTCACTACGACCCAGAGAGGAAACTGACTGCCAAGGAGATCCTACCAACATGACAGCCCACGAGTGGCTCAACTTCATTTCAGTTGTTTCAAGGCAATTCTGGGAGGGCAGAGAGGAGAGCGGTGGGAGCACAGCCGCCAGCCGGCTCTTAAAGAGCACAGTCACATTTTCCTGCTGTTTGGGGTTCTTTCTCTCTTTTTTTCCTTCTTCTTCAAGAAAATAATAATACTAATAATTCTGTGTATGAAAAACCTCTCATTTTGCTTTGACTTCTTGGGTTTTTTCCTTTATTATTTTTCCTTTTTTAACACGTGCACGGATGCAGAGTGGGGCAGCGGCTGAGCCAAAGCCAAAGGCTCTGGGTTGCTACAGCAGAGCTCCCCAGTGACACCACCTAGGCTGTTAACTATTGCACTTTCGGCTGCCAAGTGCATTACCTGAATGGCTGCTTGGGCTGTGGGGGAAGCAGATGACGTGCTGTTTGCCAGATATTTTCGTAAGTAAGAGATAAGAGAGGCTGGAGGACAGCGAATCAATGTCTTTTTTTAGATCTATGGTACTTGAGGCATCTGTCAATGCTGGAGAGTAAATATTTACTTTCCAACATAAAGTCCATATAATCACTTTTCTATCAGTCACTTACTGCTTCTGAGTGTTTCTCACTACATTGTTGATATTTGCATTAGCTACTTACTTTGGCCATAAGATTCATACAGTTGTCAGCTGCACTCAGACTTCAGCTGAAAATCCCAGGGTCCTGCACCACAGCTGTTGCAATCGCTAATGAAAATGGAAAAGAGAAAGTGGAGAAATTTCCCACAGCAAATAGCAAGCAGAGATAAGGATAGAGCTATGGCATGAAGGTTACAATAATAGGCTCTCTTGTGCTCATTAAATTAAGGGTCCCTTTGGATCCACAGTGTGCAGGTATGTGCAAGACAGGAAGCTAGGCACAGTGAGGAAAAAGGTGAAATTTGGAGAAGGGAGGTATTATTGACCCCATTTGGTTGATAAGGGAACTGAAGCATGGATGGAGAAGATGACCTTGATCAAGGTCAAATTAGAAATTTTCCCATGGGGTCAGGAGCTGAACATAGATCTGGAAACTGCAGGCTCAGGAAAATGCCTTGGGACAATTTTTTGCTCTTTGCACACTTAAAAACAAGTGGGAAATCACAGGTGCAAGTGTGCTCATGGACACGTGGAGCTCTGGTGCAGCTGGGGAGAGGGAGCACAGCATAGCTGAGGTCTGGGAAGGGACACTGTGGCACTGCAAGAAGATACCAAGCTGAAAGGGACATGGCTCAGTGGGCATGGTGGGGATGGGTTGACAGTTGGACCAGATGATCTTGGTGGTCTTTTCATGATTCCATGAAGGCTTCAGAAATGACCCAGAAGGAGCCCTCAAACAGCAGGGCCAGCCACTCAGCAGAGGTGAGCCCATCAATGACAATGGATATGATTAATTTTCAGACATGTGGGACAAAGAAAAAGCAAAACAGGCAAACAAGCAAGCATGGTTTATGGCTTAAAAACACCCCAACAACAATCTTTGCCAGGCCATTAATCTCAGCCTGCATCTCTCCCAGCTGCACTCCTGCATATGCCGTGCCATGGGCCAAATTCTGGCAGTAATTCCTGCTCACTCTCACCTTGCTGTACAAGCCCTAATTCAAATTGATGGAGCTCTTCACACAAAAAGCTGCTTCTCAGCATGCAGGTGGCAGGACATGCCCAGCAGCTCGCCATTCTGTGCCCGCCCGCTGCCTTGCCCTCTTCCTTCCTCTTCCTTCCCGCAGTGAGTGGTCAGTGTTCTCACCATCCCAGCGTGTTGACATGCCTGAAATTTCTCTGCTTCATTGCCTGTGCTCTTGGAAGCATTTTGCTGCTCTCTCACCTCTCCGTGAGAGAGACACATTCATCTGTCAGCTTATCGGAGGAATTTCCAACAATCCGTGGCAACGCTACAAGTCTCAATCTTGCTTTAAGTACCCAAAGCCAATTAGCAAACAGAGATGTTTCCCACTCACGTAGCACACCGGTGACCTGGGCTGCTTTTGCCCAGTTATTATTGCTATTATTAGTGTTTATGGCGATTATTGCTATAGATGCATACATACACAGCACTTTATGTATTTATTCATTCGTTTTCGCAGGACTGGCAGAGGATGCAGAAGCACACAGCAGCACGCAGGCTAAGCCATAGGAACCCCCCGGACCTTTCCCTGCTCCCGTTGCGCTCCGGGTGCCCATCGCGGTGCGGCGGGGCCGGAGCCCGCACCGGGGCTGCTGCTTTCCGCGAGTGCCCTCTCCTGGAAGCTCCTCCGGAGTTCCTCCGGGTACAGAGCTGCTGTATTTCAGCTCGTAGCCAGTACCCGCAGTCCTCCCGGAGAGGCTGTTTGCAGCCGCAGCCTGAAGTGTATTTTGGGGCATCGTGCACTCTCGCGGCACGCTGCACTTCTCCCAAGTGCTATTTCGGCATCGCTGCAGCCGTTCATCTTTCTGGCTTCCTGTGAGCTGGGTGACAGCTTGACCCTACTGGTACACAGCCTGTGTTCATAAGCTGAAGGTATCACTGGGGAATGACATTGTTGGGGTGGTGCTGGGGTGACACTGGGATGATGTTTGGGGCATTTACCTTCCTGGGTGTTTTTTTCCAAGGTGGATCCATGCATTTCCCAAAGTTTGGATTAAAAGATTGAAAGCTGTTCCAGCAGAGCTGGCTTTGAGAATTTCTGGGGAACAACACTCAGCCCAGCTTGGAGACAGGGCTGGTTCCATGTAGGTGGGCAGTGGCCTTATGTGCCTGAACACACTGGAGCGTACTTCTGCATCCTTTCCCTGCAGGCACCTCTCCCTTCCCCACCAGCCAGCCTCCTCCAGCCCAATGAATCCTTCCAAAAAAATGGCTTTTATTTGAAACTGGGGCACAAGCAGCTTTCCCCAGAAGCAATGGTTTTTCTTACAACCAATAAAGCACCCAGCGAGCCGATGGCTGCTTGAAAGGCAAAGGTCATTCTCGCCACGAGATCCCAGCATGATGAACCAGTTAAGAGGAACTCAGGCCAATTTATTTCTTGATAGATAACGATAGGAGTTTTCACAAGGGATCTGTAATTTTCTATTGATGAAAATCTGCCGTTTCTGATTTGCGGAGTTATCTGTCTTTCTAAACTTCAGGGCTCTTGCCAAATTCGCAGGCAGCCCTGTGAAAGCGCCGTGTCCCACAAGAGCCATGTATTTTAATATGAAGTAGTTTTCTTTGCCCTGGATCCAGGAGTGGTTCTCCATGCTGACAACCCATAAAAGACCTAATGACCCATCTGAGGGACGTTAACGGCGCGCTGGCCATTGGAGACGTTGCATTTGTTTGTTTTCAGCCCCCTGCTTGGGACTGTAATTTCTGGAAAGGATCTTTGGGGTTGAGTTGGGTCTTCAGGGCCTTGTAGCATGGAGTAATTAAAAATCGCACTGAAGGGTGGCTTAGGCTTTAATGTTTAAAGCCTGATGTGTCAGGTGCTGGGCAGTCAAGCTTTGCTCACTAGCCTGGGCTGGCAGCTGGTTTCACCCTCCCAACCCTCTGCCCACAGCCCCTGGCCCCATTTTTAAATCCAAGGATAAATTCCAGCACCTCAACCCCGCTGCACTGAGATGATTCTCAAGGACAGGGTCTGGTGGAAATCTATGGATAAATCAGTGCCTCTGCAAGCTTCAGTGGGTCCACTGCAACTCAACCTGCCCTCCAAAGGGGCCTTTTCAGGCAAAACCCCATTATTGCTTCCACCTGTGGAAGGGACTGCTAATTTGAAGGAATTCTTGTCTTCTAACTTACTTGGCTCATCATATAATTTAGCACCATATAAAAGGAAACTATTTACGCCCTGCTGTATATTCATGATCTGTAGCCAGTGTTTGTGTTTAGCTTGGAATTATGATCCAGATCTGTTTGATCCCTGAGAAATGCTGGAAACACTGAGACAAGAAAAGCAAAATTTTGGGGTGACACACCAAGGTCGAAGCTTTTCTGCTCACAGCATGGGAATGCAACCTTAATGATTCTATGATTCTATTGCACACAGAGGAGAGAATCTGCATGAGAAGGCCTGCTCCTGGCTACCCCTGCAAACCCTGAGGGATTCATCTCCCCCAGCTCTTCTCTGCCACTCAGACACCTCACCCCATCACCCTCAGCCCACCCAAGGGTGTCCCCATCAAGATATCCTTCCATTGGTGGCCAAAAGCAGACAAGTTGTAGAATCACAGAATCATTATGGTTGGAAACAACCTGTAAGATGACCAAGTCCAATCACTGACCCATCACCACCGTGCTGGAAGTGCTGAGGTGTGCTCAGCATCCCACATCTCACACTGATCCCCCAACATCTTCCCTCACTGCTTCCAAAACGTATTTAAAATCTGTTCATTCAGGGGATTGCGAGTTCTCCAGCCTTCAAGAGTCCTGTTATGCACTGAAGAGCTTCTCTTATTTTTTTTTTTTCTTATTTTTTTTTTTACCCTTGGAGTGCCCTAATTATACAGAGCATTGATTTTACAATGCATTCATGGATTGATTGTACTGCCACGCTCCTCCCACAGGAAACAGCTTGCACACGAGCACTTTTTGATCTCTCCAAAGTATTCCCTGAGGTGAATCAATGGCTCTTGCATCTTGTCTCTTGCTTTAGTATAGGAGAAGCTGAAGATGTCTTGCTGCTGAAATGAGTATGAAGAAAAATATCTGAAAGGAGGAGAAGGAGAATGATTCACTTCTTCCCACAACCCCTCTCCTCCTCCCCCCCCCCCCAAAAAAAAAACTGTCTCATGTGCAGCAAAGTATGCTCTTGTTAACATAATGCTCCCATCCAGCACAGGGACTTCGATATAATTATCTTTAATAAACTAACCGAGGTGAAAGTGATGATGTCTTAAGAAGCAGAATGAACAGTAATATATATATCTACATAAAAGCATGAAATGACATGCTAAAATGAGGAGAAGGAGGCAATTTACGTATTTTATGGCTTTGGCACCTCTGTAACAGATATCTTGAACACAGCGCCGTTAACCAGACCAAACTTTTTCAAACAGCCCGTCTCTGTTAGCCTGAATTGATGGCACCGGCTCCGCTTTCTAGAGATGCGATGTGAAGGGGGTAATGGATTAGAGCCAGATTCAGGCTGAAGGCTCCAATCTGTGTGTCTTAATGACCGCATGCAGCAGCAGCCCCAGCACTGATCCCCCCCCCCCCCCCCCCCCACCGTCCCCGATGCCAAGGAGAGCCCCCAGAACCCCCATCCCTTCCTGCATCCAGTGCAGATTTAGGTCAGATTCAGCACAAAGCCATGACCTTGACCAAATCTTCCCCAAATACAGATTAATTCCAAGTGAGCCCCTCGCCGGACATAAAAGGGGCGATTCCTGCTGCCAAATGCTGCACACAAAGGGTTTGATTTCCTCTTCGGTTAATTCTGGCGAGTGCACTTCTGTCCATTAGATTGCTCAGTATTCATTTCGATCTGTGCAGAGTTCATTTCTGCATTCTCTGCTGAGAGCCTTGCTGATTGCCGCGTTAATTACCAGCCAGCACAGTGCCAACTTCCAATGATGGGACCCCTCTGCCTGCTGCTCCCCCAGCCCCAGCACTGCTACCAAAGCCCAGCAGAAGTTTGGTGCTTCCCTTTACTCAGCACTTCCCAGAGGAAAAGCCAAAGAATGAGAAGCAGAAGGGAAGGCAAATCCTTCAGTTCTGCAGCTCAACAGCACCCAGTCTGAAATGGTGGTGGGGAGGGAGGGGGGCAAATTGCAATTTTCAACCTGGGTGTCCCCAAGGTTATTGCTCTCTGTCCTCTTCTTTGTCGCGTGCTGCTGCTGAACTCTGCATTGCAGCACAACGTTGGGTTTCTCTCTCCGTTTTCAGGCGTGCAAACACCCACCCATAGAGCACTGCTGTGCAGGTGTGTGGGCGCATGCAGAATGCAGTTGTTTGTGAGAGATATATGCACATGAAATACAAAAGTAGGTTATTTCTTACCTGGTGAGCCCAAGCCTCCGATTGCTGGCTCGTATGAAATATTTAGATCATGCACGAGAGATAACTCAGAAGATATAATGTCAATGTACGAAGGGAAGCTAGCCTTTATTATCACAGGTGTAAATTTTCACACCTCTGTTATCAATTTTGTAATTATAACCGGATTTTCTGGTAAAGTAATTTACTACTCACTACTATATAGGATGAAGAAAATGATCATTTATCCATCTGCAACTCAATTAAATATTCATCGTCCCCCAAAAAAAGGAGGAGAGAAGGTTTAAATCACTTCCAGAGTGTTCTCTAGGTTTTATTTTATGTAAAGAGGAAGAAGTTTGCCTTCTGAACAGCAGAGATTTGAGGACAAAAAAAAAAACCAACAGACAATGGGACCTTGGTAGCTCAGGCAGATGGATCCTATGGAAGGAGCCAAATTTGCGACTGTGAAAAGCCTCAAAGTCCCAGTCAGTGCTAATTACTGAGGAGCCGAGCTCTCAGCACCTTTCTCCTTCTCTCCCATTTGGTTGTCCCCTGCCTCTGCTCTGTCAAAGCCTCTGTCATTAAACCTGTAATGTCCCGTGGCTCCAAACACGCTTCGGCTGTTGGCTAATTCGCAGCGCGACTTTTATTCCAAAGGCTTCTCCAACAGCCTGATTATATAATAACAGCTTGCTCATTGCCCCGAATATAAATAGTTGAAGTATCCCTCGAGAATGGACACAGCTGGTGGAACTACCCATATTAGCACCGCATTAATATTTATGGCAGCGCCGTGTAAGTATGCAAAATATTGGCAGCCCTCCATGCAAAAGTGTACACATCTGTCATGGGCACGCAGCACACGCAGGTGAGGGGGTGGGATGTGACGTCTCCCAGCTCTGTCCCATGTTGTTTGGTCCCCGCTGAGACCCTGTGAATTAGCAGGGAGGGAGGGATGGAGGACACTGCCCCGCCAGTGCCCCGCTGTGATTTATCCGGGTTTGTTTTGGCTTACGCAGTGAGATATTAAAGAACGTGATGAGAAGTGGCTAATTGTACATATAACCTTTAAGATGTCTCGGACAGGATTCCAGTCTTCACCTCGGGTTATAAAGAGAAAGTAATGGGGCCATAAAAACACATTTAAGTATGCCTTTAAAGTTTAAGGGGAGTTTAATTGCGGGTGTTGCGGTGCCTGGGAGCAGAGCCCTGGGGGCTTCTCCCTAGGAGAGGAACAACGAGGCCTCTGCCAGCCCTGTGGGGGTTGGTTTGTGCTAATAAATGTCCTGGCTGCAGGTCAGGTGGCAAATGAAAGTGGTATTTAATGGCGCAGATCCTCATCTGGTGTAAAGCAGCATCCTCCAGTACACTGTTCAAACCTGGATCCTACTGACCCGCATGCATCTCTATGGGAGATGTCACAGCTCAGCTCATTGCACAAGTGAGGAGTAGAGCAGACATGAGCCAAGCTGCTTTGTCTTTTCTATTTATGTATTTATTTTTACATTATTTTCTAGAAACTCAGCTTTTATTGAGGAAAATCACAGAATCGTGGAACATCCTGAGTTAAAAGAGACCCATATGGATCACTGAGTCCAACACTTCGCTCCACGTAGGACCACCCAAAAATCAGACTCTATGTCTGAGAGCAGTGTCCATTTGCTTGGGGCTGTTCCTGCTGTTCTGGGCAGCTGTTCCCTGCCCACCACCCTCTGGTGCATAACTTTGGATTATCCAACCTAAAGAAGTAGAGCCCTAGAAAGCAAAACCAAACAAGCAGCATTTCTAACAACCCTTTGTCCATGAAGACATTTAGGCTTCAGTCCAACACTCACTTGCAGCTTGCACCTCCAAGCTGACAACTGGATGAGGACTGACAATTCCAAATGACACAGAAATAGGGAGCTGGGGGTGTCCAGCTTGCAGAAGACTCTAGGGCGACCTCATTGCATGACCTCATTGCACCATTCCAGTACTTAAATTGAGCTTATAAAGGAGGGGACAAGGGGAAGTGACTTTAAACTAAAAGAGGGGAGATTTTGACTGGATGTGAGGAGGAAATTCTTTGCTCAGAGCGCAGTGAGACCTCGGCACTGCTGCCAGAGCTGCGAGTGCCCTATCCCTGAAGATATCTGAGGGGACACTGGGGATCCAAATTGGTGGGGGGCAACCAGCCTGTGGCAGGGATGGGGCTGGGTGCTGGGAGGTCCCTTCCAACCCAACCAATCTATGGTTCTATGACTCTGATTCTGTAACTCTGTAATTGTATGACTCTATGACACGCAGACCTTAATAGCAAAGCTAGTGGAGCTGCAGGATGACACCACTGAAGAAATAACCCCGGTGTGGTAGCTGTGCAGTATTTCATTTGTGATCCCAAACTGCTGTCCCACGGGCTGCTCCAAACTCAGCACAACAATTCTGCTGTTGCGCAGGCACTGCTGGCTCTCACCCCGCAGCAGGAAACACCCAAGTGTTGGACGTTTGCAGCTTACAGAAGAATCAGTTTGGAACAGGCAGCAAACAAGGGCCGACCCTCAGGCAACTCTGCTCAGGGCTGGCGGCCAGCGTGGTCTGCGCAGCGTCAGGGGACGCAACGTGAGACAGCTTCTTTCCTTCCCAATCAATCCGTCAATCCCGCATTCCCCTCGGAGCCAACGTTGACAGAGCAATAAATAATCGGCTGGCAGCAGCACGGGCAGGGAAGGACTCCTCCGCCTCCTGCCAGGGGTCAGAGCCTGAGCTGCGGGGACTGGGGGAGCGTTTGGGGAGCGTCTCGAGCAGGTTGGCTCTGCACACACTCTGCAAGGACGGCTCAGGGCTGGAAGTGACGCAGGAGCCCAAGTGCTGGCACTGGGCACCCAGGTTCTGCAGGCTGGAGGGGCCAACAAGGGGTGACCCCACCCCCCTCTGCCCTCCCAAGCACTCCAGGTGAGATTAATTGATAAAACATTATCGCTGTATCAATGCCTTTTTAGCAAAGATGAAGTATGTTTCGAAGCTAATTTGGGCCAGCAGACAAATGGCTTAAAGAAGAGCTACTGTACTGAAAAATGTTCGTGTCATTTTTTCCCCAAATCATAGTTTCAATGCACACAGCCTCAGCCTGACATTCTGAATTATGGCTTTTATTAAACATTAGTAATAGAGTGCACTTAAATCATGGTTTCCCTGTAAAAGAGAGATGTGTTCAACTCAGATCTGCACATTTTAATGCCATATTTCTTCCTTTTACTCTCCCCGCAAGATAAATTTACTTACTCCACAAAAATGTTTTGCTGAAAAGAATAATTCATCCTTCAGTGTCCATCTAATGTACCTTGTGAGTAATGTGAAACGATGCAAAAATTACAATGCACCGGCCATGTCTGGAATGCTTAGATGCCTCCGAGTTAGAGGTTATGCACACACGGTATTGAAATTAGATTTAACAACTATCATCTCTTACTATGTTGCTTTGATGATTTTTTTTCTTTTATAGCTTTGATCAGATGCCTCCTGAATACACTGCTGCTTGCAAACCTCAGGATCTGCTGCTCAGCCAACAGCCAGGTTGCCAATATCTGCGTGTTGTGTTTTTTTCTTTTTTTTTTTTTAAGTGAGAATATTTGTAGCCACAATTTGCTCGAGCAGGCAAAATTCACATCTTTTGATTTGTGTCCTGCAGGCCTAAAATCTGCTTTCTCCTCCCCTCGGTGTGACTCTCTGCATGGTTTCAAGGAGCTGTGAGCAGGGGGTGGGGGTGGCTGGGAAAGGAGGGTGAGCTGATGGTTCTGTGTCACATCAGAGGGATCCGTGGAGGAGCTGAAAAGTGGGATGGTAACACTACTTTGGTATCAGCTATGGGAACGGCATCCCCTTGGCACCCATTTTTGCTCTGCTGAGCCCCCAGAGGTTCTTGAAAAGTTGGATCCCTGACACCCTCATCATGAGCCGTGCGGGCCAAGGGCTCCTGTCGCAGCATGATGCACAGCAGCTCACTCTTACCCAAATTCCTGGTCCAGACCTTCCAGGTGCACACTCACACACGAGCAGAGCCAGCCTTGCAACGTGACCTTTGTTTAAAGGACGCAACCACAGCGTCGAATCAATGTGCTCTGCATCAGAGCTGCATTGCAGTGTCAGCAATGGGACTCATCCAGCTGCGGCTCTTCCCCCAGTCCCCTGCCACCCCTTGACCCATGGGTACCACTGCTTGCAGAGCGGGTGGGCCTGACATGACCAAGCACCCACAGGGCTGGAGGGTTTGCTGAAGGCACCAGCAGTGTGAACTCAGCATGGAGTTTAAAACCGAAAAAAAGATGCATTTAGTAAGCACTGCCAATTTTTTCTGCTTTGTGTATCAGTAGCGTGGTGCAGACATTAACTAATTGGTCCCCCAAGGCTCCTACAGCATCGACAGGGAAAGCAGCAGCCCTTCCTTGCCAGCCCCTGGTCCTAGGGGGGGCCAAAAGCCCCATCCCTGCAGAGCTCCCAGGGACCCCCACCCTCCCCACAGGGCTGGAACTCACACAGAGCACCACAAGGATATTTATCACTTACGGAGTTTCCTTTGCATTGGTACCCGGGAGTCCCAGCAGGGCAATGATCCCATTATAGAAAGCCTGTAGGAAAACCACTCTTGCAGATTGTTTGTAAGAGTGCTATAAAAGTGTGACTAAGGGAAGCAGCGACGCATACAGCACACGGCAGTTTAGCAACGTGAAATTTCTAATGGCATCTTGGTAGCAATTCCAAGGCTCTCAGAAAAGGCATTTCTGAGCTCACAGCTCTGCAGAAAGAGTCCCCAAAGAGCACATAATAGGCTCCCCATCTTGACCTGTTGGCTTGTTATTAGGCCTGAAGTGATTGCTGTGCTATCGCCTGAGGGCTGAAAGCAGGAAAAGCACTGGGTCACTGGTGTTGGCATCCATTGCTCCGTGGCTTTGGCTGTCTTCACTACAGTCCCTTCCAGTGAACTTCAGTTCCATTCAAATGTCCTCTCAAAGAGAGTAAATGTTCCAAAATGAGGTAGAAAAACCTTCAGCACATTAGCTAATAGCACATCAGAGGAAGTGCCTGGCTGCAACGGTAACCTCAGCAGGCATCTTTACATGGGAGGACGTAAACTGTCTCTGAATTATTTATTGAACCAAAGACATCAAATTGGACAATTAACCTTGAAAACTTAATTTAAGTACCATAAAAGAAACATCTCCTGGAAAAAAAAAAAAAAAAAGAAAGAAAAAAGAAAAAAAAAAAGTGTCCTTAATAAAAGTCAGGAGAACTGGAGCAGGTTCTGCCATGGTCAAGATCTGGGAACTCATACATGTTTGTCCCTGCGGAGAGATCAGTGCTGCAGGTGATTTGACAGCCAGGAGAGCAGGGCAGAGCATCCCCAGAGCCCTCTGTATGCTCAAAAGATGCTGCATCTTCACTCCCACTGCAGAGGGAGCACGGGCAGCCTTTAAACCTGCTGTGGTTTCTGAGTGCCTCAGTTTCCCCAGGGAGAACACAGAATCATGAAGGTTGGAAATGACCTCTAAGACCCCCGAGTCCAACCCCAGCCCATCCCACCATGCCCACTGACCATGCCCCTCAGTGCCACATCTCCATGGTTCTGGAACACCTCCATGGACAGTGACCCCACCACCTCCCTGGGTAGCTGTGCCACTTCATCGCTGCTCTGAGAAGAAAAACTCCTCATGTTGCAGCCTGGAAGACGAGGCAGCTTCTCCCCTCGCTTCCCTCTGCTGTGGATGAGCTGCTGCTCAGTGCAGTGCCACGCTGTGCTCTTCCGACACCACTAAGTGATGGAAGCTGCAGACGGCTTCAGCAATTTATTCTGTTTAATTTCCTCCACAAAGGTGTTTTATCCTCACTAATAAAACGAGTGGAACTTGATCATTTCTAAAATATTGTCCCTTCTAAATCTTTATGGCTCAAAGTGGACTGAGATCATTAGAAGTTACTTTATGTGCAGCTCAATCAGCTCCAAAGGGCTATCTCAGTCACTCTGTGCTTGCTGAGAGCAGATCCCATTTCCCAGAGGCAAAAGGACAATACTTAATCACTTCCTCGCTTGTTAGGTGTTTTAACAAGTTGTATTAAGCTTCATCAGTTGGAGCTTTCATGCCAGATTAAAAATGATAGTTCACTTCTCCGTTATTACAGGACATCATTTGTTTTCTTTTATTTTGCTGGGCACTTGCATGCCACTGTAATTTCACATGAAAATATATGACTGATGTCACCCAGAAGTAATTAGGTTTTAAAAGCCTTGATTGCAATAGACACGAGCGTTACAGCTTTATGGTGCCAGTGCATGGCCATACATTTTATAGCTGTTGATTCTGCAAGTATTTCATAGATCTGTCAATAGGAATAAGTTAGCTGATGTTGACTGGAACTATTAATCAGAAGGAAAGAGAATACGTACTCTTATTTCTGTGCTCAGACCAAATAACTCTCAACTCTCCATTTCTGTTAAAAGTCATGGCGAGAACTATGGAAACTTCTGGTGTGGTGACCCGAGGGAAATAGAGAAATACAGGGAGAGGAGCCCAGTCCTGCCCAAGGGGAGATCTGATAGACAGCCCATCGCTGGGTTGGGAATTGGCTTTTAAAGAGCATTTCTTCCATCCCTTCCTTTTAACACCACCTTACTGCTAAGGCACTCCCAAACACCACTGCATGCTCACAGCCTGTTGCCATTGCTGCCTCCTGGTTTCTCCAAGCAGAAAACCAAATTCTGCACCAAAACCAGTGTGTGAAAGCAGAGTGATACTGCAGGCTGGAAAAAAGCTCAGCCATAAGTTCTTGGGGAAAAGTAATTTGGCTGAACCAAAGAGTGCTCTGTGCATCCTGCTGCTCTATGTGAGGGTCATGGTGGGACCCAAGGACGTGATGCTGGGCAGCTGCTGCTGGTCACACTTTGGGACCAGATGGAGTGCTTTTTGCCCAACAAGCTGGCCCTGGGAAATGGATGTGCTGGGTCCCATCCCAGTACATCAGATCCTCATTTCTCCTGGTTACAACAACCTTTTAATCAAATCCTGGGCGAGCGTCCCAGGTAGTGAGAGTGGGTTCTGCCCTGCCAAGAACACAGAGTCCCTTCCAGAGCTGAGGGACTTCTCCCATCCAGTTAAATCCAAAACACACCGGGCTGCTACAGCTGGGAAAAAAAAAAAAGAACAACTTTGAGCATTCATTCCCAAGGTGAAATTTTACCCACCAGGCAGAAGTCTGCAGTTCCAGGTACCAGCTTCTGTTCATTACAGAAAGTAGCAGACAGCTGTCTGCTCATCAGTTAGTGGAAAGGGACTTTTCCTGCACCACTGCCTTCATGAAGGGAGTTCTGACATCCCAGTAATTTGTAATAATTTGGTGGTCCCATGGGTTTCATCATGCAGAGAAGGTATCCCCTGGCTTTTCCAACAGAAGTGCTGTGTCTGTCTTTTATCTGCTGATAGCCCCTGGAGAATCTTTTGCTTGATCCTTGATTAAAATCAGGGCTGCCTTATACTTTCCTTTTTCTTTTTTTTCTTTTTTTTTTTTTTTCCCCTCCAGAAGAAAATTCTAGACAGCAAACATAGGAAGAGAAAAAAGCTGGAATTGCCAGCAGATAAGTACAATTTCACTTGACCCCTGAGCTCTATCAGTCATTCTTAACAATGGGATGTATTCTTATCTCAGCACACCACTTAACACCCATTAATGCTGTGGGGAGTTAGGCCAGCTCTTTAAGATACCCACATAAGGATTTATTTAAAACACTGAGATGAGGGGGATGACTACAGCTGCAGCTTGAAGAGCAGAACTGTTCTGGTCTGCACAGCTTTAACTCATTGGATTAAGGATCTGTAATAACAAAAATCACTTAGAGCAGATTTGCAGCTGGCTTCAGATGGCAAACTCCTCCAGTGCCCACTGGTACCAGACCCATTGCTGGGGGGATCAGCATTGCTGCATTAAGGCAAAGAAGTGGTGGTTTCAGCTCCTTGCTGAGCACTTGTTCTCCCAGGGCCATTGGCTGATGGGTACCTTGGTTTGCATGAGATTTAATTTGGTGTCACTTTGAAGTTCCCATGTTCAGGAGGCTTGGAGGAAGGTTCTGGGATAGCTGAGAAACATCCACAGAATTTTTCAGCCATTTATGAGTTTGTTTTGTCACTACTGGGCAGAATTTCAGAACTTCAGTGCAAGTTTGAAATGTTGACTTTAAGATAGAAACAACAATTCTATAAAACGGAGCAGTCTTCCCATAACTCTGCCCTATGATTCCCACCACCATTTGGGCAGACTCTGCTGGGGGGAAAGGTGACATTGGTTGTGAAGCTACAGTGCCCCTTAGGAAACATTCCTGGACTGACATCAGAATTTATTCATCCTTTAGCATTAGGGGAATGGCCGAAGAATTGGCTTGTGCCGCTGGGAGGAAAAAAATAAGCAGTGAGAAGAAAAGGAATTGTTTTCCTTACTGATTCTAAAGGAGTAGGAGAGGCTGAAAATTGCAGAAATGAGCTCACCTCTGCTCTGCCTGCATCTGTCCTCAGTGACTGTCACAGCCACTGGGCCCAGCCAAAATTTGGCATAACTGGTTTCCAGTCCCTCTCTGAACACTGACCCCCTTTGTATTTCCAACCAGCCTTAAGTTTCCTGTGGATTTGGATTCAATGAAATGTCCTACTGCAGCAAAGTATATTTTCTTTCTAAAACACTTCTAAGGCTGGTAGGGATAAAATAACCTATGGAATGAAACATGCTGAGGGTGTTGTGCAAACATTTAGGCAAAAAGCAGCTGGAAAATCTCTAATGAATAGCTGTGTGTAATGCCAACATAACTGCAGAGCTGCCAGAAGGGTCGAATCCACCTCTGCTCCTAACTGCGTGACAACCAGGGATGCTCCATGTGCACGGACAACAGAAGGGGTGTGACTGAGCCTTGAGGTGTCCATCAAGCTTTCCCTGCCTGCCCATTCTGAAACAAGAAGGTTGATGCTCATCGTTGTTTTCTGTGATTCAGCTTCTCCTGCTCTGATTTGAGGACAAGTTGTTCACAGATGGATTCAGGTGAGAGAAAAAACTGATCACCTCAGCTGATGTCATCAATGTGAGGTGCACCCAGGCACTCCCACCCCTCTCCACAGAGGAGAGCTTAATAGAATCCCACACACACTTTAAAGAATCCCATTTTCTCCTTTACATTAAGATAATGGTGTACTGATACCGTATTACAAAGCAATTCCCTTGGCTGGATCCATGGCACAATCATTAATATCAAGTGAGTTTGCAATGATTTATGCTATCATGGTGATTTTGCATCTTGTTTATTACCTTCCAGAGATCACTTTGCTGTGGTTTTTAAGGGGGCACCAAAATTACCAGGTGAACTGTATTTTCTAATTCAACACAGCTTTTTTTCTGCCTGCTAATAAAGCTCTCTTTTGTTTTGCATTGAGCAGGTACTACTTAATGCTTAATTACTGTTGAGGGCTGTGGACTAAGCATGGGAGAGTCAGCAGTGTTAATAAAACTCTTGGAGTCAAAATAAATCAGAAGGTGCAATAAGATGGGTGTGAAGGAATGCAATATGGTGTAGTGGGCATGGGAGGTGGGCTGATGGTTGGATTTGATGATCTTTTTGGTGATCTTGAGGGTCTTTTCCAACCTTCATGATTCTATGGTTCTATGACTGTGTGCAGCATACACACCTCGAGGAGAATGGGGGCTCACGTTGGGGTTTTAGGTGTGCTGGTGGTGAGCATCCTGCAGTCTGGGGGTAGAGCAGGGGTACAGCTTGGGTGCCGTAGACCCAACAGCTGCTTTTTGGCCAGCAGAGCTGCTGCCAGCCCCAGCAGCCTTTTGCATATCGTGCTTTGCAGCAGTGCTTAACCAAGGCTGAATTACAGCAGAAGCTTTGAAGGTGATTTACCAAAACATGCTGAACTCACAGAAATCCAGCAGTGGCAATAAATACTCAGTGTAATCTTAAAAGCAGGATGCTTAAACATGACCAATACCCAACAAAGAGCGTGCTCTAACTCTTGTCTGATGCCTGTGTTACCTCCACTTCTGAGCAGGTTTATTCTCCTTCCATGGAGGATTTGCATATAAAATAGATCATTTTGGTGTTACTTCATAATACATTCTTATAATTGATACATCGTGCAAATAAAATGAAACATTAATAAAGATGCCTGGCGTTACGTCTGGCTTTAATTTTAATATTTACAGAGAGGAGGAGAAAAAAAAAAGAAAGAAAAAACAAACCTCTTGGAATTGATGCTAACAAATTTCCCAAACCAGGCACTAAGGTAATGTTAGTGCTCCAGGAGAAGGTGGCCACATGGCCGATAAATCGTCCTCCTTGAGCCAACTCGTTATTGTCTATAACGCTCATAAAACACTGCTCACAGAAGACCCCTGCTGATGAAATAAGCCATCAATCTCCACTGCATTACTATTCATTTTCCATGTGTGCTGAGAGCAAATGTCATTCAAGGCATTACAGTTCTCTCAAACTATATTAAAATACATAGTGTGATGTTATATCTTTTCGAGCCTTTCTGTTCATAAATTGTCGCTGCTGATTGGAACATAAAACATATTTTATAACGCCATAAAGCCCCAGAAGATACAAGATCACTCATGTTTGTCTTTATGGCTCAATGTGTAGGACTTCGAGAAGCAAAAGCATTGTGTATTTCATAACACAAATGGCCGGGGCCCTGCAGAGAGGAAGTCTCAGACATTTCCATAAAGCATGATCACCGTATTCCTTGATGGCTGAAACATCGCTGTGCGCAGAACCCTGAACCCTTAACTTACAGACTGTAAACGGGTGAGTTTTGCTAATAAATCAGCTTTGTTTAGGAGCGGCATTACCCTATCCAGTGCTTGGCTGTAAAAGTTATCTCCAGGTGTCAGTGTAATGATGACTTTTTTCCCTCCTCCGTTTTTCTTTTCTTCCTGATGTGGTTAAGAAAATTTCCTTATCCTAGGGATAAGTGCCCTGAGAAATAGGTGAGGTGTTTTGACACGTTAAGAAATTGGATCAGTGGCTTTGTGTCTCCACCAGACCTAATGTTTCTGGGTCCTCTTTGGGGTGCCGTGTCTGTCTGTCACCCACCAACACACTGAGCTGCTTCCAAGGAACCAGGTCAATGATCTCAGTCCCACTCTGCCCTTATCTACACCAATGCTTCAATGCAGAAATGCTTTTCTACACATCTCACCATGCTGAGATGCTCCAGTTCTGCCCTGTGCTGTCAGGGTCACAAATCAATCAGTGCTGCACTTTCCATTAACCAAAGGCCCTGGGGTTGGACCACTTGGCTGTTGGCCACCTAGGAGTTCCCTTCATGTCCCTTGTATTTCAAGCAGTTACATCTCACCTGCATTTTCCTGTACCCTCCCTGTGCCAGTGAGACTTCCCACACATTTGTATGGGTTCAACTCCTGCTGCTGTTCAGGTACGATGTCATTGTCATTCAGGGCCACCAGCATCTGACGTGATGCAGTGCTCTTAATGACAGCATTTAGTATTCACAGGGGTGCTGCATGTGCTTTCCACAGACTTTCTGCTCATGTTTAGCTTTAATTATTGGACATTTAGACTAATATGTTACTGGAAGTAGCTCCCGCTATATTTAGCATGGTGATTTTATATTTTATTCATCCCTGGCTTTCAGATGAAGGCAAAAGCCAGTGAAATTGGAAATCTATAAGGTTGCTAGCTTGGCTAACCACCATAGGAACCTGAAACCTGCTCCAGTACCCACTGAAGCCCAAGAGACTCTGAAGGAAGAAGGGCACTGTGTCCTGGGGCAAGGTGTCCAGCCCAGAGCATGGAAGGGATTGCATTCAGGGTGGAAAAAACAGAAAGACAACAAAAGCAGGGATGGAGGCCTAGGTGGATATCTTTGTCCAATAGATTGATAAACCAAAGCTCCTAACATCTCCACAGAGACACTGAGATGAGAGCAGGGACACAAACTGCTCCTGCTATTGGAAAAGCCTCTTCAGGTCCCCGGAATCTATCTTCACCTCAAATGCAGCATATTCATGTGGTGCTTTACCTGAGCCACATTTCCCTGAGCATCCTCGGTGCCTGTGACCCAGCAAGCTCTGGCAAATGCCTTTATCCCAAGTGCTGCCTGGCTAATGCCTCAGTATTTGTGTGGTTTCCTCTCTGCAGAAAGCCTTGCAGTATTTCCATCCATTTAAAGGTCTATAAGAGGTCTCATCAAAGCCAGGTATAGTTTATATTGCAGATGGCTGCTGACATGATATAATCCACGCTAACAGGCAGGCTGTTAAAGGTCAGAGTCTCACTTCACTTCTATTAGCTTTGATGTTGGGAAGACGCTGAATTCTCTCTGCGTCTTTTTATTTTAGAGGGAGAAAAGACACTATTTACTGTCAGGCTCTTCATCAACATAATTGGTGGCTTCTCTGGAATCGCCCCTTTGCTCTAAGAAGTGCTGTAAATCAGCTGTAGGAAGCCTGGTCTTTGAAAAATCCTCGAGCGGAAGAGCAGCATGAGCCACAGCCTGCAGGATCACATCCATGTCTGTGCCAGATGTGTGCAGCAGGCAGGCACAGCTGAACCCTTTCTCATTCTGCAACCCTGTGCTGGCAAAGCTAGAGGTGACAGGAACTGCAGCTTTCAGACATAATCATGCCAGCAACCTGGCTGCACTGGGGAGAGCCCTAAAAGATGCTGGAGCTCCAGTTCCAGGTGGGTTTTTTGACTCCATTTGTTTCTTTCTTCCATAGCAGAGGAGCTCTTCCCAGCATCTGTGTGCCAGGTTGCACATACAGCAGCCACCAGATAACTTGTGCTGCTCCACAGCCTCAGAGAAGTCTGGGAATGGGGATCAACCCAGCCTGGCTGGGTGATGCACACTGGTGAATACTGCTGGGAGCAGCCCAAGGAAAGTGAATGTCAGGATGTCAGGATTTGCATTCTCAATGCCTGCACTGGGATGTATCTTGTCCATCTCTCCATCATCACTGCATCCCATGCAGCAGAATGGGAGAGGCAGCACAAAGCCCTTTCAGCTCCCATCAGACTGACATATCCCTTAGACTTTGGCCAAGCCACCAACAACCCACAGGGCTCCATCACGCCACCGCTGGACCTGGGCTCTTTGATCTCAGCAATATTGAAGCTTTGCCTGAAGATGGCACTAAAGAATGGCTGGGACGAGCGGGCGGCAAGCCCCAGCACGGCTATACTTGCAGTGTGATTAATACAGCATCTCACAGCCAATAATCACGGCTCACATTGCCCATAAAATGCGTGGCTGCTCACATGATGGCTGGGGATGGCTGGGGAGGGGACAGTAGAGGTCACTGTGTGCCTGGCACATGCTCCTGGGGGAGGGCTGACCCTCCTGTCCAGCAAAACAGGGGCTCATCATGGTGAAACTGACCCTATACTTTCCATACTTGTGTGTTTCATCCCTGTTCTGGTGAAACTCCAGAAGTAGTTTTATTCTGTGCATATAAATGTCACTGCATGACTTACTTGGGCTTGGTTAAAGCACTGAACCAGCCATAAACACTGCTGTGTTGGGACAGCTCTATGGAATAGTTATTCCTCCCCTCTTCTTCTCCTCTATCCCATTTTGCAAATGCATTAAAAAAAAAAAAAAATTAAAATGAACAACAACAACAAAAACGCAACAGAAAGAAGCATTCAAATTGTCCAGGCTCTGCACACACACAGAGTCTCCCACCACAGCACAGGCCCACAGACCACAGCTCATGACAACAAACAGCAAAGCACACTTCCATATCATCCTGAAGCCCAAAAAGGCAAAATCCCAGGGCAACCATGCTTACATTTCTAAAGCCACCTGGACAGAAGCATCTTAAAAGCCCTTTCCTGTGGGTCTGCAGTGGGCTCCATGGGCAATGCAGGCAGAATTCCCAATCCCAGCCCACGGGGTGCAGGCAGAGGTAGCATGCCTAGGCACGGGTGAGAGGAACGCGATGTTATCATATGCTATTGGGGCAGGAATCCACACCTCAGTGCCATGCTGCAGCCTGAGTCTTTGTTTCCAGCTCAGGGGAGATAAAGGGTTGGTGAGGGCTTAAGGCTGGGAGGATTCTGGTTTGAATCTGCACTGGGAGGAGATGTCCTGAGCCCCAACATCCCTGTAATGCAGTGAAGGGATTGAGAAGAATAAGGAGATACAATATCTGCTCATATATATATATAGGGAGCCTTTCCCCTTCCTCTCACTGCTGCATGGCACATGTGCCATGCCTTCCTCTCCATGCTACTCTGGACTTCTTTCTGCACCAGTACATTCCCTGAAGTGAAATTGCTCCAGAGCTTTTTACACAAAATAAAACTGGAAACCATGCATGGAGTACAACATTAGTGAATTCAGCCCCCGACTGATAGAGAAGGGTTCTGTCCTCTTTGACTGTAGCTTTACAGCTCTCTGTCCTTCTTTATGGGGCCTTCTGTGGGAACCAGGTGTTTCTGATGCACTGTAAGAAAAAAGGCAGTTTTACAACAAGAGTAATTGACTGTGATGGGGCTTAGCATAGCTTCAAGCCCATGCACAGGGTCTGTCCAGTAGAAAGAGAGTGTGAGCTATAGCAGAGTGCTTCCCACAGAGGATAAGATATGAAAGGAGAGGATCAGCTGCAATGCCAGAGATCCATGCAGCAGCACAAGGATTGTGCTGGCAGCTGAGCAGAGTTCAGTGCTCCCAGCAGAGTTCAAGGTCCCCCCGGCAGGATCAGACGATGTTGTCCCACATGGCCACAAACCACACATGGCCCGACCTGTGCTCTGTGTGGTGCCTCATTCTCCCTGTCTGACCCACGGCTGAGTTATAAAATTCACAACAAGCCTCTCTGGAGTTCATCCTCATGGCTTTCCAGAGCCATTTCTACATGAGTTGAGACCATCGCAGCGCGCTGGGGCTGAATTCCAGCCTTTCCCTAAATCATGTCATCTTCCCGAGCATCCTTCACCAGCTTCCTAACATCTCCCATCCGTCTTGGCCATTGGGAACCCTTTGGATCTCCCTTTTGTTTACAATGAGTAATGGGCAGGAGTTAACAGAGGTTCCAGAGGGAAAGGTCAGCGCAGTTCACGCGGCATTAGGAAGACGCTCTCAGACCCTCTTTGATCTGCAGGGGATTGCAGCGGTCAGTAAGGCAGCCCCGGAGCAGCAGCAGCAGCCCAGAGCCTCTCCGAGCTCCTTGGAGGTGGCCCAGTTCGTGCGAGCAGAGGGTTTATGGGCGGTGGGGCCGTGAGTCACCGGCCCCGTAACTGGCGGTGCCATGCACGGCCTCGGGCAGCCGCAGCCTCCTGGTGCCTGTAATTGCTGACTGTTTGCTTCTGCCACGTCCATGGCAATACAGTAAAAGTTTACAAAGGGCTAGAGCTTAATTGTGAGCTTGTGAAAACACCGGGCTCCCCCTCCTCTGCGGTTCAAAGTCTGAAGTGTGCCCTGCCGATTTACGCATTTATTTATTTTACTGCCATGCAGTGGATGGGAGCCATTTCACGGAGGTCATCATTCCAAGAAAACGGGGTGAAAGCCCCTAAGCCAGCGGGTGTGGATGGGACTTTTGCTTTTGAACCTTCATTTGCGTTGGGTTGGTGCAGCCTGCTTGGGAATAGACGACTCACAGAGCAGCTCCACTGCTGTGGCTGCGTGGCAGGGCTGAGGGGCTGCTTCTGGACCCAGATTTTAAAAGCTATTTCCATCTCTCCAAGATAGAAAGTCTGCAGCCTGCAGTCACAATACAGATTTATTTTTTTTTCTCTCTCTGACATCTTTCCTGCATAAACTTTGGGGTGAATCAAACTGAAAGAGGAGAGATTTAGATTGGATATAAGAAAGAAGTTTTTTATGATGTGGGTGGTAAAGCACTAGCACAGGTTGCCCAGAGAGGTGATGGGTTTCCCCTGTTCCTGGCGACATTCAGGGTCAGGCTGATGGGGCCTTGAGCACTGATGAAGCTGTGGTGTCCTTGCAGGGAATTGGACTAGACTACCTTTAAGGGTCCCTTCCTACTCGAACAAGTCTATGACTCTTTGATTCTATGAATTTGTGAGTACTCCGTGAATTCTACGAACTTCAGAATAATGCTGTGTGTGGATGTTCCTTTCATACTCCCAATGATCTTTTTCTCAGGTGCTTCCTTAAAATTGTTACAGACAGTTCGCATGGGTTCACCCAGCAGGAGCAGACCTGGCCACTTTCATTGAAACACTGGTGCTACAACTAAGACTTTGCCCCCAACATATGCACCAGGATCGCAGTGGAAAACCCCCTACCACTTCCTCTTCCTCCCTCTCTCTGCATGTTCACCTTTCCCTCCATGCTCACCTTTCATCTGCTCCCCTATCCACACACCAAAACCCAGCGGCAATCTTTAGCCTCAGGTGCCTTCACTGCCCTGGGTTCATAGAGTCACAGCATCAGTAAGGTTGGAAATGATCTTTAGGATCATTAAGTCCAACAGTTGATTCATCACCACCACGTCCACTAAACCACATCTCTGAGCTCCTTCTCTACATCTCACTCTCCTCCCACCCACCATGTTGGAGGTCTGTCTCTGTTTTCTCTAACTCAGCTCCTGCCTCTAACAGCAGGATGCATTTAGGAGGTGGTTTTTACCAAATAAGCCATCCAAATGAATTTGCTTGGTACTGTATGTGTCTCCTGCTGGCTCCCCAGCAGGTTTCCAGACTAGGATAGGAGCAGAGAAATCAAAAGGAACCAGATGCTCCAGGGATTGATTATTCTTGCACAATCCTAAGGATAAATAAAGTGCTTGTAAGGTTTTTAAAACACTTTGAGATGCTGGAATCCCATTTATGAAAAGCAGAGGAGAGAAGTGGATGGGTTCAGGTATCTCAGCTGCGAGGAAATGGGATCAAGCTGGATTTCCATGGAGAAGAATGTCTGGTGGGTGCCCGCCGCCCTTGGGCTGTAACATACCAATACGTGCCTCCAACAGATTGTTTTAGGGACTGATCCAAGGCAGGAGCAAACAGAAGCTCTTGCATTTCCTATTGAGTCCCATCCAAAGGACAGCCTCCATATGCCCAGTGCTCAACTGGGCAGAAGCACCATCAACAGAGGCTTCCCCTGGAGCCAACACACAACCCCAGCCTCTCCCCAGAGCGCGCTGCCCGACCCAAGGACATGGGGCTGCTGGAGGAGATAAGCACTGGAAAGGTTCATGAGCCAGGGAGGCTGGTGTGTATGTGGTCATAAGACTAATCTAGTAGCAAAAATACAGTAGGGTGACAAGGTAAATATTTCAAGTAGTGTTTACATTAACTTTAAATTCCCTTTTCAGATCTCCATTGTTGGTTTTCTTTTTTTTTCTCTTGTACTCAAAATAATTGTTGCCTTTCAGAGAGTTTTCAGCTCTTATCTCAATTCAAAATGTTAAACTCCTTGTGTCAACTGATTCTAATATTTTCGAGTGTTGTTTCAGTGATTTATCAGAGCAATAAGGGTTGCAATGAGGTGTTATTTGTAAAAGTTTGTTTGAAGCACATAAAGGAAAAAGGCATTTCTGAACACATGAATGAGATTATTTGTTGAAAAAAATGCATGCATGGTAAAGGAGCTGGAGTGAAAGAGTGTCATTTTTCTGAAGGAGTTTGACATTAAAAAGCTCTGAAATGAATAACCTTACTGCCCCAAAATAGTATTCCTGCAAATCTTCCCATGCTATTAACAAGCGTTACCGTTTCTGTTATATATATTAAGTTGTACTAAATGTGTTCCTGCCCTCAGCACCTTCATTTATATGAACCCTTTTATTGTGCTGTCACTTAATAATATATTTTCAAATAAAAATTGAAATATTTTATGTGCTCACATTAAAAATACATATTTAAATAGTCTGTGTCTGATCTCAATGAGAAGACGCTCTGCATTCACTCATGTCTCTCCTCCTGCCTTCTTTGTGCAGGTTTATAATGCCTTCATGCTTCCTCATCCTCCTCTGCAGAAGTTCCTTTTCCCTGTGTTATTTCTGCAGGTATAACTGCCAGGAAGGAGATATTGCTGTTATTTGTTTACAGGGTGCCTATCATGTTTACAGCCCAGGACCAGTGGTTCTCCTGCGGCACAGCTCAGAGACGAGGGCTAATTTTTAGTGCAAAACTCCTATATGGTTTTATAAAAGAGATATTTCTGATGTGCAGTGTTTGCCTTTCATACCCATGACAGCTCCTGTGACACTGCCCCAAGTCATGCAGCAAGTGTTGGTTTTAGTTTTCCTTTCCTCTACCCCAGGAGCCGTGCAGTTCCCTCACAGGCCATTGCAGAATGGTTCTACTTTCCGAAACACGACGAGAAGTGCCTTCCCTGATGAGAAGCAGTGCTTGTCCTGCCAGATTGAGGCACAGCTCCACATCTGATCGAGGACAGGCCAAGGCTCTGCTAATGCCTAGGATGCTTCTGCTCCATGGCTGCACACAGGGCTGTGCATCCTGCAGACATTTACCCCTGTGCACCTTGCAGCCTGCGCCTATCTATGTGCCAAAGGCTTAACTAAATGAAGTGTTGGATCACACGCTTAACACCAGCTTTTAGGGGGATTTCTGGCTCCTTGCCCAGCTGGGATAAGCTGCACTTTTAGAACCTGCTAGTATAATGTCCCGGAGCAGCGCAGAACACCCCAGTGCCCAACCCTGTGCTGAGTGCCACTGCTCCCAGTGTCTGTATTTTTCTTTACCCGAGCTGATTCGATCTGGGAATAAAAACAGAGGGAAACAGATGGCCCATTGTGAGTGCTGCTCCTGCCCTGTGCTCCAGCACAGGCTCCAGAGAGCCCGGCGCTGGGGCCAGCTATTGCTGCTGATTTTCCATGTGTTAAATGCATGCGCTAAGAGGAAGCCAAAGCAGGACAGCACCTCAGAATCCTCTGCATCAAGGTGGTTTTCCTGATAGCCCTGATGAAATTTTGGGAAAAAATGATCCCTGGAGCTCCCAGAGCCAGGTATCTTTTTGTTGGTTGTGTTAACTGCCAAATGATGCTCTGAGAGTACGAAAATTCTGAGCATGACGCATTATTTAGCATGGTACATCACTGGGAATATTATCTGACATCTCTGGGTTATACCTACAACTGAAAAAGAAAATGTTCACTCAAAAATCAAGAGATTTCTATCCTCAGCCTATAATTTTTATTGTTTTATCAAACTTCAGCTCTACCAAAACCAAGGCAGAGAAGTTTCTGTTGGGATGGCTCCCAAGAGCACCAGGCACATGCAGCTGGCAGGGCCTTGCTCCACTTCCATTCCCCAGGCTTTTCGCCTGCCTTAGAAGTGAAAGCAGAAGGCTGACCCCAAGCATGATGAATTCCTGCTGAGCTTTTTCCCATTAACTTCAGTAAGGGCTTAAGCCGGTGGTTTTCAGAAGCTGGGTGGCTGGTGGGGATTTTTGATGGAGGCAGGGGAGAGAAGACAGGGTGTTAACATGTTTTTCTGATTAATTATAGTGTTCTCAAGAGTAAGTGAATAATAGTACTGGTCAGAGCCAGGCATCACACGGGTCTCAGCCTTGCAGGGTAAATGGTGTCTGAATTGTGAGTAATGTTGACCTGGCAGAGGCCAGATAAGATACAGATTTTTCACATCCAGCACTGGACAGAATCTCACCTATTGATAACTAAATGCACCAAAATATAGCAACGTTCAGCACAGCAATCCCCCTCATCCTCTGAAACAGCACTCAGCCATGCCAGGCAGCAGAAGGGCACAATTTAGGCTCCAGCAACTGAGAAGCATTGGTGCTGACTGAAAGTCAGAAAGCAGATGGAACAATGGCACTGCCTCTAGCCCACTGTCATTGGTGGCTCCACCACGTGCCATGACAGCACCTTTTGCCTACAGCTCCCACATTCACCAATTTCAAAGCCATCTCACTGTCTGCTGTAGCTGCCCTGAACTACTAAAAATTCTTTTTTTTTTCCCCCTCAAAAGATAACGATCTGCCTGAAGCAATCTATGCTTGTTCTTTAGCATCTTGAAAACACAGAGGTACCCTCTTGTTATGAAGGTCCTCAGCGGGAATGTAATAAAGCGAATAATTTGCCTTTCTCACTTCTATTCTGGTGCATTCAAAGCTTTTAATTTTACTCCTAAATGGATCCATTTTTTTTCTATTATTGTCCTCCTTGGATGCTTCTCAATGGAAAATGTTCACAATTTCCTATTAATGAGCACTGTTTAGGAGAAGGGCTGACTTTTTGACTGGTTTAAAAAAAAATCTTCTGAATATTTCAACTTCCCTTCAGAAGATAAATGTCATCTTCCAGCCAAGTGTGGCAATGAGGGGTAATTTTGTTCTTATTCTGTGTTTTCTCACCTATTAATGAAAAATTAAACATATAATAGCATACTCTTGAATCTCCAGTATCTTTTGCAAGATTAAAAGATGGAAACATTGGTTTGACCCTTCTGATGGCAACAGCAGATATGCTGGAAAATGTGTCGTGTTTAACTGCCCTCTGCATTAATGTGTTAAGATTGATGCAAACTTACTTGGTCTGATTTTATAAGAGGTTGACATTTGTCCTAAGGAGCAACCTGATGGATCTGGAGAGGCCCCTGTTCATTGCAGGGGGGTTTAACCAGGTGGTCTTTAAGGGTCCTTTCCAACTCAAATGATTCAGATTCTCAGTAAATCCCTTCTTCTTCAAGATGCCACAGTGGGACGTTTCTTATGAAAATGCAGAACTGAGCCAAAAGATCCTGCAGTCACAGAGCTGAGCTCTGCAGATGCTGCGGTGCTGCTGAGCTTCGCACCCCCATCCATCCTGCATCCAGCTGCCCGAGAGCCGAGAGTTACAGCAGCTTCCCTGCTGCATTAACAGCTTTCACTGTTTGGTGTTGGATGAATGGGGCAGGTCACATCTCTCTGTTTTGTTTGAGACTTTGCAAAGTCAGGAAGGCTGTGTCTATTTAACATTAAATATTATCTCCAGCAAACATGGCTTAGAAGATTCTTTAAAAAATGCAGAGGCTTTCCAGCACAGGACAGCAGCGATACATGGACCCACATCAAATGCTTCTTTTATGAATCACGAAGTAGATGCTGCCTTGCTTACAAGCATGTGTAAATTGGGAGTCGTGACTTAAAGCAGTATTTGACCTCCTGGAATTCCCTGCTGCACGCATCCTGGCATGCCTCATTGAAGATGCCCGTGTTCTGTGCTTTCCCTTGTCACTGAGAGATATGGCGTACAGACGGAACGATCATATTGGCCTCTAAAGGAAAATATTTAACCCAGAGATGTCAATGGAATATAGAAATGATGGTTAAAATCCCAGAAGCCTGCCTTGTTTTTGTCTTTCTCCTTTCATCTAGCACTTTGGGTCGTGCCATCACTTATATGCTTCAGCCCAAACAGGCAATTGCTGAGTTAAGAACCTGGAGTTCAAAGTGAACCATAAACCTTAGTCTATAAGATAAATCATACAAATTACTTTACAGAAATAAATAGAACATTTGGGAGAGAGGTTATCTTCTTGCCTTCAGTTTACATCTCTAATGACTGTAAGTTCACAAATGCATTCTGTCAAGAATATAAACATTGCTTTTATTATACCAAAGACAGATATTTATGATGAACTTTTACAGTACAACCAGCTAGCTTAGAGGAAAACCCTGGAATTTGGGCAAGAATGCAGAAAGTCTGTAAAGATTATTATTAAATCTGTGGACACTTTTTTAAGTGCAGTGAATGCTATTGGGAAACCTCATCACTGGGGTCTGACTGCACAAATTGGTGTTGGAAACTGGTGGATGGGAGTGAGCTTTTTTCTTGTATGAGTGCTGCCATGCAGAAATAGTGTTTCCACACAAACACACTCATGTGGCATCTTTTTAAAACTCAACTTTCCTGCAGTTCTTGATGAAGATATCATTTTCATCTTGCACAGGTCTGAAGTCCTCACTTCCCTGTCCCTTCTTCCCTTTTTCTGAGGCATGCTATAATTGGAAGAGGAGAAAGTGATTCGATTAATAAAAAGGCTTTTGTTGAAACTGGATGGTAGAGAGGTCAGTGAGATACAGGACCAAGCCCAAAAAGTGCTCAATCTCAGGATCCCAGCATGGAAATGAGTCCCAGTTCCTTCCTGACAGGTCAGATATCAGGGAAAGGCTCTGGCCCAGAGGATGATGGGCATGGAGTAGCTGGACAGGTCAGTGGACACAGCCCTGAACTGCTGGAGTTCAAGGAGATCACTCTCAAATATTGGGTTTGGATAATCCTGTGTGGAGACAGGGGTTGGACTCCATGACCACTGTGGGTCCCTTCCAATGTGGGATATGCTGTGATCTTTTATTGGAACTGCTCTGCCCAGACGGTGCCTTAGCACATGATGGTCACCAAAGAAACAAATCCTTTTGCCATTGCTCTTTGAAAGGTTCCATGGAGGAGCAGGGGTAGGGTTTGGGTGGCTGAGGCTCCCTGCAGTCTGGTCTGGATGGGTCAGAAGCTGCTCCTGGTGCATTGGGAAGCAGTGACACTGAGAGCTTGCACTGCTGGATGGAATCAGGATGCTGCTGGTAAAAGGAATGATTGATCTGGGTCTGAGAGGATAAGGAGAAAACACTGCTGGGCCCCAGAGGCAGCTCTAGAAGCAGACAAGCAGGGTTTGGGCTCTGCTCCATCTCCTCCCATTCCTCCTTCCAACACGAGTCCCTCTGAGCCAAAGCTAAGGTCAATTAGCAAAGCAAATGTGGGCACGTTTCCATTCTCGGTGCTTGGGCTGCTTTACATACGCCCATGGGTATTTCTCATCCAGATCTGACCTCTCAGGAGCCCTCTTCTCTCCCTGTGGTTTGGAGCAGGCTCTCACCAAAAGCATTACACAATGTGTATCGCTGGGCGACATGTGTTCCATGATTCCAGCAGTCATGAATGAGGTATGAGAAATTGGACATGATATTGCATTTCCTGTTCATGCATCTGTTGGATAAGCTGTTTGGAGTCCGCTGCGTCAGCCAGGGATTGCTTCTTTCCTACATCATGGCAGTGTCTGTTGGTTGGGCTATGTTACGTCTGGTGATGGAATGAGGGAAAGAAAAAAGGAGCACATTGAAGGCAGAAGTATTTAAGCCTGGACAGTTCTGTGAGCATATGTGTGACACATTCATGGGCCGGTTTGTCAGAAGCAGGGATGCAAAACCCGAGCCCCCAGCCGTGTTGAGCAAATCAAAGGGTGGAAGCGAGAAGGAATTCCACAGCGCGTGCAAATCTTGCCCAAATGTTGCTGTTGTGTTGCTTCCCCTCCTGGCAGTGGGGAAATCTGCCATACAGCCCCAATCACCACCGGGTCATGTCTCCAGTGAGACCCCAGGCTCCCAGCATGGGCTGTGCACTGGGTTTGGTGAAGGCATCCTCCATGCAAACATGAGCAAACTCATCATGGGTCTGGAGGGCTGAGGGCTTCTCACCCCAACACAGAATTGGCACAGGTGGAATGAGTAGATATGCAAAAGGGCATCCTTTCCTGGATGGAGGGATGGTGCTGAACTGCCTCCCAGTGATGCAGCAGAGGTGTTGTGATAAACTGATGGTATCTGCAGCTCAAGTGGATATGAGTTTCTGGAGAAAGTCCAGTGATTTTCTGCTCCATTTGACATCTCCCACACAGACTACATCCCTTCTTGCAAAGAGAAGCAGTGTTTTCCTTCTCTTCCCTTTTTCTTTTTCTTTTTTTTTTTTTCTAAGAGAGACTCAGGAGATAGGATAGGAAATAATGGAACGAAACAAAAGAATCAATAAAAATAATTTTTGTGTTGAATGGAGAGGAAATTCAGGGAAGAAAAAGAACAGTGATTTAATGTGAAAAATGCATGGGGAAAAAAAGAAAAAACATTTCATTTCATCAGAGGCATTTTGCAGAACCTGTGACTTCCAGCAGCCTGGCTCCTGTGCCACCTGCTCAGAAACTGCAGGCACAGCGGGGTTCAGCCCTCATCTCCATCCCCAAGATCACACTTGTGGATAACTTTCCTGGAAACCTTATTAACCTTATTAATACTATTAGTATAACCTATATCAATACTGGGCTTGGATTAATATTTCAATGTAAGTAGTGTCCTGACCACTCCCCTGGAGGCATCAATAAACTGCATCTCTCAGCCATGGGTCAGCAATCCCTGCTTTACAGGCACATCCCAGGCACGTTTCCTTGCAGCCCTTTCTTTCTATTGCACGAAAGCCATCCTCTCAAGGGCCCTTTCCAGAGTGGTGCATTCATTATGGCTTGCATTAAAATTAGTACATCTTAATATGAGCTTTGCCATAATCACATAAGAATGAGGTACCTACATTAACACAATGAAAGCTCCTTGAAGCCATTTACCATGCACAGGTACACCAAGATTAGACCAGTCATAATAAACAGCGATTAGGCATGAAATTGAACCAAGGGAACTGTTTTAAGACAATGGTTTATACATGAA
This sequence comes from Tympanuchus pallidicinctus, assembly GCF_026119805.1. NCBI lineage: Eukaryota > Metazoa > Chordata > Aves > Galliformes > Phasianidae > Tympanuchus > Tympanuchus pallidicinctus. Next base: position 5,875,075 of record NW_026294722.1, read on the forward strand.
GTAGTACCCAAAAATATCTCCCAAGCACGTTACCTGAATGATAAACGAAAACAGAGCCTCAAGTAATAATAACAATGTAAAACAATTTGTGAAGCCTTTTCTAAGCAGCACCCTGGTTAGATTCCAAAGAAAATACATGCAAAAAATATTCAAAATCCCACGCGGTACATTGACTTTGGCCAGCTCCCAGCTCCTGGGTATGAAAGCTTTCTCCCAGTGTTTTGCAAGTAAAACAAGGTCTTTGAATGAGGGCCTGAACCTGCAGGCTGCTGAGCACTTCCTCGCTGATACCAGTGTCTGTGGGACGTGGTTTAGTGGGCACGGTGGGGAGGAGCTGACAGCTGGCCCTGATGACCTTAGAGGTCTTTTCCAACCTTAACGATCCTGTGATTCTTTATCTATGGTGAGCATGACAGACTACTGCCGAGCTCTTACACAGGCCAACAAATATTTATCCGATAACGAAACCCATCGTAGCAAACGCACACAAAAATGTAAAAAAGCTGTGTTGTGCAATGCCTTTATGTTGCTTTATTATTTTTTTTTTTACAGAAAGTAGCAGACCTTCAGACACTTCAGCCCCTGCTAGAAATTGCTCTGGCAGCGGACCCGCTCTCCCCAAGGCTGGTGGGAGCTGCTGGAAGCACTCCTTTGCCTCTGAGCACAGAGCAGGATTGGGCTCTGAGCCCTTAATCCCTGCTGTAAGGAGTGGAGCGCTGCACACAAGATGTAGCAACAAAACAGATTTAGTTCAAGGTTAGTCTCAAGAACCCTTATCTGATCACTGACAGTAATTTATCACACAGAACCCATCATTAGTGTCAAGCTGTTTTATTACCCACTAACTTAACACTGTTTTACCAAGAGTCAAGTGTGATGTCACTCATGTTAAAGTAATTTACAGCTAATAGATATGAGGTAGGAGTCGATGCTGAGTTCCTTTCATACTCAGAGTGAGCTACTTTCATTTTGCCCAGTAAGCAAATGAGAGCAGAAGGATGATAACACCAGGGAACCATCCACATGCCTTTGTGCCCATGCACAAACAGGGGATCTTGAGAGTTCACCCAGCATCTTCGTACACAAGAACTCAGCTGCAGACATGAGTTCTGATATCACAAAGTTTAAAGGGCTGGTAAGATTTAAGACACAGTGGCAAATTTGGTTTTGCAGGACTGGAAATGTGTGATGCTTCGGTCACGTGGAAGTTCAGCACATGAGCAGAAGGGAATCCCTGATGGGGTCCAACCGCGTGCCACAAAACCTGGCATAGAATCACAGAATCATGGAATCACAGAATCATGAAGGATGGAAAAGACCTCTATGATCCCCAAATCCAACCCTACCCCACCATGGCCACTGACCACATCCCTCAGTGCCACATCTACCCTTTCCTTGAAAAAGTCTAACGTTCAGAATTCTGAGGGGACATTTGGGATGACTTGTTGCTCCCTTTCCAGCAGGCTCAGCCTTCAGGGTGAGTGTTGCCTCCATCTGAACATGGAGAGGAGTTACATCCACCTCGGTAACAACGTTGGTTACAAGAAGTGGTGATGGTATGAACACTGTTTTCCTTCTCTGCTTTCCAGCCAATGCTGCTCAGTCCCGAGGTCAGCCCCAGTGCAGGCTGTGTTTATAAGAGAGTGCATTTCCCATTTCCAAGCACTTGCCGTCTCCTCTAATGAATCCTCCTGCTGACGTCTCCAGGATCCATATTCTTAGCCTGTGGGACTTTCAGAGATAATCCTGACTAATGTGTATACATATTCAGAGAGGTTTATTGTAGAGAACTGTACGGTTGGGATAAGGGAAAGGGCATCCTATATCAGTTCACCTCTCCAATTTTATATCCATTAAAGAGCATTTTAAATCACTGCATCTGCTATTATTTCTCCCGGAAGTTCCCAAACCTTTGGTTATTTGCATGAAGACTTCAAATGGTCCAGGAGCTGTGACCCTGAAGACTTTGTAAAAAAAAAAACAGCCAGAGGAGGTCTCTCAGGATTAAATTTTAACTGTTGTTGGGGTCTCAGGTAAATATCTTGCTCTGAAAACACACCTGGACTGTAAATCATTGCAGCATCACTTTTGTCAGCCTTGTCAATAACTGTCCCGGTCTGCAAATTCTGTTTGATCAAACAGCCCTTGGAAACACACGCGTTCAGTGGTGACCTTAGCTTCAACCCACGGTGCCCATTGTATGCAGATCAGCTACAACCCTGGAGAGAGGACCCAGTTCTGGCTGTGGAAAAGGCCCAGCTGACCGGCTGTGGAGCTGGAGGTTTGGAAACACTGGGCAATGGCTAAACTCTGTCTAGAGATTGGCCTGCGTGCAGGCAGATTAGATATATGTACTCATCATTTTCTGTCTACAGGGAACCAAATAAAGTCTTGCCAGGACTTCTGCTTCTGCATATCTCAGCTTGCTTCAAGTCATTCCAGTGGCTCCTCGTAACACATGGCTTTGCTCAGTGTGTTTCTGTGCAATCTCAGGAGTGAGCAGGAGATTGCAAGTGGCCCAGTGCCGAGTACTCCCCCGTGCACTACTATGAACACAGGACCACAGGGTTTCCACTGTGCAAGGAGAAAGCAGTTGGGCAGCACCAGCTATGGCCCAGATTCTGCCTTGACTTTATATTTGCAAGTCTGGAGAGGTAAGAAAAACCTCTATCTTCCTCCTCACCAAGTCCAGAGCATTAAAGCACGGAAGCAGTTGTCCAGATACTGCAAGAGGTGCTTTGCTTCTGCTCTGTCTGTAATGGTCACCTCTTCCTCTCCACACCACCTTCCCAACTAATTGGAGCCATGTTTCCATGCCAAAGTGAATGAAAAATGCAGGCAGTGAGGGCTGAGAGGTTGCTCAGAGGGTGAAAAATGAGGGTAGGGGAGGTCAGGGATGCAGCCAGAGAGGCGGAGAGAAGTGGCAAGGGGATTTGAGGGAGGTGGAGAAGGGTTGCTGGCCAAAACCACAGCAGGTCAGATGTGGTAGAGAAGTTGTGAAAAGAAAGAGCAGCCTGCAAACATAGTGAATGAAGGCAGAAAAAACACTGGATGTGGGGGTATTAAAATTAAGCATGGCAAAGCAATGCAGCGAACATTAAGTTTAGTTCTACTGGATAGGAAAGGCTGAACTGTTCATTCGTCACATCCTTTCAGTGCCTTGCTTATGAGAATCCACTGTGCCATTTCTTCCTCAAGGAAGATTATTTTGAAGCACATAAAATAGACAAAGAGAAAGGTGCAAAAAGAAAATTAGCCCCAAATGCAAACAGTGCTCCAAATTCATCGCTGGGGCATCTTCATTAACTTCAGTGGAAGATTTCTACAGACATGAATTCAGATCTGCATTTATAAGTGCACATCTGTTCTATGCCAGTGTTCTGAGTCAACAACTTCACACCAAAACTGCAGTGGAAAAAAATAAATGCTTCTGCTTACAGATACAACATTAAGTGGACAATGAGCATTAATATTGCAGTTGACTTTGGACTGCAAAGCAACATAAAACTCATAAGCAGAATAAGGAGGAAGCATGCTTTAGGACCCAGGTGCCTTCTGGTCCTTCAGAATCCAATTTGTACAGAATTCTGACTAAAAAAAGACATTTGCATCTCATTTGCCCTGGAAGAGGGCAGCACCTTCTGTACAGCCAGGCTCTCAAGCGGCTGGATTACCCAAAGACTTCATAAATTGTCATTTATTTTTAAAGTTCAAAACTCATTATTTCCATCCACTCTGTACACATCTACAAAGGTATAACACTGGAGATCTGGAGTCAGAGTGGTTCTAAAAGCCCAAGTGGTTTCTTGCACTGAGGTGTAGCTTCCTCCTGGCCTGAAGCTGTGTGCAGAAGCAGACCCACTACCCCCTCCGAAGCCTTCCCTGTGTCCCTGTGAACAAACAAGCTGTGAGCAAAGGACCAGAGATGATCTCCAGATGCTGAAGAGGACCACAGAAGCCATGAGGATGGCAACACCAGCACAGCGCTGCTGCTGGGAGACTCTCTGAGGCTGTGTCTGCTCTGGAAGCTGTGGAAGAGATGTGTCCAAAAAAGAGCCATGCTCAGGAGCCATAGTCTATCCAAAAGCTGTAAACCAAATACTGGGGTGAGTGAGTGCTCTCTTGTTTTCCAAATATGACTTTTAATTTAATACTGAAAAGGTATTCAACCTTTTTCAAGGTTCAAGGCTGTTGGGGCAGTATCTGACTGGTGAGCAAAGCACCATGTCACACAACTCCTTGGTCTCCACTTTTCTCCTGTGTAGACAAAACTACATTCTACTCCTACACAGCCCGAAGTTCCCAAACTCAGTAGCACCTTCTAAAAATCATGGCACTCCCAAACAATAATGAATCTGGATTTGCTGTTTCAGTTTTCTTTTTTAATCCTTGAGATCTCCCTTTTGTCCCATCTCCTTGGCACCCCACAAAGCCAGACACTTTGCTTATGAGGACACTGGTACTTGCATTAAAATCTGAAGTTTCAGGAAAAAACAACTGGCATCATGGGATTTGAGGTGAAAAAGTGAGCTCATATCCCAGAGTGTCCCACTGGGAGAGACCACTCATCTGTGGGAACACGCTAAAAAAATCTCCTGTAGGCGTGGGCACCAGCATCCTATTTCCCAACATTTAGCAGTCAATAGCAGTCCCAATCTCCCTGCACAGCACAGGAAGACCCACTGCAGTCTCTCCCAACCACGCCACACCAACCAGGTTACATCACGACTTTGGTCGCCGAAGCTCCTCGTTCCCTTCCCTCCCCCACCCCAGGAACAATGGCTAACTGTTCTTTTTCCATCTATAAATTTGTCTGAGTTAACAGTTCCCAAGATCTGGCAGCAAGCTGGAGCTGGGAGTGAGCTGAGAGATAGGAGAGTGACAGTCTGAAATGAAACACAGAGCCGCTGGGCCTGCAGCCGTCAGACAGGAGCCTGGCTCCCTCCCTTAAAGATTAGCGAGACTCCTTCGCCGGAGCCCTCCGCATTCCCCAAAATCCTAGCAACAAAGTGCTGTCTCTCAGCCGCCAATGAATCATGTGAATTTAACCTTTCACCTGGCCACAGGGAGGTTAATATACCAAAATAGCCCTTTTTTTTTCCTTCTTCTTTTTTTCCCTTCTTTTTTTTTCCCCCTTTCCCCATTTAGTGCCTGGGAAGTGGGGAGCGCAGTGCAAACCCCACATGGCTGGGTGGGCTCTGGAGTTGGTTTCGTGTTGGAGATTTTGCTCGCTGCTCCTCTGCTAGTTGCCATCACCAGTTTGTTCAGAGAAACTCTTTCCATTTTCACAGTATGAAAAACATCATGCAGTACGGATCCAGGTTGGTTGGATCCTCACCTCCACCACGGTGCTGAGCCCCTGCTGGGAACTATGCTGAATGTCCTTGTGCCATGGGGCTGGGGTAAGGTGGAAGCCCACAGAGACCCCTGCCTCTGATAACCCCGGGATGCTCCATTTGCCCATCTGCAAACAAGGAGGTGGTGTGAGCCCTCTTGGGCCGCTCACAGCAGTGGCTTTGCAGCCCCAGCCCACACCTCTGCCCTCATCAGCTGTGGGATCCCAACACTTTATGTTAAATGAAAATAAGGGAAAATGCATTTTAAATAATTGAGGCCAAAATCACACAAGCAAAGGCCACAAGCTCATGCCTAGGTACTTTAGAGGGCACAAATTGTTGTTTGTGTTTGGTTTGCTTTAAATACCAAAGGAAGTGATTTTTGTGACTGCTGTTGACTTGAGAGTGGCTGGAGGAACAGCTGAGACTGCAGCATCCCCGTGTTCAGGGCTGTTAGAGGACAGCAGCCGACATCAGCTCTGTGGAACTGTTTTTATTTTTCATGCCAGTTAAACTCTTATGGGCTAAGGAACAAAACAGGATTGAAGCTGAGAGTAAGAGGGGGAAAGATTCAAAATACTTTCCCTCTCCACTAATGCCCCTCTACCTGAGAACCACTGCCACATGCATATAGTAGGAGATAAATATTTTTTGGCAGAGCCTACTGTTTGTTTAACCCCTTTGAGCTTCAGCCCTCTGGCCTCCCTCACTCCTACAGGCACAAACCCCCTGTCCCTGCTTGCCTGGCCTGGAGCAGCTCACCCTTTGCCCACAGCCCCTCACTAGCCTTGGAGACAGGATAGGAAGGGGCTCAGGATACAGTGGGCAGGAGGGATGTGGAGCAGGGGATGGGGACCACAGATGCTGATCCAGGGTAGCATAGACCCTACCGGTCCCTTCGCATAGGTCCCTCATTTTCTTAGCTCACCTGAGCCGGGGGAAGCAGCCTCTGGGAAGTTCGTCCTCCCCCTAGAGCCATTCATTTGGCAGATGGGTGCGGAACTAGAAAGCTCAGCGCTGCCCATGGGGGCTGCGGGGGCCAAACACTCGATGGGTTCCCCTTCACAGCAGGGCGGAGGGCCGCGAGCCGCCTCTGAGCCCCGGGGGAGGATGCTGCGGCCCGGGAGAGGCGGGGGGAGGAGGGGAGCGTATTTAATTAATTGCCACCCTCTCGATGGAACGAGAGGGACTCGGAATTCCCCGCTCAGGGTGCGCCTTGCCTCTTGCATGCCAGGAGCAGCAGGACTGGGTACGTTCCTACCCTCCCCTCTCCACTTTCCGTTTCTTTTTTTTTTTTTTTTTTTTTTTCCCTTTTTTCTTCTTTTGTTGTTGGAGGGGGCTAAGGGCCCCCCTCGGGACCTCGCAGCGCGCTCCCGTGCGTCCGCCCCCGCGTAGGGCTCACAAATCAGCCGGAGCGGGATTAGGGCCGAGGGGCCGGGGCGCCGGGCAGTCTGTCCCGGGCCGGGGGAGCCTCACCTGGAGGGGTCAGGCCTCCCCCGGGAGCCGTGCCGAGAAGCACCGGCCCTCCTCGGACCCAGTCTGGACGGGGGGCACCGTCTCTGCCTCTTGCAGAACGCTGGCCTGGAAAAGCAGGGACGGGTCCGACTCAGCCTATCTAACGGCCGCGGTGGCAGAGATCTGTCCTAGGGATGAACTCCGGGTGGGGATGGAGGAGAGGGATTTGGTCTCTCCAGGAGTCCGAGGAACACTTGCCCCGGCGTTTGTGTCTGGGTTTCTTGTGCACGTCTAAACTTCTTTAGGATCTGGGGGATATGCAGAGAGCTCTGGCACTTCATGCTCGGCTCTGCGCCCACGTAGGGTCCCTCTCGAGTCCCACACAGCGCCGGCACCGTGTCCTGCCCGGCATTTGGAGGGGGGGGGAGGGGGGTGAAGGGGCTACCTCGGCGGTGCAGGGAGCGTCAGGGAGACCCCGCCCGTTCCTCATCCCACGTCCCGGCCGAGTGAGGGCTGCGGGCGGCACACCGACACGGCCGCGCCGTCCCCTCCATCTCGGCTGCCCTGAAGCATCATCCGCGGCCGGTTCGAAGGAGGACCTAGGGCCGATTCGTGCACTGAGAGCAACTCGAATTTTTCCAAACCCATCCAAATAGCAAAGAAAGGCAGGCTCATTCCGAGCGCCGGGTGCGGCCCCCTATCCCGTGGTCACCCCGAACTCACCGTCTCCCCATCTTCACTATCGGCTGCGCGACTAACACCCAGGCTGCAGTCACGCGTGGACGGGGTGGCAGCACCCCGGGCTTTGCCCAGCTCGTCCCGCAACACGCAGCCGGTCCAACCGCGGAAAGTTGCGGTAAACTGCTGGGGTTCGTGCTGGAAAGCCCCGGTGCGGGATCACCTGCCCGCAGCCCTGCGTGTCCCCGCGGTTCTGCCCGGGGCGACTGCGGGAGGAGCCACCTCGGAACCCGCCGCTCCGGTTGGCAGCACCGCAGGGCAGAGCTGATGCCACGGCGAGGAAAAATTGGGTTGGAAAAGTGCTAAATCGGAGGGGGCTGAATACACGCACAGGCAACGCGTCTGCGGGCAGGTTTTCGTGAGGCTAGCGAAAATGCCCCCGGATTTCAGCATAGCCTCGTTTCTTTCAGTGTTCCTATTTTTATTTGAACACCACAAGCGATAGGAACGGGCGGTTCGCACGTTTTTTATTATTATTATTATTATTATTTATTTTTGATCTTTTCAAGACTAAATCACCATTAAATGGCGCTTTGTAATTGCGACGCCTGGGAACTCACGCATTCGCGGGCAACGGCCGAGCCCGACGGCTTCACCCGCTCCCAACCACAGAACCGAAACGAACGGAGCTCCGGCGGTGCTTCAGCCGCGGCTGCCGCGGGTTTGGAGCTGTTTTAACGCGTGAGACGTTTCTTCCCGTTGTTATTTTCTTTCTCTAGCGCACCTTTTTAATATACGTATAACAATTATTTTGTTTCGAGGGACGGTAGTAAACGGCCGCTTTCTCCTGAACGTAGCAAGGAAATAAATACAGATCCCCAGCCTGTTGCCTCGCATTATTCGGAGGGAAATAGCTGGCATTCCTGCCCCGGTTTATTTTGGAGCCGAAATTTCCCACCCTTCCCGCAGCGGTGGTCCCCGCGGAGCCGGGCCGCACTCCCCCGACCGCTCGGAGCTCGGCTGCCGGGAGGGCTCGGGGCCGGATCCCGACAGCCGCTCCCGAAAGCAAATCCTAAGAATGACGAAATTATTTCTTCCCTCCAAAGGAAGGGACTGTGCCGGCGGCCGGTGGGGACCGGTCCCGTTGCCCTGTCTCAGAGAAGAGTTAAATCGACCAAATTACCGGGTCAGGAGGACGCGGGGATTTAAGTGCGCCTTCTCCTCCTGCCGCCCCTTCCTGGGGACGAACAGACGGGGAAAATTGGAGAAAAGGCTTCTGCTGTTTCCCGGCCCGCTGCGGGTCCCTGCTGCGCGGTCAGCTGCAAGGGAGGAGGCCGCGCTTCTCCGGGGAACAGCAGAGCCCCGGGAATGAGGCAGAGCAGAGGGAATGGGGACAGCAGGGCCCCGATGGGGCGGCGAGGGGTCGGAGCCGCCCTGAGATCTGGACACGACTGCGAGCATCGCCCCGGCGTCGGGATCACGCGCCGCTGGGGTTGTGCACGGAGAGGTGGGGGCCCTGCTGGTGAGACTCCCGTCCCCAGTATTCTGGGTTTTGTCGCAAACGAGTGCGGGAGCTCTCGCTCGAAGCAGAAAAGCGCTTCGCCACATCCTTTGCAACCCGACAGCCCTGTCGGAAAGGTCTCGGTGTGTTCCCCTCTGGTTCCTGCGAGAAACCAGGATCCGGGGGGGGGCATCGCCTCCCGCTGGGACAGCGGAGAAACCCAGAAAAAATAAAGCCGGGAGCCACCCCCAGCCCGGGGGCGGGCGGACACCTCCATCCCTGCGGCTAGAGGTGGGAGGGGGGGTCAACAGGAAAGGGGGGACGCGGGTCGTCCTCGAGGGCCGCATTCTGCCCCCGTCCTCCCGGCGCCCACGGCCCCGCTCCAGGGGAGAACCGAAGGGCGAGTCCCCCCCGCCGGGAGAGGAGCCGGCGGGACGTATCCCAACCCCCAACACCCCCGCCGGGAGGAGCCCAATCCTCGCCGGGACCGGGGCTACCCCGGCGGCCGTCACGTGGGCCGGGCCGCACCGGGGCCCCCGCCGTAAAGAGCCGGAGCCGCCGCCGCCGCCGCCACTTCCCCGCCGGGCGCAGCCGGGGACGCACCCACGGGAGACGGCGGCGAAGGAAGGGAGGGAGGAACGGGGGAGGGAGCGCCGGCCCCGCACGGCCTGGGCACAGTGGTGGTAGTTTTCATTTTTGTTTGGTGTTGTTTTTTTGTTTTGGTTTGTTTTTTTTTTTCCTATAAACTTTATTCTATTATTATTATTATTATTATTATTATTATTATTCTGATTTTCCTGGGATTTCCCTGCATGGTCTGAGCGCAGCTTCATGCCCACCCGGCCATGCCCGGCTCCGCTCTCGGCCCGCTGCCATGTGAGTACCGATATGGGATGAGGCACCCGGGGGTGGGATGCTCTTCTGGGGAGTGAGGTCCCCCTGTAACTGCGATGGCTCCATCAGCACGGGGAGGCCACGATAGCGTTATTTCTCTTTTCAACAAGAAAACGGCAGCGTTGGCCGCTGGGGGACATCGGGGCCGCCCCTGGGCCGGGGCCGCTGCCCAAAGCTCCCGGCCCCAGCGCCCCGGGGACCCCGGCACAGCCCGCATCTCCCTTCCACCAGCTCTTCCACCAGGCCCCGGTGCCTGATCCAGGCCCGGAGCTCAAAAAAAAAAAAAAAAAAAAAAAAAAAAAAAAAAAAAAAAAAAAGACGGGAAAGGAAATACTTTTGTTAAAAAAAAAAAAATCTGTTTTTTTCGGATCCTTGGAAATGCCCGAGCAGCTGGGACGGGGCCGGGTGGGACGGAGCCGCGGGCGCTGCTGTTCGTTCAGTGGATTTCTTTGGTCGACCCTATGGGACGGAGCGGATCAGAGGAAAGCTTAAAGGAAAGAGAAATCTCTGCATATACATAAAGCGAAAGCTCCTGCTTTAAGGAAAGCGGCGCTTTCACGAGGGGAAGCAAGAAGGGCCTCGGACCGGGGTCCGCGGGGTCTCCTACAGACGGAGCCTGGAGCGGGGCGTGGGTCGGGGGCCGGGGGCCGGGGGCCGGGAGAGGTGCGGGGTGCTCCGGCCTCGCTCAGCCACGACTCTCGGCTCTGCCCCTCAGGTGCCTCTGAGTGAGCGCTTCGGCAACGTCGGGGCGCAGCCGGCCGGGCCCTGAGCAGCCGCCGCCGCCGCCGCCGAGGACGGAACATGTATCAGGGCCTGGCCCTCGCCCCCAACCATGGCCAGTCGGCTTATTCCCACGATTCCGGCAATTTCCTGCACTCGTCGACCGGCTCGCCCGTCTACGTGCCCACCACCCGGGTGCCCTCCGTGCTGCAGACGCTCCCCTACCTGCAAAGCTGCGAGCCGCACCAAAGCCACCTCGGCAACCCTCCGGGCTGGGCTCAGAGCAGCGGCGAAACCACCGCCTTCAACGCCGGCAGTCCGCACCCGCCGTCGGGTTTCTCGTATCCCCACAGCCCCCCGGGCAGCAGCCCCCCGGGGCGCGACGGTGCCTACCAGGGGCCCCTGCTGCTGGGCGGCGGGGGCCGGGAGCAGTACGGCAACGCTTTGGTGCGCTCGGTTAACGGGTCCTACTCCAGCCCCTACCCTGCCTACGTGACCCCTGAGCTACCGCCTTCGTGGACGGCCGGACACTTTGAGAGCAGCGTGCTGCACAGCCTGCAGACAAGGCAGGCGGCCCTGCCCGGCCGCAGGTCAACCTTCGGTAGGTCGCCCTCACCGCCGCCTCTGGGCGTTGAGATTCTCTCGGTTCGAGTCGGAGCATCTCCGTGCGCGGTGCTTTGGTGGGGATGAACCGCGCCGCGGGTTTTGTTTCCCGTCGGGAAGATTTTACCCAGGGATGGAAGGATGGTTCGGGTAGAGGGAACGGCGGGCTGACCCTATACGGAGCGTTCTGTGCGTGCGTGTGTATGTTTGTGTTACACGGAGGGCAAAGAACGCGTTTCAAAGGAGAGGACAGAGGAGCAGAGGCCGTCCAGCACCCCTCACCCCCCCGCGAATATCTCCTCTCCACAATATCGACTTTGTGCCTGTACTTCAATACTTACCCTTGTGTTTAAATTAGCGGGGCAGATTTATAGCTCCCACCCTTTTAAGTAATTTATTGTGGTAAATGAGTTTATATTCGGACAGACTCTCGGTCTCCTCATTCGCCTTCACCCAAACAGGTCCGCAGCTGCATCGCCCCGCGGCCTTTGGAGAGGTTCATGCATTGACCCGTGAGCCCCGCACTGCTCCCCCGCACCCATACCGCAGGCTCTCTTTAAAGCACGACCCAAACAGACGCAATTTTCAGGTCTCGCTGTAGCAATGCTCCCCGGGGTTGTTCCCGCATCCTCGTCCGGCGGCGGCTCGCAAAGCCCTTTCAAAGCCGCTTCAAGACCTCAGCCGCGTTATCATCTTGACTGCGGTGATCCAAATTATCTTATCTTTGCCCCAAGAACAAAGCAAAGCGGGGACGCAGCCCCCTCCCCGCTGGCGTTACCTCCCACCCGGGGATGCTCGGGAGCGCTTCGCTTCCAGGATTTTCTCTTTGTCTCGGAAAATCCGTTGCGTTGTGCGGGGTCGGATCGCCCCGCTCCTACCGAGGGAGGAAATGTCTCCTGCACTTCGAGTTTGCTGCTTTGGGACCCGGAGGAAAGACCGCCGTCCTCTGTGCCGTTTATTTTTGCTCTTGAATAGTGTAAACCGCTCTTAAGTAGCGTAAACTATACATTTTTTTCAGTTAATGAATTATGGCTTGCTTTTTAAATTCTTTTTTAACTTTTTTTTTTCAGTATCTCTTTTTTATTTTCTTATTTCCTTCCCTCCCATCTACACTTTTTTTTTTTTTAATTTTTTTATTTTGATTTTTTGCTTTGCCTTTTTTTTGTTTTTTTTCTTGCAGCCGGATCTTTTTTAAGGCGACCGAAAATGAAGGAGGTGCGGGGGAGAGAGGGGGGAAAGAGTATTTTTCTTTGGAAGAAAACAATTTTCACGTCGAAGGAAACTTTTTCTAAAAGAGAAAGGGGAAAGAAAAAAAAAAAAAAAGAGGAGAAAGTGGGAAAATCCTGCTCTCAAATCGGAGGCTCGCTCCGTTCTCTCCGGGCTGTGGGGTAAACAGCAGTGCTGGAGCCGGGCGGCTCCGGGGGCCATCGGGAGAGGAGAAATGCCCGGAGGAGCCCCAGTGAGGGGATATTTGGGGCCCTTTGTGGCTGCTGAGCATTGCGTGGGGCCGGCAGTGCTGAACCTCCACGCAGACCCCGCACAGCACCGAGCCCCCGGTGAGCACCGCGCAGTGATGGAAGTCGGGAAAAGCGCCCTGTTTAACCCTGGCTTCATCATTACCGTGGTGATAGTTAGGAATATCTTTACAGCCCGAGGAGGGATAACACCGTGCATGGACTCTGTTTGTTCCCATCCTGAAGGCAGCCACAGCCCTTTTGCGATTTTTGGGGTGTGGGTAGATGAAAATCCCCCTTGCCTTAGAGCAAAATATTGAAAGATGAAGTCGTGGGGGGAGAATAAAGGATTTATTTTTTTTCTCATGCTCTGCAGGATGGAGGCCAGCTCCTGGTTATCCCTTGCATGGCAGCAGTGGGGCACGGGGGATTAGAGCCCTGCAGTGCCCCATACACGGGTGGCACGTTGCGATGGGGCCGGCTCCTGACCTCGGCTCTCTCTTCCAGAGTATTTGGAGGAGTTTCCTGGGGATGGTCGGGAGTGTGTGAACTGTGGGGCCATGTCCACACCGCTCTGGAGGAAGGATGGCACCGGGCACTACCTGTGCAACGCCTGCGGGCTCTACCACAAAATGAACGGCATCAACCGGCCGCTCAAACCCCAGAAGAGGCTGGTAAGAAGGGGACACTGCTGGACTGCCTGGGGGTGGCGTGGGGGGCAGGCTTTGGAGGCTGCTGCTGGTGCACGTTCTGTTGGCATCTCTGTGTTAGGGCCTGCTGGATTCTCAGTCTAATTGTGAATAGATAATGTTGATGTCAGCCAGAGTGGTTCAGAAGGAGCAAAGCTGCGAAATTACTGCTCCCAAAAGGTTGGAGCTCAGCACCAAGAAGGGGGAGAGGCGAATGGAGGGGTCCCTGCAGTATGGAAACGTATGGGATTTTATAGGCTGCTCACAACTCTGTTCCCAGCTTGTTCTCAGCGTAGGCTTGTTGCTTTTTTCCTATTACAGTAGTGATGGTGCGCTGGTTTTTCATAAGGACGTGCAGGCAGAGCAGTTGGAAAAGGCAGGGCTGATCCCAGGCAGGTTGCGATGGGAGCGGGATGGGGGAACAGTTACCACACTTGGAACCTCCTAAGGGAAAATTTGGGGTTTGGTAGTTCCTTGTTTGTCGGCAGCGTAAAGCATTAATTCCCCACATCATGGTGTTGGGCTTCCTCCAATTGGGATCCCATGGTGAGAGAGGAAAGGAGCCTCCTTTTTTTGTGTGCGGTCACTTTGGGATGTTTAAATTTGGTGGTAACAGTTTTGGTTTCAGAGCTTGTCATCAGAAGCAGTCATTACAAACAGGATGTTTGTCTGAGCCGTGCTGGGGAACAGCTGGGAGTTCCTTTTGCTGTTGCTCGGGTGTATTCCCGCAGTTATTTTGTGTGTTGCAAAACAAACTGTTAGCAGTAACCCAACAGTGACAAGTTTCTGTGCAAAGAAACGATAAGAAACAAATCTAGGATTGCATAAAATGCTTCATTTCGCTTTTGATCGTGGAAATGTGGTTCTATTTGCAAAACGAAACAAGCAGAGGCTCTCTGGAAGATCACTCCGTAATGACAACTCACCAAAATCAGTGCGTTCCTGCGATACATGTTATGTTATCCGGTAGGATTTGCCCATCTCACCAAAATGTAATTATGTTACATACAAAACCCAGCACCAGGCTCCAGCCTCTGCTGAGCTGCAAATCTCAGAGTAATGCGGGTGATTTCTTTGGAGCAAACACAATCTGTGTATTGAAAGTCGAACTCAAACCCTGCGTTTCAGAGCCTGCCATCAAAACACAACACTGGCTGAATTTCCAGGGCTCTTTGAGCAGCTTTTCCACCCAGGCATTGGGACAGGTCTTGCCATTACCCAATATTTTGTCCATTGCTATTGGCACGGGGCAGTCAGTAGCACTCGTGAGGCTTTTTTTTAGTAACACTGACATAACATTTCAGCAAAGTTTTCTGATTTAAGATTGTTTCGGAGGGACGAGAAGGGAATTATCACAGCATTTCCAGCCGTTTTGTTATGTTGGCTATCAATGCAGTGATAAAGCCCGAGTGAACGAGCTGATACTCTTATCCAGGGGAAACACTTCAGTGAGGCTGAAATACCTGATGGCGTTTTATTGCATGGAAAAGGAAAGAGGCCGTGATTTTGACTTCCCATTCTGACTCGGGAATGACAGACTTCAAAACCGTGGCTGCTCCACCATTTTGCAGTTCCATTTTGCAACAAGGCAGAGGACAGGAGGACCCACTGATGATGGACAAGAGGGTCCTGGGTGTGCTCTGCAAAGCCACCACCCCAGCTGCTCCCTGCTTTCTGGGCTCGGGGTCATATAATTTCACAGCCTCTCTGCAGCACCCATGGGGGACGGCTGCCTGCGGTGAAACGCGCTGCTGGAGGAGCAATGAGGAACAACAAAATATAGGCACAGAGAGGAAAAAGGGTTTCTTTTGCCCTTTACGTTATGACCTTTGTTCTGTAAGCAGGCGCTGTGCTGCGGTTATTCCAACTTGTGTTTTCACAGAGCAAGGCCCCAGCAAGCACAACGTGGCACATAGAGCACACAGTGCAGATGGTGCCTGCAGCTCATGCAGTCATCCTGTCATTTGCAGTCCATTTTTTCTTTTTTTCTGTGATGATGGCAGCAGGGACAGCTGCTTTTCTTCTGTCTGTATCTGGACGCACAGCTTGGTGGCTTTCAGCAGGAAGGATATTTCTGAGAGGAGGAGGGAAGCATCACTTTATTTTAGGCGGGATCTTCCTAGCCAAAGTTTATTGATACGTTTCAAAGATGATACCTCACACTCAGCCCTAAAAGCCAGACCACCTTCACCACACAGGAGCAGCTCCTGGCGCTGGGTGCCTCTGCCCATGAGCATTTCCCAGTGCAGGAGCAGCACTGGCGACAGACCCAGTCTTGTGCCCGGCAGCTCCCACACCATCCTGACTTAGAATCATAGAATCATTAAGGATAGAAAAGAGCGTTAAGATCATCAAGTCCAACCATCAACCCGTGACCACCGTGCCCACTGACCATGTCCCTCAGGGACTTGGAGTCTTCGCTAGTTCCGTGTATCATGTGTGCTGCAGACACTTTCACATTGCCATCAGCTGCCCTCTATCATGCCGTACTTCTGAAAAGCAAGCAAAGCAAAGTCTCCTACAGCTTTGGGCCTCCCTTTGGAGGGACCTGCCCTGCTGGATCCGAATTTTTCAAGCTGTCCAAGCAGCACTTGCGCACAGTTAATGTGATAGGCACCAGCTCATGGTTCCTCGAGCTTATCAGCAGCACTTGGCTGTCAAGCCGGGTCCGTGAAGAGTTTTTGTTTGAGTGTACGGTGCATTTGTATAAATAAACACTGGAGCACAATGTTGAAGTCAACAACTTCCTAGACAAGGTCAGAGTGGTACAAAGGCAGTGGGGTGGAGGCAGGCAGCAATGTGCTTTCTTTTAGGGGAACTGCTGGGAACCAGCAATAATGTATTGTACCGTCGTCCTTCAGAGAGCAAAAGCAGCCTTGACTGTCTTTTTTCTTGCTACACGGGCAAGCTGTGGGGTAGGGACAGATTCTCACAGGGTTTCTGGGTTTTCTGTGTAACTTGTGGCCATGGAGGATGGTGTCTGCTGTGCAGGCGATGCAAACACAGGCAGGCACTGATGCCTCAGCAGATAGCCCAACACCGTGTGACACCAGGACAGTGTGTTCCTCCCTCCCAGGGACCTGCCCAGAAATTTCGGGGCTTTCCAAAGCGCTTTGCATTGGCCTTTGTCCATCCGCAGGTGATGATAGATCTCAGTAGCCCATGCCAGGCTCCAAATTCCCCCTCACTCCTGTGGCAGGAGCTGCACCTCAGGGCCTTGCCCTTATGGGAGCAGTGTGGGGTGCTGAGCACCCTTGGATGGCAGGGGGCCCTCCTGCTTGCAGAGGTGAATGGCACAGCCTTGGTGGCTCTAAGGCTTTAAGAAAGCTCTAAAACAGGTCCAGGATCATGCTGTGACACCATGCCCCATATTACAGACAAAAATAGCTGTTGAGACCTCTTCTGTGCCCAGCTTGTCAGCTCACACCTCAGCGTATTATTATTTTTGCCCAGTTATTTCTTGAAAGGCAAACCATTTTCTGAGCAATACCATTATTTGCAAATAGTTGCTGAGAACACTTTGCAATCACTGATTCAAAGCGTGGGCCCATCACTGGTGTCTCTTGAAACTCAATGCTGATCTCTCTTTGACTGCTAACCTTGTGAAAACATTTCATTTTTATTCCTGCTCACCCCACCTCATTTGTCATATTGATTACTTACGATTGCACGGTATAATGGAAAAATAAACAAACAGGGAATTCTTTATTGCCTGCATTGCCTATCGTGTGCCTTTGAGAGGAATCAGAGTAATTCTTCTCAGGGCTGAGTAATGTATTCACACACCTGAATGCAGAGAGGCCGTGATGTTACTGAGATCACTGGGATACTTACTGTTATTAAAATAGTTCCCATGTGAGGTGCTAAGAGACGTTGAAATGAAACACCTATTAAGCTGACACGTCTGTATATAGAGACCTGTGGATTTTCCAGTGGCTCGGAGTACGGTTGTTAGAAATGATTTTGCTGCTTCTGCCAGAATATTTCCCTTCTTCGTTTGGAAATATTAACGTTGCAGAGCCAGCAATCACAGCACTCACAAAATATGTAATTAGTTAATGTTTGCGTGGTGTTTCTGCAGCCTGTGAGGGAACAGATTATCTGTGAGACATGCAGAAAATAACTCTGCTGGTCCACTCATGGGCCAGTTCAGCTCAGCTCTGCTCAGCTCAGCCAATTGATTCCAGTTGTCTTAAACAAGAGATTAATTGGGGTGTTGCTAACTTTAGTGGTAGTTGTGAGTGCAGAGAAACAGAAGTGGAGTTCACTTAAAGCAACAGCAGTTTTTGGCTGTTTGTGAACTGAAAGCCTGCTAGGTATCTTCCTTCTGTCTCCGTCTGAGATATGTGCACTGTGCTCTGGATCCTGATCACTCCCAGCACTCGTTGGAGGTTTGTGAAATGGACTGGGAGGATTCTGCCAGGATTATTGAGCTTAAGCAAAAAGCGCTTGCAAATTGGAGTGATCTCATTTGAATGCAATTTCTTTCATCTGAATTTTGCTATCTTCACATTGCGTGTTCCGTGTTTTCCAGGAAATCATTGTAGACGGAGATTTTGTTTTTGTATGAGAGGAAACTTCCCCAGTTTGCCTTTTCTATGTGTGCATTCACGCGTTTGTTTGCTTGCTTTCAAGTCCTCATCGAGACGTGCTGGCCTATGTTGCACTAACTGCCACACAACCAACACCACTCTCTGGAGAAGGAACGCCGAAGGGGAGCCCGTCTGCAACGCCTGCGGCTTGTACATGAAGCTCCATGGGGTGAGGGCAGGGGTGTGCTGGGTTATGGGATCCCTCCTGCTGGGTCTGGGACACCGGTCTGCAGGGAACAGAGCCTGAAGAGCCATAGCTCAGTGCTATGAGACCTCTACCGAGGTTACCCAGAATGAGGTGAAGGGGTAAATGGGAGGTACATGGGAGGTACACTGATAATACTCGTTTGCAGAGGATGGAAACTTTTAGTACCATGTCTGTCAGCCAAGAGAAGTCTTCATTCCTCCATGCAGATCTCTTCAAGCTTCTGCCATGGAGGTTCGAGTCTCTTTATCCCATGACTGCTCCCTCCGGGTCGTGTAGGCCCCGGCCATCAGTTTAATTTAGTGGTGCACTCTCATAAGGGTCACCAATAAATCAGGAAAAGGAAAATAGGAAATAAAGGAAAAAATAAATTGTGGGAAAGCCTTAGCTGTTAGCCTTATACATCTTCCAGCCAAGGCCTGTTGCAGAGAAAAATAGCATGTAGTGAAGGACAAGGACTTTAGGTGCATTGCATGAGCTGCAGCGTGTAAATAGGAAAGCAATGCATGTGCGGGAAGGAGCTAAGTAAAACACAATATTAATCATTCCAAACCTTACGAATGTCAAGGTACCAAGACCTCTGGCCATGAAAAAGGAAAGCATCCAGACGAGGAAAAGGAAGCCAAAAAACATTACCAAAGGCAAAACCTCAACAGGTACAGTGCTGCTCCCACCCATCCCAGGGGTTTGGGGCACAGTTCATCTCAGCAGGAAGTTATGCAAAGTAGAAAATCATACTGTGATTTTTCTCGCTGATGATTGCTTTTGCTTTAGGATCTTCATTTAGGCATAGTCCTCGAGTGAGAGGAGGATATGGGGTAGAAAACCTTGTTGGTATCATGGATCCTGGAGGGATTCCTGCTCTGTGAGCACCAGGTTCCAGCCCTACAGTACTGTGTTCAAGCAGATCTGAGCTACAATGGGCAACAGGAAAAAAACTGGGGCTTGGGGTGGTGTGTTTGGGAGTCCAGAAGGGACTGGGACACATTCAGCATCTGCCCTTCTGGGCCATAGAAGGAGTGGCATGACTGGGCTGTGAATGGGTTCTCCTTCCTTCCTCACAAGCATAGAATCATAGAATGGCTTAGGTTGGAGGGGACCTTAAAGGTCTTCTAGTTCCAACCCTTAAGCATTGCTAGTCAAATACGGAGCATTGCCCTGATGGTGGAGAAAGAGAGCAGTGGCGTTGTGCCACGCAGTGCAGAGCTAGCTATTGAAATACAGATCTCCTTAGGAATAAACCTGTGTCTGTCATGTGCCTTCATTGCCCTGTGCTCCTTTTCTTGCAGGATCCACCACTTCGGCCACGAACTCCCCTTCCTCCATTACGAACTCAGACAGCACGGTCACTTTAAAGTCGGAGCCCAGCACAACCTCGCAGTACCCCGGGCCGGGCATTGTGTCGGTGTCCCAGGTAAGGCACAGGAGCTGTGCCCCACGCGCTTCCTTGTGGCTGACCTGGGTGCCCTGATAAGGCCAAGCAATTTGCTCATTGCATTGAGAGGCCACCCAGTGACCCAGTGGGATCAACCCTGGGTGGAAAGCTCTATAGCTCCCAAGAAAAGGCCGTATGTTATCTGTGCTTTAGACCCTAAGGATTTGTTTGGTGGGAGAGGTGTTTCATCTTTCTGGAGGAAAAAGTGGCTCAGAGTTAACCTGCAGATGGGCATTTGGTGCCCTGTCCTGACTTGGTGCAGGGTCTTAGCCCTCTCAAGCTGGACATGCATGCAGGTGAGATTTTTTTGTCCAAAACAGATAAATCAGATCTGTGTTACACTCTTGAAAAATAGACATGTGCCCAGAGATGTCTAAAGCATGCATGTTGCCAATAAATAAGTGCAGACAGGTGCTGGGATGCTTTCTCCATGCTTGCTGGCCTGGTCACCTCTAATTAGCACGATGGATAACATACTGTGCCCATGATCTATCGGAGCCCTGCTACGACATTAGGATAAGCACGATAACGACTTGCTGTCTGACTACACCTTTCCCTTCCCTCTTGGGGCAGGCGCAGAGCCAGTCAGACGAGGCGCTGGCCGGCGGCGAGTTCAAATTTGAGCCGGAGGACTACCCCTTCTCTCCCAGCAGCATGGCCCCGCAGCCAGGGCTGAGCGTGCCGCTGCGGCAGGACTCGTGGTGCGCCCTGGCGCTCGCATAGAACCCCTCGTGCCCGCAGCCTGGCTCACCGCGGGACGGGCTTCTCTTGGAGGATGTGGGAGGAAGACGCCGGCTGGATGGGGTGCCCAGAAAGCTCCTCCCCATCCGAGGAGACCCAGGGTGGCCTCCCTGAGGCTGTCTTTTTTTCCTCCCGGAAAGCTGTCCTCCTTTGAGATGCAACCAGCAAATAAACGCATCCCAGAATCTATGTTTATTCGCAGTGATTTCTCCCTCCTATGACTCCTCTGTGTGCAATTTATTCCACTTTCCAATAAAGACTGTAATAACGTGGCACCGAATAACTTAATTTTATTAAAATGTAAACTGTGTGGCCTCCCTTCTGTTTTATTGGCCACAACAGGGAGAAGAAAAGAGGAAAAAGAAAAGCAACGGTTGTTTTAAACATTTACTGTTTTATATTAAAAACGAACATCTCTATAGAGTGTTAGCTTCTGAAGCATTCAGTGTACCAACACCGAGCTGATGAGTCAGACATGAAATAAACACACCGCTCATCCTTTCCCAGCTCCAAACAAGAATTTTTTTTATTATTATTTTAGGCAAACCACATGACAAGAATGGTTAAAACCACCCAAACAATAAAAGAGTTCCAAAATGCTGTTTTTCTTTTGTATTTCCTTCATGGTTTTCAACTCCAAGAATTAGAAAATCAGAAATGAGTCTTCCAGAAGTTCAGAGGAAGGCTTGAGGAATGGAAAAACAGAGGCTGTGCTGGAGGTACTTGCAGCAGCTTTGGGCATGTTTCAGTGAAGAACTTTCAGCTTTCAGCCCTCTAGGTTAGAGGTTCCTTTTTACCCCTTTTTTTTTTATGGAAAGCCAAGCAGGAATTAATTTCCTGGGGTTGTGCTGCAGCAGAAGATGGCCAGTGATACAAAACCTATGTGCGTTTCCACAAGTTGGCACCGGCGCGTGCCTGCAGTGCTGCTGGGGACACTGGGATCACTTCACTCCTCTGGGTTCCTTTATGAGCGATTATTTGGGATTACATCAGAGCAACCATGGGCTCAGAGTGGGTTTTGGGGCTGGAATCCAAGCGGGGCAATGAGAAGATACAGGGCTTGGAGCTGCAACACGGAGGTGGGCAATGGGGAGAGATGCTTTGCTAGGGGTGCTGGGGTGAGGATGGGACTGTGCTGCATGGAGATGGGTGGGAAATGAAGGGGGAGTGAGGTCATGAAGTTATGTCTAAGGCCTTCTTTATTTGTTATTGCTAAATAAAACCTCCAGCCTGCCTGGACAGCTATTTATGGCCAGGAAACTGTCAAGCAATAGCTCCTTAATATAGAAATTGACCTGTCTAGGGCTTCCTGGAGCAACTCTTCCTCTTGTCAGGAGAGATGGATCGCTTGACTTTTATTATAAACAACAGCTAAAGATGATCAGGGAGAGTGAAATCTGGCATCATGTCGTGACTCATCTGAGATGGAGGAGAGCAGATGCTCTGGGCACTGAGGAGATTGCTCCTTCTGACACCTCCGTATTTCAGCAGTGAGCCCACAGCCAGTCCCTCAATGTGAGAGCATGGGGGGAGTTTCAGCCCATTCTTTTAGCAAAGCCCATTGATGAGAGCTATCTTTGGAGGTTTTCTTCTTGCACCTCCAGAGTTTCATTAGTATCTTCGTAGAGTCATAGAGCCATTGAAGTTGGAAAAGACCACTAAGATCCCCAAGCGCAACCCCAGCCCACTCCACCATGCCCTCTGACCATGTTCCTCAGTGCCACATCTGCACGGTTCTTGAACACCCCTAGAGACCAGAGCACCAACCTCTTCCCTGGGTTCACTGCTACCTTTCCTACCTCTGCAGTGAGAGCTTTGGGCATGTTTCACTCTGAATGTAACCCTCGGGGTTTTCAATGCAGAGCTGAGTCTCTACAAGGTGTGTGACACTAGTCCCAAATCCAGCTCAAACAGTACGCATGAGAGTTGGGAAGATAGTGACATCCTTGTTCATTGCAAGGGAATTGGAACAGATGACCTTTAATGGTCCCTTCCAACTCAATCGATGCTACAGTTCTATGTCCCAGGCTCAAGGGAATGTAGGGTCCCAGCTTGACATGCTGGGACACAGGAAGGAGGAGCCCCGGGTGCAGCATGAGCAATGCTCCTGGGCACCCTCCCAGATCCCACATTCGCCAGCAGCACAATGCAAGCTGCAACAGAATGATTTCTGCGGGCGAAGGCAAGGGGTCCTCAGTTTCTCATCTATGTGACCCTGAGGGGCAGAGTTATTTTAAAGGCAAACAAGAAGACCCAAACAATGCCAAGATGTTGACACCAGTGGCTCCAGCGGTTTTATTTATTGCCTGTTGGTAACCGTTGGCGGGCCGTTGGGATACTCTGGGGCCTGGTGGCTGACAAAATGGGGCAGGGTGACAAGAAGTGAAACAATTGGGATGTATGTAATTTTTCCTTCCTGCACTCACTGGACGGCATCATCCATGAGGCCGGTTTCATGTTTCTCCACGGTCTCTTCCAAAATCTTTTGCTCTCATCCCTCAGGCAGGAGCAGTTTTCTGCCCCTAACAGAAAGTCAGCCCTGCCTGTACAGCCCCGTGGGACAGAAAGAACAAAAAACACATGGGAAACTTGGGGTCTTCTCAGCTCACGCTGTGTGCCCAGACCTGCTCCCACTACCCTGCTCAGCCTCTCTAGGAGTTTGAACATTCAGGATGAGCAGACTGGCCCCAAAACCAAGGGCTGAGAGAACAGGACCTGCAGCTGACCTGGTGGTGTTGGGATACCCATGGGACCCCCTGCAAGGAAGCTGCCCTCTTCTCCCCACCAGGCTGCCACTGCCACGTGTTGTGACCCACCTCATCCCTGCCCACAAAGCTCCAAACAAGGCTGATTAGTAGATTAGTCTGGAGATTGACTTTTATTTCTCCTCCACGAACCTTTCTCCCTCCTGCTGGTGCTCACTCATTCGCAGGCACGTGTGTATTTGCTCTTCTACAGGTTTGGTGGCTTGTGGACAATAATTATCTTTACTGTTGTTGTACAGCTGCCTCGGAGCTATCAATTGCTTTTGTTCAAAGGTCACCTGCCCAGATGATTTTACAACCTGACTACAATGATCTGTTCCATTTTGCACTTTATACCAATGCCACAGTGATTTTTACCAAGTCAGCAAGTGAGTAATGAAGCACTTGAGCCTATGAACACTCCATTCCTGTTTATGATCATATTAATAGCACAATAAAATCAGCACTCACCCAAGCAGTTGCTTTCAAGAAAAAAAAATATTTTTTTATTTCTGCATGGAGAATTGAAAGTTGTGGTTTAATTTCTAAGGGGAACCCCAAAGCTGTGGACTCTCTGATAAAGCACCACTTCTGTATTGAAGAGAAACATCACTTTTTGGGCAAAGAAGTTTTCAGCACAACTTGTGTGGTTCTGTCTGAATAACAAACACTGCTCAGCTGCAGGGAGGTGAGCTCTGGCTGCTCCTCTGCACAACCTGAAGGGCACACCTGAGCCCAGGTGCAGACGTGCACCCATCCATGATTAGGCTGATCTACACCAGCTGAGGTGTGAGCCCATTAAGGTTATAAGGATGAAGGCACACCTTTTCCCTTTGTGCTGTTGATATTTGGCTGTTTTGTGGTGAGCTGTGTGACTCCAAGAGTGTTTTCCTGGGAAGAAGGTGGAAGCAAGGCTGTGAGCCAGGTACAGCAATGCCTATTGGTGTTGAAGGGGGTTTGGTGTCCTGTGGGTGTTGAGTGCTCTGGGAGCTCTTTGTGGCACAGGGAGATGAATTACTGATGCTTCTCAGTCTTTCTCCCTGTTTTTCTCCCATTCTTTTTATTGCAAAGTTGTGGTGTATAACTCAGGAAAACAGCCTGTGTTGCTCTCCTGGTCCATGTGCTGCAGTAATCAACTATCTGTGCTTCTTACATCTATTGCAGTTAACACAGAGCTGAATATTCAATCTCACTATTGTATGCACAATCAAACAGCTCTTCTCCTTTCATCCCCTCAGGTGGTCCTTCTCAGATACGGCTTTGTGGCTGGGGGTGCCAGGAGGCGGTGTTCCCAAAAACCTCTCTTTTTCAGTATGAATTTACACCGAATAACCCAAAAGCCACTTAATGAGGAACAGTGACATCTTCAAAGTGCTTCCAGGAAGCTCCTCTAGGGGAAACTTGGTGAGAAGCACCACATACCAGAAAGGCTTTTGTTACAGGGAGCATATCCCCATAGCCTGATGTCCTCATACATTGCTGTTTTTTCCAAAACCTCAGCTTTCCAGTAGTAAAACTTCTATCCAACAGTACCACCAGAGTTAATGTGCCATGGAAGTGAACTGTGTTGAGAAGAAAGGAGGGGACCAGTGGTCAACTGTTTCTATGGTCAAAACTGGAGGGAAAAAAAAAAAAAGGCCCAAGCAGCTCAACCCCCAGTGCCCTAATGATGCTGGGAATATAGGCATTAACCAGCCATTTTCCTGCTCTTGCAGGCTGTCTTTACTATTATTGGGAAATGCATTGTTATTGGAATTCAAAGAAACTTTTACTGTGAACAGTTCCACTGCATCATTAAATGTGGCTGAGAGAAGACTGACTACTGTGTTTGATAGTATCAGGGCTTGAACTGCCTTCAGGGCCATCTCCTTTGCTGGCATTGAATCTTTGTCCCACCTCCATCTCTTACCTTGTTATCAGGTTGCTGTTTGCATTTCCTGGTAACTCTGATCCCCCATTCCACCTCTGCTTGCATTTTCCTTAATGTGGGACTGCCTAGAGTCTGAACGAGAGGTGGGCACAGATGGATGCAGTATGGGGCCCTAATGTTGCTATTACTTCAGGTGTTGGTATTATCCTTCCCATCTGTTCACTCTTTGCTTGTAATAAAGGAGAATAGCTCTGACTTGTGGAATGAATGGAAATGATGGGCATTTAGCTGCAGGAGCCTACAGTTAACATCTGGCTGCAGTGCAGCGCTCAGGCTCCTCTTAGTGCTATGGCCCCTGTGAGCAGGGCAGGGAATTGTGTTGGGGAAACCATCCCTGTGTGCTGGAGCAGGACTAAGGGGAGCGGCGAGGTGAAGCTGGCTGTGTTAATCATTTACTTTGAGAGCAATGGAGGCTAGAGTAGAAGTTCTGTGTATATAAAGATCTGCAGGGATAAATGCGAAGCAGGGAAGCTGCTGCTCAAAGGGCACAGTGAAGTGGCCTTTTGGGGAGGGAGTTTACTCAGATTCACCTTTGTTTGCTCTGTGGGAGTGCTCTGTCACCACTATGGGATGGTATGGACTGGGACTGCTGGGTGACTGCCAGTTCTGAGCCTGACCTTGACAGCTTTGACCCAATTAATGATCAGCATTAAGCATGAGTGGAAAGATAATGAGGGTGATGGCTAATGGTGGGTGTTTGGGGATAATAATAGTGTTTATGCGCCCTTCTCTCTCTGTATAAATTCACCAGGAGGGTCAAGATATTCTTTTCTGTGTTTTATGTTGTTTAAAACATACTGTGTCCTCAGAAAAATACATACATACATCATTATGATATCTGTATTGTTACATAAAATACATCTGATAAGGCAGGAGCTTCAGGTCCACTTGGGATTCACTTGGTATTCAGGTATAGCTGAACACATTGGCATTGCCTTCTACTGTTACAAGGGAAAAATACAGGCTGCCACTCCTCCATCAGCAAGTCAGTGTCAGCCAATAGCAACTGACATTTCACCACTTTCATTTGGGGTTACTGGTGCTCCAAAGTTAGGGCTTTCTGCAGGAGCAAATCCTTCCTGTGTGCTAAGATGCAGAATCCCATGATAAAAAGAGAAGAGGAAACTGTTCTTGAATCTATTTCTCTTGGTGCATCCCAAAGATTGCTCCAAATCCAGTCCTGTGTCCACGTGACAGGTTTGGTGAGCTAAGCCTCACTTGCCAGCTTCGCTCTGTGCTCTACATTCAGAGAAAAGGTACCTTTGGTGTTAAAGACAGCTCTGCAGCATAGAAAAGTCATATGATATATTGGAGAAAGATGAGGTCCCAGGAAAGCTGCTCCCTAATTCTCCATCCCTGCAGAAACTTGGTCTCATCAGTATTCCTGTGGTGGGTTTTGCTCCATTGCTCCACGCCCAGGAGTGATTGACATTGTCTTGAGCTTTGCTTTTAAATCATGTGGCTATGCCTCATATTAAAATATGATTAGAAAGAATTTATCAACTTGAAATATTAATAATGGATAACTCATTTCCAAGCAGCAAGCTGTAATAGCAGGATGCTGCCTTGGACGGGCTCTGCTCTGAGGCTACTGACTTTGACATTGCTCTTGCCCTTATCTTTAGATGCAAATGCAGCTCTTGTCCCCAGCTTGTTTTCTTTCTCTGGACACCTTTTTTTTTTCTTTTTTTTTTGGAGTTGGTGTCTCTCCAGCAGGGTGAATGGCCATGAGCTCAGGGAGAGAAGAGCTGCCTCTGTTCCATCACCTTGAGGTCCTGTGGTTGGGAAAGCGCAAGCAGCACTTGGGTGCTGACGGAGGCAGTGCTTGACGTGTTTTGCCTCCTTCCATGGAGGCTTTACTGCATCTGGATCATAAAGGGGAAAGCATTGCGTTTCTGGTTTTGGGCATGGCACCCAGGAAGGCTGGAGGCATCCCTAACTGCTTTGAGATGTCCTCAGCACCTCCAGGTTTTGGAAAGTTTCCTTGCTTGCCTGGAGTGTTCTATCTTGATTTTTCTTTTTGAAGTGAGTAGTTGCTTTAAAATGAAGAGACTTCCTGGTTTTTCCCTTTCTGGTTTGCTTTTCCCTTCTGGCTTGGTTTGTGCATCACCAATCATTTGTAGTGTCAATAGGCCTTGTAACATAACCACAAAATCAGTTACATCTGGAGTGTGCTGAGCGAGGTCACTGGGGACAGAGTTTCTTTTTTAAAGGCAGCCTGAATAAATGGCAATCGAGCCCTACTGCATTTCAGGAGGCAAAAGCCAAAACCATAATAGCATTTGTGTTTTCCAATTAAAATAACTGTTCGTCTACTCTTGCACTGAAATTCAGTTTTTATTTTTTTTATTATTTTTTTTTTTCAGAGGAAAACAAGCTGGGGATTGACCCATGCTTTGTAGGAAATTGGTTTGGAATTTGCTTATCTCTTCATCAGAAACCAAATCTAAACAAAACCAGAATCTGATTTGAGGCTTATAAGCTTTTTAGCGGAGTATGTGAATGCTTGAATTTCCCACTGGATCCAGTAGTGGATTTATAATTTTTTTAATAAAAAAGCCATACCTGATAATTCCATAGTGCTGCTTAACCAGGAAACCTGGGGACTTCCTTGGGAGGTTTCTCGGAAGACTGACACGCTTTTATATCAACCACCAATGCCTGTTTTTGAGGTGTACAATGGACTGTAGAAAACACCATGAACATTTAGGTTATTTTTCTATGCTGGGTCAGGCTGCCTAAATGTGTTGATTCATTAAGCATGCTGCGTTCCTGCTAATTGCCAGCTTGGGTTTAGGCTTCGGGCAGTTCTGAGCATGTCCTCGAAGCGGAGCCTTATCTCGAAGCTTCCTGAGTCTGTGGAATTGAATGAAAGTCTCACCAGGAAAAGTGGTTTGTTTTGCTTTTGGTTTGTTTTGTAAGAAAGCAGAGAGTTTCCCTTCCCAGCCAAGTCTGAGTGACCACAGAAGCTCACACGTTTCAGCGCTTCAATCTTTCAGGCTCTCCAGACTCCTGAAGTTCTAAATTAAAAATAAATAGAAATAAAAAGATTCCAGCCAGACACTTTCAGTCCTCCATTGAGATCAGGTGTTAATTCAGATGTGATTTGAATAGAGGCTGTGAATGCACAGCCCTTCTCCCAGATCACATTCTTCCCTTCCCTAGGGAAACTTTGTCCAAAATGAGGCACAACGTCAGCATTAAAAATATTTTTTAAAATATAATTTTTAATATTTAAAAAATCAACCATCTGGGCAGATCTGGCAGTGGGATGGTTTCATCACACACAGCTGTAAGATAGTTTGGCTATTTGGTATACCTGGAACCAGGTTCAAAAGTCCCATTTGGGGATTTCTTGCAGAGGAAAAGGTCAAATGATAAACATTTTGGGATGAAGTCATCAGCATTGCAGCTGGAAGTTTCTGTGTTAGGACTTAGGGTTTCATTGTCATATACATAGTGCTGCTGAGTATAAATGCAGAATGACCCAGAAATCCAAAGAAAATAAGGCTGTTTGGCAAGTCTGTGCTATGAAACTGGTAAAATGTTTAATTTCTGACTTCCAGGCTTGGTTCCCTGAGCCTGTGGTGATCTGGATGCTTTTTGGTATAATCCTGATGTGGATGGTCATCTGTCATGTGTGTGTTTTGCTGGTGATGGAGCTGAGCTGCAGTGAGGCAACAGGACATGCCAAAGATTGAATGAGAGGTCAGTGGCAGCAGTGGCCCCAGCTCTTGGTCTCTGGATTTTGTCATGGAGGTAAAGCTTGGCTTGTGTTTCAGAATTGCAACTGGCTGGTGGGGTTGGCCAGCAGGCACAGAATCATAGAACAGAATAGCTCAGGGTGGAAAAGATCTTAAGGATCATTGAGTCCGACTGGAAGGGACATCAGCACGGGGTAGTCATGCTGATAGAAACCAATCTGCAAACCTGCCCTGCCCCTTCTGTGCTCCCAAAGCAATGGGAACTTCACTTGCTACATAAGGGCCTGGAGGGTACTGATATCAGGATGGTGGTGCCCAATATCTAAAACCTAATCTACATACACATCTGCCTCCATGGGATATTTCTTTTTTTGCACGTAAAACTATTCCCTAACAAGTGGGAATCCAATCCTCTGTACAGTAGTCTTTCTCTCTAAAAGAAGTAATTTAACGAAGGTCCTCCATCTCAGTACAGGATTTAGTTGGGGAGGAAAATAAACTAAATTTGGAAAACAATTAGTAACAATGTTGCCTTAATTTAACAACAGCTTTTATTAGATTGCACTTGTCCAGTGAGATTAATGGGCATTTTCCTTTGAAACTCTGGGAGTCTTTCCTAGACACTGGGAATAAGTAGGCTCCTTCAAATGTTCTGCTTCCTACAGGATTTACTGGTGAAAGATTTAATACAATTCAGCACAAACATTTTAACCTTTCCATCTAAAACGCTGAATTCAACCGTTTCCTGAATGTGTATAATTTAAAGGCTTGTGTTTTCCTGTGTCATGCTCTCTGAAGCATTTTATGTCGCCTTGCTCCTATTGACTCTTTTAAGAAAACACTGCGTAAGTATACAGTCACTTTCAGATAACTCAGATGTTTACTTTATGAATGAAGGAGGAAATTGAATACTCAAATAAAGTTATGCATCTAAGTGCCAGAAGCTAACTGCCCTCTTAAATTTGCTTGTCTTCTTGAAAGAGCCTTTAAATACAATTTATGGTGTAAAGAGCTTTTCCGCACTCAGCGCTGAGGAGGAGCTCCACTGACACAGTTATAAATGGATGCTCTCAGCAGGGATCTCCCATACAGGGATGCTTATAGGGCAGGGACTAATGCTCCTTTAGGAACATGTGTGCATCCTATTGATCTGGTATGGGGCTCATGTCAGGGTGCCTGCAGAATTTGGCTACAGCTCTCCTGCAGGCATGTGGCTTGTTCATAAGCTCATCACTTGGCACAGGATTCTTCAGGTCCATGTCTGAGCACAACCTTTTGACAGGTATTGTTTTATTTATGGAAAGAGAAAAGATCGTGGAGTCCCTTTGGGTCTGTCATGTTGCAAGGATTTGGTTGCAAGGTGAGCAAATAGGGCTTACTTTCGTATTCAGTGAGACTCAATGAAGGCTTCTGTCCTTTGGCTCCATGTTCAGGTACCAAAACTCACTCCTGGCTGGAGGAGAGTGGCTATGAAAAGCCTACTGCTGCTTTCTGATGTCTGTGTTCAGAAGCAGGGTCTTGGGCCAGGTTCTATGTTAGCCAATGACCTTTGAGCCAAGGACTATGGTTATCTGCAGCCTGGGTGGAGGATGGAGGCATTACCCATGGAGGAGTTATGCCCAATCCACTCTGATTTGTTCAACTTTGCTGGATTCTCATAAATTCTTATTGGCCTTGGAATATTTGATTTTATTTTTTTTCTTGGAGATCCAGCTTCTAGTTTTGTTATTGTCTAAACCTGTGCTTCAAAAAGGAATCAGTTGTCTCCATGGCTAAGAGCTTGGATCATGCTTGCCCAGCAACATGAGATGGAGCACCAGGTGACTGCACTGCTGGCTCAGTGTCTTGGATAAAGGCTATGGGTTTGGAGGGGTGAATCCAGCCATGAATCCAGATGTACTAAAGCAGGATGAGCTCTGAGGTGTGCCTGCAGGGAGAGTTACTGGGCTTGCTGCTCCTTGTTCTGCACCCAAAGAGGAGAGCAGTGAGAGTGCCCTGTTCTCCCAGAGACACTACTTTGTGCCATGTGGAAGCTGGGATTGGCAGAATAAACTGCAAATAATGGTTATTACAGGATATATGGAAGTACTGAACTAAAAATATGAGGTCCCTGAAAACTCAAGCAGGCGTGAGAGCAGAAACCCAGATGTGAGTGTGCCGGAAGAGAGGAATGGAACTGAAGAGTGGATGCGTGGAAGAAGAGGTGGCCTTCCTGTTATAAGGAAGACTTTAGGGTATTGAGGAGCCCCAGAGAGCCTCTTCTGAGCACTTTCCACAAGGCAGAGGACAGAGGAGGAGTCCTGGACTCCTCTCAAAATCCCAAATACCTGTGTTGGAGCAGAGGTGTGCTTGGGCCACACAGCAGGTAGAGGCAGCCCTGTGAGCCAGGCAGAGGTCACCCCCAAGGTCCCATCTGTCCCCCGGCACTGCCAGTGGGATCCCTATCGCACGCTAATATTGGATTATGATCGCGAGCCTCCACAATGTCACACTGATAACAACAAGGTTTTTCCCCAGTACGAGCCTGTTTCATTTTGACACGTAGGTATGTCAAGTGAAGGGAATATTTTCCCTTCTGCATCAGACTCCAACTTCACTGAGGTCAGTCACAGGAGCGTGTGTGCAAATGTCAAGGCTGGCAAGGATTGCGGGTGAGGGTAGAGGGCATTTGTGAGGCTGTGGGGAAGGGAAGGTGGTCCTCAGTGTGAGTCAGATAGTGGTGAAGGCAAGGCTGGTATTGAGACCTGCCTGGCTCTGTATTTCAGAAGTTACTGCGAGGGCAGCTAAAGCCCAAAGAGTTCCCAGCTTTCCTAGCTTTAGCTACGCAACGCTCCTGGACCAGTCTGGAAGAACAACCTCCCTCTACATTCTTAGGTTCTTCTGACATGACGAAGAGTTTGACATTAGAGGATGTCATGTCTCCATTTACTGTGTCCATCAGTGGCCAACGTGAAGAGTTCCAAAGGCAGAACTGAACCAAGAGGTCATGGTGAAAGCAGTTCGCTTAGTTGGATGGATGAGAAGGCTCTGCCACAATTCTGTACAAGAGCTTCCATCAGAAATTGATGTTGTCTGACCAGAAGTATCCTAGGGACTGGGACTCTGCTTCCACTTGAATGTTACCTGTGTGCATCCAAATCAAGTCTCCTCTGAGGAAGGAGAAAAGTGGCAGTCAACTGAAGGAGAAAACACAGTGATAAGAAAAAAGCAGCTTTGTGTTGGGACCTCTGCTATCCAGAGCTGGTTCCCATGCAAACATTATAATTACCTTCTTGCTTCCTCTGAGCCCAAGGGTACCTGGGGGAGAACACAGTGAAGACAGTGGGATCCTGAGGAAGTGCAGCAGCATCCCTTGGGCTCTAATTCATGCACTGAAATGCACAAATGCAATCACAACTTGTTTTTCAGCAGGAAATGACCAAGCAACACCTTTCCAAGCCTCCGCAAGATCTATGTATATATGTATGTGTGTGTATGTATACACACATACATATATATGGTATATGTATATCCAAGTCAAGTCAG
Organism: Tympanuchus pallidicinctus; assembly: GCF_026119805.1. Classification (NCBI taxonomy): domain Eukaryota; kingdom Metazoa; phylum Chordata; class Aves; order Galliformes; family Phasianidae; genus Tympanuchus; species Tympanuchus pallidicinctus. Next base: position 5,907,281 of record NW_026294722.1, read on the forward strand.
TACTGCCCACTGAAATGTCAGTGGACGATAGTAACTAAAAATAGGCAAAACCAGGAATTTGTCTGTAATATTTTTAAAATGGGAGGATGGCAAAGCTATATATGTAATCTCAGAATCTGTAAGGGTTGGGGGGAAAAAAAATGGGCCTAGTTTTTTTCAATGAGGAGAAGAAAGCGCTGTCACTTAGCAATGTATGGGCTTGATGCAGGCATCGTTCCAGTGCCCTCCTAGGGTGCTGCATGTTCTGGGGCCACTGTGTAATAGGAGCAAATGCTGTATTATAATGGCACTGACTGCAAGTGGGGATTTTAGACCTTCTCCAGTTTGTTGTTTCACTTAGAAGTGGATGGTGTGGAGGATAAAGCTGTGATCAGCGTCACATAGGAAATATCTCGGGCACCAGCTGCTGCTTGGCTTTCTGGTTCACGGCATCACGCAAGTCCTGCCTTTGCCTTCAGCCCTCCAGTTTATGCCTGGCTGGTCTGGAAGCCTCTCCTCAGGCTGCTCCTTAGAGGGCGAAGGAGACTTGAGGCTGCTGCTCCCTCTGCTGACTCTGCCGTGAGTGCTGTGCGCCCGGCAGGACGAGGGCAGCGGCCCCGGTACCGACGCTGCTGCTTCGGTCGGCGCTCCGAAGGGTGGTTTGCATTACAGCAGCAGGGAGATAAAAAGCAAATAGGAGGTTGAGCGTTTCTTCTTTCTTTATGCGTTTCTGTGACAAAGCATGATTTTTATCCAATAATGTAATAATTTTTAAAAAAACTCAGTGAGGATCCATTCTTGCACCAATGCAAACTTTGCCTTTGAATTTAACAGGAACATGCTGCAATCTGCAACTAGAGCCCTTTGCTTTTTCTCCTGTAGATCTCCTTAATCCTTTAGCAACTATGTGCGTTTTCCAAAGAGGTTTTCTATATATCCCAGGGGAACAAAATCACAATGGGAAAGAAGTTCTCCTTATAAACTGTGACCGACTGCAGTCTCCCTCCAGCCCTGCTGGTAACGCCCTGTGGATATTTGCTTCTCAGAGATTAGAGGAACAAAGCGAGAAGAGAGCAGCGTTCCATTATGGTAGAGTATATAATATTGTGATTATTAATCATACCCCTCCAAATAATTAATCATTTTTGGTGTGTTATTTGAAGACAAACAGGGCCTTTAGTTCATTATCGCTTATACATACATAGAACTGGAGTCACATCGGTGCTGTCAGACGTGGTTAATCCCTGCCTGGGTTTTGTACATGTCTGGGTATCTGAATCATGTACATGGCAAATGATCTACTAATATGTTTGCTCCACCAGTTTGTTCATATAGAGCCAAATATATGAAAGCATTCAAGCTCCGGAAAGGGCAGATATGGTCCTAATGGAGTTGACAAAGGCATCTAATGTTAAGGTTGTGGAAAAAAAAGGGCTTGCTGATGAAATTCTGCTTTATTATTTGACATGGAGGGACACGGTTAGTGGGTGTGGTGGGGGTGGGTCGGTGATTGGGTTTGGTGATCTTAGTGGTCTTTTCCAGACTTAATGATTCCATGATTTACATTTTATACTGCTTGATGATTTGAACTGGAAGGCTTGAAAGGCAATCAGGAAAACTTTGAGCTCTATAAAAATAGATTCTGGAGGTAGAAACATTAATTTAAACTAAAGCAGAAGGAAGGAATGATGGCTGAGGTTCAGTGTCTCGTGGTAGCCAAGAATGGGAGGCAGGTGATGAGCTGCAGCTCAGCTGGTTCACAGATCACAGCAGCCACTTGGCTGCCCAGGTACCATCTCATGTTGTCATCCTGCCTGTGTGCCCCACCAGCACAGCTGTCCTCATTCTTCCTCCCAGCACAGCGCTTTGTCAGGCTGAAAACTTGGGCCATGAATTTTAAGACATCCTTACAAGAACAGAGTCTGTTTTCAGGCTCAGCACTTGGAAGACTTTGCGTGAAGACCGTAACATTTTGATTACAAGTGATATAAAATGCCGTTTGCTTTATTTCCTAATTAATGACAGTACATAAGGCAACAGTAAACTCAATTGCTTCCAACAGCTTTTTATATTCACTCGGAGGCATTTTCAAAAATATGACTCGTGTACCCAGCAAAATCTTTCCTTGACCAGATGTAGAAGGAAAGCACTTTTATTGACTCCATGATAATATCGCTAAAGAGGAAACAAGCTATAAAAATAAAAATTAAAAAAAAAAAAAGACATAATTTGAGAGTTGCTGAAAGATAGAGAAACAAATACAGGAGAGATAAGAAGGCTTTTTACTGATAGTGTGTCCTGTGTAAATAATGCAGACACTGAAAAAGTCCCTTTGCAACGAGACTCATTAGAAACACGTACGCTGGCCCTGAGCAATTACTTTGATTGTTCCCCAGCTGCTTCTCACAACAAATGTCCGCAGACCCACCAAGGTTGCAACCATATTGCTGGCTGCGTGTCCTTGCAGATATATGGCCATACTGAAACCAGATAAGTGCAAGTTTGTTGCTTTACAGGCCAGTTTCGGGAGGAGTGCTAGCCTGGGGCAGTAGGTTAAACAAGCACCTACAAACAGGTAGAAAATGAAGCATCCACTTCCATTGGGAATGAGTATGACCCAAGTGTATGCTGACACGCAATTGCTGAGCATGTAGATGTCATCTTGGATTTGAGTTGGTGAAGTGTGGGCGCTCTTGAATTGTAATGAAATCTTGTAGGCCGTGCCTTTCTGGCCTTCAAAGCCCTTCACTAAGAAGCTATAATTAGAAAACAAAACCACATTGGAAGAAACGAACATGGGAAGTTGCAGCCTTTGGCACCATGATAGAAGTATAATGACGGTAAGCTAAAAGCCAATCGGAGCAAAAAATACATATGCTGAGGACATAATTGACTTTGTATTTGTAATGTGAAAGTAAAGAGGTGAGTAAATGATACCAGGCAAGCAGAAAGACTAAAGCTAACTTAAAGTGATAAAATTTCATGGTAGCATGGAGAAAGATGAGCAGTGGGAGTTAAGATGTAACAAGGCAGTCAAAAACATCTGTATGTAAATGCTTCTGAGTTACAGAAACGCTCCTTTCCTTTCTCCTGGTATCTCAAAATTCCTTTATTCTCTACACGTTTTCCAGAGAGGTTGGGCAGAGTCACCCAAAGCCCTCCTCTGGAGAAGCAGAGCAGTTGTTGCTTCTGCGGACAACATGGTGACTATACTGCTGTGGAAATTAAAAGAGAGACACCTTTGGAAAGGCTGGAAAAAAGGATTCCCAGATAAGGCATAAAAAAACATCTTGAGAAAATGAAAGGGAAAGCAAAGAGGCTGCTAACATTTTCTCAAATCCCCTTTCTTTGCAACAACATAATCCTCACAAATGAATCAGAGCATGTATTTGCTCAAAAGAGTTAATCTTTATTAACAGCCCCAGAATGCCCTTCAGCTCATGTACAACCTGGTTCAAAGGTTTTCAAGAAAAACAACATACCATAAACCAAAGGGCAGCACTAATTGGAAGCAATGTAATGTCTTTGAAAACAGTAATAGCCTCCTGTGGGTTAATAAGCGGAAATTAAATTTCGTGTATGTTAGCATAACCCATCACAAAGTACCAGGTGAAGCAAGGGGCACAGGCAGTAAGGATGGGGTTTGGAGTGCACACAGTCACTATCTTAGAGTAACCCCCGTTCCTTGGACTAAGTTGGGATTTCCAAAGGATTTGTCTTCAGCCTGGTTGAAGGAAATATTTTGCACAACGTGGCCCCCATTTCTGCTTTGGTGGTGAGATGAGAGTGGAAAATCTTTGAAGAGGAAGAACGTGAATTTTTTAGCCCTTAAAAGCAATCTTGGTGTCACTCTACCTTTGTCCTGCCACGTGGAACCCAAGCAGTGGTGCAGCATTGCTGTGACTTTGACTTGCACCTGCAGTTTGATGTTGTCTAGCTCTAGTGCTCAGAGCTCAGTGGTGACCTTCAGGGCTTGCCTTCTGTGCTGGGTATACAAGTGAAGGACTAGTCCCACAAATGGGTAGTTTCAATGTTAAAATGTCATGAAATAGAGTACATAGAAATGCATGCTGGGAATGAGTTGGCTAATGATGGCATTGCCTGAAATGGCGACGGCTAATATTTGGACTGCAGGGTGTGTTGTCTCTTATAAGGAAATGGCTTAATCTTGGAAAGGAGGCAGAAATACAAGGTCAGATCCTCACTCCTCTGCCCTCATTTCCTCTTCTGGCTGTGCTGGCTGCTCAGAATCTGCTGAGGAATCAAGAATTGAGCGTCTTTGAGGCTGGTGTCTGAGATGTCTCCCAGTGGGAAATGTTACAGTGCAAACCCAACCCAGGGCACTGACAGCTGTCAGGACTGTGGGCAGGGATGCTGGAAAACCTCTCGTCAGTGATGTCTTGCGGGTAGCATGGTTTCTCTGCCCAATGTAAAGGTCAGTCAAACTCACCACAGGTGATTACAGTGTTTGGTTGGAAGTACGACTACTCACCGTCTGCATGACTGGGAGTTTGGTTTTGAATATGTGGCCTCAGATATTTATTGTGTCTTCAGTAGCACTCCCTGTACCTGGAGGTTCCTTCGTAATAAGGCAGAGAAACATGCTGTTATTTGCCTTATTTCCAGCTGTTGGTGATTAAGACAAAGGATGAGAAAACCTGAAAGCCCACATATGCTTGGGCAAGAGAAAAGCACCTCATGCACAGCATGGGTTGTGGAAGGATGGAGATGGCCCTGGAGGAGGAATGACTCTTTGTGGCCACAAACCATGAGAAAGCCCTTCCCCAGCTCTCCTCACAGCAAGCTGCTGGTTCTCGGGTTCTATTTTATTTCTGCCTGTCCCTGTGTTTGTGAGACTTCTTGTCTGTAGGCCTCTCCCCCCATGAAACCATCAATCACCAGTGCTGACAGAGGTTCCTGCTGCCCGAAGCGGCCAGGAAGACTTGTTGGAGCCAGAACCCCAGGGGTCAAGTCCAGGTTGTCGTGTCTGAGTGAGGGCTGCTCAGGATATGCGTGGCCTAACGTCGTGTTTGGAAGGCAGCAAAGGACCGAGAGGGAGGAGGAGGAAGGATAGGATGTAATCTTTCATCCTGCAAGTGAGCTTTCAGAATGGGAATATTTCTTTTTGCCTAGGTTTTGAAACAAATGCTGCTGGGGGTATGGCTCCAGGCAGCTGGAGGAAGGGAGTCCCTAGCCCAGGAAAAATGTAGTCACCAACTCTCCCCTGAGAATCTGCTCAATATGCTGGCTATGGGAGAAATGCCAGGGACATCACCCTGAACTCAATGGTGCTTCTCACATGGAAGAAGAAACAGAAGATCTAAAGGCCCTGTGACTACTAGGGTCAGTGGTGGCCGTATGCATGGCCAAACGGTGCAGGCTGAAAGCCCTCCTTCCTGTGCCAATCCTGCCCACTAAATGTCATGTCTGCCCAAGGAAGCTGGTTATGTGCACTGGGAGCATTGCTTCAGCGCTGAGCCCCCAGCACACAGCTGTTCTCATGAGGCTACCCATGAAGAGTTGATCTCAGTGATCCATGTAGGTCATTTCCAGCTCAGGATATTCTATGATTCCATCCAGCAGGGACAGCAATGTTCCACAGCCCACTTCAGAACTCCTGCTTTATATCAAACCCCATAAAGTGATCTTGTTCACTGAACGCAGCAAGACAGCGGTCCCGTGGCTGGGCGCCCACTGAGCATCCCTCAGCTAGGTGCTGAGATGCCATCCAGAGCAGTGATGAGTGAAGTTCTAGTCACACCCCATCAGAAGGATGCTCTGCCCCAGCCACACATGGATCTCACCCAGCAGCCATGGCAGAGCCCGAGCCAACTCTCAAAGAGCAGTGAGCACTCGGTCACACTTGCATTGTTTCAACACATTTACATAATTAGTTTATCAAGAAATGTGTTTGGCCTCGTCTGATACTCAGGAAATGCTGTCTGTCATTTGCAGGCATCCTGCGGGGCCCCGGGGAGCTGACAGACCCTGGCTCCTTCCTATCTCTCTTTAACTCCATTTGCTGGGACCATTTCCCATTATTTTCTTTCCATGTAGCACTCCCTCTCCATTTTGGGATTAAAGTAATAGATAACAATATTATGCCTAAAAGAAGGCTGTGACGGGTAGGGGAACAACATGAGTAAGGTCTGGGAAGAGCATCTGGAAAAATGTTAAATGAATAAAAGTGCAGGAACTTGAAATGTTTTTACACCCTTCCAGCCAGATTCTCTGCAGATTGGATCCACTTCATAGAAGTGCCGATAAATGAAAAATTACTAATTATGAATAAAACATTCCTGCCACCAGAAGTTTCTGTTTGCTGGAAAAGTTCCTCTCTAACAAAGCGAGTTTGAATGAGGATGGGCCTGTTCCCACATCTCTGATGAGGACAGACTGCTTACAGGGGTCAGGGTTCAAGTCAGGCAGCCTGGGGCTCAGCTCCCTTCATGCCTAGGGCTCAAAGAGCTGGGGGCAGCCCTGTAATGCTCACACAACAGCCAGCTCACTGCCTGGCATTGCTGCCATGAGAGCAACGGCCTCTCCTGGGCAAGGCTAGGGTGGGGCATAGGGTGACTTCCACCCCAGATCTCAACTAGGTGGGCTTGTTGCAGATTTGCTTATTTTGAAATTGAAAGATTTAAGATGGAGCTTAATTCCTGCGAGTAGCAGAAATATGTAGCATTATGACATTTTTGCTCTCATTAGTCACCCACCTTTCAGTAAAAATAGCTGAACTGGGAAAAAACTCCATTCTGTTTAATGCCTGGATTAGTAACACAGGAGACTTTGATTTCAGAGTCCTGTCAACCATTCCATAATCAATAATGTTTCAATCTCCCTACAGGCTGCAGAACCAAGGCAAGGCAGGAGAGAGCTCTGCACAAACATATATCTTCAGCACACCTCCTCCAGAACTCCTCTGAGTACTTCTCGTGATCCCGAATGAGTTTTCCTATCTACTACTGCACTACTGTTTGGAGCTCAGGTGTGTGGCTGAATCACTTCAGCTGAACAGCAGCGAATATTTGGGTGTGCTGTCAGCCCAACACCAGTGCTCAGTGTCTGATTTCTGTGAAAGCAGTGCAAAACATCTAAGTGAGTAGAAACGTTTAAGAGAGTATATGTGATCTATTAGAGCCTGCAGCAAAGGGGGTAAAGCTGAGTTCAAGTAGGTCTGACTGGTGATTTAGGATCACAGAATCTTTGGAGTTGGAAGGGACCATTAAAGGCCATCTGTTCCAACTCCCCTACAATGAACAGGGACATCTACAGCTCAGTCAGTGTGCTCAGAGCACCATCTAGCCTCAATGATGTTGAAGGATGTCACCGAAGGATGTTGCCATCATCATACATCTGCCCATCAGGAGTGGGCTGAAGTAAAATACATGTTCCGAAATGTTCTTATAAAATCTTGGTTATACTGATGGAAAGACAGTGTAGGAACTTGTGTGCCATGACAGCTCTGCCTTCAGTATGTTGAACACCCATGCTCATCAGGAACACGTCATTTTGCTACCCTACTTCCATCGGTGATGTAGAACGGTGGCCTTTCCCCTCTGACCTCAACCAGCCACAGCACTCTGAGGCTCATCCAGCTGGAAAGCGCTGTCTTTCCCTCTGCTGAAGATTGATATCATTCCATTCTTCCCTGCTGGGACTAGGGCTCCCGTTATCACGGGGGAGGTAACGTGGGATGGGGCGAGGGCAGGCAGTGCTGAGTGAGCTTTGCCAGGTATCCCACTGGCTCTGCCAAAGTGCTCAGGGCTTTCCTCCAAATACTTCCACCACAGGAGAAATGTGTCTTCTGCTGCCAAGGGTCTGGGAATGCCACTTAACTTGGAGAAAGCATGCACTGCAGCATGACAGCCACTTCACCAGTCAGTACGGGAACGCTTTGTGAAAGCAAAACAGTATGTGCTCCATGCCAGAACTGTCCTCACTAGCAATGGAACACATCAGATGTCTGGTGGGTCCAGGGAGCCTTTCTCAGTAAGAACACGAGGAAATGGGAGCCATGAGTTACACTGTAGAGTCTTCTACAGTTTAAGGCATGTTGGCTAAATATAGGTCACATTCCTGTAGCTCTTCTTACGATAAATGCTGTACAAGCTATATCCAAATCTACTTTCTTTCTTCATAAAGAGCTCCTCCTAGATCCAAAGATATCTGACCCACTCACATCCTGGATCTTTTTGTTTGTCTTTCAGCAAATGAATAAAGATGGGTGTCTTTTTTTCCCTCAGATGTCACTTAAAATGACACCATTTTTTTGACCTAGTATCATAGAATCATCGAATCATCGAATGGCCTGGGTTAAAAAGGACCTCAAAGATCATCCGGTTTCAACCCCCCTGCTGTGTGCAGGGTCTCCAAGCACTAGACCAGGCTGCCCAGGGCCACATCCAGCCTGGACTCTTCAGTCCTGAAGATCTCCATGGTGTGCATGTGTTGGTGATTTACTGGGTGCTCTTGGACCCCTGTCCTACAGCAATGGCTGCTGAGGTCTGAGGTGGTTGGTAACATCTCTTGTACCTTTTGCATTACCATGCACTGGGACAATACAGATGTACAGCCACATCTTGAGCTGTGTTTGAAGGAGTGCCTTCTCTTACTGAGGTCCGTGCCTGTGTGTGTGGTGTCCTCAAGGATCCCTGCTGGCCAAACATCACACAAATGGGGCGTGAGTCACTTGCCAGCAGTAGCTCTTCATATTGTGCAATACTGGGTGCTGAATGAATGAATGAATAAATGAATGAATGCTGAATGAATAATCCTTCCCCTCAGAAAGGGTTCTAAGCTTTGTTAGGTGGCACAGGAGTTAAGAACAGAGGAACCTTGTCCTCAAGCTGACCCCAAGGCTGTGAGTAAGTGCTTAATTAAGTATGTAGCTAAGTGAAAGAAGTGGCAGCATGGATGTGACACATATATGACTCAGAAATGCAAAGTTCTCACTTATCCCTTCCTATACTCTCTCCAAATGGCTTAGGGAGAGCATCTGGGTAGCAGTACTTGCTAGAGTACTCAGAAACACAGAAAGATATATAAAGCTCATTGCCAGGGACAATGAAGGACAGTTAATTAAAACTCTTTGGAGAACCTCATAATCCATTCTGAGATAAAGCCCCTCTCTGCTACCACTGCTGTGACAGAGGAGCTGTTGTTGCTAACTGTATTCCAACTTTCCTGAGGCTGTCATACTGCCAAACGCTGCCATGATCTGAGTCTTTGTTCATAGATAAAGATGTGAACTCCCAGCTCTTGTCATAGATAACAGCACAAAGCATTGCAATGACAAAGCAAAGACGTAAAGCTCAGCTTCAAACACGCAGCCATTTATTATTGTCCTCAGTGCAGCTGCTGAGCAGCATTGAGGGTTGTTTCTAAGTGGGAAAGCTGAGCTGTGAGGATTTGTCCAAATGTTCCCTGGTTTCTGATGGCATTTTGCCCCTCTGCATTGCTGGATATTGCCTCTGTATCTGCCATCACCCACAGTGGGGCTCCTGAGGGTTGGGCTTTGGTTAACAGGAATATCATGCTCCAAAGCCTGATGGAATTGGTGGGAAGGTCATACTGCTTTTTTCACTTGGGTTTTTGTTAGGAAATGAGCGCTGGAGTTCTTTGTGCACTTCAAAAACACAGCAGTTCTCTGCCACAACCCCATGGGATCCTTATGGTCACAGGTAACTGTGAGCAGTGCATATATGTCACCAGCTGACAAAGCCAGCCTCCAAGCTGCTCCCCTGAAAGTCACGAGTTGAGACCTTATTTTCTTGTCAGAGAGGTCTGACCCATCTCTCAGTGGAAACCTGTAATGCTGGCTCACTTACTTCACCAAAGCAAAATTCTCCAAAACCTATTACCTGCTTTTACAAAAACAAACAGCTTGCTCTGAAATAAGTTCTTCAGTGAAGACACATCCAGCCTTCCATTTACAATGGCAATGAGGATAATAGTAAATTTTCTTCAGACCTCTGCACAGTGTTAGCTACCACCTCTGAAGGTGGTATCATGTCCTTAAGTGAAGCTGTACCAATTCTGTCAGGTTTGGTACAAGGAACAATTTCTTCTTAGAAAGAGCAGTGATGCAGTGCACAGCTGCCCAGGGAGGTGGTGGGGTCACCATTCCTGCAGGTGTTCAGGAATCATGGAGACGTAGCATTGAGGGATGTGGTCAGAGGACACAGTGGGGTGGGCTGGGGTTGAGCTTGGAGATCTCAAAGTTCTTCTCCAGCCTTGAGGACTCTGCAATCGTACGTTCTGATGTGGGAGACCTTTGGAGCTACGGATGGTGGGTCCTTATTGCTAGAAAAGTTCTTTGTACCTGCGTGCCTACTAGGAAGCACCCACCAACAGCTTCTCCTCCTGCCACACTGTGAGCGACCTTCCTGCTGGCATGGAGGTTGGCACACCGCGCTCTGCAGCAGCCTCGGTGCGGGAGGTTGGTGGGGCCGCACCGGACTCCCATTGTTCCCCGCCCGTGAGACAAAGGGTTAAGTAAATGTTTGGAGAAGATAAGGTGCCCTGTTGACAAGCAGCAGGCTCCAGCGGTCTCGGCAGGATCTCTCGCGGCGGTGATAAATGGGGAAGTTTTCAAAGTGGAATCAGCAGACGCCACGGAGAGGGCGGTTTCTGATGCCGTGATTGGCAGCGAGGAAGGAATCTGAAGGTGTTTAATGATCCCACACTCTGCTACAGTTTTTTTAAAGGCTCTGTGTCTAGCCAGGGGAAAATCCTCTATCAGTCACAGCGGCTTGCACGCCTGGGTCTTTTTTGTTGTTGCTGGGCTTTTTTTTCCACTAAAACATGGGAAACACTGAATGGGATCCTGATAAAGCTCCTCTGGGATTCTTCATCCTCTCACATTGGCTTTGTCCCTTTTAATTTTCTCTTTGAAGTGTCTTGCATATGTTAGGTGAACTGTTTTCTTTGGATAGCTTTAGGCAGGAGCTGCGTTTGTGGGGAAATAGCATGCTAAACAAACAAGGTTTTTCCCTACGTAGCTGTATTATTCCAATTACTACCATCTCCCTGCTATAGCAAATACACAACCAAATGACATGAAAGGGTAAAGCCCTTGGAAGGAGTTGAACCCCTGTGATGACATTATTGTGCATGCAGGAGGCTAGAAAAGAGTTTTCTCCTCCTTTAAATAGACCCCATAAGCTGTTCATTGAGCCAAACTCCAGTGACTTCTTTTTCCCAGAACTCTGCCATATTTTCTCTCCTAATCTCTGGCCAAAAGCTGTCCCGGGTATGAGGAAGAGCTGCAGTGGGAAATAGGCAACAGTAGTTGGGTCAAGAAAGGAGCTTTGCTGTGTGTTGTATCCCCTTGCTCTCTGCAGAGTGAGGACCAGGTACTGGATGATACCTGGTCTGATTCACACCAGAAGGAGAGGGCAGGGTGGGCAGGTTGCTGGATAAGGGGCATTCAGGCACAAGGCATGGGCCAGTTCTTGGTGCCACACTCATCCTGGAAGGTCTTGGATGAATGAATGGATGCATGGGAACAAGTCCAGTTTGGAAAGAAACCTGTCCAGTGGTGCTGCTGTCAAGCTGGAGGAAGCGGCTCTGATGAGCAAAGATGAAAGGGGCAGGGTATAGCCCAGACAAGGGACAAATGAGTTGGGACATGAAAAGCAGTGAAAATATCTGAAGAATGTAAACACCAAGGTGGAAGAGGAATTATTTAGCAGGTTATGAGCTCAACACTGGGTGCGAGGTGATGAGACAACAGGAAAACTTGCACTTGCTAACAGGAAAGCCATGCTGACTGCTAGGGATGAAACTCAAAAGGAAATAAATGGTTTTTAGAGGAGCAGTTCTAGAAAGAGGCTTGTGGGCAACCAGCCCTCATTGCAGAAAGTTGCAAAACTGTCCCTGTGATACTGGGCACATTTGGGTGTTATGCCTCCAACCACGAGCCGAGTTGGTCACGACAAGAACAAACAGCATTTAGTGGTTGTAAGAAGGAATGTGCAATGCCCAAAGGAATTTTGATTGAGATTTTATAACTTCAAGAAATCTTTTGCAGATAAATCAGGAGGGGCTTTAATAAACAGTTTGAGAGATTAGTACAGAAACAAATCCCAGTTAAGTCTCAGCGGAGATGCTGGTAATGGAAGCCCACTGCAGCAAAAGGACGTCAGGGGTATTACAGGCACTAAACAGAAGGCTTTCCAAAAATATAAACAATCTGGGGAGGGGGCAGATTGGGAAACCTGTAAAAATAAGCAGAACCACATTAAAAGGCCAAACAGAGGAGCAAAATCAAATATTGAAATATTGAGGGAGCTTCCAGCCATGGTATTGGCCAGCTCTGTTCTGAGGTTACCCCCAGGGGTGTGCATGGATGTGGGGACATGGGGACATTGCTCATGCCACCACAGGATCCCAGCAAGGAGTGACAGCGTGCAGCCAAAGCAATCAGCATCCTCCTCCAGAGATTAGGCATGAGATAAGGGGGAAAATATCCCTTTAATGAGTATCCTAAATGCATCAGACACTAAGCAGATGCCTTCCACCAAAGAAGACATCTTCCTAATTTCTGAAGTAATAAAAGAAAAACTGCAGATTGAAGACTAAAGCCCTCAAGATCTGCAGAGGAGGGATCCAAGAATAGCCAGAGGATCTGGCAGAGAGGATGTGCAGGTAATTTACATGGGACAAAACCTGGACCAGCAACAACTCACTGCAAATAAACTACAAAAAGAGGAGAGATCACTGCAGTGATCTCACCCACTGGGACAAAAATCTATCCCATTTCCATTATGGAAATCACACATCAGTCAGTATCATTCTTAAGAACAGAAGAGGATGATGCCGAGATCTTTCATTTGCAAAACGATGTATCCAAAATGAGCATGTCTCCAGCTCCAGGTCACATCTTCTTTGGGGCATCTTTGGATGAGCTGGAGAACCCAGCCAGGGTGGTGTAAGGAGTCAGGTACTGATACTGATGGCACAAAGAGTTGCCATGGATGATGCTGACGGGTTGATGGTTGGACAAAATGATCTTAGTGGTCGTTTCCAACCTAATATCCGCACTATTCTACATCCATCCAGACAGCAGCCTCAAAAGCAATGAGTGATGTCCTGTCCTTGGGTGGTATGATCCCTGCTGAGGGGAAACTGAGGCACAGCAGAAGATTACTGCAGAGCTGAAACCTTGAGGAGGTTGTGCCTCTGCCCTGCTTTCCTCCTGCTCTCCACCAATGGCACAGTGACAGCCCCCATAGGTGCTCATCAGGGGACTATTTTTAATCACCTATCCACCAGCTTTTGCAGTGTCCCATTCACACTTGCTCTGTGGAAAAGGATGTTAGAGCAGATTAACAGCTGGTTCCTGCCTGCTCCGACAGCTCTGACAATGCGTCCCTCCTTCTCAAGGTGACAGGAACATGCAGCTGCCTAATGGGTACAGAAGTGTCTATTCTTTCCCAGTGACATTTATTGTGAAATATCTGAGTGGGACTGAGAGACATGCAAGGCTTTCCCTCCCTTATCAGGCGACCCTGGTCAGTGTCCTGCTGTCAAGGACTGAAGTAATTTATGTCAGAGCCGCGAGTGTTTACTTATCTGCCCCAGCGCCCGCCTGGGTTCGGAGCAGCCAGACTGGCTCCGTGGGGCTCACCAGCCTCTTCCTGCCACTGGGAAAATCCCGGTGGGAGCAGCAGCAGAAAATGCTCCTGCGGCACAGAGGGGAAAGATGTGATGCTGGCACAAGGGGTAGAGCTGGAATCCTGCAGCACAAGGGACACAACCCAGCCCCAGCAGCAGCACATGGCATCTGCACAGATGGCACTGGGAAAAGTGTGAATTTAGAGAGGGGTTTGCAAAGCAAAGTAAAGCAGTGCCTTCTCTATACGTTTTCCCTGGATATCACAGCTGACAGCCTGCAGAAAGCATGAATTCCAAAACCTTCCAGTTCTACCAAGCATCACTGTGATCCCAGCCATCCTCCCTGCACAGCCATCACTCCCCATCCCAACCATGGAGACTACTCTCAACCCATTGGGCATCACAGCCTTCAGGCAGGGCAGAGAGGAGCCAGAACCTGATTGCTCTGCTCCCGGGGGTTCTTTCTTGTCCTCCCAACACACAGAGGGATTTTGGATCACCACAGCTTCCTTGCCAATGCTCACCAGCTCTTGCTATTGGGAAACCTTTAGCTGGTTGGGACATCATCAACAATAGATTAAAGGAGACAGACCATCTCTTGTTAAATGAGCTGTTATTCTTAAGTTTGCTCCTTCATATCTTTTTTTCCAATCCAGGGCACTCATCAGAAAAAAAGAAAAAAAAAGTGTTCCAGTGATGTTTATTGCTGCTGACTTATGTTGTGTGCTGGCCATTGCCCCCAGGCATGATGCTGGATGATGCTAGGTGGATGGAAGAGCCTGGGAGGCAGCAAACAGCTTCACAAAGCACTTTTGCATTTGCAAAATCTGTGTCTAGTGGAGAGGGAGCCTGATGGCTGCTCATCTGTTTTTTTCCCAAATGCTGGGAGATTTCTGAAGTGCAGGCTGATCAACCAATGTGTGACGCCTCATATTTCTCCATCACAGCCCCAAGCACGGCAGACAGCAACACACAGCCCCAATGCTCAGCCCTCTGCTCTCTGACAGAGGTTCCTATGCAAAAGTACAAAAGCGTTGCTTGAAAAAATAAGATATTTATTATGCCTTTGATGTTCCATAAGAACGGTTGTGGCTTCTGCTTAGTCTCCAACATCCGATTGACAATTGTTTATTAGTTTTAAAATAGCTGAAATTCATGTCAAACATTCCGCATGTTAGAAAAATGTTTATGAAGTGTTATCATCGTTTATTTAACTGCGAATGTTTAGGAAACCAGCATAAAATATAATGGACCACACAGGGCTCCAAGCAGTCTGACGGTGGCAGCCTTGTTTCAAGAGCACCACCATCCCCAGCATCATGCAGGGTTCGGTTCGTACAGTGCTCTCCAGGTACTGACAGGAGTTTGTGAGATAAGGGAGCAGGATTTGGGATTGTTTCCTTTTGTTTCAAGGATGTTCCTTCTAAAAAGTTCACCAGAGCAGCGCTCACCATTGCTGCTTGTGGACAATTAGGACCAAGGAGGGAAGGATGGCTCCTTGGCTGATGCGCAACCTGAGTGCCCTGAAGGATCATTCAGATGTGAGGCATTAATATTCATTCATCATGAATATTTACCCTACACACGCATAACGTACTCTGCATTAATATTTATAGTGTCCAAGACACTGTGTATTTGTCCTAAAATTTTGGAGGGAAAAAAAATATCTTTGTGATGGCAACAGGTTTGGATGAAGTTTCAATCCTTGTTTCTCCAGAGCTATAATGTCAAGTCTAAGGGCACGCTGGCAGCCAGCTGTTTGGTGAAACTCCTTGCGTGATCCTTTGCACTCAGCTGGAGCTGGAGGAGAGCAATCTATCTGCAAGGGCGAGGTGCACACCTTGACCCATCAAGCAGCTCCCGTCCTTTTAGGATCATAGAATATCGTGTGTTGGATGGGATCCGTTAGGGCCATTGAGTCCATCTCCTTCAGATCACACCACTCTGCACAGATTACTGCAAGCAGAAGAAGCAGTGCTTTGTCTCAACTGAAGACAAATATATGGTGGAACAGTCTCGATGGGTGATCAGCACCAGCAGCTTCTTGAGATCTATGGATGCACGTGGAAGAATAGATTTTGGGATTCAGCACCAACAGCTCCTGTTTTGGGGAGTTTTCCCTTAATACCTGCAGTGTTAGCAGCAGGACAAGGGAAGGAAATACCTGGTTATCCTTCCCAGCAAATGAGAGAAGTGGAACAGTAGGAAAGAATGTTTTAGTCATTGAGTTAAAACGCTTTTTTCCACTCATTACTAGAAATGATCTCATCTGTTTCATTACTATTCTTGTGCCCAGGTCTTTATTCTGTGCCTGGAAGCCACCAGCTCTGCAGAGATGCACTGACATTTTGAGCTCTTCCTGGGACATTCCTCGGGAGTTTCCCTCCAGACACAAGCCATAGGCTTACCCAACAGAGGTAATATGAGGCAATCCATAGAAGCAAAGCTGCAGTGAGCTAGAGTGATCCTAGAGAGGATCCCACCAAGTGCGGTTTTGCTGGAGACAGCCTCCTGCTGGATGTGATTCCGTGCAGGATGTTGCAATAGTCGCTCCTAGCCTGGAACCAGAGAGGACCAACCCACACTCCAACTCAACCCCCAGATTAATTGCCTTTTTCTCTAACCCATGGCTGACAGCAAAGCATTGCTTCATTGATTTTATTTTTGTCTGTTGGCACACACGTGGGTTTGTTTTCAGCAGCTTTGCTTTCCTGTTGTTTTACAAGGAGACATTGGGTCGTGTCCGTAGCTCTGACCTCTGGGGCCTGACTCAGTTCCCACTAAAACAAGTCTCCCACTGATGTCCGTGGGGGCACTGCATGGTGCAAGGGTCCTCACGGGGCAGAGCCACAGCTGGCTGCACCAATGTGCCCAGCACTGCACTTCTGTGCTCCTTCTGTTCCCATCACCTTCAGCTGAATGCTTTTCCCCCTCCAATCATAAAATTTCCTCTTAATATTTTAAACTTATTTCTCATAAAACCCCCTACTACGAAAATTTCTTTTAAAGAAATACACCATTAATGTATCTTTATGACGTGCAGCTGATGCTCACAGCATGGGCTATGACTTTTTTATGTTCCTTACTTGCTCTTGAGACATTTTATTTTGACATCATATCCTTATATGCTAAATTAAAACAAATTTTTATTATCTACTATATGCCAGCAGACAATGGTCTTAAGCTGTTGTACAGCTCCATGTCCATCCTGGGGCACCTTCCCGTCTTCCTGCCCGCTCCCTCCCTCCACCTCTCCAAAAACCCATGGAGCGAGTTATCCCCCCTGACAGCAATTTACAGTCCCCATTAACGGTCATATAAATTCCAGTGGATCAAGGGAGCTTCGAGTCTATGATATTCAGACACAGCTAATAGCTCTGGGATAATTGCCATCTCGTGTTTCTCTGCTCCGAGCCCGACTGTTTATATCTCAAGACAAGCGAGCAGTAAAACAAGTTTCCACGTTCCTCCAGTCACCCAAGGAGCCGCTGGCTCCAATAGCAGGCAGAGGGCTGGAGGTGGCAGTCATTTCCTATAGTTAATGCTCGCTGCTTCTGCTCAGCTCCCCGCTCCCAGAGGGAAGAGGGGTCAGCCCTGAGCCCTTCTGCATGCAGGCGTACGGGGAAAAAGCAGCCAGCTTGGTGTTATCGCTGTTAGAAACGTGACTGTAGAAGGGTGGCACTGGTCTGTTAAATAATGTGTGGTCTGTAATTTTGGAATCAGTCGTTTGGAAGCTTGATTAATAGGGGTATTTGCTAGAAATCCTTGTTGGCTTTGAATGCTTGGTTAATAGGAATATTTACTGTGAAAGCTGTGCTGATAAATAGACATTTAGTTTAATGGTGGAAGGAGCAAATGGCATGCTGTGGGCAACAGGAAGAGCCATCCCCTTCTTGCCCAGGCCCCTGGCAGGGGTTGTTCATTGTCCCACAATGCAGGACTGCAGCCAGCGTCACCCCTGGGGCTGTGCTGGCAGTCCACAGGCAGTCTGGGAGATGCCATGTTTAGGTTCTACAGTGAGGAAACATTCACCAGGTGTGATCTAAATCTCTTCATGAAAACAGTCCAGGTGTAGGGAAGTGCCAGATTGTCACATGCACTTTCTCTTCGAGTGATGCCAACCAAAAATTCTTCAATCGTCGAATCAATAAGGTTGAAAAAGAGCCCTAAGATCATCAAGTCCAATCTCAGCCCACCTCACTGTATCCAGTGACCACGTCCCTTAGTGCCACACCTCCATGGCTGGAACAGCTCCAGGGATGGTGACTCCACCACCTTCCTGGGCAGCTGTGGCACTGCATCCATAACGCCCCATCTGACCCTCCTCTGGTGCAAAATGACACCACCATGTCTCATCCTAACACTGTCACCTGGGAGCAGAGGCCAACCCCCACCTCATTCCAACCTCCTTGCAGGGAGTTGTAGGGAGTGATAATGTCTCCCCTGAGCCTTTATCCTCATTTTCTTTAAGTGCTACAAAACTCAACATCTCTGTGACTTAAAACCTGTATGTTTGTGTTATTTCACTCGGAATTCCAAGGGGAAAGGATCTTACTTTATTGGAAAGTAAGGTGAGGGTGAGGACTCCCCATGTCCTGATTGCCCCATGGTGCTGGGGCAGTCGGGACAGCACTGCTCCTCCTGCTGCATCCCCCCCACTCCTGCTGTGATTCACTGAGCCCTAATGCCTTCACTCACACTCTTGTTTGCTTGCTCACTTGAAAGCCAAGAAAACCTTTCTTTTTTCATAGGAAATTAAGAGTAATCCTCTTCATTATGCACATTTCCAATAAATTACTGGTGAGTTTGCGCCTTTCATGTCAGCAAGGTCTGTCAGAGGTGTTTGCTCGCAATTGATTGACCCCACCCCAACCTGGGGGGATCCGATCACGGCACATTATGCCTGACAGGGTTATCAGATGACCTTCTGAAAAACTGCAAAGGACCTTCCATCTTTTGCAAGACGGGCAGATAAAGACTGGGGAGCTGCTGTGGTGCAAGAGCTGAAAAATGCAGCAGGGATGCGGCTCTGCAGGCAGCCCCAGCTCTTTGCATCACGCTGGCAGCCACTCCCCTATAAATCTGTGGGGTTGGCAGGAGATGCTGGCTCTCTGAAGTGAAATGCCAAGCATCACTCCAGAAGAACTTCATTTGTACAGAGCCCTCTGGAACATGGAGCCAGCCAGCCAGGCGTTCCCTGAGCACCTCACTGTTTTGTTGGAGGGGCAAAGGGCTGTTGGGGGAACCCAATTAAAAACTCCACTGTGTAAATGCCAGGGCAGTACCAATGGGATCCTGACTCTGCAGCCTGCATTTGCACCTTGCTTTTATGGGTCAGAGCGTGTTTCAGTGGGGCATGTGCCAAACCCACTGGTAGTGGGTGGGAGTTCTACCCAACATCCCTGCTGGCCCTGGCTGCCTGCTGATTCACTTGGCAGCTTTCTTCTTCCCAAAATATTTCTTTTGAATCTCTATAAAGGTGACCAAGTGCTCCTTCAATATATGTATTTTTTTGTCTGCTACATATCCAGAAACTGTCATCAAGGCTGAAATTCTCTTTACAAGAACTTTTGATGCTTACTGAGAACTGGGACTCTGGGAGTGGTGTGGCGGACCAGGAAGCATTTACAGCATCTACTCACCATGGCCAAACTCTGCCACTTTCCACCAGCTCTGCAAAAACACACACTGGCATTAACCTTGAAAACTTCAGGAATGAAAACAGAAAGGAAGATATGCAGGATTTGCTGATGGGCTGAGAGAAGCTCAGCCACAGTGAAGTGACATCACTGCTCTTACTTTTCCACTTCTTTTTGTTTTATTTTTTTTTTTTAGCATTCAAATCAGCACTGTGTTGTTGGGAATGTGCAGATGGGCACTTCCCAGCAAGTAATCTGGTTTTACCACAGTGATGTTGGTGAAGATGCAATGCTACCAGCACAGCCGGGAGGAGGTCACCAATGCATCCCCATTGCCAATCCCAATGACATCCCCACCCCCATCCCCATCCCCATCCCCATCCCTATCTCCATCCCCATCCCCATCCCCATCCCCATCCCCATTCCCATCCCCATCCCCATCCCCATCCCTATCCCCATCCCCATCCCCATCCCCATCCCCATCCCCATCCCATCTCCATCCCCATCTCCTTCACTATCTCCATCCCCATAGCCATCACCATACCCATCACCATCGCCATCCCAACCCCTGCCCCCAGCCACCACTGGCACAAAAGGGAGAAGCAGCAAAGCTGTGGATGCAGAATGAATTCAGGTTTTAACTTTTTTGATTTTGCAGTAAACCTAAGTTCAGTAAATTGATTTTTGTAGTAATAAAAGCTGAACACTCATAACCCCCAAGCGATAAACTTTTTACTGCTATTTAGAATTTATATTTTATTTCCAGTCTTTTCCTTGGATGTGCCCTGAGGGGGAGCACTTTATGTGCAGCTCTAGAAATGAACTGAGTGCAAATATTTTTATTTTCCGCTAAGCATCAAAATTTTGATGCATTCTCAAGAGACCAAATGCACTTCTTAAAAGTACAGGGCAGCCAGCAGAGCGACTTGGCTGCTTGCTTACTTATTCATTTATTTATTTATTTTTCTGAAGGAAAAGCACTGTTGGTACAAAGTCTGGGCACTGGGCATGGGACGAATAGGCTGAATAACGAAAGCACCAAATTCTGATCTTGGCCATCTCTTTGATTGATGTTTAGGTAGAATTAATCATTCTATGATTCTAATTTATTACTACTGTTATTTTTCCTGAGTTTATGATTCCCTGTAATGCATTGGCGCAGAGGAGAACCTATTGAAGTTCCTCTAGAAGAATTGTTCATGTCCCTCCTGTTCAACTCTTGCTCGAGGGGTGGGGAAGTCCCAGCATGCTGAAGCTTGAATGACAGCATGGTGATGGATGAGAAGACCATTGCAGGTGCATTTTGGAGATTTTTGAAATGTCTGAACTGTAACTCTTCTCTCCTTGCAAGTCCTGGGCAGCCAGATTCACCTGGCTTTTTATGCAAAGGGATAAAAGAAGCAATACATATAAATGGTATTAATGCTCCCTAAAACATCCTGGAAATATTCCTTCTGTAAAATCTGTTTGACAAGTACAGATGACATCTCATAAGGTGACCCAGATGATTCAGCACTTGGCTACACATGAGTAATGTGGCCATCCCCATCTCTGCAGCAGTAACCTCTTTACACCGTGTATTTTCATCCAGGAGATGTACAGGCTTCCTGCACATAGAAAAGAAGGCTGGAGGAGCCGAGTGCTGTATTTCAGCTTTCTTTACTGCTACAATATCACAGAAAACTTGGAGGAGTAACAGCAGCTGGAGCTGGAAGCCCCCAACATCCCTGCCTGAGAGTCAATGGAGGCTCAGTACAAGGGGCTGCTGAGTAAATACTGAGAATGGGGAAATATTTGAGCATTGGCCTCCCCATACTCTTCTCTTGCTTGCACTGTCAGACATGCCCTATTTAAGTTCTGTTTCCATTTTTATTTTATATTAATCATAGAATCATTAAAGTTGGAAAAAACTTCTGTCATGCACCAGCACAACGTGGGTAGGATGAGCCCTGGAGAAATTTCCTATTGCTTGGCACCAGCTCTGAAATCATCCCATCAATGAAGCCATTGCTTAATGAATCAGAATGTTAATTATCACTCACATCAATTCAATAGCCCTGCCTGGATTATGGCTGCCCCCCTCTACTACTCTGAATTCCTCCCCCTCATCATCATCACATCTTCTGGCCCTCTGCTTCATTAGTTTTTATCTGATGATTGAATACCACCGTTAGCCAAAAATTATCAGTGCTAGCGTGCATGCACAGCACACTGCAAGAGAGCATTGTAAAACACGAGATAATTCATGCTACAAAGCTGTCACAAACTAAAGAAATATCTCCCTTGTTACCCTGAGACTGAATGAATGAAGCCTCAGCACCACTGCTGTACAACACTCAGCTCCTGTGGAGAGAAAAGCATAATATCCAGGCACAATGGAAGAAAAAGCAGATTCTTTGTGATTAACATGGGCAATTTGACTGGAAGAATTATAGAATATCCCAAGTTGGAGGATACCCAAAAGGATCATCAATTCCAGCTCCTGGCTCCACACAGACACACAAAAATCAGACCATCTGTCTGGGAAGAGGAGCATCACCCCATGGAACTGACGTGCTGGAGAATGTTTTCTTCTTGCCGCATTTTCAGATGAGTTACAGTGAGTTTGTGTTTCATAAGCCACATCAGGAGCAGGTTCCCACAGTGGAGCCATGTCCAGCCCTGCCAGGCAGGAGGGGAAGATGCTTTCAGTTCCTTTGCCTTTCTTCATGACATCCCACCTTGAATGCATCTTAAGGCATCTCTTTGCTCTGTAACCCAGGTAGAATGACACATTAATTTCTAATTAATTAAACTTTGTGGTGGCCTTCAGCACTCTTAATGTTTTTTTGTAAGAGTATCCACTGTCACTCCGTGATGGGCATCTCCATCAAGCCAGAGCATACCATATGGAAATAACCTAAGGATGAACAGAGCCCCGTCCCCAAAATCTGTGCCCAAAAGCAGATCACTCTGAGCCTTGTTTTGCACACAGAAATGGTAGGGGTGATATTTTAACATGTTTTCTTCTCAGGAGCTGGTGGTCCCAACAAGCATGGGTAGTCACTCTGGACATGTGCCCTAAGGCAACTCTGCCTGCCCATCACCTCTCACTCAACATGTTTCCAACAGTTTGCATTTGGAGCACCTGGCATCAGTCACCATGCAGAGAAGTGTTTGACACTGGAGCCTCTGGGTGGGCTCAGACATGGTCATTAGGAAAGATTGCAGAAATGATTACGCCGTTTATTTACTGTTGGTGAATGGCATTGGCCAAACTGGAGCACTGATCTGTCACCCTGCATGCTGGGTTCCTGCTGAGCACCACTGGGCAAGTGCAGAACTGGGATTCCAGTGGACTTTTGGAGAAGGATTGGGCTTCTCGGTCTGCCCATGGAGCTGCTGCACCCATTGCATTTCTCTGGCTGCTCAGCCCAGATGCTAAGCAGAAAGGAATATGTTCAGTGTCCCAGTCACTGACAGCTCGACATATACACAGCCTAGATAGCTTGCAAACTAGATAAAGGAGTGACAACATCTCCTTGAGAGAAAACACAGGATTTCTCCCTCTGCGATGCTTCATCTCTGCTGTCTCCTGATTTCGATCTCCTGGGGCACACCACTCACAGCTGCCTTCCCGCTGCCCTGGGGTTTGCAGAGCCTCTTGGAGCAGTGTGGAGCCGCCCTCCTGCACACTATTTGCTTATCAAGGTTCCCGATGGGCAGTGTGGGGTGAGGGAAGACTTTGGTTCCCTGCTGTCATTGCTGGAGTTGTCGGTTAGCAGTGCCACCCCCTGCCCCTTTCTCTGAGCAGCTTATTGCACTGCACAGCTCAAAGAGGTTGCAAATGCCTTTTCTGTGGCTTAGGAACAGGGAGAGAGGAAAATGCTTCTGGATCTGAACCAACTATTCAGACTCTTGCTTTCTGGCATCCAAAGAAATCCCAAGGGTTTGTTTTGCAAAGGAGAAAGTGCTGGACATTGAGAAGAGGTTACCTGTAACATATAGAGGTTAAATACAGAGAAAGGTGAACACAAGGTTTAGGGCACCTTAAGAATAATGGTAATTATTTAAGAATGAGAGCACTGAAGGATACATCAGACCAGATTTGGGATGGATTTGCACTGCCCCTGTGCTGCCGTTGATTCCTACTTCCAGCCCACTAGTGCTGCCATGTGGCAGTCAGGGCAACCAGAAACCTCTGGCTTTCTTCAAAATGTTTTTCAGTGGCCACAAACTGGGGTCTGTGCAGCCCCTAAGGGACAACCCTGCCTGTGCCCAGCTGCTGAATGCATGAAGAGATTGGTGGATGGGTACCAAATGCTGCACCAATTGCCAAGACCAATCAATGCGGTTTAAGGGTTACATGTGGGCATCCTCAGTCCTAAAACAGCTGTTTGGGGTTGATGCTCACAAGGCTTAAAGTTTCCAAAGGTGTTGATGTGATGCTTTGTCTCAATGCGCCATTACCCCATCAAGCAGTGTGCCGCCTTCCTGATCAGGCATCAAGCAGAGAGCAGGAAAATTAATCAGAAAATGCATCACCACCCTCCCCATGAAGCCAAACCACGTACGCACTGTGAGGCTGTTGGATTCCTGCAGTCTTCCCATGGAAAATGTCTTCACCTCCTGCTGCAGTTGGGCAGTATCTCCAGAGGTGCACGGTGGGAGCTGCTCGTGTTTGGCTGGAGCACTGGGAAGGATTTCAATTCAAGATTTTGCTCTGATTTGCATCACTGCCCATGTCCTAGTGGAGTGGAGCTGCCACGAGCAAACAACCCACAGCAGGGAGAAGATCATTGAGAAAGGAAAGGGCTCTGCTGTAGGCAGCTCTAGGTTAATAAGTGAACTATTCATCTGATAGGGACACGGGAGAAGTTTGCAGGTATTCGGCCCCGCTACAATTCAGCAATACCACTTCTCTTTATCTCTCACCCAAGTAACACAAACATTTATGGAATTACGTTTTAAGGCTTTTAAAGGTGTATTTAGAACGTGTTTTCTTTGAAGCGTTATCTTTGCAAGCTCTCATGTGCTGATAAAGGCCGTGTTTGGCTGCCTCTCGAGGAGCATTTGTAAGCTGTTGGCTCAGGGAGGTTTCTCCTCGGGGGCTGCAGGACAGCAGTTGTGGCAGTGCTGTGGGTGACAGCCTCAGGGACAGAGCATAGAACAGATGGGAAATAAAGCCCTCATTCTCAGCTTGAAAGTTGCCATCTCCTCCCTGGGAGAAGGGAAGGAGCGCAGCGAAGCGAATGACCTCACTGCAGGATGGTTCCACTTAGCATCGTCAGCCCTCCTCCTGGCCCTGCCCAGCGATGAAGACGTCGTCCCACAGCTCATCACTCACGGCAGCGCATACCCGCGCCTCGTCCCGCAGTCGGGGATTTGACCCGGAGCTCCTCGAAATCAATGGAAAGGCTCCAGTGGATTTCTACGGAGCTTGGAACTGAGCGAATGTTGGCAAACTCCACCAAAGCTAATGGGAACTTTGCTGGCAGCGCAGGCTGACGGGTCAGGAGGAGGGAGAAAATTAATTCGTCAAGGGGAAGATTCATCTTCCAAGTTTCCAAGGAGTTTTCAAGGAGTTTCTTAAAGGAGCACTCACCACCACGCTTTCCTGCAAGGAGAGCAGCTCCAGATTGGCAGTGATGCTATTGCAAATATCTCGGGGGGTGTGTAGTCTCCCCCCACTCCCTTTGCCTTGTTTCTGTCCTTCTTCAGCTCAGCTCCTCACCTCCACCCTTGCCTGGAGCCAAAATCTCCGTGCTGGAGCTTAGCCCCTCTCGGCCTCCCCTGTGCTGTTGCTTTCATTCATTTTCTTCTCCCAAAATCGCCAGGCACAACTTGTCTGAACGTATGCCGAACCTGATAAGCCTTTGGCAGCCTCAAGAATAGATTGCTTTCATAAAAATGAAAACCATTTCGTGAGAAGTGGGGGTGGGAGTGGGAAGGGGGAAGCAAAAGCAAATGCGAAAATAATGTGCAGGCGAGGGCCCATGCAATCACCTGGCAGGAAGAGGCATTCACAAATCAAAGCATAAATCACAGCACTGCGAGCAGCCGGGCCAGGCAGGCGGTGAAGCCCTGCACCTCCAGGCTCTGTTTGCACACTCAGTTCTGCATGGAGCACAGAATGGGCACATCTTTCACCAGCGTGCAGAAGGGAACTTGTTGAAAGACTCACAAAGGAGAAAGGATCCCTAGGACTAAGATTCAAGAGTGTGTGGCTGCAGCAGTTTTACAGTTATTGGGGCAGGGCAGGGAGATTTGGGGGATTCAGAAAGTCGGAGTTTTGCATCAGCCATTGGTGGGCTCAGCAGAAGTATTGGCCCAAAGAAATCACATCCCCACTTGGAGAGCAAAACTTCACGGAGTTCCCTGAAAATAGAGGAGATGCTTGTGAGGAAGGGACATAAATCACGGCTCTGTACAGCTTGAGCCATTGCACAATGGCACACACTGCAGTTCTATCGCGCCAAGCTGTGCAGATTAGCAATGTGGCCTGAGGGCAAATCTGACATGTCCAAAGACATTGGCCCTAGCAGGAGAACACAATGCTGCCAGCACCAGCTTAGTCCAGCTTAGCAATTTGTATGTGCAAGCACAGTGCTTGCTTAGTTGAGTCCTTTTCTTCATCTTCTGGGTTCAGAGGCTACAGGAATATCCAGTGTCTCTCTTTGCACTCTCTGGTGACAGGCACAGGGTTGGCACCCCCTGGCTCCTGGTTTCTCATTATGGAGAAGAGAAGATGGAAACAATGAGAAAAAAAAAGCTTGTGGTGCTTCCAGGCTCCATCTGATGGGTGTCACAGAATCACAGAATCACAGAATCACTCGGGTTGGAAGGGACCTCAAGGATCATGTAGTTCCAACCCCCCTGCCCAGCAGGGCCACCAAACGTACACATTCAGATCAGGTTGCCCAGGACCCCGTCCGGGTATCCGGGGCATCCACAACCTCCCTGGGCAGCCCGTTCCAGGGCCTAACCACTCTCCTTGTGAAGAACTTCCCCCTAACATCCAACCTAAGTTGGGAGTCCATCTGGAAGAGGAGAGCAGTGGAACATCTCTCTTTGCAAGGGTCTGTGCCACAACTGAACTTCAAAATAAGCTTTTTTGTCTTTAAGAAAGATAGTACCAGTGGATTAATTACATGGGAATAAATGGCATAGCTGTGTTTTGTGGGTAAAGTGTTGAAATCTACCAAACACTAAAGAGCTGTCATCCCTCCCCAGCTCCAGAGAGCGGGAGCCATTCTAATGACAAGTTTTGTTAACGAAGCAGTCGTGAAAAATATTTACTACCAGAGTTCCTTCCATTGACATTTGCATCTTCTGTAATTTGCCAAACTCTCTGTGCAGCTGGAGTTGTTTTCATGGGACCATAATTTACAAGAAGGATTTTTCCTCACTTCTCAGTATCTGCTTAAAAAAAAAAAAAAAAAACAACCAAAAGCATCTTTGGTTCTTAGATTCACACTTAATTTTTTATTTTGTTTTGGCCAGAGGAGGAGGGAGCGACAAAGGGAAATGGATGTCATAGGAGACAGAGCAGAAATGGAGGAGCATGAGATAGGAGGATGCTCAGTGCAGTGAGTCATGGCGGCTCACAGGAGAGCCAAGAAGTGTCAGAGCACAGCAGTGCACTCCCCACTTCAGCCAAGCAGGAGCCAGCTGAGAATGGACGCAGTTCCACTCTCCCCAGGGGCGAAAATAAAGATGGATTTGGGGCAGGATCAGCATTTGGATCCAAGAGGAAATGGTTAAAACCATCAGATGTTATTGGTCTCCTCCTTGATAGTGAGAGTCAGGCACGGGGACCATGATGCCACTGTGCCCTGCAAACCACCCCACAGTTGTTGTTTTTTTTCTTAGAGCACCAAATATTCATATGTTGGGCTATTGGGAAAATCTGAGGAACAGTGACAGCAGCAGGTGAATGTAGGTGGGATCGTGAAAACTTACAATGTGTTTCCTGACTCGACACATTGTGCCAAAACTGGGCACGGACAGATGCATTTCCATCATCGTTTTGTGCTTCATTGAGAACAGCTGCCACCCACTTTCCCACCGTCTTTGTACTTCCCTGCACGTTTGCAGCACCTTGGAAGGCAAATGCTGCTCTCCCTGTGTGTTTGCAACCCAGATGTTGCAGGTTCAAGGAGGTGAAAGAAAACTGAGCCAACATGGGAAGGACTCATCTGCTTCTCCTTCCAACCCAGAGAAAAGCCACACCTAAAGGGCAAAGCAGCACCGATGTGAGGAGGTTGGAGGCACGGGTGCAGCTCTCCAGCCCAGAAAGAAGAAGGAAAGGAGGATTTTTAGCAGGAAATTTGCCCTTCTATTTCATTTTGGACAATATATATAGCCATCGTGAGGAGCAAAGGATAAAAATGGACTGTCAGCTGCTGGATGCAGCCCCGCTGATGGAAGGACCTTGCACCCCACAGCTGTGCCAGCCCACCAGGCTCTGGTTTGTAGTGCCACAGGTGAGCTCCATCATCTTGAATTCCCATCTCTCAAACTGCCATCTCCTCCATCCACACGTTGAGATCTGATAGTGCCCACTGCAAAGAGCCAGGAGTTCTGCACCCCTCGTTTGTCAGCTGTCTCTGCTCACTCCAAGTCTCTGTAGCCACACCTCAAGCACTTGGGTTGTTGGATCCATACCAGGAAAGAGAGCACCAGTATCCCCACATAGGACACCTCTGCAGAAATGGCCTTTCGCAAGCCTGGCAAGCTCCTTGCTGGTGTGAGGTTTTCAGGTCTGAGGAGTGATGCCCTTTGCTGTGAGTCTGAATGTTTTACTGTTCCAAAAGAGGAAAGTTCATCCCTCTCCCTGTTAAGCATTGTGCTCTGGGTTGCTTACTATGACAGGGACCTCACAAGCTTTTGAAAACAGTGAGAGGACTTGGAGAAGCAAAGTTACACTCTCCAGGAGCAGAAGACAAAAGCAAAACTGGCATAAAACCAGAATTTACTCCATCTGTGTCATCGCTGTAATTGGAGCAGCCATCCTTCTCCCATCCAGCCTGGTTTTGTATCTCTAAGTAACGGAAATAAGAGGTGATGAGACCAGGGGAGCCTCCTGCTGCTGCAGATGTGCAGGACAGGGTAACATTCGTGCCTCGAGAGCCCAAACTCCGCACGCAGCTCCGCGGGGCTCCACGCACAGCTGTCGGCCGCAGAGGACGCTTTGCAAAGCCGGCAGCAGCCCCTGGCGGAGGCTGCGTGCTACGCGTGCCCTGGAGGCTCCACTGAAGGGAGGGGACGTTGCAATCGTCTCGAGCAGAAAACCAGCTCGCTTTGCTGTGTTGCTGTCTTTTTGTCGCAAGGGAAATCTGCCAAAGCCAGGCGCCGGGGTTTAGGCTCGTCCCCATTCGAAGTCCCGAGCAAAGGGGATGTTTGTCTTTTGGCCACTGATGGAACAAGTCAGAGTCCTGAATAGTAAATGGGAAGATTTTCACTGCAGGTGAATATATCCTGCACTTGCCTCTCTTTGTATGGCTTGGACAGCTGCATTCACCACACTGGATGCACCAGGAAAGCTGTGCAGGTGAAGCACAGTTCCAGTTCCAGTCATCTATCTCAGTCCTGATCTGCTGTCTCCAGGTTGCATGAGTGCTTTCGTGTTACTTCTCTTAAAAGACTTCTGGGTTTTTCCTAGAAAAAGTGCATGACTTTTTTTTTCTTAACTGGTCACTTCTAAAGAAATTTAATTCCTGTCCAGATTTTGCACTTTCCAGCTGGGAAGCGCAGCAATCTTTGGCTTAATCATGATTTCTTCAAGCAGTCTGCATGATCTCCAATAGACATCTACAAGACAAGGAGGAGAGTATTTCAAAACGCATCACCTCCTGCATCCCAGGAATGCCCCTCACCCATCAGCCCAGCCCATCCACCTGTGGCACCAGACCCTCTTGCTCCCCTTCCCAAAGCTGCCAACAGTGGAGCTGCTGAGCCACTGGAGCAGGCATACAGAGGTGCCCCCAAGGCCAGTGCCACTTGTCCCACTGCCACTGCACACTGCTGTTTGTCTGTCTGTCCCAACATCGATCCCTTGTCCATGTGCTTGTCATTAATTCCATCACCGCAAACGTCATCTTGGGATATTGGGCTGCATCTAGAAATCAATCTCTAATTGCTAATCCTTTGTAGAGCAAACAGCCCAAGAGGAAAGAGAGGAGAAGAAAGGATGCAAATAATTCCTTTTGCCCATTGGCTTGTGCAAAGCACCCCCACAGCCCCACACCACATCCCTCTTGCAGAGGAACTAGTCAGGAATTCCATGCACTAACTGCCACCACCAAACTGTCCCTACAGGTCGGCCAAGGACCGCGGCTTGCTGAGCAGCTGCTTGTTTACCTGCCACCCATTTCCATGGCGTGGGAGTGCAGCCACATTCCTGTGAGCCCCAGCTGCTCCCCGCCTCTCCGACCCATCCGCGTGCCACCAGGGAAGTGCAGAGCTGATGTTTGACAGGAAACGCTGCCAAGGATGCTCAGCGCCAGGCTGAGCCTGCTGAACCAGCCAGCTCAGCAACAGGGTGTAAACCATGGTGGGGATGGGGCTGCGGGTGGCTGCATGCGACCTTACACCACCGTGGGGTCTGACCTGCTTTTGGAACTGAGCTTTGAGGGTGCACAGGGGGGCTGTCCAATGGGAAACTCAGCCAAGAGGCTCAGCTCGGTGCATCCAGTCCCCCTCCCTACCTAAATGCAAATGCATCTCTTGTGTTCTGCACATTTGTGGCTTCAGCAGAGAGGGAGAAGGCTGCTCCTGCCCAGCTGTGGTGGGAAGCACATGGCAGCCAGTATTTTTCCGGAGGATGATGTACTTCAAAGGCTCAGGGACATGTCTCCACTGCCTGGGGCTGCACCGGCCCACGGCTGGGTGGAAGCTGCTGTGTCAGCAGCCAAAGCAGGGAGATGAGCCATGCTGAGCAAGGGATGCCAGCTGGGGTCAGCCCCACAGTCCCCACCCAAACTTTGCTCCCCAGAGCATCCCCCACTGCACAGTGCCCCAGGAACCCACCCATGACAGCAGCATTTCTTCCACCTCCCACCTGCAAGCTCCCATATGTGTCATTTGGAGAACATTGCCTCTCCTTTGCCAAGTGTTTTGGGTTTGCTGCATGGCCCTCTTGCATGCCCTGTGCTGTGCATTGCACACCATCCCAAGCCCAAACACAGCCCCTTGTCTGAGCTGCACCACCAAGAAGTGCGCCTCTGTAGAGGCAGCATCCCCTTGAATGGACCTAAGAAATGCATCAGAATTTAACAGGATGCTGATGTCACTTCAATTTTTTTTCTTTTTTTTTCTTTTTTTTTTCTTTTTTGTTTGTTTTGTTTTTTTTGCTCTTCCCCTCTGAAGGAGCCACACGTTATGTAAAAAGAAAAAATTCCCACCTTAATGGTGGCTGAATTATTTAAATGGGTCTGTTTGTTAATGTGATTGACTTCAACCAACAGCACAGGTCGAGCTGTAATTATGGGAAAACAATCAAATCTCTATCTTGGGTTCAAACCATACTGGTCCTGCCACTTTTTTCTATTACAGCAGAACCTGTTCAGCAGCTTCAGCTGAGCTGTGCCTCCTTTCTGCTGCTGGGGCAAAGAAAAGCAAACCAGTAGAGCAGGTCAGACTGCAAAGAAAAAATTATGGCTTATTGTCTGTGCAAGTTCACCCACACTGCTCACTTCTGTCTCCCGTGTCCCAGATGACTGCGCTCAGATCACAGCTTAACTGAGCCTGAGGAGCCCAAGGAGAAACACAGACCCTCCATGTGAGTATTGTACCCATGCTGATTTTTATCTGTCCCTTAGCACCTGGCACAGGGAGCTGGGAGGGAGCTGGGAAATGGCCCCAGAACCGCACATCAGTGCTTTGGGCAGTGCTGTCACTCAATACCGGCAGCCCATGGGCAGTGTCCCAGGTTTGCTTGCTCTGCTGTCACCTTTCTGAGCTCATGGAGGCTACTGGGGCTTTTCCAGCAGCCAGGGAGCCTCAGGCGTGTTGCAAAACACCTCTGCTTCTTTGGGGAGCAGGGAGCCGGACTCCTGGGGACCTGTAACAAAACTCTGCTCTGGCGTTGTCCATCTGAACAGGAAAGGCAATGAGGCGTCACTGGGATTGGAAATGCAAAGAAATGGCATTCAGCTGTCGTTCAGGCTGAGTGCGATAGCTGCACAAGGATCAGAGAAGGCTGTGGGCGTTGGGGTGTGTATGTCGGGAGTCCGGTCACGTTTACATCTAAAGAACAGGGACTGAAGGCAGGGAGCATCAAAGCTCTCAGTGAGCAAATACCCAGGGCTGAGGCAGAGCCCTGTCCTCAGTCGCACCGGGATGTGCTGTGGGAGCACGAGGCAATCAGCAGTGCCCGTCCCAGGCAGGAGACACTGCTGCCCCCGTGTCAGCACCTGGCTCTTGCAGTTTCACCCCCAGTTCTGTACAGCATCTCATGCACTCAGAAGTCAATAGCTCCCAAAATCAGATTCGCTTCCTATCCCAATTTTCTTACCCTAAATCAATGGTATTTCTATTGCTGGGAATACAGAGCTGCCCCTATGCTTTTGTGCCCTCTCTTCTCTCCCCTACCTTACATCCAGATTGAGGGAAGAGATAGGGATATCAGAGGGTGGAGGGGGAGCAAGGTGCTGTATCCATTGCCTGCTGCTCATTCCCTCTGCTACATTGGTCCCGTGATGGGGAATGCCCTGGGGGTAATGCCCTGATGGGTAATGCTTTCTTAAGGCACTGAAAGCACACATCCTTCTGAGTGCTTTGGTGAGGGACACCAGTTCTCAGTATTGCTTCAAAACTCAGCCTGGGCAAAGTGTCCCCATCAGCAATGTGTCACCAAGTATTTGGGAAAAGCAGAGATGCCTCAACCCATAAAAATGCCTGGCTGAGGCTGTCCTGCTTCTAGTCGGCATTGTGTGGGGCTGAGTGGTGAGTAGGGACCTGGCCATAATACCAGAGCTGCGCTGCGAGTCAGAGATTTGTGCCATCATTGCCTTGGAATGACCACGTGGTGTACAAAGGGGAATCCAAAGCACAAATTATTCCAAGGCTGTGAATGTGATTCATGTAGAGCAGACCCCTACAAATGGCCTCTTGCAGCCCTCTTTGTCCCAGGTCAGGCAGCCAATTCCCCATCAGAACATCCCCACCAGTTTCTGAGTTTCTGAAATATTCCCACTTGAGAATCTCCTTTTGGGCATCTCCAGCTGCAGGGGGTCCCAGAGCATCCTCGTAGGGCATCTGCCTTGGGGAACCCCATCAGCAGGGGCTCCTTGGGCAACCTATTGGGGCATGCCTATTCTCAGGGTTCCCAGAGCCAGACCCAGAACATGAGGCCCCACAAGCTCCTGAGGGCAGCAGCCCCTCATCTCCACCAGCACCTGTTTGCAGGTGTTTTCCTTTTATAAATAGCATTGAGGAGAAAA
Organism: Tympanuchus pallidicinctus; assembly: GCF_026119805.1. NCBI lineage: Eukaryota > Metazoa > Chordata > Aves > Galliformes > Phasianidae > Tympanuchus > Tympanuchus pallidicinctus. The sequence goes on from NW_026294722.1 coordinate 5,939,943, forward strand.
GTGGATTCAGTTAAGAACTTCATTACCCGCATCATGTCCAGCAGAAGGAAATTTACCCTTTTCTTTCACATTGAACTGACTCAGAATGTTCGTGCACACAGGTGCAGAGGTGCCAGTTTATGTGACTGTGGTTAGGATGGATTTTCATGCCCGAGGTGCTCCGGGTGCCATGCACTACATCCATTCATCTATCCCCAGCCCTTCCCAGGGCTGCTCCCACCTGCTGTGCACAGATGGGGGCTTTGGGCAGGGAGAGGCTGTGAAAGCATTGGACTTTCGGGTGCTATGGGTGCACCTCTGCTCCCGACAGAGCCTTGAGCTATTCCCTGAGCCTCACCACTTCTCAATTAAAACACCTGAAAAACGCAATAATGCTTTATTACCCGTTTCCCAGAGCATTTTGAGGTGTTAATTAAGCGATGTTTATAGAAGCAGTGGTTATCCCGAGATGCACAGGCAGATAAGGGACTCCTTTAAACCATCTTTTGAATCCTTGCTCAGGCTTCCCGAGCTGCCCATGCCTCTGCCCAAATCCCACCATGCTCCAGGCAACACCATGGCACAGCAGGGCCTGAGCGTGTGTCCAGGTGGGGGATTTGGGGAAATAATAATATAATGGGGGAAAATCCCCAGCACTTTGGTGATTGCCACAGGTGTTAGGGAAAGAAGAAGCATCCCCCAATGGGCCAAGGGCCCTACAGATTTTCCGTGACTGATGAGGCAGTTTTTGTGAGTATAAATTAATTTATTTGTAAAATTAGACTGGAACATAGAGGGTGGCCAAGAAAAAATAGCCTGGCTAATGATGGAAGTTCTGCCCAGCAGTCTCACAGCAAAAAGTGTATTGCATAAACCCGGTACTGCTGATGAGGAAATACCTGATTGTAAATCCATTAAGCTGAGCTGATCTGATATTGTCAGAACTTCAGAGTCTTGAATTTATTTATTTTTGAATGACTTAAGCTCGTTTAGCCAAAGAGCTGCTTCATTCTTCTGAAACAGGCAGTGCTGCTCAAGCCCATCACTTCCCAAACCCCATAGCAGGGGATGAGAAATCATCCCCCCAGCCATGGGTATGGAGAGCAAGCATCAGCCTTGGCTCTCTTTCCAAAGCAGCCAGATATGGGGGCTGGCCCCAGCACTGGGCTCTGCAAACAGAGGGCACCCATGGCTCTGAGATACGCGTGGTCCCATGCCAGCAGCGCACCGAGGAGCTGCTCCTGGCCCTGCAGCATCCAGCACCATGTTGTGTAAATTATGGTGACAGTTCTGAGAAGGGCTCAAGGCTGCAAGTGAAAACCCTGTCACAGGGATTCTGTGGTCTAATCTTCAGTGATAAATCTTTCTCAATAAATGCTCCCGAGTGGGTCGGAGGAGTGAGTGGATGTGGATTCCCACCTGAGCTGGTCCATGCAGTGTAAGAAGGAGGAAAATTGAACTCCTCAAGAACTTGGGGGATCCGTGGGGCTGATCTGCATGGCAAGAGGCCAAATCCTGGGTACAGAGGAGAGGGGAACAATGCTCATACTGTGTCTCACAGTAACTGTGGTTGCACACAGAGCAGAGACCAAAACTCTCCTCCAGGTTTGCTGCAATGGCAGTCCCATTTGCAGGCCCCTTTTGCAGACAGGGATGGATGCTAGCATCTCAAAAAAAGCAGCAAAAATCTCCATAGCTTTTTTCATCCAAAGCCTCAAAATCAAATCCCCAGCAGGCATATCCACTGCTGACTCAGGAGCACTGAGAAAAAGACCAAAACAGAGTCCCAGCCCTGCTGGAGTTGTGTGAGGGGAGCAAGGCTGCTGCCTACACCCCAGCCAAAATTACAGCCCGGATCCTGACCCACCAGGCTCTGCCCACAGCACTGACTCACAGCAGCTGCCTGCTGCCTGCAGCCTGCACTGTTTTTGGGGCTTGGAGCCTGCTCCCCCCACATCCCAACCCAGATATCTCCTTCCTGGCACATCCCAGCCTCAGCCCTGAGTGCCATAGATGGGGATGATGACAGTGAGACAGGGCAGTGTGAGTAGGGGCCGATCCAGTGCTCGAAGGCCAGAATGGAGCCCACACCATGACACCTGCTCAGCTTCCAGGTGCAAAGCCATCCCACCCCTCAACACTTCAAAGTCTTCCCACCGGCACCCTACTAGGCAGCGGTGAACCTCCCCATCTCCCCCTCACTCAGCAACTCCAAGAGGCTGCCAGCTGCACAGATGGTGTCCTTGTTAACATCATTTCATCGGGTTTTTGTCGGAGATGAGCTGGGTATTATTTCACCTGGCTCATTGTTAAGCGGTGGTTTTTGAGGTTGAGCAGAAGAGATCAGCTCCCAATCCCATTTCACGGTGGCTGATCCCCAGCAGCCTGTTGGCTGTGCGAGCTGCAACAAGCTGTGTGTGCTCGGGACACTGCTAGCACAGGCTGCTTTCTGCCCACAGAAGGGGCAGCAGTGTTTTTTCTTACATTTTTATGCTCAAAAGGCAAGGGGAGCTGCTCAGATGTTCATGTTCTAAGAGCGTGGTTTTGCAGCTGAGTTTCTGATCTGTATTTTAGTCTCCGTCACGCTGAGCTGAGCGTGGTGAGAGCACACAAGCCCAGCCTGCTGCTTGTGCTCACTGGCGCGTGCCTAATTTCTTTTTAAAATCAGACCCTTTAGGGGAAAGTTTCTCCTTCCAGCTCTTCATGCCCACATCTTGCATATGCAGGCGATGCAGGCACACCTCTGCTCTGCATGCAGATAAAGGCACGCAGGTGCCGGCAGGGATGGGGAGCGTGCAGCAGCTGCAGAACTCTTCCCATGCTGCCATGGGGTTTCTGGGTTCTCCCTGTTGTGTGGGGTTTGCTGGCCCAGGGCACACAAATCAGACACCCAAAGCAAGTGGGGGACCCTCTGCAATGCCCCAAGTGACATCTGTATACGTGCTGTTCAACAGCACTGCCTGGCCCAGGAGGGATCACAGCTGTCTGGGAGACCACTGTCATATCCTGATACTGCCCAAGGTTTTGGCTAAGCATCCCCATTTTGGAATGAGAAAGTTTAGATCAATGTCAGCATCCCTGCTGGCAACATCAGAGCTCGTGATCATTGGGGTTAGGGCAGATTTTATAACCTGCCACTTGATTTTCAGATTGATGGCTACCTGGTGCCTTTGGGGTTGGACTGAATGATCTCCAGAGATCCCTTCCAACCCCTACAATCTTGTCATTCACAGCTTACTGAACTGGGGGTACCACGGCTTACTAACGCTGACCCTAACCCCACAGCATCAATGGGGAAACCAAGGCAGAGGCAGGGGGAGCAGAGACCCGAGCCCTCCCCATGGTTCTGAGGGGCCACGGATCTCACTCAGCCTTCTCCTCTCCAAGCGTCTGGAAAACAGGAACAGGACTAATGGTTCTGGTTTTGGTGTCTCCCCAGGTGCGAGGAGGCAGCAGGGCAGCCAGGGCGATGGCAGCTGGGCAGTCGAGCGGTGCGTATCAGGCAAGCATTTGTAGAGCTATCAGGCTCCAGCCCTACAGCTTCAAAGACTTTTCTCCCAGCAGCATGGGACACGAGTCCTGCTCCCCACATAGAGCCCCACAGTCCCCAAAAGTATCTGTTGTGGTGTTCCCACTATTCAAGCCATCACTATTCTGTCTGCGCTTCCAGCTCTGGACTGATTCAGGGTGCACTGTTGTGAAAACCCCAGTGAACACACTGCTCTTGTTGCATGTGTGGGTGAGCAAATTATTTTACTTCCTACATTTGGGAAGGTATTTCTTTGTCCTCTTTCTAAGGCTTAGCAAAACACCATATCATAAAATTGTAGAACCATTCAAGTTGGAAAAGACCACTAAGATCATGTAGTCCAACCAAATATCCACAAGATAGATTTTTTATTGGACATTTTTTTTCTGTTCTAGGCTAAAATCTGAGTAATCTGAAACAAAAGGACATCCTTGTGTGTGACCCAGGAGCACAGCACAGCCCTGAACATGACCACAGAGAGCTTTGCAGAATTCTTGAACAAGCTCAAGGAAATCCATGAAAAAGAAGTTCAAGGTAAGGAGACGTGATAAGTCTTCTTAACAGCTGGACGAAGTCCATTCCTTTTTGGTGCTGCCTTCATCTGCTTGGTTTCAAATAACCCTCTGATGGTGTGTTTCCTCCATCTTATTGGGATACAGCTTGGATACTGAGGGAAAGAGGGAATGGGAAAGACACAGTGGTCTACAAGGAAGAAGCAATTCAATGCCGTGTTGTGGAAAACCTTAGATAGTTAATTCCTCTTGGGAATTTCCTAGTCATACATCATTAAAGTAAGAACCGTTCAGTTAAGGAAGCAAATGCCAAATCCAATTGCTTTCCTATTAAAAACAATTCCCAGTGTCAGCATTATGAACAAAGCAACAGTGCTTTTGGAAGATTCTGGCTTATGAATTCATTTTAGTCTTTGTGATTTCGGGCCACGGGAGAGTTAGAGGAAACTGTTGAGCAATCTAAACCACATGTTTACATCTATTTTGCATAAAATGGATTTGACAAAACGTAACATCTGCAGATCCATCAATGAAAGTATTCTTGTTGAGCTGTAAATATTCTCCGAGACGCTTTGCAGCCCCCAGAGCTATAAAATACTGCCCTCCTGGGAAATGTCTGCTGTAGCTAAAAGAACCAGAAACAAAACTGTAACAGACTTTTGGGGGAGGAGGGGAAATGCAAATCCATTAAACAGTGGAAATGCAAAACCTGCTCCCATGCTGTACAGCTTTGCCAGTTGTGTCAAACTGCGGTGTCGTTTGGTGCAGGATGCGTGCTGGTCTTTCTCAGGTATGTGGTTTGCAAAGCATAGAAGTTCCTTTCAGGCAGAAGTCAGGTGACTGCCTTTTGTTTCTGAGGTCCTGTGGGATTTGCAATTAGCACCCATCTCTCCATCTCTCCATTTCTGTTCCTTGTTCCAGGTCTGCAAACAAAGCTAACGGAGCTGACGACAGAGAAGTGCCGGTGAGCAGTGCCTGCGGTGTCGATGTCCCAGCAGGAGGAGGGGATGGGTTTTAAGACTTCCAGGCACTTCTGTGCATCACAGAGGTGCCTACAGCCTTAAGCCGCTGTTTCCCTGTTTTAGAGAGCATCCTTCACCTATTTGGCAGTGCCAAATTTAAGCACCAGCAGTGCAAGCAGTACAGTGGGCTCAGAGCAGAAACCCTTCCCACAGTCTAGGCACTGAGAATGAAGCCATAGGTATTTGGAGAAGCCCAGTAACTCTCTTTTCCTGACTCTTTTCTTGCATTAGCGATGCCCAGAGAATTGAAGAGTTGTTTGCTAAAAACCACCAACTAAGGGAACAACAGAAGGTCCTCAAAGAAAATGTAAAAGTGCTGGAGAACAGGTAGGATTTCATGGTCAGCTGTTTGGTGTCACATCTCCGGGTAATGGTGAGGAGTGCAATATACTGCACAGGCACGGTCCCATTTCCCCATATGAATGCATGGTAACAAGCTCCCAACCATGGGTTTTCATCCAGGCTGCGAGCAGGTCTCTGTGACAGATGCATGGTCACCCAGGAGCTGGCAAAAAAGAAGCAGAATGAATATGAGAATTCCCATTTCCAGAGCCTCCAGCACATCTTCATTCTCAGTAGGTACCAAGGTCTGCTGTGAGCTCAGATTTGGCTTATTGGGGCTGTTCTGATACCTGCAGAGAGCCACTCAGTGGCTGAACAAGGAGGAGGAGTTGGTGATGGGGAGGAGGGAGGGAGGGAGTGAAGGAAGCATGGAGGTGCTAAGGAATCACGTCTGACAGCTACACATGAAGACTGGAGCTGGGGTTTCAGCCCTCTGTATCTCCAGAAAAAGGAGAGATAAGAGGTCAAGCACCATCCTGCTCCATTCAGCACCCAAAGGCTGTGGCTCTCCTGGTGTCTCTTTGTAGCCAATGAGATGAGCCGCCTGAAGGAGGAGAACAAAACTCTCAAGGAAGAACTGAAGAGGCTCCAGAGTCCAGAGTAAGTGCTCTCTGAATGTCATCCATGGCACAGGGTGCTGGTGTGGCTTTCCTACCACTGAGCAGGGCTACATCTGGACCTTTGTGTCCGCAGGGATAGTTTCCTATAGGCATTAAGACAGCAAAACACTTTTAAAGGTCCAAGTCCTCATTGTGCTTTGCTCATTCCCCTCTTCTCATGCACCCAATAGCTGAGTCTTTGGGAACATGGGGATCCAGTGATAACAAGGGAAAGACCTGCTCCAGCAGGTTAATGCTGAAAGCCAAGGAACCTGCCAGGCAGGCTGATACATACAAATCAGCTCATTCCTCAAGGGCTTAAAGTCCAGAGGAATTAGCACCGAGGGATTAGTTTAGAAATGTGTTTTCTTTGGAGCTCAGAAGCACTGCCTACTTAAAGAGAAACTCACTGCTATCCTCTGATGCTCTTCAAGGTCTGAGCAGTTTGGGAGCTGCTGATTCTGTTGGGTTGGTAAGCACCGAGCTCTGCTCTTCCCTTGGCTGCTGCATTGGAAGGTTCCAACCAAACACCCATGTCTTGGCATCAAAGTCTGGTCAGGACTTGATTGGTGACCAAAGTGTGGGGCTCAGACTCAAAGCAGCTCCCTCCAAGGGATACGCTATCTCAAAATGGTGACACTGGGAGCTCTGAATCCAGCCCTACATCAGACAGGGATGTACAGATCACAGAGCTTTTGCAACTGCTGCAATGGGGTTTTGTCTTACCCAACTTCGTGGCTCCCCATAAGATTAACCATGGGCAGGTGGGGAAATCAGACCTTGAGCTGTCATGCTGGCTCTGTCTCATGCTGTGGACTGCAGCCAAGCCAGTGATAACCTGAAAGGGAAGGAGGTGATGCTGAAGATCCGGTCTATCCACATGATATATAAATATGTATATTTACACATCAGGTTCTGTAACTCAAAGCTGCTGCTACAGTGGCTCTCAAACTGAGGATTCCCTTCTCCCATCCCTTCTCATCCCTCTGTGTCTTTTTGCTCTCTGCAGGGACAGGATCAAGTACCAAGGAGCCATTTCCAGGGAGCACAGCTCCACACCCAGCTCCCCACTGCCATTACTGTCCCCCACTAGCAGGAACACCAGCGCCGACAGAGTGGCTCTTGGAGCAGCAGAGGACTCCCAGCATGGTGTGCCGGGCCTCGAGCTGGGGGAAGGTGGGTGCTGTGGTCCAACCACCCGCCTGGGGTCCTGGAGATGAGACAGAGTGGTGAGCCATGGGGCAGAACTACTCAAGGAATGGGCCTGGAGAGCATAGTGCAAGCTGCTGGCAGCTCAGATGGATGTTCACACGGAATAGGGACAATTATGCTGCTCTGCTTTGTGCAAACAGTAGCTGGGGGTGTTTGGATGCTCTTGCTCTAAGACAGGTTCTGTGCAGGCATGCAGCCACCACCCATATGGTGCAGAGACCATATGTTTGCCTTGGTGCCAGTTATGCATGCAATGGAGAGTCCATTCATTCACATACTTGCTAAAACCAGAAGGAATTTTCAGTTCAGTGGGACTGTTCCAGAGGCTGGTTTTGTCTTTTGTTTGCAGAGAAGACCACAGGACAGAGAAGCTCTCCTTGCAGCAGGATTTCCCCAAGCACTATCCTCCAAGAAGCCAGCCTGGCAGAAATGGTGAGTAGACAGAGGGAGCCCAGGGCTGCTCCCTGTTTGCATTGGGTGAGAAGGGGTTGAAACGGATGGAGAATGAGTAGGAAATACTTAAGAGGGTAAAATAACTACCTAGAATTGGGCAGAATGCTGTTGCCAGGGATAAGGAGGAAAACTCAATGATAGGTGCATGCTTTGCAGGAATTGCCACTGTCTGCTAGCAAATCCTTTAGATTTTATCATAGGCTTCTGTTCCTTGTTGTAGGAGAGTACATCTTCAGTTTGCCCTTCATGACAACACATCTAGCACCCCTGAGTCCCCTCCCCAACACAATGGCTCCTCTCTTGCTGAGAAAATCTTTCTCATGAGGAGATTATCTCAACTCATGTATTGGTGCAGCTTATTCTTAGTGATAATCAGGAACAAGAGGCTGCAGCACTGTGAACGATGGCAAAGCCTGGAGAGCATGTGAATGGTGGAGATTTTGGATATACAGAATACAAATGCAGCACAGCAGACCTGCCCAAGAGCATCGCAGATATCTCTCCATCTGCAGCATAATGAACAGTGGTGTTTGCAGAGGAACTGGCATTCACTGGTTACCATTTTGTGTGTAGATACAAGCCAGCCATGCCTTTGAAGCACAGAGCATGTATCAGCTGAGGGATGCTGAGTGATACGATGATTTTGGGCACTGGGAAATGAGGCTGCAGGACCTGGAGCCCTGCTCTCGCCATGGGAACCCAAGCCCACACACACACCCACACAGCCGCTTCTGTTTTAGCACAGCCTTTGCTTAGCTGAACTGTGCAGAAAACCTGAAGGAGTGGGTGAAGTGAGGTTCTGGTGAGGCTGCCGGCAGGCTGCAAGGATAATTAATGTGGGGATCACAGGAAGGACTGGTGACATCTCTGTTAAGCAGGGAGAAGTCAAGTCAGAACACGTGGTGAGCCTTCCGCAGCAGATGGGATTGCGATGTCCTGGCTTCACTGCTGGGTCTCTGCTGGAAACGCACCCCCAAAGAAATACCAGCAGCATGGAATGAATCCCAGAGTCCTGAGCAATGGTTGGGGAATTTGCAGGGTCTTATCTTGGTTAAGCCGCTGACTTGAGACAAGGGATGTGGTCTCTTTGGCCACAGATCAGTGCAGCCAGAAATTAAAGAATATCAAGGAAAACACAAAGGGAAGCTTTCCTGGGAAAGCCAAAACAATTAAGATTCAGCCACTGATTGGAATTATATCAAATCACTTCTTACCACCTCTGAGGTGGGAGCTGTTGTAAAAGCTGATGGGGAGTCATTGGTACGGAACAGCAGGAGCAGTTTCTGTTACCACTGACGAGGAGTTGGGTCTGCACCCAGCACAGCTCCCAGAGCCACATGGTGCTCTCAGCGGCCCAGCACACATCCTACTGCCTGACCCCACTTTTCCTTGCAGGCATCCCAGAGAATTGCCAACCAGCTACACGGCACCATCGCCCTGGTGAGGCACAGCCTGGAGAAAAGTCCTTCGAGGGCTGCAGTGTCTCCACCGGCCAGGAAGACCCCACTGCCACCAGAGCAGGAACGCAGCCCCAGCCTGGAGCCGTGAGTCCTCTGCTTGTGCCCCTTGCAGGAGCAGGACCCCATTAAGCAGCACCTAAATTGTGATCCCTTTTTGTCCACCTTCTCGTCGACACTTCTCACAATGCCCACAGCCTCAGGGAACAGGGGAGGGTCTCCCAGTTGAGAAAAATGACTGGAATCCAACTCAACCAGTCCAGTCTCGTGTTACTTCACCTTCAGATAGACCCAGGCGCCTGTCCCCAGCCTGCAGAGTAAGGACCTGGCTGAGCAGGAGGCAGCAGTCCGTGCTGCTCCTTATCTATTCTAATGGGCTTTTATGCAGGGCTCAGCAATTCCCAGGGCTTCTCCTCCCCATTGATTTTGGAAGCACAAGAAGCTGTTTGGCTGCAGACTGCCAGCTGCCCACAGTGGGAGGGATCTGCCCTGCATTCCCAAGAACTGCTCACACACAGGGCACTTGCCAAGTGAAGAGCAACATCAGGGACTCAGTTTGCATGGGCAGGTTCATGCACAGCGCTGCCTCCTTGGCACTGCTGAGAGATCTGCTCTGGAGTGGGGCTGGGGATCGCTCCTCTGTCATCAGATCCTTCAAGCCACTGGGAGAGTCTGGGGACAGCCATGCTGGGAGGCAGGGGGCCTCTGGATGCACGGTCTGGCTTGGCTGGTGGCTTCCAGGACAAGAGGTACTGGCTGTAATTGCTCCAGGAGTGGTCCAGGTTGAATACTAGAAGAAATTTCTTCTCAAAAAAAAATTGGTGAGGCACAGGCTGCCCAGGAAATGTTCAGGAACAATGGAGATGTGGCACTGATGGATGTGGTCAGAGGGCATGGTGGGGTAGATTGGGGTTGGACTTAGGAATCTTAGAGCCTTTTCCAACCTTAAGGATTCTGTGATTCTATGATTCTCAGCAGCAGTAAGTGGTCACCACATCCCCACCACCACCTGCAGGAGCTGGAAAATCATGAAGGTTCCCCCCAAAATATGATTTCTTTCCCATATCTTTTAGTTACTTAACGACAACCAAGCCAATCTCCCCCAAGACTGCTCCATCCTATGAAAGCCTAAAGCTGACTGCCCGCAAAGAGCAGCTCTGCCTCCTCAACAAGCACCTCGCCCTGCACCAGCTGGGGCTGGCAAGTGGTTGCGTTCCACCCGATGGGGACAGCAGCTTCCACAGCCGTTTGCTCAGGGCCACAGATGGTGGTGGCAGGACAAGGCCACGTGATGACTGGGATGACAGAGCTGCCCTTCTGAAGCTCCCTGCAGCTGTGGTGTATGTGAGGGACCAGCACCTGGAGGGGAAGCTGCACCTCCTCAAGCACCGTGAGCGGCTGCAACATCTGGAGCAGCAGCAAAGCCTTCGGGTCAGGGTGGATGGGGAGCCCAAAGCTGTGCCCAAGGAGCAGCCACTGTCCCCATGCCTGAGCATCGCAGTGGGATGCAAGGAGGAGAGGATGGAGGATGCTGCAGATGGGAAGGTGGAGAGAGTGCTCTGGTTGAGCCGGGATGGCTCTGAGCACGGAGGAAAGGTGGAAGCATTGAAAGACTATGGTATGGATGTCCCACTGGACCTGTCAGACACCAGGCGTGGGAGGGGAATGGGACGGATCAAGCACCAGGAGGCCACCAGTCCATGTCTGAGCCCAGGGGACAGCCCCATGCATGGCTCCTGCAGAAGACATGGGATGGAGCGGGACAGCTCACAGCCTCACAGCTGCTGGCATGATGCTGCCCAGAGACAGGTCACAGAGCAGCCTGGTGCCATTAAGGAGGAGGAGGAGGAGGAAGAGGAAGAGGAGGCAGCTATGGTGAGTAAAATTCAGGTTGGCATCACACCAACCCCTTCTCTCCTGTTGGAATTCTGGTGCTCAGTGCCAGTGTCATTACAATCACAATTAACGTCCCATGCTGAAATGCCCTGGAAACAGGTGGTTTTGTCACCAATAGGTGTTTGGCAGTGGTGTTTTCCACTCAGCTCAGAGGAAAGATGTGCATCATTCCCACTGGTTTGGGTAGAGATGATGCTCATCACAGTACTTGTCACAGTCAGTGAGATGGGTCTGGGGCCCTTTTCTCCCATATTTGAAGGCAGTGGTTCTATTTATGGTACTTATGGGATTTCTGCACTCACTGTCCCTTACAGCTCGCTCTCTCCCGGATGCATCCTATAAACAAGTCACCACCAAGCAACACAGAGACTCCTCCAGAGCCCAGGGTGAGACTGGTAGCCAGTGCACAGAAGGAAGAACCAGGTAAAGAGCCTCAGGCGAGCCTGACATCTGAGAAGGCAAATGCCAAAGGTGCGTTTTGGTGTGTGTGTGAAGGCAATCTGCAATGGGAAACAACTTTTGCAAACACCTGCAGTGCCTGCTGACCACAACAGGTGCTCCCCATCCTCCCAAATTGCTCTTGTGTACAGGGGGAGGGATGCTGTTACCTGCATTCTTCCTTTTTCCCCACCCCAACCCCTGCAAAGCCTTTTTCCATCCCTCAACTGAGCTGTGCCCTCTGGCTGAGGTGCTCCCTCTCGCTGATGGCTGTGGGGCAGGGCTGGGTTTGCTGGTGGGGGGAAGCAGAAGCCATGGGGAGCACAGTGGGCAACACGTCCATGTGGAGCTGATCCTTACCAGCCCTACTGGCTTGGCCAGAATGTTGAGTTCACCTGGATTAGTTGGTCTGGGCGTGTCGGAGTGGTTTGGGAACACTGGGAGCGGGATTTTGCACAGTGGGGAAAAAAAAAAGGGGGGGGGGGGAGGGAAGCCCTGTGTGATTTACATGTTGAGGAGATATCATCATAGCAGAAGAATTTCAGCTGATTACATTCTGGGTGTGGGAAAACGCAGAACTTTCTTCAGTTCTCACCTGAAGGCTGACAAAAAGCCCAGGAAGAAGTGCACAAATACTTCCTGTGCTTTCTATTGGACCTTTAACCCCTGGAAGGACAGCATGAGGATGGGGTTGGGTTCCAGGGATGTCTAAAGGTGCTGGGTAGGGAAGAGGACACAGCTCCAACCCTGCTGGTACAAGGGGGGTGCAGATGGGGCAATGCTGGGTTCTGGCCCCATGCAGGAGCTAGGTGTGTGCAGATACATGCCAGGAGTTGTGTGGCCTTGGGGCTGTGTGTGGCAAAACCTCTTTTGCTGAGCAGGGAAGAGGCTACACCACATCTCCTGCTGCCAAAGCTGCCAGCCATGACAGGGTGCAACTTTATTTTAAGAGAGGTAATGGCTGTAAGTTGCACCAAGGGAAGTCCAAGTTGGATGTTAGGAACAGTTTCTTCTTCAAAAGACTGGTGATGCAGTGGCACAGCTGCCCAGGGAGGTGGTGGAGTCAACATCCCTGGAGGTGTTCAGGAACTGTGGAGGTGTTGCACTGAGGGATGGGGACAGTGGGTACAGTGGGGTTGGCTGGGGTTGGGCTTGGGGATCTTAGAGTTCTTTTCCAATCTCAATGATTCTGTGATTCTATGAATGCAGACACCTCATAATGAAGGCTCTCCAAGCCTGGTCCTGTGGCTCTGTATCATATTCATGTGCTTGTTGCCCCCTGTGCCAACCAAAAACCCTTAATTTTGTGTTTCCTTAGATGATGATGATGGTGATGATGACGAGTCCACAAAGCAGGAATCTGATGAGGCAGATACAACAGACAGCGAGGTTGGTTGGCTTTGGTTTCTTGGGTGAAACAGTGCCTTTGGACCAGGAATTCCTGTTCTGGGAGAACCAGGAGGTGCAGGACGGGTTGTCCCTGCCCAACTCCCTCCAGGAGGTGACAGCTCTTCCTGCATCAGGTGCCAAGACCCATTTCCACTCTGTTACCCAACTGGTTGCTGAGGGGTAGATATGTCACTCTTTGTACCAAGGTTTGGTGTTCAGAAACCTATCTACAACTCTGTGGTGATGGTTGCACAGGTCCCTGGCAATTCAGCCAGGCTGTCAGTGCACTGGCAATCAGGTATTTTGTAGATTGATGGTTCTTCTCATTGGTGCAGGTGGCTTCTCCCTATGAACACGACGTCCTGCAAGAAGCCCAGTCAGAAGGGAAATATTTTTGCACCAAAGACAAAGCTCATGCACTGCAGAAGAAGAGAAGAGGACAGGATTCCTGGACAAAAGGTGAGGAAGGAGTTTCTCATTCTATTTCCTGAGGGGTTCCTTCAGTGCAGCACCCGAGGGCTCTGGGCACTTTCCTATTCATGGGTGTTCTTCTGCAAACAAACCCCAGTGTGCACACCTTTGCCCAACGTGACACAGTGGAGTCTTATGGTTCTCTGCAATAAGCTGTACTGGACCATGCTTTTGGCATCAGTATCCCCAGTCAGAGCAGAGCTCTTAATGGAACTGAATGATCTTTAAGGTTCCTTCCAACTTAAGCCATGCTTGTTGGCCAGAGAGCACCCTGAGCACCTAACAGCTCCACGTCCATCCTGTTTGCTCACCACTTGGGAGGAGCTGGCTGAGGACAGCCAAATTCCCAGCAGCAAGCTGTTGACATTCAGATCAAGGATTCTGCCAGCTCTGTTGACTTTCCACTGTGGCCTCAGAGCTTTTCCCTGGCTGACAAAGGAATGCGTTGGACCCACACTTCCTACAGGTGAATGAGCAGAGAGCTGTTCCTGATAAAGATGAGGATTAGCCAGTGTGGCCATCAAGCCTTACATATGGCCCTGTCACACTCTCTTTTGCTGAGCTTTGCTTTCCCCCTGTGCAGTCCCTGTTCTGGGATTAGACCACATCAGCCTTGTATGTGCAAATCCATTACTCTGCAGTGACCTCTTGGGCTCATCTTGCTGTTAACAGGCTCCAAGAAGGCAATGAGAGGAAGAAAGAAAGTCAAAGTGGAGCAGTGCTCGCTGGGGATGACAGAGAAAGCGGAGAGCTGCTTGGCTTCCCACCATGACCCCTCTGAGGAGAGTTAACTGGGTGGTGCAGAGACACATGGACACTGCAACTGAAGGAGAAGAGCTCAGATCCAGTATTCCACCAACACCAAGAGAGCAACTGCTGTCCACAAGGACCCATAAGAACTACTTCAGGAGCAGAGCACTCTCAAACCCTCCCTGGGTGCTCCTGGGAGAGGCTCAAGCATGGACCTTCACCTTGGTGCCAGGAAGAGGGACCATACTGTTCCTCAGGATTTGGTGCTGGGAGGAGGGACCCCAACCTCACTCCCTGTGGCCCAGAACCCAGTGCCCACCTGAGCACTGCAGGTCCCTTTGTCCCTATGCATCAATTCAATCCTGACCTGGGTTTCGTACAGGTGTGGATCTTGTTTGAGCTGCAAAGCCCATGGATTTCTTTTTGAGCACATGGGCCAAGCAGATGAGACACATTCCCAGTGAGGGAAGGGACAAGAGCATGAGAAAGGACAGCATGCCTGAGGTGTCTGGTGTCCCCAGCAGAGCCAGGTGTGTGGTCCTGGCTGTACCCCATGGCACAGCCCCAGCCCAGCAGCTCATGCAGAGAGCTTGTTTTCATATGGATAAACTGTTCTCATGCAATTTTTCTGAATCATGGCCTTCAGCATCGAATGATGGAGTGCTGCTGCTTGGGATGGGACTGAAGAGCAGGAGTGAGCAGTGCTGCACTATGGCAGGGCTGCTCCTTGCACACGTGCAGCAAACAGAGCTGAAGCAAAAGTGCCAGAGACAGCACGTGCCCTGTGGTGTGGTTCCTTCCCACAGCCACTTTCTCTGCCTGGCACTGCTCTTATTTTACTGAGGGTTTGTTTGTCCCATTCACATGGGGGGGAAGCATGGCAAGCCAAACCCCCAGCCGGACGCACAACTGGCACAGGTATCTTCTCCACATTGTGTTTCCATCTTCTTAGAGCAAGCCAGGTAAAATAAAAATAAATAATAAAAAAAGATAAGTATGCGTATATATATTAATAGAGACAATAATGATAACATTAATAATAAAGCAAAAAGACTCACTGCAGCCAAACAGGGAGAGAGCAGGGCTCCTGGGCCCGGCGCTGAGAGCAGACAGCCGCGGGCGCGCAGTGCCGCCTGCCGGGCAGAGCCGCTCCGCACTGCGCCCCGCAACGCCTCCCCTGGGCTGCTGGGGTAAAGGGATGGGAAGGAAAGGAGAAAGGGATATAAACCTGAAAAAGGTCCCTCTGCAAGTAGACAGCCTTAGACCAGGACAATTGAAGGAGGGAAGGATTTTTTATGCAACTATAAAATCATCCCCTCCCTTTGATGATCCCTCGATAAGCAGAAGTGCTGCCAAGAGAAACAAATTCACCAATTTTTTTTTTCTTTGCAGTGCACTGCACAGAATTCACTTTCTCTTATTGGACCTTTATTTTATTTTATTTTATTTGTGTTGCCTCTTGCCTTTTTCCAGCAGACATTCTCAGCTAGTGCCCCCATACCTCCATGCATAGGTGTTCCAGGAATTTGGAGGTGACACACATTTCGTAGTTAGGACAATCCCATCACTATGAAAACAAATAAACCATGTTGTGTGGGTTTTTTTTTTCTGAATCAAAGCACACGTAGCAAGTTGCTGGAGGGAAATCATGCTTCGCACACCACAATCCATCCAGCCCTGTAATGCTGCCCTCATCTAGCCCCTGCATGCTGACATCCGCCACCATTCTGCAGGGCCATGGGTAACTGCTGGAGTCCATCAGTGCCTGTAGTTCTGCTGCCAGTCTCTTGCTTGTGTGATTCTTGACAGATAAATGCAAGTATTGGTTTAGTGATGTCCAGGCAGGCTGAGGCTTGAGCTTGTTCTGCTATAAGGAAGGAAGCTGTGAGCACAGCACTGCCTTGTGCAATGACCCAAAATCTACCCATGATGAACGCGTGAGTTATGTCCCTTGGAGCAAAAAAGCAGAAGAGAGGCTGTCCCAAAACCAGCTCAGTCCTTCCAGAGGGCTGGCAGTCCATGTTGGTTTTGTTTGAATAAATCGTAGATCTGCTGCCATCCATGTAGATGTGCATGCAGGTGGCGTGCCTGTGCCCTTGAGCTCCTTTCCCAGAGAACAAGATTGGGAAAGCAGCTTGCTTGCAATTGGCTGCGCCTGAAAATTGTGCAAATCTGAAAGAGCAACAGGGTAAGCATTGCTGTTCTGATTTAGCCATCAGAAACAGCATGGCTGGCTGCCTTGCTGCCTGTCATGCAAAACATTTCCGATTGCAGACCACTCCAAGCTTTTTGCTTGCTGATCCTTAAGCATTTGTAGATGCTGAATCATTCTCCCAGCACTGCCAGCTGCTCTCAGCCCGCAGACCTGGGGGATGCACAGCAGCCCCTTGTCCTCAATGCATCAGCCTCCCACTGACTCAGCAGCAAAGTGACATTTCCAGCTACCGGTTTGTAAAGTGCTGTAAGAAATATGTTTGCGCAAGCCTCAATGTGAATATAAATCTCCACCTCGGGGGAAAAAAAATGCCACCACACAAAGGTTCCTCTGTTGCACTGTAACTGAGCTGCTGCTGTGCAGGGAGGCAGCAACAGAGCTGGGAGTGAACAGGGATGCAGGAACTAAAAGCACCAAAAATAGAGAAGTGCACGCCAGATTTTCCTCCTTCCCTTAAAGCTTTCAGCAGTGTCATTCCCTCTACAGCAGGAGGTATTTTGAAGATATCCTAAGGCTGTTTCTTTTTCATGAGGCTGTCTGCCACTTTCTCTGTAGTGAAATCCCTTTAAATGGGATCTGCTCAGTGATGCCCATTTATAGTGCTGGCTTTGGGAACACAGCTTCACCCCTCCGCTCACCGCAGGAACACTCATTCCAGGCATTGCTGCACTCTTGCTTAAGTCCCGTTTGGGGGATATGTGTGGGATGGACATTTGGGTGAGTGCTTCCCAAGGTCAGGCGCACTCTGCAGGCATGGTGCGGGCAGCCACGACCCCACAGCTTGCTGATGTAGGACAGCTGCAGTGTTGGGACAAAGCTTAAGGGCAGGACTTGAAGCCATACTCATTCACATGGGAATGGTACCCTGCAAAAACTTCTGAGGCATAATATATAGGGCTGGAGGAGCTCAGGAGAATGCGTAATCTCAATTGTGGCAGCTGGAATGGATGTGATGATTGTGACGGTGATCACTTTGACTGGCTGTGATGGTGGTTGGAGAGGATTTCATGAAGATGAGGGGTTCATGGCACAAGACCTTGGGCTGGAGCCTGCTCAGGAGAGGGGAAGAGAATCACAGAACTACTGAGGTTGGAAAAGAGCTTTAAGATCCCCCAAGACAAACCCCAGCCCACCCCCCACACCCACATCCCTCAAAGCCACGTCTCCACGGCTCTGGAACACCTCCAGAGACAGCGACCCCACCACCCCCCTGGGCAGCTGTGCCACTGAATCACCACTCTTTTGGAGAAAAAGTTGTTTCCTAACAGCCAACCTGACCCTCCCACGGCACAGCTTAAGGCCATCACCTCTCATCCTATCAGTGCTAGCTGGGAGCGCAGTCTGACCCCCCACCTCAGCCCAACTTCCTTGCAGGGAATTGTCCTGCCTGATGTCCCCTGGGCTTGGGCTCCACAATGGGGGCTGTCACAGTGCTGACCATGCTGCTGCAGGGCCTGACACTGATGGGTGCAGGATGTGCTGCTGTAACCATGGGCTAAGGAGAGTATTTCAGCAAAGGCCTATGAGATTAGTGCTGATTTTCAAACCATGCCCCAGTGTTTGGGCTTAGGGACTAAAGCAGCATTTTTCACTGTTTCCCTTTCATTCCCCACATGGCACAGGCTGGCAGAGGAGAGCACCTGAGCAACATGAGACTGCAGAAGGGCTACACTGTGCTCAGGATGGAAAATGTACAAAGATTCCTTGTGCTTCATCTTCGTACGAGCAGCTGCTCCAACTGGAAGGCTGCTCTTCTGGCTTCCTGCCTAAATATATTCCTGACCTGCTTATCTTTGCTTGAGCTCAGGCCATGATTTTGCAAAAACATAACACCCAGCCCACGGATGTACTTTAAATGCTGTCTCATATCAGATGCTCAGGCCAAATCCTGCAGCTCTTGCATGTAGGAAAAAAAAACTCTCAGTGTCTTTGGTACCTCTGCTGCCCACATAATATTGGAATAAGGGCCAGAACAGGGCCTTATTCCAGCGACTCCTGGCTAAGCAGCCACGTATCCACATTCCTCAGGGCATCCAGTAAGATCCATCTGTTAGTCCAGGAGCAAAGTGAACTGAGTTATGTATTGGAAATTCAAAATAGTGCTTTACATCCAAGAAATGATGCTGCTAGTAATGCAGAACCACCTGCTTTCACCTGGGGCTTGGCAGAAATTAAGATTCCTGTGTGTTCCAGCTTGGAACTTGGAGCTGTGCAGACACACAGAGACAATCCCAACCCCTTTCCAAAATAGGATCCATGTGTTTGCAGCATGCTCAGCTAAAGCAGAGCTTTCCCAGCTGCAGCAATTCCCCATCGCAGGGGAGCAGCAAAGAACAGAGATCCCCCTGCCCTGCACCCAGCCCCTGCCTTGTGAGAGCAATGCAGTGAGGCCACCCATCCCTTTTAGCAGCAGATCCATGAAATACAGCACTGTGCCCACTGCAGCCACACTCTGTGAGCCCATCAGATGCAGATGAAAGCTCCCAGCACTGCAATACTCACACCTCTGATTTCAGCTCTGAAGGCAGCAGCCCACCAAGCAATGGAGGCCACCTCCTCTGCTTCACCCCATGCTGACTCCATGGGGGCAATCTGTGTCCTACAGCTGCTTTTGCAAGGATAGATGAAGAAAAAAAAATTGCTTTTTTTTATGAATGTATTTGAATCTTGAGTTCTAGAGAATTGTTTACAGGAAGCCTAGTGAGGTTTCCATGCCCATTTATCCCTTGGCTTATTTGATTAGCCTGCCAGCAGGAAGGATTTTAGTTCCGCTTTATCCCAAATTATTTTTTTCACAGCTGTGATATGAGATGGTTCTGCCAAGTAATTTTGGCTCAAAATCTGACCTATATTGAATATCATAAGGTACTGAGGATGTTCTCAGGACTTTGAGGGGAGACTTCACACTGTGCTCTCTTATTATAACAGTCTTTAAATGAGTGCCTACAAGGAAAAAATTATATCTCCCATCTTATTGCTGATATTATTAAATGTTATAGATGTGATAGAAATGCTAATGTACCATTTGTAACTGCAAGCCAAAGTAATCTCATCACACAGTCCTTAGCACCTGTTTGCATCTTTCAGGACAGTTTCAGCACCTAATTTGCTACTTAGGGCACACACATCAGTTCATGTCATTGGCCATCGTTTGGGTTGCTGGTGTTTTGCACCCAGCAAAACTCCCAGAGCACATCTGGGCAGAGCTGCACAATATCAGCAGCACACACTGACATCTTCCAGGGTTGGCACATGGGGCACAGCCCTTAGGAGTGAGTTCTTGGAGCATCACCTGGGCCAGAGGGTGTGCTTATATTGTACAGCATAACCATGAGACTGGGAGCAGTGTGCCGTGCGGAGCCGTTCCGTGGGGATAACAGTTTGTGCAGCTGTGCCATCCTTGCTTGCAGGAAGGCCAAAACTGTGGCAATGTGACACTGAGAGCAGAGATGGAGAAGTTTTAAAAAGTTGTTTTATTTAAAAAAAAAAAAAAAAAAGCGATGCGATGGGTGGTTGTGGGGATGTGGGTGTGGAAGGGACGCAGCCAAGAGAGGAGGAGGCTGCCCGAATCGCAGCCCCGAGGGGTGCAGGGCCGTGCGTGGGGCAGCCCCCGACCAGCGCAGCCCTGCGGCGGCGGCACGGCGGCGCTAGGACCCTGCGGCGCTCTGCCGGCCGGCGGGATGGGCGCGGCCACAGTCCGAGCCAATCAGCTCGGCGTTTCGTCCCGTTTCATTTGCATCCCGCCGGCACTCAGCCAATGAGCGAGCGAGCCGCCGGCGGCGCCGCTCTCCGAGCCGCCCCGCCCGGGCTGCCGAGGCGCTCGCGGCTCATTCGGAGAATGGCCGCGGCCGCTGCGTGCGGCTCCCCGGCCCCCCGGCCGCCCCGCGAGCAGCCGGCACCGCCTCCGCGGAAGCGGGGGGACTCTCGGCGGCGGCAGGCCGCGCTCTTCTTCCTCAACAACATCTCCCTGGACGGCCGCCCGCCTTCCTGCTCGGAGGCTGAGAAACCGCCGCCTCCCCTCGCGGGCCCGGGAGAAGCGGAGGAAGCGGTCGAACCGGCCGGAGCCCCCCCGCGTCTGCTGTCCCCACCGCGGGCGCCCAACGGGCCCCCTCCCGCTCTGCTG
The DNA here is from genome assembly GCF_026119805.1 of Tympanuchus pallidicinctus. NCBI lineage: Eukaryota > Metazoa > Chordata > Aves > Galliformes > Phasianidae > Tympanuchus > Tympanuchus pallidicinctus. The sequence continues at coordinate 5,960,330 of NW_026294722.1, forward strand.
CTGCCGCCGCCGCCCGCCGCATCCCCCGCGGGGCTGAAAGGGGACGCGGAGCCGCCCCGCGGGGGCATCGCGCTGCTGCTGGGCGGCCCCCTCTGCCCGCCCGCCCCCCCCGGACCTCCCGCGTTGCTGGGCGCCGTCAAACCGGGGGCCGCGGGGCTGCTGAGCCCCACGCAGAGCAGCGGCTTAGCGTTGGAGGTGCAGAGGCAGAGGTGAGTGAGGAGAGGGCTTCTCGGCTCCTCCCTGCCTCGCGTAGTCCGGCCCCGTTGGGGCGTGGGAAGCCGAGGAGGGAGCGGAGCTTTCCCAGGGCCCTCACCCCGCCCGGTGCCCCCGGGGGGTGGGGAGCGAGCGTGGGAAAGCGGCGGCCCCGGGGGAAGAGGGGGGCGTGGGACGCGGAGCCGGGGGAGCACCTGCAGGGGGCGGGCGGGGCAGCCGCGGGGCCGCGCCGATCGGGGGATGCTGCCCTCATCCCTACGGGAGCGCCTCGCTCGGCCCCGGGGTGCGGAGCTCCCACTGTGCGGCCGGGTGGCTCCTCTCAGCCCCGCTGTGCCGGCGTTCTGCTCGGTGGAAGGCAGCTGGTCCGGCTGGGATCTCGGGGATTTGAGCTCTGAAAGAGCTCCTTTTAGGCCGTTTCTTGCATAAAGAGCTTTGTAAAGTGAGCTGACCCCCAGAGCCTGCCGATAAGGAGGACAAAACCGAAGGCACCAATTCTCTGTGGTCCATAGAGCTGCTCTCGGGGCTCTGTCCGTGCTGATGTCCGTGCTCCAGAGCTGGGAGCTGCGGTGCAGTTAGCGGTGCTGCCTTTGGGTGCACAGCCGGGTGTGCTGCCGTGATCGCGGGAGGATGAGCAAAGCCAGAGAGCAGCCCTGTGAGTAGGGGTGTGGGATCCTCCTCCTCCAGGGCTTTAGGGTGCTGAGCTGTTCTTCTCTTGAATTCTCTTTGGTTTAATGTTGTGGATGATGATTTTGAACTTATCATCAGGAGCTTGAGAAGTAGAGAGATATCTGTGGCGTTATTTGTTCCTTCTCTTTTCCATGCCAAGTCAATCAGATGCTAAGAAAATACTCTTTAGTACATATTCCTTGGGTCTGCTCTTCTTCGATGTCCTTCCTGCCTCTCTTGGTATCTCATCTCGAGCTGTTGTGCTCCACTAGTAGCTCCAGTCAATCCAGCTGAAAAGAAAGATTGAATTGGGAAATGAAGGTAGAGAGAAGTGTGCAGAGATAACCAGAAAGGGCTTCTTTGTGAGCAGTGACAAAACAGGCCAATATTTCATCTTGGGGAAGAGATGGCTGCAAGAGCATAGGGCATTGCATTCAGCATTTGTCTGCTTGTGTCTCTGGTCTGTGTTATGCACCATAACCTATGGGATGTGGTGGGGAGTTCCTGAGATGCTCTATGGCTGTCAGGTCCTTTAGGATGGAAACTTCCAGCAGGAGCTGGGTGTGTGCTGGCAGCACTCCTTGGAGGCATGGTTTGATCTGAATGCTTTGCTTCATTGTGCTGCTTCAGAAACTGAATGATTTAACCTCCCACTTTTGTTTCCCTTCAGGTATCTTCTGTTAATGGCATCTTAAATTACAATGCTGTGTGTGTACTGCTTCCTTACCCACCTTGTTCTCCTCCCTTCTCCCTTTCTACCTTACTCTGTTCTTTTGTTCTGTCAAAGAACAAGTGGAACAACGGGCATCAGAAAGGACTGAGTTAATCTAAATCATTTCAAAGTGGGAGTGGGAGTCTGAGCAGCAGTGGTAACAGCAGTGCTTTGGACCAACTCTGCTTGGAAGCGTTGATTGGATGCTGTATTGCTGACATAGGTGTGATCACATCAGTTCCCTGTGTGCAATAGAAGTGCTCGATCAGGTTTTCCTGCTGGTGATGGCTAATGCAGTGTTTTGTCCTGCTGTCAGCTCTGCAGCTGCTTTCATTTTGAGAAACACTTATTAAAAAGAAGAAAAGCACAAATCCTGTGCTAATACACATTTTTTGGAGACGAATGAAACATAAAGCTTAAAAGCTTTAGCTGTAATTTCTAAACCTTCTGTACAATAGCCTGGGCAGGCATGGTGCTGTTAAGGAAGCAGCAGTACTGATTGGAGGCTGTGAGCTGCGACCTCTGAGCTGTAGCCGAGGGCTGCTGTGCTGCTCAGGGCTGAACACAAACACCTCCTGTGCCTGGGCTGTATTTAAAGCTCAGCTGAGGTGTTATGGCTGCACTCTGCTCCCCAGCAGCATTGCTTCAGCAGACTTCTCCCACGCTGTGCCCACAAGTGAATGCATGTGGCCAATTGCAAATGCCTGACAACTCATAGCTGTCTCTGTTATTGATTGCCTGTCGTTCCCAGCCAGGTACATCCATCAGTCAGCAGCAAGGGGTGTGCCTGGCAGCTGTAATTCTTGACTCTGAAGCCTACAGGATCTCAGCGTGCTGCTTTAAAGCATAGTTTGTTTGGTTTGCAGTCTGGAGTACTTCCCTACATTCCCTTCCTTCTGTCCCCCCTCAACTGGTGCCTCCCATTTGAGCCATAGCACCTGGGTTTTGCAAAGCCCACTCTGAACGGAGCCATACACTGGATTCTGTGTGCACATGAGGGTGAATACTGATGTCTGAGATTCTCAGTGCTTCTTGTATAGCTTTGCTGAGTACGGAAGTCTGCTGCAGTTTAATCACAAGACAGTGCTTTTCCTTTGGATTTGGGTATGGCTTGCTAGGCCTTTTGTTTCAGGAAAAAAAAGAGAGAGGGAACATTACTTTCACAAATTCTGTATTGTGATGTGCACGCAAGCCATGAAACTTGAGTTTTTCAATGAGGTATTGTTGATAAGGCAGGTGGGTGGTACTAGCAGGGCTGCAGCTGAGTTCTTTGGATACAGAGCTATTAAACTCTTAACCTTTGGTTTATAGATACCATGTATACAATTTACTGTTTCAACCTGTAAAGATGATGTTATGTGCAGAGCTCTTCGCTTATCTTGGAAGTGCAAGGGAAGGGAAAGAGTCTCACAAGGCAGTGCCCAGGTTTGTGGGAAGCACTGAGATTGTAACACAAGAAGCTTCTGCAAGAGCTGAAGCACCTTGGCTGGAAGCAGCTGCCTTCTGGGAGCGCTGCCCTTGGGTTGTTTGTTGGGTTTTTCCTTTAACTTGGGAGTTTTATTGTGCCAAAGGCTCTTATTTTAGCAAGGCACATGATGAGATGTATCATCTCTCAGGGAAGTACTTGAATATTTCCATAATGTATAATGTCCTCAGTGACATCTCTTGCATTTCACATGTTTGTTTTGGTCAGCATTTTGGTCATCTTAGCAAACAGAGCATGAAGCACAAGAGGGGACCACGCTGGTCCAGCTGGAGATACCCACAGGACATGGCAGAGCCCTGGGGAACAGCGTCCTGGCCAGCACCTCCTGCTGGCTTTGGGAGCAGCAGCCCCAGAGGGCTCTCCAGAGGTGTAAATGTGCTTTGGGAGAAGTGGGCTCTGGGCACTGCAGCCTTACATCTGCCTGCCTGCCTTGGGGCTTTGTTGCAAGACTGCTTTCGTAATTCTTGCTGGAAGGCATCGTTTCTCCTTGGATTGTCGAAACACCCTTAGCACCAGAGCAATGTGATATATGGGCACTGCTTCCGATTAGCATTAGGTCTTAATCTTATGTAATTGTGAGGCAGCAGCTACTGTGACAAAGATCTACAGTCAGTTATTTCCTTGTTAGTACTTAAAATCTTACAGGCTGAGTAAGCTCCCTATTTGATCTGCCTCCACCTCCAGTCCTGCTGCAGTTTCTTGTCTCCTTCTTGTTTGCCCTATGTGCTGCATGCTCCATTCCCTGCATGGGACTTTGCTGCTCTGTGAGGAGTGCAGGGTTTGCTTGTGGGTTTGGGACAGCAGAAAAGCCCTGCAGCCCTTCAGTTTTGCAAACAAACCTTGAATAAGAGCACAAAGGTCAAAAATCTGGGGCCTCCTTTCTAACCCTGAGGTATGCCACATAGCCCCACTCCATGCTTTGGAGTGTACTTTGTGTACTCCAAATCATGTATTGCACCAAATTTGTGGTGATGACAGTGGTTTGAATGCAGTTTACTATCAGTGTGGTCTAATTTCTATGTAGTTACTGCAGAGGTGTTGCTGCCAGTGAGCTGTGCTCAATCTGCTTTGAAGGAGCAGCAAATGCTTGAGTCACTGACAGCAATGAGACATGGGGTATGGGAAATGGGGGATTCTCTCTCACACACACACACTACAGTGCAAGCTTGGAAGCAGGCAAGTGTCTTCCAGGCTCTCTATGTAGTAGCAGTTGAGAAAAATTAAGCTTAAAGGTGGGATCAGATTCCTGTAATCCTCTGATGGCAGTGCTGTTACCCAGCCACAGCAGCACAGTTCATCGTGGGTTCTTGGCTCACCCGCGAGGAAGGGAAAGCCACGCTGTGACTGTGCATGGTGTGCCCTGACAAAGCAGATCTGACAGGTGTGTCTCCCTACTGCAAGCAAGGTTTGGGATCTATGGGCTCCTTGAGCAGATCACCTTTGGCAGTTGTCAGTAAGCCTGCACGAACCAGTAACTGATTTTTGTCATCATTACGTCAATAATTCAGTCTCTTGACAGCTGTGATTACACTAAGGTATGTGGAACACCTTACAAGGGGGCAGCCATGCAAGTAACTTTGGAGCGAGAAATAAGAAACCAAATTCTATTAGCCCTAATTTCACGCAGTAATTAAAAATTCTTGACCTCCTCTGTTCTGTTCATCTATTAGCAGTGTGCGTTGTGAAGGAGCAGCGGAGGATCTGAGCCCACCTGCTGATTTTAGCCAAGTGCCCCTGGGTGTGTGTGTGCACCATAGCATCCTGCCCCCTGGAGAAGGGCGAGGGATGCAGCTCATAGTGTTATGGGATGGAAGGACCCAGATATTATTGAGAAAAAATGTAGGCTAGGTGTGAGTCATTCCTCTTCCTATTCTTATGCCTTTCTTTTTTCTTTTTCTTTGATCGTTGGTTTGCTTCCTCTCTTGTGGTCTCCTGGGTGTCTGCATGTGGCCAGGCCTGTGGGTGGGTTGGGGGACCCTGCCCTGAGCCCCCTGAAAGGCCGCTGCTCTCCAGTCAGAGGCAGTGACTTGCACAGCTTTTTCCTTTCAGTTTGTAGGAGACTGAGGGATTACCGGTGCTATACATAGAGTGCTCTGAGCTGTGTCCTGTCCTGCTGGGAACACTTAAGAGCTGGGTTAACCTCTGGCCCAGGATCCAAGTGCTGTTTCTGTTTGTTACTTCCCTGTTGATATGAATGTGAGGCTGGAAGAACTGAGAAGTGGGGTTCTTTCAGTGGGGAATATATCGGAAGGGTAATTAGGGCTGGCTGCTGACTCCCAGGGTGGGAGTGAAAATGAAACTGAGCACACGTGGTTGGGTTTTATCTGTTCTGAAGGTGTCTGGTTGGTGCCTGGTCAGCTCAGAGCAGTGCTGTTGGATTCTGTGTGCACACAGATAACGAGGCCAGCCTTAACCCAGGATTCCTCATCTTGACCCTTATCTCTGGGCACGTGCTCTATGTGGTGCAGTCCTGGGTGGGTCCTTCTTTATTGACTCACAACAGTGAGAAAGCACCCAAGGGAGGCCTTGATGGGGGCTGGATGGACAGACAGACACAAACCAACCCTCTGTAGCTTGTCCAGGAGCAAGCTGTGTTGGCTCTCAGGTGGTTTGAACTTCCCTTAGGGTCCTGCTGACATTACAGCCTCCTACAGAAAACTTACCAAAGTTTTAATACTGGCTGCTTTGATTTCTAATTGCCAGGTAGATTGTCAGTGAGGTGTGTAAGATAACCAAGTTATGATTTTGGCTTTCTGCTGTTGTATTGAGGTCACATTTGGCAGCAGGTGCTCTGTGTAAATGACTTCAAGTCTTTTGAACTCAGCAGATCAGAACAAGGGGTGTTATCTTGGGTGACTGCTTAGCACAGGGTGCATGACTCTGCTGTTCTTCATTGGGCAGGAGCAGGGCTGCTGCATGACTGTGCTTCCTGTACGTATGAACTGACTGTGTGAGAAGAGCACTGAAACTAAGACAGGTTGCAAGCTAAGTGCGGACAACTCAAAAAAAAGCCTTAGTTTGCAGCATACTGCACTGTGTAATAGAGAAGTGCTGCTGTTAGCACCACTTCAACAAGGCTTTGGTGCTGCAAAATGTTTGCTTGAGCACGCAGTGTGCTCTGAACCTGTGAGACCTCTGAGGTTGGAGGAGAGCATCCTGCTTTGCCTGGTGCGTTGAATTTCTCCAGGCTGACAGCTTCACATGAGGACAGAAAATCTCAGCTGAAGTGCAGCTAAAAATGAAGTTTCCTGTTGGCACAGCAGGGATGAGTCACTGTGGCTCTGAGCAAAGGGGCGAGATCCTTTCACTGCAATAGCACTCGATGAGATGTGCTCTCGCAGTGCCATGGGATCAGGTGCTTTGTGCTCTCATCCCTGTTGTCATTGGCTTTGGGTTTGCTTTTCCTGGTTGGAATTTTGGGTGGTCCTGTGTGGAGCCAGGAGTTGGACTCGATGGTCTTTGGGGTCCTTCCAGCTCAGGATCTGTGGTTCCATGACAGCAGTGGAGTCACTGAGAGCTGTGTTCATGCCATAACATTTGAAATAGAAAACATTTTCATTAAATGTGTAGGCCTGCTGGTTTTTGGGGTTTTTTTTGTCTTTTTTTTTTTGTTGTTTTTTAAATTACAGGATAAATGCCAAAGTAGATTAAAGCACATGTATATGAAAGCATTGAACTTTACAGGAAAGCTTTCACTGGCAAGCAGAAATATTTTAAAACCGAAGCCTGGATGAAAGGTGTTTGGATGCTTCTGTCATTTATAAGGAGGAACAAGATCATATTCACATCCATAATGTCACTGGGTCTCCTGTGTAGCAACAAAGCTGTGCGTTTGGGTTGCTTATCCAACTTTGCTGTAAAAACTCATCCATAGCTGCTAGCAATTAAGAAATCTCATGTTATCTGCCCTCCTTGCCCATAGCTCCCCACACCTACCTGAGGTGCATGCTTTTGGTCTAGGGCTGGATGTTAACTTCGAAGCTTTAGGCCTTGGTTAATCCAGCATCCTACATGTATGGCCTGTAAGCTTCTCCCAGGTTGGCTTCCATGGTGATTTTTTTGTCTGTCAGTTGAGTTATGGTTTCGCTTTGTCACTGTCACTAGAATACACGTGGTTTGTGCTAAAAGCACAGCACAATGCATGCTTAGAGTGGAAAACATAGAGTTTGACAGTTGTGGTGTTGGTTGTGGTGTTTTGGTGATGTTGGTTGAATCTGAGGACCTTGTTCCTATAGAAATTGCAGCCAGTTTCTTTGTAGAACTCTGTCAACTGTCGCACTAACTTACAAGGTTCCTACTGTTACTCTCTTTGTATCTTCCATCTGGGGATTTCAGATGGACCCTGAGTACTCTGCTTCCTCTAACAGCCCTCCCTGCTGTTCTTGAGAGCTCTGTCCGTGTTACTGAGCTCACGTCCCAGACTCATGGTCTGCTACTGGAGCAGCACTGTGTTCTGGGGCAGGAGTGGAGCTACAGATGTTCTGTCATCATAGAGATGTGTGTGTTGATGTGTTTTGGTAGGCTTATATAAAATGCCTTGGTATGTGTAGGGAACTTTTTGTAGTATTTCTGATAAGACTTCAAATGTGTTTCTGGAAACTTTAGGTGTTTAGCTTAGAGGTAGGTGTTCCTTTGTGTTGAGTGGTCTTGTTAACGAAGCCAATATAAATATGTACCCAAAGACTTCAAAGTTCCTAGCAGGGAAAGCAAGTTCTTGGCCTTTTTAGGAATGTGGAACTCGTTGGAAGAGCGCTTACCTACAAAACAAATCCAAGAAAAGCTGCCATTTGTCCTAAGAGCTCATACATCTGTTGCAGTTCATAAACTCAGAGGCCATGAACTAATATTGTTCACTCTTCGTGGTGTTGTACATTTTACAGAAGGCGTTTTATCTCCCAGCGCTGCTCTCTAGACTTTTTAGAAGACATAGTGGAATATGCCAGTGTACAAAGGTACTTTTTTCAAAAGCAGCATTAACCTTGACTCGTTGCATGCAGTCCTCTCCTCCCTCCACCCTCTTCCACGCCAGTATCTGAGGTCCTGCATGCTAGTGCTGCCATCTGATCATAAATCTGGCACGGTTTTTCCTTTTTTTTTGTGGTGTTTTTCAGAGCACTGAAGTGTTTGGGTTTTGTCTTATAATTGCAGAACGAAGCATATCTCTGGGTCTCCGAGGCACAAAAACTTGAAGAAGATGCACTTCATCAAGAACATGAGGCAGTATGACACGAAGAACAGCAGGTAACAGCTGGAGATCAGCTGTACCCTCGTACTTGTGTGAAATGGGATGTGCCCATAAACAAGTTCGAGTTGTGGTTAGCTGGTTAACATCAGTGGGAATAATGCACTGTCTCTAGTCTTCCTAATTTTAAACATGTTTTATGTCAAAGGCAGTGGGTATTTGTATCTGCTACATCTGCAGCAATCTGCTGATGGTTCTGCCACTCCATGAGGAGAAAGGGAGGAGATTAAGCCATTCTGCCCTAACACTGTCCTCCTTTCTAGCACAAAGAAGAGTCCCTTGTTTGTGTTTCATAGAAAGCTGCTTTGTAACTTCTGGACCATAATTCTTATCCTGATCTTCTCCCATCTGTTTACAGGATTGTATTAATCTGTGCTAAACGAACGCTGTGTGTGGCTTTTTCTATCCTACCTTATGGGGAGAGTTTACGTATCAGGTGAGTTGCCTTTAACTGTGCTACTGTTTGTGAAAGGTCTTAAGTGAGTACATCTGCTATAGGTCTGCAGCTTTCTTTACTGGGAAGCCTTCAAGGTTCTATAGTGAAGCTATAAATGGGGTTTGAGATGCTCTTCTATTTTTTTTCACCTCTCTGAAGCTGTGAATGTCACTGTCCACAGTCTAGGCCAAATAGAAGCAGTTAAGCTTGATTGATACTCTTTTAACAGCTGTACTCCATTTTTTGCATGGAACTGTAAATAGAATCAAATATGAGAAACAAGTCCTGCTAATTAGATTTCCACGCAGCTTTGCTCAGGTTCTCGTGAACTGTTGGTTCTGTGAAGGTCTGACCTACAAGTACACTATAGAAAATCATTTTATTTTAATCCACTTCTGCCAAAACAATTGTGTTGTCACTTCTGTCCTGTACGTAACATACGGCAGAAGGAAACGGATGTTTAGTGGTGGGAATTGTATTGTATTCAAATACACTTGCTGTAAAAATAGTTGATGGGAAAACATTTTCCCATTGAATGGAAAAGCAGCAAGGTTGCTGGTGTTATTTTAGGGCACTTGTGAGCTCAGTGTTATTCTGCTTGTGTGGAAGCTGGCAATGCAGTTATTCAACTGAATACTGGAATATAGGTGACAATGCTGCATGCTGCCATCACTGAAGCAGAGTTCTGGTGGCAGCTCTAATTCCTAGTGTGAGCTTGTGTGCTCAGTGGCTGGAAAATGGCAACTGAAAGGCCAGCTTCTGATCCTGGAAAACTAGTCATATAAATCATGCTTGCTGCTGAGTGAGCATTTCTGTCTTACCAATGGTTTGTCTTAGGCAGAAGGACTGTACCTAAAAATAATCCCTTTTTTGATGGGCACGTTGCTGCAGATTTGACTTTTAGAATGAGATGGAGTGCGGTTCTTGATTTAATGAACATCTCCATGTTTTGAAAAGAGTAGTGAAAAATTAGCGCTGGCTTGGAGATGAGGTTGGTGGACAGTCCAGTTCATGCATAGTGAGCTCTGACCCTGTGGTGCTGGTGGAGGCACAGGGCAGGCCCTGGGATTCACCTTAAAGGCAGCTGAGTTCATGCTGTGTTTTCCAACGGCGCATTTTCTTGTCTGCATTTAGTGATCTGAAGATGGATGGACAGAAGCAGCGCCATCCTTCTGGGGGCGTTTCAGTCTCCACTGAGATGGTCCTTGGAATGGAAGGAGTAGAGCTGGGGGCGGATGGCAAGGTAAGAAAATCCTTTTTTCTCCTGGTCTGTAATGCTGATGCCTGGTGTGGGGTGATGGGTGGTCAGCTGGCTGCTTTCACCTCTGTGACTGTTTGATCCAGAGGCAAATCACTTGCTTTATGTAGCACTTGTATAAACTGAGAACTGTAACTTATCAGAGCACTGGAAGTCTGCTTAGATCCTTAAAGTTTTGAATGTTTGATTTGTGATAGTGCTTCTGAGGAGGCTGTCAGTCTCTGGTCATTTCTGCCTCCATTTCTGGAGAATTGTCTTCACTGTCATCTCAGACATCATGTGAATAATTTTTTTAATATAAGTTTTTTTTAAAGGATGAGATGCATACCTCTTCAGTTATATTTGTATATTGCCAGAATTTTATTGATGCAGTTCTCCCCTTTTCCTACATCCTCAACAACTCTTTCATACTGAAGACCACAAAAGCAGAGTATTCCCAAGTAGAGGCTTTTCCTCCCATCCCCCAATTTCAAGGTCCTCACTCTCACTGGGGATTTCTGGGTTGTAGGATCCTGTATGTCTGGAAATAAGCTTCCAGTATTTTTTTTTTTCTCCCCATAACTACTACAACTTTCTTTTCTTGAAGGTTGTGTCCTATGCAAAATTCCTATACCCAACCAATGCCCTGGTTGTTCGCAAGGCTGACAGCCATAGTGCTGTCCCTTCCTGCAGAGCTGGTGCTTCACGGAGTCTTCCTGGGTCGAGATACAAACCTGTGACTGCAAAAATGATACCAGCAGGAACAGAGATCGGTAAGGATGGCTGCCAGCGTGCTCACTGCTTCTGCACAGAGCAGAAAGGTGGGAAAGGACTGTTAGTCTGAAACAATTGCAAGTGGTGAAGTGTTTGGAAGGAGACTGCTTAGAGCTGAGCAGGGGAGGTTTGTCAGTGAAGGACGAGCCTTAGGACTGAGAGACTTGTATGCATTCCTTGCATCCTCTGTATATCTGGCATAGCTGGTGCAATTCAAGGACTGCAAAGCATTTCCTTGGCAATGTGAAGCTTAATATTGCTCAGCAAGAAACATCTGGTGTGCATGGGTACAGATGGCCTTCCTTGCCTTCTAGCAGTGTAACAATGCACAAATCAAAGGTTTATGTTAAACTGTGTAGAAGAGCAAACCTGACAATGCTATCATCTGCTAGATTTGAGCAGCAAACCACGTTTGTGCAGTTCTCTTTGCATACTTGTGGAAGACAAACTGTTAGTTTGCACTGTATAAAATGGTGTTGGGCATATGTTGGAGACAGCTTGTTTGCTTTGTATATCTATTGCCTGACACATACAGAATGCAAATGGATGACCCTAGCTGCAGCTTGCCTGTCTGTAGGGTCTGCAAAGACTTGTAGTGTTTGCTGTTTGAACACTGTATTAAAAAGGAAACAGGAAATTTGAAGCTCTGTGGCTCAATGTTGTGCTTTCCTCATTCCTTCAGGAAACGAAGCTGGGGAAGTGGCAGAGTATGATCCTAATCTTCTGGATGATCCTCAGTGGCCCTGTGGAAAACATAAACGGGTTCTCATCTTTGCCTCTTACATGGTGAGTGGTTGTGTACCTGAGCAGAGAGAGTGCCTGAGAGATCCTCCTGTAAACAACTTCCCTGGGGAGAAAAAATCCTTGAGGAAGCAGTTGTGGCTTTTTAAGAGCTGACTGGGAGATGCTCAAGTGGCTGAGTTTGTATGCTGAGCTTGTCAAGGACCAAGTTGTCATATCTCTAAATGTGTTGGCATTTATTTATGGTAACTCTTTGCTTACTTGTTCAGTTTTTTTTCTGTGGCTGAGACTCAATCTGGGCTATTACCTAGGCATTAGAGAATTATAAAATAAAACTTGTTTTTGCCTTTGTATTAAAGTGCCCTTGACAAACTTGTTCAGCTGTCAGTGCTGTTCACAGGACAAATAATTTTTCTTCCTCTGTTTCAGACAACAGTCATAGAATACGTGAAACCCTCAGACCTTAAAAAGGATATGAATGAAACCTTCAGAGAGAAGTTTCCTCATATCAAGCTGACACTGAGCAAAATTAGGAGGTAAGGAACAAGCAGTGATTGAGATCATCATCTACACAGTGCAAGGCTGCTTTTATCTGTCACTTGTATAGAGCAAATACTAGATCTATTTATAGTATATATGATTAAATGCTAATCTCTTGTTGCTGGTTGAGCTGGCTGTAGGATGACAGGAATGCTTAGGTTGCTGGGAAGGAGTAACAGTTGGTTTTCATCTTTCAGCCTAGATGAGTTTTGCTTCATCAACACTAATAGCCAATTAACAATGAAGTAATATCAGCTTTGAAACAAATACTTGTAACTTGGTTGAGTGGTTTTCATGCAGTCCTGCTCTTATCCAGCTCGTCTCTCTGGCTGTTTCCACCTTTCAATTACAAGATTTGCTGATGAATGCAGTCTCAACAGTATTCTAGAATAAAAAAAAAAAAAAGGTCTGTTCTGGGAACATTTGGTAAAGTATTTTTTGAAGGCATAGAATTCCTCACCATTCAGGAAATGTCTGACTGTTCACCAATGAGATGTACTGTTATGCCTTCTGAGAGCTGTAATCCTGCTGGTATTACACCAGAGTTAATGCAATTAGGGCCTTCTGAAATAGCCAGCTTAGAACATGATACTGCTGAATCACTAGCACTGCAGTTCCCAGCTGAGGACAAGGTTTGCTCATTCAAAGTCTGGCAGTGTCCTGCATGCTCCTCTTTGTAGTTGTTTCAAGCAGGGATTTTTGCAGAGAGCTCTGTAGCATGGTGATAGCAGTGAGAGGGAGCATCCTGCATAACGTTCACCTTCATGCAGAAGTGAAGGGCCATCTGCTGTGGGGGTGATGAAGCAGTTTGCCTTCCCCCTCAGACCTGATTCTCCTCTGAGGTGTGTGGGAGACAGGCCTCTCTGTGCACAGCATTGATGTGATGGTGTGTAGGTCAGGGCAGTTGGGTCTTATGAATCATGAACTTGTTTGGGACCTCAGAGGGATCCATACAGCAACAGCCTGTGCTTCAGTGAGGGAGCTGAACTCGTAGTGTTCATGGTCGGATAAGGAACTGTGCTTCCACAGTCAGCCAGGTGAAATCAGTGCATGGATCAGCTCCAGCTTGCTGCCAACTGGGCTGCTCCAGTCTGGGGTAATACCAGCCCTGGTTTTCCAAATAAGAGTCTTGAATGTGTGCTCTTCTGAGTTTCCACAGTGAAACTCACACTGTTGGTGTGCACGCACTGAAGTGTACCTACAGCGTTTTCTAAAAGCTGTTTGTCTCAGAGGGTGTTTTTTCCTTTTTCCTGCCTGTTCTTAGTTTGAAGAGAGAGATGCGGAATCTGAGTGAAGAATGCAATCTGGAGCCAGTTACTGTGTCCATGGCTTATGTGTACTTTGAGAAGCTTGTTCTCCAAGGCAAACTCAACAAACAGAACCGCAAACTGTGTGCTGGTGCTTGTGTTCTGCTTGCAGCCAAGATCAGCAGTGATCTCAGGAAACATGAAGTTAAGCATCTTATAGATGTAAGTACTATGAGGCATGTTTTGGGTGTGGTCAAAACCTTCCTTTTCCATAGAACAAAGCAAAGATAAAAAGAAACAAGAATTTCAGCCACTGCATGTTGCATTCAAGGCTGACTCTTTCAGTTAGTTTCAAGCTTCATCCAGGGCTCTTCCTTTTGGATGCTTTTTCTAATTTATGAAAAGCTGACTGATACAGTCAATGTCCTACTGATCTTACAGTGAGGTTTTTTTGTGTTCAGTGGTTGCCTGGAAAACAGTAACTGTTGTGTGGGTGTGACAGCTGTGCTGATCTACATGTTTGATCTGTGGCAATACTTCTCTCTGGTCTTGCATCACTTATTCCTCTTTTGTGTTGACTTGATGTGAAAGTGCACTGAGAAATTCTGGATAACTGATTGTTTCTCTCCCTCTGCTCTTTTTTTTTTTTTTTTTAATTTTATTTTATTTCTTACTATCATAGAAACTAGAAGAGAGATTCAGATTCAACAGAAGAGATCTTATTGGTTTTGAATTCACTGTCCTTGTAGCTTTGGAACTGGCTCTCTATCTTCCTGAAAACCAAGTGTTACCTCACTACAGACGGCTCACACAACAATCTTAACCAAAGCTCCACTCCAGCTGGTAGCTGGCAGCACTGGGATAGCATCGCTGAGCCCTGCTGCTGACTTGCCATTGGCCTCTGTGCCCTGGGAGCATCCTGCCAGCTCTGGCTCTCAAATCTGCAGTGTGTTTTCAAACTGTCAAGGTTTGCATTATGGAGACACATGCGAAGTCTGGGAGATGGTACGAGAAGAGATGTTGAACTTCATTTTGTTTTGGACATTTAAAGCACAAGTGTTCACCAGTCAGCTGTCATGGCTGCTGATTATTCCTTATTTATCTTTGCAGTTTTACTAAAACTGTTCTTCCACATGAAGAATCCTATGGTATTGTTTCTTTTTTTTTTTTTTTTTTTAAGCTTTTATTTTATTCCTTGAAACTAAAGGAAGCATCACTTCCATTCCAGTGCACCATAAAGTCCAGATGTTTCCAAGAGTCTTCTTGCATTTTTACATTAATGGAACACATACTTTATTTTTTTTAAAGATGTGCCTAAAACTGGCTGGTCTGGTACCAGTACTTTTTAAGTTAGTTATGTTATTTCATAGAGAATCCTGAATTTATATAGACATTTATTCTTTACCTGCATTGGCCTTGTGTATAAGGAAAACAATTCCAGTATATCTGCACTAGTGATACCCAGGGCATCTGTCCCATACTATAGCTAGACTGAAGTTGCTGTTTCAATTTAGTTAACTATAATATCTTAAGAACATACACTTTATTTAAAGATTGTTTTGAAGTCTGTCATGAAACACCACCTGTTGAACAAGGTAGCTGCAGCAAGGTGATTACCAGCCCAGTTCACTCTCAAATGGAAGATGAGTGCTTTTGACCAAGAGCAACTTGGTCTAAAATATATAATTTCTTATATTGATTTGTTTCTGTGTTCTGTAGTCTGAACTAAGCACCTTTTTCAGTAGGACTGTATTATATATGGTCTTACATGCTCTGAGCAAGTACTTAAGTCAGTAATGCTGTTTCTGCCAAACCAAGCCAATGACACAAAGCATGCTTGATATTGAAAATGCTACTTTTTTTACTCTGTTCTTCCAAGCATTGCATCACTGTGACAGTCCTCATAATACTAGCATTTGTTGCACATCTGAACAGCTACTTACCAGCCGGTGCCAGGCAGCACCCCACTGCTTACACAGAGGTTAATAAGTTCTTTGACCATTGACTATTCCTTCATTTGTTCTTAAAATATCCAGGTTGGGAATGAGCTCTGATTACATGTGGAACCTTCTGTGATATTGGTTTTATTTTCTGAAGCAATATTGTGATACAGGTAGCTGTGTCCATTTGCAAGAAGCAAAACTGATGCTTAGCTATTAAGACTGAGAAATTTGTAATTTGTTTGACTTCTAAATGGGAATGCTAAACCTTGTATTGAGGTATGGGTACCTGCTATCTAATATGTAAAGTAATGTAAATTTCTGTTCTTTGTATTAGATGTTGTGGGCAAAAACAAAGCTGAATCTTTGTTCCTCAGCCATGTTTGGCCTGAAGCTAATTTTGCTTCATTAGAGTTGGAGCAAACTGTCTTGGAGCTCCTTTCTCTTTATGTAGGGCTCAAATTGTATTTTTCATATGTAATAACTACACTGACTATTGACTCCTTTGTAACTGTTCAGCTGTACGTAGCTTCAAGTTATTTGTGTAAATTTAATGTGCTTCTGGCTTCTCTTTAACACAGAAGGACTTTCCAATCTCTGTAAGTGAGATGGTAGGTAATAAGTTAGGCTAGCCAATTATCTAACAGAAGGGTTTTAAAATTGCCTACTGGTTCAACTTTCTACTGAATGTAACTGTCCTTGCATGCAATTAATAACAAAGTGCTAAACATGTATAGTGAGCCTTGGAATTAGTGAACAGATGTGAGCACAACTGAAGTGGTCCACTGCTCCCTGTGGTCATTGGGTAAGGAGGAAGAACTGAAATTGAGCAAAGAAATTTTTCAGGTGGTATGTCCAGAAATTCATAACCACTTTGCTTAGTGAGAATGAAGTTGGAGAACGTCTCTGGGGATTTCCTTCTACTTAGCATACGAAGAGTTTTCTTTAACAATTGACTTTCTCCCCATGTAGGGGAAAAAACGCATTTATTTTTGGAACAGTTCAGTCTGTATTCAGTGGAAGTTTGTCTGGTTGCAGTGGGTGTTTGGGCTGGAGTTCCCCTTGCAGAATGGGAACTATTGTTTACCATCATAAATGGGTAAGGTTTTGGTTATATTTTGGTGTGGTTTGTTTTTCTGTTTTGTTTTTTTTTTTTTTCTTCAGAAGAACAGATTAGGATTAGGAGTATTAAATGACAGAATGCTGTTTAAAACTAACTGTAAGCATTGGCTGAGGCCCACGCAGTGGTGCTGAGCCTGGAGGCTGTGTGGGGTGCAGGCAGATGCGACAGCCCAGGGGAGGCAGTGATGTTGGAAAGGAGCACAAGCAGTGCTTTGGGCCAACAGCAGCCAGATGCAGCTTGTAAATGAGTACCTCTTTTGTGTTGTCTCTGCAGGATCAGTCCTGGAGCGATACAGTAGCTGTGTATGTGTGTTTATTTTTCTGTTTCCAGTGCGTAACTTCCAGCCCCGTTCAGTTCTTCCTTTGTAGCAATATTTATCATTTCACCGAAAAGCTGCCACCGTGTGGCGAAGGACTATTACTGCGTTACCTATTAATAAAGCGGGACCCGAGCCCTCATCAGCTTCATCTGCGCCCAGAGCCCTCATGGGGCAGGGGCGGCCGAATGCTGTGCACCTGTGAGTGCGGTGCTGCTCTTGCGATTCTCGACAAGAGGCTGTAGGTTCTCGTGTATGGAAGGAAAAGGAAAAGGAGAAAAAAAAAAAAAAGAAAAAAAAAAGCTGTGTTATGGGTTTTTTTTTGTCTATGTTATTTAAGAATCTGGCTTATACACTTCCATGTACTTTTATTTTATTTTTTTTCCCCCGTCAACTTGTGCGTTTAAGATGCTGTGAAATAAAACTGTTTTGATACGTGTTTTGTAACCAATCGTCGCGTTCCGGTATGGTGCTTGTGCTGCTGGGGGCGGGCGGGGGAGGCCTGATAGGGCAGCTCCCGCCGCCTCTGAGGGAGCCTAACGCCACCCGTAACGTCGTGGCAACACACCGGAAGTCGACGCTACGCCGGAAGTCCTCCCCCGCCCGCGCTCTCATTTCCGCTTCCGGCGAGCAGCCTTTCCTTTCCGCCGCGGTGCGTGTGTGAGGTATGGCGGCGGCGCGCGGCTGCTCTGAGGGCAGGGCTCGGTGAGGGGGGGCACCGGCGCAGAGGGGCTGCGGGAGCCGGGGAGGTCCTGGGGGCTGGAAGGCGGGAGGGAGGATGACGGTAGCTCCGTTCCCAGCGTGCCGTGAGGCGGGGTGGGGGGAGCTGTAGGGCCCGGGCCTCGTGGGACGGCGCTGAGCTCTGCCTCGCTCATTCCAGATCTCAGCGCTCGGTGCCCGGCTCCACCCGCACGCGATGCAGAACGACGCCGGCGAGTTCGTGGACCTCTACGTGCCTCGGAAGTGGTGAGCGGAGCTGTGGTGGTTCCCGGGCAGAGAAAGGGAACTGAGGCTGATGTTTGGCTTATTATGTTTAATTGGAGGGAGGATAATCTTATTTCCGTATTTTCTACTTATCTGCTATAAGTTTTTTTCAGCGAGGACTCTATTTGAAGAGAATTCTCTATCTTAGGTTGCACAGCAGCCGCCCGTACAGTGCAGATCGTTTAGGGCTGCTTTTAAAGGAAACGTGTTTGTAGTGTAGTACCACTTCTGCACTGCAGGCTGCTGCAGAAAACGTGTTAGATGATTGTTATCTCAGGCATGAATCGTAAAGACAGTGTTGAGTCTGTAGAAAATGGACAGTTTCTACAGAGAAGGTTATTTTTATATCTCATAAAATGCACGTAAATGGTTTATTTTTGGGTGATTTTTTTTTAGTTAGATGTTTTTGAAGCCAGCAATTTCTGAGCAGACTGAACAACGTGAATGTTTTTTGATAGCTTTTATGGCTTCTAGTGAGTAAAGGTATAGGCAATACATTTTTGAAGGATTTAAATGACCAATGGTTTTTGCACGTTAGAAAAGTCAAATTTAGTACAACGTTTCAAAGGTCTGTGCTTGTGGCTGCACTGTATAGGAATAAACGGAGCATGCCAAACTGTAGGGATCGTTGGCAGCTGAGAATGACTAAAGTGAAAGTCTCCATCAAACATTCTTAAAACTGAATTCTGACTTTTTTGTGCAGTGCAGTGTCTGAGCCTTGTGTTGTCACTATGAACATGTGCAGCTCTTGTTTTCATGTAAGTGTAGCTTTGACAGTATTTAAGTATACCTCGTTGTTTACTCCCCAGCTCTGCCAGCAATCGAATAATTGGTGCCAAGGACCATGCTTCCATTCAGATAAATATTTCTGAGGTAAGTTTCTTCACAGAAGAGTTTGATAAGAAAGCAGTGCCTTTCAGTTTTGATAGAAGTTAGTAAATACAAACACTTGTTGTAAGCTTCAGTAATTGTACAAGTGCAGAGCTAGAGAGCTTTTGCACTTACTAGGATACTACTGTGTCACTCCTGGTTATTTTTCAACCTTTTGAAAGGTTGAAAATGACTTATTCCTGACCATTTAACTGTGTGACTAAATCAAACAGTCAACTTTAGATAGAGTTAAAATTAGGGGATTTCTTTTCCTGAGGGAAATAGAAAGAAGTGCTTAATTTTTCCTGTCCAAGAAAGCACGTTTCTTTAGTGTGCTCTTCTCCAACCCCCTGCCACACACAGGGCCACCAACCTCCCCATTTAATAGCAGACCAGGCTGCCCAGGGCCCCATCCAACCTGGCCTTGAACCCCTCCAGGGCTGGAGCATCCACAGCCTCTCTGGGCAGCTTGACTTAATTAATTACCTTGACTTAATTAAAAGAAACTTGAAAAAAAAAAAACACTAAACAGGCAGTAACGTTTACCATTTTCTGTTGCGTTTTGTAATGCTGTGTGATCCATTAGATGTTACAGCTATGTTATGTCATAAACAATATGTTTGCTTTGAATGTATACCTTGTAGATTCTAACAGAAGTGTTTGCCTTGGGGTTTTGCAGAAAAGCAAAGAATATTTATTAGTGAGCTTTTGGCAAGCATGATGTAAAACTTGGTAAGAATTCTGTAAGAATCCGTGCAGTAATTTGCTTGTAATTACAGGTCGACAAGGTAACAGGCAGAGTCAATGGGCAGTTCAAAACATATGCCATCTGTGGAGCAATTCGTAGGATGGTGGGTATTTTCTTGGAACAATATGACTGTGGTCCTCTTTATACTGACCAGTGATTTTTTAGGTTTGTTTGGCCCTGGAAAATGAAGTGTGCTTTCAGCATATTTTGGAGGAAAAGCTTTTGTTGGGATAATAAAAACAGAGCGAAGGCGTGAGCTAATTGACTTTAAGAGTCAATTTCTTATGTTTTTTCCTCAATTCTTTGATTAGGGAATCATTTATGTTTGTATTTTTTAAAAATCACTAGAAGATGCAAACTTCCAAGAATGCACCAAGCAGCTGATACCTGGCTTTTTATCATTTTATCATCATGTTATTAGATCTGATACTGTCTGGAATTTGTTAAAGAAGCATTTTGTGAAGCTTCCTACAGTTCATCAGCAGTTCATTTGCTCAGAAATATGTCTTGTTAATGCAAGTGTGTATTTTATCAAGCTCTGTTTTTTATTCTGAAGAATGAAAACTTAACAGCTTGTTTTAAAAACAATAATCTGTTGCAATGAAATGCAACGACCTGTTTTGGAAAAACAAACAAACAAACAACCTTGTGCATTTCACTGCCATTAATAAGTGCTGCTGCTGCCTCTTCAGTCTGTGTCAGCAATCATTCACTCACCTAAGATTTACTGTTTTTCTTACAGGGGGAATCAGATGACTCCATTCTGCGTCTGGCGAAAAACGATGGAATTGTTTCCAAGTACGTGTGCTTATCTTTCCATAATAACATCTGCAGAGGTAACATTCAGTCCCAACCCAGATTTCAGGATGAAAATGCGTGCACTGTATTTTTAGGATGCTTGTTGCATGGTTGATCTGCAATACGTAGTGGAGCTGTTGAGGTGCAACAGCTTGTAATGTCTTTGTTTGGTTTTCTTCTAGGAACTTCTAATGACTGAAACTGGTGTGGATACATCGGATGTCAAATAAACAGTTCCAACCTATGCTGTGCTGTGTCTTTTGTGCAAGCAGTGAGCAGCAGTGGTTTCATTATGGTTTGTCTTAAAAGTACTTAGAAATGTGTATCAATGAGGGGTGCATGATACAGATTCTAATTTTGAATTCAGCGCCAGCTGTAAGTCAAGAATTCCACTTCACTCTTTGTCCACTACAATCTTTCTAGTTATAACAAACAAGCTTTGCAACTGTAGCTCATCTCTTTTCATTTCTGCTGGAACAGTTTGCAATGGAACAATCTCATCCTGCTTGCTGATTTTTCACTGGCCAAACCAAAGGCTTTGTTTTGGTTGTGCTATCAAAATTTATCTTTTTTCCTGCTGATAAAAGGCTCCCAATATTTGTTCTGCCTTTGACACGTGTTCTGTAGGTGCATTACAAACAATGAAGCTCATAAAAAACTTAAAAAGTAATAATAATACTCTGTGGTGTGCTTGCAGCCTGATTTCAACATGAGAGAGACTCAGAGTTTTAACCCCTTAAGTACGGCCTTGATGCTGAGAAGTGAGGGAGTGATTTAAGGAGAAATAACTCTTAGTATCTGGCAATATTTTGGTAGCTGATTTAATAGTCTTTCAGTGGCTAGATAAACTTGCTGCTGTGTTATTTCTTAGTTATCTTACTCGCAGAGTCCAGGCAGTTTGCAAGCAGTGTCAATTAACATCTGCTGACTTTGCATTTCTTATCTGCCATTCCTTCTCTCTGGCCATTTTCTATCATTTCATGTTTTTGATGTAACATGCAAAGAAATGTTTATGATTTAACTTGAAAAAGTTGATTCGTGATTTTGCCTGCTGTACTTCAGGTATTTATTTTTAACTGTTTCTGGACTGCTGAAAAAGCTTATGAAGTGGTCATTGGGAAAGAAAGTACTGTGTGTTGCAAGAAAGAAATACTGTGTCCTGATTGTACGATGTTAATTCCTGTAGGACAATGTTTGCAATCGTCTTTGCTCTGTCAAATTCAGAGTTTTCTCAAGAGATACATTTTGTGTTGCTTTCCTGCTCATGCTATAAATTGTCTCCACGTGGAACTGGTGTGGGGAAACTTTAATCTCAGACTTCTCTTGAGAGTGTGAAATAGTGGCCCTGTCTAACCAAGGAGGATCATTTATCTCAAGTTTTGTATCTTTCCATTATCTCTATTTTGTCCTCTTGATGCTTCAAGCTGCAATATGCATCTTTGCAACACCTGCTGAAGCGAGGCACAGTAGATCAGCCCATGTTAAAGTGTAGTTGCAGAGTAAAGCAGACCTTTGTTTCTGAAGCAAATTCCACAGAGAGGGCTAGAATCAGCTGTTAGCCTTTGTCAGAACAGTCATAAGGTAAAACACCTTTGCTTGTACGTTCTGCATTCCCACTGATGACCCTTGAATTTACTCCTCTTCCAGCATTACAGAAGCTTTGAACTCCTGCATTTCAACCAAGCAGGAGTTCATTTGAAAAGACTGAAACAAAAGCTTTGTGTTGAATTCACGTTCACTTTTTGAATGCCATTCTTTATTCTGGAGTTATTTTCTGGCATCAGTGTCAGCCATGAGAGATACCTCAAAAAAAAAAAAACCAAAAAAGCTTTTAGTTGTAATTCTGCTGTGTTTCCAGCAGATAAATCTCTGAAAGCGCTTTCTGGAAGCACAAATACAGTATCCAAAAGGGAGACATTTTGGCTTGGCTGATGTCCAATTCTCATTATTTTCTTTCGTACACAGTAGAAGGAAATAAGTTTTAATTGGATTTCATGTTTCTGACGTATCTTCAATTAGCTGCTCCTGCCTTGGCGTTAGGGAAGAGCTCTAAATAAACCAGTGTCTGTTTACTGCTGATAAATGCCTGGTTTACCAAGGAGTAAATATTGTTGATTTCCATCTAATCCTCTGGGACTTCGCTCATCCATGTGGATTTCAGTGGAATTCCCCCATTAAGAGAAAGTGGACCGACAGCTTAAAAGTTCAAAATGAAGTTGAGGTTTCTTTAAATGATAAAAATCCATTAGAACCTAAACAGACCAAATGAAATTTGCACCCAGTATGAATTATATATTTAGGAATTAGAATTCAGAACTTTCCCTGCTATCCATACTGTCTGCTGCTTTGTGTTGTTTGTTTTTTTTTTAAATTCTGAAATACGAAGAGCAACAAACATCACTTTCTCGTTAATTTCTTGTAAAATAAACAGATGAAATGCTATGATGCCATATCCTAAATGTAGTTAAGCTGGGAGGGGATTAATGCTGCCCTAAATGCTTTGTGAAATTCCCACTGCCATCGGTGGTGTCCAGCATGAGGTGTTGCAGACTGCAGAACAGCAGAGCACTAACAAGGAAAGGTATGTGGCCCTTTAAAATCAATTTTGAGTTACATTTTCTAGTATTGTGGTGTAAAATGTTCTTTGTTTTCATGTGACAGGAATAGTTCGGATCTTCTAGAGCCAAGAAAGGGAATGAACTGTACTTGTGCTATACAAGATGGACAGAGTTGCCCTTACATGGTTACACTGCACCAAGTCATGAAATTCTTCTCTGTTACTTACAAGGACTTGGCAGTGGCATCCTAGACATCTGATTTAGCTGGGGCTATTTTGGTGTATTTGGCCAAAATGTTGCTGCTCGGACAGTCTGTTCCTTAGAACACCTTGCTTTTGGTTGGGAGCTTGTAGATGTCTCATACTGATCTGGTTTCTTTAAAGCCTTGTCATTCTTTTCATGAGCTGCATGGTGTTGAAAAGCTGCTTCAGACAGTCTCAGCTGTGCATTCTGACAGAGGTCTGGGGTTAGCTGCTGTAACTTCTGTTGCTGGGAGCATAGAATTGGATGCTTTGATGGTATCAGCTTTGCTTGCAAGGTGCCAAGCAGGCAAAGCTCTGCCAAGGCTGGGAGGAAACACCAGGCAAAATGCCTCCCTGGCATCTTTGTGCTTTACTCAGAAAAGGAGCGCTGTGTCTCAGAGGAGGAATACAAAGGGTCAAGTTTCTTTTGCCTTCGTGTGTGTCCATTACCACTGCTCTGTGCTGACTGCTTCCATCTCCCCAAGAGCACAGGCTGCTCAGGATAACTTCCTGCAGGAAGGAAGCTGCGATAGCTTTGGGAGCGTTGCTGTTTGTTTTCCCGAAACAAGCAAAGGCTCGAAGCTGCTGTGATGTGAAGCTGCTGAAAGCCTGGCTAAAGCTAAGCTGTTCACCAGATTTGGCAGCGTTTTTGGTTTTCATTCATGTTTTGAGGATGACTGTTCCCACCCCTGTCTGTCCACTTGCTGTCACTCTTGGTGACGGACAGAGACAAAACACTTCCCTGGTGCAAATACTGAATAGGTTAAGGATGCTTTTGTTTTGGATTAATTCACTGATGATGGTTTGTGTTTAAGCATTCTGGGGGAACAGCTTCCCTACGTGTTTGTAGGAATAGTTAGCCATGAAAGAAACAGAAAACTAATGAGGTGGTTTGTTCCTGCTGGGAAATACGCTGCTGTCTAATATGAGGCAGGAGTTCCTCTTGGCTAAATCCTCAGTAGGAGCTGTAGGTACCAGGAGTTTAAGAACTGAGAGCTGCATCCAGGCTCTTGAAATCAGCATCCCAGTGTTGGTTCTGTTGGTGGCCCCCTCCAACATGGAGAAATCTCCAGGCAGTCTGACCAAAATCTGCACATCCAGGGAGCAGGAGCCTTTGCAGATGGCAGCATCCTTGCCTACAGTGACACTGTGCCCAGTGCTCACTTCTGATCTTAGCTATGAAATGGTTGGTATCAGATCTGCTTTCATTTTAAGGCCACAGATGTGAGGTTTCTTTCCAAAACTTTTTTGTCACAGGCATCTCCACGGGTTTTCCATTTCAAGCCAATCTGAAACTGATTGGACAGCAGAGTTAATTCTCAGCTCAGTTGGAATTGCTGCTGACTCTCTGCTGTAAGTCTTAATTCCCTCCAAAAGAAATATTTGGGATATTCATATATATAAAACAGCTTTCCACAGTCATGTAAAAATGTCAAGCTGTCACTCCATCAGATATCTTGTGGCTACCGTCTGTCCTAATACTTGACTCCCACTGATTCTGGTGCTTTTAATTGTACATGTATATATGTATATATGCTGCTGGTTTCTGCTGAGCAGAGAGTTGACTCTGGTGTAAATCAGAAAAATTGGAGCTCTGTCCCCAAGGCTCAGGAGCTCATCACAGAATCATTTGGTTTGTGCTTTGACAGTGATGTTGGGTTACGTACAACCTTTCCTCTGCTACGCCCCATACTACAGTTTACCCATCTCTGTAATAAATGTAATGAATGAAGCAGGCGACTTCAAAATGATTTGCAGAATGATCAGAAGATGTGATGTGAAGTAGCAGTGTTGATTAAATAACCGCTGTGCATGGTGAATATACTTTAAAGACAATCTGCAGGAGACTCGGTGGAGGTGAAGCAGACGTGTCTTAACCACTGCGTGATGTTATCCTCTGTTCAGCAGGGAAGTGTCACACAGCTTGTGAGTAACCAGATATCTTTTGTTCTCCTCTTGTATCCTCAGCCGTTTACAAGGGTGAGATGGCTGAGGGTTTTTCTTCCCGTAGGGCATGGGTGGGGAGGGGGAGGAGGAGGGCCGTATCAAAGCTGACTGCCGGGAAGGGCCCCGCTGATTTATGGTGCTCTGCAGCTTGAGATAACGCCTCGGGGACTTTGGGATTCCAAAATGCAAATAGTGCTCCTGGGGAGTCTGCTCCCAGTCACCCTGATCACTTGGATCTAGGAGCTGTGAATGACACCAGGACTGAGCACTGTGCAACACACTGCTGCTCTGCGATGCACAACTGTGTCAGCTACCGACTGAGCAGCTGCTGCCGCTCAGCTTATCAGACTTCTGAGACCAATGGAGCCTTTAAAAGTTCACAAGGTGCCATCAGACCTTGATTTCCACCTTTTTGAATGTGCACGATGACAAAGCTACAGCAGGATCCTTCCAGAGGTGCTCAGAGCTGGGAACAGCAAACCGAGAGAAATTCCAGCGAAGGGGCAGAGACTGATGCTGCAGATAGCAGTTATCAGAGGAGCTCATAAATCCACCCAACCTAAACACAGTGTCAGGCAGCAGCCCTTCTGCATCGGATGTCGCCTCCGGGGATGTACAGCTGCTTGTTCTGATCAACAGTTTCCATTCTGTCTTTCAGGTTCCCAGAAGACACTGTTTCTGGG
This sequence comes from Tympanuchus pallidicinctus, assembly GCF_026119805.1. Classification (NCBI taxonomy): domain Eukaryota; kingdom Metazoa; phylum Chordata; class Aves; order Galliformes; family Phasianidae; genus Tympanuchus; species Tympanuchus pallidicinctus. The sequence continues at coordinate 5,985,833 of NW_026294722.1, forward strand.
AAATGTCTTTGTGGTGCTGGTTCTGAGTGCATGCGTGGCCTCAGGGAGGAGCAGAGCTTGACGCTGTTCGGATGCACAGCCCCAAACTGCTGTTAGGCTGCCATGGGATGGCTGGGAAATGTGCACATGGGTAAAATAATGTATATTGGTGAAACCAGCTTGCTGGGATTACAGAGCTTGTTTAATCATGGAGTCATAGAATGGCTGGAGACGGAAGGGACCTCAAAGATCAGCTAGTTCTGATCCCCTGAAAAGTCTGCATTAAGAAATTACCAGCTTCTCTCCTGGGACTTGTAATTAGTCACTTACTAGCCCCATGCTTTTAACTCAACGATTCTCTAGCAACATCACTGCAGCTGCAGTCACCTCCCTCCTCTGCAGATAGAAATTACTTGAGGCGAGATGGAGAGGAACAAAGAGATGAAGATCAGGGAAGCCACAGGCCTGGATCTGATGCCACCAGAGAGATGCTCTGAGTGTCAGGAGTGGGTCTGCTATCTGCCATGCCCAGGCTGCTCTGCAAGTGAGGGATGAGGCAGGGCAGTGCAGCAGCACTGGGCACAGTCCGGCCAGAGGGGCCAGTGAGCGGCTGCTGAGGATGAGAGGTGTGCTGTGGTTGTGGCTTGGGGGAAACCTCAAAGGTGCACTGAAATCTGGAGATTTGAATCGTGCGGCTGGAGCCCTTTTGATGAAGTCCAAGGCACAAGGCAGCTTCCCATGCTGAGCTTCTTAAGGGCTGGCTCCTTTAGGGCAGGACCGTCCCATTCCCGTTGGAGTTGTTCTGGTTGGCTTTAGTTGAACATCTGGATTAATGGTAGGGAAATTCCTGGGGTCGGCATTGGAACTGGGAAGAAAAATGAGTTTTTCTGGATCCTTTAATCACAGTTTCTTCATTAGTTGTCAGAAATGCCGGCGTTATTTAATCGTCTGTTAAATCCCAATCACATGAGCACTTTCCCTGAGTGCAATGTCCTGTGATAATTGCCTGGTGCTCGTGTCAGAGCCATGTTCTGATCTCCAGCCCACGCTAGGCTGAGTGCCCTGTGACTGCTGCTGATCTCTGGACAGGGAGGAGAGGAATGGAATGCGTTTTCAGTGTAAATTGATTTTAAAAGACCTTCGACGCCAAATTTGGACAAAGACACCATCGCCTTTCTGTTGCCTTGAGGCTATTTAATGTAGCTATTTTCTTTCCATACTCTTTACAAACAGGGTCTGCGTTGTTTCAGAGGAATCACAAAAGCATTAGTTTGGAAAGACCTCGAAGCTCATCAAGTCCAACCCATCCCCACCACGTCCACCAAACCATGTCCAATTTAAAGCTATGGCAAATCATACAAAGAAATAGAACTAGAAATCACTGCATTCAAATGCCATTTCCTTCCACAATATAAATATTCCCAAATAATCCTACATTGCCCAATATCAGTGCCTGAGTACCAGTACCAAAGGGAATGTTTTGTAATATCTCTTTTTCTCCTTTGCCCTCTTTCAGCTCCCTTTAGATCCAAAATGATTTGTACTTCCTTCTGACCCCAAAGGCAGTCAAAAACAAATGTATTGACATGAAAGTGAGTACTTTAATCAGCAAAATTTGTGTTCTGTTGTGTTTTTGTTGTTGTTTTTAATAATAATTACGGGAGCCTGAAGGGAGAGAGAGACTGAGAAAGGAAGAGCAAATAAAGAGAAAGGCGATGTATGTTCTGGCGGGGAGCCAGAGGCCCTCTGGGCCAGGTTTGGATAAATCAGGGCTTAATTCGTGGTGTGAGAAACCACTAGAGTGAGTCTGCAGCAAACAAAGGGCGATTCAAAAAGGGACGCGGGCAGGGGTGGGTGGGACGGGGCGCCCTGCCAGGGCTGCCTGCTCCTGGGCCCTCAGCACGTCCTGCAGCGCCCCATGAGCTGCTCCAGGCTTCCTTTTCTGCTGACATTTTTCATAGTGCATTTATTCTCACAAAGGGGGGGGGGGGGGGAAACAAGCACCTTGAAATGTACCCCGTGGTCCAGAAAACAAAAGGCAGATGGGAAACGCCAGAGTTCATTAAAGTGATGAAAATTAAAATTAAATTGAGATTCTGCAGTGAGATTTGAGAGGGAGGGGAGATTTCTTCTTTTAATATTTGGGCTGGGCTCTGTGAAATGCTTTCCTGGACCATGGGCAGTTGTTTGCATTTGAAAGGCGGTGCTGTGTCAGCAGCCCTGGGCTCCCTGCTCAGAGCCAGCCCATGTCCATAGGTCTCCCCAGAAGCACCAGTGCTCAGCTCTGCACTCCTCCAGACCCCAAAATGCTCTCCTCTGTGCATTAGAGATGACATCCATGCCTACTGTGGTAACAAATCTGCTAGGGAATTTTCTCCACAATGGGAATCTTGCCTGATTCTTCAGAGAGCTTCACTCCGCTCTTTCCCTTGAGACTCTTCCAAAGAGCACGAACCCAGACCTGGGGTGTTTCCATCACAGCCCACAGTATGGGTGGCACCAACAAATTGTGCCCACATCCCATTGCGTTCTCCGGTTCTTCCCACTGTGTGGGGCGGAAGGAATAGCTGCAAATCTAAAGCTGCTTGATTAGTTCTGCACTGTACTTAATGGCTACCAATTAAAACCTTGGCTGGTGGAATGTCCTCTTTTAATCGGTTCTGTGTGGTGTGTTCAGTTGTTAGCACTCAGGAGGCATGTACTGCACTTTGAGAAACTAAAAGCAAAGTCTGCAATATGCACAATGCACACAACCTCTGGGTCTCTCTCAGGCAGGCTGTTGGGGACACAGCACATAGGTTCTCCCTATGTTTTCCCATCACATTATGTGATTCGTGAAGCTGGCTGTGGAATTCTGCCTACACACATTTCTTCTTGCTGTTGGAGGTCCCAAGACGACAGCAGGTCGGCCCACACAGGGCAGCCTGTGGTCATTTACCAGTCCAGGCCAACACTGGTTGATTTCTAGTATTTTATTTTGGAAAATGATGGGAGCGTAGGGAATTGATCTTTTGGGTCTCTGCGTTCACTTATGGGTCTTGGGTTTTCCCATGAGCTGAACCAAAGGAAGTGTAAGCTGTGTCTATGGAACACATTGGGCTTTTGTCCCAACAGAGGCCAGAAAACTCCTTGAGTTGCTGCCACTCAAGCAGGCTGATTCCATTGAAGTTTCCAGGAGCAGACATGGAGACACAAAGACATTGTGATGTAGTTGGTAGAGTTTGCATCAAGTCCCATCGCAAAAGAAGGGAGGCAATAAATGCAGGGAGAAGTGAGGAATGAAATTATTTAATTTCATGGAGATTTAGGTTGGTTGTTAGGTGGAAATTCTTTATTCACAGGGTGGTGAGGCCCCAGCACTGCTGCCAGAGTGGTGGGTGCTCCATCCCTGGAGGTCCCTTGAGGCCATGGATGGACCCTGTGTGGCCCGATCTGGTGTGGGATTGCAACTGATGATCTTTAAGGTCCCTTTCAACCCAACCCACTTCTGTAATTCTATGATTCCATCTTCCTGTCTCTCCATGTTTCTATGATCCCATTATTCTGAGTTTCTGTGGTTCTATGAAGATGCTAATGACTGGGAGAAGGCTACCAGCCATGCTGGCACTGTGCATAGCTGTCCCTCACTGGAAAAGGAGACACAGCCACTGGGTTCTCAGCCACGAGCCACCACCCTCAGCCTGCCTGTGCCCAGGCACAGCACTGGGACCCCGTCTTTGTGCATAGAGGTGGGCAGGTGAAGGCTTTCCACTGCATTATTCAGGGTTGGTGTGACTAATGGAAGGGAAAGAAGTAATGTTTGACCCCCGGTAGTGTCACAAATGGAAACGATGCCCACCCTCTGTCTGAATAGTCCTTTCCACTGGCAGGGCTCTGACAAAGAGGGCTGTGTTCTGTTCGTGTATGATTAACTAAATCTTGTGTTTGATGTAACGGGCTGAACGGCAGCTGAGGACACCGCAGAGAGCAAGGAGATGCAATGGTAGTGGCAGCAGCTGTGCCTCTGCAGCAGTGAGGTTTGGGTGGAGAGAGGCTGGGTGCTGCTCCCACCCTGTTTGTGGCCGTGATGCTCACAGTGCATACCTGAAATCTGAAAAAATCCCTTTGTTTGGCCTCGCTAGGGCTTCCCACGTGGAAAAACTGTGTGGATAGGAGCACGCAGCACCGAGAACACCGAGTGCTTCCTGCTGCATCATCACCCACTGGGGCAGTGGGGAAGGAAACGCCGTGTGTTCTGTGTGAGGAGAACTGCTTGGTTAATTGAGGCTCGGGAAGCCCCGCAGGGATCTCTTATCTCCTCCTTCCCTGCCCCCAGTGTTTCCCACTGTTCAGACATGGACTTGCTCACAGCACGTTTTTCCCCACTGTTCCTACTTGCCTGTCTTGAACCAAGACCACATCTATAAAAACCCCACGAGGGTCAGCTCCTTGCAGACAGGGAGATACAGATAAATCCCCAAGATTTTTCATGCTTATTCATTTCAGCATCACCTGTCCCTGCTGCTCATCGTCTAACACTGTTTTCATTACTCTTAATTGCATTGCTTTTGAAGATTGACAGGAACAACACTGAAATTGTTGCATTCCAGCATGAGCATGTCTTTCACATCAGCAATTGGGACAAAAATGATATATCATTTTGGTGTTCCAGGTTTAATTTCACCTACAGCATCTGTACATTATATGGTAGCAGCCATTAGGATGAATGATGCCAAAACTAGACAGAGCCTGTGCTCTTAATTGTAGGGACCATTTGCTGTACTGATGACAGATAGTGACTGCCTGTGTATGCTGCTTTCACCCCATTCACTTCTTCCTACTTTTTTGCTGCAGCGTTTGGTATGAAGGTAGATAACAACACACTTTTTGCACCATTTGTGGCTGTTTTTGTGAGGGTTTTTGTCTGCTTGGTTTTTTTTGCAAAGCGAAGCATTGCCACATTTGATTTCCTATGAATACCTTCGCTTCTGGATATCCTTTGGTAATCCTAAGGAAAGCCTTTCTGACAGCTCTGACCGATTGTCCCCATTCATAAAAGTGTGTCTCAAAATCCACTTCTTACCCCCAGCACCAGCCAGGCAGCTTCATTGTTAAGAAGGTCAAACAATTATTCCATTGTAATACTGATGTCTAATTCTTGTTAGACCAGAGCCCCCCAGTAATGGAAGATGCCAGGATGCAGATGTTGCACTCTCTGAAACTCACGTTTCATGGCCAATCTGCTTAAAGGTCTGTGAAATAATCACCGCTTCATTCTTAATCTCTGTCTCTGTGCCCCCTCCCCCAGTCCCAGCTCACTGAGCTGTAAATCAGAAATGAAAGTGGAGCATCTTTTGTTTTGCTGTCACAACTTTTATCTCCCGCTGCAGTCACAAGCTAGAACTGGAGTTGGTCTGGGGCTATTTACAGCATGAGGGTTTCAATAGCAGGCACTCGCTGCAGACTCCAGGAGCAGTCCCCAGACATGGACAATTTAAACTCTTTGCTACTGTGTCATGTACTAAGACCAACTTTTTCCCATGGATCAGTATCAGGCAGACATGATCTAACTGAGCTGTGCTTCGAGCCAGATTTCTGGAAGAGCGGGCTGCTTGTTTTTACATCGTTTGGAGGTTTTTCATGACAAGTCATTTGGATTTTCAATCACCTTGGGGTTTTATTGAACCTACATTAAAAGGTGCGATTACACCCCGACATATGTTTTAAATTACACCATTTGGGCTGTCGGGAGTCTAATGTAGAACAGATTTAAGTAGCTTGAGTTACAGTCAAAGAGCCCCACGAGATTGAGCTTGGCCAGCTGAACGCTTGCTAAGGGATGACTCATTTAATCTTTGTCAGCATGGTAGATGATGCATGTTAAACCACGCGAGCGGACGCATCTAACAGTGGAGCTTTGTGCTGTGGGAGCTCACAGGCTCTGTGCAGTTGCCTGGTTTTGTGTGTGAGGGATGGCAGCAGCAGCCTGAGCTGTGGGGAGCTGTATTAGGCTGGAGTTTGTTGTGTCCCTTGCTGGAAGCACCGAGTGAGAGGTCTGGAGAGTCAGCATGGCCTGGGGAAAGTGATTCACCATAGATATGGGGGCCCAAGGAAATGCCCTGATTAGCTGAGATTTGTGAGCCAGGGATGGCCATGTCACTTGAAAGTGCTAAAATGGGGGATGGGACCTGGCCCTTCCTGGATGCTGTAGAAAGCTGCAGGCTGTGCTTTCCCATCTTTTTGTGTCTGTCTGTTCCTGGTGTCCACATGCTTGTATCCACATTATTGGTGTCCATGTGCTTTTGTCCATGTCCCTGGTGTCCATGTACTTGACGTCCATGCTATGACACCTCTGCTATTTCTGCACTCATTAGCTTCACATATTTAGGCTCTTCCTTTGGGTTCCTTGCCTGGCCTACCTTCCTTTAGTGAAAAGAACTCCGCAGCCTTGGTCATCTTTACATCTGCAGTGTAAAAGATATTTTCTCTACACAGACTTGGAATTTTCTGCAGATCTTGTACTGAGCAGGTGAGGTTGGGACAGGAAATGTGAGAGCCCACTGGTGCTGTGCAGGACACACACGACAACGGCAGTGCCTGGCAGGATCCAGCTCTCAGAGCTGCAGTATGGGCAGCAGGGGGGTCTCTGGCTTTGCTCCAGAGCTGCTGATGTAACCGAAGTTTCCTGATATTTTGTCTGTGGCAGAGTGGGACTTTCCAACTGCAAAGGGCCTCTCAAGGGTTATGTTCTAGCAATGAGCCTCCTCTTCTCCGGACTGAATCATCCCACTTCCCCCAGACCTGTGCTCCAGACCCTTCACAGCTCTCTTGCTTTTCTCTGGACATGTTCTGGGGTCTCCATGTCTTCCTTGCAGTCAGAGGCCCAGAGGAGGGGATCTTGAGGGATCTCAAAGAAGAGGTCTCCTGGTACCTTTTATCTTTAAAATTATTACGGAAAAAAATGACCTGAAGGGGTCAGGAATGGCAGCCAGGCAGGGGTTGACTTCAGAGGAGAAAAATGCCAGTGAACCTTGGCACTCCTTGGGGCAGGGAAGCTGCCAGCCACACTGGAGCAGGTCATCCATCAGCTGTCACCGGGGCTGGGAGTGCTGCGGGGGCACGGGAACACCTGTAACCTTTGCCTTGTGGAGCTGCCTGCACTGTCCCTGGGGTTTGATTTTGATCTGCACTGCAAATGCAGCAGCAGGCTGCAGGGCAGCAGGAGGGGCTGCAGGTTCAGGTAGGAGCTTATAGCTGTGGGGGGAGAGAGGAGCATGGAGTGTGCATGGCCACCTCTGCACGTGGGGTCCTGCGTTACCCAAATCCATGAATGCTTCATTGGATGCTTCCCCAGGGGAGGGGTCCCTGGGGCTGGATTTGGTGAGGCAGTATCACTGATACCCACATGGTGTATGCAGCACCCCCAGCCCTGATCTGCTGCATGCAGCTTGGCTGCAGGTTGGGTGCCAGATTTTTCTTCCAAGGAAGTATGGAGGGGATGAGCTTCAAATGAGGGTAAAGGCCTCCCAGCCCCACTCTCCTTGGTTACTGTATAATTTATACAGTACTTAAAGGCACTCTGCAAACCAGCGCTTGAGAACCTTCTCCTCAAGGCCTGTAGTATGACCTTACAAGCATTAAATCCCCGACCTCCCAAACTGGAACCTTTTCCAGCTCTGAAATGTCTTCCAAGGTCCCTTTTCCTTCCCTTCATCAGCTGCTTTGTTCTAACATCCAACTTCCTCCACCAGAGCAGGCTCTGTTCTTCCTGAATTTAAGAAGATGCCGTTACACACCAATGAATCAATTTCCTTTTTTAGTTGCTGAATATTTACAAGCATTTTAATGCTTTTTTAAGACCCTACTTTTTTAATGTCTTTTTTTTTTCTTTTCCTTCTGACATTCTGTCTCTGAGGGAATTGGAAGTGAGGAAATACCACTCGTAACTTCAAAAACAGAGCTTGAAGTATTTCTGATAGCAGGGCTGTAGTGTTTGCTGAGGATCAAAGGAACTTTCCCAAACTTCACTGTTTACCCTTAAGAGCTGACAGCCGCATCCTAAATAACCAACCAGCCCATACCAAACCAGCCAGTAACCAGCCAACCCATAACCAACCAGCCAATAACCACTCAACCCATAACCAACTAGACAATAATCAGTCAACCAATAACCAACCAACACATAGCCAACAACCAATAATCAATTAGCCCATAAGCAACCAACCCTTCTCCAAGAGAGCAGGCAGTGCTGGCCAAGCTGGCCTCACCTCAGCAATGTGAATAAGAGCTTTTTTTTTTCATTCTGGTCCCTTTGGGCAGCCCAGTACTTGTAGCCAAGCTTCTGCCCCAGGGGATGGTTTGAACTTCAGGATGGATTTAGCTCAGTGCTGTGATTTTCCTAAATTCTGCCTGCCAGAGGTCTGCAGGTCACTGGGCTCTTTCGTCAGCAGTGTGGGAGAAGGGATGCAATTCCTGATGCCAATCACAAAAAAAGTGGGATGTAAAGTGGGTGTAAAAATGACACAAGCTCTGGGTGCATGCTTGCTATTGGAGACTGCTGTGTACTGAAGAAGTGCTGCTCCCACATGTGCATCCAGATGCGTGTGTCTCACACTGAGCACTTCTGCCACTGTGAAAATGGTTAAAGGAGTGCTGCTCTTCTTGCTTAGATAAACAGTCCTGTGTGGAGAGCTTGGTCATAATCCCCTTCTGATCTCTGGTTCTAAAAGTGATATATGGAATGTAAACACCATAAAGATTAGAAATCACACACACAAAAAAAAGTATTGGGAAGAATTGTGGAGTTGTTCTGCATTCCTGAGGAATGCTGCAGGAATTCCTTTCCTAGTGCTGCTCCCCAGTTCACCTCCTTCAGACAGCTGAGTGGTTTGCAGAGGGATTTTAAAGAAATCTGGCGTGGACTGAGCGTGACCCCAAGTAAACAACGTGGCTGTTTGCCTCCATTTCTGAAGCTGGAAGGCAAAGTAACAGGATGCAGCTACTTGTCAAGGAATTTGGGGATTTACCTACTGCTGGGCTCTCAGGACGGAGCATGTCTGCTGTGTGTCATTGTCACATGGGGAACAGCCCTCTGTCACTGTGTATTTCAGAATATTCATGCGGGATCCTCCTCTGACCCTCTGCATGCAGGGCAGCACTGCTGAGCAAAGCGAATCGTGTTGGGAGTTGGTGAAACAAGTTTGGTTTTCAGAAGGTTGCTGTTTACCTTAAAATCTAACGACGTTAAGGTGCACCAGTTTCTGCTGTGAGGTGGGATGGGTTCAGTGGGCATGGTGGGGTTTGGATTCGTTGGGCATGGTGAGGGATTGGGGCTGGACTTTGTGATCTGAAAGGTCTTTTGAAATCTCACTGATCCTGTGATGTATCTCCCAAAAAACCCTTGGTCCTGGAGTTCACCTTGTGAAATACCTGAAGTTAAAAGGTGTGAAGGCAGTTCTCTCCCAAAAAAAACCTGAATACATGGGGCTGAGCTGTGACAGCTGCAGCCTTTGAAGAGCCCAGCTCTTTGCATGTGGGGGATTTCCCATATTTGAGATAGGCTCCTACATACTGGTGATAGTGATTTGGTTTGGGATGTTTTCATGTTCTGCTGAGTGTTCCACACTGTGAGTTGTGGTATTTTGGGTCTTGAGCTCTGTCTGTAGCAAGATGCTTGGGGATCCATGGAAGATGGGAGGATGTCTGTGATGGATTGCCTGTTCTCTTCAGCACTGAGACAGAGGAACTGAGCCTGCAGGCAGCTCCTGCTCACTGGGTGCAATGCATGGACCTGGGCAACCCTCCAGCAGCAATTTACAGAGCTGGAGAGTACCTGAAATTCTGAACCCGGTGCAGAGCCTTGTCTGAGTGAGGGCTCGAGAGGAAACATGAGGTAGTTTCACTGCAGTTTCTGCAGGGTTTTTCTATGCACCTCCCAGAGCCCTTGGGCTGCATGCAGAGCTGCTGTCAGGCTAAGCAGGATGGGCTAAGCTCAGGTGGGCTCTCATTGAGTAGGAGATGTTTGCAGTGCATTGCCAAGGCTGTTTGGCTTCTATTACATGAGCTGTGTCAGACACCACCCAGAGCTTTCCCTGAGAACGGACTGCGCTCCCAAACTGCTGCCATTGCCATCCCATACTTGCCGAGGTTCAAAGCGCCTGTCCCCTGCCTGTGCCGTGTGCCATTCTGTGGGTTTGTCTCTTTGGGCATCCTCTGTCTCCTATTTTCACACCCAGCTCCTTCCCCACTTTGTCTGTACTTGTACTGTGTTACAGCTGGGAGCTGTGGCTGGCTTGTTGCTCTTCCAAGACCACATAGGAAACTCATGAGAATAAAAAGGGACTCAGAGCAGCTCCCATTGAGAACTTCAAATATTTTTTGGCTTTTCTCTTTTTGCTGTTGATTTATCTTCTTATTTATGAGATGAGCTGTGCTACTCACACTGCAAATCTGGGTTTGGCTGGAGGCTGCTTCAGATGAACATTTGGGATTTTGCCCTAACAAGAATCCAGCTGAAACAGCACAGCATGGATGGAACAAAAACCTCCGCCACAGTGCATCAAGCTGCCTTCTCTCCTCTAAAATGGATGGATCCATTTCGGTTCGGGCACAGTGCCATTACAGTTGGCTTTCCATCATTACTGCTCACACTGGGAGCTGCTGATTTAAACCAACGTGAGTCGGATGCCCCTCTCTCAACAATTCCTAACACTCACCTGTTCTGTTAGCCCTGTACAGAAATAGCTGTGCTCCTGATGGCTGACCTGTGTAGCCTCATGGGGAGAGCATTCCTTAAATGGCTTAAGATAGCTTAAAAAAAAATAAGCTGTAAAAAAATGTATTTACATTCTTCTTATACCTGGGTCAGCTCCCTGTGCTGGTTCACAGCACAGTCCCACAAATGGTGGTGTTGGCACGGCCACAGGGGGAAGGAGAGCAGCAGAGATTAGGGGATGCTGGTGCCAAGGACAACATGTGTGTGGGGAGCAGCTCTGCTCTGTTTTCCCCAGCCCCAAACATGGCCAGCACTACAAAAGAGAACCTTTCTCTTCCTCTCCAACACGCAGTGAGTGCCTGCAATAATGCAGATCTGATAAACATCCGAAGCACTTCATCAGGACTTGTCCAGAGAAAGTGTAGGTACCCTAATTAGCATGCAAATCACATTCTCCCTCTATTACACTGTCCCTGCATCCCTCCAGAGCAGCTCAATGGCAGCAGGCAGAAACTAATTAAATTCCTTTTATTCATTCCTCATGCAGGAGTGTGGAGCTCAAGGCAGGAATGCCAGTGGGCACAAACCCATCCCTCTGTTTCCAGCTCTTGGGATGCCTCATTAGGGAAGGGATAAATCCCTTGCACCAAGCCAGGGGCATCAGGTTCCATCAGCATGAATCTCATTAGGAGTTCCAAGAGCTTTCATCCTGAGAGTCCTTAACATTCAGAGCTGTGGTTCAGCCTGCAGTGGGTTCCTTTCATCAGTGATTCCTCACCTGAAGCTCTCTAATAATGCAGCTCCTTTAAATGAAATCCTGAACACCCAGCCTGGCTGCAACAGCAGCATACCCTCAAGTAATGACTTTAATTGCTGTAAAATTACCAGATAGCACATCTGTAATTTTAATCTCCTGATCCACAAAGCACTTTTTCCCTTCGGTGTTTTTAAAGAAGGTAAAACAGCCTTTGGTTTCCGTGCCAGTTCTTCTGGGATCTTTGGAGAGAACACTCCCATCAAAGCCCTGCTGTGGCTCTGAGGTTCCTTTTTTCCTTACTGAAAATATCACCATTTTTGGAATGAAATTTGGAAGCAAGCAAAGGATCCATCGTGATCCATCCCAGCAAATCAACCAGGTTAGAAAGGTTTCTTTGCTCACCTGGATGGCTGCACAAAGGTTATACACAATGCAAACCTTAAAGCGCTGAGGAAATTGCAGATTATTGCAAGCCTCAATTTTCCTATTTGCTCTTTTTTTCTACTGGGGGGAATTATTTTTAAGTGCAAAACAGCAAGGTGTTCCTATCCAGCTACCAGAGGAATAATCTGCGTGGAAAAAGCTCAGAGGCTTTCCCAAATAGGAAGCAATTTAGATTTCAGATTAATGCCTGTGACAATAGAAATATGTGCAGTCTTTTCCTGTGATGGAGCCCCAAGCATGGCTTGCTCTTATCTGTAGTTCACACTGGTGTGAAAACCCAATCACACTGCACAACAAAAAGGCAGAGATCCCACAAGTGGCATTGCACACCCAGATGTGCTGTGCTTCTGAAGGTGAGGATTGCTGGGACTGGTGGTGGCTGAAGAGAGGGCAGCATTATGTTTTCATGTATCTCCTTTAAACTGACTCTTAGAAGATCCCTGCAGAGGACACAGCTGTGGCTTGGAGATGCCCCAGTGCCCCGCTTGGAGATGAAAGCCCTTGGGCAGGTGCAGAGAATCAAATTATCTCAGAGCTGCAGCCCAGGGGTTGCCCTGTAGGAGCCACAGGTGTGAGCTGAGCTCTCCTCTGCCTTGCAGTTCTGATGCTCAGGCAGCTTCTCCCTGTCCTCCTTTACTGAAAAAGGAATACCAAGTGTGCCTTGGCACCCAATGCTCTCCTTCCCACTCATGGGATTGGATCACTGAGCTCGTCCTCCTGACAGCAAAGTGCCAATTACAAAGGGTTGGGGTACTGGATTCTCCATTCTGGCAACAAGAGGAGCTCTGCAACAGGAAAGCTATGGGCTATTGGACATCTTGATGGAGGGGGTCTGTGCAAGAGGTGAGCCCACGTCTTCAGTGCCGATAGTTCTCTGCTGCTGGTGGCTGCAGTTTGCAGAGGGATCACTGAGGTGTCCTCTGCTGTCGCTGCCCTACATGTGAGATGGTCCTGGACTTCAGGAGACTGCAGAACTGCAGCCTGGGGCTGTCTATCTCGGCAGGTCCCCAGTCAAAAGACAAACTCTGTGCAAGCCTTCAGGTTTACATGGCTAATTCACATTGCACCCGGCAGAAGGGCACTGGTGTGGAGTCTGGGCAGCAATGGGAGGAGATGGCTCATTCAGGGCAGGTGGGCTCTCTACAGTGCCTTTCCCATGTCCCAGTTTTCTCTTACAGCAGTGGTTTTGGTTGCTGAAAACTTAAAATGTTGCTGAGGACTGTGCAACGCTTTACTTTGCATTGCGTGAGGGCCCTCCACATTCCTCACCTGTTCTGCTCACTGATAAGGTTAACAGGGGAAGGAACGTGCTGCCAAACTCATTTTAACAGATGAGGGCCATTTGCACCCAGCTGTTGAGCTGATGGCTTTTCTGACTTAGGAAATGCAGAATGGGAAACATGAGTGTAAGGAGCGAGATGAAAGAGATGAAATTGCAAAGTGCAGCCCTGCAAATTTCTCCTGCGCTTGGTCAAGCTGCAAAATAATCAGATTAAGCTGTAAGTGTATAAATGGAGTTGGAGCATGTTTGCTCTGCTGACTCGGTGGTGCATTCAGGGCACTCGGAGTGCTGTAACTGTAGCCCCGGAGGTATTAGTCACGCTGGGAGGGCTTCAGTGAATGTAAGAGGGCTTCATCTGGGCAGTTACCAAGGCAACTCTCACTAATATTTCATCACAATGCTTTCACCCTCTCCAAGTCCCATGGATTAGGAGTGGGAATCTTGGAGAGAAGAGTTTATTGTCAATATTGTGCTTGGACTGAGTGCATCCCTCCCTCTCCTCTCCCCCCTCCCCTCAAAAAATGCAAGCGTTCTCCATGGACAGAACTCACGATGAGCAGCTGGAGCTGAGTTCTGCCATTCAGCCCTGCCTTATGCCCTGTGGAAGGTCTTGTGTAGTAACCAATCTCCTTTCCAGCTCTGAAACAAGTGGAGGTGCAGCATGAGCCCATCTCCATCTGCACTGAGATGACGCTCAGACCCCACAGTGTTATACCAAACTCATCACACTGGTGCCGCTCACTGGGATGGCCATTCCAAGTCTTGGGATCAGGGAATGATGTTATTTCCCACGTTCAAAAACTGCTTTGTGAGGAATGAGGGCAGAAATCCTTCATTTTTATTTTTTATTTTTTATTTATTTTTTTCAGACTTTGCATCTAACTTCTTTAACAGCTGGCACTGTTTATAAGACCCACTGCTCTCATTTCGTCTAGGAAAACACATGAAACATATGCAGCACAATTAGAAAAGCTGTTGGGGAGGAGAAAATAGCAGAGCCTTATAGTCAGAATGTGGCTTCTCTGCTTCCTTCAGTTCCTTCCCATGGGGTGAGCTTGGTGCTTGTAATGCTGCTGGGATCTGTTGCTTGTTCCTAACTTTCATTAACCACCTATTATTTCTCATTAAGGAAATGGGACTTAATAGGAAAATGACAATACTGTGATCCAGTATGGCAGAGAAAGTCTCTTCATCAAGTCTATGTACTGGAACTTGATGTTGGTAGGGCTTTAAGGTATAATACAGGTCTCTCCCTGGTGTAGCTATGTTTGCATGAGCACTTCATTCCCTGCAGTGTGCTGGTTTGGGAGCACTATGGAGTCAGGGCATCCTTGGAGCTGAGCACACCTGCAGCTTTCAGGCTGGATGGACACACAGCTCAGGGCAGAGGCAGTGCAGCAATCACTGCTGTCTTGCCTTGCAGATCCAGATTAGTTCTGCAGTGTTAGCTGCTGACTTTGGGGCCTGTTGTTTTCAGAGTTATTTGTGACACCAGCAGCTCTCTTGGAGGGAAATACAGTGGATTGCAGTCAAGCAATTCTTGTAGCTGTTGAGCTGAACAAGCACAGGAGAGTGAACGTCCAGGCATTCCAAGAAGCTGGAGTGGCACAGTAGGACAAATCCTATTCTCTGAGTCAGGCTGGAGCCAGTCTCCAGTTAGCAGTGCTGGATGTGTCCCACCTCTGGATGTGCTGTCTGCCTGCACCCTGCTGCCCTCTCACACATGAATGCACGCATCAGCACTGCCCTCATTTCCATCCTGAGTGCATTTGCTCATCCCCCACTCTCTCCGTGTCTGTTGTGTGACACAGCTCCATGTCTTCCTGCAAGGATCTGCTCATGCTGCTGCCTGAGCTGCTGGCTGCTGACACCACGGGTTCCTCTGCAGCCTTCGAGCTGCAAGGAGAGCTGTGGTGTACATCTGAGCACTATGTGGCCCTGGGGCCACATTTGGGGCCCTGGGCAGCTTGATCTGGTATTAAATATGGAGGTTGGTGGCCCTGTATGTGACAGGAGAGTTGGAGATTCATGATCCTTGAGATCCCTTCCATTCTGTGATTCTGTGGCCATTAACATTAAAGCAGCTATGTTCTCATTTGATCTGTGCAAAGAAAAACATGTTGCTGATGGCGACTGAGCCTGGAGCATGGGGACAGCATGTGTGTGTTCAGTGCTCTCCGGAGCAACATGGAGCTCAGGCTGTTAAAGAAAAAGCCTTTGGGTCCCTGCCAGCTAGACAGGCAGCATGAATGGAACACCTGTTCTGGCTTTGGGGGGTTTGAAACCATCTGATGGCAGGGAAGGTACAGACTGACCTGAACGTGGGTTGAATTCTCTGGTGTAGAGTAACTCGTCCTGCTGGGCCATGGGACTGTGTGATCTCTTGTGGAAGTGTCCCTGCAGACAGAAGGCAGATGTGCTGTTGGAGTTTAAAAAGTGCTGCCTGGGCACAGCAAAACCAGCAGCCATGGGCCAGAGCAAACTATTCCAAATCTGAGAAGATGTGACACTGTAAAGGAAGTACAGACAAGATACATAGAAGCAATTCTACAAAGGGAAAAAAATAACAATACTAGATGTCTCCTAATCCTATTCTTGCTAATGCTTACTTGGAGCTGGTAGGCTTTGGGATTTTGCATTTTGCCTGATGTAGTTTAGTTCTGAGAAGACCCTTTCCTGGAGCTGCTCCGTGCTGCTGCACCCCATCACTCTGCTTTGGTCTGAACCACTTTTATCTTTATGTCTTTTAAAACACTGCAAAAACTGAAAGCAGAGCTGTGCTTGAAGCTGGCAGCTGAGCACTGAAGGTGACGGCTGTAGTGGTGTGACCAACCCTCCCCTCTGTGCACTCCAAGGAACAAAGCTGAGCAAGCAAAGCAGACCCTGGGTAAACCCCGTGCTTTCCAGAGAACTCTTCAGTCGTTTCTCACTGCAGATGCAAACAGAGCCCTGTCCCCATATACAGGAGAGTTCACTGCTCTGATTGAGCCGTCAGTGTGAAGCACAAACAGGCAGATGCACTCTGAGTCTCGGTGCTGTTTGCAGAGCTGACTGTGTGTGGATGGGATGTGCAAGCACACACACTCCTGTCTAGGAGACGGGAGACCTAAAACCTGCTTGTGGTTTTGTTTTGCTTTGTATTATTTTGCAGTTCTCAGGTACAGCCTGCAAAGTGTGTACAATTATAAAGCTGGAGATGAAGGCTGCTGCTTGTTCCTGCAGCTTGTGTTGGTTCCATTCCAGCTCAGGTGGGATCAATTCTGAGCACCCAGTAGCTGCTCTCGTGTCCTGCCCTGTGTCAGGAAGTGTACATGGAAATGGTGATCTCCGGGCAGTGCTCTTAGGTCAGCACAGAGGAAACACATTCCTTCACACTGCTTGCAGCAGAGCAGCAGAAAAGTAATTAAATCTTCCTTAAGATAACGAGTCCCTGACCCCACATAATGCGTGGTACAGAAACCATATGCTCTGCTGTTTCTCTAGTCTCAGACACTGACAGCTCTGAATGCAGAGGTACCTTGCTGGGAAACACCACAAGTAAGGCACAGCTCCTCTTCCATTGGACATGCATTGTTTTTCCCAGAGCGAAGAGCATCTGATTTCATTTCTCTATGTAATAAGCAATATAAAGCCGGGTAATTCCTTGGTATTACTGCTGAATTACTCAGCAGGCTTCCACTTTGTGGCACAGGTTAAGAGGGGATGTGGGTATGGGAAATGTTTTGCTTGTAATTTGCTGAATCTTTGCTCAGGTTTAAATGTTGGGTTCCCTAATTGAGGTAAGATTTAGGAGAAAGAGCCTGCTGTGTTTCCAATGGGGGCTTCTGGCAAGCTCCTTGTGGCCCTGCAACCTGTATGGAGGCAAAAATAACGACTTCAGTAAAGCTTGGATGCTGCAGCGGCTGCAACAGCATGCTCAGTATCTGAGCAGCATCACCAGAAGCTGAACTGTTCCTGTTCTGCCTACATTTGATGGTAGTGGGCCGGATTGGAATGGAAAAGTCTTTTCTGCTTCAGCACCTCCAGTGTGAGTGTGGGACTGTGGGCAGCAGCTCTGTGGAGCCCAGTGCAGGAGCGCTGACGCCACCCCTGCAGCCCCAATGTGCTCTCAGCCCTCTGCTCCCAGCGGCTGCGCGGTGCCCAGGGCTGTGGGGCGGCCTTTGATTCTGCTCCTGTGGCTGAATCCGTGCCACAAAGCCCACGTGCTCGCAGTGATCTCACTCTGGTTCACTTTCCTTAATTGCATTTTGGAAGGGTGATTAATTATGTGCCACAGCGTTACCACTAGAGGGATTACGGATATTAGAGCGGCCCCGGTGTTTTGCTTTGAAACTCTCTCGTGGGGGTGGGAGAAAATGATTTCCCTAATCTGTGCCCTGCTTTCCTGGTTAACTCTTCTGGTGTTTTCACAGATGCCACGGGGGATAAGCAGCTAATTAATATGGTGTTTGATAAAGTTGAAGGAAGTTTAACCCCAGCTCACTGAAGTGCTGGTTTCCTGTTCATAACCATGTTGGTTAACGATTACTGCACTCAGAGGCGGCTGTTCCACTCTCCCCAGAGCAAGCTGTCCATTGCAACATGCACTTTAAAGGGCAGAGACCGCCCATACTTTCTAAAAGAATTTATTTTCAAGGGTTCTGTTTAGCCTTTTAATTGTGTACTCATCTGCTGCATATTAAGACCTAGCAGGAAGGGGGTAAATGGGAAAAATCTCCCAAGAGACAGACAGCAGGAAGGGGTTAAAAGAGCCTGGATGCCGGTGGGGAGCCTTCCTGCCCCAATGGCTTTGGCAGCTGTGCTCAGTGCCTCACACCATGCTGTGTGCACTGGTATGACACCAGGGCCACCACGTGCCATGGCAGCACAGCTGGCACAGCTGGATGCGAGCTGCAGCCCTGCACCTCCCGCACTGCTGCTGGCATTTGGGTTCCTGCAATCTGACATTATATCACTGAGTCTTCATCCATGAGCTGCCTTCCCCCAGCAGTACAGGAGCACAGTGCTGACGGTGCTCCTTATGAGCCTTGGGGACACGAGGGATATTGGAAGCAGAGCGATGGGAAGGGTGGGTCAGTAGTGCTCCTTTCCTCTTAGCTAAGGAGGCAGAGCCAGTCCCCAAGGGGCCGGCCTGCCTCCCTGCCTGCCTCCCTGCCTGCCTTTGGGGTAAAGAAGGGCGATTTTTCACTGTCCACATTAAACAAACAGCAAACCTTGAGGAGAGTGAATGGGACTTGGGGGCCTTTTAACGTTCTGTTAATTAGTAATAGAGCTTTTCCCGGAGATAAACCAATCCATTGGTTAATGGAGTTTATTAATGCACTACAACACCGGCGAGCAGGAGGAGGGCAGCGCAGCCCCGCGGCTACAATAGACACATTGTTTCCGTGAAGATCCCGTCCCTTTCATATTTTTTTTTTCTTTCTTTCTTTTCTTAGGGAAAAAAAAAAAAAAAGGGAAAAAAAAATCCCTTCACCCCATTTAGCCTCTCCTCCCCACATCTCGGGGCGGTTCGCAGGGCGAGGCCGGTTTCGGGTTTGGGGAGGGGGGGGATGGACGGGACCGGGGCCCCCGGAGGCGGTGCGGGGCGGGCGGCTCCTCCCCGCCGCTGGGGCTGAAGTAGCGCGGGCGCGACGACGCGGAGCGCAGTGCGGGACGGGAGCGGGGAGAGACGCCGCTGCCTTCCCCCCCCCCAACCCCCCGCTACGAGGGCGGCTCGGGGAAGATGGCGAGGGCTGCGGAGCGGGGGCTGCGGCTCCTGGTGCTGCTGCTGGGACTCGGAGCGGGGCTGCCCACCGCCGCTCGCCCGCCCGCCTCCTTCCCCGGCGACGTGAACGGGCACAGCCTCCACCCGCCCTACTTCAACCTGGCCGAAGGCACCCGCATCTCCGCCTCCGCCACCTGCGGCGAGGAAGCGGCGGGGGCTGCCGGCAGCCGCCGTGCCGTGGAGGATCTGTACTGCAAGCTGGTGGGGGGGCCGCTGGCGGGGGGGGACCCCAACCAGACCATCCAGGTAGGGGGCCGAGGCCGGGGATGGTGGCGGGGGCTGAGGGCCGGGTCCCTTAGGTATCCTGTCCGGGTCGGTTTTGTGCTCCGTGCCCTCCGAGCCGTTCACGTGCTCCCCGCTGCCGGGCTGTGCACGTGAACGGGGCTCGCCGAGTTCCCATGGCGTGATTTATAAAGGACTCGGAGCTTCGCGTCGGTGCGATGCCGGGCGAGGCTCCCCGGCCCTCTGCCTGCACGAGGATCGCTGGGGCGCGCGTGGGGGACGGGTGGCCTCGTGGGTCCGAGTTCTGTTCCTTGGGGTCGGTGTGGGATTGCGATGAGCAGAAGGTGAAGAAGGCGCGTTTATCAGGTGACTGATCTCAGGGATCCCATTTTAAGCAGAGCAGAGGGGGCTCGCAGCCAGGAAAGGGGAGGGCAAAAGGTGCTGTACAGCTCTGGTCCTCTTCTAAGGAAAGTAGAACTGTAAACCAGTTGTAGACCACGAGCAGGGACTCCAGACCTGCTGCTGCCTCTTCCCTTGGAAAAGCTGCTGAGTTCCCACGTGCAGCCTGCAGCCTGACCACCAGCCCTGCCGTGTTGCTGTGAGACTCCGGGTGCCTGGCACCTGTTGCAGTGCAGCAGCGCAGTGTGATGGTGATGAAAAGCAAAGGAGATCTGCCGGCTTCTTAAGCAGAGCCTCTCCTGGTCCTTTTGTTAGGGCTGCCTTTGTTGTGGGATGAGCTCTTGAAGCATTTTTGTCATTCTGACTGCATTCTCCTGAGTCAGTGCTCTGCTAGGAATTTTCCTGCTGTTGTGTTTACGCCGTGGGATTTTGTCCTTTTTGTCATAGAAATTGTTGAAGTTGTTACTGGAAGGCAAACGCTGGCATAGTCTCCTCTGAGCCTTGCTGCTTTTTAAACTGATCTGTTTCATTCTGCTGTACTGTAAATTAGTGCAGCTTGAGCTCTGTTGGGAGACAGTAGGGACCTGAAATAATCCCCAGGAAAGTGAAATAGTTGTGCATATACATCATGCACGTGAGTTTTCATACTGGAAGGCAGTAAGGAAAAGTAAAGGATAACTGCTTCTATGTGCAGTTGAAAGAAAAAAAAAGTGAATAATGTGCCAATCAAAACTAGGAGGGTAAGATAAAGCTGGTAGATGTGAGCCTGCATTTATTGCTGTGCTGCAGCAACTTTAGCTGTCCAGCATGGCACTGGGGATGGATGCTGATGCTGGGATGCAGCACATGGGTTGCTCCACCCAGGAGCTGCAGCTCCTCCTGAGCACAGCCCATCCCTTGGTACCGTGGAGGTCACGTCCTCCTGCCTTCTGCCACCCAATGGGGCTCCTTGGCCACAGATCTGTTCCAGCCGCCTCTTCTGTCCCTGATGCAGCTCTGCACAAGTCCCTTTGATCCAGTGCTGCTTCTCAGGCTGTGGCTCTGGTTGGGCTGAGGGCTTTAGAAATATCCCTTTGTGGCAGCTTTCCGTGAGCACAGACAGACCTAGCTGGGAGGAGAGGAAGCAGGTGGCTGAAGCAGAGGTCAGAGCTCCTCATTCAACAACCTTAGGGAGCTCAGCACTCCTTGGTGACCAAAGCAACGGGGGTGTGGGAGGGAAGTGTTCTATTCAGGCAGGCTGAGGTGACAGTAAAGAGCTCTGTGTGTATGTCCTTGGTGCTTGCTTGTCCCACCGATCCCTTCCCTTACCCACCTGCCTGCTCTGCTGTCTGGGCATGGTGTGATTGTGATAAAAATGGACTCTCCATCAAGAAGAATGCCTCGTGGGACACCCCAGGGTCTGCCTGTTACTGTGGAGAAGGGGCATTTGCTTGAGTGAGGACCCAGTGTAGCATTATTGCAACCATCGGTTCAGTCCATCCTGTGTTCTGCTTGTTGTCACTTGACACTGCAGTAGACTTCCAGGAAAGAGTTTTCATTGACTTGAAAGCCTAATATTCTAAAAATGTCGATAATCAAACTTTCTAAAGTAATACTGCCCTAAAGGCACTTGCAGTGTTTTTGGCACAGCTTGTGGGAAGGCTCTGAACCTTTTCAGGGAGTTTCCTTTGCTTTATTCAGGGCTTTCTGGCAGAAGACAGCAGCTCTAGCTGCAGGAGGCTTTTCAGGCTGTGAGGGTGTGATGAAGAACGCTGCTGAGGTGTGCTGAGAGGAACTGCGTGGAGCTTTGCTGCCCTCATCCCAGTCACTGATCAGCATGGGCAATCCCACCTTAATGCAGAGTGAAGATGAGACAAAGAGGAGATATTATAGGCTCGTTATCCCCAGGGAGCTTCGCTGAGGGTGCCTGTAAGCTGTCTGTTCCAGGGTAGAGACAGTTCTGCTGCTTCCAGCAAATCAGGCTTATGGATGGTGGCTTGGTTTCAGCTTAATACAACAATAAGGCAGTTATTAACATTAATTGAGGCAATTACATACCTTAAAACTTAAAAACCTTGCTCATTTAAATCAATACTTCTGCCTTCCTTTGCAACTCATCTTCCCTCAAGCCCTGCTGCTGCAAAGGACTCCTTTGCTTCTTAAGTCATACAACAGAGCTGCACCTGCCTGAGCAACACATTGCTTACAGGAGGTCCTATCCAGGTGTTACAGCAGTTGAGATCTGGATCTCCTCAGTACCAACCTGCTCAGTACTCGGGTGGCTTCTGGTGGCAGCGCTCCTGGCCATGCTGTGCTCATCCACAGGCAGTGTCTGTCTAGCCCCATCTTTCTGCATCCCATGCACAGCAGAGGGAGATGGCTCAGCCCGGGGGTCTCTGCAGGTTGGAGGGCTGGCTGCTGTGGAGCCTCTGAGAGTCTCTTCTGTGCTTGTGTTTGAAAGGACTGGAGCTTTTTGGTCTAACTGCAGCTGGGTAATTGCCCGTGAAAGAGACAGCAGATGAGACAGCACCTGCTTGGCTGTGTGAGCTGTGTTGCTTGTCAGTAAAGATAGCCCTGGGAGCAGCTTGTGAACATACACTTTTATCTGGAATAGCACCTTCTGCTTCCCATTTCCTGCCCCATGTCTTTGCCCCAGCAGCCCTGTGATCACATCCCCGTGGTTTGGGGATGAGGCTGGGGCAGGGCTGTACCCCAGCACAAAGCTCTCCTGGGGGCAAGCATGCCTGCAGAGCACCAGGCAGCCTTTGTGTGTAAGGGAAATAGCTCCTATTGATGTGAGTGGAATGGGATCAGGCTTTGCAGGGCCCTGGAAGCTGCCCTTTATTCAGATGTTCCTCCTTATCTCCCTCCAGTTACAGTTTGCTTTGATAGTGGAGTGTTTGTGCCCTCTGAGCTGCCTTGCAGCCTCCTGGCATTGCTGGAGCTCTTCCCTCACGTACCTTGGTGATGTCTATGTCCCTGCTGCTCCATGAGCCTGCTGTCCCCCCTGAGCCTGCAGCTCACAATTTCTTTTTAATTAAAATCCTCTGCTGATGTCAGACACTCTCATCTCCCCGTAGAGACCTGGCATGCTGTGCAGGAGCGTGAGCTGCTTAAAAGTACAAATAGCTAGGAATGATTCACATGAGGATTAGGTCTGGGTCTAACAAAATAGCTAATGAGCAAGTGGTGCAGCAGAGGGGCCAGTGATGCTTTTATCAGCAAACCTGGCTCAGCTGCTGACACGTTACCCATGGGCAGCTAACCCTGCAGGCTGCCCAGCATGGGGAGGGATAACATCAGCATTACAAATGCATAACAGCTGATCCTAATTTTTAGTCCCCTCTTTGCTAAACTCGAGTTGGCTGTCACCTGTCCATGTGAACTTTGTGTTCAAAATGGCTTTCACATCTGTGGCAAGAATTTAAAGTATGAAAACACTTTATTTTTTGTTATTTATCCTCATTTTGTAACCTTGCCTTGCTTCTCCCCCCACCTTACTGTGCAGTAGAAATTTCCACACAACCTGTTGCACCGGTTCCCCTTGAAGGTTTGTGCTTCACAGTGGGTCAGTTTTATCTGGTCTGCATTCCCTCCTCCTTCCCTGCGTCCTGCAGCAGAGCTCCCCTCTGTACATCATGGCCACCCGGTGCTTCCATCTGCCCCATTCTTTGCCCTGGCACTTCTCCATTGGCTATTTTCATGTTTCCAGAAGAATTAATTAAAAGGCATGTTTATTTGACACAATTTGCATTGCATAATTGCCCGCAAATAGCATGGCTGTGGGGAAGAATGTGGGGAATTCTCCGTTTCTTGTGCAGTGCAATTCCTGCAGAGGTTGGGGCAGCTGGAGGATCACAGCCCCATGGCTCTGCCTTGGCAGGGGGCAGGCAGGAAGGAGCCTAACTGCCTTGAGAACTTGTACTGGATGTAACATTAAAGCAGGCAGCAGCTGGGAGAGGCAGCTTGCATGCCTGGGAATAGCTGCACCTTTTAAAGGAAGA
The DNA here is from genome assembly GCF_026119805.1 of Tympanuchus pallidicinctus. Classification (NCBI taxonomy): domain Eukaryota; kingdom Metazoa; phylum Chordata; class Aves; order Galliformes; family Phasianidae; genus Tympanuchus; species Tympanuchus pallidicinctus. The sequence goes on from NW_026294722.1 coordinate 6,009,359, forward strand.
CTGCCTGGAACAGTTCCCTTCCGGGCTGTCTGTGGCAGCAATTCAAGCAACAGAAGTGATGCTCCATGAACCAAGTAACTCCCTGATGTACAGGGCTTCTTGCAGGGTTCCTTAAGAGTGAGTCAGATTCAGCTGCCTGTTCAAGGGGAAAGAAAGACTTGCCCTGAGCAGCTCAGGGCTTTATTTGATGCAGCTCAGCAGGGGCTGCTCAGGTTGTGGAGCTGTTTTCTCTGGCAGTGTGTCCAGGGGGCTGACAGCCACCACGCTGCCAAAGCAAGACAAGAGGGTCTGTGAGTGCAATGGCAGTCAGGTCCCTGGCTGGGTGACAGCATGGGCTGTCCCTTCCTGGCCTTGCATTGTGGCATCACCAGCATGAGGGTCTTGGCTGCAGCACTATTAAGCTTGAAAGTGGAGCTGAAAGACTATACTTGTGAAATGAATAGGTTGACAAGCAGCAGATTGCAGGGAGCTGGGCAGAAGAACTGGCAGCCTGGGTTCATAGTGACTGAATGGTGTGGGTTGGGATCTCTGGGTATTGCCAAGGCTGTGAGTGGCAGTTCAGCAGAGCAGCCCCTGTGTCACTGGAGCTCAGAATGGCAATGCACAGTGCTTATGTGAAATACAGAAAGGGTGCTTATTAGGGCAGTCAGAACTGTACACTGAGTTATTGTGGGTTTTCAGAGCTTTCTTACGTTCATTTTTCAGTCCCTGCTCTAAATTGGTGCATACCAAAAGTTTATATATTGATTCATACTGTATTCTGAACTGTTCTGGTACCTGCCTGCTTTGTGCCATGCTTTCCTGGCCACGGTTAAATGTTTGTTGTTTTATTTTTTGTGCTTTCCCTCAGGGCCAGTACTGTGACATTTGCTCCTCAGCAAACAGCAACAAGGCACATCCCATAACCAACGCCATCGATGGGACGGAGCGCTGGTGGCAGAGTCCCCCACTCTCCCGTGGGCTGGAGTTCAACCAGGTCAACGTCACTCTGGACCTTGGACAGGTAACCCAAGTCCTTCTCAGTCATGTTGTAGGTTGTGCTTTGCTGGCAAGGACCTGTCCTCCGTTCTTCTCAGGTTCATCAGCGGATGGGTGGAAGCTGGAAGGGTGAGATGTAACCTTATCTAATCCAGGGCAGGAGGCTTTGTTAAAACTGTGAAGTTATTTGAAAACATTAAGTCCAGGCTGAAAATCTTTCCCTAAAAGACAAAGAATGGCAGTGGATGCTTGGTCTCTAATTCTGGCAAGTCAGAGGGAATTAACATTGTAATGGCGATGGCTGCCAGCCCACAGCCCTCCTTTGCTGCTTCCATTCAGTCACAGAAGCATTCCTCTGGAAATGGGTTATTCTCTCAGACCTTCCTTGGCTTAGGAAAGATGTCAGCATCTGATGCTGCAGGAACTGGAGGGGTGACAGACTGGGGGCGCAAAGGTCTGAGGGATGAGGGCTGCTTGCTGCTATGTGGCATTACTACAGAGGGGGTGTTCTGTTCCCCAAGCATCTCTGAGGGGGCTGTCCTGTTTGAAGGGCAGTTTGGAGGGAGACAGCAGTAGGGAAGAGGGGAGGAATGGGCTGTGTCATATGCAGACCTGTGCTTTGAATAACAACCTTGTTTCAAATCACAAATCACCCTACAGTCAGGAGTTGAACTCAATGATCCTTATGTGTCCTTTCCAACTTGGGACATTCTGTATTAAATGGACCTAACAGTTGTGCTGCTTGGGATGGTTCATCTCTGGGGTGGGTAATGTGGCTGCTGTGATTGCTCAGGGGCTGAGTGCCCCTTAGTATAGGAACTTGCACTGATTGTGGTAATTTCAAGTCTTGTCAGGCACTGAAGCTTTGCACTGACTTTGCAGACAGCTTTTGACCACTTGAATGGAGTGAAAGCTCGTTTGTCATCATTCTCTGTCAGAGGTCTGACTCCAGCTCTGCAGCTGTCTGGAGCTGAGCTATACATGGCACCACCAAATGTCCTCTGGTGCCTGGGGCACTGTGTGTCACACAAGAGCTGGGTGGGCACAGCTTTCCCAGGCAGCACACAGCATGCCAATCCTCTTAGCCAATGTAGTATCTTGGCAGCATCTCAGGTGGCTTCCAGCAGGCAGGGAGTGCTGAGGGTGTGCTTGCAGTCTCTGCACGCTGTACCCTGGGATGGAGTTGCATGATTACTCCTATGAGGATGGTAGCACAGCTTGCATCTGGTGGGGAGTTCCTCTGGGGCTACAGCTCACTCAGTGACACTTCTGCCATTGCAAAATGAGCACTTGTTGCAGCAGGAGTATGAACCTAAAGGATCTGTGTTCAGTGGCTTTCTCTTAATGTATGCCCATGTTGCACATAATTGCTGTAATAGCCTGTTTGTACTCCTAGGGAGAATCAGTTCTTTGCTTTTCCCTCCTTTGTTTTGGTGGGACAGGCAACAGAAATGAAATGCTAGTAAATCACTAATTTCCTCTTCTTGAAGTTGAGACTGATGAAAAGAGAGCAAAAGAGGAATTCTTGGGACCAGCAAGGTCTGCAGGGCGAGAGCTGGAGCAGACTGCCTGGCAGCCAGGTTAGCAAATTCCTCAGATACCTGTGAAACAGTGCAGGTAACACCCTCACAGGCACGTCTGAATGCAGGCTTTTTTTTTTTTTTTTTTTTGGCTGGCAAACAAGTCCTCCCCTTGCTCCATATAACCCTCTGGGGAGCTCTTGCACCAATTAAGATTTAATTTAAGGAACTGATGGCTATGGAAACTTTTTTGTCCCTCTGGGGAATTGCTAGTGCCCAGAGTGCACACAGCATAGAGCTTCAATGGAGCATGGTGGGAGATGATGGTGTCAGCCCCCTCCCTTCCCTGTGTCCCTGCTCTTTGTCCCTCCTGTGCCATAAGTGCTTAATTACCGGTTGGAATCGAGTTTCTGCAGTGTTTGGCAAGGCTGTGGCAAGTAGGAGAGGGGCTGTTAATTAAGCAGCCTGTTGGGCTCTGCTTTTGCTGGCTGGGAACTTGTTCTCCTCACGGGGATGTTAAAATCAGATCAGAGCTCCTGCTACAACAAGGGGAGGTTGTGCCTGGTTATCTGTTGAGGGGCTGGGGTCTGATTTGCTTCTGCTGGTGCTGTTCTGGGGAGGGGTGATTTATCCTTGTAGGGTGAAAAACTGAAAGAGAAGTCAGTGATGGTTCCTACGTCAGGCCTGACTGGGAATCAGAAATAACACAGACTGCTCCAAGGAGCAAAGTGAAATGGGTTTTAGGAGCTACTGGGGGTAGAAGCTTGAATAGGGAATACTTGTTTTATTTTCCTGCTTTTAATCATGAGCTCATGCTTTGCTCTTTAATATGGTTAGGATGAATGGTCGGGTGACTGCATGGGTTTGTACGCAGCCAAATTCAGCACTGCAGCACCATGGTGGAGCACGGTTCTGGTTTCACGGGCTGGAACAATTGGAGGATGCCATGCTCAGGGAGAACACCATTGTACATTGTGGTACTGCTGTGCTCACAGAGGGACAAGAGACGGTGACTCACGGTCACTGTGGAGATGGTCCCCTGTGATCCTGCAGTGGGTGGAGGGGAGGAAAGGGTGTGATGGAAACTTATTATTTTTTTCTTCCCCCCAAGTAGGTCGCTTGAGTCAGAGCTGACAGAAATCAGGAGGCTCGCAGAGCCATGAATGGCTGGCGTCCTGCCAGGGCTGACATCTTCCTTGCGTGAAGGTGAACCCAGGCCAGCCCTTCCCTGAGATGTTTATGGATAGCCGGTGCTTTATGGTAAACTCCGGGGAGAGGAATGCTTGCGGTCGTGCAAGAGCAGGAGCTTCGTGCCAGTGCTTGCTGGAGGTTAATTACTGCTGTGAGACGGTGATGGGATTGCATCCCCCACCCCCAGAGCCTGGTGACACTGGGGAACAGCAGAGCCTCCGACTGAAGCTTTGCAGGGAGTTTTGATTTACACGCCTCAAGCTATTTAACGCTTGTTGTAGTCAGGAATGAGATTTATGTCTGAAAGCCTCGATGTCAGGGGTAAGCTTCTGGCAGGGCCCTGCTCCCCGGCAAGGAGCATCTGAAATGAAGGAAGGAAATGGCCCGGTGTCTCATTAATGAATATTAAGTTCTGGACTGGGTGAAAATGTCAATTGGCCTAATGCTGGAGGAACACTGCTGAATGAGAGCACAGCACCTGGCGTGTCACAGCGCTATAAAATCTTCTCTTTAGTTTCTGTCTTCATGTGGCTGTTCCATTCAGATGAAAATAAAGCAGGGCTACTCCAGGCTGCCTCTGGGATGGCAGCTGGAGGAAAGGGCTGAGCTGCCCTACCTGTCCCCAGTGAAAGCCTTCAGCACAGAGATGAATCTGTTTATTACTTGGCTTAGTTAATTCGGAACTTCTTGATGAATAAACGTGTTAAATCTCAGGAGAGAGCTTGTGGTTATTATAGCATGGAGCATTCCCTAGGTCTGGGGTGGGATGGGATGATGGCCATCAGAGAAGGTATTTCAGCTTAAAAACCTCTCTGTTCTCTCACTTTCTTCCATTTGCACCCTTATTTCAGTTGCTGTGAGATTTCTTATTGCAGCTGGGTGATATCACTAATGCCTGCTGCCCTCCATGGTATCCTGTTCTTTCTTGCTAGAAGCAGAGGGAAACTTAAAATGAATCTCTCCCTTTCCTTCCCCTTAGTGGGGATGTCTTCTGCATTCCTGTTGTCAGCACACACCTCCAGCAAATGCACAACTTCCTCTTGTCCCAGGACCATGCACTGCTGTATCTGCCTGGCATGTATTTCTCAAAAAGTGTTGCAAAAATGGATTGAGGATTTTTGTATGTAGTTCTCACTTAATTGTCATTGAATATTTTTTTTAACTGTAAGGACTCCTAGTTCATCATTGTGTTGGGGCACTGCTGTGGGAAAGGGGTAGGAGGGCTTAGCAGCATTTATGGTGGGGTTTTGCACCTTAAGTAAGGGGCTGGGGCGTAAAATCTCAAACAAAGGCCTTTTTTTTCTCCAAACAGTTCTTTGTGTCTTGGAGCAAAAGCAGTATTAAAAATAAAGCATGTTAAGCAGGCTGAGCAGAAATCCTTCTTGCTTTCAACAGCTGAAGCAACAGCCTCTTCTCCTGTGTGGAGTCCTCTGCAGTTGCCTGATCTCCAAAAGGAGACTGAAATCTCTATTCTCTTAGCAGCTTCTAAACTGCAGCTCCCCACCTGGAAGAGCTTGTGGCTCCCTTAGGAGCCTGCTGAGCACTGCTGTTCCCACATGTGCCCCGCTTGATGCTCGTGTTAGTGCTGCTTCCCTGGGGAAAGCTGGGAAGGTGTGAGTGTGAGAGCAGCCCTGGGGCTGGCGCTGAGCCCGCCTGCCTTGTTCTTCTCCCACTGTATTTCCTCCTTTATTGTTTTAAATACTTGCTTGTGAAGGCTGTTTTTCCAAAGTTCCAGTTCCCCTGACCCAGACCCAGCAGCTTCCCCCCCTCATCCCCCCCCCCCCCCCCGAGTGAGGGAGATTTTTGCCTTTTCTCAGCCCTTCCTGTGCTTGCTGCCAGCTCCCACAGGATTCCTGGCTCCAGTGGCTGTGCGAGAGCCACTCAGGTGAGCAGGGAGTGCCTGGCTGTTAGCCAAGCAGGGTGCTCTGCTCCAGCAGCAAGAGCAAACCCATCCTCGTCCCATTCATCACCCTTGCCAAGTCAGATGCCAAGTTCCCATTTCCAGGATCCAGAGCAGCCAAGACTGAGATCAGGTTTTTGTTTTTTTTTTTTTTTTCCTTTTCTTCTTTGTTACTGCTGTTGCTGTAGGGGAACAGATGTGCAGAATATCACTTTGAGGTAAATCATGGGTGGTATGAGTTAAAATTCTGTGTTATGCTTATTTCAGTTGTGAAGCAGTACTGCTTAAAATCACTTCTCCACATCTGAGTAATTGGTATTTCATTTGGACTATTTCACTTCCCCAAAAACTGCTGTGCCTGGCACATCTGCCATGCTGCTGGCACTGAGAATAGGGCAGCTGGTGGGGCAGGAGGCTCCTGAGCACATCACTCAGCGTTGTGGCACCTTTTGTGCTCTACAAGGAGGCTATTTCTGCCTGTCCTTTTTACATCTTGCACAAACGACCCTTGTACTTCTACTGCTTAATCTTCCCAAGGCTCTGCCCAGACCTGAACCAGCTATGGGAAACTCACGTGTTAAAATCCAGCCTCAGCCTACCCCTCCTACCCCCCCCACAGCTCCAGGTAGCAACTGATGAGAAGATAATTACTGTTTCTAAAGAAAAGAAACTCGTGCAATTCTTCCAGTGTAATTTCTTCCTAGGTATTGTTGCTTATTTTTAATTTCTTTGTGATGAGAAGCAAGGTGGCTCGTGCTCCCCTCCTGGCTGGGCTGCCTGTTCCTGCCCCGCTCCCTGGGATTCCTCAAAGATTAGGAGAAAGCCTCCAGGCGAGCTGGGGAGAGGTCAGGCAAGCTGTGAGCTGGCATATGGGAGGCTTTGCTTTGTAATGAATAGCTGGAAGGCAAGCCTTGTAATTTCTTGCTGTTCTCCTGGAAAGTGCCTGCTTGGCTGGCCTGGTAAACAAGCGTGTGCCTTGGGTCGGATGTGAGTGTGCTCTGAGGTTGGCTTTGCCCTGTTTGTGATTGCACCTGGCAAGTTAAAACCAACCAGAGCCATCTAGGTCAGCCTCTGATTACTGGAGAGCTGTGTTTTTCTGCTTCAGACAGAGCTGATTTGTAAAGGTCAGGGTACACTGTGGAAGCAGAGTTTCACCGCTTTGACACGGAGTGCAATGATGTCCAAGCACTTGGCTTTGTGTTTTCTGTAATTTTGCTTGTCCTATCTCCAAAAACAGGAATTATCTCTGCCACTCTGTGTGCAGCCTGTTGCCAACCTGGAGGCTGCAAAGCTCCAGACTGATGGGTACAAAGCTATTTGCCGAACACCCTCTTGGGTCTGTGCTGTGGCTGAGGCCTATGGATGCAGCCCAGACGTGTGCTGGGAAATGCACTCACCCTGTGGCATCACACACTTGATACCACTTGATCCAGACCACAATGAGAAGTCTCTCAAGTGAGCAGTTGCTGCTTCCTAGGAAAGCTTTCTGGGAGCTGTTTCTGCCCTCCGTAGCTCCATCATAGTCTTGATCTCTCTCAGACCCCACTGGCTAGTGTGGAAGCTGCTAAGTATGCATCTGCCCAGCCAACTCCTGCTCTTCCAAAGCTGTTTTGTTTACCTTGCCCCACACCTCTCTTTCCATGCTCCATCATGCCTGGCTCAGCCCTGCTTTCATCTCTGCCTCATCCTTTTATTACAGTCATAAACATGGGCCCCCAGGCTATGCCCAGCCTTGATCCTTCGTTTCCTGTTTTCTGGATTCAGTACTCCTCAAATTCCAGATCTCCCTTCCCCTGCGTGGTGCCAAGCAGTGCAATAAATAGTGCATTGTTGATGGGTGACAAAAGAGAGACCAGCAGGAAGGCACCAGGTGAGAGGCAGTGCCTGGCTGATGGGGCAGGAGAGTCTTTCTGAAGGCTTCTGAGCGGGCTGAGGACAAGCAGTAGCTAACTGGGGAGTTGTGGTCTAATCACAGAGAGCTGGTAATTGAGTAGGTGCTTCTGAGGAATGCTGAGGGGATGGATAGAGAGAAGAGGTAGGAAGAGGGATGTGTGATATGGGGAGATCTAGAGAGGAGGACAGGACCTGGCACATGGGTGACTGCACAAGGCAAGGGCAGTTTGGTGGCTTGAAGCTCCCTTGGATGAGATCACCAGAGACTTAACAAAGCCAGCAGGAATTACTTTGTTTTGAGCTCCATAGAAGGGGTTGCCAAGTGTGACTATAAAAAGGCTTTTGTTACTATGAGGTCTCTGGTAATGGAAGGTGGGTCTGCGTGATGCCAGCTTCTGTTGTGCAGCACAGGAAGCTAGGAAGCTTCCTCTGAGAGCTCTGGTCTTGCTTCACCAAGCCTGAAAGACAGCCATCCATGGATAGGGAAAGCAGTGAGGGGCTGTCAGTGTCATTTAGGGATTCTGCATCCCCTTCTCTTCTCTGTCCTCTTCGAGACCTCAGAGATGTGAGGATAGTAATTTGATTGTCCTGTCCTTCCATCCATTGACTAGCAGAGTGAAAGAGATGTTTGGCTTGGGGTGAACATTGGTTGTGGGAAAGGTGAGTGGCTCGTGGATGTGGCAGGAAGCATCGTGCCTCTTGTTCCAGCTGTGTCTACCTCAAGAAACTGCAGCTGTGCCAGCTGGGTTAAGTTAGCCAAGCTCTGGTTGCAGAGATGCATTTGTCTGCGTTGAGTGGTGTGCAGTTGGAATAGTTTGTCAAAACAAGGTGCCTTTATCCTGGAAGAGTTGCATACATTGATGGCTTTTACATTGTGCCTGTGTATGCTGAGAACAGTATTTCTGACGGAGCAGGTTTACTGGCAGAGCTTTTATGTAAGAACTGAGCTCTACTTGGTGTCCTCTGCATGAGGATAAATTTTGTATCTTCTGCTTGGCATGCTGACTCTTTTTAGCAATTGTTTGCCTGACTCATGCAGTGACAAGCAAACAGCCAAACCCTGGGAGCTGCCACATTTTTCACACATGTTTTTAGCTGCTTTCTCTCTCGTTTCTTTCTTTTCCTGCTTGGATAAAGAGCGCTGCTGAGCTCTCACACACGCAAATGCTCAGCTGAGCTCTATTTATGGGTTCCTATGAGTTTTCATCATTGTGGATTGAAGCGTGTCCTGTGACCAAAAAACTGTTAGCATGATGCTGCAGGCATCTCTTGGATCCAGTTAAATGCATATGATGCCAAGCCCTGATAGGAAGGAAAAAGAGTGGCTTTCCGGTATTTGCACACAGTTGTATGTCTGTGTTTATGGTTTGCAACTGCAAACAAATCTGTACCGCTGTCTTCATTGTGGCTTTGCTGTTGTTGTCCTGCCTGTTTGCTAAAGCTGCTGCTTAATCCTTTTTCAGCCTGTTGCAAAGTCTGCATCCACCCAGATACAGAGTGGGCATGAAGATTGTGGCTGAACTCCAGGACAGGGTTTTTTTTTGTTCTTTATTTAACAGTAATTGCTTTCTGCCTTGACATTAGCTTACTTCAACTTTCAGTAAATGATGCTGCAAATACAAGGAGGTTCTTGGGGCATGTGTGAGCACAAAGCCCACATTCTGATGAGCTTCGTATGTCCAAACAGCAGCAAGAACCGCTGTGCAAACGCTGTAGCTGCAGATCTCTGCTGGTGTTAGTGGCATTGGGAATGTTAATCCTGCTGTGGCCCTGGTATGTGCTGCTATTGGGTCAGCTAACCTGGCTCTGAATGGCAGTATCATGGTGAGGAAACTTGCTGACAAATGCTAACATAGTGCATGGCTCTAATGCAGATTTTTAAAAGAATAAACTTGCTTGCACGTGTCAGGTTTGACGTTGTTGAAATCTGCTAACAATTGAAGCTTTAAACACAGTGTTGCTGGGGCTTGCAGGAACCGTGCAGAGGAATTACAAAAAATACAGCCACTGATACTGCTGAAATGTCTGGAAGCTTGATTTAGTCTAGGCTTGGTGCACAGAGCTCATCCGTGGTGCAAGGAGTCAGTTTCTCTGAGACTTTATTAGCAAATCCCCATGGTCCAACCTGGGAGCCAGAGCTCTGGGGTGTAATCCCTGCCAGGATTCCTATTCTGGAGGGAGGATGAAAAAACTGCTGAGGCAATGTGATCTGTGATGGCAAGGCTGTGTGCTCGGAGGGACCCTGTGGAGCCAGGTTTTCTACCTTTGCAGGACCTAGAGATGCTGTGCCGGTGGCACTGAAAAGGACCTTCCGAAGTCACCGCCTGGCCCTGAAAATGGGCAGAAAGGAAATTGCTTTTGTGTCCTCACAGGGTTGGGATCATAAAGAGGCAGAAGTCAAATGTCAGAGCTGGAGCATCCGTATTCTCCTCCAAATCCAGCAGAGGAAAGATTTAGGTATATCGCTCTTAGCTGCCAGCAAGTTGGAACTCTTCTGAAGTTTGTGTGAGCCTTCAGCATTTGGCTATTTAAAACAGAATCCTTTCAGTGTCTTTGGTGGCATGCTGAGACCTCTCACTTGGTGCCAATTTTTAGCTTATCCATCATTTTCCCTTTCCTTCCCCTCCTTACCCTTCCCAAGTGCTCAGGTTTGTGACAGGATATCCACTTCATTCAAGAGAGTGGGGGAAATATTTGCTTGTAGTGTGGCCAGTTGCCAAGGCTGCTTTGTTCTCCCAGTTGCTGAAAGGACAGCCCAAGGAAACGTGCAGAGCTGGAGCTGGCATGCGACTTGGAGTGGATTTCCTGCAGCTCTGGAAGCATAAAGTGTGACACTGGAATTTTTCTTTTTTTTTTTTTTTTTTTTTGATCCCATAAATGCGAGGAAAGAGAAGGCTTGGGTGGGCTGCAGACAGGCTGGGTCTGAAATCCTCTTTGATGTGAAATTGCTGTGTCATAACTACACAAGTTGTGCCTTGCCAAGGTTAAATCAGGCTTTTTTTTTTCTTATTTATTGCTGAGCTTGTGGCAGACCAGTTTTCAGCTGTGTGGGTAGGAAAATGGTTACTCCTGAACCACTTGCCACACTACAGCTGGGTGGCATCCAAGCCCTGCTGTGAGTACAGAAAGCCTCTTTTGTAACAAATTCAAACCTGCAGTGGTGATGCCAAGAAAAGCAGTAAACTGCAGGGGCTGAGTTGTGGCTCCTTGGTGTGGTCCAAGTGCTAATGTCCATGGCTCTGAGTGCGCAGCAGTGGGCTGCACAGGGAGGATGAGAGCTCTCACATAGTGAAACAGGTGCCTGGCTATTGGGGCAGGCTAGAATCATGAGCAGATCCCAGAGACAAGTATTCTTTTGTCTGGCTTCTCCATTTTGGTTGTGCTCATGAGAACGATGACACTGTCTTGAGCAATGAATCTGAACTGCTGTTACTTACTGTAACTTAAACAGCATGTAGAAGATACAGTCAGGAACACGTTTGCTCTGGATGCTGGGAATGTCCTCTTGAAAATGTGCTGTGCTTTGGTAAGTGTTAATAGAGGGTTTTTTTCCACCCTTCCCCCTTCCAGGTTTCTGAAGGCCAAAGTCTTGAAACAACTTAGAAAGGCTGCTAAAGCTGTGCTGATAAGATAGGCAGCAAATGTGCTGGAGAGCCTAACGCAGGGACTGAAACATTTAAACTGTTTGCTTTTCCCTTAACAGTGTGAAAAATGAGTATGTCTCATTGAGAAACCTGGGGAATTGTGTACTTGGGGTAAGGGCTGCACCAAAGTGTTGTCCCTGCTTTATGTTGTCACTGGGACTGGCAGCTGGTGTGCTTGGTTTGGGTATACTGGGTAGGAGGCTGGAGCTGGTTTGGGCTCCGTGACCCAGTTATGATGGGCCCATTTACAGCAGTCTCTGTCCAGCCCTTTGAAGCATGGCACAGGCAGGGCTGCTTGGACATCACAAGCATCTGCACAGCACCTCTCTATGGAATGTGCTGGCTGGATGTGTGCCATTAGTCTGGGGTGCCATGAGAATAGCAATGCCATTGCTTAAAGGTTTGTTTTTAACCTGCCAGATGAAGGATTAGTTGTGTGATGTTCCCACCCTGGATACGTGCTGCTCACGTGCCCATGCGCAGCCTACATTTGCTGGTGGTCGTTCTTTCAGCACTTTGTGCTTACACACCCAGGCCTTTTATCTCTGCTAAATCATAGCTTTCTTAAGCCCTTGTGGTTTCTCTAGCACTCCCTTATCTCTGTTCCTTTCCAGGGCTGGGCAGTGGGAGCAGGGAAGCAGGAGGGGCTGAGCAAGCTGTAAATGTGTTTGCACTGCAGTGATGCTACATGACTTACCAAGAAAGGCAAGGCTGAGTGTGGTAGAGCACCCATAGGGTTTGTGGGTTTTTCTGGCCTGCTGGGCAGCTGAAGTTCTGCAAGGCAATTCTTGGTTTTAGGATTTGAGGAAGTAGGGTTTGAGCAGGTCCCTGCAGCAGAAGGCTGATGTGAGTTGAGCTGAAAATTGGCTTGAAGGCTGCTGTCAAGTGACTGTATGGCTTTATTCCTGCTACCATGTCCTTCTGGCCAATCATCAGAATAAGGATGCTGTGAAGTTTGGGAACGGCACTTTGGTATTCACAGGCAGACTGGGACCTGGTAAGCATCTGCACTTGTGGTCTTTTGATGGGATGGAGCTCTGCTGGCCATTCAGTTGGCGACTCCAAGCCCTGTCTGTAAGGTGGGTGCACCTGCTCTCATGAAGTCATGGTTTCTGATTAGAAGTGTTGTGGTTGTTGCTTTTGTTTTCTTTCCCTTTCCTACTGTAGGCATTCAGCAGAAGCTTTGCAGTGTGTGGTTACCTGGCAGCCCCTTGCTCTGGATCTCTGTGCCTATGGGTGTGCATATGGTGTTGCCCTGCGGTGGTTGAACCTGCAGAGGTGGGAAAAACAAAGGATTTTACTGCTGCTCCTTGCAAGGCTATATTTCTTGACTGCTGGAGTGAGGGAGCACAGAGGCTGAGCTTTGTTTCCTAAGAGGGCATATTTGCTGTAGAGAAACATCACCATCCACAGTGACAGGCAGCAGCTCCACAGCTCGCTACACCTTTGCCTTATTTTACATCCAGAATGGAAGGTTTGGGGCATGGTGCATCTTTGCACACTGTTGTACCCTGTGCAACAACCTGTGGTTGTGTTTGGATGCAATATGACTCCTGCTGTGATGCAGGCAGCAGCGTGGATGTGGATGTCCTTTGAATAACACGCAGATAGTTGTCTAGCAGTGTTGGTTTTGCTCAGTTTATAAGGCATCTGACCTTTCTTTTGCTGAGCCTTTCAACAAGCCAATTTACAGCCTTGGAAGAGACCACCCAGTGTCTGCTTTCATGGGCAGCCGAGGGGGAAGGGAGCGAGCTCTTCAAAGAGCAGAGGAGGTGAAATCTGTACCATGGCCCGTATATTGATTTCATGAACTGTCAGGCTTGGAGTCAGATGCCAGCCTGCTTTGCTCTGATCTTAGCAGAATGTCACCCCATCCCTCAGCAGCAGAGGCTCGCAGCGATCGCATTTCCATGGGCAGATCTGATTTCTAGAGGCTGCCAGGCAGTGCTCCCTGGGAGCAGTGCTGGGAGCAATGCAGGGACTGCACCTGGCAGCCACACCATTGGGTACCACTGCCCACTGCGTGGCTTTGGAGATGGGTGCCAAACAGCACAGATAGCTTGTAGCTACCCTGCTTGCATGGATGGTTTGCCTCCCTCCTTTGAAGATGATGACTCCTTGAAAGCAGATCAGGACTCGTGTCTGGGATAAGTTGAAAGATGTTGTTTACAAGTGTTTATCCTGGAAAATATTTATAAATCTCCCCCTGGGAGCAGAACTTTGCAGCGCAGCCCCTTGGCCTGTCAATACAGCTATGTAATGCCTGTGAGCCAAACCCTCTTGGGGCAGCGTGCATCCTGCTGCGTGCTGCCACTCGTCCCCATAGCCACTTATTGTCCCCACAGTGCTTATATTGCTGTTACATGCAGTGAATGCTAAATTATATTCCCAGCTTTTAGGAGATCTGCAATCATTCAGCGGAGAATGGAAGTTAAATGGCTGCTGTCTGCAGCTGCTGTAGAAATGTTTTGGGATATTCACACCAGGTCATTAAAAGCTTCTTGTTAATCTCATAGAAGCATGACATGTTACAACAGTGCTACTGCTGCTTCCAAAATAACAGCCTGGCTCCTTTGCTCCAGCTGTGTGGCTCAGAGGAGTGGTGTGGATGCGGTTGCTTTCTGTAGCAGTGCTGTGTATTCCCATCCCCACCTGCATCTGGGTGCTGCCCATTCCCATCCCGACAGCAGGTCTGGGGCAGGGAGGCTATGTGTCTGGCTATTGGAGGCACGCTGATTGTGTATCCTGCGTTTATGCTGGACCCACAAGTGCTGCTTGAATTGCCATTTTTCTTGTGTTGAGAGTATGGTAAATCTCCTCCCCAGTGATGCTATTCTCCAGGCAGAGAGTGGGGTTAGAGGCTTGGGTTTCTGTTCTGGCGGGACAGATCTCCTTCCACTTACAACACCACCAGGAAGGAAGAAATGTGAGATTGCTGCTGGGATGCTGCCTGTGATACCAGCTTTGGGGTTTATTTTACCTACATCCTAACGTCTGCATCTCACGTCAGCAGTGAAACCTGGTGTGGCTCAGCGTTCCCATCCCATGTGGCTCGGCGTCCCTGGGGCTGGGACAGGACGTGGGCACATTCACAGCATAGCTGCCCTGGGGTCAGGTTGCTGAAAGGGAGAGGGGAACAGGTGCACTGCTGGGCACATGGCTGGCATGGCACAGTGAATAGGAACTGCCAGGATCTGAATCTGGGTCATAGGCAGGTCCCCAAGCACACCGCTGCTCTGAGTGTTGGGGCTGGGGGAGGTTGGGCTGTGCCTCTTCCTCTGGTGCTGGGTACTGCCTGAGCAGAAGCTCTAACAAGAGTGATGTTCCTTCTAGTTGGCCTCTTTCTATGCTGATACATTTCTGAGCAGGATAGCTGGAGATGCATTGAAAGCATCAGCTAAGCAAAGCTGTTGCATTTGTACTGGACTTGTCAGCAGCTGGAGGTGCTGTCTGCAGTGAAAGGACCTGCAGGGCAGCCCTGGGGTGGGGTGGAGGAAAGCAAAGCTCTGCATGGAGCAAGGTGAAGTGTCTGCAGGTGGCTGAGCTGCAGGAGCGGAGTGACTGCACGCGTCCACAGCGTGCTTCATCTTAATGCATTGTTTATTTGATGTCCTGTTTGTTCTGGCACAGCCTGGTTGCCTGCTGAGATTGATAACTGAATGCTGGAAAACAGCATGAGTGAATTCTGCTTCCAAAAAAAAAAAAAAACCCTTCTATTTGCTTTTCTCCTAGTGGCTGGTAAGTTGCAGGCAGTGATGCAGTAAGGGAAGGGAGGCTTTTCACCCATCCCCAAGGCAGGGGAGATGGCACAGTTCATTTTGGAAGCACCTTTGGGGTCTTGGGTAGATAGGAGGCCTGAACAAAGGCTTTAAACTCGAGTTTCCTCACAGCTGCAGGAGATGGGGAGTTACAGGATGTGGCACAGGGGAAGGCTTTGCCCTGACTGTGCCCTCCCTCTTTCCTTTAGAGCTGGGCCCTCAGAGAAGTGCCTGGGGGCTGCTGAAAGCACAGCATAGGGCTGTGCTGGGGACAGTCAGCAGCCTGGCCCAGAGGGACTGCTGCAATCCCACCACATAGCGAGCCACCGATTTCCTGTTATTAGTTAAAATAACACAGCACATATTTAAAGAAAAACAACCCCGCGTTAGTCCTCCCTCTGAAAGAATTCGAACCTGTCATGAAATTTAGAAGAGGAACATTTTCCCAGGCAGCCCGGCAGAAGCAGAACAGTTCTGCCCTGGTCAGCTGCTCGCGCTTCTGGGAAAAGCAGGCATTGCATCTGGGAGCAGAGCTGCTCTGGGAGCACAAGGAGCAGGACCTGCTGCAGCCTCCGGGCAGAGCTGCCTCCAGCAGAGCCCCGTTTGGGCGGCCTGGCAGCAGCTTCAATGCGTTGTGGTTTGGAAATGATCAGCTCCAGGCCTTGGGGTGCGCTTAAGGAGTAAAGAGCAATAGGGGGACAACGTGTTTGGGATTTGGTTGAGATGTTTGGGCAGCTGGTGAGATATGGGGTAGGAATTAGAGTTCTCTGATACTTTAGTGGCTGACAGAAATAGTGCTGAAAATGTCTGCCTGGGGGAGTTGCTGGATTTCATTGAATGCAAGCAGCCTCTTTTCGCCCTACTGGAGCTGAGCTGCTGGGGGCAGACCGAAAACACGCAGTTGGTATCATGCTGATGATGCCATCTTATCAGCTCCTGCCTCTGAATTGTGCCCGAGTTTAATTGACACTTTCCCTGGGTCAATCTGTGAGTGTTTCTCTTCCCCAGCAAACAAGTTTTCCAGATGCTTACTTTAAAGGGAAAAAAAAAAAAAAAGGGATTTTCTTTGGCTACCTCTCCAGCTTCCAGCTGTTAAGTACTGGAAATGTGTTCCTCGTTATGTCCAAGAGAGAAATGCTTTTTTCTTCCGATTGGGGTGGCAGTAAATAATTCAAAACATAATGTGCTGCAGACAAGTGAGTTAGCAGCGTTTGTTTTCCGCTCAGCAGCGGGTTGGGAGCAGACACAGAGCAACAAACGGGGCTGGGAGTCGCTGAGCTCTTGTCGCAGTGCATCAGCTGTCCTTGGGCTGCACGCTGCCTGTGTTTGGCTATAGGTTTGATAACCAAGTGTCTGGTTCTTTGCATTAATAAAAAAATAAATACCCAAGGCAGAACTAATAGGCAATAGGATTTCCTTTTCCTTAACCTGAGCACTGCTGCTTTTGGGACATGCCTCTCGTTGCTGCCTGCATGGCACATCCAGCCCATGGCACTGCTCTCCTTGTCTGACCCTGCAGTGAGCTCCATGCAGCGCGGCTATTTTGGATGAGGAGGAGGAGGGGTAAATTCCAGCTTTGTTGGACTATTGCCTCCTCTGCCAGCTTTGGCTTTGCTCATAGTGTGGACGCTCCAGCCTGTGTGCTTCCAGTGGTGTTGGCCAGGCCAGTGCAGCCAGAGCACCCCCACTAATAGGAGGTCCCATGATGTCATACAAGTTTTTCTCCTAATCATAGGTAGTTGAGTCCCCAGAGTTCAGTGCATTGTTTCCCTCTATGGTCAAGGTGCCAGGGGTTGTGACAGCAGTGTCTGAGAGCACCAGATGCAGAAAAGTCATCAGTGCTTAAGTTGGCTCAGCTGAAAGTGATGTTGTAATTGGGATGTGAATGAGCCCTCAGAGCAGAACAGGGGAACACCAATGTGTTGCTTTGGATGATACTTCGACATAAGAGGAAAAAATACTGACGTTTTGATCCGAGCTAACTGAAATTCAAGGGAATGTGAGTCAGAATAAGTCCCAACTGGGAGATGAGGTCACTGAAACAGAAGGGCAGAGCTGGAAAATGCCACTGGAATATTTTTCAGTCAGGAAAGGATGAAATAACCCAATAGGGTGGGAAGGTGGCCCCTGAGCTGGGGTCTCTCCCAGCTCTCTTTTAAGACATCTCTGTTCTTGTCTCCCATTTTTCCTTAGCATAGCCCAAAGCTAATGGCTGTGAGAGGACTTCCCAGATGTCCAGGATCTTCATTCCCAATATGGGAAATACTTTAAAATATCTATTTTGTCCACAAGGACTGTAGCATATGTTTCCCTTTTAAATAATACTTAGTAAGAATATTTTTAAAAGCTGAGGTAGCAATAAAAGCAGGAGGGCATAAGCCAAACGTTAAGAAAAAACCCTTGAGGATAGAATGAGTTGGTGAGCAATTGAGTCTTGAACTCTGTGGGAATCGGATTAAATCTGTGAAGCCTTCCCAGATCTCTCTACGTCATTTGAAGCCCTGAAAACAACACAGGGCTTGAATAGCCCCAGTGACCCCAAAGCTGTTTTGTTAGAGACTTGAACACTTTGCTTTCAGACAGGCTTCAGAAACCCCCAAGGAGGGGATTGCTAATTGGTGGTTGTTCTTCATTAACATCAGGCTTTGAGGGATGAGTTTGCTTCCACGAGGACAGCTGCCTCCTTTCCAAGGGCTCTGCGGAGGAGATGCGAGTGCATGCACAAAGGTCCTGACAGCGGAGGTCCGGCCTGAAACAAAGCAGCCAATTTCCTTTCACCACAGACAAACCTTATCTGAGGAGATTACGTTTGTCTCGAATGGAGCCTCTGGTGTCATAACTGTGCTCTTCCTGGGCGGATGGAGGCTTGGGCAAAATTCCTGTGCGGGAGCCTGGGCTCTGATTGTGGCTGTGACTCACGAGCCTGGGCTGTTGTGGGGACAGCTGGCACAGGGCACTTGGGGCTTATTTTATTATGCACCTTAGCCAGTTTTATTTCTTTTTTTGTTATTATTATTTTCAAGCCAGCAGAGGAGAGGAGCTGTGGGCTTGTTCTCCCACTGCAGCACTCAGTGGGGCAGCACAGTCCTCCAGCCCCATTCAGGGCCACCACTCTGCCATGAATGGATGCTGTCCTTATAAATGATATTCTCCAGGAAATGGTCTCCTTGGACAGAGGGAGGAGGTTGTTCTCTTTAGCTCATGGGGAAACATTTTTACAACGTATTTTCAAAAATATAACTCTATGAATCAACTGCAGTTGCTGCCCAAAATGGGTTGGAACAGAGGCTGCAGATAGGCTGCTTAATTAGTTCACCGTACCCAAGAGCAGATTGCTTTTTATCATTCTGGTGCAATGTAGCTGAGATACTGACCTTTCTCTTCTCCTCCTGCCAATCCTCCTGTGTTGCCTAGCGTGAGGTCAGTGGGGGCCTACAGGTGGAAGATCCCCTGTTCTGGTTCATGGTGAGTTCACACTTATCCAAGAGGCTCCGAAGGTGTTGGAGGAATTCTGCAGTTATCCTGTCCCTGTTGGTCAGGGGAGGCTGCTGCTCATTTTCCATGCATCCAAAATCCCATCTCTGCAAGTGTTCTGCTGAATAGCCAGATTGCCAAAGAGTTTGGATTGGGGCCTGTGTGTATAAATATAAATATGTATATTTAGCTCATTTGTGCTTCTCTGTGATGTGAAATGTTCTTAAGGCTGGGGCAGGAAAGCAGCTGGTGATAAGGGAATAAAAGGCTCTGGAGTGAATTCTGCAGGCAGAGATAATGCAGTGAGCAACACCAGAAGTTCAAGGAAACTCAGATTGCCCTGCACAACCAGCTTGGCTTGTGACATACCTGAACCAGCTTCTAGGTTAATTTGCATTGTTGTTAGAGATGAGTTTGTGTTCAAAGCTGTGTGACATCATCTGTGTTGTTTCACTTCAGTGGTCCGTACCATTTCTATACAGGAATCGTGCAAAAATAGAAGGCAGTGGTGTACAGCATTGCTTTTTGGTTAGGGAGCAGAAGAACTGAAGCAGTATGAAAGGTCAAACTAGATTTCTGAGCAAGGAGCTGTTTGCTCTTTGGAGAAAATTGAGGAATTTTGGCCCACTGCAAGCTGAAATTCCTGCTTGGTTGTGTGGGAGCCTTTGGCTCAGGGGGAGGCAGCTCCACTTGCAGATCTTTTGAGGCTTCGCTTTGAATTTACTTGCAAGGACACACTTTGCATCGTAGAGGCCATATCATGGATGGCCTGAACTGGCTGCAGTTTGCAAGAGCAGAAATTAGAATCATGCAGAAGCACCCCAGTGCTGTCCCACAGCTCCAGCAAGGTTGCACAGGGAGCCAGGGGGATGCAGCCCTGTTAGATGGAGGCTCAGGGCTCTGCCCTGCTGGGCTGGGGACCTGGGCTTCCTCACAGCTGTGCCTGTGCTTCTGGAGCTGGAATGTGCCGTGTTTAATGACTTCTAGCACGGTTGCTGCCAAAGTCATGGTTTCCTTCTATATGTTTTAAAAAGCAAAACAATCCGTGACTGTGGACGGTTTATTCTCAGCATCCTGGCACGCATGCAGCTGGGTGAACAGTTAACTGAATTAACCAAGAGCTGTTAAATTAAAGTCAGAGGAGATTGAGAGAGACTGGGAGCAGTGCTGAGCTCTGACTGATAAACCTGAAGCCTTTTCATGGGGATGATGTCTTTAGCTGGTAGAGGGATGAACAAGATCTGAAATGGGATTTTCTTTTCCTTGTGCTCAAGATCATAGTGTCTATCCTATTATTCTGTATGTTGATTTACAGGAGGTACGAGGCAGGGCCATGGTTGTTAAAGGAAAACAGCTCTTGTCTTGAAGCCCATTTTTTCCTCTGTGTTAGGACTGGATGATTTGAGAGGTCTATGCATGCTGTGTGTACAGCCCCTAGGATAGTATGGCAATAGATGGGGGCTGGGCTGGGCTCTCCTCCAAGCAGTGCAGAGAAGTCAGTCACTAGAGGAGAAAAGAGGGACATGGTTTTTGTTAAAATTAGACCTTCTCCCTCCCCCACGGCCCTTTGAAAAATGCAAGAAAAATGCCTGTTTTGTCTCACTATATATCCCATGACTGCTTATGCCAAGGCTGCTTCTGTCAGTTGTGTTGAGGATGGTTGAATTGTCCCATAGCTCAGGAAGGCTGTTGTAGGATTACTGTCATAATCTCATCTTGAACGAGCCGTTGACAAGCTCCTCTAATGCAAAAAGTGATGGATTGGGTGTTGTAGACATGTAGGCAGAGGTTGGGGCAAAATACTGTGCAATTCTCCCCTTAATTACATGTCTTCCTTCCTACATTAAGCAGTTCATGTTCTTGGTGCAAGAGCGTTCCCTGAGCACAGGTGACATTTGGGAGCTCATCCGTGGAGATGAGGGCACTGCAGAGCAAACACATGAAGTGGGTTTGCTGGGTTTATTTGCAGCACAGTGCTGTGCTGGGGTTGCTGGGAGGCACTGAGTCCTTTGCTCACCGTGTCCGTCCAGGTCAGGGATATGCTCAGCATCAGAATTTGCTGCAGCAAGGTGGGACATTGAAGGAGATTTTGTTCCCAAAGTCCATCTGGCATTAAAAGCTGAGATACGTGGGGCACAAACAAAACTGCATCTGCCCGTGGGGTTCTGCAGTGTCTCTCTTTGCTTTGATTATAAACTGGTTTTGTCTTCCTGCTGTTGCCATCAGACAACCAGCAGTCTCTTTTTTTTCTATTAATAACCATTTTGAAGTAATAGCTCTAAAAAAACCCTTTCCTGTGGAGATCTCATCTTCTAGTGGGTTGTTTTCATTCATTTAATGCTTTGTGTTATGCAAAGTAAATGCCCTGAATGGAGGAGGTAACTTTATGTGCACAATGCTCTTTTGGAAACATGCTGAAATTCATAAAGAAAACTTCAAAGAATAACATCATAAAGAGAGAAAATAGCTCTGCAGTGTTAGCAAAGGAAAAAATAATGCTCTCCCTGCATGAGGGCTGACAGCTCCCTGAAGGTGCTGCTCTCAAGTAACTGCTGTCATATCGCATCCCTCAACTCGTCCTGCTGTTTAGCAGCTCCAGAGTCAGGATGCAAGCTCTCCAGTTAGTGCTAGCAAGCAAGAACTACCTGAGTTTTCTAGTCATGGAAAAGAGCTTTTTTTCCCACGTGTTTTTTGATGAGTTTTCTAGCATAGTTTTCTTTTTGCTGAAATCAGTAGCAAACTTGTGTTATTCCAAGGGGGCAGAATTGAGGCGATGCACAAAGAGCCTTTGAAAAAATCAGCCCTGGGAACAATGTGGTGTTTTTTCTCAAAGCCATCCCTGTGTAGGTGGCTGGCTTGGTTCAGCTGTCTGCATTTGGGTGACTTCCAGTTACATTCCTCTGCAGTCCTGGGGCACCTGCTCCTTGCCCACCTCCCTGCTCTGAGCTGCTTGCACATCAGGCAGTGCTGCACGAGCACACGCTGCTTGCAGCTGGGGTGACGTCTGCTCATCTGCTGGTGTGCCCAGAAACCAATGTTTTCCTCTTCTCCAATCACAGTCATTATTTCCTTCTCAAGTAATGCCATACTTTACTGGGAGGAACAGAACTCCCTGGAAGACCCCCGTGCAAATTGCCACTGATCCTGTCAGCAGCTAATTACAATGCAGATACTTTCCCAGAACACCTGATTCTAAAAAATAACCCATTCCCAGAAGCTTCCTAGAAGCATTTAGCAAAGACAATTAACACCTCAAGGTAAGCAGCCTGAGAACCTGAAATGCTGCATATAGCTACTGTCTTATCTCTGAATGATTAGGAAGGTTTAAGAGCATCTTTGCTGCTGTGCTAGGCTTGCAGTGGTGTTTGCAAGGGGATTAAAGCAGCAGGGAGGGTTTCAGCCCCTGTGCTTGGGGCACCCACTCCTCTCCACGCCCCATGGGCTGGCGGCTCTCTTGTTCACGATGCCCAAGGACATCTGCTCACTTAGCCCTTCCCCAGTGTTTGTGAGTTCAAGTTTGGGCTAAAAGGCAAATATTTGTCTTGTCTCTAAGGAGTGACTTTACACTTTTCCCCACATTGTAAAGGCCATTTCAGCTGAGTGCTGCTATCTCCTAATGCGCAGTGAAAACCAAGTGTGGGCAAAGCCCTTATCTGTGAGTGAAGCCTCATCTTGAGGAATTCCAGCCATCTCCCTCTGCCCTGAGTGCACTGTGCTCCACTGTGATGCCTTTGGCTACCCACGCTCGCCCTCAGCACATCTGGCTTCACTAAGGGATGCTCAGGTGGTTTCTGGGCAAGCACGGATGGGACATTTGTAAGCTTATGCATCAGTATTCCTGAAACACTGCAGGTGTAAGAGCATTGCACATGGTATTTGCAGCTCTAGTGCCTGGCTGGGATTATCCCTGCATCCCACCCGAGCTCCTCCAAGCCCCATCCTTCGCATCATGCAGCTGAAACACTGCACACTGGGCTCCTTTCCTGCCAGAAGTTATTTCCAAACTCAGCCATACAACCTTCAGTTCAGCATGGTGCAGGCTGCCAAACCGTGGCACTGCTTTGTCTTGGCTTATGCCTGGTGCTGTCAATTGGGTCCCCAGAGGGCTTTTGGCAGGAGGCTGCATGGTGCTGGCCAGGGAGGGACAGAGTGCATGGGAGGATGTGGCAGAGAAAAAGCAGTGCTGTGTGTGAACTTAGCCAACAAGCCAAATCCTTCTCAGAAGTGGCGTCTGAAGAAAAAATCCTTTGTGAAAAGTGCTCTATCAGCTGTTCACCTAAGCCAAGCCACTTAGAAAGGGAACAGGCACTGTTTAGAAAACAGCATCATAAAACATAGGGTTGCTGTTAACAGTGACAGCGAGCAAGTTTCATGTTGGCTGGTGTTTGCTGGTCTGCAGTTCCTGGGAGAGTGTTTTCTTTGGTCTCTCAATAAAACTTGAAAGTTTTAAGTGAGAAACTTGGAAACGGGTTGGTGCAGAGCTCTTTCCTTTTCTTCTGCCTAGCAGTGTTCAAATACCCACAACTTTGTATCAGGGCTTCTGCATGTTGTTAAATATGAGTGAGATAATAAGCTGTGCCTGCTTGGAGGGGAAGCACCTTTTTGCTGTCTGGAAGGGTTGAAATTGTTCTTGCCTGATCAGAAAGTAGGCACATACCTACCAGCAGCTGGATGGGAGGTAGTTTAATGAAGAGTTCTGAAGTCAGAGCGAGGAAGAAGTAATGCTGCTGTAGGACAGCTGGAGCTTGGTGTGGGTCAGCTGGGCAGTTAATGTGTAAATCTGCTGCTTGGGTGAGAATAAATGAGTACTGTCAGAAGATCCCAAAGGGACAGGTAGCTGGCTTAGAGAAATTCAAAGGTAAGTTAGAAGCTCTTTGGCTTTCCAGGGCTTCTTCACCTTCCATGTACTTGTTTGCATGGAGAGCACTGATGGCTAAGTAGCTATAGCTTCTGCTGCTGCAGGATAGGGCAGGCACAGTGCTGGCCTTGCCAGATCTTCCCATGCTCCTGAAGGCATGGAAGCAGAGGGGTTTGGAGGCAACAGAAGCATTGATTGCTTCTGAAAGCACCCTAAAAAAAAAATCCCACAAGAACACCTCACTTCTGTAGTCACGCTGCTGTGATGCATCTCTGAATTGTTTTGGCTTTTTTCTGCTTCAGTTTGTGTTCTGGGGATGACTGGAGCTGCTGCCCAGTGCTCCATGGGGCCCTGTGTGCCCAATGAGAGGGACTTGGTGGTATGCAGTGCACACACCTGCTCGCCTGCTCCATCCGATACTTCCAGGAAATCCCAGGCAGAGACACAGCAGTAATGCTATCCACACACGTGCTCTGCAGGGATACTTTGCAGCAGTTAGGAAGAGACGGATTGTTTTGCTTTTACTTGGTGCTATTTTAATAAGTCAACGCCAGAGGTAGTAAATCTGTCCTGTGGAGAGAGAGAGAGCCATTTGCCGTATAAACGCAGCGGCCAGTACAGCCTGCTCCTTCCTTCTTGCCATAGCACCAAAAATGGGTCTCTCTTGCTGTTTGTCAGCATGTAGCCAGGACTGCAGCAATGGGAAGGTTTGCTTTACTTATTAAATGTTGCTGCATGATGTTGTGGCACCTTGGAGGGAAATTAGTGAGACCTTGCCAAATAAACTTGGGATGTGTCTGCTTCTAGTTTGCTGCCTTGGATCAGCATCATATTTCCATGGCATTTTGGTGCTCAGTAAAGCTGTCCAATGTCCAAACACGCAAAGAGACAGGGTGGGATGGAAATGGAGGAAAAGCTCTCACCTCCATCCTCCCCTGCTGCCTCCGTCCCTCCTGGCAGTGGAACAGCTTCAGGTGATTGTTAATAAGGAAATATGCTCCAGAACCACTGACACCATGGAGGTGGTGTTATTTTCAGTGAAAGTTGGCTGCTAATTAAAGTGCCCATTTGAATTTCCTGGCTGAAGTCTGGCTTCATGTAGTGAAGGGAGTTAAGCTGGTGTACTTTGAGAGTGGCTGAGAACAAGGGACCTGCTTGCCATGGTGTCCCACATCCCTCCTCCATGGAGAAGGCAAAAAAAAATTGCCCAAGAATCTGGGAGCATGGAGGTTTTTATTCATCTGACCGATTATAGGAGCTAAATAAAGGCTTTGGAAGAAAACCAACCATTTTTCTTGTACTATTGGTTGGGCAGAACTGTACTGGAACTAAACACGGAATGAAAAGTCTGGCTTTTTTGCCAGCTCTATTTTTAGAGCTGCTGCTCCATCTTTGTGAGTTTTCTCAGCATATGTACTCGAAGCAGGCAATCTGCCTTTATTTTTTCCTCCAGGCTGTCATCCTCTGCAAGATAAGGACGTGGGATGGGGAGGCAAGGGACTTACCAGATTTGACTAGAAATCCCTCTGAATACCAGGATGTGTGTCCCATTCCAGGATGAGGTTCAGTGCGGTCACAGGCTCCCGAATGCTTTCTGTGCTCTAGTCAGGAATGTTCCTAACTCTTCAGTGCTGGAAAGAAACGTGTGTGCAACTTTGGCTGGCTTCTTTGTGTCCTCAAACTGCGGAATGAAAACCAGCCTAACGTTGTAGTACTAACAGCAGTTTGGGGAGTGGGACAGAGGAGCAGTGTTTGGCTTTGTGAGTGGAAGCAGGATAAGGATACCTGACTTGAGATCTGGTGGCTGTGCGGCCCAGGAGCCAGAGGTTCCTGTTAGTGTTACCCCTCTCACACCAAGCTGTGAGCAGTTCGTTGGCTCTCCCAGTGCCTGAGACCACAGCACCTGCAGGCACGCTGGAGCTGCAGCCAAGTCCATCCAGTGATGGCTCTGCCAGAATCCAGCAGGAGCATTGATTTACTCCCCATCGAATAAAGCTGGAGGAGGATTTTAGTGGAGGGAAGGTGTAACTGTGCTGGTTGGTGCTCAGCCCTGCTCCTGTGCCAAGAGGCAGATGTGGTGCTGTGAGAACTGGTCCAGCAGAGAAAGCAGCAGCCTGAGCAGAATCCTCTTGGGCTTCTCTAATGAAGAACGGCTCCAATGGGAGGGTGAGTGGGCAGAAAAAGCTGCTCCTCCAAAAAAGCTTCGTCTCATACACCTTGACAGCACGAAAGCAACAGAGGGGAATTTAAGGCAACATTTAGGTCTGTTTATCTTCATTTTTTAGCAAGTTGACAGAGATGTCTCATTCCTCTTTCTTGGGCTCATCAGGCTTTTGGCAGCCAGGAGCTGTGCTGGGTAACCACTTTGATTTCTTCGTTCTGGGTCACAGTAGTCTTTACAGTCCCTGAAAGTAGCAAGAAATCAGTAGATTTAAATGCCGCCTCCTCACCTCTTTTTTTTTCCCCTTAAAAATCTCCTGTGTTCAGTCAGGGCTATTTTGGAGGCTCGCTGTTATTAGTACTGCCCTCTGTCTTGGTGATGTGTGAGGCTCCTGCACATGGTCAAAGGGATGGGCACAAAGCTGGCCTTTTCTGTCCCTTGCAGAGGTGTCCCTTAGGGCACCTGCTAATCTCAGGGGGGTTCACACTCATACACTACCAGCTTTGTTTGAGGAGGGACTACTGAGCTGTAAATCTCTGCTTTTCAGGCACTTAAACTCCCTTTTGGGTTGGTTTTGATGTCAGGAATTTTCTCCGATAAGAGAACTTTATTTGCCTTTAAATATCACTTTGTGACAGGATGATGGAGTGGAGATTCTTGGAGCGAGCCTGTGTCAGCCGGGGAAGGGAGATTCTGCTGGGGCTTTTGTTTTTCTCTAGCGCTGACATTTTAGCTCTTTAAAGAGTACATTTATTTTATTCTTGGCAAGGGTGTGTGTGCACACATCGGCATCCAGACAGATGGGTGCAGCCTGGGATTAGAGCTGTGCTGAAGCCAAGTGGGTCTCCTGCTCTCCTGTGGCTGTGGCACCTGGGAGAGAGGAGCTGTGCTGGGCCTTCTTCATAGTCAGCTTCAAAATGTGGGTTGTGTGCCTGAAGCAGGGCTGCAAGAGCCTATAGATAAACAAATCTGTGGCGTGATGTGCGTGGTGCACAGAGGATGATGCTGGGCTTCTGGCATGTGTTAAAAGTTCAGTGCCAGTTGTTACCCCAAGAACAGCCTGAAAGCCTCCAGAACAGCTTTGCAGCACTTAGCATCTTTTTGTGACCACAGTGCAAAGCTTAGTGGGGACCAGGCCTTTGCCTTGCCAAGCCAGGATGGGTTCCCCTCTCAGAGCAATGAGTCTGTAGAGCTGAGGCTAAGCCTGAGGAGCCGCCCAGCCTCTGAGCAGGGCCTGCAGCCACAGAGTCTGTGCTTTGTTTGCATTCAGACCTGTGGGAGCTGAGCTCTGCAATCTGCTTCTCTCCAGCAGCCGGCCCATATCTCAGTCCATTTAGATAGGGAGGATTTTGCTCCACAGGCTGCTTGCAAGCAGCAGGCTCTGCAGAGCAGCAGCTCCTTCCCTTGGCTCAGACCCCTATCAGCAATCCTCGGTGTTTTCCCAAAGCTTCCTGAAAGTGGCGTTTCATCTAACTCCATATTCTTCTCTTTCAGCTTTTCCACGTGGCATACGTCCTGATCAAATTTGCAAATTCCCCTCGTCCTGACCTGTGGGTGCTGGAACGATCTACTGACTTTGGCCTCACCTATGAGCCCTGGCAGTACTTTGCCTGTGAGTATGGCCTGAGCTGAAGCTCAGCTGGGGGAAGTCATTGTGCTCCTCAGGGCAGGAGAACTATTTTGCTCTCCAGGTCTGCACGTATTTATTAAAGCACTGTCATCAGTGCCCACCCAAATCCCTGTGGATGCCAAAGCTGGCAGCATCATCACTGGTTGGGCATTACTGGTCTCTCCTCTTTGCTGTCCCGTCTCTCTTTGCCCTTTACCATATTGAGTGTTTCAGCTTCTCCAGAAACAAACCAGCAGCTCACAGGCAGTTGGTTGCTGTAAAATGAAGTCTGGAGGCACAAAGCAGTCCTCTTCCCCTCACCAGAGATGAGGGACAGCCCAGGCAGGGGGAAAGCTGCTGTCCTACTGCTGTGCAGGGTGGGAAGAGAGGATGCCAAAACCCAGTCTGTGAAATTCCTTCTTCCCAGTTCTCTGATTAAAACCTTCAGAACCAGCTGGTTCTCTGACTCTTCTGTCCCAGGGGGTCTATAAGACAGCCAGATTCTGCTACTGCTCCCCTCCCCAAACCAGCAGAACTAATTGGGAGAAGTTAAGATCTACAACCAGCATTTAAAACCTGGCATGGAAGGAACTGGAAATGCTCAGAGGCTGCCCCTCAGGGCTTGTATTTCTGACTTCTCTGTCAGCATGTGCTTCAGCTTCGCTGGAGTTTTCCCATGCAGGAAAGAGCTGCAGGCATTTTATGCACTGCGCTGCCTTATGGAAGTTTTCTCTTCTGCAGTGTGCTAGTGGGGGCTGCTGTCAAGTTGCCTGCTTTGCTTTTTTCTTCTGTACTGTGAATTTTCTTTTGGTCCTCCCCTGGGGCTTGCTGTAGTTATGTTATTGCATGATCTGGAGCAGAGCAGGGAGCTCTTGTCCTGCATGCTCATTCTTGCTTGTAGAGGCACCACTGCAGCATCTGGAGCTCTTCCCTCCTGCATCATTGAGCCCTGCCTAAGCCAGCCTCCCTTGGGAAGAGACATACAGTGACAGCTTGGTGGAAAATCCTTCTTGAAATAAGAAGGTGACTGGTCCAATCCTTACCAGGTTCACTAGCACAGCAAGTCCTTTGCAGGGGTCTATTTTTGGTTTGGAGAAGTCTGTAGGTAGTCTAAGAAAAACACTGGGATGGTTATGAGCAGTAACAGGAATGTAAGCACTCCCAATAGCTGCCTGTGAGCTGTGGCCCAAGTGCCACCAGCTCTGTGCTGCCTTGAGCCATGCTCCTGGTGGGGGGGTTCAGCTCCCTGGCCATCGTGCCCCTGCCAGCTGGGAGCTCGGGCTGAGCTCTGCCTGGGGAGGGAAGGAATGACTGTCATCAGAAATGTCTGCCAGAGCAGCTGTTGGGACCGTGGCAATGCAAATTCTCTGTGTCAGGGAAGCACTGTGCCTTCCATGGCCACCAAAGGAGAAATCAGAAGGGATTTATGGGAGTATTTGTCTGCTGGAAGGGTTCCCTGTGGAGCATTACAGATGGGGACAGGTCAAGAACTGTGCCCATTCTGGCACAGCCCTCCCTGCCCTAGCTCAGCATGCTGTGTGGGATCAGCACGTTTCATCTCACAGTGCTGGGCAGTGCCCTCATGGAGGGGAAGGCTCTGACCTCACCTCCACTTGGGATGGGCTTCCCCAGTCTGCTGTTTCCTCAAAGGAGCGCTGCCTTGGGGGCCAGACACCAGCACTGAAACATTCCCACGTTGCCTTCCTATGGGGATGGCTCAGCTCCTGTGTGGCCGAAGCAGCGTTTATGGAGCGGAGCTGCGATGCTGGGGATGAAGTCAAGGCAGAAGAGCCTTTGTTCCAGACTCTTCTGAAGATGCTTATTACTTTTAGAGTGCCTCCCTGCTTTCTTAGGACATGTGTTAGCAATGAGAGTTGATATAAAGCAGTCTTAACCTAGTAAATGCTTAATAAAGAATATATACCCATCTCTCTTGTTGGCCAGCATGGAGAAATCAATACAAGGTTCGGAATTGTTCCTTTTGTCTTACTGCTTTCATCTCTGGTTGATAAACAGCTTCAAAGAGGGACTGCATTGAAAAGTTTGGACTGCAGACTGTGGATCGCATCACCAAGGATGACCATGCTATCTGCACTACAGAGTACTCCCGAATTGTGCCCTTAGAAAATGGGGAGGTGAGCCGTTGCATTTTTCATCCTTTGGGGCTCCCAGGATTTCTGTGGCTGGAAATAATAATTAAAAAAAAACAGCTGGTTAGAAGACCGGGCGTTCAGAAGAGTCTCTTGGAAGACACTGGGCAGTTCTTCCCCGTATTCGTGCTTGGGTGGGCTGTGACTGTGGCTCCTGTTGCTTGTTTCCTTTCATACTTACGTTTAAGTGGGGCATTGCCCTCAGCACAGCTAACCCAGAGGAGCTCCGGATAGTGTCAGTGACCCATAAGCATTTCTCCTTAATGTAAGAAATGTAAGTCATGCGGGAGGTTTATGAGGAGAACAGCAAAGAGGAGGAGAAAATAGAAAGGGCTCAATAATACAAACTTTCAAACCGGGGAGAGCTGCAGTTAAAATCCATTCTGCTATGTAAGAGCAGGTAATAAGCAGGAACAGAAAGATGAGGGCAGGTGCTTGCACTGGACGGAGTTTAGAAATGCTCAGTGTTTCAGGGGGAGGGGAGCAGGCTCTGTATGATGACATGAGGGTCAGAGCCGTGCTATGTTCCATGCTGGAAGTTTGCTTAGGGAACAGACTTCTGGGGCTGACTTTTTGGCCACTGTTTTGATGCTTAAGAGGGCAACAGACTTCTAGTTGTGTTATTTTTTCAGTAACTGAAGGTGCTCTCATTAGAATGGTTCCCTCTTGACTTTTGCATGCTGCTTAAACTGCTCAGTTTTGTAAAGAATAAGGCTGGCAGGGAATTGATTCAGTTGTCTTGAAAGAAAGATTGGGCTCAGATGAGGGAGATACGATTTTCCTTCCTGTCAGAGGATGATGCTGATTTGTCTCCTCTCCTCGCATTCTCAGATTGTTGTCTCTCTGGTAAATGGGCGTCCAGGAGCCATGAACTTCTCCTACTCTCCTCTCCTACGGAATTTCACAAAGGCCACCAACATCAGACTGCGCTTCCTGCAGACAAACACTCTGCTTGGGCACCTGATGGGCAAAGCTTTGAGGGACCCTACAGTGACCAGGAGGGTAAGGCAGGCCTTAATAATGAGCTAGAAGTATTGGAGGGCTAATGCATTACTGTAGTGAATAAAGTCCTGATGAATCTTGAGTAGGGCAGTCATGGAGCTTACTTGTAATGGTACTAATGGACAACTTCTCTTGTGCTCACCAGTATTACTACAGCATCAAAGATATCAGCATTGGAGGGCGCTGTGTCTGCCACGGCCATGCAGATGTCTGTGATGCTAAAGACCCCAGTGACCCTTACAGGTATGTTTTTCAAAATACCAGCTCTGTATAAAAGCATTTGAATTGTTGTGCTAAGAATGGAACATACCAGTATGAGTTGAGTCCTATCCTGAGCTCCTGATTGTACTGAGCCAGTACTGTTGCTCTTGGCTCTGCCCTGGGAACAACCTAGAAACTAGTTCAGCCAAAATAGCAAAACTGAAACCTGTTTTGTCAGGCTATCTTTCAAACAGATCAGTTCCCTGGTGTGGTTTCCCTGTACACAACTCGTGCCTTCCCCACAGGGAAAGAGTGCTGCAATGGGAAGGTGGGCACACAAAGTCGGTGCTGTTGTTGAACCCATGTTCTTCAAAGCCCAAGACTGATTTCTGAACTTGTTCTGAGGAGTTTCTTGCTCCCCATGTGGCTTCTTAAGAAGTGGGGCAACGCTCCATAAATGGGTGGTCTCCCAGGAAACCAGAGGCTGCTGTCCAGTTCTTCTCATAAAAACCATAGATGGGTTATGTATGTAACTGAACAAATACTCTTTGCAAAAGAACAAGAGCATGCAAAACAGTTTTATATTTTGGCTCATGGGATTCTTCCCATCCGCCTCAGCAATTTGAAATACTGAAGAGCTACTTCAGACCATGAAAGTGTTGTTTCTTAGCCATCTGTTTGCATCCTGAATGTTGCCTTTATGAAAGGGATGGGTAGATTCAGCTGGACGAGAGAAGCTTGTATTACTTTCTCATAAGGATCACGTAGAGCTTTTGGATCTTCTAAAATAAAGTTTGCTGATGAATCCAAGCCAAGATTAAAAGCTACTAAGTGTTAAAACAAATATGTATTGAGAAGCAAGTCTGTGTGAGTGTGCTTAACTCCTTGACAAAGGAATTTCATAAATATTTGAGTGCACAGTTCTTGTTTTTCTTTTAGACTTTGGTGTGGGCAGCTGCGCTGTGTGCTCATGTACCAGCAAAAGGACTTTGTGGTGCAAAGTGATTTTTTTAGCCTAGAAATGCCCTGATGTTGATGCCTTCCAGGAAGGGAAGAGAAATTTGTTGGGAGCCTTTTCAGTGCCACTTGTGCTGATGACTCTCTGTGCCTCCCAGAATCTCCTCCACTTGGATCCATTTGGATGCATTTGGCATCTTCACTCTTGACCCCAAACTGTGCTGTAAAGTTGTAGCACACGTTTGTAAGCAGCTGTTGCATTTCACCCAGAGCAGATTGCATTTGCCTAGAGGAGAAAGCATCTCCTCGGGTGCTTTGTACGGTCAGCGTATAATGTCTGTAAGGCTTTTTGGGAGACATCAGGACAAAGATGCTGGTTAAACAGAAAAACTTCTCATGATGTTACTGCGACCTGTTAGCAAGACCAGAAGCACAGAGCCATCAGTGGAAGTGTGTGACAGCTGCCATAACCCTGCGTGATGAGGCATTGCAGAGGCAGCTGGGGCTCGGGACACATTGTCCCTTTGTGTTACTGACTTCAGCTGTCAGGACTGCGTCAGTCCTCCAGAACTCAGCGCAACCTGTCTGAGCAGGAGGTGCCACGTGTCCCCCCACATGCGTCCTGCCCCTTGAGACACAGTCATTACAGTAAAAGGACAAGGAAATGCAGAGGAAGACAAGGAATGTGAATTGGCCCAGCACTGTTAAAAACCCTAGTTATGTCTCAGTCTGTCTGGGAGGTCTCTGCCTCATTTTAACTTTACCCTTCAGCACATGCCTGGTTTTTGTGTTGCCCAGAGAAGCAGGACGAGCACTTTGGTGGAGGTGAGGTGAGTTAGAAATCTTGGCAAAGATTTTGGGACGTGATGGAGCACGTTCGTGAGCTGACTTCCTAGCCATAAATGATAATGTTTATCCAGCTTCTCTGAAGTGCCAAATTACGGAGGCTGTGCTTCCAGATGTTTTGTGTTGGCAGCACGTCTGGTCCCAATGTGTGTGTGTGCGTGTATGTGCAAGTACCAACGCTGTGGGGACAGCCAAAGACTCCTCTTAAGTCCTTTGTGCTTTTCACAGACATCTCTGCACTGAGCTCAAATGGGCTGAGTTTAGCAGAGGGAAATCAGGTTCTCTTGGGTTGAAGGTGAACACCCGCAGGATTGGGCACAGACCTTTCTGCTGGCAAACTCTGTGAGCAGTGAGATAAGCATCAGCAAGGACTTGGCGTGTTGCAGGGAGCCCAGGCAGGAGTTGCGCATTAGCGTGCGGCTGCTTTGGGAGTGCTTTCCCCCTATGGATCCTGAAGCTACAAAAATACTGGAAAGAGCAGTTTCCCATTTTGAAAGGGAAGCACCGGGTATGCTGGCACCTTTGTGTAGCCTGCGGGTCCCTTTGCAGATGGCAGGTACAATCAGAAGCACTAAGAGAATGAAGCATTTTTTCCTCATTGCACTATTCTGATGTCCTGGCCAAGTCCAGATCCTGCAGCACTCGTGCCACTCTCAGCTGTGACACAGTTACTAGAAAACCGTTTATACTGTCTGCTATTGAGCATCAATCCCAGGGGAAGACTGTGGTTTTATATTTATGGCAGGATGGCCAGGAAATACGTGTGCTATGTGAATGCAGCCGCTCCCTCTTCTTCCTTGTATATATTCCATCAATGAAACATGTAAATATTGTAGCTCGCGAACATTTGTCCATAATTCATTAGCAGCATGGACTCAGCACAAGGTGCAGTAAAGCTGCTGTGATAGATGAGCTCTCTGAGAGGTCATTGCTAACTCTGAACAGAAGAGACTAAATAAATGGTTCCTTCTGCATCTGAAGTGTGCATAGTCACTGAGGGCCATCTTTGTGCATTCTGGGAACTGAACCAATGCTTTTCAAACATCTCAGATGTTAAAGAGCTGGGGCGTGTGGCTGTAGCCATGTCTTCCAGCCGGGGAGATTAGTGCCATCTTTTTTAACACGTATGTATTGTGGGCTTATTCGTCATCTCCAGCTACTGCCATGGGGAAAAAAAAAAAAGCAAAACAACAAAACATAAGAAAAAGTTTCATTGGAGGTGTTGGGCTGTGGTCAGCCCAGTGAGGGGTGTGCGAGGGCTCTGTTACAGAGGCATGGCCAAGGTTGGTCTTCCAGTGACGCTCCTTGCAAAACAAGAGAAGAAGAAAGTGAATGCTTCGGAACTCATTTCTACCACATAGGCTCCAGCCAGCTCCCCAGGGTCTTGATTTGCAGCCTGGGCTCTCCATGCTGCAGTGCAGTGTATGGATGTGGGTAAGGACGGGGCATCATGAGACTGCAGCTGCACGTTTCATGGCATCTGCACGGGGAGGTCTGCCTGCGGGGCTGGGAGCAGAGCCAGGACCTCCTGCCTCAGCCTCTCAGGCTGAAGCAAATGTGCTGGAGTGTGGGTGCTGCCCACGTTTCCCAAACTTTCTTGTCATTCCATGTTTCATCAAAATGAATTCGTTTGTCCTGTGCCTCTGTCTGGCTGTTCACTGTATGCACACTTGCAGGTCTCAGTTCTTAAAAACACACGTGGAAAACAAGTCACTGCAGCCATCAAGAAGTGTGTCTGCACCTCTGCATTTCACCCAGAATGACTGCTCTGTTTGTGTCTAATGTTTAAAAAAAAATACTTTTATTTTTAAATGCTGCTTTTGAATTAGAGGAGGGAGAGATGGGAGTGGCAGGCAAGCCCGGAGGGGAAATGAGTAATTGCACAGATAAAAGCTGGAACATGCTGTATTATCCATAAGTCTAATACAACAGAAAGCATTTGTCTTGGATGGGGATTGCCTTCTGCTAAGTGGAAGTTTTTTGGATGATGTCACTGATGTTAATGAATCACCGCTGTGGTCGAGCAGGATGGGATTCATCGCTGTGCTGCTGCATTTTCTCACCGGGCACCAGGGGAGCCACTGTTTGTCCTGCACAGCCCTACCCACACTGCCCAGAGAGCAGGAGGTGCAGCTCACAGCAAACGTGCTAAAAGCCCCAGTGCACATTTCATGGGGGCCTTCCTCTCTTGCAAGCACAAGTACTACGCTTGGAGGAGCAGACAGGTTGCACATGGCCCTGTGTCCCTCTGCAGCTCAGGGCTGTTGTTTATCCCTTTCCCACCAGCCCTGCATGGTGGCACGGACATCTCTCTGTCCCTGCACCGTGCAGCTCCCTCATGTGCTGGTTTGCTTTAGCTCAGGTTCTTCCTGCCAATCCTCCAGCTGCCCCATGTTTGTCTATAGAGCAAATTCAGCAGTGGCACGCTGATGTGTTCTATTCCTCATCTACTACATAAAAGTGAAGCAATGAGGGAGGAGGTGGTGACACTGGAAGAGAAGTGGTGTTTGCTCAGGTGAAAAGAAAAAGAAAAAAAAGAAAATTAGGTAAGATGTTTTAGAAGCCTTTATTTCCAGAATGTTTGGAGAACAAACCCCGTGCCTTGTTCCTCTGCCCTGCAGGCTGCAGTGTGACTGCCAGCACAACACCTGTGGCGGGTCCTGTGACCGCTGCTGCCCTGGCTTCAACCAGTTCCCGTGGAAACCTGCCACTGCCGACAGTGCCAACGAATGCCAGCGTGAGTCAGGCTTGGGTTCGGCCGCCTTCTTGCCAGCTGTTTCACAGAGCACAGGCTGACCACACTTGACGTGCAGTGCAGTGAAGTCTTTCACCCAAGCGGCGTGCTGAGCGGTGCGCAGCGCCGGGTGACGTGCGGCTCGTTGGCGCAGCTGCAGCACAGCTTACACGGTGGTTAATTTTGTTTAGTCGAGGCTCGCCCTCAGATCTGTACAGGGCTATGATTCTAATCACGTTTCGGTTCCTCCTGCGTGTCCGAGGGTTCACACAGGCGAGTCCTGTTGCTCAATTCTGTCTCCAAGATGAATTGCACTTGGGTCTGTTTACATACAGGACATCTTTATTTGTCCGGAGAAACCTTTGGTAAATGCCGACGCTGGAATTTGTGCTGCTGTGGGAGTGCAGAGCACAGAGCATAGCTGCACTGCACCACCTCATAGAAAGGCAGGGCAGCACGGCAGGGCTGGGTCCTGCTGTACAGACAGCACCCCCACCTTGTGATGAAGCTCACAGGTGGGATAAAAGAAGCAAGAATGTTGCCCTCTAAACCAAACTACTGGAGGCCCCAAAGCTGGGTAATTTCTCTTTCTCGTCTCTACATGCCTGCACATACTTTTGTCCTGGTTTTGTGCCTGCTATGTTTTTTTCAGTTTTAAACACAGCCTTGTGGCAGAGCTGTTTCTTTCGGGCTCCAAAGCTTGGGTGATCCCCCAGATGCAACCTTCCTCATTGAAACCTAACCCATTTGGTATCAAACCCACTGGAAGGAGTTAATATCTTGAGATCCAGGACCCCCACTGGCTGGTGACTTAGCTAAAACCTGTGTTTTCAGCTTGCAATTGCAATGGCCATGCCTACGACTGCTACTACGACCCAGAAGTGGATCGTCACAAAGCCAGCAAAAGTCGTGAGGACAAGTATGAAGGAGGAGGTGTTTGCATTGACTGTCAGGTAGGACAGTGCTGAAAAAGGCTGCTGCAGATCCTTGTGATTGTTTCTGTAGTCACAGCAGGAGTTCAGCTTCACTGGCAGCTCTGTGCCCCCGCCCTCTGTTATCGTAATTAGGGTCTCTCCCTGGAAATTTGGTCTGTTTGCCATAGGTGAAAGGAGTATACTCTGGTAATAAGAAGAGCACACCTGGGCAGTAACATTTTAGCTGTACCATCTTGCTGGAGAAAGCTCATCACTCCCATTCTCCTAGCCCGAAGCTGTCAGGACGTTTTACCGACTGAAGCAAGTAGAATGGGCTTGAGATCAGATAGGAACATGGAACTCAAGCTGGAGTTATGCAAGGACTCAGAGTTTACACAGGAAACGCTTTGCTTTCAAATCAGTGTATGGAATTTTGATCAGATTTAGGTCTTCTGTGTGCTCCCAAGTCGCTCCCTCTGGACCCTGTTAGGAAATCTGACAGATGAGCATGAACCCATTCCTGCAGGCAGAGGAACTCATGCCCCTCTCGCTGTCTTTCAGCATCACACCACTGGCGTTAACTGTGAGAGATGTATCCCAGGATACTACCGCTCCCCTGACCACCCGATCGACTCTCCATACATTTGCTATCGTGAGTGTGATTTCCTCTGCAGTTTATAGACACCCTCCTGTGCTTGGTGACCCTGGGATGGATGTCTGTGATCTCCAGGCAGCAGTGGGTGATGTCTATCCCGATGGGGAGCCCAGCTTGGTCTGGTGGCTGTGACTGGTGTGACATCCTTCCCCTGAGCCTTCCACTGCCACCACTGCCTCTCCAGGGAACGTGGGGACGCCTGCAACAGCAAGTCAGGTTGTGCTGCTTTCCTTGGGACTGCACAGTGTGACAGGGACAGTGGTAGCAATTCCTCTAAGTCAGACTCGTTCTGAAGAGGCAAAATCACACTTCTTATTTTTGGAGAGAATTTGCAGAATTTGTGGAGCCTCTTTTGGAAACCACGTCGTAGCAGTGCCCCTTTTGTGCTTGTGATGACACTGCTGTCCCCTCTGTAGGCTGCAACTGCAAATCCGACTTCACCGATGGCACTTGTGAGGACCTCACTGGCCGCTGTTACTGCAAACCCAATTACACTGGGGAGCACTGCGATGCCTGCGCTGAGGGCTACCTGGACTTCCCCCACTGCTACCGTGAGTACACAGAGAGAGGCCATGCGTGGCCAAGTCCAGGATCTCTTAGACTCAACAGGTGTTGGAAGGGTCAGGGCCCTCTGTTAGGGGCTGCTCTCTCTATCCCATGCCACATTGGCACTCCTGTCCATCTGTTCCACAGATGTAAATTGGGCTGGACTTGATGTGGGTTGAGATGGAGCCAGAGGGTCAGTGGGAACTTCCTATTTGTCTAATGTTTGATCTCCCAATTTCTGTGCAGGAGGAAAAAAGGCATCATTCAGGAGCCTGCATTAAGAGTGGCTGTAATTGATTTTTGGTGTGGTATGATGACCTGTGCAATGTCTCTTTCTCCACACAGCTGTTCCAGCCTTTGCTTATAACGATACTGGAGAACAAGTGCTCCCTGCAGGACAGATAATAAGTAAGAACTGCAATTTTCCTTGTCTTTGGCAATCACCCTGCTATTATCATGTCCTCTAAAGCAAGATCAGGTCTTCAGCTTACAGAGCTTGTAGGTTGTAAGAGACAAGCCTGACACACAGTGGTTCCAAGAAAGCAGGCAGCTGAGGGGTAGGAGAAAGTGAGCTTTATGATCCCATTATCGTAGATAGGGAAACTCAGAGCATGGCTGTGTGTTTTTTTCTGAGGTTCAAACCATGAGGGTATGGCCTTTCTGGCCTCCCTATAAGCAGCACCCTAAGATCATAGAGGGACTGTGGCTGAGCTGGAATTCAAGCTGTGTTCGCCCTGATCTCAGCCTTTGGGTTTTGATACAGACCTGTCCTGCCATGCATGCTGTCGCTCTCTGTAGGCTGGAAGGCACGGTGGGTCTGTACTGTCTGTACTGCTGCAAGTGTCTGGGAAGTGTGTATGGACAGCTGCTTTCTCTGTTGTTTGGAATTCTCAGCCATGCCCCCCTGCACCTCCCTCCTCTCTCACAATCGCCCCTCTCAGCTGATCTCTTCCTTTGTCCTTTTTCTTCTCTTTTCCCACTGTGTCCTCCCCTGTCTCATGCTTCCCACTGTGCTGCAGATAACCTTTTCCTTCCTTCTGATACTCTAAACTCTGTATCTTCCAGGCAGGCTTTTCTTTTCTGAGATGGAATTTCTCACTTCCCTTCTCATTTCCCTGCCTCCCCCTGCCTCTGCTTGCTAGACAAGTTTTGCACTTCCCTCCCTCAGCCCATCACCCATACTGTTGCTGAGTTGGATGAGGGCCCTAACAGGGAGAAGGGCTTGAATTCAGCAGGGAAGGAGCCAATGCCTCACCCTTAGTAGCTGAAATCCATGGAAATTTGTGCACAGCTCTTTGGCAGTGCTTCGCCAAATCAGCCCTGAGTGACCTGTGCAGACAGCATTAGTCTGCTCTGTACATTGCCCTGCTGCCAGACCAGCACCTTGCACACTGTGTGATGATGAGATTTCCCAGCCATCTTGTGACCCCACGAGCCCGCCGTGCTGCTCACCTAAGCTGGCTTTAGTTAAAACATTTGCATCTGATACGAAGGTTATTAGGGGAAAACCTTGTGAGCTGTTTTCTTGCATTTTGTCCTCTTCATGTTGCCTGTTGTGCCCCCCTGCAGACTGTGACTGCTATGCCGGTGGGACAGAAGGCAATGCCTGCCGCAAGGACCCTCGGGTGGGGATGTGTGTGTGCAAACCCAACTTCCAGGGGACACACTGTGACCAGTGCACTCCAGGCCACTATGGACCCCTCTGCCAGCGTGAGTGACTCAGGGTTAGCAGCCCCGTGCCTTCCCCTGCTCACCTCCCTGCTTCTTCCCACCCTCCACTCACTCTGCAGAAAGGAATTCTCCAGCCTCACTTCCAAGTGACAAATTCCCAGGACTTTTGCTGGTATTTTCCACCCAACCGTGACCCTCTAGTGTCCTCCCAGCCCTGGGGTGCTGTTGAGAAATTCCATATGGATATGAGCTCTGGGCTGGGCATATTTGCTGTCAGCTCTGTCCCCTGTGGTTTCTCCAGTTTCCAGCCCAGAGGAAGCAGGAGTTTGGTTCCTTTCTTAGGAGGGGAAAACACTTAAGAAGCTGTTTATTAACTAGTGCCCTTTTTGCTTTCCAGCCTGCCAGTGCTCTGGCCCTGGTCAGTACGATGGCACCTGCGACAGTGAGACAGGACAGTGCCTGTGTCGAACAGGATTTGAAGGTCACTCGTGTGATCAGTGCGCCCCTGGCTACTTCAACTACCCCCTGTGCCAGTGTGAGTATCTGTGCTCCCCAGGCCTGGGTGGGTTCCATGAATGGACCGGTGTGCAGCAGATACCCTGAGGTGATCTCTGCCTTGCTTACTACAGATGTTTTACTGGAGAAAAGACGCCCAAAAATGAGCACAAGACAAGGGTGGCACAGAGGCAGTCAGTGTGAGAACAGCAGTTTGCCTTTGCCAGCTGTAGCATAGATGTTACAGCAAAGCCAGCGTCTTCTGGTAGTATTTTGGAGGAAGGCTAGAAAGTGTGTGGGCATTTTGGAGGACATGGAACAATGGGCAGAGATCAAACAGCTTGAATGCTTATGTGGCTGTTCGAGAGCCTCAGAAAATGCCCTGTTGTGCCACAAGCTTTGCTCCTGGAAATCAGAAGGTGTTTTCCCTCTGTTGCAGTGTGTGGCTGCAGTGCTGTTGGGACGCTGCCGGGAGGCTGCGACTCCTCCGGGAGATGTTTCTGCAAGGCTGAGTTCACAGGGCCACGGTGTGAGCAATGCAGCTCTGGGCACCACTCCTACCCCCACTGCTATGGTAAGGACCTGCGGCAGCAGCAAAGGGATGGGAATGGCCTCGAGTCAGGGCACTCTGTCTCCCCAAAGCATCTGTCAGGGGAGCTGTTTGCTCCAACTGAAGGAGAACGAGCTGGGGCCGTGCTGGCAAGGCAGCTGAGGACCACATCTGGTGGTTTCCTTGTGAGGATGTGCAGCTGAATGCGGAACAGAGAAGCCCACCCAGCTCCCTGCTCAAAGTGCATCAGCTATAAAAATTGCTAGAGTGTGCCTCAAGTTTGGGTTATTCACATGGGACATTTAAATGAGCATTAACACTCAGTTCCAGCTGGTCTGTCACGTTCCCCTTTCTTTGGAAATGAAAAAAGCATGCCTTTCTTTGGAGAATGTTGATGCTTCTCAACATCACCCATGTAATTTGCAGTAAGAATTTGGCGGGCTTGTTCTGGAGGTCATGGATCATGCCAAAGCCTGGAGGAGGAGCAATTGTTATTAGTCACACTTCCTCATCACAACTCAGCTGTGACCAAATGTCCCAGCTTACACCTTCTTGTCTCTCTTTAGTTCATGGGTCTACAACCTTTTGGCTTGCCTGGGCTGCACTGGGTGAAGAAATTGCATGAGACCATATATAATACATATAACATAGTTAATGTATATAAGTAGCAATTTTTATATATATATATATATATATATATATTTTAATTAAAATATTAAAAAAGAAGGCAACAAAAACATTAAACTCATGGGTTGGACACATGCTTTTGTGCATTAACTTGCTAAAAGGTGCATTGAATAGGCTGTAAAAACAAATTCACCACCTCTCAGGGTCATTTTCCTGGTATGGCTGTGATCTAGATGAAGGTATTCCCCATGTCTCTGCGGAATTAAGAAATGAACTCTTTTTATATAAATAACTAATCTGTGTGGGAGCGACTGACAGTTGAGAGCTGCAGTGCTTGGCCATGGCTCAGGCGTTTCATCAGAGTCCTGTTCTTCCAGCTTGCTCCTGCGACTCCCGGGGTGCTGTGGACAACAACTGCAGCCCAGCCGGCCAATGTCGATGCCATGTGAATTTTGCAGGGCACACCTGCAACCAGTGTGCCCTGGGCTTCTACGGGTACCCCAGCTGCACACGTGAGTAACCACCCTTGTGAGCGGATCTTAGGGGAGGGAAGGGAATAGCTGTTGTTACTGGCTTAGTAATGGTTTCCCTTTCTGAAATGCAGCTCCAAGGGTTATATATGAATATAACCGGTTCTTGCAGCAGAAATCAATTTTCTTGTGCACAGTTCACCTGGCTATCTCATCTGATAGGCATGCTATGTAGTGAGGAAACATCTCTAAGGAATGCTTCCCCAGAGGCTGTGCAGTTCTGTCACTAACAGCAAGAGCTCGGGTCTGTCTGGTTGGTTGGAAATAAAATTCAGTCTGGATATATGGCCTCTGAAACAGACCTACAGATAATGAATAGGTTCAGACTCCCTCTCTGAAAGATCAGAATTTGGGGTTTCATGTCAGCCCCAGATTCAAGGAGAGAGCTTTCCAGTGACTTCTCTGGGCACTGCATCACTCCTGCTGGTGCCAGGGCTGAGTTCTGGTTACTCTGAATGGCCCTCTCCAGCTCTGGGCAGTGTCCCCATCTCCCTCCTGTTGGCAGCCTGACTGGAAGCCAGATGTATTCTTATGTCTCCCAGCAAGAATTTACTGCTCATTAAAAAAATAATCTGTGATACCATTTCCCTGAAGCTACAAAAGAGCATCGTCACCCTCTTGCACCATACTAAATGTAGATGCCTGAGCTGCAGCCAGCTGGCAGAGCACTCCTTGCAACTGCTGATGCCGGCAATATGCCTTTGAAGAGGCTGAAGGCATGGCTGAAATGGTCTCATAGGAATTCAGTAGTCTTTTTTTTTTTTTTTCTCTTCTAAAGCAGTATCCAGATTGCAGGGGAGTAGAGGAATCATGGCAGGGAAAGAAGAGGAAAACCTGGCTTTTAAAAAATCTGTTGTTTAATTAACAGTGCTTTGCTGTACCATATCCCCCTTGGCATCAGAGCAGGGAAGGGAATTGAGGAGTGCTGGCTGTGCCAGGAGGGCAGGGGCAGCTCCCCAGCAGCTCGCTGACCTTTCATGTGATATGGCAGCAGGATTGCTGTGTGGTTTGCAGGAGGTTGTGCAGGAAGCACAGAGCCATCAGTCTGCCCTCGCCCCCAGCAGAGCCATGGCTGTTCGTGGTCCTGTGCTGGGGACCTGCTGCCCACATGCATCATGGCTGAGTATTGTGCTTTGGAGCCTGGGTGCAAATGAGCTTTTGCAGATCTGTCGTTGCTTGCTGATCGTTTTGGAAGGAGATCACACGTTCCCTTTTCTTTAACCAAAAGTTCTCTCCCCGACACTGAAAAACACATAGATGTACATGAATGGCTCTGATAAAAAATGTGAAAACATTGTTTTCCTTAAAAGATTTATTCTTTTTTTTTTTACTAGATGAAAGAATGAGTACATTTGTTATTTATAACCTGTTTTTGACTACTTCAGTGATGGTGAAGGTCAGGCAGACAAAAGAGGTTGCTGGAGGGAGGCCTTGAATGCAGGAGTCTTTGTGCCCTGCAAGCCCAGCAGTTCCTCTCCCCTCTTTTGCAGCATGCCAGTGCTCCAGGGAG
Source organism: Tympanuchus pallidicinctus (assembly GCF_026119805.1). Classification (NCBI taxonomy): domain Eukaryota; kingdom Metazoa; phylum Chordata; class Aves; order Galliformes; family Phasianidae; genus Tympanuchus; species Tympanuchus pallidicinctus. The sequence goes on from NW_026294722.1 coordinate 6,051,733, forward strand.
GGCTCTCTGCACAGCACGTGTGACCAGGAGACGGGGCAGTGCAGCTGCCGGCCCAAAGTGACGGGGCTGCGCTGTGACAGCTGCGTGCCGGGCGCCTATGGATTTCCACACTGTGAAGGTAGGAGCTCCTTTCTCCTCCTGGGACAGGGACCCTGGGGTCCTGGACATGGTGTGGTGCTGGTAAATGGGATGTCGTTCCCTAACGGTTATGTCAGTGAAGAAATGACTGCTTTGAGGAGCAATCAGGATGTGAGTTGTCTCTTTATAAATCCCTTCTCGTGCCTCTCTTTTCTAGTGGGCTCCTGTAACCCAGCTGGGTTAGTGACTGCAGATCCCTCGCTGGCCCCAGTGAGTATCATCAGATGAACCTGCCCAACCTCTGCAGGCCATTTCATTCATTTATTTATTTGTTTGTTTGTTTAGCATGATCCCTCTTTTTCTCACTTGGGCCAAATCATTCCTAAAGCGCAGTTCTAGAAGCAGCCATTGCTCACTGTAGGGTAGCAGACACTATGTTCAGCCACTGTTACGTAAATTCTCACCTGCTCTTTTCTCCTCCATTTCTCCAGGGCTCCTGTGCATGTCGAGCATATGTTGAAGGTCCAGCTTGTGACAGATGCAAGCCCTTGTACTGGAACCTGACTCCAGATAACCCTTATGGCTGCACGAGTAAGGAAATGGCAACGCACAACCCCAAAAAGTCCTTTCCACATTGTAATGATACAAGATTCAAACCCAAGCCAGTGGGGGCCACCACTTTTGGATGGAAGGGATACCTTTCCTTCCTTCTTACCATGAGATATGTCAATGTTGGAGGTACCTGGGACACCTCCTGGAGAGGGAAAAGGCTAGAGCCTTTGCTTGGAGTGGAACACAGAGCTCGTGCAATGAGTTCTTGTCCCCCCTCTGAAGACCTTGCACACTTAGACTTTTGTGGCTCAATGTGAAGAAAAGTCAAATGTCTTTGACAGTTGTATCTGTAATAATAACTGTCCAAAATGAAAAGTGAACCCATGTGCAATGCTACCCTCTACTTGACCAGCTCCCAGTTCCTGTTCAATGCTACCCTCTACTTGACCAGCTCCCAGTTCCTGTTATCCCAGGCAGTGTCCTCTGGTATGGTGGGTAATGATTATCCATCAGGCTTCTTCTCAGATGCTGAATGCTGTTCTGAATTTCTTGTTCCTCTTCCCCTCTTCAGGCTGCAAGTGTGAGACCAAGGGCACCATCAGTGGAATTGCAGAGTGTCAGCAGGTGGGTTTGCTTTTCTGTGCCTCCAGGCACATCTGAAACTGTGCTGTCTTGGGTGTGTTTCAGCTCTCCCAACAGCTGCTGGAGACTCCCATCCTGACGCTGTACTCTCAAAGGTCACACCACAATCTGTGCTTGCATGACAACGTAGGATTAAGACCTGTCATAAATTAGGCACCTAAATATTTTTGGGTCTGGCCCAGGATGCCTGGATTTTTGTTTGCCTGAATTTTTGGGCAGTTGCACTTATCTGGCCCTTATCTGGCCCACCCACACACAGGAAGCATGAAACTCACAATGTTCCTCCAGCACCTCTGACTAGAACCCACGTAGCTGAGTAATGGCTCAGCCATGAGGAACAATGAGAGGGAATCAGCTCCCATCCCTGCTCTCTCCTAGGGCAATGGGCAGTGTTTCTGCAAACCGAACACCTGTGGCCAGTTCTGCTCAACGTGCAAAGATGGCTTCTTCAGTATGGAGAACGCAAATTACTTTGGCTGCCAAGGTGAGTTCCCTTCTGACATGTCAGGTGAAGGATGGGGGCACACGGGATGAACCTGGAGCAAGCGTCTGCATACCTCAACTGATTGGTGGCCTTGGAGAGAAGGAGCAGACGTCCCACCTCTTTCTTTTTGGCATACTATGACCTAGAACATGTGCTGGATCTTACTGGGTATCTGGAAACCCAAATTCATGCTTTTACCACTGATTAAGGTCCTTAAGGTTAGGGATGGGAGCCTGGTGGTCGTGTCCTCGCAGCTGTCCCCCTTCCTCCTGTTGGGAGCAGGTGGACCTGGACACGTGGGATTGGCTGCTCTCCATCGTGACCATGGGAAGAGGAGAAGGAGGAGATCTGGCCGCCGTCGGCTGGCCCACACAGTCCCGGAAGGGTTGGGAAGAGGGAACAAGGCCGCTGTGCTGCGGTGCCTGGCTGTGAGGGCTTGCAGACCTTGTTCCTCCCGCAGCCGTTGGATATCTGCAAATAGCTCGGCGCTGAGGTGGAAGAGGAGCTGATCCAAGCGGGGCTGGGGCCAATATGAAAACGGATACAATGGAATAAAAATAGTGGCCCGGCCTCCCCACCCGCTGGGGTGCGCCTTTGATTAGGGACCAGGAGCTCGTTAGCGTGGCGGGAATGTAAACAGGCGCTTCCTGCCCACAGGCTGCCGCTGCGACGTCGGTGGGTCGCTGGGGCCGTCCTGCGAGGAGCGGAGCGGAGCCTGCCGCTGCCGGCACAACACGCGTGGGCCCACCTGCACTCAGTAAGCTGCACCTCTGGGCCCTGCCTCGTGCCCATCCCTTGGTGCTGGTGTGTCCTGCATGGGGACCTGGTCGCCTGGATGGCAGCCACGCGTTGGCTGAGGTGTCCTCCTGCCTGCAGCGAAGGCGTGAAGCGTCTGAAACTAGCGGCTCAAGAGGCGAAAGGGGCTGGGGGGTGAGCTGGGTGAGTCCAGAGCCTTTCCCTGCAGATAAAAGTCACTGTGCTCCTTCTCTTCCCCAGACCCATGCGGGATCATTATTTCCCTGACCTTCACCACCTGAAATTTGAGCTGGAGGAAGGGACCACGCCGGACGGCCGGGCTGTGCGCTTCGGCTACAACCCGCTGGAGTTTGAGGGCTTCAGTTGGCGCGGATATGCACAGATGTCCTCCATCCAGGTACACTGGTCCCAGCCCAGCTCCCCCTGGGGAGGATGCAGCCAGCAGAAAGCTGACGTGTTTTTGGCACACGTCTGTTACTCCAAGCGCCTCTCAGAGCCACGTGGCAGCCAACATAAACAGCACAGTGTATATATAGCCTGTTTGTGGAGATATTTCCTGTAGTTCTGGGGACGGCATAGACTGATGAGGGGAAAGATCCTAAACTGGGAGTCCCCTGACATCCTAATCCGGTTAGACAGAGGTGGTCGCTTGGTGATTGCTTACAGGGATGTCTATAAACACTGTCTCGGGATTTCCTTGCGGCTGTTTCCTCTGACTCTGCTCTTTCTTGCATCTTTCCGCATAACCTTCTCACATTTTTCCAAAAATAAAGCAGATTCTTTGCTTCCATATTCAGCTCAGACCTCAGCTTCGGCTCTTGCTGACAGATGGTTTGCCATAAATATGATTTACACTAACCTGGAATTGTCTAAGCTCCAGAGATTAAGCTGTTTCATCTCTTGACTCTCTTATTTCTCATTGGATTCTTCTTCTGCATGGCACCTGCTGAAGTGTCACCTGTGTGTGTGTTTGGGGATAGAGTGCAGGGCAGTTGTTCTCCTACAGTCTTGTCCCTTTTAAGGTTCCTTATTCTGGTGTGTGTACTTTCAGTTTTCTTTACTTTTTTTCACACTTAAGTGAAATAACAGAGAGGCCAGAGGTGTTGACTCTTTTCCATTGAATTTGTACCTAGGAGCTGGGCAGCAACTACTGTAGGTTCCCTTGAGAAAATTCTAGCCTTTAAAGTTTAAGGATGATGCTCATGCTCAAGCTCTTGGCTTTGTTTTGCATCCAGTGTTGGCACCGAGATAGAAATAGGCCTTGATAGAAGGGCAAACTCATGGCTATCTGCTGGCAGTTCTCTCCTGTAGTTTGCATTCTGAAAGGTCTTTCCAGTTTGCTCTCCTGTGGGTGTATAACTGCAGCTCCCAGGAACACAACCCTCCTTAGGAGTCTCCCCAGGCATGCCCCCTGCTTTCCACCATAAGCAGAAGGGCTATTCAAGCAGGTGTTTAGGCCTCTTCAAAGTGAGTATTACCTAAGGCATCTGTTTAAATTAGGACTTCCCAAGCAGTATCCAGATAGGCAGAGGACTGATGCACGCTCAATGACGCATTTCCTTGGCACCGGTGGTTCTCAGCCTTGCAGTTTCCTGGGGATGAGGAATGAACTCCATTTGCAGTCTTCTCTGTTGGCATCTTATCAGAGATGTGGAAGCACAAGAGCAGTGGCTTCAGCATTTGCTACCTGCTGGCTGGTTATGTCACAAAGCCAAAAAGCATTACGTGCATAAGAAAAGCAAGGATTTCTTAAAACCTCTCCTCTGACTTGGCACGTGTACCAGCCTAGCTGAACAACCCTGCTGTGCCTGAGAACTTTCCAGACGCACTCAGAGGCTTCCCACCCCTTTCCGCTGTCAGCTCGCGTGCTCTGCAGGCAGCCCTGCAGGGGATGTCGTCGTGAGGTGCCTGTGCTGGGGCTGTAGGGCCAGGTGCTTGTCTTCTCCTTGCGCTGTGGCATGTCGCTTTGGGAGCAGTGAGCCAAGCGGCTGCGCTTGGGCTGGTGGCTGTCAGCGGTGGAGGTAATTGAAGGTGTGCTCTGCTTCTCTCCCCTTTCTCTCTCCCACCAGCCCAAGGTAGTGGTGACTCTCAATGTGACCTCCCCCGACCTCTTCCGCCTCGTCTTCCGCTACGTCAGCCGGGGGTCCGCCAGTGTTGAAGGGAGGGTCTCGGTCGTTGAGGAAGGAAAGTTTAATATTTGTGGCAACTGTAAGTGCATTTTTCACTTCTAGACTAACTCAGAGCATTCCACGCTGCGACACTGCTCCTCTGCCCCTTCTCCTGTCTGAGGTGTGACTGTCCCACGTGTGCCCATCCTGAGCGTGCCCATCCCAGGTGGCTGGCCAGTGCTGTGCCATGGGATGGTGGGGAGGGGGAAGAGAGGCAGGCAGGCAGGCAGGTAGGCAGGTGGGTGAGGCTCCCCTGCAGAGCAGGTGAGTGGCCAGGAGCTGGCCTCCCAGTGACGTGTGCCCCATGTGCTTTTTTGCTTTTTGCAGAATAAAATCAGAGTCACTGTAAACGTGAAGGAGGCAGAGCTCTATCTGTTCCATGTCATCCTGAGGTATATTAATTCAGGAGGGGCCACTGTATATGGCAAAATTACAGCTTATCAGCCACGAAGGAGAGGTAAGGATCCCAGACTGCTCTGCTTTCCTGCACCATCGCCACCTCCTCCCCATTCCAGGCAACCTTCTTCATCATCCTTTGCAGAAGACACTTCCATATGGCTTTACCTGTTAGATCTGCCCTTCCAACTCAGAGGCTGATTTGAGCCTATAGCCTCCTTTATTTAACACAGCATTAGAAAGCTGGTCTCCAGTTGTGGAGCTACTCGTTGAGGACTGTTATCAGTCAGACTGTTGGTGGATAAGGCTGTTGTACAACTAGATACAGTCTCTCCAGCAAGGGGCAGAGTCACCGCAGTGCCCCAGGCAGAACTGAGCTGAGTTTCCACAAAACCAGAATCTGCCAAGTGCTGGCAATGGGATCCAAACTTTGGCAGCTGGACATAGTCTTAGCAGCTACTCTGATGTGTGCAAGCTTGTCCTTGCTTTGTGCATCTCCTAAAACAGGCTGCTGGCATCACAGTGTTTGGAAGTCTTTGACTTGAAATTGCGTGTTACACAGGCAGTGCACTCCAGTGATTAGCTTCTTACCAAGACACAAGCTGCTGAAGAGGAAGAAGAGCCACAATAAGGTGGCTGAACAAGCCTAGAGACCTGGGCATCAGTTATTTTGGGAATCAGTGCGAGCAGAATTGTGTGGGTACAGACCTGAAGCCATGCAAGCACCCTAGGGCACAGCTGGCTGATTGATTTTGCCTCTCTGTGAAGTGTACAGCCTCATTATCCTGCTGTACTTGCACAGTACAAGGTTGCTGACATCAGCAAATTAATTTATTTGTATGTGAAGTTCTGTCCTCTTTCTTCAGTTGACATACAAGATGTTTTGCCTTTGATCTGATATACAAAGTTTGAAATGCCAAGATATTCTTTTTCTTTTTTTTTTTTTTTTTTTTTGGAGGGGAAAAATAGCTGGTAATTTTAAGGCCAGCCATATTACACAGCAGAAAGCTGAGAGGAGCATGAATGAAGCTCATGCTTGAGGATCCCACTGAAAGTCAGGAAGTATTTGAACTTTCCTGTCCAGCAGCAGAGCTTATTTGCCCCATGATGTGCTTCTCTCCTTGCTCAGAAGCAGCATTTGATTTTTTATAGTGTTGAAAGGCAAACTGCTGGACTGCTACACCAGCAAAGGGATCCAGGAGAGCAGCTTCCTTCATAGACCATTTGGCCTGAGAAATACTGGGCCACCTTCTGCCTGGGTGGAGTGGGCAAGTGGTAAAAGACAAGCAGCCGGAAAAGAAGATAAAAGGTCATATTTGACCATTTAATCTCTCTGCTTGAAGAAGATGCGCAAGATGTGGCTTGTGAAAAGGGAAGCCTTTTCCAAGCATATGGTCTACTGGCCAGTTCTTCCCTCTCCACCTCCACAACCCATCTGAGTTTGAGTTGTGTAAGCTCTCAAAGGAGTCCTCTCAAAGTTCAGCTTGTCAAGAAATCTGCCCCATGACCTATTCAGGGAAGTCTCTTCATTCCTCACATCCTCACCTTTGCTTCCCATCTGTGAAAGTGAGAGTTTGGCCCCAGCTGAAGCCAGGCTGTTGCAGCTCTAGCACACACGAGGAGAGTGTGACTCATCCCAGCAGCAGCAAAAGCCCTTGCTTTAGTTTCTGACCCTCTGCAATTTGCCTTGATGTCCATGTACAATACCAAGACAGTCAGCGTGTGGCATTCTCCACTTCTTCATGTCATCAGCTCCATATTCAGTGAATCCCCCTTAACCATGTCCTTAAAAACCCTCCTGAAACTGCTGGGCAGGCGGTCTGCTTCTAGGTGCTCTGCTGTTTTTTCATCCAAAGTTAATGAATAGAATGGTTACAGGAATGTGTCAGCTGAGCCAAGGAGCTATTCAGCTGCACTCCTGCAGGTTAAAATCATTATCTAAATCTCAGTCCATGGCAGACAAGGAGGATGGGAGCACAGACTGGGAGTCTGAGAGTTTGCGAGAAGACGGTTAACTTGCCGGTGGACTTGGGATCAGAATATCCCTAAGGAAGAATGTATCTGGACAATTCTTTTTGTCTGTCTCAGAATAAATTCTTCATAAATGAGTTCCTTCTCTAGCAGGAAGAATGCTCTTTGGTATGGAATACTCTGCGCTTTGCAGTCCAGGTATGCAGGGCACACTGTGAGAGCTGTGGATTAGCATTAAGGATTACAGTGATTTTAATATTTTTTTTCCTGTTAAGCTACTGAGTAGATTCAGAGCAGATGTCTCTGTTATGGGTCAACGTGGGATTGTGGGGCATCTTACAGCAGCACCAAGAGAGCAGCAGCCCAGGGCTCCCTGCTGCACTACAGAACTGCTCTTCTGAGCGCAGGCTCTGATTTGCAGCCCCAGACTTTCTATCCCCTCCCCAGTGCCTTCAAAGCCTCTTGTCCCTCCCACTCCAGGTACAGAGCAGAGCAAGCAGATTGTCTTTGCTCCCAGCACCGAGCCAGCCTTTGTCACTGTCCCCCAGAACAGCTTTGGGGAGCCCTTCGTACTCAACCCCAACACCTGGTCTCTGATTGTCGAAGCAGAGGGTGTGCTGCTGGTAAGGACCAGCCCCTGTGTTCCATCTACCACAAGGAGCTTCAGTGGCTCTACACGGACAGATATCCTACATGGAACTCACTTTCCTTTTTCTCTGCCTAGGACTATCTGGTCTTGCTACCCAGCTCATACTATGAAGCTCCAATACTGCAGCTAAAGGTCACGGATCCGTGTACATACCAGCCAGCCCCAGAACAAGCCACCCAGAAGTAAGAATCTCTGTATTTTTGTGCCATGTGGGACTCAGCTCTTGGTCTGGAGTTTAGAAAAATAGTGTACATCTGATGAGAGTCTGGATGCAGTAAAATTGTTTTGTGGAGTGCTTGCCATAGTTGATAAAGTCTGGTGAGCCTGCACTGGCCTAGAAGTCCAATGCACAGGTCGCCTCATCCATGGCACAGTCAATCTGTGTTCTTACAGGCCCTGGAGATCTAACACAGTAAGACCATAGCCCTTTCCTGTGCTGGGATACATTCCCAGTGTCGTATATGTCAGTCAGTAGTGCTGGAAAATGGCTACAAGTTAGTGCTTGCTGGACTATTTAAAAAGAATGGGCAGAGTCTGGTCAGTGCTTAGAGCATCTCAGTGCATCTGCTTGTGCTGCTCAGGACCCCTCTGTCCATGCAGGTAGGGAGGCTGGGTGGGTTCTGGACATCACCTATCTTCTCCACTATAGCAGCACTCCTCAGCATAAAGCACACTCCAAGGGGAGAAGTTTTTTGTTCTGACTGTTCTTGCTGGTCCTGTAACAAATGGTCTTGCACCACAATTACTCGAGATGCTTCTTTGGGCAGGGCAGTCTTCATGTGTGTCCTTGGCTCTTACAATTGTTATATAACAAAAGCTCTATTCAAATTCTTATACTTTTAGTTGCCTCTTGTATAAGTACCTGTCTCTGGATGGCTTCCCTGCTGTGGCAGGGGTGGATGCGGTGTGCAGGCTGGACAACAGGTTACCCAGAGGCTGTCCCATGGAGCAGCTCACCCCTTCCCATCCCTGGATGGCAATGTGCAGTGGCAATGATGTGAGTAGCACTTCTGCTTCATCTCTTGCATGGTGGCAGTCATCTCTGCACTGTCCGGTGCTTTGCATACACTTGGGCAGGTTATCAAAAGGATGTTGCACCCAAGTGCACCTCAGTTGCTCCATCAGTGTTGGGGCTGTGCTTGCATGCCCTGTTCCTCAAGACCAAAAACAATGCCTTGCATACAAACAACTTACAAAGGTTGCATGGTACTTGCATGGTACGTGGTAAGGGCTGTCGCATCCTCTCAGTCCCCTGCAGCCCTGGCTTGTACTCCTAGGGTATTCTCTGAGAGCCTACAGTATGCAGGTAACAGAGGTGAAGACACTCTGCAGGCAGCTGGACACAGGGGTACAAACCTGAGGGTGTAAAGCTGGAACAGATCACCCCAAGCAAACAAGTAGCATGTGCTTCTGAGTATGGCTTGATCTGCCCTGATTCACTCAGCAGCAACTGCTGCACAGGGACAAGGGGGAGATTGATTTGAGGACCAGAGCTGTGAACACCTTTTAATTCATGATCACTTGGAATGCCACAAATGCCATTGTGTGTCTTTTCCCATGAGGGGCACAAACAGCAGTGGGGTGCAAACTCCAGTGTTTGCTGCAGAGGATTTGTAACACAGGCATCACGTGTCCTCGCTATGGGAGGTGGGACAGGACCCCCTCCTCCAGCTGTGTCTCTGTTCTCCAGGTGGAAGTCCAGCTGTCGCTGCCTGTTGCCCAACCTGGAAAATACGTGTTGGTGGTGGAGTATGCCAACCCCAATGCTTTGCATCCTGTGGGTGTTGCCATCAGCTCACCGCACTTAGCCATGCAGCAGGGCACATTCACCTTCTACCCGTGTGTCTACAGGTATGGTGAGCTCTGAGATACTAAGTTCAGTCTTCCTGTGACCTGGCCAGGGCAGACTTCCTTGATTGAGCTTTTTCTGCCTTATGGCATAAGGAAAGCAATGCTGCAATGTTGTATATCTAAGCTGCATGTGTCCAAACTGATTCTAACTGGATGTGGATTTTACTGACTGGCTGACCCTGGGAACTGCGTGGCATCCCTGGCACATTATCGTGCCAGCAGAGTCCTGTAATACCTCTGCCAAGTGGCCTATTGCTCCTATTTGCAACTGGGTACATTGGTAGGGGCCCTGGTTTGGGGAATGGCCTACAGGCAGATTTGTTGGAGCCAGTGGTGAAGGTCAAACTATGCCCCTTACTATAGAAGTGTCTGACTTCAGGCTGCAAACTGTGCAGTGGGAAACAAATGTCTGAGGTGTCCTTGGGAAACTTGCCAGAAAAGGCATCAAAAGATTTACAGGGATTTTGTCTAAATGCCTCTGGGACATATAGCTGGCAAGACAAGAAATGTGTCACGACCCTGCTCAAAATCTATTTTCGTCTCACAGTTTCCTTTGTCGAGGAGTTGCTGTGGATTCCCAGAGCAGATTGGCAACTTTTGAACTTACTTCAGAGGCCACGATTCGGTTCATCGCTGACCTGGCTGACTTCTTCCTGGTGAGGCTCCCTCTCACAAGGTGCTGTTAACAGATTGCAAGGAGAGGTGGGAGCAGTACCTGGCTCTGGTTGGACTGGATGCTAGATCTCCATCCATGTCATGTGCAGTCCGAGGTGGAGAGAGTGTACAGCAGCATGTTTGGAAATAGATCACAGGACTTGGATTTGGGAGAAGATGCTGACAGGAAGCTGCTCTTTGCAGGAGCTGTGCAGCAACATGACAGTACTTCCCACTTTACCTGGAGACATTCATAGTTGCTTAGATGGAGATAGAAGTGGAGCTCCTAAACACCTTAGGAGCTGCTAAACACCAGAGAAGAAGAGGCAGGAAATAGGTGTGGTCTGCTGTATGTTAGCCAGAGTCTGATGAGGGGATGTTTGGTGCTCTGATGGTGGACTCAGAAGCCACTGTAGGCTCCCAGAGGCTGTTGTGTAACTGGGTGTCTCCTTTTCATGTGTGGCAGCACAAAGTGCACCTTGTTCCTGCTGAGCAGTTCACCATGGAGTTCGTCGAGCCGAAGGTGCATTGCATCAGTGTCCATGGCATGTTCTCATCCAATAGGTAAGAGTCTGAAGACTCTCAGGATTTTAGTGTGAATGTGGCTGTAACTCAAAAGAGTTGCTTCCCCATTCCCCTCAGCTTTGAAGCTTCTTAAGTTTTTGATATAGCTAAAAGAAATCGGTGGCATAGGAGACTGAGGTGAAGCACCTTGTCATCCACTAAGCAGGCAGTGCTGGAACAAGGGCTGGAAGCCAGGTGGCTGGCCCTGTCCCTGGGCTCCACACTGCCTCCTGTGGCAGGTATTGAGCAGTCACCATGAATAAGCTTGCTTTCTTGTCCTTGCTTGCATGCAGCAAGAGGTACTTGCTGAGTTCTTGACATGTATGTATAATATATGCACAGAAATAAGCCTTTGCAAGGTTTTTGTCCTTACTGCTAAGCATGTGTCACAGAACTGCAGGTCCCAGTAAGAAGCTCTCCCTCATCAGTCATGCTTCATCATCCGCCATGCCAAGGTTGTGCTTTTCCTGCCAGGATCCCCAAATCCTCTCTTTACATCCCATTGTCTCCTTTTGCAGCAGCTCCTGCATTCCCTCAAGATTCCTCAAGCTTTCCCAGTCAGTTGTTTTGGAGGGGGCCCAGGCTCTGCCTCTTGCCCCTGACGTCCCCCTGGCTCAAGCTGTCCTTGTGGCTCCAGCTGGAGTCCCACTGGAGCCTGCACCTCGGCCTCCTACAGCAATGGACTTCACCACAGAGCTCATCCTCTTGCAGCCACTGCAGGTAGCAGCATCAGCATAGGGTGGGCTGGATTTTTCCTTCTTTCTTCTATAGCTTTACCAATTCAGCAATGAGTAGTTTTGGAATTTAACGAGGACTTTAACCTTGTGCCTGAAGCTGTAATTCCCATGGGTTCCTCTGTCTTACCTCCATTCTACCCTGCTTGGTTCTCTGGGCTTCCAGGAGCAGCTTTGCAGGCAGTGCCATTAAGGGGGAAGAGTGGAGAGCTGGGAGGTGGATTCACCAAAAGTCTGACTGATAGGAGACAGTTGGGTAATTGGGGCAGAAATCACTGATGTGGGGTTTTTTTTTGACTCTGTTCTTGTGTTTGGGGCCAGGCTGCTGTTGTGTTTAACAGCCGGATTCAGAACTTGGGGCGCTACGCTTTTGTTCTGCACTACTACCAACCCAACCATCCCACTTTCCCTGTGGAAGTGTTGATCAACGGTGGGCGAATCTGGCAAGGTGAGATGGGCAAGGTTCCAGGGAAAAGCTGCTGGCAGAAGCCCTCAAAGAGGAGTCCCAGAAAGTTTTCCATGCCAAAAGCTAATAGTGGGTTCTCCAAGGATTGCAAATGTGAAGAAAGACTGACTCATCTCTTTGAAACCAGAACGGGGTGATGAGGATTCCAAGGGAAATGTGGGACCAATAGATTTGTTGTTCTTTTCAGGTCAGACCAATGCTACTTTCTGCCCACATGGCTATGGGTGCCGGAGCCTTGTAGTTGCTGAGGACCAGATTGTCCTGGATGTTACTGACAATGACCTGATGGTGGTTGTTCGAGTGCCAGAAGGCAAACAGCTGTGGCTGGTGAGCATTTCTCTGGGCAGCTCCTGGGGCACGCTGGACCAGGCTCCAGCCTCACGGCTCCAGCAGTGCTGGTCTTTGGGTTCCTTGGGGATTTCTGTGGCTGTGTCACCGTAAGAACATTTCCCATCATCACTCAGTTCTGAACCAGCTTAGAAAGGTGCAGTCTTCAGTATTAGTGTTGTAGAACTGAGAGCAGGACCAGTATGTGACAGTTATCCTTTGCTGTGTGGTTTTGACACCAAAGCAAGGCAGAAACCTTGGGCAGCAGGGCTGCACTGACCAAAATCTGGGTAAATAGCTGAAAGGCAGAACAGGAAAGCAGACATCTTCATGTCTGGGAGTTTAAGATGACATCAGGTGCCTGCTCTGTGTTGAAGCACAGCCAGTGCTCCCCTTTTAGGGTACTCTGCCAGTGCATTTGAGTCACTTCTCATGTGGAGCATTAGAGTAGAGGAAGCCTTATGGATAGACCACACCAGAGAGTCGGCCTCTGCTCTTTCCACTACTCAGGCACCTTTGTGTGTTATATTATGTCCCATGAGGGATGAGCTGATGAGAAATGAAAGGTGTAATTGGACTTTTGAGTGAGCTCCTTTTGGATTGCATCCATCAGCTCAGCTAAAGAGCCTGGCTCATCCATCTTGTCCTTTGCAGGATTACATCCTCGTGGTGCCAGAGGACAGCTACAGCTCTCAGTACCTGCAGGAGGAACCCCTGGACAAGTCCTATGACTTCATCAGCAGCTGCGGCTTTAACAGCTTCTACATCAAGTGAGGCACTTGGCTTTGGATGGGTGCTGTGTTGAATGGGGGCTGCACACTCCTCAGGGAGCAAAAACGTGTTCCCTTTATAGGGATTGTGGGGAGGTCTCTGTTTAATACTTCCTTATGTAGTGACCAAACCTGAGGGGGTTTGGGCATGCTCACCATCGCACCAATTTAGCACACGTTTATATAAGAAATCCTGCTGGATTTTGGGGTGGTGGGGAGGCTGCGTGACGATTCCTCCTGTCTTCCTCTGCAGTCCCAGCACGTCGTCGAGGTTTTGCCGTGACTCCGCCATCTCGCTGTCCCTCTTCTACAACAACGGGGCACAGCCCTGCCAGTGCCACGAGGCGGGGGCGCGGGGCAGCCAGTGCGAGCCCTTTGGTGGGCAGTGTCCCTGCAAGTCCAACGTCATCGGGCGGGAATGCTCCCGCTGCGCCACCGGCTACTGGGGCTTCCCCAACTGCAGGCGTAAGTTGTCCTGTCTCCTGCCCCGCTTTGTGCAGCACTGACTACTTGGCCCCTTTGGGGGCAAAGACAGAGTTGGAAACAGTTGCATTTTCTAGCCTTGAAACAGCTTCAGGAAAGCAGCCCAGCTCTCTGTTGAGATGCTGAGCTCTGCCTTCCTTGGGCTGCATGGCTCTTGCTGTTCCAAACACACCTCCTTTTTGTCTCTTGCAGCCTGTGACTGTGGGACACGTCTCTGCGATGAGGTGACGGGGCAGTGCATCTGCCCTCCTCACACCCTGAAGCCAGAATGTGTTGTCTGTGAGCCCCAGACCTTCGGTTGCCATCCCCTCGTCGGCTGTGAGGACTGCAATTGCTCTCAGCCTGGAGTGCAGGAGCTGACAGAGCTTGGCTGCGATGTGGACAGCGGGCAGTGCAAGTGAGGAAGCCCTGTCCCTGTGCAGGGCACAGCTGGCAGTATCTCTGAATGCTGCTGGGGTGATTGGAAACACTGGAAGGGTGCAGGGAAGAAACACGCGGGATAGAGAATTCTTTGTCAGCACCGTGTGCTTCCAGCATGGATGAAGCTTTGCAAATACAGCAGCATAAAGCATAGGTTTCTAATGCTGCATCTTTTGCATCCCGCCCAGGTGCAAGCCCAATATAATTGGGCGACGGTGTGACCTCTGTGCCCCTGGCTACTACCACTACCCCAGCTGTCGGCGGTGTGACTGCCATCCTGATGGCACTGAAGCAAGCGTGTGCGACCCGGTGACAGGGCAGTGTCACTGCAAGGTCAGTCCTCCAGTGCCTTCATGTGATGCATTTATGCTTGGTTCAAGTCTCCTTGCTCTGGCTGTACAGCTGGTTTAGCCCTGGGGCTGCGGGTGTTTGATTCCTGCTGGGTTGTGCGATTCAGAACACCCTGACAGGCTTCTCCCCATCTTTCCTGGCTGCCAGGACTTACTCACCAGGCTGTCCGTGGGCAGTTAGTCAGCCTGAACTCTGAGCCCTGTTGTCAGAGAATGATGCAGGTGAAGCTGTCAGCCCACTCGCTCCTGCTCCTGTGTGAGCGGAGTAACTCAAACTGCTGTTCAGCTGCCTTCTCCTGCTGCTTTGCAGGGCTTAAAGTGCTTAGTTCAAGAGAATTCAATGTTTGCTGTGTGGTGTGGTGGCAAACTTGTTTGGGAACTGCTTAATTGTCTTTCAGTGTCACATTGATGAGCCTTGTTGGGCTTGATCACTCCTAGAGCCATCTCTGCTCTCTGCTAAGACCCAGCAAGGAGCCTCTGACAATATTGAGCTTTGCATATCTTCCAGGAAAATGTGGAAGGCCCAAGGTGTGACCAGTGCCGCCTGGGGACGTTTTCTTTGGATGCCAGCAACCCCAAGGGGTGCACCAAGTGTTTCTGCTTTGGTGCCACCAATCGCTGCCGCAGTGCTGTGAAGTACCGAGCTGAGGTGAGGGACCAGCAGGACAGCTGAGCTGCTGTCTTGGGTCTTCATTGTACACTTGTCTTACCCTGGTGGAAGAGAAGGTGTGAGGAGTGTTATCCTTGTCCTGCTATGCCCATCTCCCATTTTCAGACCCTTTTCCTGGTCTCTGGAGTCTCATAGGGTAGAAAGTCATGGATGGCATTTGGGAATTATGTCAGGCAAGAGTGCTCAGTTTTCCAATGGCTTCATCAGGATGTGTGTGAGGTTGTGACCCTGTTGGCATCTTTTCAGCCAAACTGAGAATTGCTCTTCTAAGCATCAGCATCCAAATGCCTTCCATAGCTCCTCCAGGGCACAAGGGGAGAAACACGTATGCTTGATCTTCCCCTGCAGTTCATTGACATGAATGGCTGGCTCTTGATGAGCAGTGATCGCCAGGAGGTGCCAACAGCCCTGAGCCTGCGGGAGCAGCTCCTCCGTGCTGATCTCAGGAACCTCCTGGATGCCTATCAGGAGCTCTACTGGGTTGCACCCAGCTCCTACCTTGGGGATCGGGTAAGAGCACAGTGGCAGCTGGACCAGCAGTCTTGCACATCCCTAACCCCACTCTGTGGGGCATGGACAGCTCTGACTCAGGTTGCAGGTAGCAGCTGATGCAACTTGGCTCTTCCTTAGGTTTCCTCCTATGGTGGCCACCTGCGCTACGAGCTTCACTCTGACCCACGGAGGGGTGATGTCTTCATTCCCATGGAGTCCCGTCCAGATGTGATCCTGAAGGTGCAGCCCCAGCAATTCACCAGTGCCTCCTGCTAACGTGTGCAGGATGAGGTGATGACCAATGCCTTCCTTGCTTTTCTCAGGGAAATCAGATGAGCATCATGTTTCTGGAAGGCTCCTACCCTTCCCCGGGGGAGGTACATGAAGGCCGGCTGCAGTTGGTGGAGGTGAGTTAGCATCCTGTATGTACCAAGTGCTCAGATGCTACCAAAAGGAAATGACTGGCTTGTAGGCAGAAGAGAGCATTGCTTTGAGCTCAGTATTTTTTGGATGGTCCTGTGTGGAGCCAGGAGTTGGATTTGATGATCTTTATGGGTCCCTTCCAACTTGGGAAATTGTGTGATTTTTGATGGTGTCTTTTGCACCAGAACTGGCTGTGAAAATCCAAGAACTGCTTTACCTGTGAAAAGGGAGCTGAAGGTTGGACTGGATGCCGTAAAATAAGGGTTTGTTCTTCTTGTCAGTAACAGCAGTTCTTTTCCCTGCAGAGTAACTTCAGGCACACGGAGACACACAACCCTGTATCGAGAGAGGAGCTCATGATGGTGTTGGCAAACCTGGAGCAGCTGCAGATCCGGGCACTCTTCTCCCAGCTCTCCTCCTCTGTGTCCCTGCGTCGTGTGGTCCTGGAGATTGCAACGGATGCAGCTACAGGTGTCCCTGCCAGCAACGTGGAGTTGTGCCTTTGCCCAGCTAACTACCTGGGTGACTCCTGCCAGGTAGGGGCAAAGGAGCTTGCACTGTTCTACTTAGAGAGTGGTTGAACAGCTGCAGACAGACACCCCTCGTGCTTGGTGCAGGTGGCAGTCTGTGGGGTTTGGATCTCTGTGCAGAGCAGTGGTGCTGCACAGTCTGCTTCCAGGCCAACCCCTGAGGGTTTTAGCTTTGATTACAGATTAGACTGTGCCTGAAGAAGGAACAGCATCTCCCAAATTCCCCCACACTGACCTGCTTACAGCTTCCCTCCTGCCAAAGCACAGCACACCTGGGGGATGTGTGCCAGCTGCATCTGGCCTCTTGGTAGGGATGTGCTAGGAAAATTTGTTGAAGACCTAAATCAAGTTCGTGCAGTACCTTGGAGGAGATCCTCTGCCTGGCCAGTTATCTCTTACCAATGAGGAATAGAAGATCTTCCTCGTTGCTTTTAATCTCTTCTCCTTCAATACAGCCCAGTGGGAATTCTGTCATGGAAATTAAATGGGTCTGTTTGCTTTGCCTGAATGTTTTTCACATCTCCTTGTGCTCTCTCCTCAGGAATGCGCTCCAGGTTACTACAGGGACACCAAGGGGTTATTTTTGGGGAAATGCATCCCATGTCATTGCAATGGCCACTCAGACCAGTGCCTGCCAGGATCTGGGATATGCCTTGTAAGTAAACAGTGAGACAGCATGGCCTTTTGGAGCTGTAAAGCTGGAGTTTGGAATCGGTAGTTTGGGATTTAGAAAGCTTTTCACATGCGAACTGTGCCACATGCTTGAATTAGAGCTTTAGCTGCATGTGAGATTTTGGGGGTGTTCCCCACTCCGGGTCAGGTGGAAGATAGTTCTGGGAAAGAAAAGGGAGTGCAGCATCCAGATACCTGGTGGGGGGATTTCCTGCTGGCGGAGCTGAGCTTGCAGCATGACTTGTCCTTGCAGAACTGCCAGCACAACACAGAGGGAGATCACTGTGAGCAGTGCAAGGATGGCTATGTGGGCAGCCACAATGCTGACGGGAGCCTGCAGTGTGTCGGATGTCCGTGTCCTCTTTCCGTTGCCTCCAACAAGTGAGCACCCTAGAATGGGATTGTCCCCACGTCAGGGCACTGGTTTGGCCCTGGGGATGCTCCAGTGCCAGCCTTATCCCTGGACCCACACCTGCTCCCTAGCAGCCCACACCATGGGGTCAGTGCCTTGGCACCACCTCAGGTGATAGCTGCATTTCCCATTCACCCCTTCTCGTTTCAGTTTTGCCATTGGTTGTGTGCACAAGGGCTCCGGCACACAGTGCCTCTGCAAGCCTGGCTACGCTGGACCCAACTGTGAGCGGTAAGGAGGATGGCACCTCTGTTTCTTGGGCCATGGCGCCATGCTAGTCCCATGCAGCCACTGCTGTGGCAGAAGAGATGTCCTCATAGAGACTGCCTAGGAAATAGCTGGCTTTGCCTTGAGTGTGCTCTCCTCGAGCAGGATCTCTTTCCGTCCCTTTTAGATGCACATACTCCATTGCTGTCTCCACTGCTGATTTATTTTGTTAGTGTGGTTGCATTGCTTAGCCATGCTTTGCCTTGACTTGCAGTCTATGATAAAGGCATCTTTCTGGGTGTCATCACAGTGCCAAACACAAAGTGCTTTGAAATCTCAGAGTGTTGTATCAATTACAGTCCTCTTGGATGCCCTCAGTGCTGCAATTGCTCAAGACATAGGGGTGGTGCAGCTCTGGGATCCCCCAGAGCCCTGGCTGTGTTTTAACTCGCTGTGTTTTTCCAGGTGTGCCCCAGGATACTACGGCAATCCCCTGGTGATTGGCAGCTCGTGCCAGCCCTGCGACTGCAGCGGGAACACGGATCCCAACATGCTGTTCAGCAGCTGTGACTCCCTAACAGGCACCTGCACGGGCTGCATGCATCACACAGCCGGTGCACGGTGCGAGGTCTGCGCCCCTGGCTTCTATGGGGATGCAGTGGCAGCCAAGAACTGCACACGTGAGTGGGACCAGCAGCAAGCATGGGGGGAATAAGGACAGACTGACCGGGGACATGTCATGAGTTTTAGCAAGGTTGTATAGCATTCATTGGGCTGTGCATTGCACGGGTGAGTCATGCACTCGGTTGCATGCATGCCAGGACAGGCAGCCTCTGAAGATGATAATAGGAAAGAAAGCATCTCCAAAAACCTGCCCTCCAGCATCACAACTGCAGAGCTTCTGATCCAGCCCTGTTTGCAAGCTGCCAAGCCACACCTGGGTTGGAACGGCCTTGCTCCAAGCAGCTCCTGCAGCAGCGGTGCTGGCACTCCCTGGGAGCGTGGGTGTGCACAGCCCACTGCCAGCACTGCTCCTGTGTGTCTGAGGAACAGCCAAACTGCAGCTCACCAAAGGGGAACTGCCCTGGGCAACCGTGATGGAAATAAATTGCCAGCAGGAGCAAATCCAACCAGAGAAAAGTTCTGTATATGCTGTGATTAAGACAGGGGAGAAATGGGGATTCCAGGAGTAAGGAGGTCTGGCGTGGCTGATGGGTCTTTTGAATTTAACCTGTAACCGTGTGTTTTCCCTGGCAGAGTGCAACTGTTCACCCTGTGGGACTGATTCATGCCATCCACAAACCGGGCAGTGCTTCTGCAAGGCTGGAGTGACGGGGCAGCACTGCGACCACTGCGAGGTGAGGCTGCCTGTGTACCGTGCTGGTGCCTTTGCTTGTCGTGGGTGCTCAGCTGCAGCCTCAGCAGTGATGCAGTACCCTATGGGAAGCTGCAGCAAACCTCATTTCCCTGCATGTATTCAGCATGATAAGGGCAGCTTTGCCCTAAACAGTGCCCACACTGACCCACTTTTCCCTAGGAGGGGTACTACGGCTTCGAGGGATGCTCTGGCTGCCGGAGGTGTGACTGTGATGTTGGTGCCATGGGGAGCAGCTGCCAAGCACAGACAGGCCAATGCCGCTGCCTGCCCGGCGTCAGCGGATTGCACTGCCAGCAGTGTGCTCCGGGCTACTGGGGCTTCAGTGAGAGGGGCTGCAGAAGTGAGTCCAGCTTCCCAGCTGTTGGATCCCTCCTGTGAAGGAGCGGGACATGGTTTTGGTGGCACATGTGTTAGTCAAATCACTAGAGAAGGAAAACAACCAACCCTTGTTTGGGGTCCTGTGCGTGTTGCCGGTTTGCACAGAGAAACCCCCAGCAGTGCATGTAAATGGACAAAGATGCAATTGCACAGCTGGAGTAAAGCCACCCACTCCCTTCCCTTCAGTGTGGCAAAATGATGACGTGGCTGTTTCCTTGTTATTGAACTTGGCAGAGTGTGAGTGCAGAGGGGGCTCTTGTGACCCACGCACTGGGGAGTGCACCTGCTCCAACGGGCTGACAGGGAAGCAATGCGACGTCTGCATGCACAACTATGAGATCCCCGTGGCAAACGGCCCAGACAGCATGAGGTGTGAAGGTGTGTATGCTGCAGTCCTGGGGAAGGAGGTGAGGGAAGCTCTGGCAAAGGGCTCTGCTGACTGTTCCATTCTCTGGGCAGTGTGTGACAGCTGCGTCCTGCTCCTGCTGGAGGATCTGCAGAGCATTGAGATGTCCTTCCCCTCCATCCGGAGCCAGCTGGTCAACCTCAGCGCCAGCTCCATCGCCTGGGCTCGCCTCCATAGTCTCAACAGCACTATGGCAACTGTTGCTGTGCGTGGCAGGTTTGGTGCTGCTTTTTGCCTGTTTGTCCTGGCCTGCTGGCTTGATTTCAGCTCTCTTCTTTTCCAGAACCAACTGCGTGAGTATCACAGAGCCATGAACAAGG
This sequence comes from Tympanuchus pallidicinctus, assembly GCF_026119805.1. Lineage (NCBI taxonomy): Eukaryota > Metazoa > Chordata > Aves > Galliformes > Phasianidae > Tympanuchus > Tympanuchus pallidicinctus. The sequence goes on from NW_026294722.1 coordinate 6,071,936, forward strand.
TCAGGCAAAGGGCTGATGAGCTGGAGGATGAGAACACGGACCTCACGCAGGATTTGAATGCGCTGCAGCACAGGGTAGGATATTTCTTCATCTTCCCATTGCCAGAGCAAGAGCTCCCCTTTTATCTAAATTGAGGGCTTTGAAGGCTGTGAGAAACCCAGCTCAGTCAGGCTGCGTCTCCTGCTCAACCCAGCACTGGGCTGTGGGTGCAGGCATGTCTTAGATGGCCGAGCTCTGTGAGCTGCATTGCTCCCTTGGAGGACTGTTAAACATGTTAAACATCAAGATACCTGGAAAAATGTCTGTATGTACATATATCCATGTTTTCAACAGCCCGACTGCAGAATGGTCACGTAAAACATGAACTTATGCTTCAGCTAATAGATAGTTCTATGTGTTTTAGATTATGATGACTCACAGAAAAGCAAGCCATTTAGAGCAGCATACAAGGGAGACTTACCAGAGAGGAGAGCAACTTCTGCTAATTATTCAGAGTATTCAGAAAAGCACTGGAGGTGAGTGAAGAGTTACTCTCCTGCTGGGAATGCCATGTTGTCACTTTGCAAACAGCACTGCATTGCTTAGAAAGGGCCATGGAAAAAAAGAAGGGGAAATAAAATTGTGATGGAGATCCACACAGACTTGTGACTGTATAGGTAGACGAGGGGATATTGAACCTCTGAGGAGGTTCCAGTTGTATATTAGGAAGCATTTCTTTTCCAAAAGAGCAGTGATGCAGTGGCACAGCTGCCCAGGGAGGTTGGGGGAGGGGGTCACCATCCCTGGAGGTGTTCCAGAGCTGTGGAGATGTGGCACTGAGGGACGTGGGCAGTGGGCACAGTGGGGTGGTCTGGGGTTGAACTTGGAGATCCTACAGGTCTTTTCCAACGTCAGTGATTCTGTGATTATGAGTCCCAGCTGTCAGGCTGAACACAGTGTTTGGAAAAATATGTCAACGTGGCACAAATATTATTAAAAAGCATAAAACTCATCTTTGAGGAGAGGTTTAGTAAAACAGAGAGGGACTTGGATCTAGGAGAGGAGGCAAAGCCACAGGAACGTGCTTGGGATGTAGCACACATTCCTGGTAAGGGCTCAGGGAACAGAAATGTGGCAGGGCCCTCAAGTGATGTCTCAGGCTGGGTGCCCAAGCACTGCACAGAGGCTGCCTGCATTGTGGTGAGAGAAAGAGATGGAAGGTCTCTGTTGCAAAGGGTCTGGTTTGAGGATGCTAATGAGACCTGCATTTCCCTGCAGACCTGGTGCGGCAGATGGCCACGTTTGGGGCAGCAAATGCCAGCACCACCTCCACCGAGGAGTTTCGGCAGAAGATGGCAGAGGTGGAGAGGATGCTGAGGGAGATGAAGGAGCGGAGCCTGGGTGGCCAGGAGGAGCTGGCGAGACGTGAGCACAAAGAAGCTCAAAAGTGTGAGTGCGGGTTAGCAGCACGGGGCAGAGCTGTGCTGGCCCTGCTTGGTCTGGTCATTGGCAGTCTGAATAAGTCACCCTGTGTTTCTTCATATTCATTGTCACGTGAGAGGGCACTGTTATTCAGAATAATAGGGCTTCAGATAAAGGTTCTTTGTATAGAGCCTTTCAGGTGTGGCTGGGCATCTTTCTGAAAGAGATCCCATCCTTGTCACTAGAGGTTTGTAGACAATATTGTATGAGATCCTGTGTCATCTAGACTGAAAGAGGAAGGGATACCTGGAAAGTGAGACCAGAATTAGGCGTTTCCACAGCCAAGTACAGAAAGATGAACACCAGTTCTCAACTCATCCACCCCCAGTGTTGCACCAGGTGAAGAGCGAGCTTCATGCCCACTGGGAGTCCAACCAGGCACTGATGAACAGCATCCAGGACTGGCTGGCACAGCACAGCTCCCAGCTGATGGATCTCCGTGATGCCCTCAATGAGGCTGTCAACAAAACCAGGCAGACAGAAGACTTGAACAGTTTGAACCGCAACAACCTGGAGGAGAGTCAGGTAGACCTGCACCAAATGAACCCGTACTGCCAAGCAGTGAGGGGGAACCTGCCCTGACCCCACTGGCTCCTAACTCCATGTCTTTGTGTCTAGCAAAAGAGCCGTGAACTCCAAAAGCAGTATGGGCTGGTGCAAGAGACCCTGAGGATGGCTGAGAATGCCCTGGCCAAGGTCTCCAACTTCCTACAGAAGATGGAGAGTGCAAAGGAGGTGTGTGATGGAGTTGTTTTGACAAGGGTAGAGCACAGTGGGGCGACCATTGGGAGTGACACATGTCCTTGCAGGCATATGAGAAGCTGGCAGCCCTTCTGGATGGGGCAAAGCTGCCTCTGACAGAACGAGTGAAGAAGTTCTCTCCAGCCAGCAGTAAAATCCCCATTGTGGAGCAGGCTGAGGAGCACGCCCGGCTCCTGGATGAGCTGGCAAGGAACTTGTCCAGGTGAGGCTTCTGCCCAGCTCCCTGGTTCTGTCATCCTGCTGGGGTTAGGGATGGGATGCCACAGCCCCAGCACTGCAGCAGATTTGCAGCAGGGTGTTTTCTCCAAGGCTTGAGGAACCTGAGGAAGCCAAGGTGCTTGTCCTTGGGGACAGGAGCCCAGCATGAGTGGTCTCTATGGCCCTGACGGCTTTGTCTTCCAACACAGCATTATCCAGGGCACAAACCAAGATGGCTTTATCCAGAGGGCGATCGATGCCTCCAACGTCTACGCCAGCATCATTGAAGCAGTGGGAAAAGCCGAGCGAGCTGCCCATGATGCCGACGAGGCTGCTGGCGAGGCTTTGATGGTATGTGCTGTGCAAATGAGAGAAAGCAAAATTCCATCTGCAGCTGTGCAGCTTTTCACACCCACACACAGTGGTCTGCTGCCTCTTCCCTTTGAGTCTGTAGCACTTTGTGCTGGAGAACAGAGCAACTGGTGAGGCTAGGGCTGGGCTTGGAAGCTTCACCCCATCGCACCCCTGCAGCCAACCCCACTGCAGTTGCCCATTGAGCATCTTTGTGTGGGCCAGGGACTTGAATTCCTTTTCCAGGCCCTGAGGCAGCACGGCAAATGTTTGTTTTACAGAACGTAATGTCAGAAAACCTTGGGGCCATCTCTAAAGAGCTGAAGAGGAACAGCAGCAACCTTGAGGAGGGCGTGAGGAGAGAGCAGACAAAACTCAATGGGGGTGAGAGGGGCTCCATCACAGGCTGGTGGCTTTGGGCTGGACAGAGACCCGACACGCAGAATACGTGTTGTTTTTGTTTTTTTAATTGCAGCTATTAAGGGCACTCTGCAGGCAGCAAAGGAGAAGCTGGCTGACCTCCGCAGGAAGAAGGAGCAGCTCTTGAGCCAGCTGCAGTCTGTGCAGGATACGCTGGGCAGGGACCAAGGTTTGTTCTGGGTGTTCTCTGCCCCCATCCTCACATCCAACTTGTGACCCAAGTCTGCTTCCTCCCCTCTCCTTTTGGAGATTTTGGAGATTTTCATCCTGTCTTTCCAGAGGACACTAAGGAGACAATTCAGAATGCCAAAGCAGCTGCCATAGAGGCCAACGAGACAGCTGCGAGAGTGGAAGATACCCTGAGCACCATGAAGAAGAATCTGGATGAGTGGAAAGACAAGTATGGAGGCCTTCGAAATGAAGACCTGAACCAGGCAGTCCAAGATGCCAGGAAATCTGGTGAGTGCTGATCCTGCTCAGCCTCCGGGGCTGAGAACTGTGCTTTCAGAAGCTGTGCTTTGCAGCTTCGAGTCAAGAGTTCAGGGAAGTGAGAGAGCCAACTCTGGGTGCTTCAAATCCTGTCCCTTTATTTTAAATCTCAGTCTGCAGTATGTATATCACCCATGGCTTTATTGCAAGAGGTTGCATGTGCTGGAGCATTTTCAAAACCCCGTATCAAGGCTGCTGTGCATGGGGAAACGGTCGTGTGATTCAGCTTCCACTGCTTTTGACTTGCATGTCTCAGACCTGCCTGAGCTTCACGTCTCCCTCACTAGTGCTTAAAACAACTGCCTCTCTCTCGTGCCAGTGTCCAGCCTGGAAAGCACCATCCCGCTGCTGCTGGGGAAGCTGAGCAGCCTGGAGAACAGGAGGAATAAGAATGCCACTGTGTCAGAGAACATTGTGCGCATCCGGCAGCTCATCACGCAGGCGAGGAACGCTGCCAGCAAGGTGGGATTGTGGGTGTCAGGGGAGTGGGGTGAATGGGGGCTTACTTGGGGGTGCTTTGTGATTGGGAGAGGTATCTGGAATAGCTCTGGGACTACCAAGCAGGGTTGCTTTCTCATGGGAAAACTCCCAAAAGTGCATTTGGAACAGCTGTCGGGCACATGAGGTGGCAGCAGTGGGTTTCAGCTCTTTAGAGTTGGATTTCTTTCCCTCCAGGTGAAAGTCCCCATGAAGTTCAATGGCAGCTCAGGAGTGCAGGTCCGGATGCCGAGCAACCTGCAGGATTTGGCAGCCTACACGTCCCTCAAATTCTACATCCAAAACCCTGAGCCCAGGAGCCAGCAGGATGGGGCAGAGGAGGGGCGGTTCATTCTGTACCTGGGCAGCCGTGAGGTGAGCTGGGACAGGAGGGAAGCTGTAGGTAGCTGCTCCCCAGCTCTGGTGCACCAGGGAGAGCAGTGCTGGGTGCTCTTGCCCTTTCTAATGTCAGTGTCCTGGCCCTGTCTCTCCCCCACGTTCAGGCCACTGGAGACTACCTGGGTATTGTACTGAAGGACCGCAAAGTGCAGTGGGTGTACAAACTGGGCAACGAGGAGCCAGCTTCCCTGACCATCGATGAGGAGATTGGAGAGCAGTTTGCTGCCATCAACATCAATAGGTTGGAGATGGGTGTGATACATTCTGAGGCAGCTTGCTGGGAGCCTGTCCCTGCAGTGCATGTGGGTAGTGCTGCGTCCAAAAGATCAGCACCGAAATACCTCAAAAAATTGTCAGGGAAATGGGGGCTGCCTTCAGGTTGAAAGATGATGCTCTTTGGCAGAGCTGTGTGGGGAGGCCTTTTACTCAAGGAGAGCAAAGTTGGCTCTTCTTTGGGCATCTCTACTTCACTTGACCATCCCTCCCTGCTACAGGATACTGCAGTATGGGCAGATGTCAGTGATAGTGGAAAGGCAGACGGTGCATGAGACCAAAGGAGACAGCGTGGCCAAGGGGGAGCAGGGGCTGCTCAACCTCGACCCACACAACGTGGTCTTCTACGTGGGCGGCTACCCACCCAGCTTCATGGTGAGATGGGTTTCCTAGGAGGTATCAGCAATATCTTTGAACCATATTGGCAGGAGAGGCCGTGATGTTTTCATGACAAAACCAAAATCAAACTGTTTGGTTACATTCCCAGCCCCCTCCCACTCTGCGTTATCCCAACTACCGCGGATGCCTGGAGCTGGACACGCTGAATGAGGAGGTGGTGAGTCTGTACAACTTCCAGCACACCTTCCAGTTGGATACCACTGCTGAGAAGCCCTGTGCAAGGTAAGGCCATGCAGTCAAGCAGGGCAGCACCTGTCCCACAGGCTCACCCTAACCTTTGTCTGCCCTGTTTGGGGGCAGTTGGCTTTGGAGTGATGTCTCTTCTTGTGTGTCTCAGGTCTAAGTCCACAGGAGATCCCTGGCTGACCGACGGCTCCTACTTTGATGGTACTGGTTATGCGGAGATCAAGTTTGAGAGTCAGTTTGGCACAACTAAGCGCTTTGAGCAAGAGATCCGGATTGTCTCTTACAATGGCATCCTCTTCTTTCTGGAGAATCAGGCAGGTGCCACTTCTGGGGAGCCTTCACCCTTCAGTCCGTGTGATGGGGGCAATCTCAGCCCTACCTGCAGGTACTCTCCATTCAGGGTTGTGAGGAGAAGATGGCTTTGGAGATTATAGCGCTGTTTAAAGCAGTACATCTGCACTATTGTTAAAAGCCACCAGAGGGCTGGACAAAGCCCTCTCAGCCAGGGCAATCTCTAGGCTGGTGCCAGAAGGACTGTCCTAAACTCCAGCACTCATGCACAGAGCTTTGAACTGGATCAGGGTTCACCGTGGCAGTGAGTGCTGCCTTGAACCTTTCCATTGCCCCCAACACAGGGTTGCTGCTCACACATGGGTCCCTCGTTGCTGTCAGTGACAGGTTGAGGCATCACCTGCAGGATCTGCTTCTGCCAGTGCTGAGCCCTGATGTTGAGCATCCAACCTGCCTCCCACAGGGACAGTTCCTGTGCCTGGCCATCCGGGATGGGAAGCTGGTGCTTTACTATGATTTCAACACGGGCCTGGAGATGGCAAAGCCCAGCAGCAACTCTTCCTCCATCAGCAGTGCCACGAACAAAGCGGTAAGGGGGGAGTGGGTGTCCACGCTGGGGCTGGCTCTTCATCCAGAGTCTGGAGCCTTGTTTCGGGGCAAGGTTTAACGCCTACAGGCTCTGGACCTCGTTTTTGAGTATGCTTTGCTTGGAGATGTGAATTGGACATTTCATGCTCTGTTCTCTAATGGATCCAGTTGCTCATTTTTCTTCTCTGTTTGCAGATCCAGATCTTCCTCCTCAAAATGAATAACAAGAAGCGCATCCTGGTGCGTCTGGAGCGCCTCACCATCTTCATGGTGGAGCAGGAGAACTCCTTGGAGAATGCTGTCTCCTACTACCTGGGCGGTGTGCCTCCAGCAGTGCTGCCCCCCAGGTGGGTCTGGCCCACATCTACATCTTCATCTTTGGGGCCCCCTGGCCTGGCTCTTCCTCAACCACATTCAGGACTGCTCGAACTCAGGGGGAGGCTTCCTCTTGCTGCCCATCACCGTGGGCTTGAGGATGGGACATCTCCAGGGTGGGGTGAGGTACCAGTGGGTGTTGCTGAGCCTCCTTAGCTAAGCTGGGTGCTGTGAAGCAGTGAAGCAATGACCACACCTGGTCATTGTGTGTCCTTCCCAAGTGCTCTGTCTGGGGGCTGCAGGGCCGGATCCTCAGTGGGGTTGTCCTGTTAACACTGCCTGTTTCTCCTGCAGCCTGAAGGCACTCTTCCCCACGGGTGGGCCCATTCGGGGCTGTATGAAGGGCTTGAAGGCTCTTGGCAAATATGTTGACCTGAAGCGCATGAACACTGTTGGTGTGAGCTACGGATGTACCTCAGACCTTCTGGTAAGTGCAGTGCTTCAGCAGCTGGGGATGGGGTCCAGCAGGGAAAGCAGCAGGGGACCCTAGGACAAATTCAATCTCCTCTTTGTGCAGAAGTATAAACCCCACAGCTCCTCAGTGCTGGGGGCCATGGTGAGGTGCCCCCCATGGTTGGCCATAGCACTGGCCAGACCAAGTGAGATTCTGGATGCCTACAACACCGGGGCTGACTCTCACCTTGCTTCCATGGTGCCTCCTTACAGGTGGCTCGCTCCATCAGTGTCCATGGCTATGGTTACCTGACCCTGGCCCTGAAGGATGTGCCTGCACTGCAGGACTTCTACAGTGGCTTCAGCTTCCAGACGAGCCAACGTGAGGGGCTGCTGTACTACCACAGTACACAGGTGGGCACCCACAGTCCTCCCCAATTGTCCCAGTAGTGGGACAACCATCAGTTTGTGCAGGAGAATCAGGTGAGGCTCCTGCTTGGGAAAGAGAGGGATTTTGTTGAAATGTGAGCAGGGATAAAAAGGTAAATCCAGTGAAATCTGGATAACGTGGATAAATGGGCCCTACCTTGGGACTTGGTTGCCCAGCAACGGCACGATGCTTTCTGCAGGAGGGGACGTGCCAGGTGTCCCTACAGAGGGGCCAGCTGGCCTTGAACCTGCTGGAAACCAAAGTCACCACTGAAAATACCTATGCAGATGACAGGACCCACTACGTGGCCTTCTACAGTGATGCCCAGGGGTATGTGTCTTGGTGATGCACAGGTGCTGAGGGGCCAGCAGCCCCAGGGCCCTGCTCATCCTGCCCCTCTCCTACCCCATAGGGTGCGGCTCTATGTGGACGATGAGCTGCAGGACACTGCAGCTGGGGCCAGGGCCAGTTGGAGGCAACGGAGGCAGCAGGATGACCGGGCACTCTTCCAGCTTGGAGGCTCACCAGAGCCCGGTGCCCTCAGCAACCTCACTGGCTGCATCGGGAACGTCTTCGTCAAGCGGTGAGCATCACTGTGCTGCTTCCCGGTGAGCAGGACTCAGCCCCATCCTGCCTTTCGCCTGGCTCAGTTATGGGAACCTCTTCCCCCTGTGTGTAGGAGGTCAGAGCCACAGATGGTGGTGGACCTGCAGCAGAATGTGGAGAGCATCAATGTCACCATGAGCTGTCCTTGGGGCGAGCGGCCGCAGCAACTCAGAGTTGCTCTGAAGAAGGACAGGAGGAAACCCAAGGTATCCCTGCTGACAGAACTCCCATCTTCTCCAGCCACCACCATAGCCCCTCAGTGCGGGACCCTCCTGTCACTCTCTTCCTACTCCATGTAGGTGTCCAGCAGGCCCAGCTCCAAGGACCGCCGCCACGACCAGACTGGGCTCTGCCGGCCGCAGCCCCGCACAGCCAGGGACACCTTCCGCTTTGGGGGATCCCCGAGCAGCCGCTGGGAGTTTGAGGAGATCCCGGCCTCCTTCAGCCAGAGGTGAGGCTCACTCTGTGCCCAAGCCATGTGGGCTCAGCCCTAGAAACCATCGCTTGCCCCTTGCAGTGATGGGAGGCAGGGTGCTCCTGTCATCCCCTGTCCCCGCAGGTTCCATTTCTCCCTGGAGGTGAGGCTGAACTCCTCTAACGGGCTGCTCTTCTACGTGGCGGGGAAGCGAAGCACCTTCATGGCTCTTTTTGTCTCCAACGGGCGCTTCATCTTCCTGGTGGCCATCGGTGGGCGGCGGCTGCGAGTTCGCAGCAAAGAAAAGTACCGTGACCAGCGGTGGCACACGGTGAGCAGAGCACTGGGGCTCAGCGAGGCCTCGCAGAGCCACTTTGCTCTTCCTTCTGGCTTCTCCCACTACACAAAGCCCATGGCCCTGCCACCCATCTTTGGTCCTTGCAGGTCTTCTTCAGCAGAGACCAGAGCCGAGTCCAGCTGGTCATCGATGGGCTGCGAGCCCAGAGTGCTACAGTGGCCACCGCAGATCTCTTTGTAGCCCGGACCCCCTTGTACATTGGGGGTGTCCCAGATGGAAGAGCCAAGGCTCACATGCTGGTAAGGACTTGTGGGGGTCCCCTGGCATCACCCCATCTCTACTGGCCCCTGGTCCCACACCACTGCCCCATGCCCCTCTACGCTCACTCCCAGGGCCTATCTCTGCAGGGCACATCGGTCTCCAGCTTTGACGGCTGCCTGAGGAACCCACAGCTGGATGGGAAGCCCCTTGGTACCCCCTCACACACCTTTGGGGTGACACCGTGTTATGAGGGTGCTCTGGAGCATGGGATTTTCTTCGCTGCAGACGGCGGGTCCGTCACCCTAGGTACCCCACAGCAGCCCGGGCTGGTTCCCATGGTCCTGGGACTGGAAAGGATGTGTCTGGTGGGAGGTCCCTTGTCCCCTTCTCACCAGTGGCACTTCATTTCCAGCTGATACACTGGCAACTGAGCAGGACTTGGAGGTGACACTGGACGTCCGTCCCCACAGTGCCTCTGGGCTCATCTTCCACATCGGGACAAGGAGAAGCCCCCATCTCGTGCTGTATATGGAGGAGACCAAGGTAGCGGGAGGGATGGCTTTCCCATAGGCCCATTAGAGGCCATCTCCTGCCCACCATGCTCAGCTCAGTGAGTTCTGATGGGTTTGTCTCTGTGCTAGGTCACCATGAGAGCCAACACTGGGGCTGATGAGTTCTCCGCGTCGGTGACGTGCCCATCTCTCTGTGACGGGCAGTGGCACTCCATCACAGGTGAGGGGACAGCACTTTGTCCCCAGGTATATTGCTCAGCCCACGTTTACTGGGGGCAGTCCATTGCCCTTCCTCAGATATTTAAACCCCAGCTCCCACCTGTTTGCATTTAATTTGGGAGACTGCAGCTGCCATTAAGTCATTTACTAATTAGAGTCCTCACCTAATCTTGTTAGTGCTGTCAGACCTGGCAAGCTGGATGTATGGGGTGGCTGCCAGGTCATGGAGCCACTAGCAAGGCTAAGGCTGCCCTGTGCTGCTGCTGGACTTCTGCAAGCAGCACTGTCTGACTCTTGATTTCTTTCTAAGCTATCAAAAGGAAGAACATAATCCAGGTTGAAGTGGACACAGAAAGAAACTATGCAGTGGGACCCAGCCTGCCTCCTGCACCCAATGCAAAGGCAATGTTCCACCTAGGAGGGCTGCCAGGTGAGTTGAGAAAAGATGCACTTCAGCTCAAAACACCCCAAAGCAAGAGTTGTTATTGCTGTTGCAAGCAAGATATGCTTAAGCCCTTACTCTGTTATTAGTCCAACACTTGGTTTTCTTTGTTCCTTTTGCAGAAGCAGACGAGGCCAGTACAGTGTCAGCACTACCTCCCCTCCCTCATTATGTGGGCTGCATAAGGAATCTGCTGGTTAACCAGAGCTATGTGAACCTGCTGCAAACAAGGACTGTCAGGGGCTCTGTTGGCCTGCAGGGTTGTCCCATGCTGTGAGTGCACCTCGGTGTACAGCCTGACACCAGGAAACTGCACTGCTCCCTGGATCCCAGCCATCAGCTGCGAGCTCTGGTCAGCCAGGCCATCTCCAGTGCCTGCAGCACGAGTCTGTGGCACATGGCTGGGGCCAACATCAGGGAGGGGCCACAAATCCACGGGGAAGGAGAGCAGGGGAGGAAGGTGGGGAGAAGGGAGCACTTCAGGGGCATCTTTTCACAAGTATAACCAAAAAGTTGGAGGAGGTTGTGGAAACAGGTCTGCCTCCTTCCCCAGCGGTCAAGCGTCTGCAGCGGGCCTCATGCTGGCACACAGCTTGTAGTATGGGCTGGAGCACACAGCAGCTGTGCCTCACATCCCAAATCCTGTTCCCTTTACCCCACGCTTACAATGCACGTAGGTTTAGTTCACTGAACACTTCAGGCTGTTAATGACAGTCGCAGAATGCCTTCTGCTAAAGGCGGTAGGCAGTTTGCTTGATAATGCAGTTAGGACAAACTGGATTAGTGCCATCACTTTTGGGTTTTTATATGCAAGGATGCATTTAACCCTTCCCCCTAAGGTCGGGCTCTGTTCACCTGCTGCTGCGGTGCAAGTACAGAGCTGTGCAAGGGGGGCCTTGGACAAAATTCTGCTCGCAGAATTAGCATCTGCCAATCAGATTAATTTATAAGAAGCTGATAATTAAAAAGGAATAAAGAACGCTGGAAGAACTGCTGAGGGAAAGCAGAAGCAGATGCCACTCTGCACTCTGTAGTTGCATTCAGCATAGATACACTGATACAAGTCCTGCTGTACGAAGCAAGAAACTGTTGCTTGAAAGGGAAGAAATAAAGGTTACCTCTGGCCAGATTTGCAGTGTCACTGCAGTCACCTGCCCTGCCCCCAGCTGCCTTCTGCCTGGCCCAGCTCACCCCTGCTGACAGTGCAGTCTTCACTTGAAAGACAAAAAACCCAACACATTCTGCTCCCAAAACACCTAGCTCACTTGTGCACTTACACATCATATATATATTTGTGTGTATATATATCTAGCCACGTGGGGACAAAATCTTGCTTCCGAAATGGACTTATAACTTATATATTGTTTTTTATGAGGGGTAAATATTGTAAAGTGGGTTTTTAACATGTCCATCTTCAATGTAATTATGACCTGTTTTTAAGTTGTAGTATTACAGATGGTCTTTGTAAATCACTGGTACATACTTTGGAGTCAAATAAAGCTTTATGTTATTCTCTTTCGCTGTAGTGGTGAAGAGCAAATCTGAGACAGTTTTTAATCCTCTGGCCTTTTATCACAAAGAAGACTGAATAATGGAGTTAGCTGCTATCAAAAGCATCAAAACCCAACTGCACTGAGCAGGAAGAGCAAGTACTGCTTAGGTTTATGTTGAATAGACTGAGAAAAAAACAGTATGGCAGATAAAGAAAATTCCTTTATTTGTAGATTTATATAAGCATAATATGAAGTTAGTAATCCTACTGCAGTTGCTTAAGTTAGTATCTAGGATATCTGTAAGGAAGAGCAAATAATTTAATCTAAACTCATATCTTCCTCTTCATCTTTCTTGTCCTTAGAGTCTCCTTCCTTTTGGTCTGACTTCACACTGTTCTGCATTGCTTTGGCAAATGCTTCTACATCTAAAAGTTAAAGAAATCAGTTATTTGCAGTAAAAATTTGGCAATTTCTGGGACAGAATGTATTGTGCATGAGGCTGTGTCACCAGTTGGAAAGCAAACAGTTGTTTCAGTAAAAACCTATTAGCAAAGAAGAAAATCTTGATGCTCATTCACTAGACAGCATTTGGATTTGTGCAGTTTCACCTTGTGCACAGCCAGCCTCAACACTGAATTGCTTTAATAATGGAACAGATTCCAAATGTCCATCAGGGATAACTGCTACCTTCCCCCTCTGCCAGGTAAGGCCCAAGCTGTGCACTCCTTTCAGCTGAACAGCTGATGACTAACAGTGAAAAGCATTCTGAACGAGGTGTCCAGCACCTCCACTCATTTGTAACTCCAACAAATCAACCACAAGGCTGCTCAGCACATCTCTGCAGACCCTCCAATTTCTAAATGTAATCCTGACACGAGTAGTGCAGGGTGGCTCCTGAGCCACTTGCCTTTTCATTTTAAAAAGAGCAGCACCAGAGTCACCTTTTGGCAGGTACTCACAAACTCATCATTGCCTTCTCCATTCAATGGCTATGTGCAGTGCCAAGAGAAACAAAACAAGCCAACAAAAAGACCAGAAGAACAACCACAGCAACAACTCAAACAGCAAATCCCACCAGTTCATCACATTCCAACAGCACTGGTACATACCTCCTTTATTTGCTGCATCTATGGCCTCTGCAGGTAAGCCAAACTGACTCATTAGCGGGCCAAGCTGTCCTGAAGCTAAGGCAGCACTGAACATGCTCAATGCCTGTGAATTGGAGTCAAGAGTGTCAAAAACAAAACAGTGTGCATTGGGTTTCTCCAGCACCACGTGGCTACAGTGCAATAACATGAGGCAGCAGTCTGAGGATGCTTCCACACCCTGTTGCAGCACGCTGACCAAGCGGCCTACCTGGAAGCAGCCTCTATCCCTTACAGAGCACAGACAGCACTGCACTTGGGCCAGGCTCAGACATGCCTCTACACCACAGGCACTGTGTTTTGTAATAAGGAAGTGTTTGCTCTTCATCAGCTGCCTGCCAGTGAGCACGAGGCAATAAGCTGTGCTACACTAAGCAACACAACGTCACCTCCTGCCAACTACAAACATTCTTAGCCAATGGGATTTTGCATATTGGGAAATTTCAGTCAGTATTAGTTGAAGTTGGCCCAGCAGATTTAATCTGACAAAGCGTGTTCAAATGGACAGGTCTGGAATTAAGTACTGGGTTTTACAGAATTAAAAAGGAATGCAGTGCTATAAACATTAGCATCTCTTCCCTTCTGTGTGTTCACTTTAGTAACTCAACTTTAAAGAGACTGCTCTCAGCCCATTCTATGACAGGCAGTAATGAATTTGCTGCTACTCTGCTGCCAATTGCCAGAAAGTGTTTTAAATAACGAGAAAGGTAAAGTCCAAATCCAAAAGTGGAAGTAAAACAACCTTTCTGGTCTGCCCTTGGCTGACCACAGGAAGGAAGAACTGGTGCTCCATGAACTCATGTCTCTCCTTCCCACTTCTAAGGATCAACTTCCTAGTCTGAGCAGGGGAGGGAATCTGAGAAAACAGGGCCATGTGGATCACAACACGTGGGGAAGGAGAGCAGCACTTTAGGATAGTGGGTAACTACCTGCTGGAACTGAGGAGACGTCAGGGTGTTCTGAATCTCTTCTGCAGTTTGTGGCAGAGACTCCCCTGAGGGAAGGTAAGGCATCAACCGCTCCTGAACTTCAGAGTTGGCCAGAATGGGAGCCATTATCTCGGGAGTCAGAACAGTTGCCAGGTCAACTAGGAAGATGAATAAATGGGTGGCTGTTAGACTATGCACAATAACCCACTTTTTGTCATGTAAATGAAGCATTCTAGTCAGTGGAGCACTGAATCATATTTAGCACTCTGCTGGCATCCTTTCTTCCCTTCTCAGTTTTGCAGCAAGAGTAAGATTCTCAAATCAGCCAAGCAAAGCAGCACATAAATGGACATAAAAAATAACATATTAGGACACCTCTCAAATTGGAGCAGGACAGGACAGCACAACAACTCCAAAGGACCCTCTCAGATCCAACTGCTGTCTGGTCAGAATAGTGTTACCTTGCTGTCCTCCTGCTCCAGATGGCACGTTCATAGTAGCTAAAATGTTCTGGAGGTCACTCAGTTGGATGGGCTGGGTTGGGCTGGTGGCTGAGCTGGTTCCATTACCAGAACTGGGCACAGGGCTCGGGCTGGTCACAGATGCAGCTGCAGGAACGGCCGGGGCAGGCGTGACACGGGTAGAAGAGGTTGTGGAAGATGGAGTCACAGCAGCTGATTGGCTGCGAGAGCTGGAAAGACATTGAGGGAATTAATTCAAAAGGCAAGAAGCTTTGCCTCTTCTTTCTAAGAAGTTTCTTTTCAAGCCCTTACAAAACAAAGGGCTAATAACCTCCGCTTAGAGAACCAAGCAGCCTTAATTCCCATTAAATTTTCTGTACAGTAGGCTATCATTTCTCCCATCTACGTGGCAACTTCACACTAGAAAAATAAAGCAGACTTGGACCAAATGGGTGCCCTACCTGGATGATGAACTGCTGGTCGGGGGTCCCCCGCTCCCAAGTAGGCTGGCCAAGCCAGGACCCGTCAGTGCACCCAGCCCACCTTCCATAAACATAAAAGAAGAACAGGTTTAGAAATGCATTCTTTTTCAGGTTTCCTGCACCTCCCTGGTCGAGAGAGGTCACTCTTGTACCTGAAAGGTTTTATTTGCTAAAACAAAGGAGGAGGGGGGTCAAAAGAGCCCAGACCAACCCTCCCCATCCCTCTCTGTAAATATACAGCTCTCATTGTCTGATTTCACATCCCTATTACAGAACTGTCTGAGAAGATAGCTGCACATTTTGGAAATACTCCATTTCCAGATGTGCACAAGGATGCAATTGACTTTGGTTCATGCTGTACTCACATGATCAGTGTAACAGAGCCCTTTCCCTTCATCTGCTAGTTTCCAAAATTCCAACTCTTCTCTAAAACCTAAAGCCAAGGCCCTCAGCAGAAGGGTGCAGGGGCAGCCTCTGAACCACACCCATACATCTGCATTAATTGCAGCTTCACATCTAATGCAGAGATGTAGCAGAAACAAGTGAGAGCCTTAAGCATGTCACAGACAGAACAAAGACCAAAACCGGCCCCGCACAGAACCAAAGCGCCACGGGGAGAACAGTGATCAAGAAACACAGCAGGAAACCAACACCTGGTCTTCCAGCAAACTGAAACAAACAAAAGAAATGAGATCAGAGCCTCCTTCATCCCCACTGCTATTTCTGGCCACCGAGAATTACTGCAGCATGGAGAACACCAGCTAAAAAGAACTGGGGAAAGGTTTGGCTCCTTGGTGTGCTGGAGCTGGCAGTGACTGATTGTCCCCCTACGACTCCTTTGAGCCACATTTGCCAGATGCTCCATTTACCACACGCTTCCTACTCAGTATTTTCTTTACTACATCTGATTAAACACACTTTCCAACCCAAGCATCTGTATTTATCATCCACCTTTTGGGAACTGATCTGCAGAGGACAGAAGCGCGCCATTAACAAACACAAAAACTGTCGAACACTGGAGTCAGAGAAGCACCAGCCATCTGCCCAGGACTCTCCTCTCTATAGGACCCAGTCGTGCAGTATGGAATCATGCCTGTAACACTGCTCATCCATCACAGAGCTTTCACAGCAGCAGGATGAAGCTAACCAGGCTGCATCGCGTGCTACTTTGTTCAGTTTGTCCTGGCTAGGAAAAGTTTACCCAGGAGCTGCAATAAAAGCAAAGACCTGAAAGAGATGCAAACCAGATGTAAAAGAATCAGATGCTACTCGGGGAAGAGATCCACAAGGATTCATCACAACCCATTTGCTGAGGCAAGCAGATGAGTTATTTGGCTTCACATATCAAGCCATCTTATAGCTAGGTGTAAAGGCAAAGAAAGAAGAGCTGTTGAACAATGTGCTCAGAGTATGAGGAAGCAAGTTTCAGGAGTCCTGAGAAGCTTCAAGAAGGAAGCAAGAAGGTCTTTACCAAACACATGTTAAGAAGCTGGAATCTTCCATCTGCACATCCCAACATCAAATCTGCACACAAAGCTTACAGAGACACTACTGCTAGATCAGCAAAAATGGACTTTAGTCACTGCCACCTGCTAAGCATTCCTTTGCCTACTTCCACACCATGGTCTGACTTCTCAGTAAATGCTCTACTGGCCTTGGAGCACAGACAGCATTAAGAACAGACTGCTGCAGTGACTCCAACACAGCTCACGTTCCCTTTAGAAAAAGCAGGGCAGTACTTCAAGCTCTCCCCAGTGTTGCCCAGAAGAGGAAGCCCTCACCTGAGCTTTCTTCTACTCACTACAGGTTTCTGCAGGGCAGGTGCACTCCAACCTTCCTCTTGAACTCCACTTTGCACACAAATAGTCACTGGATCAGAAATAGCATGAAAGTATCCCCAGATTGACAGCTGGGACATCCACCTGGGAACCCTTGGTTTCCTGCTCCAGTGAATATTTAGGAGGAAGAGGAGGGGACTTATTAGAAAAAAAAAAAAAAAAAAAAAAAAAAGGCCAATACTCCTTGCAGCCTGTGCTGTAAGATGAGTGTCATGTAGAACCTGGTACCCATTTCCTGCCTTTTTTTTTTTTTTTTTTTCCTTTTTTTTGGGCCCCTTAACTCATCTCTGAGGCAGAGCCTTGCTTTCTCACGTGACAGAAGTGCTATTCAAATCAATAGCACTACTTGGAAATATTGTCAGGTAGGATTTAACCTGGCAGGAGAAAATACCACTTTGGCATAAAGATATTAAAGCATTTTACCAAGTCCTCCTAAGCCCGTTGGTCCGATCAGCTGCATGAGCTGGTTATGGCTCATGTTTCCAAGAAGGCTTTGCAAGCCACCCTCACCTAAAAACAAAAACATTCTGAAACACAACATATTCACATAGGTTTTTTTTTCACAGCACTCCAGCTCAAACAGCAGGAGATTAATTGGCATCACATTCTGTATGGAAAAAACAGTTGCAAGTGTTTACTGATTCACGATGCTCATAACAGATAAATGCAACTTGGCTTCATAAAAGGTAAGACTCCAGAGAATCTACTGAAAATATACTTCATCTGGCAGTCTTAGCTTTCAGTCTGCACCTATTAGCACAACACAGTTTATCTTGCTAAAGGCATGTTTACACTTTTCCAGTATTAACACTGTCCCCAGCTCACCCTCCAAAGTCATCAGGAATTGCTCCCTAAGGAACTACAAGTGCTCATTCTAACACAAGGTCTCTCACGTGAAGGAGCAGAGAATGGACTGTACCTCCTAATGCTGAGAGCTCGTGGCCTCCACTCGCATTTCCACCCAAAGCACCAGGCATTGGGGGGTTGTTGAGATACTCATTCACTTTACGGCAATGTTCTTCATCCTTGTCTGTCTTTGGCTCCTGCAAAAAAGTTCTTCTTGGTACAAGGAGCACTGCAATCCATTTATTCCAATGCTTTTCTTATTTACTTCCCACAAACCTGCATCCAGAAGAAGAGTCGTTTTGATCCTGCCTTGAACTTCAATACATACACACGGCCAGTAGTACACTGAGGAACCCTTTTGAATTCACAATCATCAGGAAAAATAATCAAATCCTGGAAAACGTGACAGAACAAACAGATATTTCAGGAAAAACGTGAACATTACTGTTAGCCTCCCAGAGACCTCTGGTCCCCTCCCAACCATCTGTTCCAAAGGGGATTTAGAAGGGTAAGTCTGTCGAGTCATTGTAGCATTCACGTTCTAAACCACCTCAGAGCTCTTCCAGCAGGGCAGGAAACAAGGCCAAGGTGACACAGTGCCTCAACACCTCAGCATTGAAACACAAAGCCATACTCACATCTTCAACACTGCCCGAGGTCCTGTCCTTCCAGCAGAAATGGATGAGGGAATCATCGGTCTGCTGGATGTAAACAAGGCCTTTCCTCTTGTCCGGGGTCACAGTGCTGCCCTTCAGCGACATCTTTCCTGCCCGGAATTCCACCAGGTATTTACTCGAAGAGCCGCGGGAGCCTGGCACCAGGCTCGGAAAGAGCGCGCCTGAAGACATCCTGGGGACAGAAGGATGGGCTGACACGACGAGAAAGCTCTCACGTGCGCTGTTCTCAGCGTGACACCACGCAACGAGGCTCCTCAGCTCCAGAACCGAGGGTGCTGCGTCAAAGCTAAACGCAGAGCGAGGCGAAAGCAGGACGCTGCGCGCGGCCCCGTTCTCTACACGGAGCACAGCTGCTGCCGAATGAACTACATAGGATGAGATCGCATCCCCGCAGTTCCCCTTTTGGGCTGGCACCACGGCTCGGCAAGGCCGCTGGGTCGAGCAGCCCCCACCCAGCCGGCCCTGCCCCGCGCCCTCAGCCCGGCCCGGCCGCCTTCCCAACAGCAGACCGCCATCTGCAGCCCGTCCCGCGAGGCCGCCGGTTACGGCACCCCTCTGGGCCAGCCCTCCCTCCACGCCGCCCAGCTGCCCCAGCGAAGCACAGCAGCCCCGCATGGAACCGCGTGCCGGACCCCGGCCGGGCCCCTCCCTCCCCCCGCCGCTACCTGCCGCCTCGCCGCCCGCAGGCCCTGCGCCGCTCCCGCTTCCTGCCCCGCGCCCCGGAAGTCCGCCCGCCGCGGGGCGGGGCGAGCGCCCCCTCGGCCCTCCGCGATTGGGCGACGCTGTTGTCATTCGGTGGCAGAGCCCGCCCCCCCGCCCTGCTGTGTCATCACGGCGGAAAGATGGCGGCGCCCCCATCCCCCCTCCGCCAAGCAGAGGTCGCGACCCCCTCTCTTCTTCAAAATGAGCTTTATTCGGATTTACAGCTTTACAGTGTAACATTGACGTCCGCAGACCTGTACAGACTTCTCTAAAAAGCCAAAGATGGTTGTTAATAGAGACGGGCATCGACAGTTATTAAATATTACAAAAATAAATGCATTTCACTCAGCGGCTCGGCAGAGCCGGGCCTCATCGCAGGGCCGGGCCTCGCCGCCCCTTCCCCTCCCTCCCTCCGACCCCGCTCAGGAGCACGACACGAGCAGAGGCGCCGCAGGGCAGAGCCACGCTGAACCCTTTGTGACCATTTTGGGGGAAAGCTGTGGAGATTCTGGGAGTGCTTCAGCCAAAGAATTTCCACTGCTTGGTCTCAATTCACTGAGAAACAATTTTCAGTCATTACACAGCTGCAAATGCAGCCGTTTGGTTCTGTTTTGTTGTTGTTTTTTAATCTGACCAATTCAGGGCACACTCCTGTCCTTGTCGATCAGCACCAGCCATCCCACAAGCACCACTGAGGCAGCTGCCCCCAGCCCTCAGGCACAAAGCGCCCAGTGCCCACACAGCGCCCTCCCACAGAGCTCTCAGCAGCCACTCCATCCCTCCACCAAAACATCATTTTCACCTCACGCCCCCCCCCCTTCTCCCCCCGGCACTCAGAGCTCGGATTTAAATCACTTTTTGCACAACAAACATCGTGGTGACCATAAGCGACCTGGCCACCTCCAGCCGTATCCTCACAAGCTGCCCCTGCCTCCCTGTACACAAACCTCTCTCACCACCTAGAGGCCCGAAGGAAATTAAGCATTTATTATAATTTTCTTTCTAGATGGTTTCTCTACAGTATTAACATATACTAACACAGTTATCTTATATACAGTGCTTAATCAAGTTATAAAAGTGACATTCTTTTAAAAGGTGCAAAGTTATGTTCTGACATGTAAACTACTGAGGCGAGATCTGCATTTAAAATATATTTTTTTCCACTTCCAGAGCGATCACCGGGTGCCATCGGGCATCCTGGGGCTCGCCAGGCAGAGACTTTTCAGCAGCAATGAGAAAATATTTTGTAAATGTTTTCAGTGAAGAACAATAAATTAAAAGAACAGAGTTGGAACCCATTCGAGATATCCCTAAAAACCATTACACTAAAGAGAGGAGAGAACGGGCTAAAGACGGAGCTAACTCTGACTTTAGGAAACTTGCCAATTTATTTTTAAAT
Source organism: Tympanuchus pallidicinctus (assembly GCF_026119805.1). Lineage (NCBI taxonomy): Eukaryota > Metazoa > Chordata > Aves > Galliformes > Phasianidae > Tympanuchus > Tympanuchus pallidicinctus. Next base: position 6,092,153 of record NW_026294722.1, read on the forward strand.
TACATGAAATTCCTCAACTGAAGTTTCAAATAAACATGGTATAATTCTGTGTTTGCATAATGAAAACGGGGTTTAAATTAAAATTCTAATCCAAGAGAAGAGAGATGCTAACCTGTCCATTCCTTGTTAAAAACATAGTATTTACCAATTACTCTGCATTTTTTCCATTCTATTCACATGCTTTTAAAGAGCACTGACTCCAACCTTAATTATAATTTAGCTTAAGCAAGTTTTAATCTCCTGTGAGATGTTAAACTGGCTTAGCCTGTGAATCTTTACAATCCTCATCCAGTAGGAATGGTTCCACAGCGGGCAGAAAATCTGCAAGGAACATTCCAATGCCTGGAACAGCAATTCAAGTTGATTTTTACACAAAGACTCAGAAGTATTTCTATGCTATCCCATACTGACCAGCAGGGTCTTTTTAAAAGTCAAGCATCTGAGCGTTTATTAGAAACAAAATATAAATTTGTTCTCTGAGCCACATTACCACATTTAGTTTGAGTGTAAAGAACATCAGAAAGTGTGATTTCTGGCAACAGAACAACGTTGCCATGACCACATTTCAGGTTAGGCCTTTTTATTGCCTTGAATTTTTACCATTTGTCTCAGTTTTCCAACAAAGAAAACAACTAAATCCCCCAAATTAAAGTTAGTCCAATCACGTGGTGCATAATTTGATACAAAAATGTTTCTCCATGATCATGTTACCTTTTGCTTTCTAATCCTATCACTGGGATAGAAGCACAACCTGCTCTTCAGATGAAACCATCAATGTGTTTTGGCATCAGCTGGATCAATTCTTCCACAAATTCCTCAAGGTGCTGCTGTTTGCACCAGTGATCTCTGAACCACTGTAAGCCTAAATGCAATGCAGCCATTTTCCTTTTTTGCCCAGTTCCTCAAAAGTTTTCATTAAAAAACAAACAAAAAAAAAAAACCAAGCAACCTCAGGATTAGTTTTACTCACTAGGCCTAATTTTTCCTGACTCCTTTCCTCTCTCCTCACCAGAAGTGTATCACTTGGAAAGAAAATTAATGGATCAGTCCAGTAATTGATCTGTAGTTCAATTATTTCCATTATATGGCTTTGACGTTTCAATATGGAACGAAAAAATTCCACTTCTATGACATCACATGCTCACAGAAAACATGTAATAGGTAACTATGCCACAGCTTGAAATTGATTCTGCTCTTTTACAACATACAAAACAGACGTGACCTAATAATGAAAAACATGCAAACAAAAACATCCCAGAAATATGAGATCTGTGTGGATATACATACCAAGTGCTTCCAAATAAAACTTTAGTCTAGAAGCATATTTAGTGCCAAAGCTGCCAAAAGTAGTGCAGAAGATCTAAGCCTCCAAGTGGTAGCAAGCAATATATTTTACATTGTAACCACCTCTACATTCCTGCAATTGCTCCTGAAGTTCCCCATACTTTAAGAGCAGCACTGACTTCAGAAAAAGCAGGCATCATTTAATGCACCTTGCTCTTAACACGTGTTTTATGTAGTTTTATCACAGGTATACAGTTTAATGCTCACAGTGACCAGAAATTGTGAAGACTTTGTAACAGATGACTACAGTTTGAGAAGCTAAAGTTGTTTTTTTGTTTCTCAATGTCTTTGAATTACTGAATCATATTGAGAGAGGGGGGCCAGCAGCTCCAGTCCCCACATAGTGCTACATACTGTATGAAAGTTTCACATGCATCTCTTCGTGGGAAATAGCCACAGTACTAGATGTGATCATGTTCGTACCTTGTGAACTTTTCATCCCTGCTCCAAGTTCTGAAAACTTAGATTCCTCACTACTCTAAGTCAAGATGGTATTATCTCTATTTTCTTAAAGTTACATAGTTTTCAAGGATGTTACGAGCTCTACCAGATACAGCATACCTTCCTGACAAAAAACTAGGGAAAAAATGGAGAACCAAAGGTCCCTTTAAAAATTAGTGAAAATATGATGATTTCAGGTGTAGCCTTATGAAAAGAATGCAACAGTGTTTAAATATTTGGCAATCCAACATTAGTGACCATTAAATCCTTGACTGCTGACTGATAGATGTTTTGTTAGGATTTACTTAGAAAAGCTGAATTTTGTTATTCACAAAACCAGACTAACTGGCTTACAATGAAATCTAGTAACTAGATGTCCAGATGAGATGAGCTATTGGTTCCATTATTTCAATATATGTCCGGACAGTCTGAGAAATTTCTATCAAAATAGCCACCTGAGTACAGCCAGTCTGGAGTCCCGGTGTGTGGGTTGGTGCCTTGATGAAACCACCTGGAGAACAGAAAAAAAACAGGCAGTTAGGAGGGGGAACAAAAAGCCCAGAACTTTGCTTCTTTCCCAACAACATTATTGAAAGACACTGGTATTTCTTACTGGAGGAGCCTCTGCCAGTATTCTGAGCATGAAAAACAAGGCACTGAGCTTCCTGCACAGTGGTCACTGCCTTACCATTCATTCTCTTTTGCATGAAGTCAGGAAGGAGTACAAAATGGATTTTCAAATTGCTGTCTTATTCCAAATAATAGACACTGATATTTTTGATCATATATTGATAACATACCATTATTTTTTACTTTATAAGAGTTTTTTTAAAAGCAGTTTCTGAAGTAACCATCCAAAAAGTCCTAGAAGTTTGAAAGTAAGAGGCCTTAAAGGGCCACAACATGCTACTCAACTGCCAAAAGCTAGACAGGAATTGGCTATGGCACAAAATGGGACTTAATGTTTTATTCAGTCTATGAAAAAGATGAGTTCTGAGAGCTTAAAACAAAATCAAAACAGCATTACCAGTTATTTATGACAGATTTCAGCATTTATTATAATTTCCTAGCACAAAATTATCAGCAATTTGGTTTTCCAGCTCCATTATTTAAGAGATGACCAGCAAATTACTACAAAATAATACAAACTGTGCTGTCATGCAGGAAATCAAACACACGTTGTCTTCACTAAAAGCATTTCAGGCAGTAAACCAGCAGCATTCAGAGCATTACACAAGTGCCCAGCTTGCTGCTCCTTACCGTGTCCGCCACTCCACTTCGTCTCTCGCACGCTCCTTGCGAGCAGCTCTTTGTTTCTCCTCTAGTCTCTCTTTTTCTTTACTAGCCACATCTAGCAAACATTTCAATGAGAACAGTTGTTTAGCAAAATGGAAACAAAAAGGCAGAAAACAGGAAAAAGACTGCAAAGAAATAAAACATATTTCATTCGAATGAGAGAAAGTGTTTGCTGGACACAATCTGCTCAACAATGACAACTGCAGGTGACAAAACTAAAACTGTCGTATCAGAAATGTTGTGACTACAAACAGAGTACATGGTAAAATTACAGAGCATTATCCACCCAGACAGTGGGAAAGAATTTAGATTGAGTATAACAGTGGGTTTTTTTTCCCCCCCTACTATCTGATAAACACCAGAGCAAGAGAAGACGCCTGCCAGCATCCCCCAACAAACATGCAATGTCCTCCAACACAGGATTGCAGACTTGAGATCCACCTGGGACACACTTGCTCTCCCAGGCTATTCAAGGAGAAAACAGACATTATACTGTACAAAAGCATGATCATGATGAAATGATGTTAACATCGCTTTGAGAATAAGAAACTGAAGATATCATTCCACAGCAAACAACCCCCATTCAGTTACCCCTCTCAGATGTTACCAATGTGAAAACATGTTCTTCAAACACATACCCATGTTTCCATTTTCCATGTTTCTGATATCTGGCCGTAGCCGACAGTCAGTGGGAGCTAATATTGCTTCCATGCCCTTCTCCAGCTCATTGAGACTCACAGCAAAACTGGTGAAATTGTACATCTTGAAGGCAAATTGCAGACAAAACACACGTTATTTTGGCAAAGCAGCAATAGGCTTCCTGTATTGAATGGATACAACAAAGCTTCTAAGAGAAATTACTGAGTCAAACCCTATTCCATCTGCCTCCTTGAAAGCAAGACAGGTTCATTCCAAACTGACTTTTTTTTTTTAAAGAGGAGGGAGGAGCAGTATGGAGATCACAACAGTCTTTGCTTCAGAAAACAGAAACGTATTTCCTCTATATCGGATATTAAACACCATGATTTTTCTTTATAAGGAAAAAAGTAAACATCTAAAACTAAGAAAACAAGTCATTTGTCCCAGGAAAGCATGCACGTTTTCATTCATTAATTTCAGAGAACATTAACTTGGGTTAATATCCAGATGCCCAGTTACTGCATTTTTGGAAGCCTGCCTTCCAACAGCAGGTGAGCAGTGGGGAGCACACATCCATATTTCAGCCACTCCCTGCACAAAGATCTCACAGATCGCACAGTGAAGCAGCTGCAGTCAGATCACACATTCTACCAACTCTGCTGCTCTCAGCACAGGAATGAAGCAGACAGCTTGCTTCAGTTTAATTTTGCTGCTGAAGCAAGAACTGCCAGAACCTGCCAAGAAGCACACTAAGGACAGACACTTTCAATAGGGCTTCCTTTAAACATTACTCATGTTCCCTAGGATGTCACTAGTGACAGGAACACACACATTGATTGAAACAGTTACCTGTGATGAGTTGGGTGGCCTACAATTTATTCTCCAAAGCAATTTACTGCCTGGTATAAACTGCACGGTGTCTTGAACTTCTGGCATATCGTCAGCCTCATCATTTTCCGATTTTATAACATCCTCACTCTGAAACAAAGACAACACCATTACTCCCTCAGGTTCAAATGAGTCCAGACTGCAGTTCAAACTAGTTTCTGTAATGGCAGAAGAAGGATAATTTATCACGCTTGCCTTTTGGATCCCGACTGCTTTGCTTGCAAAAGTACCTTGTTTATTTAATTAATAAGGAATGAATTAGTGTATGAGTTCATCAATTTTACTTTAGCTAAAACATGCCACCTTTTCACACTGAGAATCAAGCTCCACATCAGTTTATATACATCAATGCACATTCTGTTTAAGTTGCAGTAAGAATTCAACAACTACTCTTAGAAGAAACTAGTATTTCCCATTCCCAGAGAAGGCTCTGGCCTGCACTCCCACTCTCAATGCCGTGGTATGTGCTAGCAGTGGCAATCTCACAGAGCTGGACTATCATTTCTGAATTCTACCTGAGGGCAGAAAACAGGATGAAGATTTTTATTTCATCACCTCACTATTTTTATTCCACCGTTCACGGACCTCAATCACTTTTGTCCTGGCTATCTATTCTAGGAATAAAATACAATCTGGTTCTGCAAGCAGTTAGAGGAAAGAAAGAGGCTGCACACAGCACAAACACAGCAGAAAACATCTTCCTCATACGACTGAAAGGCAAGCAGAGCACAAACATATCAAGCATTATCTCTACACAGGATCAGACCAAACAACACCAGCTATAGTGTTTAATCCACTTGAGCTGCACAGACCCAGATCCCCTGACAGCTTCCCTTGACTACCTGAAGACCTGCTTTTGCATGCTTGGTCCCTATCATCAGACTGAACCACAGGAGAATGTGCCTCAGAACACAGCTGCACTGTAAAAGTTCAGAGGATCTCAACACGAGAAATCACCTGAAAGCACAGCCATCAGAATGGAAGAGGCAATATCTACTGTTAGAGTGTCACAGTTCTCCTATTTTCCTTCTGCCTCCTCTGATGTGTCTCATTTGCTCTCTTCAAAACAGTTCCTCCTCTAAATATAAATTCCACAGGAAGGAAGGAAGGAAGGAGTTGACTTTCTTAGGGTGAACAAAATCTTATTATTTAAAAATAAGTCAAAATACAAGCCTGCACCATGACAGAATCCAGAGGCAAAAAACAAGGCCTATTCTTGCTCTGGATCCCCGTCATGTGAGTATTTAAAAGACAGACTGAGTCTAGCAAGCAGAAGCTAATCACTCTCCACTTTAGCTCATCATTTGCATTTCATACAAGCAACCAGAGCCCATGAGACTTTTGTTGACACTGGAAAACACAACAGTCCTCTGCATCACACTACATTTTGCATTTTCCATATAACCCTGAGGCTTTGGCAGTAACTTATCTGATCCGGACACGTGATGAAAAAAATCCACAAATTCCCAGACCCTTCTGCTTTAAAGGATGTCTGCACCAGAAATTCAAAAAGGCTGCATCACCCAAAAAGGCATAAATGACTTAAACATGGTACTTAGGGAATTTTCTTTTCAAATGCCCACATTCAGATATTTTCACATCTAGCAGCAGCAGTACAGACACTTTCTTTGTTGAAGAAAAGGCTTGGGAGCTGATAAATGACAACTCTGACAAGTCTCTAGCAATCACCATTTCTGTAAGTTCTCAAATACCAGCAGCTCTCACAAAGCCAACACAATTCCAAAGTGCAACGCCTTCTCACAAAGCTGCATCCCTCAGACCCCTACCACAAGATGAACAATTATAACCCTCCACGTACCACCAACCCAACCATTTCTGAGAAGATGATTTCCTCTCATTTTATATATTTTGGTATTTTTACTCCCTATAGGATCCTTAATCTTACCGGCTTCAATTTCTTTTGCTCACCACCTCTCTTCTCATTCTTTTTGTAAGTCTCATACGTGGTGGGATCAGTGCACCACAAGCATTCTGTCCACTTGCCATAGATGATGCACAGCTTCTTTCTGCTGCAGAGAGAGAAAAGGAGAGTTAGCTTTAGCTTCCCATAAGGCCTTCTAAGCCAAGTCATACAGATCCTGGTCTGCATTAAGCACACAGCTTCCTACTCTGCTGTCTTTTGTTTCTTTGCAGATTTCTTAGAATCCAGATACTAGATTAATGCAAAGAAAATGATTCACCTTCAACTAGTCTTTTTGGCATTCAGTCCTGCAGAACACATCCTCATGACTTAGTCACACACCTTTTGCTATTGTTAAATGAGCGTGGGTGCAGCAAAGCCAACAGCTTGCAGTACAGACCCCAAGAATCACACAACAGCCTTGGGCTTGATTAAATACTTTCAATAACTTCATTCTCATTATTTTTAGCTCAAGAATGAAATTGCAACTGTGCAACAGTGAAATCAGCTTCAACTATTCTGCTTTCCCTGGCCACTGTGCAAGTGGCCAGACTGGAGAGTTTCCTAGTACTGCTGGAAATCCTCATCCCAACTGAGGAATCTTAATCCCAACACTGAGAATGCAAAAGGTTATAAACTGCACTGCTAACAACTCTGCACTCACAGCAGTCAAGGTCACCACGTCAGCACTAAAGCAGTATCTATCACAGTGCACAGAAACAGAGAGGCCAACAGACATAGCACTTACTTTTTGTCCTGGATGTATCCCTCTACTCTGTGAAGCTCTTTTCCAAACAGCCCACACGGTTTAAAATTAAGGACACATTTATCTCCAGTACTGCAGAGAAAATTTCAAGTACACACTTCAGAAGCAAGCCCCTAAACACATTAACAAGACCATTTCCCCTTACCCCCACCCACCTGCACTTTATTTTAGCTTTTTTTCATGTCATAATGAGAGGTAATTATTGATATCATAATTTAACTCATTCAGATAATAAACCATAGTTATCACAGTGAGGTATGTGGCCAAGTTTCTATATTAAGCACAGAGAGACCATCTTGGGTTGCAGGTGTGAATTTAAGAGACAGCTGCAGATTTGATGAGGTGGAAGTACCAGCACAGCAGCCTGTTGGAATAAAGCTTCAATCTATTCACACAAAAAACAGGTGCTGTATTACAGGTGCTGCATTCTTCTGCAATAAAGAAGTTTTCCAAAAAAATCTCCTATTTTACAGGAGATTATTCTCTCCTTCATTTTACGTAAAGTCAAAAGCTTTTTTTATAGGCAGTTGGCAGAGCAATTGACATGCTCTATGTTCACATTATACTACTACTCTACAGTCATTTATCTGTGCTGCACTCTTAATTGAATACATTTTCTATTATCAAAATTAAAAGAGAGCCAAATGAAAATCAAGCTGATGGAGGTCTACAGCACGCTTCCAGCAATTATTCCATTTAATGGTTCTGGAGTTATATTTAATTTCTGTTCTCTGTCAGTAAGGCTGAATTTGAATAGGTAACTCACAAATGCAAAAGCTTTGTAGCCCATAAGCCATCTATCTATTCATTTGCCTTTTCATTTACATTACGATGATACAAAGCTCAGCCCAATGAATAGTTTGCATTTGTCAGAAAATGGGGAAAAAAAACCACTCTGGGCCTACAAATACTGAAGGTGTGCATCCCAGGGCAGTGCCTGCTTTGTAACACAAGTGAAAAGGACCACACACCACCCCTAGGATTGGCCTTACCTGTGATTCACGATTTCTACCGTTCCATATTGTTCTAGCCACAGTTTACCAATAATTACATTATGTACACAACAGGTTGGATTTGTCCATGTGTAAGCTTCACTATGTCTGCAAAGAAAACAGAAAAATAAATCCGTTTCTTGAGCTTGCAGTGGAATGTAAGCCTGTTGGAGCTCTATTTGCAGCAGGGCAAAATATTTACTGCTCCCATGAACAGCCAGCAGCAAACTTCAAAACAGAGAAGAAACAGACTTTCCTTTGTAAGCCAACCATGCTGCGTGTAAACACGAGGGCGAGTTAACAGTGCAATATGCCCTCTCCTTTTCTTCCTTATTAAAGAGTTGAATTAGCAAGTTTTACAGTTGCTGTGCTTTCGAATACAGATTCCAGCTCCATAAAGTGAGCTTTTAAAGTTGCCTGTGATAGAAAATAAGGCTCGGATGAGAACTGGACTGACAAAGCCTAACACTGCCTGCTACTCAGCTGCTGCAGCAGCACTGCAGACTTCTTCCTAAAGCACTTTCTTGTAAACCTGTATCATAGCCCAGAGAGTTTGGTTAGGTTTTCTTATAACTCAAAGTGGTCCTCTGAGTTTTCCAGCAAAAGTTAGCCTCCATCAGATTAGCAATCAATCTGGTTAGCAATCAACCCATGTTAGAAAAGCATGCAAACTCTACTTTAATACAAAAAAAAAATTAAAAAAGCAGAAATAAGCAGCATCCTCTGTAACAAATGCCTTGGGCTCCTAGTTCCATTAAGCATGGAGCAAACAAACATACTTAATATTTCCAATTGTCAGAGAAAAAAAACAGATCAACAAAGTCTGACAGTCTTCTACAGCAAACTATATTCAGGTGTACTTCAGAATAACGACTACTCTTCAAGTGGGGGAAAAAACAAAATCATCCCCCTCAGCCTTAGTGTATGCTTTTATTCATGAACTTATTGACAGCAAAATCCGTGGAGCATAAAATATAACAGAAGACATTCATGCCCTGTGAAGATGAATTGAGATGTTTATTTGTGCCGGAAAAGCGGGGAAGAATTGTGCTTTGTAACACAGAAAACACAGTCAGAGTCAACATAAACACAGTGCTTCAGCCTGATTGATGATGTTCCCTAAACTTAAGTCTGGCCCAGAATAACTTCAGGCTTCTCAAACCAACAGACTGGTATGAATCACAACATTAAGGAGCTCAAAATCTGAGCTCAGCTTCTGCTGCTAACTTGATGCAAATATTTAAACCAAATGCTTTAGACATTTACACTGCAATTTAAATCTGTACGGTGATTTGATTAGGCAGAACAAGAATCCTAATCCTACATAAAGGCTCTCTCCCCACCAGCACATATTTTTGTCAAATCTGCATCTACTGTTCACAGTCATTTCTACATCCAGAGGAGATTTCCTCTATTTACATCAATATTTATATCCAAGACCAAGTTTTAAAAGATCAGATGCCAGCAGCTCGACAAACAAAAGAACTTTCTAAAGAAACTACAGGAAGAGTCAATGCTTTATATGGCAGTCAAGTTGCCTCTTTATTAAGACCAAATGTCTACTTCCTTTCTACGTGAATGCCTATCTTCAGAAGATATTTTAAAGCAACCTCAAAGTTAGGCCTGAGGAAAGCTTTTGGAAAAGCATTTTTGAGTATTCACTTGCAGAATGCCTGGCACAAACCAGCTTGTGGACAGCCACACGATTTGAGACATAACTGATCAGGAGGAAGAGGGAAAGGCACTGATGATTTCACTGGAAGCTGACAGAAATCCTGAGGAGCTTCTTGCACTCCGCCATCACACAGGCGGTCACTCTGAAGCAGCAGCACTGTTCACACACACACACGAGGTTCAAGGCATTTGCTTCTCATACTCACTTTAGAAGCTCCAAAGTAATCGTCCCCCGTGGCTCCGCTTCTATGCTCTTTCCCCAGAATTTCAATTTGGGGTAGATTGAGCCGTGAAAAATAAAGTCCTTATTGAGGCCTTCAGAATAAAATGCACTAATAGGTGGGTGGTGGCTGACTTGCTCAGATATAAACCTAAATCCTAAATCCTCCCTATCAACACAAGAAAGAGCATCACACACTTAGTCAACATACGGGAAAAGATAACAGAACTTGATACTTCCATGTTTTTTAAAAAGGATCTTTAAATTACTCTGAAGGTGATGCTTCCCAGCCCCACGACACATTTGAAATTAATAAAACGAAAGCAATAATCTTCTGAATACTTTTTAAACTGCTGTTTATACCCAGAATCAATCCCCACTGAAATACCCAAGTGACTTCCTACCTAGAAAAGCACCTGAAGAAGTTTGTCTGGAATAACTCTCAAAAACTCTGCAATTCCTTGGGCAGCAGTAGGAGGTCTGACTGGAGGTTTTTCTCTATAACTGATGTATCTCCCATTTCAGCAAGCTGAAAGCCTCTCTAACTAACTTATCTGATAGCAGTAAGCACAACACTCTTTAAAATTAGTTAATATTCTCTGTTCAGGTGTCTTCAGCAGAACTTCAACTATTTATTCTCTGAACAATTCTAAGAATACTCTGCATTGACACAGAAATAACACTACTTCTATAAAAACCTCTCAAACATTTTGTATTAGTTAGGGAAAATAATTTTAGTTAAACTCAGAAAAGTATTAAACATATTTTAATAGTTTTTTATTTACTTTGGTGAATAAACAACCAAGCCAGTGTGACTGCCTGCTCACACAGCCAGCCTCAGATCCCAATTCAATTATTACCTTGTTAATTCATAGGTTTCTCCTAACAGGGGGTTAAATGGTTTGCCAGTTCTCTCCCACTGAGAAGCTACAGCAGAAACTGCAAAAGCAGCTACAGCCTGTAAGAAAATAAGAACACAGTTATATTAACAGTTCATTAAAACTGTTTTGTTTGTTTGTTTGTTTTTGTTTCTTAGTTTTTGGCATAGTACAATATTTTATTATTCTTCCAAAAAGAAAGCTCTATATGTTGCTTAAGGCCAAAATGCTGGCAATCCGTGGGATATAATATAGAAGTAGGGAAATAGAAGCAGTTAACAAGCCTATCATTCCAAAAGGAGTCATTTTCTGTAGTACATTTTGCCAGGCTGTACTCTGTTCCATGCTCCTCTCTTACCTCTAGAAATCATGGAGCCATTCAACAATTCAAATTAATGCTTGTGACCTATTTTGGAAAGCTCAGGAGCCTCTGTGGCACCAGGGCACAATACAACTTCATTTTAAGGTGATTTAAAGCCAAGATCTCATCTTTATAACACATAAATACCAAAGAGTCACAGCTAAAACAGCCCTGAACAGGCTGAGGGCCTTGGGAAGGGTCAGTTGTTGCACTGCCCTGCTGAAGACCTTTGCGCAAAGTATCAAGTAGGAAAGCATCACACATAACTCATGTCAACCACTGCATAACAGGAAATTGCTCTAGACAGACAAACATGGGTATTCTTACAACAGCACTGGAGAAGGAGATGCACTCAAAAGAAGAGTTAATACAAAAAACCCTTGAGAAAGAGAAACCACTTCTGAACTAACAACAAGCTGGTAGCTGGGACTTGCCTGCATTCTTTCCAAGGGATCTGCATGACTACAAGCCTTATTAATGAGGTATATGTGTTCCATATATTCAGTTATCCGCTGAAGGAAACTCAATGGCTCATTGAAGACAATGGGCATCGTAATCTTAGACAACTCCTAGGTAACAAAAGGACAAGTTAATTTCTTTGAGCATTACGTTATCAACTGACAACACTAAGAATACTGAAAGTAAGCTGTGGGTTAGTTGAGTCGTCAAGTGTGTTTGCAAGAACACAAGTCAGCAGCAGAACTGGAACTGTTAGAGCTGAAAGGGAGTAGAAGCACTGCAGAACTCTACTAGAGATCAGAAAGAATGAAAAAAACTTTAAAAGTTGATCCAACTAACCCAGTAAATTCAAGAAAAATGCTACCTTCTACCTTCTAGTGTATGTTCTACACAAAAGAGGTTAAGATTTCTGTAGCTAGTGGAAATGATGCACCACCCAGCTCATTACAGGTATCCAGGTACCACACACTTCTTTGAAAACCTCACATATCTGTATGCATAAAATCTAACTATTCTACTGCAGGAATCACAAATTATTTGTTAGGAGGAACAGTTATATAACAATATCTGAATTGCTCTAACATATTTTAGTGGCTTTATTAAAACAATCTGTTATTTCCATCAGTATGTCTCTCATTTCCCATGTGGATACAAGACACACAAAGCTCACACAGATTTCCAGCTCCCCAGGTCTTTTACTATTTGCCATCAAATCTAGATGTTTATTAAAACAGCTGCACTAATACTGGGCACTTCCATCTTTCACATGCTTACAATTTAGTGGAGCAGAAAATGCCATCAGATAGTTAACACAACAGTTGCTTTCCATTGTCACAGGCAGTAAGGAAAAGTCACTCCTGGCTAACCTGATTTGGTCAGGCAAATCGTTCTGATAGAATGTCATCCATCCCAACCAAAGGAGTTTTGATGGTACTTTTCTCTCTCCTAGATGACATAAGCTAAGCTGGCAAAGCAACTCACTGACTTGCCTGTTGCATTCCCTAAGTACTGTGCTGGCAGATCTAGAGTAGATACGAATGTCTGAAACCAGCAGCAAAAAAAAACAATAACAAAGAAGAGAATGCTGTGTTAATCAAAGCATAATTAACTATATTGTTAAGGACTTTAGCATAGCTCTTACAGGACTGTGTTAGAAACACCAACTTACGTGCTCCAACGGCTAAAGTGAGAAAGGCAGCAGAGTTGGCAGTTTAAGATTATGTTCCTTGCAGGAAAAATACAAAATGCAGCAGGTATATTCTGCATGCAGGTTTTAAGGAATACAATTAATGAGTCAAAGTCAGAAAACTTAATATCAGCATACTTAATCTAGGCTAACTTACCAGTCCAATGCACTTTTTTAATATGCTCCACACACTAAAATCACTTCTAGAAAACATTGGGGCAGGCAATGACGTCCTATAATTGGAAAAAAAAGAACAGCAACAAGTCTGTCACTACAAGTTCCTTAAAAAAAAAAAATAATAAAAAAATAATTTACAGGTACTAAAGTACTTAATAAAGGAAATGAAGCATTAATTACCACTTGACATTGGAAGCAGACAAGTGGAATGCGTTTCAGTTTCAGAGAAACAACCTCTTTCTTGGTGAGAACAGTAATACCCCCCACAACCATGATCCAGCACGGTCATTTCTCATTTCCTGCACAGTGCTGTGCATTTACCTGTGCCTCTTAATTCCATTTTCCTGAATCTCCGTCTCTCCGTTATGCTTTCCAGTCCTATTGCTTTGGTGTGGATCTAGATCAAGCATTTCTGCAACTTTATGATTTGCTTCTGAAAACTCTCCTGAAGAATTGTCAGAATCAAAGCCTATATGGAAAAAACACACAAAGCAATAACTTCTTGAGGGACCTTATGATGCCACAGAGCATCACTCACATTTTACAACTCTCACAGCATAAGCACACTTACACAGGGTCATTTTATTCTAAAAAGCATCAGAGGGAAGAACTTTTATCAAGTGACCAAATTCCCAAGAATTTAGAGCCAAGTGCTGCATTAGAATCAGGCATTCTCATCTGTTTTTTTTCATGCTGCCAAATATAAAACCAATTTAGAATCTTACAAGCTCTTCAATAGCTCCTAATCAGCTCCATTGCCTCTTCATCAGAGCTGTGATGTGATTATAATAATTTTGTTTAGCTACGTAGTTTTCCTTAAAGACCTTAGAAAAAATTAATTTAGCCTACTCACACTATCAGATACAAAGCATTTAAGGAGGAAAAAAGCCCATTTCACAACCTAGTGGCAAACATCCATATTACTCCAGCAACAGAAATATAGGATATCTAACTTGTTTGCCATCCGCGTGTGCAAACTTCACACATAAGAACCCAAACACATCAGAACAAATTCTTCAACTGCTGAACCTGCAGTGCTGAAGCACACAAAACATACAGGCATCACTCCAGACAAAAACAACGTGGTAAGATGACAGCATTAGGTCATAGCTACTCCTCCCCTGATCTCCCTTTAAAACTACTGAAAGCCTACACTGTAAGAAAGGCTGCATGCAATTCAACCTCATCCTTTAAGAGATTAACGTGAGATTAGGTAAGGACAGCATCACCAAGAACAGACTTCCCTTTTGGTTCTGCACTCAGCAGAGCTACTTGGAGGAAAGTTCTGCAAAGATTTCAATACGTGTAAGGACAAACAGAAGCCTCAAAGTAGTTTGAACATTCCATAGAAGTGTTAGAAAAACAAAACACTGGTGAGGGATTGGTCTAGAAAGGAGAAAAACGCCAAAATATTTTGAGGGAGATGTTTGTTAGACTTGGAGATTAATGAAGGATTTTTTAATTGTTTTTCCATTTATGTTCGTATTCCTTTCATTCCAGTTATCACAATCCAGGCAAGCACTTTCCTGTGCTGACAGTCACTATCACAACTAGGTGCAGCCAATTCTGAAGCCCAGCTGTGGATGCAGAAAGAATCCCAGGTGTTACAAAGCATGTAAGTACCCTCACAGAGTAAGGAAATTAGTTTTGACCAAGATTATTTCAGTTTCAGAGCAAGAAAAACAATGATTTTGGGGCATTAACTTCATTAAAAATGCAGATGTAAAGGGTGATGTCGCATATCAAACCCTCTCCTACATTTTGATGTTACAAGTGTGTAATTATACAGCAATAATGACACCTTAGCAGCTCTTAGTACTTCACTGGAAAATACGATAGTTGTATGTAACCAGGCAATGGAAATGAAGACTAATCTGAAACACCTGCCTTCAAAGAAAAGCAACACCTGTCCATCTTCAGTCAACCCGCAACAGAAGAATAGTTGTCATTTTTAAGGGCATTCCTAATCACAAATTAGCTTTTTAAGGGGCCCATTATGGTACAAGGAGATGGAGAAAGCAAATACCGTAGAGTATAAGGAAATAGCTTTGACTAATGAAGTGGGGAAAAACATGTGGGCTTGCAGGCAAACGTGCCCTCAGCCAGAAAGCTGATCAGGCCCACACAGCATATGGACCGTCATCACATTTAATGGGCATTCTGATCAGTTAAAGCACAGGCTTTCCCCTATGCTTTCCATCTTCTGTAACAGCTGGCTCATCTGCTCCAAGCCCAAACAGAAGTTTTAAAAGCTGCTTCTCAATGAAATTCCAAATGTTATAGTTCTGAGGAGAACTATCAGATGATGTTCTTCACAGAGGAAATACTGACTGGAATATTTACTGAAATGCTCTGTTACAGTTTTTCTAAGTTCCAAGTCTTTCAAGCTACCATTAAAGCCTTGAACTTGCAAAACTGAGTATCTGAGCTTCAATACAGGCCAGCTTTTGTACTGAAATAAAGCTTCAAAAACTAACAGAGTCAAAAATTAACTTAATCAAAAAGTCCCAAACTCTATGTGTCCAAGCTTTTAAAGTCTTCAGTTATCAAAGTCAGATGAACTGGTTACCAATGCTAATCCATTTCAAGAACTTAAAGAAAAAGTACTTGCCAGCAGCTCTAGTTCTCACAGTCCTCTTCTTCCCCATCCTGCAGATGAAACAAGCCCACTAAGCCATGTTACACATCCAGCTACGAGGGAGCAGAGTGGCACAGCGCTGCGTACACTGCACACACCAGGACACAAGACTGCCCTTTCATACACTCACCAGCTTCCTCAAATACTAATTAAGGTTTGTCACTCAAGACAGAAAGAGAATCAAAATAGCAAAGTGGTGAGAACCTTCATACCTAAAAAGGTTCCTTCAGACTGGATAAAAATGCTGTAAGTGCGCACAGTGAGTAAAATAAGAGGTCACTTTTTCTCAGCCAGAAATTACTGTTTCTCCCCCTTCCAAACAAGTCAGTCTCACACTGCATGGCCGTATCGTGCTGCTTCCAACAGGAGGCAGGCTGGGCTTTCACAACATCTGCAGTACTTCAATCCTGGGGCACAATCTGCTGATTGAATCCAAACACGATGGAAATATATACATCTGGCAGCAGGTAGCACACTTGCTCCTCCCTAGGAGGAAGCAACAGTTTACAGCAAACAAGAGCCAAGCAGTAGGAACAGCAGGGCAACCTTCTCTCAAACACACTGCACCAGATTGACCTCACAGATGCTGAACAGGCTTCCATGGAACCGCAGGTTAATATGTAAAAAAAAGTACAACAAAAGCTACTCAAGCTTATAAAAAATAAATTATTACCCTGTGACCAACTTACTGTAGTAAGCATTCTGCTGTTCTGTGCCAATCCTTCCACAAACCACTTTGGCAAAAAGATATCTGACAGAATTAATGAAAGGTCTGACACAACAAAAGTCAACAGCACAGCCTTTAACAAATTCAAAATGAGGTTAATAATCCCAAGGTGATGCAGGCCAGAGCGAAATGATCAAAGCCATGTGCTGACATAAGATTTTGAAGAATCTGAATTCATCAATGAATTTACCAGCTTTCCTGATCCAATCTCAGAGAAGTCTTCCTCCTGCATTTGAGAAAAATCAAATGCTGCACTGCCAAGAAATGACAGGCATTACACACAACATCTCTGAGATGCTCACAGTAATACTCAGTCCTGAAGTAAGGATGTCATGTGTCCAGCTAATCAGCAGTGACAATCACCTCTGATCACAAAGCAACTTCACTCTGGAAACTCTTCCCCAGCCAAAGTGACTCATCAGCTACACAGCACAGTCCATCCTGGACATTTACAGGTGTACTCATCATCAAACATCATTGGGTCAAATCACCTGCCAGCAGGATGACTCCCAACCACACAGCATGCAATGCCATCACATGAACATGACTTCTGGATGCGATGGGGACAGTGTCAGAAGCAGGAAACTTCACAACCTAAGAGATTAAATCCATCACAACAAAACCCAAGGGTCCACAGGGCAGATCTCTATTTGAGAAGTGGATGTCATCAAGTAATAACTACAGAAATGTTGAGGCCTTCTCAAGGAGTGATCTCACATTTTATAAGGGAGAACACATCACACAGGCTAAGATTGCTGCAGAATTCTAAAGCACAACTTCCCAAGGAGTTTCACTCCCCTGCTAAGCCTTGTTTGCAATTTGTAGGGCAGAAACAACAGCATCCAAACTACTAAAATCAAGGAAACTGTGGGAACACACTGCAAGCCCCACCGAGGAATGCAGAGCCCAGGACAACTGGGGAAGCAAGTGGAAAAGAGCCTGGGGTACATACTGTGTTCATATCAGCAGGGAAATGAGACACAGCTGGAGAATGAGCTTGTTCCTGGTAGCCACATCCCAGTCACAGACTTAAGGGAAAACCAGCACGTGTCTCAAGTTGGCTTCTGCCCATCTACTGCTCCGACTTAAGGAATGGAGAGTATGCTCAGAAAAAACAAGCTGAGGAGTCTGCCAAGGGCAATTTGCTTTTTTAATCAAAATTGAGAATCCCGAATCCTGAAGTTCTTAGTGTGGAATGCAAAAGCTTACTATGACTCAGAAAGGACCTCAATTCTGAGCTTAATCTCCTGGGGATACAGAGCATACACCTGGCTGCTTCAGAAACCAGCAGAAGAATGCAGACAGACCTATTAATAATTGTTCTTAGCATCACATTTATGTATGACCTGAAGAAGTCATAGATACAAAGAACTAGGCCTAGACTTTACTAGGCTTGTGCAAGTAATCCAACAAATGGACAGTAAGGTCTAAAGCATCCAGCTGGAACAAGAAATGGAACATCTGTCTTTAGAGGTACTCTCAAGGGAGAAAGACTGAAACAACTGTGACAAGTCCTGCACAGCCTGCTGTCAGTCACACTGTTCCAAACAGCTCTGTTTGCTCCTCACAGGAATCTCCAACCATGTCTAAGTCCATCTCACCTACCTGCATCTACCACACTACTTCCATTCTTTGGCTTTCATGATCGCCATCATTCTCCTTCATTCCCCTGATTTCACATCAAGTACCCTACACTCACCATTGCCAGTATTTCTCATTTCACCTCGAATTTCTAAGGAAAAATTTACATGCAAAACTCTGAACTACTTTGGGATTTTTGAAACTACTTTTTGTTTTGCTTTTTCTTTTCTTTTCTTTTCTTTTCTTTTCTTTTCTTTTCTTTTCTTTTCTTTTCTTTTCTTTTCTTTTCTTTTTAATGAAAATACTTAAAAGTATTTCATTTTGTCACTAAAACCACATAAGGATCTTACCAGTAATCACTCATCTTTATTACTTCAGAGAAATGCACTATTTGATGCACTGCTCCAGGGCGATGCAATTCCTGTTTGCTCTTCTAGAAACAGCACTGGATTGCCAAGCCTTTCAGTTCCCTATCCAGAAAGCATGCTTTTACAGCAATTTGTACAGATATAGAGGAATATTTCTCTATTTCAATTCTTTGGAATAAGTTTTCCATCAAAATAAATCGAATAACAGTGAAAATAACCTACAGGAGATATTTTCACCTTTCAAAGGGCCTTAAAAGCATTACTTCTCAAGCTGCTATACAATTACCTGCATCTCATGGAAAAATGAAAGCAAGACTGGCCCTAAAGAACTACTACAGTGGTAAAATAATAGCCAGCACTGAGCTTTAAAGAATAAAAATAAGATGAAATAAATTCATATTTCCAAGCCCAAACGTTTCTTCTTTTCAGAACACGGTACTACAAGTTTCACAAGCACTTTTCATTCTTTATTCCCTAGCAGTAATACATCTCTCGTACCTTACAGACACAATGCAGTTCAGAGCTTCTTTTTTCCCCTCCTCCTTTTCAGCACTGCCCCCCACTCACCCGTAACGGCATCATAGAACTCTTCTTCACTGTTCATCCTTCAGCGTGAAATCTCCGTACAGCCAGCTCAGCTTCCTCTAATGCATCATTCAACTTGATTTAGAGCTTAAGTGTCTGTACGCTTTTGAAGTCTTCTTTTGCAAGTTCCCAGCCGCTTTAGATGATCTATTTGACAAGACAGGGAAGAAGAATTAGCAACTCGCAAACTTCTTGCAAGCACAAACACACACACTTGACAGACACTCATTTTCCTATTTCTTCCCACGACAAAAGAAAGCCTTGGATTCTTGCATTCATGGAACAGTCACTAGGACTCTGAAGTCCTGCTGAAGATCAGTGCTGCTTACCACAAGAACAACCAAGATGTTATGTCACACTTGTTCTCTCTACATAAAAACATTATGGACACTATTATAAAATATACACTACTTACTGCAAGTTACATTTCAGACAAGGACAGCGAGAAGGAGAAGGAAGAAAAAGACAGCTGGCAAAACAGAAATCCCTTCTCAGCCAAAAGATAAACCTTACTGCATTCTTAACCAAGAAAGCTGGGAACAAGTAAAAGAACTTTACCTCATTGTTACATAAAAATGCAGGGCCTTGCTGCACACTGTGCACTCAGCAACTATTAGGTAAGTTCTGTCAGCTACTGCTCTGAACGTCTGAACGCACCACAGGAGGTTGTGCTCTCCAGATAGAAAATGTAAAGAAACAAACCTTTTTCTCACTAAAGTCAAACACGCTACAAATCACTTACAGATTCATGAAGCATTCCAGCTCTGCTTTATGGACAGACTACATTAGATTTATTCCAGATGGTTGGCAATGATGTAACATAAACATTTTATTTCACTCATCTTTAGTCAAAGCAAAAGAATCAGAAAATTTCGATTCCACCCCTGCTAACCCTCACCAGGTACCAGTGCTGAGCCAGGCACACAGCAATGCTCCAGCTCCCCCAAAACAACCTCAATGTGTCAGCCTCAATTTTTTTTCTGATCCTTGAAGATTCCACTGCTTTTGTGAGAGTGGCTTTTCCAGAGTAATTATAACATGCACAGTTCCATTCCAATTAAGGGAAACAAAGCCAGAAGCACACTCTATTCCTAGTAGAGGAGCTTGCCATGTTTAGAGCCAGTTCCCTCTCTCCTCTCTGCAAGACACCAAACTGCACGACGCCCCCTGAACTTCAACTCTTTTCACCTCACTGCTCAGCACAAAGCTATGTGAACGCCTCACACACTGTCCTTCCAACTCTGTTCAGAAGGAGCAGCTGAAATGGCCTATTTTACAGCTCCTTGCAGTTAATGAACACAGTGTTGAAGCATCACACTTCTCAATGCCAGGTTCCTGACTGTCACCTTTTCTCTAGGAATAACCTCTTTTGCCCACCATCACAAGATTTTCATCAATCTCTGTATCGTTAACATCTCAGCTTCCATATAATCTTCAGCAGCTTTTCCTTTACAAGTCCTCACCTCCGTAAGGACAGAACTTCACACAGCTGCTTCTTTTGTGTGTTGCAACACTCCTGTTGCAACTGCTTTCAGCTGAACAGTTTCCTTCCCTCTTCCTCGTGCTCCAGTCACAGACCTTGAAGCAAGAAAGCTGAAAAAGGCTTATCAGCAACAGATTTCCGACTCAGGTTAGTCAAACTGCCTCGATCTCCCAGGGAAGGATGCAAGAGCTCAAAATACTGACACACTACAGACAGGGATGAATGAAGACTTCCAGTGCAAGGCTACCAGTAAGTGCTCTGCTTGCAGAAGGGAAAGGAGCAGCAGCTTTGCTTCAAAAAGATGCAGTGCAGGCTGCTGGCAGACAACCAGAAAAAGGCAGAAACCCTTTAGTAACTGGTAGCAGCAGCTAGCCTAGATTTCAGGGTGAACCAAACAGGATGCTGTGCTTCTTCTCTAAACAGCAGCAGAATTAATTACATTGCTCTAAATGTCTACCTCTAACACGAAATGCACTGCCACAGCTCACAGCAGACAGCAGGGGAAGCTGTGCTCCAGCACAGGTCTGGCTGTTACCTGGCCTAGCAGAAGGCAGGTGCTGACTGCAGGAGATGCTCACACTGAAGCTGCAGTCAGAGTCCCTGTGAGCCTTCCAGCCCCACCAGGGAAGTATCTCTTCTAGGTCTCCAGCTCTATCATACCTCTGATGAAAACCTGTTCTTGAGGACGTAACTGCATACACTTTTCAGCCTGGGAGGGAGGAGAAGAGGGAAAGCACTAGTTTTCTTAGGATTCAACTGCCTATAAGTGCTGCACCCTTCTAGAAAACCAGCAGCCAAGATTTCCAAAAAGAGATGTGCATGTGCCCAGCATGCAGTTGTCTCATGACAAGCACTAAAATTCCTGAGTTTTCTCCAGGCATTCCCTCATGTCCCATCTCCCAGCCTTTGCTGCTCTGGCAGCAGGACTCCCCCACCAGTGCATACAGCTCATAGTAGGATTCCATTCCGAAGCAGTTCTACCCACCTGCAACATATGTATACCAGCTGCTAACCCACCTCTGTTTAATTATCACACCAAGAGCACACTGCCCCTATCCAAACACATCCTGGCAGGAATGCCAGCATGCCACAGTCACTAAGGAATAAGAACTCTGAATTACTGATAATAAAGGCACTGACTACAAAGCTAACGAAGCTTTTCTATGAAAACAACCACCAAATAGAAGTGTGGTGACTGCAAGGAAAGACCTGAATGAACCAGAAGCCCACATTACACTCTGTCCTTGTGCACCTCACACCTCACCCCGAGCTGATCCTTATTGGAGAATGAGGGTTTGGTCATATGCTGTAAGTTATAGACAAGTACTGCAGCTCTCACCTAAAGAACAAAATATTCATGGAAGTTACTTTAAGTAATAGTCATAAATTGTTTTAAGGCGTTAGGAGAATTTTAAAAAGGATAAAGCAATGTATTTTGCACCAGAGTCACACCAGGAATAACTTAGCACTCATATTACTTCTTTTAAATTCAGTTATTTAACTTAGCAGAGATTAACATGAATTTGCACACACACGAACACAGGATGGTATCAGCATTTAGCTCTCATGAGTCAAGAAGCAAGGACTGCTAAAAGCAACAGCAGAAAGTTACTCTCAACCAGGCTGAAGACAAAAACATCCTGTTTGCTTCATGTTCAGCATCTGTAATCTGTATTTCCTCCACAATGCTCATTTCCACACCAAGAACTGCAGTCAGCAGCTTCCATCCAAAGTGCAGCAGAGCTGTGCAAGGAAAGGTGCCACACACAGGGAGACCCATCGAGGCTTAGGTCTGATTCCAATCCCAGCAAGTCTTTCATAAAGCACGAACATCACGTTCACCTTGTTGGTACTGAACATAGGTGAAATACAAAGCGTGTGCTTACATATGAAACCAGAGGTGTGAGACCCACAGCCAGGTGAGATGCACTGCCTGCTCTCTGCCGTTTGCACGCTCCAAAGCTACACTCCAGGGAAGGAAAAAAAAACAACCACCAACCAAATACCAACAGATCCACCAGTGACTGTCTCACTAAGACCTAAGGTTTGGATTCTAACCACTTGTGTGCAGATTAAGAGCAACAACAAAAAAAAAGCACAACAAAATACCAGGACCTGTCCAAAAATAAACCTGCAAGAGCTAAACATGCCATCACAGTGATTTTGCTCACCTCACAGAACTAGTTACTCCATACTAACTCGTTCTTCTAGGTCAGCCTTCCACAAAGCCCCTGCTGGTTGACCAGAAGTTACTCCTCCTTAAAGAAACATTTACATTGCTGTAGGAAGTTGAGCTTCCACTGCTGGAGCAGCTCATGCTGCTGGAATGCTGCTCAGCAAGCAGGAGGCTGGCTGGTGCAGGGCTGCACCTGCGCTGTCCTGCTCCTCCTGGCCTGACATCCCAGTCTCACATCGTGCAGCACTCCTGGAAAGCAAATGTGTTGCTGACACCACTCTGCTTCCTTTACAAATCCTGCTTTTTCTCTCCAATAGCACACGTTTAACACTGTGAGAAGCACAGCACCAGGTCGCAGCCATCACCCAGCCACCCCATCCACCAGCAGAGCCAGGAGCGCTTAAGCAAAACCACACATGGAAACAGTGAGCAGTTCTGAAAACAAACTGAGGCTGGCCAGCGTGAGGCTGGGCGTTGAGTTCAGCCCACTGGCATTAGAGAGCCACCAAAGAATTAATGAAGCAGCACATCCAGGAGTTTTTTCACATGTCTAGCAAGTTTTGTTGGTTGTGTGCTTCCGTAGCAAATTTTAAAACAAATTCAGTTTATTAACTTGAAAGGAGAACACTTGTAAGCAATACGGGGGAAAAAAAAAGTTAAAAAGCGTGAAAAAGGAAAAATCAAGCGAGGCTTTCATTGCAAAAAAGTAATGACAATTTTCTATCAAGTCTCACAATGAAAACACCACACAAATACTGCCTGAGGGGTGGAACAGAAGAGGAAAAAACCTGTGAGCTCTGAAAGGACCCTCTGTTTTCAGATGTTTGCACGTCCTTAATGGGTCAGAAGGACACAAGCTCAACTTAACAGAAACCAGCTTGGTCAGAATGTAAAGTCAGCCTGGTGCAAAGGAAAGTTAATTCCATGGCCTGTTTAATCCATCTAACAACATATGTAAATAAAAGCAGCATTTCCATTAGCACATCTCCTGAGCTCGGGATGCAGCTTCTGTCCAGCAATGGGTTCCTAAGGAGCCACTGGCAGATCAAATACACACAGCCGTCACACCGACGCTACAAACAAACAAGCTCACAACCCTCCCAAAACATGACTGGTGAAGTAAGAGCTGAGCCCACATCTTCTCAAGTTGCCAGCTGAAATAAAACATAGCTGCTGTACTTCAAGGGACAGAAATAAATAGCTTGAACCAGAAGATAAATATTCATGTGCTTTTGCTCTGTATATATCTCCCGAAAGCATCAGACTGCACTGTTTCATCTCTGAATGAAAGCTTCAGCAAGGATGAATCTTAATTGACTCGTGAAATTAGGTTACCGACAACAGTGGATCTAAAACATCTACAAAAAATTGCCAAGAAGTTGTTTTAATTGGCAATTTAGATGCCTGCTGTAATTATTATGCACTTGAGATCTCTTCAACCAGCAAACAGCTACACAGACGGCAGAATCCAGAAGTGGATTTTATTTACCAAGCTAGAATTGTTTTTTACTTCAACGTAATGCAATAGCAACTTCCACCAAAGGGTCCTGGCCTAACGAGACTCACCCAGCATCCCCACTAAGAGGAGGGCAGCTTGCTTCTCAGCTCTGTGCAACGCTGAGCAGAGGGGCTTGGGGTGAGGGAAAGCCTGGCCTGCTGCCCCTGCACAGCTTCTTTGCAGACTGCAGCTGTTCCTGCTGTGGGCCTTAATGCAGCTGGGAGCTATTAAATGCCCCGAGGACAGATGTGTACCTGCGCCAGCTCTGATGGGATGGAGCTCATTTTGTTCGTAGCAGCCGTTATTGCACTATGGTTTGGATCTGCTACTGGAATCTCCATGCTGTGAGCATCTGCAGTTAGAGAAGAGGTTGGGAAGGAACACTGCTAACCCAAATTAATTCCAAGCTCAGCTTTAATAAAGAATCCACGTTGCGATCTGCTAGGTGACATGAAGCCTCCTAGATAGCAAGAAGGTTGCACAGCACTCAGAACTACGTTCAAGACAAAATAAAGCAGCGTGTATGCAGTTATTTGTACCTCTACTATAAATAAAGTATTTCTTTTACTATTAAGCATCTCTCAACAGCTTTATTAATGTTCTGCAAAGCTTAGCAAGCACATGCGCACGGGGAAGAAGCTCTGCTCTAACAAACCTAGCAAACAAGCACGCTGCTGAGCTGACCGTTACGAAGGGGCTGGTGAGCTAAGCTCTCAGTAGCTTTAGAGCATGCAAGTTTTTTAATTGGGAGTTATTAAAAGGATTCTGGTTCTCACTTGGTCGCACTGGCACACTGCAGGGAGCAGAGCCCCTGTTGCCTCACGGCCAGAGCACACACACATCCCAGCACTCACACACTTGCCTTTGTTACACTCCCATACTATAATTAGTTCTGACTATCATGAGTAGCAAAGCACAGCGTGCTATACTAATAGATTTTGGAAGCCCTAAAAACCAGCTTAAGAGGATGCCAGTGAGATGCAATGAAGTCACCAGTCCACGAGCATGCAGACACCTCAAAGCTTCACAACATCCCAACAGCCCTTATCTAAAGCTGTGCAACAGAGCAGAGAAACTGCAGTGGGACGGGAGCCCCACAGCTCCAGGCTCACACTAAATCCCATGCTAAGCATGGATGTACACATCCAGCAGTTTGGGACCATAAGACCAAGAGGTTCAGATGCAGTTCTGCAGCTGCAGGAATAATTTGTCCCCTGTGCACACTCCTGTCAGATTTACAGATAATTACAGGAAGAAAACATTATCCAGCCCCTGCATTTTCTGAATGGAGGGCAGCTGTAATTCACTGAAAATCTGTCTGATTCAATTATGTGCATAATAAGATGTACTGACAGAATCTGAAGGATCTGTCTAGACAAGCAAATGAATTTCCAATTGTAACTGTATATATTAAAAAAAGCAAATTTAAGTCAACTTAGTCTATTCTTATATCTTATTGATCCTGAAAATTAAGACATCTTTGTGCACTGAGTTGTTTGAGTAGAACCAAAAGCAGTCCAAGTCACATTTGACACATTCTAATTGCTTACTCTTTCCATGCATGGAGGCTTTAAGACTGCAAAGTAAATAATTACATCATCATTCACTCTTTCACACAGTACATTGTTAGGAAATAGAGGTCTGAGATCAAGTATTCTTAATTGCACATTACATAGTCGTCTATTCCATAAACTAAAAAACATAAAGGAATCCGTATCCCATGTAACCTCTATTTTTTATAACAGGAAGCATATGAACATCGCCTTATCTTTCAGAGCAGCAGATAAACATTGCCCAACTTTCTCATGGGTCTCACTTCCCCATTTATTCAGCTAGATGTTGCCCCTGTGAGCAGCTGGATTCAAACTCGGCTAAAACATTCACACTGAGCACTTCATATTTAACACACATTCTTTGTGGGCTTGATTTGCTCCCCCCCCCCCCAAACCAAAAAAAACATCTTAGATATTTCACAGCAAACAGACTAACCAGGAAGCATTTAGGAACACCATGTTCTTGACAAGGACAGACAGTTCTTTTCAGGTGTCTTTGTGACTCAAGCGACAGTATTTGATGCTGAGTGAAGGACCACAAGAAAGCCAACTTGTAAATGGGAGCCCTGGTTACAAGCAGTCTGATGCAACATTGCACTGTCCAAGAACACGTTATTTCAAATAGCAAAGATAATTAATTATCTGCTTCAAAACAAAACAAATCCGTGTACTTGCACGCGAATCTCACTTTTGAACAAAAAAATTGCCTGGTTGGCAATGCAAACAGTTATTTAAAAATACAGTCTTATCAAAGCAGAAAAGCCTGCTGGTCTATTTTCCAGCCAACACGAAAATAACAGAAAGCTAAGCTTTCCACCTTTGTTCTAGGTCAGCGTGTGTGAAGTTCACACAGTAGAATTCACAAGAAGAAAGACTCAAAGCATTAACAGTTTCAATCATAAGATCTGTCAGCTTAAGCAGGAGCGTATCATAGAAATCCCTAACAGTTTTAAAGCTGATTTAAAGAAAACACCCAACAGTGAAAATTACCCTCCGTGAGCAGCTACCAAACCAAAACACTTACACAGATGTTAGCAAACAACTACTTGTACCTCACTCAATGCCTTTAACCCATTATGTCTTCAACTGCTTTTCAAGCTATTTAAACATCATTTTCTCTCTTGAACTTTCATCTTCTGTTTACGCTGACGTGGCCGAAGAGTTTGTTTTGGAAAAAACAGCACATTTATTCCTGGACAGCAGATGTCTCAGTGCTTCCTTCTGAGCACTGCCTGACTTTGAGTTCACTAAGAGGTGCAGTTGGTTCAGGAAAGCAGCATCAAGGACTGCTCCCAGTCTCATCCCAGACTGCCTTCAACTTTCTGCACGCCTTGACAAGTATTTTAAGACAAGCTGTGTTTACAGTAACTGAAACCCAGGGGATTACTGAGGGATAAATCTCTGCTCGGAACGTCTTGCTTCCGTGCTAGTTTAGCCAGTTCTCCTGCTTCCAACCCATAGTGCAGGGCTGTAGGTTTGGAAGTTACGCAAGTGACTGCTTCCAGAAATTGCCCTGAGGTTTTAGGAGTTCCGAAGTGTACTGATACAGAGTTTGTAGGACCACTTATCTGTGGTTGTACACTGCTGTCAACATGAGTGCAGAGTTACTGAATTTTTGAAGGATAAGTTGCAAATGAATGGAATCGACTCAAAAAAAAGACTATGAGAGAAATAGCATGGTGCTGCTAACTCACACTGCAGATCCTGTAACTCACACTGCAGATCCTGTCTCTTTCTTTTTGAAAGTTTAAGTGAAGGCCACGTATTTTAACCGAGAAAATTCATGGCAAATGAAGATTTCTGCTTGCATTGAACGTGCTTTGGTGGGAAATGCAAGACTGTGGCCAACAAAAACCAGAGGATGATTTCAAACACAGGTTCTGGCCCGCAAGCAGAACAGAGCTGCTTCAGAAAGGAGCCCCGAGTCCGAACACACAAATGGCACACCACCACTCACACCCAAATCAAATCCCAAATCAAAGTGGCAACGTAATTAACGTATACCTCTGTCACCATGCAGAAGTTCTGGTGGCATGTTATTTAAAGGGAGGTCTTTTCTCCGTCTGTTTTGCTCATCTTGCTCTCTCGTCTCCCTCTCAGGAGCTCTGTAAGATAAACACGGAGCCGGGATCTGCAGCACACAACTCCAGCAAAGCTCCCGCTGCGTGGTACGGCCCCGGAGCTCCCGAGCGGCACGGAGGCCGAGCCCAGCGCTGGGAACGGAGCCGCAGGGCCGCGCGCTGCCCGGATCCCAAAGCCGCGGACAAAGCGGCGCGCAGCGCTCCCCGCGCAGGAGCCGGGCGCTGCCCTTCAGCCCCTTTCCCGCCGCCGCTCGGGTCCGCCGAGCTCCGCCAGCTTCGTTTAACACAGAAAGGCGCCGTCACCGCTCCCGCCGGCTGCGCGACCCGCGGCTTCGTGACGGGGAAGGCGGGGCCGGGCCGTCCGCGCTCCGACACCCGCGGCCTCCGCTCCCCGCGGACAGGACGGCCTCGGGCCGGGCTGACGGCCCCGCAGGGCAGCAGGCACGGCTCGCCTCGCCACAGGGAGGCGCGGGGCGGCAGAGGGGAGCTGGGCCCGGGGCAGAGCCGCCGGCATTACCTGGCACCGCGCTCCCGCGACGGCCCCGGCGCAGCACCCCCCACTCCGCACCGCTGACACCCAGGCGGAAGTGCGGCCCTCGAAGCGGCGGAGTGACGAAGCGCTCCGCCAATCGCGACGCGAGGCCGCGCCCCGCCGGAGGCGGACAAACGAATCGGCGGCCTCGCCCTCCCGTCAGGAGGCGGGGAGAATGCTAATCAGGCGCCGAGCTCCGCGGCCCCGGGCTGCGCCGCAGCGCTGGGGAGACAGCTAGCCAATGGCAGGTGAGGGGGCGGGGGTATGTAGATGAGGACGGCTTCCATGAGGCCCCGCGGCGCTGAGATGCCTCCTAGGGCGCGTTGCAGATGGACTGTGACGCCTCCGAGTGCTGTGGTGCTGCGGCGAGTTCGTTAAGGGGCTGGTTTGACTCGTTGGTGCCTCGTGCATTCCGTTTTTAGCGCTGTGAGGGTTCAAGCAGTGTGCACGTTTCAGTTTAGCAGGCACATAATAGCAGTTATAATGTCTGTGTCCCCGGTTCCGTACAGCATTAGGGTGCTGCTGCTCATGCTTGCTGGGTGCTGTGTGCATTTCTCTTAGATGGCACCACGCTGCTTTTCTTTGCCTTCCCGTTTCCAAGTCTGCAAGGTGCTTTGCCTTTGTGTGCTCTTGAATTTCCTCTGGGATCAAAGTGACTCAAAACTTTTCTTCCCAGCTGGTATCATTCCAAATCCTTTAATAACATCTTCCTAATTGGCCCTGGATTTCCAGGTCCATTCAGCAATCCGTCAGCCTTTGGGCTCAGTGCTCAGTACATAACAATCCCTACTGCAGCCTTGAAGCCGGGACACACGGGGGTAAAGCATGAACTGAAATCACCTCCTGACCGAGCTGGCCATGCTCACGAGCGAGCAGCTGATCAGGAAGAGCCTCCAAAACCAGCATGGAAGGAGAAACCCGCCAAGAGATGATTAAAGGGCACTGATTTCTTTGTAGCTTTTCTGATCTTAATTAAATATACATTCTAAGCTTACCACAAAAAAGTCCCTCTCCCAGGCACTTTGTGGGCTTTGGAGTTAGGTGCCCATGCCTAGCAAAAGCACAGCTAATGGTGCATTACTTCTGTTGTTCAATACTGAGGGGTTGGTCTCTAGCAGTCTAGGATCACTGATAGTAATAGGAGGGGGACAAGACTCCAGATCCTTTCTGGATCTGGAGATCCAGTAAGGGGAGAGAATAATTACCTTATAAAGGAGATGGCACAGAAGATTTTGCCTGTTGCCAGAAGTTTTGCAATGTTAGAATTAATTAAAACGGGGTTTTTCGATGGAAAGTATTGAGCAACTGCCTCGTACATCAGTGTAGCTGTCAGCTCCACCTGCAATCAAGCCAACTGTTCACCTGTGATGGAGCAACACAATCCGCTTAAAAACTGTTCCAAGAAAATCTCATCACTGCAGCAGGGTTACAGATCAGGAATTGCAACAGAATAAGGGAAGGCAAAATGGAAAAACTAAACACATTGATGGAGAGATTTAGAGATATTCCCTCTCTGGTGGGAACGCTGTCTTTCAACAGTGGCGTGTGAGCAGACACAAACACCTCTCCTCTCCTCCTTCCAAGGGAGCCCGTCTGCAAAGGCATCACCTCAGTGATGTGTGCGGGCAAGTGCTCACGTCTGCACCGTGCCTGGCTCTGTGCAGTCGTGTTGGATGTTAATTGTGACTCTTTGGGCAATAACGTGGCACACCTGTGTCACACTGTGCTGGAGGCTGTGCAAGCATGGAAGAAATGTTCTGCTGCCCACAGCTTGCAGCTGAAGGCGCTGCCACGTCCTGAAGGACAGAGGGCTGCAGCGGGCACCAGTGAGGCAGACATGACTTTGCTGAGTGTGGAACATCCGAATGTTTCCCAATCTGAAGAATAAAGTTTTTCTCATACAGCTTGTCCCCATCTGGCAAGACAGGTATTATAAATCCTATTCACTGCAATACTGTATTTCATGCTGCTGGCACTGAAAAAAGGAAGGTATTGTGACAAACATAGCATCACGTTAATTTGTTTCATATAGAAAAGGCATAGAAAAGGCAGACATTGGTAATACTGATAAGGTTTAATGAAAGACACGGTAATGCTGAAACCACATGAATTTTAACCAGAATCTCAAAGTTAAAGCAATTCAAGAGAAAAAGGAACCCATCAATAATGAGGGACGTGGCAAAAGCTGAATAAGTAGAAATAACCGGTCTGGTATAAAGCTGAATGAGCATTTTCTCTGCTATCGGAGGGGAAGGAAAGGCATGGCAACCTGCATCCTTCACTCCAGTGGTAACATCACTGGGAGCTGCATGTTCAGCTGAGGGCAGCATGGGATCAGAGCCACTTCTCATCACTATGAACTGCAGTTTGGAAAATCCGCACAGGCTGAGTTATGAAAGCTCAAAGGCCAAGTGCTGAGTGCACAGGGGCTTTCTGCAGCCAGAAGTTTCCTAAGATACATGCTTTCTCACCATGTCCCAGGGTTACCCTGCAGAATCCTGAACTCTTCTCACTCCACAGACAACTTTTGGCACTGGAAACTTCCACTTCCAGAGCTGAGCAGAGCCAAGCAGGAGCTGTGCTTGGAATTAAAGCAGCTGTGCACAACAAGGTCAGCTCCACGTCCCGGCTCACCTTCTGGGGATGAGGCTCCATGCTTTTTTGGCACCTCCCCAGAAGGGATCACTGAGACAGATCACATTGACTCCCAGCTTTACTCACCCCACGTTGGTACGGCCTTTGTGAAGCACCACAACAACCTCTGTAGTGCTGGGCTTTGGGAAACCCACTCCAACGTGCTCCTGCTCTTTCTGTTCCAGCAGCAAATCCGGGCCAGCTCCATTTTCCCAGAGCCCGTGTGCCATCGCAATGCCTCCAGGTTATCTGCCAGCAATCAGTGGTGCTTTATGTCCTAATAGAGGTTTATTTGTCAAACTTGTCCACAAGAGTGCCTTATTTCGATTTAATTACAGGGTCTGCTTTTAGCTACATGCTCAGCAGCATGGCAAGCCATCGCTGTACTCTCCGCACCAAATTTCTATTGATGGATGGCAGTGCTTGCATCAGAGATTAATTCAACAATATGATGCTTTCTTTCTGGAAATGTAAGTCAATGGAAGCTAATTATGCCTATTGATGCAATACCAGAATTGATGTGTGAGTAATATCCAACCTGACTGAGTGCTGCTGTGGTAACTTCTCTCTGTCCCCAGGATCTCCTCCATCACAAGCGGCCGATGGAGAGGTTTGCACACAGCAGGGCAAAGGGATGCAGCCCACAGCTAAAGGGGTGCTTTCCTGGGGGCACCAGCAAACAGAAAAAAAAAAGAAAATGTGGATATTGGAGAACTCAGGCTTTTCTATTGACAAAGCCATAGGCCGTTCCAAATCAGTTCAGTGTGTAATTTTCTTTATTTTTGTAAGATTACCATTGCTGATCCAGCAAATAACCTGGATATGTTCAGCCTGGGGAAGAGAAGACCAAGGGGGGATCTGATTCATGTTTATAAATATCTAAAGGGAGGTGGGAGGCAAATGGATGAGGCCAGGCTCTTCTTTTTGGTGTGTAGCAGTAGGACAAGGAGTACTGGCCTGAACTTGAACATAGGAAGTCCCATACAAATGTGCAGAACTTCTTTACAGTAATGGTGATGGAGCACTGGAACAGGTTGTCCAGGGAGGAGTCTCCTTCTGTGGGGATATTCATGACCCACAAGGACACCAACCTGTGCGACCTGTTGTAGGGTTCCTGCTTTAGCAGGGGGCTGGACTTGAGGACTTCTTGAGATCCTTCCAATGCCTGCAATTCAGACTGTGTGATTACTTGCTGGGACAGTTTTTGTACTGAATGGAATAAAGTCCTGCTCACTGGTCCCTAGGCAACTACTAGAACAAATCACTAACCACTAATTCACTCACATCCATCAAAATAAGATCCACATTCATGTTATCCTTCAGTATCTTTTGTGCTTGAAGATCAGCACCTTCACTTTCCAGAAACAAATGATATTAATCTGCAGATTTGTTTAAAAAAGACAAGTGTTAAAAGGGTTTCGTTATAAAATTCCACAAAAGCAAGCAGTAAAATAGGTGGAATTTGAGCATGAGCAACAAAGAAAACAGCTGCTGTCCCCAGTGGAGTTGGAAAGCTGGGCTACAGATTCAGCTGTGCAGTAGCAGTGATCATGACAGGTCAGCACGGTGCCTCCCCCATCAGCTCCCATGTCAGCCACTGCTGGCTGCCTGCTTTTAGCCCAGAGCAGGAACTGGGAGCAGAAGGAAAAGAAAAACCTTCATTGATATTCACAATGATGTCTTACATGTTCAGCATTGTTTTTGTCTGAGGGAGCTCTTTTAGAAAATGTGAGAAAACAAGTTATTAGGTGGAAGAATGGTCATCAGAAGTGAAGAAAGGGTTCTGCTGGGAAGGAAGGGACTGTACTGCTCTGTGTATTGAAGTACCATGAATGCTTTTGATTATCATTTTGATTACTGTGTGCGTATGTTCGGTAAGATGGATTCAGATTGGGAACTGTAGAAAAAAAACAAATTCATGACCTTAACTAAGCTAAACACCAGATTAGAAGCCTCTAATGATCAAGGCACATGAGTTGAATTTGCAGTTGACAAGTAATTGTTCCCTTGCACTGCCGGCATCAGAATGGTAGCATCCCTCCTTGTCCCCATTGCCTTGCAGCAGCATCCTGAATCCAGCGCCAGACCCAGCACCGTCCCAGGGCTGTGCTGCCAGTGGGGACCTTCAGCTGGGGACCCGGCAGCTGCTGGGCTCTGCAGGAGCACCACCAGAGTCCTGCCTGTTGGTTCCCAAGCACAGAGCACAAACCCCATTTTCCAGCCATCCGGCCCCAGTGCGGAGCAGGCAGGAAGGAGCCTTGCCAGCTGGCTGCTAGCTGAGGGCTCCAGCAGGAAGAAGCCTGGATAAGGAGTCCTGCACACTGCCAGCATCGCTGCCCAGGGCTCACTTCACATTTGGAATGGTTCCTGGCCTCCAGCTCCACTCAGGGCAGGAGCTGGCTGCAGGCAGGAGGAGAAGCTGCCCACTTCTGCCAGCTCTCCTCAGCCCGGACACTGTGTTTGCAGAGCACACTGAGTTTTCAGTCCCTGCCATTTGGAATCAGATCTTGCAGGTACTGTCGCCTCACACGCACGAAGGAAAGGTTTTGGTTCAAAGCACAGCATTAATACTGGCGTGAGACAAACCCAAAAAGTTTCTCAGGAAACTTCTCATTGACCGAGATGTGATTTGTTACCAGGTTTGCACAGTGCATTAAAACAGCATTACAAAAAAAAACCACCCAACCACTGAACCCGCAGGCGAGCAAATGCCCCAGTAACTCTGCCATGCTGGTGGGGGCTTCTGGTGCTGAGTTGGGCTCTGCCCACGGTGCCTTCAAGCAGGTCTTCACATGGACCAGAAATAGCCCTGATCCAGGAGACCAGGAGCTGAAGTAATGCAGGGACAGAGGGAGAAGGAAGGAAATGGATCCAGTAGCCTCTCATTTCCTCAGTGTTTTGGTTGTCATGAACACAGACCATCCATTCCAGAAGTGCAGAGGAGAGATCAGGGAGGATTTCAAGCAACAAACAGATGGACCTTAAAGGAAACCCCAACTCCTGCCTGCAAACTAAAGGCTGAAGCAAGGCTTGCCATCACCGACTGCCATCTCTGCCTGTTCTCCAGCTGGTCCACAATCAGCTGCAACATGCATTGCTTTCCCAAAGCAGGGGGGAGCACCAAGAGGACCAGAAGCATTGGAGAGCAAAGCTCTGTGCTCCCACCCCTGTCCTCCCCTGCACACATCTCCTGTGTAGAAGGAGCCTAGGTTGGCTCTGTGTGTCCTCTCTGCACAGCCCCATCCTTGTCCTATGTGTTGGAGCAGCATCCCAGCCCTTCCTGCTGGGTCCTGAGCTCAGCTCCAGCCTCATCCCACAGCCACTTTGGGTCTGGGGCTCTCCAGCAGCTGCAGCCCAACTCATGCCAGCGCTGCTTCACTCATCAGCTCACAGCAGCAGCCTTAGTGGAGAGAAGTCCCCATGGAGAAACCTTTGCTGCTTCACTCTAGATGGTTCCATAAGCAAGAAAACCATTCTGAAGAACAAGAGCAAGTGTTCAGCTGTGCCATACATGGGCCACCTGATGAAGCTGAACCCTCTTTCCAATTGTAGAGGATCAGGGAAGGGACATTCCCAGGCAGAGGGATGCTGTGACATTGGGTTTCCTGGATTGGAAGACGCTGAGGTGACAAAATGCAATAGGTGGAAATGAGACAAATAGCAGCACCCTGTTTTCCAGTGAGAAAAACAAATTGTGTGTTCACAACTGCAGCCTTGGACAGCACATGTTCTCACTACTTCAGGTGAATAGGACTAGAAGAGCTTTTTCCTGCTTTTTGTATGCGCAGCTGCTATTTAATGTAAATGAACTTACCAGAAATTGAATAACTCCCACACAGGTAATTTTACACCCATCCAGCATTTAAATTCTGAATGCAATAATTTGCAGCAAGGCTAGAATTCCCAAAGCAAGTGGTCTATTTTTAAACCTTTCAAGCTCCCTTTTTTTTTTCTTTTTTAACGAGGTGTAGAAATTTACCTCCTTCTGTTGTTTCAGAGTCGTTTTGCATTGAAAGTTTCAGGGATGTTTCGGTCTGTCGGGGGCCACCTGGTCAAACAGCAGCAGAACAAAGCTGCTTTCTGCTGCCCATCATGTACAAGGAGGAGCCTGCAGCCTGCCCACTGTCCTGCTGCTGGTGCCTGGCTCACCTCTGCCTGATGGGGTTGCTCTGAGAGCATGAGGAAATGCAGAAACGCCGTGTTTCCCTGATGCCATCCTCCAGCTGGGGTGCGATGCAGCTCCAAGCTGTGTGCCTGGCTCAATAAGGAGCTGTGCAAACTCTCGCTGAGTTGTTCCAGTGTTGGTCAGCATTACCAATAGCAGTTGTACAGTGCTGCAGAGAGATGCTCGTGGCTCTCCTTTGCAAACAGTGTTTAAATTCATGGCTTATTTTCTTCTCTGTGTTTTGATGGCTTGGACTCAATGTTTTACTTGCCAGTCTTTTTCTGTGTGTGATAAGAGACCCAAACACAGCACAAACCTCTGCTTGTGCGTTGCAGAAAATAAAGGAGAGCAAGAAAAGGGTCTGAGACAGCACAAAACCCAGAAGACCTTTTTCTGGTCCCCGTAAGGTGTCTGTGTCATCCAGAGCAAGGAACAGCTCTGGAACGGGCAGCTGGAGGGGGGATCACTTTGCTCTGCAGAAAGCCCGTTGTCTCGGAAGAGGCAGCAGCAGGGCTGGTGGTAATCGGCCGCTGAGATGCAATGCCCTTCCCAAATGAGGACTGCCAAGAAGTATCTCCTTCACAAATCTTGGTTTGGAATTTCAGTGGAGTGAGAAATCTGAACCTTGGCCCTATCACTGGATGAATCACTTTGTCACCACTTCTGAATCAAATGCTTCCAAAGCAGGAATGCTGGTATTGCAGTGCCCAGCGCTGTGCTGGCCAGCCCCAAACACAGCCGTGGCAAGAGCTGAGCATCATTCCTGAGCACCTGAATGTCACGCGTGGAGCGTGCACAAAAACAGAAGTCAGGTCTGTGTGGGAGCCTGGGCTGCCCAGTACACCTCAACAGGCTCTGGCAGAGGAGGCAGACCCAAACTTCTTTCCCTCTGCAGTGAGATGCATTGCCTTCCCTCATGCTGTTGGGCTTTGCCTCCACTTGAGAAAGAAAGAAAGAAAAAAAAACGTTTGTGGCAAATGGAGTTGCAATTATTTTAAAACGTTGCTTTTTCTGAGATGTAGCAGCAACAAAAATTACACACAGATCAAAGAGGAAGGAGGCTGTGTTCAGAGACAACTCAAAAATAATACGGGGCAGTTGCTGAGCAACTTTCCAGTGCAAAGTCTTGTTTTTTTCTGGTTCCTCCCCCATCTGTACGAGAGGGATGGTGTCTCGTGTTAGTCAAAGGAAAGTCTGTGTGATTGCCTGAGTACAATTAGATCTAAGGTCTTTGCAAACAGCTCCTGTCAATCAACCCCGAGCCATTGATCTTACATCTCAAGCACTTATTGAAAAATAAATTATGCTTTTTTGATCTAATCAACTGTTGAGGATCCTTTTCTTCCTTTTAGAGGCTGAGTAAATAAAATTCTTCCATCAGAACTTGCTTAATAATTATTCTGGACACACGGTGGACAGAATCCTAAGTGCAAAGCGCAGCTATGACTCAGAAACCAAAGGCTGATTTCTTTTTCCTCCGGTCCTCTGTTTTGTTGGAGTATCTATTCTTCCAACAGGCGTTCACACAATTTGGTGCACAATGCTAAATGCAGTCCCATAATCAGGGCATTGTTTGTTATCTGCACGTGTGCTGTGGGGATCTGCGTGCTCCAGAACGGTGCCCAAGGATTTCACCTTCCTCTCCTGCTGCAGTTTGTCCCTCTCCCGCTTTTGTGCCACGTCCGTCACAGATGCAAAAATGCTTTTGTGCTCTGAGGAGGGACAGTGAGTTTCCATCCATGGAGATCCTCCGGCATCAGGAGTGCAGTAACATTGGCTGCTGGCAGGGCTGTGGAGGCAGTTGCCATGATAAACACAGGGCTGGGATGAGCCAGTGTGAGCAGGGCACTGGTCAGGTGGTTGCCATCCATCTGGGGTCCCTGAGGAGGAGATGTTTAGATTCCTGATAGCCATAAAAATGGGATGCTTCCTTTCGTTTTGTCACGGAAGTGAATAAACTTGACACTCCAAAAAGAGAATTTAGCAGGCCTGCCTTGGGGCTGGTGCAGGTCAGATGGGCAGGGAAGATAATCTGTGTGTTCAGCTGTCTGCCAAAGCACATCTGAGCACAGCACAGTGACCCTGCAGCCCCTGTGTCACACCTGGGGGGACACAGGACACAGAGCCCACAGCTCCATTGCTCTGCCCCAGCCTGCAGACATGGGGAACCCTGCTTTGCATTGGGATGGGATGGAGAAGCAGCGCTCGGGAAGGGTCCCTGTGAGCACATTCAGAGCAGTGTCACACACCGGATCAGAGACTGCCCAGCACCTCCAGTGGGCCAAACCTGAGGCAGAACTGATGCCTGACCCACACCGGCACTGACACAGCACGGCTTGCCCTGATATTTTCCAGCATTTCTCAAAAATACCCCTTTAAAAGCAGCAGAGCTGGCACAGCTCTGCCTCTTGGATGCTGGCACGCTGCCATCCTTTAATTAAGTCTGCTGCTCTGTCTGGTGTTGACGGCAGCGCTTCAGGTCGGCGGCAGGCAGGCTGTGGGAAGCACACAGTGATCAGGAGGCTGCAGGGCTCCTGTGGGATGGCTGAGGTGTTCAAGCGAACATGCCAGAGTAATCGTGTCAGTATTACCACACTCATTGATCAGATTAATGGAGAGCACAGACCCAGTCAGGGCACGGCTGCAGGGAAGAGGTTGGCTGGGAGCAGAGAGCAATCGTTTGAAACCCAAATCCTCACCTGATGGCACAAGCCATGGAGAAACTGCTGCCATGAGGCTCTCTGACATCCCCGGCACCAAAGTGCAAGATGAACCATTTCTAGTACAGGTTTCCAGCAGCCACTGGCAGTACCTGTGGTCAGCTGCATCCTGCAGATAGCCTAAAACTTGAATTGGGTACTTTGGAAAGTCATTGCAAAGTGCTTTGGGATCTTGACCAGGAAGTGAGACTGCCTTCATCAAGTGATGAGCAGAAAGAAGAGAACACCTGCTTGGGGCTGCCCTTCTGCCAGTGCAGTGGTGGGCAGCAGTGATTTGGATTCTGCCTCTCGATTTTCATCAGCTGTACCCTGCTGCCCCAGAGAAGCTGATCTCTGCCTCACCCCCACAGGGCAGCCTGATTTGGTCTTCTCTGCTTGCAGATAGTGCCATATACAGAACAGTATTGCAATTAAACATTTTCTCTGCTCTATGCTAATGAGAAACAGAAAGAGCTAACAGAATACACAATGGCAGATAATTACAGCCAAGCAATTACTGACACAATCCTCCCTCCTTGTCTTCATGTTGCTTTTTCCACTGCTCAGCGCTTGCCATGAGCCTGACATGGTGAGCGGAGCTGTGACCGTGGTGAGCAGGGCCATGGAGAGGCCATTGGAAGCACGACCCTAAAGGAGCACATAAACACATTTGTATACATGCAAGCTCAGACAGAATCACTTCAAAACAATGCCATCGTATTCTCATATGCGGAGTGTCACATGAAATGTTACCCACAGCGCCCTCCTCTCACTCCCAACCCACTTGCATACCAGCAGGGTCTGCGAAGCCCCTCTCTGGGCACTGCAAACAGCACTGGCTGTGTGTGATGCATTGTTAACTAGTGGAATCATGAACTCAATTTCAGAAAAATCTGCCTAGAACCGACCCCACGGCCTCTGCACACCATTATTAACAAAACGATGGCGATTGGAGTTGGACAGTTCATCTCTTACCTGAGCAAACAACATTTATTTATCGCTGTGCTCTGCATCACCTCCCTTTTTCCATCTCACACCATGCTGTTAGACCATGCAGAAATACAGCACAAAACAAAGAATAGGAGAATACAGCATCATACTATGATATTATGGGTGATACTTCCCTGCAAACTGCTGAACTCAAAGAGCTGGTGCTCCTCCCCGAGCTGCAGGTCTGCAGCACTTAGAAAGTATGTTGTTCTTCTCCGTTTACCAAGCAAAGTGCCAAGGAATCCTTCACTTGCTGAGCAGTAAGACAGCCTGCATTAGCTAACAGTACCTGCACAAGTGGCACATCACGGACTTTGGTCTGTTTGACAGTAATTTTCAAGCTCTCCAGTGTCTCTTGTGTCCTGTGAAAGAAAGGACAGGAAAGCAAGAGAGCCAAGTAGGGAATTATCTCTCACTTCTCGCTTCCTGCTGGTAGGCAATGTTCCACAGCCTCAGCTCACTGAGACATGCGGAAGTGACAGAGCTAACAGGCTTTCTGTGGCTTGGGATAATCAAGTATGGGGTTCTCAGGCAGTCATAAAGGAGAGCTGACTTCAAGTATCCCTAAATTCTGTCTTGTATAGCATGCAGGAAAGTAACTGACTGATTGCCATCCGTTGGAGGCACAGGTATCAGCTCAGTGACCTGTGCTTTACTGGCCAGGCTGAGACAGAGAATGACAAGGACAGAAGTGCTCCTGATGGAAAACCTGGCTCCCACACAGTGCAGCTTCTTACCTCTCGTGTGATTCACTTCCTTAGTTTACACTGGAGGTACCTAACTTCATTTCTCATCCTTGGCTTCTCCCAGTTCACAGCATCCTACTTGCAGAGCAGCTTCACCCTGCCTGGGGGGGGGTCACCCTGATTTCTTATTGAGGACAGGAAAATGTTCAGTCTTTCAGTTTTGCTTTTTTCCCCATGTTCCAGCATGTTCTGAACTCAGTGACATCTCAGTGACTATTGTGTTCAGCAGCAGCTTTGTCACACTGGAGTTCTCTGAGATGGCTGAGCTGAATGGTTTCACAAGAAGAGGAGCATCATAACTGCTAAGGAAAATGAGGATCCTGTTACGGACTGCAGCAGCAAACTCCCTGTTGTTGCAGAGGAACGGATGTAGCAAACAGGCCAGGAACCTTGGCATGCACCAGGCTGGCTGGTAGAGCAGCTCTTGTTGCTGAAATGCTATTCATTGCAAGCTAACCCCGTAAATGGAACTGCTTCAGGTTACAGCTCCTCTCAGGACCCAGGGGAGCCCTAGTTTCTTTGTCCTCTACTATTTCTCTGTACCAGTCTGACTCCAAATTACCAGCTTGTCTGGAAGCCAAAGCAGCCCAGGAATGTGTATTTTTTCCTGTAAGAGGGAGGGCAGGTAAAAACATCCTGGGCACTGTTGTTCCTTCTCCTACAGAGAGCTGATGCTTCCTAAACGCTTTGCTTTCCTCCCATCACTGAAACCCTTTTAATCCCCCCTTGCCATGTTTTTATACTCTGATGCCTGACATATTTCCTATTAGTCTCTGCTGATTTGTAGCAGACATCAAAAGGAAGCCTGAAAAAATGAGGAATCAGAGACCGTGAAGCATAGTTCAGAGTCTGGGAGGAAACAGGGAGGCAGATGAGGAGCTTCTGGCCATCTTCTGGCCTGTTCAAGAC
The DNA here is from genome assembly GCF_026119805.1 of Tympanuchus pallidicinctus. Lineage (NCBI taxonomy): Eukaryota > Metazoa > Chordata > Aves > Galliformes > Phasianidae > Tympanuchus > Tympanuchus pallidicinctus. The sequence goes on from NW_026294722.1 coordinate 6,132,760, forward strand.
AGAAAGGGGGGGCAGAGGAGCCAAGGATGACCATGACTCATGAGGGTGGGTCAAGGAATCCAGCAGAGCTGATGAGGGCTGAAAGGACAGATGGCTGTATTCCCCTCTGAAGGGCATCTTCCTTTGAAAGAAAAGTGCTTTGATAACTGACTACAGTGCTGCTGGACTTTACAGTGCAATGCCTTTCACAGATTGCCCTTGAAAAGATGCTTAAAGTTCCTGCAGACCTGCTAGGAACAATATCAGCAGCATCTCCAGTGATTTCTGCCTGCTCCTCATCCTCAAGAGATGGGTGTGTGGGCTGAGCCCTTCTGATGAAGCTGTCAGTCACCACCCAGGACTGTATGTTGACATTTCAGACAGTGGGCTGAAGGCAGCCTCAGTCCAGCCAAGCCAATTCTGTCTGCATCTTCACTTGCACCTTGCTGGCGTCTCCTTCTGGTCCTCCTGGGCAGCAGAGTGGAGGTTTTGATGCGATAGAATCACAGAATGGCTCAGACCTTAAAGCTCATACAGTTCCAGACTCCCGCGATGGGCTGGCTGCACCCCCAGCTCACACAGCCCAGGGCCCCATCCCAAAAGGCTTTGAACACCTCATCCTGTCCTCTCCTCATAACAGATCCACACACTTCAGATAAAGTCTTCATCCACCATGGAGGTCTCTGGTGACAAGCCAGCTTTGTGTTTCTGCTTGGAAAGCAGAAGAAAGGGAGCTACCCTTTCCTTCCTGTTGCACCCAATGAACCAATATGGTTATATCTTCATAAGAGAGAATTGGGCCTACATTGAGTGGCAGTAATGAATTAAACCGAATTAAACTTTGGTACATATGAGAGATATGTTAGTTACTATATAAAGTATTATAATTAATTGGTCCAGGAAATCTCTTAAATATTACATAAGGTCACCAATGAGTTTCCTGCCTGTGGGCCCCCACAGACCAGCAGGGAGCTGACATTTGCAGATCTTCTCCCTCAAGAACCTCATGGCAGCTCTGAAGAAAACCATGGGCGCCATAAGTGGGCTTAAACTCTGCTCCTCTAATTGCTTAGAGCCATTAAGTTTTACAAAATTTGATTAAGCATTAAGCAGCTCACTGCTCTGCAGCTTGCACCAAAGCCCAGAGAAGCCCAGATCGTTTCTCTACAGCTGCTCCATTTTTATGCCCACCTGAGAACAACATCAGCATCAACTAGGAACTGTTGGAATGTCCTGCTCAGCTCCACACCTGCACTACTTACTGCCATCAGAAGTGTTTGGAGTGAAGTCCAGCCCAGCTTTTTTAAAGCCATCTCCTAACAGAGCACCAAATTTAATTGATATTTTTTCAACAGAACTGTAATGTTTGCTCTTCCACATGGCAAAACGCTTCCACCACTGATTACAGCTGCTTATGGATATCATGTCTCATTAATCAGACCCTGCTGTCTCTCTCTGAAAACATCTATGGGCTTTAACAGCTGCTGCCAATTGAGTCCAAGCTGACAGATGCAGGATGACTTTAGGTTTTATTCCCCTTGTGCTCTGAAATTTTCATTTCAAAACTCAATATTGAATTGGCCTTGACAAGAACCAGGTGCTAATTCTGATCAGTTACTGCATTACTCATTGTGCTGTACCTGTTTCCCTCCCCCACAGCAGCAAAACTCAGCATTTTGACGCTCACAGCAGTGCTGTTGGTTCCACAGAACTAGAAATGGGGCTCATATCCAACTCAAAGCTTGCTCTGTTCAGTCTCTTGCAGTGTGACACTGCTTTTTTTTTTTACCAGTAGAAATCATTTTGCCACCTGCCTTAGCAGCCCAGCTGCTCATTTCATGATGTTCCATCCAGGTTCAGCTTGCCATGCTGTTTTTCAGTCCTAACAGCTCCCCAGGTTTGACAGACAAGTTGTTGATGGTCTCTACTGTGGGAAATGGCATTTTCTGTATCTCATCTTCTGACGCTACCTATATGAAACTCCTGTTAGACTTTGGCTTCCCTGTTTGTGCATCAGCTGGGCTCTGGCAAAGCAGGAGCTCAAATTCTCCTCTGGAAATTTCATCCTCAGCCACTCTGGGCTCTCTTCTCTGCACTGTGCCGTCCTTATCCTCACCAGGCACTGCTACCTCTGAGGGGATCTCAGAAAAGGAAATTTTCCAAACTGAATAAACATGTCCTACAATGAAAGACAGAAGAAAAAGAAGTAAAACAAAGGGATGGGCTTCATAGCACAGATACTTGTGTGAATGCCAGAGCACTTTCAACCCTCATCAGTAAAGGCATGAATACAAAGCGGTTATTAAATCATCTCTTTCTTTAAAGTTTGTTCCACAGACAAGCTGGCTCCACGGGGCAGAAATAAGCAGAGGAAGAAAAGGCAATCATGCAGAGCAGTAACAGCATCTGGCAGAGGTTTGGGGCTTGCTGTGCCCCAGCCTGCACTTCTCCCTTCTCTGGGGAAGAGCAGAGCCCTCGCTGTGAAACTCTCACTTGTGAGAGCACAAAGGCAGGCATGCATCAAAGTGAAGGTGTCATGACAGCTCTCATTTCCCCTTCAAGCATTCCTGGTGTTGTCTCTTCTGATGTCCTTATCTCTCCCGTTTCAGGACACAGCTGTCCTTTTACTTTGTAATTGCAATGATACCTATCTGAACCTGCACTGACGTGCAATTCTTCTATGGGAGGCTGACCAGCATCCCGGGGACACCTATCCATGTGGATTACGAATAACTCCTTCATCATTAGCACCCTATAAACTGGCTTTTGTTAGGTCTGTTCCAGGAAAAATGGGAGCTTCCATCTCTCCCCTTCACGAAGCATCCAGCAGGAGCAGCACACAGACTGCACAGGCCTGTGGTCCTGCACAGCTGAGCTCATAAGATGGTGAGGTATTTTGCCCCACAACAGAGGCACTTGTACTGATGTAAAAGCACAGTGTGACTCTGGAGCTGCAGCCAAGAAGGTCAGAGCAAGCACTGGACGATAGCTGTGCCTGAAATAGAGAAGCAGTGAATTTGTGAACCTTTCCAGCACCAGCTGCTGCACGGAGGTAGTGGTTATTTGTATGTAGAATGGGGCTGTCACCACCTCTACTGGTTTTGACTGGGAAACGTGTGGAAGATTTCAGGTCATGTATACTCCATGGCAAATTGAGAGACAGTGCATTTTTGTTTTAGTGATTTGGTCCTGATTATCACCTTGTCATTTGTAAAAGGTCACAGTCCCTAAAGGTGGGAGATGTTATCAATTACATGATTAAGCAGCCAGCTGCAAAGGAATATCCTCCCATCTCCAGGTTTATTACACTGGGAAGTTATCTATGGGCCAAGAACTTCAGTATACACCTCAGAGCTACAAAGGCACTTCAGAGAATCAAACCTAAGTGATAAAAGGTAACAATGCCAAAGTAAGCCAACAGAGTTGGCTTCACAGACGTATTGACAGGCATCCCAGAGAAGGGAACAACCCAATCCTCACATCTGGATTTCGTGGTTCATTAGATGCTGAGCATCCAAGAAAATCTAAGACAAGAACAAGCATCTAACAAAATAGCACCGTCTCTACAACTCTTCCAAAGCAACTGAGAGCAGATTTTGTAGCATGGATGATCTTGGAGGTCATTTCCAACCTTGGAAGTTCTCTGATTCTGAGTCTAACTGTGCGTTCAACAAAACCACAATCATTTTATATGAAAGGGATTACAGGAATTTAATAAAACTAGAGGAGTAGAAACAAGAATTATGCCTGGCCTGCAGAGGAAGGAGCTCCACAGAGAAGAACAGATCCCAGCTCTGCGTCTTTAGCACTCAGCACAGTCCCACATGGAAGCTCCAGTTGTTTGCACACAAGTTCTTGGGAAGGCAGAACTTCTCCGTACCTCTCTGTGTGGCTCATAAATCTCTGTGCAATTCTGCAAGTCACGAGAGACAAGGTAAATGAGATGCTGAACGGGGGAAATAGAACTGAGCAAAAGCAACTCCAAATTGGTCCCTGTAGGACGGCCAAACTAAAATAATAAGCAAGGGAAAGAGAAGCCAGTGTCAGCAAGCCAGATGCATACAAAGCACATCCACAACAGTCCCTGAGTGCTTCCTATTGTAAGCAGCAGTGAGCAGAGCAAGCTGGGCCAGCCAGGCTCAGCCAAAGATCCCGGGGCACCACTCTGAGATGTGGCAGTGCTCAACTCTGCAGTGCCAAAGTTCGGATAGACCCCACTCTAGAATTACACCCGAAGATTTCTGAATACCAGAAAGCTGCAGAAGTTGTCTCTTAGTCTGAAGGTTTCATGTTGTAGAGAAACTGCCTAGAACAGCCATCTTTACAAGATTATTCACTTCTTATTCACTCAGTGCTTGAATCTGAAAGAATGCTCAAGTGCAGGCATTGCTTTCAGTATGAAGTTGCTACAAGAGAGACACATATTGCCCTTGTTTGTTTTAAAAGGCATAGAACACCTGTGGAATTCATGTCCAAGCTCAACGCTTTTTAAAAATGAAATGGGGAAGGAAGGAAGCAGAAGAGATGAGAACCCCCAGGACTGGAACTGCTTACCAACAGCAGCAGCAGGGCTGCCCCCACTCTCCTCACTTCTGCCCTTACCTGAAAGCTTCCAGCACAGCTGCACCACAAGCTCACAAAGCATTACTTGAGCACATTGGCTGCTCTCCGAGGCTCCTCAGTTGCCTCACTGCACTCAGCTGAGACATCCCAGAAGCCCTTAGGAATTGGGTTGAATAGGGAGCTCTGGGCTGGGATCTCTACACTGGCTATCCGCTTTTTGTCTGAGGACTAAGTGGTGCAGAGCTCTGAGGCCAAGAAGAGAACCCTGGCAGGTGACAACACACTAACTGATAACCCCAATGAACACATATAAGCACATATGAGCACATGACGTCTACATATGTACTGCATAGGCCAGGTCAAAACATTAGCCATCGTACCGTCTGACCACATATCCACGTGTAATCTGCTAATCAGCCCTTCTAGGCTGGGTGATTTCCTTTGTTTCATTAACAACACGATTCCAGAAATACATTAGATAGATAGATGTCCTCCTGAAGCAAAAAAGAAACATTCAGAGCAGGAAAACTCTATTCTGCTCAGCTCTGCTGTCCCTTATTGGCTCAAGGTGCCAGGCAAATCACTCTGGTTAAACACTGATTGAGAGCTGTGCACGTAACATGTTGAAATCCCTTTGTAAATTATCTTCAGGCGTCTTGAGCTGGTCTCCGTCACAGTCCAAAGCGTGATTTCTGCTTTCTGTTCTGATGGAGCAAACTGAATAATGACTGACAGCTAACGAGCAGCTCGCAGTGATAGTGCCGCCGTATGCACGCAGTCATTCGGAATTCACAGACGTCTTAATGAATACTAACGACTGGCTGAATAGCTGAAGATTACAAACCACACGAGATCGCCAGCAGCCGCGGGATGAAAGTGTTGGCTGTTAGAAATCGCCCCACCAACAACTCGACGCAAAGCCCCGCTCTCTGTCCCCTGCAGCGCTGCCGTGTGCGGCTCCGCGGGCGCACAGTGACCTCCTCTGTTGGGACGCGGCGGCGGTGCGGACAGAGCCGCGGTTCCGTGCGGGCGCAGCGATTCCTGCCAGCCCGGACCGAAAGCGGAGAGATGGAACGAGGCGCCACCGAATGCCATCCCTGCACGGAAATGCTGCCTGCTGCTGCTGCTGGCTGCCGCGATGCTGGAGCTTCTTCAGCCTCTGCTCGAGCCTCTGATAGCTCCTGGTGTGAAGATGGCTTCTGAAGTAATGAGGAAGAGGCACAGCTCCCCGGGCTTCGGCTTCATGGTGTTTCTGGGCTTGCAAAATTTCATTGCTTTGTTTTTTGTTCGCTGCTCTTCAAAGACGGACAAAACGTATCAGACTTCTCCAGATTAAAAAAAAAAAGGCTCTGGGGCAGATTCTGCAGCACTGGTTTCCGGTGCTGCCCTGCACACCCCACACCTTCCTCCCTCACTCCCAGGTGAGCTGATGGGACTCGGAAGGCATTTTCAGTGCTGCATGCAGAGCATGCACTGCACACGTGGGTTTTACCGTGGCCGGAGCTTCGTCCTGGAGTACTGCCGGCAGAAAAGTACGTTCAGGCAAAAGTTATTCCCTTCACTATGAAAAGCCAAGCAAGAGGAGGGAGGAGGAGGCATGAATCGACTCCCTGCAGCTAGAAGTGGAGGGCAGTGAGTCGCCGGTTTGCAGGTCGTGGGTTGGACAGGGTGAGATCTGCAGCAGGGCAGCTCCCGGGCAGCTGTACCTTTCCCCTGCTACCCGTGGGGGGCGTGGGCATCGCTGCCTTCCTCCACCAGCCCGGGGGCTCTCGGGGCTGACTTCTAGTTGGGCGTTTAGCTCCACGTCTTGACACTGGGGCAGAGACCGTCAGCACTCCCCACGGCCTCTGTCTCTGGGGGGATGCTTTGCGGGAGATGCAGAGACGTTCCTAGCGGGACACGTGGGGATACTCCGGAGAAATCGAGGGACTGAGGGGAAAAGGGAACGAGTGGATGGCAGCATTCTGTGCGAGTGGTGCGGGACGCACCGAGGCTCGGAGCGGCGGCGGCGGGGAGCGCGGGGCTGCAGAGCAGCGGGGCGGGAGGCGGGGCCGGACCGGGAGGGGAGGGGAGCGAAGGACCGGCAGCCCCGCGGCTGCGGAGAGGCGCGGGCCATGGAGAGCGGCGGGGCGCTGAACGGCTCCGCCGCCGCCTCCGGGCGCTTCGCAGCCGTCGGCACCGCGGCGCTGGGCGCCCTCATGGCTTTGCTGATCGCCGTCACCGTGGCCGGCAACGCGCTGGTGATGCTGGCTTTCGTGGCGGACTCCAGCTTGCGCACCCAGAACAACTTCTTCCTCCTCAACCTGGCCATCTCGGATTTCCTAGTAGGTAAAGTGCCGCCCGTCGCGGAGCAACGCGCCCGAAACTTCGTGGCGAGGGCAGCGCCGTGCCGCTCTCCCGGCCGCAGCCCCGGGGTTCCGTTCCGCAGCGCGCCGCCTCTCCCCGACCCCACAGCCCCGCAGCGCCCGCCCGCATCCCGCGCCCTGCGGAGCAGAGCCCTGCGGAGCGCAAGGGCGGCGGCGCTGCTGCAGGTCACGGCCTCGCGTGTCCGAACAAACGGAGCCCTCTGGTTGCAGGTGCCTTCTGCATTCCTTTGTACGTGCCCTACGTGCTGACAGGGAGATGGATCTTCGGGAGAAGCCTCTGCAAACTCTGGCTGGTAGTTGATTACCTGCTCTGCACCTCTTCGGTCTTCAACATCGTGCTGATCAGCTATGACAGATTTCTCTCGGTGACAAGAGCGGTGAGTCCTGGCACGGCAGCTGAGAGGGGAATAAGTCCTTCTGCTTTGTTCTTTGTTAATTAAAAGCTTTCTGAATCGTCCACAAAATTGTTAATCATTCAGCCTGGTGATTGGAAAGAAATAATTATCCACAAATACCTAATTCAGTTGTGGCTTCCGATGAGTGTTTGAGTGTTCCGATGAGTGTACTTAACCAGACCCCACTGCGCACATGTTCCTTTGCAGATGACAGGAAGGCAGACCCGCAATGAATTGCAGAGATCTGTCATCTCCGGGGCAGACAAGCAGATTGCAGACCCAAAGCTAGGGAGATTTCAGTGCCAGCTTCAGCAGGGCACTGTGCTCAGGTCTGTGGGCACTGTGAGGTGTGATGAAAACAGCCTTGCCCAGGCTGATCAGAGCCACAGCTGCCTGATTTCTCCTTGACTCCAACTACAAACATGGGTCAGCTGCACGACACCCGGGTTCAGAACAAGGCAGCGCTGAATGCCTGGTGTGTGATGCTTACCTGTCCCCAGGAGGTGCAGCATAGCCAGGGGCAGCTCAGGCATGTGGCTGGGAGCAGCAAAACTGCTGGGCTTGAACCAAGGCTGTTCATTTCCACTGAGCAGAAGTCACGTCTCTTTTTGGTGAGGTACAAGATGAGGGTTCTGTCTTCTTGGCAGGTGTGTGATATATCCAGCAATTGCTTGTGCTGCGACATGTGAATTTGTTACACTGCTGTGATATTGCCTCGCAGCTTTACCAGAAATGCCAACAGTGTGTTTGTGAAGTGCCTCAACCAGCTGGTGTGTGTGGCCGTGCTTACGGGAAGGTTTCCTCATTGCAGGTCTCCTACAGAGCCCAGCAAGGCAACACCAGGCGAGCAGTGCTGAAGATGGTGATGGTGTGGGTATTAGCATTCCTGCTTTATGGACCTGCCATTATCAGCTGGGAGTACATCTCGGGGGAGAGTATCATACCCACTGGGGAATGCTATGCTGAGTTTTTCTACAACTGGTACTTTCTCATGACAGCCTCCATGCTGGAGTTTTTCACCCCTTTTATCAGCGTAATGTTTTTCAACCTGAGCATTTACCTGAACATACAAAAGCGTACCAAATTACGCCTGGATGTTTTCCACGAAGTGCACAACCAGCCCTTTGCTGAAGAGATGGAAATGAGCCCAGAAACAAAGTTTGCTTCGAAATGTTGCAAGTGGGAACAGAAGGAGCCAGCTGAAACCCTCGGCCTCTCTAAGAGTGAAGCACAAGCAGAAGCTTCCACCAGTGCAAAAGACCTGCTGACAGCCAGCTCGGGGAGATCCCAGTGCTGCAATAAAAAGGGCTGTAAGAATTCAGCATCTGCACTGTCCTTAGAGAAAAGGATGAAGATAGTCTCCCAGGGCATGACCCAACGCTTCAGGCTCTCCAGGGACAAGAAAGTAGCCAAATCGCTGGCAATCATTGTGGGTGTTTTTGGCATTTGCTGGGCACCATACACCCTCCTTATGATTATCCGTGCTGGCTGCCACGGCCACTGCATCTCTGACTACTGGTACGAGACTTCCTTTTGGCTGCTGTGGATCAACTCAGCTGTCAACCCCGTCCTATATCCTCTCTGTCACTACAGCTTCAGAAGAGCTTTTATTAAACTCCTCTGTCCGAAGAAGCTGAAGATTCAACCTCAAGATCCCCTGCAGAACTGCTGGAAATGAAGCAATCCTTGGGTGTGGGAAAGCCTTTGTAACAGGCGTAGCATTGCTTCTCCAGAAGCTGGGCTCACTGCTCTGCAGCACACGAGGAAGGCAGCTGGGAGACCACTGTTCACTTATGCCAGTTCATCACCGACAAACCCAAGCAGAACAGAGGAGGGAGGAGGTTGGGTTTTTTCCACTTTAACGTTACCCATAGGCAGTGATGCTTCCTCCACCTGCACAGCAGAGCTTTGCTGCCACCTAGTCAGCCTGAGCAGCACCAACATTTTGTTGAAATAAGAAACCCAGAAAATGCCTACCCCAAACCCACCGGACTAAACTCATGTTTAAATCATTAAACTAAAGGTTACGTGATTGCAAACCTGATTTTTACTGAGAATGGGTTTTGTTTTGTTCTCTTTGCACTTAAGTTATTAAGAGATGATACAGCAAGAATGAACCACAGAAAGAAGGAATGCCTCGTTTATCATTACTTCTACAGCAGCTACAGCCATAATGTAGATCCTCGTTGCATATGGTGCAAGGTATGTCCTTTCCACTCTCCAAGAAGGGGCACATCTCTGCCCCTAGCAGTCTACAGCCAGACTGAGCTTACAGCCAGGCTTCCTTTTAAAGCAGGAGACCTTGGTCAAGCTGATCTAAGCAACACAATTATCATTTTTTAATTGTCTTTTTTAAGCAATCAGCCAGCTTCTTCCACAGACAGAACATCAGATTCAAGAGACCAGGGCTCTAACCTAGCATGACATATTGGGCATTTTATTTCTGCTTCCCATCTCATTCTTCGTCATACTTGCCCACGTAGACTCAATAAGCTCTTTGGGAACAGGCAGCATGGCCACAAAGAAAAGACCAACTCCCATCTCTGCTGGCACTGCTCACTGCTGTAGTAATACAAATACATCATCAGTTGCCATGGCAAGCACTCGTGTTTAACAGTATTGCAAAGGAAGCTTGAGATCATAAGTCTGAAGACTACATTTATAAATGGAAACCCAGTTGCTGTGAAGTTGTACCCACAAGCTTGTGATGCTGTGATTGCCAATTACACTTAGCTGTCGTAAACAGTTTCTTGGCTGTTGCTAGGAATAAACAAAAATGCCATCCTACTTTATTCCAGTGATGTTTGTTGAGTAGACCAATATTGTCATCTGAAGTCAGGTTTAAATGATGTCTTGTTCTGTGTATATGATATTGCAGTCTTGTGACAAGTTCCATCAGGCCATAAAATATGAACTCAGATACATGTTTTGAAGTGTACTGAGAAGTGCCAGTATGCACTGCTGAGCCTCGTGTACTTTCCTGTGTCCACTACCTTCTGAAAATGCCAGTAAAGTACTTTTATACAAATAATTCATGGTAAGCAGGACGTTGTTAGAAATTGTGAAATCCAACATGTATGAATTATGAAAGCAAAACCTGTATCTATTTGTCTGAGGAGACAATGGAAGCCAATAAAGAAAAGGCTCCTGAAAAAGCTGCATTTCTTTTACTGCTGATTAAATGGGGTCTGGATGTCACACAAAGTTGGTGGTGAGAGCGGGGCGCTTAATTCTGTCTGGCTGTAGTTCTTTTCCAGAGCATGCTACGTGCAGCCTGCATCTGAAAAGCTTACCTTAAACCTTTGTGACTCATGAAATCCACTCAACTGCCTAAAAAAAGACAAAATCATAATCACAGAATCATAGGGGATGGAAAGAACCTCTGGAGACCAGCTAGTCCAAGAGACCAGCTAGTCCAACCCTGTGCTAAAGCAGGTTCCCTGCAGTGGGTGATGTGAATGAGGGCCCAATTCCCAGCTGTATTTCTTCTCGTTTGCTCGTAAAGACAGAGAGGGCTACAAGATCCAGCCTGATAAAAGAAAAGTTATGTTACACCTACAGAAAAGGGTGGAGGAGTTGTTGGTTCTGTCATACCTGGTATTAAAACGAGGCTTTCATGTTTTCATCCTCTTATCTATCTTTTACCAGGTAACTTACCTATCACTTTACCAGAAAGGAAATTTAACAGAAAATATTAATCTGAAAGAACTCTTTCTATTCTGTGGCTAACAGGTAGATCTCTGACAAATTAGATGTGAGAATACTTTCCTCACTATGGTTTGTTTCTTCCTGACCCAATGAATTCACAAATGAAGAATGTACCGGTCTTTCCTATATGAGACATTTGCCTGAGTAAGGATGGACTGGTGATTGAGCTTCATAATAGAATAAAGCAGGGAGATGTCACAGGTGCTGTTTTTCCTTCTTCCTCCACATTGCAATACACATAAAACAGGTTATTATATGACCAGACCAGACAGTACCCACAGACCAGAGCTAAGAAACAGGGAGCATATGGTGAATTACCAGGTTCTTTTTCCTCTTTCTGTAAAATTGTTCCTTTCTAGAGTATAAATTCACTGTATGACATTGAAAAAGAAAGAAGAGTTGCCACTTCTAGCTGGTTTTCCTGCAGGTGATGAGCTGAGCAAGAAGGCATTTAAAAAGGAAGTTGCAACTGTTTGTCTGAATTCTGGAAACTGTTGTTTCCATTCTCAAATTCTTAGCTTATAATTAAATATTTGCATCCTGCAGACGAGCAGATTTTCTCCTATGCCCATGGTAGTAATTCTATTCAAAAGCAATGAGACCTATTTTAATTTTGGAGTTGACTTTGCAGAGACATGGGCTGGGATTTCTTTTTCTCCGCATATTTGCTCAGTCAAACAGCTAAAGCTGTGAGCAACACAGCGTGAAGAGGCCGATAAAACGCACGATGTCATCCATAAGGCCACACTGTACCTACACCGAAGTCCATGTGCCATCTCTGCAAGTGCAACAAATCCCCGAGTCCCAGTAGTGACATCAGTGTATTTCTGTATCATTTAGAACCCCAGTGCCACTTTCCTCTGAGCTGTCAGAACGGACCAAGTATTTTGGTCTTAAACCCCCTTCCTACAGAGTAAAGAAATGGACAGGTTTCATCGTACAGCTTTTGCACGGTATTTCCATGCTCTCTGACTGCTGTATGTGCAGGAGATGCTCAACACATTTTCAGACAACAACTGGGGGAACTGCAGCCATACATCCATCCTAAAAGAACATTGGTTTCTTCCGTTTCCATATCTCTCTGGATTTCAATAACGTTTCCATCACACTAATAATGTTTTAATTGCAGTAAAGTGATATCAAGATGAGCAAAAAACAGCCTCCAAGTTAACAGAAGTTATTTAATGAGATAGGAGCAGTGCATCATTTTGCTAAAGTAGTTCCTGGGAAAATATAATTTGGGAATCTTGTAGAATTCTTCATGGTCATTATCTCTTCTTGTAGGAGAGATTGCACGCGCCTGTGCTTGTACCAGCATGTGCACAGATGATTGGAAATAAACCTGTGTCTCAGTGATTAAACACATTCATGCTTCTTTAATTCCTGTGAAGGAGGACAACGTGGGTTTGTGGGTTTGCAAAGAGCAGGGCTTGGATTTTCAACATTATGAAGAATTTGAAGTGTAAAGGAGTGGTTCAAGATATGCTGCAGCCGTTAGCAAAGAGAAAGAGAAGTGCTGTGAAGGTCGGCTGTGCACGTGTAGCTTCAGCTCACACAACACATCACATTTGCCTTTGCAGCCCTGAAAGGCCATGCTCCCACACAACCCTACTCAGTACACAGGCACTGTATGGACCAAAAGGTTGAGATAAGGACTGAAATGTCAACTGTTCAGCAAATGAAGTTTTCCTTGACTGTTATGGAGAGGTTATACATACCTTCAGCCATCATTTTCAAAACCCCTCTCCGTATCCTGTGGTTCTAAGAAATGACTTCTGAGAATCAGCTTAACTTAGCTGAAGTTATTTTAGCTCCTGGCAGATTTTTCTGACAAGATACTTGCATTCCTTCCTGGAACTAAAGCTCCTGTCTTGCCAAATACAAAGGAAGGACTTATGCCCATATATGAACTCACACCCAAGCCTGGTGTTCCAACTGAAGCCTTCTGAGCTGGTCTGAACTTTCAGAGCAGCTGATGACTAATTCAAACACTGCTAAAGGAACATGTGAATTCCACCGATGATCAGTGCTCAGATTACAAGTGTCCATGTGCACTTGGCCTAAGGAGCCTCCAGGCATCATCAGAAATGAACTGTGAAAACAACAGAGCCATAGACAATGCAGGGCATCCCATCAACTATCCTAGCAAAACACTTGGATACTTCTGCTACCAAGCCTGTAAAACAGTTGCCCTATTGCTACTGTCTGACAGAAACCAAGCAGATTGGGTCTGTTTTCAATAAAAAACAGGAAGGATGACCAACTGTAATTATAATATGCGTCAAGTGTATGTGGAAGTACATAGGCATAGAGGAAAAAGAAATACAGCTATTTCCAGAGAGAAATACCCAATTTATGCCTGCAGTGTTAGTAAATACTATTCACACAGTTGTAAATTGTCCCCAGTTGTGTTCTTTTTGTAAGAAGCAGGCGAGGTGACCTGCTGTAAGACCTGCTGGGAGGTGATGCCAATGCTCTGAATACAAACCTACACTCCATTAACCACAGGATGTAAAGGCAAAAAGAAAACAAGGCCTGAGCTCCCTTCCCAGAGCACTGTTTGCATATCAATAAGCTATCAAAGAATATTTTTCAGCACAGCTACTTTCTGTGTAGCTCCGTACTGCTTCTACCCCAATCACCAACAGTGGAATATTTCTTAATGCAGACAGAAGACCCTGCTCCCACAGCCTCTCTTCAGAGCCCTTCCCTAGTTACAGTTTCTTATTTGTTCTCCCCAACCTGTAGTTCCATAAATGGCTTCATTGTTCCAGAGACACGGCGGAAGCGTCATTAGCCAGCATGGGAGGCTACAGGAGAGAACGCAAGAAGGAGCTTTTGATGAAAAGCACCCACCTGGGATAATTAATGAGATTTGCCAAGAGGGAAACTGGGAAGATGTAATCGGTAATTGCTCAAATCGGAATATAATGGTTTCCTTCCGTGTTCATAAGTGAAAGGGCATTCTTATGGCAAAACTAGGATGGAAAGACACTCAATTAGCAGCCTTGCAAGGGAGAAGTTCAACAGCGTGGCTTCTGAGAGTGAGGATTCGTTTTTCACAACCCCAGCCCTGGTGCAGTGATACCACCACAACTTTAAGCACAGACCCAGTCTTGAAAGAGGCCATCTCCACTCTAAATGATTTACTCTACAAATAGATGGAGCCAAATGAGGAGTAATATTGCTTTTATTTCCAATGTAGGAATTGCAGGCAAGAATAAAAACAGTTTGCTAGTCAGCCTGGATGAGTGCCAAAAAGGGGAAAGCTTTTATTTTCATTGCTGTAGTCCAGGACGCGTGGCTCTTGCTTATTACTGGGTATTTGCAAACCACAGTTTTACTCCCTAATTTACAAGCCACTCACACAGACTGAGTATAAAAGACAACCAATATTTAATCCAATTACCAAAGATTATAGGCAGTGCTAAGCGTGCACATTTGTGAGGAAAAAACAGGACTATTATTTTTCCATTTGTAAAATTCTACAGCCCCGTACAATGTAAAATGTGACTCAGATGCACCAAGCAGGACTTCTTGGTGTGTTCTACAAGCTTTTCTTATACAATAGAAACCTGTCAATAATTCCAAGGCCCCCCACCATAACATGCAATGATTGTATATCAGGGATAAGGACAGAGCATGAGAGGAGGAGCGATGGCGCATAGGGGCAAAAACACCACAAATATCCATCCTGTGCACCTCAATGTAAAGCTCATGACAACAGTGGAATTTTTACAGGCAGGCTGGGCCCACAACATGTCATCAGTCCTTTTAGGCATAAAAAAGCAGCTGTGATGTGGTATGGACTCTTGAATTCTTTTATCACCATGTGCTACGGTTGAACAGCACAATTAACACTAAGGAAACCTGCCTGCCCTGCAGCTGATCATCTCATTCAAGACTTCTCAGCACTCACAAACAACAAGCTCTCTTCTAGAAGGGCAACAACAGTTCTGGCAAACACTTTAGCTGTTAAGTAACAGCTCACACACAGCTTCAGTCATTAGAAGCTGTTTATTGAACAACAAACAATGATAGGAGTTGCACAGAGAATTCCTTGAATGTTAAGCTGCACACAGACCCTGCAGTGTTCCTGAGCTGATGATAGATTCACAAAGCAGAGCTATTACCCTCTGTTGTGAAAATAATTTACTCCCTAAAAAGCACAAATTCAATACACCATTGCAGCTAAAACATTGCTTAATATCTGATACAGCTTGCATTCAAAATACATGTGGATACAATGATACGTAAAATACCGGCACGCAGCCTAAGTTAAGCACTCTCATGACTGGGAATTAAGCTGTTATTCCAGAGCTTTCATGAAAGCAACAAGTGGGAAAATTCTTTGTTGATGCTGCTAATACTTCTAATCTATACCAGGGCTGCAAACTACTCTATAGAACCATACACACAGAAGAACACTGATGCTTATTCCAGAGTAAGGTAAAGACTGAGGTTGAACATACAAGGACAGAGCAGAAAGGCAGATCAGAACTCAGCAGAGGACCAAAATGCCCACCATACCCTTTCTGAGGTTCTCATTGGGAAGAAGTCATGTGGACAGAAGCGTGCAGAACAATTCATTAAGAGCTGAAATCCCTCAGAAATTCCCACTGGAAATCCCACATGTTCCCAAGCTGTTTCAAAATGACCATCTCAAAAATGCTTTCTGGTAACACAGTTCACTCAGTAATTTGCCTGGAACAAACAAGAAAAACAATCCTCTTTCATTCATTCCTTGGGAGCTAGCCTCAGTTCAGTGATCGAAAGACTAAGAACAGGAAAATCAACTATTTAAGGTCTTCACATCAAGTCACTTGAATAACTGTTCTCATCTCAGCAATTAATTCACCTAGCACTCACTCAATAGAGGGCCATTCAATGGCAATTTCTGATCAGTACTGATCACTCATAAATGTGGCATGAGAAGACATCAAGGCAGCAAGTAATGCAACAGAACTGCCTCCCCCACACCAAAGCAGGCTGAAGCACAGGCGTCACGAGCCTAAATGCAAGCTACACGATGGCCAAGGAGGTGTTTGTTCTGACAGGATCCACCAAGCTGCACCAGAAAAATGGATACATTAATCATCAGGAAGAGCAAGCACAGAACACTGAACGAGTTTATTCTTCATTCCATTACATCTGTGACGCTCGTCAATTATTTTTTCCATTAATATATAAATACTGGGGCTGTATTAAGGTGAAAGCAGGCAGAGCTCCATTTTTAGCTTCAATATTCACTAAAAGCAAATTTCAACTTCTGCTGGTGAAGTAACCTAGCAGTTATGTGTAATATTGGTTTTGTTCCAGACTAAACACATTAAGAAATTAACTCCTGTAGCACTGACTCCATTTAGTCTTAATACAGAATTGTAGAACTGTTCCACGCTAACGAGTTTCACGAGCCATTTGAATGTATTTAGTGAGTATTTAGTTGCTACCTTTGGAACGCTTAATGATAATGACATGATGAACAGTACCAGTTAATGAACTGTACGTGACGATGTGGCAACTCCTGCTTTGTATGTGGGAAAAAGCCAGAAAGCCCACAGAAGTGAAGCAGGGCACAGACAACTATTTTCTAAAACAATCCAGTAAAAACGCCAATTTCAGGCAGTGACCTTCTAGAGGTTATTTTTCACAGGTGATAAATGTGTGTCCTGTCTGGACAAAGCAAACTAGCTGCCCAAACTCATCTCCCTCATTCCTAACAGCAGAAAACAGCAGGAAATGAATAGCTACCCAACAGTATGATTGCATGAATAAGATAATCAAAATATGGCTAGCCCATCTGTACCATCACAGATATCATCTTGACAATCAGCACATAAGCAATTACACTGCCTCATACAAATATTTTTCTTCATAAGCATTTTCCATTTGTAGTGGAAGATTAATGTATCTAGATGTGGACAGTGAATAGCCAACTCCTACCACTGGTTGATGAGCGTGCACACAAAGGACGCACTGGGTGGGAATTCACACATCCTTGGGAGAACAGCCACGTTCCTTCCTCAATGGAAATTAAGCAGTGAGGAAGCGAGCGTCAAGATTCAAATAAAAAAAGACACACTGTTGTGAGTTTTTCCATGTGGTGGTAAAATCCAGAGAAACCCTTCCTAAGATATCAACTGTGAGCACCCATCTGTGCAGCGTGCACTTCTCTGCTTACAGAGAGAAAGAGGATTTGAACAACAGAAGATAATTTGTTCTGCGATTGGTGTTCAGTCTCACTTTGTAACCAGCATTAATATATCTGGATCTAAGTGCACTACTCATTTGAAAAGGTATTCAGGCCTTACAGAACATTTTCAGCATATATGAATAAGTACAAAGCTTCTCATGTTTTGATTGTGTCTTATTTTACCCAGTATCCAGGACATAAAATCTGAATGCAATGCTCCATTTCAGTTAAAAAAACCAACAGTCTGGACCAAGGTCACCAATGCATTATGCCAGAGTGACTCCAATTAAAATTAATGGCATGTTACCAGAAAAAAATGGATTGTAACAAAGTTACCCATTTCCTCTTACTGAAAATGAGCATGCAGAGATGAGCAAGTTTTTAAACCGTAATTATATGGTCCAGTAATATGACTGGCCTGGTGTCTTGGCCACATGAACACTTCTATCTTGGTGATGTAACAGCACAGCAAAAACCAGCCCAGCCAAGGAATGCTCACTCCAAGGATTCAAAGCAGTACTTCGTATCAACAAGGACAAACAACCAACCAAACAACAACAAAAAAACCTGTAAGAAATCAAACACTGCTAAGGCTGCCTTGGACAATTCTATTACAGCACAGAAAGAGGAGATGAAAAACTACTCTCAGTGGGAAAACGAAGGACAAACACAAGCTCAGCATTAAAAGCTTGATAAAAATCTCTGCCTTTTTCCTACCAGCTGTATGTCAGAAAAAAATGGGCACATCCCACATAATAACCCTCAGAACTGCCTAGAAAAAAATCAGGAGTGCAGCCTGAAGGTGAATTTGTTCTATTATCAAGGTTGCCAAATCATCCCTTATCATTACTGGCACACATGTATAACCTGCCCCACAAACATGAATAACTTCAGTCCTTCCAAACCTTTATAGCACAAGAACAACCAATCCCTGTTTAAAAAGCTGGGGAAACTTAATGGAAGAAAGTTGGAAACTGCACTATGGAAGACAAAAGAAAACAAAGCCGTGCTTTAAAGGCCAGGCACACTGCAATACTGGGATCAAGTCAAGTAGAATCAGGAGCAGTTTTAATTTATACCACGTGCACAGAGATATCACACTTCCTTAGCAATGGAAGGGATCTAAATCCCCTTTCAAGGAAATGGCAAGGCTGTGGGTGGATAGAAGAGCCAAGCAGAACACTCACCCACTCTCCCTACATGCATCACACAGTGGGTCCAGTAAAAGATACTGTGAGGGCTGCTTCAAAAGTAATGCCTCCTATTTTATTGGGTTGTCCCACAGCCTCAGAGGTGGATGTTGGTGGTAGGGCAGTAGAGACTGAACCTTCCTGGCAATATTCTTTTTATCATAGAATGGCCTGGGTTGAAAAGAACCACACTGCTCATCCAGTTCCAACCCCTGCTGTGTGCAGGTCGCCAACCAGCAGCCCAGGCTGCCCAGAGCCACATCCAGCCTGGCCTTGAATGCCTGCAGGGATGGGGCATCCACAGCCTCCTTGGGCAGCCTGTGCCAGTGCCTCACCACCCTGTGAGTGAAAAACTTCCTCCTAATATCCAATCTAAACCTCCCCTGTCTCAGTTTAAAACCATTCTCCCTTGTCCTATCACTATCCATTTCTCATTTGTTCCCACCAGTGGAGTTTCCTTTGTAAATACCTTATTTTCAGAAGAATCAGAGGTTACTCCTCATTTCTACACCTTGTAAGAAGTAGCTTGTATAGGAGACCATCATAATAGAGACCTTAATACTTTAGGAGCACTACTGAAAAAGGTGACCCAAACTATCAGCTCTGCATCGGGCACAGTCACACCCGTCCAGCATTACCCTGGAGACCTTTCACAGGAGGTTACTTCATCCAATATAGATTTATATAGACTAAGTCTAAGAACAAAGAAACCAATTACACGATCCACAGGACGTGCTGTTGAGCTGCCCAGCAACCTGCTGTGCTGTTTGCACATCAGTACACAAAATGTTCTCCAGTGAAAGCACTGAGATGGTGTGAGCATTAGAAGTCAGTGCGAGATCTCTGAGTGAAGGGTGTTCAAAATGGTCTTTGTCATGCTCAAAATTCTCAAGTACATTCAGACAGAACACTGAGAATCTGTAAGTACCAAACAGCTGCAAAGTCAAATGTTGCTGAAGAGCACAGAGGCCTAATAGTGCTGCACAAAACCAATCAAAACAACAGAACTGAATATTAACTTCTGCCTCATTCAGTCTGGTAAATCCTAGGGGATGAAGCAAGCATGAAACAAAACATGAGAGCCCCTATGGGATCTAATACTTATGGTTTTATTTTTCCTTGATCATACCTGGAACAATATCATTGTTTATTTTACATAGATTGCTTCCCACACCCAATGAGATGCAATTACTCAGAAGTGAATTTAAAAGAGGTAATTACCCATTTTACTTTTTTTTACTTAATAATTCAAGCACTGAAGTTACGTTTGCACTTTTTCAGAACAAAAACCTGCTGCTCTTAAAAAAGGGCACACCCTCACTTTCTCACACAGGTGGAATTGGTTCGAATACATAATCATAATCACAGATCTCAACCCAACTGCAAAAGGTATGAGGGTACAAAGACTGAACAAGACTGCTCCTCTGCAGTCACAGGCAGCCAGAGGGGGAAAAAAAAGGTAAGAAAGCCTATCTGCTAAGGATGCACCACCCAGAAGGACTGAAGTATTTGAGATGAAACCAAACAAAAAGTTCCAAGTGACAGAAGCAGAATTACCAGCTTTTCTGTAAAAAAAACACCAGTTCTAAACCAAAATTTCCCAATTCCTCAAGAAGAAAACTTAACATTTTTGTATACAGTGAGTTAAATAAAAAACTGTTTCCACCATAAAAGCAAAGCATTGCATTTATTTTATGACATCTAAGACACCTCAAAGGTGAATTGAAATTTTCCACTGGAAGCAGCCCAGACCAAACTCACAGGCTGTGTGCAATACATTCAAAATAAAGAAACAACAAAAAAACAACACATGCAAATGTTATCTAATCAAATTATGATTTTTCTTCCTTCCAGCAGTTTGTAGTAGCTCTGTTTCCTACCACTTGACTGGGCTCTGCCCCTGTGCTTGTTCCATCTTCACGTAAGTGTCATACAGCTCTCTCAAATGCACTAACAGTTCCTCTAGGTTGTCTCCTGTCAATGCTGACAATGCAATGACTCTGTCATTTATCTGTTCTTTAAGGAGTGGTAGATGAATCCTAGACTCAGCAAGGTCAATTTTATTCCCAATGACAACACAAGGCCTTGTAGACAATCCTTTTTTGTATTGTTCAAGTTCATATTTTAAGTCTTGCAGCTGAATCCACGGCTGAGACACAGAGAGATCCACCACGTATAGAAGAAAGCAGCATCGTTCAATATGCCTTAGGAAGGCCATCCCGAGGCCCCTGTTCTGATGAGCACCTCTTATTAGGCCAGGAATGTCAGCAACTACAGTGAGAGAAATGTCACAGTGAATCCAACACACTTAACAACAAGGACAAAGTCTTTCCCAATCCACTGCAAGTGTTACATAATTACACCACAGCATATAAATACTAAGCATAACTAATGTTAAACCTGGCTGCTATTATCTTACACCCCTCAGATTTAAGTTATCCCAATGAAGACAGAATTCAGGTGGCTAGTTTGATATTAAGGCAACGTATAAGTGAATGTGAAATGGGCTTTCAGCATTTTTGTTACATCAAGTTTGAAGTTCCGTAGAAATAACTCAACAGAATTGTTAACTTCTACAGCATTCAAAGATGAAGCTGTGTGACACAAACAGCTATCAGGACGTGCTCAGTGCACTGCAACTTTTACCTGCTACTTGTTCATAGTCTTCATAGCGGACGATGCCGACGTGGGGGTTCAGAGTTGTGAACGGGTAGGCAGCCACTGCCGGCTTCGCGTTGGACAGCGCTCTCAAGAGCGACGACTTCCCAGTGTTGGGAAAGCCCACCTGGAAGACAAGCACCCATTAAAGCCACAGCTCAAGGTTCATTCCAATGATACTTAAATAAAAAACAAACAAACTTTAACAGATGCAGAAACGTTCTCCCAGTAGGGACAGAACATTAATTTTGCCCCTTGGTCTCCCCCCTTTTATTTATAGGTGACATATCTCACAAAATAGATCAAACGTAGAAAGATCCCCATAATTTATTTTTCAGTGCAGTACCGAAGCACTTATTTTAATCTGAAAAAACATTACGTCTCTTTGTTCTGCTCTTCTCATTTCATCTGTGCTCTAATTTTATCTCCACATTGTACTGTTCATCTGCAGGTTCTGCAGACAATACCTGCTGTACACATCAGTGAGCATTACTCATTCATGAATTTTGGATACTGCTTTTCTATAGATACAGTTAATTTTAGAGAAAGCAGGATGAAGCAGCAAGAGCCTGACAGCTCTGCAAATCACTTTGGACATCCTCCTACCAAATAACAGCAAGAAAGCATCAAATTGCATCTCAAAACAAGCAAGCCAAAAGGCCAATAAAAATGTTATCAGACATTATTTCTTCAGTCAGTCAAACGTCATCCTGCAACAAGGAAGGTAAAGAACCATAGCAACACTCACCAATCCTGCATGAGCTGTTGTCTTGAGTTCCAGATGGAGGACCCTCTCCTGACCTGGCTCTCCCGGAGTAAAAAATGTTGGAGCTCGTTTTTCGTTGGAAAGAAAAAAGCGATTACCTTTCCCTCCAGCTCCTCCATAAGCTGCAACATACTCTTCACCATGTTGAGTGAGGTCAGCCACAACTACTCCATCCTCCTTTACCAACGTACCTACAGGCACCTTAAGACAAAGAGAGATTAACTTCAGTGTAGCATCTCCAACAAAACCTTCTGTAGGCATATTATCCTACGAAGCGAAAGGAAGTCAGGACTGTATTTTGGTCAGATGTACCTTCCAAATAAGTCTAATTTTGATGAATAATGAAAAGAATTTTGATCTGCCTGTGTGCCAACCAGTTCCTGCAGGGCAAAGCTCACTGTAAAAGCGTATGAGATATGTTCTCTTCATGAGTTCATCAACCTTGAAAATGAGCAATGTAAGTAAAGCTAACATAGCAACCAGAACCTTAACTTACTTTAACATAAATGCACGCTCCATTGGCTCCGTAACAGTTTTTGCTTCCTCCTCTCTCTCCATGAATACCCTGATAGAAAGGGAGGACTGAAGAAAGTGATTTCGTTTGCTGGTCAGCTGTAAAGCAAAACACGTGCATTTTAAACACACTGTTCTAGCAGAACATGCAAAGTAGAACTCTGTTTTGACTCTTCTTTCTGTTTCTGACTACATTGATAACGTATCTGATTCACTGTCTCAACATAATGAATCAGAGAATATTAATATCAGTTTAAGTTGTGAAGTTTAACTGCCTTTACTTATCTGCTTAGGTTTGTTAATCATACATTTCATTAAGTGGTTCATTCCAAAATGTACACAACCACTACAAAATCCTCAGGAAAATGCTGTTGGCAGATTAGCAGATTTTGCAGCAGAGTGGTACCAGAAGCAGCCTTACCTAGCTTAAGGGTAACATTTGTTGGGTTGTCTTTATGTAGCCAGGTAGAAGCCACTAAAACATTTACAAAATACCACGATTTTTAACACACTTCCTAGGAGACTCTTCTAAGGCTGTCAGTGTCACTTATACCCTTCTTACCGGAGCTCAGAACAAAACACAGAAGCAAAGACAGCTTAGAGAGAAACAACCTCTTCCTCGTGGAAACAAAAAACCAAACCGAGCAACAGATGTAAGTTGATAAGACAACAGGAAGTAAAGCAGATTTGTTGAGTTTTACCTTTTAAAATGACATGCCCTCCATCACCTCCATTTCCACCGTCAGGACCTCCAAATATTTTTCTAGGTTCGCTATAAAAAGATTGACCTCCTCCTCCTCCTTGTCCCCCAACCACACGCACTCTCCGGTGATCCACAAAATAGCGGGTCTGCAAAGATGATGAGATTTGTTGCCTTTAAGTACAGTTTATCACAGACACCATTCAACAAGCTAACTGCCCTACAGAACTTAATAACGTGCAGATGTGCTTCTTTCGTCATTATGAGCTCCTCTAAACTGCTGTAATTCACAGAAAAATTAAATGCAGACTACAAAGTGCATCTTTGAATAAAAAAAGAATCTAATTATCAGTATTTTTAAGAGTTTCTTTAAAACACAGAAAGTATGCTGATACAACCTAATGAAGCAGATGTGCAAGCTAAAAAGAGCACACAACAGAGAAAGTATCTTTCCAATACGATTATGTACTGCTGACACAGGTAGCATAAGAGAGCTACTGCACTGCCAACCAGAATCAGTCCGTCATCGTGCTCTTATTCATGTGAATAAAATGGAAAGAAGACAAACAGATAAGCTTCTAAAAATTGAACTAAAATCTATAGAGGACATAGTGTCTTGTGTGGAAGGATGTTCGCACACTGACTCATTGCTTTCTCCACCTGGCGATGAAAGCAATACAAATTTCAACCTATTAACAATTAAGAAAATTAAGGAGAGTGATAAAAAAGTAGAGTAAGTGAAGTTACTTTTAATACCTGTCACAAGCGGTTGCTCAAGGGGTAAAGGTGCAGAGAATTCCAGATTTTGGCCCCATTTCTGACACGACTTTATCATCTGGCTTCTGGCTGTGCTGTGCTTTGGCTTTCCTGCCAGCAACAGCAAGCTGAAGGCAGCTATCTGTGGGAAGTGCCATAAACCCGCACTGTAAATGTGGGAGAAACGAGAGCTGCGCCCGTGCAGGTGGACGGAACTGTTCAGTCAGCGTGAATGCAGCGTGCAACTCGGCTGCACTAACGCATGAATTCTGTCAGTTACCACAGGGCTTTATACTAGGAATCATTTAAATTAAACTGCCCACGTAGTAGTGGGATAAGATAAGCGTTACGATCTGAAGGCAAGCGAGCGCATAAATGGAACTCGCGCACAACGAGAGCTCCGTTCGGGGCAGCGCTGCGACAAACCGCCACTACAGATCTAGCACCACCACACGGCGACACGGGGAACTCGTTTTAAACTGAACCGTATCGGTACTAGCAGAGAAGACATTCCATCCGGACACGAAGAGAAGCTCCTGCGCGGCTTCTCCAACACGCAAGGCAGGCTGTAACACGCCGTGACAGACAGCGACGGCCGTGCGGAGGGCAGGGCAAGGAGCGGAGCAGCGCGGTGCGCAACGCAAGCACTCACCAATTTCTTTTCCGAAATGACTCTTTTTTGCCTCAGCCGCCTGTTCTTTGAGCACGCCGCGCAACTCGTGGAGAAAGCCGGCTCTCGGCCGGGCGCGGATCTCCATACCGACAGCACCCGCAGCGCCAACGCGCAGCGGAACAGCATGGCACCGCCGCGCCGGCTCCGCCCCGCGGCATCCACAGCGCAGCCGCCCGCCCCGCCCTGCGCTGTGCGCATGCGTAGCGCAGCGCCGCCGGCCGTTGGGAAAGCGCGGGAAGAGCGGGGCGCGCGTCCCGTCAGTGCGCTGTGAGGGGGATCCCCTCAGTCTGCGCCGTAAGAAAAGCACCACCAACTTCGCTTTCAGATAACGTTTAACCTAAACAATTTCCAAGCATTCTGTATTACAAAACAGAAAATGGTTACAGTTAATGAAAGAAGTCAAAATGCTGGCATCACGTCGTTTCCACATCGATACATAAAAATGGACAACACATTAAATAAACATTTTTGTTATTAACAGTTAGAAATATTAACACCAAAATCATGTATAAATTAGGAAATAAATGTACAAACTATTTCCAAAGTGCTCTTTCAAATACATTATATACACAACATTCAAGAAGTTCTTAATGTAAGACATTTCAGGGTGGTGGGATGTTGCTGCTTCGTTCCAAGTGTTGTTCGTATTCTCTCCAAAGGATTTCAGCACTTTCAAAAGCCATGGGGGAGGCCGGCCGAGAGCAATGTTGCACTCTGCCTACCTGTGATATTAACATAGCGTAAAGAAAACAAACCTACTTCCTTTCCTTTCCTTGATATTTGAGAGTACTTACTTGTATGAAAACACCAGCAGGAAAGATGAATGAAATGAGGACGGGCTGAAAACGCCTTGTTTTATCAGTAATGAAAGCAGTAATGTTGCAAGGGCAGTGCTTGGACAACATCCCATAGCAAACTGTCCACTTACAGACTTTTCTCTACAGGAATAGACGTACTGAAGGGAGAGATCTTCTGTTTTACCGTGGTCTTGGTTTTTCAAAACACAAAGTGCTAGAACTCAAAATCCTGCAAGTATACCAGTTTCAACAAACAGAAATCCTACAGCAAAAGGTAAATTTACAGCATAAACGTCCAGTTAATCTCCTATTAAAAACTGCTCGTTGCTTATAACCACCCTACTCTCACCACAGAGAAATTTGAACGTGTAATTTCATTTGTCAGTTACAGAAGCACTTCATAAGGGCTTCATTCAACACTCTACAGGGACATGGAAGTAACTCCAGATGGTCATACTGGCTTTAACACACCTCTAGTTCACGTTTCTAGATTCTCCCTCTATCGATATTCTGTACTCAGAATATTGTTCCACAATCAAAGCTGAATTTGGTTGCTTTTCTGCCACCAATAAATAAATAAATAAATAAAAATCTCTATTTCTGAACTATTTCTGTTAAGCTAAAGAGAAAAAATGCTGTCAAGAAGCATAAATACAGTCAACAACAACAATAAAAAAAGAGACAGTATTTATGCTTATAATTCTTGCTGGAAAACTTCAGTAAGGGCTATGGGAGAATCAGAAATAAAGAAGGATGCCAGCCACCTGCCTGTGGAATTTGGCATGAAAATGTGTGTGCAAGTTACAACATTTGGAGTAGCATATTCAAGACTGAAAGGGTGCCAGATGTTTTCTCAGCACCGCATGTAGCAATACTGACATCCAGGAGGATGCACTGCAGATCTCTGAACTTCCTTCTGTTTTTCTTTCCATGACAGAAATACCTTTGTTTACATGGATATATAAAAGGTGCCACTAGTGATTAACATTTCCTTGAATATAGGTTTTGATCATCTTTCTGTTCCTTTTACAACAGAAATAATAGACCTACGCAGATCATTGAATGATAAGACCTGGGTAGTTTGCCCAGTAGGTACTGCAGAGATTGCAGTCAATTTTATTTTTATAGCATGGAGCTGTCTTCACATAAGGAATGAAACCTTTCCCTTATGCTTAAGAAGTGAAGAGCCATGGATTTCAGAGGCTGGCAGGTAACCTGCAATACATTTAGTTTTAAAAAAGTTGATAACTTACCATAGGACACTTTCCTGGACTGAGATATGACTGAATGGCTTCGTATTTAGTTAGAGTGCAGAATAACCTGGCATTTTGTCAGAACGGGGCACAACTGTGATCAAATGATCCTAAAGCTATTTAGAAACATCAAGAATGGGGGGAAAATTAAAAACTTCTGCGTTGTATCAACATACAGTACTATACACAGCACCAAATATCAAACCATTAAAGCATTGTCTTGTTACCAGTAGTGCACTGCTTCATATCCAGCATGAAATGAACACTGTTCACATACAGACGCTGCTTTGTGCTAAGGGGTAACCAACATATTACAATTAATCAAAACTGCCGGCACATCCAGTTCAAAAGATGGAAATACTATTGAAATGAATCTGACACAGGATCATATTCTTTTATTGCTGGTAATTTCCATATTGTCCCTGGGGGGGAAAAAAAAAAAAGAGAGAAATATAAATGTTGGAGCATAATATATCAGGGATTCATAAACAGAGTTAATTTTCTGCTGGTTTATAAATTCTGCAAGATCCACTCAATATGTCTGCACCAAAATACCAGATAGATTTATGTGCAGAGCTAGCAGCTAAATCTGCTTTTTTATAGCAGAAATTAAGACAATTTACCTGCTCGTAGCCATAAGGCCTCTGCTGCTGAGCGGATGGTCCTGTCTGAGAAGCTCTGTAACTCCCATATTGCTGCCCCTGTCCCTGTTGGTAGCTGGAATACTGTGAAGATGCTCCTTGTGCAGGACCTGAGGAGACAGAGACAGTTATTAATAGGAGTCCATTTGCTACAGGGTAATAAAGGTTAGCGAATACATACTGCAAGGCAGTCCCTTGCCTTGAAACCAGTATTTAGAATAGCCTTGTTTTCTCCAGCCCCTGTTTTTTGTACTGATTAACCTGAAATGGTTTCTTTCTTCCAGAGACCACGGGTGCCTGCAGCTGACCAGTGAACAGTTCAAACCTGGTTTGATGACAGTGAAGAGCCTTGCTCTGGCAACCAGAAAGGTTCCACAGCCCTGTGACAGCGTTAGCTGTATCTCCAAATCACTTCCACTTTTTTTCTTTTCACCTTATTTCCTCACCAAGGATTAAAACCTTTGCACGATGTTGCAAAGCGGTTCTCTGGATTGTTGATGTCAGTTTGGATTGTCTGAATTGTTTTTATGTCAGCTGCAAAACTATTGGATGTGTAGGAGGCATGAGAATCCAGGCAGTGACCTTCTACCAACACCTCCCAGTCAACATGAGGCACGAGTACTTTATAACTTTCTCAAGTTATCAAGAAAGAAAGCAATGGGATGCTAACATAGCAGTTTGGAGTTGCTATATTAATGGATGTTACTGCCCAATCTCTTTTCATGCTATGCTGTTTGGCTAGTTATAGTATGTGCATGGCCAAGGTTAATCAATAAAATAGTTTAGCATAGTTTAGGTGAGGAATGGAGGCATCAAGATTAAGTGCTGCAAATACTTGACCAGTGGCAGCTTTACCATATCCTTGCTGTTGTCCTGGGTAACTTTGTTGATTCGGGTATTGCTGCTGGGAATATGTTTGCTGTTGTGCAGCTCCTTGTTGGTATCCTGCCTGCTGCTGGCTGTACTGAGAGTTTCCTAAAGTGGAAAAAAATGACACAGTGTGGTTATGCTTGTAGCAGACCTTCCTCTGTTCCATCTCTAGTAAGGAGCCTTGGGCTGGAGCTCACAGACAGGCACTCTTTCAGAAACAGGCGTTTGCATTTCACCAGTCATAATGAATTTATTTCTCTAGTGACTTTTAGTTCTTTTGAATGGGAGGGAGTTGTTTATTTACACACATCATTAAACCAGTGAATAAGCAACCTGCTCCCCAAAGGGTTTTTTTCTGCTAAAGTGTTTCAGAAGAAAAAGGCAGAACCATAAAGATAAGGGTGCCAGGGTACACAGCTGGTTTCTCAAAAAGCCCTCCCAGTGTATTTTGATCCAGATAACAGTGTTTATTCGTACATCCCAGAAAGACAAGACATCTAGTTGTTACTGATTTTTAAAAACAACTACAATGCAGTATCCTAACAGTGAAATTCTATCTGGCTCAGCTACACCTGAGGATAATTTTTTTTTTAATGAACATGAGACTGTGCACAAGCTGGCAACGATCCCACAAGGCTGCACAGCGTGTACCTCACACAGGTACTGACATGCTGCGTACACAGTCTGATAACGGTGTTGGTATAACCGTGCTGTAACACCTACATTTTGTCTTCTGGACACTTAAATAATAGCTAAGTAGCAGTTCAGTAACGTGTGCAGTGCAAGTCATGTTTTACATTTCCATAAGCATGCTGTCTCCTTAGTATTTTAGGGGGCTTTAGGGGGCTTTAGAGGGTTACAAAGATTCCTGATATTTTCCTACCTCCTTCATAATAGTGTTGTGTGGAGTCATCAAATGACCTGTCATAGCTCTGCTCAGTGTAGGATGACTGCTGATAGGCATAGTCACCATGTCCTGTAAGAAATTGCAAAGATTTATCAGATACATGCTTAATATAACTATATATATATGCTGGTGAATACATGCATTACAAAGTTGCTTAGGCATAAATATGGGGCTAAGAGAAAATAACCAACCTAAGACAGGAGCTTGAATATGCAGCAAGGAAGTTACACCTACACATAAATCGCTAGCATATACTCATCCAAACTCAGCTTCATGCCCTTTAGGAAGCAGTCTGATAGCAGTGTGCACTCATATGTATGTGTCTGTTTGCTGCTTCCAGGCAGAGGGATTAGAATGTTCTAACACTCGAAGTGGAAACAAATCCCAGTGTGTTTGCCATGTCTTCGGATGTGGCAGTCATGCTGGCCTACACTGTATCAGCACTACAGCGACAACAGTACAGAGGAATTACCATCTGGATAATATTGCTGATTCATAGGTTCTGATGAGCCTTGTCCATGACTGTACTGCTCACTGTAGTATTCCTCCTGACCCATGTACTGCTGTGAGGAACCTGCAAGCAAAGATGAGAGAGCACACTGAGCCCATGGACGACTGAGTGATGTTTGTTATCTTCTTTTTTTTTTTTTTTAAGAGAACAGCATTGACATCTTGATAAGTAACAGGCTATGTATGTTGAGAGCAGTTTCAAAGATGTTTTGCTCACTGGAAAAAGGAAACAACTTTGTATTTTTAGAAAACAAAGCTAGTTGAAATTGAAATTATGCAACCTTCAGTAATAGAAGTCCTAAAACCACTCTCTTGTATGGCAATACCAAAAGTAATGGCAACGTTTCATCTACTAATCTGAGATATTAGGAAGCACAGGAATGTATTCCATGCTCATGTACATAGAGAGTTAAATATATTTCAATTAGTGTATTAATTTGTTTCTCAGCAAAATTCAGTTTATATTAGAATCAGTCTAGCAGCTTTGTTACCTCTTAGAACTTTTTCCAGAGAGGTGTTAGAGCATGGTGGTATTCTTCTGGTGTTTTCCTTGCTTTGGCCTAATTTTTCCTATTAATTGCTGGCACATTCTATCTTGTTTGCAGAAATGAGTTCCTTGTTAATTGTGCCATTTTACGGCTGATCCAATACCATTCAAAAGAAATGAAAAGGTTTCCAGTTACTTCAGTGAGCTGTATATCAAATAGTTCATCTTTTCTTTTCACCGTTTCTTTTAGACAGAATTATTCCTAAACACCTGAAATAGTTAAATAAACTTGAAAAGAGATTAAAGTTCTTCTGATTGTCACGGTACTTCCAGCATTTCAGATTTCCCTTCTTTCCAGATGGGATTCCTAATGCATAGAAGTGACTTGGAAATCTTGTTCTGCCTACCCTGCAGGTGATCTCATGGAGCTGCTGCTGCCCCCAGCAGTGAGCTAGGCATACATCTCACCTTGCTGGGAAGCTCTGTAGGGGCCCATCGGTCGCTGACCCATCATGCTGTTGCCCTGGTTGCTCTGGCTCATCATGGCAATGGAGGACTGCCCCTGGTAATGCTGGCTCCCTCCTTGTGCCGAGTTGTAATGTGACGTTGCTGCTTGCTGGTGCATCATGGAGACTACAATGTACATGGAAAATCTGTTTTGTAAAGGGATGTGATGGTTCTCTCCCTAGTCTCTTTGGAAGCAAGTTAAAACGTTCAACTACATTACATCCTGATCATTCTATGAATTTTCCACAGGGGGAGATGTTTTCCTACTCTGTGCATTGAGCTCTTTTCAGTGAATCCAACAAGGATGCTGTTACTTGTCAGTTCTTGCCATTTGTTTCAGTCACAAATTTGACAGCACATCTGAGTACTGCTAGTTGATTTGAAAAGAATGCATCGTTACTGGAGTAGGATTAAAGAAATAAGAACTGATATTTGTTCCCAGTTCTTTCTGACTCATTCATTGCCGTATTTGTTCTCTAATCAATTATTTTTTTCTAACCCATCTCATTATATATCCAATGATTATACATATTAATAAACTGGCACTGTAGGATTGATTTGCCCCCTGTATTTCTGAGAGAACTAACATTGGACAACCCATTCAATACTCAGCAGCACTTGTTTTAACTGGTCAAGAGACAAATTCGGAGTTGTCTGCTAGTCTCTATGCCCTCCAAGCAGTGTTAAGTATCACTATAAAATCATAACAACGTGGCAGTAATGTATAAATGATAAACGTGCAATACTCTGCTGGCAGGCTCCTTCAGATAGGATAAAGGTGCCTTTCCAATCCCTCCCACAGCTGTGAGATTTGCTGCCAGGCCCTAGCAGGGAGTGCTGCCACTCTTTGAACTGTTTTCCACCACTTGTTGTTAACCGTGGCAAGTCAACGTCAGTTAAAACAGGTCTGAAACTGTTCTGTCTCATTCAGAGACATCCTAAAGCTTTTCTTCTTGCATGTTTGTCCCTGTGTACGTAGAATATTTACAGAACACATTCACGTGTGGTAAACCTCTGAGGTCACTGAAATGTCGAGCTGGCCCAGAAGGAGGAAGAGGGAGTTTACCTGGGTTAGACTGCATGTTGATGTTTGTTCGAGAGACGTAATTGCCTATCGAGCCCTGGCCTTGCATTGGCACATTCTGAGATGCAGGCACTGTATGGCTATAACCAGGCCCAGTTCCGTGACTGCTGACACTCATACTCAGAGAGGTTGTGGGCATTGTGTTCTGGCCTGACTGCTGCATAGGCACGTGGTTTGGACCTAGAAGAATTAAAGAGAGCAACAAGAAAATCTGTGCTATTATCAGCAACGTACAGAGAGCATTAAAGCCCTCACAGCCTTTCTGAAATACGGTAAGGCAAAACAAAACAGAACAATCCTCATTATTAAAATCCTCTGTTACTGACAGACAGAACTGCTTCCTACAAAGTTACAGCAGTGTTCCTCCTCCTGCCTGCCAAATCTAGCTGTACAGAATTGCAGGGGAAAATCAGCAGCTGTGGCCTACAACCAGTTCCTCACGGGCTTCCACAGATCTTGCAGGCAGTGAAATTCACAAATGCCAGCAGTGTCAGATCCTTTAGAAAATACACAGACTCTGGAAACATCCCGGCCTTCTGAAATTCTTTCCTTCCTCCTGCCTGCTGTTAACCCCATTCACACAGACGGTGACAATAGGAAGGCACAATGGTGGCTGATAAACTCTGCACACTGCTGCATTCATTCATTCATTCATTTCCCCTCCGACCAACTGCACTTTGTGACTCAGGCTTAAGAAGCACCAGGGGGCCTCCCCTCAGAGGACCAAGAGGACAAGCTTGTCTTTCCCTTTCTGGAAGTCTGACTGAAACAACCTCAGACTTTCTGAAGACATATTGAGCAAGTGGCCATCGTAACACTGCTTACAGTACCTGCCCAGTATCACAGTCCATAACTACTGGGCTGCTCCAACTGTACCCTAGCACTGTGAGATGTGAGTAGCATTCTGCTTACCTGGCAGTGTGCTGCTTTGTTTTGTTTTGTTTTGTTTTAATTCTGTTGTTGTCGGATAACAAAAATTAGGGAAAATCTGGTCCTGATTTTTGTTATTAGTTGTTGCAAATAGTTTTATGAGTGAGTTTTGGAAAGTTGTTTTCACTGTGCATTGATACTGTAGAAATTATGATAGCATGTATTGTTGCCTATCTAAATTCAGCTGTGTATTGCTGTCTATCAAATTAATTTAGATAGAATGGAAGACAAGCAGGATCCCTAGAAGAGACAAAATTATATTGCAATGTTTAGATAATGATATTTCAATCTGGTTATTAAGCGTACCTACAGCCTCTGAAAAAATGTTTAATTCTCTTACTGCAAACCTCATTAACGACTCCTAATGATATTTCTAGTCATCAAAAACAGAAGATTTGCTGTTGATCATTATATTTTCCTCTCACGGAGAGAAGCAAGCAGCATTTCTAATAGCAAACAAACAGAGCTGTTTCTACTGAAATCTGCAGAACCAGAGACACACAAACTGCTACAGAGGTCCAGCTCTGTGCTTTGTGAGAGTTCTGAGTATCTTCTAAAGCTGATACTCGTTTTTGTGCAACACAAAACATGTGGTGTTTGAATGGCATCTGCAGGCACTGAATGAGAGAGACTGGGCTCAGTAAGGCTCACAGTAAATCTTGCCCTGTTAGCATGGGAAAACATGAGACTCTGGGCTTTCTTTGAAGTCCCCCCCCAAAAAAAAAAGTTTGGCTAATTCATGGTTGTAAAGGAAAATACGACAGCATGACCCAAAGTGTTTAAATAAAAATACTAGAACAATAAGGCAAATACAAAGCACTGAATCTCTTTCATACTTTTGTGAATCTAAGGGAGCTGAGTTTTGTTTGAAAGGCCTCATTCATGATTTCTGAACAGCGAGGATTCCCAGTTGGACCCCATTCTGTCAGGAGGCAGTTGAGCTTCCCTTGGCTGATGTCTGAATCTACAAGTTCTGCCTGCAGGGCCACGGCATGAAGAATCACCAACTTGTGGCTGTTGGATTATTGGAAATTTCAGTGGGTTGGTTTTTAACCTGTCCCTACAGGCGGAATTATCATCAGTTACCATTAGTTATTGACCCAGCAGCCACTGCTGGTAATTATCGTATATTTAGGTACTACCAAGTGACTGTCCTGCAGAGATGATTCCTGTGAAGACCAGTGTGAGGACAATAAAGGATGAAATGTACTAGTTTGAGGTCTCCTTCCCTGTCCTTTCCTCTTTAACAATGCTGTACCTGTTCAGTACAGATTTTCATCTCCTTCAGATGAAAAATTTTCACAAGAACTGGAGCCCATACATTCATCACTGCTTGTGCATCCTTATGCCTAACTTGCAAAAAAACACTGTCCAATAATCACTGGCTGATGTTAAATAATTTCTCAGTCTCAAAGCTTATCTGTTCATGAGGGTCGGGTGCCGGATAGCTTAAGGTGCCAACTCGATTCTGGCTGGCACAGAGACAGCAGCAGGAGGGGCTGGCACCCAGGTGGGTGCCCCCAGGCCTGGGGTGGGAGGCTTCCATTCTTGCAGAGCAGCGGCACATGCCATCACTGCTGCTGTTACCTGGGCTACTCACAGCACACCAGGAGAGGTGTGCATTCTCACACCTTCCTTTTGAAGAGCAGTTCTGTCTTGAGACCAGCCTCCAGTGGAGCAATACTTTAACAGCCTGGCACCACGCAGGTGCAGAGCACTGGACAAAGAGTACGCTGCCCCCAGAGCCCCAGCTCGGGCTGTTAGCACTGGGATGGGGGCACACGAGGTGAGCGTGCACCAGCACTGCCTCCCACCTCTGTTCTGCAAGTGATGGCACCCAGCAGGACTGCCTCTTAATGAGCATCACATTGCTGTAAAGAACTGGGGAGCAAAGGAAAATACAAAAAAACAGCAGCAGTAACAGTGAAAATGTAGATTCTGAGTAAAAAAAGCAAACAAACAATGTTCAGACTGATTCAGTGTAACACTTACACTAGTTAATAAATCTTTCAGAAAGGTGGCACGGATAAATTTCTCTCTACAGCTGGAAGTGTACAAAAGTAGGGACCTCCTCCATTTATCAAGAGGTCCTACCAGCCTGACCACTAATAGATTTCTAAAAACTCAGAAGTAATTTCACTGCCTGCATCTGCTCCTGAGTTCCCCTGCCAAGGTCTGTGATTTTACAGTCAGATCCTTCTATTTATAGACATTGTTTTTCTCTCTCTCTCACTTTGGGAAAGACCCACATAAACAAGAGCTGACTAAATAACCGTGAGGAACAAAATGAATACATGGATTATTAATGCTATAGAGTATTAATACAAAGTAAACAACAGCAGCAAAAATCTCAGTTAGCTTCTTTTTAGTTGCAAGAACCAAAGAAACAAATAGATAAATGTGTATATTTGTCTTATCCGTATAAAATGTCTGTGCAGACTCTTTGGCTGCATGCTACAATCCCTGAAAGCTTCTGTGGAGGACAAAGGCTGAGGTAACACCATTTTGTTCCCCCAAAGAAATCTATCTAGAGGAGCTCTGCAATCTAAAGGCTTGGTTGTGCAGTTAGTCATGCAAGCGATCCCATTTCACCCTGGCCAGCCCCACCATCTTCAAGAGAAAAATACTGCAATATATCATTTTTCTAACTAGAGACTTGGAGGCATCTTGGTGATTCTCATCAGACATTTTTAAAACTGTTTTCAATTTCTCCCATAGAATTACTAAGCAGACTGGAGGCCTCGCAGAACCCAACTTCATTACAGACTGTAGCCATTTTGTGATGATTTCAACAGTCCCAGAAATCCCCATCTGCCTGAAAGGTGAGTGAGGAGAGGTCTTTTACAGCTCTGTAAGTATTTTCTGCATTAATGATTTTGTTGCCAAGCAACAGCAAAGCAGCACAAAGGGGACCAAGGCTCACCATTGCTAATCTGACTCTGCATGAGGGAGGAAGGAGGAAGGCCCGTCCCGATTGCATCACTGAGATTGCTCTGTGAATGAAGAGACTGGTTGGATGCACTCTGAGTCATTCCTCCTGGGCCCAAGTTTATGTTTTGCGTTGGTGGCTGCAAACAACAAGGAGGAGAAGCAAATTTTTTGTTAGGTTTTATTAGGTTTTATTTAGAAAAATAATCACCCTCAAATTAGACCAAGCATGACTAAAAACTGCCTTAAGTAAGTAAGTGCTCCCCTTACTTTCTGAGCAAACCTTTTTTCCTGTGACTAGGATGTGTGAATGACATTCAGCACGACACGGGGGAGCCAGCAGGCAGCACAGCAAAGGTCTCCAAGCTGAGCTTCGAACAGAGGCTGGCTTCTGTGCCCATTCCTTTGTACTCAGATAAATTTCATTTGGACTGGACTGAAAGTAACTGCTGTGGGGAAATGCCTTCACAAACACTACACAGCAGAGTGTTGACAAACTGACCTTTGCCAAGCATAAAGCTATTGTGTGCTTTGTGTTATGCTGGATACTTCTCAAATCAATCAGTCCAGCAATAACCCCATTTTTAAAAGCAAACCAATGCCCAAATACTGAGATAAAATAGTGGCTTTTTTTTTTTCTTTTTTCCCAAGTAAAGAATACAGTAAGAATAAGCCAAGAATAATGAATCTGGAACAAATGGGTCCTGTTCACATATGTAACACTGCATCATTCCCAGTAT
The DNA here is from genome assembly GCF_026119805.1 of Tympanuchus pallidicinctus. NCBI lineage: Eukaryota > Metazoa > Chordata > Aves > Galliformes > Phasianidae > Tympanuchus > Tympanuchus pallidicinctus. The sequence goes on from NW_026294722.1 coordinate 6,168,874, forward strand.
TTAGAAATTAGGCCACTGAGACAGACATTAACACAAATATCCAAAAGAATGTATCTTAAATGCAGTAAAAGTAGCTTTGCACTTGGTTGGTGGTCTGCACATCCACTTAGGGATAAAAAAGGTTTACTGACATCTATCAGTATCTGTATCAAAGCACATTTCCCTCTGGCATAGGAAATAAATGTGGTGGTAGCACTGGTACTTACAGCAGGAAGCAAGGACTGCATATTCTGGTTAGAATCTGCTATTGTTGCCAAGTAAACAAGGTTTCTGTGCAAGATTTGTTGGTATCTACAGAATAAGGAGCAAAGCTTATTTGGAAAGGTTTAACAACACAGAAAATTCCAGTTTATTAAATGACATCAGCCCACTTTACATCTGTCAAAGCAAACAGTTGTCATACTGACCCACATCTGCGCTGCTGTGCTTTTCAACAGTGTGCTCAACACCCATTGTACCAGTGGGTAAACGTGGGGGAAGCAGGAGGCAAAGCACACGCTTCTCTGCAAGCACTTGGAGTGCGCTGTGCAGCTGGGAGCTCAGGCTTTTGAGAATTGACACTGGGTCAGCAGCTTTACCACAGATTCTTCCTCTGTCTAACCAGGGTCCCATTCGTAGTGAAATTCCAAAACCCAAAACCTGTTTGCCCTGCCAACAAGCTGAGAAGAACAAGATTTTTTCAAGAGTGCTTTAACTGGAGTGTTTACTCAAGTCAGCACCACCTGAACCATTTCTGCTTCTTCACAGCTCTCCATGAACGGGAAGAGTTCATAAGGAAGAACAGGAGGGCATCCAAAAGCAAACTACAGATGTACAAAGAGACAAACCTGGAGAGTTTGAGAAGAACGCAAGAGACAATATTTTTTAGCATGATTTTTTCTTCTGATAAGGGGAAAACGTGTGGGAAGTAGTAAAACTGGCAAATATGAAGCCAAGGTTGTGAAAGGAATACAAAAAGCGTGGAACTTGGTCATCTCCCAAATGCACACAAGTCCCATAGTGTTGCCTTCTTTGCAGAAATGTGGGGTGACCCTTATTGCTCAAAATCTTCAACAGCTTAATTTGCAAGCAGGAGGTGAATACGTTAGCATGGTTCTCCAGAATTATAAATAATCTGTTAAAAATGTTCTAAATATTAAATTCTCAAATACTATGGGGAAAAAAATAACACCCTCCATCCCAAGAACAATAAATAGTTTGTAATACAAGCAAATCTAACAGATCAGTCCAAGCATTTTCTCCCTGCTCAGTGGACAGCACTGCTCATGGTACAGCCCTTAAGAAGTACTCCAAAAGCACAGCCCGAAACTCATCATACTCACTGAGTACATTCTGCAGTTTTCCCCTTGCTCTGATAATCCATAATACACTGTATTAGGTGGTGATTTTCATCTAACATCTGCATGAAAGAAACACGATCAGAACACGTGAGAATCGTATGAAACACCCGAGTTTCTGCGACACTCCGCATTTGCTCTCCGTAGCCACAGATGGCGTTGTGGGCGCTTTGCTTTGGGACGCGAGCAGGTGCTACACGTGACGGCACGGTCCTTGACCCGCTGAGATGCCGAGGGCCCCGAGTTCTGATCACCACCCACAAGAAGATGCAGCTCACTGTCCTAAAATTGCTGTTTCTGAACATTTTAAAGCAGCGCCATCACTGCTGCGTGGCCAAAAGCTCTGACTTCCAGCACACCAGTTATCTTCTGGTGGTCTGCGGTACTGGAACGACTAAAGCTTTGAAAGACCATTGAGCTAATAAATAAAAACAAGCTGCTTTTATACTACAAATACGAATAACAACACTTTTGTTTTTCAGTGCCATTAGAATACTCAAACAATCTTGCTGTAGTGGGAATTTGTGAGGAGCCCAGCACGTGCCCCCTCTGACTGCTCCGTTTCTTACACTGAACTGGAACGTCCATTCAGTCACTGTGCCTGCAAGTCCCCTGCTCAGCACCGTGCTTTGCAAACAGCAAATCACTGCCAGCAGCCCACAACACTGACAAACAGTCCTGAAGTCACACGGCAGTTAGAGACAAAAAAAAAAAAGCCACTGGGCTATTTCACTGCTTAAAATTAATTGCTCACAACACTGTGTGCTGCGGGAGCACGGGCTTCGTTTCCAAATAGCGCCCTGAGATTTCAGTCACACTCCTCAGGCTCACAGCAGGTCGTTCTGCCCAATCTCTTTTCTGTAACGTTCTTCCCATTTTTCCCTAGAAGTCATAAATTGGCACCAGAAAATGGTTTGGCTGCAAAACCTACTGACGATCCGTTCGTTGCTGCGTTAGCAACAACGCTGCCTCACTGCCCATCGTCCACGGACCGACCACGACCAATACCTGCACCTCCCACACTGCACGAGCTGCAGGAACAAAATGCCTTCGTGGTGGGGAACGCAGCCACGGCAGCACAAGTACAAATGACAAATAGCGGTCAAAGTGAAACATGCGTCTTTATTGAGTCTCCAGCCTCTTCCTTATACAGTTACCTTTTGTGGGAGGGACGGAGGGTCGGCAGGTGCACGCACTGCACTCCCTGCTGCCAGCCCTCCGGGATGGGAAACAATAACTTCCCAACTGGGAGCCCTTCTGTACCGCGTGGAGAGCTCAATTGCAGAGAAAATCTTCAAAACCTTTGTCATTACACACCAATAAACACATCACAAATAACAGGAACAGCAGACGAAAAACACCACTGATCGCTGCTCCCTCTGGCTTCTAAGATTCCGCATCCAAAGGCGAAACCCTCGCCAATGCAGCATTTTATTTCATTTTTTTTGCTGATATACCGTCAGAAATTAAACATATATTTGCAAACGCTATTGCATTTTTCCACTGCATTATTGTCAGTCTTTTTCCCTCCAGCAGCAGCCAACGTGCCAGCGGATTTCATCCTGTACCCCTTCTCTGGCTCTCTCTGCAGCGATCTGCACACCTTTGCTTTGTTCCACCTCCTCCTCCTCCTCCTTCCCCCACCTCTCTCCAGCTGTCCGGCTCTGCAGCCCTGGCCATGCACGAGTTTCCCTGCTCGCCCGCAATCTGCCTCCTTCCACGGCTGCGGGAGCACGGACGGAATCACGTCCACCCCATCGGTACAAAGCATGCTGTTTTTACCTTCTGGATAGTTTGCTGGGTCACCTCCCCTTTGCCTCTCGGGCGAGCAGAAGCAAAGGCAACCGACATGGTGGGCTTTTTTTATGTGTCTATAATATATGGGTCCCAGGCTCTAATAATATTGTTATTATCTGCCTGCTATTGCCGTGCGAGGATTCTCCGCAGTGCGCGGGCAGGGGAGGCGCCGCACATGGTACGCTCTGAGCCCGGCGCCCAGCGGCGGCCAGCGCGCCCCGGAGCGGCACACGCCGCCCCGCGCCCGGGGCCGGTGCCGGCAGCTCGGGGCGGGGGGGCTGCGGGGCGGATTTGCGGGAGGGGAGGAGAGCGGCCGCCCGCCGCCCCGCGCCTCTCCCCGCCGCCGCACATGGTGCGTCCCTGCCGCCGGGTTTCCTGTCGCAGCCGAGCGGCATCTCCCTGCCTCCGCCGGCCGCCGCCAGGTGCGCCAACTGCGTAAGGGCGGCCGCCATCTACGCCGAGTGCGTCGAGCGCCGCGGCCGCCTTCGCCTACGCTCGTTGCGCAACGCCGGCTCCTCGCGCAAGGAGCGCGGAGCTTCGCGGCTGCAGCGTACGGAGTTGGCGCAGGGGGCGCCGTCGGCGTACTCCGGAAGCGGGCGGGGGATGAGTGTGCTGTTTTGAGGGAGGCGGCGCGCGGCCGGCAGCCATGAGCTACGACCGGGCCATCACCGTCTTCTCTCCGGACGGGCACCTCTTCCAGGTGGAGTACGCCCAGGAGGCGGTGAAGAAGGGCTCTACGGCGGTGAGTGAGGGGAGAAAGGCGGCTCCGGGTTCGCCGCGGGGCCGAGGCGGGCGCGGCAGGGAGGGAAGGCAGGCCCTGCGCACGTCGCGCCGCGGGGAGCCGCGCCGCCGCTTCGCCGGTGGCCCCGCGCGCACGGAGCGCCACGAGCCGGGCGGCGCCACGGGAGAGACGCGAAATCGGCGCTGCTGTCGGCGGAACCGCGCGGCCGGGCGGCGCTGCTGGGCGCTGTGCTGCGCTGTGCGGGTGTCCGGCGGACGGGAAAGAGGAGAGGCGAGTGGGAATGGCTTTGTGGCCGCTGCCTTCAGTGTTCGCGTTGCCCCGAGGTTCTGATGAACGAGGAGTTTTACCGCGTGGGGAATAACGGATCGCTTTCCAGGTGTTTCGGGAAGGAAACCGCCGGCCTTCGGCTGGGCGCGCGGCTGGCACTGCCCGCATCGGCTGCTGAGCGCCGATGGACGCAGCCGTCCGCGCCGCTGGAAGCGCGGAGCTCCTCGCAGCAGAGCTGCCCTGGCCCTGCAGCAGCGGGGCGGCCCTCGTAACGAGGCGCAGTGCCAGATAGCGTTGGGTTTTTTTACGGTACGGCGAGGGAGCGACCTGCGGCAGGCTGCCCCTGTGTTTGATGTGGCAGCTTTAGTGCTGCTCCTGCCGCAGTGGCTGCAGGAAAGTGCTGGTATTGGAGAACGCGGTTGTAGGAGGGTGGCAATATCTGCTGGGAGTCACACGGATTTAAATTGGTGAAAGCAGCTGATGAAACTGCGCTCAGGAACTGGATGCGATTTTTGTTACATCCGTCCTCTCCCGGGCTGTGGCAATAGGAAACAAAGTACTTCAAGCTGAAGTTTATAATGTTTGCTTTGCTGTTTTTTTTTCTCTCCAGGCCCTCATTCCAGTATTCTGCAACCTGTTTAGGGGACCTAAGTTAACTTTTTTTTTCCTCTTTTCTTTGAATGCATTGAAGGTTGGAGTCAGAGGGAAGGACATCGTTGTTCTCGGCGTGGAGAAGAAGTCTGTGGCAAAACTTCAGGATGAAAGAACTGTACGGAAGATCTGCGCCCTGGATGACAATGTCTGCATGGCTTTTGCAGGTGTGTGATCCCTGCAGAGTGTGGGGTTTGGTGCAGCAGTTGTTAGGCTGCCTTTGGGTAAGGTTATGGTTTCATAGGGCATGTATAACTGAGTGAGGGCTGTGGGGAAGGAGCATGTTTCCAGTTACTTCCACTTTTACAAATAGGTGTAGATAGGGCATATAGGAGAACCAGTGATTAAATGGGGATGAAATATTGGTTAGAACTCACAAGGTCCACTGAGTTTAACGTGAGGATGAAGACTGAGAAGTAACATTATCAACACAGATATGGAAATACAGTGTTCAACAATATGTGAGCTCGTGTGAACATGTGTACATTTCAGCAGTTATCTCCTGTCTGTAAGTAATTCTTTGTATCAGTATTCACAATGCTTTAAGAGGAGATCTGATTCGAGCAGGCAAAAATACTGATTTTTGAGATGTAGTGTGCCTTGCTTCCTCAGCTGGGCATTGTGATATGTGCAGGTGGGTTCACAAGCTTAAAGAATAGCTCTATAATGGAAACAAGGCTCCCAGCTGAAAATGGCATTGCTGGCCATTTTTTGTCAGCTAACGTCATGCTGCTGTAGTTCCATCAACTAGACAAGATTTATTGTGCAGATAAGCTGATTTATAGAGAGGGGTGTTGTCAAAAGAAATGCAGCCACCGTACGTGAGAATGGAAGCTCTGCCATTAGACTGAATGCTTCCAGTCTCTCAGGGGGATTCTGATTACCTGGTTCCAAATTGCATGTTATTTAACAGTCATGAAACCTGTAAACAAAACGTATGTAATTTTGATTCATTAGCTTATTTCTGTTGCCTTTTAAATGATGTCCTCGCTCAGCAAACCTGGGAAGGCGTGACCTCTTGTACGCTTTCCTTCCCTCACTGTTGGCACTGACCTTGTGAGCCTTTTGGAGCAAGACAAGCTGTCTGTGCTCGTGGTGTGAAGCACGAGTTGAGCACAGCGAATCCACTGTCATTGCAGGGCTCACAGCTGATGCCAGAATAGTTATAAACAGAGCTCGTGTGGAATGTCAGAGCCACAGACTCACCGTGGAGGATCCGGTCACCGTGGAATACATCACGCGTTACATCGCCAGCCTGAAGCAGGTGTGCTGTGTGGGGTCCTTCTGTCCATGCGTCCTGCTGTGCAGGAGCTGTGTGTGGTTCTGCTGGCAGAAAGCAACAGAACGCTGCTGGCTGTTGGAAATGAAAATGTGGTAATAGAACATGAGGATTGACCGCCAGCCTTCCTCAGAAGATGAAATCAGTCAGTGCCTGTAACAGCTGCGTGAGCACATTGGTGATGTTACCAGGGACGCTGCCCATCTGTGGCTTTAATTCATTCTCATCCTGGCTGTGATGCATTTCCTGTTCCGGTTTCCCTTCTAAGACACTGCAGGGAGAGATGAGAGGGCAGCAAATTAAGGCAGCACTTAATATATTTAGTTTGATATTCGTGAATGTAAGATTAACGACAGGGTCAAAATATGCCCAACTGCCTTCTGTGGTAAGATTGTTCATTTGCTGCTGGTGTATTGAACTAATTTTCAGCAGCTAGTGGGGATTAGCAAAAGTCTAATTTATTTATGACGTGCTAGCACAGTGATGATGACAATGGTGTGATGCTGGTGTTCATTACTAGCCTGTCAGAGCAGAATCTCACTTTGTTCCTTCACAGTAATCTCACATCTGTGTATTTCATTCTGGCACGCTTGCAATCTCTCTAAAAGTAGCAGCAGTAAATCTTGCAGCTCTGCTGTTGGGCCTCCATGCTTTTAGGGTCACTTGTGGTGAGTGATGTGCTGCAGCAGTGAGCAGAAGGGCTGTGGCACTGCCTTTCCTACAGCCGGCTGCCATCGCAGATGAAGCCTGCTTTGTCATTCATGGAATTGTTGCACATCGTTGCTGAAAGCTGGCTTTGTGCTCATCGTTGTGCTTGTGAAAGCACAGCGCCGCACCCGGGCATGCAGTCACTGTCAGCAGCTCCTGGCAGCCAGTCTCTTCCTGATAGTTACAGTGGTGCAGAAAACTTCAGTGGATGTTAGGAAAAGTGGCTGAAAAGTGAAGTAACCGCGTCAGCTGCTTGGCTTACGGCCTTTGGTAGGACACAGAATCCTGCCTTCTGTAGGTAGATGGGTGAGAAAGCCTCCTGAAAATATTTCTGATGCCTTTCCTGGTCGTAACATACAAATGTCTGCTTTCTGCTCTAACGACGGAGCTGCTTGTGAAATGCATGCCTGTTCCTTCTGAGCAGAGGTACACTCAGAGCAACGGTCGCAGGCCTTTTGGAATCTCTGCTCTGATCGTGGGATTTGACTTCGATGGAACCCCCCGGCTGTACCAGACCGACCCCTCTGGCACGTACCATGCTTGGAAGGTGAGCTGGTTCCGTCCTTCTGGAGGTGTAATGAAATATTTAAGAGTTACCATCTCCTTTAAGAGGGATGGATGTAGAAGGAGATGAACAAATCCATCTGCGTGGAATGGCAGTGTGCAGTTCAGCTCCACTTGGGAAATTTTACCATGTTTTCTTGTTTCCCAAGTACACAGGGGTGCCTGACTGCTGACTGCTTGAGCGGTGGGGGAAGTAATGCGTTCCATCTCCTGAAAAACACAGTGATCGCAGAAGGGTTTCAGATCATCTAACTGTACAGATCCCATTCGTTGCTAATTCCAAGCTTCTTCCACCCCATCCATTCCAGGCTAATGCCATTGGCAGAGGAGCTAAATCTGTACGTGAATTCCTGGAGAAAAACTACACTGACGAAGCCATTGAAACAGATGATCTGACTATTAAGCTTGTCATCAAGGCTCTTCTTGAGGTGAGTCTCCCTCAGGAGCTTTGTGTCACTCTTCACCTCGTGTTTGGATCAACTTCCTGATTGTGAGTACGCTGAAATCTTCACCCACGTGGCAGCAGAGCTTTACAAAAGGATCTCTGAAAAGTGCATTTGTTGTTTGCCGTAGGTGTGGGGTTATAAGGTTCAGAGTACTTCAGAGAACTGTGCCTGTAACTTACATGGAGGAAGTTAAACTGCAGTCCTCAGGGGAGGGAAAAAGACTTCAGTTGTTGCAATTAATATAAATGAACCAAAATGCACTAAACTCCACGTGCGGTATGCTTTGTCTTTGTGCTGAAATTTGAGGTGAGGAAAGCTTAAATCAAAATTCAGATGGTGGAAATGTGATGGTTTTAAGTTAAGCATCAACTGGCTGCATTGATGCCAAAAGGAATGCCTCCTTTTTGGGGATGGGTTTTCCTACTGCTGGGATAGAGGGCTTGGAGCTAAAGAAGTGCTCCTTTTCCACAGCTGTTTTTCCTAAAAGGTCTGAAAGAGAGGTGTTCAAATTGTTTACTGGACCCACTCCTAATGGTGTTACCTTCTGTTCAGGTTGTGCAGTCTGGGGGGAAGAACATCGAGCTGGCTGTGATGAGAAGAGATCAGCCCCTGAAGGTAAAGGCTGCTTTGGCTTTTCTCCCTTTGCAGCCAGTTTCTCTGATAGCACTGTTGTACATCAGCCCTAACTTCCACTCCTCATCTCCCATTCTGCACTGGCAAATATTTGTTTAACAGTAGCAGCCAAGGCACGTTGTGTCTGCACAGTGTGCCTGTGTCTCTGGAAATAGCTGTTCACTTTCCTGCCGTGTCAGAGCTACTCAAGAGACTTTTATCTTCTTTAAGTGGCATCTTAGAGGTTGCTGTTTTCCTTTCTTTAGATTCTAAGCCCTGAAGAAATTGAGAAGTATGTTGCTGAAATTGAAAAAGAAAAGGAAGAGAATGAAAAGAAAAAACAGAAGAAGACATCATGATGAACCAAATTCGGCGCCTGCTTAGCTGCTTCTTTTTAACTGAAGCAAAGGGTTGCTCTGTATAGACAAGATGTCGGCATTCCGTTTATTCATACTGTGCCCCTCTGGAGACCTACAATAAACCTACTGATTTTTTTTAAGCTCTTATTTTAGAAAGATCCCTGTGTTCCTGATATTTTAATCACTAAAGATGACTTGATCAGCTACACCATGCAGTAGTGACCCATTAAAGGATGAAGACTGGTTGCGTTTTTCTTCCTGGCAGCTTTCTTGGTGAACAGTCTCCATTGTCGCTTACTTTCTTGCTGTTGAAGCGGATGTCTCAGCAAAAACAACTGCTTTCAATGAGTTACATTTTCTCTGTCCCTTATCACTGTTTTCAAATGTAAATGGCCAGGGCCCAGATGTAAAACAAAACACTTTTCAGCCCCAGTTGTGGTGCGTTTTATAGCAGATTTGGGGCTGCAGGGGTTTGGGAAATGAGCACGAGAACTGTTTTGAAGGCACATCATAAGCGACTGAGGAGGTGCTTGAATTGCTACCTGCAGGTCATTGCATGATTGTCAGTTGAGAATAAAGCAGTGGTGTGATTGCCCACTAGGGGCTTTATAGACCAGTGACTGCCTCATATGAACTGCAGGCATGCTAAAACAATGATAGAGGTCTACTCCAGCTTATCCTTTTGTATTTAACCTCCTCCATCTCCCTCCATACACCCTACCCCAGGTTCTGGTCAGACCTGCCTACTCTCACAGCTGTCTCTTTGCCCAGTTCTCTTGGCAGAGGTAGATCACATTCTGTAAGTGATGGAGGCCTACCTCTGCACACCAAAGTCATTGCTGTGTGCATTCTATTCACCGAACAATAACTTGTATAAAATGAAAGCCCTGGGCAGGTGGCTGTGTACCCAGACAGCAAGTTTTACTTTCAATAGCCAGCTGCAGCCTGAGGCAGCTCCAAGTAGCCTGGCCTCATGCAAGCATGGGGGTAAAGCTTTTGGGGAAGGAAGGGAGTTGTGCCTTCCCTGCTGTTGTTTCCTGTTGACAGCTCTTCCCTACAAGGGCAGTGATCCAGGTACAGTACTGCACATGGAGGCTGTGGTGTATTTGCCCAACATGCCTGACACTGAATCTAGAAGAAAGAGAACTGGTGCCTTAATAATAAAGAGGAGTGGTATTGAGCTTGGTGTTGATTTCTCACTTCACCACAGCCACACAGAAGCTGTAGAGGCGCTCACTGCTCCAGCAGTTGACAGGCAATGCAATTCCACCTTCATGCTGTAGTGCCATAGAAGCTGTTTTGCCATTGGAGAAAGGAGTCACCTAGGGCTGCTGCAAGCCCTGCTGTTAGCACACACTACTTGCTGGTAAAAGACCAGCTCCTAAAAGCATCTGTGGCCACCAAACAGACATACTGCCACCCAGAACAAACTGGTAAAGCTGTGAGCTCTGCTGGCTGTGAGCTCTGGGTGCTGTGAACAGCAACACTCCTTCAGTTGGATACTCAGACTTCCCCTGAGGGAGCACAGGGTGACAGGAACGATGCAGCAGCTGTAGCAGAGCCTTCAGCAGCCTTCTTAAACACTGTGTGCCTCCTTCCAGGCCAGCTCAGTTTCCTCTTAGATTTCAGCCTTGCTTGGGGCTCCAACAAGTTGCATGGACAGATGCTGCCAAGCTGCACGCAGAACAAAATAGCAGGAAAACATCAAACATTTACATGTTTATTATAATTACAATTTACATTACTCCAAAGAGCAGCCCCACTGCTATGCTCTAATTCTTAGCAATAAAGTCCTACAAAAATAAATCCAAGCTTTTACAGTAACCTAAGTCAATGCATAACTAAAAAATTCTAGCTATGTACGGGGTTCAGTCATCAAGGTGCTTTTTCAACAGAATTCCCTACCAACAGAAAAGGGACACATGCTTATAGCAATTTAACCCACTTATTCATGCAAACAAATGTAACCCCTTCCCCCCCAGCCCCTCTCCCCACATACAGATTTTAAAAACAAAAGAAAAACTAAACTATTTACAGTATGGGGGTACAGAGGAAAAATTAAACATGCCCATCTGTTAAGCTTCATTATATGGACTCCCCATTCCTAGTTTAATGAAAACATTCCATAGTGTTCCACCACAGTCTACTAGTGTACAGAGAACTGTTTGCATTTAGCACTATACGAACAAGGTACAAAGCAAGGCAAGAAGCCGGCGCTCCGGGCTCCTTGCCAGGCAGCCAGTTGCTGCCAGGGCTCTGCACTGCGAGCACACAAGCAGCAGCGCCTGCTGCCCGTCCTGCTGGGGCACAGCACTCTGCATCCATCCCCCCTGACCCCGCAGAATTCCGAGCCGTGGAGGAGTGCCCAGCACCCTTCAACTCGAGGGAGGCACAGCTCTGCAGAGCCTGCAGTACCTCCACACCAGTACTGGCTAACAAACAGTCGTACAGTCGTTTCACACCACTACATGAGCAACAATCCAGTATTCCCAAGTGACAATACACGTAACTCCTCGGCACCAGGAGTCCATTCTTTCAGATACCAAGTGCTACTCCACACACGCTGCTGAGTACAGCAAGACCAGCAGCACCAAAGAATCCATTTGGTTACTCAGAACAAACAAGTTAGCTGGTTTATTTCAAGTGAGCTTTGGTTCCATGTTAAAATACCATGATTTAACTTCTTCAGGGTTCAGAAAAGGAGTCTGACTTTATGCTTAGACTACAGCAGCCTTTGAGAGACCCGAAAGAAGAACCATGTAAGTTAATCTGCACTTAAAAAAACAAAAACAAACGAAAAGACACCCTGAAGAAGGTACCCCTGAACACATTCCCTCTTCCAAAGAATATTCCAGCTGACTGTTGCTGGTCCAAAGTAAGTCCAGAATATAAGCAGTAGTACATGAAGTTCTGTCATTTGAGCTGAGACGGTAAACAATATGAACCATTTTCCCACATTAGTGCAGCAGTCAGTTGTTTTCTATGTACATTTTCGTCCTCTCAGGAGAGATGTTAGAACCTACACAGGAAAAAGGTAGAATTAGATTTGATATCCGGAGGATTGCTCCAAGAAAAAGCAGAAGTTCATGCCTACGTATCAATTAAAATGTTCAGCTAGAGAGTCTCAGCTGAAACAAACAGGTCTTGGTTTTTGCAGAGGTGAGCCCCAGGAGCCAATAGATCAATCAACGTGCTAGAACTGCTTGTATTTCCTTCCATCACTTAGAAAGATGGATGAACAGTTAAGAGATGATAAAGAACTACTTTTCATTTACCTGCAGGACTGGAGAGCAAGAGGAGGTTGCACAGAAAGCTCAGGTAAGGGATAAGAAGGGATAAGATAAGGGATGCTCTGGTTAGGGAGAGCAGCTATTAACAGCTAAAGAAAGAAAAGGCAGTTTACCTGTGAAGTTACACTCTGCCAGTACCAGCTCTGTGAGTGGTTTGGCTCCTCCTTGCTGCTCCGCTGCCCCTTCCACCTCGAAACCCACCACGAAAGCTGCGGCCACGAAGGAACCGCCCCGACACTCCGAACGTCTCAGTATTGAGTTTCCTCTCTTCAGCCCACGTGGTGCGTCTAGAACTGAACGGGACTGCGTTCAGATTTAATACAGACATTCAATAACCCCGACTCACTCAGCCAGGAAGCCTCAAGAACCCCTTTTTCCTGACTACCACTACAACAAGAACTGCCGCAGCATGAAAACACAAATTCAGTTCCTCTGCTAAACGTGGGCTTTTTGGAAGTGACAGCTGTTGGCTTTTACATGCTACTTCCAGACCAGAGAACTGTGGAAAGACTTAAAATACAATCGCGTGAGGACTCGGTAGCATCTCACACCCAGTCTTGTTTTCTTGGCAAACACAAACTTGAATCCCATGAAGCCTCTCTGGACTCCTAGGAAGGCAGCCCTGTCACAGCTGAGGTTCAGTTACTGGAACAGCTCCAGAGCACCAGTCCCAATTCCTACCCAGAACCTGCCTACCCAAAAACTGCCTTATGGTAAACACTTGGAAGAAAGCTTTGCTAAAAGGAAGTAGAAACACCACGGGAATTTTACATGCTGACATTAAAGGGAAGTTTAACTTATCAGGCTGCTCATGCCACCAAAAGACAGCAGCAGCAGATGAAGCCTCTCATTAATATTTGCAGTACTTAATTTGATGCTTCTACAGACAGACCTGCCCAAACTCCAGGCTTAGCTTGCTCCTGTCTGCAAGTTGCACCATCTTCAGCACAGCATGATTCTGTTGCCTCCTCCCAAAAATGTGATTTTAAAGACTTTATTCTATGGGTTCAAAGTCAGGACTAGGAAACAGAATGGGATGCATTAAATACAGCACAGCCAGCCAGCAGAGGTGATTCCCCCACTGTATTCAGCATTGGTACGGCCTCACTTTAAATATTATTGGCAACTATGGGCTCCACAATATAAAAACATTAAGATACTTGAATGCACCCAAGGGACAAAGCTGGTAAAAGGGCCAAAGCACACATCCCATGAGGAACAGCTGAGGCCCTGCTTGTCTAGTTTGCAGCCAAGGAGACCAAGTAACCCCACTGCTCTCCATAACTTCCTGGGGAGGGAAAATAAGAGAGCACAGAGACTCTCTTCCTCACAATCAATGACAGGAGACATGGGAACAGCATACACGCATGCCAGGCAAGACTTCTATAGATACTGTCTTCACCAGAAAGGTGGTCAAGCACTGAAACAAGCTTCCTAGTGAGCTGGTTGATCTCCATGTCAGTCAGGGTTCAGGAGCCATTTGAACAGTGCCCTTACCAACATGCCTCATCTCCTTGGTAGCCCTGAAGTTTAGGCAGTTGCACACTTATCTTTGTGCCTCCTTCCACATCAACTATGCTATCTGATAATTAGTGATCTGTGTATCCTAGTTGAGGGAAATGTATGAGTGCAACTGAACTTACTGCTATTTGTTTGGTCTCTGCACAAAGCTTGGTAACGTCATCAGTGATGCATCAATTGTGTGACAACACTCCCTTCTAAAACCTGTTTTGATTTCATCATATTTTCTTCTTGCATTTTGAGACTTCTAGAAAGTTGCACCATGTTACACATCTAGGATTATGGCTAAGGCAGCAACAAAAAAAAAAAAGCAAGCTTAAAGAAATACTCACCTAGACTTCAGTTCTGAGGAGATGTTGTCAAAGAAAGACTTGGATTTATCGTAGTAGCAGTTGGGTCCCAGAAGGTCCTCCTCTGCACTGCCATCATTGTTTTGAGTTGCCACTCCAGGGTCCCCTTTCTCTTCCTCTGTCTCTGCTTTGTCATCTGAAGATAATACAATGCATTACACTTCTTTGAGGCATACTGAAGACCCATCTGTTCCCTTGGTCCTTCAAACAAAATCTGAGATGCTGCCACACGTAATGATGCAGTTTCTCAGAATGAGTTTTCTATGCAAGGCTTACTACTCAGCATCTCGTATTTAAAGAAGCTACAAACCTTTAAAGTTTAGTTTCTTCTTGAATTCTTTATCAAGCTCCTCTCTGTTGAATTGTGCATTTGCACTTTCGAAGTCGAAGTCACCTTCAAACTTTATTGTATTTTCCTTCACAGCAGTTGGTCTGTTTTGTCCTCTAGAACGATTCCTGGTTCTCCTGTTTCCCCTGTTTCCTGAAAGCAGGAGAGTTGAAACACTTGGTAATGTTAAATTAAGGGAAGTTAAATGACTTCCTCAAGACCAGAGAAAACCAGGACTAGAACTCAGAATCTTGGCTTCCAGTCCCACGGTTAGGTCACGCCTCTTTGAAAGTAACTTCTGAAGGGCTACAGGAGACACATTACAGCAACATTTTAACTGCCTGGAAAGCATTCCTGCTGTCAGCCTTACCACTAAAACACATCCAGCTTTTCTTCCAGTTGGAAAAGAAAAAATAAGAGCAGCACCTCAAGTAAAGTTGAGGGAAAGGTACAGGGGCTATGAACTCTATTTGCTACTCATCTGCTAACATGTTACTATAACTGGTCCACAAACCTGTCCTGATTGAGATGAACAGATCATTGGTTTTGGAAAACCTACCTAAGACTCACCTGCCCACAAAGGGACACATACTTAATTGTAAAGCAGAAACCACATAAAGAAACTATCAGCTTCTTTTTGGAAAGAAAAACACCAAACTTGCAGCCTCCCTTCCACAGTGCTGCCTTCAAACTAGTTTGAAAACTGATCTCAACTTCTGCTTCCTGCCTTTTCTCACTTTGTTTGGGCAAGGATCTCTAGTTGAACTTGGTTTCACTTTGCTTTGACCTATGCTTAACTAGTCATCTCAACATAAAAGCTTTATTCTAGAGAAGCAATGACTCCATAGTTCTTTTAATTTGAAAGAACACCAGATATCTTAAGCAGGCTGCCCTTCCCAATAAGACGACACAACAGGTTTCAGAGCAATCCAGTTATTGCTGTCAGTTTTAAAAAACAAAACAAAACAATTTATCTCCAGCACCCAGAGGGCACCAGCATTTTGGTGGTTCTGTATTTCTGTGGCTCCAGAGCTTACTGTGTTGGGGGACCATCCCTACCCGGCCAAAGACTACGAAGCCTTTCTTTGGTCTTAGCCTTCTGTCCAACAACGCTTCACTGACGCAGCAGTATTTGCCTTTACAAACCCAGACAAGTGTCTGTGTCAGAATAGCCTACCTGATCTTCTCCTCTGGGGCCTTCTGTTCTCATCATTCACCTGCCCTTGGGTCTGTACAGGCGTTGCCGGAACTGTATCTACAGAACAAGAAAGAAACTTCAAGGCACACAAGAACAAGAGCAAAGCAGTCTGGCCTTGCTATGAACCTCTGAACGCCACTTGAGAACAGCACTGTACAGCAGTCCATACACACTGTAGTCCATACACACCAGCTGTCTTGGTGCTGCTCTGTGGAACCTGCCGGCCGTTGCGTTGCACCCCGGGAGTTACTTTCACTGGGAGCGGCTTCTGTGAATGGATGCTGTCCACAGGGCCGGTCTGGACAGCCTGCTCTACCATGGGGCTCTTGCGGACAGGGTGAACGGAAGGGAAGCCAGCACCTGGAAAGAACTGCAATGACTGAGTGCTCCTCAGAAAGCACCCAGCGTTATTCAAGCCCTGCCCACTTCTACGGAGCAAACATCAACCAGTTACTCAAAACCTTGGTTGTTTATCGTTACGAGCTACGTTTAAGTGGCACGTAGGGAAAGCACTACTGCCAGAGTTCTCAGCTCACAAATCCAGAGCCTTACATCAGAAAAACTACCCGTTTATTTCTTAAATCAAATCAGACACTTCAGACAAACAAGCCAGGTCACTCTCCTATAGAGAGCTGATAAGAAAATCAAATTTCTAGCTGCCTCTCTGGTTATGGATTGTACTTTACATTAATCTGAAGCAAAACGTGACCATTCTGAAGTTGCTCCAGAAGGCTTCCCCACTTTGTCTAAAAAAAAAGTTTGCTGCTAAAGCCTCATCACCTCAGCTATGTGTCCCATTTTGTAAGCCATTTTTAGAAGCCCTTTGATTACTTGAAGTACTGTCATTGCTTATTGTTAGCTTTCAGACAAAGAAAACCTGAAACCAGACCAGATCTCAAAGTTACCCTTTTAAATTCCTTCTTGGTCAAGGCCAAAGTGTTACCCAAGACTTCTGTTGCTCTTCCATCCAGGCTTATTTATTCACACTACAAAACACGTAAATACTTTTCATGGTTTGGTATACCTTACACCATTTATTTTAGAAAGTGACAGTCTTCAGTACTCAGAAGAAATACTGCATTCTAGATTTAATTAGAAGTTTTGGAGCTACAGGCTTTTGTAGTTATGCATAAGAACTGCTTGGAAGCAAACTTGAACTGAATACACTTAAAGAGCAAGAAAAGTGAAAAAGCTGAAGGGTACACACAAACCAAGCCACTGACACTTCTGGGTCACCCAAGTCCACCTGAGATAAACCCAGTAGGTAACATCATGCAGGTTCCCAGTTATGCACACCTGGAAAACTTGCAAGGAGGACAGACACAGCCTAAGGATTATTCAGTAGCACAAAGCCGCTGCGCAAGTTCAACAAAAGTTTCAAAGCTCAGTACGAAAATTGAGAAAGCACATACAGACAGATGGCCAAACAGAAAGCGGGAAGTTTCATGCCAACACAACCATACATGCTAATTTAAAAACAGATTTAACTAATTACCATGTTTAAATGCAGGCTGCACCTGGTCTCTCTGCTCTGAAGATGGGTCAGGCTAGTTATCTCTACTCAAACTCCTTCAAAAGTTCTTAAGCACAGAAGCAAGCACCCAGAACTACGTTACCTCTGCTTACCACAACTAAAATTGCTCACTGTTAGTTATGCCTCACTAGCTGGCAATCTTTATAAGGTACATTGCCCCATTATGCATGAAACATATCCTGAAGTTTCCTAAATTACAGGAATACTCCTGAATTTTCTACCTGCCTGTTTATTTTTGAGTAGTAAGGCCACCCATGATTTAAGCAGTGTGCTTGGCTTTCTAGGAAAGGCCCATTAATTCCCTGCCTAATGCCTAAGCTAACACATACTCCTAGGGAGGATGCAGCACGACATCCCTAAATCTCACCCCTCTCCTGATACTTACACAGGAGGACCCACATTCTTTCAGGATTCTTTACTTTTTCCATTCTCCTGTCTCTCTAATTGATACTTCTAGAGCAGGAGGAAGTAATGCTTCATGTGATGAAAAGCAACAACAGCCAAGAACAAACTCATTTCACTAGCATTACCCATGTAAGTACTATCATTCTAGGAGGGGGTTAACAAGAACATATTTTCAAATGCCATGCAGTTCTTCCAAATATTTGGAGTCCTCAAACTGCTGTTACCCTTGGAAGAGAGCTGATGGGGCTCTGAAGACATGTCAGGCTCTGAAACAGGTTGTGGAGACGGAGAAGAACTAGGACTGGAAGCAGCTGCTGATGCTGGAGGGCTTACCAATTTCTCTAAAGAGATAGAGGGAAGAAGAGAAAGCAAAAAGATATATGGATAAGATACAAGGTTGTGTAACATCTGGAGGACTTGGAAAGAGATACAAGAATCTCTAGAACAGCTTTAGAGCAGCTTATTTAGTTCTCTTTTGGAACACAAGCTCTTTTCACACACGGGTTGTGCATGTGAGCTATGTCAGACCAGAAATGAACTGACCTCAACTGTTTGTTATTCGTATTACTTTCAGAGAGAAGCTTCAGCTCTTTAGTTTCTTTCTTGGGTACATGTGCATAAGTGAAAGATGGGCCTCCTTGCTATAAGAACATTGCAAAGTTTTTAACTACTTATTCACTGCTTCTTGCAGCCTGACATTCAGTATGGAACTCATTATCAGTTACTGCTATGTGGCTCCAGTGTAGCTGCATACAAAGACTGTACCTTTATTCTAGCAAAGAAAGCTTTTACTTACCTAAACCTAATGAAGCTGCATACTGCTGGCTAAGTAAAGAGCTGGCAGCAAGTTGGCTGTAAGGTGGCATACCTCTAAACGGGCTGTAAGGCACATGTGGCTGAAAGGATGACGTAGAGGCAGAGCCCAGTGAAGACTGTAACAAGACAAAGCACATTTCCATCTACAGCATCCAGAAGTCACCTTGCTTCGGCAGCGATTCTCTACTTCAAGTACAGCACTGTTACCCCTCAAACAAACACTGCAGACCTCCCCTGCATTCTCAGCTGCTACACTAGCTGCAGTTCTGTTGACTGAAGCCTTACTACCATTATTTTAAACACGGCAATGCAACTCAGAACGCTCCCAAAAATCTGAAGATTCCTGGAGACAATGACTCCGTTTTTATACTTTGATACCAAACGCAGCCTTTTATCAGTGTTCCACCACATCTATTACACTGCAGGCTAACTTACCTGAACAATGGCAGGATCCTGTGGCAGGGTATGCTGAGCTTTCGGAGGTTCACAGACAGTGATGTCTTTGATGTCACTTCCTCGAAAAATAATGTACTCATAGATCTCTTCCCTTGGAGGAGCAGGTCTGTCTGTGGGCCGGTCTTCGGTACCAAAGGATCGCACTTCAGCATTGGAGAGATTGCTGTTAGTTCAGCATTATCTTTGCAACGTTATACAAGTTAAGACTTACAAAATTAGGAAGTACTCCTACAACGCCTGCCAAAAGTAACAAAAAAGTAGGTTACCTTTCAAGTCCCAGCCCCCCATATCCCACACATCTGTTCCCAAAGACCAAATCTTCTAGCAGCCTGCATAAATGGAAGGTCAGGATGATACACCAGTTGGAATGAAGTAGTCCACTGCAAAACTGAGGACTTGCCCACACTGCTATACTGCCATAGTCAGCGCTTCTGCCCAGATCCTGTCCCATATATACATCCAACTTGAGACAACTGCCACCACAACAGACCACGAGGGAGGCCTCTGAAGCAGCAGGGAAAAGTTCCTCAGTGGCTTTAGAGCTCAAATCCATACCTTTGTTTTCCTACTTATTAATAGCAAATTGTCTATCTGCATAAGAGCTTCCCATTTAAATTCTCTCTATGCCAATGGTTTCATATTTAGAAAGCTTTAAGTGATTATTCTAAACCTTAGTGCCTACTGAAGCTTCACCGAGTCTCAGCTATCAGAGCACTTGTGCAGGTACTACCAGAATGACGTTCTACTTTGCAGTGGGAAAGAAGGCTGTAATTGACTGCGTGCCTACCAGGGAGGAGCATAAATTAACTCAATCCATTAAACAGGAGGAGGTCAGATTCAGACTTTCTACTTTGTTAGTGTAGGAAAACAAGTGGCAGTCACACCAAAAACCAGAGTATGAAACAGACTAGAGAACGTGCACAACCAACATGTATAGAGACTTCCTTCTACACTTTACAGAAGTCTATCAAGTCTGCTAGCATAGTTCTCTGCCTTTATGAAGCTTTGCCAGTTCAGATAAGCACCAGCACATATTAGCTTGATATATGCTTTTTGGCAGTGGAAGAGCTCCAGACTGGAGTTGCATCAGCCAGTTCCAACAGGTTACCAGAGAAGCATTCAAACTTTGAGCCAGGACACACTGAGTTTGACAGTACCTTTACAGACTCCATCCTGAACAGCCCCTTTACAAAGACCTGCTGTACCACAGCCTGCAGTCCTGTGCCAGCCAGCTGCAGCTCCCACTTCAGAGCAGGAAAGATAAGTGCAAACGGCCTTGTCAGGTGGATGATAAAGGACAGGGAGGCACTGCAGCTCCCCCAGATAAAGGGTAGCAAGAATTGGATCAACTCAACCCCACTGCTTAGCATTCCCAGCATCCTGCAGGCATACTGAACTTATCATGGGTGCTGATGCTTTGTAGGTGGAATACTCATCAGAAGCAGTCCTCACATGAGGAGCTGCCTTCAGGTGGTTTCCCTAAAAGCAGCAGCTAATGCTGCAAGCAATCTTCAGGTTCCATCTGTTCCACGTGGAGATGAGCTTACAAGGAGCATTAGCTCAGTGTACAGCAGGTCAATGCCAAACTGTCCCATTTCACCGTTGCTCTTTGGCACCTCAGCTCATACCTAACTGGTGCAAGTACAAACTGTCAGTTGCTTCCCTCAAACACAGCCTTCCATTAGTAACTATGGTATAAAAACCTCTAAGTTATTTTAGCTCTCCAGCTGCTGTTTGATCGTATTACAGCTGCAACCCAGTCAACTAGAAGCAGATTATCAACTGAAAGCGATACTCACAGACTTTTAGACACGAACCATACCACTGATATTCCTGTTCAAGATTAGCTTATTACAGCATACAGCTCATGGCAGCATATGCTAAAGCTACCCAAGAGCTCCTGCAGAATCCCACAGCTAGCTCAAAACACGACCTCTCTCAGCACCAGGATCAGCCTGCTGGCTTCCAGTTATAGAAACACATGAGCTGTAAAGTCCAGAGCTGTTCAGGCAGCCTTTTAGTTGCCTGGTCCCAAGGTCTGTAACTAGAAGGGTAGAAAAATGATGTCCTTATTGTAGACAAAACAGCAGCGATGGCATTTGTGAGGCCTCCAGGAGTGGAGCACACCCACTCCCTGTATCTGAAGTGTTTAATGATTTCTGGCACAGCACAAAGCACAGCCTGGAGTTTCTGTGGAGGTCTGAAGGGCTGTCTCCCATGAAGACTTACAGTGACTATTGTTTACAGACGAACAGGAAATCAATCCCACGCTGTGCCACAGCTAGTGTTTTACAACAGCCTGCATTCACACGCAGGACTCTGTGGAGCTCAACCACTGAAGGGTCAGGAGGCATAAGAGGAGTGGATGTCTGGAAAACAACTCTTACACAGATATTTCCTGCCTAAAATCTAGGGTTCCTTCAGACTTGTGCAGAACAGGGAGTAAGGTAGTGGTGCTCGCTAAGAACAGGAGGGTAATTGTGTATTGCATTATGGCCATTGCTCTTAAGTGAAGCTTAGCATCTAACAAAACAGCTGTCCTGCAGCACTTAGGCACGTGGAATGATATCCAAGGAGCTGAGTTGCTGCACATGTCAAGATTTCACAGGAATAGCATACAAATCAATTGAAGTTTGCCTGCTCTGAATAACAGTCTGAACCAGATTCCTTCCCCCAAAGTCCCTTTCAACCCAAGTTATCCTTCATGCTATTAGGATGACAAAAAAAAAATAATCACAAGAGCAATACATACAGTGTATCCTAAGGTCTTCTGAACCTATTGGCATTTGGGGCCTGGCAATTTACTTATCTAAACAGTGTTGACTATACATCAACAGTTCAGGGCTCCCAACCCCACGTTTCCAACTGCTGCTCACTGTGTCGAGGCGGCTGTCACAGCTAAGTTCATAATACTGACACTAATCTTGATACAAAGTCTCTGATTTTAAAAAGCCCCCTGAGCTACAACCAGCCTTCGCGCTGTGAAGTTTAAAGCAGCACTTTTAAATGGGAAAAAAAAAAAAAAGCATTTTTCCACGCACTGTAACTACTTCTTAAAACTCCAGTTCTTCACAGGTAAACATTAAAAGACCAATAAATACAAGTGTTGCCAGAGATATTATACCAGGCACGTACTTCCCCACACCATCAAGCATTTTAATCACATATACCTTTAAAACACAGCACTTCAGCTCTGCAGCAGTGTTACAAGGAAGCCAGAGCCATGTGTGAAACCAGCTCTGCTTTCTGCTGAAGGCCTTGCGATGCATGCAGCAAAGGGATTGCATCCTTCCCACAGGCTGGTGCTTCATGTCTGGAGACAGCTGCTTTTAGAGCCTTGGACAGGTTAATTCGTGGAAATTTGAGATAACACCCATTTTAAGCTTTAGAACCAACACCAATAGGTGTCAAATGTTCGCATCCAGTATTATGCCAATATCGTGACACTGAAATTTCAGGTCGCGGCATAGGCTGCCTAAAGTAAGCTGAGAAGAAGGCAATAATTCTAGCAGACAGACTTGAGAGACAAAAGATACTTGGCTTCTGAACGATCCTGATGGGCTGTCGAAGGCTACCATGAAGGTTTGAACTCACAGAACAGAGAAAGACAAAGCTCGGGGAAAGGAACAACAGACATTAGCTGGAACAGCCAATCTGTGCAGCAAAAGCAGTATAAAAACAAGACCTTGCCTGAGAGACTAAACAAGATAGAGCAGGCTTTTCCGATAGCAAACACAGGAGCTCCCAGCACAGGTGGCCATCGATTCCAAACCACACCAGCCAACCAGACGCACATCGCCGTTCCTGCCGGGGAGCGGAGCGGCGCCGGGTGCGAAGCTTCGCGCCCACGTGCGGGCATCGCGCCTCGCAGCGCGGATATCGATCCGGGCACGAACAAAGGCGGCCGCCGCGGCTCTGCCGTAACCCGCCGGGCCCCGCGCTGGGAAAAGCAGCCCGAGCAACGATACACCGCGTTCATTTTCCGACGTGAGCGCCGAGAGCCGGAACGGCCACGGCACGGCTGCTTTCCCAGCGAAGAGGGGAACCTCAGGCGGACGGCGGATCTCCTCGCGGGGAACCCCCGCCCGCCCGCGCGGCCTCCAGTGCTGACTCACCGGCAGCTCGCGCCGCTGGAGGCGAGCCGCTCCCGCCCCCGGCTCCGCGCAGCCCGCCCCGGCCGCGGCCCGCAGGAGCGCCCGGCCGCATTGTTCGGCCCCGCGCCCCCCCCGCTCCGCCTCGCCGCTCCCCTCGGGCCCGGGCCGCGCTCACCCTTCGCCAAGGCCACGGTGGAGTTCTCAGTGTCGATGGTGTAAAGGATGCCCTCATAGCGGATCTGAGCCTTGGAGATGAGGCTGATCTTGCTGCCGATATACGGGGTCCCCGAGCTCATGGCGGCGCTCCGAGGGGCCGCGGCCGCGCGGGTGGCTGCAGCGCCCGCCCACGCACACTGCGGAGACGGGAGCCCCGCCGCGCGCGCCTTAAGCAGGGCGGAGGGAGACGGGCGGCGGGGGGCGCGGAGCGGGGGCGTGCTGCGGGAGCGCCGCGCATGCGCGATTACCGCCCGCTATTGACCAGACGGGAGACGGGGTCAGACGCGAAGGGTGCGGGGAGGAGAGGAGAGGGAGCGGGGGGAGGAGGGGGGAAACCCGGGGCCCGCGTCACGTGACGGGGGCTGCCACGTGCGCGCGGGCGGGGCGGTAGGGGTGGGGCGACGCGAGGCGAGAGCTCGCGGCCTTCCCGCCGCGGCCGAGTGTGGTGGGGCGGAGCCGTGCGGTGACGGGGCCGAGCCGGGAGGGTTTGTTACGGAGCCTCAGCTTCACCCGCAGCCCGGCTCCGTGTGAGGGCAGCTTTCCTGCGCTGGAAGTCCCTCCCGCTATACCGCGGGTGGCCCCGAGCCGTTCCGCCGCTGTTTGCGCACGGGGCGGCGGCGCTCCGCTCCGTCCCCGCCGTGCCGGCGTCGTGCCGTGCCGGTGCCGCAGGCGCAGCTCTGCGCTTTGTTCGGCCTGGGGTCCCGCAGGTAGGCGGGCCGGGAGCTCTCGGCGCTGCTCCCCGGGGACTCTCGCAGCCCCTCTCGGCCATCTGCGGTCAGCTCGGACATCTGGCAGGCAGCTGCAGGAGGTGAAGGCGGCGGGTCGCAGTGCGCGCATCTCGGCGATTTGAGCGAGGCAAACGGGGTTCAGAAGCGGCAGCTGCGGAGAGCACGGCGGGAGCCGCCCTCTGAACCGTGAAGCGCGGTTCGGTGGGGCTGCGCACGGCGTCTCTCGGTTACACGGCTGCCGCCCCAAAGCCTGTAGTCCGCGGCTTCGGCTCCCCGACACAAAGCTCCGCTTCCCGCGCACCGCGGCTCTGCGGCTGCCCTCTGCCCTCCGCTGCGCGCGGAACGCGCCTTCCTCGCTTTCTCCCGCGAGCAAACGGGCGGACTTTCTCTTGTTCGATTTTCAGCGTCTCTGCTTGGAGACGGTTGCTAAAATAGAAAAAAATATAAAGGATTCTGTCCGCCTGTATGTGGGTTGGGTGAGCTACACTCTGGAACAAGGTTGGCCTTTGAGGTCAGCCTGCCTGTCCGTAGGTGTTTACCTCAGCATGAGGTACAGCGGAGCCAAAGATCCCTTCTTAGTGCGTGCTGTAAATGGTGCCCTTTGCTGGGCGAAGTATTGATTAAAATCTTCCCTGATGAAAAGACTCGTGTGGCCTCCTTACGTGAGGAGTGTCTGTTCTGAGAATGTGGAACTGTTCAGATTGAGAAAAGGTAGGGGGAAAAATAACAATAACAACAATAACAACAATAATAATAAATGCTGAGTTCAGAGGCAGATACAAAAAATGGGTAACAATGATGTTAGGACAGATAGTATAACCAAAGGTCGAACAGTAGGACTTTCTCTTCTGGTTTATATTCTCAAATTTATATATATATGTGTGTGTATATATATATATTTTATGGCAGTACATCCCTTACCTAAACAACCATGGGGATCCTGAAAGGAGACAATATGATAACAGTGCACAAATGTGGCATAAACTGCTGACAGGTAAGGAGAGGTGTGTAACCGTATGGAATTTTAGTTGTAATCATCATGGCCAGTAATTGGCCTGACTCTGGAATATACTCTTGTAATTCATTACCTCAGTAGCTGAGGTACCTCAGATGAGTATCTGAAAGAGGTGGTAATTTCTTTTATGCTTCTCTGTACATTTTAGAAGTTGGCAGGGGGAGAAATAACCAGAGATGGCACATGGAAGGCTACAGTCTTAAAAGGGAGTGAAGAAGAAGAAAAATAGGTTGGTGTGGGAATTGGGGAAAATTACAGTGGATATGGCAAACAGAGCAAATTATATAAAGGCAGACACACATACACCCTAGGACAGGAGTATTCAACTTTTTGACTTGCCTGGGCCTCACTGAGTGAAGAGCAATTGTCTTGGGGATGCATATAAAATGTATAAAATAGTGAATGTATGTAAGTAACAAAACTTTTAAATATATTTTTAATTAAAATATAAAAAAGGACAACAAAAACATAAAACTACGGGCTAGACGCATGTCTAACTGTAAGAAATACAAACATAAAAGGAGGATGTTGGCTGAGTTTTGTAGATGCACACTCTTTGTAGGACAGAGTTTCATTATTTGAGATGAAATTTTACCTGTTTCTATACTTTTGTATTGAAGTGTACATTTTCTGAACAAAAAAATGGCAAAGTAAAGTTATCCTGGCGAAGCAGATGGTGAATTGTACATGGATTTTGGGAGATGGAGGTAATTTTAAGAGATCCTTTCAGAAAGTTGAGTAAATGGACATGATAAGTGATGCCACAACAACAACAAAAAAGGTTGATGAAGCTGAAGTTTGCAGTTTGGTCACAAAAACCGAAGGATGAAGTCTCATAAGCCAGACCTAGATTCTAAAAAAAGGTGTTTAGGCATCTATCTTCCATTCAGATGAGTGAGAGAATTCAGAACTAAGTTTAGAAATAATTAGGACAAAAAGAGAGATAACTATCTAGGACAGTGGGGAGCACTGAACGTAGCCTGAAATGCAGAGCTCCATTAGGAAAGATCTCTGTTTTGCTGTATAGGCTGCTTTGTAGTGGTATGGTGAAGCCACAGAATCACCGAATGACTGAGGTTGGAGGGAAATCTGGAGGTCATCTGGTCCAGCCTTCTGCGCAAGGAAGGTGCCCTAGAGCTCAGTACCCAGCAGTGTGTCCAGGATGCTTTGGTGTATCTCCAGGAAAGGAGATTTCATGGTCTCTGGGCAGCCTGCTCCGTTGCTCAGTCACTCACAGTTTTTCCTCGTGTTGACAGAACTCCTTGTATTTCAGTTTTTGCCCGTTGCCTCTTATTCTTGCAATGAACCACGACCCTCTGTATATCCTGACGTGCTCCGATATCGGGATGGGATCATCAAGTTTTCTCTGGCATGAGATCAGAGACCTTCTTGTCCACTTTGCAGTGGTCTTAGTGGAGAGAAGGAGGAGCAGCCAGGAGAACAGCCCAATGCACTGCTTTGGGGGCAGCCTTTTCAGAACAAGACAGTATGTTTTGGAGAGTATGAGTTATTGCGTTTGGTGCATATTTCAGACCTCTAGATGTTTCAGGGTGTCAGATTTTACCATTCTTTGCATAGAAGTCTATCTTTACTAATTGGGCTTGCCTAAAATTTCTGGAAGTCTCCATAGCAGTGTTTCTTTAAGAGCTCCTCCTGTTTTAATACTGCTTTCTTCCTCCACAAAGTGTGGAGTACTTTCAGGCTATCAGAACTGAACACTACTTACCTCATTGGGATGAGGCCTGAATAGGGCTGAACCAAGATCCTGCTGGTGCAGATGGACTCACAGGACAACTACATCACTAGGCTGAGAGCACAGAGGAAGAAGGTTCTCTATTAGATGTGAGACGGGGACCACATTTGCATTAATTGTCTGTAGTGGACTCTTGTTGAGCCAAAGAAATGAATCTCCCTCTCCTCACGTGTGTTAAAAACAACTAGGTGGTTTTGCCTCTTTCTGTTGAGCTAGGTAATGTATCATTTTACCTAGACTCGGCAGTATGCTGTTCTTTTCCTGCCTAACATCTGCTGCAGTTTTCATAGCTTGAATTGCTCTTTGACTAGCTGTAAAAGGCATGTTTCAGAAACGTCTTTATGGATGTGAATTAATATTCACCCTTTTCTTCTTCCTTTATGTTTGTTATTTGACTTCTTAAAAAGCAAGAAGTTCAAAGTTTTAATTCACGTTTATGTTAAAAATACCAAGATTAGTAAGGCTAATTCATAGCAATAGGATTTTAGTGCTGCTTCAGAAAGTAATTTATTTTTCTATAACAATAAACTGGCATTTAATCTCCTTCATTTTGCAGAAGCTGCATTATAAATCAGTCTTCACTTAAGACAGCAGAGTTTCTGGCGGGTTGCCTCTAACTGGCACTTCTTACTGCTGTGGTATTGGTGTGCATTCTTCCCACATCCACCTGAAAATTCTGACATTTACTGTTGCAAGGCTTTTGCATTGTTTGTATTTCATACATTGTTTTTCAGTTACTTGATGTATGGCAAAGATTTTCTTAATATACTTTTAAACCACCTTTTTTTTTTTTTCTTTCTATAACATAACGTTAATAGAAACATCTGAGATTTAGCATTTCAATTTTCACACTCATATCATCTAAATGTGCTTGTTTGTTTGTTGGTTGGTTGGTTGGTTTTCCAGAGAGCCTTGCAGCTTTGCCCTGGACTCTCCATGTCACAGAGCAGCATTTTCTCTGCTCATGACATCACGTGTGACAAACTCCTGAGCTTCTAAAGGCTGTCTGGGAAGTAAAGTTTGGACGTTTTGAATGAAAAGGTTTGTGCAAGTATAACTCAGAGCAGAAATTGGTCTAAAACAGTTTAATTGTTGATGAAGCATAAAGAACCAGAGGTGGAGATGAGAGTGATGTTGTGAGTTGGTAAAAAAAAAAAAGAAAAAAGAACGTATTTTAATATAAACTGCATGAAATCTGTTATTTGCATCCTCAAGAGAATGAACTAGAACCCAGAAATGACAGTACTGAATGATTTCTAACAACTATCTGAAACTATTTGAGCAGTAGTAGGATAACAGTGCAGTCAGGTCTGTGCAGGACAAGAATCAGTGATTCAGTGCCTTTGTGATGCAGGTGGCTTCTTGCTCCACCCAGGTATAAAAGAGGACGGTACCTCCTGGAGGAGAGGTGGTCCGTATGAATTGCAACGTTTGGAACTTAGAACACCTGCAAGCAGACAAATGGCAGGAGAAGGTTGAAGGGCTCTGTTTTCTGTGACTCGTTGTTACTGGGTAAGAGCCAGCACGTTGTAGGATCGCACCAAAACAAAACCCAGTGTCCCAGTGTGTAACTCGACATAGCTGTTAGGGTCACAAGGAAGTTAAGTTTGAAGAGTTTTGTTGGGGATGCTGCCAAGTCGTACAATGCCATGTAGATTGCTGCATGTCAAGGAGCAGTAGTGAATGAGTGAATTTATTGGCCCACTAAGCTGTACAGAGCAGCAAAACTAGCTCCCTTTTTTGCTCTGCTGAAAATAAGGGAAACAAGGTTTACAGTTTCATAAAAACAACTGGACTTCCTTGCAGAAGAACGTACAAACCGTCACTTCCCTACCGAATCATCTTCTCTACATGAGATGTGGTGTTTCTTGCTTGCCATTTTGTCCAGTTGTTAATAAATGATTCGTTTACACAGATGGATGGGTTTACTGTCCTAGCTAGAAAATTAAATAACAATGACTCGCTATATAGAATTCTGCAGTAATGAAGGAGTATTGCAAGTAACCTCATGAAGAAAAAAAAATTGACAGTAACGAATAAGTTAACATAAAAAGCTTGGCCCTCCATCTGGAGTATCGTTTCCTTGGGGTTGGCAGTTTTCCCCATCTTGCGTTACAAGAGATAAAATATTTGTCTGACTGCTTCAGAAGTTGCACTGGTTTCTTCTGTCAACTGTGGGAACTTATCCCATGTTTAATTGAGTTATTGGATTAGTTTGGAGTTTCAAAAATGAGCAAAAGCTTGTTAAAGGAATAGGGGCATGGCCTTGAACTCTGTCTCTGATAGGGAGGACGTATTTTAGGTAGAGTAAGAAAGTAACTTACAGTCTGGAGTGCTATCCCTGACTGTTTTGTACTGCTGGAGAATTCAGAAGAAACCAACAGTGGATAATAGCCTTTCTTGCTGTGCTTTCATTAAGTCTGAGGCAGCCCAATAAAGAAGCTACAGCATGATTTATTTTAATCAATTAATATGGAGAATTCATTAAAATAAACTTGGCAAAAACTCGCTTACATATTTTTTGCATTCCAAGTCCACAAAACGTCAAGATACAATCTCATTTCATTATAATCATCAGCACAAACCTCCTTTACTACACTGCTTTTGTGTTTTACTTTACACTGTGCTGTTCCTGTACTTCTGTCTTCACTAACTTTCCAGTTCGGTGTATTTTGTGTCTGTTTTCTTTATAATGTCACTAGGATTAGTCGGGTTGCTCCTGCCATCCCCTACAGCTCAGAGCACTTGGCAGAATGATGGGGGCTGGAGCAAGGAGAACGATTCAGCCATTTCTGTCACCTGAAGGCGACTTTCAGAAATGCTTGCACGTGTGATTATTCCTTCAATTAAAACTTACAGGAATATGGTCTCAGTGTATGTGTGATCAGTGCAGATCATATCAGTGCATGCTGAAAGTTTTACCAACTCTGCCCTGTTCATTCTATTTGGCGTTTCTTATTGCTGAGCTACAGTTGTGTATATTGGAGCACAAACATGATCCTCCTTTTAAATAACAACTGTTTAAGAAGAGGAGCACTGCGGGGCTTGTAAATGATTTAGATGAGGGCGTAGGAGCAAAGAATGCTTCCCGCTCTGTTCCTGTAACTTACCATCTCCAGGCACTGTGACAAAACAAATGTCAATCACATGCCAAATACTTTCATCTACAGCAACTGCTGTTTCAAACTGGCATGGCACTAACTGTACCTGTTCTTGGTACTGACCAAAACCAAGCAAGATGAAAGTTTCTCTTCAATTCCTTCATTTATGGTTCATTTCTTTTTTTTTTTTTTTTTTTTTTGAAGATGTGTGAGTGCAGGGCAGCACATGAAGAAAGAGGATAAAGCTGGTTGCTATGACTGGCCAGCTCTTAGGTATCTAGTAAAAACTCCTCCTGAGGGTGCAAAGAGGCAACAGCCCGGTATGTCTTATTGTCTTGACTGGAAAAGTTCCAGCAGCCTTCAGCTCCCCAAGGAGCTCCAGATGTAAGTGCATGCTGCCCTGCTTCTGATGCACAGAATGGAGAGCATAGTAACATCTCGCCTTCTGGGTTCCTATCTCCTCTGGCTTTATCTGATACACAAAGGAGCATATAAAGGAGCATGAAAACAGGAAGGGAAACGGCTGTTTACGAGGGTAGACAGTGATAGGACAAGGGAGAATGGTTTTAAACTGAGACAGGGGAGGTTTAGGTTGGATATTAGGAGGAAGTTTTTCACTCGCAGGGTGGTGAGGCACTGGCACAGGTTGCCCAAGGAGGCTGTGGATGCCCCATCCCTGCAAGCATTCAAGGCCAGGCTGGATGTGGCTCTGGGCAGCCTGGGCTGCTGGTTGGTGACCTTCACACAGCAGGGGGTTGGAACTGGATGAGCAGTGTGGGCCTTTTCAACCCAAGCCGTTCTATGATTCTGTGATTAGAAAGATGAGGAGGCGATGCACAGCAACACATTGGCATCAAGAAAACAATCTTGGCATAGACAGGAAACTCTTCTTGTGGACTTTGAATCTGTTTCAGTCAGACCATACCTTTCAGAATGAGCTGCTGACAGCTAGTTTAAACTGTAGCTTACTGTTTACCTCAAGCTGGTCACGTTAGTAAACACTGTGTTCCTTTTTTACAAGGTATTGATTGGCATCTCCCTTATTTCCCCAAATATACTTCCTAGGGACTAGAGAGGAATTAATTATCTTTTATCAGGTAACTATGTTTGCAATTGTTCCAGCTGATAGTGGCAACATGTAGAATAGTTGAACTCGGACTGGTGAACAGATTAATATACTAAAAACAGCATGAAGCCAAGGAGTTTGCATAGAGCACAAGAGTGCATATAGTGCAAAACTGGAATAAGTTGCATCTCAAGAAATCTCACAGAGTCCACAGTCTTGTCTTGTCTTTTCTTGTCCTCCTCTCCTCTCCTCTCCTCTCCTCTCCTCTCCTCTCCTCTCCTCTCCTCTCCTCTCCTCTCCTCTCCTCTCCTCTCCTCTCCTCTCCTCTCCTCTCCTCTCCTCTCCTCTCCTCTCCTCTCCTCTCCTCTCCTCTCCTCTCCTCTCCTCTCCTCTCCTCTCCTCTCCTCTCCTCTCCTCTCCTCCCAGAACTGAAACTTCCATTGTATCAGTGTGCCATGTCTCAGACCTGTGACCATGTACTGTTGACAAAACATCACTGTCAGGGTAACAATTCACTCACAAAGAGTCCCAGAACTGAAGCCAAAGCTGAGAAGACCACCTCTCAATAAAAAAGGAATATTTCAAACATATTCTAAGAAGCCCAGACTGTAAAATGTGCAAATTGGATTTGTAATAATGAGACCGATCAGTAGGCACATTTTCTTGACATTCTGTCAGAGTATCATTTGGAAACAGGGACTCAAGTTTCCAAAAGTTACTTTAATTTGCTTAGAGAAGAAAGCATTTTTATTTTGCTCAGTTAGTTCTAATCATTTGCTAAATTCAAAATATGTGAAATTACTGAAACTAACTGTAGTGTCCAGAAGGACCATTAATCTTTTAGTAACATTATATTTTTTTCCATGAAACATGTAGACTTGCACAACTTTTTTTCATAGCAAATAAAACACAAGTCTTTATTGACGTGTCTGCTTCTTGTCTCTTCAACAAACATTATTCTGGACATTTGCTAGTAATCTCCATTCAGAATATTTGCTTTTAAAAAAAAATCTAGCTGCTGGGATGTGTCATTGGAAACTTCCATTGTCTTGTATGAGTTCTTTATCTTAGTAAAGTTCCCCAATTCTTTCCTTTCAGATGAATCTGGATATTGATACTTCCAATCTTGGCAAGCAGTAGCAAGCCTGACAAGTTAGATTAAGAGCAGTTGGGAAGGAAAAACAGTATTCCACAACTCTTTTATACTGTAAAGCCCGGGAGGCTTTTAAACAATGATCCTTTATCCTACCGTACATTCCCTGGGCACCCTCCTTTGGGCACAAGATGTTGAACTGCATGGACTTTGGGAGGTCTCAGTATTGCCATACTGAAATAACTCCCATATGAATTGCATACAGCATTTATTAGGGATGCAGCCTTCAAACCATCCCATAAAAACTTGAGAAGATTCCCAAGGCATTTGAGCCTTCAGCTGACTTTTCTTGTTGAGATCTAGCTCGTAAGTTCTTTTTCTTTAAAAGATTGTTGATTGTTTCTATGTATTTCCAACAACCAGGTATCTTTAAAAGGAGGAAATCCACTGTCACATATTTAAACAAGTGTATCTCACTACATATCTTGCTGGTATCTTTTATGGGAAAAAAAAAAAAAAAAAGAAAAAAAAGAATTTTCCACTTCGCTTACAAAGTTCCAATAGCTGTTATGTATATACAAACACTTCAGTGGGTGGTTTTAGCAGCTCTTCCATAGCAGCCTTGTGTTAGATACCTCTGACACCAAATTGCAGTCGAAGGGTTGCTACATCTGTAGCTGCAGAAATGGTCTGGTACCCACCAGGGCAGACAGCATCCTTAGCTGGAAATAGGACATAAGTGAGTATGGTCACAGTAAAAGGAACTGTAGAGTTTCTGTCAAAACCTACTGTCCACCTCTTTTTCTTTTACAATGTGAGGATTAAGGCATTTCCCTGGAACACACCATGGTTAATTTTGAATTAATCCCTGGCTAGTAGGAGCCTTAGGCTTAATTCAGAGATTCACCAATGGATGGCTGATGTACACCAATGGATGGCAGGATTTTAAAACCATGACTTTAACAATATCTCATTTTTCCAAGGAGAAGACAGTAAAGTTCAGAGACTGAAAAGAGGCACTGATGTTGTTTTATTTTTCTCCATATGTTTATCTGCCCTAACACTGCATTTGCCACCAATCCCAAGTAACTTTCAACATTTTAAATTATCAGTGGCTGGGCAGGGAACATTAAAAGGAGCAGAGAAGGAGAGCAAAAAAAAAATTATCAATCAAAACCATCACAATCAGGTTTTCATTCTTTTACTGATGGGGGTTCAGAGTTGTGACTGGGCAGTTGAGACTTGTAGGAGCTGCACAGACACCCAAAGGCAACTACCCTTCTTCCCCCAAGCCATCTCCAAACTGCGGACTCTTCTGACACATCCCTTATTACAGTAATCCATATTGCTGTCATCTCTGCTGGATGGGCTTGTAAGGAACTCTCAGCTGACTACAGGTTTTAGAAAATAGAGAATTGCATTAGCACTTGTATCCTGAGACAGTCGCTGTGCCACAGTCTACACAGTCTACTTCTAGGGGAAGAAAATAAGTATTTCAAATAATAATATGCAAAACAGAGCATGTTAAAAGAACTGACTGCCCTCTATATTTCCTGTATAGCTCCTGCTAATTTGTACTCTTTGACACCAGGGAGAATCCATCCTTGCTTCTAATGTTCAAGATTTTATGATGTAATTGCTAATGGGTGCAATAAATACTATTTCCTATATAGAGAGTCTGACTCTCTCTACACCAACACCAGTAATCCATTGCCATGATTCTTATGCTAGTTGCTCTTTTTTACACAATTTAAAACAGAAGGTGAGCAATACAAATTGGAGGAGCTGGAGTCCCAGTGCTGAAGAACCCAGACAAAAAGTGGCTTCCAATAGCAAACGAGAGGCAGAGTATGAAAAGATAAATTATTCAGTAATAAATGCTACACGCTTACAATGCACAAGTTGTAATGCATCTCAGTTGCTCTTGTAATTTGGTACAGTCATTTACCTAATATGGTAAATATGCCATATGGTATACTAATAAAGAAAGTGTTAGAACAAAGACATGATGATTTCTAGGTTTTTATTTCTAATTTTGTATGCAACTGTAAGCTGCATTCCAGCTGTCCTAAAATGCAATCAGTAGAAGAACGCAGGCTGCTCTGCCCCTTCGTGCTGACTACCACTGCCATGCGATAATTCAGTCCATCTCTCACACTGCTCCCAGCAGTGCTGTGCCCCAGCTCCGGGCCGTGCTCCTATTTGGATGCTGTGAAAGAAAGACGTGCAGCCACTGCACCTTCAGGTGGCTCCAGCTTAAGCCTAGCACACCCCAACCCCGATAAATCACTAGAGCAGCTGAGTAGATTAATTCTTCTACTATGTCGGGAATGCAAAGAGACTTCTACTCCAGATAGTCCTTTGGTATGCTGCTTATAGAATTTCAGCATAGCTAAAACTAGCAATATACTTGACAGGAAAAAAAAGCAATATACTTGGCAGGAAAAAAGGTGATAGAGATGACCGTGCTTGAAGCAGCTTTCTTGCCTTTTAAGCAACAGGCAACTACTTCACAGCATCATAAACTGGAAAAAAAGTGGGAAGTAAGAGTCAGAGAAGGGAAGAGGGCATCTTCTGAGGAAAAACTCCCCTGAGTTTTGAATGACAACTTGGGAAAACCTATCCAGACAGAAAATAAAAAGCTTTGGAATACAAAACACTCAAGAAAAGATGAATTTTAAACTTCTCACTGGGGCTTTGTGGCCCCTTCTGTCAGTGCCTGTTTGCCAAGTGATCGGAGCCTTCAGAAAAGCTCAGTGCAGTAACGTTAACTCAGGGGAGCATTTTCTGCAGGTAAAAGGATGATTTGAGAAACCAGAACAGTAATAGAAACACAGTTTATGTTAAAGTTAAGACTAGATTTAAAGATGCTCACCCTATTTGTTATTTGAGGCCCATCCATTAAGATAAACAGCTCTCAGTTTTTGCTGTCCCCAGTGTGAGCTTTCGGGAAACATCTCTCGTAGATGTGCTCACATATTTGCAGGCAGGGCAGGACATGAGACTATAATTCAGCATTGTTCCTATCACTCATTGGGCAAGCCAGTTTTATTTTTTATTTTGTGTCATAGCACTGCAAATTAAGCCATTGCCACAGATGTGTAATGTAAGCAGCACTGACACCCATCTTTGGGCAGCCCTAAGTACCGAATCCTCTCATCCCTGACCTATTTAAAGTAGCCCAGTCCCTGAGCTCCCAGTCCCCTCCGCAGCCCTATGGCAGCCACAGGCTGGTCAGTGCTGGGCACCGGCAGGTGCAGAGCTGCTCTCACAGCTCCAGCCTTTACGCTCGGGAATAGATGGAGTTATTTGATAATACCGAAACAAGAGCTACTATTTTAAGCCTGACAACCCTTAACACGTGCTACGCTTTATCGTTCAGTTAACACACCTCGTTAGAAAGAACAGCCAGCAAAAGACAGCGGCTTGGATCCGCGCTTTATTTACTTCCTCCGCGGCGGTTGCACAACGGGTCAAAGTGCACTCCGCCCTGCGGCCCCGCAGCCCCGCGCCGCCGCTCCCCGAAGGGTTAAGCGGAGGCGGGGGTGTAACGCGGGGCTGACACACACCCGGGGATCGTCCCCGGAGCGGCAGCTCCCCCGCCTCGCGGTGCCGGCTCGGCGCTGGGAGTGGACTGTTTAAAATTGTCATCTCCCTCTCTTTTTTTTTTTTTTTTTTTCCTTCTTCCCCTCCCCTCCTCCTTCTCCCTTCCCAGCGCTCAGATCGCACCGCACCGCCTCCTCGGGCCGCGCTTCCCGGGGCTCCGCTCAGCCTTCAGCCGCGCTGAGTCAGCCCGCTCGGGGCCGGAGGTGCCGCTCCCGGCCTGCAGCCGCCTCCGCGGGCAGCGCTCCGGGCTTCGGCGCGGGGCGGCACGGAGAGGCCTCTCCTCCTCGCCCGGGGCCGCCCTCTCTCCCCCCCCCTCCGCCGCCGGCGGTGGATCAGTTACACGCAGCTGGCACAGGTGTGGGGCGCCCTTCAGACTCGCGCCGCCGAGGGAGACCCGGACACAGGGAGAACATGCAGCCATTTTGGGCAGAGGCAGACAAAGAGCCGCGGCCGCTCGGCCGCCCGCCCGACGACAGCCCTCTCCGCTACCACAACCGCCGCCCCCGCCCGCTCGCCCCGCACCTCCCGGCTTCCCCTCGCCCGCCCCCGACTCCCGGCGCGGTTCTGCCACCGCCGCCCGACTCCCGACTCAGCCCTCTCAGCCATTTGCGCCGCCTTTTATAGGCGGTCGCCGACCAATCAGCGGCGAGCGGAATCCCTCTCCGACCGGTGATGTGAGGCCGGGCTCGCGCGCGTGCGCAGTCCGGGGGAGGCCGAGTGTGTGTGTGTGGGGTGGGGGGAGGGAGGGAGGAGTGGAAGGGGAGGGGGGGGAGGAGGGAGCAGCTCACAGGAACCCTCCAAAAAAAAGATGGCGGCGGGCTCGGATCTGCTGGATGAGGTTTTCCTGAACACGGAGGTGGATGAGAAGGTGGTGAGCGACCTGGTGGGCTCCCTAGAGTCCCAGCTGGCGGCCTCCGGCCACCACCACCAGCACCACAAGGCGCAGGAGCCCCTGCGGGCCGCTGGGGGGCTGCTGGGGAACCATGTTGTGAGCGGCGGCAGCGGCAGCGGCAGCCCTAGCCCCAGCCCTGGAGGAGTTGTAGTAGGAGGCAGCGCGAATGCCCAAACGGAGAGCGGCGGCGGCGGCGGCAAGATGGGACTGAGCGCCCCGGAGATCACAAAAGCAGGTACGGTGCCGTGCCGCGGGCAGGGCTGGGGGCGCGGGGCCTCCCCTCCCCCTCCGCGCTCCCCCCCGCTCCGTCCCCTCTCCCCCCTCGGCGCTTTGGCACCCCCGGGGCTCCGAGGTGGGCATCGGCCCTGCGGGGCCTCCCCGCGCCGTGTCCCCCCGCCGCCCGTCCCCTCGCGCGGCTCCGCGTTCCCTCCCCTTTATTTTCCCTCCCGCTCACCGGAGGATGTTCTGTCGCGTGTGTGGGGGTCGGTTCCCCCGGCCCGGCCGTGTCACTCCTCTGCCGTCCCTTCTTCTTTATATATTTTTTTTTCTGCTCCGTCCGTCGGCGGGGTTGAAAGCTCACAGCCCTCCCGTGGGGTGACGGCGGTACCGCGCGGCCCGGGGCTGCCCCCAACCTTCTCCCCCTCCCCCCCCAACCTCCTCCTGCAGAGGTGGGGGCTGCGGAGGGAATCCCTCTCCGTAGTGCCCCCTCCCCGAAGCGCTGGGGGTGTCATTAATCATGACATCTATTTCCTGCAGAGGAGGAAGCCGGGGAGGGGGGATTTCGAGGGGAGGAAGTCCCTCGGAACGCTGCCCCCCACCCGCTGTTTCTCTTCAGCCCCCTCCCCTCCTGTCGGGGGTTCGGAGGGACGCTCCGCTCCGCCCGTTCCCGCGCTGCCCTCAAGGGGGTGGTGGTGTCACAGAGCGGGGAGGGGGGGGTCGGGGCGCAGGGACCCCGCCTGGGGTTGCGCCCCCTCCGTGTGCGGCGGTGCTGGGACTGAGGGCTCACCCCTTGGGAATGGAGGTAAGCTGGTTTGCGGGGGAATAGTAATAGCCACAACGATTAAGAAGTCTCCCCAGAATCTCTCTGCAATTCCTCCCCTCCCCCCGTTTTTATACTTTATTCTTCTTTGCTTTTTCTCTTCTCGCTAAAGCCTAAGAAGATACAACAGCCCTTCTGTCACAATTAATGAAGCTCTTCCAGGAGGACCTCCTTCACCTTTACAACGTACATCTCAATATTTGCCTGTCACTACTGCCTTCCCGTTTCTGTCTGCTTAGGGCCAGGATCCAGGCTGTCTGTGATGTTACTGGTGATAACACCAGGCCTCCTCGGGGGGGGCACAAGGATTATTCAGGACAAGAAGCTACATCATCTTGTGCCTTCTTAAAATCAGCTTTGCTTTTTATTTATTTATTTTATAACTGTCTTTGGCTGTGGGAACTTCAGATACAACAGAACAAATTCTGTAATAAGCTGGCACGGTCTTCTTGTAGACCTCTCCAGGTCTTGCAGTACTTCTTACCTTGTCAGGCTGATGATTTTCTTTCCCTTCAAGTTTCTTATTTTGTTGTCGTGGAGCCTCCCACTCTAACTCTGTAGGAGATGAAAGGATTAGTAGGTAACATGTGCTGGGCGTAGAGAATGTGTCTTGTTAATGTGTCTTCTATTGCCTTTTTCCCCTCTTGCAGTTGCAGCCCTTCTGATAAGTGTGTTATCAGGCCCTGGAATGGAGAAGAGGTCTAAGATGATCTTCTTTCTTCCTTTCCGCTGTCCATTTCAAATCTGTTTTCCCTATTTTCGTGCACTGTAGTGATGAGAGCGAGGATGTTATCATTTGTATTGAACCTGTCAGTATTTTATGGGAAATTGCAAGCTTCAGGACAGTGTCTTAAAATCCATCTTCAGTTTGTATTCTGTCCCATTTTCTTGGCTCTGTGGAGAAGGCTTGGTGATGAGGGAGGATGTTCTGTTTTGGCAGAGTTCTCCTCCCGCTCATTCTCTCTGTTTAACCTTGTTGTTGTTTTGCAGGAGCAGGAGGAGTGCAAGGAGGTGTTATTAATCATAACACCAGGTCCCAGACTTCAGCTCTGGATGGAGCCACCACGACGAGCACCAGCACCACCACTGCAGCGGCAGGAGGATCCGAGGTCACTGCTGCTCCAGGGACCCTCAGTCAGGGCAAATCGGTGGTTATCAGCACCATGGCGACTGCCTTGTCCACCAGGAATGGCAAGATTGGGACCACAACAGTGCAAACTTTGAATGGTAGTAACGTGGTGATGAACTCTCACCACACAGGAAGTGCTGCTTTCTCTGGGACTCCAGTGACCGCCAACCCCGCTTCTGCACCTGCTGTTGCCCCTCTTGTTAACAATGGACCTGGATCTGTGGGAAAAGGAAATACTGTTAACGCCGTTTTGCCGTCAGCTTCCAACACTGTCATCCAGACTTCTTTCCTTAATACTGCTGTGTCCTCTGCATCTTCCTCCTCGCCCACAGTTATCTCTTCACAGCCGCCACCGAGCGTTGGAAGCGGGGGCCCTACGGTCACACTCGTGAGGCCCCCGATTCACACGGCAGGACCCACGGTAGCCGCAGCTGGCGCGGCCACTCAGAATGGGAGCAATACTGTGATCAATTCAACCATCAGTGTGGGGAGTTTTCCTGCTGTTGCTACGGCCACTGTGGGATCTGGAGTTTCCCTCCAAACAACGCTTGTGAATAGCCAGTCTGGTTCCAGCGTGCCGGCGGCTCCTACCACACAGGTCATCAAATCTGAGTCTCCTAAAACTATAGTGCAGGCAGTATCCCAACAGCAGACGCTGGCTACTGCTGGCCAGCCCAGTACTACAGGGGGTAACATGATTATTGGGCAAACTATGCAAGCTGGGCTCACCAATGTTGCCCCCAATCCTGGTGGGATACCTCCTGCAGCACCTGGCACCCCTACGGGAATGGCTAAAGGCACTGCCAACACGGTGGCACAAACTCTACCGAGGACTCCAACAGCAACTACGAGTGGAATCAGAGCAACTTTGACTCCTACAGTTTTAGCACCTCGTTTGCCTCAGCCACCTCAGAATCCCACTAACATTCAGAATTTTCAGTTACCACCAGGTAAGCAGAAGCTCAAGGGCTTCTTGTTTCGGGAATGTGATTCTTGCAGGGAGGAAGGTCTCTTGCTGTTTAGTTCTGAAAAAAGGTGTTATATTTAACAATGGGAATTGTCTGGTGTGGTGTAGTAGCATAGTAGCATTCCACTACTTAGTGTATTTTTTCAGGTGACCAAAAATGTCTCGTGTGCAATAATAATTTGGAAATTGTCTGGTGTCGTCTTTACAATGTTGAGTGCAGATGAAGCTGCAAACTGCCAAGTATGACAATGAAACATTATCAAATGAAGTGCTGCTATTTCATTTTCACAGAAGGCGTTTTAAGGCAGTTTTGTTGGTAGTTTGTATAACCTTTGCATGCTGTTCTGTTCCCACTCTGTCCCTGCATGCCCCCGGTACCGTAGAGCTCTCTTGAATAGACAAACTGCAGATACAACACAAGAAAACTACCTTCTTTTCCTTTAAATACCTTCAAAGTGTGACTTAAAAACTCACACATTTGGAGCTTATGATGATCTTTTCAGTCACTGTAGTTCTGATACAAAAGGCAGTCTCCCTCTGTCCTTACCTCACCCTGTTGTGTCTAGGGTTGCAGCTTTTGTAGTAGCTAGTATCGTGCTTAGTGCAGAGCATCTCTGGGCAAGGAATGTAGTCCTGACCACAGTGGGTGAGTAAAAAGTAGGATTAGAAGCATTTCTGGCTTGAGAACTGTTCTGTTCTTCTTTAAATACCCTAGATTTGTGCATTTAAAACTACATGTTTACTCTTATATTGAAGCTGACCTGTACATGTATCCAGTTTCGTTTTTAACTGAAAGTACTCACATGAACCTGCAGGTAGTTTTCTGTCTTTTTGATAGTATGTAGTAATAGGTGTATTCTCAGTATTCACAGTTTTCAGGATAGCATTCAGAGAGCAACTAACTGTGCTTTGTTGCTGGTGCCTCATGAAGGCAGCAGCATTTGTGTATTGCCTGTTTCATTCTGTCTTTGTAAAAGTACACCTACTGGGACACCTCAGCGACCTCAAAGCAGTGCACCTGCTGAGTAAGGCAGACCAGAAGCCAGGCTGCATTACTACACACTGTCTGTTTGGGTAATGTGTTATTTGTGATATGTGATGCTGTGTAGTTTGATGAAGTCTGTC
Source organism: Tympanuchus pallidicinctus (assembly GCF_026119805.1). Classification (NCBI taxonomy): domain Eukaryota; kingdom Metazoa; phylum Chordata; class Aves; order Galliformes; family Phasianidae; genus Tympanuchus; species Tympanuchus pallidicinctus. Next base: position 6,209,358 of record NW_026294722.1, read on the forward strand.
GAGCGTTCTGTACGTGGCATAAATATTCCTCATTTTTTGTGTGTGTAGAGAATTATTCCCTGTATGAATAATATGAATGAGACATGGTGCTAATTTTAAAAAGAAAAACATCCTAAAACTCAAACCTTGAAATCCTCATGTTTGATTTGGAGCTTGTAGGTCGGTAGGCTGGAAAAGCCTTATTTATTGCCACAGCATATCAGAAGATTTTTCAGGCTTGCAGTCTATTGCCTTGCCTTGTATACCTGTGTTTTTACTAATGCTGCTTTATAAATCTGATTATGGGAAAAATGCTACCACTGAGTCCAGTGGGACCTTTTTTCCAGGTAGCTGCTGTTTTCAAACCACCATAGCATACTGAAATGTGTTACACTTAGAAGCAGCATTGCCAGTCCTTAAGCATAATTGGGCCATAAATTGCTCCTTTGGAGGTCTCGATGGATCAAAGTAAAGCAATACAGTTACTAAACACTTGGGCTTTTTTATTAAGCACTTTTCTTGTCTGTCCTGTACTTTTAAGAATATTTATAACTTCAGAAGAATAGCATGACTTGTAACATAAGCCTACCTACATGAGTGGATACGTAGAAATTAAATTCTTGTGTGGTAACTCAGGCTTAATACTGGAAATGATTTTTCAGTGTAGCAATTGTTGCTTTTTGTTTTAATTTCTTTGGTTGATTTTCTGTACTTTGCCAATGTAGCCAACTTTGCAAATACTTTGCATGAAGCACATCTTGCAGAGCAGAACACTTAGCAAGTGATGGATGCTGAGCTTTTAGAAGCATCTCACAGGTGCGAGGGCTGAGCACTGCAGAAAAATCTAGTCTGCAAGTGCTCTGATCTTCAGAAGTGTTCATATGCATTCATAGTGAAAGCAGAATAGACGACTGTTTTTGAGATGTAATTTCAAGTTACATTGTGATAGGCCAGATTTTTAAAGGCAGCTTGATAATATGAAAGTGCAGCTGTAGTGCCTGTATGTTGAACATCTACTGCACGCACCAAATCTGCAGCCATAGGTGTATGCTTGAAGTTAGCACTGCGTGCTGATGGTTTTTTAAGACAGTGCATGAAACAGCTTGAGATTAGAGACTGAACGTGTCACTTTTTATACTGCTGTTTACAAATACCCACAGAATTCTTGTGGAGGTTTGACCAATGAGAAGCATGTGTTTTATAGCTATTTTCATGTCTTGATATACTGTTTCTGGCTCTCCAAAGTACTGTTACAGTTTCACATAGCTGAAAAGCAGAATATAAAATGTTGTAAGCCTGGAACTTGGTTAAAGGTTTCTAATGTTCTCTTAAAAAGAGCGTGTGGAAAATGTTTGATCAACACTCTTTAAAATATATTACTTTAAGATCGATGCTTTATATCCTATTGAAGTGACTGTGTAACAAGCATCAACTGACCAAATTAGAGGTGTTTGGATTGCTAATGGGATGAGGTGGTTGTGAGCTTACTGCATTCTGCTCCGTCATTTCCCAAAGAAACTGGGCTACTCCAAGCATCTGTGCATTGATAAGTTTCCCACTATTGACATCTTTGAAGAAGAGGACTGTTGTGCTTTGTGGTCCAATTGGGCAGATCAGGGTAGTGAATGTCCAAGGGTAAACTTATTTATGGCTTGTTAGCAGAGACAGAAATGTTGACAAATAATTTGCTAGGGGACAGGGAGGGAGGAACCCACGTCTGTTTCTCTTTATACATGCTACTTTGAAGATGCAGCATCTTTTGAAATTGTGTCTGGACATAAATCATAGTTGGTTCTTTGTTTTGGAGTCCTTCGAGCAATATACGAAATGTGTCGTGTACGGTCATCTGGTAAGAGGTAGGGAAATGTATGAGTTTGTTCAAGCATTGCCAGTGTTTTCCTGTTACAGATGCACTTTTCTGCTGGATTTCCTAAGATTAAACCTGTGCAATGTAGGAGTTCACAAAGTGACTCGAGGCCATCACTGCACGTGGTGCAATCACCTTGTAAAATGACCAACTCGTGTGCTTTCAGAGCTCCCTTTAAAATACTGTCTTCTCCTGCAATGCTGTAATAGTTTAGAACCAAAGTCCAAGAGGTTATGCTCACCGTAACAGTGTTGTCAACTTGAGGGTTCAAAGATTTGATTTCTGTTCTTGAAGGTGCTTTATGTTGTTAATCTCTTCCGCTTCATTTTCTGTGTACAGGCATCTCCTGATAACCTGTGAAGTGCCTCATAGGGCAGGGGCAGACTGGGAAGTGCTGCATGTGTGCAGGAAGAACTAAATGTGGCTGGGAGCTCTTCTGGACCGTTTTCTAGCTTAGGTGACAATGAGATCTGGACACCTTTGCTTCCCTCAGTTCCCTCTTTTTCTTTTATTTTCTGAGATAATATCAATGCTTACAAAGAATTGCTGGCTTGATCCTGAAGGCTGTCTTTTTTTTCCCTAGTAATCAAAGTTGTGACACTTAATTCTGTTTGAAGATAGGTTGGTTGTGCAGATTTTTTTGGAGCTCCTGACCAGCATTTGTGTTTCCAGTAGTGCAGTCAGTCAGCTGCAGTAGAACAGCTATCACAAGTTTGTTTCACTTTTTATCTAATGATGAAACACCCATATTGCTTTTACAAAATTCCATTGCATCCCCCAGCAGATGGTTAAGGGGGTGAGACTTGGCTTCCTTCACCACATTCTGTTTTGGGGGGCTTTTCTTGTGCTGTTTCTGTGGTGGCTGCAGGATGGGTCCTTTCTCAGCTGTGAAAGTGACTGCCTCTTTAAGAAGTTGGGTTCTAGAAGTCCTAACAGCTAACTCCTAACAGCTCACCTGTAGGTGAGCCCTGCAGTTGGGCCCAGCTCACTGCTGAGACTGTCCAGGAGTGAACGGTGCTGTTCAGCAGCAGACCTCGGAGCATGGCCTACTACTATTCACCCTTTGCAGGTGGGATACTTCACTTGGTTTCTAGAGCAGTTAACTTTCCCTTTCAAACCAACTGTTTTCAGCTTGTGTCCGTTGCACAGTAAGGACTCTGATGTCCCAGTCCTTGGTTTTTCTGACCTTAGGATGGGAAAACTACCGACGCACACGTTTAGTTTAAAATGTATTCAGGTCCTGTCTGCTTGAGCAGTGCTACTTTTTGAGTTGGTATCACTGAAAAGTAATTTCTGCGGTGTTAGTACAGTTTCCTTTGGTGATGAGTTGGGCTCTAGGCTGTTGGGAAAGGCAAATGGATTTAAGGAGAAAAGGTGATAGGATAAGAAGAATCAGACTACACTTAAGTTGTAAAATGTTCTGTGTTACTTTTTCCAACTGAAGATGGCGTTCTGTGGGTTACTTTGTGCTTAAAACATGTACCCCAGAGGTGCCTAAAACAATTAGGAACAATAAAAAATAAATGCCTACTTCCATAATCTTAAGCAGCGCAGAAAGAAACAGAAGAAATAATATGAAGTAGTGGAATGTAGTTCTTGCTATTTCTCACTGACTGGGAAGCGAGTTCAAACATATCCTGATGAAAGCTGCCCTGCGTTGTGCACGTGCTGCTGATGTTTTGCCTATTAACTGTGCTGGCATGGCTGTATTTTGTTAGGAAAAAAAAAAAAGCATAATGCACAGTGATAATAGGAGCTTTTTATAGTGTGTTTTACTTTCATGGCATTTTACAGAGCTTAACCCTCGCAGCATGCTCATGTGATTGATAAATAAAGTAGTACGAATGCTGCTTTAAAGCTGGAGGAAAGAGCAAGTTGGAGAAGTTCTGACTTGCTGAAGGCCATGAAGGAATCAGTATTGAGCCAAGATTTGAGCTTAGGAGTCCTGTAGCTGGCGTGTAAAGTGCTCTCTCTTTCTGAAAGATAACTGTGGATCAGTGCTGCTGAGCTCTTCTGGGTGAGGGGTGGTTTTCATGTTCAAATCATGCATCAGCAAAAGGAACATTCTGCTTTATTTGAAATCTGTTACATCAGATCTGCCATATGTCACCAGACTGAAAGTTGTGTTTGTTCTCACTGCGACTTTTTAATTAAGGAATCCTGCATGCTTAGCTTTGTACCCCAGAGAACTTAAAAATGAGAGCTGTGTGATCAAATTTGTTGCTGCTGTTACAATGAATGTCACGAAGCCAACAAACGCTTTGTTTCTGTACATTTGATAAAGGTGTCTCTAAGTGTTGAGATTTAATGTGAAGTGCAGAAGTTGTGCTTCTTCTAAGCTTTGAACCCTACCAACTTTGACTGCTTACCTTTCAGTTCTGTTACAGAGTGTATTCTTGTCCCCAGCAATCTTTGGAAGAGCATGTGTGGATTTGTTTTGTAGATCTATCTAGACTTTAAACTGTGGTCTTTGGGGGTTTTGGGGTAACACTGCTTGTGCTGTCGATAGGGAACTACAAAAACTACAAACGAGTGCATCTTTCCTTCGAGGCATTTTGCACTCTGCTGCTTCAGGATGCTCTGTGGTGTTGGTGAGTTCGGTGAGCTGAATGAATGCTCCACGCCTGGGAATGCACGTGGCTCACTTGTAACTGCAGCAGATTGGTTTGAGGACCACATGTTTGGCTGCTGCCCAGGGCTTGAGCCACTCACACAGGGTGCTGCAGCACAGATAGCAGCTGAAGGTGAAACTGTGACTGCTTTGGGTGCTGGTGCACTGAAGACACAAATGAGGAGGTATCACAAACTCTCTTCAAACAAAACCTTTTGTTGTATGAAAGTCCTTATTATTGTTTGTCTTCTCTGCTCTGGGAAATGATATGGAAATAGAGTCCTAAGAAATGCATGAAGTAGTTCAGGAACACAGTTGAAAATGCAGGTATTGGCTTAAGTGGGCTTTAACACAGAGAAGAGAGGGGTTTGCAGAGGGCCTGCTCTGGTGAAAGCTATGTGATGGGATGCTGATGGTGTCTTTGCTATGAACCAGAGAGAGAAGCTGCTAACAAATGGGGCATTTTAAACATTTCTGGGTTGTTATTTGCAGGGTTTTTTTTTGGTCAGAAATGTCTGAAATGAACTTTTTGCCTGAAAATACCCACTCTTGCCAGTTGTTTTGTGTATTGAAACTTTTATAAAGTTTGCAACGCCCTTTAACTGTCTGAATCCACTCCTGGAGTGTGATGTCATGGCTTGATGGGAACAGGAATGCTTCTGCCAGCTGGGAGGGGGTGGAACCACGTCAAATTTCATTGTTCGCCGTGTTATCTCTTGTGAGAAATATGTAAAGAAATGAGATGTATGGGAAAAAAAAAAGTTGGAAATTGTCTTTGGCACAGCTGAACACGGCGGTAGGAAGGGATGCGCAGCAGTGTTTCGCAGGCTGCTCTTCTGTTTGCTCATCTCTGAGCGTGGCACAGCTTCCCCTGGTGCTGCTGGGGCTGTGGGCTCTGTGTGCTCAGGATGGCCGTCTCCTATGGGCAGGCTGTGTGCAGCTGTTCCAGTGAGGACTCTGGGGATATTCAGGCTTTGTCTTTTGTCTTGTTACAAGTTGGTAATGCCTTAACTTGAATTTGCTTCTGAACTAATCAGGATTTTAGCTGAATTCAAGAAGTTGCTGTTTGTTTATACTGATATAGACTTAAAAGCTGTATAATCTTTCTCGTCTGGGTTCAGGTTTTGCTGTACCAACCCTCTTCCTGCTAAAAGAAGGGCAGTGGATGATGCACTAATTGTGCTTTATATGACGTGGTTATGTCCACACTGCAGGTTGTAACTGAATTACTGTGGCAAAATGGTCCCATCCCCACCTGAAAGGCTGGGAGAAGTGCAAATACTATATGCAGAGGCTGTAATTTAAATAGGTGTAAAGATTGTCATCACCCATACTTCAAATTAAATGGGGTTTTTTCATTGAGGCCAAAGAGGCATGAACAGGTTACCCTAAAAAACACACTGCTGCCTCAGGAGGAATTGACTTTTTTTTCCTTCTTTTGCCTCAGCTTAATCTTGACTTTTTACCCCAGTTCTATTTTGCAGTCATTTCCTTCCAGAAATGCTGGTGTTTTCCTGGAGGCATAGCAGTGTCAAGGAACCAAAGGCCAAGTTTTTGCCAGAGCCTTCTTCTGCCTTAGAGTAATTCTCTTCGTGTGTCCTCAGAGTAGTATCTTAAGGTAAACTGAAATAATTCTTGAGCCCTTCCGTATGCCTGGAAGTCTTTTCAGTATAGATTCTTTTTGATGAGGACATTTTTTTATTATCATCTCTGTGTAATAGTATAGGTTATCAATATCTAATCAAGAACTAAGTGATACCTATAAGGAGTGCTGCCCCTGCAGTGTGTTCTGCATAGGCAGACTTTGGCAGCTCTGCTCTTAAAGCTGTGTACAAATACAGATAATCTCTGGCCCTGTAGTTGTCAGGTTAGAAATAACATTTAAAAAATACAACTTTCTGTTCTTGTATTACCAGTAATAGAAGGTTATGCTTTGAATATAAAAGGCTGACTCTCAGCAAAATGCATAAATAGATTATAAATCCTTTTACCCAGGGACAGTGCTTTTGCTCTGTATTTATACAGGACTTAGTGCAAGATTTGACTGCTGCCATGTTCTTTTTGAGGTATTTACAAAAGTATATTTTTTTAAAAAAAAAATTGAGTAACTTGTTGTCCGTATAGAACTTTTTGTATGTTAGAACTGTAATTTGTTAGCAGCTGTTGGCTTTGATTTTGATGCTTTTTTCCTTAAATTCATTACTGAAATATATTTTTTTCCATAACATGTTGTAGCCAATACCTGGACAACTGGTAAATTAGAATTAGCATCACTGTGTAATGTTGTTCTACATGGCTAGTGGGACTGTTCCACGACGTTTTATTGAATGAAGCCACTTCAGTTAAAGTGGTCTAGATTATCATTACAACTCAATTAACACTTGATTTCTAGAGTAGCTGAGCTGTTAAAAACCACCCCTGTGCTTATGCATGGAATAAAGCATGTGCTGGATGCTGTACAGCCACCCAGTGCAGGTTTGGCTGCAAAATGTGTTCCAGGTAACAGAGAATAAACAACTCTGAGCTCTGAGGTTTATTGCCATGCTCCTGTCCTTCCTAAATGGCTTGGGGTGCAGCAAGGCTGCACTGAGCCATCCCTGCTCCTTCCTTCAGCCAATTAGTTGGGTATTTCTGCAAGGTAGGGTTACACAGAATGCATCTCCCAGGAGTTGCAGCATCGGGTGCATTTAACGTAAGCAGCCGTGTGGCGAGTGGGACCAGTTGCACCTCTGAGTCAGAGCCACAGGGAGCAATTGCACACCTGTGGCCAAAGAGTCACAGAACAGGACCAGAAGTGTGTTGGAGAGGTTGGTGCAGGAGGTGGGACGGGGTCTGAAGCAGGAAGGCTGAGAGTGGCTCAGTTGTGCAGAAGTTTATGGGAAAGCTTGAGCAGCTGTTAGTTCATAATAAACACACATGTGGTCGTGTTTGCAGTAGTGTTAAGGGTGGATTGGAAAAAGAGGCAAGTGTTCATGCCATGAACCTCAAGCTCGTGTTTCCTACCATTCTTCCTTTTTTTCAGCGTATCCTTTGGTTTTCTTTCCTCTCTCTGTGGGGGAGGGGAGGGAAGGCACTAATTATTTATAAGTGTTAGTCATACCCAGTCATTAAGCTTAGTCATTACTCAGGACTGTGCATTTGATGGTTAGTAAACTCAAAACTAGACGTCACTTTGTTTAAAAGCTTTGAGTGCAGGCTTAGAGGTGAGAAAATACTTTTCTTCTTTTCTTCTAGTTGGTGCTACTTAATAAGTGTTTCTGTCAGCCAAAGTGGTGTGTAATATCATGGCCCCATCGCTGGTTTGTGTTTGAACTCACGGGCATTGTGCATAGCGTATTCTCAAAGTGGAGTGATTTCTACATTGGTGATGACAGCCTTAAAATCACAGAGTGTTTCTGCAGGGATTGGAGGTGAAGGTTCCTGTGAGGCTCTCCTGGTAGCTGTTGTCCAGTGTGGGCTCTGTGGCTCCAATTGAAGAGGAAGCACCAGCAGGGGATCCCATCACTGCCTAAAATCGCCCAGGGTGCACCTAGAGTAGAGCAGGTCATGGTGTGCTTGGTTTGAGGTGTTGCTGTTTGAAGGAAGGTGATGTGGATTTACTTCATTCCTCACTCTGTGTTGTTTGCAGGCTGTGCTAAGTTCAAAGCTTGAACATTTCCATTTCATCCTGTGCGTGAACCACTGTAGTGTGTTGATGCACCTTGCTCTGGAAAACCTCTGTGCCAGAAATGAAGACTAGCTGAGTTTTAAAATCTCCTGTTTAGAATAACGTGGAAATACTTAACGACTTCTTATTTTATGTCTTTCTCAAAAGCAGATCAGATTTTGGTATAACTGCGTTGCTGTTTGGTGCATGTGTATTGAAATCAGTGGTGGAGCTACATCAGAGTCCCTTTGAGATAAATAATTAAAGTAGCTGATTTAGAGCCTGGTAGTGTTTTCCTTTCTTAGTTCTTTCTGCACCAGTCTAAGGACAGATCTGTGTGATGATTGCATTGCAGTCTGACAGCTCTCTGCTGTTTTGGCTTTACGTGCTCAATAGAAAGGAATGTTAACACACTATCAAAGAATATACCTTTCCAGAAAAGTCAAAATAGTTTCGGATCACATTGTTGTTGAAGCATTTGCTAAATGTTGCTGTACAAGAAGAGATGTTTGGCAGAACACTGCATACACATTTTTCCAGCTAAGAAGATAAGATTTCTCCGTATGGGATCACTGTTAAATACAGAGGCTTTTTGGCATGCTAGTGTGACGTGATTCCTTTAGCTATATTCCTGAAAGGCTTTGGAGTCAGTGCTGTACGAGTTGTTCACTTCTTGAGAGCATGGTGAAGTTGTGCAGTTCGAAGCTGAGCTCTTGCATAATGAGAGCAAGTAAAAGCTTTCACTATGAGATTGTCTTTTGTCTTCTGACTCGTATTAGGAATAAAACAAACAACTTTTCATAACATGGACATGTTGACTTGCCTTTACAGAACATTTTCTGTCAGGATCTGTGATGGTTTTTGAGGCAGTTCTTTCACTTCTGTTAGTAATAATCACAGATCAGCTGTTCAGGAAACAGTATTTTGGTTCTGGTCTGTGCTGGGTGTGTAGTATGTAGGTGAGTGGAGTGCTGTAGTAAAGTAACGCTGTTCCAAAACTTCTGGGCTGTGTAAGCAGGTAAAATGCAGCTTTGTTCTACCTGAAGCACAGCAGGTGCCGAGCATTTAGCAGCCACTCTTCAGATGTACCGTGCCGTGCAGCTTGGTGCCGGATGGCAGGTTGCTCCGTGTGCTGGACAGCTCTAACTGCCCGCAGCTGCCGGCTCTGAGACCTGTGACTCAGCACATGTGCTGGGAAGATGGAATCGTGCACGCTGTCTGTTGCAGGTAGTGCTGGGTTCTCTTGTAGCTGGCAGCTTTGAAGAGCTCATACCTGCACAGCACGCTTAAGTGCTGCGGTGACACAAACCAACCAAGTCGGTGCATGAAACTCAAGAGCCTGGATCGCCGAGCACGACAAAGGATTTGGTGAGAGAGCTCCAGTGAAGGCTTTCCTTTCCTGGATTTGTTGTGCAGCATGGATCACTTGAGGTTCTGAGCACCTAAACAGTATCTTAGCCACAGTGAGCAAGGAAATCCACGACAAGAGGAAAGGTCTGGGCAGGAGAGTGATGGCTATGACTGGAAACTGCTGCTATGTCTGGGCTTCCCTCATTCCTAGTGCGGTCTCATCTTGATGTCTTGATGACATACTGTCCAAGTCTGTGTGTGACAGGAAAACTGATGTAAATTCATTAATGCGATTAATGGAAGCTCGGCTGAAGTCTTGACCCATTTTTACAGACCTAGCAATATGTCATGTCAAATCCAAGGGACTTTCTCTTTCCCTTTGAGTCTGTGGATATTACTTGGCACCCTTTTTTGGAGTTGTGCAATAATTCAGATTGGGAAGGACCTTTGAAGATCACTTGATCTAAGCCTCTGCTCTAAGTGCAGTGAGATTCAAAGTTAGGTCAGACTGCCTGGGGCCAACTCCAGCACCCTAACCCTTCTAGTGCTTGCTTCCATTTGTCAGTGTTTCTCCTGTACTGGAGAGCCCAGAACTGAACATGGTATTCCATATGTGACCTTGCAAGTGCCAGTTAGTGAGACTCATCATTTCCCTGAACAAGCTGGCTATGCTCATACTACTAGAGTCCAGTATGTGGTTTGCTTTCTTCTCTGCAAAGACTTGCTGCTGACTCATGTCCCCTGGGACCCCTGTGCTTTTTTCTGTAGAGCCACTACTTCAGTTTCTTGCCTGCACTATTGCATGGGGTTTTTCTTTCCCAGCTTCAGGACTTTGCAGCTTTCCCTTCTAGCTTATCAGCAGCTCCCCACATTTGTTGTCGTATTCAAGCTAGATGAGTGTTTTCCATTCCATCATCCAAGTCTCTGATGATATTGAGTGGTATTGGTGTGCCAGCATCATGCCCTGAGGGTTGCCAGAACTGACAGTGCATCTAATATGTTGGTGCATGTCTCCCAACAGGTATAAAAGAACGCATCTCCAGTAACAGCTAATCCAAAGCTTTGTTGCCAACTTCAGTTCTGTGCTATTCATCTTGTTTGTAATCAATACTCCTCGTGAGCTGGTGTATAGATTGTCCTTCGTGAGTGCTCTGTGTCTGACAGTTCATTACAGAAGCTCTCCTTTGACATATATAAGTAATTCTAAATCTTCCCTCAGTTGTCTTGTGTTAAGGGAAGCTCTCTTTAGTTACTCGGACTGTCGTGAGCTGCAGTGAACTTGCAGAGGAGTAACCTGTGCCTGTAGACTTTGGTAGGTTCTTCTCTCTTTTTCTCTCTTTTCACTCCTATAGAGTGAGAACTTTTACAGACAGTTCACGTATCCTAAGAGGAGGAATGGTGGATTCCTTGATAACATTGACATCTGTGCCAGATTATCATTTCCTTTTCTGCAAGAAGGGATGCTATCGTATAATTTCTACTGAAAATTCTTCCTGCAGTTTCAATAGGCAGCTATCCTTTGCTCCAGCTCTCTCTCCAGTATTTTTCCAGCTTTTTTGTATTGGAGAAATCTTCAAGCTTCATCCTTTCATCAAGATTTTGTCATTCTGGGGTCTCATCAGATCACCTAGATAGCATTGACCCTTTTGCTTCTTATGGCTTTTGTTGTGTATGATTGCAAGTTGCTTAACCTTGCAGACACTTTCTTTCCTTTTCATAGCAAAAGAATCTCTTCTAACAATACAGGAAAGATACTACTACAAAGCTTTCTTCTACTAATATGGCACAGTCTGCTTATGATTACTGTCAGATTTTTCTGCCAGGTCAGATGTTTGCAGCATCTTGTTGCAAAGGAATGTGTGCTTGAGAGCTTTGGGCACCGCTGCTCTGATGGTAAAATGTCATGGTAGGAGAACTTCCCTGGCAGATCTAGATAGGATTTGAAGATTTGCTGGATGTTAGTGGACTTTGTGATCAATAACCCTCTTTTGTAGAGATACTTGTGAGAACTTTGATTTCCTTTGCCTGAAGTGTCAATCTCTAGTTATTCTTTTCTGAGATGGACATTCCTTCTGAACATTGGCCTGTGTCTGTTTTGAAGGTGATTCTTTGCTGCCTAGCAGTTCTCCCTGAGCCTGGTTTTGCAGTTATTCTTTGAGAAGAGGATTTCTTTAGTAGACTAGAAAAGTCTGTTTTCCATGTGATTTCAAGAGCATACATTCTCCAACTTCTCCATATGTTGCAGCTAAACAAAACCAAACAAATAATCCCAAACAACATTTATTAAAGGGCTGTAGTCCTTAGTCGTGGTTCTGAATTGATCTGTGAGTGTGATAATGAGCAAAATCTGGTTTTCCAACCTATCTGTTCTTCTGGTCATCATCACAAAGGGATGCTGTCGCTTGTGATCCAGTGGATGCTAGCTTAATTTTATATTTCACAGGTACCAAAGTGTTTCATTCCTGCATGCTGCTATGCACAGAGAGGAGCACGGGCACACCTGATAGTCAGGTGTGTGCTGACTGCAGGTGAAACTCCTTCACAGCCCCCAGCTGGATGTGAGGCTCCTGGAGAAGTGCATTGCTGATGCTGAGCATGGCTGCCACGTGTAGCATTGCTGTGGGAGTGCCGGCCTGCTCGGCCAGAGAGACCTGCAGATGCCTGCTCTGTCTGCAGCAGCTTTTAGTGGTCATTCTGAACTCCAGCTCTTGCAATGATTATTTATCCTGGTTTCTATGTTTGTCAGAGAAAACTTCTGTGTTTTCCTTATTCCTTTATTTTTATTTTTTAATGTAGAGGTTCTCTAGCTGGACAGGGGTTACACAGATAAAGGGCTTCTGCAAAGGCTACAAAACCTTTTTTTTTCCCCCAACTATTATTGATAGGGATTCTTTCTCCTTAATCTATGCTAAGGCATGCTGTCTTTCAAAGGAGCAGGAAAGGAGAAGGCATAAAGAAAGCCTGGTTGGTTTGTCTGACATACCGTATGGGCAGAGTTCTTTTCATTTCACTGCATGGCTTTACAAGTTTTATTAATTAAAAATAAAGAAACGCGCACACACAGAACAAAATCCTCTGAAAATGGAAATGCTGTTAGCAACTAGAATACAAATAGACAGAGTCAAAGAAGACACAATGTAGGGTCATGCTGCTGTGCCATACAGTAATGAACCTTTCCATCCAAATGCTCTCTTGAAAACAAGAGATCCAGGAAGGTCTCCACCACAAGAACACAATGCATGGCATTGGGCAGGAGGACAAGTCTTGTCAGCTTAAGGAGCAACACAACTCAGTTCTGCTGAACCTTTATTTGGAGCTGTGATGAACTGCTGAATTCAAACTAAAAAAACTAAAATATGAGCCTCCTTCACGATTCTGTTGAGCCTCCAACAAAAGTGGTAATTAAAATTTATTTTGATGACTTTTTAATGAGGGACTTGGAAAGAATGCTTGAATGTTCATGTTTATAGTAGAGAAGATGATTTTGTAGTATGCAGATCAGGCTTCCTAGGTAAAAAAGGCAGAGGTACTTAATATAGTGCACAGCAATGTGTTGGTCAGTGGCAGACCCTCACTTACGGGATGTTAGAAACAGCACAAATTGAAAATAACTGTGTTAAAGTATGTGAGCACAGTAGAAAAACTACTTACACAGGGATAGGTATGAATGGAGCTTTGTATGAAGAACTTGTTTATAATAATTCTGATACTTGAGAAAAAGTTCAGACTTGCCATAGAAATCTCTGCGTGGAGTCAACGTTTGGGTTAAAACTGATTGGCTTGCCTGTCCTCTGCTAAAAATTGAACTTTGTTGGTACGTTTTCTAATGCTTTTCTCTTGTCTGATCAGCAGTTGTGCTCTGTTGCTGTGGGCATGCTCCAACTGTACATGTAGCTCTGGCAATATTTCATGGTGCTTGCTCTCCAGAGGTAGGCAGCCTTCGTTCTGTGCTTATCTGCTGCCTTTTCTTTCTTCCCATCCACCTTTTGGATGGCATGTTGAATATCCTAGCCCTTGAATATCTTAGGGAACCCCAAAATTGTGGTTTCTGGGAAAGCTTCTTATGGATGTCAATCTGCTTGTGTGCACATAACAGCTTCTTTAAGCAAAAGCATTTGTAGTTATATTTGACTTTCTCATTTGCTGGAAACAAAGTGGTAATGAGCTGTACAGTATATTTGTCATTGCCTAGAAAAGAGCTCTCTAATTAGACTTGCACTGTACTCATGTCTTCAGTTATAATAATATTGAAGATTTCCACTGATTGAGTGTTTAGATTCTTCAGCTGATTATTGTGAAACATGACAAAGATGGGCAACAAAAGTTCATCACTGAATATCTTACCTTCATGTGTAGTTTATGGTGGTCGTGCTCTGAGATTGCATGGAAGAGATCTCCACGTGTTTTGGGGGGATGTGTGTAGACTTTTTATTCATGGGCTAACACTGGAAAACTGGAATTCCAGTAGAGCCAGTTGATTGTCATGGTGAAGTTTCCTCCTGTAGTTTTGTTGCTCCGATAGGCTAACCAATTCTGGGTACACAGATTGTTTCCTTAGGTGCCTTTTGCAGAGCTCTTGAGGCTGAGGTGGTGGGGACTGACTGAGATGTGGAAGGAATGAGCCTGGAGAAACTGTTCGCATTGTCCCGATCCTATCTGTGCTTCAAGAAGAAGAGGCTAGCATCTGAAAATCTGTCTGTTGAAATCTGGTTCCCTACAGCTATCCAGTGGGGTTAAGTGTACTTATCTGAGTGGCTGAGCAGGGAATGACTGCTTCATTTTCTTCTTCGTTTTATTTTCCTTTTGGGGTGTAGTGTGGCACGGTGCGCTCTGTTGCAGATGCACATGAGAAAAACTATGATTTTATAATCATGTTCATTACTAAATTTGTTATGGGGAAATTAATTTAGAACTTAGATGGTTGTGTTCTTGTTGCTGTTGAAACCTAGTTTTATTTATTTATTTTTCTGAAAGTAATAGGAGTTTTGCTTAACGGCAAGATTGCTTTAGTTGCAGTGTTTCATAGAACATTTTTCTTAGCAGCAAACAGGTGCGTTTTTAAGCTGTTGCCAACTTTAACCTCTCCTTACGGTGCATTAGGTTGAGAGGGATGCGATTCCACATATACCTAAGCTGGACAAAAATCTGAGGAAAATACACTCCTTTACGTTTGAAAAAGGCAGTGTGTTTGTTGACCAGTTTCTTTTTTAACAGGCATGGTCCTCGTGCGTAGTGAGAATGGGCAGTTGCTGATGATCCCTCAACAAGCCTTGGCGCAGATGCAAGCACAGGCGCATGCCCAGTCTCAGCCTCAGAATACTATGACTCCTCGACCTGCTACACCTACCAGTGCTCCTCCAGTGCAGATATCAACAGTGCAGGTTAGTTCAGTGACTTGTAGCATTTAAAAAAATACACTGAGATTCCGCCTGAGAAGAATACACCAGAAAGTTCAGCCTGGAGAAGAGAAGGCTCTGGGGAGACCTTGTTGAGCCCTTTTGATACTTAAATGGAGCCTATGAACAGGACAGAGAGCTGCTTTTCAAATGGTCGCATAGTGACATGATAAGGGGGAATGATTTTAAACTAGAGGAGGACAGATTTAGGTTAGATGTCAGGAGGTGGGGGTGGTGAGACACTGGTCTGGACAGCCCACAGGAACTAGGCATGGATGCTTCATTCCTGGAGGTGTTAAAGGCGTGGTTGGATGGAGCCCTGGGCAGCCTGATCTGATGGGTAGCAACCCTGCCCGTGACAAGGGAGTGGGAACTAGGTGATTTCTAAAGACACTTTGAACCCAAGCCATTCTGAATATTTTTTTTCTATTCCTCTTTCCCAAGGCACCAGGAACATCTATTATTGCACGACAGGTGACACCAACTACTATCATCAAGCAAGTGTCTCAGGCTCAAACGACAGTGCAGCCCACAACAGCGTTACAGCGTCCGCCTGTTGTGCAGGTGAGTCTGTGGACACAAAATACATGATTGTAAGACATGGTGCAGAAAGTGTGAAGCGATCCATGTGACTTCCAGGCAGCAATTATAGGATTCAAATGCTATCACCTAAACATGTAATTGTGCTTTCTTCATCCCTGAGTGTACAGTATAAGAGTGTACAGGATTATTATCAGTGAGAAAAATGCAGCTTTTGTTATACACCCCGTTAACCTTTTTCCCCTTGTAGACTTTGCTTCTGTCAGTGATCTTTCCAGGCCCAAGTGAGAATGTATCTGAGTCTCACTCATTTACGCTGCTGTTATACTGAAGGAAGAGATCATTCTATCTGTGTATTTTTTCCTCAAATGTGTGCATCATTGTTCTCATTTACTCTGACTATGAAAAACGAGACAGGTTAAATCTCTGTCTCCTTTTTCTGTTTCCCAAATATCAGTAAGGTAGCTTTGGCACCACTTTTCTTGTGGATCTTTACATAAAGAGCAAGTTTACAAAGGTATTGTTAAAGTTTGGAGAGCTAGCTTTAGCTTGATAAGTATTGATTGCAGTGGTAAGTAGGATGTGGGAAGTCTGTCAGTGGGACTTTGTGTGTGAAAAGTTCTTATTTACAATGCTGCTTCTTTAAAGATGGTGATCTTACTTCGAATTACCAAGTTGTCTGTAAAAGCAGAAAAATGCTTTATCCTATTGTTCATTAAAAGACCTGGAGAAGGCCACAGCTCTTGGGTCACTTCTTTTTGTGAAAGTGGCATTTGAAGGAACAAGCCAAAAGAGTTGCACATTGACAGAAGTTACTTACATCAGTTGTGTTGGGAAACAGCTGTATGAGGGTATGCTTGTGTATTTTGCTGCTTAATTCAGTAAGCAGAAATCGTGCAATACTCAAATCGACTTTAGCCATTGCAGTCTCGAATGTGTAGCATGTTGTGCCATCTGGTGGCTCTTTCTTTCCACTGCAGCAGAAAGTGGATTATCCTTTTGCAATAGCTGTGAAAGAGGGGCTACTGTCCTGTGTCTTGGTTTGTTTGACAGATCAGGAAGCAATCATGTTTTAATATATTCCAAGTACAGTAATCTTATGTTTGTGTTCTCTGCAGCCTCAGATTGTTCTGGGTGGTACTGCACAAACAACTACGTTGGGGGCAGCAACAGCTGTACAAACTGGAACTCCTCAGAGAACAGTGCAAGGAACAACAGCAACCTCCACTGCTGCCACAGTAAGCTATTGAGTGCTTTTAGAATCAATTCTGCTGCATTTCTGTATGTGCAGCTGTACACATGCATGGCCTCTGATAAAGTAGAAGGCAGTAAAGATGTAGGAGTTGTGTTATCTACTGGTCTTGGAGAAAAGGAGTAAAATTTTAAGCAGCACCATATAATTTATTAAGTGTGAAATGCAGAGCACTTGAATTTTGAGAGCTGCCAAAGTGTAACATTTATTTCTGTAATGGCTTTTAAAGTATTCCTTTCTTAAAAACCATGAGTTACGTATTCGGGGGAACGTGTATCGTTTGACACAGCAGAAAGGAATCAGCATGAGAAGGGGTAAGAAGCTGACACTGACTTGTTCAAGATACTTGTTTATAGGATTGTGCAGCAGGGAGAACCAGAGTGCACTGTGCTGTGTGCTGGGAAGGAGGAGCTTTGCTGTTGCTCTTCTGCAGTGCCTATTTTCACGTAATTTCCATTCGTAAAATACTTTGCATTTCCTAGTTTTATTGAGAATCAGAATTTTTTGTATTCGGATAACAAAAATATAAAAAAGATGTGTATTTATAAAGCAAAAAATGTATTTCAGTCTTGTTATTTTCTACGTGGCAGAGGCCCTGAATTTATAGATAGTATTATTTGGTGATGAACTGAGAGAAGGACTTTATTTCTTTATTGAGTTTGTAGTCAAAGTAGTTGTTATAAAAGAGTTCAGCTTCCTTTGTTTCCTTTCTTCACCCTTGTCCCTTTTTAACAGGAAACAATGGAAAATGTGAAGAAATGTAAAAACTTTCTATCCACATTAATAAAACTGGCATCATCTGGAAAACAGTCTTCAGAGACCGCAGCTAATGTGAAAGAATTGGTACAGAACCTACTGGTAAAAAAAGTTCAAAGACACTTTTTTGTGGGATAGCAGTATGTGGGCCAAGTCAGCACAAAGCTTTTCTTATGATGAGGAGGAAGATTTTAAAATAGGAGAAAAATGAAACTGAAAAAAGTTTTTCTGAATTAAAATATATGCATGAATTTTTATTTGAAGCTTGAAAAGCAGACGTTCTTGCTTATGTTCTCATGAGAACTTACCCATGGCACTCATTAATCTATCGTAGTTGACTTAGGTGAGTTAAATTTAAGTGCAAATAGCGCAGATATGAAGTCTTTAAATTCAGCAATTTTTATTGATAAAACAGAGAACAAAAAGATGAATTGTGTACTTCAGGGAAGGCAGTTCAGCACAGCTGGCACCATGGTTCAGTGTAGGAAGCTGCAAACTTTTACATAAACTTAATAGCTGAAGCTAATGTTAAAGCTGGACGTAATTAATATTTATAGAATGAATTTTTATTTCTGTATTACTACTGCTCAGTGTAGGTGGTAGTGACTTTTAATTTAAGATGAAGTTGTGTATTCCAGGTGTTATCACACAGTAACTAGAAGTAGTCTCAAAATCAAATCTTGAAATGTGTTTCCTTCCTATGAGGAATCTACAACTGCTTTTGTGAGAGACAGTTGCATTCAAAGATTGTTACTGTGATGAAACTGCTGATAAGTAAAATAGTGGAGAATGATTAAAAACTACTAATTTTCAATAGATTTAGTATTTCTCTTCTTTTGGTGTTGAAGAATTTAATTTCTGCAATTTCATCCATTTTTCTTTTTGAAGGATGGAAAAATTGAAGCAGAAGATTTCACCAGTAGGCTCTACAGAGAACTTAATTCTTCACCTCAACCTTACCTTGTGCCTTTTCTGAAGGTAATGTGTGTTCACTACACCTCCTGGTTATCTACTTGCAGCAGTGAGCACAAGCATATCTTTTGCCACTACAAGAATTCCAAGAGGGTGTAGATGGAATTTGAAATGGTACCTGGTTAGACTTCTGCTCTCTTAAAATAATGTTTTTTGTCTCCTGGTTCCAGAAGTTTGTTAATATAATTCATTGGCATAGTCAGTAGGTGGCTGTTTCAAGAAATCTGGAAAGTGAGGGTTTTCTTCCTATGACTTACGAGCTGTTTCTTTCCATAGCTCCAAGCCTAGGAGTTGATTTATTATGGTTTCTGAAAAATAGGGATTGAATGAGAGAGAAAAGCCTACCTTCTGGACAAACTCACACTCTTACGCTTCTGTGCATGTTTGTGTGGATAAACAGGAAGGTTGTCATCTCTAAATAATACATGCAATCTGTCATAAACTTTATAGTCATTGGACACAGCTCAAAATAATTTTTATTCCGAAACGTTTTCTACCTGAAAAATCAGAGAAGGTACAACAGCCCTTTATGGTAAGAGTATATCTTGACTAATGTATGATTAAGGGATGCATTTATAGTTGTAGGTGTGTGTTGACGTTTCTGGGGTCTTAAATGCTTGTTCATACTTGAGCTATTCACAGGGACAAATTGTTACCATTCAGAAATGGCTAATGTAAGTAAAACACTGCAGTCGTCTAATCCATCACATCTCATAGCTTGGTGTATGTAGTTAGGAATGCAGTCAAGGGAGGCAGTGTGAGCTTAGGCTGTTAAATATGTTAAGGTTTCTAGGTGGGCTCAATGTGCCCAGTTTCTACAACTAAAGGTGCTGCTGCTCTGTCTAGCTTAAAGTGGGAAGTGGCATGGTATTTCTGTGTGCTGCTATCATGTTTTCTTTTCTAATGTAGAAGTGCATGCATCCTGTTACAATGAACTAAAATTAAATGAATTGCTGTTTGTGATTAACATTTTCTTTTGTGATATAGGATTAAAATACTCAAGCAAATTCTTTCCTTTCCTCTTTTTAGAGGAGTTTACCTGCCTTGAGACAGTTAACACCAGACTCTGCAGCTTTCATTCAGCAAAGTCAACAGCAGCCAACAACGCAGCCAACAACGCAAGCAACAACTGCACTTACAGCAGTGATGCTCAGCCCTTCAGTTCAGCGCGCAGCAGGGAAGGCAACTGCAACTGTAACAAGTACTCTACAGCAACCAGTAATCAGCCTAACTCAGCCTACACAAGTTGGTGTTAGTAAACAAGGACAGTCGACACCACTGGTACGTGAGTTGAAGTGTGTCATCTGTTGCTGAACAGGTGGTTTTTCAGAGTGCAGTGACTTGACAGATTGATTGTTTAATTCAGTCGAAGCTCTTTGATCATTTTTTTAAGGGTAGCTGCTAAGGAGGAGAACAATATATGTAATTTAAAATCCAATTTGATTAAAGTACTGTATTTCCTGTTTTAACAAAAAACGCTGGCAGATTTTCTCAATTACTCCATAGCCGTGAGAGCAGTATTATGGAGGAATTTTCATTTTCCATTTCATAAGTGTAATGACAAATTCTTTCTCCTGTTCTGGAATAAAAATTTAGATCTGTATGTAAACTTTCATGAAAACCAGGTAAGAGTAGTATCATGTGCACGCCACCTCTTAATATCTTCTTGTAGCAAAACAGTGCCTCCACATAAGTTTTTTTGGGGATAGGTATTGACTAATGTGCACAATTGAATTGCTGTGATTTCTTGCTACTTAGTATATGAGCACTTGCCATTCATCTGAGCTTCTCTATCCATACACTTTTGCATGAAATGGAAAGTAGAGATCACCTATGGTCAATTTGTAAATATTCAGTGTAACCAAAAAGAAGGGGGGAAAAAAATGCAACCTAGTACAAAGCTACACAGCTGTGGCTTACACTGCTTCTGGATGAAAACAGTATAAGTAAAACCAGCTGAATTACCTGTACCAAGTTGCTATTATTTCTAGTTCTTAAATCTGTTCGGACAGATGCAATTTGCCTCTGTTTTCCTAATGTAGAAAACATATCTTTGTGATTATAGATAGAGTTCTTAAACAGAAATAGGGGGTTTTCTGCTGGTTTGGTTTTTTTTTGGTTGCAGAAAGTGGGTTATTAATTTTTTTTCAACGAAGAATGACTTCATTTTAAAGAAACTTGAATACCTTAACATGTGCTGAACCTAGATCGACGAACGGATGTGTTGGTTGTTAGGCTTTGTTTTTCCCACCTGATTCTTAGCCCTAGTTGTTTCAGATTTGTTTACAGGTTCTTTTCTTCCTACAGGTTATTCAGCAGCCTCAGAAAGCAGGGACGTTGATAAGGCCCCCACAGGTAACGTTGACACAGACACCGATGGTAGCACTGCGGCAACCACACAGTCGTATTATGCTCACTACTCCTCAGCAAATTCAGCTGAATCAACTTCAGACAGGTAGGAGGTCACCTGATACGTGCCATTCTGATAGCATTCAGTTGGTTTGCTTAGCATCACTTTTGAGGTGCCACTGGTGCACTATTGCAGCACTGCTAAAATCTTCAGTGCGTAGGGTAGTGGCTGGGGGTGCACGCGTGCAGGGCAGTGTTTGAAGCCAGAGAAAATGTGTGGGTGCTGGAATTGTATGGGAGGGCACTGTTCTAGGTGGGTGAGATGCTGACAGAAATTGCTGAGGCAAAATCTTTGTGCCAGGCGTATTGTCATTACTAGCTGTGACTGGCTTGTAAATCTAAGCTCTGACACAAATTTGATGTACAAATCTTGTCTGTTTTCCTGCAGTACCTGTGGTAAAACCAACAGTATTACCTGGAAACAAAGCTATAGCCACTGTTTCAACACAAGTAGCTGCTGCTCAGAAGAATAAACTGAAAGAACCTGGGGGAGGTTCTTTTAGGTGAGGAACCATGTGCTCATTTGTACTCATACATACTGCCTGGGCAGCCTGCAGAACTTAGTGGGAACCAGTCCATGTACTCTAGTGGTGCTGAATCAGGCTAGGTAAACACACAAGAACTGAAAATTGATTTTCTGTAGCCAGATTTGTTCCTTAAAGACTTGTACAAACAGCTGTGGACATGCTTGTGCCAGATTGGTTTTATCATTTACCTGGCACTAAGGGTAAATATTTAAACTCACAAACAATTCTTGTCTGAACAAGCAAATAGAATTCATTCCTCTGCACCTTCCAACTCTGCTCAGATTGTTTGGATGTACAGCCTGTTTTACAATGATGAGAGCAGTTTATTATTATTTGTGGTGGTGATGTATCTAGTATCTTATTTCTTAAGGTACTAAAATGTTGCATAGGAAAAGATATTGAGAAAAACAGTTAGGAAATGCAAAATGACAGAAATGCTCCTCGAGCTCTTTGGAATCCAATGATGTTAGTTTAATTTTAGCACATAATAAAAGCAAAAATGAAACGGAATATTCAGGTTTATTATGGAACTCATTATGTGCAGCCGTGGTTTTGTAGCAGTGTGTGTAGATATAAGTGTAAATTTAATGGTTGTAATGAATTTTCCTTTCTTAAGGGATGACGATGACATTAATGACGTTGCATCAATGGCTGGAGTCAACCTGTCAGAGGAAAGTGCTCGGATATTGGCAACAAACTCGGAGCTGGTGGGCACGTTAACAAGGTCTTGTAAAGATGAAACCTTCCTCTTCTCGGCACCTTTACAAAGAAGGATATTAGAAATAGGTAGGCTGATGTTTCTGGAGATGGAATCATCTGGAGATTTAATAAGCACGTTTCACCAGTGCTGTGTTCAATGAAAGGCATTTTCCGTACAAATTAATTTGAGTAGCTCTAAAGTTGTTAGAGCAGTTGTCTTTTTGTGTGATTGGATGCTTGTAGGTGATCGTTCAGCTTATGAAAGTGGAATGGTGTGAAGAACAACAAAGCTATAGAAGTATGGCAGTTTAACACTAAAATTACCTGGTTAAAACTGACTGTATAAAATCATACAGCAACAAAAATAATGAAATTCGTTTGGAAAAAAAGATAAATCCAGGAGCGACTTTATCATGTTTACTTACAAATCTACAAGTGATAGAATAACAAAAGGCCTTCTTCAGTTACTTGTTTTGCTGTAGCATGCAGCATTTCTTAGTGGTCACAAGCTTTGCTAGGCTAAACTTGGGTGTACACCATTTCCTATCTAATGCTTATTTTCATACATGCATGAAAGCCTTGCTTTGCCAAGTGTTTACGTTTCCATGATAGACATTGGCCATGATGTTTAACTGGATTGTATAAGTATTATTGTTAATTGTTATTTTTTCTATAACTTTTGCCCTGATCATAGGTAAAAAACATGGAATAACAGAAGTCCATCCTGACGTAGTTAGCTATGTATCACATGCTACACAACAAAGACTACAAAACCTCGTGGAAAAACTATCAGAGACTGCTCAGCAAAGGAATATTTCTTATAAGGTAACTGCTTAATTGCACAAATCACACTGCACACAGTGTGCTGTTATGTACATGTGTTCGATGTTCTTCATTCTCTAAAGTTAGGCTGTTTATTGTCTCTGATTCATCTTACACTAAGATGTTAATGTATCTGGATGACTGGTAGGCTTCAGCTTGCATGTGTAAATTGTTTTTAAAACAAATGTAGATGAACTATTCCTACCACTTAATTGTATCAAATGTGTAAAATCTGAGTGATTGTACAATGGGAGAGGCAGATAAAAGGTGTGATTTGTTGTTGTTCACCACACCCCAGCCTTGTGTGCTGTCTGGTAAAGGTCAGTCAGCATCAAGTCTCCCAGAGTAAAGCTGAGTGATGTGATAGATGAGTTCTTCATCTTTCATTTCCTTTCTTCAGGCGTACAGCAACATTGCCAGCTAGCTTTTTGATCTCCAGTTGAAGCTACCTGGAGGAGCTGTTCTCCAGAAGCCTTTTTTGTGTGCTTAGTGATGATATAATTGTAGAACCCCTGTGTTCCTTTGTTTCTGGAGTTCTATCTATATGGGCCCACCGGGCACTGGGAGGAAAGTAATCATTGAACATGTATTAATATTTCCTTTCAAGGAAATATTCTTTGACTGCTCTGACCCTCCAAAAAGGTATACTGTGAGTCATAGAAGTCCAGCTCTACAACTGCCCTAGCAAGAAGATGCAGCCAAATCTAGAATTGAGGCTTACATCAATTTATATCCTTCCCTCCTCCCATTGCCAACATATAGGAAGCATATCCTCTACTCCTTTTGATGGTAACTAATGTTAAATGAGGCCCTTTGTAGGGAAACAAGTGGCTGAATATAAGACAAGCTACTGAGTTTTACCTGCTTTTCAATCACCCGGCTGTGTTGTATTAAGAGTAGCCTGCATCTGTTAATGCTGCTGGGATCAGTGTGGGACTAAGGAGCACTGCTCTGAATTCTCAAGACTGCTATCTGACAGATGCATATACTTAATAGATGCAAATAGAAGAAAAAAGAATCTCTAAACTATGTTTGTGAAGGTAAAACGATGATGGTATTAATGTGGAAGTCAAAGTCTGATGAATTCACAAAATAGAACAAAATGCTTTTAAGAGCTGGTTTGACTGGTGTAAACACACACTTGCTGTTTGGTTGAAAAGGACAAAGTGAACAGTTGAGATTTAAATGTATATGTTCTTCTCCAGTACAGTACAAGCTAACAGCTTTGTTTTTAAGATATGTAATGAGGAACATATTTGCCATGTTTTCAGGATGATGAAAGATACGAACAAGCAAGTGACGTTCGGGCACAGCTCAAGTTCTTTGAACAACTTGATCAAATAGAGAAGCAGCGTAAAGATGAACAAGAAAGGGAAATTTTAATGCGTGCAGCAAAGGCAAGTGCTTGGATTTCACACACATTTGCAAAGTGTCTTCCTTTTTTTTTCTTTTTACGTCAAAAGTGCAGAATTTCTTCTCTTTGTAAAGGACATCCAGTGAAGGGAAAGACTGATTTTCCGAGGTGGAACATGATGAGGGCTGTATCTGTAGGTACAGCTCTGTTCTGCTTTCCACAGAAAGGGCAGCTGCTGTGCCTTTCTCATTGCATTTCCCCAAATTTAGTAGGCCCTCAAAGCCAGTCTTTGTGCTTTTCACTGTGGAAAAAGGTTAATTTTATCGCTTGGTTGTATTCCTAAATTATATGCAATAGAGAAGTTACCAGTATTTTGGGGAATAGAGTTCAGAAACGTTCTGACAAATAGAAGAAATGTAATTAATAGGAAGCAGTTGATGTAAGCGCTGCCCTTTTCGGTTGTACTTGGTGACCCAAATATAGGATGAATGTGACTACCTAGGAAGGAGCACAGTTCACAAAACAACCTAGCATTTCTGTTATGGTAAGGTAGGAGTTGATGACATCAAAATTGGTTAGTGCAGTGTTTGCACATAAGATGTCAGCAAACATTTCAGTTGGTTCCTATTTATTATACTTGAGATGGAATACTCTGTCCAGGAGCCCTATGGCAGGTAGATTTCTGAAGGAAAGCAATTTAGAAGTCTAGGAAATGTGACCTATGAAGTAAGAAAAGATTTTATACATTCTTTTCAGAATAGGGAAGACTGGGGTGAGATACATGTAAATCACTGCACTTACTCTATGAAACAGTAATTTGCATGTTCTTATAATTTCCTGTGTTTGTGGCACCTGGAGTGCAGCAGGAAAGACCTTGGTTAATCATGAGGAAAAGCTTAACATTTGAAGGATGCTTGAGTATTGAATTAGAATAATTTATTTTGTTGCTGGTCTAGAGGTTGTATGGGATTGAAAACATCATTTGTTTGGATACACGTGGTATTGCTGTGTGAGGAGTATGAATGAAAGACTGTGGTGAACTTCTTCCCATTTTCTGTTTGTTTGACTTCTTGGAAAAAAGCAGAAAACTAGAAGCAAAAAGAGCTGATACACATATCCCCAAAAACACAACCAAAGGCAGTGCCTTAATATCATTAGACTATAGAGTTTATTGAAATAAGGCATTCTGTTACTTCTAAGAATATGGAATACGATGGGCAGGTGGTAATGCTTGAGGTCTGTTGGCCACTTAAGTGGCCTTCTGCCTGTTCAAATGGCAGCTTGACCATTTGTAGGCACAGCAAATAATGTTCTTACCATCCATGTGGTTGTATGTATGGGAGGAATTCTTCTGAAAAGTAAAGGTGTGATTCCTTTTTGAGATTCAGAGTTGTGTGTATTTTGTGCCTCATAGTGGTTTTCTTTAGGCACAAATGTGTGCTGTTCCTTTCCTGCTTTTAACAAAGCTGAAGAAGGGGAGGTGCTTTCTCAAAAACAATTACCTGAAGCTAAGAAATGGAAAACTGTTTGTAATTTCTAAGAATGATTTTCCTTCCCTGTCTCTTCTCCAAAAGTGGTAGGTACCTACTTTCCACTTCCTATGGGAGTTAAGAAAAGCCTTCATATGCAGTATAAGACATATCTTCTTTTAACTCCTTTTGTAAATTAATTGATTTTTCTTTTTCTTTTTCTTCCCTGACCTGCCCGTGTTCGACATTTTATCAACACAGTCTCGATCCAGGCAAGAAGATCCAGAACAGCTTAGGCTGAAGCAGAAGGCCAAGGAGGTAAGTGTTTCACTTTAAGGTTAACTTTTATTTGGAAAATTTAAAGGAAAAATAATTAATGGTCCTCTTTCTGGCAAATGCAGATGCAGCAACAAGAGCTAGCACAGATGAGACAGAGGGATGCCAACTTGACTGCATTAGCTGCAATTGGTCCAAGGAAGAAAAGGAAAGTGGATTCACCGGGATCTGGATCAGGGACAGAGGTATGGTGTAATTGCAGTTCTTGGTTTTGCTGCACCACTCCACTGTAAAAGACTTTTTTCAGAGCTCTCTTCCCTCGTGTGTGGAAGTTTCTGAGTAGCAGAATTGCATTTTGAATGTGTTCAGATTTGCTTTCTCCAGGGCCAGGATTAATTTTTAGCATCGATGCAATGACATGGGGAGTAAAACTGAGTGATGTTCCCTGTTCTGTGGGACCTGGGGCATGTTAGAAAGCAGTTGCTGTTTGCTCAAGTCTGTGCCTTTTTGGACCTCCACGGTTTTGGAAGAGATTGTTATAATTGTAGCCAAACTGATTAAGTAATAGCACAGCCTAATTAATGCTTTTAGTGAGGTGGCTGAAGTGATAGAGTTGAATCACTAGGAGCTTCCAATTATAGGAAGTTGCCTAATTTATTTCGTCATCTTTTGATTGGCCTTAGTTTTAGGATCTCTGCAGCAGATCAGTTGGACAATTTCTGTGTGATTGTGGTGCTCACCTACATCCTTTGGATATCTCACAACTTAATCTAGCCTTTTGAAGATTAAAAAAGTCTCTACTGACAAAGTTATCAGTATGCTCAATATTTGATTGGTTTAATGTTCATTTAATTTCAGGTAGATTGATAAACTATCTGCAGTATTTGTAAACAAGTTAATGAACGTGATATGATATAAAATTGCTTTGTGCATGGAAGACACTGAATATAGGGTTTCTCTAATGCTTAAAAAGGACTTGTTATTAACAGGACCAAAAGCTCTGTTTTCATAATTTGAGGTGTTTTCCCTGCAGAATTTTTTATCTGATAGCAAGTGACAGGATAGTAATAATTGAATAATTCTGCTTGTGAATGAGCATCCCACATTTTTGCTGCTGAGGCAGTTTCAGCTATAGAGAAGCTCTGTTTCAGGATAGTTCACCTCCTTTTATACTGAGTCATTAGAAGCAGTAATTTACAAATCCTTGATGTAAAACATTACAGAACAATCTGAATACCAGTAGGTGGCATTTTTATATTACAATCAAGCCTCTTGAGCATCTTCATAAACAATCTAGAGTTTTGAAAGCTAGTGAAATGCCTATTATTGATAGGGATGTTTTTACATAAGTTAGCAAATTCTCGAATTAAAGTTTTGTAAATGCAGTTTAAAATTAGAAAGTTTGCAGACTGTGGCCCTGAGATCAATACTGGTATAAATGATGTGGCCTCTGAGCAGTACACTGAAATCCCCCGGGGTGTTCCTGTGGCATTGCCTGCTCAGCTGTGCAGCAGTGTCAATAGGCTGTTCGTGTCACTGGGGTGATGAAATGTGTTTCATATCTGCTGCGAACGCTTGTTTGTATTTCATCTCAATCTGACTAATTTAGTTATCCTAGATTAATCGCTTACTGGTTAACCA
This sequence comes from Tympanuchus pallidicinctus, assembly GCF_026119805.1. NCBI lineage: Eukaryota > Metazoa > Chordata > Aves > Galliformes > Phasianidae > Tympanuchus > Tympanuchus pallidicinctus. Next base: position 6,236,924 of record NW_026294722.1, read on the forward strand.
ATTAACCACAGGTTTCCAGGAAATCTAATTTTTTGTCGTTTAATTAAGAACCAGCTGCTTTTGATCTGATAAACTCACAGCTGTGCTTCTGCTGCTGTGTCACTTGACATTTTTAAATTGAGCTCCACTTGTCGCCGTTTGTGTGCAGTTTGTAGCTAAGGCATATTACAAGAAGTGTGGAAAATAAGGTTTGTCATTACTTAGACACAGATTTGTAAATGTAAGCTTTTGATGTCTCGGAATGCTGAATCTTAATTTTGTGTAAAATCACCTCTAAGTAATAACTGTACTGTTTCAAAATCAACACAATAGGCTGCTGTCATTTTTACAATCTTAGGTCTACTTGATTCTATTGACAGTTATGAGAAAGCTGCTTAACTCATTCTGTGCCTACAGGAGTAGCAGTTACCTCTCTTTATAATGGCTCCTAAAATGTCTATTGGTTTGAAGTCGTCTATGTAATAAAATGAGGATTGAGCCTCTCCTAATGCAGCAGAGGGTTGCTAGGGCAGTATGGTTAGGTTGCAGTTGGACTTGATGATCTTTAAGGTCTCTTCCAACCTGAGCAATTCTGTGATTTTAAGGAATATTTGAAAGACAAAAATAAAAGAACCCCACCCAGCCATTCTTTCTATAGACCTTTTATTCCTAACTTGTATGTATCTGATACTTAGCATCCAATGCTGTCCTGCATCCAGTCTCCATTGAAGTAGATAGAAAATAAGCACATAATGTTGTGTAAGTGCTTTAAAATGTGCCTTTGGAAATCTGGCCTTTAAGCAGCTCAGAGGGCTTGTGGGCTCGACAAGTGATGTGCTTGCTGTGAGTGGTGAGGTGCTGGCACAGCTGCCCAGAGAGGCTGTGGATGCCCCGTCCCTGGAGGTGTTCAAGGCCAGGTTGGATGGGGTCCTGTGCAGCCTGGTGTGCTATTAAATGTGGAGGTTGATGGCCCTGCATGTGGCAGGGGATTGGAGATTCATGATCCTTGAGGTCCCTTCCAACCCTGGCCATTCTGTGATTCGACTCCATTGCTGGTGGTGTGCTGCAGTGACAACACCTTCCAACACGGGGTTAGGTTGATTCCTCAGTTGTGTGCACCAAGAATCAGCATACAAATGTGACATGTAGAGGTCTGCATGGGTGTGTGTCTCAGCAGCTTGTTCACATGGCTCTTGTGCTACTGTACTACTCTTGCTTTTCTCAGGCCTACGGTGTTCTTGGAACACTTCTTTTGGTGCTCCAGAACACCAGGCAATGGACTTCTGGTGTCAGCTGGTTTTTAAAATTCGTGGAAAAAAGAGTAGTAGAACATTCTAGTGAATGAAATTGGAGGTGAAAAAATGTATCTGTAAGCAAGCCATGGAAATGAGGTCTGTTTCCAGTCACTCCACATGTATGATTTCTTCTCATGCACAAAGAGCAAAGTATCTCCAACGGGCAGCTGCTGAAAGTATCCCGGGCTTCTAAAGCTGGAGCTGAAAGTTGGTTTTTGGTGTCTTTCTGCCATCTGCTGGCGGCTGTGCTCACTGTTGCCGTTCTGTTCTGCCGGGAGATGAGGAGCAGCGCTGTGCCTCGGTTGCTGTCCTGCATCGCTGCCCGACAGGGCGCTGGGTGCACATGTTGGAAGACTCGGTGGTACATCCATATCTTTGCTGAAAGAGACAGTCTGTTACTGTAGACAGCGTTCTTGCTGGATCTCATGGCATTTAAAGCACTGCAGGATTTCCTTGCTTACGTAAAGGAAAGCATAAGAAACAGATAGTTGTATTAATCACCTGTGTCCTCTCACAGCTGTGATTTCTCTTCTGCAAGTGAAAATTCGACTCAGCTGTAGCAGAGTTGCTCTATCAGCTTGGTTAGGAGTCTACCTGCGTGTAAACAGCTGAAGAAGGGCTGTGGCACATCTAAACATCTCTGAAGAAATCTTATGGTCTTTCTGCTGTTTTTCTTGTTCTTTTTTTTTCTGAAGTAACAAAGAATGCTTTACTTGTGGCAGATGACCAGTGTGTACCAGAGGGATAAACGTTGCCAAATGACAGACAGGAATTCAGAGATGGTTAGAGAATGTCTGCTGGTGTCCAGAATAGCTGCTGCTTAATATAATCCTGAGCTTGGTCCCAGCTGTCGTCAGCAACAGGCAGAGCTGGTGGCGCTCTGCTGTGAAGATCAGGGGAGATCAAGGGCGTGATTGGAGACTCCCAGCCCCGTGGATGGGTGCAATTCCCAGTTCAGAAAGAGCTGCAGGGCGAGGGTCTGTACAAACACTGAGGCTTTTTGTTTGCTTTGCTTCATGGGATTGCCTTACTACAAATGGAAGCAGCTTTTTGGTATGGTTTGTTTGTTTAATTTGAATTATGTTAAGCGTCACCGATAGCGTTTAATTATTGAACTGCAGTTAATAAAACGCTAATCAAGGAATGCCTCAGTTGATAGCGTGCACCGCCTGTGAGCTGCCTGCACATCCTCTGTTGGCTCTCACCTTGTGTTTTCTGTGGGAAGCTCTGACTGCGTGTGGCCACAGACCTGTTCTGATGCTTCTGCTCTTTTCCTCCGCAGGGATCTGGTTCGAGTGCAGCAGTCCCAGGCAGCTCTGGAGTTGGAACAACCAGACAGTTTACGCGACAAAGGATAACGCGGGTGAACCTCAGGGACCTCATATTTTGTTTAGAAAATGAGCGAGAGACAAGCCATTCACTATTGCTATACAAAGCATTCCTTAAGTAAAGTGGAAAAGATCAAGGTATTTTTGACGGAGAGCCGCCTGGGGACATTTTTTTATATATTTGCAGATTTCGCCTTTTTGTAACAAGCAAATGGGATATTGTTTGAAAAACAGCCACCTCTTTACATGGAACAGTTTTATATTCCTGTTTATAAATAAACTCTTCAGTGTGAGAGAAAATACGTTTCTGTAACAGTGAGGATACTTACAAGGCCTGTGGATACTATAAAAGGACAATTAAACTTTAACTCATCTCTTGATTGAGTGGCCTTCTTGCCAAACAAGCCATATATAAAGACTGATGGAATCGTTTAGCAAATAACTAGCTACCCTGTCAGCCCTGTAGCAGTTTTGACATTAATTGTGCGTTTCAGTTCAGTTTTATTCAACTCAATCAGTTATATAGGCATATGTCTACAGCAGATGACCTCATTTCATTTAGCTTGGTTTTTTTCGAACAGTCAGTTAGCAAAGCAAACTGATTTTTTTAAGGATATTTATCTTTCCCCCAAATGTTCCAAATCTAGAGGGATATACAGTTAATTTTAAACATAACCTCAATTTTAATCACATTATTGCTTATTAGAGGCCCTGAAATCCCGTAAAGGAGGGTTACTTCTGAATGTTTTAGCAGCATCTGTAAAAATGCATTTTATTTGCTATAGTTTGTAAAGCTGTAAAGTTAAAAAAGGAAAAAAAGGAAAAAAAGAGAAACCTTTTCAGCATAAATATATTTTACTTGCACTGTGTTTTTTAGCTAAAGTGAAAGCTTAGATTAAATAAAATCGAAGTTGAGAGGAATCATCAGTGTGAATCAAGTGTTGAAAAATGGTTGGTGTATTTTGTCAGTAATTGTACATAATTTTTGGCACATAACATAAAAATGGCTATGTAAACTATAATTATTTTGCTAAAAGACTGTATGCAAGCTGTGGGCCTACTTTAAAGATGTCCAGAGCAAAGTCCCTTCTTTGTACCTATTTTTTTATTACAAATATACTAATTGGTTCTTTATATTTTCAGAGGTTATTGTATTAAATTGTCTATTGATAGTACTTTTATGACTGTAAATACTTTGGCTTTCTTTGTGTGACCTCTCATGGTAGAATTTAACTCTCTTGCGTGTAAACTGAATGCTGATCAGTATTTTTATCAACACCTGACAACTGTTACACCCCTTTCATTTTGTCTTTTAGGAAATCCTGTCTTTCCATTTTTTTTCATGTAAATTTTGCACAGTTACTTGTTCATATGTAAATATTTACTTTCAAAAATGAAGTTTTTAATTGCTATTGTTTTATATAGGATTGAAAGAAAATTAACTCCTTTATTAAAAACAAATTTATCTGTATTTGCTAATGTATTTTTCTCTCTGAATCTTTTCTCCTCTTGAATTTATTTTTCTTGGTACAGTAAAAGTTGGGGCTGCCCGAGGGGATGCTGTTTGCTAAAGATGCACTTTGGTTTCTTACATTGTTTTGTCAGTGTTTTGGAGGTGTGTAACTTATTCCATCTGGAAGCATCGTTATTGGCTTGGGGATCTCAGATGGAGGCCAATGGCTCGTGGGGCATTTTGTGCTTGGTTTTGAAGTGGGGAAACTTTTTGAAGAGATCCTGAGAAGTGTTTGGTTTTGATCTAGTGAAGCAAGAGAGGGCAGGCCTGCTTCCTCAGCCACAGCTGCTGCAGCGGGATGCAGAAGGAGGTGTGATAGAACACTGGAGCACGGCTGTGAAAGAGCACCATCGGGGACTCACTGCTGTTTACTGATGTGAAAACCAGAAGGTCTATTTCTGATGCTCTGTACTGAATGTTTCGCTTCTGATTTTTATAGAAAATAATTTTCCCCACGTGAGTGGTTTACAAAAATAAATAAATTCACGATTGTGAGGTCCCAGTCCCCCCTGTTAGGTGCATAGAAAAATCAGTGGCTTTCATCATTGTTTCTTGTGGACAGACAAACCTACCTATGGGTTCCTGCACCACGTGTGCTGCTGGAGGGCTGCACTGCTCACGTGGCACAGAGACCCACTGCAAAGCAGAGGGCTGCAGCAGTGTTGTGCTCCCCAACGTCAGGTACAGCACTTACTGGAAGGTTTTACTTGTTTGTTAACTCCACTCTGTCTTTGGAATTAGGTGATGTTGTTAAGTATAAAGAAATGGCCTTGACTTTTGGCCAGATCATTGTCATAGCTTGTCATAGCCTTCCAGCCAACGAGCACAGAGCTGCTGCTGGTGAGTTGGGAAGAACCTCCTGACCCTGGTGTGTTGCTTTGGGGTAAAGCATACCTGAGAAACTGGAGCTGCTTGGCTCTCTGCTGTCCAGGCAGAAGGCTGGGAAGTGCTGGAGCAGCCAGAGGAATTGGGCAGAGGAGGCAATCTGTAAGGTTGCAGCACTTGGTTTTGGTTTACATCACGTCTGGAAGTGCAGTCAGCCCTTGGCTCCATGCAGTTCTTCCCACCCAGAGGCAGTCCCTGATTTCCAGGCAGGAATGTTGGTGAGCCCTCCTGTAGCTCACATTTGTATATATGAATGAGATGGTGACTATTTTAAAGCCTCTCAGAAGCTTTATGACCCAGAGCAGAAGTTGGAGCTGAACACAGCGAGTGCTGCACAGCCCTGGTGTGTCAGTGCCCTGCAGAGAGGGGAGCTCTGGGCCCTGGTGCAGCGCCAGCCCTTCACTCTAAGTTTGCAGCACTCTTGCATGTGACCTGCAGGCCCTGCACCCTGCCTTGTGTTAGCCTTGCTCTACTTCAACACCATTAATTAGATGGTGTGTAGCTGTAATGCTCCTGAGCTACTGCTGTTGGCTTTTTTCTAGCACAGAAATCCATGGAGCCACTGAGATACGATGCACTCTGATGTGAGCCTTGTTTTCGTATTTCACAGCTTTGCAATTGAACTGATACACTTTCCAAGGCATTGAAATATGCAGGGAAAGGCATGCATAGGCACTGATCAATGCCACCAATATTCCCAACAGCTCAGATTTCATTGGAGACTTCAGTCTGATCCAAGAAATTTCCTCATCTTCATTAATGGTCTGAATTACAAATAACATGCTAACACAGCAGTCACTTCAACAGCTTTGAAACTGGCAGAGAAGAGTTAACAGTTGGGGTAAGTCAGAATCCTGCTTGGTTGCACACCTCATACATGCAAGCAGCAACTTCTCCCTGCCCTGTGTATGCAGATCCATGCATCCAGCTGTAAACTTTTGTACTGTGTGTTTACAGAGGGAAGAGCCTCTTCAGAGACTTCCAGTGCTCCTGCAGGGCTGTTTGCACATCTGGGATTTAGGCGAGTGCTGGCTGGGTGCTTCAGTTTGCTCCTAACCTTTGATCGGAGCACAGCGTGGCTTTACAGAATCACAGAGTGGCCAGGGTTGGAAGGGACCTCAAGGATCACGAATCTCCAACCCCCTGCCACACGCAGGGCCACCAACCTCCCCATTTCATAGCAGACCAGGCTGCCCAGGGCCCCATCCAACCTGGCCTTGAACACCTCCAGGGATGGGGCGCTTCAGCACTTGTGTACTTCTCAATCCAACAGCAAACCGAAGTCTACCTACAGATATATAAGTGATGTAAATAATTTTTCACGTGCTTCCTGGCTTTCTGTCCTGCCTTCAGTGCTGTGATTTCACACCGCTGCAATGGAGCATTGCCAACTGTAGGGATGGAGCTGGGATCGGTCTGTGTGATCTCCCAGGAGGCGGCGCTGGGATGCAGTGTCCTGCAGGGACAACTCTGCTGTCTGCACACAGTGCCCAGTGCTTTCTTCCCCTTCTGAAGGAGCAAGGGAAAGCTATGAGGTGGGACTGATCGCTTATGCTTGAAAAGTAATAGCTGAGCAACTTAACGTTTCTTCGCTCTTTCTATCATATATCAGTGTGTCACCCTTACCCCGTTGCCTGGTCGAGGGCCAGGTTGGTTTGGAGGGGAGAGATGCTGGATGAGGGCTGTGTGCCGGTAGCGCAAAGCAACAGCTGAAGCGGGTGCCCAGGACGTAAAGCCGGCTGAGCAGGATAAGGGAGTAGCAGCGGTAAGCGGATAGAGGGCAGCTCTGTGCTGCGGGAGGAGCCCTTCGCGCTCTGTATGGGCGATGAGCGCAGGCAGCGCGCGCGGAACGGTTGTTCGCCTCCTGCAGTACGGTCTCTGCCGTACAGTTCTGTGTCTGCGTGGGGAAAGGCAGAGGAGAAGGGGTAAGAAAGCTGCACCGCACGACCTCCTCGTCCCGCATCGTTAAGGCATCCGCTGTCACGGAGCCCCGGGAGCCGCTAGCTAATTGCAGCCCGTTCATTAATAAAGAGCCCAATTCGCTCCCGGCCCCGCGGCGGGCGGCAGGGGGAGCTCGGAGCCCGCCCGGCTCCATCCCCGGCTCAGCCCCGCTCGGGGCGGCACGTCTGCCTCATTCCGAACCAGCAGTATCTGTTTGCTGGGAGGTAAATAGCAGAAAACGCGAAGGGGAGGAAGGGTGCATATAGGCTAGCCGATAAAGGGAGAAAAACAAAGCTCGAATTAGAAATAATAACAGTAATAATAACAAAAAAAAAAAAATAAAAAAAATGCGGGCAGCTCCGTGCGCTCGGCAGCTCTGACCCGGGGCTGCCCCGCACTGCTGGGTGCTGTGTGCGTTGGGAACTGCTGCCAGGGATCGCTGCCTTTCCAGGTCGTTAAGTCCTTTGCTCTTTAGCTTTTTGCCTCCTGAACGCCCCCGAGGCGTGTTATAATCACCCCAAAATGCAGCTTCTAATTGTTCCGTGTCCCCGCGGGGAGAGGGAGAGAAGAGCTGCAATAAATTGCAATAATCAGCGCTCGGGCAGCAAACGAACCCCGACCTCGTGAGAGGGGGGCAGAGCGGCGCCTGGCTCTTTGCAAAGGGCCGTGTTCAGCGGTAATCTTATTTGTAATCTAATCAATATGTTTACTGAAGGGGAGAATATCATCAAGTATTACTTTAAGACACTTAGGAGATGTGACAGCGTTCAGAACGGGGATGTAAAGGCATTTAGGAGGCTGGATTTGCTAATGGCAACAGACAGCAGTGTGCCGGGGGGAGTGAGGGGGAGGTGAGGGCATGGTGTGGTCCTTTGGGGGTGCCTCCATGGGGTGATGTCAGTGTCCTGTGCCTTGCCAACCCCTCTGCCCCATTCATGCATCTCATGAATGCAGTGCTTTTTCCAGAGGGGGTCGATATAGGATCATAAAAACTCACTCTGGTGGTGCTTTCTCCTGGGAGATGTCTCCAGCGCAGCTCCCACTCTCTCTGCTGCTGGGACAGTACAGGGACACTGATATCTCCTCTCCAAAACCCTGCAGGAAGGCTCCCAAAATCCCAGGGCATGGCCCTGTGCTGGCAGAGCAGCTCCTTAGTTCCACTGCTGTGCAGAACCTCCCCCAAAAATGAGGGCTGTGGTGGTCAGAGGGTTGCAGAGCTCTGCAGCCCATCCCAGCACAACACCAACAACAAATCACAGAATCATTAAGGTTGGAAAAGGGCTCTGAGATCCCCAAGTGCAACCCCAGCCCACCCCACTGTGCCCTCTGCCCCATCCCTCAGTGCCACAGCTCCTGAACAGCTGCAGGGATGGTCACCCCAACACCTCCCTAGGCAGTTGTGCCACTGCATCACTGCTCTTAGAGGGAAGAATATCCAACCTGACCCTCAGTGATCTCAGCTGTAGGATGCTGCTAGAAAGCAGCAGCTGTTGTCAGAGCCACAGCCCCACGGAGGTGGGAGGCAGAGGATGGACAATTGAGCTTTTATTTGTTCTGCTCAGTAAAGTTTGGAGGCTTTAGTAAATACATATTGGGCAGCATGTAGCATCCATAATAGACAATCAGGCTCTGAAAGGCCCCTGGAGGAGTGCCCTGCTCACCCCAGCAGTTACAGTCCTGAAACATGAGTGTTACACATCTATAAGTGTATACAGTATTTCCCTTATAAAATTTGCATTCTTTCTAATGCATCCCAAAGCTCTTTAAAAACTGAAGATACAAATTCCAAAGGTTGGGCTGAAGAATGGATGGAGGCTTAACTAACTGCAGCCCTTAGGGTCTGGCTGCTGAGGGGTTGCTGTGCCCTATGGAAGCACCAGTGCTGCAGGGAGGTGGGATGGGACCACCATTATGGGTCCAGATCAGAGCACCAAGTTCTACTTGCAGCTCCATCCTTGCACCCATCCCCCCACTGCACAGCACCTTAAATCTGGGCTAAACTGACAAGGAAGCTGGTAAGGAAATAAAGTCGACAAGAAGAATAAATGCTGCTCGTTTAATTATTTAAATTAAGACTTATTTGAAAGCTGTGTTTGCAACAAACACCCTCCTCCCCTTTATTTTTTAATGAGCTCCAGTGCATTGAAAAAGAGAAAAAAAAAATCCAATAAACTCCCCCTTGCAGTTTCTGAACATGTTTAATTAAACAGGTCGGAAAAAAGCCCTCCTGCACCGCCTGAGGAACTGTGCTGTCAGCACTCCTCCCCAGCAGCAATCCCAGCCTGTGGCCCTGCAGGCTGTGGGTTGAGACCCCACACAACCCAGGAGAGGCTTGGGGTGCAGGGCAGAGCTCTGTGAGGCTGCTCCCATGAGCCAGCCCTGCTCACGCAAAGGCATTCCCATGTCTTCAGCACTGATAGTGCAGAGGAACGGACACATCCCTTGCCTAGGCTGAAGGGATTCATGGCAAGGTCTCAAGTTCTTGAAAATAAAAATCAGTCTGTCCATTAGTAGCATGGGGGAACGGGAAGGAATGGAGCAGGCCAGGAATTGCTGTGCAAAGCCCATTGGCACCAACCAGCACTGCCTGGAGGGGGGTTTTGCCATGGTTCTGGTAACTTGGCAGTGCTGAGAGAAGTAACACTGATACTGTGGTCTGTGCATGCCTTAAAAAAGATGTATTGGGATGCCAGTGCTGCTGGTTGTCACCACGTTTTGAGAAATAGAAATACAGAAAATATAATAGACTCACCAGATTTGCAGCCTTAATAGCTATATGGCACATCCTAATTATTATATCTCTCTCACATCACTCTACTCCAGTGAGCGTGGTGTTTTTATTTGGCTCCATCTGGTGTATGATAGCATCCCTCTGACACTGGAACAAGCATGAATCAGGGAGCAAATCTAACACAAACCTCTGCAGAGAATTTCCTTACGAGATGCCCTGCCTATTTAATCCAACCATTAACCCACCCCCACTGGGCCTGCTGACCACATCACTCACAGCCTTTATCCAGTTATATCACAGCCTCCTTATGAAAGGGGCCCATCCCAGCATGCTGCTGGTCCTGCCCTGACTCAGGCTTGCACCAGCAGATGAATGAGAGGCTGCTCTGTATTTACTGCTGCACTACTTCTAATCATATGTTTTCCCAACAAAGAGTTGCCAGCTTGGTACTTAGAGATCAATACATTTTATTTATCACCTCCAGGCAGGCACCATTTCCTATTAATGTCTTTCCCGCTTTATAGGCTAATTAAGGTCAGCTGACCAGCAGAACGCTGCTGTGTTTGCTTTAAGCCACTCTCACTAATTACTGTTTGAACCTGACATGGTACCCTGTGTCAGATGGGTCCCTGCTGTGGGCTCAGTGTTTGCTGCTCTTGCAGCAGCAGCCAGAGAGCACTTGGGGACATGGGGATGGTGCATGTGGTCTCTTGTGATGCTTTTCTGTATTTCATTATTTGGGAGCTCCAAAGAGGCGCTGGAGGCTGCTCAGCACTAAGCCAGCCTGATGTTCCACATGGGAACAGGGCACCTTGCTGGAGGATGGTATCTAGGGAAGGGGGGGAGAGGGGAAAATAACTGATCTGAGCTCCAAATGCTCCTCAATAAGGCATCTCCAGGGATGAAAGGTAATGTGGGGAAAATCAGGTCGGGTATTAGGAGAAATTTCTCCAAAAGAGCAGTGATGCAGCGGCACATGAGGTGGTAGGGTCATCATCCCTGGAGATGCTCCACAACCATGAAGATGGGGCACTGAGAGATGTGGGCAGTGAGCATCGTGGGGTGGGCTGGAGTTGGATTTGGGAATCTTAGAGCTCACTTCCTATCTCAGTGACCTTGCACTATGTCTGTGTAATGCTATAATAGGATGGAAAGTACTGTGATAATAGTAGGATAGCAAAGCTGTGGATAACGAAAGCCCAAGCCCAAGCCCAAGCCCAAGCCCAAGCCCAAGCCCAAGCCCAAGCCCAAGCCCAAGCCCAAGCCCAAGCCCAAGCCCAAGCCCAAGCCCAAGCCCAAGCCCAAGCCCAAGCCCAAGCCCAAGCCCAAGCCCAAGCCCAAGCCCAAGCCCAAGCCCAAGCCCAAGCCCAAGCCCAAGCCCAAGCCCAAGCCCAAGCCCAAGCCCAAGCCCAAGCCCTGCTTACCTTCAGAAAGCCTACAGTAGGTAGAGATCTCCAGCAAGACACCTTCTCCTCCACTGCCAGCCCTTAAATGAGGTCTGGGAAGGGGTGAGTCCTGGCTCCAGCCCTTCCTGTCACTCAGGTACATTGCATACAGCTGAGCTCTCCTGGGTTGGCCCTGCCTTCCCACCAGGTGCTCAGTCATTGCTTCCAGCCATGACTCAGCACTTCTGCTACAGTTTGTCAGCCTCATGCTTTCAGCACTGGCATCACTGATGTCAGCATGGTATCACAGCTGGTTTAGTCCCATATGAGCCCCAAGCCTCCACCTACTTCTCTTCTGCTTCTCAGAATATCTCACAGTGCAGAGCCATTTGTTCAGTGCCACTTCTCTCACTGTCACTAGTGATAGGTCCCTGAATGTAGGACATTGCCCAGAAAGGAGCTATGCTTCTCCTGCTGGAGTGAGGATGTGGTCCCGGAGCACTGATGGGGCCCAGATTTTGCTCTATGCACCCCATTCTATGAATGCTTCAAGAACTTTTGGTGTGCCTTTGCTATCCTCTGCCTTGCAGGAAAGTGCAGCTTTGTGCTCTGCTCTGCAGATTGCCGTGGTGCCCAGCTGTGAGCTCCATGTCTGTACTGTACAACGGCTTTTGCCACCCACCACAGCAAGTGGCAGCTCTGCCTCTCTCTGGCCTTGCTGTGGTGGCTCTTGTAGGTACCCCCATATCTGTGGGGTGTTCTGAGAGTGCCCATCCCAGGTAGCACCCAGTGCCCCTGGTGTAGCCCTGTCCCTCTCAGCATTTGTTGCCATTTCATCTCCATTAATGTTAGCAGTCTCTCGATGGGACCACAACTGCCCCATGGCCACCACCCTGGGACCACTTCGTCTGTACTTCTCCAGCTCTCTTCTCTCCCCTCCCGGTTTGGCCCCCCTTAGTCCCTGCATCCCTCAGCCATGGCCTGGTGCCCAGGAGTGGCTCCAGCGTGGCTGAATGATGCCAGCGAGCCCAATTATGGGGCTGAAATGCACTGTTCTGTGAACGCGTTCCAGCGTTGGCTAATACAGGCTCTGATATTGGCACTGCTTTTGCTAATATTCCTGCCAGCAAATTCTGCTTGAATATTCATGGGAAGTGGATGCAAAGGAAGTCAGAAGCTGAAATGAGGTGAGTTCAGTTAAGAATTCAGGCTCACAATGCAGAGGCCATTTCTCGCAGCGCTCACCCAGGCGTTTGCTCTCGCTCTCCATTAATTTGAATCTGTGTTTTGGACTTCTGAGCAAATTTTCTGTTTCTCCCTGACTGCGGCTGCAGACTCTCCCCCCCAGAGATCAGCAGCTTTGTATAAAAACAGCAATGCTCCATGCTGAACTCTGCAGTCAAAGGATTTGCTTTCCCTGACTCCTATTTAAATGGTTCTGCCTTCGCCTCCCTGTGCATGGATCAGTGCATGCTGTGCTGGGATTGGAATGATTCGTGCTCAGGCAAATTCTCATCTGAACTAGTCAAAAGAGTTTGGTGTAATTAAATGCTGATCACACCTTCTTTAGCCTCTCCTAAACGAAGTCACAGCGCCAGAACAGCCTGCAAGAGGCAGGAAGAGCTCACGTGCACCCAGTGCTGTGTTGCATCCACCACCACCATCTTCCCTTGGTGTTTTATGTGACGTGTTTTTAATTCACGACAGACACAGTCCTTGTAGGTACAATGGAGCAGCAGCAGAAACCTGGATCCTGTCATAGTGTTTATTAAACCCAGAGGAGTTTGGCTTGGACCAAAGCATAGCTGGGGGCTGCACAGGGACTGCACTGCACAGCTGCCCCAAACCATGGGTCTCCTTCAGCTGGTGGGTTTGGATGTGCTCCTTTGGCTGCTGATGCCCCTGGGGACGAGGGCTGATGGCAGAGCTCTGTAGTCTTTCCAAGCATCACGGTGAAGCATGTCTCCCCATGGCCCGATGCTCCTGTGTAACTCCACGGGACTGAGGATGCTCAGACACCTCCCACTGAGGGACAGGGTTAGATATGGGCTATGCTTGGGGCTGTGTGTCCCTCAGCACTGGGGGAAGCAGCTTGATGTGCCCAGCATTGCTCCAGATGTGCCTCCTGAATGTCACCATTTGTGGCAAATGAAGGCTGACTGGGCTATGAAAGGCAGAACGAGTGGTGATCTTCCGGGTGGGTACCAGGTCCCACCTTGCGTCTCCAGCAGCTCGTCTCCTTTGTGTTTTGATACAAGCCAAGAGATGGTGAAGGGATGCCATCTTCTCCTGTATCTCAGTAATCCCCCAGAGATGCAAGGGTCCTCATAGCCTTGATTTCTGTTCTTCAAATATATGTTGACATGGGAACTAAATGGGAAGCAGTGACCGTAGTGGGGAAAGAGATGCCCAAATCCCTGTTCCCGGGACAGGCACCCATGGGGAATCTGGGAATAACCACCAGTGGTACCCAACACAGGAAAGGAGCCAGCTCATCTTGGAGCCATTCACCTTGAGCTTCTGTTGAATCCTCCCCAGATGAAGCATCCTTGAGCCGCCACTGGAATTTTCGTAGCAGAGATTTCTAAAAAGGGGGAAATTCTTGCATTAATTACAGTTATAAAGATTGGGTTTGACACGTTTATGGCTGGGATAGTAAATAACTTCGGGCAAATCAATTTACTGCATTTGGCTGCAGAGGTGTGATGGAGGGCGGACAGGAGGGCTGCGGGGCTGTGGGGATGGGACTGGGGAACTGTGACCTACCTCCATGCTGGGGGCTCAGCCCTGGGCCCTCTCTGCCCCACGGCTGCTGACCAAATTCCAGCCCTCACCGCCAGCTGTTGGCATTTCCTTGGCTTTGCCAAACTTTCCCATTTATTTCCCATCCCTCCCCCTTTCCTTAGAGCCTGTTTGGGTTTCTGAAAATAGCGATCCCGAAATCCGACTTTATGCTTCAAACAGATACGGGCTGTGGTGCTGGGGGAGCTAGAAAGGCAGCCTCACTTCTTATTATTTTTTTTTTTTGCTGATGGCAAGTGGTAAGCATGTTTTATTTATGTATTCAGAGATCCGCCAACGTTGTGTTTTCCTCCTGACTGATGCATGGGCTGCGCTGACAGCTTACACCACACCGGCTGTGCACGAGGCTTATTTACCCTCTGCAGAAAGCAGCTCGAGATTGACAGCGAATTATTCTGCACCTTGAACTGCTCCTCACTTAATGCAATGCAAATTTTACCTCTTTATTAAAAAGTGATTTTTTAAAGAGATGCAATTTTTATTTTTTTTTCCCCTTTCAATGAAAGGGGTTTTCTTAGATGGTAAAGACCGAAACGTCTTTACAAAGTTTGTGACTTCTGCCTTCCACCTGTCCTACTTTCTGTGTAGGTGCTGAGAGAGATGGGAGCCATGGCTGTGAGCTTCTTCACTCCTCCTGTTACCGTTAGAACAGGGATGGCTTCTGGAGGGCTGAGCTGCACTGTGTGCTTCCAGTCTCCTGTCTCATTCTCCAGTTCCACTTGTGGAAAGCCATTCTGGCTTCTCACTTTTTTGGGCGCCAGTGGTGGGGCCTGAAATGGACAAAAGCCAATGCACAAAATGAGCCCCATCACGCTCAGCTTGTGTAAGGGGCACACGGAGGTCTCTAATTATATTCCTCAGGAAGGACTCCTGTGGTGTGCTGGGGTTGGACTGGGTGGTCTTGGAGGTCTTTCTCAACCTCAGTGACTCTGTGATTCTGTGGAAATGGCAGCAAAAAACATACGTGTGCTGGGGCTGCCTCTGGAAGCAGCTGCTCAGGCACATTTAAGCACAGTGCAATGTGTGTGCACATGTATGTGCTCGTGGCCCCTTTGCTCTTTGCTGTGGCACAGCATCACTCCTACATCCAATCCAGACTGGAAACTACTCTGGCAAAATGATCCTAGAGGAGGCTTTTAGCAGCGTGCAGTATGGAATGCATCCAGCACTGTGGTTTTCTAAGGTAACAGCCGAAGGAAAGGATTAAAAAAAAAAAGGTAAGAGTGAGCTTTTGTTGAGTAATTAAAGAATTGAGGCTTGCTGGAAAGCCCCAGGGCTGTGCTTCTGTGGCTGATCGGGAGCCTTTGTTTGCACGGTGCTGGTAAACAATTTGCAGTTCTTGGCAATAACCTGAGTTATGCTGAACAAAAGGGAAGTTGTAAACGCTGTTCTTATGCATTTATTTCAGGCTGGAGGAAGGGATGAGGCAGCGGGTCTCCGACAGCAGACGGTGTTCACTGAGGTCGGTGTGAGGGTGCCCTCACTTCTCCACCTCTGCCCACGGGATGCTTTTTGGTAGATAAATAAATAAAACTGGGGATGAATCTGAGCTGGTGCTCCTTCCTTTGGAGCAGGTCTGCCTGGTGCTGTGTGAGCAGCGGGGCTCGACACACACAGCATTAATATGCTCTGTGTGCATCCTGGCTGCACGCGCATGGCACGGAGATTTGCATGCTGAATTTGTGCTCCTGGAGCCGCACACCCACATCTTTAATTAAGCAATGCCCCATGTTTCTGCTCTATAGGATAACTGAATATATATATATGCAACTCTAATGCACAGGAGATAATTTTGTAATGATTTTTCCGTTTGTTTAACTGAGCAGGATGTTAACTTGGTGGGTTAGCCTTACTGCAAGCTACTCTTGGTTGGGAAAATAAGTAAGGCTGTGATTCCTCAGCAGGGGATGGTGTATGGCATGGCTGGGGTTGCCTGAATCTAATGGCTTTGGGATGGGGCATGGGCAGGGAACATGAAAACTGGAATAAAGGACAAGGGGCTCCAGCCCTGTGTCCCCACACCGTGGTCTTGCTGTTCCCATTGGGGCCCCGCTGGTGTCTGCGATGGCTGTCCTGCCTCGGGGATGGGCTGAGCCCCTTCAGTGCTGCAGCCAAGCTGAGAAGGGCCTGCAGGTCTCTGAGGAGAAGCTCCAGGTGGTTCTTTGAATGATTGACTGCCCAGCTGGGCCAGGTGGCATTCCCCAGTGAACATTTACTGGCTGGTCTTTGCAAATACACCAGAGGTGATTTCTTTTTTCTCTTTTTTCTCTTTTTTCTTCTTCTTCTTCTTTTTTTTTTTTTTGATTAGACACAACTGCCAAAGCCTCATAAAAAGCCTCAGGAAAAGAGACCCCCTTCCTCTCTGCTCTGTGGAAAGGATCAGCTGAATTAACATGAGCTTCTTGGCTATTAAACGGAAATTTTAGATGGGAAGAAAATTCTGCACTGACTGCTAAATTGTGTGTCAGCAGAAAGGGAGAAAAAGCAACGTGTGTCATTCCTATTATCATCTTGAAATCCATCTTCCTTCTACATGCCATGACAGTGGATAATCCCCAGTATGATGCCTGAATCGCTAATATTTGCAGAGGCAGAATTCCTATTTTGGAAGATTTTAGTTCTGCATACCTTCCCCCCTCCTCACCCCTTACAAATACAGCTGCAGGTTATCTTGAAAGCTGTCTGTTCCTGGGGGTGAGCTTTGCAATATGTAGCAGGAAGATGGAGCCAGGTTAATGGGATGCCAAGTCACCACTGGCAGGCAAGAGCAAACAACCCATGCTGAGGCTGAGTTGTCATTGTCTCCATCTTCTTTGCCGTCTTCTTCATCACCATCTTCTTTGTCTTCATCTTCTTCTTCATCATCATTCCCTTTGTCTTTTTCATCTTCATCATCATCATCATCATCATCTTCATCATCTTTTTCATCTTTTCTTTTGCTGCCCTCTTCTGTGCCATGTGCCAGCTGTGGTGAGTTCAGCCTTCTGCAGAGGACATGGGACCTTTTCATTGTAGGGAAGCCAGGCTGTAATGAAGATGAACCAGCAAGTGAACACCCAGCACATCTCCCCCCAGAATGAGAACAATGCTCCTTGTCTGTGGCCAACCACAGAGCTGGGGATGCTGAGGGAACACAGCTTGTGCAGCACCTGCATTTCCCTTACCCCCAGCTGCAATATTCTTGCATCACACCAGCTCGTGCTGGTGATTTCCTTGTGTATTGCATGCAGCACTGAGGAACCCTGGGACAAAGTTTTGCTCACTGCTGATAAATATCCACTGAGCTCCCCATCCTGCTCCACCTGCCAGACAGCAGAATTACAAGGATGGCCAGGGGAAGAAATGCATGTAAGTGAGGATGATAGAGGAGGGGGGACGGGGAAACCAAAGCTAATGATGCTGCCATTTGTGCAGAGGTTAAAAATGAAGCAATAAAACCTTTACACAAACTTCTGCTGCACATACACTCTGCAGCTCAAAGCAGGGAATAAATAAGAGAAAGCACAGCCCTTCCCTGGGCCGAGGGAAGTTGACAGAGCAATTATTCGCTCCTGAGCACAGTGTGCCGAGATGTGGCTTCAGTAGAGAAACGTGTCCCCATGGTGTACCCACAACGTCCCCACGGTGTCTCTGCAGCCCCAGAAACCTGTGGTCACCACTTCGCAATGCCCATAAAAGCCTTTTGTTTTTGAGCTTCTCTGCGGCACCCCATGGAGCGCGTAGGGCGAGCAGGTGGGGACGTGGCAGGGCAGGATCGTTCCCAGCTCCCGCAGGGGGGGAGCAGCCCTTGAGCTGAAATCTCACGGTGCACGGGATGCAATGAAGCCGTGCAAAGGTTCCGTAAATGCAGGAGGGAATTCTGCCTACGCGGCCGCCTCCAAAGGGCAGGAAGTGCGGCAGGCTTCCAAATGGCTTTAAGTGGCTCTGTGCAGTGGGACTGGCTTTATCCTTTAACTCTTTGCCTGGGGGAGCTTTGAGCTTTATCTTGCTTCGTGAGCCTGAACAATTCATGCTGCTAACTTGCTGTTCTCTGCACAGACTTCCTCCCCTCCGCTTGCCTCCAGGAGATGCTGCCTTCATCTTTTCTATATGGCAACATTCCACTCCACTCTCCTCCCCATAGAGTTTCGGTCACTGTTGCAATGGAGGAGAGCAATGATAAGAAACAACGTTTTCTGAGCAAAGTGCCTGTTCCCAAGGCTGCTGCTCTGGAGATCCTTCAGCTCTGTGTTCACTTCAACTGCTCTGCAATAGGGATGCTCAAGCGACAACCTACAGTCCAGTGTTTTTTCTTATGAGCCTCTTCTGTACAAAGGTAGAAGGGAAATTAGAGCAGAGTGCAGCTCCCAAGTGCTGCTATGTGGCTCTGCAGTTGAACTCCCCATCTCCTGAACTTCAGACCTTTGTAAAGAACTAAATATTAAGACTTGAGATTAAATCTGTTTCCGCCAGGAACTGCTTTCTCCATCCTGGAGAAGAAAAGGCTCTGGAGAGAACTTTCTGTATCAGAAAGGGGGCTGTAAGAAAGAAGGAGACAGACTCTTGAGTAGAGTCTGTTCGGATAGGACGAGGGGAAATGGTTTCAAACTCAAAGAGAGGAGATTTAGGCTGGGTGTAAGGACAAAGGTTTTTATGCCGAGGGTGGTGAAGCGCTGGCACAGGTTGCCCAGAGAGGAGGTGATGCCCCATCCTTGGAGACACCAAATATCAGGCTGGAGGAGCTCTGAGCACTGATGGAGATGTGGGTGTCCCTGCTCATTGCAGGGGGTTTGGCCCAGATGGGCTTTAAAGACCTCTTACAACTCCAGTAATTCTATGATTCTGTGGTTCCTGGTTGAGCTGGTCCCACTGCTGTGTGCCTGCAGATTGCCTCTGTGCCTCTGCGTGCCATGTGCATCTGCAGACATGGAGGAACAAATGGGGGAGACAAGGAGTGAACAGAAGCAGGACAAATGGGAAACCAAGACGCTCAGTGAAATATTTAGCGAGCCATTTTGAGCAAGAGAGAGATTGTACCTCTTCTATTTATTATAAAGCTCGGAAGTCACCTGCTGGCAGAGGGCTGGATCTCAGCATCAAAGCCTTGCTTTCTATTTGCTCATTTCCTTGGGTTAAGACATTAAAATGCTTTTGATGTCTGGCATTTCAATAGCAAAAGTCTCCTATGGAGGTGTGCTTTGCTGCTGTGATGCACTCAGAGCGTGGCCGTGGTGGCACTTCATACCCATGGGTGTGGGGCCGTCCTCTCCTTGGGAGCAGGAGGTAATGCTGATTTCATGTCAGTGTTGCTTTGGGTCCCCTGAGCCAACGTGGCTGCTGTGCTGGAGCGATGTTTGCTTGTTCTGGGGCTGATACTTGCTCTTGGCTGCATGTCTTTTACAAGGGCACAAATGTAACCTCAAAAGAATCCACTTTGATAACGCACTCGGAAGTTAAATATTTCATACAGTATTGCAGTAGTGCGATGGATTGCATCCCTGACACACTTTGCTTTCCATCTGAGGGCTGGGGATGAGTTCCCTTGCCCGGTGCTCATCTCCAGGTGTTGCTGCCCATCTGCCTGCCCACCAGAATCCTTGAGAATTTCCTTCTGTCTCTGTGAAACGGAGTAATTCTATCTCAGTTCCTGCGAAACACTGCATTCTGATCATACACTCGTTGTTGTTTTAAGCTCTCAGGATCAATAGTACTCTATTAAGCAAGGTACTTCTGGAGGTGCAATGTGAAAGGAGGGTCCTAATGATAAATGCATCACCACGCAGCAGCCTGCATGCTCGATGCCAGGGATCTCAGCTAGGGACAACTGAGGACATGGTCAGCATCCCCTCCGTGCACACAGTTACACATCGGATTGCCCTCTCTGCTACCTGAGCTGATGAGTGACTGGCTCAGCAACTCCACTGTAGGCACAGAATCACAGAATCATTAAGGTTAGAAAAGTGCTCTGAGATCCCCAAGTCCAACCCCAGCTCACCGTGCCCACTGCCCACGTCCCTCAGTGCCACATCTCCATCGTTCTGGAGCATCTTCGTGGACAGTGACCCCCCCACTCCCTGGCCATCTGTGCCACTGCATCACCACTCTTTCTGAGAAGAAATTTTCCTTAATACCCAACCTGACCTGGTGCAATATGAGGCCATCCCTCCTCATCCTATCGCTGTTACTTGCGAGCACAGGGATGGAGTTTGCTGGCACTTGTTTGCACACTGCAACCTTGGTTTACACCAGCAGGTCTGGGTATTGTGTGTGAGCACTAAAGCTGCATTTCTGCAGAGGGTTTTACAAGCTCTTCGCGTTACCTGGTGGTTAAATTCCAATCAATATGTTTCTCACAGAAACGGATTAGTTATGTCACCTTTTGTACTCCGAGGTAACTCAAAGCACTTCATAAAGTAATGAGTTGGCTATAGATAGCACAGGTTAATGGTGCAGCCATTATGTGCTCAGTGATAAAGCTTCCATGTGGCCTCGGATATTATAAATCTGGTTTATTAAGAATGGAAATATTGACAGAGATCGGATCCTTCCTTATTCCTCCTGCAGCCTCACAGGGATTTTTGACAATCCACTTCTGGCAGCTTCCAGCACAGACAGAAACAGACTTTAATCTCTCAGAGGAAAAGCTCTATTTGGAACAACACGGCAGCTCAGGCGCACAGGGGGAGTGTTAACCCATTGATTTATATTTGCAAACATTTGCAAGTGTTTGAGAGCTAAAGCTGAACTGGGGGAAGCACAAGATGGAGGGGAGAGGGCCTGAGGCTCAGAGTCCTGCCTGCTCATCCCTGCTGAGCCCAAGAACGCTGTTGCAGCTGTTGGGCATTACATGATGATCCCTTCACTTTTTTTTTTGTCCTTTCCCCAGGTTTTTAGCAGAGCAAATGACAGGCGGGTGCCCAGTGATTTAATGCCTACAAATACTCTTCTTGGCAGCTGCTGCTTTAAGTGGAATTCCAGCACAAGCTGCAGCTTCTGCTGCTGGAACGTCTTTCCCATTCCCTCCTCTTTCTCCATGCAGAAAAAATGGCACCCACTGACATTCACCAATACTTGCTGAACATTTATGGAGGCCCAGCAGTGCATGTGAGCACAGTGCTGCTGTGGGTGGTTCATTTCAGCAGTGACAGTGGATCACTTCTGCTGGTGCAGATTTATCCAAACATGGCATGCAGGCTCTAGTTCATTGCTAGCAAAAAAAGCACAACCAATGGTGGTGGCTATTTTGAAAAATAGTGCTTTGTGGCTGAGAATTTCCTCTGTCCAATAGTATTACCGTGCTCTTTGTAGCTGTTGTGGTTTCTGTGGAAATAAATCGGAGGCATTACTTTTGGAGCAACCAACGTATTTTCTCATTGAGAAAGGAGGTGTGAAGGTGAGGAGAGGCAAGGAACAGGAGAGAAGGATTGCACTGTGCTGCTGAGATGAGTGCGGGGAGCAGTGCATTAATCACTGTTGGGGTGCAAGGAAGGTTCCTACAGCTCTACCAGGGGAAAGCGTTTGCTGCTTGCAACGGTGCTGCTCCCCACGTGGAAATGTAGCCCTGAGGTGGGGCAGTGACTGTCCCTGCATGGGCTCTGCAGTGGGACAGGAGAGGTGGCAGCTAACAGTGGGAGTGGAGTACTGGCAGGGCAATGCAAAGCCAGGCCCCTGGGCAGCCCTCCACCCCCCTTCACAGAGCTCCCCCTTCCCATTTCTTTCTGGTTTGTGCTGGGCTGGGAGCAGGGCTGGTGCTGCTGTTTGCTCGCAGTGCCATCGGCTGTGGTGCAGCAAAGTACAGAGCAATGACTTTTGTCAAAGAACCCCAAACTTTGTGATGTTTTCTCTTCTCGTGACGCAGAGAAGGCTTGGCCGGTGGTGAGGAGAAGCACTGAGCCTCTCCACCCCTCCCGTTCCTTCCCAGGTTCTGTTTCTGACAATGCTATAACAATACATTAAAATTTTGGGTTAATTTTTTTTTCGTCACCTTAAAACTGCTCAGGGTTCTATTAAAGAAAGGCCTTCAGCTTAAAGAGAAATGGAGGAAAAAGGGCTTGGTAGCACAGGGGTTTCAGTCCAGAGAAGAAAAAAAAGATTTTTTAGTTTACTGAAAAAACATTCCTTGCATTTTGGGCTGATGTGAACAAAATCCCTTCCAAAGTTCTGCCATCTGCCTCTGAACTGGGAGAGAAATCCCACACCCTGCAGGCTGTGACAATACCCTTAGTAGTCATTGTTATTATTTTTAATTTCAGTACCAAAGCCAAGGGATCTCTTGGGCATGCCTGGCTCTGTCAGCTTGGTGGATCCGTTCACGGGGTCAGCAGGAAGCACGGTGCTCAGCCATTCTCAGAACAAGGCTTCCTGCAGGTGGGTGGGAGCCCAATAGCAGGATGGCGAAGCGCAGGCTGCCAGTGATAGCAGAACTAATATTTGTGATGAAACAGCATTGCATTATTCAGTAGTTAAAGATAACTCTAAGAAACGGAGCAGCTTGAGAATTGGCAAAACTAGCAATACAACATTCTTAGTTGACTCCGGGGGGAAGTAAATTGCTGTGCTGGATTTGCATTCATCTCAGTGGTTATTACAGATGAGGCGCCTGCCACATTGGGGCTGCACATCCCGGCCCCATTCCCTGTGGCCATGGATTAGCAGGGCACTCCACAGCAGAGGTTGGACCCCACTCAATCCATCTGTGTGTGCTGGGACACAAAACCCCACTGACCCCCATGTACAGGTGTGTGAACCCATGGCCTGCACACCGCTTGCTGTCCCACTGCAGGAGTGAACCCATCACCAGCCAACGCGGCGGTGTGCAGCAGGGGAGAGTGAAGTTTTTGTCTTACAGAAGCAAATGAGACTGTTCAAAAGGGGGACTTTATTTTTATTACACCGGAGCCAGGCGTCGGCACGCCACTTCAGCTTTGATACACAGTAAATCAGCAAAGCTGTTATCAGTTTGGAAACCAAGATTGCAGTGGCACTGAAAACACATTGAAAACATTTACTTTCTTCCCTCCCTTTTTTTTTTTTTCCTTTTTTTTTCCCTCTTTTGATTTTTTGGTACAAAAATGGTACAAACAACAATACAAAAGATTTGTGCTGTTGACGGTTACAAAAAAAGGGGCTTTGAGCTCGGACACAAATTGCTTTTTTGCGTGAACACAGCGGAACAGCAGAGGCCTTCCCACTGTGGCCATGCGGGCTGCAGTGCTGCTTCTGCACCGGGAACATGCAAACTTAGAACAAAAAGTGCTCCAGTGACACATCGATACGTCGCCGTGGCTCTTTGCCGCCTTCCTGACGCGCTGCTTCAAGCACTAACTACATTATGTACACATGGTGGTGAGTGGCTGCAGGTGGGTCTGTGTGGCCCGAGATGACTTGGATTTTTTCCCCATTAGCGCTGGGTGGGAGCAGCTCTCTGCCCAGCTGCTGCCATGAATGCGTGTAGCCATCACACACAGCATCCCCACAGCCAACCCCATTCTTTTCACCATGAAGAGCTCCAAAAGACATCACAACTAAAAGCCTGTGTTTTACCTTAGTATGTTTTCTTTGAGACTACACAGAGTTGCAATCTTGGCGTATTGTGTTGCACAGACCCTGCATGGAGCATCATGACCCTCCAACGCTCGCAAGCCCACATTGGTGGATTCAAACCCTGCAAACCCATTGAGGTGCCCACCTCCACCCTGCAGCCAGCAGTGGCATCACCTGGTCTAGCAAAAACAAGAAAACACAAAAATGGAATCCAAATTATTACAACGCAGAGGACACCCAGAACAGACCTTATAGATCTCCCCTTATCACCCCTCCCTGTCTTTGCCCCCATCCTCTGGTCACCGCTGGGAGCTCCTGGCAGTGGAATGAGGTGTGGAGGAATTAGATGTGAAAAGGGTATTTTGGGGTAGGCTCTTCTCTGCCTGTCCAAATGCAATGCTCCTTCCCCCAGTGCCTTGTGGCATGGAAAAATTGGGGGCTCCAATGTGTCAGAACCACATACTTAGTTTCTAAAATTTAATGCTTCATTTATGAAATCACAGAGCAAGCCAGTGTGACCTTTAGGAGTACAGTCAGGTTATGTTGGCACTTTCCCACCTTGGCTCCCAGTAAGCTGCAGTCACTTCCAGTGTGAATGGAAATGCCACTTCTATGAGATTCTTAATCATGGAAACATTAAGCTTGGAAAAGAGCTCTAAGATCCCCAGCCCACTGTGCCCACTGCCCACATCCCTCAGTGAACACCTCCAGGGACGGTGACCCCACCAACTCCTGGGCAGCTGTGCCACTGCATCACTGCTCCTTCTGAGAGGAAAGCTTTCCTACTACCCAACCTGACAGCTGCTATCTTAGCTGGGTTATAAAGCAGAAGCAGTATTAATGCACAGAAAGATTTGCAAAAAGGGATCAGCATGGACCACTGGGCAGCCTGATCTGTTGGGGGGCAACCAGCCCATGGCAGGGGATTGGAACTGGATGGGCTTTAAGTTCCCTTCCAACACAACCCATCCTGTGATTCTCTGATTTACATTGCTCGAGGTGCTCCTTGCTTACCTTCTGCCTGTTCCACCAGAGGGAAAGGGCTGCATGTGTGGCCCTGCAGGGCGGTGGTGGAGCAGGAGGTGGTCCTATGGAGGGAGGCTAAGCAGAACTGGGTCGAAAGATAATCAACTAGTTTGATTTAAGGCTTATGGGGTTGGAGTGGCTGGATTGCTAACACTGCAGAAAAATATCCGCTGATTTCTTAAAAGAAAGTTTCCAATGGTTTATTTTTAATCACTCAAACAGTTTCATTTGACTTAGGTTGCATAAATGTTCTTAAAAACAAGAACTGCTCAGACGAGCTGAAGGCTGATGGCATCTCCTGACTGGCCAAGAAGGAAGGAGCTCACTGCTGTATGGCCCTACAGCCCTGCATGGGGACACCAGCGGCCAGAGCCATGTGCTGAGGCTGCAGTGCAGGGCACAGAACGCTGCTGTGCGAGGAGCGCTGACTGCATTTTCATTACTTACTGCTGTGGGTGGGGAGTTTCTGCAGGGGTGCAAACTCTGGTTGGTGAAATAACGGGGACAAGAAAGGAACCCCTGGGTAAGAGCAGTAAGAGCAACGGGTGATAGGGAATGCTGGAACAGAATGGTGCAGGCTGCTGGGGGCAGGGCAGCCAGGAGGCTCTCATGTGGCCATGCAGGGTGTGTGAGCTCTGGGACACAAATGGGAAAGGCGTTGGGTGCCAGCACTGCTCATAGGGATGGGTACATGCTGCTCACTGTGCGTCCTCCAGCGTTCATATCGGCTCTGCAGGCAGGGAAAGGACAAACGGACCGAGCGACCAAGGGGAAAAGGAAAGGTCGCATCCTGGGGGTCAATAACGGACCGGTGACGTGCGAATCCCCTCGGGCAGACTTTTACCACATTCCACTTCATATAAGACACATTTCAAATGCTCGTTAATTTACAGAAATTGCATTTTATAGAAAATATGATACAGTGAAATATAAAATGCACTAGGAGCATTTCAAAAATCGATAGAGACGATCTTGCAGCCCAGTCTGCACCCTCTGAAACAAGGCCCACTCGCCGGCACAAGCTCTCTGCTTCTCACTCTCGCGCTCTCTCGGTGCATGCGCTCGCTCCCCCCGCCCCCCCTGGTTAACTCTTCGCATTCAACTTGAGAATTAATCAAGATATCAAAAAAGCGCGATTATCCCCTGGATAATCACCTTCCGGTACTGTGCACATTCTTGGATTTAAATGAAAATAGATCTAAGCACTTTTACAATTTGTAGCGAACCCACTGCAAAATCGTCTGCAGAATATAAAACACAGGTAATCCAAGATTTCATAGCACATTAATTAAGTGGCTCATAATCCATTAAATGTGGTTTATATTACACATCCATGCAGTCTAAATCATTTTACAAACATTAGACAGAAACCCACTAGTCCAAATCAGTAAAGGAAAAATGTAATAAAAAAAGCTAATAACTATTTGTTATTGGTTAAACTGATCCTACATATAAACTAGGTAGTATGCTACCATTTATAATACTGATGTGGAGTTACGCCTGGATGCTGCAAAACCTCTCGCTTGCTTGGCAATGCTTGAGCATATTAACCACAAGATACTGAACAGGCCCCCGTTGCACTTCTCCAAAAAAAAAAAAACCCAAAAACATTTACTACAGATAGCAGTGTCTACCCATCGAATAGAACGGACACACATTAGCTGAGTTACGTGATGGTGTTGAGCTTTGGCTACGGATGCTCCAAGGCATTCACATCGGACTGGGTGAGCTCCATCCTCGCGGATGGCAGCGGTGCCCCGTGCTCCACATGCCCTCCTTCAGGTGGGGGAGCGGCCGGGGCCGTGGGCAGCACCACGCAACCTCGCCGGTATTTACATCGCTCGTGGGAGCCAAAACACGCCGATAGCATAAAAACAAACAAGTGGGCCTTTGGTCAATTCACGATTTACTTGTAGGGTGTAGGCAAGGGCTGTTGGAGAGTTCTGTCGCGATAACCAAAGGCTTTATCAATGCTATAGTTCTATGCAGCTACATTGAGTGTGACCAGGTTACAGCAGAGCCCCTAGTCGGTATTTTGCATCTGATAACACTGAGTTATATACAACATGATGACTGGTTCACCACCTGCTGAGGCTTAAAGATGGCTGTTAAGATTTCCACTCAAAACATAACCCCCCTCCCACCCCCCCCAGCCTCTCCACCCCACCTTGAGTCACCCCCTTAAAAAAAAAAAAAAGAAAAAAAAAAAGAAAAAAAAAAAAGGCAAAAAAAGAAAAGAAACAATCTCCACAGTTCCTTTTTGTTAACTCCTTCCCAGATAGAACTGGCTTAGGGTCACAGGGAGTGCTGCCCAGGATGGTTGTGTGTTAGTTTTCATCACTCCTGAGATTGAAGGGAATCTGATACATGCACCAAAAGGCACTTTCAAATATATATATATATATTTTAAAAACAGTGCTTCTGTTCTAAGAAATTCAAGTTAAGACAGAGTGCCTTTCACTCTCTTTAGTCATAAAGCAGATAAACGAGCAATATCCCAGCTGACATTAAAAACAAAAACCAGAACCAAGAAAAAAAAAACCTGCAGCAGAGACAAGTGTTCATGCGAGACAGCTCAATATCCTAACAAAAAAAAAAAAGAAATTGAAAATGAAAGAAAAGGAAAAAAAAAAAAAAAAGAAACCTCCTAAATCACCACTAAAAATAACAATACAGTCAGCAGGGGATATTAATTAAAAAAGCTGCCACATCTGTACAGTTCTTGCTTCTGCATCGGCTCTTCTCGTTAATGTTGTCTGTGGGTTTGTTTTTAATTGTTTTTTTTTTTTTCTTTTCTTCTCTTTCTTCTATCTGTATTTTTTTTTTTCTTTAAATAAGTGAGGTCAGTTCAATCCTCCTCGCCTCCTCCATACATGTCCGCCAGCTTCTTGAAGCGCGGCCCCCAGTCGTTCAGGTAGTCGTAGTCCTGGTCCCCGGAACTGGAGGAGTTGAGGGAACTGACGGAGCCGGCGGTGGAGCCGCTGCCCTCGTAGTCGAAGACCAGCAGTGAGTCGTACGGGGGGGCTGTGGGGTCGTTGTCTGCCGCACGCAGGCCCTGGAGGGGTACAGGGATGTGTCAGTGTCTGCCATGGCAATGGGGAAGGGTGCAGGGAGGTGTGGGTGCAAAGCTAAGGGATTGCGGTCGTAACACAAAGGATTGCTTTCCTGCTGCCCAGCACCAAGAAACGCGGAGTGGAATAGAGTTCTCTAGGCTCAGAGCAGGGAGACAGAGCGCATCCTACTGCACAAAAAAACAGGGCATAAAGTCGCAGAATTATTAAGGTAGGAAATCAGGTCATCTATTCCAGCCACCAACCCGTGCCTGTGACCATTCTAGACCACGTCTCTCAGTGCCACATCCCCCTTTTCTTGAACACCTCCAGGGACGGTGATCCCACCACTCCCTGGGCAGCTGTGCCAATGCCTGACTGCTCTTTCAGAGAATAAATGTTTCCTAACATCCAACCTGGCTGTCCCATGGCACAACTTAAGGCTGTCACCTCTCATCCTATCGCTATTACCGCTATTATCTATTGCTATTATCGCTATGGGAGCAAAGGCTGATCCCCACCTCGCCCCAACCTCCTCACAGGAGCTGTAGGGAGTAATGGGATCTCCTCTGAGCCTCCTCTTCTCCAACCCAGTTTCCACATATGCAAGAGAGAGCCTTCCTGTGCACAAGTGTGCGTGAATGTGAGTGTGAAGGACAGGCAGGAGCAAAGGAAGAAGGAATTTTAAAGATGAGAGTGAGAAAAAAATACAGCAGAAAATTGATATAATAACAGAACTAAATCACTGTAACATTTATTTTTTTGACTCATGGAATGGATGGGTGTTTTTTTGTCTCAGAGGAAATAATGCATTGATTGGCTCGTAACCAGTCAATCGCTCATTTTAAAACTAAAAAATGAGATGAGAAATGCTAAATGAATTGATGTTTGTACAAGTAGGTAAAGGAGACATAATCTAACATAAAATAAAGGAAGATCTGGTTGGAGATGAATGTCTGTGCTCTGCAAACTCTTTGAGGTCTAAACCATACTAAGCTCACTAGAAGATGCAAACTGGTGAAATAATTACAAGTCCAGGAGCCAAGAATGGTGTTCTGATGTTAGGCAAAGCATTTGTCTTCCTGGCCACACTGTGAGGGAACATCCAGCCAGTGTTTGTACTGCCAGCAACTACATCACTCAGAGCAATGCAAAACAGGGCAGGATCAGGTCATAGAATCATTAATTCATCTCCAAATTTCTTGACCACTACCAGGGGTGGTGACTCCAGCACTTCCCTGTTGCAATGCCTTCCTGAGTGCTGAGAAGCATGGCGTTTTTGATATCCACAAACCAGAAATCCTGGGCTTTTTGTTTGTACTTTGGCTTTCTGTAGCAATGATACCTTTCTTAGGCCAACTCCTGCTTCCTTTGCTCATGGGAATTGTTCCCCTGGTTCTAATTAGATGCCTCGTGTGAGGAATAGCATCTCGTGCTCATTAATACAGGCAGGAAAGCGGTGCACAGCTGGTGCGGGCTGCTTAAGCTTTTAATATGTGATACAGGACACCCTGAAGAAGATACCTCATTTATAAAGTCACCAATATCCCCAGGATGGGGGATTACTGGTCTTATAGGATACTGTGGCTCAGCACCGATCGGTCTCTCATCCACCCTTCGGACTCCAGGTGCCTTGTTCAGCACGTGATCCATGGTCTCTGGCTGCTGGAGCTGGCTTAAGTCGTAATCCTGTGACAAATGGAAAGGCAAGAAGTGAAACCAAGGGCTTTTCCTTCAGATACTTACTTTCCCGACATTGCAGGGACATACAGTGAAGCCAAAGGGTTTAATCCTTTCTCAGCTGAAGTTCAATGCCAGATCCCATCCCTGGGTATGTGGCATCTCTATCCCTCTAAATTACAGGCGAACCTAACCTCGGAATAGCTCATAAAATTGACTTCCTAAGAGTGTATCTTAAAACATAAGTTAAATCAAATATTTAAATACTTTTTGAATATTTAACACAGTGTTGAAATCTTTGGGATAAAAAATCAGCCGTGGTTTGCATATGCATAGATGTGTGCATTACTTTTGGGTAAAATTCAGAATATAATAGAATGACAGAGTGTTGGTTGATGTGTTATTCCAATTACATTTGTACAGAAGTAAAAACATTAAAATATGTGCTGCATTTATGCATGTAGGTCTTTTAAAGTAATTATGTTCTTTCTGCTTGTGGAAAATCCCAACAGAATAGGTTTCTTTCAAGGAATGAGAACCAGGTAATATTTCATTAAAAATGTATTCATGGAGGTAATGGTGTTTTGCTGCTCTTCCTCAGCTGTTATTTTTAACAAATCCTTTCTAAAATATTTAAGCCCACAGTGCGATTGCCTGAAAGCAGATACTCAGCTAGTTTGGATGTTTATAACAGTACTTTGTTCTGCTGGTAAAACTATTCTTGTGCTCAGATGGGGATGATTGAATCTCCAGGAGCAATATTTATAAATAACTTGTCAGTGATGAGAAAAAGGAAATGTTACTTGCGAGGGCTTTTTTTGTTGAGTAAGAACTTTGCAAGTTTTGGGCAAAGTCCCTGACCCGGATCCCTGTTACGTGGTGCAGTCACACCATTTGCTTGAGCAACGTATCTGAGAGTGTCACAGGCCCTTCACTTCCATTAGGTGGGGATCAAACAGTGTCCTCAGCATGAAAGGCAAGGAAGCTGATAAAGCTACTCAGATCTAAACAAGCGGAACACAACCCACAACAAGGAGTACAAAACCAGAAGGGAAGGGGAATCTGCTGTTCTTGAGACAGATTGCATGGCTGCTCTTGGCCCCTCTCACCTGATCTTCTTCTCCACCGCCCTCCTCATCGTACTTCAGGATGTTGTCCCTCACGTCATCCTCGGGGTCAATGAGGAGCTGCTTGGTGTGCCGCTCCTTCTCCCGGCGCTTCATCCACACCACAAACAGCAGCACCATGGCTGTAAGAGCAGAGGGGCTGGGTGAGCAGTGCTGCGTGGCAGAGTGCTGGCACCTCCTCACCCCTCACCTGCGCCAAGAACCTGTCCTGCTTCATGCAACCACGTGGAGAGGAACTCGATGCCACCACTATAGCAGTAGACCCATTTTACAAAGGCAAAGCTCACGCTGATGGTAAAGGCTAGTGATGTTTCAAATCATCTCCCATGCAAGAATCCTCTGCATGTGTCAGCATGTGCTGAGCAAATGTTGATTTCATTGCATATGGTGTGACTTACAATGTAGATTACAGACCACAACGAGTTTAGGGGAGAAACTTCACTGGTTGTTAGTAAGGGGAATAAAATGTAATCCAATTGCATGTTCTCATTTGTAAGGGAGAGGTCAGTGGGAGCTGTGAATACTGTGATAGGCCTCCAATCCAAACAGTTCCTTAAGCGCCATCACAGATGTTGATTGAGCTGATGTTTATCAGAAGTAAAATACACAATCAAAGGGAAAGCAAGAGGCAAGTGTGAAAACATCACCTTTCTGAAGAGATTTGGCCTAAATCCTGAATTTTTCTACAAAGGGCACAGAATAAAGGCAAAGGAGGGAGCTGCTGAGAAGCAACAGGTTCAGACAAATGAACAACACCTGTGCATGAGTGGTGTTCTGACAGCAGCACAGGCTGTGAGCCCTTGCTTGTTCTGCTGATCTGTCTACAGTTTGCAAAGGAAGTCTGCTTTGGGGAGGCTGAGTAATTCTGGGTCATGTAATCCAATTTGAGCTCATTCATATTCTTCTTTGGTAAGTGAGATAAGTTATCTAAACTTCTAAAATCATATCAGACAGCTTGTGATTTGGCACCTGTCAAAGGGGAGAAGGTGGGAACATGTGGCACAGCTCCATCTCACTTGGGCTGACCTTAGCCATGCAGACAACAGAAAGCAAACCCAAGTGGGATGGACAATCCCAAGCTTTTGTTGTGTTTTTAGCTGCACAAGGAGAATAAACAGATGCTGTTTCCCACCAATGTGTTCTGCATGGCTTTCTTTGCCGTGCAGATCACAGGGCTGGGGGAGCAGACTCGCCAGCAGCTCCACTGCAGAGAGAGATGGGTCAGGAGGATGTGTGCTTTCTCTCCCAGCACCGAAGTGTTTATTCCCAAACAGGAATTCAGTGAAGTGAGCAGAAGAGGATGGACAGCTAATTACTGCCATTGTGTGCCAATTGGCTGCCATCCTTTCCTGCTAGCTAACAGAATTGTTTTCAGATAGTGCTTATCCTGCATCTATTCAAGAGAGAAAAATGAAAAGGAAAGAAAACTCACTCTTATCTGCAATATACAACCTCAGCTGTTTAGCAGACTATTGAAGTCCTTTTCTCATCTTTCCTTTTCAAGTCTCTCACAACAAGATACCTGCCTAGTCCACAAAGACAATATTATAATGGTTACCACTTTATTTTTTTCCTTTTCTTTCTTTCTTTTTTTTTTTTTTAATGCTACTTTTTCATGCACTTGTGGAAAAAACTGCACCATTAACACCTTTACAGATACCTTGAAAAAAACCCAAGACCTTCAAAGTGTCAATAGCGGATGTAGTGCACTCTCCTTCCTTTTATTCCCTCTGTAGAAATGGGAAGTGCTATTACTGCTGTTAGACCCATTTTCACTCTGCATGTAGTTTTTCTTGAAATCTATTGTCTTCAACTCTTCACAGTTTTTTATTGCGTTGCTCTTCTCCTAACTGTGTTATTTGTGCAGCGAATACATCAGGTATTAGGAAGGAGAAAAACCCTTTGAGCAAAGGTAAAGACAGAAACTTCCTTCACCTGAGCACCCTCTGATCCATCCCCTCACTGCTTCTTTCTATTCAAGCCATCAAACTTTGACCCTCTGACTCTAAAATGGACAAATTGCGCACACAAAAAAATCCATCTGCATTTTTGCAGGCTTTTGTTCAGAGGCCATGATATAAAATATATACAAAGGAGGCAAAACACCAGAAGGATGTAGCTGAAAAACTCCGCTCATTGCAAATTACATTTCTCATCACTGATGCAGTGCTTTGCAGCTCTTGAAGATAAAAAAAAAAAAAAGTCAATTAGAATTACAATGAATGTAAAAATAAGCTTTTGTAATAAAACCCGTAATTTAAAAAGGGATAATGTATCTGAAAATGAAAAGAGGAATCTCTTAAATCAAATGTCCTTCAGCTGATGTTAATTTCAGTCAATCGGATTTTCAACTGTTTAAACCGTATTTTAGCACTGGATTTAAAAGAGAGCAGCAGAAGGAAGTTGTGTGTTTTATCACCTCTGGGATCTGTGGTGCAAACTCTTCCTGTGTTCCCATTCTCTATGAATTCAGCATTAGGAGCCAATCTTCCATGGGGTGGTGAAGCCTGCAGGTGCTTGCAATCACAGCAAATGTGTGTCGTGAATGGACAGCATCAAAATTTCACTGCTGGGACCACGCGTCCAAGGAAAGTCAGAATGTGCACATCGTAGCTGTGCGTGGAGATGTTTGTGCCTGCTTGGATGTGCTGGACGAGGAACGGGGACGGCACAGCCAGTGGCTTTGCTGCTCCCTCTCCAAACTGACAGGGCAAATCAATTACATGGCCATATATTCCATTGCTGGCTCAGGAGGGTGGATATTTGCCCAGAGATGACCCACTCTCTTAATGTACCATATCATAACGGCATTAGGTGACATTTGTAGCATACGTTGCTCTGTCTGTTCTCTGTTTACACACATTGGGGGTAAAAATTAAATGTGATTTAGCTCCATAATTCCCATTAGCTTTAATGGGAGCCCCATGGTTTCATCCTGTGTTTCTTGATGAATATTTACCTCATTGTTCATTTCGGCACTCATTTTTATCTATCCCTACTGTGCCAACTCCTGCTTGAAGTTATAATGATATCATTTTTATTTTAAAATGTGTGCACACATGGTTGTTGGCAACGCACACGAAAATCCAGGACTAATGGCATTGCTGGGCAATTGAGGTGGCTGTGGCTCTGTGTTATCTTACATCACCCCCAGCCTGAGTGCTCCCCCAAACTGGAGGTCCTTCCTCTGCAAACACTCCAAACTGACCTTGGTTCTCCAGTCCATTGCAATTTTACAAACAATGAGATTAACTACCATTGCTTTTTTCTCTTTGGATTGCAAATTGCAGCTGTGCACTGGATCTGTCAGGGACCAGACAGACTCTCATAACCAGTGCATCTGGAACTGGAAACCAGTACATCTCATATCATACTCATGACCTACAGGATGTTGTCAGATGTAATGAGTATCTGTAAAGCTACTGGAAGCCTTAAAAAGGAACGTCTGAAGTGTGCAGCCCATGCTTGCCCTGTTGACATTGCAGTAAAGAAGATTTGGCACACACGCCAGTCACCACCCACAGCCCAAAGCTCACGGCTCAGTCCTTTGCACAGAGCTTGTATGGCTCATTAGGAAATAAAGCATTTAATGAGACAAACGGGAGCTTGGTGGGAACTGTGACATCCCTCAGTGGTGTCACCCCCTGCGGTACTCACTTAGTAAGATAATGATGCAGATCAGGATGGCGATGATGGCTCCCGTGCCCAGTCCTGCAGCAGCCACCGCCCCGATGGTGGTGCAGTCACCATTCTCGTCACACGGGCACACCTTCACTTTGATGATGGATGTGTTGTACAGGGGGGGGTTTCCTGAGTCCGTCACGATGATTGGCACATCGTACACACCAGCTTCCAGGTACATGATCCGTAAACTAAGCTGGGCGTAATCACCTGGAGAGACCGAAGCAGACAGATGTGTGGTAGATACGGACAGCCATGGTTCACAAAGCCATGCCCACACTCCTTGGGGGATTTGGGAAGCCCAAACCCCATCCCTGACTTGTTCAGTTGCGTTAATCCTTCTCAAGTTCCCTCCCACTGGGTACCAGAGCTGTGG
Organism: Tympanuchus pallidicinctus; assembly: GCF_026119805.1. Lineage (NCBI taxonomy): Eukaryota > Metazoa > Chordata > Aves > Galliformes > Phasianidae > Tympanuchus > Tympanuchus pallidicinctus. Next base: position 6,271,245 of record NW_026294722.1, read on the forward strand.
GGCTGAGCCTCAAACTACACAGGCACAGGCCTCTCAGTGTCGGGGATCAGGTCTGAAGGCAAAATCAGGGTTCCATGATGTTTTCAATCCTCTGCTGAAACTACCACTGATCAGAGGAGCAATTAGGGCCAATTGTGGTTGCATGCTGCAACGTAAAAATCCTTCACATACTGGTAATCTTCACACTTACCTAGCCCTCCTGGTTCTATGGTAAATTAAAAGGCTTCCTTTATGCAATTATGGTCAGAGAAATGAACATTGATCCTGATTGTGGCTTATGACAATTACACTGGAACATAAGGAAGACTGATAATAGCTTTTTTCCCCTTGGCCATTATGGATGATTTATACTCTGTTCAGTACTGATAACCATTCATAATTATGAACTGCATTAAAAAAAGCCAAGTGCCAAGGCTCTTAGAGTTATGCTGCAGGTCTGATACAAATCATTTCTGATTAACTATCTTGTCTATAATGTCAGCCATAATGTGCTTTAAAAAATAAAAATCAGATAAAAAAGTCGGAAAGTTTGGAAGTTTGAAACTGCACGTGGCCTCATTAGTGAATCAGAGCCCAAATGTCCTTAGGATTGCCTGCCCCATTTACCATTCAGTCGTGTTATGGTCCAGTTCTTCCTCACCGCAGATGGCACACTTGGCAGCTCGAAGACAAAGGGCCCAACGTTTGGATCGATGTCAGCATCTGCGGCTGTGATATTGATGACATTCAGGTTTGGCTTTTCACAGATCTGTGCTTCCTTTGGCAGGAGCTCAGGAGCATTATCGTTGATGTCGATTAGGTAGATCTGCAGCGTGCCAGTGCCGCTGGCCGGGGGTATACCTGAACCGAACAAGAACCGATGCCCATCACTTGGGAAGCAGAAGATATGACAGTGTGGACCATCCCCACTCTGCCTCCCAATTTCAATAAACCAGGATTTTCTCCCTCCCTCCTTGGACCTTACTAGGGACATACTGCACATTCACGGTCTCTTGCTTTAAGAGGCATTATTAAAACTTCCCCAAGCCTCATAATGGTGCTGTTTTTCGCTCCTGCAGAATGTGGAGGTTCAGCTCTGCAGATTTGTAGCCTACAGCAATATCTTTAGTCAAATTCTAAAAATACAAGGAGGTGATGCCAGGCTGTTAGTACAAATTCTGGTAACTGCTGTTTTGAAGAGAAAAAACCATCTGAAAAGACAGCTAAAAGGAGGAAGAAGAGGGCTTGGAAGGAAAACATGGAAGGAAAAAATAAATAAATGGAGTAATCCTTTAGCTAGCATTTACTGTAGCACCAGCTAGCCAGTTTGTAGATTTGTAGACTATTACACTGCTCCAAAGAAAGCCCAACTCTATAACCCATTCCACAGTGAATTCAAGCTTGAGTGAACGGTCCTTGCTCAAAGCCTACAGTGAGAGCCAATCATTACCAAATGTGAGGGGCTGCTCCTAATTGATGACAGCAACAGTATGTTCCAGTGTACAGTTCTTCAGCCTCTCCCATTTGTCCCAGCCATCAGAGGTGCCACAGCACTGCAGCCTTGGTCCTCCAGCCTCTTGCTGCTTGCCTGACTGTGACCCAGCTACATAAAGTGATGCCCTGCCTAGCACGAAGGACCAGCTGCTCCAGAAATAGTGTGATATTTTTAAGTTCTATCCCCATGCACACATCCAACAGCTCTGCTCAGGATTGCCCACTGCTTCCCTTCTCAGGTAGCTTTGCTTCAGCAATTCTTTATTAAGTTTAAATTCTGGATACAAAGCTACACAAACCTTGCCCTCGCTAGCATTTCAGGTGTTGCTTCCACGGGCTCTCCTGCCTATATTCTTTCCAATTTATGCTTCTGTTTTTTTTTTTTTAAGGGAACCTTGAACTCTGGAGGAGCCTTGGAAATTCTTCTTTCATGATTCCTACGTAAGTTCTTTGATGATTGGTCTCACCCTTTCAGCCTGTAGGCACTGGGTAGCTCCCCCTCTAAAACCATGTCTTTGATCAGCAAAAGTTTCTGGAGACACAGATAGCTCATCAGGATTCCAGCACTGAACATGAAAATAGAATTCTGGGACCAAGCAAAGTAGTTGTGCTGTCCTCATGTTACCTATTTTCTGGGATGAATGCAGGGTCTACACTCATCCACAACTTCTGAGATAGGCTGAATGCAAACCAGCTGCCTGAGGGGCACTGCCTCCCATGCTGCTGATATAATCTGCAATTGCTTCATGAACAAATGCAGTTTGGTGTGGGTATCGGGGTGTTACTGTGCTCAGGTTCCTGGTATTTTTGGTTCTTTGTGCACCTGAGTGCAGTTTAGCAGTAGGCTCAGGAAAAATGGAAATTGAAATGTTCGTATCTGAGTATTGCAAACCATGCAACATTTCATGTAATTTCAGCAATCTTATGTGGAGAAAGCAGAGGTGTGCACAGAGCAGGTGATGCACTACAAGGGATCTTCAGACTTTACACCCAGGAGATGCAAACTAGCACAGCACAACTGACTTCAGTGGAGAAATGGGCCCATTGCCTGCAGTTAAGATTGAATTAGCAATAAGAGTATTAAAAAAAAGAAAAAGAAAAAGAGGGGAACGTGCAACTGCTGCATCAACATTTAACTGTTGTATTCCAACGGATATTTGGCTAAACTACTTCTTTATAATATATTGAAAATAGCAAAAAGAAATTAAGGAAATGAGATGCTGCTTCTTCAAGAAAGAAAGAGAAATCCCCACCAAAAAACCCCATCCCAGAGGCAGAGTACGTGATACCAGAGAAGGTGGAACTTGGGGGAAATATGAAGAGCCTATTAGTCTAGATGAAAATTTTGATGTTATCCTAAGCACTCTAGACAGAATTTTAAATAAGTTGTTGCTTTATGTGCATTTTAACATCTGCAATATACCAGTGATAGATTAATTTTTCAGAATAGAGAGATTTATCTAGGTCCTCACTTTCTGAGCTTCTGAATGATGGATGTGGAGAGGTTCTGATGCACTGCAGCATCAGCACCAAAGCCAAGAGAAAGGGTTAACTTCAGATCATGTTGTGCTAAGTGACCTGGATTTGCAAGGTCAGATGGAGAGGATTAGTTTGATGGGTTCATGCTGTACCACTGCTTCTGAGTACAGCCTTAGCCAGCTCATTTGATTCATTTTGCCCTGGGAATCTTGCAGATAAACGCTGCTAGAACTCCTTGCGCTGTTTTGGATTTCACTGCCCTGGCTGCCTTCACAGAGGGGAAGCTGGGATGTGTCAGTGCAGGTGGCCCTACCACTGATGGCACAAAGCAGGGGCAAAATTGCCTGCATGGTACTTCTGCTTAGCATTCAAAATTTTCAAGTCTGTCTTGTCCCTGTGATCCAGGATGCAATGACTGAAGTGAAACTGGAAAACCCACAGCAAGCAAGTTTTCCTTAGCCCTACAAGCATCACCATATCTCCTTATGACAGACATGGCACCGTTCAGCCTAAGGGACAAGAAGAGCTAACAGAGAAAGCATCCTGAGAGCACCTACCGTGTCTAAACAATATAGCAAGTCTCAACTGAATTCTATTGCTCAAGTTTGGCTCAGGTTTGGTGTGAGCATCCAGCACCCCACAGGGGAAAGGTGAGGACGGGAGAGGAGAAGAAGACTTTTGCTTGCCCAGGAAAGCTACAGTAGCAGCAATGGAACTGACCTAGAGTGAGTCTGGCACTGAGGTTCACAGTGCTAATTTGGCTGAAAGCACCGTGTGATCTTTAATGAGTAGAGGAGGGCAAGCCTTGATTTCTCTATAAGAAGATCTGAGCTGGCTTCAATAACTCTGATAATAAAGTACACCAGGATCCAGATGCTCTGATGGTGGCTGGACATCTCAGAAATCACAATGGACAGAGATTAGCTCTGATGACGGACAGACACCTTTCATGAAGGCCATCGCAATTCAATTGAGTTTTAATACCCTCCTGCCATCCCCTGCAATTATTTCTGCTTTCCTGATGGAAGACTTCCTGGATGCTCTGATCAGTGCCTTTGGGACAATTATCAGGACCGGTGTGTTCAGCAGCCCTTGGAGATCACATCCCTTTGATATTTTTTTAAGTTCAGGCTACACTGCTACAGTGAACTCCCCAAATCGATTTTCCATTTGCCCTCCCTTTCCCTTAATAACACTCTCTGTATACTGTGCACATTTAATTTACTCCAGCAATTTCCCATCCCACTTTCACATTTTTGACCATAAAAACCTGGGAAAAAGATAACTTATACTGACAACTCTGTCAGGGCATCATTTCTCTTAATGCATCACATTAGAGTCTTATTGAAGCATGAACAATGTGAAGCCTGGGCTCACCATTGTCAGCCGCCAAGAATGTGGCCTCGTAGACATTATTCTTAATGTAGTCTGACTCTCGATCAAGGACAGCAGCAGTAGTGATCTGACCATTTGTGGCATTAATGTTCAGCCAGTTTGCAGGATCTGACAGCTTAGAGTATCTACAGAGAAAGGAAATAAATACATGGCAGTCTTTTCACTGACATACCCTTAATATTGCTTGAAATAAGGTTTTTCTGGACTCCTGACCCATGATTCAAAGGACCTTTGGATAAGCAGTTTTGTTTACAAACAAAATACTAATTGAGCAGCTGGTTTTTGACCTCTACAATTATTCAATTTTTCTATTTCTTCCCCTTTTAAGTTTTTTTTTTTTTCTTTTCCCATCAAATGCCACTTACATGTCAGCTTTCTGCTACTGGGAGCACCTTAGCCCAAGGATTCTGCAGCCAAGAGGAAATGGGGTATGCAATGACCACTGCATGCGTATGCCTGATCTGGGGGCAGATTTCTGCTCTCTCCTGTTATGTTGCCCTAAATTAGCTCATGCTCGGACAGATTCCTGAGTATTAGGTCAACTCATCCCCAGTCTGTTCAGGTCTTATACGGCCAGCTATGAACATGGTTTGCTCTGGGCAAAGGTTTTCCATGTTCTCCAGACTTTTTCTGCTTGTTTTCTTGCTTCTATCCTTTTCATGGCTACAGATTTCTGCCTCTGTTTTTTAGAGCTTGAGTTGTGGTTAAACTGTAAGCTAATAAATGGCCATGCTATAAAACACTGAAATGAGCAAACAAAAGCTGAGCTTATTTCATGGGGGCTCAGACCTGCTGACAGCTTGATATCAATTTCTTTTTTTTTTTTTTTGTCTTCAAATACACAAACAGGAGAACTTCTGGCTGCTGGTGAATATTCCTTTCCAGAAATGGGCTGCCTGAAGCTGAAGCTCAAAGCAAAACTTGAGCTGTGTGAATCCATGTGAGCAGAAAAGCAAAGCCACAGTTTCACAAGCCCCTGCCAAAGGAAAGAATTACATTTTATGGAGCTAGACCCTTTGGGATGTTTTCATTTCTTTTTAATATCACTGCTGTGTGTCTCTTTCCCTTGCACAGCTAAATGACCAGGGATCCAGCCTGGCCTTATGAATGTGTCTGTGGCTAATGAGGATAACCTGAGGTGTGACATTGGCCATGCCAAGCTGTGCCTGCATGGAGATGCTCCTGCTTCCTTATCTCACTTTTATAAAACCTCACTTTATTAAAGACTGTTTGAGAACAGTGCGCAAGGCTACAGCAGCTGGATCAGCTCTCTGAGAACTGCTCACCATGGATTCATAAGCTTAGCTTTTAGAGTATCTTTTTTTCCTAATTTACCATTGTCAGTGGTGAAGGAAGAAAAGATACCTTTGCATGGCTACAGGACCGTGACAATACCTCACTGCTTCATTGGCATCAGGCTACCCTGAAGAAAAGGCAGTAAGAGAGATTATACCTGTGCTGGGAAGCAAAGTGCTCTGAGATTCACAGAATGTGTGACCTGGGAGCCCCAGGGAAAAGTACTTTCGATGTTCTTATTTACAGCAAGCCTTACAAACCCTGCACAGGCACTGTGTGACCACATGAAGGGCTCAGCAGACCCAGTCCTCCCCCAAGAAATGGCAGATGTTGTTTCTGGGGATGAAAGCATTCAGCCACAAACAAACTGCTCTCTGCTCTGAAGAACCAGCCTTGCTACGCATGTCAGGGAAACAAAGGCCCTTCAAAGGCCAATATTTCAAAATGAACAGAAGAAAAACTGGCTTGTTAGTTTGGAGGGCCCCTCTCCTTAGCAGCTGCAATACCTGTCTAAAGACAGCAAGAACAAGGCAGTGAATAAACAATCATTCTCTAGACCAGACAGTGCTGCGCCAGGTGAAATACTGCACACTCCTCCTGACACAAAATGTCAGCACTGATGGAGGTTTATGCGGCCTCTGCTGTGGTCACACAGAGTGCTTCTGCTTTGCCAAAAACACCACAGTCCTTACAGACTGGTAGCAAAAAAGAAAATTCTGTGGGATTTACCAGCTCTGGTAAATCTGTAAGCACCCAACAGAGGCTGCAAGAACCCACCAGGTCTTGCACTGCTACCACATCTGTTAAATCATAAATCAGACTTCAGCTGCTGCTGAAATTCCCCATGCAGACCCGAGCTCCAACCTTACTGCCTGCTCACCCACCTTACTGCCTGCTGCATGAAGCGATCAGGATCTACAGCTGAAAAGGTCGTGAGGACAGTCCCTGTGGGCACTCCTTCCTCCAGCCTGATCAGCTTGTGGTTCGTTGGGAAGTACGGCGCTTCGTTGACATCCGTAACTGAAATGGTGACTCCTGCTGTCGACTGGAAGGACATCTGGATTCCGCTGGCCAGGGGTGCTTGGTTGGATACCATCACTGTCAGCATGAATGCTCTGTTCATCTCATAGTCGACTGCCTGAAACAAACAAGCAAGCAAGAATAGATCCAAGCAGGGAATAAATCCTACCTTCTGGCTGAAAGCTGCAAGATCTAGAAGACAGATGATATGAAAGTCTTTGCCTCATCTCATTTCCTTCTGAGCACAGTCCTTCTGAAGGGGTAAATCCAGACCGGCTTCCGTCCAGCAAGGATTTGGTCTTCCAGTATTTCGAGGGCCAAATAGTTAAAAAAAAAAACACAAAGTAAAAATTGCAGCTGCCAGGGAGGATTTGCCCTGTATTGGCTTCCAATGCTAAGCAGTTTCCAAACCAGAAACTGCCAGTGTTAGTTTAGCATTGAATGAACAAACCCACCGAGGGTTTGCTGTAAATGCAACAGGCAGAGCCTGCTCAGAACCGTTCTATTTGCACTCACAACTGCTGACTGAGTAACCAGGGCAGCCTGTATGGATCCATGAGCCTGAAGTGCTCTCACTTTTCCTCTTTAGTAACATCATAAGCAAAGGTTCAGCCCCAAGGAACAGCACCTGGTCAGCTCTGAGGTTGGTTGTGTGCTTGCACAGATCTTTCTTGGGTGGTCATAGATCTCTGCATACTCACATGTGAAGATGCTGTGTCTGAGGAGCCAGAAGGAGTGAAGAGCCTTTGCTGGCACAACTGGCCAAATAGCAGCAATATAATAGTTTCCTATCCATCCCACTAATTATTATGAGGGAAGTTGCTAATCATCTGCCAGGGAGTCTTGAGTTATGCAAGATCACACCTCTGTTTGTTAAACAACGCTGCAATGTATGAATGTAGAAGCGTAACCATTCTTGCTCACAGCTCAGTGCTGAGTTGCATGGTGTAAAATGCCACAGCTCCAGTGACTTTGGTACAGCCATACAGATTTACATCAGCCAGAGCTGGCTTCTGTAATCTCTTTAAAATACAGCATTGTCAGGAAAGAAATCAAATCAGAGGAGACTACAACAGAGAAACAAATTTCAGGGGCAAAAGGTAAAAGAGTGGAATCTCTATTCAATTGAAGTGCAAATGCTCCTACTGCTAAATGGTTTCCTGACAGGCAGGGCCAACATTTAATAAATAAAAGGAAGCACAAAGATTCCCAGTACACCCACTGGCATTGACTCACCGACTTCTGCCGCATTCAAAATAGATGGATGGTAAAAGTTCTCACTTAAACACTATTTGAGGCCTCAAAACAATTCGACTAATACATTTCCTCAATTCCTTACACGCACCTATAATTCATGTTCCTTCATTCTCTACTTTTTCACGTGCTGCCTGTTTGCTAGCCTTGTCATGGACAGGAGCACCCGGTCCCTGCATGAGCTCCCAGTGCTGGGGGCAGCTCTGAGCAGCACTGGGGGCTGATGCAGGAATGAGTTCCTTGTTTGATGGTGCACTGGACGTACATTGACTGCACACAGATCTATTGGATGTGGGTTCTTTAAATCTTTTTTATATTTTTTCCTTAAGATCTGTTAAGCTGCTCATTCACCTGCTGTGTTTCTTTCCTGGGAGCTCCAAAACCAGGGATGCAGAAACACAGCACAGGGACAGGATTCACCCCACAACACCCACCCCACAGGTTGTCCCAGAGTCACCTTTTTGTCTCTGAAACACCTGCCTGCAGTTCCTGCACGTTCCCCTCCTTCACGAGCACCTCCTGCCCAGAAGCAGCAGAGTGAAACCAAGGGCTTGCCACGTGTCCCTCTTTACTCAAGGTACTTTTAACTAAAGAGAACAAATTTGCCTTATGTTATTGTTGAAGCAAATAATAACTGCAGCTTCAGAAGCATCCCCATTATAAATTCACAGCTCTGATTCATGCAGAGTTTATAATAATGTTTCACTCAGCCAGCTGCCACAGGGCAGCCACTGCTGCTCCTGGAGATTGTCTCCAGACTCTGCGATGTCTCAGCTGTGTGAGAAGTTACTCTCTCTCCTTGATCAAGGCTTCCTTTGAAGATTAGGGTCTAGTTATGGAAATGGTTTGGAAAAGACATGAACAGAAAAAGGAAATGTTATGTTTTTGGTGACCAGACTGGAGCGGCAGATGCAGCTTTGCTGAGAGCAGCTGCAGAATGGCCATTGTGAGCTCCATTTGAACTCCAAAGGGCTTCTGGTTTGGATTCTCTACAGCATCCCCTTCTCCGCACTGTCTGTGATTGCTATAGCCCAGATGCAAACCCCTTTCCTTGCAGCGGTGGGGAGTTATGTATAACAAGCCTAAAGAGTCACATGAAAAATCCAGCTGTGTAGGGTCTGTACATAAAAGGTTCATTACTTGAATTAATTTGTTACCTGTGTTTTCAACCTATACAAGGGATTAAACCAGCAAAAGCCTGCTCTTGCACTATGAAGAACAAGTGCTAACTGGCCACCCAGTCTGGTGCTCATACATTCCCCTAACCTTTAAGCATATTCATTTATTAACCAAGAACAAAATATTTCAAAGAAAGTGGAATCCTAAGAGCCTTCCCTTCTTCACCATGAAAATTTAATCACAAGAAATTTCACTCGTTCTCCTTGCTGAAAATACACCAAAAAGCCTCGCAGGCTTGATAAGGGTAAGCAACTCAGGGCACCCAGGAGGATAAGGTAAGGTTATATACAGAAGACATTCAGTGCAATTTCAAGCTTTGAGCTCAGCTTGACAAGATAGGATTTTCATGTGGTTCTTTGCATTGTGATCACTGTGGGTTACACAGCAGTGGAAAGTCAACACCAGCATCTATGGGGTCTTGACAAATCTGCCCCGCTTTTTGCTTGCATGTTCTGAATAAAGGATGGTTCATTATGCAAAAATCCTTGCGTAGCAGCAATGATCTTGTAAATCCCTGCTCTTCACTCTGACATGGCTTTTAAACTACAGTCATGACGCTTCACTAGATTAAGAATAAGAGCTCCTCCCTTGCTTTCAGTCAGAGTGCTGGCATTTGAATTTCAGACGGACTGTCGATATGAACACAAGTCAAATAGTTCCATTTTACTTTGTGGAATGTTTTCTGTTTAGGCAGAAAATATAGACATATGCTTATAGGTACACTTAAGTGCATAAACATGTCCATACACATGTGCATCTAGAGCTACTGCTAAGCTTGAAGAAGTTGAGCAGCACTGCACAAGATAAGGCTGTCAAATGTCATTACAGAGCAATAAAGGGCGATAAATACAAGGACCCTGCTGAAATATCATCTAGCAGGTAAAATGATGTCTTCCTTAAACTTTCAGCAAAGTGGCACCTGCAGACACACACTCATAGCCCAGGGCCACAGAACAGGATGAGCTCGCAAGCTCACACGCTCCTACCAGCATTAATTCACTGGCATTCCTCTGGTGTCATTTTTTTTCTAATATCCAAACTGTAAGTACTAAGAATGACTGCAACTTATTAGCTACAAGGGAGTGGGACTCCTTTTTTTCAACACAGAGTTATTCCTTAATCAGCTTGCTCTTTAAACACAGGTGCTCCATCCTAAGTAGTTGATTAAAACTTTCTGTTCGAGCAGGCCAGACTTCTCAGAAGTCTTTGTTCATGCCAGCACATATTATCCATTTCAGATGCAGTGCACAGTGTGTGCAGTGCAAACTCCCACAGATCACAGCAGCCTATTCATGATGCCTTCATTTTCATGGCAGTCACTGGGAGCATCTATAGGCATCTTTTCTGGGAAGAGATTCAGTGAATGCTGAATGAATGAACCCAGTAGTTTCTGACTGTGTGCAATTACTGCAGGAGCATTCATTGCCTGGGCTGCTGGTCTCAGGGAGTAGGGAGCGAACTCTCAAGCAATGATAGAGGCACGTTCTCTGGAGGCAAGAAGGGAAACAGAATTTGACACTTGTGAAGACCTGGAGGGTTTGGGCTCTCCTAATGTTGACGACAAAATATACAGGAAAGAAGAGGTAGTGAAAATTTACAGTCTTATTTCTCAGAATCATTGGACAAGATCCACTGAAGATCTAACACATGGAGCAGCCTTCACTTAGGATGTGGTTCGCACTGTGTGTTTATTGCTTGATTGTAGGAAAAGGAAAATTTCTGCAACCATTTTTTTGCTAAGCAACTCAGAGGAAAATCTCTCTTCTTTTCTTCTGTTACCAGGAAATTCATTGCTTCTGAAATCTCTCCTACATTCCTTGCAGATCAGTTGGCTGATCTCCTGCAGTGAAATGCCATCCCCTATTCACAGGCTCAGAAAGAAGAAGGTGCAGCCTCTGCCCGAGGCATCAAGTAGGGCAGGACTGGGCAGTCCTGGTACGAGCCCCACTGCCGGAGCTCAAAAGGATCAGGTCAGGCTCTGATGCAGGCAGCTGCTCTTGGCATGTGAGAGTTTATGAGAGCTTACAGTGGGAGAAACTCAGAACCATTGGCATAGTAAAAGTATTCAGGACGCCCACACAGCAAGGGGGGAAACAACAGATTGAAGCACTCGTACTCCCAGGTAGAGAAGGCATGAAATAATTGCAGTCTTTGGGCAATTCTTTCAGCCTTAGTGAGCTTAAAAGGTGAGAAATATGGCTTTACTTTGGCTTCCCACTTACCTTGACCACAGTTACCATGCCCTCATTGGTGACAGGGTCTGTCCGGATGGTGAAGTGGCCAGAGGGGTCCCCGCTGATGATGCGGTAGATGGCATTCCAGTTGGGAGAGTGAGGCTGGTCCCTGTCCATCACTGTCAAATTTGCAACCACAACCTCCACTCTGTTCTCAGGAACTTCCCCCGAATACTGCAAATAAAAGACAGAAGCAGTCACAGATGGGACTTTTGGTTCTCATGGCCATGTCCTCTCTCCCTTTAAGCAGCACACAGACACAGACCTCAGTTCATGGAGAGGACCATGGGGTTGCTCATTGTGACTTGTCCCTTTCTCACTACTGCTGTTCGTATATCCCCAAGGCCTTTGAAGCCCAGATTCACTGTTTGGTCCAAATGAGAGGAAAGTCACTCTCACCCACCCACTGCCCACATATCAACAAATGTTTGAGGAAAAACAGAAATGTTCCTGATTTGCTGGAGCAATCAGAGAGTTAATGTGAACAGCAGGTAAAAACGGCAGATTAAAATATGCCATTTTTATGATGACTACATCCCTTTAAAATAAGGTATTTTGCCTCCCTCAAATTTCAGTGAGAGCATTTTATTGCATCTTCAGAGAATTTCTTTCTTTCGTGCACTTGATTTGATTTTGTCTCATTATTTAAAGTGTTTCTTGTGATTTTGCCACTGCCCTTCCTGGTGCTTAATGCTCTCATTTAGCACTGATTTTCATGGAGCATGTCCAGTTCAGGCATATCCTGATGCATTAGCTGCATTCTCTCTGCTTTCCAGGCCTTGATTTATCATATGGCTGATCAGGGATCCTGGCCTCTGAAAACTTCCAGTATTTGGAGCTCAGAAGCTGCCAGTAAGACACATTCCCAAATTTTCAAATGTGCTCATCTCTCAACGCTGCCTATTATCGGCACTTGCAAATCAACACTCTGATTGACATATGGCAAATTAAACACTGGAGAAATGATAGGAGCTGGCTCTGAGTCTGCAAGTGAGAGCCTGGCCCCAAACTGCAGGAGCAGAGCACTCCGAAAATCTGGCCTTTGGTGTTCACAAATGCCAGGTTATGTAAATGATAATAAATCATTCCTTTGTTAGCACAAGAGTCCCTTCTCAGTACTAACCCATACGCATCCATCGGCACCCTTCAGTGTGCTTATGTTTACTGTACATTATTACACTACTGCCAGCAAAAATATTCAATCTGCCCTATGTTAATGTAGATTTAAATTTGCTCTTTAGTGGTATCTTGAATGGCATTTTGCCCTCTTTTCTGGTACGAACCTGTCCTAAACAAATTTTCATTAGTGAATGCAGATGGTATCTCTTTCCAGCCATGCTGAGTGGTGGGGAAGAACAGTAGGAAGCTGAGAGAGGATTCTAATTCCAGTACATGCTATAGATCTTTCTATTTCCCACAGTTTCACTCGTTCTTTACGCATTCTCTTGCTCAATTTGAAATCTCTGTGGCACACAGCTTAAACAGGGGAAATATCATATGGAAATTTATCAAAAGCCTTTTGAAAAATCCATTAGATTATGTCATATGTACACTCCTATTACCGATTTTGTCTGAAACCTGCTCAAAAGAACTGAAGGAGATTACTTTAGCAGGATCGTCTCTTACTAAATCCAAGCTAGTTATTGCCTATTACATCACGTTAATGTTGTATGGCATGCCAGCAATGACAAGCTGATCAGCTCCCACTCTCTTCGAGTAGATGACAGCACTGCTAATATCACAAGATCTTATCTGTTGCAATTTCGAAGGATTTAAGCATGTTGTGCATCTATTGCCAATCTCTGACCTTGGACCACAGTTTTTGCCTGCTACCACCAGGTTTATGCCATGCAAAACCAAACAGGATTAAGAGAAAGCTGTCAACTGTACTTAAGACATTGAGGAGGTCCAGTCTTCCAGGCTGCTTAGCACCTTTAGCAGATCGTAATCCAGGTGTTGCCAATGAGTTTGGCTACGTGGGCAAATACCACACAACTGCCAACAGATGTTACAGCAGCTTTTCTAAAAGCCATGACAACATCTGCTTTTGGCTTGCAGCAAAATAGTTTACACTAAGGCATATTTTTAAAATAGGAGGTATATCAACAATCTTGAGTACACAAACACATCTCAATGTAAAGTCTAAAGGAGGATCATAATCTTCCTTTCTATTAGGGTAAAACTCAACGTGCTCAGCAGACACTGAGCAATCCAGGAGCTGATTCAGTTGTCGACACCTACTAGGCATATCTGGGAAATGATTTAGTCCTGTGCAGCTCTAGGGGTAGATATTATCCATATGTTTACATAGGCACATATTTTCCTGATAAGAACAGTAACTACACTAGAATCAAAGGACCCATCTGAAGCTGTGCAGGTGAAGAGGGCTGCACCTCAAAAATGAGACCAACTTTTATAACCTTTGGATCAGCAGCCACTGGGAATCAAAAACGTAGCTCATCTTTCCTTCTTCTTATGCTCTCCCACTATCAGTAGTGTAAATAAGTGCTGCTCATGCATTGCCCACAATTGTCTTTACTTTTAATAAAATTAAGAAATGACATTATATGGCACGTTGGAAAGGAACGATGGCAACTCAGAGCTATGCACACTCCTTTAACATCATTCCCTCCCTACTTGGGAGTAATTCCAGATAGTGAACAATGCTTTCTTTCACTGTGCTGCTTTACAGCATTCCCACTGCTGTACATTTTCTTTCATAAGATTACAATTGATTTTCAAATAAGAGAAGCATATCTGCTCAAACAAGGTAAAACAATGGGCAACATGAGAGCTGCTAGAGTAAACATAAGATTGATAAAACACTGCTTGACCTATACATTGTAGCATTTATTCGTATTCCCTTGTAATTCATTTAGCTTCACTTTCAATTGTTGCATTTGAAGTCCTTAATTTCCAGAGTGCTTTTCTGAGACCGTTCAGAAAGACTTCTGTGGCTGATTGTTACACACTCCGCTTTCCTTATGAGATAAGAATTTGTTCTGAACTTGGCATGTTTTCAAGTTCTTAAATTCTGTACTGTCTTTTTCCCCCTTCTCTCCATAAAAGCATGTGCTGGCAGAAGTCCTTTTCTCATTCCTCTAGAGCTGGCCTGTCTGAAGTCATGTCTTACTGAAAAGGTAATAATTCATTCTGATTTTCTGGTTGCATCAGATTCTACTAAAATTGTTTAATCCCAGAGTTTGTCTTTTGTCTCGTCCAGCACTTGACAGCATATAAACACGCAGACAAATATCACTCAGGAGGAGTCAGGGATTGATGTGGGGGGACAAATGATGAATTCACACACCTTCTTGACTGTGTGCTATAAATCTGGAGTCTGGGCTGTGAAGCCATGCACAGCAGAATAAAGCCAATTAGCTCATTGCAGCCACTCCTAGGGAGGTGTTCAATTGAAATGGATGAATATGGAGATAATTATTCAGGCTTTCTTCTAAATGGAATTCCTTTTTTCTAGTGTACTTGCCTTTTCCTAGCTGTTTTCAATAAAAAGCTGTGAAAACTTTTTATGTGAAAGTGCAGCCAGGGAACCCAACACTATATAGAGTTGCATGCCAGGCTGAGTTTGCCTCCACATACTATGCAACATAATCCTATTGCAAGCCAAATGTTTACCTTTTCCACATGCTATTTAACAAAGATGCTTGAATGCACACAAATTAATAAACAGCTACAGTCCAGCTGCAGCCATCTATGTAAAATGGAAAAAAAAAAAAGCAAAAATCTCCTAATAAATCATTAATTGTGATGTGCCTGCCCAATTGCAGCGTGGAAAGAAGCAAATGCCAACCTAATTGATTGCTTCTTATTCCATCTTTATAGGCCTGCATTTTTTATTGTGGGGGCTGAGAAAGCCCAGAGGTGTAAAAAACCTCTAGACTGTACTGTGTGTATCTGTCAATGTGATATTTAGATCAATAATCTTCTTTTTTTTCCCCTTACTCCTACTGCCGGTAATTTAGCTTTTCTTTCTAGAAGCCTAATTGCCGTTTTCCTAAGCCTCGCTATCAGTTCTCTGACCTTTAATTTCCACTATTGTGTGCTGTATGGATGACTGTATCAGGTCTGCAGGTTGTCCCGCTGCACGGTTGCACCCGGCCATCAGTTTCTATGACAGCAATATACTGAACTCTGGGTTCTTGCTCCACCTTTGCTGCTGTGCATCAGAGACCACAAACGTGCTCGAATCTCCGCGCTGTGAATACAGTGACCTGATACACAGTCGTCCACATTCTGCATGCAGATCAGATTTTGAAATGTGAATTTCTTAATCCCATTTCATTAAAGAACTACTCAGTGTGCTCCTGAATGACAATCAACTTCTAAGCCCTGATGTCTGCCTGGTGTTTGGAAGCAGCCCACTGTGCCCAGCTCTGCATTACCCAGGCAGCAGCCCCTGCATCGCACATCCCTGTGTTCACTTGGGTCTGCTCCACAACCAATCCATGCACACACTGACTGCTTCAGATTCTTATATGCCATGTGGCAAATGCTTCCCCAAACATCGTCTATGAAGCCTGACACACTCCTGCCAGCTTGCAGCTCTGCTCTGCTGGTGTGAGGCCCAGCTGTCACAGAGCTTGTTCTGAAACCAACTGCTTGGGCTGCAGGCATGGCTTGCCATGGGCCGTTCAGCTTCATTCAGGCAAGCGCATGTGCTCAGCTCACCAGCTTGGGGAAGTCTTGCCTCCACAGTCGGCAGTTTGTGCCACTGAAATGCACCCACACGTGCAGAGGAGCTCTCAGATCTGCAAGTAAGGCTCGAGGTAATGGCCCCTTCTTTCAGAAGCAGCAGATAAAAACCCTCTCATTTCAGCATCTCTGCCTTGAGGAAGGAACATAGAGTTCTGGCTTTCACCTTGGTTCAAAGACTCTTACAGTACTCACCAGGAGTTCAGAGACACGTAATAGTAAAAGGATATTAAAAACCCAAGAAGTTTACATGTCTGACAATGAGCACTAATTTTTTTTCATTATCAGATGCTACATTCCTGTGCTGGTCTGAAAAGATGCCACAAAAATGATGACACAAGACACTACTCTGCTGCAAGATAGCCTTTTCCAGATAAATATGTCTTATGGAACGAGGCTCAAAGTTGGCATAGAAATTCAGATATTTTACAAAAATGCATTACAACACAAAGGAGCTTTTTACAACGTTCTTATGAAAGGTTTAAAAAGAGATTAAAATTAAGTCCTTGGCACGGCATATAGCCTTGTCAAGGAAAAAAAAAATCTACATTAACCCCGTGTAGGAAAGTTGTACTTTATCTCTATTTCAAAGGCTATAAAGAACCACTTTAATCAACCTACTTGACTTTGGGGACTTACATGTCTCACTGAAACTCATGAAATCTGGCATAGCGTGATTTCCAGAACACAAAAGCCTTTAATCTGTAACCCAGCACTCTTGTACATTCAAATCCTGATACTATCTCCTTGTTAGGAAGAAAAATTGTGAATTTATCCAAAACGGGATCTCATCTCATCTAAATGATGAAGCTTTTGCAACAGTGACCTTTAACAATTGTTGTACTCAACAATAAAAGATTTTATCATCTCAGAAGCCAATGGAAACAGTATATGTTAAAAGTCCCATCTGATACACAGCCTTTTATTTTCAAGTTTTAGACACAAATACTTTGAACATTTCATTTGCTCTCTTGTCTAACACACCTTTGTTTCTTGCCTGCAGAATGAGCAGCAGGAAAAGGTAGCTTATACCTTTCTGCAGTCTGCTTGATTGTCAGGTGCAATTAGTAATGCTATCTTTTAAAAAATGCATAGGTTTTAAAACAGCTGGAGGCGCCTACAGAAGCTTCATTCTTAAAAAAAACACACACACACGCACACAAAAAAACCCCTTTATATATATGCATTTATATAATGGAAGATGTTTGCACAGATACATCAGCATTTTACAGCAGCTGACAGCTCTGTGCTTTCCTTTAGCTGTAACAATACAGGTATCCCAGCCCTTGGGTTGGGGCAGATCCTGAGAACATCACACATTGCTGTTACTTGACAAACCCTCATGGGTCAGCCCAGATCAGCGTTTCAGCCCCACCAGCATGCTGTAATGTAGCCCTGCAATACTCACTGGGCTACACAGAGGGAAAACCTTGAGGAGGGATGCTGGCAGCAATCCCTGTGCGTGGTGGACACCATGCAGGGATGAGCTGCACCACCTGCACCACTGCTCCCTGAGCTCTGCACTGTGTTGGCCTCAGCTGAAGGACCTGCTAATCCTTCTGCAACTGCAGGCCAAAAGGAGCAGCCAGAGCTCAGCCCTCCTGGTGCTCACAGGGAGGCATGTAGAGATGTGCACTTCTGAAGAGACATTACGGTCATTTGTATCTGCATTTTCTGCTTGTGTAAACACCATAAATAATGCACTTCTTTAAAAGCAGGTGGCATTAATTCATCTGTTGGAACGTCAGACCTCATACTTCTTTCTCTTTCTTCAAAGTCCAAAAGTAGAAAATAACTGCAGTGTTTCAAAGACAACATCAAAAACGTATTTTTTCCAATTTACACATAAACCAGGCTGACAAAAATGATGTGACAGCATCCAGCTCCTAAGCAAGCAAAATGGACTTCATGGGTCTGACTCTGTATTTCTTGTTCAAGTGCATATAGAAGAGAACGTTTTCATTCAGGCCCTGGTAGTAAAGTTTCATACTGAAGGCCCTTAAGCTGATAGATCTGGATCAGGATTTCCTTAATAACAGCCCATTTCACAAATGAGTTTTTAATTATATTTTTTTTCATATTTTAAGGCATATAAAAACTGTTCATGTGCCTTTGGGATCCAATGATGGATATTTGGGGAAGAGAGAATTTTAAGAGTATGGAAACTGATTTTTTTTATGCAGGCCATAATCCTAGTAGTGAGATTTGACCCAAGATTCCCACATAGCACCTGTCTGCATGCTGCCCAAACCTTCTCTGCACTGCAATTGAAATCTCTGTTGTTTCCAGATGAGTCTCAGAATTAACACACTGAGGGATTTCCTTACTTTTTAATGACTACCATTGAACTCTGCTATCAGGTGCTGGAAAACACACGAGATCTGGTCAGAAAACAAGCAAGCAGAGGAAACCTGTGCGTCCAGACTTGGGATCTGGTGGAGTCACTGCAACCTGGCAGGAGCAATCGAAATATGCATGCCTGCCTGCTTAGAGCAATTCAGAGCACAGAATGATGACTAAATTAAGTGCTGTGTGATTCACAGGATTTGCCACGAGGAAGAGAGGGGAGCTGGATTTTGTTCAGTATGGAAAAGAGCATGTAGCAGAGAAAAGGAATGCAGTGAGAGATGGGAGGATATCAGGCTGAAGAAAAGAGGAAGCCCGTATATACTTGTACACCTAGGAAGGAAAGCATTATTTCTTCCCTGCTATTTTATTGGCAATTAAAGCAAGTTCCTGCACAAGGCTGAAGGAGTTTGAAAAACTCTCTGATGCACACAAATTATGTGAAAGCTCTCAAACTTCCTCCCTGTTGTTAATTCTGCCTGCAGTCTGTGTTCTGACCCTTCCCTCTGCAGCTGGGAGGTGTTAAGGCATCTTGGGCACTTAGAAATGTCTGATAAGAGAAAACTCACAGCACTGCCAAATCCTTTGCTAAATCTCTCTCTCTCTTCCTTTTTTTCCCCAGTATGTCACTGAAGATTTCATAACCAAAATGTGCTTAACGAAATTCCAGATATATATCCTCTTAAAATGACAACGCTTGGAAGCAACTGTTTTTAAGGCAACAGAATATTGATGAATTAAAACCTGCCGACCCAAAGGAGCTGGCCAACTTCAGAAGGGGATTTATCTCAGTTCCTCGCAATAACAGTCACAAAACACATTTAAATTTCTCAGGCTTGCATCAGTTCCTGAGACACCGCGTACTTTTAAGGTAATGACATAATCCACTGCAAAGGGGTGTTTGCTGGGACACCTGGCAGAGGTGAGACGTGCCTGCAGGGCTGTGCCAGGGCGAGCACAGAGCTGTGCATCCCAATACCAGCTCCGTGCTGGGAGCAGAACTGGGGCACTGGGACCAAACCTTCAAATACACCATTGTGCACCGCCACAGTGCTGCTGATGGGTGCACATTTGTTCCATGCTGATACAGGTACACTCATCCCACGTTGATAGCAACGCTATGAGACAGGAGCGTGCAGTGCTGCACACGACAGGTGAGCAGAGGCTTATGAGATATGTGCTGTGGTTCCTGGATTTGCTCACTGCTGTGCTGAGAGCAGGCAGTGCATGGTGTTGAGGGAGCAGCCCCCAGGTGCTGCAGGAGCTTTAATTGGCTGTGATTGCACTCTCTCATATAGAGAGCAGGTGGCATTATTCTTGATTTTACACCAAGCAGTACATGTGTCCAATTTGAGAGAGACCAATAGAGCTTTTTTTTTTTAATATTCTTTTTTTTTTTTTTGTGTGTGTGACTGAAAATTGAAATCTGTAATGAAACTATCGTTCCCATTTTTTAACTCACTGGTCTTTGGCAATTTAAACTCCAAGGTCTGAAAAATTCATTACCACTAACTTCCATCAAGGGTGTTCCTGAAACCAAAATTACTTAATCAACTCAATTTAGCTTCTTGTGTAGACCTAATTCAGAAAAACTTTATCTTCTTGAATTGTTATTGCAATTAATTTCCCCCCCTTCTTTTTCTACAGCAGACGACATTTCAGTAATTAGATATTTTATAAAAATGAGTTATTCATTCAGGGTAGCTTCACTTTTATATTTGATTAATCATATTACCACCGAGGTCTGGAGTTTGTCTCGAAGGAAAGTTTAATGACCTCATTTTAATCCTTCTTCTAGCACCAGGCAGGTATCAATGAAGAGAAATAAAATGATCTATTTTTCCTTTTCTCCCCCCCCCCCATATTTAAGATTACATTTGATGGTGCTTTCTTCCCCCCCCCCCCCCCGTGACTGACCCATTTAAAAGGAAAACTCTGATTCCAATTAGATCTAGGACAGAATCAGGCTAAACAGAGCCCTGAACTACGCCTTAAGAACTAATGCTCAGTGTAATGGAGAGGAACTGGAACTGTTTCTCCAAATGGCAGTTGGTTTAAAGTACAGTAGATGATTAATTTGGTGATAATTTGAAAATGAATGTACTGAAAGGATATAAACAAAACAAAAGCCACTGTAAGTTGAGGTTTTGATTAATGGAGTCTATTAGTAAGAGAATTCTATCAAGGAAACCACATTCCTTTAATAAATGCATATATACACATACAGTGTAATGGAGTAATTCACATAACTGCAATTTATCTGGAGTAGGGATCTGGGTTTTATTGATGACTGTATTATATCAGTACCCATCTACACTTCAGCTCCACCTGCACGTGTATTCATTTTTGTGTATCTGTATATACACATCTTTGCATCTCTCTCCATCCTGTAGAATACTCTAAGCAGTCGTGAAGATACTTCATCCCTCCTGCCCTGTACTGCACTGATGAAACCATAGAAGAGGCTGGTGGTCCTGTCATGAAGATACGGTGAATTACTGTTTGATTTTACTCATTTTAGATGAAAGAGGTAATAATAAAGAGCAGAAGTTGAGTATCTACAAGGGAGTACCGTGCATGGCTTGTTTCCCACATCACAGCATTCGAAGGGTCCCCAGACACCTCCAGATGCTGTACTGTGAAGAACACACGCACCACAGCCTCCTGTCCTCAGCTCCTGGCACCCCTGGACCCACTACGGGCTCTCATCCCTAGCAGTCCCAGCTTGCACGTGTGCAGAAAACTGACAACAGATGCAGGACTGAAGTCCCATCAGGACAAATTACCCAGTTTCCTCAAACTACCCAAAGAATACACAACATCTGCACCTTGGGGGGAGGCTCCCACTTAACTTATCTCCTGGGAACTGATGGACAGGTTCGCATTTCCACGGGGACCCCCATCCCAAGGGCAGCTCATGACAGGAATGATCTCCATCACAGTGTAATTACCTCCCTGACCAAGGCCAACCTGTATGTCCACAGCAGCAAAGTCTCACAACATTCACACAGCGAGTTGTGGGCAAGGCTGAGACGAGATGGGAAAAAAAAAAAAAGAACAATTTTTGTGCTGCTGCTGTCCTCATTTTCTACGCTACCTCTTGTCCCTACATCTATATTCTAATTCATTGCTTATGACAATAAACAGTGGCTTTCATCAGGACCTGCGATGTAATGAGGGGCAGAAAGCCCATTTCAAAGTATAAACATTGGATTTTTATTTTGGAAAACTGAACTCATTTGTAGTTTTTAGACTTCACCGACTACATATTTAATTGAAACACACACAGAATTAGGTAGGTGCTCATGTACCCAAATGCTGCTGGGCATATTGGATTCACTTGAATACAATAACTTATTTCAGTTAGAAGATGACAGTTCTATAACAGAACAAGCTTTACTGGGTAGTTCAGCTGAGCTTCGTTTTGATTGGAAAATAGCAAGCAAATGCAGTCACTGGGGATTTTCCATGAAAGCACAATTGATTTTTAACAATAAATCCTGTCTGCAGGACTGCACTGAACTCCTGGGTTTGTTTTTACCTATAAAACAATGCGGCCCTGTAAAATTCTCACCACACTATTAGGTCTCTCCCCTTGCCAGCTCTGACCTGCACTGTTCACCTTGATTTCTGGCTCCCGAGACAATTGCCTCTAAATTATGCCACGAGCATTTTGATGATTTTAAAGTACTGTGGCATGCAAGCTCACCTACATCCAAATGTCGCTGCAGACTTTCTGAATGGCACAGGTGTAAAGTTGGGCACCATTCAACAAGCTGAATGGGCAAAGGCACTGTGTCCCTGCATTGGGACATGGCGTGTGTGGGGTTGAAGTCCAGGTCTCAGAATCACAGAAACATCAAGGTTGGAAAAGACCTACAAGATCACCCAGTCCAACCATCCACCCATCACCAGTAGTTCTCACTAAACCATATTCCTCAACACAAAATCCAAACGTTCCTTGAACATCTCCAGGGTCAGTGACTTCAACACCTCCTGTGCAGCCCATCCCAGCTCCTGACCACTCATTCAGAAAAGTAATATTTCTGAATGTCCGGCCTAAATCTCCCCTGGCACAGCTTGAAGCCATTCCCTCTAGTTCCATCACCAGTTACACAGGAGAAGATGCCCACCCCCAGCTCACTACAACCTCCCTTCAGGTAGTTATAGAGAGCAATGAGGTCTCCCCTGAGCCTCCTCTTCTCCAGACTGAACAATCCCAGCTTCTTCAGCCACTCCTCATAAGGCCTGTGCTCCAGACCCCTCACCAGCTCTGTTGCCCTTCTTTGAACCAGTTCCAGGGCCTCAAGGTCTCTTCCAGGTCTGGACATGTACCCAAGCCACAGGAGACAGTTATCTATCCATGCCTACTGGCATTCCCAGCATCAGCTGTAAGGTGTCTGTTTAGGACAGTCCTGCATAAGTATCCGGGTCCACTCTTCTGCCTGTGGGAAAGTGCAGAAATCCCTTTCCTGCTGGATTCTCCCTTCAATGCATAAGATTAATTAGCAAAAGACCAGCACGCACATAGAAACGATTTCTCATACTGCTCGTGTCCTGAATACTTCCTGGTGCATCTGGCTATAAATGTGCTTAGGAAACCCCAAACCACTTGCAGACTTACTTGGCTTCCTGTTTTGGTTTCCTGTGGCCATTAAAGATAATTTCTCTAAATTAGGTCTATTTACATTTTTGCATCATAGTCATTTGAAAAATCAGTATTTTTCAGCTGGAATGAAAAACTGAGGGTTTTCTCTGGCACTTGTTACTTCTGAAATCCCTGCCAAAGGCAGAGTACAGGGTGCTGGATCCCGGCTAAAGCATTTGTGCAATTCTTTGCCACTTGCAAGAAGTCACCACTATTTGCACAGCTCAAGTCAGCAATGTCTGCTGGATACTGGACAGTGTTGCTCTTTCACTGATTGATGCATGGCTGTATTTTGATTTCAGTGTGCATCACGAGAACAGATGCACAAAAAGGAAGGAATAGAATTTTGGCTTGCACTTGTTTGCTTATCTGGAATTTTGGAAAGTTTGTTCAAGACATCTGGATGACAACATACAGCTCTGGTCAAAAGAAAGACATCTGAGCAGAGCCTGGCACACAGCAGTCACTGAGATAACCACTGGAATGGAAAGTTGTAGTGCAAAAAGGGGCTGGAGGTCGGCTGGTTTAGCTTCACAAAAAGGTGTATCAGGGTAGAGATAAGAGAAAGTAGAGTGGAAACATCAAGATGGGAGAAGGAAGAACTATTTAAGGTGAAACACACCTGCAAGGCACTGAGAACCTGCTTCAAATTTCAAATCACTTTCCAGAGTGCGTTCATTAGCATTTTCCACAGGGCTCCAAGGAGCCAAAACACCTGCAGAGACAAAGGTCAGCAATTCCTGGCAGTGCAGTGCCAAAACCTGAACTCTTTTAGCCTGGGACTCTGCCTGCATCATTTTGCCCACGATGCACCAAGCTCATTGCTGATCGATCCCATCCTGGGTGAGCCAGGCTCTGAGATCTGTGCTAGTAATTAAACAGCCTGTTTAAAAACCATCATGGACTGCTTCTCCTGATGCACTCACAAATGCTTGTTCCTCCACTGATTAGCTAAATCCACTTTACAAACAGATTAACCTCACCCAGCAACACATCCCCTTCTGCTAGTAGACAAGCCTCCTCAGCTCTTCTGCTTTCACAACCAGCTCTGGCCCTTCCCAGCCCACAGGGCTCAGCACTACCCAACACTTGCTCCTAAACATTCAGAGCTGCTCCCAACAGGAGCCCAAGAGGCAGAGGGGAAGCAGAGGTAATTCTGGAGCAGGCACTTTAAAATATGCTCTACTGGGTTCAGCCTTGGAAGAGGAGATTCTCAAAGCTGTGCCAAAGGGCAAATTTTAAAGTAGCTTTAAATAAGACCTCCTAAGGCTCAGGAGCTTAAAGAACTTGAATAGCCCAGTTTCTTCTTCTTCTTCTGATTGCCAGTCAGGTTTCCCCAAAATCCACAAGCTCAACTAATTACAAGCACTTCAGCCCTGCGAAATAATATTTCCCTTACACGGGCCACTATAAAAACAAGTTCTGCACAGTAGGCAAATTTAAAATAACTTTTAATTAACATTTAAGACACAGAAGTCTGATCATGCAAATTCATCTGCATCTCCTCTCTGTGCCTGATTGTTCTTGATTGAATACGATAAAAATAGACTTTGTAAGAGTCAAGTGTAGGCAAGGGTTTCTTTTTCTCCTCCTCCCCTCTGATTATGCATTTCCTTAGATAAAGTGGAAACCCTCAGATGGAGATTATCGCTACATTGGGTCAGGCTGGAAAGGGCATCCAGCTTGACAGAAGCATTAAAGGCATTCCTTCCATGAGCCAAAAAAATGCCTCCACCTTGCGTAAAATCTTACCTGAGAGTATCCAGCACTGTTCTGTCTCAGCTGATGCTTAATCTTTGGAACACCAACACTAATTTCAGTGTGCCTCCTCTGTATCTGAGGTGAACATCTGCTCAGGGGCTCCGTCACAGATCTATACTAATGTGGAAAAAATGCAACTTGCCTGCACATAGGAGATAAATATTCGAAGGGTGGCAGAGGAATTTCCACACCATTACAAAGTGTCAGAGAACAACCGTGCTACGAGCAGCAGCACACTGCATAATGGATGGCGCACGGATACTGTAGTAGCAGGTATCTTCTAGCAGTTGGAGCAAGTTCCCTAGAGAAACTTCCTACAAGGTCTTGATGCAATGCAAAGTCCAGCTAAAATTTTACCATGTCATGTCAGCTGATGATTAGGCAGGTGCAAGCCCACCAAGAGTGTCACAGGAATGAATCAGCACAGCTAATCACTCTGAATGGAAAACTTGGGTATGGTAGATGGGTATGGTAGATGAAACTTTTCCAAGGCATTCCAGAGCCCACAGGAGTAGTCTGGTCAGGCACGTCTCAGAGAACTCCTACTGTTGCCCTGTGGCAGAGGGAAGAATTGAATCCCTCCATTTATTTTTGCAAACTGCAATGTCACATGAAGAACACAACACAAAGAGCCGGCTGCTGAAGTCCCTTAGCTAACCAGAAGAGCATTCCCTGGCTCACAGACCTGCACTAAATCATTAAAATTGTCCAAAATAGCCATCTATGATGTTTACAGCATCATAGGATACTCCATTCTTCTAGCACAGATCTGTTTCCCACTGAGGCAGTATCTCACGAGATATCTCCCCCCATTAGTTGCTCTCTGATGCTTCTCAGCATGGCCATATAGCATCGCAGATTGAGGATGCATTCAACCTCATAAAAACCAGAGCTGGAAAGGACTCAAGGAGGTCACCTCATCCTTGCTGTGCCCCAGCACGTCACAGTTTGATGCTGGTAGTCCTAGGCATGCTGGCCAGAGCTGGCCTTGACTCTGCTGATAGAGCTGCTGGGCTCAGCATTTGCAGCACATTTCAATTCAGAAATATTTCCCTCAGAGATTCATTTTTTTCCCCTCACCTTCTAACTTCATAATCCTTCATATGAGAATGCAGAGATTCTTCTTCCCCTGTTATTCTGTGAAAGGATGTAAAAACCCATTGATCCACTTTCACAGAAGCAAACATCCATTTTGGAGTTTTATAGGTATCTTCAATTTCTACATTTAAGGATCTTCTTCTGCTCCTTTTTCACTTCTCCAGCAATGCACTGTGATCGCAGCCCATCTGGTTTTAAATGGCCCTTAAGCAAAACACCTTGGGCAGCCCATCCCCTCCTTGTGTCTGGACTTCCACCTCAGCCCCACGCAATGCTCAGTTACTGCCATGATCCCAATTTCTTGACCATCACAGTGGCTGTGTTTTCCTCTCCTGTCCCATTATTAACTTTTATATAACACCATTAAATCCTGCTGCTGAATACATGAGCTGTGACACCAGCATGTTGCAGAGTTCTCCCAAGCAACATTCTTATCCAGTAATGATGAAGTCCAACCCCACTCTGCCCCCAGCTGTATGACAGGTAATTTAGGAGCACCATAAGATTGGCCTTTCTGTGCTTCTGGGTCGAACACAGTCACTCCAGCTCCTTTCAGCTGGCAACTTCTCAAGAGCAAGCTGTTATTTTAGTTATTTGATCATTTCAATACAGGAGCATTTTTATTTAAAAATGACCATCTCTCTCCAAACATTCTCCAGTCTTACAGGAGACCATGGCTTTGTTACCATCTGAGAGCTGTAGGTTTCCTGGAAAGAGATTTTTGCCTTTGTTTTTTTTTTTAAGAGGTGTTAAAAAGCAGATCGGACTATTTGAGGACAGAGAGGAAATTCAGCTTCATTTCAAGGAGACTGATTAGCCCAGTGCTGTTCTCTGCCAGTCAGGGAAAAACCATATTGTGCTCCCATACTCCCACAAAATTCATCCTGGCTATTCCTGGGATTACATCAAAGATGATAGTTTCCATTAAAATCAGAAAATATTATTGTATTATTGTAAAAAGCCCTTGGTTTTTGAAATCTTTAACAAGTCCCTTGTGCATAAAGCTCTTTGGTTCTTTGTAGAGCTTTCTCTTCAGTGATTGAAATCAGAGAAATAATGGTACACAGCAGCCATGCTAAGAAGAGTAGCATCTTCTCACCCACTGGGGGTTGGACTCGATGATCTCTGGAGGTCCCTTCCAACCCCTACAATTCTGTGATTCCCTACAACTCTGTGATTTCACACAGTCCTATGTGCATTTCTCTTGATGAACTCCACTCCTTTTAGGTCTAACACATTGAAATGTAAAACACTTAGAATTCACCTGAAAGCAGATTACCCTTATCTTCCCTTCCATCAGATTCAGAAGGCATTACAAGAGACTTCACCTCCTGTCTTTCTTCTGGAGCCATGACCAGACAACTTGGGTCATCTGGAACTTGTGCTTAAATGATGTGGCCACTAGATGTCATTCCTTTTTCACTCAAAAGAAGAGCTGTTCACCTGGTAGAATAACCTCCTTGCCAAATATTAGCAAGCTTGTATGGTTGTACTGAAAGTCCCATTGCCCGGGAATTGCCAAACTCTGCAACACAGCCCCTAAAAGCCTTCCCAGAGAAAACAATTCTATGCTGGCACGAGAAAGGAACGCGTGCCCTAAGCTTTGCAGCACATTTTTGTGGCTCCCCACAACCATATGCATCATATGTAAGGAGATATTTAATGACAGCTTTACACTACAAAGCTCAGTGTGTTCACTATGACAGATAGGAAGCACATGTGTTGTTGTAAAACCCAAGCTCTACGGGCTGGAACAGCAACACAGGCTGCAGGCTGGCAGCCCGCTTCTGACTCAGGAGAAACCTAGTGCAGCCCTTCTGAGAATCCACAACACAGTCACTTCCACTGCCTGGAAGATGAGCACACCGTGCCCAAGAGCCCAGGGCTCAGAACTGTAGGGGCTGGAAGGGACCACTGAGGCCCCTGTGGTGAGATGAAGGCAGGATCCCACCACCAGCATGAAGCCCAACTGGACCCACTGTGACATCAATTGGGCTTTGCACGACTCCCTGGAGCTCTGTTGCATATTCACAGTTTGTAAGGGTGTAAGTAAGGAGAAACTCCAGCACTACATGAATAAATATTTGCATATCCTGTAAGACGAGATGAAAATTCAGAATAATATAAATAATAAACACATTCCTGAAAGAACGTTCAGTGACACGAGCACAATGCAGCTTTGACTTTCTGTATTCTCAGTGATCTGGTATCAGTTCTAGACAAATCATTTGCTCCTCCTGGTTTACAATGATATGAATATAGACAGTGGCTACACAGTGCTTTCTCATTTATTACCATGTAGATCTCTATACTCCTTTGTGGTTATTATGCACGTTTTGGATGTTCTACCTATATGGATTACACAGGCTGGAAAGAACAAGACCACATTGTGTCTCCTTCTGTCTTTTCAATTTGATCTTAATCAGCTCTAATTTGCAATCTCTCTATTTTTCCTCTTTCTCACAAGTAATAAATACTTGGAGCACATGAGAACGGAACAGAGAAATACTGTGCTAATAGAAGTAACATCTTAAACTGATTAAAAGCAGATGTAGTGAAGTACGTCTACACACTTACTTGCTGGCACACACAAATACATCTGTTAAAGCTATCAGTGTAATACAAATTTCCTGGATAACTGTTACCATTTAGAGTATTTACTACTTCTTTGAAATCATATCCAGGCTACTAAACCCCAAATATCTCTTACTGCTCCGGATTTCACTCATAAGTAATAATAACTCTGAGATGTCTACAGCTGATTGCTGTGAAACAACTGTATCCTCTTTGGGGCAATCAGACATCGTCTGTTTGCCACATTATTTCAGCTCCTTTAGTACCTCACTGAAATTGGTCGCCAAATAGGTTTGCTATCTCACAGATCATGTTAGTTTCCTTTACCCATCTATTTCCTTTCCCCACCACCCCCCTTAAAAGTCTTTGTTCCACAGATTGATCAAGTTTGTCCTATCTGCCAAACCAGCAAAGGGAGCCGACCGGCACAAACATCCCGAATCACAACCACGCTGTGTCTGGGCACTGCTGTGCTGATGTCTTGCTACTTACAGTGCTGGTCGTGAATTCAGGGGGGTTGTCATTCACATCTGTCACTGTGATGATTGCAGTTGCTGTGTTTGAGAGACCGTAGTTAAGATTTCCTTCCATATCTGTGGCTTGAACGATGACTATGTACTGCTGAACTTTCTGGAAAGAAAACAAACAAGCAAACAAACAGAAGAGAATGAAAAAAGGCATCCTGTAAAATGTCTCAGTTTATTTTCCATATATAAGTTCAATCTTAAGGCTGACTACAAAGTTAGACGGACCTGAAATGCTAGTAAGAAAACATAAAATTTTCCATTGCATTTTTGAAGCAATTTTCACATAGATTGGTGGTTATCACCTGTTCATAGGAAAATAAAAGACCTTACAGGCAGAAATACTTGGCTTAGACAGACATTTTTGCCAATTTTTGAATGTTTTCAGCAACATTAGTTTGCATCTTCTGAGAACAAGTAGAAATTTGGCTGACATTTTTTTTTTCATCAAAAAAGTCACCAAACACATTAATAATCCCCAACTGACAGCAGCATTGCCTCATGTCACTCCAACTGGCTCTGCTCACACAGTTCAATGCCTTTTGACACTTAAAATATCTTCCCTGTTTCAATCCATAACAAAATCTTCATTAAAAATTCTCATTTACTTTGAAGAATGAAAAAATCTTGCAGAGCAAACCATCTTGCCAAGCTACCCACATCACACTCAGGGCATATAGAACACTTAATCATAGAATCATCAGGGTTGGAACAGACTGTCAAGAGCACCCAGTCCAACCATTAGCCTGACCAACTGTAATAATACAATGGAATGATGATAGCAGGCTAGCAAGGTCTTTAGCTACAGCAAATGAGAACCAGACCAAATGCAGCAGCCACAGGCACAGAAATAAAGGAAAATAGCTGCTAACCTTTAGGAAGGCCTCAGGTAGGCAGAGATCTCCAGCAACAGAAGCCCTTGCCTCCACTGCCAGCCTTTAAATGAGGTCTGGAAGAGGTGGATCCTGGCTCCAGCCCTTCTGGTCACTCAGGTGCAGCTGAGTTTCTGTGGTTTGGCCCTGCCTTCCCACCAGGTGCTCCATCACTGTTTCAGGCTGTGACTTAGCATTCCCACTACACTAACTGAGTCCCACCACTAACCATGACCCTCAATGTCACATCTCTTAAATACCTCCAGAGATGGGGAATACACCTCCTGTACCCATGTGAGCTGGGACTCGGGGACCAAGTGGTTCTGGCAGAGCAATGGAGAGCCCAAAGGGTGTGGATATGGAATCACAGTGTTACACTGGAAAAGCTTTGTGCAAAGCCAAGTGGAGGGTCTCTAATGGGAGGAAAGAGCTGCCCAGAGTGGCTGTGTGCTGAATGGTTGCTGGCTGCTGCAGTCTGGCTCTGCTACTCCAGGGCCGCCCTTTTCCTTTGCTGACGTTACATCTTGTGCAAAATGTCACATGCTCTTCGAAGTTTCACATGGTGAAAATTAGGTCTGTTAGGTCTGCTTACTCCCATAACAGTGTTCTTCAGCTGCCAAAACTGCTTTAATTCTGTAATTCTTCTGAGCTGCTAAAAAACAGAAATCTGAATTCTAGCTTTATCTTGATTCCAGCACTTTTAAATGACAGATATTAATCTGCTAAATTGACAAGACATCACACATAAGAATTCATCAGCACCTTACAACTGGAATATTTTATGGAAATGGACTTCCATTATTTCGTGCTACCCATAATAAAACATGAAGGAGAAACTCTAGCCCTTGTTTTTTTCTCGTGCAAACATTGCCATTCATTACTCCACTTGTAAAGCACTGCTAACTGTAAGGCTGAAATGCTCTACGAATGAATCTGTCTTATTAATCTCAGATTTACAATCAAGCTTTTTTATTTAACTAACTGCTTCTCACTAGCATTGCAGCACAGTGTTAATAAAATATCCAGAACAAATTCAGAATGCCACATTAAAGAAATCTACATGAGAGATTGCATTGACCAAGAGAATACAAAGCCAAAAATGAAAACACCCAGAACTGAGTAAGGTACATATGCAGCAGCCCCAAGAGCTGGCTCATATGGATGGGAAGAGGGAAAGAAAGCACTGGATGGGCACTCTGTCTCAGGGTTGGTGGCAGCTGCAGCGGTGGGGACTCAGCAAGAGGACAACTGCTGCAAGCTTCGCCAAAGCTGTGCTCGTTTCCATCAGATGAAGACACGACTGTTGTGTTAGGAGCAGAAGAGTGATCTGACCTGGAGAAAGATGTTGGCTGGCATGTGAAGTTGTGTCAAACATGAAAACTTGTAACTGAAAGTAGGCTGAGATTTGTCAGCCCTTTAGGCACTCAGTTGCCATCCATTCCCATCTTCATCCGAACGCCTCTGGTGTGGGCAGATAAGGGTGGCACACTCAAACACCTAGTTTAAATTTATAACTAATTCAATCTTCAGTGAGATTGGTCCCAGCAGATAAGAAATTACTGGGTTTTTTTTTGTTTTTCTGTAGCTAACCTTTCTGCTTTTGTGCATTAAGCTGATTTTATTGAACTATTCAATCAATTTCAATTTCAACATGTCTTTCCAATTTGTCACCACATCTCCAGGGGCATTTCAGTTTGTTGTCCTACTGTTAGTATTATTGCTGCGACTATTAAAAAAATAGGCAGTCTCATGCCCCCTAGCATATGAGACATTTTCTTGATGGGGTTTTGATCACACAGAATAATTCTGATCTTCTATTCCTTTGCAGAAGTGACATTTTAAATAGAACGGGATAAAAAATACAGCATGGGGGTTTCATCAGATGGCCTTAACCCAGAGAAATGAAATAGTTTCTGTATCCTTGCTCTGATGGTGATGCTGTGGAACCAAAGATATGAGCATCTGCCCTCAAGGGGTAGGCTAAAAACCCAGCCCACTGAAGTCACTGGAAGGCCCAGTGGCTGGTATTTTTAATAAATCTAGCAAATCTTCATGCTAGAGGAAAGTAAATGTGCTACTTCTACATAAATCAAGGGAAAAAAAATAGCTGATCTTGATAAGTGCAGAGCTTTTAGTCTGACCTAAAAACTAAGAAGAGCTTTTGAAGGAAAAAATTATGAAGGAAAGAATAATTTAAGCAATTGCAGCAGATCTAATCTGTCTGCTCTCCTGTCAATCATCTGATACAGTGCTACAAAGAAATACATCAGCTAAATTTCAGAGGTTGGGAATCAGTTGGTCAAGTGGTTAAGGTTGTTAAAGGGCTTGGTTAAAAAGCTAGGAATGCCTTGTACACAGAGAGGGAACAGAGAATCAAATAACAGAAACGAGAAGAGATTTAACAGTACAAAACAGAACAGAACGCAGCAAGGGACCAAAACTCTGTAGACAGTTGGTTGAGGGGGCATGAGCAGGACATGAGCACAGAGGATGGGCCCATGTCCTGACCCTCACTGTGCAGCAGGGACAAATGCCATCGGCACATGCATTGCATGCAGTGTAGACCTTGCAGATACAGTGATATTCACTCCTTGGGCCAAACTCTGAGGGCTCATCTGGATGCTGTGCATAATCCAGGTCACTTGTATGAGCAGCCCAGACTCGACCAGGTGGCCGGGAGTGAAGAGCCCATCACCAGAGAAGAGCCCAGAAGAGCCTGGCTTGTTTGGTCTAGCAAATGAAGGCTGCTAGTAGATATGATTGCTGTCTATAAATATCTCAGGAGGATAAACACTGGGAAGGCTAAAGAGCAATTTAAACTAAAGGACAATGTTGACACAAGAACAAATGGGTATAAGCTGGCCATGAATAAATTTAGGCTGGAAATTAGTAGGTCCTTCACCTCTAAAGCTGTGGGATGCTGGAGCAACTGTCTAACACAAGGTCTGGGGAGAAAAAATGTTCAAAAAGTATATTAAATCAGGAGTAGAGCCTTTTGGGTCTGAGTGGAAATTACGACAAATTGAACAAAGCAGAAACCGGTTCTTTCTGTATTCTTTATGTTCAAACAATTTTTGAAGATAAAAAAGCCCATCAAACTCCACCC
Organism: Tympanuchus pallidicinctus; assembly: GCF_026119805.1. Classification (NCBI taxonomy): domain Eukaryota; kingdom Metazoa; phylum Chordata; class Aves; order Galliformes; family Phasianidae; genus Tympanuchus; species Tympanuchus pallidicinctus. The sequence goes on from NW_026294722.1 coordinate 6,304,217, forward strand.
CTTTCACAAGGTTTTTGTATGATCACTTCACAGTGATCTGTATCACCAGACCAGCACTTACACAGGCATGGAGAAAGGAAGAGATGCCCCCTCCAAGCGCAGCTTTGCTCTGGCTCTGCCCATTGGGGTGCCAGACAGCCCCACGGATGCTGCCTCGCACCCTGGGCGCACACACAGCACTACTGAGACAGGCTTTGAACAAATCATATTCAAAGAAAAACGTCTAAAGAGCAAAATAGTTTTTAAATGAAATTGCAGCAATGAAGTGCTATCTGTGAACCCAACTTTCACATATGCGTGCCCAATAATTTTAGGAATATGGCTGCTCCTGGATTACTCATGCAATTAATATAAATCATACACGTGCTGGGTAACTGTAGATGCCAAAGTCCAGAGATGTGGTAATTATGTGATTAAATTAATCTTCATTACGGACAAAGGGTTTGCAAAATTAGGACCTGCATTTTCAAAGCTCTGTACAAATATTGTCCAATTAATTACCACTTCCTGGGAAATGTATGACTCACTAAATTTAGCATCCTGTCTAAAGCAAATAAGGTTACCAGGATGTTACAGTGGGATTTATTGAGAAGGAATCTATTAGTGAAAGAAACAGAAAATCTGAAGTTGGAAAAAAAAGTCCTATTTCCTCTCGTGGCTATCCTCACCTGTTCTTTATACACTTTTCCATCTCCCCTGCCTTTTGCCAATGAGAGGAACATGCCATATTCCTCTGGCTTCCTTTCTAAATCATTTCTTCATGTGCTGGTGAAATTTTGATGTTCACTTCTTTGGTATACGACAGTAGCTCATGAACACAGTAATAAATACTGCACCACAGCTGGGAAAGTCGATTTGAAAAGAAATACCCCAGACAGTCACATGACTTCAGCAGAAGTGCTTTATCCAAAAAGATTGAATGAGCCATCATTTAAACAAAGCCCACAGGCAGAATCTTGAAAGTATCTGCAGTGCTCCCTATGGTTAAATATAAAGGCAGATTTCCAGAAGTAGCCCCTGTGCTGGAGGCTCAGAGGAGGCAGCTCTGCTGACAATGTCTGCAGCTCCGTCTTGGCGTCCAGCTCGAGCCAAGCCTTTGATGGAGCTTGACCTTTACTTTTCCCACATACAGCATAGCACTGTAGCAGGTATGCAGCACCCTCAGCAGACTTCAGAACCCGCAAGTCTTAATACACAATCTGAGCTAAAAGGATGCACTTTGCTTCATCCCAACATCTCTATACAAGTACAGCCACCCTCAGAAGTGTTCCATGCTACCAGGACAGGGACAGAGGATCCCACTTCAAAAATGGGCCACTTGATGTTGCACAACCACAAATAGATAGGTTTATCTTCGTTTGGCTGAAGCTGTGTTTGCTTTTCTTCCCAGCATGGCACAGCACTCTCCTGCCATAAGCATCTGGGCACTTTGGGTTCTATGAGCTGTCAGCAAGCTAGGATGGTCCTTGGTCTAACTCTACTGATGCCAAAGCTTCTCTCCTGGAAACGGTGGTGTGCTAATTCAGCTGTTTCCTCCCTAAAAAAGGTATCAATGAGAAACACCCCGCCTTCTGACATGCAGGTCAAGACAAAGGACAAAGGTCTTGAGGCCAGAAGCTCACCTCTGGATTTTCACTTGGCATGGCACATATAGTGACAAGCGACCATTAACAAGCAGCTTTCAGCCAGCAGTGTGATTAGCATCTGAGAGTAAGTTTTCTTTCCTCTCAGCACCTGGGCCTCATAACCTGTGGTATCTCATACCTTCACTACTCCTTGCTTCCTCTCTTCTCCACTGCACTTTAAGACAGTATTTTAATATCACAGAATCATGGACACATTACGGTTGGAAAAGACCACAAAGATCCCCAAGTCCAACCCCAACCAATCCTGCTGTGTCCACATCTCTCAGTGCCACATCTCCACAGCTCTGGAACACCCCCAGAGATGGTGACCCCACCACATCCTGGGCAGCTGTGCCACTGCATCACTGCTCTTTCTGAGAAGAAATATGCTGTTTGCAGGTTTGTTTAACTCACTCAAATCCAGCAGTCACAAAACCAATCCCTTCAGCTTGGCCCAGGGTGAGTGTTGAATTTTAAGTGCAAATATGCCCTGTTACAGCTCAGTAGCTATTTTCTTTTCCATGTGGCTGCTTCAGAAAGCAAAATAACACCTGGCAGTGCGTACAGCAGCCAGCAATAGCTACCCCTTCACTTTCATACAAAAGCAGAAGGGAGAGTTAGGTTACCTGAAAAAAGTACTATTGCAGTGACTTTATAAAATCACAGAGAGCTGGAAGACCCTCCAGGAGTTTGCTCTGCTTGGCCTCCCAGCAGCTTCAGACCAAGCAGTGCAGCTCCTGCTGCCCCTGGCTGCTCTTTTTGTGCTCCTCAGGCAGTGGCAAGTGAGAGCAAAACCGCTCCCTAAGCATACCTCAGGTACAGCACTGCACTGATGGTTGCCGCCTGCCTCCTGCATCCACAGCCCTGGGCCAGGAGAGATGTGAGGTGGATTGAATTGCTCACCTCCCCTGTGTTACTGTGGGAGCAGCATCCTGCTGAAGAGTCAGCTCCAGGAGTGCTGTTATCGAGTGAGAATCTCATCTCCAAAAGCGTCCTGCTAGTTGTCAGGGATACCAAGAAAAGCTTGGAAATATCAACTCCAAACACAAAAAAGCACCAAAACAACAAGGAACTGCAGCGGGGGACATCCACGTAACTGAAAATGGTAACACAGAGTGGTGGTCCTGGTGGACCATTTTCCTTATTTTCTTGTTTTGTGCTAGCAATACTGTGCATGGGAAATACTCTACTAAGCAAGAACGGAGATAGCTTTGAGTGTGATTCATCTGAGCTATCCTTTTTTTAATTTTTGTATTTGAGTGATGTTTCTTCCTGGTGGACTGGACACTGAGCCTGGGATCTCAAGGCTTTGCAAACACCCAGGCTGAAACCTCACAGATGTGGAACACATTAAGAACAGCAACACAGCCGCTCCTGGCCAAAGAGAGGGACCTACTGGAAACTGCATCCACCAAAATGTCAACAGACCCAGATGCTCTGTGCACAGGGTTTGCTATGCTCTGACCCAAACTGGTCCACCCATAAAGCAATGGCGCATTCTCAGCTGCGCTGCATCCCAGGTTAGTACCAATGCAGGCTCTGTTTAACCCACACTAATTCTAGGTTTGGAGTTGCAAAAGGTGAGGATGACAAGAGGTCACAAGCTTTTTATCTTATATTTCACAACAAAAGAATGTCAGAACCTTAACCAGGAAAACCACAACCCACCCAATTCTTTTATCCTATCTGAAATATCACTTTAAAATCAATCTAATTCTTTGGAGTTCACTCAAAATCTAAACTGTACCACAATTCTGAAGACTGTGACATTATTTTCCAGTTTTGGAAGGTTTTATAATATGGACATAACATTTGTTGGGATTATTTTATTTTTTTTCACTCAGCCTTGGAAAATTAGACACCAAGCCTGGAGCAAATAGAAAATAGAGACTGGGCTGTTTTCAGAAGATAAGTATGAAAACAACAATAACGGCAGAAGAAGTACCCACCGTTCTGTCTTGAAATGTTTTATTTACTGATGTTGCCACTGATGGACCTAATCTGTTTCCATGCCGCAAGCAATTCCATAAAGGCACCTGGGCAGAGTCTATTGAAGCTATTCAGGCACTACAGACTTACCTGAAAATTATTATCAGAATTATTACCAAAATTGTTATCAGAAAACCCACTGTAAAAATATCTGTAGTCCTTGGACAGTATTGAATTTTTTTGAATAGGAAGACTGTGAGTAAATGAGCTTCTCATATGGTTCTTATTTAATGCGTAAATTAGAATCACACAATCATTAGAAATGGGTTATATCTCACTTTTCAGTGATCAAAACTACAGATCAGACACAAGACCACAAGGAAGAAGAATAAGGAAAATAAATTACATGCTGCTGATTGTCGGCACTGATAGACATGCGAGGGGGTGACAGTGAGCTGGTACGAGCTACAAATAAATTTCATTAAGAAAAGGAGAGATGAAAAATATCTTGGATAATGCATTTTGATTATGACTACCACCACTGAGTTGGTGCCAAAAAAGAGGTGGGCTGTGATTAAGGCTGCAGGCTGCAGCATGGGTTCCTTTTGCATTTTCCCAAACACTCCCCCAGTGACCTTTAGTGGGTCATTTAATTTTTCTGTGCCTCCAAGAAATTGAAAATAACACTTCAAAATGAAATGAAAACACTTTCTTATCTCATAGTGATATCGTGAGAATAAAATCCTTCCGTTTGCAGAAGCAGTTGGGCTCTGTGAGGAGGAGAGATGCAGAAGGACCCATCTCAGAGCCCTTCTGCATCCATACAGCACTGCAGGAGTGTTCCTTTGGACTTCAGCATCAACAAGAAGCAACTCAGACAATGCTTTCAATTCACGTCAATGTTTTGCAGGCTTTGTGCCCCACAGATGTCAGGTCATCTTGCAAAGCACTTAAAAGGAGATCTGAGGAATAAACCTTCCATCTTTTGGCTGAGGCAATTTTTGTAAAACCATGAAATTATGTCCAGCTTCTCTTGGACAGGAAGAGACAAGCAATAGCTCAATGTCTAGGTGGTCACAGAGTGACTGTCGCTGCTGAGAGGTGCCCTTTGGAAAATCTGCCAGCATTAAATTGATGCTGCTTGTGGTTTGTGTCTGCCACTTTTTGACAAAAGGAGAGAGAGTTGAGAGAGGGGAAAAAAACCTAAAGACCCCAGGCAGACCACAGGGATGGGAAAGCAAGCAACAATCCGAGGAAATTCTTTGGACTTGCACAAAACCAAATCCTTCCTATAGTGTGTATCATCTTGGTGGTTACCCAAAGGCCAGGCTTATGGAAAAAAAATATCCTCATTATGTCCATTGCACTTTTATATACCACAAAACCTTTACTCTCAAACGCTGCCAGAGCAATTTAATAAACAGGGAGAATGCCTTAATGTATTCTGAAACCTGAAAACCACCCATCATTAGCCCCACATGCTGTTTTCCTACTTTCTCTGCTTTAAGCCATTTAGCTGTTACAGCTGCTTTCCTTGTAAGCCTGACTTCTGTTTTTATCAGCCTGATTTGTTTTCTGGTCTATCTGACTTGATTAAAAACAGGACGAAAAGCCTCTCACAATCCAGGTAAAACTGCCTTCTTTAAGCTCTCTTGGGCTGGAAGCATGAAAAAGATCATCAAGAAGATCAGTGTAGGTGAATAAATATTAATAACATTGCTTATAATTTATACTCGGTCTCATTTTTTTTGTGCAGACAGGCTCAAAATTCCACGCTCGTGGCACTGCTGCTATAGCCAAACCTCTTAATTCTGAGGTTTTTCCAAATCCTATCAATGCATCAATTAAAAAAAACCAACACCACACAAACCAATGTGATACATATTCAGTGTAATACATTCAAACCATTTACTCTACTCCTGTCTGTTTAGCCATGGCAGAAGGGTGGCAGTCAGGAGTCAAACTTTGAGAATCGGTATGGTGTTGACTCTGTATGGTCTGGATAATATAAACACATTTGGTGCTATTCATTATTAACTGCTGAGAATTATTCCATCACTTTTAAGAAAACAGCTCAGCTAAGTTCTTGCTAGCTGCTATCACATATGCCTTCACCCCTATGAATTGAAAGGAACATTCAAATAATGGAGGAACAGGTTATAGTTGGAAAAGCAGCTGATTTAATTAAATTTGGCAGAATGAAAGGTTAGTGGAAAACAGTCAAATAACTGCAAAGAGATTAATGTGAGATATTCCCTATTGTATTTCCCTTAAGAGCTGTTTTACACAGTATGGGTGGGGTCACGTTGTGTCGATATGCTGAGAGAGAATGTGACAGAATTACTGGAAAAGAAACTTGGTTTGGTTGTGAAGCCGGAAATACTAATGGGGGTTCTGTCAAAGACAGCTCTGGCTTTGCTTCTCTGGCTTTCAAGAGGGCTCTGCTCTCCCAGGTACTGTGACAAACACCCAGATGCGATCAGCTGGGCTGGGTGAGTGAGTGGGGGCACAACTGGAAGACCATCATGAGAACTACACCTAGGAGTAACGTGGGTCACTATGTTCTGTCTATGAGATTGGCCCCGGTGATGGAGTGCCACAGGACACACAGCAAGGAGTCCCATCTGCCCCCACCAGTCCTCTCCTCCCCAAAACCACAGAAATACGGCAACCACTCTGTTAAAGCAGCAGTTCTAGGGTTGCTTTGTACAGCAGCAATCCGGCAGTCCCTGTAGCACGGCTGATCCCTGAGCCAACCCACAGGCTCTGCTGGGGAGGGAAATGTCTGCTCTTGTGTGAAAGCAGGTGCAAGGGAGGAGACCTGCAGTGCTGTGGGAAAAACAGACCAAAGCTCATCCTGTGAGTGGGAGAATGCTCCATGACATGAAACAATGATGTCTGAACGTGAACAAGATTTGATCTTGTTCTGTATGTATACATTAATAACATCAAAGACATAACGCACGAGGAATGAAAATCTGCATCGATTCAATGCTTCGTGGTTGCACTCCGTCTTGGAGGAGAAAAAGGGATACAACCCACACTGAACCTGATGGACAAAATCATGCAAGAACAGAGCAAAATACAGTAATAAATTCTGGGATAACTTAACAATGCAACATAGCTACAATCACTTGAATGTTACAAATCACTCACTGAACAAGATCTAGGATTAATGGAGGATAAAATGTTATACTTTGGAAGCAAGGCACTTTGGCAGTGTTTTAGAAGCTAATGATCCTAATGTTTATCTGTAGATGTACTAGATAAATACAAAAGAAAGATTTTTGTTTAATTAAACACTGCACTAATGGATCTGAGTGAAGCCATGTGTACACTTACAAAAGGAAGGCCTCCAAATAAAGGCAATTTTTGCAGAGAGCAGTCAGCAGCACAGTGCTCACTATGGAGCCTTGCAGCACCCTGGGGTGCAACACTTGGAGGATGAGAAGCAGATAGATCTCATAAAAAAATCGATGGCTACATTGACAGCCATAGGTTTGCAATGGAAAGTGGCTGCGGGGAATTTTAGCTTTTGATGACAATGTCTGCAACTTCTGTGGTTTGGTTCAACTGTATGCAGAGCTTGCTGCTTCGGGGAGTAACGACCTGTACAACTCAATGCACTGCCTGCTTGGAAGGCTTCCGACAAGATAAAAAGAAAAAAAACTGGGGAAGTGAGGAACAAACAGCTTCATGATGAACTAAGAAACTGCTGATAAGCGAAATGGCAGAAAAGCCGGGCTGGCAGAATGCCACTGCGAGCGTTCTCTGCGATGTGCAGGAGTTTTCCTTTCCGTATTGGGGCTGTCAGCCTTAATCGGATCTCCCAGAGCAGCATCACTGTCTGTCCAGGTGAAACTACAAAAAAAGCAATCGTTATCATCATGGAAACAAGCACTCCATGTCAGCCATGGGAGGAGAAGGCGTTTTGTTAAGAAATGACTCCAGAAGTGTTTTGATGTACACAAAGTATGAAAGGTAAAGCCTGTATTTACTAATTTGATATGGGAAGGAGCAGACCAAGAAGGATTTTCTATAATCCTTGAAGGCCCCAGATGTAAAAGAGACCTTTTCCAGGGTAACGTGGGCCCTTTCCGTGACCAAACGTACAAGGATGGTGAGGTGGCCACAAGCCATTTCCATAACTGAAGGCAAAATTTAATTTTCTCAGATCACAGCCTTAATCAAACAGCATTTAATTTCTATGCTTTTTGTCATCTAAGGGATGCATGGGATTTCTCCAAGTGTCAAAGGCTTTTAAGTGACCAGAAGCATGTTCCATCTCAGCGGGGGAAAACTTAAAATGGAGTCAGCTCCAGAGAGACCCCATTGCCAACCAACCAGATTTGTGCAATGTGGAATTAACTTCACCTTGCCACAAGGTATGAAAGAGGAACTTGCCAACTGTCTTTATGTGATAAAATGTAATTTTTGCAGTTACATAATTGGAGAAATGTAGCAGATTTTTGGCGATTTGCTGCAAGAGGGAATTTCAGCATTTCAGTTCTCTCTAGTTCTGGCTCCATTTCCTCTTAAAAAATGTATGGAAGAGCTGAATTTCATGCAAGAAGCAAAATGACCCTGAATTTAGTAGCATACATTATAAGATATTCAAAAATAACAGACTGAAATGAAAAATCGCAGTGCACAATTCTGCCAAGATAATTAACCCATGACCTGATCATCTATGACGCTGCACTGACGAGCTTACTGCTATGCTGTAAATAATGCTGGCATATTTTATTTTCTTTGCAGGCACAAATATTGACAAATTCATCCTCATTAAACTTCTGTGAACTGGGAATTATCCCCACTTCTCAAATGAGGAACAGACTGAGGAACTAAGGCTATCTTTGTAGAGGCATTCATCAGTTTGGGGAGCCCGGGCTGAGATGCTAAATACAGTTTTAAGCCTTCTTCACACACAGAAGTAGAGCTATATTGATCAAACCCACACTGGCAATGTTACTTCCTCTCTCCTCGCCCTTAGCTAAGACTTCTATGTGCAAGAAACGCCCTTTTGCTGAGATGCACCGATTTCCTGAGCAGAATTACTTATGAAAGAAAGATTTTTTGCCATTCTAACTAGATCTACTGCAAAGTTTGGCATCCCTTTATATTCCTAACTAGAACTAGCCCAGCAAAAAGAAAGTTCAGATTAAGAATATATACAAATTCTATTCTGAGACAAGCTGTGGTACAGATCTAAGGTGCTTTAGCCACATCTCAGGGCCTACTCCCACCTCCACTCACAGCCCATCTCAGGCTATCACATGTTAGTTGCTATCTGTCCAGGCTACCTTAGCTGCAAATGATAGTCCCTATTCTAGTGCTGATACTTTCTGAAAATTAGAAAGGAAATGGTATGATCCAGTATGAATAACTCCTCAGAACTAAGAGTTGCAATGCTGTCCACCACTGGGGCTCCACATGGAACTGGTGAGACCATTCCCTCCATGCAGGATGTGCAGGGAGGACTCGGCCCCTGGTCTCTCCTAAGAAGGAGAGATTGCTATAAGTGTGTGTCAAAAGTTTTGTGAGACAGATTAACTGCCCATGGGGAATAAGGTGAGACTGTGAAATATATGTAATTTTATCACATTTGTGTCCCAGAGGTGAAGAGGTTTTATCTCATCCCACCAATTGTGGTGTTTACCTTGCTCTCAGTTAATGGAAGCTGTATGGATTTTTTATTTCTTTCTTCTCGTGGCAAATGTCAGAACAGTCCAAGTTTAGAAACATTATTATCTGACAGCAGAAACAAAGCACTAACTCAAACCAGTTGCAACAGGTCCTTACTTTGAGTCCTCAGGGTCTCTGACTAAACCATCAGCCCACAGAGTCATTGATTCAGATGATAGATCATGCCCTAAATGAAATCAGTCCTATTGCTGGGAAGGGGCAGGTGTGGAGCCACGACACCCATCACAGGGATGCTATTCTCACCGCTTTGAACAGAGCAGAGCATCCCAGGCTGGGCACACTGCTGGCAGTGCTGAGGGTACACCTGAGGGAAGGCAATTAGCCAGGTAATGCCATTCTGCCTGATGAGCGAGCCCAAGCTGAGGGCAGGCTGTCAGTGCTGTGGGTGGGCATGGGGAGGGATGCAGGAGCATCTACTTGGGTTGTTTTCTCATTGGCTTTTCTGGGTACAGTGAAGCCTGCTGTGTGCAGCTGCACAGGGGCAGGTTTCTGCTTTCAGTGCTGTGTGTACAGCACAGGGAAGGATCTGGGCTTGGTAGTTTTATAGAAGAGAAAGGAGAAAATAAACAAAATCAACAAATGGAAATCCTCAGCCAGAAAGGGACATATTGGTTATTTATTTAAAGTGCTGCTGAGGTCTAACGCAAATTTTCAAGAAGCATTCCATTTAGTACTAGCAGAGGTTTATTTAGCCCACGTTTTCTGTTTGCTTTCAATAATTTTTCATAGCAAAACACATTTGCTACCAGTGTTCATGCCTAGCACCTTCGATTGTATATTCCCCAGCACTACCCTGGTTGCTACGGAGACAACAGAGATGCCACAAACAGCAAAGCTCTTCAGGTGTGGAAGAAATGCACAAAGGAGAGAACCGTCCCATGCAAATGAGATCTTCCTGCCCTTGTACACAGGTGTGGAAGATGGGTGAGGGTTATAGGATGTACGATGAGCTGGGCCCTGCTTCTCTCCTTGCCTCCACAGCACCGAGCTGCTTTTCACACTGCACAAAAAGCCACGTACCATATCATTCTAGACTCAATGCCAAAGAACATTTTCTACCTGGATTTGAATAATGTGAATATATTAATTAAAGTTGATAATGGCTGATAATGATTTCCATCAGCAGTAGAATGATGCTATATTTATCATTATCTCTGAGATTCTCATACCTAGCTAATTTATACAGAGAAGACTTGAAGTAACGTGACTTGCCATCTTAACAACTTCTCTGATAACACCTTTAAAGTAACAGAACATTGTTTCCTCAGACAACTGAGTCTGTTTCTTGTTATGTGATGGAAAGCAAAGAGAGGAGATCAAAACCCCAAGGTTTTGCTTTGAGCTGGTTACCCTTCAAAAGGAGCTGATTTTGAGATGCCACAGCATTGGCAAAAATCTATTTGAGAACCATTTAGCATCTGTATTTATTACAGACATAGACTGCAGACACAAGTAGGGCTAAAAGGAAAAGGATATGGAGAGAAGGAGGGCTGGAACTGCCTCTTGGTCCCATCCAACATCCAGCAGGAAATACTTCAGAACCTGGGAGCCCTGCACATGTCTTCCCTGGTCTGAGCAACAGTACTCAAGCAGAGCTCTGTGCACACTCATGGTTTGGGGTTGGTGGCATGCATGGCTTCTCCTGGACTTCAGGAAAGCAGCATCTTCCCTCAGGCTGTGATCAGAGGTCTGTCAGAATAACTCTTCTTTGGCAGCAAGAAATAAGAAACTTCTTGCAAAAGCAAGAAAGGGTGAAGCAGGAACAAAGCTGGAAGATGTCTTCTGCAGCTCAGCCTTTGGGTTGGATGGTGACGAATGCCTGGGATCTTCCCTTCAGGAGGAAAAGAGGAGAAGCACTCAAAGCCTCATACTTCTCCAGTGGTGGATCACAAAAGCCTAAAACCCAGTGGGGTAGAATTCACGGTACAGCCCGTGGAGAAGGGAATGTACAGAAATGCATTCAGACACTGCACACAGCCAGGAACTGTGCTCCCATGGCCCTGGAACTTACAAAAAGCTGAACCACCTCTGACTTTGGAGTTTTTTATTTTATTTTATTTTTTAAAATTTTAATACCAAGTCACTGCATATACACCTGCAACTGAAAATTCTAGGGGAAGAAAAAAAAAAAAAGGAAATAAGCATTTGCTGCAAAACACATCCCAGCTATATAATGTGCATTCATAAAATATGCAGAACAGATTCACTTTTAGCTAGGGCAAGACTCAGATGCAACTGAGAAACAGAGACCAATAGAGCTTGCAATACAAAATAGGAAAAAAACATCCTGGAAACTCAGTTCCTCAAAGCTGATGACATCACTGCTCATCATTTCATCAGACCCAGACTCAGAGAACAACAACAGGAATCTTCTTAAATATTTGTTGTTAAGATAAATCTAAAATGATTGTCTAGCACAATGTTAATTACATTGTACAGCAATCAAAACAGAGACGCTGAGTCTAATGAATCCCTACTCTCACCTTTGGAACAGAACTGGAGTGTCTTGTTCACCTCCTTATTAGCACATAAATATTCTAATTAGGAAGCAACTCCAGATGAATAGGATTAGCAATAAGGACATTTTAGACTAGGTACACAAGAGATACTCAAAACTCTCATGTCTTATCTAAGGCTCTCCTGACATTTATAATCATGTAGAAACGCTACATTTACATAGCTCTGCCTAATTAGACATGGTTGCAATTATGTTGTGGGCTTTCTTTTTTTCCTGCCCAAATATGACTTACGCTGTCAAAACAGGAAGCAGGAACTGAATAGAAATTTGGTAAGAAATAAAGGTAATTTCTGTTTTAATTTTTTTTTCTCTCCAATTTGAAATTCATGTTACAACCCCATTTTTTAGATCCCAGGCAAGTACTGGCTATTATGGATCTAAGTCCAGAAGTCCAGATCACAGCTGCTTTAAATGTAAAAACGAGCTTTAATCAGCAGCATGTCACGAGCAGGCACTAAAGCAGGCCGAATTCTGCAAAAGGTCACACGTGCACTGCATGGGGTCAGTGGGCTGCTCCTGCTCTTGATGAGAGGAGGAAGCAAAGCTCCTTGAAACTCTCCTCCTGTCTATATCTTTTGTTCTTTTCAGACCGAGTCCCTCTCTCCAGCATGAAAAAGCTGCAGTCTTGATGGTGCTGAAGGAATTCTGCCCTTCTTCATCTCCAGTAAGATGGTGAGAAGCAGGTAATCCATCAGACTGTATTTTCTGAGCAGCAACTACTGGCATTATTGGGCAGGAAGCTGATAAATGATGTGTACATTGTAGTAACTGAATTTCAATATATTGTCTTTGGTGCCTATAATCACAGATAGAGCTCTTTTACCTTAGCTCAGACATAATTCAAAGTAAGTGCTATGCACACAGTTCAATGCTGAGCTGAACTGTAGACATTTGAACTCAATATTGGTATCAGCAGATATCTGCACGGAGGAGATGGCCATATACACGTTTGAACTGCCAGAATGGGGCTGTTAGGAAGTTTCCAGGGCAAACAGCCACAAATCCATTTCATTGGCTGTTGAAGGTCTAATTCTCCCTGCTCCTAGAGTCGTTGTTTATCAGAAAATCAGCACCTTATTTGACTCGTGTCATGTTTCAAGATCCACACAAATGATGCTGGGGCAGTGACAGAGCCCCAGGAAGCTGGGTGTTCTAGTGGCAAAGTTCAGTGGCCCTAAGCACAGCACCATGAAAGAATACTGTTCTTAATAAAGACTCAAGAGGAATAAGAATACACACAAAGAATGCATTGAGAATCTCCTGTATACAGCTTAGTTACTGAGAATGTAGGAGAGGTGGAGAAAAGACAGTTCTGCTTGTGCAGGTGTGCAAAAGCAAGAATTAGTCAAGTAAGAAACTGAATTACCTCCTCTTACAAAACTGAAGAGAAGGGTATCATACAGTAAGCCATTCCATGCAAACACACTCAATCCATTCAATGGTTTAACAGGTCAGTAGCATCCACCAAGTCCAGGGTCAACCCAAAGCCTGCTGAAGCCCAATTGCAGTCTTCCAATGAATTTTAAATTCACGTACCACTGAAATGGGCAGATCTGGCATGTTTCTGAATATCTGCATGAAATAAGGGAACTATCTGCTTCTAAAAGGATGTAACAGTATATTCTCTTTGGGTAGGACACCAGCCTGATGCCCACTTTCTTATCAAGCTTTCTAATCAGGACTTGCATCAATCATGATGGTTGGATCTGAAAGCTCACGATGACAGTCCAAGGAGTTGAAACAAAATCAATAACCGTACAAACACCACTCCCATCCCCTGCTCTACTATCTTTAAGATCAATCAATATGCATAAATGACTAGTGCCAGGCACATCTGCACTAGTCTAGCACATAATCAACTTTGTCTTGTCTCAGCTTAATATAATTTTCCACCATATTAGCAGTCTTTATGATATCCTGTCTTTCCAAATAGACATAATTCAGAATCACTACATAGCTCAACTGGACTATTACAGTTGCACGCAGACCCACGCACACGAACCCACTCTTCGGTGACGGCGTCTCCTCACTGCTGTGGTTGAGATTACAGCCACAGCTAAATGGTTTGCAAGGAGGTGACACCCGAGGCCCCATGCAACCCCTGTCCGTACCTCTGGCAGAACAACACCTGTGTAGGTATGTATAAACATATCCTTAACAGACTGGGAAAAGAAATGAACAAATTCATCAAAAAACACACTGAAGCACCCGTTGAAAACTGCACGCACTTTTAACGACTTGGGTGAGGGCTGCTATTGCATGTTTGTTAAACGTTAATGTCCCTTGTTTGCTGTGAAATTACCAGGGCAATTCTAATGGAGCTGAAGCCTACAGCTGCTCTCTATGATAAAGGGGGAAGTAATTACGAATTCCTCTGGGAAGGCACAGAAAGCCAAAGATCTCCCTCGGAAGCATTACCTGAGGAGCTGCTCGGCATCGGGCTGTGAGGCACACAGCCGCTCTGCAGAGCTGGGCACGGAGTGAGCAGGATGCCCATGCTGGCAGCCACTGCACCATCAGCTGCCATTCAGTCTGAAGGGACTGAGAGCTGGAGACTGCAGCAGCCCCTGCCAAGAAGTGTTCCAACAGTCAAGGCAGAGTGTGGAAGTGGCTACTGTGTTCCAAGTTCAGATGATACCACGTCACTTTACATCTAAATGCCAGTGCAGGACGTAAACACCAAACACGGAGCTCCAGGAGCTCATGGCTGAAGTTCTGACGGATGTCTGCATCATGAGGGGACGCTGAAGTACGTGAGCTGTCCCACCTAGAATGGCATTTTCTATGTTTGCTCTGAAACAAATGCCTTCTGTTTATTTCCATGGAAACCGCAACAGATCTAGGGGCGCAGAGGGGGTGCACAGCCCCAGCCCAGACCTGGCCTCTCCACGCTACTCTGAGCACAGCCCTGGCACACAGTCAGATCACACTTCTGAGATGGTAAAGCAGCTCATTCCAGGTATGGAAAGAGAAGAAACATAAGAAACAAAATCACCTAATGGAACAGACAGGCAGAATTTATTCTGTTGCTGCCTGTGCGTCACTCACAGCAACGTGGTGCAGAGTACTTCAGGCTTGTTTGCTGTGAACAAATATAATTCTTATTTATAATGCAACAAAGGATAAAGCAGGTTGCAGGTTTTCTGGTTCTGATAAGTGGCTCTCTGATTATTTCTTCAATAAAAGCCATCATGTCTTTCAGATTACTCTTTCATGTTTCATTCTTGTTTGGAACAGAGAAGTTGCAGAGGAGTCTCTCCGTGCCCTGAGTCACTTTGTTTATTTTCTCATTTACAAAACCCAGGGGCCCACTGGAGAACACTTCAGGGGCACTTATGAACTTCTGAGCGCTGGGTTGAGCTACGTGGATGGGGCTTGGAGTGGAGTGTAAGCAACGCACAGCTCTGGGAAGCATCCCCAGTTACCAGGTAATTGCCTCCTGAGAGATGATGATGCGCCAGCAGCAGGCAGAGGGTGTTATTACCATGGATCATGACGTAGCACTCTGCTCAAATAGCAATAATCTGGCTTTCCAAATAAATGGTGAAGCACGATGCTGTTGGGAAGGCTGTCGGTGGCCCCCCAGCACATCAGCATACTCCAGGTGTGACTGGCTGGGCCGAGAAGGGGTGAGAGATGTTAAATGCAATGTGACCATCTGCTCGGACTTTCTACTTTTAAATTTCTCTTGCAAAAAAAATCTATCATGTTATTTACTGTGTCTTCTTTCAAGGTATCTCTCACCCTATCATTTAGAAACACAGACTATACTGAGGCTGGGATTTTCTGTGTCAAAGTGTCCCATTGAAATTCAGACACCTCCTTCTCACAGTCTGTGCAATGCTGTGAAGTAAACAGGGCCTGGACCTCGTTGCACAAAATCCCCCAACAAACTGTGTGTTTATGTAATGGTGTACGTATTTAGGGCTGCTCCGGAGAGATACAGCTGGTTAGACTTGAAAATAAGTGCCTGTGTGAAAACACAAACAATAATTTATGGAACTTTAAATGAGTTTTTGCAAGATTTTTTGATGCATTTTCCCCGAGTGCTCTCCTGCACATCTAGTTATTAACTACGCTGTTTACCCTGTCTTATTTCCTATGGACATTGTAAGAAAACACCAGGTCTGTGCTCCTGTCTCAGCACACCCCGGTGCAGCATCTGGGGTCAGCACAATAATGCAAAATCCATTTCTCAAACCTGTCAGTCAGCCTTTGAAGACGCTGTACTGCAGGCGACGGTCACTCCGAGTTACATTAATAGGTTCTTATGGTGAACAGAGGAATTAGCTCTCAGCAGAACATTCCTAAATACCCTTTTTGATATGGTAGGATGACAGCAGTGGCAGAGACCATACAGAGAGCTGAAAAGGCCTAGGGATGAAAATGGGTGGAGAACATTACAATGTTTTTTCATCGGAAGTCACCAATGGTGAAACTGTTCCCAGGAAAAGACATTTGAAATCTTTTACTTGGAATTTATTCTTACACTGCAAAACAGTCTCTTTTTTTAATGGCTTGAGACAACTTTTTAAAAAATTGATCTTTAAAATGCCAAACATCGTTTTAGAAGGCCAATATCAATGTGACATTTTTGCTGCTATTAAAATAAAGATCTATTTTTTCTTTTTTTTTCTCCAGATTTTCTTCTGATTGGTAATTACGATTTTGTAGATCAAGGGACAGGGAACTCTTGTGGGGCATTTCATGCCCAATCAGGATCATCTACCATCACAGATGGTTGCTGCTGCTGCAGCAACCTGTGCTGACAAGGATGTAGCTGAGATTTTCTCTAGCTCTCTCTTTCAGGTTGGATATTAGAACTTTTCAGAGCGAGCAGTGATGCAGCAGCACAGCTGCCCATGGAGATGGTGGGGTTATTGTCCCTGGAGGTGTTCAGAAACTGTGGAGATGTGGCACTGAGGGATGTGGTCTGTTGGCACAGTGGGTCGGGGTTGGACCTGGGGATCTCAAAGATCTTTTCCACCCTTAAGGATTTCAGGATTCTATGATTCTCTCCAGCCTGTGTGCTCATAATGCGCCGCTGTGACAAAAGCAGTTCCAGGTGGGGCATCAACCAAAGATCCATCCAACATCCTGAGATTTCCCTGGTCTGCAGGCTATTTTAACACTGGTAATGTCAGGTCATGGAATTCAGCTTTGTTATGTCGGTGTGAGCCATAACCAGAGCAGGAATTGCTTTGTAAATAGACAATACATAGAAGCCATGTATTCACTCAGCACTTCTCTAGCCCGTGCTGAAGGAAGCTGCTTTGTTTCTAATCCATAGGGCAGATTTTTGGATAGTGAGGAATCCTGGTAATCGTTTAAGTTTTTCTCTTTGTGCTTAAAGATGTATTCATTCAATCCACATCTAGGTGCTGATTTGCAAGCAAATGCTGTTCATTACCTTTTCTGCCAAACATCATGTCTTCTGGTATCAAACATCCAGGGGGAAAAAATGCACATAATTGACAAATCTAATAACGCATTTCCCATCAGACTCCTCTGCATTGCCATGGCCACAAAAAGATGGAATCAGCCAAGATGAAAGCATTTTCGGGGCTGAAGTTTAATGGCTCAAATAATTGCACATCTCCAAAACAAACCACTTCCAGAATAAATAATGTGTTGAGTAGCCTCTCATCTGCTACTTCAGTTCACCTCAGTACAGGCTCTCCTGTGAGCAAAACACATGCAACGTACTGTCGGATGTTTCAGACCCTGCAGATCTGTGCAGCTGGGACAGCTCCCCACTGCTGCAGGTTTGTAGACCTAAACAAAGGAAGACGTATTTCTGCTCCTCTTATCTCTTTGAAATTCACCTTGAGAAGGTGAAGACGGCGCTTTGTAAGTGGGCATTTTGTTTTGCGCGTTCGCTTGGGTGGTATCAAATCCTCTCCTCAGGAAAGCAAGGATCTACCAGAAAAGTGATACCAATTCTCCAAGAGTTGACCTACAAACCCTGCCTCCCATGCTGAGACAACAGACACCAGCCTGGCCGGTCTACCCTGGCTAAGCATCTGCCCAAAGTTTTATGCATTAAAATGAGATTCTTCCTTTTAAACTGGGTTCCATATTGGTATGGATGTGAAACTGCAATCTATTTATTTTTCATAAAGCTGTATAATTAAGACTGTAAAGGCCAACTTATTGAATGCCTGAATAATATGAGTCACCAGGTTTTATCCAATTAGTTCCTCTTCTAAATTTTAGCCATTAGATATAAGGTCACTCGGTATGTGACCTGTTTACTTTAACTGAAAACTACATTTATTTTTCTAGAGAGTCATTCAAAACAGAAAGCATTTTAAGCATAAGAAATGAACTGCTTGAATAAAACATAATTGTACTGACACATACTCTACTTAATGAGAATTTCTTACAATAAATCCCCACTGATTTTAAAAATTGGAATAAAAGAACAACAAGAAAAAGGAAAATATTTAGCCTAAAAAGTAGGGGGAAAAAAAGTGAGATTACTATGACGAGAGAACAATGTCTCACTGCTCTGCAACTACCAGCTCCTGGGTGCTTTAATGTGCAGTTCTGGGGAAAGCAAAACAGGATGTTCCAAAGTGTGGTACCTGAGGTTGTTGTGATGACTTGTAGCCAGGCTGGTGATGCTTTGGAAGCATTGAACAAGAACAGTTGTACTCCCCTTCAAAGAGCTATCTTCTGCACCCTTTTTGGATACCAATTAGCACAGAACTTAATGAATTATACAGTATTAATGGTGCAGAATAGCAGACTCCCACATTTGTATCCCCTTTCACACATTCTGGTCTTTTTGGAAAGACCAACAACTACACGCCCCATGATCCTGATGCTACTCCAAAGCTCTGATCAGACGCACTATAGACACCAGATGCATCACTGCTCTAATTCTGCATTACAGAGCACAAAATGGTCTCTCCTTTGTTTATACTGATAACTTTCCACTTAAAAAATATTGTCAGAATACAGGACTCATTTCTGACACTGAAGTGCCTTTGCAAAAGTTGTCTTTTTCTTATTCTTTGTTAGGAAAAGTCACTGCTGCAGATTGAAGCACCTTGTAAACTCAGTCATCCTTTAGAAAATGTGTCAGCTAATATTTTAACAAGAAATGTAGTCAGATGCTTATAGGAGTGGGTTATGTTGTTAAACAAATACCACAGTAACTAGAAAGAGTTAAGCAAGCCTCTCTTTAAAATGCTAATAACAGACAATGGTCTGTGGATAAGTTAATTAGCGGAGCCAGCTTGTGTTTAATTATTTCACTTGACCTGGTGCAGATTTAGACAATAATCCCTTTAGAGAGGGGAATGGGCTGCTGGAAAATATGTGATGTATCAGAGAAAAAAAGTTTAAATCTGCCTGAGCTGAGCAGGTAGGCTTCTATCTAAAATTGCAAAGATACACTAGTCTCTACTGTACGACAAGCTCAAATGGAAAACGAAATGCAGGTCTGAACCAGAGAGATTATGCTAAGGACCTGGTGAGCTTTCCACTCCGATACTTAATTTTTTTTTCTCTTCCCATTCAGCTGGGATTTTACTATTGAATAATGTATAAACCAACCCACTGTAGAAAGAGGTGGGATTTTATGAGCAACTTGAAACAAGTGCAACCAGACTGTACCAGAACTCTGAGAACATACTAAAATGTGTGTGAAGAAAGAAAAGGGTCTGTAGGCCGATTAGTATACGTGGAATTTTCATACAGGAGAGGCTCTGAAGATTTCCACATTTAAAAAGAAAAGAAACCAAACCTGATTAAGTTGGGTGTCAACCCTATTCTTCCTCAGACTCTATAATCAAACTCAATTAAACTCAAAGGTTGTTTTATCTGAGTAGGTCAACCCCAAATCATGTAGCCTTTCAGTTTGATAACAGCTCTTCAGCAGCGTGCCCATATATGAATAAGAAGTCATTACAGTTTAGAAAGTGAATCAGCACAGTCTCCTGCAGAAGCTGTAGCATCCTCATGCCAGCAATACCTGAAGGAAGCCAGGTGGATACAAGAGCATAAGCCAAATGAAAGAAAGAAAAAAAATAAAAAGAAATCAAAACCAAAACTGAACTGGGAGCTATTTTGGCAGTAAATAACTTCATACGCCATGTATGAGTGTCAGTCAAAGGGTAAAACTCATTCTAGGTGGATTTCACTCCATGGGAGATGTAAACTGGTTGTAGGTTACGTTCTTGCACTTGTTCTGTTTGTTCTGTGGCTGAAACATCCTCCTGCATGTATGTTCAGACAGAACACAGTGTACAGGGACCTGAGATGAAAAACCTCACAGAGCAACTAGACTGATGAAAGCAGCATTGTTGTTCCATTTGGTTTTCTTCATTAAAAATGTAACGTGATGGGGAATTAAATGCTGGGACAAGAGCAAGACAACTGCAAGCCATTTGTCAGGTGCTCATTCCAGACAAAAGTGCTATGGGGCTGAGGTGACATCCCCATCAGCACCTCTGACAGCCACAGGCCATAAAGCTTCTCATCATAGGATTGTGACAGATGAAACTCCTTCAGCTACTGCAAGTGTGAAACCAATCCCTGAAACTGATGGCATGGCCAAAAAATGATGGGTCCTTCCTCATCCCTCACAAACCACTGTGATGTTCTCGTCCCTTGAAGGACAGGAGCCAGCTGGGGAAGCCAGTGTGCCCCAGTCATGAATAGGGCACTTCAGCAAAGCCAACAGCAACAGAAAGAACTGCTGGAGGTGAGTTCAAAATCAGCGTTAATAAAATGTTAGAGCAGAGAGGATTTGTAGGACTGGCAACATGTTGGCCATGACTGTCTGTATCCCAAGGAATTCATGGTGCACAGCTGAAATAGCATGAAGAGCATAAGGTTTCATGGAAACCATCAGCTTGAGCAGCTCCTTTAATCAAACAGGCACTGTTTGGCTGCACTATTGCAGGATGTGCAAACTGCTCCTTCCCCAAAAGCAGAGGTGTGAGGGATGGAATGACAGCTAACAGTCAGGGGCCAGCAATGTAGGCTATCATGAAGTGTGCTCTGCCTGTCTAGGCACCGTGATTAACTTGTGTTCTCTGTCCTACTGCCTTCATTAGTGTTTATCTTTGTTTGGCAATGTTATTAACTTCCTAAAACCCCAGTGACAACAGAGACATTACTTTTAAAGTACGGGGTGGAAAGCAGTGTGGAGAGGAAACCAGAGCTAAGCTGAGCTCCTGCTTACACAAATCCACATCCACACTGTGCCAGCAGATCAGCACCATTTGTCCAGCCCATTGCATGTGTGTCCTGATCATTCTGCAGCTGAATTTTTTGTATTTTTAAATTTTTTTGTTTTTTAATTAAATACAATGGCTATTTTCCTCTTTGGTCATTGGGCTTCCTCAGTTTCCAACCCATTCACAAGCATTTTTTTTTTGAAAGCTTTTACTCTTTAAAAGTTCCTACTGTTATCTCCAAAACACCGTCTTTTTTTTTTTTTTTTTTTTTTTTTTTTTTTAGTGTGATACTTGCTCATGTTTTTATCCTCCAGGCCCTCAACTTTATCAGTTTCACAGTTCTACCTAGCTAGCAGTACCACCTAACTATCAGTTTTATAATCAAGGAAATCCGATCAAAAATATTAAGACATGAATCAATGCTGGGCTAACAGCGTGCAAAGCAGACCCAAGCCCTTTCCATCTGCTAACTTCCACTAAGTCAAATTACTACGAGTGGCCCTCCACTAGGCACACAATACATTTCCAAAGGCACTAAATGGTGTTAACAAAATGAACCTTCTTCACTGATGAATGGGAGTGCTCCTTTCCATAATTTGCTGAAAAAGGTCATCCTTGCCTGTAATGAGAAAATGAAATGCATGCTGGAGTGATGGAGCAAGCTCAAATTAGTCCTATATATGATACAGAAACATAAACCAGAATCAAGCATAAATCTACTGGCTAAATTCAGCTTATGGCTAATCAGCTCTTTCTTTGACAGGATATGCTGCTGTAGAAATGGGATAATTTTATAACTGAATAATTTAACCAGCTTTATCTTTAAGTGATAATTTCAGGCATATTAATACATAAAGCCTTATTATTTATATTTTTTTATTACATGGACCTGAAAATCTACACTGTATCAAGAATAGCACAGCATTCAGTGATAAGGGACATTTATCAGTGGCTTTCATCCACCAGAATGTCTACGTGCTTCACCCATCCCTGCGATGAAATGTGGCCCATGTGTGGCTTCTCAGGAGCAAACACAGGCAAAACACCTTCAGTGCCTGCAAGTCTGGAAGCCAGCTATGGGGGTTTGTGGTCCAAGTTCATAGAAATGGGTTGTCCGGCCAGAGAAAAGCTTCCTGGTGCAGCAAGCAAGGCTCTGTCTTACCCGCTTGCTGCAGTTGGTGTATTGGGTGGTTGGAAGGGACAAACCCTACTTAGAAATGTTGTATTTGGGCAATCTCAAACCAGTGGGATGCTGCCTATGGAATATTCCACAAAGGACAAATTGTAGCTACCAAAATGCTATTAAATGAATTCCCATCACCTTGTTCACTCTCAGTCAACATCTGAAATAAAGTCAACAGGGAAATTTTGAAAAGGTACAAGCAATGACCTGGAGATATCATGGAGTCATTTAGGTTGAAAAGACTGCTAGGATCACATAGTCCAACCATCCTACCATGCCACTAAGTGACATCTACTCTTTTCTTGAATGTGTCCAGGGACCCCCCATGCTGATGCCTGACTGCTGTTTCCTAGAAGAAATAGTTCCTACAGATGGTGAAACCAATCATCCTTTGTAGGGGCAGGGTACCACAATTTTTTTTTCTCTTTAACATAATGTTTCAGAATTCTGCTCTAACACAAATGTGTATTTGCTCTAAGACTACAGTGTTGGAAAAGAAATCAACAGTCTGTACCAACAAAAAGAACTTTCCCTCTTCCCCATCCAAATCCTGCCGCTTCATCCATAAATAAAATAAGGCACTAACTCAGTTCCTGGCAAGAGCTCCCTTTTATCTTCCGCTCACTTAAGGAAGGCTAGCAACATCACATTTTCGGAAAGCCAAGTGTAGTAATCATAGAATTGGATTTCATGTATTTTTAAAAACATTTGCAGCAGCAGAGCTCCGATCACTTTTAAAAGAAGTATAAACATTCAGAAATTCTGAGGAAGCAGCACAGAGCTCCTGACTGCCTTCATTCCTTTAGCACCAGATGAACACGCTGGGAAGGGTCTCCTTTCAAAGGAAGGCTCAGAAAGTTAGCAACATTATGCTACAAGCACCGCAGAGCCGAAGCACTTATTATCTCAAATAAGCCTGGATGACATTTGAGATATCTCGACGTTTATTGGCCTGCCAACAAAACATGGAATCAACCAGCCCCTTTTCTCTCATATCTTTTTCTTCCTTTTCTTTTTTCCTTGCTTGCTTGAAGTCTGTGTTCATAAAATATTTAATGGGAGCTCTTTAGAGATGATGTTGCATGTTCTATAGCCCCAGTGCAGGTCTGCGGTGCTACTGGAACAGATATTCTGCCCCCAGAGAAATCAGAAGAGCTGACGGAGCTGCATCACTGGACCGGGAGCTCACAGGTGGCTGCCAGACCCCAGCAAGAGCAGGGATGGGCAAACAGAGCGAACACTCAGAACAGCTCTGGTCCCTTTGCCATTGTTACAAGGAGAAATGCTTCTTTCCAGAACTGAAAAGAGCAATACCGATGTTCTGACTGTTTCTGAGCCCCAGCTGGGGACAGCCAACCCTTTTTTACCTCTTGTTTTCTTCTGAGTGGAGAAAAAAAGAGCAATGACGTCTGGAGTTCAGATAAACTGCTCAATTGAGCTATCACTGGGTTAGCAGTTCCTTGTAGCACCACCCATTTCTGCAGCAGCCTGCCATAAATTAAAGAAAATAACATGGTTCCCTCCACCGCTGAACTTTGTTACAACCTGTTCATCTCCTATGTTCACGGCCGTCCCTTTTAATTTTGTACTCCAATCATGATTTCATCTTTCCCCCCTAAGTTTCCTAAATCAGCTACAAATGTAATACATTTTCTTGACATTTCCTGTATTTGAGCAAGTATCTGCTTTTAACATTCTCATCTCAACCCGGTTGCTTGAATGTACATTTGAACCTCTGGCATACACTAAATCCCTATCATTTTCCCTATTAGTTCAGAGGTAGACGTTTCTTTGTTCCACCTTTGGCATTTTTCACCCTCAGGTATCCGGGAGCTTAAATGAGACTATTGCCAACCTGTCCTCCTTTAATAATTTTTATGAAGTGCAGCCCAATTATCTTTATCTTCCTTGGGGATCCATTCGGTGGTAATGAGCGGATGGACACAGAGCATTGTAACCGTATTTACATTCAGATGAATGGGAACCAGGTAAGATAAATTTAAAGCCATCAATATTTTAATACCTCAGCTATACTGCATGTCAGACACATTTAGAGGGATCAGCACAATTTTAGAGGCTGAGTTTTTAATTTCCTCCCTTGGTTTGTGGAAATGAGGGTTTAGAAACAGCAGTAAACAACACGAATTTGTCTTTAAGTAGGATTCTTGTAGGTTAACAGAAACACATCTCACAACACAAAGCAAGACAGAAAGCACAGTCCAGCCTCTTGGACATTTCCTGAATTGAACATAATGGAAGAAACCAATAAATAACAAATCCTTAAGTGGAGATGCTGAGAGCACTAGGCTAGAGAGCACACAGAAGAGATGCTGAGCTAGAAACACCAGCTTTGAAGCAACCTTTCTCCCTTTTGAAAAACAAAGGTTGGATCTGGAATATGGAGCCGTTCCTCCGAAGGCACACAGCTCTGACAGTTACTTTCACATCTGCTTCAAGGCACCTCTGCACTGCAGTAGCAAAGTGGAAGGATTGGACTGAGACTGCAAGCTTGGTTGTCTTTCAACACAGCTTAAAATAACAGTGTTATAGGCCCTGATAAACGTGTCAATAAGCATTTGGAGAAACAACTGGTATCCAGGGAATTTATCTTGGCTGTAGTAGTTTCTGCTGAATAGGTCAGATTTGTTAACATTTTAATTTACACAAAGCTGCATTCCAAATACCGCTCTTCGGCTCCTTTTCCTAATAACAAGAAAATGTCAGTAGCTAAACCAAATTTATTCCTAATAGCTTGCTCAAGATTTGAGGAAAAACAAACAAAAACAAAAAACCAATCTGCGATACAGTCATGGGAGAACTTAGACACATTTTTCAATTTAGACCTAATATAATTTTATGTTAATAAAATAGAAACCTTCCGTTGATTCCAGATGTAAGCCTGAAAGGCAGCAGAGAGCACTGGGAACGAGCATGCCCCATAGCTGCAGGGCAGCCCCAGGACTGTGCCCACAGCAGCTTGTTCTACTCGTTCCCACTGTCCCTTGCTCACCCTGCTATCAGCTGTGGGATGCTCAGCACTCAGATTTCCATACACAAAGTGCCACCTTGTTGTCATTTCCCAGACCTGGTGCAACAGGGGACGAACATGAAGCATACGGTTGCCTTGTAAGTTTTAATATCTTTCAGATGCAAGGAGATAAATCTGAAAAAATATCATCGTTGTGGCTTACCCTTTCCCCTATTTATCACCTGCCTCTTTTTTTCCAGCTGATTTCCTGAGATTAAAACCTCTCAACCTGCTATCACAATCCATGTCTCTAAAATTAATATAAACCTACGACCTTTCTTTATCTGTAAAGCCCTACATTAAAGTGCTTGCCCCTGCTGATGTCAGAGGGACAATAAATGTTCTGTCATTCCCATACAGCCATTTTTCTGCCAGAACTCAGATTCTTCCTCTGGGTCTCCTGCTGCTGTCCTCTCAAGGGCCACCCCCATTGCTCTGTACCCTTCATGCACCCCCAAAGCCACAAAGCAACCCTAAGCAGCCAAGGAAAGAGGCACGAGTCATTGAGTTCTCTGTGCTGATGTAAGTGAAGTTTGTGAAGATTGTTCACTGAATGCTGATGAACGCTTATTTACACAACATTAATGATGTGCACAGCAATGCACAACAGCCATCACCTGTCACAGCACTGCAGTAGGGTTGATGGGGCTGATCTGGCAGGAAATAAATGCCCAATGTGGTGGAGGGTGTCATCTCCCCCGGCTGGTGTCAGCAGCAGGGCACCCTTGTGCACTCACTCAGTCCCTGCTATCAGTTGTGAGAGAGGAAAGGAGAGAATGGAAGAACAAACCCAATTTCTGATCCCTTCTCTCAGAAATGTACCCGACACTCTCAAAAAAATGGATTTTGACAGACTTCTTGTCTGTGGGGACTGCCTGAACTCAAACACCTGAGCTGAAGGCTACACAAGGCTACATTGGCTGCATCAGCATACTATCAGTGGCGATCCCTTCAATGAACAAATGACCCTCCTATCACTTACAAGTTGACCAAAAAAAAACCTCCCAATTGTGGTGGACAGGTGACCCTCCAGAAAGTATACAATCCAAGTGGGAAAAAAAAGGCAGAATTTAAATTTTCCCTTCACTTCACACCCACAGACTGATGCCTCCTCCTTCACGGTCACTCCAACACACCACTGATGCTATGCTGATTTTTGTTAAATGTTTAATATTCAATGCTTTCCCCTTGAGTTATGCTCAGAATCAAAGAAGGCAGAGCTATAAGAATCATATTACATAGCTCATACTAACAGAGCATGTTTCTGTCCTTTGAAATGATATTTTTTCTATATTTGGAGAAGCCGTACCTTGTAAAATGCCAAGAAGATGAGGTATTAAAAACAGAGTTGCACACAAAACCAAAATCACGAGGTTGATAACACACACCAGAAGACATTTTCCTAATCTGGAAATGATACAAGAATGCCATCATGAAACATGCCAAGTGTGTGGAATACAGGCTGTGTAACTGCTTCCAAAGATAATATAAACAGAGTTAAGCAAGATAGGTCTAGAAAGGGCTATAGACATATACCACTTTATCTTTTCCATGACAGAAGGAGGATAAATGCCAATTTATTCATCTCTCTGTTCCTTCTGGATTTTCTACATCTTTGAGTGGTGCACTGTTACACAAGGTAAATACCAGACCCTGAGTTGGAAGACTCTCCCAGAGTTTCATCGACCACTATGGATTAAGACAACCAAAGCCACCACGCACCACAGTCACTGCAGAAGCAAAGACTGTGAACTCCACACTGCAACTCCAACTTCTGTAGGGTTTGAATTCGAGATACAACTGGGAACTCGGTGTGGCGGTGTTCAAACTCACCTCCCTGTCGAGGCCAGCAGCCACGGTGACGATATCTCCTGTCTCACTGTTAATGGTGAACATGTTCTGCGATGGGCTCTGGGGGGTCTGAGTCACGATTCGGTATCTCACCATCCCGTTCGCCGTGGTGCTGTCATCAGCGTCATTCGCAGTCACTGTCATCACGTAGGTACCTTGGAACAGGAGAAGACAAAATGTCAGGATTATCTCGTTGCAGATATCCCACAGCAGATTGCAGTCCCATAGACTCAGGGGTGTGCGTTTTACTCAGAAATGCAGGGAGACCACGTCCCATTTCAGTCTAGACAAGGTGAGGAATACGAAAATAGCAACAGTGCTGAGACTAGATGATCTGCAAGGAGACTGATTACATGTAGCTGATATACAGAAAGAAGGTACATGGGGATATCAATGATTAACTTCTAATTCTTTCAGTGATTGTGAGTCTTAGGGCAGCATTTTTTTTTTGTCCTGCAATTTCATATAGATTCTCCTAGGAGATTTTTTTCCATCTACCAATCATTGCATTCACAGGCATTCAAAAGTATTTCCAGAGTTTAACAGCAGAAAGCCTGTTAGAGTTCTCAGCAGCTTCAGAAGGACCCCATCAACGTACAGGACCCCACAAATAGGCCCAGTGTAGCAAACAACCTTCTGCTGCCTCCTGTTTGGGAGAAACGTCCATCCTTCTAGCTCCTTCCAGAGAAAGAAAACATTTCTGCTGAGCAAATGGAACAGCTGCTGCCCAGCAGGATGGAAAATCAATGATTTGGTATGTGTGGCCAGTGATGTATTGAATCATTGGTTCGTTTCTTGCTAATCATCAGTGTCTTCATTTGCCTTGCAAAAAAAAAAAATCATTTCTAGATACAGTTGGGAGTGCGCTGATGCACTGACAGACTCATTATCACTGGAGTTTGGCAGCAGGGTGTTTTGTTAAAGTGGGAAATTGTAATTATGAGGGTAAAAGATGTTACTTGATTGGATGGACTCCTGCAGCTGCATGGTCCTGTGACCCCCCAGAGCTCATAGGGCCCAGCTTTACACTTGTTATGTTGGTTGGAGAGAAAGACTGAAAGGGCAGATGCATGCTGCTTGCAAAAAGCAATCTGCAACAGTGTATGAATCTAACATATGAGACCTGGAGAGGAGGAGTGGGAGGCAAAGAGAGACAGAGAAACCAGACATAGCCTTGTTTAATGACCATCAGAAACAAACAGCATCAATAGAGAGATGGAATTTACCATGTGAACACTGCTCATTTGAGAGCCCTAAACAGGATGCGACATGTTATGAGCGTGTCAAACTCGAGGAGATGCAAAGTTGTCCCAACAAGAACTTGGGCTCAAGACACAGCTATGTGTTTTGCAACAACAAGCCGAGCTCTTTCAGCTCTGATAGACGTGAGCCACTGGCAAACTGGAGGCTGTACAGCTACATCAGTATTGCATCATGTCTGATCTAACAAGCCCAGCGTGGTCACAAAATTAACCAGTTTCCAGCTCAGGGAGAGCCCAAAGAGCTAGGGAGCTTGTATCTGTTTGCAAGAGAATTAAAAGAGCTACCCCATGCTGTAAATCAGCAGCTCTAATCAATGGCTGCAGCGCACTCGAATCTGTAGCCTAGTCAGGTGTTCTGAAGACATTCAGCATGCGAGTAACCTCCCAGCATCTTCCCCCAGTCTGGGAAAACAATGCTTTTCAGCATTAGCAAGAAGTGGCTTCCTAAGTTTGTGTTTTAGCAATGTGGAAAATTCTTTGCTGAACTTTTTCCATCTATCAGGGCTCTTTTTGTTTTCTGTGGTAATACATATCCCTGAGAGTTTTTTTTTACTTCAATAAGAATTATAGATTAAAAAATAAATGAATGTGTAAGGCAAATTCTAATGATGAATACATTCTATCTTTCTGCACTAATCCTGATTCACATTTGTGAAATGAAAACAAACTATTCAACATCATTAATATTATCCCAATCAACGAACTTCAGGAGACCGAAGGAACACTGAATTGAAACAAGGCTGTGCAAGCAAAGGATTTTCTCTTTTCTCCTTTCTCTTCAAGCATTCTTTTCTTTTGCTCTTTTGCAAAACCAGTTATCATGAGCCAACTGATACAAATAAAAAAGCCATTCCTTAGATAGGTACAGGCTAAATGTACAGGAGAAATTTAAATAGGAAATATGCTGAATGAAGAGATGTTTGATTTGAGATATATGTTATCTTAATGCATTCTATACAGAAAATATCTCTGAACAGAATGTCAAAGCCTGGGGCTAATGAAAGCAGAAGTGGAAGAGGAAAACACAATCTATTTTAGGACATATGCAGTCTTGGGATGTACTCCAGACAACAGGTGGTATTTTGTGATTCTGTTCTAGTGCAGCTCAGAAAGAAAAGTTATTGTTTTTTGGGGGGTTCAGTTGAATACACCCCACTGTTCTGGAAGGATTTCTCAGTCTGCACCACAGTTTCCAAAACAAACCAGGACATGAGGGAGGTGGTGGGTTCCCAGCCTGGCAAAGGGGGTGCAGTGGTGGTGGACATGGGGTGACCTGATGGTAGCTCTGCTATGAATGAGGCACACGTACACACATTGGGTGTCCTTCACTCTTTCCCTGACCTTTTCTGCCATGCTGCATTTTGACCACTGGATCGAGCACATCTGCTCCAAAACAAACGAGTCTTTCAGCAGCATTTGACCTACATCTCCATAAAGGGAGAAGAGACCGGACAAATGTCTCTAAAGTCATGAGCGGAGCACCAGGGAGCTGTATTTCAAGTGGCAATCTGCTTCCTCTCCATCTCATTTCTTTAATTTCCCTTATGAAACTCAACCACAGAGAAAATAAAGAGAGGAACTTGGCATTAATTACTAACTTGTAACTTAATAAAGCATCCTCTGCAAAGGGCCCTGCATAGCTGCAGCACTCTGCAGCACATGATGGAAATATAGCAGTTCTTCCTTCCCCAGCTCTCCGCTGCCCCCCGGGGCGAGTTGTCTGGCCACAGTCTGCTGGAAACCAGTTGCAATTGACTCCTTTCTTTCTGCAGACTGTGTGGCGGCTGGGAAGAGTTGATCCATCCATTCAGGTTCCTGCACGCAGGCATTTCCCACCTGGCTGTGCTGACCTAAGGGCAGCAGCCTGATGGCATCTCCTCATGCCTTTGCAGAGAGCCATTCCCAAGCAGTGTTCCCAGGGGGCCAGCTGCTCCGACTTGCGCTCACCACCAACATCCTGCTCAGACTTCTGTGCATTTGTTCTGTCTTTAAGTAAAATGTATCCTTTACGTACTGCCATGCTGCAGTGAGTGGCATAAACATATATCTGTGTACAAGAATATTCAGCAGAGTGCTGCTGATATATACTGCTACAGTGCCAAACATCTTCTGGGTGCCATAAAAAGTCTCCCACTACAGTAAGGTGGTTGGTGATGATTTACCCACTCTATAGTAAATAATGACGTGTTTCTATATCCTATGCATGGAGATATATCTTCATATACTTTATATTAAAATAAAGGAAATACACTCTCATAGACAGCCTCTATTACTGCACAAATGAGGCAAACGAACAGTGGCAGACCGTACATTTCCTACACACTGGAGAACTGAGGCTCAGATTGTTAGGATTTAAATGAAAAAAATCCTAAGCAATGTACAGACTGCTTGATCCAGCTGTAGAGTGTGAGCGTGCATTTGCAGAAATCAAAGCATTAAGTACATATCCTTTAAATATGCTGCCCAAGTAGAGACTGGCAGCAGTTACCACAAACCAGGGACACTGCATCAGCCCTTTCAGGCCCTAGTGAACATTGGCCTGATGGAGCCAAAAGAGAGCTGTACAAATGGGGAGAGAGGGTCTTCATGCCTCCAGTGTGTGGAAGAATTATCAGCTTTAATTTTGGCTCTGAAGGAGCAGACATGCTTACATCCTCCCTACAAGCAAGCTGACAACATTAAATGAATGCATGAAGTGCCAAAACTCAAGAATGTGCCCAAGTCTGTGCTGTGTACCAAATAACAAACACCAAGGCAGACGGTGTTTGATGTAACTGCATTAACCCCCACGCCTGGCCTGCTAACTCAGGTAGATAACCTGTTGAAAGGGAAGCATTTCTCATCAAATCAGGCGCATGGTATGTTAAATGAAATACCTAACCTAGTACATCATGTCACTATTAAATCAAATTTGTTGCATGTTGAACAGCTCTTCTGAGGAGCAGATTGAATTATCATGCACAGCTAGTGATGACAAGATTACTGTGCATTAGCTTTTCATTAACTAATGTGCCAAGTTCATATATCACCTGAGTTAAAATTAATGTATGGCACGATGAAGGAGATCTATCAACAAAATGCAAGATCCCAAGAATCTGAACTTCACAACACATTCATTTTTATTTCCCAGAGACTGCCATCTCCAGATAATATTTTTTCAAATGAGATACTTTTGTTTCAGTCTAACAACAGACAAGAAACAAGAGAGATGCTTGAAAGCACCCATAATGGAAAATATTCCCATTAGATTAATCAAGCTTTCTACCGGGTAGGCAAAGTAATACCTTGCAGAATGCAGGGTGATGGAAGCAAACAGATCGTTTTTACCAGTATCTTCAGTTTTATCGATCTTAAAATTAATTGCATCTGCTTGTAAAAGACTAAAAAAGGATTTTATGTTCACTGTATCTCATTTGATCTCTGTGTGTTTGTAAATTAAAAAAAAAAGGAAGAAAACAAGGAAGACAGCTGCCCTGTATCTATATGAGCAATGCAGTCGTAAACAAATGTCTCCCCAGAATCACTCTGGAATGTGAGAGTCAGGGTGATTCTTTCTGCTCCCAAAGCATGCCAAAATCTGCTGATTCCCATCACTGTGCCTGCAATCTCTGCTCTCCCATCCACACAACTGCATTTCTCCATAAAGTCGGGGCTTTCATGGTTTTAAGGCATTCAGACAATGTCTCAGCGCAGTTGTGCTTCCAAAGTCTTTGTTACAACTGCTTTGTAATTACCATTTTTCTAAGCTGGTTTGATATCCATTAGTTAGATTTAATGCATGTTAAAAGAAAGAGCTAATGGGCACTTACCAGGAATCCAAATAGAAAAAAGACAAAAAACTCTTTCACTTCACCCTTTATACTACATGCTACTATAAAAATACATAATCCTCTCTGTCTACTCCTGTGATATAAACAGAAAAGCTAAAAATTCATCCATTTGTTTTACTGATAACGCTGATTCTCTGTTGAGCTTTATCTTACAATTTATGTTTTTAATGGCTGGTAAATGGTTGCAGAATCATTCAAGGTTAGTTAACCTTCTCAGTCTAATTCTGACCTACAAGATACTTAATTTAATCATTCCCCCATAGAAAAGGATTGAATCATTATGTGCAGACATGTGGTGATGGCCATATTACATTAGATCTTCATTAACCCAAGTTAATAATGGCTTTGTACTAATGGAAACCTCCCCTTCCTCCTAATTTTTTTTCCCTGTATCAGAAAGCTTACTTAGTGAATACTCTGCATCCTATGCCAGACAGCAAGAAGATGGTAATTGTTGATAGGAAAATTAAGTACCGAACAGTAGTGTAAAATTTACAGCACTTCTAAAAATGCAGTTTTCAATTCAAAAGAATTTCCTGGCACTGCTTCCTCCCCCACTGAGGATGGGATCTTGTGGCACTGCTCGCAACGGGAGCACTTCACCCATTGCATGACTCCACGCACGTTAAGACACCGCAGCACCAAAGTGGTGAGCAGGGCTATGGGATCCTGAGCAAGTCGTCTAAGCACAGAGCTACACACAAAAACTTACACACGGCTTCCCAACATGAAGTGTTATTTTCTTACTAAAAAGCAGGCCTAAGTGGCCCCGTGCAATTTGTATTTTTAACTGAAAAAAAAAAAAACAACACAACAAACCAACAGATGAGGCTCTTCCCTTCTCAATGAAGGACAGACACTGCCTCCAGGCATGCATCTTGGGGGCCAGCAGCACTCTATCCAGTACAGCACAGAGCTCCTCAGGGCAGAATTTTCCTTGTCATAAGAATGGATTTTTGAGCAGTATTTGGAGAACTGCTGTAGTGTCAAAGAATAAAACGTCTCAGCAAACAAACCTGCATCCTCAAGTGAGAATAAATGTGTTCAATAGGTGATTTGAAGCACTTTCACATATTTATTGTTAAAGGCTTCGAGTGAAAAATGAGGAGCTGACTCATCAAAGGTGCTCAGTGGAGTCATATATAGGTAAATAGGAATGTGTGCGATGTATGCAAGACATCAAGATGACATGTGCCTGAAACTCTACTGCAGATATAATAAATTGCAAATATACTTAAATTAAACTGCATCCCACACACTCTGGATGGAAAACTAAATAGAAACAGCACTTTCCTTTTAAATGATATTTCTTCAGTCACAACGGATGCTGCTGTCATTCTCTTCCACCATTATTTTTGTAATCACTGGCAATTTTTGACCTTTCAAGCAGCTAACCTAATTCATAAAGGATGCCACTTCCTAATTAGTGGAGACATCAGATCCTCAGCCTCAAACAATTCAAGAGTTGGCCTAATGAGAGTAAAGAGAGCAAGAGGGGCTGCAGAGATGGCTGAGCCAGCTGATGCGTCTGCTGTCACCCAGTAAAACCTTCTTATCATTAAAAAGAAAGCAAATATCTCCGGAGAGACAATGGAGAGATGCACCAAATGCAGTGCACACGGGCACGGCCAGATTGGCAAACGGCTCCTGCACTGCAGCACAGCGAGACCCCGTGCACTGCAGAGAGTAACAGAAGCAAACCTTCACGGAAAGCACACTGAGCCTCTGAGCAAACTGCTCTGATTGCATAAATGGATGAACCTCTGCTCAGCCGAGCCTCTGCAGAACCCTCTCCATTCCAACAGGCATATTCAAAAAATGGAGCAAACACAACTTGGGATGAGATATTCGGACCAGCAGCAGCAAGCTGGGCTGGGTCACATGCCCAGCCAAAAGCACAGGTAAGTGGACTTGACACAATGCTTGAGTTCAGCCCTGGGATTTTGACTGAGAGTAAGAGCTGTACAGACTCCTAACACAGTTCCTCAACAGGCCAGCTGTGGTGAATGTTCACAGACTGGTGGAAACTACACTTGTGTTCAACACACTGAAAGGAAGAACAGTGTACAGGTACATCTGCACCTGTACTCCCGGACACCTGAACACCTAAAGCACTGGAATTGTGTTATCACAGGCTGAACGGCTTTGCCTCTTGCAATTCCTGATCACTTATAATTCTTGTTCCTGTTCTCTTGTATTAAGTGCATCTGTACATCACTTGCTTTGTGGTAATATATATATTGCTGGATGGGGCTCTGAGCAGCTGATTGACTGCTGTAGGTGTCCCTGTTCATTGCAGGGAGATTGGGCTTTAAGGGGCCCCTCCAGTTCCAACCATTCTGTGATTCTATATTATGAAATAAAATAAATACAGAGTATGCATATAACACCGTATTATTTGCAACTGCTGATTAAAAAGTAGCGGAGAGTGAACTCCTACAGTGTTGTAACTCTCTTCAGGAGAGGCCTCAGAATGTGATTTCTACTTTTCCTTATATCAACCCAGCCATCTTTTCTGGAGGGTTAAACCACCGGCGTTTTATTCTCACTTACATCCCTGTAATTCACTTCCTTGCTATTGGGACTAGATACTTCTGAAAAGGAAATTAAGAAGAGCACAGATTTCATAACCACTCACCTCGAAACAAAATGGGAAGCACCACGGCGTGTGTGCAGAAAAACAATCTCTCAAAATTGTGCTTGGCTGAGCAAAAGAACTTAAAAAAAGAATATTGCGTATCCCAACTTCACATGCAATCTGTGAGAGAAAAGAGCTGGGCTGGACAAAGGTGTGTTTATAATTGCACATGAAATGCAAGGACCAGACTAGCACGGCACAGGGCGGCACTGCATTGATGCGTATACTTGGGTGATGAGCCCAGAAGTGATGCACCCGAACTGTGAGGAGCTCTGGGAAGATTTGAAGAAACTCTGGCACTTAAAACGTTTTTCTGCACATGGTCTCTCTAGTATATGGCATTTGCATTATTTCTAGCTTTTAGTGACATCAGCAGGAAAACGCACCTGGTCCTGTGCGATGCCCACAGCTGGCAGCGCTCTGCAAACGTACCCAGGTGCTTTGCTCAGCCTGAGCTGTCCTCAGCACAGCGTACCAACACCTACCTCCATGCTGGTAAAAGAATACTAAACATTATAAAGACAGGCAGCACAGTGACGTTGCTGTAATGATGCACAATAGAAGAAAGGGGTCTTCACTCGCTGCCGCATTCATTTCTAAAACCAAAGCTGCCTCTCTGATCTCAGGCACCGATGCTTTCCTTTCCTCTCACACCACCCAGCAGCACCCGCCCTGGTTTTTCACTGGAAACAACCTGCAGGACACCCCGTGCCTCTGTTCTAATTATCAGGATGGGAAAGAGGAGGGAGCTACAGATGTAGAATCCAGATTCTTCGCATGAATATATATACACACGTGCAACTTTATGCTTTAAAAGATTAATTTCACAAGCTTTAAATTGCAGTTTAATTTGAAAACTAATTCAGCCTCATAATTGGCTTTCTGTTCAAATCACTGAGGCTAAAGATTTAAATTCTTAATATTCAGATGACTTTCAAGTTTCTGGCCCCATCTGCGCATTAGCCCATGGTGTTAATCTCTAAGGGAATCTCTGCTAGCATAGATATAAAATAAACAAACTGGGACACTAATAGAATAATTGACTTTTAAAATCCTGTTTTGTTTTGTTTTGTTTTTAAATATACTGCTTATTTTTATGAGATACCTTAAACACAATTTGCCACATATAGATTTGACTCCCAGCGATTTCATTTTTCACAGGGCACATTATCAACAATTACTGTGTCAGAGTCCCATGAAATCAAGAGCAGACAGGAAAATTTCAAATTACAACATATTTTCATGTTGGAAATACTGATTTCCCTTTATGTTGGGAGACTGTCCATTTTTAACATACCTTCACACCACCAGAATAAACCATCCTGCCCACACAAAACCATAAGATAGAAAGAGTTGGCCAAAACTACAGCTTGGACTTGTGCTACTGACTTGGAAGGGACCGAGATGCATCTATGGAGTCAGTGAACTGGAAAGGATGAATGGGAATGGAAAAGGCCAATCTGACAGGAACAAATGGTTTTGGAGAGATGCGTTAATTTTTGACAACCTCACTGTTAAAACAAAATAGATACAACCCAGAGCAAAGCATTTGAGTCACTGCAGACCATTTCACATTGACCTTTTCAGAACAGAATACTTCACTAAAGTAAGACATCCCCACCCCACCATAAGGTACTTTTTGTGTTGGCTATATTAAAACTGAGCTTCTGCAGTGACCAAAGTAATTTTTCTCCACATTTTTGTTTTGTGACTAAATTCCTTTTTTTTTTTTTTTTTTCCCACTCTAAAAGTTAAACACTCCCATACTAAATCACTCTGAAACCAAACTGTTGTAAAGCATCACTCCTCTTCTCTGGGACACCCCTGGGAGGCTGAGGGCTGGGCGTATTGCTACAGCACGGGGCTCCTGGCAGGCAGTAATTGGGGTTGAACAGAGGGAAAAGCCCACCCCAAACCTGTGCAGAGCCATGGGCTTTGAAAGGGCAGCAGGAACCCAGGCTGTGTGAGCCGTCTCGCTTTATCAGTGCTTGAAAGGCAGCTTGGGTAGCTCCGGGAGAACTTTGCTGATTAAGGCTACCAGAGGGACCAGGGGGATTTCAGCTCTAGCTTGCAGCTGCATTTTTAAAACTTGGCTGTGTTCTTCATATATAGGCAAAGTTCAAAGAGGCAGAACATTATTCAATATGAGTAAAACATGGCCTTTTAAGATACACTTTCAAACAGTGGCTCGTTAAATCAAAACAACTTGTGGGGGAAAGAGAGAAAGGAAGAAAGATGGTCATGTGAAAAAGAGAATCCTTTAGCGTTGCTATTCCTGCTTTGCATTTCTGGAAGAGCCCACATTTACACATTTAAGCTGTCCAGCTGCATGACCTTAGGCAAGATAAACCAGAAATACATTAACATGTTTCAGAGAGTATCAAAAAAGGAAAAAGAAATGCAGTGCAGTTTAAGAGCCAGCACACACTGAAGGATTTACATAGGGCAGGCTGCAACGCATGCATTCACACTACGGAGAATTTTTTATTGAGAGCACTGTGCTCTGGTGTCAGACACTACTTCAATTAAGTTATTATAATCTTAACCAGCACCAACAACCTATTATAATTAATAATCCTTGATGATTTCTTTTCTATTCCTGTCAAGGGTTGCTTCAAGGTGACTCACATGCTGCAGAGCTCCTGGGAGCTCGGGAGGCTGAGGGCTGAGCAGCGCTGGGTCACAAGCCCTGCTGCTGCCCCAGAACTCCACACTGCTGCCAGCACTCCAGCTCTCAGACAGTCCCTTGTGAAGGCTGTTTGTCTCGTAGTCTAAAACAAACCTGCTCCTTCCATGGGAAGCAAAGTGCCCAGCAGCACCACTCCACAGGCTGGAATGCACCATCCTTCCTGCATTCCCATTTTCTTGGTTCACACTACCTCCTTTTGCCTTATTCAATGCAGAGAGAGCAGTCTTACGTCTTACACCTTACTTGGCCACCCTCCCAGCCCTGCAATAGCCAGGCATGCTTTGTAGCCATCCCACAGGCAGGATGCTCTCCTCCAGCTCTCCGCATCCCAGCTGCACAAGGGGATCAGGCTGCAGCATCCTCTGGAGGCACTGTTCTGCCCACAGGACCCTATGCCAGATGCTGTTGCTTCGCCCCGTGATGGCACTGCAGGGCCTCTCTTCCTCTTAAATGCGATGGGCTCCATTGACCCTGCCAAGCAGCCTTGCGGGGGCATTCCCTCCAGCTCAAGGTCACCGTGCCCCGCTCAGTCTGTGTTCAACAGCTTATCTGTGATGGCCTTGCTCTGGGAAATGTTCATGGGTAGAGTTCGAGCTCCATATGTCCCATTTCCTTTTTTTAAAATCTGGGCAAAATTCCTACTGACTTCAAGCAGACATAGGCTGCTCACACTAGCTGCCCACAGAGTCAGCGTTTGTTTGGGATAGTAACATTACATTTACTTTTCTCATAAAAGGTGCTCAAATTTATTAAGAACATTACAGATACTACGGCAATTGAGGAAAGCTGCATTTTTAATCACAGGCCATTATAAATGGGCATATGGAGGATGTGAGAAATAACAGTCGCACAGGATGTCCAGGGAAGCATTTTCAGTCCTCAGGCACAGTTCAATACCAATAAATAGTGGAAAATGAATGCTGAACTCCTATATCATATAATAAGATTTTTTGGTTTGCTTGAAGCAGATCTCCACTTTATACATGGATATACTCACATATACAAATATATAGAGGCATATGTAACTTACTACTGAATCAATATTGAACAAGTTTTGCTGTTAGCTCTAAGAGTATCCAGTGTCTTTCATTTGTCAGCCATGGCCACAAATTCTGGGTCCCTGTTTTTCCTTTCCAAAGGCTGCTTTTGAACCTCCTTAGTTGTTACAATATTCTGAATCAACTTGAACTATAAAGAAGCTTCCAAATCTCTGCAAGATCTATGTTTAGCAAAATATATTGCTTAGACTTGTGTCTGCACAGAACAGAGATACATATATTTGAGGTAAATGAGGAGCATGCAGACTTCCACAGACAGTATCTAACCTCTCTGTCATTTTCTCAAAGACATAACATCATGTTTATTGCCAGGTACATGGAATGAAGACCTCGGATACCTGAATTCCCAGGTGGATTTATAAAAGCAAGGAACAGAAATTCAATACTAATATAAAACTTTAAAAGAATACCGATTAAATGGGAAAGGGGAGGAAAAAACAAATACATCAAAGACAAATGTAATTGCTTTTGAATAAAAACAGATTGCTTTCTACCTACCTGCCTTAAAGGCAAACACTCCAGTCTGGGATACAGAACACCACAATCACTGCTGGAAGCAGAGGCACAACCATTTTGTAGGCAAAGGTATCCTATTCTGATTTAATAGCTCAAAGGCTTATCTGGATTTCAAACAAGAAGAGGATGCAATTTGCCGCTTCCTTCACACAAATGAGCACAGTTAGTTAAAACATCTGGGAACACTTTGAATATTGATTTGTCCTAGAGTAAGATGTAAGGATTTTGACTCGCTACGGAAATATATTAATCTTCCAACCTTGATATGCTGCAAAGTGGCTTTCAAAGGAAAGGAGGAGAAGTCCTCCTGGAAGACAGCATCAGAATGAGCTGCCAGGGGACTGCTCGCTCACCTCGCAAGAGCAGGGTTTGCATCAACACCTGCACCTCACCCCAAAGCACACTGATAAGGACGCTGCACCCCTCTGTTCCTCAGAAGTACTGTCACACATAGTTCCCAGAACGTGTCACCATCACAGCCTGTGCCTCACAGCATGGCAAGACGATCGATCACAGCTGCGATTCACCTTGTTAGAAGCAGCGGCTGCTGCAGAGTTCTCAGTGACACCTCCGGCAATGGAGGAGCCATGACGGATGTTCGCTGACACCAAACAGAGCCATGTGGTGCCTAACCCCCAGCTCAGCCTCCATTTACCTTGGAAAAAGCCTCAGTCTGATTTCAGGCGACTTACAAAAGTACCGGTGACAGTACCATACCAGTTATGTTCAGCAACAAGGTAAAGCAACCCTGGTTACCACATCAGAAACCGCATAGTTCTGCTGCACTTAACTGCTCAACAGCATCAGGGAAAAGAGGCATTAATGATCCGTACAACTGCATTTTCCAAAGATAAAAGCATATTTGTATAAAAATCATCACTCGCACACTGTGTACAGCTTATACTTTTGCTAACTTTTCACTCATCATTTTTCAGAACATCTGCTTCTGATTTTTCCAAATTTTCCCCCATTCTCACAGAATTGCCAGAAGACCTGGCAATCTCAGAGGGACCCCATGAGCACGGCTAGGTGAACTTTACAGATCCCTTCTAGCTCAAGCAATTGCGATTCTATGGTTCCCACCAACAGGGCTGCATCAAGTCCCACATGAGACAGCAGTTCCATGATACTGAGCTTGTAAACAACTAGATTAAACAGCAAGGAGTTGGGTATTTAACACTTCAGTCATAGGGTCAGGAAAAGGTTGGATTTGCCTTCCATACTTGTATTTGGAATAATGGCACTGCATACCTGCAATGAGCATATGAGAAAGGCAATACAAAGCATTACTTCCCAAAGCCGATGCTTTTGCAAAATCCACATCTAAGAAGGGACTACCAGGATCTAACTCTAACCCGAGTTTGCACTTTCTCCTGCACCAGGAGAAATAGATATCAGCTGAATTGTTCTCATCTCCATCAGTCTTCAGCAAAAGAGCCAGCAAAAGAAAAGCTCTCCTCCATTCCCCATATTTCAAGAGGAGGCAAAGCCACCAAGGCAAGATTAATGTTTGAAAGCTTGTGATAACTTTAAGACTATTTTTTAAACTGTACCTGGTTTAGAGCCTTCATCAACAGATCCATTATAGACTTGGTTTATAAACTCCGGTCTGTTGTCATTCATATCAATCACATAGATGTAAAGGTCAATAGGATTCTCCACCTTGTTTCCATTCATATCCACTGCATGAGCCCGGAGCTGGGAATAAGCACAATGAAAGCATAATATCAGCAATTGGATTTGTTGCAGAATGAGAAACCACACTTTGCCTCATAGAGAAAGAATTGACTTTGCCTCATAAATACTTTCTCACAATTGAACTGAGTGGGAAAGTAATTCCAGGAGAAAGCAGCGATGTGGTTTCCATCTGAACTCTAGACATGCATGCTTTTTCAAAGCTTAACATAATATTGAAACAATATTTTAAAATATTGTCAGTGGAAACACTTAGACGCTGGTGCAGTGATGCCATGCCCTTCACTGCTAATAGACCGCTCTGCTCTAATTTTTGAGATGTGCTGAACCTAGTCTGACAATCTGAAGAGCAAATTTTGCTTATTTCCAAACATAGTGAGGAAATGAGATTGACTTGAGAGGCTTCTTATGGGAACCTGCAGCCTTTCATACCCACAATAACAGGGATTAATAAGTGGAGAGATTCCAGAAGGGCATTAGTATTGTTTATTCTTACTTTAATCATAGTCTCTAGGAGCAGCAACGTCAACCGACCCCATTGCTCTATGTACCAAAAGACGTAAGAACAGTCCCTTTCCTTCAAATGCTAGGAGCCCCCATGGCACTTAAGGATGAAATATTTTCACAGGCTTAACTAAAATATCAGTGGTGAAGCATTACAATAACCGGAGCCACAGTGTTAAGTCCTCAGCTAAAGTGGAACTGCAGCTTTATCTTATTAGCAATAACCATCAGTAATAATGCTGGAAAACAAGAGCATCTGTTTTCTGAACAAAAGGGACAGCTACAGCATGTCAAAATGAGTAATTAATAAAACAAAGCAATCAACATTAGACTGGAACAATCAGTAACCAGGTGAAGAAAATGGATAGCTTGCTCATTCAAGGGAACAGATGGCTACTCTAAATGGTGCACACGCTGAATGTTGCCGTCAGCCTCCAGAAAAAGGAGACAAGCAGAGAAAGAGCTCCGCAGCCCATAGGTGGGCACTGGAGGTACCGCAGCACGGTGCTGCAGTCCTTGCCACCCCTCCTTGCTTGAATACTTGTGGACAGGGGACCCTAAAACCCACCTCTGGTGAGCACACTGTGTGCTTCTTCCCTAACACCTTGTGATGGGCAAGCAATGGGGCCTGTGCTCCCCACTTCAGGCATTGGGTGCTGCAGCATGGGAGCTCCCGTGCACAGAGGTCTCCACCTCCTCTGAAGCGTGACAAATACACACACTAATTGTATTAGTGCTGGCTGCAGCTCTCGCTCTCCCTGTGCTCGTTATTGGCACCACTTTCTCCTTTATGTGTAGTGTTCAGAAGTCCAGAGCTTAACAAAAGAAACTGCACGCTGCTATGATAGACTGGATTAACATTTAATCAAGCAAAGAGAACAAACTGCTATGTGAAATAGGCTGAACAAAAAACATTCTTTAAAGGAAGTTAAGAAGCACTTTTTCTTTAGTGACTGAAGAAGTCTGACTTTGCTTTCAATGCAGGATATACCATTTGTATTTCTCGATATGTAAAGGTCTTAATATCTGTATTCCTTGCCTGAATATAAACTGCTTTGACTCCCACCTGTTGAGCTATCCTTCATCGTGTCAGAAGTAGCAATTCAATAACTTTACAAGTCAAAGGTCAGATTGCCTTTGAAAAAAAGTAATTCGGAGCTAAAATTAAAGTTATTATCTTCAAACTGAGGCAGCACTGGGCCGCTTCTTGCTGTATTTCCAGGAGCGGAAATGGCTCCATTCAGAGATAAAGCAGAGAGCAAGGCTGATATCTTCCCCCTCAGATCTGACTTCCCCCTGCAAATTTTTAATTACATTTGAGAGCTTTTGTTTGAAATCTCCAGGAGTTAGGAATTTTTCAGCAATGCGTGTGTCTCTGCTTGTTGCACTCACTGAGCACACATATCTATGACTGGAGTGCTGCTACCTGCGCTCAGTGGAAAGAAGACTCAGTGAGACAGGGGATCCTCACCTGCCTGCAGTGAGCCAGCACAGAGCCAGGATGGGGCTGAGCTATGGGAGGAGGGCAGTGCCTGGGTACATGGGCATTCTCCTGCATTTCCACGAGTTTTCTCTCTGCACAGCTTTTTAACAGTTCTTTGTGGTCACATATCTGTAATCTTTCACAAAACACTGCTCTTCTTCTGTGGTCTGTGTCTACTGCAGCTGAGGGACAAGAGATGCTTGAGACAGAGCGTTGTATCTAAGCTCAGCTCAATGGGAGCTCTTCCTCATTAGATATTGTTCCTCATTAGAGACCACTCCCAGAAGAAGAAGGTAAAGGAAATGGACTCAACGGGGCAGTCTGTTCACTGGAAAACTCACTGTACCTCCAAGGGAGATCAGATACTGCCTTCCTTAAGTCCTCCTCTCCCCATCCCTCTAACCCTACTCCTTGTGCTCATCCCACTTCCTCAAGCCACAGAACCACGCTTTGTTCTGGAGTCATTCTTCAGATGAGAAAACAAGACTCATTTGTGCAAGGCACAGTGTGAGTGTACTGCAGCTCTCAGCAGATCAGGTGTGCCCAGTGGGTGCTTTGGGAGAAGAAGGATGGATGGGATGGAGAGCAGATGCACGTGAATGCTCCTTCATTGTGAATGGCAGTGGGCGAGGCACAAAAGATGATGACTGCCCTCAGTCAGGCACAGACATCACCTAGAGCTGGAAAAACCAGTACTGGAAAGGGCAGGGACTTCCACCATGCACCAACCAAAGAGTGGGCTCCATATTCCTTAACAAATACTGTTTGAAAGTCTGACAATTGTTGCTATCATATTCTGCAGCAGCCACCACAGGTCTCTGCGGTTTTTCCACTGACAGTCTGCCGTGTAAACATGGCTGTTGGCATACAAATGATTCAGTATCATGATTATTGATTACACTGGAGGCTGGTGGTATCTGAAGGTAGTTAGTCAAAGTCAACACAGT
The DNA here is from genome assembly GCF_026119805.1 of Tympanuchus pallidicinctus. NCBI lineage: Eukaryota > Metazoa > Chordata > Aves > Galliformes > Phasianidae > Tympanuchus > Tympanuchus pallidicinctus. Next base: position 6,347,870 of record NW_026294722.1, read on the forward strand.
GAATTGTGTTAAATATGAGTATTACTTATGCACTAATACTACTAATACAAATATACATTATCAATCAGTGACAGAGACTCTAAGCAATGAGCATACAATGTCATGACTAATTTGTATGCTCTTAATTGTGATTAAAAGTGCAAATTAGGGCTTTGTGACACAAATGGCTGGCATTACTCACTAGAACTGAGTTAAAAATATTGGAATTAGCTCCTGCATCCCTGAATTTTGACTCATCTCTTTTGTCTCCTTGCACCGCAAATAACTCCTTCTCAGACTGCAACTAACCTGTCCTGCTGCAGCCATCCCAGACATGATGTCATGGGTCTCATTCTGAAGGCATACACATGTGTCTGGGACTGGCTGAGGACTTGCTTCTGAGTTCCTCCACAATGCACATTACTTGCATACCAGAAGCAGTGATGACTTACTGACGTGACAATGTTGTTAATGGCTTTTACACACAAAATGCAAAATGCATTGGAAAAGAAAATGCTGATTTACTATCCCTAGGACTGGCCAACTGCAGCTTGATATGAAACTGCTGTCTGGATCAGGAAAGCCATTTGAAGTCACTAGTTCTGTCACCAGTGAAAAAAGGGCTTTGGGAACGCAGTTATGTAAGGTGGCTGCATGCAGAGTCTTAGTGGGCAGCAATAACCATGAAGGGCTGCCTGCAGGAGATGCAGAGACAACCAGAACCCAGCACAGATGGTAGCAGAAGGAGTTGGGCTGGGGCTCACACCAGGAGCATGCCGTGAAGCTGTGCTCCCTCACATGCAGCTCCAGCACACCTTCCTGACCATGTTTACAGCTGGCATTGCATCTGGGATGTCTGCAAGGTCCCTAGAGAGCTTGTGCATTGCTTTGTAGTGCAGAGGAGAAAACAGCTGAGGCCCACATAGGGCTGAACTCGTGGCCACTGGCACTGCAGCCCTGCTGTGGAGTCACCTGGCAGACACGACGAGCCCCAGAGGTACAGCCATCCCTGCATGCATCACACGGAGCATGTCCTGAGAAGCTCATGAAAAACTATAGGGAAGTTCTGCTATAGAACTAATGAGAAAGCATCCATTTCACCTTAGGGAAAAGGTAGGTTCCATCAGATGAATGTCTTGCTAAGCGTAGGGAGAATTAAAATAGTATTTAAAAAATGGTCATCCCAAAGCAAAACAGATAATAAGAAAAAACGTGTTACGAATGTAGGAGTTAATGAAAAAGAACTCTTCAGCTGTAGGCTCACAAACACTTGCAATTTTTTTTTTTTCTTTTTTTATAATTAGATTTTAGGTCACCTGGAAATGAATGCAGCAAGAACAACACTCAGCAGTAACAGAGGCACCGAGCAGACGTTCAGCTCGGGAGTGCAGAATGCTGGACTCTCCTGGCTCTGGGCAGTGCAGTCCCACTGCTGGCCTTGTGCAGCCTGGGGTCAGGCTCAGAGCATCCAACAGAGCTCAGGAAAACCCCATAGCAGGTGTCAAACCAACACAAAGATGGTCAGCCCTGAGTCCCTGCTTTCTGGCGCTCAGTATGAGTTCCAGGTCTGCTTTTGCTTTTCACTGAGTGGCTGGGCTGTCTGAAATGGTGAACATTCACTGTCTTCACCAAAACTGGAACAGCCAAAGCTCGGAGCTGGATATTCATTCTGGAGGCTGGCCCCATATTTCCAGCTTCCATGATGGTCCATTCCTGCTCTATGAACTCTGTACCAGTGTTCTGATCACTGCTTTGAAGATGATGTATTTATAAACGCTTTGTAAGGGATTATTAAATGAACAATTGATGATTCAATAAATCATCAATCAATTTCTACTGAGGCTAAGGGATCTAAAAATTGTTTACAGCCGTGACTGAAATGATCTCTATCATCTTCCATTGTTCTGCTAAAAAGATTTTCTATCACTCACTATTCTTGTCTGTAAGCTTTCATAACATATTTATCAGCAATCCACTCTCCATAACCTGTATGTTCCTGTAACCTTCAGAGAGTGAATCTTTTACTCGTGCTTGGAGCTGCCAGATCAAGGTTTCTGTAAAGAACAGGAGGGCTGGAATTCCAGTGGTGTGCACCATTCACAGAGGTGACAATTCAGTCTGCTGAGTTCCTTGAAACTCTCAGGTTAATTTTGTTATTAGGGCACTGCACAAGCTTTTACTGCAAGGAAATCTTTTTCAGCACATTTTTTGACTTAGAGTGTCCATTACTAGACATCATACAGACTCCATCTAAAGCATTTATGTGTGCATAGTTTTACCAACTACATCATTTTATAATAATCCAGCACCGCTGAAACAATATCAACAATGATGAGATGACACACACAGTATCATCTCAAATATTCCTTTTCCAAAATGATTTCCCTTCATATTTTCACAGGCACCACAAACAAAATAATTGTTCACGTTCACAGAGGATAAAATAACTCCCCTTCAGACTCCCCTTCACCCAGGAGAAATCTTTTTCCACCCAGCTGAAGAGGCAATCTATTTCTTTGTCCTCTCACCCCAGTCCCAAAGGTGTGTCAACATGGTTAACTGGACACCTGATAAAGCTGAAAGAATGTGTGTCTCTGATGGAGCAGTTGGGGATGGTGTCAGTGCAAGTGACCCATATTTCATCATTGACATCATAGCATCCCTGGGAAGGGCTGTTATGATGCCCACAGATGTGGCTACTGCTGATATAAAGCAATCCATGAAACGACCTATTACAGCCTCTCTGGGAGACAACTAAAGCGTAGATGCAGAAAGCATTTGAAATTTTGCAGAGCCATCATGTGAGGTGCAACACTTTTTTAAAGCAATTTGTGGGGCCGTGTCCTCTGTGCAATTACACCATGTAATGTACAGACTGTGATTTATATCACAACATAACGACCAATTACACTCAAAGCATATTGCAGGTAGAGCATTTTAAGAACTAGGGTAGTGAAAGGCAGCACTTTTGAGAGTAATTAATCTTAATTAATTCCCTCGTATTTAATATTAGCCTATCTGCATATTTAAAAACCTATCTGACACACCCCCATCATACTGCCTGAACATCTCCTAGTAATTTAAAATGAAAAATGACGATGCCAATTATTGCATGTTTAGCTGCAGTAATGATTCCTAAATTAGCAGTTTCCCAAGACATGCTAATGTTGCGGATGGTTTCGCACGGTTTTGAGGGGTTCAGTCCGCAGATAAATCTGCATGGATTTAATAAGCAGTGTGCAGTTGCACCACTATAAAGAAATGGGTGGCTCTGTGCTGGAAAAGGACATTGGTTTAAGGCTGCTTTGCACTGGCGTGGCTGATAGAGCCTGCAAACCTAGATAAACCCCCAACTGTCTTTTTTCCCCTTGGTGTATCGTGCTCACATGGTAGGAGGCTCTTTCCTCTCTGTCCATCGGGCGGGTCACATACATCCTCCCAGACACAGGGTCAATGCTGAAGACTTCCATTGGCGGCTGGTCGGCTCCCACTCCGGTGATGCTGTACCTGATATGGATCTCTTTGTCCTTATCGGAACGAATCTGGATGGAACAACAAACGTCAATAAGCTTTGGACAAAAGCCATATGGATGTTTAAACAACTTTAAAGATCCGAGCCTGGAATCTGCATAAATGTAAAACCGCTGTCAATTTTGACAAGGAACTCGAGCTGTATGCCGAAGATTTGGGAAAAAGCCAGGAAAACTTTCTTCCACATATTTTGTTATTTTTTCTCCTCTTTTATTCATGATGATCCTCTAGGAATCATTGAAATTCTGACTTTTTGCCTTAGAAGTGGGAGAATATATATGCATAAAAAATGCCGTTTACTTGCTATTGAAACCATAAGCTCCTGAAAGTGCCCAGATTGTTCAGTTACAGCCAACACCTCACAGCTATTCACCACTTTCAGAAATACTCCCTGCTGTCCCCTCCATCCTGTTCTCAGTTCATGTAACTGTGCACACAAATGTTCCCACGACATTCATAGAGCCAAACTCCTTGTTCCTGCCTTGTCCAGCCCTGCAGGATGGAGGAGGGAGGCTGGGAATGCCTGGTAGGACGTTATCATTTGCCCATTTGCCCGTTTGTTGAGGAAAGGTGCGTCTGGCACATTGCTTTTGAAACTCCTTCCCTCCCATACCTTGAGAAGCACATAACAAATCAAATACAGCATGACGAATTGCACATACCTTGGATATAGAGACAAGAAAATAAAAAAGCGAGGTTAATATGTTGTCCTAGCAACCCTGACTATCTCTTTAAGCTGAAATTTAATTTTCTGATCAAATGCTGAAAGAAGTTCTTGCAACACCATGACTATTCCTGAAACAAAGTGCAAGGTACAAATAAATTACCACCCCCCGCACCACCACAAACCATTCTGGCAGCATAAGGCAGTGCATCTTTTTCCTCAAACAGGTCTATGAATACAACAAAGTAGTGAGAAGGTAATGGAAATCTTGTGAGTGAGTGCATGTCAACATATCCGCTCTGGCAGCTGCCTTGAAGGGGCTCAGCAGGGGGCAGGAGGCCCCAGAGTGGGAAGCAGAGGTGCCTTCCCCAGCAGCAAGGGGTTGGGATGTGCCGTGGGCTGCTCTCGCACTCCTTCCACACATCACCCATTGCTATTTCCTCCTCTCCTACACAGTGTGCTGGACGTTGGTGCAGAAGACACCAGATCGCCAACAAGCATCTCCAAGCATCTCCTTTGATGCCTTTGTCCTGATCGTTACCAAGTTTGTACACTCGTTTCTTCGCACTGCCTCCATTGAGCAGTCTGCTGCTGCCAACAGCTAATGATGTCAGTTATTGCTCGGCACCGTGAGGATTGATTCGTGCTGCACCCACACTGCTGGAGCTGAAGGTCAGGGAATACAGACAGTTTCATCTGTCTTTCTCTACAGGATTCACTGCTTCTTTAGGCTATTAGCACCAAGAAAAACTGATAGGGCTTGCACTGGTGTCATCACTTAGAACAGGTACTGGGGACACAGAGAAAGTGCCCTCGTGCCTCACACCACCGTTTATGCAGGTCTGTGTGTGCCCAGTGGGTATTTGTAATAGGGACCCAAGCAGTCAGGCAGGAATCCAATTTTCATTAGCAAATCCATGGGTGAAGAAGAGTATATTAAACCTAAGCTTAGCTTTGCTTGCACAACTGTGGTTTTAATGACGGCAAATGGCCCCTCAGCTCAGTAACTGAAGTCTGCAGTGCCCATTTTTAGAAGCTCAGCTCTCACCCCGTCAGGTAGGCAGGGCTGGAAATGGGATTTATGTGAATGTCTGTGCAAATGAATAACTCAAGTCAGGAGGTCAGGCTCAAGGTAAGTGAAAACGTAGGAAGCCACGTTTGTGGCGTTGAGTCAGTGTGGGGTTTCCATCTCTGAAATTAAGAAGAAAGAACAGAAAAAGGTAACTCAGGCCACATAGCTGTGTGCCCATCACCATCAGTGTACCTGCATCAGGGTGTCTGCACATTTGCTGCCTTTTTGCTCACTGAAACACAGAAGCCAGGAGGGGCTCCTCAGGCACAGACCCAACCCCAATTCAGCTCAGCTACAGCCATGACTAGAGCACAAGCACCAAACACCAAACCAGCCTCCCTTCAAGAACTGAAATGGAAGCAATTTTAACCTGAATCACAGAAGAGGGGCGTCTGCCAGTTCTTCATGGACGTTTTTATGCTCTATTTCCTGTTGCATACAGTACCCCGATCCCACTGTGATAGAAGCATTAGAAATGCATAGAGAGAGACAGAAACATGGAAAAAGAGGCTGGATTTAAATATTTAGTGCTAAAGGCACTATATTTTATTTTCAGGAAACACAGATAAACAGAAGCTCTCTAAGAAAGCTATGTACAGTTTAATAAAGTGCATGCTATAGGATGTCCTTGCAGCACTTTATTAGCATTAATAGGGTCTAAGCTGTCTGTATGTAAATCACTGCAGATCTGTGAGATGAAATATATCATAAGACCCACACAACTTACTCAATTATGCTATGACAAAATCCATGAGATGATTATACTGTATTGAGCAAAACAAAGACAGGGAAATACATTGCAAATATTCAGCAATGACTCATTATTCATTGCTAATTGCCAACATACTACAATGGTTTGCCTTTTACCTGCGCTTAGCTCCACTTCCATTAAGAGTACAAGGATGTGAAGTGTTCAGAGAATATGTACAAGCAGTGCTTGCCATGGAAAGTTGGAAAGACCACTGACAATGAAGCATAGCACATATTACTACCAGGGAGATATTCATCGCAAAAAGGCACGCTCTTATATTGGAACATGTAATTTTAGTGCTTTTAATGAGATTAAAAAAAAAAAAAAAAAAAAAAAAGGAATTTTTTAACAGTAATCCTGTAACATTTTGACCAAAAGTTTCATTTGCATAATTCCCAGGGTGCAATTTAGTAAATCTTGTTGAGAAGTTAAGAACATTATCTGAATACAATGTAAGGTTTACTTCTTTTGTTGGAACCGTTACTGAAGCAGTTTATAATAATAATAATAATAATAATAATAATAATAATAATAATAATAATAATAATAAATCTCTATTCCCAAGGAATTCACTAGGTCAGAAGAAAAAAATTACTGGCTGGGGGAATTTACAAGCTCAGGAGAGAGTTGCTTTTTCATTCATTTATGCTTGGGAAGTGAGAAGATGGTAACATATCCATATTATAACACTCCGACTGCAGAACACACACATGAATTTTATTCATTTATGTTTCATTTTATAATGCAGTCAGTAGCTATGCGGGTTTCTGGGTTATAAAGCAGATGGCAGAAGGATGGTTTTCCTTTGCTGTAGTTACATGTTTTTTGCTCAGGGAACCCTCAGTGCTTCGAAGTCCAGCACCAGGCATGGCACAACGCTGCATCTCCTGATGGGAGCAGGGTGAATGAAGATGCTTGGTAAATGTCATCAAGAAATTTGCTTGTAAAGCTGCTTTTACTTTCTAAAAGAGCCCTTTGGGATGGAGCTCAGATTAGATTGCTACACTGGTGAGGGAAAATGCCCCAAACAGAAAGGCAGTTTATGGTGGATGATGCAATCTCCTGATCTTACTGCATCTCCGGAGCACAGGTGAGACTTTCCATGCAAGAACCTTGGGATGAAGAGAGCACACCTACGCTGATGGATACAGACAGACCACTTGCACCCACAGCCTCAAAGCTGGATGGCCACGCATGGGCTATAGGGTCTGAGCTCCCAGACTGATTTCCCAGCCAAATTTGAGGCCAGGGGCAGTGGTCAAAGCTTGCAAATGAGAAACAGAATGCCAGGACTCTGACAGAGCTCTCACTTCTACAGAGTAATCCCAGAAACAGGAGAAATCAGCATAATTTCACAGATGGGTATTTTCCACTAGAGGTTTAGATATAATAACTAATGTGTGTGAAAATGAACATTGTAGATCTTGAGATAAGACAGAGCTAAGCCTTTCAGAACTGGCTTTCTGCTTTGTAGCAATGTCACATTTAGATGGGCTTGAAAAGCTGCCAGATTGTGACACAGGATTGCATCCCTCCTTTGCAGATAGAATCTTAACGTTTGTGCATCTCTGCCAGGATTTAACGTGGAGCTCAACTGTTTTCACAAGTTTTACTGGCAAGTTCAATTTCCACTGAGGAGCTCCTCAGAGGTACCAGATTTTATCCCTCTGTTTGGCTCCTGCTGATCTGTAGCCGCCCTGTGCTCCAGCACTTGCCACCCCTCACTGCAGGGTGCAGAATGCACAAACCTTCTGAGTGACAGGGAGAACTGCAAAGAATGAGGGGCACTGAGAGCTGCACGGTCAGCATGTTGGAGGGCTCCAGGGAGTCTGTAAATTGCTCGGGTTTTGGAGCATGACACTGACAAGAAAAATGAGAGAGAAAAGTGGCACAGCAGAGGTTGCTTAGAGTAAGAATGGGGATATCAGGTTGGGTATTGGGAAAAATTTCTTTTCAGGGAGGTGGTGAGGTTGCCATGCCTGGAAATGTTCAGGAATCATGGAGATTGGCACGAGAGATGTGGGCAGTGGGCATGATGGGCTGGATGGGGCTTGGGGATCTTAGAGGTCTTTTCCAATGTCCATGATTATTTGATTCCATGATTCTATGCCTGGAGGGCTAGGAAAGTGGACATGGAGGGAAATGCTGAACAAGGGAGGATTCTGAGCCTACAGAGAGGGCAGCGCCAACAGCACTCCTGCATGTAACAAGCTACATTTAAAGGATAGGAACAATCTTGTATTTATTCCTCTCTTCTGGACACCCACAACCTTTCTACAGTTCTCAAACCACTACCAGTGGCAGGTTGGGACCAAATTTAAGTAAAACAGCAAAAGCAAGAGCTTGCACGCAACTGCAGTGAAGAGAATGATGTAAGTACACAAAGCAACCTTAGTAGGGCTTCATTTTTCACAGCCTCCAGCAACAAGCAAACTAACCTACTTATATGCTCCCCACACCTAGAAACACACAACTGTCTTGGAGTTTTAAGACCTTTGAGTTAACTGGGCAGCACATGATCACGTGTGGATTAGTAAAATCAAACCTGATGTTGGCATTTTTATTGTACCATAGCAAGAACCAAGCTACAGTCTAAATACACTGCTCAAGTAAATCTGAAGATATATCACCCAGCCATTTCCACATAAGAGCAGGGACCCAGGACATTGCTGCTTGCTTCTCCTCTCAGTTTATGGGAATTAACACTCGGCCTCCTGAATATTTACTTACCAAACAGTCAAGCCCCACACAGAAGTACGCTGGTGACCCAATGCCTTCTGGTGTATGTACAGGCATTCAAATTACACAGTGCACTCACTAGGTCCCTTCTTAAATCACCAGTGGGTTTCACTGAGCTGTGCACGGTCTGGGATCTGCCTGTCACCCAGTGATGGTATATGTCTGCAGCTGGGAATGTGTCTAGAGAACTACAGCAGGCAGATTATACAATCTGTGGCATTTCCACCTCCAGAGCAGGCGAAAAAGTAAATTTCCTTTAAAGTTCTTCAAGTGGCTCTAAAGAGATACTGTGTTAAGGATATCCTTTAAAAAGACTTCATTTCCCAAATCTCCCATAAAATACTATGCAACATTTGCATTGACATGATCTGGGGAGACTTGGGCCTGATTTTTTTGTTTTATAAAATCCATTATAATTATTAATGACCACATAAAATAATGTAAATGATAAGCAATGAGTGCCTTTTATTATTAAGCTCTTAGCTATTTTCCCCATTAAGAAAACCAAATTAAAATAATTGAAAACTATAATCTGTCATGCATTCAAAATGCTCCATAGAAATTCAGACAGGCAAACATATTCAACGTCTTTAAATGAGCACACTTAAGAGTCAGTCTAAGCATTCCAGGATTGGCTCATTAATTTTAGTGGAAATATTTTAATTCAGCTACTCTTACTGCTTATTGAAATCTCTGCTAAGGACTGACTTATTTATTTTTAACCGAATCTGCAATATGTTTAAGAGTAATTTGTATAAAAGTTCTTACCTCTTATTTCACAGTTGTTTCAAAAGTCAAATAGATCTTAGATAGACCCAAATAGACACATCTCTACCCCTGCTTTTTCCAAAGAAATTACTGCATATTGCTTACTGAACCACATTTGGTTTCAATGAATACATGCAAGAGTAAAATAGACAGGGAAAAATCAAGATAGATTTGGAGACCCAACCAGATCGAAGAAATAATTAACTCCCGTCTCCTTTTACCAGACCTGCCAATGATCCCAAGTCTCCTGCTAGAAAGATAAAAAAGACAACTAAAGTTTCTCTGAAATGTCTTCAGAGAAAACCATCTATTCTGCACCTTGCAAAGAGGATGGCATGGTAAGAGCAGTTACATGTTGGGCTAAAAAGAATACTTCCATTTACTGCAGCACTGGGCTCAATAGCAGCCTGCAAGTCTGTATCCACTGCCAGACAGAACTACTCTCAATTGAACTACATTTCCCCTGCTGGCACTATTTGCAAACAAGGTTAGGTAGGAAGAGAAGTCTATTGGCAAAGAAAGAAAGGATGGAAATGCCGGACACATTTACAACTGTGGGTTTCTCCCTTCCCTCAGCTGGAGCTGGTTCCATCTCACATGCAGCTTTCTAAAAGCACTGTATCTGATCTAACAAAGCCAAAGGAACAGCACAGCAAAACAACTGCAGAAGAAAATGCGTCCCCTTATCCTGAACACAGCATACATCAAATTTCCTGGAATAAGTCGTTTTCCCTCTCCTTATGTCACAGGGACAGAACCAAGGACTACGTTTAGACTCAGTGCCCACTTTTTCCATGGTTGAAATGCACTGTGATAAATGCTGTTCTACAGGAGCTTTGATCAGTAGTTAGCTACCACCATTATTGTTATCCAGGAGATTAAGTTTCTTCCTCTGCTTTTATAGAATATGAATCCAAAGCCAAACTACAAAATCCAAACTACAAACTACTTGTTTTATTCTAATGGCTGGATGCTTTTCATGTCAGGCTCTATTTTCCTCCAGTGAAACGTGCACAAAATGATTGATAATGTATTTATTTTGATGATAAAACAGACTAAGACTAGTATGTCAAATATATTAAAGCTTCCATAGAACTGAGAATTACAGAATGGCTTAGGTTGGAAGGGACCTTGAATATAATCCAGTTCCAACTCCCTGCCATGGGCAGAATTGCCACCCATCAGAACAAGCTGCCTGGCCTGGTATTCAGTGCCTCCAGGGATAAGGCAACCACAGCTCCTCTGGGCTTGTTCAGCCTTTCCCTTCAATTGCTGATGTACCTGATGACGCAGCCTGCATTAGAGAAAGAAATGAAGCTACAGGATGAGGGCTGCACTCCCCCCACATAACCTCATGAGTGCTTGGAGATGTCAGGGCACCAATTGTTCGGCTGCAGAGAGCTTCCAGCAGGTTCTCTGGCTGGCAGGAGGCTGCCTCTATCCAAGGGCTGCTGGCCAGGGCAGCAGCTCCCTTCAGACTGACTATGTCCATGTGGATGTGTTCCTCCAGGGCTCTCCCTATGCCCATCATAGCCTTGATAATCTTTGCTTGCTCGCTCTCTCTCTCTCTCTCCCCTTTCAAGGTTTTTGAATTGTTTTTCTTCTGGATTTGGAGGAAGACCAAGCAGGTGGAGAACAGGAGAATATAAATTTGGCTCAATAAGGAGACTGGAATGCAGGAAAGAAGAATTTCTGCCCATGTTGCTAACCAGTAACTATGTGTGACCCCAAACAGGAGCATGGGATGAAAATGAACTTGTCTGACTCCCAGTCCAATTGAAAAATACCATTACTCTGCTTGGGATAAAATCAGAACAGCAATCCTTTTGCCTAGGAAGCCGTACTTCGCATGTGATCAGATGAGACATCACAAACAGAGAATATCTGATATGCAGCACTGCAATGGGGCTCTGGATCTGCAGCATCAAAGCTTTGCTTTCACACGGTGCAAGTGCAAAGAATTCATTCTAGTGTGAGTTGCCTGGATGCTGTGGGACTGAGATCTGCAGGATTTCTTTAACCCTGCAGGTGGGCCAAGGCTTCTGAGCAGTGACTTGGGACTGGCAGCAGCTACAACAAGGCCAGCACTGCCAGCTCTCCATCTTTACCAGTGAAAACTCAGTAAATTGCAATTTGTTGCATGGTCTTCATGATTAAATAATTAAGCAATTTTCATTACTTGCTATTATGAAGGTCAAGAAGCTAATGTCCGTATCAGGAGCTAGCCAATGCTAATGGATCATCCATATCTAATGATAACTGACAGGGCAGGGTAATTTCCAAAGCAACAAGTGCTTTCCCTCGGGCTCTTTGCAGCCAGCTCTGTTTTTAAGCACTTCTCTATAGCAGTGCTTCAGTGCAGCGAGGTGAGCGAGAGGGAAGAGGAGATTGCTACAGATTAACAGAATGCCGCCACATGACCGAGGGCTTATCACTGCCAGAATAGTGATAGCAGGAGCAACAAAACCTGTTTTTACTAGTCCTTCTCTTATCTCACCTACAAGAGAGCAGATTCTTCAGTGTTGTGACTGAAGGCGTCCCAGCGGAGCTGTACGCACCACTATCTGGCAATTTCTGGCCCCAAAGAACTGAAGCCAGTTCATACTGTATGAGATGCAAGTGGCTGATACCAAATATCTGGGATTGGAAGCAGATGTTACAAGCCCTCCTCTGCTGTCGAGGATGCTCCATGACAAAGGTCAAAGCAAATACCTCTGGGAATTCTGCTTATCCCTATAATGGAAGATTCGTGTCACAAAAGAGAAGATCGTCCTATGGAACTGATTCATGAAGAGCACAGTTACCCTAACACGCATGGTACCATCCTGTGGCTGACGCTGCTGTTGCCTGCCATGTCTGTCCCTAAATGGTCAAGGGAAACAAATCACAGCAGCAGGACTTTGTTCCAATTTCTTTTTAAATTATGTCTACCCCTATGCCTTATACAGTATCACCACAAAGGCAACCTGGCAGAGAGAATCCAGCACCCTTCAGGGTAAAGCTGGGCAGTAGGCAGAGTGCTCAGCTCAGAAGACAAACAAGACTAGCAAATACTGACCTTCCCGGGAGTAACCTGATCACTGAACTAATGATTGAAGCCCTCAGCTAGTATAAATCAGTGCAGACTCACTGGCTTCAAGCAGAAGCATGCTAATTTATTTCAGCTGTGAACCTGGTCCATGACATTTAAAAATTAAGCTGCGCAGCAGAAGAACAAGGGAAAAATGGTCTTTGCACAATCTCACACAGCAATTTAACACAAGCAGCGTTCCTCTTGGTAGGGCACAGGAAAAAAGCATTGATTGGGGAACAAACACACTTGTGTGTTTTTCCCAGACTCAAGGGATATAATTGGTCTTAGTATGACCTTTGCTTCTGTAATGAGCGCTGGCTTTCCCCCTCTGATTAGTTTTTCTGACCTTATATAAGCATGCACTGAATTTACATTCTGCACAGCACCTACAGATATCACTGATCACGGAGAAGCGGTGCTGTGGCATGATTGTGAATGCTGCTCTCAGCATAAAATTAAGCTTTTAGACCTGTCTGCAAATAGCTAACAATAGGAAGCCACAATAAAACCCTCTAGTGTGTATATTTTGGTGAACAAAATCTGCTGAGGCTCATTTTGTGACACTACTTTGGGACGCTCGCAGAGCAGGATTTAAAGCTCTGCAGTTTTCAGAGTCTTTCTAATAAGTTTAATTATAGGAACAGCAAACCCATTGGTTTGTTCTGCAGGGCTGATTACTCCACACAGTGTATACAGAAGGTATTTCAGTGGTCAGTAAATGGACCCATCAAAGCTGAAGAGGCTGAAAATGAATTTCTTCCCATGTACTACTGCAGGTTTAATCTGTCATTTATTCTGCACTGAATGAATCCAGTGTGAGGTGATCCTGGTCCTAAAACTCTTATTCTCACATGTTAGTGATGCTTGGATGAAATGCCAGGTCTTCCAGACCCTTTTCCTCGTTGCCAACTTCTGTCCAAAGGTGGATGTACACTGCATCCCAGCATGGGCATCCTTAGGCTCAAACAGCCATTTCCACAAATCTGCTTCATTCGATAGGGATGGGAGCTTGCCATCAAGAAAATTTCAGGCCAAGCTGAACTCTGCACACTCGGAATGTTTTCACAGCACTGAATTTTTGGCAAACATTCCTCTTTCATTAAATGCACTTCCGTGAGGGTGAGAGCTGAGCCCTCTGCTTACTTTGACTTGAATTCATGTTAGCCTTCTCCATGTAATTTATTGACGCGCTCCCTGTCCACGTGCTTTTAATGCACAGGGCAGACAGAGCTGCTCGAGGACACGGCGCCGCGCGGAGCTTTTATGAGAAGCCCTGCCGCCAGCTCTGAATGGCACGGAGCCTTCCTCCATCTTCTTGCCTTCTACGGCACACTCTGAGTTTCTGGAATTAACCCCCAAAGCCAGCAACAGAGCTCACCAGTGCTTGGCAGTCTTTTTAACTGCAGATATTCCAGCAGACGTACTGAATTTGTGTATTTTTTTTTTTTTTGCAGTGTTATTAATTGATAATTTAATTTCTGATCTGGTGAATTACATGCAATTCCTTCACCATCAGTTAAATGACAAGTTTAGAGCAGAAAAGTTTAGGTAAGCAGATTGTCAGTGCTTATGGCTGTAAGACATAATTATGTACAGCCAACTGTGTAACGCGCTTGAAAAAATTATAAGCCTAGGCACAGAAATTAAAATTATTTCAAGATGAAGTTGTACAAATACAGCTGCAAAAAGCTGCAAAATCCTATTAATGTATTCCAACTGTAGTGGGTAATGCAGTGGGGTTCCAATCCCCAGCGCCATGCCAAAGGAAGTTTAACTACAACACAACAAATCAAAGGACGGATGCTTACCTCCAAACATGGCTCCAGAAAACTATTTCAGCTATTATTTATGTACTCATAAACTTCTGGGCATCAGCTGGTAACTTGGCACGATGACTCCCCAGCACGACAGGGCAAACATTAAACGCTAAATTACCATATGTCAGCTTAGGGTAGTTAATAATTCTACCACATCTTGGACAACTTGAAGGCTTTTCTGAAACTGCTGTCAAATTGAATCTTTCCTTCGATCAATAAAGCAGCACAATGAAATATGCTATTTGTGGTGTCTGAAAGAATAGATTAGCAAACTGCAGTAAATGCAGCTGGCAGGGACTAACTCCATTTCTTAACCAGAGACCCCAAGCGTGAGCATGAGTGCTCCCAGTGGTTCCATCAACGTGCCCCACACGAAGAAGCAGCACATGGCTGCACGTCATCTCGGTATTTCTCTGCTTTGTGCACTGCTGGTGTGGCAGCAGCTCCCCCTGAATGGCTCCACAGCTGCATGTTACCCACGGATCTCACAGGCTGCCATTAATTATGGGAACAATGTTTGTTCCACGCTGTTGGCTCTATCAGTCTCAGCCTGAAGAGTAAAACAGAATGATTGCAAGCACAGAGAACTGGTCCGACCTTCCGTTTGTTTTCCTAGCTGTATAATAGAGATATCTCTGGCAATACAGAAGAGGCCCAGCAGTAATCTCTGGCAACAGCCAGATAAGGTAGAAATCCACGTGGAGGGGGTACCACGAACCCCAAATCACATTTCTGTTGCTGCCTTTAGTCGAGTGTAGATACAACTAATACAGAGCTACAGTAAAACTGGTTGGAAGAAAATGTTTGTGCATTGGGCAGCACCAATAGCACACCTCAAGAAATGCAGCAGTGACAAGCTGGGGCCCAACATTCAGCACAGTTGTCCTCCTGTCAAAGCATCTTTAACAAAAGTCAAATTATTTTGAGGGCTCGCTATGTTTCTCACTATGAACCTTCAGAAAATCTGTCCCTGGCTTCCCATAGGGTGGCCACAGGTCTCTTGTAGCCTCTGAGTCTGATAAATGAGCTCTGAAAGGGGTTTTTACTTGACACAAGCTGAAAGCAAAGGCACTGTGTTGTAAACAATTTCCCTGCACAGCACCCAGCCTGATCCTCCCTCATGAAACTGTTCCAGTTTCTTATTTAAAAAAATAAATAAATGAATAAAAATAAGAGCTCCTACAGCATTTCTGCATTTCCTTGTGCTCTTAGGTCAGTTTGCTACATTCACTATTGTGGCTGATGTTACAGTTCAATTTTAAGCCATAATTATGTCCTACAGACCTTATAGATCTATCCCATACAGGACATGACTCTTCTTTAAGCCCTGTGGGGAGCTGCTAAGAGTACGAGTGAACCTGAAACCTGATGGTCCCCAGCAGACATTGACTAAGCACATGGTCACAACTCCTTGACACTATTACCCTTCCGTGCAAAAACATAGATTTTGAAATCAACAGCAGAAAGTAAAGGAGAACCATTTCTTGTAAAACACTTCTTGAGCATTTTGAGGTTTTAAATCCAAGTCATTCCATCTGGTTCTCCTTTGCAGCTGGATGCAGACAAAGGAGTTGTTCTCAGGCTGCAGGACCCCGAGGAAGGGAGGTGAACATTGCTGGTGGCAGGAAATTGCCATCATAACACTTCCAATTTAAAGAAGTCACTAATAGGGCAGGGAATAGGTCCTGAGGGAAATGGGAGGGCTGGAAGCAATCCACCAGTGCAAAAACTGTGAACTGCTGACTTCCAGCATTTAACTGGGTTAGAATTACAGGTGGTCATCATCTATCAGTTCCATACATACTCAAAAGGTGGTAGCAAAGAGGAACTGATTATTACTACTTCATGGCATATATTTTTTCTTTCAGAGGAAATTGAAAGAAAACACTCTGTCGCATCCCAAAATCATGCAGCTGCTCTGTAAACTGTGCCTTGCTCTTCAATCCAACGTAAATCAGCATAGCTTCAGCGGCTTTGCACCGACTGGCAGGCTGACCCAGTATTTTGGTGGTGATTAGAGTGAGATATATCTTCATGTTTATTTCTTGGAGAGCTCAAAGTTGGCTCTTGTGCTTTTCAGAAGCTGGATGTATGCAGGGAAAGATGTTTTTTCAAACTCTAAATCTTCAGGGCTTTTTTTTTCGTTATTTTTTTTTTCTCCTTCTTTTTAATAAGAAGCAGAAGGAAGATTTCCTGACCCTCTGAACTATCCTTGGGTTTGAATACGCGATATGGTAAACAGAAGAAGAAAGCTCTAATGTGAAACTTCTTAAACTGCCGAGAATGAAGGACAGCAAATGGGATGCAAGCCAAGGAACATGACAATTAGCACAGAGAAAGTTTTCAGGGTTTATTCCATCAGTCAGCACTTAAGGAGGCTTTGAAGGGGAAAAAGCATCCTTTTATACATTAATCCACCACTTCTGCACTTTCCCTCTCTTCCATGGATTTAGTGCTTAGCTGCTAAATATCTATATGCAGAACTTTATTAAGAGGAGTTGGTTTATTTTCTGAAAGATCCCCATCCATTAGTTTATAGAGAGAAAAAGGTAAAACCATTTTGACCACTGCAACATCCTGAGTTTTGGGGTGACAAAAGCTAGCATTCGTAGCAATGCGTCACTATTCACCATCTTACTGAAGAGTCAGACTGTGCTACCATGACAAAGGAACTCAGCAAAAGGAAAGAGAGAATCGCCCACACTTCACCCCCTTCCCGTCCTGTCTTGGCAGACTTCATGTCTGAAGAGGCACCTTACTGTTCCAAGATAAAATATTTTCTTCTTTCTTGAAAAAGAAAAAGTTCTCTCAAGCAAGAAGTTGGGCAACAGCAGGGGACAATGTCATGCCAGTATTAATTAGCAAATTCCAAATGAATCATAGTTTGTGCTTAGCGGGGTATGCTTGAAAAGCATGTGAACTTTTCAAATGCTGTGTTGCGCATAATGCTTGCAGCTTTTATTTTATCTTTTATTTTTAATAAGACTAACAAATAAAGAGATGCTTTAGAGGGGCATCTTATTCATCCTCTCCATGGCCCCATTCCAAGGCATTTGTGTTCTTGAACATCTCTTTATGCAGAGGATGCTGCCCTCTTAGCTCATCCCGTCTGGTTCAAGGCCACTACTGGGGTGGCTGCATATCCCTCTAATTAAGCAGTGCCATGTGTGGTTGTCCACACTACGCCCCGAACCTCCTGGCGGGGGATGATCTGTGACAGGCAATGCTTGTCATTTCTGCAGCTCTTTGATTCCAGGTTCCCGGGACTCCAGCATTTGCCTTCCCCACAGAGGAATGGAGCTCCCACTGCCTGCTGCTCCTGAGCCGGAGCGCCCACTGCTCAGCAGGATGGGGCTTTCATGCACCCCGATCCCCACTGTTGCATGGAAGACAGAGCTGAGTACCAGCTGCATATGGCAGCAACCACAGTGACAGGCTCTGATCTTAATTTCAGGATTATTTAGGTTGTGATTGAGCTGGGGCACCTGCCTGTGCAAAGCTCATCAATTCTCTTTGATTTGGAAGACTCTGCATCTGTGTCAGACTGTGAACTTCAATTTCAATGCAGAGCTTCATTGCTGTTTTTCCTCTCTTTCACTTCTACATTGAGTTTAAATGACACGGAAGTCGAGAAAAGAAATTTGTACAATCTACGAAATGCCAGCATTTCAGCTCCTACCTTCAGAGTGATTGTAGATGAACAGAGGAAGCATGGGCTGATGGTCTGAGCTGAGCTGCCCCGCTGGCCAGCTGGGTGGACAGTACATGGCCAGACCACGCCACAGTTAAGCAGGACCAGCAGGTAGCTCAGTTTCATGGGAAGACTATCTTATCACCCCTGAAGGGTATTAGGGTGGTTGAGCATTGGGATGGGCTGCCTGGGGTAGCGGTGGAGCCCCCATCTCTGCAGGTATTTAAAGCTAAGTGTGGACAGGGCCCTAA
This sequence comes from Tympanuchus pallidicinctus, assembly GCF_026119805.1. Classification (NCBI taxonomy): domain Eukaryota; kingdom Metazoa; phylum Chordata; class Aves; order Galliformes; family Phasianidae; genus Tympanuchus; species Tympanuchus pallidicinctus. The sequence goes on from NW_026294722.1 coordinate 6,366,206, forward strand.
GGCACATGTTTTAGTGATGGGACTTGGTGGATCAGATTGATGGTTGGACTGGATGAGCTTTACAGTCTTTTCCAATTGATGACACTACCACAGAAGACCAATGCTCCCTGTCATAGGTGAAGCACTTTTGAGGTGGGTAGAGGAAAGGAAAGAGGTGGTAACATTTAATGGATTATGGTTTAACTCCCCAAAATATCCCACAACAAAGCATGATTATTTTTCTTCTAGGTGTTTATATTTCTCAAACTGTCTACAGAGTGTTTTTACAAACCCCTACCAACCCTGCTTGTCTGTCTGCTGGAAAGAGGAAGTAAAAAAGGGAAAACAAAGAGAATAGAGTCCCCTCCCCATTCCTGCATCCAGGATAACCCTGCTGCTTGCAGAAAACTGGCTGTGGAAGGATTCAGCCACTCACACTGAGCTCTCACAGCACAGGCTCCATTTAACTCAAACCTGTCCACTATGATTTTAGCAAGAATGATGAGAACTGAGAGATTCACTTCTTCTGCATTGCCCTGGCAAACAGAAACAACTGCGCACAGAAATGCTGGGAGCTATTGCTACCTAAAGAACAACTACAAGGTCCATTGGGATCCAGAATGCTCAGAGCTATTTTAATCAAATTACTATAGATTAGGGACAAACTAGAGTCTATTGAAGTTAATGGACAGATTTCTATCGACTTCAAAGGACTCAGGAAGAGCTGTAATACGGAAAACAAGCAAGTATCAAAATGAAGGAAATGCATTTTTTGTCTAACCCTAATTGCATGAGATGAAAGATCTGTTTCAGCAGAAACTATTCAAAAAATATTCTGTCTGAGACAAACATCAAACATCTCAAACAGTCAAAATCCAGCAAAGCAAGCAGCAAATAAGAAACAGTCTGTTAACAAGTGTGGTCAGATATGGGTACAAACAGAAACTGTAACTCTACTGACCGCCACAGAAGCCCTTTATGAAGTTAGATAGAAAAAATAAGCAACCAACAAAAACAGTTCCCAATTTTGTGCATGTACTGATGGTATACATGAACTTAGTTTTACTTTCCACTCAAGATCATTTTCTTTGAGAAAAAGGAAATTATACTCTTATTTTTTCCTCAAAAGATGCTAGTATTTAATTCTTGGCCACAAATACATCATTAGCCATCGTGTCTTCAAAAGACCTCATCATCTTCTCTGATGGATGAAGGTGAAATCATGACACAATCGATTTCTTTAAACTAGCTTCTCTCTCATTACTTAGCATATTTTGTTGTCTTTAAAGCTATATATTCACTGACAGCTAGATATCTGTTAAACCCCACAAATCTGAAGGCCTAAGAGGTATAAAAGAAACTTCTTTTTGAGTTTTATAAGGAAAAAAAATCAGGCCTTCAGATGGGGGATTGTGATTTTACTGACTTTCACAATATTAGGTTCTTCTCAGTGATGGTCTAATTAAGTACTGAGTCTATGGAGGACAGAAATTTTTTTCCCATTAAAGAAGTTAGATTGAGAAAGCGCTTTGAAGAGCTTGTAGAGACCAGAAGCATCAAATTGTCCTCAACTCCAGAATTATACTTCCTCAGCTTTCATTCATTCAAGACGTTTAGCAGGTAAACAGATAAATCCCACTTCAAGTTTTCTGTGCTGTACTCAAGTTTCAGCAGAGGCTGTACTGGCTTTTTTGATCGTGCAATAGTTGAACAAAAATGAGGCAGCAGTCAAAGGAAAAGAGATCCTAGGTTAAAATGCTCCATTCTATCCATTTAACTTTTTCAATCAATGCTCAATGGGACTTTTTGTTCAAAGTGTATCAGAATAAGTACCAGAATCTGCCCATTCATACACATTTTTAATGTTTGGATGAAAATCCCAGCACCACCATCACCATCAGAAGCAAGCTCACAGCCAGCAAACACCAGGTCTTCTGTAGGTAAAGCTGTCCTTCATACAAAGCCTTTGAGGAACACAAATGGAAAGCACAGCAGTAAAGGCTGGCAGCTCTCGTGCCAGCTACGCACAAGCAGGACAGATGCCATTTGTCCCTCTCCTCCATGCAGCTCCAGCAGAGAGGCCACCTCAGCAGTCACCTCTGAGTGCACAGCAGCAGCGTTGGCCAAACTGCAGTGCTTCAGATAATCATGACTGGGATTGAAAAGTATGGTTCAAATATCTCTTAATGTCCTATTATCTGTGGATCACTGACAGGGTTGATTATAACGGTTTGACACGACTCCAAAGGAGCTGTTACGGTCTATTGTATCAATAGGTACCTAGGGAGCCTTTAATCCAGATACATGTGCAATAATAGCATACCAAAAACATTTTTTTTACTTAAAAGTTGCTGTTGCTGAAGCAGTAGAAAGAAGCGAAAGTAATGTACACTGCAAAAAGAAAAGCCGGCATTTTTTTTCACGTGACAAGAACACAAAAATCTAAAACGCAAGATTGTTTCCCCTTTTAGTTGTAATATAAAAATGATCCAAAATGTTTATGCCAGGAGACAATTTGGAATGGCTTGTTTTCCTGCTGAGCTATAATCTTGGTCAGCAGGAACGCGACTGATGTGACTCAAACTGTAGTGCTGCTGTTCTGTGAAGGCAAGAAGGGGTGAGCTGTCATGATTCTGAAATAAACACAAATGTTTTCTGTGTAATGTGTGAAAGTACGAAAATAAGCATGGGGGAAAACTGTTTGTTTCCCTTGGAAACTGGTAGATGGTTTTGATTAAAAAAAGTCTACTTCCGTGTAGGGTTCTCCTGAGGTTTCTGGATACTGCATGAGCAGCAGGGTGTGAGAGGCCCATACAGAGATGCTGTTTTAGGAACAGAATGGAAAGAAGACCTAGAATAGGCAATTATCACTTTTCAAGTTATAAGCTCTCATCTTAGTTTATTTTTTTCCAAAGCAGGTGCCTTCAAAACACTTATTTGTTCAGGGAGGTCTACGAGTTGCCATACAACCAGTACACAGAGGCATTCAAATTTGAATTCCTGGAAAATGCTGTTAAAATGATTTGCTTAAAAAGAACTGTGTTTACAAGAAAGGAGTTAGAAGACCTTTTGGAAACGTTTGATTGCTTATTCTTTAAAAAATATCCTTTTGCAGGTAACGAGGTAGCTTTCAAAAAAGGGTATAAGGTACAAAAGCAACAACTCTCGGATGAGAACGACGACTGTTCAACCCTATTCCTATTTAGTCCTGACAGAAACACATTCACAAGGAGTTTTTCAACAGAATAAATATATTCATTATGCTAGCTATTAAATCCTCACTTGTGCAAGGGTCTTAATGCTTCCACTGGCAGTTGTGACAGAAAAACATCAATACCTCCCGAGAATGTTAATGAAAAACTCCTGACTGCATAACTGTATATGTGTGATTTGTAGCACTTTGGTCCCTGGATCTTCAGGGAAAGAAGGTTGGGTCAAAGCCACCCAAGGAGAAACCAACACTTCACAGTGTGTTTCCAAACATTATTTAAATAAAGACTTCTGCTCGAGTTATTAATGCCTTTAATATGGATTCTCATCTCCTCTTTTTATTGCTTTGTGTGTCTTTCTGGTTATTTAGAGAGTTCTGAGAAGAGCTGGTCAGCACTTCAGGGCTCCCACTGCTCAGAAGCGACAGATGCTGACCATAAAGTTAAAGCCAACACACACAGATCCCAACAACCCAGAAACCTTTCTTCTTCTCTCAGGGGGGCAGAAGCGGGAAGGGGGGAGGAAGCCAAACACATCAATACCTCCCTGTCCTGCTCCTCCAGCTTCCTATTAGAGAACAGCACTAATTCCTGCACTGAGTTAATTCAGAACATGGGAGCACCAGGTTTCCACAACTATTAAGAGTTATATTGTCTGGATCAAACACGCTGTGCCCAGAGAGCTGTGAGAGGAGCTCAGGAGAATATCTCACATCTTCAAAAGATGAAGCTGGGGGAGCCTGGGCAGTGTGTGCCTTTTTCCCCTCACACAGCACTGCCCTTTCCTTGGGGCAACAGCTGGCCTTGACACCCGTGCGTTTGATGGTGCGGTTGTCACACACATGGGAAAAGGGTCACGGTTTCCAAATCGTCTGGTGGAGTAATGGGAGGAGACAGCTCCCCGGCAGCGAGAGCCAGCGCATCTCAGCACTCTGACATTGCGTCCGGGCACCGGCACAGGCACAAGAAAACCAGACAGCTCCCATGCCCCTCAACATCTGGTCATCTCCATCCGTCGGCGGTGGTGGCAGATTGTGCCAAAAGCATCTGGGCTGCTTGCTTGTTTGATTCATCTTCCACGTCTCAGTTTTGAAATAATTTGAAGCACAGATCAGCTGGTGCATTTTTTGTGACCGTGAAAGCTGGACCATTAAGCACAGGACAGATACAGTATGAAGGTAAAAATCTTCAGTCCTGCCTTCTAATACACACACTATTCTAGTTTCAGGCTCCCTCAGTAACGAGTTCTTATCCTGACGTGCCAAATGTTTATGTAATGTTTTTCACATTAATAACACAGCAAGAAAATAAAGAGCCAGATAGTTCATGCTCATCAGCAAACTATCTGCTAGGCATACAAGGGTAGCAAGAGACCTGACCAACTGGAATCTGAAATCAGATCCCAGGGGATGCTTTAGATTATTGCCCTACAGGATGCCCAAGTTTTTATCTAATGTAGTGGCTTTCCTAATATTAAAATGCTACTAATGAATTTTATGGTTGGATGAAAGAACTTTTATATAGTTACTTGCAACTAGATTAAGTGTATCAAGATGTTTTCTTTGATATTGTCATGTCAGTTTATATCAAGTGACTCTTCCATGCTTTCATGTCTGGTAATTCCCAAGAAATTCATGACTACAATCTAAAATAAATGTGTGACTTTCAATTCAGTAAGAGCTGAATGATAGGAATTTTAAATTGCTGGGATAAAACTGCTAGCTACTTCATAACACTCATGCTGCTTCCAGATTTAATACCTGCCTTTTCAAACACTATCACTTAATATGTCAGTAGGGAATAACATTACTTTATTTTATTTTCCTTTCCAAGGATCGTGAACCATTTTCTCTAACAGAAATGTACCAATTACCCACATGCCAATTGTCCCAGCCACGCTCTGATCTTGCAGCATGGACGTTCAGTTCAGAAGCACACAAAGGTTTCTGATGCTACAAAAGAAACACTGTGGGCTAAATTCAGGACTGATGTAAGCAGGCAAATTTCTGCTGACATCAAGGGATCTGCGCTGCTGAACGCTGGTTCTGAATTTCGCCCTCTGCCCTAAGAATGTGACAAATGCAGATGGAAGTCGGAACAAAACCTTTCATGCGACAAATACCTAATTTAAGGAATTAGCAGAGCAAAGCCATAAAAAGGAGGTTAGAAACAAGAGGCTATATTGTTGCACTCACACCGCCATAGAGAAGTCGTGTGGTACCTCTGCCAGGAGGGGCACTCGAGGATGAGGAATTGCCACTGGGGCCAAGGGAGCGGTGTGGATGCTTCTCCATGGCCTCCTGGGATTGCTTGGCAGGATGAGTGCAGCAGGAAAAAGGGAGCCAGCCTGAAGGGAAGGCCTTGGTGAGGGAAACATCAGGGGTCAGGTGTGCACGGTGACACAGCTTGGCTGCTCTGCATGGAGCACTTGATGCAATGCCTACAGGGCACAGGAGCCAGCGCCAAAATGGGAAGCTGTGGATCTCAGCCTGCCCTCACTAATTGGTCCTGCTGAGAATTTGGGTATATTAGCCAGGGCACAGTGCCATACTAATGAAGCTGTACCGCTCCTGGGCAGCTTGGAAAGGCACTGCCCTGTGCTTGCAGACCTCCAGGCTGCCCTCAGCCATCTCCTCCCAGTGCCATCCTGCCGACATACCTGCGCCTATGCCACACCTGCTGCTGATGGAGCAGGCACTGATCAGGTAAATGAGCTTGATAGATCTGCAGCTGTACTCCCTGACTTTTCCCTAGTGCTACTGAGGTACTGTACATTTTGCAGCCTCCCCTGGAAGAGACAGCATCGCGCTCTGACTCTGAGCACTGGCAAAGCTGGGAACTGTGTCAGGTCACTGCCAATTTCTTTCTGTAAATGAACTGTCCCACTGTTTCAACACTGGGTGCAGTGATTTATTTAGAGTGTATCTGCATGTACATTATCTGTGCAGTTCTCAGCAACGGTTGGTAGATCTTATTCTGCATTGATTGGGACATGCTGGGAGACATGCCAAACATAGTTAGCAGAGAATATCAAATTCTACTTGGAAGCATTTAACCTGAATTCTCAGTGCCTTTCAGCAACAAATACTCACCTGTCCTGCCCTTTTGAGAACTATTAATGAAGCTCCAGTATAGGAATTTGTCGTTCTATCACTTATGCAGATCATGAACACAAGTGCCATTTCCATCAGGGACTGATGATTTTACTGTTACATCCTAAGCACTGGAGGAAAGAATCTCAGCCCAAAGAAGCAAATAGAGTTTTGTAGATTTCAAACCTATTTGAGATTTTCAGGTTTTCAAACAAAAAAGGTTTCACTTCTGAGAACTGAGCACTGCATTATATTCCTCAAGGGCAAGAAATGATGGAGTCCTCAAACTGAGGGGTACTGTAAAAGTTTTGAGCTCTTGCTCTAGGATGGTGTCCTTTATCTGGCTGCACATTCCTATAACCTCTGTAAGGATAGGTATTGCTCCTCCATAACAGTTGGTTCAACAAGGAGAAAGCTTCAAACAGAAAACAGCAGGCTTATTTGAAAAACAGGGAGAAAACCATATCACGCTAGAATTATTCCCCCATTTTCCAAACATTCAGCAACATGACTGAGCTGAGGTGAGTTTGTGAACATCTCTCCAAAACAACACATTACTAACCAGTGGAATAGCTCTTGCTGAGAGTATATCTGACACCATTTGTAAGGCTGCTACAATGTTAAGCTTATGGAGCAAAGCTATAATACAGACTTAACTCTTAACCAGACCATACATTTGTGTGATACCATGGCAGGAAAAAATAAGGCAGAAGAGTTGGGAAAGCAATCCCTCACAGCAGCATGATAAAGGAGAAGGATCCTGCTGTACCTGCAGCCTGTAGTATGAAACCCCTGAGCCAGCAGGAAGGACATTAATGAGCATCAGACAAATCTAATAGGAGGTATCAGAAGCAGACACCAAATGGGATACAAATGATGAAAGAGAAGAGAACATGCAGTAAGAGAATAAGGATGCTAAAAATGGTGTTTTATATCTCTCAGACCACAAGAAACAATTTAATTTGCACTGACATGCAGGAAGCGATCATAAATTTGATTTTAAATAAGCAGACTGCAGCATCAGTGCTCATGTGCACGGTGAACTGCTTGCCTTCCCTGCATGGTGGCAGAGACAGGAGACTGAGCAGCAGCTGCTCCTGGAATTGTGCAGGTACTCCTGGCAGAGTCAGGCAGGCCACCAAAGCCCCAGTGCTGCAGGAGCCAGGGCTGTGTCACAGCCGGTTTGTTCTCCTACACTCTCCTACACTCAGGTTGCTCCTGGCGTAGTCCAGGTTGCTTGGCTATTGATTCAAATCAGTGAGAACTGGACTGTTCCCCCAAAGGGGTGGAGCGTTAAATAGAAAGACATGTTCAAAAAACCTGATTCTCCTCATTTTTCATTCTTATTCCCAAAGACCCAACAGGAGAGTGCTCAAGGCTCCCTCTCTATTCCTCACTTTTACTGCTATACCTCAAAAATATTTCGAGAAAGGGAAGTTATTCTTGCTTGGTTTGGACATGTTGGGCAGCCAGCTGTGTCCATGCAAGCCAGGCTGATGACCCGGCCATGCAGCTCCCTTGGAGAAGCAGCAAGCTTGCGGCTGGTGGCCAGCCTTGGACAGGGCCAGGTTTGTTTTATTGGTCTTCATTTTGCTTTCATTTTAATGCGACGGTAAAAATTTTATCTGATAATCTAAACAAGGTAATAATTTTGTGCCATAAAAGTGCCTGTCTTCTGTTGCTACTGCCACCGTCGTATATTGGAGAGTAATATTTGCAACATTATACAAAATTGTTATTCTATTAAAATGATAAAATGGCAGTGGTTTTATTACATGAGTGATTTTCCAGGCACTGAGATGCCCTTTACGGCAGACAAGAATAATAAACACATTATTCACCAACACATTAGGGAACAATCCTGTGATTTCGGAAAACGGTTATAACAAACAAGTAAGTTATTGCAGTGACACTCAGGACACACAGCCTCCAAATCTTACCTGCTGTAACTAAATGCTGCTAATTGCCAGGGACTGTCCCTACTTTGCATTTCAGCAATTTGTTCCCAAGAAGTTGGCAAACCATAAGAGAGACACTGAGAACAGTTTGTTCACTTTTTGCAATCTCATATAATCCAGGCCTTGGGATTTTAACCCTTTCCTCCTGACTGAAGTCTTAAGGATTTGCCATCTGTGTGTGCAGCATCCAAGAGGATGAAGAAGGGGAAAGGATTAAATTAATTAACAAATTCTAATCCTACAACAGCGCTGGCAGTGTTATGGCACTTTGAATTCTGATGGGGATTTAAAGTAACATTGACTGCTCCCCCATCAAAGAGGAGGAACATAAGCCCTGTTGTGGCTGCCCTGTATGGCACTCGCAGAGGGAAGGGGTCTCTTACAGGGAGCTCTGGCTTACCCAAGGAGCCCTCCAAGCCCCTCCTGCAGTTCACAGCTATGTCAGCCTGTCACTTGAGAACATTATCAAAGTTACAGATATTGTTGTACATCCTCTAAGCTACAAGGTAATCCTAAATCAGGTAACACAGCCTCATATACCGGATCAACAAGCAGACCAGACCACTGTTTTGATTCCCTTCTCTTCACTACACCAAATGCACTTGTGTCATTGCCACCCAGGGAATTAACTCCAGAAATGTCCACAGCAATTTAATGGGTCTTGATGGCTAAAATTTGTACTGAATCCTCATGCAGAAGAACTGAGACATGGTCATTCATCTGTCTCATGTTTCTATTCAGGTGCACTCTTCCCAGCTACGCTGGAAGGACAGATGCTGCTACTTTCTAAGAGAAGGAGAAATAAAGGGAGGGAGGGAGGGAGACTACTCAAGCAGATCAGAGGTTTGGATGCTCTCTGCCCGAGAGCCCCCGTGGGTAATGCAGATCTGCTGGCTGCAGCAATCGCTCCTTGGAGCACGGGGTCTTTATGGAAGCCATACACTGCACTACAAATGAAATCTGTTTTCTTAGTAGTCTCCATAGTGGAATAACAAATGGCAGAATTCGTAGTACCCAGAGACCTGTGCCTAGGTTTTGATTCTCAAGCTCTTGCAAGATTCAGGCGCAAACAAACTCTTCAAAACAAATGCACATTTGGCAGTTTGTACAACATTGAAAGCCACTTGGGGGGGATTAAGGGCTGAAAAAATGAGTAGCCCTGAAACACAGAACTGCAGCTCTAACATTTGTATATTGATCCTCAATAAACTTGTGTTGCAAGTAGATTCTGAAGGACACCATTCCTTCTTTTTAAGCCTTTTAAGTAGGTGGAGGCTGAAGAGATTTGGCTGTTTGTATGTTGTGAATCCTGTTTTTAAAATCAGACCCTGCGCTTCAGCAGCAGAGTTTGTAGCATACAGGATACTCAATTCTATTGCTAAAACCAATACCAAATCTACCAAAGCCAATGCACGGCTCTAAGGTCTTCTTAAAAACAAAGACTGCAGTATTTCATAGGTATTCCAATGTCTGCTGTAGAAAAAAGATTGACCGCACACCCTGATGCATCCATGGATATTCTTTAATGTCTGCACCCCAAAAGAAGTAAGGGGTTACAAAGCTTTCTGAACCTTAACCTGATTTTAATCTAAAATCTTAAACCAAAAGAGCATTTGTCATTTATTATTTCTTTTTTTTTAAAGCCTGCACTTCAGAGTGGGAACGCAGAGCTGCCAGCGTGCTTAAAAACATCATTTCAAAAACTAAAGAAAAACCACAGCGACAGAAATCTAAACCCCATTCAAATCAGCTTGTTTCCTTTGAGACATACTGCTAGCCTAGCAGGAATAAAAAAAAGCAACTTTTCCTTCTGTACATTGTGCTTTAGAATACTGTTATCTTTAAGACATTTTGTTCACTTCTTGAGAAAGCCTTATCAGGGAGGCACAGTTTGTTACAAAGCCTGAGTCGCCATGCACCCAAAAATACGCGTATGTGTGTGGGTGTACATCCACTGGCAGAACTAAAATAGATTTTAAAATACTTCCACATAGCTAAACAAAGCTGGAAGATGGGCTGGTAATTATATGTGCATTCCAAGTAGACTACACACAGTGGGGGTTCTAAAGCATTCATATAAATTATACCAATCAACACGGAAAGGAGGAAAAAAAACACACCGAGGACATCAAATATGACACTTCCTTATAGCTGATACACACAAACACTAAACTGTGGCAAAACAATGCCTTAGAAAACAGGGTCTAAAATGCCACCTTAAAATGAGTTCCATCTACAGCTTTGCTGCCTCTGTAAATGCATATGATTGTCTTAAGGATGTATTTTGAGGAGATATGATAGATCAAATAATTGAAACACTCAATAGAATGTGAACATACATGGAGATTTTCTTCTGGAGGAAAAAAAAAATATGTACTGCACATGATCTGGACTACCACATATTGAGATTTGTTTGTTTTTGAGTATGTCTGGTTAAATGCTGAGGTTTAGCAGCTTCTGGGGTGTGACAAGAAAACTGGTGCATGAATGACATGGGAAATGGTGGCTCTGGAGTGCCTGACCTACACGCCAGGGAAGCCAGCATGACAATGCTTTGTCAAGTGATCTCCAGTCATGGTACCTTGGGACAGGGGAATTAGAGAAAGAATTAGGATAATCTTTCCAGGCAGAAGATTTAAAGTCTGCTATAGTTATATCCAATCGATCCCCAGAAGATTGCCAAGAAGTGTGTATCTTAAAACTGCTGCTAATTAGAAGGTTTTAAGACACTGTTATAAAATACCTTCTGCTTGGTTTGTAAGGGAAACCATTTAGACTAGTAGTATAGAGAACAAAACAATCGTAAAAAGTTATTTGTAGCTTCTATTATATTACCATTACACTATATTATCACCAGCATGGTTACATACCTAACATAAAACCATTTAATGAAACATTTGAACTTTCAAGAGACCTACTGGTAACCTGCTTATTTTTAGCCCTGGGATGACATTTGTTGTTTGCTGCAATGCAAACAATAATAATTACATACAGAGATGCTAATGAGGAAGAAAAGTAATATTTAGTGCTGCTGTCTGTTCATGACAATGCACGCATCCATACAGAACATGGAATGAGTAATTTAAAAGGTGTTTTTATTTTTATTTTTTATTTTCCTTAAAAATAAACTTAATCCTCGCCATTTGGGATGCCTTTGAAATTTACATTAGAAGTAGTGACAGAAGAGCAAGAATGTTGCTTAAATGATGCACGCAGAAAACTGCATTCAGCAAACTGGAGAACTCAATGCTCTTTTCATTCCTGTAGGAGTGGAACAACCTTTGGAAAGTTTTCCTGATCAATTTGCACTCTGTGTCTTATAGCTGTTTTAAAACATTTATTTGGAATACCTCACATCTAAGTACATGTTGTAACATTGACCAAATATTGCTGGGGTCTTTTTTTTAGCCAGTAAAGATGGCTAATCTTGTCTGGCCAAATTGCATGACCTTCAGCTATTCCTTTAAGAAAAGCTAATGGAAGCTCATCCCAAGCAATTACTGCAGATGTCAACATGAAAGGTTAAAATAAATAAAGTTATTCCCTCATCTTTTCATGCTTTTGCTCCCCTTTGCCATTATTTGCACTTTTCTCCTTGCTGCTTGCTTGTCTCAATTATACCAGCAAGCCACAGGCTTCTGATGTCCTATTTCGCCATCAAAATTCAAGTTTTGTAGGATCCTTACACTTTTTGTTATTCATCTTACGTAAAATACTATTTACAACAACCAGATGTGAGAAAACATTCAGAAATAATATAGGTTGCCCCAAGAATTGATTTGTGTGGGGTTTTTTTAGATGATTTATTCTATCGTCTGTTTGTTTTCTTGCAATGGCTTACAGAAATTGCTTTCTTAAGACTTCTGTAAATGGAAAGAAATTGCAGGTTTAGGTAAACAGCATTATTCTTGATCATAATTCAATTATAACGCTCCATCTCTAGCAAGGGAAGAGGGTGCAGACAGCAGGTCTGACTTGACTTTCCATTTGAAAGCTCAGCTACTCTAATGTCTTTATGTCTCTTTTTTACATGTTTTCTCATGATAATTTAGGATTAGCAGCTCTGAGAATCAAAACCTAGAACAAAGTTTCTTGAGCTTGAATTTAATTCTGGCTTGATTCTCATCCAATGCCTTTGTACATTCACCAACTGTGCCAAAAAAACATCGCTGGGTGATCTTTTAGGCCTCACAGGGTTTCTTGTTGTTTTTCTGGTTGAAAAATGAAAAAGATTAAGAATTATGTGTCCTCAGTGCATCTCAAAATATTTGACTAGGAGTTTAAGATTGCAGGATTTATCCCTTTTCAGATCCACTAAAGCAACTGTCTTTTAATATTGAACTATGGAAATCACCAGGTATATAAGAAAGGTTGGGTCAACTCTTGGCCATGAAGCCCCAGGATGACTGACAGGTGTTTTACTCACCCATGCACCACTTGGCGTTAGAGATCACAAGAAAAGAGGAAGCCACTCAAACAGTAAAAAGCAGTGCACAGACATACAAGATGTTGGTTGCAATGATTTACCCATCGCTGGGCCATAGCCATAAATATTGGGTAAATCTCTGCCTTCATTCCAAATGTTGGAGCATCCTGCCTCCCTCCTGGCCACTGCTATTTCCCACTATCTCTCCCAGGGGTGACATTAGCATTAGAAATGTCACTGTGGGCGACAGCTTATTCCATTTTCACAGTGAAATACTCCTCGCAGAGTGTCTGTGTGCAAATAATGAGGGTGCAGTAAATTCCCACTCTTACTACACACTCCCATTTGATCTCTGAAGCTTTTACCTTCAATATGGGAAATAAATACTGAGAATAGCCATTCCATCCCGTCCGAGAAACAACTGACCTGCTGCAAGGCGTGCACTAGGCTGCTCCTCTGGTGTTTTGCTGTACTAATGCCTTCATACTCCCCCAAGAGCAACATATTCTGCAGCACGAGGTGGGGGGATGGGTTATGAGAAAGATTGGGCAACTTGATCAACATGCAACTGGGAAAGGGATTTGGGCAGCAGCTGGGATTCTGTCTGGGAGAACCTATTTCAAGTTGGATTAAGGCTGACCCTGCTCCCAGTGGCCATGCACTTTAGCTTATAGTGCAGTGCAGAAGAAGGTAAAAAAAAGTAGAGGCTGCTGGGTTTGCTAACAGGAGACATTGCTAGGTATGAGGGGAGGCCTCAGGAGAGAAATGATGGAATTCAGAGGGAACAGTAGCTTTCTATGAAAAGGATTAATGCGAGAAAGCCATAGGTTTAAAATAGCCTAATTGACCCAAGCATAATGTAATTCACAGTCACATGGTGAAAGTCAGGCAGTATTTGAATGCCTCCTCATCATTTAATATAACATTTCTGGTAATAGAATATTTAAATCCTGTTTTATCAAAATCTCATCACTCAAATGTAGGAGTCTTTTCCATTGCTGGAACATACAGTGTTATAAATTCATGAAGGTCGTAATTATGAGCAGCTTCAACACTGTAAATGTGTTTGGCAAAGATATTACGCCCTTTCTAAGCAAGATTTGAGCAACTCTCACACACATTCAGAGTTAGAGGGGTTTTGCTTCTCACATGCCCTGTGAGCAGCAGACTGCTTCCTCTAACCTGGGGGTCCCATTAGGATGGAAATGGCTGATAACAAGAGGCCACCCCAAAACCACCGCCATCACTTTCCCAATGAACATGGCACAGAGGAATACTGCTCCTTTCTCAAGAAATCAGAAAAGAAGCACATTCAAATCCACATTTAATTCAGCTCAGGTCTATGCTCACCACAGACTGCAGGGTCTGTCCAGAGTCTCCCTCTCTGAAGATACTCAAAGCCTACTGGGATGCTTTTTCCTGTGCAACCTGCTGTAGGGAACCAGCTTTAGCACAGAGGTTGGGCTGGATGATCTCCAGAGGAACCTTCCAATCCCTATGACTTTGTGATGCTCTGCTCAGAGCCGGACATCTGAGCATGACTGGAGATGTTGCAAAAAGCAGCTCCTGTTACAGGTCTGGCAGCAACCAGGGCTGCACGCACACTGTAACTGATGGAAAGAACGAGTGCACATCACAGTGCATCAGTTCCTCTATTTAACACTTGGGCAATCTGAAGAAGATTCACCTGGGGCTTTTGGGATGCTCTGGATTTACACTGTAAGAAAGCACACAAAGCTCCTGTGATGGGGCTGGCTCTGAGCAGAGACTGCTGCATGGGGACTTCTGTGACAGAAGCCGCAACACTCTCATTGCTATCACTGAGTTATTTCAAAGGCCTGGGAAACCACTCTGGCTGCTGCCATTGCCATCATGAAAGGAAAAAACAACTATGTGCTATGGCACATTTTAGTACACAGGTTTAGTTTTAAATAGAAGAGAATGACTTGAACCAAAATGCACTCAGTTCCACTGGCTGTACTGGTGTGTATCACAAACAAATATTTCAGCCCATGCTCAGGCAACCAAGTTCAGCCACCTGTACTTGGGAGCACACAAGAAGAAAAATATAAAAGGCTAGTAGGCTGGTGCCCACTCTTTAGCAGTACACAACATGGTAAAAACATCAGGGGCATTTCTTACCTGAGTGAAGCACAGCCAGACTGGGACCCACCCGTGTACTTCTTATGTACAGTTTGACTTTTGGTTTTCAGAAAGAATTACTTTTAATTAAAAAGGCTGATTGCTAAATAAACCAGGTATGGTGGATTAGATTGATTTTCTCACTAAAGCAGGTAGTAAGCTTGGTATGGTATCAAGTCAGAGGTGACCTCCCTTTCCATTCAGATCTTAACTTTTACACACAAGTATCAGGTATATAACTTTTCTACTGCTACAGTCAATGGTAAAATCTGTCATGAAGCACAATGGGAAATCGCATTTAAGATCTGCAGAAGTAAAAGGCAGCACACATAAAAGCTTCCATACTAGGTTTTTTTCTTCTTTTCTTCGTGGTCATGACTCCTAGGTTGCTTTCCAGCAGGATACAGCCTTAAAAGCCTTTTGTTCACATTCTTTATTCTCTTCCTACTTGCAAACATTTAGCATGAATCAAAGCCAACCAGTTGCACAAAGAAATAACCAAAATGCTCAGATGCAAATAAAGGTCTGGGGTAGATAGTTTCTAAAAAAATTAAAGCAAGTTTCTCAGTCCTGACATACAAAATTCTAGAAGGAAAAACAAAGCCTTTGGTATCTTAGCTATAGAAGCTATGCAAGGAGACAAAGGCTGACAAGTAAATATTAAATCATACAGAGCCCTTGATTAATATTTATGTTCATGCTCTAGATAGTCCAATGTAATTGTTCAGATCTTCACTTTGGAGGCAGAAGTCTGAACACACTGTCCACAACTTGTATTTGAGTTGAAAGGTGAGGTTTTGTTGAAACTAAAAACGTCCTAGAGTTGGAGCATCTTGTTTACAGAACAGCGTTCACAAGACTCAACTCTTTGGTCACTTCTCGCGTGACAGACAAAGAGAAGAAAATCCAATCTAACAACAACAAAACCCTCAAATAACATCACCTCTTTGATTAAAAAACAACCCACACTTTCACTCAGATTCCCAGAAGTAGAGACATCTAAAGCATTCTATGGCTGAGCATGAGGGTGGCTGTGCACACAGACCACAGCACATCCTTCGTCACTCCTGGGCTACTGAAAGGGGCCTGAGCACGGAGTTCGGACAGAAACAGCCCCAGAGCTGAGCGGAGGATGTCATGGGAGGGGATGAAGAGTAGGGAGGGACCAGAAAAGGTGGAGGAGGTCTCGATTTAACCTGGTCTTTGTAAGCCATTGTACACAGCCAGCCCTAAAAATAAGCAATGCCATTTTATTATATAACCAAATTGGCTTTTGGAAGGCTTTTATATTGATAAACTTGCCAGAATAAAATTCCAAGGAAGAAGTGCAAGTTGTTGTACTAACAAGACAAAAACCAACATGACCCACTGAGTTTTAGAAGCAGAAATCAATCAAAGTCTTTCTATTGACTTCAGTGAGAGCTGCATCAGGATTTAAAGAGCTTACAGCTCTGAAGTTCATCTCTGTTGCAGCTCGGAATTTTTCTTTTGTTTCACATCACATTAAAGATTCAGCATCTCTTTTCCTAATGCTCTGAAATATACTATGATCTATAAGAGAACAGAAAACAGAACTAAAAGGGAAAAAAAAAGAAAAACCTTCCTACACCTCATTAAGATCTAAAGTTTGTCCTTAATGTGCCTATGAACTCAAAATGAGTGTCTAAATGGAGACATTTTTTTCTGCTACAGGGTAAAGTGATTATAAATGTCTCTTTGTGCAAAAGCTTAGTGGTATTTTATGCAGCTGGCACTGCAGAATTTGAAACAAATCCAAGAAAACAGATTGTATCTTTAAGGTTAGAAATCAAACTTTCCATTGCTAAAGTGCACATTTCCTGGTAACGGGCTAAGCTCTGACACCAGAAGCTATGCAAACGGCATCTCTGCTGCTATGCTAAGTGAAGTGCATTGCTGTCTTTATTCCCTATTGCCTTTTTATCTATTCATTCCACTTCCGAACTATTGTTAAATGGATGTTACAAAGTAATTTTTTGCATTTTTCTATTGTTTGCATTTGACGTATTTTTTTTTTCCCAAATATTCAGAAGTCTGCAATACATCTTTTCCCTTAAGCCTTTTAGCCCACATTTTCCTATACACCAGCAGATTTCATAGGTGCCTTTGTCAGCTAGCAAAAGCAGTAAGCTTCAGTTTACAGGTAGAAATATCCTACGCTGCTAAACCTTTGCAGTAATAAACCTTACAGAAGAATAGAGAAAGCCTACATCCACATATTGCCATTCTTCCCAGTCTTTAGAAGGCATTTCAATGCCAAGCCCATATTTTGTGCATGCCCTTTCTAGCTGACTGAATCAACATTCCCAAGAGCTTGAGAAACCCTACATAACCATATCATGAAGAGCCACTTTGCCTTCAGAAGAGGGATGCTCTGCAGGACTCCTGGGTTGGAGCTTCCTTGTCGCCCCAAGGCAACCCACTCTTGTTGCTTGGGGACGTGAAGGTTAAAAACAGCCATGAGGTTGGTTTGCCTCCCACACAGTCCTCCAAGCCATGGAGGGGGCTGCTTTCCACATGATGAACTACCCAACGACTGGCAGCTGTGTTCTAATTCGAGCTCCTGACTAGTCCTAATGAATAACCTCACGTACAGCATGAGGAAGGATTGGTCTCCTATTCCAATACAGAGGCAGATGAGAAAAATCCTATTTTTGGCTACAATTGCTGTTTGATCTTCCACAAGCAGCCTGGCTTCTAATAAAACTCCACGCTCAATTGTGCTCAGTGGGGACACCACAGTGAGGAGCGAAGGCCATGGAAGATGCAGGCATAGAGAATGGCAAACGATTCTGTGAACCAGCAGGACTGATGACCCACGTTTTGATCTGAAGTGGTTTGCGGCCAGTAATTCCTGCAGGAGCATTCAGTACTGGCTTTTAGCTAGCTCCGTGCTACTTCTGCAGATGGGACAAATCTATTCTTTGCAAGATCTGTGATCGCTGCTGAGGAACTTTGCCTGAGCTGTCATCTCCCATCTAGAACTTGCTCGTGTACCCAGAACAGCTAAAAAGCACATCCTTGGTATGGGAGCATAGGGAGATTCCACTTTTTCAGCAATTCCCATTAGTATTCCTTAATACTTGGAGTGTGGGTTCATATAACATGTCACATTAATGCACAGCTCCATGATTCACATCAGCACATTGCACTCTTACTCGGCCACACACACTGGACCTGCATCTCTGCGCAGTGCCAACCTCAGCTCCATAAACTCAAGCTTCCCTATGAACCACTGGGAAAAAAACCAAGCAGCTTACGCTTACAGTTTACCCACTTGGGCTATGGCACGGGAAAGGTGAGTGCAAACACACTGTATCTCCCTGTTGGCATAATTCAGAACTGTGGTTTCTTGTCACAAATACCTGCTCAAACACGACCTCGGCTCGGTCTCTGGCAGCCGGGTGCCACTAATAGCAGATAGACAAACAGGCATATTTACTTGATGTTTACCTTTCTCCTTACCTCTGTCACACACGCTAATGCTGCAGAACTAGGCTCCCCGATTAGTTCTGCTGACTGCAGTAACCCTGTGACCTTCATTTAAGAAAAGCATTTTAAGGGAACTGAATCCATCCCATTTTCTGTCCTCAGCCCTTTGTGGAAGCTGGACTGAAAGCACCTCGGTGGTAAATCTACTTCTCCCAGAGGTAAAATGCAAGGAGCATGGAATGATGCTCACCAGCAAAGAGAAGAAGTGATTAAAGGACAGAGAAAGAACAGAAGACAGGGTGTTGCCTTTAAGAAGGGATGCTGGGGATAAATACTGAAATTCTTCATATTCAAAGAGGTGCCTTTGTATTGTTTTCTCCTTCAAGGAAATCAACAGCACTACTCCCAGAAGCCATGGCATGAATTAGACTGTTAGCATCGGGCAATCAGAGACTGTTCCTTGCTTACTGGGAGTGGGGATTTCACCACTGCCATTAATACACTGCAAACATCTGGATCCTCCTGTCACAGTCACTATTTGCATAAGCTGATACTCTCCTTAGGAAAAAAAGGGAGAGAATTCTGGGGGGTAGCAAAGATTAAAGGAAGACTGTCAGTCTGGCTTTGCTCGTTTGTATTTTCACTCAGATGAGTGGAGTATATAAATAATGCCTTTGATTGCTTCAAAGATGGGGCTGTGTCACCACCGCATTTGAATTGTGGCACTTTCTCTTTGTATTGCTTCTGTCAGTCGAGAACAATATAGAACTTTTTTGTTAAAGAAGCCTTTAATTTCATGTAGTAATTACCTATTTGATCAGACAAAAGGTGCTGTGAATGAAAGTCATTTGCTTGTTTGATGTGACTGAGACTGAGTGTCACTACAGCTGCGAGACTGTCAGAGAAAACACTAGTGGCTGATTAGATAAGCAGCTCTGTGCAGAAATAGAGGTGAAAATGGAATGAGGGGGAAAATCAAATTCTACCTATTCCAAATACGTGGAAAATGAGAACTCTGAGGACATAATTAATATAATTACCTAGAGATGCAACTCCCGTATAGCTTCATTGAGGTCAACTTTTCATCCACTGAGCTGAATGCCCTCCTTTCTACCCCCACTTCATCAAACAAGGCTGATTTACAAAGCCACTAACGATCTGATTGGAACTTGCTGAACACCTGCTGCTGTGTCACACGTGCATTCACACAGCCACAGAAATCACACTACAAGGACATGAAGGAGCATCATCTGCCTAAGCCAATCTACTACTATTCAGATATTTCTTCCTGTTTGAAATCAGAGATGTCATCTGCTCTGCAAAGATTTGTACTTTCTGGGTCACAGCAGTAGTTCCAAGATAAGGTGGAGATGGTGGGGTTTGAGAAAACTGAATCTGCTGGTCTTCCCTGAATGAACTCTACCTAAAATGTAGAAGTCCACAAAGCTGAGCTGGGCTTCCAGCTCACCCAGATCTAAGCCAGGAGAACCTCCCTGGTTTTGGCTCTGGGAAGGACCCAGCTGCAGGGGGCAACGGGACTTGGATCTGCATGTTCAGATCCATGCCCTACCCCACATATAGCCTCTGAGCATATTACTAACCTTCCCGTGCAGCTATCAGGATTTTAGGGTGAGGACTGACTTCTGGATGGGAAACTTATGAACCAGAGCCGTCAAGTTCAACTCACTCTCTTTCTAGCTCTGCTTCATACAACAAAACGTCCAGCCCGCAGTGCAGCAGCAGCTCCATCCCTGTCTGTTCACACAGGAGCAGGCACCGGGCTGGCAGTTCCCACTCCCCAAAATCTTTTTCCCTCCCTCTCCATTCCCCGTGAGAGCAGTGAATGAATTTCCAGTTGTTCTCTAGTGGAAAGTGCAAAGGCTGGTAAGTTACAGGCTGCCTCATCGCACTAGCTGCTGGCCCCTGCACTAGCTGGCTAGTGCTGAACATGTTTAAAACATCGACTGGAAATATTTTATTCTCTTGGATAACATATCAAACACCATAGCAATGAAACTTTCAAGGGTTTAGAGTCTGTGCCTGCAGCTACTTGAGAGGTCTGGTGGACTCCTTCAGCAGCACAGCCCCAGAAACCCCAGGATGTTGTTTTTTTTTTTTCTCCTATGTCTTTTAAGTGACTCAACATGAGTGACTCATGTAGCATGGAGGCTGAACACCTTGATTTCTCTTTCTGCACACTGTCAAGCGAGGCAGAAGGTAGAAATTCAAAAGCAAAGCTCTCAGCTATCTGACCTCAATTTACTGCTGTTCGGTGCATCCCCGACACGGAAGGCCACTGGTGCGATGCACGCAGCCCTGAGGAAGACTGCAGACCCAAAAAAGTATTCCCACAACCTCAGGTAACAGAAGGACGCTGTGTCCTTGTCTCCACATCTGTGAGGAAGGCTGAAAATGGAAACTAGCACCCACTCCTGCCCCACCTCCATGTGCATGGCTCAAAGCACTTCTTATCCCACACAATCAGAGATGCTCCTGCTGCCTTGCCCATTCCTACTCCTCTGGCAGCAGCTGCTGGACCCTCCACAAAGACGGCTCCGTCTGCATGTTCCCTGTCCCCAGCCTCAGCTGGAACTGCTTTTGAGGAGTTGCTACACCACATCCCCAGGAACTGCTCCAGAGCTAGAAACATTCTCACACAAGCAAGCCAACACTACAGAAGAAAGTTCTCAAAAAAAAAGAAAAAAAAGAAAAAAAAGGAAAAAAAAAAAAAAAAAAAAGAAGCAAATGGACCCTTTATTTCTCTTTAAAGCTTGCTCTCAAAACGTAATTTCACAGTGTGATCAGTTACCACGGTGGAATTACTTGCCTTCTTATTTGAATAGCATAAAAATGAACATATTAACAAATCATACTCGTAAAATTCACTGGACAACACAATGGAAAAAATTACAGTGCAAGAAAAACTAGGTTACAGGAGTTACATCAGCATTTGAATCAGATGTAATATGCATCAACCCAGAGAGCCTGTATATAGAATTAAAGAAATCATTTAATTTTAAAGTAATATTTTATTCAATGCATCCCTCGGTGCATGTAACTGCTAAATGAAATGCACTGCATGCTCTACAAACACATCATCACCTTGTAAATGAAATACCCACGATATTAAAACTGATATAACATTTATTAAAGCCATTATACAAAGAACAAGGTTGGATACTTGAATGGCTGAATGCGAGCACTAGTTCTGGCCTCTCAAATGTGCACACACAAAGCAGTTTGTGGCTCCAAAGCAATGAATGGAGAAGGCTTTATGAAGAGTGAGAAAGAAAGAAATCAGCCTTTCTCTCCCTGAGCAACAAAATGAGCTGCAGCACCAGCAGAGAGCTGAGCAGGACCCGAGGAGCTCTATGAGCAAAGTTTCTGCCCCAGCACAGGGCACCAAGGCACTGCCTGGTTCCACAGGAGGTCACTGTAAGAGCACGTTACAACCTCTGCAAAGCCAGCTCTCTGGTTTGATGTTTTTTCTTCCTTCTTGACTAATAGTCAAGTTTAATAGTAACATGTTTCAGGATCAGAATGTGACCTGTTTTCTCAGGAAGGCAGAGGCTGCAGCGCAGAGAGGATTTGGTCTCTGCCTTACAGATGTCCTGTGACTGCCAAGGGATATAATGATAATCCCTGGAGTCAAAGTAAAGGAATTATTTATCTGATTCCCTGGGTAGGCAGGGGAGGCATCGTGCTGAACCCCAGCAGGTGATGCCAGCTTCTCAGGAGCTGTGTGTCCCCAAGAATCAACCTGCATCCCTGTAGAGAAATCTTGCTGGCTATTCTCTTCATGTATTTTCAAGACTTCTGGCAAGTTTTTCAATCCAGACACCTTTACCATCTTCTCCTTTTCAAAACGAAGTGTTGTAATACTAATTAATCTGTAGGGGATAGGTCTGGCTGCTTTAAAAGCACAGCTCTATTGTGTATGTTTGAAGCATACTTTTAAAGAAAAATCTTAGAGTTTTACTTTATGTTATCACTTCATTCTAGCCTATGACATTTTCAGCTCTGCACAAAGGATGTCTCCCCACAGAATGCGAGCAGTTCAGCTGAGTTACACATTATAAAACCCTTCTATTTGTCGCTGCCTTCGAGCCTCTTCAAAACCAATTCTGGTTAGGATACATGAATGTAAAATGCTCTTGTTTCCTAATGAAACACTTTGAAATGCACTGCAGGAGCAGTTTGATTTTACCCTTCCACAGACACAAAGAGGAGTTGTCGCCTTTCAATGTTCTATCCTGAAAGATGAATTCCCATGAACCACACAGAACTCAGGCTGCAAGAAAGAGAAATACAAACTCTCTTACCCATCCCTTTCAACAAAGCTCAGTCTAGAACACAAAGAAATGAAGGAAACATTCAATAAAAAGTGATTAAGAGGGGAAAATCCTTTTAAACAACAGCATCCACTGAAATTAATCTCCAACCATATCACTGCAGAGGCAAACCCCACTCACATCTGCCAAATCTAAATATACTATCAGTCTCACATCATCTCCCAACTGAAGTCACAGAAATCCATACACACTATCCAAAAAGTTATTCAAGCAACTGCAGCTCAAGCTGTGACTTCCATACGTAGGTATGATACGCTGTGCTCCACTTACAAGGATGCCAAACTTAATTATCAGAAAAAAAAACACAACAAAATGGATGCAAACCCCATCATGGTCACTGCTAAAACAAAGGTAAACCCAGCATCTCTTCATCTGAAATAAACTGGTTGGGGGACAGAGTGAGACTAAAGTTTGGAGGGACTTCACACTTGGATTTGTACCCTTCTACATACACAGCTGGCAGCAGCTGAAATGGAGAGATGGGCATCCTGTGCTGAAGACTGCCTGCTGTGAGCTTGTGATTGACAAATACCTGTGCTTGTGTTTGAGCTGCCTGTCTGGCAGTTATCATGCACTGAATCAGTCACGATGCTTTGCCTGGGAGCCTCTAATTTCTGTTTCATTTTTTGAAAAGCCAACCAAATGCCACAAGTTGGTGCCAACTTTCAACAGCTTGGTACAGGCCAGCATAGGACCACACACGGGTGGTATGGTCAATTCACAGCCACCTCCGCTTCTGCACTTCTAAGTGAAACCAAGCAACTGAACTGAAACTTTCGAGATCAGAAGTTAAAACACTGCATGCAAAAAAAGGCATTACATGTTTTGACTTTCAAATATCTGAGCATTGGGAAATTATGCTGGAGCAAACGTCCAACAGCACTGCTGTGAACTGCTCACTTCTGAGTCACACACTGCGTCCTGGAGTGCTGTAGACCTTCAGGTCAGACATTTCTAACCTGATCAAGGGAACACCGTGACATTTCATATGATGATGTGCTGATAAAAGCTCTCCCATGTTTCATTGTGTAAACAGGTATAGCTGTTAATGAATGAATTCAAGTGGAGGAACAAAAACAGTGGCGAGAGTGGAAACTTGGCCCCACATCTCCTGAGTCATGTTCAGTCATGTGAATGAAGCTGTATTAGCACCCACTGGCACGTGGGGTTGTGGCAGCTACCAAAGGCTGTCAATATTTTCTCAATATTCACTTTTTCCTTTCTGTTTCTCAGTACTGAGAGCTTGTGAGGCACTTCTGCTTTACGGCCACGCAGCTAATACCATTACATATGCACAACAGCATTGCACATCAGGCACAAAACAAGGAGGAGAGGTCAGGCAGCACCTCTCTGCCGATGGCACGCACACGAACGCTGCCATTTTCTCCTCACCTCCTGCCATCCAAACACGACAACATGTTCAAAACACAGCGAAGCCGTGAACGCAGCAAGCTGTTCAAACACGCCTTGGCTGCAGATAAACCTTACAGAGAGTGTTTGGATTCAAGTGGAGCTTTCAGTTTTTGCATGCAGAAGGGAGTAATGGGATGGAGTGGAGCTCTTTGGGGTGGCAGGGAATACTTGCATTTAAGTGAGCAGGAAAGTGTTCAGAGCTAAGTATGAGAACTATAACCATGCTGGTAGAATAAGGAAGAATTACGCTCTTGATCATATTCCAGGTTGCTGATGTTCCTGTTTAGTTTAGAGCTACTGTTTTACCTTTTTACCTATCATTAGGATTTCAGAAGTGCAATTAAAGCTTTATCACTGGCATCAAAAGCAGCAGAGTTGGTTCAGTCCTGGACTTCTTCACACTCTTAAGTACTGTACACTCACCAAGAAGAAAGCATGTAATTCCTACAAGGTATGGTTTGCAAACCTTGGGTTGAATGCATTTGAGAATTACCAGCTTACATTCCAGGAGCACAACCCAAGTCAATTGTAAAGAACTCAGAAAGTGAACCTTTGCTTTCTCTGCAGAAAAGTAACGAGAAACAGAAGAAAACCTACATAAAAATCAGACTCTTAATTTCAGCCAGAACACTGTCAAATTCTGAACAGAGACCTTGGATCGTTATGAAAAGTATAATGGTGATGATGATGATCATGTGGAACGTGAACACTCAAAATGAGTTTCAATTTGGCTTAACTTTATTTTTAAAACTAGATTTGATGGCAGTTTTCTATCAGCTCTTCTATCACAGCAACACCTTAACACCACCAGAGCGAGCACAAAACAGGTGAGTCCAAGGGGGATTACACCATGGGATTTGGGAGGCTCAGCTCTGTTCTCAAGGTTCGCCCTGGATTTCCTTTCTGACTTCTGCCAAGTCATTTAGTCTCTCTCAGCATCAGCAGTGTTTGAGTCTGCCATTCAGCTGTGAATTGAAATCAGAGACCACGTACTACTAAATATCTGGGAACAAAAGCTGGTTAGCTAAAGCTGTAGATTCATCCACATTTGAATCTGCAAGTGAGAACTGGAGTCATAGGAAGAGAGGCTGGACCTCAACCTTGTCAGAAAATGTACTGCTTAATTCCTATCTATTCCTCATGTTCTATTTTGCCAGGTGTCAGCCATAATTCAGCTGCAATTGGTTTTGTATACTTGTATTACAAATACGCTATGCACCGTTTACTACTCAAGAGCAGTAACAGCTATTTGGATTTATACAACGTTTTAGCATTTCTAGTGCTTCAAAGGGCTTAAGAAAAGGAGATAACTCACCAGGACAGCAAGCCAACCTATCCATTACAAAACAAATAAATCAGTTTTAAGGTCCAGGCTTCAAAGGGGAAACAGGAGATTCCCCACAACAATCTCTGTGGGCAGGAGCTTCTGCAGAGCATGAGCTGAGCGGCTGCTGCTGCAGCGTCCCTAGGTGACACATCATGGTCTTTGCCCAGTGTAGATTAATGAACAGCAGGGATGGAAATGCTAATAATTAAGAAAAGGTTAAAATGTTCACACTGTGTGAGAACGATACATAAAAGGATACAACTGCTGAAAAAAAAAAAAAAAAAAAAAAAAAAAAAAATCACTGCAGCAATGCAGATTTTTATTTTTTTTTTTTTTTTTTTAAAAAAAAAAACAGATACTCGATTTCAGCTGGGAATATATTAAGAATAAGAAGAAAGGAAATCTCAAAGAAGAAAACCAATGCAAAACAGCCAGTGAAAGCCAGGCAGTTCTGTGGTGTGGAGGCACTATATTCATTATAGACTAAAACTACATTCTGAACCAAAAGCCATCTGAAAAACAAACTCAGGGAAACATCCAGACATGACAAATCCAGAAATTACCATCTGAAAATTATTTCTCAGAAAACTCAGGCACTTCTTTGTACGAACAGTTTGTGCTCAGAGCAGCACTTGTCCCTTGAAACGCTCCTACTACAGCTCTACAGCAGACTAAGAAATGCAGGGCAGAATTGCCAAGGCACGCATTTAGTATCTCTGGCTAACCCAGCATCACATTAAACACCCAAGTGATCAGCTCTGCATCCATCTAACCAGTCACTTGTGTATTCACTGGCCATGTTTCCCTGCCCATCATGCTGCCTCTGTGCAAAGTTTCACACCCAAGCTTCCACAAGAGCTTGCATGAAGAGCTTGAAAATTTGCCCTCAGTTCTTCATTTATTTAATTATTTAAGACTTCGGAACTTTCAGCTCACGTAGGTTAAGGGTGACCCAGCTCCACCATTTAACAAGGATGCACTTGCCAAAGCCTCTCCTGCCAAGGAGGAGCATCAGTCCTGCTGCCACATACCAGACTTTCCTCTTTCCTTTGCAGCTTGCACAGAGATCAAGGTCTCAGAACGTGTGATAAATGCTTCTTTACACCCCACAGGTCAGGAGACCTTTCTGTTGCTTCAGAGCAAACACTTAAAGAGCAACAGCAATAGCCCCGGGCTCAGCTGCCTTTAGCAGTACGTGACCAGGACTGTCACACAACCACTCCTCAAGGGTCTCAGCTTTGGACAGGCTGAAAATCACTGTGGGTTTGTTGTTGCTCTATTTTATTTTTTTAACTGTGGTGGGTGTTTTTTCTGGTCAATTTCAGAGTACATTTGAAAACAGAAGAGAAAGTTTCCCGATACAGATAACCTGCAAGAGACCAGGTCAAAGCCCCAGCTTCAATCTCTCTCATCAGGTCAAGACCTTTCAGCTGCAGGAAAGAGAACGAGCCACAGATCCTCAGACAGTTCCTTTGAAGCCCTCCACCTCACAGTGATTCTGCAACCTGCACTGGCAGCCCAGACCGCACCCCCTGTGCTCACCAGGGCTGGCAGTTCCACACTCCAAGGCACAGCCATGTCCTGATGTGGTCCTCTCCTTTCTGCATGTCTCTATTGATGCTTTCAGATGCATGATTTACAGATGGCTGTACCAAATCCATTCTAGTTCATAACATTCATTTTTCTTACATGTACATAATTCACTGTAAACTGACTGCTAAACACTAGTAGAGATCACTAACTGTCAACTATACCAGACTTCCCATCTTCTACGATGGACATCAGCACCTGGGACCCTCGTGAAGGATATGAATTCACTTGAGCCTCAGTTTACCCATAGTTTGAATTGGTACATTCATCTGCTGAACATTATAGAGAATTTATTTGAGAAAGAGTTATTACATAAAGGAGAGCAAGTACAAGTTGCACACTGGGAACTATGTGGTTCCATCTATTAGCATCACCTCTGGCAGGTTGTAGAGGTTCTCTGAAATCTGGACAAAAAGATGTTACAAGGAAGCACAGAGAATACTGGTAAAGCCCCCTCTGTATGCACTATATAGGTAATTGCAAATCCAATTTACAGCATTGCACAAACCACATAGGGAATGAACACATCAACTCTACCACACATGCATACCACAGATGTCCAAGGAATTAATAAATATAGATTACTTCAATAAGGCAATCTTAAAGATACGTTTACTGACAGCACTCCAAGCTCCAGTCAACTTTGCTTCCTGCTACCCCTGACCTGCTTTGGCAACATGAGGTAAGGGAGGAACTTCCTATTGGTAGTCAAAAGGCAGCATAAGGAACAGTGATGGTTCTTCTTCTAACAAGTACACTGGGATTTTATTATCTTTTGTTGACTACCGTTTCCACACGCTTGTCTGAGATTACATGCTTATCTGAAAATTTTATTTTTACACAGAGTTAATTTCCACTTTCATTGCAATTATTATTTGCAAACCACTAGACTTGAACACAGAAGCCAGCATGAGAGGAGGTTTCTTTGAAGATAATATTAGCACTGTAGCAGAGAACATCTAAATGGAATGCAGAGCCAGCAGAATATGGATAGTTCCCACCTGACCAAGGGATTCTGTTTGCAACTGGTTTTCTAATAGCCACAAATTCATTCTCCCTTTGCTAGCTACAGTTACACTACTGAGACCTGCAGGTCTGATTTTTCTTTTTTTTAAATCCCTTCCCTTACTCTGAATGGAGTTCATTTTTAATGTCTACTGCAGAAGGCCAATGTGATACAAAACCCCAAACATTTCACTACTCATGCAATCTTATTCATAATATCACATCAAATTGCTGAAGTAGTACCATATGGCACTTGAGCACCAAGCCAGAACAAGTTGTTCAGCTTGTCATAATCTCAAAAGCTGCATGAAACTTAAATAATTTCTCTATGAAGTGGAAGATCTTTGGGTTTAATAAAACTCATCAGAATTGGCTTCTGCATTTTCCATGTTTTTTCTGATTCACATTGCATTTCTCTGTGCAAGCTTTCAGTTTAAGTGGCTACAACTACAGGCCTGAAATGCTCTAAAAACATCCTGTCCGTACTTTCTTCTTGATCATTCATCAAGACATTGAATGGATAAACATCTTTCTCAATCAGATAGATATATAATTATAAATATAGCACAACCAGAAGGACTGAATGAAAAAGATTAATGAAATCTCCCTCACTTTGATTAAATCCTTAAAGCAATATACTCAGCTGCAAAGTGACCACATTTTCTTCCACGCTGCCCCATAAGAAAGCAATGCTTTCTTTCAACAGTACTGTAGCTGTGACATTTAACTGGTATGTGTGTCCAAGAAGAGTCAACAGTGGGAATTTCTCAAGTTTTCATCACAGAGTGCACTGTGTTTACTTTCTCAATTCCCAGAGTTATCCCAACTCCACTTGATTTTTATTTCTTTTTTTCTATACTTATTGCTCCTGAAAACAAAGGTTTGGAACGAAGTAGAAATGAGGACTGGAAGCACATGAAGTAGAGACCTGGGGTGAGCTTACAGCTTGCTGAGACTGTGCCCGGCTCCCGAGCTGAGCAGTGGGATCGATCTGATCTGAGAAGGAGAACACACACAGGGAAATGTTCCCAGGACTGCTCAACAGAACTGCTCAAAGGAAAGGCTTATTTTAGCAGCTGCTTGATCAATCAAAGAGTAAAAAGGACAGCACCAATCAAGCAGAATTTCCTAACTTCACATATGGGATTGGGACAGCAAGGAGCTTCTGCTGGGAACCATGAACTGGCACATGCAGCACAGAGACTGCTACTACACAACCTTTTGCTTAAAAATAAAATATAATTGGGACAAATCTTCTGGAGCTAGCATGTATTGGGAGTTTCCAGAAAAACATTTCTATAATGGTTACATATGTGATTGTTCTTTTTTTTTTTCCTAGCTATACAGAGAAAGCAACTTGTCACCAGCCCAAAGGGAAAAGCACTTGGCTGCAAGGGGAAAGACAGGACTTGTTACATCTGCAGCTTCAGAGAAGGAAAGGAATAGCTCTTTAAAAAAGCAAGACATGCCGAGAATATCTAAGCTGAACAAGTGGAAGGAATTGATCCTCCTCTTCTGATGGAAAGCTGTGAAAAATAACAAACCCCTCAATTTCAGTACACATGAAAACAGCTATCAGTGGGCAGCAGCAGCCTGGCATCCTAGCCCTGACAGCAGGTAGGGACAAGATACAACTTGGTGTCCTGCTCCTGCACAGCCCCACAATGTTCACTCCTGGACGCTCCACGTTGCTATACTTTCTCTTAACAGCTTCTACCTCTAAGGATCTAAAATGGTATAAAAAGTCAAGAATAATCATTCCCACATTATTTTTCTTAATCCTAAGGCTACACCTCCTGACAGAGCAGAGAAGGGAGAAATGGTCCCAGAAGGTGGACATCCACACATGAAGGGGATTCGGGCATAAGGCAGGATCTGCTTAGACACTCAGGTATTGGATTCCCCCTGACCCTAAGGAAAGCTACAACACCACTGACTGACTGTGCTTTGCCCAATCCTCCCCTGCAGACTGCCTGAAGTGTAGATGCAGCTTCCACCACTGCAGTGCACCTGACACAAAGAAATACAGGAATGTGTTTGTCTTTGTATCTCCTGCAAGCACTACAGCATTTCTGTGCTCATCCTAGAAATGGTGATTTAGGCAGGTGGACACTGACTAAGGGCCAGCAAGTCACCTCCACGTTGGCACTGCAGGTTGGACGCTTGGGAACGAGCCCTGCACAGGGCAAGAGTTTGGGTCAGCTATGGAAGAAGGGAAGCACATTTTGTATGAAGAACTACAGGAAGGCTGCAGTAAAAGGGTTCTGCAGTGCAGATCCACCTATGGCCTCTCAACAGCCTGGCCCCATCTTCTCTAAGTACAGCATCCCACGATTCAAGCTTTATTGAAACAAAACCAACAACAAAACAGTAATAAATTAAAAAAATATATATCAGGATAGGGTACAAAGGCAAAAGCAGAATTAAATGTTGGATGTGAGCTTTGCCATGCCTCAGCATAGGGCTTCTGTCAGCATAGCTGAAGGCAACACTCTAGCACTCCATAGAAACGCAAAGAATCGGGCTTGCAGCAGGTGTACTGGCTTCAAGAGCCCCGACTACACAACGTTTTAGGTTATTTTAAATGATGTGTTGAAAGCATCTTATCCCAGAGAAGAAAAAGGAAAATGAAAAAGCTGTTGTGTGTAATTAGCAGCTCCCTTTGATGAATCCTTTCCAACACCACCACCTTTGTGAGAATACTTTGCTTCTTGAGGAACAGTTTTGATGTAGCCAACATGGGCAGAACTTCAGAACAGGATTATGAGAGGCAAGATGAACTGTCAATTACAACATGCATTAAAATGGGACAGAACACTCTCCCCAGTCTGCGTTAACTCCTCGGATGCCAGATGCATAATTATAGTGAAGACTGATGCAAAAGGAAACCCAGGCTTTGCTTGCTCCAGGACCACACCATTCAGCAGTTATTCAACTCTTTCAGTGCTATGTACTTATGAATACCCTCTATCCAATTAATACCCCATTAAGCTGCACGCCTGCAGTGACTTTATCCTCAGCCCACTGTATGGTAGCTTTTAACTCCATAATACCCTAGCATTATTACAATATTAGACTACAAGGGATTGATCCAAAGCTCACTGAGGTTAATGAGGGCTCATTAAATTTTGAATTAGGCCCTCACTGCTCAGCAAATACAAAGTAAAGTGAAACAGAACGTGTCAGTAAAGATGACAGAGGGCGTAGTAAAGTTTAAGCCATAATACTGAATGCTGATCATGACAAAGCTGGGCAATAACAGGGAATGTGTGTGGAAAGCAGCTGTGGGAGAGCATTATGCGTGTTGCACCCTGTATTAAGCAGCTTAGATTTGTGTCTAAATAAATAGATATCGTCTGGTCTGACTCCAATGTGATTTTGCCATCATAAGCTCAGACACAGCACAATATTGACATTATAGCTTTTCTTTAGATTTTAGTCTTGAATTTCACTTGACGAGTATGATACTAGAGACTTGAAATCAGTATGACTCCTTCCCTAATTAGTGATTAATCAAGAGCTAAGGTTGCTTACAGAAAGAGTCGTGGGGAGAAGGAGGAAGTCTCATTAGGAACAAGAGGGTGGGGGAAAAAAAAAGCAAAAAGAAGAGAAGGGGATACTTCAACAAATGGATGGATACAGAAAAAACTAATTTCCTAATGGTGTGTTATACCTGAATGGCAAATTTTATACTCGCGTCTAATTTTAAAAAATAATAAGAAGAAAACTCTTTTAATAGTTGCAGATACTGTGGGTTACGGTTAAAAAAAGAATAATAGAAACTTTCTTTTTGGTCTTTTAATGACTTCCAAAATACATACATGCTGTGTCACTCCGTCCCTTAGGTGCTCAAAAGAACAGCAGCTGTTTCATAAATTTTGAATTGCCTTTTCCTTTAGCAAACACAAATCTGCACCAGAAACATAAAACTGACTGAAAAGGATTCGGCAGATCCAGACTGTTGCTGGAAATGCTTCCTCCGATATTTAAACTCCTCTTTTAACAGGAGTTTCCCTGCAAAAACAGATGCTAACGAATAGTGTTTTTGCCATCAAGCTGAATGTGAATGCTTTGGTGCAGTGTATTTTTTTCCCTGGATACATTAGAGGGTGCATTTTCCATCTCTGAAAGGAAACTGCCACCTTGCTGCTTCTCAATTCTGTGCTTTCAAATAATAAATAACTGCTATAATCTTCTGCTAAAGATCTATGTGCTGATGATGTCTGCTGCTTTTACTCTAATTTCTTTTTTGTTAGATGCAGCTGAATGTTATTTACTGGTAAGTAAACTGTGTCATCATTTCACTGCAAACCACACCACAGAAATCATTAACATGGCCAAACATTTCAAAATCCCTGAAGAGAGCCATGGATTAAGCAACATCACTTTTTAGTGCTGATCCTCCATGTTATTTTCTCCCTCCTGCCTCTCCTAATACGTCCCTTTCCAGTGCTGTTACTTCCGAAATACCTCCAGGTACCTTACAGTGCTTTTAGCTGCCTCAGTTCCAGCAGCAGCTCTGAGTCTAGCAGATGGATTGGATTCCTCCAACAGGGCACAGCAGCAAGCTGCAGCTATACCACTTGCCCTGGCTGCAGCCAGTTACTGCAAGGGGAAAGCACTGGTCCTGCTGCCAACCTTCCCTCAGTGTGACATGTGTCTCTCTGTTCTCAGATGGAAATGACAACCTTGCCCAGCACTTCTTCCTTAAACCACTGCGCTTCTTATGACAATAAAATCAGCTACTTTGCTTAAATAAACATTACAGCTCACGAAGCCTTGAAGCACAAATCAAACAAGTCAACTGCAAAACAGCCTGAAAGGGCTGTAAAACCAAGGGCAGGTGCAAACTCCTCCTCAGGACATTTAGTATTTTGATTAAAATCAGCAGAGATTGCCAGTGAAAAAGGAGTCCGGAAGGTGAGCCATCACTGTAATGCCTGCCAGCACTATGGCATTTAAAGATCTGTTAATATTTCCAGCATAAACTTTCAGTTTGGGGAGCTCATAACTCAAGTCATAGATGCTTGGACCTGGTTTCCAAAACCTAACACCCTAAGTAGAATTGCTTGGGTGGAGCTCTGTATGGGCTGGCCCTACTCATTTGCTTTACTGTGATGCAGTTGCACATTCTGCATGACTTTATTTCCTACTATGTGGAATCATGGACACATTAAGTTTGGAAAAGACCACCAAGATCATAGAATCCTTAGAGTTAAAAGGGGCCTTTAAAGGTCATCTTTAATCCAACACCTCTGCAATAAACATGGAAAAAGATCCCCAAGTCCAATCCATCCCACCATGCCCAGTGACCATAACCCTCAGTACCATATCTGTAGGGTTCCTGAAGATCTCCAGGGACAGCTACCCCACAACCTCCAAACATATATATTTATAATGCTGTAAACTTGAGGGAAAGCACAACGGCAGCAGAGCAGCTTAGACCTAGGCAGTAGCAAAGGAGGACACGAACAAATGCAACAGCTGTATACACAGGAAGAAAAAAAAAAAAAGGAAAGAAATTGCTTACCTTTAAAAAGCCTCAGGTACACAGGGATCTCCAGCAAGACACCCTCATCTCCATTGCTAACCCTTAAATGAGGTATGGGAGGTTCTGGTCACTCAGGTGCACTGCACCAGGGCTGGCCCCACCTTCTCACCAGGTGCTCAATTACTGTTTTAAGCCATAACTTAGCATTTCTGACACAATATTATATGTAAAACTTTGGTCAGAGCAAATTTGCTCTCCTCCCAGGCCTCCTCTAGCTGAGCCCTGCACATTCACTCACCCTGAAGCTCCTTACCAGTACATCTCCCCCACACTCAATGAAGCACAAACAGCCCCAGCTCTTCCCGGAGTCTTTTTCCCTCTAGACACCCTCAGTGTGGGTCAGCCAAAGCTCACCTATTTCATCCCTAAACCTGCTACGCTTGTGGCCATTCCCTCTGCAATGCTGTGCTTAATCTGAAAAGCAAGCACAGGTGCTTTCAGAGGATGCATAAGTTCACAGGTTGCAGGAGATTCAAAGGACTAACAAAAATTCATCTCTCTCTAAGCAGTACAAATGATGCAAAATCAAGGTCTACTGGCTGGCTTTTCAGGGCAGGCTCCTGGCTTGGTGTCTGTTAGACAAAAAGCAATATGCTTGAAGGGAATATGCAAAGGCTAGGATGTGTGTACAGCTGGAAGCACGACCTGTGCGCTTGCAGAGAAATGTAAATTACATCAGAATTGTAAGGATAACCATAAGCATGGCCAGAGAGGTTGGTACTGCAAGATGCTAATTGCTTGGTCTTTATCCAGTGAGGCACTGCTCACATCCTTGGCTTTCTGTCACTAAATAGATTTCGAAGAGCCACTGGAACTATGCAAAGGCTCAAATTTAGGCACGTACTTAAAATCTACGCTGAACATTGGCCAAAATGTTCAGTACCATCTGCAGATACCCAAACTGCCTTGGGCAAAATGTTTGCCTTAATGTAATCCAAGGTTTTGTTTGTTTGTTTTAAGTTGTCTAAGTGTTTGGATAGGAGGAAAATGTCCTTTAAATTAAGGGAATTGGCAACAAATATGAATCTTATTAAAATACGGTGATTATTAAAAATATGGTAAGAGCTATGGAAAATACAAATAGCAGAGACGAGGCTTTTAACAAAATTATGGCAAACGGCTGCACAACCACTCTTTGCTGCCCCCCGATGCAACCATGGCTGATGCCTCTCATCAGTCTGCATGAGACGCAGTTGAGAAAGGATTGAGATGGTGACACCCTTCTGTCTGAAAATCTCAGCAGTTATAAATAAAACAATTAACTGCAGCAGTGAGAGCTTAAATTTAGCTCCAGAGTAAATTCTCTAAAATCTTCAAAGCTGCCATCCGAAATTCCAGAGTGCTGAATGTAATTCTTTGGAGGTGCAGACTAGCAGGAACATATGCAATAGTAAGGAAAGAAATAGTGTGCATGTCTTTTTTGCTTCCTATCATATTCCAGCTTAATACAGTGAAAACAGCCTAGCTGTCAAGGTTATATCTGCACCCCTACTCTGCAAATCCAAACTCACACCCACGCAGCCCCGCTATATCTTTGGGACTCCATTTCAATTCATCAAGGAAGCCAAGTCCCACAGTAACCTATTACTAATGTGGGTGATGAGTATTAAATAATGAACTGTTGCAGAAGAGGCACATTGCAAGTTCTTTGTTCATGTCTTCGGTTTGCTTTTTCTTCATTATTATTATTTTTCTTTGGAAAAGGCACAAGGAAAAAAAAACCAAACAAATCTTCTTAGCAAATAAACCCACTGTTTTTACAGCATACCCCGTCTTTACAGATTTTCAATAACTTTCATGAGCTGTGTACATTAGCTCTGACTACGCCTTCCCAGCTTTGCTTCTGCGCTAATGACAGCCATACCGAGGAGCTATTAGTGTTATCTCACTTTCTGTAGAGGATGGGGATGTGACAGTATGCTGCAATATGTGCAGTGGGGTATTATAGCTAAATACTCTTTGGAGTATTGATGAGCTATTTTGCAGGATGCCTGGGACGACTGTTCAAGGCTAGACGTACTTATCTTTCTGTGCCT
Organism: Tympanuchus pallidicinctus; assembly: GCF_026119805.1. Taxonomy (NCBI): domain Eukaryota; kingdom Metazoa; phylum Chordata; class Aves; order Galliformes; family Phasianidae; genus Tympanuchus; species Tympanuchus pallidicinctus. Next base: position 6,401,736 of record NW_026294722.1, read on the forward strand.
CCTATGCTTCCTATGTTTTCTGTTCCCGAGGCGAACTCAAAGCAGGAGCTAAAAGGCAAGGGATGGGTCAGGGTGGTGGCAAAGACCTGCCTCTATATGGAAAAATACCTAAGTGAAGACTGTATGCATCTAATTCACAATTTTTACTATTCATTAAAAGTGACGCTTGGCATTCTGGCCACAAATAGCTATTAGGATATCCCTCTCTGCTGCACCCTGGAGGTTCAAAATGACTTCCTGTTAACACTTTGTAGGTGAGGTCAGACCAGAGGTCTGTTACCGGGATACCCACCTCTGTTGGACTGCCTGTGCCCAAATTTTAACTGTTCTTTGCTCTCCATAACATGCCTGATTTTTATGCATGCAAATGTAATAGCTGCTTTTCCTTTCAAGGAACACATGTAGGCACCAAGCTCAAAAGGATCTGTACCAACATTAGGTAATCATCCATACACGTGTCCAAGCTTTAGGACACAAAGTGCCAAGCGGAAGCTGACCCTGTTCTGATGGTACCTGGATCCTGACATGATTTTAACCCATGCTACAAACAATCAAACAAAAAATACCATCCCAGGGCTTAAATCTGGAAACTTATCAATGAATTTTGACACTTCTGAAATTTTGTGCTGACACTTCTGCAATCTGAATAGGAGCGGTGTCTCATTGCTGCCAACAACTTCAGAGAATCTCAGGTTTTATGTCACATGGAAATTAAAAATAAGCTTTTTTCTTTTTTTTCATGCCATTGAGAATATATTTAATGATAATTTCCAAATAACTTCCAAATCACATGGCATTTTAATATTTAGTGGATTTTTTTTTATTATATACTGGGGCATTCTCCCATTCATGTTACTATTCCCAAAGGCTTCTGGAAAATGGCAAAATCTCAAAGCAATATTTTTAGCTCAGCTGGGCAGTGGGACTTCCTTGATATTTGTCTGCAAAGTGTCAATCACCTTAAAATCCCAAACTCACTTTTGACAGTTCTCCTTGAGTAAGTAACAAGGCTGAGCTGGCAAAATGAAATTCTTCAGTAAAATACCGACAAATTCAGAACCACAAGGCACCAAACTCCCCCTCAGCCTGGATTTGAATGCATAAATAAATAAGGTTCTTGCATTTACTTCTGCTAGAAGATTGTATTATTCCATTCTGCAATTATGGAAAAATGCAGAGTAGAGGCAAGATTTACGGTCTGAGTTTTTGCTGCAAGACTTATGTCAGTAGAAAGGCATTTGTGCTCTTGGGAATCAAAGTTAGATTCACCCATTTGTGGCAGGTGTTTTAAGCACTCAGCCTAACAATCTACCCACGCATGGCACTACAGCAATTCAACGACTAAATTAAATCTCTGAATATTAAATTAATGATGGAAATCTAAAATATTAATATATTCTAATTGAATATTCTCCGATAAATTATCTAGGCATTCTCAGCAATTTGATTTTACTTTCATTTCTTAAGGAACTTTCAGCTGCATAAATACAGCTATTAAAGCAATTCAAAAAGGGAACATTTTCTGCTCAGACAAGAGAACTCTAAACACAAAGAATCTAAAAATTTCTTTCATATGATTGATTAAATCATAGAGCCCAAGACAGCTGAATCATTAAATGACTGCTTTCCTTCAGTCCCTCTGGCTTTAGCAAGGACAATATAAATTCCCCATGGGTCTGAATACAAGGAAATACAATATGTATAATTACAGTATAGGCTTGAATGCTGCTGTAAGAGATTTTCAAATGGAGCATTTATGCTGTAGCTGCACTTTCCAATCCACAATGCTGTGTGTGTGTGTGCATGTAAAGCCCATAAAGCACTGGGCATCTGCTGTCTCCGACCTAGATTCCCAAATGGAATACGCTGGTGTAGCCCCACCAGTTTTGGCAATGATGCACAAATTTACATCAGGATCTGAATCACAGAATCACAGAATCTGGCTTAGTATTTCTGTGAAATGATGGGAGAGTTAAGAATGACATCCAGCCTTCACACACCAGGAGAATGCAAACAAAGGAATGTAGTCTGAAGAAAATATATAATGTGGTTTGTATTTATGAATCTGCTCTAAGCTTCCTACTTATAAGAAATTTCAAAAGAAGCGTCAAGAGAGCATTTCTCTTTCTCCCTTCATCTGGAGTGAGCTGGTCCTGTCCTGATGATGCACACACACAGAGAACAGATCCGTACCAGAGCTGAGACTGCAGCAACACTCGCTTATGCTTCATGAAATGTTTTCCTGCTAATATTTCTCTGTTTTCAGGCTGGTTTGTGCCATGCAATCTCCCATCCTTCAACCACCTTTCAAAGAAAGGCAGTGGCTCTGCAGAGCAGCACAGTCTGCATGATGCCCCGCATCTCCACCCTTGGCTTGCTCCTTCTCATTGCTGCCCCAGTATAGACAAAAACATCTAATTTCCAAACTTCAGCTGGTGACGTTCGCAGGGATACCAAAGATGAGATGTACAGAGTTCCGGAATCATGGTGGGTTTTTCTCATTGTTTGCAGTAGAGAGGCAAAAGAAACACCTGTTCTCATGAAGAGGAAAGATCTAGGCCTATTTGTAATCAAAGCTGTCCATGCGTCTCTCAGGAAAAGTGAGGTCTGATGTCCTTCGGGAAGCATTTGCGAGGCCTTTTCTCAACAAACCTTCTCTCACCACAGACAGATGCCATCTGTCTTGCAGCTGGGAGTTAATGGATTCTGAACTGCCAATTTCACAGCAGTAAGCAACGTGGTTGATAGAGGAGGCATGAGGGATTTCCTACAATAAAACTATTTAAAACAGTGCAAAGGTGCATGCTGAAATATCTGTGATGAGCAAAAGAAACAGCAATATTGAGGTCTGACAGCCTGTGCCAGCTGGGATTCCTCAGCTCAGTGTACACCTTGTGTGCACCTCCAGTACCAGGATTTGAGACTTATGAAGAACTGTCTCACTCCATTTATTCCTCGTGCCAGGTCAGGCTATGGACCCCAAACAGGCTGTACAGCTCCTGACTGTGCTATTAATTCTTTTCATACGGAATACCCAGTTTGGCCATGTAGCTTAACATGTGCTAAATCCATTCATGAGTCCACTTTTGGGGTTTTCTGGCACTTCTGAAAGATCTCTTCGCTGCATTAACATGCACTGTGCTGTATGAAACCCAACCAATCAACGGCACCGCTGCCAAGAAACAACACAAGAATCCTCAGGTATACTATATTCCAACTTTCCAAAGCACTTCAGGACATTCTGATTAAATTTACATAAGATGCAGCCTTCCTTCTTGTTCCCTGTTACACACATTAGATTGTTTCTAGTATTCTTGTGTCTGAGATTACCAGCACTGGATAGGAGCGAGCATGCTGTGTTTGTAGCATGCAATCAAGCAGTTTGTGAGAGCACCAAGATCCTGTCTCAGTCATTTGCAGTGGATTTTCATGCTGGTGTAATGAAAATAAACAAGTTGTTTATGGTAAGAGATCTCAGGAGTAAAAATTTAATTTTTTAATTGTTTAATACATGCAAGCTGGGAAAATTAGGGCCAATGCAGATCGAGCTGGAGACAGGCAGCTCCCAAGAGATAAAGATGGAAGTCTGGAGCATTCATGAAATAAGTGCTGTTGCAGTGGTTGATAAAGGAGTCCATCATCTAAGCTTGCCATGACCGAAGGCTGTTCCTCCACAGCACTCTCTGCCATGTAAATGAATGGCTTTCATACAGCCCCTGTGTGACGAGCAAAGGCTTTAGCCTCTGAAACTACCTCCATATTTCCATCAGAAGAAGCTAGAGACTTGCAGGTGGACCCCAAGCTGAGATACTACTCAAAGTTAAAAAAAAAAAAAAGAGGATGAAATACAGGATTAGCTAACAGATAATTAGATAATAGATAATTAAGAATTAGCTACACATGTGGCTAAAAAGAGCATGAGTCAGTGAGAAAATAAAGGGTACTCAGCAAAGAAGCGACTATTAAATATTTTATCTCAGTTGATCAGTGTGCTGTATGAGTCATTTGCTCAGGGGAGGAGGGGGATTTCATATTGTTTTTGTATTTTTAATAGGCATTCTTACGGACCTCATGGTTATAATAATGAGAGTGCCTGACAATTAGTAATGAAATTATCCTCACTACAGTAAAATATTTCACAGCATGTAAAATGCTATTCCTAATACAAAGGTAGAAGTTAGGCACAAGGAAATTAAGACCATGATTTTCATAAATGTTTGCAAAGTAAATATGTATATATCAATAAAATTGATCACATTTTTTTTCAGCTTGAAGACAAAACCATAATTTGCAAAACATCTATACCACCACTAAACCATTACTTTTACTTTATGCACATAAGATATTTATTTATACTCTGATTAACTGATCCATTATTTGTATCTACAAATAGAATTTTTTCAGCATCTGAAATTCAGAAATTCCTTTTTTTTTTAGTATCTACTATTTTTCTTAAACACATTTCCTAGTTAGTGTGGTTGATGCATATGAGCAGACATGGATGTTCCTTTGAAAGAAAAAAAAAATACCCTGTAATTAAGGGAAGATTTTTTGGCAGAGATAATGTTTTGACTTTTTTTTCCCATTTTTTAAAAAGATTTTCATTTAATGTTTTTTATCAGAATGAAATGCTTTAATGAGCACAGAATTACATCTGATCGCAGCTGAACCAGATAGGGCTGCACTCCGAGGTGTGGAGCTGCCATCAAGCTGCATTCACCTTTGCTATGATTTAAACTTCATTCAGGCACAGCCTTGCTAAAAATACTGACAAGTAACTAATCAACTTCCACAAAATGGAATTTTTACCTTCACAATAGGAAGCAGGAGTAGGAGGGGACCCAAAAGATTTGCCTATGCATTTCAAATTAGTGTGACCTATAAAAATGCAACCACCGAGTGGTACAATGAAAATGTACTTCTGGCAGGGCTTTTTTGTTTACTTTTCATGCCATCTTTTCCTTCCATGTAACCACAACCACACACATGGTGACGGAAGGATGGGTTTGCATTAGTTATACCTATCAAGTGTAAATACAAGCAGGGCCTTCCAGACTACACAAAGTCCAGAGTCCAGGACCTAGCATTAGGTTTGAACACTTTATGTAAACTAGCAGAAAAAACTGACAGTCTTCTTTCCATACCAATCTGTGCTGTAACTTCACATGTGCACTTCGAGCTGCAGTTTGTGAGCAGATGGACAAAAAAATATTCAGTGCCCAGTGAGCAAAAGCATGGGAAATCAGATCAAAACTGTTACCTAGATCTTGGAGACAGCAGAATGCTCCAGGGCAATCTGAAGATTATGTGGATGGAAATAACCAGATAGTGCTGGTCTTTGAAATGTCGATTTGTCCTATTCTGGATAATTAAGGAGTAAAGCTTAGCAGGAAAAGCTATAACTCCTGCTAGGAATCACCCAACCTTCATGTTCAGGGGCCAGCAAATGGGCCAGTTGCTACAGATGAGCAGAAACTCGAACCAAGCCTGAAACATCAGGGGTTCTCACGCTTAATCAAGTTGCACCATTTGTACAAAGCTATGATCTTCCCTGTCATTACAATACTTTCTGCATGTCAGAAGCAAAGGAGAGCAGCACTTTTAAATCATTTTTCTTTCCTACCCCATTTTTTATTTATTTTTCAGTATATCCACTAGCATCTATATTTAAAAACCACATTGGAATGTATTTCTGTGACAGTCTGGGAGCCCTGCATTTCCAACAGCTGGGTTATCTTTCCAAGGTTACTGGCAGTTTAAGTGATGAATACCAATGCTCCCGTACTGATATAAAATCTAACATTTTTCACTCTCACTAATACTGGAGTATAGCATTCCTGAGGTCTCCTGTTTCATCCCCAGTGCCACAGAGATTTCAGTCCTTATAAATCAATACATTTGCCAGGGTACAGTGGTACCAAGTTGGTCTCTCACTGTCTAGTCAAAGCCCCAAAGAAATCAGAAGGGAATGTGGCAGGGCTTAAGTTCATTTTGCTATTAGCCCTCTTATTTTTCACAGAAATGCAGGAATTAACCTAAATTATCAATACCTTATTAAAGGTATTTTTGACACATTCAGTAATTCTCTTTAGACATCTCTTCAACATGTTAAGACAAAACTTTAATGGGTCACTCCTTACCCAGCACGGCTGAACAAAGAGATTCACAGATTCCTTTCTATAGGACAGACACAGAAACATTTGCCACCTAATACTTTTTCATTTCTTGTCATATTTCCCCAATTACACAAAGAAATGTCACCAACAACTCCAGTGAACCCATTACTCAGTGAACGGAGCACATGCCCCTTCAGTCACTACAGGGGTCCTTGCAAAGTTCACCTGAACTTCTGAAGGACTCAGCCAGCTCACTGTGCCCTCCCAGACATCGGCTGTGCAGGAAACTATGAGCTAATCCATGGGAAACAGATAATGAGAACTGCTCATTTGAATCTAGGCACTGTTTCAAGATGATGAGGTGAATTTCCTGAAAAGGGGTGCCAATTGCACACCACTGTTCCTCAAAACGAGGTCTGAAATTTTACATTTGTCACAATTTTCTTCCAAGGGAAGAGCTGAAAAACTCTGCCAGGAAATTCTTTTTTTACATCCAATCTTTCTACCACTCCAAAAACTACAACTAGAGGAATATCAACGTGTAACTGTATGTGGCAAACACATGTCAACAGCAAATATACAACCAAATATGTCTGTCAAAGCCCTTTTCCCTTTCTTTTTATGTCTCCCAATAACCATCACAGAAAGCCACACAGGCAAACCTGATCTTGGTGATCGTCCTTGTAAAGAAAGAAGCCAGCAGCATGCCGAGGACGAGGGATCCATCTGCGGCGGCATGCAGCCAGCCTCCTCCAGCCCTGCCACACATCTGTGCTGGGCTCAGGGCAGGAGGGGAAGGACGTGGCACCCTGCAGCGCTGGGTGTCACCAATCCCAGCTTTACACCTGCAGCCATTTGCTGGATGACAGCATGGGCAAAGTGCCATCTTGGCTGCAACGCCAGCGTCTCCCGGGGGACTGGCTGGAAGGAGGCGATTAGGCTGTTGTTCAGTCAGGGGAGAGAAATGGGGACAGTTTGCTTCAGAAAACCAGTGCTTCAGCAGCATGTAAAAGGAAACTTCTCCTGCACGAGGAAAAGATCTTGTGCATCAAGCCAGCCTTCCTCTGCCATGAGCTTGGCCTGCACCCATGACTTCCCTCGACCCATTGCAAGACTACCGCGATTGCTATCTCTACTTATTTCAACTTACCCGGACCAGTTGCTGAGGAAAAGGGCCCCTTGAATTTTCTGGCACGTTGATGGGGGGGATGACCCAGTCTCGCTTCTGTCTCCGGAGGCCTTTCACGCTCTGGTGTTGGCGCCAGGGGAGCAGGGTGTCACTTTGCTGCTGTGCCAGGTCCATGGGTGCACTCTTCCTTCCCTTTGGCTGTTTTGGAAGCAAAAAAGCAAACCCAGTTAGCTTCTGCCTCCTCATTTCTTAGGACCTCTCCCAACAGCAGCGCTTCCCTGCTTGCAAATGGTCACATGGAACTGTGAAAATTATTGTTATTAACATGATATATTCCTGCATCACAAAGACACAATATGCTTTACTGTCAACTCAGCTGCCACTTCATTTTCACAGATATATGGAGCTGTCAGTCTCAAATCAAGATGCCTCCCAGAATATATCGTCTTCATTACACCAGCTGCAGGGAGCTTTAGCAGCACACTGGGGCAAAGAAGTTCCTGCAAATTTCTAATACATGCAAAACAAAGGAAAAAAAAAAGAAAAAAGAAGAAGAAAATTCCTTTACTATATTATAGGTTCGGGTTTATAGCACAAAGTTACTCTGCTCCTTGGTGTTAGCCAGCTGGCCCATGGTTCTGCAGGTGCATCTGGCCAAACCAAACACATCAGAACCAGAGGGAGAGTAGCCTCTTGGCTTCAAAGGTGGATGAGTTCAACTTAGTACTGCACAAGGAGTGACCTTTTTATAAAAGCTGGGTTTTGAATACAAATCTCAAATACGTATCTCTCCATGTAGCCTGGAAAGTATCTCAGTCAAACAGTTTTCATGATTTGAAGTGCTTGTGAGTCATTCTTTATGATGCTTTTTTAAACAACTGATTCTGTCCATGGCAAACTTTGGTGCTGGTCACCCTGATCAGAGGGAGGTTTGTTTCTTGTCATTGTCTCCTAGCTTAGAAGACCTCCATCCCATAACTCTGCTGGAATAAACATTCCCACTTTCCCACATGCCCATAAATTAAGGTGACTGACCCAACTTGGCTTCCATCAATGTCTCCTTCTCTCCTCATCCCTTTATGCCTTGGAAAGGCTCTTGACTGTGCAGTCTTAAAGAAGCAGACAACCTCCTACAAATCTTTACACCCCAAACACAAGAACACCATCGAGCACTAAGAGAAACACAGCAAAGTTTTGTTGAGGTCCTTGCAATTTTATGCTATGCTAAGTTTTAGTTTTGCTCCAAACATACAAACTCAAACAACCAACACATATTTGCAAGCAGTTATTTGTAGGTACTGACTTCAGCAAGAATCACTGCTTTGAAATTTGTAGCGTGATGTAAGTCCATCTAGCAGCACATTTCAGTAGTTCTCAGCCTGGAAGTGCAATGAAGCAGGCAGCCACCTGAAAACTAACAATATCTGCAGCTCAGTGGTGGCTGTGAAGCTGTGTGGCCCTTCTGCATGCTGAGAGCTGGACGTGGCAGCAAGGAGGCCATTCTCACAGCTGGGCTGTGGCCCTGATTGCTGGTACCTGTGGAGCGCAAACAGCTGCTGGCTGCAGCTACAGGAGGCATTTGTGCACAAAAGCAGCTATCTTTACTGCAGACCTTAAAAATGAGCCACTTAGAACAGAGGTGAATTTTTAGAGAGCAGATAAATGTAGTCTTTTTCAGTCATATCTCTAGCCATGTTTCTCAAACTGTCTCCCATGCTAATTCACACCACCAATACGACTGGTGTTTTGTGCTCCAGCACTGTTCTGTACACCTTCTCCAAGCCCTATCACTAAGTTGCTACAAGATCACTATGCTATCCTTCAATATTTAGAAGCTGTTCTACAAATACTCAAGTTTGTAATGAACAAAGAAAGAACATCACGCTCCAGCAATGGGAGAGTCTTTTAGGATATTCAGGATGTGGTAGAGACCATTGAACTCATCTTTCTTATGGGATGCAGTGTGCTATGTCCAATAGCTTTAATCTAAAAAGGGCTTTATCACCAGAAAGGTATCTTTTCTGAATACTGATGTAAACCACGTTATCTCAAGAAGATAACCAGAAACGAATGTCAGCGTGAAATAGGACTAGCAGACATGAGCTACAGAAAAGTGGATATCCTCCTTCTTTTAAATTGGCTTGTGATTCCCATATGGGGTTCCTTGGAGAGCAGGTATTTGGATCAGTTTATATAATTGGCAAGTGAGCATGGGGACAGATTATGAAAGGATGGTCAAATAATTTGTGCGCTGCTGGGTTTACACAGTGGAATGAGTCTGAACTAAAGACAGACTTGAGAATTAACACGAATCCCAAAGCTCCATGCATACTGAAATAATTAGTGTCAGCTCAGCAAAGCAGTACCAGCCTTTTTAGTCTTTATGAAATATTTGCTGGCAGGTGACTAGACAGTGACTAGCTTGCTTGTCACTCTTGATGATGTTTTCCTACATTAGAATAAATCATCAACATGACTCTGAATTTGGTATGTAGAATTTCAAAAGCGCCTTGCAACAACAGTTTGTTTTTTCTTTTTTTTTTAAAAAAAACAACAGCTCTTTTTTATCTTCATTTTTTGATGATGCATTCTCATGACCTTAATTTCTCTGGTGTTGTTTAAATACGTTGTACATGTTTTCTGCTGTTTAAAAGCTGTGAGACAAATACAGTAACAAAGTCTGGTGAGTACAAATGCCAGAACTATTTAGATCTCCAACTAAAACATCCAAGAGCATCTCTGGGATAACAGCAACAGCTAACCATGAGCCCCACAGAACTCCCCTGTACTTCTCAGTTGGCAAGTACCTAAAGTTCAACTCAAAAGCAGAATGTGACACCAAGTTAAATTAATTATAAAGTACAGCTTCGAATTCTGTTTCTGCTGAATAACAGTTTTCACTGTGATAACAACTGCTGCCTCTCTCCTGGCCTCACTGGCCATATGCTTTCCAGATTCCCAGGCAGAGAGCTTCGAAAGATAAAACGTTCCTCTACCTTTTGTAGTGTCATCAGAACACAATCTGTCCACAGTCCTTATCACTATCAATTGAGCACCTCTAGTGCTACTGCTTTATTGTAGTTTCCTCCCATTGCCTTTGTGAGGTGCATTCATTCCTTTACACGTGGAGAAACGACAACAGGCATTCCAGCAAAATAGAAGTCCACAAATTCCCAGCTCTCCACCTTGTGCCTTAATTACTGGGTTTCAGGAAATATGAGATCCCCCAACATGCTCTGCACTCACAAGGGCCATGCTCTGTGCTGGGATCTGCTCCCCTTGTGCTGTGCTCAGCGACAGGACAGCAGCAACACCAAAGCATTGCTCTGTCTGTGTCTGACTGCAGGTCCTGCTGCAGGTCAGTGCAGTCCGCGCCTCAGAGCAGGAAAGCCATGCACTGACACAGTATTTAGAGGATGTGACTGCACAAGTGGATTTTTCTAAATGTGAAATAATCCTCTCTGCACCAACAAACATCACTGACAGTATTCACAAAATGCCTCCAGCATAACCTACTGTGCAGCACCTCCCACATCTCAGGTCCATACATGAGCACAGAGAAGACAACACCTGCAGCTCCTGATTTTCCAGGTGAGCTGTAGCCTCACATCAAATTCACTAGACTTGAGATTAGAAGTAGTTTCCTTGCATGTCAGGAAATCATCCGGCCAGACAGCACTGCATGATTTGTCTGCTTTCCAGCATATAACTTTGGTTTTAGGCAGAAAAAAAAACACCCAAAAACAAAAAAAAACCACAAAGCAGATCTTCAATACAAACGTCACATGCTCTGACCAGCTGAAGAGTTACACGGTCTTCTCAGACACAGGCCAGGAAGACTATGTTGCTGACCATGATTCTGGGGCCCTTGCCCAAATAGTTCCAAATGCTGTCAACAAACCAACACAGTTAGGCCTACCTAATATGTTTAGAACAACAGATTTTGGTTTACATCACCTTAGAGATATCTCATTATCTTGGCTACACAGGGTACGCAATCCAAGCTGCAGCACCGCAGCCCATTCTGCTGTGAGCAGCAGAAGAAATACATGCCAAATGGAAAATTGCATCTACTTTCTGTTCTGAAAATGACATGGTGACATCTAGAGTTTGTTACAACATGATCAAACATGGAAGCCATGAGCATGGTTTTTGGCAATACAAAGGCATGATTCTATAGTAAAAAAAATTAGTAATTATGTCTGTCTGTTAGTTTAGGCTAGAGAAATACGGCTAAGCCATTTGAATATCCTCAAATTAAAGGAGAAAAAGTGATTACAAAGTGTGGGGTGAAGACAAATAACAGACCATGCTGAGATATAAACTTCTTATGGATTTGGATTCAATATAATTTAATACCTTAGTATTCATATCAAGGTAAAATATTTTACAGCTTGCTAATGAAGCAATGCAAAGCAGGCATTGCTATCTGTTTTACTTGAAGCCTACATTCTGCAAACCTGGGATCATCTCTTTGCTTGGCTTCTGATGGGCTTGTCCATACACAAATGCAAAGCAGAGATGTAGGTAAATCTTGATAAAACCATTGCATTTTCTGCTAGTGAAACGCTTCTTTCTATGAAAAGTGCATCCACAGTATTCATTACGAGCAGCTGCTGGGCAGGGAAAGAGCCCCTCAGAGCCCATACTCCTTGTGTTTGATCAGGAAGTCATTAACGTGCTGAGGACTAACTGCAGGGCAGGTTGGCAGTATTCTCTTTGCTGCTCACCTGTTTATCAGGAAGGCTATCAGTTAAAACCAACTTGAAATATACAGAGGTACACTCGAAATCTTTTACTGAAATGGCAGGTCAAGCTCTCAGAAAGAAATGCAAGGTTGCAGGCAGCACAGTCTTATCTGCAAGGACTGTGCAAAGATCTTTACTCCCAAAGGCTGCTCCGTGTAAGGTGTAGACTTCCCTGAAGTCTATGCCTGTGACTTCAGTGGCATCTTACAGGAGTAATTCCAATCCCTTTTCAGTCTAGTGTTGTATTTAATGATGATAAATACAACTGGCTGCATTTAGAAGAGGATGTACATCTAAACCTCTAGGGACTGCTGGACTTGAAAGCTGAATGGATTTAGCAAAGTTTTCTCAGAACAGCTGAGGCTTTACAGTGCCCCAGTTGACTCCAATTGCGCCACAGCATTGACAGCTCATGGGGCTCCTGGTCTGCATTCAGCACTGGCAATAAATAGTAAGGCAAAATGACCATCTAGCTGCTGGCTGGCTGTAAGCCTCTGTTCCTTCAGTCTACAGCTTAAGACAACTGATTTTGGGGAGACTCAAGCTCAATCCCTCCTCACAAAAGAATTCACAGAAAGAAGAGGACATGGGTTCCCTATAGCCCCCAAGCCCTAATACCTCTGTTAGTGGAAAGAAGGCTGCAAGACGTCAACTTTCCACTAGCCCACAAATAAAACCAGTGAGTGTGAAGAAATACCAGCTTTCACCTTCCGCTACACTTAGCAGTAGCCAGTCCCGCCAGCTGGCACGTCTCCCCTCCCAGCCAACCTGCCTCTGATATCCGTCAGCCTCTGGCTACAGAGACATCTGGAAGTTATTATCCAGCAGAGCGTATCACAAACCCATTTACATAATATAATATCATATTTTGTGTTCCTGCTTAGCTGAACATTTTGGATCATTCTAATGTTTGGGTAAATAAGCCACCATTCTCTGCATATAAATAACAGTGTGTCTTTGGGAACGTTTGTTAGAGATTATTAATTTTATAGGGCTCAACCCGCAAAAAATGGATGAATGCTCCGGATTCAGCACTAACATATATTATTCTTGCATTTGAAATAAAAGCTAACTGTAATAGGTGAGGCAATAAAGCCTTTCTTTACCAAATATCAATGTTACTTATGATTTAACTTGTTTTATTTATACGCCAGTCTTATTATTAGAGAAAGTTTAGCACTTTGCACTAGGCATTCTTCAGGAAAGAAATAATACTTGGATTGCTTTGTTTCAAGCATCACTTCTAGCCTTTAACCGAGGCAACTTGGTTTTAATTCACTTTTATCAATCGAAGTGGATATAAAGACATCTTTAGACCATTGTTCAAACATTCACCTTCATCTCCCTTATCAATACACATTTTGAAAACTTCTCCTATTTTCTACCACAAAAAATCGATTTAAAATATATAATTTGAAGCATTTTCACCTGTTTCCATGGTAGCTGGGAAAAGGACAGGAGAGAACAGTATTTACCAAACAGAAAATAAGACAATGAAAATACAGCTCAGTTCTTTAACAAAGGGAACACAAGAGCACTGCTAAATAAACGTTTGCATGGATTCTGTTCTTAGGAGACAACATTTTGCTGACATTAGGGATGGCAGTAAGGATGAATGACTTTTTTTTTTTTTTCTCCTCAAAATACACAATTTTCCCAGTTCTTGATCTTTTAACAGAAAGAGATGCTTCATTTTGTGTTTTCACGCAGCATAATGAAAGGGCTGCAGAACAAAAGGCAAATTTATTTATTTTAGGGTAATTGATTCTTTTGTATTTAGGTCAATGCTGAATTCGCCAAAGTTGAAGGTAGGAAAATATAGTTTTAAGTAAAGGAAACATCTTATTTTAGCCTTTCTTTTATTGCAGCTTATCTTTGTGAAGGTATTCCTTAGGAACCACATGGGCAGGGGACCATAATCCGTTTTTCTCCTCATTCCACCTCCTAGAATTCTGTTATGACTATCTCTATTAGCTCTATTTACTAATAGTCGTAAACACTGTGGTAAATTTAATTGCAGAGAGCTTCATATCAAGTCCCACAGCCATCAAGGCATAAATTGCTATTCATGACTGATTTGCGTCAAAGTGTTCTGAAAACTAGTGTTTTAGCAACAAGATGTTCCAATGCATGCAATACTTCAGCAGGGGCATTAATGTGTTTGCAGAGAAGCCACTAATTGAACAATGAGACGTGATTTTGGCAGTAGACTCCCACTTTAAAGATAATGAACAGTGTTCAGATACAGAGTAGAACCCCCTCTGCTCCTAATACTATACTAATAATTTCTGGTATAAACAGGGATAGAGGGAACCAATCTTGATAGGATATTTCAAGTGCCAGATCAAGCTGTTTGATCATCATGACTTACAAAGGCAAGCAGTGGAATCTCAGCATTTGTGACCTTTCACAAATCTGGTTGCATATGGAATGAAAAGTCAGGAATGTTATGTTTTGTTTAATGAGTTCCTAACCAAATTACCTCTCCATTTATAGAAACCATACAATTACAGTATAAAACATTTTAATTAAATCAGCTAGTTAAGCAAGAATTACTTTTTTTTTTTTTTTTTTTTTTTTTTTTTTTGTTTAATCAGTTAGCAGTGGGGCTGCATAGAGCAGTTCACATTAAAGTCAATTAGTAAGAAAAATTGTCAGATTTGGCAAGTGCATGAGCTTCCAGAATACATCAGCTGACAGGGAAGGAAAAGTTTGACTAAAACCTAACAGAGTTATGGCCCGCAGAGGAGGAAAGCAATGTAAAATGCACACCTATGCACTGGGCATGGCAGACACCATGCCCTCTCAAGGAGTCCGTGCCAAAGCTGTGCACCTGCTCATATGTGCACTGCTCCTTCATTTCTGAAAGATGATGCATGCTTGCAAATTGAGGGCTGTGAGGGACACATCTGGCTTTGCAGATACTGGAAAATTTTATCCAGCATAAGTAATAAACTGTGATTGGAGTAACTGAGGAACCAAAATGCTCTTCAGCATTGTAGGGCTACAAGGGATGGAAAAAGATGAGGAAGGACATCAGGGAAAATAAGGAAGTTTTCAAACTCAGTGACCACAACACTCACACTTGTAAGTCAAAAAGCAAAAGATCTCTTTTCTGCAGGGTCTTTACCGGGGCAACTAATGAAATAGTAAGTCTGGACCCCAGAGAAACAAGACATTCACCAGCTTATGGCAAAGCCCATCAGTTTGCCACAGAATACTCCTATTCAGTACAACAAATGCTGTTTAATCTCTTTGATCAGAAAACCAAATGAGGTTGGTGGTGTAAATAAGGGCTTCACAGATGCAGATAGCCTCCAACAAGCTTACTCTTCCTGTTCCATTCTCAGGGAGAATCACATACCAAAGCAGGTACATAAGAAATCCTTCTGCCTTTCATGGAGTATTTTATAGTTTCAAACACACAGGTTTCAAACATCTGTGATACCTCTCTTGACATTGCCAGGCTCTGAATATTATGAGTCTTCAGTGAACAGAGGATGACATCATCCACTAAGCACAGCTCTTGATATGCTTTTCTTTCTCATTTTAAGGCTTAAACATCTCATCCCAACATGAAAATTTCTGATGAGGCTGTTTCCTTGCAAAGCTCCCCACATCAACTTGACCTTTTCTCATTCCCTTTGTAAGATCTAATCTTGCAATACTTCTTAGGTAGGATTGTTTAAGAAACATCTAAATTACTGTTGTTCCCTACCTTCTAGTGTTTACAAAAAGACACTTCTACCTTCAACTTGATGTCATTCTCATAATTGGAAGAAGCCATACATAATGCCTACAGATCTACAAGTACTTCTCAGGAGTATGGTTATTAAATTACAGAATATTATGTACTGTTCTGCTTCTTACCTTTTCAGATACCTATAGGACAGAAATAAAGGCAGTGGATCTTGGCATATATATTATTAAGTTAAAGAGCAAAACCATACTACAGCTTAATATTACTCTCTTATTCTAGAGGTACCTTGCTAAGAAAAAAAAAAAAAAGCATGAAATATCTGGGCTGGAAAACCTCCTATACCCTGATAGAACTTCTAATGAGTAATTTTATGGGCAACACTTGAAAGTTTGCTCCAAAACCCATTTCTTTACTTCCAGAACAGCCTGTTATAACTGTACTTCATCACAGAAAGAAGCAAGAGCAAGTCTACACCTTAACAAGCCTGTGAAACATTTAAATCTCATTTTTCTAAAGCCATGAAGTTCAAAAGATACATGAATTAAAATAATCATAATGAATTAAATGTAACAATATTCCTTCTCTTCATAATGTTTGCAAGTAAAGATCACAAGAGATTTAAGAGATCACAAGCACCACTGCTGCTTCACACAAAGTGAAGTAATTCATTCTGGTACTTCTCTGCACTAGCAGGAGAGTTTGTCCTTTCAAGTTATCCTTTGGTTATTTGAAGAGCCTCTTGAGAAAAGCCTGTTCTTCTCTTATTCCCCAATATTGGAGTGCACCTAAGTACATGCTTAAATGTGAACAAATTCAATTTACCCCCATTTCCATGGCGAAATTTAGGCTGGTGCTTAGAAGCATGGCCAGAGGCAGTATTTGAAACCCCACTGCTGACCCATCAGCAATGACCTCCAGCTCAGCCCACAGCCACATTGGACACTCAGGTCTGATGGCTCTCCTTACTCCTTCAGGCGGCAATGCCAAAGAGAAGAACAGAAAGCAGCTGTGCTACCAGCTGACAAAGGCTTTCTTAAAACAACGCGCTTGCACGAAGGCAGTTTTGTCTTTTATTCAAACTTTCGTTTACACACAACTGTCAATGAATTACCACAGCGATGAAGAGTTTTTTTTAGGAGACTGAGTCCAAAACAGTTTTTGTAGCAGCAGTGAGACTTGAGCAGTTAGCAACAAAGAGTGTGAAACCAGAGGTCAGAAGCTTTGATCTCATGAGGGCACAGCAGACATCACAGGCAGGCAGCACGCAGCAGTCCGAGGGCTTTGTTTTATCAGAAAAGACTTGTTTCTGTGTAGGTAGTTCAATCCTTGCGACTTCTTTTTGTTTGAAGGAAGGCAGATCTGGAGTGAGTTTCACTTCAGGATGATCTTTCTAGTGTGGCTTTGAGCCTGACCCTTGGTAAGATGCTGACTATTTAAGAACTAAATGCAGCGAGTGCAGTGCTTGGAAACTTCACATAGTGGGCTGATTTTCCAAGGCAATGAGCACCTGTATGTCGTATCTTATCTTGGTTTCAGTGCAAGACAATGTGATTGAGTGCACCTGAAAATCAGGTCAGGAAAGTTCACATGTTGTCACAAACAGCACTTCCAGCTTATGCGATGATTAAATGCTAGATGTTCAAATTCACTTAAGCATGAAGTCAGACAAGTTCACCTGACGTGTCTTCATTAGACTTCCACAATTACGTGATCAGTCTCACTGGTAACAGTTATATGATATTAATTTATTAATTTACCCACAGATGTGCTGGAACAGAGCAGCCCCAGGGCCCCTGCTAGACAGCATAATGAGCTGGTTCTGAAATCATATCTGCATATGGCCACAAGAAAAGGTAGGATGACAAATACAATCCTTTTCCTTCAGCCCCTCTGTGGGGACAGCACAACTTGAAGGCAAACTACTTCACCTTGATGCCACACATCATACTGTACAGTACAGAGGAACGAGAGAACGGAAACAGGCAGCTTTTTCCTCCCCTCCCCATCTCTCCCACTGGGCACACGGGCACCCACTTGAAAGAGTCAGAGCAAATGGGAGCAACAGAAGCACAACTCCTGCTTAAGCAGTCATTTTCTTCCATCAAGGGAAGCATACGTCTTCATCGCTTCCTGCCCTGCGCAGGGCATCCTGGCTAGTGCAATAACTGAGGTCATAAACACGATTGGTGCTGAATAAGCCTTTCCTTGCCTGGAGACCTTTGTATTTGTGATCAGCAATAAAAGGCTGTATTGGAATTTAAAATCCCAGCTCGGTAAAATGCCAGAGATGATTATTTAAAGGCTTTAAATCAAAAAAACTGGCTGTAAGAATCACATTCATATTGCATGGCTGTGGATTCCTACCTGAGTAATGAAAAAAGCCCCAAATAAGACAAGACAATAAAACACAACCTGGGCTTAAGCAAGCATTGTTTTTTGACAGTATTTCTCACTGTTTTAAACATTAGCTGCATGCCCATATATTTGTGAGACTTTAATTGCTCAATTTCTAGCGATTTAACATTACTAAAATTTACATACTTCCACAATCAAAATTTGAGAAGATAGAACAATGAGAAGAATCATGTTTGTGTAAACCTAAACAATTAGAACAGTACTTTTTTTTTTTCCCTAAGGTAAGTCACTGGCAGAAAAGGCAACCAGCATCCTACATATACTGAATATATCCTGCATCTCCAAGTTCCTTTCCTGTCTTTTTATGATCCCAATTTTAAATCATGGATTGAGAAACAGGAAAACTAATAAAGAAGATAAATTTGCCAGAAAACTAACCACACAAATGATTAGATGCAAGCAAGCACTGAAAAATGAAGTCCAAAAAGAGCGGCCAGAACTTCAGATGGGACAAATTAGTACTGGGAGCAGAGGATGCTGATTAGCAAGGATTAATGAGTAGAGACTGGACTGCATGAACATGGGGATAGTGTGGAAAGTGCAGCACAAAGCACTGTGTGTGCATTTGTACACTTAAGATGACTTGAGTTTGCAAGTAAGAAGCAGAGGGCATTCTCCAGACTGAGGTCTTAGCAATGTCACCGTTAACAAACAACCTTCCGACTTGTGGTTAAATCAATATCCAATTGTTATACATAATAGCCTGCACTCTTAGGAAAGACATCACACTGCTAATTCCAGATAAGTCAAGTCTGGCCTTACTTTGTTTTCTTCTGGAGCATTACCCCACTCAAGTTTATCTTTCATAAATGCTGACACAAGCCATTATGACTTAATATTGTTTCATAAACAACTTTCTTTTCTTTCTCTTCTTTATTCCAAATTATACCCACAGGTCTGATTGATACTTTAAATTGCAACAACAGACAGCTAGACAGGTATGCTGTAAGAAACTTTATCTTAAGTATTTATTGTTATGCTCGAATATCACTCGGTTTTCTCTGGGGTAATTCGTCACTCCTTGTGGGAAATATGTGACCTCATTTGCATTTTCTAATTGAATTGCTATCATGTTTCCTGCAAGACTGAACAAAAAAAAAGTTCCTAGAGTTACTAACACCATTTGCATTAACCAGAAATAAGTTTACCTGAGTATTTTCTGGGGAGGAGGGGAAAATGCATATTTTATGTTATCTGAAGCATATATTTTAAATATTTACCTTCTTTACCATCATTTCATCCTCCCAGCATGAAGCTTTACTGTAGTCATTAAGGTTTTTTTATTACAGCAGTTGGGAGTGAAATTTTGCAAATTCTCCCAGGTTATTCAGTTATTGAATGCAATTAGCACACTTATAAGGCCAACATTAAGAAGGAGGGAACGCTGTTATTGTGTTGGACCACTCACCATCATAATGCCAGCTTAAACAGAGAGAAACTGCACGGCTGTGGGATCTGAGGCACAAGTGTAGACACCAAAAAAACTGATTTTGCTATGAAGGCACACAAGGGGATGCCTATCCTGACAGCAGCCATCCTGAACCGACTCACTACCCACCCTGCGGACACACTGGCCATCAACAAAGCTCTCCAAATATGCCATGGGAATTTCCATTCCTATATACTGCAGTAATAAAGGACCACAAGCACAAAGAAAGATGTTTTTGAGGGTCGTATCCTCTGTGCCTCCCAGGAAGCAGACCATCACCTCCATTCTGCAGGTAAGTTATAGGTCAACTCCTATGTTAACTTCTGCTATAACATTCCTTCTGTACTAACTTTTGCCATATGTCTGATAATGACCATTCCAAATAGGATAACTATGTCTTAACGAAGCTTTAATTTTTGGGTAACTGTAAACTGAATTACAGAATCACAAGGTTGGAAATGACCTTCAAGATCATCTAGTCCTACTGCCCTCCCACTACCCTCTCTACCACAAGCACTAAACCATATCTCATAGTTCCTCATCCAGACACCTCTTGAACACTGCCAGGGACAGCAACTCCACCACCTCCCTGGGCAGCCATTCCAGTGCCTGAGCACTCTCTGAGAGAAAAAGTTCTTCCTTATGTCTAACCTAAACCTCCTCCAGTACAACTTGTAGCCATTTCCTTGTGTCCTATTTGTTGCCTGGGAGAAGAGGCCAAACTCCTCCTCAATACAACCTCCCTTCAGAAGATGTAGAGTGCAATGAGGTCTCCTCTGAGCCTCCTCTTGTCCAGACTAAACAATCCCAGCTCCCTCAGCTGCTCCTTGTAAGACTTGTGCTCCTTTTCCCTTTCAGTGGTGATTCAGGAAGGAAAGAGGGGCTCCATATCTCACGTCACTCCACCCCTTCTCTCTTATACTTTCCATCTCCACAGTATGAATGGACCAGAACAGTCAGAGAAATCTTTAAAACAATAGTGTAGTTTTGTTTGAGCCACACTGTATCTTACAAAAACAAATGTGAAATCTGTTTCCAGTAAAAGCCATGGAATGCAGCGTATTAAGGTCATGGCCTGAAACATGTTGTATTGGATATTGTTGGGTTTTTTTTATGTAGCACTATTATTTTTGAAATGAACCCATAACTACATTTCTTTCTTTAGTAAACAAAGGATTACTTTGCTTGCAAAAAGTACAACCATTTAAATAAAACAGAATTTAGATGCCTACTGTAGGGACTCACAATAAAGCTCCTTATGACCTTGTCATTAGTTGCGTTTTTAATATTTTCCCAGCCTCAAACTGTACACTAATAAGGCTTTTAGAAAGGAGGGATATGAATTTTAAAAAGCTCAACTCTCTTTATTTTTGAACCACAGTTCAGCTTATATTAACATCAGATGAATTTCCAATCAAATATTTTACTAAAGCACCGATGTGTACTTAGTTTTCTTCCTGCTACACTAAGAAGGAATTTAAAGCTGTATATAAGACACCTTACTTTGTTCCTTCAATATTTAATTACTTTTAGAAGGAAGCAGTATTTCTTTGGTTAGAAAATGGCAAATACAGCTGACATAACATACAGGGCTTAATTATATCTCACACAAGCCAGAATCTTACTGAAGAGCAGCAGAAATGTATTTATGTGACTCTAAGCCATGCAAAACCTCAGGGGTCAGCCCACTGGGTGACTACTAGATTTAAGACTCTCCAAGTCTTCTCCATCACATCTCACACATGATACAATTCCTCCCAAATGCTGCAGCTTTCTTACACCGAGGCACAGAAAGCTTCTCTCCCTCCTTCCCCCTCCTGCTCTCCCCTCTATGCCCAAGCTCTGCAGAGAGAGCAGAGGCCAGGCTTGCAGTGACAGCCACCGCAGTGCATTAATCCAACCTGCAGCTGTGTCCAATTGGCCCTGACTGTCCATTCATAGCTGACACCCACCTTCATCCTTGCTCTACAAGGTCTTCAAGACTCAGCAATAAATTGGGTCCTCAGCCAATTTCCTGCCAATTTTACCCTAAACATAACCTCAAATCTAGCAATGTGCTTAAATATAACCACCCAGCCAATGAAGAATTGTTTTTTTTTTTTCTTTAGGTAGAGAGTGTGACCATGCTTAATCAGTGTTGCACGGAATCAGTCCAGATTTACATTGACAAGGAAGAACTGCTTCTGCTGAAGATGATATGGAAGAGGTGGGCCAGTGAGAGCTACACAAAGAGCAGACCAGAGGAATTTGTGTGAGGGGGAGGGCCAGGGGGGGAAGGGAGGGGGAACAGCAGTCCCTGATTTCATTGGCACTGCACAGCCCATAGCTGTATTTAACTGAGGCAATACTTTTTACATTGCTGGGCAGGGAAAGATTCCTGCTTTGGAACTACATGCATGAGACTAAAAGAAAGTAGGCGGCAGTAAAACATTTGCAAGGAATTTCCTACTGCTAATGGTGGTTTCCAACTAGACAAATCCCCTTGAAGCACAGACCTGATAACACAATCAATTCTATGTTCCATCCTATGACTTCTCAAACAGAGTCAGAGGAAGAATGAAATAAGAGCTCTGAAAAGATCCCTACCTTGTGTCCATTGTGCTGCAGCTTCTCTCCCACCAGAAACCTGACGATGGCCTCCCACCTGCCAAGGGTCTGCGGATCCCAGGCGGTCACCATCAGGATCAACTGCTTTGAGGCCATTTGCACCTCGTGGACAGCATACATGGTCCCATCTGCTCTCACTTTGAAGTCCAGGCTGTTGGTTTCATACCGAACTCCCTTATTACCGGCACAGTTATTAAATTTTACTAGAACAGAGAGCAAGAGATAGAAAAAGTGTGAGATTGGAGTGATAAGGAAAGCAATCAAATACAAGTTTCAGACGTTTAATTTTCACTGATGTCTTCTATATCTCTAATAACCATCAAGGAAATGATTTAACTGTTTCTTCGACCTTTCAGGAGCGCTCTTGTGCTTAATCTCCATTCCCTGGAGAAGTTGTAAGCCATTTTTAAAGTATTTGATACAGTTTCATTAGATCTCAAACACAGCTGTTCCCCATTTCTACAAGTGGATTTCTCCCTTGTCACCATTATCTTTTAAATTCGACGGGAGTCTATTACCCACACTGTGGGTATTTCTTTTGCACAAAATGTTCTCCATTTCCCTAACCCTTCAATAACCTACTTACCAGATAGCCTATTTGCACATTCTTAACTGAAATTTAAAAGCCCATAACAATTCCATTATCAGAAATAAAGAAACAAAAAAATTAAACAAAGAAGGAAAATTTAAACCATTCTGGGGAGCGCATCTGCTGCTAGAAGCAGGTCCCCACAACCAGAGCTGCAATCCCATACTGGATAACCACTCATGTTACAGCATGAGGAACTGTAAACCTTTGATTCACAAATTGCAACTTGTCATTTGAAAGCTTGCACCATCAGATCCAAGCTCCTCTTTAGATGGTATTTTTACTCTTGGCCTTTTTCAGTCAAATACATTTACAGTTTAGTTTGAAAACTGTTTTTATTGGCATTATGAAGCATGTCACATACATTAGGCTGGAAAAAAAGCAACCCAAACTATTAGATGACAAAATTGACAAACCTGATAGAAATTGAACCTGCAGCTAATCACGTAGGAAACAAAATGGCTTTCTGCCATTCAAGTAATCCACAGGGTGGAACACACATGTGGTGAAAGAAAACATATTGTACCTGTAAAAATATCTCAAGTGAGTGTGAATTGTTACAGAACTAGGACCATTAGTTGGCTTCTCAAATGCTGTGGCTTCTGAGTGCTTCACAGTGCTCCTTGCCTGCTCTGAACATAGCAAGATCTGCTGACCCAGGTGTTGGAGCTTCAGCAGACACTTTGCACAGGACAGACTAGTGAGGTGGCTGCTGTAGGAGAAAGAGCTCAGAGGCAGTCGAGGCCAGAGGAGCTCCTGGAGCCAGCATGACACAAACCATCTCAGTGAAGGTTTCTTGACCACAGAACCCCCTTTCACCTCCTTCAAAGTGCACCCCTCCCACATCAGGATGCCATAAACATGCCATAACCATACATTTACAGAGGCTTTTCAGGCTGAGTATTGAGTTAAACCACATCATCAGTACATTCCTATGTGCGTGTGGTGGGAACTGTTAGCTAATGCTGCAGTAAATTATTAAGCACAAACAGTAACTGTCAGACATTGATTTACAAAAAAGAAGACAGATAAAGTTACCTAGTATATAAAAAATAAAGTATGTAATGCTTTTAAGCAATTTCATTGTTACAGTCTACAGCGCTAGGCTTTCCTTAAATCTGGATGCAGGGAAAATAGAGTCCTTCCATTTTGCTTTGGAAAGCAGGGGTTTGCTGTCTTTACCTTTACTGTAGCTCAGCCTGCAATAAATAACCTCCATGCCTATCTCATCTGAAATGCTTTAGTCCAGACATTTAACCAGTTATCTCTGCTTTCTATCTCGAGAAGCATAACAAATGCTTTTCAGTGTAATAGGAAGCGGCATCTCCTGCATCACTCACAGTTTGAATGAAATGTTGGCCACCATTCCTCTAAGGGACAGGATATTACTTAATTGCTGCTTTGACCACAGATTGAAGCTCTTGGCATCCTTGCTTTTTAGTCACTGTCCATCAGCAAGGTGTTGATATCCAGAAGTCCGGAGTGGGGGATTTCTGTCTTGTGATGGTGAAACTCCCATCAGGCTCAATGAATAAGAACTAGTCAGCGCTTAGGATTGGGGTCAACTGGCACAAAACAGAAGGCCAAAATTTCTCATCTCCCAAAACAAGGTATTCTAAATAGTGTACTGGGGATAATCCCTATCACTGATCTGACTGCAGGAACAATCCCAGGCCAGTGCTCAGATCACACCAGGCTTTGTTCACTGACAGTAAAGACCCAGCCAACAAGCCCACGTATTGACTTCATTTAGTTTTAAGCTAGTCTGAAAAATGATTCATGAAAGCACCAAATGAGGTCAAATACAGGCAGTTTACTGGCACCTGCAAGAACCTGGGGTGGCTTCAGGGACAAAGGAGGTGGCCAGTGCCACCATGGAGATGTCCCATGCCCTGTGGCGTTCCTCCATCTCCCAGGACCTTCTGCAAAGCTCCCTTGCATTCGCTAGGGATTCGCTAGCTATAACAAGTAGGTGCAAACACGTTGAGTGCTTTGCTGCTAATACGGTATTTATTCTCATCTCTGCACCATCAGCGTTGTTAGAAACAGGTCACATCCACTGGTGTATTACTGCAATCTTCTGCTATATAATGGCAGTGCAAAAAGCAACTTCCATCCATACCTCCTGAAGTTCTAAACTATTATTTACAAAAAAGACATTTGAAGAAGAGAGAAAGGAGTGATAATGACTGCACATTAATAAGAATTCAGAGTCTTCTTTGATTTTATTGAGAAGGAAAGCAGCCTCACAGCATAGTAAGAGTCAGAGGAAAGAAAAAAAAACAACAAAAAAACTCTTCCTATATGTGCATGCAGTGATTTTGGGACTCAAAGTACTTAAACATCTGCTTAAGACACAGCGCGTTGCTCCAATATGCTGCTCTGTGTCATATGTCACTGTGTCGACTTTTATGCTCCATTATCTAAATATGGCTACCTCTTAGACAAAGTCCCTCTGTGCCTTGCTAATTACTTCCATTAGTTTAAAACAAACTTGACTAGAGACAGAGAAAATCCTGAGAGAAATTATGTCTAATTTTTTAAACAAGCAACGTCTCCGCTCCACACTGCGCTCTCAGGTAGCACAGGTAGAGGGATGCAGCAATGAATCATGCAGCTCCACTGAAGAGTCCTCAGGAGCTGCAAGCAGAGAAAGCTTTCAAGGACACCAGAATTCCATTGTGCTTAGTCACAGCCAGAGGCTGCACAGTGCAAAACAGCCCGAGCAGCAGCAGGCAGGCTGGACCCAGGAGCACCCCAGCAGCTGGCTGCTCAGTGCTGCACGTTTTTAAGGCCTCATGCACCTATGGCCATGTCTACACTAGCAGGTGACAGCGTGCCCCAGCAGCAGACACTGAGACCCAGTGCCTTCCTGCTCAGTCCAGCAGTCAACCCAACCCCAGGCTCAGCCTTACACTGGCAGCAGCGGGCCCTACTAGTTACAAGGCATGAGTGTGAATTAACAAATTGATTTCACCCGAGATCTGTTCACCCCTGTGACTGGTGATGTTCAAAAGTCAGTGCTACCAGTAAAGCCGGTGCCTTTCTGCCAAGGCACAAAGCAGAACACACGATCACGTCCTGTCTTACGTAAAGCAGTACAACAAACACAATTGCTAACCATCCTCCCTGCTAAGTCCTCTGCTTTCCCTCAGCTTGTGGTAAGGAAGCTGTGAGAGATGCCCACAAGCAGATCTCAAAGCAAACATTCTCCTATAACCAGTGCTAATAAAGAAGCGAGCCTGGCTTTGCAGATGATTTCAGCCTCACAGGGGAGGCAATTCAGAAACTCATCAAGGCCCAAATACTGGGGACCACGGTGTTTAGCTGCTGTTAGGTATTGCTGCTGTTATTGCTCTAGGCACCATTTGTACACAGCATAGAAAACACATCTGCAACACAGTATGGATGAACTGCTCACATTTTCACCACACGGCTGCAATGGCTGACATTAATAATCCTGTGGTTGTCCTCTTTGCTTCCATGTGAAATGGTTCTTTGGAATGCTACAGAGAATCATTTCACATGCATGTATATATATATATATAAATACATAAATATACTTCCATATTTTTCTATGTATTCTATATATTCGCATATCTACATATTTAATATCTTACCAGATACATATGTATGGATTGGAAAAAAATTCTGTTGCAAATGCTACAGCTCAACGAAAGGACATCTCCATATTTTCAAGCCCCACCTCTTCCTTCTCCTCTTTGCTCTCATGGAGACAGAAACTAAAATTTCACCCACTGGCAGAAAATTTTATTTTTTCTTTCAATCCTTCAGAAAGATGTAAATCCATGCAATTTGCAATTGATGCAACTCTTGACTCTACAATAATTTAACAAATAAACAAACATTGGCTCTGTTCACAGGACTTAGATCTCTCTGTGGACACAAATCCATCTTTCTCTGACCAGTTTGAAGTCTAAAGAACAGTGCATGAATTTAACATTCAAAAGCGGGAGCATGAGTAATTAGGGTTTCAGATAAACAGCAGAGCCATACATCTATCATTTTTACAGGATGGTGAAAAAGAAAACTTTTTTTAATATACTCTGGAAAAATGTTCAGTGATGCTTATCGAAAGCTTATGCTGAAAACAGCATCAAATGCCTGATGAAAAGAAAACCAAGAAGGCACCCTCATTAGCAGGCTTTTAGGTTTAACCCTTTACCCTCATCATTTTTAATTGCTCCTCTATGAAAGGAATACAACAATTTGATACATGCTGAAAAAGGTATTGAGCGATGGGAAAAAAATCTGCAGGAGTCTGCAGCAAACTGCTGGGAACCTGAGAAAAAAACTGGGATCTTTCTTCAAAAAAAGACAAAGGGTAAAAAAATTCAACAAGTTTTGCATTGTTCCCTTTTATTATTTAGCTTGTTAAGCTAGCTGGACAGAGTCAAATGATCAGGTGAGGATCTTGAAAGACATATGAAAACACTGAACTTCCTTGCCCTCCAAATGCCTGAGAAATACATTAAATTTAAAGGACTATAAATGGTATAAACCAAAGAACTGACTTTAAGCCTTATCCTTCTGGATTCTCTGTTAGCTTCTGCTAGTCCATTAAAAAGTGCCCCCTCTGGCAAGCTGCACAGGGCCGGAGGAGCAAGAGGGATAATACTTATTTATTAGGATATACTCCTGTCTGGCACACCATCATCCCACAGCTCAGGACAGAAGCCCCTTCAGGACTCTGTTTTTCACCATGGTTTTGATTATTAGCACTGGAAAGTTTAGTTCCTGATAAACTTCAAAGCAGCAAATGCATCCCCCTATTTACTGCAGTATCTCCTCTCCTCCTCAGGTCGTGTCTCTGTACACCCAGTGTGACTGTGACAAACCTGAACTATAAGCCCACCCTTGTCAATGTCACTAATAGGAAGGTGGCTTAACTGTCACCTCTGGGAATTTTAGATGTCTGGAAAAGCTGCAGAGTCCTGGGGCCAGTGCAAAGATGTCCCTTTCATGCAATCTTCTACTACATTGGTACTTCTGGCCCAGGGCTTCCAACACCAAGTGCCCAGCCACATTAGCACAATGGCAGCATTTGCCCATGTGTATCACAACAAATACAGTAATGAAAAGAGTTTCTCAGCAGATAGAAACCTGTTGTCTAAGAACAGGCACCAAACTACTCAGTTCACCAAAATACATGCATATCACCCCATAAGCAAAGATGAGAATTGAATCCTGACATTCAGGCCTCCAGTTTCTCATTCAAACTGTTGGAGTGCACACCCCTCAATCATCCATTAACCAAATAGAAAATATGTTTTAAATTGGAAAATGGAGTTTCACAGGTACTTCACAGAAGCGAGTTTCCAAAATTGGCACAAGGTTAAAAAACATTAAGGATTGCCACACAGCTTATTGCTGAAATTGTTTCATAAAACACAGTATGGAGAAATAGAAATGCTTTGGTGGAGTTCCAGGAATAAATATTTTATTTACAAAGTCTAATGCTGAGAGGAAGGAAAGAGGATCCTCTTTCTCTTGTACTAAAAGGACAAATGTACAGAGGTACAGCAAGCTTTGACTACTAGAAAATACCTGGAGATGCTGCTATTTCAGTGTTTTGTGGAAACAAAGCAAAGCTTGAGCCAACCCACTCACAAACAATACATTTAAGTCCTGAGTGCTCTTTCCATCTCACTCCTACTTACAGTGAATCCAATACTCTCCTATGATGCACAACTATAGTTGCTACTCAGTTAATAAAATACTGAACCCTTCTCCTTTTGTACCAGAAAACAATGCACAAACACAAAAAAACCAATAGCTGTAAAACCTGATAAAACCAATGTATAATTTTCAACCTGCCATTCCTAATTTTATGGGTTACATTTTCTTACCACGTACCCATAAAAAATATTACTCTAATAAACTCTTAGTGTCTTTATTTAATAT
The DNA here is from genome assembly GCF_026119805.1 of Tympanuchus pallidicinctus. Lineage (NCBI taxonomy): Eukaryota > Metazoa > Chordata > Aves > Galliformes > Phasianidae > Tympanuchus > Tympanuchus pallidicinctus. The sequence goes on from NW_026294722.1 coordinate 6,430,394, forward strand.
TTATAGTACTGTGGGAGAACCAAACTCTCTTGGTAAAATGGCAAGAGCAGCAATTCAAACACAGTCTAATACACACCTCCCCAGTGATCAAGCTTAACGGTATGCAGTTTAAGAAAATGCTTTGATACAGAAAAAAACATTTGAAATAAAGGAATGTGCTGGTTGTTATAGAACTGTATATATAAAGTGTGCATGCCCACATCCTTTGTAAAGCATTGATTATTTGTAAGTGTTCATAGGATAAGCAACAACAAATGAATGAGTTATCAGAATTAACAAACTGACCAACACCTATCAGCTGCTGAAAATATTCAGCATGATTTACCATTTTCTTTATGTTGCTTCCCAGCATTTAATAATAAAGAAATCTGCTGGAATTTTATCTGTTTTCTATATCTCAGGTCAATGTCAAACATCACAACCAATTTTCCAGAGGATTATTTACAATCTCTGAGCTACAACTGCTAATATTTGCCTTACTGGAATAACAATAAGTTAACGTAACAAGCTACCAAGTGTAATTATGGTCAACAAAATCTCTCTTTGTCTTGCAATCTACAGTTACAGTGAATTGTCCTGCATAGTATATGCAATAATACAAAATTCATGACATTCTCAACCCACTGTATACTTGTTAGAAGTAACTCCATGTGCCAGTCAACCGGTGACACTTCTGAAACAGCCAACAAGCAGTGGTAGGATTCATCTCCAGCAGTAAGACAGATTCAAAACTGTACATAGAGTAGTTTTTTACATTTAGAAGTATATTTTGAACTTCACTACTTCAAATTCCAGACCCCAACCCCTCCACGATCAAATAATCCATGCAGGATTTGGACCTGTGCCATTAAACTTCTAACTGCCTGATGTTCATTTGCAGGTCGTTGTGCTTGCTGCAACTAGCACTGCCTCCAACAGGTTTTATGGGCAAAACTGCAAGCCTCTTCATGTAAGTTATTGAAAAAAAATATATAGATATCTGTGGGTTTAGTACAGCTACACAGAAAATTCATCTTTTCATTTCTAGAGCCACCAAAATGCTTTCAATGCCATTTCCAGGTTTACATTCATTTTTAACAGCTCTTGCTTACATATAGTTCCTGTTTCCATGGCCAGATAAAATGAAAAGGAACAATAGCTTTCAGCACATTGAAGTCAGGTTCCTTAGAAAGTCTTTCTGTCACCTACACAGTCAGCCAGTAGAAACGAGGAGTTGAGAGTACATTAAAAAAGATCTAAATCCCATTCAAACAAAACAAAATCAGCCCTACAGTAAACAAACTCCAATTCCCAGACACTGCCTGCCTCCTTCATACTCCCACCAGTGCTATTTTTCATTTACTTGAAGCCAATTCAACTAAAATATATGTTTTTAAAGGGGGAAAAAAAAAATGTGTATTTCACTTCTGGTATTGGAATTGGAGGGGAGTAGAGACCCCCTGGAGAGAAGGACTGTAGAACATGATAGAAAAGATGAATCACTGTGGCAACAGCCAGCCAGCCATTAATTTTCAGCAAGCCAGGAGTTGGTCCAATTAAAGCAGGCTCCTTTCTCTACATTAACATGCTTTATTCAGGATTTTTTTTCTGAAGCTAAAACATCAGCTAGAGACCCCAAAGGCTTTTCTATTTAGGATCAATCAATCTACCTTGCTGCACCGTAAAACACACACTGTCAGCTCTGAGGCTAGCTCAAAAAAGAGCAACAGTGGAAAAATTTGATAAATCGACATGTTCTGGCAGTTAGTAGAGGGATTCATCCTACACTGTCACTTATTTTTATCTGATTAGAAGCCAGTGTTAGTAAATGGAATATTGCATTGTATTCTCTTCCTGGTATTTAAAATCGGGTTGGGGGGAGTCATCTGATGCCCAGTTTCCTAAATCCAAGCCAGAAGCTTGCTACAAAGGGAGACACTTCCAGATTCCAAGAGGCAGTGAGTTCACACTGGATTTTCCCCAGTACAGGAACCTGAACCTGCATCCATTAGCACCCCATGTTAAGGATGCCACTCACTGCTTTCTATGCTCAAAACTTAACCCTGAAGGTGCAACCTCACCTCTGGGTTTCCAGCACCTATTTTAGCAGCAATTGCTTTACCTGGGATTTGCTTGTTAATCAGAGAGCTTGTTACTTTCCCTCTGCACTATTAAGACATTTAAAAAATGGGCCAAGGACTGATGCCAGAAGCCAGTAAGAAGGACATCTATATGGCCTGAAGTCTTTAACATGGAGAGGGAAAGACAGCCCCTGAGCTGGGATCACTCAGAGAATTACCCCTTTCTGCAGTGAATATCATAGTAAGTGCCCCGTTGACTTCCGTTATTGCTTTCAATGGAAACTTCTATCTTCCACTAAATACCCCATCATAGCAGTTCCATTACAACAATCCTCTTCTGTTCTTAAACATAAGGTAGAACAAAAGCGACCGGGATGAGCAACTGTAGCTTTTGTTTGGGATGTAAAGGCAAATAAAGAGGAGTCAGGTTCAGTTAACCTCAAAAATATCTACAGCACAACACTTCCTGACAAATGCTAACTTCTTGCGGCAACCATTTCTGCTCTTTGCTCTTCTTTAAATTCCATGCCTAATGCAATGGAAAGCGCAGCAACAACAGCAGAACAGCAGAACCAGACTACAATGAGTGAGGATTTGCTCAAATGCAAACCATAAGCATAAAGGAAAGAAACCACATACCTTCAAAAGACCTCAGGTACGCAGAGATCTTCAGCAAGATACCCTTGCTTACACTGCAACCCTTCAGTGAGATCTGGGAAGGAAGGAGTGGATCCTGGCTCCTCACCTTCTGACCACTCACTGCATGCAGGTGAGCTCAGCTGGGTTGGCCCTGCCTTCCCACCAGGTGTTCCATCACTGGTTCAACCTGTGACTTAGCATTTCTGCTAACCCACACATCTATAGGATAGTACTGAGATTCACTATAGCACTAATGAGATCATTTTGCAATTAAAGGCTAAGTAGAAACAAACCTCTCACCACTCCACAGGAGAGTTTGGGTTCTCTGATTAAGAATCAGTAAACAAACCTGTTTCAGTGCTGGTCATGTTGCATAGCCTCTCTATGATTAACTCTTCAAACAAGATGGACTAATTGACCCCATGGACTAATCAATGAGTTTCTCAGCTTCGGAGCAAAGTGCAAGTTATGGGAGTTATCTGCAGTAGTATGCATTTTAATTATTATTACTACAGCACTGAGTACATAAATCCCAGGGCACTTTACTTAGAGGATTTACCTTTAGCTCTAATGATTTTCAAAGCACTCTCATGTTTGTCAAAATGCTTGCACAGAACAGATTTTAAACATCACTACAAATTTCTTGAGGAAAAAGCTACAGATTTTACAGCAGCTTAATTATAATGGCAAGATCTTATGTCATCATAGGGCAGCTTCTAGGTTCATGCAACCTCCTGGTGCAGAAGTATTCTGGGGAAAAGCTGTGGGGTGACTGGGGCTGGGAAGTGCTGCACAGAGCAGTTCTCCTGAGAGTTCCTGGGAAGAGCAGAGCCTCAGCCCTGCCTCTATCAGAAACATCCAACATTTGCAGCAAAGGTGGGAGATGGGCAACGCATAACATATGCACAACTGCAGGCAGCCCTGCCTGCTTCCACAGCCCCGAGGGTTCTTCTTTTGTCCCACATCCATCCTTTTCAACTTGCCAGAACTGTATTTGAAAGTCACAGGGAGCTGCTGAAAGATGTCAGGGAGAAAAAAAATATGTGAGCGTAGACCATTTTTACAGCCTAAGAAGAGAATCTGAAAGAGATGCTCTGACTGCAGCCGTGTCAGATAGCCTCCAGCCCTTCTCTTTTCCTGCCCTTCAAGACAAAACTTCAACACCTAGATATAGAAGCTGCACTTGTCAGGAAAAAAAATAATAAATCAGACACACCAGTAAAGGCGCCGAACTCCTCACTACTGACTTGTGAGACAACTTTGGGCTTGGCTGTTCTTGTCTTCCTGAACCCAGCTGAGGGAACAAACATACACTGATCCAGAGAGGTCAATCACATTATACTAAATTAATAGATGGCTCAGGGGCAAGAACATTAAAATTGGAGGTTTTATTCTATTTTTTTATCTGGGAAAATTTACAGAGTCTACACAAGTCTATAGGTTTCAAGAGAGATGAATATTATTTGAACTTAAATGGTGTGGGCTCCAGTGTTCAGACATTTGGACAAATTCAGGCAGTTTCATCTACAGATGCAGAAGTTCTATGTTCTGTTTCTGGCACTAGGTCAGAAGGACTTAGAGAAGTGGCCTCCGTAACAGAGGGTAATAAACATAGGGGAAGTAGAGAGAAGGAGTGACTATATGGCTGGAGAGAGCCATAGTGCTCCTGCACCAGGGCCTGGCTGCAGTGTCCCCCGAATCTGTAGGAAATTCACCCACAGGTGCTTCAGATGGAGGCACACAGACGAAATCTATCATTTCTCCTTTCCCTTTTCCCATTTACCCCTTTTCCCCCTTCTTACTGCAGTAGTCCTCCCACCAAGAAAGGCAGAACGGCCCTCCCTGAAGAACAACTGCAGGACTAAAATGACCCTAAAGTTAACAGAGAGCTTTTGGCAGGGCTTGGTGTTGTCAATTAAAACAAAGAGAGACTAAAGCCAGTAAATTAGAGGATGTGACGAATGCAGCACAAAGCACTGCTCATCCCAGAAGGTATCAAATTTAGTGTTAAAGTAAAGAAACAATAGGGAAGTCCAAGACTTTTCAGAGTGTAGTGAATCAAATTAAATTGCCTGAAATTCCACATGGAATACATTTGACAAATTTCTTTCCCCCTCTTCAGCTTTCTGTTTGAGATGAACTGTCGTCTGGCAGCTTCAAACGTCTGGCACAGCTTCAGCTTCAGTTTGCTGGGGCTGAATCCAAACACGAACCTGAACTTTACCAGTTCTGCTCTTTTTGTAAACATACTTGCTGTGGCTGCCAAATGCTTTCCAAAAGCACACAAAACCCAGAATCCAAAAGGAAAACATTGTCTTGCTGCAATAAAATTTGCATTTTACCCCCCATTGGTAGCACCCGTATTTCAGAGCAGGGGGTTGGGGGCTGAGAGCCCACCTCGCCCTGTGTTTTCCAGGGATTTTGAATGGGCCTGCAGGGAGCAGGGATGCCCCATGGGATGGATGCACATCCTGCACAGTGGGTAGGAGCCCATTCCGTGGTTCCGCAGCCCCAGTGCTGCTTTGTCCCAGGGCTGTGGGCAGCTCCTAACGCACCAATTAGAGACAGGAGTCCTCCGGCAGGCTGGCTAAGACAAGCCATAAAATGTCATTATACACGTGTCATTGACAGCGAGGACCAGTTTAGATTACCTCTGTGAGCAGTCTCAGGAACAAATTCATTTTAAGGTAGGGAACTTCAGGCAGGGGAAGAGACAGATATAAAGAGGGTTATGATCAAATTACTCCTGAGTGCAGATAGCATCAGCCTTGATATATCTTTTTTTTTTTTTTTTCTTTTTTCCATTTTTGCTTTAAAACAAAACTGTTTTTGCAAAACATTTACAGCAGTGGCACAGTCCTTTGAAGCAGGATGCATCCCTCACCAGCAGCATCCCACCACCTCTTAAAGGAAATAAATTTGTTCCACCTCCATTCTTCTAAAACTACCAAGCTGCATAGATGGCACAGTTGCAGAAGGTTGTAAGGAGGTACTGTTAGGATGAAGAGCAGCAAAGCCCAGAGGAAGGCTCATTCTGGCATGAGGCAGTCAGGCTGATGCCATTAGAAAAGTGTATTTTGCTGTCCACAGAACATCACCTTCATCTCTGAGGGCCACATGGAGCTTCCACTACTGCCCCAAACACAACATCTGGTTCCTATGTGCTCTGATTTATTGAGTGTCTTCTCTCTCTGGATTTTAATTATGAATAGAACTTGTAACCATTACATTTGTATTTGGTTTATTCATCTAGATGTTTTTCTCAGCTATTAATTCCAAACTGAAATCCATGTGCAGCTCTTTCTAAAAATAGTAAAAAATCCCACAACGATATGCATATGGCCTTTGTTAAGGAAAACCCTCTACTAAATATTCAGAAAAAGCATCACTGAAGATAATGCTTTGCAAGGCAAGTGCTACTTGATTTCCTGAATAGGAAGAGACCAGAGAAATTGCTTCTTCTTTCAGTAAAAACACAAAGAAAATGTACAAAACTGGCTGCTGCTCCTAGCATTAAGCAGCGTGTTAATGAACAAAACTCACTTATTACTGCAGCACTCTGCTACAGGAGAGGTCTGGGGGGTGCTGAATCATTTCCAACAGTCAAGTGTGAACGTTTTAAAGAACCTATAGGAGGTGGCACTTTTTTAGCAGAAGAGAGATACCAACTGTGCCTGAAGAATAAAACATCCTTTTGCCCCCGGGAAACAGGCATGCAGTAACAGATGCAGTAGTTAGAAGCATTCATACGGAGAGGTTTTTGTTTAAGGTTGGTTTTTTTTTTTTCTGATGAAACTCTTGATCTTTCTGGGTGTAAGTTGATTTAGAATTGACTTTTTAATTTGTATGGCTGAGTAACTGCTACCACAAAAGAACACGCAGTGCAATAAATAAATATCACTTGTGAACTTCAGATCTCTCTGCCACTGCTTCATCCATCAAAACTAATTCTGTAAAAACAAAGGATGTGACAAACCCAACCAACTTTTCCTCTTATCTTACAGAAAAGCCTGAATTCTATTTCTGGAAATGTCATAACATTGCTATTAAATGATCGAGTCTGTTGCAAACACTTAGCGGTCCTGCAGAAAAGCCATGAGGAGCAACAGCCCTCCTTCCCACACCCACACCAGGGCTGGGCAGCTCAGCTCCCCGCTGCTTATTTTTCCAAGGTGATTACTACAGAAGATGCTCTCAAACAAATGATCTATCAAGGCAGTTTTCTCAGTGCTGCCCATCACTGTGCTGCCCGGTCCTGTTTCATTTCAACTCAGTTATGAGAGCTCTACGCTGACATCAAAAAGTCAGGCCGTTCGAGGGCAGAGAAGTCAGCCATGAGGTACGCCGTTTTATTTCTTTCTTATTTATTGGTTGAAAAAGACACTTTGACTGGCTGATTTATTTTAAAGGTTAAGTGGGTATGATGAATGGTATCAAAGAAAGCTCTGCTAAACTTTAATTCCCCCTCCCCCCCCCCCCCCCCATTTATTTATTTTTTTTAACTATGCAGACATCAGTAACCTAAAGATATAATTAGCCTAATTTACTGATAGGTACCAGAGCGTGATGATGAAATCTGAGCTGGAGACCCTTCTTCTTCTTACAGCTGTGAAGGGATCAGCTGGCACCGACCCCATGAGGACACTGTGTTGGCTCTTTCGTCCTGTTACCAACACTAGCAGTAACACTTCAACACTTCAGAGTCACACATTTGCAGTTTTTTCAAAACCAGGCCTCTGTAAGGACTGCCAGCTACTGCTGTCAGTAATGTCTAGCTCAATGTAAACACTTCATTAGTAATGTGATGAAACTACGTCCTAAGGTTTATTCTAAGTACTAAAATAAATCTTTTCACAGAATGCATACGCATTCATTTATACTGCAATTATATGACCGCAAGTTTAATTTTTACTGTTTAATTATTCATTGTGGATCAGGTCTCAATTGGAGCTAATATGCAAAGATTAGGAAGAATGGGAACTTGTTTATCTCATTTTTTCCCCCAATTAACTCAAGTTGTTCGTTAATCACATTACTTTTCTACTATGTGATATAAAGAAGAAAAAAAAAAACAACCAACAGCAAACATCCAAGGAAAAACAACAAAATGACTCACTTGATAGACAAGCAAAATACTCCACAAAATCTACTTGCACAAATAGACACCACTAAAACAATCATAGTACTTATGTGTAGGGGTGGCTCATACCCCCTTGTCCTACAGGTGAAATTTTTCTTCTTTTTTTCGCTTTTAATATCTCCAATATCACGAATGAATTGACCTAATAACGTATTGTACTAAGGATATTGGCAGAGGTTTCATTAAGAATTTTGCCTTCTGTTCCATACTTGCCATGGCAATAAATGCTGCATCAAATAGCAATTTCATCTCTATTGCCAGGTGCTACATCTGAATTAATTAAAAATAAAACCCCTAATTCCCCAAAAGGTTTACTAAAAGTAACCATTTTCTACATTTGTATAATAAAAAACATGGGAAAGGTTGGAGTAAGAAACAAGAAATATATTATTCAGTCCATAAAAACATATCGTTTTAATGACATTTCTGACCTTTAAATCAAACACCATGAACGATGAACACAGACCACAGGGCAAATATATGTATAACCAGAAGAAACTAACTAACAGCAACAAAAACTAAGAAGAAAAGGCAGCAGAGAAAAGAGGAGATACACAGGAGGAAAGCTCTGATGCTACAGTAGGACCAAATTTCCACTTGGTAAAAAAAACCAAAACCATCAAACAGCATCAGCCACTTCCATGGCACTGGAAGTTCCTATCACTCACTCAGCTGTTCTTTTGATAATTCTAATGTCTAATTTCTGATAAAAACTAGAGACAGATTACAGATTACATTTGAAATGTGGTTGACGAAATAGGACACTATTTTTCTCATGCCACAGATTTTACCTGATTGCTGGCATTTCTTTCTACATCTCATCCCTTTCTTCAAGCCAACCTCCTTGACTTTTCATTTCATAGTACTTAGGCTCACATGCAACATGTGGGACTCTCCAGCTTAAGCATGGCTGCCAAGAGCAAGATTTTTGCTTTACAAGCTGCTCCCTGGCAGAAGCATTCCCCAAAATATGGTGATCTGAGTACTCTCATGGTGGAAATGAGGTCATGAAGTTGCACCAAGATGAGAAGGTGGGACATGCAGCAGGGCATGCTTTTCTTGTTGCTCTCCTCTGTGTGCCCATGGCCTGAACACCTGGCAGACTCCTACCTTCTGCAGGTTGGCTTGATATCCTTGAGTTCCAAAGATACCAAAGGTTTTAAATGAAAAGGCAGTGGGTAGGAATGTAACCATTGGGGGAAGATCATGCCAAATAGTAGTTTCAGAAAGAAAAATATAGGCTGACTTGTTTCAAACCTTTGTCATATGTTTACACAACTCTCCTCCTTGGGTATTTGCACTACACGATGCCCCCATGGAGCGCTGATATTATATGCTAGTTCCTTACCCTGTTATTTCTGGCTGCTTAAGCAGCAAAGGACCAATATCCCATTCAGCTATGCTCCGTTAGTGCACCAGAAATCAGTGAGCTATCTCTCTGCAGCTCACTTCCCGCACCTCCCGTCCCTATGCAGCACTGCTGGCTTTTGACAGTGATTGACGACTCGTACCCATCGTTTTTACTAGGAATGGAATGGATAAATTTCTTCATGAGCAAACCCTTATCTCGCTAACTCTGTGAGCTTTAAGGGTAGAAAGCTTATCCTTCGGAACAGTGTTTCTCTTTTAAAACACCTCCTCCTTTCTCCTCTGATTTATTGTTCATTTATCTTTACTGGAAAGCTGATATTTCTGAGTTACAAACTAGAGACGTCTCGGGCTCTAGTTATGGAAAAGCCAGCCATGGAAACCCAAGTAATGAAACGCCAACACTCCCACCACCACATCAGCTGTTTTTAGCCCATAGTTGATGAACTGTCAATTATACACAATTTCACATTAAATTTCATTTACACTTAAGTCACAGTGAACTGAGCAGTGGTGTAGATATCCATCCACCAGTCTCCAGTGACCATCAATAATCAATAGCCTCTGCTCATCCTATAACCTTGTTTACCAAGTTGACATTGACATCTTCCAGGCAGACCTGCTCTCAAGAGTATTTCCCCCCAAAGTAATTCACACCTGAAATGTAGAGCACACATGCAATCATTCTTTTAATGATGGCTTACTTCCATTCCATACATCAACTCTCTGTTCCTGTGCACAGGAAAAGCACTTGGGTCACTTTGATTTAAAGGGGAGCTCTAGCTGCATGCAGCCAAATGTCTTAGACGTGGAAAGAATTAAACTAAGGGATTATTAAGTTGTATTCAGCTACCACTCCACTCCCACTGAAGAACCAACAAAGTACTCACGCACTCCAACCTCTCACCATTGCATTTGGTGATGACTATCCTGAAAACCTTGGTTCTTTGTGGCATTCTATGCCATTCTCTGGCTTTTAAGTGGATATATAAAGGGAAGAGTAAAGAGTGAACACCTTCAGCTGGGCCATTTGGACAAGTCACACAGCTTGGTATACATAATACCATCACTTCATCTTTTGAAAGTCTACCCAGTCTACCAGGGAACAGAAATGCCAATTGAGCCCTAAGGCTGAAGACATCCAAAGCTGGTAGGCAACTACGTATCAGTCTTGTGGCAAAGGCTTTTCTCCAGTAGTTGTTGACACAGGCAAATTTCTGACAGTGTTTGAGAGGCAAACAAGGACCAAAGGATGATCAAAAGCCTGCAAAGAGAATACCAAGATAAGGAAAGAGAAAAAGCACTCTTAGCCTATTCTTGCATTCTGCTAGCTCCAAACCCTGCAAGTTAGGCTAAACAGTATTCAGTGATTTATTCTGCTTAGCTTTAGGTAGATAGAATACTAAAATATTCTCTTCCATCTTAGCAGTAAGGCAGGATGTGGGGAAGAGAGGTGAAATCACGTCTGTTTACATCACCTTTTAATTTAGCTGATTTTGGCTGAAAGGATTACGTTAGAGATTATTCCTTCAGAGGTTTCTGTAAAGCAAGGATTTTATTTATTTATTTATTTATTTATTCAATAAATTGAAAACTTCAGGGCCTCCTAATACATGTGAATATTTTGCTGAGCTTCTGCCCAGGATAATAATTCTTGAAGCAACAAAACTCTGATTCTTCCAGTAATGAACAGTAAAATCTTGTCTGGGGGAGAATAGTGATTAGATTGCAACTGTGAGTTCCTTACAAATGTAAAGCCATTTTGCTTGAGACAATATTAAGATGCTAGTATGCAAGGTTTGATCATTAATTTTGGCTAACGTTACACATTAATGTTGCTACAGTCTTACACTTTTTTTTCTTCCCTGGTTTTAGACAGCCTTAATCATGCTTGCAGCTGGTTCTAATTGCTGAATTGTATCTCTCTCCACCTTCTCTAAAATGCTTGGGGGAAAAGAAATAGTGAAGATTAATGATAGACATGTAATTAGAAGAAAATGTAAAGATCTTGTGTTAATCATTCAGAAATAATTTGATAAATATGAAATTCTGAAGAGCTCTCAGAATAAAAGATGATAAAATGAGTACTGTAGCACAAAGCTAAGCAAATTTATATGTACCACACTCCTTGCAAAGAGAAAGAGAGCTCACATGAGCACACGCAAGCTTGTGGGTATGCTAGGGAGGCTTTATTAACATAATGGAATTCAGCATGGAAGACCATCTGTTTTAATTGAGCAAGCTTATTCGTACAATGCTTTGCTCCACTAATCTTGTTTAGATTAATGTTAATGTTCTATTAAAAGGTAGTTTATCATCTCACAATACTGAGTTAAAGTATTCACACCCTTAGTAATATTCTCAGCTCCTATGGTGGTGGAAGTTCACTCATTATGTCTATTGATCATCTTATAGCACAACTATTAAGGCTGATACTTTGGTTAAAAGTAACCAGAGGTCTTTTTTTTTTTTTTTTTTTTTTTTTTTTTTTTTTTTTCCAGTAGGGTAAAGGCACAGATAAAAACGTTTTATATAATTAATTTAAAATATGAAAGAACACAGTCTGCAATATGATTCTCAATTACAATTTCAGATAAATACAGAATAATACTTTAGCTAATAATACCTTTCAAGATGTAACAAAGAATAAGTACCAGACTGGGATGGGTTTCTCCAGATAGCTATTTTTTTCTTTCCTTCCTGTGACACATCTTCTCACTGTAACACTTTACCTATCCCTTTCCTTTGCTTTTAATGAGAAAGTAGGAAGTTGTTAGTTGGAAACATGCCTGTCATTAGAAAAGCAGATGCAGGGTGAGTCAAAGAAAGTGAAGCAAAGCACATTTCATATACAGATTCCAAATCCCAAAACTGTGGGAGGCGCCAGTAATCCTGAAGCTTTAACTGTGGTTTTTTGTTTTGATTTGTTTTGTTTTGTTTTTGTAAATATGGCTGAATATGAATATGAGCTCTTGTATCCTCTCTGTCTGGTGAATGTTGTACCTAACTGTTCTGGTAATTCTTTTTAGAAGAATTACCTCAAACTCTCAGGGAGGACTTTGCCTCTTGGCCGTCCATTTCACCTCACTGTCATCTGTCCTTGAGCCCCCCTGGGTCTCCCTGCTTTGCACCAAGCAGCAGCTTGTGCCCCTCTTCAGACAGCCATTCTCCTGCCACCAGAGCCTTGGCATTGCCATCTTCCACCAAGGAGCCCTGCTCCTTTTCCTTTGTTGCTCCATCATTTTGGAACTGCAGCAATGCTGCCTTCACATTTTTCTTCAGACCCCTTCTTCAAACTAGCTATAGGACAAGAGGGAATGGCTTCAAGTTGTGCCAGAGGAGGTTCAGGTTGGGTATTAGGAAAAATTTCATCTCCGAAAGAGTGGTCAGGCACTGGAATGGGCTGCCTAGGGAGGTGGTGGGGTCATCATCCCTGGAAGTGCTCAAGAAATGTTTAGGTATTTTGTGGGGAAATATTGGTTGTAGGTGGGTGGTTGGGCTGTATAATCTTGGAGGTCTTCTCCAACCTTGGTGATTCTATGATATGATTCTAAACATATCCTTTGCCAAAAATCTCTGCAGCAGTGAGGCAGCTGCTGTTCTGGACGGCTGCCTCCTCATGCAATTGTTGTCTCTGTTGACATGTCCCATGTGTACATCTCAATTCATCAAGCACGCTTTGTCCCACACCAAAACGGCAAACCCACAAGAGCCAGGATCAGATTTTTTCTGTTTCTTTTGTACAATGATGTTTACAACTGCAGTTACTGAAAACCAGTGTGGTACAAATAAAATTATGAAAGTGGCAAAAGTAACTCTGCTTCTCCTGAAATTTCAAGCATGGCTTGAAGGAGTCACTTAGAATTTTTATTTCTTAAGGGAACATTTTGTAATTACATTTTGGACATATGAACAAGGAAGATGAGGGTTACCAAGAGAAGATAAAATATATGTGAAGAAATTCTTCAGATGACATTCTTAAAACAATAATCTCACAAAGCAATAAATTCAAGGGAGATTTCTTCCCTGAATACCCAAACATGCCAGCTGTTAATTAAAATTCAGAAAAGCTTCTGTGTGATACAAAAGGATCACCATTCCACCTCTGCAGAATCAGGAACCTGAAGAGAAGGTAAATGGTTCATCCAAGAAAACTCAGATGGCAGTGTCCAGACTGTGAAACACTCCAAGCAACACTGGACACTCTGCTCTTATGTTGGGTTGTTGAAAGCACCACATTTTAACCAGGCTTAAGTTTTAAGTATCTCAATAACTAAACCTGAGTTGTAGTCTCTGCATTGAGCTTTTAAAAATCCCATATGTGCCGACTCCAACATGCACTAATTATGTGGATTATGTAGGACACAAAAGCATTTTCTCATTAAAGAACCACGCTCTGAGATGAAATCCTCTCTCAAATTGGTGTACTCTGGTGAAAACGAGACCAGCTGAGGACATCTGTGTAGGAGCCACAGTTTTTCACAAGGATATCGGAAGAGACTTAAACCAACTCCTTAATTTGCAAGTGGAATTGTTAATGCCTCCATCAGCAAGACAAGATGCATTTCTATCTCTAACGAGTGACATACATCTCCAGCTAACAAGCCATACAACCTCTGAGCAAATGTTGATGACTTCACAAGGGAGACACACAAGCCAGAGATTGCTCTGGAAAAGCTGATAGTGATAAGGGTTAGAAATCATGAACTACATGAATATTTGTCAAGTGCCCATTCAATGCTCCAGGCTCTGTCTAATATGCTAAAATTACAAGGGTCAGAACAATATTTAAACAAACCGCCATACATCTCTGCCCTCATCTGTTTTCACAGTTTGTCATCCTTTTTCAAGAACTTTCTAGTACTGAGCACCAGCTCCCACAACCCATCCCTTCTGCAGAACAGGTCAGGGCTGTGGGCATGAGAGGTCTGACTCATGGCTACTCATCTTTTGAGATGTTTTCTACATTCTGGGGACAAGTATCCTAGCACAGACTGGAGAGCAGCATGGCTCTGGATGGCACAGTGTCACCTGGCTCCATACACTTTGCTTCTCTGAACCTAGGAAGAGTAGGAGAGGCAGCCTGGGAGTATGAGAATGCTGGGACAGAGTGAGAATGCATGGGAAGAGTGAAAGGACAGGGACAAAACTCTAAAAGAATCACAGCTACCAGACAATTAACTTCCAGGCTTCCTGGAGGTGGTTTCTGCATAGGCTTTTTAAAATTCCCTCTCAGTTTTGCAATCACACTTTTGCCTCAGGTCAAAGTCACTCTATGCAGTGTTTTTGCATCACAGTGTGCAAGGATCTGCCTGTCCTTCTGATAAACTCATTACGTAAATGAGAGAAGTCTCACCACTGATGATGTAGGTAAGCCCCTCACCTCCCCTTACCAGGATGGCTTTTTCCATACATAGGGCAGAGAAAGCTGCTCCTCCGCAGCTGGCATCCCTGGGGGGCTGCTCCTCTTTCCCTGGATGAGTGTACCTACATAGAAGGCACATACCTGAATACTGCGTTGAGTCAGGGCTGATCTTATCATTAATGCAATGCTGAAAGTGACTTGCATTTTTTCCTCTTAAAAGAGACAAGAAATGCATTCAGAAACCTGCGACAAAGTTGCATGGGCTATTAGCCAATGCACTGTACCTACACATGACAAATTATGCATTCACCCATTGTTTGAAAGTTTTGAATTCACTGTTGGTGGTAAACTTTTTACTAGAACACACAGATGGTCCTGCCTGATCTTGTTAATGAAAAACTCTCACACAGCTACAAAAACAGACGTGATCATCTGTTTTTCAACATTCTGAAAAAAATCTACAGAGGTGTAAGGTGCTATACAAATGAGAATAATTAGCTTGTGCCATCTGTGGACATTAAAAAAAAGAGTGTCTGTATTCCTGTTTTATAATGATAAGTATTATATCTCCAGAAAAGTATGCACTTAATAACTTTTCAATTTATTGTGACCTTGTGCTCCAATTTACTTAAGGAACTATAATACTAGCTGTGCCTCACACCTTTTCCACCTTATAATTAGCAAGTAATAAAAAATGCTATTAAAAAGTAATAAGTCTGAAGCTCTCTGACAATTCACTGATTAATTCTGAAGATTTTAAAGCACATTGGAACGTACTTGGCTGAAACATCAATTTTATCCAATTCTCAGTACCAGAACACTGTACAGCTCACCTACACAACAGCAGCAGGAATGGAACCCCAGTTCATGGCTTGTTGATAGAAAAGCTATTTACAGACATTTCCTCTCTAGGGCTGTATTCTGCTGTTGCATATGCAGTGCTGCATGCCTGGGGTCTTCAGGGAGGAAGGCACAGCACTGCAGCAGTTTGGGAGTGGATGCTGTTAGCATCTGATGAGGAATACTTTATACTAATGAGTGCCTTAGAGCAACAACAGTAAAACTTACAGGACTGGATTTCACCTGATTCTGTGTAACATCCACTGAAGACAATCACATGCAGTGGGGATGCAGAGCATACGCTTAAAAGTTTCCAGAAGAGGGGTGACCAGGCTGCTCCTGCAGGCTGCCCCAGCTGGGTTCTTGCTGGCACTCCTGGCCTTGGGAGAGAGATTACTGCTGCAAAAGTCTGGTCGTATGCAGGAAAAACTGAAGTGCATTTAAAATTCTGTATAAGCACACATTTGTTGCCATCCTCTGTGAAGTGGGTACTGGAGCACTACAACGTTAATGGCTTTCATGTGGCAACAGGTTGATGGTTGGACTAGATGACCTTAGAGGTCTTTTCCAACCTTAATGATTCTATGATTCTACATTAAAGGAAAACAAATACTGTGCAGTGGGCAAACGTCAACTGTGCAATGCCAAACTGGAACACTGTTGCTTTAAAACCAAGCAGAGCATGAGCTGCTGCCATTTCCATTCCTGATGTTTTCCCACTCATAAACTTATACTATTCACATGCAGAAAAAAAGCAAATCACTTTAAGCCTGCAAACAATGCAGCACCTTTCTCAACAGCATCTCCTCCAGAGAGATTCATACATTACAAAGGGTTAAGTTCAACAATGAGAACTGGGGGCAGCTGAATTGTTAACATCAGCTCCTTTGCATTCAGCCATGGCCACTTCTCAGCCTTCTCATGGGCACAGCTGGGGTCAGTCAGCCCCTACCTGGTCAGCCCAAGGGCTTGGAATTGTCTGACCTTATCAAACGTTTCCTCTGCTGACCCATTTTTATTTTTCTTCCTGAGGTACTTCCTTCCTTCTCTCCTCTGACTGCTTTTGTTTGTGAGATGTGTACATACATTCCTGTTTGTTGAAGTTTCTAGAGTACCTGCCTTCATTATCACCACTGTACTCGTTTAAGTTGCAGCACCTCCTAATTAATTTATCTTAAAATGTCTTCTCCCAGACTCCCATTGGATAGAAAGTGGCACAGCTTTACTTTGAGATGACTTGGAAGGGCATGCATGCACTGCTATCTCATATGTGCAATCTGAAGTCAAATCAGTTCACAAAGTCATCTTCATAAAATGGGAAATGATGAGAAAAGCGTGAGTTCTGTTACACAAATTACTACCAATTCATTATGGTGCTTTAATGTCATTCCTGTTCTTCAAAGATGTCACTGAGTGTACCCAGCAAGTAAAATGCCCATATGAAATTAAGACACTAAAAGTAAATGCTTGTTCCTATATTGTAAAGACCCTCATAAACGTCAGAAGTTTTCATTTCATGCACACTACAGCTTGTAAAGACACAGGAAACATTTGGTTCTAATGGCAAACCAATGTTCACTTCAGCACTGTGCTGCCCATTAGCATCCAGTGATGTTCTTCTGGAGGTCTAACAGCCAGACATGAGCCTACAAGGACAGAACAAGAACAGGAGTTTTGTTGCAGTGCTGTTCCAAATGCCAAGGAGGTGAATGATTCATGTACTACTCAACATACATGTTTTTCCTGATATCCAACCTTATATCCCACTTCATTAGTTGGTTACTTCATTAGTTGTTTCCATCCCTAACCACCTGTTTTGGCTGTGAGGAGGGAACACCTGAGAATGTGACCCCAACCTCCCCTGGCAATGGAGATTGAGCCCTCCGTGTTATCCCAGGAGAAGAGGGAGGAGATGCTCATGTGGGACATCAGCCTTCCCCAAGGCAGGATCCCCTTTCGAGGAGGAGAAGTCAATATACGCTCAATTAGCATATTTTGCAGCCTTGGAAATGTTAGCAAGTTTGGTGGGGTTTTTTTTCGTTTTTTTTTTTTTTTTTCCTCTTTTGCTTTAATTGAGTCCAATCAAAATTAAGGGATTTCCGTGTGCAATATGGATCACACACACACTTTTGCATGAGGGATTTGTGTTTTGTAAATTATACCCTTTAGCCATATCACTAGTCATTAACCTAATTTAAATTTCAATAAGAAGATTCTCAGCTTTTATCATTAAAATTAACTAGCTCCTCACTGCGAAGATACAATCAGGAGGCTGAGGTGAAGGGATATAGCCAAGTACCTCTGATTAAATCCACTTTTATTCAGCAGCTCCTTGTACTCCCCTGCAGTGCTACAAAAGCAACTCCCAAGCGACTTCCCCTCGCTGACGGATAAGGTGTCAAAGTATCCCTTTTGCAGTGTCTCAAAGGCCACTCACTGCCTGCTGTTCCTGCTAACCGCTGTCTGTCATGTATTGCTAAGATTTATAAAGACACTGCTGGGATCATCTCGCAAATGCCTTTCTACCCTGTGTTCAAATGCAGAAGGTCATTCCGGGAATTACCTGTGCAAGCAGCAAAGGTAATGCTCAGGAAGAGATCTCTCTCTCTGTGCAAGATGTTCATGTCTGCGCTGTGAAGCTATCTCTGATCACAGCAGTGGGATCAGAGCGCGCAGTGACCCATGGCTGCAGGTGTCCCAGGTGATGGGACATAACTGCAGTCAGAAGCTGGTGGGACAGGCATCCTGCACCAAAATCAGCTGCAGAAACAATCCTGGAGAGGAAATCCCAATAATGCTGTGCGTGGGGATGCAGACGGGGATGCAGACTTTGGATGGGTTGTCCCCTGGGCTTGGTGGCACCTGGCCCAACCAAGCTTGTGCAAGTCCAAGCAGGGACTCATGGGGGACTTTATCTAGCTGAATTCTTGAAAGTTCAAGGAGTGTCTGGACAACATTTTTAGATGTAGGTTTTGATTTCTGAGTGGTTCTGTGTGGAGCCAGGAGTTGGACTCTATTATCCAAATGGGCCCCTTCCCACTCAAAATATCACGGAATCATAGAATGGTTTGGATTGGCAAGGACTCCAAGGATCATCAGGTTCCAACCCCCTGCCTCAGGCTGGACCACCAACTTCCAGATCTGTCACTAAACCAGGTTGTCCAGGACCCATCAAACCTGGTCCTGAACAGGGACCTGAGGGACGGAGCATCCACAGCCCCTCTGGGCAAGCTGTTCCAGCACCTCACCACTCTCTCTGTAAAGAACTTCCCCGACATCCAATCTAAACCTTCCCTCCTTGAGCTTAAAACCATTCCCCTTTGTCCTATCACTGTCTACCCTTGTAAAGAGCTGATTCCCCTCCTGTTTATAATTCCCTTTTAAACACTGGAAGGCTGCAGTGAGGTCTCCTTGCAGCCATCTCTTCTTCAGGCTGATATTCTACTATTCTATGAAATTATACATTTTAACTGTAACAAACCAAGACAGAGTGAAGTCCAGCTCCTATACTGAGCCCTGTCTATGGGCAGGATCACATCCTGCATCTCAGGACTGGCAGGTGAGGAATCACAACACTTTCAAAGCTGATTTGCTGCAGAGCACGTTCTCAAATCTTCCTCCCAAAAGTGGCTTTAAAAACAGGGGCCAGTAACAGCCAGCACAAAGATAAAAGAGTGTGGAATTATAAAAACTAACATTGGAAAAATCTGGGAAGACTTCTCTGGGGCATCATCTAGAAAAAAAAATTCTTCTCTACAAAAGGACATTTCAGAACTAACTGAAGCAGCTCAGATTTTATGGGTCCTGGTGATGTTGTAGAAAATTAACAGGATCGTGTATTTCACAGAAAACAGCTAGAAAGGACGTTGAAAAGAGATGTTGTTTTAATTGGATTTCTTTGTTCTCCTGTTATCTTCAGCACCTCGACAATGCCTGTAGTACTCAGTCTTCCGGGACTTAAGAAAGCTCTGTTTCTTTGATTGTATTCTCATTTGAAACTTAGATGAGAAATATTTCTATGTAAGAAAAGAAAAAAACCATGTATACAAGAGGATACAAAGGACATCCCATGTTAACTGCCATAGGACAAACCTGCTCCATGCCACCGGCGGCAGATGTAACCCAAGAATTCTAAATTCCAATCAAATTGAACTGAAGATTAATTGCCAAATCCATCAAAGTACTTTGGGGAAAAGTGGTAAACTGTACATAAACATTCAGGGACTTTTGCAAACTCCCATAGCCTATAATTAGGTTTACTGAACACTATCAAATCCGAAGCTGCAGTGCAAACACAGACAGTTTTTGTTGTTTTAAGATGCGTACGCAGATACATGAAATGTGTCTAATTACCAACAGTTGTTTTGCTTCCCTCCTTAATTTCAACAGCACAAATCCATTTGCTGTGAGAGTTTCATGTACAATGGAATAATTAACTGCAAAATCTGAATGTCTACAAAGTTGAAAAGTAAAATACGGAAATGGAAATAGTCATAAGCACTTGATAAAGCCATTTAGCTAGAAAATTCAGAGTAGGGATCGTGGTGCCTACACCTCTATTACCATTTACATTCAGCTTCATTAAGTTCTCATCTTTACTTTTCTCCTTACAGAGAAGCAAACAAAATCCCTTAATCCTGCACTTTTATCAAGGTGAAAAAGACCACATTTAGCATGAAGCCCTTACGGGTTTCACTTCGCTCCGTGCCTGCAGCACTCTGACACCACAGAACCAAACCAGGTCATTTCTAGCCACAAGAACTTTGGGAAGTGTCCTCATTTTCTCCTAAATCCCTTCTCCTTTAATTTTTTATTTTTTATTTTATTTTTTTAATTTTTACTTTGTTTATTTATGTATTATGGACAGCTTTTAAGATTTTAAAAGGAAAGTCATTTGGCCACATGCACCCGCATCACACATACATACTGTCCAAATAACACAGAGACCACAGGGTGCTTCACTACAATGATATCCTATGCTCTGCTATTTATGTGCTTTTCCATCAGAGACGAATTGAACCCACCGGTGATTTCCTTTGCAAAACAGAGGCACAGTAAAATTTCATGAACACTGAGCATGCACCCAAGGCTAAAAATGAGGCAAGACTTGTTTCTCATACACAGTCCATGTCTGCACTTGTGCTTGAATAAATACATTAGTATTTTCAGCAAATGCAAAATTACACACATTTTAAGACTGAAGACACAGCCTTCACAGTTTCAACACATACATACACTAGCCATTTTAGGAATGGAACTATAGATGAAATCCTTCACTGTTTACTATCCTGTGCAAAATATTTCCCAGATGTGAGAAATAAGTACACAAATCTGTTTGCTAGTTGAAGTAATTTTACAATTAACTGGAACATTTTTTTGTTATTATTTTTGTTATTTCTGTGTTGGATTTTAGAAGCATAAATCATAATAATTAAAGCTGTGACATAAGAAGTTATTATGTTCAAATCCAGCTCTCCATGCCATGAGAAAATACGTGATGTTTTCAAATTTCAGATTAACAATAATTCCTTGATTTCAGAAACACAGTAAAGAATATGGTAGTAAAGTTATATGCAAGTGGGCTACTTGCCTTCAAGGGCCTTGCCTTCATAGAAGTGTGTCAGCTGTCAGAGAAGCTTTCTTTGGGGCACACAGAAGTTTGCTCCTGCATTGTATCCAGCATCTGGTGTCTTAGACTCCAAAACTGGTAGGTGTTTTAAGAAATTTTATGTCTCACTTGTGGTTTGGTGCCTCAGAAGACAACATAAGGACTGCAGTAACTGGATGGCATTAAGGACAAGACTTTTGCTCTTTGATTCTTTGATGCAGCAGTAACCCCCAAGCTCTAATTTTTCTAAAATCCCAGTTCCAGCTGTGTTTCTACAGCATTCTCCTCTTCATCTTTGCCCATTTCTTTGAAAAGAATTAGCATTGCCAGTTTGGAGTAAACTGATAGTTATAGAAGATAAACTTTTATAAAGCATGATTTCATATTGCATGAATAAGCTTAACATAATCTCCTAGAATTCACTGTATATTCAACCCTAAGGGAATTAGAAGCCTAACTCACCTTGACTTTTCTTTGTATTTTGAGTCTAATTGGCTTAGCATTCTCTGAAATTTCTAGCTTTAATTATTTGTTACATTAGTCCTTAAAGTTACAGCTGAGTAAGAAAAGTGAATAAAAAGCTACTTATCTCATTTCCTATGCAGGGAAACAACCTTGCAAGCGCATCAGTGAACCTCTTTTAGACAAGAACTTTGGCCTCTTCAAATTCTGGATCCAGTAAGCCAAATACTTTGAGGATCCAAAAATCCAACAAGCCAAACTGCTGATGTTAACCTGTGCTCCATGAGTTCTTTTTGAAAAATTGGAGTATCCACCAACCTCTGCAACATGGAGATGGTCCAATGAGCAACCTGCTCAATTAGCAAAATTAATTCTCTGATCAGACAACAATTTGCCCTTCTCCCTTCCAACAACAGCTCTGCTTTCAACCTCAGCCATTCTATGATTCTGTGATACTTCTCTAGAACAATAACATTATGCACAGCCTGTCCAGATACATGACAAAGGATGTAAGGATAGTATAGAACTAGAGACACTAACTTAACTCTGTGGTCTAGGTACTATTTAATTTTCCTAGACTATTGTGTATTTCTAAGAAATTTTCACATGAAAAACCTGCTTTGGGTGGAACCTGAGCCAGTTACGAGCACCACTGGTATCCAAAGCACACGGACCATGTGTGCAGGAAGGCCATGACCTCAAAGGAAAACAAACAGCCCAGCGCCATCAACTGGCATCTACAAGTGAATCAGTGGGCTGTAATTTCTGAATTATTTTATATTAAGGCCTACAGTATATTGAGCATATATTAAGGCCTACAGTACAATGAACACTATGGACAAGAGTAATGACTTCCTCAGCTTTCTCATCTAGCTTACTAACCTCTTTTGTGGGTTTTTTTTTTTTTTTTTTTTGGCTGTTTGTGTAGTTGACACTGAAAAGGTCCATTTTTTTTAAAGAAAGAACAAAAACAGTGTGTGCTACTAACTTCTTGCTGCTGTACACTGGCAAATGCTCAAACTGCAGAAATCAATGAGCTGCATGATTCTCTTTGCTTACTGTCCTTTTACATCTTGCACAGCTTCTGCCACAGCTCAGCATCCAGCCTGCCTAGAGATCAGAATATCAAAGTACCTGGAGGAAGAGAGGGGAAGAGGGCACTCTGTAATCACCGCATGTGTCCCTTCCAGTTCCAGTGGGAAGGATTTTCAGGCAGGTCTCTCCTTTGCTGTCAGTAAAACTTTTTCATTAAATCTGCACCAGTTTTATACTTGCATCTAGATTTAAAAGGGAGTGACCATGACCAGGAAAATGAGGATAAGCAGGTGCTACTCCATGGACATCTGGAGAAGTTTAACAGTTCCCACCCTCCTACCATCTACAGACTTTACCACACATGTGTGACTTTATATTTGCCCACATCATAAAAAGCTTTGTAAGACACATTATGACATTGCCTCTGTCTCATTCTTTTTTTCTCACCAAAAAAGGCAAAGCTACACATCATATCATTTCTAAACAGACGCAATGCAGGGTGAAGGGTGGGAAGGGCTCATATTGTAAATGAGAACTGGAGGCAGGAGTGTTGTGGTGTGACTTACACCTCTGTGTCCCTCTGTGTTCCCAATTTGTTAAATTAGACATCAGGATAGGATTGCAAAAATTGATACTAGGAAGAAGTATTTTCCTACATCATCTACACATGAGAGACAGCATGGATCAACAGGGATGGAAGTTGGTGCTGTGTTAGTTCCCACTGGTGGGGATGGCCAATGTGGAACCTCAGCTGGCTGTAGTGGGCACATTTCCAACTCAGCTGGAGCTGACTAGCAACTTGGAGGGCTGTTTCATTTGCTCATAGAGTGGTAAGCAGAGAAGTAATATGAATAAGCTATGCATAAATGAGTTGCTTTGTAATTGGAAATGGGAAATGAAAAGAAAAATACACTCAAAGGTGTTTGCTCCTTTAGTTACTATAGCAAATAGCCAAGGCATGTATCCATAAATGCAGGTGGAACCTTATTTCAGCCTTGTTTTAAATAATAGAACATTCAGTGCTTTGACTGGCATTATTTCCAATTCACATTCCAGTAAACTGAACCATCTCCTTTCCTATTTCCCTCCAGTAGAGTTCCCATAGACCCAGGCCTCCAGCCATCCCTGCAGGGATCTGTAAGAGGCACAGACCCAGGGCAGAGTAACTGCTATGGAGGGAAGGAGAGCAAGGAACATATTTGTCCTTAAAGCTGGCAATTCAGACAGTCTATCTTTTTGTACAAGCAGTTCTACAGGACCAAGGTGAAATGCAATTGTGCAGTGCTTTAGAATTATGAGTTAGAAAGCACCTCTGCATATAAATGATTGCCCTTATTATTAGTCTCTAAGGTAAGTTTCATCCTGCAGAGATGCTAACATAATAAATCTGAAGACCATTTTACAATATAAACAGTTTGTGGGAAGATGCAGCATTCAAATTCTCATTTTGACTGCTGGAATGGTAAAAGTCTGGGAGAAAAGGAGAATAAAGCTGAAGTTCCAATGAATGCAAGTTAACCTCACACCTCACCCCAATCTGAGTGCTCCCCATGCAGTGGCTTGCTTTGGAGGCTGAGTTTGCTTCCACTGCATTATGTGCTACAGAGCTAGGATGTCAGATTTTGTCACTGTTACAACAGAGAACACAGTTCCTGAGACAGAGGTATAAATATAATCATTTTCATTGTGAAATTTGAAATATTCTAACCCCAATTTCATAATGCAAATTTCTTACTTCCAGAGGTAAGAAAGAAGGGAAGGGAAGGGAAGGGAAGGGAAGGGAAGGGAAGGGAAGGGAAGGGAAGGGAAGGGAAGGGAAGGGAAGGGTGACATATTTGATGGGTATCATTTTTTTTCTTAACACTTATACAAAATAAACATAAATGTCTTTTCATTCTTAAATTCCATGTTCTCTGTGTATCACAGATCTCTCTGTAGGTTTCTGTGTCTGCCTGGATACTTCTTTAAACCCATAAGAGCTCAGATCTCTCACGAGAATACACTTCACTGTGTATTCACTGTGATCCTAATATATACAGTTAAAAATACAGGTTCCAGTAATATTGGCATCAGAGAGTGTCTGTTTACTTTGAGTTAATCAAGACTAACATTTTATCTCCCGTCTGGCTAAAACATCCACCTGTACAAGGTTCTTCACTTCAGCTGCAAAGATGAAATCTTTAAGTGACAAAATACAAGGTGGATGCCAATTTGTTGGCTGGGTTCTATCAGGCCAATACATGATTATGTCTGGCTGCCTTCCCAGCCAGGCCCATTGCAGCACCCTGCCACGATCCAGGAGGATGTGCTACATGCACACACAGTTGTATAGCTGTGCTGTGTGCTTACGCAGACAGATCAGTGTGTGCACCTTCAGGTAATGTAAAGAAACACGGAGCCATTGCTGGAACCTCCCTCCAACTGTTTATTGCAACAACAGCCATGGCATGAGGCAAAGGGAACTCTTGAGCCCCATTGATTCATTTTCCCTCAAGTGGTCATTGCTAAGCTTACAGAAATCCATTAATTACTCTGGTAGGTGCCCACTGTACATCATTAATAGGGGCAATCTGGTTGTAGGATTTCAAAGCATTCAATTTCTGCTCTCAGAAAACACGTCTGTTTTGATCTTCCCATTCAGCCAACCAGTAAAAATGTTGCACATATTTTCTGCACCTATCCAAAGAAATTTATCTTTCACACCCTACTTCATGCCATATGTTGGGAGCTGAAGGAATGAAGGATTTAGCTGTCAGTCTCTGAAGGCAGCACAGGCCCTCTTCCAACTGCACACAGCGTCAGATCTGAAAGTATGACATTTCACTTTAGCTTCTGTCAGCACTATCTGCGGTGTATCACTGGTGCACTGTTGAAAATATTCTTGATAGGCAGCTCATATGCGCTGGATAAAGTGCTCATTAATCTTTCCTTTAAAGTATTGAGGAGTTGGGTGGTGAATTTCTGAAGTGAACGCGCTCTGCTTGGTGCAGGATGGATATTCCCACTGCATTCCCCCGCCAACAAAGGCAGCCCTCAAGAAGCCGTCTGCAGAGCTATTTCAGCTCACTTTAGGTTTCTCTTATGGAAGCCCTCCTTCCCCATCTGGCTCTGTGGTGCCAGCACGGCACAGCCACTGCCACAAGGCGATGGGTGCCCACTGGGTGCCCATGGGAAGGGCTTTCCTTCTTGCGCAGCCCATGGTACAGGCTCACAGCACACAGAACTCCTCCTCCCATTGGCTCACCTCTGTTAAATTTTAAAAGAACACTTTCAAATAGCCTAAAGACATCAGTGCAGTGGGATGTTTGTGCCCACCGCTTCTCATCCAAATGCCAGAACAACTCGGTGTTCAGTAGGAATATTGCAGTCTGCAAGAACCTGCTTCTTTGTCAAACACTTTAAAAATGGCTCCACAAAACAAGAACACTTCATGAAACATTTAATGAATATATGGATTTTTGCTTGTTTTTAATCCCCCTCCTATTAATAAAAGATTGTTTTTTTTAAAGATTCGCTATTTATTTTTCCCTCTCTGCAATTGACTACAGCAGAAACAGACAGTAGGTTTAGGCATTTGCAACAGCAACAAGAAAACAATAAAATGAAACAGAATAATATATTTTTAGCCTGCCCTCCATCTAAAATACCCTCAGCAGAAAATGCATGATATGAAATTCATACTGACAAAGGACTATCAATCACTTCTGAGCATGACTCTCCAATTTGTTTTTATTGTGATACCATTTAACACTTCCATTAGCATTCATACGAGATAACTTGGCTACATAAAAGAACACAGTAAATACTTTGCTAATAGCTAAAATGCTGCATTTTATAATAAAGTCATACCCATGTTTTGGGAGGAGTCTTCCAGTATAGTTCTGCTAGGAACAAAAGCCAAAGAAGAAAACAAAATACCAAAGAGACTGGCCACTCTCTTTATGAATGATACAACAAAATAATCAAATGCTATTTATTTCAGCCTTATTAGTCTTTGTAGTCTGCAGTGAGTCCTCCACTAGGCAGAAATGCAGATTAAAGCTGACATAGCCATTGACCAGGCACCACACCTGAAGAAGACATCAATGTGCTGTGATCAGCTGCAGCACTGCCTGATGAAGATGAAGCCCCTGACCTCATCACACCAAGGTAGTAGGAAAGTGGCTGCAGCAGCCCATGGCTGCCCAGAGTCCTGCAGGGCAGATGCAGGATGTTGTTCCCTGATTCATTCATGTTTTCATCTGAATGAATCCAAAAGCTTACTCAGAAATGTTCCTTAGTCTCCATTCATGGGTGTGAAGCAAGCCAGGGCTCACCACCCCACCCTCACTAATGTCCATGCTTTATTTTCCCATGTTGGTTTCTAATCCATTTGTATTTATTAGCTTTAAAAATGTGCTCCCCATGATTTCAGATGCATATAAAATCCTAAACCATGTACATCTCTCAATAACACCATCCAGCCCCAGACTCTAACAGCTTTGCATCAAGCACTCTCTGCCAGTATCTTAACATATATATCCTTCAGAGCCCATCTGTTTCTGCAGAACCTGGCGGTGGAGAACTTCTGGCAGTGCCTGTGCACCATGCCCTCCGGCACACAGAGGATTTGGGGAACAAGCTGTAGGTCCTCCAACAAGAACAATTTCCAAGTCTTTGCTGTATGACTGTGTTCCTACCTCCTCTTAAAAACTCCTGGGTTCTAAAACCAAATGGCAAGAATAATCACTGGGCTACTAACGTGGAAATATGCATGTCAGAAACAGGCCCGCCTCAAGAATTCTCCTGAAGGGAACTTGAAAATGATCCAAAGATGCTCCCAGATCCATTGCTCACCACTAGCGTCAGAAGGATGGGTATGAGGTCTGAAGCCCAGTGCCTGCTCAGTGACTCTGCACAGGAAGGAGATTCTCAGTGCTCAGCACCTGGCTGGACACACAGAGAAGGAAGTAGCTGGAACACAAACTGAGCAGGAGCACACCAGTTAGAAAGAATGCTTTAAATGACAGAAAACAACTGCTAAGTGAATGTCTAATTATCACCCATGTGATAACAATTTTATACTCTGCCATGCCCCAGCAGGCAAGAAGCCCAGACTGACCATGGATCACATGGGAAGCAAAGAGCAAGAGTCTGCAGTTCATCTGCCTCTGATTCATTAATTCTACAAAATGTCTGGAGATTTTGACAAATAAGGCTTGGCATAGCCTGTGAGAAAGTAACAAGGAAATGTATAAAATGCCTTTTAAGTAAAGCCTATTGAAGGCTTAGACCTCCATATTACATCTTCTAACACTCCATCTTATAAAGGTCAAGCATCCAAACAAGACCTTGACTGATGAACACGTTCAATGACAGATGGTCACACACACCCAGAGCGCGCCAGAACGACTGCTCTGTGCATCAGGTGCCCATCACACGAAGAGACTCCCGAAATGATTGCAGCCTATTGATGCACAGCTGGGCAGGGATTTCTACCTGCAGATTTGCACACATGCCTTAACAAAAGGCAGAGCTGAAGTAAATAAGCTCAGCAGAGAATGTTTTGCCTGTGGTGTCTAGTTCTGGTTCTACCCGAACAGCAGGCTACAGTGGGAGGGAGGCAGTGAGACAGATCTCATCCCTGAAGGATAAACCATTTGATGGTTCTTTAGGGGGGTACCTACACAGTGTGTGTGTGTGTGTGTGTGGCAGGTGCTTGAGACAATGTAACTGTGTCACACAGAACAAGCAACTCTCTGCCATGTCAATGCACACAGCTTCACTTATCAGCACTGAAGCCATTTTTGGTGGAGCAGAACTGAAATGTTTAGGGGAAAGCTGCTTATGTGGTTGGCCACTTGAGACTTCTCCCTTTAAAGAACCATGAAACAGGCACACCATTATGGGAATTAAGGACATTCCTCAACAGGGCCAGCTGTAAATCACGAGGGGATGCGACTTCATCTTGGATGAGACTTCAAACACCTCTCCCTGACCCGCGGCACATCTGGATAAACCCGGAGCGAAGGCTCACCTCCAGAGGAACATCACTCTTCCTGGAGCTATGGATCGGCAACAACATGACGACAGGAGGAGAAACACTCCAGAAAGCTGTGACATGCTCCTGGCAGTGCCTTCCAAAGGGAGAGCCCTGGAGGC
Organism: Tympanuchus pallidicinctus; assembly: GCF_026119805.1. NCBI lineage: Eukaryota > Metazoa > Chordata > Aves > Galliformes > Phasianidae > Tympanuchus > Tympanuchus pallidicinctus. Next base: position 6,459,052 of record NW_026294722.1, read on the forward strand.
AGGGACGTCGGCGCGATTCGGAGATGCTGAGGAATGTTTCATGAAGCTGTGCTAGATACTGGCTTCTGTTGTTGATTCACTACGACTTGACTTAGTAGACACATTTGGAAGTGTTAGAGTTTCCTCTGTGAAATTTAACTCACAGACAAGGCTTTCTTCTGACACATTACAAATTTCAATCAAAAAGTTATAGCTTGATGGAAGTGCCATGTGCAGCTTCTTATTAATCTCCCAATGGCTGGCATCCCGACATGCTATATAGGACAGCCAGCTATGTTTATTTCCCCAAGGAAGTATTCACACTACTGCAACAGGTAAAGCTGGCTTGAAAAATTCTGAAATACACTGAACTATGCCAGTCCTGTGATGAAGTTTGCTACAAAGTCTTTCGATTTTAGAAACAAAACATTTTGGAAGGATTATTAAGTAACTTTTAGTTGAAATTTTTCAGATGCACAATCTCATGAGCAATTTCCTTTTTCTTTTTTCTTTTTTTTTCTGGTGCGACATTCCAAAATTTCCCCGACATTGAATATCCCCAATAAGGCTCAGTCAGTCCTTGGTTCAGTGGGAATACTGAATTTCAGCATACTCACACTAAAAAAATAAGTGCATATGTAATATAAAATGTATATTGGTTATGCCAATTTCCAAATCAATACACACCTATTGATAAAGGATAGCATCCTTCCACACCTTACACAGTTAAGTGAGGAAATATACAAAAATCTCACCATTTATTATTCAGTATTTTCATCCTGCCCATGGGGAAGTCAGCACACACACAGGCAGCAGGATTGGGCCCACTGGGTGTCAGGGACCATCCTGGGTCTGCCAGCAAGCTGCCCTATGGCACTGGGGAACCATTTATCTCCCACCCTAATGGCACTGACCCACTCTTCAGCAGTGGGTTGGAGATGTGGGTTGAGGTGATCCCTTATCATGGCAAGGTGTCTCCTAATCCATCCCAGCAGAAGGCATCCTCAGACAAAAGGCACTGTGGACACACAGAAGGGAAACTGCACATAAACCCATGGTATTTGTCCCTCTTTAAATTTCAAGCTCTGTGCTATTTTGGATACTCCCCTACCTTGCTTTTCATTATGACTAACCACCAACGAAGCAGTGAATACAGCACAACTTCACTGTTTTAAAGCGTGTGGTATTATTAGTCAATTCCATTGTGTTTCATACGAATTTCTTCCCACAGTGTTGTGCATATATTAATGATGTTGAAAGTTGCTGCCTTAACAGCAATACAGAATCCCAATAATGCTTTTGTTTTCAAGCATTTTCATCTCAAGACTACAGTTTCAGCAATTAAGCATTTCAACGTTCCCATGTAACAAGTAATTATTGTCATCCCCACCTAACAGACCAAGGATTGGCAAACACCCATTGCTGACTATACCAGAAATGAATTGCTGGGAATTACAGCCCAGGATCCAAATCAGGATCTGCTTCTTCCAACGCACTGCACGGAACCGGGGCTGGAGGATGATGAGGAGGAAGGCAGTGGGGAAAAAGGAATGCATTCAAACTCCAAGCACTGCATACCAGTTCATTCCCAGGCTGCATTCTGTTTATCAAGGATGGTACTTCAAAGCTGAGTGCCACTCAGTCATTTCAATGCCACATTTCCCTCTGAAGTCCTCAGTAAATTCTTAGTGTCAGTGACATCTTGTGGCAATGAAGTCTTTGCTACAGCATATGGTAAACACCAGCTTGAGAGGGACAGGCAGAAAGCTTTGCACAAAGGTCTATCCAAGTTAAAATAGACAGGCTTATTCCAAAAAGAGAACCTACATGCAATTTTCCCAATTTCTTGTCCTTTGAACCCCTTGAATGCTTGGGCTTGTGAAGTCCTATGAATCATTCTGAGAGCTTCCCAGCTCAGTATGTAAATTTGGCAGAAAATGCATTTAAGCAAATTGTTTGAGTTCATAAGGACTCAAACAATTTTGCTTTCTCTTTTTATTTCCATTCTGTCTTTTGTAGAATAAAAGAGGGATTAGTGCATGTCCAGCTATCTAAACGGAATCCTTTTAGGAAAAAAATGTTGACAAAGGAGAATGTGTATTTTTATAGCTCTGAAATCCATGCAGAAAATAAGTGTTTATAAGATAAGTACTACAACTTCATAACTTCAAAAAGTATTTGATGAAACAAAATCAATTTTCCTTAGCTGCATTTCATTACCTTCTGTTCTAATACTTGCTTTTTACACTTTCTTCTGTCTCTTTGTGATGTTGGTCTCGTTAATGCAACATGCACTAAAAAGTTTGCAGCTTGGTGCAGAGTCTGTTCATGGAAGTGGGAATCTTCCTTACTCTCAGCAAATCTGAGGTCACGTCCTTTGACAGCCTTCAACAGATGGGTACTTAAGCATCATAGTTGTTTCTAAACCATGTTCAGCTTATTTCCACATCTTTGCACATATCAGCACTTGCTATCAGTGGGAATTCTGATCTCAGTGCTGTTATTAAGCTAATCTCTATACAGGTTACTTGCATGGGGCTGTAAGAATTGGACTGGGGAAGTACGCCAGCCTAAAGAAAGTATGTTCCAATGGCTACCAAGGGCACAATGAATGACACAAAAATATTCAAGAGTTTTAATTTTTCTGAATGTAGAGTCTTGAGCTGGAAGTAGAAAAGGAAGACAGCAATCTGCTTTCTATGGCTCGAGAAGAAAACATTCAGCAAAGGCAGAAATTCCAACAGGCAACCTGCAAGGCACTGAACAATGCCAAGTGTGTCTCCGTCTCTCCAGCTTGGAAAGCTGAATGGCCTGCTCATTGCAGAGAGATCTCAGGCACTGGAAATCCCACTGCAATATGTTACAGCAAAGCCTCCACAGATCTCCATTTCTCACTGCATTTGTGTGTCTCAAAGCAAACAGGAGCGTTCTGGGAAAAACACTGACAGAACACAAGATTTTTGTGACTTCTTAAAGCGTTTGTTCAGGCTCCTGTTTACTCTCATGATAATTGTTTCCCATTTATACAAGTAATTAAAAAGCAATTGTGCTATTTTACACGTGTTACCATTCATTTACTTTTCCACTGCAAATCTGAAAATATGCAAAATGAAAGCACTTGAGCCTGGATTTAGACGGTTTACACTCCACTTGAGTTCCTGCACCTAATGTTTCCAATTAGCAGGGTTGTCTGCAGTCCCAGCATCTGGAGATGGGGAAGAAGAAAACCAAAAGCCATCCGAATGCAGACCTCTGTGTAAGCACCTTCTGGCAGAAAGAGACTCTTATCTCTCAGGGCTTAAAGAAGCAGAAGGGTTTGTGAGCCAGGTTATTGATGATTTATGTCATAAACAGGAATCTTGTTGAAGAAAGCCTGAAGATTTTTCCTCTGATGAACAGATAACTGAAGTGGATAAAGAAGGGTTTGTGAGTGCAGGGGGAGGTGACTAATCTGCGTTTACCAGCAGACACAAAGGAGTGTGAGTTTTTCCCTGAAGTGGTTCCTAGCTCACAATGGGCTGAAGATGAAATGCAGATGACAGAAATCTGGAAATCCCACACCTTCAGAAAGCCAAAACTCTGCAGACATTTGTCACTTAGTACTGGGTTTGTTTCTGTGCCAGATGATGTTTATTCTGGATGTTTTTATGCTTAAATAATATGGATATGGCAGCCATTGTAAAAGCCACAAACCTAAACGCTGGATGACAGGCCTCTGCATTTATGTGATCCACAGTTACTACAAGAAGATGGGCCATTGGCACCTGTGGCCTTTGGAAATGTGCTCTTTAACATCAGCATTGGGAAAACAGAAGCATGGCACATCAACCAGGGCAGCTCTGGAAATGGGCAAGACCAAGGAATCTGCGCATGCACCGGCTGCAGTTAGAACACTGTGTGCACATTAACTGCTCTTTTCTACCCATTTTGATCAAAAAAGACACAGCAAGGATGGCATTTCATTTTCTCCTAGAAAATAATCAGGGTTTATCCAGCGTATCTATGCCAAGGCTGAATCCATATGGGAGAAAAGCAGTGTCATCTCCTGAAGGCTGTTGATCCCGTGAAGTCATCTGTGAAGCCTTCCAGGAACAATTCAAGCTCCACAGCTGATGCAAACAAGGATGCAAGTCAATTGGCCCAGCCATCTTCAAAAAGGCAAATCACTCTAATTCCCTCTCAAGGCAAAACAGTTTCAAACTCATCCTGAAAGTTAGGCACCTAAGCACAAGTGGCCTTATTTCAAACAGGAGCAAGCACTGAAGCTCTCAAGCAGATGAATGGAAGTTGTGATTGCTCACCACTGCTGACAATCAGGTGGCTTGTAGTTAAGTGTCTGCATCTGCAAAAGAAAGAAGCTGGCTCAAAGGCTTCATTTTTCACTGCAAGCGCAAGCTCGGGTATTTGAGTGCAGCCAACAGTCTGAACGCCTTCCTTGCAAAATCTTGCAACCTCCAGCAAAAATGCTAAAAGCACGGCATAGGTAATGCTCCTATTTGCAATCTGCAGTTGTATCTTCCTAAATATTTTAAATGTTTAACATCGGTTGTAGGCATAGGTACCCAAGCAGTGTGTGCCTTCCGCACTGCGGGTTCCCAAGGGATCCCAGCGTCGGGCAGCTCTGTACTTACACTGATGGGAATACTGCTGACTGAAGCCCATTTGTTGTGAAGGATGACCGAGAATTAAAATTTCTTTAAACAAATTCTCCTTTGGATCCATTAGGATGGAGCTCAGTTAGGCTGTGTATTGCTGTATTTGGGGTGGGGCTGTGACTTGTCAAAAATGTTTAAGAAATCTTTCCTCCATAAAGACCACTTATTTTAAGCATCAGCTCCTCGGTAAAATTCAGAGAAGGATCACTTCTCACCAAGAAAACGGAATCAGCACTTCTTATGCTGAGATCCTGCCCTTCACGCAGGGAAACAAGTGCCCATAAATCTACAATGGATCTGTGGAGCTGAAATAGGATTTATTTGGATGCCTTCCACACACTGCAGCTATATTTCATAACCAGTTACAGAACTTACTAAATTTTGACTCAGCTGCTCTTGAAACTGCACACTTTTCATCAGGGGCATAATTAACTCTGCACCTTCTACCCACTTAAAAAGTATCAGACTGACTATACCACAAGCAAATATGAAATCTGTTGCTGCTGTACCTTACCTGTTGAAAAGATGTTTAATGTTATAAGAAGATGACAATTCAGAAATATTAAAAAACAACCTAGGTCCCTTATTTGCATTCTTGCCAGTATCTCGTCATCATCTTATCTCTCTGTTCACTGTCAATTTTTCTGCTTCTACACAATTAAAATGAGGAAGCATTATTCTGAGAATAGGAAATGTCCTGATGTCTAAATCAAGTAAAAGAAGATGGAAACAAAAATTTCTCTTTTAAAAATCTTTTTGAGGAAAAAAAAGTCTTTTCATCACCTACAGCACAATACGCTGGTTCAAAGCCTGACCTCAAGGAAAGAAGGAAGAAAGTGAATATTGAGAAGGGTGTCAGCTACTATACCTAGGAGAGAAGGAATGAAATTAATGAAGAGAAATTAAGGCTGCATATTAAGACAGGAGGAGGAATTCCTTGTAGAGAAGTTTCTTTCTCTTAATGTAGCCCAACACTTCAATGCATGCTTTTGCCCTAAGGAAAGATCTGCCATTTCTCAATTTGTGTAGTATGTGCTTGACTTCCTATGGCTTTCAAAGGACTCAGATGCCTGTACTGTCCTTTACGCCTTTGGAAGCTTTCTCCTAGATCCTAACTAATCCTTACACATTTCCCTTGGTCCATTTCCAGACCGAAAATTAAGAACTTAAGTGCGTTGCATAGGATTATGGGATGATGTTGTAGAATCAAGGCTGCAGTCCCACCATGCAGAGCATTTCAAAGCACCAGTGCCTTGGTAGTGCACAAGAGTGGCCAAACAATCTCACTGGATAGGCTGGCAGGAGCCATTCCACAGCTCTTTACCATTTGTTGTTTATCAGAAATTCAACTACGCAATGACAAACCAATAGTTTCAAAACAGAGTTGCTCCTTCTGCACAAACTCAAATTTTTCCTAAAGGGAGCCTTTTTTTGTGCCCAGGTTCCACAGTAAGTCACGTAACTATCAGCCACCATTTTAATTTTCCTTTTTGCCTCATCAAGTACTTACTGAGCAGAAAGTACTACCTGTGATAAATGCTACCTGTCAAAGCTTTACTTTGATCATGCTTCAGGAAAGAAGGATTTCCAAATCATTTGCTTGGAAATTTTTAATTCTTAAGTGGGTTGCTTGTTTTCCTCAAAGGAAGCACTAACCTATTTTATATTGTCAAAATCTATTTTTAAACAAAGTTTTCCTTTGTACTTTAAACATTCCCTAAAAATACTTCTTAGGTTCATTTTGTAAAATTAAAATGAAGCCGATGCTTAAACCATCATCTGACTCAGCAGCTCTGTCACTGTGCTTACCCACTGCCTACGGAAGGATTGAATCTGGCCAATGGCTCTGTTCACCTGAATTAGAGAGCTGAGTTAATGCTGTCATTTGCCATGGCACCGATGTCCCTCTAACTATGTCAAATCACCAACAAGAGAGATCCCTCATTTCGCTTAAAATTCTTTCACAAACCCACAAGCAGAGCACAAGCATTACGGCTCTCATTTACCCTTCCCATGGTTGATATTTGGCATCTAAAACAAAAGAAGGAGGCTTGGTGTGGGAGGTAGTTGAAAAGGTCACCTCTATAGCTTCCAGGAAGGATTTGCCTTGCTTCACTAAGCCTCAGACACTGCACTTCAATTTTGCCGGTTAAATTTGACTTTGCAGGATGGGGTGGGAGGGGGCAATTTATGGGATGTGGTCAGCAGAAGCCACAGCGCTGTGCATCACTGTGAGCAGCCGCAGTTCTTGGTTGGTGCTGCGTGGGGTCACTGTGCAGGAGATGAGCTCCAGCAGCCTCTATTGCTGGTAAAAGAAAAGATACGGAAATACATCGATACTCTGAGCTGCCATGCTGCAGGATTGGTAGCTTTGCTATGGAAAATTAAAGAAAGCAGACAGTATTCTATCAGCATCCAAGTATCACCTGTTAACAGAGGGATCTTAGCACTTATGCTACCTTTTTTAATCAACAGCAAAAGCAATTGCAGCAGAATGATCCTCTTGGCAATGGAGACTTGCTTTCAGCATTTGGAGTACGCTCTCCTCCATTCCTTCATGTCACGTCAAAGGGAATTATTCAGAGTAGTACAGGAGCTAGACCTCTTTGTTTTGCACTTGCTGTTCTTAGACTTTAGAATTTCATTAAAATTCTTACATGTTAAAGAAAGAAAAATCTTGGAGGAAAGGAAAAATAAAGCTCTTCCCCCTATTTTATTTACAGAGACTGCTAAGCCTCCTTAAGCTACTTTCGACTCGCTGTCTCATACCCTAGCAAACCAGATGTGAAGAAGGCAGACATTGAAGAATACAGCACGCACAGCAGGGCTGCCAACTGTCCATACATTTAGGAACAGTTTGTAGAACTACAGGAGCTTTGTGAAAATTCTTATTCTTTCTATAAAAACTGGCAAGCTGTCCTGTATCCTGGCAAAAAAAAAAAAAAAAAAATACAGAAAATTACCATTTAAGAACATAGAATTATACTGGTCGTAGAAACATACTGATCTGTTTTCACCTGGGAAAAAACCCACCCCAAAAAATAACCCACCCATTGCTGGATCATAGAATTTCTGTATGGAGCTCTCCTCCAAATTCCTCTGCTATGGGAATGGACAGGGCTGCTGATGTTTAAAAGCAATTGGCAAATGATTCGGTGGGATACGGAATATTGTGCGACGGAACAGGAATGCAGTTCAGTTAAACACAAAAATAGAAATACTTTGTTTCAAAAATAACTTACTGACACTGGGGTTTTAAAAATAACCACCTAAAATTACTTTCAAGATTAATAACATGGGATATTTTCCTTTCTGCCCCCCAAGCCGGCTGGGTGGCTATTCAAATGCAAATGTGCACTAACAGCTATCAGCTTTATTTCCACAGATTAGCTAGAACGAGCAAAATCTCTGCTTCCAATGCAATGGCTGCACTGATGCTATCTGTGTAACTTGCTTAACATGCATGGGATCACAGGGGCATCCCTGCGGTCAGTCACTGCATGCCCTGTGCTCCCACCTGCTCCAGCACCCATAACCTGCTGCTGCCAGTGCTGGTCCAGCAGGTGAAATCCCACACCTGGATGTACAACATATAGGAAGCGCAGCGTGCAGCCCAGTGCAGGTACAGCTATAGGGTCAGCTTGCTGCCCACGTACATTTAAGATAACAAACCCCAAGCTCCTTTGCTCTACAGTTACATCTTAAACTCATTTTTTAAGCCTCTCTCCAACTTTATAGTTTGCCAAGGTTTGATTTAGAAGAGTGCAGCAAGAACATTATTGGAGAGAAGCCTTGCCGGTGGATTTTTATTGTAACAGAGCTGAATTTGCTCCAGCTGGCTTTCTGCGAAGGCGAAGAGGACAGCCAAAGATTTTATATTCAAGATTAAGCAGAATTCTGAAGGCAGGAGGCATGTCTGCCTACAGTACCATCTCAGGAGGTTCCACATCTCCCAGTGTGGTTAAAAAAAAGTCATGTAAAAGCTGCACAACAAACGCCACTTCTTTTTAGTGGCTTTCCTGCTCCTGGAGCTGGAAGTAAAAGGTATTTAGGGTTCATACTATTTGTTAGGCTTCAAAATAATTATGAATTCTTATTCCAGGGATTCACCACTCCAAATGTACCGAAGTCATACCGTAAATTTGAACACCAGTATGAGTGAAGTCAATGGTAATATTCCTTAGCACCCGGGATGTCAGAAATGTTGTGTGCATACAGACATCCACCCGAGGAAGAGGGAGTGAGAGCACACACATCTACCCAGAAAATCATTCTGGTGGGAAGAATAAAAAAATTGCCTTCTATCAAGCTGAGATTAAGTGAATTTCTGCCACTGCTGAATGACTTGGGAACTCTATTCACTTTAATGTACTATGAGCTGTCATTCCCATCTCTATACAAAGACACCAAGTTTCTCAAGAGCAGCTTGAAAAAAGTATTCAACATTTTCTGTACTTTCACATATTTTTTCAATGTGTATTTTTTTTTTCCATTAAAACGATACTGCTGCAAGTTAGCAGGAATAAAGCAGACCTCTCGTCTCCCTGTAGTTTTCTGTTTGTATATATTATTTATAGGGAGAGCCTGCTCCAACCCTTGCACTTAGACTACCTAACACTTGCTATTATAAAATATTATTGTGACCTTTTTTTGAGCTCTTAATGCTGTCATTATTTGCAGCTAGCCTCAGAAATTCAGAAAAAGCCCTGAAGGCTTTTCCTTGGTCCATGAAACTCGTTTCAGATTTGACGGGTAATGATTTGAAAATCTCCATTTTGTTCTCTGCCTTTGTCAGCACTGTTTTGGCAGCATCCAAAAGAGCCCTGGACACACCAGAGCACTGCATCCAAGGCATCAGCATGAAGTGCAAGGACAGCAGCACGCTTCCCAGCCTGAAGAGGTGAGTGCTGAGTGCTCCTGTGCTGGCTGGCTGGGGACACGGCTCCTGCAATGCGGTGTAGCCGTGCAGTAGTTTGGGCTTCAGTCCATTGGAAGTGAGACCTCCGGCATGGCTGCAAGATGCCTTGGGGCTGCTAACCCCTCTCTTTACATCCTTTGGAACTCTCAACCAGAATGCCCAATCTGTGCCTTTTACATGGCTTCCAATAACATGTTTACACAGCCTGGCAGACTGGCATTGACCTCGTTCCTGTTAGTGCACTGGACAGAGCAGGCAGAGCACCAGCTACGATTTGGCTGTCTATACTCACAACACACACACACATCCCATCAGCAGGACAGCAGCTCAAACCCCTGACGCGCCCCTGGACCACGCAGGATGCACCAAAGCTTCCAGGCTGCTGGCTCTACCTACAGCCAGAGCACTTTCTGCTCCAGTAGTCCCTCCACACTGCAGCAGGGACAAGATGACAAATCTGATTATATTAAAGGCCATTTTTTTTCACCCCGCTTTCCAAAATTTACAAGTTTACCATATGTTTTTTTATAGGAGACTAGCTTGTCTCTTTTAAGGGAACCATTGTTTCAGTTTTAATGGATTCGATGCTTTCATGCATGCATTCATGTCTGCTGAGAAGTCAGCTCCTGTATATTCATAGGCAAACAGCTGTTTTGCCAAAACCCAGCGCTGTGTGCCTGACAACCAACGGACTGCAGAAGGTCACCTTTCCAAATGGGCCTTTCCCAATTAACACTCAAATTTTAAAAGATACTCAAGTGTCTACTGATCACGTCAAATTAGCATTAGAAATAGGCATATATATGTATATATATACGCATAGGGAGGAAGATAGACAGATATATAGACAGATGGATAAACTGTGCAGTGTATTTTGCCATTCCTCTGTTTAACTTTATTCTACCGAGTCAGAATTACTTTATTTTTTTTTTAATTTCAGAGAAGACACATTGTGCACTCTGTCAGTGAAAGAGAATTCATAGAGGTACTGCAAAAAGCTACTTACTGACACTGGATGCAATCTGTGGGTAATTCACATTAAATTATATCTCCTGTTCCACTGTGTACTGCAGAACTGAAGATATGCCCATTAGAATGACAGTGTTGTATCTGCATAGAGTCTGTGATTTTTATACAATAAGGCCACATTCTTCCCACATGCAACCAGAGGAGAAACAGATGCCCTAAATAAAAGGTCACATTTTGATATCATTAATAGGACCCTGCCAAAAAGTAGGGCACAATATAAGTTAATTTGTAAATTAAATTGAAAACAAAAACACAACGTACAATGGGAAGAAGGGTGATGTTATCTCCTCTGTAATCTTCTAAGGATGGTAAACTTACAGATCTAGTGCTTTTTTCAATGTTTTTCTCCTGCTGTGTGGGTGTCAGGATATCACAGTTTTTTCTTCATCCTAGGAAGTACGATTCTGCTGACACGTCCCTCATACTATAACAAAAAATGAAGTAGGTGGTGTGTGCTGCCTTCCAGAATTGCCAAGTCCCACTCTTCTTTGTAATAAATGCAAATGTGGGCTGCAGGAAACTGAAGAGTTTATCCTGGAGAAGGGATGGTTTTGTGCTCTTCAGCATCAGGTTGCACACATTTGCATCTGTGTTAACAGACCCACCGAGACCAATGAATGACCATTCAGTAATCCAAAAATAATCACAAAAAGCAGCAGAAACCATGTGTTGTACTAATTCAGGGGAAAATTCTGGGACATGGAGGTGTGATGCTATTTAAAGGGTTTCCAAAAATGTCAAAATGTTAGCAGATTTTCTTTCTTTCCTTTTTGCACCTGCAAAGTGAAGGTTTGCAAATACGCAGTTTTCAGCACTCATGGAGGCTCTGCTGAGACACAGGTAAACATTTTGAGTCTGGGACAACACTGACTTTTTCACCTCCTTATGTAAAGAAGGAGGAAGCAGAACACAGCTTATCAGAAGGCTTTTATAGAAACCAAAACATGGAAAGCATAAGTAAAAACCTAGAGGAGCCTTGCATTTAATGGAACAGCCCTTCCTTGTGCTAACAGCAAAACCATTAAGTCATTTTAGCAATCCTCTCCAAGGAATACTCCCTCCTGGAAAGCAGACAGGAGCTGATTACTGCAGGTGGGTGGCAGCATGCCCACAGGTAGGTGTTGCAGAAGGGACTGCTGGGCCTGCCTTGCTCCCTGGGGAGAAAGGAGGAAGGGAGGATCACAGCAGGAACGCGGGGAAGAACTCTGCTCAGCCCCACCGTACGCGCCTGCAGAACTGCTCTGCATGCCTCCAAATCCCACTGACGGCTGTCACAGCAGTGAAACATCTTTGAGATGATTCTTTTCCTCAAATATATAAAAGATCAAATAAAAATCCTAATTACAGTATGAGTATACAGGCTAGCTCGCAGCCAGCCAATCCCTCTGCTAATGACTGCAGCATTCTACCATTTGAACTCAAAGGAATGCAGTCTTTGGAGAGCTTCTTAGAAACACTGAGCACTTGGGGTGCCTGGCGTTCTTCCCCCTGAGACTTTGCCACTTAGAAGATATATATAAAATGCTCATTTCCAAAGCGAGGCCCCAAATGAAATTTTTGCCCCAAACACCATCCCTCATAATTTGCATATTGTTGAACGCTTTCAATTTTCTGTTAATTTCAAAATTATTTACAGTACAATGATGTTGAGTTTTAATTGAATGTTTAAATAAATGCTTTCTAGCATACAATTGCTTGGTGTCAGCAATAAGAAGGAGGCAACTTTACTATGGATAATTATGTCCTACTTTGGCTTGGAGTTTATTTCAATCACTACACAACCAAAGGAATAGGAACACAATTTAAGCTAGAATTGTATGTTTACTTATATATAATTAATATGGCCCATACCTAATTTGCATTCCAAACCCCTGGAAAGAATCTGTTTTAGGAAGAAATAACCATGGTAGTTGGCCTAAAAGGAAAAACTGCATCCTGACCACCATCCCATCCTTGTCAGATGTAAAGGACTTAACTTTTGCCCGCACTTGTGGAAAAGGGGCATTTTGGATGGGAAAAAAAAACAGTTCCTACAAGGCAATCAAGTAACAGAAATAAATTCCCCTATGCTTGAATGCTAATCACTTATATGTGAATAATAAGCATGCCCCATGAGTCTAAATGATCCACTCATGTTTGTAAATGAGCTATCCGCAGAGATTATTCCCACATAAACTTCTAAAGACCCAATCTTGGTGCTTCTGAAGTCAACAGTAACATCTCTATAAGCCTCTTTATGCTTCCAATTTGCCAGACCCATGATAAAACATTATACTCCTACCACTATGGGTTAACACTTCTCCATCTTCACATCCCTTGTCAGTTTCTCTACACCGTGGATGCCCAAATCCATACGTCCGGAATCAACAATGTCAGGAATTCCTTTCAATTTGCAGACACACACACACACAAATGTTGCTCACACCAACAATTTTAGGAGTCGCTGTATCCACAACAATACTCTGTGTTTTCAACACTAATACATACAGATACACAGCACTAATACATACAGACACATGCTATACTACAGCACATAGGAGAATTTCCAAATTAATTACATGTAGTAAAATTCACAAAGGTGCTTTCTTACTTAAGAAGCTATTGCTGCCAAATGTGTAACGCTTAAAACCAACGTAGTGCTGCGTAGTGCATCATCATCCCGCCTGCTGGAGCTCTGCAGATAATTAGAAGCCATTCTAAGTTACATAAGAAGATTATTTTTTTAAGAAGCAGTGCTTTAAAGGTTTCAGCTTCCTTCCACAGCACTTGGCGATTTGTTTTGCTTCTTAGAAATGTTTTATTTTAATAAGTGCGGTTTTATATGGGTTCTACTGCTTTAATGTAAAACACATGAATATGAATGTGCAGTATTTACAGGAGATATGCCCCCTGCATTCTGCTCTATTTTGTCATATTGTCTGCAGTAGATATGTAATTTTTATTTTCCCTTTAGCAGCGAGGTAATTTGCCCATGTTATTTGCTCTGTGGGCATCCTCATAACACGTTCCGAATTTATTTCATGATGTCTCTTGAAAGCACTGTGAATCCAAGACATGCGGAATCAAACTAATGAAGTAACCCCTGCACTAACAACCCTCCCTGTCTCAACTCTGAAGCAGAAAGGACGGAAGACTGATAGACAAATTTTAAACATATAATTCTTTTGGACTTGGTCCACATGTTCACGAGATAATGAGATCTTAACAAAGATGTAGATACTCACATGAAATATTAGATCTGACGTTTCATTTGAGGTGAAAATTGCCAGTCCTCCTAATGACATCTTTTCTTACCAGGTATAAGGAAAAAGGGACTGAACTGTACAAACTTGCTCTTTTTTTTTCCTCAGTGCTGATTTTGATCTTACCATGCCAATTTTCAGTGAAGAATTTTAAAATGAATACAATGAAAAGACTGTGCAAAAGAAAAAAAAAAAAGAAGAAGAAGATAGAAAGCTGCTGGTTATTCACCAAGAGACCCTTTAATTTTAAAGAAATCACCACCATGAACCAACCTTGCTGGGATCATCATTAGTCCCTAATTTGCGGCTGACTCAGGCCCCTAAGACCTAAAATAGGAAGTAGAGAGGCTGAACGTAAAGCGAGAATGTGCCGCTTCCAAGTTAATGCTGTTTATTTTGAAATACTGAGGGAGTTAAAACCAGTTTACATCAACCGGGACATTTTCATTCCTCAAGTCGCATCTTCAGCTCAGTTTCTAACCTTACAATGCAATGTGTCAAAAGGAAGAGGCATCTGAATCTTTTATTCCAGCTGTAGTATTGCATCCTGAATACATTTTTACAGTTTGTTTCTGCTCTGATGTCAAATTCCATTCCACATTGGTCACTCAAACAGAGCTGCCAAAAGTTATTTTCATTAAAGCCTTTCAATGTGTTGGTAGAAGAAGGAGGTCAGGGCTGAGATGCCTTCTTTTTTGTTTGCTTGCTCTTCCCAGATTTTTTTTTTAGAAGAGAGGAAAAAATATCAAGAATACAGAAGAAAGGAAAAGCTTCCCAGATGAAACTGCAGAACAAGGAACTCCATGGCAGATATTCACTCAGTGAAGATAAAAGCAATGCTCAACCATAAAGCTCTACTGTATGTATTTACTCTTCAAGACATGACAAGACTTGTAAAGCAATAATTGTAGCTTCACACAACTCCGTAGCTTTAACCCAGCAAACATAAGGTTCCCTATTGCAAATGTTGTAGAAGAAGGTGGTGGTGGGACACCTCCACAACTGGAGCTTTTTCTAATCTGTAGCCAGAAGGCAGTTACCCTTTTGGGTCTCTCCAATGTCATATCTGAGGCTTGCTCTCCAAATGAGTATGCACTCTGGCGCAATCCAGATGGGATGCTAACAGTGTGCTTGATTTTAGCTAATATAATCGCAATTATTAGCAATTATATTCTCCTTGTTTCTCTTTCTAACACGTTCCAGGAATGTTCTGAAGCATGGATAGACTCATACCTACACAAGACAAGAGTTGTGGCAGACCTTAATTCCAGGACCATGCTGTCATGAGGATTTGATCATACCATAAAGGCATGATCAACTTCCCTGAATGAAAATACCTGTGTCAGAAGTTATGCACAATATCCTGGAGATCCCTGCTTTTTCCAAAGACATGTCATTGAGCAAAAAGGACAACATGACATAGACTCAAGTCCCTTGCTGAAACTGCAGCAGCACAGCTCACAAAAGCAATTTTCAAGGTTGTAACTCTATTATACTATTTTAGAGGTTGAAGTCACTTCTCTGTAATGACCACAACCTTAAAATTATTTTTTTAGAATAACCGTTCCTCATTGAGTTGCCCCTCTGTCAACGTTGGTTTTTTCATTCAAAAATAGAGCTCACTGTAAACGAGTATCATCTTGAAGGATTCAGAGAAAGAAAGAAAGAAAAAAAATGATGGTAAAGGGGAAAGGGAAGAATGACAAATGACAGCAGACTGTGCCAGTTAAAATAGTAGTCTTTGCACAGGAAAACAGCATGGCCTTAACATTATACACTGAAAGGTCATGGACATATGTGATGCTAAATGACCCCAGTGAATCACAAAGTAACCTTGCTCTTCTTAGCAACACATGCTTCATGAAAGATGAATAAACATAAGCTGGTCTACTATCTTGTATGTGTGCTCAGAGTAATCTTGAGGTATTATTGTGAATCCTTCCAGACTGTCTAAGCCCCTACAAAGGACATGTTGTTGTAAAAGGCATTCAACATCTGCTAAGAAGCTACATCTGGGACATTCTGGCTCCTAGGTAGTCCCTAAAACCATTTAGCAGGGAGAAATGGCAATCAGCAAGATAATCAACTTGCACCACCCTGGAGAGGAATCACCCAATCCCTCTCATGGACATTCCTGTCTTCTTAAGGAGATTAAAATCCGGAGTTGATTTTAAAGCAAAGCTACAGGCTAAAGAGGGATAAAAACAGTTTTTTAATTCTTACAGAATATTAAAACACAATCCGGAATGATCAATATCAAAAGTGATTTCATTTGTTATGAAAAACTGGACTGGTTATGATAAACTGAAGAGGTTAAAAAAAACAAAAGTCAATGCTTTTTTATAGTATCATTCTCTCAATAGCCATAAATGGTACCATTTTCATGGTTACAAAATGCACCAGCACGTGCCTTGGTTCATCCAGCACAGGTCACTGGTTAGGTTCAGGACAGCAGTTAAGCACATGCTTAAAACAAGGCTGTAAGTAGCTCCCAAAGGGTGGCCACTATGAGCAGCAGCACTGCCACTTCCACTGCCTCCACATGTAAACAGAAATTTCCACTTGAGAAAAGAATTTCCTCTGTGCAGATATAACAATAAATATATAGTTCTCAATAACTGCTGCTGTTTCTTAATTATTTTTGTTGCTGTTACCATGCTGGAAAAATTCCACTGCGTCTCATGGCCTCCTGTGGAAGAGTTGTTTATCTTAAGTTATAAATTTCTGTTGCGAAGAGCAATATCGATCTATGAGCAAATAGCAATTTTATTTACTCAATAACCATAAGAACAGGCTTGCAGAAGTAATTTTAATTATTAAGTCTATGTTCAGCAATTACTTGTTACGTTACAAATTTCATTTCTTTTGTTAATTTTAATAAAAAGTCCATTCCAGGCCTGCTGTGTTCCTCTTCTACAAAGGCATTTAAAAGATTAGTCTTAATTATGGGTTTCAATGTAAAATGTGATAAGAAAAAAACCACAACAAAAACACCAACAATGATGGATGGACTGCTAGGCTTTCTGCTAATTTCTCAGCAGGCACAAGCCCTGTGGCATTAAAAATACAGAATAAAGATGACTTCTACAGTCACTGTGGGAAAAACATACCATCTAAAAGCACATTCATGCAATATTTGTTTCACGCAGTGCAAGTAGCACAGGCCAGATCTGCCAAATTTCCTATCTGCAATCAAGCACTATTTAGATGACTTTTCTTGGTCAGACTTTCCAAGAGATTTTTGCTGGCTCAAAGATTCAGCCCAGTGCTTTATGATGAGTGAATTATGTCCTTGATCAAACTCATTTCAACAGGTGTTAGGAGCCACCTGGTTCTGACATTTTGTAAATCCCATTGGGCACTTTCATGCCTCCTCAGGGAACTGAATCCCTTCAGCTAGTCAGATGAACATCACACATCTGCATGTCCAGGATGCAGGGACAGAGTGAAACACAGCACATTTCTGGGCTTTACACATGCAAACATGTCAGCAATCAGCATCAATGGATCCTTGCACTGATAGGAGGAGAGGTAATGGCCTCATGTTCCACCAGGGGAGAATCAAGTTGGGCATTAGAACACTTTTGTCTCAGAAAGAGTGGTGATGCAGTGGCACAGCTGCCCCAGGAGGTGGTGGGTTTACCATCCTTGCAGGTGTTCCAGAACTGCAGGGATGTGGCACCAAGGCACGTGGCAGTGGGCACAGTGGGGTGGGCTGGGGTTAGAACTGGAGATCTTAGACCTCTTTTCAACCTCAGTGATGCTGTGATTCCTCTGTACTCCTGAGGAAGAACTAGCTACCAGCAAACATTAATGAAGGAGATACGATGAAGATAGAGCTACAAAAACACGATCCTGTTGAAAGTTTCTGTTGCTGCTGATATGTCCTCATGGCAGAGAAGAACTGGAAGAACTGAGAACCTCAAGGACAGCTCAGGATAGAAGCTTTCAGTTTTCCTTTTCAAATGTTCCTGTGCCCCCAGCCCAGTTTGTTTATGGCGCCTTGAGTGACTCTGCTCATTGGGACGTGCTGCATTAGTCCCTTCTCATTCCAGATCTCTCTGAGCTCAGCAGCCACACTGTCTGCTTGGATTAACCACCTGTCTCTATTTGTGCTCATCCTTTCTTCCCCTTTCTGCCCCTCTCAGTTCAGTTCAGTATGAATCTTATTACAGTCTTCCCTCCCAGTGTCTCAGTACACCCATATTCATCTGCATTGACTCTGAGTGGCGAAGTCTCACTCTCTGTTGAGAATGCTGACAACAGATTGTTTCATAATTAACTAAAAGGCAAAACCCGGACATTCTTGATCACCGCTGATGGGAATTACTTTGTCCAACTTCAGTATATCTGCACAGGGAAACCAATGCTTAAGTTAAATACAAATTACTTCACTGCAAGCCAAACATACAGTTTAGAATTTGTGGTTTTTTTTAAGAAACCTTCTAGAAGCACTGCTTCAATGGTGAGTAGTGTAGACATTTGAGAGTAGATTATATCTGGTTAAATTAGCTAATATTTGCCTTCAAGACAAGGTTACATAATATTATAGCTTCCACTTTCACAGTCACTGCGAATGTGCAAAAGGGATCAGACATTCATGGTATACAGCTGCCCTAACAGAAACCAGGGGGAAAGGGCTCTCTTTTTTACAGCACCCATAAAAATCCAAAGATCAACTCAGTGCACATTTAATTGCTTCAGTGCCCACTGGCCCTCATGTATCTGTAGCACAGGGGATGCAACACACAGTACATTGCACACATGCTCCTGTTCCATTCAGTGTGGGCTAGATCCTGTTTTTGGTAAAGCTGATGTAACTGTATATGAAGTTACTCTATATTAATGTTAACACTGTTATATTGAGTCCAGCATGAGAACTGTACAACAAAAACTGCTGCATGAGATGAGGCCAATGGCCCAGGGCCACCACTCAGTCACAACAGAGCACACTGAAGGATGTCACTCATTACTCTCTTAATTACAGACTGCTCCAAAGAATGAAGGCTTCACTATTCCAGCTCTGGCCATCCTTCTTCCCTGCATCACCCAGTCTCCCATTAGCAAGGTGCACAGCGTGCTCTTTCTACCCCATTTGCTGCATTTTCAATGGCCACGCTCAGTTCACACTTGCTGAGTTGCAGAGAGAGAAAGACTGACAGGGTTTTAAATAGACATATGTAAGGCCATGCCCTATTTTTTTTTTTTTTTTTAGGAAGAAATTGGGGAGAAGGGATACGTTCCACAAAGAAATTCAGCACGTTTTTGTTATTCTGAAAAGCTGACAGAGGAGCAATGTTTTCAAAAGGAATCAACTTTTGAAAGGAACAGAGTACTGAAATATTTAACCTTTTGAAAGGCAAAAGCTCCCTATATCACAGCTTTCTTATACACTCTCACTTGACTGAATCACTGAAACAAATAAAGGTTTAATCTCCCAAAGTTGGGTTTAAACAAACTAGCAGAACTTTGGGCTAACAGTTTTTAAATGCTCCTTTTATTCTGTTCAAGATACTTTATTAAAATACAAATTAATCTTATGCTGTATATTAGAGCATTGTACCTAGTGACAGTATAGTAAAGGATCTGTCAGGCTTTTCATTACAAAACCCTATTCTAAGCCGGAAAAAAAAAATCCCTCTGGGCTGAACCTTGGTACACAAGTAACTTGAAAGAAATCCATTTTGTGGTTTTTGAATTCTAAGAATGCAAAGAAAATTGATTTAAAATATTTAAGAGATCATTTTGTGCTTATATACCTCAAAAAAACCAAAACTCACGTTTTTAAACAAAATTTTGCTGGCTTATTAATCTCTATCATAAGACACTGTCTTGCTTTAGAAACATACAAACATGTCTCCACAAAAATTAGAGCTCTCCCCACCTTCCCAAATGTGTTTTCTGAATATGAGAACATGTATGAAAGCTTTGTACTAGTCCCCAAAACTCAGATGGGCACCTGGCCTTTCCTAGATACATCCAGAATGTGCTCAAGTGAGTAGAAAGAAACAATTCAAGAAAAAAAAAAAAAAAGAAACAAAAAACAAATGAAGAAAAATAATAGAAAAGGAAGAGTAAAAATGACAGCAAGTCTGGAAGTCATATGAGAACAGTCAGATTTTTGCCTTTGAAGGATGGAGGGATATTTGTAACAGGAGCTGGACGTGAGTGTCCACCTCCTTGCTGCTCTCGCAGTTTGGAGAGAGCTGACCCGGGTTTTCCAGGAGCTCTATCTCACTGCAGGGTGTGCAGCAGCCAGCTGCCCCGTGTGCAACTCTCAGCCACCAGGGACTCTGCTCAGGTCATTTCTGGTGGCCTCCATCTGTACACAAGAAGCTGTTGGGCTCCTGACCTCATCTGAAGCTGCAATGCTTCACTTGGGTTACAGAGAAATGAACAGATCGACTCTTGCTATTGGTGGTGCAGAACAAGTGCTAGGGCTCTACGATCCCCTTTCTCCTTTAGGGACCAAACACTTCCCCCGTCCCTCTTCTTTGCTTGGGCTCTTTTTAACTTTTTTCTGCCCTGATTTGCCTGACCCCTGCTTCACGCCGAACCCAGCCCAGACACAGCAGTTACTTCTTCCCTGAAGCTGGGAAGCGCTCGTTCGATAGGCAGACTCAGGACAGCTGACACTGCCACTGGGCAGCATCCCAGCTCTGGCCCCGCACTGATATGCTGCTGCTGAACTCCATGGGAGCTAATCCGTAAAATGACCGGCCAGCAATTGAACCAGGATGTCAAAAGTCAGTCCTTTATCTTCGCAATCCAAAATCTTTATTAAGTTCTCACTCAACCAAAACTTGGTGGAATCAATGGGGCAAATCTCAAAGTGCTTACTTGGTTTTTATAGTGTTAGGACTAAAGCAAATTTCTATTGACTCAAACAGAAGCTTATTTGAGACAGGTCTCAAAAAAGCAGAGTGAAAGCCCTGTGAGAAGCTCAAAAGCCATTGAAGGTTTTTTCCAGTACCTTCTCCTCTGTGCACTGAGGAAATCAGGATGTGTTCATATCAACAGAAAATCTTTAGCAATGTGGTCTTGCCAAAAAGCTTTTGCAAACCCCTTAGTTCTTCCTTCAGCACCCTGCTGCCACCACCACTGTTGTTTACTCACGTAACACCTTCTTTTCACCCCTTCCTACAGCATGAACAAATATTCTTCGCATTCCTTAGCAGGTTTTGGGTGAGAGTAGAAAGGCTGAGACACTCCTTGTAAGGTAGTTCTGTAGCTGATGGTGCTCTTGTTTCTTCTTTCTGTGCCAGATTTCCAGAACTCCTCTCCCTCAATTACCCTTTCTGCCTTGGAGTTTTACTGTGCAGAACGACAGCTGGAGGTTTTGTTTAGTTTAATTCCCTCTTCCCCTTTCTTATCCTCCCCTTCGCAGCCAATAAGGCTTCCTGTCTGTGACTGTGATTTGGGACCTTTTAACTTTCCCTTTTTTCAAGTTATTCAATATAGTTAAGGACCAATGATGCCAAACTAAATTTACTGCTACAAAAACCACATTGATATTGATTGTACGGCATTTCCATGAGGGAGCAGATGATGCAGAGTCAAGATGGAGATGGGAAACAAATGCAGCTCTTGACCTTGCAAGCTGCGACCTGGCTCCCATGTTTTGAAGCACAACCCCTAACAGAACAGCCCAGGCCAGCATTCAAGTGCTCCACTTTGTACAACTGGCTATCCCCTGTTACATAGCTTTGCTACTATATTTGCAAAGTGCTAACAGAAGTTCAATTACAGTTCCCCATTTTGTTTCAGTTCACTCAAAGGACGAAAGTGTCTCTTGTCTTACAGCTTTATTTTACTGTTCTGAACAGACTTGCAAGGTTTGGAGCTGCTGAAATGGAATCTATCCTCATAATCACAAAATGTGCCCATCGCAATTTAATAATCTGATACAATGGGAGTATTTGCGTACACCCACTGAAATAAAATGGGAGCACAATCATCCCCTGATATCATTATAGGGCTGATGGAAGTCAGTCTTGAATTTAGAGGATATTTTATGCAGATAACTCTACTAAGTACATAAGTAATTTAGGCATATAATATCAACAGTTTTCTGGGAAGAGAGTTCATTTTGAAATGAAGCAGCTCATGTATCTCAGTAGTGCTCTCCACACTCTCCACTTTAATTTTCCTACAGAAAGGTGAATAATAGAATTATTCAGAAAATCCTCCTCAACCCCTCCCTGACTCCCCAAATCAATACAAATTTTGATTTGCCTTGAATTCTCCCTCTCACGTACAAAGAACACATAATTCGGACTCTCAGAGGTAAGCGTGCTCCGTACAATAAGCAGCATTAGCACCTCGTGATGCCTTTGATTTGTCATTCTTTTGGTATCACAGGAGCTGCCCGGTTGCTCTCTCCAGCACAGCCCAGACACCAGGAGCTCACACACCACCAGCTTCCATAAACATGCCGATATTAAGAAACACTGAAAAGACAATCATTATTCTTTGTGTGCTTACTAATGTATTCTCTCACTGAAAAACTCATTCCAGCACAAAGTTCTCCATCCTGTACAGATGCAAAGAACAACTTACAGGTTAAGCAAAAAGAAAATGCTTTAATCTGTGGATTGCTTGGCATTTATACATCTATGCTTTGAGAGATAATTGCTTTCTTTGATTAAAACACAAAGGAGAAAATGAGCTGCGCTACGACACTGTTCAGTTTATGAACAACCAGGATCAGGAGAGGCAGTAAATTTCTCAGTGTCCCAGTCCCAGGATCCTGTATCAGGATACAGAGCTATTCTCCTGGCTCGCACTGTCAGCAAGACCAGATGGGTCTGATTAGTTCCAACCCAGAAATACAAATGGTTGACAGTCTGTACGAGACAACAGGGAACAGAGAATTCAGTGAAGTGAAATGCTAGAAACCTCCAACTGCACAAAGCTATTCGCTGCTGCTCTGCTTACAATAAAGGAAACGCCAGGAAACAAGCATGCTTGGCCCTTATTCAATGAGCATGCAGAGCTAAAAGTAGAATGGCAATCCAGTTACCGCATGATTTCCTTTGTCTAATACCTCAGTTACTTAAATATAGTTTAAAGGCAGTTTAGTGATGGGAGGAGTCCCTGATCAGTGATATGAGCATAATGACATTCTTTGCTGTAGATGAAGCTGAAAGACCTTCAATATAAAGCAGAGGTTTTTGTTGCTTTGCTTATCTTAGCAATGAACTAAATCTGTAAAAACGCCTGCTTCCCATTTACAGCATCAGAGAACTGAAAGATTAAATCTGTTCAAGCTGACATTAGTAGTATGGCATCCTTCAGATTGCTGCAGTTCTGTAGGGTTGCTGACATTTTTTGCTATCATGGGGGAATTACAAAAAGTAAATGATAAACTCTTAATAATTTCAGAATACTTATTCTATTTCATAAGTCTAAATAACTTTTAGAGTGTTGCACAAGAAGGAGGGCCCATCTCTCTATGAGTATAGCCACAAAAATATTATGAGACAGCAGTGACTGCACTAGGCTGGATACTTGCTTAGGATTCAGGATATCAGAGTAAGTCTCAATTCCCCACTCTTCCAATCAGTCATTTCCTCTCTGTGCTGTCTATATTCCTGGAGATGTGCTGAAGATCAGTGCTCAGTATTGGAGATCACGTAAATCCCTTGGAGAGAGAAATATAATCATCTATTTCACACACACACACAAAGTAAAAAAGGAAAGGAAAAAAAAGAAAAGAAAAAAGCTGCCTCAAGGACAGCCTGGTAAGCTCTGTCTAGTTAATTTGGAAAACGCTTTAAGACTCTGATAAGCTCATTAGTACCAATGACTGGATATATGCATTCATAACCCTATAAATACAGGAGGACAACATCACAGATAAGTATCTCTCTTTCTAATAACGCGTTCCTATGCACCACGGATTACAGGATGTCGGGTCTCCTTTTGCTGTCAACTCACTTCCTGACAGCGGTGCATAAATGGTCTGGTTGTTGTTTCATTTATCCTTACCTGGTAGAAATGGGAATTCAGTCACAGGAATGCAAGGCTTCCACTGTCAAATGCCCATCATTTCTACAGTGCAGCTGTTGTTCCTTTGATAAAAATGAGGAAATCTGGCGGAGAATAGCAGTTCTTATTTTTTCCCCAGAAACATTCCTCTTCAGTAATTACACATTGTATTAGTGGGACAGTTCTATTAATCTCTGGCAAATCAAGAAATGGCACTAATGGTCATGATTAGTAGGAATCGTGGTGATGGGCTGATGATTGGACTTTATATTTTTAGAGGTCTTTTCCAATATTAATGATGTTATGATTCTATGAAATCTGGCCATGAAGTTCATCAGCCATCCAGGTGATACGAGGTTTTGCATAAATCCTATTGAATTCCATGGCAATATCTCTACTAGCTTCATGAGCACAGGACATCAGCCTTATGAAATACTGTTAGGGTTTTGAGGGGCTCCAGCCTCAGGAAAAATGTGAGATCATTTCATTGCTCATTAAAAGCAAAGAGTTTTTCAGCATTCTTTGCTGTCAAGAAAACTTGAAAAAGTCATCTCTCTTATATCTCAAAAAAGAGGATACAAACATAAACAACACTAACTGTGTTGGGTCCCTTCACATCACTCTCTGTTTTGGAGGTCTGATGTTTGCTTTTGAAAAGGCTGCATCTGGCAGTACTGCAATATGTTATCTCCCATGCAAAACGGCATCAAAGTAATAATTACAGTATTTACTCACTTCACAAGGGTATTGTGAGAATGACTGCAAATGTTTCCACAGTGTTTTGAATATGTAAAGTACTATATGTTTTAAATATTATTCTTATTTGCATACTACAATGGAAACAAGCTGGATCCTGGATCTCAATTAAAAAAGAAAAAAAATTACTCCAAGAAAACCCCAAAGCTAACTACCACAAGTGCACATTAAGGAAGCCCCCACTGGTTACATGTAATGGTTATGTGAACAGTGCATAAAGCTTCCAACGGTCAGAGAAAGTCTTCAGGAGGAAAGGATATGTCCAGCTGCGTATTCTGTGTAATTATTTACATAATCACATTTCTATGTTCTTAAAGTGCAAGGAATCTGTCACTCCAGCAGTGCCATTTCCCAAATACTTGTGTTTACACAAAAACATAGCAGAACTCGGTCATTTATCTCTCAAAAGACAGCAATGATTTCAAGATCAAGGACTTGCATTCAGCGCATCATTCATGGAAAAAACTTGTTGGAAATCTTTAAAAATGCAGAAATGGTCCATCTGGGTCACATTCTTCCTTTTTAAACAGTTTCAGCAGGCTGCACTTTATTGGCTGGCAGTGTTACTATTCCATCAAATGGTATCAGAAGCTGCTTAACCCTGCCACCCCGCAGGAAGACACGTCTAGTTCTATTCTCTGCACAAATGAAAGGCAATCACACATCAGCAGTTAGATGATGGATTTATATACCCAGGGCCTTCCTTCTGTGTGCTTCCTTAGAAACCACGTAAAAGGCACCTACTGACAAAAAGTGTCCCAGATTCTTCTATGTGAATACATGTGTACTGCAAAACAACTCTTGAGTTGTTTCGAACTCAAATCATAATTAATTTTCAATTAGATTGAAGGCCAGAGGAAAAAGAAAACAAAAAAAACCCACCAAACAAACAAGAACTACAGCTGCAAACTTTTACACCTCCCAGTTTGGCCAGAATCACCTGGGCTAGCAGGCAGGGAAGCAGTTTGGCACCTGCCTCCGCAACAGTCTCATGATGCTTAAAACCATTCATCACACGCTGCTCCTCCCGGCTGCTGGGATTTCCCAGAACATGCTCAGCCCGTGTTTCTGCCCCAGGCATGGCCTCCAACAGCCGCTCTCTGAGCAGTGTGGGCTGTGGATGATACCTCCAGGCTGTACGTGGGTCTCCGCACACCAGACCCAATGGCATATTTTGCAGAGCGAGAGAAAAATAGAAGGGAGAAAGGAAACAGTCTTTCCAAGAAGCTACTTGTAACATAACCATGGCACTGTGTGCCGGAGAGAAAATCTGCCACCTGCACCTAAACTCGATTACATTGGAAACAACAACAGCCTAGCAGTCATTTCTCATTACTTCTGGAGAGAACAAATGTAACAGTCTCTACCTAGACAAATACAGGTGCTATGTCCCCACGTGCAGAAACACACTGTGTATAAAACAATCTTATCTTGAACCCTGGAGCTGACCATGAATTACCTTTGGTTGAGATACAAATTCAACCCCACACCTAAAGATAAGTGAGGACAGATTTTGTGGTTGACCTCTACGCAGTCACCCACAATTTAGCACTTGCACTATGCAAACCTCACTACACTTAGCCTGCAAAAAGAAAGATGGAATAATTAAATTTAATTCAAGAATCTAGAATGAGGAACAGAGGGATAAATCTTAATAGGAACATGGGATTAATATCTTAGCATAAATAATAGTCTCTGGAATTGTATTTTGATGATTCAACAGTTCTGCTATAAATAATTCACATCAATAAAAGAGAGATAACATCAGATTCAGTTGGAACATCGGTTAATTTGAGCATAAAGTGAAGGACTTCACTCAAACTAAAGGACACCTATAAGTAACTGTTCTACTTT
This sequence comes from Tympanuchus pallidicinctus, assembly GCF_026119805.1. Classification (NCBI taxonomy): domain Eukaryota; kingdom Metazoa; phylum Chordata; class Aves; order Galliformes; family Phasianidae; genus Tympanuchus; species Tympanuchus pallidicinctus. Next base: position 6,485,475 of record NW_026294722.1, read on the forward strand.
ACAGGAATCAGCATCACGTATTTGCTACACAATCACATGCATTACAAATTGCTCTGCAAGGTTACAAAGGAACAGATAAAGCATTTTGCATGAGGAAGCACAAAAAAGCCAACAGTGGATGGAGCTTCAATGCCTCCACTGCACAACAGAACATCAAAGCAGAACAAAAGCCTTCTGGAGAATCCCTGCATGCAACAGTGAAAGAGAAACAATACTTCATTGCTTTTAATTTATGTATATATATAATTTACCTGTAGGGGTAAGGGTAGGGACAGAGGGTAGGGACAGAAAGGCCATGTATCCCTGAGCCCACCTGTCAGGACCTTCTGACTGCTCTCTCTAGCCCTTCCTCATTGCTCTCACCTCAATAGCACAAACAGACAATGGTGCACCCACGCACTGCTTTGAAGAGCACAACCATCAACATTAAATAAACAACAGAGCAAGGAAGTCCAGGTGAGGCGTGAGTAAGCATGTGACTTATCCCATCTCCAAGAGTCAGAATTCACACCCAGGTTTCCAACTCCCAAGGTGTATCGCTCGCTGTGAGATGAACCTTCTCCTTCTCACTGGTTTTGAATGTGATCAGCAATGGGATCAATATTAATAATGCATTTGTAAGACATTAATTTTCAGTGGTGCTCTTCACCCCAGGGAGGTTTCCAAAGCACTTTCAAAATTATTTATATATGAAAGTCATTTTTCCCAAAGAAATGCAACCATCCCTGTGATAGAATGTGGCAGCTGTGCAGCAGTGCAAAGCTACAGCAAAAATAGTTGAGGCCAGAAACGAAGGAGACAGCACTGAGTAGAAACTGTGGGAAGTATTTAGGTAACAGGCTGCGAGATTTAATTACACCAGTTGGAATCTGGCCAGTAGGCATGAACAAATGTTTTCAGTATGTTGTTTAAATATTTTATTTTATTTTTTAATAAATGTCATAGCGAAAATCATAAAAAATGGAAGAAGATACTTCTGCTAGACAGTGCATTTCCAGAAAGTGAAATAAGTTCCCATTTTGATCCCAAAAAATGCTATGAAAAAAAAAGTTCTGCTATTGAGTCTTCCTTGAAAAAAGGCATGTATGTTTTTCTGTAAGACATAAGGGACATGATCATCAGAAATACTGGCACCACTATCACTGCCTGCACTGATTAGTAATGATCTAATTTTCCTCTCTTTAAGCATAATAAGAACCTCCAGATTCCTTTGTCTACAATAGATCAAGAGCTAGACCCTACGCCCTTAGTTCACCCCGTAACTTAACTTACAAATCCTTCTTTCTGCAAGTCCTCCCAATGCCATTTTGTGTTAATGAACTGCTATTTAGTATGTCAGAGTACAACCTGTCTGTCCTGACCCCACCTGACTGTGTCCACTCACATGTGTGCAAGCAGAGAAACAGTCGGTCAGCCTCATTTCAGGTCTTAATGAGCACCGCAGTGTCCTCTAAGCTAAGCTATTAGGCTTATGAAGACTTCAAACACTGAACCACGACATGGTTTGAGTTGGAAGAGACCATGAACTCCTTTTAACACCATGAGAATGGGCTTGTAAAAATGTGGATGTGTGCATGTACTACCAAATATACATTCCATAGGATAACTTGGTTTTGCTTGAAATTGTACTTTTCTTGTGAAAATGCTGAGACCAAACTTTCACAAACATGGTGCAGTGCTAAGGCTGTACAGAGTGCTGATAACACACACAGGTCAGACATAACAAACTATTTCTGTAAGAAGCAATATGAAGCATTTTATTGGTGACTCCTTGGCAACAGTATGTCACATTTTGATACGATGCCCTATTAGTATGTGCCCACACTACCTCAAAGTTAAGTGTCCTTAAAAAAATCTATTGTTTAAAGTACAGATGGAGGAGATTTCTTTCCAGGATCCATCACGCCTGAATGTCCTCACCTAATATTTTGCACTTCTCCTGTTTGATGTTTGTGAAAGACTCCTAAGCCAGAGGCATGCCCAGGCACCTCAATCAGCTTTCTTTCATGCTTGTATTTTCACCTAAGCTTTCAGTCAGAAGGACAAGCCTGGATTTAGGGGGTGTCGGCAGCACATAAAAAGAAGTTTCAGACAACAGGAGCTGCGGAAAGAGCAGACTGTGAGCAGCAGGTGACACAGCTGTATTAGCATTCATCTCCTCTCCTCCACTGCACCTCTCATTCCTGCTCTGCATATCATACCACCTTTTGCCCATCTCAATTCTGCTCCAAAAGACCTAGCAGAAGATCAGCAATGCAACTGATCCAAGACCCACTTCACTCAAACTGCCACCTAGGAATTCCTGATGAGTTTAGGAGAGCTGCCTCGTGGTCATCTGGGCAATGCTTTGCCCAAAAACAGCCCTGTTACAGCAACGTATTGCTGCCATCACCCCTCACTTCTCCTAAAATGGCTGGTTATTTCTTCTCATTTAGACTTGAACTGTGAAACATTAAGAACATATTAGTTAAAATTCAGAAAAGTCTCTGAAAATAGACCAATTCTGTAGCCACAGCTTCTACTGTTCTTCATGCATTAATCAATGGTTCATATTTAATTAATTACCACCAAGTTCACTTGGTGATGAAAGTAGAATTTCCATGAATAGGAAAATAAATTAATGTAAAAGCCAGCTACCAGACGGCTCTGAAGACTCTCTCCCACTGACTTACACGTGAAAATGGATGTTTCTGCCTTACATTATTAGTCTTTCTGAGCTTTTTTTAAATTTTATTTACTCAGAGAGAAATAGAAGGCAGCTTTTCTCCAGCTGGGTAAGAAATAACTTAAACTCTTCCTGCAGAAAAGCCACCTGCCCATGATGGCACTCGCAGGCTGCTTGAGTTGGATGAACCAACGGCATCAGCAGTCTGCACGTCACCATGCTACCCATCAGCACTGACTTAAGAGCACGCTCAGGATGTATGCATCCTAGCTTCTCAAGACAGCACTTGAGTCTAAAAGTACAGAACATTTACCAATTAAAAAGCTAACCCAAAGCATTTATTTACAGCCAGAAATTTAATAAACTGCTTACAGAGTAAACACCTCTTCTGCTTCTGAGAAAAGTATGTTTAATATTCAGGATCTATCTGCAATGTTATCATGTCCTCTTCATTAGAGCATCAGTTTTGTTAATTAGCATTTACTCATGTGAGTAGTCCCCTTGACTTTAATTGATCCATTTTCATGAATAAGTAGTACATAATTTTATAGTTAAAGAATTCAGTTCCTAGTGAATGCAACCAGCCTCTGTTCTCAAAGTTTAATTCTTAGCATAATATGGAAATAAAAATGAGTACAATGCTTTTCATCAGATAGAAGAGAAACGTGCGCATGGCAACAGTAGGAACAAGTGTGAGTCCAAGACAAGATACACTGCTAGCAAATCTATTTTGCTTGCTCCCTTAGCACAGCAAAAAAAAAAAAAAAAAAAAAAGATGCTAAGAAATACAAAATACATGTCAGGAGATAAAGTAGTATCTGTTAAAATGGCAGCTCCTTCACTGCTAGTGCTGTGTTTTCTAGAGGGTCGAGTCGCACCTGCCCTTCAAATCTGGGGAGTTAGCAGAGCATAAGAAGATCTGCTGAGAACTGAAGTTTTAGAAGAGAAACAGTACTAGCTCCATCTGCTTCCCAGGAACTTGTTCTCAAGCTCTCACTTCTTGTATCAGCTTTGAGCTTCTCACTGAACCTCCTTGTTTATATTCCTTTTTACTTTTCATGCTAAAGGCTCCAAGGTGGCTTACAGTAATTTTCATAATGATTCCATAGCACAAAACAGTTTAACAAAAGCCTGAAAAAGCTGAAATTGGAGGTTTCCTTAGTGATGGTAATTAAAGATGGTATCCAGAAAAGAAGTTCTTTCAGAACTCCTTATCCCACTTTAAGAGTAACAGATCATGGATTTAAATAGAAATCTGGGTATGGTTGCTCATATCATATCATTGCTCAGGGCTGACAGGCGGGTGGGGGCACTGCATTACCTCCATCTGTAAAAACACGGCTGGAGATGGCAGCTGTCCACATACCATCACAGGCTTAATGTCTTGAGTTTTACCCTTAGTTCAGAGCCTGAGGACACGGAGCATAAAATCACCAATAAATCTTTAACTTTATAAACCAAAAAGAAGTCTCTTTAAATAATTTAGAGAGAATTAATACGTTTCGGGAAGCGAGCCAATTTACTAAGCTAATTGCTGTGTGCATTTTTTTAGAGGCTATCTTTGGGAAGGTGGCTTTAATCACCAGGTGCCTTCGGAGTTTCTCTCATGTGACTGATTAGAGCTGTACATCTAATGGGCTGCAGAGACCGAATGGGAAACACAGGTCTTTCAGATGCACCGCTCCCTCTGATTACTTTGCAATCTTGCTGCTCTCTAATTTTCATACACAGGGTAATGTTCTTCTAACAATGTGCAGGAAACGTCTGAAGGGACAGAAATGAATTTATATGAAATTGAAAAATACAGGCATCTTTAGCCAGAGCTTCCAATAAATAATCTGATTAACCCAATAAAATATCACCCCCCCCCCCCCCCCCTTTTTTTTTTTCCAGGAAGGCATCTGCTTCCAAAGAGACTGATCACTTTGGCAAAACAGCTGACATAACAGCTGAAACTCTATAAAGATTATGGTCAGCATGTGAAGCCTTTCCCAAACACAACAGGATTCCTGATGCTTTAGAACCATTCCAAATCCCTGTGAAGAGGGGGAAAAGGAGAAAGCAGTCCAACATCTCTTTGAAGACTCACTACAAAGTTATACCCTTTAGTTTGGGTAAGCAAATGGCCAACAGCAGACCATACCAGGAAACCTGCTCCTGGTGACACAGGCAGATAACCACCCAATTCTGTTTCAGACCAAAACATTAAGCTTTGATATATTAACTGTAACATGTTATTTATCAGCTTGTGTTATTAATTGCTTTGAAGATGAAAAGAACCCAAAAAAGCAGATTTGGGTACTTTTGAACACAATTAGAAAGATATATTTTGAAAATATGACTTCCTCAAATGAAATTATTACAAAGTCTCCCAGTATGACATTGTTTAGGCTTTGGGAGCTGTAGGATATGGGATGAAGGGAAGGCAGAGTTAGCGAACCACAGTCAGCAAGAGCAGCTCCTTACCAGGGAAGGCTGGCAACAGTCTGCTACCAAATTGACAGCAATTAGCAAATGTAGCCTGATGCATGAGCTCCTTTAGCTGGTAAAGTCCCATTACATTCTTCCTGGAGAAGGATGCCGTCCATGGCCAGTTCCCCACTGTGTGGGAGGCACCACATTCCTTGGCCATGCTGGCATTTTGCAAGTTCTCAACTTACAGCACAGGTAGAGTGAGAGGCAAAGCACCTGAGTTTCTTCTTTGACCTCAGTAACTTTTTCATGTGCGAGACACAAAAGAGATTATTATTTACTAATTATAAATCATATAATGATAAACCAACTACCGTCTTTCCCCTCCATCAAGACCTGAACATATTAATTAATATATTTTTATTTTACTACACCACACTGGAAACCGCAAGGAACAAAAGTATTCACTGAGAGGGAGAGAAAAAAGAAAGTGAACCACAGCAAATTCTATATGCAGCCAATGAGAAATTAATCAATGGGACATACGATACTAAATTACCACACGAGTTAATGTAGCCAGTGGTTATTTGGCTTACTACCAGAGTGGGATATCACAGAATGCACATTATATAATTTAGACACTTTATAGTCTGGATCATAACTGCATTGATTATGTCAGCTAGGGGTAAGGTAGATAGATAATAAATCAATGTTGATCTAACATATTTAATTCATTGGTTTTGATGAATTCCATGAATCATTTCCAAATCTTATAGACCGCAGTATTTTCACTTGGATATATGCTGATCTACCTATTGTTTTTTCTGATAGCAGTAGCCATTCTTGCTCACTATCAGTGGAGCCAGACTTGATGGTGTCATTGATGGGGAGAGGGAGGATGGGGGGACTGCAGATGTTGCAATCAACTTTAAGCTGACGCTGATTTACTTATCAGAATGTCTGAGAAACTGCTTCAGTAGGAAGTAAAGTGGATGACCAAAGACAGCATGAAATTTGGATTACAACTGAGTATACAAAAGGAAGTGGCAGCTGCAGTAGTGAAAGTAGAATTCCAGTTCACTGAAGCATGGGAGAGGGAAATTTTTCTGTGAAAAATTGAGCTTGCAAAGGTGATTCTTCTACTGGGATGCTGAAGACAGATCTTGTGGCATTTGAAGACCTCCTGAAATGTTCAACCCCTACAGAATGAAGCTTTTAGTTGCAGTGTTTTTACATATCTCAGAATATATTGTCTTAATGAAAAGCAGATGCCATGTTGGCTATCTGTAATGTCCAGGAATGAAAACCATGCAGAAAAAGAAAAGCCATCAGTGATTACTTGTGGTACCTTGGCAAAATTTTCAGTTCCACTCACATTCCATTTTAAATTCTCCAGGAATCATTTTATTAGTTGGACAACTCTCTGTTTGATGTAGAGAATAATCAGTTTAAAATGAAGGGAAGCAGACAGATGCCAAATTCTGCATGGAGAATTTCAAATATCTATTAGGCCTGGTAACTGAAAAATGAAATGCTGAAACACCCTATTTATATTGGAGTCAAGGTATCATAAGAGTGGGGAAAAAGTGAGAGTGTCAATTAATGCAACTCCTGCTGTATTAGAGAGACCAAGATTAATCAGTTACAAGAAGAAACAATGGGGTTTTAAACACCTACTGCTATCTCTCTATTGTTAGTTAATACAGAAAAGATACAGCAGGGTGAATTGTTCCTACTTTTCTCCTTCACCATTTTCCACCCTTTCCATTATAAGAAACATTTGCACGGGTTTTGCCCCTGGGTAAGATAGTTATAGCAGGACTTTATGACTTGATTCTAAGAAGAGCTGGCAAGTGATATTAATTGTTATTATTTTTTTTTCCACCAGAATAATATTGTAATGGGCAGAATATGTTAGTGAATAAAAACAACTGATCAGTCATTTACTAATTTGGCAAGCTGTAATACAGGTAGCAGAAGGTATCAGAAAAAGCCTTAACTAATACAAGTAGTCAGGAAAGCCAAACCAAATAGCTGCTCACGAAGTCTATGGTCATGTCAGAAACCCAAATGCTATATGGCCTTTTCTTCCTTGCAAAATGCCTCAGCACTGTGGCATAATTATTATTAGTTTTGGAGATGTCTCCTTTAGGTTGGTGAGGTGACTCAGTAATGAAAAGTCAGTTATCCTCCTCAAAATATTACACGAAGTTGTTATCTGAAAGACTAAGGTCTTGACATTCAAAAGAATTAACCTCCCTGGAGCTCCAATTTCTGGCATACTTTTGACATTTGGAAACAACTGCATTTCTGAGTTTCTCCTACAGTGCACCCCACCCAACATTTGGGGAATGGTTCTGTCTCCAGCACCCATTCTCCAGTCTCCAGCAGCCCCATGGAGGTCCTGGGAACAGGGATCAGTTCCTGAGGATCCATCCAGCTCTCACTAACAGCAGCTGAACTTGTGTATTTCCACATGGAAAAAAGGATAGCACTTGCCAAATTTCTCTCCTCTTGCTCTAGAAAGGAGCCTGGCCATGCAACACATGAGCATGGAGCTTTCTTCTGGCCTTCTCCTCCATCTGTTTTCATCACCCATGCAACTCCAACTAGGGAAACTAGAAATGACAAAAACTAAACCTCTCGAAAAGACTCAGTGGACCCTCAGGCATAAAAAGTGTCTGCAGGGTCTTATTTCAATAAGACACTGTTTTCATCCTGGAAGAGGAATGTAGTCTGAGGAAGGAGACCATCATTTAGTCACTCTCTGGGTGTACAGGATGTGTGCAGCCATGCAAATGTGTAAATCTGATGCTGTCAGCAAAATCTTGCTGCCTTCTGACAGCCACCCTGTGCAGCCTTCAAACCTTCTCCAGTTGCTCCTCACACCTGTCAGCCTGAAAGATAACGTGGACTGGTCTTCCCTTTTTTCACCACAGAAATACAGAAGAGGTACAGTTCTGTCATTTGGAAATAAGATTCTCGGATTCTCTGGTGCAGTCTCTCTCTGAGGGCTTATTTCAAACATTTGTTGGCTCCTGGCTCACTTAAAACTGTAACAAATAAAACTAAATGATGGTGTTAATTTTGCCTGCTGCTCCCTGTATTGCTGCAGTCTTCAGTCTTGTGCTGCTGTCCACCCTCCAGCTGCATGCACAGCAGAGCTGCAGCCCTATACCAGAGCTGACTTTACACCATGCCTCAGCTAATAACAATCTGTCAATTTATTTTCCTCCACTGTTCACTCCCACTTTCCACAGGGGGTAACAAAAGACGTTCCCAGAGATATTTTTTCCTTTTTTTTTTTCCTTTTTTTCTTTTTCTGCATATGTATGTCTATATAATTATCAAAGTATCACTTAATGTTCACTAAGACAGATTGTGTCGCTGAACAATTCATTTTCTAACACTGCAGCTGGGTATGACTGGGCCTTTTGGCAGTAATTGAATCCAGTCTACTGCTGTCAAAACAGAGAATTTATGAATAATAAATTGATTGTAGCCAGCAAAGCTAAGTCTGAGAGATAGCAGGTTATGTCAAGGAATAAGAAGAACTTTAAAAACACAGTAAAGATTAATTTAGAATCAAACCTGCAATGCTTCCACGGTGGACAATAAAAGCAAATAAAACTGTCATTCTTATATGACATAATCTATTGTGCCACAAAGTGCATGAGCTCAGAGACAGAAATAAGGGAAGTAAAATGTACGCTTACCCAAGATGATAGTGCAGATATAAGATGCAACATACAAACACAACACAGTGTTGTGCTGTCACAACCCAGCTGGTTTATAGGTTAATGCTACCAGGGCTTGTAGGAAGACATAATATGCTTTATTAGACTAACCAGTATGCAGAATGAAAGCCAGCAAGCGTGCTGACATGTATTTGTGAGACCTCTGGGCTTCTGGCAGTCACATTTCAAGGTTTCTGTAAAACCAAAAGGTGAGCATACAGATACAAAGGAACTCCACCCAGCAAAGAAATAACAAGAATTAATGGCTACAGACTGAAGGCAGAAAATAAGCTGTAGGGTTCAACTTTCTTTACAGCGAAGGCACTTAGGAGATGGAACAAAAGGTCACAAGGAGGAGCACACTCCACATCTCAATGCTTTCAAATCATGACTAGCTGGCTTTCTGGAAAGAGCATTTTATCTGCACAGACGTTATAGATGCAACAGAATTACAGGGTAAAATCCTTCAGCCTGTGATCTACAGAAAGCCACTGGGTGCCCAAACAGTCCATTCTGGCCTCAGTCTGCACTAACCTCTGTGTGCCCATGTGCCACCCAGTGCTTGGTAAACCCAGGCTGCAGCCGCAATTCATCCAGTAAGAGGAGCAGATTAAGACAGTGTGGTTGGTTAAAAGAGGATACTCAAGCAATTTCTAATCTCTCCTGTTATTCCTGTTGTCTGGGAAATGATTTAGTCTTAGGCTTTCTCTTGTTTCTGGCTATGATTATAGACTTAATCCCACTAAGCCTCAGTAAATGGTTACAATATATGTTTGGGGATTCCTCGCAAATTCAGAATTGGTCTTACTTGATGATGTTCAGCATTTCATCAGTAGCAGCTGAGAGTCTACTAGGCTATCACTGCAAGCCCACACCTTCCCAAACCTCCAGCTTTTGACACTTGCATTGCACATGCTGGCCACCACATGCAGGTCAAACCATAGGAATGGTTTGCATGGACTGATGGCAGCAGATGGTCTTCTAGCGTGGTGGTTCCCACAGAGCCAATGGACTCTAAAGTAATCATTAGTAACACATTATGCTGGTTTCATGAGAAATTGTCCTCCAGGAATGTAAAATTAATGCGGGATCAAGACCTCACTTTAAAAGTTGGCCATTAACAGCTGGTAAATTATTCTACTTTTAAATAAAGTGAGCAATCACAATTGAACTCAATTTATACGTGCCACATCGAAAATTCCATAATTGCTTTCATTTCATCTGTCTCCTAAAACAAAATTTAAAACAATCCAAAGAAGAAAAGAATCGGTATTATTTGAAGACATCCTCTCTGATGAAGTAACTTAGAAGTGACCATTTCCAACTCAGAGAATTTACAAAGATGGCCACTAGAATAAGGGGAAAACAAGGCAGGGCGGAGGTGTTCAGAATATCCTGATACCAGGATATTCCAGCCTGGCATTACAGCCTGGCATTACAGTCACCTTTGTGAAACTCTGCAGAAACCTATCCAAGCTCTACTCAGTAGCTGTAAGTACAAGGAAAACCTCCAACATTTGCTGGTAATTGATGAGTGAGATTTTTCAGGAAGGAAATGATTCCCAGGACAGGACTGAGTCCAAGATAGAAGATATGGCAATTGCATAAATAATAGTAAAACTTCAGTGCCATACCACACAGAATACCTGGCTGAATACATGTGCAGATACTGAGATACTTGGTTCAATTCCAAGGGCAAAAGTCACAGCTTCAGGACAAGAAAAATAGTAGAGGCTTTCTACAAACCTCTGTTGACTTTGTGAAGAACAAAACTCTAAAAAACAGGACAGAAAGAAAACTGTCTAGACAGCTGTAAGGACATTTCTGACCTCTTCCCAATAGCCGATCATTTTTATTCTTTTTGGATAGCATGGAGTAGTGATATCATTATCAATAAGGCACGTTTGTATGACGTTAATAAGAAGAGCTACCTTCTCCACAGCCTCACAGAATTCTGAGTAGCTGCCAGGCTTTTGTTTTTCCAGAACTGGTGTCCTCTTCTTATTGCCCAAATCTCTCTGCCAAACATTCTCCCACCTCGCATATGAGGCCTGGAGAGAAACAGAACAGCACGGATGGAGGATGGAATCAAACAGTCTATCAATTCCTGTTTAACCTTTCCCATCCATCTCTTCCTCTCCTCACACCTCCAAACATTAGGATGAGGTGGCAACAAAGGACTCCATATCCCACAAAAGACTTCTGTAACTTCAGTAGATACTCTCTCACACCCAGATGTTTGTGCAGCCAGGGCAGTGCATCTTTCTTGGCCTGGCAGGGAGCAACAGGAGCAGGAGAGCAATTGGAAATGCTAACGCCTACTTTCAGAAAAAACAAACAAACAAAAAAAAAAAAAAAAAGGAGGGCAGTCTTGCCTTCCCCTTCAAACTCCATCCCCACGTATTTACCATCACTAATGCAATTTGGTCTTAATGCACTGTACTGTACCACCCTGTAACAAAGACCTTGCAGTCGCTAATATCCTGAAGTGGCTGTACCTTACAGCAATAGTGTCATGGGTGAAAAGTTGGCCCTACTTAATTGAATGGCAAAATTTCTGCCTTAACAAAGCCAGCATTTCATTTGGGCTTAACTGGTCTCCATCCTGTCCTTGTTTTCATGTCCTCTAAACGCACATGCACTTTTTAGATGGTATAAAACTTATGAGATCTGCCATGTTCCTTCTGCAGAGAATCTGGCACATGCTTAATGAAAATGCAGAAATATCTACATGTATGCTGCACAAATCAGTGCCCTGGAAAAGATATAAATGCGGATAAGACTCTTACCACAGTGACATCTAACACAAAGTCAAATCATCAGTATTTAAGTATTTTACCACTTTACATTCATAATTCTGCTTTCAAAGATTCTACATTTTGTAGAAATGATATAATTGATAGAAATGATGAATAAAGAAAACCTTCATATACAAAGCTGTCTTCCATATAGCAGCTACACAGCTATGGGTGTTTCCACGGTCATCAACGATAAAAAACAGTCAACAGCAATAAAAAACTTTCAAGGAAACATTTTAAAGGGAATTCCATCTTTCTTAGAACTAGCAAAAAAGCACAGTCAAACTTATTTTAGGATAGTGTGATTTTCATCACATCTCACCCCCTTTAGGTTCTACAGCTCTGGATACTACCAGTCAAATTTTACCTTCTCACACTATCAAATCTAGGCTAAATCCACTGATTTAGCTGGTATTATGTGAGCTTTGTGCTCGCTTCCCAGAGCATGAAAAACGTTATTTGTAGGAAAATGAAGTTATTGTATTTCTCTCTCCATTAACACTGATGTGTTTCCTATAACAAATACTGGATGTAGTCACTCTATGCACAACCAATGATGAGAGAAATACAGCAGAAGATTGGATCCTAATTGTTAAATGATCTTTCTGATTGTCAGAAAATTAATGGCACACTGCGGGCCATGTAGTGCATGCCTTGGAAATCTCAGTGCAAGTTCTCAACCCATTTAAATAATTCAAGTTTATATATTTAATTTGCTTTTAATGCAGACATTTAATTTGGTTTGCTTTTTTTTTAAAAAAAAGAAAAGCACCATGTATTAGGAATCTTTATGCATGCACATGTACACACAATTTCAAAGAAAATGCTATTTTGAAGCAAATTATATGAAATGTAAAATTAACAAAATGCAAATAATATAAACAATCCAAATTAAATATTAAAACAATGCTATATCTGAATGACTGAATTTTATTTTCGTAAGAAGCTAAACCATAAACCATTCTTACCAATGCAACACCCAGCTGTTTGGTGTTTAGCATCCGAATAACATTATTCTAGTGCAGCTGCTGTTATTGTTTGCTGTATTTCTGCCAACTTGTGGGAGCCAGAGATGTTCATCTCGCAAAGAGGGACAGCTCTGATGAAAGCTCCAGTTTGACAGATGCTCCCATCAACAACTTTGTTACTCTGATTGACTACATGGTATTTTAGGCAAATTAACCTGTCCAAAAAAATTCTTTATTGCTGTGCTTGTGGCACAGATGGAAATATGAACTTGACAATTCCGGGTACTAGCTTAGCAATTAACTGAGATGTTTCAATAGACTAATGAACTTTCATTCAAAGCATGCTCTCTGTCAGGAGAAGAGACAGGCTGTTGTTTGAGAAAGTGTTACAGAATGTCAAATAGATCTCGACAGCGATGTTACTGTGAAATCTGAAATATTAGAAAGGCACAGAAAGAAAGTCATTTAACACCTTTATAATCCTGGGAGACCTGAGATGAATCTTTATTATCAAAGTCTGAAATTCTACCACATTTTGCAGTCATCTTGCAGTAATTCACACTCTGTATAATAACAGTTCTCCAGTCACTAAGGCTGTTCAGTTTTGAATGGTCACAATTTATTAGAAGAATAAAAGAAAGAATCAAGCCACTGTTCTTCTAATTCATGAAGATATTAACATACAATAAAAAATTATCTGAGGCTAGGAAACTACTACAGGGAAACTAATGTATCTGAAATAGTAAGTAAAGAGAGAACTATGAATAATTAATAAATACAGATAAATATTAAAGGCACAATTCTGTTTTGGGGGAAATGAATGCAGGGTTCTAAGGCGGTCTGGAGGAAACATAAATGATTTCAAAATACGCATCTGACAAAACAAATGGACATTTCTGGGATCCAGATGGATTTGCTCATCCAGTACCCTTATAGATATAACAGTGGAAAAAAAAAATCACATCCTTATTGGCCTATTCCAGCATCTGCAGTAAACCTACTCTACAATCCAGTTACACTAATTCGGCCTCAAACTGCATGAATAGCCAAGATATCCCAACCACCAACTGAAAGGACCCTCCAGTCATCCGAGAGCTTCTCACCGGTGCAGGACTTCAATCTGAGCACCATACTTTGCCCACTCCAGATCAATGTGTGTTACTAGGAGTGGGAACAAGTAAAGCAGGACAGAAATGAACATTTTCCTGGATCAGAACTGAAAATCTGCCTGTTCTCCTGGTAGGGCATCTATACTACTGCATGACATACACATACATATACTGCATATATTAGGTATGTCTTAGATGTCAATCATTTGAAAGCTCTACTAGTATCATCTTTGTCAACAACATAGAAACTACTTTTACTCTGCCCTTAAAAGAGGGTACAATTGTGTTAAATAGATTTCAAAGTATATATTTAACATACACAATATACTCCTAATTTTTGGTAGTCACATTATATGTCTTCTACCAGGGAGGAGTTAAATTTGTTCCATTATATAGAAGTCATGTACCTAACCTTGAGAGAAAACCTGCACTGTGACAAAAAAATAATCCACTTTTCCTACATACTTCGTAAACAGCTTGACTCTCATCATAAAATATTAAAGCCTAATATTGCAGTCAGTTCCTTCTGAGTATCAAGACTTGGAGTAGCCCCAAGCATGTCAAACATGCATTGGAAACACTACATTTTTAAAGAAAGGCAATGTGCTAACTGTTACAGTGTTTTATTTAGTCTGAAAACCTTTAAACAGTTCTTAGAAGTCTTTAGCCATTAACTACTTGATGAGTTAATAGCACTAAAATGACCGCTAACATTTGAAGTTGGCTTTTTAAGAAGTCAATAAATTTTAAAAAAAAAAATTAAAAAAAAAAAAAATAGAGATGAAAAAACAGCACTGCTTCTGTATTTAACCCTACAATGAGCAAATTATTTCTCCTACTTAAACCAACTGCGATATACCCACTGGTTTCAAAGTAATTCCACACATTAACTCATATCTTGGACAACTGCCATACCACAGTGGTTCTTTGAGCTGACAAATTAATCAACCAGGTAAGATGGGCAAGCAGCCCTGACCTCTGTCTCCATTTCACTTTGCAGGCATACCGCAGGCAGGGTTTCACCTCCTGCTGCCATGTGCTCAGTGCTCCAGCCCTGTGAGGCCAGGGAACAGCCTAACCCCTTGTTTGTAGAAGCCACTGGATAAAATATTTATCCTGATTTCTTTCTCAAACTGTTAAATGCTACTTACCTCTATTTCTCTTGAGATTATGCTCCTAGCCACAGGTAGCATAATTAATTATGCAGACTATTATTGCCCACAGCATACCTATTTCTTACATTTAATGAACAGAGCAAGTTGCTCAGCAATGACAAGTAGGTATACATGTTTCCAGTGTTCCAGTTCTCATTAAGGGAGAATCACAAAAAACAGGCTAATTTTGTTGAGCAGAACAAACTGGGAATGCATTCTATCTACCATCCCACAGCACATGCCCCTCAACACTTCCAGTTTCACCCCATTTCCAAACACCAATTTACAAGCACTTCTTAATCTCTGGGGACATTGCCCAAATCCCAGGAAGGTAAGAAGACCAGTGTTTATTAAGCACCTGTACATGTTGCACTTCAACACATCCTTCACCCAAAACGCTTGTCCTGGTGCAGCTGGATTGAATGATGAGAGCCACAGTTTGGTGTTAAGAAGGAAAGCAATTTGGGAAACACAGCAGGAGGAATTACTTCAGCCAGAACAGCTGAGGCAGGTTTGAGAGAAACAGCAGTCTCGTTAGTATCAAGTTAGAAACCAAGTGATAGCCTTGTAAGAAGAGGAAAATAATGGGGATATCTTTGTTTAAAGGCGATATTATAGCAAAAAGCTCTGAGGAGTACTGAGACCAGACCTCTGGCATACCAGTGCATCATGCTGAGATAAGTGCAGAGTTTCTGCCTCAACATACTTTTTTATATTCTTCGGCCTGAGAGCACAATGCTGTGCTGCTCCTCACCAGAACCGCTTTGCCCACAAAGGCTTGGTTGTCGAATGGGGAGAAGTGGGCAGACAACCTATTGACTATACAGATCAATCCCTTTTCTTATCCTGGCCCATGAAACTCTGCCAAATTTTAGTACTAGTAAAATTGTGTGAAATTCCCTTTTAACTTAAGGATAAGGTTTCCAGCTCTTTAAAAGAGACTGCTGATAGCAGGTAATGGACAGACACTGCTGAAAGAAACACCGCAGTGAAAGGCCAAGAAAAGTCCTGTTTGCAGGGAAGTGGAGTTAAAAGACTTGCCTTGGTAACTGTAATCAAACAGGCAGATTAAAGGCAGGACTGGATTTCCTGAAGTTCGCAGAAATTCTTAGGAAGGCCCCACTCGTGCCCTGAGAAGACAATGAACAATGGCTGCTTTTTCTTCTTGAAAGGCTTTCCTATTTCTCCCTGTTTTATTCGTATCATTTGGCAGATGAAAGACATGACTGTCAGGCACCTGGCATTTCCTGCAGCACTGGGTGCATCGGTGTGGAGAGAAATTGAGGTCCATAATGTGGAAAGAAAAGCAAGTGAAGGGGCTGGAGAGGTAACACCAAGATAGCAGGGAATGGCAGAGAAATGATGAGTAAATAATGGGACTGATCTTGTGCGAGGACAGGTCCTGCTTTGTGATGCTTTGTGTTGATAGGAAAAGAAGAATGCATTACCTGAATGAGGAATATGTCTACAGAAATGTTTTATACATATATATATATATATAGGCAGAACAGTAGGTATTGTTCATGGTTCAGAAATAACTTGTATTTATTTCCTGATGCAGACATTTTGTTTGGGTGAACTGCTGAGCTGCAGACTGACTTGCATTTTATGATAAATAAGCAAATACACATTCTTCAGTTTTTATTAATGTTTTGAAAGATATCTCACCAATTTTGCCTTTGCATTTGCAAACTCTTCATATTTATTGTGTTTCTTTTCTTTTTGTAGGAGCAATGTACAGTGCAGTCTACCATGAGCTATCCTTTCCAGATAAATCTGATATATACAGTCATCTTGTAAAAGGAAAGAAAACAGCTAGCAAAACAGCTAGCACTTAAAACCAAGCCTTAAACAACCCTTCTCTTTTTCACAACTTTTTTTTTTTTTTTTTTTTTTTTTTTTTTTTTTTTTTTAAAACTTCCTCAAAATTTTAAATTGAGGACCACACTTTTGTTTTGGGTGAAACAGTAAATGGTGCTCCAATGTTTGTTGCTCTTCATGTACTCTTGTTAAAGGTGTAAATGTTTGCTCTTGCTTCAGAACTGGGAGTTGGAGGCTGCATCCTGCCCATCATAAGTGATTGTCACTGAAAGGCCACGTTCCACCTTCCTAATAAAATGATGCACTGTGCCTCATGCTGCATGTGTAAATTTTTCATGTAGGCACCATTTTCTCCTTATTATTATGCTCTGCATTGTGCTTAGCACCATGACTCTATCCCTATGTGGTAGCATAAAACAGTAAGCATAAAATACTAACAGTAATTATCAGCAGAAAATAATTAGATGAACAAGACTGTGACCTCCCAGTGATAAAGCATAATAAAAGGCTGGCACATAAAGCATTCAGGGTACTTAAACGCATTAGTACCAAGAGAAGTAGTGCTACTGATTGAGACAAGGCAAGAGAGCACAAACAGAAATACTGTTACGCACTCCAGGAGGATTTTCACTCATTTCAGACATCTGTCTGTGCTCCTCTGCAAAGCAGAAAGATGGGCTCACCTGGAAGTTGGTGAATCATCTACAGAAGGAGCATCTCTTTGCACTGACTACAGGACACCTGGGGAGAACTGCCTTCTGACTGAGCCACCTCATTTGGAGACCTACATGAAGGTATTTAAGCACTCCCCTCTGATAGATGGTAAATGGGGCATGGACTTCACGACAGGCGCTTCGTTAAGGAAGATATGTTTTATGACACTGAACCTGTTTGGCTCTGAGCTTACTTCTGTTAGGCAGTGAGTTAACGCAGTGTTATTTGAGAGCTTTTTTAGCGATTCAGATGATGACACATCAGAAAACAACGTGCACCTTACAGAGCACTTAATGCTAAAAATCAGAGGCATTCAGAAACAGAGGCTTTTCAGAGTTGATGATAAGGCACAGCAGCCACCTGAGTCCTGCCCAGATTTGCTGCCTATGTCAATCAACACAGTTCCACTGATCACAATCACAGTTGAATATTAGACTTGAGCTGAGAATCTGTCTCGCGGTTTCTTTTGTTCAAAGGTCTCTGTATACTTATTTCTCTTTTTTTCTTTCTGTAAGGCAACATGAAAACACTAATAGAAAAGAAGCATCCCCACGAAGGTGATAATGAGATGGTAAATCTAGTGATTCTCCTGGTGTTCCTGTAAGCAACAAAGAAGGAGCTGTTTGAAGTAGAGGTTTCCATCGGAAACACAGAGGGTGATCTCTTAAATACTGCATTTATTCAATAAAAATATTTTTAGAGAAGTTGCTTAGGCTACATTCCTGCAAAGGCTCCCCTCAAATCCTCAGGGCAAGGAGTCGGCGGTCATAGCACTGCATCTGTGCTATGGACAGAAGGTCCGGGAGGTTTGTCTCCAGCAGTTCACATCTCTGGGGCAGATGACAGCTGTGTCTGTGCTGCTGAAATACAGCTACCTCCATCTCCACTGACCCAGCTATCTATTTACTACTTTCTCTTTTCTCCTCGTATAATTAGAATTTTTATGCGCAGCTCAGCGCCTTAACAGCTTTCCCTTGCCATTATTGATGGCATTTGTATCCTTACTAATGCTTGTAGTGGGGAATTATCAAAAAAGTCATAAAAAAATCGAATGATTCTGTCACAAAATGGCACAAATTTAATGGCACTCACTGTATTAAACCCAGTAAGCTGTGAGCAAAATGTATATATTTATTGAAAAGTTTGTTTAGTTTGGAAGCCTTGGGTTTTGTCCAGCATTACTGGCTGCATGCATCAAGCAAATCCCTCTCCATAGATTACAACACAATTTCCCCTCATTAGTGCAAAGTGAGTGACATTTTGAACTTTTGTGGGAAGACACATTTCAGGAAATAAGATGCTGGTGTCTGGAAGCTAACTGCCGGGTCATTACCGCAGCAGTGCTGCACGATAACTCAATAGTGGCTATGAAAATTGACCTATGAGAGAATCTGAGGGAACGGCTCCTTCCCACTACTATCACCACAGCTTAAAAAGTATGCTAGATGACTTAGTAGCCAGAGGATGGAAATCGTTAACCTGACACGCTCTCTCAAGGAGATGCTTGTCTCTCCCATTGGAACCCAGAGAAGGCAGTAATGAACCTCTCCGCAGAGGCAGAAAAAACATCTCCCTTTCTCACCTCCTGAAGATGGGCAAGAGACTGATTTTGCCTAGGTCTGCAGGCTCTGCTTTGGTAGCAGCAGCTGGCTCGTCTGCTTCCAGCCCCTCGGAGGCATCATTCCCTTCATGAGCTGGAAGGGAAGAAGCCTCCCTCTTCAAGAAGCTCATAGATACAGCAATGTGTGGGAAGGATTGCTGGTACTCCACTGCTTCCCCAGAGCCTCTTAGCTGCTATAACTCAGCTGAGCACCATCTACTGAAACAATCGTTTGTTTACATTAAATCTTACTTCAAACATGATAATGGTATCATTTCATATTTATACAGTGCTATTCATCCCAGAGGATCCCAAAATGTTTCAGCTACTTATGGGCAGCAGCTGTTTAATAGTGGATAGTATGACTGCACAGCAGTGCAGGGCAGAAGCAGAGAAGAGCTCTGCATCCAATAGAAGCTAATGGGGAATTCAGGCAGGTGAAACAGAATTACCCAAATTGCAATTTAGCCAAGAAGCCTGGGGCTAACATCTCTCTGCTCACAAAATGATGCCCTTAACAATTCAGAGGGCATTCATCTGTTGACAAATAGAGAGAAATGTCTTTGGATATTCATGCAACTTGCTTAACTCAGAAGAAAATTGAAAATTATAATAAAACCTGTTCCACATTCTTCATTCATTAAAACTGTGTCTGTGCCATGTTATTTCTGGGCATATTAGCATCTGCTGGGAAGAGCTCATTAAATGACCATTAGGCTGATCTCCATCCCTTTCAAGACAGAGCAGAAGTTGAAAGTCTGTCCTTCTTTTGTGGCATCACATATGTAAATGGCAACAAGGCAGAATTTCATTTTGGCAAGAAAGATGACACAAGGACAGAGTCTTTTGTTGAAAACAACTGTGAAATGGAAGAAAGTCAACAAAAAAGATTATGGAAAAGCAAGCTTAGGAAGAAGGACTGCTACAGTCACTGAGGAATGACTGCTGTCGCCCACAAAAAATAACAGGGACAACCTTGGCTACTGATCTATAGACTTGCCACACATTCAAGGAGATCTGGCCTGTCAATAAGTCAACAGAATGTACAGAGTCAGGATGGCCCTTAGAGCAAGGGGGTTGGATGAAACATTGCCTAGCCCAGAGCTTCCACAGACACTGCTAGAACTAAAACTGCATTCACAGCAAACTGGACAAGACTGTGTAGCAACAGGGCAATGCCTGCACAGCACAATGGGAGAAGTTATGGGAACAGTAAGTTGAAGAAAGAATGAGAAAGAATCAAATTTGACATGGGAAGCACCAAAACCCAAAGCAATTCTCATGTTCTCATGGTTTCCACAGATTAGCCCTGCAACAACCTACAGTTGACACATTTACATTGCTTTTCTTCTCTAAAAAAAAAAAAAAAAAAAAAAAAAAAGACTTCTCACTCCTACCAGCAAATCATAAAACATGAGAGCTAGAGTTACAAGTCACAAAAATAAGGCTGCAATTGGACAAGTGAATATGGACAGATATACCTCATACTCCCAAGAATTAAGTCAAAAAAAGCAGAAGGCTAACAATTTTGTTTGGGCATTTTTATCTTATGGAAGGCTCTTCCTGTGCATCAGGGCACTGTTCTTGCTCTGAGCAAACACCATTACCTCTTCTCTCCTCCCACTTGCTCTCTTACCCATTTTACCTTTTTGATTTCCCAGAAATATTTATTAATAGGAAACAACAGAAACTGCCATACAGAATCAGGGTACTATAACCCTTGTTATCAGATTTGTGACATTCTTTCAAAGCATCTAATTTGGACCAAAGTTCAACCTTGTCTGTTGCTGGCAGGCATGCAACAATCTAGCAACTGTCCTCATGACCATTAATTCGAATTTGCAGGTTTACCAGAATGGGAGATTCCTTCTCTCCTTGATGGTATGACTCTTTGGTGCCTCAGCCTACTTCCTTGGGGAACCACTGGAGCATCTCTTAGCCTATATGTGTTTTTATGCCATCCCTCACCCCCTCCCAGGTCGCTTCAGAAGCCTTGAGTTCATTTCAGCTGAATTTGTTAGAAAGACAGAGATCTCATGAACTTCTCATCCCACAACGAGCAGGCATCCGGGGAGAGGAAAGCTATGGCGTGATCTCCACTCCTGCTGCACTGCCACCAACCCCAGGACTGGGCAACACGAAGGCTAAGCCACAGAATCTGCTCCCAGGGGCAGGGAACCAGGCATAAGCAATGCACCTGCTTAGAACTATTTGCTAATCTTCCCTGTCACAACTCCTCTGGCCAAATAAGTTTTGGAAACTTCCCAATGATATTGTATGCCAGTGAGCTCTGCAGACTAATTAGAGGCTGCAGAAAAGCTTTTCCTTCGGGGTGCCTTCGGTTCCACTGACGATCCCCCCCTTCTTTGCGACCCAGAAGGAATTATGTACAGTACATCTCAGACAGTAATTACTATCACCTTCTCCTCTTAATTGATCTGGCTCCAGTGAGCAATATGAAATTAAAATAATTAGCAGATATGCTCAGTGCTTCTAAAGTCCCACCTACGCTTTGTAGTCTATTTACACTAGAATCACCTGGGCCCATTGCCTCAATGGCAGTGCTGTACTGCTCTGGCTCACCGAGTCATTTCACCAGCCAAGCCTGAAGACATTTCCCAACCCATAGGCAAAGCCCAGCCATAGCAGTTGCAGGCAATCACCTGAGCCCGGGTAAAACAGCCCTTTCTCAAACTCATTTGGAAAAATCTGAAGCTCATTGCTTTCCTGTCCCCTGGAGAGACAGAGGATTATGAGCAGGTCTTCACGCTACCAACATTTATACGTTTGCTCCCCTTTCACTGGAGATAGAGAAACACATGCATGCAAGTTGGGAAGAGAGGCTAAGATCTTGGAATAAAAATAGCATATTTAAGGGATTAATTTCATTTTTGTTCCTAGTGATTTCTGCCTTGCATTAATTAATGCTCCATCTTGACTGCTGAGCATGGACAGATTTATTTTTTTTCTAATAGGAAGAGAGAGCTTTGAGCACCATGTGGTTTTTCCCAAGCACTTGTTCCTCCAGTAGCTAAATGTGGAGATACCACTTAAAGCAAATCGTGCCCTCTCTCTGCCCCTACCAAATAGAAACTGATTTTTTTATTGTGTTTTTTATTTCTGTGCACAAATACTCTGTATCCATTGCCCCCTTTTCAAGAAACAGGGAAAATCCAGACCCCAGCAAAGTTCAATCTTTGTCCCCTCACACTCTATAAATTTAGTCAACAATATTAATCCACGCTGAACAATTCTGCACAGTACAACAACAAGCTGGTTACACAGACAGGGATGCATTTGGAATTTAAATTAGTTCCTGTTATTCTTGTTCTCTTGAAGCCTGCACGGTGCTGAAGAAGCCTGTCTAATATCTCTTAAAAAGTGAAAAAAAAAATCAATTTAAAATATATTTTAACTATTCTGCTAGTACTATTGTCTGCACTCCTGAAGGAGAGACAGTTTCTTGATTCCCCCCCTTCCACAATTAAAGGCAGTGAAAGACACATGTTACCCTGGTTGTCTTGACAATGCTTTGTGATTAAGTAATGACTCAAATACCTTCAGCTTACAGTACATTTAGAAATATAATGAAAACAAAGAATAATTCAGTATTCTGCAAATTTGTCATCTCTTCATTCCTTCTACTTCAAAATTCTTTTATTAACATAGTTTATTATTTCTATGCAATACTTCTAATGAGGTCAATTCATATACTCATTGTGCTAGGAGCTGTACAAACACAACAAAAATAATGTTGGAGTGTGCTAGTTATTTAAAATGCATTCACACAAATGTACACTCCCATCCTGAACTTGAAAGAGAGTCTAATGGTTGTGCTAATGTCTACCAGGAAAAGGGTGAATTATTTGGGTACACTTCTTAAAGTTGGATAAGGTCCTATGTAATTCCTCCTGCAGAACATTCACTGAATTAAAATACATTATTTCCTCAGTTGCTTTCCTGCAGCACATCAAGGGATTATTCAAAAGTAACCCCTTGGCAACCTTTCAAGGTAGGCTCCATTTGTGTCTTCTTAAGCAGCATCAGGTTGAGTAAGTTAATGTGGACCAGACACTACTTCTGCCTTCAAAGCACACCTACTAAAGTGCTTATTAGGGAACTTTCTGATCCATCTCCAATAATCTCTATTCTTTGCTCTATTCTATTGCTTAGTGTAACTGAAAGTACCAGGAAAGCCTTTTCATTGATCCATGTGAACTGGACACACGAACAAATACATCACTGGACAAGCAAAGGTGTCAGCACATCCCTCCTTTCACTGGATCCATAACAGAAATGAAAACGAAGATTGAAATAAGTGTTTTGAATCTGGATTACATGAACTAATACAAAGAGATCTCCAGAAAAAGATAAACTCAATTGTTATAGTCCCTCACCTTAGACAAAACTTCAATTAAACTCTGGCCCTACAGCACTTTCCTCAAAAAACAAAAGACCTAATCTAATGTAGAGTGAACGTTTTCACAGTAAAAGCTGACTCTTATTTGAGCGCTGAATTGACCGTGACAAAGGAATGCCTTTGTTTTCAAAGTTCTAAATATTAAATGCTATTTTCTCTGAAATCTCAGCTTGGGAAAAAATCTCCTGCTCTCATTTGAACTAAAAATTTTCTTGGTCTTTTCTCTTGGGCTCTGAGAGCTTCTTTACACATTTCATTGAGAAGAAGGATGGAAGAATTATGGTAATTCAATGTTTATTCTTCTTTGTGAACTACTCTCAGCTCTCCCATATAAATAACTAAATGCACTTATTAGTCCTAACATACAGACAAATACATTCTATTCAAGATTGTCTCAGTGTGAGATCTGCACAAAAAAAAAACCAAAACAACAACAAAAAACAAACAACCTCTGCCTCTTGCCCTTATTTTTCCAAAGGGTTTGATATTTGTCTCTAGTTTTTTCTTACCTTCTGTTGTGACAGCAGCATCTCTCCAGGTATCCAGAACAGAGAAGGACCCTGGTCTTACTGAGGCAGCAATTTTCTGCCTTGTGACTAGCTTACCCAGTTAGATTTATTTCAAGAGCACATGTCTACCAGCAGACGGGATCTATGTAGCAGGCTTTACTGGGCTGGGGCTGATGTCAAGAGAACAAAGAGCAGTGCCAGGAGCACCGCTGCCATCAAGTACTGCTGGGGACTCGCCTGGGACAAACATCACCAAGTGCAAGGACCTTGACACTGGGATGCTGACTCCACTCAAACAGGCATCCCATGGCCATACTTGTACCAGCAGAAAGGGTGCTGCATATTGTATCTGTTTCGTACATCACCCTTTTTAAGCTGAACTGAAAATTTCAGGAAAGACTGTGTTTTCTCGAGGAAACTTCCTACCTCCAAAGTATCTGTTAAAGAGATTCAAACTACATTTTTTCCTCCAAGCCTGAAATTCCCACACACTTCTGGCCAGGGTACTTCTAAAGGAGCATAATACACACAAGTTCCTCATAAAGTTGAGGAAGAGAAAAGTGACATTTCAAATTGTAGTCAGATTGGACTTCCCAGTGGAAATAACTCTCATGTCTCACTAATGAGGCAGAGAGCTGAGAAACAACTTCCTCACTCCAGTGAAAGAGAATGTAAATGTGAAGTACAGCATTTGCCTTGGCATTAGCTCTAGAGAACCTAGCAAAGAGGAGCAGAGATCAAGTCAAACTGAATTTCAGCACTGGCTCTAAATCATAGAATGCTTTGGATTGGAAGGGACCTGTAAGATCATACAGTTCCAACGCTCCTGTTGTAGGCAGGGATGCCTTCTTCCAGACCAGGTTGCTCAAAGTCTTTTGCCTCGAGGGAACCTCATCTGTGCTGCTATTTTGCTATGGGTAAAATGATGGCAGTGTTAATTAGCTACCTGAGACCACTATGCTAAGGTACACATTTTTATCTCCACAGTATGACACTTCTCTCTAGAACTACAGAAGCAGAAATGTTTGAGTTTCTATTGTCTCTCCAAAGTGCAGCTGTATTTATCAGTACTCTGAGCACAAATTGGCAAGCTTAGTTCTTTATTCTCCTATTGATTTCAGTAGGGCTTCTGAGAACACAGTGTCTTCAGGAGCAGTTTACATGCATAGGTCTTGGAGTAGTGCATCACCAGTGAATAGAAATAAATACATAGTAGGAAAAAAAAAGCTGCAAAGCACATTGGGAATATTCTTTATCAGAATTGAAAATTCACAGTCTCAAAAGAAGAAAAAGGGGGAAAAAAGTGAATTTTTTTCTTCTGTGAAGTATGGAGATTAGCAGACATTAAACATAAGTACATAATATTATACATGTATCTTTATAAACACATAATTTTCTGTCTTTTAAAAAACATTTTCGATGGTAAAGAAGACTACACAAATGACTTGTTGATTGCACTGTGAGTCTAAGAACTCTTTAATTATTGCTGCCATCCACTCATGATTTTAGAAGCTAAGTTACTGAAAAAAAAAAAAAAAAAAAAAGTCAAAACCTGACACTAATAATTGGATCTTTTACTTTTTTTCCTCTCAAAACAACAATTGTTTGTATGCATTAATATTTCTTTTCTATTTGCTTTTCAATAGTTCTAGAACTAATGTAAATATTGACAGTGCAAACTCTAAGAATAGAAGTCATTTTTCAGCAAAGAACGTGAACACAAGTAAGAGGAAGTAGAAATGCCAAAACCTTGCTGTATTTTAAACACTAGAAGTGAGGAGGCTGGAGAAGGACCCTGTGCCTGCTCCACTGCAGATGAGCCAGGGATCTGCTTGCTTGCCCACAGCTGACAGTTAAGCAGCAGAAGAAAGCAGGAGACTCCACCTCTCTGCAATACACTCTCTGGTCAGCACACCTATTTATATAGGTCCCTCCTGGCCCAATTGGATTTGAGCAACAGATCAAGTCATGGCAATTGTGGGCTGTGGGGTTGGAAAAACCCATAAGTTAACAAGGAGAAATCCCCTCATATGGACTTCAGACTTTTGGAACATTGGAGCACGTGGGCATATTTGGAGGCCAAGGCTCCATTCATCGTTAGTGGAGATGCAGAGATAATGATGAATACTTACTGTTCGTCAGGCAAGGATTATTTTAATATATGCCAGATGAACGCAGTAAGGAATATGCACTTTACTTCATTAATCAATGAAATGATCATTTTCTTCCTTATGAATCACTTCTCAATGGAAATCTTGCACAAAGAGATGTGGCAATATTTTTCCCACTCATGTTAAAGAGAATAAGCTCCAAAGTCTCCTTTTGGAGAATGCTCTTTTGGAGACTCATGACTATGCAATAAAATCTTTTCAGGAGGACATCATTCCAGAGTGGTGAATTTGTGTTGATGCTCAGAAGATGCGAGAGAAAACTCCCATAGCTGGGCTTCTGCCTACTGAAGTTAAATGCTCAATCCCTTTAACAACAGCAGTTCCTCAAGCGTTTCATTGAGGCTGGATCGCTGCAAGGGTGAATGCCATGAACTCCAAGTCTTCATGCTGATCAAAACATAACTTGTGCAGAATGGGCTGGATGAACCTCAAGCACACAGCTGTTCATTTTACAGTTTTATTTTTTACATTCTGAAAGTTTATGTGATCTAATTAGCCATTTTATTTCACAAAAATACATTTTGGCACTGTTGGAGTTGGAGCAGCTCTAATGCAGGGGGTTTGTCTTCAAGGGAAGCAGACGAGAGCATGGAAAATAAGCATTATGTTTCTGATTGGAGACATTATGATGGTGAAGCAACGCTTCAGTTGCATGGAGATTGCTTCACTAATTTTAAGCTTTTAAATACTATGCATTTGCTCAAATATAGCTAAGGAAAAAACAATGATGATGCACACCAGAACCATCTAAATATTATTCAGTCTTAATGAAAAGGCTGAGAATGTCAGAGGCAGGTCAAGGCCTGTGTGCTTGCCTCAGGTTACCGGCAGGGCTGATCCCAGCCACATCACAAGCACATGGGAAGGAACCACAGAGCTGCCCACTGCCCTACAGCAGCTCCTCAGCCTCTGATTTTATCTGGTTACTGGAGAATGTGGATTATGTGACTGCTCATTTCCAAGCCCCGGCTCAGTTACAGGGGTTATCTGCCATGTGGGTTTTACCAGAGAAAACACAGCAATTAAGTTCCTGTATCAGTAGCTGTGGCAGCACAGGCACCCCAGGGAAGACATTCTGGCTGTGAATATATCCGAGCTATCTGGATAAACAAAAACATACAGTCTCCAGAGCCAAATGTCAACCAGCCGCTTTCAGAAAACACCAAGATAAAATATCTACCTGTGCTTGGAGAGCTGACATAACCTCCACATTACTTGACCCTGCCCAGCACTTCAGCAGGACCCCAAAGGCACACTCGCTTTAGAAAAAAACTTTTGTCTTAGCCAGCAGATAGAAACCTGTGCTTCCTCCCACACCCTATAGTTAAGTCTTGGAGGAAAGCCATACAAATTAAAATGCTTCAACTGAGACATTGGAAAGAGATGTGGAAATCAGGACAGAGTCATGTTAATATTTTATTTGCTGTTTTCATACCACCGTTTGTGACAGAATCAAAATATTAAAGAACAACTTTATCACAGAGCAGCTACACGCTTGAAACACACCTATAATCTGAAGTCCTAGATTTATCATGTGCAGGGAAGGAGTGAATCTTCTCAGTTCTCCTCTTTCAACACCACATCTGGATAACAACAGCACAGGCATCCCCTGGCTGTGGAGTCCCAACAAAAATACAGAATGAGCAGCGCTCACTGCTATAACTTCATGGCACTGAAATCATAATTAGAGTGACCAGAAGCAAATAATTGCACTACAGAACATCTTGTGAAAGATACAGCAATCAGCACTTTGTTTAAAGCACTTGTGAATGCAAACATGTCTCATCCATATGCTCAGTAAGAAAACCTCATCCTTGCTCTCATCCAAGTCACAGGAAATGTCATCTAGCTCTGATTGACTGCGATTCATACAAAAATAAAAAATGTATTTTACTTTCAGCTGCAATGTTGTGGTATCCTAAGTTGGATCAAGCCTACTGTATTCTACAGTTACCCATATATGATGAAAAACAGCCCTTAGAATGCAATTGGCTGATCATGATGCCATTTTACAGAAAGGAAAAAAAAAAAAAAAAAAAAAGGTGGCACAGATGATAAATGATAGAGCTGTCAGAAAAATAAAACTTATCCACTTGAAGACAAGGAAGGGGATCTGCTCTTTTGCTATCATTTGATAGCTTTCAGAAGATGCTTGCCAAAGCTGTGTCACTGTGCTGGCCCCTAAGAGTCAGATTCCTTGGGGACACACTAAATACACATTTATTAAATGCATTCTCTGCTATGACCAAAACATTAAATACATTTCTCATCACTAATTTACATATTAACCATTTATTCAAGAGTTCCTGAAAAGAGCATAATGGCACATATGCGATGTCTGTGCTGTCTCTGCATTTATTATGATACCCAGGGATGTGTTAAAATGCTTTTGACACTAAAAAAAATTCTCCAGGCCAAGGAGGTTGTAACTCACAGCACCCTCAAACCCCACGTGTTGATCACACTTTACAGGGTTAACCATCAATTCATATTTTCTTGCCCCCCTTTCAAGCTAAGTTTTTCAACAAAACTTTGAGAAACACAATGCAAGTGAGCATTTTTTAAGATGTCAGTGATACTTTAAATATTGAACAAGCAAAAACATCTTGAGTTAAATTTATGCTGGGCCAGTGAATTTTTTATTGGAATCTCTGTGTTATTTGATGTACATTGTAAGTGGTGATGGGTTACCTCATACTCCTCTCATGACTGACTGTTGGGAAATGGTTGCAGAATGGGGCCAGTTTACCAGCAGAGATGGGACATTATACACACAATTAATTGCATGGAGTGATGTGCCAGAAGCTCGACTGTCAGTTCCCGCCCATACCAATTCTAGCTACTAATTGGACTCTTCAACTGGTAAGGACAATTTTTAACAGTAAGTCTCATACAAATTCCTTATGCACCAGTACATATTTAAATGGAAGGATGCAGCAATGTGCACCCAGTCCTATAAAAACAACACCAGTGACACTGCATGAAGATCTACTGCGTAATTTAGGATAGGTGCTTAATCACCTGCTTTGATTTACAAAGCTTTTCAGCTCTCTAAACATGCAGTGATACATAACACAATTTTCAGTCCAGTTTTAGAAACCTTGATCGTTTACCCCATTAAATCAGAAGTAGAAACACAGGCTGCTAGTGGAAACATGCTCTGCTTCTTATATGCAATTCTGTGACAGCAAAACACACCATAAAAATGCATTTGCTGTTTCAGCTGACATATAACACAATATTCCAAAAGAAAATATTAGCCTTGCCACTGCTACAGCTAGTGATATGTCCTCTCGAATTTAGTACACACGATAGGCTGGAGGATAGAAACATCCCAAAGATAGCAGAGGAATTTATAAGTCAATGATCTGCGTATGAGGAATGCAGACTGCTGATGCAAGCTGCACTCTTACTGATAAAAAAAAATGGATTTCCCATAGCATTGCCGATAGCGCTGGGAACTAATTGGCCTGAGTTTACTCCTGCTGACTGTCCTGTGTTCATCTGGGCTTGCTCCGGAGGACCCAATCAATCACAAGCTCGAGCTGCAGCTGACCTGTAGGCAGCCACAATTAAAACATAGTTCCTACTTACTGAAAGGTAGAAAGTGAATTTAACCCAATCTAAGCCAAGGAGAGAGGGCTTGAAACCACCTGCCATCCCTAAGACATATCATTTCAGACAAGCCTCTTACTCTTAAGGGAAGCTTTCATTGTCCATGACCCTTCGAAAAGAAGAGCACATTAGCAGACAGTTGCTCTCCAGGATGCAGGTGAATGAGACAGGATCCTTCCAGCTCCATTCCCTGAGGATCAGATCCGCGGTTCTCAAGGAACTTGCTGACTCGCTTTAATGAATGTTCTGTCTAAAACTAATTGCATGCTTGCACATTTTTGGGCACTTGACAATTTATTTTGGCTACATGCTACGGAAAGGCTACCCACAAGAAAAATGCTCTTGGAATAAGCCATGGGCTGTGATCTTAGAAACAGGTCCTGCACATCCTTAGAAATACAGGCACAGGAGCACATGGACTGTGAATCTCTTGCTACGCAGGTGTTTCTTGGAAAGACAATTTTACAGAGGTTTGTAAAGATGTAGAAGAAGCAATCCCAGCAATACGAACAGCACCTCATCTAGGACATAAGCTTACAGCTACTGCAGAGTTTTCACATCTCTGCTTCCAAGAGCTTCTTATGGGATAGGATGACTATGGCTATACAATCACACCATGCCTTGCTACAGGGTGAGCCTGCTGTGGTCTTGCATCTCATTCTTTTCCTGGCAAGAAATGAGCATTTGCTTATCTCACTAAGGCACAATTTAAAACTTGCCCTTTTCATATGATGCAATTTCATTTTTAGGAATTTACCATGGAATTAAATTTGGCTCAGTGGTTTTTGAATGTACAGTACACACATGAAGCAGAAACCGAACTGCTGTAGCATCACTGCTGCCTCTAGACAAAAGCTGTGCTGGAAAATGCAGGTCATAGGGAAGTCAGAAACAGTTTCATGGAAAAGGATGCCATTAACAAACAAACAAAAAATTTTATAGTGGCTTATGATTGCCAGCTCTGTATTTTTGGAGGCCTCATTTTGAAAATACATGTGTATTTAACAAATGATTTTAAATGGGTGCTGAATTTCAAAACTCTGACTGCTATCTATTCAGCCAAGGACCCCCTACTCTCTAACATGCTTTTCAGACCGTGCAGTTTTATCACTCACAGAGTAGCATTGCTTTCTCAAAAGCAATAAGTTTTGGGATGGGCAATTTGTATTTCAAGCTGATTACATTATCAGCCAACTCTAAATCTCTGCATATTCTTGCCTGAACCCTCTGCTCGACATATATGAAAGCAACACACATCTGGTCAGCATAAAGGACACAGCCCTGCAATCAGGAACAAATTGAAAAGTCCCTTTTGGAAGCAGGAGGAATTAGCTGTGGGTGACTGAGCTTAGCACATTTCTGTTAAATAAACAACTGATCACGGAAAGTATTCAAATCAGATTTAGAGAAATGGAAATGGGTATTTCATGGTTAAAGATGAAAGATGCTAAAAGGTATGGATATACCAGCCTCGACTCTAGCTAAGGTCATGCGTTTTTTCAGTACTGAAGTCTCTCTTCCTTTGGAACTGTCAGAATAAGATTGTTTCCTGTAAACTGTAAAAATGATGGGTTTTCTTTGTTTTGCTTTGTTTTGTTTTTTCATTTTTTAGCATCCTGGACATGTCCACTTTTTAGATCACTTTTAGAAGTACCCAGCATTTCCCATTTACAAGAGTACAAGAAGGAAGTAATTACTGTTTAGATAAAACAGAGCAAGATGACAGCAATTCAATTGTTGCCCAAATCATAAGTTTTTCAATTCAATTAAACATTCATTCTCTAGTTTTGGTGACAGTTTCTGCTGGGGAGAGAGCTGTGGGTAATTGGAAAATGACTACAAACAAAACACTTATTGAAAGCAGAACTCTTTTACAGTCAAGTTTCTGGGATCTGCTACTTTTTCTGCAAAGTTAACATCTCAAATGTAAAAAAATGTGGAACAAACACTGAAAGAGACAAACCATTTCCATTTTTCAGTGTTGTATTTCAATCGTGATCCGGAACACAGGCAATAAACTTCATTTAGAGTCTAGCTCCTTTGGGAAAAAAGAGGTGGCACTGTCCTGGTCAATATCTTTGGCTCTTTCCAACTAGAGGATTTTAAGTAGCACTTGCCCAGAAAAAGCTTATTGATACTGTCACATCAAATCTCAGAGTAAAGTGATGCAAAATGTCTCACACTAAAAATAATGTGTTGGAAATGGGTCTGACTGAAATATTTACACTGACTACAAACCACAGTTCATTACTTCCTACAGTTTTCAGCTCTTTAAGCCCAATTCTTGAGAATACTCAACACAAGGAAGAGTTAAATTCTGATGAATTTTTGGAGAAATCCAGACAGAACCATGTATTTATGGCACTGGTAATGACATTATTTAGAGTAGTTATCATTTTTGTGTAAAGCAGGTAAAATGCTTGCTTTTGACTTTAACACTCTGGTGTTTATGGTTTAGTACAAGTTGTGATGATGTTTACAGAGTGCTCACAGTGGGAAAAGGAAGGAAGAGCACGAGTGCTGAGCAACTTAGGTTGGAGGGACTCCGGGAGGTCACTCTCTGGATAAATCAGGGAGACATAAGTGAGGGAAAAAAATGAGAAGATAGCTTTTAAGTTTTAAGTAACTAGAAAGATATATAGAGAAAGGGAGAAGATGGTTGACTGAGAGGCAGAGAACGGTTTTAAAGCTTTACCAGGTAAGGAATTAGCTGAAAGAATGCAAAGATGATGAGGAATGTAGTTCTCACCAGCTGTACATGGAGAGCTGGCACACAGAACAAACTGGCTGTGAGGGCATTACTACACAGACAGAAATGTTATGAGAAGTTTACTATTTTAATGGAAACGTGTACTTCTGCGATGAGCTAAGCCACACTAATGGGAAAGCACCTCCCCTATAAGAGATGTGTGCAATTCACTGAAATAAATACAGCCAGAGTCAATCTCATCCAAGTAGCTGTCATCTTTTTAGTAAATAATTAACACGAGCTGGAATATCTCAGAGTATCACTCTGGGAAGTAGCTGGTGTCTGGGCTGTTTTTGGAGATAAGCAATGACACCCTCAGCCCATCACAGCAAGGACACAATGCCTGTTTCAAGCTACTTGCTTGTCCACATGGCACATGTACATCCTTCAAGGAATGGCTCTGATCCACCTGGCACCCAGGAACGTAGGAAACAGTGTCATAACATTTTTGAGTTTAAAGTGCAGGCACAATGTGCCAAACGGAGGTAACAGATGGGGATCCAAACGTTGCTAAGTGCTACCTAGCAATGTAACATATGCAGTGCCTGGAAATCACAACAGCATCTAATGGATGACAAAGACTTGCACCAATATTCAGATTGCATGCTTAATTGTGACAAAACTGTGCATCAGCAAGGAATGACAGCAATAAGGATAAGAAAGAAAACAGTGCTGGGAGGAGAAGAGCAAGCCACCCAGGTGTCTCTCAGTGACAGAAGACTCCTTGCAGTCCTTGTCTTTTCCCCTTTCTGCTCCAACAGTTTTGGCAGGCAGATAGAGACAACCTGTGAGATAGAGCTGAGTTGAGAGTTTTGGAAGAGTAAGCTTGTATCCAAGAATATAAGATAAAAAGTAAAGTAGACTTGCAGAATATATCCATCTCCTCGGAAGTTAAATATGTACTGTACAATTTGAGGTTAATGAGTTGGATTTATTTTTTACTTATTAAGTATACACTGATTATTATTATTATTATGAAGAGAAGAATCACTGCAGAGTGCTGAATGCCGAGCTTGAAAATTCTTGTCTTCAGTAAGAAGGCAAAAACACTTTTTACTGATGCAACTTTACTTCTAAACTCATGTAATTTAATCAGAGATGTTCACAGCTAGAATTGCTGCATGCTGGAAATCCTTCTTAGCAATATAGAAGCTACTACTTTCCCACTCCACAGATAATTTTCTCATTAAATTATATACTACAGTTAGAAAAAAAGCTCTGTTATATTTACAAGTATACAGTACAACCAGTGATTGTAAAAATATGCATAATGCATAGCTAGCTTCCCCAAGTAATTAATGTGATTATGCATGCAAAGCAGGTAACTGCAATAACTGGGTTGCTATGTGAGCTGTGCAAGTGCATGCACAATTCTGCACACCTCATATTTTGGGAGGTTTGCCCACTTGGGGAGATTCTGAAGTTCTGTTTTGTGATCATAGCCTCGAAAATAAAAATAAGATTATTTCCTTTGCCATAAACTGACCTAAGCACCAGTGCTATTTCCCCAGTATAGTTAAACGTTAAAAGCCTTTAATTAAAGACTATAAATCAGAGTGAATCACTTCTGACCAAAGCAGGCTTACAATACAGGATGCATTTATCGTAGAAAACCTACATGAGAACAAAGCCATTACAATGCCATTTACAACTTTTAATTGGTACACTGGAGCATTCCTCTGATTGCTTTGTCAAACCTGCAACGGTACCACTTTCCTTCTGAAAACACATCCAGACTCTTCAGTTTTCAATTCAAGTGTTGGATACAACAAATGATGGCCTCTGCTTTCCCACAGTCCCACCCAGAAGCAAACAATTCTTCTGGAATGCCTGTAGCATACCTGGTTTCTGAAATTAATTCTTGTCTGTATTGTATTTCCTTCCATCTCAAGCTGTTAGATGGGGATTTTTATTTGTCTATGCAATTATGTTGGAGATAGGAATTACTACGGATTCCCTCGACAGGGCTGTGCTATTACAGAGCAAAGGAGCTCTTGTGGACCAAAGCTGGGATCCAGTGCTGCAGGTATGTCTGCTACAGGGCACTGTGATACACATCACTCAATTCTTTCTTTTCCCCTCTGTGCTCTGCCTGTTGTCATGCATCCTCTTAGCAGCGGTGGGTATCCATACATCACTGGCATAATAATGTATTATGGATTATGCACAAAGAAAGATAGAGGAGTGTAAATGCAATCAGATTTACCAATAAACTCAAGGATTCTGCATAAATCTCAACTACAATAGAAATTATAACCAGACAGGTTACTCGGATTTGAAAGACAAGATTCAGATTCAATTCAACCATGTTTCCAAAGCTTTTGTTACCACCTTCTACAAACATTCAAGCATTCAGATTTTGCAGCAAACATCAAAGAATAAGATTTTGAAAACAGAAACAGATATTGAGCTTGTAAATAATTTCCAACTGCACATTCAATTCTAAATTTCAGTTTATACTGTGCTGGGTAATTGTATAAGAGTCAAATACAGAAAAGGAAACTAAAGCATGGGATAATACAGAAATCCAATAACACAAAATTGGCAATAACTGCAATCCAAAAAGAAAGCAGAAACTCAGAACGATGCTTCAAAGACCTTTACAAATTAATACAAATATGGAATCACTCTAAGGATTTCTTGCTCAAACCTTTAATAAAGAATTCCTCAAAGGAAAATATCTGAATTATTTACTCAGCACTGATCAAATGAATCGACAATGAAGTAATGAAAGTGAGTATTCAGGAATACTTCTTTAAAACCTGAGCTCAAATAGTAAAATATTGGAAAGTATTAGTAATTAATATCTTCGTAACTGTTAAGTATGTATAAACAAGCATGCCAGCTCCGTCCGTCCCTGCAAGCACAATATGGGTTTACATCTGGTCTCAAGAAGCAATGGGCAGATCCGAGCAGTTTGGCTGCTCAGTGCAGATAAGCGCCCAGAAGTGTGGGTTCTCATCCAAAGCTTACTCAACCTACCTGAACCTTTTGGGCCAGCAAAACAGAGCTGGCAGCCTCATCACAACAGGCGTTTGCCTAACATTTCTGGCACTTACTGCTTCCAGTTGGGCTAGAGATACTGCAGGAATCATGCCTCTCTTTTGACATCTCACATTGTTGTAGTGGCAGGAGGCTGGAAGTGTAGGGATGCACAACACGGAAAATGAAAGAGAGAAACATTTAAAGACTTTGAGGCAGAGTTTGGAGCAGATGACTGGCAGCCAGGAGCTGCCTTCTGCACTTTGTCAACCAGTTATGGCACTGCAGTCACATAACCAGGTATTTATTTATTTTAGCCCTTCTAATCCTTAGGAGATAATCACACAAACTGCTCCACACTGTGAAAACTGAGGGCCAAAGTGTGCCTTTCAGTCCAGGTTTCGGTGTGCACACTTCTGTGCTCAAACTGGAGTGAGCCAGGCATTGAACTGGTAAGAAATGCATCTGCCTGTAACATGGAGAGTTGACCTTTTCAGCAAAGCATCTCTGAAAAATAACAGCTCCTGATGTAAGACCAGTGTTCGTCTCAATATTGCCTGTGATTATACTGGTGCATCACCCAGCATTTGCAAAGCACCTGTTTACTGACCACAGAGTAAATAAAGAGAACTGCTTCTTGGCTAGGCTGTGATTTGACATTAGTAGCATGATGCAGTGAAGGCTTTCAAATAGCATGCGAACAACAAGAGCCATTTCACACCCATGGATTTTTCAGGTCATGCCTGAATGAGAAAGTATTCCTGTATGACCAGAGAGGTGATCCTGGGAGGATTGGAGGAATCACCTGAGAAGCTGAAGTAACAGTTAAAACTAAATCAATATAACAAAAAATATAAAATAAGTCAATGATTTGATGTTGCTGTGGGGATGACAGATTTTCCCCTGGAGATGGAAGACAAGATTTTCTGGCTGGGAGAGCCCTAACACAAGCAGCATGCATGACCAAACCCATCGGCAGGGCATGACGGCCAGGAGCTCGCAAGCTCTGATCGGAGATCTGTCACCATCCACTGCACAGCCTTGGGCAAGTTACTTAACCTCCTTGTGTCTCAGTTTCACCATCTGTAGGACTGGGCTAACACTCATTTGGCCAGCAGATCGGGGCGTTCAGATGCTTAATTAAGGATAGCTGGAGTGATTAAGTGCCAGCTGCTCAGGCTGTGGCTGTGAGACTCGCTGCCCAGTGTGAAGGCTCAGCACCAGGCGCTCCAGCCAGGCATGGTGCCTGTGGAGGAGGCCATGCAGGATACTGCAATACGTAGGTTGACATCTCTCAGCTCCTGCGTGCTGGCCTGGCAGCAGCCTCTCACCACTGGCAGATCCTGGCCCACTGGGGCTGGGAGCAGAGCCACACTATGTCTCTGGGCACTGCCACAATAGAAACGAGCGGCTGACCCTGCCATGGGAAGCCAGGGCCAGTCACATCGCGCTACATGTGGTGATGGAGAGGAAAGGCCATATCAGCCCCAAGTCCAGGAGAGGTCTGACTGCAGTCTTGTTCCATCAGTAATCACTGCATTACTGAATATTGAAAACCAGAAGACATACTAAAATAGTGTAGTTATAAAAACATGAGCTAGTTTCACCTCAAAGACTAGAACTAGGTAGCAGGAAAGAAGTTCCTTTATCAATACGTCATTTATTTTTTCAACTTCCTTGCAGTATTTCAATCCCTTCCTTGACCTGTTCATTGTGAACGTGATCAGAAATACACACTTACTCAGGTAAGCTCTATAAAAGCTCTACAAAAACCGGAGAGAGTGCTTTGATTTAGAAAGACTCCAGCACACTTGACCACCACTCCCAATACATCCAGCCTAGGAATATTCACGTATTTCAGTCTTCTGCATCATCAATACCAAAGTCAGACAATAGTGTGTCACAAGCACAGTGACAGCACTGCACTTTTGGACATCTGCTTGGGGTTCCGAGGAAGGTGGAGTAGGGTCTCTTTAGTCAACTCTCACCCCCAGGTGATCCACTTCTACTCGGGAGATGACCCACCCTAGGGCAGAACTCACCTTGTGAGTAAGAACAAATTCTGCATAGAGTGCCAGACTAATCAAATCTTCCCACACATTGCCAAATACCCCACTGCTGACTCCAAACTCCAGCAGGAGACAGCCAAAGCTTTTGCAGAGAAAACATCAGCAAAGGATTGCAGTATTTGCCTCCCAGCTCTTGCAAACAACTATATTTCTTTCTCTGTCCTGTGACCAAAGTGTTGAAATAGCATTTAAACTCAATGAGGGTGTCTAAGATACAGATCTCTGTTTTAACATGCTGACATTTGTGGTATTGCAGATTTAATATGGAAATGACTGAACAAATGTTAAGGAAATAGTGTACACCAGCCAATACTGAGTGACAAAGGATTCATATTTCAGGTGTTTGGCTTCCATGAGGCCAAAGTCTGTTTTCTGCTTGACGATAACCAGAGAAGTCGCTGTGCTTTGCAATCATGGCAATTCAAGGAGCTGGACAAGTCAAATATAAGTCTCTCCTCCATATGCAGTGATTTCCAATGACCAGGCATCTTTGCATGTTTGCACCACAGCTTAGTGATCACGACACCTTTCACTCTGGAAAACTGACTCAGGACTTGCAGTGATGTGCTTCAGCTCTCAGCCTGGCCCAAGCAATGCAAGGAAACACACCAAGTGGTTCTAAAACACCACATCACGTAGCAACTCCTTCTTACAGAGTGATGCATAACACTGGATTACAGGAGACTGTTTGCATTAGGAAGCATAATTCACTTCAACAAAAGGTGGCAAAATGGAGCCCAGATTGATGAGGAAGATTTACCTTCAAATTGACAACATCTCTGAGCAGCGAGGCAGGGAGGGCAAGCACCATTTGGTTTCCTGCAGCACCACACTAAGTGACAGTGATCAGGATTCCAGTTGACACTGGAAGCTTTATTTCCCCTTGAATTTTTCTGGTGCCCACGGTCAGCAAGCTGCAGACAAACAGCCAAGGGTGGCTGGGACCAACACCGCCGCTTGCTGACTGCTTTGGGCAGGTGATGCACTGGGCAGTGCAACTGAATGTGTCCAGACCTCTCTGCAGTACAGCCACAGCTTGCATGATATGTAATTTATACCCCTGTGATTTTGCTGCCTGGTGCTACAATATCACTTCTGCCTTTGGGTCATTGAGTATAGACTTCTGAGGGAAATGGAGGGCACCCAGAGGTGGCAGAAAAGAATGATTAAAAAGCAGACTGTCCCAGCTCTGCAAAAGCAGAGCTCCCACAGCTGTGGGTAAGCCAGCTCCTGTGTTTCAAACTGCAGACCAAAGTGGCAAGATTTAAAGGGTCAAAAGCCAGTGTTCTTGGACAACAGAAGCTGCTATTTTAGGGCAGGGTATGGTGGTTGTTTCCAGGCTTGTTACTAGATTCTTTCTTCGAACATACAATGGTAAGTTTCTGCACAGACATAGCACAGAGTTTACATGTACATAAACCGGTAATGAGCCCAATCTTTACAGAGCTGGATTTTCTGGATGCTGCTCACTTTGACTAAAACAAGAGAATCAAGTCTTCCTCAGCAATGTGCCTGCGTTGTTTTCAATCTGTTTCAATTCCGTCTTCATTTTGGTGGGGCTTTCTTGTTATGGGAGGACAAAAATTAAAAACTCATGTCATCGTAAGTGCCTAGGCCAAAATTAGTTTTTGCTGGTAAAGGCAGTGAAAAAAATGAAGCTGAGCTTTGCTCTATCTAGCATGAGAGACATTTGAAACATCTCTTATATTTCTAAGGTACTGTAAAATCTATTCTAAACATGAGAGCCCACAGTACAGTAGAAGGCATATATACAAATCCCCCACGAAGATGTGCCCTCCAATTTTCTGTCTATATAGAACAGAGGAAAAGAAAGAAAAACAAGAAGATAGAAGCAAGTTGCTGAAGAAAACCAGTAAAGCTCTAACAGAGCCCAAACTGCAGTCTCTTGACCCCAGCCTTGGTGTCTTCAAACTCATCTGCATAGTAACAACAAGCAGCTGTTTGTCATCCATTTCAGGAAGTGGAAAAAAAAAGGAAAATGTATGGAGTTATTTTGCATATTCTAGGAGGGATATATTATTTCCTCCTATTATAGTATCCTATAAAGAATGGGTATGTGTTGCTTAGATACAGTACTACATATGCAGACATCCCAATGGATTTCAATTAAGAATTACACAACTGTAATAAGTTTGGGGATACTTTAAGGTCCTGTTTACTCAATTCCATTTTAATCCACTTTCATATGTGCGTTAATTCATACGTGCATTTAATTATGCACTTCTGTGACACAGTTTTAAGTCAGACTTCAATCCTGCAAATGTTTACATGCACGGTTACCTTAATGCACACAGAGCCTCACTGCAGATTTATGCATGTCAGATCGGAAAGGATCAGGGTTTCAGTTTCCCAACTTTTAGTGGTTTGCCTCCTTCATTCCTATATCTTTGATATTCTCTTATTGATTTATTTCTGCGTTCACGCATTTGTTTCCAAACCAATACGTCATCTGAATTTAGAAGAGAAAAACTCTTTAGGAATTTAACACAATGAGAAATAAAAGAATGAGACTTCCAAAAGAGGAAAATCAGGAAGTTATCCTCATGCCAGAGAAGTACATTTAGAAAAAAAAAACAAAAAGCAAAGCACATCTAACCTGTCTTGGAGACAGCTTTTTATTTTATGGTCACAGCTTAAAATCTGTTTGGAATTACTGTGACGGTAATATTGCTGCTCAGATATTGTCTCAGCTAAGCAAAAACAGTCAGGAACATTCATCCGAGACAAAAGGAAAAAATAAGGCTATACAATGTAGAAGAATGTATATGTATTATGTATAATATTAATATTATAACTTACATCATTACCACAGTACTGCCTGGTTTAGATTACAAGTCTGAGATAAAAGTCGCTCTTTGTGAGCATGGAACCAACAGAAGAGAGCGTCAGCTGATAAAACAACAACTGTTTCCCCAACAACTTGCAACTGCTGTGCAAAATCCTTGTCTCCTGCAAACAGCCTCCTCTAAACAACATTTAAGACTCCAAATGTTTTCTAATATTTGGCACTGTGCCTTCAAGCAGTTGTGCGGTACAACCCACAGCAATCGGTCAGCAGAATTTCTTGGAAGAAATACAGACTTTAATAGAAAACATGCTGCAGTAGCAGGGGAAGGACACACCTGGTTTGAAGTTTTAAGAACGAGAACAATTTGCTGGGATATTCTCAATTCAGACTTTGTCTTTACAAGTTTCATCTTCCATGTAATCTTGGTGATATTGAAAACCTTCCACATTCACTTCTTTTCATGTCAGTTATGAAATAACCTTCATCCTCCTCAACACGTGGGCAATGCCTCCTGCACAGTGTTTCCTTCTCTCACAGTCCAGCTGGCTCCTTGCACGGCAGCAGCTAACGGTGTTTTTTATCCCAGTGATTACCCAGAAACTTGCACTATCTCAGCAACAAATAACTGAAAACCCATCTCAGGCCAGAGGGCTGCAGTGGAGTGAAGTTGTTATATTTCATGTAGTGGGCAGCCCAAAGCAGTGATTTAATTTGTACAAGAAGCCCCACATAGCATCTTCCTGTGCACTCAAAAAACTTACTGACATAACCAGCACCAGTAACTGCAGATCAGGTGGTCCAAAGCTGCTCTCACCAGGTCCTACAGCTTCTCCCAGCATTGCCCTGCTGCACTGTGCACAGCATTGACACGGGAGCTGCACTGATGGTTCAGTCTCATCACTGGGCTCTTAAGCCCAGGAAACAGCAATAAACAAATTACTCCTTTCCCAGAACTCCCACCTCTAGCTGGCTGCAGAAATGAAAACTGAATCATTACATATTTCTCTTCCATATGATGAAGGTAAGTTTTTCAAGCAGAAGCATTGCATTATTTGCATGTCAGAGAAGAGGTCTTTTAGTGCACTACCAAACAGCAGCCAGAGCTGCTGATGTATACTACTTGCCTGAACTGCTACTTCAGCTATTTAGTGTTTATACCTTGAACTACATGTAGGTAACTCACTGAAGTCAGATTTGCTTTTGTTTCCTGATCTCAAAAATAGATTTCAAAGTGATCACATTCTCCTGATGCAAATGCTTTTGCATACAGTGTGTTTTCCTTGAGTATTTACAAATGTTTTTCTTATTCATGAGCCACCTAGTAAGCAGGAACTTGTTTGAACAAGTATTCCTGGAAAATGAAAAGTTACAAACATGATGGTTGATTAATCTCTTTTCATATGCAATATTCAAAGAGTTCCTCCTTCAAAGCTGTTTGGAGAACTAATTCACTCTTGTTTGCACTGTGCTGCAAAGGTGCAAGCCCCCATCTAAACGCTCAGTGCTATTACACTGCCAGGGTCTGAGTGTGCATGTGGCCCCTCTTAGAAACAGCCATTCTCACATTTCTGAGAGAAGGCAAGAGCAGCTGGAGAAAAGCCAGCCAAAAAATCTATACTGTGTACTTTTTCACCCAAATATTGCTTTTAATGTATAATCAATCTTTATGGTCTGTTGCTGCAGGGAAGGTGTAAATAGAATCAAGTTTTCATGCAATTGTAAGTTGTATGAATCTTTTAAAAACACGATTACAGCGTTCTTCATTCCAAACCAATATTGATTATTCCTTAAGTTACATACAAATTGCTTTTAGACTCAGACATTTCATGTCATATGAATATATTTATTAATGGGAAACATTCCTTCTACCACGCGAACAATGCTTTCCCACTTGCCAGGCTCACTTTGTAAAGAACGGTTATTCCCTTCCTATTTTCATATATTACTTTAAATACTTTTTAGCCCGTTTGCCTGTCCTGTTTTACTCATTACCACTGTTCTGTGTAGAACCTTATAAGAGAAAAATATTTTGGGACATCCATGTCTACGCCTTGACCAAAAGGCCATTGTTTTCATTGATGCTGCTTCCCCTCTTTAAAGACACCAAGACCAAACATGCTCAGCAAGAGGCAGAATTCAAGTATTTATACTGAGGGAAGAAGTCACTCCTGGATGCACCGAATCACGAAAGACCCAAATCAGAGGGGCTGCCCAGCACTGCCAGCTCCACAGCTGGCAGCCCTGGAAATCCACTCACCCTGTAGGCTGAAGAAGGAAGGCAAGCAAAGCATCTCTTCCTTCATCTTTATGCAGTTTGCTTTTCACTTCTTAAATATACTTAAAATAAAAAGAAATCCACAACACAGTGAAATTTATGTTCTGAATAGATTGCAGATAAAACGTAGGGCAAAGAGCAAGAAAAGCAGCAAGTCACTTGGATGGAAATTAGAAAGTCAGCAGCAGTTTCCTCCTCAGTTGGATACTCAGCCAGAGAGGTGCAGCTTGCTGCTTCTCATCTGGCATTCTGCTGCTGTAGCTTTGTAGGAGGCCAATGCAAGAGACTGATCATTGGTTATTAGAGTATATTTTGCAAAAGGAAATACAAAGTTCCCTTTGCAGTAAACTGCTTTGTATTATCTTTCATGGTTTTATACCACAAAACGCTCCTTATGTTTTCAGCATTTAATGCTTTTAAAGTTTACATTTCAGTTATGATGATTAACTTTAAGATACAAAGTAAACTATATGTGCTTTTTGTGCCCCTAAGGACAATTATTCCTCAAAAGATAACTGCAAAGATATTTTTACATTGCAAGAAAGTGAGTATAATGTATATTACAGCTCATTTTCCAGTGCTGGAGTGCATCATAAATATGCTTTAAGCTGCCAGTTTTAAAATGATAGTGGAAAATTAAAACAAGCATAACCCATATTATTTAAGCTGAATTTTAGAGCCAAGTAAGATTTGAAATGAAATAAAAGCACAGTATTTGTCTAAGAAAATTTGGTAGGAATAATAATAATAATAATAAAAAAAAAAAAAAAAAAAAAAAAAGATTTTGTTTTTTAAGGATAAAATCTACTTAGAAAAAAAAAAAGTAGATGAAAACATTTGCCATCTGTTGAGAACATGGAACTGGTTTCCTATTACAAGCACTAATCTTCAAGCCAGGGATTAATATCCGTAGCAGCATCACCTCCTGCAAGTCCATGCGTGACAGCTCACAGTTCTGTTTGTGGCCATCGTGGGCTGCTTTGCCCCAGGACCAGCAATTGCTGAGGAATTTGGTCTGGTCACAGATCGCTCCACATGTTTCCATGGGCTGGGGCCAAAGAGTGTGGAAACGCAGATGCCAACCAATGTATTTCGCCCAGAGAAACATAGAATATCCTGACTGAGAAAAGGCAGGAATTGGCTGGAAAGGTCTGGGGTGGGCAGTTTGATCTGAATTGCTTTGCTTTTTTCTCTTAAAAAATATCAGTGTTAATTCACCTGAAGACTAAATTAGCTGTGGCTGACACTACTATCAGACAACACATTGGCTTTAACTTACACACTGATGTTGGTATCAGAGAACAGAGCAGAAATGAGGACTTTGAGTATGGAGACGCTGAGCTTAGGAACATGTAGGGCTGCGTCCACTGGTAATACTGGTAAAGTTCATTGTCATAGCAACAGAACAAAAACATCAGGCAAGAATTTCTTTCCTTCTTTCTTT
Source organism: Tympanuchus pallidicinctus (assembly GCF_026119805.1). NCBI lineage: Eukaryota > Metazoa > Chordata > Aves > Galliformes > Phasianidae > Tympanuchus > Tympanuchus pallidicinctus. Next base: position 6,529,496 of record NW_026294722.1, read on the forward strand.
CTCTCTCTCTCTTTAATTCATTCATTCTTTCTTTTTGCAATGTTTTCAACTGCATGTCCTTAATAACCCACTATGCATTTTACTTTTTTTTCCCCCCACATCAATTTGCTACCCTCAAAATATCTATTTCAACCATCAGAATTATTTTCACCCTCAGGTACAAATGAAATCAGACACTGGAATTTACAGTGGTGTGCAGCATTACAGGAGATCATCAGATCATCACTAATGCAAAACATTAGAAGAAAGTGCACAGGATTCCTTGTTGATCACTCAAAGCAATTATCAGAGAAGGATCAAATTGGTAACATTCATCAAAGACAAGGTTTTGGGCCAGCTCAACTGCTTAGCTGACTGAAGATAGCAGTTTTCATTCACCACATTGTCTGGTCACAACACAAATACTACTTTTTATAGTAGATGCTTTCAAAAATTTGCCTGCATGAATTCTTATTTCTGTTTTGCAATTGTTTTCTTTCTTCTTTCCGGAGAAATAATACCCGCGTTTCTTACTCCACATCAGTAGCAACGATTAACATTGTACATTTATTGAGTATATCATCACATCAACAGCTAATTTTTAAAATGATCCTATTTGTTGTTTCATGAGGCATGGATTTTCCTTCCTTAGTCAGAAAACTATGTTGTTCTAACAATTAAAATTAATACCATATCACTCATAATTAAAATCATCATATTTAAGTTAGCTCACTGATGCTGAGCCTGATTTGGTATTCCTCAAGACTCAACCTGACATAATGTTCTGGAATAAAAACATATCTCTGAGTCTGTACCTTGCTTGTTATTAAACCAGTACGGTCTGAACCTTCACCTTGCCTTAGAAAACTGTCTCTATTTGTAAACTGAACACAAACATCACTGATCTGTGGAGCATCTCAACTTTATATTTATTCATTATTATAAATATCAGTTTGCTTGGTAAATGTGAGCACCAACATATTTTTATGAATATGGTACTGTTCTTTGTGGTCTTTAAAGTATTTCCTAAATTGATGTATAATTGAGTGAATGCTCAGTATAGTTTCCACTTTAAACACTCTCTCTCTATCTGGGTCATTTTGATGGAAGTCATTATAGTTTCTAAGCCTCCTCTCACAGTTTTGTATTTATCTCAAAGTCTCTAACCAAAAAGTACATAAGGGAAATACAGAGCGGAAAACAACTTTATGTTAAAATACAAAATATTTCATTAGTGTATCTCTGGATAGGTAAACAGTGTGGAAGGAAGGGAGAACTCAGCTTGAATGAAGAAAACATTTCAAGGAGGGGAAGAAGGGTAAAGTAACCTTTTGCATACAGACTGCAACCCTGTGATGTGTGGAAAATATATGCATATCTCAGAGGAAACCATAAAAATCTTGAATATTTCAGATGCATAATAATCACTTCTTGTCTCCATCCTTATCCACTGCCTGTAATATTATGGGTACCACCTTCAGATGCTGTCATCAAGGTGGGTCCAGTCCACCAAAGCCTTTTGAGTAACTGTTTCTTTCACAGAGGATAATGCTAGACTCTATTTAAGCAGATCCTCAGCTAATAGTCATTATGATCTCAGTGCAAGTACACACAGAAGTGGTGCGGACAATAGAGGCAGTCACTTGACAGAGGTGTGAATGACCTGAACAGAGATGCTAAAATAAGCAGCGAGACATCAGTAATTAATTCAGAATTCACCACAACAATAGTAATTATTGCACATAATGTGGCTTTATGGAGAATATAATACATACTTCCATAGGAAATCAATTGAAATTCACTAATTAATGAGAAGTTGTAAAAAGCGTTTCTACCACTACCAGTAGAATTTAAAAAGCCTGATTTAAATCCTCACTTTGGTTACACGTTTTCCAATAGCAGGAGTTTGGACATCCTGAAGTCAATTTATCTGCAGAAGATAAAGGGCTGAGTTTCTCAGCTAAGTAGCCTGCAGAGAGAGGGACCAGAGTTCTGTTTGGTATTTCAGAGACCTTATACCATTCTTCCACAAAGCTTATCTCTCATCTCCCAGCTAGACTGGAGGATCTAAGAAATCCCTTGCATTCAAATCAAATATTGTTCCTTTGCTTATTGGAGATGCAATCCACTTGATAAAGAAGGATACACAATGCTTCTCTATCAATATGTGTGCAGCAGGCATATTGTTCAATATGGACAATATTGTTCAATATTGTTCTAGGCTGTCCATGAACAGAAGAGCAACACAGGGTGGAAAGCCCTCATTTCCGAATCATATGAAGAGCAAAACACTATTGAAAAGCCATAGGTGGTTTTTAGTCACTTTCAATCCACAAAGTCATATTTGGAGGCTTATCTGAGCAGGGAGACTCCCTGCCACATGAACACATAAGGACAGGAAATATCCCCTAACAGGGCAGGAGATCTGATCAGACTGCAGGCAAGGAAGAAGAATCTCTCAGTGGACAGGAGCCAAATGTTTCCACATTCACCCACAGCCCTCAGTACAATTGCTGTTCACCACAGTGCTCCCAGAATGATGCTGTTACGTCCCTCATGGATGGCACCCTCAGACCACCACAGCTCTGAGCAGTGCCCTGCTCTCAGTGCAGGCACAACTCCTGCTGCCCAGTAGCTGCACCAGACGCGCACGTCCCTGCACTTTTTCACTTTAGGGGATGCAGATTCAAGTTCATTGTGCAATCACTCACAACATTTACATTAAAGCACTGATGCCCAGAGTGCTGTGCAGAGCAGAGGTGGAACAGAAACCCTCTATGAAGGGGCTGACGCCCAGGCGCCTGCACCTCTCCCTAAATAGGAAGAAGTGAAGAACCCAAGGGTGCAAATAGTCCAGCACATGAACCCAGACTGATCTGTGTCATCCTACAGCAGACAATCACAGCTTGCAAACATGTTCCAATCAGGGACAAGCTCTATAGAACAGCTTACTAATTTTATGCCATTATTAAGCAGGCCCCTTCCATCTAAAATCCCATCCCTAATTCTTTTTTCAAGTGCTTGTACATATGGATCAAAGAAAAGATGGATTTTAGTGTATTTTAAAAAATGCTGAGCTTGGAAACTGTTCCTCAAAATTACTAATTGTGTCTAGTTAAAATAGCTGAATCACATTTTCATATAAGTGGAGAAGCAGCTCTCTTTCCCACCCCTACAAGCTGCAGGAACAAGACAATATTCCCACCTCCAAACCTGAACCAGAGCAATGTCTACACAGCGAACAATGAAGAAGCTGCTTTGGTTAATCATTTGTTCATGTCCACAGAGAGATTTGCTAAAATAAAATCACAGCATTTTTCAGTGCCTACTGAACTGTGCTAGGCTCCCCTGCTTAAAGTCTGGAATAGGAGCCAAGGGGCAAAGCTGAGCTCAGCCCTCCCCTGCCAAAATGTTCCAGCCCTCTCCTGGCTTTTTCTCAGGCCAATGGACAAGTTTGCTGTTCTCACCTCATGGGAAGATGGAAGCTCACTGCTCGAAGCTGCCCTGACCAAGGATGCCAACACCTGAGAAAGGATTCCCAAAACCCACTTTTCTCCTCATTGGCCTCATGGTCAGAACTGTGACTAAGCAGCACTACTTTAAACTTTCCTTGTTGATTCCTTAAGAGGCCTCTGTTTCTACTGCAACATCCTTCCCCACTGCACAGAGCTGCTGTAGGAATAAACACATCACCTGCCCTATGGCCACCAGAGGGGACATCTAGCCCCACTTACTGGCACCAACAAAGGAGATCATAGACTGGCTTCGATTGGAAAGGACCTTAAGACCATTCAGTTCCAACTTCCTTGCTTTGGCTACCAGATCAAGCTGACCAGGGCCCATCCAACAAGGCTTTGAACACCTTCAGGGATGGGGAACGCACAGCTTCTCAGGGCAGCCTGTGTTAGGGATCACCATTCTCTGAGTAAAATCTCTTCCCAACACCTAACCTAAATTTCCTCTCTATTAGTTTAAAGCCTCCTTTGTCCAGTGCATGACTCTGTGGCAGGGGCATCTCCAGCTGCATCGCTGGGGGAAGACATGCAGCTTACAGGTGGCTGCTTCCACAGCCTGTGGGCCCAGTATGTTGCCCTCCAGCCAGACTCAGCACCTAGTTCTATTGCCAGATTTTCTCAGCATGCTGCTAAAAGGAAAGTTGCCTCACAACACTTTTCGGGGGGAATTTTTCGTTTTAGGACCATCTTCCAGACAGGCACACTTGTCATACTCAAGGCTTGGTCTTCAAGCAGAACGTAAATCGTTTAACCAGCTCAGCTGCCATATATTTAATGACATTCACAGTTACACCAGGGAAGAAAAGCTTAGATTATGTGGGGAAGACAAAGAATGAATACAATTACACAACACAGAGCAGTGATGCAGTGGCACAGCTGCTCAGGGAGCTGTGGGGTCACCGTCCATGGAGGTGTTCAGAAATTGTGGAGATGTAGCACTAAGGGATGTGAGCAGTGGATGTGGTGGGGTGGGTTGGGGTTGGACTTGGGGATCTTAGAGCTCTTTCCCAATCTTAAGGATCCCATGACTTTCCATAAATACCTTAAGTGGACAGAAGTCTTTTTATCACATCACAAATGCTAAAGTTGGGGTTAAAACTGTGGGGTGCTGGTTGATACCCTCGTGCATGGGAAAAGCTGCTGTAAGCAAGAGAATAGTCTAGGGGAAAAAAAAAAATTTTGTTTGTTGGACAGAGTGATTCTGTTGTCTGCAAATGCCAACAAAGACAAAACTTATGGCAAGCTCCTGAGCCAGCTGTCAGTTCTCAGCAGCACAAAATGAAGGCTGATATGGAACAAGCACAGAGTTCCCCACGTCTTCCTGCAGGCAGCATGGGGCTGGAGGCTGCACTATGCAGATTTTACTATTAGTGTGATTGATCTAATATTGGATGACTTCGTACCCAAGTGCTTGTGCGAAATAATAAGCCTGGCTACTGAGCAATTATTAAATACAAGGAATTGTTAAATCCTTGCATTGTACATATTCTAAAGGAAATTAATCATTTTGAACTCTGGAGAATACAGTTTTATAAGAAGAGAAGAAATAGCAAATACACAATAGGGTATTTAAATGCTAATACAGTCAAACAGTTTAAAGCATAGCATACATTTTAATATTGGTTTACTGAATACTAATTATAGTCTGCTAAGTAGCAGTAAGTAGCATTTATTATGATTTGTTCAAAGTATTGATCCAGACAGTGACAAGCACAATTTCCCTTACTGTATGTATCCTTAAAAACAAATATTATCAGATTACCAAGTCTTCTTAAACCGTATTTTCTTCTGAGTTTTCTGTTGCATCTCTCAGTGGCAGCAAAATATGTTACAGCTCAGTACTATTTCAGCTCAATGGTGTGAGGCAAAGACAGATTGTTATTTATGATCTGAAATTTATTCTCCTTTGCTACTCGAGGCTGACAACTTTGCATGTGTTCGCATCTGGTCACACAGCAGACTATACAGGCTGGAGAGCCTTAAACAAATAGCTGTGCCCGTCTTTTGTCAGCAGAAGTAACACTTCCAAAACAAATGGCTCATCCCACATCTGGATGGGCCCGAGCTCCCAGCAGGCTGCACCGGGTGCTGGGCAATGCACAGCAGTGACGACTCGACATGTGCAGTTAAATCAGGCAGGCAGGTACTCAGCCCAACTTTTAAGAAAAGAATGATTGTGCACTTCAGTTTCCTCCATAATGAATGCAGCTAAGCTGCATTTCCACAGCCTGAAAGAACAGCTCTTGCCATTTGGCTACACCAGCCCTGAATTAGTGAGCATGGTGGGGATGGGTTGATGACTGGGCTACATGTTCTTAGTGGTCTTTTCCAACCTCAATTCCACGATTCTACAAAGGTGGTTGGAACAAGAACCAGCACAGAATTTGTCCCTGTACCACATGTCCATCTGGACACACTTAGCAACAACTGGCACAAACATGAAGCCATTCATTTCTAATAAATATTTTTATAGCAATCTTCAATTTGATTAACATATAATACCTGCTACATTAAATAAGCACATAAGAAATTCAATTTAAAGCTTTTCTATTTTCTTTTATCTGTTACATCAAAGTTATCAAAAAAGTAGTGGCTTTATTTTTTCATGTGTTTCAGAAACACAACGCGAATAGAACTGACTTAACGGGAGCACGAATGCAAAAGTAGATTCAACTCTATTAACTTCTACAGTTTTGCTGCAGAAATTGTTTCTCTTGATATTTTAATTCTTTCTGCTGATGGCAGAGAGAAGCAAGGTCAGAACCTCTGCTGATGCTACCCAGTCTACACAGGATCAATTAGAATAATTCCAGTAATAGTAAAAAAAATTTGTACTGCGCGCCGTGATAAATGGGTTTTGTTTGTCTTCCCAATGTAACAGGATTAGGGTAAGAGAAAGCACCATTTCTGAGTTCAGCTGAAATAAACACGACAAAAGGCCAATTTACGCTTCTAAGATTACTTATAATCACACAATGTTTAAGAAATTATTTCAGTGCAGTGTCGTGCTGCCGTGTTGCTGTAAGTAGGCCATTCACTGAAATATCTTCGCTGCTTTTTTTGCAGCTACAAACCGCAGATGTTTTACAATTTATTTTTATCACTAAAATTAAAGAGAATAAAGCTGTGTTTACACTGTCATAAGGGCAGTATATTATGGCTGTGAAAGTAACAAAAGAATCCAACACTGAAGAAAATATCTTTTTTTCGCCTGTTAAAACTTACTGCTAGAAACTCAGCCACCTTGATACTAAAGAAGCAGATTACGAATAGGTCTCTATCAATGTACTAAGACTGATTAGCAGCTGAGAAATCACCCTGTTGTTTCTCTCTGACAAGCTTTTAGTTTGAAACCACACCTTACAAGCTGTAAGGATATCAGGGTATGGCACAAATGACAAGTTCCTTGGTCAGATCCCCTTCCCACAGTCCAACTTCTTTTTTGGAAGAGAAGTTATCCATGGTGGATGACACACAGAGACATAACAGCTTTCAAGAGCCTGGTGGAAAGCTTTCCCTGAGCATCCGGCCAGATTCCGACTGCACACAACTGGAAGGCGGTGTGACAGTGCTGAGCCATTTGGTGTTTGTGCTACTGGAACGCTGCCAAAGCAATTAAAGGTTGCTGACTTGGCCACAACACGGAGGAGATATAAAATAATTTTACACCCCATCATATCTGGTAATGGGTACATGCACCCATAGATGAGAGAGCAACGGCTATACAGCGTGGATTAAATTAACCGATAGAACATTAACTGAGAGCAAATGGCATTCAGATGAGAAGCACAGCCCTGCCACCAGCCTGCTCTGGAGCTGGGGTGCACTGTACAGATGTCCCAGGCAGGCTCCAGATTACTTAGATCCCCATTTGGACTCCAGTTTCTGTCCCTGCACTTGCTACACAACCAGACTGGGCAGCAATGACTGCCAGCACCCAAAGGCGTGCGCCCACAAAACAACGAGCACAGAGTTCTCTGCAGCTCTGGGACAGCAATACAGCTCTGCACTAGCAGGCAGCCCCTACATTCTGCACAATGCAATTATCAATATATGGGGGGGAAGGAGGGGGGAAGGAAGTAAATGAGGAGTTGCCACAGCAACTGCTGCCTCCTAGGAATATGACATATATAGGATCACCCTCACGGAGGGCTATCGTTTTGCATTCTGAATGGTCAGCAAAGTCACACCACTGGGCACTGCAGGATGCTGGTGACTTTGCTGGCAGCGCTGTGCTCTGTTGTCTTGTGCTGCCTCCAGAGAGGGCCCCCATTTCCAAGAAGCAAAACTGAAGGTGAGCTCTGAGCAGCATGATGACAGAGCTGCTCCTGGGGCCAGGACCTGTTGATGGTCAGCATATAAAGACCCAGGGATTTTTCCATTTGTTTGTGATTTTGTTTGTTTTTAAACATGCACCGCTTTTGCCCCATTTCACCAACAGCTGAACTCTCATGAATTCAAAACATTTTGAAGCAAGATCTGTAAAACACTTTGCTATTAACGGGACAAAAGCACATGTCAAAACACATTGAGATAGCAATGGAACGCTATGTGATTAAAGTTAAGTGTAAAGTACACTGCAGATCAGTCCCTGACTCACATCCCAGCTCCATCAAGAAAACACAGGGCACCAGCTTCGGTGGAGGTGATGTTTTCTAGGCACATCTTATGAATAGACACAAGAGAAAGGAAGTGACATTGAAGGATTTGTAGTACTAAAAGTAGTAGCAGCATGAGTAGCAGTAGAAATAAATTTTAAAACCCATCTAAACCACATGTAGCTGCCTCTCTAAACCTAACTTCTCATCAGGAGTACAGGAATTTTTTCAGTTTCTCCCCTTTTCTGAGGCTGATATCAGCAGTGCAGTACCTTTCTCCATTTTTGACTGGATTTTTTATCCTACGCAACTTACACCTTCCTATTTTGCCTCCTGCAAAGCATCCTTCAGAGCTGCACTCTAATTCAGCCAGTAGAGTCTACAGGACAGCAGGAATGTCTGAGGAAATGGCAAGTGTACCTCTTGCACTGCAGAGCAGAGCACAGAGCAGCACAGCTCTGGGAAGAGGTGCTCAGATACAGACGTGTAACATCAGCAGCTGGCATCACAGTATTGGCATTGGTTTCTGAAGGCTTTACTAATGCACTGTGTCCACTCCTACAACAGCTTGCAAAAACAAACTCATATCAGGTCAGATTAAAGGTTTTCTCCAACAAAAGTTTTCTGGCTTGCTTCCCCCCACCTATCATTTCAATCATGAAGAACAAGAGAGGGAGCAAAAACTCTTTTAAAGCCTATGAATCCAGAGATTGACCTCCAGAAAATCAACGCAGCAAATCAACTAGTCACACAGCTACAGTTGTATGCAGGATACTCTGGGCACCATCATGGTAACTTTCACACTTTTCACCCAAGTTCTTTTCCCATTTTGCCATCTGTGCAGATGAACACAAGAACCTGATGGATGCGCACCTCCATGGAGCTGCCTGTAAAGGACCACAGGACGCAGCACCGGGGAATGGCTTAGGAAGGGAGCAAGGGCACATCCACCTTCTCTTCAGTGGGGCAGAGCTCACAGTGACTGCAAGCAGAAGAGCCCTGGGGGGGATCTTTTTGGTACTTACACAGCCACGAGGTCTTTTTGATGTCAGAAGCACATAGTGTCTGATGCTGGCAAATACAGGTGCAGGGAGAAGTTGTCAGGATTTGATCACTCGAGTGAAAGGCACTTCAAGGGAAATGTTCAAGTTATAAAAAAGCCTATTTCACTCATGTGCTTTAAAATTACAATAATCCATTTGATGCCAAAGAGAAGAAAGAAAAAAGAAATCAAAGAACAATAAGGATGCTACTGCTTATAATTTTATTCTATTCTCCACAAGTTCTGTAGCCCTCTTTCTTCCTATTCTATCACGAATCCTCCACATCTGCACAAGCCCTCCAGGCACAGACTGGTTCCAGCCAGTGAGGCTGTCTGGAGCTTTTCACAGCTGAAGATCCATGAAGAAGGACCGAAACATCCTCAAGTCTGCACACTTGAACAACACTAGAGATAAGAACAAACTTTAAAATCCTGGATAATCCTCACTTTACTAATAAGTAATTTTATCTAAATCCTTCTTTAAAAAACTGTGCTTCCCTTAGTGATGCTAGGGGAAGGAAGTTGCCACGTCCAATTTCCAGCTCTATTCAGCACGTATTAACCTCAGCCCCTGCCAAGATGCAGGGGCTCTTTGCTCCTCCTCATCTCTGAGCCAGGAGCTTCATCCTCATCCTCTCCTCTGAGAATCACAGGTTTTGCTCTCTGCAGGCTCAACACCCTTGGATGCTGAAGAGGTGTAATTACGCTTTAATTATTTATGGCTGTGAAGCAGCAACAAAGATTGGTGAAGCACTGGATTTGCAAAGAGATTTGCATTTTGGGACCCTCAGCAGTGACTCAGCATCTCTCAGCTGCAGGCATCCAAAGCAGAACTCATGATATCTGCCAAAAGCCCGCACCACAATACGAATCCTTCAAAGAGAAATGTTTCCTCCTCAGATGGGGTTTTGGGGCTCATTACAGAATCACTGGGGCTGGAAAAGAGTTCTAAGATCCCCAAGTCCAACCCCAGCCCACTCCATTATGCTCACTGACCGTGTCCCTCAGTGCCATATCTCCATCATTCTGGAGCATATCCATGTCCATGGATGGTGACCCCACCACCTCCCTGGGCAGCTGTGCCCCTGCATCACTGCTCTCTTGGAAAATAAACTTTTCTTTATCCAACCTGAATGCATTTACTCCAGGTGAGTGTTGATCAGAATTTGTGGAGGAAGCAAAGCTTCATCCAAAATCTGACCATTCACTGACTGATGTTCCAAACCTTTTACTGTAGAATACTTCCTGAGGGAACTCCCTGGCTATCCAGCCAGTGTCACCCACAGCTGGACGCACACCAAAGAAACGTGTTTTCTCCTTCCTCTTCAAACAAATGAAGTCTTCTGGGAGGCTGCCTTCACAACATCTCAGGAAAGCAGTGACCAGCAAACTTGCCACCCTGAAACAGTTCACAATCACACCCCAAGTCCAAGCAAGCGATGCATTTTTTTCTAATAGGAGGAATTCAAATAATGTACTCACAAGATATTAATTAAGAAATTTGCACAAGAAAGATCTAAATAGAGATGTATGTCTCAATGCTCCTGATTTGTACATTTTGTTGCAATGACAGTTACAATGACAGTACAACACAAGCACACACATCTAACTTATTTAATCTTAATGGTACCCATAGGAAACTACCCTTAGGCACACTTAAAAAAAAGGAACGACACAAGTTGTCCTTTAAAGAAAAGCAAGCAAAGGCTTTTTCGAAGCTGAGTCAGGAGAGCTATGAAATAGTTATAGTGGGTTTACTTATGCTGCAGAGCTATGCACTGACCTGCAACATCCTGCCTTGGTGTGGCTGCAGTAGTTATGCACTTGTTCGGATGCTAGTTGGAATACAGACACAGCTTGAAAACATTTTCATTGGAAAAACTCTGCCTAGCTTCAGTTTTTATTTCGTGCCCTGTTTAGAAGATTAACTGTGAACCACAAAATTGTATTTCAGCTGCCTTTGCTTTAAGAAGCCAATCCAGCAGCAGTGTGGGACTCCTGACCTACCCAACTTCTCCTGCAACGCGCTGTATTTCCTCTCGACTCACAGAGCTTTCCCTAAGTATTGCAACCATGTCACAGTGCACACACAGGTCAGCTAACTGCATGTGCAAATGTGGCTGGCAGGGCACTGTGCCAGGAATGGCACTGCAGCAGGGAGCAGGCATGCTCCCTAGCTATCCTTGCTACCAGCTCTGGGCTACAGGTGAATGATGACTGTATGGCACAGGATGAAAGAAAGCAACTTGTACTGAAAATGAATCAAGTATAATTCAGTGACCTCCATGCTGCAATCTTCAAGTAAAAAAAAAAGAAAAAAAGGTGTGGGGAGTGGGAAATGAGTGAATACTTCCTTTCCGCCATAGAGAATGAGGGAAAACATCTCCAGAAGTGGGCTTTATAAGCAATCAGTTAAGATCCACTCCTGAACAAATTGAACCACAGAGCAGAAACATTTGAAGCTTTTTCTATTAAAACATATTTGTCTCTCAGCTTACGAATTAAACGAAGCAAATTGCACTTACATTTGAAGTTCTGCATTAAAAATGTGTACTAGCTTTTCCAATCATAGATGACTGAAACTTGCATGCCAAGTATTTCAATGGCTCTGCTCTGTTTGAAGATGGTTTGGATCCATCACACGGTATTGGTTTCAGGCCCAGTGTTTCATCCCAAACTACTCAGGCACCATGACTCAGCTCCTTTCAAAATCATCTAGTGACTTACAATGAGATACAATCCATACATGACTCTTTGGATCTTTCTAAACGGCCTTTTATCTTACAAGTATGTCTCACCTACTTTCAGGCTGCTTTCTTTTCCTAACACAAGCTAAGAAATGTACTATTAAAAACACATTAAATATGAAAACAGCGATTTCATTCACACTTAACTGGTTCCAGTCCACCATCTCCCTGGGCAACCTGTGCCAGTGCTTTTACATGGCCAAAAAGAAAAAGAAACAAAGGCCCACTCAAACCCGGCCCCAAACAACAGCAAAACCTCCACCACTCCCCAAAAACTAAAAAGCACCCACCACCAATTCTGCAAATCAAACGAAACAGAAAATGCTAAGTATATGTTATCATATATAACATCATCATGTATATGGAGTAAGTGGATGCATAATAGTTCTGCAGGGACTTCACTCATTTTTAAAGTCAAATTCTCTCTGTCTCTTTGACGGACGGAACCCGTGCCTCTATCCTTCCAAATATCAGCATAAACAACGTGAAAAGCTATTCTGTTTCTGATTTTTTTTCTGATTTTTTTTCTCAAGCTGACCCTTAAGACATCCTCACGTCACTTTGGTGTGCTTAAAGTCTGAGAAGCTCTGCCTCAAAATATTCCTGCAAAGTAACCACATTCCAGCCTCCTGGACAGCAACGTTTGAAAGAGGGGAAAAAAAGAAGATCCCGAAGATCCCACACTTCCACTCACCAGTGTTCACTGAGGAAGGCTGCACAGAATTGTCACAATAAGTTAATATGACAGCATAAAAGCCAATACTCACCCTGGGATTATACAATAAATAGACTCCATTAAACTACTCTGTAAACTCTCCTGTGAGAAATTTCTCTTTGATCCAGAACTTAATAGGAATTATTTAATCATAATGAGATGGTAATAAAACAGCATCACCTGAATAAGCTATTTTATTACCTGTTTTATAATTAGCTCTTATTCATTATAATTCTTTCAGATATTTCAAGCTCATAATGCAAAGGGCACATATAGAAATATCTGGAGCAGACATGCATTTGTTTATGTGTTAAGGACTCCTTTGTAAGGCAGCCAGCACAGATTGATTCCATACATCACTTACATACACCCTCTCATGAGGGACATCCTAAAGCAACCTCGTCACAAAGGCAGTGGGACAGCTCAGTGCCTTCTTCATGTACACCAGGTACTGGAGAGCAGGATGGATCTCATGTTGAGTTCTCTCTCCTTTTAACTTAAATTTTGCCGTTTAAATTTTGCCTTTTTTGTCTTCTCCTCCAACTGTGTGCCCAAAGCTCAAGCTGCTACACCATGTGAGACCCTAACACTCCAAATACATCATGCAAGCTTGCAAAAAAAAAACCAACGTCTTGTCATCAAAGCCCATGGCAGAGTGCAACTGAACAACTCTTACTGAAGCTATCCAAAGCTTTCTAGACCAGGCAGGGACACACCAGGCAAAGCATTCGCCAGAGGGACTTGTTTCCTTCGGCCAAAGTTGCAGGCATCTGAAAAATGTCTTACAATGGAAAGCTCTGAGAATCCTTAACTAAAAGTAAGGGGATAGCAAGCGCATACAGTGAGTTATTTATAAAGTAATGTGACATAATCAGATTCTGCACTTCTGGAAAGGGTTTTTGGTCACACAGATGCATAACCAAAAGCCCTTGTGCAGCACCCTACAATGTATAATGTTCTCATGCTCTGTGCAGCTGCACATCTCTCAAACAAGGCCATAAAGCCAGCGTTCCACCACTGTTTTCCTGCACTCTAAAACTTTATTTAAACATATCAAATCTTGCCATCACTACAAATTTCCTGTCTCTGGCCACACATCCCTCCTGAGTCTTTTCACACATATTTCACATAAATTATGATGAGGGGAATAATTTTGGAAAATACACTTTGGTATTACTATTAACGTCATTTGATGGAATGTTAACCCCACCAGACTTGCTCTTATTGCTCTCTTTGAGACCTCAAAAACGTCCTGATGGGTGACTTGACAACTCAAAACACTGCCCTGCTTTTAACAGGAAAGCCAGAAACCAAAGCCCCTGCTTTATGCATGAAAATTGCAAAGTAAATTTTACCCTCATAAGAATGTAATTGGATTAAAACACATCATTTGGTAATTTTGCAGTTAGCCAGTGAAATAAGCATGTAAGTAGTTTCAATTTTGCAGAAAACTAGTCATCTTAATGCAGCTGTACAATTTGGTAAAAAATTAATCTTAGGAAATTCTGAAAGACATTTAAAACCATGTCAAGTATGGAACTTAGAAAAAAAAAGAAAGAAAAGTGGTATGAAATTCTGTCAATGTCTCAATTTGCGACTTACCAAACTCTTGATATTCAGCTCCCCTAACTGGTTATGGGCTGGGGCCAAGAAAGGGCATGTGTGATAAATATCTCCCTTTTGTGCCTACATAAAATGCTCTTAGAACATGAATAAAGAAATACATAAACAATCTGTGGTGACAAATTAGCAATTAAAATTCCTAGGCTATCTAACCTCCTCTGCACATACTCTGAACAAACACTAATAAAGTCTTCAGCACTACAATGTAGCAGTTTTGGTAGCTAAACAGTAATGGAGCAGATGCTTAATATCAGCCTTTAAGCCTCAAAATGTACAAATACAATTAACTGCCAGTCCAAATTTGGAGGCTGGGTTCTTCTTCAAAAAAAAAGTGCCTTCAAAATTTAGACCGTAGGCAGGATTCTTCTTCTGGGGGGAGAGTTGTGTGTTATTTTTAACATAATTGCAGCCTTCTTCTCAGTGTAAGTATCACCTCCACCGATGTTCCTCCCACCTCCATCCACAGTTACTGAATTCTTATTTATATTCTTCTAGTTATATGAAAAAAGTCAAATCTCAGCAACCCCTGGCAGTCTTTTTTAAATGGACAACTGCACTATTCAGCTCTTAACAATGCAAGCAATTTGAGGTTATCACTCTGTTTGCATGTGTTTTCATTGTGCTGAGCACAATGAAATCCTGATCTTAATTACTGGCTATCATCATAAAAATACCACTATTCCTACTGGCAGCACTGAGTCAGAAGCATTGTTTTATACACAGCTATGAGAAGGTGAACCTCACCCGTCTCACTTCCCTGATCAAGCTGAGCGAAGTAATGCTGAAAATAAAATAGCCTGTTAAAATAAAATCAGTTTTCATAGTCTAAAGTGCTTCTGGAAATAGGACAATATGAGCTATTCATTCCTGACACTGTTTCAGCACAGTCTATGGTTTATAATTAACAGATCCACAATACTTTTCCCTCGCTGCCTCTTTTCTGAGCTCTCCTCCGTTTATGACTGCGCTGATTCCTGGTGGAAGCGCCTGTGCTGCTGCACTGCTGGAAGTCCCCTCTGACACAAGCACTGATCCTGCAGCAGGGCCGGAGGAGCTACACCAACTCCCTGTTTTACATCCCCAGCATCCCATGGGGCAGGAGACACAAGCTCTGCTCTCCCCGTGCCCCAGAGCCAGAGCTGCAGGACTCCCTGCACACAGCACTTGGCATTCAGCCTGTGCACATCAGAGAGTTCAGGGAGCTGTTCCACGTCCCCATCTGGTCACACCTCTCCAGGGAGGAGGAAGAATAACATAATGATCAGGAAGAGCTGAACTGCCCCATCTCATACATCACGCATCAATTTCTTCTCTTTTTTTTATGCAAAATACAGAGAGCAAAGCACACACCTTAGTTTTGCTGACACCACACCTGCTCAGTAATAAGCATTCTGTATCAATAGTTACTCCTCTCTCCAGCAGGCAAAGGACCATTGTTGGAATTCAAATCTTCCTTGCTCCCTTTCAGAAGTCTCAGTTCCCCTGGAAAATCAATCAGCTGGAGCAGTCACTGCTGAGTGCTTCGTAATAGCTTCGCCCAAGCGCCAGGCGAGCAGTGAGGTTATCATCCTGAAGCTGGGGACTGTGAATGCAGCCCAGCACTGCAAACACTTCTTACACTTATCGCCCACTATTTAGCATGGCTATCAGCTCATGTTTGGGGTATTTAGCCAAGCTCGAGTGAGCATCGGACAAAGGCTCCTGCACACAAAGCAATGGAGCATCCATCCCTCAGCTGTCGGTGGCAGGAGGCATCTGCAAGAACACCCAAAGCCACATAGAATCACAAAGGTTGGAAAAGACCTTGAAGACCATCCGGGCCAACCATCAACCCATCAGCACCGTGCCCACACTGGGTTTGGAGGGAAAGGTGGAAGATACAGACAGTTCCTGGCTTTCAGACGCCCCATAGTTGTGGTTTTTCTGTCTGTTTGTGTTTTCCCCTCAAATTCAATCTCTGAGTGAAGCTCTGCCCCTGATTGAGGGTGAAAGGAGAGTGATTCAATTAATAAAAATAAATTACTTTCCAGAGAGTTAAATAAAAGCTAATAAAAATGGCATAGCAACGCACATGGCAGATTTGCACTAACCACTTCACTCCAGGATAGAAACACCTGGGCATGATATTAAAAAGATCAAATTAAACTTTAATGACCGCAACAGTAGGTGACAGAGCAGCGCTTTCCCTTATAACATCTTTCGACGATAAAGCACATCCTTAATTTCCACCTGATTCTACTTCTCAACAAGCCCATCTTGGAAACAAATGCTATTTTCTGCATTTCACGTCTACCTTGGGGAAGAAGGCTGACACTGAAAATTCTCTTTTGGAAGCACTGCTGACTGGATTCCAAAGCTGCTGTTTCTAAATATTGGAAATACTTTATTTTTTGCAAAGTAACACGCTGCCACAGCTGAAGTTGTGCAATGTAATGTAATGGGAACACAACGCCACGTAAGGAGCCTATTGTTTAAACACCATGAACAGTTTGACATCTTTCATTATTGCCAGCACAAAGCAAGAATTCTTTCATTAGAAAAAAAAGTCACAAAAGAAGTAGGAAACAGTAAGATTCCATATTGTGTAAATGACATCTTGGGACAAATGGCTTAATGCCTAACAACAACAGCAGGCGCTGTAAATTTAGCTGCTGGGGTGAAGGGTGTTTTGCTTATTTCTGCAACATCATTATTACTTTAACCTTATTTACACATACACACAACGTACACAGAGGAATCATGTTATTCTTAATGCTGTGCAGAAAGTCCTGCTCCCCATTCCCTGGAAACGAGATTTTTCCATCCCTGCCACAGCAACGCCATCCCTAAGGACAGCATGCAGGTGGCTCTGGGATAAGCTGCAGTGCTGGCAGCCAGCAAATGGAAACTGCTGGATTTTAGCACTCCTGTGATCCACTCTGGGTTGGGACACAAAACACACGCTTTCATTCCCTAAGTGCAAGCATAACCTTCACACTTTGAAATGCCAGATATCCAGGCATAACTACTTACTAGGGACAAAAAAAGAAAGGAAGGGAGAAAAAAAGCCAACTACTTGCCTTCCTTTGTAGGAAAAAAGAAATAAAATGTAATTATGGCAAATTTGTTTGTAATTGCAAACAATGATTTTACTTTTTCTTTCCAAAACTGGTGACAGAGAAAAGCAATGCAGTGACCTGTAGCAGCCAGGCAGCCTGACTCAGCTGAACCGCTGCAGCCGTGGTGTCCATGAATTTCAGTGCCAGTGACGTCTATACCAAAAGCACATGGCTCAATTATATCAGCATGACAAATATCTAAAGCTCAAGAAAATACCACCACAACTGGCATTTGCAGACAAATGGGCTGGGAAGACAGAAATTATCACAATTGCTATTCACTGATACACAGAACAATGCTTCAGGTTTGGGTTTTGGGCTGACAGAGACAGCAACCTGAGCTAACTGATCAGGACTTCAATTTCAAAAAACACCTTGCAGCTGAGACAGAGCCAGAATATAAAGGTATTATTTACTGCATATTGAGATAATGATGTACCATTGTTATGAATCATCATGTAGTTACCACTGCTTCCAACGCTTTGCTTTGTTACTGCAACATAGATACTGATGGCAAGGCTTCAGATTTATCTGCAAAACCACACTGACTCCAATAGAAGTCTTTTATCCGTAAGAATTTTTTTGTGAAATGATGTGTGTGGGTTGAGCAGTGGCAGGAAGAGAGGAGTGAACAGAGGGAGCGACTGGTGGCACAAAAAGAAGAAATCGGTGTCATCTCACTTTATGCTCCTTCCCCCACTGTCATTGCACATTGCACTGAAACTGCTGCACAGTATTCACATATGACCAGTGCTGCAACCCATGGCATGAGCCAGTGGCCAGAATTTTGCCTGATTAATGCTATACAAGCAAAGGGATTTATAAAGTAAAGGGTGAAATATGCTCATGACAAGTCGTTCCTCAGCAATACAAGGAATGGGTTTGTGCAATTAGTAAGAGACTATGCAAAATGGTACAGACCCATCCCGAGCACACAGAGACTGCTGTAAAATGTCTGTGCTAAAAGATTGTTCGCAATGAAACAGAACTCCAACCAAGCAAGCCTTGGGGCTTTCCCCACAGGCAAGCAGTCCTCCTACCCACTGGGAGAAGAGCATGGAGATGGAGTCTGGGACCAAACTGCAAGCAGAGCCATGAGTGCAGAGCTCAGTGCTGCCTTTACCTTTTGAGACCATCTTGTATTCATGTAAGCAAATGCAAACAGCTACTTTGAGGTCATACTTGTATAGGAAGTATCATGATATATTTCTCCATTAACCTTTTTGTCTTAAACTTGGACAATGCAGAGTCAATTGAAGTGACTCGTTTGTACAGCCTTAATCCTGACATTTTGTGCACCAAAACCGACCCCACCCACCAAAGAGTCTTCACAGAGTTCTTTCCCATTAAGTGACACACCATCACAATAGCCACAGGTGCCACAGTGACAGAACTCTGCTGCACAGAAACAGTTTGGGATCACCCAGCTTTGCGCTGCATGAAGCGCAGGAAAGTCAGCAGCTGTGAAGGGCATTACTTGGTTTTCCCAGTCCCAGAAGTCAAGTGTTGCAGCCTGAAATCAAGATAAAACACACTGTATCTACTTTGCTGCAGGCTGCTTATCAGCAGCGTGAAGACATTCCAGAGACTCATTATATACAATATACATGAGAGATGTGAAAATACTTCCTTCCAATTTATTGTAGTATCAATGTCCTTAGGTGATAAATTCTGTCTCTGTGAATACCATTAAGAAAATCGGCATATGGCTCCTCGGAAGGTGTTTTTTCCAGGTGAGACCCACCTCAATTAACCCAGTGAGTACAAGGGAATGAAGCACATCTGTGTTAGTCGGAAATTGCTTGGATTTCATTTCAAATGGAAATTCATCACCATGGGTGAATTCACCCACTTCAGAGGGCCTGCCACAAGCATGCACAGCACCTGGGCATCCGTGTACTTCAGGGTCTTTCACTGAAGTTAAATTTTGCACCCAACTTGATGCATTGCTTGGAGATCACCATTCCACAGGACCTTTCAGTACATATTATCACTATGCCTATATATTACTGAATGAGTTTATAAGACAGTATTTGAAGGGCAATATTTGAATGTTAAATGCAGAACTAATATACCTTCCCACTTTACATGAATTAAATGTTCAGCTGCTGCACCAGTGCATTTAATTTTATGCAGTGGTGGTAATGGGTAATCATGGCACTGAACATAGGATTTTGTTCTTTAAACTTTCCAGTTATGAGCAACTTGCCCTAAGCCAAGCACAGCGTCTTCCTTTCACTGCTTTTCGGGTCTAGCAATACCACAGACAGAAATGGACAAGTACTCTTCCCTACTTGATTAAGTAGGGAACATGACACGGAGGTATTATTACTTAAGGTAGTCTTCAAGGAAAGAGAAAATCTCTTCAGCTTTATTTTGTCAATCTTTGCAAAAGACTGTAATTCTTATTAAAACCTTCTGCCCATGGTACTTTTGGAAAGAGAGTTGAAACTGGAACAGGTCCCCAAGTAGCATGGAATAGCCCCAGTCACAGAAGGCAGTCAGAGCACATGGAAGTACCACATGTCCTCATTTTCTCTCTCATTTATAAAACAGCTTCAAGAGGCCCTGTCCAGAACTCAATCAACAGTCAGGGAAGAAAAAAACTTCCACTCACAAAGCAGAGATTTGAATCAGGGCTTAAAAGATATGCACAAATACATTGCAGGAGGTTGCAGTGGGGTTCTTTTTTTGAGTTTTCTTTTTAATTTTGCTTTTTAAAATCTTTTTTTATGTATGTGTAAGTATATAACATAGATACACGAAAAGCACATAAGATACATATAATGGTATATTTTGTATAAATATATTGTATGCAGGCAAGAAGAATTGCAGCACAGAATGTCAGCAATGCACCTCACACCTATACTCGTGTGTTTACCAGATAAAAATGTTCTCATCAAACCAATCACAGCAAAATAAGAATCACAGAACCATCTAATGTCCCATGCTGGAAAAGACTCATCAGGACCATCAGAATCCATCTCTCAACTCTACGCAAAATCCAAACGCAATGTCTGAGAGCAGCATCCAAACACTCCTCACGCTCCATCGTACTGAGGCTGTGCCCACTGCCCTGGGCAGTCTGTCCCAACCACCCTCTTGGGAAAGAATCTTTAGCTTTTTACAATGATTTGCTGCCTTATTCATCTTTTGAATTCTTAGTAGTGCCATATTGTCAGGAACGTAAGAAAAATGAATGCTACAGGTGTTCCTTAAAAACCAGTAATAATGCATCACAGAGAATGTAGAGAAGTTCATGAAATAATGATGCCACAAGGGTTCACAGCAGCACATGAATCGAGTACGATCAATTCTAATCTACAGCAGGTGTGACTGTCTCAGTTATTTAATAAAAGCAAGATAGGTATGAGAAAGCAAACATGTTTTCAATTAAACAGGAAATAGAAACTGGCATCTTGTGCTGGTCTGTGCTTCCAGGTAGAGACATGGCTTTCCATCAGCTGAAAGCCTCATGAAAACCAACTAATACTGTCATTCCGACAGCAAGCACAACAACTTTTTTCCAAAGACTTACGAAAGAACAGACAATTATATTTAATTTTCATACAAACTAATGTATGCTGAACATCTGTTCTCATAGTTCACCAAAGTGATGTTATCAGAGTGCTTTTTATGTGCAATATAAATCATTAAAGGAAAGAAATCATGTTACAAAGCAAAACTTTTATCTCATTCTGTATGTGGTACAGTTCAGATACAACTCAACTCTTTCTAATCTATTATTCCTATTCCTCAGTTGTTTTCAGCCATAGCACCACTTGGTTGGCCAGGATGAGCTTTTGCCAACTGGCTGCCCCAGACTGAAAGCTGGAGCTGGAACAGGTCAGCCAGCTTCAAGGTCAGGGTGAACTCAATGCGTGCATGTCTTAAAACAATCTGGCAATCTTGTATTTGAACAGAAGCACTATCTGCATAGTTGTGATTAGCAGCTAGCAATTGGACAGAGTGGGCTTTAGTCATGAGATAAGCCCTCTTCTAGCCCTGTGAAAACTGTAATCTCTGTTGCCACGCAAACAGCAAAAAAGTGTATTCGTACTCAACTACTCAGTATTTCATGTGTAACAGGTCATGGCTCCTAGGGAAAACAGGTGACTGACATGAAAGATGAAATGGGTTAGTGCAAGGCAAGAAGTCACACAAAGGAAAGCAGAAGGGGGCCCTGAGGTGGGAAGGACGTGGCTTATTGAGGAACGGGGTCCACAGGTCCAGAAGGGAGCGCAAGATAGAATAAATGTACAGGACAGCACCTGACCAAAAGGTCTGCAGCACGTGTCTGTGAAGCCCCCCATCAGTGCAGCCTTCCCTCACCTCCACCAGTACCGGCCTGCATGGAGCAGCTCAGTCCCTCCACTGCTGTCTGCAATTTCATTACCTTAAGTGAGGGAACTAAATACTCACAGCTGCAAATGGACTCAGTGGGAGCCGCAATTTGCTTGTGTAAAGTGCTGTACATCGCTAAGTAGCCTGAAAAAAGCAAACCAGGTCCAAGGTATCTCAGATTGAAGGCCTAAAATTAATGGGTAATTTTGGCTTTAATCTCTCGTTGGTCAAGTCAATCCTACATTGCAGGGAAGAACTGGAACTCCCTTACCTCGCAAGGAGTTTTAATTCAAGGAAAGAAATTCCCAAATGCTCATGAAACAGTCAAATACTAAAATGATGAGCATTACAGAGGAGCCCAAAAGGAAATTAATAATTCTGCCTTCAGAACATGGTTTGAATTACGAGCAAAAATAAGGCACAGGGGACACATTGATTAATGAAAAGAAAACAATATGTTGAAAAGCTTCTCATTAATTGAGCATCCTACTTTCTGTGTACTGAATCAAGCCAGGTCCTATGCAAAAATAGCATGAGATCACGTAAAGAAATTACTGTAATGCAGATGCACGCAGGTGCAAGTAAAAGTTGCAAAGATTCTTATTTTGAGGATTTCTTAAGGTTTGTGTGCTCAGCCCAGCTGCCTACATTCACTCTTCACTATAGGTGTATGTGTGTGTAACACACTCAGAATGTATTCTGTGAATACAGAAAGGGCTGATTATTTCCAACAGATGAATCAACTGGCTAACCTCATGAATGATGTGTCACTGAAAAGTGTATTTGGCACAATTTATACATATGCAATGCTTTAAATATCCAAGTGTGCTCCTGCTGCTTTCTGATCAGCCAATTCAAATAGCTCCCTATACGGCTCCTTTGAATGGATGCTAGCGTAAGGGCAAAATTCTTACGTGACATGGAAAACAACAGGGTCTATCCAACTCAGGAGATGCCCATTTAATGCACATTTTGCAAAACGTGACTGCACAGCGTTATGTGTTGCTGTTAAAGATATTCAGCATTACTGACTTTTGAACTTAATAATTTTCCTCTTAGTATGGTCATAGCATTATACTTTTAAAATGGAAATACATTTCAAAGAATAGCCCAAAGGTTATGGAATATATCACCAAGCTAATCACAGTGAAGTAATATAGCAGGCAGTATTAAACCCCCAGTGATAATTGCCCCAGGTATTTAAAGGGAGAGCAGTATTTTCCTACACTGCAGTCAGAGGACAAGTTATATAATATATCAGAACATACATTTCCCCTCACAGTTTAAGAATGCTGTGGTGAAAGAGGCTGATCCTTCTTCATTTAATACTGCCTAACAACTATATATACATGCACCTATTAGTTTCCAAGTGTGTTTACATTCAGTGGTATTAGGTGCTCAGCAGCACACACTGGCCTCACCCAGACGTCATTATTCCTTATGTCAAGATGAGGGACCAGATGAGCTCTGTTGTGTTATCTGAGGTTCTGCTAGGACTGAAAGGCATTCAGTTGTGCCTGATTCGTGCCACACTCAAACCCTGAGAGTAGTTATGAGGTATTTGGTACTACGTGGCCATCATCACTCTGATGTCAGCCCTTACAGTCCACTGAAATGGGCATCTGAACACTAAAAATGGGCTATTTGAACTGGATCTAAGGAGACTCATTTCTGCTTCTAGGGGCTGTAACGCATCATATGTGGATCAGTGCAGACAGATCCATGCATGTTCCCAGCACAGGAGCCATGGGATCCTCCAGTCAAATCACACTGAGCTGAGCCCAACAACCACAGGCACCGTGACCTGAAACAAAACGAGTAGAAGAAAAGCACACAAATGTGGAATATTCCCAAATTTCCAAGAAAGGAACAATCACAGCCTGACATAGTTCTGCAAGTACACTCAGAAAACAACTGAAATCCCGAAATGCTCTTTAAGAGTTTACAAGAAAAAAGAATAATCACAGAAATAGTAAACAGTGGGATGTGGGTAAACAGCAATAAAAATTTTCAGGGAATATCTGTACATGGAGAGCACACAGTGCTCCTCTGCAGTAAGTCATCTTCAAAAGAGATTCACATACATCCAGCTCTCTAAACACAAAGAATTCCAACTTTATGGAGAGGAAAATTCCTTGACAGTGTCAGCAACCAACAACAGCTGCCCAAAAAACTAGCTAATGCTTTCTAAAAGTCGCGATTGACTCTGAAAAAGGAGATTGGTTGAAATTCTTTCGTTACGGTCAAGAGCGTAAGCCACTTTCATCTGGATTCTAGTGGGAAGTGAAAATAAAGCAAATCTCCTTACAAAACAAAACTGCGAAGTGCTAATGTAATGCCGATTATCTGAAAGATGGTTATTATAATCAAGGCAGTTCTGCTTTACTCTGCAGCCTCCTAATGAGAGAGGTGCTGGCAACCACTATTCCAGATCTTATAGCGAGAAAACCCGTATAACTGGTCATTATTTCTACCTGCTGTATGTATTACAGATAACACAGGAACATCACATAAACATCAGCTTTATTGATTCTGCTTCTGAAATGCCAAATGGGCAGCTCTTTCTAAGAGGAAATTTTTAAAGTAATTACTTTTGCTGACATTACCTGGTGTTGCTCCTGTTGTGATTGGAACTATCTTGGACTTACTGCTTCTTTAGTAAGCTGTACATGAAGCTGTTGTGTGTTTAAGCAGCCAGAGACATTTGTCTCTTTAAACAAGGCATTACAATCATTCCTTTTGTAGCCTACTAAAATAAGATTCCAGAAAAACTCCTCCAAATAAGGATAAACAACACAGTGGCTCGATCACAGCATTCTGCCAGAACAATCACACTTATAAACTTAGCACTGTCAGTATATTTAGCAATCACAGTTACAATTACTTTGGTCTCATTTCACAATATCCCCAGGATGATGATTCTGACAATATTACAGAGAAATCAGGAACAGTTCCCAGAGACACAGCCACAAACCGGCAGTGCAGTCCAAGGAACAAGAAAAGCCAATAGAAGCCTTTTTAAAGAAAACTCATCCTTGAATAGAACCTGTAGTTTTAGCACACTTATTTGGGAGTGCTGTTGCCAGAGATTTAACTGAAAGAACACTAGGAAGGAGCTGAGAGGACTTCTGCAGGGCTTCTTGCCTAGGACATACTGCTCTGGTATAGAAGTAAGAGGTGGGATCATAAGGTCATACACAGCTAATACTGATCTATTTAACTATTAAGCTAATATTTCTGTGACTTGGCTGTCTCATAGACATCCCATTTTTTTGTTATACAATGTTTTCACACATGAGAAAAAGTATTCTCACAATTGAGGCATTGCACAGAAACGTCAAGGATGTGTTAAAGGTCTGTTACATTACGAGGCTCAGAAGGATGGCCCATTTTGCTATCTTTTTTATATTGCTGAAGTGAACCCAAGTATCTCTGTAGTCTGTTTTCTCATCTCACTGCAAAAGTAATAGCTATTATTTAAAAAAAGAAAAAAAGAAGGAAAAAAGAAAGGAAGAAAGAAAAAAGATTTCTGGAAAAGCTGGAAAAGTGAAGACCTTGCACCCTACCAGAGTTGCTAGACCTAGACACCTACCAGAATTGCATTCTGCTAAATGAAGCTGTGAGGCTAATTTAGAAGCAGTAATTCCAGCAGATTCTGCTAGTGTTTAGTGCTTATTTTTATGACATATATATTTGCCACTAGTAAAAACTGCAGTCTCCAAGGGATCCCATCTCTAATTTCTGCCCTTACAAATAAAAGGTCTTTCCAGCCTGGTAGCCTGATGAGAACTTTAGAGCACGATTCATTAAATCAGATCAGTGCAATGACTCTTACTGATGCAAGAGTCATTCAGAGATGATATGAAAGCAGATACACATTTAAAACAATTTAAAAAAATGAAAATAGCCTGGCAGCTAATATTTCTTAAGCATAAAGTAAAATATAAATAACGAATTCTGAGGAACATAACCAAAAGGAAGCACCTTCTTTTATATTAGAAATACTCTGAACTGCTGTCTGTGTTGTTTCATCATTTTTTCCATTAAATCAGACACTTCTTCTAAATCAAGCCCTTGGGGAGTAAGAGACAAAAGTGATGAGAATGCAATGTGTGAATATAAAAGTGGAGCATGTGTTTTATAACCAACTCCGTTCAGAGATCAAGGGAAATGTCACTGTTTATAGCCATCAGTAAAGAATCAATGTAATTATATTTGTAGTATCAATTCAGGTCATTATTCCAATATCTACACAGTAATGCCACAATTACAATTTACATCTGCATAGAACAAGTGCATTTCCCTGGTAACCTGACACTAAAACAAAACAAAACCCTCTTCTTTCCCCTTTCCCCATACAATCACTCGTTATTCTCATCTTGAAGGAAGATGTAGTTAAGCCTTAAACTTTATCAGAAAGTACTTTTAAAAGTGCTTCTGGATTTGTCTGAAACATAGAGATTCGGGTTTGGAAGTGAGCCCAGAGCAGCAGGTCTTTATGTGTTTCAGATCAGGGATGCACATCTGTCCCCAGGGAAGGAGACAAAGTACTCCCCGATTTTGAGCAAGTTTCACTCCAAAAACTTTTAGAGAACTCCACCAGGATACCTTTTTTTCCATGCCAATCCAGGCAGTTTCTCAAGGGCTGTATTTCAGGCAAGTAAGACACCAGTGCACCATTTGAAAAACAATCTCTGCCACTACTAACATCTAAACAACGTGCTTTTCAAAGCTGACTGTATACAAGAAAACAATGTGACAGCCCCTACGTCTCCCTCCAGAAAACTGTGGAGGTTAAAATCAGAGATACTTACACTATTTTATTTTATATTTATTTTTTGTATTGTCAAGAATCCACTGAGGTGAACAAATTACTGAATGCATCTTTTAATGCTATTGTTTCAGCATGTCTGCGCACAATTAACAGTTAATGTGACTTTGTACTCATCTTGGCAACAGTGCCTCTACTTGAGAAAGAAAAAAAGCAAGAAAAGCAGCATGCTGTGTTTCTCTGTCTGGTGGGTGGGAACAGCACCCAGAGAAAACCATCTCACAACTATTGCTTTTAACTGGACCTCTCAATAGAAGGAAGGATTCCATCTGTGAGACACGGACGTGGAGTCCTTCGCTTCTCATCAGTGGAACAGCTTTGCAGAGTGCACAGAATAAAACAACTTGAATCCAAAGCAAAAAATCTATTTCACAAACAAGTCCTTCAAGAACCCACCGACACCCAGCAGTGATGCAGAAAATGTAGAAGCAGGTAGAAGTGTTCTTGATACTCAGAAAACATTCTCAATCTGTGACAGACTTTACCAAAACAGAAGGGCATAGGAGCTCTACTTGTTCGATAGGCATCCGAGTTGTCAGTACTCAGAGACAATCCCAGCTGGGTAAGAATGTAGACACTTACCTACAGAGAAAAAACAAACAAACAAACAAAAACAAAAAAACAACATCAGAGCTAAAACTTCTGGAAAAGCTTTGTTTTTTAAATGTCGAAATTTCACTGAACATACATTACAGATCATAATTCTATAGATTAAGTAGCATAAATACTTTTTATATTAAGGTTTCGCTGCTGATCAGACGTCAAGCACTAATATACCATTAATGAATGTTTTTCAGAAAAGGTAACTGACTTCTAAAAATTCAACAAAATCACCATCACAGCTTCCAGCAATGCTTTGTTAACAATCCTAAATTGAGTTTTATTAACTTCTTATTCACCAGCTGGCACAGTGAACCCAAAGGTCAGACTTTAAAAAAATCCATGTATATCTTTAATAGATGAGGTTCCTATTCAGAGGGCAATTTAAGTCACTCATTTTAAAACAGCAGTTCCACCTCATCTGGAAGTCTTGTCCAAAGAGTGCTGTTCTGTATGCTCAGGAGAAGCACCAACAGCTTAGTGTTATGAAGTACTGAATAAAATGTAGAGGTGTCATGGTTTTATGAATTAAAACAAAAAAGAAGAATAAGGAAGTTTCTTGAAGATGGAAAATGTACAAAACAATCTGAATTATTTGCCCAATCTGTTTCCTTCTTCTCTTGCTTGGAAAGAGTTCCCTCATAATGGGGACTTGGAGGGAAGGACTCAGTAGTTGAGGTTTCCAGCCACTAATCTTCCTATTCAGGACAGAATTTAAGCACAGACTTAAGTCCCAGTGACGTCAGCTGGGCTTCAGCTATGTAAAGTTAAACATCTGTGCAAGCGCCGCCCAGCAGGGCAGCCAAACAGTTGTAAAGCTCTCACGTATTTCTCCTTCAAACAAGCTAATATTTCTATATTTCTAAGCTGTTTTTTTGTTGTTGTTTTGTTTTGTTTTTAAATCCAACGCTATTTTTATCCTTCTAAGCCTTCGGGACAAATGCTTTACAGACTTTCTAGTCTTGCAGAGTGCAATTTATAAAGATTAAAGATTAACATTTATAGAAAAATTCCTTTCCCTAATACTGTAGAGATGCCATAAAAAGTAATACTTTTCATTATAATACCACTTTATGGTACACGAGAGCTTTAGTACCCCACAGCTCTTTTCCTTCTCAGTATCTAGAGGGGAAAGAATAGATTGCAAAAAGTAGATGCTTCTTTCTTTCTTTTTCCAGATCAGCAAATATTATATTCAGTCCCTTCAAGGTGAGCTTTGTTGTGTAGAGAGATAAGGCCCAAAGCAGAGCCAAGGTTTGAAGAAAATTAGTCATTGTATATGCATTTTTATCTGTTTTGACAATGTAGAATTTTAATGAAGGAATGCTACAAGGATTCTGCACTGAAACAAGCAGTTTAATTCTTTCTGTAATTCAGAAAGCAAGTTTAAGTAATGACTTTATAATTTTTAATTATCATGGAAGAATCCTTTTTCTGTTCTTTTTCTTTACTGCTCCAGTGTATCTCTGAAATTTAATTTTCATTTTCAACTCAGGCAATATTATTCATTATTTTGCAAATAAAAAAAAACACATTACAATGAGCAAATTAGAGTTGGGCACATGCACAGAACAGTATCATCTAGAAAATACTTGTTTCTGATTTGAATTTAAACAACTTTAAAAGTCTTGCAATACTCATAACAAGTGCATCTCAGCCTTTACTCTGATGTCAGCTCTCTACTTGCTGTCAGTGTCTTCAGCTGCAGACCTATCTCCGTGCTCATCCTTCATGCTACACTACATGTGTACCTGCTCTGCGCCTCTGTGAAAAGACAAAAAGCTGGGAATTCCAGCTGCTCTGGGGATGGCTGGCCAGGCACAGAAAGAGCGTCAAGTGACTCACTGGCTTTATGGCATAATCAATGAAACAAGTATTTGTTCCCATTTAGGCTACAGCAGTTGCTGAGTGGACAACACTGTCTAGTCTGATGTTGAAGTCAGGGGCAGTTGTGTAGATTTGCTTTCAGAGTCAGGCTCAGACCATCTGTATGACACAAACTTATCCACTGAATCCTGTTAACTTCAGTGACTTGTTTGTATACGTTTGAGGGTTGATACCAACAGGACAAGGGGGAATGGTTTTAAACTGAGACAGGGGAACTTTAAGTTAGGTATTAGGAGGAATCACCACCCACAGGGTGGTGATGCACTGGAACAGTTGCCCAAAGAGGTTGTGGATGCTCCATCCCTGCAGGCATTCAAGGCCAGGCTGGATGTGCCTCTGGGCAGCCTGGTCTGGTGGTTGGTGACCCTGCACATAGCAGGGGGGTTGAAACTGGGTGATCATTATGGTCTTTTTCAATCCAGGCCATTCTGTGATTCTATGATTCTGTGATCTCCAGCAGAAAATCTACAGCACGCACTTCTTTATCTCTGCCCATACAGAAGTTAGAGTTTACTACAAACATTCAAAAATCTCCCATCTAATTACCTGCAATGCACCCTTACTTTTATATAAATGTGGTACTTGCCATCAAAATGCCACAGCCATAAAAAATAGATTTGCCTCCAGTGCATACGATCTATTGCCATCACAGCTCAGGTTATTTTCTCAGAAGAAAATGAAAAGCTCCATTTGAAACCCACTTAACAGCAGGTTCATACAAAAAGCAACTCCATAAAGAGAAAGAAGAATAATGACACATTTGTGAAGAAGTTGCAAAAATTCAAATGCAAGATTTATCCACAGCTTTGCTACTCCAATCCTCTTAGAGAGTTTATAAAATAATGCTCTGTGCAAACTGGAAAAAAAAAAAATAATAATAATTCCCCCCACTACCCTATGCAAAATCAAATGAAATTCACATTATAGAAGAAAAATAAATTAAACAGAAACTAGCAAATCTAGAGGTCTGTAACTCACTAGGAACAGCCTGGTGGGACACTGCACAGAGCTACAAAATGTTTAGACAGAGGAAGTAGAGACTGGAACAGCCGAATATTTTCAAATCCAGAAAATGTTTTTTTTCCCCTCCATTTCGTTTGCATTCTTTGATTGGCTTCAGTAGTTGTCTCTTCTTAGCAGCCTGCCCCACTGGCACCTCTGTGTCAGATCAAAACTCAGATCTTTGCTGTTTATGAAAACAACTCCAGTACCACATTTGAGCTTTTTCTTCTTCAATGGAGCTCGACCATAGACTCAGAAGCGAAAAAACAAACACATCCTGGTCCAGCAGAGAAGCTGCTGTGCATGATGTGCTATTGAGACAAATCCCAGCAGGACAAGCAGCTGTGTGGAACACAGTGGGGCTCAGCCTGAAGCAGAACCGATAAACATCAGAGTGGAGTTTACAGTCCAACAGCAGCACCAGTGGTGCTGAACACCTCCTCCCAAATGTGCCCAGCCTGGCTCAGGCTTGTCAGCCTGCAAACTTGCCTAAGGACTGGTGTGCAGCATCCAGGATTACTCCTGAGATGAGCGGAACGCTGGGCCATTTGGGGTGGATTGCTAAAGCGGTAAGGCAAAGTTAGGCAGGCAGAGATAGGGAAGCTTTTGCAGTCAGAGCACACACAGCAAATCAGCTCTACATGAAAGACAATCCCCTCGCGAAGGCTTATATCACTGCTTAATATACGTACAATATGGAAAATACTAGATGCATTTTCAATTTTTAGTGCATCCCATGTTCACAGGGTACCTTATTTTTGCTAAAAGGGAATTTCTAGGTAATACTGCTATCTGCACCCGTTAAAACATACCATCGTTTTTTACAACTGCAATGAATTGGATAATGGATTGTAAGTCAGACTGCTTCTAGCTGCTGGGATAAAATAGGTCAAGAGAGCAGAATACCCAGAAAATAACTCCCACTGACTGGAGTAATGACTAAAGCCACAGTTTGCACCCCGTGTTTTTCAAGCTGTCCTTCTATTAAATCACACAGCCCAGACAAGTGCAAAACAGCATGTGATGCAGCCATAAAGGTGTTCTGGCATCTGAAATCGGAGATGAAAGCACAGGGAAAAGCAAACTTTCAGGCATGAATTGATGGGGACAAAGACATGGTTGGGGTCAAGAGGAACAATCCATATTAACTGCTCCATTTCTGAATGATTGTGGAGCGCAATTCAAATGAGAAGGACATACAGACACATATGGATTATTCAGGAAAATATGACCCTATAAAGGAAAAATATGATCCTGCCAGGAAACAAACCACAAATTAACCCATTCTCTGAAGCTGCACTAACAAAGGGAAAACAGACAGAAAAACATCAGTTTAAAATCCAACCTCTTAAATTCACATTTTGTAACAATAAAGATTTAAACCCATCAAGAAATAAGTACTTGAGATTTGTGTCCATCTTGGAAGATCTTCGATCCCAAGAAGACAACTGTTTTACATGAAACATCTGATCTCCTGAGGAAGGTAATAAATGAGCTCAGCTACATTTCACTACTTTAAGAGAATGGGTATTTTATATATATGATGTCTGCTTCATTTATCCCCACATCAGATGAAGGCTTATGGTCAGAAAGGGGTCAGGTTGGCCACAGTTAACAGGTAAGAAGATAAATGGGGCTAGGAGGGATGAGTAAAAAGCTGAGTATCAACTGGGCATTGGTGTCATGTGCTGTCCAAGCATTTGACAATTACAAGACCACAGTTTTCTATCTCAACGACATCAGATTTTTTTTTTTTTTTTTTTTGCCTCAAGAAATATTAATTTTTCAGCGTTCCATTTAAAAAGAAGGCAACAAGGGGGCGAAAACCCATCTGTCAGTCACAAAAATCACAGCATTTTTTAGCACTAGACTTTGGAAGATGTCCTCACGACAAACTCGCACACAGAGCAGATCACTTTTCTAATATCACATTGACATTCTCTAAGAGCAGCTCTAACAGATCCCCGAGAGATAAGTCTATAGAAATGAGCCAAATTATAATGGGACTTTGTATAGCAGGCAGACATAGCATACAATTGCTTTAACCTTGCCCTGAGGCATTTCACAGGGAGATTTAAAAAAAAAAAAAAAAAAAAAAAAGAGCCTGAATTCAAGTATTTCACAGTTTTTCTTAAGAGAAAAGAGAAGCAGCTCTTTTCTCTGGTTCTTCCCAAACCCACAGCATCAGGTAGTATTAATTAGAGTGAGGCAAACTTAAACATGGATCTCCTTCATGAAGGACACGTTGGTTGGGCTGTCAGACATGGTACATGACAGCCGTGCTGAAGATGGAGGTGCTGGCTCACCCTGCACCTAGGTGACTCAGTGAGGGATGAGTGGGGATAAACCCAGCCACTTGTTAGCTTATTCCTCGCACACTGGATTTTCTCTTCTCTGAGTAGAAAGAAATAAGAGTGCAGTATCAAAGAGCTTTGTCAGTAAATGAGAAAGGCAGATATGGAGTGGACAGAAAGCAGGCACTCATGTAGGTCAGCCAGTGACCACGTGTGGTTTTGGGTCTAGAAGGAATTAATGTCCGCTGTGATGGAAAATCTGGTAGGACATCTGCATTGACATAACTGAATCTCTTAATAAAAAAGTAAGCTACTTGTTTCTCCTAAAAGGACTGTGAATACCTGTTCCCTTCCAAATGTAAGATGTTCCTTTACTAAGATCAGTTGGCTAATTCTCAGTTGGTACTTAGGTCTTGTTCCCCCTAATCACAATGCTATTCTCCCCCTAAATTACATTGACAGTTGAGTAATCAACTGTGAGAATGGCATTAACTCCTCAGTACTTCCTAAGTAAAGCACAGTGTTTATCTTTCTTTTTTTTTTAATTGGTAGAGGGGAACTCATCTCTATGGATAAAGATCATCCTGTCTAGACAATCCTCATAAAGTCCCTGCTATACACCACTTCATTACATGCACAGATGCATAAAGCCTATGAGAATATTACGCAGGTACAATGCTACAACACTCAGCTCACATCCATCAGAGATTAATGCCAAGCAAGGTTCTGCAGCACACAGGCAAAACCACACGGCTTTGTATTCAGAGAAATAAATGCCTGTGTTGCCTGGGATTACAGCAGCTTCATCTAGTTTTAAAAGTGCCCCACTGGGACCTTTTGAACCTTGGTTCCTGGAGCACAAATACTTTTAATACAAGGTGCATGCACAGTGATGTGTTCAGGGCTCTTCCTAAATGGGTCTCAAATAGAAATGTGGCATCCTGAAAAGCAAATCACACAATTAAATGTTTGTATTAACAATCAAGCCACAGGGCATCCAACAGGGCTGGGAGCAGGCAGGACACTGGCTGTTGTCACATTTGCCAAGACTAAAAAATGCAGATCAGATTGTGCATCCAAAACTTCAAGCTGTCAACAGATGCCAAGTAAAAAGTCTTGGAAAGGATATGCCAAATTCATTTTCACACTATACCACTATTTGGAGAATTCAGAATAACATTTGGTGACCACTGTATTTAAATTCACCTGCAGAAACTTGTGACTGTCAACACTAAAATTCAAAAATGGGCCCAAGTGCACGTCAGCAAGGGTGAAAAAAGAAAAAAGTGTAAAAATCATTAAATGTGAACCCTTCCACTCCCCCAGATCTAATTCTTAGAATTAAACCAATCCCTCCTTTATCATTTTTCAGCGTTGAGGAGGAGAACGAAATTTGAATACTGCACTGTGGAAATATGCATTCCCTGAGTCCACAGGTGCTCACCTCACTGCTAACGAATAAAACTCTTGCCAAAGTCATCATATCAAAAATGAGTCTTGACAGTTTATCCTCTACAGCTGAATAGCTCTTTGGGAAACAGTTATGACTTCAAAGAACCAGTCTGTAAAAAAAAAAAACCAAACATTTCCAAATATAATAGTGCTAGCGTAGATACCTGTGATTATTTCTTAAGAATAGGGCTTCCTACTGCAAGGATTGCCTACACAGAAGTTCAAAAAAATATTTACCCCTTAAAAATATGAAGATGAAGAACTGCAATACCTCATAATGCAGCATGATCCTCCTCAAGAGTTATTTTATGTATAGACACGCTTTGACGCAATAGGATTTAGAAGGTCAGTGTTAACAAGAAAAATGAGGTACTATTTAATCTCATTGTTTCATGAGGTGCTGTTAATGACACTTAAAACAATGACAATTCAAGATTATTTTTGTTAGGTTTTGTGCTACTTCAGGGCACACTAAATAAAAAAAAGGAGAAAGGTGAAGGTTGAAATGAAGGGCACAGACAGTACTGCTCCATACCCCACAGCTGAAATGTGGATCCAAACTCCTCACTTTGCTGTTAAATCTCCTGTGACACCTCTAACTCAAGGGCTGTCAGCTCCTACTGTCTTGGCCATATCCCAGCTGGATAATTAGATTCTGCAAAATTGCTTATTTATTTCTGGTGTTTTAATTGGATGAATGTATACATTTTCTTTTTTTTGGTAATCATGAATATTGCTGAGCACTTTTCAGTAACTCCAGCCAGTTTACTGCAAAGTTGGCTCAAACTGCTGTGGGTCAAACCAATTCCATTATGTTGTAGCTCTATGATGGCTAACTGTAGACAGATTTCTATCAACAGCAGCAGAACAACTTAGAGGAACAAAGGATTCCATCCTACTTCAAAATTAGATCATAAAGCACTTACAAATCAAATTTTCTCCCTCAGTGCTTATTAATGATTTTGAAACTGTTCTATCCTCAAACCTAGCAGCAAATTCATTCATAGTGTACCACTTGCAAATTTCCTGCAAAATCCCATTATAGCATATCCTTCCATTTTATAAAAGAGAAAGTAGTATCTCAAATAATTTTTTTTTTTTTTTTTTTTTCCAGACATATCTACCATGCTCAAGAACTATGTTTGTTTTATCTAAAACAATCAACTTGACACTATTATTAAGCATTTCCATATGGACAAAAAGTCTGAAGAAATGCCTTCAGACACACAGATGAGTACGCACAGTGTTTTACTTGGTGTGAAGCTTAGAGGCATAGACAGGAACCCAAGTTTCCACTCAGCTGCTGCAGTCTCTGAAAGATGAGTCAGAATCCTCTGGAAACTCTGTGCACTATGTAAAGAACTTCAGCTCCCAACAGACTCCTAAATTAGATGCCTGTTTTGAGATGCTGTCAGTATCTCATGTTTTCTATTGGATTAATTGGAAAATGTGTCTAAAGCTACTAGATCTTGTAGGAAAAAAACCTCATTCTCTACTGCTAAATTCTACAGATTCGCTTTTTTTTTTTTAATATGTAATCAGACAACTAAAAGGAGCAGTTTCTGCATAAATATTTTCGTAACTTTGACAATTACTTGAAAGCAGGAAATGAAATGCTCATCTTGACTGTAGGCTTATTTTCCTATTCATAAGATATTCTTTCATTAAATATCTTCAGAAATCAAAAACGGATCCTTTGTGCAATCATAGTTTTATACAATTAAGCAGTACATTCTGATGTACACAGCAAGCACATCAGACAGGCAATTAATTGCCTTTATATAGCACAGAGTACTCCGTTATAAATGTCTGTACTGAGAAGACTGAACTTACCATTTCCACTGAGCATTACTAAACCTATTAGAAATACAACAGAGCAGAGAATTTTCACTGTCTCTCCTTACTCCCAAATATCCCACTGAGCACATATTTAGCCTGCAGTGGATAGAAAACATAAATGTTGAATCATCACCACGTTCTGGATGATCTTTTAACCTAATCAGCCTAAACTGGAAACAGTGCTGAGAAGCATGTATTAATGTAGTGGAGGCATCATCATGCATATCAGGTCCCACGGATAAAAGAGCTCAGAGGC
The DNA here is from genome assembly GCF_026119805.1 of Tympanuchus pallidicinctus. Classification (NCBI taxonomy): domain Eukaryota; kingdom Metazoa; phylum Chordata; class Aves; order Galliformes; family Phasianidae; genus Tympanuchus; species Tympanuchus pallidicinctus. Next base: position 6,565,318 of record NW_026294722.1, read on the forward strand.
ACATAGTTCTACAGGAAATGAAGCATCGGTGATGAACATCAGTTTCTCATTTTAAATATTAAAACAGGCCATGGGACTTTGCCCTTTCAAAGTGGTACTGAAGAGACAATTTAAAAGGTTAATTAAATGACTGAGGCGTAAGGGGGATCTGTATAAGGAGGTCTGCCCACAGAAAGCTGGCGCTTCCAGTTTGAAGGCAGTTTGAGGGCAGGACCAAAGGCCACGTCAACTTAAGGCAGGAAAGTTGAGGCAAATCAACTAATAGTATGAATTCAAGGCAAAGAAGACACAGTACATTAAACCCCAATATAAGAACACTCCCACCAGAAAGCACAGATGCCCTCCTGAGTTTCAGCTTTAACGCTACTTTTCTCCTGAATGTCAACATTCACACACCATTTAACATGCTTTAACTTGTGCTTCATATCCACCACAGAGATACTTCGACTTTTTGAAACTTGCTAAAGCAAACAAATGTTGGTTTAACAAATATCTCACAACAACTACACTTCTGATATCTGTATGTGCATTATTTGGCTGTAAAGGGTACAGCTTGGTGTGAATGTTTCAGCTGCTCAGACTTTAAAAGCACTCCGGTAAGAAATTAAATAAAAATAAAAAATAAAAAGCAGGCTTATGTTTTACTTCACTTGGATACAAGAGCAGCGAACAGCAGGATATTTGAGTCACTAACTTTTAATACAGTCCTTTGTATTTGCACCATCGTCACCATAAAGTCCCACAGGAGACCTACCATTGACTTACAAGGTACCAATGCATCACCTTCATAGCATCTGGGAAGGCACATGCACTGCAGGTTTCCTGCTTCCATTAGAATTTGTAGAAGAGTAAGTGAATTAAGAAAAAGAAAAAAAAAAACACCTTGATATTCAGAAATCAAGTTTTGCATAGAATATCTCGGTATATCACGATTGGCTGATGCTTAAAAAGTCAGAGGAACTTCTGCTAGATTTTGGCCCCACACTCTTTTATATTACTTATTAGAACAACAACCAGGTTGTACAAGCAGAAATCTAGCTTGTCTCAGAAGCCAATACATTTTTCCTTTTCTCTAATTTTTCCCCTCATTTTTAAAGCAGGCTGGTCAAGAAACTGAAACACACAAGGAGAATACTTAAGTTTCTCATCTTACCCATTCAGGAGGGAGAAAAAAATCAACACATTGCAAACTCGAGTTCCAACTTTGACATCTTGAAGTGCTCAGTAATTCCTCAAAAACTTTACAGGTGAGAAACATAATCTGCAGCACAGACACTAAGATTTTTTCTACCGTATCATAGGCCATAGGAGAAGTTATTTGAAGCAGTAAACAAAAAAATGCTCAAGGCATAAAAAAAAATAATATTTTGAAAAAGAAGAAAAAGAATTAAGTGTTGGAAACAATCATAATTACATTTTAAAGAGAGATTTTGATTGCTTAACCTGAGTCACCTAGGGCATAATGATTACTAAATTCATAACTCTTCCCATCAGAGAAGAAATGGAAAAGTCTTAATAATCTAAAAAATATTGCAGTATCTTTCTCTGTTTCGAGTGAATCAATGATATTTATAGCCCCGAAGGTATTGAATCTATTTGTATCAAAGAACACCAATAATAATGTACAATTCCATTATGGAAGTGCATCTCAGGAAAGTGAACACTGTCTAAGATTACAAAAAAAAAAAAAAAAAAAAAAAAAAAAAAAAGCTAGAACTAGGCATTTGTGATCCCATGGAAGCATGCCAATCTTCTCCCAATAAATGGAATGATCAAATTAGCTCAGGTGTTCACAGCTCACCATAAAACATGGGATGAAAAATGGGAGATAGTAACTATCAAGAGATTTTATACAGTTCGACAGGAAAACTTATGGCAAATTCCACCAAGAAATGTATCCTGATCAAATTGGTCTTGCTTAAAAAAAATGAAAATAAGAGTAATGAAGAGAAAAACAACAGAGAGTTGGCACCAGTTTTGAGACTCAGAGTAATTCAGAGATCCAAGCATTCCCTTGAAGCAGAATGAAGACTGCAGGATTGTCCAAAGAGAGAAAGTATCTGCCATAATAACTCCACAGGCTTTCGGTAAAACTACTTTTTTTTTCCTGTCTGTGAGAAGAATATTTCTCTGCTTGTTCCCTGCCTTTTTTCTCTCACCTCTGAAGACTCTCCTCAGGCATCACCCAGCAGTTACAGAGGGGACCTATGGGAGCCATTAAAGTAATTAGAACTGCTTGAATGTCAGCAGCAGATGATGCCATGGAGGACAACAGAGCCCTACCCTACTGTTAATGTGAGATGTTAATTTTGTGAAATCTTTTCTTTTGTATTCTGGTTTGTTCATTAACTATATAAAGCAGAGCCCAAGAGAACAGATCTACGAAAACCTCAGCAAGCAGGATGTCACCACAGGCTTGGTTACCATGACATTGGCATCGAAGTGTTTGTAACTTTAAACAACTCAGCACCTTATTTTCAGAGACTTCAAAGTATTATTATTTTTTTTTTTTTGAAAGACAGCCACATCTCAAATAATGTTTGGTTTTCTTTACTAACCAGTTTCAGCAGGGGAAAATCAGACCACTTTTGTTTCTTTTGAAAAACCAGTGCCACACTTGGTTCCTGTTTTAAAAGATGAAAACACTGCATCATCTGAAGGCTATCAGAGGCAGAATGCAGCTATCAGACAGTTCTGGAATCAAGTTCAGCAATGAGCCTGATACCAGACTGGGAGTGGGATTTCCCCTCCTCAGTAAAGAGAAAATTACACGTTTGCATCAGGAACATGTAGTTTGGCACATCCAAGCAGAAGGTGCTGCTTATTCTATCAGCAATAATAATTAAAAATTCGTGACTACAGATGAAGACAGAATTCTTGCCCCAAATCTTTTGAGTCAAAGGGTAAAGTGAGCATACGATTGGGAAACAAGCATAAGGAATCAGTACTTCTTGAGTTATAAATAACACTGCTGGGTCTTCTATAATTGATTATTGTGAAATTGTGAAACGTCATTACTCTATAAAGGAAAAAAAAAGATCCTGGATAGCAGAAAGAGCTAACACTTAAATCTGTATGCAGCATGAATTCATTTTGTTTCTCTTTATATTTTTTCTATTCTTAGATATCAGCTTCGTGAGACCTGATTTATTGTCCAAATGTATCAAAATAGGAATGTGCTCTTACATTTCAAGGCATTAAATAAGATTTACTCCACAGTAACTTCATTCTGACTTACCGAAGCAGGATTTTCCATGCCCGGCACTTCTTGCACAATACAAAATCTTCTCCAAGAAATGCAGAGCTTAGTGAAAAAGTTAACTATTACTAATGCCTTGATACTTAATATTGGCAGCCCCAGCCATCAAATGTAACTAGACTGACTAGCACTGTCTGGAGAAAATAACAGATTAAAAAGTGGAAAGAGGAAAATACAGCTGAAAGGATGCCAGTGTCACATCCAGGACTGGTGAGGTCTCTCAAGAACCTGAGCTGCATTGTCACAATCCCTGCAGTCAAGGGTGTTCCCTGCCCAGATCTGAGACAGAAGGCCATGGGAAACTTGGACTTTCTCTCCTGTGAGGGCAGTCAATCACTGGAACACAGCACAGAGAGGCTGTGGAGTCTCCAGCACCACATATATTGAAAACCCATCTGGATACTGTCCTGAGTCCTGCACTTGGTGATTGGGTTGGACAACTGGTCTCCATAAGCAACCTCCTGCCTCAGCTACCCCATGGCTGTGACCTTCAGCACATGTCCTGTTCAACTTTATGAGTGTTATCAAGCCACTTTTTAATTACTATATCCTTAGTTGTGTATAGATTTTGAATTGATTTTAATAGAATGATAAAACATCCTAGACTTCAATAGGTCATCACGCTGGCAGTGTGATCAATACAATCTCTGATTCATTACTTCACATTCTTCTGTTTTCAGAAAATAAATTATGTCAAAATAAGATTAAAGGTGGTTTGGTTTCTTTTTAAACCTTTTTAACTGCTGTATTAGAAAAGTTATTTTACAACATTTATTTAGGAAAAAAAACCCTTTTCTTATATCACAAAGAAGGAGGAATTCAGAGACAACAATTTTTCCAACATCATATAAACATAGGATTAACTGACACCCCATTTATAAAAAGAATACTAAAACCACAGTAATAGGAAATCTTATGCACAGCACACACTTGCAAAGAGCTTCACTGTGGCCACTCTTGAGCAAGTTGCTGACAGCTGAATGGAAAATTCAGGTTCCTATTTTTAAATGCCCATACAAATTCCTTGTCTGCACTGCATGTTGGATGCTGTTCAGTACCTTTTTGGTATTTGTTTCACAGCTCCATAAAGTTCTACAAGATTAAATTCTATGTAAATGGCTGTAAAATTATGCAGCTGGAAGTAGAAGCAAGCTGTGTCCATCACTTTAAATATGTTCAGTCATAGAAAGATGTTGCTCAGTGCAAGCAGCATTTCTGTTCTGATTTCACTCTCTTCTCAGGGACTCAGGAGTGGACCAGAACCTAATGCAAGATACTATTAGTGACACATGAACATCTTGATCCTGTACTAGTTATGTTTAAAGCTGCCTTTTCTCCAAATCCCACTCGTATTACAATTGTCTCCAACAAGTTTGACTTCATCCAACTATTTTCTTACCAGCATTATCTAAAAGAGCTTATATAATAATGAATTGACTGTCCAATATGTGGTCAATAATGGCTCATGTAACCTCTGACAGTAGGGTTATCACACGGACTTGATAAGTTTTGCAGGAATATATAACTTTCACCTGAACTGTCACCAAAGAACAGCTTGCAAGGGAATGAGGTCTTTCTCTGAAGGATATTATGAGGGCACCCTTTATGATATACATTAATGGAGGTCAGAAGAAAGGCTACTGTTCTCATTTATGAAGAGAAAGCACCAGATCATTATGATGGCATGTGAATAGTGAAAATAAAGTCATTCTCTGATTCAGGTAAGATTAGTACATTTTGTCCTATCAAGCCAAGTCCTTTTCACTGTAAAAAGGCACCCTTAGGCAGCACTTCAGTGAAATTTTGCAGGCAGTGCAGAACAAGGTGCACATAGCACACTGGTTGCAGCAGGTGGCTTTTTGCCTAAAAGTCCCTGAGAACAGACACCTCATTCAAAGTGGAAAACTGATGCAACCTGCATGGCACTTCCTGATTGAGATGGCATGGTTCTTCGGATTAGAGCAAACAAACAACCCTAAAAGGAATCCAAAACTCACATAACAGTTTTAATTCCTGGCTTGTATTAGGAAATTTTATATGGCATTCACATGCACAGTGACTTCTTATCTTTCTTTTGAACTTGCAGAGAAAAGCACTGACATCTGCTTTTGAGGTTGCATTAACCACTGTTAAGGGCATACATGTTACATATATAATTCTTTCCTAAATTACTTTAAGATAAAAGTAGCAATACAATAGCCACACAAAATTAAACATGACTGTTTTCTATTGAATGGTTGTCAGTTCCACCAAATCAACACCAACCTTGGATCAAAGGCAGTCACACTTGGACACTTTTCCTTTAACAGCAGCACTCATGCCTGGGCAGAACTGGAAATCTTCCCTAGTTCTGATGTTGTCTTGGTACTTGAATGAGTAGTGTGTTGTAAATAGTGTCTCCAGCCTCCTACCTTCATTCACTTCTGAATGAACACTTTCACTGGTATAAGGGTACAAGCATCTCTGCAAGAAAAAGCTACTTCCTTGCAGTGTATGGCAAATGCAATCTTGTTAGCACTAATGTTTGGGATGAAACAATTCAAAGGCGCGCAATATTTACAAAGCATCTTGTAAAAAATCACTACTCTCAATGAATTGCCAGCAGTATTATTTCCAGTCCTATCTTTGCTCCAAGATCAAATTTGAAATTGCTCAGCCATTAGAAGAACCAGGTTTTAAATTCAAATTGAGTCAACCACCTGTTGCAGTAGCTTAAGGTTGAATTATACTTTGAGATTTAAGCATTATGGTGAAAGTAAACAGGTCAAACCCACTGCCTTAAGCTAAAGCAGTGCAGTTAGCAATGAGCAGCTGAGGACTCCCTTTGAAGAAAAAGAAGAATTATTGCCCTAATTTAGTAGAGCCCTGAATCCAACAGAGTGCCAGCCCTCTCATCTCAGATGTATCAGGAAGTGAATAGGAAAGTACACCAGTGTATTCCATACATATACATTATTAACTTTCAGATAAAAGCATTCAGATTTGGAGGCTAGTAAGCTGAGTTTTCCTAGAAAAGAAAAACAAAAAAAGAAGAAAAAAAAAAAACAGTCAACCAACCAACCAAACCCCAGCCCATCTCCTGAATGTTCTCCTTGGGCATTCTGTTCTGTGCCCCACAAGAGAACACCTACTCTTCTCCCTCAGGCAGTGTTCATGCCAACATTTAGTGTTTAGTGATTAAAGTTTCTCTTGGTGTTCATCGGAGATTTAAAGTAGTGCTAAAGAAAAAAAATCTCAAACAGTCATATTTTTGAGACCTGCAGCAACTCCAAAGACTTGCCTAAAATAAGCACCAAATTCTGCATCTCCAGGCTTTAGCTTATTAAATAGGGAAAATGTAAAATGCATGACCTGGATGAAAGAATAATTCTTTTCAGTTGTGTTCCCAAGCTTTTGAAGTTGGGGACTTTGTTCTCAGCAGAACTACTTTGGTAACAACTCTGTCCCCAGTGGATGAGGAGCTACATCATGAAACTCTCCGACCTAGTTTGGTTCTGCTGTTCAGCTCCGTTCTAGAGAGACTCCCGATTAAACTCAGAGTTATTAGAGTTATCCCTTATTTCTTTTGATAGATGAGATGTTCAAGTTAACTATTAGATCCTTAGCAAAATTGGTAGGAACATCTTTCAACTCTTGTGCTCAGACTAGTAGACGTATCAAGCACTGTAGTTTCTAGCATTACCCAAACCAATTAACCTTTGACAATATTATGCACTACAGAGAACTAAATATAATAAAACATTTTAAAAGTATTGTTTAATTCATACTGAGTCGCTTCTCAGAGGTAATTACTAACTGATATGCACTGACTCACAGCACATTACTATGTTGTTCTCTACTGCTTTCTAAGGTTCACGTTTGACTCACTCAGCTGCAAAAAGCACTACCCATATCCCAGCACTTGTTTCACTTAGGTTAGATAATTCGTCTGCTGACAAAAAGCTAGGAAAGTTCACATGGAGATTCAAAAAACAGAAACACCCAACACCAGTAAAAAACTATGTCTTGTAGAACTGTTGATTTCTACAGAAAATATACCTTTTTTCTTATGATTCAAAGCACTGTGCATTTTTCAGTTAATTAAGTACACGCATCTTTGCTCTTTCAGAAAACAGGAAGAAAGGAAGGTGGATGGATAGAGAGGAGGTGTATCTAGCATGTAATATCCTCAATTTCTGAGTTTGTATATAAAGCCAAAGATGCCTAAACAATACAGTACTCATTTCCTGTGTAAGATTTCCTGTGTAAGAAAGATACATGTGGCAATACCATATAAAGCATGTTATTAGCAGTGGTATGCAAACATTACATTAACAAAAAGAATGCAACCTATTTAATTACCTCCAGGATGAAAAGTATCAGCCTTTAAAAATATCACCCTCTTTCCAGAAATTTGAGAAGGTCTGTTGAAAGTACTGAAATACATTAAGGCTGCTCAACAACATTCAGTCACTAGGGTAACAACTCATGAAGATTAGAAAGCACACATTTGGTTTAATGGATCACACACAACCTATAGGAGTTCATATGCACACAAAAAGCTCAACAGAGCCTGATTTCAGGCAAGATTTCATTAAATAAATCTACACAATACACATTCTCAAATTTCACCAGTAGCACCAGCACACAAACTAAAATAGATTTGCCAAAAGATTACCTTATTTCCTTCTGTTAGAAAGTGCATTAGCTAGATCATAGTAATATTTTAGTGTCTTACTGAAGCTCTGTTAACTATGTCATTATTCCTTAACAAAGAAGGTTATTGTCATGCTTCAGCTCTATGAGTGAAATATCAAAATCTGCATGTGTGAATTCAATATTATATTGCAGATGGTTGATCTGAATTTTAAGATTTGTTCCAAAATATGTCCTACACGCACACAGCTACACACAGCACTGCTCTGAGTTATACAGACACAGCATCACATGGAGAAATTCCCAGCACATAAATAGCAGTTTGGGGTGTGTATGTCTTTTCAAATCAGTCTTTTTAATTATCAGAGAGACAGATCAGCCAGTTATAACTGTGTTGTTTATAGCTGATGCTCATGAAGGAAATAAAGTTGAAGCTTTAATAAGCAACAGCCTATTCACCTTTCTATTCCCCTTTTAAGGAAAGGAAAAAAAAAAGCTTCCAGCTGACCACCCAGCAGTATCTAATCTAATGGGAAAAGGTGAATCCTATATGACATGCATTTTTTGTTCGAGTAGATAGGAAGCCTGAGGGTGCCAGAAAGGCAGACCAAAATCCTTAACAAACCTATAAACTGAAAAAAGCAACATCTGCCCATGGAAAGATAGGAAAAGCAGGGTCTAATACAGACTGACACATCATAACAAGTGTTTATGTATATTGCCAAAACCATTGCCCTCTGAAATTTCTAAGTAAATTTCAGGTTTTTTCTTTTAATCACTTCTGCATTCTGTCCTTGTTGAAATGTCTTGTCAAACAGCATTACCGTGACTTAAAAACTCGAAGTTCAGAAGAATGATAGAAAAACTTAAACAACGTGGATGAAACATGGCATTTCTCATTTTAATTTTAAAATAGATTCCACTTTCATGATACAAGGCAGTATGTTCTGTGCCCTCAGAATTTACACCAACTCCCAGGGCCAGAATAAGTAAGCATGTTGAATAATTCCTCTTATCACTTACTACTGAAGTGTAAAGTAAATCTGCTGCTGTTCAATAAAATTCCTCCTTGAAATCACAAGTCTCTCAGTTACTCTTTCTGTCTCAGTGGCATTGAGTATTCCAGGTCACTGCACAGGTTAAGTGAACAACCTCACAAATGCAGAAATAACACAAACTGAGATTGTTCCAATTTCCCCACAGCAGCACTTTAAAAAAGAAAATAATCTGATCTACCCTCACCTTCCAGATCCACACCCCCTTCTTTTTGCTGATTTTAGGCCTTGGTACCTACAGTCTCCTTAATCCTGCTGGCTCTCCCTCAAGCATTCATTTTACAGTCGATTTTTCATACATAGAATCCCCACTCCTGAGTTCCTTTTGGAAAATGCCTTTTCTCACAGCCAGACTGACCTCAGCAGCCTTTGGTTAAAGACGCTCTGCTAATGGATTTGCTAAGTTCTGACACTCAAGATGTCTTTGGTTTTGTGAGATTTTGGGGTTTTGGTTTCTTCATTAACAAGGCAATTAAGAGTTTTTTTTTTTTTTTTTTTTTTTTTTTCCTCAGGAAGGAACATTCTCTCCGTGAAACCCATTTAATTATAGAGAAATGCATGGCTTAAACATAACAACCTCCTTTCCTGTTAATTCAGCTGTGGCAAATTTTTCATGCTGCATTTTATACTCTGGTTATGCTCTGGACACAAAGAAAAGCTGGAAAATACTTTTTCTGATTTTTTAAAATTTATTTATTACTTCTTGCAGGTTTGCTCCCTCATGGCAGCCCCACAGCCACATCATGGTGGCCTGCACCTCCCTCACAGCAGCCTGCATCTTACAGGGAGCAGAGGGGCAGCGCTGAGCTCTGCTCTCTGGGGACAGCAACAGAGGAAACAGAGGAAATAGCATGGAACTGCATCAGGGGAAAGTTAGAGAAAAGCTCTGCCCCAGAGGGTGGTGGGCATGGAGCAGCTCCCCATGGCAGCAGGCACGGCCCTGAGCTGTCAGAACTCAGGGAGCACTGGGACATCGCTCTCAGACTTTGGTTCTGGTGGGAATGAACTCCATGATCTTTGCAGATCCACTCCAACTTGGGCTATTCTATGGTTTTACTTACTTGGGGATCGTGCCCACAGAGATCAGAAAGCACAACTTTGGGCGCCACCACTTTATTCTAAGAGCATCCATGGGTCCTATAATTGTACTGATTTCCTGCAAATACTTTATATTTTTCTTCTGGAAATATTCTTGTTGGAAGAAAAATTATCCTCCCTTTATAGGAAGACCAGACCATGTTTTTTTGTCCAGTATAATGCAGGACCTATGTGAACAGGTACCAAACCGAAATCTAACACATCCAAAGGTAAACACTTTGGCACCAAATTCCCAAAGAGACATGGTCTCAAGGTCCTAAACTTTCTGTACTGAGCAGAAAAAAGATTCACTCTTAAAAAGGATGGAAAAATATTACCAGTATGCTTTGTACAACTGTGCATATCTGGCATAATATGAACAGATGGAATTGGCAAGAAGGCTTTTCAGGTTAGGTTTCTGAGCCTAATTCTGAGCTGGTACAAACTGACCATGTTGTTCTGATGTAGTTCTTTTTATGTCTGCTCCTCTCTCTGTAGCGTGGTCTCAGCAAATGGGAGAGCATAGCGTTCATGGGTTTTTCTCCATGAACAGCGAGCACAGAATTGATAACGTAAGATAAGCACAGTAATTAAAACTCATATTTAGAGCTATGAACTCTGGAAAGGAACGTATGCACATCAACAGTTATCAAAATACTGACTCTAATGAAAAAAAGATGATACAATTTGAATGCATTTATTCATAGGCAGCAGTATTTCATTACTGCTCCCTTTCACTGTATCAGGAAATACAAGGGGCTGACAACAGACACCATATAGTAGTTTAATAAACAATATTAGATGCAGTAACCTTCCTGGCTAGGTAATGCATGGAAAATATACATCCTGCTATTGCAGTGGCTGTTCATTTCCATAATTTTCCAACATCCAGCTACTCTGAGCTGCTCCCTCTGTAACAGCTTCTCACTGCTGCATCTGCCAGCAGGTAAGGGAAATTCAAAGTGTGACTTGGTCAGCATAACCTCATCTGAAACGAAGCAAACGAGTTGAGCATGCATGCTCCTTGTGTTCCCTGTCAGCCTGAGCCCTCCAGTAGCTCCTGAGCTCAAAATTCCTGCAGAGCAATGCAACACACAAATCACCAGGTGGCCCTATTATGTAGCAGTCATTACCAAAGAAATCCCAGCCTTACATAAGCCCTGGCTTTCATGTAGTGTAACACAGAGCGATTATTTGAATAAAAATGCCCCGTTTCCCATGGCGACAGCTCCCTGCGGCTCACACCTTGTTGGGGACAAAAGAAACGATCTGGAGATGCTGTTAACCTCTGGAAAGAAGGGAGAAACTCTCAGATGAAGGCAGAAAAGAGCACGGTGCTGATGACTAATTGTTTAGTGCAGTGTTCATCGTGGATAGCGGCACACAGACTCGGACTTCGGGAAATTCATTCCGGGCATTTTACTCGAGGCATATATATGGGAGTCTCGGGCACAGGGGAGACTTCAGGGCTTGCAGTGGGATAACAGAGACTGCAACTGAGGAAAGGCAATAGAGGAAGGGCATCCTGCATAAAAATAAAAGTAGTACTCATACAACGTCTTCTAAGTCATTTTATTGGCTGTTGAAGCAATTAATTTGAGAGTCTGGTTCATACATTACGAGTTCCTACACTCAGAACACAGCTTCTACAAGATTCTATATGCATACAAAAAGAAGCTTCTACTCTTACATCCCAATTAAAAAGGAACATATTTTCAAGCACATTATATCTCTCCTGTGGACACTAAAATTTACAGCAAAAACAAATGGATTTACAGGCACAACATATTTTTCAGGAGGAGTAGTGATGTACAAATAAATGCAGGCATCAAATGACTTCAAAACCAGCACCAGCTCACAGGAATTGCAGACATTAACTTTTTATTCTGTTATTTTATCTATTGAAGTAAACGTGCTCGCCTTCAGTCCACAAAGCTGAACATCTGCATAAGGCCGTACTTGGTCAGGACTTACTCAACGTTTGCAACAGTAACTGCATTAATTAATGCCAACAAATTTTGAAAGGACAAAATTATGCATAGCTAAGTAATTTTTTTCAGGCTGCAAAAACCAACTTTATACGTAAGAAAAAAACACCCCTGGGTATTTTCAGATGTACTACATCCAAGTCACTTGGCACACATTAATAAGGTAAGCCAATTTTCCAACAATCAGTAGGCACGCTGATGCAATGCAAAAGCCACTCTAAGTATAAAGGAAATCTCCAAGGGCCAGAGATTAAATTCCATTTGCCTTAGGTCAAAAGATCTACCTTAGTCCCTAGCGGGTGCTTGTGTACATCACAAAGCCATTGCACAATTCAGCAAAATTGGCAGCCAGAGGAGAAGTCTTCAACACTAGAACACCAGAGGGATTATAATTCAGAAGTGAGATGCTTTAGCTCAGCTACATCAAGGCAGCTCCTTCTTCATTTGCATCTGCCTGTAGCCAGATTGTACAAACCTGCTGCATTCTCAGGCACCTGGCAATTACTTCCAATGCTTTAGAAGAAAACACCAAAACAGCAATCTATCATTCCAGCCTCTAGTCAAAGGGTCCTTATCTCAACAAAACATGAAATGCATTCCCCTGGAAGGCCAGGTACCCAAGCAAGCTTCTCAGGTCACAGCTCACATCAGAGTTGCGCCCTGGATGTATAAGATGCAAGTCACTACAATTCTCTCCCATTTAACTGACATCTTAATTGTTCCAAATATTCTAATACAGTCAGATGGCTTTTTAGGTAAATTAGCTGTATTTCTTAATTTGTCAGTGGTATTTAATTGTTTACTATAAATTGACATGATTAATTCTCCAACAGCTTCATTTTCAGTTCCTTCCTTAATATGGACTCAGAACTTGACAAACATTCGCAGGCATACAACATTCACACATACAGAACCTGAACATCCAACACAGATGTCAATGTACTAACATTAGAACTAGCATCACATCAGCAAAAGGAAAAAAACAAAACAACTGTCAGGAGAAAAATCACCACATTAAAAATTGCAATGCCCAGGCAAGATTGAACACAAGTTTATCAGCATTAGACAACTCAGACCATGCGTTATGATGGATGTCTTCATTTTTGCATGTAAATGTTTCTCAGCAGAAAAACGCATGTGTATGTAAGAAGTAGATGTCAATTTTGATACACGCACTTTGTAAGAACATGATGTGAAAATACACTGTGCTTGCTCTGCCCTGTAACCCCAGTTAACTCTTCCATCTCAGCAGTTATGAAAATCAAGCCCTAATGAACAGAAAACTGTGGTTTAATTTTATTCTGAAGTTCGATTTTTTTTTTTCCTAGACTGATGATCCAACCAATGAAGAACACTTTTAATAACAGATTTACACAATCAGAAAGCACCTCAAGTTCACATTGGCGTTTAATCGTCATCAGAAGTAGTTCACAGCAACCTATGCCATCCTCCTAAGAGCACAGTTCTCAAAGTAGATGTATTTGCATTCAAGGATGGAAAAAGAAAACAATCTACCTGAAATCATAAGGAGAATCAGCACCAATACCCACAGTGCATGAATCTCTGGCATGCATTAGTATCTAATCATTTATTAACCACTCCTCCATCACTCTGGGCACTGCTCATATTAAATCACGCCCTTGAACGTTAATGTTGAATAAGGGCCAGAGCCTACTGCAAGGATTTTGTTCTTCACTTCTGGCCACTTACATCCTACCTTTACTTCAGACACTCAGCTGAAAATGTTTAAACATGGCCAAAGCTCCATATGCCCTTTCTGGTTCACATTGACTTTATGCCCACAAACCGCTTGATGCTAGTTTTCAATCAGACGATCCCTAACATTTGTTCATATTTTGCCTTCTGTGGCACAACACGAAAGCCTCCTTCATACTCAATACTTTGTTAATATCATCACTTTGAACACTGCTCATTCTCCCCAGTAAGCTCCACAGGACATGCTCCCATGCTCTGCTGCTTGCAGACCTCTCATGTCCCATGGTGTGGTCAGTCCAACCCAAATAAATGATCTGACAACTCTGCTGCCCACAAGCGTGCAGCAGTATGCACTGAATTCAGCACCAAGCTTTGCCAGCTAAAAGATGGAGACAACAACTGTTGTCCATCTGCCTGCACACAGCCTCTTTTCATCTAGGTAGCATATATATCATGCCCCCAGTAATATCAGAGCAAAACTCATGGATATTGGCTTAATGAGCATGCGTTGATGGTTGGACTTGATGATCTTAGAGGTTTTTTTCCAACCTTGACATTTATACAATTCTAAATTTAGGTATCTCACTGACAGGAAGGAGCAACATTTATGCATTTGAAAAAGAAGAGAAAAAAGCTAGAGTAAGTTAGTATTTAACAGGTACAATTCAAATTGCTTGAGTCTGGGAAAACAATGCTTGGGTCAAGCGATTTGAAAGCAAACAAAATGGGAGAGAATATTCTTTATGTAAAGAGCTGTTCATGTTCTCCACCTCTGTTAATGTAATAGGGGAAAAGAAAGGAAGCATTAAAAGGTCCTTGTCAAAGAGCAGCTTGTCCTATATAATGAGGCCAAAGCGGAAACTCGTATAATAGGATATTAAAAGCTTTAATTATTTCCTTTTTTTCCAGTCTGATAGCATCTACCTGCAGCAAATTGAATGAGACCTTTGTTAAAACCACCCTTTCCACATGCATCTGCTCCTGTGCCAAAGCTCCCAGAGGAATGGGCTGCTCGACAGTACCTACACCACTGCTGACACCAGGGCTGCTCGCTCCTGCCATTCTGTGAGCCATGAACACCAGCAAAGCAATTGAGCAATCTAGTAGGACACACAGCTCCTTGCCCCAAATTTCTCTAGTCTTCTTAATAAGTCATTAATAGCAAGGACTCCACCCATCACATTTGTAGCAAAAAGCAATCAGGGATCAGGATATTTCCATTTGAACTCAGTGGCTTCTAGGCAACTCATCTCATTTCCCCTGCACTTAAGTCAACTAATAGGAATCTGAAAGCTTGTGATTCCCAACAGTTTTATTGCACACATCACCAAGAAAACACCTTCAGCTGCAGCCTTTTTATACAAACTATTCCTGTACAAAAGTCTTTTCCTCTGAAGACTTTGTTGTTAGATTTATTATTTTTACTCTTTTAATTTTGGAGTTCATTCTCAGAACATGTTACTCAAAGAGAATATGCAACGTAAAAAATGAAAATCTTCTCTTAGCAGCAGAAATCGCAGCACATTCCATTAAAAAAAAAAAAAAAAAAAAAAGCCTTTTACAATATCTGTGATTAAATCAATTTGTTTTGCCCTTTTAAAAATACTTCAGGACCTCTCTGAAAACATATTGCATATATTTATTTCCAAACCAACGTAACAAATACAAATGAAAATAAAATAGCATTATGCATGGCAGGAGATTATACATGGAAAAAAGCGTGTGTAATTAATTGTATCTATGTGGACAGTAAATGGCAAATAACTCCATCATGCCTTTGTACTTTCCACTTTTGACTTTTTCTACTGTGCATTCTCCCATAAGAAACTAAGAAAAAACATTTCTGCCATGCCAGGACCAGACTGCCCACTGCAATCTCTTCTAAGGAGAGGATTAAAAGAACATCTATTCAATTCACCCAGGAAAGACAAGATATTCTGAACTGCAGTTAACTGCAGCAACAGGCTGTGTTTTAAGTCTTAGAAAGAAACTCTTCAGCTGTGGCTAAAAAGCCAGGGAATGAGTGGACAAAAAGCCAAAACCATTCTACCAGATTTTTTCACAAAGCAATCAATTTTATCAACAATTATTTTAACTTAGGCTACAAAACCCACTCATTGACCCATGGGATTGGGCCACGTAGGCATTGATAGAAGATTGCAAAGCCGCTTAAAGCAGCTTTAGCTGCAGGAGCAGAGCTCTGTTCTGTGTGCTCAGGATGTCACAGGGCAAGGAGCAGACACTGACTTCCCAATGGAGGAGTGGGGAAGGCAAAGATGGAAAGTAAATGGCAAAACATGAAGTGAACAGACAGCTCAATCAAAAAAAACAAAGTGAAAAAGCTTGCTTACTTTATAAATGGATTAAAATTCTACACATCTCATATATATCCCCCCCCTCCCTTTTTCTTTCCCCCCATAAAACTAGTTTATGAAAACATTCAAACATACATAACGTTAGCAAGGTCTGAACTCACTTCAGCTTTTTGATGAGTATCTGTGACCTTGAAAAGGAGGAAAGCAGCACCATTTGTCTCTAACAAAGCAGTGTCATGGAACTTTGCTCTTTTCCTATCCCTTTGATAATTACTCCTCAGCCATGAGCTCGGTGCTGGCAGTGCAAAGCGCTTTGAGTGATATGAACATGCTGGGATCCACTAATATGCATCAATAGAAACATCACCAAATAGCCCCAATACTACCCATACATTTTTAACCACAGTTTATACTATTTTTCAGGATTCCTTTACGGTTTCAGAACTATTGGTGAGTTTGATAAGCAGCACCAGCAGAAAAATGAAAATTGGAAAGTAAAGAGAATAGAGATATCAGAGCTTTCACAACTATTTAAGATTATTTCTGCTTGACTCTATGTAGTACATTTATCTTGCTAACAAAAAAGACTTAGAAAGGAGGAATGACTAACACATCACTGCCTACTCTGAATATTGTTCCTCAGCCTGATGGAGTGGGATCAGACAGACAGGACTGTAGGCATCTCAGTCAGACAGCCAAAAAATTCAGTCACCTCAACTGCCAAGAGACATTACAGAAGATCTTTGCTATAAATCAAATGAATGCAAGTCTTCAGATATTTTTTATTTTAATAACTTTGCCAGCAGTGTCTTCTTTTGAAATTAATATATCTGCTCTAGTGGTTTTCAGTTTTCCTTGTAAAATAATGACAGCTAATAGGAAAGCACTGTCATGTACTCTGACTAAAGGTAATGTATATGTGACAGCTGTGTGATCATCAGTAGGAAACTATTTCCAAAAGACAAAAGGAATAATTAAAATGAGCCTGCAGTCCTAGCTCTGGATTTAAATGTTTAAATGTTTTAATTTGAAAGAACAATGGCTCCTTGAAGCTCCTTCACAACCCATGCTGACAGCTTGTCATTTCTTAACCAGTGTTAAATAACAGTCGTGCACATCTGAACGCTAGATTATGGCTGATGATCCTTAAAAGAGTACTGATACTTCCACGAGAACCCAAGAAACCAGAGCTTTGCAACCTTTCAGTATACTTGGAAATTAAGCTAACAGGAAATGCAGTGAGCCTGTCCAAGAAGTATAGTAGAAAGTGGGGAAGGGCATATTCCTTAAATGAAATTTTAAGTCCCTCAAAGTCCTCCACTGAGGATCTCAATTGCCCATCAAAAAGCTAATCCAAGTCTGCTGTCTCCTATTTTCCTATAATGGAGCAATCATTCTCACATCAAAACCAGTGGCTTCAGAGCCACAGGCACGACCATGCTTCAAACAGAGCTGTGTTACTGCTGTCTTTTCTGTCTGTCGAGACATTTAACTGTGGCTTTATCTGCATAAAGCAGAGGTTACATAGTCCCAGTCACAAAACAAAGGTCTGTGCGTGGCTGCTCTTCTACCTCCCTACAAGACAAAAGTCAACATGTGGGGGATCAGAACCCACATGCAACCATATGCTGATAGACTACACAGCCCCATGAGAAAACACTGAATAAATAACGGAGCAGATAGATAGTGGGATTGCATTTCAGTGACATTAGTGTCACTGGAAGAGTTGTGACTCCAAATGTTTCTGGAACCTGCTTCCACTTCTCTCCTTGCATCCTTTTATGATAATGCAAAAGGAAAAAAGAATAACACAGGTTTTTAATATAGCAGATGCTTATTAGAAAAAGGTCAGACATTCAAATAGAGACTGAATTTTGAAGCGGAAAGACAATGCATCACCCAGCTAAAACAACATGAGATTTTCTATCACTGCTGAATCGTCTTTTAACCACACTGCTAAAAGGGTTTGTTTGTTTTTTAATTTTAGATGATACAATCCCTAAAAGAAAACACTGCTGTAAATATTTTCTTTAAAGATACACTTTTTTTGATTTGACAGATTTAATGATGACTAAAATAAATCCATCACAGCAAAGCAAGAGGGGAAAATACCAATCAAAGTATTTTCCTGTGATTTGGGATTTTGGCTTCATTTAGCTGCTTTAATTTCTCTAGTATGCTTGAATTATTTATTTCCTTTCCCCTTCAGGACATGCATATCATCTTTCAAAATCAGTAAGAATGGGAAAACCAAACTTTTTTTGTTTCTCATTCAACTAAATGGATTGGTCATGAGAATACAGATATCAAGGTCCAGCAACAAACTATTTCTCTATACAATGATCCTCGTGTGTCCTTTCCAACTCATTATATTCTGTGACCTAACATTAAATTTATGGTTTTTGTTTTTGTTTTGAAAAATGGAACTTTAGGTATCATATAAATTCCCTCAAATATTCCCTAAAACATGAGCAAAAAACCTATTCTGGAGCTCTGTGGCATACAGCCTTCTAATACATAGGGGAGTTGAGAAAGGCGGAATGCCACCACAGCATAAAGCTTCAGCCCTGACCTCCTCAGCCAAACCACAACCATGCAATTCTGCAGCATGTACCTGCAGGGTCACATTTGTCATGACCCATCCTTAGGGAAAGCCTGAAGCAGACTGGCTCCAGCATGGCCCTGCATTAGTGCATGGAATGTGAGAGATCTGTGTTCTCCTCCCAGGTGCCAGGATTGAGATTTTAACCCACCCAGTATTGGGTGACAGTACTGGATTGCAGCAGTCAAGTTTCACTCAATAGATCCTTTAACCCACACTGCTGTCAGACTCACTGGCATGCTTATCACGTTTGCATGTTTATCCTTGATAAAATTTGAGTCGCAGACTGTCTGCTTAGTTATATTTTAATTTTTAATTTTAAGGTCATCAAGATTCAGCAATAACAGACATTAATACAATCTTCCCTGAAGTGTTTGCTATTTTTTCTCTTACTTTCCAATTACAAGAAGGGGAAAAGCTCTCCCTGGTAGCTTGCTGCAGGATCGAAATTTCTTTCAAAAGACCTGGTCATGCTGCAGATTTGGAATGGGCCTTAGACTAACATGCTGCTGTTACAGGAGCATCTGAGGAATGTTGTGTTCATAAAGAACAAAAATACCGTCAACTCTTTGGACCTCTACAGAAGATTCCCACTTCACTCGGTTAAGATTTAACCCAGATTATTTTTGCAGTAACTCATTTTATTTCTCTGGTTTTCCGCATGTATCGATCAGCTCCCAGGCAAGTTTTTTTTACCAGGTAAGCTGTTTGCCCCAGCTTACAGCGGAGAATAACTCTCTCCAGTAAACATTCTTGAGATGTTACTGAAATACAGATACTCAGATGTGCAATAAATTTTGCAAAGGAGGTGATATACAGTAATCAGAATGCAGCAGCAATGGAAAGCCAAGCTACTCTTGCACTAAGGGTGTCACTTTGCAACTTTTCAAGTGTTCAATAAAATATAAAAGTCTTCCAAGGAGTACTCTACATATATAACAATTTCTTATACAGTAAAATGCATCTTATCGATTTATAATGTACTTTCAAGGAGAACAAAACACAGTCTATAAAACTAAAATTTAGGAGAAAGCATAACTGCCTGCTATAAAGGAAAATCCAGACCAATAGTGGGAAGGATACAGATTCCCATCATTTCTGATGGATGGATCATGTTCTACCATTGTTTACTTCACATAAATATGAAATAAATGAAAAAAAAAAAAAAAAAAAAAAAAAAGCAACTATAAGCAGTACTTCAAATGTAATGCATAATTTATACAAAGTTTATTATTTAGGACATAGAAAGCTGCTGAAGTGCTACTTGTTTTTTTCCCTCTCAAAAAATGCTAGAGAATAGAATCTGAGGCTTAAATTGGAATATGAGGAAACAAAGTTTTTACTTTTTAGTTAAAACTTAATTTTTTAAACAATTGAGGACTGCAACCAGGACTCAAGCATATTCAGAATAGGTTTTCTTTTTATTGACATTAAACTTCTATTTCAGTAAATTTTTTTATCTTGATAAAATATTTTGCAAGGGCGAAGGGTTCCCTCATAACTGGATAAGGTCAGGGGAAGATAAGCTTACTTACATTTACAATAATGGTGTAAAGAGCTATCAAAGAACATTATGGCTCAAAAGACATTAAATAGAATCTGTACAAGTCTTGCCCTGTTACAGCTGTACACATACACCTCAGAACAAAGACTTCTTGTAGGGAGTTTCCAATTGATACAGATCAAGATGTAAAAAGCTCAACTCCTGAATTTAGAATCACAGAACATGAAGATTGGAAAAGACCTGAGATCCTCAAATCCAACCCCAACCCACCCCATTAAGCCCACTGACCATGTCTCACAGCGGCACTGTTCTCGAACATCCCCAGGGACAGTGTCCCTACCTATGCTACTGGCAGCCTATGCCCATGCATCACCACTTTTTCTGAGAAGAACTTTTTCCTAATATCCAATCTGAAATTTGCTGAGATCTTAGTATGTACAGACCTGATTGGGTGAGCTTTTAATATTTATATGCTCTATATTACCATTCCATTTATTCTTGACATATTTATGATGCTATATATCCTAGAAGATGCAGGAGAGCTCTGCAAAAGCTGTTGTTCAGTCTACCTCTGTTACCCTTCAGAAACGGCACCACGTCTGCTACGCACAGCGATGCACACTTATGTGGACTTTTTAGTCTTTAAAAGTTACAAGTCAAAAGTACATCAATCCACCAGCATGACTTAATACATCAGATTAAGAAAATGTTATCTTGCACTTGCTGGAGCAGTTGTTTTTCCTAAACAGAGCTGGAAAATGTCATCAACATTGGAAGTCTTTAATTCTACGAGAGAACGAAAGTGGGGTCATTTGGTTTCTTCTGACAGACAAAGAAAATTAAGTGAACGCTGCACTGGAAGTAGGACACCTCTAACTAAGATTACAGTTTCTAGGATACATAGCAATTTTCTCCCCCTCTTGCCTCCACTTTAGGTTCCCAGCTCACATCCACAGGATTCTCTACACTGAAAGTTGCTGTTTTCTAAAGGATAATAGCTTTAGCAGGAGCTAGAGAAGTACAGCATGCAAAGGAAGAAAGAAACCTCTAAAATTCTAGTAATCTGGAAGAAGATCAGGCCAATCTCAATGCAGAGACCAACAGAAATTGGCCCTGAAATCACCTCTGTTCTTGAAATGACCATAGAAGCTTACCCTTGCAATAATATGTAAAGAAGGAGGAGTCTTAATGAATTCCACTCACTGCTTGCAGATTATTTTCATTTGAAACATACATTTGTACAGTCAGATACTCTATAAACAACAGCATGAATTTCACGGTTGATAACATCTGCAATTAGACTTTGAAACTCACACTGCTGTTAGTTGTCCTACGCGGCACAAATTTTGTCCAAAAAGAACAACGTGAAGATATTTGATGCTTTGGGCTCAAAAGAGATGCAGTGCTATTATTTTTATGCACGCTTTGCCTTTGTGCCAATCACAAGTTTTGCTACTCCTCCAGCACATTTTGCCATCTATTTTTTCCATTTCTCAAGACTTATTTTGTCTGTTGACCAGCTCTTCTGTGGATCCTGATATTCAATTAACTTTCTGTTCACTGAGTAAACTTCCCGGTATCTTTTACAGCCCATTGCATTGTGCTTTAAGGTGGAAGAGAAATAAATGAAGACCCTAACTTTTAGGTATAAATATTTATTTTGCATTCCAAATGAAATTTCACTGCCAGTTCTTCCATATGTAAGTAGCTTGTTGATATAGGGATGCTGTGCTTTGAGTGTCATGCGTTTCAGACTGCATGGCTGTACAACATGTGCTGGTCCAATGGCCGATTCCAACAGCAGGTACTACATGCAAAACAATACATGCAGTAAATTATTTACAGTACATTTTTCCATATAGTGAAACGCTCAGTGGAGAAAGCTCTCTATTTGAATAATTAAACTACCTTTTCCCTCTCTTCCCTGCAAAGCTTGCTCCCAGGTTCTCATCCTGGACCCCTGTTTCTGCTTCATCTGTTATGTTCAATTTCCATTTACTTTTTTAGCACTAACAGTGGCCCATAACTCTAAATATTGCTATTCAAAGTAAAGGTATTTTCCCTGATTAATTACTAGGGAGAGATGATACCTCTGGGAATCAAATACATTGTGTGCTTAACTCCAGAATAGACAGTTCTTGTCAATAATGTATCCAAGCAGCTTAAAACTTCAATAGCCTGGTTCTTATATACTGTAAGTGGTGCTGAATATTCAGTATTATTTCTGTTTCACTGCCAGTAGGAAATAAAGAACACACTTTTAGCTAAATGAGAACTGAAGTGCATTGGAAGAGTGCTATAAATTATATGCAGGCCTCCAAATAAAATTCAATTTTCAGGTAATGTGAAGGTGTAATGCGTCTGGAGAAGCTGTTTTGCATATCACACAAGACAGCAGGCAATAAGGAGCGGGGAATGACTAAAACCTGATCTGTCACATGCAACTCTTTGATTGTTCCCCCTACTTTACCTACTCTAATCGCACTGTTGCAGTGTTGATTCAGAACACGGCGGCCCATGAAAAATGTCACCGTTCTGTCGATGTTGCGGATCCGCTGGCAATTTCAGCAAGCACTGGATGCACATAAAGGGTGATAAGGCACTACATCCTGCCATGCTCAGCAGGTTTTCCATTTCCTCCTGCAATTACACATCAAACTGTTTTAGCTTCACAAGCTTCGGCACTATAAATGGCCTTAAGGCAGAAGTCTGCTTCGCACACTGATGAGTCTATCTTCAAAGCAGAGTGCAAACTCAGGTTTTGGGGAGAGTTTTTTTTTTTTTTTTTTTAAATGCTCTTTTTCCAGAGCTTTTAAGAGTTTACTTAGAGATTATTCCTATCATTATCTCCATGTACTCCAATTAACAGGCAGTTTTATATCAACATTAACTGGAGCTGCCTCTAAGAGGAGATGAAAGCTACTCGCACGCTAAGAGCAAGCCACTGCCTGTGCGGGATGACTGTTTATAGTGCAACATCTCTACATAGCGGTCTTTTTGTTTTGTTTCTTAGCTACAAGGCTACCTGGAACTCAGGCTGATAATGGGCAGGATGGCATGGCTTTCAGATGCTGAAAGCCTTACTGTACACAATGGCAACACTGCCAAAGGCATATCTTTCTCCTGTTGCTCCATTTATAGTAGCTCAGCCTTTTTGGTATAGCTATTTCAAACAGTTCAATTTCACAGATGTAACACACCTTCCCCTCCTTCTGTATTTTTAAGTGAGGGAATGAAGCTCCTTATCTACTCAGGGAAAGCTGCATACAGCCAGCACAGCCGCACCTGCAGGGTGCTGCATACCTGGCAGCAGCCGCCAGGCAGCCACTTCTGTTCTCTCCTCAACAATTTTGTCTCTTTAGCATACAGACCCAAGGAGATATGCGGATAGTACCAACAAGATTGCTCTAAGTGATGCTGCCAGAACACCATCCTCTGATTTCACACAAGCTCACACTTGGAGACTATAAATGCAGCTCGTGCCTTCCTTACATAGGCTGAGATCTTTGCAGCTGGCAAAATGCATCTGAATTTCCAAAATGAAAGTCAAAGGTTGAGATTAATGTTAAACAAAGAAAGAAAGAAACATTAAATAAAATAACTATTCTCCCCATTTGAGTACATTGGTGATGAGATTTGTTCATGCTCAGAAATCCGATTTTTTCCCCCCACATTTTACATAACAACAGTGAAACCCAGGATGAGCCAAATAACTGCAGGGACATCTCTGTACCCACGTGCATGCAAAGAGGACTAATCTCTTTTGCTTAACTTGTAAACAAATCCTGTCCAGAAATTCCAGCTCTGACCTGCTCCAACCGTTCACAGAGCCCTTAGAAATGAGATGTGGTGAAGCAGAAGCCACATCCTCATGCCTGGACATGACCAACACGCTGAGCTTCAGAGCCCTACAGAGGACTCCACTAAACTCAGCAATGCAGCAGCTGCTACAACACCCACCATGCACATTTTCACTCACACAGGTTGCTCAGTAGCAATAGGAAATATGCAGCACTAGTACAGGTGTTGCCAACTGTTTCTCCCACAGCACATCCCTAAGATACCACAAGTGAAGACCTGAGGTTAAGAGAAGTCACTGCCACAGCACCTGCGGTCCTCCCCCTCTGCCCATCCCCACCAGGCAGCCACCCAGCAGGAATCTGAGCTGCCTAAATTACATCCTTTGCCAACTGCAAGAGAAAAGACGAGTCACCGGAGTAGTCTGACATAGTAAATGGTTTATGTCCCCTCCACACCTGTGAGACAGCGTGACAAAAGGGCTGTTGGAGGAAAAGAGAAAGAAAGAAGCAGAGGCATTTAGCCACTGAAAATGAACAGGAACAAACAGTTCCTTGCATGTTGTAACTGACAGCTTGTTCTGTGCCTTTCCAATGACCCTATCCATGAACAACATGGACCTTTTTATACATGCCTCAGGCTGCGTTAGCGTTCATTCCAACCTCCAAAAAGCTCAGCTGTCACTGCTGCCTAAAACGGACATTGGGTTCTCTATTTTAAAAAAAGTAATACAAAATATTCTGAACTAATGATGTTTAACATGCACCTTCTTTCCAATTAAATCAATTATCAAAGCAGTTTCATGTATGCCAACCCCCCCAAGCAGGACAGCACAACATCTGTGTTAGAACTTTACAAGAAGCAGAGACTTTTCAAGAAGTCAGTAGCTCTGGGCAGCATACTGAGAGCAGCACAGAGATTACACTGGGATCTCACTTGGGACTCCAAGCTGTCCCCACCCATGCACACTGAGCACTGTGCACACACACAGGGCTTGAAAGTCACCGCTGCCACCAGCCTGACCAAGGCCAGCACCAGCAAGCAGGGAGATGCCAGCATAGATGGCAGAGAGGGCATTTGGTACCTAAATAAAACTCTATAAAGCTTTAAATATTGGTGTGTTGGTAAGCAAAGCAGGGCCAGTCTTGTGAAACAAGGTGCCTGAATGGGAAACCAACAGTTGGCATAGCTTGAATCTAGGAAGATGCCACATATCTGTTACTATTCATCTACCTCCCTGATTGTGACCTATGCCAGGGCAAGTACAGCATCTGCCCTGAAAATTTATTGGCACTGCAACCTGTATCTTTGATTCTATCATTTCCATCCCATGAAAAGACATTTTTCAATCCTTATATTTCTTCTAAATTCAGACATGCTTGACTTTGTTCTCTGCTCTAACTTAACCACCTGCTGCTCGTAATAAAATGCCTATTTCTCTCTTTCTTGGCATCTTCTCTGAGGTGGCATTGTTACAGCACTTGCTGTAATTCTTAAGTGCTGCTTGACATAAGAAAACTGCTCCAAAATTTCAAAAAGAGACAAATGTTAAAGCATATTTAGGTTTTCTGACGGGCTTTTTGAGGGGTGGGGAGTGGTGGAAGGTGCAGAGATGTGGGGTTATTACTGCTTTATTTTTTTATCTAGAAATATTGGATGGCCCTTGCATTTAGGGGTACAAAGAACAAATAAAGAAAAATCAGTTAAATTATGTGAGAAAGCGAGTACAGATAGATGACGGACACCAGCCTTAAACAAAGACTACGTTGTTACTGACAAAAGAAGAAAGTTCAATAAATTTAATGTCTAATGGACATTTCTACTTGAAGTCTCCTTACAAAGAACAGCTTGGGGCTTCTGGCATGAGATGCTTCTTTAAAAAAGCCTCATGGCATTTTACTATAACTCTCCCAACCAGAACCAAAACAAAGCCAGGCCCACACAACCCTGAGCTTTTTGCTGAACATGAGCTGGAGCCATCCTTGCATGGAGATTTTGGTACAGCTCACACCTAAATTCTCACAGGTCAGGTTTGCTGATCAATGGAAAAGATTAAGCCTGGAAGTCTCCTTGTGACTGTATAAGCAGGCTCTGCAGTCAGATCATTAAGTGGCTGCTAGCAGGTTTATAATTTTTCATCTGTGAATAATCTTTTCCCCTTCGTGGTTAACAATGTGGCTGGGAGACATGGATCTCACCTCCTGTGTAAGCTGTTTTAGGTGGGGATGCTGTTCAAGGTGGTATCCATCAGTGTTGAGAGCAGAAATATCCTTCCAGCTGCAGCTTCTCAGGAATGCTTTATTTCAAAGTCTTTAATGGACTATTAAATACTGCTGAGGAAAACCTAACGACGCTCACTCACTTAACCAAAAAATGATGAGCATTTTCAAGAAAAACACTTTCCACATCCACATCAGTAAGTGACTGTAGTAAGTATTTTGTTCAATTTATTCAAATGTAAGCTTTCTACAATCCATCTGAGTGTATTTTGCCTCAACAATTATGTCAAACATAAAAAAAAAACTATGAAGAAGAAAGACAGCATTCTGCAGCATCTGAGCAGGATACAGAGTAATGGAAATTGCACCTCTGTGAAAACACAGGGACAACTACCATGGGTTCTGTGCAAGAAAATTATTTTCCTCCAATATGCTAGAATTATCTGAAATTCAAATATGTTTATGAAATGGTTTCTTTAAAGCATAAATTGAAAGAGATGATGTACAAGCCATTTCTGTTATCCTGACACAGTTGACAAATGCACCATTGAATGATTTTATCACTATATAAACTCATCATAACCATCAGGACACCACTAGCTGTATATGAAAAGCACTTTATGAAACGCCCTGTGTGAAATTTAAAATTGGATACACTTTCTATCTGACAGCTATCCTGCACTAAGCTCACATTTTAGCTATGGCAAAAACTGGATGAACATCTAGGTAGTATCCTTGGATGCCTGCATCACCAGCAGCTTAGCAGACGGACTTCAGAGAAGCTAAATAACGCTATTAGCAGCATCTCAGTTCATGCAGTGTATTTCCTCTAAGTGCAACTTGTGATCCCTGGATGCCACATCAGCCGTTTATATAAATCCTGAGAGGCAGTGAGGAATGGTGTGAAGTGACAGGTGAAAATGAAAATTAATGAAGGTGGTTTTCCTCTTTGAATGTATGTTTTGCAGGGAAGTTACACAGCACTTAATTCTGCTTAAGTGTTTTGCTCAGTAAACCTAGCAAAAATATGAGTACACAAACATCTTTATGTTTTGCCTACTTGGCAATCTATATTTTCTGTACACAGATTTATTTGTAAATGATCCATATGCACACCATTCCCCAAGTTTGCATAAAGGCATACTTCAACAGCAAACCATAAAATAAAATCGCTTGGAGTGGTGAGGGGCAAGAAAAGGAAAGTTGGAATACAGCATAACTCAGACAAAGAGTTCACACCAAATCCAAACCTGAAGGAAACGATGGAATTGGGTGCACAAGCAGACAGACCCCTGATGCTCAAAAGGAGATTGGGGTTTGCAATAAACACGAGAAATCAATGGCATGGGGAAGGTTTGGACATCTGCAGATGTAAGCTGCTGCACTACCCAGCAGAGCCAGGACTACACCACTTTCCTGGGAAACAACTGCTTTGTAACACAAAAACATCCAACCCACCTAAAGGCTATAAATGATGAAACAAGGAATCAAGATTCAGGTTTTGCTGCATGAGTCAGGCTGTAGACTCAATTTGCATCATGTGAGCAAACAAAACTTCAGCAAACTGAAGCCTGGAGAAACAATGATGCCTTTAACACTCACATTTCTTGCTGTTTAATCAAAACTGTTTTCTTTTATGTTTTTGTGTATGTTTGATGCAATTACAGGAAAAGTTTTTAGCTTGTTATGCACGTTGTCAGAATAGATGATCTAACAGTGCCTTCTGGCTTTAAAATCTATGAACCTTTGATATATTTCTCAGGAACTGATGGAACATCACCATTAGTTTTAAAATGCCTAGGCATACACTTCTCCAGCAAGTTATTACTCCTATTTCATTTACTTAATGCTCTACCTTCCCAACAATGCAAGTTAAACTTTCTACAGCAGAAGCGCATCAGGATCTGTTCTCTTGGATTACTTTGCAATTACATTCTAACTGCGGTGTGTTATCTGCATTGAACCGAACATTTCAAATTGGAATATTAACAAAGCTAAGCAGTCTTGCTGAGAATAATCCACCTGAAGTGTCACTGGTCCCTGCCTCAATGAATCTCAGCCTGACGACTGCACAGGAACTCACTGGGATTGGCTGAATATCCCCAAGACAGCCAGCTGGGGCTGAAAGAAGAGGCTGCAGCACACTGTGTTTTTACCCAGATACTGCACTGATGATAAGGCAGGCTGGGACGGGCAGTTCAGTGAAATGTTTAAAAAAATAAAAATTAAAAAATTAAAATCGATCTATTCAGTGAGCTCCGTGTGCTCATCTATATTGCAGAGTGCAGTCCTTTTCTCAGCTAGTAACAGTGCTGAACCTGGAAATTCACAAATTAGAATACATTTCTAGCACACTGAAAAATATACACAAAATCACTTCTCTTCTTCTTTCTTCGATATGTCAACTTACTGCAGCACTTAGAATATTTCATCTTGTGGCTGCACAACAAGAATTGCTATAACCAACATCCAAACTGAAGCTACACAGGAGGGGGTCAGTTTGTCAAACTAACAATGAACAGCACTTGTAGAAGCAGAATTAGTGATGTCCTGATTGCTTTCCTGCCCTGATCTTGACATTGTTCTGGAATTGACCAGTACAACTGAGTATTTAAACTTATTCTGCAACAATCAGAGCTATCCTCAGAATAATTTTTTGAACATTAGAGAACATGGAACTATTTGCTCAATATTCAGAATTATACCTTTCTCTTGAAGCTAGGCTACGTTTTGTGATCAGCAACCACCATACGGTGCAATGAGGAGAAGCTGAGGGAACTGGGATAGTTCAGTCTGAAGTCTACAACTCCCTGAAAAGGGATTGTGCTGAGGTGGAATCAGCCTCTTCTCCTGTGTAACTATCAATAGGGCAAGGGGTGATGACCTCAAGTTGAACCAGGGGAGGGATATTAGGAAAAAAATTTTCTCTGAAAGAATGGTCAGGCACTAGAATGGGCTGCCCAGGGATTGTGCCACCATCTCTGAAGGCGCTCAACAAATGTTTAGATGTTGTACTAAGGGACATGATTTAGTGGAGAAATATTGGTGGTAGGTGGACAGTTGGACTGGATGATCTTGGAGGTCTTTCCCAAACTTGGTAATTCTATGAATTTCTTTTATACTGCACTAAACCATAATATACATCTTATTCGTGTTTTATATTAACAGAAATATGCTATAAAGGTCAAACACTGAAATCATGCAAGTCCAAATCTGAAATTCATTTCAAATGTAGCCAATGGCTAACAGGAAGACTGAGAGACATTTCCAGCTTATCCTTAGGATTTGTGGTTTCAAGTCTGTTGTAATCATCTTTTCCACATTTGTCTCATATCCATATTCCATGAAGGGCACCAACCAATTTCAGAAGCAGAGCGGCAGCACTCTGAAACTTCTGACAGCACTTCAGTGTCCCTACCAGCACGAACCAGACTACAAAACTTTCCTTCCTCACTTAGAAGGACATAATTTCAAAAAGGGGCAAATCTCCAGTCTTTTTTCTGCTCGGAGTTTCTTCCATTAGGGTTTACCAATTCAGTAATTGATAAATTTTAATTTATTACTACTGTATTTTGCATGCAACAGTTCCTGAGAAGATTCTTCCTCTTTTTTATTCTCAGTTTTAAGAGATGGATTTTCACGTTGAATGACTGTGATCAAAAGACATTGCAAAGTAGCTCAGAAAAAAATCATTCCTGAGAGAAAGTGAGAAAGACGAAAAGGATGCATGGTAACAAGAGGTGGAAAGAAGCTGCCTTTACAACGGCACGAGAAAAAAGATCTGCCACAGGTGTGCGCACAAACTGGGGACAAAGATGAGATCTTCCCTTACTAGTATGAAGGTCTACAGCATTGCTTTCAATGCAAAGGCCCAAAGTGTAGCAAATCCAGCACTTCACACTACTGCTCCTTTCTCATAAAAGAACAACCTTCCTAAAAAGATGATCCAGATTATGGGAAAAGCTACACATATTTACAATACATCTTTCTCATTTCATGATAAAAGCGAGCTCCAGCAGCTCTCCCATGGAATTCACAGTAGAATGAAATTTGCAACCTGGCACCAGAGTCTGATGAGCATATACAATCGTTCCTGAAAAGCCCAGGAGGAATCTATTGTTTTGAGGCTTAATTTTCAATTTGCATCTTTAAAAAGGTATGATTTCATCCAAATTCACTGGTCTACTCATTTATATTTATCTGTAAGAGACCACATTTTAGCTCCTTTGAAAAGAAACGCAGTAAAAAAATTTATGTTCAAAATTATTCTAAGAGCACTTCTCATATTTCTTGTTTTATTGCAATCTGCTTGGACTGAGATGTGACTAATTTGTTTTGGAGGGCCTGATTCTGCAGGCACTCGATAGTCAGTAATCCCTCTGCGTTCTGTATGTAAAGCAGCAAAGAGAAGAGGAGGTCAAGTGGCATAAATCAGCAATTTCATTGCAGTCAATAGCTTTAGGCTGATTTACACCAACAGAGGATAAAGTCCTATATGTCAGAATGAAAAACACTGAGATATTTTGCCCCATACTAAACAAGCCTCTCCTTAATGATGAGCTGAACACTAACTGCAACTGGAATCAATTAAAATTCATCGCAAAGCACTTAGTACCTTGCTTCAAACCAAACAAAAAGTTGTGCCTTGCAGCTTACAATATCTTGGGAATGTTCAAGCCAGCTCCCTTCAGACAAGACTCTTGACTGCATTTATATAATGAACAACATAAGAACTGTAAATGCACTGTTAGCTAGTGGTAAAGCCTTCAGGATACACAATGATTTTGAAAGAGAGCAATTAAATGGCTAGTTATTTTGAACCCATGTCCCCATTTAAACTATTTTCCTCATAGTCCATCTGCCAGAGAGCCTTTAAGGCAGACGAGAAGATGTAATACCAATCACAGAAAGCTTCTTTTACACTAACATTTTCAAAAGACCTGCACTGTTGACTATCATGAGTCTCATTAAGAAAATGCAAGTTGCTCCACTATCCTTAAATATATTAATTTCATGGGTATTGTGTACATAAATGAAACCGAGCTCTTTCAACAAATGCAACTAAGAAAACGTGGTAGGATGGGTGGGGGAAGTCTTTACATTTCTCTCGGCAGAAATGAAGTTTCTCTCTAACTCAAAACTACCAGATGGCAAAACCAATTCCTTGAGGAAGATGAATTTTAGGATTGATATTTTTTACCATACAAGCTCAATAAATAAAGACTGCTAACATATTTGTGCAACTCAAAGGAGATTCTCAGCATAAAGAAATAATTTGCATACACATATATTCTACTGTATACAAAGAAAGAGGAGATGTTACCAAGGAAAATACATTATCGCACGCAATGTCCACTTTTTACACCATAACGTGAATATTAGCCTGTATCAACTATTTGCATTAAAGCTGAAAGCACTCTCACAGTGCTCTGAGATGAAATACCCACTGGAAGCACTGGGAAATTTGGTAACTTGGGTCAAGGAAGGATTATAGCATATGGACTTAATGTTCTTAGAAAGATTCATGAGTGTGATTTCAGACTGATTTCCATTTGGAAACCTTCCCACCTCACCTTTCTCATTTCCGCTGCAACACTCTTTCCAATACATTCACTAGCAATTCCTCTCCAAAGGCAGTGAAAATCAAAAGGTCAGAGCCTTAATTTGTACAAATCATAACGTGCACAACTAAAAATTTACTGCTGACCTCCAAACTCCAATAATTAATTCTCTCTCCTCACTTGAAAGCAGTAAAAACAAACAAACAAAAGAAAACCACAGAGAATTGCTTAGTGGTTAAGCTGTCACTAGAACAGCACAAGCCCCGCAACATTTCTTTTTTTTTCTTGTATATCCTGGCAATGAGGTTACATGGAATGTTTTCCTTTAAAACAAACACACAGAAACCTTTGCAAAGTGCAGTACAAAGAGCTTGGAAACATGAAATTAAAATAGTCCTGGAGTCCTTGAAAGCAAGGAACAGATAATGAACTGCAAAATACAAGTGGGAACTCCCCTTCAGCACATTGCATAAACACCTGGAGTTTGACCCATGAGTTTTAGTTGGTTTTTGTGTGTTGCCTTACATCCCGAGGTTGGCAGAACACTGAGATAGTATGTTATGATTTGGCCAAATTAATCCTTCTGACTAAAAGATATTGAAGAGAATAAAACAGGTTAGATTAATACTATTTTTTATACATCTGACTTTTGCAGTCAACGTTATCTTTGTGAGACATTCCACACTGCGACCTTCAAGCAGATCTCTAATGTAAGAGCATTAAGTAAGTGAGAATTGAACTAACAGTGCTGAAATGTTCAGCAAAACCTATCACTGTGGCTGCTCCATCTGCTTTTACTTATTTAGGAAACAGCAGGTTTCACATATTTGAGATGAAACAAATGAGAAAACATTACAGCAACATAACTTCCTTCAACTGAAAATAACCACTTAACAGATTTTAAAACAGATTTCTAATACATGTAGGAAGGGTTCCCTGATTTTTTATTTTTTTTTTTAATTGGCTCAGTAAAGTACAAAGATGTTTTATTTCTCACAGGTTTACTTCTGTAACACTTATTTGTTTAACAGTTTTGCAGTGGAAACAGTGCTGCCAGCTCATGCTGCTTCTTCCTACATAACGTTGCTAGAATCTGTCCTTCCCAAAAAATGCGTTGATGGTGTAGAGCAGATAAAGATACTAAATGCTGTCTGTAAGCAGTGCCATTGAGCAAGTCCCCAAGCTCATACCTACTTCTGCCCTCTGATCTTTTACTTCTCTCATCCACCCAGAAGCTTCTTGCCCACACCCCTGACTGTGTAAGCTTCATTTGCAGCAAGCTCTGGATTCTCCACCATGGCACTCCATGTGCTGCAGATCCCCATCCCACCCACAGCACCAACCTCCTCTCCCACTCGCCTCCTGCACATGGCAGATCTGGCGTGCCTTGGTCCCCCCATACCTTCTGTGAGCCATCAGCCACAAGGCAGTCAGTTTTGCTGGGGAAACCATTCTGGATTCTGAGGGTTCTGTAAGCTTGTTTCTGACCTCTGACTCTCAAACAAAAGTCCTTCCAGTTTTGCGAAGACAATCACTTCGCTGTTGCTACATTCAGTCTCTGCCAGCATTGCTTCATTAGTCAAACTACTTAGTCCATATATTTGGGACTTGGAAGGCTTTGCTGCAATAGGATGACTCACTAAAAACTAAGACAGTGTCAGTCTAAAGGAATTCTTACCTCCCCAGGTTCACTCAAGCCACTTCTTCCCATTCTCCCTGCCATCTCTTCAAGCTATTCTCAGTACCCAGCTACTAAATATTTACATTACTATTTTGTTTTCAAGGAAAAGAAAAAGACCACTTGTCACTCCTGCCAACAGGATCACAGAATTGCAGGGGTTGCAAGGGACCTTTAGAGATCATCAAGTCCAAACCCCAAAAAGAATATGTTTTTATACTAGCTGTAGTAGCACCCAGCAACCTCTGATCCAGGACCTATACCAGGCTAGGTGCTGCACAGCCATGGCCAACAGTCCAAAGACAGCCCCATGGTGTGGAGTTGCGCCATGCACACTTGAGCTCTTTGAATTGGGTCTTCTCACTGCAACTGAATGCATGAGCTGCCCCACTCAAAGAAATTGCACGCATCTGAGATACATTGCACCCCACAGACTTTCTGAAGGATTGCAGTCTCTGACTACACCTGCAGTTTTCTCTCCTAAATGTGCTATATATACTTAAAGTACTGGAGGGATAATAAATTCACAGTGAAAATAAAAAAAAATAAATAAATAAAAAGGAGGAAAAACATAAAGCAGAAAACTCTCCTTGAAGCCATCCCACACCTGACAGCATTACCATTTCGCCACGCAATCATCATCAAGAATCATCATGTAGCTTTTTGCAACCACCATAATTACAATTAAGTTTCAAAGAATTACCTCCAAGCCAGGTGCTATGTACAGTTTTAATGTCACTGGTCATTTCTGAAATGCAAATAAAGCCCAAAAAATTGTCTGACGTTCAATGTGACAGCAGCCCACCATTGTGACACTGTGCTAACTGTGAAAATTAAATAAATTAGCTCCATCTTCAAAAGATAGCATTGTTAAGGATTCTCTGCATCTGAGGTGTTATTACTTACACAGTGGTGGTGGGGAATCTCACTTCTGAAAGTTAAATTGAATTCTCTTCCTAGTCAGCTAGATTGAATCGGGCTGAAAAGTAAAACCTC
The DNA here is from genome assembly GCF_026119805.1 of Tympanuchus pallidicinctus. Taxonomy (NCBI): domain Eukaryota; kingdom Metazoa; phylum Chordata; class Aves; order Galliformes; family Phasianidae; genus Tympanuchus; species Tympanuchus pallidicinctus. Next base: position 6,599,721 of record NW_026294722.1, read on the forward strand.
ATTCTCTCATTTTCAGGCTTCCAGTTTAAAACAAGCTGGGATTTGTCCCAACTCCAGAAGCATTATGGTCAATAACAAATGAAATTACCATATCCCTATCTTATAAGTTTACAGTGGTTAGCAATCATTTAAATATTTCAATTTATATATATTTTTAATGCATAAACACCTTCACTTTTTCTAAAAGGTTACATGCTGGAGTTTTTCAGATTTTATGTAACTAAAGAACAAAACTAGTAGCTGTAATTGCTGAAATGAACAGAAGCATTGTACATATGGGGGAAAGAATCCCAAAATTTTACCCATATACTCAAACATATAAAAAAATATTTCCTGGTAGATATTTAATCAGAATTTGTTAATGTATTAAATAAATTCATTTCTGTCCACTTCATCATGCTTGCAGCAAAAAAGATGTTACAGGAAAACAAAACCAGAGCTGGAAAAAATGAAGTTACAGACCATCTGAACCTGTAGCCTTGCTTTCAATTTTAATCCAGCCTTTCCACTTCAAATCCTGGGGTCTTGTCCATCTGAACCCAGAAATGCCAGTAGTGCAAACACACTTCATTAATGCTACAGTTAACGTGAAATAAATTAATTTTAAAAAAGCAAGCAGAAATAATTTGCTGACTTAAATGCATCAAAACCAGTTAAAAAGTTGAATATTTAACCTGTACAGAGTGTGCTATTTCAGAACCCCCCTACATAACATGGAATTATTTATGAAAATAAATTAACACCTGAAACACTTGGTCGTACAGTTTTCACTTCTCGTTAAGTTGAAGAATAATAAACATAAAAGGCTTTTTCCAGAAGGGTTCAGATCTGTTGTCCTGATCAAGAGGAAACAAACACCTCAGCATTTTGTGATGAGTGAGCAGTGAAGTCATAATTGTCACTAAACACTTTGTTTAAATTCTGCACTAAATCTGAATGTGCTAAAATCAATCCTTTGACCATTTCTATGCAGCTATCTGGTTGCAATACAAGCTCTTCACATAAAAGCCAGCAGTAAAATCACGCATCTCTCCTCCTCTGGAAAACCTTTGGTTCTCTAAACTCCCTTCAGCAAATTAGAAGAGAATAACAGCAGATAGCTGCACAATACTTCATTTCCCACAAATTATCATCCACTTCCACGTCCCCCCGATTTCCTGCAAGCTATTTCAGTCTTTGAGGAGCATAAGAGTTCAAAAAACAAATGGTCAAACAGCAGCTTTTATTAGCTGGCCACAGAAGAGCTACATCTCCCACCTCCCCTGCATATATAAAAAGCAATACAACATCATCCAATTCTGTTTTGTCATTGTTCCACATAACTTAGTAAATTAAACATGTATTTATCTCCCTCTTGAAATCTCTCGCTGAAGGCTAAAGGTCCTGTTTATTTGTGCAGACAGGGGATACAACTCCCTACAACTGACAAACATGTGTGAGGTTCAAAAAATGCATTAGTAATAACGAAAGGGCAATCAGTTGATAAAAGAAATACTCTGTGTAACTCCCTTAATTGCAGAACACATTTTGCTCAGAGAAGACAGCATTAAATGGATATAGTGGCAAAAGATGAACTGTACATTACTTTTCCTGTCCCACTCTGTGGCAAAGTTCACAGTTATAGAGAAAAAAATTCCAGTCACTCCTTTGGCAAACAAAGAGGGCTGTAACTCAAATTCCATGTGAATTCTTAGACAGTATGGATCATTACACTGAACCAAAGGGACCGTGTTTATCAGCATTCCTCATTTCTGGACAAACTGGGTTTTCACTACATTTACTTATTTGCAAACTGGCACATGGATGAAGGTCCAATGGTCTGCCTGCTGGACAACAATTCATAATACTTGATGAGAAACACGCAAAAGCAAAATCTTCCCTTCATCCTCCCACATCCACTCCGTCCCATCTATCACAGCCCTCAGCGCCAGGTGCCAATGAAACCATGAGAGAATTGTTTCTCCACCCTACAAGTATAGAACCAGCAAGAACAACCAGAAATGGCCTTTCTACATCAAAAACAGCCAAAAAGATTTTAGAGGTCTTTTCCAGCAGCTGTGTGCAGCAAAATCCACTTGAGCCACAAAAAACAGCCTCATAGGTTTGATCAGCTCTTGCTAGAATGAGCTTCCAGTCTTGCACACAAATCCCAGTGGAGGCCCATAGTCACCACATCACTCACAGCTCCAAGATTCACAGAGATTTGCTTCCAAATGCATAAAACAGTTTTTACTTCCAGCAAGGATCTTTGGGGTTATGTACCCCAAGCAAGGTGCATACCAAGCATCATTGCAAACGTACCTGCAAAAAACCTCGAGTGGAAACATGTCATGGAATTTCCAATATGTACCCAGATTTCACATGGCTTTATAGTTCTTAATTCCTCACTGAAATATGGATACATAAGTTTATCAGCTCAAAATGGTCACTTACAGAGAAGAGGCATTCCTGCAGATTAAAACAATATTATTACAGAGACGCACCAACTCTGACCCACGGGTTTGGCTATCCAACTCTAACAGTAAGCCTCCACTCTTGTATCCCTTCAGATGCCTCCCAATAGAAAACTACTTGATGCAACATTTTTCTGAGCTATGCAACTGTATAATGGATATTTTTCAGGACTTTATCTGATGCAGCCAGAGTGCTCAGATATGTATGTTATCAGAAAGATCAGTAATAGCTTACATTTAATAATAATGCCCAGAAAAAACAGGCTTCTACAAATGTAACAGCAGTGGCTGCTACTGATGTTAATTAAAAAAAAAACACTATTTGATTTGGTAATAGAAAAGGGAAAATATGGGCAAAGAAATGCCACAGTTAAACAGTCCAAAGGCAAGTACTTTTGTAAGACAAGCAACAGTTTAATTTACTGGCCATGGTAAGTTTTATAGTGAAACAAACTGCAATCTAATTACTTGCTGCAAAACAAGAGCTTGATTTGATTTTAGGAGAGGTTCTCTCTAATTCCCTGTTATTGTTTTGTCACTGTAAACTTAGAAATTGCTACAGGGCCAGTAAGTTTAATTTTCAAATCAATGCTTGATTTACACATACATCCTGGCTGGTGTGCATCTGTAATGTGTAAACAGTACGTCCCCAAGCAAAATTGTAATACAAACATAATTGGAAAGTTATCTATCTACCTCAATTCTAAGCACGTGGATCTTGGAGTTTAAAAATATTAACTGAAGAAAGCCCTCAACCACCTGCATAAAGGGAAATTAGTACTGAAAACTCAAGTCTGGAAAGTACAGAGCAGCTGGCACAGAAAACGCACACCAGAAAATAAGCAAATCTGAGATGGAAGCTAGGTTTCTAGAATGTATATAAAAGCAGGTATCCAAAGCCATACTGGAAAGAAGAACCATTTTGCATACGTAACAGGAAGATTTCTGCTAATGGTTATCTTTCGTAAGTGATGTTAAAACATTTAGAAATGCTTCAGTTTATGACTACTCTAATATTTATTTGAAAGTCATCAAAGAGGAGCAGATAAATTTTACCTTAAGAAGATGCTCTTTGGAAGCAGTTCTTCGAGCACACCTCACACAAGAATCACATGCAGCATCAGATACATTATTTCACACTGCTTTACACAATTGCCCCCGCACGTGCGGTTTTAGAGTCTGAAATATGATGCAATTTGAGATTTCTTAGAGGAAAACTGTAAGGGCAGCAGCAAAGCCTTTGGAATTTACCTCAGAAGTGCCCAGAAGGAAGCCAGACTTACTTTGATGCTTGTAACAAAATCCCCTGGCTCAGACACAGCCCACACGAATCAGGTGAGTGCAGAGTGGGAAGCACTGCGCCGCCTGGAGACATCGCAACCCCATATCCAACACATCCACACCAAGTGAAGGGAGCCCTGTGAATGGGCACCACTGCAGAGATCTCAGAACAGTTTGTTTTACTTCAGTATAGCAATAGCATTGGACAAACAGAGCATTTTTAAAGGGCAAGGAAAGGCAGCACACACATTGCCACCACCTTTGGATTCCCAGAGGTCTCAAAACACATCATTTATTTGACCACTTACAGCGTTTCCAGTAATGTTCCACATGAATTCTGAATCACTCATAAAGACATCCTCTATAAGAGGGAGAACCTTCTGCCTCCATCCAACACTGAAAGCTAAATGAGACAGGTTACAAGCCAAACGGGCACAACCAAACCATGACTTGGAGATGAGATCTCCTCTCTGGGTCTGAAATGCCACGTTATTCTTAGAACTCTTTTCTCATCCCCAAACTCCAGCAATGATATGGCATCAAAGTGAGAACAGTTTTAGACACGGGAAGCCCAAAGTGAGCAGGTACGCAGCAGCAAAAGGATCAAAAGGCACAGGGGCTTATAAGCAAGATGCAGCAAAGTGCTGCTATGAACAGTCACAATAGCACAACAAAATTTCCTTTAAGTTGACTTGAAAGAATGAGAGCATAGCTCAAAAATGTGAACAGTTCAGGTTTTATGCTGGATCACCAGTGAGACTTGACATTTCTTCTTGGAAGGATTCTTCTATTCCCCCCCATACAAGTAATCCTTTGTTAGAAGATAAAAAGTCTTTATTAATTATGTATAAAAAATGTCTAGCACTGCTGCTGGGGTCATAAATAATGATAAATATAAATTAAAGCACCCCAGCTTATTAAATAACCTGATAAAAAGAATTTTCCAATGGAGGTTCATCGGGAACTGCTCTGCAGAGAACAAGAAGAAAACAAACAGTAGACATAGTTATCTAACAATGCCAGCAAGTGGGGAGAATTTTTTTTCCTTGTAACAATGTTTTATTAATGCTTTCAGTAGCACGAAAACAGCAGCTAGGTTTGAACCAAAAAAAAGCTCAAATTCTGGTAGCACTGACAGCATTAACTTCTGTGATTATTCTCTGCCCCTAGAAACCTGGGAATGTGCTTCCATTGCACAATTAGATCAACGGCAAACAAAGAGACATAGTAAAATGGGGATGAGATAAATGGGTGAGTCCACCTGATGCATCGGAAGGATGGATTATTGAAGTCATTCACTGCCTTCTGCCTTCCTGAAATGAATGGGAAATGGGGAGTTTCTGGTGAATGATGAGACAGTCTGAGATTCTTTGAAAATGTCAAATCTAACAGCACGAGGAAATGCCTTTTGAATCAGAAGATGAGAACTCAGGGGAGTTAAATTAACAACATAGCACAACATTTTACCAAGTAATAGCACCATATTTTTTCTTTTATGGAGCACTGCTCGGGGCAATATTTAATCTCTTGAGTTTAATGAACTTTTAAAACTACTCAATAAATACTCAAGGCCATGACAAGTACAATCATAAGATAAATTTAGCCCCACTCCAGTGGACTATATCACTTTTTGTTATTAAAAAATGTTAATTTTAATATACTAGGGGACTTCGTTTCTATAAAATAAGGTGTCAGAGTTTCTAAATTCATATCACAATGGTTAGTTTTCATTAAAGATGTTAAGTATGGTGTCATTTTTAATAAAAATACATGGCGAGCCCTTCTTTCAAGGCTAATAATAGGACTTTGGATAAATAGTGCTATCTACAAAATGTTCCTGCTCTCAGCAAAGCTTCCCTTAGTCCTACTGAGGTTAAGATTTTGGGAAATTATTCAATGAATTGAATTCACGTAACTGAAAAATGTTTAATGATGTATGATTATATATTAATATATCATGCAGATGAAATAACTAAAAAAAGCACATAGACACTACATTTATGGGAACACTAGAATAAAATGGCATGCAAAAAATACAGAGAATTCACATTCCAACTGTCATGAAGAAATCAAGAAAACCGACTGGACTCAATACCATTCCAAGAACCCACCACATGGATGCCTGAAGCACTAAATGACTTCAAAGCTTTAGATGGATTGAGTACTCCAATCCAATGGGAAAAATCACGGACTTCATAAAGTCAACACAAATTTGCCTCCATCTTCAGTGGAACTAAGAATTCATGCCATTTAACCCTCTATGCAAACAAAGCCTCTCTCACAGCAGCATCTCTCATAAGTAGCACCTCTAAGTTCCGTTCTTCCTGTTAGCATACAGACAGAAGAAACGTATTAAAAGAATGCAAAAATTGTAGCATCAGCCAGAAAACAGAAGGCACTCAAACTGAGGTTACGAATGCAGGCCATCAATTATCAAATTTCAAAATGTTTCTACTTATTACTGTAAAGAAATCTGCCTGCAATCATTCCACAGCAGCTAACAACAGTGTCCCTACACTATCTCTGAGAATCAAGATGAGCTATCACGATATCAAGCGATATCAAGATAAATAAAATTAAAATTTGGAGTTTTTGATCAACGACACAAGAATCTCAAAATAATTTGATGTACACAGGCCATTACACTGACACACAAACCATTTAAGAGAATACCTCCAAGGACACCTTCCACATTGCCTTCATTCATAAATACATGAATCCTTAAATGCGTTCAGAATTGACTACGGTTTTGTATATATGCTCTCTGAGTTATCAGACACGAAGTACTAAGTAGTCTTCCCATTTATTTTTCATTACCTCCTTGAAAAATGGAAGAAAATCAACAGCTGCAAATCTTTTTGGAATATATTTCTAAAAATCTGTATATTGATTTAACCTTTCACGCCATTTCTTTTTTTTTTTTAAACTCCCAGAAGTACTTTTTAGTAAAATATCACCATTAGCTTCAAAAAGCAGGCAGGATGTACTATTTGAGTTAGGCAAGGATTCTTATGAGAAGTATCAAACTCTGTAGACACCAAGTAATTTTCTGCGTGCATTAGCTTTGCACATATAAAAAAACCCTGAATGTATTTAATCTTTCTTAAAACAAACTGATAGGGCTTACATAAAAAATAATTAAGAAGTCGGAAGTCAGCATGCATTTTTCAATATAAAATATATGCATGAGCACCTAACTGTATTGACAACCTTTCCTGGGAAAGGAAAAGCAGTGGTACCCAGTTACATACACGATCTCTCCAGCCATACAGATGATTTGTACTGAGGGCATCTCTACGGAAAGCATTCAGGGTTACAGAGAACCCATTTCACTGCTTCCTAAATTTTTTCTCAGCCTGATAAAAAAGCTTTAACGGCTTTCATGGGACACAGGAGGTTATCATTCTGGTCCACTATAGGGAGTGACAGAAGTGTCGTGCCTAATCAGTCACCACCAAAAACTGTTGTTATTTCCAACAGTGCTCCGTCAACAAGCCAGTGGGGCTACAAGCCTGCACCCAGGCCTTCTTCATCAGCTGCTCTTGTCAGATTTAATGTGTTGTGCAGGTACCAAAGAAAAGCATTTATAGCTTCCATTTTCTCTTTAATAAACCTTCTCTGCACCTTCTCCCATTTTAAAAGACTCGGGTGCCTGTCTATTTGTATGAACTGCACTGCCAGAAGCACTTCCCTCACAAAGTGCCAAGATCAGACAAGGTAATGCCTACTCCACATCTCTTTTGGGAAGTTCATCTTCCTGTTGGACAAAATGTACTTACAGCTAGATGTTAAGATATGAAAATGCATAGCTTAAAAGTGACAGTGCACTGACATGAATCTAGGTGAATATACAATCTATGTCCTGGATGATTTCGTAAATCAGGAGGGCTCTATTTGTTTAACTCTGCCCCTGACTTGTTTCAATAAAAGGAAGATAAAATCCAACACCATAAGCATGAGAGCTTCAGCAGGAGAATTCCTCAATGGCTTTTAAACTGGTGCGTTTTTTTTCCACCAAGAGCTTCTTATATTATGCCAATTAAAGCTACAAGTGAGAATGAGAAGTTGCAAGGTTTCGTTGGTTATTGTGCTTGTGGATCTGTACCATGGGCGCCCTGATTGCCCATCTTCCAGCAAGCCAAATACAGGAGGGCTCCACGACTTCTACTTGCTCTGGTGGGGGTGATCAGGGGTCCTGACATCCTTCAGCAATACTCCCTCAGCACCCTGTGTTTCAGGGGTTGAAGAATAAGGAAGTACTTAAATTAGAGCCCTCATGCTCAAACTCCTCCTGAGCTGCTCTGCAGACTAAGCTAGCCCAGCTCAGGAGAGGAAAGGCACCACAATTAAACCACTTAATACATTCAGTATAATCATAGAGACAGCTTAGTTTTGCCTTTCTTTTGCACCCACAATTTTCAATTAAATGCTAGTGTCAAAGAAGTCTGGATCAGTCCTTGGGCCATAACAGTAAGACAAAACCAGATAATTAATATTATAGAGAAAGCCTAGCTTTTCCTCTCAGTAAGGAAGTAAAGAGTTCTCAAAGGCTCTGATATCACACAAAGGCAGTCAGCAATAAGTTCCTAGAAAGGGAAAAATTAAGAGAAGTGAAGATTTTTTCATCTATCTATAATTCTTGGGTCTCAGGATTTATCACAAGATCTGCTCTTCTAATTAACCTCTCTGCTTTTTTCTATTTTCAGTGGACAACTCCTAAGTCTATATGAGGTCATTCAAGAAGAGAAAAAAAATGGTGTATTTTTATAATGTTTATTTTCACGAATTTCTCTTATGAGTACCTTTAAACAATGAGTTTACTATTAGCTCCCCTACTCCAGAGAATTGCAGCACATATTATTAGCACCAAACAGCTACATAAGTTTCATGTTCAGCATTATTAGACCCAGGATCTGCCACTCATGCTACCTTATTTGGTTTTCTCGTTTATCCCATCCACATGAGGCCATCATGACCATTTTTTGTCATCCTATCCCTTTTTTATTATTATTATTTCCTCCTTATTTGGTCCTTATTTGGTCATCACAGCCATATTTGGTTGCCCCATTCTTGTTTAGTTTCCTCCTTATTTGGGCATCCCATCCTTACGTGGATGTGGATTGAGAACATGGCTGACTGGTGGCACACATTGGGTGGCTGTCAGTGGCGGAGAGCAGCGTCCCTCAGGGGTTGGTGCTGGGTCCTGCTGTGTTTGATACTTTCATCAGCGACCTGGATGAAGGGATAGAGTCCACTCTCAGCAAGTTTGCTGATGATGCAAAGCTGGGAGGATTGGCTGACATATCTGACAGCTGTGCTACTATTCAGCAGACCTGGATAGATAGAAGAGTTGATTAGGAAGGAACTTGATGTAATTTAACAAGACCAAGTGTAGAGCCTTGAACCTGAGGAGGAATAATCACTTGCATCAGTAAAGGTTAGGAGATAACCTGTCGGCGAAAAGCTCTGTGGAGAAGGACCTGGGTGTTCTGATGGACAACAGTTTGGTGAGTCAGCAGTGTGCTCTGGTGGTCAAGAAGACCAAGGGGATCCTGGGGCGCTTTAAAAAGAACGTGGCCAGCAGGGCAAGGGAGGTGATCCTCCCCCTCTGCTTGTCCTAGTGAGGCCACATCTAAGCTACTGTGTCCAGTTTTGGGTTCCCAGTTCAAAAAAGACAGGGATCTCCTAGAAGGAGTCCAGCAGAGTACCACAAAGATGATTAGGAGCCTGGAGCATCTCTCATAAGAGGAAAGGCTGAGTAACCATGGAACCACGGTCTTTTCAGCGTGAGGAAATGAAGTCTGATGGGGGATTTGATTAATGCTTATACATTTCTAAAGGGAGGTGGAGAGGCAAATGGATGAGGCCAGGCTCTTCTTGGTGGCACATAGGGATAAAACAAGAAGTAATGGACTAAAACTTGAATGTGGGAAGCTCTGTATTAACATGCAGAAGAACTGCTTTACAATAGGAGTGATGGAGCACTGGAACAGGTCACCTAGAGAGGTTGTGGAATCTCCTTCTATGGAGATATTCAAGACTTGGCTGAACGCCCACCTGTGTGACTTATTGTAGGGTACCTGCTTCAGCAGGGGTGTTGGATTCTATCTCTTAAGGTCTTTCCAATCCCCGCAATTGTGTGAAAAAAATTAGATAGGAAATGAGAGTATAGAGCAGAGCCTGCTATTATTACAGCCATGCAAATATTCAGAAAATTTCAGCAAGATGTATTTGTGATTTCCTTACAAACACAGGACTCAATCCAAGAAGAAATGCATTCATCATTTTGCATTTCCTGAGATTAACTAAACAAATCCCTTAGCTGTGGGCTGCAATGTTTACTTTTCAACAGATTCATCATTGGGAAATAAACATTAATGTTGCCTCCATGCAATATGCTGGGCTAATTTAAATTTCACCAATCAGGTTGAACTCGATTACATTTTAACTACCTTCAAGATTGTTTGAAAACAAAAATTGGTGTTTTCATCACATTAAATCCATTTCTTCCTGCTTCAAACAAAGGTTACTGGTCTCATAGGAGTAATGGGACACAGACACTGACATCATAAATCAATAAAGGGAAATCATATCTGTCAGTCCATCTTTAGATCACAGGGCTTCTTTCTTGTTCCTCCTAGCTGACCTCTGCAACAAAGCTGTCAGCTTGGAAGAGCTTAATATCTTGAGAAGATAACTTCTTTAAATTTCTCTCCAGAGTCACTGACATCCTGTCAGCTAAGGAACAAAAAAAAAAACAACAGGTCTAAATTTGGGACTGTTGGGAATTCTTTTGGCTTGCTCAGTAGTATGCTAACGTGGTATGCATCTGCCCAGGGTAAACTCCCAAAAGGCCTGATTCTGTAAACTGTCAGGAGTCCAAGAACTTTGTTAATGCCTTGTAGGAACAGGCTGCTTATACACTAGGATAAATTTGTGAGCAGAAGTGTTTTAACTGCATTTGGTCTTTTAAATGCATGAGTAACAATCATACTAGAAAATATAGCCTTCAGCTCATCTACACTTCTCTGTCCCCAAGCTTTTATAACAAAATAGTATGCCCAGAAGTTCCACTGTCCTTTCCCAATAGGAAAGGAGTGCAGTCCCTTGTTGTATAAGGTGGGAGACTCCACCATAATGATGGATCTCGCTTCATCATGAGCCTGCTTGGGGCTTGGTTGCACTTTTCACTCCTCCTTACTGGAACGTGACAGTAAGCCATGCAGCATTTCTTTGCATGTACAGTTAAGAAACGTGCAAAATATTTATACAGAGATGGTAGTAACCACTGATGATTAAAGAGGATAACTGAAGATAGGTAAACAATCATTAATTTCTTGGAAAGTCATTGAATGCAGTGTCAAATGTCCAATGCATTCATTCTTTGCCATTGAGAGCTTTCAGTCTCAAATCAGTTTTTCCTTATCTGAGGCTCATTCAAGCAATTTTTTCCACAACCATTCCTCAGCAAAATACAGCTTCTATCTCCTCCCTCAGCTGAACTATTTCCATTCACCTTTTTTACATGGCTGCAATTTCAATCAACAAGTGAGTGAAAAAGAATCTGAACTGAAAAAACTCCAGGGAAGAAAGCAACAATCAATTGAAAAGACATTATTTATAAAACTATATTAAGTGAATATCTATAATTTGCAAGTTTAGTCACAAGAGCTGATATCTGCCCTCTGCTTTGTTAACAGTGAATTACAAAACCCTCACCTGCCACCCTAATATCGGCATTTGGCAATATGTATGGTTTTAGAAAGACATACAATGCGAAAATCTGATTAGACCTCTCAAAAGAGTGGCAGAATTTTATGTGAATTGCCAGCCACTGTGCAAGGGGTATTATTGCCTGTCTTTGCTGTGCACAGAAAACTATGTGAAGGACTTGGGAAGGGAAATCATTGAGGGCTGCAGGGCGTGTACATCTTTTGCTTTAAAATTCAATGCATTTCTGACAAAGTGCTGGGAAACATCACATGTTTTGTGGTTCTAAGAACAGATGAATAACATGACTGCCAGCCTCTGATGTTTGACTTTGCATACAAAGACAGGGATGGCCAGATTATTATATCTTTATCAAGGAATAAGACAATATACACTTAAGCATAGGAGTGGGATTAAGCAAAGACAATAATTATTAATTCGTGATCACCATCCACTCAACCACTGAAGTGGTAATAAAGGTATTAATTTGATGGTAAACATTAAAATATGTACAGTAAGATGGATTTTTGAACAGTGCACCGTAGCATAACCTTAATACAGTAAAATAAAATCATTCATTACAATGAATAAATAGCTTAATGAGATTTGAAACATTCAGCACTCTCTGTGTAAGCAAGTGATGAAGTGAAGCCTGATATTAGCACCACAGAGCATAAATTATGCAGAAGTAATATTTTTAATGTCATCTATTCACTGGCATTGTTGCTTTTGTTAAATATTCAAGTGCACATCTTTCTTGGACAATATCAAATTAATCTGTAAGGAAGTCTTCAACAGTCATCTACTACAAAAACTGATTTGCATAGAAGTAAAGAAAACTTAAATATGCATATACAGTATGGCTTCCTTTAATTGATTTACTTCCATAATGACATTACCAGAGGGTTAATGCATCTTTTCCTTATTTTTGGAGGGATGGAGGGGAGGGGTGGTTATCGTTATTGGTATTCTACTTCCAAAAGTTCAGCTGTCACATTAAACATGGTATTCTACGTCAAGCAGCAGGAGTATGTATTATACCGTGCTGAACTGCAGGGGTAGAAGACAAACTGCTGGAGTACACTTTTCTCCCCTATTAATTTAAACAACTTATTAACAAATCAAGCCATTTCATTTAAATTATGCGCCTCGCCATGTAATTAGTTAAGTAAAACTACTTAAAGCACATTTTTCTTCCTATTTTAAACTGTGCTGTTAGAGCAACTACATACTAAAGCGGAAAGAAAACCAATTATTCTAACAATGATTTTCTTAAAGGCTACACACAAGTTCCAGGCGGCATAGAAAAGGCAGTGGATTTTGTTTAATGCTCATTCATTTCTTTGCTGTGTACAGCCACAGCTCTGAATTTTGGATTAATTTCAATAAATATAAAAATCTTTATTCTAACTGTTCCAAAGCACTTGTTATTTACATTTGGAAGTGCAGGATTACTCATGCATGGCTGCCTGTCAATTAATCCAGTATCACCCTGTGGATTTTCCCATTTGTAATTGGAAAATAGAGCTTTTCTGCTTCTCTGCAGAAACAGCAGCCATTTAACTACAGGTGGTTGCAGTGGCAACGCACACATTTATCCAATGTTTATATATAAAATAAAAACCCCATTTCCTCCAGAGATAGCTAAAGCATTTTGGAGGTTATTTTCCTGCCTCTGCTATTAAACTAAGTTTTACAGATGACAGAACAGCAGAAATCAGAGTAGCAGCAATAGGGAAAAAATTAACAATCTTAACAGAACCGTTGTAATTTCTTGCAATAGGACAAAACACACTGGAGAATATTAAAAGAGGATTTCAGGATTACTATGCAGTTTCATCAAGGATGCCATATTTTGCCATTTACATGCTGCTGTATTTATTCTTCTAGAAGCTCCTAATGCCTTCTTTCAGCTTGGAAAAATTATGTGGGAGAGTGCTTAAGAGACAGCAGAAAGGTGCTGGGTGTTGATTTTCCCTAACCCAGGCCAGGTATTTATCATGCTGCTTCCATCACCAACAGACCACTAACCTCATGGGGTCCTGAGCCACATCTAGGGCAGCAGTGCTGATTGCATTTGCACTGTGATCTTAAACACCAGGTTAACTTCGTACCAGGACACGTGGAGAAAATGATGCATTGCTTGTATTGAGTAGAAGTTTTGGGAGACAGGGTCCAATGCAAAAAGCAATCCTCTATTCTCCACAGTGTCCCAGAAAACTCGGTGTTTTACCAGGTTCAGAGGCAGGCAAGTTTTACAGCAGCTCATCATTAGCTTTGAAGTGATCAGGAAAACAAACAAAAAAAAAAAAGATAATGAATATGCCTGATGATGTGCTTCAGCAGCTATCCATTTTCAAAATCTAATAGAAACTAATTATTCAACAGTAAGGGCAATGGAAAGGTCTGCATCCTATAAAGCAAGGAAACTGACTGAAACTGCAAGATTTTTTTTTTACAGCGATGCCAACAGAGGTGTGAGAAAAAAAGATCTGTTAAAAGGAAAAGAACAAACTTGCATGCTCTGATTCTGAAATAGTTAATTTGGTTAATGAATCAGTGACTAGGCCAACAGAAAAATAACTCCAGCACAATCTGTTGTACAGTAAATTATCTACAGTAACTAAATAATTCTTCTAGAGGACAAAAATGCAAAGTCAAAGAGAAAGCTGTCATTGTATTTGTGGCAAAACATCGTTGTTAAAATATAGCAGTGAATTAGTTCAAAACAATGCAATCAGTGCTTCTGGAGCTTGTTTGTCATCCTGTTTTCATCACTCAATACTTGTTGTTTTAACCTCAGATTGCTCCAAAAATCTGAGCACAATAAAATAATGGCACACTGAAATCTACCGCTGCCTCGGTGCGCCAAAACCTGCTCCACATGTGGCAACGATTTTATTGCAAACTAAGCTGGGTATTTGGGGATGTGAATTGGGTATTTGAGGTTGTAAGGAACACTGCAGCACTCCATACTGGATTACTGCCCTCTTTGCAATGTAACTGGATGAACCACACCTGGCTTTGCGCTCTATGCCAAAAATATTAAAGGGCATCACCACACAATGCCAATACCTGCAGGACACGGGGAGGGATATTTATTGGCCTTCTGTATGAGGACTAGAGAAAGTCAAATTCAAAATAAAAAGACAGGCATGAAAAAAATAATTAGACATGGCCTGTGCAAATTCAGGAGGCAAGTCCCTGAGGAAAGCCATGGAAAATGCTTTTTCCCCAGCTGAAGCAGGGCAGAAGCCATGAGGAGCACACAGGAAAAGGGGATTTTGCCATCCCTGGTAAGGTGGTCCTTACTACCCCTCCATACAAACAAGAGGAATAATATCCTATAGGAACAGAACAACGTGAGAAGACTTCTCTTTAGCTTTGTCAGAAGTTAAACAGTTACCTGTTAAGGCCGAAACAGCACAATAAACACAGAGAGAGAGAGAAAGAAATAAAGGGATTTGGGGGTTGGTTTATCCATTCATGTGGCACAGCTCTTCAATGACGGCCAGAGCAGACCTGTGCAACACAATGCAAATACCTTCAATGGGGCCTTTGGTTTCCCATGAGCACTAATCACATATTTAACCAGAAATTCTACTTCAGATCAGCGGCACTTGTCCCACCATAACAATTCCAACAAACATCCAGGCAATTAAACAGCTATATTTCAAGACAAAGCACACACTGTTCTCCAAAAAGGAGATACGTTTATCCTTAAATGTTCATAATCAAGACCCCTAAGAAAGCTCCCACTGTAAGATGACAAAAATAAAAGCAGTATGACGAAATACCTCTCCTTATCCCAACAGCTGGCTTTAACTAATTTGCACTCACAGAACAAGGTAGTGCAGGTGTAGAACGTTTGTGGGAAACTTGGTGGCGTGCAGATAAATGGAACTACCAGCTTCCTGCCGCTAACAATCATGCAGAGCAGCGTCTGTGCTGGCTGCCACAACGACCGTCAAAACAGACACGGCGGGATGCACTCAGAACGCAGGTGAGGTACACATGGAGGCTTTTTCTTTCCATAAGTGTTTTATTAGGCAGTTTTCAAGATACCTCAGCTTCTGCCTTAGGAGCCCAAATACTGTCTGTCTTCAGCCACACGTTCCAGCATTCAATCAGAAGAAAGTACATTTCAGATGCAAGTTACCTAACTTGTATTTCTCCCCAAAGGATGTTTCTTCAAGAACAGAATGAGCAGATCATATTCCCTTTGCTGTTCTTGGGCAGTTTGATGGTGTGACTTGTCACGTTTCACTCTTACTCATGATATCACTACCATTCAAGTCTTTTTAATTTTTTAAATTTTACTGCACTATAGCCACAAGTTGATAATAATAAGAAAAACATTACAGTAACAGAACATAATTCAGGAGTGAAAAGCTCCCAGAGACAAAAGAGGATTCAGGAAAGCTCTGTGAAGCATGGAGGAGAAAGAGGGCATAACATTCATAAACATTTTTGTAAATAGTTCTAAAAATCGTGTAAAAAACTAGCCCTCCAGCACTGTCACTTGACCTTCTTGTTGCAAAATGCAAAACTTTGAACACGTAGAGACAATTGAGCTAGGACAAAGCATCAGTCACAAAGCAGAGTATAGCAATTGCAATGTATGATTTGGAAGATACAGTACAATAGATCTCAGAACTCTCTCAGATTTCACTTCATTTTCGTATTCAGAAGTGAAAAGATCTATCTGAAACTAGGTTACAGAAGCAAACACAGATTTTCCTTGCCAATTAAAGAGGCAATATTTTCTCAGAAGCCAACTTCAAATTTACATTCTCTTTAATTTGGTTAAGTTCAAAATAAAAGCAGATTTTCCCCCTCACTATCACCAACACATGCTTCAAAATGTCCAATCAATTTCTGGATCTTTCCAGGCCCTTCTTAGAGAAAAGTCTCATCATATCAAGGGCACACACTCCAGCACATTCACTTCCTATCTTTCTTTACACCATACTGAAGTACAGAGACAGCAAATGAAGTTTTGATACCACTGTGATAGACTTGCACCAGGCAAGACCACATCCAACTGCTTTTGGGGAAAAATAATGGGCCATCCCCCTCAGGAGTGCCTTTTTTTCACTATTAAGGAAACAAGTGGATCTGGGAATACTAGTACAAATGGAGACTGGCTTTCCCTGTGTTTGACTAAGAGCTCAGACTAGAGTTTTCTTCAGATGGTAGAACTCTTTCCTTGGCTAGAGATTTTGCTCTCATACCCATCCATAACCCTCGCAGGATCTATCATTGTCTTTGACTTCTTCCTCTTGTCAGCAAAATCTGTCACGGGTTGCTAAAACTAGCCAGTTGGTTGAAAAATTATTGGAAAGACAACAGGGGATCAGGCATCTCAGGTTTCACTTCCTTAGCTGAAGCTAAGGCTGAAAAGCTCTTGATGCCTCAGAACTTCAGATACATCCTACCACAGCCTAATGAAAATAAAACCTAAAATATATATTTGTAGAATATTTTTAGAACAGACGATACAGTGGGTTTGAACATGAGCTTTAAGTTTACTTGTACAGTCAGTATTTACAGATCCCAACCGTACATGAGTTTTACAGAAGTTCTCTCCCTAACACACACCTTTCCTTAAGAAAGTTGCTTTAGCCCTAAGCAACAAGGTAGGGGAGAAGAAGAGCTCAATCCGTTTCATCTTTTATTTTTAATTAAATTTCCCTTATTTCTACCACTCTTTGTTCTCAATGGGATATAGATTAACACATTTTTCTCTACTTGTTATTTTCTAAATCTGAATGAATATCTAATAGAAAAACTGTAAAAGCTGTTTTGGCTCTTGGGGCAGAGGTAAGATAGCAGCAAGATATTTATTTGAAATTTCTAACGTAAAAAAAAAAAAAAGACATTAAAAAAAAAAAAAACCAACCCAAAGAATAGATGTGCCCACTTCATTTACAAGCACAAATGCTTAAATTGCACACACAGCCCAGCCATACATATCCGGACATTTTTCACAAACTCAATTAAATGCTCCAGTGCTTTTCAATATTTTTCTACTTGTCAATATAACGAGATGCATGCATACGGAAAGCTTGGCCTTTAAATCAGCCTTTTTATCTAGTCCCATTACTCTAGTGAGTGTTGTGTTTTGTGACATAATAACACGGTACTACAGAAATGGCTGTGATGAGCCTCATCGTGCATTTCAATCTTTCAAGTTATTAAGCTTCATTTCAGACTGGAATCTTACAGATTCTTCCCCTACTTCCCAAAACTCAAAAGCCAACAATACAATGAGACTACTCAAAGCAAATAATGCATATTAATTATAGAGTTTCAAATAAAAAATTTACTCTGAACAGCGTCAGTGTTTTTTTCCTTACTCAACAGAACTAGTTCACTAATTTCAAGTGCAATCAAGCTTCAGACTTTGACATTATACTCTCCACTTGTGCTCATAAAAAAAATAATAAATTTCGGAGAGGTATTTTTTCCCCTGCCTTTATAGTTTCTGAATTATCAAGGAAGTTTCTGCTGTGGGCCCCATTTTATTCTTCATCCAAACTAAAGCTATTGGCATGTTGCACAAAAGCTCCTTTTTTTCAGAAATAGGAAATCTAAAATGGAAAGGAACTAGGTCTATACTATGAGATTATTAAGGAAACATTTATCTTTAAACCACCTCAATTCCCAGTTCACTGCTGTACTGTAA
Organism: Tympanuchus pallidicinctus; assembly: GCF_026119805.1. Lineage (NCBI taxonomy): Eukaryota > Metazoa > Chordata > Aves > Galliformes > Phasianidae > Tympanuchus > Tympanuchus pallidicinctus. The sequence goes on from NW_026294722.1 coordinate 6,617,853, forward strand.
CACTAGGCTCATTGCTTTCTCTCTGCCTACAGCGCAATAGGTTGTGAGAGTACCAAGGGGACTAAAGTAAATTCTTTGTTATGTCTACACAAAGTAGTAAATGAAGCATGCAGCTCAAACCTCTCCTGCAGTGGCCAGATCCTTAGTGCCTTTCCTTTCAGAGTGGGGGATTTAATGCTATTTTCTTTCCCATATGCTTCATCTTTCAGCTTTAGCATAAAAAGGAAAAAAGAAAAATAATCTAAAGGCTTCGTTTTGCACTAACTGCTCCCTTCAGATTCCAAGGCATGTCCTGATGAAAGCTAGGTTGTGATGGAGTGAAATCAAAAGAGGAAGAAATTTCACCCTGTGAGACGATACTTAAAAGAGGGAGGAAAAAGGCCTCAGAAAAGAAAGTTCTTTACTGAGTAATTAGCCATAATCTTAGATAAGACAACAGATCAAACACATACTCTTAAAAGAGTTGCAGTGGGAAAGGAAGAATTTCTGCAAAGGTTTATGAAGAATGCTTAAAAAAAAAAAAAAAAAAAAAAAAAAGAAAAAGCAGAAACATTAGCAAACTTTCCCAGTGAAATTAAAAGAAAATTAACACAGTTGTCTCTCTGCTCCAGTTCAGATTTCAAAATGGATCTGGGAGAGCTCCAGAGAAAAAAGCTCAGTGAACAAACTTTCTCCTTCTTCCCCACATGCTGAGCTCAGGAGCAGTTTGTTTCAGGGGGGATTTCCAGCACTGCTCTGAGGCCGCCTGCCCAGGCTGCACACCAGCAGCTCTGATAGCATCCTAAGGTGCTGCCCTTCAGCTCTGGCTACACACAGCCCTTTTCTCCGCCCTCTTCCCTATGCATTACAACACACAATGCTACAAAACAATAAATGATTACGAATTCTACATTCTCCCTCTGTAACAGCACCACAGGCAGGAAAATTTTCAAGACATCTTCCACAGTCTACATTACAATGTAACATTCATCACCTTACTACTTGAGTGCGCCTTACAAGGCTGATTTCCACAGGTGTCTGCTATGAATTAGCAATAAGGGCTCCCCGGATGCGTGCCTCTAGCAACTCCAAAACGGTCTGAAAACCAACTAAGTTGGTAATTCAACTTGTTGGCCTGAATAAAAAGCCTTATGAACTACAGCCCAAACTCACCATCCTGAAAACTCCCACATTAGCTGCATCCATCCTCAGATATTTCATGTGAATAATTTCCCAGTCCCAAAGTAGCCACACGACTCACGAGCTAACACTTACCAACTCACCAGATGCTTCACCTCAGATGCTAAATCTGGTTTTGTAGACCTGAAGTCTCTCAGCAAAAAACAAGTATAAATATTTTAATGAGAGACTGTCATATCGTGAAAACTTTAATTAAGGACTTGTTACGTATGAGTAAGCGTTGTCTAAATAAAGCTGATGTCTTCTTGCCCTGTGCTTGTTACAAGCCCAAGATGGAGAACCTAGCTCCACTCCAAACCCACACACTGCTCATTCTCCTCTCAGAAAACACGGACTGAGCTAACAAATCTGCAGTGGCTCTCATCCCACAATGAGTTTATTTAGACTGCTGGATTTGGGACATACACTCTGAGATGAAGTCGTTGTGGCAGAGAGCCTTTGGCTCGGCTGAAGCCATTGTACAGAAGGGATCCAGGGCTCTCCATAATCAGAGGCAAACAAAAGTGGACTCCACGTACAGTAGAAGGGCTGGCACTGCTACAATACGTTTAGAGTTTTTCATTTCCCCTCCAAAGTACAATTTTCATAAGCCAAAGTATTTTACACAAACACACGGAGAAGGTACATTTGTGTATTTGCCTTTAAGTTTAATAACAACTTCATTTTTATCTGAGCGTTTATTTTCTGTCAATTTTCTTTTCTGCAGAGGAAGGAGGTTAAGAAAAGACAAAAAAAAATTGCTCCACTCAAACATTCATAGCAATGAATACTTTAGTGATAGACACAGGCATTATTGTAACACATTTCTGCATTAGTTAAATACAGTTATTAGACTTTATACAGGAATGAATGGGTGACATTCCATGGAAAGCTTGAGGAAAAAAAAAAAAAAAAGAAATCTAGTTAGCACTTTCGACCCTATTATCTATGAATCCATCAACTTTATTTTACATCCAGGAGAATTGGCTCAGTGCTGTCTCTTCTACCTCAACCACACTATCTGTGCTTTTCAGCCAGATTAATTGCCGGTTGTTCTGACTCTTCAGACTTCTGCACCATCATTTTACTTGTGCTACCTTCAGACATCTAAAACAATTTCCAGGGAACAGGCACACATTTATTGAGGGCAATCTTTTTCTTCTGAACATATTTCCAAAAAAGTATTTTCACAGATAAAAACAAAACGAACAACCGTTATGTGATTATTTCCCCATTTGGTGTTTCATATATTTTAATTCTTGACTTCAAAAGGACTACAAGCCAAACTATTACATTTGAGTTTAATTACATGCCTGACCTCCTTTCTAAATGTTCTGCCCTTTCAAGCAGGGTACTATTAAGTTTCCAGAGGTGATTCAGAGTTCAAGGCCAGAAGCCACAGCCCGACCCTTTGTACATCAGTTCAGATTCACTTACCAGCCCTTACTTCTTGGCATGCCCTTCCCTATCACACAGAAAAGTGGTGATACAGTGACACAAGCCATGAATCAAACTATGGTCTCAGAAATCAAACCAAAAGAGAAAGATTTTGGATCTTTTTTTCTTTTCTCTCCATAGGTCTTAGCACATTATCTATTAATCTATAGATTTATTACTATTAGTTTCAGCTGTTACTTCAAATGCTTCTACTTCTAGAATCTCTCATCAATGGTTTATCCTTCATTTGTTTGCTATTTCTTCTCAGGTAGGCTACAAATACTTAAAAGACAAAACATTTTTTAAAGGACCTGACATTGCATGTACCTACTGAAGACATGAAGAAATCAACATGGAGAAGCAAGTGATCTAGAATTGAGCTCAGAATGGGTAGGAAAAGAGATCTACTATGAAAATAAATTAACAGGCAGTCCACAAAAAAAAAAAAAAAAAAAAAACACAGAGGTAAGATCAGAATGTTTTTCTCCCCATACTTGCAGAGTTGACACCATTATGCTCAACACGGTTGGAGTTTTTAATTTCTCATCAGAAGTAAAATTTTCACAAGTAAAAATATTTTACAAAGATATATTTAAGCTAATATATTGTTAATGAAAAAATGCAAAAAAGGAATATTTGTCTATTTGCCTTTGATTTTAATAACACCTTCATTTTGATTTGAGTGTTTCCTTTTCTGCAGAGAGAGGTTAAGAAAGAGACAAAAAAACCTGTTTCAGTCAGACATTCACAAGAAAGAACATTTTAGTGCTACAGTAATGCCTGTGCCTATCAAATCTATGAGTTAGTTAAATACAGTTATTAGACTCTGTAAAGGAATGAAGGGGTGACATTCCATGATGAGGTACAAAGGAAGTTTGGAAAAAAAAAAAAAAAAAGTCTAGTTAGCATTTTTTACCCTAATATCTATAAATTCATCAGCTTCATTTTGCATGCACTTGACTTGCTAGCTTCAGCCATATTTCTGGGAAACCAGCTATATGTATCAAGGTCTCCATTGCTTCAAGGTTAGTCAACTTTAAATCAATCAATGTACCTCCAACTGGTTGCAGTTCAGCCAGAATAGCTGATGCTAGCGCATATCACACTCACTATTGACAACAGAAATTAAGAACTTAACTCACAACTCTCTATTCACTTTTCTATGAACTGAGCTTAAATCTCTCATGTAAAAGATGTCTCACTGACTCAAAACCTCAGAAATTCACTATTACCCCCACATACCACGAGAGCCAGAGCCAAATAGCCCCCAGTCTGCCTCAGTGACGTGTGGGAAGAAAAAAACCCAAACACAATTTCCACTATAATGCACTGAGACAGATAGGATTATTTTAAAATTAAATAAGGAACTCAAATAGTAGAGAAACCAGTTACCTTCAAAATCCATAATTTTAAAAGAGCTCAGGCCTTGGAGTTGGATCCCATTTTACGGAGCTGTAATTGAATAACAACTTTTCCTAGATGAAAAGACTGGGCAAACTCTTTTCAAGGCTATTTGAAGGTAAGAATTATTTTGCATGAAAGCAACAATTAATTAGCACTCAGCAAGGTTCCCTCTACTGTATGCTGTGAAGTAAAAGCAGGTCACTACTGTGGCCCCTCACACCTGTTACAGGTCACAGACCCTTACCTGAACACTGTATCTTATTTGCAGTTTCAGCACCTCAAGGTTAAATCTTGTTTTCCTTCCAAATAAGAGATGTAAATTTTGCTTGTTGAAAATGACTGAATCCAAAGATAAGCGGAGATGTTTTGTTTGAGAATTACAAAGTTAAAAATCACTGCTACTAAATTTGCACATTTTTTTAAGAACTAATATTTTGCTGTAAGTTACACAAGTATGCTCCAGACCCCACAGCTGGAGCAGGTCAGCTCAGCTTTTTTTAGGCTACAAACAAAGCCTACTTGTCCCTTTCCATATCCCTTACCCCTCTTACAAGGACATACTTAACACATTTTTTAAAAAGATATGTTTTTGCTGTTATTTTTTAATTCTGAGTTTGGTTTTGGTCCATTTGTTTTACACACAAAGTTTCGTGATTTACTTTTCTTTGTACAGGATATTCCAGAAACTTAAATTAACTGTATGTTCCCTGAGTAACAGCAGCATACTGCCAGGGGAGCAGGGAAACACTGTGCCTTGAATCAGCTTGTGTGCAAGGGGAAAAACAAAAATAAAAAAAATTAGCTCTCTGATTCTCAAAATAGCCCTTGCACAAACACAAGGCTATGCAAGCCTGGTCATCTAGCCAGCCAATTTCATTGTCACATCACTGCCACTGGCTGCATGGGCCATCATGCTTTTTGCTCTCACTTAAAGATGATGAATTCTTGCCTTTCTTCACTGACTGAGAAAGGCAGCAATCTCCATTTGATTAGTTAAAACCGCTGGATGGCAGATGTAAATTATTTGCATATCAGTATTGATGCTGCTCCACATTTAGTGTAAATGTAATTATCATTAGGGCACTCAGAGCTATCAGATGAGAGTATTTTGAGGAATGTCAACCCTTCAGTAGAAATAAATGCACACAGACAGGTGGACTTGGAATAACTTCTTGGGCTCTTTTTCCTCTCTCTTCCAACAAACTTGTGCCACTCATGCTTCTTACAGAAAAAATAAACCTAGGTGGGAAAGCAGCAGCCCTTGTGAGGAACTGCAGATCACCGTGAGACCTTCCTCTTGGCCTCCTCTGCTCAGAGCTGAGCAAGCAGAGGGACCTCAGCTGCCCCAACACACCTTGCCCTGCAACCTTCACCACCTTTGCTACCCTGGAGCCTTTAGTGAGACTCGCCTCACAGACAGTCCCAATCAGCTTCAATTAGTAGAGAAAGAAATGTTCCAAAAGTAATTAGGCCTACCCACTGGGAGAGGATAGGACGTTCAGAACAAGCAGTGCCTTCACACCTAACTTCCCATGGCTAATGCCAGGGGAGACGAACTGCTCTGCCAGGATGGCAGGACAGGAGCAGCGCACTGCCTCACAGAGCTGCAGCTGAACTAAGATGGATAATCTGGTAAGCACATGGAGGGAAGGGCTGTGTTCTCAAAAACCCATCTCTTCAGAAGGAAACAGACTGGCCATGATGGAAAGGAAGCAATGATTCCACAGGTACAGCCATATTAGTCAAGCAGAGGGAGAAAGAAAAAACACAGACAGAAAGCAATACAAAATAAAGGCCCTATGCTTCCTCACCAGCACTTAGGGAAATAACTGCAAACAGATAATTTCCAGCTACAAAGAGAAAAGAATTACTCTCAAAAGCAAAAATTTAATAAAGCCACTAGAGCTTTTTTCATTGCACCATTAGTTAAGATTTTTGAATACAAAAATGAGAATTATTTGACTGACAAGCTCTTTATCAATTGTATAATCAGCTTACTATTGTTGGAATAAGTCATTTATTTCAACAGTAGAAACATTTATTTAAGCTGTAGAAATATAACCCTATTTATTTCCAATATGCAAGAGTAACCTTTGGTAGTATAACCAAATTTAAAGAGAAAGGCAATTTCTTATCTGCAGAAAGCAGTGACAACACCAGCAAAGGACAATGGTCTGCATTTTCAGTAATACAAATATAGCCTCCCATTTCCAAATTTCCTCAGAAGAATATTAACGTCTACAACAAAACTAAGTTTCTGGTAATCTAATTTTATCATATATTATTATTTAAGCAGCAGCTCGTTTATTATTTATCTATTAATCTACCCTTTTTTTAGTGTTAATAATCTCAGCGTGCTTACATCTTTCAAGGGCAAGGCTGCTTCATCACCAGCTGTCATCACTTACAATTATTTCTCCTAGTAGCTGTGTCACAAAAGCTAGACAGAGAACATACTTTTGCATACAGTCACGTGCTGATTCCTATTTGACAGAACATAATCATATTTTTGGGTACTATAATTAATAGATAACAGCTTTAAAAGTCTCACTAAATATTCATTATTAGATAGAAAATTAAAAAGGTCTAATCCATTTTAAATGTCTCTGACAACTGCCATTAAAGCATCCTTGTGTGATTTGTCATAGATATTTATATTTAGCCAGCATGGAGACTGATCGTAGGAGTTTCTTCCTCTTTGTCTGAGTGGAAGAAGTGTCAAAGATGTTACGAAACCACATTACACTTTTAACCCTTCTCCAAATACAGGTATGTTTGTATGAGCACTGAGTGACAGGATTGAGCCTTCTGCAAGTAAAGTACACTGGTGTCAACCTTTAAGGTTGTAACTTTATATATTTATATACATATATTTGCCGTTCACAGGGGCAGGAAGGCCAAACGGAACAGCAATGCAAAAACCCACCTCAGGCCCCACTCCACTACTGATGGCTCACCAGGAGCAAGAGCCCTTCCCAGCTCAGGCAAAGAAACATGGAGGGGAGCTGAATGCAGCCATTTCCAAAAAGGAAATCCACTGTACGATAAGCAACATATACAGCTTTTTTGGATGTATATTTTTCAAGTATTATAGCTTCATTTTTATTCCTTTCCTCATGAAATCACTTGAAAGTTATGCTGCAAATCTCAAGTGAAGCATATAGCTACTGTGAATTCAGGAGGCCCAGGGTGCCTGGTTTAAGTGGTTTAAGTAGCATGGACTGCTCTTACAATCAATGTGTTCTCAGAAAGCTAAAACTCACAATTTTTCAGACTGAAATGCAAGACTGGCAGTAATCCATAATCCTGACACAGTACCACGGGTGCCAAAGGGCCTCCAGTGAGTGCTGCCTTTGCATTTTTAAAAGTGTTTTATGAGCTCAAGACCCTAGAATTAAGTATCTTTACTTTGCAAGCAACCTGCCATCCACTAATGCTATAGGAAAACCAAGCCAAACAAAAAAAAAAAGAAAAAAAAAAAAAGCCAAGCACAGAACAAAGACTCTCTAACCTATAAGTAAAGTCTCCTTATCCCCAAATCCCCCACTCCAAGGGCTTGAGTGTTGAAAGCTAAGAAATTTCAGCTTCAAACCCATTACCATACCATTTGCTCTTTTTAATCTGTCACTAAGTTGGTTTTGCTGAAAATGAACATTTAAAAAAATAGCAAGACAAACAGATGAGCCTACCACATGTACTGCTGATTTCTTACAAATGTGGCAGGTTTCCTATTAATGCTGTTGTAGAATTAAGCAATAAGGAGATATTTACAGTCAAGGCATGAGATGGACTATGCTATAGTGATCTACATCCCCAATCAATTTCTTAATTGCTAGACTGCAGCATTTACTAACCCGATTTGATAATTACTTCTTTCCCTGCTCTAAATTAAAGCATAAAACAGCCCATTGGTTATTTAACTAAGAAAGCTGCTGATGCACTTCCATTTATTGTGGGGGCAGGATATTGTGTTTATTTCCACAGAATATGGAGGCAGGGAGCTCCTTCTACACAACTATCATCCCGGCTGCATTTCACTCAATAAAGGAAAGAGGAAAGCAAAAGGGCAAGCCTGAAGCAGCCTAAGCAGGATTCTTCCTCTCCAAACACTGCCATAAAAAAGAAAAATCAAACATTAGTTTTTGAGGAAAGTTACTGCTGTGATCTTGAACGGAGAAAAACAGAGCTGGTCACAGCTGGTATTTCATTAACATTTCACAAGGAACTGTGCTCTGGAAGGATTTCTCCAGGTAAGTTCTGCAGATATTCTTTTTCTTAAATAAGGTTGGGAAAAAAAAATTGAAAAAGAAGAAAAAAGGCAGCAGTTGTGCTGCATCAAGTATTTCTCCTAGACAGAAAAATTTCAAAGTTGTACACTGACACCTTACACATGTTTTTCCAAGCTTTATAACCTTAATATAAAAAAACCAGCATCCAAATAAAACAACAAAAAACATCAAACAAACAAGAGCGAGCAGTTTCTTCACTGGCATCACACGGCTGCATTAAACACGAGCTGCCCCACATTGCACACTCCTGCCATGCAATGCAGACTGGTGTCCCACCAGGGAACCCACTTATTTTTTTTAAAATATTTTTTAAAAGTTTTTTGAAGTGTTGTCTGATCTTCCTTTTCTCACCCATGTTTTACTCTCTGAGAACAAGAGAAATGTCCTGCTTTCCTCATTCGTGCCACTGTTAGTGCACAAAGCATCGTACAACCTGTGGATACGTACAACCTGCGATCCACGTTCTTATTGTGTGCATTAACAACAGATGTGAACCTTGGAGGCAACCTACAAACAATGCAGAAAAGACCAGGAGAGCAGAAGCTGCCCGTTCTATCAATTTAGGAAGCTCTATGATGCAATCATGCCAAACCTGTGGAACAGTTCATCTGTAATGTTGAGCAGAGGTGCTACCAGATGACTCCTTGAGATGCCAGCTAACCCTAGAACACCAAGATCCCTGTAAATGGAGTGTAGCTGCTCAGCACACTTCTGGCATATTTTTCTCCCTCTCTATTTTTCTTTTAAAAAGCCTTGAAAGAAACACACACACACACACAAAAAAAACACAAAACAACAACAACAACAACAAAAAAACCCACATCAAAAAAGCTGGAATTCAAAATAATTCAGTTACTTTAAGTGCTGTCTTACGACTACGTATCAAAACCTCAAAGAAAGTACACCTGATGAATCTGTGGTTTCCCAGGTAACATAAAAAAAATGACCATTTTCTTAAAAAAAAAAAAAAAAAAAAAAAAAAAAAAAAAAAAAAAAAAAAAAAAAAAGGACTATATCAATTATCCAGTAACACTTGTAAATGAAAGCCTAGCAGCACAAACTCATTTATTCCAACTTCGTCTCCTTTTCTCATGTCTTCCATCTGTTAGTATCCACATATCATATCTTACAGCTGGATTACTGCTTCTTTAATCCAGAGGCTGTGTGTTTTTTGGTAGGAGTGGAGTGCTCTATGCTCAACAATGAGGCTTTGAGGCACTATTTCAATACAACATTACCTGAATTCTTGTTACTAAAGACAATGACAACATACCAAACCAAGAGAAAACTTAATAAAATTCTGTACGTTACTGATATTAACAAGCATCATCCATCCATCCCACTGAGGTGAAATGTCTGTCATTCTCTACTTTAGGATTCTTCTAATACCCCTTAACAATTCAAACTGGAAAAATCATATAACACATTAACATAGAAAAGAAATGAGAAACACCTAAAGACAAGAAGAATGAAAAATAATTGAGAAAAAAACCCCACAACTGAATAAAATCTAAGATGAGGAATTAAAAAAGGATCAGTCCCAAAGTAGAATCTGTGGGTCGTTAGCAGCTGGCATGTAACAATTCTATCCATTATGATTTTTTAATGCCCTAGTTATGATAAAACTAGAGAAATTGGAGGTAGGCTAGAACAATTAAGCCAAAGATCCCTTCCCTTGCCAACAGACAGACATAAACTGTTTAAGAAGAAGCATTCCAACGAAGAATGGAGATAGTAAGTCCAGTTCCACGAAAATTTAACTCCCTAGCATTCTAAGTCACAATTGATTTTACGTAAGAAATGCCCACAGAAAGGCATGCGATGAGAAATTTCAACTGTTATCTCTACGTCAGGATGCATATTCAGAGGAACTTTAAAGAAAAGGAAAGCTCAAGGCTTTCTGAAATGACTGGTCATTGTGCCAGAAAGAGCTGTTTTGTATACAGCAAAACCGGGTTTTTAACAACTACACTTATACACGGAATATCACAAACTCATAAAGAGCAGTAACACTAAATTAAAATGGCTGCTTGGATGTGTTGGCCTGCGCCAGCCTTCAGCTCAGCTTTAGGAGCTATTCATTGAGAAGGAGCATAGCCTTACCCATAGAGGTGACAGTTACACTGCAGGTGATACAAATGCTCCAAGACCTGATGATCTAGAGAGCTCCCACAGGTGACAAGGAGTTACAGGTGTTACACAGCCCCTGCTAATCACTAGTCCCAAGCACCTGACAGCCTCTTCACAATACTTTTGGGAAACCAATGAGCTGACCCCAAATGAGTTACATATTTAAATTACCATGCACATTATACACTTGGGTCACCTAGAGTCTTCCTTTGAGGGGCAGAAATCATTTGCTAAGCTTTATGATGCCGTTTTAAGAATGATACAGCTGCTTGCAACAGGACATTTCAGATGAGAGAAAGCAACATTTAGATACAGAGCTATTCTGCCCATCTGATGGCTGCCTAAGAGCTCATCCTGGAATGAAAAGAAAAAAAGAAACATAAAAGCCACAGATTTCTAATATTCATCTCTGAATCATTAACACCTGTTAAGTGAAAAGTTTCAGGTGTAAATTACATTGTTAATCCGACAGCTGGCTCTGAAGTTTCAGGGGCACCTCCAGCTGCAGAGATAATGGAACACCCTCCTGGACACTCTCACAAAGTCAGATTTTAACAATTAAAGCTCAAACGCTTTTCCTCCATGTGCCTTTTCCAATGGTTCTCTCCCAGACCCAGACCAGAGCCAGCATTGCAGCCAACACTGGAATTCTGGGAGGTACTCCAGAAAAAAATTAACGTGCTGAAAAAGATGACAGTCACAAACATAAAACGCAGGCAACTCAAGCAGGCGTCCGAATATGTGACAATCCTTCTCCGACACACTTGTGGAGTCAGCAGCATGCAATGTGACATTAGGGCTTTCAAGTCAATAGGGAGCAGGATGCCTGACTGAAAACAGTAATTTTTGTTTCATTGCACTGTCTCGCCTCGCTAGGAGCTCAATATTCTGCAATTAGCACCAAGAGAAACACTCCTGCAACATAAGCAACGCAGCGGCGCGTAGCTGCAGGCAGAGGGTAGAGCTCAGGACACAGGGCTGTGTATAGGCTTCACTATTCACCTATCAAAACTGTATTCCAGATGTGGTCTGGTTATTCCACCTTAATAATATAAAAGTAAAACAGAAAGAGGATGGTTAAGATAAGATTTTAAGACTGGTCTAACTTCACTTTTTAAAGTGTGCCTTGTGATTTAAGTGAATGTGCAGAGCAAAACCTATAGGAAAGTTGCACAGTGCAGCCTTGGAAGCACTAATGCACAGCAGTAATGGGCAGGGCACAACCATGGGGTTGATAGGCAGGCAGGGACATTCCTCAAGAGGCTTACACTTGGAAACTGAAAAATACAGTCATTCCATCTTCAGTGAAGTCACCTTTTTTTTTTTTTTTTTTAAGCTTATCTAATTGAATCAATGCAAATACCCGCAAAGCCTGACTTATTTCAGTTGAAGATGCAGTTACATTTCATTTAAATCAAATTGGAAAAGAAGCTACTGTCACATTGATTACATATATGTATTCCTTCATTTAAATTAAACCAGATAAACTGACGGAAAAATCCATCTTAAGTATCAAAAAAAAAAAAAAAAAAAAAAAAAGAAAAGAAATATCTCACATCTATACACAACACCAAGTTCAGCTCTAAAGTAAGGGATTCCTGCTGAACATCTGGCTTTGTGTGTAGTTACCAGCAATTTTCATTTCAGAATTTTCAAGCACTCTGGGGTAGACACCGTGATCCACAGACTATCACACTTCTAGATTATTGGTTCCAGCTGTTTGCCCTGCCTGGTAATCTCCCTGAGGTGCTGTTTTCTCATGATACCAGTAATCACTTTTCATGGGTTTACATAAAAGGTGCAATACATCATCAAATCAAAAGGAGGCTATTGCTCCTTTATTATGCAGAATACATTACTTAATCCTAAAACAGAAAGCCAAATGAAAATGTGCATTTTTACATCACATTTGACCTGTTTCTTTTTTTTTATTATTCAGTATAGAAAACCAATTTGTTAATGGGCAGCTGTAACGCTTCATTATCCAATCATGGAAATATATTCACATCTCTGGAAGCCATGCTTGTCCATTATTGCTGACTTTTCAAGTTACAGTCAGGCTGAACAACACCAACAATACCTGTTAAGGTGTTTTACCTTATTAGTTTCACTCAGCAATATCACTCATTCTATTCATTAAGATACAGATTGTTCTTCCAGTCTGCTAAAAGCTATAAGAGATTTGCCATTGCAAAATTTTCTGCCTGTCTACAGCTAGCCCTGCCATGAACAAAAAACACAAACAAGGCATGTGAGATGGCTCATTCCTCTGCTCTGCCATCAGTAGCTCCTTTGGCCACAGCAGCTGCCAGCTCACAATAACCTTAGTGACTGCCCTACAACATGGACCAAGGGACTCCCAGCATCTCCCTGAGCCAAAAATCGACCACTGTAAGGCATGTCCAGCTTGTTACAACTGGAAAGCTGAATTTTGATGAAGTTACATTGATTTACTATATAAAAGAAACTGAATACTAGGAAATATCAAGCAAGATCTATGTTAAAAATACTAGCATCATATAGATGGGCAGTGCTCTACAAAAGGCAAAACCCACAGCAAACAACACCCAACTCCAACTAGGAAGCAGAACAGACAATGCTAGGGCATCAGGCTCATCACTGGGCTACAGCTGCTGCTTTGAGCCAAGAGCTGCATCAGCCCCACCACGTAGCTGGGCTGCTGTGCTGACCTTCAGCCCTCTGCCACCAAGTCATCCTTGTACATGTACATGCAATGGGGGTGCTAAGACAGCTTCTGTCTTGGGCAGGCTGACATGGGGAACAGCCAAAGCTGCTGGCTACTACATCTTAGAATTAAGAGCTGGAGCCAGTAGGAATGCCAATCTCAGAACCTGAGCTGCTAAAACACAGAAAGGAATTGATACCACGCAGACATATACACATACACACACACACACACACACACACACACACACACACACACACAGGCACACATCCTCCCCTGTACAGCAGCATAAATAAGGACAGTTCAGTATTACGCACCACAGTTTCACACCATATTTCCCTCAATAGCCTGTACTAGAAATTTTCATCATGTTCATACAGGTCTATAAACATTTTATTTTTACACACTTCCTCAAACACCAACCTGGGAGCCATGCTGAACATGCAGCAGCAGTTGATGCACTGCCCAGGCACAGCATGCAGTAGCTGTTCTCATTTTTCCTGCTCAGCAGTTCAGCCCCTTTACCTCACTAACCCACACACGCTGTGGGGATGGGATGCCCATTGAACAGGTCTCCAGATCAAATTATTCTCTCAATGATTACCCTGCAGCAACATCTATCACTTCATTTTAACTGACCTATCCAGCATTCTGACACTGCACAAGGCATCACCTAATTAATACAGTGCCCTCTCTTGTAGAGTAGTTTACTGCTGCCATTCCATTAAACTATAGTTTATGGGAAATAATTTATTGCTCATACTCTTAGAATCTCAATTTCATCATCAGGACATGTTACTGGATGATGAAATGCAACTTTGCTTCTTGCTTATCATACTAGGTGAGAAAAGCAGACAGTTCAGATACAAAACTTGTGAAATCCCACAGTATAAATAGGTTTTTATTGACAAGATTAGCATCAAATATATGGTTCGTCAACGTGAACAATGTTACGTTTCCACAAATATAAGAGACATTTCATGAAAATGTTTTTCTCCTCAAGAAGTATCTATTAACACCTACAGTTTAATAATTCCAAGTACAACACTACTTTCCAATAAATAGTGTTTTTGAAGCAATCCTTGCAAAAACATCCCTGCAGTGTGCGTATAGATCTCTTCTGCTATCAGAATAATCTAGTAAGCCTTTGATTATGACAAAGATCAACATTTATGCAGATACAAGAAGCTCTGATCACTTGGTATGCATGAGCTCAGCGTTAAGAGGCAACTCTCCAATGCAGTTCCTCAAGTGACAATTCATCTCTGGACATTGTAATAAAGATGCACATCCCATAGGGGAAGTGTCCAAAAAGCCAGTTACAATAAAGTACTGTCAGACACAGAAGAGGCAATTTACCCTATGGGGACGAGCAGAATGGGAAGAACTCCATATGGAGTACATGCTCCAGGCTAAGAAAATTTGCCCAGCAATTTGAACAAAGAAGATCAAATAATGTGGATTTTATAATTTCATGTTTCCTAATGATCCAGTCACAATCAGTAAGGATTTCTGCTGCTGACTGCAGCAGGGCCAAGGTTTTTTTCATGATACAGATAGAATAATAACACAGATTTTAAACGTTCTAGGGTTTCCTCAGCTACAAATATTAAGGATAGGCTATAGTCTTCTTTGACAAAGACAGCACATAATTCCTGAGTAACATGAAAATTCATATAATTCAGCTAGCTCCTTTGATTGACAGAGTGCAGTAATCATGCCATAGGAATGTCTTCTGTGAGTTTTCCATGTCACACAGGTCATATCGATCAGCAGCTCCCATAGGTGCAGTCAGAGCACAAGGATCCCTCAGACCTCTGCCTAAAGACAGCTATGGGAGCTCCAGAGGATAAAGCAGATACCACAAGCATCAATCCTAAATCCTAGACAGCTCTGACTCCTCAAAGCCTATCATCCTTCCCTTCCTTCTCCTGCTGAAAGGAGCGCACAAAGTTTTGTGGCCATCAGGCACATTACAGGGTCTTTTTTAGGATACTTGAAAGCAGCAGGGGGAAAAAAAAAATACAAATAAAACCACTCACCATATTTGGTGTCAGTCTTTACTGTCAGTGCAGCTAAAACTCTTCAAAATACCAAAAGCTACACAAATGTTATTAGCAAAAATTTCACACTTTTTAATGGATATTTACAGTTTGAAGCAATCTTTAATTACTTTTGCTATTTGCATCTGATGGCTTCGGGAAGTGTTGAATTCAGATATTAGACTACCAAGGACCACTGGATGTAGTCCAATAAGAAACGGAGATCAGACAAGTTAAATTAGCCATCTGTCCTAAATAAACACAAATCAGAACTACTTTTTAACACTATTTCAACCCAATCTTTGCTGAAAGAAGAACTTTATACAAGGAAGAAATTGTGACAAAGTAGACTCTAAAGGGAGTTTATATCCATTCATTTCATTCAAAATCTCAGTACTTCAACTCTGACTGTTCTAACTGTCCTAGTTACGGCACAAGAAGGCCACATGATAACAGCTAGATTTCAGTGTTTAAATTGTCATAAGAATGAAATAATGAATTACATTTGTACCAGTTACTGTTCTAGTTAAAATTATTACCAGGAGAGTGGATTCATAATGTGCTGGATCCTGTTCTCATTACATTCCATTCTCACGAGAACTTATAATCAGAATTTTAATGCCTCATCCATTCTGTGAAAGATAGCTGTAAAAAAAATGTGTATTAATTTGACCTTTTCAAAATTTTGTTATCTGATTTGGTGCCTATTCTTATTTGCTCATATCTACAGTTCCTATATTTGCTCATATCTGTAAGTGACTAGAAAATTGGAGTATGTCAGTAAGTCAGAGGACTTTTTCCATTCATTTTTTCCTCCCAGGGCACAGAGTACAATCTTACAACACGCTTACAACACTCTTTTAATACCATATGCAGGCCAAACAGAGCCCCAGCCTGAAGCAATCATTACAATTTGAGAGATATTTCATCAGAATTAAAGAACCAGGGATATTCTAAAAGTAATTATCTTCAGAGAATAAAACAAAACACATCTATATTGGACAGTGCATATGGCAAGCAAGCCCTTCCAGTAAACGGCCCCTAGGGATGACGTAAATCCAACACCATTTTAAAATGAAATTAATTTCTCTGGACATTCCTCCCTCTCTCTATCAACTACTCTAGAAATCTTGATGACCAATTGAAATTACAATGTAAGGATGGCTCTTGCCCTCCTAATTATCTTTGCTTGCAAAAATACAAAAAGAAGCTGAGCTATATAAAAACTCTCAAGGAGCTGGTGTTAATCTGATACACTTCTATGCAGAGACAGCTCTAACAGTGTGCACCTGAGGAGCTGGTGGAAAGCAAATAGAAAACACACAGATAAGTTAATGTAGCACTAAGAGCAGCCCCTGGGGACGTCAGGAACAATTACACTAATCCTCTGCCTACCAAAATATTTTTTGATTACTTTATCTGAAATCATCCTAATTTCATAGCATACAAGAAGGTTAGCAGAAAGCAGATTTATCAGATGATAGGACCATCTTCATTTCATAACCCATACTGCACAGTAAGTATCAGTGTTCTGTCTACAAAGCCAATGTTATGCTACGCAGCTTTGTTTTTACTTATGACAGGCACGAGGACCACTGGTCCAGAGAGACAACATTCAGACATTATTTTAGGCAAGCTGTTGATGCGCTTTAACAAATTTGGGGCGCTTTATCTAACATCAGACCCTAGCAATCAGTTTTTCATTGGGGTTACAACACTGAACCAAACACTGAACAAAATGCTAAGTCACATTTCAATCACTCATTTTGCTAAACACTCTTTGGGGCTCCACTTGGCCAATGTGATACACATGGTACACATGGTTCATTATGTGCATGCTATCCAGGAAACTCCCTATAATTTTATAAATTCAATTGCTGTTCCATAGCATATGCTGCCAACTAACAAGACACGTGATTCTTTTCAGCATTATTTCAAACCACGTCAGACTACTGATCCACTAAGGATTCCCAAATAAACCTCACACAGGATCAGTGCTCTTCAGCTCTATGGAAAAAATTGAAACACAAAATATTAGCTTTTTCAAATTCTTCTCATCCCACATGATTCAATCCTTCTGTTCTCACAGGAACTTCAGTGATGATTTTCTCTTTTTGTCTGCCTTGGGAACAAAGGCTTCTCCTGTACAGCTATGTACAACTGCAGATAAAAGCACATGAGAGGTACTGGGGCAGAAATACGCACACGTCTATACAACTACACACACACAGGTGTATATTTATTCCTCTAGACCTCAGCACAATTTCAGGTAGAACTACTGTGACAGAGTAACACTTGTTCAAGTCAGTGATGCAGGAACCTGATCTTCAGCAATTACACCACTGATGGACTTTGGTTACCGAGTTACTCAGGTACTTCTGAAAACAACATCCCTAACACCTACATCGTTAAGTGGCAGAGCTGTTTGCAGCAAACCTGGTTGCATCTCTGCCCACACTGATCACACAGATGACAAGAGGTGTTCAGCCACAAGCAAGGAACAACCAGTAAGATGTGCCTTCCCACCTCCAGTGATTTGCTGTACAGTTTGAGCCATAAGCCTTGTCTTACACACAGTATTGTTCAGGAATATGGCTCTACTGGATAAACAATGTTTGAGTGCATACATACTTTGGATAAGTGGATTTGTGATCCTTCTCCTCCTTCTCCTCTCTATGTGGCAGCCTGACAGCTAAAAAAAAAAAAACTTTCTTTGCCCTGTCCCAGTGACTTATATAAAGCTTTAACCTGAACTCAACTTTCTCAATTCAGACAAAATTCACATGCCCTACTTCTAAGGACACATAAGCATGGTTCAGTGTCTTTTCATGTAGGTAAAACCTGGAAGTTGCTTCAAGTTGTATTAGAGCGATTATGCCAGTGTTATTGTATTGCTGATCCAACAAAGGTAGCAGCAAGCAGTGTGGTTACAATGAAGTTGTCGTGACCTTGAAGCGTTAATTTCCAGAGCCTTCCAGAACCTGGGATGCCGAGGTGGTGCATTTCTGGCTTCCAAGGGAAGGAGCATGTTTGCAGCCCTGCTCTTACAGCAGCCCCTACAGTTCAGTGAGTGGAGCGGAACTGATGGCTGTCTCCATAGAGACCTCGTGTCCTGCTTCTGAAAACTGGAAGAAAATGGGAGCTATGACAACAGACAAACCTGTAGGATGAGAAGGCGTAAACAAGTCAGCAGGAAGCCCACAGTAGTACACTGGGGCCAAGGCTCGTGTTTTCGCTGTTATCTGCTATTAACATAAACAGATAACTATGGAACTCAGGAAGTACGCTGTGTGTAAGCAGCACCAGCAGTACCAGAATTTCCCCCATCACATGGCTGTGACTTACAGATGTCTGGGCTCTGTGTAGCCAAGCTAACAGGGAAATACCTTGATTCCCTTCTGGCAAAATCACAGTTGTGGTCCTGTAGTGCCAACACTGTCATCTTGCCATCACAAAGAAGCTGAGACAAACATAAGAAACTACTAGACTCATCTTGACCCAAGATTATTTTCACTGAAAAAATTAAGGCTATGCCATTAGCTGATGAAGATGAGAAATTGGATTTACTAAGCCCACCTTCTTTGACCTAGATAGACCAGTTCTTCTTAGACCTAGATAGAAAATCCTCCTGCCTCCCATATACTAGCTATTCTATACAGCTCACTGGACTGAGAAAACTTTTCCACCTAAGGGCAGAAAAATATTTAAGGTTTTTTTTAACAGAAAATGTTCCTGACTAAAGAGCACCCTTGGTATTTGTAAAACATTTTTCAGAAGTAATTTGCTGTAAGGATAAGAAAGTCAGCTCTTGACTGTTTCATTAGAAAGCACCCAGAATGTCGTTACCTCCAGCACATTGGGATACATCTCCCAGGCAGGAGACGTGACAACAGGCAGCTGCTCAGCAAGTCCTTGGAGAACTACCCATGCCAGGCCATCTCTAGCAGACATCACCTGGATGCAGGGGCTCTGAAGTCTGGCACTGTATCAGCCTCATTTCTTTAGTAGAATTACAATAGATGATTTTATATGTGCAGCATTTTTATCAGTGAATCTTTTTCCTACAGAGAAAGAACCACAGCACCATGACTTAGACGTGTACTCCCACAGTAATACAGCCACCTACAATAAAGCTCTCTGTACACAAAATGCTTTCTTGGAAATACACAGCCTCTCTAACATTCCATTCTTATTACTATTTCTACATAAATATCAGGGCTTGATATTTGCTCCTTACGTGGTTAGCTATTTTATTGGCTTCACACAAAAAAAGGCATTAGCATTCCACTACCTTTTCAGTAAATCACTTGTTGTCAGTTTAGTGGATTATCATCCATTGAGTCTTTCCAGTGTAATGATGCAAAAATAAAGTTGCATGGATTTTGAAGCAATGCATTGTCCAGAACATTACATGCAGAAACATTCTGTACTCATTCCATTGTCAGTAATTAAATTTGCTGTTCTCATCCAGGACACAATCCTCCCCCTATATTTTTGTAACCAAACCTTTGTCTGATTGCATGGATAGATTGGGATAGTATCTTTGCTAATACATACTGCAGACTACAATAGAGATAGAAAGGGACTGCCACTAATGAGGTCAAGTTTGCTTACAATAAACACTATAACACCTAAATACAGATTTATCCAATTAGATCTTAAGATGTCCTTTTGTAGGCACACAGTACAATGCAAGGCAGTGTTCTACCAAATTTTGGAATGGGAACCAAATCAGTTGGTAAAATAAATACTGAATTAATCGTCCTTTCCCATAAGAGGAACAAGGCTGGACACCATACTACAAGGCACACTGTCGTTTTTTTGTTTGTTTGTTTGTTTTAAACCCAGACATTCAAGTGAATATTTACTAGAATTGCTTTCTGAATGCTTTCATCAAAAGGCTTTCATACAGAGAAACATGAGAGAGTTTAACCATAAATGAGCATTTCCAGACTACTTTAATGACAGCAGCATTTGATGGTAGCCCAGTCGAGCCACATACAAGTTTATCTACAAAATACCACAATGAGATAAGGAAGCTTTATCATTTCTGTCACGCATGGAAGAATTGCATGTAGAACCTCCTGAAGTCACATGTGTAACTTATAGGTATAGTAAAGGGGGAGCTCAGGGCAAATCTAGCATTCCCACACACTACAAATAAGCAAGGAGGTAATAGAGTGTAGCCAGGTACAGCCACCACAATAACTGAGGAATCCATTTCATCAGATCTAAGCCGTATTCTGAAATGCAAATCAAAGAGCAAATAGTAGATGATCCATGACACAGACTCATTTTTCATAGGTTCACCAATAAGAAGTTGTTGAAGCAGACAAAGCACAGCACGAAAATTTATATTTTCAATAGGAGCGCTTCTGTTCTTTCAAATATTGCCGACAGAGGTAGGCCTTTCAGAGCAAGTAGCTCCCTCCCTTCTCATGCTTTGTTATTAAGTCATGTTTATAGGCAATATCCTCAGTCAGCTATCCAAAAGGCTTGAAAACCATACAATTAGCTATAAGCTCCCTGCATTGTAAATAAGCACGACCGAAAAGCTCTAAATAGTTTCAAGCCTGTTCCAAAGTCTGTCAGAACTGGCAGAAGATTCCCCATGACTGCAGTAGGCATTTGATCAATCTCTTTTCACACTGGTAAACAAATGGAAGATATTTATATCTTCATGTTTAATTTTATTTGTTAACAAGATAAACTACTATCAAATATTGGAATTACTGACATGGTTACCATAGTAAACCACCACAGCCATACAGTCTGCTCTACCTTTAACAAGCACAGACTTGTTTTCTTTAGATATGAAGCATTTTTCTATAAATTTCAATATTTTCCCCCCAAATAGTAATAAATTAAAAAAATCTAACAGCTGAGAAGCTGAATTTATCTTCCCTCTTCCTGCTCTTCTCCCCCTACCATGTAACATTCAGTTTATTTTGTTACTTGAGAATTGATAATGGAGAATAAAATACCTTCCCTTACAGTACACAGCAATCACGTTGAGCCTTATAATTTGTTAATTATCAGTTCCCATAATGAAGCTTACCTGCCCACTCAATAAATAAGATTCCTTCCACACATCCTTTCAACAAATTTTCAGGAATAAATTTAGCAGCAGTAGCAGCAATAAATTGAGGATTTCTTTCTAGAAAGTGAAGAACAACCACCCATTTAACGTACACGCTTACACTAGAACATCACTCAGAAGCTGCCAAATAGCGTGGGATGTATTCTGTAAACTAAAGTTCACTCAAATGAGTGATTTACTCCGGATACAGATTTCAGATGTTTACCCAAACTGCTATAAAAGCTCCCAGGTCTCCCATGTTTATGGGATGGATATTCCATTTTAACTTCCCAATGGCAGTGTAGCATCATGGACAGCCCTCAGCCCCCAAGGCGTCCTGCAGGCACAACACCTGCTGCCTGCTGTGCCGATCCTGCTGAACGCATCCTGCACACCTTGTTAAAAGCCCTGGGGTTAACCCAGCCAATACACAGGTACAGCTGATCTGATCTCCTCCAAAATCATCCCAACTGCTACAAAAATCATAGCAACTGAAGTGCTTCACCAGCTTGAAATGATCTGCATTCAAGTTTCACTAAGGCATCCGTAGGAGTAAGTAACCTGTTTGGCTTGGTTCAGTGACTAACTGGGTCAGAAGGACCCAGAGACCCATGCCTCAGGGAAGGGGGAAGAGGGGAAGAGGAAAAGGTAGGGAGATGGGTCTAAGAACAAAACAGCAGCAAGCTTAGGGAGAAAACTAATTTACTAAATACAATAGCAGAATATGAGATAACACAGTATAATACAATATAATCAGAATTGAAACTAAAAAAAAAAATAATCAAACAAAATGAGAGAGAGAGTATCCAAAACCAAATGCCTTATTCTAATGCTAAAGGCAAGACAGCTATGGAGCATGCACTGCAGAGATGAGAAGTAAAACGGGACAATCTCATGGCTTGTGAGCAGTTTTATCTCTCTCAAAATGGAAAATGGAAACAGAACAATGAAAGTCTTCTGGGAGATGCAGATCTTCTCTTCTGAAAATCAGGTACCCAGAAATATTGACAACCCATAGAACTGGAGCATTAATTCCTCAACTCCCAGTGCACTATGCTGTTGTTCCACATGTTTTAATGTGGAATTCCAACAATAAAAATCAAAATCATGACAGATACCATCACCATGAAAAAAAAGCAGAAATTCTATTAATTTAAGCTTCTCATCTTTCAATGTTTAAACATGATACTCAATATTTCTAAAGCCAGAACAAGTATTTCAGTCGTTTTGCAGATGAGTAGACAAAAAAAATTTCTCAGAGGCCTTTAAAAGGGGGCAGCCCCTGGCGTAAGTCTGAACAGTTTGTGATATATGCATTGAAGAGTTTTAGGGCACATCAGCAGCTTAGAAACTTCCAGTTACTTCTGCGGTTCACATAAGCAAGGTAACATGCTCTATAGCACATCAAATGATACTGAAAGGTATTAGAGATCATGCAACCACTGGGAACATCTTCAGGGAACTGAGATCTAATTGCACAACTGAAGAGACCAGAATGATGTGATTTCTCCAGTTAATGAATGGCTCACACCTTAACAGCAAAGACTCATCTCCCAAGATTTATGCCTGTTCATTGGCAATAGCTGCCACTACAACAGCAAGATTTACTGCAGTTCATATTATAACCGGAAGTGAATTGACTTCCTATCTGCAATAAGGAGTACATAGGATTTCATGACAGCTTTTGTAAAAAAAAAAAAAAAAAGGCTTTTGTCTTACCAATCCTGTAACAACATTTTCATATCAACAAATCACCATATTACTGGGCTATTCCATTTCCCACTGTAAAACATACATTTACTTATCACAGATAGCTATGGAAAGAGGAGTCAGCATTTACCTTTAAAAGGGTTGCTCTGCCTTGAAGAGCTGAGAAAGTCAGTACTGAGCTAATGAGGGGCAAGAACTCTGAAGCAAATATTCCCTTTGGTAAGGGAAAAGGACTACGGTTTGATGGCATGGCTCAGTCTGTCACCTCTCAGGCACAAGTGCTTCAGCTCAGGAGCACAAGTACACAAATAGAGTGTTTCCACAGCTGGTGCAAAGCAAAAACAATCATCTCTATCTACAAAAAATAGGAGAATCTTGTGTTCTTATTTTTTGTTCCACTTATCTTTAAAACCAGCTTTTCTTCTGGTAGCAGATTGATGCCATTTAGTCTCTCAGAACAACTCCCCACTGCTGTGTTCAAAACATGCCTACTACTTACACACCAAAGTACAGAACAGGCTTGTGGGAGCAAATGGTGGAAAGCCTATCTGCCCTAAAATACCAAGAACACTACTCATAATCAAGAACAAGTATATCCATCAGCGTACAAATGGAAACTATTCAGCAGAAAGCAAAGAGTAATGTCAACAACTGAGTATATAGAACAAACACCTGTATTTTATGAGGTTCATACATAATAACCTTAGGACAGGAACCACTTAAATCAAAAATGTTTTGTGGTTTTTTTAATTATTATTATTATTTTACGCACTTCTCTCTGCAGACTGGATCTCTTACATAGAAAAGAACAACAGAAACTAAGGGGGTAAAAACTCAGACAAGACAACTGTTAGCAAATCCCCACACAAAATAATGGAAGACAGAAAATAAACAACGGTAGCATGTATGTGAAGGCAGCCCTAGTGCAGAGATTTAGTTAATGTCTCAGCAAGTTGCACAGGTTTTACATGATTATTTACGCCTCAATAAAACTTAGCAACAATACCGCAGCAGCTCCACCACATACCAGCCAGGCTTTACCCTTGAGATAGAGGCCACTTTCTCCAGTAAAGCTTTTTTTTTTTTAATTCCCCTTAGCATGCTTCACAATGGTGGAAAAAAACAGCAGTATGTTCACACTTAGAATATCATCTGCTTGGTATAAATGCTGCTCTAAGAGAAAATAAGCCAATCATGACATTCTCCACACAGATACAAGTACACTATTTTCACCAAAAGAACAGCAAGGGACTCTGCATATTGTTTTTTAAAAAAAAAAAAAGTTGGACAGCACAGTTTTAATACTCCACATAGGTCACATATAGCAGGCTAAACATAGCTCCTAAAAGCATAGCTTTAGCTATGTCCTTGGAAGGGAAAGGAAAGCCACATGGAATATGGATGTATTCACCAGATAGAAGAGTTCCTGCTCCTGTGAGAGGCACAGACCAGCTCCTCATTGCACACACTAGCTTTTAGCACCCAGAAAGAAAAATACAAGATCCATCCTCTCTGCACACCTGGGGCACATTCTGCCAGCACATGTGAAATCAGTGCAGGAGCAGCAACAGCAGCTAACCCACAGCTGTCACAACTTCTCAGATTATGTCAGCCCCAGGTGCACACCAACTCTGAGCCTGATAGCATGTCTTTTCTTCTCATGTTCATCTGCTCAAAGATTCTATAGAGGAAGCTATCTTTGTTAACTGCATGGAAATTGGGCTGGAAAACTTTTAGGAGTCTCTTTGAACCCAAACAATTCTAAGATTTGATTAAGCTGGGATGTATGAGGATCTAGAAACCCAAGGAATGATAGAATTAACCAAAAATTGGCTTGAGGAGTGAAAGGAGTCTCCCACAATTTTGGAATTTCCATTATTAAACTGTACCCCCAACCAATTTATCAAGCCACCAAGCCACTACATGCCAGAAAGACAGAATCACTAAAAATGTTCTGTTTCCTTAAGCATTTGAAACTTAAGTAGTGTGCTCTTCTCTTCTTACAGAAATATGAAACATGGCTTAATCTAGAAGAACAGAAACTTCATTCACATGCCAGTATTTTGTTCTAATGGGCTTTTAATTAACCACACATCGCACTGTACTTGGCCTGATAAAGTGCTGTTAACATTTCCCTAACTACTGCCCTTATCCTATGAAATAAAAAGCAATTGCAAAATCAGCTGAGAAAATAGCTTCACTGAAATTTCAGATGTATGAACAATAACAGACCCCAAAATACCAGATCCCAAAGCTATGATATGCCAGTAGATGGCAATCTTTAGGTACAGTAAAAATGTCATTAACAAATGTAAAATTTGAAATTAAAACTGTGCAACATAAAAAAAACCACTTCATTTGAGGATGGGAACTATTGACAACTTTTACCTGATTACTTAATTTCCAAAGAGAATAACTGGATAAAAGTTCTAATAGTTTGTAATTTTCAAAAAATTATTTTTATTACCAAGTTAAAAAAAAAAAAAACAAAAAACAAACAAACAAAAAAAAATAGGAGAGAAACATTCAATGGAAAACTGCCTTTTTCTTTTTTCTTTTTTTTTTTTTTTTTTTGACAAGTAAAATGTGTTAGGTTTCCACTAAAATTCATAGTCCTTGTTTTCTCATGAATTCCCCATACAGCCATAAGCAGAGCAGCAGCTCCCATCCCACAGATACATGTGACAGGAACGTGAGCGCGCATCTGCGTCCATCGTGTACCAGAGAGTGCTCATGAGCTGCTCGTGCTTGGACTACACGAGGAGAAAAATGCTGCACAGCCTTTGGGAAAGAGAACCACAACACAGCAGCTAAGGAGCACAAAAGCTGGTTGGTTTGGGCAGACATGGCTTACCACCTACAGCTATGTACACGCCTTAGGGAAAAGTAGATGGAGAATTACACAAACGTGGATAAGTTGCACTATTTTGTCTTTAATAGGAAAGTAAAGAAAACAAAATACTCAGATTTTAAACCAGTAAGCTTACCAACATCTCCATGTTGTAAGACATGGACCACACATTAACAGATATGCATGAGAGTACACTGGTTTATATATTTAATTTCTATTCTTCAGAAGAGCTGCACTTGAAATGTTGCTGTTGATTATTGATCACTTTAGACCCCGGGACATCACAGATTGTGATCACAACTAACAGAAGAAACCCAGTAATAATTTCAATATCAATGCTGATCCCAGCTCAACATGCAACCAGAGTGCTGGTAGCAAACACACCGCTAACTATCTCCATTGATAAAAAGAAGTCTTTGTAATACTTTCAACAAGAGTAGTTTTCCTGTTTGACAACAATTTTTGTTACAAATGTTTTTAAAATGCAAATTTAAATATTGGTGAGATCACATAATTTAAACACAAATTCAGTACTTGTATGAGATTTATGCCAAGTCAGCTCCCACATCTACAAAATGTACTTCTTCAACTACCTCAAACCCCATTTTTTTCCTACTCTTCTACTTGAACACATCCAGACATGAAATCCCACTGCCTTTCAGAAGCATCACTTCCATTTTATTTCCTGTTGGTGTCCTGGTGGGAGAAGACTGGGGCTCCACATATGAAACTCTCAGATGGGACTGCAGGAAGAGCTCCACAAGGTTTAAATCCCCCAAGCATGGTATATACACAAATGAAGACCTGGTAATTACTTAAAATTAAATTACTTAAAATTAAATTAAATTAATTAATTTAGTAGGAGCTATTGGGAATAGGTGAACGGTTGGACTGGGTGATCTTTTAGGTCTTTTCCAACCTTGGTGATTCTATGATTCTATGATTACAATCTCATTGAGTTCCCACTAAAGGACAATACCGTAAAGTGGAATTACATTGAAAATTGCATTTGTAAAAGAAGTTTCAAATTCACAGCCCGCAATCCTCTAAAGCATAAGTAAAAAACAACAACAAAATATAACAAAAAACAATACAAGAAAAAAAACAGTTAGGCATAGCTCAGATACAAAAGCCCTTCCAAGCTGCTACCAGAACTCCCCAAAGGAAACTCGGCCTCAAGAGATTAGAAGTGGGATGGTTTAGCAGCTTTCAAGAGAATGGCAGAAATGAATGCTAAAACAAAATCCATAACAGCTGGAGCAATTTTCCTCAAAATTAAAATTAAAAAGCTTTACAGTGTCATAAAAATAATAGATCTCAAAAAAAAGTGATGCAAAGAATGTTACTAAAAGTAAGGTTTATGAAGTTTGAGAATAATTACAGATAATGTGTATTTATTACTCCTCTAGGATCAATCTGTGGCACAGATTTTCATATCTGAAGCCAAATGCACAGATACTTACCATATCTGTAGTTATCTTTGCTCTCAACTCCCACTCATCTCCCTAGCGACACATTTACTGTTTCCATTTGTGATATATCAATATTCTTCATTTTATTTATTTAAGCATTCTCTTTCTAAAGAGAGAAGCAAAGGGAGTTAATCTCCATCTTTGATAAAAACCCCCACATTTTGAAAAGCACCTAAATTCAAGGAGTGAAATCTCACATCCTGCTCACCATGCCATGGTGGCTATTTAATGCCTGATCCATTTTAATATCAGAAAATTAAAGTCATAACTCTAAATATGTTCAAAAGTCAGAGGAAAGAACAGTTTTTCTGCTCTTTTGAGAACATGTTGCCCAGCACACAATAGAGAAAATTAAGAACCGTGAAGCTGAAGTATCATAAAGCGCACTGGGCTTCATACAGGAGGAAGGCTATAGATAGATGTTGAATTTGTTCAAGTCATGGGATCAGCTTCAGAGAGAAATGACCCAGCCCTGCTCTGCCCACAGCTCCAGGCTCCAGCAGCAGGTATGCTTTAACCTGTTCTGCACCCACACAGCACCTACCTTGTGGGGATGCTCAAGCACACAGTCAGTCATGGCAGAGGGTTGCCATAAGGCTTCTAAGCAGAGGTGAAAGATGTTTTTCTGTCTCTCCTTACACATGGCACCCTTCAATTCAAAATGTATACATCGTACTGTTAACACGTCGCTCTGAGGAGATGTGGATGGGCAGCTGTACCACCAGAGCTCAGGATCAGTGAGCTGGGCACACAAAACCTCACAAAACCTCACTGTTTTCTCCTGCTAATAGCATCATAGTTTCTGATGACAAAAGTTAGCAAAATCTCCCCAAATATGTTAAGTAACTTCACTGCTTAACAATTTCTTTCTATCACTATAGCTATTTAAAAGTTAACTTGATCAAAACACACCATTTAAACACATCTGGGCTGTCTAAATCACGTACCAATTATCCTGCAGTACCTTTACACCTTTTCAACATTTTAAAGAGAAACATCACAACCACCTTCACTACCCTCATTCCTTCTGAAAATGTTTTTATCTCCGCATCCCAGAACGGCACCTAAGATCGTTGGAACTGAATAATTAAAGAGAAAGAAATCCAATCCCATTTGAAACTTAAAAAAGTCAGAGCAGCTGAGAATTTGACCCTGAGCTCAGGCAGCAGATCCCTCTGCATCGTCCCTGACCTGGGACGACCCTCCCAGCTCCCTCCTTTGCTCTCCAGGGAAACCTGCAGTGCAGAACCTGTTCCATCATACAGAGAAGTCAGACAGGACTGCTGTGTATCATCAAGTAACCAAACCTGTTTTTCCAACGTCTGCTTCAAAATGCAGGGCTATTCTCCTATATTTCATTTTTCTAACTGAAAACAACAGGTGTGATAAAGATGGCAAAACCTCTTCAAGAAAAAAAAAAAAAAGGAAAGAAAAACAGAAAAAAATTGGTAGAATTACTATTGAAGAATTAATGGAAAGAAACTATTTTGTTTAATACACAGTATTAAGCGATTAAAAGCTTGTTCATCACTTTGCTTAGTTTAATTTCAGAAAGGCCTACTTGCAGATTCTTTGAAATGCATAATTAATTGATGGCAGCATGGTTACATCGGTGCAGAAGTGAACAACAGAAGTGAAGAATTTCCTTCCATGAAATACAGGTAGTATGAGCCACAACCACAACACCTAGCTCCCTCTGCCTTCCAATGGATCTCTTTGATCCACACCTGATTGTACAATCAGCCACAGATATCACTTGCAGTAAAATTCTCACTGGTCTGCAATCATTTTGACTTGTGCAAGATTTTTTTTTTTTTTTTGTCAATTAGATCTGACAGAAAAATTAAAATAATCCTCTTTTACCTCTGCGTTATCCTTTAAGTACTTAAGTTTTAATTATATCTCAGTCTACCTGAAGACATTCTGGGCAACTTCCAATAATGTGCATAAGCAGTTGAATACAGTGTAAAAGTGCATGTAATTTCCAAGTCCCCAGTTGTTAATGAAATCCCAAACATTCAGATTTTAATTGAACTAGATAAAGATTAAGAAGCTTAGCAGCAGCTGGCATTGCGAATTAGTTCTCAGCAGATTTTTATGTTGTACTCTAAATCATTGCTTTTGTAATCTTCCTAAATTGTCCTTTATCTTGCTAATGCAGATATGATTCTCAGAAAGCATTAGGCTTCCACTGTTCCCACTGCCTGTAAAATCTTGAACTGTAAAATCTTAATAGTCTTTTTTAATAAGTATTATGATCTATATGTATAATGTGCATTCAATAAAACCTTACTGTAATTAGAAGAAAAGTTTTTAGTTTTTCTACGTGACCTGTTTTACAGATTAGATTTATTAAACAGCATAAACTGTTGGAGCTGCATTAAGAGCTATTTAGAGCCGCCTAACATCATATGAAAACACAGTTCTAGACCTAATGCTCGGGGCTTGACTCTCCAGGAGGTCATTAGGAAGTTTCCTTCTCCTTCTGGTTCAGAGCACTTGGCATAAACATAGCTCTGTGCTGAAATGCCTGACAATATATAATCAGAAGTGATCAAACAATATCTCACTTGTAAAGACTTCACAGGATTGAAAGTATTCCATTAAT
This sequence comes from Tympanuchus pallidicinctus, assembly GCF_026119805.1. Lineage (NCBI taxonomy): Eukaryota > Metazoa > Chordata > Aves > Galliformes > Phasianidae > Tympanuchus > Tympanuchus pallidicinctus. The sequence goes on from NW_026294722.1 coordinate 6,647,719, forward strand.
GTGGAGTTAATCACTTGCTCCCACTCCGTGAGGGTCTCCACAGGGTACAGGGCTCTGGCCCCACAGCCACCCTTAGCAGCGCTCCAGGTGCAGTTAGAACATTGACAGTAAGAGGGGGGTCATACGCGTGCATCTCAGTGGAGGCTCAGTGTTTGCTTATTCACACTAACGTAAATCAAATAGGAGCTCCTGTCTTTATGTGGAACAGGTTGTGGGAGAGAGGACAAAAAAAACCATGAAATCATCCAAAAAGTAAGGACCATGTAAGTCCATTTTTCCCTGTCATGAGAAAAACAAAATCTAGTTATTTTTTCCAGCTAAATTATATTTGTCCTTTGAGTTCGTTGACAAATGCAGTTACATAAAAAGTATAAAGGCGTAATACAGTCAACTGCGCAGGCATCACAGTTTAAGAAACATAACAGTTCCACTGAGGTATTTTAATATCAAGAACCAATTTTTTTCCTAATAAGGGACAAGTTGGGCAGAATAGCAAATGTGAACGTCAGAAGAGATTAAGTATCTTCACTTGCAGTCTTTTCTTTACATTAAGAGCAACATGCAGATTTGACTGAAGAAATGTCAGTGCATTCTGTTGCCCCAGCTTCTTCCTAGCTGCATTCTCATTTTTACCCTCACATTCTGAGCAACGAGTTCGCATTGATGCCTGCTGCCAAATAGCCACTGTGCTCCAGTACAGAGACGGCTGCAATTCAGTGATGAGTGAAGTGATCATTAGTCCATACCTCTCTTCAAATAATTATGTTTGGTTCAGCAAGCTTTGAGATCTTTGAATGAAAGCTGCTATAAGTAGTGCTAAGCAATTTTCTCTCCCTCAAACTAAAATGAAGCTGCTAGCTTTTCGTGTCTCTTTAGGCCTCTTATTACTTGCCATTTCCCCTTAGCAATCTTCTCATTCCAAATAGTGACATTCTGGCAGCCCAGCTATTTTCAGAAACTATTATCTAAGTCTGAGATTCGGAACTTTTTGGTGGTATTTTTTCAGGCAACCCATCTTGCTACCTAAACTTCAGCAAACTTGCAAGTAGATTCGGAGAAACAACTCTACCTACCTTTCTTTGGCCATAAAACAAAGCTTAAATTTCCAACGTTGCCTTCTCATTCAAGCCATTTCCCGAAGTACAGCGCTAGATCTAAGAGTAACTTTGGTAGTTCAGCTTCAAATTTCTAAGCTTTTTAGAAAAGCTTGACAATTTTTTCCTAGCATTAAATAACCCATTCTCTGGGTGTTCAAGTTCATGAGGGTTTTAGATGCCTGCTGCTGATTCCAAGATGCTCTAAATTGAGCATTCACAGGAAAGTCTTAAGAATTTCACCCTTCAATTTATTCCCATGAGAGCCCTGGGACTCAAATTGCTTTCAAGGCTGGAACTGGCTGCAAGGTTTATTGCTCCTTCAAGATACCCAGTAGCTAAGAGCATTAAGGAACTTCTATCCATATGGGTTTTCTAATGCAAAATGCATTATACAAATGTAGCTGACAGGAAAAGGAATTTTGTTATGGACTTCAGTAGTTTGTGTTCAGTTACAATCCTGAGTCTCAATCATTCCCCTTTTCTGGCCTTATCCTTCAGTTTACCAACACGTAGCCAGAATAAAAACAACAAAATTGGAAATATTTGACATAGAACAAAACTGAAACATTGAATTCTCATAAACACACAAAAAGGCATGCAAGGAACAAATCATTCAACAAATAACTGTTTTGCTGCACAGAAATACACAGGGTGAGAACTGCAAACAAATTATAATTATTTGAACTCTTGTTTAACAGACTAGTGAGCCTTATAATTAGCAACACAATCACTTTAAGACAAACATACTGCATAAAATAATGGATCTTCAGCAATGCACAGCATATTCATGCTAACAATACTCTTTACGCTTTATTAATTAGCTTGGTGCTTTATCAAAGTTTGGAATTCTAAACATGAGTAACCTGCGCTCTCTGTTGGCTGGAGTATTTCATTCTTGATTCAAACTACATGTGAGAGTAGAAAAGAACTTGCATCTAGTTCTCACACAGCTTTAAGACTGACCTATAGTGATGCTGATTGCATGGGACAAGTGATCAATAAAATTCATGTATTTCAGTCCTTGCCTTCTAACATTCCCCCAGTAGCCTTAATTGATCTCTGCTGGCTAATCCTCAACCCAGTCGCTCACTGACGTGGAAGTGACTGGCCAGCACTGAAAGGTGTTGTGGCCATGTCTACTGAAAAATGACTCAAAAAGCTGGAGAACTTATTTTTCCTGATGTATACCCAGAAGTGCTAAACTGTATTTCTATTACTCAAACCATAAGGCAAAGGGTGTTTCACTGACCGTCTACTGGAGTTAATAAAATTACCCATTCGAGTGCCACTTGCATGTATTAAAAATGCTTCCTGGAATTCCCATTTAGGCACGTTATGCAGGGAGGAAAACAGAGAAAGAACCTGGGGACCAGCAGCCAAGATGCAGAAAAGAATGCTCAGATGGGAAGGCAGAAGTGGGGAGGACTGTTGCCAGGTTAGGTACTTCCCAGTAGAGCTCCCAGAGCAGGAACAGGCTGGAGCAGAGATGTCCTGTTAATCACCAATATGCAAAACGGGAAAAATACCCCAGGATAACAACTCATTGTGTGCTCCAGCCACTTCAGAGAACAGAAACAAGGTCCAGTGACCACATCACAAGGATCCACAACTGCATAAGAGGAATTTACTAATGGAAGTGATTTTATTCAAAGAAGTCTCATAAACTTCAGTAGAAATCATAGGTTTCAGTGAATCTCCACAGAGAAGCAGAACATTACATTTAAAACACTGCATAAATGTAAAGGATTTATATGCAATATTGGGGCCCTTAACATGGGGTCTCCTATGCACAGAGGCCATAGCACATGGCTACAGGACTTACAGCACTCTGGGCTCTGGAAGAGAACCTCTCCTGGAAGAGGGGTTGTTACAGTCATTGATTTAAGTTAATTAAGTTGATTGAAATGTTTGTATATACAGACTAGCCAGTAAGTTCATCTGTGGCATTAATACAGCTGAAAACAATCTCCAACTCACACACACAGTTACAGTTTTTATTACTAGAATGATGTCAGGAAAAACAGCATGCTTTTCTTAAAGCTAGAGACTAAAGCTTAACTGACTATTATGATGACATTTAATACAGAAACACTCTTCAGAAGAGGCTCATCGCTAGCAGGTGCTACTTCCCAATTTATTTAAGTGAAGACAAACACTTCATCCACCACTCAGACTACAAAATGCAGGCGCTCACAGGAAGCACATGAAGACTTGTATTTTTTTTTAATATTAAATGAAAAAAAAAACCAAACATGTTTTCTACCTCTATTTTGCTCTCCCTTCTAAAATGTGAAAACAATTTACCTGCTTTCAATCTCTGGCTATGACAACTGTGTTTTCACTTCATCTAAATGCAAGTGAATAATCTCTGTCACGGCTACTGAGATAAAGGCTAAGAGAATTCATCTGTTGTTCTGCACAGCCACAAGATGTTGGTGACACCAATAATACCAGGAATGTGTCTGCATGCTGAACATACAATCAGCTTCATTTGCAGACCCTACACAACAGCCTCCCAAATCCACTTTATTCATTCTGTTAATAATCAGACCAGTTTTCTGGACAAATATATAATGTCATAAGAACAGATCTATACTGACAACCAAGGCCAACTGCATAATGCTTGTCTAAGTGGCAATGAGATTCATTAATTAGGTTGCTGCTTTAGAGTGTTGTTCCCCTGCAGCTATAATCTACTCAAGGGTGTTTTCAATAGTATTGAATAGATGAAGCAATTACTAAGCAAAAATCCACTAACCAGTGGCCAGTGTCAGACTCCTTAGGCCATACTTTCAAAGCCTATATATTTACTTGCATGACTGATTGAATTTGGAGGAAAAAAAGCAAAGCAAACAACAATCCCCCAGTGAGACAGCTTGTGTGTTCTCCATGTTTAGGGGCATGATCTTCAAGAGAAAGCTTTCAACTTGCAGACACAATACTGCAGACTCAATTAAGATGAGAAAAGCTAACTACAGGATATCTGGCTGCCCAACTGCACATAAAAATCAGGTGCTTAGGGATCAAAATGCACATACTTTCAGAATTAATGGCAAGCAAAGAATACTGTCTACAGTTACGTGCCCTCTTTATTGACAGCAGTATAAGCAACTTGTAAAAATCATAAGATCTTGAGTCCAGCTGAGTATGTCTTGCTCTGCCACTTCACTTGCATGCTACTTAGTGCTTCAGCCCAGTATTATCATTTCTGCAAAGTTGCATATCCCTGAGCACTGAAGTTCAATAAACACAGCCCAAATATTTTGGCCTTACTGTAAACATATGCAAAGATTTACTTCCTGTTACTTTTTTTTTTCCCCATCTTTACTGCTGCTTGGGTTAGCACTGTGTTTGTAGAGTGCATCATTAAAGTTGGGAACTGCAGAAGAGCTTCCAGAACACTTTGAAAGTTGAGGGTGTCTGTAACTTGAACTGATCTTCCAACCAGCATGAAGTATTCCACAACTGTCAAGAAATATCTTGAAGACTGGAGTTACTTGACTGGACAGAGGTCAGGAATAGATGGACCTCTGTAATTTACCCATCAAGGATGAAAAATGAAGCCATCTGCTATTCATGGACACTTGCAAGCAAAGAGGGGATCACTGGTTTTTTTTTTTTTTTTTTTTTTTTTTTTTTTTTTTTTTTTTGTAGTTTTATTTTGTTTTTCTAACTATTCTGAGTTGTTGTTTCTTTCGTTTTTTGTTGTTGTTGTTGTTTGTTTGTTTTTTTAATCTTCTGAACCAGACACTGCACTGTTATAAAGCTTTAAGCACCACTGCATTTGTTATTAGGAACTCACAGTGTGGAAGTGCCATCCCACAACTCTCATCCTTCAAAAAAGAAAAACAAACAACTTTTAAAACAAACAACTCTGCCCTTGACATCCAAATTCATAAGGACCATATATGGCAGAAAAACATGCATGCATAAGCTACATCATTTCTTCTTCCAGAAATAGAGAAAACTCAGCCTGCAAGAGTTTCCCTCAATGTCATAGCAACTCAACTGCTGAAATGAAGTTAACATCATGATATAAACTATCACTGAAATCCAGTGGACACTCAACTAAGTTCTCCTGAATTATTTTTCCTTTGTTTGGTCTCTGGTTTCAGGCATGCCTTGGAGCAGAAATGCACATGCTTCGCTACCACTGAGAAGCAAGGGAAGAAGGAAAAAAAAACCCTAAAATTGAACTTGCTAAATCCTTTAGTGGAGACAAATTCCAAAGGTCAATCCTAACAGCCAAGCTCTGGCCAGTCCAGCAATACTAAAGTGGGGTCAGGTGTTAAATGTTCTCTTCATTCTTCACAGATGTTTGTATCAGACACTAGGCCCACTCCTACTTCTTCCAGCTGCCTTCATCTACTTACCTAAAAACCAAATGTGACCACAGACACTGCAACAGAAACAGATTCAATGACATAAATGAAAAACTACTACTTCAAAGTAATCCTCACAGGAACAGCACACCCAACTCATGAACTGTAATTCGGAATAAATTAGCTACTGATAAGTGCAGGTGAGGGACACACATAGTAGGAAATCATTCATGCTAATGGGGCTTCCAAGTTTGATAAAAGTATGTCTAGGCAGGTGATCAGATAGGCTATCATTCTGACGCTTTGTTCTTTTAAGTAGGCAGTGCTGCTTTCTGTAATGAGCCAGAACATTCACATTTGAATTCCACGTCTATGAAGCATTCCTTTCATTCCCTCATGTAGAAGCAGAATGAAAAGAAACAAAGAAATCAGCTGGTTCCTGACCAAAGATTTTCAGCTCAAGTTATTAAGCTGAGAACGGAGTAAAATGTACACCAGTGGCTGACAGCACATAAGCACCTGCATTGGATTTCCAGTTATCTTGCGTCATGACTACAGCAGAGCTCTTTATGTCTCCTTAAGGTGCTGTATGGCCCACCTTTTCAAGATTAGAAGGAGTGACCCTGAACCCTCTCCACACATCTGCCTCACTGCTTTGGATCAGGTCCAACCTGCTGCTCCTGCCTCTATGCAGTGTGGGCCACTGCTGCCCCCCGCCTGGCTACACATATACATACACCAGGTATCTCTCTGCTTCTATTTATTTTCCCTTTACACACCTTCAACACTAAAGAATCCACTTAATTAATCAAAGTTTGCAGTTGTCTTCCTTTTTCTTCTTCACAATCCTTCCCTTTAAAAATCACAGCAAAAATTTCTGGACTGATGTTCTTATCAACCTGCTCTTCCCTAGTTCCTGATCAGGAGATAGGCCAATTACCCAGCTACATCTCCTATTTGTTTTATTAATCACCTGGTTCAAGACTCCATAGAAGATTCCATACCTGGCCAGCATTCCACTGCTGATGCTTTATAAACTCAGGTCAGGAAAACTAGTTTTTTTTATCTCAAAGATTAATTGAAAAAATACTAAAAAACATTTAATTAGAATGTTTGCATTTAAATTAAAGATATAGTATTAGCTATAGTGGAAGATGAAAACATAGCAAGTCAATAAAAGCCTGTATGTGTAGACACATCAAGCAAACAAACACACATTGTTAACACTTAAGACATCTTTCTGTTTTAACTAAACGTCAACACACATGCATCTGAAAGTGATCAGGATTATTAATATCTGAAAGACATTTGTCAGCAAAAAAAAAAAAAAAAAAAAAAAGCCCTGATTCTATAACAGAGAATATAAATCTGTATTTGATGAAATGGTTACAAGCAGGATTCATAGCTGCTTGTCTATCAACTTCGATCATGGAGTCTTAAGAAATATATTCCAAACACATTTTGATTTCACTTGAGATTTAATTTTGTTTAAAGAAGTGAATTAAGATACAGGCAGATAATCTAATCAGCACAGACATCTTGTTTCCTGAAAGTTCCAGCAAACTTTACAAGTCTCTAATCCAATACTATGATTGCCGGCCTCAAACTACTAATTTTTTTCTTCCATTTATACAAGAAAGTGAGCCTTTAACACCCACACCATCCTTCCCTTCCCACATAGAAGGCACAGGTGCTCCTGAAGGCGATGTGCAGCAGCACCCCTGCTCCTTTCACTGGCCTCTCGGGTTCAACAAGGTCAGTGAGTTATATTTGGCCAACACACATCTGTTGGAAGGAAGCTCAATGGTTAAAGTATATTTGGTTTCACCTGGTAGTTTCCTCCATGTGGCTAAGCATGTCAAAAGGAATCATGACAAACTTTACTAGGGAACAAAAGACATTATCGCAATGCCTTCAGCCTGGAGCATGGGATGGCAGAGCCCTCACAGCACTCAGCGCTTGTGATAACTGAAATCTAAAAACATCTCACAGACAGCTGAAATACCAATTCGTATTGAGGCAGTATTCTGAATTACTACCAATCACACACAAAGAGTGATTAGTGTAACACTTATGTGTTTCGTTGTTGGACTTTTAGTTTTGTTTTTGATTAAGAGCCATAGAATTTTGGTTTTGCATTTGATTAAAGGCCACACAATTGTAAACTACAGAAGATAGAAAAATTACTCATCTAATGTCTTCTCTGGAAGACTTCTGCTTCGCCAGTGCTAATAAGGGAATTTAATCAGATGGACAAAACTTGACAGCAATCCTTTTCCAATACATTTAGTATTGAAACAGGTCTGGGCCTTCCAAGATGTACAAAGAAAATCCATTATTCAAGTTAATGGAGAAAAAGGTCTGAAATTTTGACTGTCCAAGATGTACGCTCTTGCTTTTCCAATATCACTTGTGACATACATCACAGCCACAAACAATTACACCAACAGCTCCGATGAATTCTCTATTCCAAACACATCAGGTGACGTAAAATGTTAGTAAACCTGACTTTGCCCTCATCAGTCTCGGAGATCACCTGGAGAGCCCAGGGCTGCCTTCATCGGGTTCATCAGGACCTGAGCATCAGGGGGAACCCAGAGCCCTGGGACAGAGCAGCCACGCAAGAGGGCACAGTACTAACACTGAGCAACACAACCACTTTCAGGGTATTCAGAATAGAAAAGGATGCGTGCATGCATGAAATATGCAGCAAATACATGCACAAAGGCTTGTACTTTCTGAAATTGTGCAGCCTGATGAAACACTTGAGATAAAGTAGTGTAATCAATAGCACCACTGTACCTTTAAAAACAGCAAGTCCAACACGATCAATTTGTATCACAGTGATCTACAGTAACAGAAATCCGCAACTACAATGCACTAACTTAATGATAATTTATCAAGTGCTCACATTTCAGCTACTGTTGTTCATGACAGAATGAAGACTGTGTAAAAAATAATGTCATGAGTCAACATAGCATTTGACTGAAGAGAAAAGACCCATATTATTAAAATTTTAAGTAAGCCTTCATTAAATAAAATACATGGAATTAGCTCCTCCAAAAGTATTTAATTAGTTAACACATGCAGGTTAAATTCACAACCTGCCATTGTGTTTTTTTTAAGCCACTCATTTCTTAAAGCTTTGTCATAAAAAGGATTTTTTTCCGTTATTATTTCCATAATACTGATTGAAACCACCATTCCTTTATGAAAAGGACAAAGTACCCCTTGCAAATGGTGAGAAACATTTCCATTGCCTCATTAAGGCAATTTCAATCATTTTATGCATCTTCATCTAGTTGGAGGTATGCTTCAGCATTTCAGAGAGAAACCTCAGCAGCTGCAGAGATGGGGAGGGACAACAGGTCCTTAAGCAGAAAGGAGGAATTATCAGTTATCTGGCTGGAAATGAAACCTCTGGGAAGCCCCATCTGCAGCCTCAGTCATTACAAATCACAACAATTATGTGAGCTCTCAGCCCATAAATAAAATTTCAATACCTACAAAGAGCCGCAATACTGTAATGTCCACAATACAAAAACATTGCCAGCTCATTCTGCGAAGCTTCGGGCTACTTGTAGCACCAGGAGAAGATGAATCAATAAAATGTTATCAGTAAAACAGTTTGATTCCTGTGCCGTTAAGCACACGGCCACTTCTATACTTCAATCCCTTCGGGTCAATATAATTTTGCACAGTTAGCCAATTCTCAGCAGGGAAATGATACTGGTGGATATTTCAGATATTCTAGACCACTTATTTCTACATGGGGGATTAAGAAAAAGAAAATAACACTGTCCTATCTGGCTCAAAAACTTGGATCTTTAGTACAACTTCACATGCTAGGGCTTTCTTACTTCAGCTACGGTAACATCAGCTGCCCTGAACAGCTCATCAGTACAATCTCATGTGCCCTATCCACCCAGCACTGAAAAAAGCAGCTTGGAAAGTAAAACAAGTGAAACCTGGATTTGGGCTTTCACCTAAATAAATCTGAGATAAAATAAGATGTCATTTCTCCCTACTTAAAAAAAAAAAAAAAAAAAAAAAGAAAAAAAAAAAAGAAAGGCACATTTAACAAATTCAGAAATAAATTCTTCTAGGTTTCTCACATGAAAGAAGTGTAAATGCCAACAATACCAACAATACAGACTGCGAGCCTCCAAAGTTGAGGAAGTAGATATTGCCATCTTCTACCAAATCTCGTATTCTGGAGAAGGAACATTCTCAAAGAATCTCTCGCAGACACAGGCCCACTTTCCTTGATTTAATTTGACAGCATCCTAATGAAACAGTATAATCCTATTACGGGACCAGTCATGGGCACCACGAAGTGACAGACAACCAACTTCAGCAAGGCAAGATTGTTTCCACAAAATGGAAGACCACCTCATTTTGCTACCAATTACATTTCATCCATTTCCTCCTTTTTTCATAATCACTTGCTCAATGTACAAAGGGTTAAGAAATATCAGACCACTCAAAGGCAAAAAACTGCTTCCTCCTGTAGTCAGTTTTTAAAAAAGAGATGTTTAGTTAACTAAAATGTCCATCAAACAGTCTACTCTCCTGCTATTGCTCTTTTAAAGCATTCATTTCCTTGGATATGTAAATAATGTCAGAAATAAGAGAGGCAGCACATACACATCGTAATTCTCTTACTAAGTATCTCATATTAGGAAATAACACTAATGGATTTCTAGTATTAGATTTTAATAGTTAAAAAATTAGCAGGAAGGGTCTAATTGTTGAGAAACAAAGCACACAGTTGCAAGAAGACAAAGCTGCACTAACTCAGAATTTCTTCTGTTTTGTTACATCACCACAACTTGTAACTTTCATCTGACAAAGTTCAGTCATTACAAATTCTCAGATAGTAAAACATCAGTGATTTCCATATTCTGCTTTGCTCCTAGATAATGTACTGAACTGTCAAGGATATGTACAGGTGGAGGAAGCCTTTATATTTTACCAGAAGACTACGCTCAGAAAAATCCAATGGCATCAATACTTCTTCTATTATTATTCGTTCAAACTTTCAAAATCAAATAACTTTCCTGAGCTTGACTAGAGACTGCTGAATAGAAATTCCACTGAGGAAAGAAGTTTTAGAATAACAGCACAATACATTCAGAAATCAATAGATAAACCTTTTGCTCAGCCACGCTTCTGATAATGAGAGACTGGAGCTAGGTCTTAGAAAACAGGGCAAACTGCTCTGAAACAACTTTCCTTATCTGTCAGTTTTTGCTCTGGAATTGAAACCAGCAATAAGAACCTTACGTCTGTGCCGCACTCAGGGAATTATTGTAGTGAAAAACATTCTGGCTGGATAATAATTTTTAATTGTAAAAATACATCCATCTTTAAGAGGGGGACTTTTGTTTGCCTAAACTATGTGGACAATGCTGAAACACAATTAGATAAACATATGTATGGACTGCCTCTCATAATCAGAAAACAATGTGATTAGATACTCAAACTTGGGAGAGAGGGAAACTTCTAAATCTATTTTGAAAATTCTTTAAGCTTGATCTCATCTTCGCTTGAACATCCACTTAAAATACTCTTCATATTGGAAGCATGATGGCTTTTACTATGAATCAGTTGACCTTTCTGCCCTCACTAACTGTTACTTTCTCCATTCACCAATAGAGAAAGCTTCTTGGGCTGATTATCAACATTAGAGAAGAGAGAGTAAACCAGAGCAACAACCCCACTCCACCAAAGCCAGACCATTTCTGCCATAATATGTGATCATGAAGCCCAACTGGATAGCACAACAGAGCCAGCTATGCTTTTCAAATAAAGGAATTCAGCACTGGTCAGTGAGCAGAAAACTACTTGTTTATCCACATGCTATAGTCACAGACATCTCACGTCCCAGCTCCTCAGATACAAACAAGGTACAGTGACCACAAAGTGCATCCCACTGCCTTACTCCCTGGATTCAATTCCAGCGCCACACAGAACAGGCAAGAAACATCCCCAGGCAGAGGCACAAAGGGAAATGGATTTCCAGGTCCTAACATTTTGATAAATAAAAAAAAAAACCCTCATGGCACAACTCCCCAGGCTTAAGCAGGATACCTTCACTGGTACTAGAGTTGTATTATATTCATTAAAGAATTTACAGTATTTATTACCCTGCAATTCTGTAAGGCAAAACTAAAGAAACGTTGCCATGACAAACAAATACAGTGGAGTTTTTATACCAACCTGATCCCCATGGTATCCCTTTATTCAATTAACAGAACCTTATTTTATTATGTATCAACTAGAAAATCAAAACATTTATCAATACTACTGGCATTAGCCTTGTAAAGAGACAGATGAGTCTAAAAATCCTTTGCAGTGAAGCAGAAGAGCTTTGCGTGCAGCCAGAGCTCTCAGTTGCCATGGACTGGGATACCATGTTATAAGACTGTAAAACCATGGCCTGTGGCTGCAGTCCAGCCTGCAGAGTAATTTAATCTAGCTCACAAAGAAACGAGGAAAATGGCCTCTGCTGTGCTGAATCAGCAGTGCTGGAAGCCGTGCCACCCTCTATCATTTAGTAAGAGAAAGCTTTGTTCATAGTGCCAACTCTGTGTAGAGCATCTATTGGGTAAAAGAAAAGACCAGCAGGAATATTATGTGCCAGATTTTCGGTAGATGTAAGTCAGAATAGTTCCAAAGACTTGGAGTTGTGCTGATTTACATCATTTCAGGATTATAAGGATTTACATCCACTGAAAGTTTATCTTCTTTTTTTTTGTCTTTTAATTAAAAGAACAGCGTAGACGTGGCAGTATTGTGACACTTCAACAGACCACAATTTGGAAAGGAAAAAGTTTTGTAAAGCTCAAGAAAAGGAAATCTTTTCTTAGTTTAAAAAGGCTAAATTAAAATTCACAAGACTTACATAAATTGAGCTATCCACGAGTAAAATATATATATATATATACATACATACATATATATACATATATATATATAACCACAGACTTCCTCCCTTCAGAGCTACCTAAAAGTAACAAAGGCAAAAAAATAAAACAGCAGTAGAATGAAAGCTTTGTCCATTCAACCCGATTATATATCATAAAAATCTATCAGCACAGATGCTATTGCTATTTATGAGTCACAACTCAGGGCCAAAATAAATGCCTTGTATTACTTCATTTTACTTTTTCCTTCTAACTGAAAGTGCCAAAAAAGTGACTGCCATGGGAATTAGGAAAAAGCACATGACTGCAAAGAAGCAGGGGGTATTGCTTGTCAGGAAGCAAGCCAACTGGGGCAGAGTTTGGACTGCTGTGACTTCTAAATAAACTCATAACTACTACATTAGGTCTCAGTGATCTCAAAGCAGCTTCTGTTGCTTATTTGCTCACCTGTCAAGTAAAGCTCAATAATGAAATAAAAAAGCTCTCTGCACAAGACTGACTGTGCCTTACAAACATGCACGTATATCATTTCTTTTCTCAGCAGAACCACAGGTGACCATGATGAGAAAAGAACAGAAGTGAGAATCACTCTGGTACATGAGCTCCTGCGATAGGCAACAGATGTATGTTTAAGACTGAAAGCAAACAGATCCTTTAGGCATAGCCGTGTGAAAAATGACGTGCAGTTGCTCTTCAGGCTATTTCTGTGGCACAATGACCCACTCCAAAGCCAGCTAAGCCTTAAGAAATGCTTCAGATCAGACTTAAAAAAAAAAAAAAAACAAAAACACAAAAAACCAGAATGTTGCTCACTAGTGCAATTTCAACAATGTGTTACACAATAACAACAACAAAAAAATTGTTTCAAAAGCCACATAACTCGAAAAGAGCTTAAAACAAAACAAGCCTACATTCAAGAAAAGCAGCCCCATTCCACCAGATCGTTTTCAGCATTCAGCTCCCAGCAGGTGAGTATTAAGCCTCCTGCTTCCAACGAGTCCTATTTAAAAGTGTTCTGCAAAGGCTCCTGCAACTTTAGAAGCATTAAATTTTATACCTCCTGAGCTATTTATTAGCTGGGGAGGTACTTAAATGACATTCATCAGATAATAACTTTCTTGGAACGCATATTACTGATTTGGGTAGATAACCTTGAGCTTGGTTTTATTTATTTTTATGACAGCTCTCCCTAGAACAGTAGGTTCTTGGAGAAGGCATCACCTATGCATTCCACTTGGAGGTGTGGGTATATATATATCTTAGTCAGAAACTACATTTACAAAGGACCTCAGTGCAGAAATCTCGTCTTCTCTTCATATCTCAGCAACATTCATCACTTTGAGTTGTCCAGGCACACCAGGAACCACAGCCCAGCAGCTGCTGTGAGGAGACCTCTCAGGAGTCAGCATTCCACATCTCTCCATGCCAGCCCCCTCTCCACTTACTTGCTTTAATTTTAAGAAGCAATGCCAGTTCAGAGATGTTAAATTCTCCTCCTTACAGATGCATTGTCAAAGGTTGATCCTGCTGCATTAACAGAACTTTGCTTTGTCATCATGTCTCCCAAGGCAATGAAACTTATATTATGAAGGTAAAACCAGCTGTGCTACTGCTGCTCAATTCTGCTGCTATTTAATGGGATACAGCCAACATTATACCACAATTCACAGTAGAAAAAGAAAATAAAACTTTGCTTTATTGAAAATATGAAGAAAAATCATTTCAGTTAAATGCATTGTCTGCATTGAGCTTTGATAAAACATCGCAGTTAATTCACCACTCACAGAAATCCCTGCACAGACTCCGGCAATGGGAATTCACATATCTGCTCACCATTAAACCTATGAAACCTCTACTTTATGTCTAATACCGACCCAACATTTCTGACTGCTCCATACAGTCCTTCTGTTGGGATTTGCAGTCAGGAGAAATCAGACTGATGTGTACAATGAGAACATCTTGCTTATCATCAGCTATAGCAACCAATCCTTCAACTTTCAATTACATTTTCAATGTTTCAGACTCTAGGCAAACAAAACAAAAATCTTTTAGTAAACTTTGCACAGAGATCATCAATCCACTACCCAGTTATTTGAACAAGCATCTACACTGATCTCTAGGTCACTAAACTTCTTCTGATGAGCATTTGAACACAGTATTAAGAAATCCTTGGGTTGTCATCATCCTTGAAGAATTCATTACATGAATTCTTACCATGACCTATGCTTTCTCCTTTTTCCAAACGACTGTACACATCTTTCTTCACTCCAATGAAAAAAAAAAAAAAAAAAAACGAAACCAAAACCAAACAAAAAACCTAAAGGACATTAAATCAACTGATGAAAGTCTTCATATAAAAGAAAGAATAAACAAAAAGAGAAAGCAAGCTTCTGGAGATGAGCAAAATAGTTGTGTAATTTTGTAAATCTTATGTTTTCAAGGAAGTTAAGCAACCAGCCAGCAATAATCAGTCTCTTGCATGAAAAGCATATAGGACCTGAAATGATTCCTCACAGATGATCTTTTACTGGGGGGCAATGCTCCCTACATGATTTTTCATCTGGAGATCCAGTGGCTCTACTCTCTCTTTCCACCCATGAAGAGAGATGCTCCAGAACCAGATATCACCAGAAGAGGAAGCTTCTTCCCCCAGCACACAACATGAAATCACTTTAAAATGAAAATAAAAATCAGAGTTATGGCAGGAGAACTTCAACAGTATCACTAAATAGTAAAATATTAAAGCATGGGTTGTGTCTCCTAACAAGCTTTATGAATAATATTGTTTAGATTTAGCTGTGTTCCTACAGATCCCAGACAAACAACTTCAAGACATAAAAGACTGATTAGAAAGCACTACTATCATCTTAAATATTTCAATGACTATATCCAGAGCATAAGTTTGATGGTTCATGGCCAAAGCAGAAGGATCTGTCACATGAGCTCTCCAACAGTCTGTTCTGAACTAGTTTTTCTCAATGCTCTTATCAACAGTGCAGACAAAGGAATGCAGCATATGTTTTTTTACATCTGTGAATGGCATGGAAACAGGGCACAACTGCAGCACTGTTGAAGGTCAAGAGCAAGATTCAGAACAATCCTAAGTCACAGATCAGAGTCAGTAAAAAGAAGAAAAAAATAAAGAATTCAAGGGAAGAAGAGCAAGGTAACCCAATTCAGTAGGATTAATCAACAGTACACATAGAAAATAACTGGGTAGGCAGGAGTTCTTCAAAAAATTGATGTGGGAGGTTATATGGATCACAAGCTAAATATGAGTCAACAGTGTCACACTGTCAAAAAAAAAAAAAAAAAAATAATTAAAAAACCAACAATCCTCATATAGGCTAAATCAACTGGAGTATTGCCCAGGTGAAAAACCCTCCAGCCTGGTCAACACAGCCAGCCTTGGCACAGCCACACTGCCCCGGGGCACCGTGCTGAGCACAAAGCCGTGGGCTCAGAGGAGGGCACAGTGCATGAGAGGCACAAATGAGTGGTTCAGCCAACACAAGCTAAGAAAACATTTTAAAGGCGTTAGAAAGAAAACCAACAAAAAGCAGCAACTGTTCTCTGATGAATAAGACAAATAGCAACAGGTTTTAATTGCAAGAGACCTTCAGCTTGAAAAATGAAGAAAAAGAGGGAACCCAGACATTGCTTGGCCTGCAAAAGCAGTTTGCTTTCCTCCAGCCCTGTTCTGCTTTGTCCACAAAGCTCCATCAAACTGATAGTGATGAGCGGAAGAGGTTCAGTAACACCACAGACAGATCTCTGAAATCAGTGAGACTTTCCAAAAAAAGCCCTCCTGCCAGAAAGAACTGCAGGGCAGGGCTGATTTATAGGGAGTCACCTGTTAATGACTACCTTGACCATACCAGGAAGAAACAGGTTATTAAATTTTATGCTTTAGATTAGCTCCTATTTGAAGTTATTCAAGTGCAACATTTCTTTATTTTCTGACATCTTATCAAGCTCACTTGTTGATGTTTTATCTTCAGAAACCAAGCATCCAAGTATCACATGGATTCTCCTGACTCACAATGAGTAAAACACGTTTGTTTCACCAACCTGCCTTCTATCATTCCCCAGACTGACTGAGGGATGCATAGTTTTCTATGGAACAATTTTTGTAATCTTGACTATTTATCTTTGGATAATTGCTGTATTCATAATTATTTTAAAGACAATTTTGTTTAATAAGGATTGGAATTGCTACTAGACAAAGTCAGTCTAACAAGATTTTAGACTGCAAGCACTTTTTGTGACTAATCTACAAACTGCTACAAAACTGTGATTTATAATAGGCATAGTAATAGCCTTAATGATTGCAGTGCTGCCGGGTATCCATGAAACACACAGATTGGCTCATTTCAAAGCAGAAAGGGCATTTTTTTTCTGCATCATGGGTGGCCCATACATATCTTAAGGGTCCTTGGAGGAGCTTCCAACATTCCCACTGCGCGTTCCACATACCGGCTGCTATTACCATGCTAATGTTAATAGGCTGTAGTATATGTGACCCTCTGAGCAGCAGCATAACTAGCAGACTACTGAATTACTGCCACTGGCTCTCTATTACAAAATGCTGGCAAGTGGACAAAGCAAAAATAATTAAAATTTTCTATTGGAAGGGAGCAGAAAGCAGGAATCTAAACAGGCTGGCAGAGAGTCTGGAGCCTGGGGTCATAAGGCACAGGGCAGCAAGAGCGACTGCAAATCTCCTGCAATGACAGGGCAGCCCATATGCCAGAACATTTGCTGCTCCTCTCTCCCTCTGTGCAATTACAATTCAAAATTAATAAATAAATTAGCAACAATGAATGTAAGCAAGAAGAATCACAAAGCCCGTGGCAAAAAGAAATCTTGCTCTACTCAACTATTTTTTTTTTTTTTTTATGTTGCAGGAAAACTCACTTGGGGAAGATTCTGCTGAAAGAAGTGAGGCAGCCAGTACTAATGACAAATATTTTGGGAAAACAGAAACTCCATATGTTCCACATTTATTATACTAAAAATAAAAAGGAAATCAAGAGCTTTTTGAATTTAAGTGTAACATTTCCTTATGCCGGGAGACAAACCGTGCCTGAGTTAAGTCTGGACATTAATGGAAGCAAACAGCAGAATAGTGGTCCCTGGTGTTTCAATTATAGTCTCTTTAGAAGTTATGCTTCCAAGAAGTTACAGAAATACCATTTCCCTATAAGGATCTTTTTTTTTTTTTTTTTTTGGCAGACTGTTGCCATGTTTTTATTTAAAGTCATTTGATCTCCACTTGCAGAAAATCTCTGTTCATCACTAATTTTCCATACAATCACCACTCACCACTCACAGAATGCCAAGAGAGCATCCCACTGCAGGGCAGCAAGGCATGGCCGAAGCCCGTGGGGCTCTGAGCGTCTCCAGGCTCAGAGATGACTCCACAACCCCCCCCCCCAAGCAGCCAGCTCCATGTTTGACAACCACCAAAGAAGCTATTTCACACTGATAAATAGAATTTCTTTCACTTCTGTTTGTGCCAATTTCCTTTTGCCCTTTCTCCATGCATGTCTGAGTGCTGCCCAGCCCCATCATCTGATAAAGCATTTACACGTAATGCTAACATCTCCCTGAGACTTCTGCAGGATAAACAGCCCCAGATCTCTCAGCCTCTCCTTTCAGAAATGCTAAAAAAATATATTTTTAAACAAAGCACCAAAATATTACTGTTTTCTGGGCAGTAACATCTGATGGCACCAAAGGCCAATGGCATTTCTAATCATAGAATCTCAAAAAGCAAAAACTTGGAGGGGGTCATTTAAGCACCAACAGGAAAATTGAACATGAAATAAAATGCTCTTCAAATCCTTCAAATAGTGCACAGAAGGTTTATGCACACTAAAAATAGGTATGGATTGAGTCCATCCATCCAGCATGAATTCCCATTGCAGTATTCAGGAACAGGCTGTAGGAGAAATCAAGACTGGAGTTCCTGTTAAAGGCTGCTCTTAGTTTCCTTGTCAAACTACTCCAAACCTGGAGTCCCAAAACACAAATAGTGACCATTGCTTTTCAATCACTGCCTTCTCATCTTTGTTCCTACCACTACATTTACACAGATGCACAAAGCAGGACATTTTGTTCTGTTCACTTCCACAGGAATTGAATTAATTCTGAATAAATTTCTACCCCTAAATGGAAGAGAAACAGCCTTCTTTCCCTACGTTACCCAAATTCATTCTATTATTTAAAAAAAAAAAAAAAAAAAAAAAAAGATTTCTAATTAAATCATAAATTCTGTACTTTGAATCTCTTCTTACTCTTTAAATGAGACTTTTAAGTACAGTCTAAATCACCACAGCATTCTGTGGACTGCGCATAGTCCAGACTACTGCAGAACTAAGCACTTCACAATCCTCAGTCTGCAGTGAAATAAGGTATCTCCCGAAAAATATTATGCTAGTTTTCCAAGAGAAAATTAAGGAGGAGGGAGGCTTGCACATGAATATCAATGCAATTAGGCTATGAGAATTGGCATTAGGTCAGTGAAAATAAAGCAATATTTCACTGCTGGAATAAATAATTTTCATTTACCACATGTGAAAAGCAGAACTTCCAAAATGCTTTCAGCATCTGCTCGGTGAGATCAGAGCTCATGAGCTCTGTCAGCAGCAAGCAGTTTCCAAACACAGAAGTGACTCTGAAATTAACATTTTCTAACCTTAACAGACCTCACTTTATTGGTTTGGACTTCAAGACAACAGGTATTTCACAATAAGCAACACATTTACACTGATCCAGGCATGGCTTACTTCCTAACACCCTAAGAAAAAAAGAATTATTCATTAGAAATGGTTTCTTTTTATTCCTTAATATCTATATGTTTACTTGTTCAGAGTGCCCAATTTGAAGCATCTTCATTTTCCAAGAGACAAAATTTTTCCCCCACTTAAAAGGAAAAAAAAGAAAAAAAAAGAAAAGAAGCTCGAGTCTGTTTTTGGAGAAGCAGATTTATTCAGATAAAAATCAGTTGCTTTCCCAGAATGCAGAAAGAAGTAATTTTACTTGGGTTTGAGGAATTTGGTTCAAAGCTCTGAACTAGAAAGCAATATATACAGTTATTAAACAGTGTAAGGGGATTAACTCTACAGAGTGCTATTGACTACTCTGGTCTCATTAACTGGCATTTTATTAGATAAAAACGTCAACTTCAACATCAAATTTCTGTGCTAGAAGTTAGATATGAAGAACAAAGTTGAAAATGAATATGCATCAGCAGTTACCCCAATCTATGGGGGCTCAGCTCACGACTAAAATGGTGAGTTTGATCTGCAGCAAGAACTGAGTTTGGAAGAAGTTGTGGAATGTGGGAAGAGTTTGCTGAGAAACAGCTTCACACGAGCAAGCACAAACCTAATGCAGAGAGCTGATGCCTCTCGGCCTCTATTTACTCCAAGGAATGAAAAAAGGTTACGAGTAGAGATCTGGATTCCCTACTTTCAGATTTTATTATGGAACTGTGAAGCTAATTATCTGTATGATAACTTCAGTAGTTGCTTTTCATGCAGAATCACAGACCAGAAAATAATAAAAGCAGGAAGGGAAAGGCTCCTTTCGAGCCCTGAGCAGCTTGCAGAAGCCACTGGGTCTGTCAGCAGGTTGCAGCGTGGACGCCTTGCTGCAGCATGCTGGGCAACCCTACTGAAGCCTGGCAGAACCCCAGAATGAACAAAGCATCCCTCATGATTCTTGCTTCCTAAGAACGCCCAGACAGCCCAGAGGGTGCTGAGAATATGGAATTAATACCAGGCGGGTAC
The DNA here is from genome assembly GCF_026119805.1 of Tympanuchus pallidicinctus. NCBI lineage: Eukaryota > Metazoa > Chordata > Aves > Galliformes > Phasianidae > Tympanuchus > Tympanuchus pallidicinctus. The sequence continues at coordinate 6,667,863 of NW_026294722.1, forward strand.
CTATGGATTCTACTCACAAGAGAAGTGGGAAACCACACACATAATGGGGATTGCATCCCCTTTAGCCAATTCACTTACTGCAGATACACGTTCCATGTCAATACCCCCAGTAGATCCCTGGGCACTTGCTAGGTTATCTGTTACTGTAGGTGCTTAGCAAAACCACCAGTGTTTCTCCTAGAAGCGTTACCAGAATCAGTCTTTCTGTCAGGGTCAAACATCACATATGCAGCAGTATTTTGTGGCTTTTTTCAAGCAGAGCTGCTGCTACCCTGCCTTAACACAATCCACAGGACACATTCAGTTTCCTGCATCGTCTGAACCACAGGAATGCAGTACAAAAGCAGGTACAGGACATATCCCTAGTTATTGCCATGTGAATTACTAGCAACCAGCTTCAAACACAGCTTGCAAAGGTTTATTCAGGTTCCACCACCTCCCATTATTTGTATTTCAATTGCATATTTGTTTGCACGCTGCCATAGGAAGACTGGGGTGTTTGCTCTATCCGTTCTTGTTTTCTAAACTCTCACAGCCTTCCTAAGTCCAACTGTTAAAGGTGGCAAGGGCTGAACAGAGGAGTTTCTGAAGCTTTTGAGGGGAGAACAAAAGGCTTCAGCCACAAAGAACATCCTTCTTTTAAGACCAGCAGTGAGGTGGTTCCTTGTAGAATACATTTGGGGAAAAAAAAATAAAATAAAATAAAAATAAAAAGGGCAGCTATTGCAGTAAAGTTTACATGTTTTACTTGTTTGTAAACAAGAAGCGTGATAGCGAAAACCATAGTTTGCCTGGAGTATGGCTACCTTTGCTTTCACACACGTGCTGAAAGCAGCACAAGCTGGCGCAGCTCATTCGGACTGCTGCACGGAAACAAACTGTGCTTCCAAACGCTCCTACCCAAACGCAGCTGCCCACACAAGCAGAGTTATCCTGCTACATTGGTACAGGCACTATTTCAGATGGGCAACAGAACCATGAATCACTGTAGATGAAGAGAAGCAAAGGAAAAAAAAAACAGCAAGAAAGGGCTGTGTGCCTTCACTGCTTACACTGTCTCTTGGCTCTATGGAAGGCTACAAGACACACAAACAGTAATAGGGATTAGCTGCATCTCCGGGAGGTGATCAGGGTTAACCATGATGGCACTGGGCTGGAAAAGACAATGCCATTAACACCCACTGCCAGTTGCCATGTTTTCACCAATAAAATTCAAACTTCTCACTGTTAAAGATGTCATTTTTGGAGTCTTCAAAGATCTTAGAAAAACAGTCAGTGTCCGGAGCATCAGCCTGCCTTGTACAACCATCCCGCATACCATCTTCAGCACCCTGCTCCTCATAGCTCTTTCCCTACAAGATCACCTGAGCCTCAGCTCTGAGACAGATCCCAGAGTCAGTCCCAAGCTCTCTCAGTGCAGCACATCATGTCAGTGCTCCCCACCTCTAGGGAGCGATGTTCTCACCACTTCAACTTCATGTTAATAATGAAAAACAAAGAGGAAAAAACAGAGGGAAAAGACACCTGAGTTGTAATTGTTTTCTGTCATAGAGCAGCTTTGAGATGTTTTTGATTTTTTTTTTCCCCTAAGGAAGAAAACAACCAACCGTCCTAAATATTATCATGCATCAGTGATCACACTCAGTTTATTATCTTCCAAACAAAAACAAAGACAAAAATAAATGGATTTTACTCCAGTAGCTAATTTAGGAGATGCAAGGATGGCATTTCTGTGGAAGGTGCAGGCTCCATGAATTAACTCAGCAAATACCCCATCATTGGGATACAGCGTTCAGCAGCGATGTGTAGTACGTGGTATTTGCGGCCCTACTGGGGAAAACTATTTTAAGTCTAATTAAGATGAAATTTTTAGAATGCAAATGCTTTTCATTTATACATAAAACAAAATGCCGTGACATTTCTCCCATCCATTTATCATAAACAAGTTAATTACTGTGTAACAAATAGCTCCTGCTAGAATCTGTATGTTTTGAGGATGTTAAAGAGCTGACTCAGGCAAATAAGATGAACCACAACATAGTAGTTAATAGCTTATGGCATACTTATAATAAAACAATGACTCTGTAAAAGCTCTTGTTGTCAAATTAGGACTAAGCTATTTCCATTGGAATAAGTCAATTATAAGCAGCCACGACCTGTTTAACTCAATTCAAACCTAGAATACTTTAGGCACTTACTTAGATACACTCACCATGCTGCTACAATGCAGCAAGCTTAAAAGGGAAACCAGTCCTAGGACCAGAGCATATCCTCCAACCACCCAGCAGCTGTACTTCTCAACACCTGAGGCTGACCACCTGCATCACATCTGCCCAAATGATGATTTGGCCAAGGTTGAACCCATCCTCAGGCACTGCAAACCGTCCCCCCTCTCTTTCCCAGGGAGGGAATGGTTCTTACACAGCACACAGATTTGGGATTTGCTCAGGGAAGCCCCTGAGAGCCATTTCAAGTATATAAACCCCTTTCCACCAAACCTATGAAGCCTATGACCATCAGGTGAATGCCTACCTGCTTTGTATTTTTCAGTGCAAACAGCCCCACTTGGCCCAAAGATGAATTGCTGAATGCTGATGAATAAGATGGTGGTAGCTGGCAGCAAAGCTTTGCGTGGTGAGATGGTGTGAAACAGTACATATGTCAATCTATCAAACATGTTAATGTAAGCAATCTGAACCCATTTTTGGTCTGATCTATTGTACAATACTTCACCCAGATGGAAGAACGAGATAAACATTTTATGCCTCAGACATATCAAGTGTTAGGAAGTAAAATTAAATCTAAACTGGAAAACTACCAATTTTACATGCTAAAATATAAAGAACAACACAAGCACAAAAAAGGGATTTTGTGCAGCAGATTTCCTCCCCCATTATCCCACAAGTTAATTAAATATATTAGTTTCCTCTGATAAACAGCAGCATGTATTTGGCTGATGATTAGAAGGTGTAAAGATGATAGCTCACTTATTAGCAAACACCGCATTTGCACTTATTCCCCCCCCCCCCCCTTCTCCTTCAGTTGACAGAATTGCTACAAATCACGTCACCAGGGACAATGTACCAAGACACAAATCTTACAGCAGTATGACATCTGGGGGGCAGTTCGACCCTAAATGAGCAGCAGTTTCACCACAATGAATGTAAAACTACAACTGGATCCTAGGGATGAAATTAATGTTCATTAAATACATTTTTTTTTCCATTCAAATCAACCTGACAGCCTAAATATAATTCCACATTTAAAGGCGGTCACTTGCAACCAAAAATGAAATGACAGCCACTCTGCTGCCTTCATTCATTGCTGAACAGACCTGCGCCCACCTACACGAACACACACTGCAACATATCAACTACACACACAAAAAAATAGTCCTCCAAGCAAGTGTATTAACAATGTGATCTTCCAGTCTTTGGAGGATGCTGCATATCAGATGACTTCCAAAGCTAAGAAGTGTGAAAGTACTCAGTTCACAGACTGGTTTGGATGACCTTGCAACCTCTAGTTTTGGAAAAATTGCTACTAAACATGAAAACACTTGGTACTACACCTCTAATATTTACTGCTCTGTTTTACTCTCGAGTTTGTCTGTGTCCAGCCCTCTAGCTGGCTATCTTTCAAACAACAAATAAATTCCCCAACATCTCCCAGCTGATGCCAGGCCAGTCAAGAGAATTCCTGAACAGCAAAACAAAGACAGTCAGGCTTAGAAACAAAACTGATTGCCAACTCATGTGGAGAGAAAACATTCAGCCCTGGATTCCTCTGAAGCCAGAAAGAATACAGCTCTCTATCTCCCTAGAAATCAAAGTAACAGAGCAGGTGGTGGCTGTGCAGGAAGACAGAAACGCCAGCTTTCTGGCAGAGGAACGTGCATGAGAGTAAATGCACTCAGGAGAAGGTAGCAAAGGGTTTGCAATCCCTTTTGCAGGGTAGCGGAACCTGTTGTGCTCTCCATTCCTACAGCATGCTGTGTTTTCAGAACTGCTGTAGCATCCACTAGTGGCTGGCGATTAAACTTAAGAAGGGGGCTGGGGAGGGGGATGGGATTTTGATCTTCAAGAAAAACAACGATTTTCTGCATCATGCAAATACAAAGTTTAATTATTTTTAACTTGAAAGGGAGACAGATCAATACACAGGAAAATCTATTGTTATTTGGATTACGAAGATGTCTCAGAGTTTACAATCACAAAAGTGGTTATAATCCTCCAATTACTATAAAGCTAATTGGTGGTTTCTTTCTGCCTGTGTTTTCATGTTGTCAGTGGGGCAGTAATGAAAATGAATGCCACATTTGTGAACAGAATGTCTGTAGGCTTGTTTACCACATTTCCAACAACAACGTCTGCTTTATCATGCATTTCAAAGCACAGATAATTTAAGGATCTCTGAATTTCATACATAAAAATACTTTCTAAAATATCAAATGTAGAGTCCCTTCAGACAGGGTGGGAGTGGGAGACTTAAAAGCAAAGTGCTGACCTCGCGTAGCACAGGCAAGCGATGCACCTGAAGCAGACAGCACGTGAACCTGGAGTGATTCATCTGTATTCAAAACCGCGCTCACGTAAACCACTTAGTGTTTCATCCTCCTACAAACATAATTCTGCAGACAATTTCACCATCACAACCAGCATCCGTAAGTCTCCTTTCACCTCCCCAAGTACAGTTATTGCAGCGCCTATTAATGCATTTTATTCCACTTACCTTTGAGTAGCTTCTGGCCTTCCACAATATTCTGGGAAACGAACGCTGTGTAGTCTTCTTCTGAAAAGCCAGGCTTGCATGTGGGTCTAACTGTAAGATCCCCATTGAGTGCCTGCAAAACCAAAGAAGTAAAACACACACTATGACTTTCGAGGTTTGGTACAACACTCTGCACGCAATGATGAAGTGCTTAGCACAGGCAAACCCAGACAGTAAAGCAGCGTGCAAGTAGAAACTATCTATGCTAAAGTGCCTGTCTGTTGGCATGGATCCATACTGTAGCTGCAAAAATAAAATGGGCCAGAAACAAGTTGCATGACTACAACAGAAAGCATTGTTTGTAGGAAGGCTGTATACTGGGCACAGTTAGAAGAAGGGAAGGAAACAAAGAGCAGCAATTCATCAAGCTAGCAGTGCTCACCCTGAAGCCACGCAAAGGCCCAATGTTGCAACATCCAGATCACTGAGTCTTGTTGTAGAGAACCAGGGCGAGCCCCAGGATGGGAGATGGGCCCCCAAAGCTTGTGGCTGCCCCAGGAGCTTGCAGCCCATGACAACCCCTCGCCCCTCCCCCCCCCCCTTCCCTGCACCAGCCTAGCGGCTGCTGCTTCCATACCACCAGGTTCAGCCCGTGCCCCAGCTATGGGGGAGGTGGAGGGATGGCCAACAGAAATGTAACAGTGCCATCTAATAGCGCAGCCCGCATGCAACCAGCAGGCACCCAGGAGCAGCACCCGGCTCAGTGCTCAGCTGCTCCGTCCCAACTTTGTATTGTCCTGCAAGAAGCGCTCCTTGCTATGAGGGCAAATCAGTGCAGCCGTAGGGACGGAACGCGCCGTCCCAGCGCAGAAAGTCTCAACGCCCGTTCGTTGAAGGCACGTGAACTGGCTATTTGCACGCAGCGAGTGCCCGGTGATCGACGCATAAGCAAGTGTTGGTGACAAGGGATTTTATTTCTGCTGCTCCTGAGCTAGCTGCGGCGCGGCTGAGCCCGGCTCCAGCAGCGGTACAGCTATAGGACCGGAGCATCACTTGCCCGGGAAAGAGCGACTCCGGGCACACACCTGGCTCTGCGCTTCCCCCCAGCACCCGCGAGCAGTGCCGCATTACAGACAGAGGGAAGAGTCCGTTCGTTGTAGAACGCAAGGCAGCGGACTCCGCGAGAACCCCAGCTCGGGAAACGGTTGGCAGCGATCGCACGGGAAGATGCAGAAAGCCGCGGCACCGCGAGCTCTGCCCGGCGCTGGCAAGATGTTGCAATTAGGAAACATTTCAAAGGGGATGGCTGAAGATAATAGGCTTCCAATCCGAAATCGCCCCATTACTACAGCCGCTCTCGTGCTACATGCTAGCACAGCAGCTCAGACGTGGGACAGCCCCGCGCGGCACCGCGGCACGCGGGCGGAGAGCGAGCAGCAGAGCCAGCGGGAGCTCCGCGCAGCACCGAGCACTGCGGCCACGCGCGGGCACTGGCGGTGCGCTGCGGGTAGCGCTTTGGCGAGAGGGGGGGGGGGAAGAGAAATAAAGGAAAAAGCAGTCAACTTTTTCAGCCCGTCAGCCCCCAGCACGGCTCGGCCCCTCGGGATGGTTGCGGGCGGACGGAATAAAAGTTGGAGCCGGCGAAACGGGGCGGCTGGGCGGCGGTGCCGCCGGGACGCGCCGCAAAGCCAAGTTTGCCCGGCGGTGCGTATGGGGAATGGGGGCCGGGGGACGAGTTTTAACGGCACCACCAAGACATTGGATTTAAAGCGAATAATAATTAATAGTAATCGCAAGAAAAGGAGAAACGGGAAAAGCTGCAGAAAGCTGCGGTTCCGCTCCCACACCCGAAGTTGCCGAGGCTGTCGGGGAGCGGAGGCAGCACAGCGGGGCGCCGGGCTGCTGCCCCCACCCGCCCGCCGGTGCCCCCCCACTTACCGCCGCCGAGCCCCAGACGAGCAGCACCAGCAGCAGCAGCCGCAAGCCGGTCCTCATCGCCCCGGCGGCGCCCGCCCGCCGGGCCGTGGCGGTGCGCTTGGCCGCCCCGTGCCGTGCTCCGGCCGCGCTGCGCGGGGACAGCGGCAACAACCGCACACACTCTCGCACCTCGCCGCCGCTTCTCGGTGCCCGCTCTCGGCTGCAGGTGAAGCGCCCGCCGCGCGCCGCCGCCAACAAACCCCGCCCCCTCGCCCCGCGGCGCGCGGGCACGCGCCGCCTTAAAGGGACAGCACCGCCCCGCCGCCGCGCGGGGCCGAGAGGAGGGTGGGGGAACGGAGGCTGACTGTGCGTGGAGGGGGCAGGGGGGAACTGACAGAAAAAATAGCGCAGTGAGGTGAAAAAATCAGCACGTTCAAGGAAAGGATGTGCTTAGTGAGGGGGAAAGTTGCCAAAAAATGAATCCACTGAGGAAAAAGTAGTGTAAGGCAGTAGAAAAAGTCATATATCCAGTGGAAAAGTATAGTTCTCAGGGGAATGACACAGCCACTGGGGCAAAAGGCGACACGTCCGGGTGAAAATCTCACAGATCCCTAAGGAAAATTGTGACTAGGAAAGGTTGTGATGTTCTGTGAGGAAAACCTGAGCTGTGAGTGGGGGAAAGAAGCATGGCAGAGCAGCACATCTGCAGGGAGAACCCGTCTATCAGAGGTTCATCCAGATCAGGGTTTAAAAAAAAAAAAGTGGAAGGCAGAAAAATGAACAGGCTCCTCAGCAGTTTGAATATGTGGTGTGCACAGAGCCCATGAGTCAGGCCTGGTCCCGTGCACATCAGCAGAGGGCACGGCTAACACTGCTAAATGGGAGGTTTCCTGCTATAAGAATCAAACAGACCCAGAACACAACAGCCAGTCCTTGGTGCTGTGCGATGCTCTGAGAGCAGAAAGCTGCAATTTCCAGTGCTAAGTTTGGCTCCAGTTCTTCCCATCCAGCCTGAACCTGGCATCCGAATGCAATCTTTTCCCTTTCTGAATGCGGCTCGACTCCACAAATAAGCGTTCTCAGGCATGTATATTTTGTGCATATAAATCCAACAGCAATTTGCATAAATAGATGCATACTATCTGATGTACGTGCAAAATCAGACATTGCGGCAGAAAAATCTAGCCATTAAACTATTCTGTTGGATTCACACGTTTTCTAAGGAATGAGACACATAAATCCACTGACTGCATCTTTTGCTATTGAGTAGATTTAATGGCATTGTGTTAACACCTAGAGATGTTAACGACAAACTGAGACCTCATTGTACTGAGCTCTGTAGGCACATATAATGAAAAGATTGTTCCTACCCCACCAATTTACAGCCTTGGTGGATTATAGGGTTTATTTTGTTTTTAAACAAGTATTTCTGAGCGTGTTATATAACACTGAATAAATCCCATCATTGCCTTGAATTTAGTGTATACCCCCTTTTTATGGAGCATCTGAACTAAAGCAAAAAACAATCAGGTGTCACTATGATAGAAAAAAATATATCTTTACATATATATACGTATAATCTAAATTTGCTCCTTTTATTTTTATCCTAAATTCCAGAGTTTGCAGTAGATCGTTCCAGGCTGAAGGGCAGCTGCTGCTGTTACATGAATAGAACTACTCTGGAGACTTCTGGGGATGTTTTGGATCTGTGCAACCAAAGCGTGAATATTTCCTTTCTCAAACCTATGGCCAGCAATTCTGACTCTTGCTGGACTGCAGCCGTTGCTATGCATGTGTTCACTCTCTTTGATAACTTTGTTAATATGACAAGTTCTACAAGTATTGTCAAAATAAGTCTGACACCACAACAGATTGTGAAGAAAAGGCAGAGCAGTAGTGAAAAAAAGATAGAATTCTTCGACATGTTTACAGTGGATTTCTAATCTGATGGCAAAGGGATTTTTTTTTTTTTTCCCAAACTAGTTTGCCATCCTTCTTTTCTAAGCTGTGGTTACTGATTCCGTGCTTATGGAATGATTGGAAATGCAGTGAATTATTTCCCAGTTACATTTCCATTAACACTAAGCTATATGAGACACCAGGTAGCTCCCCAAAGTAAGGAATTTCCAGAAGGATCAGATAATCTGAAAAGGAGAATACAGACCCCTTCTTCAGTCAGTGGAAATCACTGGCTTAGAGGTACGGAAGTTTCCACTCTGCTATCTTCCCTCAACCCTTGACAACGACCACGTTTTGGAAAGAGTTGAAACTTGGCTGACAGATTAGTTACTACTTCAGCCATCCCCTTGTTTAGAAGCAATTAACGTGAAGTGTTCGTAAAATGCCGTCCTTCAGGTCTTTAAAGAGAACTAAAATCTGCCATTTACATTTTTGCAGCTATTGAACTTTCACGAATTATTGCATTTAAGTGTAAGAGGTCTGAGCTGGGACTGAACATGTGTTAGCTGGGAAGGTTAGCTTCAGAGTCGTACTTCACTTTGTGTCTGTTGAGAGACTGGTTATGAGTTGATATTCATGCATAAAAAGGAAATGGAAAGCTCCGCCATCTCACATATGAACACCACGATATGTGGGTTTGGCTGGATGTAGACATTTAAGAAACTCTACATGCACATTAAATCAACTTGCTAAACACCTCAAGAGCAGAACTGCTGATCCTCAGAGCCAACTTGCTACACTACACAACGCTCAAGAGAATAAAAAGGCTCATAGATGAGACATCTACAGAACTGACTGTGCTAAGATAATGAGGTGAACAGAGTACACGAGGGAATTTGCTCTCCTTGATGCACATATGTAATTCCTATTGACAGCACTGGGAGTTACACGTACATATCAAGGGGACAATAGAACTGTTGCTAGAGGAGATGAGTATCAGATGTGAGCTGTGTTTTCATGGGGAGAGTAAGAGAGAGGGAGGTGTGATCACTGAGGGACAGTACAACACACAATAAAATTGTCAAGCAGCCATCAAGTACATGAAAGCATGGGAATAACAAATTAAATGGACAAGAAGTGAGAAAACAAAATCTCAAGAGACTTTTCCCTTCCTAGCTTGGGGCTGATGTCTGGATTCAGTTCCTTATCTGGGAAATATTCCTGCTGGTTTATCCTGATTAGTTCTCTGATACATACATGTTACACTGGATTCAATTAAATAGTTATGGCATAGACACTACAGAAAATAAATGTTTTGATTTAAAAATCCAAAAAACAAGGAAACTAATACTATGTGAAGCCCAAAATTTAAGTTTTGTCTGCATTATTTAATCATTTTTTGTTTATAAAGTAGGAGATAGCTTTTGAACTGATGAATCAGAGTCGTTATTACTAATTTTGGTTTTATGTCAAAAGGAATAACAAAGGCATGCATGTATACAGACACTGAGAAACAATGATTCTTCTGGCTTGTTAATAATGTCAAATTATGAATTTGCATAAGCAGTTCAAAACCCAAGAGAATGAGAAATGCCTTCCGATTTACTCCACATTTGGGATCTTTTTAGGATGTACAGGGCAGATGGAACAGGAGGAAACTGAAGAGCAACATTAAAGAAAAGACAAAGCTATGGAGAAATTACTTGTCGGACAAGGGTGGACCCACCAGATCTAGACAGAAGCCTACACTGGAAACAATGAAGCTCCTGAGTAGGAAGAGCATGACCACAGTGTGAAAATAAGTAACAGTAAAAGCCAGACTTTGGTACACTTACACAATTCTTCAAAGAAACAGCCACCTCAGTGGAGCTACACGAACAGTTGGACACAGTTCAAGATTCTGGATTTCCTATGATCTGGCTCCAGTACAAAATTTTAACACAAAATCATGAGTCACCAAGGAGAAAGTGATTTGAAGAAAGAATCCACAGGAAAAAGCACAGAACAAGGACAGAGTATTCATCAATCTAAGCTGATCCTGTACTCTCCTGCATGTGCTACCTGTGTATGGAAGGTGAGAAAGATGCAGCTATCTTTCTGGTTAACGAGATCTTCTGAAGTCACATTTTCAGTCCTACTAGACATGGTGCAATGCCAAGAAATGTGAACTTTCTCTCTTTACACTATCTACTCAACAGGACATTGCGGCTCTTGTTGCTTCTCCTTCTGAGTTGGTAATGTGAATGGCAGCAAGGAAAATGTAACTTCAGAGGTCCTACACCAAACCTTCCTGCTCAGTTAATTACACTGATCAGGGGAGGCCGACTTTACTATAGTCTGACCTCCAATTATGAGGCACGCTGTTGTCTCCCCAGTGTGGGGAGTTGCAGGCATTGATGGCAGCATGCCAGCAATGGCTATATTAAAATCAATTTTAAAATCCCAATTCGATGTCTGTTTCACCATAGATGAGGTAATACATCATAAACTCATGTAATTCTCAGTATAGTATTGTAAAACACAATCGACCTATGTAGAACAGTAAAATTTCTACTACATTTTTTTTCCTCAAATTCATTTATTGTATCATTGCAAAAACAAAAGAGTAAGGAAAAAGTAGACAGAGAAGTTTAACAGATTTGCATCATTGCAAGTTAAAGCAGTGGTATCAAAAAACAAGCATGAAAAGCAAGCAGAATTTATATTGTTCTCAGCCACTTACACTTCAGCAAGACAGCAGAGGAAGCAGGCAGGATCTAACATATAAAGCCCTATGGTTCCATAATTTCTACTCATTGCACACAACAAAATTGCAAATGTGTATTGATGTAATTAAACTTGGTGTCCCCATGTCCTTACAGGGACTGCAGGAGAAGGAGAAGTTTGTCAGACTTGCAGCTTTTTCTGTTATTTTTATTTATAGCAATAATTCCCATCACTTCACCATCTCCTTCTCCTCTCCAGCCCCCACCCCTTTTTTTGGTGGACATAACTCCATTAACATGAAAAAGTTCATATGTATGGAATGTATTCCACTCCAGATCTCAAGGTAAGTCGCTCTGGTCTCTGGTACAAGTAGCAATATTCGTAAATAAACATTCTTTTATCTAGCAAAATCACATGATCCAGATTAGCCTTTCTTTTCTTATGTGGTGACACACTCTTTTCTTCTTAATCAGAAAAAAGTTTGTTGTTTTCTGTGCAGATTGGTAAAGTTAATGAGAAGTTACATTCTGCCTTTTGTGGAACTAGGCTTGTTTGTATGCCTTCCAAATATTTCCTCCTCCTGAATGCATCCAACAGTTTTAGCACACCAACAGATACTCTGAATTGCGTGTGAGCATGCTAAATGCTGAGGCAGAACTCCACAGAGAAAGCCAGTTACCTTTTTAAAAATAGTCATTTTCTGGAGCTGTCAGCATTTTGGGTCATAAACCACCTGGGAGACAAAGCACTTCACAGGACACGGCTTTGACAGCCTATGGACTTTGGTAGTAGAACAGCAAAAATGAGAAAAGTTAGAAAGAGGGGAGAAAGAGGGAAAGATGTGTAGGAGACTGCTTTATGACAAAATATCACACACTCAAAGAGATTCAGCACATTTCCAATTTAAAAAGGTGGTGATAAATCTATAGTTTGTCTTTATATAACTTCAGTCAAATTCAAGATGTGTATGAAATTTATCTGAACATCTGAATCACAAATTTATCTATAAATTAGGGTAGTACCAAATGGAAGATTTCTACTGGTCGTGGAATCACAAAAGCGTAGAATGGCTCTCATTGGAAGGGACCTTAAAAATCATCTGGTTCCAACTCCAATAATATTACATGCCTGAATTGAATAAAGCCTAGCAATAAAAGAAAGGGAACTATTTAGGAATTACACATGCATAACGAAATGAATAATATGGACTGACTGTGAGCAAATAATAATAATTTTACAAGTTCCCCACGTGCATACGCATAAAGGAAGAATAGACTCACATGGGTTAAAACTTTGATAAGTACCTCTGGTAGGTAAGCTCAGCTGTTCATCTGATACGTGCTATTTCTGGATGTTGGTGGGGCTCCCACATGAGCAGTTCTGAGTTCTGATTGCAGAGTAACTGCTGCCTTTGCCAGCATCTAGAAGTATCTGAACTCTGAAGATTAATTATTTGAGCTCGTGTATTCACCAAATGAGGTAGTTTGTGTTTTTCTTATTAACACTGGCAAATGGATCCTGAGGTCTCCTATCACCCTATCTGCTCCCAGTTCCATAAGCGGGTCTGTAACTTTGTTTAGCACACATGTGTAGGCACTAAAAATACATATATACAAGATCACGTAGACTTAAGACAAAGATTGACTCCAATAGACAGTGGATGAGTTTGCCGCTGGGGTGGCTCTGAGAGGGAACTGCTGTGGGAGGTACTCCTGCACCACTCTCTGCTATGAGCTGCAGGCAGCTTCTGGTTAACAAAGTGACATTGTTTCAGTGCTTCTGATGGTGAGAATCCATCAGTAGGAAATGGCACAATCATGTAACAGATTTTATTGTGGCCTGGGAAGGAGTGCAGGATTTAGATGGGACATTTTTGTTGCAACATTTTAACAACCAATACAAATTCCACCTGCTACAAGTTACAGGCTGAGCTGGGGAGGCTGTACGTCAGCTATCCAGATAGTTCAACAGTGTGGTCATTTACACAACTGATCCTTAAGTCTTTTAGGAGATATAAATGTAATAACCACACTGTGAAAACCTCAGCAGGATGTAGACATTATGTTAATCTATATGAAAGATATTGCATTATATTGTATACTGTCAGACAAGTCAATTATTTTAGTCCAGACCTAACATAAGCTTCTGTTTAGTAAACATGATGAGAGTCAAACTTTTACATATATATATATAAAGTGCTTAATTTGCATGCAAAATTGCCATAAGTATGTATGCAAATAGCAAAACTCAGGCACAGATGACTAATTAAGTGCATTTATGTGAGAAATTAACCAATGCATGCATGGATTCCCAGTAATTGTACACACAAGTCAGATGTGCGATTGCATATGCATTTTGGACACATAACTGATTGAAGAAATTGTTTCTCCACACTGTATTGGAATAACTGATACACATGATCAGACATAGGACAACTGATAAGGCTTCTGACAGAAACAGCAAAAGCTTGTGATGAGTTTTATGAAATGAATGTAACTTGCCATCTCTAGCACTACTTTTTTTTGATTTGCTTATAATCATAATGTACAAATTTATGATTTGAAAAGAGCCATTTCTAAAAGCACTGTCAAGAAACAGTCAACAAAATATAATTTGTGTTACAGAACAAGGTGTTGTATCATTAGACTTCAGCCTGTTGTTGGTATCTGCCTGTCCAGAATGTGTATTGGAAAGAAGAACTAAATCTTACTTTGTGTGTCTCAATCACATCCCTTCTCTCCTCATCACAGGAGGGTTTGCAATATGACAGCACAATATCCTTTGGGAAGATTCAGTACATTTTGTTGAAAATGTTGGGGTCTGTCTGTTTTAATGTTCCAGGCACTGATGTTACTACGGGTTTCTTTATCCCTAAACACTAACTTATTTTCTTTGCATCCCAAAAGTTAGAAAGCTCATGCAAATGTTGTTATCATTCATTATATTAGAGAAATTCTTGCAAGCACCATAGATAAACATCCTTGACCTCAACCTCTTGCATAGAAAAATACTTACCTGTACTGTTTTGATACTCTCTGGTTACTGAATGCCGTGATGTATCCTCTTTGTGATATTTTCCTATTTTCTATTCTGTGCATTGTATTCATAATCAAGCAAACTGGAGTTCAGAATAGCACTTTTTTGTTTATATGAGACATATGAGAGCTAATATTTATGGCAGTCATGGCAAAAGATACCTGTCCAGCTTTGTGTGCAGTCAGATCAGGAACACACACAGGGAGCAGAGGGAAAGGGACAGAATGAGACATGATTGTTTTTCTCACAGACAAAGTGCAGCTGTGCTGAAGGGACACTTGGCAGCATTTTGAAATCTCAGGTTCTGAATGTAAAAAGTTGGAGAGGGGGGAAAAGGGACACACTGCTTTATTTTGGTTTCTTTTTACTCACTCACAACGAAGTTCCTTGGATTAGATTTCCAGAGTATTTGAAGTAGCCTTTCTGCCACTAAGTGGTGCTATATGCAGTACAGCATCTTCATGATCCCACATTAACAAGGAGGAATAAACCAGAGCACTGTCGAGCTGATTAGAAAGATGTCGACACTTAAAAAGTGCCCATTATGCTGGTTTAATCCTTCTGTGGCACTGGATAAACCAGGAGGAAGAACGGGACAATCCAGATGATTAAAGAAATCTAAAGACTGAGCCCCAGCATGCAGCATCTGAAATGGAGGATTACAGAAAACAGTTCTAATTTTTAAAAGCTTTATCTGGCTTATTTTGGTTCCTTTTTAATTATTAGTATTGTCTTCTCCATGCTCATGGGTGTTTAAACCTGAAATACTCAGCCAGTAATGCTGAAGAGACAAACTGGTTTTAATTAATATTTTTGTAATTACTCCTAAACTAGTCATCTTATTTTTAAAACAGATGCCCCACTTTATATCAAAGTACAAAAAAATGTAGACTGTGCACCTTCTGGAGTATATATCTACATGTCTATTTAACCCCTCCCAGCCACCAGAAAAGGTGCAATTTAAAAATAGGATGTAAAAGTGGAAGGAGAACGCAAGCTTGCATATTTGGCTATCCTCAGTCCCAAGAGAAGTGTAAATACAGCAGACAGAGGAACTATTTTGACATTTTGACATCCGTGCAATCTTTTGCCCCAAGCAACAATACACACTGCCTCTCAGTCATGGATGCTGCAGTACGTTGTGAGAACTGATCAGTGGAAAAAAACAATGCCATCCTCAGAATGGAGAGACTGAGTTTGGGAATCACAAGGATTTCCATCTACATTATAGAAGGAGCAATTTATTCAACTTCAGCATGTGAAGCAGCTTTATCCTTTTTTAGAGCAGAGTGGTCTGCTCTAGAAAACAGAGAAATGATGTGAACAAAGGACGGAGCACTGAACAACCACTCAGGTTGCAAGACCTCATCTGGTCCCAGGCACAGCCCCACATCTGCTGCTGGGCCTACTTGGTCAGACCTAAGGACTCTGAAATGATGCCTCACACTGTAGACTGATGAATATCTGACTACATGAGCTGGTCTGCTGAGCCAAATGCCTTAAAAAGGAGATGGAACTTCTGGGGAGAGGATTTGCCCTTTCTGTGGACTGTATTTGTGTGCGGGGTTATGGTTTTTACACTGTCTTCCCAGAGAAGTGATTGAACTAGGTGTAAGCTGGAAGGATATCAAAGCTGTACAGGAACTGATTACTGCTATATATTTTGTTGAAACAAACCAAGGCTTTGCTCATTCTTCGGCCCTTTAAAGGTAAAACTATGCAGAAGATGACAGTGTTAACTCACAGCATTGACTCCTCTGTATTTTTCATTTTTGCTCCATGAGATTATTTTTAGCCACTGCGCATTAGCTCTGCTGCTGAAAAATATTGATAGGTAGAGGTTTCAGATTCTTCTTGGAAATAACAAATGATTTATCGATGGAAATACACTGATACAAATATATCCATAAAATTAATGTTCCTCCTCCACTGTTTTTAAATGAAGTTAGAGACAGATGCCAGAGACAGATGCGAATTTCTCAGGAGAAGAAGAAATATCACAGGTAAATCAGTTTTATACCAGAACATCTGGAAAAAAAAAAAAAAAAGAAAAAAAAAAAGAGTAGAAGAGTTGAAAAATAAGTCATGTTTGAACAAAAGAATTAACTCTTTTAAATTCAGAGGAAATGACAATACCCAAATTAACCTCAGCGAGTTATTTAAATTAAGAAATAATTTCTGAACCCTAAAAAGAAGTAGCTAGAAGTAAAAGTGTAATGAGAAACAGAAGCTGGCTGAAATGTCCTCTGGAGAGAGCATGAGAAATTCAAAATTCAAGTGTCACAAACAGGGTCAGCTGCATATCCAGAAGCAATGTGATTCTTCTGACATTTACTTCTTTCCCATGCACCTCTAAAAATATTAAATACATCAGGAATTTGCATAGAACAACAATAGGTAAATGTTAGATGATCCTAGAAACGATTTTCCATTGACACTATATTTTTCACATATTAAAGCAATAAGCTATCCCAAACAAGGAAAAACTTGAGGTCTCAAAAAAAAAAAAAAAAATAATAATAATAATAAAAAATCTTAAATAATGGAACTAGTCAAAATATTGCTTCAACAATTTCATTCACACGTCTTAAATATCCATTTACCTACTTTCAGAGAAAAATGTATTTATATTGGTCTGGAATTTTTTTGGAAGGCTTTTGACTGTGAGATTTTTTTTTTACAGAGCTGATCCTCAGCATCTCTGCATTTATCCTGAGGCCTCTCAAGATATAACTGGTATATGTGAACATGGACCTCTTTCTTATGATGCAGACTATTAAAATACTTTGTCAGTGTAAGGATTAATTTTCCTAAGGCTGACACTGTGTTGTGGCTTTCATGCTTACACCTTAATTCTGTTTGTGGTTTTCTTATTGTTCACGTATATCCTTTTCAGGTGTTCTGATTAGAATAAATCACATAATCAGTAAATGCATCACGTTGATGAAGTCTTACCATTATACCACTAAGTGGGTACTACAAATTCATTAGCGATGACCTCAATTCCTCAGCTGGCTTTGAAATTGTTATTGACTTTCTCATATTAATTTTCTTTATATTCTGTTGCCTGTAAATTTGGTCTTGGATCTTGCTACGTGCAGTTAGCACTCGGAATATGTTAAGGTCAAGGAGTGACCAAACTGTCTGTGGCTTCTGGAGCTTCGTCCTGGTGACTCAGCAGTCTCTGACCCAAAGGAGACACCCATAGATGAAACCAGATGTTCCAAAATAATGGTCCTGTTTATCTAGCTGACCTATACTGGAAAATTAATCTAGAATCCTTTCCCACGTGTATGATCACCTTGTTACTGGTTGGACCTGTGAAGAGTTTCAAGTTACATTATGAATCTCTTCATTTAAGAGACTCAAGTTGCACACAAGGACACCAGGCAGTGAGCTCAGTCCTACAGTCTATAGCAGTATTTGCCCATCTGCTAATCCCAAAAGCAGTCTCGAAGTTCTTTAACCATAAGGAACTACACAGCTCCTTAACTATTAAGGAGATGCCGAATTTCAGAATAACTTCATGCTGTTGGAACTTACACTTGAAATCACTGCTGTAGCCAACATTAATGTCCAATGTATGTATGCTGTACCCCACCCAATTGCCATTGCTGTGTATGCTATCTGAAAACCACTTCAAAACAATGGTTCAGGAGCTAGAAGATTGTGTTCCTGTACGAAAGTCTAATTTAATGCTACTCTGGTTGAAGGCTGGTCCTCTTGCTACCTAAATCTATTACATTTTATTCATTTTTTCAGCTTCTTGCTGTTGATATTAATAAGTCCTGAAAAAGTTAGATATATATCAGTCCATTATTTTTCTAATTTGTAAAGCTTTTGACATTACATTTATTGTTCTAATAGTATAAAAATATGCTTTCGGGGACCCTTCCATCTTCAGTAATTACTTGGAAAAAGGCAAATACAACTACATGTGTTCAAAGAATAACCAAGGGAAAATTCTGAAACTATGGCTTTATACTACTAAGAGAACAAGATTCTAACTTCTCAGTGCTAGTTTTATTCACTAAAAAATTGTTTAAAAAATTAAATGCAATTCCTACAGTGATAGAAACAGATAAGGAACTTGAAAGCTAGAGCTTGAATTTGCAAGAAGCTTTCTGATACATAAAGATAGAGATAAAAGATTTGGAATCATACTGAAGCAGCAGGTGGGTTTTCCCACTTCAGGATGTGTATATCTTAGATGTACATTAATCTGCACAGTACAGACCACAGTATTGTACAAATACTGATTAAAATATGAAATTAAGTATGAAATGTCATTTATGCCAAATATCATAAACAGCCCAATATCATTTCATCTATTTGATTTTACGGAGAATGGAGACAATTGCACTCCCTCACAGAAACCATAAAGAAGTTAAAAAGTAAAATCAATATCATAAGAGGAACATCTAACTGAAATTACTTTGCTGAATCCCTAGGATATGAAAGGGAAACGTTTCTGTTGAGCCTACTGCCAAGGGTCTGAAATCGCAGTATACTATCATGCAGTATGGACTACATTAATTATCTAATTTAGACATTTATATGGTCATAAGACAAGCGTGGATCTGAGAGAAATCCCTAATTAAGACTTTGGAGTTTTGTAAGGGGCTGTTACTGCATGGTGATAAAATATTATTTTCGTCTTGTCTTACGGAAGTGTCAGGGCAGATTATGTTAAATGCTACCTACATGCACAATCAGATGACGTATCTCTGGCAAGGCCCACTGATAACTTCCTGCAAACGCATATTTTTTATTTTACACTACAGTGTTAAAAGGAGAACAAAAGTTTAATATCCAGAACAACAGAAATTCCATCTCAGCTGTGTCTGGTTTGTCGCACCACCCGTATTTTCCATGGGACTTGGGGACAGAGTATTTGCTCTGCAGTGACAGTTGTAACAGCTGGAAGCCTGCTCCTGCTCGCAGCATCTGGAACCATTCTGTTGGCTCTGTATTGCTGAACTCTCCAGACATTTCCTTTCTGGTCCCTGACATGCTTCTTATGCAATAAACCATTGGTAGGTGGATTAAAGCCATCAGAAATTCAATTATACAAAAATAAATAAATAAATAAATAAAAATCCCTATTGGATTGCTCAGTTTAACCTTCAGTGCCTTTACAAAGAGAGGAGAACAGGGCAGGGAACTAGCCATTCAAAGCTCTGCATTTCATTCCATTCAGATAAAAACCTCATTTCTTGGCATTACAAGTTTGTTGTGAATGCATGCAGACTTCCAATCCTTATTCTCAACAGCAGGATTGACTTGAAAAATAGTTTTCATTTAAGGATGCCTTTCCTCATTAAGTATTTTGACTTCTCACAGAATTCAAACTGGCCAGGTTCACTGCCAAAATTAGTCTTCCCTCTCAATGTGTTGGTACCAACACTGTTGATACAGCAAAACTCTTGCTCTATATTCCAGGACTGGAACTTAATATTACTGGAAAAGTATATGTTCATAAAGTATAATATATATGTGTGTATGTGCGTGTATGTATTTATGTATAAATATAAATATGTATTTGCATAGTGTATCTATATACACACATAGATATATATTTAACACTGCAATTCTATTTGGGGATTATCCAAAGTCCACACTAAAAACTCCATGACCTCCCACCTGGATATTATCTTTTTCATTTACTGTTATTTACAAGTTTGTGTAATACAAGCTGACAAGTGCTATAGCTGAGGAGAAGAGGCGAGAAACAAGGACCAAAGGTCTTTGCTAAGTAGCAGGATGAAAGGTGGCTTGGTATAATTTTGCAGGAGGGATTCAATTTCACAGATCTCCACACAAGAAATGGGGATATTAACGGGGGTTGGCAACCAGCAAACTCAATAACAGTCCTATTCAATTAAAAGTGCATGAAGTATTCAGGAATTTTACCCCAGTTTATGTTTAATGGGCTGTGTGGACTGAAGTCCCTGTTACACAAAAAAAGTACTCCTGTGCTCAAACCCCATGTTTGCTGGAGTACATTCATTACCAATTACCAATTCATTAACAGGCAGTACGTTTCTACACATTTACAGAAACAGCAACTTAGGCTGAAGAAAGAGATTAGGGAGGCTTTGGGTTCAAGCATTCACTCTGCTCCAGCAATCCTGAGATCTGCCCTCGCAGCTCAGCTTCTCCATGATCAAATGACTGCAGCTGTGTGGTAGTGCCAGGATACATGAGTCATGCCCCAAGCATGAGTAAGACCACACCATCACCAACTGGCAAAAAACAGAGCAGTATTTATATCTAATTCCCAGACTTAAATAGTGAAATAAAGCTTTTTTCAACCTGATTGCTACCTGCCTGTACAAATAGGGGATGGAACGAGCATGACCCAACAAAGTCCATGTGGGTTTGATTAATGGAGTGCCCCAAAATAAAAAAGGCCAGCTGAAAATCTAAAGGGAAATGCAAACGTGTAACAGCATTTCCAGATCTTTTAATCATAAAATCTCTCCTGAACTTGTTCAATATGAAACTTCATTACAGCCTGGGAAGTTAATGCAGAGCTCCAACTGCATCATAAATTACTGGTTCTTTCAATGATGTATGGGTCTGTCCTACTGAGGCTGACTGCAATTTTAATATTTTCTTTAACAAATGAAGAAGTGAAGAATTAGCAAATAATGTCACAATCCTGAAATTACTGCTCTGGGGATCACAGGTTATTAATTGGCTAAAAAGAGTAAAGACATTACCCAGTTCACACAGAAATTGATGCAGCTTGTCTTTTTTGTGTGGAAACAAATCCCAAATGCCTATTTTTGAATAGATCCATTAATAGCCAATTCAACTGACCTCCCTTTCTGCAACATGACAGGTCTGGCAGTCAATGAAGGAATTATTACACGTAACTGGCAATTTCAGCATCAGAAACGTTCTTTTGTAAACTACTAACAGCTTGTAGCAACTTAAAAATGGCATTTGCTCTTTGAAAGAATAAATTCTTCCAACATTTGCTGACAGAGAATCTTATTTGGAACTTGCTATTTAACAACAAAAGCAGAAAAGTCAGTGGTCTATGTATATAGTGAGAGAAATCAGGGAAAGTGAGGGCACTATAGTTTCTGTTTAACAATGAATATTA
Source organism: Tympanuchus pallidicinctus (assembly GCF_026119805.1). Classification (NCBI taxonomy): domain Eukaryota; kingdom Metazoa; phylum Chordata; class Aves; order Galliformes; family Phasianidae; genus Tympanuchus; species Tympanuchus pallidicinctus. Next base: position 6,689,245 of record NW_026294722.1, read on the forward strand.
TAGTGAATATTGGCCACACATTGTTTGGAATTAAAATAAGAGTACCGCTGAAAGTCTGGTGGTCTTCAGGAATAATCATCCAGCTCAGTAGCCCAATTTAATGGTTCTTGTAGACTTCAATGTGATTGGACTGAGGTATAATTTTCTTCGCTTCATCGCTAATCACAGCATCATAAACAACCGCAGAGCCACTCTGCCACAAATGAATCAACACTGGCTTAGGAAACATTTCACTTCCCATGTTAATGTGTCTTTTCCTGAGATCTGAAGGTCCATGTTGTGCACTGCTTGCCAAGGATTAACTATTCTCTATCAGCACCAAGTAACAACAGGACAGTCCTGGGAATGAGCTAATAAAACATTCTGCAGCAATTTAAAATGTAGTTTCATTTCTTTGAAATCTCTGCTCCTAAAGAAACACAGTCACTTGCACTGAAGCTGGCAACATTTTTTTGAGAAAAAAAGAAATAATTGCTTTTATGCTAAAACATGTTTTTGTCATATAGTGAAAGGTGTGACAAGCTGAAAATTCAAGGAGTTCGAAGGCATAATTAATAAACATTTCCAAACAAATTTATCATTTTACATACATACAAATTTATCATTGTAACCTCTTCTGCAGCCTTTTGAATCTGAAAAATCTGAGTCTAAAAAACATTTAATGTAAATAAAATGCTCATGAAACCCTTCTGCTTTCTCTAGGACTGCCATCCAAACATTTACTTGACAAGAGGCAACAACACTGAGCAGTATTGTGTAAAAGTCTGTAATTTTCTCTATAATAACCTCAGTTTGCTTTTTTTAAAAAAATTTCTTCTGGCCATGAGACATGTCAGAAGGTTTCATAGGCAATTCATTGCCCAGAACTAATTGGCTGAAAATCCCAATAATGTAAGAATTTCACTGTTTTTGACAACATTACACAACTATTTTGCAAAGGGAAAGAAAAATGCAGAATAATTATTAATTGAAGAAAACATTCAGAACACATGAAACGTGGTAAAACAAACTATTAGGTCCAATTATGCCATTACTGTTAACGCTGTTATGTGATCTTTAATGAACACACATTTGAAAGCTCAATTTTGTATTGGGCCATGGTTCAAAAAACAGAGACGCCTTGATCCCAAGCAGTAACAGAGAAGTGCTAGACTTCAGCTGACTGACAGTACCTCCCACAGCAGTCTCGGTTTACCTTAAAGAACTTCTATTCAGCTCTGCTTCAAGCCAAACTTCAATTAACTATGCTAATGTAGCAAGGCCAGAAAGCAAGACAGTATGCCTGCAGACACGAGGCACCCTTAAGTGTATTATACACTCACATATACGAGTTTAAAAGAAAATATCAGACACCTTCTGTTACAACAACTATACCAGCCAGAATCGCTATAAAATGCAAATGTTAATCTGCAACTAAGTATTAAACCATGACATAGCCTGTCTCTGAATACTACTACTACTTTTCCCACTTAAATAGAGACAGGATGAGAGCTCACTGCTAGAAGTTGCATCAGGAGAAGTTCAGTCTGGATATTAGGAAAAAAGTCTTTCCCAAAAGAGCAGTGATGCAGTGGCACAGCTGCCCAGGGAGTGGTGGGATCACCATCTCTTGTGGTGTTCCAGAGCCATGGAGATGTGGCACGGAGGGATGTGGGCAGTGGGCACGGTGAGGTGGGCTGAGGTTGGACTTGGGGATCTCCGAGATCTTGTCCAAGCTGGATGATTCTGTCATGATTCTTTGAATTGGTGACTATAAACTAGCACACAGTACAAAAATATATTTAGAAGAACTAAAATAATATAACCAAAAGTAGAGCTGGAGAGTGCCCTCTGTCAATTACAAAGACCAGAATTTAAACTACAGGGAGAGGAAAAATTAAAATGTGCTTTCTTTTGTAGGAAAGTCTTTTCCAGAGTTACAGTTAAGATGAAATTTATTGTCTTTGCTAAACATCTCCTCTATATTTATTCATTCTGGCAAAAATTACATACCCGATTCAAAGTTTCAGCTTCTACAGTTGCAGAATAAATGTTAATTAAGTGTTTGATATAAACTTTTAAAAACCCATGAAAATTATTCAGTTTACTTAGAACTGGACCGTGCTTGACATAAAGGGAGGTATCAGGTTCCATAAGGAAGTCTTTTAGTTCCCTTGAACTGTTTGCATTTCATATGAAATACAAAGGACTAACCTTTATATTTGTTTCTCTCTGGTATAAACAGAATGTATAACGAGCTGCTGTGTGATACGAACTGAATGTCACTCAGACAGCAACATGCTCACAGCTCACTGGTGGCTTTACCCCTCTTAATCGTCATCTTATATCTGAGGTTTTCTTTCCCTTCCTCATGGATGCTCATTATGTATCTGTTACTTGTTCACTTTGCTGGGTTTGAATAAGGATGGACTTCTAGATACAACATAATCTACCAAACATTACCACAGAAGTGAATGTTATTTGTTGAAAAGGCTCATGCTCCCAAACAGCTTGTCAGTCTGCTGCTCCTCAGAGATCTGTTTCCCTATTAGTGCACATTTCCCCAGTTGAAGATTTAAGGATTTTTTTTCCCCGGTGTCACAATAAAAAAAAAAAAAAAATAAAGAGGAAAATGAAGCAGGTGGTGTCATTTTGAAAGTCCAAGTGTTTTTAATGTCATTCTGTATTTCTTCAAGTGCAGAAATCTCAGTTCTGATTAAAATGAAAGAAAAAATAACAAGCCACTTGCAGCCTTCACTCTCCAAACATCCCACTCTGAATACACAATATGTTTGTCTATATAATGCAAGAACCATATTTCAATATTAATTATATACAGGGCTCTTGTGGGTCACATGCTAATTATATCTATTTAGAATTTATCATGCTACTTCCAATAATGGGCTGTCATTGTGTCCTGTTGTTTTTCCTTGCCTGAGGCATAAGGAAGCTACAATAAACCTGAAAATATTGGCAAGAAGCATTCATTTTCAAACAAACAGGGAAAAGCTGCACTAAGGGCCCAGTCCAATGCTCATAGAAGTCAACAGGAATAATTATATTAACTTCCAGGGAAAATGCTTTGAACCTGTTAAATATCTACACTTCTACATGAAAGCCATGTATACCTCTTACAGTGTAATGAAATGGTTATGCTATAACCACCTGTAAATTAAACGGGAGGCATTCAGCCTTACACCAGTAAGGATATTCAAGAAGAATTTAAGCTTTGCTGATTCAGTGATGATTAGACTTGTACAAAGTAACTACGTGAGAAAGGAGAGTCAAACCCTCTGTTTCCAGACATCTAAATGTTACTTCTTGTATGTAAGTACACAGCATTCTCTGATCACTCAGTCTGTGCATCAGACAATACCAGTAGTTATGACTGAATACTGTACTATACTTGATTCAGATATGTCACATTTAATTTAAAAAAAATCTCTATTACAAGCTGTAAGGTTATCAGCTCATTTGCCAGACCATTTCCTTGTACAACATCTGGAATAAGTCAGTCATTTAACAAAACTCAGTATCTTCTCTGTAAAAGGAATCCTGAAAGTCCTCTGCACAAGCCAGAACCGAAACGAAGCAGTGCTCCCTTTGTGCCAGCTGATGGACACAGAGCACACTTTCAGCAGGGAACCTCAATGCATACATACAATCATTAATGCTGAAGATTTGTCTGCTTTCAAGAAATAGGTGCCTATGGGATTAAGCACAGATAGTGCACAGAAGAAACACACTGAAAATTGGCATCTTGGACAAAAATATTCCCCTCAAGCTTCTTGTCCTTGTAAATTGTTACTGTTACATTACTAGCCAACAATGACACAAATTAGGTTCAGTGGCAAAGTCTAAAACGCAGCAGAATACCTCATCGAAATTTCCTTTTCACCCATCTACTGCTGCTGTCAGTCATTTAACATTCTGTGCCTTTTTGCTCATGGGCCCATTGCGACTATTCCGAGAACAGCACTCTCCTCATTACTTTGGAGGTGCCTGTCAGCAGCCCAACACATAAGGTACAAACATGAACTGGCATTTACATGTCTCTATCTTCCAATGTTTCTTTTATCTATAATGAGATGTTTTCAGAAGGAGAAGAAAAATGTTTCACATTTAGTCTGCTAATTGTGTCGTTTCCCTTATAGGTCTCAGCAGAGAGAAATCTGTTGATCAGGTACAAAAAATGAATTATCTGAAGCTGAATGTAACTATTTTGGTGGGCTGAAGTACAGTCATTTCCGTAACTGTCCTAGCTCCATGATGAATTCTTGTAGCTCCTTGCTATACGATCTCTTTCAGCATCCCACATGGCAGAGGTGCTCAGGACAAAAAGCATTATGTATGCTTTACTCTGTGTTAGCTCAAATGTTCAGAGTTATATGCAGATGAACTAAGAATGAGGGCAGGGTTGTTTTTTTTTAATATGTAAGAGTAAAACTTAGATTGTTCCACTTTGAGTGAAGTCCTAACAGCTGAAAAACAAGCAGAAGTCTGAGACTTTATCTCTACTTCCCTGTGTAAGAGGTAGCAGGAACCATTAAATCAGTAAATAAACACATTTGAGAATCCGAAGACGCTATTCCTGAGATCTAAAGACATGAGACCACCTACGCCTATAAAGCATTTTGCCTGCATTCCTGCAAGACATCATCTCTGTAGGATCCCTATTGCAATTAGCTCTGCCACATGAAACTGCAGTAGCAGCACTCAATTCTGCTTTGTAACTATTGAGCAAGGGAGGGTTCCCCTCTGGGTCTGTCTGCTTCTGTTCTACTTTGTGGTTTCTTGCTTAACCCAGAAGATTTTGTTCAGTGGGAGAGCAGATGTAGCATTCCCACCTGCAAAGAAAGGAAGGAGTGCTGTTATTGCAGTAATGACCTAGAATCAGGCTGCCAAATACCTCAGTCTGTAACCGATCTTACAAAGATTGCAAGGCCTGGGCTGTATTTTGCAGGAGGAACTCTGTGATCAAAGGTGTGGTGCATAGATTTCCATATTCGGATGAGGTGAGGAAGAATTCAGACCCAAAAGTAGAAAGGAGAAGCAAGATGCCAGCAAGATACTTCACAATGCTGATGTCTATTATCTGCATCCCTAGTACAAAAAATGTGGCTATTTTAATACAAGCTGAGCATGAGTTTTAACTGTTGTTTAAGGCAGAGAGGTTTTTTAAGATAAAGGAATATCCGAAGTCTGTTATAACTAAAGGCCAATTCCTATCTATGTATGGTGGCAAACAAACGAACCAGTAAAACAGCCTTGAGAAGAAGTTCACAACAAGGAAAGATGTTAATGAGGTTAGAATTAGCTCAGTGGTAAGGCATTTGCTTTTCCGTAGTGGAAGGGTTCCCCCATTAATGTAGTGCTTTGGAGCCTTTTGGAATACAGAATCCTGTCTTGCCTGGGGAGATTCAGGGTGTTTTGGGGCCCTTGAAGTTCATGTAAGATCTGATATCAGTCTGTTTTTAAAATACCTCTTAGGAAAAAAAGACAGGTGCAATCATCAGCTGTGAGGAGATTATGGAGGGGAAAAGAAAAGAAAAAGCACATTTTTCAAATGAGTGGTTAAGGAATACTACTCTAATTTGCCACAACAGATGAAGTACTGCTCTGCTTAGATACTTCTGGATTTTTACCAATGTGCATTTGTTTCAGAGTTTTTAGTTATGAAGATCAGACACCTGGGATGCAGAGAATGCGTTAATTTCTACTTTTTTTTTTTTTTTTTTTTTAAACAATAAATATTCCTTATATTATCTGAGGGAACCTTCAAAGTCTGAGAGAGATTTTAGATATCATTTTTCCTTCAAAGCAAAGGCATTTTTTTATATAAAGGCAAAAACAAATAAATGAACAGAACCCCAACATCTGAAAAGAGTTCAAGCACAACAAACTTAGCTTTAAGTGTTACTGGGAGAATAGAAATTTCCTCTGCTAGAAATCTTTCCTAAAGGTAATGCCAACACTAAGTATACTGTTTCAAAACAAAATGCACAAAAAAAAAGCCTTTACTTGTAGCATAATTAACAATGCTTATCAGAAAGAAGAGAATAAATTATTGCACACATTTTTACAGGGTAGGAAATGGAAAGAGGCAAATCATTTCTGGTAGCAAAAAAAGCCAACTGACCAGCCCAGTTCCCAGTTTACTGTAGAAACATTGTCGTGTACCTGTCAATATAGGACACCATGCCTTCAGATGAGCAGACCCAAAGAAAGACTCAAAGTTCATTAATTTGAAATGAGAGGGAGAAAAAGATACCTTCAAACAGTGAGTAACCAATAGACAGGACTGCTGTCAGCCTTTGGAAATTGTTTTCAAACCTCCCGCTGTGAAAATATAAATTCAAAGTTACAGACAATTCCTAACATCTAAAACTGGAGTATTGTTAGTTTGGTTCAAAGTGTCAAGACTTGAATGCAACCAAGATGCCCTGATTTTTTCTTTACTCAAAATTGTGTCAATCTGGGGAAAAGTTATTTCAGTTATCAGTGACTAGACTCAAGATAGTGATGGAAAAACCTTTCTTTGGACCAAAAGTGTCCAATTTTATGGCTTTCCTGGGCCCCACTGAGTTTAGAGAAATTGTCTTAAGGCTGCATATAAAATATACAATATAGTTAACGGATATAAGTAACAAAACCTGTATTTTTAATGTATTTTATTTAAACATAACAAGGGAGGGTAGCACAAACATAAAACTGGTGGGATATTTGATCTTGTTTTTGTAAATCACTAACCAAGTACACGTAGCAGAACTAATTATATTGCAAGCTATTTTAAATCTTTTGTGAGCTTTTAAGATTCTGAAAATTACAAAGTGGTCAACACTGCATGAGTATTCTAACTATTTCTTCTGCAGTGAACGTGCTAACTTACTCAAATATTTTACAAATCGACACCACAAGCCCGAGTTTTAGAATAAAAGAAGAAAATACCATGTCTGCTTAATAACAAATAATACGTGTCTTCACAGGCACATATGTAGGTAGGTTGAAATATTATTGGCAGTCACTGTGTTGTACTCACCAAGAGGCACAAGCACACGTAACATGCAAAGCATGTGGGTTGCACTTTGACTGAGTGTGTGAGGTGGGTGTGAGAGGTGGAGTTAGCACTGCTCTGCACCCTCCCCTGCACAGTTTTCCATCGTCACCTGCACAGTCCATGCTTAAGTTACGTGCAGTTGACTCATGAAAAGTGTTGCTAAAAATCACACCATAATGTTAAAAGTCAGAAATATTGTAGGGCTACGTTCCTAGCTGTCAAGGGCTGCATGAGGCCTGTGGGCCATGGGTTGGATGCTCCTTCTTTAGGTCAATCTTACAGCATGGGAACTTCAATAAACTGGATTCTATTCTGCATCCAGGTTGTGCTGCAGTCAGCAACAAGGAAGAATCCTTGAAATTTTGATACAGATGTGGTCATGGTATCACCTGTGGCTGTGATAACTGTGGGTACAACTGAAATACAGCTCTGTTCTGTGTAGTGCTGGCTTTAAACAGTCCTTTCCTCACCTATTCTTAAATGAGATTCCTTGTTCTACAATAAATGCAATCTACTATATTTGTTCTCATTAATAAAAGAGTTCTGTTTGGCCACATGTAGGCACACTAACTTCAAAATGGAAAATTAATGATTAGCACTTTAATTTTCCAAGGTATGATCTTATATTTTTCTACTTATGAATAGCTCCCATGCTACTAAATTTAAACTACTTCCCTACAAGCCAGCACAGAGTTAAGTATGAGTAAACATTTTCAGAATACAGCTTCCACCCTGAGGATCAACACTTGATTTTGATATAAAATGTTATTAACTTCAGCTCCTAGTACAAAAGGTCTTGATCAATAATTGTTTCTACCTGTCTATCTCTGTTTCTGTATATCTTCTAAGACACTTTTGGGCTGCTGCCAACACATTTTTGTTTGTAAGCACATAACACTGTATCATACACTTCAAATCTGTGCGGGTTTATCTTATCTTTTCATTAGCTAGAAGATGGGCTTTTTTATCTACATAGATTAAATTAGCTTAAGGTCACCCTGAGAAGGGAAAAGGAAAAAAATTGGTTAAAAAAAAAAAAAAAAAAGAGAGAAAAGAGAAAGAAAAGCAAAGAGAAAGAGAAAAAAAAAAAAAGGAGGGGAAAGGGAAAAAAATAATATTAAACAGGACAATATAGAAAGCAAAACAAAAAATAATGAGAAAATAGAATGGAAAGGACAAAGAAAAAAAAAAAAAGAATAAAATAAAACAATAGAAAATGAAAACAGATATGTTCTAACATAAGACAAAACTTACCATTGCAACTTGCCATCTCTTAAAATCTTAGTTACTGATTTTAGAAGTTCAGAACCAGAAGAAATAAAAGTAGACAATCTAAGTGAGATCCTTTGAACACCTGCCCTTACACTATTTTCTATCTGTTCTTCATAAGTACGTTGTCACCAGTTGGTCATGTTATTTGAGAGATCAAATAGTATGGTCAGATGATTCTAAATACCTCACTTCAGTGTTTAATTCTTGAAGAGGTAAAACCACTGCATGTTTTTCCCTTTTATTGGCCACAATGGAAGCACCATCAGGTGTGAAAACAACACAGAAAATTCTGTTTTGAAATGGGTTATTAGGAAGACTTTGTAGGGTTCACAAATGTACTGAAATAGCTACAGGGGAAAATATCACTTTAAAAAAATGACATCAACCTAGTTACTCACTAAACATAAAGCCAAGCAAAATTCCCTTAAAGGTGACAAGTAACCCCTGGAATTCCTTAATATGCTATCAGTGGGAATATTTAACAGACCATTTTTAGTGCAGCCTTGAAAGAAGTCATGGGGCTCTGAACAAGGAACAAAATTGGAGTGACCTAAGAAGAAATAGTTACCAACACATGGGAAACATGGAGACAGGGCTGGCTGATGGTCCACAAAGATTGTAAAATCAGCATAAGCTTAGCTTCAGAAATGAATAAACATTCAGATGTCTTGGTAGATATCATCACCAGCTCAATATTTCATTCATTCAAGTCAAACTTATAAAATAAAACTCCTTGCTGAATTTCTTTACTTGTTAAGAGCTCCAAACTAAATGTATTTTCATTACTCATTGTGGATTTCCTTAGTGACCACACACCACAGGCTGTATATTTGCTGACAGCTATGATTAAAAAATACATATAACTTTCAGTGAGTTGTGAATATATTTTAAAACAACTACCCTTTGGTACTAGAAAGCTGTCAGCAAACTGTCTAGAGGCAGAGAGAACTCAAGACGCTGCCATCTACACATCCTAAAACTTACAGCTTGAAAAGCCTGAGCTGGATCTCCAAAATAAATAAATAAATAAATAAATAAAAATCACATGCAACAGATCAAGCATTTTCCAATTCATAACATCTATTTCCTAATACAGGATATTTTTGCCATAATTATATTTTAGCTGATTTCTGAGTGAATGATATCCTGCTAGGGATCTGCATTCAGAAAATTTGTAAAATATTAAAAATTCTTCAGGGTAGAACAAAAATCAAAGGACTTTTTGAACATTTGAAAAATAATGCAGGAGTGGAAATAAGAAAAAGCAGCAAAAGCAGCATGCCTAGAGGTAGTGGGAGAAGTGACTCTTCCCTCTGTTCTGGTTGATAAGTGAACGCACTCAACTACAGCATTCATTCTACTCATTTAATGTTAGAGGCATCTTTCTGAGACAAAGAATAACACAGAGCTTTGAACTCTTCATTGCTGAGAGTCAGATACTGCTACACCAAAAAGGGCAAAGAGGTTCCTCATAAAATGCTGCTACCAAGTCACAAATATCGGCAGCTGATTAATTGGTTGGGAGAGGTTAAGGAAGCAGAGTTCACACAGGAATTCCACTGCACAGCGAGAATGGTTGTTTCTTGTGTATGGTGTCTTACCCACAGAGTAGACAACGTTTGTTCAAATAAATGAAATCCACTTCTGTAGCAAGAGTCTTTCATGTCCTGGATGAAACTTCAAACTATTACCTCTAACTCAAGCTGCAATGGGTTTTAGCTGACATGCAGCCCTGAAGAAACCATCTAGCACTGACATGTTTTCAAGAGCATATATTTAAGACCATTTTGCTTAACACATTACATTTAAAAGAAGTTCTGCAAAGTATATGATTTATATTAGATTTTCGTTCTCATCATCTATGTTGTTACACAAGATCTGTGCTAAAGATGGAATTTTGGAGGCAGAGAGAGTGGGAGGTTGTGAGAATTTTATTAAAAAAATTAATTAGTTCTGAAATTTTTCAGCATTGTGAGTCAGATTTGACTAATACCTTGGTTTGCATTAGAAAACAAATTGGAGCTTAGGTGACCATTCACACAACTTGCAAGTTGGAGAAGGCTGTGCACTGACCACATCTCAGTAATGAAGATTCTCACTTCTAATGAACTGACATGTGGGTATTTCTCCTGCTTAGTTCAGAGCAAGGTTTCAGGAAGTGCAGTCTCCCATATTTCAGGTGAATGCGTGAGCACTGGTCTATCAGATACATTAATGAGATCAGCAGTATTAAGGGATTAAAGTTTATATGACAAGAAAGAAAAACAAATGATGTCATTTGAAGTATTTAACTGACAAATGAGATTCCATTTTCTAGTTTTATTTGTTTCTGTTCAGTTAAGGCATTTTCACTGCTTTTTTTCCCTTAAATTTATACCTTATACAGTATTTAACTTTGTAAGGTAAGCTTACTGATTTAAACAAACAGATTTCTCATTTATGATGTTAAGTGGGAGTTATCTCACCTAGCTTTGGATGCATATAATTGAGAAAATATATTTGAATTGAATTCTCATGAGATCGCTTTCATGGAGTCATTAATCTAAGATTTTCTGCTGTCCAAACAGATGAATCACATGTAGGTGGCCTATTGTCCTCCACAGAATATCAAGGGTGATGAGCAGGGAGTGCATTTACATGGTAGATATTAGTATTCGTTGGCATAAATCCTATCCTCAATGGGATACCTAGCAAATATAAAATCCTTTCATAATCCTGTAGCTTTGCTTGAATACCAAGATACTCAAGAAAACAGACAAATGAGTAACTAGTTATTCTAGCCAGCCTTTTGATTTCATAAAAACAAATTAAAAATACTTATCTACTGTATAAGGAGTTGGCATGTTTAAATAACTATTATCATTTAAATATATTCTAGTGATGTAGGAATCATTATTCTAACAGATAGAATAGGCATTAAACCCACAGGGGAGTCATTAAAAGATGACTATTTCTCTCTGTTTGACCAAAGAAGCAGTTGTAATGTATTTATTCAGGATTTAGCAAATGGAATTCAATTAGAACTGAAATGGTGTTAAATGGACTAATTCCTATTGTATTTGTCTGATAGACAGGAGTGTCATGACCTGGAAAGTTAAAAGGAACAGTATGCAGGATCTCTGTGTTCAATAGCACTTGTTTACAGAACATCACTAAACAGTTATATATCCTACTTAACTTCTTAATCTCTTGATTAACAGTAGCAGTAAAATAAGGATCAAACAACGTATGTTACTGTTATGTGTCTATGTCACACCTTAATAGGAATAATCTGTTTTATTCACAGTGGATAAAATAGGGTTTAAATTCATTGCATTATGATCATGTTTGAATCAAATTCTGATTTAATTCCATTCTAGGCAAGAGGAAGAATGAAGTGTTATTTAGTATTTTGCTTTTCCAGAGCAGTTTTAATTCAGAGATCAGATTTTAAGGTGTGCAGAAAATACTGTTTTTTGTTTTTAACATGGTATGCAGGCATATGCATTTAACACCCTCTACAGAAGTGTGTACATCTACACAAATAAAATGTAGAATGCCACAGGGGCATGTGCAATGCATATGGAATGAAGAGGGTGAAATGTTGAGGACACTGTACATAAAAAAAAAGACACTGTGCATTATGTGGTATAATTAAGTGCCATAAAACAGGGCAGGTATACACTTCCTATTTTTGTAAACTCCCTATTTTTGTAAATGTGAACAGCTGTGGCTGAGGTGGCATTTCCAGGGGAATGCAGCCTGATGCCATTGAACACCAGACACAGCTACTTATGAATATAGCTACATTCATTAATACATTTGCTTGGCTGTCCCTCGTGTTGTGCATCTTTCACGCACATAAAATCAGTGTAGAAATGACATCTGTCACATCTTGAGCATACAAGAAACAAAGGAAAAATATGTGAGAATTGTGTAGTGAATTTAGGAGCCTTGCTAAGGAAATATATGTGCAAACAATCCACCCACATGCTTTAGCCACTGTCTCAGATCTTCTACAGTGCATTACACTGCATTAAATTAGTAATCACAAAAAAGGACTTCATATAAGTTTACCATATATATATTTGAACTGGGAAGTGCAACAGTCCTCATGTTTGAATTCTGAAACACAGGATGACTTCAGACTGGGAAAGTAATTATATTTCATTTTTCTACTTGTTTCTATGGTTCAGATAATTCTAGTTTTAAGCATCTGCATGTTTTCATTCAGATTAGCACTCCCAGTATTTGCCAAATTTCAAATTCAACAAGATACTAAAGCACAAGCATGAACCAAGCATTTGCTTTACTGCTGGTGACTGAAAAGGATTGGGACATTGGTTCGATGTAAGGAAGTAAAATTTCAGTAGAATCCTCATCCATATCCTGTTGAGATCCTGATGAAAGATTTTTTCTCGTAATTAGCATGCAAGTAATGAATTTACACAGGAACAGAAGATGCTCAATCAGGTCAATAGAACTTACAGTTGAATAAACCTGGATTTTGTTTGTTCTTTTAAAAATGTGATGGTGATATTAAAAGAAATTTTTCAGAGTATTTCTCTGAGATTTTTTGAGGTCCAGATCCAAAGCTCCCATTTCAGAAAATGTGTCCATTTTTTGCCTAATTTATTTATTTGCAATGGCTCTATTACTGAAAATTGCTTTTAATGAGTATATGCTAAATGTTCATTATTAAATTGTAAAGTATGAGATTTATAATAACTTTAACCTCAAGTATTTCCATGTGATTTTAATACATAAAGCAATGCACATGGTAGGAAGAAGAATTATGCCTTTATCTACTCCCTAAAATATTCAGATGTTCAGTAAAGGAGGAAAACATATGATAGAAATCCCGCTGGACACCACAGTCCTCTTTAGAGCACGGGAAAGCAGATGGTGTCTTTAAAAAACAAGACAGGATCAGTCTTACCAAAACAGAAATGCCATCCATTTTCCAGGAAAGATCATTCGCAACCAACAAATAAATTCACACAATAAACTTCTGCTGACTCAATAAACTTATTAAAGATCTTAAAATTAAAAAAAAAAGAAAGAAAGAAAGAAAAAACAAACAAACAAACAAACAAACAAAAAAAGCAAATAAAAACACCAATATTTCTAGGGGGAGTTTCAATAAGAATAGTTTTTTATGCCTGTGATAAGCTTCACATGAATTCAGAGATATTTCCAAGACAAAAATGAAAGAAAATTTCACAGAAGGTGAAATTATTCTCTAGAAATTTAAGAAAGTGAAACAATAGTGTTCTAAAGTTCTTAAAATTAAATCTGGAAGTATTAAAAAAAAAAAAAAAGGCATTAAGAAATTTTGTATGCACAAAATGAACATCAGTTATTCTTAAGTCCATAAGGTTAAAAGCACAGAGCAGTTCCCAAAATAGTTGATGAACACTATGTATGGCAATCATGCACTTTTTCTGTAGAATCATTCAACTCAGAAAGCAAGAGAACTAACATTATTTTGCATGCATAGAGTCAGCGTGACATTTCTTTTTGTTCAACATACAGTGAAAAATGATAACCATATTTTCATATTTTTATTGAGAATATATGAGAATGTGGACCTCACTAAAGCAGGACGAAGCTCGTGAAGTCGGGTTTTGGAGTTGGATTTTACAAGTGAGAGCAAAGAAAGAGAAACTATATAATGTAAATTTTAAAGATGATTAAGACATTTCTGCTTACACATTCAGAAGAAAAGAAGCTATAAGTGCTCCCACCTGAAGGTCATCTGATCACAGAGGGAATTTTCATTCTTTTTCTTCTATGTGCAGCACGGGATAATTGACCATTGCAGAAGATGACTGTTCCTCCAAAACGTGAGATAAGGATCGATATGGAAAATCTCTCAAGTAAAACACTCCGCCGACATACTCTGTTGCAGTTATTTATGTAACTAAGAAAAGAATCTGCATTCTTAATTGGAAACAAAATATTATTCACGTCACTGAGTTGTACATCTCTCTGGATCCGTCACTGAAATGTACCCAACGTTTGAAATCAATGTAACAAGGGTTAAAACAAGATGCAACACCTTTAGGAAGTGTTTACCATGTTGCAGACGTGTTAGAGAAGAGTAATTTTTAACTTGTATGAAGTGCTCATAGAGCAGTTCCATGGGAGGGAACACTAAAAACAGGTATTTATCAGCCTGGACCATGAGGCAATTCATACATTGCACAAACCAACAAAGGTGAAAAACAAGGAAGAAGAAAAATGAATGGACTTCTCACTGAAACTTCCTGAATGCCACATTCTAATTCTGCAAAGGTAATTTAAACTGAAAATCATTTCCATTCTGAACCTTTCAGAGGCCTTTCACAGGGCTCATTTTAGCTTCTTTCAGAACAATTCTGTGTTCGGTTCATTTACCTCTCCCTTCTTTCTTTTAAATCACAGTCAAACTTAGATAATAAAAGTTGAAAATAGAGAGATAAAGAGTTCCTGCCACATTTTTCTTATTCGAGTTAGAAGATAATTCTGTTTACTTAGTTCAGGTAATATTCTAGTTGCATCGCAAGCTGCCACAGAGGAATGAAAAATTGATTTTCTTGTTGTAAAGTACAGTGTACATGAACACCTATAATCTTTATACATTTACAGAGATACTTTTTTTTTTTTTTTTTTTTTTAAATCCTCCAAGCGCATAAGTGGGTTAAAACCATAAAAAATTCTACAGGCTACACTGATGCTAGGATTTAAGTTGGGGCTATGGTCTCTGCATATGTGGAACACTCCTATGTGCACAGGTTGGTGCTGGTCTGTTCAACTGCATGCACTGCTTACACGTGCACACTGGTTGCAGACGTTACAGTTGCTTTCTTGGACACTCACCGAAAATCATAGGTTCACTATGAGTAGGTTCACATAGGTTCACTAAGAACACGCAGAAACACCTGCAAAGTCTAACTATCAACACTATTGCTGGTTTAACCTGTGTTGGTGCTTTTTTTCATGCATTACATCTGAAATTTCCCACTAAAAGAGTTACTCTACGTTCATGAGAATGTGGTTTTACAGATTTGTAGCCAGGAAAGTGAGGTGCTCACAGAAGAACTGCTAGATCTTTCCTTTTACCTCACCGCTCCCCAGTTAATTGGGTTTCAAGTTCAGCTTATCAAAACTTGAGTCATGAAAATTACCAACTCTTTAAGTTCATTGTCAAACTCTATATTCAAATGCCATTGAGGCATTATTTATCAACTTAATTATGGCATAGAGAACAACAGACTCTTATTTTTTTTCCTAGCAAGCAGGTTAGAGAATGTTAAAAAATTGTAGTACTACAATTGAAACAAATGTCATAGCAAAATATGTCAACAGGGGGTTTGTTTTATGCATTGTGAAACTGAATATATTTAAGTGATATTTACTGTATCAGCCTGCCACTTTACCACGTGATGCATTAGAGCACAAACAACAATATGATTCATCATTGGTTTTGCATGAATCCTACTCCAGCCCCATTTTGCCAGGCAGAGGTGAGCTGGGAACACCATCCAACCCTGCTGAAATGTGCTCCAAAAGGCTGCAGCCCAGTGCTCAGAGCACAGGGCCTGGTACACTTACCAAATGGGTTTAGGTCTTGTCTTCAAGGACAGGTTAACCATTGTAGCCACAGCAGCAGTTAGAGTTGCATAATGGCCCATATGGAGAATCCTACTCTGCAATCAGTGCCTTCTCTTTCTGTAGTTTATGTTGCTTTGAAAGGTATAATTACACCAATGTATTTACACTGATGAATTTTTCTTTGTAGACAAGTTCTTACATAATGCCAAGCTCATTTATTTCCAAATAATGTATTATTACTTTAAAAGCTCTCATTGTTTCATTTACTTGTTTGCCATTTACCTTCCTTTTGACGTTGATATTGCTTGGCACGTTGTTCAATTAATCGTTAGATACAACAATTATTCCTCTTAACTGCTATTAGAAATGCAATCTATTTTCTTTTGTTAACTTCTGAGTGTCAAAGTTATTAACTATCCAATCAACTTGTGTTGTAACTACTATACATTTCACTTCTGAATGATATATACTTGCACCAAAAGTAAAAGACAAACCCTAAATTTCCTTCCTAGAGACCAATTGTTCTTCTCACTGGTTAGAACTTTGTGTAGCTCTTGGTTATTCTATATCCACAAATAAATTAATTTAAATTATTTGCTGAGTTAAACATATCATCATTGGGTTCTGTCATTTTTTCTCATAAGATATCAAGGATGGATTCAAATGCATGAAAGAAAACCCTCCAAAAACCTTTGAATAATTTGTTTATAAACTATCCATGAAGACGTGCTCTGCAACTGGTAATGCACATTGCCTCTGGCAGAAGTTCCCTTTTGTTCTCATTTGTTTCAGGAAATAGGGATGGTAATATAAAAATCAGAGCTTGAATCTGAGCTTGCCAAGCCTTTGTAAGCCCTTTGGATGTTATAAGAGGCTGATGGTTGCAAAAGATGTGAGGGGGATTGAACACTTTATTAAAGGTCTTCAGTTTCTAAATACAAGCTGAATATGCTGCAAACTAAGACAAAAAATGAAGAAAAAATCCAAATTTTTGAAATAAATTAGAAGAAATGAATGCAATCTAACCCAGCAAGGGCACATTTCAAATTTTTTTTCTACTTAATTGAAGTGTTGGTAAGATGGATGTGTACTAATCAGTAATTAGTTCACATGTACTAATTTGATTTTACCGGTCTTAAATATTCTCTGTAAAGACCTGTAACTGTCTAAAAGCTAATGTTAAATGACTGATCTACGACAATTACTTCCTTACTTGTCTTCAGCATTAGGGTTATTGGTCAAGTGAACGGTCAATGAAAGTAGAGCAGCACCACTTTTCCAGTAGAAGAATTGGACTTATTCTAATCATGGGTCAAATATCTGAAGCCTCCTTTTACAGGTAGTGAAAGTAAGGTGCAAAGGGTGATTGCTCTGCCAGCAGCATCTATAGAGAAGGCAACCCAATAGGTCGGAGGTCTCCTATATTCCCTAGCTGATTTCTAATATAAAATATACAAAATACATGTGGAAAAATAGCAGGAAGATGGGGAAGAAAGAAGGAAAGATGACAAAGACAGAAGAAAAGGCAATCAGAAAAAATAGGAAGGATATAAATCATTGCATTTCCTGTTCCAGCTCACCTTCTGATCTATGATTTAATTATCAAATTCAGCAGCAAAAGTAAAAACGAAAGTCTCTATCTAGAAAGATGGTCAGCCCTGTCCAAGAACCAGTTTCTGAATAAAGAACACCCAGTCCACTTCTTTTTCAAGTGTGGCAGTTTCTTCAGCTAATGCAAGCATATTTGTCCCTAGTATTTTTTCCCCTCTCACTTTGTCCCTCTCTCTTCTGTACACCTAATTGGCCTTTACACTTAAGCCCACCCCTGTTTCTCCAGCTGTAATATATACAGCTTTGCTATTTACCAGTTCTCAGGACTTCACGGAGTGCTAACTTCCCCAGGAGCAAAGCTGTTTCATTTAGAAGCAACCAAGAACAAAGTCTGCTCTTTTCTACACTGGGAGGCAAAGAGGTCAAGTCACACTGTGCTGGAATATTCCTTGCCAAAGTGGCTAAACTGTGCTGGCCAGCTTTGTTAAAAGTAGCTGTGGCTTAAGATTAGCCTGTCTTCTCTTACAGCAAGATAAGGGTAAAGGAAAAGAGCATAAGAAAAGAAAAGGAAAATGAAATACATCTCCAAATCCCAAGTATGATTTCATGGGATTTTCCCAACTTCCTAACCAATTCTGCACTGTGGGCTTGACCTGCAATAAGAGCAGTACAGGAACCTTTATTAACAGAAGTGGCAATGCAGTCACTTGTTTATAATCAGATATCAAGTGGAAGCTTCATTACGGCAACACAAAGAACCAGTGATGGACAGCCAAGTATTTACTGATTTTCACTGCAAAAACTGTCTGCTCTCCATATCTCAAAAGGTACCTCAAGCACATCAGAGAAGTAATTCTAGTTTTTGGGAAGCCCATTTCTGTGTGACCTGGCCTTCCCCACCACTAATTGGATCATTCAATAAAAAGAAATGTCATATCCATATTACAGCTTCAGCAAGGTGAGAAGTAACATCTTATGATTTACTGTCTTCCATAGCAGTGTCACATAACACAAGTGCCATTCACCTCTGGCATATACACTGTAACTTTCACCCTAGAATGAATATGAATTCATGACTTTTTCTACACATTAGATGTTAGGAGTTCTTGAAAGTTACTGCACTCTGTCAAAATAAAATCATCTCCCCATGGAAAGGGGACACTGTAAAGTAATATGGAAATAAAGTTGCTCAGCAACTTTCACAAGCGAGGATATGATGACCAAAATGCTGCTTCCAGAGGAGACAGCAAGGCAAAGTAATAGGCCTTTTGCATTCAAAGCATCGCTGTCATCAAACAGTTACAGCTACTATAAACCTGACTTGTTGGGTGTTCTTTCAAAGCTTAGAAAACCTGCAACAGGCTTTGTTGTGAATTTATTTAACACCCTGGTCAGCCTGTTCTGATTTGCTTCTTATTTGTTACTATAGGTGTTTCAACCTCAAACCATTGGACATTTCACAAACTTTTCAAGGAATGTACTGGATTGCTAAACAATTCTAAACTAGCTTAGTTTATGACCATAAATTAAACCTACTTTTTCTCTCTCCAAGCAAAAACCAATCAAATAAAACCAAGCTCAAACCTCATCCTGTGCCTGAAAACCTACTGGTGAATCCTGGGCAGCTTATTCAAACTAACTGCAGTTTATTGAGGTTTGCGTGCTCTGGGATGGATTCACTGCATGCTCGGCACTTCCCACCAACTCTCAATTTGGACATTATTGGACAAAAACCAAAAGGGGATGGCTCACACTGTACATTGAAATCTCAAATGAAGTGCTTCCATATTTTCCATCTAATACCCTTTTTTTTTTTTTAACTTAAATACACAACTTGCTAACCAGTTAGATAATTTGATTTAAAAATATTCTTGACTCTGATGAGATTAGATGTGGTGGTAGTGAAATCACTTTGAACTACTGGTGGATTTGACCACAGCTTCCTTCCAGTCCTGAGTTGGAGGGAGAAAATGGCAATTGCCCAAAGACAACAGATCTCTGGGAATGTGATCTAAAGGTCACAGTTATATGGAAAACACCAATCGACCTTAACAAACTCTGGATCCAGAAGGAGGTCCCTCTCTTCATAGAGCAGCTTGCTATTGAGTCACTGCTCTTCTGGTGTAGATTTTTTTTCTGTTTACTCTGCTTTAACTTGCACTTGACCTTTGAAATCCACATTGAGTGCTGGATTTTAGAGCAAGCAGCTCACACGGCTGACTGACTGGTAGAATGATTTACACAGCTTCCTATGGCAATATACTGTGATGATATATATAGCCAGCGAGGGTCAAAAAAGATATAGGCATGTAGCTAAACTTAACAGCCCTGATTAATGGCACATGTCATTAAGGAAGACCAGATGGTGGCATTAATATAAATTAATAAAAACACATAATATTTTTAGGAAAAAGGTGAGATTAGGAATCATTTGAAAGAGATCTGTCTTTAGTTCTATCTGCACAACATTCAGTGCATCATTTTGCAAACCCCTGTCAGCTGGACAGCCTAAATTTTAGCCAGGTGAATGCAGATAAAGTGGCTTAGGGGTTGTCTGTATGTAGCTCAGTGTTGGTGAACCTACCAGGTGAAAGATGCCCATGCTGTGCCTGCAGTGTATACAGGCATTGCAGCAAAGTAATACATATCTGTGAGAATGGATAAAAAAAAGCTCAGCATCTCAGGGTTCAGAAAATTTCTATTATCCGTGACTGACAAATTTTTTTTGAAAGAACTCATCTTCCAGACAGACACCTGCAAAAGGGCTGTGTTTCTGAAAAGATATGCTTATCCAAATTTGGTACAGTTGAAAAAATTTACCAGGTATTCAAACTCTTTGAAAATTCAAGCCCTCATTTTGGTACCTAAGAAAAATACAAAGTATTTTGATAAATGTATTTCCTTTATCTTCCCTTCCAGTATACTTGAATACATTTAAGTGAATAATCTCCCACAGTAGCCCTCAGCCACCAAGAGTGCATAATATCTGACAATGATCAGGTTTAATCTGATGGATACAAATGTCCTAGAGTATGCTCAAATTGTTTTAGTCTCAACATTTTCTAAGTGTCATGAACTGGCCCATGTTTTGGGGAGATCAAGGTAGACTAGAACTGTTCAAATGACCACCTCTTGTTTTTCAAATATAATGAAGAAATTATAAAGTAGAAAAACTCACTTGTCATCTCTCCTCATCTGGAGGGTACTTGGTCTGGTACTAATTGTACATTAATGAAATCTGATTCTCTACTTTATCAGTGAACGATATAGAAATTCGTACTTCGCCTCCCACAGTCTTGTCAACAAATTCCCAGACAATGTTGCATATTTTCTGTGCAGTTTTTTTTTTTTTTTCTTTCTTTACTTTCAGGTGCTTCAGTACTGAAGTGCTGCAATGCTGCGTAAATTATAGCTTTCAAATTAACAGGGATTTGCACAGTGATTTATAAAACAATATTTTTTTCTTATCCTGTGGAGAGAAGATGAAACACAGAAGGAAGACTGAAGGCCATATGAGGATGTAACCTCATATGTAACCAGAGGCTGAATGCTACTCTGAAGTTATCAATTTTGTGTACATGGAGGTTAAATATCACTGAAGCAAGGTGGTATAAAAGCTGCCCAATATAAGGAGCTCCAGGCAAAACCTGTCTCCTGCTTTGTTCATGTTGTTCAAATGTATTTTATAAATAAGAGGAAATACAACAATTTATGACTCTGTATACAATCAGAAATTTGAAAGAAAATCCAAACCCTAGCTAGTGCCACTGCTTTAAAGAAAGACATGTGGAAAGGAAGGCAACGACTCTTGTTTATGAAGATTTATGTGACAGGAGAACCAAGGAGAGGAGGCAGGAGAAAGCACTGCATTCAGCTTAGAAGAACTGGCAGGCTACGAAAAACTTAATGAGCAATTTGGGGCCAATTAATGACTGGAAACAGACAGGAGTGATAAGCAAAAGAAGTTTTCAGTGGCTATCATGAACTGTGCTCTTTATGAAAAAGAAAAGCAGGACTGTATTAATATAGCCAACATTAATATATTTTTCTTGCAAAGTGAAATGATCTGTAGTATTCTGAATCCTGATTAATCATTTAGGTCAAGCAAAGAGTGGTGTCTATGTAGCTCACCACAACTTTGACATATGACCTCTGTGCCACAACAAAAATGGTTGTTTAAGACATGAATTATGTATGAATGTGAATACACATACATATATATGCATACGTATACAGGGCTATGACTTATTTATTGTTATTAGGCAATCTGGTTGAAACAAGTGGAAACCAGTACTGGAGGATATACTCACAGTGTCAGAGTTAAAGCTGATGCATGTTATTTATGAAGCCAGTTCTGACAAAGAACGTTGGTTTTGATGATCCTCTTTGAGTGAATTCCTCCCTTATCTGTCAAGTATGACACTCATCAACCCATTACTTCACTGAGGGAACAAAAAACTCTCATGAAAAACACACACAGCTTCTTATTATAAATATATTATAAGGCACGACCAGATGAAAACATAAGCCTTGATATGTACATGCTCTTAATTGCTACCACACAAAGAAATGACATAGCATGTGTGCACACAGTCACATATACACAGAAAAGTATTTGCAGCTTTTAAATCAAGAGAGATTGTATACTTGCTGGGGCTGAAGAAAACAAAGAAACAACTGTCAGAGAACTGGAAAGCAGCAAAGGCAAAAATCAAAGATACTCTTCTTATTCATCAGAAAACAGAAATTCAGATGTCACTGAAACAGCTTTATGCCTAATGCTTCATTTTTCCTCCTTACAGCTAAAGACTGTTATAGAAATTAGTAGGGGTGGGCAGCAGTCTGATTTTCTGTTGTAGGTGTCACTCTAAGCTTTTGACATAGTTTTTTGTAATGAAGCAAAACAACACTAGAAAAGTTTATTAGGAAAGAGTATGTGATTTGTGGGTAGTTGAAATGTGTCATTCAGGTTTCAGGGATATACATTTTAGAGCAGTGTAATCCATTTTGAATTTTTCACAAACAGAATGATCAGAACTTGTTTTCCTGTGAAATATGTTATTTTGACTAACCAGAAAAAAGAGGAAAAACATTTCTCTGAAATATTTTTTGTTTAGAATTTCAATTCCACGTTATGCAGGGACTCTGGCTCAAAGCATTGATATAAAGCATTACAAAAATGAAGAAAGCTACATGACAGCATTAATTCTGGCTTTACTCCAAAATAGCTGAGAGTAACATTTACCCCCAGAATTTTAATTTAAAAAAATGTGCACAAGGTACAAAATATCCTTAGAATCACCAATAAGAAGAACAAATAGCAGAATAAGACTTATAAATACTGCAGAAAGGCAGTACAAACAAACAGTGAAACTCCTTGAACATTATTCTTTTAAACAATCTTTCCCACAGCCTCCCAACGAAAGAGCTCGTGGCAGGGTGCATGTGGAAATCCAAGTACTGTCTGTATTCAGTTGATTTTTTTTAAAGGGCTGTATAGACCTGTGATGAGAATACACAACATTGTTCAGAATTATAGAATCTGAAAGAATTAAGCAACTGAAAGCTCTCACCCCATTATTCCCACCAGCAAGAAATAGAGAACAATTTGTAGGTCACCTAGACTTCATGCAGCAGACTGTGAAAGCTCTACTGCAACCATGACACAAAAGTTCAGTAATGATGAGATGACTTTTTTCAGCTAGGGCTGGAAATAAGTGCTGTGTGGGTGCTGGAAACAACACATTCAGCTACGACTTCCTTAATTACTCATTGCATTGAAAGCCATTTGTGAACAAACAGAAATGCATGAATTATTTCTCTATGGTTTGTAATGCCCTGTTTTAAGTCCATTCAGTAGTGGCAAAAAGCAGTTTTTTAGTGATTCATGTCGCAGATGTGTTGTAAATGAAGCCAGATCTTATTGACACAACCATTTGTCTTTTTTTCTTATAGACTTCAATCTCAATAGGTCCTTTTGCACTACAGCTAGTATTTATTCCGCATAAATTCCATTCAATTTAATAAAAAATTATGTTTCAATAAACATAAAGAAGCTGAAAAGTTGTTTTTTTAAAGAAACTGAAAGCAAAGATTAGTGAGAATGGAAGCATTCAGGATTTCCATGTCTTTTAAAGCTATGATTGCCTAGAAATGCTTAAAAAAAAGAAAACCAAACAACCATAGTAAAGACGGCGTTTATTTCTTTTTGTCAGAGATGTTTATTACCTCCTGACACAAAGATTTTTGCAAGTGGAGAGCTTCAGTGACAGATTGTTCAGATCACTTCTGTCCTCACTGATCTTGAATTCTAAAATTTTATTTACTTGTTCTTTCATTACTGAAGGCAGTGGGCAAACAGCTAACTCTCAAAACACTTTTTATAACCAGAGAAAATTTTATCAGTGGCTTTCAATTACAAAAATATTTTATTTGCATCCTGGGACAAAGTGTAACTTTCTTTTTAAAGATATAATATAAAGATATCCAAGATATAAAAGATCTAAAAATCAACTCAAATCATATCTGATGAAACTGGAGAAATGGAGCAAATGCATCAGTGGGCTATATGACAAACTAAAAGTGTGAGCTGTGAATATGAACAGCAATTATCACCTCTGTATTGAATGGGGAGACAGAGAAAGGAAATTAAAAAAAACAACAGGACTTGGTTTTCCTGCCATTTTGTCAACAACAACATAATTCCAATACAGTAGCTTCCATGTATTTAGGAAACATTCTCAACCTTCACTCTAATGATTGCAATAACATGTATGGATTCATTTTACTTTCAGCACAAACAACATCTTAAATTTCTCATACAGAACAGTTCAGGAGCATTCTTTCTATTTATAGTATTTTTCACATAGGATGTAAACAGGAAGCCAGCAATATTTTTTAAAATGCCAATACATGAGAAAAAATAATAGGGAGCAAGCATTAAGTATGAAAAAGACAGATGTGAATTTCTTATAAAAAATACAAAAATGTTGAAACAGAAAAAAAATTTCTAGGAACAAATGTTAGGCTGGTGTCTGTTTGATAACTTGCGCTAATGGAGACAACTGCCAATAAACCTTGTTTGAAAGCAAATGTATTGTAGTGGCTGCGAGAGAGTAAAATTTTGAAAGGCAATTCAGTGCCAGGTGCTACAGGTTACGAGAATATGCTGCATTCATCAAGCAAGGCCAATAAAACACTCCTGATCTGAAGTCAGTTATGCTTAACAAAATGTCACTGAATTGCCCCAAAGTCAATACCATCTCCTCGCACTCACATTAACACAGCAGAGATCAGAAGCTGTTCTCATGTTCTAGTATCACAGTCAATAACGCGTACGTTATTTCACATTCCTAGTTTTAGATCACACAAGCTTCAAAACAAACAGAAGTAGTGACATTATTGGCTATGAACTGTATACCATATATTACTGTGAATGCTATTATCATGTGACAGTACTGAAAGCATTGTTACAGTGAATAGCAGAGGAAATAAAAACAGCCAATAGATGGAAAAATGGAATGGGACAATGGAGGATTAGCTGGAAATGTCTCATACAGCAACAGAAAATGAAGGGCATGCTTTACTGAAAGACATGGTGCCTGACATTAGTTGCGGAGCTTTTAACCAGCCTTTCATAGGCCTAGGAGTTGTATTTGCATTTAAAGTCCATAAAAATACATCTGTAAAGACTGTTTTTTTGTAGTTGGGTTACCTAAAAATGCCGTCATGTTATCATTATACTTGGTGGGGTCTCATTGGTAAGCCTGCTTGTTGAGTTCTGAGTATATTAGGTGTACTGAAAACAACAATTCTGATTTTAAGTTCTAATGTGATTTGAACTTCCTCCAGCCATCCCCTCCCCATTCAATCTCTTGGAGTAATCTAAGCACTGATTAGTAATAACAAAAATGTTATTTTAGAACTAGCAACATTTCCTAAACTTTCAAATAAACCGATTGGACTACATTTGTAGATGTCATGACTGAGCCCCAAATTATGTATTCAAGTAAAATCATCATAAATGTTTACAAATCAGATCACTTTTTTTTTTTTTTTTTTTTTTGTGTGTGTGTGTGTGTGTGTGTGTGTGTGTGTGTGTGTAGGAAACTGGGAGTAACGGGGGGAACACTGCTTTCACTAGGCCGATAGCAGAGCTAGGTCTGCATGGAGAATTCAGAATGAATGCCTCTATTTTGTATACATCTCAGTGCCTTGGAAAGCAATACTTTTCCCCTTAACTTTGTCCTTTTCTATTTGGAGAATATTGATCTCTACCTACTCTCCGTTTTTCATGGAGTTCAGCAAAGAGCGTAACATTTTATTTATCTCCCAGCTTCTAAGTTCCGTTTTTCTCCCAGAGTGGTCAATAAAGGACTTGGCTGTCTTTCTGTGAACCTCATCCAAACCTCTAATTGACCTCACTGGGTTACCCAGTCCCGTATCCTTGTAGGCTATCTTCATTTTTAAGTCATTGTTTTGGCACTGTGTCCTCTAAACATATGTACAGGACTATGGCATCTTTACCAAGAAGATATTTCTCCTCTTTAAAAAAAAAAATTAAAAAAAAAAAAAAAAAGAAAATCCTATGAAAAGTACAGGCTCTGTATTAAGCCCATAAGAGATATTCCTGAGTGAAAGAAGCATCAGTTTATAAAAGGAATCACTGTAAGGATGTATGGAGGGATTTTCTTATTTTTGAATTGCATGTGATGTAGAAAAATGAACAAGGGACTGCACAGATACTCAAATGCACACTGCAGTCCCTTGAGACATAGCTGCTTATCTTTCTGAAATTGAAGAATCTGATGGAGTTGATTCCTGATGTCTCCTCTAGCAAGCCTGCAGACGGAGTGATTCCACCTACTGCTTGTAATGTTAAATGCAGATTACAGCAATGGCAGCGTAGGTTGCCATAAAGTGATACAAATTCTGTAGATTTCTTTAAAAAAGAAATAAGAAAAAAGAAGATAAAATCAGGCAAAAGCTTAGTACAGAGATTTAAAGTCACACACAGCAAATACATGCATGTCTAAAACCACTGTGGACGCTCTAGAGCAGTTTACACTGAGGCAGCTGTTTTGAGTGAAGATCAGTATGAGTAAGTTCGTATTTTCAGATGTGTTCCTCTATAGCTTAATACTACTTCACATTTACTTGGTAACAGATAAGCAAAAATGCCAAGTTCTAATCAATGAAGAATTAAGCCCTGAGGCTTCAAACTACAGCCAGGACAGGGACAATCTCCTTATCTGACCCCAACAGGTGTATGGTGGAAGGTCCGAAGCCAGAATAAGAGCTCAATGTAACACTGAATTTCATTGTATAGTAGCATATTTTCATACCATATAACATTTTAGCAATTCTACTCATCTTTTTTTTACTATTGAAAGGCTTGGGTTTTTTTTCTTTCTTGATGCCAGTGATAACTGCATTTTTCTTTCTTTCCTTTTTCTTTTTTTTATTTTTATTATCCCAGCACGATAATTTTGCAGTAATCTTTCATAAATCTCAGCATGTTCTCAGAAAGTAAATGATGGCATAATTTATCACTATTGAAAATGCATTTTGTGCCATGACAGTATAATTAGACATTCTTTTCAGGAGACATATTAAGTATATACCAATGTATTAAAGTGACTGTAGGGCAGATCCATTTAGTTGATTTATTCCTTGTCTCTGGCTACCTTGCCTTATCATGATACCCATACAATCATGCATTCTCATTGCAGGAGGAAAAAAAAAAAAGGAAAAAACTCAGGCAGGAAAGAAACACATTGTAAGGAATAGCATCTCTAGTTAAGTAATTCAAGTGGGAGCCGGATGCAATTTGGCTGCATTTTTGTACCAATTCAGTACACATTAATTATGCAGTGATCAAAATAATTTCACATGCATAATGCTGACCTCATTCACTAGAGGGCAACAAAACCCCAGCTTAAAAAGCCTCCACCTTCTACTTTCAATGACAGAGCACTTTTAATAAGATGCTGCATGGATTTCATAATGAATACCCTATTAATTTTACATAAGTGCAAAGTTACTTCTGAAAAGACAGTTAGGCTGCTGAATATACATGACCTTGCCTCTCAACAGGTGCCAAGACAACGCCATTCAAGTCATAGCCTCCCTTCTCTTCCTTCCCAGCACTGTATCTGTGTGTTCATTTGTTTGAGTATCATTGTTTGACTCAGGTTGCCCTACTGAGATTCATTTAATAAAGCCCTCTTGAACAGTCTACAGTTTTTGTAGATCAAAGCATGTGGGCTTATCAAGAGATCATAATACTACCAATGTTCAAGCTACTTAAACTGTAGTAAAGAAAAGCTCTTATCCATCTAACTTAGCTTTGCTTTTTATCAGCATGTTTTGGGCGGTTATTTTCTGTCTTCTTAGCTGCTTCTTATGACATCAGCTTTTCATTTTGACTAAAGAGGATGCATTCCTTCATATGGGTGTCTGCTTAACCAAAATGCAATTGAAAAACTTTACTTGCAGTATTTAAGAGCATTTGTTAGAAAGTCTGAAAGAACTGATGCTATCTCTGCCACCAGACTAACAGCTAATTAGTTTACTATAGGCCACCATGTAAGCTAATTTAATTTTGAAAAGTTCACTCTGCATAATAAAATCCAGTTGCTGGATCTTCTCCTTGAGTTGTAAATAAGAAATAGCTATTACTGTTATGGTCTACTGAGAAAGGGTTTCATACATTGTGAAAAAATGATTACACAGACCCAAGCAATTGAAAAATAATTACGTGAATTTGTCTTTTGTCCTTAATGGCTAACGCAAATAACCATCAGTGAAGTATTCTTCTATGCTTTTCGTAACACCAGTAAGAATATATTTATCATAGAACCATAGACTACCCTGAGTTGGCAGTGACCGCCGTGGATCACTGAGTCCAACTCCTGGCTACACATGAGACCATTCAAAATCCTAACCCGTGCAAGGGATGCCAAAATGCTCCAGCATTTTGGGGCACAGAACAGGATTCCCATCACCCTTAAGGGCAGAACCTTTCTCTTGCTTCCATCTGGTCCTCCCCTGATGCAGCTCCATGCCATTCCCTCAGGTCCTTTCTCTGTTACCAGAGAGGACAGCCCAGCGCTATCCCTTTGCTCCCTGGGTGGACTTGCAGGTCATCACGAGTCCTCCCCTCAGCCTGCTATGCTCTGGGCCAAACAAACCAAAGGACCTTAGCTGCTCCTTATAAGTCTTACACTCCAGACTCTTCACCATTCCCATAGCCCTCCTTTGGACATTCTCTAATAGTTTATGCCCTTCTAATATTGTTGCACCCAGTGCTTGAGGTGAGGTTCCACCAGCACAGAGCACAGTGGGTCAATCCCTCCCTCTGCCTGGCAGCATTGCTGAGCCTGGTGCACCCAGAGGAACAATTTCTCTGGGGCTGCTCTCCAGCAGACTTGCAGAGTTTTGATTAAAATCTGATTTATTATTATTTCTCACTAGTTTTGATATAGATGATGATTATTAGGACCAGATTCAAATATCTATGTTCTAAAGCAATTGTTCCTAGACAAACACCCTTGGCCTCTCCCTTTAAATGGGTTCACTGCAAGAGGTGACCAGATAGGCATTCTTGTATTTCAGAAGCACTGCAGAGATTAGGAAGGAGGAGGGGGTCTCAAAAAGGGAGAGATGTACAAATACATTTTTCTATTACACAGTTGACAGCCCCTTGGGAAAACAAGTCTAAGAAATGTGCAACCTTGAAATGTGTGCATGCTGCAAGGGATATTTTCAATGTGAACCCTGTGTTCTTATTTTCAAAGTCCTTAATCATTTGGCTATGCTGTAAAAAGGGATATAACTGAAGCTCCTAAAACAAACTGAAAGGTTTGATTTTATTTCTATCTCCTTGCAGAGAAGCAGAGTATTCTATTGCTGCCACACCAACTTGGCAGTTCACTACAGCCTACACATTGCATGCCTAGTTAGCAATATTCTCCTCTCCAAACAGTACAGCATGACATGTCCCCCTTCCCACCAAAGTATTTAACAATTTCCTTTGAAATGCAACTCATTATTCAAAAGCAGAACTAAATAAAAAATACTCCAGAGAGAGAACAGATTGCTAGATATAGATTAGATGTGCAGTCTAATCCTTCACAAACATTAAATATTTAACATAATCACACCACAGGTGACAGGAAGATGCCTGCATTGTTTAATTAGACTTAATTAAACATAAGGAAAATCTAATACTATTTCTGAACTAGCTTTTAAATTGATTACAAAACACCCTTTTTAAAGTACTTTCGTATCCAGAGAAATGTATTTTTTCTTTCATTAACTGGGGAATCCTTGCCATGCAATGCTCAAAACCCATGAAGAAACGATCTGTTGTTTTCAAAAGCCCATGGATGATACTAACTTTACTCTATGGGGTTAAGGACAAAGCCAAAGAACTTGTCACTTCTAGCAGGCTGCAATGCTGTGATCTTTTGGCCATATTTTGTATAAACCATCACACTCAGGACATAATTTTTTTCTATTACCTCTTTTATAGTCTTATTGTTTACAAGAAAATAGATAGAGCATTTAATTATGAGATGGACTTAATGTTCTATAACAACTCCTGCATGCAATACATTGCCTCTGGAACTCACATTAATGCAACAGAAAAAAAACAAGCACCACCACAAAAACATGTAACAGAGAAGATGTTTTGCAACAGGAGAATAATATCTAATGCCATAAATCATTCCCTGATAACGTTCTAACATACCTCCCAGTACAAGTAATGGTTCAGAACTGCTTTTAAGAATAGACAAATAGAACATGTATTGTCAAAGAACAAGAGACAAATTAGTTTCCCAATCATCTGAATTAATGACATTAAGTGGAATAACCTGATATGTCTCCAGCCTAAAAGGAGGATATACATGGACTGGATTAGAGTCTAAAATATTATACCTTCTATAAACTGGAAATTAGAAAGGATTAAAGCAGTCAAGCTATAATCTTCCTAGTAATAAATCAGTCAATTCAGTGAATCCCAGTTTTTCAGGACAGCCAGTTACTTCATTGTCAGAATCAGTTGCAAAGATTACCAGATTCAACGCAGCATGATGGTACTAAGACATTACATATTACTGCCATACGTAAATGAAATTATCTATTCACACAATATTGAAGCAGCTACAGCTCTACATATTTTTTAAAATCACTTTTCATTACCTGGTGCTGTAACCCTCTTCCATCTCCTTCCTGTTTCCTGTCTGAACACAAGAGCTGTAGCCACTGGAGCTACTTAGTCATTCAGTTTCACTGTGCTCATCTCACATACACAAAGAAGCGTTCTGTACTATGCATTCGCACTTGCATAACTTTTGTATGTGCATCCATAGAACAGAACTTTAAGCTTCCTTTAAAATAAGTAAAAAAGATTCCTATTGAAGTGTTACTATAACTTTGATAGACAAAGGACATCTCTCTTATGAAATAGCAAAACACCAGTAAAAGGATTGCTAATATAAATACATTATATATATTATATACATATTATATATTATATATATAATTTAAGTATAATTCAGGTAAGTAACACAAATTCTTGCTCTGGTCACACACACACACACAAAAAAAAAGTCCTTTCCTATCTCTGACAGGAGGAACGTAAGACTTTTTGCTAGGGTAGCCTTTGTCATCACGCTCTACTTATCTTCCAGAGAGTCCTTAGTACACATGCTTGTCTGACATGTTTCTGTCTTCTTTGTTAGATAACACAGCTGATGAAAGCAATAACCACATTCATTGTGTAGTATCTTATTCACTATTGTCCCAGTCAAATTAGGATTTATCTACAGAGAATAATTGGGTATGGCTCTGGAAATTGCCACACATATAACGGAACAGATTGTAAGCTTACATGAAAAAAAAAGAAATTAAACAATGAGCACTGACACAAGGCAGTTTCTTTTTTAGCCATTTTTCTCCAAGTACAGAAAAAAATAATAGAAATAAAATTATGCAAACATATAGATAAAAATAAGGAGTGTCAGGAAAAGGAAAACAAGTAGAGGAGTGTATGGCAATGGGACACTATCAGAAAGACTGAAAATGAGTGACCGGCATGATTGTTCTATACAGAAAACAATCTAATTTATTCTAAACACAGGAGATGCAATTTTGTGAGTTAAGAACTATTTACTCTGTGAATTGTATAGAAATTGGGAACATTGCATCTAACAGAAGATATTTAGCACCTGAAGAAGGTGAATGAAACCATGGAGGTGATTAATTCCCAGTTACACAAACTTAGCTCAAGGTTGACACAGTATATATATTTTAGGGCTCTCCTCTGCAGAATGTACATTGATAAACTAGAGATACTACTGAGGAGAGCAATAAAAATGATGAAGTGGACACATTGCTTGTCCTAGGTAGGCAGGTTGAATGAAATGGATATGTGTCATATGGAAAAACAGTGACAAGAAGGAGAGAGGTTACTAGCACAGTAATAACTGAAGGTTAGTAGTTGATAGTCCAGCAAGACATTAGTGCATTTTAAGGAGTTAAGATAAAAAATCCAGAACATTGGATTCAGTAATAGCAGTCCCTAAGGGTGCTCAGACCATCTGCAGAAATTCAAAAAGTAAGATAATTCATAAACATATCATAAAATAAACTCATACAATATAAACTAAATTCATACAACATGTCCTCACTCTCTAGAGAGAAAAAGATTGGCAATAATTCTCCTCAGGATGAAATTCTGATTAATTCTCCTCTTCCCCAAGCTCACCATCAAGGCACCCCTGTATGAGGAAGCAGTGGGGAGCGATCTGCCCACCACACCTTGGCATGTGCAAACAGGCACTGAGCAACTCTGATCCCGTTGTCACAAGCTCAAAATGTCAAATGATGTCCACAGGTGGATACAGGTAGTAATGTTCCTGTCAGCCATTCCAGAAAATTACAGACATACTTTGGGTTGAGTTTTAAACTAGAAAAGAGATAAAGTTAACATAGTAATAGGAAAGTTCCTTGTTATTAGTCCTGCAACTGAAGAGACAGAGTTTGTCCAAGCAAAACTCGTGAACAATTGAAGTGAGTGGGCCATCAGCAGGACACAGCATGTGCTGTATAAATGTCTACTGACAGCATACAATCTAGCTGAAAACAGAATGAACTGTGCTTAGTCCCAGCAGCACATAACGTTTATGATAAAACCCTATAACCTTTTTGATTCTGAGTTGCCAATAAGGATATTTTAAGGCAAAAACCTCAGTGCACTAGAATTTATCACAAAAGCCTTATTATCATGGCAAGATATTTCGTCTGTTGATGAACTTTAAACTGTTGAACTTTGTGTTGGTGCAAAACCAGGTATAGATCCCTGTTCTAATTATTAAATCGCAGTCATCTAAACACTTGAAAAAGACCCTTTAGCTTTTGACTGCAGTTCTGAGACAGATGTGATGCTCTGATGCCTTCCAGTAGAAGGCAGCGATGTGCAAACACATCAGACAGTCAAGTGCAGAGATGCTGCTTCTTGCCGGCATCCCATGCCAACTTTAGCAGCTGGTATTTTAACTGCTGCTATGTGATCCATAGACCTGAGCAGAACAAGAGAAAGTGAACAACATTTTACTTCTTCAGGTGCGACTCAGCTACTTATCGGGTATATAATTCCTACATGGATGATGAAATTTATCAACATCATTGCTGCAAATAAAATGTAATCTAAAATCTTCCACAGTATAACATATTTCAGTGGATCTTAAACTACTTCAAGTTATTCTGAAGCTCCTAAAGACTCAGCATTTCCCTGCGCAAGGCTTCTGGATCACAGGGAGAAATATTTGTACATATTCCACAGCATTCCTTTCTTCTTCAAGAAAAAATAGCACAAAAATATTTAGATACAAACAGCTGAAGTAGAGTGGCTTTTCTTGGTTAGTTTTCTCCATGGAACTAAGTGAACTTGAGTAAAGTGCCAAAGGAGCACAGCTTCCTGAAAGTATTTAGCTTGAAAGCAGTACAGATAATGGGCTCACTGAACAGACATCCAGATAATGCATTTACATGAAAACTGGACTGAATACAGAACAGCAAAATAGAGAGATAGATCACTGTTACCCACAGAAGGGTTTGGCTCCTTAAATCTCTATATTTGTTTATATTAAATCTGCAACAATGATTTGCTGTGATACCACCAAGACAAGAAATTAAAGCCTCACCTCACATATCCAAGAGGTATCAAAACCCTCCACAGCAACCAGATGCAAAAGGGTTGTAAAGCTCTACCATAAGGATGCTGACTCCAACAGAGATAGGAGAGAGCATACTGGTGAGAAGCTTTGTGCAGTCCTATTTTCCAGCACTTCTTTGTGACCAGCCAGGGTCTTTCTCAAAGCAGTGGTTTTTTTTTTTATCAGGGTCCTACACAAAGCAATTTTCTATTGCGACCTCATTTAAGTCAATGGGGCATAAAGGAGCAAAGTAAAGCAAATATATAGGAGCTGTATTTTTAGCAAGTTGAATTCAAACCTCCTTCAGCTAAGACAGTTTTGGAATTCAAGTTCAGCCCCATGAGATCCTATCCATGTGAGGACATTCTCTTAGGGAAAGAAAAGAATCCTGTACCATGTCTTGTGCTTACTGCACTGGCAAAAGGCATCCTGCTGCAGATGGCAACTATAATCATAACTAATTATGAAATAGGCAAAAACAGTGTCACACAAAACCATGACACACAAAAAGCTTCATGGACCATTGGCAAAACTTGCAATTCATCCCCTTCATACCATAAAAATTTGATTAAATTTAGTACCAGTCTTATTCCTGACTTTCTCAAACACTGTATCTCATTATGGAAAATTAAAGTCTGGTTTTTCTGTACTACCACATATTGCCATGAGCAGCACTTCAACATTATCAGTATCATAGTGCCTACATGTCATGAATGCAGCACTGAAAACCAGCATACATGAACACATTTTGCTTTACATAGAACAAACTAAAATGGAACACCAAGCTATTTTCATTGACTAAATCAACCAACTTGACTAAACCAGAGCAGAGACTTTCTCACTGCCTGAAGAGAAATGATTCTGGCCGTATCAGACACCAGGGCTCATTTCTGCAGAGAATTGATGCAAGCTATTGATGCTTAGCAAAATGCAGAAATCAGCCCAAGGTCATAGAACATATTACTCCTCTTGCCCACTGAAAATGACATCCACTTACATTAAGTTCTATTGGCAAGAAAGAAACACTGAGACAGCTCTTTCCAATTCAGGCCCATGGCCTACTCAAGAATAATGTCTCAATGAGCTTGCTCTCACTAGCCCTTTTTATGACAACAGTATTTCTCAGATCTTCCAGATTTCCCATGTTAAACAGTTAGAGTTTAACAGTCCAAGGTTACGCACATTCTATATATTTGCAGTAGAATTTGTGTACAGAAAAATGATTTTCATGCAGACAACAAATACATATGGAAATCCAGAAAGGATAATTGAAAAAAATATATGAAAAAGATAAATATAAATTTGATATCTGCAAATAAATTTTGGAAATTAAAAATTGGACCACGATATCCTGCTTATTTACAGACACGAGCTTAAAGATATTAGTGTGTATAGAATATCATTAATATAAATCAGTTCATAATATTTTGGTAGTGATATTAGTATAATTTCCATTTTATAATCTGCAGTAGCACTGAATGTTGAGCTTGATTTTTTAAAAGTAATTAATGAGCTAAGTTACCTGAGAGAAAAACAAAATGATGACTGTAATTAGAAGTGTTCCATGACTGCTGCCGACTGTTTAGATGTACTTACAGGTAGCATTTCTAATTAAAGCCCTCCTGATGCTTAGACATCTCTCTGTTCATTCCTCATTAAAATAGTGGGATTTTTGCATTAAGGAATCCCTTCATAAAAGAATAATAGAAAAAGTTACTAGTAATTACATTCTCTGTGCTATTTGTGGAGAGCAGTCCCTAAGAGAAAATGAACTGCAGGTGTGTAAGTGTAAGATATACTGGCATTGATTTCATTTGTTCAGAGAATTCCACCTGGAAAGAACTTACAATTTAGGCTGGGATTCTTAAAGGACCCAAAAAGAATTCAGGAATTTAAGGGAAACCCAGGCATCTAGCTTCCTGAAGGCTGGATGGAGACTGCATTACTTGGGGAGGAGGAGGAAAAATAATTCTGTTCTGCTTAGAAATATATAAAATCCCAGTAAGTTGCAAGCAATGGCCAAAATGAGCCGAGGTTCACAGAAGTGTCTAACAAAGACTTCAGCTAAAATGCAGGCCTATCACCAATGAGGTTGGTCAATGTTTTCCCAGCCAAAATACATTTCAAGACTCTGCTTTCAAACAAAAATTTCAGTCCTTCCGAAAATGGAATCTGTAATGTTGCAGCACTGTTCAGTTACCTTAGCTATCAGGTAAAACCCTCTGCTATTCAAATTTATGATATAAACAGAAATACTCTGTATACATGAAAAAAAAAAAAACCACTCAAATATCTGTAAGCAGATTTGCCAAATTTCAGAGCTGGCAGCAGAATTTTCAGCAAGGAGGCTTCTTTCTAGTAATGCCCTAAGTGAGACTGAATGTCTTTCCTTCTCCTATACTGTCTGCAACACTTAGATATGGATGGCTGTCGCTGATGCTCACATTACCAGTGTGGTTATATTTATGATCCTGAAAGTCATTAACTTGCAACCATAAAATGGACTAATGGAATAGCCCTGCTGCAGATGCAAACTGTCATACCTTTACTGACTTCACTAAACTGATGCTGTTTTATATCACATGAGAGTCTCATCACATAATTTGCATTATTACCTTTTGTGAGCAATAGCAGTGATGGTAATAAGCTCTAGCAGTAGTAAATGCAGCCTCCTACTTTATATCAATGGCAAAAGGTGAAGAGGAAGTTGAAATAAGGTATAGTGAAGTCCAAAACTGCATGCCTGAAAGAGCAAGCGTAAATTCAGATGATCTGAGGAGTTGGGAGATAATCCTTTTCCCCACCAAAATCTCTTTTCCAGACCAGAATTTGGCTCCAAATACAGAGGATACAAAACCAACCTTCCTTCGTTCTCCAGATCGTATCTTTATAAGACAGAATTTGTACACATTTAAAGAAGAAGTTCTAGAAATACATACATTTTGAAGAAAAGTCTTGAAAGATTCTTGGTACAACAGATATGGCTTTGAAAATGATTCACCTAGTGCAGGATGCATGCTCCCAGCTCCCAAACCACGGGGAACTTTGCAGCCAGAAAAAACAACATCACAGTGTGAAGCGAGGGGACCTGTTTGCTTTGATAGTAGATGCCTTGCTGTCCACAGCTTGCACACTGGAGAGCTTTGGGATGGGTTTCACATGTACCAGAGTGCCAGAAGAGTCAGTCAGAGAGAAGGGTAGGAAAAAGAGAAAGAAAATGAGGGAGGGGAAGAAGCAATATTACTCACTTTGAAGTGATAGTCTTCTGAAAAAGAGAAATGAATGAATAAAGTCACCCTGTTAAGTTTGAAGTGCTCTTTTGATATTAAGTATGCCAC
The DNA here is from genome assembly GCF_026119805.1 of Tympanuchus pallidicinctus. Classification (NCBI taxonomy): domain Eukaryota; kingdom Metazoa; phylum Chordata; class Aves; order Galliformes; family Phasianidae; genus Tympanuchus; species Tympanuchus pallidicinctus. The sequence goes on from NW_026294722.1 coordinate 6,726,240, forward strand.
TCTTTCCTGTGGGAAGAAGAAGGAAAGACACAGCTCTGATGATATTTTTAATGATTTACAGAGGTGGATTTTGCAGCTTAATTATCATCAGTTTTTCTTCATAAATTACAGTATGTCAAAACTGTTCTCATCTGTGATCAGGAATTCTGCAGTTTTACTGCTTTGATCCAGATCAGTATAACTCAGAACTACCTAGATAGACTTTATCCTAGTTTCTCTAAAATGCTATGTTTTCTGCTACAGTAGATGTCATATCTGTAGGCAGATGCTTAGATTTATGCTCTTATTGACCACGTTTGACCTTGATTTGGCTAGTGAAAACCCAGTATTCATATTGTGAAGTCCTTGGCCTCATTTGTGAGATTCTCTCTCTTTTCAGTCACATGCAATATGCTTCCTTATTAATCTCGATCACAATAACACTCAGTTTGCAAACAAAGCAGGAAGTTGCTGACCTTCCAAGCGCTGCAGTGTTTGAGTGCTCATAGGTACTCACCCTCTTTCACACACGTAGCCATGATATAGGATTCCATTCTTTGACAAGGAATGCTGGAGTTAAACAAGACTAAAAATCAAATGTTTATTCTATTTATTTTAAATCAAAATGAATCAAATCTGATGCGTAAAAAAGATGTTTCATTTCAAATATACTGTTGAGCAAAATGGTCTCCCTGTCATTTACATACCGAACAATACATGCCCTTTAAAGAAATTAATTAGCTGTGTATGACATTTATCTACTAATGTGCATATTATAACATCTCGATGCAGATAAGACAACTTTGTAGTAAACTAAACTAAAGTCTCATGCACAGCTGGTGAGTCAATGAAACACACCCGTGATTTACTGCTCTTTGACACCCATCAGCTTCCTGCTAGGAATTAGCTATGCAGCCTAAGCAGCCTTTGCAGTCTTATTAAAGCATCACACTATGTGTAACAACAGAACTGATCTTTAATCTTTACACAGTTCTTCAACCAGTGCTCCATATCAAGTTGGTGGCTTAAAAAACAGGAGGGATATAGGCAAATTAGCATGTTAGAAAAAAAAGAGACAAACCTTTTTATGCTGTAATTGCATAAGTAAATCTTTCACGAATCTAAGGTCATGTAATACACCCATCAGGAAGTGTCTACATTTTTAAGTATTAGATGGGAGACATAAAGAAAGGGAATGCCTATTTCTGCGTCTGATTATGAGAGAGAGCTGCAGCTTTTTTTCACTCATGCCAATGAAAATTTCACAGACACCTACATGCAACAAAGCTAAATGTGGGGCAGTCATCTTCTATGTCTTTTAATGTGTTTTTCCTTCCGCATTTATCAATGAAATTAAAAAAGAAGAAAAAAAAAAAAAAAAAAAAAGAAAGAAAAAAAAGAGGGAAGGAGATCTGAGCAACAAAGTGGGACTTCAGATCCAAGGCTTCTTCAAGCACAAGGATTCATCCTAGTTTATTCTATAGGCCAAAAGTCATAAAATTTGAATAGACTCCAAGGTTAGAAGATTAGGTTAGGGTTTAGGCCAATCTTGAGTGAAAATGTTTCAGAGTCATGGAGGGAGATTATGAAATAGTGGGCAGCGGTTGAAGGAGAAGCTACTGTTTTATCTGCTATTCTATTGCCAATTCCTGTCCATCTAACTCCACTTTTTCTCTTGAAGCCCCTTAACGTCCAAGGGCTGATTGCGAGCAGTGCCAAAATGTACAATGGCAGTTGCAACTGGGAGTGCCAAGAATTACCAGAATTTCACTCATCACTTCACAGAGTGCACTGGACTACTCATGCACAGAAGTCTCTGTGAAATTGAATTCTCTTCTAAAATTCACTAGATAAAAAGATTTATTCCCCAGCCCTCAACATCACAGTCTTATCTCCACTATGCATGAAATCCAAGGAAGCACATTGCTTTATTCGGACCAAAACTACAGCAAACTATGCTTACGTTATCGTTATCACTGGGATAGTCATACAGAGTCTCACAATAAATAGTCCTAGATTCCGTATTTTAGACAACGTGCGTTTTAGCAAACAGCTAGGTTTAAATCCAGGTCCATAACATGAAAGCAACGCCAGATGTAAAACATATTCTGCCTCCTTTTAATATTTTGTCATTACAGGAAATGTATGCACCTTGTCCTGAATTTCATATCTAATTTTGTGAGTGTCTTTGAGTGCAGAGAGCTAAAAACACAGTAGACATTCTAGAGTTATTAAAAATATAACATAAAAATACAATTCTCTATAGTAAGCCATTATTTTTTACAACGAATAATTTAAATTCTGGATAAATTATACCCATAATCTAAACTACTCAATCAAGGTTATTATTCTGATAAACTGGGTGCAAGGCCAAGGTTAAAGCAGTTCATTGATCTTGTGTTCTTCTGAGCAAGCTAAAATTCACAAACAGACCCGAAGAAGCGTCTGAAAGTGACACTGGAACAGGTTGCCCAGTGAGGTTGTGGATACCCCCTTCTGGAAGCATTCAAGGCCAGGCTGGACAGGGCTGTGAGAAGCCTGGTCAAGTGGGAGGTGCCCCTGCCTACAAAAGGGGTTTGGAACCAGATGATCTTAAAGGTGCCTTCCAACCCAAACCATTCTATGACTCTGAGATTCTAAGTCAGCAAGAGAAACTTCTCTTTGAAAATATTTTTCATCTGAGGCAGGGCTGAATTATATCTTCCATTACACCACACAGCTGTGCTAATAACAATTCAGTGTAAGCTTCCTACACTGCTCATTTACTAGAGAGCTGCTTTTAGTGAGCATCAAGGTCTGAGCAGCAACAAAAAGGGAGCATAAGCTTCTTTTGTGTTTCAGATAATAAAACCTAGAAACTATGCACTGTGAATTTAAGTGGATTTCTAAGATATACTGAAAAGTTCTTGGAGAATAAACGAGGCATGTAGCAAGTTAGCCATTATGGTGATAGCCACTAGAACAGATACCACAGCCAGACATCAGATATTCATGGAGATAGAATTTGAAAGACAAGGCACTCATATGACATTCTTGTAGGGAAGGTGGACTGAGATATAAAATAGTTAATTATGCAGTAATGAAGCAAAGTTTCTGTCATTCCCGTGACAGCTGATGACAATGACATTGGTGAACTTGCCTGCAATTTTCCAGAGTCATTACTGTTGTTGAAGATGTTTGCAGTGAGATAAAGCATTGCTTGGTCTGTTAATGTTTGTACAAAGTTGTCCACATGATGAACAATGGGCAAAAAAATCAGTGCATGTATGAGTAATGTCAGACTTGTGCACTCAGTTAAGCACATATAGGCTCCAGGCTTCTTCCTATGAAGAAATAAAAGTGTGAATAACTCCCCCAAGGAAGAACACCATAGCTAGTACTGTAGTCAGACAAGTCTTACTGCCAGAAGTATTACTCTTTTATTAGACAAAATGTGAGAAAAGGGGAGTGGACGAGGAGATGTTCCTGGAATGTTAAAGTCCTTTTTCATGTTCAATCTCATAGGCCTTAACACTTGCCTATTTTTTTCTCCCCTAACTACTGGTTGAACTAACAAAAGATTTTACCATTTCCTACAAGAACAGAAATATGTTACCCAAATCTCATATTCTTGGCTTATATTCTGCCACATGTCATCCCCTAAATTCTCAGTTCATATATGACCAATAAAAACTTGTTAGAGTTTGGCATCTAGAATCTCTTATAATTCTTTCTGCACTAGTTTTGATCAATGCAGCAAGGTGCTAAGGTCTTTCCTTCTCCTGTCTGCCAGGGACTACAGCACTGCATAACATCAGATCTGAGCAAAAAAATTCCTCTGGCAGAGCCCAAGCAACACAGGCAAAAGAAGGAAACAGACGCAGTGGAATGCTTAGGGATGGGGAAGAGAGAGAGATTAGGACCTCAGGGGAAAAGGATAGGCTCAGATGTTGATTTCACTGAATAATTGTTCAATAAAACTTTGCAAGCCGTTTGGGAACAAGACCTAAATGTAAAATAATATGGCACTCTGGAAACAAAGATTATCATTTCAAATAGCAATTGTAACCATGCTGGAGGAGGTATTTTTCATACTAGAGTACAGTATGGATCTGCTATATATGGGTGCTGTGGGTGAGATAAGTAACATTTCTAGAGGATCCAGTAAGACTTTCACGAATGCCATTTTATCACTACCACCATCTGTATTAGTTCCCAAAGGCTATAGTCATAGATCACATACTCAAAGTGCAAAGCGTTGCACAAAGAGCACATGACAAACCTGTGCCTGTGCCTCACACAGCTTATAACCTCCGTTTCAGATAAACTCCTTTTCTCAGCTTTAATCTGTTTTGTAGACATTTTTACAGGACTTTGACAAAGGATAGAAAAAAGATACAGGGAACTTTCTGCAACAATACCAGGAACCATGCTACTGTGGTCCAGAGCCACTGTGAAAGAGTTCACATTACAAGTCGATTGTACAATATAGCATACATAAAAATCACAGAAGCTATAGAGGGGGATGTTATACGTAGCACATCCATCAGTGACAGAGACCAGAACAAGCAGATTACTGGCAACAGCAGGATATATTGAAACATATCTCTCCTCTTTGTCACTAAGCCATATGAAGCATTTGCTGTAGAATTATTCTTACATCTCTTCTGTTGATAAGCTACTTAGCAAGGTAGAGTTGAAGCTAATCTGAGCGCTGTACGAGAAACGTGATGTGCTGTTTCACTCTGCCACTCTTTGATATTTGATCACCTCTTTTCAGGCACTTTTGGTAAATTGCAGCTGCTATCTTAAAGTGAAATCCTTTGGCCCATGCAAAGGTCATAAAAAGGGCCTGAATACAGAAGAGTCTCCTGAAAGAGGGAAGATAGCACACTTTCTCTTAGTTTGCATCTGAGAGCCAGGGAAAGAATTTTGATAACTTTAAACAAATTCCTTCTCCACTGCACAATGAAGCAATAAGATTCTGCTGTTCTGAAGTTAGATAAATGACTTATTAATACAATTGAATCTCCTACATTAGATCCATTCCTGAAGAATTTCATGTAAATACACCAGGCACTATTCCAATGGCCATATGACAGATATTCCACTCTGCAGCCAGTACCTTGCAATTATTTTCTCCTGTAAATCTTTTGACAGTTTAAAATAACTCAATCAGAGGTTTTCAACCGCTGAGTTTATAATTTCAAGGTTTCCCTCCCCCCTCTAATCAGCAGTTTTATAACCTACTGATCTTCCTTCTAAAAGAGCTGGTGATGTTCAGTGTTTATTCCAAACCATTTAAGAAGGCAGCTGTTTATTAAAGTGCCAACAGCAATGATTGATTTCTGATGCTCATGAGTGCATCTGTTTTCTAGTTAATGACATCATTGCAAGCAAAGACATATTGCAAGCTGGGGCTCTAATATAGAACTGAAACAGCCAGGCCTTCTCTATTTAAAAAAATAAAAATAAAAAATAGCACAACAACAACAAGAAAAAGTCCACTATTTCCCTCAGAAAGAAATCTAGTAATATATCAACTGTTCCAGTTACATTCATGCCAATTGGCATTCTTATATGCAACTGGCATTTCGTCGGAAAGAATTTGTGGGTTAACAGTGTTTATATTAAAATCTCTAAAGATGACATCTGTTAGCTGAAATTCCAAAAGTAGTGACTGATTTATGATCTAGTAAATCACATCTGTACAGGAAAAAATAGGACTGAATGGCAGTGAAACTAACATCTGTCAACTGGCAAATACAGTCCACAATAGTGAATGAAAAATGGAAGTATTTCAGGTTAGGTTCTCCTCCTTTTTAAGGTATTTGAGATAAGGAATAAAAATGAATATACTCCAAGCTCCACTGAAATATGTTAAAGTAATAGCAGTTTAAATCTCATTTCTTAGGACCAAATTCCCAGCAGGTATGGTGGTCTTCCCAGCTCAACCTTCTCCCGCCTTCTAAGCAATGCACCACAGCCCATAGCACTACCCGGAAAGCACTTCTGTTATCTCCTTTTGAAGTCTTTTTAAAATATAAATACTATGTAAATATAAAACGTTTATATAAATAAATAAATAAATAAATAAACCATAAAGAACGGAAATAAGCAATGCCCTTGCAATTCCTTGTATGCATCAAAAAGGAATATGGAGCTGAGTGCACTGCTGCCTACTCTTGGAAATCCATAGAAAATGCTTTATATCTCATAACAAACGTTGCTTGCTGTGCTCAGAGAGCAAGGCCATGACTCAAAAACACAAGACCATGAATAGCTTTAGCTGTCCCTCTGTAAGGATGTGTCAGGAGCCAGAGGAGTGGATTAGTCCATGAAACAAGTTCCACCTCCCACTGCTACATCCTTGGCATTGCCCATCTCAGCTTTCTGGTATTGCCAGTAGAAGCTACTTAGGTGTCAATTCCTTAAGTATATGCTTCTTTTATTATGCATGTAGTTTGCCTTGCTCTGCAATACTGCATACTGTCAAGAGAGAACTGCACAAGAGGCATAGAATCTTAAAAAAAAAAAAAAAAATCAAAATTCTGCACAACTCTGTAAAAAAAAGTTATTAAAAAAATCAGAAAAAATGGAATCACAGTTTGAGGTCTGAAATTGAGCCTGCACATTTCTTGGCTTTGCTCCTCTTCCTTGGTTCTTGACTCAAGTAATAGAAAATTCTGAGTTAGAAATATTATTCTATAGCAATGCCTCCTTTCTTGCTGTTATTTCATTGTCTATGATTTTCTTTCCACTTGCATTCTTTGACAGGAGCACCAGGGAACATCTCTGCTCTCTTTACAGAAAGCAGGAGATGACCCATTCAAAGCCTAATGAGTTCCCTCCTTCAGTTTTGAATCTTTAGCTTTAAGACTAACCTTAACCCTTCCCAGCCATTTTCATTCTTTTTAAAATTTATTTTCTAACTTTTCACTCATATAATAGCTCTACATCTCATACCTTCTTCATGTTTCACTCACAAATTCAATCCAACTACAGAGTGTGTTGTTCCCTGTTTTATCTCCTTGCATCTTGAAATAATTAGCAAAACATAGTCGAGACCATTGAAGGCACTGGAGAGGCACTTGGCTGCAATAATCTTTACCCTGCAGCATGTTAGTGTTAGCTTTTTCAGTTTACATTGTAAACCTCTACATCTTAACCTACAGAGACATCCTATAGCACAGTTTGATCCAAAGCCGGCAGAAGCACCAGATGCTTATGGGCACCAGAGAGTTTGGAATCAGCTCTCAATATTGCTCTGCATAATGATTTGAAATCTGTAGGCACCTTTGACAGCTCCACAATGTCATTCACAAGTAAGAGGGATAGTGAAACTCTATTTGTTCTATAAAGAGATTTTGTATAGCATTATTAATACTAAATGTAACTCACCAATGTGTAAAAACCATCATAACTCTTAGAATGAAATGCTTTCCCGTGGACCACATGCCTGACACTTGTAAGTCTGACTGCTTATTTTAGCTTTCAAATAGGCCACCAAGCCAAGGGAATTGCTTGAGAAATCTAGCTCTGTGCCTGCAGGGAATTTCAAGTCTTGAAATATTCCTTCCTATGATTATAGAGGAAGCATTTGAAATGGAGGGGAAATAAATATTTTACAGTAGATTTTGATAATTCATATTATCAAATCAGTATACTCACAATGTTTGATACCATTTCATTATATTAGCTAAACAAACTTAAAGAAAACAAGCTTCTTACAGCTTTGAATACATCCAAAATTTGTGTTTCTTTCATGTGATTTTTTTTAGTTGTTGCTAATTTGCCCTTAGTAAAAGACACTGGAGAAATTCTAAATGCTGACGTTTTCTGCAACAGCTCAGTGCATTACGTTGCCTTATTCCTTGGCTAAGTACTTTTCTAGGCATTCCTGATTCTGAATTTGATATCCTAAACATTTTCATTAAAATCATTCTTTTGGGCATGCGTTATCACTTCAGGTAGCAAACCAGCAAGTGAACTTCCCACTGTGACCGCATGCAGTAAACCATCCAGCACAGCCATGATACATGCAGCAATTATGCAAACTGAGCCACACCAAGGCAGACCCCTCTTATAGGTGGTTTGAGGGAACATGTTGAATGACTCATGACTGGAGAATCGTCTACCAGCAGAAATGGGACCAGCACTAATGCTGCACTAACTATTGAGAGATAGCTACAGTTTTAAAATCTTTAAATTTCACTCCCATCATTTACCATTGAAACTAAGATAAAAGAGCACAGGTCTGTGAGCAACACACACAACACACACACGTATAGGTTGCCATGAAGCAGGAAGTTGCTATGAGTAAGGGCATCTGCACAGGACGCTTCTGCAGAGCAGATAACAGACATTACACTTTTTGGGTTTACTCAATGGAAAGCAGCAGAATTAAAATACCAGAGGAGCTGAAATGACTTCGGGGGACTGCAGGTACTAAGCTATAGGAAATCATGTTCCATTAATTCTGTGGCTGAGAGAACAACTGAGGGTTTTCACTTATTTTTTTGTCTCATTCTCAGATGACATATGGCTTTGTTTCCTAAATACAGCTGGCATTTAAATACTACGTGAAGATTATTTTATTATTATATTATTTCAAAGCTTAAGGGAGGATAATTTTGCTGCCCAGTTTCCTCCAATTTTGTGATGGAGAATTGCCAACTGTCCTTAAGCAGCTGACCAGGGGATCCAAACAGATGCATCCAGCATTAGCACATTATGCTCTTTAAGGGCTGTGACTTGAATAAGAGAGTAAGAATGATATACTATTTCTGCAGCTGAGCAATTATTAGTAGGTTGCTGTAGCTTTTTATTTGTTTCCTTATTTTTAATTCCTTGTAAGGAGAACATGCAAGTTCATGATGAGAAGAAAAATGTACAACAAGGTAAATGTATTAGCTTGATCCCTAAAGCGCCCAGCACCATATGCACATGTTTGTGAGGGATTCTGCTTCACTGAACAACTCGAACAACACATAATTTCTCTGATTCTGTTTGATCCCTGGAGAAACACTCGCAGGTCGCTGTTTAAATGACGAGAAAATTGGTGATAAATCAATTTAATTTCAAATGTATTAATCCAAACAGAGCCCTATTTTCTGTGAGATGGCAGCATTTAGAAAAGAGCAAAAGAAAAACTCAGGAAGACAAACACTTATCTTTGATTTTAACTAGCGTCCAAATTTTAAGCTAGGATGATATGATGTGTCTCATTTTTCAATTCTCCAAATTTCAGCAGTGATACAGAACATGGAGGCATAATGAGTCATAAACAAATTTTTGCACAGGTAAGTACAATGGGATGCCCTTTTCTGTGTAACACTGGGATACAATGCAGCCTAATGAGTAATCGTTACTTGCAATTTCTGAGCTCCTGTATTTCTTCTGAAAAGAAATGGTTTAAAGTCAGAGCAAAGCAAGATGTTTGCATTAGTACTATAATTTTTAACCTGCAAAAATAAAGATTTGAATTTAATGAAAGCCCACTCTCTCTGTTCTTCCATGTTCTTCCATTCTCCTGCTCTGTTCTTTACAAATGAAAAACAAACTTGCAATTGTGTCCTATGCTGGTACCCAACAAGGAATCCTCACACTCCTCCTCCAACCCTTCTCTCCAAGGAACTCAATTACAGTTGTATATCTAAGTGTCTTTTGCTGACTTCACAAAACTACTACACAATTCATCACAATCCAGCTGTGTTCAAGAGAAAATTTGCTGCTTTGATATGCCTTCAGAGCTTCTCCTTTCCCTATCTTTCTCTGACTTAAGAGGAGAAGGAGTAGAATAAATTTTTCAGCTAAAATCCAATATTTGTGCATTTTATTACTGGTAGAATATTTTCACAAGCAAATGCAAACTGAAGGGGCTAATCCTGCAAAGCTCTATCTCTAGTCAAGTAGAGGGAGCTTGCCAGAGATGCTCAGCATCTCGCATACTATACTCCAACTAACAGCACAAAACCAAAATGACTTCAAGGTCAGAGAAATGCACAGAACTTAAATCTCTGCATGTTCCAGACATCAGCTGTGCAGTGTCTATATTTCATGTTAGAAGGTGCCACATCATTTTTGTAGCATTTTTTGGAAAATACAGAAGAAAATCTCAGCAAAAATACAAAGTAAATAAGCTTCAAAGGCAAGAAACTCAGGATTCCAGTAAATACATTGTGCAACATGAAATATATATTAAAACATAGACTGTTCAGACTACATGGCTTTCTCATTAGCTGGAGGAGAAATTCTCCTCTCTTATGCTGATGCAGCTGTTACCAAGTTAATGAGTAAGGTCTGGTCCAGCTGGCTTACTGAAGCCAGATTTTTTTTATGCCAATATGCGGCATGCTGGTACTTAGTGATGTGCATTTAATCTCTAAATACAGCAACATCTTAAAAACATTTGTAAGTGAACAAACCAACCAACCCAAAATAAAAATCCAAACATTACTGCATGATGCACACTTGAAACCATCAGCCGTCTTGTCTTCCTCAAGTCAGACACAAGAGTTCTTAAGTCTGACAGCTCTCTGCTGCCTGCCCCTTATTTTAAGTGATAACTATAGTGCTTGACACTACTTTTTTTTTTTTTTTTTTTTTTTTTTTTTTTTTTTTAATAAGAGTATGGTAAGGGAAATGCTATTGCTATGTTTCTCTAGCTCACACAAATTGTGAGAACCAATTATCATTTGTGAGATGCTGTGAATACACATTATCTGAGTAGAACTAAGGAGAAGAATGATAATTATTCGTAGCTTTCATTTTCTGGCACATTTAAAACGATTTTCTGCATCTGAACTAAGGTGATCACACCCAAACCTGATCTCCTCCAAACCTCCTCTCTCAACATGAAAATATTACCATGCAAATGTGTAAAACAAACCAGACAAATCTGAGAGTCTTTAGTAAATATGTTGCCTGTTAGATAAGATGAATCACAAAGTTATTTTATTGAGCATTTGCATTTACAACACTTTCGTCGAATTCAAACCATTCAAATTCAGAATTCAGATTCTCTAACATCCTTCAGATAACGTCTACCAAAGCACACTAAATACTTAAAAAGGCAAGATCTTTCTTAAAGAAATGAAGAATGTACCTACATATACATTCCTATGTATAAATTCATACACGTTTATACTCATTCATGTATACAAAATATGTATACAGATACATGTAAATACCTAAAAACCTGAGTGTTGTAAAGAAATCAGGTATCTATAGTAACGACATGCTGTTATTCTAATGGCACTGTGCTTTCTCATAATGGAACCATTAGTGAAACAGTTGTTCGATGTTCCATTGCATAACGGTAACTTTCTGCACTGTAAGTAGACAGCTATATGGATGCATGCAGATACACTGTTTTTGAAAAAAACAAAACAAAACAAAAACCAAAAACACAACAAACAAACCAACAACAACAACAACAAAAACCTAACCAAATCCATTACAAAAAACCCTAATCAAATCCATTACAAAAAGATCCACCATTCTATTCTTGCTTACTTTGATACAGAGTTAAAATATTTCCAGTGAACATTCAATTATGACTTTCTTTATGCTGCAATATAATATTAATAATGTATTTTTAAAAAGGAATCAGTATTGCTGGATGAGGATAGTAACATGCTATCACATTCTGGAAGTCAGCATGTGCAAACTTGGTGATCCTAGAATTCTCTCTTACTCCTCAAGAAGCCTGATTATCACTGGAATTATTTCTATAGGTTATAAAATAAAATTATTTCTATAGGTTCTTATCTGATAGGAGATTTGGGATTATTCACAACTGTTGTGTTGTTTTGTTGTTTTTTTTTTTTTTTAATTTATTTCTTCATTTGTTACTATTTTTCTTGCTACTTCCTCCTCATCTATTTCTTCTTTATTCTTCAGTAAATAACACAAAATCAATACATATTTGGAAAAATATTCTCGGTTGGCCAGACTGTCAAGTCCATCACTGACAGGAACTTATAAGTTGCAGCACCAAGATCTTTCTCTCTTGCTTTTAGCAGTAAAGTAGAAAGACAAGATTTAAAAAAGTTTCAAAGTTCCAGATGTGAAGGCAGAGTAAGGCTCTCTGCGGTTCATTTGTATCAACATACATTAACAAAGTGTTTAAGTCTAGACTCATTTTCACTTTTCTTCACTCCAAGGGCTAATACTATCATTTTTCACAGGGAAGGAGATTCCTGCTGTTCTCAAGCCCTACTGCTGAGGAACAGATCAGCTCATTAGGCATTACGACAGCTATTCTGACATGCAAAGTGTGTCAGCATCCCTTCCTCTCATGTAGGCTTAGAACTTCTGTGACAACCAGTGACTTGTTTGGAAATATTACTACAACTATTTCAAATGTTTTATGTTCTACAGAAATTAAAGCTTGGAAATGGTGTTTACTGCAGATGGTGAAACACAAAGGGTCATGCACATGATATAACATACCATTTTTAACAAATAACAGATTTGTGTTCTGTTTTCCACTGAAATTTGTTATAAGCATTTCACTCTGGCTCTGAAATTTCTCTGTGACTTTTAAAGTAATAATTCTCCCCAAGACTAAAACTTCCAAAAACATAACAGTACTTTGAAAACAAAGGCCAGTCTATTCAGATATCAGAGTAAAGATGTAAACAAGAACCTTAGAGAGAGAACAAAATCAGACTAATTGCATACAATTCATGCAATCTCACTCCAAGGAAAATAGTATTTAAACAAATTGTGATATGCATGCTATCCCTTTCAGTCTCAAGCTAATACATCCTTGGAAATGCCACTCTTCTCCTTACAATTTCTAAGTGTTGCTCTTCCTAACCCACACCGTAAGTGCCAGCAGATTTTTCAGTAGTATGGCTCTTAAATTTAGTGCACTGAATACACTGATCAGCTCTTCTAGCAATGAAGAGTACTAAAACATCTCCAGTTTACACGTAATAAAATACAACCAAGAGAAATCCAGTCCATGTGAGAACAGATGATGCAACCCAGCCTCAAACAGGAGACTTTCACTCTGCCATATCTCCAGGAGGCAGCAGTCAAAGAGGACAGCCAGCATCAGAACCTAAACCAGCAGCCTTTCATTGATCATGCCTGTTGACATTACAACGCTTTCTGGATACTTTGTAGGCAACTGCCTTCTGGTACTGGAATGAAAAAAGTTGCTCTCTACTTTACGTTTTGTTTTCAAGGCTGGAATAAGAGTCACATGGCACAGCTGAAAAGCAAACATTATACTAATCACTGTTAACCAATGGGCTCCTCGTGGCTACAATGTAAAGGATTCTTACTGTGCTTATTGTGCGTACTCTTTTGGAGCTATCCCAATTAATTTTCTAGCTAATAAAAGAGTGTAAAGAAGAAAATGCTTTATTAAAAAAAAAAATGACCACCTGCACATGTTTAAATAAAATAAAAGGAAGTGACCATTTTGCCAAAGCAAAAACATATGCAGAGCTCTTCTAACAAAATGAAAAGTGGACACCTGACTCTGTTAGATACATCTTTACAAAGGACATTTTCACCTTGAATCCCATCAGCCATCACTTTCAGTTGGATTCTGTTATTGTCTGCATACACTCAAACAGCAAAGGATGTTTTACACAGCTACAGTTTTGTAACAGTTTGCCCTTGGCCTAGGCCCACTGGAATGAACAGAAGTAGTAAACAACCTACACAAACACTGCATTTCTTTTGTGATCTGAATTTAAGATGAAATGAGTTGTTTTTTTCTTGGGTAATTACAAAACATTCTATGTTTTCAAACCTTTATGACGTACAGCAAAATATGACTTACAGCATAGAAATAATAATAAAAAGCTCTCTAAAAATTTATAGCCTCCTGCATGTTGTAAAAATGCCTTGCACATTCATTATATCACCCACTAGAAAATTATTTTCACGGTATGCTTTTAATGAATCTGGTGATGGTTTTAACACCTAGTTTGTTGGGATGCAAAAGTACTATTTTCCCTGTTGATATACTGGGACAACTTTTAGGCTTTCATCCATCCAGTAGTCAGAACTGTTTCAGACACAAAATTAAATACCATACTTTTCTTATAAAGAAAAAAAGAAAATTAAATACATTGCTTGCACACGGCGATAAATTTAAATTTCTTGGACATGGGTAATGAAAAGAAAAGGTGAAGAAATAGGGAAGGAAGAGTAAAGAAAAACAACAATTCAAAGTACTGAATTTGGGACACAGACTCATAGGGAACGCAAATAACCACAACTGATTTTGGCCCAACTTAAAACTTCTTTATGACTGGGACAGACAGCAATAAATAGTATTTGGTCTGTAACCTGAAAAATCATAGCGTAGATCTGGCTTAGTCAATAACAACTCAAATCTAATTCTCTGAAAAGTATCTAATACAGGTATAGATATTTTCCTATCTGTATGTATGAGGGGACGTACCTCTGTCAAAAGCAATCTCTGGGTGTCCTTGAGGAATGAAGAATGACACAGCATAGAAGTGGGTCATCTCCAAGTGGTGCTGGGCTCGGTGCACTTGTGAGTGTCTGAGTAAGTGAATAGCCAGCTGCCAGCCTTGCTGAACTGAACTGGAAGAAAAGGAGTCAGAAGTCAGAGTGACCTCTTGCTGTATCAGTCTAACTGTGATCACAGGTGACTGTAGTAGAGTTCCCTGAGCAGCAGCCCAGCTTATCAGATTTTGTCTTTCATGCTCCCAGCATTATAAGCCTGCACTTAGGTGAGGGTCCATGCTGTTCTAGAGAGATTACCAGCGTAGTGTTTATAGTTAGTGCCATAGCTTATAGATAGAGAATTGTACTGCCTGGAATAACAGTAAAAGTAGACAGAAAGTAGCAAAATAACAATGAAATATTGTGTTGATCTTTCATCTACATTTGCAAAAATTTTCAATTATTCTTATGTGTCATGAGGAAAAAATATTAAGATGCCCAAAGGGTAACTCCTCTGCTATGCTTTTACTGCATAATGATGGATTCCAGATTAATAACTTTTCATCAGCACTAAGATCAGTTTATTTCCTTATACATTTTTCTAAAAGTCTAAACACAGAAAATAGGTACTGTAAGTATCTCTGTGGAGATTAATTGTTATTATTATTATTACTCAGCTCTGTCATGAAATGCAAAGATTTTCTTTGAGCTAGAACAAAAATAGATCACAAGCATTACATTTGATGTAATTTCAGCCAGGATTTTGTGATATCTCTGAATTCCACACGGGATATGAGAGTGAGATGTTGTCTGAGAGTAATTTATTGTTGAAAAGATCCCTTTATGCATCTTTATTTTGTGTTTCTACACATTTCTTTCTTTCTTTCCTTTTTTTTCCCCCAGACCATTGAATAAAGTGGTATCAAGAACACTGCAATTCAGCTTTTCAAACAGTGCTACTCCTGGGCCCATGCACATTCTTTTGGAAATCCGTTTTAAAACAGAAAACACTTCTTGCACTATTCCCAACCAAACTAGCATAATTCAGATTCTTTGTCCAAATCAAGTTTTTTATTTCGCAGGTTCATGCCAGATAAGTTCAAATATATGCAAGTCTACACTGAGTATATATAGCTCACAGAAAGCAATGAAGAACTGAGCTCCTGCAAGGGAACCAGCAGTAGCCTGCTTTCCTAAGGCTATCATCTCAAACAAATGATATTTCTCCCCATCAACATTATTAAAGCCATTGTGTCTTGTGATCAATTTATCACTGTCTTTCTCCCTTTCCTCATATCACACATCTTGGTCTAACCAAATTCCAAACATCAAGCATCTCTCATGAGGCAGTGCTTACTGCCTTCTTGTCTTCTCCAGCAATACACACATAATTAATAATAATAATAATAAAAAATAACTGTGCACAGCAGGATGAATTATTCATAAGTGAATATACCAGTCTTCTTGACGTTATCTTCATCTTCATATATATCCAAGAAGGATGACTATGTCTCTTTCAAAGTAATTTTTCTGTTAGATAGAAAAGTAAGGTCTTCGATGTGTGCAGAGTTGGGTACAGTTAAGTGTGCATAATGCAAAATGTTACCTAAATCTCACAAAGTTTTTGCCAAAGTTGTCAGTTTCCTGTGCAAAAAGAAGCCTTTGCACACACCACCAAAGGAATTATGCATGCGTATTGCACACGAACATAAATTAATTGGTAAAGCTATGTGAATTTGCACAGTTTCATTTCATTCCTTTCGCAGATGTTACTTTGTCTAACAATCTACAAATGCTTTTATATAAAAGCTACTCCTATCCTTCCTTTCTGCAGAACTGCAATTTAGGAAGCTGCCTGAGTGATTTTCTTTCTGTTGCCATCATTATACCGGGATCCTTTTAATGGGATAGAAGAAAATGTTATATAATATGTCCTTCCCCACACTTTAAAATACAATTATTGTCCAAAAGTGATTCTAAAATGGACTCATGGGACCGAAGTCTTAGAGGCTGTAAAGTGGCACAGATTCATTCACTTCAGCAGAACCAGAGTCTTCAGCAAAGTATCATTTCCACAGAAAACTTTTTCCCGCTTACCATCCTGAAAAACAAATTTGTATATTAGATGTCAACACACTTGTTATTGTGTCAGCAGCTATAAACAATTCCATAAAGGAACACGGTAAACAATTCTATTACTGATACACAAGCCAGGCTCAGAGACGACTATACTTCTGAGATCTGCCTCCCATATTTGCAAAACTCTGTTTTGCAAAGTCATGCATATACAATGCTAAAGCGATACAAGTACAGTGCTATAAATATAATATAAATACAAACTGCTAAGGCGTTTTTTTGCTTGTTTGTTTTTTAACTGTAATGCTGAAAATGTATTTTATCATTACTGTTACAGACTTGACTCCAGAGCATAACTGTACTTCCTGAGCTTCTATCTCCCAGTTCTCTGGACTTAAAGAGACATTTATTCCTGTCCTGAAAACCTCCTGCAAAATTCACGGTTGTCTTACAGGAAAGACTCTAAGGGAAACATATCTCTAATAAGCAGCAGTGTGAAAGTTTATGGTAAAGAAAACAAAGATGGAGAATACACTGTGGGACATAGTCTCTAAAAAGTTAATGAAGACCTTGTTTAGATCTGCTGGCCCAGTGAATAAACCAGACTGTCAACCAGAACAAGTAACCTCATGGCAAGAGACAGCCCAAGATTACTGTGGGGCTTTGTGGCTCTGATGACAACTTTGAGCTAATCTCTTCAGTCATAGTATTGAAGCACCATGTATGCCAATACCTGATAAATTAGAGCCATCTGCTTTTACTAAATGTTTCTGACTTTCACACACAGTGAGTTTCTATCTCCTCTGTAAAAGGGACATTCACAGCAATTTATGTTAAGTAAAGCAAACTTTGAACTGTCAGTATGTCTCATTGCCACAAAATGAGACCTACCTAGAGCTCTAATATCTCTAGACATCTAAGAATAGACCTCTATTATCAATAGACCGTAAAAGCAGGCAGAAGTATCTGGGTCAAAATACATTCCAGGATATTTAAAACATGCTGTTGATATCCATAAGTGATAGAAGCCAGTGCAGCCCCATTCATGGCAGCAGTTCCAAGTGAAGATGAGGGCTGTATAACACTGACTGCTAACAGACAGGAGGATGTGCTATCATTTAGAAATGGAACTCAGTAACTTCCTTGGAGACCTACTTATTGCAATTATTTTTATTTCAGAGGCTCTCCTAATATGACTTACCAGAACAAAGTGTTCTGTTTATTAATAATTACTATTGTTACTATAGAAACAAGGAAAACAAACAAAAATTACCTATAATTTTTCTTTGCTGAAGTTCACATGCATGATTTTGCTACAGAAGCAAATTCCTAGGAATATTTGAAAAATATGCAATTATCTCTAAAATGTGCTATTAACCCTGAAGCAAATGGCTTTTTATTGCATTTGTTTCTTGTGACCTCTTAGCTTAATAATTCAGGAGAAGGTGACTGCAACCACTTTCATACTAAAGGAAGGGGTAAATGCTGTTTGATTTGTGGTTATTTCTGGCAATCTCAAATAATTAACTATCTAAACCAGACAAAGTGATAGAAGATAGAAAGATGCATAGCCCAAGTCTTGTACAGCCACAGAAAAATATGTTGCTTTGCTTTGCTACAGCAAAGTAAACACTTTGCAAAGTAACTAGCAAACTGGTCACTAGCAAAGTAACAACACAGTATGAAAAAGGACTTAGCATATTTCTATGAAAGGAGAAAGTCTGCATGAAAGCATTAAGAATTAATAATCAATATGTGATACATCAATTTTGTCACCAGTTTGATATAACGAAATTTAGCAACCAACCCTACTTAGTTTTACTTGACTGTTATCAAATCCAAGCACAACATTTTGTACAGCTCCCAAAACAGACATAAACCAGCATCATTGCCAAACAGTCTCAGATCTCCTTGTGCTGAAACATGTAAATTATAGGACATACAAATTCTAAAAATAAGAAACACAAACTGTGCTGTAAAAACAAAATTCACTAGTAATGAGAATTTGTGCTGGGGCAGTATGAATTTATATATGTAAAGCCACATACTTCTGTACACAGTGCTAACAGAAAGTCCAAGATATCTTCCTTTGCAGCATATTTTCTTTGTCTTCAGCAATTTTTATTAAAAAATTCTCTGATGGGGGAATGAACGCATAAGAAATTCAGTTTAGAATTCATCTTTAAGTGCTCTTTTTATTCTTTTTTTTTCCCCCCCCCCTTCTTTGTTCTTCTAATGAGAGCATAGCATTGTCTGAGGACAGAACCAGTGAACTTCAGAGAGAAGTCATACCGTAGGAGAGTCGTCTGTGTGTTCTAAAAACTTCAAAGTTTATTAAATAAAGCATTTGATGAAAACTTTTCATGGATACTTATTTGTCAGTGCAAAAAAAATCCACCAAACATGCATATTAAAAAAAAAAAAAAAGGATTTATATTTAAGAATTCTTGTAGGGCATGAGTTAGGATGGCCTTTACATCTCTGCTGGCTAGCAGGTCAAATGCTATACTGTAGCAGCGCTGTGGACTTGTATAAAAGCTTTTTCAGCCCTATGAACAAGCTGATATAAAACATTAAATCTGACCCTGCAATTATGTTTCATTGAATAGGATTAGCACAGTTATTGCCTCTTTCAATCTTGGTTGGTTCAAACACAAATAGCACTGATAAAAATTAACGGCAACCAAGTCGTAGACAAGCTTCAGTGTTCATTTTTAACCTTGCTATTTCAGTAAATAAGCCCAGGGACAACCACATAAAGATAACGAGACAATAGTCAATGGCACGGATGTTTTATAATGGTGCGAAACTACAAGGAAGACAGAGAAATCAGCAGAATGTTTGAGCTAATTTTATAAAGAACCCAGTGCCCAAAATTATGTTTAAAAAGCCGCATGTGTACCACTTTCTTCCCCTCTCATGCAGCACAAATAAAGAAATACAAGATGTAGGTCTTTCCATCATAAAGATCAACTTGGGTTTGTATTTTCAGATATGTACGTGTCAGTAAATGTATGTGAAAGGAAGTTTCCCTTCACAGTGGAATATTTTCCCAGAGAATCATCATCAGACCTTTGTCAGAAGAAGCCCTTCTGTGCTGCAGGGAAAAAAAGCCTGACCTGGCCCAGTCAGCATCACCCCTGCTCCTGCTGAACTTAATGGAAGCATAGAGAACTCAGCAGTGCTGTCCCAAACCAGTCTTCAGCAACTGAATGGTAGTTTCACAACGACACCTAGAATGTTCCATAAAAACCAAAGTAATGCCACAGCTTCAGAGTAACCAAAGCTGGTTTTTATTCTTTAGAGAACTTGCAGCAATTAGTGATAGCTGGTCAAAATATGCACAACAAATTACATGCACCATGAATTTTGGAATGTTTTACTTTAAAAAAGAAATAAAATCATTAACAGCTAGTTCCAATCCATAAGAATGTATTTTCAAATTGAAACACTAGAATTAATATTCTGGTTTGTTTATTAGCCAAACACTTCAGATATCATATCTATAAAGTGTATGATAAATATTACAATTGTATCCAAATTAAGTCTTCCAGAATCAAAGAGGCACTGGATGTCATTCCCCTCAAAGCACAATATTTCTCTGAATGTCACTTATTTTGCTTCATGTTTGCAGTTTCTATGTCTCCTCTCCAGAAGCGTAGATCTGCATAGAGCAGAAATGTGGGGACCTCACTGAGGAGCAATCACTCAGTGTTACCTCAATTTTACCTGCTTTTCAATAAGATTTTTATCTGCACTCATATAGTCTCATTTTATTCTAGATAACACTTCATACAGTGTTTTTAAACAGAAAGTACATGCTTTGGAAAATTGTTTCTCAAGGCACTACACCTTCAATCTCCTACATTCTGTGTTAAGGTACACCCTTTCTACACATGGATCTGCATCATGCACATAACATTACCTGCTTTCATATTTATCAACACCTTCATGTTTGCAAGTTTGATCATTTCACTTCAGGTGGTTAAGATATAGTTTAGATTTCATTAATCTAAAATTCAAAAGGTCATTAAAGCACCTTGCAGTTGTGATGAATAAAAATCTAAAGCAGAAATTAACAGAAAACTTAAAGCTGAGTAGAAAATTAGAAAAATGTCCTGTGGCTGCTGATATATTACAGATCATTCTTTTAACTTCAAGATCAGTTGTCACCATAGGTTTGCTGGTCAATAAGCATGTTTTTTCACACTGGAAGTGCAGCTACTGAAGTGAGTTCTGTGTTGAATTCCTGAGCTTTTTCTTTAAGGTAATTATCACCAAAAAAAGTAAGGAACAAATACAGTTCCTAGGATACTTTCACCATTCAGGCAGACACATATCTAGCACAAGCCAGCCCTCTGCCAGACAGGTACACTTGTACATCGTCACTTAGCATGCAATTAATCATCTTGACAAGTTAAAACATCTTCCCCTCGTGAACAGGGCCAGTATCACCATGTATGGCCTATTGCCAATCCAAAAATGACTTAGCCCCAAAAAGACCACATCTTCCTTCTGTCACGTCTTCAAGCCTGAGTAGAAAACAAAGGCCCTAAATTACAGTTTATACAGACCAGTAGACTTTATGCAGACCAGGTAGGCTATTTCTCAGAGTACTTTTCAACTTAAATGAGTGTAAATAAATTTAAATCATGACTATTGTGTAACTTGAGAGTTCCAAGTTATTATATTATCTGTCTTATGCACTGTGTTTTATCCATGTCAGCGAAAATGCACAGGGAGCCAAAAACTCCTGCTATAACTGATGGGAATTGTAGGTACAAACACAAACCAGTTTTACTCTTTAATATATACAACATATGGGTAGGTCAGGAAAATTACTTGTCACTGTTCTGTGGGTAGATTTCTGAGAGCAGTTTTATTCTTCAGTGTTGCAAGCTTTGAAACTGTTATGATGTTATTGCTTCTTTGTCAACTGTCTTGATTAAGATCAAAGGTCGAGGCTTGCATTGTTCCCCAAACATTGCTTTGCTACTGTTATTTTTAAAGAATTACATGGATCTGTACCGAAATGCTTAAGAAATGGTAGGCCTTGACTTCATTCTTTCTAGTACTAAGAAAAATCAGGAATAGAACAGCCAAACAATTAAGCTTGTGTAAAAGAGAAAAACTCCAACCCACACTTTTTTTTCCTCCCGTTGTTTCTCTACTTTGTTATTTTCAAAGGGTCTGAAAAGATATTGATAGAAAGATGCAACTTGTTTCAAACTGTTTTCATTGTTGCATATTCTTTCAGTGCTCTCGCTTTTTAGGCCAAAGATGTCCAGAGCAGTTCTGTCTTCAATGCCCTTTTTACTTATATAGCTCCACAAGGGAGCTATTATATGCAGTGGATAATTAAGCATCTTTGCTGATGGTGGTCTGTGGCAAGATTCTTATAGTACTGGACTTATTTTCTGAACAACTTTGTCATTCTCTAATTAGAATCTGGCCTTAAGGTCTTCTTAGAAATATTATCCTGAACCCATCTTATTATGCAAAACTTTTCTGTGTGTTTTCTGCCATCATGCAGCAGCTAATTGCTGATATATATATATATATATATATATATATGTGCAAAGTTGAAGTCTCTTGCACTGAGTACAACAGAGAGGGGTTTTTTGTTTGTTTGCTGTTGTTGTTTGTGTGTGTGTTTGTGAAATGGAGCAATATTTCATTGCTATTGCAGAGGATATAAACTTAATCCAGACAGTGTTGCATGTGAGAATTCCACATACAACTAGGCAGGAGCCACTGGAAATCGAAGTTTCTGCAGTCAAGTTGATGTACGCTATGAAATGCAAGATCACTCCAAGGTGGAATCGCCACTTTGGATATAGGGAACAAACTTCAATGAACTGGAGCAAGTTTTAGAGCTTAATAATATGAAGATTGTATTTAGTTGTACTTCATATACACTAATTTTCCCTGTAAAGCTGAAGCACTACTTAACTATTCACAATCAAACACACAATAAAAGGTTTTTCTAGATTCTAGTCAGACTGTTCTGACTCTGCTCTGCAGAGTAATTAGTTTTTCTTTTGAAAGCCAATTTGTCCACCCTGAGTGAATCACTTCTTGCCTGTGCCTTGTGTTTTATTAGTTTTTAACCTACGTTTTTTGAGATAAAATTACCATCTTGTCATCTTTCAAACACTTGGGACAATTTAAATATTCAACCCAGGGTAGCATTGAATCCAAATTCATGGCAGAGTTAAGATTCATAAAATCACCTCAGGATTACCAAGTATGAAGTGCATAATCAAGCAGCCTTTACCAAACTTGAACAGAAAACATAAACACAAAATCACAACTCAGGAAGATGAAAAAGGAAGCAAGTCAGGTACCATCTCAACTTCACCACAATGCAGTGTTTCTGTTCTGCTCTACAAAAACAGAAAAGTCAAGAGAATATGAAGAAAAATCATCACTAACATGTTTAGATACTTCATAAACTTTGATACTTTGAGAACTGCAGCTCTGCAAACAATCTGCCTATGATTGAGAAAACATTTATTAAATCAAATGAGATGCTCTTGGTAGATCTAAAACTACTGAAATGGGGGGAGAATAAAAGAAGTTAGGCAATAAAAGAAGTTAGGCACTTGGACCTCCTGAAACTATCTGAGGCAGAAGTATACGTACATACATAAAAAAAGGCAAAGTGCCCTTTAATGTTATTTTTTCTTGCTGTCTAGCAAAGAATTTTTATTGAAGACAGGCATAAAAATTCATGACAGCCCTACTCTCTTACCCACTAATTATTTCTTAGGATAAAAAAACACACTATACATTTCTTGGTTCACCCCTTCCCATCCTCACTTTAGTAAAACTAAAGTGTTTGACAGTTACAAGCAATACCAATGCATTCATAGGAGGAAAAAGAAAAGTTTACACAAACTAAAAAAAGCCTTTACAGCTAGTAACTACCTACAAATTCAACCTATCTGGAGCTCAGGCATGGCCCTCAAATGCCACAGAACAATAGAAAAGCACTCAAAATCCTGTCCCAGTGAAGTTGGAAAATCCCTTCTAGCAATTTCCCTTACTAGCTACACCTTGCCCAGCAAAGACTGCATTTGAGATGCTGGTGATAGTGCACCCTGTCTGACCAGAGCAATGGTAGAGGCCCAAGCAGCCTAAAAGACACACATGGAAGAAGGAATCATGATGTGGGTGGGATTTTTTAAGAGCTAAAATAGTCCCTCTATCTGATTTTAAAGGAGGACTGTAATCCTCAACAATTGTTGGTTTTATACCTCTAGTTCCCCTATCTGATTTTATCAGAATGATAAAACAGATGAGAAGCACTCAGCACTCATCTGGCTTTTACACATTAATGGCTGAGCAGTCAAGGCAATCTAGTACATGGATGATGTCACAGTTCCATATCTTTTAGCTCGTTAAAAAAAAAAAAGCCTTTTGGCTTTCTATGATGTAATTTTACTACAATACATTTTTTGGGAGAAGCATGCTAAACCTATGGTAGCAATGCACATCCTGTCGAAACAAGGAGACATTTTGCTTGCATTACAGCAGCTAAACTTACTGAAATACCATACGAAGCACAAGGTTCCAGCTCATCAAATGTACTGTATATTGATTATATGCACAAGTACTTCTCATGAATATCAAAAATGATCAGTCCATGACTACAAGGAAAGTATAAAGTAGCAAGGCAGAGCAGATTTTATGCTCTTACTTGCTAACTGACTTGTGATGGAAAGACAAAGCAGTTGTTGGAAAGACCACGGGAGACCACACGCCATGCACAGAAGTACTGAAGACACAGATGAAGACTGTCTAGAGTATATTTCCCTGTTTAAGGCAACAATTGGATAAATTTGGTCACTTCCAAGATCTTTACTTCTGAAAGCCCTTTGGGATTAGCAGCACTAGGAATGCTACTGTGGGAGCATTCATAGCTGAAATGGATACTATAACACTGAATGACATTTTATATTTGTGGCACAAAACCAGCACTCGGTTATTTTAAGTTGTCACATTGCTCTGCGCAATGGCAAAAGGAGTCAAAATGATACAATATCACCTACAGATTTCTAAGGCCTATTCTCTCCATCTATTTATAGGTATTCAAGTTGCTATCAGCTCCTTTACCATTGCTAGGAGAAATAGCATGGCATACCAATAACTCATTGGAGGGACTTAGTGCAGGCTGTCAAGCTCTAGCTGTCATAAAGACCCAGTTCATTGGTACTCAAATTACTGGAAAGCTGGATGACCTGGGTGCAGCTCAAAGGCAAAAAAGTAGTCATCTGCCTTAATAAACAAAGAAAAATCACCAGAGAGGTGGGTAGCAAAATACTGTTGATACTGAACTATCTTCAGTTACCAAATCAAAAAAATGAAGTAATAACCTGGTTATTGAATACAACAAGATATATATCTGTACAGACTTCCCTCAGATGGAGAAAAAGTTGCTGAAAATGACTCCGGAATTTATTTCAGTAAATTAGCCAGTTTCATTACTGGAACTTTGATATCTATTGTAACTTGCAGGAAATCGTGAAAACACAAACATTTTTTAGGACACCTGAAGAAAATTTTTCAGACATTAGCAGCAAAACAAAGAAAAGAAATTGTTCTCAATCTACATTAAGACTATTTAAAAGTCCTATCTATACACCAGAACAAGTACATGTAATCTTTAAAACCTTTATCATTAAGAATTGCCAGTTAGTAAAGTGCTATTATTTACTAGATAGATTATTTAATAGATAGGGAAGAGTATACAGGGAGCTTGACTAACTTGTTCAGTGTCATAAACAGATCAGTAAACAAACAGTACAAACAGTAGAGCCAAGAATTAAACTTTATTCTGGTAAGTCTCAAATAAATGGCATAGTTCGTGAGTTCTTTAAATAATCATTTAACAGGGAAAAAGAGGAGGCAAAAAAAAATGAATATTTTATCACTGGAGATAAAGAATTGGAAGTGTTAGCAGAAACAAAACTCAATGCAACTTAATGCAAGTGCTATCAGAGACTTTTAATAAAGAAATTAATATGGCCACAGTGATACTAAGAGGGAGGAATATTTTTAATTCTAAATGGGAAGTCAGATTACATTTTTAATATGATACAGAAAAGCAAATATTATTCATTCTCAGCTATAGTTAGAAGCAATATAGGAATGTATCATAAGTTCTTCATAGCATTTAAAGAACAAAGGAGAATTATTTTGACTCATTATCCATTCTACAATATTCAAAAAAGATCAGCAAATTCCAACATACCTGCATACATATCTCTTGCTATCCTTTATGAAATGATAAAAGCTTATCAGTTACAAGCTATCCTGCAAGAATACAAATATAAAAAGGGCAGATTTCAACATGAAATAGTCAATAATTTGTTTTTGAATTCTAATTTCCATGCAAATCAACTCCGTAATCCTGGTCCATTTATTAACTAAAGTCCAAAGTGAATAAACTTGATCACACAAATTTAGGCCTCTAAAGTGACATAAAAATGAAAAAAATTACTCCATATTCAAAACCCGATAGATGGACTCATTTGGTTATGTTCCATAAAACTGAAGAACAGGAAACCATAAAAGCATAGCGGGTGACATGCTTCTGATATCTTGAGCATTTCTTTAAAAAGATATACTCCATAATATGGTAATTTCCATGAGAATACCATTACACTTTTTTATTTATTTACTCATACCACATATGCATGCTTGTCAGGAGATGGCTGCATTACCATTTACTTTAGCAGATATACTATGATACTCCTCCAAACAATATCTCTTAATTGTTATGAAACACGAACAGCATACATTCTTTAAAATTATGCCCATTAGCATGACCTGCTTGAACTGCTCATTTCAGTTCTTTGATACATCTGTGGCACAGTTGGTGTATGGCTTAAGGAAAATGTATTACAGAAACCTTCAATCTGGCCAGTTTCCAGTTTTCCCCTCCAGCAAATATTTTCTGTTTGATTCCTTATGATTTTTCAGCTATATTCTCTGCTGTAACATAATTCACATTGAACAGTTTATGTTGTTGTCTAGGATGACTACAGTTTAATTCTTTTCTTGCCACTAAACGTAGCCTTTGTTGTGTGTTCACTA
Source organism: Tympanuchus pallidicinctus (assembly GCF_026119805.1). Lineage (NCBI taxonomy): Eukaryota > Metazoa > Chordata > Aves > Galliformes > Phasianidae > Tympanuchus > Tympanuchus pallidicinctus. The sequence goes on from NW_026294722.1 coordinate 6,752,814, forward strand.
AATAAGCATTGTGGATGAGCAATGAAAAAGGGAGCACACATACTCTTGCAGCAGAGAAAATAACACAGTAGAAATCCTATGCAATTTTCCTCCTTCAGTCAATGAAACATCATAAACTACCTCCCCTTCTCCCTCTTCCCTCTCTCCTCCCCCCCCAAGAAAAAAAGGAATGATTGTAGAATAGCTCAAAGCTCACACTAAAAAATGGATGAAATCTTCCTTCTGGTGCTTCTAGTTTTTTGTAAGCCAGCTTGGAATACATTCTCCTAATACACATTTAAATGGGTACAACACAAGAGAAAAGAACCTGTTAAGAAATAATCTGAGTGTAAATCTGCGTTGTTAAAGAATTTCTCCAAGCAGTGTTATGACTGCATATCGCCATGTGAGAAACTCTCTTCATCATCCAAATGACTGTAATTAATTGGGGAAAAAAGAACTGAAGGCTATTACTGAGAAACACATGGGAGGTGAGATAGATTATTAAATTTATTTCCAAGAGGAGATTTAGAAAGCGTTACATTTCCCTGTCCAAATAACCGTAGTTAATATACATTGATCAACTTCTATTTCAATGATGGCTTCTCAGTTTATCAACATCTCAAGCCTTTGTGCCAATTGTTCTGACATGTTCTCGATAAATATAATAATAGCAAAAGGACAAAAAATAAATGGGGAGATCCATCTTTCACTGACTACTAGCACCTCAGTAGATCAATACATGTCATAACGTTCTTATCACTGGGGAAAGGTAAATCTTTTTATGGCAATAAAGCTTTAGCATTTTACTTATTAATTTAGATTAACTGTGACAGCTCCAGGAAATTTCACATTGGAACGTGAAAAACACAACATTTGTTCAAAATAATTGTGAAAAAACTTTTGTGATCTCAAGTGAAAACTTCTGCCTGTTACATGGGCTTGATCGGTTAAGGTGGGAGATTCCATTTTCATGGCATGATGGGATTCTACAAAATAAATGTTTTATATTAATACTGAGAGAATAATCAAATACTGTTTTCTGTAATTGGAACACAAGAATTCCCATGCCAAATAATGCAATACTGCCAAATGTAGGCTGGAACCCAGTTGCTGTAAGTAGTGGGCAATAGTATGTGCTTCAACAGAAGGTGCTGAAGTTTTTTGTCAGGTGCAGTGTTCTCATTGGAATGTTTGGGATTTTTTTCAAGAGCTGACAATTGCAATTATGGGTATATCTAATGGTACTCATTATCTCCAGAAGTTACCAATTGTTAATTTTTACAATCTACTTGAGAAGGAAGTTACTAATCTCTTTTGGAATCTGTGCAAACTGAGAAACATAAGGGCTAAATAAGATTCCCATTATACATCAGTGGCAAGTAAAATCCACACCATCTCAACTTTTAATACTGTGGTTCAGCCTGTACTTTTATAGAGGATAAGGGAAACATCTTTTCCTGCAAAGACAAATTCAGCTCATTTTCCTGATTAGAGTAAATATTGATAGGTAATATCTGGTCATGCTGAATAATGATACAGACATCCCTGTTATTAATTGCCAATTAACAAGATTATCAGCTGGGACTTAAAAACTAAATATGTGTATTTTGCTTTGAACCTATGAGCTATTGCTTAGACTGTGAAGGTTTGAAGGCAGCTCAGATATAAAAAGTATGTATAGATTGTGTACGTTCATGAAAAAAAGATGATATCAGATATAGTCAACTTTTTGCTCAGCCAAGGACTGGAATTTATATAGGGCATATTTCAGGAAAAGGCTATGGCTGTATTTTACATTTGGCTGTGCTGCCACAGTGGCAATACTAATATTTGGCACAAGGGAACACTGTCATGTCAGACAAACTCCAGCTGTCCTCTCCGCCTGTCACTGCCCTCATCATCATTTGTAGCAGAAGAGTGGGTGGGCAGATGAATGTCAAAGTGGGCAGAGGAATTCCTCATGGAGGAACGTCTGTGAACACATTAGTGAGGATTTGGGAGCATGGGCCCACGGGAGAGGAGGAAGACTGGAACTGGAATGTGGAAAAGGGAACAAACAAATTAGATAGAAGGTAAGAATTAGAAGGGAGTAGGATGGGAAGGAAAAATGTGATACTGTAGAGGGAAAAGAAAGGAAATGAAAGGATGAAGAATTAAAAGCCATTGGGCCTCCTAAGGTATATTTGCTTTTTGGAAAGAAAAAAAATGCACATTTAGTTTAAAAATGTCCTCAGTGGAAAGGTTCTTTTAAGGTAATTCTAGATGTCACTCGGCTGGCTGCCATGTCAGTCTGAAATGATTCTCCCCCTGCTCCCCTCTCCTCCCACTGAGTAATGACATCAAGGCATGCATGATGGACTCCACCTGATGTCATCATCTGCGGCTCAGCCATGTGGCTCTCAAAAACAAAGCTATAAGGCTATTCAGAGTGAAGAGCAGAGGGAGATTCAGCAAGAGATTTTACCTCTTGAATGAGAGACATTATTTTCTTCAAATTTCGTCACGCAAGTTTCAAGGTGAATAAAACCTGAAAGAAACAAGGTTTCTCTAGCTAGATATCATTATTGTGAAGAGAAAGAAAATGGCCTGAAAATGGAGATGAAAGTGCTGATGAAAAAAGAATCCTTATACACCACATGATTTTGCTCTTACATGCAATGAACTCCGGAAGGGAACAACAGATCAAAGGTGACACGTACAATACATTGACATGGTAAGGGTTAGTTAACAGACTACACTAGCAAATAGATTAGAGTCTCTTATACTGGTCAGCAATGGGCCTCTGTGCTGACCTCAAGTGATCACCTTGCTCACCTTAGCAAGGTAATCTGGTGCCCTCACTGAAGGCACAGTCATGATGAACAACAAATATGCATTTTGAGTCAATAGAGAATGACTTGGAGCATTTTCATGATCATAGATATGCATCTATAGTTGAGAAAGTCAGGAAAGATCTTTGAGATGAGTATTCCTACTCTTTGTTTAGGATTAAACATCAGTACTACCTCAAAGACACTAATTCCCTGTTACATGAAAAAAAAATTGCACGTTCACTCATTATTCAGCCTAACATATTTCTGAAAAATACTTTCCTTATCTTCAGACAGAGGTGAATATAACAACTATCCACAATCGAGGGCATCTTCATCCAAGTGCAATGAAGGAAGTAGTCCAAATAATGTATTTCCCTGCATTTGTCATCTCTGACCCTATAGCAGGTCTTGAGAAACAAACCAACAAAACAAAATGCCATAATAACTTTGCTCTGCTTCAAGTATTGACGTGAAATATAAAGCTGCAAAAAATGTTCAGTCTAGTACATTCTATTTCTCTTAGTTTATTAAAACTTTGGTCTATAGATAAGCACCTCCCAGCATTATCCCAGTTTTTTGAAATTTGGAATATGATGGTGCATGCCTTTTTGGGAAATGTTAACTTGCCTTCCAATCTTTTGCCATAAGTAGTATGTCCTATAACTTTGAAGAGTTTTCTTTTCAGTGTAAAAGATTATTTTTTAGAACATAAGGGTCTACAATGTCATTTAATTTTCTTTCAAGAAGAGTTGTCCCCTTCAGTTTAGCTTTTATTTAACTTTTGAAAACTGTTCTTTAAGCTTTTTAGATATTCAGACACACAATTTTGAAAAGATGGTTCATTATTTTTTTTCCAATTATTTCATCAACTATCATACAATATAAGAGAATGAAATTCCAGGGAACTGTTGACATAAACCTACAAAACAGGAGAATGTCAATCAAAAAGACATAAATCTTAATCATGCTTTTCCTTTCAAAGGAAAACACTATGATGTGCTTTTATATTACTGTATTTCTGTTTTCTCTGCTAACAGACAGGATGTTAATCTTAACAGATCTAACGACCAGCCTCCATAGCCTATTCTGTGAAATGGCACAACTGAATAATGCTTGGAAAAAGACCCACAAATGGAAAGCAGAACCGAATCTACTTCATTCAAATTAGTGGAGGCAGACTACAGGAATGTGTTACAATCACACATTTTTTTTTCAAAGATAATGACAAGTAACTCTCAATTCTTTTTTCATTCCTCTAGGAATTTGCCTCTACAGTTACTTGTCAGTAATTCCATAAAATCCAAAGCTAACTGGCTCCTTTCAGTGGTGTTTTAATTAAAATATCAGGATCACATGCAGAATATTTTAGCTATTTTTAGGACATGTTCACAGTGCTTTTATAAAATGTTATTAAAACTCACTGCAGGTGCAGTAAAATCTGCAATTTTGTTTTTGACTATTTGTCTTCTGTGAGTGATGTTTCAAGGGCACATCAGAAACATGCTAAATCATGAAAGACTCTATTCAGCAAAATTAAGCTTTTCCAGTGCTGAGTAATTAAAGCTCTGCAGGCTTCTGTACAGAGCTTAATCCTCACTGAAATTAAAAAAATAAATAAAACACCTGTTTATCACTATTAAAGAAATTCTTTAGTATCTTTGCATTCTTGACCCTTTCCCCAAAAAGCTGTGAGAAATCTGTATGCTGCTACATAATGGGGGTAGAGAGTCTCATAGCTAGAGTGCTGCACTGATGTTCAGATGATAATGGTTCCATTTCAAGGGGCTGCCATGTACTTTGAGTACAACCCTTCCTCTCTAAGTCCCAGTTGTCAAAATGAGAATGATAACATATCATTAAGACATGGGAGATATAGAATGCCAGAAGATCTGCATCCCGTGGTCAAACCAAACCAAACCCATAGCTTTAATATATTTTTACCTGAAAACAATTGTAAATTTGCAAAAAGGATTTTTGCAAATCCGAGTTCTAGTACAAATAAATAAATGTTGAAAAATATGAATAGTTAATCATTATCCTGGGAAGCTAGATGTAGTAAGGTGACTGCATCATTGATGACTTTCTAGAGCTATTTCCTAGGTAGGCTCAGTGTTGTCAGTTCCACAAAATGAATCCATAGGTTGAGCAAAGGTCATTGCATAAAGTTAATATAGAGTCTTGCAGAAGACGAAAAAACCCACAAGTTTTCTTTTGTGGTATTTCATTTCTCCCAGTCTAAATTAAACTTCAAAAATCATACACTGCATAGAGCCTGGAGCTTCCCTTAATATACCTGTTTCCACAGCAAGAAGCAATTGTTTCTTAAGACACGATGGTGAAAACAACAGAGAGCGAGCAGTGACGAATTTAGTAAAGACAGCAAATGTAGCACCCTGCCATTCTTGCATGCTGCATCCTGCTTTGTATTCTTGTGTCATATACAATGCCCATAATCCACTAATGTTGACAAAAATGTAGAGCTATGACAAAGAAAAAGATAACCTTGCTTCTAGCACCTGCATTAGGTCTCAGCAAAATCCATTGCAAGTATTGAAAAAAAATTCTAATCTACCTTTGGATATTTTGCCACTTGCAGTCATTTCTACCACAGAAGTCACACCTGTCCCTTCTTGGAATGTTGGCAAAGCAAACTATAGATTCTTCACTGGTAATTTCTGAAGTTACCCAAAGCTACCATATAGAGGATAAAGCAGACACATCATTGCATCCAATTGCCTGCAGGTGGGGCTTGGACAGCCATTTTGGATCCACTGATGAAGACTGGATGCAGACTGACATCAACAAGCTCAGAAGTAGGACTACTGGCAGCAAAGGCAAAAATCCAAATGACACAGAGTAGAACTGATGATGCATAGGTTGGCTGGTAAAGCAGCAAGGTAATGTGGCCATGAGACCACAGCACCCAAACACTTTGCCTGCACTCATGTGAAGATGGACAAGAAATCACTGAACCAGCAACCTTTCCTCTCTCAGAGCACTAGCAACAACAGCTGCTGGAATAGCAAGTTGAGTGGAAGCACAGCTGACAAACAATACTCTGCAGAGTAGAGCAGAATTCACCCAGCACAGTCATGGGAGCACAAACACGTGACAGTGGAAATCAGCACTCTCACCCTTGCCGCATTTTGGCATGCCACTGACACCCTGCTCATCCAGTGGTGACAAACATTGACTATAGGAACGGCTGGGTAAACAAAATGTTAAAACATGTTTGAATTTGATCCAGCAGAAAAAGGAAGATTGTGTCCAGACAATAAAGGAATATATGGATTAGTCACACACTTTGTTCATACGAGGCCTCTGTTCAGCTAAACTTGCCCTTCCTGACCTGCCTTCAAGATGTGTTATCATATTTTCTCCGAGTATTATTTTGGAAAAAACAAGACAAGCAATTCTTTTTTATTGATTTCTTCTGTCAGGTTTCTTGATGTAGAAGTACATTTTATGATCAAACTTCAGTCCTTACTTTTATGGTGGTAAACAACACAGTGTGTATCTTTTTTATTTTTATTTTTTTAGAAGAGTACATGCACTTGTGATAAAGGAGATAGAATAAATGGATTACTTCAAATCATTCAAAGCTCATTCTCCATATATTTCCTGTTCTTCTATTTCAACTACTTGAAAATAACCTTCGCTAGGAGTTAACAGAATAGCATTGCCCAGGAGGTAACATAAAAAAGCAGAAATGATCTTAACACTTTCTTTCCTAATTGCCAATTAAATGTGAGTTAAATCTTACTTAATTCGTATATCTGCATTGAAGTTAAATACTACCAGAGCACGAGTTGCAGCTCTCTGATAACTGGCTAATGAAGTCACCACTAGGCAGGCATGCATGCACATTCATGTGGAAACATAAATACTGAATTTAATCCATGCTGCATTTTTTGCTTCTTAAGAAAAAGGCTTTCTATCCTGCTCTCTAGAACACACCTGCACATTATATCACTAATACAAAACCAAAGTACTGTCTCTGCATGGAGGCATTAGGAAAGGCCAGACAGCTTCTTGCACGACTTCGAAACAAAAGGACAGGCTGCAAAACAAAAAGCTGCAGCAGGTGTGTACACTGTCACCTCTAACTAGAAATAGTTTTGATGTCTCCCCAAAAAAACATTCAGGAAAGTTCTGTAAAGAAACAAAAAAAGACATCTGCACTCCCTTTAAGAGATGATCATATGTAAAGGTATTGATAATGGTTAGCATCTACTAGGCATATTTACACAATAAACCTAAAAGAGAGTGGTTATATTGAAACTCAATATTTTATTTTCTAAGAGAATAGGTAACGATGGAAGAAAGAAACACACGCAGCACCTGACTGCTACAGAATGTGAAATCATAGCATTCATCTATAATTTACAAGTTACTGCAATGGTTTGTGTACAGTTGGATCATAGAGTTTTCACTCCAAAAGCTAGGGTAACTCTAACAGAAAGTTTCCCATTCTTCATAAGATGATGTGGATAATTATTTACATTTCTCAAAATTCTTAATAGGAATACAGAGATATACAACCCTACAGTTCCTTGAATGAAATGACCAGCTACTCACATGCTGGGCTCTTTTTTCTGACCTCAACTGAATATTGATAAATAACTGACTGCACAATCACACAGAGCTGGGTGCACTCCATCTCAGGAAGACACATATGGAGTGAAGTGTGTGTTAATGCTTTTCATTGTGGATGAAAAAGCATACTTTATTACAAATACTATGGGAAAAGAAGCTTGTCAATTATTGATCACTTAATCAATAGGCAGCAGCTAAGAAAGAAGTCAAAAATATCATACCTCAGCAGGTCTGAAAAACAAGAGTTCAGCCCTACAGGATTTTCAGTGTAAGGGAGTACAGGCTTTTTTTTCTTTCAGGAAAAGACGGTCACAATAATAACTGATCTCAGTAGAAGCCCTTATACACATAATATTTAGAAACAACACTCCCATTTGTTTTGATATTTCCAGCAAATTTCAGGGAGTTCACGACAGTATTTTTCTTGGTTAGTTTTCTCAGGTCTGCATTCCTGGCTCTTCTGTTATTATGGTAGCACATCTGCAGGTTATTACTTTGTTAGGAACAAGAAAGCATCTGTCCTGACTTTCGGTCCTGCTGCTAAAAGGCAGAACTCAGTTTAATTTTGATTTTGACTTTGCCACTTCTTCACGCATTTACAGTATAACAAGATGCCCCAAAGTACTTGCTCTGTATCCTTTCTGGATGAACAAGCAGAGATATATTCTTTCTGCTGTAGTGAAGGTGTAAGTTCTATTCCTTCCCACTGCATCAATGGACAAGCAGCAAGACCGCATTCAGCACACATGAAACTTTTTTTTGTGGGATGCTATCTCTAGACAGAATTAACAACAAAAACCTGAGGAACTAGCAAATTATTCAACAACAGAGTGACTACAGAGACAAGAAGGTACATTGATGCCTCCAGATGTCTCACAGAATCAGCTGCTTTCCAAAAAACTGCTGATGCGCCCATGTGCAAATAAGCGCTTTCTCTCAGCCAAACACAACAGTTCTGAGATCAGTATATACTTCTAAAAGACCATTTTAGTGCTCCACAGGCTAATAGAACATGGCAAAACACAACATGTGGTGTTACAGCTCAAGATCATTTTACCAGCTGCCACAGGTGCCATTCTGATACTGGAGGAGTCTGCTACAGGCTTCCTGCCTTTTAGTCAAGGTACAGGCAGGCTCTATTGTCAACAGATGCATATGGTACATTTTCAAAACCAATTTTAAGTTAGCTTGGAGGCCAGTTGACCTACCCTCCAACCAAATTACTTGTTGGTGAAAATTAAGATCCAGATCACTAGAGACTGCCAAATGGAAGGTACGACTCCCCACACATCATTTTTTCAAGGCAGAAAACAAGCCAAATGTAAACTGAGGTTAATGCAATATATACAGAAAGAGAAATAAGATTAGATGTGATGTGTGTGCCAAAAGGCCTTCTGCAGGCAAGGGAAAAAAGAGAATAAGGTTAACATCTTTGATTTTTCCCCTCCCCCTCTTCTAGAGCTGAGAGGAGTCCTCATAGCAGCAAGGTCAATTCTAACCTTATTTCCTTATTTCTCACAGTTATTTCATTACCTTCATTCCCATTTTTTAAACTTCACAGCAAAAAGATTTTTCTAGACATATTTGCAATAAGGGATCATTTTAAATAATTAACATGAGAAATACAAATAAATAAACCTTACTGAAACAATAGCCACCTGCAACAAATATTGTAAGGAAATGCACCCTTTTCTTCTTCTGAATGGTTGCTGCCTCTCTCACAGAAACATTAACATTTTGAACACACAAAAAAATGATGTAATTAGCAAGAATTTTCTCTATTTCTGTTCTCATTATTGCTGATTACCAGAAATTATCAGTCAAATAATAGCTTTCTCTTTTCATGATCAATTTATTCATCCTTCATCTGATTGCTGTGGTGATGAACTGAAATTTAGGTTCTTGTGTCTATGGCACTTTGAGAGAGAGAGAGAGAAAAAAGAAATGGGGACAGGGAGAAATTAAACACAGTATGTGTAAAGTGTCAGAAAGCATCTAAATTATTACTGCCAGCTTATAATTTTTCTTCAAATTTTTTACAGTTTTCTTAACATCACAGCTTCTAGAATCATCTGATTCATCTATACTTCATCTAACTATAACAATAAATTAAAATAGCCTCTCAAAATTGAAAAGGTTAAATGTATGCTTTCCAAAGAAGCTTGACATGTCTGAAACCGCAGAAAAATAAAACATTTTCCCAAAAATATTTAAAAAGAGACTACAAATCTCATCTCATTTCAAAGTCACACTCATCCTTTTGGGGTGATAATTCTGATTTTCCAATAGTAGGGCAAGACTCTGTTACCATAGCAGCTGGGAAGAGGTGAGGATGGTGGGGATTGCTTCCACTTCTGTGCCAAAGCACAGCCAAGGTTGAGCAGTTGCAGCAAAAGCTAACTGGGAACACTGCTTTGAAAGAAAAAAGAAAAGCAACCAAACACCTGTGCTGAGTTCTGTATTGCCAGAGCTACACTTCTATTACTATCCAGCCACCTAATTCACATCTATGTGGCATACATCTTCACAAGCTGCATTCAATCTTTAGATTATTTGATAGATACCCCTTTTGTTCCTAGGAAGGTCATGAAGACTCAGAGCACTTAACTAGTCGCTGTTGAGTTTACAGTTGAGCAGGTTCACCTACTGCCTGGGAGAACACCACCACCCCAGCACCCTCCAGGGAGCTCTTCCCTGCAGGCACAACTGCAGCTCCCATACTTAAGACCAGGCAAAATGATTTGCTTTTCAAAATGGAGAAAAAAATACTATTCTCAGCCTGAGACTTTGCATTTTAAGCTTTAGCCTGAAGCAAATTATTAAGGCAGAGTTACTGTCTAAATCCCTGGAAATAGGGGTTTATAGTGAAAATACTGACAGATCCATAACTATAGCCATGCAAATAGAGCAGATAAAAATATGTATAAATGATAATGTAATTTAATGGCTTAAAGAATTTTTACTGGGGAGGAGGGTAATGTCTGTTTTATTTTGACAGTGTAAAATGTCAGAGCAGAATCCAAGGATGTAGCAGAGTCATACTCTATACTTCTTGGAGATTATTTGACAAGAACAATTTCAGTGTTCTATTTAATGCACTTACGACAAATTTAAGTGATGAATTGATGCCTGAGAGACAGTGTGGCTAGAATTAGGAGAACAAATTTTCTTGTTATGGGAGCAGCTACAGACCAGCTCAGTGCTGATAGGCATACTAAAGTTAGGTAAAGGGAATCTGAAAAGAGTATTTCTGTCAGTGGCAGTGATAGTGGAAAGCCATATATTTATTAAGCCATAATGTCACCAGGTTATACTTTCAAGTACCTCAGAGGCAGCGACTCCTTAAATTCTGTGGGTACAAGGAAAGAATCAGAGTATTTCTGGAAAGGTTGGCTTGCAGAGAAAACCAAATGTTACAACACAACTCCAGATGTCAATTTCAGTCAGGTAACACATTATTTCATTGATTTTCTCTCATATGGAGCAAAACTGAACAAATAATTTAGCAAAACTGAACCCTCACTTAATAACAGTGGAATGAAGTCAGGAATTATTCTAGAAATCTGATATTTATATTGTCTTCCATGCTCCATAAATAGCTACAGCCATATTGAATGGTGCAGTTCCCAGAGGTCTAATCTCACCAATGTTCCACAAACAGGATGTTAGGGGAAGATGTACATCCATAAAGAACACCGCTCTGGATATTTTGAAAACACAATGGCTCAGGAAAGCCACATGCAACAAATGTCTCATAGAACAACCTTAAAGTCAATCACTGCAGCTCCCAAAGATTTTCTGGGCAGAAGTCTGGTGCAGGCTTCCTGCTCACCAACATCAAGAAAAACACAAGGAAATTTCTCACTGGTTTTCAACAGAGGTGAAGAGGTGATGTACTGCTAGAGACTCACAAGCTGAGAAAATGCATTTGTTTTATAGGATATAAAAAAAATCTTAGAGATCACTGTAAGTCAGCCAGAAGGGAAAGACCTGCATCCAAGGCTTTCCAGAATGATCAGAATTTGGAGGACAGTGAGTTTTTAATGAAATGCTTTAAATTATTATCCATTAGAGGTGAAACATTTTTACTCATAGCACTGAAAGATGTGCAGCTAAATGATTAGGTCAGCATGCTGCATCTGAGATACATCACAAAACTGACATCAGCAAGGATTTAAATTAGGATATATTCTGACACAGAAGGAGAACAGAGATGCATGCTGCCATATCCCAGGCCTTTCAAAGATTGAAGAAAGGAGTAACACTTGCCATCAGAAGGACATCCTGTTATTAACCACAGAATAGTACACACACACAAAAAAAAACCCTTTGTAGCAGATTTCATCATTAATGGCTTGGAATTCAGCAAAATATTTACACTGCTCCACTAAAAACCTTCAAAAAAAAAAGCAAAGTTATTTTTTGGAATTGAAGATATATGACTGAAATATAGGTGTAACTTCCCTCTAACTTGACATTTGACAAATGGGATCCATGAAATCTGGATAGAAAAGTCGATCCTGTTCATTTGAGAAGACTGATCCTCACCAAGCAGATAGGAAGCATCAGTACTTTATTACACACTGATTACAGCTATTGCCTGTTGTCCTGATACATCGTGGTATCATAATTTGTGCAATTACCACCTCAGGCAGATCACGTAGCACACCCTAGGGAAGGATGATTTAGGGAGATGAGACACATGGCTGATAAATACTAAGGGTAGAGCAATCTAAAATGCGGGAGTTGTAAAGTTCTGCCTGATAAATATGCTCAAAATAGTCCACATAATATATTACATTTTTTTTTTTTAATCCATTTGCAAAACAGAAATAATTTTTCTTCCCAGAGTTTGGAGAAATATGCAAATGCAAGTGCAAGAGACCACTTACTCTGCACAGGCATACCTAAATTAAATACTTATGACTGCAAATCTTAAGAGGTGATAACCCTAAGAATATTGGATGTGTAAACTAGAGGTGAAGCTATGAGTGCATATTCAGACTGAGGATCATACTAAAAGAAGTGTAAGGGGAATGTAGCAGAACCTACTGCTGTTATTGCTTCTTCTAAGCTCTATGCATTAATGAATTTAGAAGATGGGGTGAAAAAGATTATATATGTTTGAAAATGCAGATGAAATATATATATTTTTCCCAAATTCTTCATATGTAGAGTTCAGTAGAATTACACCAGAAAGAATTAAATACAAACATAAAAATTCTCTTAATCAAGAGGAAATGTAATCAATAATTTGGGTGGCATAATGATAAAATCATGCTGTTGAGGCTATGGACTCATGTGCCTATGCCTGTGGACATCATGAAGTCCTCAGACCAAAGATCCTTGACAGCTTACTGAACTTTGATGAATTTAAGAGGACAAGTGGAAATTACTCCTTAGTTCCCTCAGTGTTCCACCTCTCTCTCTCTCTTATAAAGGTTGTTATCACTGGCATTTAGCACTACCTTCTATGATTGTAGTCAATATTTTTGCTTATCAAAAAGAATACAGTAAATTTCTAGCCCTTTAAATGAAAGTCAAAATAGAAATTATCCTCTGCCATATTAATTCTTATGGATCTGAAGTCAATAATTCAAGCAAGAAAAAATTACCACTGCTACGTGGTTTAATTCCCTTATTTTTCTGTTTTATCAAAAGCAACAATCCTTTGGAGTCACAAAGGAGAATCCTTTCTCCCTTTGGTGATGAAATTGATCTGAAGCATTTAGAGTAGGAGCCCAATGGTAGCTTGCAAAGCATTGATTGTTCAACAATTTGGGTATACAGGCAGCCAAATGACTGCTCACAAACATGGTTATTTATTTCCACTAACCATGCACTAATATTCGCTGTTTGCTCCTTTATAAATGCATCAAGCTTCTAAAAGAAAAGGAACCACAAGTGCACGGAAGGAAGAGAGGAAAGAAGGAAGGAAGGAAAAACAAACTGCCCAATACAGCATGTAGAATCACTAGCATACTGAATACCAAAGTGGTTTGCTAGATTATTTTTTTTTTCCAGTTTCACTCAGCAAATCCCCAAAGACCGTCTCAAGCTCTCTCAAAAGGAGGCAATACTTTTGATAGGTAGTCGAAAAAACTGAACATATTTTTGGTTTTTGTTTCTTTTTTTTGGGGGGGGGGGGGGGGGGCGGGGAGGTAGAACAACTGCTTAATCAAAGATGTGAGGGCAGAAACCTGACCCTCTGCGGGGGAACTTCACACTTCTGGACCTCCAGAGAGCATTTCCAGGTTGGCTTATTTCCTTTATTTTTTTTTTTTTTTGAGCAGACAAATCTTAAGTGAAAGGAGCAAGTGTTGAATTATAGTGTTAAATAAGAGTAATTCCCTCTGATGGGATCTCACTAGGGATCCTGAGAAGCTCATTTGAAACTGGTGCTATACAAATCATAGTCATCACAAGATCTCTTGTATGCTAATGAAGAACGGTGATTTCACTGCTCTGTTACTCAGGAGCAAATGAAGTGATTTACAATCAGTGAATGCAGCTGGGAGTCTCAGATGCTGAGCCGGCCACCGTGAGGAAACAGCAACAGAATAACGTCTGGATTTGATACTCAGAGTGGATAAATGTTTAAGAAAAATAAGAGAATATCTTACAGAATATTTTCTCTCTCTCTCTCTCTCTCTCTCTCTCTCTCTCTCTCTCTCTCTCTCTCTCTCTATTTAGTAACTATATAACCTGTTCTGTCACAATCATTTATTTCCTCAGGTTTTGGAAGTTTTTTTTTGGCAATGTATTTTTTTTAAAGCACAAAGTGCTTATTTTTATAAGCTTTTTTTTTTTTTTTTTTTTTTTAAGAGAAAAGATCCCAATAAATTCATAAGCAAAATATTTTACCTTTTTCAAATGACAAATAACTGAATGCTCTTTGAATCAAATTTTATGAAGCACCCAGTCCTTGCTTGAGCATATAGAGATAAAGCTTCAACATAATGTTATCTGTTTCCTGGGGTTTAAGCTCCTCAAAAATATATAAATAAAAAATACTGGATAAGAAGAAAGCTGACAACCTTATCTATAGTAGTGCAAATGGTAACAGTTAATTAGGTAGAGAGTAGGCTGTCGTTTTCAAATTTGCATATACAGTAGGCTCTTTGCTAGTGATCACTAATTTTCATTTACCAGGCATTCCCTTAACAAATTCAATGGAACCAAGGAAACGAAGGTGAAGCAGGAAAGGGAGCAGAGGATAACACCTTTCTTTCCAGTCCTGATCTGAGAACAGTGAAGAAACTGGATCCTCAAAAGCACGCAGGTTCTCACACTGAGGGATATTTCCACAGCAGTGGATATACCTGGTTAAAAACTGTAATTGTTGCACAGTGGATCCAAACTTTGGCAAAAAGATGAGACATCCTGGGTAGTGAGAGGAAGGAAAGAAAGAAATGTATGTTGCCAAAGTGTCAATAATGTTTGTAAGCCGAAGTTGCTGTAGCAGACAGCAAGACTGCAGAAGAAATTCAAGGTAACAATCAGAGCAGCCACTGACCTTCCTAAATTATTCAGAAAGTGTCATTTATTTGCTTACTGAAAAATTACTTGAAACTTACAATGAAGATTTAAATCCAGCTTATGCCTTCGGGCAGATAAAAACACTTTCCCCTTGACACACTGAGCTTAATTTAATCCTGCTATGGAACTCTCCTAATCAATCCACTGGGTATTTCCTTCCACTCACTTTAAACCACTATTGATGTGTTTCAGTGCATCCACACATGAGAGGAAAATTCCTTGCTAATATAATATGCCCGATTTAAGCAATAGTAAAGTAACTAAATAAATCTGATAGCAGCAGAACTTTTTTTCCCCCCATCTTGGGAAGGTTGTTTCTCAGATTGTCCTGCTAAAAATCCTAGCAACTCAATTTCCTATGTTAAAGGAGGTAGCCTGGAGATGTTAAAGGTCAGGAGAAGTCAGAAGGTGCAGAAGTTAAGATTGTCTTATCCAAGTTAAATGGCATAGGATATAAAGATCTATACAACAAATACAAAAAGTGAGGTCAGTTGTAAGATGTGTTTAAAACCCCTGGAAGGCAACATCACTCAAAGAAATGGATAATAGAAAGCAGACTTAGGTTTACAGAGCTCAAAAGACAAGCTTCTGGTGCTGTAGGTTGCTACTTGCTCTCTGAGACCTTCCTGACACCGAGGCCTTATCTTACAGAAAACAAATAAACAACAAAACAAAACAGTTTTGACAGATCTTTGTGTGTTAGAACTCTTCAGTCCAGTTAGGAATCCCAATCTAATGAGCAAGCTTGTGGGACTTTTTAAAGTGCTTCAATATATCAACGTTGCTTATAATACTGACTGACAGTAGACTGTTCTCCATTCTAACTGAAGAGGTTTTGGTTTAAGATCCCAAAGCTCTTTCTGGCAGAACTACTGGAAAACAAAAAGACTTTGCCTAAGAAAAGCCTTTGTATCTGATTTTGACAACAACGAACTACAATAGCTTTGAGATACACCATTTCCAGTAAGACAGTACATAGAATTTTCCTCCCTTTTATTTCATTAATGGGCTTGAGATATTTCCCTATATTAGAATAACCTCATACTTTCAGCTATTTTAAAAAAAATAAAATACTACTATCTCATCAGTAAGTCTTCACACTTTCAGGATTACTAGACTTTGCAACTGGAAAATACTGTAAATAGCTTCAGAGGCTTGTCAATTTATGCTAATTATGAGTTACTAGCTTCTCCATAAACATATTTTTCAGAGGTACTCATCTAACTTTAAAAGCATGAATGCTACATCAAACCTGTACACCACTTTATCACATGTCAAGTTATAAGACAATTTGTTGCCATTTCATTCTTTTATACTAAACCTTAAATTCAGTTCAAGGTTTCTCTGCCTTAAAAGGCATGATTACTTTACATTTCTAGAAGTGGGCTTTTTCCCATTATTCATATTTAAACTAAGTTCCCTTGAGATGAAAGAAAAGCAAGGAACTTTTATCAAGAGACTAATAATACGACCAGTGAAAAATCTGAGCATTTCTATATTGAATTTATAAATCATGCTAGCAGTAACCAAACTGTTTAAATAATATATAGAGATTAAATATAACATACTTATTGGCATAAGTAATTTTAGTGCTTTTTAATGTAACAAATCACTCAGAAAATATTCTCAGTTAATCATTAGCATATTCAAGCCTAGAGAGAGGCATTGTTCACTCTGTAATTTGGTAGCAATGGCTGAGTCATAAAACTCCACATTGTGTGCCTATTGATTTATTATTTCCTGAAGATGGTTGAGAACCCTGATAGATGATCAATTTATCTCTGCATTTTAAGTCACTTTTAGCAGATAGAAAAGCATGTAATTAAATACAGGAGTGGGAATTAATTAATATATACATGTGAGAGCATACAAGTTTGCATATATGCATGCACTTCTGTTTATTATTCAAACAAAATACCCACTGACATAAAATAGCCTTTTCCATATTTGCCACTGTATTTGTCACAAAGTCAGAGCATAAATTCTTCATAATAATGGCTACATCAAATTCTGGGGACTGGAGAGTATAATTCTGGGCTTCGATTGAGTCAAACAACACAAAGTTGAACAGATTTTATAGTCTCTTCCTGCACACAGTGGTTCACTCTAAGCATCACGGCACAATCTGCCTCCACCCACCCCAAACTGCATGATTGGAACTTGGCTTGGAAGGCTTGGAACTTGTTTTTGTATCTTCCCAGGTACCAGCTGACAAAGGAGCCACTAGAGAGGTTACACAGCATTTAGGTCAGAGACATTTTCCAAACAATTAGGTGGAATCCACTTAGAGCATTCAGTGCTAGAAGGGACCAGAGTTCAGAGTTCAAACCAGACACACTCTGTTGTCAGCCTCAGTTACGTGACATGACACTTTAATTAGAATGGGTCAAAATTGAGGAAATTGTGTCAAGACCCAGATCTGAACTGCCACAGACTGTGTTAGTAGTAAAAGGTTGAATTGGGTGCTGTTTCTCAGTTCTGTCCCTCATTTTCATGATGGAAATACTTCTCTATTTGCATTATTAGCAACACTCACTATAAATTTAAGAGTTTTGCTTAAAATTTTAGGTGTCATCTCTACTTGTTCTTCCAATGACAAATTCCTGTTTAGCTGATGTAGTTACTATACAAGAAAAATCATTATTGGTAGAATAACAGTTTTGATATAATTACATGTTATGGTGCTTTTATTTTTTTTTTTGGTAAAGTTATTTCTTTGTGTGCACTGAGTGATCTACTTACAGAATTTTGAGGTAGAAGAGGTAACTCAGAAAACAGTGGAAATACTTGAGGCCTCAGATTTAGCAAGACAAGTCCCAGATTCAAGCACAAGTTTTTAGCAGTGGCAAATCCTCTAATTCAGCATTTCATGTAGTTTTAATGCTATTGTATAAAATTTGCTGACTTGTTCCACTAACAGTATTCTAGTATGATGTAATCATTGGTAGTGATTGGCTTTCATCAGAGATGAAATGGAAGATATGAAAGGTCTGAAAATTATCCACTAGCTTCAGTTTAAAACCAAACTTCCCAGATTATCGAACAGATTGAAAAGACTAATTCTTCTTCACATGTTGAAATAAAGAGAAGGGCAAAGTCCCCCCAGAAAAGTCAGATTAAAGCCAAACCAAATGTTTTCCATATAAATAAGAAAGTGATTAGCACAGCCATTACAAAAAATAGCATAACAAAACATTTGTTATAGATGTGTGAGATTGTGTAACCACTGTACAATTATCTTTGGATGTCAGCTTCCAAATTTTATGTAGTTTAGTAGAAACCAACAGTAGTTCCATTAAGATCTTTTCCTTAGGATAGCATTTCTAGAACTACAGTCTTGTACCCAAAAGTAAAGATATCTATTGATAAACATGGCAAGATTATAAGGCATACTTGCAGATGGGAATGACTGCATCTCATACAGGAGTATGCTAAGATGAAGTCTATATATGGGCTTCAAAAATGGTTCAAGAATAACTTTCTTGAATAATTTAATATTTCTAATGCTTTTTTTTTTGTTTGGTTGTTTTTTTTTTTTTTTTTTTTTTTTTTTTTTTTTTTTAAGTGTAAAGTATATCTTTTCAAATGTAAAGTGATGGCTCCTTATAATGTTTCTTCACCTCAAAGATGCTCTTCAGAAAATACCACCTGTAATAAAAAACTCATTCAAATACACAGATGTTTTGCAGGAAATATTGTATGATTTCAGACTGGTAAGATCCTGATCTGGTCACCCTTTTCTCCCTAACATCTAGCATGTCTATCAGGATATCTAACAATCATTTCTCTATGCTGTGCTAACCTTTCCACTATGATTCCCTTAATCTCTTTGTGAAATATGAGTGATTTGCATCTAAGTTCTAGTGGACAGGGATGCTTGTCTTGATTTTGTTTGAATGCATCAGGGACACATGTGATGACTTACAGATAAATAATATAACCTTAAGTTCACAGGGCCAATAGCACTATGGTAACTGGAGGAAAAAAAAAAAAAGGGATTAGTTGAATAATGCTGAATAATCCCTTTCATCCTGCCCTACCAAAAGACTAACATTTTTATTGAAATGATATGTCACTCCTACAAAGACAAATCTTTCAGCTGTCATATTTTCTCCTTGGCTGGAAAGGCTTATTCAGACCAACCGTGAATTTCCCCATCCTTCAAGTCATGTCCATGGCTAGAGCAAGTCCAGTCACTTTATCCAAGCTGTTATCTATTAACCCAACAGTCATCTATTAATTTCAGTATGATTGGAGGGTACACTCAAAATATCTCAGGGGACTGTCATGACCTTGTTATATTAGCCCTTAAAAAGGATATAAATTTTATTTTCCATGGTCCAGCAGAAATGGGCTTTTATTCTTGGTTCTGTGTTATGAATTTAGGAAAAAAAAACAAACACTGAAGGCCAAAATATTCCAAAATAGAAGCCCAAAAGCTCAAAATCTGTGGACGCTCCTGAAAAAAAGGACCTTATTTACTACTGTCAGTCAGAACTGAAACAGGACAGGGTCCAAGAGACAAATTTCATCAAAACATGTACACCAGTGGGTAAAATACACCCAGAACAGCCCCCAGGAAAAATGGCCATGCTCTTATATCCACTGTTTGTTGAACTGGGCTCTGAGCTGCATGTGGGAAAATCCCTGCTGCATCCCAGAGTGCGCAGTCCTGCAAATGAACGACTCGAGCCATTCTAGTGTTAGCTTTCTCACAGCAACTAAAGGAGGACAAAAACCCCCAAATATTCATTTTTTGAAGATAATTACATCAATGCTTTTAATAATTTTTTTTTTTTTCCTCCTTGTATTTAGACTATGAGTTATTTTGAAACAAATTCTGGCAACCCTCCACAATATAGCTTTCTGAGGCCAATAGTCCAGCTAAATCCACCTCATGAAATGATATTCTAAACCAGATTTTCAAAAGATTGACTTCAATTTCACTGAATACTCACTGAGGCCAACAGTAGAAATCACAGCCTTAGAAGGAATGGTTTTAGGTCAATACCATGCACTTCTTTCTTTCTGCACACTTTTCAAAAACAAACACAAATATATCCCTCTCAGCACATTTACAGATTCTATCTTCAGGGCTGCATCTTAATACTGGGGAGAATTTCAATTTAAAGATGGATGGAAAGGATAGTGTAGATACTCTACAGGCTTTGCTCTGCTGCTGCCTTGTCTGCAAACACACGCATCCTGGGGACAAATGATTTATGACAAGCTAAAGATGAACATTTTTGTGAGTGCCCTTTGACAAAAATTATCAGCACAACAGTGCACAGGGACAAGATAATCCAATTTTGCTAGTTGTGTTTTTGTAAAGTAAAAAGTTAAAATGGAGGCTTAGTTTTTAAGGCTCAACTTAGAGGAAAAATTAACTAGAAAAGATTGATACCCATTGAACAACAAGTACAGTTGCCTTTTGTGTTGTATTAAGTAATAGAACAGCAAGCAGCATAATTAAAAAAAGAACAGCTGGAGTCCCAACTGGTTGACATCTCAGTAAAAGCCAGGTGACTGCCTACCAGGGATCACAGATGTGCTTAATATAAAATAAAATCCCTGAGTCTGACCAGCTGGTGTGCCATTTTGCCCAGCCTAGCACTATCAAGCAATCCCAGACAGGATGAAACCTGTTTAATAGCCCCTGTTCTTGTGATCTAAGAATGAATCCCAAAGTTCCATGAGGCTCCTGTCAGCTTCTTACAGTTCTGAAAGGCAGGCATGCTTCAAGCTTTGCGAGAACCAGAGGTCTTAGCAGACTATCATAGATGGAAATCACTAACTTGTCATTAACAGCTTTCCTCCCAGCTAATCAAGGTTTTTCAAATTTACTCAATTCAGTAATGCAGCTGTAACATAAGATTACCTAGCCTGGATAATTCAGGGCATTAAGAGAAGCAAAAAGAAAACAAAGAGACTAATGAGCGATCTATTACATCACTGAGGAAATATTCATGCCAAATACTCTCCTTCACCAGTTTTCAAAGTATGTATTAGAAAGACAAGAAAACTTGCATTGAACTCTATATGCTCAGCTTTATCTTTCATTCTCCTATCTTAGACCCCATAAATCCTACAGTAATTTACAGCTCTGAAGGCCTGGTTTGGGACATGAGTCCCAAAGTCTGAGTTTGAGGGTATTTTGGAGAATCTGAGACAGAAGGCCAATTAAACTGGAAGACAGAGGAAGACAGAGAAAGGGTCAATGAAAGTGTTCCCACAGACATGATCAGGCAATAAACAAGAGATATGATGGCTGGCACAGGAAAGCATTTTGAGTAGTTTCTGTATAAAGGTAAGGCTGAAAAAAGGAAAGTAGCTGAGGAACAAACCACAGTCAGTCAGTCATTCATAAGGGCCCAATCTTAATTATTTTCTTTTTTAAAATCAGTTTCTTAAGACATTTCAGCTAGAAAATGTAAGTATCATTACTAATGATACTCAAAAAATCATAGCCTAAGAAAACCAGAAGGAAAATGCACTAAGATGCTTAATAAATCTAATTGTTTATGCATGCATTTTGTTTCAGGAAATCAGATTTTTTCATTATCTGCTATTGGCCACATAATGTCTTGCCTTCTCTATTTCAAAATCTCAGTTAGTCTCATTCTAAAACGTTCACTATACATCATGATTTATTTCTTAATCTACTATGAAAGAAACTAAGAAAATATTTTTATATGTACATTTTCTTTTGTAAAGAAGAGAAGAGGAAAGAAGAGAAAGGAAGTAATCACAGCACTGTCACTAATGTAGTTTCATGCTTTCCTTATAGGCATTATTAGATTCAACCAATAGCTCTCAAATTTTGCCAGCAGTGATAACCTGAAGATATTTTCAATTATAACCTTCCAATATTATGCACATCATAATTATGATTTTGCAAATGGAAGAAGCATGCAGTAAGTCTTCATTGCGAAGTTCTCACGACAATATTGAATGCATTTTCACAAAGATTGATTAAAAGCAGAAATTTTTCTACCAGCATTTGTCTATCAACATGCATCCTTACTCTTTTGCTATTGCCCTTTTGCTATCATGATCTTGCCAAGGAAATAACATTCAAGGTTTCTGAAGTACACAGGTAATATCAAGCAGATTATGTGCCATCACTGTCCTAGATTTTTCCAGCACCATGAGGTTCCAGACTTCATGCCTTTGTCTTAGCAAAATAACTCTCAAAATATTCTTGCTGCTGCAAATTCTTTGCAATGTTAAATTAACTGAATGGGTTCTGTGAACAAAATCAGTATAACAAGATGTATTTTTTCATGCCAGAACACTGGCCTTTTTACTTATTGAGTCTAAGAAAGCTTGTGCTCAGCCTTTTTTTTTTTTTTTTTTTTTTTTAAATCTTCTGCGAGACACAGACCGACACCATGGTTGTTACCCAGTCTGTTCCCACCTTTCTCCTTGAAAGGCTTCGTCTCTGTGTTAGTAAGCAGCTCTGCCTGATGGATTCTCATTAAGCTGCAGCTTTTGTGAAAGTTTCACTGCAACTGCCATTTATCTCACACCTGAAAGGATATGCTTCCTATAAGACAGGTGGATTGTAAGCATACTTTTTCTGCCTCTAGTGCTTTCACTCACTTGCTAAAAACTTGAAGCAGATACTGTAAGTTATTAGGAGCCGTCATAAAACAGAAGGATAAACTGGGATCGGCAAAGAGTGTTAAAAATCTGTGGTTGGATACAGAAGGGTATTCAAAGATCTAAACTCCCTTTGGTGTCAACAGGATTTGAGTGCACTTGGTGCATCACAGAATCTGGTTCCTAATGCAGCTTAGACCAAAAACACATTACTGTTGATCCTGGAATAGGTGGAAACAAATCCCTTGCCTGGCTTGTACAGCTTCAGTCTACATGTTAGGCAAAAAGCAGAAATTAATGATTTTCAGTATTGTAAAACAACACAAAAAAAGTAAGTCAAGCCATGTTCCTTGTCTGGAGCCAATTAAATCCTTAAAAAAATAATCTAGAAAGATTTTCTTCTTTATAAATCCCATAAGCAAATAAACATAATGGAAGAATATTCAAGCAATAAATGGAGACTTAAATAATAGTGCCAAACAAAAATGACAATGAATGTCAAGCATAGTGCCAACATTTTCAGTATCATGAACAGGTCTGAAATTTTTGCAATACTGGCACTTTAAAAAGTGTAGCTGATCCTCTGACTTTAAATGGTTGGGAAACACAAGCTTAAACAGGTATTTGCAGAAATATTCTTATCCCAGAAGATTCAGAAAGCCTTTATGCATGTGTCAGCTGTAACCATGATCACACTTCTCTCTCGCAATATTTGAGCGTACACTTGTTTGAAAGATGTTACTTGTATCTTCAGGTGCACACCTTTTAAATATAAATAGCTTACAAATTTCCCCCTAAAACAACAGTTAAATGTAGCCATCACTGCAGAAACTGAATCAATCATCTTTCTATTCTCAAGTAACTTAACGAAGTATACCTGTGAAGCTTTACACAATTCTAAAGATATCAGAGCATCCACAGATGTATGTATGCATTTGTATGACTGTGCACGTGGTTAACAGTCTGTGCTAGTGTCAGTGTGATGTCAGACCAGATGCTGAGGGTCTCCATGGGTGCAGGGTATCTGAAAGATGCAGTTGTGGAACAGAGTGCAATTTAATAGCCATTATCTGCAGCAGGGTTAAGATGACAATGCAAAACCCCTGACAGTCCGACATCTCTGATGAGATAGAGCATGATCCTCAATGTTTACAAGGAATCTTGAAATAATTACTATTTTATTACAAAAGCAGTGATATAGAACAGCCAGGGCATTTGCTTATAACACAAAAAAACTAATATATTTTTGGCAAATATTTGGGGAAATATGGAAGAGTGTACAGCAGATTGAGATCAATGATCCAGTTGAAGTTGGAAATATCAAACTCAGGGATCAAGGTCACAATCTTGCAGACATTTATGCATGTGCTTTATTTTATAAAATGCTAGTATTGCTCTTTGGCTTCAGTGGAAATATTCACTGTACAAAATTACACAGATGTCTAAATCTGTGCTGGATATATTCCCAAAAGCTGAACAAAGAAGCCAAGAAGATGGGCTAATTCTATAGAATAAACCATTATAAAAAAAATGATAAAATACATTTTTGTAACAAAATACAGTAAACTTCAACCATAATTCGAGCATAAGAGCACCTAACCACATTATTACTGTGCAGGATTACACATCTATCCCCTTGTTCACTTGGACTTATTTGGCTATAGTGTTTTGAACTGATCTAAAAAATAGCAACAGCCTTCCCCTTTTTCCCTCTTTTTCTCTGTATATGACCAGTGATAAATGGGATGTGGTAAAGAATAATTGCTTGCATTTAGAATGCACATTTCCAAAAGCTAGGCTTTATTTTTGGGGTACAATTTATACCTCCATCTGCACATGAATTGCTGGTGCAAATATTAACATTTGAATGGAAAATGACCTGATTTATGAGTATATGCCAGGTTGCTGGCTATGCAAGTGCTAAATCCATATTCCCAGTTCCAAGGGCAGACAAATTCAGCCAAGCTGTATCTCAGCCAGGACAGAAACATGTTTCTTAAATATCTGTAACCATTGATAGTGAGAGGTGACTCCAAAAGGCCAGATTTAACTTATTTGAAATACAAATAGCAAAGGTTTGGTGCACAGGTATATCAGTAATGAACAGTAATTGGGCATCAGTTATACTTTATTTCTAGGAAAGAAGGGAATTAGATTAAGAATGCAGACTCTGAAGCATAGGCGTTCTCCCTTCTAGCAAGAGCATATAGACTGCCCTCTTACTGTAATGTAGTTTAATTACAAGCGACTTGTCTTCATTTTTAATCTGACATTTACAGTTCCAGCTTTTACAGCTCACACTGTATTTACATCAAGTACTCAAAGTTCCAGGCATTACATCGGTAGAGAATAAAAGCCTTTCTGCCATGTGTCCAAACTACACACAAGTGGAAGTGCTAAGCAAGCCTACACACAGAATGATTAGGTTTGTTCTCTGTAGGGTTTCTACCATCTTTCAGCACTTCTATTTTCACTTCCCATTCTACTCCCTTAATATTGCAAAATATCTTTTTTTTTCCTTTCTTTTTTTCTTTTTTTTTTTTTTTTACCACTGAAAAAGGAGTAGAAATTTTTCAGAGACTAAGGAGGCTGAGGTAGGGATATCTAAGTTCCATCCATTTCTAAGACAAAACCTTTACTACCTTTCTTGGCAAAGCATTGAGCAAGACCATGAGCCTACTGAAAAGCAAAATACAGAAATGAGACATTAAACCTATACAAAATTAAACCAATAGCAGAACATCTGGTAGAGAAGCTGTTATGTGAATACCCTGGAAAATGGCAGAACTGGATCTCCCAACAAAATTCTGCTGGCTGACACCCAAGATTCATCAGTTTAGATAACACAAAGGGACTCTCTTTATAGCTTTGATTCCAGGGGACATAGGACAGTTATTTCCAGCAGCCCTACAGACAGACTAGCAGCTTTCCTCAAAGGAGCGGGCTGAGGGAAATAAATTGTTTATCAGAAAACCAGGGATTTCTTGTGGACATTCAAAATCACCAAGGGAAGAGCACAGCTCTTATTCAGACTCTTTCTATCACAGGAAGATAGTCAGTGTAATTTCTCAATAAACTCCTTTCTAATTAAACTTTCAAGCAAAAATAAAAATTACTAAACCCATTTATCTGTACTTATTAAGATGATGTATATACATTTGTTTTAATTATTGCATTAGCAATTCATTGAGTCTTCCAATTAAGAAATTAGAAGCCTGCCACTAGAAGCAAGAAAAAAAGAAAAAAAAGACAAGAGAAATAATTTCCGTAGCTCCTGAACAGCTTCTGAGAATAAAGACTATTATTGAGCAGTCAGTCTGTCCTGACTTACAGCAACAAAACAGGAATGCTCATCTCTTTTTACAGTTTTGATATTCCCAGAGTGATTTGGAGCTTAGCTTGTTTTTTAAACAAACTATTTAACCTTGGCAGAGCACATCAAGAGCACAAAGGCAGAAGGGTGTCACTACTTTATTGCACTTATGCTTAGTAAGGAATGATGAGTGTTTCCAGTTCCCATCAGTTCACTTTTTAAAAAAGCATCTGATGCATATTGTTGGTCCTTAAAAAGGAATCTATACACTCAAGCTCAATGTAACCCCAAACTGAGCAACACCATCCTGCTTATCCAGATCTGAAATACAAAATTCCACAAATGAAAATGGTGCTGAAACACATCCCTGAAATCACTGAAGGAAACTGGAGAATCTCCCCTCTTGTTGAAGAAGGAAATGTTTGCTTATGCAGGCAAACATGAGATAATGCTGTGATCTAACACAATATCATATGCCCTCAAATGAGAATGTGTTTCTCTTGGGCAGAGGAAGGGCAAGTTATTTCCTGACCACAGGAGGGAATAGGACTTGACAATATTTTTCAAGAAGGGACAGCAACAAAAGCTGTGAGGAAAGGGTTAGCTCTAATGAATGCAACCCAATGCTTACAGGAATGCAGGAAGACAGAACCTCAAAGGAGGTGTATGTCAGCAGCTGGGTACAGGGAGAGACACCTTTCAGATTGAATCACGGTAACAGCAGATAAAGTGCGCTTTTCTCTTCCTTTCCTCACCTTTGTCTTTTCGCTGTACTGTCTTCTAAGAATGCTGCATGTTGTTTATTTACATTTTATGCCGAGTTTAGAAATAAAGTCTCTTTGAAAAGAGACTCAGTAATTATTCTGTGAGCACAGGACGCCTGTAAAACAGAGTATTGGGGCACCTAAATTCCTGCTTCTTTAGCATGTGTCCGGGAGAGATCCACATGGTCAAAGATGCTCTCCCAGTTCTCTTAAGAGTTTTCACCACAGACATTAACAACAGAAAAGTCATGCAGTCATCAGCAACACTGTAGAAGGTGGACAGCTGAATCAAGCATTTGGATAACCACACATTAAAGCAGTCCTTAAATTGATACATTTCTCTAAATACTGCTTTCTTAATCAGCAGCCATGGATATCCATGAAACATAAGGATACTGGAACATTTACTTGTTTTCATATATATATATTAGAGATGCAGAAAGACTGAATGATTTGCTGAGATAATAAAACACTATTGCAATAAGTGAACCCAAACCATAGAATGCAGGCACTGCACTTTTACAACAAGCTTCATATTTCTGTCTGTGACATACATCATTTTAAAGCATCAAGCGTCTCAAAAGATTTTCTATTTTCTGTGAGTGAGCACTGCAGAATAAGAAGTATTATTTATACGTTTGTAAGATTCTGAATTCATCTTTTTTCATGCCTGAAGAGGTCTGACACCTGATTAGACAGAATCAGACGATGCTGTCAGACAGACTTCACTCCAAGTGCTGTGAAAGTGCCTCAGCTGAAAGTTCTAAGATCTCAGGGGTGCTGCACTTCTGAGATGAGCTGTGATGTTAATGAAAGGTTAATTGTATGTACTGCAGTTCAAAGAATGTGTTCTCCACCGCGCACCCGTGAACATGGAGTACTGGCTGCTTTCACAGCCAGAGACCTAGAAATGTAGAAGCTGAATGCAAGAACCTAACATGTATTACACTATTTACTATATTTCAAAGTCTTGAACTGTGAAAGTTTCGGAAAATGCATGCTAATTCTATCTTGGTTATTTTTCAACACAAGGCATAAATTGACTTATGCCAGAAAATATTTTTTGGTTTTATCTTAATAAGGTGAATTCTTATACTTCCTCACATTTAAATGGAATTTATGCCTATTTATATTTGTTTGCCTATAAAGTTAAAAGAATAACAACCTTTTGTTAAATGAACTACAAAGCTAATACAAAAAAAAAAAATACTACCTAGAGAATTCACCAATGACATGAAACAGGCATAGCTCTAACAATGCCAAGGTCAGCTTCTCCACTAAACTGCTGATTTAGGGTCCTGCTGACCTTAGTTCACCCTGCCATGAAATATAGTTAAAACTATATATAAAGAAAAAGCTGGAAATATTCTCATGTTCTTCTTCACATCTGACTTGTGTCTCATCAAACATACTACGTAGCTGTGTCTGAATATCTGGAAATAACATATGATCAGCTCTCTGGTATAACAGGGACCTGTTATATTCATATGAAAACAAAACATCCTTTTCAAAACCTACCACAAATATAATACAAATTGGTACAGAGCTTTCATTGCTTCTTGCTACTTTTAATGGAAGCTCTATTCTTTTACAGTGCCCTGCATGTGAGCTAGGTCTTTACATCATTGATATGGTCTGAATACATGACTCCTGAAATCGTACCATATTTTGTTCCAGGATTTTCTGTGAGAGTAATATCTCATTTCTGGACAAACATGTACATATCCAGTTGATGCAAGAGATGTAAATAAAAAATTGCACACTGTATAGATTCTACTGTAACTATTCTATGAACCAAGGTTTTCAGTAATATTATTACAGCTTTAGAATTGGAAATTTAATTTGACAAGTAATTTCATTTTACTTCAGTATTTAAGAATCTAGGAATACATCAAGCCATGTTCTTGTTCCCAATATTCACGTTATGACCTATTTGGAAGTGCAGAGAAAAATTAGTATGCATTCACCTTCACTATTGTGTGAAAGACTCCAGCTTGCACTTAAAGAACATTGTTAAAGATTTCTGCAAATTGAATTGCAGTAATTCTTAGTTGCAAAACGTGGATTTTACTGTTTCTCGCTGAAGACCTGCTCTCAGTATTAGCTGCTCTGCTTTAAGAGCAATGTTCTCCTTTAACAGATAAGTCATTGCTGCTTTCAGCGCATTGTTAATTTTCAGATGCATGGACTGAGATGAAGCTGAGTTTCTCAAACAGAAATCTTAGACTAAGAATACTAAGGGGAAAAACAGCTTTGTTTTCTCCCACAGCAATACCAAATTTTAAGGAATGCAATTCAATTCACTCAAAGCCACTTTCTTTGCAGGAAACCTGAGTTTTAGGAAGAAAAAATTAGCTGAAAAATTTAGCAGAAAAATCATGCTGCAGCACGTGATGTCAGGTGGCATCAGCCCTGCTTTGTTTGATGTCACAATTCACCAGGAGTGACACAATCCAAAGTGACTTTGCACAATACTAGGTGTCAGCTAAAAAACCTGAAACGAATTACTTTTACCAAAACTACAGCTTAAGCAAATGCACAATTAAGAGCAAAAATTTACTTCCTTGGGTTGAAAAATAGAGGAAATAATATGGCTAAAATGTTCATAAACTGTACAATAGCCACATGCACAGGGATTTCATTATATCTGTGTAATGTACACATACACTCCAGGGCAACATTCACACATACCTGTTACCTATAGCTGCCTTTGTACACACAAAGCCAAGGAAAATCTAATGCAGTGAAAGCAGAGTTGTCTTCTGACAATACACACATGCATTCTTGCCTTCTTAAATTGACCAAAAGTTGCTTCTTCAGGTGGGGCTGAGATCAAATATCAGCTCAAATGATTCCCTTGTTAAAGTTCCTATATACTCCATACACAAAGGCTACTTGGAATTTCCTCAATACAGGCTTCATGTTCACCAATTTTAGAAACAGAAAGCTTAGTTTCCTCTTATCTCTTTGTCCTACTGATTGTACTTTCATAAAAGCAATAGACATAACAGAGAAGAATATGGTTCACAGGAGCGCTATTCAGACAAAATAGCAAGTCACACACACCTAGTTTAAAAGTTAATTGATGTATTATAACGCTACCCAAATATTTCTATCCTTTCATTTTTCCTCATGCAAAGAGTCAGTACTGAAGTTCTTTGTGTCCTGCCTCCACCTCAACTCACAAGTTCTCCAATTATTAAAAAAAAACTCAATGGAAAGAAAATTCAAAGTTAATGTATTAACACAGACTGTGATTTCATTGCAGATAGGTGTAACAGGCTTCAGGTCAAATGTGGAGATGAATTGTGCTTGACATATTTCGGGGACATTCTTCCACATCTGAATTGCAGAATGTGCTCTGTGCCAACTTAATTCAGTTGATAATAGAGGCTTCATACTGACCACGACACATTTCACATGTACAAGCTTTTAAGCACAATGGGATTTCCTTTGTAAAGCAGATTTCGAGTAACAACGATTGGCTGATCACAGAGTACAGCACTATAAAAGGTTGGAATCTTAAGTGTTACCTTTAGTTTCTTGGGTGGGAAAAAAAATCAAATTTTACATTCTAATAGATCTTGTGGAATCATTATTTAAACAATAAAATTTTCTCCATGCTGCTGAGATACACAGTACACTCGGGTCTGCCAGATTTTTGCAGATAAACTCTATACATAGACATACATGAAACAATTATATTTTCTGTAGTCTATCTGGACTCTGCAGAAAACTCCCTACAGCGTCTAGAAACTACTTGCTTTAACACCTCAAGTGCCAATCATAATCTACACTTCTGTAATTAGCCATCAATGCTTTCCCTTCATAAGAAAACAAGAAAGCATTTTCCTGTATATCACCTTAAAAAGAAGGCATTTAATTCTACAGAATCATATGCCTTTTAAATTGCTATCCCTAACTTCACTCCCACCTATAAATCAAAAACCAGAAAATGTACCAATATTTTATGCACTGCACTGTAAAAAATTTAAAATCAGATTAGAAAACATGGTTGCCATGGCACCTGAGAACTACACTTTCATGCAAAGCAATTTAACAGACGTGAAAGAATTGAACCTTGCAGCAGGCATGGTATAATTTTTAGATAAACTTAAGAACCTGTAACGAGATTTCCAGTTCTATCTGATGGCTAGACAGCTTCTTGCTCTGTATCTCAGGGAGTTGCCTTTCTATGTCCATAAATGCTTCAATCTCTCTCTCTAAGGGTTGAAATGTTTCGGGGGGAAAACCTGGACATTATTCAAGTCAATGGAGGCTTCGCCACTGACTTCGAACAAGACAAGGTTTTCCCTTGGCTCTTTGAAGATGGATGACAAAGGGAAATATTTAGGGAGAACAACTATCTCAAGCCAGGCAGGTCAGGTCCAACTGCAACAAGGCACTGCATCCTGGCTCACAGAAAATGCTCTTATTTTTACAAAAGCTGCTTTTTGGGATCTCCTGAATAAAACGTAAGGGAGAAAATTTCACTGGTAAGTTGAGGTTAATTTCTATTCCATGCCACAGCTGTGGGTGTTGTACACTGTATTTTCTTCTCCCAGGGGCATCACTAAAGAGAAAGAAGAACAGAAACTCCAAGAATACTTGGGCAAATATAGGGACTGAAAAACATCAGTTTTGCGTAAAGTTTTGTGACAAAAAAAAAAAAAAAAGTACTAACTTTATCTTGTTCATAAAGAAACACTACAGGAGAGAGCTTCTGACATCACTGCAACATGATTCACAGTGACATCTGAGTTGCTCAGGAAAAATCTGCTCATCTGACAACTAAGAGCCACCTTGAGAGACTATTAACTTAGTCTTCACAAGTCTGGGCTAGGTTCTGAAATTGCTTAACACCTACTGTTTTCCATTCTGGCATCTGAATTACAGGTCAGGAGAGCAAGCTAGTCATTCCCCCCCTCCACCCCTCCCCCCCCCCCCCCCGCTTTTTTTTTTTTTTTTTTTTTTTTTAAACCAAAAGACCATAATTTCAATGCTTTTTAAAACTTATTTTAGCATGACTAAATATCAGTAAGCTTTTTTCCCCAAAAAAGTCCTGCTCCCAGCAGTTCATCCTGTGCCATTTATATATCCCAGGCTGTGAACACATTAATAGCAATAATTGAACATGGACATAAGGTCTGTGTGCTCACCCAGGAGGAGGAGATGTGGGCAACATGCAGGTAGAAAGAAAGCAAAATGGCAACAGCTTCCTTCAGTGCTTCAGTGAGGTTATTAACTCAGAAAGAACCACTCCTAAACAGACTTCTGATCATGTCAGCACTACAGAAGTTTTCATACGCAAAAAGAATTTCAGAAGTAAGCAAGCCAACAAACAGGGCATCTGCCCCACTCAGGCAGCTTGATTGCTGCTATTCTGCAACCCAATGGGGGTGCTGAAGAGGAGAAGAGATGAAGGAGCCCTTTGTAGATGCTTGGACTGACACAGCACACGTGCACACGTATCAAGTAACGCCTTTCACTTCTGATCCTTTGCTGTTGGGGTTTAGTTTGGAAGGAATTATCTCACTTCATAACAGAGGAATACCAGTGGTTTAAGCAAGGCTTTTGTGCGTAGCTACAGCTCCTTCAAAAATAGCATTGGAACAGGCGGGAGGAAAAAAAAAAAATCATGAGAGTCCCACTCCCTCAGTGAATCACTGAATTTTGCCAAGGAGAATCAGGTACTGCATGTGGACAGCAGCATAGTATGCTGCACCAAGTCTGTCCACATGTGAACTGCTGAGAAAGCACCCTGCCACAAAGCCAGAAGAGCTGCACTCTGCACTGCACCTCCATATACAGGCACATCCCACTGAGCCACCTTCTGCCCATCACTTCCCTTCCTCTCAGGGAGGCAAAAGGGGAGGAAGAGGGACGATCACCCACAGCACCCAGAAGCTGGGGTGCACTGGGGTTCTTTAGAGCAACCCTGCACAGAAAATCTCCCTAATGCTAACGCTGCCTGCTACAATCAGAATGCGTGCTCAAAGAAAATAAGCACAGTGCAATGGCAGTGCTTTGCATGCTATATCTGTCAGACAGAAGGAGCAAAGACATACTCTGATTAAGACGACACAAACTTTGCATTTTTAGTTTGTTTCCAGGTTGCAAAGAAAGCAGAGTGACCATCGCCATCTGGTGTCTGTCCCTGCAAATTCAGGGGAAAGATGTGGGAGGAGAACCCAGTCCTGAGGGGGGAAGGGGGGGACGGGGTCTTCCCCTTCCTGGTTCTTTCCTAACGCTTTTCCTAGCTCCCATCTCCACCTGTTTGCTATGCCTGCAGTTAAAATACCCCACAGCTTCTGCCTGCCAGGAGCTGAAGTCCTGGGCCTCTTCCTGGCAATGCAAAATTGAGGGGCTGCTCCAGTTCTGTGCGCAAATTCTGATGGGACGTGGAAGAGGAGACGAGCTTGTCATAGGTATCTGCTGCAGTGCCTCGTTTGCAGGCAGGACAGGAGATTATCCGAGGTGTGAGTGCTTTTCATCTCCCACAGGAGAGGAAAAAAAAACCCCAAACTGTTATTAAAGTCTTATTTAAGAATTGAACCGGAGATGAAACAAAGAGTTTCTTGAATCCCTCAGAGCAGCTGAGATGCTATTTAGACTGTATTTTTAGGGATACCTATTTTAACTTTTTTTTTTAAGCAGGTTTGCAGTAACAGCCTTTTCTAGAAATGAAACATTTGGGGACAGTGGAACTGCAATAATATCAAACATTTTTCTTTACTAACCTTCGAAGTGCTGATTTTGGCAGTACATAACTTATGTAGCAGTCAGGAGAGTAAATCTGACAAATCACCAACAACTAAATGATTTTCTTTGCAGCCCATGCGTTGTCTTTATACTGAAGCATCAATCTGTTTCATACAAGTCTTTGTTGCTCATACAGATGATAATAAGGCTCAATCTTGCATTTCTGGCTCTAATTAGTAAGGCTACAAAAGTAAAATACTTAATTTTTAGGGAGAAGACAACAAATGCTTCAAATTCTACTCTTCTTTTCCTTGTTGCCACTCAGCCTACTCAGAGAAGTTATATAAGGTTCAGACTGTTTAATTCTATTTTGAAGAATACATTCAATAGCACTTAAGAAGTGATACCATTAGCTATTCACTTTATCCAATACATTTCTTATTAATAGCAATCTATCATAGAACAAAATGATTATTAATATCTAAGCAATAAGAGCTTTAGAATAGATGAACTGACACACTTGACTAACCTTGAAACCTGCTTTATAGATTAAAAATGCTTTTTCACCATGAACACTTCAGTAACATCACTTTCCTTATACTCCTCCTATCTGAATTGTCTTTTCTATTTTCCTCTCAGACACTTGAATCTATTCAGACAAATTAAATCACTCTGAAAGCACTGAATGCACACCTGAACACTAGTTTCCCTACATTTAGGTCTTTGGCAGTGGGCTTGTACTTACACTGGGGGTTCCCAAATCTTCAGCAACAACTATGCAAAAAATCAAGCCTCATATGGACATTCAGAAGTTACACGTTTATGTGGGTGGCACATTAAAAAAAAGTTCTCCTAGAGAAATTTGCTACTGATTTACTTAATTCAAATTATACTATAGAGCCCTATGTTTAAAATTGAATTATTTAGATTAAGTTATGTTGTGATAGACTATTGTCTTAGCAATATACAGGATGGATTGTGTTAAGAGTATATTAGAATGAAAAACTTTGATTTCCCACAACAGTTTTACTTTGAGAAAATGGAAAAAAAGGGGAAAAAGTAAAACAAGAAAATTTTCCACAAGATATTGCCAGAAGCTTATAATTGACAGGGCAAGGAAAGAAATCATAAAGTGAGGATAAAAAGAACAAGAAATAACAACACACAAGCAACTATAAGAGGAAACAAGTGGGGAATAAAGATGACAAAGTAGAAAATAAATTATTTACACATAAACAAACAGTAAGCAGCCGAAATTACATGACAATTCAACATATAAAATAGTATTTGAAATAACAAACAATGTGCGTAAAACCATTTGAAGTCCAAACAAATGAAAAATGAACAAAACAAAATTCAATAGCATTAGAACGATTAAAATTAATATACAACAAATTATTTTTATTGACTTGAAAACCTCAAGCAAACTGTACAGTTTGTGGTGTTGCAGGTGCTGTACAGTAGGTTGTTTGTTTTTCTTCTTGTAAGGAAGGCCTTCAAATTTGTTAATTTATCTCATCAGAAAAACAAACAGTTTTGTCAGTGATGAGGACAAAAGCCTTTGATGTTGGGAACCTGGGCAGAAAGCACTGGTGATCAGCATGCAGATTTGCAGAAGGGTTTGAGTGTTTTCTCCAGGTAACTGCTATATTAGTCACAAAGGACTAAATTTCCTTCCTACATGAAGTGGGAGCACAGGAAAGAGGCTTTTTCCACTATACAACCCATTGATGAGTGTGTTTCTGCAATTACCATTGCTTTGCCTCCACCAGGCTGGGGAGGAATAACTAAAAGCAATAGATCCAGGAAGCCTTCAATCTGACATTTTTTCCTCACTGCTGGTCTCCTAGCTATTCCTACTCTTACTTCCAAGCTCTGATAGATACTGGAATGTAAGAGAAAAGCATAAGGTATTTCTGTGCATTAAGACAAATAAACCCTGTTCTGCCCCTCTCCTCCATGAAACAGACACACATCTTGTCCAGAAGAAACAGAAGACTTTGGCTATCACAAGAGGTTATAGGATGAAGTTCTGAGAACTCTTTCTTTGACATAAAAGGGAAAAAAATAAATCATACAAGCCAGAGTTTATGCTTAAAAGCTGCAGTTCTTCACATATTCTTATTTTAAAGAGTGAAATTATTCCCTCCTCTTCAGAGATCTATGTTCTGTCCTAGGAAAAAAAAAAAAAGTCTCTATTTTACACTAAGCCCTAGCTTATTTGCAGGTCCATGTAGACAGCTGATTCCTGGCACTATCTGGCCAAACAATGACTAATTGTTACTGACTTCCCAGATGGTCATTCTAATAACTGGAGAAGGGCAACCAACCTAGCAATCAGGTTTCATTTAGTTGAAGACAGCACAACAGCTGTCTTTTCTTGCCTACACAGTCATGCAGAGCTTTCTGTTGTTCCAGTACTCTCTTGAGCATGCAACAAATGGAGCTCCAATGAGGCGGAAAGTCCTGCTTAGATGACATTTTACTGAGTTCTCATTCCCTTCTCCGTCAACTTTGCTCTGCATTTTTGTTCAGTGCAGCTGCAGAGCAGAAACTGGCCTCAACATGCATTGCCTCCTGCCTATGCAAAGCATTGAGTTCAAAGGCAAGCATCTTGTGAGATGGGACCCAAAAAAAATGACAGAGAAAGCAGCGAAAGAGCCTCTGCAAACAAATGACAATTCAGCTCAGTGAGTTTGCACCCAACATGGGATGCATGAGTCAGTTCCCAAAACTGAAGGACGTGACAGCAGCCATAACAGAAAGCTAGCATAAGGCCTTGGTGAAATAGTCAAGAAGCATCTTAGATGTATAATGAGTAACAAAGTCAAGATTCAAACTCCATCAGCCTCACAGAAGTTATTACATGAAATTTAAAATTACTTGCTCAAACAAACCGTACTTTTCTTTCTTCTCTGCCCTCCTACAAAGCAGCCTTTCAAAATCTACTCCCAGGTTGTTATTTATCTTAAAGGAGATAAAGATAATTCCATTGTGAGTCACTGCAGTTATTTTGGATCCATCATCAGCCAAGCCCACATGTGAAGTTGAGGTCCTTCCTCTATGCTGGCATTTCCTGGATACTCACACATCTCTGCCGCCTCCCGCTGTTAACTTCATGTTCTCTGTTCCCCCCTCAATGTGCAAATATGCTAAATAGTCCACTAAATTGCTGTTTACTTAACTTGATACATTAACTTAAAACATAAGAGATTTTTAACTAAGCATGAAATTCTGTTGATTCTTCTAAACGATATCCATCAGGCCAGAAAAACTCAACAGCTAATCCAATTAGCTGGCATCTATCACAATGCAATGACAGCAACTAAAAAGGTATTCAGTTTGTCTGCTGCTGCAGTTCCTCTGGCTATCCTCTGTCACTGCATCATAACTTGATCAGAGGATATGTGAGACAGCAGCTCACCACAGTCTTCCAGTTTTCATGTTAATGCACACTTAGGCCCTGTGTTGCATTTTGTGCTGCCTTAAAAAACTTAGGAAAACAAAAGCCTCTGCACACTGCATTTATTTATAATTTTTAGAAGTATTTCTTTGCTTATTTCTTTTTCTTTAGGTTGTGACCCATCAAAACAATTAAGTCTTGATAAAAAAATGTATAGAAGACAATACTGCCAAATTGAGAAGAGATTTAAAAAAAAATAATCTTGATTCCCTCAAAACAGAGGCTGTGCCAAAAAGCAGACAACTGAGAACCAGGGGCTGCTTCAAGGAGGAGACAGATGAAAGACCAAATGGGGAGAAATGTAAAAGCTTACAGTAAAAGAGAGCTCTAATGCTCATTGAAATCATTCTGCCAGAAAGGCAGAGATAGCTCAAATGGGTAAGTTTTCTTGAAGAATATTAAAGCAATGGAAAAAAGAAAAAAAGAGTTCATAACTTTAAAAGCAGAAACACTTCTGCCTCAAAGGCCAAAAAAGTCAGAGGAACCATAGAGGTAGAGTGAGTCTGGCACACACTCTGGTACAAACCCTGAAAACGGCAATGATATTCCTTTGAGCTGCTTTGTCCACAGAAGAATTAGCACAGTCGTCTGTGTCTTTACACTTAAGCAGATAATTATAGATACCCCAAATGTATACTTCAGAAAGATAGAGTCCCTAAGCTCCTGATTGAATACAGCCTAGCCAAGTGCTGATCTCAGAGTTATCAGCTACAGATCCTTGCATGACCATGGGTGAGGAATCTGCTCTCCACTATGGAGCTTTAGCGTGTGCCATCTCTTTCCTTAGCCCGTCAGACAACATAGTTTGCTCTCATACTAGCTGAAGAGGCACTGTGTGTAGCAACAGACACAAGCTACACATTTCTGAGAGCTGAGGAGCTTGCTTGCAGTTCTAAAACCACATGCAGTCAGCACAGCCTTGCACTGCAGCTGGAGAGCAGGGCCTAGGATCAGGCAAACAATCCAACACTGGCTGCCTTCTTCCTCATATTACCCTGCAAGTCCTGCAACAGGAGAGTTTCCCAACTAATCACATAACGCAGCTCCACCACTGGAAACTATCTCCTGTAGCAAGTCTCCTGTGACTTACCCTACATTAGCCATTTGCAGAACAATTACAGCAGTAAATGCTACAAATAGCTAATGCCAGCACAGCTTCCTCTTTGCTTCTTTCCCTCCTGAAAAATGTCAGAGCAGAGAAGTCAAGACACGTAATGTACAATGTTTCAGAGAACTTCCTTCCCTGTAGTTTTTAATTGCAATCATGCTGCAAATAAGCAAATGGCATTATGATTTGTTTTTGAAATCCTTTCACTGTGAAATACTATTATCCCTGAATACCAAGAGACAAATTTACAAAAAAGCTGCATGTGTATCTGAAGGGCAATTGATTACTCTGAATTTTGAAATGAAGTCATAATCATTATTCTGGCTGGTAAATCACTTTCCAGCTAGATACAATTTCCTCAGATGTGTCATATCAGATGGCCTGAATGATTAATTTTCAACTGTTTTTTAGAAGCCGGATGGCTTTTATGCATGCCTTTTATGTAATGCATTTCCTATGAAACTATGCAGGTAAATAACACTCATGAGAGTGGTGATATCCTAAAGTTTTTGAAACTTGAAATTATTTCACACCTTCCCTGCAATGATCCAGAAGTACAAATAGCCTCAGTGAGCTTTTAGCCCAGTTCTGCTAAAAAAAATAAATAAATAAATAAATAAAAATAAAAAAATCACACTAATCAGTACATTCCTTTCTGTTTAGCAACTGTAAATGTAATTGGTGCTAAATTGATGAATTTGGGACTGAAGAGTGTTTCAGTTAAAGCTGCATTGCCACGTGTACCTCAGGTTGGGGGAACACAATCCAGAGATTGCATCAGGACTGAACAGAATATACTGATAGTGCCAAGAGCTTGAACAATTACCATGGGAACGCAAAAATCCAGCATCTCTATAGTCTAAGCATAGAAAGGGCACTTAGCACACTGTAGTAAATGGCTGTACTTAGGGAAACAGTTAATGCCCAATAAATATTTATTTCTTTAAAAACATCTCCAAGCAGGAGCCTAAATCACGCCAAACATCTCTGGATCTGAATATGAACATAACCTAATAAAGTGTTTTTATTTTTAAATTATACATTGCTTTCAGGATTTTTGAATACATCAAAAATTCTCTTTGTTAGCTTGGATTAATATTTTAAAGCTGAAAAATATGACAAGAAGACAAAAGAAGTATTGTAGCAGATTAAACTAAAAACACCCTTGCCACATTAAAATAGCTTTTAGAAATAAAGGGACAGCTGCTCACAGGATGAAAAGAAGTTGGAATCAATGAAACAACTACATGATGTCTTGATAGCCTGATGTATACACTCCAATGCTGCAGATCTCACTTTGTACAATATTTATGTTTGTTTCTTCTTTAACATTAACTGTGTTATTATTCATTTGCATTTATGAGTCAGCTTCAAAACAGCTCTCAAACCCCCTCCACATCTGAGTTTTGCCTTTAACCATGATAGAAATACAACACCTGTGTCCAGCAAAAGAACAGAATGTTCTTGCAGAATATACACTAATGAGAGGTCGGACCACATTTTAAAAATATATACCTTTTTTTTTTTTTTTTGGAAGAAGAGAGATCTGAGCTTTTGTTTTCCAATTTTTCTTCCACAGTAAAAGAAAACTTTAGATATTCCTCAAGCTCCTTTGTGAAAGTAAGATAGTATTTTATCCTGAGACAGCATTTCATTGCCCAAGGGAATCCCAGCACTCAAGCTGAGGACAGCTCATGGTACAGAGGCCACAACTCCATTAAAAGCTAGCACACAGGCAGTACAACTACGAGCCATTGAATAAAATTAACATTTTCTGAGACACTGGTGGAACACGAATCATGTTTTTTCCAGCTAGCTACATAACTGTATTGGTTTATAACCTAACGTCCATCAGTGCAACTTTCCCAAAGCAAGTACCGTTCTTGCTCTATATCCTATGCTCATCATTTGTGCGACCATTAAAGAAGTCTTACTTGGACAAAGAGAAAACCTGAGAAGACAATGGCTGCTACCCCCAGCCCATTCAAATTACAGGGAAGACACTTTCTCAGCGGCATCCCACAACTCACCAGAACTCACAAACAGCTCTGACCTCCATCACATAAAGCATTCAACAAGCAGCCCTGGTAGGTCTGCAGGAGGAAGATGTTTGCTTCTGTACGCGTTGTGTCTCAGTCACTGACTACCTCTCTGTAGGAGAATATTAAGACTGCAAGCTGCTAGCATTGCTACTGAGCCTCCTCAGCATATGGAATTACTATTCCTATGATTCAGTTATCAGTGGATTTTTCCGTGGCAAAAAGGGAACTGCCCATCAGAACACTCACACTACAAGCCAGCTGTATCCTCTCTCTGCATGCAGGTGCCTGGGAAGGCACAGTACTGCCTCTGTGCACATTCCTCACTACATCTCAGCAGTATGTTTGGAAGAGAAGTATGACAGTGCATTAATGATTTCAACATTTGAAAATAGTTACGGACCTCAGCTTCATGTCTTTCTGTACAGTAAGATAAGATATTTTGAAAAATACTGGCTTTTATACATTCGCAGTAATCCATATTTTATTCAAGCAGTACAGGTGTATTGGCCCATATCCTTTAATTCATAGTAAATGGGATTCTATTCTGTCTCTGCAAACTAGAATTTCATCAGTTTACCATTCAGAAACAAAGCATTTGTCTGCTTGCAAAATTACTACTTAAAATATTGATCCATGCAGTCACTGTTTTGCTCTGAACCTATTCATTAGTAAAGGATTAAAGTGGGCAGGAGAAAAACACAAGGAACAATACACCCCTGTGGAGCATATAAGCAGTGTGTTAGAAATTAAGCGCCACAAAAGTGAATCATAGGGTAGAACAGATCAATGGTAAAATTCAAATGAATGTAGCTGCAGCTTACAACTGATCCAGAGATGCTGATTCTCACTGCAGGGCAAGCGCAGTGCTATAAAGAAAACAAAACAAAAATGAATTTATCATACTGTTCTTCACTTTAAGCAAATTGTGAATACTTGATAAGAAAAATGTATAAAGTTGAAAAATAAGATTAATAAAAAATGATTTTTCTTTGCTTTTTGCCCTCTCGCTCACACTGAAGCAATGCTCTACAAATTATTAGCCCAATATGAAACAAGAAAAGTTTTCAGGAGAAATCTCTAGAGGAGTCCTGGAGGCAGAATGGAAAAACAAGCAAACAAAAAACAATTAAAAACTAGAAAACATCTAATTTCTTTCCTTGTACCTTTGCTTGTCCTGCCTGCATACATTCTGCCTCATACAGCAGCTATTAGGACCTACATTTCATTATTACCTCCATGAGTAAGCAGTAAGTCTATATGCTATTAGTTGGCCCATTCATTAAATTCACATCTCTCCAATTTGGAGGCAAGAATATTGTATAAAACACTTTAAAATCAATTAAATAAAATAGACCAAACCCTCAGATACTCCCTATCACATGGAAGAACAGCTGAGGATTACACAAACACACCCAGAGACTGAAGCTGGCAGGCACCTTGTAGGTCATCTCGTCCCAGCCTGCTCAAGTGGGAGCGGCTAGCAGGGCTCATGCCCAGTCAGGCTCTGTGCATCTCCAAGCATGGGGACTTGATGGCCTCTCTGGGCATCTGTTTCAGTGTTTGATCGGGAAATCTGAGCGGCTGACAGTCAGCCACATCAGCCCTGTGCCAATCCTGCTTTGGTCTATGGCTCGTAAGGACCATTTGGGGAATCTTCTGACATCCTGCTATGCTCCAGCCACCCTCGATTGAGCTGCTGCAAATGACAGCAACCATAAGGCTGTTTTAATTTATACCGTAGGCTAAACAGGCTACCAGCTGTCCCACAGCCTGGGAGTCATAAAGGCAGTTTAGATTCAGGTTTTCCTTTTAAAATTTTTTTTACTCCCTCAGCTAGAGATGAGGACTCCACAGCCAGCTACTCTGTGTATATAATTCAGTTGTCTTTTTGGAGTCATATTAATGCTTTGAACTAGTTTCACTCAAGATCTGTCAGCAAGTGTATGCCAAAACTGGAACTATTAAACAGCTGGCTGAAATGTGCTCTTTGCCTGAAAAATTAATTCAGGGCAGATAAAAACCTCTAAAAGCCAGGCATTGCTCTGAAAATGTAGGCAACAGTTACACAGGCCTATATGAGTTAGCAGAACTGTATAATATTAATGCAGTATGGGGCTGCATAAATAAATCCTGCCACGTAGTTTTGGGAGCAATTCTTTACTGGCTGACAGACCAACACACATGCTGCATTCACATCATGCCACGAATGGCACACAGATCTCACCCTTTCATGCCTGTGTCAGTAAGGAACAGATGATGAGCACATCAGGCCATTGGACATATTTTCTAAACAGTATTGACAGACTTATTTTCAGATTCAGCTCCTTTTCTTTGATTGTAGTAGAAACAAGCAGCAGAGATAAAACAAATCCCAGACTTTTCTGTCTGTATCTGCATTCTTCCACAGAGAGATGATAATGCATTGATTCTTTTAGGATCTTAGCCTAGCATGATAGTTTCCACTCTAATCCCTTTTGTACCACTGTGAGAGTTGTCTGAAAGCATTTCAAAGGGATTTTCATCAAAACAAGGTAAGGAACTTTGATTGTTATTTGGTAAAAATATAACAAAAATGGACTTTGACTATGC
The DNA here is from genome assembly GCF_026119805.1 of Tympanuchus pallidicinctus. Classification (NCBI taxonomy): domain Eukaryota; kingdom Metazoa; phylum Chordata; class Aves; order Galliformes; family Phasianidae; genus Tympanuchus; species Tympanuchus pallidicinctus. The sequence goes on from NW_026294722.1 coordinate 6,795,327, forward strand.
TCTGAGCAATTACACAAAGTGGCTCTAATATGCAAATACTACTGCATAAATTATTTGCAAGTTCTGTACTATAGACATGAAGTAAAAATAGAAGACACTAGATGTAGGTTTAGAGCTAAAGGGGACTGTTGTGTCCACACGTTTTATGTCCATAAAGTCAGGAGTTACTGCTGCTCAATGTCTGCACCTCAGTTTACTAGTGCTTAGGAACTCAAGGTAATGGAGATCCTGGGGCACTTTTGGTACTTCTGAATTGGTATCATCAAGTCATCAGCTAATTGTGTCATCACATCCAGTCCCATCTAATTGCATCTATGACCCTAGTTAGTAACCATGTTACATCATCCCTTTCAGAACTTCATTGCATTAAGAAAATAAAAATGCTTAACTTCTAACCAGAACTTCTTAGGAACATCTTTATTATCAGAAATTCTCCCATGTTTTTTTTTTTTTTTTCCCCCAAGATGCATATTCTTATTTAAAGATATAGGTATGATGTATACTGGAGATTATTTGTACTACTGTGTGTAACACAGTAAAGAGTTTAATTATGAATGAAAACAATTAGTGCAAGCATCTCCAAAATTTACATGATCAGAACTCTGGACACACACGACAGATACTCCGTTGGCTGTTATGTGACTGCAAATTAATTTCAGAAGAATACCTTAATTATAGTCATTGAGCAAGAGACAGGAAAGAGGATAAACTAAATGAAGGGGCTTGATTAGTGCATGCACCATAACATGCAGAAGCGATAAGTTTAAATAAAGCTGAAGGGAATCCCTAACAATGCTGTTACACAGTTTTGCATCCCACAGCTTTCTGAATGACTGGGATTGTCAGGGAACACCGTGTTCTGACAAGCCCACAGTCTTCAGGTTGATCCTTTAATTATGAAGGGAAATTCAAAAAAAAAACAACAACCTCAGTGCAAATCAATGTTTTTAAATAAGACTGCAGCTTGTCCATATTAACAATATATATATGCCAGCATATACTTTTAAATCTGAAAATAATATAGTAAATACATTGAAGAAAATCTCCCTGAAGTTTAAATTTCCTGTGGGCACTGTGATGTAAACATACTTGCTCTGCATCACAAATAATGCATTCGATCAGCGTCGAGTCTTGGAGAAAACCTTGAACAAAGTTTCTTTCAGAAGGATCAGAGGAAATTGCACTGTGGGTTGCTGCTTGAAAGCATTTACAGGTGTGTTCATGTTCAGTTCCATGTGGGTAGGATGCCTCTTATGGTTACCTTAAAAATTGAGCAATGTTTTTGGATGTGTCCCACTGGGAACAGATCAAATTCCTGGCCTAATGCTAGAATGCCACTGAGCAGGAAGATTTGAGTAGGAATTAAATAGCATAGCAGGAGCAGAAAATTATGAGGGAAAAAAAGAAAATATTTAGTAGAATAAACCTGGAGGATTACATTTCAATAATACATACCCTAGTATTATGCTGACTACAATAAAATCTTAATATGATTATTCCTCTGAATATCAGAGGATATCAATCAGATATTCATATATATGCACACACACAGGGATACATAGGGATATACATATACATATAAAGCACGTAGACATTATAGAGACACTTAACTGGGCCCCCAGAAGGGAAAGACAGAGCTGTTCTGTCAAACATATTTCATTTCTCTTGGCACACATTGAATCTGATGCCCTGGTTCTTTCCATGTGTCATAGAAGTTATAAGTACAGATACAATCAGTAATGTAGCGCTTCTCCTGCTAGCCTTGAATCTAATCCTAAGGTTGCTTCTGGTTCATCTAGAGTTGGAAGATAGTAACATAAATATCCAGAAGTTAAACACGCTGTTTTTTCTGGAATTCATCACTGAAGCTTAACTTTGTTAGAAGATCTGACCACTTCCCCTGCCACTAAGATTTGGCAAACCAAGTTGACTTCAGACAAACCTGGACAACAGTCATCCATTTTGTGCTGATACAAAAGCACAGTTTCACCCTGTGATATTGTGGCAGTTGGCTCCAACTGTGGTGCATAAAATTTATTGATCAATCTGCAGAATTTTTAGAGAGAGTGATGAATCGAGCATGAAATATCTGCAGAAAATGTGACAATTCCACCGATATTTTAGGTGTGCACAGAAAGATTAACAGTGGTTATGTAATATTAAGGAATAGTTTAAATATTAGATTTTAATAATAAACAGTTGAACCTCTGTGGTACAGAGAAGCTTCTTAGCAAAAGGGAAGATAAAGGGACCTTAGAGAGAATTGTGCTCAAATTTGTAATCAATTCAGCTACAGAAATCCTTTCACTTTTGAAGGTAATATGAGTCTGTTTTGGACTCAAATCATTAAAAAAAAATAAAAAAAATAAAAAAGAATTCTCATAAATGTCAAAACTAAAACCTTGATTGTAAATAGCAAAGTTGCATCTCCCCAGATGTTAGCTTAGCCTTGCAATATTTTTTCATGAAACAGATACTACTGGGACAATTACAGAGTCTGAAATCCAAAGATGTGTACAGGGAGGTGGCACATTCCATTCATTCTAACTTTATCAGTCATCACTTATCTTAGGCATTCATGCAGTCACCTTCACTGCAAACCAAAGTCTCCACATTATAAAACAATTAGTAAATATTCTACCCAAGGAAAATTTTGCTGAAGATAATTGACCCAAAAACTGTAAATCTGCCAGCACACTGCTTCTGTAATAACAAAAAAGTTTCATTAAGAATTGTATGACCAGAGGTGGCCAGGGCTTTGCTGTGATGCTGAGCATCCTAAAGCTAGCACTGCTGCCACTGCCACTTTCTGAAGTGCCACACAGCAGCACTGAGAGAAGGCTGAACTCTGTGACCTATTCACAGACATACTATGGAGGTTACAGTTGCAGAAGCTCAAGATCTTGTTAAAATATGGACCAGTAGCTCCCAGGGGAATTCTTACACCCCTGAGTGCCATATGTTGGCATTCATTTTAGATATAACTCAGAAGGGTGCGTTTCCTTTTAAAGAATCAGAATTGTAATTAGACATCACAGAGACAAAAAGAAAAAATAGAAGTTTATTTGGCAAGACTGCAATCAGTACAGAAAACCTTTGCTCTGCTGCATTGCCCAATACAAAGAAAAGGCACAGCCTGCTGCCTGTGAATTGTTGTTCCTAATCTGACTGTACTTATTGGACTAATTCATAATAATAGAATACTTCAACCATCTGCCACTGTATGCATGTAATGTCCTTGCTATGATGTAATTCACAAAATAAAACCTGCTTACACTGAAGATTCCGTAGTAAGAACAACAGCAGCAAAATACTCAGTGCTTGCTAAAGTAAACCTCATTGGATATTTCATCACACAGATTCTAAAATATCCTTAAATTCCACACAGTTATATTTACTGGTTAAATCATCAATTACCCAGCACTAAAACTAGCAATTCTTGTTTTCACTTAATACAATATTTAACTATAATCTCTTCTTCAACATACTTCTGTAACATCTACATTGCTTTTTGTACTTGAGTTCTTCTGAATGAGATACATACATGAGAAGACTTATATCATTATGATTTAAATGTTAACGATGTAATCTCCCCATGGCTAGAAAATTAAATTGTCACAAGCTGTTGTGCAGACTTACTGTTCTTTCAATTACTCCAAACCAAGCTTCAAATACACTTGTCATTTGCTTATAAATTTCATATATATATTTAGAAGATTAATAAATACATCAGAGACAACAGATTCCTTTGTTGTACAGTCAACAGTCTCCTACACCTGCTCCCAACCTACAGAATGGCCTGTGGATTTGCCTATCAGTCTTGAGACCCTCAAAAAGCTCAGGCTCCTTGTCTCTTGCTTATTTCTTCCTCCTCCCTTCCTTGTATCCTGAGGCATCAGTTATGGTACAACACCTCCATTCCCCACTTCCCCACTTCTTTCTGGCAGTGTCAATGGGGAACACACAGTGAAGGAGCATGGTGTCAAATTAGGCATAAGTACTTAATTCTCCCCCATGCTAGGAGAAATGGACAAGAGTAAAGAACAATTCTTTTCCCATTTTAATAGAATTTAAAATGAGCAAGTATAATAACAGCTCAAAGTGAAGGTTTACAAAAGAAACCATGGCTCGTGCATCATCAGGTATTGTATCAGCACAGTAAAGAGTAGGCAAGCGTAACAAGATAGAAAGCGCAGCAACAACAGCATAGGAACAAGATCCCAGGCCTCAGCAACCAAAGACTTGCTCAAACGCAGCAACCACAAACAGAAAAACATAGGAAAAAAATACTGCTCACCTTCAGAATGCCTCAGGTACACAGAGAACTCCAGCAAAATGCCTTTGTTCCCACTGCCAACCCTTAAATGAGGTGTGGGAAGGGGTGAGTCCTGGCTCCAGCCCTTCTGGTCACTCAGGTCCGTTACACACAGCTGAGCTACCCTGGGTTGGCCCTGCCTTCCCACCAGGTGTTCCATCCCTGCTGCAGGCCGTGACTCAGCATTTCTGCTGCCTTGTACTATAAAACAGATAAGAGAAGGAACCTCCTGTGGACCAGCCCATGAGTCTAATATATCCAGTAAGTCTTAGTTTGCAGAAAATAAGCTTATCATTTTTGCAGGTACTGACTAGAAAGATCAAATTAAAAACTAAAAACAAACAACAAAAGCCAGTTGTGATTTAGGTTGGATTTTCAGAAGTCTTTAACCCTTTCCAGCCATTGCAGAGTTTTCTGTGAATTATATGCTGTCCTTTAAGGTGAGAAGCTGCTGCTCACAGTGACTATCACTTTTGTTCAGTAAAGGAGACTGTTAAACTTCGTGATTCCAAATCAACATCAAGCAAATCTATTGCAGAGGCAAGGCACAAGGCCTTGATACTATAAGCACGCTGCATCCCAAACATAAGCTCTATACATGAATGCCTGAAGTATAGAGAACAGGTTTATAGATACTCATTTGCTTATAAGAAAGTTTAGAATAGACAGTATTCAATATTTAACATCTTTCCCACTCTCTCCAAATTTACACTTACGTTGAAGGAGTTCTTTAAATAAAATATTTATGTATGTAATGTCAAAACCACCTGCTCAGTGCAAAGGAATAAAAAATACTGAGATGTTGATCCTTAAACACATCATTATTTCTTGTTGGCTTCTTTTATGTCTCAAGTTTTGTTCTCCAGGATACCCAGAGGCTCTACCCTCTCTGTATAATGTACCACTTCTTTCTTTTGCTTTCAGAATTTTTTTCAATTGATTTTGAAGAAAAGCAAGTTTTAATGACTTCTCTTGCCCTAAAAACAGCCATTTCTTTCTGTCTTCCGTAAGACATTCTCAAAATCAAAACTCTCTCTTTAGTAGGCTTTTCTTCCTTATATATGTGTCCCTGCTCATATCAAACAAGAATTAACGTTATTTAAATAATTTCTAATTTCTTTGTCATTCATCAACACATAGGAACCAAACTTAAAAAGAAAGAAAAAGAAAAAGAATATAGAACTTTAATACAGAATATAGAATTTTCTCTCTGTAGCACAGGCTTTGGAAACACATTCCTTCATACCTTTAGAAAAAAGTGCTTGGGAGTAATAACCAATGAAATCATGCAGTCTAAACATTAAAAAAAAAAAAACCTCACTTAACACACACAGTATGAAATAAATATCATTGTTCTGCATGCATGCTGAAATAATACAAAAACAGGACAAGGGGAAATGGTTTTAAGTTGAGGAAGGGAAGATTTAGGTTGGATGTCAGGGGGAAGTTCTTCACTATGAGAGTGCTGAGGTTCTGGAACAGGCTGCCCACAAGGGATGTGGATGCCCCGTCCCTGGAGGTGTTCAAGGCCAGGTTGGGTGGGGCCCTGGGCAGCCTGGTCTAGTATTAAATGGGGAGGTTAGTGGTCCTGCATGTGGCAGAGGGTTGGAGATTCATGATCCTTGAGGTCCCTTCCAACCCCAGGCATTCTGTGATCTTTAAGGTCCCCTCCAGGTCAAGCCGTTCTATGACAAAATCAGCTTGAGGCGGCAATTTAACCTACCAGACATTATTCCATCATTCACATTCACAAGGAAAACGGGCGGGGAGGGGGGGTGAGGGGGGAGATAACAGAAAGAACAAGACAGCCCAGGGAGGTGGTGGAGTCACCGACCCTGGGGGTGTTCAAGGAAAGACTGGATGTTGTATTGAGGGACATGGTTTAGTAGGAGCTATTGGGAATAGGTGAACGGTTGGACTGGATGATCTTTTAGGTCTTTTCCAACCTTGGTGATTCTATGATTCTATGATTCTATGATAAAACCATCCCATCCTCATTTGAGTACACTGCTAAGAATTGTATCAGATGAGAAAATACTGCTTCAAATATTTCTGTTTCCTCAATATTTTTTTCCTTTGGCTTCCTCTATTTCCTTCCTCTTCTCTTTCCCACTCACACTTTCTACAGCAAAACCTTCTTTCAGTTGTGAGACAAAAGCACATTTACAGAAAAATCATGTCATATGCACATCATGGAGAGCACCTTCCAGAGAAAAGAGCCATTACTGATCATATTTTGCTGGTCATAGCTACCATTTCCAATTTTTAAATTAGATTAGCGTATTTAACTTTTAAAATGAGGCAAAGTAACCTCCCTAGGTGCAAATGCTTAATGCTAAACATAAAAGACCCGGATAAGTATTGAGAAGATGATGACTTAATATTCTCAGTTGATCGCATAAGCAGAATAGAGAACTCAGTGTCACCAGGATTACAGTCACTGATTAGGGATGAAATTTATGAACTACTGAACCTATGGTTCTGGTTTGTCATTTAGTCATGCTAAGGTTATTTCTATTCTGCTTAAAAAGAAATGTTAACAAAGAACTTAAAATGCTTGAACACCCATATTTTTCTGGATAGAACCTATAGCATTGTGAAAGAATTAAATGTGCAGGCTGAATAAGTAAAACAGAAAAAAAATAAAATAAATTGCTCTAGCAATATTTAAATGACGGCAAATGTAAGTTTAATATAAAACCATATTAGAACAATTGAGAATCATGAGAGCCTGATTTATTATTTATATAGCATGCTAAAAGTTATCTGTAAAGGAAATTGTGTAATATGCAGTAAATTAGACAAAGCTGCACTATAAATTGGGATTAAATCTTAAACTGGTTTTAATATTTAATATGCTACCATGACTCACATTTTCAATAACGGTTGTTCAAAGTTCAGGAAGAGGTTTGAAGGCAGCCAGATGATGATGAGTTGCAAAACCTCACCTCGTGATGATACAACTTAAATCAGGTAACTACATAATTGACAAAACTGGACAAAACCAGCATGTCATCTGATGAGGATCCAGTCCAAAACCCAACTGAAAGAGTGGAAAGAACTCTCATTTCATTATCTAGAACTGAGATCACAGTTACTGCAATTTATATAACTACGAGGACCAGATAAAGTGTCTTATACAGGAATAAAATAATTGCAAATTAATTCAGTTTATTTTTAATGATTGTCCCAGTGGAGTGCTGGCAAAATCCATCCTTTGAAGGATGCAAAACCCGCATGTTAAAAAACAAGAACTAGAAGACTGTTTGAAATTAGGCTGTTTAGCTCTGACTTTGTTCAAGTCAAAGTTCAAGTGCCCAGCTGGATTTCAAACTACACATTTAAATAAGAGATGTCTGGGCATGATGTGAAATAGTTACATTTTTCTGTAAGCGTGCAGGTTGCAAGACTATATGTTTCTGTATATACTAGAATACATTTCACAAGTTAAAACTTGTTTATTTATGGAGATTTGCTTATGGCCATGTGGAACACTGATTCAAAAGGTTTTGATCTGCATGGCTTAGTCCAGCCTCAGACATTTATTACTTGCATCACTGTGAAAAAAGAATTGCCTCGCTTATGGTCTATGGCCCTAACACACCGTGCAAAGAAAATAAATCACAGTCCTTGACCAGAAAGGTTTACAACTGAAGATGTCAAACAACAGAAAGAAAACAGGGACAGTTCAAGGAACTGCGGCACAGCTTTGCTCAGCAATTTAGTCCATGGTCTCAGCACATCGATAGCCTAATTCCTGCCAGGAGAGCTTCAAAGAAGTAAACAATTTGGAGATGGTTATAGAGACCATGAAGGCAGCATGGAAAAGGCACCAAAATACTACAAATAGCTGAAGGGGATGATTGTGAGGATGGAAGGACCAGTCAAAATACCACTGCTTCCTAGAAGATGATAGGAAAAGTGGGACATGGCTTTTCTGTGAGTGGAATCGATTTACTCAACTGTTTTAACTTGCAGCTTAGACTACATTAATCATTTTAAGTTTTAGGTGTTCTGTACAGGAAATCATATTGAGATGTCTGAAGTGCTTTGAGCTGCTTAAAATTCTTAATTGTCATTTTGATGAATATAAAATAAGCATTCAGCAGATAAATCTGGTCCATAATGAATTTGCATTATGAATGATAGCACTTTCTAGCACTGACACTGCAAGAAATGTCAATTTTAATTAACACTTTATTTTAAAAGACATTGTTTTGTACATGACACACTAGGAAAGGTCTCCTCATCTGCATGAACTTTAGACTGCTGTGCTAAGCAGTGTGGCTGGATTTCCTTGTACACTTAAAAGAAGCCTCCGTTAACAACTCTCACGGGGACATTGTCATTTTTTCTACAGTCACCTGTTTCTAGGACAGAGTTGCTATATTAAAAGATGTTTCCATCACAGAAGACAGCTGCCTCCTTGAGTCACCTCTGCTCTTGTAGCTTTTTTATTCATTACCTTTAGAACTAAGGTTTGTTCATGGCTAGTTAGGATTCTAGTCCAAAATGTGAAATAAATCAGAAATTACAGAGTATTAATGTAATATTCTGTTAGTTATCTGTCTTCTGTCAAAATTAATCAGTTTAGTAGACTGTATGCTATTAGCACAATATCTAGGCCAAAATAAACAATTTGTAAGAGGATGTTATCAAAGAAGACAAACGTATAAAAGAAGAAAAACTGACTCACTATTTTGGAAGGCAGTAGGGTATTTTTTCCTCTGACTTCAGAAAGAAGTTTAGACATTAATATATTTTACAGTAGATTCATTTTTTTCTCACTTATGAGAGCCACTCTCAATAAAACTCTGCAATAGAGTCACATCTAAATTACATTTTGTCTTGGAATAATTCACCTCACAGCTTTTATTTATTTCCAACTTTTTTTACGAATATCTGGAAGACAGCAAAATGTATTTGGGAGAGGGCCTTGTGGAAACTCACATCCTGTCTCAAATGCTTTTTATTATCTAGCAAAACTGGTAATGGATATGGGCGTATCTTTAATTCCCAAGGATGGCTACTCACTTTATCTGTGTAAAAAAATGTGACAGTCTCGATTATTAAGACAATTCAGATTGGAAAGCAAAAAGTATGTGGTTTATTTTCTTATTAGAGCCCAAGCTTATCAGGTATTATTTATCTGTTTGTTTTCCAAGACAATATTGTAACTCAAGGGTTATTGATTTTGTTAAGATACTGACTATGCTGCAGACTCTGAATAAAACAAAAACAAAACAAAAGAAAACACCCTTCTGTATTTCCTTTAACTATAGTTATTTGATGTTAAGAAGGGAAAGACTTCAAAATACAAATAAAGAATCCAGAGTTTTTCTGCACCTGCTTACTCTAGCCTCAGCCCCAGAATAACAACAAACTGAAAGCTCCTAATAGCACGTGTTTGACAGTAATGGGAATGAGACGCATTTTTCACTCTCATGATAATTCCACACATGATCAGCCATTTTCAAGGGTATTCCTGCATATCCTGCACATCCTGCATATCCTGCACATCCTGCACAGGATTCCTACAAAGTACATCACCAGCTGGACAAGGCAACATGGCAAAACTTCACCAGCTTTGACACTTGGCAGTATGGATCGCAGAGGCTGGAAATGGGGATGCAGCTCTGCTCTCCAAGGTTTAGCACACACAGATAATCCCACAGCCTCTCCTACAGGAGAAAAAACACAAAGAGTACTTCTGTGATTGTTTGTTTCCCAGGCCATCATCCTTAAATACCTCCTTCTACAGATCAAAGGTAATAGGAGAGACAAGTAGTCCGTTAAGGTATTTTCAAGAGCGTATCTCTATGTATTACTGCTTTATTGCCAAAATACAGCTCAGATAAATGTGAGCCTACTCATGGCAGAGGGCTCTGAAATACATTTCTGGTGTTTATTATAAATTGCAAAAAGATTTATATAAAACTTTCTTTTCAAAAACATACCCAATCTTTATCACGATAAAAAAAAACACACTATGATCTCCAGCCTGGTACCACTTTTATGATTCTGTTCCATTTTTCTTAATAAAAGCTTGAATAAAAATGATTCTGGCCAGACCTTGCTATTTTATTTCTTTTATTGTAACCATTAAATTGGCTTTCATTTCATTACTCTAATTGTGCCAGGGAGCAGCAACTGCCATCTTAAGGCCCATAACCTGACTTTAAAAAGCTCATTCCACCTTAAGACATATTTCAGCACTTACAATCAGCACAGCAGGTCAAGCTAGACAACAGTGCTGTTGTGATCAGAGAATTTTTTGGCAGTTAAATGAGGAAAAAGACTGAGGCAATGTGAAAAAAGTAACATTTCTCTTGCTTAAAAGATTCACAGCAGTTGACATAAACATTTTTTATTTGTACCTTAAGAGTCTCCAGAGCATTCTTACTTAGGTGGAGATTTCTCACATAGGAAGCATTTCTCCACACAGCACGTAAGTGTCTAATTCACTAGGATGATTTTTACCATGGGGATTATACATGTAAAGAGCCACCTTGCTTGGGCATGAAGGAAAAATCCATAATGATGATATATATATCTGTCTGTGCTATTTGCGTGGGTCCCTTCTCCTGTTGTCTCAATCCTGCAGTCTATCTATTCTAAACCTGCCTGTAAATTGTGTATTACCTCTATTTTTCTAGCGTGGAATTGAGAGAGACAAAAAATAAGCAACTATGGTAATGTTACATACAGGTAGAAAGACAGAGCCAGGATTTAAATTCTCCTAAGATACTATTGTATCTGCCTTTTCCTTTGTCACTGTATATTAACAGGCTTACATCTATGTCTACATCACCTACAGCATTGATTCTAGAAGATTTTTCTCTGGTTAAATGAACTGAGCTTTTGTAAACAAGATAATAGGGAAAATATTCCACTTTGACAGATCTTCATTAGGAAAAAGCATAGTTATATCCTTAAGTCTTCTCGTAACTTTCCATAAGGTGGCAAAAACAATAATTACAGTATTTAACTTCTATGGAAAGACCAGAATTGCATTCTACCTGCCTCACATGTGCTACATTGAAGTCCCTGCCTACACTACTCCTGGAGCCTGGGGCACAGTCCTGTTCAGATCGAAGGAAGCTAAGGAAGACATGAGGGAGATAAATCTTGGAAGGAAACCAGGATGTGTGTGATGTACAAGGTCTAAGGGAGTTTGGTACAAAAAATTGAGAAATGTCTGCTACTTAACAGTATGCTCGGTAGGTAAGAGTGGGATATTTCCTTTGTCTTGCAGTGAATCAACTATCCTGGAAATAACTCACCACTGTTATTTAAAGACATCAGTTAAGCAGCTGCTCAATTCACCAGCTAAACAGATGATGTTTGTATCTGAAAGTCATGGACAGGGATAAAAATGGATTAGTTATTGGCCTGAACCTATACAATGATTGGATTCATTCCATTCCATTCATAATGCTGTTTCATATGTGAAAGGGAAGAGATGCATCAGTGGATTTTAACTAAAAAACTGTTTCTACTTTGGGCATGTGTTACAGTATGACACCTGTCCAAGTACTTACATAAACGTACGTGTCCCTAAATACATGCACCCACCCAACATATATAATAAAAGAGAAATTCTCAGAGTACTTCTGTTCAAATCTGCAAACAGGGCAAAAAAAAATTTCAAAATCTCCTCAGAACTTTCTTTTCCAGTCTTTTTTTTTTTTTTTTCCTTCAAACAAATCTGCATATTTTTAAAATTCTTGAGTTTGAAGTGCCATTGATGAAACACTCCAGGCTCAGGAATTTCATTATATGACTAGAATGACTTAAATGTTAGCTTAGACATCCCAAAATGACAGTTTTCAAAAAACCCTGATGTTGTTTTCATAATGTAAGTCAAATGATTGAATGGCATATGGTTATCCTGTTGTTATGACATAGAATGTGTATCTTTCTTTTCTCAGCATCAATAAAATTAGAACTTAAAAAAGCAGTAATTTAATTTGGAACTTGAAAAAAAAAAAAAAGTACTAATTTAAACAAGTCATACATAGAATTTATGGGTGTATATGCATAAGCCTGATTCATCTTACAGCTGACAAAACTTTAACCTGTTTCAGAGTTAAAGAGGAAATAGTTCATCAGTAACCCAGGGTTACTGCATCAGCCAACCTGTTAAACGCTCCCAGCATCATGTCAGGGCCTTCTATTCAGTGCAGTAAGACACTGCCTTCCAGAACACAGAAGATATTTATGTGAATTTCTGATAATTAGTGGCCTCATTCTCAATTGTTTTTTGTTGTTTTTGTTTTTTGTTTGTTTGTTTGTTTGTTTGTTTATCCACTGCAGTGAGTAACATGGTGATAATGCATTGCCTTAAATTTTACCATCTTCCCTCAAATATTATTGATCTTAATTTCACATCTCATAGCTCGAGCAGTGGTGAAACAGTTGCCTGAAGTTGGAATACTCTGCAGGTGTATCAGGAGCAGAGGTTCAAAATGCCACTACAGCTCTTCCATATCTACATGACGGCTGTGATCTTCACCACCCAGCAGTGGGATATGGGCATTTTCTCCTTCTGTTCAACATGAATTCTGTGCTCACTACGTGCAATTTAAGCATGGATTCTCCAGCAATAAAGACTGCAGATTGTTAATTTTGAACATCTTCTTCCAGATTTTTTCTCTGAGGAGCTCTGTATCTGAACATAGCTATCTAATTCATGAGAATTCTTTTATTATAATATGGATTACACATGGTAAAGTATTTAATGTAAAAGGCACTTTGTGATGCCTTGGAGAAATCACGATGCGGGTCATTCTGAGGGTGATTTTGGAACCTAAAGAGAATCATGTAGTTGCTGAAAAGTCAGATGAACCTGTTGAGCATCAAGGCTTTTAGTCCATGTTCTGACAGAACAGGCTACTATCTCAGTAACTGGCTTGTGGTTTCTGGGAGGCACTTTTTGTATGTAGTGGGCGCTTGCTTGTAAACTCAACTTTGTAAACTAAGTCTATGGCATCTTTAGTATTGCAGATGTGTGTTCTGAGAATTTGCAGTGTTTGCCAGAAAGACACTATATGATATTAGCACAGTTGGTTCTGAATTTTAAACCCAAATCTGATGTGCTATGACTCACAGCCTCAGGAAAGAATCAGATGAATAGCTCATAAGGGGAGAGACACCGCCTGAATATCTTTATAGAGGAGATACGCTGAATGATAACCATCATCTCCATACCCCCAGCTACCATTCAATTTAGGATACAGTGTGCTGCTATAGAGGCACGGTGCCATACAGATAAACACATCTGAATTATCTCTAACATACTTACAATACTAGAAATCATGAAACTGCAATAGCACAGTCCTAACTGGCAACTTGTTCTCTAAGTTCATAATCAGGGTGTCTCCCCAAAATCCTTGGGCAGTCCATTCTGAAATCTATGCTGTCACAGCAACTCCAGAGTTGAGAGAGAAAAGCTAGCCAAGGTATCCCTACTCAAGGTGTAATCACAATTCTCACTGAAGTATAAGCATAATCTCAAGTTAGTTATGATACAATGGAGCAGTATTTGTAACATAGAGATCTGCTATATTTAATACAATGTTTCTGTAATATTTTAACACAGTATTTTAATTATTTAGTATTTTAATACAATATTTATTTTTTAATTTTTTAATTTTCTTTTAGCACAATATTTGTTTTGTAATATATAATTTGCTATATTTAATACAACAGCATTTCACTTGCCTTTTAATTTCCCATCACAGTTTTTAAGGAAAGACAGGAAGCTGTAGTAGATAGATTCATTTCAACAAATATTTGGTACTCTTTCGAGCACTGTTCTTTTGCATCCCTGATAACATTTCAAGGCAATGCCCAGGATGAGTTTGTGTGCTAATGCTTGCAGATTTGGCTTGTGAAAATGGCTCCATAAATAGAATTTATCCTTTAAACATCAGTCTCTCTCCCTCCCTGCTGTGTTGCATGTTTCATTTTTCACAAGGTGAAAACAGAACCTACTGATGATAATGGCCTTTTGCTCCTCCAGAAAAGGAAAATCTTAAGTCCCTCCAGCAAAATATGTCCCTGCTTAACAAGCAACTGAATAAACGCAAACTCCGTGGGGCTTTGCTTAATGGGCCAAGCAAGTACATACTTTTGTTCTACCGAAGCTGAAGAAACCACAAATGTTAACTTAGGAATATTCCTTTTTCCTGAAGAACAGCCCTATAAATATTCAAAGCAATCAATTCAGCTGGAAAAAATACAGTTACACAGGAAAAAATATCTCCAAGTTTCAGATAGTTTTATCTCCCATGTTCCTATAAAAATATCTTTTAAAAATACTGCTTGTATACACTAGAGCAATCAGTATCCAGATTTATTTTCTATTTGCTTTTTTTTCTCTACTTTATTTGATGCTGGAATTTTTGGTCATTCATATATTCTTGCAAAGGCATAGAACGAATGATGGAAAAACAAAATATGGAATCTGGAAGGAAGAAAGAACCAGGAAAGAAATCCCTGCATCTAAAGACCAAAGGGTGAATAAAATACACAGCGTAAGTAACTTCTAATTAAAGGTCTTAGTAACTAAATAAGCTAAAAATAATTTGGTACACAATTTATTTTTCACCAAAGATGAACTATATATATATAAATATATAAATACAATTTTATTTTTAATTCCAGGAAGTACATAGGAGTGAAAAGACTTTACTGAGCCAACTACTAAAATACATCTTGCAGGCTTTGCCAGACCTATATAATCTGCAGCAAAGCCTTCATGATTCAAATGCCAAATTTTCACAGAACTTTTTTTCCTTCTGTGCTGTTCACCTAAACAAAAGGATTAGTAACATCTGCAAACACACTTGTTCTTTTTTCTTTACAGCCATCTTTAAGATCTCCAGCGCTGTAATGAGCACACAAAAACAATGACAGCTTGAATTGGACAGCTGAACATTGACAGTGCTGTATTGCATCTGAAGAAATATTGTCTCTTGGTTTATTCCATCTCATTCATAAGCATCTGGGGTCTTTTCCTTCTCCTGAGAATGAAGGCTTGTGGGAGAAGAAACGAGAATATTTGACTACAGTGCTTAGGTAAGATGATGAAAGTACAAAACAGCAGCAGCAACACCATGAGATTCTCATCTCTTACTATTTGAGTTACAGTTAGTTTCTCTCCTCCATGTGGCTGGAAAACCTGAGAGCACACACACACACACACACGCATGTTCTACAGTGGGTGCCAAATGGCAGTGCTGGAAAAGATTTCCTTTCTGCATAATATGTGTTGTTATTCCGAAGCTCATACCAGAAGTTGCAGAGTCCAGAGAATACATGATGTGGAGTAACATAGAAGAGAGCTCTCCAGAGAAGTATGAATTCAGGACCAAGAAGGAAACATTAACCTAAACATTTCTAAGGGAAAAAAATAAGGTGATAAAGTGGTAACAAGATTAATTTGGATAGTAAGTAATTACTTATGTTAGAAGATATAAGCAAGGGCTTGCTTTGGCAGAGAATACACTTACTGAAGTCAAAAAAAGAGTAATAAACCCAAACATGCTCGCTTAGAGGGAATATTTTCAAAATTCAACATAGGGAAATAATTTTACTCCAGATGAAATTAGAATGGGAAAATGACACCAAGTCACTTCAAATCACAGTATAAAAATACAGATTCTACTTCACCCATAACATACATACTTAACTAAGGCTCCTATCTTCTGATCATTCTTTCTTGATCACAAAGGCACTTATTTCCTAGTCATGACTGACTGGATTCAACTAAAATAGATGCTCACCTATCAATAAAATTCAAATAGAAACTCTTGACATTCAAAATCAAACACAGAAAGTGATCAATGACTACTAGAGACTCTTATGTGGAAAACTATTCATACACACGCACAGAATATATTCTGCTACTGGGATTAAAGTAAAAAATGTGCAATATCTATTATTCTGCTGGGGTTTAATTTAAAGTAAAAAAAAAAAACGATCAGCCTTTCAAAGGTCTAAGGATTTTGTTTTGCTTTCAGCAGCAACATTTACAACAGCACAAAATCTATGTATATATATCAAGTTATGATCGTGGTATCATCATGACATAAGGTAGTGGGACCTTGCACCTACACACAAAAGTTGTGAAGTATTTAATGAATTTGTTTTCTCTAACTGCCACTTCATTCATGATCTATGCACCGTACTTTTGTGAAGAGTAAGAAATGCTCCTACTCGCTCTTCGTATCTGCTAACAGCAGTGGGAATGGTGAGGGACATGCCAGTGTATGCTGGTTTCTCATAAAAAGCTATCCTCCTCAAAAAGTACGACGTTATTGTAGGATTTCTAAGCTCTTGGAAAGCAGTGTAGCTGTTCCCTGTTAATAATAAGTGCTAACCAGTACATAACAGTCTTCTAAAAGAGTGTGTTGGTAAACTTTGTGGAGTTCGTTGTTGCCAGATTTTCTGAAAAATAACGTCAACCAAAAGCATCACTCTCCTCTGTTTTTCTTTTGTTTTTCAGTTAATAAGAGTGTTCTTTATTATCTTCATTCTTCTATTGATCTGTGGGGAGGGAAGACACAGGGGGAAAATGACAAATAGGCTGCATTTGTCCCATCCTTCTGTCATTTGTTTCACGGGTAAGTGAGTAGAAATGAAGACAGCATGTTTCACGCTGAATATTGAGAGCATAGAATATGGCCTCTAGCTAAAGCACAAATAATTTCTATGCATGATGAATCCTTTCAATAACAAGAGCCCTACTAATGTGTGATCAAATCACAGTCATTAGCTCTTGGCACTGCTCTTAAAGAAATGATATAGAAATTTGAACATCCAGCCGTAGTCAAATACCATACAAACTAGCCAGTGTTTACATTGGCAATTTACTTTTCTCACCAGTGTGCTAGAATAATTAGAAGAACAAAAAACAAAAAACAAAAAACAAACCAAAAAAAAACATTCAACAACATTCAACAATAAAATCCTTTAAAAGCAATAGCTTGCTTAAGAAAATGATGGATCATTCTGAAATAAGGGGCTGAGGAATAAAATATTGATGCATGAATTAATCCTGGGACTGTAGCAAGAGTGGTAGCACTGTGCAATAAGTGATTTTCTATGGCAAGTAATATGATTTTGAAATAAACCATGTATTCTTTTCCTTTTTCTTTTTTTTTTTTCTCTTTTTTTAAGATTTGATCCTGGTTCCATAAAATATCAGTAAGTATCACACACGCTACTGAAAGGAGTCATCTTCCCAGTTAAAGAAATAGATTCAAATTTGTTTGAATGTTCTTGCAAATTCTTCTTGTAGTGTCCTTACTTTTAAAGCAGAAAAATCAGATATGCACAGAAAAAGTCTCTTACAGAACTTTACTTGCATGATTTCTACTATAATATCCTACTATAATATATAATATAATATTAAGTGACAGAATCAAGAACAGAAAAATTCACTTTTCAGTGAAGGGGACCAAGAACTTTTTAATCTACTGTCTTATCTGATTTTGTCTTTATAGTATGTCTTAACACAAAACTGTTACAGGTAACTACAGAAAGGTGTATTATTTAGAAGTCCATCAGGAGCAGACTTGGTAACCTCAAAGCAAGAGGAAAGGACACCTTCTAGGAGAAACCCTGCTGTGAATCACGTTCCAAATGTAAAAAATTGCCTCATCACCAAAGCTTCTTTGAAGTCAGTACAGAACTGACACTGTACACCAGCTATTCCAGGTCTTCTTATTTTCAGTCAACAGGGCCTTTTGAAACCATGGTAGTCAGGGAAGAAGTCACACTAACTTGCAGCAAAAACACTTTCAAACTGAGTTCAGGCTCTATGACTGTGATCCAGAAGCTTTACATGGTCATTTAGAAAGGCTTCTCTTTTTTTTTTTCTTCATTTTACTCTTCTTTAAATGAAAGTAGTAGCAATTTTCCTATTTCAGTTTATTACTCAATATTTTATCTATTGAAAAAAGGTGCTGTTAATAACCTGCAAAGCAAGAATTATTATATAGGATGTTTTCTCTTATCAATTAGTTTTCTTCATACATGATATTTTATTTTTAATGAGTATTTTCTTTCTGGAAATTTTTGAAATTTTACCTGCAGTTTCTTTCAGTACCTGCATCTCCATAGAACCATTTTATATTTTATTCTTAAAGGATTTTTCCATAAGAAAACTAGTAATTAATAAACAGTTCTACTTAGAATCCTCTTTTGTATTCCACGTTACAATCCTTGAGGGAAGAGTGTATGGTAAAATAGGTATATTTATTTTATAAATTAGGTTCCATGTCAATTTAAACTTTAGCTTATGTCAGTTAAGATAAAGGATGCTTCTCATGTGTGTATATATATATATATTTTTTTTAATTTTTTTTTTTGCCAGTAAATGCACTAAAATGACTACTGCTTTCATAAATTGGCACATATCTGCTGTATTTGCTAGATTTGTACACCACAGACTGCAGGAAAAAAATGCTCATTAATGAATTCCCTTTCTTTAACTACCAGCTGAATAATAAGCGTGTGGCCATGCTGCCCACAGCATATGTAGTGAACCCACAGATACCACACCATTAGTGACCTTCCTAGTATAGTAGAACATCTGATTCTCATTCAACTTAAATACTAAAAACTTACTAATAAAAAATGGCCTTCTAGACTAGGAGAAAAAGTCTGCTGATCAAAGAATTCCTAAAAGCTTTGGCAGATGGCCAACTCCAAAAGACTCAATAACATGGAAAATTCAAATTCTTGTAGAAAAACAACTGACTCGCCATGACGTAGTGTTTTATTTCAACACAGAGTATGTTTGCACTGCTTTTTACATCTAGAAGATAACCTAAAACGCTCACATTCAACTAGTCTAGACTTTGACACGGATTACACACTTCTTAGCCAATGTTCATTAACACAATAACAGAAAAGGATGTCATGATTGTCAGTTGATAACATGCCATGCTCCCTGAAACACATAAATGCAGGCCAAACTGTAGTAAACTGAACAAAAAAATTAATAACATTTTAAATTTGTGCAAGCGTATTTTCATTTTGAAAACAAGTTTTTATGATGATAACATACGATCTTTAGAAGCAGAGAAGACGTACTCTGTTCCTACTTTTTTGTTTCAGTTGATTGCTGGTTTGCATCTAATGAGATGAATTACAAAAATGTAGCTGCTGCTTTATTTAGAACCAGTGGATATTTTTCTGGACAACACCTTGATGATCATTGGATCTAGCTCTCTTCTTTTGCAAGCAGTCATACTGTGAACATTTCTTCCCAAAAACTGATACTAACATGCAATTATGTCATATGAAGATCAAAATTAGAACAATAGTTCCCTCTTCTAGTTCATTCAATTTGTCTCATTCAGAAGAAAAAGTGCAGCAAAAGGTAAATCTCAATTTATGTACCACAATTTCCTATTAAGCCATTTGGCTGAATTAAGCTCAAATTTCCTTTTTTGTGACAACTCATGTCATGACACTTAAGGTCACGTTCCCTCATTTCTGTCACTTTAAATTATGCCATCAGCATAATGAAGAGATTCAACAGAGAGTTTAATAAATGCTACAGAATTCTTAAAATAACGTTAGGTGGCTGCTTTTCATATATTCGTGCAGTTCCATTTATGATTTCAGCTAATATTTTACATTCTTAACATGAAAAAAACAGATGGCTTGAATATAATGGGAAATAAGTGGAGGATGTAAGTCTTGGGAGGAGTAGTAACTTAAATTCTAGTCATGCCATACCTATAATCATAGCAATAGCACCACACGTGCATTCAGTAAGAAATATTCAGTTACTCTCTTTGTAATCAAGTTTGAAATGATTTAGCTCAACAGACTATCCCCAAAAGCATACATCTGTAATAAAGTAAGAAATGAATAATTCAAAGTTAAAAACGTTTATTGTAAACATTTGCATCTGACTCAATGAACTGCTTACTTGTATACTTTTCAGTATATTGCACTCTTTTACTCTGTACTTCCATGCTGTTATTTAGTTGTTAAATGAGAAACTTAGGTTTAATTTTTCAAACAAAGCACCTTTCTTCTTCCCTACCGTCTGGCACAAAGTCTCATGTTGGTTGCTAGAAGATGACTTGGAGTTCCCCACTGGAAACAAAAACTGAAAGTGTAATGCAACTGTAAGTACACCACTTATGTTAATAGTTGTGAAAAAAACAACCTGGTGAATTAACTGCCACACAACAGCATTACGTGTGCTTCCCTTGGCTGAGAAAGCAGCAAGTACCGAAGGAGAAGAAAATAAAATATGATGTTTTGCGTGTTTTCAGGCTAAGATGTGGCTCTTTCTCACAGGTTTATTAAGTATGGTTTCAGAGATTCCCATTTTGTATTTTCCCTTGCTTAATTGAATCATATTTCTATTTTTTCATTAAAATTCTGTATCTAACTAAGTCCATGTTAAATAACATGTTAAATACATAAATACATGTTAAAGGCAGCAGACACAGTCATTCAAAGAACAGCTGACCAGTTGGATATTTGTTATGACTGGTTAGCAGTGAAGCATGCATAGTATTGCATGGATCTTTTATTAACATCCAAGAATCAAAGAGCACAAGTTCACATGACGTTGGAAACATCTATCTACCACAGCCATGTCAAAGCAAGTCCAACTCATCCTGCAGAGATAGTGATACTTCGACCAGATCTGCTCTATATTTGCATTTAGTCTTGGTGATCAAGTAACTTCCCACATCATTATGAAAGTGCAATATTAGTTTCTGTGCTTATTATGAATATGATATCTCAGAATTATAACCTATTTTGATAGAAAATGTGGAAATAGTAAATTTAGTATTGACACTACTGAATGTATAACAGTCATAAAGGGATTTGAGTTGGAAGGGACCTGAAAAACCACCTAGACCCACACCACCAACCATGGGCAGGAACACCTCCCATTAGGATCAGCTTGTTCAAAGTCCTACCCGACTCGGCCTTGAATGCTTCCAGAGATGGATGATTAATTCTTTTTTTTTCCACCTGAACCATTATATACATCATGAACCTATTGTGTACATGCATCCTATTTCCATTCAACGCATGGATAGGTAACACAGGAAAAGAAAGCAGTAAGTAGGGAAAGATCAGTATAATTCTGTTTCCTGAATATGGAAGCACGGAAGGTTAAATGACTTAGTTTAAGGACACACACAAGGCCAGTAACAAGGCCAGAAAATGAACTTAATTTCCTGACTATGATCCTAGTACCTTGACTACAAAACCTACCATCCTTTCAGCCTACCTGTTTCTATTTAGACTAATCTGTTGAATCTGTTCTAATCAAAGAAAAGCTGTAATAAATGTGCTTAACAAAAGCTACTGAGTAAGAAAAAGGAAAAGAAAAACAGCCTCCAAGATGTGTTACAGAGTTAACCGTGCGTAAAATTAAATGTTTTAAATCTTCTAGTTGCTTAAATAATATTAAATATACATACAAGGTTGCAGGGAATAGGAATATCAAGGGAGAAATAATGCTGTAGTTAGAAAGGAAATGAAAAAATTACTGACTGTAGATCATGGCAGTGAAAAGAGGGATGCAAGAAGAGGAAAGAAGAAGGTAATACTAAGGAGGCAGCCTTCGCACCCCCCAGTCTCTCACCCATCCCACTGAGTGGGATAAGCAAATGAAAGGCTGTGTGGTGTTCAGCTGCATGGTGGCTTAAACCACAACATATTTAAACCCTAAAGTGAATCTTAACTTAATCTTAACTCCCCTTTGCAGCTAAGTAGTCCAGCATCTATGGGGAAATGGGGTTTTCCTCAAACACTATTGTATCCAAGGTAGTGGAAGACAAGCAAATCAGACCTTAGGAACTACACCTTCACAAAATCAAGCCTATGGTCAGCACTACACAAGCAGAAATTCCAACTCTGTAATCCTTTGAGCTAAAGTTGAAGAGTGTGTGTTATTTAATGTATCAGTGGCAGTTCTCACAAAAATTACAATTGCTGGTCAAAATCGTTTATAGCCATTTTCTGTTTTCCTGATTCTCACTGTCAGAGTTCCATTGTTGAATTTATTAGATGTTGAATAATTACCTGTTACTGCAGGGGAAGAACATATCACTGTACATAAACCTGATTTTCAGAATCACTGTCAGCCTTCATTTTTTCAATGCTTATGTATTAAAGCTGTTATAGAGGAAACAATGTCTTGTTCTGACCCCACACCCAGCAGCTTGGCATGCAGATGTTTGATTTAGTAATGAAATGTACCAAAAAGGAAATTCAAAACTATGAATTTTGTGGGAATACAAGAAAAACTATTCAAAGCAGAAGCTGTGGAGCAAGATAAACAGCATAAGAACCAAGGGCACCTCTAGAAGAAGAAAGGACGTCTCACGGCTCTGATTGGATAAGTGCCTGCATGAATGGTTGGAGAGTTCTTTTGTGGAATGCTCTGTTGACATATAAAGGTGGATGGGAAAGTTGTAGGGGTGGATGGGAAAGCTAGAAAAAGAAAATTTGTGAAGGCATATAAGTGATGTGAGAACTTGTAACAAATGATTTGGATCATTCACACCTGAGTCCATGCATCAGACGCTGCAAATTTTACTGCATTCACTCTAAATTGCACACTTGACTACCTCTGAGCGACCAAACTCAAATTTAATTTTCTGAAAAACAGACTGGAAGAGCTTCAAAGGATTAATATTTCATTAATCTTTTTTGAGTGAAATATTATTATAGAAGGGATGCTTTAATTTTTGCCCTCATTAATAAGGCAGCCATATTTTTAAAATGTAAAATAAAACTTCACTGTTTTGCATCTAGAACGTGTCAGAGACCTCTACTGAGTAGTATCTCCTATACTTTTTTGTTCATTCTGTCATCTCACAGTCACGTAGTTGAATCATTGTGAAATCACGTATAGAGTTTCTAAATTGCATGAGAAGGAAAGAAAACAGATATTGTTCTGCCTGGGAAGAAGTGACAATTAAAATAGAAAATCTGTTATCTGTCCACTCAGCAATTTCAGGTAGTGCCACTATAGAAAACAATGTATAAGCAAAGCAGAAGGCCTTTCTTTGTTTCCTAGTGAAGTCACACCTCCAGAAAATGGAAGCCTGATCCTACAAATGCTTTTGTATATGAGTAATCTTTATCCCTGCAAATCTTGTTAATAAACTCAATATTTCAATTATAAAGCCAGTGACTATTCACACATAAAGCTTATCTGTACTTAACCCACTAAAAAAATCAGAAAGATATAGAACAGTCAAGTTGTACGTGTTATAGGCTTATGTAACAAAATCTTTTGAATTAATTAGCTTCAGCACTAAGGCTTCCAGTGCATACTAATCACCTGTTCAATGCACTGTTTATATTTGTTGAAAGAAAACAATTCAAACATGTACATTTTTACTTTCTTGTTAAAGGAAAATATACCCTATAAGAGTGCTACATATAGTTTGAGAATTCAAGAAATAAACAGAAGTAGTTCATTGGACCATCATATTCTGCAGGGAATCTTACTCAATGAAAAGAAAAAAAAAGCTGAATAATTTATACTAAAATCTGCTTTATTCACAATGCTCTGTTCTCCCCTTGCACTCAGGATGACCACGTATGGGAATGAATCCTAACAATAAAATCTACTTTTTACAGAAGAGAAGTTACTAATCTTCGAAGACTGGCCAAGTCTACTTAAGTAACTCTGATAACTAGCTACCTAATCCAAATGCCTTCAGAAAGACAACAAAGACAGAGGTCTTACAATAGCCATTTTTACTCTACAGACTCACTATTCCTATCCACATTATCACTACTGCTGTAATAGATCTGGGCCCCATTGTGTTGGGTGCCATGTGGATACATAACAGAGAGAATTCCAGGCCACGGAGCTTCCAGTCGAAGTACAAAACCAAAAAAAAAAAAAAAAAAAAAAAAAAGATGGATACAAATCAACAGTAGAGTACAAAGAAACAAAACCATGGCATTAGTGAAGGCAGAAGACTCAATACTGCAGCAGCCTTGCTATTGTTGTATTTCTTGTAGCAAAGAGAGCTTGAAAGTCAGCAGAGGAGAAGAGGAATGCATCTTTCTAGATGTTTACAGGGAGCTTTTGTCAAACACAAGAACAGCATACAAGAAAGCCCAGCGTAAATCCTGCTTTAGTACTTCACATTGATCTGTCAATGCTGGCACCACTGGCCACTGTTCAAAATTCCTTATTTGAAAGTTTCCACTAGTTATGAAGGCAAATACTTAGACACTTACACAGACAAAAACATTACTGCACAAACAAAGTTTGGCAGAAGATGGAACAAAAGGTTGAGCAAGACTCTTGGTAACCTAAATTAACTTTTAGAACAGCCTTTACATGGAATCTGGGGATATTTATTGTAAATTTGATTCCACTAGAGCAAAACAAAACAATAGGAAAAAAAAACAAACACAAAAAACAACCATAAACAAGACACCTACAACCCTAGGAAGGCTCCCCAAACTCAACAGTTTAGCAGAAGATATCCTTGAATATTCATTATATTCCTGAATTAGAATGTGAGAATTTGGAATGAAAAATCAGATGTCAGAAACAGGGAAAATAGCCAGACTTCCTCTGCATGAAACATATGTGCTGGATTTGTTGAAAAATGAGAAGAAAAAATTCTTAATTTGCAGCACACAGGTAAGCTATTTACAAATACAAAGCTCACACTGAGATCTCTGCCTTTCCTGCTATCCATTCTTTGAGATCAACTCAGGCATTAATTATATAAATGACTCTGCTGCTAACAGCCTTGTGTGGTACATAGGGTGCAGAGATCATTCCCTATTTGGCAAGTCAGGAATTTGGCCTTCAGGAAGCTTCTGGGTGCAGTCAGCTATTGAGATCTGTTACCGTTGGATGTATAGAGCAGCTATTTATACTGTGTAAGTGCTAAATGAAGATATCTGCTCTTCATGGGTGTGAACAATGCAGGCACTAGCCGTGAATACAAGAGAATTTTTTGTTCTACTTGAAGAGGCAGCTTCTTGAAGGCATTCTATAGCCTGAATGCCTGGAAGGTCACCTCTCTTTAACAGAAGGCTCAAGGTACCAGTGTGGGTGTACTTTTTTTTAAATCTATCCTATAAATGAAATCCTTAATCCCTTCTGAGGACCAATTTGGAAGGTCTGTTTATTAAATCACCTCTTCAAACACAGAGGTATAAAGGGCAAAACAAACCTGCTGAAGGGAAGATATGCAGTACACAGTGCTGAAGAGGAGGCTGAGACATGAGGCAAGTAGGAATGACTTTCCTCAGCACATTCAGTGCTTGTATGCATTTCAGTGTCCAGGTGTGGCTTCTTTTAAATTGTTTTCCACAAGGCCCTTTGTTTTATAGTGATGTTTCACTGAGTTTTTCCTCAGTAATTATGGAAAGACTGAAGATAAGACAAAGAAAGCCAAATGAGCTTCATTAATATTTGTTGCAGATTACTGATGTAAAGACAAAGCAGATCTAAAAAGGCCTCATCCTAAACCACACAGAACAGGGGGAAATTTCTTATTAGTAGGGCATGATCCAAATGATCCAAATAATTTTTCAAAGGCTTAGGAGAGAGAGGAAAAATACAGCTCCAAGAATTCAAGTGGCACAGAACATCTTTGTGGTCCTTTACCTATAGATAGCTTTCTCCTGCAAAAGAACATATAGCAAGAGCATAATCAGTACACTGTTTAAGCTGTTCCACAATTTTATAAGCACTGTAACTTTAAATGAAGGTACTTATGAGCAAGAAAAGACTGGCATTTTGTATTTATGAAATTAATTATGTTATGCATTACACTTATTCTTGTTGGAAAGCTGAGTTCTGGAATTCCCTATCTCCCTTCCTTGGGTGTTCTGATTATCTTGTAGGAAAATGGACCCGGGTGTTTTCAAAGAGATATGTTTAGGTTTGCTAAAATACCATGACAACCTTCCGAATTATTCACTTTTAAATTTTGTCCAGAATAATCTGTAAAGAAACATCAAATATTTCATTCTCTCATTGCAGAAAATAAGAAATGTTCCATTTCATGCTTAATTTATTTTGTAATTATAAATGTGTTGGTAAACAGTACCATAATAGGCTTTGCTTCATGCTTGTTTAAGCTTTTGAACTATTTAAGTTTTAATACGTTTTTAATGCAAACAACATGATAATAATTGTTCTTGGAAATGACTTGCTAGAGAGGTTCATTCAGACATAGTATTTTAGCATTCATCACATACACCTGCTCATAAGAGACACTGAAGAAATAGAAAACAGTCTGGCAATTTTTAAACTGCAGAACAGAAGAATAATTTTTAACAAGTTAACATTCATTCTATATGAAAATAGTACATTACTATTCTAGATGAGATATCACAAATGTATGGTCTGATATTTTATTAGATGCTCTCTGATGTCCCCCCCTAAATATCATTGTGTCTTTCTCCTGACGTATAAATACATTCTTGGGCTTTCTGTTGCTCTTTTTGTTAGATTCACATAGCAAAGCCTGGTATTTAAACATTGTGATGAACAAACTGAAAGAGTATGAATTCATTAGTAGACAGTCCGAATGGTATTTTAGAAAATCATCTTTAATTCCACTTGATGGTAGCAGTATATTTTTCTCCTTAATACAGAAGTAAACACTGGGAATACAACTATCTTCCAGGCAATCACTGACAAAATAATCTCTCTTCTACGAATCTTTGGTTATGATTACATCTAGTTTTTAATCAATAAAAGTATCATCGTGTCCTCTAATACTTCTGGCACAGAGTGGCAACCATGAAGCTAAATAAACTAGTAGTGGTTAACAGATTTGTTCTCAACCACCACAGAAAGTACTGATTTGGAGGACAGGTATTAGAACATCTTTAACTGCAGAACAGTACTTGCAAGAGATCAGAGAGCCCATAGATCAGTGACAAGCATTAGGAAAACCAGATGTCTGTGTGTGAAGCAGTTCAGTTTGCATGGCCTGAGATAAAAAAAAAAAAAAATCAGCCAGTTTGGTAATTCTCCTTGGATGAATAAGAAATTTCAAGTAGCCAACTCCTTTCCACCACTAAATAATTTATCAACACCATTGCACAGCAAACTCTAGTGTTCTACTATTGCTGTATCTCAAGAAAAGCAAAAAGCATACTACGCTCTATTTAAGCAGTGCGGTTGCAGTTTAACTAGGCAGGTGGGTGAGAACTGCACAGTCATTTTCTGTCTCCCCCCTTTCCCAGTGGGGGAAAAAAAAGAAAAAGAACTTGAGGATTGAGATAAAACTATTTACTAAGACAGAGAAAAGGATGATAGTTTTAACTATACATATGTATATACATGAATGTATAAAACAAGTGATTCACAAACATTTGCTCCCTACTCAGTCAGTGATCGATGCTCAGCTCGCCCCCTGAGTAACAGAGGAGAGAAAAATGAACATCCACCCCTTCAAAATTCCTTCCACATTATGTCATATAATGTGGAATAACGCTTTGGCCATTTTAAGTCAGCTGCCCTAATTCTGTTCCCACTCAGCATCTTTGGCCCCTCACTGAGAATGGCTTTGGCCCTGTATAGCACAACTTAGCAAACACTATAAACATCACTGTGTTATCAAGACTGCTTTTTCTCCCAGGACCAAAACATTGCATCATACCAGACACACTGAAGAAAACAATTCAATCTCAGCTAAAACTAAAGGTAATGTAAAGTTCTATTGTTGATTACAATATTAACCTACTTATAATAATAGACAAAATCAAAGTTGCATGACAGAAAATGATTCATGAGCCCGTTTTTGTACCAAATAATCTTGCCATTTCACCTGAGCCCCAAATTTTGCCTTTTCCTACACTTTCCAAAAATTTTCATCACTTACTCCATAAATTATTCTGATTACCTATTGATTTTTCATGTAAGGGTGAGGTGAATTATAATGCAGTCAGAAGCTTTAAGAAAATGACCACGAAAAAAATAAAATGACAGGAAGAGGTTTCTGAAAGCACAAGAGGCAACAAGTCAGTGTTGAAATTCATTGACAGTTGGAGCTCCTCTTTTCTTTGCTGCATAATCTCAGCCTACCATGAACTGCAGACGGAGCACTTCTAAAACAGCTGACAACATAAACTGCCTACTGGAATAACAAACACATGGCAGTTATGGCTGTGTATTTGTTTGCATGCGTATATACAAACAAAAGCAATTAAAGTAAAAAGGCTGCTTGCTGTATAATTTTCAACAAATCATTTCACTAACTCCTTAAATGTTATTAAAAGCATACTGAATTATGCATTAATAAAATGTTGCATGAACACATGCATTCACACAGAAGTATTTTACTAAGCACAATGGGATCCTGATGCAGAAGTAACAGCTTTTACTTATATAGTTTTTTCTACTATTCTTTTCATAAATACAGATTTATTTATTTTTAAATCTGAATGAAATTGTCATTATCCTACTGAATTAGCATTGACAAGAACTTTCCATACAGTTATTACAGAAAATTCTTGGTATACCTTGATTTTTGCAGTGCTTTTTGGGAAAAGGAATCAAACATTTATTCAGTGGAAATGATGGGAATGATTACAAGGAAAAAACGCACACACATGCTTTTATAAAATGACAAATTACACCAGCAAGACCATTGGGTTGACTGGCCAATAACAAGTTGAAGAGGATGCCAGTAGATCAGGTACTGCAAATCTGAAAGCTTTCTTCCCTCTGGAATTTTATACAAAAGTGTTGCATCAAGCAATTTGTTTTTAATATCACTATAACACATCTTCTTAGAAATAAAATGTAGAAACAACGCTCTCTGTGTGGTGCTACTTCAACAACACAGTTGATATCTCAAAATTCTGAGGAATTTACAGATTTCATCTGGATATCAAGTTGACAGCCTGGGGCTTGCACAGAAGATACAGAAGCCCTTTGTAATAGAATCCCTAACAGCGTCAAAGAAGCAAGACATAAGTATGCTGCTGCTTCCAGACCTAACACACACTAATTTTTTTGTCACTGTTCAGAAGGTTGATGGAAAACCTGGAACCAAAAGTAGGCTTCTGGCCACTTGCAAAAATGCTGGATTTAGTCACCAAAAGCGTAATGGGACATTCAAAATTTTGAGATTTCTAAAATCTATTTTCAAAACTCACAGTCTTGTTCTCTGAGACAAAGCACTTAACTGAAGCCCGTACTTACAGGAACACTGATGCTTAATTTATCAGTAAAAACAATATCTTTGGGAAACAAATTCCACAGATGGAATTGTGGAATTTAGTGGAATATAATACTGGACTCTACTATAAACATTTCTATAATAACTGAACTGGATTGGCTGAGAAAGTTTCTAGGTGTATTTTTCCTGTATTCCCCAAGTAGGAGGTCATTTGAAAAATGGTTTTGCCATTGGAAATTAATTCATAGGTTTATGGACTTTTCAGAAATGATAGACCACTAAAGACTTTTCTTTTTGAGTAGTTAATTATGAACTTTGCCAGCCCCCTCAACACTGAGTGATTTAGTCTCATGAATAAGTGAGGCAAGGGGAATTATGATAGGAAGCAGAAAAAATCTAAGACAAAAACCTCCACTTCCAAGATATAATGACACAGTTATGATACAACATTACTGTTTCCTTCACAGGAACATAATCCAATTGTGTCTTGAGCAGTCATTCTTGAGAATTAGAAAACCAAAGACCTTTGCTAAACAGGCAACGGAAAACAAGAGGTTTGTTTACCCACTAAATTTAAGAAAAATTATGCTCGAGATCTAAAGCATTCTAATTTTCTTCTTATTTCAAGGCACTACAAGAGTCAAATTTTCTTTTTTTTGAAATATAATCTCACCTTCAATACTGTAGACTTTACATCTAAATATTGCCAAGACTGCCATGTGGGGGTAGTTTTTTTCATTTCATCCTAATATTTCAATGCACTAAATTCACTGCATTAATGCAATTCAAATAAAAGATAATTTATGTGTCTCTGTCATGAAGGAATGCTTTAGGGAATTCATCACTCATAAGAACTAAATCCATGGCATTGGATTATGCTCTGTTATAGACAATAACCCAAACAGCTTTTCTTGTCCAGAGGTGTTATCCTAAATCAAGATCACCAGACAGCATGACTGAGGCTAACATCTGTCTGTACTTATTTATACCTTTATAAAAAATTTTGCTTTTCCCATTTTCCACTCTATAACATTAAAGGTCACCTGCTGAGTATGTTACTCTCTGTGTTGCCCCAGTACCATCATGCATTATAAATTCCATGATTCTTTAGAATACATTAATTTATAGTTTCACTTTTGTGCCAGAACCAGCTGCATTTTGATGGATGAGATCTCTGACTAGATAGGTAAATAGAAAAAGGGTGAAGAATGTAAGCTTACAATGTATAATTTATTACAAGTGCCACAAAATACCAGTGATGAGAGAAAACAAATTATTGGCCTCTCATGCAGTGACCATGAGAAGGTGATAAATATTTCATTATATAGTACTCATCAGACATTTGAATAGCTCGTCTGTCCTATTTATGCCAGCTAAAATGAATTCAACCTATCAGTGGCAAATGTATTTTTAATGTTTCTCTTTACCTTTTGTGGAATAGGCACCTAGAAATCCATTTTCTACAAGAATTACATTAGTCATTTCATTAGATACTGTAAACTGTTTTTGTTCTTGAACAGGCAGGCTTTTCCCGTTTGAAACAGCCTTTCACATCTTAAAGAAATTGCACCTCCAATGCTCACTTTAGTTAATAGGAAGCAGAAATTACTGCAGTTGATTTATGAGACATGAAAACATGGCATTTTTGAGGGGGAAATTTTCCATCTCACATGAAGCTTACAGGCAATCCGTATACTACTATTAAAAGTTTTTAAATGCCTCCTTAAATGGAAAATTTACATCACGTTTCAATACAACCGTGCATCAGTGAGACTTCCTAAACTTTCCAAGTTTTACACGTCTACATGACATCATAATTTTTAAACTACAGCAATTAAAGAAATAGATAAGAATCTTCTGCAGTATAGGGGTGTGTCTGCATCTTCAGACTCAAATGGCACAATAAAAAGATTGTTTTTGTTCTCACTTTTACTATAACAAAATTCTGCGATGTCCTGCAACCCCGCAAGAGTTCTTTATTAAGTGGCAGCATAATCAACAGTCAGTTGATTTGAATTTTACACCAATTACTACTTCTCAGAAATTCTGCCTTGAAAATACGTCCTGCATAGAAGCTATGCCTTTGAGGAAACTTCTAGATGTAAACAGAATTCTGTTTTCAGAATGGGGAATTCCTTTCATTTCTGTATATCTCTGATATCCCTTGACCTGCATTTCTTATAATCATCCTTCTGTTGCCATGGAGCGTTATCAGGCTTGCAGTAGTGAACAGGCTCACTGTTCCTACAATAGCAATAACACAGATGGTTCCCACTATAATTTCCACATCCTTGTGCACTTGATGGGGTCTGGAAGACACCTTTGCTACCCCACCCATTGAATATTGACTACGAAAAAGCTGTTGGAGAAGCAATAGTAGTTTCAAAATTTTCTGCCTCCCTGCAATGAAAACTGTAAGAGCTCTTACGCCAGAGACTGAAAGTCCTATCAAGGATATTGAAATGAGAAAATAGGAACAATGTACTGTAATAACAAACACATGCTGATGAATCAAACAGGAAGCCAGCACTAACCCGGGGCTGTTGATAGGGGTTCAGTGCTCTAGTCCTTATTTGAATAAAACAACCATTGAGACCAAGAGTAGGTTAGCATGGGAGGAAAATAAGGGGGGAAAAAAAAAAAAGAAAGAAAAGAGCATTGTGCCAGGAGTCATCAGCTGCTAAATGAGCTGATTCATTGAAATACAGCAGAGAATATTTCACTCTTCTCATGCACCCAAATTCCTATCTTTTTGAAACCTTTCAAAGACATTATGCCTTGCCTATGCCTGGAAATAGATTTCTGTAGTAAGGGCAGAATATTTTCGATGCTAGAAAGCAAAATGTGTCAAGTCTGAAGGACATAGAATAATTACCATCAACAACACAATGTTGAGGTGGCAAAATATTCTTGTGGATGGTCAAATATTTAGTTTTGAAAACTGATTTCAATATTATGTGGAATACTTGCTCTAGTGTTTTGTTGCGGACATTTTGGTTCTGCCTCTCTGTATTTCCCAAGGAACCCTCACGTAAGCAGTCTTTTCCCATTTCTGATTTATTTTGCAGATGAAAGCACAATCATGCTTCCAATTCCAATGAAGCTTATACTAAACCCTTATTTCAAAAAAGTTATTTTCAAGCAGTGCCGAATGAATCCCTGTGCCTTCTGCATAATTACAACAATTTTCAGGACAAGCTGAACTGTAAGATTACTTTAAAACAGAAATGAATCAGGCCAATAACATATAGGCCTCTAATTTTGTAGGATTTTGGTGTACGCAGGGAATCTCATCTTCGGAGAGCAGTAGTTGTAGCTTGATTTGGTGGCATACTAAGAGAGTTCACATACTTGGAGTGGCTTTTTTCCAGTTTATGTTAGTGGCAGTAAATCTCTTAGCAGCTCAGTACTTTGGGACCTTTACATCCCAGGAATCTAGTGAAGATTTTACTACTAAGGGAAGCAACATCAAGTTTGTGCAAATAGCCTATCTTCAGCCTATCCAGATATGTTGATTCTCATTTCTGATTGATGACAGAAAAAAAAAAAAAAAGAGATGAAGAGTCTGAGATAGACTTTATATCCACTGTTTGCATTAGAATTTATGGTAGGTGTGTTTTTGAAAGTTATTTTCCTTAAATAATTGATCTTGCTTCTGAAGTGCTGTCCCATTGTTTTGTATTCAATAACAAGTGATTTATGAAGGAAAGCAGTTAAGTGTTAGATGTTGTCTTTCTATTGTTCAGTTTTTCCTTAACTCCTTATATGCTTCTTCACTATTAAGAATTCTGAGTTTCATGTTCAGCAATCATTCTTTATGACACCTTAAATATGTATTGCACTATTTGTGAATTAGAAAGCAATTTATTTAGAAATCTCAGAAAAATACTTAAGTGTTATTTTGCAGTTTATCCATTTTCTCTTTATCTACAATTGCCTCTTCTATGTCACATGAGTATTCCATATTTCATACCGGTGTGAATTGTAGTATTACAAAAAAAAGTTTCAAAGAAAAGAACCAGTTTGACTGTAGCCAGAAGGAAAATAAAAACTCTGTGAGTCCTAGGAAATAGCTAAGGACCAAAACAAGATGCTGTACAGAGCCACTCTTAGAGTTTACATGAAAAAAATTCTCTACGTACGATGAGATGCCTGAAGTTGTACAAATCTTGATCTGGAAATAAATCTGAAGTTCATGCTTCAAAATGAAGCAGTTTCCCAACCAATCTCTTAAAATTCTGTCATGAATTTCCACACAGTGATATACTTTTCCTATGAATTAGGAGCCTCCATCTGATCCTTTTTTTATCTGGATTTTTTGAATGCTCTTCACATACTGAAGTTAAGAAAGCACTGAAGCACTAAAAGCTCAGCTGAAGACTCACATTTTCACCAGAGACACCTAGTGCATAAATTTAAATATAATACACACATTACCTAATAAGAAAAGCTTCGAAAGTGATGAAGACATTTCTATCCATCTGCTCTTATGCTAGAAGCTAACCAAGATGAAAGTGAGACATTTCTGGCTGCTGACCAAGCAAACACCTTGCCTGAAGCCCTTCTCTTCCCGCTTGCCATGTCCCATCCACTGACCAATATCTGGTTCCATGTGGCTCCTCAACTCTTTCCCAACACAGGGAAGCTCCCCACCTGGCCCCTTACTGCTCCCAACTTATCCTGAGCTCTTTCGGAAGACTAAAGACCAAGGGATTTCTTTTGTCTCTTAACTCAGAAGTAGTGTTAATGACAGGCAGAACTAAACGATGGCCCAAAGCAAGAAAATGGTTGCATCAATTTAACACCCAGTAGGAAAACAAAATTAAGGCATGGAGGTACAGTGAACTGGCAAACAGATCAGTTGATAGAAGAATGCAAAACTAAGATACATCAAAGGAGATTTTCTCTAAATTGGGAGAACCAATGGCATAACAATTGCATTACAAATGCGGTTCTCAAGCAACTCATTAAGATTTTCTCCCACAGAGATACTTGTTTAATAGAGTATGTATGCTTGCTCCTACACAGTATGCTACACTACACAGATAGTGCAGTGGCCGTATCCATGCAATGTTATTAAACACTGACATCTATGAGCTATACTGGCAACCTTTTTTTACATATTAGGAATCCCATTTTGAAAGTTTACGACAGAGCTACAACCACATTTACCAGAAAACCTGGCATATGATTCCTGTGGGGTTTTTTTTGGAATCAACCCTTTTAACAAGATCCTTGGTGACATTTAATTGAAAGTCTGGATCGTGCATTCAGCCTCGTGTCAGCAAAATGCTTTGGTATACAGAGGCAAGTAAACTTAAATGGGTTTATTTACCCCACAGTTAATAACTTGGGTGAACTACTTATAATGGGCCTAATATTTATTTTGGCAGAAAACTTAGTACACGCACTTCATTCTTTTTCACTTTTATATGTACACAAGGTATAGAAAAATCCATTGATAAATAGCAAAGTTCAGAACCTTCCCCTGAAAACAAACACTGCTCTATTGCTTTTGTATCAAAATGTTACTAAGCACTGAATTCACTCAACAGAAAAGGGACGGTTCTCTTACTGTCTCATACTTGCATCCTTCACTTCTCTTAAACAAACAGTAACAGTCTCTCAAGAGAGCATGTACAAAACTGAATTGCTTTGTTTTCAGTAAGATCCAGCAGTGGTGCTATAGTAACCGTCTTCATCATGATTAATGTAGGAAACATTTGGAAAGCATGTTATTACTATTCTAAATTACACTTTGCTTGAATTAATTTTTATGCACGGTTACTAAGATATAAAGAGTTCTGAATTGCAAATTGTAACATTCATTCTTGTGAGATAAGATGAAATTCAAAAGAACAAGTACACTTGGCTAAAAGATTTCTAGTCTGAGATCCTGGAAACTGGAAAAAAATAAAATAAAATTGCAACATATTTAAAAGTCAGCCTGAAGGCTACCAAAACAATAGATTATAGTGCCAGTGACATCTTTAATTAAAGATTTCTGTTACACTCCAAGACCGTACTTATTTCTTACTTAGTGGCATAATAGAAAACAATTTTACTCTCTACTAACATGGTTTCCTCTTTATCACGATTGGTAAGTGTTAAGTCTTTTTCCTATCTGTTCCATAAGCAAGACAATGCACTTATTCGTGTAATTGTGATAGATTAAGATGTCAGGAGGATATCAATCAAATTATAAAAGAGGAGCTGAGTAGCTGCTCTCACTATAGATTTTGCATGGCACTTTTGGAAATCCTTATCTACTGATCATGCTTTTCCCTATAAATGATTTATTTTTGTTTGGGTAGGTTTTTTTCCCCTCATATCCAGAGCAGTGTACAGACATGATTGGAAAAAAAAAAGTGGAAGATAGCTTTAGACTTCCTCTTCTGTCTTTTTCACAGCTGTAAACAATTGATCCTACAGAATACAGATCTGGATATGAAAGCAAACAAAACTACAGGCATATCAGGAACTACCCAGTGCTTGATTCTACTAAGACAACTGAGGTTACATTCCAATATAAGATTGCTGAACTCTATTTCCTGTCAATAGCATTCAATACATTTTCTAACCACTTTGTCCACATTAATCATAAATATCAATATCAGAAAACTGAAGTGCATCAGAATCAAATAGCATTAATTTTGCATAACCAGCATTAGCCCAATTTTGAAACCTACCAAAAAAAAAAAAAAAAATCAATAATTCAGTCTTGTATCCTGATACACTTGTGTGGCAAATTCAAATAAGGTTTGGAAAAGGAGAAAAAGAGTTAACCCTAAAATTCATCACTTGTTGCAAATAGTCTCTCTGTAGTTCAAACTCTCTCTCAAACTTGTGCTCTAATTATTCCATGTTTCAAGACCCCAAAGGCAATTATGCATTTTTCAAAAGCCATAGGATAGTAATCAGTACTTTCAACAAGGCTTTCAGACAAAGCCTACCCAATGCCTTATTTATTAATAATGGCACATGCTTTGATTTATATTGTATGCATTCAGCAAGGCAACACAGTCTCTCATGTGGAAAGAAAGCTCCTTCATTTAGCAGATGAAGATGTTCTACCTTCAGCCTAGACAGAGTTACCAAGAGGTCATCATCAGTCAGAGTAAAAACTGTGGTTGTAGTCCTGTAGAGAAAGTATAAGCAAAGCATGGAAAGAGTAAGCTAAGAACAAGGAGAATGTATGCGTTGATAGAATGTAGCTAAGAGCTTTCTAGACTGCTTTTTATAGCCTGGAGTTAATTTTTCTTTCCTACCGCTTCAGGCTTCAGCATATTCTTGGAGAAGATTCCTACACAAGAAAAAGAAAACAAAACAAATTTAAAAAAAAAAATTAATTATTGGCATCCATTTGACAGTACCAAACTTTCTGGACATCTTTTTATACTTAAAGCTTACCACTTAGTTCTTTTTAGGATAAAAATGCCCTGTGTCCCATTATAATTATCACTTAGATGTTTGGCTCAGTGTGTTATATGGTTTCCTCTGCTGTAGTATCTGAAGGGAGTACCTGGAAAGCCATTGATCCAGCTTTCATCCTCGAAATATCACAGAAATATTATCAAGAAAACACATTCGGACTGAGAAAAAATTAAAGTTCTGCACTGTTCTGTGAGGTGAGAGATATGGCTTAAGAATACAACATAGAAAGAAACTCATTTTAGAACACATTATGTATCACCTAGAAGCCAATTGGATGTCCACAAATGAGAAAACTAAAATACGTATAGAGACAAATTGGAAAGAGAATACTCTCTTTAAATAAATGCAGGCTGAGATAGAGCATGATGATGTCAAAAATGAAATTAGAGCATCAGCACTGGAGAGCAAGGTGTCCAGTCCAAGCTAAAGGGCAGTTTTAGTACCAATACTTCCAGATTTCAACTGAAAACACATTCATCTGTGGAGATACATAAAGCTTGATGGATAAGAACCTAAACAGCCTGATCTATCAGGCCCTGCTCCCAGCAAGCCTCAACCAAATGAGCTCCAGAAGTCCCTTCCAGTCAACTTGTTCCAGCCCTCTAATGAAACAGGAACCTCACTGCTAGAAAAGATTATGGCAAAGACAGGAAAGAGACTGCAGATAGCAGTGCCATCAATAGCAGAGAGCAAGACTCAATCTCTAAGGACTCTTCTATTCTTGTGTTTCAAAAAAAAAAAACCACCAAAAAACACCTTAAAATACAACTTCAGAGCAGCAGGTGTATTAATATCCAACAGGCCTGTTCATTTTGATGCCATCTGGCCTAAAATTCTTTCCATTCCATTACTTACATAAGTAACTGGCATTTTGAAGGTATACCTTCCACACAAACGCTCTGTGTCACTGATAAGTTTTGCTTTCACGCTTAAGTAAGTCTGTTTTCTGTCTGGAAAGAAAGCAAATGCTAAGCTAACAGCTAATACCTGTAGATGCGAGGAAAAATAGTAAATGGTAAGATATTCATGTCTGGACAGGTGCTGTTGAGAAGTTCATTCTAAATCACTGCAAGGCCAATATATTTTATGCCTATAATTGCTGCTCAAAGTTCACAGTGGCATTTTGCTAATGTGCCTAAAATAGTCTTCATAGGTGCCATTAGACCTGATTCGACAGTAGTTAAGGTATAAGGGGCAATGATCCAGCTGAATGCCTGTCCAAGTCATTTTGATAAGTGTATAGCCTGTGCAGGAACTTCTTAATTGCTCCAATATTTTTCAGTTGTTTCTGTTCATAGAGTCCATGAGAAAGGTCATCAATCACAGTGCACAGGAAGGTTTTAGGTTTTGCTTGCTTAACAAAACACAATGCAGATTTAAAGAAAGTAAAATCAGTTAATAAGATCTTAAAGAGGTTATGATGTTCTCCTTTCTAATAAGGAATTTGAAACACGAATCATATGACAGCTGACAGAGAAGGGATGTGGTTAGCAGTACATCTTGTTCTTGTGTAATTCTTGTTTTGCAAAAGAAAATAAATGTTTCATTTAAATATATAGCAATAAGTAGATCCACAGTAATTAACACATTGTGATATATTAAATGAGCTGTTTACCTCATAATGTATGAGACCAATGCCTGGAAATCCCATATGCTGGTCCTGGGCTTGCCTCTGATTCAAGAGGATTTAGATAAGGCTTTTAGTAATTGTACATTTTTGACTGTCCATGGAAAAGCATGGATTACACGCAGACATAGGTGAATATGTGATAATTCTATAGATGTCAGAAAACCCAGAACTATGGCTTAAAGGATGCTTTCATTGCTACTACATGACAAAAACACTTCTGATTCTTAATCTGGAGGCATAAAAGGAAAACAATTCTGGGTTCATGTCATTTTTTTCCTTACTGCAATCCAACCATAGCAGTGAAGAGGGTGACATTAAGGGCAGTGGGTTCAGTGGGTTGACTTTATTTACTGGATAATCCTTTTTCTTTAGAATAATCTTGATGCACAAGATGCTTTCATCCATAGAGAGATACCAGGTCTGAATTTGACTCTTGTATCTAAACTGTACACCAGATCCTATCAAGGTTGCCATAGTAACTTTTTTTTTTAAAAAAAAAAAATTATTGAATGGCAGAAAAATAAAAAAAAATACAATGTATGAATCTTGCATAATTAGTTGACACTAAATATTCATTGCCCAGGGTCTGCATCACTTGGAATTTAAGCATTTTTCTAAAAACATCTTGATAAAATACTTAAATTTTTAAGGAACATTGGATTTTTTTTTTCCATTCACAGCTTTGGGATATATATTTTTTCCTTTGGTAGCATCTCCAGCTAGGAAAGCTGCCTTGTTTTGCCAGCAGGGATTTAAAATAGAAAGAAATCCATCATTTTTGAAGAGAAAAAATAAGATAAAAACTAACATCTAGATTCCATTTTCAATTTCTATTTGCTCTTTTAGCACAGTCATCATTTAAAGAATTTGAGATGTCATTTAAATAGTCTCTCAGTTTTTAATCATTTTCTCTATACCCTGATATTAAGTAGCCTAAAATCTAAATTGTTCTGTTCCCTTTTGCTGGAAATATTTTTACGTCTGCAACTACAACATTTCAGCTGCAATGCTATTTCTTATAAAAAAGAAAAATAGCAATAGTCTGTCCCCAGATCTTCATTTGAGATAGCAACAGATGGATCCCAAACTGTAGAAAGACACCTACTGATTTCAAATCTGCAGTTTTAAAGAGCATCTGTAATGTGCCAATCCACATCGATTTCACATTCTCATGGAAAGTTGAAAAGCACTGGATTTTAGGCTCCTGATGAGAAGCAGCCTGAGAAAATCTTTTCGGATGCAGCATTTCTTTCCTAAATGTTAGAGAAGTAGTTCCTGCATTTTACCAAGTTTCCAGCTGCAAAGTGCAATTATGAAAATACAAATGATGTGAGTAGGTGCAACCCCGTTGATTATCTGACAGTACTGCACCTCCCACTGTTTTATTCCTCGCTGACAAAGAATATGCCCCATTAAAGATCATGCCTTTTTGTTACTTGCAGCTGTTATTATATAGCACTGGGGGTAGTAGCAGCTCTATTACTTACCGTGATTCAGGTTCATCATTACTAAGACACGTAAACAGTTTTTCAATTTCTGTTACAGTTCTTTGCTTATTTTTGGCAAAACTGGGGTTCTCCCATATATTTATTTATCAATAGCCTACTGTAGTCCTCTATTTGGTATTATATTTAATATTATATTAGCAAGATAAATAATTGACATAAACATCCTGACCTTTGCTATGCAACTGTAAAAATAAAATCTTAAAATAATGGAGGTCAAGATCATCTCAAGTATATTCATACCTCCTCGTGAGTCAACATTAAGGACTCAAGGCAATTTGGAATTTTTTGTTATCTGCATTCAAACTGGCCAACATTCTCTTACATAAGTTATTTCTATTCTATTCAGACACTGAACAGTTCTTCTAATATGTATATTTTTTCCCCAGGAGGATTAAAGAAAATGTTCACATGTCCACCATGATTGAGGTGATGGAACAAGCATCATGAATACAAGCAGTTTGATTGTTGCTTCAATAATAGGTCAAACCATTAAGTTATAATATCTATTATGTTATAATATCTGCATTTTCTTAAGTCAGAATACTTGCCTCTCTCAGCTATGTAAGAAAATAAATAAGCTAATCTGATATTTTATTAAAGCTGAGCATCTTTTCATTAGCGAACATTTCTGCTTAAGAGCATTTGTCTTGGGCAGATGCACTATTTATTTTTACCATTCCAATGAATCACTATTTTAAAAAGCTCTTTAAGTTTCAGAGTAGAAATAAATGTGTTGAACTTCACCTCTTGGTGGATTATGAATGTTACCTAATTTGTGTTACTGCCATAGGCTTAGCAAGGAATGCAATAAACACTAAGCAATTGTATTTCCATGAATTTCATGACACTGTTGACTTCCCTGCATTTAAAGAAGTCATTATTCACAGCTGAGATGGAAAATATTTTCTTTAAATGAATGAAAGTTTTGCATTCCACAGCAAAAAAGCACCACTGGTAGAAGGCAATCTCTTTATAGATGTGAATGAAACAACAATGAGAGAGACAAAATATTCCTGTCAATTAATATATTTATTTTTTTTCTTTGTAGACAGCAGTTTAATTCAGGGATCAATGCTAAAGTGCTCTCAAATATGGCAGGATAACATGAATAGATAAGTGAAGAACAGCATCAGAAAAAAAAAAATAAGAAGGCTTCAATTACCTATGAGAAAACCAGAATGGCATCATAAGAGAAAAAAATAAAATAAAATAAAATAAAATAAAATAAAATAAAATAAAATAAAATAAAATAAAATAATAAAATAAAATAAAATAAAATAAAATAAAATAAAATAAAATAAAATAAACATTCTCTATCCTATAGAAAAAAAAGGGGGGAAAAAAAAAAGAGGAGTATTACTTTTCTGCATGCATTTCCAACATGCTGACAGTTATTTTGAGACGCATTTAGAGAAGAAGTATGCAGTAAATGTAGGGGCTAATTTCAGCTATAAATCTAAGGATGTCTATGGATAAGTCTGAATCTCCAGTTAACACTTTAGTTTTTTAATGTTTTGTTCCTATAGGAAGTTGCCCAGGCTCACCCAGCTTTCAGAGTCTAAAGTTTTCTAATGTTGCTCTTTTTATATATATATATATATATATATATTACATCTATACATGTAGCATATGGTGTTACTAATCTAGTTTTCAAATGTTCAAAACATCAGGCTTAGTGATTGAATTTGATTGAACTGAAGAATGATCCAAACTCATCTTCTCTGGTGCACTTAATTTTTATGACAGCAGAAAGACATGACATAACACATACTTCTGATGCATGTCCTATCCAGAGATTAAAATAACATCCTCTTCCTAACTTTTTCTTTCAATAACAGCATCACTGAAATGTTTTGAAGTTCAAATAGCGTTGTTTCGCTTACTCTTACCACGGGGCTTAGAAAGAAGGATTCAGGTTCACATCATGCTTGAAATGATATCTTGTATTCAAAAGTGTCTTCCCCCAATGTATTTGCTCCATTACGTTGCCCTCCTATAGCAATAATTACACATAACATTAACAAGAAAAACTATAGCACTGGTTATTTGGCTTTTATCTGTTCACTGCAAATAAACTCTTATCTCATCAAAGTGCACATTACACTCCAGAAGCAACTATAAGAACTCTTGATGTAGTAAAGAAAACACTCGACAATCATTGCACGTTAACCTGCATCATTTCGTAAGACCGAACATTTCACATATCATGTTTTCTAGCAGGCACAAAGGAAAGTCAAGTCTACAGTCTGCAGAAACCTTGCTCTATGACATTATGCTCATTATGCTCTGTGAGAAGCAACCAAGTAATTTCTTTGGTCCAAGTTCTGTATTAAACACACTAACATCTGAAAATTGCTTGTTCTGTTGAAGAGAAGATGTGCATCTGTAGCACACCTGGAGATGAAAACAAAATACGTTTCAATTCTTTCAACTCCGCAGACATTCCCTGTTAAGAAAGTTCCTACGTTTGTGAGACTGCCCTACCTATTGAACACATTCAAGATGAGAATTTGTAGCATTAGGTTGACATCCCAAAACAATATTGACAACTTTGCAGCAGCACTGGACAAGAAAGTGCCAACAGACCTGAAATATCAGATGCTCCAACGCCCACATTGTTGTTCTCTCCCCATTATGGAGAAACTCCTGTGAAGATTCATATCCTGCAAGGATATTCTGCTACTGCAGAACTCAACCAGCCCTGTCTTTGCCTTATCATCTCTCATTCCAACTCTTTCCTTTGCACTAGTAATGTGTAGTCTTTTAAGAGAAGGACTAGGTAAATACACTTGAGCAGCTCAGAAATGGATGCAGCCATAACCAGAATTACTAGCAAGAATAGTGCAGTATTTTCTGAACACTAAGTGTTTTAAATTCATTATCTCACTTTAAGTTTTAAATAACATTTTGTAATTATTACTTCTGTTAATTCTTCAGTTAACTCATGCTTCAGTCAAGTTACTGCATAATTAGAGCCTTCCATTCTGCCTATTAACCTCCTAACATTTTTGAAAGTAGTTAACTACAAATTCTTTCTTCAATATCAGGAAGAATTTTACTTTCAGGATTTCTCCTTTACTGAAAAATATCTAGGCTATGAACATCCTGTACTTTATAAGGAAAGTTATTGTAGATTCCTACAGCAATTATATGCCTGGAATGGATGGAAAGTCAGTAATGCAATTTTTAAATGACACTTTATGAAATTTCTTAAGCAAACCTCTTGCATTAAATTCACCAGCTCTGATTGCTAGGAGGACGAAAGTATCTTAGTTTTCCATTAGTAGTCCTCTGATTTTAAAATCAGCCCTTTATTATTTTCTTCTCTTTTTGCAGGTAAGTTCTGAGCATATCTATGCTGTTACCTGAATATGTACATCTAGAAATGGGTAGTGTGTTAATATTGTGAGTGCTGCTGTGGGGGCAGAAGATGCACATAATTTATACCATTGCTCACAGTTTGTTATGTTCAAATAAACTGTATTTTATATCTGGGATCCAACGTAGGCAAGCAAAGAGGCTCCACAGATATTTAAATGTTTTCTAGAATTGAATTTCCATCTTGGAGCAGAAAAATCTAACAACAGGTCACAAAAACACAAGTAAGTCGTCTTGGTATTTATCAACACTTTCAAAAACATGTTTTTCACATTATGTAGTCAGATAATGAAGTTGTTTTTCACTATTTACTGTGAAGATCATAGAAAATTGCACAGCTTCCCAAGCAATGCCTTAGAGAGATTTTATACAGATTGAGCTTGTGTTATGCTGGCTGCTAAGAGAAGCAGTTCCCAATATCTTGCTATCAGACAGCTCACTAAGAAACACATCAGCTCAGAAATACTCCTCTCACTTACAGTGTACAAGTTAATGCAGAGAAGTAATATTGCACGATCAATCATTACCAACCAATATTTGCAGCGCTGATTTTGCAGCAAAAGTCTTCCACAATCAACAAAACTACAGTAAAATAGATGGCAAACTTTGTTGAACAAATTATACTACCAAATGAAATTACACTGATCTTTATGTGGACATTCTAGAAATGGAAAATAATTTATTCCCTAATGTCCTTCAATGATGAATATTTGGATTCATTTCAGAAGGAATCAAAAGAGCCAGAGAGGGCCTGAATGTAATGAATTCTGTAGCTGATACTGGGTAGAAGTGCAAATGGATCCATCTTCTTGTTCTTGCCAATTAATGCTAATGGATGCACGTTGAAAATAAAATATAATTTATAATATATGCACAAAAATCTGCATCATTTTTGATACAAGATTTATGCTTGTCCGTGGGCTTCACTAATATTCACTGCTGGCGCTCTTTTGTTTAATAAAAGCTTCATTATTTTTCCTTTTAACTGAATATTTGTACTTCAGAGCAGCATAAGACCATATTCAACAGATTTTTTGCTGTAACTCAGTCATTCTTCTGTTTATACCTCTTTAGGGATGACTGAATCTGCCTCCAAAACTAGATAAGAGACAAATATGATTGCTTCTGAAGGTTCAAAAAAGTTGAATAAGTTTTCTTATGAAACCATTTTCTAATTTCTACAGTTCTTTCGCCTTGCATAAAAGCTGGAAATTTGCTCTCCCAGGAAGTTATTTCCAAGAATGTTCTTTTCCAGCTGAGCAAAATT
Organism: Tympanuchus pallidicinctus; assembly: GCF_026119805.1. Lineage (NCBI taxonomy): Eukaryota > Metazoa > Chordata > Aves > Galliformes > Phasianidae > Tympanuchus > Tympanuchus pallidicinctus. Next base: position 6,840,040 of record NW_026294722.1, read on the forward strand.
TCTTGAGTGGCTGAGGGATGAGGAATAGCATAGAACATAAAATTACACATCGCTTCGATCCTGTGTCTGATCGCATGTCATCAGAGTGACTGAAGCTTTCAGTATTCCTTAAGACAATGCATTTTTTAAAAGTCAACAAAATAGTTTCCAGATCACACTTCAAGATTGATAGGGGTACAGATTCACTTCAGATATTTCTCTAAGCATCCAGCTGTGATCCTTTATCATTTTACAGTCCAGAAGGATTCTTCTCTGTAGAATTAGGCTGAATTTCCTAAAGCTGAATCATCCATGAGAGAGATTATATATATATCTGTCTGTCATTATTGGCATGGTGGATTTACACTGATTAAGTGGGGAAGCAATATTTCTGGAAGTACTTAGCCATTCATGGAAATGAGATTAATTACAATATGTCTAAAAATTGCAGCAGTAATACTGTAGCACAAGTCCTTGCCTCAGTGTTATAAAAATGAGGGGCACGCTCATTCACCAAGCACACTTTTTTCATCATATTCCTCACATAGACCCCAGATTTGCAATCCCAATACTTTGTCACAGTATCCAGGGAGTACTTACACAGGAGTCAAATTTGTTCTTCAAGGAACATTTATCCAGGATACAAAAGTGAAAATGAGTTTTGGTTTAATGACAAAACAAATAACACACACACACACAAAAAAACCAAAACAGATTAAGAGAAAAAGATTATCCTGAAAATTTTGAAATACAGAAAATATGAGGTGTTATACACTTCATTCTTGTCTGCCACCAATATATTGTTCAGTAATTTCTGCTGTATTTCTTGCACAATTCCATGACTTCATGACCTGGAGAGGATCTGACATGACAAGTCTTCACTGACCCTGTAAACATTCTCTTTTTCTCCCTTGGTGTGCTCTAGTCTGCTGACATTTGCAATATTTAGACATTCTACAGTATACCCTTGCCCTGCTCAGAGCTAACCCAGTGCAATCTATATAGCATTAACCCTGGCCTTTGCTGCTCTTGTTTTACAGACAGTGAACAGCTATTTTAGCACTTAAATGCAGAATGCTCACTAAATTGAAAACAGCATAAAAATGAATTAGCCTCCTTAAATAAAGACAAAAACCAGCCTAGCAAAATCAAAACCCAACAATTACTGTCAACATATAGAGAGGAAAAATTCATTTAGGCTTCCTGTTTTGTCAGATCTAATTATAAATGGCATCATGGTGGCTCACAATTAACTTTTTATTCCACTCTGGCCTCCAAGCTAAAGTAAGAATGCTCTTTAGCTTCTTCTAATCTCCTTTTCCATTTCTTGTTCTTTTACAAAACAAGATTGTTTCTTCCCCAACGACAAAAATAAAGTGTTTCTGATGTGTGGGGGAAAAAAAAAAAGCCCTGACAGATCAGAAAAATTCATGGGCAGAGAATGCTGCCTGGGAAAACTGTTTCTAAAAGCAACAGTGGTTGACACATTCAGGTGAATTACTATGTGTCTTTCACAAACAATTTTACATGTTCCCTTTTCTCCAGTTGAGGTATCCAAGTGGGAAATGCCTGCATTTGGTAACAAATAGAGGTTTCATTTCCACTAATTTCCTTATAAACAGATTCCTATTACAGATACTCCATGGCAGTCATTATTTAGCCATTCCATGGATGACAAGTAGACTTCTGAACCAAATTCTTCCTCTTTGCTGAGCTCTTCCACCTTCCAGCACATAAATCTTCAATGAGAACAGCTCATTTGAATGCCTTTATTACACATCTACAGCACAAAACTGGCTTGGTTTCTGTCTTTGGATAAATTTGGAAACATAGGAACAAACCCAGCTACCCCAGCACTGATGTACATGCTGATGTTGCTGCTGAAAGAGGATTTATTAAAAAGGGAATGTATTGAAAACTGTGTTGTTTTCAAATCATTTATGTATTCCTTCCTAAACAGAAATGAGTCTAACACCAATAGCACCTTGTGACACAAAACGTTCATTTCAGGTTCCATGATGGAAATGACCTTAATTCACATTCTCTAAATTTGTTTTCTCTTTGCTATCAGCTTAGATTTAATTTAGGAGAACTTATAAAAGGAAAAAGTATAAATCACATTCTTGTGTTTGCTGTACTAATACGATCAGTGTGAGGGAATAGTGGAGAAATAAATAGAAAGAGAACACCTGAATACGTGTGTGTGTGTGTATATATATATAATGTTTGTTGTTTTTTTTTAACAACAAAAGCTCACAAGAAAATGTTTCTTTCTTCCATCATAAGATATCAATAATGCTATTTCTCATTTCTTAGAAATGAGACTTTAGGACTGAATGACTAGTGTTACACATCAGTGGGGCTGTTAGATCCTTAACACTTTGATTAATGCTAATAGGTAGAACTCCCAAAACCTAATTCCCTCTTTTTCTAGGGCAAGGGACTTTTGCTTTGATTTTAGTGAATGGTGAACCAGACAAGAAGCAAATCAGGATTTTCTTGTAGATTTCAGGTGAATTAAATAAAAGAATTAATTCTTTATTTCTGACTTTTACAGCAAAGGTATTTCAACCCCTTTCCACATGATTTTTATGATACGTGCACGATTTCTAAATAACATTCATAGAAGATTTAATTTCTGTTCCTAATGTGAAATGAAATCTCTCAACACATGTTCCCAGGCTTGGCTACTAATACTTTCCTTTTAAAATAAAGAAAAAAAGAAAATTTACAGAAGCCATGTTCCCATAGGCTGCTGTCCCACACAAGGAAAACTAAATATATATGAAAGCACATATCTGTACCTGAATAGCATAGAACAAAATAATAAGTTACTGTCCATTTCTATTTTGGTAATTGTAGGCAGATCCAATGTTAAAGAATGTTTCCCTTTTACAGCTTCCCTTTAGGTGTCACATAAATTAGCCAGAAAAAAATATTTAACTTTCCTCAGGAACAGACTGTCTTAGTCGCTTTGTCTCAAGTTTATCCCTGAGCTAAACTGTGCCTGAAGAGCTCTTGAAGGCTCTTTAACATCAGAAACAGAAGCCTCTCATTTTAAATCTTAGTAACAGCAGTTCCCAACTAAGCTGGCAGAACAGAAGGAAAGCCATCCTTACTGCAACATTCCTGAGGTCTACACTAAGAAATTCTGGGTGCATGAAAAAAATAGGAGCATCAAGAACAGATTTTTTTGCTTTTGTAACTGAGCACTCTTTTTTTGTTTTTTTCTCCTTTTCTCCCTCTCCTCCCCCCCCCCCCCCCCCCCCCCCCCCCATCCTTCCCTCCTACTTTTTTTCAAATAAGAAATGTCCATTTTTTCAAAACTAAAGGATTTACAGACATGCGATGACCACTATGAAATACTTCAGAAACTATTAAAAAAAACCACAAGCCAGGCCTTCAGGTACTAAGGTGGACGTAAATATATAACAGTTATGAGATAACTGTGAATCAAGAGCATTCAAACCATTGAAAATATCATTAAATTTGAATGATAAAAAGGACTTCAATAACTGTGATGAATCAGTTGTTTTGAATCAGATATGAATGTCAAGTATGTTTAAAATGATTCCTTGGAAATCACTTGGTTTCACACAAAGATATTTTTAGCACCCACAAAATACAGATATTCTCACTTAGCAAGGTAACTTCAGGTATACTGGCTTCGTAAAACCAATAGGCCATCAAGAAAAGAAAAGCTTTTTGGAAATGATTTTGCAGGGCAGGATGCATGAGTGCATGGGGAATGCTCATAGAGATGCTATTTCATCATAATACGTTATTTTATTATATGGTGCTGTGCATACATCTATGAGATAAAAGATCATGCAATGCATTATTTACATGTAAATTCCAAAAAAGTAGGGAGTGTATCCAAAATCCCCCCCCCCCAAAACCTAAACAGCCAACAAAAAACAAATTCCACCATCAAGAAAGGCAGGAGTTAGCTGATAACCTCTTTGACATTAGAGCTTTTTGCATGGATACATAGTTAGAAATTGAATGTTCTAGTAACTTTTTAAACTAGTTCATCCAGACCAACAAGCAACTGCCAAGAATGAGGTAATGCAGGCTTTTTCCATACCTGAAAAGAAGAGAGTAGTTACAAAAAAGCTTCCTGATTTAAATGGAAAAAGAGGAGATAACCTGAAAGGTTATGATTGTTACTTGAGCAGATGCCTTCTCTGCTCAGTTACAGGCTACCCTGGAGGCTTCTCTATTACTGTCCTCTTTCAGAAGCTTTGTTTTCCTTAATTAGGCATTCACTTTTGGGATATCTTTCAGAATCTGCAAGGCTATAAACACACACTTCAGATACAGAGGACTTCAAGCCTCTGCTGTGTACACAACAGAATAATTGTAGTCAGCCCTCACTACTGGTCACTGCTCTGCACCTCAACACCTTTTCTCTGCTCTCTCTTAGAAAAATTAGGAGAGCCAGTCCAACAGCAGAACAGAGCACTCAAACTCAGTGCAAAAGCTTCAGATGCTCCACAGAAACTGTTATGTCACTCCATCTGCTGTGGCAGATGCACCATCATCCTGGCCGTTAATAAAAGGCAGCAGCTACAAGGAAGTTTAAAAAGACACTGACATGAGCTGTGCAACCTTCCACAGGACATGAGCCAGGACAGAGCCTAGTGCCCTCCACATCTCAGCAAACTGCACCACTAATTCAAGACTCCTAACCTTCTGAATTCATTTTTTAAGTGTTGGTACAGGATGTGTTCAAGGGACATATTGCCATGTTGATATTTTCACATCAGGCACCAAATTTAACAGTTACCCACGTACTGCTTTAATGCCACCTGCTAACTTGTCAAACTTTACTGTATGCTGTACTGACAAACAATAGTGACCAAACTCTAGCAGTGGTTGATTTATCACATGGGGTATTTCTATTTCATTGATCTGGACAGCAAAATACTCCTCATGTGTAAAGTCTCTAATGAATAGTGCAAGCATGCAATAACATGCTTGGGAAGACTGTTCCAACATCTCACGTTACCACACCACCATTCAATGTGGCTGTTCTATCTCAGTGCTATCTTCAGACATATCAGCAGCTAAAACATAACTCTGATAGTATGGCAGCATTAGCTTCTTTTGTGACTGGATTCCAGAAATTCAGAACCTTATCATTACTGCATTTGCATGAGGGACTTCATGAATGCAGTGTATTCATTACGAAAAATGCAGTGTTCAATAAAGCTGTATATGATAACTGGGCTATATATTAGGCTTGCTTCATAGAAGTTGTTCTAAAGAAGTAATTTATACCTGATTTTGTTCCCCTTTTGCAGTCTATACATAATTTAAAAACAATATATTTTCAATTATTTTGAGAAAATTTTTATGGATGTTAAATATAACCAGGTAATCATTAAAATCTTGCTTACGTTGCTTTTTTTTTTTTTTTTTTTTTTCTCCAGTTGAAGAAGCAATGCTAAAATTTCTTAGGAGTAAATGAGACCTCTAGGGAGGAACTGTTAGAAATTTAATCTGTTTCTCCAGAAAGATGAGGGGGAAAAAAACAGCCCTCAACTTTCCTACTCGTTCGAAAAACTCGAGAGCAATAATCCACCCATGCTAAAGTTATTTCAATAGCAACATGTTCCTACTTTCATGAAGAAACACTGTCCAATGGACATTAACTGCATGAACAATGCAGGAATGGCTGCTTTGATTAAACTGTTTAGGTTTGCAGTTTGGCATGATTTCATTATCGTTAAGACCCTTGTATGATGCTTGAAGAGCCTGCCAAACATTACTGAACTGACAGCCTACTAAGTTATATTTCACTAATACCATATAAAGAAGTCAAAAGATATCAGCTTGATTAGCTTCTTCCTAGATGAATGGCTCAATGTTCCAATTTTTTGCAGGCCTTGAATATTGTACATGCAAACAATGTGTCGTTCATCAAAACAGTTTTCTTATAGATATAATTGATTCCTCATTAAAATTCCATATTATTTCCTGAAAGTTGATCATTTTTAACTACAAGGAGGAACTTGTGCATCATACATTCAGAACACCAGCTGCTCAATTCTGAACCTCAAGATAAAAATGCTGTTTCCTTTTTTATTTCTTAGGGTAATATTTTCAAAAAGCACTGAAGCAGACCAAATTCCTTGGTTTTTCAAGTACTTTTGAAAAATGCTTCTTTTTTCATTCAAAACAGATAGACAGACTACAAAAAGCCTCAGAGATAAGCTCTGAGTTTCCATAGCTCATTTTGAGACTGGTAGATCTCCAACCTCGCAAAACACTCATTTGTTCATAGGAGTCCACTGAGACTGCACAGTATTATTTAAATAGATGCAGTACATCCAAAAGTTTTGCTAGGTTTGGAAGTTACATAAGTATTCTTGTCTCCACTTTATGTGTTGATGTATCAAAATTCAGATATGTTGAACAGAGTATCTTCAAAAATCTGACTTGGAGAACCCTTCTCTCTCAGCATTATTTGTGGAAAAAACACTCATTTATTTTATTCCATTCTACTTCACTAATTCTTACCCACAATAAGAATGGTGAACTTAATGCACTTATTTTCAAATATCTTGCTATTTACCATTAACTGAAATCACAGAGTATTTGTAAAAAAAAAAAACAAAACAAAAAAAAAAAAACACTTTTTTTAAGAATTAAATGAATATACACCAAAATTTTTCCTTGTTATCTAAGCACATTTCTGTTGTCAACTTTTACCTGCTTTCTTAGTTAGGAAAGCATATAAAAGGCACATGTCTAAATGGTACATAAACCCTATTTTATTCAGGATTATGCTCAACAAGAGGAGCAATATGTGCTTATACACTTTTGGATGTGTTCCAAATAAATCCTATTGTCATGCAAGTATTGTGCTTATGGAGGGAGACAAATTTGTTTTTCTCTGGTGAACTCCTAACAACACTAAAAACATAACAGCAGCTTGATTTTAAGAAGTTCTTCTAAGTGTATTTACATGTACAAACAACACTGTTCCAGAGCTTTGTGTTTTTTTCTGTGTTTTCTGACATTAAAACATTTATACAAAGCATTTATCCAAATTTTATAGAATTTATTAAAATAAATTACTGGATTATTAATGCAAATACATCAGGAATATCTTTTTAGCATAGAACATTCCATTTCTGTTACTAAATATAGAAAAAAATTGAGCTTCATGAGACAAGAGAACTGTTAGGTTGCTCAGAATATTAGATGTGAGTTTTGCTGTCAGGAGTTCTTAATTTTTTTTCTTGTACATTAAAGAAATTAGATCTGAGAAGCATTGAAAAGAGTAAACCTCATCAACAATATAAATCTTGGTGTGTAAATAGCTTAAAGACAAACAGCAGTAACCTCCTGAGTCAGCAGAAGTATTTTATTTATGTAACGAAGTAAAAAAATAAGTACAGTTGAATGAAGTCTATTTATATCAAATTAATTCACATTTGATGAGCTTGATCCAATTCTATTGAACAAGACCATTTTTCATCACCATCATTATTCTGTTTAGAGAAACAAGATGATCCAGAATTTAAGCTACCATTGGAATTCAGATACTTTTTGTAGCATTTATGGCTTCAAGGGTGTCTTTTCAAATAAATTATATCAGAATATGTAATCTCTATGAAGAAATTTGTTGTAGTCCTTTTGACTGGACCATTTGATGGAAGGAGTAAATGCTTTTTTTGGTGCAACTCAAGAACTTGTACAATCAGATAAATTCATGTAATTTCAGTGTTTAGTTAAGCAATGTATTAGCACCAATTATCAACACAGAAGCTGACAGCCAAGTTGTCTAACTAAGCAGTGACATAGGCTTCCGGGCTATGCTAAGCCTATCCAAGCAGGGATGGTAGAACAGATCCAAAAAAGGTATCCAAGGTCTAGAATATTTAATGGTTTATTTTACTTACTATATCCAGAAAGATATTAATGATGTTAATTACAGCCAGGAAGTCCCCTTAAACCACAAGTATCCTCCAAATAAAGAAAAGGAGCTCACATGAAGATTCTGTATTTATGTATGTACTGTTTTGAACAAAAAGAATTTTCCCTCCTAGTGAAAATGAATGCCATCCTTTGACTGAAGACATCAATTTGTTAATAAGATGGTTAAACTTCTCCAAGTACATTAACACATCAGAACCAAATTAGAAGATAGAATTCTTCACATATTTTGATTACACACCGATACTTTTTCTTACTGAATATGGCAGTCATAGAAGTTTTCAATATTGCCATTTGTTTCATCACACAACATTTAGCAGCATTAACTGCTGCTTTCCTCTCTCAGTACAGGATTGATAACTTTAGCAAGCATAAAAAGTTCCAGTAGAGATTCCTAGGAACATCTTGAGAAAGAGGATTAAGAAAAAAATTAGGTCAGAATTTAGGAAGCAGGCAAAGGGAGAATGATGAATTAAACTGGTTAAAATCCCATGGCAAAGATATTAGAAAGAATTATAACTCTGGAAAAAGGTATAATTTAGGAACAGATGAGCAGAAAAAAGGAAAGAAACAAAGGACCACATGTATCCCATTATTCAAATGCAGAGATACCATCACTTTTGTATATCAATATATGTATTGCAGAAGAAACAGGAAGACCACAAAGACAAACAACAAAAAAGAGCCCATAAACTGTTTTGTAAGATACTATTTGATAGGAAGCTTAGTGTTTGGATGCTATAAAAATAATAAAATTAACATTAACATATATAGGATAGGCAAGCTGGGCCTGGAACATGAAATTCCTGGAGAACTGCCCTGTGGGAGGGTTGGAGTTGTACTGAGATTCATGCTGATGGACTGTAGTTAAAACAGATCTATTTTAGGGTGGGTTATCACTCGCAGACAATGAAAAATGTTAAGGAATGTTGTTCTTATCAGAAGAAAATATGTACATTAATGTATACAAATCCATCAGTCCCATGATATAAGCCCTAAGATGCAAAATTTTACACTTTGTAATATTTCTATTATTTTATATAATTTTGGTAACCCATTTCTTAAGAATTGAGGAAGAAAAAGGGCAAATATGAATAAGGAACAATGAACCTGGAATAATTTATCTTGAGTCTTTGCTCAAAGAAAACAATTCAGAATTCATTTTGAGAAACATAGAAGTATTGCTCAAATTATACTTTGTATGTCAAGCTGATTTGATATTTAACATTCAAAGTAAACCAAATAGTGCAAATAAGCTTTCTTTAGAACTGGAAATGAAAAGTAGATAGAAGCTTATTGATTCAGTGAAACTATCATTTCAGTACAAAGTTCAGTTTTAAACTTTGACCAGAACGAGTGCAATGGGAAAACAGTTATTTAAAGCACAAACAGGGGACAAGGAAATGGAGGTGCTTAATTCTAGTGCTGTTTGTTGTTTTATTACTTTTTTTAAGTGAGAAAAAAAACCTGAACATCAAGTACAAGAAAGTACCTTCCCTACATGAGACTTTTCTTCTCCTTCCTTGACCCATCCCAACTAATTTGTTTGGAGCAGTGCTGTGTAAGAAGCAAATCCTCAAATGTTTATTTGTTCACCTTGAACTATACTTCCTCCAAGATACATGAGTGGATTTGTGTCTGGAATGGAAGCACATGCTATGAATTTGTTAAAATTTAAGTCTCCAGGGGGAGAACCCGGGGCCAGATAATGAAGTTTGTTTCTAATATTCTATAATAAGATTTTATATTTCACTGCTATGACCTTTGCATCCAATAGCCAGAAAACAATAAAAATAAGGTCTACCAGTGTTGCCAGCACTCAAAATTTCAATAGTGAAAAGTGCAAGCTATAAATTGCCCTACTTTATTCTTAAGAATAAAAAGTAATTTGGTGTTATGAATCAGTAAGTGATATCCACATAGGCAATATTTACATAAGATGCCTAAGATGATAGCATAGATACCAGACTACAGAACTACATGAATGGGGCAGAGACAGGAGCGGACAATTTGATAATCATATTCAGAAGCTTTTTTCTCAGTACTGGTTATACAGATACACAATTGCTCTCTCCCACCAATATTTTGCAGACGGAAACACTGAGAAACGCAAACAGAAAACCTGCAAGTCCCTCACAAGATTATTTCAGATCAGCCTGTATACCAAGAACTGCTTTCTTCTGTTTTTTCTATTTTAAATCAATAAGTCAGTATGAGTATGTACATACACCTTGCCTAAAAAAATTTTGCTCTGAAGAATTAACTAATGTAATGTAGTATAAGCTGTACTAAATTTCTTGTCTATTCTGCATAAAAGTAACAGAAGTGGAAGTCACTGGATATGTACAGTTGAGCAAGTTGGCAGATTTGCACTCTAGGCTAACTGTATGACACAGGAATCTCACAGCCCTCTCTCAGAGTTTTATTTATTTTTTTAAAATTGAGACAAATGTCTGTGACAACAGAGTTCAACAAAACAACTCTAATAACAAGGACTAAAATGGTCCCTCCTGGCACAGGTCATTGTTTTACAGCATTCACACAGCCCAGACTTCCCAGAAGATGGCTAGAAATTTATTTCATTTCACATTTAGATAGCAAGTTCTCTTAGCTTTTATTTCTATTTTTCTCTTCAAATCCTACTGCCGTCTCTTTATGGTTCTGTATGTGATAACACAAAGCCCAGATGTATGGGCGCTTTGTTGTTTTTGTTTAACTAACAAGAGGTACTGGCTGCAAGACCTTCCAGCTTATTCCCTAGGAGTGATCTCAGTATGCCAGTTTAAACATGGTCAATTTTACCACACTTACATCGCATTCAATTGCATTCATTCCTTGCATTTTTATGCCAGTGCAGTGACAAATGCACCACTAGTTTTGCTTTTTCCAGTGCTTACGTGCTCCAAAAAAGAAGGCTAGCAACCAAAGGCACTCAGAAAAAAGATTCCCTGGTAAAATAAGTACCTATAGTTAACAATAGGTAGACAAACTACATGAAAATAGATTGCAGCTAGCATCTTAGCAATTCCTAGGCCACATCTCATTAAGAACTTTTGGTTCTAGGAATAAAAGCCCATCTGCTAGGTAATAACCTATTTTTCATGAAAAAATATGCATATTTTGTCTCATTAAACATGACTGATTTTTTTGAGAAATATGAGAAAAAAAATCACAAATGAGCCACAGAAGACGTCTTGAAACATGAGAAATAAAACAGATGTAGCCAATAACAGGATTGGGCTGTAACTAGTTTTATAACATTATTGCTGAACTTTCCTAAGAGACTACAGAACTTAGACTGCTTATCATTAATAACACTATAAGAAAGTCTTATGTTAAAACACAGGGAATTATAAAGAAATCACATGCAAGGAGTAAGCGTGCTACTTTTAATTTTACATGCTAATTAGAAAACAAGAAAGATTCTCCAAACACATACGCTTGAACTACTTCCACAAGTTTTCTGCATAGTTAGAACAGATTTCTGACCCCATTATTAACCTTGCCCTCCCCAGTGCGCAGTGCAGTTTGTGATGCCTGAGGACACATAAGGCATCATGTTATTATTCCATCTTAATAAAGCACTTCTATACCCTTCTAAGGACAGAATGTTTTCTACGAAAATTTCTGCAAATCCTAGAAGCCCTTTCCAGCTTTTGGGAAAGTTTAAGTCCTAATTTGTTGGGGGTGTCAGGAAGGGAAAAAAATAGCATGTGGTAAAGATACTGCATGTTTTGACATGAAGATTGATGTCTTTCCTGTGGGTTATTCAGAATTTGCTCTTATTTTTGAGTAAACTGGTTTTCTAATCAAGTCCTCCACTGGAAGAGCCAAACTGATACAAGTCAACATGCAAAATCCCCATGCTGTTCTGTTTCCTTTTTGTTCAAACACTTCACTTTAATGATTAGCTGCAAATGAGCAGCCACATTTAATGAAGAGAAATTCAAAACTGAGAACTCTATTTCTACTGTCTTCAGTAATTTAACTGTTTTCAGAACTGAATCTTCACAGGGATAGAACGAAAATATTTCTTTAACCAATGATGTGGTAGAATTTCACCTCTCCATATACTCCAAAGAACACTGCATTGTTTAGAAAACTCAAATTTAAGGTCTGATTCATGAGTTTAAATGCAAGGTCTTAACCACTCCTAGATGTTGAATACAAACTTCAGCAATTCAGTTAGCTGCCTTCAATTCTTCTACAGTTGGTACTACCACTAATTTTTGTTCATAACTGCATAATTTTGAAAACATAATGCTTTTTAAAAAAAGTGTCTGCAACAAAAGTGGAAGAATTTTAACATTCACAGACAAACTGAGGAATATGATATTATCCAGCAGCTCTGCTGTACCATGTGCTCTCAACAACAATAACCATTGAACAGACACTGTTCATGTTGTCTAGATGCCAGAAGTAATATTACCATGTTTTCTTTTGGTCTGATAATTCACCTCCTGCAGGTATTGTCATCTTTCTTAAAACAAACCTCAAAGACAAGTTCAGGGTTATGGATTGTTCTCATAACTATTTAAATACTTAAATATTTAAATTAATCTAGCAGCTGCAATTCCTTCTAGATTTAAGTCACAGAATGCATCCATTGTTATTAATCCCAATATTTTAAGATACCAGAGTTTTCCTATCCCAGTTCTCCTAAAATGGAGAAGGCCTTCTCCATGCAATCTGTTCAGTTTCCTGCCTTGATCACAACATACAAACACAATATTTAAAACATGGCAATTGCAATAAAAACACTGTTAGCCCGGTCATCGAAACAATAAGCTTGGTAAGATTAGTTTCAGATTCCAATTTATGAAGTTCATACACAGTAAGTGAATTATTGATTAGATGTAGGCAAGCCTTTTGTACTACTGTTGTTCAAGAGATAAGTTCTTAATGCAGTTTGTCATGTTTGAAATGTTCACACTTCCATTTTTTCTATAGATGCTGCAAAAAGGTCATCTTTGTCAGACTCCAGCAAGTAAAGGAGAACTCTGTAAAGAGATGAGTAATGACAGGTTCCTAGATATTAATAAATCCAGTCTCTCATTACATAAATAATCCCATTTTTTACTATGCCAACAATAAACATTAGGGGGAAAGATGAAACCATCAAGAAAGGGTCAGTAAAGAAGAAAGTATTCCATTAATTGTTTACTACATGTTCCTTTGAATTAAAACACCACCTGATGACATCTCACTGTTAAAAACAAATAATTTAAGTCGGTCCCTGTAATGTGAATTTGTTCCTGGAGGAGAACATATTTAGCAGAAGGGAGCTGCTTTGCTAATTCATCTTTGTTAAGAAGGTACCATTTTACTTTAAACTACTTTTATCAACAACATAGTTCATTTCTGATTAATTTCTCCCAGTGGGAACCAAAAGCTAGTTGGAAATTTTTGTGCAAATTTCTTCAAAGTCATCTAAAAGCTAAGATACCAAAATTCATTATAAACCCAGATAGTTTCATATCACTAGAACATCCAGAAAACAGCGAGGTGTTACATTTCTCCTGGATACTTAAATAGCTCACTGTGGTGATCTAAGCAGATAGAACAGATGAATGAATTTACTCCTCAAAGTTCTCAGTATTAGCTCCTTTAATAGTAAAATGCATGCTTGTTAGATTCCAGGCTCCATCCATACTTTCAGCAGCCTGAAGACATTTCGTATAAGAAAGATCTAAGAGTATTCATGCCACTGTACCTCTTAGAAATTTCCAACTGCCGTAGAAGAATGTGGCTTTGGTGGTGGTTTCCCATCACTATCCCTCTTACTGACATTTCTACCAAGTTCAGCTGGTAAAACTGTCTTAAGAAGCATTCACGACATACTGAAAGAGGACCAACAGTCAGGATCTGCTGACCTTCAACCAGGCCATTTGCGATTTGTATTGAAAGGAGATGAAAGAAATAGGTTGTTGTTTAGTTATTCAAGTCTTGCAGTTTTGCTGCCACAATTCATTTTCTTAATTATACTGAGAATCGTTTGCCTTAAGTGCTAACAAATCTTTTTTTTTCAAATGTTAATATATGTAAAAAGCCTTTGGGGCATAATGAATTATGCAACATATGTTTTCCTTCACTAGGGCTGGAGATCACTTGTGGAAATCTCATAAATATAGGGAATTATTATGAGGACTAGGGGAAGTCAGGTTGGCAAGAAACTGCTCTACTTTTACAGGTTTTGGGTTGTTTTTGGTTATAAGTTCCTCATTCTTGTTTAATAAACCTATCCCATAACTGTAACACAACTCAACAAGGTAAGTATTGCTTTTTTATCTTAATATCTTCACTCTGTGAAGTGAAAATAAGTCTGGAAAAATAAGCTAAATACATCAGTGATGCTCATCTTGAAAAGTGAAAAAGCATTTCAGTCCCCCGGAACGATCTCCAAGAAAATTTGAAGAGTTTCTTCACAAACTGAGTCTGGAAGTTCCCTTTGCTGAAAGGAAACCTTATGGTTCTGTGTTTGATTCACTAAAATCCAGAGACATAGAACATTCTTAAAATTACAGGAAATAAGAAATGGAAAGCTAGTGTTTTATGTAACATAGATACTTAAATGTTACTGTATGGGAACTGCTGAGTCATGGCCTGAACCTCTGATTGATCACCTGAGGCGAGCCATGAGCCAGCCAGAGGAGCACAGCTGAAGGCAATTCACCTGTGCTGCCAGAAGGGGTGGAGCCAGGCTCCCCCCCCTCCTAGACCTATTGAAGAGCTGGCTACCAGTTTTGTTCTACAGTAGACCAAACTCACTCTCTTCAGGAGATGGAACTAGTTAAAGATGCACAGCCAGGACAACTCCATGTTTATTAGTGACAGTATCAGGCTACTGCAGGCATTATGTGGAATGCTACTTACTGAAGCAACTACTGAATGAAAAAAAAAAAAAATTGTTGAGGTATAGCAGCCACTGTTATTCAAGTTCCACTAGCACTCTCTTACCTCAGTTTTAGGGACAGTAACTACAAAATATCATATCAAGGAATGATGAAATGTAGCAACAAGTTAGTACTAAAAAAGCAAGCTATTTCAGCAGTAGCATATTCAGAGAGATCTTTACTTCATTCATCAGAAATAGTCATGGATTTATAGTAAGCACTGTTTGAAAATACTGCAGCAATTAAAGTTTTTAAAAGTTGCCTGTCTCCGTTGTTCTGATGGTACTTAATATAACTATTCTTCACACGTGCTCATTATACTGCACTAATGATATCAACAACACCCAAAAGTAGCTGTGCAAATTAAACTGCATATTAGAGCAAAGAAAAATAGCAAAATATCAGGAAAAAAAACATGGAATAAATACTATGTTATTTTGCTTCAATCCGTTTCCTCAAAATCTCCACGAAGTCTGCCTTTACGGCTCTACAAAGTCTCTTTTCTTTCTAGAAATCCACTCTTGTCCTCCCTCACTCAGAAGAGCAGAGGCCATTTAACTGGATTATCATAAATTCAGCTATTGAATTTCCTTGTATATCCAGAGCCTTATAAACTAAGTACAGTAACTTCATTTCCTTCATGGTTCTTCATCAACATCTTCCTCTGCTGGTGGTATAAGTCAATCAAATCTTATTAGCACAAAGATCTTGTATTAAATTTGACAGTTTACAAATTGCAGTTTTCATTTCAACTTATGAGCAGCTTGAGATACTCTGGAGTTTCACTGTATAGAATTGTTGAAGTTTGAATAAATCTGATCAAATAATTTGAATATATTTTCCCCCTTCTTTTAACAAAGGCAATAGAAGCTAATAAAAGAAAGAAAAGCCCTATCATCCTTTATAAGATATTTACATTAGTCTGAATTAGATCAGATCAGAATAATGTTTAGAGCAAAATATTCACCTGATGTCGTTCTGGGACTGACCAACTGTTATATGAAAATAACATAATTCTTCCCATGGACTCTGTGGAGGCTCTATTGCCCTCTGTAAGTAACCGTTCTAGCAAAATGAGTAACACATCCTAAGGGAAGAAGGCTTAAAGCAGCTGAACATTTTAATAGGTAAATAAAGATGCCAGCAGCACCTGCAGAAACTGCAATTGAGAGTATTGCTGACCAGCTGGCAAATGAATTAGAAATTATTCCAGAACAAACTCGAGGACAAATCTAAACAGATTCCAGCAATTGGGCAAATTGCCATAATTTCTGCATTTATTCACTTGATGATTAAACTCCTGCTAAATATCACTTGAAGAAAACTAATTTCCTCATTGAAAAAACAGTTTTCATGATCCTTTGAGAGGAATTTGGCAAGAGAAGGCATTTAAGACACAGAAAGCAGGTGACTGGAAATAGGAAACTGAGGAGATGTGAAGAAGGACCATATTTGCTCAATACAAGAAAGCCTCCAAGAATGAGCAACATACACATTTCTGTGATTTCCTGAACAGATAATGTAGGTAAAACAATTGGAAAGGGACAATGCAAGCAGAATGAGAAGCATAGAAGAAAGAAAGAAAAATGTATTAAGAAAATCAGGGAGAAAGATACGTCTAGGAGTCAGCAAAGACCAAAACATAGCAGAAGGGAAATAAGTGAAGCAGCAGCTGAGCAAGCAGCTGCCCCATACATTGCTGCTTTAACTTCTTCACATAGAAATATTCTTGGCCTCATTTTAAATGGGTTGGAAGTTGTTAGAAAGTCACTAATAGAATGAATAGGAAATAAGGTTTTAACAATTTTGGGTTAGACTCTGATATTCTTCGCAAAAATATTCCCCAAACCTACAGTCCTATTTCTGAACAAATACGAAATATCCTTTACTCCTAGCAAAAGATAGTGCAGAATTCCTTTTATTGTCCTGTTTTATAAATAAGGTCATTAAAAATATTTCCATCCCCTCTACTTCAACATCAGCATTGTTTTGAGATTCAGGGAAAAGTCTCATTCTGAAATTTCATTTCTAGTTGTACTTTCCTCTTGCTGTTCTTCATTTAACAAAGTAGAAATTTTCTGGATTAAAAAGAAAAAGCAAAAACCCCACCAGTACATCAGAACTTTCCATTTTAATATACACTCAAATACTGTCAAAAATGTTGTACTTACTGGACATCTGAAAGATTTCTTCTGCTTATAGGTTAACACTGAATCAGGATAGCACCACTCACCTATATAATTCAGTAAGAAAGAATTACAAGTCCAGTCAACATCCTTTTCAATACAAATAATTAAAATATCACATGGAATCTGTGGCTATATAGTTTCCTCAGATCACCATTTTTACTGCATAAGCCTGGGACTGCTGACAAGATAGAGTGGGAGGCTTTATTTTGAAAAAAGCATTGCCTCGAGTAAGGATGTTTGCACACAGCAGAGCTTGCCAGTGTTCAAGGCCAGAAGTATTCCTAACACCCACTTATAAACATTCTAATATTATTTCTTTGCCTAAAAATTGTACTTTACATGCAAGGAAACTTTCCTTGCTAGTCATGTCTGTACTTAGTTCTCTGTCTGCAGACACATTTACACATGCTAGGAGTACACCTGGTACCCACATACACTGGAAAGTTGCTGCCTTGACATCTGATGCTGTCTGCTCTTCTTGTACTGGCCTTGAGCTTCGGGTACAAGGACAGAGCGGCAGAATTCTGTGAATTCAGCACCCCATTTAATTTGTTGGCACTGTGACTTCTCTGTGTTTAATGGTTAGTAGGACAATCTTGCAGGCTTAAATTCCCTTCTAAGAGTAGGATAAAGAGCTGCTTTCCTATGTCAATCTTTAATAATCTTTTGTGCAGATAGAATTGCAGGGTTGAAAACTGGAAAATACAAGCTTTTTTCCATGGGTGGCCAATCTAAATTGCCAATTAAAAATTACAGTAGGTCAAAAAAATTTCTACTGTAAATCCACTCTACTACAAACCAGTATATGGGAATAAATTCTCTCTGCCTGCTTGTGATATCATCACAACTAATTAGTTTTTAGCTTTATATCAGGAGACATCTCCTCAACATCGTTTTCCATTTTACTGCTGTGCTGACTATCACAATACAGCATGTGACCCATTTTAGTCTCTGGATCATCAGTTTTATGTTCTTATTTAATTGCCATAAGTTTTTAACTCTGATAATATCCAACACAGGCAACTCAGAATATAGCAGAAATATATGGGTCAACAGTCTCTCATTCCATAAAAACAACTTTAAAAAAAAATCAGCTGTGTACATGTGGGTTTTGCACAACAGTCAAACAGATCTCTCTACATTTTCCAGCCTGGGGAAACACCCTGTTGTGCCCATGCAGAAGTTTATTTTGTACACTCTGCTGGACTTTCACTTCCTTGCTGCAAAGCCTGACAATGCAATGGCCTCATGTGGAGGGCCAGATGCTCAGCTAGCACAAAATGACAGAAGCCCACTGATCTTCACATCCAGCTGCATGTGCATCTAATTGCACACCTACATTCTACCAATATCTCCAGCATGTTCCACTACTCTAAGTCTTTCTCTTCCGCTTATCCTGCGATTTCAAAGGGTGCTGGGAAGCCCTAACTGCATTAGTGCTTTAAATGACAAATAAGATCCCTTTCACAGTTTGTCGCTACCATAACTGGAATGATTTTGCTTCCCCTACCTGAGTAATTGATTTTGTATGATAATCAGGAACTGTCATATCAACTGCTGAAGTTATTACTACTTAACAGTGCCCTCCTGCAAGTGGCTGTCAGCATACTATTAAGCTTAAGTAGTAAGAGTCAATGTTATCAAATGGCAAAAACCAGCATCTAGTAACTGTTTTGTGTTTCTCCCGTGGAAGTAATTATCTTGTTGATACCCTAGAATAATGCCATTGGCAAAAGAGAAAATGCAAATACTCAGAATCTAATCAGTTAAGTAGAATAAAAGCAAATCTTGTTTTCCATAAATTTAATGTCTCATTGGGAAGTATCTTCCCCCTAGTTGTAGTAACAAGATGACAAAAGAAAACCAATGATAATGTGAAAGAACTTTATAACTGATACAATTCTGTGAGTTTTAAGAGCTTCATTCTCCTGCTAGCTTCTATAGAACTTTCACCATTTCTACTCCCACCAGCCCAGCTGGAAACAGGAGGGAAAAAAAAGTCACTAAACAAAAAAAAAAAAACAAAAAACAAAAAAGCCAATAATATGTATGCCAGATGGGGCTACTAGTAAAAGATACAGTAAAAAATTTCAAAGCTTTTTCTGCAACTAATGTCCATTTAGGAGTGTACTTCGGGAGTATTTAACATAATTTGACATAAAATGTGCAGCAAACACACTGCCTGAAGCTACCAGCTACAGTTTTTGTTTATCCACAGCCATTTTACAACACTGACCAAAGATTTAAAAGGCAGCTTTAGTTACAGAAGAGCATCTTTACTTTCAACCTCTATTCCCATATGCTTACACTATCTGTTCAAAGACTTATCAGATCTCAACTCTTTGATATATGACCAGCTACTTCTGCACAGCTTTTTGTTAACTGATATCTAAACTCAGCAGGGAAAAGGACAAATCAGTTCTTTAATCAAATACTTTCAGTATAAATTTACTGTGAACTTAGCTCCTCGCTTTGTTTTTCATTGCTTCAGTACATCACGAGCTTAGAAGACGAACAAATAAAGAACACAATTCCCCATTTTATTAATACCTTTAAAAATTTATTCCTTCAGTAATAGAGATATGAACAGTTCTGCTTCTGAATAAAGATTCCTGATAAAGGTTCTGAATATACAAATTGGAGATGGATATTTATTCGTACTAATGAACACTTTTTTTTTAAGTGAATGCAGGTCTGTTGGAACCTGTTGGATACAGAGGTATCTTCTAGAGCTAGACCCTCCTTATGACTGATTTTTAATTTTAAGAACTGAGAAACAATCCTCAGATTTAGATCTGACATCCAGCATTTATTCAGAATAGGAAGTACATTAATTTGTGAATTAACGAGTAAGATGTGCAGAAAAATCTTAATTCATTCCTTGCATTGCACTGTTTTAAAAAAGGATTTCTCCTAAAGAAACCATGAATTTGTGAAACTGCATTATTGTCTCTAACGTATCCCAGTTAACATCTCCACACCAACAGAGTGAAATAGTTCAGGACTGTATCCAACAATACTGGTCTAGGTTCAGTGCGTTAATGTTTCATCCATTCATTTCCAATCCCAGAGAAGAAACTCCTGCCAACTTTGTTGTCTTGGATAAGCACAGAAGTAAAACAACTATCCTTAATTTGTGGCCTGTAGAAATACACAGTGAGTTATATTCACTTGGAAAACACTTTGGTAAGAGAAAATAAAGTACACTGACACTGCTTTAGATGGTGAAGTGAGAAATGCACCTTTATAAATGATACAGCCTCTTCTGAAAATGCAAGTTTAAGAGACTTTGTAGGAGAAATTAATGCGACTGCAGAGACTTTGTTTCTTAAAGTTTCTCTTTCCATAGATATCCAAGACCACTGCTAATATTAAATAAGAACAATTAGACAACTCAAATTATGACAAATTGTTTTTTGTATATCACTGCAAAAATTCAGACAATCTAAAACTTTGTGGTATTGCATTTTCAGAACAAACAAGCTGCACATTAGAAACTCTCATTATAATGCCTTATTTCAAAATAGAACAAGTAACCTTCCAAATGAGAAAGGCACCATGCAGAGAGAGACAAGTGTATACATACACACATGCTCAGTTTTAAATGGAAACACTATGTGTTAAAAACAAAGCCAACACAGATCGAAAGAATTCTCCAGTGATCAAGTATTGCATTCATATTTTATTTATTTTTAAAGTGAAGTTCCCATCTTACCAGTAGTCCTAAACCCCATCCACAAAATAGCATTTAAAACCTGTATTATTTCTCCAGGAAAGGGTCCTCACAAAGATCTCTCCTTCTCAACTCTGAATTTTAATTGAGCCCAGTTCTGCAAGCTAACTAAATGATGCATGAGTGTATATAGATTCAAAGTTCAATTTCTTCAATCAAAAAATCCAGAAGGCATTGCCAAAGTAGGCCTGGAAAAAGGAAAAGAAGTAAAAAAACAGCATCTGCTAATACTAAACTCAGACTTTGCTACTACAAAAAAATTTTTAAACCTCTTCTAATGACAGAATAATTATACATACATAAGGCAATCATTGGCACATTGTCAGAAATAGTCTACTTAAGAAAATAAAAAGATACAAATATCAGCAGTTTCCCTATTAAGTCTCTAGCATTTGCTTCCCCTGACTAACTCCAATCAATGAGTCAACTGCAGCAGGTCGAAAGCAACTGTGATAAAATGTCACCTTATGAAGTAACTGCCTTCATAGATCTTACCAAATGAGTCATAAAACTATTCATCAATATCACTCCTTGTGCAGAACAGCACAGTTATGAGGTAAGCTCAGGGAGTTCTCTGATCAGAAAAGCTTACTCAGTTATTCCATTTGGAGGCTATAAATCATGATTTCTTACATTCAGTACTACTATGAAGTAAGGCATGAAAACCTGCACTATCATTAGTCAACAGCTAACAAGGCATTAACATTTTCATTAACAGTGCTGACAAATTCAAATTGATTTTAAAAGCTCATTTACATCATATCCTGAAAATGTGAACCAGAAGGGAACAGCCTGACAATTTGATTACATGCTATAGGGTTAATTTTTGTTTTTCTATTTGTGCACTTCCATGCAATTCCAAAGTATAGATTATGTCTAGTTTTATTCTAATCTCTTCAGACTCTTAGTTTTAAGCTGCTCTACTGACATAAATTTAGGGACAGCAGAAATGTGTTGTGCCAACTTCAGCCTGCAATAATAAACCACCTTTCTTAGTACATGGTGCTTAGACACAGAGGAGCTACCAAAAACATTTATTTTGCCTGCACCCTCCCCAAGGAGCAGAGAAACAAGTGGAGAAGATGGAAGAGTACAGTGCTCAGATAACCCCAGGTACACAACATCCACAAGCAATTTCATTATTTCATTGTTTTCAGTGGACACTGGTGGAGCTTTTTCCCTAAGTTTCAATAAAATATTGGGAATTGATTTCAAATTTCAAAGTCCTTCATCCAAACTAAAAACTGCTAGAGAGAGGGGAAACATTATTCCATAGTTAAATCATAGCCACTCTAGTGGACTCCACTCAAGTGGACTAATCAAGTAATACTACTATATTCAAAATCTGGCACATAAACACATTTCAGTTTGTTCTCCTTTTGCAAAAAAAACCAACAACAACAACAACAAAAACTTTTGATATGAGAGAGCAAACAATTCTGAGGAAGATTCACAACAGTGTGTATTCTGGAAAGGATAAGTATATATACAATGCAATAAAAAGTATAGACTTTTTGCTTGGGACTTAAACTGAACTTGGGACTTAAACAAACTAATATGGAGAAAAAACAAGTAGAAGTATGGACCCCTTCAAAGAGAAAAGGAAAAAGGAAAACACAAGGTTGTGAAATCAGTTTTGCTCAGCACACTTCTTCAGTGCAGGTGAAGAAAATTTTGAAAGGCATTTATGAATTACTTTCCCTGTAGTAAATCCAAGGTCTTCCTTAATTCACATCACTTAATATTCATGGGGATGAACATTTCCCCCATACCTGACTGCAATAAATTCGAAAATTGTAAGTATCTAGTAGAACTCCAGAAATCACAGGGAAATATAGGCCTGTTACAATTGCAGATGTACAGCAAACTGAGACAAACAATGTTGTTTGACAAATAAAGACTGATAAAAAAAAAACCAAAAAAATCAAAACAAAAAAAAAACACTGTAGGAAAGCTGGTGATGATTCCTGTGCCATGAGTATGCCATATGGGTATGGAAAATTGCTCAAGGTACAAAGAACCTCTGCACATGCTCTATGGTCAGGTTTACTTCAGCTCTAATCAATATGTTCCATGCATCTCATCTATACTGGAGCTCTTATTACATGCTCAATTGATTCACTGAACAACACCAAGCTGCAGAAGGTTGTACTCCTGTGGATAAAGCAGATGTTCTGACCTCCACCCACTGTCTCAGAGAGCGAGTTTTCTGCCTGTCTTTGCTATCAAAAAATATCCCAGCTACAGATTTTGCGTTTGGATAACAGATATTGTGTATACAGAAGTTAATTCTAACTTCCCCTTGTTTTATTAAAAACAAAACGAGAAATACAGCACCTACCACAAAAATCCTAGTTTTATAGAAATAACCTCCTTGAGATTTTGTAAACATGCAGACAAAACTCTAGAAGGTAATGCCCAAACAGTTACATTTCTTCTGAAATTAAGGTGAGCTGCAGATTAGTAAATAAATTCTCACATATTATGAATCATAATGATACAGGAATACATTATTTGATTTAGTTTTTGCTCTTAAAATTAAGGCAGCATAGATGTAGAAACAAATTCCACTCAATAATGAGATTAAACAGAAAAGTTTCCTTCCCCATGTTTGGAGAACAACTCAATCTGATTTTAAAAGAATCAAGCAGAAGGTACAGAAAAGATCCTAAATTTAGCACTGATAAATGAAAGAGAGATATAAAGGGAGAATTAATGGATGGGATATTGCTTTTGAGAATATCAGATATAAGAATGACCAAGAGCAATTGGAGATAACAGATACACCAAACATTTGTTATATTTAGACTATTTAATAGGTTAACCTGAATGTTGAGAAAGCTTGGAGGCAAACATAAGACTCTAAATTCATACTAAAAATAAGTAAAAATTTTAACTCTGAGTATGTAAGAAGAAAAAATAATACACACAACTATCACCAGCACCGTGACATTCAACCTCCTCTCAGTCAAAACACAAAATGCAGAACAACCTACAACAATCCTACACTGATTCAACCAGAGCAAGCAATCCTCTAATCAAAAGGATTGAGCTTTTATAGGACACCTTGGAATTTAAGGACTTCGTGTGAAGCTCAGCAGTTACCACAAGCCTTTACCTGATCAGGGTTTAATTCTTGGCAGATTTGTTACCTTGTTTAAAGGACTTAGAACTGTGTTAGAGCCAAACTGAAGCTTTTGGTTAGCGGGCAATAAATGTAGCCCAGATTCTCTAAATCTATTTAATTAGGATTAAGGTTTAAGTTTGTTTTTAGTGATGCCAATAGTGCTGTATCTGTAAATATACATTTCAGAACCTGCGATCTCATTAAGCAGCAACTTGATATAGATCACATTTTTTAAAATCTCATTTCTTAATCCTAATATATATTGACTGTATGTGCCTCTCTCTTGTGTTTTGATCTGTCTTGTATGAGATCCCACTGTTCTTCACCCTTCCAGCTTCTGGAGTACAGAGTATCTAACAGAAAGAATCAGAGCACTTTCTCTTGGAGTCTCTGCAAGGGATGAGTGCACCTGTGAAGGTTCTGACCCTTGTTACTCATACCCTGAGGGGATAAAGAGATGAATAGCAGCTACATACTTCAAAGCTCAGTTCTTGGAGAGTTTTTTTTTTTTTTTTTTTTTTTTTTTTTTTAAAAACAGGCTTACCCAGAGAGCTTCCACAACATCTCTCTCAGCAGATAAAACAAGGAAAATCTCATAGACAGTATGATTTGCAGTAAGTAAAATTCTGGGGTTTACATGGCAAACTCCCTAAGGTGCATGTAGTTGGAGAGAGATGGAAAGTGTTTGGTTCAAACTGCATAGGAAGGGAGGAGGAGAAACAGCATCTACTTCTATATCTTTTGTGCAGAGCTCAATAGATCAAAATCCACATGCCACTTCAGTTTAATATAGACTCAAAATCAACTCAGAAATAATTTCTTAGCAGGACGTTAGGATATACTTTGCAATTAGAATATACTCTCAAGTACATTTTAAAGTGAAATTTTTAATTTTTTTTTGTGGTTAATGAAGATACAGCTTTTCCCACCATCCTCCTAGAACTAGCAATTATGATATTTCTTGTATAATATCTAATATATATTTCTATCTGAACCCTGCTGTGCTTGTTATAATACTTTCTAAAATCCTAAAAGAAATTACATTACAATGAAAGTTAAAGTTTATCAGCTTAAAGAAAAGGAAACAGAGCATCAAGTAACCAATTGTGAGTTTGTGTTTTGAAGATGCAGAATGTGGTAGTGTTAAACCTTACTTCTAGAAAGAAAAATTGAGAAAGCCTATCAAAATGACAACTTCTATTTGAAACAGAACTGTTTTTTGGTGTGTGTAAATTCTGCTATGTCTGAAATGTATGCTGACCTGTGTACACCAAATGCGACATTACAAGACAAGCTTTTTTCACCTGCAATCAGCACTCATTTCAAGTAAAGCTGTGGTAAAGATAGTTTCTGAAACAAGGGGTTTTTTTTCCCCTCATGATTTGGAAAAATCCATTCCATCATGTGATATATCTGAAACTTCTGAGCATTTCTGCAGGTATGGCATGAGCTAAAGGACTGGAACTGGGACACGTTGAGCCTAGCTTCTTTAGAACCAGAACCTATGACATACTCTGAACATTCATATGCATCCCATGAGGCTGCACCAATGGAATGGATTTAATTCCTACTGCCAGATAACATAGGCGTGTGTGATGAGAGTGTCCTCTCACTCATCTTGGCAATTCTGACTCAAAGTATTGGCCTAGGAGGAAGCTGATTATTACTGCAGTACTTTTTCTAATCAGCCCCCCCAGTAGGAAAAGTGACTTTCCTGGAAGCAGCAGCATAATTACTCAAGGAAGGTATTATGTGTTTTCTTCCTATTTTTGTTTTCTGCTTATCCTATTAGGATGATTGCTGGTATGCCTGTAGATGGTCAGAATGCCAGATCATCTACTCAGTCATCCACAATGCACACAGACACTCATCAGTAGAAGTGATAGCTATATAAAAGAATTCTTGATTTTTTATTTTTTGAATTAAGACAGTTGATAATGGCTATGCATAACTAATTCCATTTGTAAATCTGTAATCTTTTTTGCCTCTTTGAATTTCATTTTTCCCCTCCTGTTCACACAAACATTTAAGCACTACAAAGCCAATATAGCAGGGAATGTTACAGCATGAACTGTCTAGTTCACCAGATATCGAAGTGGTAAAGTACAACTGCCCAAGATTTTCTGAAACTCAATGCTTATATTTCTTTCTTTTCCCTGGATGGCTACAGCAGTTTCATTTAGTCCTTAGCTATTGCGTTATTTGAGAAAGAAAATGAAAGGAACTGCCACAGTTACTTGTCAATCCTGCAATTTCTCACTGTTCAGTTTGTAGTTTTGTGATTCATTCCAAACAGACTTCAGCTTGGGTCAGGACATGAAAAAATATTCTTGTCTTAAGCTTAAGAAAATACTTGTATTTACAGGTAACCAAACCAAGTTTTCAGCTCTAGAAAATGCTTTGCCCCTTATTAAACTTGAAAAAGCAGGTCTATAATTTCATTATGTTCCCTCAGTGGATGTAAGTGTAGATAATCTTGTTCACTCAGGTGGAAGACTGGAGAAAGAAGTACAAAAGAAAAATGTACAGTTGACAATAATGTAGAAGTGATAAGTATTAATTATACTTTCTGATGGGATGTTCATCACTTTATGCTTCACTTCGTGTTGTTACAAAGATAAATGCAATTTTTTTCTTTCTACAAAACATTTGGAACTTTCATGTTCACTGAAGACCAAACCCATTTTGGTTTAATAAAAACCAGGACAACAGAAAATCAAGTGGAAATCTTCATACTTCAGATATTCTCTAGTACTTACCCCAAGCATGAGGAAAAAATGAAAAAATGGGCTTAGAAGCCAAAGGGACCATTCCTTAATAAAATTTCTCTCTCTACAATGACCTCTAGAAGCTTCCAGATACTGCTCTTCAACCCCATTTCCTATGCTTTGCTAGAATCAGTTCCAAAAGAAATGTGAGAATTGTTAGCAGTTTGGAAGTTTGGCAGATCAATTAACATCACTAACTCCCTACAGCTTTCTTGATTCACATCATTTCCTGTACTTTCCCTGATTGTTTCCCTCAAGTTGTTTTCCACTGTTCACTTAGGGTATAACATCTTTGTGACAAGCCCTCCTTAAAAGAAAACAAAGTCCAGTGAGATGAAGCCATGATACCTGGCTGAAGTCCCTCTCTGCTATCCCATTTTAACCAACAGTGATAATAAGCAAGGTGAGTTATACTGGAGACAAACCCAATGTTATAACAGTTTATACCTTTTTTTTCCCACTCATCTACAATTTTGTGTTAGATATAGTTTTATCCATTCTCTGGTTTCTTTTTTTTTTTCCCCCCAAAAAGGACAAAGACTCTTTATCAGCAGGGGGCAGGAAGGAGAAATGTTCCTTTTTAGAGCAAAAGGAGAAGGAACTCTAAGATAATTACTTATTACTCTCTTCTCAAGTATGATCATTATCCTGCCTACAAATGGAAATTAGAAGCAACACTGAAGTAGCGTTTTTACAATAAAATAATAATTAAAATAATAATTGACACAGAGTGGAATGCATTCTTAAACTTTGTTACAAGATCTAGAGACTCCAAACCTTTAATGGCTTTTGAAAAGTAGTCAGTATATGCTTAATTATTGGGAAATTAGTAATGAAAAATAGTTCTTTTCTATTTAAACTTTGTAATTTAAAGGATGCAATAAGCAGAAGAGAGATCACACAATTTAATGAGGAAGGGAATTAAGATGTAATTTTAATCTTCCATCTAATAATGCAGCTCTCTCAAGCTCTGGGAGCATTTCTTAAGCCAAAGGTGCTGGCTTCCTTGACAATTCTAAGTAAGAACAGACACACTTAAAAGAAATGAATAGAATAAAAGGGCATGAATAAGCAGCATTTACTAAAATGAGGGCTAAGGAAATGATAAGGGAGATCCCTGAAGAAGATTTAACGGTGAAGATATAATATTAGAATGAAGAATAAAATGAAGGTTAATCTTGATAATGAAGGACTTAACCCAGAGAAAATGTCATTATTGATATGTTAACATGTGTAGAGCTGGAGTGAGAATTGGAGGGCTTGAGACAGCCAATGATGTGTCTTCCCAGCCACTGCATATTAGGATTAATATAAATCTCTAGAGAGTAGTTGACTGAAAGCAAGCATGCATATGTAAAGGCAACAATCCCAAGCAAGACAGAGTGGATAAAGAGTTTAACAGACTAGCCAGTGGCTTGTTCGTAGTGACTTGGAGGATATGTTCACTTCTGCTGAAAGCTGTTATTTCCAGTTATTAAAAATCCTGATTACAACTCTGATCTACGAGAAATATTAGCCAATTACCTTTGAAATGTAGAAGGTTGAGGAAAAAAAAAAAAAAAAAGATCAGTACAGGGGGGTTTGAGCCCATCCTCCAGCTAACACTGAACTGTGAGGAAAGAGGCTGTTCCTCCAGAAGCAATAGATAATTTGTTATGGGTTTTATTCTTATTGATTCAATTTTAACGATTTCTTCAGTACTTCCAAAACCCAAATTACAACCCTTGTTGTTGAAGCATCAATTTATTGATTTCCGCTCTGCTGCATTTTGCCTACGTCATCACAACTAATTTGTTTTAAAATCATGCCCATTTAAGTTACAGACATTCTTTAAAATCAGGTAGCTTTCAGTATTTTCCTGCAACAAACTATTTGCCTTTCCTTCAGATATATGCAGAGTACAGTTGAGATAACTGCAGTATTTTCTCAGCAACACTGATTATTTATAATAGACAATAAGTGAGCTTAGGGAAAGGGGTGAGAATGTTCCTAATGCTAAATTCTCTAGAGCTCAAAGATAAGGAAATATTCCTAAAATTGCAGTGAAAATAGTTTCTCCTGTAGGTGTGTGAGAAGAGCAATTCAGAATGAGTTACTATTTAAATTAATCATGGAAATAACTTCTCACACTGAGCTTACTGTTAACAATGTCTATACTAGATGTTATTGAGCTTTATAACATTGAGATCTGAGCAGTCTCCACCACCACAGATAGGACCACCAACCCATTAAAAGGAAATCTGTTTCTTCCAGCAGCTAACTATTGATTTATCTTTCTCCTTTGCTTAAGAAAGAGAAAATAATTTCATAAGAACAGTGCAAACATGCAGTTCAGACTCCCAGTGCACTGAAAACAGAGCAAATGCAATGACTTCCACTTTCCAACCACTGCAACATGAAAATCTTCAAAGGTGTCAGTTAAATGTTTCCTGTACTGTAGCACTTGTTTACAGCAGTGCTAAAAAAGAAGAAATCCACATTACAGGATGTGCCAACTATCACTTCTGTCCATTTAAGTTAAAAAAACACTACAATCTCCCATGTTGTTGGTGTGAAGTTCATACCAATTCTATTAATCATGAATGGTTTTAAGCTTACGATGTTTAATGAGATCTATCTACATCATTCAGATAGCTTTCAGGCTGTGACTCCCTAAGATCTCACAAATTCAGTCTGCCTAAACATATCTTTGACTTCCTTCCTGTGAGTACTTCATGACAAAAAATGGTGTTTAATTGAGATAATTGGATCCTTGCATCTCAGTTTTTTGCAGATATACTATTTTGAAAATAAAGGAAGTTGCATCTTTATAAACAGTCAACTGTTCATTGGCATTAATTCTGTTTATCTTCTGAAGGTAGTTCGGAACTACCTATGTTCCAAACTATAGGCAGTTTGTGACAGAAGGTGCAAATTCTTTAATCAATCCCATTTTTGTTGGTTATGTCAATTTTTGTTAATGGTTATGAACTGGCAAATCAATACCAGGCCTAGGAAATGAGCACAGGTAAACATAAATATTTCAACAAACAATTTGCACTTTCAAACACAACCATCTCATAGAATTACAGAGCTCTCCCTACTTTGTGATTTTTTTTTCCTTCCCCATGTTTCTAAAATTCTCCACTATCTTTCAGAATACATCTTCAAGGCAGTCTGTTGGATAAAGACAAGCTCTGCACCTGCCTTTAGCTGCCTGGATCGTGGTCAGCTCAGGCCCTGAAGCTGTGGAAGTCATAGTAGCATGGTACCCAGCTCAACATACTGCTCATACCTCAGAATTTATTAGGTGGGGTTCAGACACAAGCTGTTTACATGTGCCCAATTTGTGCTAAGTTGGCTCTCATCTAAGTAACTTGAAACAATCTGTTCTATTTCTACTTCTGAAGCAAAATTCTATATTGGGATACATGGGAAAATTAAAAAGGAAGCATTTAACTTTAAGACGATTTTCTATCTTTGACATGATGCAATAACCTGCAGGGCACTGCTTGTTCAGTCTTGGTACACACAGACTCCAACTTCTGCATCAGAACAAACCACCTTTTTTCAGCACTGGACAACATTCTAACACTGAAACAGGAAAGATTTCCCAGCTCTTTTTATAGGGTTTTTTTGATACTTTGTAAACTAAGAAGAGGTTTTAGATCTGCCTTATCCAATGGAAGCCTGCGTAGTGAACTGTCAGGATCAAACTGGGCTCCAAATCAGATTTAAGTCCTTACAGGGTCTCATCTGAAATAGACTTTACACCTGTCATCTTTATCCCTCTTACTTTCCCACCATAGCCAGAACTGCTCAGCTCACCATGGCACATGATAAAATGTAGATTAGAGCACACAAATATTTCCCTGTATACAAAGATGAAAATGAGCAGAACCAGAAGATTTTTAAAACTGACAAAAAACACACCTGGTTCTGCTAACAATATCTGTTAGCATTTGATCCACAGATTTCAGTATTTTACAAAGCAAGAGTACTTAATCAACTCACTTGTCTAGTAAAGAATTATTCACAGGGTTGTCTATTTTGATTCATCGTCTAATATCTTAGATTGGATAACTGCAATAAACATTTATATCATCACATTCTTAAGTTATTGATTGATGTCTTTGTAAAGACAGCATTTTAATTGTAACTATCTGTTGAATTGGCCAAAATATTCATGCCAAGTCTCCTATTTTCTGAACTTTCGGCTAGTTTTGGCACAGCATTCACATTCTCCATACAAAACTACTAAAGATCCTAACCATCAAGAAAAAAAGGCAAATAAATATTCTTTAAAGGCAGCTCATTGAATTAGACAGCTTTCTTTACAATTGAGAGTTCAGACTAACAGTATATTTATTTCAAACCAAAAACAGTTCAAAGTGTTCCAGCACTTGTAAACAGCGCTAGAATTCAAGAAAGGGAACAAAAAATTCTGTATTTCAAAGATGCCTCAGCTCTCTAAATCGCCACAGGCATTAAGAAAAAAGTTAAAAACTTTTTCATGTCCGGAAAAGTTTCTGCTGAATAGCTTTGTATGAGTCTCTAACCCTCTTCTGAAGAGAACACTCAGCATGATGCTGTAGCATGAGAACATTTAGAATACCATCGTTCTGAAATCCTTCAGATGCTGCACTGAAATTCTTCAGATGTTTGACACGACAGCATATCTAGGAACAAAAATGGCTGCTGAATAAGCGTAAGTATAATCTCCAGTGATCAAGAGATGACACTGAATAAGTAATTTCATCTAAAATTTGGAATTCCCCTTTTTATTCAGCTTTGCAAGGATTCTGAAAAGCAATTCTCAGTTCTGGAAATTAAGATTTGTTTCACTTCGGTAAAACAGTGCTTAAAGGCGAACTTTCCCTCACTTAAGTAAAAATATGCCAGTTTTATGATAACAGTAGTCTATCCTAGAGCCAAAACTGGCCAAATTAATGATTTTCCAAGCAGAGTGCTTTATGACCATGGCAGAAATAGCTGTTTCACTATACTTATGGCTAGAGCAAACCTGATGTATAGAAAATGCATGACAAAGATATAAAGTCACTCATTTGACAAAGTTCTGTTAAATCCCATCACAAAATACATTCATTGGCATAACCTGCAGATCTTCATACTTCTGTTCATTGCCCTTACCAAGCCTTCAGCTGTCCTAAGCCTTTGTACACTGAACTTTTCTCCTACAAGATACTCAAGGCATACAATAAAACTACTTAGTGAAAATGTTACTTTTCTTTCCTATTTTTACTGGACAGACAATTGCATTCATGAAGGCCAGAACATATTTCACACAAATGAATTTGTTGAATTCAAAGGTAAGTGACATTTTCAGAACAAAGATCATTTAACCTAGGTGAAAGAGTTTTATTATTATTATTACTTTTTTAAAAAACAAGACTATACTGGTAACAGTTTTTCCATAAGGAAAAACATGAACAAACCAAGAAATATTCTCTTTATAAGGCTCTCTCTACATAAAGAGTCAGATACTACAGGTTCCTCAGCTCCAGAAAATCACATTTTCTCTCAATATAAACATGAGGAATCAAGATGAAGTCGCCTATTGACACTTAATTATTTGGTGACACTTGTGGTCTAACCAAATCCTATTTACTGAAACCTGTGTAATCACAGCATCAAAACATTCAGCAATCACACGTCCCCTTTTAGCATGTTACTTAAAGCAAGAGCAATGTTATGTAGTCATATTTTGCAGGATTAAGTCTTTGTGATGGAATGATTTATGAATCAATAAAACCTAACAAATCGATTTGAGGGGGTGATTCTGCAAAAAATTATGTTCACAATAAAAAAAAGAAAAAGAGTAAAACTAAGTACCCTAGCACTGTATTCTACTTAGCAGTCAATTAATATGCAGTTGAATTGTACAGTTAATTAACATAAACTAATTTCATAGTTTATTTCCACTACTAGATTTATTCACTTAAGTCACGATTAAAAGATGGCAAACAAATACACAAACATACTTATCAATACACAACAAGTTCCATTAGTCATTCACATTTTAGGAATTCTTTCATTGTTAAGCAGTTACTTCTGTATCATAACATGCTGATGATGTTACTGGAAATTAACATGATTGGTTTTTTTCCCCTCCAGAAGATAAACGAGTATTAGTTTCACATGTAACCTACACAAATTGTTCCTACACAAATTGAAACCACTCTACCAAAAAAATCCTAAACTCACCAGCTTTGATGTACACCAATCAAACCTTATCCCCTTTGTAACACAATATGGAATTCCAATGTGGCTCTTTGAAATGCATTGGTAAGCCTACTATAGCAGCAGTACTGCCTTAATGATATTTAGGATTACATTACCCTCACAACAGTTGTGTCATTTATCTGCTTTCTTTTCCATTACTTAATGTTTCTCTACATCTTACTGCTCTGAGCAGGGATCTGAAAATAGCTGACTATTATATAGTAAATCATTGGGCAATCAGACTTAATTTCTGTACATATAGATCTAAAGATCAGATTTTTTTCCTCCTCTATATACTCTGTACTGATCCAGCTACATGGAATTCTTAAAGTAGAATTCAGCTGTACATATATCAGCTATAAAGACTTTTTTTCATAATAAAGACACTTAATGCAAATATAAATCTCTTGATTTACATAAAATTATTATTGTGAGTACTTATGCAGCACAGGGAACTTCTGCAACATTTCTGTTGCCTGAATGGTTATCTTTTGTTATCAGAGTACAGATAAACAGTTGCTATCAATTTATATTCTCAGCAATAACTTCAATCTTTTGTTTTATTTAGGGAGATAA
The DNA here is from genome assembly GCF_026119805.1 of Tympanuchus pallidicinctus. NCBI lineage: Eukaryota > Metazoa > Chordata > Aves > Galliformes > Phasianidae > Tympanuchus > Tympanuchus pallidicinctus. Next base: position 6,873,474 of record NW_026294722.1, read on the forward strand.
CCTGACTCAGGAATCTACTTGCATTATCTGGCTAACATTCATTTGCCAAATTTACCAGACCTCACACATTCTGGATAGCAGCCACAGAGCTTTTGATTAAGTTCTCTCCCAGTCCCAGATGCTACCAGTTTGACATAGGTTTCTGATTGACTGTTCCATGTTTAGATTCAACTGAGAAAGAATTAATTTATCAGGAAGTCTAAGAATAAATTATTAAGAATTGGGAAAAGAATGAGAGCCCAGTTGACAGCCTGGAGACATTTATATATTACAGTTTCAAAAATCTCAGGGAGCAGATAATCAAAGAGAACACCAGCACTGTGGGATCCTTGTCCTGAAGAGCAGTCTTCAAAAAGCAGTACTACTCTCCATGTCCTTCCTGAATCCCCCAAATTAGACACTGACTATTCACAAAGGACAAAAAGGAGCCTTTCAAAATATAAAAACCCCCTAAGGTGAGACTTGAAGAATGAATGGTCCCTGCTCCCTAACGTATGTTGTTATATCAGAAGTTCCAGTAAAATATTTCCTTTTGTCCTGTCAATGACTTTAAGATGATAACATATAAACCAAAATAAGTGGTTTGGTTCCTCATAGAACACTAGCACTCGATTTCTCTATTTAGATGACAAGATTGGGGCTGGGGAAATACTGCTTATTTCAGTCTTCACTTAATTTTTTTTCCTCTGTGTTCAGTGCTATGTAAAAACAGTGCTTTTTTGATATTTATCATGTTGCTTTGCAGTGTGTTAGTCCCAGGGTAGTATATCTATATAACATACTCTCAAGGGTTATGCATTCCCAAACTAAATGTTTATCCATGCAAAGTAGAGGAAGTGGTGATGAAAAGGAAATTAGGAAGACTTGAAGGTATAAGAACAATCCTTAAGGAACAGGTAAGCCACAGTCTGAGGTTCACAGAAATTTGAAATATGGTAAGAAAGGCAAAGATATAAAAATAAAGATCAAGGTTTAAAGATGTTTTTCAAGTGCATAAAGGACAACATGTTGACAAAAGGGCTCTAAAGGAGAGCAAGAGAATGATTTCTGAAAGTAACAGGTGTTTTAAAATTGATTTTAAGACATGAAGACGTGCAACAAAAAGTTACATTCATTCAGGTTTAGATTGTTTGATGTGAATATTATTTAATAATTCCAAGCCCTTCAATCCTTTCAGTATCCAAAACAGAATCTCTCTGATACAAGATCCTTGGCTAATAAACCCAGAAGCATCCCAGAGAAAGTCAGATGAGTTTTCAAAGAGTTAAAATCTGCTATGATCCTCAGCATACAAATCCAATCAGTATTATCAAGCATCTGCTCAGAAAACAAGAATTTGAAGGCTCACTCGATATTGTTTAAACTGTGGAAATTCATTTTTCTTTTATCTTTCTCCTTCACCTGTTTTTAAAGGTTTTGTTGTTTATTTGTTTAACTTCAGGATGTGCTTGGGTTCACGCTTCTCTGCTGTCATGACAGCAAGATATCTATCTGGAAAGGAAACTATGATTCAGTCATTTAATGACTCCTTAAGGCAGACCCTTAGAAAGTCACCAAATTATTGCCAGAATGAAGAACCGGTGGTCTGCAGTAACAAATATATATTTCCACACTTCCTAGCTGGTATGACAGATCTCATACACCTGTTTCTTCATTTCCTTTTCAAGAAATGCAATGTGTTTTGTGGTATACGAGTCTTCAACCATGTGGATCAGAAAAAGTCCTCTACAATACTCAGACTTTGAGCACTCACTTCATGTGTCCTTTTCTTGTCTATTGGCTTCCTATGAAAATCCTAGTGAACAAAACTGGGAGGAACATTTTTGGATCCAATAAATATGTTCAAATTGTAAACACAGTACTCATTTTCTGTTAAAATTTTACACTAGTTTCCAGTTTCTAATAGGACAAAAATATAGTAAGAAAAAGAACCAGCCTAGTCTAATATTCCCAACTCATTTTTTGAAAGAGCATTATAAACCAAAAAGCATTTATAGTGAAATGAAAAATAATGCAAGCTGTTACTGAGAATAGAAATGGAATTCATAAAGACAATTACTTATCAGGAATTACTTTCCTACAGATACTAAGAATCATGTATTAAAAAATCCCTTACCTGCCATAAAACAGCTGGAGAATGAAAGGAGAAAAAGGTTAAAGATGGCCTTGGAGCATATTTTGTAAAAGACCTATGACTGATGGTTAAGAAAGCCTGAAGCAAAATAGAGATTTTCCTCAGGGTGTAAGGATTCAGCTAAAAAGAGTTTTCTGAGACTGGAGCTGGGGCTTTATAATCTCCAGCATAAGCTCAAGATAAATTTGAAGTGATTTGTGGTAGGAGAATAATTTCTTGATAAAATAAAAAGTTGTCATACAATCAACCTAGTGAAAAAGTTTCCAGATACAGGAAATCTCAGTGTTGAAACAGACATAGTATAACAATATAAATACTGGTAATACTGTAAGTGTGGGTATTCTGCTTCAGTTTGTTTAAAAACTTGGATAAAGAAATCAGAAGCAGATCTGCACTTCATTTTCTGGCTGACCCCATTGAGGAAATTTTAAAAACTCATTTGAAAGCCAATTTAAATAATTGTTTATTTCTAAGTAGGACCTCAATATTGAGATATCACAGTTCCACAGTCACAATGAATTCTGACTGATGACAAGTCTGTGACACCTTCAAAGGCAGCCGTTACTGACAATGCAACTCAATTATTTGAGCAGAGCTCTCCATTCAGTTTACCTGGAGAACCCCATACAGCTCCAGCAGTTCTACTGCAGCAGTTCAGTACCAGTGCCTCCAACTGACCACCTTTACAAAGAAAGGTCAGGATTCTTCAGTTTGTTCTCAGTAAACAAAGTGAGAATAATTAGTAAATGAAATAATGCAATATTTTTCAAAGAAATCATCTTTGCTTAGAGGAACATATGAAATTACTAATGATGTGTTTCCATTTTCTTAAGGTAGCAGGTAGGATAAGTCAAACCTAAGACAAAGAAACAGGTACAATAAACCAAGTATAAAGTTGTTAATAATTAGTAGGCTTCAATTATCAGATCTTTCCTCACCTCAGAGTTCCTTGGCTTTATTCCATTGATTCACCTCCTAGTAAAGGACAGAAACTCCTCTCTCAGTACATCTTTCAGTTTCATCCAGTACCCATTGTTTCTCCAGTTATAGGAAAGCAAGATGATCTAGGGATATCTTGATGTGAAGCATGAGAATATTGCTGAACAAAGGACAGCTGTTACCTTAACTAAAATTGTGTTTACATTTCTTTCATTACTTATTGTGAACATCCTACTTCAGTTCTGATAATACACCAGCATTCACAGTCTTGACATTTAATGTAATCCTGTGATCACTATGACTGACAACCATAATTATCTACTGTAACTTAGTCTCCTTCTACAGCTGGTAAAATCCATTTAGAAAGATGTTTCCTCTTGTCTCTCAACTAATTTTTCTTTTCATCAGGACTTTAATATGTTTGATCTTGAATTTTCTCATTATTTTGAGAAACCTTTCAGTATAAGTTTTGAGACTCCTGAAAGAAAACAATGCTATCAAAGAACATTGAGAGATTAGGAGATAGTAAATAAATATTTGTACCATGCACACTTTTTTCCCCCCTAGGAAAAATGTCCAAAAACTTCAGCAGCACTTGGAACATAGAATAAGGCTATCAACAGCTGTACATAAACACAGCTCTCATGGATTTAATGCTGCCTGATCACATTTTAAATAGAGATTTAAAAAAAATCAAAATAAAATTAGTATCTCTTACACAAATTTGAAAGGAACAGAGAATAAGTCTTACTTTGGCCGAAGTAATGCATCAACACTTTAAAGAACTTAAGAACTTTAGTAAAAAGCAATAAGTTATGATATGGAGAAATTAGATCTTCACATGTAAATATTTTGCTTTCTTTCTAGCTGTCTTGTTACGTAGGAACATCTTACAACTTTCAAACGTTAAGATATTTGTATACATTTATATTTTGGCTCAGTGTAGGAAGAAAAACTATCAGAAGTAAAAATATACTTTGGTCTAAATCAATGCTTTTTCTGAAGCAATTTACCCATTATGTTAAATACAGATTGCAAACAAAAATAAATGAAAAATTGCATTTTATTTCCACTGTTTTGTTTCTTATTGAAAGCTTGTAAATATAACCTTGCAAAATATGAATATATGAAGTATATTTAACCTGAGACTAAATTTATAGTACACGTATCACTCAGATTTTCTCCCCCTAGTCATTTTCCCTCAAATTTATGTAATTTGTCTGTATACACAGAAGAAATGTTCTAATTTTAAATGTTCTAAATAAGTTTCATCTTTACATTCATGGACACAGGCATGCCTTGTATCTCCTGAAGTTTTTTGCTATCTGTGAAGTAGATAGGTGGTCATTCAGGTATGATCTTTTCTCTAGGTTTTATTAGTCCTATAAATTACATGTCAACAATTTCGCCAGCTACTCCATATCAAAAGGCACAGGGGAATTGCTTCTTCTAATCATTCAGCCATTAGGAGGATTGGTCTTCCTTGAAATAAGCAGCAAGATATTACATCTTAATAGTGTATCTGCATGTTGTTACAGATTTTCCCTATTGTCCCCTTCCCAGGATGAAGCTTGTCCACACTGTGTCCTATAATGGATAACGTACTTACAAAAAGGGTCAGCCACAAATCTTTTTCATAATGAATGCTTGGATCATTAGATGTCCACTCCACAGAGGGAGTGCATACATCTGTGCATAATAAAACAGCAAATAATGCATATAAGAAACATTCTGTTTTCTCCTAATTGTGGGAGATCGTTCTATTTGTTCCTACTGTTCTCAGATAATCCTATTAAGAGACACCAGCTACTTGAGAGTTTTTAATTCCACACTTAAAAATTTAGAAAGGAGGGAGAGAAGTGTTATGGTGTTTTCAGATCTAATTACATACTTATAGAACTATATTCAGCATTGATATTCCTTCTTAGTAGTTATCAATTTGACCTCTAATGAATAGAACAGATTTATGGGAAGCTCATTAAAGAGTCAGGTTGCGACTTCAGTGAATCATAGTGGCTGATAATTAGCAGCATATACTAAGCAATTTATGAGAGCTCAAAAATTGAACTTCTGCACTGTAAACTATAGTAGAGCACAGAGACAAGAGAGTTAATTTATTATTCTCTGCTCACAGGAAAAGAAAAAAAGTTGTGGTCAGTCCTGATTCCCAAATAATTGTTTTTTTCACTTCAAATGCTCCTTTTCACTCAAGACAAAAAAAAAGTGAATAGGAAATGAAAATAGTTGCTGCTAGAATATTTTAAGATCAAACAGTGGTGGCAACAAAAAGGAAAGGCATTGGTTGGGTTTAGGTGCTCTATGACTGTACTTGCCATAGACATAAAACATTTCATTTAATCTCACTATTTCCTTGTTCTTTACATGTTAAAATAGGGTCAGTCACACTACTTCCACCAATGAAAAAGGGTAGTCATGGCACCTCATCGAATAGGACAAACAGGAAAAGTTTAAAGAGTATAAAATTTTTCTTGCCATATACATCAAAAAAAGTACTATATGCAGTAAGTATAGAGGTCGTTTACAGAGATGTTCCTTGAGCAAAGAGGAAAAAACTCGCACTAAAACAGCCCACACATGTTGCTAAATATTTCAACTAACAATTTCTACTCTTTTGGTGTTGGTTTGTTCTATTCATTTTTTGTTCTATAGTGAAAGAGGATAGAAAGACTTCAGAGATTACTGATGGTCTGTGTAATTGTCCTCCAGAAAATTGACTTCAAGTGCTGACTTCTGCATTCATGTACTCTTGAGATAAGCTGCAGATCTACAGATGAAATGCTCTACTTGTATTTCTGTTCCTTGAGAATGCTCCTCGACATGAAGAGCTTCTTTAAGAAAACTGTAGATAGGATTGTTATTAATTTTCAGTGTTTGAAAGTGTGACAACTATACTACATAGACATCTACAGCAAGATTCCATTCCAAGCAGTTACTTTAAATATCCTTTATATTCTGAAATACTTACTGCATTATATACTAAAAATGTTGTGGGAAGACTATTCTGGCTGGATCCAAATTCCAATTTGAAAACTATTGTAAAGCACATCCTTCCAAGAGTGCATAATTAGGCAGCATTTGTTGGAGTCAATTTGAGTGCATAAATTATTGAACATGGGTTAATTTCAGTTGGTTTAAAAGCACCACCTGTTCACTCCTATTAAAAAGTGCCATAATTTCTGTTTCAGTGAAGTATTTAATCCTTACATATTTGGTTTCATCCTTTCAGTATGCAGTTGGTTTATGAATACCCTCCTCTGCTCACAGAGTCAACATGTGCCCTATTTATTGAAAACATAAGCAGTATATTGCCTTTGCTCTTCTCGTGTTTGAAAGTGAAGTATTACAATTCAAAATGTGTTTTCCAGCTGAAGAAAGCAGTGCAGATCAGGGATGCTTGGACACATGTACCAGTGCAGTATGTGAAGGCTTAAATGGCTGCCAGACAAAATGCAGTTCATCAGTGAAGTTTAGTGCAGTGGTGGTAGCTTCTACTTTATGTGGTGCTCTTGAGATGCAAGTCTTAATGACTGTTAGAAGACAACTTCTTAAGCAAAGGCTTTCACAGCAGTTGTAGGATTTTGTTCCTCTTTATAGCTGCTATATACCAGACTTCTGTAGATTTTTTCCTTATCTCCAAATGGCAAGCTTAAAAATGCTTTGACAACTGAAGTTTTAAGAGCAAATCTATGTACTGCAGTGAGCCAAAACAAATCACTACGGATTTCATTGAAGATTTTTCTCCAGTGAATACTTTTATCCCTCATGCTATGATGAACCCTTGACTTGTCTAGCAATTGATGAGAAGATGGGAAAATCCACAGCTTGGGAGAAGTTCACAATTCACCTAAAATCTGTGAGGATCCACAGTACATCAACCCTGCAGTACTTGTGCAAGTAGTTCATAGCCTTGCTTCAAAGAACAGCACATTTTAGTTCTTAATCCTGTGCACCAGGAAGAGACTACTTTAACATGATCTAAGATTCCAATACTGTACTGTGATATCTTAAAGCAGTCTAACAAAAGAGTTTGTATTTATCAGATGTAGTTTGGAAAAAAAAGCTGGGATATTTTACCCAAGTTCTTCCTTGAAAATATATTCCTGGGACACTGTCAATTCTCAGAATAAGACAAAGTGAGCTGTAGACACTACAAAAGCATAACTGTCAATGGTATGAGATGTTCAAAGCAGTGAAATATTTAAAGTCTTTCAGCATAAGGGACAGTGGGATTTCTGTGGATGCTGGGCTCACAGTCACCTTCTTTTTCCCTTCTGACTGTTGAATTTAAAGCTCTTCGCAGTCAGTTTCATCAGATGTTAAGAAATTCATGAAAACAAACCTAACACAAAGTAATACATGGCTGCAAAACTATAACATAGCAACAAGGTAGAGATAAGATTAAAATGTTCCTCAGAAAAGAAAAACAATCTTCCTAAGATAATCATTCTGATAAAATCAAGTAAAAGCACAAGAACACACACATGTAAGATCGCTGAGAATATTTGGAAGGCATTCCATCTTCCTCCTGCTTCTGTTTATTCCTCTGCCTTTATATCACAGCGTTTAATTCTACATCTTGCAGAGAAATGCAAAGAAAGTAAAAGCTTTAGGAATTGTATGCAAGACAGAAGTAACAGGAACACAAATGTAATGAGTGCTAAATCTTGAATGACAGCGAGTCACTCAGTTCTTCTTTGCAGGAGCTTGGCTCTCGTGTTTACAAAATGCTACATCAGGTAGTTTTAGTACCATAAGCTTAAACTGACTATTGCAGCTCTGGGAGCTCAGTCTGAATTCAATAAAGTGATACAGAAAGTACTGGCCCCTCTTGCAAGAATGTATACTTATTCACAAAAACTGTTACCCACCATGTTAAGGCATGAAATACTACTAACTCACTCAGCTAGACAAAGGGTATAAGTCTTTCCCACAGTATATAGCTGAGATGGGCACTGAGCACTAAAGATATGCAACTCTTTATGATCCCATCTTGTAGCTGTTCACACAAAAATTATTTCTCTTTCACTTCCCACAGATCCAGGCCTTTTGATTCTGGTTTGATGTGAGGTTACAAAAACATACCTGTGAAATCAACTTGGTTTCACCTGGAAGTTTGAAGTCAAAACCAGTCCATCTTATACACTTCATCACACTTAAAAGCATGTTCAGTCCAACCAATCTTTTCTTCATAATCCTCAAGCAAATTTACAACAGTGATGGAAAGCAAAGCTCATTGTTGTAGGAGGTCTACATAGTCATTCAAGATCTACCTTATCGAATTGGTGCTACAGCATACAAAATCCCCAGCATTGGTAGTCATCACAAAATTATAAACAATATACTAAGATGATTAAGAATATTTTTATTTGTATAAGGAAGCAGAAACTATTCTAGCTTTTTTTTCTTTTTCATGTGAAATGTTAACTACCAGACAAATCCAGGCTTTTTTTCCCCCCCCATTTAGGGGTATGCAAAATCAGTGGAGAGATGCATTTGGATGTTTTTTATTAAAAAGTAGCTGCTTACATAAATCCTCAGGTATGTAAGATAATTGTTTGCTTTCTAATCTCTGTTCAAAAGAATGCACCTGCTTTTATGATCAAATCAGATTTTACATCCCTTTTAAAGCATCTGACAAATTAAAAATGCATATACCTGTATATTCAGAAAGATCCTTGTAATGCTATTGATAATCATCTGCAAATTATATCTTTGCAAAATCTGTGATGAGCTGTCACAAGTAAGATGTTTGCTACAATATTTGCCTTAGCATTAAGGATATTTTCCATTAAGGTTGACAATCACACATATTTTACAAAGGAGAGGTTGTCATTTCAAGGACTAACACAGATGCTAGATATCAGGCTGAAGAAACATCAGTATTAGGTGGGGAAATAAATCTTTGGAATATTGTTCAGATTTATAGAATGACCAAACTAGCAAGCTTACAAAAAGCACTTACAACTGAAAAAAAAATCCTTGACAAACACATGCAAAGGGTTCTCGAACCCATATTAACCACCAAACCAAATAAAATTACTTCTAGCTTCGCTGGAAGCTCAGAGAGGTATTGTTGAGGTTTCCTAGAAGGGACACTATTTGTGCGTGCACCAAGGAATCTAACAATTCCCTAACAAAATTTATCTCATGAGTCAGCTTAGAGCCGAATAGAAAGTTCAGGTCTATAATGAAGTACTTAGCAAACGTTTTCATATTTATTACAGAATCTTATATATTCATTACATGCTCTAAAAACCCGCTCCCTTGTCTTGGATTTGGGTGAGACAAAGGAAAAGCTCATCTCTTCCTCAACAGAATTCTTGAGCAGGAAGCAAACTACCCATTGCAGAAACTAATCTTCTGTTGTTCACAATGAAACCACAAGCTGGGACCAAGTAGGACAAGCAAGGTACAGTGATACAGCTCCTGATGAAGGAGTCATTTTATTAGATGAATTGTGATTCAGAGGAGATTTCTCACTTTTCCTCTTCTATTCCTCATGTGAGAAAATGAGAAAAAAAAGAAGAAATTTTATAAGCCCTGGAAATGCCACCAGTCTTATATGGCAGAATCAACTATCACAAAACTGAGACTATACGTGTGAAACACTGCTTGTATCAATATACCCCCTAGCTCCTACCTAAATTGGAAGCATTTGCAATGGACTTGTGGAATTGAGTACTAAGAACTGCAATGCACATTAAATTATCTGACATACAACACTTGTGAAGTCAATAAGGCACTTAATAGCATATGCAATACAAAGGTTTGGTACATCAAGCATGCTGCCAGCAATAACTATTTGCTATCCAACCATAAAACACACTGATTTTCCTACTGAGTCACCTCAAATTCAGTTTGTCATTGAGAATTCACTTAAATTACTTACCCACAAGTTGACAGTGTTGAATGCCAAAACAGACATTGAATTGTATCATGTTTCAGTGATAAGAAGGTCTAACTGCAGCTGACACAATCTGCTTTATTTTTCCTTTTCTAATTTTGAAATAACTCCCTGTGCCTTTTAAAAGGCCAGAAGGTGCACACTTTGACTATTTTGCAGAATTTTGCACGACCTGTTGTGATACATCTTGTGAACACTTCTAGTTCATCTACTGAGTATGGTTCAGATATCATCTCCAGAGCAGTCCAGTGGACAGACAAAACAGTGTTAACTGCTTCTGTTTTTACTCACTAGAAGGACCTCTTAACCTGAAGATACATTTCACTGCACAAACCAGATATTCTATCAGAAGAATAACCAGCAGGCAAGCATAACAAGATACAAAAAGCAGCAATAACAGCTGAGCAACAAGATCCTAGGCTGCAGCAACCAAAGATTTGCTTAAGTGCAGCTACCATAAACAGAAAAACAAAGGAAAGAAACTGCTTACCTTCAGAAAGCCTCAGGTACACAGAGAGCTCCAGAAAAATACCTTCACCTCCTCTGCCAATCCTTAAATGAGGAGTAGTAAGGGGTGGATCCTGGCTCCAGCCCTTCTGATCACTCATGTGCATTGCATACAGCTGAGCTCCCCTGGATTGGCCTTGCCTTCCCACCAGATGCTCCATTACTGGTTTAAGCTGTGACTTGGCATTTCTGCTACAAGAGCACTGAACTTATACAAAGTGAGCCATGTAGGATCAAACAAGCATCTTGTTACTTTCTGTGAGACTGAGTACATTGTATACCATATCCTTTTTCCTTTCCAATTGAATTATTTAGATTCTGCCATACAAAGCAAAATCCAAATAAAATTTAAAAATTGAATCCAAATTTTACTTTAATTTCCAAACGCCACACAGCTGACCTGAGATAGCTATCCAGAACCCTGGCTATTCATTGCTTTTCACCTAATCTGATTATCAATAAAAATTTCCTCAGTAATTTGCTAGAAAGCATTTTCTAGGAGGTCTTCCTAGGAAGCCAGGAGATCAGTACAGGGCACTGATATGTACTTCAAAGATGTTCCAGTGAAACTGATTAAGAACAAAGCCTAGAAAGTACAGTTGATTAAATCTGTTAGGGATTTTTCAATTACTACAAATTTCTACATTGAAGTCACTTATATGTGGTACTGATGATATTTGAAAGCAACTAAAATACACTCATATTGAGAACTTGAATAAAATTACAAATGAGATATTGACAGCTTAAAACATATTTGTCTGTTATTACCAGCAGCAATCTTTGCAGCTTAATTTGATGCCATTATCAAACTGGTTAATATCTGGAATTTCTTTTGAGTTGAAAAATTCTGACTGAAAACTTAGCATCAGAATCTGCTGTGTCATCAAAGTTCAGGCATTCAGTTTCAAGCAGAACAAAGAAACATTACCCATTTTCCTGGCAGTCAGCCCAGCCCAATACACAGTCCCAGTACAGCCACCTAGAAACTATGGACTCAAATACTTGCAAAAAGTTTCATGTTTCTGTTGTCCCAAGTATCAAAGAAAACTTCAGAATAGTGAAAACTTCGGCAGGGATACAGACTGGCCCCAAAGCTAGCTCAATTGTTCAAACAGGATTTGTCAGCTACAACCAACAGAGAGTTAGTCACACTTGCATCGGTTTGTGCCTGCATTTTCCTGTCCTGTACATGACAAGCACACTTCTGAAGAGAAGAAAACATACTGAGGAACATACTGAGAAAGCTATCCTTCCACGTAAATTACAAATGCAGAGATTTACTTCTCAAAGAAAATGACATACACTAAGAAAGAATGTGCTGTTCATGTTATGTTACTATTGCCCTGTAGTTCAGCATATTCAGCCTCTGAATAAGTTAGTGCCTTCAATGATTGGTCTGCTGCGTTCTTAAATCAACATGTTACTAAAAAAAAGCGATTTTTAATAATACTTTGCAATGAATGGTAAGACATACTACTGCTGACTATGCCACTGTTCTTTTGGTAGATGTTCAAGCTTTGTTTCTTTGTGGCATAATAGTCACCTCCCTTGTTGTTTACTCCTTGAGGATAATTTAGTAATCAGAGTGGAAATTCCAATGAATTTTTATTGTTTATACTATCGACTTTTTACAGAAGCTGCAGTCAAAATCAGCTTTTTCACACTGAAGTAAAATCATAGCTGATTGCTCTTCTCCATGGAGGGACTTGGAAACCAGCAAAATTTTTTGTTTCACGAACTAATATCCTTCAAGAAGCAGCAATAATCGGAGTAGAATTATCACTGCTAAGTAGCCAGTCCAATAGGAAGACAGGTGTTCTAACCTTGCTGATGAAATGAATGTTAGAAGGTGTCAACATACATATTCAATCTATGAATGGAACACTCGACACTCATATGACTACTCATGTGACTAGAAGTCTTTACTATCTTTTGTTTTACTACTGCAGCACAATAAGTAAACACGTGAAGCAAACCAAAGCTTATTTCTTCACTTTCTAGAAACAATATGCTGTTTAATATTGATATCTTTCATAACTGTATGATAGCAAATTCATAAAGTGCACATGGACATATAACCTAAATGCAAGCATCTGGCAGTCTTAATGGCAGGATGGTCAGCAGAAAAAGCCTGCAATTTCAGGATAATTAGAGAAGTTTATTCTTCCATTCCTGTCACTGGTTGTATTAGCTTTGCTTCTAAGTGATACCTATAAATACAGAGAAATCATTGATGCAGTCCTCTAGATGAAGTTGAACTAGGATTGAAGCAAGGTTATAGCAAGATACTCCAGGACATATTCAGTTTATATTATAAGATGCATCCTGCAGCCTTCTGTTGATTCCAGAAGCCAATTTGAAACATGACTGCATGGGTAGCTGCTGCTAATAGGAAAAACTGGCAATCATTTCTGTTTCTATTCTGCTGCAGAAGTGTTGGCAGAGGTTCCCAAAGTGATTGATTTTAGAGATCTCCAACAATTTGGAAAAATAATAGTTAAACAAGATCATAAGCAAAATGCTGTTAATACTATTGCCCAGGCATGTTTGAGTACCTTCTGGAATGTCAGATCACACTATATAGGTCTTAAGTCATGAGTCAGAAAAGTAAATTTCTGCCAGGATGCATCTTCTTGTGGTCTTTCTGTATTCAAGTATTATAAGTTTGTGGATTATTATAAATGCTGACATTTGAGGACAGGCTAAGCTTGTGGGAACTAGATGTACTTCTCTAGATGATTACCAACCATTCATCTGGCTAATGTGAGGCCGAATCTGGCCTGACTGCCTAGCTCGAGGGAATATAATTAACTCCGCAGTTAGGTTGCATTTGGAAAGTAGGATGAGCCCCAAGAGGGGCACACGCACGTGAGAGAGCTAATGCTGCCACCTAGCGTGCAAAAATGGACTTGCAATACCTGCATACCAGAAACATCCTTCTAGGTACCCATCCAAAAGAAAAAGAAAAAAAAAGAAAAAACAAAAAAGATGCATAATAAATAAAGATGCATAAATAGATATGTTTGGTTCTCCCTGCATCTTTGACCAGTTGGGAACCAATTAGTTATGCTCTCCCATTGAAATATCCTCACCAGTAAAGGGTGACCTTAGGAAACTGTGTTTGGAAACAGCCAGGTACATTTAAGTATTATTGATTGCACAAGTAATAGCACCAAAAGTGATTACACAGTGTGGTACTTACAAAGATAATTATACTTCAGAAAATCAAAATTAATTTGTACACTTCTGCTACAATTTTAAAGTTGTTGACATTTCATTGTAGTGCTCCTAATGAACTGAAAATTAGTTATAATTGTTTCTACTTCAGTGTGACAAATGTCATATAGGTTGGGATGTGAATTTGTCAGTGCCTCATCAGATGACTAAGTTGACTTTTGGCTCATATTAATATTTGAAAGGGGGATTATTTGTATTTATCAGATGCAAGTTTACACAGGGTAAAAGTATTATGATGCTGATCCCCAAGAGTGAAGCACCTTGTGTTGTGAAGTCCTCTTTTCTTAGAGATTGCTCTGAAAAGGTGTTTAAAAAAACCTAATATGTAATAAACAATTAATTCACCAGGGGAGAAGATCAAGGAGTTTGCTTCTTCAATCCACTCAAATAGTGAAAGAGTATAAAATAAACTAACATAAGTAGTATAACACAAGGGCCATTTCTTGAAGCGTCATTTCCTTTTTATTCCTCTCCCTTACTTAGTCTTATAAGTAAGATATTCTTATATCTATATATTCTATCTTGTAAGATATATAATATCTATATATTCTATCTTATAAGACTTAGTCTTATTTTGATAAATGGTGAATTACATTCTTTATGTACTGAAATTAATAAAGTGAATAACAAAAATATAGAATACAGGAAGATCTACTGTATAAAGACACCATTGAAACATATAGGCATCAGGCATCATATTCCTACAAAAGCCTTCACATAATTAGCATAAATAAAATCATTATGTTTTAAATTACTACAGGGAACATGTTTTGTCAGGGGCTCTTAGTGTGAATTTTAATTATTTACTGCTTTTAAAGTACTCTATTTTTGAAGATCCTCACTACTTAAAATTTCTTAGTCAGGTGAACTGGCAATCAGAAAATTTGCCCAGGTAATTACAGCAAACCAATCAAAACCCACAAACTATTTTAGAAAGCCTGTCTCCAAATTGCTTACATAGTTATCTGTTACCTGCCACTTTCTGCTTCAGTGGCCACCCCCAACAAGTCTTCTTTCAATAGCTGATCTACAAGAACTGATCTACAAAAACATCTGATTTTCAGTGGCCTAAGAAAAAAAAACACGATACTAAAGATATAGAACCTTCACCATTGGGAAAACACACTTTGAACCACTACTACTAATTCACAGGTAGACAAAAATGGATGATTCATATCCAAAGATCAAGACATTTGTTCCAACTGCTCCTAGAGCAGCACTTTCAGTCATATAAAAATGTGACATTATGCAAAGATAACTTGGGTATGTAGTGGTTTCCTAAGAAAGAAGTGTTATCAAGACCAATTCTGTAAAATCAAAGCCTTGCACAATGGTGGCTTTAATACTATTTTAAAAGATTTCTCATTTATCCTGATCTTATTTCATTAGCATTTATTGATGATAAAAACGTGGCTGCGAATGCTATGCAGGTAGCTTTCTGCCACAGACCTGCTTTGCCTGTGCTTGGGGAATGAATACGCCTACTTTTCCAGTTGTTGCCATAAATCCACTGCCAGGTCTGAACGAACAGCTTGCATGAAGTCAGCCACCCTGTAAACTCATCTTTGTTTAAAACAAACAAACCCAAAAAAGTAACACCAGGTGTTTCTGACATCTTTCCTCTGGATCTCGGTAGCATGTTTATTCCTTTGTTAACAGCGCAGGAACGTCATCAACATGTTACGCTTCATTCAGGTTTCTAACAAATGGTATTTGCAATTACAGACAGCAAAGAAAAAGCACTGTCAGGAACTTTTTTCCTCAGAGCTACAAGTGGATATCCAGCATGATAACAAAATGGTGTGAGTTGCTAAATTACAGCCACATGTAAGCAGTGACACCTGCCATAACTAGATACACTTTTATTATAAGTATCTCGTTTCTCATCCTCTCTGATAATTAGCATTAGTTTCACAAATTGAAATGCTTGAATTAGTTCTTCCTTTACTTTCTCATTGCCTCCTACTTTGACTTTTGCCTAACCGATAAGTAATAGATGAAGGTACTACATTTTTATTTTCAACATACCCTTTCCTATTTTATCTTGTTTACCTGTTGGTTTTCAGTTTATCATGTTCAGTGTTATCACAGTGATGACACTTGGATTGGTGATGTTTATTTCCCCCACAGTCCCAGTTCTCAGGCTCTTAAGATTGTTTGAGAATCCCAGCTTCAATTTAAAAATCCTTATATTGCCAGCTCTCAGGTACTGGAGAACAGTATGAAAACATGAATCAAGTGTTCTCTAAAAGCACTATGTGAAAGGCAAAGAAAAGCTTTTTTCTTTTTATTCAAAGAGAAACATAGAAATATGATTTTTAGTATATTCTCAGAATTGCTTGGTTTTCCTCTTCGTGACTGAACCTACAGCTCTACCTGTGAGTGGCAGTGCTCTGCTTGTGGATGAGTGGTTTTGAAGCTGATTGGCTGTAGGTACCCCCAGTCTGAGCCTTTGTACCACATTGAACCAACATTTGGTTTTCTGTAAGCCAAGAGTTGCTTTGAGAATACCTGGTTGTAGGTTCCTGAATGTGGAGAAAGAAAGGAATTTGTTTTTTACTCCCAAGCTGTTTTCACAACCCTAGAGAAACAAAATAGACCTGCTTGTATGTCCAATTCCATGTGTGACCTGTAATGCCTTCACATGAACTTGACTCTCACAGCCTCTTTGTAGAAGTTGTGGGTCCTTCTTTAAGTCCCCTATCTGCTATTGCCTTTCCCTGCTGCCTAATGTGGTGGGTGGTGGCCTTGTCCCCGTGGCAGGGAGGTGGAACTGAGTGGTCTTTAAGGTCCTTTTAAACGAAGCCATTCTGTGATATCTAGCTAGGCATTCAAAATGAAGACAAACATATGATTTTATTTTATGAATTATGTTGTGCATCAAACTTGAGAGGTAAAAAGCCCTATTGGTGGCCTGTTAAGCAAGCAGGGGAAAAATCTCTATCATCACAACATGGGAGACAGATATAGTACATAGTGTTACTGTTTTTCTGATACAAAATTGCTTCATTTCCATGTTCTGTATGTTTCAGAGTTCACAACGAAGCTTTGAGCTCTGCAGAAATGCCTGTGTCTGGAGAACTTATGAACAGGTTAGCTAATTACAGAGCAGGGTGGAAAGGTTGTATTTAGAAAGCTACAATATAGGCAAATCTGCAAACCTTAATTGTACTTTAGTTTTATTCCTGTTCCAGCCTTAGCTGGGATATCATTTAGAGGCCAGTATATTGCTTAGAGGTGTGAATAAAAATCCTTAATTAACACAATAGCAAAGAATTTCTGTTTCCTATTTGTCCAGGGAAAAAAAAAAAATGCTGGTTGGCTAAGTAACGATATGTTCCCTTGAAGTGAGAAATTAACACTTTGCTAATGTTCCTTTCAAAACCTCTTGATTTTCCATTAAGATTACTAGTCTTGTAATCAAAGCCTTAGGCAGAAATTCAGTAGATTTGAGTTCCTTTCTCAGATCTGAGGTAGACTCATTGAGCTTGACCCAGGGTTATGTGTTAGTTATCAGGCTAGTTTTTCAGCACCTATCTGCTTCTAATTACAGGCATGGTGCACTTGAGATATTGGCAATGCAACTAGTAGGACTTTTTCCATTACCTTCAGTAGACTTTGGATCAGACCCTTTTATCAGTCCATTTCTTAAAGGGAGCCTGTATGAAGAGCCAGGCTGTCTATTTAACAGATATGTCAGAAGGGTGTATTGATTATCTTTGTGCACTGCTCAGATATTCCAGAGAATGGATTAGTAAATAGTTACGTAGAGAAATGCATCTATTACAATAAATTATCATAACGTAATACCACTGTCCTGTTAATTGGATTTGTCAAAGTAACAACTTTGCAACTTTCTAATCAGGTTGTTTGTTTGTTTGTTTTTAACTTAGCAATGGTAGTTCAATCTCTAACATTCTATGTCATTATCAACGGATGATCAACTATGAAGGCTACTCTGAAAGTAATGCCTCCTGTTTAATTATGGTAGATCATGACATCAGCAGTGGATGTTCATGGTATGGAATGGTAGAGGTTGAACCTTCCAGACAATCTTCTGTTACATTCTGTTGCTGTGTGATGGATGGCAGCAGAGGGGCAGTCTGACAGAATGCTATCTGACATGGAAGTGCATATGAAGCAACCTCTTTCTTACAGAGCAGCCCTCATAAAATGTGTAGTTAATACATGTAAGTAATAAAACACTTTAACTTTAAAATTTTTATTAAAACAGTAAAAGATTTAGTAAAGAAATGAAACTAGTGGATGTTTGACCTTGTTTCTGTGAAACTAATTCCTCTGTCTGGTTTGATGGCAGTGGCTGCAATCGTTAGTGAGTCCTCAAGGTGCTCATCAGAAATTTTTTAAATGAAATTTTACTTTTCCTCGCTTCATCCTTGGCAATAGCTGTTCACAAATGTGTGCTCTGCCAGAGCAGTGACAGGAATAAGGTGTGACTGAAGCGAGTGATATTTTCCTCTTATAAAAGTCTGGTAAAGAGACATAATCAGATCTTTGAGTTGAACATCTCATGGCATATCTATACATTCCATTTGAAAAATGTGTTTGTGTGGAATGAAAGTGGAGTTGCAAACTCCAAAAAATCATTTCTTTTTCTATCTTGAAACCTATTCTCAAATTCCTCTATCAAAATGCAAAGCAAGGCTGCATATTTTTCACTGTTCACAGGACTCTGTTTAGCCAGTGTATCAAAACACATAAAATAATTTGCCATAACTTGAGTTGGCACTGTGCTATGCCTTCCCCGTGCCCTGATTTCAGTTCAGACAGCATTAATAGCACACTGATGGTTGTTCCTGTTTGTTTGTTGATGAGCAATGGGTGCATGCCTGAGGCTGAGCCGTTCAGTGGGCAGAGCTGCTGCTATGATGTTGCAGGGCAGGGGGAGGTTGCAGTGCCAGCTGAGCTGGGCTGCACACAATGTGTAGGCTGTGTTGGACATGCCTTATTGTTTTCCTTTCCAAATTAGGACACCTGTACCCAGAGATCACTATGTTTCTACTGAAAAAAGGAGGGGAAGCAGACAACAGGTCATGTCTGTTCCCAGCTGATGAAAGTCCCAGGAAATTCCAGAGGTTAAATTCTTCTCACTTTCAGCAAGGTAAAATTCACTTAATTGTTATTGAGAAGTTCTTGTAACTGATAACTGCATATGCTAGCCATTTCTGTTCCTGGAATGAACTGAATAGATGAAAAATCCTGAAGCTTAAAATTCATGAAGTACAGTTGTCATTTTGTGCCTGAAGGAAAAAAAAATACTTTGGTGCAGTTTTCTATGCAAAATGTGTTCCTTTATTCAATCTGTGCATTTGACTATACTGAATATGGTGAGATGCTTCTGAAACTTAGGCTGCTACGGTGCTCATAACAAATGGAAATGCATAGGTATGCAGCAAGCCTGCCTTGTGAAATATGAATAGCTCTCTGGATTTTCCTAGTTTTATCTTGAAAAAGAGATGACAGCAGTGAGTTTTCTAAATTGAATTACTATTTGAGGCCAAAGGCAGGCCCTAGAGACACACCTGTGGTCCCTTAAGAAGGAAGGTTGAGTTAGATGCCAAGATCAGGTCAGCACTTTCAAAGTTGTCTGTTCTCTGCTATGCTCTAAAATGTGTAAAACAGTGAGGCAAAGCACTTGTTTCAGGCTGAGTTTAAAAACATCACTTAATGAAAAAAACTCGAATTATTGCCTTATGGGATTTTAATTATCATGCATATTAAATTTCTCACTACTTAATTTGCTGCAAGAAACTATTTACTGTGCATCCTTTTGTTAGATAATAAGTATTACATTAACTGATACTATTATACATCCATGCTAGAAAAGCTAAGCATGAATTTAATTGTGACAAGTGACTTGTAGGATGTATTCCAGTTCCTCCCCCCTCTGCTCAAGAGGCATAAAATCCCGTCAGTTTGATGGGTTGGATGAAGAAAGAGCAAGTAGATTAGGAAGTAATGACTGAAAGAAAAATGTATGAAGCTACTTTCACATTCAGATCAGGGTCATTATAATCAGAACCTCAGGAACCATTATTTTAAGCATTAATGTATAATGTGGTACACTACATTAAGTTTTATGTACAGCAGTTAGAACTTCAAGATGATTACTGTAAACTTTTCATGACTGCTAGTTTTCACAATGACCTTTTATCTTCATTAGGTGGTACTCTGGAAATGTTCTAGATATACCTGTATGGATTCTTTGCTACTATAAACCAGAATATATAGAGATGTTAATGGAGCATTTCATTTATACAAATTAGTTTTAGTATTTTTTCATGTCATAAATCATAGCGGATACCAGGAAAGTCGTTTGACAATACTGGTGTAGGAATAATGAAAATAAAAACCCAATTGATTCAAAATTTAGTTAGAGAAATGTGTATGTGAATTGTACATGCGTTTGTATTTCCCAAACTCCATCTTTACATGGTATGGATAATTGTTGGATAATTGAAAAGACAAGATAGGGACAGAAGAAAAGTGATTTTTCTTACCAGAACGGGGAAGAACTTACCATGATCTGCCCATTGCATCAGACGTCTCTATTTTTTTGTTGTTCTTCTTGAGTTTGTCCTTCGTGTAAAACTTGACACAATGATACTCATGCACATATTTTCATTTTGTCTATACAGTAGCTCAGTTAAATGACTTTCTGATTGAAAGATTGCAATGGATTTTGTCACAAGGTCACTTCTAGCTGTTAGGTCATAACATCTGCTCAGAACAGTAAGATATTTGAGGTTATTTAACTTACATGAGGAAATATTCATCATTCTAGCAAAGTCACTGAATAGAATAGGCCATTGCAAGTCAAATCTAGAATGCCTATTGGTACTGAAATCTACATTAAATACTCTTTTTACTGATATTCTAAAACAAATGCATGGTCCCAGTAATTCATAGGTAAATGACTGCTATTCAGGCAAGCCTGAGCACCTGTTTTGTAATGAATGCTAAAAACTTAGAGCATCTAGTGATCTATTTTTACTTCTGGAAAATCCATACAAATTTTTCCTGTGTTACTTGGAATAATTAATCAAAACATACGTATCATGAAAACCTGTGGTTTCCTTTATACTAAAAAAAGCTTCATGTTTGTCAAGGGAATTTGTATGGAAATATTCTATAGAATACAGAAACTTTAGGTAGCAGAAAGTATTTAATCATGGCAATGGTTATTTCAGGTAATTTTTTTCTTTGTGACAAAACAAATATATGTTGTATTATTTGCAGAGCAGTATATCTAATGTCAGCACACATTTCTGTTTATTGTCTCTTTTTATCATGCTGAATTGTCAGAAGCTTCTTATTAATCTGTCTCTAAAGGATAAAAATATTTTAATAAATGTTAGTTCCTTTAGACTTTAGTATCTTAGACTGAAATGAAACTGTTAGTTAAATGTACTGTGACTTTGAGTGAAGAGATTTAAAATGGGAGCATGTTATATAAATCTGATACTGAAATAGATGAATAACATTTCCTTGATGGCTAATTGAGACACGGATTAGAAGAACAAGTAAAAAAGTTTTCTACATGAAATATGGGAATTATTTGTACAATTCCTTTATCAAAAGTACACTGAATTTTGAAATTCCACTATGGAACTCATAGCTTGTGTGAGCTATTCACTTTCACTAACAGATTTGTATGACACAAGGGTTGAAGAAATGATTGTGTGGTAATTACAAAGTCTGAACCAATGATTGAGCACCTGGTGAAGGAGCGTGGCCAGCCCTGGGAGCACAGGTGAAAGCAATTGACCAGTTTCCACCCCTCCTTAGACCTCATTTATGGGCTGGCTGCCACAAGGGAAGGATCTGTAGGCAGAGATCCCTTCTTTTGCAGTATTTGGTGAGCCTTGATCCTTGGGACAGGTAAGCAAATCTTTCTTTAAATAGATTGTGGCTTTTACTCTCTGGGTAATTCTTTAGTGGTTATCTGCCATCACCTTTGTCTACAGATATCTATCTTTTCTTATTGTATACTGTGTGTAGTTAAGAATTTGAATTCTACTTTATTTCAAGGGTGTTTCATTCTTCTGGTAGGGACAGAAAGAATAAGGCTAGGAGTAAAATGGGCTCTAAATGGGCTGTGAGAATTTAGGTATTTCTCCAGGGGAAAGTGAGTGTACTTCAGTAGAGGGAAATCTAACTCTTTGTGTAGTGGAAGTGAGTCTTGAGCAAGTAAATGGCTTGGCTTCTGTTGAGGGATCAAAATGTCTTGTGAGATGCAAGAATAGCGAGTACATGCTGCTCTTCAGGTATCTCCCATTTGAAACGGCGTAAGACCTTAAATCGTACGTATGAATTAAGGTTATCTATGTGATATTTTCAATGAGCCGTTCTATAAGGTAGTTCTCCCTAAGCATGCCCACAGTCCTCTTGTTGCAAACTCGTTCCTGAGTGTATGCTGTGCTGTTTGTAAGGACTATGTCTTTCTTTTTGTTGGTCAAAGTTTTCAGTTTAATATTTGGCATCAAGATTTTTTTCTTGTTTCTCTTTATTTTTAATACATGCATACGTTTCTATGTTCTATTGAGGTGTTTGTGTCTGGAGTGTAATGGAAGTATTTTGTAGCAATTAATGCTGTTTGTTAATATAGCCTGCCTCTGGAAATGCTCCACGAGTATCAGAAGACTGCCTTTAAAATAAACTGGTCTGTTATTATCCTCGCCTTTGGAATATTGGTGGTAATCAGTTAAATCAGAGTACCATTCAAATATGAAAGTGCTTTTCTTACTAATGTGTCTATTTGTGAACGTGTTGCGGTTGTGCTAACATCCATGTCTGTGAAACTCCTTGGATCAGTCTTAGAAAGCAAGCACAATAAGGGCTGAAACTGTTTTCAAATGCAATTGTTGTGTTTACATTGTTACAGAGGATGCTCGTATTCACGAGGGCTTAGTTTGCACAGACTGCTAAATCGCTCATTTGATTCATGTAAAAAGTTAACAGTTAAGCAATGATTTCCTTCTCTTAAATGTGAGTATCAAGACATGATATAGCTACAGTACAGTACGTGGCTTTTCCTTTGTGTTATTGTATATTACTGTTGGGAAATGAAGTATAAAAGGATTACTATTAAAGCGCATTGGTAAGTTAGACTTTACATGAGTTTGAACTGTTGAACAATTGATCAGTTCTATTTTTGAGCCAGAGATGTGTTTTATCCGTATTTGGTTTCTCTTACTATGAAAAAACTTTACTTACTATGAAACTTACTTAACTTACTATGAAAAAACTATAGAATAGTGCCTTTAATTTTCTTTAAGTTTTTTTCCTTTAGAAATTGTGTAGTATTGGCTTTTTTTTTTTTTTTTTTTTTTTTTTTTTTTTTTTTTTTTTTGCAAAGGTGAAGATCAAAGCCTGCAGAATTCATGTCCATGTACTAAATATGAGAGTTAGAAACTTCAGTCCCAAGTGCTGTGAGTTTTCTGAACTATCTAAAAGTAATTCTTATCTGGGGGTTTCTTTGAGTTGCCCTTCTTTAGTAGGACACAGAACAGGAACAGTTGTTCAGACAAATGCAGAAAGACTTTCAGAATCTACCTTTCATAGCTTTTTATGGCTGTGTTCAAGCTTCTTTAGTTCTTGCATCCACTTTGCTAGTTTGCTTATTTCAAAGTGTTGGTGCTCACTGTTGGTGTATTTATGAAGTACTTCAACCATTTGTCTGGTAGTCTGCTCCACAAAGTTCTCCACTGATACACATTATAATCAGGAATATTACATACAGTGGATGATGCATTAAGTTTAAGCATAGTCTTCTGTCTATTTTCTCCATGTCTGAACGTGACCCGAGCTGTCTGTATCCTCTGGCTATCACTTCAGTGCCCTTGTCACCTCATATTCAAGGGCAACAAAGTCATTTCTACTGAACTGTGGCTGTAATGTGAAAAATTAACAGTTCTCCAATTGTATTTTAGCACAGCTACAAAGGTCAGCTAATTCTTAAACTATACAGCATAGTCTGGAGTTGTTATAAGACTTGATGTCATAACAGTTAACACCATTAGTTATATGGCTTAAAGTCTTCTGGTAGCATTCCTAACTACAGCTAACAAGCAATGAATCTTGTTTCTGCATTACTCAAAACTGAATTAAGAACTTAATGATAAATAAAACATTTTCCTTTAAAAGAAATAGCAGTGGAAGAGGATATTCTTGAGGCTATAATATATGAAAAATTCTGTTTGGAGGTGGGTGGGAAGATCAAGCTGATTTAAGGCTTGGATCTTGCCTTTTTCCTTAGCATACATCTGGCATATATGCTTCTGCTACCTGAATGTACACAGATCCTGTGATTAGCTAAAGAATTTGGTGTTATGTTTGTTTGAAGATGTTGTCTATACAATTTTCATTGAGATCTATAGGATTTCCGGTGCTTAGTCCAGGCATTAAAGAATGAACTTTCTAATTTATTATAATATACACACATGAAAGTGAAGGGCTCATCAGAGAGGGCATAGGTTGCCAATTCTCTAAGTTATTACTGCTTCTGTTCTTGAATAGAGAACCAGTGCAATGCCGAATCAGCCTCTTTTGTAGGTAAGCATTTTTTTTTTAACCTTAGAGAATGATGAATGTTTCAGCAAATAAAGATAGCGTGTCCATAAGGGATTATATAACACAGCTCAGACTTCCACCAAGCGAACACTTAAAACATTTAAATAATTCACCAAAGGATTAAGTTTCAATCACACTGCCTCTTCCAGACGGAACGGATTATTTCAGATGCTTAAACAGTTTAGTAGCACAAAGGGTGACAAATGAGGCAGATTTCATGCTATAAATGATCATTTAGATTACTGAGTACTGCTAGCTGCTCTGTTGTGAAGTGTGTTGTGGTATTATTGACTGTAAGGACTAGGTGAATCAACTTGTCAGAATGAATATTTTGGTGCCCTAAATCTGTCTCTTTGTGCCACATGGCAATTGTTCTGCATCATGGTGAGACCCAGTGACTCTAGATACAAAAGAATTTAGGGAGTTAGTAAAGTTGACATCTTGGCATGTTTTTTTTTTTTTTTTTTTAATCCTCAAAATCTTTCTTATTGCAGATTAAGGATACTATCTGGAGGGCTCGGCATGAGTTTATTGCAGTAATTGCTCAAAGAGTACACAGCAGTTCATTTACTAAATGGAATATGGTTGCCATACTTCTGAACTCAAATACCACTATCTGTAAAATACCCTTAATTATTTTTTAGGTCCCATCAAATAGGCATCAATTAACAGTGGTTAAAAAATGGGTACTGAAGTGCCTTAAAAGGCATACAGAGAAATAAGTGAGCTGAAGTAGGGTGTCCTTCATCTATATTTTTTAAACTGGTCAACGCTCAATTAGTTGACTTGGAGGAAGGGAGGTTTTTGTTTGAAAGCTGCAATCTCTCTCTCTCTGTTTGCAGTTACAATTGTATTCTAAAATTAGTATTCCAGCTGTTTTGTAAATTCTTCCTTTATTTTTGTATAGTTTGGCATTGGAGAAAATGTACACTTTATATAAGCCAGAATCTTTCTCAGTTCTTCCCTATGATAGGAAAAACTATGAATTTACTAAAAATATTAATTTAATATTCTTTCTAAAAGCTGTATCATAATGAAATGGGTTTAAGTGTCTGAATAATTGTTTCTTGATAATCGTCTATCATATGAATGGCTTTTAAATAGTACTTTTTTCTTCCAGTCAGTTCTTGTAAGTCAGGTATTCCCTTGTCCTTAACCTGTTGTGAAGTTATGGTATTTATGACCCTATTTATGCCTATGGATGTTGAGAGGGTATGCCAGGACATTGACAGTGTAAGAGGAGAAGCTTTGGGTTTTTGCTTTGTTATGACAGTAATTTCTCAGAACATTCTGAAGTTGGTGTAATACTACCTAAATAACTGTTCTTTCTGTGGAATGCTGCTTTCATTAATGTTTGTCCTATAAACAATAGAAGTTAGCGAGGCATGAGATGTTTGTATGAAAGTGTTCATTGCTGAGTAAGAAAATGTTCTGAGATGGTGCAATTCAACCACATCTATATACAACGCATGCGAGGTGTTTAAATCGTATCTTCATGTTGTCTGAATGTCTTGGTCTTTGACACATGGAGAGTAACTACTATATTTTTGACTATAGAAACTTTAAGGGTTCAGAAGGAAAATGTAGGAGTAAAAAAAAAAAAAAAACCATTGTTAAATCTTCAAAGAAAAAGATCCAGGGATGAAAGCAAAACTGAGATACAAAGTGCATTTTAAGGTATTTAATGTTTCCAAGTGTGTTTCTGGCCTTTGCCTACTGGCAAGTTTCAGATTTGCTGTTTTAAGAATTGAAATTTCAAAGGTGATTTGGAAATGCTTTTCTCCTGCATTAATAAATGTGAGGGTATACGGCCTTTTAGTCAGAACACATGGCACTAAAAATATACGTGTGGAGTCTTTTGTTTCACAGTCACATTTTCTTCCTTTCATTTGTTTCTGGAATCAAAGTGTTTGTGTTCTTTAAAGGACTGAGCCTGTGTAATGTCATTCTTTGAAATACTGTTCTCTTGACATAATAAAAGTAGGAACTTCAACTAGCTACGATATTCTTTCACCTTGAAGAGATGCCATCAAATGTGTCAGGCTCTAAATGTGACCTGTCTAGTTTTGTTTCCTTTATAGTTTAATTCAATGTAAATATTTATTGTTTTCTGTACGTACTACCAATCTTGCTTTTCTAAAATTAAGCAAATAAAAATCCATAAATGTATTTCAAGTGATTTCTGCCTCAAAGTAGAATGGTGACTGCAATGTGCAAGCTTCGTTTCAGCTGGCTAGTACTTATCAAACAATGAGTAATAGTGATATGGAAAGTTGTCTTTTGATGTGTGGGTACAGTGCTGATCAAAGTCGTGAAATCCCAGGACAGGCTTCGTCCCCATTAAAAATATATTCCATCTCAATAACTGTCAGAAGACTCCCCTCCTTTCTAAGTGTAAAATATTTTAGCTTGATCCCTTCTATTTTTATTTGCATTTGTGATATAAGATGCATGCTTTTGTTCCTAAATAGAGTACCTCCATCCTACAAAACTAAATCCCTCATGTTTTAATTACCCGTAATGATCTACATCTAAAATATTCTGTTTAGTGTGGCCCAGAAAATGGTTTTACTGAAAACCCCATACCACCTTTATGCAGTGATGTGTACCAACACTATTGCTCAGTATGTTCTGCAACTGCAAAAGATTTTTTTTAGCAAATTTTTGTTACGTTTATCTGAATATCCACCTACAAGTATAACTCAGTCTTGGTATTTATCTGAGTTCACTTCAGTTGTGTACAATTAACAGACTTTCTTTTTTTAGTGCTCAAAGCTTTTTAATATTTCACTGTTTGTGCTTGTTTTTCTGAAAATGAATTTTGGAAACTAAATCTTTAAAATTCTTACCTAAATAATTATAAGATCAGCCTAGTAGGAATAGGAGTGACCCAGGGCTTCACTTTGAAGTTCCCCAAAGAAAGAGATGAGTTTAAAATAACCGGTGTCCCATATAACTAAAGCTATATACCTCACTGCCTGTGGTAGGCTTTGGTTTTTGGCTGCATATGTATTAGCTCAATGGCTAGAGGACATAATGCATTCCAAAACATGTGCAAAATGTCCAGTGCATGGAACATTCCTTACAATTTGCATTCTTGAACAGGCCACCAGGAGAAGACTCCTGTTAATTGTCTCAGTGTTTTGTGAATGCGTGCACTTGATAAGACAGCTCTGACTGGCCAGATAATTTATTTTAAAAAAATCCCTCCACAGGGATATGGATTATGGATGTGCAGTGGATGGGCTGACATTTGAGAAATTAATCTCATTTCATAAATTACAGATTAACTCCTCGATTGGAGTCAGCCTTACCCAAAATCTTGGTGATGAATGAGAAAATAGAAACAATCTTCTGTTTTTACTATCTCAAATAAAATTGAAGTAGCATTTTTAAAATGAAAATACACTGTCTGCTGCTTTGTCTGATTCTTTCATTTCAGCTTTGTTAGATCTTTTGTTTCTTTGATGCTCTGAATATTGCACCATTTGGCTCTAAAACCTACATTAGAAGAGCATTAATTAAAGCCAGACACAGTGCAATGGAGACAGTGTTGAAATTATGCTTGAAGGTACAATGTAATTAATTTTGTACAAGCAAAACATAAAAGAGAAAATGAAACTAGAGGAAATAGCAGCATATCCTCACAAAATGATAATGAGAAATACAGTTGCAAATCAGACAAAATATGAAAGGACATATGGAATAATTAGACTTCAAGAAAGAAATCAAAATGAGGAGTAACCTGTTAAGTGTTCAAAAAAATAAAAAGTAAATATACAACAAATGTTGAAGTTTATTGGGTTTTGTTTTGGGGTACTATCCTCTGGATTAGTATTAAGGACCTGCCAGATACACAAGGAAATGAAATTTACATCATAATTCCCTGTCGTGTAGAGAATTGAGACTCTATCTATACGCATGTATAGAGTTGATGCTAACGCATTCACTTAAGAACTAATTCTCTTCTACAAACTCTGTAAAAGAAGATAATGGGCTGGGAACTGGATTATACAAGTTAAAATAACACACAATAGAGCTATAGTTAATTATTTCTGGATAGTAGAAGAAAAGAGTTTCAAGAGACTTCCTTAGTCTTCCAATGTAAGTAACAAACTTTTTCAATTACTTTTATAACCGTAATGGTTCACGTTAGGTTCTGAGTGTTCTTCAGTTAAGCAATTTAAAAGTTACAAAGAAAAGACTTGAGTGTTCATTCAGCTCTCCAGGATGTGAGTGCAATCAGGTCTATGATGGAGTCTGAAGTTTACAGCAAAATAACACAAAACAGAGTGAAAGGTTATCTTTGTTTAAAGATCTCTGCATATGATGAACTACTTTTGATGGCTAGGATTGTGGAGTTGTTGATCTGTCTACAGAACTTTCATTAGGACTGGATGGAAATTTAAGTAGGGATGACCATTGCATTGCTAGCTGTGAGAGAACTGTACCACTCGCACAATAATGCACTGAGTTGCAGATTGCTATCCAAAGCCCTCGTTTTCTTCTGTTTAGCTTTAAACAGATTGAAATTTCTGAAAAAATCAGAACATAGTTCCCTCTTGCCCCCTGTGCACCTTTGTTATTTGTGTGGTAGCACAGCTTAGCTTTAAGTGGCATAAAATGTGGACTTCTGTGAGAAAGCTATTAGAAATCTCAGTATTGTATTGCTGATGGCGGGGGGGAGGGGAAGGGGGGGATATAAGTATTTTTGAGCAAAAAAAAAAAAAAAATCCCTAAAATGCCTATTTAAAAGTTGCACGGGTTTGTACATTTATCATAAAGACAGTAGACAATATGCTTCTGGCCAATTCCAAAATTTTCTGAAATGTGATGCCCCTTTGAATAAGTTTTTAGCATTTATCTTTTTAAACTGTGGTTCCTCTTTATTACTGTCCAGATAAGTCATGTTGTGTCCTTCAGTTAATGTTTATGAACCAGTGAGTAGGATTTCTGGGTGAAGATTAGCTCGAGTATTGTGCTGTCCTCCAGCTGTGAGCTGAAGGAATGCACTGTTTTCACCAAAAGAGCTGTTAAGTAGCATCATTCCTAGGTAATCTGGCAGGATTCTATGAGAGTGAGATTTTCTTTTTCCACAATTAGAAGAATATGGTGACTTGATCCACTTATATCTTCTGCAGTGTTAATGGCCTTTGTAGGGTGTTACTAAAGCTTCTTGTCAGAAATTTCTTGAAAGCAATGGAACTCATAGTAATGCCATATTGCATGTGTTTTATGCAGAGCACCAGTGCAATAAGCTCTTTTAAAATGCTCTGTTTGCAGCATGGTCTGTTGTGCGGTAATACAGAGGACAGTATAAATTTCAGTATGTTTTAAAGTTCAGTGCTGTATTCCTGATGTCTATCATCTTATAGGCCAGTTCATTCTTTTCTCTGACTTTTTGAGCTGCAAAATTCTAAGGGAAATAATGGAAACATACATTGCATTTCTTTTTTTTTGCTTCTGCTCTAAAACTCTTAATCGCTGTGATGCAGCAACATCTAAGAAGAGAGGTTTATGTATGTAGTAAAAAAATCAAGGTCCTCGATCCTGTAAATTGTCTATTTTGTCAAGAATTGCGCAACATTGTATTAAGATATGACTTCAAAAGGTTAGAGGATGTCCACCCATTAATTTCAATAACAGAACTTTAAGAGACAGCTCACTTAAGTGAAAAGATGTTTAATCTTTACTCCAGTGTCAAGGTTTTCTGCTACAGTAATTATCAGTGTACTGCTGGGCTGCTATGTTTTTTTTCTTGAAGATATCTTTTTGAAGTTGCTTATTAATCCTCTAAACACCTAAGTAGCATAAGCATAAAAATATATGCATTGCTGCTTGTTTCTGACAATATGCTGTTGTTTGTATAAAACATGTAGGAAATTGATTCTTTTTGTTCACTGTAGTTTACAGGATTTTTATTAAGAGCAAACCTTGTCTTTGCCAATTAATCTTTGCAAATTTTCTCTGCTTCATGAATGCTCATGGAATTTTGATAACAAGTAGGTCTAATTAATTGTTTCTTGAAAGAGCCTTTTAAACTTTTGTTTTACACTCCTTCCCTGAAGAAACCTATTGAATTTCAAGCCATTTTTTTAATGTCATAGTGATAGTATTCAAAGGATAAATACATTTTCTACCAGTAGTGATGAGGGAGAGTCTCTCTTTGTAACAAAAATGCTGTTCCCAGTTAGCATGGTGCAGAGGCTTTCAGCTGAGAAGGGTTATGAAATTCTGATCTTGTGCAAACGTAATCAGAAGTGCTGGGCTGCAAAGGAACATATATTTGCCCACCTCTCCATTCCATTCAGACTTCAATAGGCTAATGCAATAGGCTATGCAAAGTTCATTTATTATTTAAGTCAGTTAGCTTAACCCCTTAAAACTGCACTTTTCTTTACTACTCTTAAACTTCTGAATGGGCCAGAATTTCTGTGACTGCTGGTACTGTGGAATGTAGAAAGTTTCTCCACGGTACGAAGCTGAGGCAGAGAAATGTGGAATGCATTTCATGACTTTTAAGCTGCTTTTTTTTTTTTTTTTTTTTGAGCAGTTAAATGCTGACCTTGTGAATACTGAAGTAACTGCCTTAGTACTGAATGATGCTTTGTCTCTGTGATCAAGCTGAGAAACTATATTATTACTGCATTAAAAAAATGCTTACGTAACAAGCCTGCAATATTTTGATAGTATTATCTGCTCTGAAACTGTAGCTTATATAAGTAATTTTTTTTGCAAATTATAATTATAACTTCTAGTGCATGCAATCTCTTCCTGTTTTGGCAATCCTAGGTTATAGTATTAGATCCTGGTGAAGAAGAAATTCTGAAGTTGTTTTCCTATAGAAGTAACTGTAGGAGAAAATCCTAGCATCCTAGAAATGTGGATGCTGTGGTTTGTTTTCTTTTTTTGGCCTTGCCTACTAAGGAAACTCCAGTGATGAAGTGCGTGACAATGAAAGCCGTGTGGTTGTCTGTTGCGATTGTGTTTATCCTAATTCTGTTTCTCGAGAGCCTGTGTCAGTTGCTAATACAGTTTTGTGGTGTCTTGTAGAATTCTTACAACAGCAGTTTTCATTCATGCTCTTATATTAAAACAAAATGACTGCTAAACAAACAGCAGTGTTATTGCTGCAGTTGAATAATATACTTGCCAAAGCAGCTGCTAAAGGCAGCTTTTATGGGGAAGGTATATCATGTATGGTATTATAGTCTGAGCACAACTTGTATTTCTCTATTCATCCAAAGAAATATGCTTCAAAGAGTTCTACATCTTTAACTAAGATTTCAGCTTGTTTCAAATTAGGCTGTGGTCGTGGCCATCTGTCATTACACTGCCAGCTACTATTAAACCATCAAAGCAGTATTTTAGTTGCTTTGATGTAGACTAGAACTGTATCTACTACTGTATGACAACTAGATTAACTGTTACACATGTATCCAAAGGGAATAAAAGCACTGTTCTATCTTGATCCACAGCAACTTAATTGTGCTTCCTTATTAAGCTTCTATTATTGCTGATGCATCCTTTTGTACTGATAAATCCTACTGTGCTGCAAAAAAAAAACCAGATTCTTGGAATAGTGTTTAAAAAGATGCTATAATAAAGGTCTATTTTATCAACACAATGGTTGGTATATCACAATGTCCAGAGTAGATCAATGTATTACATTAATTGTGGGGTTTTTATTTCTAAAAAGACTACCTAAAACAGAAAGCTCTAGAATCTGTCAGAAGATCACTTTTAGATATGTGTATGAAAGAAATGCAGGAGTAAAATGAAGTTGTTTTGTTCAGCTTTTACCTGAGAGTGCTGGCTGCATCTTTCACATGCTTGACAGTGAGCATTCACATATGGTATTTGTACTTGGTTTTAGTCAGCCATTCCATTCCTTGACAGCCTGCAGGTACCCTCTTGCCCAGGTCAGCTAAAGCCAAAACAAGGGTTGTTATCTTTTTCCCTGTAAAGGGAAGATGGAGTAGCTGGCAGCTGAGATTCTCCTTCAAACTGTGCATATGTGGGATGGGAAATGGACCAATCATGGGATGTACCACCTCTTCTGGATATCAAGAGCATAGCCCTGGAATTATCCTTTAGTGTTTCTGTGGCTGAATAAAGGAGTAGTATTCTATCTCTGAGCCATCCTTGCACAAGAGCACTCCATTGCATACAACAGCTGGACCTAATCTTTTCCCCTGTGTCCTCATCGGGACTTGTTCCGTTAGTTTAATGACTTTGGAAGTTATTGAATTAACTAGAAAAGTCCTTGCTAAGTTTCTTCGGATAAGGTTCCCAAAAGCAGGTACAGATAAATTATCAGAGACCACTGGAAAAGGTGGACTAATGCCAAGCATAAAAGGTGAAGCAAGACAATACAACTCTGATTAATGTTAGGCTTTGTTCAGGCCAATTATGTGCTTATATAATAAGACCAACACTTTAGGCAGCAAATCTTGGTCACAATTTTATATTCAGATGTTTACAGCAGTTTCAGTTTCACATAGATTCAAAGCAGATTGCTGAAGTTTTCTGATGTATCACTGTATCTAAATCCTTTGTTTTAATCAGATTTTCTGGTTTCAATAACAATTCAGTTGGGAATTCCCAAGATCAGTAAACTGGCTGCAATGTTTTGCCAACTCTGGGCAGAGGGAAATGAGACATCAGAAAGAATTAGGAACGAATATGAAATGAGACAAAAAGATTTCTCAAAGCAGAAGGCAACAACATTGCTGGTAAGATAAGATGATTTCTCAGGAAATACTGAAGAGAAACAAAATAGGCATTCCATTTTCCCCTGAAGTGATGGAAGATCATAATTTACACTGGATTTGTGTCCATTTTAATACTTTATGCAAACAGAATAGTGCCACCGTCTGATAGATGAGTGCTATACTCTGAGATTGTCAGGAGGAATCTAGTCCAAAATGATAGAAATCAATTGTTTATTTCCTATTTCCATTTTTACAAAAGAAATCTTTAAATTTCTTACAAATTTGGTGGTATCGTATCTTATTGGTTAGCTCCAGTCTATTACGTTCTTCACTTTAACAGTCAAATTCAGCCTTGAACAGTTCGCTTGTTACCCACTGGTAGAGCTATAAGTGCTGAACTTGTCTGAAGTGGATCTACCTTGTCTCAGCAGCAGTCCCTGATGTACTCATCACAGTTACACAAAGAAAGCAGAAAAATAAACATACCTTCAGCCATGGTCTGTCTTAGCACACTAAATAACTTTTCTATGGTAAGTGAATACATGGTGTATGTAAAGTAATTATATTTAAAGGTTGAAATATTACTGCTGTGAATGCAGACAATGGCTGGAGAGTGCTTTGCTGAACTGAGTTCTTAGCATAAGAAAGAAGACTCAGTGATGGAAATGTTGGAAGATTGACAGTATTTCACACCCTTTGATTTAATGCCATCTTTGACATCATCAAAATTAGTTCTGATAGCCAAAAGAAATTGTCTTTCTTATTAACTACAGAGAAATTTGTTTTGTGAGTAATGTATGATAAAATACATCACTTTAACCTTTTCTGGGAAAATTTTAAAAATAATAAACCTCTTCTACAAAATGTCCATGCTTTTTTCTTACTGCAACATATTTTCTAGTGAGGTGGTTGATGCCTCACGCTTCTTGGTGTTCAAGAACCATTTGGATAATGCCTTAACGTTACACTTAAGCATAACAGTACACTTTAACTTTTTGCTTAGCCCTAAAGTGGTCAAGCTGTTGAACTTCATGATTGTCTGACCTATTTGATTCTTGGGTTGTCCAAGTAACAGAAATTTTAAGTACATCTGTCATATTGAGTTGCTGGTACCACGCTGTAGCAAAGCTAAAAATGTGAGAATAGCCTACTAAAACTGGAGCTTTCAAGTGATCAATTGAGTAATCAGAGGAAGAAACGTCATCTAATCCAAATAGTCAAGGCACTAAAAAAAAGGCAAGCTTTCAAGTATCATGATAAACAGAAAAGTAGCTGTAAAAAAAAAAAAAAAAAAAAAAAAAAAAAAAAAAAAAAAATGGCAGGTTAGTATCCTTTATCCTTTACTCCTTCCCTGTCAGTGACCTTGTATCAGATTCGTTGCATGTTGAAGTTAAGTTTCTTATGACAGTTGTACAAACAAAGGCAAAAATCTTTTTTTAAAACATGTACCTTGCTTCCTATTTGGCTTGATGGGGCAAAGGGAGGGGGTGACCTTGTGCTGATTTTACATTTCCAGTTTTCTGTGCTAGCAAAGACTGATTCTTTTCTTTTTTGTGGGAATGAAGTTACACAATTCTAATAGAATCTAGAAGTTCTTTCATAACCAGTAAAGCTTAGAGAAATCTCAATACAGAGTGTAAACCAGCTGGAGGAGACAAGAACATGCGTCTTAATTGTGTTGAAGGAATGAAATAAATACCATTTACTTTACAGATCTTTTAAGGATCTGGCTTTTGTTTTGGTGGACTTCTTTAAAAATTAATAAAAAAAAAAAAAAAAAAAAGAAAAAATCAAATGAGAATTTGTGGAACTACACGAAAGTTGGCTGGGAGAATTAGAGAACTGAAAATTCAAGTCCTGAGAATATCGACATCTGCTTTTTCAGGAAGTCTGAAGGCTTAAGTGTCCTCAGCA
Source organism: Tympanuchus pallidicinctus (assembly GCF_026119805.1). Lineage (NCBI taxonomy): Eukaryota > Metazoa > Chordata > Aves > Galliformes > Phasianidae > Tympanuchus > Tympanuchus pallidicinctus. Next base: position 6,908,437 of record NW_026294722.1, read on the forward strand.
TAGCTGTAATAATTTTTGAAGCAGTGATGTTATTTTTTCCCTCTTGCCTCTTTCCAAACATTTTTGCCAGGCTCTGGGCAACCTGGTCTGATGGCTGGTGCCCCTGCACATAGCAAGGGGGTTGAACATTGTGTTTCTTTTCAACCCAGGCTATTCTATGATTTCTATGATGTTTGGTTTCAACTCTATACAGCCTGCTGTATAGTGCTGCCAGAGAGAGAGGTCTGACAATGAGTTGTGGTATGGCAGTTAAATAGATTTGGGATCAACTTGAAGTCATCGATGAATTGTTGTAGTCTCATAGTTGCAAATAGAATCATTACTTGCTCTTATATGCTAAGACTTGACAATGTTGAGTATGTTAAGGAATGAGTAGAATTGCATATGCAAATTCCAGTATGATTTTTCTTTACTTTTGTTTGGGGGAAAAAAAAAAAAAAAAACTTATAGGAAACTCAGTGAATAGACAATGTTGCTACAGCACTTTTTTATAGGACAACAAGATGATAGCATACATGTAAAAGGCTTATGCTTGAGGAGATTGACTTATTAAAATAAACTTAATGATCCTCTTTTGCTATACATTAGGTGTATGGGTAAGGATTTAATTATTTTGTGATGGTTGGCAACCTGTTTTACTCTAAGACTTTTCAATCAATATGCGCTATGTCTTCAGATTGCATGTTCATTTATGTAATTAATAAAATACAGAGATGACAATCTTCACATTAGCTGATTAACAATATGGAATTTTTATGGGAAAATATTTGTAGCCTCTTCCTTCACACTGACTTCTGATGACCTCTTTGCTTACCTCAGCAAATACTCTCATGCTTGTTTTTATTCTATCACTACATAGCACTGCCTTTGCTGAATGCACCAGGTTGTCTGTGATGTCATGTGTGCATCATTTTTTAGAGGCTTTCTTTTCTGAGTAATTATGTTTAGTGATAATAGCTTAATTTCAAAGACTGTCCCATATTGTTCCCTTACCCCCAATCTAATTTTATTTTGATGTACTAGAATATCAATTATGCCACTATCATGCTTGAAGTTAATGTATTCATTAGTTATAATTGCTTCCTATATGTCCTCACCAATCTTAGTCTTTTGGTTACTTAATGATTGTGATTGGATGTTCAACATTTATCTAGCTTAATTTAGTATTCAGAGTACAATGACGGATTATTCATTTTGTTACCCAGATTACGACTGTAAATGGAGTTATACATCATCAATGAGAGCACCACAGAATGATCTGGGTGAAAAAAATAAGTTCTAGTTTTCTTGAGGCAGTAAGGATAGATATATAAGAACTTTGTGGCTAGCAATGTTACCTACCCAAAGATGGTTGAATTCATTAGCCTGCTATGAATTACCATAACATTTTGTAAATAATGCTTTAAAGCAGTGTTATGTGCAGAAGAGTACAGATGTGTGTATAAATTATGTCAAAAGAGACTTGATATATTGCAAAAATTGAAGTGCATGTAATTAATGAATTTAGTGAATTTATGAAGTGTAGCAGACTGGAGCCGACTACCCTCAAATTCTGTTCAGTGCTTTGGTGAGGTTAAGGAACTGAAAACACAAAATCTTTGGACTCTTTTTATATTCTTTAAAAGCCAGTGAGAATTCCAGTAGACCTGCATCAGTTTGCTTGATGGAGGAAGTGTTACCTAAATTAAATTTAGGTGAAGCAGTCAAATCAGAGTTGTTTGCTCTAAAAACCATAAACATGAGCTCATTTCCCTTTGGGCAGTAATTACTATCACAGAATGAATTTCTATAAATTTTAACAGAAATAGATGTTCTATTCTGTGTGTCCTCAGTTTTAATTGAAGAAAAATAACTAATTATCTTCAGGAAAGAATTATCAAGAATTGACAGCCAGGGTTATTTCTCAGCTAATGATCCACAGGAAATTCAGAGCACAGTCATTATGATGTCTAATTCTGAACCTCCTTTACTTCAGGCATTACTGCATGTAGCATGCAAGCTGAGTAAACATTTCATGGCCAACAGTTGTTTTGTTTTTTGTTTTTTTTTTTTTTTTTTGTCATGCCTTCTTAAACTACTGTGAGCAAAAATTTTAACTTCTGCTATGGACTGAATTGTAAGTTTATTTCAGCGTAATTTAAATTCTTGCAAGCTTTTATGGTTAGTTATCTTTTAATCATTTTGAAATAAAACAAATGCTTTCTGGTGGTAGGGTATTTAAATAGATCAACAACATTTCTTTCAGGATATGGGGTGCAGGAGTTTGCAATAGAAGTTGGAATGATGCAGCATGTAGAAGAGAAGGCTCTGGGGAGAGCTGAGAGCAGCTTTTCAGTATCTAAAAAGAGCTACAGAAAGAAGGCAACAGACATTAACAGGGTCTATTCTGATTGGACAGGGGAAAATGATTTCAAAATAAAAGAGAGGAGACTTAGAATCCTACAATTCTAGAATGGCCTGGGTTGAAAAGGACAACAATGATCACCTAGTTTCAACCCCTCTGCTATGTGCAGGGTTGCCAATCACCAGACCAAGCTGCTCAGAGCCACATCCAGCTGAGATTTAAATTGAATATGAAGCAGAAGTTTTTCATTGATAAGAGTAGTGAAGTATAGGAAGTTGCTTGGAGAGCTGGTGGATGCCCTGTCTTCTTTCTGTAAGGCAGGAGATCAAATCAAATGATTGGTTTGGTACCTTTTCTCCTCAAAGGGGTGATAGGATGAGCTGGATGTGCTCTAAGGATTCATAGGGACATCACTAAGAAATTGAGAATTTTTCAAAGCCTTTCTAGAGAAGAAAAAGTTCAGCATTAGACAGATGTTCTAAAAATTCACAAATACCCTCATTAATCCCTGTTTTTAATGTCCTTTTTTTATGCCTGCAGTTTGTGCCTTTAATTTATTCTCTACTGTCATCAATTTTCTTCAAAGTTGTATTTTTAAATTAAAATAGTTGTTATAGCTGTCACTGATGCAACATCATTGTTTAATTCCCCTTGGGAAGCATTTACAGCTAAGCGTTCACTGCAAGTATGACTGTTGTCAGTTTGATGTTTGAGATCTTGTAGTATTTGGGGACCATTTTGGTGCTGTAAGTGAGCCTAGGGGGAAAAAAAATGCACAAAGGAAGACTTTCATTACTCCGTTTTCTATGAAGTGCTTCAGTTTTACTTGACAGATCATGGGGGGAAGCAACAACTTGTTAAATGTGTGGAGACATAGTAGGGGGCAATGGGGCTAAGTAGCAGCAGAAGTAATTTATAAATTATTTTTAAAAAGTATTTATAAAAGATCCTGATACAGGTTCTAGCTATTTATGAACAAAATAAACTAATTTTTTAAACCCTCCTTCCCACAAAAATAAAAGAAGGCTGGGGGAGGGGTGGGGAAGGTTATCTCATTCTCTTACTTGTGATTTACGGTAAGAATAGATTTGGAGAAACGGCGTAACAGCCATGAGTCAGTTAAGAGCCAGATTTTTGCGTCACTCTGACATCTTGTTCTCTGACTACAGTGGCCAAATGGGCTTGTTACTGAGAACTGAATTGGTCTCTGAGTCAGCATAACCAGTAAGTCTGAAAAGCACAAGAATAGAAACAGCCAGTTCAAGAGTAATTTATGAAATATTTTACCACCTGTAGGAAATATTCTGGGGAGTAAAAACAGTGTAAAATTGTCATCAAAGCCTCCAGCTAGCAAGAACTTAAAAATAAAAAACAGTCTTGAATAGAAATGCAAGGAAAAAGTGAGAAACGAAATGAAAAGAACAATACAAAATTCTGAAGTAAGCCCTGGAAGACTAGAGGGATTTGCCAGTAGTCATTAGTTTGAAAGACAATTTGTCAAATTGAAGAGAACATCGTGCAAGTAAAAAGCAGCTTAGAATGCGAGGCTTTTCAGATCCAAATGGGTTTGTAGTAAATAATGGACAAAGTTCAGTTGCTTTCTTTATTGTAGTTCCTTGAATGCTCCTTTAAACTGTCAGATCCTGAAATCCTGTATTGGGCAGTGTTTCATGGAATCTAATGTAATTATTAAAAAAGATCAGAATTCTTGTTCTATGTAGAAAGCAACAGAGGAGCTACCATTCTTATAGAGTTTTAGTTGCAGTGCTTGCAAGAGAAGCACTTGTTTGCAAATGCACCCTGCTCAGAAAATCATTGGTTTGGTAAAATGGAATGGGTTGAGAGATGAAGAGAAAGCATGTGCACACTTCAAGAAATAACTCCATTGTTCTTTGCATTTGACCTGCTGTGTGTTTGACAAAGCCCAGGGGATAGGCTCTGATCATTTAGAGGCTCTGCCCAAGGCATGACTACATACAGAGAAAGATTCATCTGTTTGCTGCATTACATGCCAACAGCAGACATAGCACATATATTTGGATGTTGTTTTTTTCTTTAGCTTCTAACTCAAAGAATGGTGAATTGAGTTGAGAAAGAAACTGTGAAGACTAACAGATCAATGATTTAGAGTGGAGCTCAGAATTGTCTTCCAGGCATCTCCCATGACAGTCCTTATATTGGTTTGTGTTAGTAAGGATCTGGATACTTCAAGATACATATGAATTACATATTTGAATTAAATTTACTTATGAATTTGAAGGATGTGAGCCCTGATATATAGAGTTCTGTTATTACAGCAGCCAATTCTTAGGTTGTCATCTGGTAAATGCTCATTCTGATTTGGAAAATAACACTTAAAAATAGTACATTTATTTAAAACTGAAGTTCAGATATTAGGATTTGGAATCACTTCTCCGTTAGGTTATTCTTGCTTTGCTACATCACACATCCTTTGCTCTGCTCGTGGCTTTTTCTCTGAACTGCTGACTATCAGTAGTATGCTATGCAGTCAATACTTGCCTGTCAGAACTCAAAACCCAAAAACAAAAAAAAGCCAGCAATAATTTAAAGGCATCCAAAGGTACAGCCACCAATGTTTCTTTTCCTTTGCTTGGTTCACACAGCAATAGTTGACTCTATGAAGAACGTGACCGAGATTTGAAATGTGGGTGGTTCGTACTACATTGTGTGCCTAGACATCAAAAATTTGTGAGTGAAACTTAATTCATTGCGCAGTTAAATCTAGAGAAGGTGGTTACTGCCTCACAGGTGCCCATTCTAAAGTTAAGTTCAGTTGTTTTTTCGTGCTGGAGAATGATCCAAGTTTTCCTTATCTCCCTGGATGTTTCTTTCTTCTCCCACGGTTGGGGGGGGGGGGAGCCCTTATGTGGCCAGTACAAAAAGAATTGCTTATGCTGTTCAGAGTGAATGCAAAGGGAAGAAAAAAAAAAAAGACACCAAAAAATACCCAACAACATAAAATAAAGACAAAACCTTTACTGAATTCACTCCTTTTGTTTTTTGACAGTATGTTCGACAGAAGTGTAAGTATTTTCGAAATTCTGTTCAGATGTTTTGTCTAAAACTTTTTTTGAAAAGAAGGTACGCATTAGCCTTTGAAGAGACCATAATCTGGATTGAAAGTTTCAGTGGCTTTTAAAGAAACTTTTTCTTTTGCTTTCTCTCAGAAAATGAATGGGACAAATCTATACAATAGTTTTCTCAAATGCCAACGGACATGGACCACAGGCAAGGCCTGTCAAGAATTTTGTCATCTGCAGAGCTTTCATATAGTCTCCACAACTTTCCTCTTTACTATTCATAAGATGTTACTGCAGGCTCCCTGTTCTTTGGCCATCTTATCATCCAGTTCTCCTGGCTTCTTTCCTGCATCTGCCTGTTTTAGATTTACTTCTCAAGAACATCTGTCTTCATATCTTTGATAATGAAAGTGGAATTCTGCTGGAAATGTAGGAGTTTTTTTTTTTGGTTTTTTTTTTTTTCAATATTGCCTGTATCTTTTGATCTTTTTCTTTTGACTTTGTGAGGAAATTAGGCTTTTGCTGTCAGCAATGACTGTGCACTTAAAATCTTAAATTATTGGGTTTCCTTCATCAAAATTGAATGCTAGTCAAACAAAAGCATGAAAACACAAGCTTGTGCTTTTATTTTGTCCAAGTAACATAGATGTATTAGTCAGCTCATCAACATACCTATAGTTCAGTTTTATGTTGGTATTATTTAAGTTTGCGAATACTTTGCTTTATTGTTTAATTATACAGCCATTCATATATCATGTTCTTAGTGCAATCAGTTCATAGAATCAGAATTGTTGGGGCTAGAAGGGACCTCTAGAGATTGAGTCCAACACCTCTGCCAAAGCAGGCTCCCTAAACCAAGTTGCTTGGGTAGGTGTCCTGGCAGGTCTTGGATGTTTCCAGAGGAGACTCCATCTCTCTGTTCAGCCTCTTCCAGTGCTCTGTCACCCCTACTGTGAAGTTCTTATGCACATTTGTGAGGAACTTCCTATGCTTCAGTTTGTGGACATTTCCCCTTGTCCTGTTGCTGCACACTGCTGAGAAGTTTTGCCCTTTGCTTCATGCACTTCAGATATTTATAGACATTGATCAGATCCCCTGAATTGTCTTTTCTCAATAATTCATAGTAACAGTTATACAATGTAGATCATTTAAGTACAGTGAGCACAGTTTGGCCAGACAGTCATCGCTTAATTGCAGTCTCAACAGATCGAGGTATGTTGGCCAAAAAGGCTTTGCAGCAGAGGGGGGAAAAAAAATAAAAGTATGGGGCATCTGTTACAATATTCTCTGGGGAAAATTACTTCTGGACATGTTATCTCCTTGAGGAGAATTACAATAAGGCAGGTGATTTAGAGATCTAGAGCAAGTCTGCCAGAAATAAGGTACAAATATTAAAGTGCTCTGAGTCTTCTGTGTTTAATCAAAACACGTTAGTTTAAAATATGCATTTCAATCCCAGTCAATTCACATTGTATGTACATGTATTGGTAAAATAAATACGGGTCTAGTATTGTTTAATAAAAGAATAACAAAATGATTCCTGACATAATCACCTTTAAGCTTACCCCTGACCTCATATATTTTAATTATGTATAAGAGCTAGCAGATCTCCTGTGCAACACGGAGTCCTTCATTACCTGTAATTCCTATTTTATAACTTTTTTGTTTGATCTGCTCCAGGGTTCATTCTGAAGAAATTCAACAGAATAAATTATCATTCTCCCCAACTATTTGACTGTAGCTTTGAATATATAATGTATCCACCTATGTATATTATTTATGGAAGATTGATTATTCTTTCATCTCAATATCCCTTTTATGCCAAGAGAATTTTGGGTTTAACGCTTTCCTTTCTAGACATAAAGATTAGCTGTCCAATTGTGTGACTGCATCCCCCATGGATGATTCAAAGTTAGCTGAAAGCTATTCTGTGTATATCAATGTGAGTTGCCACTGCACTTCTGACTCATTGTAAGCTACTAAAGATTACTTAAGGGATAGTAAGGTGAATAGGTGAATGGACTTCTTTGTTCTAATCTATACTCTGATTGATGAAATGCTGACTCTTAAAGCTGTACCAAAACAGAATTCTAATTTAAATCATTGGTTCTTCTTTGATGCAACATTTGTAAACCAATAAGTGGGATAATACTGAGTGGAAACTAATGAATCAAGGAGATTGTGAGGAAATGTGAACTGAAGGCAAATAGAAGCAACTTGGATTTCATTGGGTTTGCTGTGCTTCAGTAGAATGAAACTGAACAGAGTGAAAGTAAATAAATCCGAATGCTTCTGAAGAAAACTGTGCACTCGTTTTTTACCTCTGGGTTTTGGTAAACCTGAGAAATCTGTGTTTTTCAAGGACAGATGGCTTCATTACCACTTATACTGCACTGCTGTCATTTGACAAATTTCATACCAGACATAATAGGATGGTGTCTCTTTATCAAATGGTAGTGAGAACTTATGCTTTGTAAATGCATTACATTTCTTTAGACTGATCTCAGGATGGTCTCACGGGAGAGAGTAAATTAAATATACTTTCTACTGATATACATTTTCAAATGTGCCTGCATGCATATGCACTGTTCTCTGCAACTCAGATCAGGTGAAAATTGTTAATTCCTGAAAAAACTATCACACCAGTAACTGATTATCCATGGCTATAAGAAATGAAAATGTAGTGGCTGAGAAATCCAGGAATATATTGCTTCCTTCAATCAGGAAAAACTTCTGCCAGTGATGGCAAACTTTGAAAAGTGCCTTTGTCTGTCCACCTTCAAATATCTGCCTAGTCACTCTTCATTTCTGATTTTGTTCCTATTTTTAGCAGAAAGTCTAGTTCAAGTTACCAGCCAAAACTTTTTTACTAGCCAAATTTTTTTTTTTTTTTTTTGGGGGGGGGGGTTGGGAAATAGGAAAATTTGTTTTATCTGATTTCTTTTTCCTAAATGTAGACTCTTAAACTATAAATATGAATGTCCTAAGGAGATACTTGAAAATCTGTGGTTTGAAACTATGATTTAAAGATATAGGGGAAAATAAAATTATTTTTCATGGCTTATTTTTATTAATATTTATTATTTGAGACAGGGTTTCTTCTGGTTCAAAATTCTTCCCGATGGAAAGAGGGAAGGCGGCTGCAATTTTTGCTTGGAAATAATTGAGGTTTCACCTAACCTTCATTCTCCATTTCATGAGAAAAGCACATTGTCAAATTGTCCAACAAGCAACATATTTCAAATGATAAGCTTAAGTAGTAAGAGTAGAAATTATCCAGTCATCGTCCTGTCAGGGACTGCATGATTTCCACTGGCTTTTTGGAAGATGACACATGTAAACCAAGGCCCTAATTCTGTAAAGGTAACACATTCTCAAGCTTATACACAACAGCCACAGAAAATAAACTGCTTTTCTTGCAAAGACCTTGCAGTGCTGTAGTAAAATCCACTTTATTTGAAGCTCTCTGTATGTCCCAATTCCTATTGAGACATGCTCTTTACATCAGTAAGAGGGGCTGATAATACACCTTTGGAGACTATATGTTCACTGGGGTTCAAAGAGATTTCTTTTTTTTTTTTTTTTCCAAACCTGCCACTTGCTTGTTGGTTGAACTTAATGACTTGTATTTTCTGTGACCCATTTTCTTCCTCTGTAACACTAATTTTTGCTCAAAGCCAGAAAAAACCATCGACAATGACAGAAGAGAAAACACGATAACTTTTTCATTAATTTGGAGTAGTTAAATAGTTTGAGAGTATATGTAGTTTTAATAGGTACTGTTGCAGGGAATACAGCAGCATTACATTGAAAGGGTTTGCATTTACCTGTACCAGAACATGTTTTTGTGAATTTTTATCCACTGGTAAGACTGGTTTGTATGCTTTTGTAGCAAGAAGATTTTTATTTTTGATGTTTTGAGTTTCTCAGTTTTTGTCACTCTAGAAAGTTTTCTCCTATTTATGTGTCCAGTTTTCTTTTTTCTCTTATTGCTTTTGATTGTTTTTTTCTTGTTTATTTATGGGGGTGAGCTCAGGGTACGGAGAGAGGAAGTAATTAATACTTTTAATTTCTGTCCTACTGAGATTTTTACATCTTTTTCCAAAAACATGAAAATTACTTTTTGCTCTTTGCAGTGCAATTTTGCACTCTTACGAAGCAGTTTTCTGTATGAGACTTCCAGTGCAATCCAAAGGAAGGCAATCCCTTCATTAGTAATACCTCTGCATGGCTTATTCTGATTCACCAGAGCTAAACTTACCTGAAGTGGTTTGTGGCTTGAGGCTGCATTCCTTCATCAGAAAGAGTCTGAACTGCAGTATTTGACAGTGATGGCTGGGGAATCTTGTCTTCTACAAACAGTTGAGGCTCGGACATAGGCTTTTGGCTGGTGGCTGGTTGTACTGTTTTCCATCTGCTCCCACAGCACTGTTCCTACTCACAGGCTGGTACACCATTTCTAACAGGGTGTAGCTGCCAAATAAATGTTAAGGTTGGACTTTTTAATGCTCTAAAAACCCTGTTTTGTGCAAGAATCGTCTTCTCTAGTACTGTAATGTCATGTACACACTGCTTTGTCTCTATTTTATCTACCTAGTTTCTCTCTGCACAGCACCTGTTCCACCCCAGAGGCTGCTCTCAAACATTCTGAAGTCAAGGGTCCCCATGGCATTATTCTTCCCTCCCTCAGTGTGGCTCTACTGAGCTGGAGGCCATGTCTAAATGAGATCTAGTGAACTATTCAATTTCTTTTAAGGATTTATCAAGAGTGCTGTGAATTATTATGATGCTGCATCCTCTTTTTAGACCCTAGTGAATTACATGGTTTGTTTTGCTACATGATTGTTGTCCTATTTCTTAAACGTTGCACTACTGTGTTTAATTATTCCAGAAATTTTGGGCTTTCTTTTCATCCTTTTCTGAAAACTGATGTTATTGTTCTAAGGTCCTGAAGTCATTCCAATTGATCACAAAGCTCTTGAGGTAAAAAGTTTCCATTTTGCAAAATCACTTAAATAATCTATCTATTATTCTTCTAATACAATCTGTTTTTGAACTTGTAGTTATCATCAAGGAGAGAAAAGGCAATAAACAATCAGGAATACATATTTGTACTCTCAGGCTCATTTTTGTTTCTCAATCATTTGTTTTTCTGATATACTTTGTTCTATTTATGCACTTTGCGAAGCCTGAAGAATTCATTTGAGGTCTAATTTCATAAACTGGTATTATACTAACAAACTTTATCTTCAGTAAGAATTCATTTATTCCTTTAAAACTTAATGCTGATGGATAACAGTTTTTTGTAATGCACACATGATTGGATTGACACAAATAATGTAGTGAAAGATGCCAATGGAAAGTTCTATAAGCTAAGACAGGCTACCATATTAGATACTAACTGAAAAGCAGAATAAGTAACTGAAAATCTGCTGAATCAAGGTGTTGATAGTAATAAATATTTTTCTTTTATATACTCCTCCTTGGAGAAAAGGATGTCAGAAATCTAACTGCAGAGTAGTGCAATGTTTAAAGCACTGAATATTTGAAATTGAAATTCTGAAAATGAATGGACCCCGAGTCTCTATACATTCCAACAGATGAATAAGGAATTGTCCACACCTCATTCCTTCTGCATCTCGTGTGATCTTTCCTAAATGCTGTCCATTCAAGCATAGTTCTAATAGCATGTTCTGTTGTTGTAAAGCATATGAAGTTCTTTGAAGGAAATAATTCTATTATTATGTACTTGATTATAAGTTATCAACATTTACAGCCCTAAGCATCTACCTCAGAAGTTGTTAGAGGCACTGAATTCCAGATTCCAAATGACTAACAGTGCATTAAATCTAGAATATTGTTACCTTTTAATCACATTTTTGCAGTATATGTGAATCAAAGTTGAATGAAATATTTCATTTTCATCACAACGTGATTCTGCTGTCTGACATTAATATGAGGTCAAATAAACACTGTGTGGGAAGGAAATAAAACCAAGTTTTATGTCTGAAAGGGCAGTTGTATTTCTCGAATGTTCTGAATGTCAGCTTTTTGATAGAAAACTAATACAATAGCAAGGAGTGTGTACATATGCCAGCTCGAGTTGTCTTTTGTATTCATGAAAAAGTTTAATTTCTTTGAATCCTTTGTGTTTTCTATTCAGCAGTATCTTCTGGCATTTATAATGTTTCTCTTAAACTGCAGTTAATGAAAGGCTCTGAAAGGTCAGTCATTCTTTACCATTTAAAATAAAATAAAGCTAAGATAATACATATTATTTAATACAATGGAATTTTATGTTTCATGCATGTTTTTGAAGGTGAATTTCTCTTAAAGTTTTGGTATAATATGGTTTTGGGTAGAAACTTCTGAGTGAGTTCAACTTAAAAAAAAAAAAGAAAAAATATTATGCTTAGTGTCCTAATAATACAGAAGACTTAAATACTGAGTTCCATTATATCTTATGACAATGGCGAAGTTCTCATTCAGAGGTATCTAGATTAATGCTGTTATCCTGTGACATACATGTGGTAGCAATTGAAATCAAATGTTTAAAAGCATATGAGTAAACTAATATTAAATAGCTGAGAATAGGCAGTATTCTCTTTGTAATGCCAAACTCTTTATTTAGTATTTGCGATAATAAGAAATAAACGTGAACTTTAGTCTTAGACTTTCCGCAGGAAGTTTTGTTTTATGATTTCATTCAGTGCCCACAGTTATTTTTGATCAAAAGCTAAGGCTGCCGCTCTTCCTTGCTAAAATGGGTCATAGTGCTCAGCAGATTTATCTGGCGCTCTTTGTAGGGTTACTTTGGAATGACCTGAATTTTCTATACTTTAGTCCTGGATGTGCAACGTACCTATTTTATTTTTGCTACGTGTTCCTAAAGAACTCAAGTCATATTTTTCAGTGCATTGAGTAACAATTTTCTTTGGGATGATGCTTCTAGATTGAACTAGCATTGTTATAAACATTTGCTTTAACTTAAGTGAAACATGGGAAAAGTTGACAAGAGTAAAAGTAGTTGCAACTTCCAGTAGTTCACAAGACAGCACACTTCTCTTAGAACATCTGTCTCCAGTCCTCTTATGGCTTAAAGATTTGATGCTGCGTGAGGCACTACTATTTTCACTTCCACTTCAGAGTTCACCATAGATTAGCACACATTTACTTCAAGGTTGCCCAGTTCCTAAATTATTTTTGTCCTAAATCTTCAGACAAGATGATACTTAACAGAAAAGAGAGTTTAGTTTTACAATGCTGATCCACATAGAATCATAGAATCACCAAGGTTGGAAAAGACCTAAAAGATCATCCAGTCCAACCGTTCACCTATTCCCAATAGCTCCTACTAAACCATGTCCCTCAACACAACATCCAGTCTTTCCTTGAACACCCCCAGGCTCGGTGACTCCACCACCTCCCTGGGCATCCATTCCAGTGCCTGACCACCCTTTCTGAAAAGTAATACTTCATGATGTCCAGCCTGAATCTCCCCCTGCCGTGGCTTGAAACCATTCCCTCTGGTCCTATCACTGATGACACGAGAGAAGAGGCCGACCCCCAGCTCACCACAACCTCCCTTCAGGAAGTTATAGAGAGCAATGAGGTCTCCCCTCAGCCTCCTCTTCTCCAGGCTGAACAACCCCAGCTCCTTCAGCCTCTCCTCATATGGCCTGTGTTCCAGACCCCTCATCAGCTTTGTTGCCCTCCTTTGAACACGTTCCAGGGCCTCAATATCTTTCTTGCAGTGAGGGGCCCAAAAAACTGGACACAGTACTGGAGGTGCGGCCTCACCAGTGCTGAATATAGGGGAACAACCACCTCTCTGCTCCTGCTTGCAACGCTGTTTCTGATGCAAGCCAGGATGCCATTGGCCTTCTTGGCCACTTGGGCACACTGTCGGCTCATGTTCAGCCGAGCATCAATCAATACCCCCAGGTCCATTTCCTCTACGCAGTCCTCCAGCCACACCGCCCCAAGCCTGTAGTGTTGCCTGGGGTTGTTGTGGCCGAAGTGCAGGACCTGGCATTTGGCCTTGTTGAAACTCATCCCATTGGCTTCAGCCCAGCTCTCCAGCCTGTCCAGATCCCTCTGTAGGGCCTCGCTACCCCCAGGCAGATCCACACTTCCACCCAATTTGGTGTCATCTGCGAATTTACTGAGGGTGCACTCAATGCCCTCATCGAGGTCATCAATAAAGATATTGAAGAGGACAGGCCCCAGCACCGACCCCTGGGAAACAGGGGTCTCAACTGATACTATAACTTGCAAGGTATTTGAAGACAACAGTATATCAAGTGCTTTTTTTTTTACATGTTCTTCAAAAACACAGCATTAAGAATTTTTATTTTGCCTACAGAATTAAGTAAAAGAAAAAAATTTCTATCATAGATAACCCAGTAGGCAAAAATATTCCCAAAACCCAGGAAAATGTTAGTCTATATTCTCACATGAGCCAGATAAGCTCTGGGAGCACAAAGGAGCTATTGAAGTTGCCCCCAGCCACAGAGCAGCCTCACAGTGTGCTAGCTAGGGGCATAAACTACTGCTTTTCAAAGGAATAGTGATGTGAATCCCTTTGCACAGTGCTGATGCTCACCTTTCCTTGCACTTGCAGATTGGACTATATAGCAATAAGGTGTGGAGGGGGGCTGTTAAATGCTAGATTTAAGGTTTTGGCATAGAGTAACTTTTTCTTTATTTTTATATATATATTTCAGGTGTATCCTACTTTCTAAAGGTAGATGATTGGGTGTCAAACCATCCTTTTAACTTGAACTAATGTATTTTTTTTTTAAAGCAAAACTGAAGGTCATATAGGATGTAATTGGTTTTGAGCTTTTTTTCTTAATTAGGATTTCAATACTTATAATTGTTTTCATTGTTCTTAAAGCAGAGAAACAACCATGAGTGGAAAGAAAAGTTTTAGCAATCCCTAGTTATTTCTTTGAATAAAGACTGAGATAGAAGGGATTTAATCTCATCCTCTTTCATTATTGCTTGTGAAATGAGGTGAGAATATGTAATCCTCATACTTACAGCAGTGGCTCAGTCAGGACACTGCAAGAACCAATTGTTACAGTAATTGAATTTCATCAAAATTTATGAATGCTCTTCAATAATGTCAAGTTTATTGAAATCCGAACTAAAGAAACAGAACAATATTTTGAATTATGACTTAAAGAATTGTAATATATACGACTTGGAGCACTATTATTAAGAAGAAAACATAGTATACTTCACAGGAAATTAGTTTTCTAACTATTTGTGCTATTGTGAAATGCTAATGCAGGTAGTCATTTGTAAGGAATATTTTTCAGAATTTATCTTCAGTGCATTATCCAACACATTAAAAGAAGATCAGTAAAGACTTCCGTAACATCACAATGGCAATGAACAAGGGTAACTGAACATAAAACTTGAAATCCTTTCTGTTACAAACTTCTGGTGACAGGCTGGGCAGTTCATTGTGCTGCTATACAACAAGAAATCTGAAAAACCTGAAGAACTATGGCGTGGTTTCCATACAGCTTGTTCTTGTTATTATTAGCTGTTATGATTTACAGTGTTGGATGAAGGAGGAAGAAGACAAAAGATGAAGTGTTGTGATAACCTGTAGGATCAGCTGGAGGGATGGATGGCTTCGAAGAGAGGAAGTGTATTTAAGTACTCCTTTAAGTCCTTCATAGACCTACATATAAAAGCCACACCTTTAGACATAAAATTGAATGCAAGTATAGAAGCATGTTTCAGCACGTAGTGCACAATCTGGCATATGCTAATACTTAAACCAACACATTATGAACATAATGCAGTAGGAATTTGCACTGGCAAGTGACTAGCAAGTGGCACTGAGTGGATCAGATAAGTAATCTCTGTACTATCCCTGCATTGATTTTATGCTCCTGTACCCTGTTCCACCTACTGCACTTCTGTTCTCTGTCCCTTATACCATATTTTTGCATGTCACCTTTCTAGAGTAAAGGCTAGAATTTGGCATCTGTATCTCTTTAAAAACTGAAACTTAATTGCATTATAACGCCAGTTGCAATATGGCTTCAAGTGGTTGTTGTGTTAGTTAGATTTCTTCTGGAACAGCAACAACAACAAAAAAATCCTGTACTGAATGAAAATGAGTTGTTAAAGAAATGTGAAAATAATCAAATGAAGGAAAACTAACGAAAAAAGTTCACAGAGCAGAAATCTGAAGAAAATGAAGTTGTTGACATAAGGAACCAGTGCTACAGCTGAAGCAACAGTGCAGAACTACTTTCTTCAAGAAGTGTGGTAATTGGTAAGTGAAAGGGATTTTTGTCAACATCCTCATGCTCTGTTTTTCCTCTTCCTTAAATGTTTGGTAATTAAGAGTCCTACTATTTTTTTATTTTTTATTTTTTTGTGTGTGTGTGTTAAAACCCACATTTTTGTCAAAATTTCTAACAAAGTAACAATACTGTCGGGCCAAGATCAAATTATGACATAGGATACAAATATAGATCTCATCTGTTTTTATTTTGTGTTATTTTTCTTTTTAATTAGATGAATATTGTAATAGAGAAATCTACATTGTGCCATGGTAACCAGTGTGTTCTCAGTCACTGTTTGCCACAGTATTTGTCTGGGAACTGGATTATTTTGTCCAATTGATTACCTGTTATAATTTAGCAGTTACCTACCAAGCAACTGACCTTTTTCAATAGGACGATTTGAACTATTCCTCATTTCAATGAAATGCAGCATGATGTCATCTTTGTTTTTTGTTACTACTCCACAGTTTAAACTTAAAAAATATCCTTATGTTGGAAGGTAATTACAAGAACGTGATAAAAATAGTCAGGATCGTGTTTAAATTTGGTTCTTTATATTGAGGGGGATGTGAGAAAACTTGCAGTAGTGAGTGTTTTGAAAATAGGCAATGATGAACATATGACAGTTTGGAATACTGAGGACTGTATATGCTTAGTATATAATTATCAATTCTAATTAAATACTTTTTGAAGAAAGTTTTTGACAGAAACCTAACACTGGAACATTTAATACGTTACAACTCTCCACCCTCTGCTATACCAGGGGAATTAACAGTAGGGTTATGGCGACTTGAGGATTTGATTTCTTACAGGTATGTTTTCAGTGATGTGAGTTCTGTTTTAATATTGTATCATGATGGTGAGCATTTTTAATTCAGTGTTCTGTTTTACTCAGGTGCCTAATAGAAAGTGTCAGAATATTTTAGCAAAGGGCCAAGACCATAAGGGAGACAAAGCCAACCCATAATGGCTGATGTTTTTTCTTAAAAGCTAAGTCCATCTCAGATTAAAGTCCTTAACTAAAAACTACTTTTGTGAATACTTTCAATTCAGGTTCCTAAAAGAATGGTCTTCCCTGTGCATTTTGCCTGGAGGACAAAACACATTCTTGCTCATACAGCAGTGTCATCTTTGCTAGGATTGATGGAAGTTATTTACAGAGGATTAGGAAATCTTGTTCTGTTTTACCAATAAACAGTGTTACATTATCACATTTCAATAGCTAATTCTATTTCTATACCTTTTTCCTTGAAAATCAACATGATTTTCAGAGGGTAAATAATTACATGGCATTTATAATACATTAACTAGATTTAAAAAAAATAATCCATTGGGTGCTTATTTTCTGAGGGAGAAGTCTAGAGTATCTGCACTTCCCTCATGGTATTTCAGTATAAAGATTTTTAGTGCTGCTATTAATCAAATGCACTCTGGTAGTTTGTGTTCCTCTTAATTGAGTAGAATTATATAGGAGCATCGAAAACATTCTTAAAGGATAGCAGAGTTAGCTGAAGAAAACTCGTGCTAGAATTAATGCTGCTGAATATGGAATGAGTTTAGATAATTTTTTGTTAGAATATCAAGATGGCACACAAACAAGTGCTATTTTTTGTGTGCATACAAGGAAATAAGAGAACATTGATGTTTCTTGAAATAGAAAATCTCCTTTTCTTTTTTTTCCTGGAAAATACCTTCTGTCCCGTTTTACAGACTGAAATTAAATAAATATTTATTTATTTACTGCAAAATATTTAAAACTATGTATACAGAGGTGATTGCAACACTGTTCTAAGATCTTAAATCTGATATTTTACCTAAGAAGCCAAATTTATTTTCACTGTAGTAATAAGTGTTGCTTCTTCAGAATTCACAGGAGTTCCGGGGTATCTTTTGTAGTGGTCAGCTTTCTATTAATGTTCTTTTCTGTTTTGTTTTGTTTGTTTTTTATCAAGTTTGTCATCTTTAGCTCCCAAACTCTCCATGGAACACAAGTTTTTTACTCTTCTCCCTTAACTCTATAAAGTACAGGCAAATTTATTTTTTTCTAATGCATTTCTGTTTTTAAATAGTGCTTGCCAAAAAACCACTAGAGTTATGATTAATTCCTTTTGTCATAAGAGGGAAAAAAAAATGAAAATAAGCCATGAAAAAGCTGCAGGGTTTTTAAGTATGAATAATTTGCTGATGGTCTAGGGAAGGGATTACAGTGCTGAATACACATATCTATAAATATTAAAACAGATTTTTTTAAAACAAAACTGTACTTCAGGACATGCTTACAACAGCTAAAACAGTTACAGAATGCATTTTGTTCTTCAGACAACTTTCAAGAAAATGTTTCAGAAGAGTCATGTTCTTAAATCAATCTAGCCTAGTTTAATTTTAATCTTCAAAAATTAGCAAGACTTCATTTGGTTTCTAACTTAATGTTTGCAAGTTAACGTATTTCTAGGTTGTTACTGCTCCACTGCAACTGAAGTACTGATTTTTTATTTTTTTTTTTAAATCTGACTAATGTGCTGCATGTATCTCTGTTTCTCCTGTGGTAATAGAGGATTATAGTCTTCTAATTTGAGTGTATCGCTGAATCCTTTGTTTTTCTTCTGTGATGGCCTAACCTATCAAATTCAAAATAAGATTTTTCTATTGTTAGCAGCAGACTCTGACACAGTTTGTACTGTGTATCAGTAATTACAGTGGTGTTGTACACAGAGCAGTTCAAAAGCAACGATAGAAATTTTGCAGAGTTTTCTTGTGAAGCGATGTGTGATAGCAGACGTAGAGTTAGAAAGTAGGAGAAAACAGTCACTGTTGGTGTTAGGTGATTGTGTCACAATATCATGAGTAGGTGTTCGTTTCCATCACGGGATACCAATTTACAAAACAAGTTTTGACTTAAAGCAGACGGATGTTGAGGATATTTTTTGCTAATACTGAAAATGCTTTGTTTTCATAGCCTAAGTTGCTGATGCTTTACTTCTTCGTCCTTCTAAAATTTGACTGATGCCTTTACAATTATGCTAAGACTTAATGCATGAACAGACTTTGTTTTAGAGTTAGGCTGAAGTTGTGAATGTGTGACGTTTGAAAAAGAAAGGCGGAGGAGAGATCTCTATTGTTGAATTTTGCTGCTCTTCCAATTTCTGAACACGGAAATATGTTGCTTGCAAATAGCTCTGAGATCTGTTACGTACATAAGCAGATCTTAACTATGGCTACCTGTTCCAAGATGGTTTTGTGATAGCTATTGTTTCAGGCAATGTGGCAAATACTTTTTTCATCATTCATCCATTCTCTTCACCTGTCTCCCTTGAAAAACTGTTCCTTTGAGTAATTCCATTGGTAAAAATAGGATATTTTTTCCTACTTTACAGCACTACATGTATCATTAATTCTTACAAATGCTTTAAGTAGGGCTCGTAAGGTAATTACAACTTGATTTCAAGATTCTCTGAGTAGATATTTCTCCTGCAAGATTATCATAGTGGGGATTAGTTTATGAATAACAGAAGTATATGAGAAAAGAACTATCAAATGGCCTGTAATGCATTGCAAGCCAACTCAGACATGCTGACTTGATAAGAATAGGTTTATCTGAGAGAGATTTATAATATCTCATAATAGAGGGAAAGGACTATTAACTTGACTGTAACTGATGCAGGGCCCCTTGTCACTGCAAGTCACAAACTGAATAAATCAATATTATTGTAAACTTCATCATCTTGTGACTTACACACTGTGACACTCTGGGGTGCATCTTGCTGTAAGGGTGGCAAGAGGAATTTGCTGAGAAATTTGTGATTCTAATACAGTTGTTGGTTAAAACATTGCTATGCAGATTCCTAGCATCCAGCATCCGTTTGATATCTTGGCCACTTTGACCTTTGTGATGGCCTTCCTCACTTCTCTGATGCTGCTGTTTTCTGTTCTCTTCCTAATAGTGGGCATACATTTCCTGTCTAATGAGCTCATGTTGGTTTCTTTGTTACTTGCATTTCTGTACTTCAGGGTCCCCAACTTCTGTTTCATGCACTTAGTTAGAAGGTTAGAAAGCTCACAAACTAAGTAAAAGTGTGATAAAGGCAAAACACTTCATTTTCCTGCTAACTGTGGCCATACTCTTTAATCTTCAGCTGCATGAATTAAGCTTTTTTAATTTTGCAAGTACCTGCTGTACTGCTTGAGGAACATGTGTTCAGTGTACAATATTGTAAATTAAGTATAGCTTTAGCGTTCTGCACTTCTTTGGTATTGGATTTGTTCACTGTGTTGTTTTCATGATATCCAAAAGAAATGGACCTTGGATAGTTAAGGTGAAGCACACAAAATAATCTCTTATTTTGGTCTAGTTAATAAAAATAATTCATTATCTCCAAGAAAGAGAGACCATAATTACTAAGATGATGCTAAAAGCAGCCATTAAGCTAAAATCATGGGAAGAATGTCAATTTTTTTTTTTTTTTTTTTTTTTTTTTTTTTTTCCAAAGAAGTGTAAAATCTTAGCTGTGGTCATATGTTTTTCATGGTTGTTCTTGTTTTTTTTAATGCAGACTACTAGTCTGATCTTAAACACTGAAGTTAACAGAGTGGTGCCATGAATCTTGATGGTGCTTCTATTTTTCTACTTGTGTATATTGTTCAGTCATTTGGAGCTACATTTTTTGTGGTATGCTGAAATTTACCCACATAAAGACAAACGTACTTCTCCCCACCCAGTGTGTCACTGAGCATGTTTAAGTAACTGCTTCCAGTTAGCAGAACACTGCACAAGCTTTCTGAGTCTATTAACTAAAATTATAGGAATGAAAGATTGTGGTAAAATTCCATGCATCTATAATTTATGCTCAAAATACAGCCTCTTTTCTTCATCTCCACCTTCTGTTTATAATCTCAGTATATAATATGCAGTGCCTCTTAAAAATTGACTTGATAAACAGGTGTACCACAGATGAAGTCTGTTCTGTGTATTCAATTTTGTGTTAGACGTCTTAATCATGATTCATAATACTTGATAACATATAGTTAGGTATTATCATAATCAGATACAATTTTATCACAGATCTCTACAAATTATGTTAAATAATTGTTTTGAAATCACATCTAATCATGAGAAACAGCATCCTGGATAGTACTTCAAACGCAATTTGGTCCTTGGAGGGAAGTATGATATTTAGATTTTTGGTGGGGTTTTTTTTGTTTGTTTGTTTGTTTTCACCTAAGAAATTCTTACCTGTGAAAACATGAAGGCTATACAGGCCTGGCTAACTTGCAGCTTACCCATGCAGAAATACTTTAATTTTCCTGTAAACAGGTGAGATTATTTTATCTCTTCTGTGTAGCATTTTTCTTGATGAAAAATTCTTCAAGATGAGGAAACAGACAGCAGCTTGTCAGTACAGATTAGTCTGCTTGGCTGGGGCCTGTGTTTTAAAAAAATAAAACTAAAAATAAAAAAAAATGCCAACATAAGGCCAGTAAGTAGCAGCAGAAATGAATGAAGGGTGATGAGACACTGGAACAGGTTGCCCAGAGAAGTTGCCCCAATTCGTTTCTGACTGTCAGATATTCCAAGTAATGTGGTGGCTGCCATACCTCTGGTACCATCAAATCAGCCTGTCTCACAGGATTGTGGTGATGATTTTTAATCCTTATGCCATCCTTTGTCCTTGGGGTTCATCACAGCACCAGCTCACCACCTGTAATGTATTTACCATCACAAATCCCTAGTGAGTTAGGACAGCAATGTTAAACCTGATGCAGGAGAGGTAACTGAGGTATAAGGCATTTGCAAGGATTGTGTACTGCAAAGATTGAATACTGGTGTCTGAAAGGTGTTTCTCTAACCCCTGAATCAGCTATAATCTGTGCCGTGTGAGGCTCTGGAAAGGTCATGTAGCTGCTGTGTGAGATTTTATGATTAAAACAATTTTAGTTAATAGGAAGCTCAGGTTTTAGACAGTGGGAATAGGGAAAAGGTATTTGATTGTGGGAAGTAATCTCTTGCAAGTTTTTTTCTCTACCGTTTCATTTTTTGTTACTCCTTATTAGATGTATTAGGCATCATAATACCATTATGGAAATCAGTTCAGGAGCTGGGAGACATCATCCCCAAACAGCGTTCTCTAGAGAATTAAAGAAGAGGGGAAGACACCATCCTAAAACTATTTCCAGCCAACCAGAATAGGAATGTGAGCAATCAGTGACCAAAGTCGTATTAAAATAAGGGAATTAGAACTGAAACCATGGTTTTTGGAAAATCAATTTTCAGACTTCAGAAGAAGACTTCCCCAATTCCCAGTATTCAAGTCTTGTTTCTCTTAAAACAATGAGAAAATTCACTCCTGTGCTGTATAATGAAGTGCCAAAATATACAGCGCATCCAAAAAGATTATTTCAGTACTTAAATCGTCTGTCAAATGACATAATATCTATCTTACACAGCTGAACAAATTTGCCAATCTTTTAACAGAATATGATAATGGTGATGAATGCATTGACAAGGTGACGTGCTCCAGCAGCAAGCAATATTTCAGAGAGGGATGTTCTTTCTAAAACTAAGTAAGAAATCACAATCAAATCAGTGAATAAATGGCCAAGTAGAAATTCAGGAAGATCTTGATGATACATTGTGAAACATCCTTCATCTTGCAATGGTTAATCCTGAGCCAAACATCCTGACAGAAGGACTCTGTATTTGTCTGCTATGGGCCACAACTGCCCTAATGAAGCTTTTATTGTTGAAAAGATTATATTTTGATGCTTAAAATCATGGACAGATTTCAGATTGGACTTACCAATTGGAAGTGGTAACACTTTAATTTTTGAGTGAAATAAAATGCTTCAATCTCACCCACTTTTTAAAGGAAAACAATCCCACTATGACTTGCCTTACATAGCCTTCATGTGTTCCTGTCATGCACTTTACAAGGCACAAGCTCCTGGCCTACGTGAGTGAGGAATGGGTTCATCCTCACTGCACAGCATAATGACCTGACAAACTAATTGGTAGTCAGTGTAAGAAAACAAAATCACTTACAATGAAAGCAAAGAGATTGAACAGCAGACAGGACCTGGCTGTGTCCATCTTTGAACTGTTCTAGGGTCCTGCTCAGAATCTGGCCTCCAAAGTCATCCTTCAACCATTAAAGTAGATTTCTTTCTAGAAGATGATGACAAAGTCTTCGTAGCTCTAACTCTCTGTGCCTTCTCCTCAAAATAAGGCATGTGCTTTCTATACAGGAGTTAACTGGAATGGGATTATGAAATGTAGTGACAGAATTGACTACCCACCTGCTTTTGACTGGGAGTCACTGAAGGAATGTATCTGATTATAACCAGGGGAGTGTGGAATCTGCTTATGGCAAGTCTCTATACCTATTTAGTTCTATGTTACTATTTTGTAGTCATATAATCTTTACCAAGGGGGAAGATCAAAGCAACAGTTTTATCACAAATGACACTACCTAGACATCTTAATATAGTTTTATTAAGTTTATCTGTCAATCCATAATTTTATATAGTGGAAACTAATCATTTGTTCATTGTTCTAATAAATGACTATTAGATGAGAGACAACTTGAGACTTGCTTTCATTTGCATTGTACAAGTCAAGCTGTAATTCATGTAATTTCCTAAATGAGTTTCAGGAAAATACACCTTGACATCCCAGGAAAACACTTGTGATTCATCTCCTGTGTCTGTTTTCACTAATTCCATAGGAGAAATCCTACTACTTATATTGTTCAAAATCTTTCATAAAGGACAGAGGAAAACAAAGTAATACATTCATGAGGTACCTTCTGCGAGCTAATTGTTGTGAAAGTAGCCCTGCTTCACATTAATTATGTGCTTGAAATTAATTGCAAAATGCTAATTTGGCTTGTGAAAGCCAAAAAAAATGTACTGTAAACTGTCATTCTATACTTTTTTGGATCTAATAAATTAAAGGTTGAAATATGATTTCAGTTCCAGTGCATGACTGTCTTCTTCCCTTGATGTAGAGAAGGAGCTAGAATTTTCCTTTCCTCTGCAGCAGCTGAGCCCTATTCCCTGCTCTGTCCACACCTCATTTAGATGACAGTGTCCACTTCTTCTGGCTAATTCAGAGTTAGCAATTACTTCTTCTTCACAGCCAGACCTGTGTTTCTGTGAAGACAGCACTTCAGCACTGCTAGAAGTAACAGAACAGAGCACTGGTTTGTACAAACTTAGGAGATCCTTATAGACCCTGTACAGCAAACCATGCAGTGAGCAAACAGGGCAGCAGTGAGGGGATCCTGGTGTTAAGCAGCAGTCACAGGCAAACTTATGTACAAGGACTGAGCAAAAGACACAGGCAACTTCTACGGGCTCACAATGTTTAGCTATCAGACCCTTGAAGCAAAATAGATATCTTTTATTTCAGTTCTGCAGTGAGTTCCTCTCTCTCACTGCTTTACACTATTACTCAGATTTACCCAAAATGAGGGAGACAGTTTTAAACAGACAAGCTGTAAATTGACATGTTCAGAGAGTATTTTTAACATCATATTTATAATTGCTGGTATTCATAGACTAAATAGCATGAGGAAGTTATTAATAGTAGAAAGAAAGAAGCAGTTTCCCCAGAATAAGCACTATGTTGAAGTCTCAGCAAACTAAGATATGGGTAAATGTAATATGTGAGGTAAAAATCCTAATACTTGAAGTTCTAATGATTTCTGTTGCATTTATTCAGGAACAGGAGCATTATGCAAGGGAGTGAGGGAAAGAAAGGTGGATAAACAAAGCTGTTTTGGTAAATATGACTTAGAAATATCTTCTACGTGCAAAGTAGGAAGTTGCCAAGCCAAGCTTGTGGTGATTTGGAAATGTTTCCATTTTCCACTAGTCTTTTAGAAAATATTTGATGTCTTTTGTCTTTACTAGTTTCTTTTTTATGTAAAAGAAATGAAACATCTTTCATCTGGTGGAACAGATCTGTGGGGAATTAGCAAAAAGAAGGAAGAACCTTAATGACAAAATTTTTCAGCACAAATTGTACAAACTCCTTCTGAACGTTTATCACTTTTAGCTTAAGTAGTTCATTCACATCCATCAAATGCTTTTCATGGGATAGACAGTCTCTGAACACTGTATCTTGTTTCATTATACTACACTGGTTTGTGGTGCTGGTGTGTTGCTACTTTTTTTTAGAAATGGAAATACATCAGTAAATCTAGTGGGTGAGTATTTTCCTTCATTCTAGTAATATACTTTCAGAGAAAACAGCAAGTCAAATACTTATACAGTGTAGAACAGCTGGTTTGTGTTATCTCTGCACATTGTCATTTCTCGGTTTGTGATAGCTGCTGTGAAATACTGAGCCTTGAGAGATGCTCCAGGTGGGCTTCTCACAGTGTTGCATGTTTAGGTGCTTAGGAAAGAGTAAGATCCTTACCTGTGCCTGAAGGAACTCAGCAAACCTGTTTATGTGCATGTGTACCTCTGCCCTCCCCTAGATGGAATTAGAATTGTTTGCTTATTTACCTCTTTTTGTCAAGCAGCCATATGAAGTTTTATTTCTGAAGTTAAAGGGTTGAGATCTTTGTTTTAGTCATTTTCTGAGGTTGAATTGTGCAGCTGCTTCTTAAATGATGCTCATTCCCATGGAAATGTACGGAGCTCCTGCATAAACTGCTTTTAAAGTAGCTTGTGCAACTCAGAATACAGGAAGTGTTGATAGTCATTACTATGAGAGTGAAGTAGTAATGACCAAGTGGTAATTAGTTTGATATTGACTTCTTAATAGAATTGCTTCTTTGTTAAAAATAGGGCTGGTTTAAGGAAGAAAGCTTATCCCTACTAACAAACTGCTGGCGAGGTACACTCAGCCTGCTCGCTCTCAGGCACCTTTCCATGCTCTCTTGGGGGAGAATTACTTCCTGCTTTAAACTGGTTCTACAGACCTCTCCAAGAGCACCCTGGCTCCCTAAAAAGGCTTTTCACCTGTGAGCTGCTGCCCTTAAATGTTTTCATCTATGCAAACCAAATAATTTTGCCAATTTCTTTTTTTTTTTTTTTTAAGTAGAAGTAACCAAGCCTGTACTTTGAATTACTGAGATTTCTGTATTTGTAAGACGTGAAGATGTAATATGTGCACTGAGGCGGTAGGAAATGTAAAAACATCTGCACTGAAGATATAATGAGCATTTTTGAATTGGTTGCTAATTTTTCTAGTTAACTGAAAGTGACTTTTGTGGTCTTTCTCCTATGAAAAGAGTCTAACTAGTGGCTGAAGATATTGTCTACAGGATTTTAAAAGTCACCATGCATAAACTGAGAAATAATGTTTTATCTGTGAACAGTTGTGGTGTTGTACACTCAAGCTTATGAGCAAGGCAAAGGTGGATAATAGAGAAAGAAGTGCTTGGAGTTCTGCTCTTTTGCTTCTCCTCATTAGAACCCAGAAGCAGGATAATACAACCTTGAAGGAAGATGCTTCCCTTCACAATCATTGTGATTGTGGCTGTTGGAGCATGTAATTATATGGAGGGGAAAAAGAGCATGGAGTGAAATGTTGTCAAAAGCCTCAGGACTTTTAATCTCTATCTTGTTTAGTACTAAAATGCTTTGTGGAAGAACTTGTTTGGATAATTGTGAATTAGCCACCTACTGCCTTCTTTAGCCCTATTGTATATGCGTAAGGTATATGTACATTGCTAGATTTCTCCTGATATCCAGAATGTTTTATTATGGAGACAGAGAATACAGATAATATTTTATAAATCTGTTTGCTATTTAATAATGGGACATCCAAGAATGAAAGCAGCAGATAACATTCAAATGATGTTACTGTATAATGATTCCTTAAAGTTCAAAGAAAGAGAGATGATCATTGGGAAAACCAATACTGGACCAACACCAGTATGTCTAGTCTTCTTCTCATTAAGTTCATCTTTGTTTATAGGGACAGAGCTTGCAAGAATCTTTCCAAGACTCTAAAAGAGGTCAAGAAGTGTTACTCAGCACTCAGCAGCAGTTCTGCTCCTACGCAGCAGAGAAGTGTGAGCAGGCTGAAACGACTGGCTTTGAGTGCTCTCAGTTGTCAAGGACCTATTAGCTATCACTAATTGGTGGCAACAGTTCAGGCAGTTGTCTGAAGATATATAAACCAAAAGAATGTTGGACATTTCATGAGTTAAAGAATTATTGCTTTGGAGCAATAGACCTATTCAGACCAATTGCAAAGAAATCCCCATATCTCCTAAAGATACCACCATTGGTTACAAATCTGGTTACAGAGGAGACATGTTAATGGCATTAAATTAGCATTGTATAACATTCCCAACTGCAATTGCATTTACATGTTACACTTGGTCAAGTATAAAAGGGAAATTAGGAGCAGCTGAACAGATAGTGGCCTAATAACGCACATCTCACAATGATGTATTTTTCATAAGCAGTAAGTACTGACACAGCATCTGAAACTCATACAACTCTTTAAAGAAACAAAATAAACCATAGAAGTTCACGACTCGAGCTGTGCTTTTTCAAAAGCAAAGATAACAAGATATGAAAATGCTTTTTCTTTTAGAAATTCATGGAATCATTAAACCTCTGGTTCCAAGGACAGTGGGACAGAACAGCAGACATTAAATTTTCAGACATCTAGCTGATGTGCTAATTGTGAGATAGATAAGCCTCTATACTGAGATGTTACAAGGATGTTTTTATAGCTAGTTGATGCCTATTGCATACCTTTACATTTTTGTTTCCTCCCTTGTTTTGCTGGATTTTTTTTCCCAAACAGGCAGTACTTTCTCATTTAACTAGCTTAAACTGTATGACAGTGTCAATTTTCAAGGCAGACTTACGATTCATTGTAAAGTTACAGGTGATTCAAAACACAAGAGTAGTAATACTAGATTTGGTTTTTTCTGATTCTTTAATAGCTTGTTAAATTAGTCATTTAATGTTATTTTAATACAGTTCTTAAAAGATTTACAGTAATTTGCAGGACTCTCTGAAGACATACACAAGACTATCCATGATGAACAGAAGCTCCCATTAATGCTGGTGAGAGCTGAAGTTCAATAGCAAAATATAGCCACAGGGGTCTCAGATACACTCTAATAAGCAGTGTGTCCTCATAGCAACTGGAAGACTGAAGGAGGGGGAGATCTGCAAAAAGCAGATAGTATTAATATAGTCAGACACATTATCAGGCTGCTCAACATCTCACTCAGATCTCGTTGTAACAGAAAAGTCTAAATGTTGGCCAAGTTTTTAACGCTGAACTTTACAGGTACCATAGAGCTTGGATTTTCCAAACTAACTTCCTGGACTATTTTTAAGATGATCCTTCAGATCTGTCATTCATGCAGCCTGTGATTCAGAAAGTCCACCTCATGCTTTCTTTTCTTGGTACAGATAATTCTTTGAAGTGTTCTGACTTCCAGAAATTCTTTTCTTTTTTGTTTGTTTTTGTTTTAAAGATGGGATTTCTTGCTTTCTGAAATACTGCATTGCGCTTTGGCTTTTATTTTACTGACTGAGCAGGAAGTCACAGTAGCTTTGTTATGGACTTCAGTTAGGAGCAGAATTGAGGCTCTTTGGAGCCTCCTCTTTGCAAGATGCTCTATATATTAATCTAGGTTTTGCATAGTTCCTTATAGATTTATAAGGCCACTTAATGGATTATTAATTAACTCTATTCAGTTCTCACATGTTTCACCAGCCTTAAGAGATTTTTAGTTGAATTTCCCACAAGCATTTTCTTGCTTCCTTGTATGCCTGCAATGAGATCCCTGTGAAACCACGAAGTTTTGACAGTAGCCTCCTCTAACTTTTCCTGATAGCTTTCATTTACTATTTATCCTGGTTCCTTGGAAAAGGTTTGACTGTTGTTCCTGTTACTCTTATTAAAATCATCACTGTTCTACTTTGTGCTAATACTTTTTAAGGGTTTTATAGTTATTTCATTATACAAATGAACAGCAGTTGAGGGACTGCGTGGTTCCTATCTGGAAAGAGCCTTTACTTATTACTAAAATTGTGGCTGATTCTGATTTTAGTAAACAAACTAATAGCATGCCATAGTTCACTGGATTAGATGTCAATGCATCAATTCAATATCTTGTAGCAGTTATTTGTGTATTATGCTTCTACACATTTATACTGAAGAATGAGTTGTAACATGTATTTTTTCAGCTGTCACTAAAAACTTCATTGTTAATAACTTTAGAGTCAACTTATGGGCCATCCAATGCAGCTGTGAAATTAAGAGTAATAGAAATGTTTCTTTTCTGTTATTGTCCCAAAGACCTGCAAAAAGCATCTCCCTGGGAAAGGGGTAGTGGAAAAAATATATCAGAAGGAAATTGATGTTGCAGTTTCAGGAAGGCCTACACAAAGAAACTTGTTATGATCATGTTATCTCAGAATGAGAGGCAGGTCACATCTTCACCCTCATTAACTGTGGGAAAGCTACTGTGTGTAGCTCTGTTAATTGGCAAAATAATCCAAGACCATGAGTTCCATTGTTGTTTTTATAAACAGCACAGTTTGGGGACAGCAAGGGCACTTGCTCGGGCTTTTTCTGTCACAGAAGGCTCAGCCCCAACAAAAATGGTAGTCCTTTATTGATTAACCCATAGGTCATTGTTCAGGGAAAAAAATGCTGTAAAATGCCTTTCTCAGCCAGTTGCTACAAGTAAAGGCCACGATTATTTGAGTCTCATGTCCCACTGACAAAAGAGAAACATATCACAAACACCTGTGAAGTTAAGAAACCCTCATCTGATTTTTATCTGACCTTTTCCTAAACATTGTCACACGTGTTTTCCCAGCTTGGTTCTAAATAGAAAAAAGGAACGGAGAGAAAAAGGGATGTTTTGCTTTGTTTGCTTGGATTTTTATATATATAAACCTCCCATAAATACAGATTTTTTTTCTTTTTCTTTTTTCTTTTTTTAACCTTTCTCCCCTTATCAGAAACTCACTGAGCCTTATCTCTCCAAATATATTCATAGATGCTGGCTATTCATTAAAAGTAATAGAACAGCTAAATAACTTTGGTGTGCTGCAGTTCCAACATATTTTGTTTAGTTTCTCCAATAAATCATATTGTCAGAGGTTACTTTATTTTACTATTGTGTTGCTGTAAAAGAATGAATTTTTTTTGAAAATTTCTATGTGTTGCTTAAGCTCTGGTCTGCTAAGTTTAATACCCTGACATTCCAGCCATAATTTACTCCCTGGAACAGATCATTAAGTACTCATTGCTGCTTCAAATTTCTTTGATCCATTGCTTTTTATAAAATATACAGCCTAAATAGTCTCCTTAGAAATAATTTTCTATAAGGTTGGTATTTAACAATAAATCTCAATACATAATTCACCCACCTATCCAGAAGAATGTCTTGCACCATGTAGACATGTTGCTTTCATTCTCAGAAAGCCATATGGTGCTTCATAGTTTGCTGCTGTGGACTGGTTCAGAAATAATACTGTTAATTCTATTTCCATAGCTAAGTGAGCAATGTGCTGGTAAAGCAGGTAGCATCTTCTGCATTACCTGAAAATAACACAATTGCTCTGTGGCAATCCACCTGGGATTGTCAGAGTCACTCACAGAAATCTGAGGTGATTTGGTGTGTAAAACTATCAAGGTAGCTTGACTGAATGTAACATGATAGTGTTTTGAACTTCTCCCGTGGGCAGACCAAAGCAGTTAATAACACACCAGGGAATGATCACTGTGATGATGCAGCTGATCTCTAGGGAGGAAATTTTATCTTTTTCTTCCAGAAAGTTATACTCAGTCACTATGAAGTAGGAATATTTATGAATACAGTAATATTTTTGAGATCACTATCATTCTAAAAAGCTTTAGCCTTCAGAACACCCTATTTGGGCCTATTATGCTAGTTTAGCTGTTTGCAGATTCCTACACGTAGAAAACATCTATTTTTACAGTGTTAATGGGTGGTTCTTATATTGATAATATATTTTTCTAGAATAGGTCTCTTTCAAATAACGTCGAACCTTAAAGTTTAAAGTCAGAGTTTTTTTCAGTTAAGAGCCTTTTCCCTAGAAATACCAGTATTGTCTATAACTACATATGGGTTAACTGTACAAGTGAGTTCACCCTCCTAATGTACACGTAAGTTTTGCTATCATCCAAATAGTCCATGAATCTTCATCCAACATTTCTGGTTTATCCTTTTTTCATGTTTAATTTTTCATGGATATTAATCATTCAAATCTATTTATAAATGTAAAGTATTTACATGTCTAGACATCTGCATATTCAAGCTCCATTTCTCATTTCAAGCAGCAAAAATTGATTAGCTGTACCTAGAGAAAATTTGTCAGAGAGTAACTGCCAATATTAACATCTGCCAGCCAATCTTCTTTATAATCAGCAGCAAAAAGAAGTGATTTTGCCTCTCGGGAGATCTTTCAAAGTTTCCTGTCTCAATTCAATGTTTGTATGTCTCAGGGGTGTGAATATGAATAATATTACAATTCTCCATAGCTTTGTCTATCAAATTTGTAAACTGATGACAGGATCCAAAGTAACAAAACACAGGAACGGTGTCAACCTGGGCTGCTCTATTAAGAGAAAAAACAGTGTTGACTTAAAAGTCTTCTGGTCTGAACTGAACTCTTGTGGTAGAATTGACCCAAGATGAGCAAGGGGATAAAAAAAGAAAAGATCAATGTGAAAACAGAAGCAGTTATGTCTCAGTGAAAATAATGTTAGATCTTAGCAGCAATATGCAGCTCAGGCTGTGCACACTTCAAACAAGCCGACAAACAAACAAACAGAATGTTAAAGTGGAGACATGAAAACCACAGAGACTTGGTGGATGCCAATTCCTATTAATTTTAATGGAAATCTTGCATTTGGACTCTTTGGAATCATTTGGAATTCAGCACAAAGCATTAATAAATGCTTGTATTCCCCTTGTCCTCTATTTGCATCAGCAGTGATTCTTAATGTGGGAACCAGAATCCAGACAACAGAGAAATAAGGGTGGAGTGATGCTTTGGTGATGCCTCATCAGGCCTGAGTGTAATAAGACAACTACCTTTACTGAGCTCCCAGCATGCAAAAGCAGGTGTAACTGTGCCTGGGGGCTCTGGTGCTTGGGATGTCTTTGGTACGCCATTTGAATATTATGAATAGTGGGCTTATTCATCAGAGGCTATGAAATGTAAACTAAGAGATTATTTCTGCAATTATATTGATGTCCCAAATGGCAGCTAACAAAACCAAAATATTCTTTTTCTGATGACCTATTTAAAGACTGCATCTGCAGTGCATAAAGCAACTAGCCTCAATATGTTTTTATGAAAGTGATATTTGCTCTGTAAGGGGAAAAAGCTTTGGTCAGACAAGTAGTTATTGATCATATACAGTATTCATTAAGAAAATACGTTAGGAGAAAGATTTATATTCTGTACTTAGAGTTGTCTGAGAAGAATTCTTCATTATGTTTGAGTTTGGATTATAAGAAACAATCAGTGAATCACAAATGAGATAGTTTTTGATACCACTGTTATACATACTAATGGAAATGGTAGGAAACAAGTGACTGAACCCACTATAAAAGATAACTGCTTGTGAACTAGCCACCACAATCAGAAAGTAACTGAACAAAACATATCCTCACAAATACTTACAAATCAACATAGCCTCATTGACCTCAGTGCAGGCAAATTTACTGCGCCATCTGTCCCATTGCACTTCTAGGCTAAGCAACTCTTTCATTTGTAAGTGTATTTCTCTCAGATTAAAAAAAAAAAAAGCTATCTTTCTACTTGTCCCTCCTTACTTTTTAAAAGAGGCTGTTGGCATATAATTAGAAAAGCTAACTGAGTTCTACTCAATATAATGTCATCATTTATTCTCTGACTTGGAAACATGTGCACCAAGATTGAAGTTATTTTACTCCCACCGGAGTAACACTCTATTTTAAGTGCCCATTAACTAATCCTAAACAGCAGTGGAAAATCAGTGGAAATATATGTAGCATCTACATGAATACCAGATGAATTCATGAAGATTACTGCTGAATACAAAATTATTTCACTATAAAAGGGGTACTTGAAAGAAAAAGTTGCTGAAATATGGAGCTTGTCATGAAAAATAAGTGTCCTTCAGTAATAGTTCTTTTATATTATATGGTTCTTTTCATGGCAGTTAGTTTGCATTTCTGTTACAAATGCCAGCTTTCAGGAGCTTAAAACTTGCCTCTTAAAATTTAGTCTCTGACTTCGCAGTAACATATATGCCCAGGATAAAATTTTGCTTTACAAAAGTAAACCAGCTACTTATCAAAGTTGAGTAAAATGTGAAACAACTTCCTAGTTGCTTAATGTTCTTAATACCTTACTTTTAAAATAAAACAATATAGTTCATAATGTTACTGATTTGTCCAACTGAAATGGGTCTCAGCAGGGACCAAATGACTGCCTCCATATCAGTGACTGCTTAGCTTTCTATTGATGCCAACAGAAGGGTGCTACTCTCTAGTCATAGTAGCAGTGAGAGAGCAAAAATCTAGGTACTTATCTGAGTACCTTAGGCATTACTAGTAGTAGTCTTCTGTTGCTAATGGGTTGGGACTACTTTGTTACCAGCATTTAGAAGCTTGCTTAATTTGCCTATGGGAAGCTTGATTTGGTTTTCAGAAGTGCTGAGTTCTCCCAGCTCCCATCGAGGTTAAACTGGGCTATCAAAGCCAATTTATGTGGTGATCTAAACACGCAGATACCAGCCTAACTTTATGTTTTTTAATATATAGTTTCTGCTAATGGGAATAGGTGGTGATCTGTCTTGCTTTAAGCTGAAAGAGAAAATAACAGACTTGCACTCTAACTCCCTTGGACAGAGTTCACAAAGCAATTCAATTCTCACTGCAGGAGCCAGAGTATAGTACGCAACATGGAACAATGTAGATTTATAATTATAGTGAAACCAGAGTTGCTGTAATCTAGTCATGTTCTGAATGATGAAACATATTTAAAATGTGCATTGTTATTATCTGCTAACCCAATTTACTACACAAGTTGATTTTTCCAGTCAATTTCTCTGAGTAAAATGACTAGGATAGAGCACAGAAGACATTCACTCACATTTATTCCAATATTTGTATACAAAGATGAACAGCTGTCATCTCTAAAATATAAAGACATCACTCCCTTACACTAATTTTATGTTTTTATATCTGACTTCTTCCACCCTAGTATAGCTTCTCTATACAAACATCCCCCCAATGCTTTAGCATCATTGGTAGCTGCTATAACTCTTGCATACTATATTCACTAAATTTCAAATAATAATTGGGCCATTTTCATAACGATTTCTCAGTTTTCAAAGAAACAATTTTATGTTGAAGTTACTGTGTTTGGATTAAACCTTTACACTTTTTTTTAATAATTCTGTCAGTACTGACTGGACAATTAAAGTTTTGTTGTTGTTTATTGAGTTCAATGATTCTATTATCCTCTCTAAATTCTCTGTATATGAATTGCATTCAGTGTGTTTTCTATAATTAAATTATCAAATTACTGCCAAAGAAATTGCTTTACTCAGTTGTGAAATAGAAGTCATTTTAGTCCTTTTACTCATCTTTAATTAAGGTGGAAGTAGTTACATATTTTCCTGACTGTAAGCTGAAAGATTCAATTACTGGCTGACCAAAACTGTGTCAGTTCACTTTGAACTTCATTCAAGGGTTAGACTAAAAGGAATACTACTGCCAGATTATTTTTTTAATGTAGTTTTTCTGGCAGCACGAGTTCTGAGACCTCAGGAATCTTACCTAGTTAAGGACAGCCCTTTGCAGAATAGAGCCCTTTTGGAAGCAGTCAGGCGAAGATGATTGGGCGGGAAGGAGTTGTCCCCTCAGGAAGATATCTTGCTTTACCATTGTAATTCCCACACCTGCTGCTTCTCAATCTGACACAACGCTTAGCTGATGTAACCACAAATATCTTGCACTTCTGCCTGCCCTCTAGAGTCCTTTCCACCCTGGCATAAGAAGTTATTCTGAGGATTGATCACTGAAATGAAAAAAGGCATCTCATGGCTTTCGTTTTAGTTTGATCTATTACTGAGACCTTCAAGCTTGCATTCCTGCTTAACAGGTAAAATGAATAATTTTGTGAAAAACTGTGCCTCCACCTCTGAACACCGCTGTGCTTTGTGTGGTTTACATGACTGTATTTGGCGTGGGGCTATCATTTGCTGGATGAGATGCTTTAGTCACTGGTTTTCATGACAATAGCTTTTGCTCAGCACTGCCAGAGCCCCTTCCTTACATCTGTAATCTGTGTATATCCCTGCATGGAGCTTGGGCTTGCTTTGCTATGGAAATAAGAAAGGTCTGTGTTTCTCATTATTGCTGTGTTTCAGCATAGAGCGCTGATAAATAAAACCCCGATCATACGTAATTATTTGCTTCTCAAATATTTGAACTGTAGTCCTGCTGTCTCAGATAAAAGCTAGATCTGTTGTATTTTATCAGTAATCTACACGGTGATCTGAGCCCAGCTGTAACCTTGGCAGTTCTGGGACAAGGTTAAGCCCCAGGAAGCAGTGTCACATCATGCACAGGATGTTGAATCCAGTTTTTGAACATCCAGATCCTCTTCAGCAAAATTCAGAATGCATTGTGGCTTTCCTTTGGCTTTTGTCTCCACTCCTATATGTAGAAAGAAAGCAAAATGTATTTTATGCTGCATTTTTTGAGGGGTAAAGCAGCATTACAGGTGTCATTATGAGAAAGCACCTAACATTCTAAACAGCCTTTAGAAGAGTATGTAAGCTCTGCATTCTTGTTGACATAGGCATTCTCCTATTATGTACCTATCAATTCTTTCTTTTTCTTTTTTTTACTTCAGCATTTCTTTTTAAATCCTATGAGTGTAGCGTTTTTGGTTGTTGCTTTGTGTGTGTGTATGATTTTTGTTTGGTTTTGAAAAGACTGTGTTTTGTTTGGTATTCTACATCATCTGTCTTTCCTAGGATGGATTTCATCTTTTGCTCAACTTCCAATGCAATAGCATCTGTGAGCATAAAGCCCTGGGGCTCAGTTTTTGTGCAATGTCTCTTCACTGAATACAGTAATGATGTTACTGCAGAGGCATCTAGAGTTTTCTGTGGTGTAGACTCAATGTACAAGGAAGTCTCTACCTTCTGTTACCACTCTAAGCTCCTTGGTGAGAAACAAAATTGTCTACCCCTAGAAGTGATTGCTCTGTATGTGGTTGGTTTTTTTGTTTGTTTGTTTGTTTGTTTGTTTTTTTGAGCAGGCTCCATACTTGAAGCTTGCTTCACAGTACATAGAAATGAATGTGGGCTGCAGATTTGGTGATCAAAGTCAAAGTTTGTTAAGCTACCCTTTGCTAAAAGGCAATGGTATTTATAAAAAAAGAAAAAATGCCCCACAGAATAGAATAAAAATGCTTCTAGAATGTCAGGCCACTGAAACACATCCAAATACTTTGGTAATTTGATATACTTGATATAACCCTAACAAACACACTAAGCAAAATGACATTCAAGTCTAGTGAACAAATCACATTAATTAATTAGGCTAGCAGGTCAGAATTTTACCAGTATGTCTATCAAAATGAGAACAGACTTTAAAAAAATAAAATAAAAAAAAAGAACAACCCACAAATTGCAGCTTTGAAAGAAAAGGAATGTCTAGATAATTTGTTTGCATACGTACTCCCACATTTTTCTAATTTAAATTGTAATATCATGATGGATACTGAGTATCTACTCTCTGAATACTTGATAGGTTTCAGTGTATGTCTAGTAAGCCTAAAAAGTCAAGGTTGTAAAATTAATTCCAAGAAATGTATAAGGAAAAGTATTGGCTATGAACGGTAGTATCAGATTTTAGTGATCAGACAAAAATGAAGCTTGGGACATATTTCTGAGTGCCATCTACTGGCATTTCTTTCATGAAGTACTACATCCATTTGAAAGTAGACAAATATTCTAATTGTCCTACAATCCAAGCCATAATCTGTATTGTTAAACATTTTAGCATTCCCATCATTAGCTTAATTGTGGCATTTTTTCCCCAGTCAGTATCTTAAAGTATGAGGTTTGCAGCAACTTACTATTACTTTTTATTTAGTTAATTACCCAGAAAATAGTAACCAAAGAAATAAATAGTGTAAATCAAAATTCAAAACAAATCATCGAGGCTGTATCATTGCTTTGTAATGTTACAAAGCATATGCATATTACACAGAACAAACTTCTAATTTGATCTCTAGTTTCATCATTTCATCTACTAATAGGAAACTAAAAAAAGTCAACAATTTAAAGTCAAATAAGCCAGGGTTGGAAAATGCAATTTTCAGAAACACTTTTCATTTGCAGAAGTGTGATAGTTTTCTCGATTCAATTTTCAGCACTTCATATTTATGTTTCAGTATGTTACTGGGAAACATGTGGTAAGACATTGTTTTCTGGCCAGATTGGACTAACTCCAGTATTATTTTTCCTGCAATGATGAAATCTGCTTTAAGAGTTCTGTCCTCAAAATGCATTTCGTAGTGGGAGTGTGGAATAAAGTGCATGCAAGGGGTGCATGTGGGCTCTGATACAGAGATAAAAATAAAGGACTGAAGACTCAGCCATTCCTTGGTATCAGCATTGCTGCTGCTGGAAGAAGGTGAAAGTGTTTAAATTTCTAACTTGCTGTGTATCTGCCTGCATTGTTCATCTTATTTACAAACCATTAGGCTTGGGTACAGCTGCTGTGGTAGAAGAGAGGACTGCCATGATGCTCTCTCAGACCATATAATCCCTGAGAATGAGCTTGATATTGAGCAATTTTAACAAGCAACCATTCTAGTTTTTTCCATTAATCTGTGTATGTGCTGCTTTATTTTAGTCTAACATAAATATTTTTGCCTATGACAATACACATATCAATAAATGTAGGTTTTTTTTCAGTGAGAAATAACACAAAATAGAAAATATGTGTAACACTGGCAGATTCCTCACTATAATTAATATCTTAAGCATAGTTAAGTTCTGCTGTCATATTCTGACAGGGATTGATTCCTGATGTGTCGTGACATAACAGTGACTTTTTGTAGCCACAGATGTATTAACAGTTCATAGTCATTCTGTGACTAGGTAATATAGCCAGGACTTTTCTTCAGCTCTGTTGTTTTCAAGCTAATGAGCATCCTTGGTTACATCAGAAATTTTTGTTATTCATCTCAAAGTGAATAACTGTCCTGTAGCATTTCATCCTACTTCTATTACTCCCATTCTCAGTTGATCTGTAATGTATTCTAATTCTCTCAACTATATTTCAACACTGAATATCGTAAGCATTGTCCCAAGCTTTTGTGTCAGTTTAGCAATGAAAATATATAAAATAAACCAGAATGCTAATCCATGAAAAACACTCTACCAGCAGTTATCCTCCCTAACTATGCCTCCAACCTGAAAAAAACATATAACAACTGGAGAAAGAAAAAAATTCTCTTATGGTTAGTTCTTACTCTGTTCTAATCAAGGTAAATGACCACTTCTGTGCAGAGGGAGAACTAAAATCGCTGGCAACTACTTAGAGGCTTAAAGTTCAGCATATGCCCAGATCTTTGGCAGTAGATATCTGAGGTAAAATTTCCCTCCTTAACGTTTTGCCTTGAGTGCAATCCTGTTCCTGTGTGTCCTGTTGCCAGAGCAACCTATACAGTTACTGCTCCTGTGGCAAAGATCAGCTGCTGCTCTCAGGATATACAGAACAACAGAAAAGTGTGCATTAGGTCTGAGGGTTTTTTTTAAAGCATTCATATCAGCATTTTCAAATTCTATTTTCTTTATCTGTGTTCTATAATGGAATTTTTTTATACATCTGAAATTAGTAGGGAACAGTGAACAGCATTCCTTGGGAACATCTGATATTACAGATCTTGTTAATTGTTTAATAATGAGAGCTAAAATATGAAAATTGCAAGGAACAGCAATGTGCTTGTATCAATCTAATGTCCACACTGGCAGTAGCTGCAAAACTGTAAGATATAGCTTGTGATGATAGAAAACTTGAAGGAAAATTTACACAAAGCTTTTTTGATTCAGTCTTTGATCCTCAGCTATGCTCAGATCACAGGTCCTACATGCCTAAAACTTCATAGATTTAACTACCCCTGAAAAGATAAAGGAAGCTTAAAGCATACAAGATAGGTAATTCCCATCTGAACAGAATGCAAGCAGCACATTTCTGTCTTTTGCAGCCAAATCTCCTCACACATACAAACTCCAGTGCCTCACCAATTAGATGCTTGGTTAGAATTTTGCTTTTCATAGATTGATCTTCTGCTGTACAAAAGAATTAATGGAGGTGCTCCTAACTGGATGCACACCTCTGATGTATTAAGTTCAGTATGTTTGTAGCAAAAATATCA
This sequence comes from Tympanuchus pallidicinctus, assembly GCF_026119805.1. NCBI lineage: Eukaryota > Metazoa > Chordata > Aves > Galliformes > Phasianidae > Tympanuchus > Tympanuchus pallidicinctus. The sequence continues at coordinate 6,947,553 of NW_026294722.1, forward strand.
AGAACTACAAATTGTCAGTCTTAAATAATTACAGTATTACAGAGAACAAAAAAAAAAACTTGACACATAAATATTGAAGGCTTAACCCCTCTTAAAATACAATGCAGGTTATAATATGATGTATACCAAATTCTAATGTTCAATGCAATTAAGTCTTCTGCTGTGCTATAAACTTTACTAAATATACTGGTGAAAAATAACACAAAAACAAGTCAGCTATTGCAAGGAGATTTTGAATCTTTTTCTGGATGTAGCTGCCTAAGTTAGAACAATCTTTGTTTCACTACAGACAGTAAAAAGAAGAGTTGCTGTGAAAATCATTTTCAGTTCAAGTTTCTATGAAGAATATAGAGAGCACAGCACAATGTTTACCAGATCATCTGTAGAACCTCTTGGCTTTCAGCATACAAGCACTATGTTCTTTCTTTTAAGATCTCTGGCACAATTTTTCTATAGTACTTACAGTATTTTACAAACATCCTACTTGATCCAAAATAGTCATTGAAGATAATGATCTGTTTTGTAATGCTGGAGATGTGAATTAGCTTTGTTCTCCTTTTTTTGTGCAAGTGAAGTATCCTTACTCGTGGCCATGTTGATAAGTGTAGTTTTCTGTCTGGAAATGTATGATTCCTCTTCTTAGAGTTAATCCTATTTCATAGAATATGGTGAGGCAAGATCTGTGAATCAGACAGGTCCCTTACAGAAACAGTCCAGAACTGATGGTCTTTGAAGTTCAGGTTGTGTTTCACTTGGCCTGTTACAGTACTGCATTTTGACCAGAGGTACTGATTACCCACAAAATGGTTCAGCAAACATGAAAGCAGTTCGTCCAAGTTCAGTAGTGTCTAAATGAATTTTGATGCCTTAGCCATGAGTTACATTCACATACAGTGTCATTGGTTTTGATGCATGACTGTATGTAATCTCAGACTGGTGTCAGATACATGGAAACAAAAACAAATGCTTCTCAATAGCGTTATCCCTTTCTCCAGAGTAAAAAGCCTTTATCCACTTTGCACAATTTGCCACTTGTGTATTTTCACTTTAAATTATAAGCAACATTCTTAAGTAAACTTGTGATCTCTTGGTCCTTTACTTATTTACGCTTATTTAGCACTGTATTTAAATTTTGTCATCAGTTCTGGGATGTGTGTCCTGACCTACAGGTTGGTGCTGGGTAGCAGTGACCACAAGCCACTGTTTATACCGATTCAATAAAAATATATAGACTTTCTTCTATGTCTCATTACAGTGTGATCAATTATGATGGAAAGAGAGAAGCAGTGTATTTTTGTACTGCACATTCTGAAATGCAAGAGAATCTAGAATTAATCCAAATAGGTCACAATTTTCATGAAGATGAAATGTAAAATTTATTTCACATATAATGTAAAAGAAATTAAGTTTTTCCAGATTATTTCCTTCCACTCTTCTATAGCATATTCCTTCATCTTTCTTCATTCATTCATTAAACGCTTAAAACAGCAAGTATCTGTCAGCTCTCAGCTGTATCGCACTCTTTGCACTTAGCAGGGCTTACAGCATCAGCCCACACTTTTAACTGAATTATTCCTGCAAATAAGCACAATTCAGACTAAGACCTGCAGTGTGAAGTCCTAAATGTGTTTGCTAAGAGCTAAAATTAATATTAGCCTAGTTTCTGTATTCTCAGCTTCTTCCATGGGTGTTCAGAAAATAACATTAAAGGTCAACTGAAAACCAGTTGCAAATGCATGGTTCTGTAGATTCCTGTAAGAACTTGTCTAATATTACTCATCATTTTAAGCACAGTTGTGGAAGTTAATTAGATTTTTGACCCTTAAAAATTTTAAGTGTCCCTGATGGCTTACTTTCCAACTGATCATTTTGTGTGAGGAACAGAAAAAGAATAACAAATAGTCTATGAATAAACAAACTCCTTGTATTCATTCATATGAGGACAGAGAATATGTTTCTGACATTTAATTAAGTAGCCAGACGTCCACAAGATCTATAATAAACCACTTTGCAAGACATCTAAATGTCAGAGAAAAACACATTTTACATGAAATGTTTTTCTATGACCGAAGCTGTGAAGAAGATACAGCTTTTTTTTTTTTTTTTTTAAAGAAAAAAGAGAGAGAAACAACAATCACATATTTTACCTTGAAAATACTTTTTCAAAGGCTTCTCAGAAGCAAGTTTTCTGTCCGATGAGTGGAATTATTTTAACTTATTACGCAGGAGTTTGAAACATTAGTTTTACAGATTGCTGGGCTGTTCTAATATAATTCAAGTCCAGTGATTTGTGCTATTCAATGCACAGTGGAACACTGAAAACATGAAACAGGTTCATTTACTTAAACCACCTGGCACATTCCACTGGGGTTTGAAGATATTTTTCTTGTATTTGAATACAGCAGTAAAACTGTTTTGATCTCTTTCCTATATACACACCTTCCTTTGTTTTGTTGTTTGGTTTTTTTTTTGGTTGTGTGGTTTGTTTTTTGTTTTTTTGCCCAAAATCTTTTGACCATTGATCTTCCTTATGTTGTGAATGACCTTTCCCTACTTCTGTAGAGGGTTCGTTGCTGTATCTGAATTTAGTTTGCCTGCAATTTACATGAGTGGTCCTCAAGCCAACTATTAATGGAAACAAGAATCCTTTATCATTAAAAAGTGCAAGTCCCATGAAAATAAGAATATCCGAAATAAGATCTTAACCAGGGTTTGCTTTAAGTGTGTGCTCGTGTGTTGAGATCAGAAAATTTAGAGACTTGTTTGAAATGAAGTCGGATACATGTTAACAATTCCATTGCTTTGGTTTTCACCTGCACAGTTACACTTGCTGTCAGCTGCCAGCTCAGCAATCAGCTTGGAATGGCTCCTGCTCACTCTTCTTGCTCAGCACCACAGTAGATCGACGTAATACCAGCTTTGCTAACGTGATGCTGTTTACCTATTGCTCTGGAACCGAGGCAACACATGAGCAGAAAGCTGACTTGCCAAGATGAAAAGTGTTGCCAGATTTGCTTTGATTTGTCTCTCTGCTTTTTAAAGATAAAACGTAGATGCACCTTATACAAAAGGTGCTGCAAAGATGTCAGAGTGGTATTCGTATACAGGTCTCCTGTGTGTGTGGTGATGTAGCATTGCTTTTGAAAAGGTGGGGGAGGAGGAAGTTCTCCTTGCATCTGGAAGATGGATAGATGCTGTATTCCTAACTGAAATGAAAGTTTGTAATGTGGCCAGAATAGCAGCTACAGAAGAGAAAATAAGTGTCCTTACCATTTTCAAAAGGAACTGCAGGAAAAAGGGCATGAAGGAAATCATACGTGCATCAGATGCAAGAAGGCTCAGGCTGTTGTTTTGTTTTTCTGGTATAGTTTTGATATTCTATACAAGCATATATTTTTGCACTGTATCTTCTTGCATGAGGCATTAACTACAGAATGAAACTACTCAGAAGCTCAGAAACTATGTTCTGACTGCCTACTTGGAGGCAGTGGCTCTTACAATTCACCTGTCGATAGATGCATCCCAAGAAGTAGCGCTGTCTCCTTCCAAGTGGCAGATAAAATGTGACAGCACTGTATGGAGCTAGTTCATCTCCACCATGTCATCTCACCTTGACCCGTCATAACATCATGCACACTGACATACTGCAATACCTTTGTCGCTTTGTATCACCAGCCTGGAGGGTTAGATGCTGCTTCTTTCCAAGGACGACTACTGTAAATGTCATTGCATTTGCACACAGAGTCAAAGCAAATACAATTGTTTTCAGACGTCAGTCACTGCTGTGTGACTGCTGTTACCTGTAGTGTAAATGGATAGCTAATTAAATTGAATTCATGGAGCTTTGTAAAAAATCTATTAAACAAAGAATCAGTGGTATAAACAAACAAGCCTGTGTCGCACTTTCAGCACTTTGACCTCTTTAGTGGATTTTCTATTTTTATCAGGAGAGCGTCTGTAGTGTTTTTTCTAATTTGCCAACAATATCTTAAAGTAGATTTAAAAAAAAAAAAAAAAAAAGGAAAGAAAGGAAAGGAAAAAAGAAGAAGGATAAGATTTGGTACTGATTACTGTGGTCTGTTCAGAATGCAGGAGGAAGGTTAATTAGCTTTTCTGACCTGAAGAGTCTAGAAAGGTATCCCTGGTGACTCACTAATTGCTGCTCAATGCATAATAGTGTCTGTGAAGCAAAGTGCATGAAGCTAGACACTAGCTAATAATGTTACTTTCATTTAAAATTCTATACCTGTAAGGACATAATGCTGTTTCTGTACAGCATGCACTCCACTGGTAGATCTAAATATTCCCCAGCTATTCATTTGTTTTATTGGCAATGCTGGTCACTAATTTGAATTTATACTAAGAACTATGTTTCTTAGAGTGAAGGTAAGTGCTGTCCGAGTAAAATTGAAATATATTCTGAAAGTATTTTTTTCATGTATAGTATACAAGTTTTCCATTAATAACAGTGGGTGAGCCTTAGTTTTTTTGACTGGCCTTTTGTTTATGGAACATACTTTCTCCAGTTACAACATGTTCTTTCACGTAAGATTTCTGTTTGATGGGAGGGGTACAGCTTTATTTAAATACAAACTCTTTGGACTAGTTATAAAACCACTCCTAGTCTGCCCTCCTGTAATAGATTCCTACAGGAACATCTAAGTCCTGTTTGCTTTAAATACTTTACTTCAAATTTCTTGGTCAGTGGTGGGAGATTAAGTGAATCATTCGCAATTTTGATCTCACATAATTTACTCAATCAAAAAGCAGTGTGTGAGAATCCTTCTTTGTTTTTTGGCTCAAAGCTTGCTTCCTGAGGTATTCCTTGTGATAAGACTCTGATTGATTTGTTGAGGAGGCGACTAATGGGTGCTAACCGTGTGACAATGGATATCGATTTGGGAACATTTGAAAGCCACTTCCTCCAGAGCTGCTTGCTCTGTAGAAGAGCAGATGAGAGTGCTCAGGAGTGTTTACTGGTGGAAGATCTGGCCTGTGACTAAACAGCTCCAGATAGGTGTGGGAAAATTGGGGAACGATACCATTGTGTTCTGTGAAAAACAGGATGCAGATGGGCATCCCTGCTCCTTCTTATCTGCTGGCAAGGCCCGGAAGATGGGAACAAAAGAGTTTCTGCTGAGATCCCAGAGCCAAAAGCTGCCACTCAAAGGAGAGCTGACTCAACCACTTTGGATTTGAGCTGTCACTCCAAAGACAGTTGACTCGACCACTTTGAAACCATTGAAAAAGGGCCATCATCGCCATGGTCGTCGTGCTTCGTCGTTCTTTGTCTTCAATAGAACAACAATGCTCGACGACCCACCACTACTGAAGATCAAAGACTGAACTATGAACCTCACTGGATCCATGGTGGTGACTATGTCCCTCTTGCTTCCTATAAAGACTCCTTGCCTCTTCTTTTCTATCTTTTCTATCGCCCTCCTTCCCTTCCCCATCACCCTAATTCATAATAGTGTTCGTCCTCCCCTTCCAAGTTTCCCTAATTAAGATTTGTAATAAACTGGTCGAACCAACATTTGAACCGTTGCTTCTTAATCTCACGCTGGGTATAGAGATAATAAAAGAACCTCCTCTCCCTCCTAGAAATTGGAGCGAGACATTTATTTAATGGCGTAATCAAGGCAGGATACCCACCGTGAGAGTGTTGTCCTTCCAGATATAGTCTGAAACTTTCTTTGTGTGCACCTCCTGGAGTTGCAAGGAGCGATAGTTTTGAAAATTCAGACATGAGTCCTTCTCCAGGAAGACCGCTCCATATTCTGAAACTTTACCTTTTATGTGTGTACCTCTCGGGGACGTATTTTGACTATTTGCATTTTGTTTAATACGTGTGTGCCTCCTTGGGAAGACCTCTTGGTTATTTGGTAACTGAAGTGCGGTGTGTCTGTGTGCGCACGCCTCTAGGGGAAGTGAGGAAGTGATATGTTGTGACTTAAACGTGTGTGCCTCTCCAAGAAGTTTTATTTACTCTATTGAAACCTAGAAAGTGTTGCTTTAGCTTCACATTTTTTGTGCTCCCCCCAAAGAAAGTGATTGGAGCATTTGCATTTGTTTAGTTGTGGTGTATCTCCCTGGGAGGAGCGGTATGGAGTAACTGAGCTTTTGAATACATGTACCTCCTCCTCTCTTAGTATAGATCTTTCATTGTATTAAGAAATGAGTAACAGTATTGCCAGTATGAAAAGTGAAGAAGTGTTATTTGACCTTTTAGAAAAGCATGGTGCTTGTCCCTCTTTATCAGGGGTGGACTGGGCACGCCAAAATTGGCATAATTTGCAGAGTGTTTCAGACCGCATGAGTGTCTTACAGAATGAGACTCGTACACGAGCTGGAAAAGGAAAGTCGTTTATTTGTGCCGTACTCGGGGCTGCTTTAAAAGCTGCCGTGGAGTTCCAAAATGAAAAGCATTCGGCAGAACTCCAAACCATAGAAGCACTACAGGAATCGGTTAGAGTTACACAAGAATTGGTAAAAACTCTGCAGAATCAAATAGTTAATCTCGAGGAACAATTAGAAAGAGAGAAACATAATTCGGCCTTGTTGCAGATGGTTTTCAAAGAACTGTTAACATGTAAGGATACTAGTGATACTGTCACCCATGGTTTGCCTCAAGAAAAAACTTTTCCTCAGGAAGAACTACAAGAAATAAAGGAAAGACTAGACAAATTAGAAATCCCAATAGCCCCATTGCGTCCCTTGATAAAAACAGAATATATCTTCGATAACAGTGAGGATCTAGATCCTCAAATGAATGCTAAGGAAATTCCCTTCTCGGCCACCGAGCTTGCAAAATTGAGAAGGGGCTTTAGCCGCTCTCCAAAGGAATCAGAAACAGAATATGTATGGAGGGTGAGTCTCACTGGTGGTGACCAGATTCGGTTAACAGAAAAGGAAGCAGAAGGTTACTGGGGACCAGGAGTATTTTTAACTACTGGTAACAATCGTGCTCCCTGGTCATTAACGCAAAGGGCTGCCTATTGGGCAGGTGGTCTCAACCCTTTAGAACGGGGAGACCCTCTTGCCATTACTGGAACTACTGACCAACTAGTAGAGAGCTAGAACTAGTTCAAAAGGCTGCTTGTCTCCAACTGATGTATGATAGAAAGCTGCAGCCGCATCATGAATCGCCCATGATGATGCCCATTGATCCTGAGAGAATGACTCCTTTAATTAGAGGGCTTCCGGAATCACTGAAACCCATAGGCATACAATTACAAGCAAGGATACAAGCTATGTCACAGGGAGAAAGAACCCGGGCAGTGTTAGAAGAAACTGTAACTCCCAACCATCTGCAGTCAGGCTGCAAAGTATGGACGTGGGTGGAGGTAGACCAAGAGTTAATTAACTATGGAAGAAAATATGGGCCGGTGGTTTCTTTTCCCAGTAAATCTGAGCCCACAGGTGTAAGGCTTGCAGCAGCCAGTCTTGCCCCCAGGCCACCTAGCCCAAAGCTCAGTGGGTCTGGAAGGGTCTCATTGCCAGTAAAACCGGTAGGCAGAATATCTTTCATAAACATAATGGACTTTGGACTCTGGGCTGGAAAAAGGGTATTCCACGAAATTTGATGGATGGATTGACAACAGATAGGTTAGAGAAATTAGTTAACTGGTGGCCAGAACAAAAGCTGGAGAATCTTGAGGAAAGCAAAACCCCAGGTCCTAGGGCCTCTCTCAGGGAACCTGAACGGCTATCCAAGCCATTGGAAAACTGATGTTTCCGCCCCACCCAAGTGAGGGGGGTGGGGGCGCTGAAGGGTGGATGTATTAGAAAGCTCACAACAAAGGGGAAGCCTGATCTCTGCAGTGAATCACTGCACAGTAATAGTCTGAAACTTTCAGATTTCCCTCCCCGGCAGACTTCCCTGGGAGCGATTCTAAGCACCGCTGCATCTCTCCGTATGCTTAGACTCACGTGATGGCTTCGGTTGGGAAGGACCTTCAAGCCCACTCAGTTCCAGCCCTTTGCCATGGCCAGGGTTTCCACGCGGCAGCTCAGGCATCACAGGCTCCATCCAACGTGGCCTTGAATGCCTCTGGGGACGGGGGCCCCCCACTCCTCTGGGCAGCAGCGCCAGGGCCTCAGCACCCTCTGAGTAAAGAGATTTCTCTTTGCGTGGAACCTAAATCTCCCTCTGTTTTGGTGAAAACTGTTCCCCCTGGTCCTGTCTCTGTCTGACAGTGTGAGCAGTTGCTCTCTCTCCTGTTAAGCTCCCTTTAAGTGCTGGAAGACTTGGAATCCAGACGCAAGAGGCATGAGATTTGCTTGTAAGCATAGCTGGGTACAGACTGAAGGCCTGCACAGGCAGGTGAGCCTCACAAGCAGTAATGAGCCGCTTGGTGGGGCAGAGTCAGCGCCATGCTGGCAGGGGATGGCTGCAGGATGGGCTGGGCTGTGTGCCGGCGGGCTGGAATGCCAAGGCCCAGCTGCTTACAGCCGTGATGGGAATTAGTGTCGCTGAATGTAGCGTGAGAGGTTGGTCGAGCTGTAGTGTTTCTTGTTGGAATAAAACCCAGGGAGGTTTGCTTAGTCTAAAGTGTGTGTAGGGTGGCCCTCACGTTATGCATCTTGCAAGTGTTGTAGCAACAGCAGAGATCAGATTTACGCAAGGGAAAGCAACTTTTCTTACTTTCTGGAGGCAGAAATTGAGGGGAGGTGTTTGGAAATGCAGCTACACATGGATGATTCAAAAGAGGTTGCAGTAACATCATGTCCAAGCTTTTTCTTGGTTGTCCAAGGAAACCAGGTGCCAGGCCTCGTGCTCGCTGTGTTGGATTCAATGCCTATCGTGTACATCCAGGTGGTGGCTTACAGTAGCACCTCAGGCTGTTTTCTGGGAGGAACACAAGCCATGTCAGCACTCTCCTGACTGACACAACTGTCTTGCTTGCAAGGGGCTGCTGTCTGTGTGCTGTGGGCACACCTCACCTGCTCTGACTTCAGTATGGCATTCCATGGTGCCATTTAAGCCCTCTGCCCCCCTGGTGCGTGCTGCCATGCAGTCACAGAGCTCGGGCTCTCAGTGTTCTGGAAGCCAACGGCTGGTTTCTCCAGCCAACCCCTTCCTCATTCCTCATCCCTGTTTTGCACTGGGATTGCAGGCTTACGGTTTAGCTTCCCGAAAGAACTAGACGCAACAACTGCTCATTTGAGGGTGTGTGGATGTTTATTGGAATGTTTATGCCCAGATCCCCCCGCCCCCTCTCTGTGGCCTCCAGGAGGGCCATCCCAGCGCCGTCCTCGTAGCGGAGATGTTGTGTTCTTCCACCACTCGGCCGCCGTTTGCTGGGCTCTGTGCAGTGCCTGGGTGGCTGGTAGCAGCAGCCCCAACCTGGGCACTGTGGGCTGACCGAGGCCGATCAGTGAAGTATGGAAGGATGAGCTGGAGCTGCAGGTGGTCTGCTCCAGCAGGGCAGGGAACTGATGGTCTGTCCCCGTGCTGTTCTCGGATGACGTCGGGTCGCCTGCTCACAAGGGGGGCCCGTCGGGGTGCCGTGCGGGCTCTCCGGCGCCCATCTGCCGCTCCCGTGCCACCCGCCTCAGCCACTCGCGGTCCTCCTCCTGCCGCGGCAGTTCTTCATAGCGGCTGCGCTGGCGGACATCCCCGTGCCACGAGGAGCTCCGCACCAGCCGGCGGGGGGACCTGGAGCGGCTGCGCGGTGGGCTGCGCGGTGGGGCGCTGCGGGAGCGCCGGGCAGATCTTGCGTCCCGGCGCTCCCTGGTGCGCTGAAGCTTCCCCTGGGGCGAGCAGGTCGGGGGCCGAGCAGAGGGGCGCCAGTCCAGGCGCTGTTTGGCGAATATTCTCTGCCGGCACAGGGGGCAGCGAGGGCTGTTGGCCGCCCATTCCTCAAGGCACACCCTGCAGAAGAGGTGCCTGCAGGGCAGAGCACGGACGGTGTCGGTGACCCGGTCCAAGCAAATCGGGCAGCGGTCCTCGCGGGCCTCCACCGGCCAGGCCCACCCCTTCCGCCTGCGGTTGGCAGCCGCCTCCCGGCTCATGGCTGCGGCTGCCCTGGCGCTGTGGGGCTCCAAGGATGGATTCGGAGCCCCAACGATGGATTTGCGCCTCCCTCACAGTCCACTCGAAGACTCCTGTAACGCACTGGCAAGTTCTCAGTGTGTCGCGATCCCGCTTACACCTCGAGAGTCGCCAGCAAGACTCAAGGAGTGCTGGGCCCGCTGGCTATTTATAGGCACCCGGCCCATTGTGAGCTCATGGGCTGACTGTGACTCTGCGATGCCGGCCCATTGTGAGCGCATGGGCTGACTGTGACTCTGCGATGCCGTTGCCAAGGGCGCGCATAGGGGGAGCTTTGCTGTGCGCTTGTTGTGGCGTTGCTGTTGTTGGCATTTGCCTGCCCGAGTCCAGCCAAGGACTTTCTGTGGGACATTTTCACAAGCGGTGACAAATAAACGATTGGTTGAAGCAACCAATGGAATGGATTTGGTGTTGCCATTGATCAGTGCCGTAGCTGTGACCGTGCTGATGTTTGATAGCCGTGCTAGCAAAGCAAATGCTATCCTGGGTATTTTTCACCACGAAGGGAAGGGAAGGGGCAGAGCTTAGCAAGAAGGGCTCTCTCTCTGTCTTGGTGGGGAAAGAGCAGCACAGCTTCTCTGTTTCTCTTGTCTCCTTACAATCATAGAATCCTAGAAATACTCAGGTTGGAAGGGACCTCAAGGATCTTTGAAGGAGGGTCATGAACATCATCGTTGTATATTCTTCTTGGAGTGTGTAATCCTCCTTAGGGCTACGAATTTTAACATTAACTTCGGCCTCCTCCACGTCACTTGTTAGTCATTAGCTCTTCCTGTCTTATTTATTGGTTGGTTGGGGCCGTACGTTGCCTTTCCTTTTTCTGGCCAATGCACTTGAGGAAGGAAGCCTTTGTTAGTCTTCATGTCCCTTGCCAAAGCCGCCTCCAAGCGTGCTTTGCAGAGGGTTGGTGGCCAAGGGGCTTTTTTGCAGGGCTGCTTTCCAGCTGGTCACTCCTCATGTGCCCTGGTGCCCCGGGTTGTTCCTCCCCGAGGGCAGGACTTTGCACTTGCCCTTGTGCAGTCCTTGAGATTCCCCTCAAGCCGTTTCTCCAGCACGCCCGGATCCCTGTGGATGGCTGCACAGCCTTCTGCTGCAGCAGCCACTCTTCCCAGCTTGGGATCCTGCGCGGCCCTGTGCGGGTACGCTGCGTTCCATCACTCCAGATCGTCCTGAAGGCTCTTCTGTGGGACTGGACCCACTTTTGACCCCTGCAAAGAGCCTGCAGGGTGGCTGCAGTTCTTCCAAATTCGGGCAGAGCAGCAGATCTGCAGAGGTGCCGAGGGGCACAGGTATCTCAGCTTGGCATTGTTTGCAGATTGCCCCGAGTCATTTTCCAGGTGAAGTTGTTTCGTGGCACAGTTACAACTGTATCCCAAAGGCTACACTTACTGATGGCCCTGCTAGCACGTAAGCATCTCATGCTGCCATCTGAATGTGGTCATTCAGCTTGCAGCCCTGTCTCTTAGCTTCATTTCCCTATCTCAGGTCCCTGCCTCACATCACAGACTCGCATTTCACTCCTGTAGCCTGACCTCTGCAGTGAATCACTGCACAGTAATAGTCTGAAACTTTCAGATTTCCCTCCCCGGCAGACTTCCCTGGGAGCGATTCTAAGCACCGCTGCATCTCTCCGTATGCTTAGACTCACGTGATGGCTTCGGTTGGGAAGGACCTTCAAGCCCACTCAGTTCCAGCCCTTTGCCATGGCCAGGGTTTCCACGCGGCAGCTCAGGCATCACAGGCTCCATCCAACGTGGCCTTGAATGCCTCTGGGGACGGGGGCCCCCCACTCCTCTGGGCAGCAGCGCCAGGGCCTCAGCGCCCTCTGAGTAAAGAGATTTCTCTTTGCGTGGAACCTAAATCTCCCTCTGTTTTGGTGAAAACTGTTCCCCCTGGTCCTGTCTCTGTCTGACAGTGTGAGCAGTTGCTCTCTCTCCTGTTAAGCTCCCTTTAAGTGCTGGAAGACTTGGAATCCAGACGCAAGAGGCATGAGATTTGCTTGTAAGCATAGCTGGGTACAGACTGAAGGCCTGCACAGGCAGGTGAGCCTCACAAGCAGTAATGAGCCGCTTGGTGGGGCAGAGTCAGCGCCATGTTGGCAGGGGATGGCTGCAGGATGGGCTGGGCTGTGTGCCGGCGGGCTGGAATGCCAAGGCCCAGCTGCTTACAGCCGTGATGGGAATTAGTGTCGCTGAATGTAGCGTGAGAGGTTGGTCGAGCTGTAGTGTTTCTTGTTGGAATAAAACCCAGGGAGGTTTGCTTAGTCTAAAGTGTGTGTAGGGTGGCCCTCACGTTATGCATCTTGCAAGTGTTGTAGCAACAGCAGAGATCAGATTTACACAAGGGAAAGCAACTTTTCTTACTTTCTGGAGGCAGAAATTGAGGGGAGGTGTTTGGAAATGCAGCTACACATGGATGATTCAAAAGAGGTTGCAGTAACATCATGTCCAAGCTTTTTCTTGGTTGTCCAAGGAAACCAGGTGCCAGGCCTCGTGCTCGCTGTGTTGGATTCAATGCCTGTCATGTACATCCAGGTGGTGGCTTACAGTAGCACCTCAGGCTGTTTTCTGGGAGGAACACAAGCCATGTCAGCACTCTCCTGACTGACACAACTGTCTTGCTTGCAAGGGGCTGCTGTCTGTGTGCTGTGGGCACACCTCACCTGCTCTGACTTCAGTATGGCATTCCATGGTGCCATTTAAGCCCTCTGCCCCCCTGGTGCGTGCTGCCATGCAGTCACAGAGCTCGGGCTCTCAGTGTTCTGGAAGCCAACGGCTGGTTTCTCCAGCCAACCCCTTCCTCATTCCCCATCCCTGTTTTGCACTGGGATTGCAGGCTTACAGTTTAGCTTCCCGAAAGAACTAGACGCAACAACTGCTCATTTGAGGGTGTGTGGATGTTTATTGGAATGTTTATGCCCAGATCCCCCCGCCCCCTCTCTGTGGCCTCCAGGAGGGCCATCCCAGCGCCGTCCTCGTAGCGGAGATGTTGTGTTCTTCCACCACTCGGCCGCCGTTTGCTGGGCTCTGTGCAGTGCCTGGGTGGCTGGTAGCAGCAGCCCCAACCTGGGCACTGTGGGCTGACCGAGGCCGATCAGTGAAGTATGGAAGGATGAGCTGGAGCTGCAGGTGGTCTGCTCCAGCAGGGCAGGGAACTGATGGTCTGTCCCCGTGCTGTTCTCGGATGACGTCGGGTCGCCTGCTCACAAGGGGGGCCCGTCGGGGTGCCGTGCGGGCTCTCCGGCGCCCATCTGCCGCTCCCGTGCCACCCGCCTCAGCCACTCGCGGTCCTCCTCCTGCCGCGGCAGTTCTTCATAGCGGCTGCGCTGGCGGACATCCCCGTGCCACGAGGAGCTCCGCACCAGCCGGCGGGGGGACCTGGAGCGGCTGCGCGGTGGGCTGCGCGGTGGGGCGCTGCGGGAGCGCCGGGCAGATCTTGCGTCCCGGCGCTCCCTGGTGCGCTGAAGCTTCCCCTGGGGCGAGCAGGTCGGGGGCCGAGCAGAGGGGCGCCAGTCCAGGCGCTGTTTGGCGAATATTCTCTGCCGGCACAGGGGGCAGCGAGGGCTGTTGGCCGCCCATTCCTCAAGGCACACCCTGCAGAAGAGGTGCCTGCAGGGCAGAGCACGGACGGTGTCGGTGACCCGGTCCAAGCAAATCGGGCAGCGGTCCTCGCGGGCCTCCACCGGCCAGGCCCACCCCTTCCGCCTGCGGTTGGCAGCCGCCTCCCGGCTCATGGCTGCGGCTGCCCTGGCGCTGTGGGGCTCCAAGGATGGATTCGGAGCCCCAACGATGGATTTGCGCCTCCCTCACAGTCCACTCGAAGACTCCTGTAACGCACTGGCAAGTTCTCAGTGTGTCGCGATCCCGCTTACACCTCGAGAGTCGCCAGCAAGACTCAAGGAGTGCTGGGCCCGCTGGCTATTTATAGGCACCCGGCCCATTGTGAGCTCATGGGCTGACTGTGACTCTGCGATGCCGGCCCATTGTGAGCGCATGGGCTGACTGTGACTCTGCGATGCCGTTGCCAAGGGCGCGCATAGGGGGAGCTTTGCTGTGCGCTTGTTGTGGCGTTGCTGTTGTTGGCATTTGCCTGCCCGAGTCCAGCCAAGGACTTTCTGTGGGACATTTTCACAAGCGGTGACAAATAAACGATTGGTTGAAGCAACCAATGGAATGGATTTGGTGTTGCCATTGATCAGTGCCGTAGCTGTGACCGTGCTGATGTTTGATAGCCGTGCTAGCAAAGCAAATGCTATCCTGGGTATTTTTCACCACGAAGGGAAGGGAAGGGGCAGAGCTTAGCAAGAAGGGCTCTCTCTCTGTCTTGGTGGGGAAAGAGCAGCACAGCTTCTCTGTTTCTCTTGTCTCCTTACAATCATAGAATCCTAGAAATACTCAGGTTGGAAGGGACCTCAAGGATCTTTGAAGGAGGGTCATGAACATCATCGTTGTATATTCTTCTTGGAGTGTGTAATCCTCCTTAGGGCTACGAATTTTAACATTAACTTCGGCCTCCTCCACGTCACTTGTTAGTCATTAGCTCTTCCTGTCTTATTTATTGGTTGGTTGGGGCCGTACGTTGCCTTTCCTTTTTCTGGCCAATGCACTTGAGGAAGGAAGCCTTTGTTAGTCTTCATGTCCCTTGCCAAAGCCGCCTCCAAGCGTGCTTTGCAGAGGGTTGGTGGCCAAGGGGCTTTTTTGCAGGGCTGCTTTCCAGCTGGTCACTCCTCATGTGCCCTGGTGCCCCGGGTTGTTCCTCCCCGAGGGCAGGACTTTGCACTTGCCCTTGTGCAGTCCTTGAGATTCCCCTCAAGCCGTTTCTCCAGCCCGCCCGGATCCCTGTGGATGGCTGCACAGCCTTCTGCTGCAGCAGCCACTCTTCCCAGCTTGGGATCCTGCGCGGCCCTGTGCGGGTACGCTGCGTTCCATCACTCCAGATCGTCCTGAAGGCTCTTCTGTGGGACTGGACCCACTTTTGACCCCTGCAAAGAGCCTGCAGGGTGGCTGCAGTTCTTCCAAATTCGGGCAGAGCAGCAGATCTGCAGAGGTGCCGAGGGGCACAGGTATCTCAGCTTGGCATTGTTTGCAGATTGCCCCGAGTCATTTTCCAGGTGAAGTTGTTTCGTGGCACAGTTACAACTGTATCCCAAAGGCTACACTTACTGATGGCCCTGCTAGCACGTAAGCATCTCATGCTGCCATCTGAATGTGGTCATTCAGCTTGCAGCCCTGTCTCTTAGCTTCATTTCCCTATCTCAGGTCCCTGCCTCACATCACAGACTCGCATTTCACTCCTGTAGCCTGACCTCTGCAGTGAATCACTGCACAGTAATAGTCTGAAACTTTCAGATTTCCCTCCCCGGCAGACTTCCCTGGGAGCGATTCTAAGCACCGCTGCATCTCTCCGTATGCTTAGACTCACGTGATGGCTTCGGTTGGGAAGGACCTTCAAGCCCACTCAGTTCCAGCCCTTTGCCATGGCCAGGGTTTCCACGCGGCAGCTCAGGCATCACAGGCTCCATCCAACGTGGCCTTGAATGCCTCTGGGGACGGGGGCCCCCCACTCCTCTGGGCAGCAGCGCCAGGGCCTCAGCGCCCTCTGAGTAAAGAGATTTCTCTTTGCGTGGAACCTAAATCTCCCTCTGTTTTGGTGAAAACTGTTCCCCCTGGTCCTGTCTCTGTCTGACAGTGTGAGCAGTTGCTCTCTCTCCTGTTAAGCTCCCTTTAAGTGCTGGAAGACTTGGAATCCAGACGCAAGAGGCATGAGATTTGCTTGTAAGCATAGCTGGGTACAGACTGAAGGCCTGCACAGGCAGGTGAGCCTCACAAGCAGTAATGAGCCGCTTGGTGGGGCAGAGTCAGCGCCATGTTGGCAGGGGATGGCTGCAGGATGGGCTGGGCTGTGTGCCGGCGGGCTGGAATGCCAAGGCCCAGCTGCTTACAGCCGTGATGGGAATTAGTGTCGCTGAATGTAGCGTGAGAGGTTGGTCGAGCTGTAGTGTTTCTTGTTGGAATAAAACCCAGGGAGGTTTGCTTAGTCTAAAGTGTGTGTAGGGTGGCCCTCACGTTATGCATCTTGCAAGTGTTGTAGCAACAGCAGAGATCAGATTTACACAAGGGAAAGCAACTTTTCTTACTTTCTGGAGGCAGAAATTGAGGGGAGGTGTTTGGAAATGCAGCTACACATGGATGATTCAAAAGAGGTTGCAGTAACATCATGTCCAAGCTTTTTCTTGGTTGTCCAAGGAAACCAGGTGCCAGGCCTCGTGCTCGCTGTGTTGGATTCAATGCCTGTCATGTACATCCAGGTGGTGGCTTACAGTAGCACCTCAGGCTGTTTTCTGGGAGGAACACAAGCCATGTCAGCACTCTCCTGACTGACACAACTGTCTTGCTTGCAAGGGGCTGCTGTCTGTGTGCTGTGGGCACACCTCACCTGCTCTGACTTCAGTATGGCATTCCATGGTGCCATTTAAGCCCTCTGCCCCCCTGGTGCGTGCTGCCATGCAGTCACAGAGCTCGGGCTCTCAGTGTTCTGGAAGCCAACGGCTGGTTTCTCCAGCCAACCCCTTCCTCATTCCCCATCCCTGTTTTGCACTGGGATTGCAGGCTTACAGTTTAGCTTCCCGAAAGAACTAGACGCAACAACTGCTCATTTGAGGGTGTGTGGATGTTTATTGGAATGTTTATGCCCAGATCCCCCCGCCCCCTCTCTGTGGCCTCCAGGAGGGCCATCCCAGCGCCGTCCTCGTAGCGGAGATGTTGTGTTCTTCCACCACTCGGCCGCCGTTTGCTGGGCTCTGTGCAGTGCCTGGGTGGCTGGTAGCAGCAGCCCCAACCTGGGCACTGTGGGCTGACCGAGGCCGATCAGTGAAGTATGGAAGGATGAGCTGGAGCTGCAGGTGGTCTGCTCCAGCAGGGCAGGGAACTGATGGTCTGTCCCCGTGCTGTTCTCGGATGACGTCGGGTCGCCTGCTCACAAGGGGGGCCCGTCGGGGTGCCGTGCGGGCTCTCCGGCGCCCATCTGCCGCTCCCGTGCCACCCGCCTCAGCCACTCGCGGTCCTCCTCCTGCCGCGGCAGTTCTTCATAGCGGCTGCGCTGGCGGACATCCCCGTGCCACGAGGAGCTCCGCACCAGCCGGTGGGGGGACCTGGAGCGGCTGCGCGGTGGGCTGCGCGGTGGGGCGCTGCGGGAGCGCCGGGCAGATCTTGCGTCCCGGCGCTCCCTGGTGCGCTGCAGCTTCCCCTGGGGCGAGCAGGTCGGGGGCCGAGCAGAGGGGCGCCAGTCCAGGCGCTGTTTGGCGAATATTCTCTGCCGGCACAGGGGGCAGCGAGGGCTGTTGGCCGCCCATTCCTCAAGGCACACCCTGCAGAAGAGGTGCCTGCAGGGCAGAGCACGGACGGTGTCGGTGACCCGGTCCAAGCAAATCGGGCAGCGGTCCTCGCGGGCCTCCACCGGCCAGGCCCACCCCTTCCGCCTGCGGTTGGCAGCCGCCTCCCGGCTCATGGCTGCGGCTGCCCTGGCGCTGTGGGGCTCCAAGGATGGATTCGGAGCCCCAACGATGGATTTGCGCCTCCCTCACAGTCCACTCGAAGACTCCTGTAACGCACTGGCAAGTTCTCAGTGTGTCGCGATCCCGCTTACACCTCGAGAGTCGCCAGCAAGACTCAAGGAGTGCTGGGCCCGCTGGCTATTTATAGGCACCCGGCTCATTGTGAGCTCATGGGCTGACTGTGACTCTGCGATGCCGGCCCATTGTGAGCGCATGGGCTGACTGTGACTCTGCGATGCCGTTGCCAAGGGCGCGCATAGGGGGAGCTTTGCTGTGCGCTTGTTGTGGCGTTGCTGTTGTTGGCATTTGCCTGCCCGAGTCCAGCCAAGGACTTTCTGTGGGACATTTTCACAAGCGGTGACAAATAAACAATTGGTTGAAGCAACCAATGGAATGGATTTGGTGTTGCCATTGATCAGTGCCGTAGCTGTGACCGTGCTGATGTTTGATAGCCGTGCTAGCAAAGCAAATGCTATCCTGGGTATTTTTCACCACGAAGGGAAGGGAAGGGGCAGAGCTTAGCAAGAAGGGCTCTCTCTCTGTCTTGGTGGGGAAAGAGCAGCACAGCTTCTCTGTTTCTCTTGTCTCCTTACAATCATAGAATCCTAGAAATACTCAGGTTGGAAGGGACCTCAAGGATCTTTGAAGGAGGGTCATGAACATCATCGTTGTATATTCTTCTTGGAGTGTGTAATCCTCCTTAGGGCTACGAATTTTAACATTAACTTCGGCCTCCTCCACGTCACTTGTTAGTGATTAGCTCTTCCTGTCTTATTTATTGGTTGGTTGGGGCCGTACGTTGCCTTTCCTTTTTCTGGCCAATGCACTTGCGGAAGGAAGCCTTTGTTAGTCTTCATGTCCCTTGCCAAAGCCGCCTCCAAGCGTGCTTTGCAGAGGGTTGGTGGCCAAGGGGCTTTTTTGCAGGGCTGCTTTCCAGCTGGTCACTCCTCATGTGCCCTGGTGCCCCGGGTTGTTCCTCCCCGAGGTATACAGATATTAAAAGAACCTCATCTCTCTCCTATAAATTGAAGCGAGACACTGTTAATTCAACAACAAATCATAGTCTTTAATTTCCAAATTTCCAAATTTACAATCCTGAATTTCTAAGTTTATGATGTATTTTCCCTCTTATATCATAGTTCAAAGGTTGGAGGTTTTTTGGTTTTTTTTTTTGTGGTTACTCTCATCAATATGCCAGTTTTTTCTTCCTATTCCTCTTCCACCCTTAGCCAGACAATGAAACTGAGCCAGACCCATATGTTAAGAGAATGCTGCTCCAACAGGAAAACCTCATGTTCCCTTGCTAAGCCCTCTCACACACAGGCAGTTGGCACTGGTGACATAGCCTGGAGATGAAGCAGCAGAGTTTCCAAATGTTCAGATATTTCTTCTGTTGAGCCTGGCACGTTGTTTAGTACAGTTCTACTTCTGTGTTACAAATGAAAATAAATAGCTTCAATGATAGATCTGGCCTGCCCACTCTTTCTTTGTTAGGATAGCTTGCCAGCAATCCAGGCAGTAAAAGAATTGGACTATGGATGACTAGTTTCCCTGGTCACAGATCAGAATGCCAGTTCTGGAAGGTTTCTGCTTTCTCTGGATAGACCACATGCCTTCTGCTGCATAAAGGTACAAAGATATACCATCTCCAATTTCCCTGTTCTTTAGGGAACAGACTTGGTCTGCAACTCCTGGGGATACTAATGGCATTACCTGAGAAATCTTCAGGATAGTATTTACTAAAATACAGCTGTATGAAAACTATATCTTCACCCTACATCCATCTTTTCCCTGTCATTTCTATATCAGCTCAAATATTCAATAGCTTGACAGACATTGCCAAATCACAAAAGGCCTTACCTATATCTTGAATTTCCTGACATACCTTGTTAAGCTACAATCTGTTGCATAGAATCATACAATGGATGTGTTACAATATAACCTGACATAAAATACTCCCAGAATAAAAGCCTTAAGACATGCAAAAAGTGTCTGTTCTTCCTATCAGTTAAGCAGCTCTCAAAGCAAACATCATGTCAGTTGAATCTAGAAGTCATTTCATTTAACAAAATGTCTCCTAATGTACGGGATATTATTTGTAGTCTTTTCCTGAATAGCAACAGGTATTCAACCCATAATATAAGACTTTATCCATTATATTATCTCTCACTGTTCATTGAAGTATTTTCATTCCCTCACATGAAATCTTCAGTTTTTGTTCAGAACCAAAGGTGCGGGTTTTTTTTTGTTTGTTTGTTTGTTTTCTCCCCTTATTCACCTCTTTAACTGAAAATTCATTGTAGGGCATGAATTGGCTCCAGCCCTGTCCTGCCTGTCAGTGTAGGAGTTGTATGCCACCTGCACTGTGTTTCTGAATTGGGTATTTTGGAGTAGGGAGCTAGAAATCCAGTACTGTGGGCTTCTCAGGCAAGAGGCATTCTGCTGGTGACCCATCATTTGCTGCTGCCAGTTTGGTCAGTGTTTTTATGTTGGAAGTGTACCTCTTAAAGAACAAGACAATAGTGTCCTGAGACAGTTGGCATTCTCCACATTCAGAGGAGTTATTCTCCAGTCTCGCAAAAATGCCGTCTGGATTGCTTCAGATATAAAAAAGACTTGAAGGATGAGGAGGAAATGTTTTGTATAGAAGTAAACTGTGCTTCAATATAGTTAAAGCTAATGATTCTTCTGCATGTTGGTATGTGTTCCTTAATATGTTTACTTAATAATATATATATGGTTTATTAATTTTATTTATATACTATTTATATTTCATAATATTTAATACGACTAGACTCAAGCACTGAAACTTGTACTGAAAGCAGGTAAAGATTGAAGTGTCCTCCTCTCTCGCAGACAGCCTGTGCCTCAGGCATGATGCCTGGGTTTGCCTGGGTTTCCAGCCAGACTTACAGAGCTGGTCTTCCTCAGGCAACATGAACTTCATCATTGCAGTTGACTTCCAAACTTGGACATGTTTGTTCAATGTGTATGAATAAGATTCTGATGAATTCAAGCAGTACTGGAAGACAAACAGCATGAGGTGGGGCAAGAGAGCAACTCCTGTGATAAGTTTTACCTCATTAAATACTTCAGAACGAGAGAAGGGGGAAAAAAAAAAAAAGCAAAAACCGATGGCAAGATAAGCAGGGCAAGTAGAGCCTTACCTAAGAGAAATGTTTAATTTTTATCCGTACTTTTCTGAAATGGCTTTTGTTCTCAGTATCGCACGCTTTGTTTTAAATTAGTAAAGCCAGAGCTTTCAGAATTATTACTTGTCAAGGGCACCTAGGGGAGGTAATTTAGTTCTCTCAGGTTTCTGGGTGGGGGATCACGACAGAGTTATTTAAGTTTTCCAGCTGGAGCCTCCAGGTAATTGAACCTGACAACACCTGGCAGAAGGGTTCCACTGAGTATCTCATTCATTGTGTAGAGGCATTTTTATGTCACCTCTCAACACAGTGCCTGAGTAATGAGGACACACGTCTTCTTTGGGTTTCTTTTTTGTCTCCTATCTTCTCAAAACAGTACCATAATCTTTGGTAACAACACAGCAGAGGCAAAAGATATGCACTGAAATGGGGTTCTTATCTACAGTTTTATTATCCCATGCAATATTCTTGCAGAAAATTACTTTCTGAAATGTGCTCTCCAGGGCTCTGTTCACAATTTTCTGTAAGTGATTTTTGTTTAATTTGTAGCAATACAGGGATAGATATCTTTCACCCTGACTCCTGTCAACTTAATTGCAGCTATAGGAAATGTGAAGGCTATCAGACTGTTTTTACTCTTCCAAGTAAAGTTATTTGCTTTTTCTTCTATATGGCCCAGTGGCCACACTGGTTCTCAAGTTCAAATAATTTTGTCCCAAATAAAAGCTTAATTTTAGTAGGAATAAATATTAAGGTACAGGAAGATCATGTTGCCTGAAGCCCCTGTTCCTAATTGCTAACTTGCATTTCATAACTCAGTCATTAGTAACCACAAGCATAGGTCAGTCACAGGTGCATGTATGGGGAAGCTGCCTTTTGCTGTTTTCCTTTTTCTTGTTGTTCTTAAAAAAAAAAAAAAAAAAAGATATAGGAAGTGTTCTACCAATTGACAGAAACAGATTAATACACTTTTATTAACTGTGTGGTAAACTGTATGCGAAACCATATCAGGAAGATGAACAGCGTTCTCCTGAAAAATGGCAGGAGGGCAAAAATAGTCAACTCAGGCTCTTCTCCTGCAACTCATACAATATTTCTGCATCAGACAGAGGAACAGCTACATTCCTACTGTTGGATTTCTATAAGAGGAGGGTGTAAAGACTCTCAGCGTTGGTCTCTGCCAGAATAAGAGCTTTGTAGCAGTTAAGTAAAGAGAGAAGGGGGTGTTTGGGGGAGTGCCTGTAAGTGTGGGGTTAGGTCTGAAGTATGGTTGTACCCAGGGAAGGAAGAAGTAAGACGGGTTGAATACAGTCTGTATAGTGCAAGTGAATCTGGAGCAGCAGAGGCTGGTAGTTTCCATGGGAAACATCCTATCTTTGTGCTTCTGATGTACAAGGCTCCCATGACTCTGCAGAGAAATGCAGCTTTTCCTCCCGTCTCCTCTATCCTGTTTTCAGAAAGGAGAAAAATACTTGGATATGCTCCTAAGAGTATTTCCAGGGAAAACCTAGCTGTTTTTATTATGTTGATACTCATGGCACTTCAACAGGGATTACTTTAAAAAGCAGCAGGCATAATATTTTTAAGTTGGCCACATTTCTTCAAAAGACATACAGCCTGGAGAGGAGCAAGAATCATCAAGAACATACAGGAAATAGTTGAGTTTAGAATGTGAAGTTTTCACCTTTTCCATGCTACAAAAAGGAGAGAAATAAGGTGGTTGCCACAGCCATAGTGGAAATGGTAAGAAATAATGAGCTTAAACTGTAGCAGGGAACAGACATTGCAAAAAAATGTATGGTAGAGAATAGATAAGCAATGGCCTCAGTAGAGGGGTTATGAATTCTCTGTGCAAATCTCTCTTGGAAATGTTGCATGTATGTTCTCTCATCTGTAAGAAAGAACAATGTCTGTTAATGTTTTTTGGTTACTTCATTCCATTCCTCTGTCAGTTCACTTCTAATGATGGAGAACAGAGGTACAGAGAAGCTAGGTCACTGGCTGTCAAGCATTCTCCCTCCCTAAGAAACCTCCTATTTATGACCTGTTCTAAATAGGAGCACTTTCTAGTTTGGGGTTCAGTTAAGGAATACCCTCAAATAAAAGCTACTAAAGCACAGTCTGCCTGATGAGATTCTCCATCTCTTCTTTTAGAGAATTTTATTTTAGCAATCTGTGCAGGATCTCTCAGTTTCATGAAAATGTGTACTGTGAAATTTAATGGGTGGTTCTGCAGAAGAAAGGGAAGATGCCTCACCTTTGCCATCTGTCTTATGTCTGCCGTATTTTTAGGTAGCATCTAGTGATGTGCTTTAATCTCATCTTCGCTATATGAAGTAGTATTTTTCCTTCTTTTTTATATATTCCTGAATAGATTGTCTGTGATGAATTATACAGAAGTATAATTTTTCTGGCACAAGAGAAATTCTGTGCAATGTTTCAGACTAAAATGCTTTCATGCAGATATGTTGACATGGTGCTTATTGCAGCACCCCTCCCCCCCACCCCTGAAAAACACAACGTGGAGATACTTTTTGGATGGATTTTTTAAAAGCCTTGTTTGTAGCTTTGATAGCATCCCCCTAAATCCAATGTAAAGCTAAAAATGTCTATGAATAAGTTAACACCTGAAAATGTAGGTTTCTGTACATGGCTTACATAAACCATAAAAGGAAAAATTTCACCATGTTTGAATTTCATGCATAAATCTCTTTGGGAAGAAGTTCCATCCCAGTGGCCGCGAGTCTTAGGCTAAAATAAACATTTTTCTCTGCAGATGGCATATAAAAACCCTGATTCAAAATTACTAGACCAATGTCTGCAGCTCTTTTTTCGCTTTTACCCAGTTAATCCTTCAATTCTCACATAGTCCACTACTGCAAACTTTTCCAGCAAACAAACTGTGATTTTGTTGTTGTTTGCTTTCACTGTAATTACCAACTCAATTGCTTCGAACAAAGCAGTCTGATTGTGGTTGATGTCATGGGTGATATCTTTTCCTGGATGTCTCAGTTCATTTCTGATTGATGTTATCCAAGGTTAAAAAGAAAAAGAAAAGAAAAGGATTGGGGGGGGGGGGGGGGGGGGAATAGCAAAATGAAAGATGATTATTTTTTTTTTTTTAAGTCAGGATTCAATCCACTGTAGGCAAATAAGTGGTTTTATTAATGCTTTCAGAAGTCTTTTACCAAAGTGTAACATACACCTAACCATGTTTAGATACTCTGTGCTTTTCCACTATGGTAATTCATCACAATGTATTAATATATATCACCTTTTCATACTATTAGGACTCCATACTGTGACTAATCTTATTCATTTTTACACTCCCTGAAGGAGTCATTACATTGTACTCTGCAAAAGAGCCTTTTATAAATGTCTCCACAGGGCAGATTGACACAATATACTCTAATGGCTACTTGGAAGTTTTCATAGTGTGTCCTGGGGATGATCTATTTAATAGCTTATTTATGCTATGGACTGAGCTCACAAAATCTATTGTGGCAAGAATTCGTGAAGTGGCATTTCAAGGGTATATCTGAGCTAAATTTCTGTCTTGGCAATTGACAAAACTGTGCTTGGAGAGAAAGGTGAAAAGAGGAACTTCTGCATTCTTCATTTATCTGTCTTGGACAGCAATAAGCATGAGAGATAAATCACCATGTGTGCTTTTCAGAATCCCCTGAGATCTGCTGTTACAGCCCACCCAAACATCTTTCTTAATTCTCTGCATATGAACAGCATGAGTGGGGAGTCTGCTGAGGGAGACATTTGGTTGGAATATCTCCCTCCTGTAGACCTTCTGGGAGGGTTCTGTAAATGTGTGTGTTTCAGGATAGCTATGAGGCTACATTAATTTGTACCAGCCTACATGCTGGCAGAAAAGTTATGTGAGTTTAATAAAAGCTATCAAGCTCTGGAAAATCATAGCTGTTTCCTAGTTTTATGTTCCTTGCAGATTACTCTAGCTAATTCAGTGCATTGCATTTTTCTTCAAAGACTGGTCTGCAAAGTAGTAGTGTTAGCACTTTCTATCTTATTGTAGATCTAGTATATAGGATGACTATTCTATTTATACAAGCTTCTTAGCATGATCTTCTCCAACCTGAATCAAGTAAAAAACAAATATGCAAGGCTCACAGAGTGAAAGAAATTGTAAAACCTCTTACAGACTTCCATGGTGTGATAATTGTACTTCATTAGTATGAGTTCCCTCTACTAATTTCTCAACTTGTTTTTATGTTTATCCAAAAATCCAGGACTCATCTATGTAAATTTGAGTAGGTATCTAAACCACTTCAAAATTGCATCTTATTTTGATTCTGTTGATATAGCACATGACCTTGCTAAAGCTGTTGCTGGCAGAGCACGTCTACTTCTAATATTTAGAAAATACAATTATTTCTCTCTGAACATGGTAGCCAAAGCAGTGCATCAAATCATGAAGTTTTAGAAAAGACACCAGGTGAATTTAGAAACTACCATACTTTAGGATATTCTTAAGAGAGAATCTGTAATCACTGAATATTATGGAACTTCTGGGGCCATAAAATAGCTTATCGTGTTTACCTATATAATCATCTTTGTGAATTCTCTCCAACTCTATGTAATATGGTAAATCACAGCCTTGCAATGATGATGGCTGCTTCCAGAATGAAAAGACTGTACAAATGTTAAGAAAGAGAAAAAAGGTTTTAAAATGTATTCCTTGATCTAGTTCTCCATCACTAAATTAAGCTGCACTGACTTGCTAGGAAAATGTGTTCCATTTATCTGCTCATAGAAATCACTCATTTCAATGCTATGTTTTTGTTTATTTTATATTATAGGGGAAGCAAAAAAGTATTTAAATAAACAATGTAGACAATATTTCATCTGCTAAAAAATCAAACCCTCGGGCCGCAGGACATATTAGAGAGGAATATTACTGTTACTCCAAGAGGTGAAACTCAATCTGATTATTTTAGCAATGGATATGAGAATAAATTAAGAATACTGATTAAACTGTGTTGCATCAACTGGTAGAATCAAAGTGTATCAAGACAAGTAAATGCCTATCTTCTGAATGTCTTTGCCCTAGTTACTGTGATTTTGAATAATCCACCATGCTGCAATTACAACTTTATTATAGTCCTTGAAATGGGGCTTTTTGTTGCAAACTTTACATAAAGAGATACCATTTGATACAAGATAAGACATTTATTTGAAGGAAGGTCAGAGTCAGATAATTGTCTCATTTTGTATAACTCATATTTCTACAACTCTTTTTCATTGCAAAAGTTAAGAAATTGAGTATAGGCCAAGTGTGAATTCCTGGCAACTGTACCCAACAAGATCTTTGGTCTCAGCGACCAAAGTCGATGGTCTTTCATTGACCATCTTCTTTCTTCATCATTTTGCCACAATGAAAATGTACTCAGCACCAGGTACGTCTGTCAGGAGATTACCTGTCTTACTTACTTTCACTGGCATAATGGATAGAAGTCCATTTTACCTGCTCAGCTATGTGAGTATCAGTATCTAGAAGCAAATGTGTGAAGCAGCTTCTGTTAATTCAGGTACAGTGAAGATCAGAAACAAAACATTCACACAGCATCCTTAATTTTTTCATCTACTGTCTTCATATAAAGTAATGACATGAAAACTAGGAGAAGAGAGTTTCAAAATGGTGGATGAAAGAATGGAGTAACTTATCTTCTGAATGGCATGACCTGAAAATTGTATTCCTGCTGAAGTTTGAATGTAGACTGAAATACTGGATTCTTTTTTAGGTTTTAAAGCTTTGTTGGACAGGTTAATTTTTGTTTGGCTGTTGTTTGATGTATACATATAAACTATTCCTATGGGAAGTTAGCAGAGGAATAGAACAAAAAAATTATGAACCTTCAGATCTGAATCTCAAAGAAGTATGGCCTACTACAAATCTAATCAGTATCTAAATAATCTGTGTCAGGAGTTCTACAAGCTTCTAATGCACTGACCTTGTATTGATGTCAGTGGAACTACAATGTACTAAGCATTCCAAGCATGTGATCTGTATCCATAAAAGTTTTACTGAGCATTACTTTATCTCAACAGTTTCTATGGAAAATCTGAACTCAGGAGTACTTATATATTTTGGAGAAAAGCATAGATTTTAAACTTATTTGCCATGAAAAAAAAAAAAAAAGGGAGGGAAGAAAAACAAAGTAGTTGATGCAAAAACACTGGCCCACTATTTACTTCCAAAAATATTGTTTTAGTTTACTTAAGATGAGCTTTCAAGTGTGGATTTGCATCTCTCTGACTCGGTTACCCTTCAATGTAACAGGAATTTTTTAAAAAGAGTGGTTACATCTTAGATTTATCATGTCATCTTTAGCAGGATTTTTTGGCTTCAGTAAATGATCTCATTTTATTTCTGTTCTCTAAGTGTCTGGAACAGCAGTTTAACCTGAGTGAGAAATGAAGAAATTGCTCTGTTTTAGAGAACAATTTTTTTTTAATGGTTCTGTTATTTCTGCCCCATTTAAAGTTCAATATAGCTGTTGAATTAATTTGATTTTTCATCTGAAGGCAAGTAGAAGGCTTGTACTTGGACAACCATTTATCCTTCAGTAATTGTTATTTGAAAATGCTGATTGTATGGAAATATGTGCTGAAAACAGAGAGGGAAAAGGTCCTCTTTATACTTCTTATGTATTTAATGGAGTAATAAATAAATAAATCTAATAGCTATAAAACATGTCACATTTCAAACCTCTCTCTCTTTAGAGAGCATTTAGTCCAACCACTCGGCTCAAAGCAGGCTCATCCACAGCGGGTTGCTCAGCACTATCAATGTGAGAGCTGAATATCTCCAAGGACTGAGATTCCATAAGATCTCTAGGCAATCTGTTTTGGTGTAAGGCAATGTTTTACTGTTTACATAGTTAAAAATTTGTTCTGTTCTTTTTTTTTTCTTTTTTTCTTTTTTTTTTTTTAAATGAAATTCCCTGTATTTCACAATATGCCCACTGCCTCTTGCATTTGTTGAAGTGTTACTGATAGTGTTGTACTGTTTAGGTCAGAGATGATTAAATCACTGGGCTGATCTTCTTATGATGAGTTTTCTGACCTATTTTTTTACTGGTGTTCAACTTATGGTTTACTAGAATGTTTCTTTCAGAAAAGCAGGTAGCTCAAGTTTCATCTCACATAGTTGTCTTCCTCATAGAGTTGTGGTCCACATAAGATATTAAATACCACCAGTGAAGACAGTGGCCCTCTAGAGGCATTAATCCCACCTAGATCTAAATAACTACACGGAGGTGATAGTCTCTCTCCATGACTTTATAAAAGCTGAGTGTAAATATGATCATTTGGTATGATCACGAAGATGTTTAGAAGCCAGAAAATAAATGGAATTAATCTAATCAACTTAGTTTGAAACAATGAAAATTGAGAATACATCTCTTCTCTTAAACATTTGTTTCAGTGGTTTATCAGCATTACAGCAGAAAACGAGCACCTGCATTTTCTCTTTAGAATCTGAAGCCAACTTCTGTTTGAGATAATTTCTCCTGCTAGATTAAAAGCCCTTCTTGTATTCTGAGTTTCCTCTTTATGAGGATATTCATCCACGGTAATCATGCTGGCTCTTGATCTTCACTTTGAAATCATGTTTTTTAATTGCATGAAAATTCATGTCTTTGGGGGCAAAAAAGGGATGTGGGAATCGATACCAGAATGTTACTCTTCCAGTCTCATGCTGCCAAGTCAGGAAAATCTCCCAGTGACATCAATGAGATGAAAATTTTATCATTATTGTTCAGCTCTGTCCCTGAACAAGTTTGTCTGTCATAAAGCATTAAAGTAAATTTGGGGTTCTATGAATAAAATATGGTCTCTTCTCTGTTCCTTTTTAGTGATATTATTCTGAATCTAGAACTTTTCAAAACTTAACGCCGATAATAGTAATCATAATTTCTCGTTGCCTAGAAACCTCTAATATTAACATCTGTCTGTTAATGAATCATTTAGCTGAATCACAAACTTAGTAGACAAGATGTGAATCCTTTTGTAGTCTGGTTGCTTAATTAAACTAATTTCACAAAACGAAAGCAGAAAATATACTGTTAGTAGAGTGAATCAGCTGACCAGTACATGCCTGACTCAGAGCGCGTGCAGCAGAAGGAATCATCTGTTATTTTTTCCAGTATTTAAGACATCAGAGCCAGGCTTAACCACTTCAAAGTTATCACATCCTTTTCTTTATAAATAGTATGCTTAGTATAATTTCTTTGATCAATGTAAAGGTTGCTAAAGGTTGGGTTTGTGTTGTTCTTAATATCTTTTTGGTAAAAACAAGAGTAGAATATTCTTCCTTGGTTCTAGCAGAAGGACTCCCAGAGACGGACTTCACAAAATACAATACCATAATGTGAACAGTGAAATCAGTAGAATGAGCAGGTCTGGAAAATAGTAAAAACAGTTTGTGATCCTGTATTCTTGGATGGCAGGAATATGGTGCCTGCAGGATGCCTGTTTCACTGTTTGATAATGGACTCACAATGTGGGAGCCGACTGGCTGAAACCATAATTTAGCCCCTAGGTACGCGTTTGTGAAGTTGGGAGGACAAGCTTTAAAGCCACACTGGGGCTGAATTACTATTGCAGTAATAGATACTTTACTTGTGCTGGCATCATTCACACAAGCACCATGTTTGATTTACATGTTGCTTCTTGGTCTACATTCAGCTGAGTTGTTGCATGGCCGTGTTTGTTGTTTACATATGTGCCATTTTAATACATCATCTTTCAGATAATCTCTCTGTATACCAGCACAGTGTAACATATGTAATTGTAATCTCACTTACACAACTTCTATACTGATTTAGTTCTGTAGGATAAGCTGATGTAAAATAGAATTTACTTGAATATGTGAAGTAAGCTATTTCAAAGAAATATACATTACTTGCCTACTCACCACTATATTTTCCTGGAAGAATTGCAGTGGATCTCATAGAATCAGTAGTAAATTAGAACAATTTCATTAAAATCTTTAGAACAAATAAATTTAGTATGAGTAAAGTCCATGGTAAGAAACATATCTCTGAAATGTGGTCTCATTCATTCCTTTTCTTGTTTAAAATAAAATCAAGGAAACACTTGATTGACTTCTTAAGTCAGGACAGGAGTTTGAAGCCTGATCAATTTCAGTTAATTGCTTAATATAGTGTACAAGTAGAATATCAAACCTTTTTTTCAAGATTTCACATCTTTTATGAATAAGGAATAAAATATTTTGCCAGTTTCTGCTTGAATCATTGTGGCCATTTCTGTGAAATATGCATTGTTAGCAAACAGAGGTGAGCCAGGTGAATGTTTGTATCAGTGTCATCCCACATAGTATGTAACAGTGAGTTGTTCTTGAGGGATTCGGACATGTTTTAGGAGACCTAACTGGGAAAGATAATAAGTGGTAATAAAACAGAAGGAATCTTTGTGATCTCAAGATTAATGGATAAAAATGTTTGTGCTGAGGGTTCTTTTTATCAGCAAACTGCAGTTTCCACCTATTTGCATTTTAATGGTTACCCTAGTTCTGAAGTTAAAATTACAGACTTTTCCCAGCTGCTCTTTAAATGCTACATTATAATTTTGAGGAAGCATCATACGTAATTATATTTAATAGACAGAGAATTGATTGAAACACTTAACAAAAACAAAAAGCCCAGACCTAATTTTGTAAACATGTTATTGTACAGTAACCCCCAATGAGTTTGTTCTTAAATCTCCTAATTAATTTTTAATTAAAAAGCTCAAAGATGATACTATACTTCTTGTTGTAAATAGCTGCCTTATGTAAGCATAAATGACTTAGCTGCTCAAATACCTTCCATTTAAATCCGTGCTAATGAGAACTCCTGAACACAATTTTTTAGGTTTTCAGCACTAAAATAGTGTAAATATCACATGGGAATCTGTTCTCCTTTGTTCCTCCTCTCTTTTCCAGTCCCAGGGAGAGGTTTGTACAGAACATGATAAGTTTGCACATGACAAGCTGTCCGAGTTTCCACTTAAGCACATCAGTTCTCTCACCACTGCTATTACCAAACTACACATAGCATTAACAAGCAAATGACAGTGATGAAACTTACTCCTATTTATGTGAGAGCAACTGGGCACCTTCTCAGTAGCTTTTACACTAATTTGTTATTAAATTGCTGACCACTCCTCTTATTAAGAAAGTGCTAACCCACTGAAGCAGAACACAGACTAGCCAAATTGTCAACCTCGTGGATAGAAAGGATGCAGCATGCCATGGTTTTAGTTCACCTGATCTTTAAAACCGGTCAGAGGATCTGAGCGAGTAGCTGAACCAGTGTGTTGCTGTGGGGATGGGCTGATGTTACAAACAGAGGATTATTAATAGCGTAAAAAAAGCAAGTGCTCAGAGAAACATCTTTAATAGCAGGGGAAAAAACACTTGAGACAAAATCTCATTTGCTGTGTTTTTCTTACATTTTTACCAAGAAGGGAAGGGGGTGTAACTGCAGTGATTTCCATGGTTTAATTATCTGTCTTGTATATGATTATTAGCACTCCACACAGAAGCAGCAGAATTTAGAAGGCTGGAAGTTGTACGCTCAGTTTTGCAAAACTGCAGTTTTCATTTTAAAGCATGCAAACTTTTGTTGTTAGGAAAAAAGGATTAAAAATACTGATTTCCTCTTCGATTGAACTCCCAACAATTTGTCCTTGATAAGAATTATTCTTATCAAGTTCTTAGTATTTTAGAAATAGAATCTGTCATGAAATAATAATTTGAACTCTTTTTGTTTAAAACCAGATTCGGAATAAATCACAGTATGTATCTTCAAAAACAGCCATAGCTATCCACTTATTTTAATTGGCAAATGCCAGATGTGGGTTTGCAATTGGCCACGGGACAATGTTTATTGTAATGAATCTAAACTTCAAAAAATGCTATGGCTCAAATTTTAATTTTTATTGTTTATTTGTAAGTCTTTTTTTTTTTTTTTTTTGGAGTGTCCAGTTTGGGGTAAGAGAGAACTCTCAGACATGCATTCTTAAAGTGGAATATCCCATGCAGTCCATTTTCCTGCAGGATTTACCACTGCAGTTTTTCATACTGTGCAGGAATAGTTGGATCATCATATGGAAGCACAGAAGGAGGTGAAAAAAAAGGAGCGTGTTGCATCTGCAAGACAAATGATATTAGGGAGGCTCCAGTCAGCAAAATCACTTTATAGAGGTTTACAGTGTGAACACCCAACAGATTTTTCACTTTCTTGTCGTATCTAGAGAGAGAAGTTCTTTTTTTCTGAGCAGAGTACTATCACTGATGCAATAATCAGTATATACAGTGACATTTGTCTGAGACATCTGAAATGCCTGATGAAACTTTCTTGTGTGACTACTTTGTGGGTACTGGGGGCTGTTGGTCACTCTTGTTTCTCTAATCAAATTGCAAGTCCACTTTTGTAATGAGGTTCTATGAGCCATATATTGTCATTTTGTGAGATAATGCTCTATTTGTGACTCGCTAGTTTCCAAAAAAGACGCATTTAGAACATTTTTCTGCTGAAATTAAAATTCCTCTGAGGTTGAATGGAGTAGTTCCAAAAACAGCCAAATCTTTTTTCAGTTCCTGGAATGCCCCAACCACCCTATTGTATTTCAGTCTTTAAGCCACGATACTATACTTCATAGTGTTACATAAATATTTCTAACTGCTAATGGCATGCTTTTGCAACCTTGTGTGCTTTTGTCATTTCCTTTTTCTTGTTAAAATCTGTAATAGCTACGGATTTACAAAGCAGATGAGTCTGCACTGTAAATGCTATCCAAATTACCTGTGTTTCAGTTGCCCACAGGAGATGATTGTCTTGAAGAGAACTTGATTATGAGGTCATATAACTCATTGCACACCAGAATAAATTTTGTTCGTTCTCTTTAGATTTTGCTACTGTAGTTACAAATAAATCAGTGCTAGCAAACTGTGTGCTGTAGCTTGGGTGTATTGTAGGCCTTTCTGAAATGAAAGTGGGTTGCATAAAGAAAGTCAGATGTTTTTATTCTGAGCTTTTACAGTTCTGAAGATTTGTACAAGGTCTGCTCCAAAAGTAATGCCTTCTATTTTATGATGTCAGAGGTAGATGTTAGTGGTATGGCAGTAGAAGTTGAACCTTCCTATCAGTATTCTTTTCCATTTTGTTGCTGTGTGGCAGGTGGCAGAAGGGCAGTTTAACAGAGTGGTGCCTGGCAGTGTGTATGGGAGTGTGTATGAAGCAAGGTGGTAAATGAACTCCATGCAGAAAAAACTGCACACATTGGCAATTGTTGACGCTTGCTGTGCATTTATGGAGACTAAATAGTGGATGTTAGCACAGCGAGGTGGTGGATGGTGCG
Organism: Tympanuchus pallidicinctus; assembly: GCF_026119805.1. Classification (NCBI taxonomy): domain Eukaryota; kingdom Metazoa; phylum Chordata; class Aves; order Galliformes; family Phasianidae; genus Tympanuchus; species Tympanuchus pallidicinctus. The sequence goes on from NW_026294722.1 coordinate 6,980,710, forward strand.
TTTCAGTAATGGCGACAGCTACATGGAAGACAAGCCATGTTCCAGATAGCCATGCACAGCTGTCATATCAGGAAATGAAGAGTGTCTTGATCAGCTCATCCACATGACTCAAATAGTGGTGTTGACTATGTTGAAAGATATTGTTTTGTATCTGAGAGTTTGGTCTATGAAACAGTGTTACTGTGCTCTTTGTATCTGTTGTGGTTTCCATGGAAATAAATAGGAGGCATTGCTTTCTGAGAGCCACATGTGATTCCTTTCCCTAAAAGACTTCAGACGAAATGATTTTTGGTCTGCAGAGATGGAGAAGTGGAACAGGGAGGGCTCTCATAGATGTCATGCTTTGTGCTTTCCAACAGCTATGAGAACACTGCTTCCCTCAATGTCAGGATTTTAAGCTCCTCCTGGTCCTGCTTCTTTCAGTTAAAGACACATCTGAAAAAAAGATTTGCATGGTAGTTTTTGCTTTCTTTTGTCTGTTTCTTTTGTAGTTCTCCTATTTCTAAAAAGACATCTCTGTCATTACTGATCAGTGCACAGACCCTTGTGCCTACTACACCAAGCTTTGGATCGTCTTCCAAAGCTTGTGTTGGCCAGCTGAGAGTGAAGGCTTGTGTATGTATGCTTTAGATGTTTGTTTCTGTTCACAGATAAGACATTTAAGTGTCTAAAGCAAGGCTGGTTTCAGTTGCCCAACTTGTAACAATGCCTTTTGCTGATCTGTGTAAAAGTCCACCTCCACTCTTTCCATCACAGAGTCCAGAAGATATGGTGAAAAACATAGTAAAGCAGCAGCCAAAATACTTGAAGTGCTCTGTATTCACTCTTCTTTGCCAGTGCTTAGGCACTCCCACAAGAACACCAGCTGTGCAACTCGTCCACCCATCTGATAGCACTTCAAATCTGCTTAGCTTCAGAAATTACTTGCCTGTGTAATCTAATTTTACCCAATGTTCTATTTAGAAATAAGTCCATTTACCACTCACAGATTGTTAGTTTCCTGACTTAATAGTGAAATGTTGAAGGAAAAAAACAGTGTTTCTCCTTCATAACTCATGCTTTCATCCCACTTGTTCATACTCCAGTAATTGAAATTACAGTCTTATAATTGTGCAGACATTCATGATTTTGCAAATGAAGGATTATTAATAGCATAAAAACAAGAAGGACCTCTTCTCAAAAAGTTACTCCAGAAAAAAAAAAAAAAAAAAAAAAAAAAAAAAAAAAACAGAAAAATATCCTTGATTATTTCTTCTTCTTCTTCTTCTTTTTTTTTTTTTTTTTTTTTTTTTTTTTTTGGTGCTTTCTTCACATTTTAATTAGACAAAAAATAGTAGACAAGATTTTCTTTCATCAGCATGAATATTACTGAATCATAGCGGAAAAGGATCTTATATTATGAGTCATGAACTTAGATTTAGCAAATTCTATTGACTTTAAGATTTAAGAAAAAAATCTTTTTGAGTAAAGAAATTCAAATAAGATCTGAGTCTTTATTGATTTATTTGTACTCATAAGTAAAATATGTGTACTTTAATTTTTTAGGAAATATTTTTTATTTAAATGCAGGTATTTCTATATAGAGATGCTTTTATTGTTAATTTTCCAGGCCTAGCAGTCCCATGTACTTTGTGGCTGACAGCAACTTTTGGTCTTTTTAGCAGTTCTACTTGTTGCATCTATGTCCAGAGCCTGAACCACTATTTAGGAGAAAGTGAATATAGAACAATAAAAGAGCCAGGAGACTGGATTCACCAGTCTGGTTTTAGTGGGAAGGAAAAAAAAAAAAAAAAAAAAAAAAAAAAGTATTTTTAACACATTGTGTAACTGCACAGTGGAATTCATTGTGCTAAAATGTCAAAGAAGCCAAAGTGTAAGTGGGTTCTAAAAAGGGATGTAATGAAGTAATGGGAGGAACATGAATTGTATGGATGCACCTTGGGGCTCATCAAGTCCTGATAATGCCAAGTGACACAATTAAAAGATCATACAAGGAATCGACCACGTTCCATATTCCTTACATTTCTTATATCCTTTTCCTGATTTAATCTGTTGAGTACAGCAAGAAACGGATTTTGCACCTAAGCAAGTAATTCTGTTCTTGTGAATGCAATTTTACTTTTCCATTGTACTTGAGGTGGTTTTATCTGCATTTTGTAAGTGTATATTTAGCAAAGGCTTTTAAAAATCGGCTATGCTATAGGCATCTCATTGCTAAGCAACAATGTATTCTTCTCTCCCACATGCCTTCTTGCTATTCTGTGAAAATTAAGTCTAACAAATTGGTAAAGAGTAGGGTGCTCTCCTCTTGATAGAGTAATCATAGGGAGGCTTAGCACTGAGCAGTTCTGGTCAGTTATTTCTGAGACATACTACAGCTGCCATCCATCCGGTTGCTAACTAAAGCAGCAGTGGCCTGCAGCCTTCAGTGCATTCCCTTAAACTTTTCTTGCAATCTCTGCTTAGACATAAATTCTTCCACACAGTTAAAATCATTATTTCAGTTTAGGAAAGCTGTAATAGTTTTTTGTAAGACTCCCGTCGCGAACAACAAATAAATAAAGCAAAATAATTACTGGCTGGTGACCACTTCTTTCTCAGAACTTGGAGTGCAAATTGCTTCTTCTCACATTCTGTCTCTTAGCCTAAGACATATGTAGCTACTGGAATTTTCAGTGGTATTGTGTTAAGAGCATCCTTAATTTCTCCTTTACAATAAAGATGTGTAAATGCTGTTCATTTCTGTACACGTATCTTAACTACACTGCAGGCTTGTCTCCATTCCTTTGTGAATTCTACTTCCATGTAGGAGAAAGTTGCTGTGAAATGAGCTTGGGTGTGAACTTGAACAAAATCCTTCATATTAAGCTTTCATCTGCGTGTTCTTATTCCCTCTCATAAGAGGAAATCTCTTCAGATTGATCAGCATTGTGTGCAGTGGCTGTCCCAAACATGTCCCTATTTTTATGATCTCAGTATGCAATGCAACAAAGCACTTAAAAGATTCTGGTACTCCAAAAGATGGCAGCAGAACTATTCTGTATTAGAAACTATGTTTTGTGTACCTACATACTTTGCTAGCTAGAAGTTCCAGTGTTAATAATGTTAGCACTGTAATAATAATCTTCAAAAAATGTGATGTAGAAATCAGTGGTAAAACATAGCAATCTTTCCAAATGCTGGCTTTATGATCAGACCCATAACCTACCAACCACTTGCTTAAGGGAAAAAAAGATTACAAACACCATGCTGGACTCCCATGTACTTTTTTTCATGGATGAGCAGGCAAGAGCAGTGAGCAGTTCAACAGTAGAGAGTCACAGCTCCACCTGATGTGCCAGGTAACAACTGAGCAAGGAATGGAAGTAGGCTGCAGAATTAAAGGTAAATAATTCCTTACTCCCTGAAGCAAACAAGAAGCAGCAGTCACAATATTGATATGTTATTCAGAATTTATGCCTCTTTTAATTCCAGTGCAACAACGTAAGGCACCTTAATCAGTGCAAATAGTTAATAATCTATTTAATGTACTGCAAAGTAAAAATAATGTGTCAGTGAGGATACAGTCCATTTACCCATAATTCTTCTGTTCACACTCTTCTCATTTATTTTTAATGATCACTTTATGTTTTTCCCTTATTTCTTCTTCCTGTGTTATTATATACACAAGGGGGAAGAACGAACAAAGTTAAATTGTTTCTTGGGTTTTGCTGAGCTGCCTGGTGGGTAGATAAAAATAGCAAGTGCCAGTGGCAAAGTCTCCCGAAAAGTGCTAGCACATTGTGAAAGTGCTAACACATCGTGCTATTGAATCAGCACTGAGAAATCAGATTTTTCTCACAACACTTTCTTTAAACTTAAGGTGACCTTTAGGAATGTATTTGCATTGATGTAGAGAACCATATAGCTTTGCCGTATGAAAGCATATGTGCTGTCATCCTGAAAAGAGTTCAGCTATGGGTCCTGGAAGTTTTATTCTTTTTGTCCCAGGATTCATGGGACGTTATTGATTCTGGTACAAGAACAGATCAGCCACAAACACAGGGAAATGAAAGAGATTGTCTTTGGGAAGGTATGATTCTGCACTAATTCGTAGTTCAGTATTGTAGAAAGTTCCTATTTATGAAAAGCTCCATTGTATGGTTTCTGAAAACCACTTTCATACACTCAGTAATTCTCCTTGCTTTTCTGAAATTCCATGGAGCCTGAGGTTATCAACAGCACAGACACTGATACAATTTTAAAGCAGGGTTTGGGGAAGCAGAGCTATCTTGGAAATGGCTGCTGTCTTGCATATTGATTATATAGAAAAAGTTTTACCTTACAGTGTCAAATTCTTAAACTCTTACTTGTGGATCAAATTAAAAGAGATTGAGTGCTGCTGTGCCATCTATTGATTTGGAAGGAAGCAAGAATTGCAGGAATTGCTCAGAACTTCTTACAGTCAGGCTCGAATTGATCAAAGTTCTTATGAGGTAAAACTTATGAATTGTAACATGGCTTAATTTTTTTACACAAAAACATTAATCGAAGGCTTAAAGAACTCAGTGAAAATATTATCACATGCTGCCATGGACTTTGAATTATGGTTTCTATTAGAAACTAAACTCAGAAGATGTCATTACCTGTTTGGACAGACTGAACAAATATTTAGGCTCTTTAAACTAAAAATTAGACTCTCAAGTCAAACACAGTAATGAAGAATGAAACATTAGCAGCAAGATGAGGGAGGCTATGGATAGGCAGTGACTTTGAAAACAGTCATTCTTAAGCAACTGCTTACATGTGGAGTTTAAAGAAGGCAGAAGAAACCTGAAAAAGTGAATTTTTGAATGCACCGTGACCTGCTAGGATGTCTTTGTAGGCTGAGGGCAGAAGGAATATGGTTTTCAGAAGGCAAAGCTGTGTTTTCAGCACAGCAGGTAGTGCTTCTTTCCCTGTTACCCAAGATCTCCATTGTGATATGCTTGTGCTTACAGTATGCAGTAAGGGGCACAATAACATCAAAGCTTAGCAGACAGCTGTGGTGATCCAGGGGAAGAAATACTGTGCAATAGTCCTTTACACAGATATATATATATGTATTTTAAATATATTTTTGTTCAATATGCATAGCAGAACTGGCCCTGAAAATTCACTGCAGAACTGTAAATGTAGCAGTTACTGATACTATCTCAGTCATCGGTTAACTGTAACAGAAGTCTAAAGCAGATGGCATCAACATTTCATCTAATTTATGACCAGGAGTCACAGTATTTTGTATTTATATTTGGAATTCAATAATATCAATACTGACTGAGAAGAAATACTGATGTCAACATAAGAGCAATTCTCCTTGTCGAAGAGTTATTTTTGCAATGATCAAGGCATCTTGGCTTCCTGATGAATAGCATTTTCTACTATCTTTCTTGTTTGTATTTTAATTCAAACATTAGAAAAAGAATATATTGCAAACACATTAGTAAGTACTATTTTTCAATAACTTGAGTTTATTCAGGAAACAACAGAGATATTTAGCAATCACTGAACATTTACATTTACAAAGCGAAGGAATGATTATAAATAACTGTGAAAAGGATTACTGAAGGCAGAAGAGGTATGAGTTATAAATTATATGATGATCAGAGCATTCAATGAATAATTCATTATCCCTGCCTTTACCAAGAGCTAAACTTATGAGCAGTGGCCACTGTAATTGTGGACACCAGGTGTCATGTCATTAAGCTCTTAATTTGCTTATGCAATGTCATGCCACATTATATCACATCAACGCTCTGTGCAGCCTGGCATAATAGGGATTTTTAAGTATTGAAATGTGACACAGCGCAGCAGGGATACAAATCAGAACCAGCAGCACTTTAGATAGATCAGATGCTTTGAAAAGTGTATACAGGCTAGCAGTGTGGATGTCCACCTGCAATCAACCCATTAAAATGGAAGTGGAATAGAGAGAGAATTGTCTGTTAGTCATGTCCATTAAACTCAGGTACTCTGACATATCCCTAATTAAAGACACTATGACTTGAGTTCCTACTGACAAAGCACTAGATCTACACAACACACTCTCAAGAGTGCTTGAAGAAGTAACGCAGAGATGTGAGGCACTAGTTGGATAATTTCATGGATGATTTCTAATTAGCTTATGCTTGAGAGGTTAACTCACAGGTCTGATGGGAAACTAGCCAAAGAATAATGGAGTCCCCAACTCTGTATGACCTTATCTGGATGTCATGTTCCTGAAGAAGTGCAGTCTGAAGAAGGAAGGGTATGTGTGTCTGCTCTCCTGGATTGATCAGGAGCTGCCTTTCCTGACACAGCAGCTTTGTTTGGTAACTAGATGCCGTTCAAGAATACAAATAAGTCAAAACAAAGCTCTAATTTGTTTCTTAGTAGGAAAGGTAAAGAAGATTTCAGGATGTTATTTTGTTTTATTATATCACAATCTTAACAAATCCATTATCATAAATATTAGACTTTATGACAAGGGTTCTGCAATAAGTATACATACCGAGGCATAAGTAAGGAGCTGAGTTTTGCTTATGTGGGTGTATATAATCAGCGAGAGCTGGAATGATATTGTCACTGATGTAGTTGCCTCTAATTTAGTTCAGGCATTCCAGTAACAGACCAGACATCATGTGTAAATCCTGGAACACACTGAAGACAGACATTCATGATTCATGCTTCTGGTGTAGCTTTTTTATTTCTCAGTATACTGAAGAAACAATGCATCTTATGCAGAAATCTTTCAGATTAAGGTGAAAAAATAACAGCCTTGGAAAATTGCAAAAGTTGTGAGAAAAGTTTATTCATGTTAAGTTTATTGTCCTGGGGGAAAGGAGATTTTATTAAAGATTTAAATTTAATAAAGTAATAACTCGAGGAAGAAATAAAAATCTTGATAAAGTTGATCCAAAAGAGCTTGACAATAAGAGGACTTAATCTGAAGGCTTATGAAATGAAGAGTCAAATACAAACCATACAGAGCAGGTTCATGTAGCAAGTAATGAGCATGCACCCTTGCGTAACAATATGAGAATATATTCAAGAAGCATCAAGATACAGATGAAAGAATTAGATGAGATTCTTGACACCAGAGATTAAGGGTTGTGGCAGGAAAATAAGAAAAGGATGTGAATCGGTGAATATATAATGTCTCTTGAGCTGATGGCTTTCTCATTCTTAAGATTTTATTTGTTTTTTAGTACTTTCTTTCTTGGAAGTAAAATACTGCTGTGATTATTGACCAGTCTTGAACTACGGTCTCTTAGGCTGTCTGTCAGTCCATTTCTTTCTCTGTTCGGGGAGTGAGCTCACTATGCTGCATGACAGCAGACTTGCAAGATTTCATCTTTACCATGTAGGTAACAACATAACAACCAAGTCAGAGCACGCTGAACCTAATTTTCAGAGCTGCTCATTGCCCCCAGATCTTGCAGGAGCTGAGTTTCAGAGCTTCCCCTGGAAAGAAAGGGGTCCACAATCAGAGATCAGACTTAAAGAGATCACTCTGAAAATGGCTATTATGCTGCATATTGACTGAGCATCTTTCCGTTTCCCTCTTTGCATTTCTCATTACATTCTTTACATGTGCCATGAGAGATCTAAAATGACTCTGTGGCAAGGATAAGCCTGCATTTTTTTCTCTGCATGTGTCTTGAAAAGTTTACAGAAAATGCTTGACCTTGAAGTATAAAAATACAGAGGGAGTGGATGAACATGGTTCCCTTTGATTTAGATTACATTAAAAGTTTCAAAGCTTTCTGACCCTTCTGATTTTTTCCTGTGGCTCTCCCAGATGGGAAGCACTGGTCTGCATGAGCCACCTGAGACATGCACACTGCTAAACCAAACTACTTTGTAGGCGGAAGAAAGCACATTTGGAGCAGTTTGAATTGGGCATGGTTTTATTTCCGAGCGTTGAGTGAGGGCAAGAGTTAATTAAAGCTAGCCTTTCAGTGGAAATTCTTTTAGTGCATTTATGGTATCTGTGGAGATAGAGATTGATGAGGACACAAATAGACTGATTTTTCTGCAAGTTATTAGCATTCCAGTCCTTGCTACATCTCCACTGATCCTGCTCAGCAGAGACCACTCTTGAGCGATGTCACTGAATATTTTTCTGCACAATCAAATCAATAGGTAAATAGTACATCACTGCAGTTACTGCTCTGGTTAGCCCACACCACTACTTGAGGCAGTAAAAAAACAGATGTTTCTTTCCTTTAGTGGTGAATCCTTACTGCCAACCTGTCAGTAGCTGTGAAGCAATATTTATAGCTGTCTTTAGGGAGCTCTATCCCATTGTGCAGTTAATTATGATAAATGGTTATATTTGTAAAAGAGCTTTAAACTGCTTTGTAGTGGCGCGATGCTGGGCTGTGAAAGAGATCCTTACTTAAAGTGGCCGAACCAGCAAATATCTGCTGCAAAATGACAGGAGAAATATTAAGACACAGCTCTACTCTGAACGACAAAGGTGTGACTATAGCACATTCTAAAATATACTTGTGTAATGACAACAGTGACAACAGTGACAATGCAGATAGAGATTTCATTGCATCAACACCACCGCTAACTGTGCAGAACAGCCTCTGGCTGCCTCAACAATGCAGGCAGAATTGGATTAGGACTACCCACAGGAGCTAAGGCCCTGGCATGGTCCCCACATGGCATATGAGACCCCACAGGCTTTCTCCTGATGGGAGGATGTGACAGTCAAAGCAAAGACCCATAGAAGACTGTACTGGTTGACTGTATAGAAATGGGAAGTTTGTTTGACTGTTCACTGAAGATGCTCATGCCCTTCCTGTTGACAGCTGTTTCCCCCATAGCTAGTCCCTTTCTCAAAAGCCATGTTAGTTTGCATTATTTCCTGGAAATATGAAGCAGATATAGGTAGCAGAGTCAGAGGGGTTGTGCTGCTTCTTAGCATCTGACTCTTGAGCTAAGGCTAGGAATATAGTGTGCACAGTCCAAGCTGAATTTGTATCTCTGTTTTGCCATGAATGCACTGTCATTACTTGACATCTGCACGAATACTGAACTTATGTACTGGCTGTGGACCCTAATGCAGAACCAGAGTTAACAAACATGGACCCATGGCAGGATGCAGGCATTAAAAGCTGCCACAGCATCCTCTGAAAATCAACGTGAATCATTCTGTTGACTTCAGCAGAATTTAAAGTGTTCTGAGATTCAGCAGAAGCAAACAAACAGATAATTTATGGACGGTCTAGATTAGGGAACTTGCTGAGCCCTTTCAGTGGAGGAGATTCATTAGCATTTATACAGTAAGAGTTGAAAAGCCCCAGTACTGCCTCTGTTGGCCCACATCAGTGTCTTTCATCGTGACACTGCAGAAAGGAGGATTTGACAGGCCATCTAAATTAAGGCTGCGTGAGCAAAAATATTCTTTATCTTGGGGAAAGGAAGAAATTATATTAATATATAATGCCCTACATTTAACATTCCCTCAGTACCCTCCCACTTCCCAGCTACTGTGCTTGGAGATGTGATCATATATTAAACACTGTGAATTCAAAATCTTTCTGTTTCTGACAGTTGGTCTAGAGCTATTCTATAGAATGTGTTCAGCTTTTATATTCATCTCAAAGCTGAAATTTATTGGAATGATATATTGGTTGGTATGTCTGAGAATATCTGAAAACACTGCACTTCTACTCTTTTTTGCGTTTCATATATCCATCAGCAGAGCACACACGCAGAAATACACGCTTTCTTTTGTGGTCAATAATGAACTAATCAGAGCATAATTAGAGCAGCTATTGCTTTTCACTGCAAAATATCCTAACATCTCAAACGTGTCTCAGACTCTCTCGTAAAAAATGAACAGATACTTTGGCCTGTGCTTACTAGTAGTTTTCCCTAAGCTTTAATTAGAGCTTCCAGTCCTGGGGTCTGATCATTCTCACTAGCTCAGAATTTCAGAAATGAGAAAGCTGAGCAGTGGACAAAGGAAATTATTTTCCTGGTCAGCTACTAAATCAGTGGCCATAGACATAGACAGAGCTCTGAACCCTACACCCAATTTCTTGGCTTTTCAGTTACAGTTAATCAAATATTAAGAAACTATAAAGCTGCGAAGGAATAAATTTTATCATGAATATCTTAATTGTATTTTCCAAATTCTGTTTACTTTTAAAATACTGGTACGAGTCAGCATGGACCAAAATTGATTTTGTAAAGCAGAGTAATTATAGATTAAAAAGTCCATTTTATGAAGACAGATGAGGGGAGAATAAACGATGAAAATAAAGGTCTTTTTCATAAAGCTGTCAAAGTTTCTGAGGATATCTGCGTGAGGTGGATTGGATTGAAGAATATGTTACTGAGGTCTGCTCAGGGAAGTATTTTTAATAAAATCAACAGCAACAGCAAGAACACATTCAGAGGACATGTCTCTTCAGATTAAAGTCCCGGTATAGTTCATGAAATGAAACAAGTTAGTGCACATTCAGGGGTGGACTAATCCAGGGCATTTTTTCAAAAGGCGACTGTTTTCATGGCAGAAGTGATACAGAAGAAAAACATGCTGATATGGTCAAATTTAAAATTGAGGGATTTTTCTTGTTGTTTGTTTAAAGTATAAATCCAAGTCAAAAGAGATAAGGTAAAGAAAGATTTTATTTATTTTTAGCTGCATGGAGCCCGAAAGAGCTTTTTAGGGCTCTCTGCACATGGCTTAAGAGAAGAAATTAATCTTATGTAGCAATGAAGATTTAGAGTGTTGGAAATTCCATGTAGAGTCCAGATTTTATTTCCTGTTGAGAGAGAAACATAGGTAGCTATAACGAAATAAACACTGAAGTTGTGCTGTGGATGCAGTTTGTTTCCATTCAAATAAAAGCTGTACCAGTGATGGCATAAAGGTGTAATTTGGGGTGAATATGGAAAGATCCAGTTGAGCAATCCAGCACTGTGAACAATCTCCTATCAAAATGACTTCATGTGCAAGAGTGTTCCAGCCCTGTAAATGCTTAGGACAGATGGAAGAATTTGCTTAAATAACTACCTGAATACATGGTGTCTGGCCACTTGGAATCATTCTTCATGGAGAAAAAGTGTTTTTTAAAAGCTCAGCTAACAGTGGCTTGGCTAAAAAATATAAGTTTCTTCAGTAATACTTCCATTTTATATATTAATCTTTGGAATTGGGTTTAACAAAAGGTTAAGATAGTTCTCTTTTATTAAACAGTGTACTAATGCACTTTTCTAAAGACTTATGCTGAACTAAAACTGTTAACATGAAGTTTGTGTGATTAATGCCATTGAATTGTAAGAAATTCTGGTTTAATACTTATATTTGATTAAGGCCTTGAGCAAACTATATGTCTTAACTAAACATAAGCATTTCCCTGTCTTTTTACATATCATTTGAACCAAGGAAAATGAAAATATAATTGCAAATCTCTCTTTTTAATAAAAATATAAATTAATTCTACAATTAGTAGACAATATGAACGTATTACCTACTTAATAGCAGTATTTATCACTCATTCATCTTTTTTTATATTCTTAAATAGTGTCACAGTATTTCTATGAGTTGGATTTTACTCTAACTGGTTCATGGAGGCATGCACACAACTTGGCATGGACAGGAAAATGACAGGCAAGGGAGAAGTTTTTCCCTTTGGCCTAAATGGCACTATTTCTCTCAAATCAAAAATTATTTTCTTCACTACCTTTTTAGCTTCAAAATACCATTTCACACCAACTATATATCCTCTAATCACATGCAGAATCTGTTGAGATATTGGTGCTGAATCAGCATATTGAACCCTTTCATTGGAAAAAAAAATAGTACTCTTATTTCTGAATACATCAAAAGTCTCCATGAAGTTGTGAGATCTGCCTTTAATACAATTTTTAGATTTATACCCAAGACTTCACTATCAGGAATGCAATTGCACTTACATGTTAGTATGTAGATCCCTCAGAAACACCTGTGGAACATAAATTACAGATTCGCTTAATTAAAATGATTGTCACACTGCTGCAGACATTGAGCAAAGGTTAACACACAATAAAATTGCCAGCTGGAACAATGATTTATGGAACTACAAACACACACAGCTTTGCAAAGATCTTTTTTTAAATGTAGAGCTATGGGTTCTTTTTGACTTGTATTCACTTTTTACATATTTACCAGATCCCGGATTGCCCATGATATTTTCTGCATTCAAGTGTGGGACAAATTTAAACCTATTTCCTTATGTATCTCAGCACTTCTGTTGCTATTCTGTATATGAACAGCTGCGTGCTTCATGGAATGTTTAGTCTCTTTCCTCCTAAGAGCTATGAAAGTTCTGTTAAAGCCATATAAACCTATAGGTTGCCATGATGAGGCTTCACAGAAATTAGCATTATTGTAATCCTTTCAGACTGCTGAGAATAAGAAATAATGCAAAGAACTCAGCTTTCTGCATCATATGGGATTCTTTCTGTCCCGTTTTTAATTCATTTTCTCATATTTGTTGAAGATGCTTTTAAACTAGCATGAGTTACACTCAGCTCAGCTTCTACTGGGAAAGTAGCTGGAGCAAAGGGCAAGCCTTTGGAGATTTATATTGTGCTGAAGCCTCCTTTGTAGATCCCTAATTCCCTTTACTCTTATGCAGTAGTGAAATCTAGTTGCAGATTATAATATTTAAATATGAATGTCCTTTTCCTTTCCATCTTCTTCCAGAGGGATGGATCACATGCTGGGAGCCTCTACAAAAAAAAAAGGTAGTGCAAGGATGTTTTATGTCAGTTGGTGCCTCATTCTTTTCTCACTGCAAACAGTGCACATTTTCCTCTTGTGATAGCTTCTCTTCAAGCTTGTTGCAAGTTGTTTCTCTGAGTCTTACAAAAAGACAGTTCAGAAGTTTAAATAGTCAGAAACATTTATGACATTTTGAAACATCAGTGCTCTAATTACACGAAGGAACATGAAACGAATTTGACAAATTAATTGTGTACAGGAATGCACCTCAACTGACATCCTGAGATGGACTTCCATTGGAATGGTAGAAACTGATACGCTTTGTGCTTCACAGCATTTGAAGACATTATACATAAATATATGTATGTGCTCATATATATATATATATATATATATATACATATATTTAATTGCCTTTGTGAATAAGAATAATTTTTTAGTAAACATTTATATTTCTAGATATGATATCTATGGACAGGCAGGGCATGTATATATGTGTGTAACTCCTCACAATCTCCATTCCTTTTCTTTAAAATCAATAAGACACATCTTTTTAAAAATAATATCTCTATTCATATTCAGTGTAATTCTGGAGCTCTTTCATCAGACTGAATGGATGTATGTGTGTGTGCCTGCACACATACATATATATACATATATCAAAATTACTTTTTTAGATATTAGGGAAATAAACACTAACTGGGACCACGTGTTAATCTCCTCTTTTGGTATGCATTGACTATTTCTTCCTTTATTATCCTCAGCTTAAAGAATAAATAAGACTCGTTCTATATCTTGCAGTAAATAAGCACAAAAGGAGTCAGAAAATAATAACAGAGATAAATAGCTTTGCAATAAAGTTTCAACTCCAGTAATTTCCCATTTATATTTTCTCACTGAATCACACAGTCTCAAGCAATGCATTTTTTTACATCTGGGCTGCATCATACAGAGTAATTTTATATCTAATACTTCCTAGTGTGCCCAAAATATAACATCACATGCTCAGTGCATGACAAGGTAGTCAGTGAATTATACAGAGCCTTCAAATGATAGCACTGTGAATATAATTTCATAGGCTTTCTAAGGCAGTCAATCTTACCATATTATGTGGAATGAATCGTTACTCAGTGGTTTTTTTTTTATTCTTCAGGAAAGATTCAGAGGCTGTTACTTAATGCTACTTACTGTAGAAGACTGCCTGCTGAATATGTTTTTCCTGCGTGAAACCACAGGTATGTTCTGTGTGTTTTAAAGCCTTAGATCTTGGTTAGCATAACATTTTGCCAAAGTGGCTTAACTCAGGCTGTAGGAACCATTAACATGTGAAGAGAAGTGAAAATTTTAGACAAAAGGAGGTGAAACCAGTAAAGAGCACAAGAATAAGTTTTGTACATAAAAATTTTGTCACTATTTTATTTAAGTGTAAGTTATCTTTCCTCCATCTCACACATCCTCCCACCCACATTTAAAATATGATTTGAAATGACAACTGAACTATGTCTTCTGGGAGCAAACGAATGGAGCTGAACATCCTTTTTTTTTTTTTCCATATGAGTATCTGGGGTGTATCTCAATGCTGTTCTTAAAGCAACCCAAAAGAGAAATACTATACAGGCGGAGGAGACACAGTTCATCTTAGGTTTCTCCCAGCTCTTACTTGGAATGTGGTCAAATCTGCTGAATAACCAGTACAGAGTACCTGCATATTTTTGACACAGCCATGAAGACATCTGGGATACAGCAGCCCCATACATTCTTGGCCGTAATTTGTAAATATCCTAAGCAATATTTTATCTTTGTTAGCTACTGCCTGTGTTTAGCTGAAAGATCGACACAGGGAACAAAGCCCTGGTTTCAGATAAAGCACTGATACAAAAGAACAGAGGAGTGAGAGCAGAGCTCAAAGCTTACACTTCCATCACAACTTAGGAATTTTGCCCTTCACAGAAGAATATACTATCTCAAAACCTCTGAAGAAAGTATGTTTAAAGACTTGTCTGTTTCTATCAAAAACTATCACTTCCCTTCTCAGGAGTTTCTTGTTCTTCTGAAGAACTACGTGCAAAATATTTCTCTTTCATCACTCAGGCACATTAGAAAACTTGTTCTTAAAGTCAGAGAGTCAATTTTCTTCTCTGAGGGCCATTAAGCTTAGTGTAACAGCAACATTTGGTGAACCCAGACTTTTCACATCTCTTATTAACACCTTGGGCTGAAAAACAAATCACTTCATAATTTGTAGTCTGTGAGAGGTGTTGGGCTGATAGCTGAGAGCATTTGCAACTGAAGTCTAATACCCTTTGCCAATAATACTTCAACATGGACTTGAAGGGCTCTTCATTTGTGCTAATAGCTTTTGATACTTCCTCAGATCTTGGCTATTTCATGGGGAGACCAGGGAGGACCTGCAGCTGTGGCACCTCTTTTCTCACACTGCCACCAATTTTGTGTGTCCTGGCTAATTTGGGCTTGGAAATTATAGAGGCAGGGCTGAAGTTGGATCATGAAAAGTTGATACCAAACATGATTATGAGTTACAGGTTCATGTATTATCCCAGCTATTTCCTTACAGCAGCAAGACCTCATTTGCATATTTTATATGTTCAAAAATGTCCTTCAACTTTTTAGATAATGTGGGAAAGAAAATCTCTGGGGAAGGATCTCTTAACTTGGAAAAGCATGTGAACAGCTTCCAGCCTCTTCCTTTTCCTGTGGGTGGGGTATAGAGAGATCCTACAGAGATAGGGCTGCTTAATTGCATTTTTTGGTAGATATTCTAAATGGTTATACCTAGGCTCCGAAAAACAGATTCAGTTCCTGTGGATAACTGAATACGTTGCTTTCTGTTCTCTTAATTATTAGTCTTGTTTAGAGATCTAGTTGTATTGCATCCATGAGATGCACATAGTAAGACAAATATCAATCCAACTTTGGCTTTTACTTGCTGTCATTTTATTCTTTCTTTAGAGATGAATGCAGATCTCTGCCAGATTTTAAATACACAATTAATTACTGAGCGCTGCCCATAGCCAGTGAATTCCACAAATTCTATTCATTGTAAAGGATGCAGGGAAAGCAGGAAAGTATTTTTCTTTTTGCAGTTTACTGTCACTTCTGGAGTCAACTTGTGGCAGCAGATGTTAATTCTTTGTTCAGAAGAAGGCTTTAGCACTGTTAAACAGCAAAGTTAGCAACAGTTGTCATAGTTCAGTGCAATCAAAGCTTTTCCAGAGACTTTCGTATTCCTGCTCTATTATATGGTGGGAAATTTGGTTCTGTAAATTGAAAAACTATTGAATCAGCACAAAAGACACAAAGCTATCTCTGACACTGGCAGCTAAGTGAAATGTGTAAGGAATCCAACAAACAGAAATAAAATTCTCTCTCTCTCTCTATATATATACATACATATACATAAAGTCATTTGTAGATCTCACTTTAGACAAAATCAGGACATACTTCAGTTGATTGTTTGCTGCAATACTTATATGCAGTAGTGTCTTTCAGAAATGTTTCTCCAATGTTGTTTTTTTTTTTTTAATTCCATTTAGAGTTCCTTCTCACCTACTTCCAAATGTTAACTTTCCAACTCACTGCTTAACACTGTTCAATCACCAAGTATTTCCTATTCACTGCCAGAAGAGTGAACATTTCAACATGAAGACATTACTTTCATCTCTGATATTCTTTCTTGTCACTTTCCAAAATTGGAATATAGCCCAGTGGTTTCAAATCTTCCAATATATACGTTGCTTCATTGAACTGGCCACTGTTGACATGTAATTTCAGACATATGCTGCTGTTTCCCAGCCTCCCAAGAAATAATCTGTTTCTCAGGAGTGGGCCACATCTCCATTAGCCTCTCCATTCAGAAGAGTAGTGTAATTTTTAGATGAATTTCTCCATTGTCCCTACTTTCCACGTGCTGGCTCAGTTGCAGAATGGTTTTGATAAGCCCAAACTAGCTTCTTTCCTGAGAAAAATAAATTGTAAGCTCTGCTGCTGAAGCATACTGCATGCCACTCAACCATTAACAGGGACGCTAACTCCAAACCAGCTCTTGTTCCTTCAGACAGCTTCAGTCTACGTGCATGACAGAAGGTTTCAGTTTAAGGGATCATACTAAATCCAGTCTAGAGTAAAACTCCAAACTACAGATTGCTTCAGCAAATGAACCTCAGCACTGACAGCTTCATTCTGCTGGTGCTTTCCTTTTGCATCCAATTACTTGCTGTGTAGGCAAAGGTCTTGTAAGCAAATATATTTTAGTGGTAGTAGATTGGAAAGAATGGGGAATTAGTGCATGAAACTCAGATAAACGACTTAGTCTTCACAGCTTAGCAAATGAAAAAATGTGATCCTGCCTTGTGTGCAATGCACTCCAATGTTTCCAGAAGGGTGAATGGGAAACAAGTGGCTATGTCTTTTTCAGTAGAGGGGCAAATCTTAGTCACCACAGTCCATTTTCATTTACATAATTTCACATAACAAGATGTGTGATGGTTTAAAATTGAACTGTACCATTCTTTCTGTATTTTCAATTATCTGATTTATGATGTTTACTGATAAATGTAAATTTTCTTGGGAAAAAATGACATAAAGCTCAGTAGACCTATGTTTAAGACAGCTTATTAAATAGCACATATTTGTGACTGATATTCTGCTTCTCAAATAAGCGTATTATTTTCCAGTACTTAAATATACCACGTTTTGCTTTTAAAGTGCACTGTGTGCAAGAGGCTTCTGTTTGTGAAGCGAAGAATTGATAGACCAGATTATTGTGTATCTAGAATTAATTTCAGTGACTAGAAATCTGAGCCTACATTTTCCCCAAAATCAGAAATATATTTTCGTTCTATATACATACCCCTGCTAAACCCTCTGATTCACAATATGCTTTCATTTGAATTGTTTTTCTGCCTATTCTTCTTAAATAGTTTTGCAGATGCGCACATACTGAATTAATATTTGACTGTTGGAATACAATGAGAAAATATGTAAATGATTATGTAGTTTGAATTAGATATACTCAAAACTTTTAATCTTATTCTGTGAATTTATATTGGTTTTATAGACTATATTTTTCATTTTTAATCTTTTATGAGGGTGCCTATGTTTCCAGGTTTTTTATGAGTGGTTCAGATGTTTGAATTTCCTTGATCTTTCTTTAAACATTTTTTATTGATCTTGCATGTATTTAAATAACTTACAGTAATCACAGGAACAAATGCAGATAATTACGATGTAAGAAGTGTTGTATAGCACACAATACATTCCAATAACCTATTTCATATCTTTACTGTGGGAACAGCATTTTCTTCATGTAGATGAACATATGCAACATTTTTTTTTTAGTCAAAGCATCATGAATGATTCTATAGCATATTTAATCATTTTAATGCACTTTTTCCTTGATGTTGCACCTCAGACTTACACTAAAAATCATCAAGCTTTAAGAATCACTAAACTGAGTATTTCTTTATGTCACTAATTCTGAAATAGACTTTTGGGCTTAATAAACTAAATAATTTATATTCATTATTTACAGTCAGTATTTAAGTATTATTTATTTATAATGTGGTGTCATCATTCCAAGTTTTATTTCCTTGCTGTGCTAAGGTCAAGGTACAGTGAGAAACTCATTAGGCTTTCAGCATCATACAGGTCACAAGAAATTGAGGGAAACTGCCCTTGCTTTTGCAGTAATAGCTGAGCCCAAAGCAAATTTAAGCACTCCTGAATCTCAAGATAAAGCATTCTTTCATATTTCACACCACCTCTACATAAATGATTCGTTTGAAACTCACATGTATCAGCATCATCAGTCCCAGCTGAAAGGGACAGCATGGAAGTTGCAACATTGCTATCCTTCCTGGCTAGCAGTAATCAAAAGTACTATAAGTACCACAGGGAAGCATGGTTTCACAGAGCATTCCCTGCCTGGGTTTGTGAACAAGAACAGCTCAGAAAGCCGTGAGAATTGCTGAACTGCAGCTGAACATTTTGCTAGTGGTGAACAAGGCACTCACTTCAAAGCCTCTTGTGCCTGCAACATACGGAATGGTAGCAAGACAGCAATTGCAATACTGAGTCTAAAAGGCATCTCTAATACTGCATTTTAAAGTTGATATGCTACCCTTAATTTTGATCAGTGATCAGTAATAACAATCAAAAGATAACTGAAGATTCCTGAAGTACACAGGAAGGTTATTTCAGAGGACAGCAAGACATGATTTTACAGTATTTACATTAAACTAATAGAATACTTCAGGGTAGATACACTCAATCCAGTATAAGAATATCTTCTTCAGTTTTTTATATTTTTTTAAAGAAAGTAAGAAAGTAATCAACCAATAGTCTTTTTTTTTTTTTTTTTTTTTAGTGGGAAAAGAGAGAGAAGACAATTCTCATGCATGTACATCTGTGTAATAGTGGTTCATCTTTCCTTCTCAAAGATTATTATCATTTTAATAAATATTTTAAAGCACATTTTCAAACCATCATTTGTGTAAATTCATTGCAAAGGAAGAAATCCATATCACTTTGCATACTGAAGCAGGGGCAGTTATTTATATCGCTGGGGCATTCTCTAAAACTGAGTTCAGGATACACAAACTAACACCCAGATCTGTCAGATTTGCTTTCAGGCTTTGCACCTCAGTATTATTAGGATTCAATGATCATACCATTTGACTAGGAAGTTAAAAGTGTACTAAACACATGGGGTGTTTAAAATGGTTGTACCTCAGTAATGACTATATCAACTCTCACTGTTTCTCAAAAATTGTTCATTCATTCATTTCCACCATAAAAGGCCACAGCTTACTGAGCAAGCCGACACTCTATCAAATGCAATTCATTCTGCTGTAGCTGTTTGGTTGTCAGATTTATTTGTAGCAGTATCTCATGCCAGACAACTCATACAACTGCAGTCTCTTACAGCAACATTTCAGGAGAGCATGATGAATTTCATGGCAATTTATATGGACCAGATGTTGGGCATTTGCACAGCATTATAGACAAAGTAGTTCTTCAAGGAAACATCTTTTAAGAGCACAACTTATGTATTGCTTCACTTGCTTATGGTTGGTTTTTTTTCCTGTTTATTTGTAATATCATTTCTTATCATGAAGTTAAGGAGTTTTGAACTTCTCAATTAAATTGGATTTCACTGTTTCTGTATCTAAAATAATTATCAGAGACGGGGAAATCGTATGCTAAAATCAGTGCAAATAGGAATTTTAGCATGGCATTCTCTGCGTCACTGGGTTTAAACACTGTTGCACACAGCTGAAAATCTAGGCCAAAGTATTTGCTTCTGAAACGCTGTCAGACTGCATTTGAGAAATAGCAGCTTATAAACTATTTTCACTGTAATATCCAACATTTCATCCTTGGCCTTAGCTAATTGAGAATTCTGTCTTTATCATCAGTTTTTAGATATGAATAGAGCTGCCAGGTGGGCTGACTACATGAAGTACCTGGGATTTTTATTCCCGTTTTACAGTTACTTGCCTTAGAAATGAGAGGCTTTGCCCTTCCCTTTCAACACCACACCTGCAGTCATCTGAGAGTTTGGCATGATTGCAAGATGTTATGTCTCTGCAATGTTATGTCTGAACACTATTCATGTTGGTGAACAAATTCATGGCAGTGCTTAACATGAAAACTTAAGTTAACACTCATGTTTTTCTGCATTTCTAGTTTCAAAATGATGTGGAATCCAGAAATGTAGCATTTGTTTAAGCTGCCTAAAGCTGAAACTACCTTACAGGTATGTGTATGTTCACAGTCCTACTGAAATCAGATAAGACATCATGTTGCCTTGCACAAGGTAGTCTTTTCAACTGCATACTGCAAGTTATAACAAACCATCATTAGTTCAGCTAAGAATCTGCTTACAGTACAAATACAGAGCAGCAGTGGCCTCTGCCTTCTTATTCCAAGATCACTGCTTCCAATGACTTGAGTATGCATCACATTAAATTCCATGGAAACAGTATTGATATCAAATGAAGTGCTGGGGCTCACAGTTAATGCAGCCTGCCACCAAGCTAGAATGGTTTATATTGTGTCCACACAATCAGGGTTTTGGCCATGAGAAGTTCTCAAGGAGTTATCTCCCAAAACTGTATATTCACAGGTTACCCTATCACATTTTAATGAACATTCTGTTTCTAACACAGTTGAGAATCTCTGAAACATTAAAGAGAGGGGAAAAAATGGCATTACAAAAAAATGATCATTACAGTCTGTTGGATTTAACTTAAATATCCTTCTTTGTAGGACTGAAAAGATATTGTTCTCCAAGTAGCAGCCTGTGGGTAGTATAAAAAAAATGCAGTTTGAGCACTTCAGTGGATTGCTGGAGTACCCCAAAATATGTGTATCCAGTGCTGAGAACCCAGGAGTAATTCTGACCTTTCTATCTGGAATTGGGTATTTTTACAGTAATGGACTGCTCTGTTTGTTTATATATATATATGTATGTATATATATAATAAAGGGAATTCTTTGACCACAGTAGCAAGCATTAGTTGCTATAGAAATGCATAGCTGTTTACAGGTACAATACTGAATATTGCTTCCTGGAACTGACAAGTTATTTGTATTTTTACTTGTGGACAAAATACCCTCCAGCATTAAGGGAAATGAGGGACAGAGCGCCTTGAAGTGATTCATCTGTCTTAGTCTTTACAGATAATGTTTTTTCCTCTGCAGCATCTTATACAATTAATTATGAAAGTTCAGCTATAAACTCTCCCAAAATGCAAGCATTGTAATCATTGATAAAGGAAAGAGCACAAAACTTCCTAATATAGATGCTTCTATGTTTTCGCTGTTCAACTTATAACAACAGTAGGAAAGCACTGTTTTTCATCAAATAGAATTACTATTTATACAGGAACATGTTTTTCTAAGAGGACATTGTTTTGGAAAGGTCTTGCAAGTACATTAGTCCAGGTTTTATTATAATGGAAGCATATCTTCTCTTTTCTATTCAAAATGCATTTAATATCATACTGGAGTTACATTTTAGAGCCCAGCAGTCTGCTTCAGAGATTTCAGGAGCCTACATCTGATGCTGCAATGCAGCTGCTTTCCAACACGAGCACAAGATAAAGGGCACAAAGCAATCAGCTGTTATTTCTGGCAACCAATAAAAAAAAAAAAAGATTTCTTTCCTAAATGTGATTTCCCTTCAATGCATTTCATCTTAATGACAGTAGCCCACCGTGTGCTGTATTTGTATTTCTTCATACAATCATTCTTATCCTATTCTGAAATTCTTGAGGCAAAAAAACTGGTTTATATATATACATATATATATATATATATATATATATATATATATATACCAGATAGGATGGGACCCTGGGCAGCCTGGTCTAATATTAAATGAAGAGGTTGGTGGCCCTGCATGTGGCAGGGGAGTTGGAGATTCATCCTTGAGGTCCCTTCCAACCCTGGCCACTCTGTGATTCTGTGATTTAGTACATCAGCGAGATATGTTGAAAATTGTATAGGCCAACCACATACAATTCTAGAACAGTGATATTATGAGGGTAGTTTTAATTACTCTAATTTAAGAAAAACACGCATTACTCTCTCTTCTCCATAAGAGCAATCACTTTCAAACAGAATGAAACTGAGGATCTGGTCCTGCAGAGCACTTGTTGGGTATTTGATGTCTGTACACTGAGTTCCAGCAAAGTACTGCTAACAATCTGTAAATGCCCTATTAAGTAGGATTTAGGAGAAAAAGTAAGCATATGTTGAGTAAGAAAAAGTGTGGCCTCTGATGACTTAAACGCTCTTAACTGATTTATATACTTGGCTTTTAAACACAAGCCTACAATATTATGTAGATTTTATTTGAAGGAAATTGTTGAAAAAAGCCCATACCTGAGCAGACAGCTTGGCTCAGTTGAGAGAATAGAGCAGATCTCTTCATGCTCACAGTACTTCTCTACAATTTGACAAATGAATGCAGTTTTATCATGGTGACTAGCACTCAGTTCTAAAGATTTGATCTCAGAAGTCTTTTCCAACCTTGGTAATTCTATAATTACACGATTCTGACCACAGGCAAGCAAGCAAAAGCAAGTTTTCACGTGTCCTGCTCTGTTTGTTTGGCGTGATACTTTCATTCATGCATGCCAAAGGCAGAGGTCTAGTTTTGATCCTTCCTCTTTCTGAGAAATCGGCTCTTTTCCTCCCTATTTCTATCTCCTTTTTTCTAACTCTGGTCTTCTCCTTAGCTTCTATTATTAATCAACCTGTTCCATACCTACAAGTATGACTCAGGCAGAAGAGAAATGCATGCAACCCTAACCCTAACCCAGAGCAATCCGTACCTGGATATCATATGAGCAATTAGATCCAACTCTACTTTGTAACCAGCTTAGCAGAGGTTTGCTTCCACAAGGAGAGGTTTCCCACTTTGGAACACTTCACAGACAGGAATCTAAACAGCTAAATCTGGGATTTGCTTGTTTTAAAGGCTGAAGTTTTGATTCTCTAGTGCTTTACATCCTGTTCTGTCAGCTTATAAATGACACCACCAAGGTGTGATGTCAAAACTCCAGTGTCTCAGATTTAGTGTGCCCCATCAGTATTGCTGCCAGAATGTAACACTTTTATGCCCACTCCCACACATACATAAAAATGAAATGTTATGTCTAAAGCAATAGAAAAATTGTAACTAAAGCTTTAATATTTGAACTCATCTTTCTAAGTTAATTTTTCATATTGAAATTAAGGTGTTTGAAGAAATTCCTTTTTCAAAGAAAAATGCCTTAATTGATTACACAGTCAAATATCACTGTTTCCATTTTTCTTAATTTAGGCAGACCAACAAAGATGTCTGAGTTTGACAGGAAGAAAGGTGAGGAGATTTTGATCTTCAGGAGCAACTTCAACATTGCAAATACAATAATATGACAGCTGATGCATAGTTTAATTTCCTTTTTTCCCTCCAATTAGGACTTCTCCATTACAAAACTAATGGCAATCAGAGAAATGCAACAGTGCCATCTCTAGGACAGATGCACCATTCCCTTCATTGTAGGATATGCCATGGAAGTTCAGTTAAAGATGATAGGAGATATGTGTGAATTCACCCTTAGACATTTACAGAAAATAAGATGTCTGGAAAAAAAGAAAAAGAAAAAAAAAAAAAAAAGGCTCATCTGATTTCTTTTCTTCCAGGTTGTTTGGAAGTCTGATAAAAGTGTTCAAAGTTTCATCTGAGCAAGGCTTCCCAGACCTCTTAGTCTTCGTGAGCCCTTTGCATTCCCCAGGCGTATTCAATCAGTAAGAACAGACCTGCCATTTTCACAGCAAATCCTTCCAAGTGTTTCAAAACGCAGCCATGGATGACAGCGAAAGGGAAGCTGAGGCTTATTTTTCACATTCATATACAGCTAAACCTCTGAAAATATTGTTGGGCAGACATGATTTTACATCCTTGCCATCCCTGGCATCTCTGTTGTTTAATGGTAGATTTTCCACACCAGCGTTTTTGACTGTTGAAACAGAAAAGCAAAATGCTTGAGTTAAAACACCAAAGTTGTTCCACTGAGTTGATCAATTGTATTCTGATTTTTTTTTTTTTTGTTATTTACATCTAGTATATTTTTAATTGCCCTTCCTGTTTGATAAGCTGTGTCATCAAACATAAATTCCATTCCAAACATATTCCAAAACAATTCCAAATATATATTCCATTCCAAAACAAAATTCAGACTTCTATGATAGTAACATTTTATTAAATATGTATTTCAAAATAAATCTGATCTAGAAACTAAATGCAAGAAGAAAAATTTATCATCAGAAAAAGAACCCATACCTCTATTTTTTTAAATCATTCCATGTATGGAAATATCTCCATTAGTTCTCTGTTAGGTTCAAAGAATCTGTTTTCTATAGTCTGTACATTATTTCAGAACTTCTGACACAGATTTTTGAAAATTCTGATGTTAATTATTATGTGTATGTCCACAAGTTTGCTTCTGAAATGTCCCACCATATGCTTCATTTAGAAATGGTGAAGATTACTGATTCTAGACAGCCACTCCCTCGAAATTCAATTATTGTGGTACTAAAGAGTACATTTGCTGTGGAAGCTGCAAGAATGATGGTTACAGCATCACCTGCACTGCACGTTAAAAAGGCTCGCTTGCTTGAAAACCCAGATGTTGTGTTCTGGCCAAAAAAAGGAAAAGAATCTGTATCGAAGAGATGTTGCCCACAGAGGAGGTAATGGGTTCAATTAACCTCACACTTAATCTGTTTGAAGAAACAAACTTTGAGAGAAAACCATAATTTCTTACTTGCCTCAGTCCCTGAAGAAGTTCTCCCTGACAGTTTTGCAGACAGAATATTGCTTCAAGTGAACTGTTCTGGAATACCTCTATTTTGGGTGCTCTAACAGATAATAAGTAACACGACAAACTTCCAGGAAAAATCCCAAATTAATTTGCATTTGTATCGTACTTTTTGAGTATATATATATATATATATATTTTAATTACAAGAAAGGTCATGATATAAAAATTAGTAAAAGCAGTGCTGTATCAGTGCCCACCCAGGAAGAGGATAGTAACACCATAGAATAAGAGTCAAAAGGTGAGGCCAAACAACTATTTCATCAATTCTCTTACAGTGCAAAATGGCTTAAAAAAAAAACAGTAAACCAGAAGTGTTGTATGAAATATCTAGCTTTAGTATTTACATATAACAAAAAGATGCTCCTGGACCATTTTCCTCTTAAATCTTGCCAAAGCAACATTTGCTTTCTTGTCCTGTTTACAGAAAACTCTGCTAATTTGTTGGAGTAGTAAATATTTCCAAAATTTAAATCTATTTCCTATCTAATACATGGCATTTTAAGCTTTTCTACAAAACATGGAAGATTTGAAAACCAAATGGTCTCCTTCAAAAAGTGAATATTTTCATAATCTATCTGCCTCCATCCACTTAAATGCTTTTTCATAGAATCAGTGAACACCCCAAGTTAATAGGGCCTCACAAGAACCACTGAATCCAATTCTTGGCTCCTCTCAGGACCACCCAAACCCTCCATCTGAGTGCTCTGTCCAAGCACTCCGTGAACTCTGTCAGCTCGGAGCCATACCCACTGCTCTGTGCTCTCTGTGCCAATGCCCCTGTTCCAGTTCCTTTTGATTTTACCATTAAAAAAAGATAAAAAACCATCATTAAACATTTTAGCTCAGCACTACATCAAGATCCTCAGTAAACCGGGCATTCTATAAAGATTGGAAACATTCTCATAGCTTTTCTTTCCCTGGAAATAAGAAAGGAGGGGCTTGTTTCTGCTTCATCTAACCACCTGCTGTCCTAAGAAAAATAAAGCATATTGTTTTCTCCTCAAAAGCTTCCATTTCTCCTCCTTCCTTTCATTATCCTTCAGTGAAAAGGTTGTTGTTTTTCCTCCCATCAGGTGAACAAAAGTCTTCATTTAGTACCTTTTATGTTGAGCCTTAGGGTCACAATCTCTTCCCTGCTCTTTGCTTTTCAATACTAAGAGAATACAATTTGTTCTTGGTCAATACCAATAACAGATTATTGGATCAGAAATTTAATTCATCTCTATGAGGCCACTCATGTTCCATCTACCTCTGTCCATATCTCACCACCAAAAGGTGCCCCTCATTGACTCATCTCCTGTTTAGAAGCACCATAAATGAAAGAAGCAGAAAATTATAGCACTTAATCTTTTCTCTTCTGCCTTATTTTAAGTAGGTGGGAAAAGCGCTGTTCACTTTCTGAATAACACTGGGAAATTCCAATCAGTGTCCTCATCTCTTCTTCTACCCCTTTTATTTAGTATTATTTTGTTGCACAGATTCCTGGTGCATGCTGACTTAGGACCACAACTTTATGTGTCAGCTTGAGACAGTCCAGACACATTTTGTTTTAGGCCTTTAGCCAAACCTTAATACAAGACCTGTAGTTTATTGTGGGTACAGAGATCTTGGAGGACTTAAGGGCATTAGGAAAGGACAGTGCTGATTTTCTGTCTGAAGGACTGCATTAATATTTTCTGCCAGTAATAGATTAAAGTGTTGGGAATGCAGAAGTGCAGTAATGAGCTCAATAAAACAGAATTATTTGATGCTGCCTTAATATATTAGAATCACTGCTAACTACCATTTTAATGTTACTCAGGCTATGTGCTGACAAGACCTCACCACAAAATGAATGAGTGAATTGTTCCTTATAATTGTTTTATTTTGGAAATGGAATTTCTTCAAGACTTGCTCCCTCCTTTCTGACATTTTTCCAGCTAGGAGATGCTGACTAGTGTGTGTCTTTGGTAGTCTCACAGTTGATCTCCATCTATAATCTTGTGTCTTTCTAGGCAGATAGTTCTGTTTCTACTGTGATGAGCTGCGACTTTATTTAAAATGTTTTTGCACAACTGTGCTCTTTTTTTTTTTCTCCAAAATATCTGTGCTTATTAGTCATAAATATGGCAACATACCGTATTTTCAAATGCATCCCAATTATTAGTGGTGCAGTCAAGTCGTGTCCATAGAAAACATTTGTATGTGCTACTGACAAAAAAAAATTATTTGGGCAGCTTTCCAAACATTTACATGTGCTTAATTGCAAAGCAATTTTTTTTCTGTCTGTTGAAGTCAGAGTAGCTATTCAGGATAATGAAAGCACGAGAGATTACAGGTTAGAGGCTAATGATGTTGTAGGGTCAGTGCCTATGTGGAGTGAGTCAGGCAGTGAGCTCTGCCTGGATCACCCCTTCTCCTTGCTGGGAGCCCTACTGAAGTATCAAGTTTGCCCATGTGGCACTTGGTCTGAAATCATTTCACACAGACCACAGCAGAATGAACTCCTACCTTGATTGGATACCCCTACATTTTACAAGTATTTGGTGGACAGAATGATGTCTGTTTTTCCTGGAACTGTTACGATGGCTAGGCCAAGGATTGATGGCTGATAAACACTTTTGACATCTATATAATCTTGAATCTCTAGTGGAAGCACGCTTTGTGATGGTACTATGCCCGCACAGTTTCTGTAGTATGATCTTAAAATGTTTTTTTGTGGATTTTTTTCATTATCTTCCTCTTCTATGTGGACTTTTAGGAATTAGTTTGAAAGACAGAGTAGCAATTTAAGCATCCAAATAGTATCTTGTTATAATTAAGAAAAAGTTAATGTGAATGTTAAGTAGAACACAGAGGACATTTGGTAAACCGTGTTCAAGTCTTAATAAATGAGGCATATGTGTGATATTTTCAGTACAATATTCACAGATATTCAAAGTAGTTCTTACTCCTCTGTTATGTCCCCCTCAGTGTCCTCTACACAAGATTCTACTTCTTTAAGTACATTTAGTGCTTAAAAACATTTCTTAAGCATCAGGATATTTTGCTGACTTAATACTGATACTCTTACATAAAATTCTCAGATTATATCAGTAACTTGAAAGTATAAAAGAAATACATCCAAAGTGTTGCCAAGAAAAGTGTAACAGTACATCCTGCTGACACAGGTAGAATACAAAACTCAGCTCTTAGTTCTCCTCTTTTGTCTTGCATACAGCACATACTACGTTGGTTTCCACTGTAATATTTCATGTTGTCATGTTCTCCAAAAGTCTCGTAGACCCATCATGCAGGAGAGGGAAAAACCGTGTGCTTGCATTTCTGTTTTATATGTTGGATATGCCTTCAAAACTCTCACAGTTTAATTTTACAATTTAAATACATATAGAAGATGTCATCCATGAACGGTGAGTATTATGTTTCTTTCAAAAGTGTGAAGGAGCCATAACTCACAAGATCCTCAGGTATGAATGAATTATGAAGGTCTTTCTCACGAGTGAAAGAAACATAATCACTCTTCAAGGGTGAGCTATTCTATTTACTGCACAGGTATTCATTTTAGTCTATTTTAAAACAAACTGAAAAAAATCTATTTAAATTTCAGTGCCTGCCTTTAAGGGGAAAAAGTGTCATAAATGTTAGATATATCAAAACACCTATCTCTCCCTTTGTTTCATTTACCCTTTCCTGATCTAAGTGGAAGCAGTGGATCAACTAGGTTTGTACAGGTTTGTGTACTGGATTTCCACAGCCTGTTGAGACGGGCCATTTACTAATGCACAGAAGAGGAGCTGTGTTTTAAAAATAATTTTCTGTACCTTCTACCATTCAACAAATAAATAAATAAACAAAAGATAGTGATATTGGACTAGTTTACGAAGTGGATTAGAAATTATCTATGTTGGTCTAGATGAATTTCGAGCCACCAGCACAGTAAGAATTGACTTTTTTAAATCTTGATTTGATTATTACAATACTAGAGGTGTGTTCATCTATCTGCAGACTCAAAATATGCATAGCCATGCCCATAGAAAAGATTATGATCTGTTGTGATTGCTAAATATTTTACGTAACATAGAAAATGCGCCCTCGTTTTGTTGACATTTGTATGAGCAGCTTCTGTTCAGTACTGTATGGAACTGATATTCAAAGAACATAAGATAGAAGGAAATACTAAAAAAAAAAGAAAAAGAAAAAGAAAAAGATGTTCATGTGCAAGCAAGTGATTTATGAAGGCCTTGAATTTCAGAATCAGACTCTCAGTAGGGTCTTATGATTCTTGAGAGCTCTCCTATTCCTCAGCACATCAGGCATCACAGCATTCTGCAGTTTTGAGAGTCAAGACCTTAAATGTACTTGAGGAGGTCTCTTCCCAAGAGTGACCCCAATTCTGTAAAAAAATCTCATCTAATCCTCTTTTGTCCGATGCTTTCTACATCAGTACAAAATTAATCCAGAACAAGTGAATAGCATTGATTTACATAGGATTTGTGAATATGAATAAAAGGAAGTAGAATAATGAAGAAAATGCTCCTCAGGTTTTAAAGCATGCTGTATTCACCCCTCTTAAGTCACATGCAGTGTATACACTATGCAGTCCTCAGCTGTGCATGTCTTCTGCTTGTACGCCAACAGATTTGTGAATGATGGATCATAAACTCCCAGATAAGGCAACAAGTGTATCTAAATCATCTGTCTATTCTTAGTCTAGCTAAAACCATGTAATAGATATGATTTACAACATTTTGTACAATCTGTGTGGATTAGGAAGAGGAATCTTTGTAATTATATAGGCTTGCTGTTATTTAAATATTTACCAACATTAAACACCAAAGGGGCTGTGCAAATGATCCAGGGGATTCATATTGTTCTAAGCTAATATCCTTTGTACAGTATTATGCAAATTGCATAAACTTTATTTTGTTCCTTCTGCTCTGAGCAGCATATCCCAAGGCAGCTATTCACTAAGTTGAAGCAGATAAAGTTTTAATAATAAATAGTGATGATGAATAAGTCAGAAAGTTTGTGCAATGCTAATGTACTTGTTGGCCTCGGGGTAGTTTATTAGATAAACAAGTTACATTTTATAAGTTGCCTGCACATAAGTGCCTTTTGTTTTCCAGGAATAGTTTTTATGATAAATTATTTCAAAACATTAGGTGTTAACAAACAAATTGTATTCACTTTCAATTTGCCACAACTTTCCTCAAACTTAGGATTTAATCAGCGCAATTCCATATTTATTTTTCTTTACCAATAGCATGAGAAATTAAACTTTTCTGTGGGATGAGAGACAGATGCTTTCATAGCATCATAGAATCATAGAATCATAAAATGGCCTGGGTAGGAAAGGACCCCAAGGATCATCAAGTTCCAAGCCCCCTGCATCAGGCAGGGTCACCATCCTCCAAATCTGGTACTAGACCAGGCTGCCCAGGGCTCCATCTAACCTGGCCTTGAACACCTCCAGGGATGGGACATCCACAGCCATTCTGAGCAGCTGTTCCAGCACCTCACCACATCCTTTCTGCTCTTTAAAGCAGAATTCTTAAGCCAGAAAATAGCAGCATTTCAAGACTTTAGATCACAGGATCCTAAGAGTAAAAAATAGTCAAATAAATACAGGAGTTCCAATATGCCCATGTCATACAATTGTCCTCTTCACAATATTGACCCTGAGTCATGGCAGACAAGTTGAAAAGTATTTATTAGGGCAAGAAATCCCACACAATTTAAAAAGGATGAAGTACGATCAAGCTTATTTAACCACTGTGTTGAAAGGAAAAAACTTGAAAATGTACTAATGGTTCTTTCTACTCTATGCAGTCTGTTCCCATACAGGCCTCTCTGCCTCTAAAGCACGTTTTCAGCATCTGCATCCTAGTTATGTTGAAAATCTCCCTGATGATACATTAGATCTTAATAAACACAAGACGCCATCATTTGGACCTTTGCTGGATTTTTTTTATGTAAATAACAAAACGGTTTTATATCCTTGCACAGAAAGAACAGCTGTTGCACTGGTGAGAAGGGTCTCTCACCACTACAATTTCTTGGATTTTGTAGCAGTGGTCTGTAGTCTTTTCAGTTACTGCTGGGCTGCTGTGAATCAGTGATGGAAACTTTTATGACGTGAGACACGACCGCAAGATTTTTGCAAAGACTGTTTCTCTCTGTACTTGCTGTCTTAGCTGACAGCATCTGTCATAAATTCCCTCCATTTCTACCATTCTTACAGCTGGACGGATGCTAAATCGCTCCAAAATCATCAGGAAAATAATGTCTGGAAATTGAGTCAGAAAAAAATGACAGACATCAGGTTTAATGTTTAGAATTTTGCACTACAGGAGACAAGATGCCCATTTCCACCTCTGCCGGTTTCTCACAACTAGTTAGGATAAGCAATTGGACTGCTAGTTCAAATAGTTTTGAAGTATTTATAGCAAAATGTTGATATGGGTAGATCTCAACTTCTTTATTTCTGTCTCATCTTCAGGCTCTTACACATTCAGTAAACAAAGTATTTATATATTTATATTTACAAAAGAATATGTAGAAGGACTCGCATTTTAAAGTTCACTGACCCTCAGAAATGAGAGTTTAAACAGAAAAGCAATTCTCTAGGCTGTTCTCCACACCTGTGCACAAACTTATCTCAGAATGAGTTGTAAATGAGATATAAGCAAAACAATGAGGGAGAAATTTCAATTGTTTTTGAAACTCAGAAGCTGTTCGAACTTCTTTGAGTTTGGTTGTGGTCATCAGAACTGTGGAAAAGAGAGAAAAAAATTCAACTTGCTCTCTGCAACCTATTTCCCAAAATTGATCCGCTCATTGAGATGTTGGGCTCACGATCATATGGGATCCAACATACAGCATTTCCCCAGCTATGGGGTGCCTCCTTTGTTCACATCCATATTGCATACTGGAGCAAAGTTCAGGTTTTTATCATAGAGTGAGTGCTGTTTTGCTTAAAACTTAAGCATATGATTTCTATGGAAGCAGAAGACGAAAATGTTTTTTAAATCCTATATTTTTATCCTTTTAATTCAATAGTTAAGGAGCTTCCTAAGAGGTCTTCAAGAGTAACACTTCAGAGCTTGTCAAGTATCTTTCCTCTGTTTGAATTTTCCACATTAATGGTCGTTGCTATGATACATCATGCCCACTGGTAGCAGCATACAACATGATTCATTTCATGGGCAGGAGATCCCATGACAAGGACTTGTCAGAATAGGAAATTAAAAAGATGCTATTCCTGGAAGCAATGCATATACGAATGCATGTAAATATAATTTGAAATTATTTAATCTCATATGAAAATAGAAACATTTTAGATAAAAGTCTGGCAAAAATGCATCCAACTTATTTTACTTCTAATATACATTGTGCAAATCATCTTTCACAGTGCTTATGCTTATAGGTGAGCATTAAAAATTTCTTTTGACAACTTTACTTATCCAAATTGTTTTAGTTCAGACCTTCTGGAAGGTTAGTCTCTTCTCTGATGAAAACTAAAACTAATTATGCACTTCCCCCTAGATTCTCTCAGCATTATTCTTTGTTGGTAAAAGCTGTATCACTCTCATTCATTCACCTTCCACATCCTCCTAACTACATTAAAATAGTCAATTACAGTCCTTTATTTCTTGAGTGAAAGGTCCATTAGTTTGCAAATTTCTGCAGAACAGCTGAGCATACTAACATTTGTTTTGACATTTGAGAAAAAGATGTTCTAAAGGAGATAGCAAACCAGATCCTCAACAGATATATGTCAAAATAATTGTTTGGCATGAACAGAAATGAAGTGGAGGGAATGACAAGGCTGAGGTGATAAACTAAGCAAAAAATATTCTTTTTGAAATTGAAGTGGGATTTAAAAGGTTAAACAGATGCTTAGTAATGAGTTTGCACCAGAACCAGCAAAAAATCCCTTGAGGATTTCAGGGGTGAAAGATGGCCAATTGTACCACCTTGCTGATCATAAATTAATGCAAAACTTCACCTCAGGATCATAATCTTCTCCAAAAATAATTGCAGATATTAATATCAACTCTGCTCCAGATCTGTGATCTTGATCTTCTTTTTTGTTGAGTCTCCAGTAACACAGTTGGTATGGAATTCATCCAACATTGCCTCTTAATGAAGAAAGTGAGTTGGTTACGTCCAGCAAGGAATCATCTCATTCCAGAGTTAAACCACTATTTGTATGGTTTATTAATGTTACAATTTTATCAAGATTTAACACAATTATGTAAAGTTAATTTGTGTGCCTGCTGATGTAGGCTTACACATCCATGACCAGTGTGTTTATAGAAACAAGAAGATAAAAAGGAGTTATTTTTATAGCGCTCCTATAACAGTTAATTCCTCTTTCTTCCTGCAAACATCAAAGGATTTGGTTTTCTTTTTTTTCTTTTTTTTCTTTTTTTTTGTGGCTGGTGTTTTTTTTTTGTTTTTTTTTAATGTACAATATTCCAGTCTCTCTGTGATCTCCATGGTGGGGAGATATTTAAACAAATTATTTGAGTGCCAATTTGCATGAAGATGCTGAACCCTACCTTGAAACAGGGCAGTTTCCAAACTTCTTCAGAGGATATGCTCTGCACTGCACGAAGGGAGACAATATTTGGGATTAGAAGTAAAATTGTTTTCACTAGTGAGATGCACTATAAAAAGCTGGTAAAATGCCAGTTATGCTGTATTATGTGTAGGATATAAATTGAATCAATCCTATACATAATTGCTCCCTTCCTTCAAACCAAAGGAAACATGTACAACCTTCAACACCCTCATGCATGCCTTCAGGCTCTGTTTTAACAGCTTGCATGTAATTTGCATTTAGCAAGCATCAGCTATGACAATTTTTGCACTTGGAAATACCACAAAACAAGTACACTGGAAAAAAAGATTCAAGATAAATTAGCATATCTTACCAATGATACAGCAATAAAACCCACATTATCACTAGCCTACATACAGTTAAAAAAATTAAAGCCACTTTTTCAGCTACTCTTAAGATAGCTTCTTAACTTAGTGGCCAAATTCTTGTTTCCTAAACTTTATTCTTATATAATCAAAAAAAGCAGATTCAGACTGGGTAGCTGGTTGACTACTAGATTTGAATGCATATGAATGCATTTCATAGATCTATTTATTTGAATAGATCTACTTCACAATCTTTATACATTCTATTACCACTACCTTTACAGACTCATTGCTGTGGAGAAAGAGATTATGAAAACTTTGACTGGAATCTTTCTTAAAATACACTTGCCTCTCAAAACATGTCTGTAAACTCATGGAAAGAGAACTTCAAAAGAGAACATACTGAACTTACAAGTGCAAGGAAAAGAGGAAAAATGGAAGAAAGAAAAATGATGTGATAGCTGTCAAAGTAACATTATCTGAATTCTCATTTTGCTGCAAATTCCCTTTATTATCCTGGAAGAATGGAGGGGCAGAGAAGGGGTTGTATATTCAGAGATGCTTAATCCACTCATCATGCAGTTCTTGACCTCCTGCTCAGAACAACACATGGGTGAAAAAATAATGTTCAGAACTCAGATTTTTATTTCTTGACTGATAACTCTTCCCTCTGCTCTTGCACTTGAACTATGATCCTTAGCAGTGCCAGAAATCTGATTCGAGGAGAGGAGAGGAGAGGAGAGGAGAGGAGAGGAGAGGAGAGGAGAGGAGAGGAGAGGAGAGGAGAGGAGAGGAGAGGAGAGGAGAGGAGAGGAGAGGAGAGGAGAGGAGAGGAGAGGAGAGGAGAGGAGAGGAGAGGAGAGGAGAGGAGAGGAGAGGAGAGAGGAAAAAAGAAAACTCATCAAGCACAAAATCCAGAGAGAGAGTGCAACTCCATAATAGTCAGTTACTCTGTGGCTAAAGCATTACTGAGGTTTTCATCAATTTGTTTTTCTTTTAATTAAGGAAAATACCAAATTCAGGTGAATTAATTTTTGCAAAGAGCCATGGGTGGTATCAATGGACACCTTCTGCAGCTGAACTTTATTGTGTTCACTACAGGGTACAACACTAGTATTTGCCAGCGGCAGCAGCATGTTATGGTCTGCATTTTTCATCTGAGATGAGTGGTACCTTTTGGGTTCAATAATCAAGACAGCTCCTTTGGTTTAGGCGTATACTGGATAAAATATTTGTCATATAATTTTTGAGAGTGTTTCATTACAGCTTTGTATTTTCACACAATTTCTGTTTCTGAACAAAAAAGGTTTTTTTCTTTGGGAAGTAATGTGAATTATTCTTCTTCCAGTATTTACTCCTCTACTGGCACGGCTCGTACGAAAACAATCTCAGGAGTTGTAAAATGCTGAATGCTCCTGCGATAGCTCTGGAAAAGCCCACGAGGGTTTAACAGTTATATTCACTACCAATATATCATATGTGAGTAGGCTAAGATGAAAATTAGTTCATTACAGAATTATAATGTCATGGTGAAAACAACATCCTTTCTGTGCAATAAACTTAAGGCGTATGTCTAATACGGACAGTGCAACCCACAGAGAAGCACTCTCAGAAAACTGTACTGCATATTAAACAACCAGAACTGCCTCCTTCTGGGCTATGTGTAAATAAATGATCACAGTATTAGGCTTCAAACAATCTGACTTTAGAGAAGAGAAAATAAAGGCAGCGTAATGCTGACACATAGAACTTACAAAAGGCTCTTGGCTTAACTCAGATGCAGCCTCTTTAACTATTAAACCAAAATAACTCCAAAAAATCATTAGTGGAACACTGTTCCCTAGTGGCTAAAGCAAGGCTATCAGGACTCTGTGAATAATTGATTAATTTTTTTTTTTTTTAAATAACTGCCACAGGAGGAGAAAATAAATTCTGCTTGGATTGACCCTAAATAAAACTTTTTTTCTTGGAATGGAATGCTAGAGGAAAAAAGTTTTATTTTCAGGCATGAGAATTTTTTCAGTACTACTTGATGCCAGATTTTCGATGCTTTAGTCTTCATTGCCTCCAGAATTGACTGTGTAACAAGATGGACAAGTAGACAAGACTGGGGATAAGCACTGTGCCAAAAGGGGGTTGAAATGATAAGAAATGAGTCTAGGTGGGTAAGTGGGAAGAGGTAACCTGCATGGCTATGTAAAGATTTAGAATAAGCTACAGAGAAGCAGCACTGCGTTTTAATATTTTACTATAATTTTCCATTTATTAGTAGTAGTAATTTATTTGTTAATATTAATTATTCATCTATTATTGTTTTTTTACAATTTAAAAAGTATGAGTTACATTAAAATGAGGCTGCTTTATATCTGACTATGGTAGGACTTTGTTACCAGCTTACCAATGCTGCTGTGCTGGTCCTGGAGCAAGACTGTGACATGCCAGCCACTGTGCTATAGCAGTTGCAAAAAATGCTGTGCTTTCTGTACTGAGAGCTGTACAGTCTGCAGGATAACGTGGAGACATCAATGTAGCGTTGCTATGGAAAAGAGAATTTGCAATCACATTATTGAATTATCTGCTATATGATTTTGAAGCCAATTCTGAATAGAGTTTAGTCAGTTCATTTTAGGTAACGAATACAACAGTATAAAATAGGTTGTTAAGCGCAATTGATTTCTCAAAACTTCCCCATAATCATACTGGGTGACCCATTACAGTGGCAAGCTATTTTCCAGCAGGAAGGATAGCATTAGTAAGATGTGTCCATTTACTGTATTTACTTCATGATATGAAGTTTGCTCCCAGACACAGCTGCTTCAACTTTGCGATCTTCCATGTGGACTGTGAAAACGGCAGTAACCATAATCATCTGAATCAGAGGATTAATATGTCCATAGAGCTGTATTCTGATTTTGACTGAAACAAAGCATTCATGACAGAATGTCCACCACAGGAAAGTTAAAGCACCATTGGTTTGGGGGCCAGCACGGGGATGCTTTGATTGATCATATACATGTGGCAGCTTTTACCTACCAGGCTCTTCTGTCCCAGCAGAGAGAAAACCTCTTTATCCTTCAAAGCATTACCCTCTCTGAAAAAGTGACTCTGTAGGGAAAATCCTGCTTTATTGTTTGAAGAGTTCTGAATATAGCTAAAAGGCAAAACATATATGTCCTTCCTTTTTAACATAGGGTTTAAGAACACACCAAATGGAAAAGAGCACATTTCTGAGTCAGCAAATAGAGAAAAATAGACTGTCAAGCTGGCCTAGTTCATTATACATCATAAAAACAACAGTTGAAAGTGCTGTTCGTTGCCTTACAATATCTACCAAGTACTATTTGCACATTTTTGGAACTAAAAATTAGTATCAACTCTATTTCTATTACCCAATTTTGTAGTATGGTCCTTCTTCTCCCCTTACCTTCCTCCCCCCTCTCTTCTTCCCTCCCACTGCTGGCTCTCTTGCAACCCTGAGAGTTTCCAACATGCTCCTCCCTCCTAGCCAAAATAGGATCCCCAGCATTGATCCTAAATCTCCCTGGGAGCATCCTATTGTGTGCATAGGTGATTCACATTTGATTCACATCAGAAGTTTACATGCATCATCTGCATGCTCCTATGTATGTATACTTACTACTTGCTGG
Source organism: Tympanuchus pallidicinctus (assembly GCF_026119805.1). Lineage (NCBI taxonomy): Eukaryota > Metazoa > Chordata > Aves > Galliformes > Phasianidae > Tympanuchus > Tympanuchus pallidicinctus. Next base: position 7,018,389 of record NW_026294722.1, read on the forward strand.
GAAACACTCTCACAATGTTTTTCACCTTTTAACAGCATTTCAGAAACACACAAGGCCATAGTGCTCTCACCAGCACTGAAAACATCTGTGACATTTGTTCTCAGTGTGCCCTGTGGGACTTGTCACTGCTCCACCTGCAGTGGTTTGCCCACAGTGCTTCATCTGTGGGATGCCAGATCCCTTACACAAAGGAAAAGAAACCTCCTGGGAGAAGTTATATGAAACCCTCACTTGTTCTTCTTTTGCAAGACTTCACTTGAGCAAAACTAGAACAAAATGTTACATAGAAAAGCAAATAAACTAGAAGAAAGGATGTATCTGAGAATGGAAATACAGACTGAAAATTTAGGACGGAATCTGAGTTTGTAAACTGCAATCCTTACTTTCCAGCTGGCTCAAAGTAAATGCTACACTTATTCCAATGGCTGCCAACAAAAAGCAAATGTCGAGAGAGTGAGAGGAGGAAGGAAGGAAGATCCAAAGGCAAAAGGGGGCTTAGAGAGGCTTCTGCCACAGGATCCTCTCGCAGAGTACATTCCTGCTACCAAAGAGGATCCATTCACCTACTTTGTTTTGGAACCACTGTTTTTTAATCTTCTTCTATTTCCCCAATAACATGAAGCAAGACTACTTTCTTCTTTATTTTTTAATTTGTTAAGTAAAATTGTCTGATACTGAATTTTAAAGCAATGAGCTTCAGTAAATTAAAAAAAAATAAATAAATAAATTGGTCTGAAACATCCTTCTGGACTTTTTGAACATTTGCTTTCTTTCCAAAGCTCACGCCATTCCTCTGCAAGACATCTTCAAACTCCAGTTCTTGAGTACTGCATTGTTAGAGTCTGAGGTCTGTGCTAAAGACCCATCTACGATCTTTTGCAAATGATAATATGTCAGCCCAGGATGAGTCTACTTTGCTTGGAACACAGCACCATTACATTGGCATACTTTAAATCATGTTTGTGTATAATAAGAATTTAAAATATAAGAAAACAAGTAGACTGTAAGTAGACTCTTTGAAAACAGGTAGTTATTTTTCTAAATTAGTACAACTGTTTGTATGATAATGTGGTTCCTAAGCATGGCACAAATTGTTAAACAATATTTTCTTCAAAATTTTTAGCCCAAATGTGAATCTCTTCACCTAGATTTTATTTTTCTTTTCCTGTATGGTAACATCCACAGCAGGAACAGAGCATCAGCAAGCCTTAATTTCTAAATTTGCTCTTCATTCAGCTGGTATAAAGTTTTTCATGGTGGCCTTTCCATGTCATAAATATTAAATGCTAATGTGTAAGCTCCATCTGGAAGACTCTTCATTCTCGAATTCTCAGCTCTGTTTCCTCACATAACAACCAATAACAGAGATCATTAAATGAGAAAAATTTTATTTAGGAACACTGAGAATGTAACCTATAGTAGGCAGCATATGCAAAATATTAAGAAGTCATGTTTTATTGGCCAATTTTTCTTTATTGCTGCTTATCTATGAAGAAATGAGAAGATAAAATCATTAGAGTCATAAAAAAGCTACCATACCAAGTATACTGCTTGCATCTGAATTTGCTTTACTTTTTTCATGTTGTTAAAGTACAATAAGGAAAATATGCCTATAAAACATTTCATACTAACTTCTCCAGTGCTGCTCACTCTAATATGAAGCTCTCAATTTCTTGTGTTCCTATTTGACACTAATTATTCTCCTTGGAATGCTTCATTATGCTCAGTTTTCTTTGCATGTATATGTGCTCTCGTGTGTGAAAAAGATGTAAAGTCTGTTGTTCACAGTAAATTTTATTCAGATTCAACAGTACCAATTTATAACCATTTACATTTACAGAATGCTTTTCACTTTGGATGATCCAAATGTGCTTTTCAGACTTTTATATTCAGAACTGTAGAATGCAGCCCACTTCATATGGATTGTTGTGCTGTCTGATAGCATCCAGTAGTATAAGAAAAATGGTCTGGAAATCCAACAGTAAAAGTGCTAGTGCAGAATATCAGCACCAAAGTGGCTAGTTAGTGGTGTGTGAAAAAAAATACTTTCTGTGACCTTATGAAAAAAAATGTATGTTTGTTTATTTTGTAAAATTAATTTTTTGAGGGAGTAAACTATCACTCTGATATAGGTTTATTATTTATTAATAAATATTGAGTTTAAATGGAGCTTTTATAGAAAATACATGATTTTCCATTAGCCATATCATGCCAAGAAGTTTTGCAAATTCTTCCTAAAACAAGATCTGTTATTCACATTGATAAGCAGAGCCATAGAAATCAAAGGAAGTAAGAACAAGGATGAAAAGGAACTGTCCTCAACCTTGTGAGTTCAAAAACTACTGATAGCATTTTCAATATCAACATTTTTGTCTTTTAAGGAGGAGCTCCAGAGAAATTAAAAGTATGTGGCGATTCTCCAGGAAATCTTTCCAAATATTTGAATGTATGTTCTATGTAATAGGTTTGGGTTTTTTTAAGACAACAGGCCTGAATACAAGCATGTGTTGCACATGTTAACTTCTTTGTTGGTGGAATATATTCCTATCATTGATTCTCTTTTTGATTTCTATATTCTTCATTTATTTGTTGTTTGTTTTTTTTTTTTCAATTAGAAGAAGAATAATTACTGGTGTTTTTTTTCTGTTGCTTCAAGTTTCCTTCTTTCCTTACACAAAAATAAAAGCAAATGGAAACCAACTCTTGCTGATTTTCTAGTGGATAGATTACGAGCAGTTCACATTGTTTTTCCTGAATGGTTTTTGTAATTCCCTAGACCATCTGTAAGTTTTAACATACATCACAATTCCATTAAGCATGACACATAACTGTTGCACACCACGGCGCACCCATCAAGCTGATGTTTACCTGAAGGCCTTTGAATAGATTTTGTCAAGATCAAAAGTAATTACTTTGTAAAGTTCATTTCCCACCCCGCATCTCTTTTCTGCTGAATAAATATTGCAGAAGATGAAATATGGAAGGGCCATTTACATCCATCACTTTTAAATATTAACAATAGGTGTATGTAGCTCACTGTTGTGTAAAAATCATTTGGATACATCATTCCAAGTTGAATAACAGATTATTTTAGATAAAGAACTAAACACAGTTTATCCTTGTCAACCTGTATTGAATAAAATGATGGGAAGTTGCAGTCTATTAATTTTATGGCTAATATATCTTCCCTCAAAATTGTCATACTTCGTAAACATTTTTGTTAGCCAATAATATTCAAGTGTGTATATGATTCAAGCAGCTTTTATGTCTTATTAAAGTATGTATTAAATTATGTACAGAAACACACAGTAATACAGCATTTCATTCAAGTAATGGATATTTTAAAAATACACCTACTTTCCAAGTAAAGATTTACTTGGAATATAACATTTCAAATGATTTTTTTAGTGATTTCCTTCTGGAAGAGTCTCGAAGGCATCAGTGAGCATCCTCCAGTGAAGCTTTCCCTATATTAGGGAATGGAAATGCAGAAAGAGAGTTGGAAATGTTTAATATCACCAATCTTTGTCCATTTTTTGAAATTCGTAATAACTTAGTAAAAGATGTCTCAAGATGAGTCTATATATCCAATAGTAACGCTATCCAAAATGATATACTGTAAATCCTTTCTAACAGAGTAGTGAAGGATGCTCTGGCTTTATTATGCTGTAGCTTTACTCAGTCACAACTTGACTGTGACACAACTTGAAGATTTGTGTTCATGTGTTCATATTGGCTCATTACTTTTTGCATGTAGACTTCCAGCACAATGTTGATTTTTTTGCTTTAATTGACATAAAAATGGACATGCCATAGCAGAACTAATCCTTATCTGATTTCATTACTTTGCCTTTTTTCCTCTTCCCTCCAACAGAATTCTGCTGGACATTGTTGTCTAAAGTAAAAGAAAAGATGGGTGCCGTTGGGTGAGGACTCAGATATTTTGTGTATAAATTTGTTTTGTAAGCATTTTCAGAGAGACTTAAAAACTCATCTTATGGAGGATATTGCAAAAAAAAAAAAAAAAAAAAAAAAAAAAGTTCTGTCATGTAACGAAAGACTCATCCATAACATTTGTTAATCTTGGATGGTGTGACAAATTGAAAGAGTTTGAAAGTCTCTCAGGACAGTTCTTTAAACTGTGTTTTGCTCTCTTTTTCATTAAAGATCCAGGCTCATGTTTGAAGATGAATCCTCAGCTGGAAAGTTGCTTTCAGTTTTAAGTGGAGAATTGACAGATTTTATTCAGTCAGGTTTTGGCTCCAATCCATCCTTGTCTGTCAACCTTTCCAGAACTCCAATTTCCTTCTTCTTTTTCCTTTTCTTTTTGAAGTCTTGGGAATTGAATTAAATAAATAACATGTGGCATCCCAGAAAAGGCAGACTAATGTAACTACTAGAGCAAAGGGAATGTTTTTCAGTTGGAGAGTGAAGAATGCAATGGAATGGTCTGTTACATCAGTCTGTGCTACCAGTCCAACTGTTGTTAGGGAAATTAGGATTCTTGCCATGTTTCATATCCAGAAATACAATTTCGTTTGTACCCAAAAACTAGATTCTGAGTGACAACAAACTTCAAAATGTGTATGAATTCATATTGAGGTCTAAATTAAATGGCTTCATCTGTCATTTCTTGTAATTAAAGATGTGGATGCAGCAGACATTAAATTGCTTGTAGGATTAGCATCTTTATTTAGGAAATTCATTGTCCTTCATAGCCTTTAGATAGATTGGGAGTAACAGAAAGCTGTAACTGCTAACTCTGTGTATCTCTTTCCCATATTGCAAAAGAACTGTGGAACTTCTTTGATTGCACAGCTTTGACTGAAATCCATTCAGAGACTTCCTTGTCTCCTTTGCCTCACTGACTGTATGTTCATCTATTACCTGTTTTATTTTTATGCTGACATATTCATCCGTCCAGCCTGAAGTAAAATGGTTTATCTTTAGTCATTACATGAATTCTTATAGCAATAACATTCAGAGGAGCCTTTTACTGAGACATAAACTGTAGGCTAAAATGTCACAGAATTTTATTAGACAATCTAAACTTAATTGCAGATAAATTGATGCTCTCATAAAAGATGATGCGAAATTTCTATTAACTCCAACATATGGTAACTATTCATAGGAGGACAGCAAATAAAGATATCACTAAATGTAGCTTTAAAACAATCAAATTAGGAAAGTGCTTTATTTATTTTGAATGAAAACTCCTAATATATCAATTAATTTTAGTATTCCATAAGATATGAAAATACACCCATGTTGCCAAACTATTCTGAACTTTTACTTATACCAAATCTGAGAAATGCCAAAGGCTGAAATAGAGAGCTGCAAGGTTTACTTAACAAGTAATCTTTCAACCTCAGTAACAAACTATGACACAAATAGATGTCACTGCTTTGGCATTTCAGCTCATGGCTGATATTCAGCACTGTCACATTCATGATTGCTGAAGTTTGAATTTTCTATATGGAATAAAATGGCCTTTGCTCATAATATGGCCCAGCAAAAGTTGGACAGAGAGCCATGGCTTTTGACTTCTGTTACCAGTTTTGTCACCAAGCTGTCAGATAATCATGTCAGCCGTGTAAGTCTTAAACACCTTTTTCTTCTTTCACTGAAGTTCATCTGAGATTTAACTAATAAATTAATCCTACAGTGAATGATACTTGTAGGTAAAAGATACTGCAGATAGCAAAGTTTAATTATTTGTGTCATTACTGACCCAGTCTTTAGAAATGTTAGCAATAAGCCCTAACAATTAAATGAACTGTATTCATTACAATGCAAACTTTATTCCGTCTTCTTCTCATGCTGACAAGTTCTGAACCATCCCACTTTGTCTTGATACACAGTTTAAATGTTCCATGGTGACTTTAAAGCTGTTCCAAGTTAATCACACACTGCTAGAGATCACTGCACACAGACAAGTCCTGTGCTAGCAATTCTGACAGTTCATAGACAATTATATTTTGTGTTCGCCTCAGCTAACATATCGACTGAATAAAGAGTGAGAACCAAAAACAGCTCCAAATGCTGCACTCAGTAGTTAGTTAAGTAATTTCTTTCTTTTTTCATTTCATTGCCAAAAATCAAGATGGTTTCTGAAGACATTTTAAATCTATATAGACACTTGGCTATAGTACAGTTGTTCTACTGCAACTGTAATATGTAAGGGAGGACTGGAAAAGATCCAGGGAGCTTGTTTTCACACCAAAGATCCTTTATAGGATTTGAAATCATACTAGAAGGGCAGTGCGCCCCGGAGAGTCAAACACCATGATGTGAGTTCCCATTTGACACTGTGAGTAATTTGATGCTGCATAATATTTACATAGCCACCTCTTCAGGAGTTGAGATTAAAGCATTCTAATTATATCATATACGTATGCAACAGAGCTGAACATCCCAACCAGGCTGTTATCGTGACATACTTCCAGTTTTCTCTTTGCTTGCCCAACTAGACAAAAGACACTTTTAAAGGCTTAATAGAGTCCACCAGTAATGTCTCTACGGAAAAATAATCTCTTAGAGACTGCTACTTAAGCAGAGTGCCATCTTCGCTCACCCAGAGAGGACTTAACAAGTCTTAGCTAGAAATACCCTGCAGTGCCAATGATATGTATAGTATTCAGGGCTGTTGTAATCATACAGAACAGGACAAAAAAATAGGACATCAATGAAAAAGAGTACTAAAAAACTGCGGTTACTGGCATATCATATTGTAAACCAAAGCATGTGGATTGCAAGTACTGTGGGTTTTTGTTAGAAAACAATAAGTGTGAAAGGCAAAAAGCAAACAAATTTGCAACTTAATGAAGGATGCTGGATTTGTATCTTCAGTACTTATCCTGGGGAAGAGGATTGTACTCCCTCAGGCAGATGGTCAGTGCAGATAGACACTGCAGTTGCCACCTAAGAGGTTTATTCCCTTCACTCCACAGGGAATTGGATTCCTGCTGCAAGAGGCCAAAAATCCACTAATTCTCTATTCACTTCAGTATATTCCTGTGTTGTGCCATGTATCATACTCAAGTCTATAAGTTTCTGTCAAACCTGTCGAGGAATGCAATCGCTCTGGAGTTTCTCGAGGAAAGCTTTTGCAGCTTTTAAGAAGCATTTCATTGACTACATTTTTTGTTCTCATTAGTACAAATTAAGAACCTAGACATTATGTGTCATTGTGGAGAATGCTAAAAGAGTATTATAAGTATCTTTTAAAACTTTAGCTTTGATTTTCTTAAACAATGCCTTCCACATAATGTGTGATGAAATATTATATATTCTGGAATGTAACGCTCAGATATCATATTACTTCTATTCACACTTGGTGAAAATGGATAAGACTGTTTCTTGGACTGTGTTCTTCTATTTTCCCATTTTGCTACATAGATAACAACCTTCAAAAAAATAAACAGGCTTCACAGAATTAATTCTATTTCAGCAGCCTAATCCTCCAAGTTTAGTAGAAAGCAACAGGAAAGTGAAATATTTGCATTTCAGTTTCCATGTCAAGGCTGTACTCAGTTGTGAATAACAGTCAGAATCCTGGGGGTACACGCTATCCCTTCCAGTGCCTCACAGCAGCTCTTCTTTATTTCACTTCTCTTATCCTTTCTGGTATTTTAAAAGCAGAACATTAGAGCCCTGCTCCCCAAATAACCAAGATTTGAAAGGTCCTGCATTAGTTATTGATACTGGAAAGTGAAGTAGTGGATAGTTCCACTCTAGTCTGTCTTGATAAATTTGCTGTGATAGGTGAGTTAATAGAAAATAAATAGAGCAGATCTAGTAATAAATTTCTATCCTGACAGATTTGACATCTCTCCACCCATGTACTGAAGACAAGTTGAGAGATGTGTGTATGATTAACATCACCTAAATGGGTGGTGTCTGAATTAGCATACTGTGCTGTAGGCACTTGGAAGGTTCTATATTCTATAGTAATACCTAACAATTAAATTGCACTTTACATTTTGAAAGTACTTTGGTGATGAGAGATTAGGTTCCATTAAAAATAGTTACAGATCCATATGTGGGAGAGAAAAAAAATGCACAATGCTGACTGTAAGCATCGAGGCACTAGTGGAACAGAAACAACAGGAAGGTGCTGCAGCATTTCATAACAAGGTAGTTTTGCTTGTAAAGACTGTTTTATGAGAGTTGACTGCTGAGAACAGTAACGAACTGTAGGAAGAATGACTTATTCTGTCCAGTTTGAGGTTCAGTTTCTCCAAGTGTTTATGCACAGACCTAGATTACCTTCATATAGAGGTCTATTCCCAGTTGATTTCCATAAACATGAAAATGGATCAAGGACAGAATGAAATGTGGATTCTCTTCTTCCCATATACGTACTGAGTGGAACAAATTGAATTGCCAATATAGCCTAGCAGAAACATGCAGTACATCAGTACTTTCTCCTTTCCTATTAATTTTCTTTGTATTCCTTTTGTGCAAAATGTAATTTTTTGATTGCTTCCCTGTGTGGCCACACTCGGTTTCTGACACGTGTTGCTATACAGTGGTCCAACACGAGCAAGGAGAATCCAGCTGACCTTACATTAAACATAAGAGAAAGGTAAAAAGTGCTGTCAAAGGCATAAAGTTAGCTGACAGACACAATAAATCAAATTTGGGGTAGGTATTGTTCATAACCAAAACAGAAATATATTTGAAAAATAAAAAAAAGCGATTTTAATCATTCCTTTTTCCGTGGAAACATTTCAGGGTGGCAAACACCATTTCACAGTATACGATGTGATATTAACCCTGAAAAAAAATGAAGCAGTGGAGAAATCTTGAGTGATTTTAAATATTTGCTGAGAATCAATGGCTCTCTGGCTCTCACTGCACTCAGTAAAGCTGCAGGAGCTCAGCACTTCATTATGCTTGAGATCAACAGCCTCTAATCCAAACCTCTTTCTGACACAGTTTTAATAGAGTTGGTTTCTCTAATAGATGAATGTATTGCATTCTTTTTCCTTCAACATTGTTTCCTATTTTTTTCTTCAAAGAAACTTTTTATAAATTTACAAGCAAGGCAATGAAGCCCTTTGATCTCTACAATGTACGTACTATTTATACCTGAGATGGTGAAGCTGGTTTCGTCTAATTATTTTTGACATCTTGCAAATATTTGCAAAATTCTTCATGGGGATTAAAAAGAATCACAGCGTTCTATCTCTCTGTGACAAAAAAAAAAGTGTTCTCAAAAGGCAAAACAATTGTTTATCTGTTTACTCTAAGATCCTAGACATTTATCTTCCAACATGGCACATTTTCTCTCAGGTAGCAAATGAATGCATCCCATTTTTAGAGGATCGCTAAGTTTCCACAAATAGAACTGTTCTTTGCAAGATCAAAATAAAATAGTGCTTAAAATGGAGTGCGTTTGAAAAGCATCAATTCCACCTTTTCAGAATGTGTGACTTCGACATTGTGGAAGCTGTTCTATGCAGAAGCTGCCATTTTAGGGTACAGTATATTTGAGCTTCTGCTAAACCACTGACTAGAACAGAACTGCTGAGGCAGTCACTAATTTGCTCATCTCTGTTGGCTTACACAGGCTTGGAGAAGCTATGAGGTGCATGGCCTCCATCAGGACACGCTGCCAAAGCCAGATAGTAATAAAACAACAACAAGTTTCATGTTAGTTGCCAAAACATTACTTTTTAAACTATTGCACCGGGTGGAAAATTTGTCTCAGAAGTGATTTTGCACTGCAATTTTGCTGCCTTTCCTAAAACTTCTGTGTTGTTCGTGGAAGTGCAAGAAGCACCATCAAATTAAGATATATAACTTCTTTAATAGTCACGTCTTATGGACTTCAGTTTCTCAGTAAATTGTTTCAGTGTCTTAGAAAGGTTCTACTATGGACATGACAGGATTCACACAGCACAAGCACTGCAGTAAATTTATATTAAGAATGTCACTGCGTCCCTCATTTTGTGTCCTTTCCAAGGTGAACAGAAGTGTCATCAGCAAGTGGTTTGTGAAGGTGTCTGTGAGTATTGGCAGGTAAATAATTTTTTTAAACCAAAGTTAACAGTCCATGTAATCACGTGCATCAATCTGATTTCTGTAGAGGCAGCTGTACTGCTTAGTCTGCTCGGGTAAGAAGTCCAAAACACACAAGATAAATGGGAGCACAAGGCTGGCAAGGAGCACACTGAGAGCACTCCGTGAAGATGGAATACATGTGATAAGCTCTGAAAGTATGAGGTACAGAGGGGCTATGCTAGGTGTGTGCAAAAGGAGTGACAGATACAGGGGGCCTGCTGGTTTGTAGGTGGCTGTTTAGATCAATCTCTTGTTATTATTGGAAGAGCTATAATGTTCCTTTCTGAGTGAAAAAAAAAACAGCAAAGTGTTTGAGATGTTAAAGCTTTGTACAATAACTCAGTCTTGTATGCAAACAGCTTTCAGCTATCTGCTAAATCTGGATCTGGATAGATGCTTGTTTGATGCCATGGAGCCAATAGGACTGCCAGAACCAGAGCACTCAGGACCATATTCTGTAGGGTTCCTTTAGACCCTGACTATTGTTCATGTAACTCATTAAAGGGAAATCTCAGCATTATGGGTCTGTTCTACTGTTTTTAAAAGGCTGCTATAAACTTCACATAGATCCTGAGATTTCTCTGAAGGTGAGATGTTTGGGTACTGCACATCCAGGCAAATCCTACTTTTTCAGATGTAAAGCAGTTTTTTTACAAACACCTTCTGCATCGCTTCTTTCTACAAAAGCTTGAGGAAACTTCCATACTGGTATAAGAAGTTTTCTGTACGAGGCAAAATTGCTCTATGTTGGATTATAGGACTAAATAAGTCCCAGTGGCCTTCTAGCTATAGACAAGCTCTTCAAGTCTTTAAATATGTTTTTTACAATCAGTTGCATTAAAAAATACTATTTCAAGTCTCCTCCTAAACCCTGATGATTGCACCAAAGAACACCCACATTTTAGTTAAGATCCCTTGTGTTCTCCCATTGTGTGCCACCTTGTGTTAGTGTAGCCTTCATGTTATTCAGCCTCTTGGCCAAAGACCACTGGTATCTCGTGTCCTTTTGGTGGATTTAGACATCTCCCACGCCTTCTACAGTCAAAACGAAGGCTTGAAACTCTTAATACTACTTCGAGAATCTATTCCTCTGTACTTCAGATGACATTTTGCTGCACTGCCTTCAGCAGAACTGCAGTGCTATTTGTTCTCACAGCCAATCAAAGCTACAGTTTGTGTGGCTTTCACCAGTGAGTGATGGCCTAGTGCTGTCACTCTAAGGATGTATTGCTCTCTCAGAGTATTTACATCTTGAGCTGGACTGACAGGAAGATGAAAAGAAGGCTTGGGTGCTTGGCCAGCTTTTGTTTTATAATTTAAAAGAAGCTTTGTATTCATACACTGCATCCCTATTTCAGTGTGTCTCTATTTCATCCAGGAGCTGAAAAAATTTATAGCTCCCAGATCTTACATAATTTTTAAAGTAATGTTTAATAATCACCATCAAGACACTGATAAAGAGCTATTAGAGCTCTATTTCTTATTAACCATTTATAGTTTTAAATTGTATACTTCGGTAGGAGTGTAAACTAGGCAGAAGGACAAATTAGTTTTGCAATTTTGATTGCAAGCCATCCAGGTAAAATATTTCACATGATGGCAGAAGTCAGTAAAAATTTCTGCAGCTGCTTCTGTTTTCTGTTTGGAAGACAGGTAGTAAAATCACACTAGATTCAAGCTTTGTGAACATACATGTGAATTTAGCTACTTTTTGTAGCGTCTCCCACTGGTAAACTATCAAGAGACTGAAGATTGAGGAGGCCATTTTGAAAAGCATTGGTTTTATTTTATATATCAATGAAGAAAAGTCTGTAATCAATCATTAATTACTTGTACTGCAGCAGTACTCCAAGACACAAGCAGCTGCTCAGGTTCCAATACACTAGATGTGCTGTGAATGCACTGGAAGATGTAGTCCATTCAAAGAAAGGGTCGGTGTAAATAAAATAACTAAACTTTTCACTTTGTGATATATCAGCAACCGGCACATTTTTGAAAATGTTCCCCAAATGTTCTCCCTTGCACAGACCATACAAATGCAGCGAGTAGCAGACGGCACCCAGCAGGTGTCTGCACAAAATCTGCTCCTGGAGAGATTTCCAAAAGCGATTGCTCTGCCTTTACTTTTGATCTTTTCCCCAACCAAAAGCATGTTGTGTTTTTGTTTTATTCTATTCCCTCTCTTACTATTTCATCCTCAGCCACAAATGCATTCTACAGCATTTCTGCCCCTCATGTTTTTCAGTCTCAGTGAGATCTTTGAAATTTGACTGGCAAGGCTAAATACCTATTTTGCTGTTTAAACACCAATTACTTACAAGAATCTTTCATTCTTCAAGTAGTTCAGAATGTCTCAGGTGAGACTGAATATGAAGACAAGAGCACCAACACTCCGCTGACCTCCCGTTACTGAGTAGCTAATTTTATTACACACCTTATCAAATTAGGTAGCCTTTTGGAATTCAGAAATGTTGTCTTATGAATTGTTATAGATGCTGTGCCAGACCATCAGCTGATTAACATAAAGATATTGCTTACTAATAAAAATAAATATGGGTTTATTAAATTAAGTATTTACATAAAAACATATGTCTGATGGTATGCTTTAGGTGTGCCATCTGTCATGCTACCTTGTTAGCAAACACAAAGATGCTGCCAAAAAAAGTTTACTATCTGAAACGGATACAGAAAATATGGCAGTACTGTGGAAGTAAAGCTTGGACATACTGAAGGAAAATCAGGTGGTGAGTATTGTAGAACGACCACCTTTCTTCCACCTTTAATACTGCTGCAAAGCTCAGCTGCATGCCCATGTTTCTGTAATGAAGTTTGAGAGAGAATAACATGTACTTAAAGCTAGCTCAGGGATCAAACGTAACATTTAAACTTATTTTAAAAATCAGGTGTGTACAAGAAATGCTAAGTCATAGTTTGAACCAGTGATGAAGCACCTGATGGGAAGGCAGGGCCAACCCAGGAGAGCTCAGCTGTATGCAATGAATCTGAGTGACTAGAAGGGCTGGAGTCAAGATCCACCCCTTCCTGGACCTCATTTAAGGGTTGGCAGCAAAGGCAAGGATGTTTTGCTGGAGATTGTTGCCTGCTGAAGGTCTTCTGAAGATAAGCAACTTTATTTCTTTCTTTTATTGTGTCCGTGGTGGCTGCATTTGGGCTTATCCTTATTTGCTGTAGCTAAAGGCTTTGCCACACTACTATTGTCGCTGCATTTTTTCATCACATTATAGCAGTACAAGGTGGCATGGAAGTTCTTAATGCCTCATTCTTGATGATGGTGTTATTTTGCTTTGTCTTAGTGTTTTTGTGCTTGTCGTGGCAGTGAGTATTTAAACATTTTTGTTGAACTGCTGGATTAAGATGTATCATCTTAGTTTGTTTTAAATAGGTGATATAATTGCCAGAAGGATCTGAATAGTGTTTTTCCAAAAGAAAGAGAATGTGTAGTCTGTACAGGAAGGGATAAATGAAGAAGTAGTCCATGAGATTTCCTAGGAAGACCCGACTTGTGGTATGATTAAAGATGACAGTTCCAAGGATAGTAAGGGAGGTAACGTGTTCTAGATGACAGAGCACACAAAGAATTCTCTCATGCTTTTATGAATACTCATTTTTTTAATCCAAAAGGAATAGTCAGTCATCACTTTCTTCTACAGCTGACAGCTGGTTTGGTAACATAAGTTTGTGCTACTGCTTGGGGTTGCAAATTCTGGAAGCATTTCCTTCCTTTCTTGTTCAATCTGTGTGTGTGGCCTTTCCCCTATCAGTAGGGACTCCAGGGTGCTTTGCAAGTCCCCTCACCATTGCTGGAGACTGCCCAGCATGCTGTGGTTGGCTGCTCCTGTTTTGCCCAATTAGTGCCTCTCCATGCAGCATCTCCTGTCAATCACTGTCATGCCAGTGGTGTTGCTTCCAGCAATGCCAGCTCAACAAAGAGGAGACAAACAGTCTAATGGTTGCCAGCAGCTGAAGTAAAGCTGAGGTAGAATAATTGTTTCAAGTGTTTTAGGCATTTCTGAAATACTCACATACAAAAGAACAAATTGCTAGACAGGCACGAGAATGGCAAAATGGTGCCTGAGTTGAGCTCTTTGGTACTAGCTGCAGTTTGTTCCTGTTGCCAGCAGCAGGAAGGTTCACTAATTGAATGGAAAGCTTTAGGATTTGCCTCTATATTCTCTCTTTCCTGTAAGCCAGAGTCAGTCAAGAACAACACCTCCATAGCCGTGCCTGTCATGGTCCTCCTGTTCAGAAGTAACAGGCATGGACATGTCAGAGCCACACACTGGCCCACGGAGACTGCAGACCCTGATCTCTACCATCATGTGACTCGCAGGGATAAGCAACAGCTGCTTTACATTTAAAAGTCTGAAATGAGTCATTTTTGTGGGGAAGAAAAATAAATGAGCCTCTGAACAAACCCACCTGCAAGTACTACTGAGTGCTTCATGCAGAGTCTTGTTCCAAATGGCCTCTGGGCTTCATGCTATGCCATGAGAGAGATGCCACCTCTCCATCACTTTATTCACAGCTGATAACATTTCTGCAGCTTCACTGCACTATTTAACTTGTCAATTTACGGCTGCAGCACAAACTTTTGATTTCATTTCCTTAGATGTGCCCAATGAGAAAAAAGTGTCTCCAACTTTACTAAGACTGTCTTTGACTCACTAATGTGATATTTATTGGCTGAGATTAATTTCTTCCTGCATTAAAATTTCTCCATCATAGACTCTCTAACTAGAAACATAAATTCTGCGGACAGGACCGCAGTGTTGTACTTCACATGTTGCTTAAAACCAACATGAAATCCATCATCTCCAGGCATGCAAATTTCCTGCAGATATACGGTCTGTTTTATGTGTGTGCACACAAGAAACAGTTGTGGTTTACAAAAATCTTTTACTTCCAAAAATCTATTCAAAAGGCAAAAACAATCTCCATTTTGTTTTCTGCCTTCCAGACTTGTTAATAATTCATGTAATAATAATATTAATGAAAAAATAAATATAAAATCCTAATAAATATGTTACAACTAATTAGGTGGAATGTGGCTCATTGACTTGGTACTTTTATATCAGTGTCAATAGATGCGGGATTTTCAGGCTTCATTATATACTGCACTGCTGTTGGTGCTTCTGCACTTATTTCTGTGGTAATACATTTGACACAAGGGACATATGTAACAGTAACATTTTTATGATATACCTACCCAATAAAAGCTTTTTCAATTTTGTTATTTTGACAGGCATATTCCATTAATATATCCACAACAACCATGTTCCTTTTCTTCAGAATGCAGGAGAAGAGAATTATTAAAAATTACAGTCAATGCTTTTATACTCTTAATCTCTCCAAATTCACTTTACAATTGCTGTCAACATCAATAATGTCAGAAAGTACAATCAGGTTTGCACAAAACATCTCAACATGGATATCCTCAAGAAGGAATTTTCTTTCCCTGCCCAGCAATGCAATTGTATTGTTGGGGAGGTCTTTTCTATCACAAAGAGAATTCCAAATGCATGTGGAAAAGCCAGGTGCTGTGTGGTAGCCCTCTTGTGAGTGCCTTCATCCAAATCCATTCTCCTTACTGTACTTTGCATTTCAGAGAACATTTGGTAAGTAATGTGTGGACTGGGTCTTCCAGAGATCCAGAGGAGATTTTCTTTAAGAGAGGAGGGAGCTTAAGGTTCATTCTTACAGTTAAAGCTGGGAACCTGGCCTTTGCTAGCTTTGATAGCTGGGGCAAGGACAAATTGAATCCTTTTGGAAATCTACATTTCCATTAAGGTTTTATGGGGGGGGAAAAAAAGCACATTATCTTCATGTATACTGACCTTACATCAAATTTATAGCTACTGATTTTGTCTTTGATTTTACTGGTAGAATTTCTGTTAGGTTCCTTTAAAGTCAAACTAAACACCCAGGGTTTGTTGCCAGTCTCCAGTGTGTTATTCTAGCAATTCTGAGCTGTCACACACAGATAACTGAGATACAAGGGTATTTCTATCTAAAATCAAAAGTGATTGAAACTGGGAAATGACTTTTATGCTACAAATGTCTGTATGGGTTTCCAACAGTAAGTTAAGTAATGATTACTTAATAACACCAACTTTATATTGAACAGGGTACTTTCATCCTTTTATATTCTGGCATTTCCTAAACTCATTGCAAATATCTCTGATGGAGGAGACGTGTAGCAGAAAATGATTCCAATGTTTGAGCAATAATACAACATCAATTGCATAGATGCTCCATATTCTTAATGTGAGTGATGAACCCCTCATCCCAGCCCAGGCAGAGCCTCAAGCAGATAATCTGATTCCTTTTTTTCTTAATGCCCAGTTTGTAAACTGCGTGATAGATACTTCACAAATATGCATATGGATATAGATCAAAAGGGTGACTGCACACGTTGACAGGACACTAATTAAATTGATCCACAGTTAATGATTTATCTATTCAGAGCTGTTAATTTTGCAAGCGATAAGATAGGCTGCCTTCCTTTTTTTTTTTTTTTTTAATTAAAGAGGCACTGGTACTGTCTATCTCCTCAAGACATTGAGTGCCACCTACTGTGCACTCGCTTCCTCTGTGCTGACAAGAATTCATAATGCTGTACATGCACACAAAGAGAATATTCTGCTGTAGTACAAAAAATTGCTCCTCTGTCAGAGACAGTCTCTCAATTTTGACCTGTGATGATGGAAAATAGTTTTATGGGGATCTCTTTCAAAGAGTGAGGGGCAAGAAAGGAGAATGCATGTAAATGCTTTTGGGGAATGTTGGTGACTGAGAAATAAGTGTTATGAATTATCTGAAAAGGAAGTGGGTATGAGGAGGTTTGAAAGCAAATGCGTGTTCTTTATTTTTGTGAAAACTGTAATGGATGTATAAAAGTCTTTAAGTTGATTTCTTTTTTTTTTCAAGTTAGTTTACCTCTTAGTAAAGCAATGGAAATTGTTCCTTTTAGACTGATGAAACCAAAACTATTCCTAAGGCCAGAGGAGTCCACAACAACAGGAGCTGCACAGTTCCCTCTTAACGGTCTCTGGCTTAACTGGTTTAGATGAGAAAAGGATCTTTTTTTAAGACTTCCTAGAACCGTACTCGGATAAATAAGAATATAGTTTCTTTACTTAGATTGGAACACTACACAAGTCCTCAGAAAGTGCACTTTCAGATCTTGATTTCTGTTGTTTAGGAAGGCTTTTGTAAGGCCGAAAGCAACAGCATCTTTCCTTCCTCTATGACTGCCCACATGCTGCTCTGAGTATTATTACATTTTATCGTAACGTGCCTGAAAAAACAAGAAGTAGGTCAAGAAATTGCCAGGTAAATGAGTTAATATATAAACCATTACTAAAATCAAGTGCTATACAACTGAGTATTTTCTGTTTAACTTTGAGACAGTAGAGTCAGTAGAATTTGGTGACATTAATGATTACAGTTCTGAGATTTTGTTACCACGGTGTGTTTTTAGAAAGAAATCCTTTTAAGATGTAAATTAACTTTGTCTTAGAATTTTCCTCATCACACTCTCAGTCAAGCAGTAATCATTATTTATAGGCATTTTGTCAAAAAGATATGTTGAGCTGCTAGCACAACTCAGAACATATTAAGTATTCCCATAACAGCTACCATCATCTTTATTTTGGCCCTAAAGTAGAAGTATTCAATTTCTGCTATGTCTTTAGTACTTTAGTATTCAAAACTTTTTTGCAATGATCTTAACATGAAGGCTGGTAATACTGGATTTGTCCCTGCCTTTGGACAGCCCAATTCCCAGCACAGTGCAAAGTGCCTGCAAGCCCTGCTTGCTCCTTCCTTCAGATCTCAAACCAAGTATAGCTCAGCTGCTGGGGTAGAGTCCCTTTTATACACACAAACATTCATTAGAATTTGTTTCTGCAATAGCTACCAATGAAGACTGCAAGACAAACAGGCATTTCACCTAATTCTCCAGATTCGTCTCTGTCTTCTGGGTTTGTAGATCTAACTTGGGTTTTTAGAGGCAGCCAGCAGCAGACTGGGCTATTTTCTGAAATCAGATTGCTTTCTCAGGAAAAGGAGCTGGGAATAAAGTCTGTGAGGCCTTGGGGCAAGACCAGAATAGAGATGCTGGGCAAGCATTTCTGGTTGGATGAAGAACTGTTGAATAGATGAGATCAGGGAGCTGGCAAAAAGGAAAAAGAGCAGGTGAAAACACGCTTTAAGTAGGCACTTGTGATTGTAAATCTACAGTGAAATCGGTGTTCCCAAATACACAAAGTTGAATTTTCCATTGGGGAATATTGTGTAAAGTACCCATAAAATAGTCCCTGGAAGGCAGACAACAGATGTTATGGCTACAGAACAAAGATGCTATTACTGTAAAGAGTAACCATTTTGTGCTTTCTGAAGTGAAAGACAATTGTCAATAAATTAAAGTCAGAATTCATAGTAGAGCACAAGGAAGTCAGACACTCAAATGCCACTGAACTTCATATAAGCAGGTGAGTGCCTACATCCTTTAGGCTCCACTTGTAAACCCTTCCCTGAAATTATGAATCTGTCCTATAAATAGAAAAATCTAATAGATTGAAAGAAAGGTTTGCAATAAAGTATGGATCCATCCTAAATCCTTTGTTCGTGAGCTGATGATCAATATGTATTAAATATACAAAGCTCTAATGTTTAGCACGTCACTTTGACATTGAACTGTTTTTACTTCTTAATTTAACTTTATCTTTTTTTGTTGCCAACTATTTAGATCAGCTCTTCTCTGAAGTAAGAAAAATAACTTTATTTATTCTATGGTTGTTGGCTCAGTCTGTAGGCAAGGTTTGTAAATCCGCATCTTTTTGCTTACAGGCAAATCCCTCCTGTAGAAGAATTGCAAAGTTTTCTGCTTAGACATTTGAAGTGCATCTTGAGCTTCTAACCTCACACTGCAGTGAAATTTAGAAAATGAACTGGAGTTGGTTTTGATTTTAGCTAAATTTCAGCTTTTCAGCCTTCAGATGTGAATTACACCCAAATTTATTTTTGTTTATTCCTGTTTAGATTTCAAGAAATACTGCTTGATACTGCCATGTTTAAGAATGTCTGAGTAAGAAACTGCCAAGGTTCTTCATTCTGTCTCGATTTTTACAGTCCAAGCCTTTTCAACTTCTGACGGCACTGCAAAATTTCAGTTTCTTTTTCCGAACTCTGTGAGGTTGTCTCCTTTTAAATGTATATTTCCCCAAATATCCTCTTTCAGCAAGACCTATAGTTCCTCCTGTGTAGTGGCAGCTGCTGTAAACAGCATGTCCTGGTCACAGGCATGGATGTTCTGATCAAGGAACGTATGGAACCTCATTCTCTCAGTTTGATTCATTTGAGTACTCTGGCTTTACTAGAATCACTCCTGATTTACCCTAAAATAACAGAAAGATCAGGCACTAGCATGAGAAATCCTTTCCAGTGTAGGTAGAAATAAGAACTCACTTGTCACTACTGCTTTCAAATGAATTTCTAAATGAAAATACCTTTTATACTGTCAGTAATGTAACGCAGAGATGACAGGTTCTGTTGGTTTTCCATCAGTTACAGTCTGTGTCAGCAGCTTTTCAGGATCTGAAATACACTTTGGTTCCTATACTAAAAGCCCATTTTTTATGTTGGCTTTTTCCTAGGAGCAATGGTGAGTGCTTGTGCCTTGTAATAAATTTGCTGTTCTTTTTTCATGTAGAAATCTGCAATGTGTTCTTAGAAAAATGTGTTGGTAAGGTTTCCACAATCAGCTTCAATTCTTTTGTGTCTCTCCTAAATGCAGTTCAATTAGATAGGTTGATGGTGTTTCTATCGATCTAAACCAAATTCTTGGCAAGACGTCAGGCTGACCTGGGTGAGTTTGTGTTTTATGGTAGCCTTTGCTATAGCTAATATTTCCTAAGCTACATGTTTAAAAATCAAAATGTGTTTTTTCAAATGTAAGGCTCCTGTTTTTGGGTAGATAGAGGCTATTTTGTGCAGGAAGCAAATATTACAAGGTAAAAAAAATCCTTCCACAGAAATTCTGCAAAATATGTTGGAATCTTTTTCAAAAGTTCAGGTAGTAGTTCTGTGTCTGACTGTTACTGCTTTCATTGTGGGAACATCTTGGAACCATAATTTAAAGACTAAAATACCTTCTTTCAGGTACTACCACGAAATAAAAGATGACAACAGCCCATACAATATTTATACTACAATTCATTGATGTTTAACAGAGATCAGGAAGGAAGGTCCAACCACTGCACAGTTCTGGAAGAAATAGGTATGCTTAATATTTTTCTTCTCTTTCTCACAATATGCTCATTTCTTATAATCCTGGACATTTTACCTTTATCTGTTCATTGGATCTAATTCAGAACTTACAAATGTGCTGCTTGCCTTGCCTGCTGAGCTGAGCTGTTGCAGCTCCCAGCTGATGTGCAGCAGCACTACTAACCCAGCTCCCTGTAAGGAGGGGCTTGGTAAATGGCTAGGAAAATGAATTTGGAGACCATCAAGATCATTTTCAGCAGAATTTGACCCAAGGTCTGTGGAGAGTTACTTGTTTAATTGTGTTTCTTCATGATTTCATTTTTGGACAATATCCTGAGAGCAACAGCCATCGTATTCCAAGTTAATAAATTTCATACTAATCCCAAGGACACTCTTATTGTAAAGTAATACACTAAAGACTTGACACTATCAAATGTCTCCTTGAACCACAATGTGGGCATTTAAAAATGTTGAAGGAAGAGGAAGAAACTATTCTCTCCCTGATTTTGTTCTTCTCTGAAGTATCAATTACTGCAGTGTGCAAAGCACCTTCATTTCTAATGAACTGTATAGATTTGAATACTGAAAATACATCTTGTAGTATGTAAATTGCTTATGAGGGAAGTTGGTATTCAGAGCCAGCTGGAAGGGTAAGTCCTCTTTTTGTGATTATAAATGGTCGTTTGTGGTGTGAATGGATCTCCTATATGCACTACGATTTTAGAAACTAAGACCTTTTGAAAACTGAATGGAATGAAATGAGCTGCACAAAATATAAACAAATACAGATAGAAAAAAGTGTAGACATTTCTTACCAGACATTGTTACTATCTCTTTTCTGAAACAAACAGCAATAGAACTTATCTAACGTACATAAACTAATCTGAAAGAAAGATCCACAAATATCTGTTCAAGGTTTTCATATTTGTCTCCTGATCTTCCTTTTTTGAGTATTTCTGCATAGCCGTTAAACAGCACTTTCCTTGCAAGATGCTGATGTGGAAGTCTTAAGAAAAAAAACTTCTTCCCAGTGACCACATCAAAATATGAATCCTAAAGGGCCTTTTTCGTTTTCCCTTTTTGCTACTGGAAGGTCCATAACTGGCTTAGGTATGCCATCTTCAGGATATCTGCAGAACTATTTTTATGCAGAAAAATCTTCTATTGAGAAACATTAGTAATTATCAGTGCTCTGGAATAATTTGCTAATTGCTTCCCAGAAGTAATTTTCTTTCTTATTTTATAGAATTTAGAACAAAGCAAAAAGTTCTGAATTATTAATAACATATCATATTTAGCATTTATGAATAATCAGTAGGTTGCACCAAAAGGTCTTTTGTACATGTGGTCCCAACAGGCAAAGAAGAAATGTAGAAACATATCCTTCAGAGTAAGACATGCTTTGTGAGCCTGAGACTCAGATCACTACCCATAAGGCAACAGGAAAAGCAGGCTCCTACCCCCAAGACTCAAGCAAATCAAAGCAGGCACCTGAAATGCTAGATATTGGAGTTTTTCAAGTGTCTTCTCTTTCTTGAGAAATATACCACTTCCTAAGAGTCACATCTTCAGGCTAGAGTGAAGTAATTACAGCAAATATGCATTATCTTATTCTAAACATCAAGAAATTGCCAGGTCAGCTTGCTGTGTTTTGCTGGCAGGGCAGGAACACTGAGGTTTCCATTTTGAACTCTTCTCATCAGTTTTGAAAAGCATTAAATAATGAGCATGGAGAAGGCAGAAATGGCACAAGGATGTGGTGGTGCAGCAGCCATATCCCTGTTCTCTGTGTCCTCTGGCTTTTCCCCAAGCAGCAGCTTTCCAAATGCAATTAAAGAATAAGATGGAAAACCACATTAGAAAGGCATAATTCTCTCTCTGTTCTCAGAGTTCACAGCATAGCATGTCAGTTAACAAAGGAAATGTCCATTTTCATTTTCTGCAAAGGTAAATAGTGGCTTTTGAACTGAGTTGAGAAACTTTTCCAGTACTACAGGTGCTCTATCAGTTCCCTCCTTCCTCTCAGCAGACAGGTAGAGGAGCCCCTAGCCAGGCCCTCTATGAAATATCAATCCAACATTCTATTACTAAGCATACATGTGAAGC
Source organism: Tympanuchus pallidicinctus (assembly GCF_026119805.1). Taxonomy (NCBI): domain Eukaryota; kingdom Metazoa; phylum Chordata; class Aves; order Galliformes; family Phasianidae; genus Tympanuchus; species Tympanuchus pallidicinctus. The sequence goes on from NW_026294722.1 coordinate 7,040,853, forward strand.
ACAACAACTCCTAAGGCTTTACTGGAAGTGACAAATTGTGGCCCACCCAGCATGTGGCTTACTCTTCACTCATAAAAACTCTTCTCACTCGCTTGTCTTTTAAATTACTTCTTTTAATAGCTTAATTGGGATAAATGTGTCCTTTAGAAGGGAGAAATGATCCTAAAATGGCTCAGAAAAGGCTCAATTACAATTCATACTCCTTCTCAGCAGAACAGAGGAAATAGCAGGCAGGGAATACGTTTTATTTTTGAGACAAAAAGATTTCATAGATTTCATTACTAATGTGCTGACATGCACTCTCTATAGGGTCTTCCTGTGATCAGTCTCTCTTGTTTCCTTTTAAACTGGGAGGCAGAACCTCAGCTCCGGTGTGATTAATTTCCCCTTTCCTGATTATATGTCATTTACTTTTAAGTAAGGTTTTTATAAATGAGGCAAAACAAAGACAAAGATGAAGATTGTGCGGAGATAAACATTTGTGCTGCTGGGACTCCCACTGACTTGGGCACAGCGGGGGCCAAAAGTAATGGGGATTCACAGGCATGGTGATTAGACCTCTCACTGCGAACAGGTAATTGAAACATCGTAGCCCATCACCAGCATTTAGGAGGTACTGTGAAGATACTTGGTTTAAAGCACACTCAATAGAGGCTTCTTACACAAAGCACAAGCTCAGGCCATCAGTACTATATATTTTTGTTTGCATGCACAGCACTCTTGTGATGCCACCCTGGCACTGACCCCTGAAGAAGGGCAATTTTCTGCTGAGATTTCTGTAGTCAATGCATGAGCTGTCTGCTTGGCACTGGGGGGGCATGAGCAAAGGGGCCTTGAGATGATCTCACTGAATGTTTTGGTGTTTGTAAGCATGACATGCTGTAGGCTCAACAGAACTTGTATGGAAGATGTGCTATAGAGCCACAACACAAGTCTGCGTGAACACTACACACACAAACAATACTTTCATTATTATTTTTAATCTTGCATAATTTTCAGTGGAAATAGCAGAACGCAGCTCTAATCTTACCAGTGTGGTTCCACTTTGCAGCCATCTTGCTTGGCACTGCTGTGGATTTGAAGTTTTCCATTCAGAATGATGTGTACAGGGCTGTTCGCTTAAATTAGTGGTTTACTGTGTAAAGAGATCTTGCTGCTGGCTTTTAGGGAAACTTAGCTGACTTCTATTCAACTCTATTCTCCAATCACATTTGACTGAAGTTTCTAGCCATGTATTATTAGTGAATAACATCTTACAAAAGTGTAATTTATTGTCTAAGTAAACTTTGGAGCAAAAGAACAGTGCCTTTGATACCGGACTTAGTGTGTGCCTCAGGAGGAACCTTTCTGTTTTAGCACAGAAGTGGAACAGAGCAAAAGTAACACTGTGACTAATTCCACTTCTTATGTATTTCTTACCTGAGGGCAGAACACTTTAAGTTTTCTTTCCTCATTTGTGTTTTGTAGCACCAATAGTCCCCATGCTGAAACTGCTGTCAAACTCGTACCAACCACGCTGCTTAAAAGTAACACATCTGTGGGTCTCATATAGTGAAAATTCATACCATCCCTTCTTTACAATGCTACTTGCTTTATCAGTGATGCCTTACCTTCAACTTCGCAGCATGTTTACAGTGATGTAATAACGCCAACAGCCGCTAGATGCCGGCACGAGCATGCTAGCACTGAACGTGTGCCTGTTTCATAGTTCGGATGCCATTTACCTTTTATTATGGTTCTTTCTTTCTTACGCACCCCCCAAAGGGTTTTCTGCTTTACTAAATCCATAGCGATGTAACTGCTCTAAAACCAATGTCTTCTGCTACAGGAAAAAAAGCTATTATTTAGGGATGTTCTCAGAGCAGCTGTTGTTTCTTCCAGAAGCTATCTGAAATTCAGGGATGAGAAAGTAGTGAAAGAACAAAGAGCTCCAGTTCTGCCCAGCTGAAAGGGAGAACCTTTCAGGCAATCTGTTCTTTCACATGCCAGACTGAAGGGCAGAAACCAGGACTGGGAGGCTGTTCTGAGGGGTTTATTAACATGACTTGTAACAGGGGAGGAAAAAAAAAAAAAATCAATAGCTGTAGTTACACTGCATTACAGCTATTCCAGAAGAAAACCAAATCTTTCTCCATTGTCAGATGGAACAGAAAAATGAAAATGAACAGATTATTATGTAGAACTTAGATGGCTCAAAGCAAAGCTCAGTGCTTTGGTGTTCATCTATGAGGATTTGTAGATATGGATGGGGCTGTATCATCTGTTTTTATTTTTGTTTTTCTGATTATCATTTTCTTGTATGATTGCCCACAGAGGACCCTTGAAATGCTTAAAAATTACAAAAATAGTAAAGCAAAGGGACTTTCAGAAATAGGAAATGTCATTTTTTTCTCTGAATTTCTCTCCCTTTCCTCCTTGATTAGTCTGAGCTGAATATATGAACACACAGTGTGAAAATATTTAAAATGCATTCACCCACCTATAGTATCAATACAGGAATGTGGCTAAAAAGTACCTCTGCAAGCACTTACCTGTATGCCTTTGCTGCCTAACTGAAATTATAACAGAGAATACGAATTGTATTGATCAGTGCATTCTAAATCTGAAAACTGATTATATTTACATACATTTGCTGCCTTAAGGGCACTATTATAAAAGTGACTGCCACGTGGAGTAGAAGCAATTATTTTTTAACCAGCTGGTTTGATCAGCAGCAGGAACATGGCTGAGGTCCCTGAGTGAAGAGTTAATGCTGCAGTGAAGGAATTTTCTACAAAAAAGAATTCAGAAGTGCCATCTTGTGGGTAATGAAAAAACTACAGCTAAGTAACCAGTAGGCAGCATCTCATTTTTAATGTAGTTAATAGGCAGTAATTTTAAATTACAAGATCACTTTCCAATGAAATTTTCAGCAAAAATAACCACAAAAGCTTTGAATGAACAAATGATTACCAACATCAAAACCTGGACTCCAAAAAACTGGCCTATTTTAATTATTTTTCTTGAGGAAACCCAATAGTAATTCCAGTGGAGCAATAAAGAAAAGACAATGTTTCAAAACAAGGGCCAAAAAAAAAAAAAAAGAGTACATTACTATATCAATTCCAAAGAAGGTATCACATACCCATTTAAATAAGTCAGCCGAACTATTCTGAACCTTCTAATAAATTCCTTTAAATGAGAAATACAAAAGTTACCTCAGTCAACAATAAGTGACACACAAGAAAGGACAGAAGAATAATAAAATTGCAGCATAATTAAGGAGGATGAAGTCAAACAAGACATTTTAGTACAGGGATATAAGCATAGTTATCCTGTGCACATTATTCCCCTCTTCCATCACATTGCACAGGTCAGAAGCAGATGACAGAAGGGTGTTGGTAGCACATGTGCAACAGAACTGCAGCCACAGCATCCTGGAAGAGGTGCTCATGGGAGGTAAGAGCTCCTGCTTCTGGACACCTGTTTTTTGCTAAACTCAACTTAGAAAAAGTACTGCTGAATCTTTTGGCCTCTTTGAGAAGTACTGTAATTCCAGTACACCGAATTTGTACCAGCAAAGGTAATCTCCCATTTGCAAAGAGAAATGCAATCCACTTAACCATCGAGTGGCCATGCTGTGATTCAGCATGCTGAACAGTAGCAGGAACTGATTGAACACTTCCTTTCCAGGCTCTTTCACTCACAGTGCCTCTTTTCCCAGTATTGCATGCTTTGCTCACACAGTAACAATCCCTGTTTGAAGCATAACTTCTAAGTGAGCAACTGCTGAAGCTTTATGTCTGTGTAGATAACAAAATGAAGATCTGAAGGTATGGTGCAGAAACATCAGAACCAGCGCCTTCAATTGTAAGCTGCCGCAGGCTGTGTAGGAGTGCAAAGGGGTGAAACCATGGCTGACCACAGTATTTGACTAAAGAGACGAAAGTAATGGAGGAAAAAAGTGTCTTGAGAGCAAAACAGATTTGTTTTAAAATCCTTTCCATTATACATTAAAAATACTACATAGCAGTGCTATGGAAAACCATTCATACGTATTAGAGCAAAACTGTTGGGTTACATCTTTGTAACCAAGTAATTTCGTTGAGAACAAGAGCTGTTCCTAGCTCATACTTGTGTAACTGAAGTAGATTCTGAGTATTTATTTAAAATGCAACCTGAGGCTATTAGTTTTGTAATAAACCTTTACAATATCTAGGAAAAAAACCCACTCAATTTAAATATCTCAAATCACTTCTTCAAGAAGCATCTTCAGTGCTAAAAACACATAAACATAAGAACATATTGCTAAATACAGTGAAAATACAGAAATAGCCACACAAACACTATGCTATGGAAATATTTTAATTCCAAATGGAATGTATTTGATGAAATAAACATTTCTGCTATATTCTGTTTCTAAAGAGAATGCCCATTAATACAAAATCAAAGAAAGATAAACCATAGTCTTCTTTATAGAGGGAGTTCTTTTCAGCTACAGGTCCAGAACACAGACAAGCTAAAATGGAAGCAAAACCGGTGCTGGATCAATTCCAACACTTGCAGATCTCCCATTTAAATAATTATTTTTGAGGTAAAAATCAGAATTTCTATTTCTGTATGCAAACAAAGTAGATTTTACTGTATAATTATCAAATCAGTGAACAAGAACTATTATGTGAGATAAACTTTGTTTGTCCAGACCATAGCCAATGAGTGATGAACAAGTATTCAATTTATTTTCAATGTCATCACTACTTCTGCTTATTTAATTTTTAGAAAGTCTCCAGCAATAGATTTGCATTAGATGTGCATTAGACCACAAGCAATACATTAAAACAGAATTTTCTAATTCCTAGGTCTGCAAGAAAAAAAATTCTCTGCCAGTTGAGTTTGCTCTGGTCAGAGCTGACTGAAACACTGTTTGTTCTTTAAGAAGTTACCATGCAAAACGTGCGTGTATCTTCATGCTCTCCTTGTAACCTGAGGAAGCACCAATATAAAGCAACATATCAGAGGTAATTTTGCATACACTAATTAATATTCAGCGTTATAATAATACACTAAACTAATTACTGCATCTACGAAGATGTGTTTAAAAAATCTGCCATTCTGATCCTGCTCACCTTGCTTTTAGAGCTTACAATAGTGTGCTAAAATAGTGTACTAAAATCGTGCTCATCAGCAAGAGCAATCCGACTGTTCCTAATCTTAATGTAAATCAGTAAAACTGCTAATGAAGGCTCATTGAATTTGGCAAAAGCTTGAAATCCCAGCACTGGATGCAAAACCCTTTCCATCTAAAGCAGCTGAAATATAGGAAGAGTCTGGAACAAAACAAAAGGATAAAACTGTAACACAAGCATGTGCTAATGCTCTGCAGCTGCTGGTATTTGAATGCCATCCTGTAAGTTTCTCCACACCTCTGACAGCCAACTTATATGATCTTTGAGGACATGAGATTAAGTTCCACTTTAATTGCATAGCACAGAATGTAGAAGCAACTACCATTTACGTTAACTGTATCCTAACAAATACTGCATATGGAAACATAATACTGTATATTAAAATTGTTTCTTTCATCAATTTAAAATTTCACATTTGGTCTCCAGTAACTAGGAAAAAGCCACTAAAAATATTTCTTAAGTCTATTCCTGAGCATTGTTTTCGTGTAAAATACTCTGGTTTATTACTACATTTATCAATATTCTCACATTTTAAACTATATATAAATCCATGCTTGGAAATTTTACAAAGCTGAAGACCTAGTAGACACAATGAAAGAACAGAAACAGCTAAGCATCTTAAGACCAAGAGAGATGAGATCACCAAGACAAGTGCAGTTTAACTATGTACATAGTATATCTTTAGTAACTGATGGTTTCTCACTAGCTATAGGAATGAGAAGGATCCACTTGTAAAAATCCAGTCTGCCAGACCTCAGCTTACTTCTCATCAACAGTTCACTGTGACAGGTGGCTGACGATGAACAAATGGTGTTCAGTATTTCATTTAAAAATCAAATTTCAAAACAATTTCTAGATTTTCAACAAGATAGTCCCCAGCTAAAAGCTGAACTGACACTTGAATACTCGCTGAATTACTTTCATATTCTCCTGTATCCCAGACACAAGAAGAATCAGAGGGTCTAAGGACAGAACTCAACTCTGGCTGAACAATTTTATGGTATTTCCCCATGCCACTTGTCTAAATCTTCAGATAAGAAGCAAATCAAACTGACACAGGCTGGGCCATGGAATAGAGAATAGTCATCACAGGTGGCTAAGAATAGGTATTTTTTGTATCAAAATATATCTTTGCTTGAACTTACATTGGTCTTCAAGCTCATAACCTAAGAGTCTATTTTCTGGATTTTGAGAGCTTACCAGTTTTGAACATTAGGTCACAGATTGTGCAGCAATATTTTCATTTGGCATTAGTCATCAATATCCACGTGCAATTTGAAATATTCAAGGTTTACAAAATGAACATGAAGGAACGCTGTCTGTAAACAGTGAAGTTTTCTGGGTATAAAAATATGCATTTGATTTTATTAATCTGCCACTATTGAAGCTGCCTGCTCTCTAACAAATGTCTGTCTTTAAAAAAATCCTTTTAGTATTAAAATATTCCAGTACATTATCTCCATTCTTCTTCCTAGCAAAAAAAACACATCCAATTCATCCAAAAATTCATCATCTCCTATGAAGAATTAGTTTCACTTTGCATAGATAAGCTGCTCCATTATTTTATAAAAACAATTGAGCCCTTTCCCATCAGAACAAAACACTATGAAACCTGTCACAAAATAACATCTCTTTTAAAGAGCTCAGATCCTATTCTCTCAAATGCACAAAAAGGAGTGCAGAAGAAACACTACAGACTTCAGCAAACTTCAATTGGTGCAAATAGGAGGACATTTTATAACTGTGTATATCTCTAAATTTTCATACTCTTGAGCAATTGTCAATATGCTGAAGGAAAGACCAATGGAAGACTTGCCTTCAGGGAAAAGATTTCCTGCTGGCCTTGCTGGCTTAAGATCAAATATATTGAAATGAACAGTGCTGACTTAGAACTATGAATCAAGAACATATTTTCTCAGGATCTTCCTGTAATGATAACATGACCCTTCTGCATTGGCCAAACACTTCAAGAAACATCAACTAATAAACTTTTCACTTAAATTTCCGTGATGTCTGCTTTGTGCCATTTGTTTTTATTTTTCTGTCCCCGGCTGATTTTTTAGAAGGAACATAATTGTTAGCATTGCCATTTTTCTTTGTGTTTGTACATGCATATGTTTTTAAGCCTTTGATAGGAGCAGCTGAACCATGAAATGCTGGTGCTTGCTTAGGGGGTCTGATATTACCAACACTTTGAATTTTAGAATTGTTCTCAGATGGCTGCATATTGAGAAGCTGTTGCTTTGCAGTTGTTTTTTTCAGTTCATTTCTTACTTCACCAGACTGTCTCTGAGAAGACATCGCATGTCCCATTCTTTCAGATGGTTTCAAGTGCCCTGGATGTGAATAAAACCGTTGACTTTCTTCACAGCATGGATCTACCCTGTGACCTGAATAGCACGTGGGGAGTTTTGTAACAGTTTCCTGGGGAACCATTTGTTTGTTAGGCAAAGGGCTAAGCGATGCTTTGCATTTGCCAGGGCTTTTTAGGGTACGTACAGAGCTGGGAGCAGTCTGTGGTCTGGCTTTGGTTGCCTTTGCTTTCTCATTCTGTACAGTCTGCATTTGCAGCCACTCCAGCTGCAAAAGACGATCAATGTATTTTTCAAGAAATCCAGTTGGCTTTGGTCGAAGTTCAGATCTACCTTCTACATTAACAAAGATGGCCAGTTGCTTCAAGTCCCATGAGTTAAAAGGGGGCGGCAGGAAGTCTGGGTAGTAAAACTCTGAGTCTTTAAAACCAGTATCAGGCACACGTTCCAAACAAACTGGATCAATTTCTTCAGCTCTGAGTATGAGTTCTGGTGGTGTGCAGGGAGATGGAGGAATGGGAATCCTTTCTGAATCAGAGAGATCACTGGCACTATCATCTTCAGCATCTTCTTTAATAATTTGTACCGATTCAAAATCAAGAAACATTTCGTTCACAGATGCTTCTTGCCATTTAGAGGAGCACGGACCAGCTTCAGCAGCATGTTCTTCATGATTCTTTTCCAACTGTTCTTTTTTACTGCAATAAAAATGTTGCACTTGGACATCTTTAACTTTACAGAAGCTACCTTGTGTGCTGCCTTTTGTGGCAGGAGGGATCCTGTGCACTAAAGATTCACTTTGCCTTGTTTCTGGGAGACTCCTCTTTGACCTTTCAACTCTGGGCAGAGATGTGCAAACACTTGTGATTCTAAACAAAAAGAAATATCACATCATGTTAGAATGGTTAAAGTCTTTGGAACGCCAGCTTACAAACTTTTGATTTCCCCCTTAAGGATTTGGATATACATGAACTGAGGTAAAATTTGCATGGAAACTTAGTAAATCAGTACAGAATACTGTCTAGCCTTGAATTTTTGCTTTATTTCATTCCAATTTTGCCTGAGATCCAGTATAGCAAGATTCCATATTGATAATTTAAACTTGTTATCCTCAAAAATGCTGACTTTTGAGTGCAGTGACCTCAAAGGCAACACAATGAAGCCAAGAATTCATCACAAGCATTTAAATGCCAGCTTGAACTGTGTACAAATTAAACAGACAATCTTTAAATAGTATTACTGTTTTGACTGAGTACTGTCATCTAATTGGTTCCTCCCCTTCTTAAAAACACTTCGTTGGTTATCGTCTTGAGTGTCACAGGAAGTCTGAAAAGATAAGAAAATATGTGATGTTATTACAAATGCTAACATAAACTTTGTATCCTTTTTCTATAAAAGAACTGGTATGATTTACCTTTTCATTGGTAGTTGGCACATTTTTGCATAATCTTCCAGGAGATTTCACATGAGAAACTGATTTCTTTACTCCTTTGGTGCTTGGGTGGCTTTTTCCATTACTGTTACTAGCAAGGATTAAACACAGTATCACACATTAATAGAAATGTTTATGATAATCAGAATAGAAATTCAATAAAAGTTTACCATTAAGTTTCAAGAAGAGAGAGTTGGTTGCAAACAGTCTTAATATTCATAGTAACTATGCTTTTTTTTATCCAGCTACTATAATACTACATTTTTAATACTATTACTGCAAAATGCATAATTAAATTAGAAAATATATTAAGAGAACTTAGCCTTCATAAAGAAACTTCCATCAGAGGATCCCAAAGTTCCTTTGCAGATAATAAATAGTAAATATTAATTATTAATTGAGCTACCATGGAATACTCATGGTCCCAGTGCACTTTAACAAAATTAATTATACAGTACAATGTGAATGCCACAATCAATCTTGCTTCCCTTTTTCACTTGCACAGTCTCAACAAAACTTCAACCATTATTCTTTAATATTTAAAAAGATATTTTTTTAATCAAATCAAGAGTTTATAAAAGAGTGAAGACAAGTTTTGTGCCTTCAGCAGTGCTGCAGTCACCTCTGTCACTTTGTGACCTGCACGGTCATACCACACAATCATTTGTGTTGATGTGGAGTGGAGAGGAGGATGAGAATCTGAACTGCGCAGTCATGCGCTTGTTACATCTTCTATAGTACTTTGTATAACTGGAAAGAAAGAAAATAATTTCCTTACTTTACCATTCCTTTGTGGTTTTCATTGATTTGGCTTTCCTTTTTCTGTGCCTTTCGGTGCAGTAATAACGGATGTTCTTGAATGCCCGGTCCCATTATTACTTGTTTAAAGTGGCATTTACATCTTTATCTTTACATAATCTTCCAATGACTCCATTCTTTCTGGTCCACACAGCACAGCGTGCGAAACGCAAACATCACCACGTCCTGGACACGCAGAGAACAAAAACCACACAATGTAATTATTAAAGCAGTACAATAAACATTAATTAGCTACCAAACGGCACTGGGATGCACCATCCCATCCCTCAGCAGTCACATATTCACCTCACCAAGGCCGCACACAGCCAGTGATCAGCACCAGCAGCAAGTTGGCTGCACAGAGCTGTGCTCAGCGTCAGCTGCAGAGATGCAGCCGCTCTGCAGACAGCACACAGCCCTGCAGTGAGGTGAGCCGGGCCAGCATCACCCAGCCCATCCAGCACACACCACGCGGTCTGCAGGACTGTTGGTAAAGATACAGAAAAACATGATGAGGTGCAGCAGCATTAGGAGAGCTACTTTTCACCGTGCAGTGAGCTCTTCATGTTGTCCTGCCTGCACCGAGGATCGGTCAAACAGGGATGGGTGTTTCTGCTCATAACTGAACGCTGATCACTGCCTGCTTTGGGTGCATGGAGTTGCCCTTTCTGTGCCAGAAAATGTGCTCGTGGCACATTCATATACATAAGTGTACCCAATGCTTCACTTTTCTCCCAAACCAAGCCTCTCACTGCTCATCCATCCCACTAAAAATAGCCACAGCAGAGCACACAGCATTCCTTCATTTTCCAGAAGCCGCACTCCCCTGCCGGGGCTACACAGTTCCTACGATGTGACAGATGCTCTGCACCAGATCACCTTTCTACACCCACCCTCAGTTTTTTTGCAGTTCTATAGATAGATTTGTTGTTTGTATGTGTTACTGGATACTATTGACGTTTATCTGACACAGTCCCGTTTCTTACTGCCTCTCCTCTTCTCAGGACAAAGCCCCGCAGGGCATGATGTCCCATCGATTCCGATCTCCGGAGTTCGGAGCCGCGCGGTCCCGCAGCCCAGCTCCGCTCCGCGGGCAGAGCACCGCCTGCAGCCCCGCACAGTCCTGCACCGGAGACGCAACAGCTCCTGCTACAGAACGGCCCCGCAGACAGATGATGAGGTCATGCTTCATTAGTCAACCTTCTCGATTTCCCCCTTCGGTCCCACCAACCCCTCAGCGCTACCACCCCCCAGCCCGCCTGTACCTGCCTCCCTTGCAGCCTCCGCCGGCATTAAGGGCACCCGGAGGGCAGCGACGTCAGGCAGGCACTGCGCATGCGCCTGGGGCGGTGCTTATTGGCCGTTCAGTTTGATAGACAGGGAGGCGCGGCGTGGGCGGGAATGCTGGGGTTCCGCGCAGGCGCCGTCGGGCGGACCGGGGGCGAGGGGTCTGTGCTGAGAGGAGCGCGGTACGGCCGGCCCGGTGCCTGTGCTCTGCCTGCAGCTGGGCACTGATGTGGGCTGTGCAGACCCCGGCCGCCGATTCCTCCCCTTCCAGTCACAGTACTGAGTCCGCCTCCCCGGCCCCGCCCGACAGCCTCCTCACGCCCTCCAGCCTGTGCGGCAGCCTCAGCTCCGGTTCGCTCCCGCCCGACAGCCTCCAAGCCTTCCCCGGCCTCGGCAGCGGCCGCGAGTCGCCCAGCATCCAGTGCGATAGCCTCGAGTGTCCCGGGTGCCGCTGCGGGAGCCTGGGCTCGGTCAGCCCCTGCGAGGACAGCCTGCAGACCCGGCTGGCGGCGTGTAGTGCTCCGGGGTGCTTCGGGGTGCACCGCTGCAGCCCTCACGCGCCCCGCGACCTCAGTGACAGCCTGGAGTCCTTCGGCGCCCAACACGACAGCCTCCAGTCCGTCCCCAGCCTGCGCGAGAGTCTACGGTCCTCCAGCATCGCGGGTGACAGTCTTGAATCTCTTTCCAGCCTGAGCAACGGGTCCACCAGCCTCGAGTTCACCAGCCACTGAGCCTGCCTTCAGCTTCTCCATACAACGCTCTGGGCTCTGCTTTGCCCCCAGCTGCTGTGAGAGCTGCCAGTTTTCTGCATTTCCTCGCAGAAGGATATGTTATTCCAGCTTACTCTTCTATATCCAGGGCAGTAACCTCAAATCCTCGCTGTCCGTGGCTCTTTCCCAGTTTACATCAGAGAGGCAGTGCTCCCAGCAGTGTAAACGTCAGCGCTGCCATCAGTGAAGAATGGAGGTGCGCGGTCCTCGGAGGAATCGCAGATACCTGTCTGATCTCTATGAGAACATGCTGCGGGCTCAAGACACAGCAGGACGAGGACAGGAGCAGCCCTCAGTGGTACATCCGAGCAGCAGCCCATGTCTTGTGAGCCGTGCCCCAGTCAAGGTGGCGGCCCAGCCTCATCAGCCGCAGAGCAGCACTTCCAGCAGCTGTGATCCAGCACTGCGGCCTATCATCCGCCGCCGAGCAAGGTCTTTGCCTACAACACCTGAAAGAAGGAAGCGAGTGCAGTGTCAAGCTCCTGTGTGCCAGAGTCGCATGAACAAGGTGAGATTTGCTGATGCTCTGGGCTTGGAGCTGACTGAAGTCAAAGTCTTCCAGAAAGGGGAGGATCCTTCAATTCCCCTACATGTCCTTTCCAGGCTCTCCATAAATTCAGACCTCTGGTACAGCAACTTGGAGTTTACCATGCAGTGCTTAGTCCCTGATTTCCAGCAGCCTGCAGACTGCATGGATTTCTCTACCCGACTTCAGGAGCAACAGGTGTGTCTTGAACGAGTGAGCAGTTCAGATCTGGGGGTCAGTGGCACCATCCAAGTTTGCAACATTGCTTTTGAGAAGCAAGTATCTGTGCGATACACCTTCAACCAGTGGAAAAGTCTCCATGAAGTATGTGCTCATTGGCACAGTAGCATCTCTGAGAAAAACGAGCAGGATCAAGTTGATGTTTTCACATTTTTTCTCCCTGTGCCTTCTTTCCTCCTTCAGCTGTGCTCTGTAGTCCAGTTTGCAGCAAGATATCAAGTCAATGGGCAGGAATATTGGGATAACAACAAAGGCAAAAACTACAGCCTCACTTGCCGGACTCACCCCCTCAAGATGCCTAGAGAATGCGAGGAGAGCTGGATCCACTTCATCTGAATGAAGGAAAGTGGATGCAGGACAGCTTTGCAGTAGTCTCAGCAGCCCTTTCTTGTGTGGCATTGCTCTGTGCTCCTTTTTGAAGCCTACCAAACCTGGCAGAGTTTCACAGCAGGCAGGTAGCCAACGAACCGGACGTACTGTTCTAAACCTCTGAAAGTATTAAGGGCCAAAATGTGTAGAGCTACATCTGCTGAAAGCCTGGGTGGTTTCTTGTAATGTATGAATCAAGGCGGAATGGTTCAAAGGGATTCTCTCAGGCTATTTAGAAGAGATCAAGAGAAGACACTTTATGTTGCTAGCAATATTCTAGATCGCATAGAGTATTTCTAACAGATCTATTTTACTATTTTGTACTGTCTGTTTTTTAAATGGGCAGTGCAGCTTTATTGTTTTCATTTCTAATTTTGTTTGTATTATCACACCAACTCTGGGCACTGTTCCAATTACAATTTGCATGGCAGACACTGTAGGGAAGCACTTACATATATATATTATATATATATATAAAATATATATATACATTTATTTTTTTTTTAAGACTGTTACTGTGCTGAGTATTTCCATTAGTTTTGGGGTTGGAAAGTAAAGAAATGTTATGAGCAAAACTTGCATGAAAATTTCCAATCAGCCCGTTTCCCTTATTATTATTATTATTATTATTATTATTATTATTATTTTAAGTGCCTTATCTCCACTGTTTGCAGTAGGCAGGAGGAGTGATTGTTACCAGAGTGTATGAAGGTACTTTGCTTCGTGGGGAAGCTCTCATCTTGTTCACCTGATCAACCAGTAGGTTTTTCCTCCAGGTGGTTGTACAGGAGTTGTCCTTCTGCAGCTGCATTCACTAAGGAAAACCAGAGAAATTTTGCACTCAAATTACACTTATGCTCTTACACTCGTACTTGAAATAGGTAAACTTGCAAATCAAGCAGATGTGAGAAAGGAAAGAAAAGACAGTACATTGAGCTTGTAACAGAGCCTTGCAGTAGAATCCTTGGACTCTGAATCCTGGCTCTCTGTTTCTCAGCATCTCACTGCCTTTGCAGTAATACTTTTTGAATGCTCTGCTCAGCTACTTTTTTTTATAAACCAATTGATCTCTAAGACTGCATCCTTTGCAACGCAAAAGAGGAACCTCAAAGCAAAATAATGCTTCTAATAGTAAATTAGTATTAAAATGTGTCCTCAAATTATCTTCTACAGCAGGGAAAGCATAGCAACATAAGTACTGCATACCCAATGCTTCTTGCTCTGCGACTTTTGTTCTGAGGATTTAGTATGGTTTGAGGTAGGCAACAGGCTTGGTGACAGGCTTCAGTCTAGTAAGTAAAAGATTGTCTGTTTATTTGTTTGGTTTTTTCCCATATATTCAACACTTGCATGCAAAATTTATGACAAACTTTCAAAGCTGTCTGGGTGGAATTATTAGAGCTGCTTTTTTGAAAGAACCATGCTATAAAAATCAAGCCATGTATTCAGACATCTAACTTTAGATTTCTGCTTATTCATCAAAATCGCAAGTGATTTTTAAAACCACAGTTGTAATTAACTCATGGTTGAGTATGTGCTAATGCAAAAGGTCCAACAAGTAATTCTGGAAGTGTAGAAACACCAAGAAAATTCAAGTGTTTGGCAACTTAATGTTACTAGTTGGGCTATTTATCAATGCCAGGATTTGAAGTGAACAGGCTTCCCAGTTGGGTAGTCTTTATCTTTCAAAGGAACGACTGATGAATGATGGTTTTTTGACCTGCTTAGCACCTCTTTCATAGTACAGTGAAAACTCAGTTGTATTGGAAACCGCTGGGAACTGACTGTGTTGTCATACTGGAGAACTCACCCAGTTAATGTGCACTTACACATCCTCCATTTTGTTCTTTGTTTTGAATTGCATGCTTATAATTTCTTCCATAGCAATCCAGTGCATACTGCTTTCAGTTAGAGTTTTCTTTAAGAAAAAAAAAAACAAGCAAACTAAAAAAAAACAGGCAAACCATTTGTTTTCATTCTATAATTTGGCCATTTCTGTTAGCGACTGCTGCTTAAATGCAATTTTGATGTCTTTCCTAAGTAAATGAAATGTCCACAGATGACAGATGTCATTTATAAAGCTTACATAGCTGTCCAGTGTAACAGCAGAAATGCAAGATGTACTTTGGCTTGTTTTCAGCAGGACACTTGTCAGTAGTTGAATTCAGCTGGGGCTGGCGGGGTTTTCCTGTGAAAGCCAACTTCTAAGTATTACTCTTCCTGTAAGCCTACCTACCTTTGGTAATTAATTTTGGTTTTTAACTTGTATGTATTTTGATCAATTACCAGTGGTTATCTGTGGGTAGGGAACAGTAAAAATAATCATTTCTTTATTAACTTTTTGCATAAAAGAGCTTTCGTTTTCTATTTAACAGAAAATGAATTTAATTTTATATTGGAGCACAGTGAGATCAAAAGTTCAAGTTGAAATTGTTTTGAATGAGTAACACAACTGCTCCATTAGGAAATTTCATATCTGTTAAGTCTTCATAGCCATTAAGACAGGCAGAACACTTCTGAGATTAGGGTGAGGCTGGAGATTTATAGCTATACTGATTAAAAAGACTGTGTGCTTTCAGTCCACCTGCATTACTTTCCGTATCTCAGTTAAAGAGGTAACTGTTGAACAATTGAGCTGCAGCTCTTTTGTCACAGGGGAAGTTGAACTGAAACTCTGCTCTTCCTCATAGGCCAAAAAAAAAAAAAAAGAGAGAGAGAGATGGAGCAAAGCAAGAAGGGGCAGTTCTTGACTCATGCACTCTTTTTTTTGGGGGGGGGAGGGGGGGCTCTGTATGGCTAAATGACATATGATGGTGTATGACATAACACATCTGAAGTAATCAACCCAGATGTTCTCTATACTCAGTAGCGATGTTGCTGTACTTTGCAAGCTGCCTGTAGTGTGACTGACTGTGTCAGCTGCTGCAGGATGAGTTTTGCTGCAAAGAAACTCTCAGTGCTGTTGCAGATTGTGCCAAATGTCAGGTAGGGTAAAACACACCTTGAGTAACTGCAGAAGAATCTTTCTTGGCATGAACTGAACCTTACTTTGGTGACACTTGCTTACTTAAGTAATATCATTAAAGTTTATTGCTTGTTGTTGAACTCCATAGAAGTGGAGTTTTACATATTAGCAAAGTAAAAAGCAAACATAGGCACATGCACACACAAACATGCACAGAAGAACCTGTGCTGAATAAAAGGCACTATTTTAAAGTATTATTCCTTTCCCCCCCCCTCCAATTACTGTTTTTTTTTCCTGAGCAAAAACACTGAACTGTCTCTCAGCACATTGTTAACTTCCTTCTCTTCTGAGACTGCTATTTCATACTGTTTTACAATGGGTGTTGCTGGAGCCCAATGTGATACTTGGCTCACTGGTGCTAATATGCTGTTGCTGTGTTCTGAAAGAGAAACATTCATGCTTGCAAATGTCAAAATTTCCTTGTTACTGCAAGGAGCAAGAGATTATAGAGAGACAGTTTAAAGTCACTACATCAGAGAAGTGAGAACTGAATATCTCAGCAAAGTGAGTTTGGTTTGCATTGTGTTCCTTCTGTAGCCTCTCAGGGTATTTGCATGTACAAAATTTTGAATATTCACGTGTTATCCCAAGTTTGCCTTTTATCTCTGCATGTCTGTCACTGCTGTAGAAGAATGGACAGCAGCTGTTACTAAACCAGTTGCCTGGCTTTGCTGACTGAGTTGAGCATGCCTACATTAGGAAGGAACTGGGAGGGATCACTAGATTCCTTCAGTACATAAAAAACATTTTTCTTTAGGGTGCTCCTAAGCTGTTAAATATTCACACAGGTACTGAGTCATGACAGATGAAATCTGTACTAGTTTTTTTCCTGTCATGTTCTGTAGTGAACATCAGAAGGATTCTAGTTGACAACAACAAAAGGATTAAGCCATTAAGTAGTGGTGGTAGCATGCACCTATCATGAAGGCAGACTTATGACCACTTAAATTCTCAGGACAACTTCACTGCCTGCACTGTGTTCAAACTGAGCACTTCCCTTATAATGAGGATTTTGTAAAACTGAATTCTTCACAAGAGTTATTGCCATGTAATGCACTTTCAAAACTTGTCTATTTTAGTCATAGAATGTCCAGTAATCCACAGTTTCAAAGTCCTTTTGAGTATGTTTTTGTAAACAAACATGGAATCCATGTAAATGAGAAGGTTGCCTTTCCTGATTGTCATGTCAAGAAAAAAAGTACATTACACAGTATGTCAATGAAGTACATCTGCTTGACAAAATGTCATTTTGTTTTACTGAGGAGTTGTAAAGTGTTTATTTCCTTTAAGAACAGTAAGAAAACTGACTATTTTAATAGGAGAGGTTGCAATAAAGCTTTTCACGGTTTTGTGTTGTCTTTGTGAATGGTACTCCTGTTAACAGTTAAGAAAGCTCTTTAGCTAACGTAGTACTGAGTTGTCACTTACAGAGCAACATCCTCAGTTTAGGAAGTAAGTTGGATTCAACAGTTGCTGAAAATTGACCAAACAGCACTTGAAAAGATTACAGTGTTTATATAGCTTCAAAAATGACTTTACTGCTATTTCTTACATGGAATTTCACCTTAGTTCTGTGCAGGATTAAGATCTAATGTTGGAGAAAGGCATGTTGTCAGTTACTCTGATATGATTCTACTATTGTTTTGAGGGAAAGAAAAAGTGGTTCTCTTCTAAGCCCTTCCAGAATTGCACTAGATGGTCTTAACTGAGTCTGAGATTCACAGTTGCATTGTTTTTCCCTGCGTGTCTTTTTTCCATTTTTATTGCTACATTTTCTCCTCTCGGACCATGTGCTTTTCTCTTGGAAGTTTCATAAAAATGTGTATACAGAGGGTAAGAGTGTCCATCTCTACAGTAACTATTTATCCACTATGTGAAAGCATCTCCCTCTGTGCCAAGCATTTAACCCACACAGTTCAAGATGTGAATTATGTTACCAAGGTTCTTTCTAAAGCGAATCAGAAAAGTTTAATTAGAAGACATAATTGGTAATATGCTTTTAGTAATTACTTTTTAATCAGGACTAACAGCTTTAACATTACAGTGCCAAAGTTGCCTGGGGGAAAAGATGGCTATCGCAAATCACATTA
The DNA here is from genome assembly GCF_026119805.1 of Tympanuchus pallidicinctus. NCBI lineage: Eukaryota > Metazoa > Chordata > Aves > Galliformes > Phasianidae > Tympanuchus > Tympanuchus pallidicinctus. The sequence continues at coordinate 7,058,867 of NW_026294722.1, forward strand.
AATAGGTGGAAATGTCTGTATCATGCTGAGTTGTTTAAGAATTTCAGTATCACTTTTTATTTTGAAGTATAGAGGTTGCGTTATAAATAATGCATACAGATGCACAAAGGAGTATGCTTCTAGACATACGTGCTCTTATAATGTCTTTGTGACTCCTCTTTTCCTGCGCTACAGACATCAAGCAGAACTCACAATACTGCCTTCATCCTTGTCATTGTACTCGTTAGAAAAGAGTACTAAGCACCACCTGAGGATGCTATCAGAGTGCAGACTGACCTGAGAGCAGTAAAGGAGAGTGGTCTTTCACTTTTAACACGTCACTGGAAAACGATGTGGAGTTACTTGAGCTTGTGGTTGTGTGTGCATGCATGTGCATCAATGCCACAATTTAAGAGTATTCAATGGTTAGATATTACAATCCCTTTACTTCATCAGAGATCTTGACATCTGAATACCCAGCAATATAAATGTCAATAATATTTGTTCAGCTGATTTTTCAATACTTTGACTGGACTTTTCCTGTGAACGCCCAGCGAGATTTGTCTTACAGGCAGTGTTATTTTTAATATAGGTTTTATTTTTATATTTAGTCACAAATTAATAGTGAATCTGAATGTATCCTATTAAAAATCCAGCTTCTAGTAATAGCAATATAATAATGGTCTGTTGTGAGCATAGCACTTAACAGCTCAATGCTCGTCAGTGCTCTGTGTATTACTTGTGTGTACTTTTCAGCACTGTCTCATGAAGACACAGAATGGCAACTCTAAACGTTTATTCATTTGCCAACATGGGTCTAATGTTAGTACTGACTTCTTTCCTGATTTGGTCTTCTCCTTATGATCTCAGATCTGCAACTATTTCAGCTGACACTTGATATTAAAACTGGTTGGCATAAATGCTCTGACCCTTCTCAGCTCTATACGCAACAGTACCTGTGCCAAACACTGATTTTATTGACTACAGTGTTTTCCAGGACCTCTAATTTTCTAAGACCCTGTTCTGAACACACTTCTGCTTCCATTTTGTCCATTCTTTTTTAAGTGTAGGTGCCATATATCATGGAGCATAGGTGGCCAAACTGATCCCTTTGAAGGGAACTATCAGCAGAAGGGCCAGTGAACTCACTGAACTGGGAGACATATTTTAGCAATTATCTGTGGCTTCAGCAAGGAAAGAAACATCTTTTCTAAAAGGCCTGGGGAGATAGAGAAACTAAGAAATATTTCCCAAAACGCTGTTGAAGTCCTCGCAGCTGTTTGTGCTGAGGAGGATTGAAGGCTTTCATTGCTCGCTCCGGTCCGTGTCACGCAAAACTCCATGCAAATTCTACTGCTGACCTTTCTCGTGCCAAGCAAAACTGTTATGTATGCCGAGAGAGAACGTGATCGCAGCGAATGCCGCAGTTAATGCTCAGCGCCCATTAGCCCGGCGCTGGCCGCGCTCCGACCTCATACCGCTTGTCATTTGCTTGAATTGCAGTGACATCTGGTGGCACGCTGAGCGCTTTCTGTACAGCTGTTCTGCCATTTATAGCTCCCATTTGCTTTCTTTCCCTTTTTAGAAAACCGGTGGGATGAGTATTTTATTTACACGGTGCAGGTTTGCCTGCTGTGACGCGCGGTTTTCCCACACGGTGCGATGCGGGATCAGCACAGCCCCGTGTCGGTCACAGGTCTGTAATTCTGTACTGTGCTCTGACGGTAATGAAAATGTTTTTTAATTAAGCGCTGTAATGCATTACATCGGTTTACCGAACTCCATCGTGCTGGCTCGTTTGAATTACACCCTGACATCGTTGTTCTAAACGAGGGACGGCGGAACATTAGAGGTGCTCGCAGCTTTGTAAGGCGAGGCGTGACCGCGCGCAATGCACGGCTTCCCTCGGACGGCGCAGCCCTGCCCACACGCACGTCTCCCGCCGGCCGATGCACTCAAAGCCCGGCGCGAGCCGCACCTTCGCGTCAGCGCTCTCCGCCAGCCGGCAGCCAACGAGCGCCGCCCAGCGGAAACCGCGCCTGTCCAAAGAAGGCGGAAGAGTCTTTCACAGTAAGAGGAATCCGCCTCCCGCTCACATCTCCGACGGCGATTGGCTGCACGGGTCCACGATCTCGGGCGGTGATTGGGTGGGAATCAGTAGGTCTGGGTGTGATTGGCCGGCGGGAAGTGGCGGTTTTTTTCTCTCGCTGGCGGTGAGGTGAGAGCCGCCATGTTGGAGGTTTTGCTGCTCCTTGGTGGCGCTGCGGGACGTTCTTTTCTCAGTAACGAGGCCCTGGGGACGTGCCAGTAACTGCGGGTGTTCAGGTGGTGGAGGTGTCCGTTGTACGTCGGGAAAGAAGCATCTGGAATGGTGGTTATATCGAATTCTCTGGCTAGACAGGAGATGAGAGAATTGTGAGGTGATAATAAAGATCTCAGTGTAGGCAGTTCCATTTGTGTACTGGAAAACTTAAAAATAAATCACCCTGGGTTTGTTATTTCTGTGTTACTCAGGAGTACAAAAATGGCTGTTGGGTGCCCCCAGTCGATTCTTATGTAGAAGTTGTTTTCTGTTTTTAATTGCTGTTTTCCCATGTCTAGTTCCATGTGATTTCTGGAGTGGGGAGGCCAAAGCACTCTGGGTACATCAGTAGAGACATGTTAACATTCACAGCATGGGGATGTTTTGCTCTGGGTTAAATCCAATGCAATTACTTTTGTCTGCTCTTGAGTTTTAAGCTAATGTTTTCAGAAATCTATAACTTAAAAATCTTGGAGCTATTAGGCATCTCAGTGCTCACTATTTTCCGTATAATTAGGACTCTTCACTACGTGCATTACTGTATCTTTCTTAAATAATCTCATTTTCCATTTTATAATGAGGCCTTTCTATAGTCTTGCTGTTGGCTTGCATATGCTGAACAATCTATGCTGGCAGGACAGCCTGCTATTTTCTGCTCTTCCTAGCTCAAGTGTATTGAGAATCCACTGCAGAACTCCTATTCCGATTTTGTCAAAGTTAATCATTGAAACTGGTATTATAACTAACCAATTACACACTGTTTGCAAAATCTATTGGAAGTTTGTATCAGTGAACTGTGTTTCACTCAAGTGATAATTGTTCCCTTCTCATGTAGCTCATCAGTTGCCAAAATGGCAGCCAGGAGGGAGATGCAGGTATGTGCCTATGGACTGGAATATGGTGTGGATTGTTTTAATTACTAACTTTAAGGGCCTCTACCGGTGTTTAACTAGAAGTACAATTAGTAGTACCACAAACAATGTGTTCAGAAGAAATTTTCCATTGCTATATGTTACTTTTAAGCAGCTGGTTAGAAACTGAGAAGAACAGAAAGGTGTTATTGATACAAATAAGTAATATGCATTTGATGTACTTAATGTGGTTGGGATGGTACTCAAGACTGAAATGTTTAAACCTACCTTTAATCTAGTTTTAGAAAGAATAGAGAGGCATAATAATAAAGGAAGTTATACATATGTTGATAGCTTTTAAAGTCAGTAATATGTAATTTAAAAATGCAGTATTAAGTGCCAAGGAGAGGGTAAGAACACAGTAAGTACTTATGGAAGTGCTTACTGGTGATACAAGGAAAGAAAAAAGCATCCAGTTAAGGAAAACTGGCAAACTGTTAGAAGGTGGGTAAGTATTTGTGTGATTAATGCATTAGATATGGTGCTCTGTACCTCAGAACCTTTTTATGTTTAATGGTTTTGTGATTCAGTATATTTGCTGAGAATCTAACAGATGACAACATAAAAATAAATATTAAGCATTATAAAATCGGAATCAGTCTTAAGACAGAAATGTATCACTGTGTGCTTCTTTTATTCTAGCAGTTTGAAAAGCTAATTGATGAAGTTACAAGGAAAAAAAATTTTGAATTATTAGAACAATACCTGGAAAGAGAAGATTGTGAAAATATCTCTTACAAATGCAGCAAACAGTTCGTCAGCAAGTTAGACAAGCTTCTGTGTCAGGTGATCTCATTGTTACATCAGAATAATTCGTGCTCGTCTGAAAAGTACTTTTTTCATTTGTACCAGCAGTTGATTTGGAAAACTGAAATAAAATTTAAGACTCTCAGTTCTTGAGAATACAGAGACGTGCTTAATTAAATGTAAGATTTTCTGGGAGTATGAACTGAAGCCGGTGTTACAATGTTGATTTCAGGAACTTGACAAACAAGAAATCAAAAGTGTTTCAACTTTGCTAACTTCTCTTTGGAAGTGTGGGGAAAAAATCAGCATAGCAGGCGACAATGGACTCCCAGCAATGATAAAATATGGCCTTGTTGGAAAGATAAGTATAACCATAAAGCATGTGGGAAAAGATATGAGTGAAGAATATGTGAATAATGCTTCAGCACTGAACAACTTAGTATTCAGTTTAGTCTTTGATTGCCTTTTGAGTTAAGGATTTCTTACTATTTCACAACAAGCATTACTCCGACTAAAGTGTTTTAGCTTACGCAACCAGGTTTGCACTGAAATGTGCTCAGGAAGCTGGTAATGTTTTTGCTGTTGTTTTAATCTTTGTACAGTCAGTGTAGTTTTTCTGAAGTATAATACAGTCTTGTTCTTTTTTGTGCTTTTAATGTAAGTTTGCTTTTATTTTTCTCTTACATGGTTAATTGGTATGAAAAGTTAAAAGGAATTTTGATTCTCAGAGGAAATGAAAAGAACAAAATCATTACAAATCTGGCTGAAGATTTCTTCAATGTACTACTGGTAAAAAAAATATGTTGATGATTAAATATATTGTTTGTGAAAAGAGTTGTTAGTACGTTGGCAACAAAAAGGCTTTCAAGCATTTTTCTATTTAGTATCCCTCTAATGCTAATGTTACAATGATTTCTGAGACAGATTATAAGTGTCTTCAGACAGTTTGTCTGCATTCATGCTTGTTAGCATCATTAAAAAAAAAAATTCAGTGAACAAAAATATCACGTCTCTGTTTTGATTTTTATTACCCAAGTTAGTTGTATGCTAATCCCTTGTCCAAGGGCCCACAGTTTGTAAGATCTGGGAGTTTTTAATAAAAAATGTATACATAAAAAAGTTGTAGGAAGCAATTTGAATACATTTACTAAAATATTTGAGGATACTAGACTTAACATTAGTAAATGTCTACTGTGTTCCTCATTAACGATTTGAGGGTGAAATAATTGTAAAGTCTTAAATGCTTTTTATTTGCCAGCTTTGGGTACGTTATCTAGATTTTATGCTGTAATACTTACAGTACCTTCTTTTTTTTTTTATTGTAGATTGTATATGACAGCATACCTGAAGGTGGGCTTAAAGGAATTCTGTTCTAGATATCATAGTTAAAATCTCTTTCAGAGCTCTTCAGAAGTTGTCAATGTTAAAACAATTATTTGTGGAACCATTTGAACACAAGGTGGTTCTGAGAGCAGTTCTGTGTGAATAATAAGGATAGTATAAAATTTTGTGATTAATGTGAATAAACAGATCTGTGTTCTGCACCCAGCAAACATCGAGGACTTGTCCTCAAGAGGGCTGTGCTGTGCGCTTTACTTGTGCTCGTGAGAAAGGCAGCTTGATTGTGAATTGCATTTTTATGTGGAAAAAAAGCCTGAATGACAGTTGTAATCTTTTATTGTTTAAGGTTTGTGTATTGACAAGTTTTCTTTGTAACTTGATAATATTGGCAACAAAAGCAAGAAAGTTTCTTCTTCTCAGTGATGGCAACTAAGAGGTTTTCATTAAGAGGGCAGTGTTACCTAACAACTGCCACAGCTCCACATAGCATAGTTGTTCTTCTCTTTGGATGACTATTGTGAATATCACGCTGTTCTTACCTTTCACTAAAGTAGCACAAATGGTAGAAAGTACAGAGTATTTTGCTGTCACTGTCAAAATCTCAAAGGGCCCATTTTCCTTGTTTTTGGGAATCCAATCCCAGAGCTCTCAGAAGTGACACGTGCAACTGATTGGAATATATTTTAAAAATTAATGATCTTCTTGTACAAGGGATTTCCACAGTTAGAATGTGGTAGACAGGAATAGAAACATCATACAGATTTTTATGATATTTTCTGTAAATGGAACTACTACTCTGTACTGCATTTTGACTACAAGATGCTTATTTTTAAATACCAGTAATTCTGTATAGAAAAGAAGGCATGCTGTGTTTTTGAATTTTTAGTGCTAATTCTGAATTAGCACTATGTTTACACCTGCAAATAAAAGTCTTTTCCCAAATGCTGGAATTTTTGCTGATTTTTAATGTTTTTTTTTTCCCTCTGGTTATTAGGTAAAATGGAAATGCTAGAAAACTTTGTTTTGAGAACTTGTACCATCATAACTGATGTAAGAATTAATATTTATGTCCAACAAGAGGTAAACACTTTTTTTTTTTTTTTTAAGCAGCTTTTTTCTCATTGGTATTTAGATATAATTTGCAAAGATAAGTGTACAAATGCCACAAACAGGTAATGTTGTGGTATAGTATAGTAGCATCTGAAGGACAAGTTACTATTTCTCTGGGGATGCTGGTTGGCATTTGTGCTACTAACCGTTCATTTTTGCTTTGGGCAGTAAATTGGAAAACAGTGGTAGGATGATGCTGTTGAGAAAGCTATATAACAGCATAGGAGATAAAATGCTTTATTACAGTTGCTAGAAATTCTTTAGATATTTGCAGGAGATCACAGAATCACAGAATTGTGGGGGTTGGAAGGGGCCTCTAGATGTCTACACTTTCAGTATACTCCAAATTTCTCCTATTTAATTTACTAACATGATGTTTTCAAGGTTTTCCTTTCTCTTTAAAGAAAAGAGTTTTGGGTTTTATGTTTCTTTGTTGTGTTTTATTGTGTTTGATTTTGGCTTTTTTCTTTTTTCTTTTTTTTCCCCTCCCCTGTAATCTTCTCTAAAGGCTACATCTCCAAAGCAAGGGTGTTTGCATGCAAATTTGAGGTATAATTTAGCTTAGCAATTAGCTTCAGATAGCAGTCTCTCTCTGACAGTTTTTTGCTGTATTTACACCTGGAAATAAGAAACATAAATACCATTTAAGGCCAAACAATTATTTTCTTGTTTTTCAATTACTTAAGCATGTTATTTTGATCAGTGGTACAGAATATATTGATTAGATCCTGAATGCAGGTGCAGAATAACTTAAACTTCAGTAACTTACTTTATGTTTAATTTGAATCCTTTTTTTCCCACTCAGGTAGTAAGAAAACTTAATTTAATGCTTGACAGCATGCCTCGAGATGCCAGGAAAAAGATATTTTCTACAGAGGAGATGTTGCTTGTCATGTAAATGATCTTCAATATTTTTTTAAATCATTAAATTATTTGCATATCTGTAAAGGTATTTTCCTACTAAGACTTTTTATAAGGCATGCTAATCCATGTCTAACTCATTTTTGCATTTTGCATTTGCTGTTATGTTGCCTGTGGTAGTGTCAGTGGCAGATATTCTCACCAGCTATTCCCCCTCATGTAATCCTTGCTGTTTTTAAACAGTTACATTCATAGTCAATTATAGGACTGGGTGAATCCCTCACTGGAAGGGCAGACATTTGCATGTTTGGAAAACTTTTCATAGCGTTAAAAAAAAAGACGTGTACCTGGTGGCTCAATTCCCCAGTATTGCTTTCAGATGTATGTATGCTCTTTGCAAATGAAAGACCTGCCCCTCTGGAGTCTTCATAATTGGATGGAATCAGATTTTCATCTCATATGTTGGAAAGTTGTAATTAAGTAAACTTCTGTGCTTTGTTTTGCTGTCATAATTTGATGAAACACTGCTTACTTTTTCAGGAGTGACATGGGTAGGAGAATTTTGGATGCTGGAGGTGAGCATGGCTAACAAACATTTTATTATTGATATTAAAAATTACATGTAGTCCCATTTAAAAATCCAGAGAATACCTTAAAAGCTGCAGAACATTGCAGTAATAGTCCTCTGAAGAATAAAATATTGCAAGAGTACTCTGCCTGCAAACAGGAATGTCTCAGATGTATGCAGGATCAGACTAACCTTGTGAACTTGTTGGTCCTCTTCTCTTGCAAGTGAATTTTAAAACAACAGCAGATCAGAAAGTAGTAAGTCTCTGAGGACAGTGAACTGTTTACCACATTTAAGATTAGTCTAATTTTTGCCAAGGGTCACTTTGGTTTCTCTCTGATTCAAGCAAAAGCTGAACATTTCCTATCTTTGCTTATATGTGTTGCATTGCTTTGACCTTCCTTGAGAGTTTAGTTGAAGTCTCATTTTTGAATCATCATTTTGTTCAGTCATCCTTATTCCCTTAATTCTGTATTTCCTTTATGGATTACATACTTGGGTATAATGTGATATGCAGTATGAAAAGTTTGACACTGCTGGTAATAGGTTCTTACATAATTATTACTTTTTAAAATCAGTAGTATTCTTAAAACTACTATTCCTGTCAAATGTATTGTGCTGTAGACTATGACCTGCAAGTAGCCATCACAGAAGCTTTGTGCAGAATGATACCAGAGAAACAAAGAAGAGAACTGGCATGCCAATGGTTTTCCATGGAGTTTGTGTCCAATGCATTTAAAGGAATTAAAGATTCAGAGTTTGAAACAGTAAGTCATATTAAGAATATTTCCATCGCGATAGATTTTCATTTTTTACTTTCTACATGGAAATCTTTCTGTTTTAATAGGATTGCAGAAAATTTCTTAACCAGGTGAATGGCATGCTTGGAGATAAAAGAAGGTAAAATGTTTTTGTTTTTAAAGCTAGTATGTTTTTGGCACAGAAACTGCTTTTGGTGGACTCAACACAGCAATACAAGCAAATAAGACTAGTCTTACTGTGGTGCAAAGGCAAGGAAGTGTGCAGAATTCAGTAAAAATTCTTTTAAAACGTTAAATAATAAAGAAGTGCTGTCTTTTGGCATGTTACCATAGATATTATCTTCTCTATCAAATGCTAATTTTATGTAATTCCTATACTTGGGGAAAAAAAAAAAAAAGTAACAAATTGAAGAAACTGTTCTTTAAGTAAAGGGCATTCATTTGAAAAGATTTTTAAGCAGTAAAAAATCCATGCTTTGTTAATTTGTTAATTCATTAAATGTATCATCTAATAATAGTTAGCAATCTATTGATGTATATATTCCTTTGATTTGGGATGTTTGTGCTGAGCTAATGATCAGTGAAGATATCTGTTAGAGAAATAGAACGTTTAAAAAGGAGAAAGTACAAACTCTTTTTCCTATCTATATGATCACATCTTCTGTATATTTTATGTCATGATGGCATAGAAGATATTGTCTACTATCCCTATAGCAGCTCCATGTTCAGTTTTGAATACCTATTATAAGACCATTTCTAAAATATCAGTAAATATGAACACAGAAAGGAGATCTGAGAGCACTCTTTGCTCGTTGGGGATTCACATTATCTCCTTTGGGGAAGAAGTGCCAGGAAGTGACTGCTCCTTTCAATCCTGCAATTCCAAAGTCTGTAAAGCACATAAATTTTGTGCTGAAAACAATACAGTTGCTGTGCTCAGATATGCCAAATTTACAGTGTTTCAGTTTTTGACAAAATATCCTTTTCTTACAGGGTTTTTACATATCCGTGTTTATCAGCAGCTCTTGATAAATATGAGGTAAATTGCAGGCTAAATCATATATCCACAGATTTTTATTTGTGCAGGTGAGGTATTTCTTTGCCTTTTAGTTCAGAAAGCAGGGTTTAAATAAAATTATTTGTCAGGCATATACAGAAGTATTTGAAGTTTGTCAACCTGTGACACAAAGCCTAATAGCTGGTATAAGCTCTCATTCTCAGCTCTTGCTCTTCTGTCTTAATTTTTCATTTCAGCTACAGCTCCCGTTGGATGAAAATCTTGAAGAATTTTGGATTGATTTCAATGTTGGCAGTAGAAGTGTATCTTTCTACGTGGCTGCTGATAATGCAGTAAGCTAAGTTTTGTCTGTCATATTGATCCTTTTGAAGAAATAGATGTGTGCTTTCTCAAGTATATCAAGTATGTTATATATGCATCTACAATGTGGAGACAAAAAAAATAGATTTGGTGCAGAAATAGGTAAATATTGCTGGTAGAGATTGGTGTTGCTATTCTTTTTTCATGCATGTAGATCAAAGAATTTCAGAGTAATGACTTTTTAATGCTGTTTGTGAACAATTCAGTATATAATTGCACCCGTGAACGAGAAACTGTTTACAAAATTGGAATCATAGAATCACATGGAAGTTGTAGGATTTGTAGGTAACTCAACTTTTTAGATGAGTATTTTTACCAAAGCTCTTCAGGGACATTTTCAGTTATAAATTAAGAATATATTCATTGTAATAAAGGCTGTTGACAATTGAAAACTTGTTTTCACTTGAATGCTTTCTAATCAGTGACGTTAATTTATCTCTAATATTATATCTATCTTTTCAAAATTGTGTATTTTTCACATGAGGATCAGCAATGGGAAACAGTCATCATACCAGAGGAAGAGGTAGACCTATACAACCTTGAAGGTATTGGCAGTAATGAATCTGATGTTTTGTTATGCCCTAGTGGGGATTTCCAAACTGATCAAAGCAAAGTTCACATCCAAAACAGTGTAGGTGCATTTGTTTTTATCAAACTGTACTGCACTCATGTTAGTAGTTTAAGCACGCAGGTGCAATTTAAATAATTTTAAAGTAATATCTTATTTCAATGCAAAATAAAACATCAGATGGTGACTTTTAATAATCTTCCTTTCAAATATCTTAGGTTAGTTTTGTAAAAACCTATAATTGGTCTGCAGCTATGATAGGTAACCTTCAGAGAAAATGCTACGGGTTAATATATAAATATTTTTACATGATTGAATCTTAAATTACTTCAGTAATAAAGTAGAATAAGTAGAATTAATTAAATGAAAGCTGCATTTCAATAGCTGAACTGATGCACACAGTTATCAACTATTTACTGCTTAAAGTGGCTACTTAAATGTAATAAAAAACATTCTGCAATTTTGCTTTTGTCCAGAGAAAGATTCAAAGAAATTATTAACAATAGATTTAAAAAGCCCAATGAATGTGGGAAATCAAGAAGGAAAGAAATTTTTTTTATACTTTGATTCTATCTTGGAAATCGAAGATGTAGCCAGAAAGATTTATGGGTTAAATAAATGTAAGGTAAGATACAAACACCTTTCATATGTTTTTTGATTCAGTTTGAAATGATGTGTTATTGCCATGTTATCATGACTGATTATTGTATTGATTTCTACTTAGGGAGTTTCTTTAGTCGCAGTGTTAGTAAGAATGTTGATTCTTTGGTAATGTGTTATTTTCAGTAAAGTTATGTAATAAATTTAAAAATAATTGTTACAAAACCAGACAGGCTGCAATGGGTTCACCTTTCTTTTTTTCTTATATGCAAAATCATGTAAATAATACTTATGACTTTGCAGTCACATGGGAAACAGACAGCAGTCTATCAGAATGTCTCATTCAGTTCAGTTTGCAGTATGCTTAGCCCTTCAGGAATTGACTCAGTCAAAAACTGTTTGCCAGACATCTTACTTCTTTACTGCTTGGTGCAAACTACTTTGCCCTGCACTCTTCCTAGTTGAGAAACTCAGTAGGACTGCAAAAGCTGTGAGCTTGCAGACTGTATTTTCCCCTCTAACCTGTGTAATTTCAGGCACTTCTGATCTCTGACTTAAGCATTTTCTTTTTTGTTTCTTGTTTAAAAATAAATGAGCAAAGTGTTTTCTTTACTTAGACAGTTTCTCCCTTTATAGGAATTCAGTAAGAAGCAGTCTATGTCAGTTGCTAAAACAACAGTGCATATCATCTTTGATGAAAGCGGATCACAGGTATGCTGAAATCACTGTTTTCTTGCTTTTTATAATGGTTAGTATGATTATCTAACTAATGGTGACTGACTGTAAAAACAAGGTGTTTTAAATGGCAGTGAACAAAGATAGCTGTACAACTTACAGTTTCTATACTAATTGGCTATTGAATGCAAAGAAGTTCATCTGAATGCGTGTGCATTTGTATGTACAAATATAACATGTTTCAGTATGTTGATTTATGTATATTTGTATATGTGTATATTTAGAATTTTATTAATTTCTGTATGTATGCATCTTCACACACATGCACGTATAGGTTCTGGTGCCAGAAAGTCAGTTGTCACCATGTTTGGAAGAAAAATCTGAAGATGCCAAATTCAGTAAGTCCAAAGCACAGCAACTTCCTGGAATTCAGAGATCTTTGAATAAAAACAACCAAGATAAATGCAAAGATGATTCCTGCAAGGTAAGTTGGAGTTCCTATGATCTTGCAGTAAGCTGTGTAAAACCTTCTTTGAAAAAGTTTGCCAGAATTTATTGATACTGTTTCAAAATACATAACAGAAAAGTAATGTTTGCATATTTTAAAAGACCATTGTTCTGATAGAATTCTAATTAGATAGAAATGATTTTAAAGCATGTTTAGATATCCTATGATATGCAGAAGTTCTGGAAACTTATTAATTATTAGCTATAATAATAGCTGTTAATTAGAGAGAAGTCCTTATAGGCTTGGTATTCACAGAGAACAAGATTTACGAAAAAGCTGAGGTGTGGCTGTCAGGATGTATCCTGTACCTTCATTAACCAAACCACAATCTGTTGGGACTGCTGCTAGTCATTGCTTATTCTCTGTTTAAACTGGGAGGAGCAGAATTGTGAAGCCTTTTGCCACACAATCACTCTACAGTCGTGAAATGGTAAATGCATTGTGGTTCTACCAGAGCTAACTGCAGATACCACAGGGATAGGAGAAAAAGATGAAGTAATGCTGTCGTTTCCTCACCATGCAGTAGTCATGCAGTGCATGTGTTGCTGGGAGTTGTTTTCAGTAAACCTGTTCCTGTGGAAACTCCTGAAAGTAATCTTAGTTCTTTTGATTGATAACAAAGGATGGAATTTGGCCTTGCTTTGTTGAGTTAAATTAGAAAAATAATAATGCTGCTCTCAATTAAAATCCAGAGTTAAATAATCCAAGTGTTATGGTAAACTTTCTCATGGTGAGAATTGCATGAAAATCAGTTGTTACACTGACGAGTACAGCAAGAGCAGCTGGTGTTTCAATAACAAAGTGTTAAAAGTCTCTTGGAAATAGGTTTCTAAAATCTTATGTTGTCACCCTTAAGACTGTATATAATCAAGTGTTTTTCCTTGCCTCAAGATCACCACGTCTTGTAAAAGGAAAGTGTCTGAAGCATCAGTGCTTATTCCTGCAACTGCAAGATTTTCCACACGGAGTCCACTGGTATTTCTTAGTACATGTAAGTTCGCAGGTACTTTCAGGGTAGAAATAAGCTGTAGTCTTTGAAGTTGCTAACTGTGAATAATATGGTACAGGAATGAACTGTAATCCATTGCAGGGCTGGAAAGGAGTAATGTGGGCTTCATAAAATCTCTCCAGCAGATGCTTTAAGCTTGAAATTTTTAAAGTAGGCCACCTGCTATACTGTTCCATAGACATGATGCAGACAGAATAACATTCCAAACAGCTACCCATTTCTTGTAATTACACTGACAGTAAGTTGTTTGTGCTGGGGCAAGCTAAGTCGTCTTGTGAGGTGAAGTAGTAAACAATAGAGTAGAACTAAAATATGGGAGGTTTTTTCTTGCTTTCCTTGTGACTGCCATTCACCATTGGTTTAAAGAATTCTTGGCAGTGCTTTTATGGCAGTCGAAGTGGGTAATCAAGTTTTTCCCATATGTCTATCCACCATCTGCATTTTACTGGGATGTTTTAGACAAAACAATTTGCAAGCCTGTGATGTTCATTGTGATGGTTTTGTAGAAACTGTTTCTTTGGGAGTCGATGATGTTTCTTGTGAATAAGGTGGAATCAAGGGCAGGTTTGAATTGCAGGTCTAGTGCTTCAGATGCTTACTTCAAAAGCTTTTTCTTATTAAAAAATATATATAAGGAGGATACTTTTCTTTGTCAGGAGACAAAGGAGTCATTGTTTCTTCCTAACGGCGCTACTGTAATACACTTAGCACTTTCTAAAAAGAAGTGACTTACAAGTCCAGTAGAGGCTGCAGATGAAACTAGTGGCCAAGCACGTGACTAATTTTCTGTTTTAATGGTCTCAAATGATCAATATACCTGTGTATATCCCTTTGTCATGCAATTAAAGAGTAACAGGCTAGAAATTAAAGGATTTTCAAATTAGGGTGGAACGGGACCAGAGGGAATGGTTTCAAGCTACGGCAGTGGAGTTTCAAACTGGACATGAGGAAGTATTACTTTTCAGAAACGGTGGTCAGGCACTTGGATGGACTGCCCAGGGAGGTGGTGGAGTCACCGACCCTGGGGGTGTTCAAGGAAAGACTGGATGTTGTGTTGAGAGACATGGTTTAGTGGGAGCTATTGGTAATAAGTGAACGGTTGGACTGGATGAGCTTTTAGGTCTTTTCCAACCTTGGTGATTCTATGATTCTAAGACAGAGATAAATTCTGTACTTTTTTTTAATTTGGAACTTACTACATTATCTATTCCAGTAAAATGTGTTTTAACTGTAAAATATCTTCATGCATGACTAAATGTTTTCTTCCGAAGCACGGATGTAAAACATTGCTTTCTTCCAGACATCCACTGTATATTGGCTCATTAACCTCTGTGTGACTTAACTGAAGTCAGTAGAATTATTAAAGGTGCATACTGAGTTTACATAAATGCTAGTCACTCTTTTAAAGTTTATGGAATAAGAGATCATGGGCAAAGCTCTTCATATTGGTCTAGAATTATAACACATCTCTCGTTTGCTTTCAGCCACTCCTTCTAAAGGACGATGCAAGTTACCTTTGAAAATGATGAGCTCTGTTGAAAGGTCTAACAGTAATGCAGTAAACGGAACCAGAACTAAAAATTTATATCAGGAGCTTACTGAAGTATGTATGTCATCTTTAGCTAAGTCTTTTACTTAGAATAGCACGTGTTCTACTTTGTTCCTAATTTGCACTTGGAAGAGCTAGCGTTCTGCAATCAGTGAATAACTTACAGAAAACAGAGTGGTTCTTGGGTCAGATTCAGGTCAAATTCCTGATTGCAGGATTCTGAGGCATTTTATATGGACATGCTTCAGAAAAAGACTTCATTGTATTGAATGTATCATTTAGAATACTTTGAGTGTTACTTAGTACTAAAATTTGTTTTGCTTTTATGGATTGTAATGGTCACTATTATTAATTGTACTTTCTAGAATGGGCAAAGATGTACATCAGATAATGAATTTTGTGAAACAGAGCAGAATACCAGGAAATCAAAAATCAGAGAAGAGGCAGAACTACCAGAAAAGGTATTGGAACCAGTACTTCAATGAAAAGAAGTAATGATTCAATATTTTATTCAAGAAATGATAAATTTGAGACACCTTTTTGTTTGTAATTTTATGTAACTGTTTTATTTTGCGTGTTGCTCTTCAGGCCACACTCCCTACAGTAGAAGTTTCAAAATTTTTACCAGAAGCAGAAAATGGAACCACTGAAAAACAAACTTTAGGCAAGTAATTTTACGAGAGTTATTTGTCCTTATTTTATTTTTTTAAATCTTGTACATTCCTTTTGTAATAACGATTGGTAACAAATTAATATCTCATTAGATATCGTTCCTGATTCCCAGCAAACAGGGAGAAGCAACAAACAACTGTAAGTACTGAAAAGGAATACCAAGTCACTGCTGGTTTGTGACTCAGTGCAATGAAAAGGTTTTCAGTTCATGAAAAGGTTCATCTGTTGTTTTTAGCTTTATAATTGAAGTCTGATTATTTTGAAAATAGTGGTCATTAGCAAGATCAGAGTGGTAGTTTAATGTTCAGTGATAATAAGGAGAATAATTCTTTCAGATTACAACAGATAGTAAAGTAAAAATGACATGGGTTTGCATACAGTGAGCTGTGCCATAAGAAGTAGTAAACAGATTCCAATTGTAACTCTGTAGGGGCACCACATTGTTGTCTTGTTCAGTTTTAGTGCTGGCCATAGGATACCAAAACATCTTCTTTGCAACTGTGTTTTTGTATATATAATTTGTGAAGTTCTGTCATTTTACAAAGCATAGATTAATTGAACAATAGTAGCAGGTTTACACACCAGTGTAAAATGCATTGATAATCTACAAGCTAGCTCTGTTTCCCTATGTTGTGATGCGTGTTTATTGTAGTTCAGCCTCACTTCCTGCAATTCACTGATAACACAATGGTATCGTTTTTATTAGACTGCCTGGTCATTTGAAAAGTTCTTCTGATAAAAAAAGAACAAGGAAAAAAAGAATGTGTTCTGTCCCTGAGAAGAATATAGCAACTGGTGACAGACAAAAGCTAAATCTGTCATTGGAACAATCATCTCACACAGGTTGTGTTCATATTTTCTTAAGTGTTAGCTCAAAAATGGTGTTTCAGATGAGATTTTAACCTATAGTTGTGCTTTCTTTCTGACTTAGCTCCTATTCTTAGTGAAAGAGCTATGAAACATAAAACTTTTTGTTCGGTTTTTGGAAGTGCTTCTCCAGATAAACAAATAAATAAAAGAAAGCAACAAAGAAATGGAACTGAAATCACAAGGGAAGAAAACTGCAAAGTACTGAGTGGTGAGTCAAAGTGCATTAATAACTTGGAACAGAAGCAGTTAAATACAGAATGGAAAACTATTTCAACTACTACTGAAACATTTAAAACATGTCTTTCTGATAAAGTGCCAGAAACATCTTTGCATTCTGATTTTACAAAACACTACAATACTGAAGAGGAAGCTGACGTTCTCTCAAGAAAGGAGACTGCAGGTCATGAAAAGCCAAAAATGGTGAGAGCTTCTTTCCTTCATTTTTTCAACTTGTAATTGGGAGAATTGTTGCACTGCTAGTATTTCCAAATTTATTGTACTTTCATTTACTCACAAACTTATTTTTACATTGATTTTTTCAACTATTACAGAGTGAATTAAATGTCAGGCAAACAGTTTACTTTTTCAGCTTGACCTGTTAAAGATCACTTTAGTCTGTATATTTTTTTTAATTGTGCTTTTTATTAATAGTTCTTAAATATGGACTGGCTTGTTCTGCTCATAAACATCTCATCCATTACTTCTAAATGTTACACTATGTTAAAACATTCAGAACAAGATATCTGCCAGACTCACATAAGGAAAATGATTTTCAAAGGAATGTGATTTAGTACATCTAGAAGACTGTTTAATTAGGTTTAGGTGATTGTTAGGAACTAGTAGCTGTTTCAGCCTTTTCTTTTTGCTGAATGGTGTCAAAGTTGAGTATTAAACTCTATTATTTCAGAAAATAAAATCTAAAGAAATCACAGATGCAACAAAATCACTAATTAGTAAAATCAGTGACAGATATAAAGATGAGAAGAGCAAAACAAGAGACTCTTTGGTTTTCAACAGGTATGAAGTAAACAATTTACTTATGTTTTTTCTGCACAGCGCTACATCTGCAATCTATTCCACTGTCTACAGTTATTGCACATCTGGCTTTTATATGGCTTGTTCACTTCTGATAAACCACCTTGTACTAAAGAGTAAGCTGCAGTAATTGAAATAATTGAAATTGCTAGAGATTTCATTCAGTGTTCTTTCACTCATTTGTTCACAGAACTTTTCTCTGGAGAAAATTTAGCTGGGATATTTGGTGGATGTCTGTTCAGGGTTCAATGTTACGAAGATCCTACTTGTCATCTCCTGAAATAACTGCCTGTTAGATGTGCAGACCCTGTAGTATTGCTACCTGATCTGGAATTTTTCTACAGCACAAAAGAAATGAGTGGGACCTTATTTCTTTTTAGCCACTTGTTTTTGTATTTAAATGCTTGAATACCTTTAAATTTGTTATATTGTGTGAGGCTCTTATTTATATAAGCACTACTTTAATGTAGATATTCCAGCTACCATTTAATAAAACATACTGTTGGGTTTTTGGTGGCTTTTGTTTGGTTGTTTTTTTGTTGTTGTTTTGTTTTGTTTTAGATCGTGTCCAAATAAATCCTGTTTCAGTGTCAATAAGGTAACTTAAGCTTCTGCTTCTCTTTGACTCTTTTCTTATTGGATATGTGTGCAGATATGAGGACAGCTGGTAGATGTGAACCAAAAGTTCAAAAATGTTGATGAATGTTAATTATGCACTGATTGTTTCTAGTTGACATACTTTATGTACAGGTTTATGTTACCTGGAATAATATTTTTATGAGGGCAGTTAGCCAGAGAAACCCAAATTAATTTCTGCTTATGTATTCTATAATTGAATCTGTTTACTTATGATTAATATGGACTCCTTTGAATGTGCCAATGCTAAATTTTTAGAATTAAAATATTATAACAGCCAAGCTGGACTGAATGAAACTATAGAATTCTCAGATGAAATAAAGCCAGGATACAAAAACTAGTCCTAATGTATGGTGGGAAAACAACACAAGGCTTTCTTAGCATCCTTATAGAATAAGTTCTTAAAGGATTTAGCTTTTACTAGCTTTTTTCCAGTTTTGGCATATTCTATTATTGCTTATCTAGTGCAAATCTGAGAATCTTCTTGAGTTTTTTTCCTTAAATTCATGCTGAAAACTTTTTTTTTGAGGAGGCAGTTAGTATGGTCCAAATTTGATAGATGAGTAACTTGTGATTTATGTCTAGGAAAACATTCAGAATAGAAATCGGAAATCTACTACTTGTCTGGATACGGCTGCTGATCATAGCGTGTAAGTAGTTATCACATTTTCAAACAAAATTTCCAGATACCCTTATTCAACTTTGAAAAATAATCATTTATTCACTCACAAAACTGATTTCTGCATCTGTTTGACAGGTATGATGTCTACAACTTCAACGTCAGTGTGTTTAATGAGCCTACAATAAAAGTCGGAGTAAGAATATAACTGAAATGCTTATGTAATTAATAGAATGTAAAGTAGCTTCATCAAATTAAAGTTATGTCTATTGAAAGTATCATCACCAGTTAAAACTCAAATTAGCATTACTGAAAGGAGTGAGGGAAAATAGCTTTGCCATATCCTGGTTCTTATGTTCATACACCTCCATCACTTTCAGATGTATGATGGTATATGCTGTCTTACAGTTCTGGCCACTTAAAGCTTAAAGGGTTTTCTTGAACTAAGAATGAAACAGTTCATTGGGAGTGTTACATATCTGTTATCCTAAAAACAGTATTGCCTTCTTTTCAATTTCCTAGCTTGTAAAGCTGGCTTTGCCCAGCTGATTGAGTAAAAAGAAAAGGTAAAAGCAAATGAAAGACAATGTTTTGCCTTTGTTGTTAAGCAGAGCCTGCTGAATAGGTGACAGTAGTGGAAAAAAGTGGTTGGAAACTAATGAATTGTTTGAAGACATGAAAGCTTCAATCAGTTCCGGTTGGTTTCAATTATCCGATTTTAAATAATTTCCAAGATGGAAATTAAGTTGGAATTTGATTGCTGAGTATAAAAACTGAGCTAAAAAGCCCTTTGTGTTATCTGGTGGCCTGTTTCATTTTGTTTAAAAAGAATAATGAAGAAAAATTTTAATTTGTTTCTCATTTATTTACATTTTTCTAGATCCAAGACTGCTGTGCTAAGGAAGCAAACACTCATACAGATCCAAACAAAAAAGAGTATGGATGTCATTTTGTATTTTTGTCCTTTGGCTATAAGCAAGTACAGTACTGTCTACATTCCCTACCATTGCATTATGAAAATCCAGGGAACGTGTATATCTGTACTGCTTCTTTTCATGCAGTAAACATAGTTGCTGTCATCTCCTAGGCTGTTTTATGGTTATTCTTTGGAAAACTTCTACATAACTTGTAAAAATAAAGACTGTGTTTCATGAAGAAAATGCTCTTCAAAATTCTCTTTGTAGAATACTGAAGGGATTTTAATCTCCTGAAATGGGGTAGCTTTTTGTTAACGTCTAGCTTGCAAAAGGACACATTGCTAGGTGTGCTGTTACTGATCTTTAGCAAATACATGCATGCTTCGATGCTTAAAGCAAACAGGTCTTTCTAAAATGAGTTTCAAATGAAATCTTGGTACAGCCATTTGAAACCTTAAGCCATACTTCAGATGGAAAGCTGAAAAATTTGGTATTTTAAATGTTGATGTGCTGTTTAAGGGTGTTTTTTCTTTTTTTAATCAAGGAACCCAGGTGAAAGTAAAACTAGCTCTGAAATGAAATCAGGAAGAAAAGTAAGGTTCAGATTTTTTGTGAATCATCTTACCTTGTCTTTCTGTATTTAAATACCAGTGTTGAAAGTGAAAGATAAATTATAAAAGTAAATGAACAACACAGAACAATTTTTTTTTTTACAGACTAGATACAATCAAAGCAAAAAGCATTTTTTCAGTGACACAGACACAGAATACAGAGGAGATGACAGCAAGACAGACATCAGCTGGCTACAAAAATCCAAAGCACCATCTAAGCCACAGATAATTGATTACAGTAGAAATAAAAACTTAGGGAAATCAAAAAGAGAAGGCAAAAGTAAGAATCCTTCTTAATTTCTTAAATATGCTGCAATAAAATTTGTCCATTAGAGTACAGCTTGTGGCAGCTTTTATTTTTACATATAGTAGGTTTTAGTTGTTCCGTTTCCAAGCACAAAGACTTCTTGAATCTGATCTCCTAACCATTTAGAAAGGTTAATTTCCAGAAAGTCTGCATTTTAATATGTAAAATTATTGGAGAATAGGACTCGAGCTTTTTCTCAAGAAAAAACAACCCTATCTTTTTAATAAGTGCACTGAATGTTGTTTACTGGACCATCTTTGTAGTGATAAAATTGTTCAGCAATTTTACAGTTGAAACTCTCTAAATGTTGAGAATTTAATGATGATGCTGATTTTCTATTTTTATGTACTGTAACATCAGAGAAGTTCTCTGAACTCCCTTGCTGGATGGATACGCCCAAAGGCAAAACAGCAAAAGAGAAAAAGGTAAATGTAAATTTTGCAAACTGACTTGAAATACATATTCATTCCAGAAACTGCTTTTTACATAATTTTTTTTTGTAAATACGAGCATTTCATACATACATCTACTGCAAGGTCACTTTCTAAATAAAGTTAGCTGCTTTCAGGTGCTATAGTTTTTTTAGGTAGTGTTTAGTAAGTATTTCAGGCATAATGCAAGCTGTGAGTTAGAAATATTACTGTACTTCAATACTTTTGTAAGTTTTTTTTACTGAACTATTGATTATATCTATTTACTGTGTAATAATAATCTACTCCACTGAATGTGTCATTAGCTTTTTGCCGAGGGTTTTCATGTGGCTAATATGCTTAGTTGCACATCAGTGGCTCTGAGACTATAGCCTCTTTAATTGAATATAGGCAATGTACTGAAACTAAAGAGAAAAATGCTTCACATTAATGAGGAATAATAATTGGAAGGTGTTGTGAACCTATTAAAACTTTGGGTATAATAAATTATGAGTATGTTAGTGTAAGTTCTTTGTAAATACTTATAAACAACAGCTTTGAAAGAAGCAAACATAAACAAATGTTACTCTGTCCCCTTCAAACCACTTTTTGGTCTGTCAGACTGTACTATAATTATTTAAATCTCCTTAATGGTAGTAGCTTAAAACTGTTCAAGTGCATTCAGTTTAAATTGTGGACATGAAAATACTGCTGATTGTATGTACCAGTGGTGATGTCCATGTAAATCAAATCAGCTCTTAGAGTATTTAATTAATGAGCACGGAATAGGTGTACAGCTGTCCTTTTTTTAGTAGCAAGCTTCCCCAGAACTTCCTGTTAAAGTTAATTTGAAATAATGGATTTCAAGTAATTAAAGTAGCTTACCTGCTGTTTACTCTTCCATATTTATTATTTTGATATGAATTGAAGATGTTCTTATTTTTCCAAAGCTAACAGAACGTAAAAAACAAAGTTCAGTAATTGATGACATGATGGAACAAACCACCAGACCAAAACGACCTAAAAGAGCAGTGCAACCAAAAAATTACAAAGATCCTTCCAGTTCAGAGTCAGGAAGTGAATTTTCAGCATGTACCTATAAGAGGGAAAAATCAAAAGGACAGGTATGCAGTTGCAGTGTAAAAAATCTACTTGTGCCCTGTTTTTCAAACTAGACTCTGGTTTACTTTTTGTTTTATGCTCCTGAATCTGAAGTTTCCAATACGAACAAGTTGTGTCATTTTTAAATTATGAGTAGTTAGCTGCTAAGGAAATACATTCAAAATAGTCACAGTAGCATGTCAGCTTCTGTGTATGAAATGTATTCAGCTGTGAAGTGCTGCTGTATCCTTTATTTAACAACACAAAAAACTTTTTTTGAAAATGTGTATGCTTTAAATGAGAGATTTTAGTAAGCCTGGGAGTTGTTGTTGAGATTATGTGATTCTGATAATGCTATGCCAATTCTGCATGCAATAGAAAATACTGAATTGATATAGGGGGGTTATGTCCATACATTTGTTGAGAATCTAAATAGAGTTTAATTAAGTGGTGATGAGTGCTAAATAAAACCAATTCATTCATTTAACATCACATTTCAATATACATGGAAAAGCCTGTTGACTTGGTTGAATTCTGAAGTATCAGGATTTGTCCGTAATGGTTCAGAACTTTGTAAGAATAGAAATTTGCTTCAGAATTAGCTTCTGAATTATGCTAATTCTGTGCATATTGACATTAGAGCAGCTGATGTCCTTCTTAATTATATTCCTTTTTGGATCTTTTGTTTGTTCAACTGTGCATAAAAATAATTCTCTCTTTACCTATTTGTATGTTTACAAGTAATGTTTATATTGACTCATTATTTTAATAGAAAGGTGTGAATGAGAAAAACAAAAATGTTAATCATCAGAAGGATCTCCAGAATTTGGTGGAGCCAAAGACAGCAGCAAACTGTGTAAATAAAGCATTTATTAAATCAAAGAACTCTACAGAACAAGAGGAAATTGAAATGTCTTCACCTGAGAGTCCTGCATCTCTAGAGACAATGAGATGTATGCATTTTGATTTTAGTTTATAGAAATACCACAGCAAGTGTTGGTAGTTAAAATGAAGATTGACACAGTACTACAATTTTGCATTTATTTCATGGCTTTAACATGAGATCTCCTAAATCAGTGTGTATACTACTTAATTTAAGGAAATGTGTTAATGTCATTAACTCTCTTATAGATTTTTACACTTGTTTGATACCAACATTTTATAGTTGTGTAAGTGAAAGTAGGCTGTTAGAATTAATCTGCTAAACAGCTAAAATAATGTGGGGGATGCAAAAAGCATCGTGTGGCAAGAATTATACCAATAAGTGGAGTAAAATTTCCCCCATCTGTGACTGGTAAACACCTAGATTAAGGACAGTCAGCAGTATGGGGCTTTAGTATGCTGGTTGTTTTTTTTTTCTTTCATTCATGCTGAAAGTTAAGAAATTTCTCTCTAGGTGCTGAGAGAACATTAGAGGGATGTGTTACTCAGGACCATACTTCTAGTGAGGGGTCACCTGGTCTTCAGAAGTCAACACCAGAAGAAAACGAAACAGTAGACTTTGAGAAAGGAATCTCTCCAAGTAATCTCTGTCTACAAAAGAAAAATACTCAACATACGCATCTAAACCAGTCTCCTGAAATGACTGTTACAAAGTTAACACTTGGAAAGAAAAGTTTTTCACCAGTTCTAACTGCTCCATATTTGGTAAGAACGTTAAAGGTACTTTACAGTTATTTTAACTGAAGTTATTCCATTCAGCTGCTACATGTCTTAATGCTTTTGGAGATCTCATTTCAATAATGTTTTTTTTTTATTTGTTACTGTGTAGCTCAACTTAACTTCAGTAAGCCCACATAAAGCATACTGTGGAAAAAACACAGAGGGATCTGTATCTGAAACATGCGATGCTGATGAAAATTTAAGTTTTAGACGTGGCTTTTCAGACAAAATTTCTATTGAAGGAAAACAACAAGACATTACTAAACCTGTCATGAAAAAGAAAGGAGAGGTATGTTACTAGATTCAGTGCTCCTTAGAAAAAAGCTGCTGCTTTTCACGTGTTTTATATACTTTACATTTCCCTGAGATCTCATCAAGTATATTTTCCTTACTTAATGTTAAGCACCAGATATAATGCTTACTTGTGACTTCCTTGAAAAACACTCATCCCACAACAATACTACTCAGTTTTTAAATACTTGAAATAATGTAAGGAGATCTATAAAGAAAGAATTGTATCCCAACAAGGCTAATTATACAAATATCTTAAAAATATATGAATTATTTTTTTTTAACTTGAGCTTCAGTGAGAATGATAAAATATCTTTCATAGATTCCACAATTGTGACACTTGAATGGAGAAATTCTTGAGGTAGGAAAGTACAGCACAGTAATGTATTAATATATCTAATAATCTAATATAATGTATTACTTAATGTAACAACTGTTGTAGCGTTGGCAAATTAAACAGAACTCTACACCTTCAACCCATTTCTCATATTCTTTTTTTTCCTGGTGAATAAAGTGCTTTTGACTCAGTTGGGAAATAATGTTTGTGTACCATTGCAAGTAGCTATTAGTTCTTACTGCTTATTTGTCTTTTTCCTACTATTGTTTATTTCTTTTAGGAATTATCTCCAGTATCTGTGTCCACTGGAAGTGAAGTACAGTCTTGGAGTCAAGAACCTTATGGCCCTGCACATGAGTCAGGTACAAACACTCAATTTAAGGCGAAAGACTGTGGCTTTCTGTGTGACTGTATTGGTTAAGAAAAGCATTTATTCACCACAGAAGATTCAAATAGTTGTGCCATGTTTCTCTTCATAGTTTTGCAGTATCATTCAATTTTTTTTTTTTCCTATTTTCTCTGCTTTAAGTACCCTCCAAAAACTGGAACTTGGGCTCCAAAATGCAGTTACTGTAAAGAGAGCTTGTTCTCTTCAGAAAGTAGTAGATCAAGAAGCATTCTCACTGATACTGTGTGCATGGGGGGGACGGTGGGGGGGGGAGGAGGAGCAATAGTAGTATTATCTGGAATATAGGGTTGATAGTGAATCTCTTTAATAAGAGAGAAGTCTTGCATGAGTAAAAAATTCTGTATTCCACTGAAATTTGGTTCATGAACATGAAGTGGTCATTAATATCTGAACATGCCCTGTATAAATGCAGTGCTCTTTTTTTGTTTAATGGTTTAATTGTATTTTGAGTCAGAGGGCCAACAAACTTTTCATCTTCTGATCCCATTGTT
Source organism: Tympanuchus pallidicinctus (assembly GCF_026119805.1). Lineage (NCBI taxonomy): Eukaryota > Metazoa > Chordata > Aves > Galliformes > Phasianidae > Tympanuchus > Tympanuchus pallidicinctus. The sequence continues at coordinate 7,084,102 of NW_026294722.1, forward strand.
CCAAATAATTCTAAAATGAAACATTTTTTCACATTTATTTAAGGGCCGACTTCACATGTATTTCTCAAACGAAAGTATCAGCGAGATACAGAAAGCCGTTCTGATGAAGTAGAAACAAGCAAAGAGGAGGAAAAGAAAAGAAGCAGAAGAATAAAGTTACAGCCTAGGAAGTTATTTAAAACAGATGAAGCTGTTACTTACAGAGGTTAATTATGAAATAAAAGTTGATTATAGTTGTGGAGAAGTTTGACAATAGTGTAACTTAGTTTCAATCCAAGAAGGTAACATCCATAAAAGTTTCAAAATGGTAATATCTATTAAGTTTCAAAAAAATATGCAAAATATTTAGAAGCTCTCCTTTTTAACAGACAGAAATTGATATGAAAATAGAACTGGGTCAGCTGTCTACTTGGGAAAATTAATCTGTTTTTAATAACAGCCCAATTGCTATTAAAAAGGATACTTCACTCTGAAGTATGATGTATGTATGAAGTATGATCTTTTTTTTTTTTTTTTTTTCAACACTACAGAGTATGAAAATTTGTCCTCTGTATCTGTAAGTGATCCAGCTGCTTTGGATGTGGACATCTGGGAACCTGGTTGTTCAACTATCGATATATGTCAGAAGCTCCAAAAAGAATACACTAAGAAAATTGAGGCAAGATATTTTATGTACAGTGTTAGTTATGTATGTGGTTGAATGTCCATATGAATTGTAGTTTTGTCTTACATTACAAAATTTGCTTAAAAAAGAAATTAAAAAATCAAAGCATTGTAGAGCTTTTAGAAATTCGTTAAAGGGAAAAAAAACACAAGCCAAAACAATGCATCTGCTCACCTAAGACAGCTGCAAGATTGCAGTTTTTCCTCCATGTGTGCTTTCTCTATCCTCAGGAATTCTGTTTTTCAAGTAGTGTATTTCTAATTCTATCTTAAAAAAAACTTAAAAATAAAAAAAATAAAGGAAGGGAAAAAAAAAGGGAGAGAAAAACCTATTATTTTATTTGATACTATTGCTTTTTTCTTCAAGTGAAAATGATCTGCAAGTAATGTTAAAATACCTCTACAGAGCCGTTCACGGAAAATGGAGCATTTTGCAAAGCAGTCATTAAGAGCTGCCAACCAGCATTTGACAACGTTGAATCAACAGCTTCTTGAATGCAGGTCTGTAAAGAAATAATTATCTTAAAACAATTAAAAATCAATTAATGCCTTCTAACCTTTTTTTTTCTTTTTTTTTTAATAGGCTCAAGCAGCTGGACAGATTTCATATTGTTATTCTTCAGGAAATTGAGAATTTTGAGAAAGATTCTCAGTCCCTGAATAACATGGAGAAAGAATTACTGGTTTGTTTTTAATTACTTTATCACATAAAAAACAAGTTCTTGTGTAATCTATGGATTACTTATAAGATCTTTCACTTTACATCATTAATTCTGATTTTTAAAAAACCTCTTTGTCTTCCTTGTAGTTGAGTCAAGTTTCAAATAACGAATTTGAAATGTCAGGATTTGATTATGCTACACTGTTAGAATTTCTGTCACTATTAGGTTTTCTTCCTGGAACAAACAACTCATGCTACTTCTAATGGGCTGTTAATGCCTTTTCATGAGCCTTATTTCAGTTGGCCTGCATTTCAGGCTGTGTGTTCTGAGACAGGTCAGTTGCCTGCTGCATGGTGTAATGTGAAATTTAAAAAAAATGTTCTGCCAACCAAACTTATGTTTGTTTGCTTTAAAGCCTCAAAGGTGACTATTTACCTACTTCACATTCTGTGCTGAGCCTATAATTGTAGTTTATAGTATTCAAATTAGATTGTAGTCATTCCTAGTTCAGAAAATACCAGTTACTGTTGGCTGTCATCTGTTAATATCTTTCTTTCCAGACTTTTTGGAAAAAAAATAAGCATACTTTCAGTACGTTCATGAAGAATGAGCAGCAGAGGTGAGTAGGCTTTATTGGTGATGTTTCAAAATTCCTTTTCTGATGTAAATTCAAGAAAAGTAAGCTACCTTCTGTTTTTTTTTTTATGCAATTGCTCTCTTCCATAAAATAAGGATAACAGGCGAGATGAGAAAAAGAGATTAAAACATAACTGTTCTCCAATAGCAATAATGATGTTAAGACTTATTCACGCATTTAAGTGCCATTAGACTACAAATAATGAAATGTGCTCATGATATTTGTGAAATGTTCACATATAACAGATCTATTTTAATTGATTTATACTTCTTTAGGCTGCAGATCCTTAAAACATCCTTTGAAAAGAACATCCACCATAGTGTTGACTATGAAGAAAGTGTTTTTACTTCAGAGGTAGTACAAGCTTTCAGTTCTTTTTCTGGTTTTAATCATTTTTATTTCTTCAATTATGCTAACAGATGCCATTATTCATTTTTTTTTTCCAAATAAATTCCTTGTTCTTATAGAATTGCATTAATGCCACGTAGGTATTTTCATAGCTTTTCCTCTGTCATCAAATACTTGTAATGCAACAATATTCTGTGCTTAAGGGCTAGATTCCACCCATTAGGAGGTGCCTACAATTATCTGTAAAATCACTGCAAGATGATTGCTGTATTCTGTGACTGTTCACCATGGTTACTCATTCAAGAAAGATCAACGTAGATGCAAACAGTCTCTCTCCTTAAGCAAGTAGATGGATGTACATCCTTTGATTTTACAGTTTTAAGCCCTTTAGGGATGTAATTGTCGTACTGAAAATGTGTTATCAATTGCAAGCAGAGACAATGCATTTGGTATAAGTACCTTTTTATAGGTGCATCTGATGAAAGAAGACATGAAAGGACTCCAAGAGAAATTTCTTAAAGAAATGGTAAATGAAGTTGTCTTGTCTTCCTTTTTGTTTGCTTATGATAATGTAAGTATAGTTGTTTGAACATTAGAGTTTACAGCTTTTAGCAATTTATCGTCCTATCAGGAGGGAAAAAAAAAGAAAAAAAAGAGAGAATCTAAGTATTACTGGTATTAAATATTTTAAGCCTTTTATGTGATTGATAAAAGTAGCCAGTATGGATATGCTATTTGATTTCTGACTCTTAGTATTTTGAATGTTAACATGGAAAAGTATCATGTTGACACTTTATAAGCAGGATACTATACACAAGAATTACAATGTGGAAAAAAAAGAAAAGGTTTTATTCAAAGTAAGTGGTAACTGTAATGCTTTCTGCACAGCAAGAAGAGGAACTGATTAATGTTCGCAGAGGATTGCAGACATTATTTCTAGCAGAAGATGGAAAATTCTGAAGTAGTACTTCCATGTACCTTCCTGAAAGTCAAGCTCAATATAAACACTCATTTTCAATATAAAATTTGACTTTTTTTTACTCAAGGAAACTACTGTAATGAAAGCATATTTTCCTTAATAAAGTTGAAGTCTTTTTACTCTGGCTTCTCCATAAGACTTATCCCATTATTAGAAAAAATTGGGATGATTTTACTGAATCTACTAAAATACAATACTTTTTTTTTATTATTATTTTTAGCTAATGCTGTTTCTGAGGAAGTCTTTATTAACATTTTTCATAGGTTATTTAACTGAACTTTTAGAGAAATCGCTTCAAATTTCACTTCAAATCTATCTCTTGGGTTGTTGTGTACAGAATACCACTTTTCATCCTTTTTTCTGATCCAGAATACAATAAGAAATTATTTGAAGATCCAGTCTCATGTGCTGATTTAATCCTATTCATTTGTGGCATTGTACTTCAGTAAGAGTTTCTAACAGAAAATGACTGTAAAATTTTATGGTTGAACTATATTGCAAATATTAATATAAATATTTCATGAAAAATGTAGTGTCTGTCTTGTTTTTACTTCATTTCCAGAGAGAAAAATGACACGATTCAAAATTCAGTGTTAAGCTAAAAGTTAAAGTAGAAAACTCTTTGACAGTTCCTCAAAGAAAATGGGAAATCTTACTGATTTCTAAATCACCTGTGGTAACTAATACAATGCAGTCTTTATTTCTAGGGATTAAGGAAAGTCCATAGTCATATAGAGTAGCTTGAACTCAGCAATTTGGAAAGCTAGCCTTACTCGCCTTGAGCAAGGGATTTGACTCAGTGACCTTCAGAAAGGTTCTTTCCAACTTAAATTAATCTATGACCTTACATGAAAATGTTTATTAAAAATACCCTCTTTATAAAGCAACTTCTTAGGTCAGAAATGGCTGTGAGACATTTCCATCCCGCATGCAATGGGAGTAGAATGGAGAGTGAGTGCTCTTACACCACGGAGTGGAAGTAGCTTATTGTGAATATATCGTTTTAAATGAAAAATACTTCTTATAAATTAAAATTTAAACATATGAGTCTGTGTTCTTCCAGGGAAGAATTGAAGTAGAAAATAATGTGGTCTATTCATTCCATCTACGTAATTACAGCACAAAACTTTTCTAACTTTTGACCTTTTTTTTTAAGCCTGCAATCATTGCCGTCCCCACTAGATGGACCTCGTGAGATGCAGAGTTCTTCACTGATCTAATCTGTGTTTTAAATATTTTCTCTTAACTGTACAGGGTTTTAAAAAGTACACTTTACAGCCCAAGTTTTTTTTTTTTTTTTTTTTTTTTTTTTTTTAACACTGCACACAAACTGCAAAAAATAATGTTATTTTTAGTAAGGACTTCTATTGAAATAGAAGTATGAAATTTTACTATCCATCCTCTAGTCTTTACTGAACCCCATTCACTTCTAAAAACATTGAGCAAATACAATCAAATTCAACGAAGATACAAATATAAAGCATCATGATGAAGTATTCACAAAAGCACAATGTCTTTTAGTCTGTGGCTTGGAAAATCCAAAGTCATTCAAAGCAGACTAAAATGACAGCAACTGTGTGCTGGAGGGCTGTTTCTTTTTTTCTTTGGGTAAAGATCGGCACAGGGAAAATGGCCTCCCTGGGCTAAGCTGCCTTCTGTGAAGAGTATCTGAAGTTCTAACAGAAGCAAGCGCACTAAAGCACATGCAGTCTCCAAACGACTTGCTAGATTTGCCCATCAGTAGACTAGAGTGACATTGGTCAGCTGACAGTGATCGTGTGTGGCTCTGAAGTAGTCACGATTTTATGCCTCTTACCAGAGCGAAGCAGAAAGAAGGTTAGGATGCTTGTGATGGATGGACAGCTGAGGATGTGGGGAAGAACCTTGAGCATGTTGCTGCACAACTACAAGATAGCTAAGTGGAAGTAGTAATACAGCTCATAGGCATTGTTTGGAATTAAAAAAAAATTAAAATACCCTTAAAATATTGTATTTTTTAAACATACTTTGAATGTATGTTACACATTTTTATCAGTGAAGGTCTGTGCTGTCTGCACCAGTGCCAAACAGGCATGTTACTTTCATGGACTATTGGTTAAATCTGTAGTTAACAGTTCCTAAGCTAAACGATGTGGTTCTGCCTATGAGACACTTCTCTCCTTCCTTCTAACCCTTTTTTGTACATTACAGCTGGAATATAACTACCAATAAGTATTGCATTAATAAAAAATTGTTGATAAATACAATAAACTGTATGTTAAGCGGACATTTACATATTTCTGTGAAAAACCAAGTTAAAAAACTGCAATTAATAGAAAAAAAAATCTTTGGATCAAGTATTTGGGTGATTCAAGTCTTTGATAAGTAAAATGAACATTAAAAAGATGTACAAAACTACAGCTAGCTACAGAGCAAGCTGAATTATCTGTGTCAATTTGATTGGTCCAGGGCGTGACATCTCCTGTGATTCATCAGTTTCTTCTAGGGCTGCCCTTATGCGTGTTTTGTGTTACGCTGTATGTTCTTACCTTCAGCTCTTAAATGTTCGTTTACCTGAAGTGTAATACTATTTGTATTCTTGCATTCCCACACTGAGCAGCTGAAAAGGCCCAACGTCCATCCGCTGTTTGCAGTTTCTACTTACTAGCTGGCAGCAATTTAGAAGTAGTCTATACAAACAATTCTACGTACCTTTAGTTTCTTGATTATTTTCATGCTTTGTGGCTTCACAGAGATCACCTCAACAAAGCTGTAACACAGCACCCTCTTCAGATTTCTGATGTTGAGTCACTTCCTAAAAGGACAGCATTTAAAATACCTGCAGAGAAATTTTTGTCTTGGGAGTTTGCATCATTTTGTTGCTGTCCCATAAGGCATCCTTTCCAAGTATCAGTGTATTTTTCCTTTTGTTTGTTTGTTTGTTTTCCTTGAGAAGAATTCTCAGATGTTTCTAGATGTCAAGCATTATTTTATATTTTTCTAAACCAATTCCATTTGCTTATCATCAGTTAGTAACTTCTTTCCTTTTACTATCAAGAAATCATTAAACTATATATATACATTTTTACTATTAAAAACATTACAATAATTTGTTTCTTAAGCATGAAAGTACAATTTCCTATCAATTGTTTATGTGTGGTTGTGCAAACTGGTCACATCTAATGAGGCTAACTGAACTTATCTGTCATTCTCTGCCATTACTGTGTAATGACAATACGGTATGCAAAGGGCCTGGTGCAGAATGCTGCTATTACGTAAGATGGAGGTCCTTCGCTAAAATGATCTTTTTGAAGATTCCCTGTTGATAAAAAAAGGGATGTGACGTAGTGCATAATAACTGAAATCCCTTCCCAACAGTCCCTGGGAAAAAACATCTTCAGGAAACATGTTCATTTCCTGCAATAAGTAATCATTTAATTAAGGAACAAAAGTAACAGGAGTCAAAAATGCTTGCAGCTGTGTTTGTTAGACAATATATAAAAAAAGAATGAAATTATAATACATTAAATTAGTTTTTAGAACATGAACTTAAGCGTTTTACAAACTAATTGTGGTAAGTTCAAAATGTCTTGTCAACGTAATACTGACTGACAGTGCGTCATGTCCATTATGTCAGAGGCCTTGGAATGGTAAAGCCTGTACATGCACATCTCCTTTTCCATGATAGACTGCAAAACAGTTTAAAACAAGTGGTAAAGGAGAGTAGTAGGTTCTTTCAAGTAGTTTTACTTCAGTCTTTTTCAGCAGCTAATCCCATTCAACAGGCCATTGCTCTTCTGGCTTCAAGGTGAAGAACACCTCTGGTGTTTCCCTCTTTATTGAAGTGCTGCAGAGTTTTCATCCGCAGTCCTCCTTTCTCATAAACATCAAGGTATCCAGGACTGAACATTAGGGAAAGATGATTCCCTGACGCGTGTTCAGCAGCAATATCAAAAAGTAAGGGCAGATTCTTCTCAGAAGAAAATTTCTACGGCCTGTGAAATCTAGGACAAATAAGAGACGTTTTTAAACTACTTCAACATTTAAAAAATATACAATTTAAAAAACAATCTGGTTTAGATTATTAACTTTTTTAAAATCAATGTTCATTCTCTTTAAAGGCACATTGACAGTATTATAGGCTATTAGCAACTGTAAGCAAGTTTAATTTTCATCGACACATTTCCACATGCATGCCATGACTGCAGCGCAGTTACAGTTCTCAGGGTCCAGCCAAGCCATTCTGCAGTTATCAGGAAATGCAAATGTAAAATGTACATGGAGCTTGTTTTTGGTTTTTTTCTCCTTTAGGAATTAGGCCACAGTTTTTATTGCCAGTAACATTCTTTACTGAGCCATGATCTTACTATTTTGTAAGAATAAGGCTAGTGCTTTGGAAAATAGGAGATATACTGTTAGATTAATACATGATAGTCTCACTGTCTGGAATATATATGCTCTTGCTCTGTAGGTGTGTTCTCTTAACTGAGTGCAATTGAAGTCCCAGTCAGTTGTAATACTTCAGCAGTAATTGTAAATTGTAAGTCTGTTTGCTCCAAATATCCTGACCAAATTTGAAAGTGCATCATTGTGATCTGCTTAAATTTCCCATGTAGCTCAGTTAGGAGAAGGTATTTTTTAATTCTAGTCTTAACTGCACCCTTTAATTTTTTCCTGTATTCCACTCTGTTAATGCAGCGGTGTTTTGCCATATACACTGAGTCTGAGCTCTGCAGTGTAAAAGGGCTCTAAGAGTTGAATGGACACTCTAGAATTCTATCACCATAACATTCAGATTAACGTGCATTGTATTATGACTTGTGTATTTGCCTAGATCGTTGCCAAGCTCAATTAAGATCAGATTAATTCTAGCTCAGAAAAATGGAAATGCTGGTCTGCCTTCCAGGAAATGGGACTGCACACCAAGTTCCTAAGTACAGTGTTAGGCAACTTATTTTAGCAGCAACAGAATGCTTACAGACCTGGCAAAATTACACTGTGCTATCAGCAAGTCCCAAAATTGTGTTTTACGAGTAATAGGACTCACTTAACAGACATCGCAAAAATTGTACAAAGTAACTGCTTTCTATTTAAATTTTTCTGTAAGCAACAAAGTCTTTTTGCATAGAGCTTAATGACTTCTCTCACAGTTGCTGTCTGGTGGAAAACTTCAGTGGTTCCATGAATGTTTAGACATAAATCTGTGATAGTGCTGTGATGAGGCAAGGGCAGGACTTGCCAGACACTCAGTGGCCCAGCCACTTGGGCAGTGCCAAGAGTGCAATCCAGTTTTCTGTCTTGCTTCTGCTTGTCTGCCACTAACTGTGCTTTTCAGAACTGCACCTTCCAGTAGCAATTGGACTGCTGTTCAAGTGATGCCAATCTACAGGCTCCATCTTCTACACCGAGTCTAGTATGTATTATGTATGGGCATTACTCCCCTGCTAATGAGGGAATCAGAGCAGTATGCAATGATGTTGCATGTTCAAGTGCATTTAAATATTAAGTTTTTTAGGTTTTTGGTTTTTTTTTTGGCTGTTGTACCCTTTATTAGCAAGCAATGGAAATAAACAGCTGGAAGACTGACCTTGTCAAATGTTTACTTGATGCATGTACTTCCATTTCATTACTTTTGTATTCATTTAGCTCTTTCCGAATTGCTGCCTAGGAATTGAAAATAGAAGAGAGTTAACAAATAATTTTGTACTTATAAGCACTGTAAAATAGCAGTCTCACAAAGCAGAACATGAGTTTCATTAAGTAGAAATAATAGGTGTTGTGTACAGCAAGGCATACTATGCCAGTAGGGATGCTGAATATTTAGGTTATATAGATTGCTGATGATTTTATGGATTGCTAGAGAAGAGCTAATATAGGAAAAGATAAAATATTGTTCCTTTTCTATGTAAGTCTTCTAAAGCCATTTATTACACTTCTTACTTGGGAAATACTGGAATGAAGAACAAAGAATTTGATTTCCGCCTCTCAGACCAAAGCAGTAAGTAATCCGGCCGTGTATTTGCCATCTTATCCAGTAATTATCCTCGCATCTGCACTTGTTCTATTTGCTGCATCCCTGAAACTTCAGAACTCCTTATTCAGCAACTGTTCTAGCTGGAATCATGCTGAACTCTTTTGGTTGTGTCTCAGGTACTTAAACGTGAAAATTAAATTCATGTGTAAATTAGTTATGTGGCAGGTAGACGGAGCAGAAACGATTGCTTGTTTATGCTTGTGAAAATGAAAGATCAACCAACTCCACGATATTCACAGGAAACGGGAGAGGAAATATTGCATGTTTCAAAACATAGTAAAGGGCATTTGCATGTCTAAGAAAAAAACTTCCAGTTGGAGGATGAATGTTAATATTGTGTGCTCACTGGAAGTGATTTTGAGTTGCAGCCTAAAGCATGAGTAAGGACTGTATCCACCTTTCCCTCCCTCCCCGCATCAATGGATAAGCTGACCTTTATAGTACTAAACAAGCATTTTTTTATAAATAGCATTTTTTATGACAGTATACAATGGTCAGTGTGTTTACAGCATATCAAATAACCATAATGTTTACAGAGGTAAAATGTCCTTGCAGAATCCAACGTGGCTTTTTACACAAGCCAAGAAGAAAGCAATAATACTTTAATTATGTCAGTACCTTATCGGCTGCTGATAGTCTTGTCCATGGTTTATCTGCTCGTCTGTCATAGTCCTGTGCTTTTGCCACTTCTACATAATCACTGAATCGAATCAGGATCTTTCTGTCTCTTAGTTCATCTACTGTAGGTCTCTGGTTAAGCTGCATTAAATAGTTTTGTAAAATAGAACCAATATTAGTAACCAACATTTAAAGAAACTGTGCAATATTTTCTGCTTGCCATCTTAGCTTAGTGTGCATTTATGTGTCTGAATAAAAACACCTTGGAAATTCCATGGAACCATTAAGTTCTTTAGACTATTGTTATGGGAGTAATAATTGTTTGAGTTGAGGTGTGGGCTACAGTGGCTTTATAATGGAGAAAAGATGAAAATATTTTGACCTTGAAATTTATAAATTGCATAAATTTAGAACAGGCAAAGGAATCACAATGAATTTGTTACATGTATAATGTAGGGTTTCTCTATTGCATTCAGCAGCAGATTGTGCAAGGCTTTCAGGATCAGACCAGTTTGGATGTAACAGGTTATTGGCATATTTGGCTTATAGCTCCAAAAGGGTTTCCTGGGAACAGAATAACAAGATCTCAGAACACCTTAAAATGCAAAGAGAAGCGTACTGTGGGAGCACTTCTGGTGCTCAGCAGGGAGCCAGTCCAGCTCTGCTGCAAAGAACAAAGTACTGCTTTTATAGCAGCATAGTTGTGAAATATGCAGAGTACAAGCAAATACTATTTTTTCATTTAAAATTTCTATGTAAATATTCTATCAGTTCTCACAGCTGAGACATGGTAGATATTCATATATTAGATACCACTATCTCAGGCACTGCTGAGGAGAAAGTACAGTGTAATAGTGACCTAGGTGACGGTTCAGTGTTTTACTAGCTTTCTAAAATCTAATGGAAGGTATTGCAAGATTTTACCTTTCTTGTCAGTCTTTGTTTGATTTCCCTTCTTTCTTCCTGTTCGGTTTGATCGTTTCGTTCTACAGAGAATATAAAAAGAAAAAGGATGATTTTCTTCATGAGGAAGAACAGTAGTTTCCAAAGCAATAAGAGTTACATCACATAAAAATTAGTAGCTGGCTCTTAGCTGTCCGTTTTCTTAGTTCTGTACACCTCTGGTTCTCTACTAGAAGGTACAGTCACCTCTCTGTGAGGACAAGGTACTGGTGCCAATGACAGCTTTTCCTGAGCTCTGAACTCGAGTTCTGATTTCATAAGCCAACGTTTAGATTTAAGCAGCCACACCAACTCTCAAATTGCATGAACTTGAGAAATAAAATCAAAACATTCCATAGTTAATCATCATTTTTTTGTATTCTCTGCTTTGCTGGAGCCATTATGTTGCAGTAGATATTGAAAAGACTTACTGCAGGAGCTTCAGGGAAAGTAATGTTCTGCCCTGTATAACCTTAATTCTCAGGCTACTTCTTTAGATGGTCACACTGGCACAGTAACTATCTTTGACTTGCATGCTTTTTGTCTGTGCCACTAATATCCGAACCTCTTTATCCTCACAAGTTTTCTTTTGTAGCATTCCATTCTAACCTAAGCCAGCTAGCTTTTGTGTGTTGTGCCTATTAGCATTCAAGCCGTGACAACTCCTACACACTGGGTCTAAAAATAGAGTGGAGTGCTGTAACACTGTGTGAAATATATCCTTTGCCTTGGGATACGAGGTAATGGCATTTCTATTTCCAGTACTATCTGTTACTAAATTGAGGCACGAGCCTGTGACCTGAACAAAGCTGGAGACCTAGAGAAAAATGTTTAACCACTCTGGGATTCTCTAGTTTATTACACTCCCAGTATTAAAAATAATGTGTGTGCTTTAACTTGCCTTAAAAAGACACCAGCAGTGCAGATGAGTTTCCAAAATGATATTTTTTGTAATGAAGGATTCTGTATTTTTACGCTCATTTGATTACAATGAAATGCCAGCATAAGTATCAGCACAGAGTAACGTAGCAGTGCACAGCCACAACTGGCTGTAGCAGAAAGGTAAATCATATGAATATAAAATATTGTAACATGCCGCATTAAAATTCAGTGGCAAGGCAATAAAAAGAGACTAGAGCAACCAAAATTAGTGCTGTCTCAGGGACTAGAACCGCTTTAAGTGAAATGCCTGAGAGGAGAATGCCTTAAAAACTAGATTGTATTCTCAGATACAGAAATTTTTGCAAGGATTTATTAATATGCTTAACTACACTTTAATTCACTCATTTTAGAGTATTATATATTTTCATATCTAGATATTTCTACTAAAAGACAATAATTTTCTGTGGTATGGTGCCTTTTAACATATCACAGTCAGAGATGCACTGAGAGAATTCCAAAATAAAAAATATAAATTTCTGACTGGAAAATTCATTTTCACATTTGAATATGCAAAACATTATATAGTGACCCTTTCCTGTGATACATTCAGACATGCTCAGTGCTTATTCCCAGCTCCAAGAAAATGCCAAATGTGAAAACACGAGAAATAATTCATCTGGAAAATACAAAGCAAGATAAGATAGGAACTGCTAGCAAAGGCAATACAAAATTCAAGCATTATTACAGAGACAAACCAGAGAGGTTTTCCCTATCAGCATCACTCTGCCCACACATAGCTACACTCATTAGGGAGGGCTGACTTTATAAATCTCAGTAGGGAGATGCTCCCAATTATGAAGTGACACGTGTCGTACTGTAATTCACTTTTTCTGCTCTGTGAGTTATTTGGGCAATTCTTAGCTGTGCATAACACTGAAACAATTCCTGGTGATAAGAATGAACTGGGGATTTAAGAGATGCTGCGTTCTTGAATATCAGTGTCAGCTCTCTGCTAAGTCCAAGAACGTGTAAACACCTGGGTCTTGATTTTAGTTGTGATGGTAAACCAGCAATATTTCTATAATTAAAGCAAAGGATGTAGAAGTTCAGCAAAACTGTAAGAAAGTCTTGGCTTTACATTTTCCTTAGCAGAGTGTGTTACTAAGAGATGCTAGGAAACTCATGAGTCAACTGTACAAACCCTTACAAACTGCAGGATGCTGTAGTGATTTCACTGAAGAGTATTTATGTTGCTACATCTTTGCACGTCAGTCCAGGTGTTTAAAAACCATGACAAGAATTTCTATATTCACACTACTATCAGGAAAGTTTGCAAATTTCCACATTCACTCACAACGGAGCCTAGAGTTGTTGTATCTATCCAGCCTTTAAGATTACTGCTGTCACAGCTTAGTGATAACTTCAGTTCTTGACAGGTTCTTAACTTTTTATATAATGGAACAGGTAACTGGAATAGAAGTGACTGATCACAGAAAAATCTGTATAAAGCCTGAGCAACTGAACTGAAGTCAATGGATTTGCTTCATGTCAGGAGCTCCTTTAAATGAGATACAAATCTAGACCAGTATGTTTAGCCAGCATTCAGGAAATATCTTTAATTCTGCTTTATCTTCTTTCTGCTTTATCTCTCTCTAAGCTCATTATATGAATGTATTCAAACTTTTATTATCAAAGCTTGTCAGTTTAACCCAGATTAAGGATGTAACCAGCATTCTTCAAAAACTAAACATAAAGGAAAGATTTTTTTGATAAAGATCAGCCCTGCCTTAAGGAAATAAATAAAAGAAAAGAAAAATCACCTAAAAACAGATCTTAAAGGGGATCTGAGGCACTCTTGACTCTTGAGAATCTGGTTCCACATTTCAGAATCTTGCATTAATGTTTTTTTTCTTATCTCTTGTGTAGCTGACAGGTAAATTTAGGCCAAGTTCATCCATTCACATTTTCAAAGAATGCACCCTGTTTCTCATTTAGCTATGTACATTTGCATCCAATTTAAGCATGCACAGTGTATGCTCTGGAAGAGTACTGAAAATATAAGGTGACCGTGGAATCCCTTTATGTCAAAAGTGAAATAAAATCTACAATAACTTCAATAGCAACTGCATAAGTTTTTCCTTTAAACTAGGAAAGTTCCGAGACATTGAATTTTAGGTAACAAAATGTGGGTAACTTTTTTTTCTTAAGAACTGCAATCACATTGAAAATAAAACATGAATTAAATACCAAAGGCAACATTGTTTCTATGACATACACCACACAGTCATATTACATGTGGTCATATAGATGTTTTATTCATGTTTAATGAGAAGCAAACCATTATCGCATCATTCCATCATTCTGCTATCAGGGTGTTGTGCTGTTTGTTTGCTTTTTACTTTCAACACTAACTAAACCATAAAAATAACAGAAGCAATATTCCTTTCCTTCTAGCAGGTAGCTTCTCTCATTCTCCTATCTCAGACCCCCTCACAGAGAGAATTTCAGAGCTCTCTCTCCATCTAGATCAGAGGATTCCCAAAGCATCTACCACCTGTTTGATCCCTTGGCTGCAACACCAATCTTTAGGAAAAGAGTTTTGAGTTTCTGCCCTGTGTTTATTTGAAAGACATTGAGCAACGTTCTCCTGTAGCAGTATTTATAATAGGCCTGGAATTCTCCCTCTATAATTGTTAATATCTCAGAATGGTAGTTCTCTGACTTGTCTTTGGAAATGTCCTCACACCTCTGCAAGGATGCTTTGTCCACTCCCCTTTAGCCAAGACAGTCAATGGCTTCAAAAATGGCAGTCTGTGTGTCATTGACTGCATGATGCCTGGATGCTACTCCCCTCTCAGACACCCATAGCAGTGTGTTCACAATATACATTATTTCAAAGCTGGAATTTAAGCAAGTCTCTCTTTCCTGTGCTAAATTGCATGTGCAAATTCTCATTTAGCAAAGTGTGAATTCTCATTTCTTCAATATTTGAAACACAGAGCATGTTAAACATGAAAACTTTTGGGTACAGAAAATAATCCCGGTAAATTAATATGTGAAAAGAATATGTTTCACAGATATAATTGCTGGTTTCAGCAAATATATAAAATATTTTAAGAAGAAAGTACTCACGTTTAAGTATATTTCTTCTTTCTAGCTCCTCAACAGCAGGTCTTTGGCTGAGTCGCCTGCGGAAAAACACCAAAATGACATTTTGTACCATGCCTGTTCTTTGGAAAGTCTGCAGGATTCCAAGTTCTGGTTTGTGTTTTCCTTGTGTGTGTTTATGGGTAGGAGGAGAACACGAAATCCTTCTCCAGGACTGAAGGAGAAAAGAAAAAGAAAATCCCAAACCCAAGATTCTGGTACCAGAAAACCTTCTTGTATAATTTTTTGTCAAATGTCAGCAATGCAGGTAGAAGTTCTCCTCTAGTTTGCACTGCTGTTGGTGGAATGCTTCCTCATAACATGCATCCTTTTCACCACACTTTCCAGACGGTCAGATGGAATCAGTGCCCTCCAACGGTTAAATTCACTCTTGAGAGAGAGGGTTAAGGTGGTTTTCAAAGGAGTTTCACAGTCATCTTCTGTAGCTGTTGCTGCTTCTACCTTTTAATCTCTGTAGCAGCGGACTTCCTTTTTTTCTAGTAACACCAGTGATGCATTCTGACAAATGCAGACTTGCCAGAAATAAAGCTTTCCTGTGGTTTCCTGACTACACATCTAACAGACCAATCCAGCAGCTCTCCTCCTGCCTACTGAATAAAATTCGTGTGCTGCTCACTGCCTCATGCTGTCTGAACGGAGTGTCTTGTGCAGTTTCACCTCCCCTTTCTGTAGTGCTGCTTCAGGATTGAGTCTTCAAATCATATGATCAGTGCCATAGCGATTTTGTTCTGCATAGTAAATGAGATTTCCCCACGAGACACTGCCAATATCTGCAGAGAATCTCAGGTAATGGAACCCCTCCCCTAGGCAGACAGATACATACTGCACTCGCATTTGCCAGCGTTCAAGCAATAATCCAGCAAACAGATCAGAAGCAGTTTACGATGCTTCCTGATCTGTGCTCTGGCAGCATCAGGGATTCTCATTGTCTCCTCTGTGGCAGGTGTTACCAAGCCAGAGACTGAAGTTACAGACAAAGCAATACAGCAGGGACCACACTGCAAACCACGGTTGCAGTAATTATCCCTTAACTGTGCACGGGAAATAAAGGAATGATGATAAAGTAATGCTATACCAAGATCTGTATTTTACCAAATATAAAGGAAATGGAAAAAAAAAAAAAAAAAAAAAAAAAGAGGGAACTGATGAAGAGCAAGCATCTAATTCAAATTTCTCCTTGTTTCCTGACCAAATACACCTTTGTATTCAGCTCTGTGTTCATATGTTATAAGACCAACAGCACAGAATAAGAATGCCACTCCTTATCCTTTTCTAATTCCCCTGCAATCACTGCAAAGGCCAAATTCTGTTCTCATCTTTGGCAACAGGAATGCATCACAACTATACCAGGCTTACACCAGCAGAAATCTTACATCGTGAGTACAACTATTTCCGGACACAGCAACCTAATGCTCATTCTTCACACCTCACTCAGATTTTTCTCTAGGTCTCTGGATTTCTCTTCAGAGCAATGAGCTGGATATTCCAGCACTGGAATCTGCAATAATCCAAACTGAAACAGAAACTACGCTGAAATGCTCCACTGAAAGGTTTAAAAGTGTATCTCTAATCTATTACCTCTTCACTCCTCCCTCATTTCCCTTAATGTCTCAGAAATTATGCAGCTCTGGCTAGGTTTGTTTGAAGGAGATCAGTGTGCGTTTTATGCTATAACTCAGGGAAATTACTTACATGCTGGTCACATGCCTGCCTATCAAGCTATTCCTAATTACAGCCCTTCCATGCAAGATCCACAGATTCTCCAAGAACCTTCCATCAGAATTCTGAGACCTTCTTTAAACTGAGGGATTAAAAACCTAATGGAGAATGATCAAAGCACAAGAAGTATGAGAACAGATATGTAAGTGAAAGCTCTGTGTATTCGTACATATATTGTTATTGTATTTATATTGGTTCATTATTTAAAGGCCTGTTTCCTTCTTGACTTTGATAACATGGTGGGTGTCCAAAGAGAATGTTATTTCTGTGCACAACTTCAGCTTTACCCCAAGGAAAGGAAAAGATGCAGATACACACAGACAGAAATATACGTGTGCACCATACAATATTGCATTTTTGTGTGAATTTTTCAGAGATGCGAACAGCACTTTCAAGCTTTTATCACAGCCATAAAACCAGGAATGGACTTTTCTATCAGGGAAAGTGGGGACACGGTGAAAACACACCTGAAGTCATGATGTAATAACAAAGAGGCAACACTGCTGACATCTGTTGCTGCTGAGATGCAATGGCTTCTTGTATCTACCTGTTACATCAATATTTCTGTTCAGAAGGTGCCTCCAGCTGCTGTAAAACCCCTTCCATCTGCTTTACCTGCCATGAATGCTGCACTGCAGCCAGCCCCAGCTGGTTCCCAGACAAAATGCAGGGAAATGGTGAAGGCAAAGGGCCGTGGATCCTGCACCAGGGGCTGCTGACTGTGCTCAGGGGAAGCAGCTGTGAGCACAACTCAGACAGGTCAGGGCTGGAGGGACCACACGTCTCTGCTGAGCTGCACTGCAGTACAACAGGCACTGTGCGGCTCACTGTGCTCTCCTGTGTTCCATGTGCTGTGTTGCATTTTGGTTTTAATGTTAATTATTTCTCCAAAGTTGTTAAAACACAAAATTCCACCACTCTGCAGTGTCCCCTTTGCAGTGAGCTCAGGGCCCCCCTCACAGCCACATTGCCACGTTGGAAGTGGGCAGCCTGGCCCTGGGAAATGGCATCCTGCTCTCCTCTTCCCTTTGTTTGAGAGCAGGCCGTAAGGCAGGTGCTGAGAGAGACTGACTCCAGATGCTCTAATCTCTTGCAGTTTAAAAAAAGGGAAACTCTGCAGTATTATGGTTATTGGAAGTCTTTGCACTGCAGCCAGTGCGTGATCCCAGAGGATGAAGCAGGCACAGGACACAAAGGAGACTCCACAAAGGCTAAGTACCAAACTCCCAGTGGACTCTACATGATCTCCCCAAGCTTTGCACAAAGAGAATGCTGGAGCACAGAGCTGCAGGCCATTTCAGAGCACAGTGCTGATTTCCTTTCCTGGGAGTTTAGCAAAGCAGCTGCACCTGGGGATAGGCGGCTGCAGGGCTCCTGCCCTCCCCCAGCCTGGCCCCCCAGCTCTGGGAGTAGGAGCAGTGCAGAAGTCTGAAGGGAACCTTTGGTGTGGATGTGAGACAAGCACAGATGAGGATGCGTGAGTCCTGTGCTTTCTATTTCTATCATGTTTTCATGTGGGGAACTTTGAGCCTGGTGTGGCTTGGCCCACCTCTGTGAGGTAACTGCAGGCTGCTGGGAGCTCTAATGGAGCACACCGCCTCTGTGCCTTCACAGTAGTGCTTTCTTTTCAAGTGAATTAAGCTTAGATATGCATTTTCTGGTACTGAAAAGTTTTTTGTTTCTGGTTGATAGTGCTGTATTCTTGGGAGACACTGAGGTCCAGGTTTGGGGTTTTTCTGAATTGTCTGCTGAGGCACAAGTGTTCCCTCTGGGCAGCTCCACACAGGCAGCCATTTCTGCAGCTTGAGGGCTCTCAAGTAACTTGCAGGCAAATTCTGTCTCTGTCCAGTCTGCACACAATGTAAATGTCTGTTATGGATACTGCTATGTTTTGCATTAGCTTCAGGAATTCGCTTCTCCTTCTTCCTCCCCCCCAGCCCAATTTACACAAAAACGTGCCAAGGGCTGAAGGAAGCAGAGCTGAATCCGCAGTGCCTCAGCTGAGGTGGCTGCAGCTGCCTCACAGAAAGCACGCAGGGCTGGAGGTGCTGATGTTGCTTCCTTGTGAATGGTGTCTGTATGTGGTTCAAAGTTTGCAGTGTACATGTCAGCAATGCTACAAATCTGGGTAGAGATCAAAAGGTTGAATCAAAGGATTCAGAATCTGAATGTTTTGTCCCAATGAATGATAGAGTAGTTACCATAAATTTGGGGGCTGTGTTACCAGCCCTTTGTGCTGACAAGAGTGACAAAGCTTACGTGTTACTGTTGCTCTGTGCAAAACAAATTTAAGCCTTCAAGTTTGGGACGAGTTCTGGGAGGTGTTCTCAGTTCTTTTTCAGAATGTTTTCCTCAGTTAACTGCTTGAAAAGACAAATGGATTAATGTATTATGCATATGCGTACTCCCATATCTTGTGCAGTGCATCACCCGGGTGATGGGAGCAGCTCTGTCAGCTGTGCCTGGCTCTGAGTGCTGCCTGCAGGTGAGCCCACGTGTGCTCCTGCTGTCAGAGCATCTCGGGTGCTGAGAATCTGCATGTGGTTTCAGGATATTTGTTTCCTCCATGCAGCATGCACATGGGAATGCTGTGAGGTTCATGGATGCTCAGTGCTGGCTCTGAAAGAGGCAATAAATGTACTCGTGTCTGGCTGTTTCCCTTGACGCACATGTGCGGTGCATAGCTGTGGCAAACAGGCTGGCTGGGAGACAACGAGCCCGGCCTGCTGACCTGAGGAGTGGGAAAGTCTCACTTGGCAGGTCTGCTGCAGCCCTCCTTTGCAGGAGCTGATTTGAGGTGCCTCTGTGTAACATGTCGGACACGTGCATGGGTACAGATGCTGGACTTGGCTTCCAAGGGAAAACCACTAATTGCTCATCCCCTCCAGAGTAAGGTCACATGTCCTGAGCCCAATGACTCTCACACGTGTCTGTGAATGACGATCAATATTTACTTTGCACAGTCAGATTCTCCTTCATGTTCAGAGAAACTGATGTCTTTTAGCGCCAGCATTACACAAGGTTGGTGATATTGGAGTGTTACAGGTGACTGAATCCTCAGCAGTGTGAGGATGTGCGTATCACTTGGATCTTAGGGTCTGCTATCAGATGGGCAATGCATCAGTATCTCTTACAAGCAGGAGAGTGCCAAGTTCTCTGTCCTCGTAGTTAACCTTAGCAATATCTTTTGTCCTTTATGAGAACTGCAGCTCAGCAAAGCCACAGTGAGGTGTATCACTGGTGCATTTGCAGATTTGGGTGCAGAACAGCTGAGGAAAGACAAACGGGCAACAGGTACAGCCCACCCATCTGTGCATGGGGCTGTGCTTGGAGCCAGTCCACCCTTCCCAGCTCCTCTTGCCAGTTTGTGGAGTCTCAGCTGTCTGCAGACCCTGTAGACATTTAGCAGAATGTTCAAGAAGCTTGTGTTGTTGGGGTTTCTTATCTGTCCTCCAAATGTGCTTCATTGTTTCACAAGTGTATTTCTGCGTAGTGTAAATCTTCATGATTTAATTGTCATAAAACTGAATTTCTTTCATCTTCATAGCTGAAGCCAAAACACGCTCTTTGGAATCCCTTTTCTGCTTGTCCTTATTTAGGGCCACATGCATCTGATAATCTCCTACAGAGCAGGGGGGAGGGGGGCTCACACGTGCATCTGCCCGTGGGCTCTGCACTAACAAGCACACAATCAATCCAGCCACCAGTAAGTGAGCTGTAGCCAGCAGCAATCACATTGATTGTCTCTTGTGGCAGGTAGTTCTGCAGAAAGAGTCATGAGGTTTTGCAAGGGGTGGTGGGTGAGGATCCCTCTCACAGCAGAGCTCCAGCCCAACCGGGAAATGGGCTCAGGGAGGAGAAATGGGAGTTGTCCTGTGCCGTCTGCTCGTGAAGCTACCTGTGCCTGCTTCCCATCAGGGGAGAGGCTCTGTCTCTTAAATTGGCATCTCTATTATCAGAACATCGTGTTCAATTCAACGAGAAATTTATTTTCATCCTTCCCATAAGCGGCTGTGAGGAAGATGTGTGCCAGGGCTTTGAATCACCCACGCGCTGAGCGGTGGCAGTGCAGTGCTGCCTGCAGAGTACAATTATGGGTAGTAGTAAATCCTTGGTAGGAGGGACTTTGCCTTTTACAGACTTTGTTCTGCACAAAATTAGAAGGCAGGCAGTGAAACACAAGCTTGTTTCAACCTCAAGGCAGTTTTGGAGCACATACAAAGTGGTAGCTGTGTTGTGCCAGCAACAGTAGTTGTTATTCTCTGATAGTAGGAGGCTGAAGAGCAATATGAAAATGGGGACTTGGTATGGTCAATTCAGCAGGTTGCATGCCAAAGCTTTACTGCTTTAAAATTGCCTGATATTTGTGTCTATTTTTCCCCCAAGCTGTTTTTTACATTAAAAAAAAAAAAAAAAAAAAAAGAAAATGCTTTTAGTTACCCAAAAGGAGATGCTGGATAAATGTAATGGCCATATATTTTGCCTTAATTATGCATCTTATTTATTTGGCTTTCAGTTCTGTTCAGATTTTCACGGCTGCAAATCAGCAAAAGTTCAGTTAATTATGTTGGCCCTCATCTCTCAGCCAATTACAGTTGTCCATCATTATATTTTCTATAATAAACACACTGTGCTGAATAGTTTGGATTTCAGTGGGAATGAAAACTACACACTTTCCTGGCATGACTCCTGTACTGAGATCCTGGTAATGCCCCAAAGGACCTGCATCCTTGTGACAGCCTTACTATTGCACAGTGCAGCTTAGTGATGAGCACAGAGCCAGTGCCTAATTGTGTGAGAGGATTCTGATGGAGAAGCCTCTACAGTAATCACTGCTTTCACTGCCTGTGAAAGTCCTGCAGTATTTGACCTTTGGTTGCATACTTGTTTTCTTTTGGAGGTGTGAGAAGAAAGGCCAAACACAAGTGGAGTGCAGAGCCAGTCTTATGGCTCAAAGGCCTGCTGCAATGTCAGGTGAAGATGCTGAGCATCCTTCCCTCACCTTCTGGAAGCTTTTGCTCTAGTACCTCCTTCAATCTTCACTTGAGGACTCTGGGAGGATGTTGTGCTGTGTTCCAGGGCTGATGTAAGAGTTTCAATTTTAAGCTGGGCTGTTATTTTATAAATAACATGGCTTAGTTCTGTTGTGAATGTAATATTTCAGAGCAGGAATCTCTTTCTCTCCCTTCCACCTGCTTTTCTCGTTGGTCTAAAGGAGCTGCTAGATAGTGGTTCTGTCCTGTTTGTAACACAATTACAACATCTAGTCGTTAGGGTGATGAAATTACCCTATTTTTATTCAGCTGAAGACACACTGCGAGGCTGTAGTTAGAGCATCTCTTTTCGTAGCAATGTCACTGTGAGCCACACTGCCACTCACTGCTGCCTCTCCTTTGCCATGCAGCTGGACAAGGAAAGGGTTTGGGGAATGCATTCAAGCTAAAAATAGCTCAGCAAGAAAAACTGCTGAAAGAACATGTTCATATCACAGCTCGAGTGGTGCAGGCTGCCTCTGCAACTCTGTGCTGGAGGCTGACGAGGGCTCAAGGCTGTGTGTACTGAAATATACGTTGAAGGGTCTTCCGACTGAAATCACATACTGGTTATGATCTAGGTCACATTGTGCAGGTCACTGAAGAAGGTGAATAGTGTTTCATTGCAAAGCAATAGATTTCTGATTTTCTTTTTTTCTAAAGGAGTAAAACTCTGGAGCCCTGTGTTCCCACAGAAAATAAATAAGAATATTGCGTATCTCAGACAGGCAAATTGAGAACATTGTGGGTTGGATACTAGAGGACAAGCAAACAAAGGAATTATATAAATCCCAGAGGTTTCTCTCTATCCCATTATGTGTCTATTACTATTTATTTTATTTGAAATAAAGACATCTGGCATGGCCAAAGTGATACTGAAATCAACTCTGGTACTGCTTGTGCAACAGTGGGGAGCCTGCAAACTGATCAGTAGTAGACCAGAAGCAAATCTTAGCCCTGCAGTAGGGCCCATGGTTTTATTAAGACCTTCTTATATTCCTAGTGGGACAGTTATGTACTC
Organism: Tympanuchus pallidicinctus; assembly: GCF_026119805.1. NCBI lineage: Eukaryota > Metazoa > Chordata > Aves > Galliformes > Phasianidae > Tympanuchus > Tympanuchus pallidicinctus. Next base: position 7,106,787 of record NW_026294722.1, read on the forward strand.
CTGGGTGCTTGCTGGGTAATTATATGTTTTAAAACCTATGTTTTTCCTTCTTCTTTCACTTCACAGTGTAAACACTGCCTAATACAATGCTTGTGCTTGAAATCCTCTAGAGAGAATGAGGCTGGATTGCCAGCCATCCCTGAGCCCTGCAAGAAATGAGGTGTCTGTAGCTCATGCCTTTCCATCCTGCACAGCCAGGAATGCAATTTCGGCCACTAAGGTCAGAGGGAACAGTGACAGGAGGCCCAAATATCAGAAGACATGTCAGTTTGAACTGTAGCACAGGCTGCATTTCAGAATTCATCAAATAGGGATATTGCATGTGAAAGGAAGTGTTCCAAAACGCTGTGAATTCATCTGGGATGCTCCCTGTTAAAAGGATCCTGCAATGCTGTCCACTTAGCATACAAACAGTTACTCCTATAAACAGATGCCACTGCAGTGCACTGCTGGGATTTGGGTCACTGGAAGGACCCACAGCTGGATTTGCAGAGAGCAGATAGAAATGCTGGTAGGCATCACTTACAGCTTGCCTTGGTCAACTATATGTAAATTCCTATCCACATCTTCATTTAATGCAAAATAATTTGAGAATAGTCATTCTTGCCATGGATAAAAGCAGTTGAGAATTTCCCCATGCACTGTGAGCTCTGCAGAATCTACTTCTCTGCTCCCAGTAACCTGTGTTTTTATATACAGGGACCCTTTGGCAGTCTGCAAACGCAGTGAAGTAACAGATAAAGATCTGCAGTATATTGGCCTTTTGCAAGGTGTTGCTTAAAGCGACAGCAAGAATTTTCTCCAGAGCTGTTCCTTTCGATCTCTGTGAGCCTCCTAACCAGGCAGCTTGGAATGGAGAGGGCATGCCACTGTGCTTTGCAAACTGGTTGTAATGTCAGGCTTCATGCCAAGGGATAGCTTTCTTAATCCCTGAACTGAATCAAGGAAATCGCAGTGCTGTCTTGGCTTTGTGTAATCCCCAAAGAAAAAAACTGAAGTGACAGTGATTCCTAAATCTGCAAATGCTCCTGGGATGGACAGACCCTGCTGGGACCATGTCTGTGGCTGCACACCTGCTGTCAAATGGCACAGATCTCTCTGCGAACGCTCTCCCTGGCAACGCAAGCCCTTCCTAGTTCTCTCCTGTCACTCACCCACGCAGCATCTCCAAGCGGTTGGGATATCCCTGCCTGCAGACAGCATATCAATAGCATATCGCCATCTGTTGCACTGCTTGCTGTTTCTGTCGTACATGCTATTGTTAGCACAGCATTTTCCAGCTCAGAGCTAGACCTGCAGCTTGCTGTCCTGTCATTAGCCAAGGCTGGCCTGAGCCCTGCAGCCTTTGCCCATAGAATGTTTAGAATCTGTTCACTGCACTGAATTTTAATTATTTTTTCTCAATTTTATTTGAATCTTTTCTTTTTTTTTTTCTCCCTAAAATCTCTGCGAAGGTTATCCATTCATTTTCAGTACTTAGGAAATAGAGCTTCAGAAATTGAATAAAATATAATAATTTAATTATGTAACATTTCACACTGACCCAAGCATTTGGCTTTGACATTTCTTTTATGATTTGTTGTAGCACAACATGAGCTGTATTTTACTGTCAGTGCAAGGCTACAGCAGAAAGCCTTTGGAAGGTCTCTGCTCCTGAAAAAGGATTCATGCATACCACACCTGTGCTGCCATAGAGTTGCGTGGTCAGCTGAGTGTTTGCTAGGAGCTGCTGGAACCAAGCAGAGGAATGCCAGGTGGCAGTGACTTTCCAAAAAAGCTAGGAAGGGCCTTCTCTGTGCACGAATGACCTCCACCACACAGATTTTCTGGGCCTTTTTGGCTTATTTTTTTTCACTGTAGTTGATGGAATGTTGCATTTGATCCTTCATTGTGCCAGCAAGTCCCTGCCTACCCTGCCCTCGTCATCCCCATGGAGCTGAAGCTGGCATTTCCACACACTGTTATCTTTTTCCCTCAGGTTGTACAAGTTGCAAAGAGATTATTTTAAGTGTAATAACATGGCATCTATCAGTACAACTTCCTGTACAACATTAGCATTGGTTTATCTCATCTTCTCTTGAAAAGGAGGATCCTTCTTGTTGGGTGGTATTTCCAAGTATTGTAGCCATGCCCTGTAATAGCTACAATAGCAATGCCATGGTGTGGACTGTCCAGAAAATGGCTTTTGCAAACACCTTCCAATGAGACGTGTCTCCTCACAATAGACCAGCTGCTATCTGGAGAGGCTTTCCTTGCTGTTCTTACTGTTATTATTTCTGAAAAACTAAGGAAGTATTAATTCATTCACAACCTGATTTGCCCGATGAATATGATCATCTCAGGCAAATGAGTGCAGAAGCTCATCTGTGAGCCACAGTGTCTTCATTTTGAGTGTTTTTTTCCCAACAGTAAGGCACTCAAGTCTTTATTCTACCGTTTGTGTCTCAGCCCAATCACATTTTGGATAATTTTAATTTAAAAATAACTGTTACATCTTTATGCAACAGTGAACTAACTAGGCTGAAGAAACCTGTCTCTGATGTGATTTAAGACTAGGATTTTACTAATGTGCTGGCTCTTCAAGCCGATCCATTTCCTAGCTGTGTGGAGAGTCCTCAGCAAGGTAGATTTTTCAGCAGAAGGTCCCCAGCGTCAGAGGTTGTTGTCTGTTCAACTGGATAAATACTTGAGCACAGACTGATAAACCTGAGAGGCCTCTGGTCTTTTGCTATGCAACATGACAGCTACAGAAGAAGACAGAAAATGAGGGCAACTTCTAGGAAAGAATCATTATCCTGAGGCTGGAGAGTCAGGGAAATGCATTGGCCGCTTCAGTATCTGTTTTTCAACGTAATTAAATCATTGAAGGGAACTTGAAGTACTCTGTAGGAGTCAAGCAGCTCCCAAGTTATATGAAAAATCCCATAACAGCAGAGTAAGCCTGCAAGACCTGATGATAAAGCTGCAGCTTGCTGGGTGGGTACAGGGAGTGAAATCAAAGAGACTTAGCTAGAACTACAGTTTAATGATTAATCGGACTAATCAATATTTATTAAGTAGTTTAATTAAAAACAAAGAGCCTCTATTCTGACCTGTTTCTCCTCCTTGCCTCCTGTCTATTTTCTAAATATTTCTTTCTTTCACTTTTCACCGCCTAGCTGTCTCTGAGGTTATTTCAAAAAGGCAGGAACTGTGCTACACTGACCCAGTTTTACTGGATGAAAGCAGCAAGCCCAAGCCTCTATTTCTGGGAGGAATTAAGATCTTGAATGAACGAGGGCACAGAAGTTGTGCTCAGAGCTGTGGGAGGAGGAAATGGTAGTAACCCTACCAGTATTTGGACAGCCAGCAAAGGCCGTGTGTTAATTGCTGTTTCCTTGATCACATGCTGGGAGCCATCTGAGGTCTGGCCAGTTTTTGGAATGAAGTCTAAAAACATGCTTGAATTCTTCATGCAAAGGTGCAAACCACTCACCTGACAACACTGCCCCATAGATCAGCAATAACCCACTGCTGTGGTACTCGCTGTCTGCCCTCCAGGTATGGTGCATTCAAATGTGACACCACATCATAAGGAAGTTTCATCTTTTTCCCTTCCTCCATCTAAAAGCCACACTGCATGTTCTGTGGGAGAAGTAAATTCTAACTGCTCAGGTATTCTGCAACTCACAGCAACAGTCATGGCAAAAGTCACTTAAATCCACTCTGCACATGAAGCTGGTTAGGTTTAAAGGAAAAGGGGAGCAGTAAAAACCTTTCTTTTTTGTTCATACATAATTTAATGTGGCAAGACTGAAGTTGGGTACATCAAAACTGAAAAAATGTACAGCCAATCCCTCTTCCGGCTTACATTTTTGCTTATACCTATTCACAGTCTTACAGATAAGTACTGTCCATCCCATCTTGCTTTTGTACTTTTGAAGTAAGTGCTTCACGTGAAGGGCATAAAATATTGTTCCTGAGTTTCATGAACAAATGACAAAAACCTAGATGTGAGTAATGGCAGCAACACAGTGACCGTCCCCACAAATGGCAACGGCTGCCACCATGAGTGCCTGAGCTGCCACTTGAACTATTGGTAGCCCACAGCTGCTACAGCACTTTGTTTGGGTCTGGTTTTTGTCACAGTACAGCATGAATGGCTGTGACAACCAGAACACAGCCTGTTTTGGTCCCTATTGATTAATCTATGTTTTCTTTCCCCAGGAGATGTTCAAGAAATGTTTAGAAGTTGTACTGAGGGATGTAGTTTAGGGGGAAATACTGATAATGAGCGGATGGTTGGACTGGGTGATCCTAGACATCTTTTCCAACCTTGGTGATTCTATGATTCTATGCTCTGCAAATTAAATTAACTTCTGTAATTACTTGTGCTCCAAATCAGCTTAAGGACCCAAATCATAATCCACTGTAAGCTGAAGCGTTACAGAATATTATTGGCTTTCTGCGGATTTCCATTTTGTTCTATGACTGCCCAATATTTACAGGGCAATGGTCCAGACCTGCAGGCACATGTTGATGCCTAGAGGGGACCTGAGCCTGCACACAATGCTGTCCGTAGGCAGTTTAGCAGGGCAAAACTAACACACTATTTTCATCCCTGAAGTGCTTTTTCCTTATTTAATTACACTTGCTTAGGCAGCTTTCATGCAATTTAATGTATATAGTTATGTGGAATAGATTGAGGCCTTCTGAAACTCTGACGTTTTTTGATCTCTACTTTTACATGTGCCACTTCTGCTAGAAGATCAGTTCGAGAAATTGACTCTGTGTCCCAGAAAAGGCCCTCGATACTTCTGTGTTTACACCTGCTGCTCTGCTCTTCCCTCTCCTGCTGTGCACTGACCTGCTGCCCTTGCCTTCACTTTACTGTGAAAAACATATTTGACTATGAATTCCCAGCACTGGAGTCGGGGAAGTAGAACAGAGCAGCACAAGGAGCTGGGCTTCCCAGAAGGAAATCTTTTATCGGCTGTGACCCGCTGATGTAAAGCTTTCTCGTCCCTAGGCAGAGCATGCTGAATCTTTAGAGATGTAAACTGCACTGAGAATAGCTTTGAGTCATATGTGCAGTGTTTGGATCAAAAATTAACCTATGGAACTGAATCTTCACTATTGCAACGCTTTATGAATGAAGCAGCATATTTGAAAGTTGTTGCCAGGCACGCAGTGGGTTGGTGTGATACAGCAAATGGCTCTTGCTCAGGTGCAGCTTGTGGCTCTTGCCTGCAGCTGACAGGCTGTCTTGTAAGTAACTGTGCACGTGTTGTGCTGCATTACTGAAGTAAACAAACACTTCTTGTTGAAGAATTTCTTTTGGGAGGATCTGCTATGATCACATACTCATGGGGACTGATCAGTGATTCACATTAGTGAAGTTCATTCTGTTTTTGCAAATATAATAAGCGAAAGGGAACAAGGGATACCTTTCTCAAGAGCTCTTCAGTCCTTAAGAAAAAGGGACAGGGTATGTCAAGTACTGATAATCTTGAATCTCTTGTAATACGTGTATTTGAGCTGTATGGCAGCTCCCTTGAATCTGAAAAGTGGTGTAAACAGGAGGCTAAACTCACTCATTGCTTGGAGACGTGAACAAAACTTGACCTTTCTCTCTTTGCTTGTGATTTTCATCCTTGAAGACTGCCTCAGAGTAATTCTGGCAGCAGATACCAAACCCCCTTGACTGCAAGGCCAGCACTGTCTGTCACTGGGTACAGAATGGAGTTTCCAACTGTGTTCCTGACTTCAAGGAAGGACGCAGAGAATCTTAATGCCTATGGATTTCAAGCATTTCAGTTCCAGAGGCAGCTCTGAAAAATCTCAGCCATTGCTTGCACGTCTCCTGGTCCTCCAGCCTCTCCCCATTCTTACTACTACTTATTTCCCAAATACATTGCTTGTCTTTTTCTTTTCCTGTAGCCTGAAAACCTGAGCCCACAATGGAAAAGAGCCAGAACATGAAAAAAATCCCAACTCCTTACATAGCACTGGGTCTAAACGCACTTCAGCGCTGTGCAAGCTGATAATAAAATACCACAGCATCCCCGTGCAAATCCCCAGCAGCCCCCCCCCCCCCCCCCCCCTCCCAGCCCGCTGGCTGTCACGATCTCATGCTGTCTAGAGCAGAGCAGGAGACTCCCCTGGCTTACCCACATGCCCACGGAATTAAATTCTGGCTCTATATATAGCTTGTGTCATATGCAAGGAGCTGCGGGTTGTGCAGACACCCACACTGCACTCACCAGGGTTATTTTTAGCATTGGTGACAAGGTAACCTGGAGGATTCCTGCCAAATGAGGAAGGCATGCAGTAAATCGTACACAGCTAATTAGCGGTGACACCCGAGCTTTTCTCTGCTCCTGCCTTTCTGTCTCTGACACAAATCTGTGTCATGTCTTCCCAGCCAGTCTGAAATTATGATCTAAATCAGGACGGTTCCCTAATTTCTACTTCAGCCAGAGCACAGCCAGAGCTGCATCAAAAAAACCCCAAAACTCAATAATCTCCAGGTAAATTTAGGGCAATCTCTAAACTGGGCTCAGTTCAGCACCCGCTCAACACTTTTCTGCATTAGGGCTATTAACATATTGTACCTCACTCTCCTTTCGACCAAATCAAGTAAAGTATGCCCCCAAATCCTGTAAATTCAGCCCGCTTTCCCAGTGGATGCCTCTGGAGGGCTGATTCCTTCCCAGTCAGCAGAGCTGCTCTGAGCCATTCCCATGAGGAAACAGTGCTGGATGTGTCGTTCTTAGGAAACAGGACACAATAGGTAAAATTTTCCTTTATGACTGCTCTGTGTTGAACCGTCACACCTTATGCTTTCAGGCTGCAAATCTGAAGTGCTGTTTTCTTGGTGTTCTGCCTTCAGCAGTGCTGTGAACTTCACGCTTTGTTACGTGAGGCTGAGCTGCAAACCTGAGCCTAATCTGGCTATGCATTTTGCTACGTCTGCACTTTCTGGGAAGTCAACTTGCAAATGCCTTTCTGAGAACCTCAGGGCAGCACTAGAACTGCAGATACCCAGATGTGGTAAATCTGAATAAAGATACCTTCTTTGCCAATTTACATGGACAAGAAATCTTGCCCCAGCATGATCTGCTTCCCCAGGCCAGGATTTCCAAAGTGGTTTAGATGAGTTTTAGGTTCACAAAGCTGTCACTCTTCCTGTGTGACTCCTTTTATGCCCACACTTCTGCATATGAATTCCCATCTCCATAATCTTCTAAGTGCTGCTTAATGTTTCATGTCTACTTATGCAAATATCCAAGGAGGTGACACAGAACATGAAGTGAAAATTACAAGTACAATCTTTTCCGAGAATTCATGTTTTTGTTGAAACATTAAGTAATAATGGAGTGTCTTTAACTGTGGTTATACAAAGCGTGCCTGAGAAGCACCAGCCACCCAGGCAGCTCAAACATTAACTTCCCAAGCAGTCAGATATCAAATTTAATTAAACAACCCTTTCTTACATCACTTTTCAGTTGAGCAACTATTTTACTTCTCCAAATTTCAGCTAAAACTCCTCCTAGAACTAAGTGGGTCTGTAAGACAGAAAGCAGTTCTTGCAAATAATCGTACTTGCAAATGTCTTCTCTGCCTCTTGACACAAAGAGCTCTCAATTCATTGAATTCCATGGAGGGCTTATTATCTGTGCTGTGAACCCATCATAATTGGAAACGAGACCTGTTGGGAGCCTGGAATATCAAAATCTCTGTTGTCTAATGCACAGTAGAATATTGCAAGCACGTATTGTGGCCATGGGCACGGGGATGCATGAATTAATAACAGAAAACATGACTGGAAAGGGAAATATGGGGAAGATGGAACACTACCGGTTTGGATGGAGGAAGAGGGAGATGTCTGTGTTTCCACGGCAACAAGTGATAATTTGGCTTGGAAGCACAGAAGATGGGAAATACATGATGGGAAAGTGAAGAAAAATAAGTATTCGTTTTGGTTGTGCAAACACTCATGAGCATGACAGCACAGAGTTGGCTTTATTGCCAGATTCACAACTACCCCCAAATGTATTTCAACTAGAACCATTTAGAAAAAATACAGTGGTTTTGATAAAGTACTTTTCTTCTCTCTCCCTATTTTTTAAGTTACTTAGATGCCATTATTGATGTGTTTTGTACATTACATACATCAGCATAGCTTTCTTTCTAGACTACAGAGCTAGGTTGTGTTAGCTGTGAAACAAGCAATTTTCCAGGCAGCTATAAACTTTCAAATCCCTACAAATGTGCTGTAAAATATTGATCTTGAAAACAGCTGCCTGTTTACTTGCTATTCTGATGCAGTCAGCAATTGAATAACAACTCTCTAATTTGCTTGTACATTATTCTCTTGTGCAGAAGGACAGGTCTACAGCCTGATGGTATATCTAGATTCACAGCTGAGCAGGCAAGTCCCATTGCAATTATCAAAATGCTACCAGTACAGAAGTAATATGCTCTAATCTGCACAGGAAATGGCAAGATTGTACAGCAAGCATTCATGCCTATTGGACCCCAATTGCCTGATAGTACCTCATACTTGAGCACTTAGCAGTATGCTGTAAACTTCTAAGCTGTCACACCTACAGAGAGATTCAGCTGCACAAGTATCATTAAATGAATGAATGTGAAGACCTCAAAAGCTCATCCAAGATTCTCATTCTTCTTCCCAGTGTGGTTGTGTTTCCATGCTGCTGTCAGGTTGTGCTCTGAGTGGGGACTCTGGGGTGGTCTGTGCTGTAGGGAGTGAGAACTAGTCAGAAACTCCAGAGGGATGAGTCGAGGGCTGTGACTCCTCTGCCTTTGCCAGCACCAACTTTTAGGTTTGGGATTTTATTTTTCATTTTTTAACACATTCCTTGGTTTTCTTGGTGTAAATACTGCTTTTGTGCATCCGTCACCTGAGCTTGTTTGCATGGTCCCATTCTATTCTGACGGATGAGTTAAGAGTGAGCTGAGCTCTGCCAGTGCACATATGTGCTGGAAGTTGTGTGGGAGGTTGCTTCCAATCTGTTTTGCCATTCCTGGCTATTCCAGCAATCTCTGCACCGTCTGTTTCCCTAGATGCGCTGAACCTGACACATTCCAGGAGGAAGCATCTAAATGAAAGACTGTCTTCCAGCACTTGGAACAAAGCTGGCTTTTAGCCATCCTCTACACATAACCATTGAGACTAATAGCCTGCACCACAGATTGCTTTGTGAGATCATAAGAGACAATATGGGGACTATCTTTACTGCCTTTACCTATAGAGAGTACATTTCCTAGCTTCTAGTCATGACCAGTCCCTTTCTTCACCAGCAGAGCAGTTTTCTTTTTAAGTCCTTGTACTGATAGTTGAATTATGACTCCTTTAAAATAATTGTCCGGGCTTATTATTAAGGAAGTAAAATGGCAAATGAAATGAAAAAGATAAAACCTGCAGTTATGCCACCTCAAGCTGCAATTCCATCAGACCTTTCAGATCAGAAGTCAGGTGGTGTTGAAGAGAGAGGTGACCTTCCAGGCATTTCAGCAGGATGAGGTGTGGCTGCCGATGAGATAATCTTATCCCTCTGAATACAGGTGGTGGTTCAGCTTGTTTTTAAAGGATGCAGTGGGATGGCAACCTTTTTGTTGGTGTATTTTAGAGCAGTAAAATTAGGCACCTGATCTATGAAAACATTTCTTTTTGTTGGGCCAAAATACTAGACTTAACAGTATCAAAGTGCAACTTGAAATATTTCCCTGAAATGAATACATCAGGTCTACTTTCTCTCCTGAAATAATGGCTATTAAGGCACATCTGTGGCTTACTCTGGCTGTATCTCTTAGAATTTGATGTAAACTGTAACATGGGATTTTCTGCTTGCATAGGATGTATGTATTTTTTGTACAGGAGCTGTCATTTGCTGTCTTGCAGTCACGTTCCTTTGGGTGTAAGGTGCTGCCATGAAACAAAGAATGAACAGTGGTTCCTAGGAGTCTGGAAGAAGGTGACTGCTGCATCCAACACTGCAGGGGCATCAGGACATTTCCCTTAATCTCATCCATGTTCATTCAGCATCTCATTTCTTAGCAAGTGTGGTGGTGGCAGGGGTGTTTCCTCCCAAAAGCGCTGGTCTGTTAGGACTTGTATTTTGATCCATATGTGTCTCTCATTCACTGTCCCCTGAGGTAAAGTTTAATCAAATGCATACACATGAATGAGCTAGCCTTAAATATCAATAAGTGTTTCTTTCAGGAAAGACTTGAAATATTTAATATTTAATAAGCTTTGGAAATGAACTTCTGTTAGTGTTTCTCAGTTTGATTTGGCAGCGAGCAGCGCTTGCTGTCCCAGTGTGGGCTGTTGCATTGCCTCAACAGTGGGCAGGCACAGCACACATTATTTAGCAATCTACTTTGTCTCATCTAAAAAATTCATGCTTCCAGATACCCAAATGTAGCTTTTAGGGGGAAAACAAAAACCAAAAAACCAACTGCACGCACACACACAGAAAAACAAATGATGCAGTCCCATGGTTACCTTCAGTCTTTGCTTTAGGCTACACGCCACAGTTACGCTGTTTCTCACCCAGCTCTACACTGTTGCCCTGGTTACTGATCAAAACCAGACCATTCCTGCCATCCCCGCAGCAGGACTTGCACAAACACGTTACCCATGTGTCAGCAATGCTGCTGAATCTGCTCCTCCCTTAAAACAGAAACACAGCCACCAACACACTCAGGAGCTTCCCCTTCTTTGAGCATGCAGTTATAGAATGGCCCTTCAACTTAAATTCAGCTAGTGCTGGCCAGGCCAGATCAGATCAATACATAATCAGATTACTGTTGTTACATTAAAGCACTAGCCTTTTTAGAGGACTTCAAAATCTTAATCACATCTGTGGAACCACAGGTAGATGTGGAGGTTTATAACTTCCATTTACTCATGTCTTGTTTTCCACTGAAATCAAGGGAATCCTGACTGAAGAGGCAGTTAAGATTTTTTCATGTGACTGACTGACAGCCGAAAATGTGATGTGTTAGATTTTGTGTTATTCACTGCTGGAAATGAGCTCACAATTTCTCATCTGACGGTACTAAGAAGACACTTCATTGAAAAGGGAGATTCCCCCCTATTCTCAGATAACTTACTTTGAGAGCTTCATTTCAATTTGCTGCCGGATTTCCTGTCTTTCCTCATCTGTCCTCCTCGGGAAAATATTCCTGTCTTCCAGCTCCTGCTTGCTTGGTCTGTTTCGTAGTTTTACTGCCAACAGTTCTTTCTTGCATTTTCTTGGCAAAGTACCTGGGATATGGATTGTAAAGAAAGGCATTAGAGACAGTTCCTGGAGATGAAAAATGAACATGTAAAGAGTGGGAAACTGTGCAGAGATGGTGACTTGTAAGTTAGTGTGCAGTGAGCAGTAACACACAATCATATAAGCAGTGATACAACTGTGCTTGTGATTAGGGCTCTGACAATAAACTGCTTACAAATGCAGAAGGGTTGTAGTCCTCTGTTGTCTTTACTGGCCTTCATAAGCAAGCAATGGTTTCAGGAGAAAATTATTTTCAGCTGAGATATGACTTACACCTTTAGTTCAGGAATCAAAGGCTGTGCATCTTGTCTCAGACCTCTGAGCATCCCTATAGCTGAGAGCAAACCCTCTTCCATGAATCATTTAGTGGTTCCTTTGCAGAAAGATGGGATGGCTCAACAGGTGGCCAGAATATGTGCATCTTCCCCTCTGGGTGACCAGGCATAAACAAGCAATAGGAAATGGTAACTGAGACAGTCAGAGTTGGTCACTCTATTTTTATTTTACATCTAATTATGGCTTTTTAATGTCATTGTTCTTTCAGACATAGAAAACCAAAACTGTGTTAGCAGACACTAACACTGTGTATAGCATTGCATGTAAGCCATTACATGTATCTGCATCCTGTCCAAGGTGACAATGTGTCATAACAGAATTGCAAATCAATAGTATACTCTTCACTTTAGGCTTTTTCTTCTGAAGAGAGCAGGGGAAAATATTCCAAAGAATGAAAGAAAATAATATGTTGTGGCACTTTCCAGAATGTTAGCAAGTTAATTGGGCAACACAGAGCATAGATACTTATTGTGATTGCATGTCCTGTTCTGCTTACTGTTAAATGTACTAACACGTGTTTTCTATCAAAAAAAGATGATCTACAATATTGCCATTAAAAAGAGCTCTTCAAGGAAGATGTGCAGAACCTGTTTTCATGAGTTTACTGCTCTTGATGTGCAGAATGTTTGGTCCCTGATGCTGTCCTGCTGGTGACATTTGAAGCACTCTTTCACTGGAAGGAATCGCCTGAGCTTTGGTGTATCCGCATCTCTTGTTGTAGCTCTTCAGGCTTAAGCAGGCTAAGCAAGTGAAAACTGAGCTCATACAACCATTTTGCCGTGTGTTTGGAAAGGTATACCACAAAAAGACTGTGAACTCTAACTGCTTACAAAGAAATCAGTCTTCATTCTCAAATGCAGATTAGAAGCCTGAAGTGAAGTCTCTATCTGCTGAGGAGTGGATTGCTTACGGTGTGCAGAGAGGAAAATGGAAGTGCTATTAAAGCTCAGTGAGCTGCTGAGTCACCCTGGAAGGACTGCAGTCTTCTAGTAATTAATTACAGGTATATTGCAGCAAGTAAATTTACACCAGAGTCCTATATGCCTCTGCTGTGCTGTCCTGGCCATTCTATGGTCCAGTCCAGGACTTCAGCAGTCAGAAAATTCTCAGTGCAGAGTAGCACCAGTCAGATGGATGTTGCCAGAGTACTCAGGAGCTGCAGTTAAACCATCAATCTGCTTGATCTTGGGAGCATGGTGTGCAATAGCTGTTTTTTGGTTTGGTACCTTTTTACTTTAACAGTGGTTGTGTTTTGTGGCCCTTTAAAAAAAAAAAAAGGTTTCACCTTTTCTAAGAAAGGTCATCTCACTTATAAAGAAAATGACATTTAATTGGTATTTTTATTTGGCATTTGAGATAGGATTAAAGTCTGCTTTAAAAGGGATGCTCTGGAGGATGGCAAGATACTAAATCCTAAATAGATTCTCATTTTCAAATATTGGCAGTTTATTTGCCCAAGATCTGGGGGACTACATTATTATTATTGTCACTATTGATCTTGAATTTCTTCATGCAGGGAGGAAAAATCTATAGCACATCCACATATGCATCTTGGGAAAAGTGGGGCAGACAGTAGGTATGGAATCCCTGGGTAAGAAGGGGCAAGTCTCTAAATAGTTGCAATGACCTAAAATGAATGAGTTCAAAACCCTGACTGGAATCTGAAAGCTGTGCCCTTGTTTAGCACCTTCCTCTTAATGCTTTCGAAGTCTGTTGCCAGCTTTAATTAAATTAAACCATACAGCCCTCTGTGAAGAATTAGATATGTGTTTAACAGATGGGTAAAAGAAGTTAAATTATTTGGCTGCTGCACACAGAGCATTCTGCTAAATGAGTATGTCTCCATCAGAAACACTTGGATTACTAAGCCACAGGCCTGGGACTCAGTCAAGCTTTTTTAAGCCTTCACCTCAATGGGAGTGGATGAAAAATGGGTGTTAGCAGTGCTCAACCCAAGCAGCACATGAAGGAACAGTTTCCCATTTATCCCTGAATACGCTCTCATTTTCACCTGAAAGTTTTAAACAGGCACTAAGGGGAATTTGGTCATGCCAGGAGGTTGCTGCAGAGAGACTGCACATGCACACTAAGCCCAGTGTCTCTTGAACACGACAGACATGCTGCCCATGTGCTGGCCATCTGTGTGGTGGATTTACAGGCAGTTCAGTGCATTTTGTGTGCACTGAAAGCAAGATATGTATACACCATGCAGCACATGTGGATTTCTCTGTCCAGAACTCTATAGAAGAAAACAAGGGAGCTATACATGTGCACACAACACTTTTTCTATATGCTTTTTAAATTGTAGAGGTGTGCTCTAAATGGTTATTCTCCTATTTATCAGTGACAGCTGAGGTATAAGCATGCAGAACTATTCCTGCTCTCACCAGGATGCTCTAAAACTACCTGCTATGTCATGCTATATCTCATGTTTGGATTATGGGAGAACAAGAGCTAGAATCATGGTGATTATTTGCTCAGACAAAGTCAGGGTTGTTTTCTGCTGCCCTCATCCATTTGAAAGTCAGCTGAAACTTATGCTGTGCAGGTAGAAGACTGCATGCACCTTTTTGCAAGAAGTCAGTTTTTGAAGCTGAAGTGCAGACACTGAATTAAGCTATCTCAGTATGTTCTCTAGAAGCTTGTATTTTCAAAGTGAGATGGAACAATGCAATACATTGAGACAAAGTAAAATGCAGCTGCTCTTCCAAGCTCTGACCACTCCCAGACTACTCTTCTGCAGACTTCAAAAGTCTACTACTCTGTGAAATTAAAAACACCAATCATAACTGAAAAATCTCAACTTTAACCCAAATCCCTCTGCAGTATTAAAGGAGTAGAGAGCATACAACCCACACAGGATAAGCTGTGCTCACTTCATCCAGATGTTAGGATTTCTAAAAGGCTTATGCTATAGCCACTCCCATGGTCCATATGCACTATGCACTCATTAATCTTTAGGGTATTTTACCAAATAAAAATGCAAGAGAGCTGGATTAAGCTGATCTCATAGTCCGAAGAGCTGCTTCCCATGCCTGACCAATTGGGTTAATTCCTGAAAAATAATACCTGCCAGACAAAATGAAAGGAGGGAGATGGTGTTACCCTCTTCAGATAACAGCAGGGTCTGTTCTCACCTTGACTGGCCCGCTGGTGGCCAGTTCTGTTATTTCACCTCCTGCAGAGATCCATTTTTGATGCTTCAGAATTGAACCAAATAAACCAAATCAAACAAATAATAATTTAAAAAAAAAAAGGGGGGGGGAGAGAACAAAGGAAACAAAGCCCCAGTTTTCCCCATATCCATTGTCAACACCTTGAGACAAAATCCTTCCTAATCACTATCTCAGTGGAAACTGAAAATGCAAATATCTTTATCTATTTTCTTCCTAATGATTAATTTCTCCTTGTCAGTATGATGTGTTCAATGCCAGTGTGTCCCATGACCATGGTTATGCCTTGTTTCACAATTTATGGCAGCTCAGCTAGGACAACAAATGTTTTGAGAACTCATACCTTTTTCATGTTTGGTCTCTGCAGGTTCCCAACAAAAGTTCCTGTGTTAACTCAATTGAATCCTGACATTTATTTTCTTGTATGTTTACTGCTCATTCTATCAAGCAAAAGGCAAATCCAAATACTGCACACTAATGCAAGGACCTTGTTTGCATCTGTTACCAGTTCAAAGCTACATGCAGAATGGCAATGACTAATTTGGTGATGTGAAAACACAGTACAGTAATCATAAAGTAACTCTGGATTAATTGATAATTTATATCCTGATTTTCAAACCAGCCCAGATTTTTAAAACTAGAAAGAACCTTTACTTTTAGTGAATTATTCTGGTGTTATTCCTGCCACTTCTGCATCTCTCATTCTCTCTAAAATGCAAATAGAGGCATTTGAATGAACGCTGACAGAAGCAGTGCCATTCAGTGTCAAGACCAGAAATGCCTTGCTTATATTCCAGCTTGCACCATATGAATGGGCAGCATCATATCTCTGAAGCTGCTTTCTTCTGGGTCATATAAGCACTCCACAGTAGGAATCCACAGTCTGAGCCACTGTGTTGCCTAGCTTGCCAAGTATTCATCCATTGCAGCCACCTCAGACACTTTGCGGCTGGAACCCTGTATGATTTGGATTTATGTTATAACTTTGGATTTGTGTTGTGCCACCACACAGAATAATTTATAGTGCTCAGTGTTTTCTGTTGTTTTATAGAACATTACGTTAGGCTTCAATAGTATATAATGAAATGAGTGACTTTCCTTACCAGAAATAATGGAGTCATTCAAAACTTCCTCATCCTGATAAAAAACAGAGTCTTCCTTAAGCTCTGAGTTCATTATCATGTTTTCTTTGTTCTCATCCGACTCTTTAACTGAATTCCTCTTATTTTCTGTATCACTGCTGTAATTCAGGGAGTTCTCCTTTTCTTTGTTGCGCTCAATGCTAGACGTTCTGGATGGACGGACATCCACTCTTTTTTTTGGAGAGCCTTTGCTTTCTCTTCCATGGAAGCTGTGGGTGGAAGGTCGAGCCCAGTTTTTACAAAACACTGTTTTAGTGCCACAGTAGGAACTTATCACTATATGAAAATGACTAGCATGGCCTGTAGCTCATAAAAGCCAGGACAGAGAGTTCAGTATGGGAGAACAGGGGATGGCATCCTCAAGACTGCTGACAATAATGAGCACAGAGATCTAGGTTTGTCATAAGGTACAGAAGGGTAATAATAAGGTACAGAGACTGATGTATTTGTTTGATATATAATCATGTGCTGTGCTGTACTGATTAAAGGAAAACACACAGGTGCATACCCCTAACATAAAACACACATGACATGAAGTATTCTCTTCCTGATATTTTCTGATCATGACAGAGGACATGGAAATAATACTGAATGAATCTCTTCTCCACAACAGTAGCTGTTATGGAGCTGAGAAATGTTACTAACTTCACTGGTTATTTCTGTCTTTCTCTAATACAGAGGAGGGTTCATAATGAAAACCAGATAAAGTACCCAACGTACACCCACAAAAGCATTTGTATTAGAAAATGTATACTCTATAGGCTCATGTATAAGCCAAGAGACATACTGAAATAGTAACATTTCTCAGATATATTTACAGGCCAGTTTGCCTTAGTTACTCTACCTTGATATGTTTGGAAGAGTTTCTTTTGCAGTAGGCCAAAGATAATTAACTCTTTCTACCTGCTTGAAAACCTACCATGTTCAAAGCAGTGACCTCAAGAAGATGAAGGCGAGCTGTAGAAGTGGTTGAAATGCTAAAAACAGGATAAGGGTGTTTACCAAGAGAAATGATTTAGTGGAATGACTCCTCATGCACCCATGTAGCCAAGAGGCTGCAGGTACCTGTCCTGCCGGTGTTTGGTGGCCAGAGCCCTGTGGAGTTCTTCAATGACTCTGCTGGGAGGTAAAGGCAGGTGGACAGCAGCCAGGTGAGGGGAGCCAGTCGGCGTTGTTACCTGTCCTCTGACGTGCGACTCGGAGCTTTTCTGGCCAGAGGAATGGAAGAGGCCAGCTTGTCCTGAGATTTGAGAGGAGCCAACAACTACATAATTCTTCAGGATAGTGGAAGGAGGAGACTTCATGGCTGGGTCATCTGTGTCGCTTCCTGCTGTCAAAATACAGGAGGGTAAAAGGTCATGCAATACTTGGATTTTTGTGCAAAGAGCCTGCACTGAAATTAATCTGATAGAAGAAAATAGTAATGTTTGGTTCTTGCTAAGAGGTAAATGGTTAAGCTGAGTAGCCATCTGAATTCAAAAGGCTCATGCTATGCAGGTCTGCATCTTTGATGTAGCAAAATAGATGCTTACCCCACATCCCTTTTCTCCCGCACAGTCATATTCTCCTTTTCCCAGTGCAATCTTGATGGTCAGTGCTGTTCTTGTTAGCTACTGATGTCCTGTACTGTGGTGGCTTTCCATTCTAGCACTTTCTCTGCTGGACTCTGGCAGATTATATTAAAATTTATGCACTGCGGTTGACAGTCAGGACAAAATGTACCAGTGTCTATTGTCTGCTCTTCTGTGATGACTGCACTGATCAGACCCCTGTCTTTCATATGCCAGTTGAGGAAATGCCAAAATTATTGTAATGTAACATTCACATAACAAAACTTGCCAAATGAAATCCAAATGAAAGATGTGGTATTGAGCACCAAGAAATGAATAAGAAGAAAAGGACAAGCTAACATGTTTGTTTGTTTTACATCTCAACTCAGATGTTTTTTTTAATCTTGTATAAGCATTTTACTGGAAGCTAGATTTTGATGCATAAATTCTCTAGCACCTGAGTCCAAAACACAGCAGATGTTTCCCTAGTTGTAAGTTTGGTAGTTTTGCATTCTTGAGATACTTGAACACTTAGGCTGAAAAGATGCTGATTAGTTTTTCTGTTTTGCAGTTCTCTTTTCCTTTCCCTTTTTTCCACATAGCTCAGTCCCAAACTTCCTGGCATATGGTGGTGGTTATTGCAATAGTTCGGTCTGGTTGCAAAAAGGCAACCTGACATCTTCGTGCAAAAGGACTTTGCTTTTCTCTTGTTGCCATCTAGTGTTGTAGACAGGAATTTAAACTGACACAGCTTATACAGGTATTGTACAAATTTGTTTTCACAGAACGTGTTTACTGTTTTTGAGGTAGGAGAGCAGAATTAATGAGAGCAACAGTAAAGCCACTTTGGGTTGGGAAGGAGAGCTCCTGTATCCACAACCAAATTCAAAAGTAAACTTTGAAAGCATAAGAACAATAAGCCCAGTCTCTTTTTTACATTTAAATGGTAGAGAAGAGAGCAAGATTTTACCACTGATGCCAATCTGCTTTCATATTCTAAGAGAGGTCTAAATCATTTTTTGATTTTAAGAAGGCATTTTTGCACATTTCTCTCCGTCTGACCCAGACCTCTTATCAGTGCCCACAGTTGTTGAATCTATCTCTTTATACCTCCAGGAGGCAGAGGTCAAGCTGATCTAAAAACTACACTATCAAAAATCTGAAAATGTCTGAAAGCACAGGAGCATTTCTTCAAGTCTCTAGGCATCCGATGTGCAGAGCCTTGGCAATGAGGTGCCTTCCTAGCCTGGAGCTGATCAGGACATTCTGCACCCACGAGACAGCCACCTTCTGCTAAGCAGAGATGTTTGTTCGGCATTCAAGTAGCAATTCTGATCATGTGCTCCTGTGGAAATACTTCTGAATTCGTTTTCCACCTCTGCTCAATGGGAGAGGGTTGTTGCATTTTCTCAGAGCTAGAACCCTGCATTCAGCTCAACCCCAAAGCAGGAAGAGAGGACACTTTGCTTTATCTTCATATTTGCTTGTTTCTGAAATGGGCCAGCAGCCAATTTTGTCCTCATTGCAGCTTGGGCCAATATTGCGTTTCCTTAAATCACACCTTATTCAATCTAATAACAGCTGTTCAGTGAATAATCTTGCAAAGTGATGTCTTGGCACCTTGCCCTGTTCCCCCTCTCTCTGTGATTAATTGGTGCTTGGCTCATTCCTCACTCCTTTGCTAACAACATCTCCAGCATTGTTAAATGGGAAAAAACCAAACACAAAAGAGCTTTTCAACCTCTTTGTTCCTTTTCTTTTTTAATAGCTCTTTGTTTGTCTCTCCCCATACATTTGTATCCCCTTTCACTCACTGACAGTATTTGTTTAGTTTTAACTTGCCACTGCCTCCACTTGCAAACAAAAATAAACAAATGTATAATGACCATTGGATAAAGGTCCATAGTTACTGCAGCCATTGAGAAAACCAAGAGTTGTTCTTTGTGGAATATTTAGGTGAAAATTAAATGGCAAAACTCAAAATATCCCAGATGTTAGAGGAAATACTTAGGTTAAGCAGCAAAATATCTAAACTCAAAGTGCTGTTAAGTGTATAGTGGGTCCATAACCTTGTTACTCTCTACAAGTTAGGTTTTCCAAATGGCCTAAATCCAACACAGAATGTCTCTCTTATCAGTTGAGCAGTGACAAAGGGGAGTCCTGGTTTGTCTAGTTTATATTGCAAGGTGGAAGAGAAAGGCCGGAGCTTGACCTATAGCAGAGAATGGTGAGAGAATCTGAACAATAGCTCCAAGAAGCATCTTGAATCTAGGTCACACTTAAACTCTTATGGCCTTTAGGTGTGGATGAAACATGAACATTTTTCATTGGAAACAAATACTTGTGATTTTCCTCAAAAAGACAGAAAACCCCAGTGTTTTCTGTGAGTTCCAGTAGTCTGATCAGTGTCTCTCTGATATTTTGTTTCCTGGTGACTTTGAAAACCCTGTTCTTTGTGTCAGTGGGGATGCAAATCAGGGCTGAGATAATGGCTGTCATTTAAAAGTCTAAATACCCAACAGGTCTGGCATTTAGATGTCAAGACTTGATTCTAATTTGCAGTAAGGCCCTTTTAACTGCCTTTACCATATGTAGGGGTCCCTAAAATTGGAAGAAACTAAAATCATATTCACTTTAACACCCCTTCTGTAGTGCCAGAATGTTGGAAAATGTAGTAACATTGGCAATACATTAGAAAATCAGGCCCAGAGGAACTGCTGTTGAAACATTCACTGAAGTCTGGCATGGAGTAATGCGTTGTGGGAGCCAGGTATATCACTTATGTGCATTCTGTGTAATTAGACCAGATTTCATAGCTCTAGTTTAGAACTACCCTAGAGAGCATAACCTTAAGACAGAAACCTCTACAAAGCCTACTGACTTGAACTTTCTTTTGGCTATTTTACTGTTATGCAGCAGGATTCTAGGTTAAAAATAATGAATAAAAATTAGAATCTTCCTCATGTTTTATGTCATATCAATATGAGCATCTGATTCAGCAGATGATTGCAGTTGGTTTGATATGTTTTACATGTGTTTAGTGCAAAACAAATAATCCACGGATAGATATGTAAAGTACAAAGATCAGTGTGTTTTTATCTGGCATCCAGATCACTCAGTTCAGGGAATTCATTAGCATTCTATTCATTCACTGCAACTAGCCTGATTCACAGTAGCTTGCAAACACAAGCCTTGCAAATGGATGTAAGAAAAAAAAAATTGTACCATATAAGTGAACAGTGTATAAGAGATTGGGAAAGTCTGTACTGACTGGCAATGACTGACCTGTGACACTCTTTGTGATTTTGGAGATTGCCTTAGGTGGTGGAGCTGGGAGCAATGGAGGGCTGGGAAGCTGCACTGGATTTCCTTCTGTCGGTTTCTGGGGAGAATCTGTGGTTTCAGGTGCAAGTAAGGCTTGTGGACTGTCTTCAGATGCTGGCAGACTGGCATCTTCCAATTCTTCCTTGGGTGCTGAAGGTTTCTTGGCTAGTAAGAAGATGAGTAAAATTAATGGAAAATGAAGTTAATAATACTGATCAGCCAGGAGACAATGCCAGGAACACTCAGAAGAACAGAACACATGGTACTCAGCTAGAAGCACTTCTTTACTGTGCCAAAAAAATTGTTCTGTGAAATAGCCAAACAGCTGAGGCAGGTAAAGAATAAAATGTATGAGAATATTGAAGAAATGTTAGTTCTTATGCTCCTGAGAAAAATTTGTGAGCCTCCTTTACTCCCCATTCCTTCCCTAACGCCAATTTTCCTTTTCTCTTCTCAGTAACAAAGACAGCAAGGTAAAGCAACTTCTGAGAACTGCAATGGATTTTCTTACAGCAGTGAAGCTGCAGTGTTGTGGTGTTACTGGGTGACTTCTTGTCTGTGCTATGAACGTGCCAGCAAAGAGCAAGGAGTATTAAACTTGTAATATTGCATGAAAGCTTGTTTTCCAGTTGTTCACAATATATTTTTTTCTTGATTAATACATTACATCAGCCTGCATCTTGCCATCTCTTACTGTACCTGACTCCAGAACTGATGAGTTTTTTCTGAAGATAAAGTTGGCAACCAAGAAAAGTCTGTCATAAAAAAAGATTTACCAGAGAATCTCAGCAGCTAGCATACAGCACAGAATGGGTGAAGTATTAAAAAAATGCAGTCACCAAAGCCATAATTTGAGATGGTGAAACAGCACTCATTTCAGGATTGTCCCCTGAAAGATGGCAAAAGCACCTAGCTTTTCCAGTTGGTAGAGGCTAAATGACTGAGCAGTTTGTTAAATTGGCCTGTCTGTGATAAGGGCGCAGGGAAATAGATCCCAAAAGGCATGAAACTGGAGGAGGACATAGGTGAAATTTCAGTGATTTAGTCTAAAATTAATATCTGATTCCAGCAGTGCTTAGACTTGTGCAATGATCTTTGTATTGGCATACATGAGGACCCACAGGCAGGTCTGAGCAACTTGGGCAGTCCCCTCCAAACGATGCATCCTGACACCATGGGCTCAGTAGTAGCCATGAAGGTTGTTTGTCCCAGCCCAGCAGGTAAAGCACTGATCCAAGTGGGGAGATAAGAGTTTCCCCTTAGCATGAGAGCTGTCCAGACTGTTTGGGCTGGAGAAATGGTAAATCCCCAACTTTTAGCAGCCTGGATTGTCTAAACAAAGTACATTTCCCTCCAAAGCATTCTAGACCATCTCCTAAAAACCCAGAGAAGTGGGTACTCACAGCTGCCACATCACAAACTTTTTCTTGGCTTGCTTTTTATGCCTTATTTGGAATACAAGCTCACACTCTCTCTCAGCATCCTGGTATTCAGAGTGCATGGGGAAGCACCAGAACAGTTGGAAACAATAGCATTGGCAAGATAATAGCATTTAATTTGTTGACTAACAGATGAATAAATGTGCCTAGAAGAGGAGGAATGAGTATTTGTCATTCAAGAATGACAGGAAATTAGAATAAATACACAAATGTGACTTGTTAGGAAAGCCTCCTTATGTGATAGTTACCAAAATTACTACCTAATTTCCTTTTAAATATATATTTATAGGGAAATGCTTTGTTCTAGGCTGACATCAGTTTGTATTTTTATTCCTACAAGTATGGAAGACGTGAAATAGGAAAGAAAAATTGAGGAAGAAAGATGTTAGTGGCTTGCCAAGAAAATCAGTCATATTTGGATGCTTTTCCTTGAGTTGAATGGTACTTTCTTCTGGCAGTAATTTCACTCCCTGTGATATGAGAGGATGCTCAGTGAAAGTGCAGTGAGCAGCCATAGTGGGACTATGCAGGTAGGGAGGGTGGACCTGAAAAATGCTCAGCCTCAAACACACCTTCTGAACTTGATTGTGTTCAGAGTGGTATCACAGAAATATCATGTACTATTGTCTAAAAATCATTTTATGGCCCCAGAAAAGAAAGCTTTGCTTCTGTTTTCTTGTTTTGTTTTGTTTTTGTTTTTTGTTTTTCTTTCTGTCATTGTTTTTGTTAATAACAGCATGTTTGAGTCAGAGTCTGAAGGCAGACCTGAGTCTTGAGCACACAAACCTATTAACAGATTTCATACTGCAGAGTGAACATTTCCTGCTGAAAATAGTCCAAGGGCTCAAGACTCCTTCACAGAGTAGACAATTACTTATGGAGAGCCACTGGTCAAAATGCCACCTTGCTACTAGGTAAAAATCTTTCCCTTGAGCTTGTCCCCACACCCACTGGCTGGGTTACGTGGGCCAAGCTGCCCTACTTCTGCCTAAGGAGTTAATTGTCTGTGTATTAAACAAACATGAGCTCTACAAATGTTTCCTCATAGTCCTGTCCTTGACCTTCATTCCATAACCTGAGGATGAAAAGCTGTCTGTCAGGAAGTCAGTGGAACACCCTGCAGCTGTCCCTCACCACTCCTGTTTGCCAAAGCACAGTTCCACAAGAAGGACTTGGTTTAGCTTATCTGTACTTGCAGCATTGAGCTGCACTTGTGTTTGCAGGGTGATGGCGTAGATAGAAGTTGTGCACTGAATGTTGTTCCTCAAGCCAGGACAGACAACTTCAGCCTTGGCAGAGAAGTCTGAGAAATTTTTTTTTGAGAGAAACTTGTTTCATGTTCACAGCAGTCGCTGCTAATTCCAAAAGAGCACCATGCCAAGACTGGATTGTCTCATAATCCAACTAACCCCATTATGTGAAGATTTGTGTGGTCCCTCAGTTTGGTAGCAGTCTCAAAATCACTGTTATAAAAAATAACGAGTGCTAACTCAGTATGTGGCTGCTGAGCTGAATGAGGTGTTCTGGCTGTCCACCACACTAACATATTTGACTCCTCATGCAGCTGCTGGGCAGAAATGTCTTTTAACGTCTTATTATATTTTGAAACATTTTTATTCAATACCTGCATCTTCTTTCAGCTCATCCAAATGCAGCTCTTCACTAAGTGAGGTTACATCTGTCGTGGCTGCTGTTGTACTCTCTTGCTGCATCTCTTCAGAGTCGAGTGCCTGGCACACAGGTACACAAGCTGGAGTGTCACTCTGTGTTGCTCTTGTGGCATCATCACCAGTGCAGGCTTTTCCTTCAGTATCTACAACACCAAATCATTTATTCTTAATTAAACGATGAGCAGTGAAAGCTGAACCTCCCTGCTATCCTCTTTAGCAGAGTGAGTCTCAAAGCTGTAGTAATTTCAGAGTAGTCAGGGTCTGAGGTTTCTTTTAGAGAAGCACTTGATTTCTGAAAGTACTGAGCATCTGTAATGTAAAACTCATGGATACCAGCCCATCTGCACACTAACATCCACCCAATTTTCTAGACATCTTTTTCTGTGCGTGTCCAGCAACCTGGTTAATTAGGCGCTGTACATATAGAGACCACTGTGCTTTGAAGCACCTGCTGTGTGGAAGATAAGCATGAACATGGGAGATCAAAGGGCTCTGGAAGGAGGCAATTCCTTCTCTGAGCAGAGCTCACAGTGCAGCATGAGCACAGGTTGCTGTGACATGTCAGGGTCATGCCAGGTTCCATGTGCAGGACACTGCTGTCCAGCTGCCCAGCAGTAATGCTGGCAGGACTGCTAGTATTCTCTACCCAGCTGTAGATTTTGGGCACAGCATTGGATACTCAGCTTCAAAAAGCATGTCTTGTATAATTGAGCTGATCAGGTATTCAAATCCCTCCTCATGCAGACCTAGAAACTGCTCTCTTTGCTTACTCTGAAAGATTTCTGTGCCAGTGATCCCTGCAGCTGTATGCATCTTGATGACTGAAGCTTTTCTTGTATTCCCTTATTCAAGCAAGATTCCTCAGAATACAAACTATCCTTTTACTGCCCAACTCTCAGAAATTCACAAGATCAACGTCACCATTGCAAAGCAAAGCAATTACTTCCCACTCTTGCCATCTGTCCATGTTGATGGACATGCCTGCTGTCCACTCCTGACTTCTAAATCGTATTTCTCAGCCCTATACCCTCCTTTCTGGAAGCCCCTGACAGGGCTGTTTCCTTGCAATGATATCATGGCAGGTTTCTTCAACACTGATTGAAAACCAGCTAGCACTCACAGCTATTCCTTTTTAATACAATCTGGACAATCTGCAGAATAATTTATTGCCCTTTAGGGTAAGGGTATCAGATTTTGGCCCAGAGATGCTGCGGAACGGATGCAGTATTTTTGTACACTGAGCTCTGCCTCATAATCACGTTTGGTGAAAAGTTACTGTTCTTAAAATAGTCCCTGCAGTAGCACAGTTGCTATGATACAAGGAAGGGGAGGGGGAAAAAGTTCATTGCCTACATTTCAGCTCATTGGGAAGGCAGCCTATACATAATCATTGGTGTATTAACAGCTGCCTCTGTTACTTGACAGGCAGCCCTTACCTCCCATTGCTGTAAGCAGAGCTCCACCTGGTTCGTTTTGTGCTCACAAAGGGGAGAAATACTGGGGGAAGTTCCCTCAGTGTTTTCAAGGTAACTCTGCTTCACACGTTTCTCACATCCTTCAGAAAGGCAGGCTGCTGACAGCTGTGCCACAATAGAGCTGCAGACAGAGACATGAGCTCCTTCAGATCCTGGCCGATGAGAACGTAATGACTAACGGAGTATTGACAAGGAGACAGCCTTGCTGAAGAATTTCTATTGAGGAACATCTGAAACTCAGAGAAGTGATGCTCCTTGTCAGAAATGAGCAGCTTGTGCATAGAGCAAAGTGGACTTTCTGCTTTGATTGGCAGTGGTTCCCAACACCGTGGTTATAGACAAAGTCTGAGGATGGGAGAAAGCACATATCCTGGTACAGAAAGCAGCAGAGTCTTGGGAATTGCAAAGTAACCAGAAGAATCGGGGCTGTGATTTATCTGGGAAAGAATTCCACTGTGTGCAGGACCTGTACCCTGTAAGCTACAGTGAAGCTGTATGGCAGGTTCAGGAGGTTCCAAGGGCAGCTTGGTATTTGCCATGTACGAGCAGAGTGGCATGTATGAGCCACAGATTTGGCTGTGCAGCATGGCTGGGCAGCTGTGTTTTGGGGTTGTGCGAGGAGACAGGGTGACATAACCTGTTAGGATGACTCATCCCCAAAGCAAGGATGGCACAACTTCACCCTGGGCTGCTCGCAGATTGATGCAAAGTCTGTGCTAGCTCAGTGGCTTGCTCTGAGCCAGCAGTATGGTCCAAAATGCTGCCTGACAGACCTTATGCTGTGAAGCTGGAGCGTGACGTTGTAACTGCATGAAGCAGATCTACAGATTTCTCAGACTAGAGCTTCATCATGGTTCAGACTGATTATGAAAGTGAGCAGTAATCATGTATCTAGAAGAAGAGTAGAGCCTGATGAAATAGAGAGATTTAAGGATTTACAGCAGTCTTTTTAGCTTAGTACTGCTGCTCTGGCAATTGCAACTTACTGCATAAATGAGGACTTAGCCTTGAAACTGCTGCCACTTCAGCTCAGTCCAAGTAGGGCACTAATCATTTACTGAGAATTATTTGGGTCAATTTTTGATACCGGTTAATAAGCTACTTCTGCTGATAATATAATAAAATAACCCTGGAGATTCACAGCACTTTGTGTAAAGAAAAATAACTTGGAGGCTGCTGCAGTGTCCTTCAGCTGACTGTTAGCTGCTCTTCCTTTCTGGGCACAGGGTGGTACTGTAAGCTGGTTTGGTGTTTAGAGGAGCTCTGTGCTTTGCTGTTTTATTTACTGCTGTTTTGCAATGCTCAGACATCCGTGATTTCAAATTCATAGGTTATGGGGAAATTCAATACTCCCAGAAGATACAGAATGTATTTTTTTCTATCAGGTGGTGCTGATATGCTGATAGGACGACTAGTTTGCAGAATGAGAGACAGAAAACTCAAGGGAAAGGCATTAAAAATGTGCCTTCTAAAACTGCCCCTTTTAGAATAAGCTGATGGTTTGATAAGTATTGTAACTTGAACATATTAATCCATGTTAAAATATATCCAATAAAATAATATGATAATTGCTTTAATGCAATGAAAAAAAAATCCTGTTTAAAATACTCTTTTTTTTTTCTGACTCTTCTGTTGCTCGGTTACACGCCAGCATAGCATCACTGCGTGCTGTCCCACAGGCTATTTATAGTCACAGCATTTGTTTCATACAATGGAACTCAATTATTACTTTCAAAGAACATCATTCCTATCTACCAGATTGGTCAAACTCAAAAGGCTGATCTTTCCTCAGTACAATGCTTTCTGCTATTAAGTTTTCAAAGCAAAGAGGATTTTATTTTTTTTAATCTATGTTTACATGGAAAGGGCAATTGGGATGCTGTCCAAAACACACGGAGCTCACTTGGTCTTGCAGAATAGTCACCCAGGTAGCCACCCAGATCCCTTAACCATCTGCTAGGGCTTGGAAACAGTGATACACAGAACCACAGTCCTTTGTGCATATCTTTCATTCAGTGACCTCTACTGAATCTGGTTTGTACTTGGGATGGCTCTAAAATGACACTACTATCAAATGCTTCACTTTTGCTCGTGAATGGAAAGCCAGAAAGGCAGCTGAAAAAAATCACATTAGTATGATTTTATGAGATTGGGAGTCATGGACTGTACTTTTAAGCTTCCCTGCTGAATGCATCTGTTATGTTTCAGTTTGTATTTGCACCAGTTGTAGCTGACTTTCTTGGCAGTTGGATTTAGCTGGGTTTAGAGCAATTGCATAAAATACATCCACCAGCTCAGACTCACAACATGTATAAATCCAGGCAAGCTGGAACTGCATTCAAGGTAGAAAAAACATCAAAAAATTAAACTGTATGGGCTGCTTGGAACAGGGAGGGATTTAAAAAAAATACAAAAACTAACAGCCTAATACTGATTTTTTTTTCTGCTTGTACTAAAGGTTTTCTTTTTTATACACTTGATTGTTTGATTGTTGAATTTTTACTTACCCTGTTCCATCATTTCCAGAAGGCCTTTCTTAATGAGTTCATCCCGACCCTGTCGTGCTGTCATTTTCTTCTCCAGCACTGCAAGAAGTAGTAGCATGATACAGCACCAGCTTACAGTGGAGTATTCCATACCCGACTGAGAGAGCTGCAATGTGGTATTTCTCTCTAGTCTCAAGTGTTGTGTGCTTGGAAAGAAATGCAAGGAGTTTTGGGGGAACTTGGACCAATCAGCCAATTTTGTACTTTCTCCTTTGTTAAAACAGTAAAATCAAGCACACAGAGTTGAGATTTATGATCTAAGATGCTGCTGATCACCCTGAGAGCAGAATAGCAGTGGTGTTAGAGCCTTGTGCTGTTTGGTACAGTGTATTGGAGCTGCTGCAGGAGGTGGTGTCCCTCACTGTGACACTCCAGAGGGTATCAGAAAAGTGGAGGGAACTGCACCATCTTCTCTGAGGAAAAAGCAGGCAAGTTTGTCTCCTTACTGATCTGAGACACACCTGGTTAGTAGTGAGAGTGTGCAGTGCATGTGCTGAGCTTCTCTACTGCAGGCAGCTGTTTGAGGGAAGGCATTTTGCATGCTGTAGTTCCCTCCTGTCACTTCTCATGATGTTATTGTGACCTATATAATCTTCACCCCAAACAAAATGGGTGATGATGCCTGGGGACATAAATGTAGTCTATTTGGAGAAAGGACACTCCATGAAAGCAGTCTATGTCAAGGTTTGTGCTTCACTCATATTTTTAGCTTTTCTTCTAAATGTATGACATTGTACTATACAGGAAGCCTGCATATATAAGTGTTTTCCAGTTTTAAATGTTATAAATCTATAACATATTGAGATCTCCAAATTAGATTTAGATCAGGTCATCACTAGTATTTCTGTGCAAGCACATTTCTCCCAAGCTGAGCTTTGCTTCGTGCAGTGTCAGACTGCTCTCATCGTACCTGCAGAGGTCTGCTTTAACTTCTCATTTTTCTTTTTCCGCCACTTCCAGGGTTTGAAGATCCTGCCCAGTGTTGCCAGTTTGCTGTTTCTCCTCACTGGTGGAGTTCTAATCCCTGAGACCAAGTAGTCAGAACGCACTGCAGGAGACTGCTCCATCTCATCTGAGAAGGGAAATGAGAGGAAAGCCAGCAGTTAGACCAAGTGCTTCAGCATAGCCTTAAAAAGGGGACGTGAATGGAGGCTCCCCAGCTAACAAGTGTTTGGTCTTGTCTGCTGCTTCCTACCAGTGTCTTTCCAGGCTGTGGACTTTCACAGTACCTGTCTGGATGCCAAATACTTGAGCATCTCCACTGCTGCCTTCTCTCAGGGATCTATCAAGGCTATTAGGTACATGGAGAGGAAGATGTGCTAAATTTGTACACCCTATGCTTTATTCTATCTCTTTCCTGACTTTGATTCAGCAAGGGAATGGTGTTACTCTCTGTCCCAAGGGCTGTGTAACTCTGCGTTACAGCCTTTGGATACATGGAGAGCTGGGTACTCCCGAGAGCTTTAGCAGCAGAAATTTAACACATATGCAAATTGAGCCCACACAGGCTCCAGTTAATCAAACAAATGTAATGTTCATTTAGAAAAATTTAGACCTTTATGAAGAGCTAAAGAGGGTGTGAGAAAGCTCAGTCCTGCCTGAAAACCCAGCTGCCAGTTCTGCTCTCAGGCCACAGGATATTGCTGTCTTCTACATGAATTCTCTTCACAAAAGCTAACACAGAACACACTGACTTGTATGAGCTAATGCTTTTATATAAGAATAGTTTGATATATGCTACGTAAATAAAATCTTGAAGCTATTGTGCAAATTTATTCCTTGAGGAAGTTAAAGGGAAATTTCTTTCCCTTTCGTCCTGCCAAGCCACAGGAATTCACACATAACATTTTGGCTGGAAAAGCAATTTAAGTATTTTTAATATTTTGTCTTGAAAATGCAGTCAAGATTTTGCTGTGTGAAATGATGTATACTGACTGTTCATAGTTGAGTGATGGCCCAAACCATGAAACAAAGTAGCACAGGTCCATAAATGGGGTTATTGATGGCTTCATTAAGATTTGTATTTGAGCACCAGTATAGTGGTTGTTGAATGAGAAGCTGCCATCAGTCATCAGATGTGGTACATAAATAAAACCTGAATGACAGTTTGTTGTTGAGTAATAACATACGATCTAAATAAGCAACGTGGAGCTATGAACATATGCACATTTCCAAGAAACTTCTCTCTGAAAAAACATTTATTACAAATTGCTTTATGACTGCTAGACAAAAACTATACAGCATCATCTAGGTTTTGTTTTTAAGTTAACGGGGTGAACGTGTTTAAATCACAGTATGGAGGTGGGGATTTCCAAGTAAACAGGAAACAATTTCTGGAAGATTATTAAACCCAGCAGGGGAATGAACACATTCCTCCTCTTCCATTTAATTTTGAAAATACTGGTAATAGAGATGAATCATTCAGTGGAGAAAAACTGAAAACTTGGCCACGGACACTATCAGAACAAAGAAGAGTCTGTAGAAATTTTTTTGCCCCTCTCACTGAATGTGTCCTGTGGATTCTCCTTCTATGTAAATTTTTTTTGTCTCATTCACATAACATAGAGTTTATCTTGGGGTTTTAATTTGTAATAGATTTGGAAGGTACATATAAATATATTTCTGTTTTTGAAAGAATGATGTCCAAGATGACAGTTATGGTTTAGTTTGGAGGTCAATATTAAGAAGCTGAAAACAGAAACTAGCACTGAGCCTAGCACAGAGGGAGGCCAGTAGCCTACAGACCACAGCTAGAGTGCCAAAAGTTATCACACTTATTTCTAATTGCACATTCAAAATTGAGAAGTGTCACGGAAAAAGCTTTGAAGAAGTAGAGTTGCTCTTCATTACAGAGATGGCAATGAGAATGGAAAATGACAGAGTAGATCTGCTATTAATTTGCTATTATGATTACTTTAAGGCTGTAATAGAAGCCTCAGAAAAAAACATTTGGCCATTGCTTGTGACATCCCTTGAGTGGGAATGGAACTGTTCACAAAATTAGCTCATCTCAGAAGAGCTGTACATCAGACTAAACCTGATCCTTGTCTTTGGAAGCTTCTGCAGTGGAGCAGGACAGCCTGAGCTCAGCCATCCATGTCTGTGCTTGTGAGGCTGCAGTGCTTCATGAACATCTCCTGTCATCCCATGAATTTCTCGAGCATGTGAGTGAAGATTAAATGAAAAGCTCATTTAAAGCAGTACTTTGGCAAGTTGCTGCTTCTACTGCATTTCATTCAGATGTAGATGCCTGCAAAGTGATTTAGGCATTATCCATGTGTTTTATTGAACGCTGGCAGCATGAGATCGCTTTACCATTTTTGCCAGATAGCAGGGGATTTAATCAGAACCAGGAAGTCATTCAAACCCAAAGCCGTACGTCTGTAGCAGTGTTTCTTATCCCAGATATTTCCCTAAGAAAGAGAATGGGGAGGTACTGCAAAGGCACTAAGCATTCCCTAAATGCCCTGCCACCTCAGTGCTCCTGTCGTTTTCATCAGTCCTGTAGATGGTTTTTTTTCCATCACCTTCTGCCCTTCTGGGACTGGAAATGTAACTATTTATGCTTTAGACTTGTTACAAATGAAATACAGATAAAAATCAAACATTCCAGTGGAGATTTTCGTGTTTTGTTGTTGTTGTTTTGTTTTTCTTAGCTTATTAAAGCTTTCTCATACAATGAGAACAGTTCTTAAGCAAATGGTTGTATCACCTTGTACATTTGCACCATATGCAGTTCCTTCAGTGTACATTTGGAAACATAGAAGAAGGCATAGCAAGTCAGATGTCCTGAAGTCATAAATAACAAGGAAGTGGTCTCACTAGCACTAAGAAACACAAGAAAGTCCTTGGAGTTTCTCATTTCCAGTTAGTTCATTTCTTTGTGCATGTAGGTTGGCTTCTTGTGAAACAAGAAGTTGACAGCACAAAAAGCAGTTCCCACGTACAGCAATGAATGCTGAAGGTGCAGGCGCATCTAAATATCAGCCAGCTCCCACAGCCAACAAGCTGCCAAGACTTGCCAACCCTCCAACCACTCTGTGAAGTATTCAGCACATTTTTTAAACTGCAGTCAGTATTTTAATTATGTTATGTTCTGTGGAATAATGTGGTTATTCCTTCCAGAGCCTGATAGCCTGGGGCCAGGCCATGTAATTACATGGAGGATGTCTGAGAAATATAAACAGCCAAGAATCAAATCAGGGCTCTCTGAATCAGCAGTGTAAATGAGCAACAGCTTAACTTGATGTGCAATTTAGGATGAGGGGCACTTGTTGTACAAGGCTGAGTGAGCATGAGTTTAACCCACACTCAGTCCACATCAGCCCAACTGGAGATGAATGTGGCTGTGCTGTGTGCTTCTACTGATGTTGAGTCTAACTTACTGTTGTTTTTGTGTTTTTTTTTCTATGATAATCCAAAGATACAGTAGAATTATGCCTGATTACAGCAACTGCAGGCTGATGCGTGGCAGTTGGGCACACCAGGAATGCAGAGCTCAGGTATTCTGAAGGTGTACTGACCTTGCCATGGAGAAGTGCTGTGAGACTCTTGGGAAATCTTCTTGTGAATGCACAAATTGCACCAAGAAGTTTATGGGAAGGTGAAGGATGATAAATTTTAATATGCTGGGAATTTGGTAACTTCAGTTTGCAGCAAGTTGTGCTTTTCTAAATCCTCTATGTATACTTTTAGGAGAAGGGCTTCTCAAAAATCTGCAACCTGCAGGCAGTTTAAAAATAACACAGCAGACAAGAGCTGCAGGCAAATTTGTAAAGCAGGCGTGCTATGTTTTCTGATGAATTGGTTTGTAATGCAGCTCTCCATGTTTGTCCCTTTGTTGTTACTGCATCCATCTTTGCAACCCAGATAGAGAGTTAAAAAAAGGAAAAAGAGGTTCCCTTTGGTCCTCTCCAGAGGGCAGGGACAGTGAGTGGAATAAAAATTACCTCTTAGCTTTGGGGATAGAAGTTTCTTTACCACTGTTAACTTCAGTGCTGCCTAGAATTACTGTCTGCTTCTAGAAACGATGCAAAGGAGAATGCCACAGGGAAAGTCAAGCTTTTAAAGGACTCGTGTCTACTTCTGGTCAGTCCTGAATTGTGCAACCCAGACACCAGAGATCTTAGCCAAGAAACAGCAATTCTCTATGAAGGACACTCTATACAGAAGGTACTTTATATCTACTGAGAGAAGCTTGTGAGAAGGCAGAAAGTTTGTCTTGGTTTTAAAGTAAAATGCTGAGCTTTGGGAACAAGCAGCAGGAAGACCCCCTTTTCCTTAGTTCAGCAACCTAAATGCAGACAGAACTGAGCATGATGATTGGGACTACAAGACAGGGGTAAATTGTTTGTCTGGAGCCTTTGGACACTTGTTATGTTCCAGAAATGCAGAACTCTTACTGAAGAGTTTTTTTATTGCACTGCTTACGTGTTTCCTGTGATGGAGCTCTTCCTTGTTCTGAACATGTTTTCTGTCACCCGTGTTCTGCAGACAAGCTCTCTTTCTTAACTCTCTTTGAAAGAAAACTGCAGTAGAATGTTCCAGTTTGAGTTTCTATTTCAGTTTTTTGAACATATTTTGATTTTCCAATTTGTAATGACTACTAGGAATGAAAATTAGTAATGAAAAAAAAAAGCTTTTTTATAAACCAGAAGCATATTTAATTGTTGAAGGATTTCACTTGTATTTGGATCTGTGAATGTTTTGGTTATTTTGGAAAAATTTACACTAAATATTTTGTGAAACAAAAAACCCTGTTCCTGACAGTTTAGTTATTTAGGAAAGACAAGGTACCTATAGTACATTATTAAATGCAATCATAAACTAATTTGGAATACACAACTGCTGACATGAAATAGATTGCTTCTCTGATGCATCATATCTGTTACACCAGAAAAATATTAAAGATGGTAGGGAAAATTACAGGACTGAGGTGCAAGTTCAAGCATCAGCCTAGACAGATGTTTAGTTTTTGTATCTACTGTAAAGATACAGATGGATACTGGGCCAGGTTCAGCCACGTGATAACTATCAGTCATTGAGTTACCTTTGGGGAAATCAGACATATTGAATTGGTGCAGACTTCAGACCAATGGAGATACAAAATGTCAGAGTGAAAATGCAAAGAAAAATGGCAGAAGGACAAAAGGGGAATGGAGTCTTTTACAGGTGCCAAACCCCAAACAGATCTGAGCATTCCACTGAGCACGGGATTCTGTTGGGCTATTTCATCTTTCTTTTAGCCAGCTGCTGTTGAATTCTGATCAGGTTTTTACACTTCCCCCCACTAAAATGCAAATTATTGTGCTTTCCTTTCTATTCCATCCTGTCTCCAGAGCCTGAGTTCCATTTTCACTTGAAACTGAAATGTTTGCCATGCATCCTTGTTCTGTGATTTCCACTGTTCTTCAGTACGTTAAATTATGATTTAACATCTTTCTTTAATTGAAGAAGAAAAATTAAAGAAACAGAATATAATTTGTGGGCAGTAAGAGAGTACTGTGCCTGCCAAGGAAGTTTATTTCCATTCTATCTTGCTGCACCTCCCGTCAGTGATTTCAAAACCAAATGAAATTTCAGAACCATGCTGAGAGGAATGGGAAAAGAGATTATGCTTATGAAAGGAAAGAGAACAGGGAAGTGGCAACTCCAGCTAAATCTCTTAGATAAAAATAGACTTTATATGCTTGACATTTTTTATTTCTTCCCTAAGACATTTTTTCAGGAAGTTGACATATCACCTAACAGCGTGACTGCTGTATGAACCAAGGTGTAAAGAAATTAATCAGGACTTTTTCATGCTTTTGGATCATTGTGTCAAATCCCAGTAGCACTTCTCATTATTTACAATGCACACTGTGATATTAGCAGTTCATTAAAGAAATAAGTTTTTCAGTTTTTTGCATAAAGGAACCCACAACTTGCTTTACCTGGATAAGAGAACTGAATAACGGTAAGAAAATGACACTAATGAAGGATTGCTGTATAATTAGTTAACTCAGCTACCTGATCCTATACAGTACCTTCTTTTGAGAGGAGAAACTTGACATTTGCACACTTTGCACCACCCAGTGAGAACATCAGACCAATATCTCCAGAGAGAAACCCATTCATATGAAGTCATATAGCGCTATCTCTACAGAAGGCCAAGTGCACTGAACCTTGTCTCCTCCCTCCCACGTCTACAAAGGGTTTTGTACCACAGATGCTAGAAATTCCCAGGGCTGCATGGTTTCCCCAAACCTCTGTGAGGTGCTCTTCTGCAGTGCAGCAAGAGATTAAGCCCCAGAAGTACAGAAATTACTAGAATTAGGTTTTGCCCTGGACTCATCATAGTAAAGATTTTGTCTTGGCTGCAGAATCAGCGTCGCATCATTTGCATATGTTTAACTAGCTGTAGCCTGGCTATAAGCTTGTTGAAATGATGTTTTTAATAGCTTCTGAGACTGTAGGCTGAAACACACCCTTTGCTCTCTCTCAAGGGGCCACTTCCAATTCACTTCACTGCTGCTTATCCCTGATAGAAGTTATGTCTAGAGGGAGATGTAACACTCAGGCAAGTCACTGGTATAATAGCACTGTACTTGCTAAAATGCAGCAATGTGTTCCTTTTTTTCTGGGATTCCTGCCCCAGAGTGCCTTCTGTCTGTGGGAGACCATTCCTAGAGATTTGGAAGCAGAAATACTTAGGCAACTAAAGCGTGACATAACACAGAGCAGCTACAGAGGAAAGTAAGATAGAAAACAGATATAAAATGGAGTTCAACTTTTGTTTAAAGGTTATGCATCCAATTTGGCTCCTTGTAAAACTGTTATAAAACTGCCAACAGTTTCTACATTTGTTTGGTGGTCACATTGTGATGAAATCCTTCTTAGGAGGTCGTATCACCTGAATGAATGGCTAAATACATTCCTGAAACAGCTTGGTCTCCTGCACATAACATGCTGTAAACATGAGACAGATGTGTGGGAAATTCTTTGAGGGGACCCATTGTTTTTAAGATCCAGATACCTATTTTCCAAAGAGGCAAATAATACAAAGTAAACCAAAAAAAATGAGGCACCACAAACCTTTCATTCACAGTGTCACACAAATATACACAGGAGCAGAGGATCGGGCAATACAAAGTGCCACCCAGCAGTGGGTCACTGAATCTCTCATGTGCTAAATCTTGTGTTACGTTTAACACCGCCTGTTCCTTCCTGTTGCATTATCCTGTGGTTCAGATAAGGAAATGAAAGCACTAGGATGATGAAACTGCAACATGCTGAACACAGATATCTTAGTATCTTTGGAAAGTACTGAGTTCCTGGGACATCCACGCTCCAAAAATTGCAATAGATGGGCACAGGACAACAATCTTTAAAATAGTAGCAGAGCAGTATGCTTTCTAAAATTTGTGTGTGTGTGTGTGCTCAAAGGCCAAGGGAAATAATTGCTTATCAAATTTACTGCAGTAATTATCACTATCTGACTAAAACAAGTCTGCAATCTATTGCTAAGGGGAGTAAGTGTCACTGTGTGGCTAAGGGCCACATCATCCTGCTCACCCTAAATCAGCCTGCAGATGAAACATGAGAGATTATAGTAACTCTGAGTTGCACAATATTTTCCTATAAATAAATTTGGCCATGGTGTGGTCAAGGCAACTTAGTGGTAAGGACTGGCACGGTGGATGTGGATTATCTTAAATCTGCTTTGGTAAGTCAACCCCTCTCTACCACGTTTCACATAGATACGGAATTTACAAAATCCTGTTCTGAATGTTTTGGGCCAACGAGCACACAATCACAACTCCATTTTGCTAGTTGAAAAAAATACCATTTTCAAGACTAAGAGTGACAGGAAGCTCTGTCACTGTTTTGTGCACAGACAGGTTCTGACCATTTTTATGGTAGCAGGTTTTAAATTCACTTTTTTTTGTTTGTTTGTTTTTTAAGGTCAGCAGTCCCAGGCAGTTCTTTAGCCTCCTAACAGCTCTTGATTTTCCTTGGGGTCATGTTTTAGAAAAGGAATCATGTGATGAATATTCTTCTGACGTT
The DNA here is from genome assembly GCF_026119805.1 of Tympanuchus pallidicinctus. Lineage (NCBI taxonomy): Eukaryota > Metazoa > Chordata > Aves > Galliformes > Phasianidae > Tympanuchus > Tympanuchus pallidicinctus. Next base: position 7,143,778 of record NW_026294722.1, read on the forward strand.
TGCCTTTCATCAGCAAGAATACTTGGACTATTTCCTCTTGTTTCCTTCCCTTGTTGTTTTGTATTTTTGTTGGCTTTTTTTTGGTTTGGTTTGGTTTGGTTTTTTGTATGTGAAAGATCTCTGAGAAAACGTCAATTTAAAACCACCACAGAAGATGGACTGAATTTTTATTTCTGCATGACTTTTTTATTTAACAAGTAATTAAGAGTTTTGTTCACTTCAACCATATCCAGGGTCTGCTTTTATAAGTATCACAAAGCCTAAGTATCATGGAAGGAAAAACAACATGCAATATTTTTACCCTGTCTGACCTACATTTATGTATTTTCCAGTTCTTCCAAGAGGAAGAGAAGTGAAATAAGTACTCCCTCTTCTCAGTTTCTTTTCAGCTTCCATATTTCAACTGTGTTCTCAGCTGCTTGCATGAGTCATGGAGAGCTGGAAACAGAGACAGCCCCCAGAATCTTAAATCTGCTTCCTCCTGAGGAACCTTTGTGAGTGCTTTAGGGTATACCACTAAAAAGCTACAAAAATCTCTTGGAAGCTTCTTTTGCCTGATACCTATATGGGAGCTGATAGAGGAAGTGCTAATATCTTAGCTCCAAAAACTGATTACTTATGAGTGTAATGAAAACTAAGATATCTAAATATTTCCGTATCACCGCCTAGAAATGTGTTCCTTTGCTCTTTGGTATTTGCAGAGGCTTGAGACTGCTGTTGACTCTGTAGATTGTTTTGTGTAATGATGGTATTGAATTTCACTCGTCTAGGCACAATTTGGATTTGATCCTGTGATGTTCCAAGAAACTCAAACCCACAGGCTATGAGAACTAGAAGGGAGTTCAGTGCTTTGCTAGGCTGATCCATGCTATTCCAGGCTAACATGCATTATTGCCCACTCTGTCCTATACAGTGTAATTTATATCCAAACTAAATCTGCTTGGAGCTATCTATAACATTGCATTTAGAAACAGCAGGGAAGGTTCAGGGCAGAAATCCATCCTACACTCTGAAATTCCTTAACTTCATGTAGAATAAGCCAGATCCCTCCTAGTTTGGCTTATGACTAGACTGAGCAGGCAATGTCAAGCCATGTCAAGGATTCTGTGCTGTAATAAAGAATGAAAGGTCATCTTACACAAGCAGAAGCCAAATTACATTGGCAGTTCAAAGACATTCATACAGAAAAAAGAGTAGTAAAAAAAAAAAATGGTGAAATACACTTAGAAAGGAAATTGGTATCAAATGTGACTGTCAGTACTGCTGCATTTATAGACGTGTATTGTTATGCCTTCCTGTTCCAGTCATGTTAGCTTGAATTTATCTTTCTCTAATACAGAACTTCAGTCCTAGCTGCCTGAACATAAGGTCAGTCACAGCTCGTCACACTGAAATTACATCTTCCTGTCACAGACTATTCCCTTTTTCCCTGGACTACCCTTCCTCTTCTTGGTGTCAATTCTACCTTTACACACAGCTCTGGGTTTTTTGCTATCTTTTCCCTGTTTGTGTAGATCTGACTACTTATCTTGTGTGCAGATTTCTCTTCCTGCCTGGTACAGTTTGCTGATCCTCTGGACAATAACAGTCTGACTTTAATCAAGGCTGTGCAGGAAGAACCTTTCTTCTCAGAGAAAGCTTTTAGATGTTACAACTATTCAGATTGGTTTACCACATTGGGTGATGAAGCAGAGCTAAAAATACCATATGTTCCTTTGACATTGCCCATTCATTACAATAAATAACTGCAACTTCTGTGACTGCAGAACAAAACATGTTTTATGTTTTTGCTTTTAAGTGAAGCTGTGTATAAAGCTCTTTGCCACTCAGAATATCCTCTTAGTGTTTTACATAAGAGGATAACAAAGTTTATTTGGAAAAGGCAAGGGAAGCCTAAGGCTGTTTTCCTCTCATTTTATTAAATGAATGAGGAGATATCTTAGCATGGAGAACACAGGCATGTAACTGATCAGATTTTCTCCTGTATGCCTTACAGTGAGGAAATGTGTTGAGGCTGCCCTTCAGAACATCACCTATTATTAGCAATTCACAGCATTGGATAAGCAGAAGTCCTTTCAATCATCTGCAAGTCTCCTATGCAATCTGTGTAAGTCTGTTTCAACAACTGAGATGAGATTATCAAAGCATGAGAAAGAACTGACACAAAGGACCAGACTGTTTGAAGATGCTTATTTTAAGCATGTCACATAATCTCATTCACTATTTTTGTTTTTTGAACTCAGAGAAGAGAGAGAGATTTTTTTCCCCCAAGTAATTAAAACTGAAGGTGGGCAGTCCTACCTGCACAATGAACAAACATTATCTTAAAAAGTGTTAAAAAAACCACCTCATTTAATTCTTCCTTTCAAGCACTGAAATGATCTCCAAGTGCTATTAATAGAAAAGCCTTTCACTGTGGAAAATGTATTCTTCTATTTAAAGCTACTGGGGAAAAGCTTGAAAGAACAACAAATTATGGTTCTGACATCTGACTATCGGTGTAGCCTTCAGATGTAGAGTTCACATATATGGCTGTACAATAAAAACATTTGGAAATAAGGCAGGATGATCACCAAGACATCCTTCCAACATGCAGTTGCTCACAGAGGACACATACTTGCTAGAAGCCTGTTCAGCTTATCCCTCAGTGCTGAGGGAAGCCAACTGGTGGTTACTGGATTGGCAGCACTGGAAAACACAGATCTTTGTTGATGCAAAGAAACAGGCATGGCTGCTAAAGAAGCAGCATAAACTTCCCCACAGTCCAGTGAGCCTGACCTGGGTCTCAATGGCCCACGATTAGCAGAGCAGGTGTTGATCTGTTCTTATGATTTCTCCGCAGATGTACGATATCAATAAGAGCTGTGAGGACATTTTATGTGGGCATAGGTCTAAGAATTCCTGTCACAGTAGATCAGCAAACAGAATACTTCCCCAGGAGTTTAAAGAGGACATTTCATATCCAATAGCTCATATCCTGCTTCCAGGCACCCGAGTCTTTAGATTCTGCTCCTTTGATACGTTTTGCTGCTCAGTGATTTTGTTCCCATGCTGACATCCCAGCCAGGTGCCGTTCTGAATATTTAGTCTGAGTTATGAGAGCTCCATGCCTCACACATTCCTGGTGCGATCACTCAGAGAGATCGTATTTGCAAAAACACATGGGTTTGTTACCAGAACATGTGATTCACAGCAAAACCACCAAAACCAGAACAGAATGCTTAAGCTGAAAATAAAATTTCTTATGATTTCATTCTTTGTTTTGTTTAATAAGGAAATGGAAACAAGATATATGTAAAATGTACAGTGAGGGATTGTAATAGACAGCAACACCTCTGAGTAATCCTAACAAGCCAGGGTGCTTATATATCACTACAACATTGGTTCAGCTATGAGCTCTAAAATGGAGAGCTAAGAAGCACTGCCAAATAGTGGTGTACTGGATGGAAGGAAGGAGCTATGGATTTCCATAGTGTTGAACTGCATGCAACAGCTTAAGTTCCTTAAGAGCTTATCTTCCAGAACATAGACAGTCTCTTAGAAGATAGGCACAAACCAGTAAGCTCTGGTTTATAAAGTCTTGAGCTGATATCCAATCAACTGAGCTTCGTGGCATTTAGGATCAGATCAAAACTATCATGGTCCCATTAATAAAATGTGCAGATGTAGTAGAATTTCCTTCCATTATCTCCAATGTGTTCAAAAAATATTGATCAGTCAATTTTGTTCAATCCAGCTTTTTGCTGGGTTGGGTAGCATTTGTCAGTGCCACTCGCATTTTATGCCATTTCAAGAATAGTCTGTCTTCCCACAGTTGGCAGCAAGCTGGCATGAAAGCACAGGGCTGGCACCACACTGTATCACAGCTCTGCCTGATTTGACAGAAGTATGATCATTTGCCCATGCTTGATCTGCATGAAACCTGTAATACTGGTCAAAACAGTCATGCTCAGATCTGGAGCTAACATTACACGCAATGAGAGATCCTGCCTGTGCCAAGAGGTGACATGAAACTAATGGAACGTCTCTGCCTGCCACCCTGGCACAGAGGTCTGGGTGGTGAGAAGCAAAATCAGACATCACATGATGGCTGTGGTCTCTACAGACCATCAACTCAACCTTCAGCAGCAACCACATGCTGCCTGAGCAGCAAAGAGATGTTTCCACAGGGTGTGAGCCTATGCAGTGCAGCAGCATCCAACCAGGCTACAGGGAAATGCAGAACAGCTCAGTTATCAGAGCTTTTTCTCATGTTTGCTTTTCTTGGTTTTGGCTTTGGGCTCTTTGCTTATGGGCTATGAATGCATATGTGCTCAGACCTCTCCAAATGTGGTAGATATTCTGTGTTGTATCTGTATCAATGTAGTTATCTATACAGTGTGTGTGTATAAATGCAGTGTTACACATTATATTACACAAACACTGTTATAACTAAAAATTCTGTAAAAATCAGGGAACCTGCTTGGAACATGGACTTGGTTATAAAATAACTACATTTCATCTAGGTCAGAGTGAGAGGGTGTTTGGAGCTTGATTTTTAAGATAGCATGGTCATTATCATAGACCTAAATTCAACACAGCCTTTTACCAGGGCATGCTGTTCTAACCCATTATCAATAATACACCAAACTCATCCTAGCTGCATGTATGATGAGTTTCAAGTAACACAAAGATAAAGCACAAATTAAAACTTAAATTTTGGCATCTACTGCAATGCTTTCCTGAATATTCATATTTATAATGCTAGAGTGCCTGAATGCACAGTAAAACAATTGTAAACAGAGTTGAACTGCAATTCCCACTAAGGGGTTCTTCAGTTCTTCTCACTTCTGGTATTTTCTCACTTTGATTTTTTTTTCTGTTATTTTTGGTGGTTTTTCTTTCTTTTTTTCCCTTTTCTTTTAATCCTGCAGTTTGCAGAAGGGCAAGGGGAGAAGAGCAGTACTTCATAGTATTTAGTCAGCATTACGAGTGAAAAGCTTTAACATTTGAGCATTTCTCAAGCCAGCACTGGCCAAGCCAGCTGAAAGAAACCAAATGTTCCTGTTTCAAATTGCAGACTCTTCTTATTTGTGAAAATGTTCCAGGGTGCTTGCCTAAAGGCAAGTTTAACTTATGTTTTGACTACTTAAAAGAAAAAAAACAACCTTTTTCACCCACTCTGCACTTCAGAATATAACTTCTGGCAAATAACATTTACTGTGGCAAACACAAAGCCACTTGAAGCATACAAAGCTCAGGAAAGTGGTCCTCAGCATTTTGCTCTACAAATTAACCTGGATACTTTCTGGTGATTAAATGACACACTCACAAAAAAAACAAACCACCAACAACAAAACAAAGAAACAAAAACCATCACCATATGTCATAGCTTAGTGTCACGTCAGTATCATGTTTACTACTTGTTGTGTAACTTTAACAGTGCCATCTTACATAATATGTTTTGTAAGTTCCAAGTGCTCTACAAGGAGAAAAACCAAAACACAGCATACAGTATGACCTGACTCAGGTCAAGCCAGTGTTTGAAAGGGAACCTTTTCTGAGTATTGGCCCAGCACTGCATTGAGCTTGTTCAGCTCAATGCTCAGCCGAGGGAATTCGAACTGCAGCCACAGGCCCAGGAAGTTCCTGAGCTGCCTACTGATGTGTTTCATGTTGTGATAAACACAAAAAAAATTTAGAAGCTGCCAAACCAACACTGTCTGGAGTGAGTGCAAGCTGATGGTTCACAAACGGGTAATGGATCTTACAAACAGACCTGGAAGCGCATGCAGAATGACTGCCCTGCCACAGAAAAATATTTTTAATGATTGTGGTGTGCAGCTGTATGTGAAGTATGTGCATATTCAGACCTGACTTGATATATAGTTGCCACAGCAGTATGTATGAATCATATGATGGCTGTATTCTTGGCCAGTTTTGACTATATACATGTAACCACTCAGTTACACAAGCAAAACCAAGGACTGCCAATGTACATCTTTTAACAAACTCAATCATCTCTCTGACATTGTGGCCTTAGATTCAGTGCAAACAGAAGGACAGCTTCACAGTTCTTGCAATTTGCAGAATGAGACCCATACAAGCATAATTTCTTGTCATGATTTCTCTCAAAATAGATTAATCTTCGTAGAAAATAAGAGCAGAGGCTAATGAGGGTTAAGGCACAGATGGAATGGCACTACTAATTACTTCATACAAACATACAGTGAAGGAATACTTTCTAGTATGATATTTAACAAAATCAATACCTATTAGCACATGCAGCTACAGGAGAATTTATGGTGAAGTCAAATATGATGCTGGCTGGCTGTCTACAGTGAAAAGACATGACACATGATCCATTTCATCTTACCTCCTTCCACTTAATCCCACTTTTAATGAGCAGAAACACAAAAAGTAAACAGTTCCTCTCTCCTCTACAATAATAATAATTTTCTTTCCACACTGTTTACTTTGAATAACCAGAATTCATATTTAGAACCCTGTTCAATATTTCATTCGAAGAACTTCACAGGCATCATCCAAATGCTATTTTTGAAGCTACAGCAATGCTCATTTGTGTACTGATAAGGAATGCAAATTTCCTGGGATTTTCTTAGAAAGGCTCTATCAGCACAGGGGGAACGGTCCTTTCTCAGCTGAGAGAAAAGCCACAACTACACAGCCCCAAGTACAGCTGCACTGTGGATAATTTATATACTAGTCCCTCATTTCCAGATGATTCCTAAAATCTAATTTTTTTTCAGGGATTTGTTGCCTTCTACTATGAATTCTACAGAATAAAGAGCAATTTCTGAAATACCTTGTCAGAACTGCCAGCATAGTAAAATACCAGTTATCCACACAGCTCTAAGATTCTCTGGATTTGCAGGCTGCTGTATTTTCTGTCTCATTTTATTCATTATTTGGTTTCACACTGCTAATCTCTCTGGAATATAGCATTCATCTCCTTCCAGATGATTGTTAAATGCTGTATTAAAAAGCAATTATCACCTATCTTCCATTTTACCCTGAAAGGAATGACAAAAATTGAAAAAAGTTGCTGTTATCTCTGGTACATAAAAGCATTTGAGATCCTGCTGTTTTTCTTCACTTTCTACAGCTGTTTATTGCTGACTTCCAATGGCAGAGCAGGTGTAACATTGCATTTGCAATCGATGAAGGGCACCATGTCACACGAATAAACCCAGTCCTATTTCTTTGGCACTTAAAATAAAAGACTTATGGCTTGCTGACAAAGGGAGAGAAGGGGTCTGTATTCCCATTGCCAGGTGTATGAATTCTAATAGTGACTTGAAAATTACATTCCATCCCCTCCCCAGCCTTTTTTTCTTTTTTTTTTTTTCCCCAGTTGGAGAAGGACAAGAGAAAGAAATTCTAGATTCTGACCTTCTAAAGCGCCCATGGACTGAATTTTCAAGGGTTGCTCTTTGAAAATGAACATCATTTGTATTCTTAAAGTTCTTAATGTTTCTGTTAGTTGAGTATGTTTTTCTTCATTTTCTAAAGCTCTGAGATAAGTACTAATAAGGTAGTATGGTGCTTGATCACAACTTTATCATCTTGAAATACACTGAGACCTACTTTTAGAGAAAAATTTAATGCTGCAAAACTAACATTATAGTCTGATGAAGTCATTTTCTGCAAGTGACAGAGCTTATTTCTTCTTGAAGACATTCATATTAATAGATTTTTGAAATAGACAATAGAAATTAATTAATTTTCTGGCCCACATGGTTATATTCAGAAGAGCTTGGTAAAGTGAGTCATAAAGGCTCAAGAATCCATGGTTTAATTTAAGTTACATGACTTCTAAGAACATCTTAATATTTTCTAGTGAGGGAGGTGAACTTTCTGAAGAAAGAATTAAAGAACAAGGAAGAATGGGGGAGTAAAGAGGGAGCATAAAATCTAGAGAAAGCTGGCACAGGAGGTCCCAAGGGAAGGTGGGATGACAGTGACCCATGGTTTATGTTCAAATTTTACATTTGGTTTAGGGCAATACTTGATGTCAATGTAATAAGTAATGAGATTAACCAGAAGGTGAAGAGGGGACTGGCTGTATTAAATATTTCAAGTAGCTACTGCATTACATACATGCGGCATTTTGCCCTTCTATCGCAGAGCAAGAGCTGGAGTTGAGTATTTGTTGTACAGCTAAGATGTCATGGGATATTTCAACAAATTGGTACTTTCATCAGGTCAAGTTTCTACCATTTCATTAGATTATTTTTGAAATTGACTGATTTTATATTGCAGGCCTATTTCTTCCCTGAAATGTATTCCTTTGTGTATGTGGAGCATGAAAAATTAATTCCATTAACAGGTATTTTTTAACTAGGTCTCCAGAGCTCTGTGAGCTGCATTTTCCAGTATCTTTTTAATTTTGAATGTTCTAAATATAAAAAAAGAAAAAAAAAAAAAAAGAAAAAAAAGGAAGAAAGAAAAAACTTTCTTTAAAAATTACTGCTTTCTTCTCTGTAATGGCAACAAGAGGGGGCAAGGGTATTGAAAAGATCCTCATCACCATAATAATTTAAAAAAACCACTTCATAGAAGTCATGAGGACTGAAGCTGCTATTAAGCATTTTTAGAGGAAGCTAGCAGCAGAGATGACCAAAATGAAGCTTTCTAGTCTAAAAATATTAGCAACTCTCTTCACACTTGTATTTTTAAACGTCAGATAATCTGTTAAAATTGAAATGTCTTTGAAAGCAGCATAGTTGTGATATAATGTATGTAAATGATGATAGGTCACATTTTCAGTTGTTCAGTATGCGCAGGTTAAGTTCAGCTTTCTGGTACACAGGCTGCTCTTGTATCTTTGTCAAAACTATCTGTACTCAGTCTCCTCCTCTTGTCATCTTCTCTTTGTATACTTGCCTGATGATGCCTAATATTGCAGAGGTTTGCAAAAATTTTACATCAGTGATCCTGTGTCATCCAACAAGAGAAATCTATTTATGAACTCATATAGTTCTACTTACTGCATAATAGCAAGTTCATGTTTAATTAGATTTTTTTTTCCATGATCTGGCTTGCATGTAAAATTGTCATAATTGTGCCTATGGGCGAGTTTCACAACTGTAAGTATATGCTGGACTGAGGCATCTGTTGGCAAAGCTTCTCTGTAAATTTGAAATATAAGAGTGGGTACATTACAAACAGCTTTGACAGAAGAGCATCACAAGGAATTCCTCTGCTCAGGTCCTGTGAGTTGAGTAACACGGAGCAGGAGAATGCAAGAGAGAGCAAAGAGGTGCTCCCAGGAGCTGCTGGAGCAGGAGGTGCCCAGATCTCCTTTTTCAGTTACAGTGGGTTGCTGTGTTGCTTTCAGATGAAGTGCAGAGCCTGCCCTTGGGCTTTCAGTCAGCTAACCTTTATAGTTGTTGCTTTACTAAAGAATTAACTTTTTTCTTTATTGAACACTGTTAAAATATCAGCATATACTGCTTCATGTTGTTTCTTTGGCTTTTATTAAGCCAAGGCTCTGACAAAGTTCATCATCACATCAGCATATTCTGGTATATCCCAAGCGATAACTCATATTGCCCTGCCCAGATTGGGCCACCCTGTGACTCTTCCTTCTTCCTTCACATTCCCCTTACCTGTTCCTTAATTGTCTCTTACTGTCACTTCAAAGACACACTATTTATATGGAAATGACATGTGGCAATACATTTCCTAAGCACTTACAAGAAAAAAGAACAACAATATTTCTAAGGCTGAAGTAACAAGGTGAATATATCAGGGAAAATGTTACTAAAGGGTGGCTCATAATTCTTTAGCACATCCTTATCAGTAAAAACTTTATTCTTCCAACCCATCCAGTGCTATCACCTCAGAATTCCCTAGGTTTTATAGTATTTGCATGTTCATGTGGGGTTGTGGTGTTTTTTTTTCAGATAATTACCCACAGATTAGAAACAATTTACATTTTTTGCCCCATTTCTTTTGAAATGAATCCTGAGCAACACTCAAGTCAAAAATTCAGACTGGTGTCTTCTCTTGCTGGTTCCAAGATGAGCTGTTTGGGGAAGCAGCCATTTACTTTGTTGAAAATATCCTACCTCGATGCCTTGTCCTGAAAAGGCCCTGACTGGGGCTACATGAGGAGAGCTGAAATCTTCTGTTATTGATACTCATCTGCAGTATACATTTCCTTAAAATATCAGCTCCTCGCATGTTCAAGAGCTTCTTTTCACTCAAAACTGACATTTCCACGGCAACATTTAAGTTTGTTCTATTCACTTGATGTATTTTTTTCCTGAGATGGTTACGCAAATATTAACAAACTCTGTAAACAAGAACAAGCTTGGGAGAGGGGTGGGGGAGACCTTATTGCTCTCTTCCAATATCTGAAAGGTGCTTACAGAGAGAGCAGGGTTGGTCTCTTCTCACTGGTGACAGGACAAGGGGAAATGGCCTCAAGTTGCACCAGGATAAGTTTAGTCTGGATATCAGGAAAAACTTCTTTACAGAAAGGGTTGTTAAGCAGTGGAACAGGCTCCCCAGGGAGGTGGTTGAGTCACCATCTCTGGATGTGTTTAAAAACAGTTTGGATGTGGTGCTCAGGGACATGATTGAGTGGAAGGCTGTTAGAGTTAGATGGTGTGGTTAGGTCGCGGTTGGACTCAGTGATCTTTAAGGTCTTTTTCAACCCGGGTGATTCTATGATTCTGTGATTCTAAGCCACAAAGGAGAAACTCCTCCTTAACTCAGTCTATGAAGACCATTTGATACAAATGGCCATGTGTGTGGTATACTTTTTTCTACTCAGCATCTCTTGCAATAAGCCACTTGGGTATATTTGATGTGCTTTTATCTTAAGATATTAAACTTGCATGTGCTGCTATTCACCTCCAACATCTTCATTCTTGTTTTAAATCTCTGTCATAAGATGATTATTGTCTGATCCCTACTGATCAACGAAACAGCCGCTATTTGTACATGGCTCAGGCTTATCTCAAGTCATGAGCTCTGCAGAGATGCCAAGTAGAGACTATTTTTTTTTGCACCATTCATCTCAGAATTCAAAAATTATTGCTGCAAAAGTTGCAGGCAGCTTTTTTTGGAGCCTTTTGAGAACGCAAAGATATAAACTGTGGAGGAAAAAAAAAAAAGAAAAGAAAGAAATGATTGAGAAATAAAATGATTTTTCAGAGTTTTAAAGAGCTGGATATGGAACAGATCCTTTCCTTATTCTGGTACTGCAACCACAAAACTGGTTTTCCTATCACAGAAAATGGTGTGTTTTCAAAAATAACTTTCCCAGGGCAGATTCATAACAAATGTTACAATTGTTACAGCTCTTATGGAGTCAGTTGTCCTATCACTGGTTTATACCAACTGAAGATCTGCCTCTTTAGCAATAGTTTTGCAACTGATCTTGGCTTATCTCCTTGAAAAGTTAAAAAATATACATCAAATGATGAGCATTCATAAGCATTTGAAATATTAGGAGGATTTCTGGTGTCATGGAAAGTTCCATAATTTTCAAAATTGCGTGTTGTAGTTTCCAGTTGTTGGAAACAATGAGCGAATTTACCAGCTTACACTAGGAACTGTTGACTGTGTCAGATCAGTCATTCACCTAATTCAGTTACAACATTTGCACTATTCACTTTCTTTCCAGCTGCCTCAGTGAAAAGTGAGTGCAAAAAAGAATGGAAAATGATATTATATCACTGCAAAGTTACCTCTCACAGACATTACTTTCAGAGATAAGAAACAGAAAAAGCAAACTGAAGCAATAAGGCAAACTGACCACTACAAATCAAACAGCAATCTAACTTAGTTCACCACATGGGCCTTTGGGATTTTCATACCTTATGTGTTTAATCAGGTTTCTGATGATTTCTGTTCATTAAGGAAGACATTTTTATTTGCTCAGGTTAGTAGATTTCCTCCTCCAAACTGCTTTGCACCACCCTTTCTATAACATCCTGTTAAGTGTTGAGGTCAAAGCCACAAAACATGAGATTGAAATATTGTATCTAAGCAAACTTAAATAAGATTTATCCCCAAGACCCACTGAAAATCTTAATAATACTTAAATGTGTGTAATTTCATTTATTTTTTAGAGACTATGCTTACCCTGTGTTATTTCAGTGCTACACTTCACAACATTGCCTTAGAAATCATTCAGCAGGCAAAAATGAAGGACAAGGATTTGAGTGCAGGATGATGAACTATAGTGTGGGAATGGGAATAGATGGCCAGAGGCAGAGCAACTGGATTTGCCTTCAAAGCATGTGATAAAACTCTGCCCCAGACTGAAGATTTAAGAGAAAAAATACTGCTGATGAACAGTGATGTTGATCTGATGTTACGTGGCAGTTCTGGGTGGATGTTAAATATGGCCTTGGGCATATGGGTTCTCTCCCCTCTTCTTGCCAGACTGCACGTGAGACATAGGACTAAGTCATTTAAATAGAGTACTCCTTTTTAAACTAAAGTTGATGTACAGAAGCTCAGGTAGGTAAGAATCTACAACAGAATTTAGTAGACTCTATCCTCTAGGCATACAAAATGCTGCCTAATTTAATGTTCTGAAAAAAAATCATAATAAATGCATCTCAAGTGAGGCAGATCAAACCCAGCTTTTCAACCTCTCTCTGATACTCAGCACACTCCTCAGCTGTGTGAGGTGGACACATCAGCCCCAAACTATGCAGGGTTATTTTGGAGCAGGAACAGGAGTGATAAGCAACTACAAAAAAAGCTTCTGAATATATTAAGACTTCTGCATTCATGGATTGCTGGAGAAAAACGTGTGTGATCATGCAATTAAAGGCTGCATCTTAATTCATATGCACAAGGAAGCAAATGATGGTTGCATAGGAAACCATGATTCTGGCATTTCCTAGACTTTTAATGCTTGCCTTTAAAATTTTAATAATGTGCTTTTAACACAGTGGATTTCCAGTATATATGTAATTATCTGAAACTATGTAATGCTTTCTCAGTATCTGGGCAACACTGTATTTTTATCCTTTAAAAGAATCCCAAAGAATAGTCATTATTTAACAAAAATATCTTTGGCTTTCTTTACGCTTTGCTTTCGTGTGGAAGCCACAAACAGATTTTCACATACCAGATGAATAATGTGTAGGAAGAGTGAGAAAGGAAGGGAATTGACTTTTTCCTTTTTCTTTTTTTTCTTTTTCCTGAAGTATGTGAATTTAATCTCACTGCTTTATTTCAGACGTAATGCACATCCAAATTTATAAAAAAAAGATCTGCTGAATGCTTCACTATGGTGTTTCATACACTACTGAAGCTCATGTTTTACAAAATACGTTTCTTCAGCCGAATTTTCAATTGTGATATATATTCATTTCCAACTGAGACTGAATTGAAAATGAACATACATCAACGTCTTGGTGGTAGGCAATGTAAAAACATTCTGCATCTTCAAAATATCAAGCAAAATGCAATCATAGATACGCTGGGCAGCCGTTAGATAACCTGACCAGATTTAAATGTTTCACAGAAGTAAAACTTCTTAAGATGATGGATTTTTCAGAGAAACTCTTTTTCTCATCAGTGCCAGGAGGGCAGTGACTGGTTATCCCACACATCTAAACTAAAAAGCATAGTGACACTTGCAGTAAGATTCCCTGTCCATCCCTCTGCAGCCCACCATCATGTAATGCACAGTTATGCAGATAATCTGCCAGCAGCATTGTTGTTTCCTAGTTTGGGGGAATACATTCATGATTATGAAATGTATGATTATTTTTCAGAGAAGAAAGTATGTAAGAACAATTTCACTTTGTCAGCTAAAACCAATGGAATTACTACATTCGTAGCAATCAGAGACTTAATGTATTCTTGACAATGTATCACAAGAAAATTTAATAGAAATCCTAATTTCTTCATATTAAAAAATAGATGCATGTCCTCAATCTATAATCCCAGAAATACTAACAAAATGCTCACAGCTCTAGCGCAGATGTCAACCCACCTCAGTAAAAATTCCAAGTAAATATGATAGATCAGTTTAATTAAATAAGACATCAGCAGCAGAAAACAAGCATTCATCCAGTTTTCTATTCATTTCTATGTTTTGCTACTTACCTCTGAGGGCTGCTGCTTGCTCAGAGCACATAGAATGCAGCAGCTCAGTCCAAGAGAAAAACCAGTTATTCCCTTTCACCCTCTGTTATGCCTTGAAACTCTTTCACTTCTTCTTTTTGAGACGCACAGAAATACAAGGATGGTGCTTCGGGGCTCTATCCAGGTCTGTTTACATTATGTAAAACAGATGAATACATTTCCTATTTTAACCATGAAAATCATGCCTTCACTGACAGGCGCCTGGATCATTAATAGTATGCTGTGTGCAACTGTGAAAACCCACGTAATGCTCAGAAATGGTCTCAGTTTTCTAAATGAAGAGCCAGATTAAAATCCGCAAACCAACTTGGCTTTGTTGCAGAAGTTTTTCTCTACTGTAGAAGAAGCTGGAAGTCACTGTTGGTTAGCAGAGGGATTTCACTGGAAATGCTGGAGGAAACCTCTAGACTCAGGTTAGCACCAGAACCAAAGACGTGGAGTGTTATGGCCTCAGTCAGCTCCCACACCAAACCTGTGATTCTTTCCTCCCAAAGCAATTTTGTCATACAGCAATGTCAGCAAACTGCTTCAGCAGTTTTTGAAAAGATTCCAACTTAAATTACAGTACCAAAAGCCTGCTCTGGGCTTTACCCTTATTATTTTTTCCTAGAATATTTAAATTTCCTATTATTCCCCACCCGGTCTTAAGCACACGTTCCAGAACACAGGAAAACAGTCTTTCCTTCCTGCAGTCCTAAATGCTTTCATTAGGGAGACTTAACACTGAAATGTTTTGGAAAAACAGATGCTCTAGATTTAAAAGAAGAGACGACTCTCAGTGAACAGCTGCATTGCTCTCAGCTACAAGCAAGCTGTATCTCAGAACAGTTTTGTATGTTACTTTGTCGCTGGGAACATATTATTACCATCTAAATTTAAAGACAGTGGCTTTCTGACATGAAAGCAAATGCAGACATAAAACCACAGTGACTGTTCTGTTCGAGTATTTCATGCCAATGACGCAGAAAATAATACCAAAGTGAAAAACAGTTCTTGTTTTAGGTGGTCTGTGCTTGCAATGTGCCTGGCCAAAAACACAGGTATAGGAATTCTTGCACATTTTCAAATTAGTCAGTATTCACAGTGGTCTGTTACAGTCTCACTCTGCAGCTGCTTCAGCTCTTTGTTGACTTTTCAGAAGTATCCTGTCCTCACCAACAGGCTCTACTATATTACATATTAAGGGGTTGACGGACATTAAACCCATGTTCCAAAATAATCATTTTTCAGTTCTAAAGGAAAACACTTCTAAAATAAATGAACAGTAACTACTTCAGTAGATATTATGTCAAGTAATTCCAGTGTTCGGGCAGACAAGCCCACCAATGAGCACTGAGTATACCAACTGCTCTTAAGACAGCTAGTAAATTTCCTAAATCCTGGGAGAAAATCTAAACTAGTTTTCAAAAATTGTCTTAGAAATTTCAAATAAAACAGTCCTTTTTGTCCATGAAATGTAAATTGACTTTTGTTTATCTCTTTTGGAGTCTTCCTACACATGTGGTACAGTACAACTGCTACATTTATTTTCCATGATCATTTAAGCAGTCAGTACATGAATAATCCATTGCAATTCACATAAATTACATGTTTTGGTAAAAGTGCACTAATTGTGTGGATAATAATTGTGTGGATAATTTAAGATTGATTTATTTTAATTAAACGAATACATGTAAAACAGAGACATCAATGGACAGCCCCTTATTGTCTAAGAGATATTTTAAGGAAAAAGTTGAATAAAGTGTTGTTAACATCACTGCAAATCTTTTGATTACTATCAAATGCATAACTTAGGTCAACATTTTTGCATATGTATATACAATAAATATGCATTCATGTTCTGTATAAGGATCTCTTTAAATTTTCTTAGCATAATTTTTGTATTTCAGAAGTATTAATTCTAATTCTCTCCATCCTGCATAGAAATAGGGGATGTCTACTTGTAGATAAGTCTGTGTTTCCTAATTATTTTTATGTAGCTAAATCTGTAATGTAAGATTAAATATCTTAGAGAAGGAACTGCAATGACAAGATGAAAAAAATTCCCATTTTTCCCCCTATATATAGTATAAATATGCTAGTGAGCATTATTCTGACTATCAATCAGTATCTGGTCATTAATCTAATTGTTATTCAGTAAGTACTCCCTGTTATAATTTCTCAGGCATGTGCTGCAAGTCTAATGATTTTTCTGTGCTGTATCATAAGGGAAAGAAGGACGTTGAGTTGTCTTCCAAGTCTCTTCACCTTGTTGCTGGCAAGACTAGCCTTTCCTGTATGATTCCTGAATATAAAGTTGGGTGGATAAATAAGGCTGTGATCAAAATACTGGGTAGCTGGATAGAGAAAACTTACAGTAGAAGGGAAATAGCCTTGCAATTTAATTTTTTTTTTTTTAAAGACTGTTTTACCATTCTGTATACAGCTTCAACCTTTTCATTTGCTGAAGATGTGGAAAAAGCTCTGACAACTAAAGACATAAATTTTCAAATTTAAATAACAAATATTAAGTTAAACTAAAGTTTCTGACCCAGCAAAGTTCTTAAACATATGTTTAAATGTAATACGTAATCTTAGCAAAGCTTATAGGATTCATCTGTCAGTGAAATGCCTTACGTGCAAACATTCTATGCTTCTTTGAGGTTTAAATCCACATCCAAGTACCTGAAATTTAAGCACACAAGTTTGAAAATCTAGCAAAAGCTTCTTAAATCTTTTGCTGAAAACTAAAACTAAGACCTTCTCTGTTCTGGAAGTGTATATGAATCCTTACTCTTTTGGTCACAAGAAATGGTTGTTAACCAGAGGAGGAGTTGTGTCATGATTACATGCGGTGCTGGAGGGCTTCTGAGGCAAACTGCAGAGACCAATGTGAGTTGAAATTTTTGGGGCAGGACAGTGCTAACAAATGAATCAACATGCTGAAAAAAGTTGGTGTTTTATAGGCTTTTTAATGGGCAAAATTACCAAAAAGCTTAGAAGGCTTAACATCAGATTTAGAACTTCTCTTTAGCAAAACTTGGGCTTTAACTTTGCCGTTTTGCATGAGACTCATTTTTACACTTCCATATGTGAAGAACCTCTAGCAATTTACGCTGCAAGAGTAAATAATCTCTAAAGTGAATTTGTGCCTTTTTAAAATAACTCTTTAAGAATCTGAGACTGACCTAGGTGTCCTTGTGGACAGCAAGTTGACCACGAGCCAGCAGTGTGCTTAAGAAGACCGAAGACTGATTTGTTTATAATCAGATTGTAGATCTTCTAGATTATAGCTAGAATACGAGGTATTCTTTGCTGACACCAAATAGTGAGCCCTTTTACTGATGTTAGGCAACACTCCATCTTCTGCAGTTAAACTTTACCCTTTGTTTAAAAGTCTTTCAATTACAAAGACATCAAATTGTCAAATTTACCAGGTAATGACTGCAGCAGGATTTAGCACAAACTTGGCACACCAAACTTCACTTAAGATATTGTTTCCCCATTGAGGAAGGAGAAGGTAGGGACAAATTTGCTAGGTTACTTCTTGAAAATCCAAGATTTGCTTCTGATTCCTGCTTTTTAGGAAAAGAAAAAAAAAGATTGAAACTTTCACTGTATATCAGAATACTAAGTGCTAATTTTAGAACTTTTCAGATAGAATCTGTAGATACTTCAGAACACATGGAAGAAAAAAATTGCATTTGAGGAATGCCTGTTAAACAGGTTTTAATGAAATTAGAACTATTATTTATTCAGTATTTCTGAAACACTTAGAAATGGTATTTGTATTCAATTTTGAGATAGGAATTCCTTATGTCCTCCTTCTTTGCAATCAGTGATCTAAAACAATTGCTCTTTAAACCAGAAATTCTGATTTTAAAGCTTTTTTTGTTCCAATACCTTGACATTCTCTGGATACTTTTTTATTACTTCTGTTGACATTTGTTACCTTGCCTGATTTGAAAATAACATTGCAATTAGTAAAAAAATAGACCAGATGTTCCAGTATATTCCTGGATGGTTTTTGAAAACATTCTAAGCAGTATTTTCTAAAGATTACAAAATTTATATACCACTATCCCCATGTCTCTTGATCAGGATATTTTGACTTTTAGAATGTTCCATTAACTTCCTTTTGTTTTCTTAAGAAGGCCTTTTGTTTTGTTGGTTGGTTTGTGTTTGTTTTTTTTATCACGTGTCATAAAAATTTGTTGCATGTGTAAGCAATTTAATGGTTCGCTGAAAGGTTGTTATGCAACTGGATTGTGTAAAATCTTGTCCAAGCCCAGAAATGGCAGTGAAAGGGAAAGAGAGAAAAGACTGAGAAATTACATATGCTTTCTGTATATATTTATATCTTGAATATGTGGTTGAATGTAGCTACTCTTTTTTTTACCCTGTGAGTGTGAAAGGAAAGAGAAGATCAGTTACCTCATGTTGGGAAGACAGGAAGAGACAGGTGCTCCCTATTCCCAGCAGTCAAGACTCCAGAGTCCTAATTTACCCAACAGTGAATATATAGTAGTAAAAATATTTTCCACAGGTCTGCTATTTATTTCCTGTTTCTTCCCACACTGTATAAGCATTACTTCTGTGTTTCACTATCATAGAAATTCTGGTGATTTTCAATAGAATAATTAATGAGATGGCAATTTGCACGTTATGTGAAAGTATGTGTTTTGTTTACAGTCAATTCTGAAAACATGGACTTCTGTCCTTCAGATACAGAATAAATCACTAAGCAGCTGATTATTATTATAATGTATGTTGCCTGACCCACGACACAGAAAGCATATTTTCATTACTCTGATGACTAAAACTGACTACTGTTTTTATGGATGTACATACACAGTGTTATGAATTGGTGAATTCTTGTTCAATAATGACTCACGGACTATTGTTCTGTGTCTCTCTTGATCAGCTTCCCACAAAAATAGCTGTGAGAGTTTGAGACAGGCACTACATTAATCTTAGTAAGACTGAGATGTACTGACATTATATCTATCCTCATCAGCGTGCATCTATCTCTATCAATTAATACAGGAGTACCGGTGATGTTTTAGAGCGTACCAGAGGCCACTCCAGTAATCAGCACCAAGGTCAGCTCAGCCTCTACACAACCTACAGATGAATAGGACCCAAATTCATTAAAAAGTCATGATCTCACTAAAAGTGCAGACCAATATTAACTTAGTGAAACACTTCATGAAAACAAAAAGGTGGAAAGATTGAAAAAGATTTTAAAAAGAACACATAAATCTAAATTGTGCTTATCAACTACGTTCTTTACAGAACATTCTATGTGGAGGACAGTGCAAATAGTTAAATGTGAGATAGTGTTTGTAACGTTCTTTGCTCTTAGTAATGCATAATTCAGATGTGATGGAAGAAAAGCCAGAACTATGCACTACACTTGCATCTATTTTTCTTTGAATTGCCTACTACAAATATGGGCTAAATTGTGCCTTTAGGCATAGTCTTGAATAAAGATCATAAATTGCACAATCTCAGAAGACATGATATTCTAGCACAACTCCCTCTTTGCTTCATGATAGGGCAGCCACAAATTACTTTTTCAGAAGCAGTCCACAGTGCGTCTGCAATGTCTCAGATGCACATACTAACCCAAGCATTGCACTGCTACAACAAAAGCCTATTTCTCTTTGCTCTTCTTGTCTGCTCCTCAACTTCAGCTTCCTTACATAGAAGGATGTCATAGAGAATAGACTGTATATAATCCTTCATATGCAGACTGAGATGGATACACATTTTCACTCCCTTAAACAGATGTATATAGTCTTTCACAAACACAGGTGCTTATTTACTTATTCATTTTTGTGGAGGGTTAGGTGACTTACATTTCATTTGAGTGTGGACTTGAAACATAGAGATGTATTTGGCTTATTGTGGTAAAGTTAGACAGCGTTCCAAAAGCAGGGAGTCTGGAATATGAAGTATCACTACTTAATCAGAGAATGCAGCAATAATGGCTATGGGAAATCCCAAAAGTCAATCACTGTACATTTACTTAAATAACTGGTCTGATATAGTACTGCACACAAAGACATTTCAGCTTAAAATTTGTCCTTTAAATGCATCCAATGGTTTGTGTACATGACAGTGCTTACAAAAACTAATCCAAATTATCTAATGTTGGGTGCTTGAACTAGCTTAATTAAACAACACTAAATTTGCATTAATATTCTCAGAATTAAAGCAGTCTTAATTCAATTTATGTTAACATACTTTAGAAAAGAACAAAGCTAAATTAAACTGACCTCAGTTTAATTCTGGACATTAGTGTCCATATAGACTTTAATAAAGTTTAATTAATCCACTTTATTTTCTTAAGTGAAACTGTATGGATTTTCATAGTCTACATTTATGTAAACAGTTATCTTTAGACTTTTATTTTTTATTACGATTCCATATGGGCTAATTTAACGTTTACTAAGAACAAATTTTTCAAGGATTGTTCTTAACTGAAATTGTATTTTCCATCACTGTAAAAGAAATTTCTTACATATTGTTTAAATTACAGCCCTTAATGTAGGTCCTCAGGCCTTAAAGTCTACTGCTTAAAGTCTACAGCTAGATATGATTTTTTAGAAAAAAAACAGTATTCATTTAAATTTGAGGGTTAAAAATGGTTTGTTTAAGCATGTTTCTTTGCAAAATAACTTACAGCATAATAATTGGATTTTCTAGATTATGTGCTAAAACCAAAATTTGAAAATATTTTTGGACTATGTCCCAGTGCAAATCAATCTTACAGATTCTGAAACTGCTAACACATATCTTGAAATGTAATTAATTTGATATTATGATTTTGTTGTCAAAGATACTCTGATTTATAGCTGCTAAAGGTTCTAACACAACAATAATAACTTTTTTTTTTTAACTTTCACTGTTCCCAGACCAGTTGTGTCCCCTCATTAGTTTCAATTTTTTAAAATATTCTTCTGTTCAAAGGGTGAGAAGCTCTATCTTTGGCTGCAACTCTGTTCAAATCACTGCTTGTTAGGCATGGCTCGTGTTAAGTGTGATTTCAGTTGGCAGGGCACTAGATTAGCCGTTGACATCAAGCCAACATTTAATTTTGTTTTCTTGAGTCATCTGTTGCCAGTTCCCATGACAACTGATCTTCTAGCCTTCAGACTTACTAGAAAGAACCATTAGAATGGCCTGGAGTACATACAAGGAATAGATGAAAGTTTAACTTTTCATCAATGGGAACTAAAAAAGCCTTTTCAGCTTTGCCTTCAGCAGCATGTGACTTCTGTTCATGAAAACACAGATGTTCTTATATTAGAAAAATAGAGTGAGCAGTAGTTTTTAACCAATAAATCTGTTTTAGCACCTTTCTGCTACATCTGCAGATTGAAGATCTTTATGTCCAAAATCATGCAGTGCAGAGCATAGTGAAAATATTTTTACATTATCACTTGCATAGCAGTGTATATAATAAAAATTCCAGTTGGTGACATCTCAAATATGGATTCGTTTTGTTTTCATTAGAGTACCTGTACATTTCAATTTATTGTTTCACAGATGTGCAACTTAGAGAAAATATTTCAAGAGGACATCATCAGAGCACTAAGTCAATCCAAAGCTTGTAAAAGATAAGAAGACCAATCAAAATATTATTTGAGCTTCTTGAAGCAAAAATACTTTTATACTCGGCATATATAAAATATGTACAACCCGTGTACTCACTATGAAAGCATAATCTATGAAAGTCTATGAAAGCATAATTAAAAAAAATAATAATCAATAGATTGGATTACAAGCAGTCCTTACAGGAGAATACTGACATGCAGTGGTTATTTCTTAGACCATCTCCTGTTGAGTTTCAGAGGACTCTGTGCTGGAGTGGCTTCCAAAATCTGAATTCAATGTTCCTCTTATATACCAAAGCTTGTGAAGTAGTAGACAACCCAAATCCCTTTAAAATAAACAGAAACATAAATATAATAGAAAAAGGCATGTAACTGGTTGAAATACTTAGAGACTTCCCTTTACCCCTGCATTAGGTAAGCATTTGCCTCTATGGGCAGAAAATAAGCAGTTAGATAACTGTCATTCCATTTGGATTTGCCCACTGCTCAGGAACTTGTGCTACTAACAATTATGAGATGTAGGAGGACTTCCTATTATCCCAGATCTTCACAAAAACTGCAGCAAGAACTGCAATTCATGCAAACTCAGGCATGGGCAGGATACTCAGGACTGTGATCTAAGAATCAATAACCTTCTATAAAAGCAACAGGCTTTTTTCATTGTCGTTTTCATGCACTCCATTCAGTTTTGTTTCATGTACATATTTATATGACCAAGGATGGATCTTCAACAGCAAATTAAGATTGCTTTCCTATGATGTTGCACAGAACTATCTTCTTGCTTCAAACAGTGTAAAAGACAATTACTCTGACAAGAAGCTACCTTGCTTCTCTTCTCCTCCCCTGCCCAGAATAAGCAGTTAAAACAGATTTTAAAGATAATGGGGGTGTATGTGGGAGGGAGGGAAAGATAAGAAAAGAGAATATGCCAGTTCTTCAGCTCGAGTTAACTGTCTTGATTCCACATAGAGCCCTTTCCTCCAGCTGAAAAACCTCGCCCACTAGTAATCACAGGTAGCCAAGTATGTTTGGTACCAGTAATACTGCATATATCAAAATGGCTTTTCCTTACAACTTTTCCCCATTTGACTTTAAAGCCACCCATTACTGTTGTGATCAGTAAAAACTAAGGCCAAAATGAAGCACCATGGCTGGGCTGTATGATTGCCACCTTTCAGTACTACAATGGAGATTAAATAAGTGCCCACAGTAACTCCAGCAGTTTTACCGAAATCGTTCAGGCTGTGAATCTGGGCTCTGTGTGATTGTTTTACAATGAAGTTGGCTCATGAATGTCATTGATGCAGATGCTGGCACACATTCAAAAATGCTGTGTTTCATGTATTGCTTTTATCTTTACATACATTTGAGTATTTTTTTCTCCCCTTTAAAACAGCTCATAGTAGGTAGAGCGAAAAATGATCTAATAGCTCCAGTGCTGTTTCATGCCACATGTGAAATTCAAACTGTAAATATAAAAAAGAGATCTTTCTCTTTAATTCTCATTTTTAACTGGATTGAGAAAGGCAAAACCTGTTCACATTTCAAGCCAGCATCAGTTAAATAAAATACCATCTGAAAGTCTGCAGAAGGATCATCTGGGGAACTTAAGACAAAACTAGGTTTTTTTGACTGGCTGAGAAAGAAATACAAATTAGCAGTTGCTAATTAAGATAATAGAGTGACCTTAATTTGTTCGTACATCCCTTACTGCTTTAGTTGGATGCAATGAAAGCCAATATAGCTGAGCAAATATTTCTGATGAGTAATACATTTGCATCTTCTTACATACTATCTGCATATTCTCCTTGATAGAATTACAGTTTTCCTGACACCATCATCAATGTGCACTTGCAAGATTATTTCTTCAAAATTGATATCAGTTTAACAGCCAAAGACAAATGGTGTGGCTCAGTTCTAGTCCAGTTCCTTATGCCAGCTCCCTCTTTGAGTGCAACTCTTAATTAAGTTTATTGGCACATGTGCAAAACATATGCTTGTTTATTCAAACTTTGCTTTGTACAGATGTTGCTTAATTCTATTAAGTGAGAAAGACCACCATAAGTTTTAGGAGAAATCAGCCAAAATAAGAATAGATGGAACCATTTGAATGACAGTTCAGTACCTTGTTTGTGGGAATTTCAATATTTTGTCTTCCTAAAAACACTCGAATAAGAAATTGTCATTTGAATAACCATGGTTCATGATATGCTTCTCTTCGTCACAATCCAACATGGGGCATTCTGATATGTATGTATACTGAGATAATCCTGGATTTGGATTTTAGGTTGGCCCATAACCAGTATGAGTTTGGAGTGGGCCATTCTGGAATGCACTCTGTGTGCAGCTGTCTGTCCAGCAGAGCTTGCTGTAACTATGTCATCAGTGTCTTGGGTCATACTGTAATGAAGTTAACCATGTTCTATCCTCTAAACCTGCTCTAACAATTCAGACATTTAATCCAAGACCAGTATATTTTTTATCAATAAAAGGAATGGGAGCATACTGATAATTTCTGCAAAGAGACTTAATTGATAGTGCATTGGGTAATGAATGTCTAATTAATAAAATGAGAGCAGAATATAATGGATTTTTTCTTTGTTTGTACACAAAAGGCATCATTAGAACTCTTCAACTGTCATTAGCTCAGTCTCTTCTGCAGTGAGTCATTCTACTCCCTGAAGAAAGTCTATCTGCATTATAAAACTGCCAGACCATACAAATGATACAACTGAAACTTTCCGGATTACCCATTGGTTCTATGAACTTAGGGGATACTTTGGCAAGGCTGTACACATACAAGGCTGCATGTGTAGGACCACATTACGACAGACAATGTTATAATTAACTTGTGATGCTTTGTAAACTGAAATAATCATTTTTGCAATTTCATGGTAAACTGGGTTGTGTGGATATTTCAAGGCTAATCTCATCAGAATTTTCCAAAAGTAAAAGCATCAAGAAAAAAAATACGTTTGGTAAGATTTCCTTGCCCTATAAAACATTCATGTCAGCTGTGATCTCTTGGAAGAACTACCTGATTTATTCTGGAAAGGAACTGACACGTCTTAAATGTGAAGAAACCAAAACTGAAAGTAGATATCCCTGATGACAGCTCCTGAGTTTGTGGTTCTTTTGGACAAGCTGAGTGATACTCAAATTAAAATGTAGCCCTTTGTAAATGGGCATGAGAAAAATCT
Source organism: Tympanuchus pallidicinctus (assembly GCF_026119805.1). Taxonomy (NCBI): domain Eukaryota; kingdom Metazoa; phylum Chordata; class Aves; order Galliformes; family Phasianidae; genus Tympanuchus; species Tympanuchus pallidicinctus. Next base: position 7,168,703 of record NW_026294722.1, read on the forward strand.
GTCTTCTTCTTCTGCTCTATGAAGGTGATCACACCTAGGGATATGCAACTCCAAGGAAACACTCCCTGTTTGAATCACTGTAGGATAACCTTTTTTAACCATTCAGATCCAGAGAGTTAGCCACGCTTAAAGCCATTGTGGCAAAGAGTAAGCAAAGGGACTGCTTGGAAACTGAAAACAGAGTGTAAAGAACAGGGATATGGAGTAATAGTCCAGTAGTTTGACTTACCAAATCTTAAAAACAATAATAAAACTAACAAAGGAAAATTGAAATAGTTAAAAATAATGATAATTAAACAAACAAACAAACAAGCAAACAAACAAGCGCAGTCAGTAGCACAGAGGTCAGAATTTGACCACATTGCTTTTTCTCCTTCAAGGTTTTTTTTTACCCTTGAGGGAGAAAAAGCAATGTGGTCAAATTCTGACCTCTATGCTATTGACTGCATAGGATCTTCCACAGGTAGTTTCTCAAGAAGGACCACAACGACAGATAATGGGATTTTTCAACATTCACTTTCTAAATTTTCTATATTTCTAGTAAATGTGACAACCCTAAACTAATCAAATACATTAAGAATCAGTCTTTGATTAAATAAAAGCCATATTCCCCAACCTGTTTAAACAGTCAAATAGTCAGTTACAAATACAATAACTTGGTTGGAGCTACGTGATAGTGTGCTTAAAAGGTTTTGAAAGTTCAGTATAAAATATTGCACAAAAATTACATGGTCATGGCAAGTATGTATGAAGGGAGTTCTTACACATACAGTGAAGAAAATGTGTGAAATTAAATGCTGAAATATACAAATCATTTGTATGCACAGAAATCCCATGAGTGCATATGCAAACCACTCAAGTATGCCTGTTAGTTATTGTAATTGCCATTAACATGTGCAATTACTTGTTCTGCATTACAATTCTAGGGAATGGTTAAATCAGCCACAAAATTATGAATAGCTGAAAAATTCTATTTCTGTCCTCTGATCATTTCATCAAATCTCTTGTTGTTTAGTAAACAAAGTGTATATAATGGACTAACAAACTGCAAACTGTATGTGTGCTTGAAGTAACTGCAGTATTCCCAGAAGGACTGAAATTCTGCTGTTTACAGAATAAGAATTCCACATGCAATAGCAGTGAAATTGTCCATCCCATGAGGCTTAGTCACATCATCAGGATGGGTTATTTGCCACTTCAAACGCTGGCTGTTTTGTTATATATATAAATACACACACATATATGTATACAAATGCCACTTTGAATTTGTTGATTTGCACGATAATGAGTAAGGCTGAACAAATGCACTGTAATATTTGTGATTCCAGAGCTGCTGCCACTTTATGAAAATGATTATATGTATATCTTTGGGAAACAATTGCTGTAAATAACCCATCTGTCATGAGAAATAATCCTAAATAACACACTTGCCACCTCAAATATACTTAGATGGCAGTGGAATAGATGAAGCCTTCTTCACATCTCAGAAGGCAGAGTGAGTTCTGAGCAGAAGAATAATGAAATGAAGCAGCTACTTAAAACCACTCCACACACACTATTTTGAAGTCAGTGCTTTGAAGTCATACCTCCTGAAAGCTATCCAAATGCCAAGATAAAAGCTGGAGCACTGGGTCAGTCATCAGGTTTGCTGTACTGGTGGAATACCTATACAGGAATCTCAGTGCTATTTCAGGACGATACAAAACATCCAGGTTATCAGTGAGATGGATTTTTTGCACAGGTGTACATTACATAAAATGAGGGAACAAGATGTTGATTTTGAGAAGGTCTAATTAAAAATTTCACAATGAAAGTCATGATTTGAAAGTTTGGACCACCTGTGCTATGATGTCAGCCCCCCTGAGAACGGGGTTACTGATTTGTGGTACCCTGTTAGTGTAATATCTGACTGAAAAGCTCTAAGCAAAAAATGCAGTATTGCTATTTGCAACACAAACATGACAAATTTTGAAGATTTTAGCATATGCTATTATATTCAGGAAAATCTTCTAGTAGCAGTTTTTTACCCCTTCTAAACAAATTCCTTCATCTCTAAGACTGTTTTTGAACGTCTGCTCTCTAGAACTTCCCTTTGCTGTCAGCTTATCAGGAGCTGTTAGCTCCCATATCTCTGATTCCATAAGAGACAGAAGCCCAGGACCAGCTGCCCAGTGCATTCATGACTAACTGCCAACCCTAATGGAGTTGTTACAGGCTTCTTGGAAAGGTCTTCCAGAGTTTTGTAACAGCACAGTTTGATTTATGCCATAAAGCAACTTCCAAAAAGTTGTCAATGATTGCAAAAAAAAAAGAAGCTTTACTTACTGTAGCTATATAAACCTTGCCTAGTAGCTAGCTGTTCTTTCAACAATGTAAATATGCAATTACACGTCCATTCACCAGCACTGCAGGTGCAAGCTGAGCAACAGCATGTGTATAAATGTGTGTGGGTGTGTAAAGACTTCATTATGGTGATTTGTTAGCACAGTGAGTGAAGCTTTATGTCTAATGAATGTGTAAATTGGGTTCTTAGCTTGTTTGAGTGAAAAACAGTTCTACCACTTTGTGTCTTTAGCCTATTCCTCTCAAAAAGAAAAGAACTTAGAAAAGGAGGAAGGTAGTTCCATTTCTTGTCAAAGTAGAAGCTTCACCTAAAACCTAATCCTGCTTTCTGGTACTGCCCTCAGTGAAGAAAAGTGAATACAAAGAAATTAGTTTTCTTGAATGATATCTTAATTGTATGCATGATATGCTCTTATGTAGTATTAGAATAAGAGGTGTCGCATCCTGTGTTGTCATTTCTGGGACAGAAAACTGGGACTGCTAGCTAGCTTTAAATCATTTCTGGCATTAACGAGATTCTGACCAGAGGCTCTCTTTTATATTCAGGATATGCACTGCATTATTTCTTATTATATCACCATACACTGCAAAGGAAGAGCTAAGTCATCAAGACTAATCCTTTAAATCTTTCTTTCTTTACCATGTCAGACAAAATAAGACTATGCCGTATTTCCGTAATCTCTCTTGTATTATGAGAATATGATCATCTGTAAAACAACAAAATCCTTAAAATGCATGCATTCCTGTTGGCTCTGATACGTTTTGCCTTGTCTCCTTCTGTTAGAAGAGATAATTCTAAGTCTGTATAATTTCATTTTAACAAGCACTATCAGGCTAAAAATCATAGCATTAGCACAGAGCAGAGCAGGAAAAAAAACCAACACAGTTTTCTGGTGTTTAAAAATCAGTGTTTGTAAAAAGGCTTGATGCAGCACCTGAGGTTCTCCTTTTTCTTCAAGAAACTATCTAAAATGAAAGTTAACTTTGAAAATCTAGGGTACCTTGTTTGGCTTTTTTCTACTTGGATACATGTATTTAGATTAATCTGTTCAAAAGTAGCTCTTGTTGTCAGACAATTTTACATCATCTAACAAGATCTGAAAAACATTTCTGCAATGCTTTGATGGCAAATATCAGGGGAATTTCTTGAGTTAAATACTAATTAATTAAACCCACTAGAGGTAGGCCTCCATTTCCTTTAATAGGATAAGAAATGTACATATATAGAAAAGCATAACCTATTCATCAGAGATATGTCCCTATGGATAGAGTGAGAACATTATCTTGTATGTATGTATTCCAAAATTTAGAATTAATTTCACTTTGCTGATATTTTGATAGCATCTTAGCTGCTAGGAACATATTTAATAACTTAACTCTCCTAAAATCATCTCATCAGAGCAGCCAAAGAATCTATGACCTCAAAATGCATAAGCTCTTGGCAGTTTTTTGTGTGTGTTTTTTTAAAATGAGTTACTGAGAAATACTTCTGAAATGCTCAATGGGCAGAGAAATAGAGAAAGATTAAAGTCCAGGATGGGAAGCAGAATAAATTTTCTGCAGGTACGGACACAAGAGAGCTGATTATATAAAACAGCATCTCCTGAATACGATAGATTTGTAATGCCCCAGGTCATAGTTTTCTGGAGGTCTTTGAAGAGGTTGCTGAAGAAATAGAGGCCTTTGATGTATTGGACTAAAGCCCAAACACATCCTAGATGTAAGTGTTATAAGGCAGGAATGAGGAATATATAAATGAAACAGAAGAAGCTGTTTTCAGTAACTTGTTATTTTCTACTCATAGTTACTTCTTTCAGAAACAAGTTTTTTTCAGTCTCATATTGTCCACAGTAACTTTGGAGATTAAAGGCAACTTTCAACTAAGAATACAACTAATGGTACAGGATGCTAGTGACTCTGTGTAGCAGAAATGCTGAGTCACGGCATGAAGCACTGATGGAGCACCTGGTGGGAAGGCAGGGCCAATCCAGGGGAGTTCAGCTGTATGCAATGGACCTGAGTGATCAGAAGGGCTGGTGCCAGGATCCACCCCTTCCCACACCTCATTTAAAGGTTGGCTGTGGGGGTAAGGGTGTCTTGTTGGGGATCAAGATTGTACCTCAGGCCCTTCAAGGGTAAGCAGATTCTTTCTGGTGTTTCTGTGTCTACAGTTGTTGCATTTGAGCTTTTCCTCACTTGCTGCAGCTTAGGGCTTTGCTATGCTGTTGTCATTGTAGTGCTTTCCATTGTGTTACACTATTACACCCTGCTAAATATTACCTGGGAGGAGTGGCCTTGGTGTGAGATCAGTTTTGTTTACCACCAAAGCATTCACGTAAGAGAGATGTTGTAAGTGCCTGAAGGAAATTGTTTTCAGCCAGACACTTGTTAGAGAGCAGAGGCTTTAGTTATGAGTAACAAATGGGTTTGTGACAAAGTAAGGTCAAACTGAAGACTAAAAATGGTGAAAGCACAGAGAGGTAGTATTTGTTGGGTTCTCTGTCATGTTAGGAACACTATTAGCAGAAGAGCAATTCAAGAGGTGCAGGGGGCTGCTGTGTTTGTTCAGGCTAGCTCATGAAATGAAGTGGAAAAACTGTAGAATAGGCAAACGGAAAAGGAAGGAAAAGTTGCAACAAGCTTTATCTTTTCATGAGAGAATAAGAGAACATAGGAGAGCTTCAACAAGATAGGAGGAGTGTCATTTTTTTTTTTTCTGTGTCAGTCTTCAAAGATACTTTCTTGGAATAGAGAAGAGAGATGAGGATGCATTTCTATTAAGCATTGAGGGCCCTTTTAAAATGTTTTCATTCACACAATATTCTGGATTTTTTGAAGGCCACTTAATACTTATTGAAATAATCTTTCTTTCAATTTACTTTTGTGATCAAATTATAGCACAAAACGTATACCATAACAGCAAGAATTCTATCTGCTATCTATCTTGACAGCTGTTATTCATGTACTCTGTTTGCCTACAGAAAATACGCATCTGGATCATGTCAGCTGTTAAGTTAACCACTATTGCAAGGGTTCAAATAAACTAGCTGCAGGCAATGGCTGATGTTTGCTCTATTGAAGATCTAGCAGAGTCATGGCTTAGGTGAGGATATAATTTTTTGTATCACACTATTCAATCTTGAATTAATATCAGTAGTTTACAATAAAATAGTAAGTTCTTCAGGACCTTTCACGTTCTTAAATAATAGCAAATTCCCAGATGACAGAAGGTTCACTTATGTTCCTCACTTGCAGAAGGCAACGTTACAGACTGACTTCCTCTCTAGAATGAAATATTTCACATGTGAAATCTGAAGTGACATGAGTAGTTTATCTAAATTTTTGCATTAATTTTCTTGAGTTAAATGAAAAACTTGTTATTTTAAGCTCATAGTTTACAAGTGGAGAATTTGTATGGAGTGAATACTAGGCTCTATTTCATCTTCTCTAGAGCTTTCTCTGCATAGATAGTATTCTGAATATTTATTCTGTACTTCTAGATATTGTAAAATAGAGCAAAAACAAATGAGCAACTGTGACAGAAGTAAACACTTTAGCTGAAGTTGAAATGATTTAATTGAGAATGGGATGCCTTTCTTCTTGAAGTTTCTGCAATGCCAGAAAATTGTTACCCCAAACTGCATAGTTGCTAAAATGGAAATATATATATATATATATTTAGAATATTTTATTCCATCACTATAAATGCAGAATTCACATAATTATAGAAGTCCTGCCTGTAAATTCAGAGAAACCCAATTAAGTCAAGCTTACATACATTATCATGCATTCTGAGCAATCCAATTAGGCAGAGGATTTCAGTAGCTGAAGATAGGTTTAGCTTGCAGGCCTAAATTTGTGAAACAATCCCAAGAACTTGGATTCCCAAGGCCTGCCATTAAAAGTCTGTTCAGCTTTGCTCCCCTCTTCCACAAACATCCCTGAAATGCCCCCAATTCCTGCCCCACTTTAGCAGTGACTTAGGCACACTTAACTGACTGCTTTTTTTCAAGCTTCTACTATCACTTTCTCTCTGCTGCTGAAACAAATAGGAATGGTCAGGATTCAAAGCTTTCAATTTATCTGCTGTGCTCAAAATGGAGGGGGCATGTCATCACAATGCTGACTGTTCAGCAACGTACCTGACCATGACATGCTGGTTGAGGAAAAAATATCTCTTAATTATTTCCTTTCTCTGCCCCATACATCACATTTCTCAGGTCCAACTGAAATAATGATGTCATGCTACATATTGTGATGGAAACTTTCCAGACTCCAGTCCTAAGCCTGTTGTCATCAGCTTCTGTCCCTTACCTCCCCTTCTCTGCCTGTCTCACATAAGCATACACACTTTACTTTTGCAGGTTAAGGTATTCTTATGTGATGTGTTTACTTATTGCAAAACAATCTCATCATCTCTTATGTGATAAGACAGGTAAATAGGGAGGAGAGTTTGATTCACCTGTAGACTTGGAGCGAACTCTTTCTGTTGGAAAGGTCTGCTCTATGTAAATATTCTATACAGATTCATATCATGCATGATAAAAAGATTGATAAGTACCTGGAGGAGCAAGAGGCTTTCTTCCAGAGTGACATCAACTAAGATTTTGTCTGAATTTCACCAAGAAAGCATGACTGGTTCTAGATGGTGAACGAACTTGCCCAAAGCATCAACGTTGATGTATGTTATGTGAGCTCAGACTGACTAAATATTACACTTTGTCTTCAGGTGTGTTCACTCAGCACCCCTTGCTTTGCTTCCAGTCTGCATCTAATTTCAAAGCTAGGCAAGCATGTTCTCCCTAAATAGCATCATCTTGGCATGGTCAAGAACACTTTCCTAGACCAGATGGACTACTGTTGTGACCCAGGAGAGCATTCCTCATATTTTTATAAGAACTTAAGAAGTCTCATATAGAGTTAAGATGAAGACCTCTGTGAGCAACTGAATGAAATGTGACAGACGTTCACTGCAGATCAATATAGGAAAGGCAGAGGGAAGATGGCAGGGCCTGAGGGATGTAGCAGCCCTCAGGAAAGGTTGAAGACTTCACTGGCTTGATGCAGTGCAGTGACCTAAGTCCAGCTGATGGTTATTGCAATGGAATGGGATTTGAGGGTGTTAAAATATAAGTGAACACGAGCTCTCTCTTCATTATATACACCATGAAGTGCTTTATGAATAAGAACTTGACTTCTTTTAAATCAGAGGTTTGCATGCATGAACCATGTGTGATTACAGGATATTACCATGCTACTGGAAGCAAGATACTCTTTGATTAAGATCATCTTACTGAAATATTTATGCCAACTCAATCATGAAGCTATTGACCTGCTTCAAGCAGTTATATGATTTGCTCTCTGGGGCATGTATAAATTGGGTGTACATCATACCATAAATCAACTTGAATCTGAAACAAAGGTATGGGATTTGAAGGCACAAAGAATCCATTGTATTAGCATATGAACTCTAGCTACATTTGGAAGCAAAACAAAAGTATCATATTTAGCTTTACTTGGTCTTTAGTATTTACAGATCTAACCTGCCTAGAAAACCTAGAGTAATTAATTCTAGCTATTAAATTTTAAAATGCAAAGCCACAAATGTGGTTTTAAAATGCCATAAAGAGGCAGGAGGGAGGAAGGGAATAATGGACAAATAGATATTTTATGACTTCAGTTCTCTGTCAAGTTCCCAGCAACCTCTGCTTGCTATGAAAAAAGGGTTTTAGAAGGTAGATTAATTGCAGAGGGGAAGGAAAAGCATTAAAAAAAAAGATTAAAAATCCCTTTCCATCTTTCATCAAAAAGCCCATGGCTTCCTTTTGTTCTCCTATTAAATGAAACAGCTTTCAGCATAAAGACTCAATTAGCAAAGGCTTTTAACAAATAGAAATCCTTGTGCTAAATCTCAAAGTCAGAGACCAGACTTGCCTGTGTCCCGTGCATAAGCTGTTTTCTATTGTTATGACGTGAAGCTAGGGAACAAGAAACTGGCAGATACATTAAATAAATTATTTTTTTTAAAAAATCAATATTACAATGAGAACTGGGCCTTACAAAATCCAGAGTCAACTTCCAGTGGTGTCACCGGCTTGCTATAAAAACTCAGAGAAGGAAATTAATCTCAATTCACCATGTGGAGGGGAAAAAAAAAAAAAAAAAAAAAGAACCTCTCGTTTTATTCTGCTGCTTTATGTCTTTTCCAAATTAGAAAAAGCTAGTTAAAGTCAGAACAGTTTCTCTTTATATGCTGCACAGCAACTGGCACAATAGTGCATTATGTCAGTTATGACCCATAGGTATTACTCAGACTAGAGATCTATGCTGGAGAATCTGAGCCTGAATCTTTTTTTTGTAATCTCTGACAGCTCTTTTATGATACATAAGAAACATCTGAAGAGGTAAGGAGAGAAACAGAAATGCCCTTTGTATTGAGTATAGAAGAGACCTGTAATACTTCTGCGTGTTGTGTGAGACACTGCAACTGTAAAGAAGCCCTTTTTCAGTCGGACAGCTTGCTTTGATGGTTGTATCTTTAGGACCTAAGAATTTCTTCAATTAGATGCAAATGCATTATTTAATATCATTGTAGAATAGCAATAAGGAAAAAAGAACAACAAGGAAAAAGAACGAAGAACATTGTTTGCATACTGTACAACCTCATCCCCGCTGTTTGTAATGCCAGAGTAACGTCAGAGTTGCTGAAACCAAACATAATTGTGAAGAAATTGTATTTGTTGAACTAGGTTCCTTCAGGTGCATGGCAGAGGATTCCCAGGAACTAGAGAAGACAATATTTAAAACACGCTGGAACTAACTAACTTAATTCTGATTCAACAAAGGAAACAAAGGATGTAAGAACCTTCTAGATCAGATAACTAGTGAAAAAGGTTTTCAAGGATATGCAGTTAGAACAGTACTCTAACTCTCATGCTCAAGTTTAGACCCAATCTTTTATGCATGCCAAGGAATTTGCTAGCTGCACTGGGAATGGGAGGCAGCAGAGCACAGCACAGGGTCTGCAATGTGGGAGAAGAGTGCAGGTTTCAGCTGTGTGACAATCACGCTTGCACCTTTCAAAGTGAGATTCAGTTCAATCAATCACCACACGTGATTGTAATGATGGGAGGAAAACAGGACTCTGTTATTTTTCAAGGATTCTGGAGTGTCTATAGATGTGGGGGGAGGGGAAGGAAAAAAAAAACCTCATAACACCAGCAAGTACTTCCCATATGTTGACATGTGAATTCAGACTGTTATGATGCTGTGTAATGAGTACTTCTACTTGTTGGTCAAAAGGGTTTAAATGTATTTTCAGCAACATTCAAACTACCTGTCAACTTGGGTTTTAGGAGAAACAAAACTGTAAAATGCTTTTTTTTTTTTTTTTCTCATTACATGTCTGTAGTTCATTTATGGAAGTCTAGTATATGTCTAAATACACCTAGCAGAAGTAACGGTCAGGTCTTGGCAAAGCCTACAAACAATCCCAAACATGAATAGCATTTTAATAGGATTCATTTCACTGCTACAAATCTTAGCATAAAGACATCATATCCCTATCTCTGTCTTGAATCCTAAAAAAATAAACTGTAAAAAGTATTTACAGTTTCATTAAGTAAAATATCCAGGCAACCAGCACAAGTTAGTCTGTATTAAGCATTCACCTTGTTCAGTGATCTGCAGCACAATGACACCACACTGTTGTCATGAATCCAGACGTGTGCCATACCAAAATTACTGGTTATGTTCTACTGCAGTTTGTGCCTAAGTCCCATGTGTGGGACTTGTGTAAGCACCCTGTGTCCATTCTCCTCTCCAGAAATGAGGGGATTGCTCTCCCCTCCCGGAAAGTGCTGGTGAAGAGCTGCCACAGACAAGTCATGCACCAGGGAGGAAAGTCTCTGAGGCAGGAAGAGAAGTTCCACTGCAGGACAGATGGAGTTCTGTGCTTCCCTGCATGACAGGACCGTGGGTGCACATAGATCAGGTAGCAAGAAACTGGAGAACTGATGAGAAAGAAACAGAGCTTCCCAAAAGCACAACAACCCCTTTGTTACTTGGCATTGCACTACTTGGTGATATTGTGGTGATTCTTATGGTGCTATGTTAGGAACTGGACATTCCACAAATAACAAATGCCTTGGGGAGCAGTACAAGACTGAAGTTTGGATTTCAATAGAAATAGGATATTAAGTTGGAATGTGAATTAATATCTGCACATTTCTAGTCTCAACTGTGTGTTCCTCAGTAGAGTCCCTATGGTATCATATGAGAAACTAAATATATGTGGAACAGTAAGCTTCAGCTGGGAGCCCTTGGTCAGAATTAGATCAGATACTTGCTGACTTTGAGTAAAAGAACTTAAAATATCACAAAACTTCATACACATGAAAAATATGGTGAAGTTAAAACCATTTCCTAGCTGAATTTTGGTCATAAATTAGTACTATTGGGAAAGGATGTAGGAGACTTGGCACACTTTTTTTTTTTTTTTTTTTTTTTTTAAAGAAATACCATTCAGGGCAAACATTCTATTAACAAAACAGACAACTTGATATAGGAAAATGAAATAGAGACCAAAGTCTTTCTGGTAGAAGAAACCTATGAATATTTTTGTAGGTAGGCTGGCTCAAGCACTAGCATCAAATCAATGAAGTACTTCATGGATAAGACTGCAAATCCGTGATTTAAGTTGCAGTGATCTGAAAGACTGCAGAATGATGACAGCACCAGCAGGCTAACAGGCAGGGCATCAACAGCATCTTTCTCTTTTTTTTTTGTCCTGACATTCACTCCACTATCAATTTTCTAGAGTCTTAAGTACATGTTTGAACTTATGGACAATTACAGGTTTTTCTGAATTATGGGCCTGGAATGAGTAGTTTTTCAGCAAAGGTCACTGGAGCAGATTTAGAAAGCTGTCACTAATGTGTATCTGCAGTCCAGTTGTACCCGTTTCTCTTTGCCTTTCATTTGTTTCTTACAAATATCCACAGCACAAACCTACTTTACTTTTAATATGTTTGAGCGTTTGAACCTTCCCTGCCATCAACTCCCATCATCAGGTAGTTTGCTAGTTTACGTCCTGATGGCTAAGGAGGGAAAGCATGACATTGCAATTGCTAACAAGTCCCTAATGCTATGTGCAAGACTCAAACCCAGAGAACTTCTTGAAGCAATAAATATGTCAGTAATTAGCACTAATGAAAATCTTCATCAGCATAAAATAACCCTAATAGGTCTTTATTAGGCACATGAAGGGAATTATAGTTTATCCAGGCTAGCTTACAGATTTAGGAAGAAGGAAAAAAAAAAAAAAGAGGAAAAACTAAAAAATAAAAGTATAGAGTATTCCTATACTCAGTGTTTCATAGCCTTATAACTCTCCCTCGGCATCACTTTGGTGGCTTATATCCCTATAGTACCTGTCTCTTAAAAATATAATACAAAATATAAACATACAAAAATGCTTCTTGCTGTAATACTTTTGAATTTTGCGAATTAAGAACAGTGATGAAGGATTATGAATTATCCCTTTTTCTCTCCTTAAGTTAATTCAGTGCCCTGTGCTGCTGACCATGGAGCAACATGGAGTATTCTGAAGCAGCTTTAACTTGACAGATGTTGACGATCACCACAGCTTAGCACAGTGATGGAGAAGGCTTCTCAGTCAGTCTTCTCCAACCAGAGATCTAGAAATCACGTGAAAATAGCTGTCAATGAGATCTAACACTGCTTGAGGAAATAACTGACTTCATTAAAGGGAAGAAACGTTAATTCCTTCCTATCTTTCTACTATTCCCTATGCAAAGAACAGGAACAATATGCACTGTGTAAATACTGGAGGAAGTTATCTATTTGTCACTGAAGCTTGCAGCAGATAACTAGCTCCATATTTTCTTCTCAGGCTGCAATTGTGGCATCTTAGTTGATCACTGTGAGGAGCTGCTGTTTAATTAACATAGGACCTAAACGAAGGGTCTAAATTTGTATCTTTGCTTTAGATTAAGTAGCTACTACCTGTCTCTAGTCAGGTTCACTGAATGCCTTGTTTATCTTAATTACTACAGGAACATTTAATAAAATGCCAGTAATGTGCTAGTTTTTTAAAGGTCATTTTTTTTCATGTTAAGAAATTCTCTGTGGTCTGTAAAGATTACATCTCTTCCAGTAAATCAAGCTTATGGAATAGCTTTTCATTTCTTCAGTGAATGCTTTGTGAAGAAAAACACAATAGATAATAATCTTTATTGTGAAGCCTCAATTATTTGATGCTTGGAGTAATTGCAACTTCAGCTGGCAGCAGTCAGGATTTTGAGTGTCCAGAACTTCTCACATCTTCTAATGTCTCAGGCTGTTGGAACCAGTCAGCTACTTAGTTATTTCATGTGTCACTGGAAGAAGAGTCCTCTTTAAAGAAACAGATCAACCAACAAACTGAAGTGTTTGTTTCTCACGTGGGAAATTCCCTTTGAGATTTGATCTCAACCAACAGTTCATCAGAAAATTGCATATAACAGCTAACCAGATGACAGAAGGAAGGTGAACTAACACCTGCTGTCTTCAGTCCTTGAGTCTGATGTTTACATTACCCAGTATCACCTGAAAAGAGATTACTTGGTCCAGTGATAATCTTGAACTCACAGGACACAGCATGGTTGCAAGACTGGCTGTACACACAATCAACTGTGAAGGTGATGTTTCAAGAGAGAGGAAAAGTAAAACACTGCATCAGAGTTTTCTTAGGAAAATACATGAAATGCCTACTGGCACCTCTACATTCTCAGCAGTCTAGCATCACTGAAATCTCCTGGACAAAGCTTGGCTAAAATAATTAATACTGGTCAAGAAGAGGAATACAAATTATATGAACACCAGGAAAATCTTTATAAAATAGGCAGACTTCATCTACCACTACATTATCTACCTTGATATCCTTTCTTGCAGTAGACATAGTGAAATGAATTGGTGCAGAATAATCCCACCACATCATGCGTTCAGGAAAATGTTGCAAAAGGAGACTTAACCTCCAGCAGAAATACCTTATTCAAATGCCATACAAAAGTAGGAATGTTTCTGTAAGGATCCTTCAGTCATACCTTTGTTTTGCTATTGGCTTATTTGCCTGCATAATTTAAACATGCATTTAACTCATACATTTAATTTTTTTAAAATGAACAAAGAATCCTACATGTTTGTGCTTCTCTAACAGGCGAGTCTGTGAGCAGGACTGGGATGTAAACACAAACTTGGTAACATTCAGCACTCCTAATGCATTTTACTTAAGTCTTGTAACTTAAGAGTCCATAGATGTTTATTCTGACCACACAATGAGAACGGCAAAGTTTTTCAGAATAACATTGTAAGATAAAAAATGTTGTATGGTTTAGCATATATAATTCTTACAGTTGTATCAACTATATTTCAGGTTTTTGAGTGATTCTTTAAAATAAGAGTAAAATATTTAATTAATTTGTTTTATTATCAGGTGGGAACATGCAGATGCTCAATACCAACTGATAAACAAACTTAAGCAGTATATAGAAAACCTGAAAAAGCTTACTGAACATCTAGCTCTATCACTCATTATTTTTACCTGCCTAAACTAAACCCATATGTATTTAGCATCTTTTGTTTCTTTCCACATATTGCATGTCTATCACAATACCTTAAAAGACATCCTTTCTTGCATATTACTATAGCTTCTGCCATGCAGTGGGACACTGTCCTATCAGATAAAGTCTGTTTTAGGGGACGAAAAATGCTACTTAGTATTGATAATTCTTTCTCTTCACAAAAAAAAAAAGTAAAATATAAATATCTTTGTCTATGTGTCAGACACGTTGTATACTTTCTTTGTTGCATATTTCACAAAGGTGCAAGTAATTGTCTAGCAGAAAACACCATAGGGGAATTAAAAGTGAGATTGAATATATAATCCTTTCATTAGTCACTTCTGCTTTCAGAAATCAAATGGCAGAAACATACATTCCTTTCAGTCAAGATTGCCCCTTTGGGAGTGAGTGGAGCAGTTCATGTTAGAGTCCTTTGTTCCCTTTACTTACGGTATTGGAACTGTTGGGCATTAGAGACAAATCATCTATTGTTTTGCTTAATTTAATTTCTATTTAATTCTAAACCAAGGTGCTCAGAATAGCTTGATTTAAAAAAAAAAAACAAATAATTGAGAAAACTTAAAATAGTGACGAGTATTAACACACACGTTGGATCAGGAGGGAACAGTGTGGCAGGTGTATCAAAAACAGACTGAATCATTTTATTCACACAGTAATCTGAAATAAACCAGACCTGGAGTTCAGTCCCTACCTCTTTCAGGCTGACAGTGCCTGACCCAGACCTATTTCTGGGTTTGGAATTCAGCATTCAGCAGGGAGTATCAATGCTCCATTCATTGTCTTGTGCTATTCTGATTACTCTTTTTCTCTTCCAGGGCTTGCATGATTGTCTACTTATATAAACCCAGAGTAAACTGGCTCTTTGCCTTTGCTCCTAGCTTATTACTGGGTCTTCCTTTGCAATCACACCACATTAAAGCAATGCAGTTAATTGTTTCTTTTTCCTCTAAAGGGGTCGTCATTGCTCAGGTGCTGACATCTGCAATTACTGACTCACCACCCTAACAGACAATCAGAATTATTCCTCGAAGTGAAGTTGAGCTGAAAACATCATTAGCCAGTGTTAAAGGGGAGAAAAAGCCCCAATCTAATCAGAATATTATATGCCGGTAATTCAGCCGGCACCACCCTCTGTGGCCACACTTTGTAAGAAGATTACACTGCTCCCCATGAAGTGAAAATTACCTTCTTGAGGGGAGAAAGCGCTTAATTACGACCCTGCTGCCTCTCGTCTCCATGGTGATGCCACGCAAACAGCCCACTCCCTTCTACGCTGGGAGCCCCGACCCCCACGCTCTCAGGGCAGCCCAGGTGTGGCGCTCCCCGCGGAGCCCCGGCAGCACTCGGGCGGGAGCTGCGAGCGCAGGGCTCAGGGCTCCGCCGGTGCCCGCTGCAGCGAGCGTCTGTCTGCATCTCAGCGGGCTGCAAAGCGGCGGCGGATCGCGACGCGCCCCTCGGCGCTGCTCGGAGCGCGGGGCCGTTACCTGCGTGCTCCCCGGCTCCGGGGCCCGCGGGCTCGGTGAGGATGCTGGGGTCACTCTGCGATCTGCCTCGCGGGAGAAAGCAGCCGGGCCCTTCTTCCGATGCAGCCATGAGGCGGCGGGCGGGAGGCTCAGAGGCGGGGGCGGGAGGAGGCGCTCATGGAGCCGGCGGCCGCCGGGGGACAATGGGGACGGGGGCGCGGCGGCGGCGGGGCGTCAGCCGGGCAGCGCCAGCCGCGGCAGCATCTTCCCGGCGCCGTCGGCAGGCTGCGGCGGGGCCCGGCACCGGGGAGCTCAGGGGACGGCCGAGGACGCCTCAGGGAGGGGTGGGTGAGCCATGCCTCCCGCGGGGCCGGGCAAGAGCAGGGACGCGAGCCGTCCGTCCGCCCGGATCCCCGCCGCGCCCCGCGCGTCGCTCCCGGAGCCGCCTCAAGCCGCCGCGCCGCTGAGCGCATCCGTCGGAAAACATCGGGATTCTCCCATGGTGCCCCGCGAGCGGCCGCGTGACGTCACGGCGGGGGGGGGGGTGTGAGGGCGCCGCACCTGCACTGCACAAAGGCGGAGGCCGCCGCAGGTGCGCGCAGCTTGGAGGCTCCGCCCCCTCCCCGCGGCACGTGACTCGCGGAGGGCCCCGCCCCGCCCGGCGGAGGGAGCTGCGGCGCCGCGACCGCCCCGGGCCGAGCCGCGGTGTGCCCGTCGCGGCTCTGTGTCCGGCGACGTCGCACGGCGGGACGAGAGGTTCGGTTTGAGAGCTTGATCAGAAAGAAAAAAGGGCTGGTTTTGGGTTCACTGAACGACCCTACCTGCTGTGTTCACGCGCGACTTTCGACCGATAACAGCAGGCGAGTTTTGAGCGCTCTGCTGGGAACGCCGCACCGCCATTCATAGGGTTGTGCGTGTTGTCTCTCCGCTGCGTTCAATCCCCTTCGGTCCAGCAGCTGGCCGGTGCCTTCCGCAGCCCCACGGGTCCGTCTGCCAGGTTTTAAGGATGAAACTTCGTACCAGAACGTTTTCCATGCAGTCATTCATTTACTCACACTTTTGGCTCTACAGAAGCATATCTTACGTATGATTTTACATAAAGGAAATGCGTTTTAGTCATCTCTAAAAGCAGAGGCCAATAAAGCAGTTTTGTGGTTTTTACAATTAAAATCCATCACCTCTATCACGTTAAGAAGCACTCTTGCCTTTTTTGTCTTGCAGCGGTTTTCAGAGCTGGCCAACGTCTGCATTGCATTTGGGAGTCACCTTGGGCTGCATTCCCAGAGATTTGGGCTATAGAAAAAAAAGCCTGTGGGCTTGCATGTAATGCTTGGTTGTTATTGTCAAGTTGTATTTGACTGAGGTGTGAGCAAGGCTGTCCTGGTGCACTGCCCAAGGCCTGGATGCGCTGCTGCTCATAACAGTGAGTTCAGATACCATCAGGAGAATGAAAATTGAACAAAGGGTTTGAAAGCAAAATCTGAAAGTTTCTCGTTCATTGGATGCTCTCCCTTCTGGCTTTGATTAAGACTCATCCAAAACAAGAAGTAAAATACGGGGTTTTTAATCAAAGCTGTATCATAATGTGATGGAGTGAGTTAAGATAGTAAGGGCAATCTCTACTTTTCTGAGAGCTTACCATTGCCATTGTGACATGTTTTATCATAATTTCTTCCAAGCCTTTTGAGTTAAGTGGCTCATCCTAATTCCAAAAGGACAGCTAAATGAGCCATTTATATCACAATCTAAAACGTTCCCAAGGAACCGAATAAACAGATAAAACTTAAACACTTTGTTTAAGGGAGGCTTTAAAGATACTGGAATGCATTTCGTAGCCTTTTGCCCCTAGCCAAACTTTTGAGTTCCATGACTTAACACTGCAAAGGAGTTAGGACTGACAATAGATATTTCTGTGTGTGGATAGCAGAGTATGACATATGCACTGCGTCCAGCTTTTGATCTAGAAATATCTCTTTTGCACTGAAATAACAAGCCAAATCCACTTCTATTCCTAAAAAGAGGAAGTAGCAATTTTTTATCTTTTTCCCTATGTAAGTCTACAGTCATGCTAGAAAATGTTGATGGTTCTGTGAAATTCTGTCTGTACTGATCAATACACCCACCTTCTGCAGTGAAGAATTGTACTGATTACTTGTATAAAATATGTAGTTTAAAAGTCTCGTATCAGATTTTGGCGTTAGTGCAGGATGAATATATTAAAACATTTTCAACCCCAGAAAGAATACCCCCAAAGCAGCGTTGTATCCAATAGAAACACACACAGTGGTGTTTTTAACCAACTTACGTTCTGATTGCCTCTGTAGAGGGCACTTCATGGGGTCCCTTTGGATCTTAAAACAGTCAGATAGAAATCAGCCAAACAAGCCTAGAATCTCTCTTGCTGCTTTAACTTAGTTAAAACATTTCATTTTCTCTCACTCCAGCCAAGCCGAGCATCCAGAGGCTCAGTGTGGGAATAAATCCTGGGTACTGTGCATGCCAGCTGACAGAGCTGCCCCTAGGCCACCTTGTTTCCAGATGAACCATCACTGTGCTTGGGAGAGGCAGTGCAAGAAAGAATTGTGTTAAGACTGTATGTTTAAACCTGTGTCGCTAAATAATGCCTGATGAGTAAAAGTATGCATCCTTACATGGTTTTTTTGTTTTGTATATAACGATGATGATAATGATGATGGCAGTGCATCTATTTGCACTTTTCATTTCCTAACCCTCAAGTAGGCTCTGCATTCTTTCCGGGGAAAACACAAAGCTTTTGACAGGGAAAATAGATGAGATTCATGGTGTTTTCTTTGTATTCAAGGAGTAATGCCAAAAGGTCTGCATAGAAGCAAGTGAAAGTTGATGGGTAAGCACCAACCAATATATTTTATGTATTCTAAATGGAAAACCACCCTGAAATTAGAGTGAAACTAAGTCTGGTTCTAGCTGTTGCTACCAACACTTGAAAAATTGCCCTTAACTTCCCTTCTTCTTTGAGATCTAATTTTATAAATGTCACAAACAAAAATATTTGCAGGATCCAAACTTCTATTGGTAGAGACATGGTTCTGCTTTTATTCTCTAACTGTAATAGTTTTCTGGTAAACAAGTTTGCAACATTTTCCAAGAAAGCACAATGATCTAATCTCTTTATTTCCCTCTCAAAGGATCTCTAGCTTTGATATTTGTGATGAAAATTGATGAGTTTTCTAGCGTAGTGGTGGATATGTCTGCAACTGGGGGTCTGTTTAGTGGGAGGGAAAAACAAACAAACAGAACAAAAAACTTCTTAAAATGAAATATCTGTCCAAGAAAAACAAGGGAGAAAATGTAGCTAGCTTGATGGTAGTTTAACAACCAAACCAATGCATGTGCATTTGGTATGACTGCCCTCAGTAATATTAACACACAGTGATGTAAGTGGTATTCATGGTTAGAGCCTTCTGCTTGGTGCATCTGAACTCCTGCTTCATGATCCTAACTTGTGTCAGAAAGAAAGAATTCTCTGAGGAAGGGGGAAAAAGGAGGCGAGTCATGGCAGTACTATTTTTCTTGAATCATCAGAATGTCAAACAACCTCATTTTTGTTAATCTGAAGTCTGTGTATGACCTCTGAACATAGCTTACATCTTTCTGTGCTGTCACGTAAAAAAATCAGTGCAGGATACATTTGGATTGACTGTGCTCACCATCATGTTAGAATTGTGCTGATGACCACAGGACAAGTAGCCTCGCTCTGAGCAGTTTTCTCAGATGCAGAAGAAAGCATTTGTTCTGTTGCTTAGGTGTCTTAACCTAGTTTTTAGGTTTTCTGCCAGCTTGTTGTAGTTCTATGTTCTTACACTAACAACAAAGAGGAGCATTCCAGTGCTTAAAAGGCTCTTGTCTCTATTTAGTGTTTGTGTGATAAAGAGGGCATAGGGCCTATTTTGAGCCTTTATTTGTCAAGAAGATAAATGCACATCATTGAGAACAGACAGAAGTATCATCCCACAGTCAAAACTTTGTATGCACTGAGACTTGAAAGATGCCTTCGCCAAAGCATGATGATGTAGTTGCTACTATGGATGGCAAATGAAAAATGAATAAGCATGAGGGACTCATTTATTGGTGGGTTTGTGTATGTATTCACAGTTAACATCTTGGATACTGAGGAGCTATTCCAGGAATCACTCATCTGATTTTCATGTTTGCTTTCTGTCACAGCTCCAGTGCTCTGCCTGTCATGTTGTAAGGGAGTGAAGGGAAGAAGCTGGCAAAAATGCCAGGCAATGCAGTCACTCAGCTGCCGGTCTTCCTGACAAACAGCTCTGCTCATGCATTTCCTAGAACTGCAACGGCAAAGAGGTCAGCATCGATTCTGTATCTGCAGTGACACAACTTCAAACGGTAACAGCAGAGTCCTGCTCTGTGGTGAAGGAGCTGGTACCTCAGATGCACAAAGGCCTCTGGAGAGCTTTAGGGATGCCATGGCTGTGGTGTAAGAGGGCAGGAGGAGGGGCTGTGTGAGGAGGGAGAGAAGTGCCCTGCACTGTGGGAGGTGAGTGGCTGCAGGGCTGTGGTTGTGCCGTGCAAAATTCCACAGGGATGGATCTAATTTTTCTTTCCATTCTTTTCCATTTTCTTTCCCTTCAGACTTCAAAGTGTCTGAGGAAAAGATGAGTATATACAACTTTTGTGGCACGTCCAGATCTTCCTTCCCTCACTGCCATTTGGAAGAGAAAGATTTTTTACACAAATTACTTTATAGCCACAGTGTTCTTAAGGAACGTGGCTGGATATTCCTTATTATCTTCATTTGCACCCTCAAAGCATTCCATGATCTTGGACATCCAAAACAAGGAACACCTGCTGACCCCACAGTGTGAGCCACGAGCTGTGCTCAGTGCTGTGGCATGTGGGTGGCAGGTGGCCCCAATGGCCCCAACAGCCCCAGTGGCTGTAATGGTCCTGATGGCCCAAATGGCTCCTCACAGCACTGCCATCTCTGCTTTACTTTTGAGCCTTTTATCGAGGATGTCACACAGTCTGCTCCAGAACCCCAGTCCTGCCCTGTGCTTACACTCTGACAGATCTACCCAGGATTTATCTCCACGTGCAAGGTATTTGGTCCTGCAGTTTAACTTCAACTTGATAGAATGGGAACTTCCTTTCATGAAAAGTACCATTTAGATAGTTGTGAATGTTGTTAGAACAGCAAGTAATGTGAAAACATTGTTACTCAGTTGCAGTTCAGTGCTTCTAATGGCACAGATGCCATCTTGCTGCAAACATTGGAAGGGCAAGCTTCTTAGCAATTTAAAGACGGTGGATTTGGTGGACAGAGGTAGCCATTACAATTCTGGGATCATCCTTAATAGTAAATTTTTAACTAGAAAGGACAGAATTGGTTGCATGTTCTGTTCCATGACTTCACAGCTGGAAAGTGTTACATGTCATAAGGAAGGCTGGAAAAAAATTAATCATTAATCTGTACTGCAGTCTTGTCATATAATGTCATCTTTTATCAGCTTGACTTCCAGACAGCTGTAGGTTGTAGTCCAGTGAACACTTTCAGAGTAAGGATCACTAAGATTGCAGCATCTGTTAAAATACAGTCTGTGAGTACAGTTATGTGACATGGGGACTTCAACAGTCATTCGGGTTCAGCAGTCCTTTGACCTGCTTGTTCCATGCAATGCAGTTTTCTGTCTCCCTCTGTTGTGCTGGTAAAATTGTGGGACTCTGGTATATCTGAATCAATGAAAAGATCAAGAGTAGAAAAGCAACTCCTTTCCTTCAGTACTATTTCTACCCTGGCTTATGCCAGTGATTGGATCTCGTGTGCACTCATATGAAGAGTTGTATCAGTGCAACTGACGGGGTTGCAAACCATCAGCTCAGGAGAGTATGTCGTGAGAAGTGATTTATGGGGACTTGTGCAAAGTTCTCTTCTCATATAATTACACTGAAAGTGACATTCCAAGAAAGCATGCATAGCACTCACCGCTAAGCTAAGGAAACATTCTCAAATACTGCAGTGAGGAGCGGATTTAAAGGAGTATTGTGTATGGAAGACACTGGATGTGATTCAGAACCTGTACTGCAAGACCAAGAGCCCTACATACTTCCAGCATTTCAGAGCTATTGGCTAATTCAATGTGAAACCAGAGCAACAAGGAAAATCCATATGTTATCAGATGCTCGACTCACAAATAAGTTCATAAACATAAGATCTCAATGGCTGGAGTTGTATGCCACATGATTGACCACTGTGCAAGTGTACAGCAGTGTTGTATGGGCATTCAAATTTATATAGAAATAACTCAAGGAGCGGTGCTAAAAGCGGAAATATAGGCAAGCTAGAGTATGGAATGGGATTTAAAGCTTGTTCCAGAACTCTTTGAAGTCAAAGAAAGAGTCAAAGACTCTGTTTTCAGCTCGAGGTTATCCCAAATTGTTATACAGATTATACTTCTAGGTCTAGATATTTATTAAAAAGTGCACTGGAAAAGAATTCCCAAGATCAATTTAATATTGCCAGTGAGCCATATATGTATTTTAGGCATCTCTCCTACTGACTAATTCTGCAAGGCTATGTCCTTCAGCTTCCAAGGCCCAGTTGCAGAACTAGGTTTTTTATTGTCTAAAGATGTGTTTTAGTTTAACCCAATTTGAAGTACAAAGACCTGGAGCACTATTTTTGGCGAAGTATGCAAATAATTATGTACGTGAATGGCTTATCAATCTCAGTGGCCATTTGTAGTCATGCACATTGGAGGCAGATGTCCTGACAGGTATTGCTTTTGTGACCCATAAGATTTGTATTCAGATAGCCTTGTTTACTGAGTTAGTTACCAAATGGGGGGGGGGGGGGGGGGAGGAGGGGAGGACTGTTGGTTTTGTTTGTTTGCTTTCTCCAGTAAAAAAAAATAAGGTGGAAATAGTTCATCATTCATTTTGGAGAACTGCAAGTCTATTCAGAGCAGTCAGGAAAGCTGCGAGCAGGTTTACTTCTTTCAAAATCACTCCAAGGGCATGAATTATTTTAACATCTTTGTCTTCTTTCTGCCTTGGCTTTGTAAAAAATCTGCTTATTAATGTATTATAAACAGAAGCATGTTTTCTCCATTCTTAAAGGTGTTACATATTTGCATCTGAACAATACAGTGTGTACTTCTTAAATTTTCATGCAGTCCTCCTACATGACTTCTTGAATAGAGGACCAGCTGACAGCACAGGAATGCCTCAGCCTGTGTACTGTGCCCGATGCAAATATCATACAAACATCATATGTAGAGATGTTTCTAATTCTGTAAAGCACAGTTAGTTGAGACAGGTTTAGGTTCATTTTTTGTTTCTCTTGTTTACCACCTACAGTTTCCTTTCCAGTGCAATGAGATGCTCTGCTTAAGACCATATAGAGCTCTAATTATTATTGGCAATCTGCAGTCCTTTGTGCTGTCAAAGAAATAATGATGCCAACGGATGATACAGCAAGCACTCAATAGTGGTTTTATGTCCAACAATTCGACTTTACTTGGTTGGATTAAATGTCTGATGGAGCTGAGAGAATACACTGATGAAACATTATTGCACAAAGGAAATTATTGCTGAGCTTCCCAGGGAGTCATAGGAAATATGAAATTATTTTAAAGGCTATTTTTGCCATTCAGTATTTATTAAAGTAACAAAAATGGAAGCACAAATTATCCTTTTAGAAACACTTTACAACAGCAGTGTCAGCATGCCAGTAGTTGTGGAAATGCGTCAGCTCCTACGGGTAGGCGACAACAGCCTTATGTCAGTCTGCCATATAGCAGCTGCTACTGCAGAAGGAGGGAGAGGGTACGCATGCTGCCTCTTGGGAAAAGAGCGCCTGCACCGGGGAGGGATGGGAAGCCATAGCGGGGCGGGTATCTGCCCGGCGGTGGGGCGGAGCGGCCGCCGTGAGACACCGCCTGTGAGAGGGCTCGGGCGTGCGGGCGGAGCTTACGGGGAACTGGAAAGTGAAACTTTTCGTGGGGAGAGCGTAGGTGGGGCTGGGTTGGGCGTTGAGCTGCGCACAGCGGAGCGGCGGGCGGTGGAGCGGCGTCCTCGCCCCGCGCAAGTTCCGCAGAGATGGACGGCGCTGGGCATAAGCCCCTGTTCCGGCAGCCCCGAGCTGCGGGGAGAGGTGAGGGCCGGCCGCGGAGCAGCGGGCTGCTGGGGAAAGGGTTGGCACGGGGGGACCCCTCCTTCCCTGCGGTACGGCTCGAGTCTGTGCTCCTACATTTCCCTATTCATCCCCTTCTCGGAGCCCGGGAGGCTCAACAGCAGTGTCTTTGCCAAAATGCTCACGCTGTTGAGAGGCGGGTTAATATGGTCCATCGTCGTTAACAAGTGGTTGGGGTTTTTTGTGTCTTTTTTTTTTTTTTTTTTTTTTTGTACACTTAGATCATCCGGATATTGGGTTTATACAGAGAGGCAGAAGCGGAATAAATACTGTGTCAGGCCAGACTAATAAAGCAGTACGTCAGGCAGGGGAAGATCCTCAAGCCAGTAATTATACTCTTCTACTTGGGAAAAGAGAGGAGAGTTCTGTTGGCACTAGAGCATTCTTCAATCAAGGAAGAAGAAATCAGGATGGATCAGTCACCAGGGCAGCAACAAGACATTGGAAAGAGCAGGAGAATGATGGAAGGGGAAGAAGGCATCAAGGGGGACAAGCACATGAGAGAGCCAGAGGATCCCAGAATATGCAAGGAAATGAGAGTAGAGGAAGGAACTACCAAGGGGGACAAGCACATGAGAGAGCCAGGGGGTCCCAAAATGTGCAAGGAAATGAGAGTAGAGGAAGGAACTATCAAGGGGGACAAGCACATGAGAGAGACAGAGGATCCCAGAACGTGCAAGGAAATGAGCGTAAAGGAAAGCAGTATGAAGGTGGACAAGCACAAGGGAGAGCCAGAGGACTGCGGAATGAACAAAATGATGAATTTGGGGGAAGAAGATACCAAGGTGGGCAGGGACATGAGAAGGTCAGAAGGCCCTGGAATGAGCAAGAAAATGAGGGTAGGGGAAAAAGTTATCAAGGCGGACAAGTCCAGGAAGATGCTAGAGGGCCAAGGAACAGACAGGAAATTGAAATTAAGGGAAGAAGGATGGTGCCTGCAGGGAACCCTCATTTCAACCAGAACTCTACCCCAGCTGGCACCCAGCTTAGTGATCAGCCTCAGCAAGTTAAAAAGGTTGGCTACAAATTCCTAGAAAGTCTCCTCCATAAAGACTCTTCTGAAGTTGCAATCACACTTGCTTCGAGTTCAGGTTTGAAGGAACTTCTTTCCCAAACAGCTATGAAACCCAGTTTCATTCAGCTCATTTGTCAGGTGCTTCGAAAAGCATGCAGCTCCCGAATGGATAGACAAAGTGTCCAGCAGCTTCTTGGAATGGTAAAGGAGTCCAACTTTCTCAAGATCTGTCTGCCACAGTATGTGTCTGATATGGTCACAGAGGCAGTCCCTGCTGTACGACATCAATATCCTGAACATATTGGCAACATCATCTTGCTTCTTCAAGATCTGATCAGTATTTTCCCATCTAGCTCTGTGCAGAAAATCTCCATGCTCTTGACAATCTTGCCAGCATCTATAAATGCCCTGAGAGCTTCTGGTGTGCAGATCACGGAAGAAGCGGAGAAGAACCTAAATAAAGTCCAGATGCTTGTGCAGCACCTCCAGGAGAAGAGACGTGAAGGCACACTGAGAGCTGATAACTACACTCTCATGGAGCCTCAGGCTGATGGCCAAGAAGAAACCTATCGCACGATGACCATTTATCCAACCTATGATGAGTTACACCACGATGTGAAACCTTTTCTACGGCCCAATATTGTTTCTGGAAGATATGAGAGCACCAACATTTATCTCGATACCCATTTCCGGCTTTTGAGAGAAGATTTTATAAAACCCTTAAGGGAAGGTATCTTGGATCTTCTGCAAAGCTTTGAGGATAGAAGTTTGAGAAAAAAAAAATTTGATGACATCAGGATCTACTTTGATACACGGATTATTACCCCTCTCTGCTCCCCATCTGGTGTTGTTTACAAGGTCCAGTTTGATATAAACCCACTGAAGTTTGTGCGATGGCAGAATTCCAAACGGTTGCTATATGGATCCCTTGTCTGCATGTCCAGAGATCACTTTGAAACGTGCCTTTTTGCTACTGTTTCTGAGCGAGATAATGCAGATCTTGCTAAAGGGATCGTGCAGCTCAATTTCAATGCACAGAGCCGAGCACTGCTAGCAGAGGTTCAGCCTTCAGACTCCTTCCTCATGGTGGAGACGACTGCCTACTTTGAGGCTTATCGACACGTGTTAGAAGGGCTACAGGAAATTCAGGAAGAAGATATTCCATTCCAGAAGTACATAGTGGAATGTGATGTACAGGTGAAGAAGCCAGCATACCTGACAATGGATACTAAATACAACTTTGCACCTTTGATGGAAGATACCCTGTCAGATGAAGAGATACATGTTGATGGTTTGAGAAGGCAAAACGTCCAAGTTCTAAATCCCAATCAGTGGCCTTCAATGGAAACCTTGGGATTAGATGAGTCCCAGATGCAGGCACTGAATCTTGCACTCACCAAGGAGCTGGCTATTATCCAAGGACCTCCTGGAACTGGTGAGAAACATTTGCTTTAATTCTCATTTTATAGAGTTCTCTGTGAAGTTTAGGGAAGTTCGTTTAAGGAAACTAAGTCCAGAGAAAGTCAGCGGTGCTGTGTCCAGTGCATTAGTCCCATGCCTAGCTGATGCTTTAGTAGCACAGTTATTGTAAGCTACTGGGAAGAATGTTAAAATATTCTGAAATATCCGTATCTGACCTTACACATTGCTGTTTGGTTGCCTATAGGCACCAAATGCACTGTTGGCACTGCTTGCTTATAGGAATGAAAATGTATCAACTATATGATAGCACAGAATCTGTTGCTGTGCTTTCTATTAACTTTTACAGCATGCTAGAACATGAAGATGTTTAGCTCTGATCCTTTGTATGAATAAAGCATTTCAAGAGTAATTGCAATTGTTTATAAATGGCACCTAAACTTAACAAGCACTACTGCCTGTATTCTACCAGTATATGGGTATTTTATGTGCAGCAAAGTGTTAAGCTGGTGTTAGTGACTTGAGGGAAGCAGTGGCAGGGAGAACTTGCATGTAGAGGATGCATTACTCTTTTTCTGATTCTGGGCTTGTTTTTCAGGGAAGACTTACGTGGGTTTGAAGATTGTTCGGGCTCTCTTGACTAATAAGGATGTGTGGCAAAGGACTGATCAGAATTCTCCCATCCTTGTAGTCTGCTACACTAACCATGCACTGGATCAGTTCTTAGAAGGTAAGAGTATCTGATAAGTAGCATGTGAGGGAAATGAGGGAAGAGGGCAGAAATTATACCATAACTCTTGCTCTGTCCTACCCTCTGCCATGGTGACCTGCTCTGTGGCTTTTTCTAGTGACTCTAGCCTGTTGATGCACAGTGAGGGGGGAGGGAAGGGAAGAAAAACAAAATATGACCTTCAGTCATAGCAATCCAATGTAGGATGTGCACCCTTATCCTGAAAAAGAAAAAAACAACAACAATAACAAAACCACCAGAATTTGCCTCTGCAGTACTAATATTTCTCTCTCATTCCCAGGAATATACACGTTCCAAAAACGTGGGATGGTGCGTGTTGGAGGCAGAAGTAGCAGTGAGATCCTAAAACAGTTCACCTTAAAGGAGCTGAGGAAGAAGAGTGAGTTCCGACACAACTTGCCAATGCATCTCCGCAGAGCTTATGTGAATGTACGTGTAGAGTTCACTGGAAATGATGGTATTGGGCTGCCTGTCCATGGGAGAAACTGACTTTCTCTACAGCTGCTCTTTCACCTTGTCTTTGACACCAACGTCAGTCTTTTTATTGTTCTTTATGCATGTTATCAGTTTCTTGTCTTCCTGTTTCTGAACTTTGTTCATCTGTATATGACTTTGTTCATCTGTATATCTCTGAGCAGATAACGTGTGACATGAAACATGCTGAGGAGGAGCTCCATAAAGGAGCAAAGCTCTTAGAGTGTACAACATATGGAGTGCTGCATGAGCGCCACTTGGAAGCATTCATTGCCCCCCAGCACTGGGACAGTTTGAAGAGTGGTCTGGTAAGAGTTGCCTTTTCTGTCAGTCAAGCTATGAATCATAGCTTTGAGTCAAGCTTTTTTACTTGACTTTATGAGTCAAGTATGCTCTGTAAGTGTATGCTTACTGCCTTTTTAAAAATGAATCAGTTTCCCCAGATATGCTTCCTTTAGCCTCATTCAGCCTGTACAAGAGCAGGAGAGAGAAGGGTGAGCTGTGCCCAAGTGACAGCAGTCACTAGACTTGGCAGAGAAGTGGAGTTAAAATCTGTGACTTTAAACTGCAGAGATTTTCAGTGATCCTTGTCAATATAAAAATACAAGTGCTCAAATGAATGCTTTAAACTGAAGGGAAGGAGGAATGCTGTTTTTGAAGATGTGAGGTTGCCTAGACTTTCTGGCCATGGAAGTTACTTGGGGGACTTGTTCCTAGTTGCCCTATGCTTCAAGGTGCTGCTTTATCATCATCCTAAACCTGAACTGGAACATTTATTGATTTATTTCCTTTATATTAGGATGATGATGAGTTTTACTACAGTACTTCACAACACTCAATGATTCTGGAGTGGCTGGGCCTTGGTTTTACTGCCTTCACCCAGAGTGCTGCAAGGAATATAGACGCTGAGTATCTAGGTAAGTAGAAAAACAAAGCAAGCAAAAAATCCTTTATTTTCCACAGGCATTTGCCAAGCAGTGCATGCATGCCAGAAAACAGACACTGCTAGTTAACAGAGGCTGGAAGATGCATGACACTGTAAGGCAATGGAAAGATTAACCTTAATTTTCACATGGTGATCTGACTACTGTATTGTGATTTTGCTAGAGTGGCTGTGACTCCCTGCATCTAACTGGTGAATCTCACAGGTGGTCAGCAGGAGGAGAGAGAGGAGGAGCAGGAAGGTGAATCAGAAGAAGAGCTATTGGAGATCCTAGAGGAGGCTGACCTGATTCAAGCTGATAGAGTGATTGAGGATGAGGACTCAGCAAAGCCTCAAAGGAGGAAGGAGGAAGAGAACAGGGAAGTTCATGAACTAGCCAGTGTGCTGTTGGCTATGAAGCTGGAGAATGAGGAAGAAGCAGCAGAATGGAATGAGGAAGAACCACAAAAGAAGTCTGCACATTGGGAGGTAACTGTATACATTAGCATACTGTGGCTCTGCTTGTCTGTGTAAGGAATAATTTGGGTGAGCTGATATAGAAATACAAAATAATATTTGTGCTGTAATTGCTTATTATGGAGTGGCGTGGTTTTTTTTCCCCCCCAGATATCTTCTTCTCAGAGGAAGAAAATGAAACATAAGATGAAAGCTGAGCTCCATAAATTGAATGCAATGTCTGAGGCAGAGGCCCATGCTATTCAGGATCTGTGGCAACTTGACATGAACTCCCGCTGGAGGCTTTACAGGTGACAAAGATATTTTATAGGGTTTGTCAAGCAAGGGTGTCAGGCACTGTCAGAGCTCAAACACTTTCTTGCAGGACAAGGTTTTTTATCCATACATGTTCAGCTTGTTATCTAAAAAACTTATTCCTTTAAGATATTTGGTTTTACCCTGCCTGCATTGGCAGGGCAGTATTGTCATCTTCACTGTGTGTGCTGGGGACTGAGTACAGATGCTAGTCATGTCTTTCACAAAGGGCAAAGAAGTTGAACTGAATCCACTTTGAACTTTCGGATCACTGTTCTGTTCTCCTTTCTGTGGTACTAATGTCTCTTTCTTCTCAGGCTTTGGTTGCAGACCTATCAGGGGCTTATTCGAAGGAAGATTCTTCAACACGAACAGCAGTACCAGGCAGCAGCTGAAAGGCTAGCAGAACTGAGGATGCAAGAAGATCTCTGCATTCTGAAGGAGGCCATAGTTGTGGGGATGACAACTACAGGTGTGAAGCATTTGGGGACCAAGCCAGTGGTGCACTGCTTCCAGCAATAGTTAAAGGACCTTGCTGTTACAGGCTTGATATCCTGTGCTGCGTGACAGACTGGATCAGGCTCCAAGTTAATCTGCAGCCTTCTTCATTTCTGACTCCCTCTGCAAACTTGGCTATTGCAGAAACAAGTTTTCAGTTTGCACAAGCAGTTTTTTATTTACTTTTTAGCAATATTCTTCTAATATTAATACTCAATTTCTTGTGCCTGAGTTAAATGCTATTCGTTTCTGCACTGCTTTCTCCACATCAGCTTTTGGTGAGCAGAGGTACAATAAGTCTAGTAGTATGCGTCTTTGGAGAGGTAGGGGGTTGGGGGTTAGTAGTATGAGTCTTTGGAGAGGTTTGGGGGTTTACTTGTGTGTTAATCAGTGTGTTCATTAGGTATCCTGTGTTTGAAAAGAGTCAATAATGGGCCAAGGTGAGCATAGGACTCTAATCCTTCCCTAACTTTCTGCACAGAAGTCATCTTTGGCACTGGTGCTGTTTTAAAACCCGTATTCTAAGACTAAGCTTTTTGGAATTTTGGAAAGTAACCCAGACTTTTCTGGAACACAGTTTAACCCTTTTCTGAAAACTTTATCATGCTGCCTCTGTGTAATGGCATTTACTGAGGCTTATCTTCTGTCTTTGTCCAGGTGCTGCCAAATACCGTCAGATCTTGCAGAAAGTAGAGCCACAAATTGTAATTGTGGAAGAGGCAGCAGAGGTGCTTGAGGCTCACACTATTACTACTCTTAGTAAAGCCTGCCAGCATCTCATCCTCATTGGAGATCACCAGCAGGTAATATTCGTGACAGATGCCTCTGACTTTTGTGCAAATCAAGTAGAACCTTTTTACCAACCAAACGTGAAGGGTTGCCAAAATATACTCCTCACCAGTCTCCATGGATACCACAGGTGCTGTCTCCTTTGGTTATAGAGTAGAGTTCCTGTGGGATTTATCCGTTAGTTTACTGAAGGACACAATTTGACGTGTGCTTGAATCCACTTTAGTTAACACAGCACCCAACTTTGCTGTTTAGCACTTCTGCAAGAATCATGTCTCTGGCCTTTTGACTGGAAACCAGTAATAGAAAGAGATTGATAGGAAAAAAATATCTTACTAATACATAGGATTAATGCTGTAAAAATACTCCTATCCCTTCTTTTTCAGCTGCAGCCTAGTGCCAATGTTTATGACCTGGCAAAGAACTTCAATCTGGAAGTGTCTCTCTTTGAACGACTGGTGAAAGTTGATTTCCCCTTTGTATGCCTAAAATACCAAGTAAGGAACAGATATAAAACATTCTTTATTGCATTTGTACTTAGGTTGTTTAAAATTTATAGTACATTTAAGCTTTTATATTTCTACTCACAGAGTAGTCTAAAATAAAAGAATGTGCTACTTCATTCCTGAAAAGAATGGTAAGAGATGCCAAACTGAAATCATATGTTATGCCTATATGTGTGATTTATTCAGTTATGTGACTCACAGCACTGTGGTTCTCCCAATTCTTAGAGCAACAAACATGACCTATTGAGGCATATAAAATTGTTCCAGGACTGTGGAGGCTGACAGCAAATCTTTTTGGGCTGCTTCCTGTTAAATTGCTCCAACCATTATTTCTTGGTACCTGGAGAAGTTAATTCTACCTCCAGCAGTCCTATATTAAAACAGCCTGAAAGAGTTGGCTAGAATGAGGTGTAAGCTCTTATTCTCTAGAATGTTTTGTTGATAGCTGGTCGTGGCAGCAGGGCTGGGATGGGAAATGTTGCCTTCTCGAGTCTTACTGAAAAGTCACCCTTGTCTTGTATTCAACAATGACACGTACAACAGAAAAACAGATTCTTAGCAGGGAAACAGGGTGCTCCTTCCTCAAGACCAACAGATCTGCTTTGTGTTTCAGCACCGCATGCGTCCTGAAATTGCCCAGCTTCTCAGTCCTCATATTTACCAGAATCTGGAGAACCACCCTTCAGTCTTGAAGTATGAGAACATAAAAGTGAGTTTTCAGTAGTCCAAGCACTTTTTCTTGCCCCATTACTGGTTAAAATAAGTTTCTGTAAAATGCAGTGTTAAAGGATTTAAACTTCTCACATCAGATTTAGCTACTGAAATTAATACCTGATCCAGGGAAATGCAGGATATAGAATTAAGCAAGTAATCTGTAGTTCCTCTGGTATTGCCGATTGTAGACATTGGAAATGGATCCAATATTGATGATTTATTAAAAGAACAGTGAAAAATGGAAAAAGGATTAAAAAAAAATAGGAAATTGAAAATTAGGAATAAATATTGAGACTTGATGCATAATTTGTGAAGTTCGAGTGTAAGACAGGTGACTTTGTTATTGGAATCCTGCTCTGGAGAGTTCTTTTTTTGAGCACTTTATCAGTATACAGCTGGAGCTGGTGAGTGATGGAGTCCCTAATGTTTGAAGCCTTCTTCATGGAAAATCAGGCCTTCTTGCCTTTTTCCTCTTTCCACTGCAGCAATGGAGATGGGATTTTTGCTATTCAGTTTTAGGCAAGTGCTGAACTGTGCACTGTTTCACAGCTTGAATGTAAAATAGAATGAAAGTAAAATAGAACTGTGGTGATTTGGAAAATGTTAGTAGAACCAAATTTTTGATTTTGCATAACCAGAAAATGTATTGTAAAAATAACTCAGAAAAAGGTGAGGAATACAATCATCCACGGGGCCTGATGTCATGTTAAGATAATGAAATGTCCCTAATAAGCTAAAATACCATTAACAAGTTTAGTCACTTCTGATGAATATGTTATAGACATCAAAAGAAATTGCCCCAGTGTGCACTAACCACATACTGCATGCTCCTTTAGCAGAGCAGCCATTTTAGTGGATAGTCAGGAGCATGGAAACAGGCTGTAGTGACAAGTAGAATTCTAAGATTCTCTTTCTC
Organism: Tympanuchus pallidicinctus; assembly: GCF_026119805.1. Lineage (NCBI taxonomy): Eukaryota > Metazoa > Chordata > Aves > Galliformes > Phasianidae > Tympanuchus > Tympanuchus pallidicinctus. Next base: position 7,201,120 of record NW_026294722.1, read on the forward strand.
TTGTTTCAGGGGGTCTTATCTAACCTTTTCTTTGTGGAGCATGACTTTCCTGAGCAAGTCATCCAGGAAGGGAGAAGCCATCAGAACATACATGAGGCGCAGTTTGTGGTGGAACTTTGCAAATACTTCTTGTGTCAGGATTATCAACCTTCTCAGATCACCATTCTCACTACCTACACTGGGCAGCTTTTCTGTTTACGCAAGCTCATGCCAGCCAAGACTTTTGCAGGTGTGAAGGTTTACGTAGTGGATAAGTACCAGGGAGAGGAGAATGATATTATTTTGCTGTCACTTGTGCGGAGTAACAAAGAGGAGAGAATTGGGTTCTTGCAGATCTCTAATCGGATATGTGTAGCCCTATCCAGAGCTAAAAAAGGTCTGTACTGTATTGGAAATATGAAAATGATGGGCAAGGTTCCTCTCTGGAGCAAGATCATTCACACACTGAGAGAGAAAGGTAACATTGGCCGCTCACTGACGCTTTGCTGTCAAAATCACCCTGAGACCATGACTCTCGTATCTACAGCAGCAGACTTCAGCAAAGTCCCAGAAGGAGGCTGTATTCAACCCTGTGAATTTAGGTTGGATTGTGGACATGTTTGCACAAGAGCATGCCACCCATATGATGTACAGCACAAAAAGTATCAGTGTCTGAAGCCTTGTCAAAAGGTGCTTTGTACAGAGGGGCACCGCTGTCCACGCTTATGTTATGAGCCATGTGGACCATGTATGGTAATAGTAGAGAAAATTGTCTCTAAATGTGGCCACCTGCAGATGATGCCATGCTCTTGTCCAGACAGCAAGTTTATTTGCCAAGAACCTTGCCAGAAAAAGTTAAACTGTGGGCATACATGCAACAAATACTGTGGGCAGGAATGTGCTACTCGGTGTCCTGAACTGGTTACAGTCTTTCTGCCATGTGGCCACAGCCAGAAAATTCAGTGTTGGATCGCTGACGAGATGAAACATCAGAAACCTATAGAATGTATGGCTAAGTGTTCTGTCAAACTGGAGTGTGGTCATGAATGCACAGGTTCCTGTCACACCTGTTTTGGAGGAAGATTTCATGAGCCATGTAAGAGCCCATGCAAGCGCTTCTTGATCTGCTCCCACACATGTCAGCAGCCTTGTACTACAGAATGCCCTCCCTGTCAGCTTGACTGTCAGAACCACTGTGTCCACAGCAGATGTAAGAAGAAATGCGGAGAGTGCTGTACTCCATGCGCAGAACCATGTGAGTGGCGGTGCCAGCACTACCAGTGTACCAATCTTTGCCATGAACCATGCAATAGGCCTCGATGCAACGTACCATGTACTAAGCTGCTGCACTGTGGTCATCCTTGTATTGGATTCTGTGGAGAGCCTTGCCCAAAGAAGTGCCTTGTTTGTGACTATGAGGAGGTTACCCAGATCTTTTTTGGCTTTGAGGATGATGAGGATGCACGATTTGTACAGCTTGAAGATTGTGGCCACATCTTTGAGTCTCAGGGCCTTGATCATTATATGGATGAAGATGATGATGTCATCAAGCTGAAGGTGTGCCCTACCTGTCAGACACCAGTCAGAAAGAGTTTGAGATATGGCACCATTGTGAAAAAGCATCTGGTTGAGATAGAGAAGGTGAAAGAGAAAATCCAAGGCCCAGCACGGGAAATTGAGTCAAGCAGACAAAGACTGCAGGCTGTGCTCACAAGTAAGAGTGTTCTGAAGAGGAACCTACAAAGTAAGTACCTCATGTTGGAGGATAAACTAAAAGCCTCTGATCTTTCCATAAAGAGCATTGGAGCAATTGAGAATCAGCTTAACTTCTATGAACGTATAGCTGACCTAACCAGTTCCCTTAGCAAAATTGATACAAAAGAGCAAAAAGGGCTGAAAAAGCGTCTAGATGAAGTCCAGGAGTGGCTGGATAAGCCACGCCTCAGTTTTACAAAGCAGGAGCTCATGGATCTGCAGGCGGAGATCCAGAGATTGACCTATCTACACCACCTCTTGTCAAGGTGTAAAGGCACAAGCGGAATGATCAGTACGACCCTTGCGACAAGGATTGCCACGTTACGTGGAATCTTGGAAGGGACAAAAAGGTTCACAGAGAAGGAAGAGGCTACAGTAAAAGCTGAGCTGAAGCGCATCGACGCTGCCCTGCCCGTGTCGGGGCTGGGGATCACTGACGCTGAGCGAGTGCAGATTGTCAGCGCTATCGGCTACCCACGTGGTCACTGGTTCAAATGCCAAAATGGGCACGTCTACGTAATTGGGGACTGTGGGGGGGCGATGGAGAGGAGCACGTGCCCCGAATGCCACGCGGTCATCGGGGGCGCAAACCACGCTCTGGACAGCACGAACAGCCTTGCTTCTGAGATGGACGGAGCGACCCACGCAGCCTGGTCCGAGACAGCCAACAACCTGTTCAACTTCCAGGATCTCCACCGCCTGCTGTAGCTGCCTCTCTGGCAACGTTTCTTGCCTCCCCTCCCGTTCCTCGGCTGCTCGCTGCTGCCTATGTAATCAATAAAACGCGCACCTCGGCGCTCCGTGCCAAACCTCGTCCTTCCGTGCAGGGGTAGCGCGCGTAACCAGTAGGGTTTTCCTAAAGGGGCGGAGCCGCCTCTTCTGCACGGCTCTCCGGAAGCGGATGTGGCGGACCGCAGCCGATAGGCAGCCGTGCCGGAAGTTGGTGTGACGTACCGCAGCCGATGGGGAAGCTCTGCCGAAAGCGGATACGGCGTACTGCAGCCGAAGGGCTGCCGTGCCGGAAGTCGGTGTGACGTACTGCAGCCGACGGGAAGCGTTGCCGGAAGCGGATGTGACGTACTGCAGCCGACGGGCTGCCGTGCCGGAAGTTGGTGTGCCGTGCCGCGGCTGACGTCCAGCCGTGCCGGAGCGCGCGGGGTGCTCCTGCAGGCATGGAGGCACGGGAGCTGCTGCAGGAGCTGTGCGGCTCGCTGCGCGCGGTGCTGGCACGGGTCAGAGGTGGGGGTCGGGGCCGGGCTGGGGCAGAAACGGACGTCGGGCCAGAAGTTGGGCCGGCTTTCCGCAGGCTGAGACCTTTTTTCTGCATTTACAGAGGGCGAACCGGGCGAAGGCCGTGAGCCGTTCGAGCCTCCGCGGTTCTGGGACGCGCTAGGTACGGGCCGGGGAGCGGGCTGGCACCGAGGGTACCGTGCTGGGCTTGGCCGCCGGGTGGGGTAGAGGCGTTGGGCCGCGGCTGGACTGGTTCGCAGCAGAGCAGTGAGCTGCAGGTGGAATCCCCGGCAAACGGGTCTTCAGCCGGGGTTTTGCACTCCCTCTCGGCTCTAGTCCCGCTGGTGTTGTAAAGTAATAAAGAGTATAGTTGTAAAAACTGTTTCATGTTTTTAAAGCATTTGATCTCTTAAAGTCTTATGGAACGTTCTAGTGAAGGTGCTGGAGCAGATGGATGTGGGTGTGGACAACAGTACCAGCTAAGTAAAAAGCTGGCAGTGATCACATGTCTTATACATGCAGTGTGTGTGGTGCAAAAGCTACAGGGAAATTTTCTTTTGCAGTGTAATTTAGTTCATGTTTTTTTCATGCTCGGAAATAAGAAATAGTGGTGGCTGAGAAGACACTGCTAATCTACTTGCGCTGTTCTACTGGCATTTACCTGAGAGGATTTCTAATTTCTTTTTCCCACAATATCCTGTCTAGGTCAAGCATTCAAGGCAACATCACAGGAAGCTACAAAGCTTAGTCTAGCATTCTCGAGGCCTCCGCTGCCTTCTGCAGAGGTTAGTAAAAACCTCCCACAGAGCAGGAAATTGCTGTCTGTGGTAGAACTTTGAGGTATCTCCCAGTTCATTTGACTAAAACAAAGTTATTGGGGACAGCATAAAAAAGGGACTATTCATGTGAATTGTTTCTTTTTTTTTTTAATGTGTATTAATCAAATTCAAGAATTGCCTTGAAAACTAAGTTATGTAAGTTAGGAGATGTTTTCGTAGATCTTTTTTCTTGAGCTTCTATAACTGATTGCTGATGAAGATGAGATATTGGGCAGTATAGATCTTTTCTCTTAACAATGAATGGTGTTTTCTGTTAATTAAGAGAATATTACACTATATGTTTGAGGAAGGATAAAGTAAGCACCTCGATTTGAGAATAATTAAGCTGTTTTTTCCTCTCTTCACCTTCCTTGAACCAGGGTGTGGTGGTCATACAGCGTATATCAACTCCTGATATATACAGTGAGCTTGCAGCTCTTGCAAATTATCCTCTTCTGTGCTCTTAGGTTTCACAGAAACATACTGTCTCATCTTGTTGTTTGTTTCTCTGTTATCGTAATCATGACTATTCTTCCTTTTTCTTACAAATAATGTAGACTTAAATGATTTCTTTTGAGGATTTCTAAATGCACTGTAGCCGTGTGATGTTCCTAGTTAATCCTTCTGCCTACCCATTTTCAGAATTGTCAAAAGCTGAGTGAAGATGTCCAAAATGCCATTCTTGCAGTTGCCACAGTGTACTACTGGCTCCCCAAGGGCCAAGGTGAGAGAGTGATGGCAGGACAGTTCTTTCACCACGATGTAAAGAAACCCGGTATTTCACAGCATCATAGATTTGGTCTACACAGGAAAACAAGTTAACATCAGCAATGTCTTGTCAGTTATTCTATAGACTTGCAGCATTATTGTGAATGAATTTGGCAATTTACTTTTGGTGATTTCCATCTATCAATAAATGATAGTATAGAAAGTGGTATAGTTTACCAACCATTCTTGTTTATAAAGTGTTGAAATCTCTGTCTAAAGTCTTCTAGAACTTTAGAATTTAGGCAATATATATTGTTTCTCTAACTTTATTTATACCGTGTGTTTTTGCAAGTCTGTCATCTATGTTAGTTTTTTCCCTCTTATAAACATACTTGCTGTTTCTCAACCAGGTACTACACTTCGGAAGATGGTACGAGATGCTACCACTGAAGTATTGGAGGGAATGATCCAGCTCACAGAAACAATTCTTATTTCTCCATTGGGGAGGTAGTACTTTTTCAGCAAGAAGAAAAGTTGCAAATATACTCACTAAGGAGCAGCAAGTGTAGACTGCACTCATAAGGGAAGTGGGAAGGCAGGAACTGTGCATTGTTATCAGGCAGGTAAAGGCAGCAGACTCACCAACAAGGGACCTGTCCTCCAATATCTGAACAGAACAGTGCTGGTGTTGACATCTGTCAAGCCCATAGCAGCAGTGTCAAACTGTAACAACAAAATAAGAATTGGGTTTGGAAAGTTTAATGGCATCACACGCCATCCAGTGGTTGCCCAGCTCGTCCATTGCAATTAGTTGGGTCTGAGGTCAAGCCATAAGTCAAGACAGCAGGTCTGGATTCAGGTTAGAATCAAGGAGAGGATCAACACCAGGGACAAATGTGGCTGCAACACAGCTGCGATGTAGCATGAGCAGGACCTAGTGAGAGACCCTTGGTAAAAGCATATCCTATGGTAAGGAAGAGCTGGGTCTCACTTCTAGCATTCTTCAAGTGCAACTGCTTAGGTAGAGAAGAGATTTTTCATCCTGTCTGTGGCAAGGAAAAATACTGGAAGTGGGATTTCCATGATGGTGCTTGATACTATTTATAGTGTTTGGCAATTCTTGCTTGTGAAGTGAATGGTGATGATAATTGTGTGACTCTGTAGCTAGTTAGTGGACCACAGTCTTTCAGGGGAAATATTATGCAGCCTCTGTATTTACTGATTAATTCCATTCTCTCTAGGCAGAGATCAGCTGTCTTTTCTGATTTGGATAAATACTGAAAGTTAAAAAATAACATCTAAAGACCTTGTGAGGTCTTTGTAAGAAACTCCTGCTTCTTTTTCCAACTAGTAACTAAACTCAGTAGGATTTATGAAAGCATCTCATGCTTTATGTGGTTGTGAAATACCAGTGACAAGCTAGTTTGCCATTTTCTCAGCTGAGCCCCTTATAGTGTGCACAAAAATAAAACAGCCTAGCAAGGTATAGTGTTACTCTAACTTTGAGAGCCTCTGTTTTGTTTCAGCTCATCTCAGGAGCAACTTATATCAACTGGTGGCGTGTGGGAGGCATGTGAGCAAGTGTCCAGCCTGCCACGAGGTGAGTACTGTGTATGCAGACCAATGGAATTAGGATGTGTGATCTCAAAATATTGGTAACGCTTGAGAGGGGCATTTTAGGCAGTACAGTGGAGGCTTGCTGATTCCTCAAAACCCTGCTGTTCTCTGAAGTGTGGAAATCTGCTCTGATTATTTGTAAAGCAATACAATACAGCTCTGAGCTTTGCAAAAAAATTGATCCTATGATCTCAAGATCTAATGGCTGCAAATATAGGTGAATGTTGGTGCAAACAGATTTGAATCACTGCAGTGCTACAGTTTTCTTTACTTTTCCTTTTACAGATAACCAGGCAGCAGTTGTGTCTGCTCTGTCTGCATTTCTAGGTGTGGTCAAGGATGCTGTGGAAGAGATGGAAAATGTAAGGACACCCTTAAGTTACTGAGGAACCTGCAGTGATTTCTCTGAAAGAACACAAGGATTGTTTAATATACAGGCTTTGATTTAGATAGATTCCACTATGAGCAAGAGCATCTTATGCCTGTATCTTACTGAGGTTTTTAAACCTGGACCTAGTTTAGCTTACGTAGAGCTTCATGGAAGCTATGTTCTAAACTGTGTTTATGGTTTTAGGTTGATGTAAGAATGGGACTGTTTGCCAGGTTCTTGCAGTTTGCCAAATTGAACAGGAGTCAGTATTTAGTTTTTCTTAATCCAGTCTTACTGGAGTGAACAGAGCGTGGCAGCAGAGATGCCTGGTTGAAGAGAGGTTCCTCCACAAATTATTTGTGTGATTTTTAGACCATGTTTTACTTATCCTCCTGGATATTGCTGGAATGGATGTTAAGCTATAGGTTTTCAATGCATCTGTGTTCTCAGGCTCTGGTGGAAGAACGAGACCCCTACAGTGATATCATAGAAGATGAGGAGCTCGGCTTTCGGGGTAACAGAGATACCTATTGGTCAGAAGCTGACCGGAAGTTGCTTGGCTCCTGCATGGGATTAATGAAGGCTTCTAAAGCTTGCCTAAAGAAGGTCTTGAGTGTAGTGAAGGCTTATGGGAAAGCTGACTCTCCAGAGCAGATTGCTCAGCTGGATGACCTTGCAGACATTGCTAATGAGATCAGTCCAAGGTAAGCAACCTCCTGAACTGTGTTTGTGGCTTTAAGTTGATGTAGGAATGGGAATGTCTGCCAGGTTCTTGCAGTTTGCTCTATTGAACTGGAGTCATTGATTAGTTTTTCTTACTGGAATTAACAGAATCTGGCAGCCGAAATGCTTCTTTGTGCTTCGGAGTAGTCCCTGTTTTACTTGGGGTCTAGAATACAGACTGGAAAAACCTTTCTGATACTGAAGCTGTGGCCAGGTGGTGGAAACAAATATGAAGACTGTTATATCATAGGCTGTTGAGAGTTTTGCACGTCAGGAAAGGAACATGTGCTGCTGCTTAGAGTGGAGTTGTGACTATGACTAGAAGTAAGGTGGGAGTTGCACACAGACGCCTGAGGAGGCGTTGTGAAGTGTTCCATGGGTATAACCAATGCTGTCTCCTTGTCATGCCATACTTGACTTGCATTGAGGGTGGATATAGGATTTGACCAGAGTCTGTGGATTGTGCAGCTGGGTTTTTTGTCCATTGCACCCCTGTCTTCTATTCTAGCGTTGATGAGCTGGCACTGAGCATGTACCCACCTATGAACCATCTGGCCGTGCGACTCAATGTAAGTTTTTGCAGCCTGCATGCGGATCTATTCACTTGGCTGTAAAGAAGGGGAGGAAATTGAGTTTGGGGAATTATGTCTTTCAGAGAGAGGATTTACTGCTGTCTCTGTAATAAGTTCTTATGGATGAAGAATCTTTTGGTTCTCTTGTACACTTAGCTACCTTCAGGTGGAAGTGTATTTTCCATCTTTACTTCAGGGAAGAGGATGTCTTCCCTTGTGTTGCCTCTAAACTATGATCCATAGAGATGTCCAATGACATTACTCAGGAAGGTGAGGTCTAGGGCTGCCAGTGTACTGTACATCTACTTTTTCTCTCTGGGCAATTTAGATTTGTTCAAATAAAGTGATCTTAATTCAAGAAATAAATTAAAAATCCTCACAGCATCGTTGAGCACATGCTTCATTTGTTAACTGAAAAAAGTTGCTCAGAAAGGCACTGGAATCTCCATCTTTGGAGATACTCAAAATCTCTAGGGGTCAAGGCTCTGAGCAAGCTGACTGAACTCTTAGATTTGCCTTGGTTTGAGCAGGAGGTTGCACTCAGGTGTCTTCCAGGGGTCCCTTCCAACCTAGATAAGAATATACTTTCTCATACCTGAAATGTTTAATTCTGGTTTCATACATTCATGAGTGGCTTGAAATTTTTTTTCTTATGGTGTATTGCCTTCTATCAACTTGCAATACAGTCAGTCACTTAAAACTTCATGCCTTTTTGTTCTAATAGATTTATCTTTTTAAAGAAAAACAAAAACAAAACCACCAACATTTTAAAGTATACTTTAAGAAACATCTTTCTTTATTTTTACCTGTCCCAGACAGCGAGGAGATAATCCCACTGTGCCAGTGTTAAGTGACTTCCTTTTGCATCAGAGTCTTCGGCAGTTTTACTTATTCTTGGCTACATTAATCATCTCTGCACCTCCCCTTTCTTTCCAGTTAATGCTGGGTTCCCCCCCCCCCCCCCTTTTTTTTTTTTTTTTTGCATGTTTAGCTTACTTATTTCCCTTTTCTTTCTTTGTAGGCTGCTAAATTGGCCTCAGTATTAAAGAAAGTCTTAGAGATTACAAAGTGAGTATGAGTTACAATTTATGAGCATGTGTTTGCTACTGTGAAGGTTAATATCTCTACCTCCTGTCAAAGATGATTCACTTGTAGACAGCAAATGCTGTCATACTGGAGTAATTCTGATGTTACCCAGACACAACGCAATAGGAAGAGGATGGCAGGAATGAAAGAGGTTACTGCTGAAGATGGACGTATGTGTCAAGGTTTGAAACTAGAGATAAGGACATGGGTTCTTCCTTGTTCAAGCACTGTGGGGTTACAGAAGTCCTATTTTAATACTGTAGTAATTCAGCACTTCACAATACCAATGTGTTGGGGGGATTTTTGGATAAATAAATATAAAAACCCCCAGGAGGCTTTCCTAATTAATTTCCTCCACTTTTGCAGGACAAGCCATGTATGTCCACAATCAGAAGAAGGCTGGGTGCAGTTTCTAACAGGTGCAGTAGATCACAACATGGACAAAATCAAGAACTTCACACAGGGTGAACTTTAGCTCTTCTGTGTCCGCATGTGTTACTGCCACTAGCTCTGATATATGCTTTTCCAGTGAATCTGGACATTCTCCAGCTACAGGGAGAATTATGAGGACAGTGTTTTTAAGAGGGAACTTTACTGCTGCCTGGCAAAACTTGCCCAGAAAATCCCTCTTTGCAGTTGCAGAAGATGTCGTTTTGCTTGGACTCTTGGATGGTGTAGTGCTTCATTTTAATGCTGTGAATGTGTTCTGTTTCTCAGACATTACAGCTACTGTGGGGTTCAGAGAACAATAAAATATTGCTAGATTTGTGTCGTTAGCTGCATCTATTTTCATGTGGCAGAGAATATATGCAGAAGAAAAGGATCTCCATTCTCTTGCAGTCAGCCAAAGGAAGTGTTAAAAAGAAAAAGTGCTATATTCTGTCTAATCTTAAGGAGGAGTGCATGCTATTCCTCTCTTCTATTCCCTGAGAAAGTGGTAGAAAATACCTATTGTATTACCAACTTCAAAAATCTGTAGGAGATAAGAGTATTTCTCTAGAGGAGTGCTACATCTGTCACTTTGAAGTTCTACAGGATGTTTTTTGGTTTTTTTTGCTGGAGAGAAAGAATGACTAAGCACTGGTGTGTTCAGCAGGAATGCACACAGAAACCCAGTATCTGCTTGAGCACATTTGCCAATCTTTTTCATAATAAAGTTCAGCTTCCCAGACCCGAGAGTGGATATAGTGATAGGTGGGATTATAAATATGATTTTATTTAAAATTTTAGTATCAGTGCTCACCAAAGGTCAGGGCATAGATCATGGCCACCCTTGTAAACAGGATAGCAGAAGCTGTTCTAAATCGGACATCATGCAGCTGCAACATTGATAGTTTTGTAGCTCTTCAGGTTCTGGATTTGAAGGCATGTAAGGCGTGCAGTGAGTCTTCTTGGCCCTGTTTCAGTAGGTGTGAATGAGATATGCAAGTCTTGAGTGCTGTTAGGTTGCACAGAACCCAGCCTGAAAGGTAAGAAGGCATTATATAGAAAGTACACCTCTTTGTATTTCTAGTTCCTGGCCATAGCAGATGCATTTGTGAGGCATGAATGTGAGGAAGTTTTTCACTCAGAGGGTGATGATGCACTGGAACAGGTTGTCCAGAGGTTGTGGATGCCCCATTCTTGGAGGCATTGAAGGCCAGGCTGGATGTGGCTCTGGGCAGCCAGGTCTGGTGCTTGGTGACCCTGCCTGTGGCAAAGAGGTTGAAACTAGATGATCATTCTGATCCTTTTCAACTCAGGCCATTCTACAATTCTATGATGCCAAAAATAAAATAAAATAGGAGGGTCTATAGAAAAAGTTAAATGGTGACTGAAACCACCAGAATGGGATTGTGATAAAAACAGCTTTGGGAGGGAAATATGAGGGTTGAGTTCCCCATGGAAATATCTAAGCGTAATTTGTCCTGATGCAGTTTCTTGAGAGAAATGTTGCTTTTTCAAGTTGAGAAGCATTTGCGTTTGGGTAACTTAAGTCAGATTTGTTTGGTTCTTCAGCAGATAATGGGAAGGCCTGTTGGAAGTTATCTGTTCTCTTTTTCAGTGTGAAAATCTTCTGTATTATCCCTAAGTAAGGGAACGCCTGGGTCTTCCAGCTGTAGTGATCTCTTCCTACCACGACGCTGCCTGTTTATTCTGATGGACAGCTTTTCCAGGGCAAGGATTTCTCTGGCTTGTGTTGTTTGTTTTTCTGTTTAGCTGCTTAGTTTGCACTCACCTGTACTTCCTTTGTCTGTAAATGAGCCCTCGTCCTCCAACCACTATCACACACTTCTCCAGGGGTTCAGTGAGAGGATTCAGGAGGCTGACCTTCACTGTGGATGGCTGGTACAGTACCACATTTTCTGGAAACTGTTGAAAGAAAGCAGTGAGCTGAAACTCAGAGAAGGAAAGACAAACTTCTATGATTAAAGAGAGATAATTGAATTTTGTTGCCAGAGGTCTCAGCCTGAGCTGCCAGTTGCCAGAAGACACAAAATCCAGCTTTCTTCACCACTGCAGTGTTCTTCTGTAGCTTTCTCCTTCTAACTTGTGGACTCATGACCATATTAGGGGTTACCTGGATTTATTTATTTTTGCACGTATGCAAGGTAAAAATGGGAGAAATACTCTCTACAACAGTGCAGTACAACTCACTTTTCACAAACTCTTATTTTAGTGCTTTGAAAGAAGACAGTATGAGGAAAGCCACTCAATGTAGTAGAATTTTTCTGCTGCTCATAACTACAAAAACTCTTATCTCACCACTGCAGTAACAGAATGACAGACCAATCTAACCTCAATAGTCAGAGGCGGGTCACAGATGCTAATCTCTTCTTGTGCAAAGTATATGTAGAAGGAGTCCTCATCTCTCAGCGTGGCAGTCAGCCTAAGCAGACGGTTCTCTCCCAGCTCTTTTCCATACCGTGAGTAAGGCACAAAGACTTGCAGGGTTTTAACTGGAATATAGAGTGGTGAAATACAGATAACAGTGCAACTGATGTTATGTTCTTAGCCTGCACCACCCAACAATGTACTGAAAACTGCATTTAAAAGCCCAAGTGAATATGATCCACCTAACATGCTGCAGTTATTTTCCTCTTTCCCCACAAAGGTGATTTGTTTGGATTGCCTACATTTGGCTTTCCACCCAATATTTCTTACTTATAGCTAAGTGCATTCTTCTGAAGTGAGAGGATTGGATGCACTAATTCAGCCTTAGCAGAGCCCTTACCTTCATTGTTTCTGATGATAAAATTAAACTTTTCCTTCCAAAGTTGCATAATGGGAACACCATTATAATGTAGAGACTGGATTCCAAGTACCAGGTGTGTAGCCTTTTCTCTACCACTATAGTTAAACATTTCAATGGAAAGTGGAATATCTTGTCCCAGTATTGGAGAACTCTTGGACTGGAGGTGGATAAAAAGCTCTTCATGGGCAGGAGGAACAGAGATAATCTCTCTCCTGCTGCTGATTGCCTGAAGTGTCTTTATCTTTCTGTAGGCTTTGACAAGTACTTTTTTTTCTTGAAGAGAGCCTGTCGCCAAAAAGAAAAGCACATTTTAATATTCTTTCTTGTTTAGTAGTTGTAAAGCACCACATGTAGAAAGAGTGGAATTGTCCCAGCTGTATTGGAGACAGCTGTTGCTCATAGCAGAGAAATACCTCGTGCTTTGGTTGAAGTGGACCAAGAATTTCAGCTGCGAGGAGATTGGTTGTGTCTGAAAAGACTTCTCATAGTTTTTGAGCACTTTCGTGCTAATAAATGTCAGAGTAAGAAAAGATTTTCTCTTTGTAACTGTAGCAATGGAGTGGTACTGTGTTGTCTTGTGATGGACTGCAATCAGGAGGCAGCATGCCATAGAAAAAGATGAGATGGTGGGGCTGTGTCAGGTAAACAGAACACAGTAATAGATTCTGAAGAGCTGCTATTTGAGGGACGGATTTAGACAATGTCTAGGAGTACAGAAAGCTGGAGTATGAAATGTGATATAAGGGTAATGGGAGATTAATGTGCAGATAACAGAAGTCAGGAAAGGAGATTTTTTCAGACAGGAAAGTGCCTGTCCTAGCAAGCTGGTAATTAAGCAGGACGAAACTGAAATACGACCCGTACTTTGGTTCTGTACGCAGCCAAAGTCAGATGTTGTTGCCCCATTCAGGAAGGGGAGGTAGTGAGAAGTGGACATCCCTGCTGTTCTGGTATGGCTCTGCTCTGTAGTCATTTACCCTTCACTTGGAACATGGTCAGGGAATGTGCTGAAACATTTGTCCACCTCGTACCTTCAGGATATTTGTAGTTGTGTGTGATATCCTCACAGCGTTCACTGCCCACACTCTTGGTGCTGATGTTGTTGCCAGTATACTTTGTGCAGATGAAAGCTGGCTTGAGGATGTCATCTGCCTTGTGTATCCAGACCTTGCACTTGGCATTCATGGCAGCAAAGAAGTAGCAGACATCATAATCCACTTCCATGTCCCCTTCCTTGATGGCCTGAACAGGAGCTGGCCCACAAAACGAAGGGCCTGAAGAGAAAACATAGCCCAGTTAAGAATCAGATGCTTTGCCAACTAGGCCCATGCTTAGTGTAAACTTATACACTATAGGGAGTGGTATGTTAAGTGTTGTGCTTCAATGGATCCTTTTAGAGCTCTACAAGCTCACAAACCAAACGGGTCAATGATGATTTAGTGCATACAGCCCTCAGAGTGCCTCCTTCCCTTAATGCATCCCCTCAGTGGAAGCTGAGGGAGGGATCCTACTGCTTTATTTGCTCCCTTTTTCTCCATCTCTCTCTTTAATATTTTACCTTTGCTTTTCTTCTGGCAGGTGGCATCCAGTGCCTGCCATCCGCTGTACTCTGGTAACAAGTCTGTTCGAGCCATCCAGCATTCGTTCCAAACATGGAAAGTCCTGTGAGAGGCACAGCGTGTTTATAACAAGGCACTGAGCCCTGTGGTACAGGACACTTATAGCCAAAGCACTGTTAATTAATACTTCTTTAGAAGAGCCCAGCACGTGGGAGCAGCAGTGACCACAGATTTTGATGTAAGTGGAGGTTCTCCTGGTGGGATGGGCTGTCCTTGGTGGGAAAAAAGTTTTGGTTGCTGGAATTTCTCAAGAACAAGTCATGTAGATTGGATCTAAGCTGTTCTACATCTTATAAACATCCCTGCAGCCGTTTTCCTTTTTCCCTCTGTCACATCCTAGACCTAGATATTGTCTCCAACTGTTCCTTGGGCCCTGCCTTATTTCCTTACCAGACACGGGCGCTCTTGTCAGGTGTAAGCAGCGTCCCATCTTCATCATAATACTCGTTCACATTAGGGTTGCTGTTAGTGTTGTGAGCCCATGTGAAGCCTGTGACAACCCTAGTGGGAATTCCCAGGCATCTCAGAACTGTGAAAGAAAGAGCTGTGAATCAGTAATGCATCCTGCCCTAAAGTGTCCCTGCTGTTATATGTAGAGCCTTTTTTGGTATGAAACTTATTGGAGTGGTGGTGGGCCTAGTCTCAGGAAATGGCAAGAGGCACTGTTCCTTCAGGAAGCAAGTTAACATAGGTGCATTCAGTGAATGGTGTGTACTGACACTCTTTTAGCCCAAAGCTGGCAGTGCTGAATGTTGATGAGGAAACTGTGAGGATCTGCCTCAAACCTAGAGATAAAAGGTTATGTTATTGGATTCCTGGCTTAACAAAGATTCCAGGTATATGCTAGAAGATTTCCAAACCAAGTAAGGGCTTGATCAACATGCAAGTCTTTAAATGAGAACTGTACCTGAGCACATGACTGCAGCAAACACCCAGCACTGCCCATAGCGAACAGGTTGGCACTGCAGTGTAACCCACTGCTGGAGAATGGAGCTGCTGCCCAGCCACTTGGAAGGGGGTGTCCCATCATAGCATTCTCTGGTCCCAGAGTCTGTCAGGATTCTTCTAGACAGATTGCAGTTCATCTTCGGAGAGGAGGAGACAAAGGTGGATTAAGGAATTAAATCTCCATAGTAGGTAAACTGTATCCTGTTTGATGAAGCTACGCTCAAGGCAGCTGAAACCATAATAATTTTTTGTGAAAAGCATGAAGGTCATAGCTGGGCAGAAGATGATGTGCAGGTCTCCTCTGGGAGTTACCTAGTAAGTGTGTTATTGCTACTAAGAAACTCTGCAGCACTGGTTGCCTACTGCAGGAATATCAGGAAATGTTGGAAATAGGAGATGTTGCTTGTAACAGCCTGGGCAGGCCCTGGTAAGTAGTTTTCCTAAAACAAGAAGTGAAATTGTACTAGTTTGCTGTCTGTGTTCAATTCTAACCTGCTGGGGTCTGAGCTGCTGGCTTTTCTCCTTACCATGGCAGCAACTGTGCGGCAGATGTAAACGGGGTTCTTGCGCTGGGTCTTATCCTTGTCTTGTTGGTAGCCTTCACCTATGTCCAGCAGCCTGAAGCAGATGTCCACAATGTCCACATCAAACTGCAATAATAACAGCAGCTCAGGAATTGTGGCCTGAACATTTTATTTTCTGAAATCCCTGCAAGGGGTTGTAGCTGCAGATGCTCGCTCCCTTGTAATAGTCTTCTGTAAGTGGGGTGTGGAGGAGAACTCTGGGCAGAGATTTGAAGGAGAAGGAGCTGTGCAACTTTATTGAAATAAGATGGGAACTGCATTAGTATCATACTGCATCTCCTGACTGAGGGAAATTCAGGGTTTTTATTCATAGAGAACAGGCCAGGAAATTAGCTATAATTATGTAAATTGGGTTATGTGACTTCATACAGGCTTCAGACGGGCTGTTCTGTACATTCCTAAGAAAAACGGTGAGTATTGATAACAAGTACTTTCTTCAAAGCCCCAAAGTCCTGGAAATGAATAGCATTGTGTACATGCAGGAAATAGGCATCTTTCCTCTACTGGTTGTAAGAAGGCACAGGCATTTCATGTCTTACCTGTCCGAAGTCCCAGGGCTGTGCCAGGATTTCATTTTCAGTCCCCCAGTAGATGACACCATCTTGGTTTAAAATGTACTCTTGCCGCTGCGCCTCATTAGGCAAAAACACTTCATCATCTAGTTCAGAGGAGAAAAACATCAGGAGGGAAGCATTCAGATGGTTTCAGACACCCCTGCATCAGCAGACTATATTACACTTATGTGGTCTGTGGCATACTGTCCTGGCAAAATAGAGCAGAGAAGAATTTCACTGCAACTTCTCTTTGAGTGGAGGAACTTTAAAGGATCTCACAGAAGTAGGCTGTTGCACTAAGTAGCTCTTTTACTTTGGTGTCTGTTGACTTTCCTATTTCTAAGAAAGTCTGGTTCTGACAGCAGTGTTCAAGGAACAGGGCAGGAGTGCTGAGGAAAGCCATGTCAGGGTCTTGTACAGCTAGCACTGCTTGAAGCACAGGGCAGAAGCAGATGGAATTACTGGGTAGAATCCTCCTCATCCTCTCTGGTGACACAGAGACAGAGCTCAAAGCTGTGTTTTTGAAGTGACTGATCCCAGTCTGCCTTTTTGTTTTAGACTACTTACCTCGACACCAAGGGTTAAAGAGAAGGATGAATTTTCCCAGGAGACAGTGAGCCTTGGAGGCATGTAAAAACAGATCATACTGGCCAATGGGAGCATTGGCAGGTGTGTTCACAGAGATGGTCCAGCAATATGGGTCCTGTTCTTCTAGTTTTGCACTCCACTGCTTCTGGTTTCCCAGGCTGGAGATGGGAAACTTAACCTGGGTTTTATCTGCTTTAGAGTGCTGTGGTCCTGCAGCAAAAGAGATACATTTTCCAGACGTGTTGCAACCCATCCACTGCAGATTTTTGCTACCATGTCTAAGTCTGGAGCCATAGCTCTCTTTCCATGTAGGAGAGTCTTAACCCTTTAGCTTAGTGCTTACCTTAATGCTTCTATCTTAAAAGGTTATATATCTTTTTGAGGTTAGTAGTGGACTAAGGCCACCTTGTTTGAAAGTGGAATGTGTATTTCATACAGTATAGAAACCAGAAACAGAATGCAGCTTCTGGGATACTGTGTCTTGTGACAGAAGTCACAGCCACGTGATCAGATATGGAGCATGTAGAGCAAGAATAGTCCTGCTCTTCTTGGGGTTGTCACTGGAAAACAGCCTGGAACAGAAAACATCTGAAACAGGGTTAGTTTAAACATTCGTAACCCAAAAGCCACAAGTAAGAGTATGTACTTGCAAATCATAGAGCAGTGAACTTGCATTAGTTATTGTGCTGCAGCCTCTTTTCTGGAAAAAGGTTAAGCTCTGATCTTGCAGTTCCAGCAGCAGGAGGCTCTACTCTGGTTTAGATAAACTGTGTGCCTGACTTCTAAACCTGTCCAGGTCTGGATATGCCTACCAATACTGTTCTTCATGTGGCTGTTGGACAAGAGCTCTAAAAGGTTTGGTAATGTTACCTGTCCGTACAGAGAGGAAGGTCGTTTTCAGCTGCTTCAGGTAATTGTGTATTGGAGATGAGAAGCTCACTGTGATAATGAAAGGCTGCCCCCGCCTCACCATAAGCCTTTCAGTGCTGATTTCTTCTGTGTGGTGGTTATTGTTGTTCATTATGATCTTAAGATCACATTTTTTCACGCTTAGACCTGTTGCATGAGGGAAGATAAAATGAGGTTGAGATAGTGAGCTGCTTACACTCTGGCCCTGGGCCTCATCCTAAAGCACCTATTTGTTTCTCCACTCAAATGGTGCCCCTGCCAGTAACTGTCAGGACCTTCACTGTGAGCTCACATTGTCCTGTCTCAGGTGGCTAACAAGCAGCTTTTGCTTATACCTTAGCAATGTGAAGTGAACAAAATGGCTTTGCAAAGCTCTTTCTGCCCAGCAATGGATGTGGAACATACCTGAGCGTTCCCTGTGACTGCAATTGGAAGCTCACAGTGTGTACTCAAGGGCACTAATTGAACTCAAAGCAGCTCCACTCCTCGTGGGATACACGATTGAAGTTGAGCACATGAGGCAGGGTGTCACCTGTTGTATACTTCTAGTTATGTCTGTTAACTAGAGTTACTTCTAGTTATGTTTGATGTGCAAAATTAACCTGTAGCTGCTGGCACAGGTCTGATGTGGCATTGTGGTCCTGAAAGTATGCTGGATTACAGCAAATAAAACACCTGGCACTGCACTGGTTAGTAACTTCACACCTAAACTTCACACACAGGAGATAAAAAAGCACCTCCTCCTGTCTTTTACACTTGCATCATTCACCTTGCACGTGCCTCTGTCCAGTGTCAGAGGAGGGAAGAAAAAAAAAAAGCTGTTCAAAATTGCAGGCTCCCTGATCTCAAATAATTTAGTGCTCAGTGCCCTTAGTGTGATCGTGTACTTGCACTTTTCTTCTGGTTTTGATGGTGTTTTTAATCTTTCCAAACTTTTTGCTGAGAAGCAGATATCATCATGGTTTCTCCTAGCCTTGGGATCATCCTGAACTCACTATCTTCAGTTCCCTGTTCATCACTGAGATCCTTAAACCTGTGAGTTGTAACTGCTGTCCTTTACGTGACATATCCTGTTACCTACCTCCCCATTCTGATCAAAGTTACTCTTTGTCCCAGTTAAAACAAAAAACAAACAAACAAAAAAAAAAGCCAGTAATCCACAGATCATCCCCTTTCTATCCAAAGCTACTGCTCTGGTTCTAAAGTGCCAACTACTTCCATTTTCAGTTTTCATTGGTTTGCTTTCTCCTGCTGGCTGACTTGCCTTGTCCTTGACACCTTTTCACATTGTTGTCCTTTCTGTGTTGCTGTGGAAGTCCTACTGTACTGTTGGCAGTTACTGCTTCTGGTCTGGCTTTCGAGTCCCTTTATGGCTGTTCCAGTTCACAGCTGTGCACCAGTTAAATTTTACAGAGCCAGCTCAAACAAAGCTTGTGTATTTTCTTTTCTGTATGCTGAAAATGTCTGGTCTGGCTGTCTTGTAGACTGGTAATTCATATGCAGTCTGGAAATCTGAGTTGCTTTACTTCCTGTGACTTTTCACAGATCTTATTTTAGCTTTCTTTAGAGTTGCCCAGGACCCTCTCCTTCCTCAAGTAGCTAAAACAGTCATTTCTCTGCTTCAACTCTGTAGTTTGGTTTCCCTCAACCTCTCCCACCCCTACATTAAGGCTAATTCCCTCAGACTTTGTACCACTTTCTCGGCTTCTGGCCTGTAGGAAGCTCATCTTGTCTCTTCTGGCCTAATGAACACTGTCTTGACTCAGGGGCTTTTTTTTTCCCTGACAGACATTATTGCTTTGGTCTAGCAGAGCTGGTTATCACTTACCTTGGCCCATGGCTCCTTCTCTTGTATGGTGACAGTCTTCAGCTCCACTTGATCTGGTGGGTGATGTCTCCTTCCTTCAGCTTTCTTTAAAAATAATCTACTTGCGAAGTTGTTTGCTTAGTTTCTTCATAAAGGGTGTGTCGTAATGTTGTCCCTTCTCCTTCAGCTTATCTTGCTGGCCTGCTGTGCAGAAGTTGAGGGCTCTTATCTGTCAGGCCATGTTAGAACTGAAAGGGTGACTTTTCTTTGGTATGGACAAAGTTAAATTCCACACTTGATGTGAAACCTTTAAAAACGTCTTTTTCAAAGAACTGTATGTTACAGACCCCAGAATAGGAAATGCAAACTTTAGCTCGGCCCTAAACTATGAACAGAATGCACTTTTATGAGTTAGCCTTGAAGAAGAGCTGCTCTCTACCAGTGACTGTAAGGTACTTAGATCCTAAACCGTTTAGTGAGTAAACAGAAAGTCAGTATGGCCAGTGCACTTGTGCCTAGTTTAAAAATGTGAAGCCAATTAAATGAGGAAACTTGCTAAAAGCAAAAACTGTGAGAAGTAGAATTTCTGCAGCGTGATGCAGATCATTCAAAAACATCACATGGAGGGCTTGGACTAAATACATGATCATTCTTAAAGTTGCTATGAGATGGAAGGAAGGGAGGCCACTGTATTGATAAATAATTGGTCAAAAGACAGAAAATAAGACAGCAATAATAAACTTTTCACAGAGGATTGAGTCACCAGTAGTTTGCAGAAGTCCATGATCTTCTACAAGTTCATGAATAATTTAGGGAAAACCAGGAAAAAGGTGGCAAAGCGTGCTCAGTTATTCTGAGTGATACAGATGAAGGTGGCAGCTTTGGGGAAGTTGTAGAGAAAAATGTAGATACTGAATGACAAGAACATAAAATAGCAAGCAGAGATTAGTGTAGGCATGTACAGTGAGAGAAAGGGACCCAACTCTCACAAATGCAGTGATGCATTTGGAAGTAGCTGTAATCATTCCAGAATGAGATTTGGATTTATATTCAATAGCTGGTGCTAAATATAGTCCAGTGAACTTGCCAATTTTCTTATTATTTGAGTATTAAACTTTACAGTAGCTTATCTGATGCATTTAAGCAAGTAAATATAGTGTAAATATAGTGATTCATTTATATATACATATATATCTACATAACATATAGATGTAGATTCACAGAATTCCAGACTGATTGTTGTAGGAAGGGACCTCTGGAGGTCATCTTGTCCAACCCTCCCATATGAAGCAGGGCCAGGCTGAAGAAGCTGTCCAGATCTGTGTCCAGATGACCTTTGGCTCTCTCTGAAGTGAGAGGTTCCACAACTTATTTGGGCAACCTTTTTCATAGCTCAGCTACCCTCACGGTAAAAGCGTTTTCAGATGTTCAGACAGAACCTCCTTTCTTTTGGTTTGTGCCCATTCCCTCTCGTTCAGTCAGTAGATACCACTGAAAATAATCTGGCTCAGTCTTCTTTATGTGCTTGCTTGAGGTGTTTGTATACGTTGAACCCTCTGTTCTCTGGGCTGAGAAGCCCCAGAGCTCTAAGCCTTTCCTTATATGTGAGTTGCTCCTGCACCTTCGTTGTTTGGTGGCCCTTTGTTGAACTGTACCTGTAGTCTCATGTCTCTCTTGTACTGGAGAGCCCAGAACCAGACACAATACTCGGGGTGTTGCCTTATTAGTGCTGAGTAGAGTGGAAAGATCCCTCCATCTGCTGGCAGTGTTCTGCCTAATGCAGTCCAGGATACCATTAGTCTTCTTTGCAGCAAGGGCATGTTGCTGACTCATGACAAGCTTTGACTACTTTGACTTTTATTACTAAACATGGAGGTCACCAGATTTGCAGAAATCAGGGAAGACTCTGTGGGCAGTGGGGAGATGTCCAGAAAATAATGTGATTTTATTATTATTATTATTCACCTTTTTTTTTTTGTATCAACTCTGAATGGCTTTAGTGTTAATGTTTTGAACTTTTTATTATAAAGAGCTGTACTCAGTATATAGTTACGGATCCACATTCTTTAAGCGTGTGTAAGATTTAAACCATTGATCAGGCTCAAACAGACTTTATTCACTGATTAGTATTTTTTAAATGCACTTTTGCAGTATATGTGTTTAGTTTATCTAAACCACATCTAAAATCTCTTGGTTCAGAGATTTAAGCAGGTCGTTTTCTCACCACACTGCAATGGCTGTGTGTACGGATAGTACCATCTCTTGGTCAAACCAGCAACTGCAAGTAGCATTTGATGAACACTTTGTAAACTGTGAAAAGAGGGCTACTTATTGTCCCTTTGTGTCTTTCATTACATCAAAGAGGCGCTAGAAAGGAAATCTGTTGAAAGGTTCAACGTATGAGGGTTACTCCGAAAGTAATGCCTCCTATTTTGGTGGCCCACAATGTCGGAATCAGTTGTATGGCAGTACAGACTGAACCTTCCCACCAACATTCTGTCCCATTTTGTTGCTGGGTGATAGATGGCAGCAGAGGGGCAGTTAAACAGAATGACATCTGGCATGGAAGTGTGTGTGAAGCAATGAGGTGTAACTGAATTCCTCCATGCGAAAACATTTGCACCTACTGACATTCATTGATGCTTGCTGAACATTTGGGGACCAAACAGTGGCAGTGAGCACAGTGAGGTGGTGGGTGATGCACTTCAGCAGTGGTGACAGTGGCTCACATCTGCTGGTGCAGATTTTTATGAGCACAACATGCAGGCTCTTGGTCATCGCTGGTGAAAATGCATTTTTAATTGTGGTGACTGTGTTGAAAAAGTATGGTTTTGTAGCTGAGGATTTGCTCTATCAAATAACATTGTTGTGTTCTTCGTATCTGTTATAGTTTCCATGGAAATAAATAGGAGGCATTACTTTTAGAGTGATATTAAAAGACACACTAAAGAGACTTGAATAGGCAACGCTGAAGTGCTTTATTGGCATTCTGTCTAGTGAGAATTTACAGTCTGAAATTAGACACCTGAGATTTTACATCCAAGATCTGAAATAAACATTCAGCAGGAGGAAGCGCTGAGATCTCCTACATGTGAGTTACCTGTCTCTGTGGAATATCAGATTTTCCTGCGTTGTTTTTTCTTGAGACCTGTCAGTTTCATCTGTTAGTTTAAACCAACAGATGCCATTCTTGTCTTATCCAGAGTTTGGTAAAGGCAAGCTCAAGCACTGCCAGTATTACTGCTGGTGCTAAAGTGGTGCTGCCGGTTTTGTATATATTGCAGTTGTAACTGCATAGTCAGGAATCATAGAATGGCCTGGGTTGAAAAGGACCATAATGATCATCTAGTTTCAACCTGCCTGCTATGTTGAGTTGAGACCCGTTTGTCTATTTGCTATAAGCAGCCAGCAGTTTGCATGTTTCTATGCAAGCACTTTAAAGTGTGTTGATAGATATTTCCAAAGTATGCCTACAAGTATTTGTGTTCCTTTTGTTTTGGTGTTAAATTGTCATAACACCAATGTTTTGAACGACTGTTTTCTTCCATGCGCTCAGTGTAACTGAACTTGGAGGTGCGTATGCAATTATGTCTGCTATTACTGATTGCCTGCCTTCCCTGCAACACTTCTTGTTGATAGCAATATCTTCTGTGTCAGGAAATGGAGAAGCATGCAGTTGTTCAGACATGATGACAGGTGGCTCTATTATATGGGTCTTCCAGAGGTGTTGCCCCCAGGATTCTTCAGAAAAAATCAGGCACTTTGGAAAAATAGGTTTTGCTTTATTTTTAAATCTGAACTGTGAAGTGTAAATTCAGTACTGTTTTCACTTACTTTGTCTTGTGAGTTTGCTTTAATGGTGGCTCTTTAGTATGCTTTTCAAATAGATGTTACTTACATGTTTCTGTCCCCAGAAAGATAAAGTTCCAGTTCATTTTACTGAATAGTTGCTGGCTGTCAGTGTTATTTGTTCACAGATTTAACACACGTTATACTTGTGATATGTACCACTGTTTGTAAAACTTCAATTGCAACTAGACCAGCAGCACCCTGCTTTCAGCTTCTGAAACTTCAATATCATTAACATCAGCATTAGTATGTTTACCAGCACGTGCAGAAGATCCACGAAACAACTGAGTGAATTCCCTGCTTCACTGTACGGATTCAGTAAGAATCATCATTCGTTCACTTGGAATTAACCAAGTCCAAACCTGCACTACTTTCTAAAATGCAACAGAAGCATAAGCGTGTACAACTTGCCAAACTGGATCAGGATGGAGATTCATCCAATCTAATCTTGTCTCTGCCAGTACATACGTAACACCAGGTGCCTGAGAAGGATGTGCATGAGCCCCACCCCTGCAAGCAAAGCATTATCTTGTACTGATTTCACTTGGAGCTCTTGTTAACAATATTCTTTGTAGTACTCCCCTCCTGTCTGCTTTGCAATCTAACATGTCATTAATGGAAATCATAGAAACACGAGACGCTGTAATCTCAGTTGAGTCGCCTGTTTCTGCTGGGATCTCTTTCTGCTCTTGATACAGTTGATGTAACATTCTACATCATGGGTGACTAAAAACTGCTTTCCAACTGTGCTGAATTTCAATGATTGTTATATTGTCTGTTTTTTTGTCTTGTTTATGACTCTATGAAATTCCTTGTAACTCTCTGGTCCTGGGTGATTTAAATGGCTTTATGACATTTTTGTACAGAAAAGATTTTTGTACAGAAAAGCACTGCATCTTCTGAAGGACTTCATTCAGGCATGTCTTCTGGCAGTTGTGTGTCCATTACATCCCTGACACGCTCACAGAAATCTAAAATTGATCCACAGGAACCAGAAGTATCCATCCTGCTTGACTGTTACTGTGGTATCTTTATAGGGTTGGGGATTTTTGTTGTTTACAGGTCCAAATATGAATCTATAAAGTTCCTCATGATCTTTATTACCTTTACAAATAGAATCTTAAAGTATTACATTAGCATTGTTAATGACTAGATCTCTTTCTGAATGCAATGACTGAAAAATACATACAGCTCGGTCTACCTCTGACTTGGCACATCCATGTATTAGAGGTGAATTTTAGTCACAGGTGTGATTTCTTGTCTTTCTAGAGCTTACACTGTGTCTTTTATTGCCTTTTATGGTGAGCAGTGTTGTCCACATTGAGTAGGTATGTGTGATAGATGTGTTAAAGTAGTGCAGCTTTGCTGAAAGCCAAAGCAACCGAGTGCTTTGAAACAACCAACTTTGGGCTATCAGATTAAAAAGATAAATCTGTAGAAGAGTAGTTATTTAATTGACTGTTAGAATCAAGGTCTGAGAAAATTATATCAAGAAAACAGTTTGGGGAGAAGCATTTACTGTCATTGAGACCTTTCAAGCTAAATTCATAGTGTGAATGTTAGATTTCAGCTAGTGCTTACATTATTATTATTACTTACTGGATTAATCAGAGTGGAATGAGGGCTGGGTGCATGTTCAGCTTTAAATGGCATATTTATAAAGCAAAATGCTGGTAATTAGCTGTGTGTTACTCTACTAACTCCTATGGACTTCTAAGGGCTGTATAAGGATTGTAGGTTTGGTTAAGTGTTTAAATCTTTCTTCAGGCATTTTAACATTTTCTCTGTAATAATGATTAGTTTGATTGACCAGCTGTCTAACGCAGGAGGAATGTGTATTTCTTGTACATCGCTGGACAGATAAATCTGTGCTTTAGCACTGCAGCTGAGCTGGGTGTGGTTGCTGAGGGCAGTTAATGCTGACACCCCAAAAACCCAGCAACCCCACGTGTTGCAAAGTGAAGGACTTTGCACAAGTGCTCCTGCTGATTTCCCTTTGAACAGTAGGCTTCCTTTACAAATAGTTAATTAGGACGAGGTGATGCCAAGCTCTTGTGACAAACACTGTGTTAGATCATTTCCTGGGTTGTATTTAAGGACAAATAGTGAAGGAATTTAAATGGCTTAGCTGTACTGCATGTTGAGTTAATGTCAGTCTGCAATGTCAGTCTGCGTTCTTGCAAGACTGAATGAGACGTTGTGAATATAATCACCACCTCAAGGCCCTTTCTGAGGTGAATGGTGGATTTTATACCCTGACTTTCCAAGATTCTGTAAGACTTAATTGATAGGTGCAAAGCTACTCATTCCCCCCTCTGCTTTGCCTGGAGAAATCCAAATTCCTGCATTCATATATGTGTGACCTTTTCAGTCTTCATTCCAGTCTCGCTGGACTGACTGGTTTTGACTAGCTTTGGGGACCCTTGTAAGTATATATGTGGGTGGCAGAGTAATGTAATGGATACAGTAAAACAGAAATTTACGTGTTTTGAAGATTGTGTTGGCTTCAAATCAAAGAAATTTGAATGAGACCTCCGTTTAATTTGTTACAGAATCAGTTTGAGTCTCTGAAACATTATTTTTGGGGAAGCTGAGGCTCGGTTCCTAGGCATACCTCATGCTAGGTGTTGGTAGGAGGAAATGGACAAACAGTATCTTAGGAAAATTCATATCTTTGTTAATTTTGGCTTCTTTGCTGCAAGGAATATATTGATACGATGTTGGGCTTGAGATACAGGTGTCACAATACCTTTCTGACAGAGTATGGTGACCTACTTTTAGCAGCTTTGTGGGAAAAGGATACATGACTGCTGAATGTGAATCTTCATAATCCTTCTGATAGTCCTCAGCCTTTTCTACCAGCGTGCTTCCTGTGCATTTCTGGAAGTGCTGCACAGTATCTGCCTGTGCAAACTGAAAAATCAGTTTTGCTTTTCTCCTGTCTGCTTGGCATAAAGCAGCAGATGGCAGTTCCTCTGCCATAGGTGGGGAGGGCGGATACAGTGGTTTTGTAAGATACAGATGAAGGGCTGAGGGAGGCATGTAGCAGCAGGTCTGGCAGCTTAACAGCCCTGAAAGTCAAGCTATCACAAAACAGCAGTACTTGTAGTGGACTCCTTTTTCTGAAGTGGTCTCACTGACAAGTTCAGCCAATTCTTCAGGGTAAAGCAGGGAGAAGTTGCTGAATTGGAGTGAACAAAAAACACCCAACCTTTCCCTGCACTCCCCTCCCCCCCACTGCAATTTAATCAAAGTGCATCATTCCAAAATAATTAGGACCAATGCACTGACTGTTTGCCTGTGCTGCTTATAGATTCTGATGACTACCACAGCCTAAAATACATTCATACTAGAAGCAGGCAATGTTACGAAGCCAGAGAGCATCTAAGGTGGATCTCTACACACATTAATTTTTATTTTCAGGAAATTGCTTATGTTTAGGCTTAGCAAAGCCTAAAATAGTAAATAGTCCAAGGAAACTGCTGACATTTCTTATGAAGAGGACACATTTTAGGGTCATTCCCTCTGGGCCAGTAGAATAGCTTGGTCAGTATTTCCTGCAGCATATCTTCCAGACTAGCACCTTTGTCTTGCTGTCATTTGTATTTAAAAAGCAATGAAACACAGCAGTCAGGCCAGAGTTATATCCGTGTAAGTCCTGAAAGCTTTTGGCAGCACTTAAATTAGGAAAGTCCAGACAGAAAGTGTGTCATTTCTATCAACAAAGCAGTATAGGTATCAGTTTTAGCTTTGAAACTTTCTCCTGAGCTACTTTGCAAAACGAAGAATAGTACAGTGCATGGTCCCTTTTTGTTGATTTCGGTTCATATTTTTTCACTTGCTTTGGCCGAGTAATCTGCATTTCTACATTTCTAGTGCTAATAATGCTTGAGCACTGTGCCAGTCTCGTAAACCATGACAAAACTGAACTGGTGTAAAGGTTGTATCACTGGGCAGGAGCCACATCAAGCATCACAAATTCCTTGATGTTTGAAAACTGGATGCAAGCCAAGTCCACCTGAAGCTGCCTGATGCCACTCTTGTAGGGAATGATCTCAAACTCAGCTGTTGAGGTCTCCATGGGGGCCATTCTTGCCACACTAAGAAACAGGATATGTTGGTAAGTTCAAGCAGCAGAGAAATTCTTACCATATATTCTTCAAAGTTCCTGAATGTCAGACAATATAAAAAGAAAGTGTTGGGGTATGTAACTGGTGTGTTTGTGTGCTCTACGTGTGGACGTAAGCTACCATGTCCACAGCTACCTCAACACTGGACAGAATTTTGTGTTCAGTATAAATGAAGCCCCAGTGATGCACATAATTATCCAGCTTCCTCTATTTTTTTTTTCTCCCCTCTTAGAGTTTCCTGGTATTAACTCTCCCAGTCTAAATATTTGGAGATTTTTCAAACATTTTTAAACTAACAACCATAGGCAATGGGAGAATAATGCTTTTCCTCTTATCCTTCAAGGAAAGGAAGGAAGAAAGGTCTGAATTTTTTACTCACTAACTACAGCACTCAAGTTACATGCTGTCATTAAAAGCATGCTCTCTCTCCATTCCCCGAGCATTCTGTAATTCAACGTTTGGCGATAGAGGGGCAAAATATTCCAGCTAGATATGGAGAGTGCTGGCATGATGTTCTGTCCAATCTTAGTGCAAACAGTAGTCATGGGGTTGGCAGAATCTTTCAAAAAAAGTTCACTTGTGTTCTGGATTCCCCACTAACGTGAATGAGTTATTCACCAAACACCATTTACATACTTGATGTTGAGTTGCTCTTTGAGCAGGCCGCTGCCTTCTGCTCTCAGCACACAGTCTGTCACTACTTCAGACAGCGGGTTGGTAAATGTGACCAGCACCTTAGTGGCCTTGTGTACCACTGTTGGACCAAGGACCTACAGAGAAAAAATATTCTGCTCAGCTTCAGTATTGGCCTCGCATCTTTTTCACAGTTTGCTCTTTTAAATTCCATTGCAAACCACTTATCAGGATGCCCTGAACAGGAAGGAGTAAGGAATTAATCTGAGTACATATTTTTGGACATGAGAGTGCAGGCTTGTGTCAGCCATCTGCTGTGTTTGAGGAGTGGTGAACTCCTGTCGGATCAATAATTCCCAGTGTTTTAACTGGGCCGGAATGCAGTGTTATATACTGTATCATATATGATACTTAAAAGTGAGAAGAGAAAAAAATACAAGTATTATCTTGGCATATATGGCCAACTGCTGTAGACAACTTAAATGAAATTAGTATTAGTAAGGCTAAATGAATGGTTTGGGATTAAGTGTGAGACAGAGGTGAATTGTGGCATCTCAAGCAAAAGAATCATAATGTGAAATAGCAAATAAAAGTATTCATTACCGTATTCTGACTGAGATAACGTAGAATTGGCACATCTGCTTGTCCAAGTCCAGCACCATAATTGTATTTTTCTGTCACTGGATGTATGCTTATATAGGAATTTCAATCAACAGAAACACAAAGCCTGCTAGAAATTCAGTCACTGAAGTGTCTGCCCTATTAGCTGATGCTATGCAGTATAGCACAAGAGGCTTCTTACAAACCTTTGTTTTCCTTTGTGGGTATGCAGATCTAGTCTGGATGCTGGGAAACACAGAAATTCTATCGCTCCTTGCAGGTTGCTTACAGTACAGGAGACATAGAGACACAGAAGGGACTGGCTTTTTACCTCGATGTTGAGAAGAGGATCCTGAAGTACAATATCTTTTTCCAGTAGAAGTGATGCTCCCTGTCTGGCTTCACACACAGCAGTCACTAGGATCTTCCTGTCATCCAACAAAGCATTTTTGTACTGGGAGTAGGTGATCTTGAATGAGATCTCTTTCACTGGAATGCAAACAGAAGCAGATATTTCCACTCTTTTATTTTCTAAGTACTATAATCCTCAGGATTATATTAGGATATAATTATTAGGGAGCAATGATGCTGTCACCTTGGGTCTGTTCACTTTTGAATGTTGACAGCCCATAGTTGGAAATGATGCTCAGAGATGACTTCTACTTATCTTTGCCTTAAACACCAAGTGATTGGGTATGGTTTGCTAGCTGGGCAGATCTGAGGATGGATTTCTGTAGCAGCCCATGCTGGTGGTTTTCTCATGAATCTGAAGCTGGGAATTTCACATTCTGTTCTTGCAGAGGAGGCAAAAGTGAAAAGATGGCCTGATTTAAATGCCTGTGCTGATGCAGCTGTTCAGCCTCTGTCTTACTGTCACAGGATGCACATTCTGTCTTACTTGGCAACGAGGAAGACAGTGCAGTTCTCAGCACATTGAGAAATAACTCTCATCCACTCTTGGTGTGGCGGAAGGAGTTATAACATTGTGGATTAGTTTGAGGGGGTAGTTGTATTCAGTTGTCCTATGCTTTGTTATTTAGCACTCCTCCTCTAAGAGCAAGGCAAAAGGCCTTCATCTGCAAGTAGTGTAGTTCTTTCTTACTGTGATCTGCAGTTGCTGTCCTGTTACTACAAAGGTATCTTTCCTGACAGGGTCCAAAAGCAAACATTTAAAACAGGGTAAGTTTCTCTTTGCCTGAATAGTTCTAAGCTCAGACCATTTATAGTCAGGGCATCTGAGACATTTATGATGTCTATATGATTTGGACACAAACTAAAGCTACATCTTGTCCTGATCTGTAATAAGATTAAAATTACCTTCTTCAGATCCAAGTTGAACAGACCTAGACCACTGCAAGATCTCTGCCTTCGGTTTTCTCGTGTAGAGAACAGCTGAAGCCTTCAGTTTAACCTTTATGGTCTTGAAGTCTGCAGTCAAATTCTGCAGTGCCAAGGTGAGGAGGATATCCTGGCCTATTACAGGAGATGCATCCAGCTTCAGCTTCCCCGAGACAGTGGGTTTTCGTGTGGTCGCTGTCATATTTTGTCTCCGTGCTACTGGAAGTCGTCTCCTGGGTTTTGTAACTTTTTTTCTTCTTCCAGTGTTTCTCACACCCAGCAGCTTCACTGCCTTTTTGTACACCTGCCTTTCTTTGGAGGATCCTGCTTTAAAAGATAAATTGGTCAGAGATCTCGTATTCGATGGATATAGGGCAGTTAAGCCAGAATTGCTCTCAGTAATTAAAGTTTGTGAAGGCAGGGAAAGATACATGGGAGGAGAAATTGAGGCCTAACCGAAAGCTAATTTTGACCAAAAAAAACCTCTTAAATGAATATACATGGTTACGATGGCTGGAAAGTAAAATTTGGCTGTTAGCTTCAGCTGGTTGTTCATGGGACCTGTTAGAAACTGTTAGCAGTGCAAAAATAACTCCTAGAAGAGCTCAGTTCTTCTACCTAAGCTGGAGTAAATGCCATCTCCTCTGAAAATAGAAAGAATTTACCTTCTGGATATTTGTAATTATCAGTGACATCCACTCGGGTGTTGGTGCCCACTGCTTTGGTGCTAATAAATTTTCCAATTTTCCTGGTATTGGAGTAAATTCTCTCTTTCCTTTTGTTGCTATGGTGAATCCAAGTAACACAGTCAGCATTCACTGCTGCGAACACAAATGAGCTGTCATAATCCAGGTTCACATCTCCTTCCTTAATGGCTCTGGTGGAAGCTGGGCCACATCGATAGATGCCTATGTGAAGGAGAGAGAAGTGAAGTGGTTACCAATTGCAAAAAATCAGGTGCAGGCCACAAATCTTCCTGCTGACAGCAAAAGGGAGAGGTAGTCAGATCTCCAAAGACATGTTTTGATGAATTCCATTCTTTCTGGGTCTTTACATTATGGTAACAGTGTGTCCAGAAATTCAACATGCATTTTCTATCAGAAGGCACAAACAAGGAGGCTGTAAAGCTGAAGAGATGTAAGTAGTGCTTTCTGTGCTATGAGAATTGTTTTAATCCTCCAAAGCCCGTGAGGCTGTATGCTGACCTGTCAAATGAAAGGAGAGAAGAGACTGGCAGCTCTCAGCACAGTCAGACTGCTCAGATGTGAGTCATCAGTGCTGTATGTGCAGCACTGATGAACCAGGAGCTTTAATACATAAATATCTGATGGGGAGGTATAAAGGTGACAGGATCAGACTCTCCTCAATGATAAGCAGTGAAAGGACAAGAGGCAATGAGTACAAACTGAAAATCTCATTTAAACATAAGGAATAACCTCTTTTACTGTGAGGGTGGTCAAGCACTGGGATGGGACACACAGAGAGGTTGTGAAGTCTCCATCCTATGAATATACAAAACCCAGTTGGATGTGGTCCTGAGAAAACTGCTGTCATTGACCCTGCACTGAGCAGAGTAAACAGTCTCCAGAAGTCCCTTCTAACCTTAGTTGTTCTTCATCATTTTATGAATGTGTGTTTGGAGCTGAGGCAGGCAAGTGTAAGATAAGTGAACTTAAGATGCATTTGTTTTTATGTAGGCTAATGAGCAGGAAAAGTAAGAATCTGCATGCGGGTAGACACTCCAGAGGCTGACAGAAAGGCAGTGTGCTGGAGATGAGGGTATGCTACAACTATTCTAAGAGTAGAGAGAATCATCCTAGAATTTCAGTAGCAGTGTTAGGAGGAACAGCAACTACAGGGTTATTTTATTTACCACAGTGTTACCTTTGCTTTTTTCCTGGGGTGTTGCATCCAAAACCTGCCATCCATCATAAAAAGATCCAAGATCTCTTCTAGCAAACCAGCTCTCGTTCCAGACATGGTAATTCCTGGGAAGGAAGGAAGGAAAATAGGAAATCTTTGATTAATACGATCAATTTTATGTTGAAAGATATGATAAATTTGTGGTGCAGGGCAAGAACAAACCATGCTCCTCTGCATAGCTGCTTCCTGCTTTCTTGAATACCTCTTTCCCCCTCTTTGTCTTTTTGGTATTCAGACCTCTCAGAAATACTGGGTTGTTACACACAAAGTAATGTTAAAAAAAATATATTTATTGCAGGGTCAAGTGTTCAGATCTGTATATTCTAAAACAACATGTCAGTTGGAACTGACATGTTCCAGAACAAGGTCTTCCATGTACAGTGCTGTCTTGTGGTATTTAATTCTACTTTGTGTCATGCTTGTCCTACTTAGTCCAAATAGCAGAGGGTGCTTGTGGTCTGAAACACTGGTACATGCAGTAGAATGCATGCATGCAGTGTGTTAGTTTCTGTTCACCTGTTTGTTAGAAGCATCATATTTAACAAATAGCTCCTCTCATGTGAAAGAAATAATGTGTCCTTCCTAAGTGATGGGGTGGCATAGGATTTTTGTCTGCTGCATTCAATATATTGGCTTTGCTTTAGTAACCTCTAATACAGTGCAAGGAGTGTACAATGGTAGGAAGACTGAGACAGTCAACAGGAGCTGCATCTAAAACCTGCAGTCTTCTGAAAGTTCTAGGAATTGAGGGACAAATTAGCTCATTTTAATCAAGCAGTTAATCACTCTTCCTTTAACTTTCTTTTGGAAAAAAGCTGTCATATAGTAGAAACAAAATTAGAGGTTATATCTTCCAACCTGCGTGTTGAACAGCAAGTGTGCCAAATAACTCCTCTGCTGAGTCTTCAGAATGTTGAAACTGATTGCATCCTGCATTTCTGAACACAGTGTGCTGTTGATTCTTTGCTATGGAATTTTGTATCTTTGGAAGCATGAGGTTGGGGTGGGTTTCTAGGAGAGTGATTCTAGATGCTGTGACTAGAGGAGAGTATAGTGGAAGAAATATTAAGATAAAATTCGTATTTACCATACGCTGTCTTCAGTCAAGTGCAGGGTCTTTCCAGAAACATCGATGTATTTGTCAATACTCAGGTTGATATTACTATCGTGTGCAGAGTTAAAGTTTGTAATAACACGGGTAGGTATTCCTAGCGATCTCAGAACTGCAATACAGATAAAAGTGCTTTAAGCCTATTTTACAGATTTTTCTGATGGAGAAACACTGCTCTGATACGGTACAGGGATGTCACATAATCATTGTGCAAAGTTGCTGAGAAGACAGTTCCATTCACACAGCATTCTTAACTGCCTTGTTCTTTTTAAGAAGAGTTAGATTTACTCATTTTAATCTTTCATTCTTCATATATCTTCAACAGCATCACAAGGTTAAAGCTACTTAAATTCCACTAAATTTCCTTTCTGATAGTATTTTTCTCCCCTTCACGGATACCTGTGCACATAACTCCTGCAAAGACCCAGCACTGGCCATACCGGATGGGTTTGTATCTCCCTCTGTACCACTTTCGAAGGATGGTCACACTTCCACTCCAGTGCAAAGGGTTGGTTCCTGAGCGATAGTTTCCACTCCACTTCCCTTCCACTACTCCCTTTTCATCATTGCTGTTAACCTGAAAACAATGCTTCTCATGAGAGAGTTACAATACAGTACAGAAGAAGGGAGAGGCAGAAATAGACAATCATGGAATGGTTTGAGTTGAAAGAGACCTTAAAGGTGATGCAGTTCTAATGCCCCTGCCATGGGCAGGGACACCTCCCACCAGAGCAGGTTGCTTGGAGCCGCATCCAGCCTGACCTTAAACACTTCAGAGAGGAATCGCCACAACTTTCTGAGCACCCTGTTCTGGTATCTAAGCACTCTCATAGTAGAGAATTTATTCCTTATATCTAATCTAAATATACCTCTTTCAGCTTTAAACCGTTCTCTCTTATTCTATCATCCCTTGATAAAGAGTCCCTTTGGTTTAGGCCTCCTTTAAGTACTGGAGGGCTACTTAGAATGGTTTAACTTGGAGGGTACCTTAAAGCTCATCCAGTTCCAACCCCCTGCCTTTGGCTGGTTGCTGCCCACCAGATCAGGCCCCATCCAACCCAGCCTTGAATGCCTCCAGGAATGGGGCATCCAGCTGTTAAAATGTGCTTGTATATTTGTACACCTGCATTTTAGCAGCCTGTGTAAGTGCTGTGTATGGTTTCATGTAGCATCAAGTATAGTAAACAGTAAGATTTTTTATTATTTTTTTCTTCAGTATTCCTTCTCCCAGTAATTATGTGTAACTTAGTAGAGTTATTTACTTAATATTGAAATTTTCTAAAGCAAATGCTGTCTAAAAGGCCAGGAAGGATCACAGGTGTAAATGAGCGGTTTCAGGTAAGGAATGTGGTAAGGCATACATTATTTATAAAACTGAAAACTTTTCGGTTGCCTAGTTATGCATTATATATGTGTGGGGATGGGGAATTGTTGAGGAGATGTAACTATTTGTTGAAGGAAATGCATACCATCCTCACTGAACAAACTCCCCTAGAGTGAAGGATACAGTATAAATACATTAAATGCCATCATATCAATACTAGTTTTCCCAAATATTTCATGCATCTTTTGCTGTTCGAGAAACAGAGCAAATGATTTCAGAATAGACTTTCTAAATTAGAGAAAATATCTAATCTAAAAATCTGTTAAGAAGACTGCTGAGATTCAGTGTCAGAAGGTCTTAGAAACATTCTTCATTCCTTCAATTATTGAGCAAACTTTTGGGACAAAGGAAAATTAAATTCTGGGGGGTTTGCATTGAGATGAGATCTGTCTTATTTCTCTTCTCTAGCCTTTTTTTTTTTTTTTTTCCCAGTAAAAACTAAACACATTCTGTATGACATTGAGAAGGTTCACAGTAGAAACACTGAGGTAGGTGCACTGTACAGCTGTAACTAGCTGATCACTTTACCATAGCACTAATAACCCTGCACACATAGATGGGATCGTTCCTGTTGGATACATCAGTGGATGGATCTTGGCGGTGGTTCAGGCTTCGATCCAGTATAGACAGAGAGATATCAAGGATATCTTCTTCAAACTAAAATCAAAAGAAACATTATTATTACGGGTTAATTTTATAAATAAAAGCAAGAATAAACTCCATACGTATTTTCCTTCTCCTTGGATGATAGGATGATGGTTATCTAAGATTTTTCAGTATTATGAAAGAAAATAGATACAATAAGAAAGAAAAAACACTACACTGGTATTTAATTACTAGTAGTAATTAGCAACCAGCGTATTTAGAAGCACATTTTGGTACCACAGCATTCATGAAGAAATTACCCAGGCATGGCCTGGTGGTCCAGACAAGACCATTCCAGGACTGGCTCAGCAGGCTTCACCTCCTCCCACATCCTGTCGTGTCCCAGCAGGTACTCTCCCCTTCACATTACAAAAACCTTGCTCTGATGGGCTGCCTTCACCATATATCAAATTATATGAACTGGAAAAGAAATAAAAGGAGAAGGAGAAAAAGGGAGGGAGAAAGACAGAGAAAGAGAGAAACTGTTGGTGCAGTTGTTATCCTTAAAATGGCCATAGGTTGTTTTTGACTGACCTCACAAATTGCAGGACAGCTCTGTAACCACAGATGAGCTGTAGGTATGATCAAATTAATAGCAGATGTGTTTAGAAGGCCAAACTGGTATTTTAAAATTCCAACTTGAGTTGTTTCAGTTGAGTATCTTTGAGATATTCTGCCCCAATACTAGGTCAATTTTAAAAATATTTAGATGTACCAATCTTTCAATAAATAGAAGGTACAGCTGGTGTAGTTTCCGTTGCCCTTTATGGGGGACAAGAAAAAAAAAGTAGAATTTCTCTACTTTGTTAACAACAACAACAACAACAGACCAATGAAACAATAACATCTCAAATTGTGTTTTGTTTCTTATTTCTTTTCCTAGCACATGCCAGAGGGGAAAAGATCCTGATGTTGTTGTGATGTGTAGAAAAAACTGATAGTTTGGCAAGAAAAAAATGAATAAGAAATACTGAACTTCTATGCTATGATACTCCTATACTAAGGACTCTGTCCTTAAGACCCTCATCCATGCACTCACTCTTATTTTCCTGTTTTCCTTGCTTACCTGCCCATAATTCCAAGCTTCTTGCTGAATATATTTTTCCTTTCCCTGAAATATGATTCCACTGTCATTCAGAACATATTCCCGTCGCTCCTTTTCATTAGCCATATAGACATCATCATCTGGAAGCAGAATGAGAAATGCCAGCTGAAAGGATTGTTGGTTTGCTGCAGTTGAGAAGAAAACTTCAAGGGGACTTCTGAGAAACAGGTGAGGCTGTACCCCTCGCAATCATTCACAGAGTGAATAGAATTAGCATGAAGCTAATTTTATGGGAACTGAGTACGCTCCTGTCCTTTCACTGCTTCTCTGATCTTGTTGTATGTCTTACTGGTAGATATTGTGTCGCTTACAACAGAACACGCTATCAGAGGACAAAAAAGATGTAGAATATGTTTTTGAAATATTTCCCTCCTCTAATTTCTTACTCTATGAGCAGAAAGCTGGATCTTTGATGCATTAAAGCACTGAAGAAAGAGCAAAAACAACATCCTTTACGTAGATCAAAATATCGTACTGTGTCATGCTGTCAGGTACGTGCTTTACTGTGGCACCCAGATTTCCTGAAGAACATAATACCATAAAACGTACTTGGACACCAGGGATTGAAGAGTAACACAAACTGGCCTAGGAGTGCTGAAGAGGTCTTGTTGCCAGAAGCAATCTGGAGTTTGAGTTTGTATCGTCCAATGACGGCATTGGCAGGGCTGATTATCATGAGACTCATGCGGCCAGGCTCACAGTGCTCTTGGGTTGCACTCCAGCCATTGGCAGCATCCTTAGAAAGGTGAAATATGGCCTTGGTCTGCTGTGATTCTGCTGCAGATAGTCCTGCCAGAAGGAACAGGAGACAGCAATTCTGAGTGATAGCAGTAGATGACAAGCCAGGATCAACAATTATTTCATTTGCTACATTGAAGGATTATGGTTCATGGTGTAAGCTAGCTGCAATCCAATGCATAAAATCACCCTATGGGGCCCCTCTGTGTTAGATGCATGACCTAGTCAAGGTGAGTACTCCCACAGTCATTCTAGAGAAGTGAAGAGGCAAGACCTTGTCCTGAAAATCCAACTACATTGAAAACTACAGAAGCAAGATGGGGCACAGGTTGTAATATCCATTTCATTAAAAAGTTAAAGAGTTGTCTCTTTTTTTTTTTTCAGAGAAGGCCTTTTGGAGGATAGGGATGGGAGTGTTAGTAAATAGGTAGTGTGGACTGTTCCAGGAATAAGGAACACCTGAAGTTAATCAAGCAGAGTTTAAACAGGTGGAGTGCTAGGAAAGAAGACAAATAAACACGTAATAGTGGTCTGTAGGATCTGGAGCTGCAGAAAGTTCAGGATTCACAAGGTGAAGACAGTATGCAGTGTTTCAGGTAGGTCTTTAAAAGAAGAAATACAGGCCTGGTTTGTTTGGTTGTTTTTGTGTGTGTGTATGAGAATGGCCTGTGCCTTTCCATTTATTATTACCTTAATTGTCTATTGGTTTAGGGTGCCCATTTGAGGTTTAGAATGGGCACTTCTAAGCCTAAAATAATTGAGTGATATGGAGCAAAGGTTAGTGATCACACAGAAAGCTATGAAGCAGTAGTGTTTTGGAGCTGGAGCAGTCAGGATGGGAGGTTAGTGCCACGAGGAAATTACCTGTGCTTGCAATAAATGTGAAGTTGTCCTCAGGTTGCACCGTTGTTTGGAAGTTTAGGGTAATAGTGAAAGCCTGTCCTCTCCTCAAGATCACTTGTGTGCTGTTGTAATCGGATGTGTGGTGTGCAGCTTTATTTAGCTTAGAGTGCCAGTCAACATTTGTTATTTTCTTAGCTAGAAAAATGTAAAGTAAGTTAATGGAAACCATTCCTTTAAACTTATACGTCCTGTCAGCTTGTCTAATGTTGTTGCTTCATTCCATTTATGTATTGCTGAAGTTAAATGTTCCAGGAAAACAGAAAAATCCACCATCAAGCTATTAAAAAAAACAAAGTTGCAACAATAAACTAGCTAAAAGAACAGCTTTTCCTACGGGGATCTTAGCTTCCATTGTGCTTTACAGATGTATGTAAAGAAATATTAGAACTCATACGCGAGTTCAACCTGCAAGCAGTATGGTAGGTGATGAAGGCTAATATCTTTATTGTCAAACTCAGGACATATAAGTCAAGAGAATGTGCATCTTAGTTAACATAGAGGCTTTTTGCTTGTGTTTCATATTCTGTATTATTTCATACTCTCTCAGAAATAGGCAATGGCCAGAGGACAGATAATAAGCTGTCTGAGACAGTGCAATGGGTTGTTCTGTTGCATCAGGTAGGTCGCCCTCTGCATTTATAATGAGATACTGAGACACAGATTACAGAAGCTTTCAAACCTTTCTTGTTCTTTAATTAATAATAATTATAAATAAATAGATCCTTCTATGAACACACGTGTTGAAAGGTGCCTTTCTGCAGTATAGCACTCCAGAGGATTTTGACTTGAAAATTTTTTGCTGAGACAAGAGCATGTTAGCCCTTTGGAAACTAATGCTGTTGAAAGATGCTCTTCTCTCTTTCATTGAACTGAGATACAGGACTTGATTAACATCATCTTGTGTCACTTGAAATGAAATTCAAATTTTGCAGCCTAGAAAGCCAGTTGCTTCTTTTGATACAGCCCAGGAAACATGACCTGTGGGTCCAGGGAGGCGATTCTCCCATTCTGCTCCATTCTTGTGAGCCCTCATCTGTAGCACTGCATTCAGCTTTGGGGAGCCCAAAATAAGAGAGAGACAGACCTGTTGGAATGGATCCAGAGGAGGGCCATTGAAATGGTCACAGGGCTGGAGCACTTCTCCCTTGAAGACAGACTGAGAGAGTTGGGATTATTTAGCCTAGGAAAGAGAAGGCTCTGGGAAGATCTTATTGTGGCCTTCCAAATCTTAAAAATGGCCTATAAGAAAGATGGAGAAAGAGTCTTTACCAGGCTGTGTAATGATACGACAAGAGGAGTGGTTTTAAACTAAAAGAGATTTGGATTAGTTATAAGGAAGAAAATCTTTGCTGTGAAGATGTAGATATGGAATAGTGTGCCTTGGTAGGTTGTGGAGATCCCCACCCTGGAAGCATTCAAGGCCAGGTCAGATGGAACTTAGAGCAACCTGCTCTGGTGGGAGATGTCTGGAGATGTCCCCACCCATGGCAGGGGCGTTGAAGCTAGATGGTCTTTAAGATATCTTTCAACTAAAACTATTCTGTGATCTGTAGGAACTGATAGGGTTCTACTACAAGAATAGAGGAGGGGAGGGGCTTGAGTTTTCTGCTGTGTTTGCATGACAGTGTACAGTAATAGGTATATGCAGTAATGTTTATGTTACATGATGTGAAATTGCTATAAAGCTTCTACTTGCACCATGACTTTGTTTTCCTGCCTTAAATGTGCTTAATTGAAATAAACCTACAGCAAACAATAATCCTACCATCAAGTCCTCTAATTTAAGAGTGAATTAGAGCATGTTTCCTGGGCTCAGAGATTTAATAGAAGTTAGTTTTGCAACGCTTTAGTTGTATGTATCCTATCACTATTTTTCCTGAACTTTACAAGTTAAATAGAAGCATATGAGAGAAGAGGTTTCTAAGACTGCTGAATTTGGGGCATATGAAAGCTATCCTGGTTTCATGTGCAAGGAAAAGAGGTATGTCTTGGAGAGTGTCATTAGCTGTGCAGTGATGCAGATAACAGAGAACATTTTGTGTAGTGGCAAACAAAAATGTAGCATATACATAATAACAACTGAGCTATGCTTTTAAGGATACTGATAGAACTATGTTGTTTAATGACCTAATAAATACTGATAGGTCTTCCAAGGCGGAATGACACAGGTAAAGACAAAATGTACAACAGAGTAAGAAATGACACTCGGAGGAATAGGAAAACTTAGAAAAAGAAAAAAAAAAAAAAAAAAAACCAACAAAAAAAAAGTAACAAAACATAACCTGTAAACCAACAGTAACTAGCATTTGTTGCCTTTAAGAACTCACTGTGTTAATATTTTGGCCCACCTTCCAAAGCTAGTAGTTAGAGATGTTTCTAGTGAACACGTCACAAGTCACAATAAAAATCTAGTGCCAGTCTTTGCCAGTGTGTACTTCCAACTTTCTCCTTGATTTAATCTGTAAACAGTTTTAATCTTACAATTTCTTTTTCTGGTTTCAGTGTCTCTCTTTTGGGGAGGGAGAAGGGGGGAAGGACTTTGAATAATCCTGATAATGTATCATCATTCAAAAGAGTCATAAAAAAAGTCGTTTGGGAAAGTGCTTCTCCTCTAATGGATAGACTTTGGGAACGTGCTAATAAGCAACATTCTGCAGAATTTTCCAGTTAGCATGGGAGCCAGTGCAATACAATTCACAGATATTAGGATTGTGTTTCCACCAAGGAGCACACAGGCTGACATAACTGCTTGGCTGTGAGGGGGATATGGGGTCTGGAGGCCATCAAATGACATTTGTGAGGCCATTGATCAGTTTGGTATCAGAAAGGGATTAGAGCCCAGCATTTCTGTATGGCAGTTTGATGCTTGCACCTCTATCCAACAAAGCTGCTGAGGCACTGTGTAGAGCAGTTAATGGATATGGCTTAAAAAAAAAAAAAAGTAGTTTCTTTTTCTACTTTTCTGTTACATGAGTTAAAAAAACAAAACAAAACGCAACAACCAACATACCATTCAAGATACATTATATCAAATAAATACATTTTGAATACATTAATCAATAAAGGCATGTAACCTAGAGAGTGCTAATTTTCCAAGAACAATGAGATGTAATTTATCCTATTTCTGCAGCAAATGTCACTTATCTGTATTGGAAGAGTGATGATTGGAGCAATCAAGCTATGGTTTATTTTTTATCTTTTTTTTTTTTTTTTTTTTAATAACTTACCAGCCATAAGGTTTCTTTCTTCTTTTCCACACTTGGGTAGTTGAGGCTATGGCTACAAAAGTGTGCAGCAACTTTCTGAATCCTCTCCCACCAGCATAAGTAATGAAAGGCTTAAGGTACTGACCCCTCTAAATAAGCTACAGCTTATATAAAGCAGGGTGTGACCTGTGGTTGCAAGTTATTGTTGTTTTAGTAATATCCTACATAAGCATCTATTTAGGGCTGATATAATTGCACAATATTGGATCTAATTATGACTATTTAAAACTGGTGAATGGCTGAGGAAGGATTATAATCAGTATCCTGGTGTCTTCTCTACTAAGTGAAGAAAACATTCCGGACTGGATCGAACAAAGAAAATGGTCTTTAAGGAGTCAGCGGAAATCTAGAATCATAGAATCATTTGAGTTGGAAAGGATGTTTAAAGACAATCTGGCCCAACTCCCTGCAGTGAACAGGGACACCCACAACTCCACCAGTGCTCAGAGCCCGTCCAGCCTGACCCTGAATGCCTGCAGGGATGGGGCACCTGCC
Source organism: Tympanuchus pallidicinctus (assembly GCF_026119805.1). Classification (NCBI taxonomy): domain Eukaryota; kingdom Metazoa; phylum Chordata; class Aves; order Galliformes; family Phasianidae; genus Tympanuchus; species Tympanuchus pallidicinctus. Next base: position 7,242,342 of record NW_026294722.1, read on the forward strand.
TCTTCTCTATGCAATCTGTGCAAGTGCCTCTGACCAACTTCGTTTTGGTCAGATGTGTTTATGTCAGCTTACATTTCTGGAGACTGCATGAACAGAAGGCCTGATATAGATGAATATCATATACATATTGTACAACATGGAGTGTACAGTAATCTGCACAGATTTGTAATGTCACTGTAACTCAGTAGCATCGTGACTTTGCATAGCATAATCTATTTATGAAAAAGACAGACCTGCCTGAAGGTCTTACAAATCACTTGGTATAACAGTATATAACATAACATAACATATGCCTCCTTTCTTGGAGGCATATGGACCCTTGATTTTCTCATTATCTGTTCCTGATGTGCTTGTCTGTAATAAGTGTTTCTTGCATTACGAGCCATACAGCCCACTGGGAGGGTGTGATTACACAGTCACCTATGCATCAGAGGTTTCTATGAAGAACAGGGGATTGAATAGTGTCTGCCTTTACTTTTACTCGTTTTTATTTATAGTTTGGCATTCTTAATACTTCTACATTTCTCTGTAGCTATTTGGCATGGTGTCTTGAGCTGGACTCAGGAGGAAGCTGCAGAGCATCACGTTTTCTGCCATAAGCTCTACCCACTGTAATTACAGGCACTTCTGTGCTCTTTAAGCTGTCATGTTCTTCTGTCCTGCATCTCATGCCAGGACTTATCTAGAAACGTGCCCTGCCAATTTGTCCCAAGAGGATGTTGTGCACCATTTATTGCATACTTTCGATAGACTGTGATAGGTTAGGAGCAAGAAGGATAGTGGGAAAAAGTGATCTCTTATTTTCCTTGCCTTAGTTCTTCTACCTTGTGCCTTTTTAATGTCTCTTCTGTTTTCTTTTTTTGTTTCCAGATCCATATCAAGATTGCATGCAACCAAAAAGGCAAATCAACTTTCTGCAGCTTAAATTTGTATTGAAAAGATCCAAACTAAGCCCAGGTAGTAATAACAATTGAGTGAGCACCATATTTTTTAGCCATCCCTAGAGAGGCTTGATGGCTTGTTTGCACTTGGATTGATGCAAACCTGGATACGTGTACAGACTGGGAATAGGACTTGAGAGCAGCCCTATGGTGAAGGAGTAAGGGATCCTGTTGGACAAAAAGCTGAATGTGAGCCAAAAGTGTGCACTTGCAGCCTGGAAGACCAATGTATCCTGGGCTGCATCAACAGAGAGCTGGCAGTGAGCTAGGAGGGGATTGTCCCCATCTGTTTTGCCCTTGTGAGGCCCCATTTTCAGTACTGCGTCCAGGTATGGGGCCCCAGTGTAGGAGGGATGTGGAGCTGTTGGAGTGGGTTCAGAGGAGGGCCATGAAGATGTTCAGAGGCCTGGAGCACCTCTCCTGTGAAGACAGGCTGAGGGAGTTGGGCTTGTTTAGCTTGAAGAAGAGAAGGCTGTGGAGTGACTCATTGTACCTCCAGTACAGGAAGGGATATAGGCAAGAGGGAAACTGATTACTTTCACGTGGTGATAGGATGAGGGTTCAAGGGCTTTAATCTAAAAGACGGGACACTTAGATTGGATGTTAGGAAGAAAGTTTGTGCTCAGAGAGTGGTGAGATGCAAGAACAGATTGCCCAGAGAGGTGGTGGGTTCTCATTACTGGAGGTGTTCAAGGCTGGGTTGGATGGGGCCATGGGCAGCCTGAGCTGGGGGCAGCAACCTTGCCTACAGCAGAGGGTTAGAACTAGGTGATCTTTAAGGTCCTCTCCAATCTAAGCCATTCTATGATTCCATTTGAAAGTGTGGTTTGGGTGAGGCCTGATGCCTGGCATTGATAGGATCAGGAGCTCTCAAAAGAGACATCTGTATGCAAACACTGTGACAGAAGTGTGGAGCAGGTTCTGCCTGTGGACAACTTGTGTTGTGTTGTGATGATAAATATGTTCTTTGTGTCTAATGACCATACAAAGTGGTGGGAAAAAAATGTTAGTTACCTCATGTTACTGAGCTTTTATATTAATGCAAGTCTCTTCCTGTGCTTCATGCTGCCTGGGAGTTGGTGACATTACTGAGTTGAATATGTATGTGAATTGTCTGCTCCATTGCAGGCCTGTGCCCACAGGCTGTGGGAAGACTTTTCCTAGTCTTTGTTGGCTTTTTTCCCCATTCATAAAGTCACAGGTATCACTAGATGTTGAGCAATGGAGGAAGAAATCCACTTTGTAATGTAAGAAGCTTGTTAAATATAGGAAAAGAAGCTTTCCTCAGTCTTGTGATTTCTCATAATATTTTCATGTAATGTATGTTTCGTTACAAAAGAATACAGTTATTTTAATAGCTTTTATTTATTGCTGGTAACTAGAATGAGATTATGAAGAGATTGCATTAATTATTTGATGGAAAAGTCAAAATCTGAAGCTTAATGCAATCAGTAGATTTAATGTAACAGTGAAACTATCTATACAAGGAAAGAAGGTTTATTTCTCTAGATGTCATGACAAAAAGAAAAAAGGAAGTACAGTTAGAGACTAAATAATGAAGTGCTGTAAAAGCAGAGAACTTAACTCTATTGTAATATGAGAGATCATTGTTCCTTATTTGGAGAAGAAAGTCCTGTTGTGATAATGCTGAAATAGGAGACTGACTCCATGGTGTTATGCAGGTGCTACTGCAATGGTTACAAAGCCCTTAACATGTGAAAATTTGTCACAAGAGAAGTCTACTTGCAGCTGTAAGGGCCCAGTCCTGCGGGGTGTGAATTCAAAATAAATTCTTGATCTCTCCCTTGGTGCCAGTCGTGCTAGACTGAAAACAAAACAAAAAATAATTTCATTCAGGCATGTATTGTCTTTTCCTGAGATTCCCAAGAAGCAGAACTGCACGATAGCTGGGACACCAATGGGTTACTGAAGACCTAGCACTGTGTTCACTGAGTTGTTTGGGGTTTGGGGCAGAGAAGCCAGTATTGCAGTTTAGTCTAGAACACAGTGATTAAGGTTTGAATCTCTACTTCATGCTTCTGTGTTAGAACAAGATACAAGTTTGGATAGTCAGCACAGAAAGTTGGAATAGGAAGACTGATGTTAAAGGTCTGTTGATGATGCTTAACTCGTATCCATTGTGCCAATAATATGGTTATATTTTTTTTCCTGATGACCAGAAATTATTTTCCATATTTTGAGTTATCATGTCCAAATATTTCCAGAGCCGCAGAAAGTCAGGCTGTATTATAATAAAACAAGCTTTAGGTAATTAATACTCAACACTGAGTGAATTTGTTTTAAAAATAAAAAAGTGTCCAAGGGTCGGGGTAAAAAATAAAAAAAGGTAATAGAACACCTCTGCTCATAGTTTTGAAAAGACAGTTTTCTCCTACTTGGAAGGAGAGCAGAGCAACTTCTTTTTGGGCTGAAACAAAGGAAGCTAAGATGCTATCCTATTTATTTACTCTAGCTCAGACTTACTTTAGTACTATGGAGGGTATTGTAGATAAAAAGCCGAACAGTGAAAGAAATAACAGAGAGACAAAAGAACGTGTGCACATGCTTTCCCAAGAAGGCTGTTAGCAGTTTTTAGTTCTTGAAGAAGTTCTTAGGTAGAAAGATAATACATGGTTGAGAAATCATTCATTCTCAGTATGTATTTATTTGGTAGCATTTTGGTGTTAATAAATAGAATATTTATTACACAGAAATGAGAATTTACATGATTTTTTTTTAACTGAGAAACTAACCATGCAGTTGATCATGCAGTTGATCATGCAGTTGATCATGCAATGAGTAAATGCTTTCACTTACTGTATCTTGACCTGCTGATTCATCAAAGTCACCAGGAGAACACAGCGGTCCACAGGTTCAGGGAGTGGATTGGCATAGGAGATCTCTATAGTTGCAGCTCTGTTCACTACAACCCGATGAGGAATCTAAATGACAAAGACATTTTTCCCATTATTTACTTATACTTTTCTAGAGTCTCAGTTGAACTATAAGGAGAGCATCTCTTATGTTTGAAGATGAATGAGATTGGTAAGAGTATTGGAATTTAACACATGGTTGGTATGCTTTCCTAATACTTGAAGCTGGATTTGGATTAGCTAAAGAGTGCTATAGAACCATTAAGGTTGGAAAAGACTTCCCAGGTCATGGTTCCAACCATCCATCTACCACCACCATTGCCCACTAACCCATGTACTTAAGTGCCACATCTACCCTTTCCTTAAACGCCCCCAGGAACAGTGACTCCATCACTTCCCTGGGCAGCTTGTACCACTGCATCACTGTTCTTTCTGAGAAGAAATTCTACCTTTTCAGCTGCATACAATGTTGTTTTGGTTTTTTTTTCATACCACTTCAGTGAAATAGAGCACTGACTACATAGACCTATCATTAAATCTGTCTGATATTTGGGTTGGTGTTATTTCAGGTCACATAATTAATTTGGGTTAAATTGTTAAAACTATATAAACTGGCCCTGATGTAGATTAGAATTCAGGGTTTAACTCTACTCTGGGAGAAGTCAAAATTGTTTGAAGGCAATCTGAACACTTGCCAATAGCTGGAATAAATATGGAACGAAAACAATTCCTGTAAAATCAAAGCTGTGGAACGTGACTGGGAAACAAGAATGGTAACAAGGCAGATTCAAAGTGGGCTCTCTCATACGCTGCCATTTTGAGAAAACATACTTTCTCAGATTAAGCAGGCAAACTTTTAGAACAACAGCTGGAACTGCAGTCAAATTTCATGCATTTATACTCAAATTTTCATCTTAAATACTGAGCTTCAGGAAGGCCTTTAGTTCTTTCTGTCTATTTAGGGTATCAGTAACAGAATTGTTTACCTTAATGATAATGTTTGTGTCCTCTAAAATGATTGTCTTCTCCACCAGCAGCTTAACCCCATGCATGACTTCACACAAAGCAGTGACTTGGATCCTTTTGTCAGTAGTCAAGTATTTCCCATAGTAAGCATAAGGGATCTTTAACCGGATGTGTTTCTCTGCAATTCAAACATGTATGAACTATTACATTCTGAATGAATACTAAAGAAAAGTGAGTGTTTGAAATTATGAAAGAGAGCAGAAGATAAGACAGCAGGGGTCTGTATATTTCTTCCTTGTGCAGCCAGTTGTGCACTTCCTTCTACTGCAGAGTCTGCTTTAAAGAGCTCATTTCACCCTTATAGTTTGGAATGGAGGATTTGGGCCTGAAGCAGAATTTTCTTATCTGCATTTCACTGGATATCTATCCCTGTGAGTTTCTACTATTTGGCATAACTATTTGTTCTCTCTCTATACCCTATTTGTTAACTTCAGTCAAGAAGAAAGCTTGTTCAAGAGATCTTTTTCAAGCATTCTAGTCAGCTACTTATTGTCTTAGTCCTACTACTTTTCTGCTGTGTATGGGGTGTGTGCATGAGAAAGGGGGGGAGTGTTTATCTCTGCAGCCCCTGGAGATTAAAAACATCTTTATACAACAGGCTTCTTAATTCCTTTATAGAGTAAGATGTGTTCCTATATGTATCGTAATGATCATGGGCACATATATCATAGAACTGTTTGAGTTGGGAGGGACCCTGAAAGGTCCAACTCCCCTGCAGTAAACAGGGACATTGTGTTGTTTCTGGTGCTCTAATATAGATGTAGCCTTCTTTATAACAACTCACGAGATCTTCATTTCCTGGTCGAACTAGTGCAAGTTTTTAAAGGGAAAAATATTGTGTAAAACCTTATCAGAACAGTGCTGCTGGGAGATGGAATAGGTCAATGTACTGTAAGGCTGATATGGACATTATATCAATGTTTCTTCCTTCTCTTTGCCTTCAGGTCGTTTTAATGGCTAAGAAAAGCTGTAGAAATGCTCCTTGGGGTTATTAGCAGTTACCTTGCTTAGAACCAAGATCCACAGAGGTGTTTGCTTTCAGGATCTCTGCCACAGCTCTCCTGGTGTACAGGACACTTGACGCACTGATGTCCACTTTGACAGTCTTGTGGTCAGTGGATAGGTTATTGAGAATTAAGATGAGGTTAATGTCTTTGCCAAACACTGGAGGTTCAGCCAGCTTGAACTTCCCAGAGATCCCAGGGTTTCTCATTGAGTCTGAAGATCTTTCATGTGGGGAAGCGGTGTGTCCTTCTGTGATGCGTGATCCAAATATCTTGGCCAAGGCCTTTTTGTAAACTCTTCTTTCTTCAGAAGAGCCTGGTTAAACAAGAGAACCAAGTAAAACTCATACTTTTTTTTTTTTTTTTGCCACTGGGCCTTCTCTATGTAAAAGCTATCAGAATGACAAAGGGTCTCAGCTCTGTTTTGCCTAGAAATATGAAATACTTAAAAGTTCCTCATATATTTAGTAGTCTTTTTCTTTTTTCTCATGAAAGTAATAAACATAATGTAACAAGGTGAATAAGTTACTGAAATGAAATGTCATGCATTTGTTGGTGGATTTTTTTGTGTGCAAGATTTCTTTTTCTTTGATCAGAATACGCAGTAGCGTTGTAGGTGTCACTGCTAATCTGATGGTAACCAGTCTCTGTATTAAATGTGCTTGCACTAAAACCTTGCAGAGGGAAGTACTGAAATACAGCCACTGACTCTGAGCAGCAAGCCTTAACTCTTATTTAAAGACACATCTCCTTTCAGAAATTAGGCATCTAAAAATATTCCTGCAAACATATAGCTAAGTGGTTTTCAACAGTTGCTCTTTTGTTTTCTTAAGCACAGATGAATGACACGTACTACCTTTCCTGTTTCCCAACTGTTTTGTTTTCAGAATCCAGTACTGTGAAGACTGAGTCTACAGAGAGTGCAAACACATAACAGCTGGTTAGTTGATGGCACAAGAGAGCATAGTTTGGTGAATAAGTCAGACAGGAAGGCTGAGTCACCACTCATGGGAGCAGGGTAAAATGGGGTCTTCAAAAAGAAAAGATGAAGAGTTGGAATGGACACAGTAGTGTTTATTTGAGAGAAACTGAGTGTGGTCCTATGGGGATAGATGTCTAGAATTACAAGACTAGTTTAACGTATTTGATTAGAGACTTGGTGGTTGTCCTCACCTCCCTGCCAGGTAAAGGAGAGTGTTACTATTTACTAATCTAACAACTTCCAGTATTACAATCAATGGATTCTAAGACTTCTTTTGAAAATTTGGATTTGTCTGCCTCTGCTAGTAAAACACAGAGCTCTATTTTTTGTATATATTTCATTTTGTAATTTTGTGTGAGAGACTGAAATATATTTAGTGTCTGTCATAGTAAGGATGCTAGCAAGTACACAAAAACAAAAATATAATACTTGCTGTATTAGGAAAATAGTCTGACAACAGAAATGTTTTCTAAAGGAATCTGAGAAATACCCAAGCTAAACAGGCTACCCATCCTACTTCCAGGAGTTCAGAAAGGCATAAGTTATGATAACAAACTCTACCTTCTGGATATTTGTAGTTATAAGTGATATCCACACGGGAATTGCTGCCAACAGCTTTGGTGCTGATAAACCTGCCGATTATTTCAGTATCACAATAAACTCTTTTCTTAGTTCCATCATTGTATACAATCCATCTGTTGCAATCGGCATTCACCTCTGTGTACACAAATAAGGTGTCGTAATCCAGATCTACATCGCCTTCTTTGATGGCTACAACAGATGCAGGGCCGCACTGGAATAATCCTAAGGCATGAAAAAAAGTGTAAACTTGGTTAATCGTACTCAGTTTGGGGAAGGAACGTTAAGTCATTACACTGTTACCTTTGCTTTGTTCCTGTGGAGTTGCATCTAAAACCTGCCATCCATTGTATCGTGTTCCCAGATCTGGGCGAATGAACCAGCTTTCATTCCAGACATGATAATCCCTAGAGACAGAATACAATGTCTAGAAAGCATAATAACATAGAGGCATATAGGCTCAAAGATTGAAAGGTGCAGGGAATTGTTGTTTTGTCTTTTTTTTTTTTTTTTAAAGATTGTATAAGACTTGACGTAAGTTGTCTGTTTACAGCAGCTCACTGCTTTTCATGAAGTACAGACTTACTGCCTGCTGTTGAGTTGTAGGCCTCTCTAATAAAAGGAGAACAAAAACAATGAGTATGCAGAACTGAACAGTTTACTTTGGGGGTAATAGGAAAGATTTAGGCCTTGGATATGGACAGTGTTTGGGGATTGAACTTGGTAACCTTCAGATGTGAGGGCTACAAGTTAAAAAGAAATTTGGGACAGCTACACTCAAATTATTCATAACGTTGAATGGTTCATCTGTAGTTGTGTGCAGCAGGAAGTGATTAGAAAAAATCTAGGAACAGCATGTGATCATAGTGATCCTTTCCCTAATGTACATGCCTAGTTTCTAGCAGTCAGAAAATTAGGGACTTTCTGAACTAGAAGTAACACTGAAGAGGAGAACTCCCCTTGACCTGCCGACCACTTTTTTTTTTTTTTTTTAATGATATCTTGAGGGATATCTTGAGCCACAAAAGCACACTGCTGGCTTATGGTCAACCTGGTGTCCACAAGGACACCTAGGTCCTTCTCTACGGAACTCTCTTCCAGCAGGTCAGCCCCCAACCTGTGCTGATGCATACAGTTATTCCCCAGGTGTAGGACCCTACAATTGCCCGTGTTGAACCTTGTAAGGTTCCTCTTTATCTAATTCTCTAGCCTGTCCTGGTTTTGTTGAATGGCAGCATGACTTTCTGCTGTGTCAGCCATTCCTCCCAGCTTTGTATCATCAACAGGCTTGCTGAGTGAACATTGAGTGAACATTCTGTCCCTTCATCCAGGTCCCCAGTGGATATGTTGAACAAGACTAGACCTAGTGCCAACTACAGGCCTTCAAGTAGGCTCAGCACCATTGATCACAAACCTCCAAGCTCTGCCAATCAGCCAGGTCTCAGTCCACCTCACTGTCCACTCATTTCTTTCATGCTTCCTAAGCTTAACTAGAAGGATGTTCTGAGAGACAGTGTCAAAAGCCCTGCTGAAGTCAAGATAGACAACATCTACTGCCCTCTGCTCATTTATCCAGATAGTCCCAATATCACAGAATGCTACCAAATGATCGAGCATGATTCTCCCTTGCTGAATCTCTGTTTACTTCCCCTGATAACCTTATTTTCTTCCACCTGCAAACTGTATTTGAATTATCTCTTATTTTTTCCCGTAAAGTGAAAGGCTATCTAAAGGAGATCTGAAAATCTTACTGGGGAGGCTCCCTAAGGAGGATGACATTCAAAGCTGAGAAACAGAGGCTTTGAATGTGCGATGAAAGAAAGTTATTGTAGCAGTAAACTAGTTAAGAATGTGGAAGGTACAGAGTTGCATTATCACAAACAGGCTGAAGAGTTAATAAGAGACTTTGAATCTGGTATATTGTCAGTGGAAGCATTTTACGTTTTTATGAAAGTTGCAATTAGTTTGATGTATGGGACTGAAAAAAAAAAAGTTGTGTTTTTTTTTTGTTTGTTTGAAGTAAATGTTTCCCCAGAACAATGGAATATAGTTTTACATGATATTGGGAGATGCAAAAACTTATATTTACCATGTGGAATCCTTGCTGATATTAAGACTTTTTCCAGAGCTGTCGTAGTACTTATCGATGCTCAGGTTTCTATCCACATCGTGGGCAGAGTTAAAATTGGAAACCAAACGAGTCGGGATCCCCAAGCACCTCAGAACTGAAATACGTTAAAAACAAACAAACAAAAACAAAACAAAAAAACCCAACACTTTTGTAATAGATTATAATAGATTATGTGTCTGAGATTTAAAAAAAAGTTATCAAAATATTTGATTCTTCAGGATGCCTTCAAAGCACTGTTCCTTTTTATAGAATTACCTGCTTTGTAGGTTTGAAAAAACCCGAGGTCATGAAGTGCCTCTGTTTCACCACAGTCCTTTACCCCCGGTGCTTACCTGTACACATCACACCTGCAAACACCCAGCACTGGCCGTACTGAACAGGCCTGTAGTTATCCTGACGCCATTTCTGGAGGATTACTACGCTGCCATCCCATCTGGATGGATTCTCATGTGAGTGGAAACTTCCTTGCCACTTTCCCAGGAGAACTCCGTTATCATTATCATTTCCATTGATCTAAAAACAGACAGAACAGTCAAAAGCAGTTGTGTGTAATATACCATATATAGGGTAACTAATGCATTCCGCTTTTGTATAGAGGAAGTTGTCCATTTCTTACCATAGAACTAATGACTCGACCCACGTATTTAGGATCTCCTCTTCGAGCTACATCAACAGCTGGATCCTGACGATAGTATAGACTCAGATCAAGCATGGTGAGACAGATGTTTAGGAGGTGATCTTGAAACTGTGATAAGGTAGGAGAAATTTTTAAGAAAATAGTTACGCTAACGTGATCAGAGCAGATTCCACTATAGTTCCTCCTTTCTGAGGTATTCCAGACCAAAGATTATAGGGACAGTGAGGAATAAAGTCAGTAGTGTGCAATTCACACTACAGTATTGGCTAAAGCCAAGGATATCTAAACAAACCCTAAGTTTGGTGTAGTGCCTTTGTCCATCAGAAGAAATGACTTCTGTAAAACTGAAACTGGCAAGCTTATTCTGTCTGCAGTTACTGGATTCCCTGGAGTTATGTCGGTGTCATTTCTAGCCGGTTGTAACTTCATTAAAAACAATGGGTGTCTTGGAGCCCCATGAGAATATTTTCATTTGTACTGTGGATACTCTGCTCACAGATAAGCTCTAAAAATGTGTATGGAGCTCACAGTACTTGTAGAAGTCAACACTAGCTGCAGTGCTATGCTAAGCTCTCAAGCCAAAGTCATGGTAGGCACACCGCGAGCACACCACAAGCAGAGCCAGCCAGGTTTGTCCAGTTTGCATATAAATATATATTACTTATCAAAAAAGCAAACAATGGTAAGTTAAAATGATATTGGAGACAAATGAAGTTTCTACAGCTTACCTGTCCGTAGTACCATCCTCTTGCTTCAATGTACTTTGCATTGCCCACAAAAATAATTCCATTTTCATTTAGAACATATTCCTGTCTCTCATTTTCATTAGGTATGTAGACATCATCACCTGAAAACCAAGTTGTACATGCTTTTACACTTAAAAATGGGGAAACTTGTAACCTTTAAAAAATGTTTCTATCATGACCTGGAGTGTGGAATTTGCTTTACTATTTGGAAAACCACATCTCAGTGTTATAACTCCTTGGACACGTGCAGTTCAGTGAAAATACCTTGTTATTGTATATGTCCTGGTGGAAGGAAAAAAATATATATTCATTATTACTATGACTGTTTTCCTCAGTTTTAGTATAGCCTTTTGGTATTATACAAATGTTGCCTGTCTTTGTTTCAATTTTGTGGGGAAGATGGAAAAAGTTCCAGCTGGCTCTCTGGAGTTTTATGCTTTGTTGGAGTAGTTAGAAAAGACATTTGAAAATAATCATGCAGATAATATTTTCCTTTATTTTCCAGTCATGTTCATCTTGTTGTAAAAGTCTCAAACAAAGACTTGCCTGATCCAAACAACTGTCAGAATGTTATTAGGAAAGCCTGTTGAACTGTTCTTTGCTACTCATTGGTTGCCCTATTCTGATAGTGTGTAGCTTCTGCAGGAACATTGGCTTCCCACAGATTTTTAGGTTGATTTGTTCTCTCTTTATGTAGTACTATCTGCTTGGCTCTGTGTTTAATATCATAATATTGAAAATCATTTTCAGAAACTTCAGGATTTAAGAAAATATTTATAAAAGTTTTCTTGTTCTACTGAGTCAACTTCTTTACCTTCCTAAGGGAACTTCCCTTCCTTTCCTTCCTGCAAGTAAAAAGATTGTGTCAAATCCCAGAATGGCTGAGGCTGCAATCTTGGAGAGATTTCCCTTTGTTAAAGTTTCGTAAAGACATTTAATATTAAAACATCATTTCATACATGAATTAATAAGTTTATTGTTTATTTTACCATTCTTAGAAGATGGAATTTCCTGTTTCCAAATTCTGTATCTATTTTAGAAATGTAATCTGTGAAATTAATTGCTTCCTGTTGGGTAAACTAAAAATTTTTAAGTAGTTTTTTTCCTATCCAAAAGACTTTTTGTGTTTTTAGTCATGGTAGTAATGCTGCTCTGAACATGTTATACTCCATAATTTCTGTTCAGGATTGATTAACTGAAAGAATAGCCCAAGTGAGGTCACATTAGCTTCTGGTACAGTGATATTAATATGTATACATCTGAGGAGGTATTTCCTCTCAGACAGTTTTAGATTGCATTTGTCTTTTCAGGGACATTTTACTTTGGTTCTCATCATTTGACCTGTAAGTACTTCCATATCCCTCATGATTACCATCTGAAACCCTGACTGCTTTAAGTATTCATTTACAGACATTACAGTATATGAATTAATTCCTGTCTTTTCCAGCTTAATGACTAAGCTCCTACATGGAAATGTATCTACAGTCATTTGCAGGGAACATAACTTTTCTATTTCCCTTTTACTATGGCACTTCCTATAGTGGTAATGTATCCTCAAATTGAATCTGTTCCTGTATCTCAGGAGCAGGAACTTATTTAGCCACATCCTACTTGAAGGATATTTGTTTTTGTTTAGCAGTGGTCATTGCATGGTCAAGTAAATCCAGAGGGCTTTTCAGCAAAATCATGAGTTTTAAATTATAAGGACATTACTTACTTAATCATCTGGCAACAATTTATCTTGTCTTACAAGCTCTCTTAACCTTAGAGTGATATAGGTTCTGTTATCTTAGAGGATATAGGATTCTGTTACGCATTTGCAAAATCTGAGTTTAGGAATTTGCATTTCTTCTGCAGCATGCTGAGGCTGCAGAAATTAAAAATGTGGGCAGCAAGAGAAGGCCTTTTTCAACCCATGAAGAAGATGTGGGAAGTACCAGTCTTCACATTAGTCCTCTATCAGTTTTTATAAGGATAGATGGGCTACTATCTCTGCAGATAACATATACAAGAGCAGTATTGCTTTGATTTTGGTGTGAGTAAAGGGCATTACATTTCAGAAAATGTACATATGCAAATGAAAGTCTCTTAGCTCTCATCTACAGAATATGCGATCTGCTCAGTCCTGAAGACAGTCTGTAATCATCCCATAGAGCACATTTCATTAAAAAGGTGAGAGAAGGTGGTGCGTTTTTAATGTAGTGAAACAAGATCTGTGAATGCGTAGCTGAGATATAGCAACCCAAAGAAAGCCAGCTTGAAGGAGCAAGCTAATAGATAGTTGCATTCAAGAGAAAGGTCATCAGCACCTACCTGGGCACCAAGGATTGAAAAGAATCACAAACTGCCCCAGGAATCTGGAGAAGATCTTGTTCCCTGAGTTTACCTGGAGGATGAGATTGTATCGTCCAATGATGGCATTAGCTGGGCTAGATATTATAAAGGTCATATGTCCAGACTCACTGGGTCCCTGGGCAGCACTCCAGCCACTTGCTCCCACCTCAGAGAGGTTAAATACAGCTCTTGTATGATGGGATTCTGAGGGGGCTGGTCCTGCCAGAAAGATGAGGAAATTAGTTTACATTCTAAAGGGTTACTTCAGTATTAACCTCACACTTAGGCTACAAAGGTTCCACGCAAAGGAACATATTGTGAGGGGAAGAAGTGTTAGAAAAGCACAAAGAAAATTTGCATCTCTAAGCATAATAGTAAGTTGGCAAAATAGAAAGGAGAAACACCATCCAGAGGGACCTGGACACCCTGAAGAATTGGGTATATGAGATTATCTTGAGCTTTAACAAGGTCAAGTGTAAGTTGCTGCACTTGGGTTGAGGCAAACCTCAAGAGTAGCATCTGTCTGCTCTGAGAGCAGACCTGCTGGAGGAGGACTTGGGAGTCCTGCTGGATGAAAAGCTAGACATGAGCCAGCAGTGTGTGCTTGCAGCCTGGAAGGCCAATAGCATCCTGGGTGGCATCAATAGAGGGCTGGCAGTGAGCAGGGAGGGGGCTGTCCCCATCCACTCTGCCCTCTTGAGGCCCCACCTGCAGTACTGCATTCAGGCCTGTGGTCCCCAGTGTAGGAGAGATGTTGAGGTGTTGGAGTGGGTCTAGAGAAGGGTGATGAAGATGCTCAGAGGGCTGGAGCACTTCTCTTGTGAGGACAGGCTGAGGGAGTTGGGCTTGTTCAGTTTGGAGAAGAGAAGGCTCCAGGGAAACCTCATTGTGCCCTCCAGTACAAGAAGGGAGCTTAGAGGCAAAAAGGAGACCAAATATTTCTACAGTCTGATACTGATAGGACGGGGAGGAATGGTTTTGAACTCTCCAGAGGCATTCAAGACTGGGTTGAATGGGGCTCTGGGCCCTGATCTGGTGGGTAGCAACCAACCCACAACAGGGGGTTGGAACTGGATGATCTTTAAAGTCCCCTCCAATCTAAGCCATTCTGTGATAATAAGGGGAAACTAGAATGAATAGTGCTTACAGCTGTGTGAGTGTGGAGTAATCTAAGGGAGCATTACCTATTTCAGTGACAAAGGCTAGGCTCTCCCCAGGGTACTTTTGTCTGTTGAAGTACAGAGTAATAGTGAAGGGTTGTCCACGCCTCACGGTCAGCTCAGTGTTGGCATATCTGTCAGTATGGTGTGCGCTTGCATTTACTGAAGGCTGCCAGCTAATATGTGTTGGTTTCAGTTCTGTAAATTAAGAGAAAATATTAAGAAGCTGACAGCATGAGAACAACTCATTTCCTGCCAAGTAGAACGATGAGATTGGCAAGAGCAGTTATCTTTTATTGGAAGAAGGACAGATAAAGAGCAGATGGTCAACTAAATTGATGAAGTCTAGTTGTTAATAACAGAAGAATTGTGCTTGTATTTTGTTACTGGACAAACACCAAGATAACAAATACTTCCTAGTACCTATATACAGATTTGATGCTGTTTTTTTGACTGAAAAATTTATGGAAGCAAATTATAGTCTTTCCAAAGTCAGCACCAAATGAAGTGGCTACTGTCCATACTATCCACTTTTCAACATATATGTTTCAGTTTTCCAGAGATGTCTGTTAGGATGTCTGTCTTACCTTTCCTGCTTACATTTTGGTGCCATCTGGACTAGAGAATGGAAAGATGCATAGTGAGAGAAGATCTGTCTTTAAAGAATGAATAAGAAATACTTGTGGACACATTTGCAGTATCCAGCAGGGGGGGACTGTAAGAAAGAAGGGGACAAACTCACTAGAAGGGTGTGTTGTGATAGGAGAAGGGGAAATGATGTCAAACCAAAGGAGGAGATATTTAGATTGAATATAAGGAATATGTTTGTTTTTTTTTTTTTACAATAAGAGCAGTGAGGCACTGACACAGGTTTCCCATCCATCACCATCTCTGGAGATGCTCAGAGTCAGGCTGGAGGGGGTTTGAGCTCCTGATCAAACTGTGGGTGTCTCTCTTCATTGCAGGGAGTAGGACCAGATGGCTTTTAAAGATTCCTTTCAGCTCAAACGATTCTATAATACACTGAATCTTTTGACACAGAAAGTCATCTGGCTAAGCTTAGCACTGTCCAAAATTACAAGTGGATGGTTGGGATTACTGTTCTAGCAGGTTTTACCTTCATCATGTCCTAGACTAATTCTGATGACTTCTAATGTGCTTGGAGTTCTTTGATGACAAGTGGCCCCCTCCACACATACTCTTATCACAGTCTATTGTATAAAATCCACAAGGCAGTGTTTGCCACCTTAACAGCTATACTAGCATCGAAGCATATATGCTTAATGAATACGAGCATTATGTAAGTAAGCATATATATATATATACTAGCATAAAAGCAAGTATGTATATGATTCTCCTAGCAGGAATGTTTTCCCTTCTCTTGCTCATGCTTCAATGCAACGCTCAAAATGGGAAAGGATGGATTAAGGCCTGTGGCACAATGCCGTATTATGGTTGAGATCTTCAGACAAGCTTCCAGTTCTGTCTCATACCATACATTACACCATATAGCACAGCAACAAAGTACTAAGTCGGATCTGAAACAATACAGCTGCATCTTAAAATACGATCAACATACAAACTTTGAAGAAAGATTAAGAGCAAAATCTACCTTAATCTGTCAAAAAAAAAAAAAAAAAGTATAATAATTCAAGAGAGAAGAGTATTTTGTTTGTAGTCTGAGATCACAAACAAGTAATGTGAGTAAGCACTGACAAACTGAAAGAAACAGTATCACACATTTCTGGGATGTCAACTGCATTAAGCTGTTTAAGATGTCAACTGCATTAAGCATTTAGCAAAGCAACATTTAAAAAAATTGACTTGAAAACTTGTCTTCCACAATTGAATAAAAGATAGTACTGCTTTCCAATTGTCCAGATCACCAGTCATTATTTTAAACATTGATTTTGGTGAATAGGAAGCAGAGATATTGTCATTACTAGGGTTTTAAGGCTTATTTGAATTCCCATCTGTAGAGTTCATGCTCGCAGCTTGCTAATGTTGGATTACACAAGTTTTCTTCATACAAAATAAAGTAGAATGTTTTTGAACAAGCATTTAAAAATAGAGTTTATATAGATTTAGGTGTGATGCCTTAGAAGTGATGGGAATTTTTTTTTTCTCTCTCCACAAAAACAACTCCTGTTAAGCTGAAAATAATTTTCAGACAGTCCTGGTAATGACAATAAGACACTGAAAATGAGTTGCAAATGGTAGTATGAAATTTCCTCTGGATAAAAAAAAAAACTGTGCAGATTTCTACAGGGCATGTATCATAAGTAACCAGTCCTGAAGGGAAGCAACTGACACACAGAACTCACCTGCCATCCCCTCAGCTTATGTGAATTGCATACGCCTTCTACTTTGTTCTTCAAGGGCGTCCAATTTGCGCTATTCAAAAAACGAAGAAACCCAGCAATCTTTGTGTACCGCCAACTGAAATTCACGAAGAGGAATAGGTACTTAGCAGCTGTTATTAATACATGTAGACTTGTCAAATGAATTAATTAGTTGCTATAATAGAAGTATGTCTAATGCCAATGTTCCTGTACAATGTGGGTGTAATTACGGGAGGAGATACCAAAATTATTTACTCAGAGGAAATGCATTCTCCCAAATTCCAAGACGAGTAGAACTTCCTACAAAGAATAATGGGTGTGCCATGAATAAGTTATCTTCGGGGATGAGGAAATAGGGAGTGTGGTGGGACATACAAACCATATGAAGGAAAAGAGGCATTTCCTGATGACTTAACTTCCAGGTTGGTTAATGTGACTTCTGGTTTTGAGACCATGCCCCCTGCCCTAGGTGAAATGATAAATTCCCACTAGAAACAAATATATGTCTACGTGTTTTGTTAGCCAGCTCCGTATTATCTATTTAAACAGAAATTTTCTTTAGAAAAAAAAAAAACAACAAAACAGACCCACAAACCCAGACCCCAAATTATTAACCACGAATACTTTCTATCAGTGCAAACTTCAAAATTTACTTAAAAAGCATGCAGTTAATAAAGTGACATTTTTCTGGGGACAAATAATTGTTATGTTTAAATTTCTCATCTCCACTGATCATGTTTAGTGCTCAGTAAAGACTAAAAAAAAAAAAAAAAATATTAATCTGAATTTTTAAATTACAGCAAAAAATAGAAAATAAACAGAAATTATGATCTATTCTTTTTCTAAAATTAAATATATATATATGTGTGTATATACATATTTTTATATTTATTTAAATATATATATACATATACACACATGTGTGTATATATGTATATATATGTATGTATATGTGTATATACATATATATATATATGTAGGCTTCTCACATCTTTCTGTGAAACTTGGCTTTGATAGCATGAAAACTAGAAGAGTACTTATATGACTTTCATGCCTGTCCAGTCTTGAAAGAAAAACACTAAAGCTTTTCATACTTGGCAGCACTGTATCTGCTATGACAGTGTATATTTTCACTTACATTATAATTCAGACGTCCTTCCTCTTCTTGGAAGTTCCTGGGATATTCAGGCTCTCAGAACTTGTTCCAGGAGTCTCCTTGAATGGATTTGATTGCTTTTCAGAGCTGCTTTAGTTAGTCTTTTTCTCTTCTCCTTAATTCATAGTCCTTGGAAACCATAAGAGCCACAAGCCTCTGATGTTACCTGATCTTCACACACAGTCCTAGTGATGAACCGCATCAACCAGTTCTTAAGTTCAGGTGTTCAGTACTTACAGTGATTGCTTCAGACGCTTCACACTGCTCCCTCTGGAGCATGACTAGTTCCTTTCTACTTCCTTACTACTCACATAGGCAATTAAAATTCACACCACTTTTTCTGTCTCGGCTGCATCCACCTCCTTTACCTCTTGTGACGTACCCGCTGTGGTGTTCACCAAGCCATCCTAAACTTTCATAGTGGCCTACATCCTAAACCAGCACCTGACGGTCGACACCTTCACCACACCAAAGCATCAGCAGCCACTTTTGTAATCCCTTTGGAATGCAGCGGTCATGGTTCCTATGTGACTAATGACTTAATAGTGTCACAGGTGTTTTTCCTAGCTCAGTTCCACCCACCTATCATCCAAAATGGTCAAAATATTTTATTCCTTCTTTTCCATAGTTTCATGGCCTTGAAATTGCCCTTCAGTTTTCCAACTTTCCAGTGTAAACCTAAACTTACATTTTTCTTGCCTCCTCAATAATTTGTTGTTTGTGTATTGTGCTATCATGACCTCTGATTAGCCTTATTGCACCTTAAACTCATGTTGTTGCTAGTCTTTTCTAGAAAGTATAAGTTCCACAAAAACATTGCAGAATCCTATCTACGAGTCTGTATCCCAGTAGGCACACATTTAATTAGATGTGTTAACTTTATGCACATGTGAAGTGTTGCAAGGGAAGGGTGTTGCCTTTCTTTAATTCCCCTAGACGTTCACCAGATTCTGTCATTTCTGCAGTGCAATTTGCTTGACTTCACCTGAATCTGGTTGTTTTCACTCATTTAAAAAGAAGTTGAAATTCTGAGTCAAAGTCTGTCCTTAAGCTTGAACTTCCATCATTTGGTCTTTGTTCCTGCAAGTTTTAAGGAACATCAGGAGAAAATCTGTGGGCTATTTGTACAACTTCCCTGTAGCTATGTGGTTATGCAGCCAATATAATGATGTACTAATGTCATGTGTCTGGCACTGGTAAGTTAGATGGCTGCTGGTGCCCTCCTCAAGTACTTTTGCAGGGTATAGGTACAAGGCAGGTTCTGCAGTCCAAAGTACAATAGAGCAGTAGCATGACTTCTCATTCACTTCATCTACACAGTTCATTTTTCAGTCAGAGATTGACTTAGTGTTGCATAATTATCATAAAGTAAATCACTTAATGGGCTACACCTAGCTCACTTGTTCCAGGAATCTTGCTTTTAGCTTCTGCTTCCCCACAAACTATTTAATCACCTGCCAGGTAGAGTTGCATTGAAAGAACATCTACTGTTACACATACTGTTTAGCAACAGGAATTCAAGATGTGGAATTCATAAATTAAGTTAATTATGCAATTTTTAAAGGAAGGCTAAGGCACCTTTTATTAAGATGAGCCTTTTTGCTACCATTTTTGGCCCTCACAACAGTCAAACAAATTTGGATGCATTCTTTGCTCGCACCAGTTTTTTCACGTCTGTGTCTGCACCTATCTGCCATTAAAAGTTTAACGAAGGTATACTGAACTTGATCTCAACATTACTGGACTCCGTATTTAATATATTATTTGCTGATAGAGGTGGCTTCCTAACACACAAACTATAGTGATAAATTCTAGTTTTTCCAGAGTTAAAATACCCCCTGACCTAAGATTACTCTCCCTCTGATTCGCGAAGAGTATCAGTGAGTACAAAACAGCAGCATGCAAAAAGAACCTCGTGTACGTTGAACTGGGCAATTATCCTAACATTTCTACCAAGTTGCTCTCATGCTGGACGTCATCCAAATTGCTTTTCCTGTGCCTCACTTGGCCACTGTGATTTGGCAGAAAAGAAAAATGTCATGATACTTACTCATTATTGCTAAAAAGACTGGCCAAAACTGTGTAAAACATGCACTTAATCCTAGCTACTTTCTAGTATCATGATTGCAATGAAAGGAAACACTACTTTGCAATTGCACTGTGTAAGGCTTTGAATGTGTAAAAACATGTTTATATTTGTGTAGAAACAGCCAGAGTCAGAAGTAATGATTTCCAAACAAAAGCAGACACAAGTCAAGCAAACAGTCTCTGAGTAGAAGGTAAGATATTCTGTTTAATTAACATGGATGTGCACAGTAGTAAGTGAACCATTCCACAGTTTATTAAAAATTACAATGTAAAATTTTAATGATATAAAGTTGATAAACCCGTATCACAGGAAGCAAGGACTTTGTTCTGTTATTCTTCTCCTAGTTTTCTTGTACATTTCTTACACCATTTTGTACAATGTCCCTGCATTTGGTAGGGACAAAGATCGTTTATTGTGTATCTTCCTGTTAGTCAATCACCTTTACAGTTTTAAAGGCCTTGATATCTGCAAATTTATCACAGGAGAAATTAACAAGCAGATGCTTGGAGCCCGTCTCAAAAGGAGTAAGTTTAAATTTTGTACTGGATATCTCTTTAGCTTTCAATGGTGGTACGCTAGAAATAGAAAACAAAAGAAAAAATATAAGCTGAAAATAGGCTTATGCATCACATGTGAGTTTACTCTTCAGCCATTTCCATCCTTATGTAAGAACTCCTATCAGCTCAGTCTAAGATGGTCATGAAAATAGTGTGCAACACTTAGCTATTTGACAGCACCATGCTGGACTGGGTGGCTTGACTCCCATTTTCAACAGTGGAAAGCCAGTCAATGGAATCAACTTCAGATTGAATATTAAGAATAATTTCTTCTTTCATGTTCCAGAACTGTGGCTCTGAGGGACATGGTCAGTGGCCATGGTGGGATGGGTTGAGGTTGAGCTTGTTGATCTTGGAGGTCTTTTTCAACCTGTTTCTATGGTGTATATTTAAATACTCAAGACCATGCATTAAGGACTCAAAAAACATGCAGTAATCCAGATAAGCTTACTTGGGATCAGGGTGAAAACATACTCATCTCATATAAGAGAAAGCTTCATGCAGAACAGGAAGCATAAAATACATCATTGTGTTGAATGAGCTGGAACCACAAGGAGTATTGATGCAAACTCCTGAATTACAGTAGACTGTAGCAACGTGAGAAAAGTGTTTGCACACCAGGAAATTCTAAATCAACCTTAAAATGTTTTATACTAGTATATTTTATAATTCTAGGAAATCCATGTTTATGATTTTACCGAAGAGTCTTAGCCTGTGATATTTTGTCTTGCCTGAGTATAAAGTTGTATACAATATGTAACACAAGGTTACTGAATTCCCTCAAGGGAATAGGGAATATATGAGATAGACATAATTGTTCAAGCAAGAGTGACCATCTTAAGTTGCTGTGAATGGTTTTTTGTTTTGTTTTGGGTTTTTTTGTCAGTGTGCATGTATGTGTTTATCACAGAATCATAAAGATTGGAAAAGACCTCTATCATCCAGTCCAGCCATCCACCTACCACCAATATTACCCACTAAAATACGTTCCTTAGGACCACATGTACATGTTTCTTTAACACCTCCAGGGATTACATGTTCACTTGTGTTCACTTAATCAGCACATTTCCATATCACAGGTAGCTGGGATCTAGAGTAAAAGGAACACATTTTTTTCCCAGTCTTCTCATTCCCTATCTCAACATCATCTAGAACCTTTCTGACTCAGTTTATTAATCTCCCAACATCATTATTTTGTGGAGTTCTAAAAGCAGAGCTTGAAAATCAATGTACTCATAGTTCCTGTTCTGGACAATCTTTATTTATCATAATATTCACTATTTTCCCTATCCTCTTCCTGCCTGCCTTAAGTATTTAAGTTATGTTCAAGTTCCAGACCATAGTAAAGTAAATCCAGTCATCTGAGGTGTAGACTGCTGGTCCTGGCTTAGTCTGTTCTCTAATGTTCATCCTTCTTAGTCATGATTTATTGTGCCTGGAATAGCTACACATAGAGCATACTTTGGGCTGTTTTTTCAGAAGTGCCACTTTTTGAGATCACAGCCTGTTCCTAAACAATCTGTGTTCATTTGTGTTTACAAAGCTGGGACACTGGTGCATCTGCTTTTTATATTACACGGCTACCTGTCTAATGTAGATACAAATTGTTTAGAAGGTTGACCACTCAGACTGGCACTCGTAGTCCATTTTAAAAACAAAACAAAAAATCCTGGTTAAAATACAGAATATTTTGGGCATAGTGTGGACAGAAACACTCATATCCTATTGCTAATCCTACAGTCAGAACAAGAAGGTTCAGCCCGTCTGGCCTATAGCAGCATACACTGCTTCAATAACATTTATTGCATGGGCATACATAAAGCTGTTGCTGGAACTGTCGTGGCCTGTTGGGTAGGGAAGAAAGTTCTATCAAATTGTAAAGTAATTATTTGCCCTCCCAAAGTATGGAGTCAAAGCCTATGTGAGACGGAAAGGCAATTTAAAGTTGTGTGCAAAAGGAAAATTCTGTCTCATTCTTGTGTTTGGTTCAAAGTCATCCATGGCTGTGTTCTGGATTAGTTATCTTTAGTAGCAGGAAGAGGCACTTTTTGTACTTACTCTATCATAAGGATTCCTCTCAGCAGGTCACTGCCTTCTACCTGCAGCACACAGTCCTTCACTTCGATATCAATAGGATTGGTAAATACCACTTCCACTTCCACTTCTTTATTCACTTTTGCCTCACCGAGTACCTGAGCAAAGAAAATACTTAAAAGGTCAGATTGTCAGCATTGTCAGTCATGTCAGAAGAGGGATTACTATGAGGAACTGTGATGAACCAAGGCAGAATATAAGCAGAACATCTCTTCCTGAGAAAGAAAGTGCCTAAAGGGCTCATTTTCCCCTTACTCTGCCACTGCATTTAGAGTAAAGGGAGAATAATTCACCTGTATATCAATGGCAGGGTTGTCCAGGGCAATGTGTCTTTGCACCAGTACTTGAATCCCACCTTCTACGTGACATAAAGCTGTTACCTCAATTGCGTTATCTGTAGTTAACTGCTGTTGATATTCAGCATAAGATATCTTAATGGGAAAATGTTTCTCTGTGGAGGGAAAAAAAAAAATAAAACAGGAACTGATAAACATTTTTGTAAGGGAACAGACTTTCCACCCAGTATTAATCCAGGGATGGGCATGCTCACTTTTCTGGGCAGCAGTGCCAGGGCCTCACTGCCCTCTCAGTAAAGGACTTCCTCTTCACATCTGACATAAATCTTCCCTCTTTCAGTTTAAAGCCTTTCCCCTGTGTCCTATCATTATCTGTTCATGTAAAAAGTCAGTTTTCATCTTTTTTATATTCTTTATGTACTGAAGGGCCACAGGAAAGTCTCCCTACAGCCATCTCTTCTCCAAGCTGAACAAGCCCAACTCCCTTAGCCTGTCTTCACAGGAGAGGCGCTGGAGCCCTCTGAGCATCTTCATGGCCCTCTTCCAGACCCACTCCAACACCTCAACATCCCTCTTACCCTGGGGACCACAGGTCTGGATGCAGTACTGCACATAGGGGCTCATGAGGGCAGAGTAAATGGGGACAATTCCCTCCCTGCCCACTGCCACCCTCTGCTAATGCAGCCCAGGACGCTGTTGTCCTTCTGGGCTGCAAGCACAAATTGCTGGCTCACTTTCAGCTTTTTATCCATCAGGATCCCCATGCCCTTCTCTGCAGGGCTGTTCTCAAGGAGTTCTTCTCCCAGTTTGTAAATGTCTCTGATTGCCCCAACTTAAGTTGACCATCTTCTAACACCTGCTTATTGATAACTTTTAATAAGAATTGTGTGATTATTTGATTTGAAAAATTACCTTCCTCAGGAGACAGAGAGACAGACAGGGAGTCCTTCCAGATCTCGCGGACTGGTCTTCTTGTATACACAGTGCTCCAAGCAGTCATATTTACTTGAACAGATTTAACTTCAGATTGTAAATTTGCAAGAACCAGAATTAAATTGAGGTCTTTGCCAACTTCTAAAGGACCAGCCATCTTAAACTTCCCTGAGATATCAGGCTTTTGTTCAATTTCCTTTGGTGTTGGTGCCGTAGGATCAAACTTATCCTCAAGTCCCAGCTTCTTGCGGGCTTTTTTAAAAATATCTCTTTCTTTTTTAGAGCCTGTTAGAAACAGCAATGAAAATTATCCTCAACAGTTAACAGTTAGAGACTATTCAGCAAAACATAATTCTGTACTTAGAGAGCAACTACCACACTTAATTTTCTGGCTTTGCCCTCAGCAATGTCACTGTCCCTTTAGTAGCATCTTCTTGTATCTTAAGTCCAAAATTTGTCACCCTTTCCATTTCTATGGTTTTTTATGGTTGTAAAATGTATGGTTTTGTTTGCTAATACAGAAAATGCTCCTTAAGTAAGGGAAGGGCAATGGTATAATGTGGTCTGTTGACTCTGACAAACAGCCAAACACACCCAACATCACATTCACTCCCCATACCTGCAGGATAGGTAGAAAATAGAAGAAAGGTGAAAACTATGGATCAAAGTTATTTGGACTTGCCTTATTTAGGTCCCACAAAGCAACTACGTATCAGAAAGTGGAGGGCATTATTTTTCACTCTTTACATTCTCTTTTCTTTTCTGCTAGAACTGAATAAATTTAGTATAAATTTTCCCCTTACCATATAGATGTCCAAAATTGCCAATCAAGAGGCTCCTATCATAAAGTTTATGTGACTTTTCTGGAATGAACCAAATATAGAACTATGAAGTTTTTTACCTTCTTCATATTTATAATCACTGGTGATATCTATACGATCATTTCTACCAACTGCCTTTGTGCTGATGAGTTGGCCGATTACTGTCGACTTGTTGAATAATAATGTTTTCTTTCTAGTTGCAGGATCATAATTCCAGTACATACAGTCTGCATTCACTTCTGCAAATACAAATGGACAGTCGTAGTCCAGATCTACGTCTCCTTCTTTGACGGCATTCCTTGAAGCAGGACCACACTGATAAATTCCTATGACATCAAGAAAATAGACCTTAGAACTAACTGATGGTTTTAAAGTAAGCAGATTACTGGGCAGATATTTATCAATGACTCTTGAATTACCAATTGCTGGTGGCCCATTCTGGCCGTTTCATCCACACAGACCCTCATAGATCGTATTTACCCAATAATCAGTGTGTCTTGCATTTATTCTCAGTGTGCACTTGATCTATTTTATAGCATTCATTAATCTTCAATAGCTCTAGGCACCTACATTGGAAATATAGAAAGAGATGCAGAAGACTGGCCCTAGAAACCTAATTTGTTTCTTGGGATCCATAGAGGAACTGATGCTTTATTAATTAGGCAGAAACTGTCATTCCGCTTCTGAGCAGGAGAAGAAATTTCTTTCACAGCAGTTTCACAGTTCATTTTTCTCTCTGAAAATGACTGACTTTATGATTTTTCAGCATTACTCCTGGAATGAAATCTGTGTACCTCCACTTTCTTCTTGGGGAGTTGCATCCAGAATTTGCCATCCGCTGTATGAAGGGCCCAAGTCACTGCGGGAAAACCAGCTTTCATTCCAGACATGGAAATTCCTACATTCAAGAATAAATAAAGCAAGCCCATGGCACGTGTTTCTGCATTTCTATGCACGTTCATTAATTAGTATTCTTAGTTAGAAGTCTCAAATGCTTTACCTTCAGAAGGTTCTTATCTGTGACTGATGACTGTCATTCTGATTCTGGCAATCTTACTTATGCAAGAGTTGAAAACTGCCTTGTGGAACTATTTTCAAGGAACTCATTTTCAAGGAAAGATAGTGAATTTTTGAAATTATCCAAAATGTCTTGAGCCTCTTTTTCACCCTCCCCCCCCCCAAAAAATGTTCTGAGACTGTGGACTTCCTTACTTTCAGCTGTGCGTCTTATTGTACAAAACTACAGTATTTTTGTAAGCTTCTCTTTGATTTAGGACATGTACAGAACAAGCTGGGAAGCAAACAAGGTAAACAGTGAGGAGCTGCACTCTTCTTTGCTGAATGAAAGCTTATTTCCATTGCATTTGTTACTTAGTATTGATAATTATTTTCACTGCAAATTATTTCACTGCAAGAAATATTTCTCCTTTCTCCTTTTTAGGAGAAGGAGAGGGGAGCTTGTTCTATTGAACTTTTACAGTTTAACGTGGTTTTGGTTTTGAAGAATAACTTCAAACAAAGTTAGGTTCCAATATTTGATATTTCCAGTATAACATCCCATTTTTTCAGTAATGTGTGGCAGCTATAACTTTGTCTATCTTGGCTTCAGTTTGCTGCAGTAACTGATGTTAATTCTCTGCTTTATTAAGAAAAAGTGAAAATACCTAATTTTGTGGCAGCATAATATTTGTTGATCCTGTGCATGTAGTTGTTTTAAAGACAATTTTTTTTAGTAGTTAATAGAGTATTTGTCATCAGAATCTATACTCTGCACCTGAAGACTATAATACTGACAGGTCCTATTACTGAATACTGCAGAACCTTACCAGACACTGTCGGCTCCCTCGTTCAAATGATTTCCAGAAGCATCATAAAACTCATCCACACGCAGATTTCCATCTGCATCGTGGGCAGAGCTGAAGTTTGTAATTGGACGAGTGGGAATCCCCAGACATCTAAGCACTAAAGGGAAAATGGAAAACCACAGTCAGAAAGCACTATTTCCACAATACCATGTTTGATATAATAGATGAATATTCTGAAATATTTTCATGTAGAAAGTGTTATTAGTGCACAGACACTGTGCAGTATCATTGTATGCATTACATAAATCATACCTGTAGTTAATACTGCTGCAAAAACCCAACACTGTCCATATCTAACAGGCTTGAATCCTGATTTCTTCCAGTTTTGCAGGATTTCACCACTTCCAGTCCAGCTGCTTGGACTTTTCCCACCATCATAATTTCCACTCCAGTTTCCTTGTACCACCCCTTGGTCATCATTGGCATTGACCTGTAAAAATATTCACAAAATTTATGATAACATAAATCAAGAGCTTACAATAGATGAAGTAGTGGTGGAGGAAGGGACAGGAGAAAAGCTTTGAATGACACTTTGATGGACAAAAGTCATTGCTTCTTACAGTTGGCCTTCAGGAGGAAATCTCATTGTTTCAGAGAAATTATAGAAGTGTCCTCCTAAGTAATGAAAAGAAATTAACCACTGTTTCTCCCACCCAAGTGCAGTAGTACCCAGCAAGATGACACACACAAGTTTATGGTGAAGGTTTCTGTTGTGAGGTGGCAACTTTACCACTGTGTGATAGAATGACATAAATGCATATAAGGCAGTGAATCTGTCAAAATGTGCCTGCTTGATAACAGGATGAACTCTTAGCAAATGTATAGACAATGTTAAATTAGGGGAAGGGGCAGATATAAGAACTGCAGAGTCACTTTAAGCATCTTGAATACTGGGTCAACAGAAATCTCATGAAATCCAGTATGAAAATATGCAGAATTCAGGATTCAGGGCAAGAAAACCCCATGCATTAGTACAGGCTGGGAAGTAGCTTGCTGAGTGGCAACTCAGCTGAAATGACCTTGGGAGTTACAGTAAGTGCCAGAAATTATCAGAATACTGAAGGAAGCTGTTACAGCTCTTTAATTATCACTGTGCCAGGATTACTGTCCAGCTCCTCTTTCAGACTTCTCAGTTCAGGGGAATGTTGTGGCACTGAGCAGGGTCCAGGAGACGAGCCTACCAAGATGATCATGGGCCCTAGAGCTCAGCACTTACAAGAAGCTGAGCGTGCCAGGCTAGTTCAGTCTAGCAAAGGTGAAGATAAAGGAGTCTATAGTAAGAGCTTACAACTATTCGTATGGGGCATACAAAGTCAGGAGTCCAACTTTTCTCTGCACTGGTATATTACATGCCAAGAGGCAACGACAGAAAGTTGTAGCTTGGGAAGACCATATCGGACATAAGAGAAAAATTAGTCACTAAGAAGACAGTGCAGCTCTGGATTGGTCACCCAGAGGGGCAGTGAAACTTCCGTCCTTGGAGATTTTCAAAACAACTTGACAAATCCATGGATGACCTGATCTAGTGCCCCAGTAGACCCCCTTCAAATGGGAAGTTGGATTAAAGACCTCCAAAGTGCTCAGCATAACAACCCACAACATAGCTTTGAGTTTGCATACTGGATATCAAAGTGTTAAGTGTGAGACATACATAAATGAGACAAGTCTGGAAGGCTGAGACCAGACAACAACTTAGGGATTTCCCTGGCCCGCATTTCTGCTTTGTGGTGCATACAAACAGTGGCCTAAAATTTTCTGAAAAGTGAACAGTCAGTGGTTTGGACTTTCTGAACATGTTGTTTACCATTGCACTGAGAACACGGCCCAGATATTTGGGATCATATCGGCGAGATACATCTGTGGCAGGATCCTTACGGTAGTTCAAGCTTCGATCCAGCATGGAAAGGCAAATACTGAGGATATCTGCTTGAAACTATGTTATAGTAATATGTTAGTATATTAGAAACACAGATCATTCTACTGTGCTAAAATATACAGATAAGTAGAATTACGTGAGCATTTAATATTTCTTTAACCATAAGATGAAACTTTGCAGCTCAGCCAAGAATTCCACATAAAAATGAGCCATCAACAAACCGTGGAGATTAAAACTCTTAAGAGGTTTTCAAAACTCAGAATGTGTGGACTGGCAGCCAGGCCTGTGCCATTCTGTGATGCTCCACTTTACTGCGCAGCAGACTCTTAGGACTCTGTGTCCTAGCTCATATCACCAAGTAGTCAACTGCAAATTTTCTCATTAATCAATATAATAGAAGTTGATGTGAGTTCTAACTGCATTACCAGATTCCTGATCTTCTGAGGTGTGTGGCTGTGATAAACATTAAAAAATAAACATGCTGATCATCCAGCTCATGTGAAAAAGAGCACAAAGCACTGGCTGCTGGTTCAGTGCTGTGTTTACCTGGCCAAAGTTCCATCCAAAGCTGTTGATATGATTATTGTTGCCAGCAAAAATGATACCAAACTCTTCTAGCACATATTCCTCACACTCTGCCTTGTTAGGCATGAACACATCATCACCTGAAAAAGCAAAGGAGAGGTATATACAATCACAGCGGGCAAAATAAATAAAAAACCTGCAGGGTTTTGGCAGAACTAAATCTGCATTTTGGGGGGGGAGCCAGGGGATCTCCATTCAATACGTGATACAGAGTTGGTTTTATGTAGCAGAAGGTCCTAAGAAACCATTGTATGCTTTTCTTTTCTCACTGCTAGGTTATGTGGTGAATGTTCTATCCCCATACTGCAGAAGTGTAGGTCAAGTGGAGAAACTGGAAATACTAATCAAACTACAAGTAAATCAGTTCTTTCAGGGGAATGCTGATATATTCCTACCTGAAGACCAAGGGTTGAAGAGCAAAACAAAAGTGCCAAGGACTACTGGAGACGAGCTGCCAGCTGAAGTACTTTGAACACTCAGCTTGTAACGTCCAATGACAGCATTAGCTGGGCTGGAAATGGAGATGCTCACGGAGTGGGAACTGGTGGACTGAAGAACTGCGCTCCAGCCCTCCTTGCTTGCTGTGCTGGAGATACCAAATGTGGCTTGGGTCTTGGCCTGCTTGGAGGGTTTTGGACCTTTTAAGGAAAATAAACAATTTTTTTCTTTCCAGCTTGCTGTAACTTGTCAAAAAACCCGTCTGATTTTTAACCCTTCTATTAGATTAATATGGCATATGTTTGAAAATGAAAGAAACTACCTCTGCTAGCTGAGGTGTAAGTAGTACAGCAAACTCTTCAGACACTATTTAAAGCAACATGTTGGTTCTGAGGTATTAACTGCCTACCATATAGCACATACCAGGCCAAAAGAATGTGGCTTAGGCATTGCAATTTCTGGGAACGACGTTGGGAGCCATACCTGTTTCTGCGATGAATGTAAAGGTTTGCTCAGGGTGTTCTGTTCCATTGAAGGTGATTACAAAGGCCTGACCTCTCCTCACAACCAACTCTTTGCTAGAGAATTTACTTGTGTGGTGATCTCTCCCGTTTTCTTTCACATGCCAGTCGATACTTGGCTGCGTCAGAGCTAAGAAAAAGTGAGAAGTACATTAGAAGGAGGAAGAAGCGCGTAAACAATTGCAAGAATTTCATGTTACTTTCTGTAAGTAGCTAATAAAAATGTGAAGTTTCCACCACAAACGGAAATAAGTTATTTCTGAGCATTTTATTCTGTTTTGAGAGAGAGAGAGAGAGAGAGAGCTTACACCTTTACAAGATTATTAAAAACTATCTGCGTAATTATTAAAAAAGTAGTAAATCCAGTACTAAAGGAAAATCAGAAAAGAATCTAAGAGGAAAGAACTATGAGAGAATGGAACACCTGTGAGTTACTGAATACAGAATCCAGCTGCACTCAGCTAATTCTGTCATGGTTTCATTCATTCTATGACATGATGGCTTAATAAGAAACGAAGAAACCAGAATGACCAGAAGGATGTTTCTGCTTTTTAAATCATGATGAGTTCCCTAGCCACATTTATGTTACATGTATCTCTGATATAAACACCAGTTCTTATCTGTTGAAAGCACCTAACAAGAACATAAAATCAGAATTATTTGAGTTGGAAGAGATTATTAAAGAATCAAACCAACCCCCCTGCAATGAGCAGGGACATCTTCAGCTCAATGGGTCATTTGACAGTGGGAGAGATGACAGAATTGGAGAGAAAACACTATTAAAATCATGTGTGTGAAATAATATGGCGTGGAATGCTCTTGTGTGCAAGCTGTAGCTTTATCAGAGGCCAAAGAACAAGCATCTGAGGTTGGTTTGGCTCTGACATGGACAGAGCCTATGGAGGGTTCATTAGCAGAAGATTAACTTGATGATTGAAATGAAGTGCAGAAGTACAGAAGGAAAAGATATCAGTGTGTGTGTTCTTTAAAAATAATTTTTTAAATAAGTTAAAAATATTTTATTTTTAAAATAGTTTTTACTCTCTTTCTCCCTCCTCCCCTTCCACTTCATAGAGAGGAAGAATAGGAAAGTCCTTAGTAGTGGGACTGGGTTGTTACTGAGTAAAAAATCAGCATCCTGTGTTCACCTTGATTCATCCATGGGGAGGTGTTCTTTGCAGCATAATCTTCAGCTTATCAAGTCAGGCAAGCCTTGAAATAACTACATTTGTAGCCTTAGAAATACAGTCACATTTCAAATGGGGGGAATACGTTTTGCTTTTTTTTTTTTTGTCTAGGCAAGCAGCATGTACTTTGATTTTTTAGGAATGTACCTATTTAAAAAATAATAATTTTTAGAAACTAGCAATAAAGCACATCTGTTATAGAACAGGCTCAGGGGTGACGAAAACTTGTCTTTAGAAAGACAGAGATCAGCTGCCAAGGGAAATGCAGCAAAGTAGGCAATTTGCATAAACATAAATTTTAGCAGCAAATCAGAAACAGACAAACAAAATCCTTACATTTTTGTATGCTCTCAATTTTAACTTCAGGTTTCAACCTTTTCTGTGCACTCTAACCTCCCTCTGCCTTTTCAATGATACCTTCTCCAAATTGTGCTTCTCCTGTTGTGTCAGATTTGTCGGTCTCCCATTTACACTGGGCTGACAACATAAAATACCTGCAAACTTTCCCTTCGCTTTCAGAGCTGAATACACATCTTACTGATGTAAGAGAATAACAGAGAACCACAGAAGGGCTTGCCCCTTGCTCACCTTGGCCCATATCTGATCGATATGTCCTGTAAGAGCAGCTCTGGAGTTTTTCCTCTCAATGGCCTCCTCTACTTCTGTTGACTCAAGGAGTGATAGGTGCCTTTCACTTATTTAAAGTCTACTTGTAAAGCTTTTCCTGTGGGAGGGTGGAGCTTCAATTGCTCTCTTTGCTTTCCAGCCTTTAATATGAACAAAGGGGTTGAAGATTCTTTTTTTTTTTTTTTCTTCTTTTTTTCCTTCTTAGGCTCAACATTCTGATCGCACTTCCCTGCAAGCTAACTTAGGAAGCTTGGACAGTATCATAGAATGGCTTAGGGTGGAGGGGACATTATAGATCATCTGCTTCCAAGCCTCTGCCATAGGCTGGTTGCCACCTACCAGATCAGGCTGCCCAGGGCCCATCCAACCGGACTGTATTTATGCTTAGAAATCTGGATAGCTATTAAAAGTTTCTTACTGTGTTTGAATTTATAAGTATTTCAGTGTTTAGTTGTTTTTCTTTCTGTTATAATAACAACATTCTAGTAAAGGCATACTGCTTCTTGCACCACATTGTTTTTCATTCGGAATTCCTCGTGAGCAATATTTACAGTGACATTCTTCTAAAATTAATTCAGTGAATCCATTTTTTTCCTCGAGCTACTTCCGTGAATGCTTCTCAACACTCAGGATCAGCAGAATTTTTGGGAAAGATGGGACAGTAGTTTTATCACATGAAAAATCCAACTGTAATTTTAAAAATAAACAACCTTAATTCACATATAATTAATTGTGCATTTGTTTCAGGGTGGGAAAGCAGTCCTTATCTTCATCTTTAAGATGAAGACACCAACAAGGTGTCTTTCTTCTATATTCTTCCATACATATCCCTGAAGCACCATGTTACAAACATCTGGACATGACTTACTGGGGACTGCCTCATTCCCTTGGGAAATTGGACTGTCCTGTCTCTCCTCTCATTCCTTTGTTGGATCATTAAGCAAGGAATTTCATCACCAAAATCACTCCTGCAACCCTAGGTGCAGGAAGTCAAGTATTTTTCTACAGTTATACTATATTTGTAAACCTCTAGGGAGGGCCCTGAGGCCCTGGAATAGCAATGTGGACTGACCTGTGTCAACACTCTCCAGGACCAGAACCTGCTGATGTAGATTGGTCAAGTCTATAAGGAAAAGCACTTGGCTGAGATCTCTTCTAGGTCCTATATATTGCCCAAGAAACAGTTCCTTTTTTTTTTCACTCTTCATCCTCCATTCCAAAGGAGGTGCTCCTGAAATGTGGAGTCCTCAGTACAGGAGAGAAGTAGACCTGTTGGAGTGCATGCAGAGGAGGGCCACAAAAATGCTCTGAGTGATGGAACACCTCCCTATGAGCACAGCTGAGAGAGCTGAGGCTGTGCAGCCTGGAGGAGAGAAGGCTGCAGGGAGACCTGAGAGTGGCCTGTCAGTATCTAAAGGGGCTGTGAGAAAAAGGACAGACTCTTTAGCAGGATCTGTGTGATAGGACAAAGGCAGATGGTCTGAAATGGAAAGAGATTTAGATTCAATATAAGGAGGAAGGTTTTAACAATAAGGGCAGTGAGGCACTGACACAGAGCACCCAAAGATAAGGTGGTGGCCCCGTCCCTGCAGACAGTCAGGGTCAGGCTGGAGGAGCTCTGAATGCTGATGGAACTGTGGGTGTCCCTGCTCACTGCAGGGGAATTGGGTCAGGTGGCTTTTAAAGATCCCTTATAACACAAACTGTTCTATGATTCTATGAGAATACCTCACTTAGCAGGGCACATGTTACAGCGTGCCAGGAAATTCCTGGAAACTCAGATTTTCCCTTAGGATCTTGGCAGGAATGCTATGGATTTTTTCAGATGGGATGTTGATAGTGACACACACTAGCACGGCAACTTCAAAAACTACCAAGGGACCAGCACCTAGAAATGAATCAGACTTCCCAGACAGCTCCCACATAGCCAGACATGACCTGGTGCTCATAGCCTATTACATTTACAGGTAATCCCCTACCTCTCCCACTTATACACATATCCCTTCCACTGAACTGGAGTAAAGATGTTATTTGGATGTTGTAATTTACAGTTAGAGTTGCACACTCATCAGAACTATCTCTTTGCAAGCTCCGTTCACTGTTAGACTCTGCTTATTTCTTCTAAGAACTTCAATCCAGCATGACCCATCCCATGGCCAAGCACTCCTAATTCTGGTACATAAACAAGATGCTTGCAGGTGTGACTCACACCTTAGTGGTAATGACACAAAACTGAAGACACAAGCAGAGATAATTGAGTGTGAGGCTGTGGAACAAATTACTGAGTGCTTAGTAGCAGTAATGTGCTGCAGACTGTCAAAACTCTTAGGGAAAAAAGTATTATCAAATTTACAGGACCATTTACAATGCTTTTCCCATTCTTTAGGCATCACCTTCTTTTCTCTTTCTGGATTCTGTTAAACCAAGTCCAGTACAGGCTGGCCCACAGATGCTTTCTGGAAGAGTGTTTGTATTTGCAGGATGTGTGATTTTGGAACATGTTTGTGTGCATATGTGAAAGCAGTCATGGGCACACACACCTGTGCACACATACCTGTGCACACACACCTGTGCACACACACACACAGCTTTTTACATTAAAATTGTGCTTGGCACTTTCAGGAGAAACCCTGGGTACTTTTGACTTCTCTAACTGAACTTGGGCTTGCAATATGACCTGGGTATTTCACAAGCAAGAGCTAGCTGTGATCAGCAAATAACAGTTTGTTCGTTAAATGCTGCTATTGCTTCTTGCATTTACTGTAATGAGAAAATTGTGGTTAAGAAGGACACACTGATGTATCACACATAAAAAGGAAGTTTTTAGGGACTGCCTTGCCAAAATGGCAAAGTTATTGTTTAAGTCATTGGCATATCATTGCTTAAAAGGAAGTGTTACAATGCAGAAACAATTACTTTGTGGTCGTTTCCCCATTGCTACAGAGGAAAGTTTTTACTGTCTATTTTACTGTCCATACAGTTCTTCTCTTAAAGGGAAAGATTTTCCTAATCATTCCAGTCTTTCAGATTGCCTATCAAATTGTGTTTGGCCATTTATTTGGTCTGCTGAGAGGAGATGGATGAGGGAATCAACAGCCTTATGCCCACTGTGTCCACCCGATTCCCTCCCAGCCCCTGAACAAGTGGACATCTAGATGATCTCACACTTAGCAGATGCAGACATTAAGTAAGCACCGTCAGGCCGGGCAAACAACAGATGCTGCTGATGAACACCAGCACAAGTATATCAGTCAATAACGTGAATTATTTCAGTGATTGTAATGGATGAATATTTGTATCCTAAGAGTTTCTGCAATTGAGTCTCATCAAGCTTTTTGACCATGGTGTAACTCTCTTTTAATCTCCACGAGGGGAAAAAACACCTCTCATTTCTGTGCTTCATCCTCTGCTCTATGGATGGTTGCTTTTTGGTTAATTTCCTAAACTTTTCTAGTTAATATCACATAAATCCAGCAGAGCGTGAACTACATGCCTGGAAGTAACTCCATTTTTAATGAGTTCTCAACAAGTTGGACCTAAGCAAGAACAAAGCTAATCTTGCTACAGTGTCTTGATTTAATATCTTTCTTGCTATGACCTTACTCCTGGACACCTATACTGATTTGTCTGTATCATAAAGTCCCTTTCACAGTAATTTCAACATATAATTAAAATGATATTGCATTTTGCTGACTCTGAATCTCCAGGAAGGAATGTAGTCCGTATTTGTGCTCATGGCACAAATATTCTCATTAACACAAGACTAAATCATACTTGAACAAGCCCTCGATTCATTAAGTTTCACACTACAAGATAGTTTGCAGTTTGCCATAATTTCTTCTGCTCTATTTGCGGTTTTATAACACTTGGTTCTAGCACAGTAATGGACAGATGATCTTTTTTCCTTGTTGGTGTCTTTTGAAAAATTCAGGAAAGAAAATGCTGAAATAACCTACTCAAAATCTCAGTATGTAGAATACTTCAACAGTTCAGAGCCTTTTACAGATAATAACCCTACAGAATAAAAAACATATGGTAAATTATTCACTTACCCATCCCCTATTCAGGAAGAGATTTATTTATTTGTTTATTTATTTATTTACTTATTTATTTGCACTTACCAGCCATGCTTCCTTGCTCCTCTGTGTCTTGGGCTTTGTATTTCTGTGAGCAACTGTAGAGGTTTATGATAAGACTTCAAGCTTTGGCTGCGTGGCAGCATTTATAGAGAAAACTTTAGGCCTCTCCTTCAGCTCAAACCAATTGTAATTCACATTAGGTGGGTGAGGCAGGTAAGTCATTCCAGTGGGCATGTAAACTTCCTAGTGACCATATATTAGCTCATGGGTTTTAACACACCACACTTATGCAATTCAGGCTATTTATCCCGAGGGTTGACTGAGATGCTCAGAAAAGTAGAACATTTAATTGCATACCTGGAATCCAGATTTTCACATCCAATGATGCGTCACTTGGGAAGAGGAGAGAAGATTTTTTGAGTCAGAATGAGTGAATATCTTTTCCTAGCATGATCCACAGATGAGTGTTCACAAAATAAAAGTATATATTCCTAATAAAATTAATATAGTTCCCTATGCATACGCTCATAAGTCTTACAGTGAAACAACAGAACTTTTCACTCACCTCAGTAGTCCTTGACTTGGGGTCACTGAGTCTTTTTGGGCTCAGTGATGCTTTTGTGTCAATCTCCCCTTAGAGTCTCTGTGAACAAATAGCAACAGCATTAATGCTGTACATGTCAAGTAAGCTGCTATTAAATTGATGAACCACTGAATGGTGAATAGCTCTGAGGAGTGGATCTCAAGCAGTAATTCTCCCTGCACAAAGGGAAACTTCATCCTCATAAAATTAAAGAAAACACTCATTTTGTAGCAGGTACAAATTAAGACTGTAATTTGTGCTTCTGTGGTGATTACTCAACTAGTTTCTGACTATAAAGGCACAACATTAAAAGCTAAAATACTTTGATCTGCATGTACAAGGAGGGTGTTTTATAGATACAAAGAAAATGAATTCATTGGCATGACTTCATGATATTTCTCTTTTTTTTCTGGCTAATTTTTCTTTTTTTGTTTGTTGTTTTTTTCTTTTTCTTTTTTTCTTTTTTTTTTGTTGTATTAGTCTTCTGGCTATTTGACTGTGGATCTTTCTATCTTTTTATATGGGAACTTCCATTTTTTATGCTTACTCCAATTTGATTAAGGTATTTTGTCTCATTTTGCTATTGCTTAATCTCACTTATCTACAATGAGGAGCAGAGCCTGAAGCAATCTCAGGAATGTTAGTGCTCACCTTGAAGAACTTGAAGAGTGAAATTTTCATAAGATGAGGAATGGGAAAGCGTAATACCTGTGTATAATACAATGGGAATTCATAATCCATGGGAAGGAGCCTAGAAATTGCAGTTTACATCAACTAATTTAGTCATAGAATCATAGAATGGCTAGGTCGGACCTTAGAGATTATCTGGTTCCAAACCCCTTTGCCATTGACAGTTCCTGGAAAATAATGGAATAGAGAAACTTGTTAGCTTCACCAACATGATTAAAATCTACCATGGACTTTTTAAGAAGTCAGCCAAGCCCACCCATTTTTTTCTCCTCTTTCGTATAAACTTTAATTTGTAGCAACATCCTACATGGTATTTTCATAACGATATGAAGACATTATTTACACAAAATTTCAGTGAGCTAATGGCATAATTTGCAGGAATAAAGCAAATGGCATGTTGTCCCAGTGTTTCACTGTCCAACTGGAAGGGCGTAGCAACAGCAGAGCCAAGAAAAGCTGTCTTGGAGCTTTCATGTTTGCTAAATATGCCCTGTCTGTTGTTATTAGGACTTCAGACGAAATATTGTGTCCAACCCTGAGCACAGAGTTGAATCAGTCTAAAACAGAGGCAGCTATGGAGATGTGATGACAACTTTTCAAACGTGAGGTGGTTACAAAAAGAGGAGCCTAAAAATCTTTAGTCTGTCATAGAAATGCTAAGGTTAAGTATAAGTTAAAGTGTTGGCAGTGAGGATAAGTACTGAACTAGACCCTCTATGGAGGTTGTAAAAGCATATGTAATTGTTTTTCACTGGAGATTAAGAATGGACTGAATGAACGTTGGGTGAGGGTAATATAGACGTGCAGTCAACCTTACCCCAGGGAACTTATTTTGATGTCAGATCTGTCACAGTGACATTTTCCCCCTGTTGTGTATTCTTGGTACTTGAAGCTGAGCTGTGTCACATAGGGAGGGCCTTAGCATAGGTGTCTTACATATCACATCTTAACTGCTCATTTCAAGGAAGGAACTGAATGTTTTGAACAGAAACAGAGGAACGTAAGCACAGTATTTACCAGTGTAGAATTGGAGGTTCTTGTTTCTGCCAATACAAATGAGTTCCCAAGGATGGCTGGGAAGCCCCATGGCACTTTGCTGCTCTCCTTGTGAAGGGGAAATCTACCCCGCTTTCAGTCCCTTCAGCACTTGCTCCCTGAAAGAAGGAATTTATATGACCCTAAAATAATCATGTTATCCTCTTGTGCAGAGAAAAGCTGCCTCCTTTATAGAATCCATTAAAGTTCACTGGCTTTCTGTCCCTTAGAGCAATGAATTTCACATGCTAATTATGAGTTGTGTAAATAATTTTCCAAACATTTCCTTTCGCATTTAAGATCCACGAGTTCTTAACAGTGTCAGTGTTGAAAGGTGCCCACGGCTTTCCTTCACTTATTGCTCAGTGTTTTGCATTCCTGTCATTTTTTATCACCCCAATTATGGAATTTCAGATTTTTCAGGCTCTTGTCATGCTGATATCTTAG
This sequence comes from Tympanuchus pallidicinctus, assembly GCF_026119805.1. Taxonomy (NCBI): domain Eukaryota; kingdom Metazoa; phylum Chordata; class Aves; order Galliformes; family Phasianidae; genus Tympanuchus; species Tympanuchus pallidicinctus. Next base: position 7,280,976 of record NW_026294722.1, read on the forward strand.
TTTGAATATGCCATGTATTTCTGGGACTCATTTAATTTCTTCTGTATACTTTCTGATATGAAGAACACACTACCAGTAAGCATTGTGACAATGACTATTAGTTATTTCCTGATCTATTTTTTATTGATCCTTTTTTTTTTTTTTTTTGTAGTTTTGATTGGTTGGTTGGTTGGTTTGTATGTTTTATGCAATGCTCAGCTCAGCCCACAAGACTGCATTTTTGAATGTACAAAGAAATATGATGTATGGGGATATAAAATGACAAGATCCTGGACAAGTTGTTGAGACGTGTAGATGGATAAAAAGGTGCATATTAGAAATCTTTAAAGGGTTTCTAATTCAATCTGGTGGCTGTAATCCATAATAAGAAATGTAAAGATTGGAGTGAGTTAAATTAATTTGCAAGGAGCTTGTAATTGTTCAGGAGCTGATAATTGTAATAAAAACTCCATAATAGATGGGAAGATAAGTGAAATCAGTTGTTCGAGAGAGAACTGCTTTCTGGAGGTAACAGATCAGCCTGTATTTGCATCTTAGAGTCACATAATTCTCTTTGCAGATTTAAAGAATTGTTAAACCATTGAAGATGGTGCATCGTATGACCAATACTACTGGTTTTCTTTTTCTTTCTGGAAAAGGAAAATGAAACATCTTTAGTTGAACAACAAAGTAAATGCCTTCTATGTTAAGATAACTGCTAGATTCATCAGCAAAAACTTACTATTTGGACAGGATTTGCTTTTGAAAGTCTAAAGGCACTTTTAATTGCAAAAGATGGGGATGGATGTGGATATGGAATATGTTCTTATTTGCAGGTATTTTATCTTTTTTAGTATTCATCTTGAGTCTCTGGAAGCATAAGAATTTCACAGCTTGAGGCCATTCCCTCTTCCTCTTGTTTTGCAAAATAACCATTGGCGTGACTTGATGACACAGGGAAAGAACAAGTCACAGGTACCAAATGTCCCTCAGTTTTAAACAGCAGCTGTTGGTATTAACAATAATGATATATTGACTATTGCAAATGATTTTACCTTTTCTCTTTCCATTCAATTTAAAATACTCAGTAATATTCTCTCAGTATCCAAAGGGAAACAACAGGAAAGAAGGAGACAAACTCTTTAGTAGGGTCTGTGGTGATAGAACAAGGGGAAATGGTTTCAAGCACAAAGAGGGTAGATTTAGTTAGATAAGGAAAAAATCTTTTACAGTGACAATGGTGAGGCACTGAACAGATTGCCCAGAGAAGTGATTTATGCCCCATTGCTGGAGGCTTTCAAGGTGAGGCTGGATAAGGCCCTGGGCAACCTGATCTAGCTGTGATGTCCCTGTTCAATGCATAGAGTTGGAATACATGGCCCTCAGAGGTCCCTTCAAACTCTAAGATTCTATGATTTTGAGAAACCATGAAATCTGAAGTGCTTTTTAACTTGCAAACTGCATTTCATACCTGAAGTCTGTTTTCCAAACCTCACATATATGAAGGTAAACTGAACCACTCATTTTATTGCCCTCCTTCTGTCCAGGCTGCTTGCATTACAGCTCTTGAGATATTACTGTCCTAAACATTACTGTACTGTAATGTTTAGGACATTTCCTGTAATTTCATACTTGAGAAACCAGCTTGTCTTAACAGTTATTTCTTCCCTTTGAACTGTAAAATAAGAACTTCTTGGTGCAATAACAGAAATTGTAAATGTGCCAAATCTCCTTTGGTTAAATATATATATATATATATATATTGCCTCAAAAAGAGAAGCTATTGCAAGCTTGCTGTGTCCTTGCTGTCCCAAGAAGCTCCCTCCCTTTTTTGACATGGTTCTGTAACCACATGATATTCACTTTCATTTTAAATTTTGAATATGGTAAAGCTAATTAGAAGGTTGTATAAGAGGGGAACCTGATTATGTTTTAAACAAAGCTGATTTCAGTCGCCCCTGCTTGTTTTCCTATTGATTTCATTATCCAGTCATATTTGTTTTCCATGCCAACATGCTAACGAGGATGAGGATGTGTATGTCTGGCTGGTCCAACCAGCATGACTTGTGGTGAAATGGGGTAAAGGCCTCCAGATCTAAAGTCACCATCATATTTTGTGGGTTCTTCTGGCCAAGTAACCGTGTGGTCACATCGGATGTCCCTTTTGTACCCTTCAGGTCTGTGGTGTTTGGCTGCAATACACTTTTAGAAATGGGGAAAGCGATGAAGATTACAGGAGTGGGAATTGGCCTACCAGACAGCAGCTGTCCTTCCATCCTCCATCTCCTGGAGGCTGATCTTTCTGTCTCTCCCTGCAGTTTACAGCTGCCTTCACCTCACCTGTTGCCCCCCAGCAACCACACCTACCTTCATGTGGGATTAGTGTTGGAGGTGACTTGAGATGTCCCTTGCTAAAAGAAGGTACAGCACTGAGGAAATCTCCAGAGTGGAATACAGTGAATATGCAAAGAATCTGTTCCATGATGGCTCCCTAAGCATCGTGCCCTACAACCTTGGATGCTGGCAGCAGCAGGGGAGCTTGATGTGCCTCTCTTGCCCCCCATAGGAACTCCTACTGGGTGAGATTTGCACATCTGATTATAGTGAAGCACTTCCCCAGGAAACTCAAAATCACTATAGAGTTAGTCCTTCATTTAACACATTGCAGCTGTGTTATTCACATTTTTGGAACTCGCACGTGCTCTGCAGACAGCGTATTTACCACCGGCAATCCAAAAGAATCTGCAGTCTGTTGCTTCAGTAAACAGCACAACTGGTCCATCCGGCCCTCTGAGTTGTCTTGGAACGCGACCAAATGCCTTCGAGTGGGGGGGGGGGGGGGGAAGGAGGGGGGTGGTCCTCTCTGAGCGCTGCTGCCACCTGCTGGAAGAATCATGGTACTACAGGAGCTGTGTACAACAGAGGGCTCACTGCTGCCGCCTGCTGGGGAAGAGGCGATGTAGATGCTGATCCGCGCATGAATTGCAGCGCAGAGACTCGCGCCCCGCCTTCCCGTACATGAGTGAGCAGAGCGGCACCTGCAGTACTGCATTTCATCCAACAGGCGGCAGTAGCGAGCACCTTGGCACTGGTGCGCATGCGCAGGGCTGGGGCGGTCTTAAGGAAATTTGCCTCTCCCACGGTGGAGCACTTGGGGCGCGCCGGAGATGTTGGAGCGCCGGGCACTTGGGAGAGCTTCTGGCTGTGGGTTCTGTAGGCTTGCAGCTGCCTGCCTTTCAGATAAGCCCAATGGGTGAAGGGAACGGCAGTCTCCTATCAGGACCTTGCTCCTGTAGAGCTGCAATCTTCCCGAGCATTTTTCTCCATCTCTTTGCAGTGCACTGTGCTGTACATATTGATGCTTGACCTCTCCTGGCTTCTCCTGGCATAGCCTGTGCTGTTCCATTCTTTGGGTGTGTGTCTGTGTCCCATTGCTGGGCGTTGCACTGCAGCCACTCCAGGTTCCTGCCCAGCTCCTTGGCAGTACAACACAGCAGACTCCCTACCCATATCCCCATGTGGAGCATGTCCAAGTGTCTCTGCTGGATGAGGAGCAGCAGTGAGAGCCCTGGGGTGTGCAGTGTGCTGGGCTGTGCAGGAGTCCTCAGGAAGAAGGAATGTGAGGGAGGAAGGCGCCGTGGGGTGGGGTTTTGTCCTTCACCACAGCAAAGCCAGCCTCAGCCTGGTACCTGTGATATCTGCTGGGCGGGGAAGGGATGCAAAGTAGAAGAAATAAAATTAAAATGTCAAGGAGCTTGGAGGAGGTTGGCCCAGGGAAAAATAGATGCACTTTTTGCAAATGGGATGGGAAATCTCAGTGTTGCAGAGAGACTGAAAAAAAAAAAAGTGAAGCCAAGTGTACATCCCAGAGTGCCTGGGGATGCTGAGCAACTGGTGGGTAAATAATCATTGGCTTTTCTTCCTTGGCATGAGACAAAGCCTGGCCTTGGAGGTGCCCCCAGGCCCCTTTGTGCATTCCTGCTCTTGCAGCTGTTGCTTCCTACCGAGAAAAGCTCAGTGTGGCTGCTTATTACTTCCTTCATTGCATTTGTATGCATGGCACTCAGCAATGGCAATGCCCAGCATGGATCTCCCTCTGCTTCCCCCTCACTGAGCTGTTGTGAGTTTTCTTGTCCTGTGCCCCAAACCAGGGAAAGTTCTGAGCTGAAGAGAAACACATGTTCTAAGCCTCAGACGTGGTGCTACACGTGGTGCTATTTCACCCTTCTGCTTAATCCTTTTCTCCATTAATATTTATCCACATAACATTTTTCTTCATTTAAACAAAGTCAAAGCCTTGCTTTAAATATATATATATATATATAAATTTTCTCAAAGCTGTGGGAAAGGCTGAGGAGCGCTGTGGCAGCCCAGGTGAAGTTCAAGATGCATCAGTGCTGGAAGCCTCTCAAATATTGTCCCTTGAGCTGTTGCAGTTCTTGTTTTTCTCAAGCATACACCAATATCACAGAACCTGACAGTGGTTTACATTCTCAGACTCCTGCTGACTTTGTGTATCCATCTTTCGTCAGTTAGATTTGAATCAGTTCTTTGGGTTTCTTGTGTTCTTATTTGGTAAACTTAGGTCAATGTTTTGAGGAACTCGCGCCCTAACACAGTCTGTGGACATAAATCTATGTCAAATTAATCCTAAGCCAACATTTTTCAAGCTGGATCTTGAGTGAGAGAGATTTTTAGTTGATACAAACCAGTGAAAATTTATGACAAAAGATTGCTGGAAGTGTTGAAGGAAACAATCTGCTGAAATATTTGTTTCTCGTGACTGAAGTCAACAACTGGAATGCTGTTGTTTTTTTTGTTTTTGTTTTTGTTTTTGTTTTTTGTTGTTTTGTTTTGTTTTAAATCAGTGGATTCCTGAAGCCCTGCTGCATCAGGAAAACAGCTTGTACAGCTCCCAAAATACGGGGTGTGCTCCTACAGGTAACCATGTAACTGCAGAGCACGTGTGAGGTTCTCATAGAGAAATCCTGTGTGTGGCAGGAAAGAACATGGAGGTGAGCCCTCATCCACCCTCCTGTACCAAGCCAAGATCAATATGTCTAGACCATTGCTGACAGGTGCTTACACACCTTCTTGATAGCGTTAATGTCTCCATCCTTCAGCCTCATTAGACAGTCTGTTCCTGTGTTTCATCTCTCTTATGCTTTGCAAGTTTCTCCTAACAGCCATCCTAGTCTCCCTCCCTGCTATTTTTGGCTGATTCCCAGCAAACATAGAAAGTAAGTCCTTGCTCCTCTGCAGGACCCTTGTATGAAAACTGTTACTCTCACCTCTGTTTTCATGAGTTAGCTGGCCCATTTCCTTCCATCTCTCCATAGAGGTTCTTTTTTACACCTGTGGTCACTCCTGTTGCTGCTCTCTGGGTTCTTGCCAGCTGGATCCCATCTTTCTTGATGAACCCAAAGCCAAATGCAGGACTCCAGCTGAAGCTTTACTAGTGGGGAGGGTGAGGTTTGTTTTGTGTGTCTCACGTACGACTTTTCTGTTTATGAATTTCAGCAAATACAATGTCCTTTCAGCTATCAGGATGGTGTGGCCTTATGAGTACACAGGTGAACGCATGAGCGAAATGGGTGAGTGATGTTTTCTCATCTGTTCTTCAGCACAAGTGTGAAGCCAAAGGCTGACAGGAGTTGTGCAGGAGTTGGCAGAGGTGCTCAGGGGCAACGTCCTGTGGGACTGGAGTCTCTGTTGCCATAGTAACTGGACACAGTCTTTAAATATAGATGGAGTTCTGCCTGTATCCCCTCCATCCTTCCCCCTGTAGCAAAGTAATAAATGGAGTGTGCTTCCCTTTATGTGTGAGTCCCAAGGGCCAGGAATGGTGCCAGCTTTGCTGCAGCATAAACTCCCAGCAAGTGCAAGTGAGAGGTCAGTAACCATTAATAATGGGTTTGGTTCTGCTCCATTCAGAGCTTCAGCACTGGGGCTCCAAATGCTGCTCACTGAAAGTATGAGTTGGATTGACACAAAGAACCATTAGCAAGGATGGCAAACACATTAATTCCTGCTCTATTGCTGTGGCAAAGGGCCCCCTTCCAGCACTGAAATCCCTCAGGTTGGATAAAGCACTGCATATGCAACTCATGAGATGCCTTTGGTATTTGCATGTGGTTACACATCAAAGCCATCTGTTAGATTTGCTTATTCCTCAGTGACCTATCCAGATTCTTTTAGATATTAACTTTTTAATTAAATACTGGGTTGGGTTTTTTTACAAAATAGATTAGGAAGAGTCCCAAACTACAGGAATTATTTACTGGTGCAACATAGTGGAAAAGCTCCCAGGTTCCTGATTTCATGGTAGCACTGCTTTCATTCTCTTTGTTAAATTGGTGTAATTTTGTTCTGCTGGCTTACTGCATTAGAGGGATATTTGGGTTGCAAAACGAAGCAATTTATTGATCTGAATTGCTAAAAGTAAGGCTTTCCCATAGAATCCTGATTTCTCTCCCTAGTTTGTCTGTGGAGACGTGCAATCTGTAAATGTCGGATTTCACCTTTTTCTTCTTTTCCTCCTATATAACAGCTCCATCTCTCTCAATATTGGTTACTTTTCTCTTGACATAATCACTAAAAATGGCTGATTTTCTTCAAATTGTCTTTGATTCCTATTAGAAGTCAACAACCACCCGGAAAATTCCAATCTGAGCAATTTTAACGTTGGCAAATCTGAATACAAAAGACCTTAACAAGAGCCAGCAGTTCTGAACCAACTTCTGAACCAACAGTTTGCTGGTTGTAGATTTATTTTTCTCCAATCAATGCCTTCCAGAGGGCCTTGCTATCTGCCCTGCAGCCCTGCAGAAAAGCCCCTTGGCCGCCAACGCTCTGCAAAGCACGCTTGGAGGCGGCTTTGGCAAGGGACATGAAGATTAACAAAGGCTTCCTTCCTCAAGTGCATTGGCCAGAAAAGGGAAAGGCAACGTACGGCCCCAACCAACCAATAAATAAGACAGGAAGAGCTAATGACTAACAAGTGACGTGGAGGAGGCTGAAGTTAATGTTAAAATTCATAGCCCTAAGGAGGATTACACACTCCAAGAAGAATACACAACGATGATGTTCATGACCCTCCTCCAAAGACATGTTAAAAGTCACCCCAAAAGGGAACAGATTAGGCTGGGATGTGAGGGAAAGTCCTGGAGGGTGCAGAGGAATAGCAGGAAGAGAGATGAAGTACCTGAAAGGTGCTTACAGTGAGAGCGGGGTAGGTCTCACTGCTGACAGGTGACAAGACGAGGGGAAATGGCCTCAAGTTGCGCCAAGGTAAGTTTAGGTTGGACGTTAGGAAACACTTCTTTGCAGAAAGGGCGGCTAAACATTGGGATGGGCTCCCCAGGGAGGTGGTTGAGTCACCGTCCCTGGATGTGTTTAGGAGCCGTTTCGATGTGGTGCTCGGAGATACGATTTAGCAGAGGGTTACTAGAGTTAGGGTACTGTGGTTAGGCTGCGGTTGGACTTGATGATCCTTGAGGTCCCTTCCAACCTGAGTATTTCTAGGATTCTATGATTGTAAGGAGACAAGAGAAACAGAGAAGCTGTGCTGCTCTTTCCCCACCAAGACAGAGAGAGAGCCCTTCTTGCTAAGCTCTGCCCCTTCCCTTCCCTTCGTGGTGAAAAATACCCAGGATAGCATTTGCTTTGCTAGCACGGCTATCAAACATCAGCACGGTCACAGCTACGGCACTGATCAATGGCAACACCAAATCCATTCCATTGGTTGCTTCAACCAATCGTTTATTTGTCACCGCTTGTGAAAATGTCCCACAGAAAGTCCTTGGCTGGACTCGGGCAGGCAAATGCCAACAACAGCAACGCCACAACAAGCGCACAGCAAAGCTCCCCCTATGCGCGCCCTTGGCAACGGCATCGCAGAGTCACAGTCAGCCCATGCGCTCACAATGGGCCGGCATCGCAGAGTCACAGTCAGCCCATGAGCTCACAATGGGCCGGGTGCCTATAAATAGCCAGCGGGCCCAGCACTCCTTGAGTCTTGCTGGCGACTCTCGAGGTGTAAGCGGGATCGCGACACACTGAGAACTTGCCAGTGCGTTACAGGAGTCTTCGAGTGGACTGTGAGGGAGGCGCAAATCCATCGCTGGGGCTCCGAATCCATCCTTGGAGCCCCACAGCGCCAGGGCAGCCGCAGCCATGAGCCGGGAGGCGGCTGCCAACCGCAGGCGGAAGGGGTGGGCCTGGCCGGTGGAGGCCCGCGAGGACCGCTGCCCGATTTGCCTGGACCGGGTCACCGACACCGTCCGTGCTCTGCCCTGCAGGCACCTCTTCTGCAGGGTGTGCCTTGAGGAATGGGTGGCCAACAGCCCTCGCTGCCCCCTGTGCCGGCAGAGAATATTCGCCAAACAGCGCCTAGACTGGCGCCCCTCTGCTCGGCCCCCGACCTGCTCGCCCCAGGGGAAGCTGCAGCGCACCAGGGAGCGCCGGGACGCAAGATCTGCCCGGCGCTCCCGCAGCGCCCCACCGCGCAGCCCACCGCGCAGCCGCTCCAGGTCCCCCCGCCGGCTGGTGCGGAGCTCCTCGTGGCACGGGGATGCCCGCCAGCGCAGCCGCTATGAAGAACTGCCGCGGCAGGAGGAGGACCGCGAGTGGCTGAGGCGGGTGGCACGGGAGCGGCAGATGGGCGCCGGAGAGCCCGCACGGCACCCTGACGGGCCCCCCTTGTGAGCAGGCGACCCGACGTCATCCGAGAACAGCACGGGGACAGACCATCAGTTCCCTGCCCTGCTGGAGCAGACCACCTGCAGCTCCAGCTCATCCTTCCATACTTCACTGATCGGCCTCGGTCAGCCCACAGTGCCCAGGTTGGGGCTGCTGCTACCAGCCACCCAGGCACTGCACAGAGCCCAGCAAACGACGGCCGAGTGGTGGAAGGACACAACATCTCCGCTACGAGGACGGCGCTGGGATGGCCCTCCTGGAGGCCACAGAGAGGGCGCGGGGGGATCTGGGCATAAACATTCCAATAAACATCCACACACCCTCAAATGAGCAGTTGTTGCATCTAGTTCTTTCGGGAAGCTAAACCGTAAGCCTGCAATCCCAGTGCAAAACAGGGATGAGGAATGAGGAAGGGGTTGGCTGGAGAAACCAGCCGTTGGCTTCCAGAACACTGAGAGCCCGAGCTCTGTGACTGCATGGCAGCACGCACCAGGGGGGCAGAGGGCTTAAATGGCACCATGGAATGCCATACTGAAGTCAGAGCAGGTGAGGTGTGCCCGCAGCACACAGACAGCAGCCCCTTGCAAGCAAGACAGTTGTTTCAGTCAGGAGAGTGCTGACATGGATTGTGTTCCTCCCAGAAAACAGCCTGAGGTGCTACTGTAAGCCACCACCTGGATGTACACGATAGGCATTGAATCCAACACAGCGAGCACGAGGCCTGGCACCTGGTTTCCTTGGACAACCAAGAAAAAGCTTGGACATGATGTTACTGCAGCCTCTTTTGAATCATCCATGTGTAGCTGCATTTCCAAACATCTCCCCTCAATTTTTGCCTCCAGAAAGTAAGAAAAGTTGCCTTCCCTTGCGTAAATCTGATCTCTGCTGTTGCTACAACACTTGCAAGATGCATAACGTGAGGGCCACCCTACACACACTTTAGACTAAGCAAACCTCCCTGGGTTTTATTCCAACAAGAAACACTACAGCTCGACCAACCTCTCACGCTACATTCAGCGACACTAATTCCCATCACGGCTGTAAGCAGCTGGGCCTTGGCATTCCAGCCCGCCGGCACACAGCCCATCTGGACCTGAAAGAATTTAGGAGATGAATGCTGACAGCAGGGTTGTTTGCTAAGTTAACCCAGGGCAGTGACCCTAACGTTGTGCTCAGTGTCTCACTTCACTCCCAGTTTGGCTGCACCGGGATGTGTGCTCTGGCTGTGCCATCCCATGGCTCCCTGGGGACTCTTTGATGGCAGCAGAAAAGCTGAGCCATCCAAAAGCCATCATTATGAAAGCTTAAAGCCAATTCAGCTTTTATTACAGGGTACCACACTTGTGTTTATTACTCAGAATGAAATGTATAAGTTTGATAATTGTGCTTTTAACAGTGCATCTCTATTTGAATCACCTGTCTGCTGTGTTCCTCAGCTGCTCCAAGTGAAAGAGGGACTGCTGGCAGTGCCAGCATCTCTCCCCAGAGGTGGCACATCTCCACATTCCTTGTGCCCGAGCATGCAGCATGGTACTGAATGTGTGCAAGATGTGAAGAATCTTCCAACAAGTGAAGAAGGACAACAGCTGCTTGTTCTTCAGATATGATGGCAGAGAAGTTTGGGAGTGTCCTGGTGTATGGGAACTACTGAGTCGCGGCCTGAACCTCTGATTGATCACCTGAGGCGAGCCATGAGCCAGCCAGAGGAGCACAGGCGAAGGCAATTCAGCTGTGCTGCCGGAAGGAGTGGAGCCAGGCTGCACCCCTCCTAGACCTATTGAAGAGCTGGCTACCAGTGGGGAAGGATCTCTTTTGGAGATTGTCTCTATTGGTGTTTCATGCTGAGCCCAGCCAAAGGGTAAGCCTTCCATTTTATTCTCTTTTGTTATCATTGTCCACTTTGCCTACCTCTCTTGATAATATTGTGGTTGTAACATCTTGATATCTATTGATTATACACCTGGGAAATCCTGACTTGCTGGGGTGTAAATAACTGGCCCTTTTAAATTTTTTTGTTTAATGTACAAAGGCAGGTAGCTGATACCTCCCTTGAAATAAGAACCTCTATGATGGTAATCCTGAAGAATCCCTGTTATTGTTATTGCTTCGGTTGTTGGGATGGTATAGCCTAAATGCTAGGAAAAGGAAGTGCAGCCTCATTTGTTATGTACTGTAGGAATCTGTATGAAGATTGCAGTTTGAGAGATGGAGGAGGATAATGGAGCGATGAGGACAGCAGTGGCACCAGAGCAGAGTTGCCTCTGAGCACTGCAACCATCACCTAGCTGGTGACAGCTGTGACCTGTGTCAAATAAGGCATCTTGTTAGAAACAGGTGATGATGATTTCTGGCTGCCACAGGTGCAGCTGGGTCCTGCTGAGTGTCCCTTCAGGCCTAGTGGGGGTGTGGGTGGTGGCTCCCAGACAGATCTGCTGCCCTTCTCACAGAGGAGGGCCAATGGGTTGTATGGGAAAGCTGCATCGTGGTTGCTTGTCACAGATTAAGCATTTACCAAAACTCTTAATTATGTTTTATGTGAGGAGTTTGGACAGTAAAATGCTTTATAGAGCACTTCATTGCTAGGAGTTCCAAGATGAGAGTAAACCTTCACTTCTGAATAGTTGCATTTCTTGGATATTTAATCACACCAGGAATTGGCAGTCTCAAGAGAGCAGGAGTGGTTGGGGCAGGTGTTGCATTAAGGGTTTTGCTGTAAGGCTTTTGGAAACCTGAGTGCCCAAATCTGAAGCAGTTGGTGGTGTGGAATAGATTCAGCTATGGTGAAGGCCTTCAGCCAGGGTCCTTATAGTCCTGCTGTGTGCTCCCTGTGGGTACTGCTCTGCTCTCAGCATTCTCCTCTTCTCCCCCAGAGCTCATTTGGGATGGATAATTGCAGTGTTGTGTTGTAGGATTACATCCAGTTTGCTCATTTTTGTTAGTGAGTGCTGGGAGTTAGCAGGGAAAGGGCAGGCTGGGGAGAGCTCATTGAAATGCATGGAGAGCAGTTCTGTCCCATGTGAAGAAGTTTAATCTGAGAAAGCCTTCAAGAATGGCTTAATGCAGCCTTCTGCATTGCCCACAAACACTTTGGGGAGAAGACCAGGAAAGGAGAAAAGTTACTTTAAAGCGATAAGCTGCTTTAAAGTGATCTTTGTAATCCTGAGAATTAAAATGTATTTTATTAAATACAAGTTACAGATGCAAAGTAACCCAAGTAAGGCAGGAAGGGACCCTTCCCATGGGCAATTCATGGGATTCCTGCAGCTGTATCCAAGTGTCACCAAAATCCCCCCGCTCCCAGGGGAGGCCAGCCCCCAGTCCTGGCCATGGCATTAAATGTCTGCTTGGAAGTAGATCTGAGGGCCATCCTTGTGTTACTCTGCATGAGGCTTTCTGACTACTTTGCAGCTCCAGCATTAATTACTGTTGAATGGCCAAAAAGGAAGAGTGAAGGAGGAGGGCATTTTCTCAAAGCTGAGGGCAAATAGGAGCAGGGAGCGGCCAAGAAGGGCTAGCTTTACACAGAGTTTTCAGCTCTTACTGCCAGTTCTTCAGGGGAAAAAAAAAAAAAGAGAAATAAGAAGTTCAATGTCTTTGTAGCACCACCAGCATCGCCCTCCCCTAGGTGTGTGAGCCTGGAGACAGCTGTTGCTGGGGGGAGCCTCTGAGCAGAGCATTCCACCACATGCAATGGTGGTGAGGCAGAGTCCTGGCAGAATCACCAAGGGATATCTGTTAAGATTTAGAATGCATTTTGCTGCTCATTCATCCTCCATCCCACACAGCTTTTGGCAGGTTGCTTTAATCCTTCTGTCTCAATTTCCTTCAGTGTGAAAGAGGATGTTGTGGTGTTGCCTCCCAGGAAACATCTGAAATTGCTCCCCAGCTGGAGCATCCTTTCAGGCTCTGTGTATGTGGGAGCAGAGCAGTTCTCACTCCCAGGAGCCTGGCTGCAAGGTGGATGGCACAGATAAGTGTTTGGTCACCCCTGTGAGAGGTCACTGCACCACCTCCCAGCTGATAGATGTGGCTCTGTCCTGATGGATGCTGGGTGATGAATAGGAGCCACCAGCCCTTGGGGACCTAATAAATTCCTGGCTGCTGAATAATACAGCAAGGCAAATTGCTTTACAGAATCCAGTGCTTAAAGCTAAATGTTAGATAACATATTACAGGAAGCTGCTTGTGCCTCTGTGCCAGCCTTGCGCAAGCAGCACAAGAGGGGAAGACAAAGCATTTCCACAATCCCTACACAGAATCATAGAATCATAGGAGTTGGCAGGGACCTTTAAAAATCTTCTGGTCCAATCCCTGTGCAATGAATAGGGCCGTGTGTGTAGGGAAACAGCATTCCTAGGGGACCAAGCACTGCTTTGAGACAGGATCCCAAAGATTTGATCTATGGTATTGACAGGTAGGGAAAAAAAGTCCATTTCTCAAATCATTTTGGAGATTTCCTAGAAGAGGGGCAATGGGACAAATCACCCTTTTGGGGACATTTGTTTGTTAGCTAGCAGAAAAGTCTTTGTTTTCTTCCTCCATGAAACAGCCTTTAGCTTTAGACCTGATGCGAATGAGGTAGATGTGGAAGGTGGTGGTATTTTGCACACCCACCTACCTTGAGGAATAGGCTGGCCATACAGGAAGGGAAAACAGAGTGGGTCTGGCAGAGCCATCCCTAGGAAGAAGAGCATTGATGCGTGCACTTGTGGTTAGCGAGTACAGAGAGGCTGCTTAATGGCTGCAGGGGTGGAAATGCACCTCCTGGGAAGGGCAGAATACCGGAGCCAAAGGGATAGCTTAAGTGTTCTTTGGGGGAATCAGAACCATACAGTTCCCTGTATTTGTATTGGCATGTTTCCTACCCAAGTTTGGGTGAGCTGAAATCTTCAGGTCCTTTCAGGACTCAGTGCCCATGCAGCTACTCTGCCCTAGATACAAGAGGTCTGCCCTCACCTGTTTCTTTCTCATCCAAATCTGAGTCTGCAGAGACTCTGCCCTCTGTCAAGGATTGTTTGCTCTCTACTCCTGGTCCCTGCTGAGACCTCTTTGCCCTTCTTCCCTTCACCTCTTGCAGGCAGCCCAGCAGCTCTCCCGCATCCTCCAGTACCTCTCTGAGGACCTCAGAATGCTGGCAGAGGCTCTGTTATTTGCACCAACTGGTACGAACTTAAAAATGTAAATGAACAATTCGGGAATGGCTCTCCTGTCCCATGGTGTGAGAAAGAGCTGGGGTAGTAGAGGGCATGCTGGGGGAGAAGCCTAGGGCCAGAGAATAGCAGCCAAACCTGCCCCACGCAGCAGAGCCTGTTCCCCCCACAGCACCATGAGCTTCAGCTGAAACCCTTCCAGAGCAGATTTCACAACAGAGAATGTAACGATGATGGAGCCCAGCTGTTGCTGACATTGACATCCAGGCTCTGCTTGGCTTTTCTAAGGAGGGCACAGCACTTATGTTTCACTTTTGGATTGTATTTTGCTGGTTGCTTCCAGAATTTTTCCCTAGTATTCCACTATTTTCATGCTCTTGGGCTCTCAGTAGTTCAGTCACTCTGCCCCATTCGTCTCAGTTCCTTCTGCACTTTTCAACGCTTATTAGAGACCTCTGCCAAGAAACCTGATAATTTTCTTTCCCATTTAAGGGAAAGGATTTTGGACTATAAAAGAAATCTCCATTATATCTTAAGTGTTTCTTCGCTGGAAAGAAAATCCCTGGAAACCAAGGGAATCCTTAAAGGGGCATAATAGGAAGCACTGGAACTGAGACAGCTCATTGCATGACAGCCTTTCCCACTCATAAGAACAAGCACAGGGCCCTGGGCTGTGAAAACAATATGGGTTATTGTTACAACTTCTAACTCAATTTAGGATATGAAAACCAGCATCCCTCAGCATCGGGAACCAGCCAAAACTCATGAGCCACCAAAGCTGCAGTGCCGCTCTCTGCTGGAAGCCCATTGTTCCAAATGCCATTGCTGTGACAGCTGCAGGCTTATTTATGTGCAAGGAGCCTTTCTTTCTCACAGCCACTAGTTCACCCGTGACCAGTTCAGTGATGCAAATCAGTCTCCTCTCCTGCTTCAGAGGATGGACAGCAGATGCTGGACTGCTGTGCAGTGTGGGTGTTTGTGAAGATGTGATGCTTCTCTTTATGCAGGCAGAGGAGGCACTGCAGAGGGATACTGTCACATCTAGGCTCAGTCTGCTTTGCTGTATAAAATCACAGAATCATCAAGGTTGGAAAAGACCACTAAAATCATCTAGTCCAGACATCATCCCATTACCACTACTGTGTGCTGTATGGCTATGTTGTGGTCATGTTGTGGTCTGAGCAACAGTGCCTTCCAAACTCTTCTGCTTGGCAGGTTAAATTCAAGTCTGTATATACCACTGCTTATGAGCCCGGGGGAGCACATTTGTGTCATACTCTGTGCATTTTCCCTTAAGTACTTGAGGTTTAAAGTATTTCCTTGTCAATAACAGCTATAATACACAGGCAGGAAGATGGTTTGCCATGGGCTGCATTCAAGCATTTGGCTGGCTCCATAGGCTGTGGAAATAACAAGCCATAAATAAAGTTTGGAAAAGCTCAGGGTACAAAAATATCAATCAAAAGGAATATCTAAAGCAAGAGTGGGTTAGATAACCTTGGAGAAGAGGGAGCAGACAGCACATTTCTGTATCCTCAGGCCTGTACTGCCCCTTGCTGACAAGCTCACCAGCCACGGAACAAGAAGTGCTGCAGAGAATGGACATCCTGGGGCTGGGAACATTCTCTCCTCTCATCCAGGCTCCTGGATCACTCCAGGCACAGCCATCTGCAGGGTGCCCTCCTGCAGTTCTACCTGAGGCTCAAGCATAATCCTTCATACTGGCAAGGAGAGTGTGGAAGGGTGAACAGTGCAGAGCAGTGCCTCTATGCTGCCCTTTTGTGTCCCCTTTTTGTGGCTGGTTCCCCAGCCTCTTGCCAGACCATATGAGTGACATGGGCAGTGTAGCAAGAGTAATGTGGAAAGATACAAATGCCTTGCAAATAAAAATGAATTGCTTCTCTCCCTGTGATTTAGCTGTATTGAATCTGATGCATGTCCCTGTGTTAGGCTACTTGTCATTTTCCCTCCAACCATTCTCTTCCTGCAGAAGAGTGGTGTCCATTTGTCACAACAGGAGATAATGTGCCCTGGATGCCAGTGCTAACAAACAAATAACCTGCTCTCATATAGCACTGCCAGCTGGAAGTTTCAAGACCCTTCATAACCATTTACAGATTTAACTTCACAGCCCTAACCAGGAATTTTCATCTCTATTGTAAGGGAAGTAAAGTAGGATGTAGGGGTGAAATGAAGGGAACGTAAGAAGAGAACCAAAGTGCTCTGGATACTGATCGTAGGTTTTCTTGGACTGAAGGAGCTACATCAGAAGAGGTGGGATTGGGCTTGTCAATAGGATTCATTCCCAAACTTTTCTCACATCTCCATACTAAATGATTTTCTGTGCCTTTATTTCCCCAACTGCAAAAGTGATTCACTTCTCCTTATAAGAAAGTCTGGAGAAAAAAATAAATACCAATAAAAACAAAAAACAAAACGAAACAAAACAAAAAAAAACTCATTGAGATTTTAGAAGGTCATCTCTAAAACAGGTATGGACATTTAAACACCAAAAATAGTAGCATAACAGTGATATTGCATACACAAGGCAATGGGAGAAGCATATGAAATAAGGAGAAGTCTTTCTCAGGTTAATCACATATACTCCAGCTTCATGGTTTAAAAACCTCATAGTAGGAATTGTCACTACAGCACCCAAGAGGCACGACCAATCAATGCAAAGGGGAGAAAAGGCTAACGAACAGAGCTGTGTACCTCTGCTACACCTGCATAAGCAGGTGAGCTGCATTAAGTAGCGCTAATGTACCCATTAAGTAATGCCAATGAAGGTACTGGCTCCTGCTGAGACCCATTTTCCCCTGTTGGAGGGGAAAGAGAATAGAGTGCTAAAAGGATACTTTGAATGCTGTATTTTCTGGTTAGCAGATGCTCTATTTCATAGAGATCAGATCAGAAATCTGTTATTATTCCTTCCATCTCTATCTGCAAAAACATGTAACAATTCTAAGTGCAGGCTTTCCCTTTGATGAGAGGTTGCTAGTGCGAGGTTGATGGCCCAGCTCACTCCTTGCATGAAGATGTGCAGCTTCACAGAGCTCAGCTGCTCCTAGCTCAGCAAGCAGGGCCTAGAAAGCAATAACAGCCCTGCTGGGCTTATCAGCACACTCTGCTTGTCGTTTTTCTCCTGGCACCAATCCCTGCTCCCGCTTTCACGGATGATACCACCGGGAGCTGGAGGATGGTGGGAAGAGTCCTACTGCTACGGAAGGATGCTACAGCTCTCCTTTCGGTATTAGATCTGGTCCAGGCGCTTCACTCGCTGTAAATCAGCCCCGGGGCGGCAGGGCCAGGTCAGGAAAGCGTTAACCTTCCCTGCAATGCTGCATCCCAGCTCACGGTGGAGCTGCCTTCCTCTCTTCCACCCCCAACTTCCAATTCACTTCAAACAACTCCGGGACAGAATTGCAGGGAAAAGCTGGAGGTTCAGACTAGACTTGTTGATCTCCGTTTCGAGGCAGCAGAAGGAAGTACCGAAGCTTTCCTTTGTGTCTTCACCAAGAGAAGGGTGGGGGAAGGGGGCAGATGCGGCTTCGGAGTTGACGGCAGGCAGGAGCGAGGAGCCGCAGCCGAAGGAAGGCCTTGGAAAGCTTCCTGCCGAGGGATCCGATTTACCTCTCTTCCCTTCCCCCCGCCCCCCGGACTCTGTGGCCAGACGGGAGCGCGGCCGCCATCCCTCCGCCTCGAGGCTGCCCGCGGGGGGATGCGAGCGGGGCCATCCCGGCTGCCCGCCCCGACGCACGATGTAGCCGCCCTCGGTCCCGCACAGCCCCGCGCCGCCTCGCTGGGAGCCCGCAGGAGGAGGTAGGTTTGGGCCGGGAGAGCGGAGCCCTCTCCCGCGTGGGGCTGCGGCCGGGAGTGGCCCCGCGGAAGGGCTGAGGGCAGCGTCGGGGTTTCGCTATCGGCGTGGGGGCACCCACATCGATGGGGAGAGGGGCAGAGCCCCGGCGCCGTGCTGGACGAGCAGGGAGAAAGCCGTTCCTTTCTGCGCCGAGATTTCTCTTCGTGCCATCTTGTGTAAGCAACAGTGCTTGGGGCTGTTATAAGGCACTGGCTTTGCAATGAAGGCTCGGGGGTGGTTCTTATTCCCATTTTCGTTGATTTTCCTGTTATGCAGAGGGCTGCGTGGGGTATGGGGAGGCGTCCCTGGGTAGCCCAGGGAGGTAGAGTGCGTCGTTAGAGTGACTGGAAATACTCGCTCTTTCTCGTTCACAGAGCTTTCCTCGGGGAAATTTGCAAGGCTGCAGTTATAAAAGCCTCTGCTCCCACCTGCCGCCTCCACGGCCGGGCAGAGCGGGAAAAGTTGCCCGGGTGGGTCGTGGGGGCACGCGGGGTATTGTGCCTGCTGTCCAGTAGGGCCTCATTGCGCGAGGGAACGGCGGGTCCGAGCACTAGGAGACTGTCGGTGGTTGGGCCGGCGCTCTCCTGTCCTGTCTCTTCGGGATGGGAAACAACGTACCAGCGCAGCCGTGGCTAACGGCCGGGCGCCTTTTGGGGAGCAGCGCTGAGCGGTGCTCGGGGGAGCTCACTTTAACTCAGCAGCTCCCAGACAGCCTTTTCTCAGAAGAGGCTGCTGAAGCCGTGCCCAGCCTCCTTAGCTCTCTGGACGAGGTGTACAGACAACCCTCCCGGGCAGAGCCTGGGATCCACCGGGAGAGAGGGCAGCACCCGGCCGCCGCCCGGGGGAGCTCGGCGGTAGCCGCCGCTCCGCCACGTGGGAGCGGGCGGCCTTCAGCACCGCGGGCGCGGACAGCGCCTGCCCGAGGCCGCCCGCCCGAGCGGGGCGCGGAGAGGGGTTCAGCACCGCGAGGGCGGACAGCGCCACCGCCTCCCCCTGAGCAGATTAGCGGGGCCGGGCTGCCCCGGGCGGGGATAAGGCCGGCGGGCAGGCGGCCCGCGGGAGCCGAGGTCAGCGGGCAGGGACCCATGGTTGGCTTCTCTTGCAGCTCTGGGGCATGGAGGGGAAGGAGAGGTGAGGAGAGCCGGCCCCCGCACGCCCTGCCCCACACCGCACCTTGGAGCATCCAGCCTGAGGGGGACCAGCGATGCCTCTGGGGATGAATAAGCATGGATCTCGCTCTACTACCTCTTTGCCTCCGGACCCCACGGAGATCGTCAGGAGCAAGGCCTGCTCCCGCAGGGTCAAGCTCAATGTGGGGGGGCTGGCCCACGAGGTTCTCTGGCGGACCTTGGACAGGTTGCCACGGACCAGGCTGGGTAAGCTTAGAGACTGCAACACACACGACTCCCTCATGGAGATCTGTGATGACTACAACCTGGAGGAGAATGAGTACTTCTTTGACAGGCACCCGGGGGCATTCACCTCAATCTTGAACTTCTACCGTACTGGCAAGCTGCACATGATGGAGGAGATGTGCGCCTTGTCCTTCAGCCAAGAGCTGGACTACTGGGGGGTGGATGAGATCTACCTGGAGTCCTGCTGCCAGGCCCGCTACCATCAGAAGAAGGAGCAGATGAATGAGGAGCTGAAAAGAGAAGCTGAGACCTTGAGGGAAAGGGAAGGGGAGGAATTTGATAACACTTGCTGCGCTGACAAAAGGAAAAAGCTCTGGGACCTCCTGGAGAAGCCCAACTCCTCCGTAGCGGCCAAGGTAAGACTTCCACATTTCTTCTTAAGTCTTGTGTATGCTGGCTCATGACTGTCATGATGCTTATCTGAGATGTCAACTTGCTACCCTGGCTTTAGAGTTTCAGCAATTGTGGCTATATAGATGCTATGAGTACAGGGGAGAGAGACCTCCCAAGTGTGAATGAGGCTTAATGTATATATTTTTGGTGGTTTGGAAGAGATTCAGTTTGCTCTGCCCTGAGGGCAGCCTAGACTGGACAGTGTGAGAACAGCTCCAGTGACCCCTGGGTCAGCATATGCTGGTTGCTGTGGCTGGAGATTAGTAGACTTGTTTTTTGTTGGTCTGTCTTGAAGCATTGTGTAACAGAGATTTCTAGGGGCCCTAAAACATCTGTATCCTACTGCTCAGCCAAACTATTTCTTAAAAGAGGAAATCTACTTGAACTCCTAGAGCCAGGTCTTATCAGGAAATAATGGGTTCCCTTCTAGGGGTTACTTTTTTTTTTTTTTTTTTTTTTCTGCTAAACCTAGCATTTAAATTTCATCATTTACCAGATTCCAGACTATTTTAGGTCTCCATGTACAGTGCTTCTGTGGCTCTGTCCCTATCAATAGTTGCAGCACTGCTTACTCTGAAGTTGGTGCCAGTGCAACAGATCTATTTGAAAGCGTTTGGAAGATAAGATCCTTGCTAGGAAAAACCAATGTTGGAATTGGCTCTGATAATTTAGCTGTCTCATGTTAGTCACATTCTTTAGTGAGGAAAATCTCTGTGAACACACTGATTCAGTAACCATGGGGATAAAAGTAAAGGGGAAGAGATTGAAAACTGCGGGATAGATAACTGGGAAGCATGACTGACTGAGCAGAAGGGACCAAAACTTGTATTGTCTGTGTACTGACAACCAAGTAGAAAGAGGCCCCAGCCACCTATGCAATGTAACCCCATATTGAACATACATTTCCAAGTGCAAACCCCAACTCTGTCCTCTTGGAAGTCTGGATTTGGAGGTTTGCTTAGGGAAAGAAAAAGTCTGTTTTCACATCTTTTCTCTTACTGCAGTGTTGCACACCATGAATGAAGAACATGTGTGAAGTTTTGGGGAGGGATTTTATTAAGTCTGGAGCTTAATGGTTTATTCTGGCAGGGGAAAGGAGAGCCATGGTCTGCTGCTGAACTGATTATCACTTTTTTAATGACAAACGGAGCCCCTGAATGTCTTTTTCTCTCCAATGGCACAGATGACACTGTGCTGAATACATTAATCATTTATAAGGCTTCTTTGGCACAGTCCTGGAATCCTGAAACACAGGCCCTGGGCTTTGCTGTATGTGGCACTGACTCAAAATCCATTAGAGACTGTTGATGTTCATGATTTATAGTATATGAGCAGGGGGTCGTTCTTACCAAATAAGTGTCTTTTGTGATTTATAAGTGAAATACACTCTTGCTTCATTTTCTGAGAAAATTCACGGACTAAGTGCATTCAGCATTGCAGGCATTGGATTAATTGAAAGTGAATCTGTAATGCATTATTATCCTTCCCATTTAAAGCTACCATTCTGTGACTTGGTTACTGTAATGAAAATGGTTGCTCTATGTTATCAGACCTCAAATACTTCAGCAGTTCTCAAACACAGATTTCTACCCATTTCAACTGTAGCAAAGCAAATAAGCATGATGAACAATCAGCTAACCAGGCAGGGACAGAAGAGCTGGTAAGCCTATTCTTTGCCTATTTTTCTCCCTGCTGGTGGAAAGCTTTTCTCTCCTGACAGAGTACGCCCTTTGCTTTGATCACCTTCATGAGAATTCATTCCACATATTGAATAGGCTGAACACAATCTTCATCTTCTGATGGAAGAGAGCAGAGAGAGACTTGGCAGCCTGACCCACTATCTGACCTGACCAGCTGTGCCCAGGCTGCATTTTCTAAATCTGATCCTCTGCCTGGTAGCTTGGAGAATCTGGCCAGAAGCTGTCTGTTCAGTGGAGAACTATTGCTGAGGCTATGGGTCTCCAGGAGCTTCTATCTCCTAAAGTCAGATTTGATTTGCTTTGCCAGGTCTGGGAGCTAAAACCCTTTCTGTAGGAAAGGAATGAAGTAAACTCTTCTGAGGTTTAATGACTGGCACTGAATAACCTACCATAGGTGTTCCCACAGATTACTTTCTTTTTGCTTATTCTTTTTCTTCAGACTTGTGCCACTCAGTGCAGAAGTTTTTTGGTTCTGGGTTTTGGTTTTTTTGTTTGTTTGTTTGTTTGTTTTCTCCATTTAAATGTAGCAGGTACAGGCACCCTTCATGTTCTCTGTGAGGAATCTATAAAATGACTACAAATGCTTATTTATCTCTAAACCAAACAGAGTTCTAGGAAGCCATGCAATGTAGTCCAACTCCTAGGCAGATTTTCTTGCTAATATCTAACCAGACTCCTCCATAACAGCATACTGCAGAACTTCTCATGGTCATACTGGGACCATTAAAATTCTGAGAGTGTGGGACTTCTTTGCTTGTTTGTTTTAAAAAGGAATCATACATGATGTACCTCAGGGTGGAAAAGGATGTTAAAATAAGGAAAGAAGAATCCCCCAGCCCTTAATACGTTATATGTATATACTGCTCCATTGTCTAGAGGGGATTTAACCATATCTTTTGACTAATCAATCTGAGTTTTAAACTAACCACCTCCTGGCAAGTGATGACTTAGATCCAATGTTACACCTCATATATAACCAAAGAGAATGCTTTGATAGACTTCATAATGCACATTCCTTGAGAGCCTTGCGATGAAGAACCAGGCAGCTGCTGAAGCCCTAGGATTGCCACCTTGTGACCCACCCTGCACCCTTGCAACAGGCACACGAATCATCTCACCCTGCAGTCAGCTTTACTTTGAGGCACTGCTGGGCTCATTTCACCCAGTGGGGAAAATTCATGCACAAAACTCAGCATAGAGACTCCATATCAAAGCGAAAAATAAACGTATATTTGAAGATATTTCATTTAATTGACATTTGTTTGGTACATTTTTTCATTTCTCTCTTTCTAACCTTGCAAGATACTTTCAAGGATCAGTTTCTCCTGCTTCCCATATATCCCTGAGAAATATTCACTGAAATCTTTGTGAGTGCTCCCTCCTCTTCCTGTGATTGTTATCTTTGCATGTTCTTGCTTTATTATTTTTATTTCTACCATTATTTTTTTTTTCCCAATCTGCTTCAAGGCTTTTGTTTGTTTTGCCCTTGATAGCATTCCTTCTCTGCTTTGGTTTACTCACAAAACACATCTGTAACAATGAAGGACTTCCTGGTGCTCACTTCTGTCTAGATTTCTTCCAGATGAAGATGAGGTACAGATATTTTCTGAGATAGTTACTACATTTTGTTAGATGGATTTTTTTCCTTTGTATCTTTCACAAGAAAGAAAAACACCTCTCCAGAAGCCAAACAACTGCTGCTTTTTCTCAGGACTCAGTGTCTGTGTTAGGGCAGCAGTGACTAGCAGTCCTCCAGCACTCTGGTTTGGGGATTTATCTTCACTGTGCTTTCCCTCACTAAGGCTAAACCTAGGCTGCTGGTTTCTGCCAGCCAAAATCCAGATTTCCAGAGTGAAAGTCCCTGCCATAGCTGCTGTTCTCACTAATTGCACTAGTTAGGGCCTGTGATTTTGTATGCCTGGTGGGCACTCTTGCCCCCTGGGACAGCCAGCACAGTTGTAAATCCAGTCAGACTTCAGGGCATTCTGAAAAATCTCAAACTTCAACTGTTTGCTTTCCTGTATGAGCAAAAAACAAACAAACAAACAAAACAAAAAAAAAAACAGACCAACTCAACACCTTAATTAGCTCATATAGTATTGGAAATCCTCTGAACACTTGGATCTTTCCAGCAGCTTGCAAGGACATTACCCTTTTTGCCTCTGAGGCAAAAGAAGTCCTTCCTTCTTTTAGCCCTTTCAAATTATTTTCCTGATCAATATTTGAGCAATTACTTTTGCAGAGAGGGGGGCAGGGGGAAAAGCCTGCTTGTCTTGTAGACTCCTATGCAATCTATTTTTCTCTTGCTGTCCTGAAGGCTGAGAAAAACATGATGACATCACCCACTTTGCAAAAAAGCTGCTCTGCATATCTGCATGTCAAGTAGGATATGCTCTTCCTCTCTGCCCATGGGGAGCTGCTTCTCTTCATTGTCTCCACTTCTCCCTTGCTCCTGTCCTGTTGGGAGCTCAGCTGCAGCAGTCCCACAGCTCTGGCAGGCTATTTCTCATCTTTCACCTTGTTCCTACTATGTCTTTGCCAGTGCAATAATATCACGTTTATCCTTGAAAACACGCAACTCCAATTCAGTAATCTTATTATGCATGCCTCTACATTTGTTGAACAGCTTTTCTCGAGCTGCCCACTGCTCTCTGCTCCTAATCTCTGGATGCATTGCTTAGGGATTGAAAAGGCTGTTCAGTAAGCTCCTTCCTTATTATTGTTGATAGTAGGTACAAAATAAGAATGATAAAAACTCTTGGAGATGTATTCTCTACATCTAGAGCATTCTTCCCCCACACAGGCTTTCTATTCCTGGCCCTCCCTTATGGCATGCAATTTTCATTCATCTCTAGAAACCCGCCTGAATTAAGCATTCAGCAGAGGAAACCCCTCTCTCTCGTTGTAGGGGTCATGCCTTAGCGATGCCTCCTGCCTCCAGGGCTCTCACCACAGGGCAGGTGTTGACTTTGGCAGTTAAACCTGGATTGCCCATATTTTGCTTGCAGCTCTGAACTTATTTTTCTGCTACAGCTACTGCCTTGACTGTTCTGCTGTATATAGGAGAATATTCCCCTTCATCCAAAGTAAACTTCTGCTTTTGGAGCTCTTCAAAAGCAAAGCCTCAGTCCAAAGCCTTCCCCATGGGCTCAGGGATTTGCCTCTTTGGTCTATAGCTTATTGCCGGGTTTCTAGCACAGCACTGTCCTGTGGATGTACAAACAATTGCTGCTCTGTATCAGTTTCATTTCATCCTGCGGCTCCTTTCTGGGCACTTGTCCTTTCAGTGAGCTTCTTAAGTCTTTTGCCTGGGGAGCCCTAATTCCTGCAGTCGGCTCCCTGCAGTGTCTCACCAATGACCTTTCCACAAGGTATTGCTGTGCCACCAGGTCCCAGAACTCCACTACAGCCTCCCTAAGCCCTCAATTCAGGGGAAAAATGTTACTCTTGCCAGCTCAGTAATTGTGTCCTTCCATTCTTGTTGGCTTTAAAGAATCTCTGCTTGCAAGCAAGGAAGTGCCACAACACTGGCTTCTCAGTCTCCCACATTCCTAATACAATACCTCATGCTATTTTCTGGCATACATCTGCCAACAACAAGTATATTCTAAGCTCTTCAGGTTGGGCCCTCACCTATCAAGTGTGATTCTTTCTCCAGACTTATTACTGGAGCACCATTGGATGTAGGCAGACAGCTGCCTGGCACTTGTTGCCTTGTTGCCTTGGGTTCAGCAGCTTACAATACAGACCTGTAGGTTTGCAGTCACTGAAGTGTTTTAAAAAAGGATAGTTGAAGTTGTTAAGCCTAGTAGTCCTTTTGATGCATGTACCATGAAGTATAGTGTGAGTAAACAGATATGTAAGCACATCCTTGGATTTTTAGCTCGTCTCTGACTTTCTGCTAGGAGAGCCTGGACCACGTTGTGGTTCTTTGAGCCTAGGTATCCACATCTGTATGAGAACGCCTGCCTCAGGGGGGGAGTGACAAGCTGCTGTGCTCAGAATGAATTCCTCAGAGGATATGTGCTGTAGAAGTACAGTCGATGCTATTTTTAAAGCACCAGCTCTCATTTGTACCTTTCAAAAAATCTGTCTGAGATTCGTTCGCCTTGCTGCTCAGCATTCTCCCATCCTCTCAGTTGCTCAGCCTGTGTGCAGATATGATTGAAGGTGCCAACATCAGTCAAAAATGTAGGAAATCTTGCAAGAATGGCAAATCCGTGTTTTGTTCATCTGTAACTGTGGAGTCTTAGGAATAAAAATTCTGAAGAAAAGTGCTGGGCCTGGGCTGCAGGAAATGCAGTGTGGGTAATGCTCACAAACTGTGAGTGCAGTTTCAGTTGCTGCATTGCTAGCAAAGCTGTGGCCAAGTGTTGGAGCTGGCTGTGCAGTGGTGCTCTATAGCTGTGTGAAAAATCAGTTATTTCATTTTATAAAGCATTTTCTTTGTTTAACAGTCTTATGGGATAAGTGTCCTTGCCATCAGCTTGAGGGAGGGAAAGGGGCGCTTTTAGCTCTTTGTTCCTCTTGATCCTGCAGACCACACTTTCCTTCTGATTTCTCTCAATGTGAAGCCCCCACAGAGAGGACCGACCCGATGGTACTTTTACAACAGCAGCGTTGCTATTTGTCACTACTAATGGCAAAATATTTATGTCAAAGAAAGTTCACAGCTGATCACTTAGTTCTTACAATAAACACAGTCAATATGATTTACTCCATGGAGATATCTGGCAGCAACAGAAAAGACTCAGTGTGGCAGCGAATGTGAAGCAAGACACTAATATTAGTTTTGGCCAAAGAATCTACACACTGTCACCTTTCCTGCACTGAGGCAGAAGGAGATTGGAGATGATGTTACCATGAGCTGCCCCATTTGTTTCCTGAGTCTCGTGGTCTGACTCCAGCAAGGGCTTGTTTGAATGAGAGGCATGGAGTCCTGCTGCTGCCTGAGGGAGCAGAACTGCTTCAAGGGCTGGCTGGGTGAATCAGTACCTCGTAGCTCCATGTCACACACCTATGGACTGGCAAGAGCTCAGAGATCCCTGTCCCACGCCCTATTACTTAGCATCTTTCCTGCCTGAGGTGCTTTAGCTTTGGCTCCCTTTATCCTTAGGATCACCTTGCCCTGGGTTCAGTCCCCAAGGCAATATCTGCACTCCCACCTCCTGTTGCTCAGTTACTCTGAGTACAGCAGAAGCAAATCTTGCAGTAAGCTTCCCCCAAGTGTGACTGCTTTCTGACTTCTGTCTGCTGCCTGAGGTCTCTTCTGTCCCCTTTGCAGCCTGGCACAAGCCAAGTATTGTTTACCAGCAGGAGTTGGTGAGGTCTTGTTCTAATTTTTAATGAAAAAATTATACTCATTCTACAATAAGTCTATAAGACTTTCAAGCATCTCTACACAAGTGCTGTGCCTTTGTATTCACTCTGTGTTGTGCCCATCAAAATGCTAGCATTCAAATATCACAGGCACACTTATGTCTAGGTCCTGCGATGCTAGGTGCTTCTCTATGAGATGAAACTTCCATTGAATGTAATGGGAGCAGATGAGTATTATAATGTCTGTGCTCATCAAGCAAAGCTCTCAAAGTGCTTTGAAAAGATGGATTACTTAAGGCCAGGACAAACCTGTGATATATGCATTATCCCCATCTTAAAGTGAAGAGGTGACAAGTGCCCAAGGTCAGAGGAAAGGTGGGGGCAGAGCTGGGGGGGACCCTGACTTCCCAGCACCCTCAGACATCGTGTGCTCCCATGGCAGAGGGGAGTGTCCAGGTGTCCTACTGTTTCCTAAAGGAGCCCTTCTGCATAGGAAGGTCCTGAAAAACTTTGATATCTTTAAGGGTTGAGTGGTTACCGAAAAAAATGGGTTTTCTCCATAAGATCCAAAACCACAAAGTCTATATAAGGGCATTTTCTGATGCCATTCTGACTGTGGGAAGGGGATTCTGTTAAACTATACTATGCAATAAGACAGTGCAAATATTAGGCTGTGTATATAATTGTATTGTGAAATGGTATTGTCAAATCCAATACAGTATATATATATTTATACATACATATATTTGAAATTGCCCTTCCATATGGAAGTTCCTTTGTACCCCGGACAAGGAAAATGCTAGTTTTCAGTTACCTCTAAGACCCAACAAGGCCTCTTTGACAAACACAGCAAATATAACAAACAAGTCAAACATCTCTCTGCAGCAGTCATGTCTCCTAAGACAAAGAGAGTGCAGTCATTTTAGCAGCAGGATGTGCAGGACAGCAGCTGGCTAGAACTTGAACTTTTCCTTGCTTTGGGAGTTCCTTCATCACATTTTAGGCAGCAGCCAAGAAGGATCTGGTGTAACTTGCAAGGACTGAGGTCTTCAGGCATTGACAGTATTTTTCCCCATCGAATCTCCCAGGCTGTCCCTGGTTCTCTCTTCCCAACTGAGGGCTCCAGCACTTCTCCATCCCCTACAGCTTTCAGTGGATTTTTACAGAGGATAAATCCTTTGGTCTGCTCTCTGGGAGCAGTTCAGTGTCCCCTTCCTGCCCCATGCCACCTCCAGGTTGACATTCAACTTCTGCATGGCCTCAAGGCCGTGACACTCACAGTTGTGAGCATTCCCCTTTATCCCATTCACTAGTCTCTCCCTGGCACGACATAATCTATGTGTGGTTTTGCTGTTTGCTGAAGTTTGCAGCTATTCTGGTCCAACCATGTCCCAGCTGTGACCGCTCTGTGACATGGCCCCGAGGCGCTGGCAGTGATGGAGGGTGGCCTCAGCTCACCACCCCACAGCCTGCCTGCTCTCAAACCCGGGTGTCAACTCAATAAGGGAGATCAGCAGCACAGAACACAAACCTGTGCACCTGTCTGTGCCTGGATCTCACATTGACAAAACACAACATCCATCAGGCATCCCAGTAATAGGATCAGAAATCTGAAATCGTGAGCAAAGGGGGATGTCTCAGCCTCACTGCTTAAAATCTTCATAGGGGGATGGGGAGCTTTTACTCCTCGTTTGCTAATTTGTAGATTTTTGGCAAATCTGTCTTCTGTAGCATGAAAGTCTTTTTAGAAAAGAATAGGGGAAAAAAGTGTTCTCTCCTCCTGTTAGTGTGCCAGAAGTTTATTAATAATGCATAATAATTATACTTTGCATTTCTTAGCTCCTTTCATCTGAGGATCGTAGTGCTTCACAAACATTAATTAGGTAATCCTCATGACTGTCTGGTGCAGTAGCTCTTATTATCAATCAACATTTAAATATAACAATGCAGAAATAACAGTAAATAAACAAATCTCTCAGATAGAGGAAAGAGCAAACCTGGCCTGGAAAGGTACAGCATCTGGAGCTGTGGGAACCACTGCCTGCGGCCGACCTGACTGGCATCATAAGAAATGGGTTTGTTTTCAGGAAGAATAGTTTTTGTTAGGCTAACGTAGAGATTAAAAATAAATAAATGCCAGTGTTGTGGCAGCAGTTCTCCCTCCCTTTATGGACATTTGGACATCTCGCTTGCTGCCAGTGAGCAGAATTAAACACTGTTAGTCAACCCGTGGTTATTCTTAGCCTCTAATCTACCTTGTCAGGTAGAAGTCTGGTGGATCTCAGCAGGTTTTGCAGCATTTAGCTGAGGAGAGCCAAGGCTTTTAGGTTTGTTACCAGTTACTGTGAGTAAGGAAGGCACACATAACAGCAGTTCTGTTTTTCAGAGCTCCTGCTCTTTTCTATGATGCATTAAGAGAGTATCTGTATAGTAGGTGATGTGGACTCTGTTCCCAGGAATGCTGAAGACCCTTTGGTACCATGAAAGACCTCAGAGGGCTCAGCTCTGGGTTTGCCTTTTGGAGGAGATGCCAAATGTTATGACTGGCATGCACTTTTGGTTTAGTTTGGCAAAGTTGTGGGCTTGGTGTCTGATTCCAGGGATGCTGGTTCCTATTTATTACTACTTTGACTCTTCAAGCTAAATTTAAAGAGATGAGGTATAGAGTGTATGATTAATTTCCTTTGCTCATTTCCAAGCCCTGCCTTGACTGAAGCTGTTCTTGTCAAATAGGAGTGTTTTAGGAGCAAGACCTTCCTACTGCCCAAGGTGCCAGCGGACCCAGCACTGTCTGTATGCTGATGCCAAGTTTCTGTGTGAGGTTCAGAGGAACACAGCAGGGCACTTTGTGCTGATAAGAGATACCTCCACTAGACACAAGCTTTGCTGCGTTCTGGATTGTGTTGGTTATCAGAGCTCGCTCAGCTAACTGACAAGTTTGTGTTCTGTCTGTGTTTACATACAGTGTTATCCTATAGGAGTAACTTTAGACTTCCAGCAACCCCAGGGGATGATCTCATTCAATACCTGCAGCTGTGGCCAAAGCCAAGTTCAACATGTAAATTCTGCCTGCTGAAATGAGACATCCATCTTGTTAGACAAATGCATGAGGTCTCACTAAAGTGATGCCTGGCCTCTCTGAATACTGGGGCAGGTATAATTCCATTATTTTTGCATGTTCATTAAGCTAAAGAACAATTTGCTCAGGTTTCTGGTTATGAATGACGATGAATGAAACCCTCTTGACTTAGTAGTTATTTTTAAAGATGCTCTTAAGAGCTTCTTGTAAAGTGGCTATGAAATACTTCTTAGTTTGCACTAACTTCTGAGAAACTTGCTTTGTGGTCCAGATAACTTGGGCATGGAGAATACCACTTCCAGGAGTTATAGAGGTAATTTACTGAATTCATAAACTCTTTGTAGGAAGTTCCATCTTTTGTTCTGTGTTTATATGCCACTAAGTGCAATACTGTCCTGACTCACAGCTCATGCATGCTACCCCAAAACAAGCCATAAATATGTTTTACAGAGAAAACAAAAACTGTTCTTGAATGGTATGGAGTTTACTTTCTGTAACTGTTAATCACATAATCAGATTGGCCCTTTTCTTGACAGGTCAGTGCATATCAGTAGGACCAAAGGTCCCCCCAAACTTAGCGTCCCATTTCAAGAAGTAGGCAGCAATAGATGCTTAGAGAAAGAGTGAGGAGCAGAACACACATTTCTCTTCCTTTGGCAGTGAAACATCTTTATTGCTTTGGCCAACAGGATCTGCACTCTGGGCTTGATCTGGGCGTAAGCTGTGTTGCTCAGTAAAGCAGAGCTAAATGAGTGCATCAGCCCTTGTTGGCCCCATTGATTTTGCTTTGAGTGCTCGCAGTGTGTGGGTCAGGCAGATGTCACTATGGAGGGCACCATGCAGGGCATCCATCACCACTGTTGGCGCACTTAAATTGGGATCCCAGCCACTGGTTGGGTTCCAGGCTGGGAAGGTTGATGGGGACTCAACCTACCTGCTCATCACAGGTGGTGATCTTTGTAACAGTGAGCAGTGCAGACAGAGAGAGAAAGTTACTGCTTTGGCTGTCCCTGCTTGATTTACTTAAGCCTGTTGCATCAGAGGTTTTGTTGCTATAAACTAATCCTAAAGCAACTCAGAAGTGACCACCCAAGAGGTCTGAGTTGGTTTTGGAGGTGAATTTGTTGCTGATATTTTCCACAAGGGTGTAATCTGTGATTTGTGTAGACCCAGGCAAATGTGTGCGTGCACAAAGCAAGATGAACAGTTAGTTTGTACACATATTTTGCTGTGATTTAGCATGCAAATCAGGCGGTTGGAATATGCAAATGTACCTTGCAGTTTATGCAAGCAATTACCCAATCTGCATGTGGAAAAACAGGATAATTGTGTGCAAATTAGATGTATCATTGCACAACGTGCAGCTGTGTGTCTAAATGGTCAGCAGATTAGATCCTTTCTATCAGTAATACATTAACTTATATCCTAGGGGAAATGAAGTACTGAGCTTCCTCCTAATTTTATTCTCTTTTTGCTTTTCTATCAAGTCCTTAAACAGTTTTGCACCACTTAAACCTGTGCTGTCATTTAATCCCTTGTTATTATCTGGAATATTTCCTTTCCTTTGTGTTTTTTTCAGGGGAATGAGCCATAACCCTGGTACGTATGCTCTCTCTTCCTACCCATAAAATGATCTTTTGCATCAAAAGGACATTGCAAACCCCTCTTAAAAGCCTGTTTCATCCAATAAGCATCCTTCATCATTGATCTCCATGCTGCAGTCTTTCTCAACGTGGTTCTAGTGAGTTAGATGAACCACTGAGCTCAGTGCTTTCAAATTCAGCCCTATAGCACTGTCCCTCTCTGGTGTGTATGCTTTCACCCAGGTAGGTAGGATGAGCAGAAAGTGTCAGGATGAGAGGTGGTGGTCTGTTGGGCAGGGGCTGGATGGTATTGGTACATCACAGCATTCCTGCACAAACTCCTGAAGGGCATTTTCTCTCTTGTGCCTCTGAAACAAATCTGCATTGACAAAAAATCTTCGCTTTTCCCAAGCTGGGCCTGGTAGAACATAAATCCCTTGGGCATCACTTCTTCACTCTGTACTTTCAGCCCTAATTCAAGGGGCAAAACAAACACAATCTGCCTTTCTGCCATTCCGCTGATACAGCATCATTTGTGCTTGTGTTCTTTGGAAGGAATACAGATAAAGCTTAGTTTGGCCAGCTGTCGTCTTTTTGATTTAGTGTCTTAGGTGGTCAACAGCTAATGATTAATCTTAAATGTCACCTCTTTCCCTTTCATACTGATGCTTTAAACTGTTGGGTTGTTTCAATACATTTTAAGTAAAATAATGATGTGCTGTGCTAAAGCACAGAGAGCAAATATGGCAGAGCTCCAGCCTTTGCACCTGTTCTGATGGGCTTTTTTTCCCTTCTCTGAAGTGCTGTATAATTGTCTTCTTCATTAGCAGCCTGCTGAATTCTGGCATGTGAGGGATTAAAAACTCTAATGAATATGGATTATTTCAACCATTTTCTTCTGGGAATCGAATAGAGAATGGAGATTTTTGGAGCTATATATTGGTACATTAACGAGGAATGTTGAGATGCCTTCTCTTGCATTTTAAGACATTTCTTTTAAGAGTGAGTATCAGAGCAGAGAGCTGATCCTGCCTTGCTGCCTGGGGCTACGTGATGCTCACACCCAGCCAGACCCTCCACTGGATCTGCATAGAGGCAAAGTGAAAATCTTGCAAAGAGTAAGAAACTTCAGCACATGCCAACTTCCAGCACGTGAGTCGCCCCTCTGAAGTCAACAAGACTTGAGCATCTGCTTAGCATTAAGCTTATAGCAAAGAGGGAGCAAGTTATGGTGCAATTAAAGGCCCCATTTCACTGGGAGATCAGGAGCACCTGCTAGCTAAGTTTCTATGAAAATAAGGACATTTTCCTCCTTCAGTTAGAATTCTTCAGTGTTTAAGGTTAATGTGTCATCTGCAGCAGCTAAGAGGCCTGGAGAAATCGTTTCTGTGGAACAGCTGTTCAACAATCTGCATTTTAGTTTGCTGTCAGTTTGGACATTTTCTTGCTTCTGCTTGCAGGAATTGGATCCTTTAGACGTAGGAGAAAGACTGTAATCAGGATATCAATTTGGCTGTGCTGTGTTCCTCCTGATGGCAATACCAAGCAAGGTTCTCCCGAAGCCTATCTTACGAACAGGGAAACTGAGACATGCACTGACATACAAGTAGCTTCCTTAACCCTCAGGTTGGATGTGAAGCAAGGACAGCTGTGTCCCATACCATGCAGTCAGTGCCCAGACCCAGCCCTAATGGTGTCCACGTCTCCATCCCCTGCCCATCTCTCCTGCAACCCCAGCACTGAAGGCAGTGGGGACACACGGGTTCTTCCAGCCTGAGCAAGGCCCACAGAGAACACTGAGGTCTTTTTAACCAGATAATAAATCTC
This sequence comes from Tympanuchus pallidicinctus, assembly GCF_026119805.1. Taxonomy (NCBI): domain Eukaryota; kingdom Metazoa; phylum Chordata; class Aves; order Galliformes; family Phasianidae; genus Tympanuchus; species Tympanuchus pallidicinctus. Next base: position 7,313,980 of record NW_026294722.1, read on the forward strand.
TGTCATTAGCTGGCTGCACAGTGATACTGTTCCTCTCCAGGTGAAGAATCACATGGCCATAAAATTCTGTAATATAAACACAGCAGATGTAGTCAGAATCCTATTTGGACAGATTTATGACTTGACTATGGAGCAGCAACCTTGCCTGGGCTTTCTGCCACCAGTAATTAATATGCATCCCAGGCTCTGTTTTCCTTCTGGACAGTGTACTCTTGCACGCTTGTGTTTTAGGCTGTAAGCATGAAAGTCTGCTGTCTTGGGAAGGTTGTCCTGGAAAGCTTTTGCCCTGTAGATTGCATGGAAGTGATAACGAACAGCCAAATTTGGGAACACAGCATTTTTCTAGCACACTTAAAGCCTCCAGGTGACTGGCAATGAATCTTTGCACATGTGGCTTCCACAAGGGCAGTCAATGTCTGCCACAGGTTCTGCCTGAGATGAGATAAAGAGGCTCCTGGAGAAACCACGTGTTGTCTGTTGACACTGAAAAGTGCTCTCCAATTCCCAGCCCCATCGTGGGCTTTTGTGTAGGCATTCAGGCACAGCACTTACATACAGAGGAGCTCAGGCATTGCGTGCCCCGTCCCTCTGCTGTAGGTAAAGGTTGTGGTATAAAAGATTTATCTAAGTAATGACCAGTGACTTAATGCCTTTTGAAACTATCTGTCACCAAGGAGGTGGCAAGGCACGGAGCATATGAAAATATTACTTTCAGGATTTGAATGTGAAACGAGTATTGTTACTGAGCTGGGTTACTTGTGACATCATTAATGGGATTTCTCTGCGCTTTACTGTCTCTGTATCATTTAGAAAACACATTTTGGTAGCCCAGCAATCCTAGAAACATAGTTCTTAACAACAAAATCAATATAGTTTCATTAGGCTTAGTGCTTGGTGTGCAATCATGTTATTTTCTCAACAGCAAGCAGCTGTATTAGCACGGGCATGGAGAACAGCTTAGCTGTGAGCTCGGTGAGGATTACCTGGATGTGGACATTGGGTTGCAGGAAGCCAGGTCTTGAGTTGAACACACATCAGATTCGCACCAACTCCTCACAGTGGGGTTTCTGTGGGTACTGTGTGTAAGCAAGTTTAGTCCTCAGTTGCGTGTTTGAAGCCATGGAGACTGTGGATGGTGAAGGCTACTTTGTGTTTGTGATTAGAGTTAGTCACTGATGGCTGAATAAAAGGATTCCGTCACAGGCACTCTGTGGCACAACCTCCCAAAATAACCTGGTTGTGTGGCAACCTCACAGTATATGTATGGCCCTAGTTATTTCTTTTTAAAGAAATAGATGAGGTAACAGGACCTGATTTTCTGATTAATGCCTTCATCTGTATCAGTCAAACAACAGTCAGTTGGAAAGGCTGGTTGTGGTGGAATTGATATCTCCAAGAAGGATTTGGGGGGCTGTGTGGGTATTCCTAAGTCTTTGGAATGGTGCACGAAGTGTTGGTGTAGCAACAGGCTATTTCTTATGTGAGGTGAATAGCGCACTCTGCATTCAAAATGACCTAACTGGTCTAATTATAGAGCTGACAGCCAAATTATAATTGGGATTTCCAAGTGAACGCTTCCCCTCCACGGCTGAAGAAAGTGTATAAAAGTGCAGACATATCCATTTGCTCCTTTTTAATTTGATTTAATGACACAAGAAGACTTGTGTGGAGTAACATGTTTGCATCTAGCATGTCTATGAGTGGTGAAGCTGGAGTTCTTACCTGTGAGATCCACCCTAAATGTAGACCAGCAGCCTTCTAAATCTCTTCCCATTGCCCCAGTGTCCCCTTCCCATTATTTACTCTCAAGGAAGATCCAGGAAGAGGAGCGTTCTTAAAATTTCGTGTTCATATAGGTGCAGATCATTCCTGGTTCTCTTACCACTGAAGAGATATTTGCAATAATCAAGATGATGGATGATAATGGCTTCTGAGCTAGTCATTGACTGCAAAAGAAGAAGGGATGCAGGAGGATTACCACTAGATAAATCTATCACAGCAGTACAGAGATATTATCACCTGAGTTTGGAATACCCTGAAATAGCTCAACACCATGGATATTTTGCATCATTTACACTCTCAGCTCAGAAATACGACTTTTTAGAAAAGGATCAGATAAACTGAATGTTTCAAGAAGGTCTGTCTCTATTATTCCTATTCTTAAGCTTCGCATTTCAGCAGAAATACTCATTTTCCCCAGGGGCACCGTTCATTTATATACCCAAAGCACAGCCACAAATGCAAACACCAATAAAACTCAAAGTGTTCTTAATTAACAGCTTCAGGAGCACCGCATCAGGCAGGTAGATATTATCACCACTTTAGAACAAAGTAAACTTAGAAACAGATGCAGCTATTTACCAAAAGCTTCCTCAAAGCCAGCAGTAAAAGTGTTTGTTTTTCCAACATATGCCATGCACTCACCTCTTTAGTTGGAGGGAGTAATCTAGAAGATGTTTAAAATACGTAACATAGATGAACAGGCTATAAAACAATGTTAAAAAAGCAGTAAACCAAGGAAATCTTCCTGCTTTCTTATGGCTGTATGACATGTAGGTCAGAAGAGGTCATAGGGAAGGATCATGTATTGGGCCACGTTGCACAAAATATGAATCTCTCTCTTTGCAGCACGCAAATCAGGTGGAAGCACACTCAGGCAGCTTCTGGAGGAAGTCTGATGCTTTTTCCCTCTTTTTTTTTTTTTGCTGCTTTTATTTGCTGATCTTTAGTTCAAGACCTAAAGGGATAGGTGCACCACAGATCTAGCTGCTCGTTCTGAGTATCACAGAATCAGGAAGATTGGAAAAGACCACTAAGATCACCAAATCCAACCCCAAACCACCCCACCATGCCCGCTAATCATGTCCATCAGTGCCACATCTCTGCAGTTCTTGGGCACCCCAGGTGATGGTGACCCCACCACCTCCCTGGGCAGCCTCTGCCACTGCATCACTGCTCTTTCTGAGAACAGCCAGGTGTTTCCATCATCTCTCCTGAGCACAGCCCCGGCTCCTCATGCAGCAAACTCAGGTGTCACCCCTTGTTCTTTGCAGGTCCTGAGCTCCTCTGCCCAGCCCTGTGGCTTTGTTGCAGGATGGGTGCATTAAAATTTGTCCTACAAGAGGAGTTCAGCTTTTGTGGGAAGCAGCAAGATGATTCAGGTTGTATTTTCCCTTCTGCAGTAATGCGCAGTGCAGAAAAGAGAGGTGGTAAGAGCAGGAAATGAGCAGGAGAGACATCTGAGCGCAGGATGAGCTTTTTCACTTCTGAAAGCTGGGGCTGGCTGCCAGGATGGGGCAGGCGGGTGGATCAGGAAGCATCAAGTACATGGGGACAGGCTGGGAGCTGGGAAGGGCTGTGGGCTGCCCGGGGCTGATCTGGTTTAGATGCCAGCAGCCACAGTCTGTCATTAAGTATGAAGCTGAAACACTGAAGCACCTTTAAATCAGAGTTATTCACCGTTTCAGACCCAGGGAAAATGGGGGGAGGGGAGGAAGAAACCACATTATCTATGTTTTGACTTGCCTATTATTTTAGACTCTATGTATTGACCTTTCTGAAACTCCATAAAAACTCCTTTTCAGGAGAGCCAAGCCTTGCCCTGGGCTCAAGGGGGTCAGGCAGTTTGGGGACAGCACAACCACTGCTGCTTCCACTGAGAGCCCAATATGAAATCCTGGCCCTCGAGCGTGCACTCGTACATAATTCATTAGTGTGTTTTTTAAAAGACATTTGCTCTGTCTTATGTCAGCCACACACTTCTGACTGTTGAACTGCTTATTCTTTCTCTTAAGCCCTGCCCTTGTTCTGACAAAGGGTTTCTAGTAGTTTATTTTTGATTACTAACAGCCTGGTAGAAAGTTACGCACGCAGATGTTATTTTCCTGGTAACACAGAATTCAGCTGTGGCTTTTTTTCCTTCCAGCCTGTCCATCAGGTGGATAAAGCAGCTCTTTTTTCCTCCACTGTCAGATTTTTCAAAGGCTTCTTCAAAGCAGGTGCATAAATTATAGCAAAAGTGAAGTCAGAGAGAGGAAAACTCTTAAGTCTGAAACCTGCTGAGAAGGATTATGGGGACTGGAAAGTATGAGTCATGCTATGGCTCCTTCTTTTAGACGCAGCTAATGCTGCTCTGGAGCAGGGCAGAGTCCTCTGGAGGGGCAGCGCATTCTCTCAGCTATGAAACACATTTCTGTGTTTGCCTGCACAAATCTGATCAGGGTTTGGGAAAAGATGAAAAAGAAACAAGTCGGTGAGACGTACTTGTCCTCTGATCTTTCCCTAAAGTCCAGTTTCTTGGCTCGATTTCCAATATTTCAGCATTAATAGCTTAGCAGTGTTTAACTCTGTTTTGACAGATTTCTCCTGCCTGCTCTCTGTGTATGCCACTTGTATATGGGGACTGAATGGGAGCTTTGCCCCCAGTGCTCCTGGCTTGGGTGTTTATGGGGCAGCCCCACTGCTCCTCTGGGCCTGGAGCTTCACTGTCCTGCCCTGCACAGTACTGTGTGCAAGTATTCAACTGTACAGGTATTAGAGGGGCCACTAAAGGAGCTGAGAGGCTCGATCAACTCTTATGAAGATCCCAGAGCACAGCAGCATTGATCCTGTGGCTGTGTGTGGGGAAGCTTAGGGGTGCCTGACACACAGCACATGTGTGTGCTGAACAATGTGCCTGCAGCCATCAGGAAATCAGCAGTGAACCCCAGGAGGTTGATCTCATTCTGCTCTGCTCTCGTCATCCTATTCTTTGGTCTTTGTGAGTGAACAAATTGTGTTCCCATGGGGAGCCTGTGGGATCCTGGCATGCTGAACCATGAGATTGCAGCTGCTTTTCAATGGGGTGGGGATGCTCACCCAGTGCTTGCTTTCCTGCTAATTACTGAGTTCTGGATCCTCGCAGGGGAGCATGTCTGATGCCCTGTCTGCCGTGGCCAGAAGAGACCAACAAACCCAGGATGAATGTTAGAAAACTGCCAATGTAAACGCTTTTTGATGCTTTAGGTAGGAACAAACATAATTACAGACAGAAGGACAACATCATTCAGCAACGTCCTTGCAGTGGAGTTTTGGTCTCAGGAGGACTGTACACAGATTTTCGCGGCATCACAGTTACGGAATGTCTCATTCTTCAGTTTATTCTCCAAATATAACACATATCCAGAGGGGTATAATTTTTCTGTTAAGTTTGTGACACCATCCTTGTTAGCTTCATTCCTGATGACTCACTTGTCACAAGGAGAACCTCAACAGAGGAACAACCAGCAGCGGCTTCCCCTGGTACTCCTCACTGCTGGGGCAGGCATGGCCTCAGCGAGTGTCTCAGCAGGAATTTCTGGGATGCTGTGGAGGTGATCCACTTTGGGTCACTGTTTTATACCTTGTTGTGTTCAAAATTCCCAATGATCAGAGAGATACTAGTGCTGTTTTGTACCTTCTCTGCCACCTGGCCTGCTCCAGGGCTGCTGATAGGAGTGTGCAGAGTGATTTCACTTAAAGGAAAAGTGCTGTCTGCCCAGCAGCAGCTCTGTCTGGACACAAGCACAAGATCTAAGTGCCAGTTACTCAGAATTCAGGGGGTTTCAAGGCATCCAAGCACGCGCTGTTGTGTGATGACAGCTCCCTTGTATTTCCATGGACAGCTCCTCCATCCATGCTCTCTCACATTTATTTTTCCTCAGCTCTTCTCTCCATGCCCCATGCTGCCACCTCCTTTATCTGAGCATGGCCAACCCCAGGCCCCTGTCACTTCCCCCTGGTGAGGGGGTTCCCCCTGACACACAGGCACACACTCCCATAACCCCTGCCTGGTCCCACCTCCACTCAATGCGGCCCTCATGGGGCAGTTCAAAATGGTGTTGCTAAATCTGTGCTGTGTTTTCTGTAATTACATGCTCTTAGAACCACCCTCTTCCTTTCTTATTGATGTATATATCAGGGAAGAATGTATATATGCTTTCCTTCTTGCTGCATAAGATGTAGGCAATGCAAGTTTGCACAGACATTCCCTCCCCTCTCCTACTTGTGAGCTGTGTAAGGGAAGGACTTGTGCTGACCTGACTGGGTTTTGGAGGGGTATTCTTGCAGCTCTTTTAAGGACAGAAATGCAGTTGGATTGTGTTCAAGGTTGAGGTGGATCAATGTAAGGTGAGAGAGCCCTGAACAAAGCACTTTGCACCATGCAGTATGCAAGATGAGAGTTGTTCCTTTTTCGTACTGTCAGTTGAGCTTTCTGTCCTGGTTTTAATTTCTTCCCTCTTTTGCTTCTCTGTCCTCCAGATGCCCATCACCTGGCTCCTCCAGCAGCCACAAGCCCCAGCTTGCCTCCCCAGCACTGGGGAGGGTTTCTCTGTGGAGGGCATGCTGCAGCAATGCATCTCCCTCTGGTTTTACAGGAGTGAGGAACCTAGGGAGATTTCTGTATTTTGACGGGGGACACGGATTTTAAGGAATGTATATGGGAGTGTGGTACCAGGGGAGACCCAGGGATATTTCTGATATTGGCTAAGTGTGGATATCTTGAGGAAAGCTGCCCCATGGATGTATGTGGCAACCCAAGCCCTATCTGGTCACAGAATCATAAAGAATGGAAGAGATCTCTAAGATCACCAAATCCAACCCCATGCCCCCTAACACCATGCCCACTGCCCACATTCCTCAGTGCCACATCTCTGTGGCTTTGGAACACCTCCAGGGATGATGACCCCATCACCTCCCTTGGCAGCCTGTGCCAGCGCATCACCACTCTTTCTGAAAATAAATCTTTCCTAATATCCACCCTGAACAGGGCAGGAGGCAGAAATGACAGGATCTGTGTCTGCCCTCCTGGGGAGATGCACGGCAGATGATGCTTCTCTGCATGTTCTCTGCAACTCAACTTCTCCATCCTTAGCAAAGCTCTGGGGATCATAGTGTTCAGGTGCTTATATTTATAACTATTATCAGCAACATATGAAGTGTTATCCATAATTTTAACCAAAACCTGCAGGCTACCTCCAAAGACAGAGGCTGCTTTATCACTCTGCCTGGCCTCGAGGCTTTGGAGATCCCCATGTTTGGCTGTGCCTGTTGCCATTCACCTTCCCAGCCATGCAGCTTCCCAGCAGGTGTTGCACTGAGTGGGTTTGTGCTGATCGGTGCCAGGATCGGTGTGAACACTTGGATAGCTGAAAGCAAATGTTCTTTGGTATGATTTTCAATGAGAAGGTCAAATAGTTCAAGACTATGATGAAAATAATTTTCTGCTAATGCTTAGATCAGCGATACTGAATTCATGTGCCAGAGCAAGTGGAATGATTTCCTTCGTGCTGAGTAATACGGCCATGCAGACTGAGGCTGCTGCACACTGTAAAGCTTTACTCACTAGATTCGTTCAGGCCAAGCTTGAAGTTAGAGCTCATGAATCATGATTAGTTACACGGTGGTGGTGCTTGGGAGGTCTTGCCCTGCTTCAGGAGCTGAGTGCTGCACAAACACCCAATGTCAAGGGATTTTCTATCCCTTTGGAGGGAATGGGAAGGAAGGGGGACAAAGACACAGTCCATCCCATAATGAGTATCTGAAGAACACAAGTTTCACCAAGTATTCTTAAAAGGTGCTGGAAAGGAGAGAAATGTTCTGCATTTCCTGCATTGTGGAGTGGGCTGAAGATGGCTGTAGGCAGTGCTAACCCAGCTGTTAGCATGAGATGGGAACCGCATTCTGTTCCTGTTGGCACAGAGTGAATCTTTAATAGCAAAAACTCTTTGTGAGGAAAAGATAAATGCTCTCAGCATTGGCAAATTAGTGCATTATCCCCTAGATTAATTACTGTAAAGTGAAATAAGGTGCTCATTATTTATTCAAAGCTTCACTAGGAATCCTTGGTGGATACTGAACTCAGAGGCCTGACTGGATAGAGGAAAGGACAAAGCCAGCAGCCTGTAAATAACAGTGCTTTACCTCTGCACCAGTGAGGAGCTCCAGGGGAAGAGAAGGAAGCAGCTCCCCAGTGTGGAGGGAGGGTCAGACATGGGACAGATGGATGCTGTGCAGTATGGTTCAGGTGTCATGGCTGGCGTGAGTTCAGCCCAAGGCACTGGTTCCTGGGCTGGCCCAGCCTTTGCAGTGTCAGGGGGGAAATGCTGGGTTTGGATGTCTGCTGCCTCCTTGTTTGCCTTTCCCTTCCAAGTCTGAGAATGGCTTTGAAATGCTAATCACAAACTTCACGTGGTCTGTCAAAGGCGGTTTGAGTTATTTTGATGTATTTTTGATGCGCTCTGGAGCTTCACAATGCAAGGCTGAGGCTCACTCAGGAAGGTAGGAAGTGCTGTGCTGGGGCTGACAGCCTGAGGCAGCGCAGGAGGGATGCAGCAGAGACCAGGGCTGCTCAGAACTGGCCCCAAGCTTCAGGAGTGATGTGTGAAGGCTGCAGAGGTGTTGCCCATCCTTGGGTGTGTGTTGGGTTGCACTGAATGTGGGGAGAAGACAGGGAGCCCTCGGGCTCCTTGGAGTATTTTAGGCATTGGTGTAAGACAAACGAGAAGCGCCGTTCCTTCAGTGGGCTAAGGAAACTGGGTTGTATTGAAAAGAAATGTTATATAAGGGGCTAAAATTAGCAGGGTGGAAAAAGAAGTCTGCTAAATAATCCCGTCTCTCTGTTGACACAAGCAGACTTCCATCAGAAATGAAGGGCTCCTTAACTATACCTCTGCAACGTGTTCCAGAAATGAGCTCAGAATGCTGCTGGGAGAGTGGCAGGGGCAGCACTGGCTCTGACCTATCCCAGAGCACAGGTGAAGAGAGTGGATCTTGCTCTGTCTCATGGGAAGGAAGGCCTGCCACCACAGCACGGGTGCCCAAAGGCAAACATAACCAGTGGTAACAGGGGCAGTTTTGGAGGTTGCAGTGTGAAAACTTAGCCCTGCATAACTTATGAGTGAGCATCCTTTTTGGAGGGAAGCGGATACAGCTGGTGTGGCAGCCTCTCCAGATGAAAAGCAGGGATTAGAGCAGCAAAAGGATGGTGGATAGCAAATCTTCTCCCAAGGAAAGTGAGTATTGGGAATGTGACATGGGCAGAAGTTCTGTGCACAGCCGGTACATGGCTGTGATGCTGTGTGGAAGCTCCCCTGGCACCGTCATCCCTGACAGCAAAACCCATTCACCAACACCCACTTGCTCAGCATAGCGGGATAGAGCCTTTATATATAGGTGAGAAGCATGTGCTGTGCCACTCTGAGCAGAGGGGATGCCTCACACATGTTCTCCCATCACCTCAACAGGAGCCAAGAATGAGAATCCTCCCAAAATGAGGATAACAAAAAGGTCAGGTGTTACCAGAGAGTGAGCGGGGCAGCTCAGGGTTGTGGGGGGCCCTCCCAGGATCTCCAAAAAGGAGCAGGGTCCTGGTGCAGGCATCTTGCTGCAGATGTGCCCTGGGAGCGTGGGGGCTGCTGGCAGCAGAGCAGTCTCTGCACTTTCCTTCCTGGGGCCCCATGCAGCTGCAGTGAGAGCTGCTGGAAACATTTCCAGCGAAGTTGTTTTCTAACCAAAAACAGTGTTTCAGCAAAATGAAGGGTTTGTTTTTTTTTTACTGTCAGTATTTTGTTTTGTTTTGTTTCTTTTTTTTCTCTTAGACCATTTAGATTATTTTGCTATGAAATGATTTGGAAATGCTTTTGCACGGATCCATGGGAGCTATAGTCCAGCTTATAGTCCTGCTTAATTCTTTTCTGGGCTCTCAGGACAGAAAGTACCCACATGATAAAGCTCATGCGGTTTTATCATGAGATGAAACCATGCAGTTGCTTGAGAAACTTTGATCCAGAAATGGGGATTACAGCAGGAGGTATCTGTGGCAAAACTGGCAGTAACTGGGGTTAGATGGCACAGCTTGAGCCAATAATGCTCCTAGAGCTAAAACTATCAATGACTGCAATTGGAACAATTTTTTGTTCCAGTCTGACAGAGTCCTACAGTAGCCAGTGTCTTACTGTGGCTGAGCTGGATGTGGTATGGAAGTGCCAATGTGTTTACAAGGATAATTGCTTACAGTACCGCTGGGTTACACTGTGCTCATCATGGACTTCAATTTCTCTGTCCTCTTTTATCCATTGCTTTCCTGGGAATACTGACAAGCAGAAGGGGGGACTTGCTGGCAAGGGTAGGCTGAGCTATTTTCAGCAGGGTCAGTCCTGAAGCACATAAATCACCAATAAGTGACATATTTGTCTTGAACTTTAAATTCAGACAATGGAAAATGGGATTCTCAGATCAAATAAACATTCTCTTTCCATTGATGGAAAAAAATAAATGCGAGCTGCTTAAATATCCATAGCACATAATTTATTAATCACAGGAGGATGAAAAGCACAAATGCACTGCGATCTGATGGAAGTATGGCTCTCAGGAGGGCAGAAAAGGCTGGGAGAGGTCAGTACCATAAGAGCTGAATAAAGCAGCAGCTGTTATTTCCAGTTAGGATGCAGAACATGCAAGTGGGGAGCATGCTGTGCATTGGGATAAGTGGGATGCTCTGGTTGGCAGAGATGGGCTTCACTTTTCCATGCCCTTAATGATTCATTTCTTCTTGGTCATGTGCATGACAGCAAACCGTTCACCAGGTCCTGCCACGCTAGGATTCCAGGCCATGGAGCATCATGAATGCAGGAAGAAATGCTTACATGTTCCCCTTTGTGCACTTTGAACCACACTGAAATTTCTATTCCTTTGAATTTGAGTGTCTTGGTCATCTTCTAAGGTTCTTACCAAGAGGCTTGTTTTGAAGTGGTTCTTAATGTAGAAACAAAAGATTCATATGGTGCATGTGTATGTAATACCCTTATTCACGGCCCCAAGTGCCTGCTCACCAGTCATAGCATGTGGGCTCTCCTCACTCCCTAGATTTACACAGCAGTTAGAAGCTGTTCTACAGTGCATGCATGCTGCCACTTTGAGCAGCAAGTGCAGGTTTATATGCATGTGAATATTTGACCAGACGTAGGTGAAAGCTGAGTCCAACATTGCAAATGTTGTTGGCAAGGGAATGCAGTGTTATTTCCAGTTTGGAATCATTTTACTTTCTTCTGAAAACATATGCAGCACCTCTGAGAGACTTTACTGCTCCAAAACTTTTAATTATCAGTGTCGTTCTCCCATCCTCTAATGGCTGGGAACCTGAGCTTTTATTTCTGCATCATGGAAAGGCAGGATGGAAAAGGTGTTTTGTGCACAGAGCAGGCTCTGAGAAGAAACTAAACTAGAGTCAGTTGAATACATGATCACAAGCATATGAATACACGAAGGAAAGAGCTTAAGAAAAAAATGCAAGTTCTTACAAACCAGGCTTTTTTTTTTTTTTTTACCTGTGGTACTGGCTTCAATCAATTTCTGTTATATGGGACCGTGTGAAAAATATCACACAATCCCGGAGAAAACAAAAGCAAAATGAAATCCCAAGTGCCAGGCTTTCCCTCTGCAGCAAAGTCTCTGCAGATGAAGCTTTCTTTTGGCTTCAGAGAGAAGCAATTTAGATAATAGGTGGGAGGTAGTTTCAAGTGGCCATAAATCTCAGGATCTTTGATGGTTTTGTGTTCTCAGTTACACTGTAAGGCTTTGCTTTGGTTGAGCTTACAATCAAGATGTGAATTGCAAAGCCCTCTCCAGGCAGCTCCTCGCTCTGCTGTTCCAGGTGGAGTCTCTTCAAACAAAGCGGCTCAAACTTTCTGCCATGTGACTTCCCCAACTTCTCTCCCTCCTGTCGTGGAGATGCCAGCTTTGTAGATGCGATGCTTTTGCAGATTTTCAAAAGCCTCTTGCATCAAACGGGATCAGAGCCCCAGTTTGCAGTTGCCCGCAGAGGAGAAGTGGGTCAGGCACGGGGTTTTTTGCCCAGCAGTCGGGTGCCGGCACTGTGCTCGCACCATCAGTCTGCCAATGGTGCTGCCACCAGGGACCCCACGTCCTTGTATGAACACGGGAGGAGGATACAGCATGCCAGGATGCTGTGGATTCCCCAGGATCGGGTGAACTGTGGGCTCACACCAACATATCCCAGGCTGGGATGCTTGGCTGTTCAGGAGCCCCTCTGGGCGATGCACTGCGTCCTGGCCATGCCACAGCCCTTACAGCAATGGCAGTGTCAGTCACTCTGTCACTGGGGGAACCTGGAGAATATTCTTTGGTACTTAGGAAAATGCATTTTTAATTTCCTCCCTTATCAGAAGATGGAGTTTAAGGTTTTTTTTTTCTGAAACAAGGACTGAAATCCTCTGGCTGTTTGCAAGGTTTGCTCTTGCTGGGAGGGAGCACTGACTTTTTAGTGCTGCCCAGCTCTGTGTTCCTTCACAGAGGGTTTCTGCTTTTCTTCACATGCCTGCATCTTCCCCACTCCTCCTCCTTTGCCCCTTTGCACATGTGTCCTGCCTCATCTTCCTGAAACTTCAGCTGCAGATCTTTGAAGGGGAAAAAAAAAAAGGCTTTTTCAATCTGGACATCTCTGTGACCTAAACTTAGTTTAAATAAACAATTGGCTTTTAGGGTTTTACCAACAGTGAGAACTTGTCTTTCTCTCTGCCAATGCAATTCTTATTCCCACTAGTTTTTCTTCCAAATGTTGACAGGCAGAAAAAGCTTTCACTCCGAGCAGACCTGCATTAGCCGGCCCTGAAGCGAATTATTTCTTTGCAAATTTGGTGATCTCCATCCAAGCTGGGGTAAAATTTTCTTGAAGGCTTTGCCATGCCCTCATTTTAGAGACGGGGCAATGCAATTCAAAAAGAACCTCCCCCAGGGTGCCAGTGTGAGCCATGAGATCAGCAAGGGTCAACCCCTCTGTTTTTTGTTTCTGAAATGTGCTCTTTTTCTCTCATATTGCTTTTTCATTTGTTGTGATCTGGGGAAAGGACTCCCAGACCACCATGTGATGAGTTTCCATGTGTGTGAGGAAAGTAAAGGCTGAGAAATGAGGCCGGTGGGGCAGGGCCTGGGTCCATGATGGAGCTGTGATGCAAAGCAGTGTAAAGGGGCAGCTAGGGGTTAAATCCTGGCTGCTGCTCTTCGAAGATGATGAAGGAAATTTCTTGCCTGTTTCTTTCCAGGGAACCAGGGCTACTCGTTATGCATAGCTAAGTAGAATTTTATCAGAGAAATGCCTAAGTCCTTTGTCAATTTTTCCCATTAACTGGGTCATGTAGTGGTGCCCCACACTTTGATCTGGATCAATCAGGGGAGAGTCAGGATATCAGGAGCAGAACCTGTGTCAGAGGAACAAGCCATGGGATGGCATTGCTGCTGAGTCCAATGGAATATGTAACCCAGGCGTGCACCCAGCCCAGAAGTTTAGGCCAAAATTAAGACGTACAACAAGAGGTGGAGATATCAAAAAAGGAATTAAAGCACATCCAAGGCAGCTGGAGACTTTGACAAGGAATTAAAACGAGATTAGAACAAATTCTAATGAAGGACCATAGGCTTCAAAACAAAAACAAACAAAAAAAAAATGGAGTTAGAGGAAATCTGGAAGTTTCCTAAAGAGGTTGGAAGATGTCCTATGGGCAAAGGGTGAAACCTGTGCTGGGAGGGGTGCACAAAAAGTGCCACAAAGTTGGCAAACAGAGATCAGTCCCTGGTGACACTGAGCCTGGAAGGGCTCCAGGCTGTGAATTTGTTGTGGTATTCTTCCTGCAAAGGTACAGAAGCCTTGGGGGCAAGGTCAGGCTATCTCCTCTTGAGCAGTCATAGGGTTGCAGGGACTGGAAAACAGACATGGGATTTAACATCAGGATCTGAATTTAGAAAGGGGTGAAAAGAAAACCTACCCGAATTCCTGATTTCTTCAGGTATCCACAGGGTCTTTCCCAGGTAACACAGTTTTCAGCCTGGAGGATGCTTACTGGGTTTGGGTTTCAAATTGAGGGCCAAGTGAAGATGTTGCTGCCTGCATGTCCCTTTGCTGCAGCTCTCAGTAGGAAAATCTGCACAGATCAGGGATAGAGCTAAGGAAGGGCAGTAATGTGCTCTGCCCTGAGAAAGCATCCAGGCTGCAGTAGGTGGGAGGGATGGCACTGTTGATTGCTTTTCTCAGGTACAGGATGGGAAAAATCTCCTTGCAGCCAAGCAGATTTCCAAGACATGCACCTTGGGCCACAATACGGTAATTTGTGAAATGCCAAGGATCACTGGAACAAATCTGGGCATAAAACCTCGGTCATTCTGTCTGTCAGGCTCTATTTTGATAGAGATATTAGCAATGTATTGGACTTTTTTTTTCTTCTTTTTTTTTGCTAGTAATTAGATGCAAGTCTTACACTAGGTCTCTCTATTAGAGTGAAATTAAGTGTTGTTATCTTCCAACAAGGAACATCTCTGACTGGCAATACCAGGGCTTTGCAGCAACAAAAACTGGTAGGAGCTTGGCAATTAAAGCCTAAAAATAGCATTTCACTGGAATGCTAGATAGGGGGAAGTGATTAAAGACAGATTAGCCAAGCACAGCAAGTGAACAAAGCACTGGATGGCAAGGGTATACCAGGGCTGGTGTGCTCCTGCTGCAGGACAAGGTGAGGCAGTGTTTGACACCAGCCTGGAGCCCTCCTGAGGTGATGGGAGGAAAGAGATGGAGAAATCTGGGGGCTCTTGGCCCCATAGCTCCATGCAGGGTCTTGCAGTCACTACTCCTTCCCCAACCCTGTCTCTGGTTTTCTGTCTGTGCATGTCCCATGCATGGCATGCTGGCATGTGGGAGAGTCCTGCTGCTCTGCAGGCTTTTTCCCAGGGATTGGTGTTATTTGCTTAATCTTTAATCCATCTGATAACTCTCATTGGAAGAATTGCATTTAGTTGTTTATCAGTTTGTGAGAATTTCCCTTGATGACTGTTTCAGTTAACTTGCACAGATCTTATCTGCTGTTCTTCCTTCATGCGCCTGTGAAACTTTTTAAATCAACAAATATAAGGATGGGAAACTCAACTTGGGAGTCAGCATGGCTGATGGCAGCAGAGAGTTGGGATGATTCTAGGATAAGAGGAGGTTTGGGTGTTTGTATTTCTGGATTTCCTGGGTTTCTCACTCCCACCTTTTGAGAATATTTTTGTGCCTCAAGCAGGAAGTGAGGAGCCAGCATGGCCACTCTGCCACTAGCAGCTCCCTGTCACCCCAAGCCCTGATCTCCTGGACAGAATCACAGTGGCTTTTGAGTACCAAAAGATGTGTTTGATGATGCCTTTGCTTCACACATGGGGTTAAATTATTATTTTTTTTTTTTTTAAATAACATTTGCAGGCCAATAGATTTTAAGCTCCATCACTAAAACCCAAATTTTCATTGAGCTGGGGCAGTGTATGGGATTTCCATTCCACCCATGTTCCTAGATGCTCCCTGCCTCCTTCCAGCCCATGCTGCCCCTGCACCAAGAAACTGCTGCCTCTCACCCCGCACTGCATTCCAAGCACAGCCCAAGCCTCTGCTGGCCCCTTGTGCTCCATTGGCAGTGCAGTGCTATAACAGAAGGGGAACGTGGATGGAACTGTCTGAATAGCAGTCTACCTGCCAGAGATGGATTTTTATTTTTCCTTTCAAGTCTGACAGTGCCAGGAAATACCCTTTGTGGCAGCAAATGCCATTAAAAGAATCTCATTAGCACAGGACAAGACTGATACCTAGGGTGATTTTCTGTGTTCCATTGAATTCTGGCTGGTGATGCATTTGTGCCAAACCTCATTTGCAGCACCTTTGCCCTAAAACAGGTTCCCAGATTGTTTATCTCAACACTGTGTGTGCTCAGAGGTTCTCTGAGAGGATAAGGGGTGATTCCAGCACTGTGTCTTGGCGAGGGAATGCTCCTCATCTGTGCTTCAGGCAGTTGCTGTTAGCAAAGGGCATTCGCTAGGTTTCCATGGCAGCTGAATCCCGCTGCTGGAGCTGCAAGCTGCGACTGGGGACACTGCAAAAGCACAAGGAAAACCCAGAAAGTGCTCACATTTGCAGCCTGCAGGGCAATGAGCCCCCCTGCTTTGTGCCAGCTTCACCCAGGAGCTGTGGGCAGCAGCGGAGCAGGAGGGGCTTTGTGTGTGGGCATCTGTGTGTGCATATGGAGTGGGAAGGAGTCACGAGCATCCCTCCCTGAGTTATCCACCACCCATTGCACATGTCATGTGTGTGCTGCACAGAAAGCAAAGCAGTTTGTCAGTGCCATTGGCATCTGGTGAGAGAAGAGATGGCGATGAGGAAAGGAAGAGCTGAACATGAAGCAGATTTACTGGGGCTGCTGGAACCCTCTTATGCACTCACTAAGCCCCACATTCCAGCAAATATTTTTCCATCTCCACTGATTGAAGTTCAGATTTTTTTCCCCTTTGCAGCTGCATGAGACCTCAGTGCCTGGTTGGGGGGAAGCTCAGCAGCAGGCAGGATTTGGGAAAAGCCCTTTAAGGGCTTTTTGCAGAGGCTGGACCACGTTTTTATTACAGGGGTGGTCTTTGGGACACTTTTCAGTACACACAGCGCAGTGTGCTTGTGGAGGCCCTGCCACTGCAGCGGCTGTGTTTACACGCTCTGTGAGTAGCAGCACAGGGATGGATTTAGCAGCATTGCATAAGTGTGGTATTTGCAGACACAGGCGAGATCTTGCGCTGATGTCAAGGAGCAGAGCTCAGCTGGAGGCGGTGCAGATCTCCACCTACTGAGGGTCAGCCCTGGTGCCAAAAATGCAGTGTGTTTTGTTTTCAGAGCACTGGGAGAATATGTCAGGTTGCTTTGTTTTGGTTTTGCACTTGGAGCGCTGAAGTAAACGTTGGCATGAAGCAGCTGTCAGGGTGCTGAGGACTCTGTAGACAGGCTTGATGTCAGCTGATGAAACCCCGAGGCACTTCAGGGGCATTTCTCACTGTGAGGCAGTCTGGGCCTACAGACTCTGTTTGGGCAAGAGACGAGGTTTCACCATGGATTTTGGTACAGGCACATGATGAGAAGTTTTCAGACCATGAGTTGTTTACCTGAGGTCAGTGAGGCTGTGTAATTCTTGAGACCTACCACAGCGTGCTGTTGCCACAGCAGAGCTCTGTTCTGAAATCCAGCAGCAGCACCTCGTAGGCATGCTGTGTTGGGTTAGGGTGCTCTGGATGGAGAGCCCAGGAGACTGGGTCTTTGGGTTCTGGCATCTCTTAGTGGGCTCCAAAAGGAGCTCAGAGGTCTAGGGGTGCTGTGCATCAGCCATCTTGGAATGAAAGAATGCCCAGGGAAGTGGTGGAATCACCATCCCTGGAGATGTTCAGGAAAAAGTTAGATGTGGCACTGAGCAGTGTGATTTAATGGGCAAGGTGGTGACAAGTCAACTGCTGAACCAGATGACTATAGTGTTTGTTTTCCAACCTTTCTGATTCTATGATTCTACAATTGTAGTATGTCTCCCATCAGCTCAGAGCCTGGCAGCACTCCTGAATATCACTGTGAGACTCAGCCCTGCTGTAATGCATGTGAGAAACAGTTATTTCCCTAATAAGTGCATTTCCACCTGTGAGCTGTGGCCTGTTGGCAGGCAGCAGCAGTGGAGAAGCCAAGGACCCAGTGGAGGCTAGCACCCAGGTACACATCATATGCTGTAAAGGGAATTGGCTGCCTGAGGGCACTTTTCTGGCTCAGAGCCCCGCTGTACAGCCAAGGTGAGCTGTGAACCCTTGAAGCCTGGAAACAAACCTGTAGCCAAGGAGCTCCCTCGTTCTGCCCTGCGCAGTGTTGCTCTACTCGGGGCCAGCCCAGCCATGTCCCCATCAGGGTTTGCCATGCAGAATTAACAGGTCAAGCCGTGTGTTTTACACAGATCTAGGCTCTCAGGAGCATGCTGTGCAGGAGTACGGCCTTGCTGCCAAGTGCTGGTCTCTTTGGTGCTCAGCAATGGCACAGGGGGTATGGTGGGCCAGGATGCGTGGAGCACAGTGGTCTGCCCTGTGCTCTGTTATCCTCCATAGAAAACTGCCTGGCAATGGGGAGGAAGGCACATTTATCGCAAAACCTGAGCTAGAAGCAATTTGGTGCTTGCATGGCATTTGGATCAGTGTTCTGCTGTGCTCCCCCAGCACTCACTGCAATAATCAGTGTTAAAAACATGTCCTGCCTCACAGCCTGAGGGCTGCACCAGAGCTGTTTTCTTCTCCTTCCCTTCTTCCTTGAAAAGGGGGAGAACCCTGTATTTGTGGGGGAGAAGCAGGGTGCTGCAGGTGTTCTGCAGTGGGGAGGTGTGCCAGCCTCTCGCCTGCGTGTCCCGTCCTATGGCGTGCTGCTGGCAGGGCTCAGCACTGTGTCCTCTGGATCAGCTTCTAAAAAGGAATTATTTATGTCTCGTGCATATTTCTGGGCTCGACTGCCAAAAATGGCAAGCGGCATCAGGGCACACTGATAGCGAGGTCGGTGGAGAAGCGGCAGTCGGCTTTGGGCTCATGAGCAGCCCTGGGCAGCTGCTGGCAGCCCTGCTGGGCATGGGAAGGGGCTGGGGGCAGCCGGGGGCTGAGCTGCTGGGAATTACTGCAAGATTCAGGGCAGGTTTGCTGTTTCCCTGAAGTAGTTCTTGGGAAAAAAGAAAAAAAAATCATCTTTTTTTAGATCTCTGTAATGGATAAAAATAGCTAATATGTTATAAGAGAGACAGAGCCATGCCCAAAGATTGGGTGTCCTGGTTTGTATCCTGCACCGTCTGACTGCAGTGACTGTCAGATGGCTGCTGAGAGAGGGGGGTTTGGCTTTTTTAAAGGAGGGATTCAAAATGTGGAAGCGATTAGTAGTGTTGAAAGAGAGCAGGAGGAAATCTGTATGAAAACTGGAGAATACTGGCTTAAAGGTGATGGTTTGTCGAGTTTTTGCAAGCTCAATGAGCATGCAGGAAGCAGAGCAGCAGCATGGGCCATGCTCCTGGTCAGGACCAGCCCTGGGCAATGGGAATGATCTTGCTGAGGTTTTGTTAGGGCAGGACTGTGCTCCATAAGGGTTTTACCATCAAAACCACTTCACAAATTTGAAAACTTTGGTTTTGTTCATAAACCTCCCAGCAAAGCCACAACACTTCAGTCATGTTTGAATTAAAATGCTTTGTGGGCTGTGTTAATTTTGTCTGAATTCCCCACTGGAACAGCCCAAATGAACCCATAGTTTTGTTTTGTTTAACTTTATATTAAATATAGATATTATACTTAACTATAATTCCTCTATTATACTTAATATTCATATCATGCATATTGATCTTGTTAGAGCACAGCATTTCAGTGAGTCAACTTTCTCTTGAATTTTGTTCCGTAGGAAATATCAAGCTTGGAGGCTTTTTTCTTCCAAGGCAGAAGGTTTGTGTTGCATAAACCTATAATAACCAGGATTTCCTGCAGATGGAAATTCTGGTTCCTGCCCACATGGCTCAATATTTCAATGGAGAAATTATAGTTAAATATAATATCTGTATTTGTTAATTGCTAGACATGGGTACATGCATGTTTCGTTCCTATCACATCCCAGGGGCATACCTGTTGACAGAGTTTTGCCATTGGATGCCCATGAAACCTAGATTCAAGGACCACATGAAAAATGCATGGAGGAACACTTCCCTGCCAAAACCACAGGCTGGATCTGTGATCATAAACGTTATCTTTTCACACAATTTCCCTGAAATACTACCGAATCAGGATGTTGTGTACAGCACAGCCCTACAAGTGGAAGTATTAAAAACCTTCTGAAGAGGGAAAATGACATTAGTGTTTGGCTGGCGCTTCCTTGGGATTAATTTAATCCAACCGTGCAACCTGTCAACCTGCAGCCTGACCCCTCTGCCACAAATGGAGAGATTCCTCTGATAGATTGGCATTTATCTCATAATAAAATGTGTCAACATCCAGAGTTTCTAAGGGCTCATATTGCAGAGCTGAAACCTGCCGCAGCATTGATCTTGCACCTGGCAGCCAGCAGCACTGCCGGGGATGCTTGCTGGCCCTATTCTGCTTCTATTCACTCAAAAATTAAAAAATCCCATTCATTTCCACAGCCCCAGATGATAGACAAAAGTGAGCACTTCTGAAGTGCCACCATAAGTGTGTTGATAATAATAATAGGCATTGCTCCTCCAGCTCAGGGGAAGGAGGAGAGCTCCATGCCATCCATGACTCAACTGATGTGTCTGTAGGAGTGCTGCTATTCCAACTCGGGGCAGTTATGTGCACCCTGTGCCTGAATGCACCTATAACAGAAAGCAGGAGCCACAGGTTTCCCCTCTGCCTCCTCACTGATAGCGTTTAAATCAGAGACATTCTCAGAATAGCCCTCCATCTGAAAGCACAGCTTTGTTGAATTCATCTGGTGATGCATCAATTAAATTCTTTTCTCGTGCTTCTCCTATTCACAAAATGATTGAACATTTCCGGAAGGTGGGGTTCTTTGTTTCCAGATGCTAACAGCATGATGGTGCTGTGTGCTGACACCCTTTGGCTGCCTCAGCACAGCTGATTTGGCATTACTCTAACAAAACTTTTCTTTATTCCTGGTCTCTAATAACCTCCAAAAGCATGGTTTGCTCTCCTCAGTTTGGATCAGAGCTTGCTGCCCAGCTTCACCTTGCTAGTGGCTATCTGCACACCTAGTGTCAGAGGCCCAGCAGCGTGGTGTCCACACCTGGGACATATCTGTCTTAGGCAACAGTGTGTAGCTTTTGTTGTTGTCCTTTCTGATGTGAATAACCAAATGTAGTTGCAGTGCTGCAGGACTGTCAGAGGACTGTTTGTTTGGGCTGAGCATTCCACATCTGAGATTTGAGTGGTGATTTTGGTCTCTTCTCAGACATCTGTGTTCTTTGTACTTTGTATGTGTGGAGCAGATCAATTTTTGTCTTGAGAAGCAAAGGGAACAGCCTATGAGCGGCCTCATGTCATGGCAAAATTCTAGTCTGATCAGGAGAAGGAAGAATAGTCCTCATCTGATTGCTGGGGAAAGCAGGGCTCCTCCTAGCAGCGGGCACCACTGTCCCTTGTGCGGGGGACATGAAGGGATGCCATCAGATCAGTGCTCCCTCCCCCAGAAGCAGTTTGGTTCTTGAGGTGTACCCCTGGGGTGTTGCTGCTCTGAGGAAAGCAGAAGGTCTCTAATCCATAAACACATCTATGCACCCAGTTTTGTGCAAGTCAGCATGTATGTATATGCCTATGTACATGCACCCAGTCCTTCACTTGGCAATGCTTCGGTTAGCTTCGCAAGGGGATTTCTGTGTTTATTTAAGTCCATTGTGATGGAAGTGATTTATCTGATGATCAATTTTAGCTTGCAGTCTGTTACTTGTATTGTGAATTACTGCCACTTTCATTTATTGGGATTATGTCTCCTGTTGAAGTGGTATTACAACACATCTTTCATTGTCAGAACTCAATCCTGTAAGTTGTTACCTTTATTTTGGAGAATCATCTCTTCTTGCTAAAATGACTGAAAACAGCCCCAACTCATTAGGTGACAAAGAAGTGGTGGAATTCATTTGGAGCTGGGATGTTTTCATTTGATTCTGTGGAACACATTTAACCACTGCTTGAACAGTTCAGTCTGGATTCTCTCCATTTGTGTCTCTCACTCTGCTCCTGGAGATGCATGCAATATGTAACCAGCATTCAGTTGAACATGCTCGAGTTCCTTCTTTCTCCCATTAGCTGTTCAGCTCTGTTCTGCTTGAAAAATGAGATATGACCACACTGCACCAATATTTGCTTCTCCGCGATGAGGAGGAAGATGCAGAATGACTTCAAATGTGGTCCTGCTCCTGCAGCCATGTCAGGAGCAAGTGCCACAGGATGGGGTCTTTTATTCTTTGATGGGGACTTTGATACCATCTGAGCACATGGACTGAAGAACTCAGAAAGAACACAGCAGATGTAAATAAGAAAGACAGAAACCCCATCAAAACATAACCATGACAGACAAGCCAGCAGCAGCAGTGAGGCTTTATTTACATGCTAATCAAATCAATTCTGCTTTGTCAGCCACCTTATCTGCATTGAAAGGAGCTATAAATACACAGGAGAAGAAAGAAGCCACAGAGCTAATTCTGGTGCATTATTGCTGTTAATAGAAAGGATGTGCTCTCTTTACAAGGCCTGATTAAGAGTTTTTGCCCCTGCAATGCATAAACAGCTATGCCTCTAAACCTCAGTGCAGACATCTGCAAAGTGTCTCTTGTTATTTCCTTTTGCCAGCTTTTTGATATAGCACTCTAGTGACAACCTGTGTCATCTTATGTCAGATATAACAGCTCGCTTTGTGTTACTGCTTCTCGTTGTGTGAGTTTATCACTTGGTGTAAAATGGCATGACTCCACGCAGCAGCCCAATTGAAAGGGAAATCTTTAGTTTGTTGGAAATGGAAATGCATTTCCATTTCCTTCCTCCCTCCCTCCCCCTGTAAGCATTTCTGCCAAGAAACAGAAGAATTCAGAAGTGTTGGTGGAGACAGGGTTTTACAGAAAACTTCCATTATGAAAAAAAAAAAAGCAAATAGAATTGAGACATTGTTTGGGTAACATTTTTTTCAATGGACAAAATTTTAACTTGGAAATTTTCAATATTGGAAAAGGAGTATTTCCCATTGCAATATTTCTTGGTGTAAAACATCTTCCCTTCTCTTGTGCTGCATCCACTCTTTTCACACTGGCAAAGTAAAAAATGAGGTAATGCAACTCTCTGAAATGGGAATTTTGTCTTGTCTTTAATGGGATTAAGATCGGCTTTGATCTTGAGAAAAGCTAGGCTATAAGGAAGCATTGTTTGCTGGTGAATAATACAGAAAGTTCAAGATATTTTACAAATGTTCATTTAGATTCTATGTTAGTCTGAGCAACAGGAGTAGGGAGAAAATTGCTGCTTTCTTTGAGAACATATATGGTGATTCATTGTGTAGATGTCCTCCAGGGACAGAACAGTATATGGTTGTTTCAGATCATAAAACTTAGAAACATGCATGGATATCCCTGGCAGATAACACCAGAATCTATTTCAGCTCTCTTCTCTCTGCGTATCAGCAGAAGGTGGATACCTTACAGCTAAGGAGCAATCTATCAAGCCGTAGCTGAACAAACAGGTTATGCTATAGTGACCATGTATAGACGAACTGAGGATTGCAGTGCATGTTGTCTGGTGGTTTGGTTGTGCTTTTGTTAAAGTCTCCTCTTCCAGAACTGTGAGTGTATAGAGGTCTCAGCTTTGTTGACAAGAATGGTTTACATCATGTTTTCTACCAAGGGCAAGAGGACAAATCATCTTGGAATACTTCCATGCATGCTGTAGGACTTGCAGGCAGATCCATGAGACCTCTCTTTTCCTCATGGGCCCATGGACCAGGGAGCTGCAAACTACTCACTGAAAGTTTTGCAAATCAAGACTACGGGTGGGAAGGCAATTGAATTATACCTTGCCAATTTTACTCACTTTGGTGAGCAAATATTTCCATACCCATGTTTGTGCAGTTGAATCCTCAAGTGCCCATTCTCCTGAGGAGGAAGGCCATCTGCATCCTTGAGACAGACTGGCCAATTTTTTTCCTTGCATATCTTCTGTAAAAGTCTGAACTCCCCGTAACTCCAAGCCCCTCCTCCTCCTGCTCATCAGCAGACACTTTTTCTCCGCTTGTTCTAAATAAAAATAGGTCAGTTGTAAGTAATTTATTATGCAATGATTTTACTGTATTTTGCCAGACAAAAATCATACAGTCATAGCAAATTCTGGTTTTGGACAAGTAATGGTTCATCTCCAAGAGCTGTTTCAGCTCTTCGGATTAGTTGCTCCTGAATAGATTTCAGAGATCTCAAATATTGTTCCTTCTGAAGTGAGTAAGTCAGTGAGTGAAGTGGCTCTTTCTTCAGAAGAACAGAAAAGATTGAGTATGACAAAAATATTAAGTGCTAATGGTGGTTTACATCCTAAAACTGTCTTCTACCTAAAAAACAATCAAACCTGCAACATTCTGCCCCAGCACCCAGTGTCCAAAGCCAGAGGAAAGGGTAAAGGGTGATGGTCACCCAGACAGCAAGAGGTCTGACTTGGTCTCATTGATGAGTACAACGGAAAACCCAGCAGAGCTCTGCTCCATCTTGATCTTATGAACCAATTATAAGTGCAAACATAAGGCCTTGTTTCTAAATTTTCTTCTGTTAGCTTCTAGATTTCAAACACTGGTAGATGGAATTCGGAGAACCCTAGAGGCTTCATTTGCAGTGTGCCTCTAAGAATCTGTGTGTGCAAGCGCCTGCTCTATTCTCTGGTGGCATGACATGGTAGGACAGGTTAGGTGATGTTTCTGCTGTATTCCTTTGTATGAATTTGAATCACTGTCACTCACAGGCTCCGTTCTCTGTTCTGCGTACAAGTCGTATTCCCTGTGAATAGGGTCAGAGCTTCATTTCTACAGTGATTAATGAACACAGGCAGATGAGACAGCCTCAAATCCAGCTCCGGGAACCAAAATGTATCCATTTTTTCTCTCCTCATCTTTTGCTTCACTTGTATGAACCACCTCCGCACCCAGAAACATATTTGCAAAATCTATTTTCAGCCTCACAAGGCAACATGATACATATCAGCTAACATTTGTCAACTGAAAAGACTCTGATTGGATAAAAATTACAGACCAATCCTTATTGGAAGTAAACCATGATAGCTCTATAGTCATTCATTTATACCATCTACAGATCCAACACTATTTTTATCACTAAATATTAAGATGCTATTAGCTATGCTAATGTTCATATGCAATTACCCTGACTGCACAGGCAACGGCTATTTTGTTCTGCAATTGCAGTAATTAAATGTGCATAAATTAGGTACATTTTCGTGAAACAGGTTTGTTCAAAATGAAAATTTTCCAACTCTTCATTAATAAAAGCTCAGATGTCTTATTAGAGCTGAGCAATTAATCTGAGACATTATTTTTACTGTGGGCCTTAGGGGGAAAAATGTGGTTGCTTTTGGTTCTGCACATTTCTGTTATCTTTCAGTGCTGCGGGTCAACATTTTAATTTGGGAACTCAGTGAGGATCCCCTTGTGGCTGTTCTACTGTCACCCCAGGGCCATTCCATATGACATGAGAGCTATTGCCACAACATGAGGCTCCCAAAAAGGTGTGGAGTCCTCTTAGTGGAGCTGAAGGAAGGAAAGGGGAGGGCAGGAGGCGAGCAAAAGTATTGCATGGGTACCAGGGGCTTTCTCTGGTAAGAACTGGATGCCAATGATTGCAGGTCTGCCATTGTATGTGGCAGCCAAAGAACTGGTGTTTGCAGAAGATGCATCCCATTTTCCATGGAAAGTGAGTCTTTTGTCCCCTTAGACACCTTATATTCAAGCAGCAGATTGTCAGGCACTCATTAAGTATTTATGCCTTGTTTACATTGTTTAGCAAAGATCATGGGCAATAGCAGGTCTCAGGCTTTGTTGATCTAGCAGTAAATTCTATAATCTGCCTTTAACATTTTGTTGCATGTGCCTCTCTCTGGAGGTCCTGAGTGCCTTCTGGATAACCAGTCACTTGCTGGAAAACAGAATTGCTCTTTTCATACACAGGCAATAATGCTTCAGGGTATAAATTATAGTCAATAAAAACATGGCTGTAAAATATGCATTGTGCTCATCCAAAGTCTGAGGAGTACTGTTGTATGCTTTAATGTTATGAATAAGATTGCTAAAATTACAGCTGGGTTTTTATCTCTTGATTTTATCCTGTAATGTACCATCTTGTAATATCTGGTTTTGATGTACATTTTATGGTCAGTTGTTATAAACAGTCCTGCCAGTCAGCTTTGCTTTATTTATTGTTTTGCATGTTATTTCCTATTTATTCTCAGTATAGCAAGCAGAGTCCCAGGGACAATATAGCAAATACATCCACTGTCATTGAACAAGCCATGCAGTACACACAAATGGTCCATCTGCTTGCTCACATAAGGCAGGTTGGCCAGCTGTTTGTGGACATAAGCTGCCCATCTCTAGCAGACAGATGTATCAGGCACAATTTGGGTTTGATGGGAGGGTAATGGACCAAGAGAACTTAAGGCTGCAGTGTCAAAAAGCCTTTGGTTAATGTGCTTCATGTCTCCTGATGTGCATGTGGCAGGCTGGGCTGTGTTCAAGTGGACAAGGAGTCAAGCTTGGGAAACGGCTGATATGAAACATTCTAAAGAAGCAATGATTCTGTAGGAACAGAAAAGTGAGATTCACCTCCAACAGATTTCAGGCTGCTAGTCAGGTTCTTTCTGGCACTCAGTGAATCATTATAATAATATAGTAATAATAGCAATAAACGGTGACCATCACTGGGGGAACATTAACCATTTGTCTGCTGCCTTTATTGGTTCATCTACAAATTCATCATTGTGACAAGCAAAGTCACGAACATTCTCAAGTCATTAATTTCAGGATGAGACCATCACTTACCGCTGTATTTTCTTTAAGGCAGGAGTCTTTTGCCCTAAGAGGTTTTGTATGTGTGTTTTCCCATGAATTTTCAAAGCTGCTAATGCCCAAGGGATGAGGTGGTGATGTGGAAAATAGTCAGCTCCCATGTGATTTGTTCTCATGATGATACCACAGGCTTCCTGGTTCATTAGTGATAAAATTAAATTCATTTAAGTCTGGTTTCAAAAAAAGCTCTAATGCTCCTAAGTCGTATGCAAATGCCTCACAGTCCATATTTATTAGTCCAAATGGGAATTACTATACTCAGTATTTTGTTGTGTCTTGGCCTACCTATTTGATGTTGGCTGCCTGTAGGCTAGAGCAGAGGATGGCAAGGAGGAGCCGGGGCACCTAAATTCTAGCAGACACAGGAACTCGTGTGTAGCATTTTCACTGTATGGAAAACTTCATAATCCTCAGAAAGACTACAACGTCAGAGGCAGGACCTGGCTGTCTGACCTCCAGTTATTTCAGCTGCTGTCTCTGAGGACTAGCCCCTGTGTTTCAGTTTGTGCTAAAGCTGCTGTGAAAAGCTGGAGCCTGGCTGGAGTCAGGAGTCATTTGCAGAAAGGACCTGCTGCTGCAGCAGGGCATCCTGAGAGCCCCTCAGGCACTGTGATTTCCATCTCCTCTCCTTTTCCCCAGCCTTTTTTCTTCTGCAAGGAAGAACAAGGTCAGAAGAACCCAGGATGTTTTCAGTTTTTAGCAGGTCAAGAGGTCGTTGCCCTCTCCATGCAAAGGAGGTTATGGGAGTTACTGGCACAGAGTTGTTTTGTGAAGCTTTAGACTAGAAATAGAAAACTCACAAAGATCTGTTCTGACCCTGGTCTTAGCATGCACACAAAACCATCCAGGTTTTCATTTCTAGTCCAGAAGATGATGATAGAACTACTCTTTTCTCTGTAAAAAGGCCTGTAATGCCGAGTTTGTCTAGAAACTGTTCAAAACAAAGTCACTGTTTGGAGGTCAGGAAGTTTCTCTTTGAGCTCAGTTGGAGGATACAGATCCAGGAATCGTGCATGTCTTCTGAGCAGGCAATTCTGAACTCGAATGCGAGAACATGCAACTCCTTGGAACTAACTGACATTTTCCCTTTGAGTCTGCTGTTACAGTATTATTTTCAGAGTCACTGCTTACAGAATACGTAATGGTTCAGAGAAAACATTTTGGCAGCCAGGAAGACTTTGGAAGAGAAGTAATAGGGACAAAGTTCTGATCCTGTTCTTTGTGCAATATTACTGGCCTTGATGAGCAGGTCCCTGTTCCACCCTGGACGCATCCCTTTGTGGCTGTGTGCGTAGGGATTCTGCTCTCTCCAGTGCAGCTCCAAGATCCTGAATCTTCCAAAGTAGAAGGAAACAAGGCTTTGTTTAATGCAAGTCAGAAAAGGAAACTTCTAGTACATAATTGATGTTCTATTTGTATTGTTTGCTTTAGACATTTAAAGCTTGCTAAACTCCCAAGAGAGGAATGTGGTCAGTGACTTTGTCATCTTGTAAAATTTTGACTGTCCCAACAGCCACAAAAGAAATGAACCACAGGCTAATAATGAGATCCCACGAATTTCTAAGGGATACAATGCCCCCTTCTGCTGCCATGGTAGAGAGCACGCAACCACAGCACTGGGTACAAGGGGGTGTTTCGGTCACTGGCCAACCTGTGTTCCTTTGCTGATGTCCGGAGTCTGAGTGCAAGAGTTTTCCTGTCCTAAAACTCTAAACCATGTATGGTATAGATCTGCTCTAGTTGCATATTTCTATGGCAGCTTGTATATATGGTTTGTGGCAGCTCATGGGCAAAACTGATTGTAGCTCATCCCAAAAGTGGCAGAGGGAAGAAGGAATTTATCTTATCACTCCTCAGGGCATGATTTATTTGAGAGAGAAGAAATATGGGGCTATGGAGAAGGAAAATCTATTACTTTCATTTTCAGAAGAGCAGGTTAGAGAGACCATACAGTTCCCTGGCACAGAAGTGTAGAACAAATGACGCACCTTCACATCAGGGAACCAGGGGCTTCAGATACAGGCAATGAGAGACCTAGGGAGGAAGCTCTGCTCTACTCAGATGTAATTGTGAAATGAGCAGAAATGGCAAGGAGTTTCCAGTTCTAGTTCTGCTGGTGTCAATCTCTGCCATTTTCATTTCCCATCTTGGATAACATCCTGTACAGCAGGCATGAGATGACAAGCATGGCTAGCAGGGTTCCCAGTAGCCCTGTGGATGTTACGTGCTTGTTGGTCATGCCTGTTGGCCAGCAAGCCAACAGGAGGCTGGGTTTCCCAGTGAGTTTGTTTGCTTCCTACCAACTGTCTCTGAGAGCCTCTGTGGTGCATGAGAGATTCTGGAAAATGATGTTTCCAAGTTGCTTAATTCCAATTTCATGAAATAGAGTCCAGAAAGGGAGTACTGACTCTGCCAGCAGTGGGATCAGGGCTGGGGAACCATGGAAGGGAAGAAGAGGTGGACTGCAAGTTCTCATGGAAAACTCAGTCTGTCTTTTTGAAAGACAAGAAGGAGCTTATGGTCAAGAAGAACTTTAAGATTGATAACCCTGAGTCTTCTATTTTAAAACTTGGGAACAATCCGATGCTCTAGGAATGCTGTCTGGGAAATTCCTGACTAAATATTTTAGATGACTGTTTAGGCTGAAGCTTCTTATGGGAAAGTGTCAGTTTTCTGGACATCCCTCTTTGAAACAAATCTTCTAAAGCCCTTTCCTCGCTGAACTTGTAATCACTCACACATACCCCATAACTCTTGATATTAGGCAGTTTGGCAGTTGTGTTTGTTTTGTAATGGGATTAGCAGGAATTGCAAAAGCTGAGGCTGCAGATACAACCAGCCTTGCATGTGTGTGTCTGCATGTTTGATGCGTGGACTTCAGAGACACTAAAAGACTGTCAAGGCCAAAGGCAGAACATTTTCTCCTCCTGAATACATTGCAGCAAGTCTGAGGGTGTCCTCAGGGAAATGATTCACCTCTGCTTGCAAACACTTCATCATCCCAAACGCCAGCCAGGGAAATGCCACTGTTGCCCTCCAAGCACCAAGGAGACAAAGTGTGACTTCATGTCTCTAAACGATCTCTTGGCTGCACACTGTGGGATTGCAGAGTAGGGCCTTGCTGAAGTCTTGGACAGATTTCATCATTTCCATCCCCTGTGAGAAAAGGAAGTAAAATCCCATGTCAGCCCCAAGCTGTGTGCCCTCTGCTCCAGCAGCCCCTAATGGGATTCCCTTCCTCGGGAACTTTGCAGGAGAAAGGGCAAACAAATACCTTGATTAATAATCAACCAAAGCTCTTTGGACCTGTTTCCATGGGGACTGCAGCATGGCTTAGGCTTATCTGCGGCATAGTTAGTGCAGATAATAAAAGCAATAAAGATACTGCAGAGCAGACTTCCAATGAAAACCCGTCTCCGTGGGCGGGTGCACCGTGTTGGGGTTGTTTCCCTCCCTGCTCCTGTCACTTCTGCAAAGGGTGAGCCTGGAGGTGGAAATGGATGGCTGGAAGCATGCTATGAAGCTGTAGTTTTGAGGGTTGGGCCAGTGCAGTAATGAGTGATGGAAGGGCGGTGATTAGAAGAATGCTATGCGTAGACAGAAAAGACAAAAGGTCACAGGGGAGTGAAGTTTTTTGGCTGCTGGTGTTTTGCTTTGGTTGCTTATCTGAACGAAGAGGTTCCAGGCTCTGTTATAACACTGGGATGCTTCTGAGATGCTTTAGGCTATGTGTTTTAGGGCAGTAATGGTTAGTTAGCCAGCTCACAATAAAAAAATAAGAAAACAGGCAGATAGTTAGGAAGTGTCACTTAGAAGTTCTACTGAACCCCTATATCCTACTTAATGCCTTAAATTGTGCTCTTAGAAAAAGGACTCTGGTACAGCTGAAAATCCATTAGATGAGCAGTAGTATCTTTTGATAGAGGTGAGAAGGAATGAGCTCAATCAGCAAAGATCACTCCCGATGCTCTTGGTTTTAATGCTGGATCTGTGTATTTCAAAATGGAAAATTCAGTCTTCACTTCTGCCTATCATCAATGCATTTAGGTTTAATTCATTTCCAGACACAATTCAGTGGGTAGCATCTGGCTTATGGCTGGTTTATGAACTTTTAATACCTGTTCTAGTCTGAACAATGGCGAGCTGAAATAGTTGAACATGACTGCCTCATTTCCTGCATGAAGAGATAAGCTGATTCCACAGAACAGATTTCCCTTCCAGGAAAAAGGTTGTAGAAAGGAACTTCCATTGTAGAGACATGTATCCTCCACTCTCCACATATTATTTCCATATCTCCTGCAAGATACATGAAATGTTCAGGTGTTGTATACAACATACACTGTACTGAAGATCTTTGGATAAAACACAAACGTTCCTCTGAAGAGGAAAAGAGGAAAATCTCTTTGTCTCACCTTCTGTCTTTAGGGTGAGTTGATCATGCCAGCAGCTAACAAGATAATCAAAAGCATCCTATTTCAGGCAGTGTGGCTCTTCATCATCTTTTCCAAGATCAAGTCATTCCTCAAGGTCTGAGGAATGACTTCATGTAATCTATTCATGCCCCTGGCTTCACAGGAGCACCTACATATTTGGACTAAACAAGAGGAAAAATAAACAAAACAAGCTTGTTTTGAAAATAGTGCAAGTTGTACAGCTTTCAAGCACAGCTGGAACTCATATTTGGTTGAGGGGCTAGAGGAGTTATGGAAATATGACAGCAATAAATTCCATCGCAGATGCCCCAAGCTTACATCTTTAGAAGTTATTCCTGCTTTCTTCAATGTATGAGGAGACCCAAAGCTGGAAGAAACAATGTCTTTACTTTGAAAATGGATGCTAACCACCAAGAGCAGCTGGCTTTGGCCTTCAAAATAATAATAAATTCAAGTGCTAGATTATTTACAGCATTTGGCTCTGAAACAGTGATGAATACAATATGAATACTTAGGGCTCTGCTGAAGCACTGGCACTGACTGCTACTTGTTAGGAGAGGAGAATAATACAATGTGCAACAAGTAAACAAGGCAAATCACTATACTGCACAGGATAAAATGTTCTCATCCTGCTCTGAGAGTCCATGCAAAATAAGTGTCTTTTTCTGCTTAGGATTAATAGCATTTTTCTGGGCTAATTATTCTGGATATTTCCCTCCTCTTTTTTTAGCTTTCTCGGAGAAAGGAAAGGAATCTTTATCTGTGTGAAATGTTTTCATTTGAGTCTTGGCTTTTTCAGGTATTCATTTTCTACTCCCACACTTCCATAGTTCTTGTGTCATTAAATGAAATAATGAAGCCAGCATGGCTTGTTATCTAACAATGATTTAAGGTCTGACTCTAACCTCACTGTTACACCCATTTTGCTCTACCCTTTTCATATTTACTGCATTGGTTTCATAGAAATGATCAGAAATTCACTTCAGATCTTATCCCAAGCTGGTATTAAGTTGCTTTCAGCTATGCTGAATGGCTGAGCCCTTAGCTGGTTCCAGCATCCAGATGTTCCTACGTATCTCTTGTATACTTGTCCAAAATGATCTCTTCAAATTTGGACTATGATTTTTCCCACAAGACTTCCAGCATTCCTACTTTTCTAACATGGTTCTGAAAAGCTTTTTGAGAGAATGTCTACTACATGCAGTGATTCAACCCAGATCAGTTAGATATAAGGGACAAAGAGATTTAGAATATAACAGTCATCATTGTCTCCCAACCCCTTCCTCCTTGAACATTTTCCAAACATCAGCAAGCTTTTGATTTATTTAGGAGAGACTAAGTTATAGCTACACTTATGACTTGATCCATGGACAAGGAGTATGGGACAGTGCCAAAGGCCTTAAGTCTCAAGTTATGGTTGTTTTTTGCCTATGTCTAGATTACTCTGTAACTCTACACTACAGGAGGATAAAGTTTTCTTTCTTGTCAAACTGGGGTTTTTCTAGTCCATTCTTTTTCTGCAGTGTTTTGGGATCAGAAATGAAAAGTGCTGAATAAGTCATTGGTTTTTGTCTAACTAGGAGCATTTTAACAGCTTGTTCTTCCAACTTTATAAATAAGTTTGGAGGAGAGGACTGAGGATCCTAAAGTGCTAAATCAGTCAGTGCTGTTAGCCCAGCACATACAGCCTGCATGGAGTCCCATCAAGCTCTCAGGCAGGGTAACTATTGAAATGTGTAGACATGTAAAAAATATAAGCTTGAAAAATATGCATGTTGTAAGTTAATCTGGACCCACACATTTATTCACAATGCAAGTCATGCTCTGTGGAAAGGAGAAGTCAGAAATATCAGCATTCAGTCAACTTTCTTGGCAGGAGAGTGGCTCTGATGGGAAAAATCACCATATCTCAGAGGCCCTGAGCATACCAAACCCCGACAGCCCCCCGCAGCATTTATCTGCAGCCTTATGGATGTCTGCTGCTAAGTGCAGGCACAAATGTGACAAGTTTCCTTGAGTTGTTTGGCCAAGGAGAGAATTGCCCAGGCTGTAACTGATGAGGAACCCAGAAGAGGGCATGGGGAAGGATGGGACATTCTAATGGATGTCTGAGAGCCCAAAACCATACTCAGCTCCAGATGTGCTTTAGGTTTGTAGGATCTTTTTTTATTTGAGCCCTTCCAGTTTTGTAACTCAGCACTTAGCTCTGAGTTTATCCTGCAAAATGTTTGAAGTAAAAGCTCAGATGAGGTAAAAGCAAGACACAAAATGCCCTGCTTTCTTTGAAGCAGTAAAGGTAGATAAAACTGAGTTGCAAACCATTGTGGTGTTTGTAAAATGAGTCAGACCTGAGTACCTGAGGGTAAGATGCATCTTGTTATATGTGTTAAGAAAGGATGTTAATATAAAGGATCAGTTTTTGGTGGGAGTAAAGAGGAGTAAATTAATCTTGCTGAATAGAAAGATTTGGGACCTTCTGGCAAGGATTTGGCAGTGAGGCAACAATCTGACCAAACACAATAAAAACAAACACACGGGAGGTACTGAGCTGGAGGTTGTTCCTTGAAGTCTGAATTCTGAATAGATTGGTGTCATAAATATGTGTTGTAAATATTCTGCACTCCTGGGTCAGGTCTTTTCACTGCAATCTATCAGATGACGTTATGAGGAGTCTGCTGATGAATTTTTGTCTCACACTCAACATTTTTAGCGAACTCAGATTTCTGCAAATAAGAACCTGTCTGTCTCTTTCTACATCTTAACATAACTCCTGGTTAAGTTCAGTTCAAGATGGGGATTTGGAATAGGTGTTGTTTTCAGCAGGCTATTGGAGTGGGAGTGGCCAAGTGAAATGCAGAAGTTTCACCTGTTCTTAAGAAATTCAATGTGAGTGGTTTGTCCTCCACTCCTCCAGCAACTGCACATCAGTGGGAAACCACAATCCAGTCTTTCAAAATGTGCCTGTTTTCATGAAGTCCTTCTATTTTATTCTAAGGCATTGTTTAGTCATATGTTTTCATAGCTCCAGGTTAGCACCTACTACCAGCTACAGAAATCATATTTTCTTGTTTATCATCAAATAAATAGCATTTATTGATTATTTATTGATGTATCATTACTGAGTCAATGTGGTACTATGAAAACTCTTTTTTTTTCTTTTTGTGAATACTTCTTTAATAATAATACTTCTTTAATATCCTTGTTGCTCCTGCATTGTGCAAGGTTTTGTCAGACATCTTTGCAGCTGTTGCAACAAGAGGAAGGTTCCTCCCTGCCTTTTCTTTACATCTACCCATGAGGCCAATGATACAAGAACACTGGTCAGGACCTGGCATTGGAGTTTCTTCCTATTCACATCAGAAATTCATTTTTGTATGCATCTTTTCAAAGCTGATTCCTGCCTGAGCGTAAAACCCCACTTCAGCACAAACACTTGCCCTGTGCGGGCAGGTGGAGGTTCCTCCAGCCTTCCCTTGCCTTCTTGCATCAGGCCTAACCAGCTTAATTAGCAAACACACAAATTTTCCTTTCTCATGCCCTGCTGCATTTCCTGTGCTGCTAGAGTTGCTGTCCCTCATTTCCAACTCTTGCTTTGTAAACAAGCTCTCTGCATGTGGTTTCTCCAACAGTTAAGGCCTTGTGGTTTTACCCTATTTAATTGCTGTAAAGTCAGTGAGAACGGGAGTTCTGATTAACATGGAAGCTGCTGGTCAGGATCGCAGAGGCTGCGTGCTCAGCTAGGTGACATTTCTGGGTCTGTCTGCTTCTATGTATGGAACACGATAAATTTTTCATGCTGTATTCTGTCCAAGGAAAGGATGAAGATGGGCAGCCTTGTCATCTGTGAGGAAGAGACTGGTGGCCTCCATTGCTAGGACTTCATAAGCAGCAGGAATGGAAATTGGGAGGCTATGGGTTGGGGTCAAAGAGAAGAGAGAGTGCTTTCTTCAGGAGCACCTCCTACCATGGAAGGGAAGGATGGAAAGGAAAAAGAAAACCGTGGGCAACAGGTGGGGAGGAAGGTGCTGGGGAAGCCTGGGTGTGGGTGGGAAGAAGGATCATAAGAGAAAGAGCCTCAGAGCAAGAGGGAGGTTATCTTGGGTTGCAAAGGTACAGGAGCAGCTTAACTGAGTCACAGATGTTGTCTCTGTTTTGATATTTAAATAATTGACTGGTTCAGACGCTGCTCCATAAACAGGTGGCAAATACATATTCCCTGAAGTCAAAGCACAAAAGTCAGGCTTAACATTTCCTCCTCCGGAGAATATGAAAGACCAAAGACATAGAAATGCTAAATGTTTTGGAGTAAAATCACTTACTAAGTGACATTTATAATTATGTTCACTTTTTATTCCACCTGTACTGGAAAAGCCATGTACATAAAGGTGTTCAGGATATTCCGCTTTGGATTATATTATCTTGTTTTCTAATTTTCTTTATTAAGATACCTCTTAAGTGCTGAATGAAGCAGAATATGGAGTTCTTTTTTCTTTTCTTAACAGTCTCATGTAGGATTTAACAAAGGATAATATTCTTTCTTAAACCAGAATGTAACATCATACAGATGAAGTGTAATTCTCCATTTAATCCTCTAAGCTCTTGCATAAAATTCTCCACAAACTTCTTCTTAACATGTGCAGGTTCTTGTTTCTTATTTTTTATTTCTTCTTTTGTCCCTATGAATTTCTAAGAGTCTTTTGTGTAGGGAGGAATGGAGCAGTGTGTCACAGGAATGGATTCACATGAAATCGTATAGTCCTGGGGCTGATGTTCCCCTTAACTGACTGCTCACACCAACAGAACGAGCTGAGAAGTGCATGCAGACATCCTGTTCTTACAGGAGCTTGCCCAGTAGCATGGAGTGGCCTCCCAAACTCCTCACATCTGTGGGACCCTTGCAGAGAACTAAGGCACGTTTGGAGAAATGACAGCCAGCCTTACCTCAGTCCTGACTAGGAAACCCACTTTTCCCTGGCATAACATTTTTCCAGCAAGCTTGTGCAGCTGCAGAGGGAGCATGAGACAAGAGTGCTGGTGCCAGAGGGATGCAATATCACGGGGCCTCCCCAAATCCTCCTCATGTTAGAAATGTTTCACAGAACGGTGTCAGTTCCGATGAAGTGTTTCCTGGGAAATGTCAAATCATTTTGACTTTCTCATTCAGTTTCACTAACATCAAAGGTGTTTCATTTTGCTAAGGTAAAAATGTTTCCCTTTGATTTGATCATTTCAATTTGTGTCATTTAGGCTTTTGAGTTAGATGGAAATACGTACTTTAAAACTTGAATTTATAAGGATGTAAGGTACAAACACTACTCAGTACTTCATAGTGGGTTGTGACTTTGCAGTTTTAACGAAGTTTGATCATAATTCATCAAAGTGAAACAATCCCACATTATCAAAGCATGTTATCTAACATTCACTTTTCTGAAACTCCAAAGAAAACATTAAAATGATGGCTCTAGGTCATCAAAAGTTTCCACAGAACATTTTTTTTCTGATTAGCTTTTCTAAAGTAGAGAGAGATCTGACATAACTGGTGTGTCTGGAGAACTGCATGAAGTCGGAGATTCAGAAGTATCAGTGGGATAAATCTGATGGCTGTTGTTTGTTCCATTTTCCCAATCAGAAGAGCAGGTGTGCCTTTTTGGGGGTTTAGTGGAGCTTACCAGCAAACACTGGCAGTTTTACTTCACTATGCATAGAAACACTGAATGATCTTGGATACAGAATCATAGAATCACTTGGGTTGGAAGGGACACCAAGGATCATCCAGTTCCAACTCCCCTGCTGCAGGCAGGGCCACCAATCTCCTGATCTCGTACTAAACTAGGTTTCCCAGGGCCCCATCCAGTCTGGTTTTGAACATCTCCTGGGACGGGGCATCCACAGCCCAGGCACAAGTATTTTAAATCCTACCATTGGCCGGCTCTCGGTTCAAGTTACGTTCTCCACATTCATTGCTAATAGCTTCCCAAACTACTGCCTTCTCCCAGTAGCTCTGCTGCTGTTGTGTAGCTTCACATCTCCCAGTTGTGCTGCCTGGAGACAGCCTGGCTTATGGGACAAAGGGCCATACCACAACTGCTCCTCCCAACTGCAATTTGGGAGGCAATGGGAGTATTCAATTCCATGTGTTGTGTCTTATTGCATGCAGATTTTGCTCTCACAGCTTCCTCCAATGGCTGGTCATCCCTGCAGCCAGTCTTGTGTGTATCGTAGGAATGGAATAGGTTTTCTGCCACTGCACAAATGCAATACAGGAAAATGGCAACTGCTCACACGGAGTTCTGCAGCTGTGCCTTAAACAGAGGTCCTGGTAAGGGCTTTCAAATAAAAATCACTAAGATAACAAAAACAATGGGCAATTTCTATCTTATGCTATCAGGGTCTCTGACTGCAGAGTATTCTCCTGTTTTTACCTCTCTGTGGGATACAGGAGTTCTCTGGGCTTTGCCAATGGAAAATTGGATTTCAGGAGTTTCCTGGAATTTACAGATTTAACACTGCAACTGGGAGCATCTGAGAGCAAGTGGTGCTGAGGGGCTGTTCATCTCCTTCCCTCAGACATGCAGAGCATTGTTAAAGAAGGCAGAGTAAATGTACTTGTTCATATGGTTAACAATTAATAATTAAATCCCTCCCAGTTGCAGCTGTAATGTAATCATCGTGTGTGTTTACTGCTTGGTTTCAGCTCATTGCTAGCTGACAATTCTCAGGTTAGTTCTCCAGAGTGCCAACCTTATCTCCTGTCTGAAGGAAATTATTAATAAATTTTATATATCTCAGGGAATTCATTACAGTTTTACATTTTTTAAAAGTATATGTACTCCTTCATTCTCCCCCCAGGGCCCTTCAGCTTTATCTAAACAAAACATCCCTGTTGTCATACCAACCATATAAATTTATGTTCAGATATCTTTCTGTTTTTCTTCTTATTTTGTTTGTAACTCAACCCATATCGCTTTAGAACATAAATTCCTACAAAACAGGACAATGTTATCCCATCGCCTATCAAAATTATTCTTTTTGTGAGGTGGTTTTCAAGGAAATGAATAATTCTCTGGCTGCCAGGGCTCAAGTTGTGGGAAGGCTTTAGAAAATTTGTGAATCTTTGGCTTTTGGTGACAGCAAGGATCAGGCAAGAGTTTCCTGAATTGCTTTCTTCCAGAGCAGCTTAGGTTCTGGTCAAGCTAAAGCTGTTCCCAAAAGGTCATTAGGAGAAATCAGTTGCACAGGTTGATTGCATTCATGGTCCAGAAACATGTAAAACCAAAGGAATTAAAAAAATTAGACTGCATTTGCTAAGTGGACACAGTTGGGTTTTGGAGTCATCTATGCAGACCACTGAGGCAATAGAGCAAAAATTGTTGTTATCACTGATCTTTTCTGTTAAATGATGCAACAGCTATTCTAATGGGAGGCCAAGGGGTACTCTGGGCTTGACCAGGCAGATGAGCATTGAGAACGTGAGGAGTCTGCTCTCAGCCAAAGCGGAAATACAGGTTGCAGAATACTCAGAAAGAAACAGGCAATCAAGAGTAATGGCTACTTTATTAATAGGACATTGATAAAGTCACTTAACCCCTGGGCAACACAGTGTCATCAATAGAACTAGAGCAATGGCCAATTTATCTCAGCCACAGAGGCCACTTGGTGATGCAAAATGCAAGAGGTGAAAGGTAGGGCATAGACATGAGGAATCAACAAGGTGGAAGCTTCCAGAGGAAAACTCACCTCTTAAAAACAGTGTTAACAGAATGGCATACTCAGCTTGCTCATATGAATGGGATGAAATTCAGTATCCACTATTTAGGGCTGTGCTTTCAGACAAAATATTTTTAACCTTCACTGTGTGGCTTGTCTGCTTGCACAGCGCAGATTCAACAGTGGCACAAATACAAAAAAAACCCACAGCACTGAAAATAGCTTCACAGGTTCCAATCCTGCATCACAGTGTACTTTGCTAGGTCTCCTTAAAGCCAGTAAGAGCTTCTTTTATTCATGATATTAGCTATACTAGCCAACCTTATGGCAGACTGGGGTTTCAGGAAGTATATATTTGTCTTTCCCCCTGGAAGAAGTCTCTGTTCATTCTTCCATATGTAGCAGAGGTTAATTGATCGTATTCCTATTGTGTACATGTGTATTGCTAGTAGTGTGACACTACCTCTACAGAAAAGGATTTCCAATATGGGAGGAAGACAACACAGTTTTGTTGTTCTGTATGAATTTATGTCTCCTGGCCTGCTTTATTCAGAAAGATTTGTTTTTGCTTCCAAGAAGTCTGTTAAATGGTTCTTGGCAGATGTGTGTAAAGAAAATGCATCCATTTGGACATGACTGTCATTGCATGTTTGCAGGGTGCTAATTACAGTTAGTGCCTCGCAGATCCTGTTGCTAATTAAAGTGATTTCATTGTGTCTGTTGGTCATTAGCACAACCAAGTCCAGCTGACAGGCACAGTCCAGCTGAGGCTCCAGCGAAGAGAACACAGACCAAAAGTAGACTACATTGAATTAGGGAAGGGTGAAACACTTCATTGTAAGCCAGAGTAAATTGCAGAAAACGGCAACCAGGTTTTTCACAATAGAACATGAACAACAGCAGAAAGAAGTAGTATTCAAGTAGCATGGGGAGCAGATGGGCACAATAATGCTGCTGCAGCTGAGGGAAGAGGAGAGCACAGGTGCCCAGTGTACAGGAGGAGCTTTTGCAGCATATCTGGAGGCTGCAGGTTTCTATGCCAGCACTTGGTGCAGGAAGGTCTAGCCATGTCTGCCTGGGCTCATATCACTGCCTTTGGATGGGTTAAGCATGAGGGCTGTGTTTAAGGGAAAGTGCTGGTCTTGGCACTGCTGAAAGCTGACCAGGAGCCATTCCCTGGGTTATCTGCCCCAGGCAGTTGTAAACGGGTGCACCTCCTGGTAAATTTCAGAATAACAGTTCCTGACATTTCATGTACTACAGATTACAGTTGGCCTCACTGTGGTACCCCAGGATAATCATCATCTGTAGGATGAGTGTTAGAAACTGCCTGTAGTCAGAGTATTCCAACTCTGAGTGCTTGCAGCCTGTCCAGCCTTCCTGGCCCAGCAAGCTCTGCTACCCTTGCCAGGCTCAGCACCAGGATTTGTACATAATGTGGACCCTAGCCAGTGCTTCAGCACCTTACAAAACAATGCAAAACTCAACTATTGATTTACAATTAGGGTTGATCCAGCAGAAAATTAGGTTTTGTTCACATTTATTCTTCAAGGCTGTACTGTCTGCTCCTGGCTGAGGCAGAGGCACTGCTGACAACATGGGCTGGCTTACAAACTCTGTGGCTGTTCCAAGACACAACTCTTTTGGCTGGAAGTTAGCAAAAGGACTAATATGACAATGGATGCTTCCTTAAATTGTACTTCTCCAAACTGAGTTTGGGTGTGTTTTTGGATATATCCCAGCATGCTGAAAATTTTCCAGGACTGGTCCTCCTGGTATCTGCTGGGTGGGAGATGAAGTGGCCTCCAGAATGGGCTGGGCAGAAGCCAGGCTGACTTGGTTACACACACTGAATGCTGAGGTTTTGGAAACACAAAAAAATGGATAAATGTTTGCTTTTAATTTTTGTAAGAATGAAAAATCTCAGGTTGTCAGAAGCTAAACTGTTTCTCTTCCTACCTCTCCCTCATCCAATTTTCTTCCTCTCTTTCCTTCTCTTTTCCATCTTTCATCCTTTCATCCCTTTTGACTTTGTTTCTTCCTTATTTTTTTATGTGGAAATACAAGGGATTTGTTCAGTGAAATTCAAAAACATATCAAGAACTGCATGTGCTTTATAGATGTTATCATAAAGACACTATCACTATGACAGTGTGCTGGAGAGATGAAAACATGAGTGCCATTTCAGCATCTTCCATAGCATGACTCAGAGAGATTGATAGTTATCCTCCTGCAATTAGAATTTTTATTAGCGCTGCCGGCGGCCCTTGGCATGCTGTGAATGGATGCCATTTTCTTGGAGTGTTTAGTCTTTCATAATGCTTCAGAGAAAATAAAGATGGACTGGATTCACTCACCACATAATGCTGAGGGGAAAATCACATTTTATGCCACCTGAGGCTGAGTTTTCAAGCTCCAGACAGCAGGAACAAAGCACGTTAGGTATCCGCCCGGAGCAAAGCTCGGCAGCAGCTCTCATCTCCAATGCTCCCCAGCTCAGCAGCTGGGCCTGGCTCTGCTGCCCTTCCCATGGCTGATGATTCCTCCTCTCAGCTCACTCCAATGCTCATGCCCAGCCATCTGTGTCAAAACCATTTCATTCCCTAAGGGAATTCGACCTTCTCTACTTTTTCTTCTCTTTGAGGCAAACACAGAACCTGGGTTGACCTGATGAGGGTTAAACCAGCCATGGCATTCTTCTGCAGTATGCTTTTTATAGTCAATTTCAAGAAAATCCTGCTATCACAAAGAGCAATTCCATTTTTGCCCTTTCCATAATATTCATATTACTGAATCAGGGAGAGTGTAAAACCTGTGCTGGAGACAAAGGGCAAAATGGAATATATGTTCTCTTTTGAGATTTCAAACAAAGCTTTATGGTCTTTGAAATTCCACTGCTGAGTAAGGCTGCTTAGTGCAACCTCATCTGCATTGCTGGGAGGCAGATGCAGTGGTTTGGCAAAATCGTCCTCCCAGAGCTCACACTGGCCTGGGGAGCACTATAGGGTGTTCTTCATGACAGCCTGGGGACCAAGCCTTCTTGATGAGGTTTCCTGATCTCTCCACAAACACCAGCGGCTCTGAAGTTGGAAACAGGGCTCTGAGCACACAGTGAGCATTTCAGCCACATCCAAATTACCATCAGGAAACACTTCTTTATGGAAGGGGTTGTTAAGCACTGGAATAGGCTCCCTAGGGAGGTGGTTGAGTCACCATCTCTGGATGTGTTTAAAAACCATTTGGATGTGGTGCTCAGGGACATGATTTAGCGCAGGGTTGTTAGTTATGGCATTATGGTTAGGTCGTGGTTGGACTCAATGATCTTTAAGGTCTTTTCCAACCTGAGTGATTCTATAATTCTATGATCAGGCAGACACTGCATCCCTAGTGGGATCTGTGCTGCAGTTTAGGATGGGCTTGTCAGCTTGGCTGCCTGTAGCTGCACGAAGATCTGCCCCACGGTGCCCACATCCATTCTGAGAGTGGGAGGCAGGCTTCTAAATCCAGCAGGCACTTGTGAGCATCACAGCCGGCTATGGGGCAGAGCTCTGCAGCATCTGTGCCCCCTGAGATATGGGTCCTACATGGAGATGGCAAATGGACACCCTGGGTAGTGACACTCCTGGAGATCTTGCAATGTGTCCAGCAAACCAGCCAGAATGGAGCATGCAGACAAGACACTTTTGGTTCAAAATAGGCCCTATTTTTCCTTTGAAAACACACAATATGCAGGTTTATTTTCTGCAACTCTTTCAGGCAGGTTACCCCAACTGTTGGCAAACGGCTGGGTTGGGGTTGCCATGGATACACTCTGCACTGATTCACATGAAACACATCACTGCATTATCCCAAGAGTGGTGAAAGCCTTTCACAGCTGATAATTTTTAAGAGAATGATTCATCGTTAAATATATCGTGACAGCTTGGCATTGTTTGCTCTTCCTTGGAAGCATCATCTGGAAATAGGCAGCTCTTGGGATGCTCCTGAAGTCGAGAGTAAAGCTGTGAGAAAGATGTCTGCAGTAGTGCGCCATGGTGCTTTATTTTCTTCTCCCTCTTTTCCTCCCAGGGCAGAAACTGAGTACCCCAACCTCCCACTATCTCCTCACCATGTTTGCTCCCACACACGGCTGCTGGTGCCCACCTGGCTGGGAGAGGAAGGGACCTCTTCTTTCTTCTTCCAATTGCATTCCAAAAAGTAGCAGTGAGCATAGCCAGGGCTCAGCCAGGCATTGTTCTGAGGCACCAGTTATGCTTTGAGGTTTTGTGCGGCTCCTGGTTGTGTAGGAAGAGGTTTGGAAGACTCTATTTTTTCTCTAGAAAAAGATATGAACTAAGGGATGACTGAAAGCCTTTTTTTGTCCCATTCTGAGTAATGAGGAGGGAAGCACAGAGCTGGGACACACACATTGAGCTGGCATAAGCAATCTGGGGCAGAGAGAAAAGTGCTGATACCTTTTTGTATATTAGCCAGACAAGAAGAGATAAGGCAACTCAGTCTCAGGGTTGTGCATGTCCTCTCCATTCCCATGAGCAGTGTTGGCAGGCCAGGCTCCAGACTTGCTATGCTGACCCAGGCCCTGCTGCCCTCCATGGCAGCATGGGGATGGGAGAGGAGAAAGGGGAGAGACAGCAGCAGGTGGGAGTGGAGAGCACCAAGAGGTGAGGGAGAAATGGATGATAACTAGAGAATGGAGACATCCTGCTAAGCTGTACTCTTCATAATCAAGGAAGGTCTGTGAGCATCTCCATGCCTTACTGAGTGGCCATTTAAAAACTATTTTGATTCCTAGGTTGGTGGATTTTCAGGTGCTGGGCAGTGGAGCATGATTTAGGATTAGTTGCATGTCCTCTGGTGTCCCCAAAGAGCCATGAGACAACGATGATGTGGCATGGGAGAGGCACCACACTGATTGCTGTGATTTTGAAGTAGGACATTGAGAGAATTTACTGAAAACACAAAAACTTCCTTTTCTGCATAAAATGAGTCCTCGTCAAACAGCTGCCTGCACTTAGAAAGTAACCCAAAACCAACTGAAACAAACAAAAAATGTCTCCGTGCTCTTGACTCCATGCCAAAATAATTCTCAGTTATTCCCAAGACAAAACTGTTTCCTCTGTCCCTAAAAGCCAAAGACGTACATTTCATGCATAATTAAAGTGAGATTTTAGCATACATCAGAGTCTGGGATTGTGTAAGGCACAAATGGGGCTTTCCAAACAAGCCTTTTGATTACCAGTCATTTTAAGTGAAGGAAATAATGGCACTGCAGAGCTCTCCAAGCCCGCTGAGAGGAATTTCTGCCGTGACTGATGGCTCCCAGTGCATTAGGGCTTCCAGCAGTTTAGCCACCTGGATGGGAGCACTGGGGGACGCTGAAATCCCATCAGACCTTAACCTGGGAATGGGGACCCCCACTAGACCCTGCACTGCCCTATGCCAGTCACTCTCACCTGCCCTATGGCAAACCAGCATGCGTGACAAGTATTTTTGTAGCTCTAATACTCAGTGAGTTTTCAGTCCTTTAATTCCCCCTTCCATGCTTCTTTGAGAGCAGCCAGTAATGGATGAGGGACATGGATAGAAGTTCCTATTTGTACCCCATTAGCACTGCTGTTAAACCTTTCTTCCTTGGGTAACACAGCACAGATTTTCCTGGGAGACTTTA
Source organism: Tympanuchus pallidicinctus (assembly GCF_026119805.1). Lineage (NCBI taxonomy): Eukaryota > Metazoa > Chordata > Aves > Galliformes > Phasianidae > Tympanuchus > Tympanuchus pallidicinctus. The sequence continues at coordinate 7,358,225 of NW_026294722.1, forward strand.
AAAAGATGAGCTCTGTTCATATGGAGGTTCATGACAACCCCTGTGTATATTGCTGGTAGGAAAAATCTGACTGTGATGTGTTGCGCTGTGCTGGCACAAACCTTACTCCAGTGTCTCTTCCTGGGATGGTTTGGTTCAGGGTCTGTTACCCTGCAGGTGCTCCCATCCCTGCTCCCATCCAGTCTGTAAGAGAAACACTTAGCTAATGGAGCCCATGTACTTCCTGGGTTCTCTTGCAGAGCAGAGGACACCAAACTGTCCTCTGGCTTTGCTTCCTTTAAAGATATTGGAAAGAGATCTACCTTTGATCAAAAACAAACACTGATTTTTTTGTCTTCTTCTCTGAAATCTCAGAGGCACAAGAACTCAAAGAGAAGAGGACTAGCAGGGGTGAGAACTGAGGGTCCCGGCAAGGACAGAACAGAGGTGTCTGACAGGTGCTGCTGCTGCTTGTCCTTCTCTTTGGGTTTCATTGGAACCTCTTCCCACTGCCCCCAGCCCCACTTGACCAGGAGAAGGAATGACTCCTGACAGCATTTGTCACAATTAGCCAAGTGGATTACCTACCTATTCTGACTGGCTACTAGCCTGCCTGCCCTGCAGCACATAGGAGGTAGCGGGATTGGATGGGCTGTGTGTCACTGCTTCCCTTTTCAGTTGAGTTCTGTGCCCCATCACAGCTCTCCACCAGCCCCCAGCTCCTCATTGTATTGCAGTAGCCTCCTTCTATCCAGGCTCATCCCAATCCTTATTAAGGTTTGGCTTCAGATAAGAGCATTGAGAAAACATGATCTCCTTTCCCCTTTCTCACTCCCTCTCAATGACACAGTCCCCTTCCCAAAGAGAATGCTTGCAAATTTAAATCCGTCACAGGACCTGGTGCTGCTCTGACTATGTACTGCTTCTATCCTCCAGCCCCTAACCCACTTGGGCCCCCCAGAATACATCCAGGCTTAGGGTATCTCATGGAGCTGAGCTCACAGAGCCTTCATGGGGCAGCATGGAGGGGTTTGCCATCTCATCCCAATGAGGTGGCAATGTACCTGGCCATACTAGGCCTCACCAACCCTCAAATACAAACAAGTAATTGATTTATGGGAGAGGTCATTGACATGCAGAATGCTTAAAGTAAAAGTAATTCCCATGGCATGGGAGGATGGCACAAGATAGAAGATATGTTTCCTTCTCCTGCACAGAGCTATTTAGCACAGTGGATCTGAAAGACCTTTCAAAATCTTTCATGTGCCCATAATCAAAAAATAGGTCACAAATAAGCTCTCAGTTTCAAAATGAATCTGCATGGAATGATCCACGATGTGTGTAATTGTACCAAGGATCTCTCAAGCAGCAGAACTGTTCGTTGGCCCTGCCTGCAGCTCTGCACAGCTATCCCTGGTGGGACCAGAACAGCTCCCTCAAGAGCTCCAACCATCCCACCTTGGCCTTCCTGCAGCCTGCAGGCTCATGGGGACTAGTTAAAGCCAAATATTTGTGAACCAATAGTTGCCTGTGCAACCTGTGTGTGCTTGAGTTCTACAGCGGTGTCATTTGGTTGAGGTCTCTTTGGGGCTCAGTCCCCCTTGTTAGCTCCAATTGTGTCTGAAATGGTGTACTCAGCTATCACAACACATCTTTAAGGGTTCATGTCAAATGCACATGGATTAGATTTCAAAGATCGGGATGGGTATGTAGTGAGCAACACAGTCCTTATATTCATTATAACCAAAACCAATTCTGTGGTACTTCTACCTCATTTAAGAGTCCTGGGAGAATCCCTCAATTAGGAGAATTACTGACACATTTATAATACCCCAGGTTCTCTGCTCACAGCCCATATCTTGACATTTGCAAGCCTTCACAAAACGAGTCAGTTAATGTTCACTTGAGCCATGAGACGTGTTAGCTACTGAATGTCATACTGCCTTTTTGTTGCCGTATTCAGTAAATGGCATTTTGACCTGTTTGCTAGTGCATCTTACTGCAGAGCAGAAACATTACTGGGTGATATAAGCATAGCCCCAAAGTACTCTTCAGCCTGCAGTATAACATGCCTCAGGGGTGGAGGTAAAAAGCAATGGTTGTTGGCTCCAACCTCTGTTTTGGGTGAAGGAGTCACAACACTCTGAAATCTTTTGCTCAGTCATGTTGCATTCATATTAAAAGTGAAGTCTACAGTCTCTCTTCCAAAGCACTGTGATTCCCCATTTGGGAATCAGTTTGGACTGCTGCAGATCACAAAGAAGCAGGTAACAAGGCTGAGCTGAGCCTGGGTCCATGGAGCAGTGGATTTGCTCTGTCTGCCTTTCTGTGTTTGGGGTGTAATAGCTTGCAGTGGGGTGGCATGGGGAAAGGTAGGTTTTCTCATGCTGACTGCTACCTACCAGGATATTATTAGCTCAGTGGCAGTGCTTAATAACTCATAGTTGCCCAGGTATTTTCCAGTAAAATACTTTGTCTAGGGAAACTCATGCTTTGTTAGAGTACTTAATTTACCTGTGTCCTGGCTGTGTGCTACCCCAGTTAGGTTTGGTTAGTGCTGCTGTGGGACGAGGGTTTGTGGGAGAGGCCAGCCCATACCAGAGTCTGCTCCAGGGCTAAGGTGAGGTGTCTCACGTGCCTGTAGGGATGCCAGTGGAGAAGCATATTTCTGGAAGAAAATGGGAAAGAAGATCTGTGTTTGGTGAAGTTGAGATTGTGTAACTTTGATTCAATTTTGAAACGGCTTTTCTTTCCAAGATGCATCTTATTTTCTATCGCCTATGGTAACACAACACTTCTTAAGGTCATGGTTGGAACAAAAGTTTTCAATATCACAGAACGTTTTTATTTATCTGAAACATATATTTTCAGTGATGTTGTTGGGCAGTAAATTTTAAAATGTCCTTATTTCCTATGGGACATGAAAATAATCTGACTCTATGGAGATGCTTTGTTAATGGCAAATACTTGGATTTCCATACTGGAAACCTTCAGCTCACTTCATTCAGCATACCAGAAAATTATATATACTTACATAGCGCTATTGTATGAAGTGACCCTTAGTCATATTGTCTAAGCTGCTTATTGCAACAGAAATAAGATGTGTTTGGTAATCTTCTTATACTTACTGACAAACCTGAACAAGGCCAGCACTGTGGTGGGGTCACTTATTTCTGGCTATAATAAGGTTACTATACAAGGAGATATTAGTATTGTAAAACACATCCTGAGGATTTCATGTTTAAGTCAGTGTAATTATTTGATCTCAAATAAGTGAAGATACATTTCTTTAGTGAATATCAACCCTCCAATAAGGCAGTGGAGCAAGTAGGAGATCCCCATGGGGCACACCAGTGTGAGTGCTTTGTGCAACTGGGTAATACTATTCTCTCTGTCTTCCTTAAGCAAATCTTGTATAACCAGTTGTTCCCCATGTCATTAAAGATCATGGTGCTCGACACAGCATGTTGCATTTCTCAGTGTTGGAGCAACGGCAAACACTGATTGTCAGTAAAATTAAGCCCAAAGCTACAAGGTAGGAATCACACAATTGAGATTGCATCCATATCTACTTGCCTTGCCTTGCCTTGCCTTGCCTTGCCTTGCCTTGCCTTGCCTTGCCTTGCCTTCCCTTCCCTTCCCTTCCCTTCCCTTCCCTTTCCACAAATGACTGAAAAGGCCATAGAGGTCTTAGTGTGCTCCAGTTCCAAGTACTCCTCGCTTTCCCCAGGTCAGTGCAGTGTGGGTAGACTGAGCATTGCAGCCCCAGCCAGAAGTGGCTCTACGATATGCCGTGAGAGCAGCTCTGAGCCCAGATGCTTTTTAGGCAAGGAATAACTTTCCTACAATGTCTGGGTTGTTAAGAGACAGCTGGAAAGAAAAAAAAAAAAAAAGAAGAAGAGCCGTGGATCAGAAAATGGTATGGAAGAAAGATTTACACTTTGTTTTTCAAACATAAGTAGCAAAAGCATTTGTCTATAAGGACTAAAAATGGTTTAGCAAAAAACTGTTTTTTCTCTGGGGAAAATATATCCTATTACTCCAGTAATTCCCAAAGTGGGATCTATTGAGGGTCTCTGTTCTGTGTCATATTTTTGGAGTTGCTTCTTGGAAGGCAGAAATGTTCCACGAGGGAAATTTTCTCTTACAGTACTCTGCATGGAAAAATCGGAGTCATTAGTTCGCATAAGTGGGGTCACATTCAGGGCTCAGCTCACATGCACACTCCCCGCCAGCAAAGGCATTTCACAGACACAGCAATGCCAGCAAAGTGAGCAAACAAAGGGGCTATGGCTCCTCTGCATCACAGACTAAGAGCAGGAATAACCCATTGGCCTCTATCCCCCATCTGGCACAGCAAAGGTTTGTGTTGGCACCAGTGATTGTGCAGTGCAAAATGGTATTTAAAAATAAATTTGGAACCAGTCACCAGCCAAGTTCACCAATGCTGGGCACAATGGTCATGGAAACAGTCACAGGAATGGAGAGCAGCATTGCAGAGAAGGAACATCACAGAGATCTCTTAATGCAGAAATAATTTTCCAGAAGCGCAAAACTGAGATTGAGCAATGCATATTTGGGATAAAACTAAGGCCATTAATCTTAGTTGCTCTGCATATTTGCAGCTCCTATTCAAAAATATTTTTAAGAAAAAGTCCCTAAAACAACACGTCAGAGATTAGGGGAGCCTCTGGTGTGTTTTCTTGCTTGCTTGTTTTGCATACTACCTAGGAGAGAGATTTCTCCCTAGTTTTGATGGATACCAGGGCTATTGCTGCAGGTGCTGAATAGCAGATCAGCCCTGAAATTATCAGGGTCGTTAAGCTTATTAAGCATATATCTGGAGACAGGGGCTGTGTAGGGAAGGCAAGAGAAACCCAACCTAAGGGTATCCATGTTTGATGCTGAACGGGCACCTGAGCTGACAGAGGTCCTCTACCTAATGAAAAGAACTTCTAGAACTAAATCCAACATTGCTGTTCTTAGACTTCAAAAGCACAGGATTACCAAGGCAAAAACAGCATCCTGGCCTCCGGATTCGGCAATGCTGTGCACAGGGTAGAGCAAAATTTCTGGGCCTTCTTGTTCTGATTCACCCTTTGAAAGTGTAGGGTTTGATAAAGCGCACGTGCAAAATAAAACTTGTGTCAGCATTCATTTTGCAATTCCTTTACCTCTTAGAGATGAATAAATAAATAAGAATGCAAAATAGACACTTGTCCCACCACATAGTGTCAGCAACCCGCTCAACTTCTTGCTGTTCTTCCATGGGATCTTGAAAAGCAAAAGGCAGCTAACTGCAAACATGAGTCAGAAATTCAGAGCTCTCCTCTGGCCCCATCTTTTCCTGATTGCTCTAGGAGATGATGATGAATGCGACCTTTTGGATCAACCATTGTGTAACTGATCCATGTTGGCATGGACCAAACCTGGCTCCTGGGAATGGGTAACATTGGTGCCCGTGTCCACATTTACAGTTTGGCTGCCGTCACGATGGGTGAGTCACAGTTCTTTGCTCATTCATGAAAGTCAAAAACGGCTACTGGGGACTTGCCAAATCTTGTAGGAAAATGAGGTCCTAGACTAGTGACCAGTTTTGCAGCAGCTGTGAGGAGAGGACAGGTGCACGGTGTGTACTGCAGCAAGCTCTGGTAGTTGAGCTGCAATGAATACGGAGGTGCTCCTTCTGTTCCGCCGATGGTGTGTGTGCCTAGTGTGCTCTCCAGTGGAGCTTATGCCTCTGAGATTGGTTTCTTTCCAAAGGCATGATGATGAAATTATCCGTTGTGCTTAGAGGTTGTTGGGTTCTTTTGTTTGTTTGTTTGTTTTTAAAGAAAAGATTTCTATCCAGCCTTCTGCCCTTCAGCAGATGAGTTGAGTTCTTCTTCACCTGGCTAACCTGGGATATTCATTTTATGAGCATGGTGTTTCTTCTCATTTACCTAAAAGCTTACTGTACTCCTAGTGCTTGCAGATACTGTTGCTGTCATGGCAACAAGGTTATTTATGCATAATAGATATGTTCCTTTTTTTTCCCCCCCCAGTGTGGCTAAGTGGAGACAGGGTCATAAAATCCAGTGGGAAACTCTCAGCACCATATACATGCTAATGAGCCTTTGAGACCTCTTCCCTCTTCTCTGCTGCCTGGCTAAGCCAGTTCAAGTCCCCGAAACTGCCCTCAGCTCAGCCTTCCATCTGGCGACAAATTGACTCCAGTCAATTTGTGACAGATGCTTTATCAGTACCACTGTTTAATTATTTAACAGTGAGGCCAGCGAGGAGAAGTCAACACTCCCATTGTCAAAGCCAGGTGAATGAGCAGGTTCTATGGCTAAAATATCAATTTAGTGAAGTTCTCCTTTAAATTCTTCCTGGGTTTCATCTTTTCATTTGCCATGGCAACCAGCAAGGACCACAGGTTGGAGAGAAGATGTAAAGAATCATTTCAGTCAAATCAGGTAGGCTACTATTAGCCACCAGAGCACTTCACTTCACTTGAGAAGGATTTTCCATGAAAAGGGCCTTTTCTTGAGGATAGATTCATGTGCCCTGAAAACCTCAGTCTGCAGAGCTTTGGCATTCTCCTTGCTGCAAGAGCATCTTCTCAGGAGCTTAATCAATTCTGTTTACATACAGTACTGAGTCCAAAGAGTGCAAAACCCTCCACAGAAAGAGGAGAGTAAGTGGCTGTCTGGAATTCAATGTCAGATAACGATCCAATCTCCCAGCAAATAAAAAGCTTCTCTCTGCAGATCATGCACTCCACTTAAGTTGGCCCTGCAGATGCTCACAGCAGCCTGCTTTGAATAAAGTCTTCACTTTGCCAGATTTCAAAGTCCCCAAATGCTGCCATGTGATGACTGTCACTGGGAATCTCCATGTGCCCAACACCATACATGTGCAGTGCCCTGGGCATCACAGCAAGTGGTGAAGGAAGAGGGTGGTGACATTGGCACTGTGAAATCAATTCATTCTTCCCATATCAGTACTTGTGGCTTTTCCTGAAGTGCAAGTCCCTATTCTAAGCCTGGTGAGCAGAAATTGAAATACAACTTGTGAGTGCAGTGCTGAGCCCCAGAGCAAGGAGCACCATCCTGGGGAAAAGCAGGGCACGTGAAGGAATAACAATACTTTGTTCTTATGTAACTCTTGCTTAAAATACTTCAAAGTGGGCTTGCAGATACATAATTAAAGATAAGCCAGAAATAACTATCAATTTGTATATCAAAAAGTTATATTCTCCATCACCTCAGTGGTGGTTGGCTATCAAAATCCTCCTTGTTGTGGGCTGAAATGAGGCCACGTGGCTCCTGATGCTGACCAACAGAGTACCAATGATTTCGCCTTGGTCATAGCTAGTTAATTTTTAGGCCAAATACTATTTACTCAGAAAAATAGTTCTGAATAATGACTAATTGAGAAATTTCTGATTCACCCACAGGCAGTTTGCAAGGGGAGGGGAAGCAACATTTATCACATAAATTATTTGTGAATTAATCACTGATGCTCTCCGAAGTCGATGGGATACTTGCATAAATAAGAGTGTTTATGGAGAAGATCAAGTCTTTAATGGCACTTTAAGAATGGGAAATTCATTACTGAAAGCAATGATTATGAATCAAAAGGATTGGGAGGAGAGAAAATCAAGTCATAATTAGTCACTTAAATTGTATCAAGTAGAACAGAAGTGATTTTAAACAAGTCCAAACAAAGGGGAAATGATTCGTTCTGATTAAGTCAGTCTCCCTTGCCCTTTTAAAGATTTATGAATTAATGTCAATAAATTATGGCTCTTGGGACTCAACCTATAAAAACTGCATAGAAATGCAATATAATACAACATCAGAGAAGTGAATTAGACACAGCAGAACAGAAATAAAATGCATGCTTATTAAGGAGGTATATAATGAGTCTCATGTCACCCAAATATTGACCAACTACCTCTACTCTAAACTCTCCCCTTTGCTCCCATGGTTAGTTATTCTCTCTCTGGTTGCTCTTCTAATGCTGGAGTCAGACCCAGTTTGACCACTGACAAGCTTAATTACACTGCTGAAGGACTGCTTGTAGAACTAAGTGATCTGAATTAATTATGGTGCTGGCAAATTATGTAGCCTGCACATACAAACCCATTTGGAGTTTCCCCTCTTTCCTTTTGCAGCATGTGATTGGGATTTCCTCGAATACATTTTCCAGCTGTCCTCAAAGGGATGCTGCAGCATCAGGGAAATGCTCTGTGTGGTTTCAGGTTCTCTTTTTTCAAAGCAATGTTTTGAAAGGCAGGTATAGGAAAAGCAAACTCTATTTGCTATAAAATGGTAAACGCAGACATGCTGCTTTTGGTGCACTGTTGTGCTGGTGTTCCTGTTCCTATCATTGTTACAGGGCACATCGGTAGCATGCTCAGTACCCAGACAATATGTTCATTGAAACCATATCATGGTGGGCTCCTGACTGGGACAAAAATGAGGCTCAGAAAAGGACTGACTTTGTTTAAACTAAAAATTTTTCTGCTTTACTGAACTAATCCAAGCACCCAGCCCTGCCCATGCCTATTTTGGGTACCCATAAATCTCATGTAGACATCACCTCAGTCACAGCCTGTTCCCCAGCCCCTAACTCCACAGACTTCTCTTTGTTCCAAATGTAATTGCTCTTCATCCTTTTTTTTCCCTTTTTTTCCCACTGTCTACAACTATATCTCATCATCCTACACTTCTCATTATCTTAATTAAACCAGGGCAAATGAGTGGTCTGTTTTATCACCTGACATTACACCATACCATTTTTAGCTCAAAAGATGTGAGTTAGTACTTACCCCTGCTCTCAGTAACCATGGTTGAGGAGGACAGAGTTCCACATGGAGCAGAACACGCAGGTGCTCTGTGTGAACTGGGAGGTTCTGTCCCCACCACCCCAAGGTGGACGCTGCATTTACCTACAGCACAGCATGGGTGTGGGGCTGCCATTATACCCCAGCTCTGTGGATGTACCTGTCAACAGTATAGCACAACTCTGTTCTTTCTGGAGAATTACCTGCTGGTTAATCAAGCAGTGTGTGTGCAACATCAGGATAGCTCTGCTGCAGATGGCGAGCAGTCCCACACTGCAGCGATGGGGCAGCTACTCTTTGCTCTACAACAGCCACCAGCTGCATGCTGCACGCTGCTTGCAACTGTCTGGAGATGAGTTGTGGAAGGGGGAAGGTGGTATCATTAGCAAGTCATAAAAACTGTGAGATTTCCCCAGCCCAAGAGAGCCCTTGCAGGAGTTTTGTGTCTCTTCCCCCTCAGTCCCTGGCTTCGTTCTTCTGCAGAACAAATGGAGATGATCTGTGGCAGCAGGATGGCCAACAGAACTACATGGGCATTGTAATGCTGGGTTTCTCAAACTGTTTGTTTGTTGCTCCAGGTTCAGGATTGTAAAGATGTCCAGTCAGCATTGCTCTGGCTCAGGGCTGCGGGTCCACCCACACCAAGAGATCACCATCAGCTCTCATTCCCTGCTTCTCATATACACACCCTTCCACTCTCTTCATTTTCACACCTTCTCCTTTCTTTACCTGAAATAATCTGCTTCGGAAGCAACTTTGCTGCCATCAACAAAGCAGGGTCTGAAGGGGAACTCCAGCCACAGAGAGGGGCCAGGAGTTGTACCTGCAGCCCTGAGGAACATTAATGTGGAATTAGACATGAGTCACAAAACACCTCCTAATGAGCTTCGAAAGTGGAGCACCATCTGGCCTCACCTTCAGCCTGGGGTTACTTGAGCCTCCTGCAGCTGCACAGCCACCCCTTGTGTAAGCAGCTCAGCCCCAGGGAGGGAGCCCTGGGTCCTGGGGTTCTGCACTGGGCAGGGACCCTGCAGGTCAGCTCTGAAGCTGGGGATGGGCAAGGAGCGGCACTGCGGTGTGCCCAGCAGGGAGCAGGAGGGGACAAGATGAGCCTTTAGTTTTCATGGAGTGCAATTTCATCTCATGTGAAGGAGATGCCCGTTCCCAGAGTTGTAGAGGGAAGTGAGACTCAAATGGTATCTGACTTTATTTCTTTTCAAAACACTGCCAGACAAATTTCCATTTTTATTCTGAAGTGAAAATATGTTTTTAAAACATGCCATCCCCCCTGCAGCCTGGTCACTGCAAGACACTCAGTGGTATTACAAAGCTGATGGCTGCTAAATGGCCTTCTTTCCAACACTAATGAGCTGCATTTAATAATGAGCTAAACATCATTAACCAGGGAAGATTTTGGTGAATGCTTCTTTAATATCATTGTGCAGCAATTACCACTGGAGTGAATAGCTCAGCTCTGTCCAGCTGCATCATTCGTCATTGTTTGGAGGAGGAGTAAAATCACTCTGGTTCAGGACGCTAATAGCATTAAGTGACACTGAGTAAAGTACAACCAGTGTTTCTGTTCATCATGCAGCCCCGAATAACAAAGATGGTTCATTCTGCTCCACCTTGCTTTCAGCCAGCTGACCCAGCTGCCCTGGTGATGTGTCTGCAATCAACAAAAGCCCCTCTCAGTGTGATCTAATTCACAGGCATATGAAGTTTCTTTATTAAAAATTGATACGCGCAATTAAACAATGATAGAAGATGATAATGGGCGTAATGAAGCTATTTGGTATTTGCAGTCTTTATTATACATTGCCACTCTATAACAATGAGACCTTCTGTACTTATTTGTCATGTCTAATTAGAAGGTCATCGTCATGAAAACACGCTTGGTGCTTCTCCAGAAATCCTCCTGTCCTATTTAATGGACTTTGAAGCAACAACAACAACAACAAAAAAAAAAGAAAAATCAAAGCAGAAATTCACTGACAGCTCTTTGGTGTTTCCTTACTGCTTGGGGGTATGGGTGGACTAGATGGGGTGATGGCGGGACTAGATGATCTTAGTAGTCTTTCCAAACTTAATGATTCTCTGATTCTCTGATTCTGTGCTATAAATGAGTGACATTTTTTAGCAAATCATGTGTCTCCCAGGTTCAGGAGGAGAGGGGACACTGCACACCTGGCAGCAATGGGGAGCTGTTCAGGTTGCAGCAGTGAAATGTGTCCTTCAGGGATGTCTACACATTTATTTGGACAGTCGTGAAAGGAAGTGGTCTCTTCTGATATTTTTTAAATGAAACGGTTCCCTCTCTTTTTGGAAATAGTTCTTGATTTTGGTAACCTAGCACAAAGCAAAGTTTTTTCTTTGGTCAGAACCAAATATTTTGGGTCAAGTCAAAATATTGTTTTTCAGCTCATCTGCTGAGCTGAATGATTCATTACTCAGCAGCGCCACTCAATGCATCCCAACCTCCCAGTGCACCCTGACCTCTTGATGTACCCCTGCCTCCCAGCTGGAGCAAAAGCTCTGCTCCACCTCCACTTCAGAAAGTGGACAGGCAGCAGACAAGACACAGCACTGCCCCGACCTAAAAAAAGTATGTATATATATGTGTGTGTGTGTGTGTGTGTGTGTGTATACATATACACACATACATATAAGTAAGAGTGAAAAAGCAAGAGGCAGTATTCAGTGCTCTTGTGCTTTGTGTACACCTATGATTTAATTCCCCTCTTGGTATGAAAGCTTCCCAAGCCCATTTGCTGCTCTGTAGAGGATAAGTGCATTTGCAGCGGTTAGATTCAGCCTAGATAATGCCAAAGGCCTTTTTTCTCTTGAGCTCTGCACTCCACTGCTCTGTGTCAGTATAACAGCAGTGATAGCACATTGTAAAGAACCAGTTTCTTGGTTTTGTACCTTTGTGTAATATTTAGCAGTGCTGCAACAAACAGACCCAACTGTAAAGTAGCTCTAGCAACGGCATTGCATAGTAAACATGGAGACACCAAAGTGTTTATAGACATAAAAGAATGTGTGTGATTTAGTTAATGTTCAGACGTCCCAGACAGCTGCAGCTCCAGGCTGAACACAGCCATGAGCAAATTATACCTGTAAAGGTCAAAGAGGTCAAAATATTTCATGCATTCCTTGCCAAACTTGCTGTTCTGCAGGAAGGAAGGTGATGTGGTTCCATGCAAGGGACCTGTTGGTATGTAGGGTCTTTGAGGCCAGGAGAGATTCCTGCACTGCTCCCCTGCACCCATTTACACACTCAGCAGAATTCCAGTCTCCATAGGGCCTCAGGAGCACTGCTACCTGCCTTGACTTCACTCACCCAAGGGTGCTCCTGCAGTCACTGAGCCCTTGGGGCTCTGTGCGAACTTCCAATTCGTCCCCATTTCTATCAGGGTGAGCACAGTCCGATCAGCTCCTTCTTTCTTCCTCTTCTTTGATGATCAAAATATTTACAGCTCAGTGAGTGGGGCTGGCAGCAGCCCCAAAACTTTGTTCTTGATAGTAAATGTCACATTTAATATTGATGATGTGGGCTACTCAAGTCATGCTTGGATGAGTTATTAACCATTGGGAATGACATCTATAATAGGAAGTTCCTAAAATGTGAGCTGCCTTATATGTGTGTATAGCTTCTCTTTTCTGAAGGATAGAGAAATCTAAGCAATTCACTAAAAATATATGGATGTTGTTCATTGTTATATGGCCAGGAAATGTGATCTGCTGTCCAAGCTGGTTTATTGTTCACCTTCGCAGTGCATAAAACTACACCCTGCAGGGAACAGAGCAGTTCTTTTATCATCTTGGTGAACAGAGCAGGCAGTGCCTCTGTGCTGTACCACCCAAGCCAGGTCCCGTCAGCTCAGCTCCGTGATTCCTGTTGCTGAGGTAGGGCAGAGCAAGGCACCTAATGGTCATGGCAGACTTAAGAGTTTTGTTGAATTTTCTCTTGATTGTGCACTGAAATTAAAGCAAACTGTTTCACAGGGAGTCAGGCCAGCACTCATACAGAATGAATGATTTGGGCACCATGTTTTAAAACCACTAAGAAATAGTAGGGTGAGTAGTACAAGTAATTTGTAGTTGGTGCTCTGCTGGGACTTGCCATGAAAGAGACTCTGTACTTTACACGGATTATGCATATTTATAGCTTGTCATAAAAGGGTTTCTTGTAATGTGGAGATAAATTCTGTTCTCATGTGTGTTAGTGCAAAAGTTGATTGTTCAACAGAAATTTGGTGAGTTGGTCAAACCATACTGTGAGCTTCATCAACTGCAGTGTTGATCAAGACACTGAAATTTATATGAATATTCCACATCTGGCAGTGTGATTTCCACATTACTGAGATGAGCAAATAGATAGTCTGGGTTGCAATGCAGTGCAAATGGTTGTTCTCCAGTTGGCTTATGTGGCTCTGAAACACAGACAACAAAGTTCTGTAAGGGCGTGTGTTACTTAGGCTAGCGAGGAGTCTTGTACTGTGAGAATAGCAACTTCAGTAGAAAAGGCATTGAGAATGTGGACAGACCAAGCTGCTGTATTTGGTGTTCACGTTGCCCCTTGCCAGCTAGTAAGTTTCCAAGGTGAATACATCTACCATGCACTACATCTGGTTGAATAAACTCAAAGAAGTACCATACAGTATTGCTTTTTGCCTTCCAAAAGAGCAGTATGGATTTCAAGATAGAGTGGAAACACAGCTAGTCACAGAGGAAGCTGCAGAACAACACAATAAATATCTACTCCTCTCATGGTGCTTCTGAAGCTGTCAGAGCTCACTTTGCTTCACCTTATGTTGCTTATCTGGTAAAGAAAAATGCAAAATGCCAGTTGCACTGCAGTGTGACCTGGAGTGTCTCCTCCTGCTCCCATGGGTGCAGTCCTCCAGGCCCTGCTGCTCCCAGCTGGAAGGAGCAGTCATTCCCCGCACTACTGACTTCTGTAGCATCTCTCAGCACATCACAGACTGTCACATGCCAAAGTCTGACCAGACTCATTCCTTCTCCCAAGTCAAGAAAAGCTGTCCTGTTATGGCAGTGGCTATTAACCTTGTTTTACTGATGGAGAAACTGTGCACAAAGAGAATAAATTATTTACCCAAGGTCACAGAACAGATCCAAAATGCCATGATTGGGAAGAGGACCCAGACTGCCCAATTCTCATTCCTGTGCTTTAGCAGCAAAAGCTGTTTTTCCTCTCCATCGTGACTTGCTCTCCCCTGGGCACTCTGTCATCCACATGTGTCCCCTTCTCATCTCCTTCTCATCTCCTACCTATCCTACTTCTGCCTTTCTGAGTCAGCAGAATTCTGGTACACGCTGAACCAGTCAGTCTGAATGTAGCATCGCATCTGGCAAAGTGAGATTTGCATTTGACTCTTAGTAGTCTAAATGCAAATTACACAGTTGTGTTGAGGCACCAATTTATACTAATTTGCACTCTGTTTTGCTTTGGTAAGAGCTACCTGAGAGACTACAGCTTTTTTTAACCTTTAATAATGACAAGGTTTTAAAAGCTTGTTCTTTAAAGTGGTGGAACTGATTGTTTCATCAACTTAAATTGCCACCAAGATAAATTCAGTCTGTTGACACACTCAAGTCTTTCAGTCTTGTGCAATTCCAGCTGCCTGCTCAATGCTGGCGATAGCTCTGGTTCTCTATAGGCCTTGCCAAGGGTCCTGTTGCCTGTAATCAGGTGCTGAAGTGTCAAGAACAGATAATGCAACAAAATGATCTTAATCAGTATCTTAGCCAATTTTAACTCCTTGGTGCATTAACTGGATGAGGCTTTTCACAGGATAAAATACATGGTATATTGCCAGAGTTTGCAGGTAAATGTGTAATGTTTCTGAGAGGCACTATCAATTGAGATAAAAAATCCCACAAAATATAACATATTATCAAACCATAAAAACACTTTGGCATTGTTTTTGCAGAAGCAAATCAGAAGTGAATTCACTGTGCAAGAAAGGAAGCCAAATGTCATTCTGTATGTCACAGAGGTGTTAGGAGAACCATAGAGGGCCACCAGATGAGGGAGCCACTATCAGGCTTAGAAATTAATTTCCTGCAAAAGAAAACAAAGAGAGATTATATGTACGGGGTTTAGCATGAAGCAGGTGTGCTGTGAGACAGCCCCAAAGAGTCCATGCACAGGTTCAGCCTAAGGGCAAAGAACTGTATTTCCAGCATCATGGTTAATACAATTTCTTAGAAGTTCAAAAGCTTCCAGTAAGAAAGTTTAGAATGACTGAATGTTAATTTTTTTTAAAAAAGGAAAAAAAACAGATAACAAATCATTGCTCTTCAGCTTTGCAGCTTGCTTTCAATAAGAGGAGCTTCTTGACATGGAGACCTTTTGTGCTCCAAGGCACTGCAAATGTGGGATTTCCCTGCAGTGGACACAGTGGAGCATGTAAGGCGTGCAAAACCCCAGAGGAGGTGCAGATGTGCCTGGCTGCCTTTCCTTGGCCTTCTGAGAGCCATCTCGAGCTATGCTGCGAATGACAATGACATCCTGAGAGATGCCAAAATATCACAGGGAGCAGCTGGCAAAAATGCTCCAACCTCCCAATGCCCTTAATACACCGTAAACAAATCTGCTTCACTTAAACCACACGCAAGGTGACAAGGAGTCTCACTCTCAGATTGATGGGGTTTAGTGCTTATTATTGCCATTAGCAAACACAACATGAATGTAAAGCACTTTAGGAACAGAAGTCACTGGGAAGGAAATGCTTTAAGCTTCTGAGGTTGTTGATAATGTTTCCAAAAGATGCAGAGATTTTCTGGAATCCTGTGGGGAAAAAAAAAATGAAGTCAGAAAATGGCTTTCTTTTCTGTTTCTGGCCAATCCATGACTACATGTGCAACTGGTGCCTTTGTTACTGAGCACAGCTGCTCTATGAGAGGAGTGAAATATTCACACCTTTTGGCTAGGGATTTTATTAAGGTTTCAGGTGCCTACCTTCTGCCATCCACTCCATTTAAGTAATACTAGCTGAAGCTCAGCTCGTTTCTCAAAAATTAACAGCTCTCTGTGAATACATGAATGTCTGGAAGCTCAGCCAAAGGATGCTGCTGCTCCCAGCTCCCAGGGAAGGCCCTGAGGTCAGTGCTGGTTCTCTCACTTACTCACTTATTGAAATCCCGATGTGTCCCTGTGTGGAGGTGGTTGAATCCCAGCGGGGAGTGAAGCAATCCAAAGGCAAAGACACATGGCCTTGCCAGCAGCAGGGAAACTGTCTGGCTCAGAGCTGCTATGAAGTCACCATGAGTTATGACTAAAGGACCCTGACATCTTACACTGAATTATTTTGCAGAGCTGCTTTCTGTAAGTTCCTGATGCACAAGCACTGAAGACATACAGGTCACAGAGGTCTGTGCTGATGTGCGTGTGGAAAGCCCTTTTACACTCTCCTGCTCATTACCAGGGCACTAAGGCTACCAGTGCAACCCCCTCTCCTCTGCTCCTTGCTCCTTTGACTTTTGTGTTTCCATTTGCTAGTGCACTCAGCAGACATTTCCAAAACCCAGACACGTGTCAACCCTTCCTTGTTCTCTCCTTTTTCCTGCCTTGATGTAGCTGTCCATCTCCTGAAAGCTCCCAGATGCATAGTGTAGAGGTGTTCAGTTCTACCCCAAGCCAGGATATCTTTTGTCCATTACAGCTGATACCTGGTCAGTTCCATGATACCATTTCATAACTATTTAGCTCTTTGCCCATGTAACTCAGGAAACCGAAATGCCCAGCCTGGCACGACTGGGCAGCCGGGTATGACACCACTGAGTGTGGGCTCTCTGGAGCCAGGTTTGAGAGCTGTTGGCTTCATCACAAGGCACAAGCAACAATGACAGGTTTTAGAGCCTTTGCTACCCCTATGGAGCTGGCCCTAGGCTGCTCTGCTGCACCTCTTCAGTTCAAGTGGTGACTCATGGGCTGGAACTATTATGTGGATGGCATATGCAGTTAGTGAGTGGTGGTTTTCAGTGCTCATTTTACTTATTATGTTATATTTTGATTTATAATTATATACACAGAGCATTCCTCTCCTGGGCTCTGTGTGTCCTTGCCAAAATTAAAAAGTACAGTTAGCAAAACTAAAGCCAGCAGATAAACAGAGCTTTCAATCAGAAATGACCAGCTTGGGCTGACTCTTTTTCCCACCAGTTCTTCCTACAATTTCTGTTCTCCTTACACTTTTCTTCTCAAGGATCGCAGGATGAGGAAAGCCACTCTAAGCCCCTCAACAGTGATGAAGGGAGCAACAGAGCAGACCCAATTCATTCTCCAATCAGGCCTCCCAGGTCTTGCAGGTTCATTTCCTTTGCCCTGTTGGGAGTGCTAGGAAAATTGTGCTCACCCCAGAACCGCCTCTCTCTCTATTAGTGGGCAATGGCTGCCGGGTGCTGCTGGGGGAGACAAAATCAGTAACTCAGGGCCATGCCAACACCAACAAATCATCTGCTAAAAAGTCCTCTGTGGGATTTTTAGACAAGGTGAGGTAATATTTACTGATTTGCCTCTAGAACGTATGAGTGACAGCTGGCAGGACAGCGTCCAAAAAGCCAGTCGGAGGGTTGTTAAAGCTGCCAGCAAAGAAAGCACCATTTCATAATTATTTCAGGCTTCCCTTGGAGATCAAAGAGCAATGCTGACACAGGGCGGGTAGGGAATTGTCTAGATTTAGTGCAAGGCAAGAAGAACCTAACACTGTGATTACTGCTGGAAATGACTGATGGGGGAACACCTATGGAGCCAGGAGCTGATTAAGGATAAAAAAGCTTTGCTTTTTCCTATGTGTGAATCAGAAAGGAGACACAGGATGGCTGTGTCAGCGGGCAATCATGGGGAGGCTGCAGGAGGGATTAGTGCTGTGCTCTGGAGCAACACCAGCAAGAGTTGCCACTCTTTGGCACTGGGGTTTATGGGAGGGATGCTAATTCAAGTGAAAATTGGAAATTTCACAGAAATTCCTGCATCTCCTTGAAAGATGTTCATAAACTTGCTGCAGGTCTGAGGAGCAGCTACCTACTCAGTCCTAAGGAGAGTTTTGCTTTTTCTGAGATAAATTTTACAGAATTGCGGAATTGTAGTGGTTGGAAGGGACCTCTAGATATCAAGTCCTAGTTTTGCTTTGTATGAACTTTTACAGTTGCAATCTTTGTGTGCTGATGAAGCTCTCAGATGACAACTTGTGTTTCCTGAAGGCAGTGAAGCTCAACAGCTGCTGGTATTGAAATCCAACAGAGAGCAGAACCTCTGGCTCCAGGACCATCTGATTCCTCGAGATATGTTTTTGCATGCTTTGAAAACCAACATTGCCTTTGTTGGTGATACCACTGCTTAAGTCCTTATAAAAACTGAGACAAGGATGTAAGAGGATCCTAATAATGTTTTCTAGTGCCCACTGTGGAACATGTCATTTCTGCTTTGGTTAGTTTCCTGATAAATGAACTCTTCAGCAGGGTGATCTCTCTATGTATGCAGTGAAATGATAGACCCATGATTGCTACAGGGATGCAGAAGGTGCTCACTGCAGTAGCAACTCCCAAGCTCACTCCATTCTACAGTCCCCTCTCCTGACACCAGGACAGTACTTCCCAACCAGCTCCTTCAACAGCCTCTCAACATCTTGGATACAGAGATGCCCAGCTCTAGCAGTTGGACCACACTCATCCCAACACTATAGCCCATCACTACCTGCTCCAAGCAGGATGTCCCTGGACACTGACACAGAGACATATGGAAAGAGGCATTCCTCCTCATGGCTGAGGTTTCCATAATTACTGAGCTGAAGATTTAATTAATTCCTTAATTTTGCTGAAACAATGATTTGAATTAAGAATGAATCTCTTCTACCTGATGCCTTCAGTCCAGCCCCAGCCGTGGCACAGCTCTGGCAAAACCCATGCTCCTGTTCCTTGTCCTAAAACCCAGCCCTGTGGACACAGCTATTTTCCTGCTGCTGTCAACATAAATCAACCAGACTCCTTTTAAGCTACCTACAACTTTTGACAGCTACAGTGATGTAAATAAAGCATCTAACGCAGATGCTAATATTAATTCTCATGACCCAGTTGTGCTTCACTAATAGTATCTGGGTTACCAGCCAGGCAAGACAAGAACACAAAATATTTAGCCTGTCTCAGTCTGTTACCCCAAAAAGCAAGTGTCTGAGGATATTAATTTCTACAGCTAATCCTGCAAGGTGCCCTGCACTGGGAAAAGGAAGGGGAAAGGTCCCAGGAATCTGCGTTCAGTGATGGTTATGGGTTCAGCCCTGCTGGATGCACAATGGCTGGCACTGCACTGGCACTGTGATGTCCCCAGGGGTTTAGAGCACTATTTGTGATATTATTAGCACCAGAAAGACTCCTTTCTGGTCATAGGATAATCATCCCTGTAGCCCTTTCTGGCTGCTGTGTGTGTGCTCTTGCATTCCTTTGGCTTTGCGCAAGAGCTTCACAGGTGCTTGGTTTTCTTCGGAGAGATTCAAGGATTATCAAGCATGAATTGTGTGAAAAAGTGATAAGTGTGAAACATGAATGTGGGCATCTAGGAGCATGCAGCTGAAATGAAGTGGCCAGGACATCCAAATCTGCCCCATCACCTGTCACACATTTGGACACTGCTGCTCAGTTCTTAGGTCTGTATGGGAGCTCAGAAGCTTTGTGCTGATGCACAGCACAGAGGCACTGGGGCTGCTGCAACCCAGCTCATTATTACTCGCTTTTGCTGTAATATTGCTTCTTTAAAGCTTTGCACAGGCCCCCCACAACGGCCAGGCTGATCACTTCCACTTTTATTTATCCTTGCTGCGGGGAAGCACAGCTGAGCAATGAAAACACAGAAGTGCGTGAGCAAGTGCTCTTCAGCCTCAGCACAGCTATTTAGCAGAGCAGAGTTATTGCCACACGGATGTGTGCAGGGATTTGGGCTCACAGTGATAAAGAATTAATGGGACAACACTTCCTACAAAGGACTTGCCTTGAATTTCCCAAGAACAAGCTGAGTAGAGGCAGGGACGCAGCGCTGGGTGTGTGTATGGTGCAGGTGTGCTGCCTGTGTTTGCTGCGATAACCATGAGGTTACAGAGGCAGAACTGTGCTTCTCGCAGCAGGTTTGGAGGCTTAATTAAGCTTCTAGTGTTCTGTAAAGTTCATTTCACTGTTCGGTGGAGGACGGTTTAGGATAAGCATAATAGGATTACTGCTGCTATATACAGACATGTAAGCCAGGAAGTCCTCATAATGGGCCTTTACCTTGTAGGAAAATCTTTTCAGAGGATGCTTTTTATAAATGGCGTGGTTACACATGCTATGGGTGTTTGGGGAAGGTAGTACTGGCCCAGGTACTCTACAGTGACACAGACTTTGGAGCACAGAGTGCATCCAGGTTTGCTGTCACTAACACTGTTGATCATGTTCTCGCTGTCCTGTGGAGCATCCTTTCCTTTTTGCCCTGCTGCTGATCCTGGGGTCACGATGAATATCTCTGGCTGGGGCTGTGGGAGGTGATGACTGAATCCTGGGGGGATTATGGGATTCACCACACCTCAAGCAGGGCTGCATTCACCTGGGAATGGCTCATTCATCAGCAGCGTCCCATAGAAACAGAAGACTCACAGCAGAAGGCAGAAATATGGGATGCCCTGAGCTCCAGCTGGGCTGAGATGATATTTTAGGGCTGCACTGCCCCAAACCAGAGAGGCAGAGCTCAGCAATAAGCATGTCCCATACTGCTGCTCCCAGGCAGGCCAAGCGGGTTTCCTTATCTTTGCCTTTCCTGCACAGCAGCAGGTAACTCATAGATAAAGCCATCAGTGGTTATACACACATGCAGACACTTAGCAGCTATTCTTAATCTTTCCAAATCCCCCAGTATACCTTATGTATACAGTTTGGAGCTTGTAGATTTAGCACGATAGATTGATCCTGCACACTATCTCAGTGCAAAATGACATTAATAACTAAATTCTTGTGTTTTTAGTGCTGGCTAAGCTACTGCAAAGCACTGAACTGTGTAAATCTGCTCAGGGCACAGCAGCAGTGCCATCAGAGCAAGTTGTCTGGTTGTGGCTGATGTTATTACTTGGATTATATAAAGTCCAAATTCTACAGCAGCCATAGGAAAGTTTCACCAGTAATTGCTATTTGAGCGTGCACTATATGCAATCAGCTGGAATTACTGGTTTTAATTTTCACAGCTACTCCAAAATGGGGAAAATGCTTGAGAATTGAATGGCTCATGCAGATTGGCTGCTATGGCAGTTTGAAGCAGGTGGCTCTTTGAGTGCACCGCCAGGAATTTTCAACTGATTTCTCCAGTAAGAGCAGGCAGGTAGAAACCCAGTTTGCCCTTTACTCAACCCATGGTGCCATTGGGCACTGGTCCTCTCAGTCCCCTCTCCTCGCAGGGATGGATGCTGGCCATGCCAGCAGAGCCCTGGCAAGCTTATCACACTGGTGCTGGCACAGCCTCAGAACTCAGGGTGCCTGTGCACAGGCATTCTGCATCTCCTGTGGCCATGCTGGGTCTGCACTACCAATAATGGAGCTTTCAATGAGTCTTCTGCGCTTCTCCCTTTTGCCTTCAGAGGAAAAAATGTTTCCACTGCGTAAACTGAGCTGTGGCCAACCACGGCTATTGTTTGTCTACGTTTTTATGTCCCTTTCAATATACGTGCCAGCTCTGCCACGTTCTGTCTGTTAGAAAACTTGGCTTTACACATTACCTCATTAAGCTTACTGTCTATCCAGCATTTTTTCCATCCTGCATGCTCCTCACTCCTTCTTACATCACTGCGATTAAACCATTTGTTTAGGCCATTAGCTGCAGAGCTCTGTGATTTTATACTCTGATGGAGTGGGAAAGGGCTGAGGAGGGGAATGTGCTGCCTTGAAGTCACAAACTGGGGGTGTCAGAGCAGAGCAGCATGAGGAGTGCACATTTTGCAGTGCTGCTGTCACAAAGCAACACAGCAGAGCGTGGCTCTATGTCAAGAAACACTGAGCAGAGCAGTTTCTGTGTTTATTTTCTGGAGGAGCTTGAACCAGGAGAAGGAGCCTGTGAAGCTGTTGGCTTCTCTGAAGCTGTTTCACCCAAAAACACACAGCCCCATCAGCACAGCTCACAGCAGGACGTGCATCAGCACATGGGGTTCAACACTGCCCTCCCAGCAGAGATTTTCCAGCTGATTCCTCTGTTGCCATATCACCCACCGGGGCTGCCATAATGAAGACCCTGTCAACTTCCAGCAGCTGCCTTCACACACTATGATTTTCCTGGGGGTATAATTTAACCCAAAGCTCTTGCTCGGCATCACATCATTTTACAGGGTTACTTAAATCCATGTTTAAACATTTCCAAATTACAGGTTGGCCCCAAAAAATCTTTTCTCAAACTAGGGTCACCTTTTTAAATATAGGCATTGAAAGTTGGCTTGTAAATTATCTGATACCTGTTGGATGCAGGGCCTTCAGGGGGCAATTAAAGTGCCCTCAGAGGCAGGTGTCTGTAAGACTGCAGTCTGTGCTGTGCCAGGAGGCAGCTAATTGGTGATGGAATGAGAGACTGCGAGGGAGAGGATGTGCATGATGTCAGGCTGTCATCACGTGATGCTGTGGGCATGTTGGAGCCAGGTTGGTTCGTAACCTGGACAGTCACATCTGCTGTGGGGACATTGCAGCAAACAAAGCCAGGTGGTCCTGTGCAGGTGGAGGCAAGGGGAAGGCTCATCAGCACTGTGCATGTACATAGAGACATCATGCAGAGTAACAGAGTCTGCTTTGGAGGGAGAGTTATAGGTTTCACGAAGGATGGACAGCCATGAAGGGATGGCTAGGATGTGCACACAGACTCCTGTCCCCTCTGCCTGGGGCCACCTCCAGGCTGTGTGACCTCTTGGCTGTGTGACTGGAGCTCCATCGAGGTGCTTAGCACGAGGGTATACCTTGAGAGTTCATAAAGCCTCCTGTGCTGCAGGAGGGAAATCCCCTTGACATTGTACCTGATTCAGAGCAGTGGGAAGGAGCCCATGTACTGAGACACTGTGCCACCTGGAGACTGTCCACGTGGTGCTCACACAGCCATTCCACTGCCAAAAAAAGAACACTCTAATTGACTTCTTTTCTTCAGAATGATAAAAGAGAAAAACAGCAACAAAGCCAAGAAGAGTGAAACGATAACAGCAAGAGTCTGGTTTAAATCCCCCAAAATAATATCAGCCAGAGCCTGATTTTGAACCAGCAGACAATGTGCTCCAAACACAGAGAACTTCTGATTATTTTTTTCTTCAACAGATTCTCTTTTAGCAGTAATCTGTGATCTCTCTTTGAGTATTTCACATTTCTTCTGCATTTTGCACCATCTTCACGCAGGGAAATGGGCTGATGGTGCTCTGTGTGAGCAGTGACTTTGGAGAAACACTGGGCCTGACCTGGATTCCTCAGGGCATCCAAGCCTGCACAAATGATTTTTTTAGTGCAGTGCCGTTGTGTGGGGACACTGCACCATGCCCCCAGCTCTGTGCCCAGCAAAACCCTCCTGGTGCAGCCCTCCTGCAGGCATGGCACCGTTCTTGTTGATAATAATTCAGGAATGTTCAAGACCTGTTTTATTTGAGGGGTTTCAGAGGTAAACTATCAGCATTTCAGTGCTTCCTCACAGAGCAGTGAAATAACCCAGGAGCGTGTGTTTTCTGGTTCATTGTCTTCTTTGCTAACTATGGTGTATGTTAGCTCGGTGGTTTAACTGGATTTTGGAGCAAAACCTAGAAGTGTAGATGGGATGGAATTTGATTAAGGCATCTTTAAATAGGATCCTTTCCTTCCCACACAGCCCCCAGTATAGCCAGGCTGCTGCTGCTTACCAAGTGTTTGTGATTTTTTATTTGGTTTCCAATAGCATCATGTATAACATGCAGGTCTAACGGAGCCTGAGTTGCTCTTCGTGTTTTCAAGGGCAGGTTTTCAGTCAGAATATTCCAATTCCATCTGCTTTGGCAGCCAACTTGCCCCCAAGGCTGAATTGCAAGTTTTTGAGCCTCCCTTTAGTGTTCTGTGGTAAGAGCAGGATGGGAGGGCACAGAGGTGGCTTCCCAGGTGAGCAGCTCCTCTCATTGCTTTGATGCTTCGGTGTCTTTTGAGCAGACGCTCATAATTCTGGGAAGGGAGATGGCGAAGTCTGGCTGCACAGTGTGTATGGCACCTCTGTGTTTTCCGCAGGAGCAGAGCCTGACATGCCTGTTCTCCTTATAGCATCTTCCAGCCAGAAGCCTGCCTGGCACATCTGCAGTGGCACAGGATCCAGACAAAGCATTATTTATTCCTTCTGCAAAGGTACAAAGCATAAGAGGAAATTAGCTAACAATGACAAACCTGAGCACATCCTCAGCCAAGCATAGCTGCAGCAGTAGTGAATCTGAGTCCATTTTATTCCCTCCAGAAAGAAGGGATGGAGCACTCCTCCCATCCACCTTGCAACAGTCTGCATGGACTGGGCATCTGCTCGCTGTCCTGCTGGGCTCATACTCAGTCCCCATCCCCACCCCAGCCCATGGGCTGCTCATTCATAGAATTATAGGATCATGACGTTTGGAAAAGACCTCTAAGATCATCAGCCCATACCCACAGTGCCCACTGAATTATGCCGCTCAGTGCCACATCTATCTTTTTAATGAAAACCTCCAAGGATGGTGACTCCACCACCTCCCTGAGCAGCCCATTCCAATGCTTGATCACTCTTTCTGAGAAGTAAATGTTCCTAACATACAACCTGATACGCATTGATCTGGTTGGGCTGCTCCTGCCCATAAAGTGCTGACATCTCACTTCAAAGTTTTGAATCTCATGGGACTTTGCCAGCACAATTCTGTGGAGAACAAGATAACCCCGTGGAATAGTACAAGGAGAAAGAAGCAAGGTATTAAATTAAGAAAGTAATTGGTTTCGTTTGGCATTTTTACCCCTTCTCCATGTTTACACAGCTATGCAGAGTGGAACTGAACAGCAAGGCACAGATCAGGATTCACCACTTAATTTTTTTCCCCTGTGCTTGGATGGCTGCTGACAGCTACAGCTTGGGAATTTCCAATCCAGAGGGAAACCCTTCCCAAAACACCTGTACCAGAACAGTTTTTATGCAAATTACAGAACTGCATCTTGCTCTAGATGCGTTAATCCATAGCAAGAGCTGAGACCAGAATGGAACTGCTGCATTTCTAGAGTTTTCCATGTGTGCTGGGACTCAGGGGTGCTGTCAGAGCCCCCAGCTCTGCACCAAGCCAAACTGAATGCTGTTCAGAAATGCTCCCAGTCAGTTGCATTCCGAAACCTGGCAGTGGTGTGGTTCCAGTTTATTTCCACTTACCTCTAAAATAATCAGATCGTCTCTGGTCACTGAGTGTTATTTTAAAAGTGTGTGTCTGAAATGATCCAATGAGTTTTTCAAAGGTGCTCATCATGAGATGGGGTGAGCTTTAGAAGTTCTCAAGGTCAAACCCAGAACAGCCTAATGACTCCGGGACTCAGATCTGACCTCCAACAGCAGCAATGAGCCAGGAGAACATGAGCAGTTCAGGAACCAGAAAATGAGGCTTTTGAAGCCAATAATACCCTCTGGCAGTGAGCAATCAATTGACAGAAAAATGAGAGAGAAGGAGAAAAAAAAGAAAAGAAAGACCATTCAGCCAGGCTGCGGGAAGGGTAGCGCCATAAAGCAGAGCTATCTCATAAATAGAATGGCACCTTTCTTCCTTCCTTTCCTTCCCAAGGGACAGTGGCCATGGGAACAGACACGCTCTGAGCCCTCTAAAGGGGATGCAGGGGAGAGCAGATTGACCCTACTTGCAGAAGGTTAATTGGGACGCACGGCTCCAGCACAGCTGCTGTTAGGAGTTTTTTTTTCCTCTCTAAGAAGTAAAGGAAAACAATAAGTCAATATTAGCTTCCCTGATGAGCCTAGCTGTTCAGGGCTGCCCTGGGGATTGCCAGCTTCACATCATGCATGGAGAGCCTCAGCTGCAGGGGACTCCCACTCACATCTGTTCTGTGCCCAATTCCATCCATTTAAAGGTTATTCCTAGATCCCTTTGTTATTCCTGTAAACGTATACCTGGCATACTGAGATTTTTTTTTCTTCCTTTGGTATTTTGTCCTTTTTAGATGGCGCTCAGCCTAAGGTTTGTTTTTCCCACTCTGCAGTGGGTCTGTCCCTGTGCTGGGTTTTCTCCACTTATCATTTTCAAATGCATTCTTAGAAGCATGCTGGGATCTCTTTCAGACCTCGCGCTGTTGGAGATTCTTGGCATTTTGTTCTGTAGCCATCAAGAGGCCAAACAGCAGAACAGAAATACTGCCATTTCTGCTGACGTGCTGAGGACCGGCCAGCCCCAGGAGCGTCTCTTACAGACCACAGCTCACATTGTCCACGGTGTAATCTCCCTGATGCATTGTTCTGATCTGTGTGAGCAATGTGGGTCCTTGTTCAGGACCCAAATAGAGCCTGGGCTTCTCTGTAGGCAAGCAGGCACACATGGAAAGAGTTAAGCGCTGCCCTCAGAAGGTGGCTCTTACCAGTTTGTCTCAGTGGAAGAGCAGAGTGCTGAAGTGTCTGCCAGAGCTCGTTAGGGATAATGCAACCTGATCAGAAACAGAGCTTTATCCAGCGCTCAGCGAGCCCATGGGGTGGCTCGTGGCTGACCTTGCACTGGATTGCAGGACTCCTTTTCAGGCACTGCAGTCCTGCTCCCACCCGCCTGCGTTCTTCCTGAGGAGAGTTATTGGGAAGGAAGGGATGGATGCCTCTGCTGCAGGCAGAGCCCAGTCAGACCTGTTACGGGCCATATGCACAGAGGGCTGAGTTGTTTTCTGCTTCCCAAGTACAGTTTCAGTGGTAGCATCTGAAACACGCTAGATCTTCATCACAGCAGTGAGTGGGGAGTATGAGCTGAGCAGAGCCATGGTCTGACATGGAAACAGCAGCCCGAGCCTGGGACTTCTCAGCTGAACTGAATGGCATCTCAGAACAGGGAAACAAAGCGACCTGGCCCCTGTCCACACAAACGGTATGTGTTTTGCAAAACCCAAAGCTCTCATGCTCACAGCCTGTTAGATGTGCGAGATAAAGGCTTGACCGAAAGCCCTGTGTTTCCCAGGACATCAAAATGGAGCATTTCCCCGATATGACAAGTTCTATCTTTGGCAAACACAAATCAGGCTCTTTAATGCACCATGTTGGCTGTGTTTGTTGAGCAAACAGTTACTAGGAGGCCTCAGCAGCATTAAAAAAAAAAGGTGATGCTGGTATTATTATTCATGGATGGAGGTGGGGAGGAGAAGGAAAAACAGTGCTGAGGTAGCCAACAAGTTCAAGTAAGGTTCAACTTTGCTATTCCAAAATCTGCTGCTATGATAATGAGACAGTCAAATCAGCTCAAATTAAGAGCTCAGGGAGGCTCAGCCTCTCAAAGAAGTACATTCGTGACAAGATTAATTTCTGCCAGCCAGTGTATAGTGTGGTATCATCCTATATTAACATAGAAACCCTGAACAAAAAACAGGCAATTGAAAACTTGCTAAAACCCTGTGAAGTGAATCATTCCCCTTCATCTTCAGTTCTGGTCTTTGCTGTTCTGCACATTGATTAAAATATGGTATACCACCTGGCACTGCTCATCTGCCATGTACAGCAAACCTTGCCTTTCCTTCTTGCCCCTCTTCTCTGCTCAAGAAACTTTCACTAAAATGCAGCACATTTTCAGTGCTGCTTTTTTCAGTTTTCAGTGACTTCATTAGTGTAAAGGGCAAAATATCAAGTAAATGGTCATTAAAACAAACAAACAGAGATCCCCAGAGGATAGTGTGAAAACAAACAGTGCTCTCTGACAAAAAGAATAAAGTGGCTTTTTGTTCTTATTTTTCTTATTTTTCTTTCTTTCCATCTCTACTTTTTCTCCAGTTCTGTGAGCATTGGAAAAGGAGTAGTAAAGTAAAAATCTGTTTTTGTTGTGAAGTTACTTCTTGGGTACCATGACAGCAAGAATGGGGCTCAGGTGCCTGCTCTGCAGGTTGGGGGCCATGCTAGCAGCATGGCAATAGCAGGGTGACCTCGGAGGGCTGTGCTGAGGAGTAGAAAGAAGGAAGAGACTGCAATTGTGATGCCCGTGCAATGTTTATTGATGATATGCTGTTATGCAGCAGCATAGGAAAGGCCACCATAAGAGATGCTGAAAATATCTGAAAGCCCAGGGCTGTCCAGAGCGGAAGGTGCTTGTTTCTTGTGGCTTTGGAACAGCACTTAGTGTCATGCTCATGCTCCCAGAAGTCAGTGAACATGGAAACAGGGGGAGTTCCCAGGCTGCCAGCTGACACTTCAAAGAGCTTTTGCTGAGCTCAAAAGTGAGTTTAAAAAGAGAAGAAGAAAAAAAAAGAAGTATATATTTTGACACTTCTGCTTCATTTCCTGTATTTGTAGCTTAAATGCATCAAAACTGTCGTGCTGAGCTGAGATCAAACTCTTATATAGCTGCTGCGTTTTCTTTTCTGAGCAAAATTCAAACAGATTCTGTATCTACCATCTCTGTTTACTACTTGCTGAGGTCTCATATTGATATGAATGATTAATTGCTGAGGATTCATTTTTAGCTGCTTTGGTTTGTCTATAGTTGTTGCTATTTATTAAATATGTGATATCTAAGCAAGTGTTTAGTGCTTACAAAGGGAAGAACCATCTGTGCTTGAGACTGCGAACACAGTGAACTGAGTGTTTTAAAGGGCTGCAGAGAAAAGCCCTGGGAACGCTGGGAGAGGGATCCACGTGTGGCTGTGTCCCCCACATCAGCCCTGATGTCTGCAGAGTGTGAACAGGAGAGAGAGCAGAGACATTGATTGGGAAAGCAGGAGTTTTATCATTATAGAAGGGGCTAAGAACCAGGGAGGTGCTGTGGGCTTAGAGAGAACCCTGCAGGGACATTTCCCATCATCTGCAGCCTTCATATGTCTCTCTTGCAAAAAGAGGGACACATATTCAACTTCTTTGCAGGAATAAACAGTTATCATCTGTAATCCCTTGTGTGAGCACGAAGCTTACTCACCAAGGCAAT
The DNA here is from genome assembly GCF_026119805.1 of Tympanuchus pallidicinctus. Taxonomy (NCBI): domain Eukaryota; kingdom Metazoa; phylum Chordata; class Aves; order Galliformes; family Phasianidae; genus Tympanuchus; species Tympanuchus pallidicinctus. The sequence continues at coordinate 7,387,163 of NW_026294722.1, forward strand.
AGCTGCAAGTGAAGCTCCTCCTACATCAGGCTGTAAGCGTGTGGGCAGCTGTGTGGGGCTGTGCAGCCCGGGGAAGGGCTGCAGCCTGATGCAGGAGGATTTGCCTCACTGAAGAAGTAAATCTTTCCCAGACTGGAAGGCAGAAGAAGGGCCCTTGTTTTGAGTTTGAATAGGAAAAAACTCTGAAATGTGTTGGAGAAATCTCCCATGCACTGTAGGAGGCGTCGAGTGTTGTGGTTTAACCTCAGACTGCTGAACAAGTGTGAAAAGTGCATGAACTCATGGGCTGATATAGGGATGAGAGGAGAGGAGAGGAGAGGAGAGGAGAGGAGAGGAGAGGAGAGAAAAAATAGCAAGAAAAAAAATGTAAAAAGGAAGTGATGAGCAAACCACCTGCTGATTGATGGCAGCCAGTCCCCAAGCAGCAGTACCTCCACCCTGTGTTAGTGTCAAACATTCTCAATGGGTTGAGGATATTTCCATTCTCTGTAGGGATTTACTGCTCCTGAAGGCTTCTCTGTCTGTTCATATCATTAGCACAGCTGATGCTTGTAACAGATTTATGCTTCTCCTAATGCATTTCTGGAAAAATTGTTGATCAGGTCACCATTTTCTTGCGGACAAAACATAGAGTACTGTTCTAATTTCCTTGCTATGTGACAACCCAGTATGGCATCAATGATGAGGTGCATCTCCCTGCAGCAAAACTAATTATACCTTTTGGTGAGGAAGTGGCAGTGAAACTGGTTTAGTCTTCCAAAAGATTCCACACTGTAATATGCAGGACTAATGTGCCTTAGATTCAAAAAGAATTAATATCAATTATTTTCATGCATATTCATGAGAAAAAGGCTGGTTTAGCAATCAAGCTAATAGTTTTTGCTAAATTACATTTAGTTGATTTCATGCTACATCTTGGCACATTCCTGATTCAATTTAACTATTAAATAAAACCTCCCACATCTACAGCAGTGAACCCCAACATTTTCATCTCAGCAGCCCCTGAAGACAGTGTCTGAGGCTGAGCAGATTCTTGGAACACTGGGAGTTATTCATGAGTGTTGTCTCTTCCTGGTGCAGAGTTGAACCATGAAAGGATCTTAAGGAGCAGTTCCCAGACATTCAGTGCTGCTGAGTGCTTAGGAATTGACTTTCTTTTGTTTTTCTGCATTATAACCATTGGTTACTGGATACAAGAGAGAAAGCAGGAGTGAGAGAAGTACCTGATAGAGGAGCACAAAGCTTCAGGGATGGTTCTATCTGAGAGAAGGTCTAGAGTCTGGCTCTGTTAGATGCACTGAGTGTCATGGTTAGTGGGCATGGTCGTAATGGGTTAGTGGTTGGACTAGATGATCCAAGTGGTCTTTTCCAACCTTAATGATTCTATGATAACAGCTAATGCCTTGCCATAACGCCAGCAAAACACATGGAAATAGAAGGTTGCTGTAACAGATACAGGTGCTGGTCACCAACAAAGGACCCTATGACGTGTTGCTTCTCATTGAAATGGAATTGTATTTTGAGGTCTAGCACTCTGATATGTCAGATTAAGGATCACAGAAGGCATTAGGACAGGGGGAATAAAAAAAGCATAGATAGGAAAGAAAGTGACCTGGATGTGTGAAGAAAAGGTAAATAAAATCAGAAAAAGAGAATTAGAAAATGAAGTACAAGTTGTGAGAAAAGAGAATGAAACAAACTACTGTTCTGAATAAACGTGCCCTGGAAAAATACTGGGTTCCCTCTATAGGAAACCCAGCATGGTTTCCCAGCATACTTTCCTGGTTTCTTGTAGAGTATTTAAGAGCAGGTGGGATGTTCTGTGCATTGTGCATGAGGTTTTCGCCTGCCTTTCAGGGACCTAAAACCTGGGTAAAAAAGGGGAAATCTGAGCTTCTATGTGTTTGTTTTCTAACTTTCCCCAGTGGCAGAAATAGGACAGATGCTTCCCTCTCATCCTTTCTCAAGCACTATTACTTTACTGATGTCTGAAGGCTGCATATGCCTTTGAAGTTTGCCTTTTCAGTATTTTCATTCGTTTATCATTTTCATTCTCCTGTGCACCATTTGCATCTGGGCTTTGCTCAAAAGGAAGACTGACATCATTTATCATTTAATGCAGCTTGATAGCTCACTGACAACTAAACATGTTCTTAGCAGCATTAAGGAATTTACAGGCAGTCATGCCTGAAGGCTACTTCTCTGCCCACTTCAGCTTAGTCAGCAGCAGTTGCAGCAGCAGCTCTGGATGCCTGTGTGTAAGTGAAGCACTGGCATATAACCAGCAGAAGTACTGTATCCCCTTTTAGGCCAAGAAGACATAGTCTCCCAATAGTTAGAATTACTACTTGCTATAGCCAAAATCAAGGAATTAACTAGTGTTCAGTCTGCACTCTGTCAGGCAATGAAAAAATTAAGATCTCAGGCAGTACAAAATGAAATAGAAATACTTTTTGTTTTATAGATTTTATACTGTGCAGTAATGCTTACAGAAGAGCAGAGGCATTTGAACTCTCCCAGACTGTGCACGCAGTGACAGAGAGCACTGCAGGATGTAGGCTGATGGTGCAGGGTCCTACACCTCCAGAGGACAGAGCTTGTGGTGGAAATGGGTCTCAAGATGGAGAAGTGGCATGGAAGGTGCCAGATCAGGTACAACTTGTAAGCATAGGCTTCTATTCCCCAGAAATCAGGGGGATCTAGAGACTTGGGTGGGGGCTGTGCAGATTCAAGGTCTTAATTTGCATCCTTCTATGCACACACAAAAGAACAGGACTGAAAGTTGTGTATATCTTCCTTGCCTCTTTATCCTCATTTCCTTGTCACAATCCAAGAAGAAAGCGTTACCATTCTTAATGGCCTCAGTGCTTTCTAGATAAAGATATCCTGAAAGTCCGATGGTCAGAATCATGGCATCAGAAGTCAGAATATTCTTCAGAGTTTCAGAATAAGTAGGCATTTTCTAGTGAAGAGGTGTTTCCCAAAGCAAGTCCCTGTTAATAAATACCTGCTGTGAGTGGGTGATATTCCCCTGTGCTCCACAAAGTGGGGAGGAGATTAAGGAACTCTCCATCTGTTTCTGTGGGGTATGGCTCAAAATACATTATGATCTGTGTCTCAGGGCCTGGGGAGACATGGGCTGGCATCAGCACGGCAGGAGGGAGCTGGGCAGTCTGACTCCAAGTATATTGTTTGCTTGGGGAAATGGGAAGGCTGCAGGAAAAATCCCTTAGTAAATGGAGCATATGAATGAAACCCGGTCCTGCTGCCAAGTTTATTCTGCATGTCCTCATGGAGCTAAAAAAGTGCATTAGACTAAACCATTATTGAACTTCTTGATTACATAACAATTTCCTCATCGTATTTCCAAGAATATTGAATCTATCTATATTCAAACACCCTCCTACTCTCTCCCACACACCACCCCTTCTCCTTTCTATATCAGCTTCATTACTGAGGATGAAGACAGAAAAAGTATAGGGCATGTTGCCATGAGCAGATAGAGCTCAGATGCTTACACTGGGATTTTAGAGCCATCTATGGGATTTGGACAGCCTATTGTCATTCATTTCAATGGCTTTGAGAATCTCCAGTCTTATACTTTGACATTAGTTAGGGTTCTTTGCAGTGCAAAGACCAGATGCATATTACCAAACCTAACACTGCCTGAAACTTACCCCACCTGTGGGATAGCACTTGCAGTTTTGCTGCCCACCAAATTCTGCAACTTACTCACATAATCAGCTTGCACGTCTCATTTGCATCTGTAATAACCAGCCTGTATGCACAGTCATGCTAATCACTTCCAGGAAAGTGCTTTAAATTCATTCAAAAGTTTGCCCTGCCTGCCCTTGGGTTATTCAGCTTCCACAAAGAAATCATACCAGCAATACAGATTCACACAGTAAAAGTCTTTGCAGAACAGACTATTTGACTATTTTCTGGAACCCTGCCCTGTACATACTGAGTCGTGCACTGCAAGACAGTGCTGTCTTTAAGAGCCAGTCCAACACCCTCTGCGAGCCACTGAGTAAAGTACCTGATGGGGAAATTCACCACTTATGGTGTGCTGCAGCAGGTGAAATGTAAAAGCAAATGCAGAAATAGAGAAAGGGGAGGAACTTACACAGCTTATTTCATGCAACCTTCTAGAAGAAATGGTCCTGGAAACATGGCATCAGAAGCATATGGCTCAAAAGTGAACCTGGAAGAGCAAAGGAAAGAGAGAATGGTGGGAATTGCATGGAAGGGCTGGCAATCACACTGAGCACCCCTAGAGTGTGAGGTATTGAAACAGGCTGCCCAACAAGGTGGTGGAGTCACCACCCCTAAAGGTGTTTGAGAAAAGGGTAGATGTTGCACTGAGAGGTATTGTTTAGTGGGCACTGTGGTTATGGGTCTAGAGTAGTCATGAGTTGGTGGTTGAACTAGATGATCTTATTGGTCTTTCCAACCATAATGATTGTATGATTCTATGATAAGCACTCGTAGTAGTGTATCTTTCCTTCCACTTTCTGTGTCTCATTACTGACAATGGAAAATGCAAAAGCTGCAGTGCCATAGAATCAGTATGTCTGTGATAGGAAGTTCCATCAGACAGACAGACGGTCGTTTCTGTAACCTAATATACGAGATTGTAAATATTTGGTATAGAGAGTTGTGCCATTGAACGCACTGCTAATGCTTGGCAGCAACAGCAACTAGATCCTGTTTGCTGCAGACAGCTGCTCGTCAGGTGGGTTTTTGGGTGGTGCACACTGCAAGACATGTCTTAGAGAAGGATCCTCTAAAACGCCTTCTTGATAAATTTATCCTCTGTTGTTTTGGTATTTTTCAACTGAAAAGTGCTCTGAATACTTGAGGACAGTCAACCCACATTTGGAAGTTTTTCTTAGCCTGACAGCCTTCTAAAGATGTATGATTGCAGCAGACCAACAAAGGAGAAAATCTTTATCTTAGGAATACAGGTAACATCTCGCTGCAACTTGCTGGAGAAATGATAAATGTCTCTGTCTGTTTATTGCTTTGCTCCATGGCTAGATCTGCTAGACTAAAAACAAATTTTACCCTCGGATCTCCTAGTTTTCAAATTTATGTTCATCTGGCATTGCCTTGATCTTCAAAGCAGTAAAGTATATCAAAAGAAACAAGGTTTGACACCAATTACTGCTTCTGGATGGCATCCACTGAATAAAGATGGAGTGATAATATTTACACTGAAAACGAAGGAGATAAAACACACGAGGTACATTTAAGTCTACAAATAAGCCCCTCTGTGCATAGTGGGCAGAGATAAAGCCCAGCAAGAAATTGGAAACTGCTATTGAAAACATCCCAAACACCTTCAGAAATCACAAGTTGTAAACAAAAAAATCGCTGCAAAACACTGAAAGAGCCTTCTAGGAAAGCAAATGTGGCTCCCTGCTTCTGGGAAAATTTTCTGGTCTTTAGGAGGTGATCTTTCAAATTAATCTGCAGAAATAGCTGTCTGAATTTCTCCCCACTTCAGCATAAAGTCCTCTATCAAAATATCTCCATCAGTTTCGCCTCATTTTTCACCTTTTCTTTCAGCCAAATAGAAGCAGAATCCATGAGTAAGCTTAGATGGTTGCTTCTTCTGATTGCTCATAAGCCAGATTGTATTTCTGCTGACCTCTTCCTACTACTCAATTAACTGAAATGCAGAGATTCATTTTGAAGTTGTTTCCTATCAGTAGATTGTCTTCAGTGAATACATTTTTATACACCTAACACCAAACTTTCCTATAAACAATCTGTTTTAAAAAGAAAGGAAATCTTCCCTGCATTTCTCCTAGTAAATATGAAGTAACTGAAAGTGATGATATTTTAAAATTCCCAGCATTGCAGAGGAAGGCATTTACACCATTCACTTTTTTTCATTTAATCCAATTTAAGCAATGAAAACAGATTGTTTAATGGAACTAATGTTTGTTTCTAGTCAGATTTCATTCTTCAGATTAAATTACTAGGTCTGCACTGTCATGGTCAAATCAAAGTTACATTTTCAGTGATTTAAATGTAGATGTTTTTTGTTACATTGATTAGGAAGGGTTTTTTAACCTGCAAGGAGATTTTAGAACACTTTTAGAAGTCAAACTGTCAAAATTGAAAGTCTTACTTTAAATTTGGATTTTTTGAAGGTGTGTGAGCTGACTTTTCTCCAAAAACAGTAGCTGAATTTAATTCAAGTTGAATTTAATTCAAGTGAAGCTTCCAACCTTTGCAGAACACTTCTGTCTTTCAGCTTCGGAGAAGATTTGAGGCTCTTCCAGAGACAACTAAAGTGTTTCTAATCCATATTGCGTCTGCGTGTTTCTTGTACAGTAACAAGGCTTGTACTGCTGTAGGGACTGTGCATTCAACAGTCTGATAGCTCCTGACCACTAGAATATCTGTGCTGGATTTGTCTGAAGAGACATCCTGCAAGAATTTCTTTCTGCAGAGCCCCGTGTGGTTACTGTGGACATTCTGGTGTTGTGAAGCTGGCTGAGAGACATTGCTGTGAGGAAAGCTGCTATCCAGTTATATGGGCAAGGAAGGACATGGGCTCAGAGCATGTCAGATTTGCAATTCATGATGCAGAACTCCTGTCATACATCTTATAATTCATTGCTTCGTATTGTGTATTTAGTCATCACACACATATTTTGCAATTGATTTTATGCTTCTTTTCTATCTCAAGCGGAAGAAAAGCAAGCATAAGGGACCAGCTTACACTGCCATGAATGCATAAAACATTAGTCACGTACACATGTGTTTTGAAACCATTTCTGTATTTTGGCAGTAACCTAAGAAACTAGATATATTCCTACCCAATTAACAAGCTAGAGAAAGAACTCACTAGTAGAAAAAAAACATTCCTCAAATTGTCTGTCAGCTCTAAAACCTCCCTCAAATGACTTTAAAAGAAAACGTAATTAGGGAAACTGGAAAGAACAGAATTAAAACAGATATGAAGGACAGTCTGCCTACAGTATCTGAACACTGCAAACATGCTAATCTAGCATTTCATGCTTTCCAGTTCTGCATAAAGCCAATGGCCCAGGAGCTGAGCATGTGTATGTGATTTTTCTCAGAAAGGTTTCTCACTGCAAAGCCTTCTCATCTCTTTGCACACTCTTGTTCTCAAGATCTGGTTTCTACCGGGGGCACAGCTTTCCACTGGCTGGATTTGCCCTGTCTAGGCTGTCTCGTTGTTGTGCAGTTCCATTCACCTGGCTGGGTTTGCTGTCTTCCCTTGTTGTGGTGAGGAGCTGGGATGGCCATTTGTTTATACACAGAAAAGCTCACATCTCAAAAAACTTTAGAAAGCTTTAGAACATTTTTTGTGTCTTTCACAACTGTAGAGTTTCAAATTAGAGATGAAACATTCAAAAAGAGTATATTACTTGTGCACTGACATGTAGTGAAAATATACACACATCACTATAATAAGCCACAGGCAAGCAAAAATAGTAGACATAGCCATGCATTAAATGGAGGACATCACTGTGACTGAATCTTGCATTCACAATTACATTCCCTCATGCTTAGATTTCAGAGATGGTTGTCCAGATGGGCTTTGTTGGGCACCTAATTAGTAGTTAATCAAAAGGTCCTGCTGTGAACTGCTTCACAGTCCTTCTGGCATCCTAGCTGCTTGGAACACACTGAAAATGAATGAGATAAATGCACAGGAGACAAAGTAGATGTTTTATCTGCTCTATGCATCTGATATAACTCAAAGCAGTTTTCAAAATAGAATCACTTCAGGATGCATTTCCATGTACTAAATGCTAAATTAGTCTAGAAATTCATAAATGGAAGCACAGCCATGTGTATTAATGTGATGGTACATGTGAAATGCAAAGGTAGATCATGTAATATATTCTGAGCCAAACTCACTGTCTTTTCTTTCCTTTCCAGATTTTGGCAATCATTTCCATCATGTTTATTGTACTATCTACAATTGCCTTGTCCCTAAACACACTTCCTGAATTACAAGGCATGGATGAATTTGGGCAGACGACAGATAATCCTCAACTTGCCCATGTGGAAGCAGTGTGCATTGCATGGTTTACAATGGAATACCTCTTGCGGTTCCTATCCTCGCCTAAGAAATGGAAGTTTTTCAAAGGTCCACTGAATGCTATTGATTTGCTAGCTATCCTACCATACTATGTCACTATCTTTCTCACAGAATCCAATAAAAGTGTACTTCAGTTCCAAAATGTACGACGAGTGGTCCAAATATTTCGGATTATGAGGATACTCCGGATTCTAAAGCTTGCCCGGCACTCAACGGGTTTACAATCCTTGGGGTTTACACTGAGGAGAAGTTACAATGAGCTTGGCTTACTCATCTTGTTTTTGGCCATGGGCATTATGATCTTTTCCAGCTTAGTGTTTTTTGCAGAAAAAGATGAGGACGATACAAAATTCAAGAGCATCCCAGCTTCCTTCTGGTGGGCAACAATCACCATGACAACAGTAGGCTATGGAGATATCTACCCCAAAACACTTTTAGGTAAAATAGTAGGAGGACTGTGCTGCATTGCTGGAGTGCTGGTGATTGCTCTTCCTATCCCAATTATTGTCAATAACTTCTCTGAGTTCTACAAAGAGCAGAAGAGGCAAGAGAAAGCCATTAAGCGCAGAGAAGCTCTTGAAAGGGCCAAAAGGAATGGTAGTATCGTCTCCATGAACATGAAGGATGCATTTGCCCGTAGTATAGAACTTATGGACATTGTGGTTGAAAAGAATGGAGAAAGCATAGCCAAAAAGGATAAAGTTCAGGACAATCATTTATCTCCCAACAAGTGGAAATGGACCAAGAGAACACTCTCTGAAACTAGCTCTAGTAAATCTTTTGAAACTAAAGAACAAGGATCTCCAGAAAAAGCTAGGTCATCTTCAAGCCCCCAGCACCTGAATGTCCAACAGCTAGAAGACATGTATAACAAAATGGCAAAGACTCAGTCACAGCCAAACCTTAACACTAAAGAGTCAAGTCAACCTGGAAAGCAAAAGGAAGAGCTAGAAATGGAGACCCTTCCCGGCCCTATGGTGCCCTTGCTGACAACTCGCACCGATGGGATCATTGACATGAGGAGTATGTCCAGTATTGACAGCTTCATAAGTTGTGCTGCAGAGTTCCCTGACTCTGGGAGGTTTTCCCACAGCCCACTTGCCACACTTCCCTGCAAAGGTGGCGTTAATGTGATTCAGGAGCAGAGCAGAGCAGAAGGGAGTAGTGCCAGATTTGCAGAAATAAGCTCTGAAGGCAGCCACCGTTCTGCTTTTTTCATAGAAAGTCCAAAAAGCTCCATAAAGGCCAGTAACCCTTTAAAACTAAGATCTCTGAAAGTCAACTTCATGGAGGAGGATGCCAGCACACTAGTACCAGCGTCAAATGTCCTGAGAATATATCCAGACACTCTCAAGAGCAGAGGAGCTGCTTCTGCCACCGCCACAGATACTTCTTTACTCTCTGACAGATCTCTCATGAGCCCAGAAACCTCCATCTACACAACTGCAAGTGCAAGAACACCTCCAAAGTCACCAGAGACACAGACAGCCATAGCTTTCAACTTCCATGATGCCGGCATTCACAAATACATAGATGCTGACACTGATGACGAAGGTCAGCTGCTTTATGATTCAAGTCCTCCTGGAAATGTGAGTCCTAAGTACAATGTTACAAACATTGGTTATCTAAAGCAAAAGGACAATGTTTATAGAACAGAGAAGAACCATCTAGAAGCTGCTGCTTTACCCACCTCCCCTAAGCTAATAGGGCAAAACTGCATTTATTCTATGGAAGGTATCACTGGAAGAACCCAGGGCAATCAGGAGACTGTCAGACTAGAAAATCACATTTCCCCAGAAGTCCACGTATTACCAGGCAGTGGAGGACATGCTAACACACATGATCAAAGCATCTGAACAGGCTCCAAGATAACTTACTGAAAGTTTAAGGGAATGTCCATACAGTCAACTCAAAAACAAAAAAGGAAAAACAAAAAACAAAAAAAAACAAACAAACAAAAAAAAAAGAGCTTCTGCATGGCATGAACTTGGCTGAAACAAGCCATCTGTTTCTAAAAGTCTGAGGGGAGGTCCAGTGTGGGTTTGTGAAAATGTCCTTCTCTGAAACAACTCTAAAGACATTGCCCACATCAGTCAAAAAATAAGGATTGCAAATCATGATCACACATTGATCTCCTTTCATGTTGTCCAGTGAAGCCAATGTGACCAAATATCCATCCATTCCCCTTGAACGCTAGAGCTCCTTTTGGAAATATTAACACCTGATTTGCGTTAGTTCCATAAAGGATGCCAAGGCAGCCAGATATGAACTCTGGAATAATTTGCTGGGGTTGGTATAAAGCTATCTAAAACACAATGCTCTCTGCTTCAGGGCAGCTGTTCCTCATCTACAGCTTTCTCTGATGGATATTATGTCTAAAGGTAACAGGGAACACTTGCATTATTAGAAAAATCCAAGTGAAAACCATTTAAAACAAATAGCGGTCTAGAGAAACCAGTTATTAAAATGCTCTGTGTGTGTTTAACAATACTATATCCTGTAGGACCTGACGTTTTCTTTTGAAACATCAGCAGGGTGAGTTGCACCACTTGTATCTAACTCCAAACACCCCTTAGGACGTAGTGAAACTCGCACTTACCCTCTGCTAAAATTAAAAGCTGCCCTTGGGCCAGCACGTGGCCCTCGGGGCACACACAGCCCATGCTGGGAAGGTGTGAAGGAGCCATGCAGAAGCAGGGATCTCCGGCAGCATCACAGCCCCCTTCCCGCAGCTGGGGAGCGTGGGGTTAGAAGGGGAGCTCAGCTCCTCTCTGGGCTCCTGGCTGCACCATGGCAGCTCCCGGCCCTACAGGGATGGCCGAGTGCAGTAGCTGGCCCTAGGTTTGGTCCGAGCATGGCCGGCTCCTCGGTCCTACCCTTCCCGCCCGCGCCCTGACTTCAGGCATCAGCTGAAGTCTCGCCCTTGGCGTAGGAGAGGAACCAGTTGGTCTGAAGCTTTTCGCGCCCACGTGGCGTGGTGAAAGATATGCAAGCGTTACATAAATATGCAAAAAGAGGGATTCTTTAGCTACCCGCCCCGGGCCTGGTTGTGCTCTCTCTTGTGAGGAGGTTGGGTGGGAGCATCTCCTGTCGTGTTGGTGCATCCAGCAGCGCAGGGAGATTGCCAGAGACAGCAGGACCAGGCCTGATGTTTTAATAGCATCCACTCATTTTTAAGTGAAAGAAGAAAAAAATAATAAAAAAAAATAATAAAAAAAAAAAGATTTGACCATTTTAAGTGAACAGAACTAGCAGCCACCAGCCTAGGTTTTTAAAATATTATTGTTTCAATAAAGTTCTGTCAAATTGTGTAGGAAATAATTTGTCTTTGGTTTTTAATACTGGGGGGGAAAAGCACTTTACGTTGACTTTTTGTTGTTGTTGCAATGCTGGAGTAGGATAGCAGAGTGTAACAATCAAGCACTTTAATCAAGCACTATTTTAATTTGTGCCTCCTGTCGTGACTGTGATTTGTTACACACCGGTAGCAAGTCACAACCTGTCCTGTGATAACTGTGATGGTAATCTTTTATGTTGTTATCCGTTTCTACTGTAAAACTCAGTTGTAAATAACTCTGTCAATAAGTGTTTCCTGACCTATTTCGGAGCACCTGCCGGGGCGTGTAGCTATCTGCATGCAACAGGTCTTGGGGCGTGCGGAGGCACGGGACTCGGGAGCGGAGGCGCACGCTGGAGGAAGACTATAACCATGCGAGCCCACTGCGTTTTGTCCCTTCCCCTTGTGAAAAAGCCGTTGGTTGGTCCTGAATGTAACTGTCTGTCCGTCCGAGCTGTACAGTACTTCTGTCTGTAATCCATAATAGTGAATGCAGCATGTACGGACAAAAGCAATAAGCACATATCTGTTTTAGGAACTGTTATGGGTTACGATGATAGCTTTGCTAGGTCTCTCCGTGGCACAAACCCTCACGCATTCTGGAGCGGTTGTCCCACTGGGCTCCTGGCGGTGGGATGCAGCCCAAGGCACTGCTCACACGTCCTCCTTGCCTCCTGCAAGGACAGGCCCTAGGGAATGCGCAAGTGAGACCTGAGCCACCACCTCATGAATTCGCCCGCTGGCAGTGGAAGAGGCCTCGTGTCATGCAGAGAATTACGTGGGAGGTACTCGAACTCAGTGAGTTGCTCGAACTCGGTGCGAGCAAACTGTGCTCTCCAGGGTATTTACACAGGGCCAATTCCTGAGGTTCCTCAGCTTTTGCTCTGTCTTCACTCAGTCAAAACCACCATTCCTCCAAATGGGCTCTTTGCCTGGTGAAGGACTTTAGGATTTGGCCATAGTAAATACAAGTGTACTTAAAGGAACTGACGTATTGCTAGTTAAGATTGAGTCGTTATGAAGAATTAAAGTGACTTTCCAGCAGATAAGCTTTAAATACTGATTTATTCTATGGCTTTCCGAGGCCATAGACTGGCAATGAGAAATTTTAACGAGAACAGTCTTAACATAACCTCTATGTTTCAGTGATCATTCATGTCTGCCATCAGCACAAATGTAAAAAGAAAAAAAAAAAAATCAGGGACAATTTTTTTGATAAAGTAAGTAATAGTGATTTCCAAGCTAAATATTTTTAGAGCTGATGCTTTCATGTGGAAAAAAGTCATATTTTACATATCACAAAAGTGAGCATATTTAAATATAGCCATATAGTGTAGTATTTACCACACTTTCATCCAAATTGATGTATTTGGTTTATAGATGGCACTGACAAAAATGTATAGATCAACGATTCTATCATTTTTAACTGATAATCAACTGGTGCAACTCTCCTTGTAACCAAAGGCCCTCTGTTTGCCTTGTGTGTTTACTTACAACACATATCTTATATCATCTATTTAGTCCTACCTTTAAAGTAGCATTTTATTGAGTCACTTTTGAAAGCCAAATTCAAAAGTATCATTAAAAATCTACCTTTTAAGTCTGAATAGCCAAAGTCCTATAGATTTCTTATAGAAAGCAAATAATTTAAAATTGAGCATATAATATGCTTGAAGAGCATTTCTTTCTTATTTGTGTATGAAGATGTAGCTCTCATTTTGTGCCCAGTTAAAAAGGAAGTATGTTTAATTTATTTTAATGAAATAAAGTCTGATTATGAAGTATGTACCTATATATGTGTGTGTGTGCATAATACACATATATATAATGTAAGCACTGGGAAATCTACTCTAATGTAAAGCTATGGTAGACTAAATCTGTACTCATTACAAAAGGAAAGGCAGTGCTTTGAAAACATAGTGCTCACTAAATCCTATAGATACTAGAAAGACAATTTCATTTTATAGTTTGTTTGGTACATATCTCCCAGAGCTCATCAAAGTAGGAGCAAATATGCAATATCTCTTGCATCAAGCTGAAGTGTGCAGTTTAATCACTGACAAGTGGCATTCAGGTCTGTGAACTTACTGTGTATCCTGGATCAAGCAAGACGACAGTTTCACCTGCTGCTGCAGAAGACATCGTATCTGAAAGGACTATGTACGTGTGATGTCTGCTCTTGCTTGTGTCTTATGCCATCAACACCATTTTTAATACATATATATAAATATATATATATATATAGAATATATATATTTGCGGGAGGAATGGGTGCAGTTTTCTTAACTAGGAAGCAAACGAAGATCCTTTGAGTTTTAGCCTTGAACAAAGGAAAGCAGCAGTCACTTATTGCAGTAGATTTCTCAGTGCCTTTTCTTAGAAACTTCACCTAAGCACACTTACGGAAAACTAAATAAAACGAAACAGTCTCCTGTGAAATCCACGTTTTCTGAAAGGTTTGAGAGTCTATAAAGGTAGAAAAAGAAGAAAAAAATAAAGAGGAAAAGAAAACCCATGGAACGCACATTCCCTTTCTCAACATGCCGAGTGTCACATGCCTGGGAATTTGTCTGTGCAAGGCACGCAGGAAGAAGTCCAAGGCGGTTGGGTTCTTTGGCAACTATGGCTGTGATAAACTGTAGCCTTTTCTTCCCTTGCAGCTAATAAGATACACATTTCTAAGGAAAACAGTATTCTCTTCTGTAAAGTTGTAATGTATTGTTAATATTTGTACCTATTGTATATTTATGTCTTGACAGAATTATGACTGGTACAGTTTATAGTAAACCACAAGGGTATTTAAAACTCATTACAAAGACAACGTCTCTAAAGCCAAGTTCTCTCTCTGTTGGTAAGTTCCCCATAACACAATCTCCCATAGTTCTTTATGCCTCATTTTAAAGCAAGCAGTAGAATTACTGAGTAAAGCAGCAGAGTGATGGGGACTGCATGGCACTGATGCCCTTCGTGCAGCTCAGTCAGGAGCAAGATGGGGAGGTGGGCTTCCCAGCGGCTCCAAATTGGCCCCAACTTCTTCATCAAAGCGCTCGTGTTTGGTCAGTCACTTCTGCTTATGGTAACTGAACAGAACAAGTGTTACCTTAGGTTGCTTTAGGATCAGCCACTTGGGGAGAATATGGCTTTAAATAGTTCTTGAATAAAGTACAGATGTTTTAGTTACCTCTGTACCTTCTGTTTGCCATTGTGTTGGCTTTATAAGTATCTGATGTATGGAAAAGTCATGTGACTTTCATGCATTCCAGAGTAGTCTATTTTTCTGTTCAGATAAAAAAAAAATTATATATATATATAAAAATATAAATATATATATATGTATTTTTAGCAAATTTATAATAGGGCAATCAAGTCAGATCTCTTCTTTTTGTATTACAGAATAATATATTATATGCTTTCTTGTTCATTTACATAGCTGGTCCCCTAACTTTTTTGTTGTCATCATTTTCCTTCATTCCGAAAACACCCGCAACATCCCTCCTGGAAGTGAGTCTGCGAAAGGTCATGAAGTTTGTCTGATGTTGTCATGTTTTTGTATTTTCCCATTTGTGGTGTGTAAAAATAGCCAGGGATTGGCTATGGAAACTAAGTTGTACTTTCTGAGAAACAAAGAAGTGGCCAAACTGTCTCGGTTATGGCAGTACTGGTACATAACAGCCAATGCCACTGGCTTCAGCGTTAACCATAGCCTGGGTACAGTGGAGTTTTTCCAGATTTACATCAATTAAGATGAGAGCATGAAGAGACAGGATTTGAATCTGATTGTCCTAATTATTATGATAGAATTGGGATAAGTATCTCATTCCAGTTTTAATCAAAATAGAAAAGTCAGACTCTTATTTCAAGGGCAGTGACCTAGCAGTTCTCAGGCAAAACTCCCTCTCTAGCTTCTACATCCAGGGGAAATTTCCCTGGGTTAAAACAGAAGGATCAAGACTTATTTCTCACTGGGTTTTTGGAATTTCTACTTTCAGTCCCAGATAAAATCAAGAAATTGACAAAAAAAAAAAAAAAGAAAAGAAAAAAAGTAAGATAATAAAAAAAAACAGAACATGTACACATTCAGGAAGGGACAGGATTTGGCTAAGGTGAAGACCACTCATGCACCTGCTTACCTAGTGATCTTGCTTGCTCCTTCACAGCTGTACCATCACACAAATTTAATAGAAAGTCCATGAGATAAATGTGCATCTCATGGCCTGTCAAAGTCTAGCACGATGAAGAGATTCAGATTGTCCTTTAACTCCACAGAAAAGTTTTGGCTTGAATCAGCCCAACAGTCTGTTCAGTGACAATTTTTTTCCACAGATAGAATTTTGGTCTCTTTTTCTGTTCTTACTCCAAAGCAATCTCCTTTCTGTGACTTTTTTATATGCTCACCACAATACCCAGTAAATCTGAAATAATTTAATTAATTTGGGAATACAGTGTATTCAGAAAGTCTTGGTAACACCCGAATGAGCAGTATAACCATCAGAAACTGTTTGGTATCTGATTATGTATCAGCAATACTTATTTACACGGAAGGTGATTAAAACTGGGTGGGGTTTTTTGGCTGGTTGGTTGCTTTTGAAAAAAAACTAGTGCAATAATCCATTATATCCATCATAAAAAATCCCATAAATCTCTTCAAAATGGAGTTTTCATATCACTAAGTTCGTCTGAATGTATTTAAACACACTACAGCAAGCTTCTAGTCTTGCCAGTCTGAAATTTACTCCTGCAGGTAGCCCTCCCACCAAAACAGAAATGACCCAGATACCAACCAGCCCATCAATGAGGAAGAGTTTATTTTTCAGCCTTGTGTTTTGCACCCAATGCTGACCAGATCCAGGCTCTTGCACTGAAACTTTGTCTTGTCCAGACAAAGGAAACTTTAGGAAAGCTGAATGTTTGCATTCAGGATGTGTATCCCCTTTGTTGCTGGTGTTACCTAAGCCACAAATAAGTGTCCTTTGACACCAACGGTAGGGTGCCACAAGTGTTCATATCTGTAAATACTACTCAGAATTTTGCTTTGCTTGCTTCTGGCTTCATCGCACAAGAAATCTTCAGTCTAGAGGCTTAGAAGAGAAACCTTCATTTTTCTTTTTATCCAGAAATAATACTATTGATATTCTGTAGGATTGAACAAGGATTAACTTTTGACATTTTTAAAGGGGTCTTTTGAAGACTGCAAGGATGCCACCTTCAAGAAGTAATAATCAGTTTGGGCTCAGTGCAAAGAGCCACCCAAACTAGAGCATTGTGAGATGCCAGGGAGCTGAATTTGAATGAAATGCTGAATTATTTGCTGCTGCGAGTAAAGCCCATTGAGGTAAATGAAGCTGTTCTCAGTTTAGCCCAGTAAAGAATTTGGACCCTTGTTGTTAAAAGCTAATTGAAAACTACAGGCTCTGCATGACCTCAGGGATGGAGTTGTCTGTCCACAGCACCTACAAGGAAACGAGGTGAGGGAATGGGAAGAGACAGGTCAGTGAAAGCCTGGGAAAGAAGGAAATCTTTCACACAAGAGGAAAATTATCATCCTTATCATGCCAGCCTTGACTGAGCAGCCTTCTGTGTCAACTCACTTTGTGGGCTTCATAGCACAAGCAGCATCCCAAACTCACAAATGACTGTCTACAACAGGACCACATGGTTCAACCCTGGCAGCACCCAGTCCAGGGACTGGTTGTTGCCAGGAGGACACTACTGGCTCATGGGCCATCAGTTATCTTTGACTGTGTCAACCTCCAGTCTTACTGGAAATCTGCAGTTAAGGCCATCTTAGGATGCAACAGTTCTACTCTAAACACCATATTTCTTTTAGAATCTCCCCTTCCTTCTGTTTTTCAGCTACTCCTGAGTACCATTAGCCACCCTTAGTCTCATGCAACTACTGGGATTTGTTTCTATCGATTTTGTTGTCTTGTGACAGACAGACGACATATCTATTTTCTCCAATTCTTTCTGGTTCTCTGGTGGTGAGTGTACAGAATTGCTCCCACACTGAAGCGCTCCCCACTGATGTGTTTGGGGTGGGGGCAGCATCTCTGTATTACTTAGAACTCTGAAGCCATGATACTGCACTCAGAAAGGCCAGCCACAGCTACCAACCAAATTTGCTTTCCAGCTAGATTAGCATTAAAATAATGCCCCAACTAGTACAGAAAAATCCTGCTTTCTATCAGGCCAGTGAAGCAGTTCTTAAATGGAGAGAAAACACTAACCAAAGCACTGTTGCACGTGCTGCTTGGTGACGACTCCGTGCTCAGTGTGGCATGCCGGGCTGTCTGTGCTGCATGCCAGTTGCTTGGCATCTCATCATGCCAAGGAACAGCCCCAGATCTTCCTTCTGACAAAGCACAGGACAACTGCTTGAGCTGTGCTGCTCTGCCAGTCACTGAACCAATGGCCAACCCAACCAGCACTCCCCAGGGAAACCTTGATGGGCAACCATGATTGCTAAAGGACAAGAAAGCCGTGGGGTTCCCTTAAAAGAAAGATGTGATATTCAACAGCAAATAAAAACTGGAAAATGCAAGTTTGCCGTGATTTTCCTGCACACATGTTGCTTTTGCAGCTGGAAATTGAAAACAACTGTGACCCAGCTTGAGAAAGAGCAGAATATGAAAGCTTTCTCCATTGCCTTGCACTTCAGTTATGTTTTAACCTGAGCAATGTGGGGAAGCAATGGGGAATCCAGCTCAGCTTGTATATAACAAAAGGCAGAGTGTCATGCCTCTGCCTACAGCCCAGCAGATCCCACACATCTTGCACAATCCCTTCATTGGGTTACATTGGGCTGACCCAAGGGGCATGCATCAGCAGATGTTTTCTCCCCATTTAAGTAACTTTTCCACACCCTGGTATTTTGGGGTGGTAACAGCAACATTAGCCATATACTAGCGTACTTAGAGTCTTACATTTTTTGTAACTTTGATTTAGTCATTCTTTGTTGAAGTTTATTGACCTCTCCAATTGTTTCCACAAACAAATTATTAAAAAAAAAAAAAAATCAATGTCTTTATATGCATGTAGTAGTATGAAACTGTGATCAATGTGTGACATTCAGAAACTGTACTGTCTTGTAAAATATGTCCAAATGTCTAAGGATTTTAAAGCAATGGTCCCTTACTACAGACTACAGAAATAAATAAAAAGGTATGGATAAACCAAAGCCTTTATTTGCTCTGTTTCCTGGTCATATTTGCTGGCCAAAAATATAACCACCATCAGCTGGCACTGAGCATCTGCTTTAGCTCATTGCAGCTGACAGCAGGTTTAGACATACGTTATTTGCTCACGGATAATGCCATGATTCAGGAAAGCAGCGCTGAGCTCAACACCTTCTGCTTTGAGGCTGACAGATTCGGTGCCCAGACCTGCATGATCCAGCCCTTGCCTGGCAGGTCACAGCCCACCTTCACCTCTGTGGCTGTGTCTGGGCTCGGGAACCTAGCATCTCCCAGCTTCACCAGACACCTTGATGTGGCATCTCGCTGCCAAGCACGCAGCTGCAGAGCCAGATACAGATGGGAAAACAGCCAAGGTTTGGAGACAAAGAGTTTTGGGTGTGAAAGTAAAGCAAACAGGTTATTTTGCTGCTGCCTGGGGCAAAAGCTTGGACTCTCTTGATAGAGCCACTGCAGTTTTCTCTTTCTGAGGTTAAGCAGCAGCTTGGTTCAATAACGAAAGTCATCAGAGCAAAGGAAATTTGAACTACTCAAGAATATTCTCTTTGAATTGATTACAACACGTTTCTTATGCTGAAATATTCTGCAAGAGTCGCCCAAGCTTTAATCTGACTCCCCCAGTTTACAGAAACAGAGTTAACTAAAACACTTTATGGCCATTTTAAAATGCAAAAAGATGTAAGCTTGTTTTTAGAAAACATCCCTGTGTGGCTCTGCAGTACATGCAACCTGGCAGAGAAATTGCACATACCAGTCCAATGGAAAAGACTAAGAAATGCACAACTGCAAATCTTTTTTTATACAGCCACCAGAGCTACAAATGGAGAGCGAGAGGTTAAATGCACAAGTGAGGTACATGCATTGCCTTTTAATAGCATATTTCTTCAGTTACTTGTGTTCATTCTTAGTTCAGTTAGATCTTTTTCAAAAAATCTAAATGATTTGTGGAGTGT
Source organism: Tympanuchus pallidicinctus (assembly GCF_026119805.1). NCBI lineage: Eukaryota > Metazoa > Chordata > Aves > Galliformes > Phasianidae > Tympanuchus > Tympanuchus pallidicinctus. Next base: position 7,406,735 of record NW_026294722.1, read on the forward strand.
TCTATTACAAGCTGTGACAATGACGTCTAATAAGATGAAGACACTGAACTTGAAGGGAAGTTTACAAATGAAGAACCAGAAAGTGGAGACATTCCTACAACATATGTCTTCCTCTTCCACTTTCTGCTAATGATTTTCTGTTTTTTGCCTGCCAGCCTGAGCATGCAAGCTCCTGAATTATAATCCATTACTGTAATTATGCTGTCCAAGGAGGTTTTCTCTCTGAATTGATTTTCTTTATCAAGTAAATTAAAATAATGCCTATCTCCTCAGGCGTTGTGCTTCATTATTGTGTGCCAAATCTTCAGATATTAAATATTTTTTTCCTAGTTAAAGTATGCTACAGGAATTACTCTCTGCTTTGCCTAGCCCTCTGGCCCTTGCTGCTCCCAGCTGTTCCTCACAGCACTTTTTGCCACTTCAGAGCACCACCAATAACCTCACTGCCTCTTTCTTCCAAACAGGATGGATTTTCCTGTGATTTTTATTTATGCTAAACTTGGCAGGTTTTTTGTTCCTCTTCACACTGTACACCATCCTGTTACAAAATCTGCCCCTATCTGTTTAATGAAGGCTGTTTCTCTGAACATCCAGAGCAAGCCTACATCCTCCCTGCACCGAGTCAGCCAGTCATCCCAAATATGAATCAAACAAAAGCATGTGGTGAAGGAGCACACACCCCAAGTTGGGGCACAGGAGCCCCAGAAACCCCTCAACACCAGCGGGGCTCACACAGCTCTGCTCAACACCCTTAAGGGCAGAGGGGGACAAGGAGCAGCCCAGACCCACACAGTATGTATCATGGCACAGTGTAGCACTCTACATCATACAACTGAGTCAGAAAACAAATATTAAATGTACACTATGGAAATATACACTGTGGAAAGATCTGGTAAGTGCACGCTGAGCGTTGGCCACAGGCACTTTTTTATATTACTTTTAATTCTTTCCTTAATAAAGCCAGTGGAGTTCTTCCAGAGTTTAACTTGGCAAATGGTGCTGGAAGCTGAGCTGCTGAAAATAGCGATGGTGCAGCACAGACTTTGCTCCTGGAGATGTCACTGCATTCTCTGGGGACATTCCAGTTTCCATGTAACATCACACTGTGTCACCAAGACCAAAGAGGATATTTAGGCACTTCAGAATTAATGAACATGAGGAAAAGTTCAGGTTTTGAATATTTTGTTCATTTCAGAAAAGCCAGTAACAGTTTAAAAAATTTACAAGGATTTTTGTAGGAAGATCTTTGCTTATAAAATATGGAGAAGTTCTTCCATTCTATCTCTTTCTGCTTACCTTCCTTACCCCTTTCTGTAAAGAAATTGAGTGACTAAGAAATGCGACATCATTATTATTCAGCAGGCAAGAGCATTTAGAGGTAAATTTGCCCCAGAGTATCATCTGCAACCAGCCAAGCAGAAGCTGAGACTAATGTGTCACAGCAATGAAAGTTTGTGGCTTCTGGTTAGGAACACAAGCACTGAGCATCAACCTTAGATTTGGAAAAGAAGAGCAAATTTGCACAACTTTGCATCATGCCATTTAATCCCTATGTAACTAAACAAAGAACCCACAAGTCTCATCTAAACGTAGACTTACACTTTGCTGTACCCAGTGGCATTTGGTAGTGTTGGCAGATATGTGGTTAACAGTAATGGAAGCTAAAATGAATCGGTCTATCTGCTGAACTGAAAAAAACATGTAATGTAAAATGCTGCTTTCATGCCCTAATGATAATTAGTCTAAAAATGAACTGCACAGTGATTTAGCTTCTAGCATTCTTCCAAACAGTAGAGAGAAGAACGCTAGGGGACATTCAAATGAGATTGATCCAGGCATGAGAAAGTGTAAATTTAAATTATTTAATAAAAATGAATTCCCATAGATGTTCATGGTCTAGTTTTTGCTCCTCTTTACAGGCAGATTTAATAACCAGATGATTCAATAAATTGGAGACATTATTTTCTGAAACATGGGAGACTGGCAAAGCCAAAAATGCCTGAAGAAATTAAGTCTCCATAGTGCAGGAATCTGAGGTAGAGTTTGTCAAACCTCTCCAGTGCCATACAAACATGCACTTACTTTCCAAACCTTTGGTAAATCTGAGTGCTTGTGTGACTGTACAGAAACTGCTGTCACTCATTGCAGGGACCCCAGCACAGCCAACACGGCGTGGATCACACCATGCACTCAGCTGAGCCATGGAGGAAGGTGATGGCACCAAGGCTGTGGGTTTCCCTCACAGTCAGCTCCATAGGAAGCAAAGCCCACAAGAGTTCATCTCTCTCAAGGCTTATCATGGGAAGATGACCTCTTCCCAAACCTTCCTGGCTGATTTCCAGCATTGTGCAATGGTAATGAGGGTTTGCCAAGACACGACACTCCTGCTGTGATCAGATCACTCATTTGCATCATTATGCAAATGTGCAATCTGCTTGCTGTTAGGCTCCACACACTGCCCTGGGCAGCCCTGGGGCCTGTTCTATGTTTGGGGTGACGCTGCTCTCGGTCTCATACCAGCTATGCACTGCCCTCCCTGCTAATGGAAATGTCTGGATGTCCCTGGAGCTCTGAAGAGTGTGAAGAGGCAAGTAAATGGAAAAGAAAATCTCAGGTAAAAAACAAAGACAAAGAAATAGAAAGTATATAAGCACTTTTCTAGTGGTGTAAGTCAAAAATGATTAATTCCCCATAGATAGATTTGCCCATAAGTTATCCAATGTAGCCTTTCTTATCCATCATCTCCAAAGAGCTGTTACTCACCAGTTAGACCAGGAAAGAAAAAGGAATCTTAGGCTGATATGCTATATCAGCAACGTCCAAACTCTTAAATTCAAGCTCATGGCAAATAACGTAACCATAGCTCTAACTCTCTCCTTTTTTTTTTCAGGATTAGTCACCAGAAATCATGAGGCTATTTGTTGGAAGGCAGCTATTACAAGCTGACTAATCATATGAAAAAGATTAGACTACTTTCCAAAGGTCTAATTGACCAGAAGAATCTGTGGTTTTCCCTATTCTCTTGTTTTTCACATCAGCAGTACTGGCTTCCACTAAGATTTTCTAGCAAACAAATGTTTTTGAGGCATTTCTGTCGAAGTATAAAGCCAACATGGAATAAAGCAGACCATCAGCTGTTCCATTGGGAATCCAGCAAAAAGGAACAGTTGATATCCTATTAATATAAATGAGCTCATTAGTAGAGTTGACTTCAGTCTGAGTTCAGCAGTTCAGAGCCTCTATTCCAGAATATATAGAATTTATAAAACAAAAATTAAGAGAAAATGAAGGAAGGATATTGCGAGTGTCTGTTTCCCACCCTGGTGCCAGGGTAGATGAATGGAAGGTAAGACAGGAGGCTGCACTGACCAGACCAGATCCAAGCTGTAAGAAGATTTTTCCAGACGTACAGAGGTAAATGAAGAGGCTTTCCAAGGCAGCGAGTATTCCATACTGTTTTGCAGTTTCTTAAATATATGCCTACATTATGAGTAATCTGTGCATTCATACAGTTCCAGAATAAACTTGCAGAACAGCATTTCTTGGACTTTATGTAAAGCAAAAAAGCTTTAAACATGAGCAGTTATTTCCACCACTGCTATTATGAACATCAAGGATGACTTGATGGCCTTAGCACAGTGGTGAAGCCTGAGCCCTGGTCCTATGTTTAACTATGATCCTCTGTTCCAGAGCGCTCTTCAGTAGGGAGGAAACACATATCTATTTCATAAGAGTATTCTGAGGAGTTATTTATTAACATTAGTTATTGATCTGAGAAGGAAAAATGTTAGATGTATTCAGCAAGCTAATTCAGTGCAATAGCAGGAAGGAACAGTTCCATGGGGAGAAAAAAGGATCACAGTAATAAAGAACAAACAAAAATTCAAAACTTTCACTCTATCTCTTGCTCTTCAGTACTTATTTTTAAGGCTTGATTCTCTAGTCCTTGAGCAGGATTTCTCTCTGGAGGCAGGGTGCTGCCATCAGGCTCCATCACAACACATGAGCAAGGAGATGGGGAGGCAAATATTGCACAGGAAAACATAAGTTGGATGTTTTCTAGAATTCCAGGCTTGGATTTGCAATTCAGGTAACACTTCTTAATGGCCACAACCCACATCAGGGCTGGGAATGACAGCATGCCTGGTCCCTCTGCACTGCAGGGAGTTACAACTGGCACAAATGAAGTACTTTGCAGAAAGTGAGGCCCAACGGTGCTGGCTGCCCTTCTTCAGCTCATGTTAATGCTCACTGATGCTTGAAATTAACTGCTGAGTGGATAAAACAGGGTTGCAAATGACCCCAGAGACAAAGGATGTCTATGGCAGAGGAGGCTGGTGGTATCCCCGGGGTGAAATCACAGACTTCCACCTCCCTGGCTGCTGTCTCAAACATTAAGCATCCTTCCAGAGGAAAAAAAAAAGGAAAATAAAATTTAAAAGCTGTATTGGAATAATGATCCTGCATTCTAGATTTAAGTCTATCATCTTTCCTGTTGTATTGTCCACATTCTCTCTCTCCCTGCAGAGAAGAATCTCTCAAAAGCCTCAGAAATGCTTTTTTTTCAGTATCAACCTCTGCATTAAACAAGAATCTTCACCACCATGGATGAAAAAACTGGGTGCCACTCTTTCCCTGGCTGTTACTCAAGGTATAAGATCCATATTCCTACCACAAACCATGCCGGGACTTCTAATTGGGTTTTCCTCCCACTGTAACTCCCTCTACCATCTGTTTCCCTTTTTCTCTTGGATGACACATCCCTTCATCACCAAGCACTGCCACTGAGACGCCAACCAAACCTATGAGCACCAGCCCCAGCAGCCCCTTCCCCATGCTCCAGAAAACTCCAAGCCCGGCTCCAGCTGTGAGGTGAGATTTCAGGCCACCACATTCCCATTTACAGATGGGATCCAATGCCTTGAGGTGCTCCAGTCCATGGTCCTGGCTGGGTTTTAACACCAACTTGGCAGTGGAGTTTGGAGTTTCATTGAAACATTCTTGTGTATGAAGATGAGTACAACACTTCCATTATTCTCGGCTGGGCCAGAGTCCCACTCTGGGTTTTCTAATAGCAGCAGAGCTGTTTAACCTGTGACACAACTGATCTTGAAGACACCACTGTGCTTGCAGCAACCATGAACTCCCCCCTTTTCCAGTGCTAACAAAGGGCGTCAGAGCATCTCTGCTAAAATAGCTGGTTGCCCCAGACTGCAGTAGGATCTGACCAGTGCTTTCCACTGCTGCATCTAAGGAGATTAGTGCTAAACTGTCAGCAACATGACTGCTTCTTCTGGCCTCCTTCCAGAACCCCAGTCATGTTGGAGTTGAGCTACTGCAAATGAAAATACATCAGAATTTTAAATCTGTGCATAAATGAGGCTTGCTCATTGGGATTCTTGAAGTTAATGTTGCCTGTAGCTATTACTAGTGTTTTCAGAAATAATTCATTAGCTGCAAAAATCTTCTCTCATGTCTCAGGAGATTAAAAAAAAATTAGCTTTTCTACTTTTCTTGTTAGTTCCTTCCATTCAGCCTCGGCCTTCTTCACCACACCATCACCGCCTCTTTTTCAGGCTGCAAAGTCATGACATGATGTCTTAAAGGCTGAGCCCATGGAGACACATTGCAGATGAGCTCTGGACAGGTATCACCAGATGGTACCTTCCACCAGTTCCCATAGTAATACTTTCCTCATGCGCCGGCTTTTCTGAGCAGCATTTCTGGAAATGTCAGTCCCTCCCTAGCAGAGGAGCAGTGGATGCATTGCAAGGGTGGCCTCTGTCTGCCAGTAGCACTCCCAGATAGGGTTGGATCTCCCAGCCAACCTGGCCTTGAATGTCTCCAAGAGAGAGCACCCACAAACCTCTCTAGGCAGCTTGTGCCAGCGCCTCAGTATCCCCTGGATAAAAAAGCATGTGAAAACATGAGATTAAACGTGTAAATAAAAGATAGAGAGAGGAGTTCTGTCAAATTCTGTGAAATTCTGTGAAATTCTTTCAAAGAAAATACACCACAGGTTGAAATCAAGACCAATATGTTGTTCCACCAAAAATAGATTGTTCAACTTCATAATGCCTGAGTGTTTGGGAATTGCTGAATCACAGCCTGAACCTCTGATTGACCACCTGAGGCAAGCAATGAGTCAGCCATGGGAGCACAGGTGAAGGCAATTCACCTGTGCTACCGGGAGGGGTGGAGCCTGGCTGCACCTCTCCTAGATCCCATTTAAGTGCTGACTGCCTCTGAGGAAGGATCTTTTCCTGGAGATCACTCCTCCTGGAGAGTATTGTGAGCCTACAACATTGGTAAGCATTTTTCACTTATTATTTTTCCACTGCAACAATCCTATTTAGTCTAAAGCTCTGTATACTGATTGATTATATACTGAGGCATGTGAAATTACGTTTCTCACAGATTCGGAGGTCTCACAGGACTTTCTGAAAACCTCAAAGGGCACCGGAGAGCAATGACTGTGGGCTATCAGCATCTGCCCAGCCTGTTTGCTCTGAGCCCTAGTGAACCGCTCAGAAGGAGCGTGGCTGGCTGAAGCCATCCCTTGCTAGCAAGAGAAGGAAGAGACACTGTGCTGAGACTATGAAAGAGTGTGTGCTTTCACCTAGCTCCTCTCCCATGCCTATTTCAGCTTTGCTGACAAATCAAGGGAGCATCCTTTATTCCGGGACATGGAGTGGAGCTGCTTTAAAATCTAGGAAAAGCAAGACAAAGACATGAGTAAATTTAGCTCATTGTACTGGAGAACACGTGGTTGAGCCACTCATCCCCAGCAAAAATAACACAATCGATGCCATCTGCAGATGCAAAACATGCTGCTTTGTGTACTCTCCTGATCTCAATGGGAAATGGTACTGGGAAAATGGAGCCAGCAAAGAGCCCCTCCAGTTGGTGAGTACCCACCCATGGGTGCCTGTGTCCCACTCTAATCTCTCCCAACCCAGCTCCACACTGCCCTGAGCTCCCAATTCTCCCTGTGGACTCACAGCTGTGTCAAGTGGCATTGGGGAGAGAGCTCATTTTTTTCTCCTTAGCCATTTGACACTGCAATTAGATTGAGTTCAATTGCTGGGACATTACCACCTGCACTAATGGCCAAAATTGCTTTCAAAGATAGACTGCGGTGTTTTGAATTTGGAGAAAGATTGCTGTCCCGTCTGATTACATTTTCTATCCATAATGAGACAATTATAAGCATTTCAATAGCTTAAGGTCATCAGCCTTCCACTGCAGGAGAGTGCAGTAGGAAAAGATGGTTCCACCTCCCCCTTCTCCTTCCCCTCCCACTTGTTAATTTCCTTGAGCAATTCTCTGGCAGAGATCCTAGCAGCACTTGAGTTGCCCACAGCTTCCTCATGTATCTGCTGCACTTGAGGACCAAACTCCATTCCCATCACCTTCAGAGGGCAGCACATGTGTGAAGATCAGTGGCATCCCACCTGCTCATTCCCCTTTGTCATGTAAATGACACATTTACTAATTAGGTTTTTAACTCAAAGATTCCATTGGTATATATAGAGCAAGAGAGGGGAAATACTGTCTCAGAGCAGAACACTGCAGGAACACAGATGTTGCCATGCTGCTCCTGCACCAGGATGTGTCCTTATGGTGCCACAGAGGCTAATAGCTTCAGAGCTAGGAATTTTACTGAAAAAAAGTACTGATAACTGAGGTTGGTGTTCTCGGTACCTGAGCACTGCTGGTGGGCTTCTGTCAGCTAGAAATGCTTTCAGCTCCTGAAATCTGGGCTCCTGAATCTTAAGCAATGCCAAATTTTGTTGTGGTAAGACTACATCACACAGCCAATAAATACTGTGTTAACATACCAATGTATTGCAGCATGCAATGATCTCTGATCAAGAATGAAAGTTTATTTATGGCAATATAAAAACACTGCCATTAATCTAAAGTTCTGGTAACCTGCATACCAGAATTGTGGAGAGCAGCTGTTATTAGCTTGGCAAATCTCAAAGCTTTCCTAAGCACTGGATGCCTGTAAGTGATAGAACTGTGCAGTGTCAGAAGGCACTGTAACTGACCAACAAAGGTACTCCCAGTTCCCACAAGCCTGTCTCAAAGCTCCCAGTTACTCAGGCCCAGTTGGAGGGGTGGGGATGTGTTTTCTATTTGTATTCACAAATTCTTTGCAGAAAGATGGAGTCTGGCGATCAAAGAGTTGGAAGTCCCAAAACAAAGAATTTCTACCTAACCAACACAGTTTGGCTCTGGGAGCTTCAAACCAAGATTGTCTCCCTTACACTTCTTTTTTTGTACAGCTTCTAGAAAAAAGTAAGAAAAGAATTCGCTAGAGTTCAGAACTTCTCAGTTACAGCTCTGACATGCTGACAGAAATGGTATTTTAAAAAGTTTCCTTCAAAAAGCCCAAGTGGTGGAGCCCAGGAAGCTAAGCAAAGCTTTTAAGAAGTCCATGTCCTTAGGGAAGCCAGCTAGGTAGAGGACTTCCCAGCTACCCAGTTAAATGTGAATCAGTGCTGTTTGATTAAAGATGATCTTCCCAGTGATTTTCTGCCTCAACCGTGCTGTTTTGATGTACTAGTTCGAGATCTGTCACATTAATTATAAGAACAAGCTCTGATGCAGAGCTCCAACACTAGCAGCAACAACAACACAAAAATTACAAATCTCCAACTCATAAAAACAGAGCTTTAATGAGATAGTGGAGATGACTGGAGGTGATGGCACACTGCATAGGCAGGATGAAATGAGCTTTGCTGCCTGCATCCAGAGCAGCTTGTTGAGGGAATCTGAGCCTTTCATAAAGATGGCGAAGTTTGGAATCCACCTTTTACACTGAAATGATGAAGCAAGGTGGGGGGGAAGAAAAGCTGCAGCTTCAGAGGTGTGCAGGAGCCAGGAGCTTAACTGGGGTTCAGAGTGCAGATTTCAGCCCTGTCACAGCTGGGGACACTGTGTGACATCAAAGTGGAAAGGTAACTAACAAATTATTGATACTTAGAGCTAAGGTAGCACATAGCAATTACAAAGATTTGCTACTCAAAATCCTGGGGGGCAGGAGTTGTCCTTTTCTATGGAAATGACAAGAAAAGCTTTAAATCTCCATTTAACCTTCAAAGAATTCATCTTTTGTTTGTTTGTTTGTTTCCCAAACACGAAAGCTTCCAAAATTGCATAATACCTTCAGGTCAACTCAAGTTTATGCATTCAGGTTGAAGAAAGCAAACAAGAACCAACAAACAGACCAAAAAAAAAAAAAAAAACCAACCACCAAAGCCTTGGTTTTGAGAATTGCACTCTAGCAGGAAATGAAAAACATTCATTCTCACCAACTGTTCTCACTTGGAAAGTGTCCTCAACTGCTTCTAACCAATCCTACTTCCTAAAAAAGAAGTGAGAAGCAGAAATACTGTTTCCCCCCCCAAAACCTTGGGTTTTCACAGCCCACCTCTTGCCAGGACCATGTCTTGTTTTACAATCACATGGCTCCTGTGACTTGGGGCAGTGGACACCCAATGAAAACAGCTGCCACGGACTCTGCACCTGAGCCATTGCCTTAGAGAATGAATGGAAGATAAGACCTATGGGAGCAGCAGAGCCAGCAATGTGTTCATGATGATGGGGACAGGAGGTAGAAATCCAAATGGTAGGGCTTTCAAACACTTTGCAGCTTTGGGATAGATCCTAAAACAATTCATAATCCAGACCAAGGATTGCACATTCATAATCCAGACATCATATTCTCCCAAACCAATTTACTGAAGTAACAAGAAACTGTGCTTCTCACGGCACCCTGGGTGTTATACCATGTAATTTTCTTCTGCAAAAACCCAATTAACTGTGCATGTCTATACCCATTCTGCCAACTATATCATTTTATAATTTTAGAACAGTGCAAACTGCTGGGGAGTTATCAGTAAGAACTGCTTTGCAATAATTAATAGATGCAAAGATTAAAGAAGGAGCAAGATAGGCAAACAGATTAACACAATCAATTAAAATGTAGCTATCTCCAGGCCCAGGATTTGTTAAAAGTAATTTCCTTATTAACCTTTCCCTGTCTCTTCCTCTGTGACAGAGGGCAAGACAGAGGCTGAACACGAGGTGATGTGAGTGCTGTTTTGGATTTCCATCCCCTTGCTCCCAAGGGACTGGGATTTGAGTCCCAGCAAGCAGCTGTAGCTGTAGTTTGGGAATCTCAAACCCCTCTTCACGTCTGAACAACAGGTGACAGACTTATATAATTGACACTTCTCTCCAGGCACATGAAGTTCTGTGATCTGGCTACTTTATGTCCTTCCCTTGTGAATTCAGAGTGGACAGCAGTGCCCCAGCACCCCAGGTGCTGCTACCTCTGTGTCTAAGAGTGACAACCGTTGGAATTTCAGCCTACAGCCCCTAGGAGAGCATTGACTTCCACTGGATCCCTGTCTGCTCAGCGTGGGGCTGTTCAAAACACTGAAGACATGTAAATGTTCAGCTGTAACTTGCCTCAAAGCCTTTGGGCAGCTTTGGAAAATGCACACTTGCTCAATTGCTCCAAGCAATTTCAATTCTTTTGAGAATAGCAGGATTTGGTCTAACATAGGAATACAGAGCAGAACACTGATCATGAAATTAGAAACTACTCCATTCTAGAAACATTTGCAATTAACATAGAATTTGAATGTGTGCTTGTCATACAAATTTCAGGTAAGACTTTTTCCTCTCTGATTTCAAGTGAAGAACTGCTTCTCCTAACCATCTCCCCTCAGGCTTCTCTCAGAGACCCTGATATGATTTCCCCATTGCTTTCCAAGACAAACCTGAAGTGACAGCTTATCTATCAAATCCCGAAGACAGCAAATGAGAAGACAGCCCAAGGGACAGACAGATGGGGGGGGGCCCTTTCTGCAGCAACCTCTCCATCATGCTGTGAGCTATGGCTGTTCTGCCTTCCAGCACCATAGAAGCTGCAGAGTGCATGCATTGCCTTTCAGTCTGGCCCAAGGCTATGCCTTTGTGAGGAGGGTTGAAAGATTTGGGTGGTTGTAAAGAAATGTAAACCAAGGATTGCACATCCTTGCAGGTGAGTAAGGCTACTTTCCAAACGGAAGACAGAGAAAACAGCTTTTGCATATCCATGAGATTGAAGGAGAGCTCTGTGTTTATGCTGCATATATTCACTTCCTTCCAAAGGTACCCAGGAATTAATAAATCCATTGCAGTCATACAGAGTACACAGAAAAACTGCAGGATCAGAGTCCTGGAAAATGCATTTGCTTAATTGCATGGCTTCTGCATTTCCCAAAGAAGGACTTCAATACATTCATTAAGCCATTCTTACTGAAATGTGCCACCATAAAGCAGACCTATCTGTCATTGCATTTGCACAATTACAGCTGTTTAATAAACCATTCCCAATATGTAAATGTAGCAACCATTCCTGTATTGCTTTTTTGGAAGCCAGTTCTGGCTGTTTGAAATGCCGAACGGAACTTCATTTAGAGAAACACAAGATTACATTGCACTTCTCATGGAACCTACCAGCAGAGCAGTGCCTCCCTCTGCTCCTGCCCTTTCCAGCCTGCCCATTTCAGCAGCAATCCTCCCAACCAGCCCTCCTTCCTTCCTGCCCACTGGCACAGAACACTGCACGTCTCATGCTGGGGGCACTGTGCCTCAGTGCTGCTCAGGATTCATGTGGTCATCAGGTAATGAGGAACCAAACCCTTTTTCTCCCCCTGTGTGCTCCCTTCTCCTCCAAGGATGCAGGTGACATGTGGGTCTGCTGTGACTGTGTTGCTTTTCCAGCTCAGGGCAGCCACAGTGCGTCACAATATGTCAGCATGACATCAGTTCTACACTGTGAACATCAATTACTGACTCCAGCTATGGGAAACACTCCTTTCCCTGACACTCACACCCATATACATTTTATTGTACTGAGGTTTTTTAATTGTTAATTCCATTTCCCAGAAACCTCTGTGATCCACCATTACTGTTGCAATTCTGACTGTTGAAAACAAACAAAAAAAATCTGAATGGAGCTGAATGAATTCTCAAACCCAAAGCTCCCATCTGCTATCAGTCTGTGTTACAACACAGAAATTAAGCCACACAGCTGACACACTAAAGAATTATCCACACATGCCCTGTGAGCCTGCATCCAAGGTTTAGTTGTGATTTTAAGGCCATTACCCATGAGGAACAGTATCAAACTACTTGAAGAAGAAAATTCCCACCCAGGATTGCCAGCTGTCCTCATACTGCTGTGCCCAAATGAGCATAGTCAAAGCCCACAGAAGGCAGTTGAGAAGGAGAAGAGGGAGTGTCAGCTCTCGGGCACTCAATTATGGCTGAGCATCCTTTGTGAAACCACTTACTCGTGTACCCCCTGAATTGAAATGGGGCCCTAAACCACCCTCCTTGTTAAAACATTTCAGAGATCTGCTTTCACACTGCATCCACCTGCTAGACTGAGTTACAATAGAGAGAGAAAATGATAACAAAATGTAACAGCATCCTGTTGTCACATCAAAGAAACCCAGAATTTCTCCAGCCAGCATCCACACAACCTGAAATTGGTTCCTGGGAAAGTACAGCCCCATCAGAGCACCTGTCCCCACACCTGGGATGCAGAAATGGTCACAGGCTCTGGTTTGGAGGAGCCCACAAGAAATGCATACATATCTGTGCTCAGCAGGAAGATGTTCAGCTGCACTCTGTGCTCTCCAGTGTGAGCTCTTAACGATCAGATCCCCAGCCCGCAGATGAGGAGGAAAGCACAGGGTTACATGAGCCAGAGCATCTGGCAGGATGGGCTGAGCAATTCCCATTTCTTAAAAATCTTCTGCCCATCTGCAAAAGACTAATGGGAGAAGCATGGCACAAGTAATAACCCAGGAGCTTGTTCATCAGTCTGAGGATCGGTGTGGGAGCAGAGGAAGGTTAAAGCCCATTAGAGCTGGAATCTGACTACAGAGTCCTCCCAGTAACCCAGAAGCATGCAGCTATTGGTTCAGAACTGCAGTGGCAAACCTCAAGTAAAACAAGAACAGTAGAAGCAAAACACCAGCAGAAACAGAGCCTTGCTGCACAGATCTCAGCATGGAATCACTCCACATCCTGAGGATGGGGGAATGCTGGATGGGAAATTGTGCCTTATTTCGAGCACGGGCCAATTGTGGAACTTATTACTTCAGGGAGTGTGGGGTCAAATGCTGTGCCTGAATTCATGAAAAAAGGCAACATTGTGATGTTTGTAAGCAGATGTGCACAAATTGCACCACGGTTCCAGCTTTCTCCATTTCCAGTATCTCTCCATGATGTTTACAAGATGCCACAAAGCACATCCCACCCTGAATGTGTGTCCAGGTCCTATAATATCATGGTGACTTGTGGACAAGCCCCATGGGATGTGAGAACTGTGGCACCATGAGCAGAAGCCTGAGGGCCCCGCAGATCCATGTGGATATTAAAAGATGCTGACTCACAGAACGTGGAACAGCTTTAGAAGTGAATGCACTGCACCCAAATAGGGAAACAGGGAAAACAGCACCAAAGACAAAGAAACAAAACAAAACAAAAAAAAAACAAACAAGAAAAAATCATCCTCTTGCTGATTTTTGTTCTTGTGGTTTGAAGCTGCAGTAGGCATTTACAGAACAGAATAATTGCTGGTTCAGAATCCCCTCTCCCTTCTCACCTCTACTCCCACACTTGCAGTATCAACACCATCACCAAGCAACCAATGTTGTGGCTGGGGAGGACTTGAGAAAAACTTCCTCTAAAATAATAAAAATAAATAAATAAGAAGAGTCAGCGATCTTCATATTGAAATCCTCAAAATATTCAGAATGAAGGACAAAAACGTGCTTTGAAAAGCTAAAGATAACAGAACAGCCCTATTTATGGAGGATTATTGCTAACTCGTACCAATAAAGCACAATGTACTCAATTCCTCTAGACAAGAAAAAGCAGCTTTGTCTTTAGAGCAAGAAGGATATTTAAGGAAATCAAGGAGTTCTGTAGCTTTTTTTTTACCTCTGGCCACAGAGCTTTCATTAGATTTATTTATTTATTTATTTATTTATTCCCAAATGCATAAGGGTTTTTTCCTTAAAAAAGTAAGCAGATTCTCAGATTCTCATACATTAAGATAACTGTAGAAACTTGGTCCCACATATCAGGGAACTGACAGGTCTACTGAATATCTCACGGTGAAAAATGTTCTTTTACCATCTCTCAAACACAGAAGGAAAGTGGTTGAATCAGAACCCGAACACCACAGGATTAGCATGAAATACAGCAAAATTCTCCCAAGCTGCCCTTCTCTCTCCATCCGGAGTCAATGAGAGATTTCTCCGCAGCTGAGCAAAATCACAACTTCTTCAGTGGTCCTCTTAAACAGTTTTAAGATGTCCTGGATTTTTGCTTGTTTTTACATCATTAAAAATTGCAATTCCTCAGCTAGAGAACAGAGCGAAATCTAGTACCACTAGCAGAGCTTAATTTCCCTTTTACACACAGCCAGCTCTGGAGCTTTACGTTTATTTGGTCTTCCTTTCATCCAAAGGCAGGTGGTGCCTGGGAGGCGAGCTGCACGTGCACAACTGGCAGTGCTGATCAGAGCTGTCCATCAGGATGATTTATGAGATGAGGACTAAGCAAGCTCCTGGCTTCGTGCACTTGCCGTGGGAGATGTTCTCCTGTTGATACCCAATGGTGAAAGGTTTTTGGCGTTGTCATGGGAACGGCTCTCATCCTCAGTGCACAGCCTCTCCTCTGTGTGAGGCTGCCTTTCTTGTTTATTGTACAAAGCCATTTTTCAAGAGTCTTTTGCCTTGGGTTTTCAATAATCTTATCTTTCCCAAAAAACCCAGGCTATAGAGTTTGTAATGATGGACACTGATCAAGTCCCTAGAGGGAAACAGGCAGGGCCAGTATTTGTCTACAGCACGAGCTAATTTTCTCTTGCAGGAAAAGTGATTTGAAAGCTGCATTATCCTCTCATATTTAAAAGGCTCACTTTTGCTCTTACACGCACTTCTTTACTTCCCTCTGGAATTCAGTAGTTTGAAGTTACTCAAGGTGAGAAGCTGCAGCCAGCACACTGTGCTGCCCTTCTTAAGATGTGCTGATACATTTGCCATGTCTCCTTTCAGCAAGTGATGTAAGCTGTGTAGAAAGACAACTGCTACAATGCTCCTGCATCTCTAAGCTACAGCAACAGGAGTAGAAAACTGGAACTTCTACAATGCAACCACCAGGGGCTCTTGATATGTCTTCATGTTACCTGCTCAAGGATGAGGCAATAACATGAAGACACACAAACCAACAAGTTACTGAACATAGCAACAGACTACCTTATGCTTACTGATGTGGTACCACAGCTGTATCACAACCAGGACCCCATAAGAAACCCACTACTAATGGGCAGGAACAGCTCTTAGATATATCAGACTGAACCATATATGAACCTAGCTGTCACAGCAGATCTTTGATTTAAGAATGGAAGTGGGAGAAATATTTTTTGTCAATTCAAAATGACCTTTTTTCATCCAGTATTCTCCATGAAACAGAAACTTGAAAATAACGAGGGTTGAGGAGTCTAGAGGAAATGCTAAGTCACAGCTTCAACCAGTGATGGAGCACCTGGTGAGAAGGGAAGGCCAACCCAAAAGGCTTCAGCTGTATGCAATGTACCTGAGTGACCAGAAGGACTGGAGCCAGGATCCACCCCTCTCCAGACCTCATTTAAGGGTTGGCTGTGGAAGTAAGAGCACATTGCTGGAGATCCCTGCCTCCTGTAGGCTTTCTAAAGGTAAGTAGCTATTTTCCTTAATTTTGTCTGCCTGTCTGTCCGTCTGTCTATGGCTGCTGCAACTCAGCTCATTCTCATTTGCTGCAGCCAAAGGTTTTGCCGCTTATTGTGGTTCTTTTATATCATGTTATAGTTTTACACTTGGCAAGTCAGCCAGGTACTCATTTATGATGGATTACCTTTAAAAAAAAAAAAGTGTTGGATGGTCACTGGACCCTGTATGTACCAAAAGAGGAACTCCTGGGGCAAACCCTGGGATTCCTGGGTTCTCCATAGTTAAACACTGTTCAGATTATTGAAGAATGGTGACCTATAAGGGACAGCGGTCCCATTATTAAATCCTTTTCAAAAATAGCTGACTTATTGAATTAATTAGGACAAAACTGTCTGACAACTGAGGAAAGAGTGCTGTGGCATGGCTGCTGCTACTCACTATTAACGCATATCATTCCTCAGAGGAAGAATTAAAAGGTAAAAATGAGCTTTTAAAAGCTCGTATTAGACAACTGGAAAATAAAATTACATCTTTGTCAGGGCAAACCACCCCACCTTCAGATGGAACTTTCCCTTTGAAATTATCACTAGAAAGGAAAAAGGACTTGGGTCTTAAAATGCATCTATTTGCAAGACCCTGAAGCATGAGGACTTCACACAAATGTTGGGGTCAGGGAGGGTGTTTCACAACACTTACTCATGGCAGGTGCCAATCAGCATTTCCTGAAAGACCAACAGAATGGATTAATGCCAGGACTAAACATCTGACAAGTACTATAGCAATTTAACAAAGGTCTTATACACAAATATAGTAGGGTATTGCTTATGTACTCAATAAATGAGATTGCAATTTAAGTGCTTTAAGATACTACATCATTTCATTGATTATAGTAAAAGCTTCTACCACTTGGCAATATCACATGTAACTATCCAATACGGTCTTTTGCTACCTGATTGTCTCCAATACTGTAGGAGAAGGGCAGTCTGGGGAATATTACATTTGGAAGACTAATTTTCTAAGCCTTACTAAGGAGAGACTGCATCTTTTATAGATCCAGTACTCTTTTCTTACAGCATCTGGAAAGAGAAAGGAAGAATTTGTATTGTTAATCATAAAATAATGGAACAGTTTGGGCTGGAAGGGACCTCAAGGATCATAAAGCTCCAACCCTCTGCTGCATGCACAGCCACTGACCTCCATATCTAATACCAGACCAGGCTGAATATTTGAGTTGATTTTGAAAGCATAACATATTTTTCAATAGTGGGTTCATTCTGCTGCTGACATAAGCAGCTGCCTCTTCAGGTTCCTAGGGCCCAGTATGGGGCTTCTGCAGCATAAGGAAAACCTTCCAGTGACTAAATGCTGCTGTGATTACATACCCTCACTAAGGAATTGACTTCTAGTTAACAGAAGTTCCTCACTGCTGAAACCAGAACTCTAGCTACTTACTCACAAGCAATTCCTCAGCAGATTGCATCCCTCTGTTTATAAACCAGAGTTTTCCCAAGCAGGCCTGAAAGGCAGATTATGCCAGACAGTGAAGAACAAACTTTTTTTTTCAGTCCTGCTACTCTGGGATCACTGCACTGTGAGTCATTAATTCACAGAGAGAGCTTGTAGCATGTAATAAAAAGCAGAGCCTTGCTCTAAAGTCCCTACTGCGGTGACCAGGAGGGGTACAGTGCTGCTAGACTTTGCTGCACTACACTTACACCTATCCTAATCAAGCACCTCTCCTCAGCCCTTTAATGTTTTATGAAAGATCCTCACCACAGACAGTAGATAGGATCTAAACAAGTCATAATTTTGTTTAAGCAGATCCAGAACCAGGGGTACATTGAAAGAAATATATTCTCTTTGCATGCTGGTAGGTCACAGGACAAGAGGTGCTGGCCTTAAGCTACACCAGGAGAGGTTCATGTTGGATATTAGGAAAAATTACTTCCCAGAAAGAGTGGTGAGGTATTGGAATGGGCTGCTCAGAGACATGGTGGAGTCACTGTTCCTGGGGGCTTTCAACAAAAAAAGCAGATGTCCTACTGAGTAACATGGTCTAGAACAGTCGCAGTTGGATTGGATGGTCTTAGTGGTCTTAATGATTCTATGCTCTTACCTGCTGGAGCACAGCAGTTGACAGCAAGATTGCCTAGAACAAACGAGGCAGGATCAGGCACTACAGTGATGGCACTACACAGGGTGAGCAACCTCACGCCAAGAGAACATTTTTATTTCCATTTATAGAAAAGTATGAATATAAATCAGCAAGATATAAAGAAAACAATTCACATATTTTCCAGTTTAGAAGAAAAAACACAATACTACAGATAGCCTCCACAGGTACATCTGGGATGACTTGCTATTTAGAGCTCCAGGACTGCACTGCATTTGGGGGCAACTCCAAGATGCTCCTTGAAATGTGAAGTCCAATTCCCATTTATCTCTGGTACCTTCAATCCTCACAGATTGGAAAAGGCTCATTTCTAAGTTTTGTCATTATCTCAGCAGTGCAAGATCAACCTTATGTAAGATTGAGGATCAATATGAAACAAAGATCAATATGAAATGATGAGACTGGGGGAGGGAGATGAAGGAGAAAAAAAAAAAAAGGAAAAGATATATGAGCACAAGGATCTATGAAGAAATGCTATTGCCACAAAAAAGACATACTTGAGTTAATTCATTCTGTGTTGTGTTGTTGTTGGTTTTTTTTTTTTCGGTGGGACTTCAGGAAACAGTAATTAAACTTGGATTTATAAGGATTTTTTTTTCTCGGTTTTCTTATGTGAGGGAGGAGGTGAAGTCACTGGGGCCAGAAAAGCTTCTCTCAGGCAGAAGAGGCAATAGGAATGGATATACAGAGCCTGACACTTCACAGCCAGCCTGATTTCTTTGGAAACTGTGGAGTAGAGCATTCAGGGTGACCCAGGACAGACAGCAAACTCTTGAAAGTAAGCAGCACAGCCTCTGCTGTGGAGAAGTCATTGTTTTGGTTATGGTTATTACTGCATGTTTGTGCCAGACAAGCCATCACAGTGCTCACTTGCTGGGACCGTCAGGAATTAGATGAACAAGAAGCTGTGAACAGAAGGACAGGAGCAAGTGTCCAGCTGGCGAATTCTCTTCCACGTTCCACTGCAGCGAGGGTTCCCCACCGCCTGCCAGTGCAACAGCTGATTCCTGAAATGGAAGCATAAGAGGAAGAAAGTCAGCCTGCTGCACTCCCACAGCAGGAAGGCACTTGTTCAAGCAAAGCAAATCACCTAGTAAGTTCCATTTAGGTTGCTAACACCTATTTTCACTTCATGGACCCAATTCTTCACTTCTGCTGCTGTAAAGAACTATCTGCAGTGACCTCCGCAGGGTTACAACAACATGAAGCAGACCACAATCAGCCAAAGCAGCACACAGCGTAGGTGTTAAACCCAAAAGGAGTCAGAGAAGCATTCTGCAAGGCATCCATCAACCATTGCATGCAACCATTCACAAAATGATCCCGCACCCCTGTAACTCCTGTCCTGAAACAATTTCCAGGTTGCAGAGTGGGCAAATTCAGTGTTTTTCTTTGTTAACACCATGCCTCCGCTCAGCAGGCAGAGCTCTATTGCCATCCATAGCCAACGAGATATGGAATATTCCCAGCATGCAATCCACAGCATAGGTCTGTGTGAGGGACATGAGCATCTCTGGGTAACCATGTCAGTGGAACACCTGCTGAAGTTTTTCTATCTTCCTAAGAGCTGTACACGAACACAACTTCCTGATGCAGCTAGCTGAAGGTATCAAAGCTTCACTTGTTGGAACAAGCTTACTGACAGGTCTCCTAAGGAGAAGATGAAAAAAAAACTTGAAAAACCCAAACCACAACACTTTTCCTTCAGGCAGTCCATCAATACCTCAACCAGAACCGAACAGAAAAATATCCTATTAAAACAACCAAGCAGATCCACAGGCTATTTGTCACAATCAGTGGCTGCAGAAGAAATATTTGCCGGAGAGCCACAGAAACAGAAATTTTGCTGTAGCATAGGCTCACTGCAAGCAGCAGCAGCACAGGCTTTATTAAGATACTTACTCCCTTATGAGCACGCAGACATAGATTTGAACATGAGACCTGCAAAATTCATCTCCGTGAGCAGCCAGAGCAAAAGAAACACACACGGTGTGTTCCTTCCTCAAATTGATGGTGCAGTAGTTTAAAGGAATTCCTCACACCTTGTGTCTCAACACTGTCCTTTGGAGATGCACAGATACCAGTTTGATACCACCTCATGCCCTGTGCAGAGGGCTGCCAGCAGAACAGCCAAACAGATCCCTAACTTGTTTTATAGTTCTGGAAACTGGAATTACTACTGCAGCTCCACACGGCTAACTCTGCCCTTAGTTTAATGAGATGTCATGCTCCAGAGCAGGGTTTTATGCATCACACGTGGTTGGAAAAAGGCTCACTGTATTTTTCTCCTGGCTTAAGGTCATTTCAAAATACCAGAATCCACAGAGGGAGGATTAAGCTCCCCGATAAAGCAGGCTGCACACAGGGCAGACCCATACCTTTCAAAACTCTGGGCTGCAATTTTACCTTTAAAAGGCTTCACTGCTTAAACACATCAGCTAAGCTTACCAACTCCAGTCTAGCTGGTGGGGAAGGCAGATACTGACTTTATAAATCACATCCATCTATTCTCTTTCTCTCCCCGCCCAACAAGCATGAGCATAAACTACTGCAGTCCGGATGGATGTTTATGTGCTACCACCACCACAGCTTGCTCCAGATGATGAAGAGCAGCTGATCCGCCTCAACACAGGCTGAGTAACAATTTCACAGATGTCAAGTCTGCTTCTCTGGGCTTTATTTGTAGATCTTTCAGAATATGATGCAAAATTAACAGATCAATTTCCAGGTTTAATGCTCCACCTTCTTTATCTCATAACCTTCCAGAACGAAGAAGCCAATCGGAGCTATTGAATTATCCCACCTTATCCTCATCTGGTGGCCATAAAGATCTGACCACAAATCAGAAACATGGGAAACTCCTGAGCTTGCATTCATTTCACAACAGGGGTTAAAATGAATTAACCTCTACACAGTACAGGACAGGTGGAAGGCACAGACAACAACCATCTCTCTTCATCTTGACACATTTATAAGCCAGACTCCACTTAGACACAAGACGATAATTAGGAAATACTCATCAAAATATACCAGCATTGCCGAGTTTATTTTAAACTCTTGTCAGATGTTTTCCTTCCTGAGAGTCACTCTTGGAACAATATCTCAGTGAACTAAATGCTGGCATGAGCTGCTGAACCAACAGTGTGAGCAGAGTGGAGCACAGGCACGGCGTGGGTGTGACAGCAGCAGCTGTATGTGCATCACTGCACAGCCTGACAGACCCAGGGTAGTGCCATGGCACAGGCCGGCCACACACACTTGCTCTGAGGTCACCAGCAAGCTGCCCCTGGCTCCCCAGCAAAGTGACCAGTAGAGCTGCACAGGCAAAAATTCCAAATGAGGGTGAACTGAGCAAGCAGCCAGAGACTCAGGGGCAGATCTAAGTGCACTCGCACATGCAGCACACTGCTTCCTAGGTGCTGGCATCAGCTCTGACCTCCCATCGCCTTTTTTCTCAGGGCAGCAGTTGCCTTCCCATCTTCTTTTGCTGTTCTTTCCAAGCATTGTGCTTCTGTTCTCCAGCAAGTCCCAGCCTATGCTCTCACCATGTGACCTTCAGAGCACCACTCCATGCCAACACTGCATGCTCAGCTATGCCCACTTACTCTAATCGAAGGCAGAAACCTTTTCATAGACACTTCCCTCATCCCAATCAATGGCTGTCCCCATCAAGAGTCCAGTTTCTTCTAAGAGACCACGGAGGTCAGTTTTTTCCACCAAGTAACCTGGTAAAAAAAGCATATTATTTCTAGAAAATAATTATGGGTTAGTTCTGTCCATATAAAGAACATCTATATTAAATACTTAGGATGTGATAGCAAGTAAATCAAGCGAGATATCCAGCCCTAACAAAGAACCAACTTGATCCACCATTGTAATAAGGTCACATAGTGTGGAAGAACACCAGACCGTGTCATGGAGGTTATCTAGTAGATGCATGTGAAAGGGAAGGGAGGCTTCATGTGCACACACAGGAGAAGGAAGCTGCAGAGTGGAGACATCACTCATATCCTACTTGCCAGCTGCCCACTCACCTCTGACCAAACTGCCCAGCACTGCTGGATCAAGGAGGCATGAAATGCATCTCCACTGTTTTCTGCAGAGCTTTGAGCTTTGTCCACTGCCCACGTCAGCCCACAGCAGCACTGCCTGTTCTGCAAGCTTACACTGCTACCTCGTTAATGAACTTAAGTAAACGCACACATTACGTCAGCTTGGCACACACAGAGAGCTCATACCTGCCCAGAAAATGCCACAGACATTAGTTCATTTGATATTATAGGCAGTAACACTGGAGAGGTGAAAGCTTACTGTATTGAAAGCTGTTTTCCCTGCTGGTTTTCACATGCCTATAACCTATGCCTACAGGAACAATTTCTAGGCTTTGCTGTGTTGGAGTGGATTCAAACCAGCTGCTGAGCCATGGGCTGAGTCTTGGTTCACTGAAGTCAGTAAACCAATCACCATTACCACTGCCCATCTCCAGACTTCAGCCTGCTAACGTGGATCAGATCAGTGTGATCCACACCATCACGTTTTCTTTGTGCTTCTATTCCATGTACAGTGCTGTTCACCAGATAGCTTGGCAAATGAAAATGCCTTTCTCTTTTTGCAGCCCTAAGAGGAAATGAATTCCTGAATGTATTTTTTATTTCAATTAATCTGATGTTCCTTTCTGGCTCCAGAACCTCAGTAAAATAACATTACTGCAATCGTTTAAAATAACATTCAGATTGAATGCAAGTAAAAAACTTTCCTAGCCACACCAACAAGTCTTTGTTTCTTCTTTGTCTAAAAAGCTTTTGGAACCTTTGTACACAACAAGGTGAAGCAAGGGAGAAGAGTCCAACATGACTTCCTCTTACTAAAAGCCTGAAACACCCTGATAAAAGAGCCTTACTGGTAGTCCTGCTAGCGCAATACTTTTTGTGCTTACACCCTAACAGACTCAGTTTAGAGCTCCTAATTCAAATGGACATACTGATTTCAACTTCTGTATGTTTTTAAAAAAATTCCTCAACACGGTGACGAGTAGCGTCAGCCCAGGCTGTTTTGTAGTTTCATAGAATGCCTTTAACAAACTCAGAAGGGAGTTAAATTTGAAGAGCATTTTATCTCAGAGAATTGTATCCATCAGGACAAAAGCGATGCAGAAGCTGTGCCTCCAGTGACCACAGCAGAAGCTGTGGACCCAGGATTCCTCTGCTGCTGGCTCTGCCACAGATGTGTCACATCTTCAAACCATTCCCTTCACCTTCACTGAAGTCCACCCAATCTTTACACCTTGGGTGCTCCCCATTAATCACCCCAAATCATCCTCAGCTTTCCAGGGAAAGGATGCTGAAAGAGCAGAGATTTAACAGTGCTAACATCCAAGTGCAGGTGCCAGCACTTAGCCCAAGCCCGTAAGCCAGCTACCACATGCCAGAAGTACTCACTAAGAGTCACTTGTAGAAACAAAATCCCCAGTTCTTAAAAAATCACTGACAAATTTTGTTTTATTAGACTGACCTGACAGGACTGTTAACCTTAGAGGTATGGCTGAAGACACCTTTAAGACACCACCACTAAAGAAAACACCAACTCACAACTGTTCCACTTAAAAGTCTGTGAGATTTAGCAGACCAAGTGTAGAACTTTCCAGTCCTGGCTCTGCCACTGGTTTAATACTTGACTTTTCTGCAAGAAAATGATTAGAAGATTTCTGGCCTAACTCACAGTATGCAGCAAGGATCACCAGCTAATACATGGGCAGTGCTCAGAGAGCTGAGCAAAGCACATTATGAAACTGGGACAAGCAGATCGAGGGAGGAGAATGAAAAATTCGGCATGAAAAAAGAAACCCAAACTCTTACCTTTGGCTTCCACTGCCATCCCCATAGCAATGCAGACTCTCAGAGTCTAAAGCCGGGTGCTGACACTCCACGCAGACAGTGTGGCCCTCCCTGAGGTACTGCATCCAGTGAGTGTATGAGTGGTGACTGTGCAGGCAGCCTTGCGTGATGGCCACAAGTTGGAACTCCACGCAGTACCTGCGGCCAAAATAACCATCGAGGGTTAGCTTCATAACCAGTTTAGAGCCTTCTGCAGCACTGGAAGAGCCAGAGTAAATTCAGAGACCACATCATTAATTAGAAACAAAAAAACAGCAGAAACAGGCAGCCCAAAGGAGCTGAAGAGGCAGAAGGGTGAGTTTCCCATGCAATAAAGTAGCAGATTCTGTATCCTGAGAACTTACTCCTTTCACACAGATCCATGCAAACAGCACCGTTTCCACTTCTGATACCAAGGCACAATCCCCCAAGGCAGCAACCCTCACAGCCCCACTGTGGCTCAGTGTGAACCCTCAGAGTCCCATAACATTTCTAATCCATCACACCTGTCCACATCAAACCTCAACAACATATCTAGACAGAACAGAAACTCTGCATTAGGAATACACACTGCTCTCTCATAGTAAGGACCCACAAGGTCCAGCTGGTAAATGACTCTCCTAAAGAGAAAAGACAAGTGCTGGACATACATCGGTTAAAGAGGTTACAAAGAAGTTTCATCATAGTGAGGACTGCGGAACACACACATCACACTCCAGTACCTACATTCTGACAGCACTCTCTTGTAGAGGAGCTGCTGCTCCACGTTTGGTGATTCTTCCCATCAAAGTCTACTGCTTCTTAAACTGTGCAGCACATGTACCACGTACACTTACAGTAAAGATGCACGTATAAACATTAATTATGATCTTTGGTTAGGAATCTTCTCAAGCAGTATCACTAACCACAGGCATGCGACTTTCAAAAGCTCCTTGCCTGGCATCCTACTGTGTAAAGATAGAGAAGACAACCAATGAGCACTCAAACTGGACACTGACAAGAGCTGAAGTGACTGGTCTTTGGTTTACTGATCACACAGCCTTTCTCTATGGCATCAGTCTACCAGCCTTACAGCAAGGCAGACTCTCAGCTTTCAGCCTCCCTGCGGATATCGCTGCTATTGAGGAGAAGGCAGCACCTTGCCCTTGTAAAGTGCCCTGTCCTGGGGAGAGATGCTGGTTCTTATCAGCAGGAAGCCAGGCCCAAAGCTGCAGAGAAATATTCAAGGTAGAGTATGACCGTGCCTCTGTGCTGACCAACTTACCCCACTCTTTCACTGCCATCAGCTGCAGCTCTTTTTTTCCTTGCTTTTCCAAACCCTCCTGTTGTTATTAACGCAGGGACTGCATATATCAAAGAGAAAAAGTACACAGTGTAAGTGGTTACACCACACTGAGGCCATCAATGTCTGCAAAAAAGCAGAGATGGGCCTTTAATGTCACTTGGTTTTATCTTTGGCAGGAGAGAGAAACAAACACAACCGTGTCTTTTCGTACTATTGGTTCCCACCAACCATTTCATTGAAGAGAAAATCTGTACTGTGGCCAGATTTTTGCTTGAGGAGTGTGCGCCTTCTTATCAGGCACACCCAAAGACAGAGGAGGAGGCAATATTTACCATTGGCATCAATGCAACAGGTTTGATAAAAGCAGTTGTAGCTAAATTCCAGACTGGACAGATTTTGACCCAAAAATAGCAGCAAATAAATTGGAAGCAGTTCTTTCAAAAAAATCAGTGAGGGTGTGTCATGAAAAATCAACCTGAACAAACTGAAATCAGGCTTTTCCTCCAGACAATAGCAGGAGGTTTCCCCTGCATGTATCCTGCTCCAGGGGAAAAGGCCATACCTTGCCTTTGATGGGTATTGCTCCTTCATGGCTTTTTGCAGATGACTCATTAATTAAAAAAATAGCATTCAACACACACTTCCAGAGGTTTTAAACCACCATTAATCTACCAACTCTATCAAAATTACCAGACATTTACCCTTGTGAGATCATGACAGGTCTGTAATATTTCACTTTTGAAATGCACCAGACCACAGTAAATGGCAGGAACTATTTTTAAATGTTGTCCCAGGAAGGATATCTCTACACCCCTGTGTGAAGAGCTCAGTTCTCAGTCCCACCTGACAGACCCAGAGCAAATCTGACGGTGTTTGAAAACAACTCTTTTCAAATAAAGACCAAATCTGCTGGCCCAAACAAGCCCTTCTCTGTTACCAAGGCACTTACATTTTCAGAGGACTTACTCAGGGACTGTTTACACTCTGTTCCTTGCTCAGTCCAGTACTCCACGCAGCCAGCCCTCTCCTCCAGGGCAGGACACGTCTCTCCTCCATTCTGGGGCTCCTGGATGACGCGCCTCCTCCGAACACGATATGTGGTCTTGCAAGGCTCTGCACAGCCACTCCAGGCACTCCACTGAGATACAACACAGGGGATAACTGGAGCAGTAAGAAACAAGGAGTGCAGAACGTTACAGAAATGAGTTTTTCTGTTTTCCAGCTGTGCTGGTAGGTCTGTTCCCAGAAGCTCCAGCGAACCAAAGCAGTCCAGGCTGCATGAGGCACTCACCTCCTGCTATGCTGCTGTGAGCTCCAGTGCAAATGCACTTGCACCAGGGAACTGAGAATGTTTTGTATTAGACTGAATCAAAGGATCATGAGCAAGAGCAGGGGTGAATGCATCAAGCTCTTCAGTGGCCACAGGAGCATAGGGTGACACCGCCCCCCCCCACCTTCACTGTCCTGACAACACCACTAAGAAACAGTTCTGCAGATGCTCAACCACACATTTGTTATTACAGCAAAAGATTACCTGAGACAAAATTGCCAAAACATTTCACTGCTTCTCTGTCCACTCTTCAACAGTGAACTGCACCATCTGTCCTGACTGAGCAGAAGGCAAAAGGAGAGTAGCATTCCAACCCTGGCTGTGCTGGCATCACTCCTCCTGGCAGGACCCTGGCTGGCTGCCCTAGCAGCAGTGCTTGGCCAGCACAGGAGCTCCTGGCTGCCATCAGCAGCAGCAGCGCAGCCTCACGTGCCTTCTGTAATTAACTGTGTCTCACAACTCAATCTTCCTTGCCTGACTGAGAACAGAAACAGGAGCACATGGGCACAGAGGAGCTGAGAACTCACCATGATCCCGTTTTCCTCATGTTTGGGTGGCCTACATTCACTTTATCTCAGGTAGCCGTCAGCATGCACCACTGGACACAGTGGCTGGAAAGCCGTGTTGTGCCACTTTGCCACAGGAATTCCTGAGCAGCCCAAGATGTCTTTTGGGTTCCTCAAGTTAAATGGGCTTCTTCTAGAAAGTTCCCTCATATCTCCTGTATATTCTTCATCAGCTGCAGCCCCACTCCTTCCAGTCCTGTACCTCATGACTGCATTGAGCCACAGTGCAGCAATGCATCACAGCAGCACTAAGGGCATCTGACTTCAGCAGGGCTGGTGCATGGATCTGGCAGGTCTGCGACATCACCGCTTCAATCTCCCACACACAGCAGCATTCCTGAGCAGCTCAACCCTGATACCTTGACGTGCTTCCCACGCCACACAGATAACTCCTAATGACTGCTTTACTCTCATTCAAAACCACAACTTGCCTTCAGAAACTTTAGGGAGATCTTTCAAATGCCACTGCTTTTCTCCACCCAAGGGCACTACAAGGGTGCTTTTTAAACCCATTCAAAGATTAGGAATGAAAGCAATTCTCTAACTAAGATGCAGCAATGTCCATGGCTTGTATGCTGCCCAACCTTATCGTCCTCTCGTAATCCTATTTATTTGGAATCTTCCGCTCTTTTCAGTTCCACTTGGCTTCAGACATTAACGTAAACACCATAATATTCTGCTTTAAAACCAGTTTGATAAAGGAGCTCCGTAAAGAAGGCCAGGCTGCAAGCGGACTCAGGCGAAGCGACGCGGCGCCGTCCCCGCGCACAGCCCCGAGCGCGGCGCTGCAGTACCGCGGAATCGCCACGGGGCGGCAGCACCGAGCTCAGTGCCGGGACGGAGCGCGGCGGCGGCGGGGAGAGCGCCCGCTGCCCTTCGCCACTTCCTCGTGCGTGCAGCCGCGGGTTTCACCGCCCGGCAGTGACACGGGCGAAGCACGCCATGGGCTCCTGCGGCCGCGCTGTCAGAGCGGTACCAGGGGGCACAGGCGGCACCGCTGCCTCGGGACTACGCGTGTTTAGGATCCCACGGGCACCTGCCCTGCACCCGCTCGGCAACGGTCTGCAGAGCCGCCAGCCCTTGCTGTCACATTCTTTGGGCTGAACTATCAGTTTTCTCATTAAAAAGGCAACTGAACCACAAGAACAGCTGCCTAAAGCAACTGCGTGAAGGCGCAGCTATTCAAATTAAAGAACAACAGAAAAAATAAAGACCAAAAAAATACCCATTATATAAGCGGACAGCGCTCCGTGAGGATGCTGTCTGTTGGAAAAGAACGCGGGATGGCTTCGCTAGTTAAAATAACGCCTGCTCAGCTCGCACCCCTCCCGGGCACTCAGCGCACCCTGCAGCCCTCGGTGCCGTCACGAGGATGCAGCCGGCTCCAGCCCACCCGCAGTCGCACGCTATCCGAGAGGCACAGCGACGGCTTTCTGCTCACCTGGGCAGGCCTGGGAGTAATCGTGGCAGCAGTCGAGGGTGTGTTCGCACACCTGGTCGCAGTAGCACGGCCCGTATGAGCCGTCGGGCCGCCAGCCGGTGCTGCGGCAGGACGGGGCGCGGCCCGGGCAGCACAGCCCCAGGGCGGCACAGCCGGCGGCGGCGGGACTTGGGGCCGGGAGGAGGAGGAGGAGGAGGAAGTGGAGCAGTGGTGGCGGCGGCGGTGGCAGCGCGGCGGCACGGCCGGGGCAGCGCGGCATGGCGGGGCGGCACGCAGCGCAGCTTCGGCCCCGGCTGACGGAGCTCCGCGTCCCGCGGCTTTCGGGCGCTGGGAGGGAAGCGGCCGGCCCGCCTCCCAGAGCGAAAGGCAACGGGCGGCGGTGAAGACCCGCCCGTCTGAGCGCTGCCCCGGGCCGGGAGGGCAGGGCTGAGAGCTGGAGGCTGCGGCCGGGCACCGGCTGAGCTCCGGGCTCGTTGCGGTTCCTCTTTTGCTTTTGTTTTCCTGGGGGCGCCGGAATGTTTCTGTGGCTTTGTGGCATCTCACGGTGCTCGTGCAGAGTTCCGCGTGTGCGAAGTTATAAAAGTACGGGGTGCGATTTCCACGCTGACTGCCTGCACTTCGGAAATCATGGTGAAGGATATCAGCCAAACCAAATGACAAAAGAGACCGCTTTTCCCCAAACTGGGCGCCAGCACACCTGAGAAGCCATTAAGCGCCTGAAGCTCTGTTCCCTCTCGGCTCAGTGGCAACACATCTCTGCAGAATTACTCTGAATTATCTGTCAAATGCAAAGAGCTTAAAGCGATTAGAGCCACTCCCGTGAATTACGCAGCTATTCGGGGGGATGCTAAAGGCTTGGCTTTAACTTCTTCTCAAACAGATGCTGTAAAATATCGATCACAACAGCTGTTACACCTCACTGAATAGTGAGCTGGGATTTATAAAACCCACCCACTGAATTTGATGACTGATTATGCCCTTGTATTAATGGTGGGTCTGGGCAGAGCATTCCCACAGTAGGAAACTGCAGCAAAGACAATTCTAGAAGAAGAAAAAAAAAAAAGAAAAAAAAACTATCACAGAGTGATCAGTGGGCAGTGCTGGAGGCATAGGAGCGTTACAACAAACCAGGCATGGCAAAATATTCAAAAAATATAAGAAGTAAAAGGAACTTCAGCTTCTTTGTACGGCTGCAAATACCTGTGTCAAAGAAAAAGATGGCTCATTTTCATGGCAGTGGTCCAATATTGTCTCTTTGGAAATCACACATGTAACAAATCCTACAGTGGGCAGGAGAGGAAAGGGCAGAGCACTAGAAAAGAGGCTGCGGGGTCTAGGAAGCAGGAACACAGAGATACCAGGTGTGTCAATTCCTGCCTCTGCCCGTGAGTCACTCACTGACTGTGGGTAGGTCATTCAATCGATGTATGGCTCATTCTTGATCTAGAACAGGAAGATCAACATTCAAAAGGAGATTGCATTACTCAGCTGTTAGTCTGCACAAACCAGAGGACTGTGCAGCTCTTGCATAGTTAACTGAAGGGCGGTGATGGAGAATATTTCCCAGGTGTTGCTGTTTCCGGCACTGATGCTGCCAGCGTTCCAAGTCCAACACAACCACATTATTCCAAGGCACAGAAAACCAACTGAATAGAAAATAGTTTTAGAAAACAATGTGTCCACATAAACACTGCAGTTTTGATTGACCCTGTGCTATTGGGAAAACTGGATCTGGGTCCAGACCTCTCAATGGCATTTACGTAGTTTACATTCAATCCACTCCCACCTAAAGCTCCTGGGAGCAAACTTTGTTGCTCATCTCTCATTCCTGGTCTGAAAAGAAGAGTTTTCCCTTGTTTTGGTTTGGCATTATCCTGGGGGATTTTTTTAGGACTTTTTTCCCCTCCTTCTTTCATGCACTAAAGAAAATAATGTTGAAGAAGCTGGGGAGAACATGGCCCAGGCCATGCTGGACCTGCCAAGCCCAGCAAGAAATCTGTTGCAAGCAGGACTGTTGGCCCTTTGAGAAAAATTAGGGCCAAGCAAGCATTCAGTAGCAGAACAGCTTACAGGGCTGCCCCTGGCAGTGGGAATTGTGTCTTCCACCCTACAGGGAACATCAAGAGGCAGGTCACCAGGGCAGGTGGAAAAGCTGTTTTATCTGCTTGTGCAAAACACAGCTGCCTTCCCTGCTAGCCTTGCAGGGTTCCTTCCCTCCAGCTCATTTCCCCTACCTTAATTAGGCTGCACTGTGCTGGAGCTGCCACTGACCCAGTTCCCAGAGGCCCTCTTGTGCCCTTCATTAACAAGGATGGACAGAGGATGTCAGCAGATGGAACGTCCCTCTGAAGTGACAAAGAGAAGCTTATCCTCCCTTCCACCGGGTAGTGCTCATCACTGTCCATTAGTGCTCCTACCATGAGCTGCTCCACCCATCTGTGTAACAGGGAATGCTGTCCAATACCAGCAGCTCCTTAAGCTTTATTTTGCACTATTTTCCTCCACCTAAAAAAAAAAAAAAAAAAAAAGTCTGGGTACTTTTACCCTATCTCCTATATATCCATCTCTGTATCTATCTGTGTCACCTGATGATTTACACGCACAGTGCCAATGCATTAGGAGAACAGTATTTCCTTTGCTCTGTTTGTACAGTCTCTTGCACGTTACATCCTTTGTTCAGGACCTGGATTCTTGTGCTCTGTAGCAGTGAGGAAACTCAGAAAGGTATTGGTGCACGGGACAAAAAAAGCTAATTCTGGTTTAGAGCATCAGATTTTCATCTCCATTGTGGCAGCCAAGTCTGTAAAAGCATAAAAGGAAAGTAGCCAACCAAGTGATCTGATTTCTTGGAGCTGATTTCTACAGCTCTGTGTGGGCCACATGAGAACTGGCTGCCAGCTCGTGCAAACCCTTCTCAGAAGGCTCACAAGAGATGCTCTGCTTTTTTTTTCTGTTTCAGTGAGAAGTACCATCAGTTCATATGAGCCTTCAGAATATGACACAAATCAACAGAAATGACAATAATAGTTGCCCAACACAAAGCAAAGCTCAGTGTTCCCACCTACACTTTTGCTGCTGTGAGCAGATACCTACTCAAAAATTGATTCCAGCAGGAGAGTCTGTGCCCTGTTGATGGCTGCTCTTCTTTGTATCCTAACTCATTCCCAGAGCTGAGCAGCATGCAAGGGCACACATTTCCAGGCTTTGCTGATCAGACTTTTAGCAGTGTGGACATAAACAGGCTATGCTCTGCTAGGTGGAGAGGAGCATTGGAGGAATTCCAGTTGCAAACAGCACCTTTGTTCTCAGCTTTTGAATACCATCAAGGAAACAGATAAACTCTCAGAAATGTTAATGTTTTCAAAGAAAAGCTGAGACAAATAATCCAGTGTCCTACCACTGACAAACCTAATAGAAGCAACAAAACTCCAGAACCAGGAAACCCAGTGAGATGCCCTCACTTCCACTGCCAACCCTTAGAGGTCTGGGAAGGGGTGGATCCTGGCTTCAGCCATTCCTGTCACTCAGGTGCAATGCTTGCAGCTAGGTTCCCCTGGGTTGGCCCTGCCTTCCCACCTGGTGCTCCATCACTGGTTGAAGCTGGGGCTCAGCATTTCTGCTATACTCCTCCCAGCCCCCCAAATAAATGATGTTTCAGCAGCCTTTGAAATAGGCTGTTTCATTTCCAGCAGTATTTATATTCAGATGCAAACTCTAAATTTCTTCTTGCTCCTTTCAGGCTGCTGCTGTGGCTGAGAAGCAGCACTTGCCCTCAAGCAACCAAAGTGGGGCAGTAGAGAGGAGGACCAACGCGAAACCAAAGTGACCGAACTGCCCCATGCTGTTCTTAATGAACTCTTCCTTTCCTTTGTGCTGTGCTTCACTGCCCAAGTAGAATAGGGGCCAGCTGGCAACATGCCAAGGCCAAAGCCACCACTGTGTTTTTGTGCTCAGAGCACTTATCTGATTCTGTAGTTTGCTGGATGTTTTCTCATCCCACATCCTTCTCTCCATGTGGCAAATAGAAAAGAAAAACAAAAGGAAAAAAAAAGAAAAAAAGAAAAAAAAAACCTCAACACAGGAAAAGCAGGGCAAACAAGCAAAAAAAATCTGTCTGCCTTTAATGATTTACCCTACCTGGGTATTCCGTTGAAGCTTCTCACCTGAGAAAAATACATATTTTTTGTGTTTAACTGCCTTCCCTGTGTCCTGGCAGCGGGAAATGTCTGAATCTTCTCAGCCCTTCATCCCCAGGCCTGAGGATGCTGCTCTTCTGCTCCTGCCTGTCCCAGCTCCCACAGAGCAGCTCAGTGCACAGCTCTTCCCAGCACAGCTCAAAGACATCCTCTGACAGCTGGTTAGCAACCTCTTGCTCTGCCTCAGAGCTGCTCTCTCCATTCCAGAGCAGAAGGAAGAAAGGGAATTGAGCTCAGACTGCTGTGAAAAAAAGCTGCACATTTATTTAGCTGTTAGGAAATCTACGAGAAATACCTATCTCCCCCAGTATCTGTGTCTAGCAGCAGCTAATAGCAGATGCCCAGGAAGGAGTATAAGCTGTATAATGGTTTTTCCCCACAGTGCTTTCACACCTTCTGATAAATTTACCTCAAGAATTCCCTAATAGGTCGTGCCTATGCCTCAGTCGTATACAAATTTTCTTCCATCCCACTTCAAACTCGCATAAACTTTTAGCACCCACAGCCTCTCATGGCAGAATGCCATGCCACACAGAGCACTATGCTGTTTTCAACCTACCATCAGTTAATTTAATTGGAATTTCTAGTTCCTGTATTAGACAGCGAACAATCAATTCTCATTTACTTTCTCAAAGCCACTTGGGATTTTATAGATCTCCACTGAATTCTCCCTTAATCATCTCTTTTGCTGGTGGAAGGCCCACCCTGCCCAAGAGAGCTGCCAGGGCTGTGGGCTGAGCTGAGGCAGAGTGCATTGGCCCAATCACAATGTGAATTCATGCTGTTAAGGCCAAGAGGAAAAATTCACACTGGCAGATGTCAAGGGTTATTGCTGGAAAAAATAATCTTAAATGTGAGAATATTTAAATGCAAGAATGAAGAGTTGTTTTTATTATTATTTCTTACCAGAAACTCAAAATAGTTGTGAAAACCAGAGATGCTGGATGATTTGCTTTCATACCTGCTCCTGCTTTCTTCAGATGCCTGTCTGCCTACTTATCCCAGGCACCCTGTACTGAAAGCCATAATTGAAGAAGTGTTGGGGGGTCAGGAAAGGGAGAAGAACTAAGCACTGAGGCTTCAAAAGGGCTTATTTGAGAGAAGATTGGTGGAATTTTCTTTTATGCAAAGAACACTTCTGCAGGGATCCTAATGCCACTGTACTTGGAAGAGGTTCAAACTCTGCACTGTGATTCTCTTCTTTGCAGCGTCCTCTGAGTTCTCAGAATAGAAGTGAAAAGATCTATGAATGGCACTCCCTTTCTGTACACATTGGCTGGCACATGGAGACATGGGATGAAAGTTCATACCAAGTAAGATTCAGAGATATTCCTGACAGATTTGCTATCACACCAGAACCCCATATGGTCTGAGATGCCAGCTCTTGCTGTAGGAGAGAAGAACATCAAATCAAATAGTCCTAAACAACACCTGCAATTAAAGCCCACCCACAAGCAGTCCTATACCCTGATAAAGGGATGGGAGCTCATTATGGGACTGCAGGGGATTTTGGTCAGCATGCCTGAACTGGGCTGTTGACACAGAGATCTAAAAGCATCTCAGTCAGAAAATAAATCCCTTCTTGTTAGACCTGGACTTTTCTGTGTGCTCAGGAGCCCAGCAGACTGCACATCCCTTCAGCCATGCCTCTGTCATCCTTGCATAACCCACACTCACCTGGCTGCAAAGAGGAGAACCAAAGTAGCTTTCCATACAAAAGCAGTGTTTCCCAGATCTCTATCCCTTAGGTCCAAAGTGTATTTTTTCCTGCTCACAAATGTCATGTCCTCATAGTACTGCTGAGAGAATCCCCACCATGGCACAGCAGTTATGGCTGTGCCTTTATCACAGCAACAAACACTTCCTTGGATTTAAACCTCAAGCGCGTTTGCCCTCAATAAAGGCTTCATCTCAACACAGCAAAGCCAGTCTCTCAGCTCAACACATGGGAAGTGTCATTTGCTTATTCTGCCTTCTCTCACTCACAGTTCTGCATGGTAGGACTGTGGGGGCAGTTGAGGGAGAAGCAGAGAAGCACCATCATTCAGTTCAGATGTGTGGCATTACAGGGAGCAAGGATGGTAGCCTTCCCCTCCTCTCCTCTGCCCAGAGCCATTCCACAACCCCATCATGTACAAACCCTCCATGAGAGCAGGGCTGTGACTCACTGTAGGGCATAAAGGGAACAAACTCGTTGTCATTAAAAAGCTATTACATTTAATGAGTGCTAGAGAGGATTCAAAGTGGTCGAGAGTGTCATTCAGAAAATAGGGAAGATAAATACTTTAATAAGAAGCTTTTAGTGGTTTTCTCTCTGGGTCTTTTGCTTCCCCAAATAAAAGGAAATCAACCAGCTTTTCTGAATCCAGTACTTCGTGTTCCTCTTTCTCTTTTCATTAGAGAAAATGAAAGAACAATTTCTGAAAGTCTGAGCCATGAGACAGAGCCCTGTGAATGAGGCATGCCATACTCCATCTCCCAGGCAGAAGAAAAGCCTCAAACAAGTTTGCATTCAGGTCAAAACCGGTATTTTTACCCTGCCTACGAAGGGTCAGAGTATCTCCTGGCTCCACAAAGCATTACTGGGAATCTTAAATCCAGACTAACCCATGGCAAGGCACTCTCTAGGAAAAGAAGCACAATGCCTAAAATTCTCCATCAATTCCAGAAGCTACACAATCCTCTCCCAAATTAAATCAAAAGCAGGGCCTTGTTTTTCAGATTCTTCCCAAGCTATTCCCATTCTCCTGCTTTCACCAGCTGCCACCACTGCCACCACTTCCTCCTCTCGTAACACTCCTCCAGCAGCCACACCACACCAGAAGATTCCTGCAGGCAGAAGCAGCCTTCCCTGACTCAGACCGCAGGTCAGTGCTATAGAATGGTCCATGGGATTTTGTTGCTGATATTTAAGGATAGAAGAGATCACCAGAGTCCTGTACAGCACAGCACCTTTCCTTAGTCCAAAGAACCTGTGGCTGAACTGCAAGTTGACTTTTTTCTTTTCTCTTCTTCTGCACAGACCATTTTATTCCCTTCCTACAAGAAATCTCCAAGGGCATATGAGTCACTGTCACTCTAGAGATGAAACAAGAAATATGTGCCACCCTCCTTCCAGAAACAGTAGTTCCATTCACATCCCACAGCATCAGTCTTCCCAGTCATCATCGTTCCATCTCACTTGGCTAATGCATTCTCAGTAAAAGAGCTTGAGACCTCAGACCACCATTTCTGCTTCTGTAACTGCAGGGAAACAGCTGCGACTTGGCATAGGTCAGAATACAGGTCCCTTAACTTTTTGTAAGTGGTTATCCATTAGATTAGGATGAAAACCCTGACATCTTAGATTTACTTGTTACAGAACAGGAAGACAAACATGTTCTGTGTGTGCTTTTTTTTTTGTTGGTTTTTATACAGCACTTTCTTAAGGAAACAATAAAAAGCAGATGTTATCCTTCCATACAGCAGCAGATATACCCAAGGCTCATAGCAGTACACTTGTATGTCTCAGGCTAAATGTATCCATCCGCAGCTTGACACAAACAAACAAAAAAGCACCCACTGAAACCAACCCACACTCATGTTTATTATTTTACTGAATTATCAAGTCAGTTGAGCTGGCTTAGGAGGCACAAATGCAAGCAAGAGGTATGCAAGTTACAGCGTCAGGCTCTGGTGTGACAAGGCACCACTCATCTCATGGGACCCTGTGCAATATAAGGTCATTTGGGAAGTCTCCCATCATTTCTTCAATGCAGTTATCAACCCCAGCCATGAATTTCACTCTCCTAAATCTCTCCCCAGATGTTAGGAAGACAAGCTGAGCAAATAGAAAGCAAATTCTAAATTTATGCATAAACAGAATGTGGAGGTGCCTTTCTAAATTCAAAATGTGCTGAAGTATGATGTTCAAAATATTACGCTGCACACAGACAACAGTTCTGATTAACCAGGCTCAGTAATGAGATATAAGAGCTGCAGAAGAAAGCAAATATGTTTACTACAACTAGTCTTAATTTTGAGTGTGCATCCAAAACCTTGGCTTTCACAATTGGTCCAGCAATTAAGTTTCATAAAAATAAATGCCCTGTTCACAAAGGGTTGACATTAGTCAAGTTTTTAGCTGACATTTGTTAAGTATGCTAATAAAACAAAACAAAACAAAAAAAAATTCTGATTATATTGTCAAGACTAAACTTATCTGAACACAATCTGGCTCTGCACTCCAGGTGCTGCCAGCATCACACACTGCTTTTATCAAGAAGCCAAAGAAGTCAGAGAACAGGACTCAGCTTAATGTCTGCCATGCAGAGTTCCTGGAAGAAGCCACCAAGGGAAGATGTCTGTTTGACCCACACCAGTTTGCCTGCCAAAGGTAATCTGAGGGCTTCTCGAGCACACCGTGAGTCAGATGCATGTTGTGCAATCTGCCAATCAGTTGGTGTGGAAATTACCATTTCAGTGTTGCAAACATCTACCAAATAGGCCTCATTTGTGCAGGCAATTTGTGTCTTCACTGCATCTTCTACCTTGAAGAAGCATTTGTAGAACTAGAGCTAGAACAAATGAATCCTAAATTCTAGACCCTCATCAGCCGTGGAGCCATTCTGCCTCTTGAAATCCATATTTCAGACAAAAAGAAGTCCAAAATAGTAAGCTGACCCTTGTAAATTAATAAAGTTTCAGTTAATCTACAAAGCAGCAGATGCTCATTTGCTCTTAGGTGATGAAACCAGAGGCCTTATCTACAAGAAATGCATTTCCATAGGAGATTCAAGGACACTTATCTGCACAAATTCAGTCTCTGCAGATGATGGCTAATGGCTAAACACTTTGCAGCACATTAATAAGAAGGAAATAAATATGTTGTGAAGGAGAGCTGAAAAACAAAGCATTGATCCAAACTCCCTAAAGTCAACTCTCAGCATAATCCTTTTTATGACTGGCATTTCTGAGTGCAACAGGGGAAGAGCACACTGTAACAGCAGGGATGAAGATAAACACAACCTTTAGTATTAGCTCACCTATTTAATGGTCATATTTAATTGATACAATTTACATGGCAGAAATGATCACATTTATTTTCTACAATGACAGGAGAAGCTGTCATGGGCATTGGAAGGCATTAATCCATCAAGCATACATGTTCATTGGATTTATTAGCAAGGATAATTGCACGAAGACAGGAGTTTCCTGATATTCTTGTATCTGAAAGTGCATTGTTTCAGATTCTTTTGCATTCTTACTGCTTTTTTTTTTTAGGAACGCCCTAATTAGCCACTGTGGAAGTTATGCAACCAGAGGATGCTAAGATTTAAGAAGAAGGAAACTGCACATTTTCCTTTTTGGTTCCTCTGAACTGGTTTTGCCCTGGGGCCTCACGACAAGTTTACACAGGCACAATACCAAGTTCACCTCTCCAGGTCTTCCAGTAGTATTCACCTGGTGTCTGACTGTCTTGAGGATATGGGCCATAAGACCATACATGTTTTCCGTAGCGTGGAGACAAGTAGCAATTTTGGACAATCGTGCTACAGATGGTAAAGGGATGTAATTTGCTGAATGAACAGGCTGGAATGAGAAAATTAAACGTAACAACCGCCACAGGGTTTTGCAATTCTGTGAGTCTTACAGATAGTGAACAACACTGCAGTTGCATGGGATCATCAGTTTTAGAGTAAACCTTGTCCCTGCCAAGTTGACCACGATGAAGTGACTGAGGGAGTGCTGGCAGCTAGTGAGGACCTGTGTATTACAGTAAGATTTGGGTGACTGGTGGATGACCCAGCCATGAATTGATCAAGACGATCCTTGAAGCCGGAGGCGTTCTTTGAGGTTACAGAGCTGCCTACAGAATACAAAGCTATTGCTCAGTGGTTAGACCAGAATTCTAACCTAACACATTACAGCAAAAGATGTTTGAAGTTTTTTGTTTCTTTTCTCAAAACTGTATTTCCATAGACCTTTGTGACTCCACCAAGTCACTTCAAAAATCAATAAAGCATTGTGAGTTTTTGTCTAAACCATATTATAGCATTGCCATCAACAATGCACCTGACTCCGAAAGCCTTACAGAAAACATTCAGGATGGGACATCCGGATGACAGAGGAGGTCACTAGACTTTAAATAATGTCATTTTAAAAGGATTTTAATGATATTCCTAATGAGTTTAAGAAATTGGCATTGCAAGCCCAAGCAACCTTTGCTCTCAGTATGAGGGAACTGAAGACGAAAGCCTGTGGGATGCTCCTAACAATTCCATCACAGTTCTCTCTACAGAACTAACCCCACCATCCTTCAGGGATCTTATGTAGGTTTACAGATCAGGCAAACCTACAGGAAACCACAGCTCACTGACAAGCCTGTCACCTGTGGCTGAAGCCAACAATGCACTCCTGAAGACCTGAAAGTTCCTGTCATCCACTAACCCTGCTGGCCTCCCATATGGCTTTACATCTCTCTCCTCATAGCTCCTGAGCCACAGATGGAGGAACAGTGCTGTGATGGATAGACAGACTCCATTAGACAGCGGGAACGTCTGACAACACCCAGGTGTCAGTGAGCTTTCTTTTTCACTGTGAGAGAAAAATCATTAGGCTTTTCCCTGGATGCGCCTTTGTCAGATTACCTGTCACAGTTCAGAAAGGCAGAAGGCAGCCTGCACCAGAGTAAGAGGCACCCACTTGGCAAGAAAAGGCTGTATCACATCTCTCACACAACAGGCTATGACATCTTTTGTGCCCATCATGTCCACTTCATGTAACACAGAGACCATGCACCCAGCATTTGTAGTGCAAGTCTGGCAGTCCCAGCCCTGACTGCCTGCATTCCTTCACTGAGAAAATCCATCTATGCTTCCCCCCTGCTCTGCTTTATTCTTACAAGTACCTTTCTCCAGAGGGATAAAAGAAAAAAGGGAGCCAGGAAAAGAAGAGTAAGGGGCAGATTTGTACCTGCTATATAAAACTAACAAGATGACTCCTCACCATGCCTTCTACTTGCCAAAAGGCTAAGAGTAGCTCTACCTGGTCCATTCCACTAGAGGAAAAAAAAAATCAGTATATTTGTATACAAAGACATCCACCAGGTCACATGGTTGCATAATGAGACACCACAGTTCATCACTTTCTCTCTCATCCCCATTGATGTTACTACTTGCCTTTACCTCTAGCAATCTGACATTGAAGGATTCTGACATCACTTTGGTACTTAGCATAGCACTCTAGATCAGAGGAAAGACTGCCAGGGAGAATGTGTCATAGTTCAGAAGAGTGACAGGGTTTGCAAAGGGAAGCCATGACCAAGTGCAATTGAGACCAGCTGCATGTGTGTCACTCTAATGATACAACACCAACTGTTGTGGACCATGTGCCCATTGTATTGTATAGGTTTAGGTAAGCTACAAACCAACAAGAGATGCAAATTGCTGTTAGTACCTTTGACAACCATTTTTCCAGGCAGTTTTCACAAGCCCCATTAAGGTGTTTCCACAGCAACATAAATTGCTGATTAACAGAACTTCTCAGACAATTCCAGTCCTCCTCTGCAAATTTCCAAGAAAATTGTACCTACAAATATTCTGCTGTAAAACGCCATCAGCGAATGCTCAAAGGAAAAGTCTTCTCTGAACTGTTGTTGTGAAGGGCCAGACCCACAAAATGGATTTGCTCTCAAAACAGATCTT
Source organism: Tympanuchus pallidicinctus (assembly GCF_026119805.1). NCBI lineage: Eukaryota > Metazoa > Chordata > Aves > Galliformes > Phasianidae > Tympanuchus > Tympanuchus pallidicinctus. The sequence goes on from NW_026294722.1 coordinate 7,447,075, forward strand.
ATCTCAGGAGAATAAAATGTTTTTCTCTCTTCTTGGTAGACAAAATTCTTAAGAACATGAATGAAGACTAAGACAGTGAAACAGTAAGAGCAACACTCCCATGAGCCTGCTGAGGATTTGCGACCAGAAGCATGAGATAGCAGCTCATGAGCAGGGCAATGTCTACAACCATTACAGATGTGCAGCACAGTGGAAGTGCACATACAGTTATTAAACAAGGACAGAAGTAGACTTCAGTGTTTCTTCTGAGAAATGGCATCCAGGTTCGATGCTTCCTAAGGGCCAGGCTCTATCCTGGACTGATGTGCAAGCATTCCAGCATATGTGGGAGGATCAAAAGTCTCACCCTTCCTATTACAGATCAGCTCTGAACCAGAAGCAGTAAGCTGCTGAACACATTTGAGGCCACCCACAGTGGGAAATACAAGCACATGTGGAGCAGAAAGCATGACTTACCCCAGGCCAACCCCTGGGAGCTGATGCACTGCACTACCTTTGGAGAGCAACTTTCAGGAACGAGCTTCAGGGAATTCATCTGGGCAAGCAGAACCATGTGGGACTGCATCTGCTTACCTACCACACTCAAGCACTAGATGAGCCTGCTGGAGGAACACCTGGAAATGAACAACATATCTTACTTCTTTGTATAGTCAATGCTGAGATCACATCTGCTAGTCCTTCTTACCCCGGACATCCTTGCTGAGGAAGGTTACCCAAAGGAGCGTGTGTAGAGAAATGAGGACAACACTTGGCTTTAATATCTGGTTTGAGAAAAGGCTCCAGAAGTCAAGCTTATTCTCAGCACTAGAGGGAAGACTTCAAGGTGACCCTGCCACAGCATGCAAAATCAAACAGCAAGTGACAGGCACCAAAGAAGTGCAGACTCTCCAGTGGATGCTTTCTAAATGCAACGTTAAAGAAATCAAGCAGATCTCAGGTAACTCAGAACCAGTCCTGAACATATTTCCATGAACTTACAAATGATCCTAGAGAACGTAATGGGACTGCTCCTAATTTACACCATGTCTAGCACAAACTACTTTATCTATCATCTTCAATATTGAGCTGGCAATGTTGTGCCAGCAGATCCCACAGTGCCAAAACAAGCCTGGGTTGCACTGAGATGGCAGACTTCGCCCCACTGCTTCAAGGGAAAAAGGGTGGAACAGGAAAGGTTCTAACTGCATAACATTTAAAGATAAGCTGTTATAGAAAGAAACCCCCTGCTTCAACAAAAAATATTTTTTCCCTGTCTGTAGGACAGCTTGAGCGTCCCTAAATCTGTATCTTCCTAGAACAATTACAAAACCAAGTTTTACTTCAATAGTCTATTGCTGTCCACAATAGTATCTAGCCTGTTAACACAGCTGATAATTTAGTAATTTTATCTATTGATGAACAGAGATTAAGGCAGAGACAACAATACAAACAGTAGAAGCAGCAATGAGTAAAAGGACTGTGCTATCCCATAAGCTAATGCACCCACCTAACAGATGGGTCTAAAAAAGTTAAACAATCCACACGCAGTCAAAAAAACATTTCTGAATTTTAGAGAATATAAATGTGAAACCTCTCACTGTGTATGAAAACACAGCTATTAAAAGCAACATCTAGAGCAATAATCTGTGCTATTTTCCTCTCAAATGCTCATGGCACCAAGAAACAGAGCTGATTCAGAAAAGTAAACATTTGCTTAAACATATCAGCCTAGTCAGACTGCAGATTTCAGTTTTAGAAAGTTACCCAAGTATATTCAATACAACAATTGCCTGTTTCTGTTGTAATTGATGGAGCTGACAAATCCTGTCTTTGTCCTCACTGCTCTCTTCAACCACCTCACAGCAGCAGAATAAGAGCCCAGGACACACTGTGATTTTCCTTTGCTTGTCTCTTAGAGATGGCAGGGAGCTCTCTGTGAAGAGATACAATCAGAACAGGCTCTCAGTCAGCCTTTGTCCAAAACACTCCTTCTTGCCTTCATTACTTCGTTCAAAACACCAGCTATCGCAGTCAGGGGTGACCAGTGTCAGCAGAAGTCAGGCAACACTAGGGCAACAAATGCCAGGTGAAAATTGCTTTTAAATTCAGTGTAAATCTCCCATCTTTTAACAAAGGGGCTATATTAAGAGATTTTCATCAAATGGGCTGATTTTACCTGCATTGATAGAGCCAATGAAGTTTATTTCAAGGTTTCTCTATTACCAGGGAAGCTTAATTCACAGCACAGTTGTAAGCTGTAGTACTACAAAGCCCATTGCAGCTCAAGTTTTTGAATAGCTTGCTGTTACACATGGGGAAATTACCTGAGCTCAGAGCACAGCAGAGTGCTCAGAGCTGCTACAACCACACTCAGCCTCTCCTCATAGGGATGGGGATTTGGAGCACAGGTCTGGAAGGAGTGCCAGGGAAGGCCTGCTAGAACCAAATCAGTTCCAGAAAGATTATGGCAGCAGATGTATAATGAAACAGTACCTGTGGTGCCCTGCTGTTTGCAGGCACATTAGAAACAACACCAGAAAAAAAAAGCTTTGAAACAAAAGCCTGTCAGTATAGAAGACCACCTTTACCCTTCCAAATATAAAAGCCTTTGACAACTTCAGATTTACTTGCGTATGACTTTCAGAATTTCTCTCCACCTTCAAACTAATTGTTCACACAGACAAATCTCAAACACTGGTCTACTGTTACTACAGCAAACTACTATAGTGACAAAGTGAAAGCATCCCAACTATAAACACACACAAATGAGCAGTTGATGAGTAAAACCTGTCTGTTTGGACCTTAACTAAGCTTTGGGAGAGGTACACACACAGCACCCTGTGCAGCTGCCAGATCAGATCCCTGAGCCCAGTTCACTGCATGCAGTTCAGTTCCTCCAGATCACCAGCCTGCACCCACCCTGGAATGCACCCAAATTGCTTACAGCAGATCAGCCATCTTCAGTGCTATCATTCATCCCTGCACATATGTGAGTAGCACCAGAAGTTCAATCCTAACCTGATTTCTTGGCAAGAGATAAAAACACACAAAGGACTTTTCAAGATACACCTGTCCCGTTGGACAACTAGCAGTCTCTACTCCACAGTCCATAGAAAGCTTGCTGGTAGATACTATCATTAGATTAAGTTTGATTAGCAGCCCTGACCCCTCATCAGTACATTCCTTCAAGAGATTATGCTGTTCATAGTTATTTGAGAAAAATCTCTACCCAGCTTAAAGGAAGACTCCTTTTTACATGCTGATTAATAATTTTCCATCATCACTGTATCCTATTGGACATACATGCTCAAGAGCACTGTCAGTTCAAATATCAAATCCCCTCCTACAATGACTGAAACTGTTATTTACAGTTATAAGAAATGGAAACGCCCTGCAGAGATTCTAGGGGCTGTAAGTAACTACCAAGCTATTAAGTATTAATAAAGACATTGCTATCAAGCAGTAAAAATAGCACTTAAATACTTAAAATTTAAGGAATTATTTCCTGCTGCATATTTCCTTAGCCTGTTATCCACTCACTTCTCATTTTTGTCCTTCAGGTGCTTCAAGAATTGTGGCTGCTGGGCTAGCTAGCTGTCTGTAGGGCATAAGTACCCAATTGCTTCAGGCAGCATGCAGGACCCATCAGAGCTAGCCCAGGACTAGCAACAGACAGGGGCCCTGCTCCTCAGGAAACTAATGAGGCTGCAGGGTTGGTTTGAAAATGCATTCCTAATAAAATGCACTAACTAGTGTGCTGTTTCTTAACGGCAGCACTGACCACTCAACAGTAAGTGACTACTTCCATCACTAGGCCTAGGGTTTCAATCTCAACTTGTATTGTTTGAGACACTCAGTTAATACAAGTCCCAGCTTTCCACAGCAGCTTGAATTCAAGAGGCTGTTTTACTTCATTTGCATTGCCAATAGGCTATACAAATGCTACCAGACCAGGACCTGCATGAGCCATCTGCCAAGGTCTGTTTGACTATGCACTATGGAGACACCGTTTGATTGCCAGGCTAATGCTCCTAACAGATGGAGAACACCTTCACGCAGAAGGCAGACTTACCACTATTCAGCCTCAAGTGGACACTGCACAGTGCAAGTTCACTGATAAAATGTTTTGCTCACATTGAGACCAGGTGTGTGTATTTCACAGAGCCACTAGAAGTCTAGAGGTACAAGAAGCAACATTCTCTAGGGCTTCAACTACTTCTCTGGTTTTAGGGAAACCATCTTGTTCAGTGTTCCCCTACTTCAGCACATAGATAATTAATTCTCCTCCTCTGCATATCAGGAGTTGCCAAAAAGCATCCAGGGGAAGGTTGCAGGAACTGAATCAACATCTGCCAAGTCTCTAACCAGCGGTAGACATTTCTGTAGCTGATCACACTGCCCAAGGGAGATAACCAAATCTTTACAGAAGCTGGTACCTGTTTCACTTCCTTCCTAATTGCTGTTAACTCTCTGAAAGAATCATGTATGGAAGATTTTGCAAAGTTACTGTGACCTACTTACCTGGAACATGATATCCTACATCTTTTTAGGCCAGCTACTTCCAGCGCGCTATAGTTTCCTAGGGAATGTCAGCAGCTACAAATCTCAGTTAAGCACCTTCTTCTTTAGAGTATGTGAGGATTAGCTATCTTGCCATGAGACCATGACCCTTTCTCCTTAACTGAGGCAGAAACAGTTCAATGGAGTGTCACCCCAGAGATACACTATCACCACCTGACTCCAGAAACCAACAACTAGGCCATACAGAAATTGGCTGTTAAAGATATGGAAGACAATTTCATTCAACAGTTGAGTTCATACTGTACTCAGATTTATTAAAAAAAACTCTCCTTGTACACAAGACCATCATATATGACAACAGCTTTTTCAGGCTTCTTTTAATGTCAAGTAACATTAGTTGTCAGCTGGTGAATACAGCCCTTGCAGACAAAAATCATCCAGTTACGTAGAACATGCAGCAAATTCCAGAATCCATTATGATTAAATACATCATATGAAGGCAAAAAACACAACACCTGCCATCTGTGAGTTGGCAAGACCAAGAGAAAAGACACAAAAGTTGTTTCAGTGATACGGATGTTGTAGTGTGTACAAGGATCACAGGCAGCAGCATGGAGAGAAACATCATTAGCAGAAGACAGCCTTCACCTAGTTCTTTGAAATAACAGCAAATCCTGAAGCCTTCTGAGAGAGCTACTCAACCTGTCAAGAAAATATCCAACATCATGTCAGTTCACCCCACATCAAACAGCAAAAATACGACTTTCAAATCTCACCCCTAAAATTCTTTAAGATGGTAAGGATTGTTCTGCAGTCACAATAACTGCTGTACTGCCAGGCACTCCAAATAGGACACACTCTTAGAAAAAAAATTGGGGGAATTTCATAGTATTTGATAAAAGTCTGGGGAACTAACTGAGCAGAGGGTGCCAGAGTACTAATTTGCTCAGCTCTGCCATCTGACACAGATCACTCATACTCCTTTAGAATTCTAGTGTGCTTTACAGAAAGGTCACAGTTGTGCTCTCCAGTTACAGGCTATTGAGGAGACTTCAGTCTCCCTCAGAGCTGGAACAGCTGAACATGGGTTACGCAAACAGATCAGGCTGCAACTGAATGAAGCCAGCAAGTGTTTACTCAATGAAGCAAAATTCTCTTATGCACATATGATCCCTTACAGAAGCAAAGGAAGAAAAAAAAAATACCAAAAGCAATCTCTCTCTGCACAACAGAAATTTGCTGAAAGTTGACATTTATCCACTTATAAGGCATGGAGAATATCTCATTCACAAGTAAAATAAATCCACAACAAAGGTTCTCTAACTTCATGTGCAGCACTTCATTTTAACACTACTGAAAAGAGACAAAATGAAAAAAAAATAATCTTATGTTTATGCCCTTTTAAGTTAAATTTAAACTTGTCAAAGCTCTCTGCCATTTCTGTTACTGGCAATCTTCTGAAAGCCAAAATCCTTTCACTTTCAGTCTCTTAGACTTTATGCATGTCAAATAATGTAATGCAATCAGTATTACTAAGATATGCACAGACAGCACCCTCCAGTTCTGTCTGCACTCTTGAGCATGCAGCACACACAAATTCCCTGCCCATAGGCATGAAGCCTCGATACAGAACCAAATGACAAACTGAAGAATCTTGCATCTGTGGAATCAGACAAATCTGGCTTAAATGTAAGTTTGTATCAGCATTGCCGATCTGATGGGGAAAAAAGTCTGAAGTCATCATATACCACAGAATGACAGATGCTCTTCAGCTTAAATGTTGAGACAAATTTAAAAAAAAAGCCTCCAGGTCCATAATAACCAAGAGGGCACTACACCCTGCACAAAAATGATACTAGAAATCAACAATATTTTAACAGGTGTAAATTTTCAGGTAAACTAGTAAAAAGTGTTTTCGTCACCACTGCTTCCAGCTTACTGTCTACCTGCAGTGTGTACCCTGCTCACTGCCTCACTTGCTACCTCAAACATGCTGTAAGGGGACAAAGGTAATGCACAGAGGGTTCATGCTACAATACTCAAGTCTACCTATTTATCAACTCTCCAGGGAAACAACTTACCTTTGCTCCTCTATCAAAAGTGGAAATGCAAAGCAGAGAAAGCCAAGGGCAACTGCAGTTGTCACACAACTGATCCACTGCAGGCTACAGCCATCTCATCAGATCTCCAGCAGGCCCAACATCCCTCTGCCTTCACAGAGGCCTAGGAGTGAAAACCAAAGATCTGTAAGCATTGAACCCCGTGAAGCTGTGGGACATGACAGCTTTTTCCTGCTGGTGCATCAGACAAGATCTGGCTAGAGTGATGAGTAATCAACACTGTCGCTCTGATGGGGAAAAAAGTTCAGTCATCACCTACACCAGCAGGTCCAAGGAGTTACATAGCCACCCACATTAGCCATGCAATGCTCTCACTTCCTGTGACAGGTTCAGAGAATGGTGAACTAATGGCAGAAGCAGTAAAGCCATGCATGCATACAGCCCCACTGAACACTAATTTAAAACCCCCTCGACACTTCCTCAAGCTGGCTAGCACTCAAACCTCAAACTCAACAGCCTCTCTTCCTAAGGGATCCCATGTCAGGACAGTGCCCATAGCATACTACAGCAGCTGCTCTGAGCAGACTACCTCCATATCTCCAGGCAGAATGACCTTACAATGAGTTCTATGAGCACAATTTATCAAACAAAAAAAAAAAAAAAAAAAAGGGATGCAGCCATATACCTATGAGTCTGCTCCAGCTAAGCCTGCTGGTACAAAGTTAATAATCCCTTGCTACACTGCTTTCTGATCACTAGTCACACCTGCCACTTTTGGCATGATGGAACGTGAGTGACATGAGGCACAAAGGCTCCTGTTGCAACTCTTCTGCACAAGTAAACTCTATGTACTTTCATCTCTGAGCATTGGGCTATGTATTACAAATCATATAAAGGAAGTCTTCAAAGATAATAGTTTGACAAAACATTTTGGAAGACTTTTTTTTTTTTAACTAAGGTTTGTTTGTTTGTTTGTTTTACTAATCAACAACAGAAGCCTTACAAACTTGCTATTCTTACCTGTTAAAGGTTCATACACAGTGGTGCAAGCCAGGACAGCTGCCTTCATCACACAGCTGATCCACTGCTGGCTACAGCCATCTCATCAGGTCTCCAGCAGGCCCAATGCCTTTCTGCCTTCATAGAGGCCTAGGAGTAAAACCAAAGGAACATTTAGCATTGAGCCACACAAGGCTGTGGAATACAGCAGCTCTTCTCTGCTGGTGTATCAGACAAGATCTGGCTAGAGTGATGAGTAATCAACACTGTCGCTCTGATGGGGAAAAAAGTTCAGTCATCACCTACACCAGCAGGTCCCAAGAGTGACACAGCCATACTCCCATCCTAGGTGCATCCATAGAGTCTGCATAGACTTACACGAATCCTTCCCCAGAAAGAGCTAGCTGATTTGCCTGCTCAACAGGCTCATGGCACAGGAGAAGCAATGAGTGCACCAAAAAGTGATAAAACAGGCTTCTGCAGTACAGTGCAAGACAGCTAACGCAAACTTAACACAGAAGGGCAGCCAGAGATAAAGCTTTTAAACTTCTGCAGTACAACCTCTACGGCCACGAGACATTTCTGCCCAAACAATGCAAGGGCAGAAGGCTGCACATACAGCTGTGAATGCCGGGCAGTCGCCAAACCCTAGGACACAGGAAAGGGCCACGGACACCACATGCCCCATCCCGTGAGCACTACCGCATACCTGCCAGCAAGCGGCAGAGTAGAGAAGTGCCGGACCAGCCCGGTCTGCCCGCGGAAGGCACGGCTCCGCCCATGGGCTCCCTTCCGCCAGCAGCTCTGAACAGCAGCTTCCACGTGTCTGCACGGGCTGGCCGTGCCCCAGCGCCACGCCGTCCTGCCAAGGACACAGCGGTAACCCGCGATCCGACCCGAGGTGCTCGTTAATCGGCATCCTAGACTTGACACCTTGCGTGTAACCGCAGCAACACGAGGCCCACGTTACAATGCACGGACAAAACTGCTTCCAGCTCTACAAAACCTAGGCTAATGTTCGCATCTAGTCTCTGGAGATAATAATGCGGCAAAACATCATGAAAAACAAACCAGGAAGTCCCTTAAAACTGGCACAGTTACTTAAAACTCAGATATTTAAAGGACTTAAGAATCTCACCGTGGCGGAGCGAGGCGGGCAGCTGCAGCCGTCCATCACACAGGGCCTGGGAAGAAAACAAAGGAACAGTGAGCACGGAGCACGCAGGATGAGGGATAACGCAGCGCTTCCATGCTGGTGCATCAGACAAGACCTGGCTAGAGTGAGGAGTAATCGGCACTGTCGCTCTGATGGGGAAAAAAGTTCAGTCATCACCTACACCAGCAGGGCCCGGGAGGGGCAGGGCTGCGCGGCCACAGCAACTCAGCACAGCGATGCGCAGGGATACAGGACGGAGGTCGAGGGAGGGGATGCAAAGCCAGGTGCTCTTCACTGGGGAAGAAAAAAGGCGGCAGGGCAGGCATCCAGCCGAGAGCTGGACGCGCTATGAAGAAACAGAGCGCAACACCCGAACTAAGCGAGCCAACCCCCCCCGGACAGCACAGCACCGCCACTCACCTCCCAGCGACGCAGCAAGAGGCCGCGGGGCCGCACGCACCGCGCTTTATGCGCCGCCTGGGCCCGCCCCGGCCCGCCCGCGCGGAGGGCGGGAGCCGCAGCCATGTCGGGCGGTGCTTTCAGCTCTGAGGTTTCCGTGCGCGCCTCCGCGCTGGTGCCGCCTGTGGCGGGCTGTGCTGAATGGGAGGCGGCCGCCATTTCGCGGTGCGGCTGAGGCAGCGCGAGGGGCCCAGCGAGGCCGGGCGACTCCGGCAGGGGGTCGCTGCTGTGCCCGCTCATCTTCACGGCGAGAAGTGAAGTGAGAGCCCGTCTGCCTTGCTTCCGTGCCTTTAATACTTTACAAGGCAGGAGAGGCCCAGGAATGTCAGTTGGGCGCGTGCTGCGCGCACCCCGTGCTTCTGGCATCGATCCATCTTATAAATTATTCTCGTTCGTTTCTTCTTGGAAAGAAAAAAACAAGGCTCAGGGATGTTAAGCGACTTGCCAAAGCAAACGACCGATCACAGCAGCACTTGTTTTGTGCTTAGGTGGCCTCCGATACGCAAATTACTTCCCATTAAACGTTTTACCACTTAGTAACAGAGCGAAGGGTTGCAAAGAACTGTGCTTTGTAACCCAGCCACTGCTGCACGTGGCGATCCTGAGCTGTGAGCCCAGCACCTGTATCTGGTGAGGCCGTGCCCTGTGCCAGCCCTGAATTCACACAGAAGGTATTTCTCCCCAGCCTACACTCAATGTGAATGGATCAGCTAGTTTGCCAAGGCTCTTCCTAAGTGCCTCAGGAAGCTACAAGATGTTTTAAACACTCAGAAACAAATCGGCCTGTCTTGCTTTATTCACCTTGTCTATTATTATTTACTGACACCCATACGGTGTTTGTACTTAAGCCTTGCAGTGTGTTTGGTATAACAGTATATATAATTCAACTACCATTAAAATATTCTTTCCAAATAAAGTGTGTTTGTAAGCAATTGATTCCAGAAAGCAGCTTATCAAACGGGACTCATGGAGAAAATTTCAATCCCATTAATCCAAGTTCCAGAACATGGAGAGATGAAAAGGCAGTCCAGTGGAGGACATTTTAAGATTATAGGGAAAACTAATCTTGTTACACTGCAAACCCATGTCACATATACAACTCAACAAGAACTGGATATGGGATCCAGCTGAATTTTAGCAAGAAATCTTTTTGCACATTAAAGTTCTTGTGCTTTTGGTTTTTTTTCCTTGCTACAGACTGCCATGGGTTTTCCTCCAAAAATGACATAAATGGATCACAGCCACGTTGTAACTGAAGCAGGAACCTCAGACCTGTTGGCAGTAACAGATTTGGAGGTCAGTAGCTGTTGATCACCAGACACAAAACAAAACACTCATACAGAGAAATGCCAGCGTTGATTTTCCTATGGCCGCAAGCCTTCCCAAAGATATAATCATCGCAGCCACGCAGGGCTGGGTTTAATGCTGATTTAATGCATCTATTTCAGGTTCAGCCTTAAAATTGATCAAAACATTTTAGTTTTTCCAAGCTCAGATAAGTCATTTAGAAAGTGTAAACAGCTTGTTAGATGAGTAACTGCCTTGTTAACAGCTGTGCACTGAGGACAATTTCTATTGATGTATGATACCAGTAACATTTTGCAAAATTTTTGGCTAAATTCTAAAGAAAATGGTTTTTGAGGAAAAAGGTAGCTTTGATGGCTTACAGATTACTCTCTTTTATTATTAGCAAATTAATTTTACATAGGCATTGATAAGACACTGCTCTGTCGTAACAAGATGGAGCAATGGACCAATATGGTATCAACTTGAAAGTAACTTTAGAGAAGGGTGTGAACATTTTTATCATGCAAAAGTAACTGAGTGTTGGTCCATTTACATGGGACAAACTTCAACTGCAATGTTGAAAGACTGTGCAGGAATACGTTACAATACTTTTCAACTCACACAGTACGAGAGAAAGCACAACACAGCCAGCTAAGAATGCTTAGAAGAGACAATTATTTAAATGTGTTTAACTTCTGTGAATTTGATGCAGCACATTTTCTTCAAGTTTCTATCCCCTTTAGGAATCAAAGTAACTCAGTGGCTCAACATTTTAGCATATAAGCACTTCAGTATGTACTCAGCAATCTTTAAAAGGGACTAGACAAACGTTTTGTGCAAATACAGTGGGAGTTTGGAGGGAAGTTCTACTGAATCTCTTTTACAACAAACTACTGATGGATTTACTTTTTCAGTGATACTTTCATTTCCCAATTGTTTTTTCTTGGCAAGAGCTAAATAGCCTTCTCTCCACAAAAACCAATCTGCTGTGTAAAAACTACAATGAAAGCAATACTTAGCAGTCAGGCCACAAGATATATCTTTACTGTGATGTACTTTGTAACAATTTTAAAACTTCAAGAACAGCAATTTAAGAGATTGTACCCACGTTAAAATGGGGAATAGGAGATTGCATCTATAGAGACGCTCAGTTGTACCCAAACAGCTTTTGCATTTAGACTTAGCCATGAAAAATGTCAGAGGTTTTGTCCCTTTAGCACAGAGCCCAGTTTGCTTTCTTAAGGAGCATATCTTCTCTAAAAAATAAAAATAACAATAAAAAAAGTAATGAAACAATGGTAGTTTAGGATGACAGTATTAAGAGCACATTCTGTCAAGGATATTTTTGGCATAAATAAAGACATTCAAAATCTGAAACACTGTCTCTTAGCAGATTGCTAAAATACTGTGAAATTGGAAGTAGGAGAGGAAATACAGTTTAAAAGTGCTATTTTCATTTCTAGTTGAATACGCTTTGTTTCATTAGGATGCTGCTAGCAGTACAAAAAATAATTTATTTTGTCTGAGAATAAAATAAACTCTTGGATAAGTAAAATTCACCATCTGTATGCTCTTAATTCAGTTCTAATCCAGAGAGATTAAATGAACATCCTAGAGATTTTGCTTTAACAACTTCTGTTCCCTAACCTCCTTTCACAGGACATTTAGGTTCTTGTTCAGAAGTTCTTGAGTATTAAAGTAAGTGTATAAATCCAAGCAGGAGGTAATGGAAAGCAATACAGCATGTTGCAGTCAAGAGATTAAGCTGAGTATTTTCAGACTGGTAACTACCTCTGGACCATACTTCTTAATCTGAACTTTGAAACGTATATTAGAAGCCCTTAAGGAAGCTTTTACACTGATACACACTTGTTCTGTTTACCTGCAGATTCAAAATAAAAGCACCAAACAATTATGTGGCTGCTTCACAAAACAAGATTGCATCAAATGGTACACAAACATCCTGCCCCTTCCTGAAGTTAGGCACTTCTGCAGCCTTCACCATTTGTCTTTATACATTATTACATGAGAACAAAAATCCTACTTTAAACTTTGACAAACAAGTTAGAACAGAATTTTGGTTTGATCCTTAAATAATACAGTAATTGCAACGGAATCCCAAGTACATCTAAATTTAACTCCAATGTACATTAATAAAATGAATGCTCTCAATCCTCTGGGCAAATAACTGCCCTACTAGTGGCAGATCTCCTGGCTGAGTCCATTCAGGCAGGATTTATCCTAAGAAAACACCAGCCTTCCAATTGAAGTCCAATTGAGACAAGGTGAACCAGTATAAGAGCTTCAGTGATAGCACTGTCACTGCAACTAGAACTAAGTGTGAAACAAAATGCCATTCTAAACACTATTTGAAATATGGGAATGCATTTTAATATCATGGAAAAAAACATGCATCACAGTAAATCCACACTGCTGCTCATTATGTAGGCACACTGTGGCTACCTACAGGTCAGCATTCTCCAAAATAAATTTTGCAGATTCTTCTTTTTTGCAAGATCCATCACCATTAGTTTCAGTGTGGAAGTCATGAAAAATTGTTTCTCTTCCTTTGGGAAGTGAGGGTTTCCTAATAACAGATAAAATAATTTGCTTTATAATAATTCCCTGAAATGAATTTAGTTATTCCCCTTCACGCGTTGCACTTTTTTAGCTCATGAATAACAAACTGACCCATTGAAGAAAGCAAATAATACTTCCTGAATGAACTTTGGCTATCCAATTACCCACCTTATACACCATGTTTAGAGTCCAAGTTGTTATTAAAATAGGAAACTTAGACAGCAATCATTAAGCCCAGTAACACAGCACTGGAAAAGGCTTCACTTCAAGTTCTGTAGGCAGCACATCTACAAAGCCAATTCTCAGGTTCTTATACAGGGCACTGAATGGGACATTTGACTGCATTTCTCCAACAAACAGTGGCATGGTATCACTCTTGACAAGATCCACTAATAAGTGCAGCACTTGACAAAAGCAGAGAAGCACTTTGAGAAAAGCAATGTAAAAGCTGCTAGACATTAGAACTGGCTTAAGGCTTTGACATTGTTGAAAGCAGTAATAAGTGCTTTCCTTCCAATACCAGAAAATAACAACTTGAAGACTAGAGTCCATCCAAGCCAAGGAGTACTGGCAGATAGGACATTTCCTTTGGTGAAAAAAAATGTACTGCCTACCTCTCTCTAGTCTCTGCTGCTATTATTTATAACCTGAACAACTAGAAAATTAACATAAAAATACTTCCAGAATCTTTTTGAAAATCCCAAGCTGCTACTTTACAGTTTGTGTGCTCTGTATTTCCTTTTGAAAGTAGGATGGATAGGCATTAAAAAGATCTAAAAAGACTTAAGTGGACTGAAATTCAGTGGCTTTTTCTGCCACATCATACTCCTATCATTCAATGACCTGTCCCTTTGGGAATCAGGATTGAAACACCTTCTTCCACCTCAAAGCAGCAGCTTCAAAGCAGCTCTACTTGCAGAACACCAGCTCTATGAAAGGCTGGAATAATAATGTCATAAATTCTGAAAAGAAACAAGGTCACTGTATCAATTGTTAGCATCATAGTTACAAGAGTGATGTACCACACTACGTACTTTGTTTTCTTTATTCCCCTTTAGAAATGGTAATTTTAAAGGGAAGTTCTCTATACAACTAAAGGAGTGCAGAATTTCACAGTTTACTAAATATACAGCAGATTCTGGGACAGCAAGAACAGTAGTGTGATACTGCCAAATATTTTGGGAGAAACATGGGGAAACATGCATTCATTTACGGAAAAAGTTGGTCGTAATTTAAGTAGAGTCAAATAAGATAACAGGGAAGAAATCTGATGGAGGGAAAACAATATTAGCCAATTAAGATCTGAATATGACAAGGTTGTTTTAGAACAGACCTTATACATTGTTTTGTAATGGGATCATTAATGAAAGGTAAGACTGCAAGTGTGGCACTGAGCCCAAGCTAACGTAGACTGATGATCACATTCTGAAGCTCCAGCTCACTCTGTTGCAGTCAAAAGATTTTATAAAGACTGGAAAGTGAACGTTGTAAGATTTATTATTTCAAAGATTATTATTTTAAAGAAAGAATCCAAAGATGTGTCTTTCCAAACAGCACTTTGCTAGTACTCAGAAATGTATAGTTTATACCAACACTAGCCTGTTAGAATACTGCAGTCAGGGTATTTCTTATTTACCTCAGTTTCTGTTCTTATTTTTTATATTTCTCTTCTTTGTGGAACATTCTATAGTGTCAGCTGAACTAAAGTGTAATATAAAGCCTTTCCATTACGCATGGTAAGCAATGATTCTTATCAGCATTTGCTGCTTGGAGCACAGAGGAGTCAACAGAAAAAAAAGTGACCATAGTGCTCTAGAAAAAACCCCACACTGATTTAGAACTCACTTGTGTTACCTAGAATCCACACATGGCCATGAATTCTTCCATCACGTGGCTCTTACTGTAAGGTCTTTCACAAAAAGAACCTTCTCTTAGACAGCACCTCTATGATCATTGATGCATTTACGAGCACTGAAATAGAGACACCTGTGGCAAAGTACCTTAAAATTCACAGGAAACAGCATTATCAACAAATGACTTACAAAAAGCCAGAAGATCCATTCAAAGAGAAAACTAAGTTGCAGCAGATGGGTGCAGGGAGACCATCTACACTGCTATTGATGTGATATTTGTTTCCCAGTTTTGTTTGATAAATAGCTTATAAGTTGTAAGAATTTGCAATACAAAGCCTCAGCCTAGCAAGTTTCTTTTAATTTTTCAATGTACATCATTTAGTTCTACAAATGTTAAAAAAAACAAAACCTTTACAATGTTTTTGCGCTTATAATGATCAAAACCAACTTGATTCCATCAAATTTGGTATGCAGTTAATGTAGCCCAATTGCTTTTGATAATGCAAATAAAAAAGGCTGAGACATTTAGCTCAGAGTTACATGTGCAGTAACTGCTTTCTACGACGAGTTACTATACACACTGCATATAAGAAGTGTTGCTACAGATTACCAGTTAAGTACACATGAACATAGTTCACATCCAAATGACACACTGCCATGGGTCAGCCCACAGTGCCAATTTCTGTTGCTAGAGGGAAAGTTTCGTTTCATTTTTTAAAGCACTACTTCCCCAGAATTACTAAGTGCAAGGCAAAGTTATGACTCAAATTACAAGCAAACGAGGAAACTTGAAACTAGAGAAAAATCATTCCAACCTGTTGCACCAGGCTTCCTGTCATAATCACAAGGTTAGTTTAAGCTCCCATGAATACAGTTGCACTAATACACTGTGGCACAAATTACAAGATGTACCTACGTTACTTTTGAATCTCCTCGGCCTTGCCAATTTTTCACATTCTCCACATCACTAAATAGCAGTTATTTATATGTTGTTGATAATCATTGTACAGTTACGCCATAGCTTTACAATACCGCCCGGACTATATCACAAGCATTACAAATCCTATAGAAAAGCAGCCCCTGTAGTGGCATACAAGAATAAATTAACCCCCAAAAAAATTTAGTATTACCATTTATTGGTGACAAACACTACGTTTTACTTACATTCCATGGGGAGAAAAAATTCCAGCGTAAACAATGAACTGAAGCAGTACTTAACTTGCAAGGCTATCGTGCTTTACCTGGACCATATGCAAATACTTTATTGCACACAGTTCAGTGCGCAATAACACAACATCAAAAGCAACACAGTTTATATATAAACATAGGTAATTTTTTTCAGCCCTACATGGAGATGTAATTAAACAGTATAAAGCACTCAAGGAAAATCAATCTGCGGTTTTTATACATTGAGATCATATCCTGTAATGCAGTGAGCTGTGTGCCATCTACACACACAATCCTTAAAACACAGATCAGAGATCACTTGAAGTCACGTTACATTCAAGCTCCCATACCCCTACTCAACGAAACTAGAAATTAACCAAATGTGATCGAAGTTTAAAATTCCTGAAGTGTAATAATTAATTCAACCGTTGGATAATTACACCAGGTTTGAGAAAATTCTGGACTTCTTAAAAATGGTGGGCACACAATTGGTTTGCAGAGAAACTTGCTATTTCAATAAAAACAAAATAACCACATACATGGATATGATCTTCCCAAGTTAGTTCACAGATAACATGTCAGTCTCAGAAGACAAAGTTTCTAAACTGTGCTATTGTTCTAGATACAATTAAGAAACTTTTAAATGAAAAATTTATAGTGTCATTTCAATCAAAACAACATAATGAAACTAAAAATTTATCACTGTTTGAAGAAAAAGCAACAGTTATGATTTAGACACTACAGTAGGTTGTAAAGACTGTAGCACTCTAAAACAGGTTACATTAATAGGAAGCATTTGATTTTCTCTGGTGCTTTCATGTTTGGGTCCAGTCAAAAGCCTTTTTAGGCAGTGCTGTCCAGTGTTTGTCCCAAAGTGTTTGAGTTAGCCGGTTTGAGAAGAGGATCACTTTCCATTTCTTGTTTCACACATCTACGAATGAGGAAACATCTGTTACTTATGAGATAAAACACCACTTCCACTAACAAAACACTTCTAAATCTGGTACAAAGGATTTGAGGTGCAGATGACAATCTGCTTACATGCAACTGGCCTCAATTTTTAATCAATCAGTACTTTGCTGATTCAACTATTTTGGTAGCTTGTTATCTAAACTACAGAACAAAAAGCCACTTTTTTTCTGCTAAAAGACAGATTTACAAATCACCCTCCCTCTTCCCCTCGCCCACCATTTCTTCTATGAGCAAGCTGTGAAATCTAAACAGAGATTACAATTTACACACAGGAAATTTCTAGAGGCTGCTCTAATACTTAAATCCATAGAAAAACATCACACTATTTACAAATACATGTAACTATGTAACAAGCAGAGATATCACAGTCAAAATTCCTGTGTATCACAGCCATCACATTTTATCCACTTGCTGTAACATGAAGCTTAATAACTTGCATTTGACACGTGAAAATTACAAGCTGGATCATAAAACCTACCCTCTCGTCCTTCTCAGCAAGGTAACAGCCCTTGGTATTTTAACTTCTCTGGCAAAGAAAAAAACCCTCATGTTTTATTTGTTTATCTTAGGGTTACATGTTTCCAATAATACAAGGGAAAGTCAATGGGTCACACTCACACAGACATTGGTCCATTTCCTGTTCTTGGCATCTCTGTAGTTTGTTGGTCCAGCTCAGACAGCAACTTCAAAATGTTCAATGCAGCCTAAAGAAAGTAAGTAACATTCAACAACTCGAGTTCATTCCATCTGTTAGTGAAGTGGGGACTGGGACTCAAAGTAAGCATTCTAATTTTGGCAGTATATTTTTTAAGGATCAGAATTACGGCAGAAAATATTAAATGGTGTAGAATTTCATCTTACTACAATAAACAAGAGAATGGTACAGTGGTTAGAGGATTCCCATAGCATTTGTTTTAGCAACAGGGAAATGTCAGTTCAGCAGTACTATTAATATCATGGCAAAAGACAAAATTAATAATGGCTCCAACTGTACAGGACTTGGGTAAGGACCTTAAAATACACAGAATCAAAAAGTCCTCCACAGAATAAGAAAAAAAAGACAAAAATATCAAAGACAGACAAACAGGGCACACAACTGCATAAAGTACATTTTGTTAATGTGGCACAGCTTATGCAGAAGTTACTTCCTTTAAGAATTGAAAAGATTTTTCAGTGTTGTTCAATTTCAGGTACACCTCTTCAAAACACCCTATTAGTTTTATGGCACATGCTTTAGTGAAAGCTGAACATCTGAACATGGGAATGCTCTGACATCTACCAAATCACAGTGGTTAAGCTTGAATGCTGCTGTCCTTTTGCCTTCACCTACTACACTGACTTGCATGCTTAGTCTTCCAGGAGCTCTTTTACAGCAGGATATAGAGACAGGCATCAAATCTCAGTGACAAAGCTCAAAGAGATCTCTAACAAAATACAACTATTATAAAATTACTGGAAAAAATGTTGAGTCTAAAAAATCAGTCAAATCAGTTTTCTTACATGTATTTACATATTACAAACTCTTACCTTAGTCTGTCACCACTAGACACCAAAGGAAATAATGATCTTCCAAGTTACAGTAGTCTGTGTACATATGGCTAACAATATGTAATGTCTTTTATAGCAGATCACTTAAAATTCAATCTCTAGAAGACTTATTCTTTCACAAAACGTATTTCAGCTACTGTGAATAAGACAACCTTATTTATAAATGGATTTTAGCAGATTTAGAGCATCTTCTGCTATTTAATGGCTTATTGCATTTCGTTCTCTTTTGGGTTCCACTCCAGCAGAAAATTTGGTAATAATATAAATCTAAGAATTATCATTTCAAATAAGATATCAGCCCGTTCCATTAAGAAAAATTAAAAAAAAAGTTATGTGCTTTTGTGTTTTAGAAGTTCCTTTTTATACATTTTCTTCAAAATGTGCTCAGGGCCCATAATACTGAGATAAAAAATGTACTTCCTGTAAAACAAAATTATTAGCATATATTAAGCATGTCAAAGGTTACTGAAATTAGATGCTGATATTATTCATCAGTTATTTTAGCAACCTGTGATGTATTTGACAAAAATAGTCCAGGAATTGTACAGCATTTAATTATTATCCAGAAGCAACAAAATCCTGTTCTATCTGCTGCATCCCACAGCTCACTGAAGACAAAAAAGAAAGCGTTTCAGTAAGATTCATCATACCATATCGTGACAAGATTCTACATCCTTCCCAATTCCATGGCTGATCAGTGGTGGCTGAGAGGAACAGTTTATAAGAGACACAAACTCATTCTTGTTATTTTTTGGAAAGTCTTTATATTCAACCTAAAGAAAAGAGAATTATTTAGTTCTTCTCAGTTAACCGAGTATGAGCAATAATACATTACAACTGCTAAAGATTATATGCTAAACATATGAAGCCAAACTCTACTCATTATCTGCCAGCCAGCAGAACCATTTAGTTCTGAGTTTTACTTCCGTTGTAATAACAATTTTGAGTAATCACAAGAACTCTGCAAGCCTTCTGAATTACAATTACTACATAATGATTATTTGTAGGATTTTTATTCTGCTCACTGCTACCTGATTTTTTTCCTGTTACACTTTTTGATGGAGCTCTTATTATTAAGACAAATATCAATAAAGCATCAGTGTAGGAAATTAAATGCGATTCTAATGAAAGGGACTAACCCTAAGTAAATGCACAGTTTATGGCAGCATCAATTTTTCAGAAAAACTGACTTCAGACCAGCCAAGTACTAACCCACATTACGTTCCCACATCATGACAGTTTTCAGAAAACACTACTTTCATTTTTGTTCTTCTCAGAGGCCTACACACCAGCACCGAATGGAGCCTCAGAATTAGTATATAATGCATATTTAAGCACAAAATTTAAAAAAAAAAAAAAAAAAAAAAAAAAAAAAAAAAAAAAAAAGTAAAACTCAGTATATTTTGTAGATAAAGTGCTTACATGAACATCAGTCAACAGCAGAACTAAAATGCTTTAAAACAACTTAGGTCAGTTTTGATAGCCCTGGAAGAACTCTTGGAAACTGAACATTTACCTGGATTCCTTGAACATTGGAAAGATAGTCCAGCTGTTCAGAGGGCCTGGTAAGTGGTCCGTGGGGCACATGGCCTGATGAGTTGTTATTTTTTAATATGGTCTCAGCAGTGGGAGAAGTACCACCATACAATAGCTCTCTAGCAATCATTGCTGTTACAGTAGCCTTGGCAGGATTTGGGGCTGCCCTATTGAACTCTTTGGTGTGGTGTCCTTGACTGGCTCCTACAGCCTGTGCAACCTCAGGGACCATGGGAAGAATTCCAGCGGGAAGCTGCTGATGACTGAGATAAGGCATCCTAAACTCGTCTTCTTTATTACCTGAGGAGAAGAAAGGTACCACCAATGCAGAGCTTGCTTACTGCAACTCTTCCTCCAAACCTGGAACATTAACCCCGAGTGACAGAAATCACATTTCTTTTCCAGGGAATCTGCTCCCATCAAGTGAGGGCTCTATACCAGAGAAACTTTCTCCTAAGTCAAGGAGACTGATCTCTCCTCTCCCTACCTTTTCCTCACACAGAAATTGTCCCAACACTTCTATTTATTATAGCATGTTAAATAATGCTTTTGAAGGGACTGAGAAATGCATGGAGGCCGTGCTTCTTTCAGTAATGTTACTTACTAGTTGAAGTCTCTTCAGAGCCCGGCTCAAAGAAAGTTACTTTTCTTCCATCACCTGGTTTCTTCACTGGTGTCTTAAAAATAAAGAAACGAGCTCAAACAATTTTAAAGGTAAAAGCTTTTTTCCCCTCCAGTGTTAAAGTTTTCAAAATGTATAGAGTCTGACTTGTCAAAATGTTACTGAAGAATTATTATTCAAATAACTCTACTCTCATATACTTACAAAGAAAAGACAAGTTCAGTGATTCTTACTGAATGAATAAAGCCATCTACAGGTTACTGAAGTGCTATTAGGAACACAGCTATTGAGAACTAGATCCCATAATTAGCCATTTAAAACGACGTTCATATTGCTGGTAACAATATGAATGCATTGGAAACAAGTGGACACATACATGAAAAAGAGAAAACAAGACTTGCTATTTTAACTTCACATCTGCTGAATCAATAGGCAAGAATGCAAGGCTCTTTCCATGCTAGGAGACTAAAGAGAATAAAAAAATATTGCTAACTTGTGACTTAAATTACTGATAAAGCTACTCACAGCTTCCAATATACAATGTACCCTACATGTTTGCCAGTTTCTAAGACCAAATGCATCAATCAAATATTCACATACTGAACCATTCCCTGGAAAATACATTCATTCAGTCTTCTAACGAGACTTTGATTTGTTTGCAAAATTGAATCCTTGATGTATCCAAAATACAATTATTTAGAGAAGTCACCTCAATAGAATGGCTTCCTGACCACTGGAGAAGGCATGGCTTTACTATACCTCTACTGTCTTGCAAAGCTGCTACTGTTTACACTCTGCGTTCAGTATTCAAAGAATATTACCTTCTCTTCTGTCTTTAATGCTGGTTTTGGAGGCTGAGGTTGAGGGATTTTGAAGCCTAAAATTTCCAACATATTTTCGGCTGCATTGCGTTTAGCAACCTTTTTGTTTGTGCCCATTCCTTCAGCTGTGTGTACACCAACTTTCACCTGGACAGAAGAGGAAGAAAGAGAAGTAAAATCCTAAGCTTAGGGTTGAATCTTAGGGTTCACTCACTGTTCACCTGTATCTTCAATACAGCAAGAGTCACAAGATAGTTCAAATTATTATTCTAAGCAACAATTAATCTGTTATTTATCATCTTCAATCACTGCCCTCCAAGCAAAAAATAACAAACAGAAATAGCATAATCAGTTGTATTTCATCATCACATGTTGGCACCAGCCTAAATGCTCAAAACTGGCATCACAGTGGATACAATTTTTCAAGCTGAAGTTAACAGTTCAGCAATTTTTCCTAACATACTGGAAAGGAACTGATTTTTCTGCTTTTTCCAGAATATAAGAGAGGGCTGGAAGACATAATTATTAGAGCCTAGCAGATAGTCATCATCAAAAAACTACTGCACTATTGGAATTTGCAATAAAGAATGCAGAAATCATTGTACTCCAAGGCAACACACAAGAAATCTTGGGAAGGAAGAAATGAAGAATTATTTAGTTCATGTTTAATGAATCCTATGTTGTAAAACTATAAAAAGCTTTAAATACAGTAGGAAGGCACAGGCACTTCTGCTGTCCTATGCTTTTTTTTTTTTTTTTAAACATGATTCAGATCACTTTTCATGAACCACTGCCTCCCTTGGGTGGAATCTACTAATATTTCTGTAATAAATTCAGTGCAAATTTGGCTGTAATCCTACCCATCATCACGCTCTGAATACGATAAGCCAACAAAAAAAAAGAAAAAAATGAAACATCACAGCCAAACAACTAAATTTCTCAATTCAGCAAACAAACCTGCATGACGAATTCCCTGCGTCTCGGAAGACCGCGTTCTGTGATGAGCATGTACTCTGGTTCCTTCTCTTTCTTGGCCTGCTGTATCTGGGCAAGTCTGCTAATGGGATTCATGCCTTGACCATATTCTGGACTTGTTTGCAGCTATACAAAAAAAACGTTCAGGAAATAAGCCAAAATTAGTGAACATCTGAGTCAAGAAAACTGAGCCACCGAATTCATTTCCTGAAATAGAAACAAACTAAAACCAAAATTTCTTAATGAAATACCATTGCAGCCATGGAGAAACACCCAATTTATTTGGCTCTGCTGTCATAGCTGACTGTATAGAACCTACCACTGGAAATACTTTCAGAGATTCAAATCATATGGTGGAAAGGACAGGCTTGCAGGAGAATTTGTAGAAGGTAAAAATCATGCAAAACCCCACACTAATGACTGAAAGTCTGAGCTTGTTTTTCTGGTATCATTCATTCTTTCACATGGATTCTCCTTCATTCTGAATTTATTACAATCTGTTGTAAAAATATTGATGGAACTCCATTTGCTCCCAGTGAGAGCAAAATATTCTTTTCCAGCACCAAAATGATGATGAATGTTACGCAACCTAAGTGTGTTTGTAACTGACTAGGAAACGTCTCTCAGGTGATGATTTACAGCAGTTACATTGTCTCTTACCTTCACTATTGATTTTGTTTTCTTTTTGATTCGTGGCTTCATTTTCTCAACCGTAGGAAGGGGTGGCAATTTTTTCAGTTCTTCTAGGACTGCTATTGCAGCATTTTTCTTTGAGATCTTCTTGCTCTTTCCTTCACCTTCACCCATGAATTCTCCAACCGACACCTTGGTTACAAAGCTCTTCATATGGGGAGGACCACTTTCCTTGGTCACCTGTTTCAGAGGGAAAAACTGAGTGAAAGCGTGATAAACACTTATTAAAAATGGTACAGCACATTGTTTATAGCAAAATTCTCTCAAGCACTATGGATAAAGAGATTTCAAATTTTGATAAAATTCATAAAGTGCCTACGTAAATCATCCTCTAATAACATAATCCCACCCAAATAAATACGTTTTAGAAGACCAGATGCAGTAACCCACAAACATTATTTACATATTCCAGTCATTAACCCATCTTACTTATTTACTCCTTCAGAATGACTGTTCTATTTCATTGTCAACTTCCATGCAGATAACAACACCTCATACATTAGGTTACAGTAACAGAACATCACTGAGAAAGCCATTATTTGGGATCCAGTAATTTGACTTAGAAATCAGTAATTCTGGAAACATTTAAGTGCTAGCTGCTTACTACAGAGTTAGTCTTAACTCCATTCCCAACAAATCATACTTCAAGACACTCAGAGTCAAAAAATAAAAACGAATTGAGAGCTTCCACCCACAACTGGCTTTTTGTGACAGTATATTTTTACTGGTGATGTTCATGCCAATCTGTAATAACTGGAAGATTCATATGAAATTTCATAACACAGTTTAAAAAGCAATTTAGTTACACACAATTACATTTTCTTACAGTAAGCATTCATATAATTGATTGAAACGTTATTCTGCCAGCTCAGGAAGGCAACACAATAAATTAATATTTTGGTGCAATTAAGACGCTCCTATCAAAGCTACTGATTTAAGGTAATTAAATGATCAAGGAGGGGCAAAGAGGCAGCAAGCAGCCAGGCCAAAGGGAAAGGAAAGTAAGATGCACATGAGGTACCTCATGGCAAGAAAAGAAACCTATCTGAGATTCTGCAACTTGCGGGTAGTCCACATCAGTGCTCAGTTAAGAAAATACTTCCATAAATAAGCTCCTTCAGAGCAAGTTACAACTCTTCTGCCTTGACTTTGTGCTTCAGTGTTCTAATCTTTAGTATGGGGTTGTTTTTCTTTTTTTTTTGTTTTGTTTTGTTTTTACACTATAATACTGTTGGTTTTTTTTAAAAAAAAAAAAAAAACTTGGAAAAGATTGCACAGACAACCACAGCATAGCTGTTCACTCATGCTATGATTTTAGTGCATGACTTGGTGAACAGCTGGATTTCTTTGGTCACTTAACCTTACGAACTCTGAGACAACTGGGGTGACTGTCAAAAAATGAACACGTACTCACAACTAACAAGGCATGTTAAAGTCAGTTGTTTGGGTTACCTAGAAAAGACTCTACTTAATGTGTAGCCTTAATTTTCTAATGAAAACAGATCTAGAGCTTGTAAAATAAACATACCTCAAAATTCACAGGCAAGTTCCTTTTAAGTGCAATCTCAAAAACTTGGCTTATTTCAGATTTATTGAGATTTTCATCATCTGGTTCTTTTCCGTTAACCTAAAAGAAGCATACTCTATTTAAAATAAAGATCCTATTAAATTGAATTTGATTAATCCAACCAGTTTATTGAACTCTCAAATTGTTTAACTTTTACTGCCATTTTACATGAATGTGCAAAAATGCAGCACACGTACTACAGACCTGAAATTTAGGAAGCTCTTTTAAGGTGATGGGTAAAAGCTAGCATACCTCCTTATTTTCATGTGCTCACGATAGGAGAAAAACTATAAATGGAATATGGGCCAATAGATTTAAAATCTATCTACAGAACAAGAAATTGAAGTGTTAAATGAACTGCTTTCCAAATGGAAGTACCTTTATGAAATACAGTTTTCAAATGCTGATTGGACATTTGTACCAAAAGTACTAAGACAGTATCAGATAAGAGAAAGGCCAGAAGAAAAAAAATGAAGATTCTGAGAATGGGACCAATGTGAATAAAGGATGACTTATCAGACCCCGGCACAGACCTGTCATTCAACATGTTCTCTTGCCAGTTCTTCATCTATGAATTTTTCTAATCATCTGAGGAGCATGCCATCAGAAACTTGCCTTAAATCAAATACATTTCTGATATCTTACAGAATCACAGAATTGTAGGGGTTGGAAGGGACCTCTAGAGATCATCGAGTCCAACCTCCCTGCCAAAGCAGGTTCCCTACAGCAGGTCGCACAGGTAGGTGTCCAGACAGGTCTTGAACGTCTCCAGAGAAGGAGACTCCACCACCTCCCTGGGCAGCCTGTTCCAGTGCTCCGTCACCTCACCTAAACATGTTCTTGTGCAGATTTGTGTGGAACTTCCTATGCTGCAGTTTCTGGCTGTTCCCCCTTGTCCTGTCTCCACACACTGCTGGAGAAGAATCTGGCCTCACCATTCTGCCCCCCACACCTTAGATATTTATAGACCTGGATCAGGTCCCCTCTCAGTCTCCTTTTCTCAAGGCTGAACAGACCCAGTTCACTCAGCCTTTCCTCATAGCAGAGATGCTCCAGGCCCCTCACCATCTTTGTGGCCCTCCGCTGGACTCTCTCCAAGAGATCCTTGTCTTTTTTGTACTGGAGAGCCCAGAACTGGATGCAGTGCTCCAGATGAGGCCTCACCAGGGCAGAGTAGAGGGGGAGGATCACCTCCCTCGACCTGCTGGCCACGCTCTTTTTAATGCACCCCAGGATGCCATTGGCCATTTTGGCCGCAAGGGCACACTGCTGGCTCATGGCCAACCTGTCATCCACCAGGACACCCAGGTCCTCTCCGCAGAGCTCCTCTCCAGCAGCTCATCCCCAACCTGTACCAGTGCATGCAATTATTCCTCTCTAGATGCAGCTAGAATACAGCTTAGATGCAGCTAGATACAGCTTGCTATAAGGAGAGCAGTGCCAGGTGGATTTCACCTACAGGCACTTCTATGCATCTCCCAATAAAATTTTGATTGTGATTCCATAAATGTCTTCACTGATGTTGGTATTAACATGAACTAATAGGCATGGTAACAGCAACAGAGAAATGTCAACACTAAGTGTTCAGCAGCGATATAGGAAAGATTATGATAAAGATGAATAGCAACAATTACACCAATTACATTATACTGCAATACTGGTTGTGCAACCAGCTAACAAAAATGATTTAAATATTTTATTGAAGCAGCAGAAATATGCTAGAGAGCTTGAGTGATTAAATCTAATTTTGATGGTAGCAAGCATCCTCAATTTCTGTTACTAACAAGTTGGATCAGAACGCAAAGACATTTATTTTCAATTCCCATCATTTAAGGAAGCCTTTTCCAAACTAAATAAAATACATACACTCCTTCCTGGCATCCCAGCAGACTTTAGGTTGTTCCTATGATAACATCTAATATTTCTGATCTTCTAATACATGGAACAACCTTCAGGTCTGTGAAAACCAAGACCACATGATGGCACCACTCCTATAGGAGTAAAGCACACTGCAGCACACAAGAAATGTGCAGGCAGTACCTAAGTTCCAAGAATCACACACGACATCTCAGCAGGAGGCACAGTGCAGGTAAAAGACTGACTATTGGTGCCAAAAATCTCCATCATTGTATTCTAAAATCCATTTCAAATGCAAGTGGCAGGTTAAAAATGAATAGCATCATAATCCCAGATAAAGTATTTGAACTCTTAAGGCCTTATTTTATCAGGGTGTGTTACAGCACATTATTGCCAGCATCGATAAGAATGACCTGTCACTGACTTTACTATAAAAACATTTGCACAATCACTTTCATTACAAATATTCTTCCCTTCCTTGCAATCCCAGATATATTCAATCTTATGAAATTCCCACATTTTTCCTTGCCAAGATGACCAGAGCCTCTCTTCATTGGATTATTTTTCCATTTAAAATACTTCCAAAACAAAACAAAGATATAGCATAAAATTATCTGCTATATTACGTTTGTATATTCTTTACATATTTCAAGTCTGTTCAAATGGTTTAAAAGAGGTATTTTTCTCAGTGTCCTTATTTTAATAGAGTAAATTAATGTCAAAACATTGACAGACTATGGCTCTTTCACCAATTATTTTGCCTCCACTTCTGCTCTGGAGCAGTTTATTTAATAAATCAAAGATAATCACACCCCCACCTTCTTCCTCCTTCCCAGCAGCGGAGGCACATAGCCTACAGAATCTGCTTTTAAAGTAGCTTGCACATGCACACTCCTCTCCAAGGAATCTATTATGCCTCTAAATCAGAATGAGACCACAAACAAACCTCCACTTCGCTTTTAACAAATTTTTAGATGCCCCCTTTATCAATTGAAAAAGTCATGCAGTGAAGCAAAAAAAAAATTATAGATTACAAAGCTCCTAAACAAACTGCAAAAGCAATATACTCCTTCAAAAGGGATTCCCCCCTTTTCCAGGAAGTCTTTCAACACATACTTCCTCAAGGACTGCTTATAAGCAAATTATGAAAATTGCTGATGCGAACTACATTGATTTCAACAGAGCTATCACAGAATCACAGAATCACAGAATCACCCGGGTTGGAAGGGACCTCAAGGATCATGTAGTTCCAACCCCCCTGCCTAGCAGGGCCACCAAACACACATTCAGATCAGGTTGCCCAGGACCCCGTCCAACCTGGCCTTGAACACGGCCAAGGACGGGGCATCCACAACCTCCCTGGGCAGCCCGTTCCAGGCCCTAACCACTCTCCTTGTAAAGAACTTCCCCCTAACATCCAACCTAAATCTTCCCTCCTTCAACTTGGATCCATTTCCCCTAGTCCTGCTGTTATCAGCCCTTCTGAAGAGTTTACTCCCCTCCTGGGTGTAGGTTCCCTTCAGGTATTGACAGGCTGCAATGAGGTCGCCCCGCAGCCTTCTCTTCTCCAGGCTGAACAAGCCCAACTCCCTCAGCCTGTCCTCATAGGGGAGGTGCTCCAGCCCCCTGATCATCTTAGTCGCCCTCCTCTGGACCCTTTCCAAGATCTCTCTGTCTTTCTTGTACTGAGGGCTCCACACCTGGACACAGTACTCCAGATGGGGCCTCACAAGAGCCGAGTAGAGAGGGACAATCACCTCCCTCTCCCTGCTGACCACCCCTCTCCTGATGGAGCCCAGGATCCCATTTGCCTTTCGAGCTGCCAGAGCACACTGCTGGCTCATGTTAAGTCTCTCGTCCATCAGGACCCCCAGGTCCTTCTCTGCCGAGCTGCTCTCAAGGACCACTCCTCCCAGCCTGTACGGGTGCCTGGGGTTCTTCCGGCCCAAATGCAAAACCTTGCACTTTGCCGTGTTGAACCTCATGAGGTTCACCCGAGCCCAGTCCTCCAGCCTGTCGAGGTGCCTCTGAATGGCATCCCTTCCTTCCACCGTATCAACCGCACCACTCAGCTTGGTGTTGTCAGCAAACTTGCTGAGGGTGCACTCAATTCCCTCATCGATGTCATTAATAAAGATGTTAAAGAGCAGCTATCAGTATTTTCTTCCATGTTAAAGTTATAAAGAACAGCTGATATTTAACAGATAAATGGAAAAAAATACATAGAAGCAATTCTGGGTTTAGTGTTTTCAGGCAAACGTTAGAATTTCTGTCTGAGCACTGTGCTGCAAAACACTGCTTTCCAAGCTTTAAATCTGGGCTTTATTACTTCTGTCTCTGAATATACAACTAACTCTGCTCTGCCTCCTTGTCAGCATGCCTGAACTCCAGTCAGACTAATTTAGGTTGGAACGATCCTTTGGAGGTTTCCTACTACAGACTCCTGCTCAAAGCACAGACAACTTAAAATTAGATCAGCTGCTCAGGCAGTGCTCTGCCCAACTGAGAGCAAATTTTATTAAAATCTTTCTCCTGCCATAGCTTCCAAATTTGTGCTCTAAGAAGGCATGGTAAATGGTTATTCTTATGCTTTAAGTCTACTCGTTTTACTCAATGATTCATTCTTCAGCACTGAATATTTTCTGGCTAAAATTAGGGGAGCTCAAGGTTACACATTTTATATACAGACACACACTAATGGGATCCATGAAAATAAGTATGTTTAAAAGGATAATTACTGGCAACATCAAGTGACAAGTAGAAGTATCAGGACTATGTCTGCTTGTAAAAAATCTTAATTTGCCTTCACTGAATGCACATGTAATGGAATCTCTTTGGATCTTACACTGTTGCATCCTTCAGTGATCTTGCCTCGCTGAACAGCGTTCGCTTAGTGGTAAAACATTGCTTATTTTCTCTTCATCTTGTCTAGTGCAAAAAAGCTGTTACAAAGATAGTAACTCCCTCAGACGTACCCAAAGCCATTCCAGAATCACAAATATTATTGAACTTGTTACTGAAGTACCAAATTTAAGATCTGGTTTGAGTGCTTTTTATAAAACAGTATTCTGTTCAAAGAGCACAGCTCTATTTCTTAATGTTCACTCAGTAGAAGCCAAGCATAAATAAATGAAAATAAAAGGACATGCTTCTTGTGAAAGTGTACTTAAAGCGACCTGCCCAGCATGTAGAACAGAGTCAAAACAGAATTCAGGGAGCCTGCAACTGTTCCATTCATAAAATAATTCTCTGATCTTGTCAGGTATAATTCACAATAGCAATGTCCCAGTCATGTCCTTAAAATGAGCAAACAAGAAAAGAAACTCTCTAGGTTTACTTCCCTCATCTCTCAATTCACACCATTTACACTGGAAGAGACAACCTATAATAAAGAATATGTGATCACACGGAAGTACAGCGTGTGTTCTGAAGCCCATGTTACTCAGCTTTAAACAACTTCACAAATAGTCAAGAAATCACTTGCACGTAAGATTTTCTAAAGAAGTGAACAGAAGAGAATTCAGTTGTGATCCCACGATTTTCTGCAGTAGGACTCCTTGGGCCCAGTACACAAACTGCCAAGGACAGTAGGTCATCTTTTAAGACAACGAGCAAATACTGATCATTATGGATCAGTGACACAGAATGACAACAGTTTGAAATTTGGGGTCCTCCTGCACTGAAGGAAAGTATCTCCCTCAGGCTTGATCCCACCAGCTGAAGACCCCCAGCTTGTCCCTGACCACCTACACTCCAACCTGTTCCATACTGCAGTGCCTCCTAGGGCTCTTCTAAAAACATCAGATCTGACAATTTTTCCTTTATCTGGGCAGTGGTCTCTCCCATAAACACTTAACATTTTTAACTCAATAGAGTTCCCTCACTAATTTCTGTCATTCGCACTTTTTTTTCCCAATCTCAGTCTGAAACTCCCCAATTAATTCTTGCCTAATTGCCTATTTTACTTTTTTTTTTTCCCAGCACAGTCAGACTGTAACCAACATGCTTCCTACACTGAGAGCTTTGGTAGAGATACCAGCCATACTCAGCACACATGGAGAGGTTGCACGCAGTCACCTCAGCTCCAGAAACTCACGTGCACACAATGAGGCTTCCCAACTAAGAACATTAAATAAATTAAAATAAAAAGCAAGGATCTTGGAATGAGAAGTGCCAAGCCACCGTAAACATCCAAAGGGATACGATTTTGCTTCTTACTATTTCTATCAAAAATTGTGCACAACTTTACTATGTCCATGAACTTCCTTTAAGTTCTTCTTCATGTTCTGTTGTTCATTCCATAATCACACAGAAATTTTGCCCAGGAAGGAAACCTGTGTCTGACCTCTGTGTTGCCTGTACTGGAACCTAACTGCCCTGCTTAGATGGCTTCAGAAGTTTGCATGTGATCTGTAACTGGTAAGACATTGCTTCCTATATAAACTCTAGTGCTTATTACATCTGACAGAGGCCTATAGCATTGCTGTGGAAATATATTGCAGCAGAAGAATTAATAAAATGATTTAATTTTGGAAACTTCTAGCTCTATAGAAAATTATTACTATTCCAATCAAATTGTTTCTAGTGATACAAGTACAGAAACATTCCTAATGGAATTAAATTTCATAACTACAGTCTTCCTCTCAATTTGGAAAAAACATCTACAATAACTCCAATGATCTTAACAATTTATACTTAAAACACTTGATCCATTCCCACCTCTGGTTTCTCAGGCAAGGGCTCATTCTGTAGAACTTTCAGTGCTTTAGCAGCTGCATCATGTTTAGCAGCTTGTCTTGTTCTTCCTTTCCCATGAAACTGTTGCCCCCCAATTGAAAGCTCAACTTGATAAAGTAAAGGCCCAACAGGAAATGGGTAAAAGTACCTATAAAGAGATAAACATACATAAGTAAACAGTTTGGCCTACAAAGCAAACCTACAGAAACATAAAATGTATGTGGAAGAATCTCTTGGGTATCAATAACCACTTCTCAGCACATAAGCACAAGTATTAAAAAGCCAAATTTTCAGTGTAAAAGATTTTAGGGAGATATATGTAAAGGAGACTATTGACATTTCTTATTTTACAATATTCTATAACAAACTAAAATAGCAAAGGACAATATAACTACGCTTTGACAAAGTTATTAGTCCTGCAAGCTTTGAATTCTTCATTTCAATGCTCAGAACATTCTTTAAACTGAATCTGCAACTTAAATAGTTAATTAAAAAAAAAAAAAAAAGAGCATCTAATTGTTTATACACAGAAAGGAAATGCAAGAAATACAAGGTATTCCCTTCATGAAGCCAAATATATCCAAGTGTCCTTCAAAACACTTCATCATCTGGTTCAGTTCCTTCACATTCCCCTTCCCACAGAAGCCACACAGTTAAGACAAATTGCAGCTTCACATGGAGTGCATTGATCAAGACTTTTTTGCCTCAGACTTGCATTTTTCAGTAGTTCTCAGGTGACATCAGATGAAGAGAGCAGAAGTTAAAACAATAGCCTGCAAAACCCCAAAATCATACAATACATACCGTGGAGGGTAAGTACCACCTCTCATTGTGTAGTTGTACGTGGATCTCATCCCCGTGTAAGGATCAATAGGTTTATACAGGGGTTTCTTTCCCAGCTTCATGCAAAGCGCATTCAACTCCACTGTGGGGGTTACACTGTCTAAATAAAAAGGAATAAAGAGTTGTCCAGCTGTCACCAGAGACTGCAGCAATACAAACTCTGCCCTGCCTCCAAACAGAGAAAAAGATGACTGGACTTTGCCATTTCATATTCAGAACTCAAAGAAATACATGTGTGATGCACATTAAATTACAAGCCTAGATTAACTGTGCCAATTCTCCTATACACTTTTTTCTTTGATTTGGTGAAGCTTTGTTAAGCTACAGATTGATTTTTACAGCACAGCTAATATGTTGTGCAGAGCAGCAATTTCTTTTTCTAAAATATCTTTTGACCTTTGAAATTAACAGACATGCTGCATATATCTTTGGCTTCTGTCGTTTACTGAGAACAATTGAGTAT
This sequence comes from Tympanuchus pallidicinctus, assembly GCF_026119805.1. Taxonomy (NCBI): domain Eukaryota; kingdom Metazoa; phylum Chordata; class Aves; order Galliformes; family Phasianidae; genus Tympanuchus; species Tympanuchus pallidicinctus. The sequence continues at coordinate 7,479,770 of NW_026294722.1, forward strand.
TTCTTCTTGTACGTAACAACTAACAAAGGTTTTTATGACTCTTCCCTTTCAAATTGCAATTTGCCTTTTGACAAGGAAGGTATATTGCTGCTGGTGGCTCTGAAATTTTTTCATGTGGATGAGTAATGGACTGACTATTCTCATCTGATAAAGAACAGTCACATAAATGTAAAGGAAAATTTTAAAGCAATTGCAAAAAAAAAAAAAAAAGAAAAATTACAGAACAGATTCATAGGAAAAAAAAGTAATTGATTATTTACAGGATAACAGGAAAAAAGTATTTTTCCTGTTTGCTGTACCAAGTGTTTCTAAAGAAAGAATGTAGGTGGTATCAGAATACAGCTGATGTTAAAGATTAGACTTTTACCCTTTGCTGAATGGAATAATGGCATCCTTAGAGAGCTTTCAACTCAAGTGACATGCAAAGTTATCACACGTGCAGCTGAGATGAGAAGCTACTTCACATTCTAGACACATCCTCAAAGCAATCTTAAAAAATAAGAAGTGGATTATGGATCCAAGTTGAAGGAGGGAAGATTGAGGTTGGATGTTAGGGGGAAGTTCTTCACAAGGAGAGTGGTTAGGCCCTGGAACGGGCTGCCCAGGGAGGTTGTGGATGCGCCGTCCTTGGTCGTGTTCAAGGCCAGGTTGGACGGGGTCCTGGGCAACCTGATCTGAATGTGGATGTTTGGTGGCCCTGCTGGGCAGGGGGGTTGGAACTGCATGATCCTTGAGGTCCCTTCCAACCCGGGTGATTCTGTGATTCTGTGATTCAACACAGCAACAAATTAAATGCTCTTCTACAACTCCACTTCTACTTCTCTTTAAAGAAATGCAAATGAAGCACCTTCCAAAGTTCTGAAACAACTGCTGGACACAAATTTAATAGTTCACTTAAACTTTTAAGGAAATCTTTATCATCAAGCTCCTGAACTATCCTGTAAAAACTGCCAAATTCACCCACCTATGAAAAATATTATTCTTTGCTGTGATTGAATTCTTGATAGCTTTGGGTGGTTTTTTTTTGTTCTGTTTTGTTTTTTAAGATTATGATAAAAAATTTTCAAAGATTCCACCAAGCAATACAACAGAAAGCAGCAAGTTAAGCAGTAGGTTCTTCAAAAGCCTGAGTGACATGACAAAAAAAAAAAAATCTGTATTTTTAACTTGTTAATTTTTGTTGAATTTTTATGACGCCTACCACGATCAAAGGTTAAATATCAAAATGACTTTCTCAAAAAGCCCAACTATTGCTATCATTAAATACACAGAACATAATGTCAGTATCACCCTTTTCTTTTTTTTTTTTATCCTTATGCAACTTCACACACGTTAAAACCAGGAAGCTGAATTCCACACGGGTTTTGTTTGTTGCTTTTTATGCCAGTTTGGTGAGGTATATACCTGGATTCTTGCCTTCGCTACGAGATGGACGAGCTGTAGGCTTAGGGAACTTCGTCCCTTCCAAGGCTTTGGCAGCTGCTGCATGTTGCGCTTTTTTAATACTAGTTCCTTCAGCTTCCCAGTGCTGGTCCCCGAGAGTCAGCTGCACAGTGAACACCTGAGAAACAGAAAACATGTTATGAGTGGGTTCAGAATTTACAACGTTTATTAGACTGCCTTCCATGGAACTGTGAGTCTTCTACTGATGCAGAAGTCGAGAAGACAGCATGCAATGCTTTCCTTTACTAATGCCAACTCCACATTTTAAACTTCTGGGACATCTACAGGATATCCCTGATTACTTAACTATGAATTTCACAGAACTGCAGCTAGCACTATCCTGCATACTGCATGAGATGATACAGGCTGTAAAACAGAAGAGGCAATGCATACAGAGGTGGCCACAACAGGGATAGATGGTATGTCAACACCCATCAGAACAGCTGCCTTGGAAATCACTTTATCCCCCAACAACTTGCTGTTTTAACACCTTGGTTTTTTTTTTTAAATAAACTGTATTTACCAGTAGTCTGAGGAACAGTAAGTTCACGTTGTACCAAAAAGCCTCCTGCATGTCCCCAAGGGATTACAAAGCTGTCTGATCATAGAGCAATGCTGTGATACTTCTTTTTATATGAGATAAGGAAGGATACATATTGCCCTAAAGTTTCACAAATTATTCAGACAACAGAAAGCCAAAGTCTCTCTGGTAATTAAATGAAATTTAATTTCAGTCAGAATGAAAACAAGTGAACAGATGCTCTGAATGTTATTCCATTACTTTTTGCAAAGGCAAGCCCTGCCTGCTTTGCACATTGAAGCTGACATTATGCATGTTTGGGTTGAAAGACTTTAATTCTCAGCATTACCCACATCAAAGGCAATTCCTCCTGCGTACAGCACTAACACTGTTCCAGACAACACCTTAAGGAGATGGTGTCAGATTAAATAGATGTAGCCCAGGCTGATTTTCCTTGTATGCCTTGACCTCAGCAGACCTTTCAATGGAGACCTCCAACAAGAATTAAAAAGCTTAATAATGTTGAAACTCACATCCTCATTGTTCTTTGAAGTAACACCAATTGCTTCTATACTTACTGCATTCCTTAGAAATTCTCTCTCTATGGGTAAACAGAACACCAAACAAACTGCATATCACTGGGCTTTTAACATACCGTACAAGATTGCAGTGACGTCGGATGAACACCATGTGCTGGCTTGTCCTAAGCATTTTCATATCCCCACCATTATAGACCAAAGATTCTTTTGCTAATCTGTTTTGGACCAGATGAACATTCGGCACTGTTTGACTGCATTGTACTTCAGGCATCAAAAAATACATACTAAAATCCTTGTTTTCCAAATACCTGACAATTAGGACAGTCAGGTTCATAAAGGCACGTGCTTTGCCTTTCCACTAAAAAAGTACAAGAGCATGAAGAAGAGAAACAAGAAACTTATATGAATAGGTACCTTTGAATGAGCTGGACCTTGCTCACTCAGAAGCTTATATTCAGGCTGAATCTTGTTGAAACGGGCTAACTCATTCACAAGACACATTGGGGTTTTCTCTTTGGGGTTTGCCATGTTAGAAGGAGCTGAGAGATTACATAAAAACAGATAAATGAGCAGGTAGCAAAAAAATCTACAAACATTTTAAATAAAAATCCTACATTTTCTTAGCATCAATACCCCCCAGAAATACATTCACTGGATTAGATAGTTCTGGTCATTAGCCAAAACAGCAACAGCATGTTCCCTGAAGAACCTTGAGACCTCCAAGCAGTGTACGAAAATGTTAAGTACTTTTCAGTACTACAAACAGGCCTCTGTGCAAAAGAGTGCCTCTATCTGCCTCAGACAGACTCCGTTCAGTGTGGAGAAAGCATTACAAGCTGCTGTGATTGGGTAAGTATTACTTCTACAACATTCAGAGGTCCAAGACATCAAAAATACATACATCTGCTAATAGATACTCAATCTCACCTGCAGCTGCATTGGTAGATGTAACAGATGCAGAGGGTAAAGCAGAATTTTGGATAGGTCTACCTGCATTTTCAGAGGGCAAAGAACTAGTAGTAGAAGGAATACTCAGTGGCTGTGAAAGAGATGGGTTCTTATTCAATATTTGGCTCCCTGCAAGGGCAGTAGAAGGATTCTGAATTTGAACTTGAGACATGTTCACTTCCAACCAGAGCAAGTTACTGTAGGCAAAGAGCTTTGAATGCAGGCAAATTCAGCAATGGAACCGAATTGCTGACCTAAAACATAAAGATGGAAGGAGAAAAGTTAATACTGAATGTTTAGCATTCTCTAAATAATGAGCTGCTGAAATTATTTCTCAATTAGCAAAAAGTGAAAAGGGGAAAAAAGCATTAAATCAGGCAGTCATTGTTTCCATTTGGTATGCAGTAAGTCTCTCAGACATCAGTTTTAATAGCACATTTCAATCTCTAAACTCTAAAAGGAGTATAAGAGTCTTATTTATGTTTGCTTATTTAACTTCCTGACTGCTACAACACTGAGTCACCTTACAAAACAAATCCTGTTACTTAAACTGATAACCACTGCTTATACAGTAAGCATAGAGCAACTCGCATGAGCAGATTACACTTCTTACTATTTCAATTTTATTTTTATTTTTTAGCTTGGAAGGGCAGGCAACAAATGTATTCTTCATGGAGAAATTCTTCAGAACAAGTCCTTTTTTTTTTTTTTTAATAAACATGTATTTTTGCTTTTTTTCCAGGATCATTGAGAACCTGATCATTCACAAGGGAACACTACTGATGTCCAGCAGAAAAATGCTGAAGTTGCTACTAGTGCAAAAAAGATGATCTTATAAGAGCTTATAAACATTGTAAGTGGCATACATTTTGAAGGATACTTCTACTCGTGTCATGAAGCGTCAGTCACAGTTCCAAGCTATCAGTTTAGAGTTACTCAGCCTTACAATCCTGTAAATAAGGGTTGAGTGTGTTCATAGGCAATGTTCATGTAAGAAAAAGACACCTCCAAGCAATGCACTTGCAGCAGACATAGTGAAATACTGTGATAGGTCCTTCCTCCACTGACAAATTACTGTTAGATTTCTGTTACACATGGATGCAACATTATCTTCATGCTCAGACAGTTAAACCTAAATATACACTAGGAGGTTGCCAGTTTGAGGCTATCATTGCTGCCAGAGCTCAGCTGTCCATATCCACTTACTATCCACATATCAATTTGTTCAAAATAAATTTCACAGCCAAGTAAATACACTTTACACACAAATGCACACACATGGATGCACACACTCATCTGCCACAGACTTTATTAGGGCATCAAACAAAGGTTTTTGGTGTTTTTTTTTCCCCCCTGACATAATTACAGATGAAGGGTACAAGTGAAATCACTGCTCCATACCACTGGGGAGCTATTAGTAGCAACACAACTCCACCAGTGCTCAGTAAGCCTCCAACTCTGAACCTGTGAATGGGCTTCCAGTGTAAGAGGAGCAGCAGTGAATCAGAGTGAAGCTTTTAGTTTGGTACTGAAAGACAATTTTGAGGGGAGAACTCAGGGTAATACAGTCATACAAAGATTTTATCTGGTAAGAAAAAAAGCTACAGAAAACAACACATACAAACCAATCTGCCATCTGGAGCTTTGAAGAGCTACCATACACACATCAGGCTTACCGCAATGCTGGCTGGATAGCTTTGTTTTTCACGAGACTGGGAAATTAATTCAAAGACCTTGTTAGTCCACAACATCTATACGTGCTCCCTACACTCAAAGTAAATGCTGTATTTGACTATCAAAGAGTGCACAAGGTGCATCTAACTGTGGAAGGGCACTGGGGAGTCCTGTCTGAAGGAGCTCAGAGAAACTGAAAGACAAAGATCAAAAGTATGTAGACTAAGACTCTGGGGTAATCATTTTATAATAGCTTCATTCCCAGAAGCATTACCAGAAACCTGAACATATTCAAATACAATACAACAATTGCCACAAACGAATAAGTGATCTTGTAGTGCTATAAAAAGTGAATGATCATTTACTGCTGAAGTGCAGCATCCCTCCAATTAACCAAAGCTCAGAAATTTGTGACCCCACATTTTGAGAACACCAAAGTTTTTGGTTTTGAAATCAGTAACACCAGGATCTTTTCAGATCATGCTGGAAAGGAAGCCTGAAACATTTTTCTCAGAGCTCTGCCTAGAAGTGCTTCATTTCCAAAGCAAGACATTATTCTTCACTTGCAATCATACGTTTATTGGGATTGTGGAATTTCAACACCAAAAATATGTATACTAAAATAGTTTTCTAGTCAACTATCACACAATGCAGAGAAGAATCATATACTTTCAATAGCAAAGCTCTGCTAAATAAGCATCTCATCAAATACGTATCTGGCTAGAAATCTGCAAAAGTCTTTTGTAAGAAGTAGAATCTAACAGTGGATATTTTAATTCTATAGCAATTCTGCATTTTCTTATGTAAAATTTGCACATAAAGACATTTCAGCTTTCACTGATGAGTTCTGTTGTATATTGTATTCGATTTTTCCATCATTTTTGTGGTGTACTGAAGTCCACCTCTTACATTTCTTTTTCTCAAAACTCACCTCGTAAGCTCATAAAGCAATTGTATAAACTGTGGATGGCCATTAAAAATGGTATAAAAGCATCACTCCTCATTCCAGAAACAGCTTAGCAGAGGATACTCTAAATCACTGTTCTACTGGACGTCTCAGGCTCCTGGATGCAAAAACAACCTGCTACTACTGCAGAACACAAACTGAATTCTATCAGCATATCCACAGAGCAGCACAGATATTCCACAACCACAGACATCTACTCACAGCAACTGTTTCAAGGATGTCAGTATGTGCTTTAGAGCAAAATCCAACAGCATTCTATGTAAAGAGAGAACACTACATTCAGTAGCTCAGCTGTAAAAACGTTACTAACTTCTACAACTTATTCTTCCCTTCATGCTGTTTCACTCTCATGATATTAAGCAAACCTCAATGCTGGTCCCTCATTTTTTTTATTCCAAGACAGTAAGTCCCCAACAAGGATATTATTAGTTCACTTGCTGTATTTACTGCAGAATACTCAAGAACCTCACACCAGGACAGTCTGGACTATTTTCTATCCAGATCTCACTCTATTAAGAGAGAAAGTCATCTGCATGCAGTTCAAAAAAGCTTCTTTCTGAACACCTCTAATTAGAATAACATTCAGGATAAACAATTCAGGCATTATTCACAAAACCTTTGGAGACTTAAGCTCACATCCTAGTGCTTAAAACAACAAAGTTTTGGAAACCAACCCAACTGAGAATAGGCTTCAGCTGTTCACATTCCACAACCAGACAAAAAAAAGTCACTGCAGACACATCCATCGCTCACAGCACGCTTGTTCTCAGCGTGGGAACCATTGCCCAGCTGCTCTGACAGTCCAGCTGCCCAGCCACGTTCAAACACGGCTTTGAAGCACCTCCCAGAACTCACCACACAACCTCCTCCAGCCTGACAAGTCAAAAACGGGAAGAGTTCAGCCCTCCTTCTGGGAATCCAAAGACTTCCAGAGGAGTCAGCTATCGCAAGTTTCAGCACAGCTTGCTTTAAGCATCTCTAACACTCCAGTAGACCCACCCACTCTTTGCAAAATACTCTGCAATTACACGTGTAACCAGGGTTTGATGACCAAAAGTACTGTACAAATATTTGGCCTCTGGAACTACTAATATAACAAGAAAGAAAAAAAGGTGCTCAACAAGATCACGTGAGTGTTCCTTTCCATGACTCCTTCTAAAGGTGGAGGAAGCAGCAGCAGCAATATCTAACAGAACCGAAATTTTAAGGAATCAATAACTGAATCTTTCCTTGGAGCAGACATCTTAAACCTGCAGAACACCCCACAGTTCAGGGTTTATCCCCACGACATTCAAGTAGCTGGAGAGCTGGGCATGCCAGGCGTTTTCCACAGCTGAACAGAAATTTATTACCAGGGAGACAGCTAAAATGCTACGACAATGAAACTCTTCCAATTGATGCATCATTTTAACCTGTTACACTTAATAACACTTAATGCTTCTCCCTAGATCAACTGGTACATCGTCGTCACACTGTGATTCTCTGATTTCCCCTTCACTCACCAATCTCAAGCTTTTATATTCTAACCAAAAAATTTAATCAACTTCCAGCAAGTTATCAGCCATTCACAACTGTTTCAGAGTTGATTAGATTGAATTTAGGCAGCGTTTCATAAATTCACCTTTGCTGCTTGGCTGTTAACACATCTGGTGATTTGTAAAGCTTCACTTTACGGATTTCTCACAATTTCAGACCCTGTGCAGTAATTTACAGGATCACATGCTACAAGTTGGCATATACCAATATATAAGGCCAGGATGGATGTGGCTCTGGGCAGCCTGGTCTGGTGGCTGGCGACCTTGCACTATGTGCAGGGGGGTTGAAACTGGATGATCAGTGTGGTCCTTTTCAACCCAGGCCATTCTATGATCCTATATTGTTTGCTTTTAAAAAACATTTAGCTCCTTCCTACAAGCAATGTCAAAGCACACTCTGATAGAGTAAATTAGGACTTTGTGTCTAATTTCTCAGTTACTCATGTAGCTTATGGAACTGATGTTGGTTTGTGTGAAATACTTCACTAGGATAAAAGAACTTACTGCACTTAATTGAATGTTCAATTACAGGTTTTTTGTGGATAACAAAAGAGTTTACAATGCTTTCCCAGCATAACATGCTCTCTACTCTGCAATGGCTCTACAAACCCCAACACATTCAAGAAAAAAACAACTTATATATGCCAGCTCACTGAATGGAGAAATGCAGATGCTGCTATCTCAGGTGATTTCTCCATGTAATCAGAAGTTAACAACTACTTCAAACGTTTCAAGACAACTATTACAACAAATCACCCAAGCCCTGCACAACACTTGTGACACTGCTAGGACTTGCAAGCTGACTACGACTGACAGACAGATGCACACACGTTGCACATACCATCACAGGCAGCAGTAAATCACATAACTTGCTCCTTTCCCACCTTTGTGTATTTATTTGTGCTAAATCAGACATCAGTATTTTAAATTTTATTGAGACAGTGCTGTCTCAATATTATCCTCATGATAATCCTCAAATTTTCATGTTTTTTTTTCCTTTATCACAATTGCCAAAGTGTTGCACAGAGGGCCACAAAACAAACACCTCCTGGGATTAATCAGACTTCACCACAACATGTGCTTTCTCCAATATAATGCAAGTAAAAGGTAAGAAACTTGAACGTTTTAAGTAAGTTTCCTGTACCTTTAGGAGATCCAGACAGTGGAGATTTGGATTTAGTTGTGAATAGGGTACTTATGATGGAGAATCCCTAGAAGGAAAAAGAGAGAGTTAACATTTTGCTTCAGAAAAGTATATCCTCTAAGAAACACGGATGGATTTGGGCTCATGTATGCTGAAGAGGAGGGGCTGACAAGCTGGAGCTGACAACAGCAGTCCACGAGCACAGCACAGTTCTTGGAGTGGAAAAGAATAATCTTTCTCCACACGTAAAGGGACAGAGCAAGATGTGGCAGGCTTCAAAATGCATGGAATAGAGCTTTCTAATAGTAAGGACTGCAATGCACCACACCACTGTGGGTGATGGAGACGACCTGTTGGCAAAATTTAAGTAATTGATAATCACACACTTGGAATGAGGCCTCAGAGCTGCAGCTGCACACAAATGCAACACCTTGCTGTTGCCCTGTGTCCCAGGGACCACACAGCCCAGCTCTACCAGAACCAGTCCTTCCCATCACTGAAGGGCAGCACCTGGAGCTCAAAGATCAGGTTTGGAAAAAGGGGATCTCACAGACATCTAGCACAGATGTGCTCCAAACACTGAGTGGCCAGCTGAAAACACAACAGAGAGCAAGTTCTCAAACAAATACATTTTATTCATTGTCAGTAGCAGAATATGGGAAGGTGCTCTGTTCTCTAGGACATGCACATCTAGAGAGCCACATACCCACATGCCATTTAGCTGCCTATCACAGCTTGCAGGCATGTCTCATTAAACCCTTTTGTGCACCCATTCATGAACTGCCAGCAGCAGAAAAGGGCTTTTTAGATACAAGAGCAGAGGAGAATGAGAAACAGACACCAGACAAAGCCAACAGGATACAAATTACAGGTTGAGATGAGCAGCTAAAGATTGTGTCATAGATAATATTCTAGGAGTTTTACTACAGAAAACGAGAATCTAAACTAAAAAATTCTTTCTGAAACAGGATTCTTCACAACACAAGGCACCTCAACAGCTGCTGCCCCTTCAGTTGCATGGCAAAGGTGACTAATTTTCCCCATTAGTGACAAATTGTTCACAAAGCAGGACTGTTGCCTGAAATGCATGCATTCGACAGGGACCAAAAAAAGCCCAAGCCCAACCTCTACCAAAGGATGCAAGTACCCAAGGTGGGACCAAACAGAACCAGAACAACCCGTGGGACACACAGCACTCACTGACTGTCCTCTCTGTCACTGCTCTCTCACTGGAGCAGCCAGCCCAGCGCACACCTACAGCCACCTACAGCATGCAGGCAGGGCAGAGCAGCCGCCGCTGCAGCCATGCTTCCACCTGTTGCTGCAGACTGAGGAAGAGTGCTGTGCACCCATCGCAGCAGGGCAAAACACCCTTCAGAAAAGCTCCGTGCTCCATCCTTTTCTAAAGGAACTCTAAATAACTCGGATGTGGTGGCAGAGCCTCCTTCTTTTGTTGCATATTCATTTGGGAGCACCAAAAACACGTCTCCACAAATCCCATCAGGTTTACTGAGATGGTTCATTTCCTAACACAGATTTGAAAAATGCACATCAGTAGCTCTGTGTACTTATAGCACAAAATCCTAAAGCACTTGGCTTCTGCAACAGCACTAACAACAGTACCTGACTATTCACAACTGAACTGTAAATAAATACACTCCACCAATAAAGATAAACAACACTTCAAACTTTATAGACCTGAGGCTATTTACACAGCATGTAAAGCACAGCTGAGCAGTGCCTTCTTCTTCAACAAATCTTTTTCTATAGCATCTGGGCAGGACAAGATGCATCTCAAAACCAGCTCTCAGCAAAGGAAAAGGTGCTGTTATTTCTAAAAACAGGTAAGAGAAATCTTCAAGGAGAGAAAACCGCGTTAGACAGAACACCTCGGAAGCAATGGCACGGGTCATTAATTAGAGAAAGTTGACGAAAGGCTAACATTTGAAAGTAAAATCTGAAGGAATAGAGGGAGCTAACAGATGTGCACATAAACCTTACAGCTCCAAACACAATGCAAGAGAATAAACCAGAAAGTGATGAGGCGATCACCAACGAAGATGAACACTCACTCAGATGGCTGCTTCCAGCTGTGTGCTGCTGGCAAGAGGTGCTGCACAGAACTTGGTTGCTGCACCCAGAAGTACAACGGGCCATAAAGCCACAGATACCAATTTCAGCTCACACGGTAACCAACATACAGATCTGCTCTATGGTTCCAGCCACATCTCCAAGAACTCTCAAGAATAAGGAACCCCAACATGGATTCTGGACAACATAGTGTTAAAAATTTTTTAAAAGCTTTGCATGCCCTCAGAACAAATCACTGCTTTTTGGTGAGCCATGGAATACAAAGCACAGATTTCTATTTTGCTCTGACTCTGCACAGTTATGGTTATCACACCCCAAATTAATTTCAACCTATGAATACTTTTAATTTTGCCACCAACAGATGTTGCCTGATTGACAGCAAAATCATGACTGATGATACACGTTAGGAAAATTTGCAAAGCATTACTTAAAGTAATCACAAAGAATTGTTATCTCGCTTGGTCTGGTGGTTGGCAACCCTGCACATAGCAGGGGGTTGAAACTAACTGAACATTGGGGTCCTTTTCAACCCAGGCCATTCTATGATTCTAGGATATACACTTCAGAGCAGTTCTGAAATGATATTCTGAGCCAATATCAGAAAATGATACGTGCAGAAAGAATTGGACCCACTTACTCCCAAAACTTTCCTCAGGATGCGATGCTCGCCTGGCTAAGTTATGACAGCTATCACCTCCAGAGCAGTCCGAACACACAGATTTGTTACTTAATATCAGGATGTCTCATCATGAGATGATAAATGGACAAATCAGGGAATGCTTTGCTTCATCACAGCCACGGCTGTATTATTAAAACTCACTTTGAAAGGATTTATAAAAAACAATGATCTGTCAGCACGGACAGAGCAACCGTGCAGCACAGTTGTACATCATTGGTAGAATTTCAGAACTTCCTTAAATACGCCATTCTAAAAGCAGGCAAGAGCCTTCTATGCAGGTGTCTCATTTCACTGCTATTGATACACCTCGCTGCCTATCAATTCCCTACGACGTTCCTCCCAGGTTTCCCTTTAACCTGGTAGAAAAAGGACAGAAAATCCCCAACCCACGGATCAATAGGAACGACTGTCACCGCTCCCAGCACAGCACCACCCCGCAGAGAACACAAACGGACCCGAGCCGTGTAGCTGGGAGCAGACAGCAGCAAGGATGAGACAGGAACTTGTTGCTGCCACAGCCCCTGAGAAACTCTGTGATGCGAGCGAGAAACGGGGAAAGAGCTCTGCTGCGGCGAGAGGACGGCACGGGGCCGGGAAGCAGCGCTGCCCGCCGCAGCCTCGGGTTGCGCGCCGAGACGTGCGCGGGGAGAAAAACCGCGGGCCGCCGCGCCGTCCTTACAGCCAGCGGAGGGGCCGGGCGGCAACCCGACAGCCGCAGCCGCCGTCCAGCTCCGGGCAGCGGGCGCACCGAGAGCCCCCGGCTCACACGGCCCCGCTCCAAGGGCGGCCGCCATCGCTCCCACCGCGCCGAAGCGGGACGGGGGCGCGTCGAGGTCAGCCTCCGTTCCGTCCGCCGTCACCTCCCGGTGGGCGCCGCCGGCTCCATCCCGGCGTTAGGGGCGGCTGGGGCCGGAGCCGCTCCCGGCAGGGACCCGGCTAGGCTCCGAGGGGCGGCCCCGCGGCGCGCCCCCGCCACCCGCCCGCTCCCCCCGCGGCAGGGCCGCCCCTCCGAGCGGCCGGGCAGGGCCGAGAGCGGGGCGGGGGGAGCGGAGCCGGGCCCCTCCCCGGGGCCTCACTAGGCCCCACCGCCACCCCCCGCCCCGCTACCGGGGGGAGCCCGGGCCGCCTCCCCCTCACCTGGCTGCCTGGGCTGCGGCTCCCGGGCCGGCTGCGGGGGCGGGCCAGCGGGCGGCTCAGTCCATGGGCCGGGTCCCGAGGGGGCCGGGGGGCGACCGCGGCGGCGGAGGGAGGCGGCGGGCACAGGGCAAACACTAAAGAGAATGAGCGGGGCCAGCTCCGGCCGGGGAGGAAGTGACGCCACCGCGGCGGGAGGCGGGGGAGGCGGGCAGCCAATCGGAAGCGCTCGAGCCTCCTCGGGAAACGCCCCGCTCCGCGCTTTCGGCCAACGGGCGCGAGGGCCGGCGGGAGCACCGCCTCCTTCGCGGCGACTACAAGTCCCGGCGTGCCTCGCACCCCTGCTGCGGGCCGGCTCCGCGCAGTCTGAGTACGGCTCGGACTACAGCTCCCGGCGTGCGCCGCGCGCGCCACGCTCTCTGTGCCCGGCCGGGATGCAGGCGCCCAGGGGAAGCTGCAGGCTGGGCGCCGCCGCTCCCGGTTTTCCTGGGGCTCGGTGCTTTCCGTGCCCGCGTCCTTGTGTTTCGAGGGCCGGGAGCCTCGACCGCGGTAAAAAGCGTCCCCGGCGTCCGCCCAGCGGCTCGGCTGCGAGCGGCCACATCCGGGGGGGCGGCGGCCGGGGCATCGAGAGCGCTGCGGGAGCTCCGCTCGCCGTTGCGCTGTCTGGGCTGCGGCAGCGCAGAGCCGCTTAAAGCGGTCCTTTGCGGGCGCGAACAGTGCGAGGCGCGGCGCGCTCCGTTCCGTTCCGTTGGGTGAAGGGAGGCGCGGCTGAGTGCCGGCCGAGCGGCGCCGCTGTAAGCCGGGAGTTAATAAGAAACGTCAGCCGACGGAGCTGCGAGCGCTGCGAGCTCGCTCTGCCTGCCCCCCTCCTCGCTGAGCCGCTGGCAGCCGTGCCTTCAGCCCTGCAGCCCCGAGCTAACGGGCTCGGTTACTCGCCGCTCCCGGCATCGCAGCCCGGAGCGAGGCCCCGCACGGCAGCCGAGGCGGAACCGAGCTGTGAATGTACCGATTCTGTGCTAAGAAAGCAAAAATTCCAACTTGCTGCCACTGAGATCTGCGCTTTCAGATGTATCATGGCGCTTTGAAGTCCCGATAACGTCACTGCGGATCGCAGAGCTCTCCAAAGCAGAGTGAGAACAGCAGCGCCTGCCGCTGTCTGAGCGCTCGGGCTGCGAGGCGGTGGAGGCTCTTCCTGCTCACTGCAGCACCCCAAGTGCTGCTCAGGTTCTGGTGCGTGCTGTTCTTGGGCGTAAATATTCTAAAGGCAACGCTTTCCTTGCCTGCGTGATTTCCTAAGCGATACAATCGCTTTTCATAACCAATCCACACGAGCAAACTCGCAGTGCTAAGCAGTCTCACTCGTGTGACGTCAGGCCTATTTGTGAGGAAAAGATGTGAGAACTTGTTGCTTTAGAAATATTTTATCTTTCTTAATAATGAAAAGTACATTTTAACTTACAGGTTTGCAGTTATACCCCGTGGCATCATTAAATTGCATGCCGGTAATTTATGCCATTTTCACAAAAATAAGAGTGCCATTCAGCCCACAGCATTCACTGACCTAATACATGGAACTTAATTCTACTGTAAGTGCAAAAGCCTTCATGTCCAGTGACGAGAATCACAGCCACACCATTCCAGCAGAAACAAAGGAGAAATAAAAAACATATCTAAAGCTCCATGTCCACGGCTGTATTTAATACTGGTATGGATTCCAAAGATACCATAAAGGAGATACGTGAGACACATCAAATCCATCGACAACGCAGCATTGAAAAAACATTCTGTGGTATACAAGCATATAGACGTATATCCCATATCACGTTGAAACACCTCTTTGTATGTTCTTGTGGTCTGTTGCATCACAGTCTGTGCTGTTAGATCCTATTCCAGCAACAGTTAAACTTCAAGAAGGAAGTGAAATTCCAGTGTTGTGTAATTGTTACTGTAAAGGCTGAATGTTATCTATAACAGAAACAGCTTTTTGTGCAGATTTCTGGAACAAGTTAGGGGAAGAGAGAGAAATACGGAGGCATCTTCTCTGCTGCACTGGGTTTTGCTACAAGTTCAGTTTTATTTTTCTTTTTTCCTCCTGGCCAATGCGAGTGTAAAGTCTGCACTTGGTTGAGACAGAAAGCATCTGCAGCCACGTTATAAAGTTGAATACAGTTTTAATCAAATGCACGTGTAGTCTGAGGACTGCTTGGCACAGCACCTCCAATATCCACTGTTTGTCCTTCTGTTTGAAGGGTATTTACCCCTCTAATACTGCATTATTATTATTACTTACTGAAAAATGTTACTCTTAATGCACTCTTAATGTCCACTCTTACTGCAGCAG
Source organism: Tympanuchus pallidicinctus (assembly GCF_026119805.1). NCBI lineage: Eukaryota > Metazoa > Chordata > Aves > Galliformes > Phasianidae > Tympanuchus > Tympanuchus pallidicinctus. The sequence goes on from NW_026294722.1 coordinate 7,494,785, forward strand.
CTGGAACAAAACAGGGCAGAGGCCCATTTCCAGCTAACAAGTGTGAGATAGTTGAAACTTTCATTTCTTCTATGAAGGACACAATGCTATGATTTCAGTGTTTTCAGATGAAATCTGATTTTTGTTATTAATGTATTTTGTTACTTATTTCACAATATCCCTTATATCAGGCACAAAAAAAGGAGCATGAATTTCTCTTCGCAGCTTTTGGAAATTAAAACTCAGGAAAGCTGAATACACCAACGAGCTGTGCTAAACCCCTTTCATTCTGCTTTTCTGACTCATTTGTAACCAAATATTTTTCTTCAGTTCCTGGTAATTACTTCACAGTAATAATGTGTTTACTGCTAACCGCATCTTGAATACAAAACATTTAGTCCAACATAAGCTTTGACCTCGTGTGAATTCAAAGATCATTACTCGGAGAGAAAAGTTTTAGGCCCATCTCTAGGCACTTTGAACTATCTACCAGCATCACTGAGTTTGTCACATACTGGCTGGTAGCTCCTGGGAACACCTCAGCATGGGAAGCATTAGGTCATGGCCTGAGCCAGCATATGAGCACCTGGAGAAGGGCAGTGGCCAGCCCTGAGAGCCAGGTGGAAGCAACTCACCTCCATGACCTGGGCATCCCTTACCTCATTTCAGGGCTGGCAGCAGTAAGGGAAACATCTCTACTCAGAAATCGCCTCTTTTAAAAAGAGTGTTTGATGAGCCCCAATCCTCAGTGCTAGGTGAGCAATTCCTTCATTACCTGACTGTGACCTTTACCTTTCGTGGGTGATTTCAAACTGGGCTGAAGCAATTGTATCTGCTATTGCCTATCCTTATAACCACATCATGTCTCCTCTAAGTTACAGTAAGGCAGTAATTCGTTCACTTAAATAAGTAGGAGTAGGAATGCAAGGGAAAATAAAGCATTTATTGTTTCACTTTTTTCCTCTCAGCTTTTTTTTTTTGGTTGATGGATCAGCAAAACACGTCATGATATTTTTTAATAACTATTTTAAGGCAGTAATCAGTGTATGACTTCGGGAGCTTTGGGACATGAAAACCAACAATCTACTTTGGAGCAGAGTGTAGCCATATCCCAAGGGGAAGACAGCACTGGGCATGGGGTGAACCACCTCCACTGCTTACAGCACGGTGCCCAAACCTCCACACTGCTACAGCCAGACTTCGTTACCAAGCTGCAGGTGTATGTTTCTGCTGTACTGCAGGGAACACACCTTTGATTCTTCCAAAATTTTGTCGAACTGCTTTTAGGTGCCTTTGCCAGCATCTCAGCTGCACTTGTGACTGCATGAGGCGTGCAGTCTCAGGACAAAGGGAAAATCGCTTGTCTTCTATGGGAACGAGTGAACCTGGGGGGAAGGCAAAGAATGTGAACAGATTGCTGTGAGCAGCTCTGAAATCTCACCAAGTGCCCTCTGGTTATTTTGTTCGTGTGAAATACTGCTCTGACAGCTCGAGTCTGACCTGTCCTTGACAGCAGTAGAGGAAGGCTGTTCTCATTGAAAGGCCACGAACAAGTGCAGAAGTACATTCAGCAATCAAAGAAGTACAGCTGGCTGGAAGGTACCTTCAAATAAGCTGCTGAAAGCCTAAAGAAAACAGACTTTTCTGAAAGCAGAAGTCAGCTGAGAAAGAGTCAGCTGAGTGTGAGAAAGAACGTGCTCTGGCCTCATCAGGTAATTCTTAGAGTGAATGCTCTGGCTCACTGGATGACTTTTACTTCAGCACACATTTAAATGAAGAAAAAAAGAAACATAACTTTGTAGCAGTAGGTGCTGCTGCCACTGCAGGAATGCTGGAATCATTTTGGTCCATTCAGAACCAATGAAAAAAGAACATCTAGTGGTCTTGAGGGTTGTGGGGTTTTTGTTGTTTTGAAGAATAAGGTGTTCAGTTGTTTTCTTCTGTAGCAGAAGACACAGTATTTAGAAGTTGAGAACTGCAAATCAGTAGGATCCAAATAATCTAGGACAGTAGATTAGTTCCATGGTGTCAAGGGATGCAAAACAGATGTCCTTTTATCAATTTTGTATTCAAAAAGAAGTAATCATCTTTCCCTTGAATACATATACTACCACTATCAGTTACAAGGGAGAACTGGTGACACAGTTCCAGGATGTGCAGTTTTGTCTGAAATCAAAGCAGATGCTTACAGGTCCTCAGAAGATCCACTGACAGCAGGTGTTCCCAGTCTGAGCTTTCTGAAGGAACTGATATTTGTCCAGCAGTGTAATAAAGAACACACTGAAGGGCGGCTGAGAGAAGTTCATCAGTCTTCTGAAAACTGTTATTGCCTTGCTTGTCAGTTTCCATTAAAATCAACAGATAAATCTGTGTGGAACATTGTGTTGCCTCCTAAATCTTAAGGATAGGAGATGTCAGAAGTAGCAATAAGGCTTCCCCCTGATTAAAGGTGAGGGTGCTGCTATCAACATTTCCTTGTATGCTGAAGAAGAGATGATCTTTGTGCCTGCACTACACTAGAAAATGTCATTTCCCTGAAAGGCTAAGCGTTGTAAATAAACACTCATGCACCTTCTGCAATCTGCAGAATACATCAGGACTAAATAACAGAACATTAACAGTGCCATGGCCACAAAGTCTAAGATAGTCAACTCTGAATCTTCTGAAGGACAGTTATGCCACTAGTGTTTGTTGATCTGAAGTCACTTAATCACACAAGATGTCTGTCCAACATGAAAAAGCCACACCTTGCTGGAAATGCAATACCATGAGTGTGAAGATCGAGTTTTTCCCTAGCTGCCTCTCAGAAGGGATCTGGCTTGCTGCAGTACATCTTGACCAGTTCCCTTCCTTACCAGTAAAGTAAGAAGCATTCACTCTAAATACTCAGCAGCGTGTCCCTCAAAGAAATCACACTTTAACTGCAGAACGAGGAGATCTAACACAATCAGCCCCTTAATACTGCACTGCACTCAAGAATCCCATCCTAGCATACACACAGAGGCTGCCTAGACTAGGTGCCAAGGTGGCATGTCAAATTACGGATACATGACAACCAGTACTGATTGAGTTTTGATTCTTTGAGGTTGACATGAAGAATCGTTCTCCCTATCATCCAAAGGAAAGGCCAAACTGCGGAGCAGGCAGCAACCTGAGAATCCTTCTCAGCTTGCAGGTTATGAACATCCCCAGCTCAATTAACACTGACAGTTGAGGTAGGCATTCAGTTCCTTGCAAACATCACACACCTCTCCCAGATGGTTTCAACCTATTGACATTTTTATTCTGCATAGAACTTCTGCAAACTTGCAGTGCTCATCACAGTCTCACCAGCATTAAGGCAAATGCTTCTCATGGTCTCATTATTTCATTCTAGAGATTTGCTTTCACTTCATACCTATAAACAAAGACAGTCTGACACTGAATTACAGACTAGATTCAAGAAAACTTGTTGACGTCGATTCATTTAATGCATTTTTAGGCACTTCAGCAGTTTAAATTAATTGTCTGACAAGTAACTCTTTACTTTACACATTAAGAGAGATGGCCAACATGCATTCCCACATGGCAGCCACAGATATTAAAGAAGAAATGAAAAAAAAAAAAAATATATATGATTGTGACTTATGTTTTACCTTCTGTAAATTCAGTAATTTCCCTGATACAATGCCCAGCTTTATCTGGCATCGTAACTTTAAAACCCCAATACTGATTCAAGTCAACTGCAGATCTACACGGTCAGGTAACTTTAAAAAAAAAATAATATATATATATATATATATATATGTATCTGTTTGACTTCACGCTTATTCAGGAGTCTTGCAGTCTCTGTAATTAAATGTACGTACATCCCTGCAGTATTGGTGCTCTAACAGCCTACAGCATAGCAGTTTGGTGCCCAGACCATCTGAGAACACAGTAAGGATCAGGAATTGAACTTGTCTCCTTTCATCAATCAGAACTACAAGGTTATATGAATGCACTTAGAACTCAGGGCTACCACATCTGATCAGTATATTCAGGAGGAGACAGGGAGAACACCCTAGCTAAACAAGATCAATGCTTCTGTTTTGATACATTACTAAAAATCCACTTGGGAGACCAATATCCACTGTGGCAGGGTACATTCCTTGCTTCTGCTGCATTACAGTGCCACATCTGAGGAGAAAGGGTGCACCTGTTGATGAATATCAAGAGTAATAGCAGCTTTGGATCTTCTGCCAAAGTTTCACATTTGCTCTGTGTGAACATACAATATATTTAAGCTATTACGTAGGGTAAAGAAAAATCCTCACATTCTCACTATTTTATAATCTATTCTATGTTTAAAACACTATTTTTTTTTTTTTTTAAGCCAGCTACACTCTTCTAAAACAGTAAGTGCACAGTGACAGGCATTTTAAACAAGTACTTCTTATTTATTCACAATTTAGATAAAGTTTAAGGAAAGACAAAAGAATTACAAAGGACAACATCAAAATAAAAAGGAATTTTAGAGACCGAAGTGAGTTTCTACAGCCAGTGCTCTCCATTCATGTCACACTTATCCAAATGCTGCAGATTTCAAATAAACAAACCGCTGTGCCTCCTCCCTTGGAAATTAAACTGCAAATGGAAGTTAACCACCTTTTACCTACGATTACGCACACCACCAAATTCTTCCTGCTTAAAGCCACATTTATCTTTTACAAGATGGACTCTGCTATACATTTTCAAGTAGCATTTTTCATTTTGTCTGAGCGCTGCTATAAAAAAAAGTCAGTGTCAACTTTCTGTGTAACAAAACAGCTTTTGATCTTGCTTGTGAAAGACACGCAGCTCAGAGCAGCGTCACGCTTGCAGCTTGGAGGTATCCCTGGAGATACTGCAACGCTTCTGCATTCAGACTAGTGCTCAGCATGGATGGAACCTTGAAATATGACAGAGCAGAAGCATCAATCTGTGTATAACTTACAGTGCCTACTACACACTGTTAACTGCTGTGCCAACATGCAGTGCGAAGTCAAGCGACATCTTGTCAGCAAGTTTTTTTCTGAAGATAGTTGCTGGAATTAAAATTCTTGATGCTGACAGCATTTAGTTTTATATACTGCTTACCTGAATTAAATATGAAAGAAGGTTAGCAAACCATCTGTCATGAAAGCAGAGATTTGGATGCAGCGAACTCCAAATCTCCCAGGCAGTTACTTATCAAAAATATTGAAAACAAATACACTTTGAAATAGTTGATTGAAAATAATCAACTTTAACTTCACATAAGTTGCCTGAAGTTTCCTGAATACAAACAATTGAATTGCTGGCAAGTGTTAAGCTATATACCTCTGTGTGGAGAAATTTTTGTTTGAGAAATGACATACTAAGATTATCATTGAAGTCAGTAGTGTGAAAATATTAGCCTTTCTTAGGCTGCTAGGAAAAATCACACTAAAGCTATATTCAATGACAGAATAAGATAAAACTATACTTAGCATTCTGATTAGGACATACTCCAGTCTGCTCGTTATCATACACTGGCAGAAAAGAGTCACTGTCAAATAAGCATTTCTTCTCTGTGCAATTTGGAATCAGCATGCCATGTATGAAAGCCACTTACCCTGCCTGGACACGCAGTAGACAGTTTGTGAAGAGACTGTGCCAGATGAATTCTAGGATTGTTCACCATCTGACCTACGGGATCATGTTCCTTCTTTCCAGCAAAGGCCAGCTGAGAGAACGCAGTCTGATATCCTGGAGTATCTTCTATGTCAATGAAGTGTTCTTCATCAGGAATAGTGTCATCCTCAGGCAGCTCAAAGAGGCCAATGAGTGCCTGCAGCAAAGGAGTCCTACATGGAAAGACGCAAGGAGAAAATCAGAATGCTGTGAAAACATGCCAGGAAGGACAGATTTTAAAGGAAAGTTCAAGTTATTTAAAACTCTTTCAACAATCTTCTCTTTGAAGAAGAGAAGAAGCTACTATTGCAATCAGCTATTGAGAGCACAAGCCTAATATGTGCTGAACTTGAAGAGCCATGGATGCGTGTAGTTTAGAAGCATAATGTAGATGCTCATATCAAAAGCACAAACGATGCCTTTATTTTTTATCAGGTCAAATTCTCACATAGCATACCCAAGAAAAAGCAATTGTTTTGCAGATCACACCTTTTCTCTAACAACATTTTTCCCCCCCTTCTAAATTCAGAATTCAGCCTACCTGACAACCTAGACTGCTGGACAGTCTTCCCAGACAGTTTTCCACAGAATTCCGTGTCGCACCAAGATCTTACAGCATCTATCTCAAGTTATATGCTTGGCTCTCCTGACTAACAGAACAGCTACAAACTAAAACTGTTCCTAGCTTTTCAGAAGCAATACAAGCTAAAAACAAGTAGTCTATTCTCTTAAAAGCAATTCTAGCTAGCCCAGTCAGTGCTATCGCAGAAATCTCAAACCAGTTCTGGCATCTGCTTTGACCGTGATTTGTTGAGAAGAAGTGATCAGAAAAGCCTGAGATGGCAGCAGGCCCGAAGAAATCACAACAGAACTGAGTAGCTCACATTTTCAAAACCAAGCAGCTTCACTTGAAGAAGTGTTCTACATACCACAGCTTGGTGTACTCAGTGTCCATCATAGGAGGACATTCTGTTAATATTTTCGTAATGCCAACTGCACAGATTTTCTTTTCAACTTGTCCAGACACTTTCTGTATTTCAGGAATTATAATTTTCTCCAGAACCATTCCAAACATCCTATCATGACATAAAAAGAAGTGTTAGAAAGCCTTGTCAGCTTCACAGTGACAATAAAAAAAGACACAATAAGAGTCACCAGGAAAAAGAAAAACAGAATCTGTTATGACATTGCTCTGTCATAGTGGATGCCTGGTAGAAACTTGATAGCACAAATTTTTCTCAAAGAGAGAAGAATAAAAACATCACTCTTCCCTTTTTATGACCTGCTCAGGAGATTATTGATCTGGAACTATGAGGGAGCAACTGTGAGCAGCAGATCAGAAAAAGAAAAATGGCTCAAGAAAGAAGTGAACTACAGCAGAAGAAAAGTCTGGCTAGTCAGTTTAGTGACAAACATGGTTTGCATCTTTAGCTAATGGAGACAGCCATTTCTGCTTTGAAAGATAAAAGCTACACAGCAGTTTGAAATAAAAATCATACTAACTTTGGCTGTATGCTGTCAAATATTTCTTGGAGAGCTAATGCTCCATATTTTACACAGTACAAGTTAATGAAGACTAGGAAACCTGAAACGAGAAGAAGGTTAGAGTTAGCAGAAAGACACGTAGCAAGTTTTTCAAGGAGACAGAAATGGTAATCTTGGTAAATGTTCACTTTTAGTGAAGCACATTAACTAGCTACTGTGAAGCCTGTTGAAAGCTGCTGATCTCTTTTTTTCTTGTTCCCTAATACACTAAAACTTAGTGGTAAGACAGCTAGGACAAGGTTCAGCCCCTTTGCCCCTTACAGCAACTATGAAGTGTTAGAAAAGCTGTTCTCAAACTTACATCACATCGTGACACAACTGCATGGAATATTTAACAGTAACAACACAACTAGACACACCACACTGAAGTGGATGGGAATATGGAAGTCTTTCCCCTCATTTTTAATTTCAGTCTTTTAGTTTTAATAAAATGGATGTGCCCTGAGGGGGAACTGCCCCATATGCCACCATTGCACAAATAACTCAAAGCAAGCCACTGATGTTACGAGCTTACCGTTCTCTGTCTGCATAATCAAAGGACATGACTGGATATTTATTTGGTACTGCTACACGTTCTAAACTGTTGGTATCACAGGAGCTCTTCATAAAGCAAGAAACTTACTTTTAATAAATTTTGTTGTTTTGGAATTTTGAAGTCTTTGGAACAGTAGAATGAAGATCTGTTTCCTGTATTGGTCAACTGATTCACTAGAAATTTAAAACATTGGTTATTCAAGCCACAGTAGCTTTTACCAGAAGTCAGACTACAAAAACACACACAAAATTACTCAAATTTATTTTACTGGCAAATGCAACATTTTTCATTGTTAATAATTAACTTTGAAGTGTACCAAGTATTAAAGTCTATAGAGATTACTTTTGAATATAATAATGTCAACTCATACTCACGGGGGCATGTGCTCTATAATACTGTTTAGAAGATAGAATCCTTGATGGTCGTTAGCTTTAGAGGCAATCAACTTCTGGAACACACCTAATAGCCCAGGCTGCAAGTAAAGCAAACACAAAACTCTACATAACAGTTCTTCATATACGACCTACCAGAAGGTGGGATCTTACCTAAAACATACACCGTGGCAAAAGCCTTCACAACCTAAACCAGTATTCTCTTTCTGCAGGAAGACTGATTTCTCTTGGGACCAAATGATATTCCATTAAGTATTACAAATAGTCTTAATCAAATGAACAAAAAAGCTAATTTGAAAATGCACGTTTGCTTCATCATTGGTAGTGTGTAATCAGGTTTGACTACAGCAGATCACGCAGCAGAATTCACTGATCCTCAGATCTCCCAACATTTTGACTTCTCCTCAGTCACACTTCTGGTGACTCTTCCAAACAGAATCCCTGAGCTTTCCTGATCCACTGTGTTCCATATGATGCAAGGCAAGACAAGAAAAACAGAGAAGTTTACCTGCCTGAACAAACTAAGTGCAGTTCATCCTAAAGTATAAAAGCATATTACTGTGGACCCTGCTCCCAAATCCATCCCAAAAGGTTTGTTGTTGTTGTTTTGTTTTTAATTTAAAATACAAACATATGCTGCACAAATTCAGCTTTCCACTTGAGGAAAAAACTCTTTCTAACGTCCCATCTTAAATCAGCGTGTCTGGAGTCATACAGAGCTGCTCCATCAACCCAACTCACAATTTTGTCAGCAGCAGCACTTGCTATTGTGTTGGCACCTCGCTCTAAATAAGCCTGCAGGAGTCGGACCAGAGGAGGAATATTTCCTGTCCTTTCCCATAACACTGGCTGAAGTAGATGAGGGAACAATGCCATATAGGATGATGGGATTTCATTTTTGTGCATTTCCAGAAGCAGGGACATCACTTGAAACACATATGGAATGAACTCTGCAAAGGAAGTCACGACACTTAGAAATTCAGCAGTAACGGTCACTTGCTCATTCATAAGAACCATGTATCTAATGGCTGAGCCTACAACTGCAGGATATTAATGCAAAGATTCTGATAAATAAAACTTGGAATAAATAAATTTCATTTATTGCAAACATTTGCAACCACTATATGTATGTATCTATGCATTTTATCTTCTCTATTGTTTTTTTCAGAGCATGGAATATAAACCATTAGAAACAAGGCAAAAATAAGATTTGGAAGTAGCAATTAAGATACTTTCAAAATACCATTTGTTTTTTTAAACAAAATGATCAATGATGATACAGTTTATGTGCCCTATGCAACAACACAGATGCTTCCTAGAAGCGCTGGTGAGGGTGAGGACTGTGCAAACCTTGCCTTCTCACCTGAGTTTCCAGTGCTACAGAAGAAAACTGCCAGGATGTAAACAATGGCAACCAATTACAGCAGAGTGAGCACAAGAATTACTGGTTTTTACTTACCTTGCACATCATTCTGTAGTATCTCAGTGAACACCATGAACAAAGCCTCCTCAAAGCTTCCAACAGCATCAGGGTTTGCTTTGCACGTTATCCTTATCGACAAGCATATCGACTCGAACATGTAATGGTTGAAGTGAGGTTTGCTTGGATTCTATAAAACAGGTTATGAACAACCTGAACTCAATGCCAAGTGAATCACTTTGCAAAATGTATTTATTGTTTCAACTGAAGCCTAAAGGAGCAACTGAAAAAAAGGACTCTATGCCTTATTAATATGCTGATGAAGTTGATTCTGCAGATAAAAGCAAACATCAAAATTTAAAAGCCTACACGAGTTTCCTAAATATCTCAAAGCAAACAAGTTCTTTCTGAAGCTCTACATGAACCAACAGTTCTGTGATGTAACAAAAACTGGAAATAAGAAATATCTCGTTTGTGTAACAGTCAGTTGTTCAAAGCAAAATTTTTATACTTAGCAGCCAAGTTTACACTGTATGTAGAAGAAGTTTTTGGGATAGCTGATGAAGGTATTCTAAAGTATTCCTAAGGTCTATCTTCAAGAACATGAATTTCACTGGAAGGGCTACTTTTACATATTTTGGTCAAAGTATTGAACCACATGCAGTATTTTAACAGCACAGAAACAAAGTTTATATGAAACTTTATAAAGATTGTTCTACGAAGGAAAAAACGTGAACATTTTGCTCACATGGCCCATTCTTTACCTTACTGACAGCCAGTAGCTTCTGTGTAAGCTGTGTGATGACAGAAGGGATGTATGGAATTATGGATTCCTGTAGCAGAGAAAAACTCCTCATGATTGCTGGAAATAAAAAGAAAGTTAGAATCTTTTGGAGCTAAACGTATACAAGGGCAATCAATCCATAATCTCAACAGAGTCTCACTATTCCCATTCCACAGACTGGGCACAGAAGACTGAGCAACTTGTCCAAGGTAAAAAGATAAGTCTGCAAATTCTCACACTGTGGCTGTTAGCCACACAGCACCCAAAGCTCATGCTGACACCACTCAGGTGGCCATCCTGAGCACACTACTGCCATTTGACACAATGCCACTATGTTTTGTGTTTCTCCTTTGTTTCATGCATTTATTCAAAGATAACTTAACACTGCCTGGTACACAACTGCAGGCTGTTCGTACTGCTTCAGCAAGTTTGAGTAAATGACGCTGCTGAAGTTTCAGTAGCCCATGGCTATAAGCCTTTACCTCAAGTATCAAAGTAACTCTTACAGCGTGAGACTCATTCAGCATTTACCTTTCATTATGTATTCATTTTCTGATGAGCCAGGAAGCGTTAATGCTTTGAAAAGGTTTGTTAACAGCACTTCTACAAACGGTGCCATTTCTGCAGCTGTAATGCTGTAAGAAGAACACAGGGCTTTAATTATGAAGTATAATCACAAAATTCAAGCTTTTCACCAGATCATAATACCACAAAATGAAAGATCCTCTACCAGCATTTCATCTGCAACGCTTAAAAACTACATAGGAATGAATTTACTTCTGTTTGAAAACTTACAGTGTGGTGTTGTTTGTTCCTCTCATGGTAAACAGCCTTTCAAGAGCGTGTGCTGCGTAAGTATGGACCACAATGCTTTCTGCTTGAAGATGATTGATTAAAAGAGGAATGGATAACAACAGTTGCTCTTTAGGTACCTAAAAAATTACAGCAATAAATTACATACTTCACATAGAAATGCAGATCATTCAATACCAAAGTATAATCACTGAACTCATCAATTACAAACTGAAAACCTGGCAGAGGAAGAAATCTTAGAAGGCTCTGGTTGCTAAATCACACCAGATCTGTGTATTTTCCCCCAGAACATCAGTGTTAGATTTGTAAAAGCTTATATTGCACTTTACTTTGTCTTAATGGATAGTTTAAAAAAAACCATCAAGATTAAAAAGCAAAATGATAGATGCATAAATACAGCATTTATAAATAATACTGAATGTGTTTTCTTACAGTCACCCACAAATCCAAAAAAGTAAAAGACAAAGTCTAGCAACTACTACAATCCAGTGCATGGAGATTAATACTCTAGATACAAGAACATCTGAGTAGGTCACAGTTCTGAGTATGTGGTGCCCTGGTAGCATATGGACAGCATACAGACTACATGCCCCTCTGATATTTATAGCTGCAGAGCTACTTTCAAAACTAAAAATTCCAAACACCTGTTGAGTTACCACACAGCCAAGTAAGATACATGAGGCTTGGCAAGTATAAATAAAGTAACTAGTCACTCTATGTATTTTTATTTTCCTATTTTTTACCACAGAAGATAAACTTACTTGATTTCTAAAAATCATGATATATTTGATACCATCAGCTTTTAGCACTGGGAATTCATTCACTGCAATAGAGAAAATATGCAATTTTTCATATATGTACAATTTCTGAGCACATTCTACATATAAAGGTGATATTAAGTCATGAATTCCCCACCCCCAGGGTAAGACAAAGTTGTATGTTTGTTTGCTTATCCATCTCTGTGTGGGCACAACCCTGTTACATTAAACATAGAGTCCAACCCTTTCACATAACATTTCCCTTTTTTGTTCTGATGATAACACACTCCAACTGCATATCCCAAAACCCTCCAAACACCATAAGATAATCGCTCAAGTATAAAATCATGTTGCTTAACCCTGGAGATCTGTAGTCACACTGACACACGCTGATGCAAGCCACAATCTAGACTTCAGTATTTTAACTTCTCAAGAGTTTTGTACAGCAAAGAAGTTTGCACACAGTCTCAAATACAGAAATGAAGTTACTTTGATTCATCAAGTTACAGCACACCAGCTGATAGCAGCCATGCACATACATGCCCTGACCCTGCCAACAGCACGTGGTAATCCACCTTTGTTTAAAAGTTCACTCACTGTTGACCAAACCAAAGTGAATCACCTCCCGTGTGCCAGGTGAAAACAAGCCCCATGTCTTAGAGACAGTGCTGATACAGGACCATGTTCTAATTTGTGCTTGAGCCTCAAGAAACAGGAGTCACTGCCAAGCTTCTCTAAACATCCCCAAAATAACGTATGAAATTAACAGTAAACTTACCACTGGCTGACTTTAAGTCAGGCTGAATGTGATTCACAAAGAATTCTGTCAGATTAACAAGTTCATTGGCTTGTGTTATTCCATGCTAGAAAAAACAAAGCAAACAAAAACAAGAGAAAACACACACACTCTTTTTTATAGATGTTGTCATTCAGATACATTTCCCACATCAGGTTTTAGCAGTAACACTACTGAGCTTCACATTCAAAGCCCTGAGTTAATTGCTAATAGTGTGTAACCAAAGTTTTAGGCAGAAAATACCAGCAACTCATTCAGTTGATCCTTCTCCTACCACCACATGATTGCATTTTCAGAAGGAAGAGTTTAGGACTCAAACTCTGATTCTGAATTAGAACAACAAAATTAAAAGAAATGCTTCCATTTTATCACATGAAAAATGCAAAAATGTAAAACAGACTTTCCAGATGGATGTATGTGTACCAATCAAGTGTTCTAAATGATGCTATCCCAATTTGGCACTAAATAGAACAGCAATAAGAGGTACAACGTAGCAGCATTCTAATGGCTAGAAGATTGGCTCACTTTATCCACCACAATCATCAGCCATTGCTGTGCAATACACAACTGCAGCATTACAAAAGGAGTGAGAACTTTTATCAGAACTTCATAAAGATTATAAAACATGTTTTACACTGTTTGCTTCAGACCTGTTTTGCAAAGCCACTGAGGCCTGCCCTGTAACACAAGTAGTACCTATCAGTAATTAAACCTGCTGTACAGGATGATGTGCTGTTGGTACAATGCTGCTGCTTCACAATAAATGCAGCCTAGCTGAGGTGTGCTTTCCCACACATTTTAGTTACCTTCTCCCAGACAAGTCCTGAGAACCATTTCCACAGCCAAGTAGCTGTGTTCACGTGCTATTTTCAAGGCAATGAACATTGAACCAACAAGAAATATCTTGTAATATAATGGCAAGAATTGTTAAGCATCACTTGGATTCCTTCCTGTCTGCTCAACACCACCAGTCACCTTCTGTAATTTGCCTTACCAATTACTGAGGAACACTCTGCCTCAATACCATGTGAAAGCCCAGAGATTCTAGGCCAGTTTTTCAATAACTGTTTCATACATATTATTAAGACTTGTCAAATGATCACACGTGATTGTTGACTTCATCCAACCTATCTGAAGATCAGAGACCATCAGACTTCCATACATCGTGTCCATATATTATGGACAATTTTCCATCTCATCAACATCAAACTATTACAGATCCAATTATTCTCATTTTAAAGCAGAATTTTTAACAATGCATACATTTCCCAATCCTCACACGCACTATAATGTCAGAATGCACGTGGATTGAAATGAACACAATGTCCAAGTACCTTCTGTGTCTGAGCCTTGGATGCCAACGATGTAACAAGGTATATAGCTGCATCTTTGTGCTTCCAGTTAACAGATGGATTCTTTGCATATTCCTGAAGCATGGAATTAACATATCCAGAAAAAATTCCAGTCACAGGCCCTTCAAAGAACTTGCACAAGCCTCTGACTAGATCACAAGCTGCTCTGCGCCTTGTGTCAATATCTGCATAAGAACAAAAGGTTCTTTAGATATGACAAATTGCACAGCTTTTCATACTAATAAACATAATTTTAAAATGTATCAGTAATTACAGCTTCTCAAGTTACAGCCACAGCTCACATTAATTACTGCAATGTTCACATTAGTGCACAACAACACATACAAGTTTTTTCACTCATTGTAACAGTAAAAATCATTGGTACAACACAAGGAGGAACGGACATTGACCCGTACTGCATGTGTATTCACAGGTCCCACTGCTCTCTGAAGGTTTCAGTAAGCACAAGGAGGGAGGCTTTTTCCTGCCTTGGTAATTACGTGCCCAAATGCACTGCGTCTGGTGGTTACAGGTTTTATTTTCTTTACAGCAGTCTGTATGGTGATGTGCTCTGGGCTGGTGACTAAAGGCACCAGCAGCAGTTTGGTTATTGCTGAGCAGTACTCGCAGTGCCAATGTTTCCTTTTCTTCCTGTTGTGCCTTCCCAGCAAATTGGCTGAGTGGGCAACAAGTTGGGAATGGACAGAAGCTGCACTGCTGATCTAAAGGGCCAAGGGATTTTCCCCATGCCACGTAACACTGTGCTTGGCAATAATAGCTTTGGGGAGGGGGATCTGGAAGAGGCAGCCATTGCCTGGGGTCACACTGGGCATCTATCACATCCCACTTTCCTCAAGCAGACTGACTTTTTCCTCCTTTTTCTTCCACCTTCTTTCACTAATTAAACTGTCTCATCTTCTCACTCATGGTCTTCCTACTCTCCTCCCATCCCACCTTGGCAGCGTGGGAACTGAGCCAATTGTTGTGTGGTGCTTAGCTGCTGGCCCACTGCAACAGAACAGTACATTTCTGTAATACATCTGTAAAAAACCCCTGTCCCAAAGAGGGAAAAAAAAAGAAGGCTGGAAAAAACACAATACATTAACAGAGGGACACACAGATCACAAAACAACAGAATGCAACAGAGTATGTTTCTAAAAGAGCCGCAGAAGATAGTTCTTGCCTAAGTTCTCTTAAAAACAGAAATAGCAAACATATAAAAGCTTCACAAATACCAGTAAAGCAGCCAATCCTGGATAAGCATCATAACGTCTGCTCAAAAGAAAGTTCAAACATAATTTTCCCCTACTTCCAACACAGAGCAAGTTCTCAGACCTATTAAAAGGCTTCAATCATCTAAAAATGTCAGTCAGCACCACGTCAGCAGCTCAGTGGCACAGAACAGTCACACAGAACTAGATTTAGTCCATTTGTGCACTGACCTGGCTAAAGACAGATTATCAGAAAATCAAGCTGTTAGCACAGCACTGTGTTTTTAGCACAGTTATTGTGTTGGTCTGGACAGTGCCAGCACACAAAGGCTGCTGCCTAGCTGGCTTTATCATGGAGTTGTATGCAAAACTGGTCAGAGTTTCCAGTTTAAACATAACAGACTACCAAATGTAGACAGAGTGTCCTCACGTCATTTACACACATAGGAACTAAATACACAGCCATGGCTACTACCCAGTGTTGATATAGAGGCTATGTTTGCTGAAACAAGAATACATGCAGTGCAGGAGACATCGATCTAGTTCAGAAAAGAAACTACAAAAGCATTGTTCAAAGCAAAAAGATGCTGCAGTGGGTGCATCATGACAGTAAACTTGATCAAAAACTGGATTAAATATCTTAGGGGAAAACCCACCACCTTCCAGAGTTCTAAAATATGTTTTAGAAGCCTCAGTAAAATGCTCTTCAGAGCTATATTTAAAGACAAAGTATTCTTAGTATAAATCTGTGGATTACCAGATCCTTCCAAATCCCTTCTTATATATTCTTCAGAATTATCTTCAAATGCTTCTTCATCAGCAGCTGAAAATATACAGTACACAGGAGTTTCAATACTGAAGTCTTTTTTTTAAATGATAACAACACCCTTTTTATCAAGTTGCTAATCTTTCATAGAAGCATAGCATTCATAGAAATTCATCAGAACTACCCAGACAGACTATCCTGTTCAGCCTGCGGGCCCACAAACTGCAGTCTTTCATACTCACAAGCTGATGCAATTCCTGACTTAAAAAACAAAACCAAAACCATACTCTATACTAAGTGTATTTAAAAGAGGCTTCCTTGGTTATAGATTTAGAGAGAAGCCTCTTAACACTGTAAGACAACTTCAGTGCTTTTCAGATACTAAGATCAAAGTCAGTCTATCAAAGCTTGGAGAAAAAGACACTACAATTCAAAGGCCATATATCCATGCCTGGTACTCACTTCCAGCATGAAAAAAAATGACTGATGGCACATGACTTAGACTTTGTGTATTTTTCAATTTGAGATCACAGTAAGACAAAAATTCATACAACAACTCTACACAGCCCACAAGATAACAATTTGCTGCAGAAAATTGGTTTTGAATCTTGTACTGAAGCACACAGAAAATAAATTCTCAACGTTGTAAAGCAAAATATCATCATAATTAGATACATTTTATTGTGTCTTTGAAAACTTAAACCCCAGAAAGTTACCTCTGAATTCCATATTGGGAACAATAACTTTTTCACAGATGCTTGTCAATGTATTCTGGTCTTCAAACAGATGCTTGTAATGTGGTCTTTCACAAACCGAGGCCAGAAACTGGATTGCATTACTAACCAACTAGAACAACACACATTAAACACATATAGCTTTAGCTGACTGACCAATTTATAAATCATTATTAACCTTGATAAGATTAGTCCATAATGACTTACCAAATCATATTTCACTTCCTGACCTGTTGTGACTAACAGATTCCAGATTGCTGTCACAAAACGTGGCAAGTAGGGCTGGAATTCTTCATCATATTTTTGAGCATACAAAGCAGCATTATCACAAATTTGAGATTTCAAGAGCTCCAGCAACCCAGCTTCTTCTTCATCCTCACATAAAACAAAAGTAGGTACTTAAACACCCAAACTTCAAGGCTGCTTTAAAATTAACATTATTTGAAGAAAATATACTATTATTTTGTGATGTTCTAAATAGGTCTCAGAAACCCCTCCTACTTGCCTGGAACTACTGCATTTTGCCCGTGTGTACTGGAACTGTACTACAGATTATACACTCATGCTATTACATCCACATTTCAAACAGTACTACTCCCCTGAAGAGACTTAGACCTGATAAAGTTTAGAACAGAATGAATTGACAAATACGATAGCAAAAACATAATACAAGGCTTGGAAAACATATGCTTAGGAGGCATTGTATTAGTAAAGTAAAGTAGCTTAGAAGCCTACTTAAAACTGATAGAGTTGCAGAAGTATGCTTTTTTCTCCTTCCCCACAGCAGCACAGATGTTCATAGAGCCACGAAGTGAAGTGAATTGGAAAACACCAAAATCCATCAACACATTTTTTTTCCCCTTCCCCAAATGCCCACCCTCCAGTTTTAATGCATGTCACTTCTCTGAGTCAGCTCAGTGTGCAACTGCATGGATGTTTGTGCTGAGTGACAGCCCATAGGAAAATAAAAGAGCAGGAGAAAAGATGAGCAAGGCTTCTTTTTCTTTTTTAGCAGCAGCGTTAGCTTGAAACCACCATGAAACTATCACACAAAATGTGCTTATCATGTCCCCCATACATTGTAAAGGAAGGAATTTATAGTTTCTTTGGTTCCACCAGCTGGTAAACTTCTGTACTGCACCTCAAATGCAGAAAGCAGGTACAGAACGAATGATTGAGTGAGCTTTGATTAACATGAAACTACTAATTCTTACAATTAGCCAGCAGATGGTAAGCTAAACTACTTAGAAGTCATGCCTTATATGTTCCAATGTTTCAAGTTCTTTGAGATACTGTTTTCTGAAATACAGTACATGAACCAGCTGAGAGGTACAGAAAACCTGAGCCCTGTGATTCTAATAATCAATCAGGTTACTTCAGCAGATGGCCTCAAAAGAATCTCTTCATTGATGTGTACCTGTAAGCTGATCTCTGTGCACAACTGTAACCTGTAACTAATACACGACCTCAAAAACCAGGCTCCACATTTCTTAGACAATGGAGCCAGTTCTCTCAAATCCCATTTCCTTTCAGTCATTCTATTTATTTACCCAACAAAGGAAACATTGCACTGCTCAGAGCTAGAACACAACTCTCCTGTCAGTCGGCTCCTCTTTGCAGAGGCAAAGCAGGAGGTTTATGCAGTACTTACATCAGTCTGCAGAAGTTTATTATCTAAAGTTAAGAGACTATGAAAATTTGTCATCCATGTTTCCATGTTATCTTCAAAAAACTCAGGCAAATCCTGTGAAGGAAAAGCATAAATCTATATTTTAATATGTGACTGCACACTCTGAGTGAGTGTCCACCTTTCAATTTACAGAGGTACAATGAAGAGCAGAAAACAAACCTTCAAAATAAAAACTACCCCCTTTTCACACCCCCAGAACAACCAACCAGTAAAAAGTCCTACAGATGGAGACCTGGGAACACATTTCCAAATGTACCTGTTGATACACCCTATACAGCTTAAAGACTAATCTCCATCTCTCAGAGTATGATAAGAATCAGATAGCACAAGCCTCCCCTTTAGCTCCAGCTTTCTCTTTTGCCCAGTACAGAACAAGATGTTGGAGCAATTGAAACCATCACACCTGACTCAGGCTCATGCTGAAACTCTAAATATACACCACCTCAGCAGTGTCTGGTTTTACTGTTTTTCATACAGTCTGCTCACTTACTGCTAGAATGTAAGATCTCATTTCAAAACAGAAAGAAATAAAAACCAACTTTACACAATACCAGGATTGCTTGCTACCACAGCACTACAGTTACTGAGCTGACTTTTATCCACATGACTGAACTCGTATGAGTACAGACACATGTAGCAAACAACAAACTGAATATGAATGCAGGCAAAGGACTCCTGCCTCTCACAGCTCATACTCAACACTGTTACCCACACAACACCTTGCTATCAGGAGAGCTTAAGATTCTCTTCTCCAGCTTTTGTTAAGATAGAGTCAAGCCAATGTGTTAATTAACCCCATCCTTACTGTCGACCCCATCTTTACTTTAGTTTGGCCATAAAGCATGGCCTTAAAGGCTGCCTCAAATGGATCCTATACACAACAGCATAACAGCTTTATGTGACCAAAGCAAGAATATGAGAAAAACAAGAGAGTCACCTGAAAATTTAAACTGTAGAACAGCTTCGCAATTAGAATGAGAGAAGAAAAGAGAACCTTCAAAGCACTGGCATCGTTTGCATGTGTGCTGCAAAGGTCAATAGTTGCCTAAAAAAAAGAGAGAAAATTTAGCCAAGTAACCCACACACAAACTGTATCAACAAGATACACTGAGAAGTATTATTTATTTTTTCAGCCAGTTAATACAGTTCCTTTTCTTCCTCTTACTGATTCTGTCAGGCCTCATTTCCTGATTTTGGCTTGAACTTCATGAACAGTTTCAAGAGTTGCTAAGTTCTCATTTTACAGGCATTCACAACCAGCAATTCAGAACACCACAGTTGTTTCAGCAATCATTCAGCAGTACCTTAAAGAGATTTGTCAAGGGCAATGCAAAGGCATCAAGGACAAGTTTGATCTCTGTCCATAATTCATTTGACTTAAATTCATGGCGGTACCTGAGGAGTGGGAGAAAGACACAAACAATGGAATACAGTCTTTGCATTTATTCCCCAATTACCCTGCATGCAACTGATCTCTAATGACGAACCTTGAAACAAATCCTATCAAATAAACATAAGGACTGAACAGTGTAGTTCAAGGCCATGGAAGGTGCAAAATTTGACAACCATTTAAAGTCTCACTAAGAAGTCAATAAGCCTAAGCGAAAGCCACAGAGGTGAGTATAAATTCAGATTTAAACCTTTTTTTCTTTCCTAACACCCACGTAGCAGTTCCCTGATCTCCAATACCTCTTAAACAAGGAGTGAGCAGTACGAAGGACGCCATTGATCACATGGAAGTCTCCACTTTGAAAGCGGTTCACCATTTCTGTCAGCAAGTCTGGCCACTTCTGAGGAAAGTCTTCCCGACCAATAATACTGATGGCATCACTTAACTGGAAAGGAAATGTAAGCATTGCATGATCCAGCAGCACACTACTTACTACAAAAAACACAGCAGCCAGGACAAATGTTACAATTATCAAAGAATGCTTGTTGTTCTCGTCAGATTCAAAAATCATTGGGTTAACTATCTCCTCTTTTTCATCACAACAAAGCTCACTTCAAAACCAATGTGTATGCAGTCTCACTGTATTCAACTGTCTAATGGTGAAATTTGACAATATGTTGTTGGGTTTTTTTAAATTAATTTTAAAGTGGGCAGAAGTAACTTAAACAATTTACTCCGAATTATTTGCATAGGGGTGATATCACTGGAAGGCTAACTCAGCTCTGACAGTAACCAGAGCCACCAGACACATTACATCATTCTAAAAATCTCATGGACACAACCAGAAATGGCCTCCTCATTACCTGCTTTTGAATTTGTTCCGGGCTGCTAAGCATCAAGGGCACTATGTTGGCTTTAATGGCTATCCTGTCCGACTCAAATATTTTGTTCGGTTCATCCTCCACCTACAACAAAACCAACAATTCAGTCACTGGCACATTAGTACACTGGGCACTGAGCAAATCCCAGTGTTTCAGAAGTCAAACGTACAAATGTCTGAAACCACTGCATCAATGACGAAATTAAAAGATCTGTTAACGCCTACAATGACTCTTTCACAGCAGTAACTGATTAAAGCGGAAAGAAATGACACCTTTCTGCTAATTTTCTAACTAATATTCTCCTCTAACAGTGATCTTTTCAAACAGCAATTCAGGACAGTAAGGGTGGGCACATACGCCAGTTACAAACACAAGTTTAACCACCAGTCCTCTATTTCAATGCTCCAAACCACGTCTGTCCTCGTTTCTGCCAACTTCAAAGATTTATTTTGTGCAACTGGACAGGAAGGTGAGCGCAGGTGATGCACACAAACCTCACGCTGCCTTTCAGAGTCAGCCAATCATCCTGCCAAGTGAACAGTGCTGAGTGGTAGGTAGTAAATTATGGTATCTGTATCAAAGAAGCAAAATACCAACGCTTGTCAGCAACCACCGGCAGCAGGGATAGTCACATTTGCAGTGATGACAGTAGCAATGTTTAGAAACATAGAAGTTACCCAGCAATTCAGAAAGTAATCTGATGATCTCAACATGCCTGGAGCCAGACAGCATTGCCCTCCTCCACCTCACGTTCTTTTTGATCATCTTTCCACAAACTTACAAAGAATCAAACTGCCTGAGTAGGCAAAACCATTTTCCTTCCTCTGTGCTTTGTATCAGTCCTAATCCAACACTGCTAAATTATACTATGTGATCTACGTAAGCTAGCCTTAAGGTTATATTCATAAAACTGCTTCTAAAAGCTTCAATCTTGGATAAAATAGTGCGTGTGGCTTCAAGCAAACTTGGGGCAATGCTAACTGTCCTCTGGATGCACTCACTGCGTAGCATCTTCACCTACTCCAACATGTCACATCCTGAATCACTTCAGTCACCTATATCAAGGAAGACACACACTTCTCTGTGAGTGGTGTTTCTGCTTAAAACACACAACATACAGAGATGCAATTTTTAAGAAATGACTGAAAAGGCAGTATTAGCAACACCAAGGCCTAGAAATTTCACACCAGTGTGAATGTGCTGGTTTTACCAAACATAACCAGCAAGGACTGCTGTAGGTTTTCAATATTTGTACAGCGGGAATCACATGCAAACTCTTGAATAGTCACAAGCTGAGATATATAACAAGATCATACATTTGAGACTTTCAGATACACAAACTGTGCTTTCAAGGAGACAAAGCATAAACAAGATCAGTTGAAACCTCTCATCACAAAGGAGCTGAGCTCTTACATGTAATACTTGACACCATGAGTTACATTTCATGCATACTGAAAGCTCTGAATAAAAAATGCCTCTGATACTTTCAAAACAAAGGATAAAATGAGATTAAATGACAATATTTCTATCTTATGCCTACAGATACTTCCATGTGTTGAACTTACAAAGGTTCTACGTCTAAGAGGCACCTATGTGAAAAATAAATCAATACCTTCACCTCCAGCTGCAGAGCTGGCTAGAAATGGTTGCAGTACTATGTCAACTGAGAGCAGCCAAGTAGGTCAGCTCACACATATGGACGTTCTCCCATCATTTTAACATGAATAATATTACACTCAGTTAAATGGGCAGTGAATACTGTACTTCTTCAGAAAGATACACACAACATTAGGAAGAATTCTTCCTCTCCATTTTATCACCCAGATTTATTTCTTTCCAACAGAATGGATAACAAGAGTGGAGGCTTTAGTCCCTTATCAGTAAATTGTGTTCATTCTCTGTATCATCTATCTTCTCTTCCGAAGTACAGACACATACATATTCTGCAAGGTTATTAAACATTATTGGACCTTAAAAGGATGATTAAATCTTAGCAGAAATACTGCCTGGAATACCTACAATTCTCCAGTTCCTTTTGATGTAATTCTTGAAAGTTACCGACGCGCAGACTTTGATGACATTTTCCTGCGATTTCTCCAGCAACGTTAAGAGCAGCAATGGATAATTCTGGCTTCCTTCAACTGTCTCAAGAAACTTCTCCGCTGCAAGAGAATGCAGTAAGGTTAACAGGAAGCGGAGCTGATTTTCCTAACCAGAGATCTACGATTCCTCAAACGTCCATTTAAAATAACACAAACACCTCTGCAGAGTTTCACAGGAACAGAAGCACTGGACAAGTAGCAAACTGTACTGTAACTTCTTTACTACTATAAGCTCTTTAATGCTTCTGCTGTTAACAAAAGCTCTCAATTCAAAGCAGGCTGTGGAAATATTGCCTCCTTGACACTTTTAAAAGCCATGACCTAAGAGAAGCCAGTCCAGCTTTGGTGTAAACAACATCCCTGTTTTAAAAAAAACACAGTACAAGCTTCAAGAAGAAAATTATGTAAAGCAAATAGAAAATGAATTGATATGTAAGTGTGTTCTTCATTAAGTTTTGGGATTTTTTGTTGGTTTTTTTTTTTTTTTTTTTTTTTTTTTTTTTTTTTTTTTAGAAGGAGGTTACACACAGACCACAGAGCTGAGAGGAATCCCTGACAATCACTTACCAGGACGCCTTATTGCAGGATCTGGATCCAGTGTTTTCTTTAGATACTCAGTTAAGGTCTGTAAATTGGCATCGCTCAGCTCCATTTTGGCAGAAACTACGACACAGAAGCAGTTTTGTTAATGCAGATCAGAAAATCCACCCTATAAGCTCCACATACACAAAACGTGATTCCACAGAAGACACACATCCGCTTTTTTTAGACTACACTTCTTAAAGCAGGGACTCATACATCTATGCAATAAAACAGGTAGCTAAATACAAACTGTAACACATGCCTCATGTAACTGTTGTTGTCCAGGTTCCTGAAAGCAAACCCCTAAAACTAGATCGTACATCCAATGAACCACTACTCAAGTAAAGCCAAAAGGCGATCTCTCACCCTTCCATGAGAGGATGAGCTTCCTTTTAAAACTACTGCCAGCCACAGAAATCTATTCCTCGTTGAAAAAATGGAATATTTGATCCAAATGATGGACAAAAGAATGACATGAGGTGCACTGAAGAGCCAAGGCCCATTTACACATAAATGCTATCTCTAGAAAAAACTGAAAATAATTTTTAATGAAGTGATGAAAGACTGCAGAAAGCCAAAGAGTTTGTCCACCCTGCAAAACGAACCCAGATCAGGGCAGGCAATCATTTCACCTGCAGTACTTATTACAGAATAACTGTGCAAATAAGTCAGATTTCCCACACGTACTCTCATACTTACCACAGTGGTTCATTAACTTCACAGCTTTAATTGGAATAATTAAAATTACAGTAACACCAGAACAGCATTAAGACACGCTTCAGCAGGCACATGGCTTAGGGTATCACCAGAACCATGGGATTATTTGGGTTGGAAAGGACCCATAAGGCCTCAAAGTCCAACCATCACCTGACAGCCAAAGCACTGCATGCTGCCCATCGTTCTCCCAACAGTACCGTAACACCTTTACTACAGAAATAATGAGAAGCCAAATGCTCTTTTATCCCCTGGAGTTTCTCCTTATTAAGAAAGGCTGGAATTTTCCCACTCCACTTTAGATTTATTCTTTGTTGACCACCAGAGCAGTAAGTATGGTTCCTATTTAAGCACTTTGCAAAAGCTGTGAGTTTTAACAAGTGAGTTTTTCTTCTATATCAGCAACAATACCCCCTTGGTTTAAATCAATGTTGACGAACAACTGAAATCCCAAGACACAGTGCAAAAAATCCAAAAAAGTTCACCTGAAACACTGTGCCTCCCCTGCCCCGCCCGCCTCCCTTCTAGGAGTTCCTGCCAGCCGTCCCCAGCCAGCAGCACCTTTACGGAGGGCAGCATAAAGAAACAGCACCGCAGCGCCCGGCTCAGCACGAGCCACTCCAACGCACCGCCTCCCTCCCGCTCCCCCCTCCCCTTTTTTCCTATTTCCTACCACCACAACCCGCGGCAGCTGCTCGTACAGCACCTACTGATGGCGCCGGTGTGCAGGCGGCTCCTCGTCCCGCCGCGCCACAGCCCGTCACTGCAGGCTGCCCACCCCACGGCCCGCCCGAGACACGCGGCTGTCCCGAGGAGGCGGCCGCTCGGCTCAGGGGCCTTCCGGGAAAGCCCCTCGGGTAGGGCCTGCCCTGCGCGGCCCTGCTGTTCCCGGCGGCGCCATCCCAGCGCTTCACCTCAGGCTGGGGGCCGCCCGCGCTGCGGGAGACGGCTCGGAGCTGCCCGAAAACCCCGCGCAGCAACGGCCGGCCGCAGCCTAACTTGCCGCCCTCCCCCCCCCGCCGCCTCCCGACTGGCAGCCGCGGGAGCCAATGAGAAGAGCCCCCGAAAGGCTGCCGGCCAATCCGGACCCGTGGGAGGCGGGTCGAGGCGCTCCATCACGGTGTGCTGCGCCTCTCGCTGCGCCGCGGGCCCAAGCGCCCGAGCCCGCAGCGGAACGGTGCGGCGGCGGCCGCGGGCCGTGCGGGAGGCCGGACTGCGGGGCTGCCCCACCCTCGGCATCGCTGGCCGGCGCTGCTCAACGTCACCTGTCGGCCTCCTCCAAGCGGCGGCGGCGGCTCAGAGAGCTCCGGCTGCGCTTCACATTCAAACTGTGGTGAGAGGGCGCGGCGGCGGCACGGTGACCGCATCACGCAGGGCGGCGACACCGTCAGGCCGCCGAGCCAATCAGCGGGCCCCTCTGCCTCGACGCGCCGCGCGTCGAGCCAATCCGTGCCTTCCGTCTCACGTGGAGACGGCAGCCAATGACCGAGCTCTTCCCATAAGGCCCCGCTGCGCGCCGCGCGCCGCAGTGCCCGTCAGGCGGCGCCCGCGGCGTTGCGCGGGAGCGAGGCCAGCAGGGCGGCTCCTCGTTAGCATCCGTAATCGTCCCTGAGGAAACGAAGGGGGGAAGGAGGGTTTCTCTGCTCCCTCCCACATTCCAATAAGCACTGCTAAAGCCAAGCTCCACTTCTTAAAACTTTATTGATTTACCACTTCATTAAAGCATGGAGTATTATAACAGTATTATACATATTATTTTCATGTAGAAAACTTTACATAGGTTTTCATATTTTATAATTCTGCTATTCTCTCAAAAATGTGTACAACCAGAGGACAAGGACTGCTCTTTATCGGTATTAAATGCACTTCATATGGCAGTCCTCAGAAACATAGGCATCTTAAATACGTGAAAACATACATTTTCCACAAACAACATTAAAGGTGCTGAACAAACAATTTACAGATTAAAGAGAGCCGCACTTTGGACAGGAGAAGCATAATTTTACTTCAGGCTAAAAGATACTACACTTAATTGCCAATAGCTGAAGTCGGGGCTGTTGGCTCCTCTCAGGCAGAGCTGCTCTGCACGGCTCTGCTGGCAGCTCGGGGAGCGGGGCAGGAAAGGGGAAGGAGCCCCGGAGTGAGATGGCAGGCAGGGCACAGCGCTCTCCTCACAGCATCCCCAGCCTGCTGCCTAGAAGGGTCTACAATAAGTAGCAGTAAATACCATGCAGTCTCCTTATTTGTACCCTTATAGGTAAAAATCTGTCTGTCGTCTGTTGCAACGGTACTTCAGCAGTCCAAGAACCGTGTTGGTTTTTTGTTATTACTCTGTGTATCGCAGAGATCTCTACTGGGATATGCTGACACAGAACCCTGTTTCATTCATCCTTCCACTAAAGAACTACCCAGGCAGGTCAGATCCCACAGCAGCAGAGCCAGAACCAGCAGTGCCTGCAGGCATTTTGGCCCAGCATTTTATGCTCCATTAAGATGCCTGTGGGTTAGGATCTTTCTGATTGCATGAAGGAGAACAAAAAGCTGATGTGAATACACAGCTGTTTCAGGTATTCCGGTATACGCTCTGCATACTACTCTTATTGCTTTAGGATGTACAATCAATTCCAGAAAATCATGACAGGATTAAGGCTGTTACAATCCCACTGCATTCCAGTCCCCTTCTCCTCCATGCACTACAGTAAGTCTAGAATGTTTCTAATGTCACATGCCTAATTTCAGCAGTTTACGAATGGTACAAATACAATAAAAGCTTGAGTAAAAGAAGAATCTCCCAGAACTAAGGCTGAAAGAAGGGACTGATTAATTAATGTGCAGAGATAGTACGTTGCACATTACAGTAAAGAAAGCCCACGATGCAACTCCAAATTTGAGATCTGAACATTAGGAGACCTCTTCCAAGACTTGAGATGTAAGGCTTTCAAAACTGTGAAGTTGCATGCTTCTTCTAAAGTTTGTGTTTTGAAAGGAGATACAGGTATACATTCAATGAGGCAGTGTCACATTCAAAACCTGAAAATAATATACATATGCTTAAGAACTATCTAGGACAGGAAGGAAAAATAATGGCTTATTCTTTCAAATTTATTAAAAATTTAAATAGAATTAAAATAAATACTTCATTTTATTGTAATTAAGTGACATTACCAGGGAACAAGCAAATATACTAAATGCAACATAAAGTGACATTTCAAATGCAGCAAGTTCAATATTGGCAACGCTTATTTTTCAGTCTTTTTCTTATGCTAAAATATAGCCATATATTTCCTCATATTAAATATCAGCATACAGACTTAATCTATAGGGTGTTTAAAACCTAGCCTGGCTGTGGCTTTTCTTTGGTTACAAATAAAAACTTGGAAGCCTTACCAATACTACTGACTGCCAAACAATTGCCAAACGATGCTTACATAGAACAAGCTGATTTACTGAAGAATGCCCATGAGCCCTTTGGAAATAGCTCACAAGAAAAAAAAAGTATATATACACACACCAATAACTCTGAGAGTAGAATATCTCAACACTACATCAACTGACTGCCTTATTAGGAAACTCAAAAGCAAAACAAGTTGAGCACAGTACCGTTCTATTGTCGCTGTTGTTGAATACTGTTGTTTCTGAGGTTTGCTGATACAGATAGCACAGTGGGTAACACTTTTGTTTACACGTTTCAGGAAGTGGAATTTCTCCCATCCTGCCAGGCTTTTCCATTTTTGAAAAAAAGTCTTGAAATTAAATTAAGGTTAGTTCGAAGGACATAACTCCACTGTGCTGGACTTCTGTTACAAACTGGTATTATGTGATGGAAACAGAGTCAGAAAAAACTTAGGCATGCTGAAGAAAGGAAAATCTCCAGGGTAAGCAAACAAAGATTGTATTAAATCATGCTTGCTTCACATGTTTTTTAAATCACATAAATGTCCTGGTAATTGTTATAGTGCACGACTGATCTTAAGTTTAATTTTGCTAAAGCAGTCAAGGAATTCAGATTTCACAGTAGTGACATTTATTCTCAACTATTAGTTATTTGCATGAAAAAAAAATGAAGTTGAAAGTATGCAGTAAAAGAAAAAAAGAGAATTTCAGAGTTATTAAGAATAAGACTTCCTAAACAGATCACTACCACTAAATACACTAAATACACTGTTTTCAAGGATAAAGAGGGTGTTTTGTTTTTTTTTTCTTTGAACCCTGTTTCTAATATTAATGTAGATGCTGCGTCCATGATTTGGACATATATCAAAGTCAATGGGAAGTTTAAAAATTACCTTTTTCTTTTTTAATGTTTTGAACTCAAGACTAAGGAGCTCAATGGAGTTGACACTACTATGTACTTCTTCTGTAAAAACGAGGGATCTTGGAGGATGAAGCACTGATATTAAAAAAATTCTTCTAAAATCACCTATGAACAAGAGGAAAAACCCTTCCCCAAATATCCTACAGGCTGTCTACATGAAAACCTATAATGCACTGCCTGGTCTAGCCATGTGCACACAAAGAAAAACCCAGAATGATCTGAGGTGGTCATCAGCCACTGCAATATAGCTTATTATGAGCACATGCTGACATCACAAGGCTATACAACTATATTTATTACTTCCATGGGGAATAACTTCCACTGAGGAATCCAGTTATTTATAAGATTTGGTTGGGCTGCAAAACTGAACAACTGATAGAAGACTAGAAGAAAGAAACTTGATCATAAGGATAATGAGCATGGAAACAAATAGACTTTATATCTACAGCACTAATTCTGTTAGCAATAATTTAAATAAAAATTGGTGATACTCTCACAGGATGGTCAGGAATTCCCCTTCCCCCCCCTTTCCTTCCCTCCCCATTCCTCCTCAAATGCCATTGTGTTAAGAGTAACTTGCTGTTCTTTTGCTATACCAGGGTCCCATTTCTTCCCCTATCCACTTCAGTCCATCTCT
The DNA here is from genome assembly GCF_026119805.1 of Tympanuchus pallidicinctus. Lineage (NCBI taxonomy): Eukaryota > Metazoa > Chordata > Aves > Galliformes > Phasianidae > Tympanuchus > Tympanuchus pallidicinctus. Next base: position 7,523,833 of record NW_026294722.1, read on the forward strand.
GGAGCAGCTTTATGAAGAAGCAGAAGTAACCAATTCTACTTAGGGCTACCATGAGGGTAAATTTGTCCCAGTTGTCCGTATTTGCTCCTCTGTTATGCAGATTTTGAACACAACACCTATACGCAGGAAGAACTTCCGTAGCACAGCTCGAAGCTCAGGAATCAGGTCAAATTGCATGATTTCACACAAGTATGGATAATATGTTGAAGCATGTGCCTTAAACTATCAGGAAAGATATGAAAAAAGAAAATTATTCTCTATTCCTACAGGAAAGTGCTGAGTTTTTTCACATACATGGCTACACCAAATGTTAGAATGCAAGGTCTTAACAAATCAAACAAATCAAAGCTTGTTTTATCTTCCTTTCCTTTCCTAATAATGCTGAGTGTTAGTTTTTGAGTTTCTATTTGGCACACAGTAGGACAAGGCAAAATTGTTTTAAACTGAGAGAGGGGAGATATAGATTAGATATTAGGAAGGAGTTCTTTTACTGAGATGGTAGCGAGGCCCTGGCACTGCTGCAAGAAAGCCATGGCTGCCCCATCACTGGAGCTGATCAGGACTAGAGTGGATGAAGCCCTGGGCAGCCTGAGCTGTTGGTGGCAACCAGTCCATGTCAGATGATCCTTATGGTCCGTTCCCACCCAAGGCGTACTATGATTCTGCAGAGAAAACTGAGGGGACACTTTTACTGCAAAATCTTGCAGTACTGAATCATAGAATGGCCTGGGTTGAAAAGGACTACACTGATTATCTAGTTATGTGCTATGTGCAGGATCACCAACCATCAGACCAGGCTGCCCAGAGCCACATCCAGCTTGGATACCAAGGAATCGCAGGCTTACCATTTTATCTACATAGTTAAAACTATTTTCCTAACACACCACAACCACATGGACATCTCTGAATTGCTGCTGTGTGGAGAAACAAAATCACTGCTAACACTCTCTTCTTCAAACATTGATGAGTTGCAATAAAATGTAAAAGACAATGTGGAATTACATATTTTGCAATACAAGAAACATAGAAAAAACACCAACACAAAACCCCACACTTTTAAACTATATTCATCCTTTTTACAATTAATGAACAACAAAGTAATGCCCACAAACCTAAGCAACCTCTAGAAGTTTCTCTGTGTGAGATATTCTAGGGAATATATACACTCACATTTTCCTCAGAAAAGCTAAGATTCCAAAGGTTATTTTTTTGCCATCACTGTTGAGGAACTAAAATTACAGTTCTAGAATGATGAAATTTACCTCTACCATTCTGTGCTGCTATAAAGCACATCCTTTACTGCACATTCACAGTGCTTTATATCAAAGATCTGCAGTAATATTTCCACAAACTGGATTTCATGGATGTAGTCCCATTTTTACAATGTGAAGTGCTTGCCAAAAGAAAGGAAGAATAACAATTCCAACACTCCAAGGAGATCACACATTATATGAGTAAGCAAATGAGCCATCTTGCAGTATGTATGACAAAGAATGAATTCAATGAAAGCAGAGATGAAAACACCTGAATGCAAACAGACATGGCTTCTAGCCTGCTCTTACCTTTTCATCACTGATTTTCAGTGTTTTTGTTAAAAGCAGCAACAGGAGGTTGGTCCAAGCTTCTCTGTGGCTTTCTGAGTTCACAGTAATAAAATACGCCAGGGCTTCACTGCATACACTGAAAAGATGCCAAGTTCAAACAAACCACAAGGAAACCACAATAAGTTTTTGTTACATGCCCTATTAGTCCTCTCACAGTGTATCCTGGTTACACAAGATGCATTTCCACGGGAAAGTTTTCAATCATATGCAATAATTTTATAGTACACACATTTGTCTATATTTTGTTACAGTTGTTACAGATAATTGAACTGAAATAGTTTTTATGCTGTTAATAAACAACTATGGAGTGAAAAGTAGAGAACAACTATTTTCCTTGTGAGCATTCTAAGTAAAGCATTTTCTGTAATTGAAGTGTCTTCGCCTTCAACCTGCAAACATTACTTCCTGATCCTTACATGGGGACAATTTAGGCAATGGTACCATGAAAAAAAATTCTCCTCTCTTTCCTCAAATCTACACTGCTATATTAAAGATCTGTAGCACTTAGATCAAAGGAGGACTCATGTACATACATTTTTGGTCCTTGCTGTAAACTGAATTTTGTAGACAATCTGTACAAATTACAACAGGTTTTCTTAGTACTTTCTGAAGAGGGAATGGGACCTCCCCTTTCATGCACTGAAAAGATGAGCATGTCCACAGACACTGAAAAATTGGAACACCACTGAAATGCACTGAATTAGTACTAATAGTGAGTTTGAGATTTCTTCACGTTTGACAGAGATCAGTACCTAGCACTTTTCTGTACCAATTCACTCCTCAGATAAAGGGGCTAAGTACCTTTTTGATTTACTTACAATTTTATTTTTTTAATGCTTTAAGTTCCAGCTATGCAGTAGCTTGCACTGTATAAATTTCTTATCACATTGTATCTTTGTATTCTGTACCACCACTTTTGCAAAGAAAAGTGGGTCAAGCAAGAAAGCGTTTCATTTATTTCAAATGGATTGCTTGCTTATTGCTAAATTTGCTTTTAGTAAAGAGCAGACTATTATGTCTTGGTATGCTCTGCATGTTTTGCTCAGCAACTTACAAATGGAACATTCTCTCCAAAGATGTGTCGTCCATATGTTTGTGCACACAGAACACACCTGAACCAACTTCATCCTCTTACCTGAGCAGACGCTGTTGTATGGCATCCCAGGCGTCTCGCCGGTTTTCATCCACATACATTCGAAAAAGTATTCTCAAGCAACAAGCCAGGCTGCTGGTCTCTTGTTTTAAGAGATTAGGTTTTGATTTACCCTTGAACCCTGGAAATCAGAGGAAATATTCAGTTTTAGATACCAGCCAAGAACCAGCCAAGTACCTCTCCATTAATGAACAACAGTAGGTATCTGATTTCTTTCACAGACAGCATTTCCTTCTCCTCGACTGTGACTGACATCTAACTTATTTTTATAAATGCATTTGAGTGCAGCAGTACTAAGTATGCTGCTCCACTTCAATGAAAAATACGTACAGGAAATAGAAATATCTCAACTCGTTGGAAGGAGAAAAGTAGAAAAAGTATACAGTGCCAGATGAACTACAGAAATTGTTACAATCGTATACTTTTGCAGTTCAATGGTTGAGGTCCTAAACAGACCGCAGTGCCTTTTTTCTAAAGCCAAACTACACAAAAGCCTCACCTGCTCTCCACAACACAGTTCTTTGTTCATAATTTGAATTAAAGGCTTTTGAAAAAGAATGGGACTCCTGCAAACAATCTAGTAACTTGAAGAGGTGATGTGAAGACATGTGTTTATACATTCCTTGGTCCTCTGTGTCAATGTGGATATCTGCATCCAGTGCATCTCGCTAAATAAAAGAGATCAAGGCAGAGAACAGTATCAGTAATATATTCTTCTCATAAGAGGGACTCTGATACTTCACATATCACATACTATTAACTCTAGACTCCAGCATGAGGTACAAGTGAAATATCAGAACAACACACCACAGCAGAACTGCCCTGTCAAATGCTAAAGCTGTATTCCTCTCACTAAATCATTTTCAAGAGAAGTTACGGTAAATCCCGGTTGGAAAAAACACTAAGAACAATAAAATGACTTTTTTTTTTGTAGGCTATTTCTGCTATGAATTTAACTACACCATCCCCAAGACACTAGCTGAATGCACTGGCTCCAAACTTTCTGGCCTAGGGCTTCATTAACACAGACAAGTAAGAGCCCACCTTACATTGTTGCCTAGAATGGTTATTTTCAGGGGCAAGGACCTCCTCTCCAAGGGAGGTGGTTATTTATGTCTTGACAGTTGACATTATTAAATTTCAACTTCCACATTACCATAATAATCTGAAGGGTAGACTACCAAGAAATACTGGAGATAGTTAAAAAAAAAAAATATATATATATATATATATATATATATATATATATATATATATATATATAAAAAATTAAGTGTAAGGACACACATTCAGGATAGCATGGAGAGCTAGAAAAAGGAGGAGCTCCATACAGTACCACAGCGTTTTTTAAACACTTTGAAACATTCTGTACTTTACTGCTTAACAAAGTTATTTCTAATTCTGCTGGTACCTGAGCTGCAGCCATGTGCTCAGCATCTTCTTTCTTGCTTGTCGCTGGATAGAATACTATGTTATCAATGGTCTGTATCAATTCCAACTGTACCACACACTTTATAAGGAGGCCAGCAAACAGTTTCTGGTCTAATGAAACAGAAAAACAGAAGTTTCAGAAGCAACTTGTAACAATTAACGTACAACAGATTAACAAAGTACTACATTACCATTTTCATTTTTGGTATTGCTGTGAATTATCTTATAAAAAGAAAATCTAGAAGGAATAAATGCAAGTTGGAAAGACAAGCTAAGTTTTTCAAATTAATTATCAAGTGCCATAAAACTGCCTTTAAATGACTACAGAAGCAAAGTGACTGTAAAAGTTCATTTAATAAACTTGGATGTTTTCCTTACTTGTATAAGGACCCCCTTTCCAGCTTTCATCTGTTGGATTTGAAAGTTGACTTTGTCCTCTTTCTGAAGCGTTTTTATCCACGCTGCTTAATGACTGACGATCTAGGTCCAAATCCTAGAATAGAATTTAGAACCACCCTTACAATCCAAAGTGCTACTTACCAACCAGCCATCAGAATTTTGGCCTCAAAGAATGCCTGCACTCATTCCTTTTCAGTTACTTGATAGCTACACCGAGTACAAGCTAGTGTCAATTCCAGAACTTGTTGTCAAGCACCTCTACTACTATAAAATATTTCAGAAGCTAATCCAACACAGCCTCTTCAGCGTAGTCTTTTGCACTGAATTAACTCTTACCAAGTGCTTTTCAGCTGAATCTTCCTCCATTCCCGCTGGCCTCCATGTAAGCAAGCTTCACATCAAAATAAAAACAACAAAAAACAGTAAATATTGTTGCTCTGAAACAGAACATTTGTGTGACAAGTATACCTTATGAACTTACACATGAGGAATGGTAGTTTTGAAGATTTCTAGCATACAATTGCACGTCTGGCCCCAGACTTCTGGGCTGAATTTCTGTCCATTTAGTATTACCAGATTTTCCAGGCAGTTGGTACCTGATCGAGCCAACTGCTCATTTTCTGTGGAAGACATGTTTCATATTTATTAGCTTTAACAATATCAGTGAAACATTAAGCACTCTCTATTATCGCTCCATTAAATGCTTTTTGAGAGGCGTGTTAATTCAGCTCAAAGCATACGTACAAACTATATTACAGTAACATCAAGCTGGGGACCATATGAATAGAAAACAGTGCTTAAAAATACATTTTGAGATTTCACTTCCCTGAAATCCAAATGGGGAAGACAATGGAAGAAGGAAGCAGAAAAAGTGCATACAGTGGAACAAATGAAGGAAAGCACAAATTTGAAATTTGAAGACTTCACCCATAATCCATGCTAGCAATATAGAAAATTTCAGGCTTAAGAGACTGAGCCTGAATGAAAAAAACGCTTGGAAAGACACACCTAGAAACACCAGGTGATCAGGAGACAGAAGGTGGGAAAAAATAATTTCAAAAGTCAGAATGCATTCATTTACAGATATGTATATATAAGATATTTAATCCACACAGAAAGGCTGCAAAAGATTAGCACATTATTAAAAGCTTTTGCTCTGTCCCAGTAGCACCATAAACATGTTAACAGAAGAGCTGCCTAACTGATTAACCAGAATGAGACCCTGCAGTACTTAAGATTCTGCAGACATTTATTACATCACACATTCTGATGATGGTAGTTATTACTCTTCAGAAATTCAACTAGCTTTCCCCTGAAGTAAAGAGATTATTTAGAAATCAGTTCACCAAAAGATGCAAGTGAACTAGGTACCTTGTTTCACACACCAGTGTAGCTGTGCAAGTATGTCAGGAAGAAGGATCTCATTCAAAGCTTCATAAAACTGCGTGAATACATCACAGATTGCATAAAGTGCGTGGTTGCACGTAGTGGTCATCCATTCAGATTTCTGCGAGAGAAAAAAAACATTTATTTCTGTGTGGGTTCCTTTGGCACGATAGCATTTGGCTCATGAATGGCCATTCAAAAGGAGGTGGCCTATGAGAATAATTGAATTCAGATAAAACTGGAAGAATCCCAATACCTGCGACTGAAGATACCTCACCAGAAGGTACTTAGTTGGTCATGTGATTGCTGTTCTGAACAGTATGTGGTATTACAAAGCAAGAACACTTTTCCTTGAGAATAGTTAGGGAGAATAGTCAGTTAGGGAGAACAGAAAGGATATTGTGGCAAGTTTCTGTGTGGAAGCTATCAAGCATTGGTCATCTCATACATGCAACAGAACATAATACAACAAATTATCACTACAAAGTTTGTAACAGCATGGGCTGGAATACACTGACAGTAAATAACACAAGCTGCCATCTGGATCGTTCAAGTTCTTGAGGAAAAAAAGGAGAGTAAAGTTTGCTTGAGTTTTTTCTGTTTTACCTCTGTTTGTTGTTCAGGAAGTTTCATATTATCAAAAATCCGAAATACTATTCTGAACAGATCTTGCCACCAATGCTTTTCAAAGGTATGGCCATAACTCTTCATTATTTCAAACATCACTGTTAAACCTCTAAAACAAACAAAGACTGTGTTAAAACATGTACCCATGATCCTCTCCCCAACTGAATGCCAACAAAAAACAGAAAAGTCTTGTTACCTTGTTCGAACATCTAATTTGCAACGATTTATGATACAAGAAAGCTCAAATAAAATGGGGAACCATCCTCTGACCCATACTCTGTCCCCAGGAGCAACATTCATGTCATCACTCGTGTATTCTCTCAATACCTTGGAGACAGGCAGGAAAAAAAGATTAAAAAAATCCTCAGAAGTCTTTAAGATAGATTACATACCACTAATGGTACACAGACAGACTAGAAAAATTAGCTTAGTTTCTACTGTAACAATCAACTCTTGTAAAATATAAATCTGAGACACATCAATCTGTGAAAGTACCTAGAAAATACATACAGAAAATAAGTATTTCAATGGTAATAGCTTCCATTTTAAACCAAAAGACACCTTTAACATGTTAACTAATCCTAGTTCATTACTTACACAACACCAAAACAATTCCTAATTCTGAATACACTTTTAACACAAACTCCTGCTGCTGGGAGACTGAAGTTTGAGTCTGAAAGTTCTTAGTTCCAAGAAGAACCTCAATTACGATAGTAAGAAGATAGTAAGAATGTACAATGTTTAAAAAAAAATAAAAAATACCTGTGGTCTTTCTGAAACATATTTTGCACAATACCGAATAAGTCTAATTGCTTCCATGCTGGTGTCTGGGAATGCAACATTACAAGCAAACTCAGAGAGACATTTTACTGCATCTTGGAATGAATCAATTGCTGCAGGAAAGTGCTGTTGGAAAATATTTGCTGTGAAGAACAAACAAAAGCATTTCTTAAAACTTAGTGACAGACAAATGCATAGATGAACTGACATTGGTCTACTGAAGTCAGACCTGGTAATATTGGCACCAAAACAACAGACATGAAAGATAGATTTGCTGGATTAAACAATTTCTTCCCTTCTATTCTTCCTTGTGCTATACTCCCATTCCTAAAAATCTATCAGTATCAGAATCTATCCATGCTCTCAGGTTGGTTAGCTACCGATTTATAATCTAGGATTCTTTCATAGTTTCTTCTGTGGCTCCCTTTCCTTCCACAGCATATGCCACCCAATGCCAACACTATAAAAATAATAGGAGTAAAGCTTGATGCATCTTAACTAAGCCTTTAATTATTCAGATTCTGTAGGAACAGAGAATAAAGCAGTTAGATTTCAGGTTAAAGGACAGACTAAACACAAACCCAAGCCAGTACATACAAGCTTTTGCACAGACCTCAACTCTCAAGATCTGTACAATTCAAATTGGACTTGATCTGCACAGGTACCTTTCAACTGAACTACTCTAATTCAAATTAGCAAAAGTTTCCTTACTACTTGCATTTATTAACACCATCCACAACTCTTTCCCCCCACAGTATTTAATGGGAATACAGCAGGTTCGGGACACTTAAAGCTGCCATCAGTACTGAAATATGAGTTGGTTGTCTTCCTGTGAAAGTAGACGTAGCGTATTGTTCAAATATACTTCCAGAGTAGACAGTCTATATGAACTAAACTTCATAAGTAATAACATACCAGTGTCATAAACATGATATACCATATGATACTGAAACAGCATGGAGTTCACAAAATCTATTAATCCAGTTTCCTTAATCTGCATCAATTTACTAATAGGCAACAGAGAAATACTGAATTTACTCCCAGTTTGAAGAGTTATGCAGCTGAGGATCTGTATGCATTTTTTCCTATTCATAGGAATTCAGAGACTTAACAGCTAAGACTTAGCTGCAGAGCTTAAATGGTTTAATTGCAAGACCTTGCATGTATTTACTTGTGTATACAAATCTCACGTGCAGATGGGCCTTCTATACCAGAGTCACAGAAGCTAAGCTAGAAGTTGGTACTTGCATCTGTCAAGTATTACTTACTAACTATATGTGCTGTAGTCTGAAAGGCCAGCTCCACAATATTCCCATCATGGTCTGATGCTGCTTGGTGAAAGACAGCAAAGATATTTTTCCAGCCTGAGCGAATATTACCAGCTTGAGAGTTCACCATCTGAGCAATGCAGCGTATGACCATGTCCCGAATAGTTGGAGATCTTAGAAAATAAAACAGAAAATAAAACACTACATCAAAAGCCACTTTCAGATGCAAGACAATTAAATCCACAGAAAGAAACATCTTTAAGAAGGACTGAAGTAAGCTAACATCAGTCCATCACACCTGTTCTTCTTCATAATATGCTCAAAAGGCCTTAAGAAGTCTTTCTGGAAGCGGAAGTTGGCCAGCTCTCCCTTCTCAAGAAACTTCATGGACAGCTGCCTTAATGAGTCTACTGCAAAGATGGCAACATCTTCATTAGGGTTACAGCCAACCTAGAAGAAACACATTTTCAAACACTTACCAGCTTATTTCTTATATAAGCAACATATCCATCATATATTTCATATCAGTTCACTGAAAATCTCAAGCACGCTGTAGCTTCCAGACATTCAGAAAACAGGAGGGCTGTCTGTCTCAGTCATGAGAAATCTCAACAGCCCCACAGATTTCGTATGCAGAAAGTGCAGAAGAATAACCAGCTAGATACTCAAAAACAAAACAAAACATAGGTTAGAAAGGAATGCAGTCCAAGCTTCCAACAAAACTTTGTTGTTTCAGGATCATCTGCATATGTTGTAGAGGAAATCTAATTTGGTATTTGACCAGGAGGATAATACAATGGCACAAAGGAAGAAGCATAAATACACAGTTGTATAATGAAGAGATCCTTCGTTATAAAAAGATCCTTTCCATAAATATTTCCATTTTTATCTCCACTCTTTACATTTTGAAATAGATGTTTCACTTAGCATTAGAAAGTATTTGTACAAGTAAATGTTGTCAGAATTACTACATATAAACTGCTGAGAAGTTAGCAGACTTTATTTCTTTGAAGTCAAAACCTACCCCGTTCAGAAGCACAAAAAGAAAAAGCAGATGAGAAGTCCTTCCACACTGACATACGTTACATAAGCTGGTTTTAAAAAATACCTTGTTGAAGTGATCTCCAATCACTTGCCAAATCCTTGACCACTGCAGCCTAATGCGATTCATGTTGTAATAGGATATCTCCACTATCTTCTGCAGACTGAACATGCGTGGATGGTGAGGGGAAGCCAGCTCATCCATAGAGACAGCACACAGCCATCGGACGAAGTCAACTGAACACGACAACACACTACCGTAAATTCAGGATGTGACATGGCAAGAATTGCTGTATTGCTCCATATGGTCAGCATACATACCTATTGCATTTCCATCCAGCCTAGTTGATCCTGTAAATATCCTAGGGAAGAAATAAATATGTTGCAGTTTTAGCTGCCCATCCCCAAGAACCAATCAAATCTTAGAGCTGTAAGCAATTGTCAGCAGCATCCTGTAAGTACTTCACAACGGCACATTTTGCTGGATGCTAACCACCTGCTTGGGCTTTTTGTAATTTGTGAATACTCTAAGTTGTGGCTATCAGTACAGATAGCAGAAAGAAGACTACAGATCCACCATGGTCCTTTCCCCCCCTTCGCTCTTCAGAGTCTTGAGAGAAGTTCAGATTGCTAATTATGAGGCATACAGATTACTGCTAAATTTAAACTGTCCCTGAATTTATGACATGGTACATGCATACCTATGTTACAGTAAGTATTAAAAGCCTGAATATACGATTCTATTGACTGATCAAGCAGCTTCAATAATTATAAGAAATGCCCTTTTCAACACTACTTCTAATACATGCATCTCTCTTATACAGTATTTAAAAAGACAAATGAAAAAGATGATAATTTGGACAATACAGTGACTCACAAATAAAAAGCTGCAGAAGAGCAACTAAATGCTGCAATACTGAAGCTCACGCGACCAAATAAAATTGCATGACTTGATAGAGCATGGGCATTTTTTCTTTTCAGATACCAGCCCACCTCAAGCTAACTCAAAATGGGATTGAGGAAAAGGCCCACATACACAGATTGCATGCACACAGATTAGAAACAGAGCGATACAAAACAAAGATACCTAAATAACTTGCTTACTCCAAGGAAAGGCATCAAAAACACACGTGCACACACACAGTGCCATTCTCCAAATCCACTGCACTAGTTTACATTAGTTATTTAATGCCAGCCTTTCTTTTGGTGAATACTGCCTGCCCAAAGCATTATATTTAGTGGCTCCAAAGACAGCATCTAAACATTGCCTTTCTCTCGAGAGAAAGAGGTTTCAAGAACAGAAATCCCTGTCAGAGTCTGCAAATAAAGCAAGGTCAATAGCTTCAAGTCACATTTTCCACAGAACAAATTTTAAGTACCTGTCTACTGCTACCACTACACTCTGGGAACTGGTCTCTCCCACTGACTCTTGAATGCTCGCCATATGCCGCTTATCAGCACCACTTCCAACAAGATTACCTGCAATAAAACCATAAAAACAGTGTTTAGCATCATGTTTTTAGAGCTTTTACAAGTAAACAAAGAAAAGCAATTGTAATGTATATGGAGCAGATGGTGCCCTTGCGTGATCTGTGCCAGATTATGACAAATTAAACATGCAGCTAGAGGTGTTCTTTTAACTGAGGGATAGCATTTTGGTAATTATGTTAATTTTCTTAAGATGTAATACTGTTAATTTGATTGGAACAGATGAAACATTAGAAAATATTAACTCAGTCTGATACAAGCAGCTGAGGTTAGGCACAGTTCTGCTATATTCAGCATCATCACAGAATTATAGTATCGTTAAGGTTGGAAAAGATCAACCTAAGATCATCTAGCCCAACCATCCACCACCATCCAATCATCATGGACAGCATGAGTTCCCAAGTACTTTGGAATCTAAGTGTCACCTAGACAGTTCTCCAAAGATTAAGACAGTCTGCTTTCTCCTCTAATTTACAGCTTTTTGTTTCACATACTACTGGAGCAATAGGAAACAAAACAGCAAGTCCAAGATGCAGAGATGAGGAATTTCTTTGGAAAAATATTTATCATTGGAACAATAAAGAGAAACTGTTCGTGTTTTAGTTGTAAACAAAGCGTAGAGAGGAAGAACTGATAACACTGGTAAGAAGATTGTGAAACACCTTTGAAAATATCACATCCCAACAAATCAATCTGGAGGCATTCTGTTAAATACATTTATGCACTATTAAATTATTGAAGTGTGAACATATTCTGTAATTACTAAAATATCTTGGAAGGTTATGATGGATTTTTTAAGTTCCATTAATCCACTAGACTCAAATGAACAGATGTATTTTGCTATCTTATAACTGAACTCTTAGCCATCACACTTCAATTAAATACGCATTCTGTGAAGCTCAAGATTATTAACCTTACCTAATCCGAGGCCCATAAACTCTTCCCCTCCAGATGCATAGCCTTTAATGATTCCTTCCCTTTCACGCCCAGCACCAGATAAATACCGAGTTTTTACTCCAGTTCCTATAAGTTGTGCTAGCTCCAGCTGGCTAATACATTTCAGGATCTAAAAACAAAGATATTGTAAAACACAGTTTCTGGATACCATTGCGTATTTATTCCCAGTACTGCCCAGGTTATCTAACCTTTAAAACAACTTAGATAGCAACAACATTGCTAAAGCAACTGTAAATCAAACTGTGTTGAGTGACTCATTCAAGATCACCAGCTGCCATAAATCATTCCAACACTCCAGGGGAAAAAAAAATAATATAGTGCCAAGAAATCTAATTTAGATCTCTACCAGAAGTGACCTTTTTACTACGTCTCACAGCATCAGCTTTCAAAACTCAAATTGCATAACTGCATTATAGCAGCTGCCATTTAATGACGACAGTGCAGGTAGTGAAAAAAGCCACAGCTGCCATGCTATAAAGCACGTACAGGCCTTTCCTGACTCCTTCACACTGCAACAGCCCCTGGGTTGGCACAAGCATTTGGGGGTTGTTCTTTAAACCAGGTCCACAAAACTCATCAGCTAGAGTCCCTTTTGGTTCACATTATCACACAGTCAAAGTCTAGCACCAGAGAATGCAATGCAGAAGGAATATTCCAGTTTAGCAGCATCACTGATTTAGAAGTGATTGAAGAGTTCTTGAAAAATATGCCTTAGGAAAATAAGTATGATTCTCATACATTATCCTCACTTTTCCTTAACTCAATTATTGTGGACCAACTTCTTCATGCAATTGTGGTGTAAAAGTTGCAGAACACAACACAGAGAAGTCTGGAACTGTGAGCTGGACTATTTTTGATAACAAGAGCAAGAAAGCAGTGGTTTCTGTTTAGAATTCCATGAATTGCATTGAAATGCAAATTCAGCATAGTTTTAATTCCTTATCAAAAGCAACTACAAACACTACAATGCTAATCATACTGTGCCTATGGAGTCTGCCAAAAAAAAAAAAAAAAAAAGACTTTTTTTTAAATAGTAACAAAATCTTGCACTCATATCCATCTTTCAAGGAGAGTTGAAACACATCCTGGAAGCTAGATGTGGTTAATTAAAGACTAGAAATAGTCAGAGACCAGAACAAAGTCCTGCAGATTTTCAAAGAACAATGCAGTTGCATGAAAACTATTCAAGTTGTTACCTCGTGCCAAGAGTTCCCAAGATAGTTGCCATCTGTGTGAGCGACTGTAATAAGTGTCTTAATGGTATCTATGTTCTTCTGTTTCATTTCTGTGATACTGGAACTGGCTGTCAACAAGGAAAACCGAGCGAGGGCCTGTACGTAAGCATCTCGTTCAAGCTACAAGACAGAGAAACATGACATTGCAATAAAGTCCCTGAAGAGCTAGAGACTACTTGGCTACTTGGCCAGCATGCCTATGCTACTTTACTGCATAATTGTCAGTTACACTAGAGCATTTTCCAGGGCAAGAAGAGTAGCAGGCAAACTAGCTAGTGCTCTTAATAGGACTCAGCAATAAAAGACAAGCAGAATTCTTGAGAGAAGTCTCACACAAACCTGCATTCCAAAGATGCAGGCTATTCGAATTGCACATCGTATGCCTTCCAAACAAAGGGATGCAACTTCTGTGTCATCACAGTTCTGCAAGCCAACACTGTAAGCTGCCAACAATGGAGTCCAAACAAGCTAAAGAAAGAAATTAAGTTCACAAATCCATTAAGATTTTAGCCTAAAACTTTATGCAATAGGGACTAAATATATTTTTTTAAAATTTCCATCGGTTGCATTATCCAGCTGCCCAGTCATTTCCCCCCATTTTTTTCCATGCTTGAAACTCTTAATGAAAATATAACAAGAATTTCACAGACACTCACTTTGAACATGGGTCTGACATGATCCAGATGAGTGGCACTAGTAAAAGGAGCCTTTGCATGGCTTACTGCCTCCATGAGAGCTTTAGCAGTTTTAGCCATTTGTTCCATCTCCAAGTTGTACAAAAGCCTCCGCTGCTTCTCATTAGCTACACCTAATGGGAACACCACAGATGCATTGTTGGTTTGTTTTTCTCCACATAGGAGAAGAATCTGTACCTTCATATTGACAAACATTAAATGAAGGTATTGACAATGAAATCTAAATATAATCTTCAGAACCATTACAATGTGGGAGGCTTTCATAGTCTGCAAGCAAGGAACTCCAGCACCAAAATCCACACCTCAATCTAAGAGTTTATTCTACACAGTATATCTAGATTCTGCCTTTTATTACATACCAAGAACAAGTCAGACAGGCATAGTCTATTAATTTACTCTGCTTATAATAATGGATGGAAAACACTTCACTGTTTTAGTCTCACATCCTCCATACAAAACAAGTCTTTCACCAATTTAAAAATAAGTTACTAACTTAGTGTAAGAATGAAGAAACATAAAAGATCATTTTGTTTCTGTTCTGAACTAGGAAACTTGCAAATACCACAGAAAAATCAAAAAAAAAGCACTATGCTGAAGATTCAGAATTAAATGAATGACCACTGTGTATGAGGAGAGTACAGCTGGAGACACTGGTTTCTACAGTAGACTGCACACAAATCTTTGCTTGCTGTGAATGAGAAAAAGCAACTGTGGAATATGACATACTCTTCAGCATCTCTTTTCTCAAAGATTATCACAAGGACAGTGACACTTACTACCTATGAACTATGACATGCTACTGATAAAGAAAAAAAACACACGTCTTGTATATAAAAGAAGCTAATGAACAAAATAACAGCAAACATCAATTATTTTTTATCATTTCCCCTACTTTCATTTTAAAAAAAATCTAGTTTCTAGTGCCTTTCTGCAGTGGTCCTGGATGCACTTACGCAGCCATGTTTCCATCACAGATATAGCTGCATTAAGTAACACCTGTAAGCCAGTTTCATTGCAGCTGAATATATTATATATACTATATACACTATATTTTACTATATTAGTACTCTAAATGTAATTTATATATTGCACAAAGATGTTTTCAAAAGCGACCTGAACTTCACTATGCCATCCTGAAAGTTATGCAATAGTTCAGAACATGTGGTCTTTCCAGTTTCTAGATCCTTCTTACTTGGTTTACTACACTTGGTTGTGATTGCATATTCTTTTGTTTCCTTCATGGCAATTTTCTTTCCTTCTATTTCTTCATAGATCGTGGACAAATACTCCACTGGCAGGTCTTTACTGTCATTGATTCCTCGATTCATTTTAATGTATTGTTCCTTTGTCATTTTATTCTTTACCTGTAGAAAAGAATCAGGAAATCAGGTATTGAATGTAAGTTCTGTGGAAATCTGAGCTTCTACAAGTCCTTTTTTTTTTTTTCTTTTTTAATTTTCACCTGTGGACTGTGTAAATCTGTAGTCAGCATTATGATGGAGTATGCCAAAACATAGGCAGTGTCAGCACTAGCAAACAGCGTTTGCCTAAGAGAAGAAAAAATAAATGCGTTATTAGAGACCTAATTCCTCTACCAATTGCCTCCATTTTCACAAGAAAGGAAACAGACACGCTTGTGGAAATACCCAACCTCTAGAGTGCGGGTTGTACCTCATTCTTGAGGACCATGAACAAAAGAGACATTTTTCAGGCACTTATCCAATACAAGGTTTTGAATTACCGTTGGTTGCATTCAATATATCTAGCAGCAAACTTCTCCATTAATCTATCAATCTTCTGGGCTTCACCAGGCAGCCGGAAGCCTTCCAGAAATATACGTAGGGCAGAGACAAAGTCTTTCCCACAGAAATCAAGCTGGTCCACGTAGGCATACATCACCTCCTTGTTAAACTTGCTGCCTTCTCCAAGAAATTCCCCTGCTTGAGTCTAAAAAACACAAGAGACGGTTATTACTCTGTAATCCAACTGCCAGCTGTGCAAGAAAACTTAGAGTTGCACAGCTGAATTTTGTAAGACTGATCTGATTCACTAAGTCAGCAGAGCAACCGTTACAAGGATGGCAGGAAACCAGCATCACTAGAAAACAGACATAACCTGCTTATTCTTGTTTCCCTCATTCCCCACAAGGTGAAATCTGCATTAACGCAGATCCAAGGAAAGCTAATTTGCACCCCATTTCATATGCAGTGAAAAATGCATTGACAATGTGCCAACAAATTCCTTCACTTGACAAGATATTATTAATGCAGATATATATAAACCCTGTGCCCCTCACTACTTCATTGAAAACAGCTACTAAAATTACTTAAATTTACTAAAATGTCTGGGATACTTTATTAAATATAAAGCAGCATTGAGATTAAGCATATTCATCAGAACCCTTATGCTTTTAGTTATCTATTAATTAAATAGGAACTCAGAGTGCATACAAAAGGATCAGACAGCAACACTGTAAGAGCACTCGTTTAAAAACAATATGAATTATCTTATATTGCCCATAGTCTTACAGAACAGAGACGTTCTTCTTGGTGCAGAAATTGTGCAATGTCCTCTGCTGTACTTCCAAGCATTCCTTGCTCCTGTAGATACTGTATTCCTCTCTTTGGTTTTTTGTTAAACCTATTCAGACAAAAACATGGATGAAGTGATGCATATAACTGAAAACCTCCCTCTTGAAATACTTGAGGATATCAGAGAATTCCCATTAAAAATTCTGCTGTACATAGTATTTTCAGAGAAAGTTCTTCAAATCAATGAAACAGCAATAAACTACTGCTGAACAAGCATTTCACTGCAACTATTTCAATAAAGACAATAAATGGTTTAAAGAGCTGGAAGACGATGTGTCTGCCTACCCAAATCAGTTTCAGTCTAGGTATATGCACCCCTGGGTGTACCAGCACAAAGGAATACCATGAAACAAGCTCCTCTCCACTCAAGATGTCACTGAATTCCTTTTTAAATACAGTAGCCCCCCAGTGCTCCTTTCTAAAAGAAGCAAGAGCCTCAGGACTAAATCTAACAGTCACATGTCCCTTTACTTTTCACTATATAAGACTAAGAAACAATATGGTTATACTTTTTTTTTTTTAACTAGCAAGTTGTTGGTTTTTTTTTTCTTTCATTATTGAACTTACAGCTCTATCCCATGTTCAATTATTTCCTTTTGTTGTTTGATGACTTCAAATTGCTCAGGGTCATCTGGGACAGCAGTTTGGGTACCAACACTCCCAACTCCTGACGACACAGTGGAGTCCAAGGAACTGACACTACTTCGTCTCCCTCCACTGTCAAGACATTTTCCTTCAGCTATTTCCTGCTCAGATGGTTTATATGTACCTATTTATAAACATGAAGAGACTGAAGTCATCTTGTTCGGTAAAAATTCAGTAAGTCAGAAGAAGTTAGTTACAAGCCAAAATCCTAATTCTAGCAGGTTTACATTTTGCCAGACTATACTACACAAATATGCTGTACAGACATATGTCTGAAGTATTTCAGCAAAAGCAAAAAAAACCATCAATATCTCTAAAGATCTTTCACTTGAATCTAGGAGCTGCAAGATATGTCACATTCATGTTCTACATAAGCCAGCTTTTACAGTGTCAGTGATGGCCTGGCTAAGTTTTAAAACAGACCCCGATTATTCAGATCAGACATTTGGAGGGTCAGCTACTGAAACAGTATGCTCTTTCAGTATACAGTACTAAATAACCCTTTGTAAAATACTTACATAAATGAATTGTCATGTAAAAACCTGGCATCCACACTAGTGAATAACTTCTGAACCATAAGGAAACACAGGAACAAACTTACTTAACAAATTAGTCTCCCTATAAGGAAAACAATCTTACCCAAGCTTGTCTGATGGTTGGGGTTCACATAAAGGTCTTTGCTCCATTCTACCATACATTTTAAAATAGAAACCAAACATTCAAGCCCTTTTTTCCTCAGGCTTAATTCCTAGAAACATCCAACAAGAAAACACAATACACTTGTAGCCACAAATTTTTGGGATGCATTACATCACACCATTGAAATCTTAGCATGTTCATCAGCTATGATGATACCATTTCTGTCCCTTGACCATTTACACTGGACCAGACTGATGCCACATTCCAGCTGCTTTAAGCGTTGGATCTATTTACAGCTGATAAGTACAGCCAAAAGGCAATATACCCCAGTTCTTAAATGCAACTGAAGTGTACGAACGATTATGAACATTCAGCAAGTTTCTATAGCATCAGAGCTCTCCACAAGGACAAATGTCTCACTACTTTAACTGTACAGTAAAACAGCTCATCCAAACACTGCCTCTAAGGTCTCTTGATATTACTTTCATTCTCGGCCAAAGGAACGCATGATTAAGGATGGCTCATTTGTTGGCCTACCAAGGGAGAGAGGACCAAAAGAGCACAGAACAAGTTCAGTGTCACAATGTAGATACACTGTAAAACCAAGTAAATTAATCATGCTGCCTCATTATCCCGCTTAAAAACTTACCTAATACAGCTAACTAATAAAAAATAAGTAATACCAGTAAGTTATGGACAACATAAACCACAGGAAGTATCAATAACCTAGAGACATAATGGTACCTCAGCTTCCAAGCTGTTATCCTTACCTGCAAAAGTGTCATTCCCAATTCATGACCACTTCGTCCCTGGGCGATTTTGGACAAATCATTTACAAGGCGTTCAAATATATTAGCAGCATTTAAATCACAGTCATAGTTAACGTAAATATCCACTACACACTGGGCATCTTGAAAACAAATGAAAGCACAAACATCAGAGTTCTGTGCAACAGCTTTTTTAAAAGGAAATACTCAGAGCAGGCAGTGGGTTTTAATACACACATTTAACTCAAGCATTAAGGGATCAAATTCATTTTTCCCCAAAGAACTTGAACATCAAATGTAGCATTTTTCTAGAAAATAAAAAATTACTGCAGAGGAAAACCTCTGCAGCCAGAGGAAGTGTCTGCTTTCTCAACAATATAAATACCTGCACAAATTCTAGTTAAAGTTTGAATCACCATCCATTTGTGCTCGAAGGAGCTTGAAGAAGTCTCTAAAATATTCAAGAAGATCTCTTTGAAGAACACCTGCAAAATACATGAGGAAAAGGACTTGATCTGAAACTCGTTAGAACTATGTCAAACATACAAACTCATTTCTACTCAATTTCTCTTGAAAAATATAATCTCGTGTACAGAAGAACTCAAATACAGAATTAACTGATCAGTATATTATGCAAACAAAACTAAGACGTTAAGTTGCCAATGAATTTTTATCATTGCAGTACCCTTATTTGAGAATTAGAGCAACAGAAAAATGGGAAAACTTTCTCACCTCGATTTGCATTTTTAAATGAGTCTTAAAATTTGAGAGAAGTGTGAGAAAGATGGCAAGAGAGAGTTCAAACACATCAGGAACAGATGAGACTCCGTTTTTAGACAACGCTACACAAAGGTATTGCTTGATTGCATTGATGAACATTTCATGCGTCCTGAAAACTGGACCAGCATTCTGTAGCACTGAGAGAAGAAGCTGGAGAGACACTATCTTAGAACGCAATTCATGGGATCTAGAAAAAAAATCAACACAGAAAATGAAGATTTACTACATCTCTGAATACAAACTTGTGTGTGGAAATCTTTCAAGTACTACATTTTTAAGACCTGAATCTAAGACTGAAATTTGCTTCATCAAGCTAACTGAAATAAGGGCCTGAGTGATAAATTTTGAATACCCATTTTAGCATACAGAAACTACTTATCTGCACCCCCTGTTTCCAAAAGCTACCAGGAGAGAACTGGATAATTAATACAGTTTCATTACTTAGGATCTGGTGGTCCATCACCAAGTGGTTTCATGGAGAGCTTGCACAGTGACCTGAACACAAGGAAGGCATCCTTTTGCAGAACATGAGAAAATTTGGCAGCAGCTTGATGGCCAGATATATCTGCTTCCTAAAGAGTAAGAAATAAAATATTGGATACTCAGTGAGACAAAGGAATAAAGCAATTAAGAAAGATTCTACAGCTCTTCTGAGAATTAGCTAATGATTTGCTAAGACATAAACAAAACCTAAACTGGAATCAAGTGACCCGGACCACCTCTCTCTCCTCCCACCAATACTAAGCTACAAGTCACAATCAATTTTAGAACAGTCATTTTCAATATCTACTTAAACTGAATTTGCTGCTTCCTTTCTGAACCTAACCAGGACACATACATTAAGTCTTCTGCTCCTCCTCTCCTCAAAATCCCACTGTATTAATTGGTGTGAAAATTTTCCTCCTTTCCTATCCATACACAGGCATCCAGTGAAGTTATTTACCAGATTATCAGTAGAGGAAACAGACTGTCCATCATCTGGAATTCCATTTGTTTGTACATTTTCGCTACTAGAGCCAGAAAGAACAGTATCTGCAGTCTCTACTGCAGGTAGAGCCGTAGCCATTTCTGTTACCTGCTTCTCTTCAGCTACTAAAGGGGAGAAAGAAAAATACAACTGAAACTTTTTTCAATCCATGACATTCGTGAAGCTCTACAATTGACTGGCACAGAAGCAGCAGTAGTAAGCTAGAAGATTTTTCAGCTACAAACAATAGAAGAATCCAGTAAGACAATAAAAGGCCTTTCCTTATTGTGTTCTTTACAAGTACTTAGTAACAACAGTAAGAAAGAATCCGTGTTGTTATAATTACAGGAATAAGAATTTTATAATAAACATGCATCTACTTTATTTCTGAAGATCTGCTACCTTTCACAGCTGACTCAACCACATCTTCCAAGATGCCTTTAACCATTTCCTTTCCTCCATCAGTTGTTTCCTCTGATGAAACAGAGAGATAATTTTGAATTTTGTACTCTTGTTTAGGAAGAAGACAAAGGAAAAAGGGGACAGAGGCAGAAAGGTTAGAGGTAGTAAATTTTTCTCAAGTATTTCCCATTTAAAGCCTTTTCAAAGAAGTCACTTGAAAATATTCATTAAAGTTATTTCCATAATTTATTTCCAAGCACTTACATTTTTAATGTGGCATCTTTGTCCTTTGTATTTATCAAATGTTATGATTTTTTCCCTTTTGGAATATCTTACTTTTCTATTCTGATACAGTATAGGAGCACATGATAACATTCTCATAATACACGTTTTTACCACAGGACTTCAATTATCTTAAAGTAACTCTGTCACTTCATGCACACCATGATTATTTTCTCCTCTCCTTCCCTTCTGTCAAACCAACCATGTCAAGTTCCAGTATAAATCTAGAACCACATGAAGTTTCAGAATAATTCTAGGACAAAAATAAGCCTTTCTTCAGTGGCTATAATATCACAGGCAATATCTAATAATGGCCTGTATACACTGAAGAGCTACCAAGAAGACACAAATGTTATTTGAGCCAATAGCCCCATCTGTTCTCCCAACAGTAGTGTAAGAAAGCATTTTGCAATAGAAATGCAACTGAAAGCAACTCTTGTTCACCTGATGCTGAAGGAACCAAATCCTGCTCTGACTTCACATTTCCGTATCCTGTCCTCTCAGGCTCCCCATTAGTTAATTCCACACTTACAGGAGCAGTATATTTGCCTTCCTGATAGTGGTGCTTTAACTGACCCATCTTTGGAGATCTGGTCACTGCTTGAATTGCAGGAGACTGGGATTTTTGCTGATTTGTTTTTCCCACTTCTCTGGATTCTTGTACCTTGAGAAAACATTGTTAAAAAGTTACGTAAAGGAAGAAAACATAAGGGAAAATAAATACCTATGATAGCTGATGTTCCCTTGAGAATTCACATATTTATGAGAAACAACAAAACATTGCTTGGCTGCTCCAATGACAAAGCCCTGCTTTAGCTCAGCCATTGGAGTATGAAGCTTGTGTTAGAAGCATCGCACCACTTGTACAAAGCTGTTCATCAGGAAGTGGTAAAACTAGGAGTTGTTATCAGCAACAAGCTTCCTATTTTAATCAAACTGGTACGCCACACTATGCTTCACTGCAGAATGACAGCTGTTTTAAATTCCAAATCAACAGACATTTAACACAATAGACACACACAGAAGTATTCTATTAGCTCGTCAAGCCTAAATGTTTGAGATGAGCAGAAGCAGTAGGTACATACAGATTGATTTTCCATCCGTGTGAAAATGACATTTAGCATTTGTGTCAGGGTAGCTTTGGCAGTTGTCTGATTAATAAGATTTTTACTGGCCAGATAGATGTTGTAGCAGGTTCTAACAGTCTGGAGAACTGTTCCTTCATGAATTTCTATATATGGAGATGTTACTGCAGTGAGGAGAGCCTGAAAAATTCCAAGAAACAATAGGTCTGAGTTCAGTAACATATCTAATGCTGCAAGAAATGGAGAAACTGGATCATAAATGGAGTTTCACCACTATTTTTTCAGTTACAAAATCAATGACAGAAAAATTGTCTAGTTAAAATCACACAATCACAAACTGTATCAAATAAAATACCTTAATTATCTGCAGTTGTACTCCTTCATCTGTTTGAGGACCCTGAAAGCAATTGCAAATTGTGTCAACTATCCGATCAATCAGGCGTTTCCCAGGAGCTCCACTGTCTGGGGCATTGCCAGTGATATGTCCATATGCAATAAGTTTCTAGGTAAAAAGAACACAAGTTAGTTCTATAATTCTGTGATCAGACAACCATATGCTTTTAAGTAAAATAGAGTTGAGTATGCCATAAACAGGGGGTTTCGGCAGGCTACCTCGCTGTAACAGTTCTAACACAGGAACTGAACATCTTCAACAGCCTGGTTAGCAAATACTTGTGCAGTTCATAGGCTTAGACAAGATTTGATAGGTAATACACATTTCTGTGCCACATTTCTTCCTACTGCTATTAGACAAAATTTATTTGGCCTTTGCCTTTGAACCTTCTCACAACAGAAATGTTCAGTCAAAGTAGCGTGATAAAGCTAAGTAACATTTGTTTTTTCTCTAAGTACTGAGAGAGGCACAAGATAGAACAATTCTAGAGTCTGATCTCCCAGCACATCAGAACTACAAAGGACACCATGGTAAATATTCTTAAAGCAACACAGATTAAAAATCTTTAAAAACAATGTAAGAATCCATGAGCCTCAATGAATGACTGTTCCACTGTAAAACAACAACACACATGAATTTCTTGCTTTTGCAAGATGAGCTTTCAGCCAAATCTGATGATAACATACTTTGCAGTTTATGCATTTAAACATCCACAGCACAGCTGTATGTTTTCAGAATAATAATACTTCTCTCTAAGAATGCCAACAGCATACAAATTTTTAAGTGCATGTTATTCCATTCCACTCTCTCTGAGTTTTAACTTACTTGTAAACAATCCAGTGAAGTACTGACAATGCGTGGTGACTTTGACTGGCAGGCCAGCTCAAAAGGAAGGAAGTACTTATCAGCTTCAATGAAGTTTGCTTTTGGTGGAGCAACAGTGCCTTCTCTAGGTCAGAGGAGAAGAGTTGTTTATTTTTCTAAATACATTATCACAGCAAACTACCCATCCTCCTTTTTCACATTTAAAGCTAGATGGTGCTCAGAAGCATACAAGCATAATGCAAGATTCTCTTATACATACTTGCTTTACAAAGTTTGATTTTCTTTAAAGTCACACATGAAAAATGCAAGGTTGTTCTCGTTTTGCATCTGACCAGAGAACAACTTAATGATAAAACTAAGCCATTCTGAATTACATCAACAGAGCCAGTATGAAGTACACTGAGGAAAAAAAAAAACAAAAACAAAAACGTATTTTGGGAGCTCATTTCAAAATCATAGCACAGTGCTGGAACAGTGTTTTAATACTTTATGTTAATAATTAAATTACATCGGTACTCTTGATCTATGTAATTAAGATCATATGCTATCAAATTGAAAATTGTAAGCAGCAGCAGGCATCCTAGTAGGCTATATTAAGCCCAGTAACAGGAAATGAAATTCTAACACCTGTTAGAAGTTCTGCAATTATTTCATAGTGAAATTCAGAAGGCAGTTATGGGTTGAGTACCCAGAGCCACAGCCATTGTGTGAGTGGGAGATATGGGCCACATCATGTTCATAAAGGTATTCACACACATTCACAAGTTCACTGCAGTGACTTAGGTGCACTTTCACATTTCCATTACCAAATTATTCACTTTGCTCTTTTCTTGCACAGCTTACAGCAACCAATAATTTACCTTTGTTTTTCCAGTTCTGTCTTTATTTCATCTGGAATAAAAAAAAAATTCAAAATTTTTAACACCCAACATAATTGATTGACAACAACATAAATATGAAATGTATAATAACACAAAGCAGTTTCAAACCTGAGTCTTACATCTGAGCTGCTCCTTTTCTGTAACATCCTCAGCCTGACATCTTATGGGGAGGCACAGCTCTTAACTTCTACATTCAAAAATTATTCTTCCCCAAGTACTCTTAAGAAGGCATCTTTTAAAAACGTATGTATAAAATATTTATTCAGTGAAAATAAAATAGAGAGCTTAGGTTTGGAGAAGTTTTAAACCACTACATAATCCATTAGTTCAACACGAGACCTTCCCATTAAGTCCCATGCTGGGTAGCTGACATCAACTGAATAAACAAAGTCTCACTGAGAGAACAAACATGAAACAGATACTGTCATCTTGCCAGCAGTTACTTCTTCTTCACGAACTTAACTCTTTAAGGGACCTTTGAAGAAGATGAAATACAGGAAAAAAATGCTCCCCATCTCTATTACAAACACTACTAAATCCTTCATAACCTTATATGGCTTTAAGAATTTCTAATGCATCACCACGATGTACAACACAGACTGCACTGCACCAAACACAGCCTAAGTACAAACCACGAACACTGACACAGAGACCAAGCAGCACACACAGCAAGGGTGCACAGCTACAGGCACTTGTAACACCACTGGGATCCTGCATCCAGCACATCCAACTTCATGCTCCTGCAAGTGACCATACCCACATAAATCGTTTCAACTGCAAAGTTGTCAGAAATGGGTCATTCTCTGGAGGCACCACTGTTTTAGACTGGACATGCAGAGTTCAAATGACTTCAGTGCTGCCCATGAACCTCAGTCATTTATTTCATCTTACAAGCATTATTCCTCAAGACAGTACATTAAGAACTGCAACAGATGGATGTTATCAGTTTGAATAAAAAGGACTGTGCACACAGAACATCCCTTGCAGAGTATCCCCATCTTTTAGCATTACTATCCTGTTCTACAGAGAAAGTGGAAGCCAAGTGCCAAGGAAACTCCAAGTTGAGACACAACACATCCGGGACTGGGACTTACTACTGGTGCCATACTCTCTCCATTAATGAAGGCCACCATGGACAGAAGGCAGCTGTATGACATCTACTAGCTACAGATGATGCAAGAACTGAAGGATCATTCATTATCCACCCCATATTTGATGGAACAGTAAAACTGAAGAATCACTCATTCAGAATGGGTCATGGCTCTGTTCAGAAGCCCACCAATTTCTAACCAAGTCAACATACCATAACATACCAACAGCTTGCCTAAAAAAGAAAAGCTATTCACTAATGCTTTTGGAGAAAAACTAACAAACCAGCAGTTACCACTTCTATCTACCTCTCACCACTTCTTGGCTCATGAGCTGCAAGCACTTAAGCCAGGTTTGTTCACTCTTACCTCTGCCACCAAACTAGGTTCATATTTGCTCATTAAAAGTCCCATGTCTGGTTTGTCCCTCCTGCCCACACTGCTGCAGCAGGTATCAGATCAGTTACACACCTTCTGACAAAGTAAGAACTGTGCATCACTGCAGTGTGCAGCCATAAGATCAGCAGCAGTAGCTATCTTGTGCTGGGAAAACTCAAAGCTCACAACTCAGAACAGGAGCCACATAGGAACTGCCAGAGCACCAGCTCAGCAGTGAAGCTCATACCAAACACTGCAGGCTCTGATCACTGCATGCCTGTGGTTACCAGGTACAAGTCTGTAATTCCCAAGGGCTAAGCAGATAAGGTTTAATCACAGAGTCTTTGATTGTACCTGGTTCTAAAGTGATAACAATAGTTTCCCTAATATCATGTTTCATGCAAGTGAATGGAACTTCCTGCAATTAAAGTTTTAAGGCGGTCAGGAAAGACAAAAATAGCATATTTTTCATAAACAAATCAAGTATTATTTAGCCAAAACCTGGAATTTTACCGAATGTAAGATAAATCTTAGACCATTTACTCAAATATTTCACTAGTCTCATATTTTTTTTTTTTTTTCTTTTCTTTTTTAAATGTAAACACTACTTGCACATCTGTCTCTTGGTAGGACTCTCCAGGGACGTTTGGTTTTCTTACCAAATTTTCATTAAGAAAAGCACATCTTAATTGCAGTTAGAATGCAGACTAGTGATCTTTCAGCCAAAACCAAAACCTGTTCAGCATCAACTAGTCTGCTCAGCCTATCACCCAAAATTTAGGTCAGCTCACTCAGATCAGCTTTGGCATCCTCCTTCCTGCAGGCGCTCAGCTGCTGGCAGAAACAAAGCTGAAGGTCACAGGCTCTGTCTTCACTGTCATGCAGTCCGGTGGGAGGCCAGCAAGGAAGGCTTGCTGGGAGAAATGTTTGGGGTGGGGTTGAGATGATTTTGTTTTTCTCCAAAGTAAAAATTTCTCAACTTCACCTTATTTGTAAAAATAATAACAATAAAATAATAATAAAAAAACAAGTAGAAACAGTAAGCAATGAGTCCCACCTAAGAAAACATCATTTCATAAAATTTAATACTCCATGAGAAAACAGGCTTCCCTGTTAGGATCTGCAGCTAAGGATAACGTAAGTGCTCAATTCCACATTCAGGGAGTAACCAAGCTATGTGTGTCCAGATTGTTTGGCGGGGAAGAAGAAACAACAGGATTTTTCTTCCTTTCCAATAAGTCACTTTCCCCATATACTGATCACCAGCAAAGCAAAGTAGCTAACAGGTTTTAAATGTAAATTTCATGAAGATTTTAGCCATAAGAAAACGTGATCTAGACCCTTCCTCATATTTTTTATATTGTAATACCTTCACCGACATTTATATTAAATCTTTCCATAAGAAAAAATAAGAGTTGTGTTCCATATTAAATAAGTGATCATTTTATTCTCCAAAATCCTCCATATATTAAAGAAACAAATTTAGCAAATGAAAAAAAAAAAAAATCCCCCACAATTTTTTTTTAATATAAAGGATTTTCCAAAGCACCATAAAAATGTCTGCATCACAACAATATTTCAATTTAAAATGTTGGCAAAAAAGAATAAGTCAGACAAGGAAAACAAGTTACAGGCATGCTCCTGCTGCTGATTGCATCAAGATCGTTTGGAAACATCTACGTTTCCAGTGCTCATTTGGTGGTCTGACCACCAAAAGTGAATGAAACACCAACTGTAGCCTAACTGAATTCTGTTACACTGAGAGCCACCAAGGCAGACCAGGCACAGCCAGCTCACAGCAAGTGCTGCACACTTCTGTCCCACGCAGAAGTAAGGGCACAGCCAAGTCACTTCCACAGCTCCAGCACAGGTCAGCTTGTGGCCACCACAGGACAAGGCTGCCCCTCACCTGGTGGTTCTGCTCTCAGAGCTTCCTGCTGCTTTCAATTCAAAAGGCACCAGCATGCATCCATCCACTCAATCAGAAACACCTCTGACTCCACACCCTATAGGTGCTGCCCACTCAGCACAGCCTTCCAACATTCCTACAGCCAGCACAACAGGAGTAACAAGCAAGGCCCTGCAGCCTTCTCTTGCAGAGCTTCTTGCCACAATGAAAGCAGCACCAGGCACAGGCAGAAAGGAACTCCAGTAACAGATGGACAGTTTAAGTTTGCTCATATTGAACAGTATGTATTAAAACAAAGGACATAGCTTCCTGCCTGCACTTATTTGTATCCTACCTTAACAGCCATGTTCATCACAGTGGAAGCAAACCAGGTCCTGCACAACAAATGGTGTCACTTGTCTCCCCACGAGGACAAGAGCAATGTCCTTCCATGGCGGCTCAGAACACCAGAGAGCAATGCCAACACAAACATGGAACAGTCCAAACTGCTTTTTGTTCCATTCCATTTTGTGTGAAGTCCATTTCATTGCCTAATTCCAGGTTGCCTTAGATTTAAAACAGCTACAGCAACAACTCAACTCAAAAAACTACAGAAAATCCTTGAGAGGAGCTGCACAATGAAACAGGATCTCCTTGCTTCAGCCCAGCACTGAGTCAGAGGTTCAGAGATAGCCACGAAGTTTTACTAAACCAACAAACTTTCTCTAGACATCCATCATTTATACAAGAGATGACTTAAATACACACAGATTCCTAAGTGAAGGCATGGATTAAGAGATTTTTTTTTAAAGCTTATTAACAAACTAACTAAATACATCCTGTTGCGTACAGAGCTCTAAGACGCACACACAGAGTGCCTAGGCAATCAAAGGTCACAGAACCAGGCTGGCTGCATAGCGTGTCGTTAAAAACAGTCCTGATGGGGTAATACAAATAGTTTGAGACACCCAGGGACACAATGAGCATTTCACCCACACGAACTGCTGCGATATACGATATGCACCGCGTTCCACTGTAAGCCTGTCAGGATACTGAGTGTTTCACTATGCTTACCAAGAATCACGTACACCCAGAGCTCCACAGAAGTGCTTATTAGGCAACTATTTATATGCTGGCTGTTGAAAACCAGTTGGAAAAAAAAAATTACCACATTCTAGAGCAGAGCAGAACAGTTCCTCTGTTTAGTTCATTTCTCTCCACCTCTCCTGGGATTTACTGGCACTAAGGATACAGGATACAACTATTACACCTACTGACGAGGCAAGAGACTGCATGAAGGAATCCATTCAAACTCTGCTTACTCAACATTTACTCTGTATGCTTCACAAGAGGGGTGGAGAGAGGAAAAAAAACATTGAGAAAAAAACAACTGAGAACTGGTTTTGTTACCGATCCCATTTTCAAGGACACATCTATCACTGCTTTGGGCCAACAGTGCAAGCTAACAAGCTCTGTACAGTTTAGGAGTAAATAAGCACTGCTTTCACCCTGCTCATATTCATCGCCTATTTGAGCCCATAGTGCTCCTCATTTCCAGTCACAAAGGTATTTTGCAGTCCAAAACTGTAAACTACTGGTTCAGAAAGAAAAAAAAGAATTATCGGAAACAGAAGAAAAGTGCAAAATAGTTTAAAGTTAACTACCACATAGATTTCCTTATGTAAGAACAACAGCAACTGTCAGCAGCAATTTCTCAGCAGTGAAGCACATTTATAACATAGGAACATCATTCCCACAGCTGGAAAGGCATTCCTCTGTCTCACCAAACAGAAATTTAAGGCATGTGTAATTAACATAAACACTACTCCAGTAATATTACAGCAGAAACTGTAGAAATAGTTGCAGGTTAATTTAATTAGGTAGCTCCAGAATGCACTAGTTCCTCCCTATTTGGAATAAGAATTTACTAATGAATCATGTCCATGCTTTACAGTTTATAAAAGGTATAATACAACAATGCTCCATTAAAGAAAATATTGTACACATAAGATGGCACAGTAAATTTATTGAGAGCTGAAAAGGGATTACTTCAAATATGACATGGGGCAGGAGGGCAAGAATAACAGCTGACACAGTGACCAGGTTCCTAAAGTGAATCCAATCTGAGAGAAACAAAGTTATCTGTACTCTGATTTAATTACCAGAGACTAACTGGATTTTATTATTACAGGAAGTATTGAAGCTTCTTTCTTGAATAACAATCTGTGTAAATTAAGAAGTCTGGTCTGATTTCTGTAACATTCTACCTACGCTCCCGACCACGTTTACTACAGCAAAGGGCTTGATAACTAAGCTAACACTTCTAAAATTAAGCTCACAGTTTTATTTCATAAGCTTAATTAAACTTATGTAAGCTTAAGTAAATCTGATTTGAGTAAAAAGGAGCTTACTCCATATAAAATCAAGTTTGAAGAACTTAACACAAATAAAAAGAACTATATCCATGTTGTCAACTTAAGATGAGGCAGCATTTACCAAACATTATAGAAATCCTTTAGCACAGTAATCAAAGCATTGTTAGGGCAGGTGAGTTGGCTAACAGGAGGTTATCTACTCTTGTCTACTCCTGTGTTAGTCCAATGAAGTACACGGACTTCTTTTTCCCTCCAGCAGGATAGAAAAATGTACATCTACCTTCACAAAATTAACAGACCTCAAACGTACTGCACTTAAGACACAAAGGTCAAACAGTTATAATCCAAAAGGCCAATGCTAATAGGTGACTACTACATCCTCCCAAAAGCACAATCATGTGCCAGTAAACTAAGACTTTCATTAGCAATCTTTAAGGAAAGTTCTCTTTCTTACTCTCTAAGTGGATTAACACTGCAGAAAAACAGGCTCCCAGACAAGTAAAAGGTTTGGAGGGATACTGAAGAAGTCAGAAAGGGAAAGTAAGTAGGGAAAGTCATTTCAATTGCTCACAGTGTTTGTTTCAAATAATAATAAGCAGCCTCACATTTCTACCTTTCTCTGGATATACCATCATTGCAGTCAGCAGCTACAGATTCCTTCAAAGTAAGAGTTGCAAGTAAGAAACTTAGAATGTCAATTTTTCAAGTTTGCTTCTATAGTACATTTGAAAGGCTTGCATCTGCTTACTCACATGCTCAGCTATCTCTCACTTTTCTCCAAAACACACTCAAATTAAAGGAACAAGCAATCCATACCATAAGAGATGTCACCTCTGTAAAATAAGAAAGGCCACCAAGAACTGCACCTGTGACAGCCGTGCTGCTTCACCTACTGTCTTCCCTCCGTAACATATCATATGCTTGTGCAGAACTTTAGCAGTCACACCTACATTACAAAAGGATGGATTTGTAGCCGCAGATTTTAGAACCAGGCTGCCAAGTTCAGAAGACGTGTTTCAGTTCTGCAGGACGCCACAGCCTGCCCGGGGCTGCATCACAGTTTCTGCCAGCCCAGCCACGAGCTGGAGGAAAAGTATCAGAGCCCATGAGATCAGGGGGGTCTGGACGCGAGGGTCCCCACACAGCTCGTTTCCTATTTGAAAAGCTTGTCATTAATTTTCTCGAAAGCAATCCGAGAGCGGCACACCCAAGCCCTTCTGTTCGTACCGAGGCCAAAAGCGAACAGAGCAGACAGCGGCCCGGGCTGTCCCTCCGCACCAAAGGAGCGCTTCTCCCATTTTCCCTCCCTTCCCGGGCCTCCCGGCTCTCGGCCCACGAACTCCCTGCCGCAGCACCCCGCTGTGACGCTGCCCCGCTCCGGGTCCGGCACGCAGCGCCGCGCAGGCCGGCGGCTCCCAGCCCGGCGGGTCGGCCCGGCCGGACTCACCCAGCGCCACCTGGCAGGCTCTCCGCAGCTGCCCGTGCGGGGGCCGCTTCGCCTCCTTCTCGGCCAAGATCTTCTCCAGGGCCCGCGACACGAACATGCTCTTGGTGCGGGCGTCCTGCTCGCGGGCCGGGGGCTGCATGGCGGGGCCGGGAGCGCTCGAAGCCCATCACCCGGAAGAACCGCGCCTCCTTCAGCGGCCGCCACAGCGCGGCCACCACGGCGCCGCCATGTTGGCACCGTCACGTGATTCGGGTCGGCTCCCCGCCTTCCCGCCGCGGCCTCCGACCCCTGCGCGGCGCCGGCAGCAACGGGCGGGGCGGTTCGTGGCGGCGGTGCGGTCATCGTTGGTTCGAAGAATCGCTAGAAATTTCAAGTTCTAGAAATTCAGTCTTCATGGCCAATTGTTTATTCTTATGTCCAGCTGTCTCTTGCCCTTGCCCACTGACCCGTGGTCAGATGCTCTACACCCAAAAGGCTCAGTGTTACCATGGAAATAATCCGAAAATTCTCTCACTCGATGCCTTCGTTCAGAAACTTGCAGCCATCGCAGGCTGATACGTCATTCCTCAAAGGGCTTAACAAATTAAGGCAGCAGTATCTAAGAAAACGGACATATTAGGTTGTCTGGACTGTAGCTGTATTTCCTTATTCCCTGAACGCTGGGATTCGTACTCTTTGAAAGTGATTAATAGACCCTTGGTGCCAAGTTGTCAAGGTACGATTTTTAACCTAAAAAACACTAACAAAGAGTCCAAACACAAGCACCTGCTCAAAACATCAGTATTATTTCCCCCGCTGTGCCTGGAGCTGTTCAAGGCCAGGTTGGACGGAGCCCTGGGCAGCCTGGTCTGAGGTTAAATATGGTGGTTGGTGGCCCTGCCTGCAGCAGCGGGTTGGAGTTTGAGCATCCTTGAGGTCCCTTCCAACCCAAGCCATTGTATAATTCTATGATTCTTTGGTTCTGTTTCACATGGATGTCAGGCATGTGCTGTGAGATCACCTGTGCTGCCAGCAGTTTACATGGACTTGCATGGAGCTGAGGACTTCAGTTGGATGAGTGGATGAGTGGTGTGAGTGAGAGCATGGGAAATCAGACATTAGAATGACAGCACACTAGAAGTGGGGGAAGTGTCCCCACCTGGAAACAGTTTTTAAGGTAACTATCTAAAGATATATTAAGATATATTTGGGGGTTGGACACGATGATCTCTGGAGGTCCCTTCCAACCCCTACAATTCTGTGATATGTGTTTTCCTAGGAAATTAGCAGTTCTGGCATGGCTGTGATATGAATGCAAATTCATGGCTCATCACTGAATCACAAATAGCGAGGGTGGAACTGCCTCAGAGTCCTGCTGGTTATATCAATTCTCTTGCCAGTAATAGTATGTTCAGCCTCCTCTAGTATCAGTGAATGTACCATGTAATAAATGAGGCACAGTGTTGGAAGGTTAAAGTCCTTGTGTGAGCTGAAGCTGTCATTAGGCAACTGACTTGAACTTTTCTCTACATTGATTAAAATAAATTTAGAATGGATCACTATTCTGAGTCAGAATCACTGAAATGCAGGGCTGGGAAGGACTTCAGAGGTCATTTAGTACATCTCCAAGCACCAAGACAGAACACAATGTCTTCTTGAAATGCTCTAATCAAAGAGATTTAAGAGCATTTCACTTTGTTGTCTTCAGCATGTCACTGACCACCCAATTGGGAAAGTCCTTCTAATATCTGATCTGAATGTTAACTGCTATCCATCAGAAAATGGAAAGCCTCTATACCGTGGTCATGAAATATCAGAAGAACTGAGACCAATAACACAGAAATCAAATATTCAAATTATTTTTTTAAATGAAGTTATTTCCAAATTATGGCTACGGTTTGGATTTTGTTTTCTACTGAAGGTCTCATTGCCCTCATATTTTGTTAGCATTCTTGGTCTCTTACACAAAATATGTTGATTCCTGTTACCATATGGGTGTGCTGACTTCACTTTTCTTATAGCCTCAGTAACATCACTGATTTTACAGCAACTCTTTCATCCTGATGCTTCTTGCAGATACTTTGTGTATTAATTTTGCTGTACAACATAGAGAAACTACTTACCTTGAGATTCTTTAGTAGAACTAACTCCATTAATTGTCTAAGAAAAATGCAGCTAATGCCAGTTGGGAGATTTCCTCTATTTTTTCCTGATGTTTTCCTAGCAGGATTCACCATGATATTATTTTTAAATTGAATAAATTGTGTAAACATTGTTTGCACTGGCTATTTATTATTCAAAGTATGGTCCAATTTTTTTCAGTTATCCAATTTCACGAGATGTTGCAAAATATCCTCTAGGTTTGTGAGTGTCTCCAAGTTTTAAACCCCATTCGTACATCCTTGTATGTCTGTGATCCCTTAAGTGTGCCATTTCCAAGTATATCACTTTGGTGTCAAGTGACTACAGGTTGCATGCCAGGTAGATAAATTCATCTGCATTAAAGAATAAAATACAGACAGAATTATGGGGCCTAACTGCAGATTTCAAACCTCGCTCCCAAAAGACAAAGTCTGAGAAATATGCTTTTCAGGTAAATGCTGACTGAGTTTGGCTGTGGGAAGGAATTAGAAATTAGGAAGGTGGCTTGCTATGCATCTCATGACTCAGCTGCATGCTTTAGTTGCTACTCTCAGATCCACTGCAGCTTTGCTATATTACTAGCTTTCAAATCCTCTCGACAGCATATCTCACTAACTATCTTAATAACCAGGCAACATATAATTTAATGTGCTGTGTTCTGAAGGGTAAAAAATTCAATATGAGCCTTAAGAGCTTCATTGCTGAACAAAAAAAAAAAAAAAGAGAGAGAGAGAGAAAAGGAAAGGAAAGAAAAAAGCAAAGCAAAGTAACACGAGAAGAAAAGAGGAGAGGAGAGGAGAGGAGAGGAGAGGAGAGGAGAGGAGAGGAGAGGAGAGGAGGGCAGTGGTGTGGCTGCAGCACATGGGGCTGTGAGAGGGCGTGCAGCAGGGAGGGCGTTGGGCCCGAGCCGCGCTCGTGTTTGTTGCAGCACAGGGGCTGCAGGGGATGGCAGGAGCGCAGAGCAGAGCGGGGAGAGCCGGGCTGTATGAAGGCCAGGGCATGAAATCTTCCCTTGGCAGCTACGGAGCTGCTGAGCTTTTCCCCCAAGTCTTCAGACTGTGGGGTGATAAGGCTCCGCAGCAAAGGCAGCCGGGCCCTCCTGATACTTGGGGCTCAGGAAAGGGCAAAACAAATCAGTGTCTTTCAAGAGCACAAAGCAGTGAAGCACAGCACAAGCCATTTATTGCCTGCGTAAGTGATCTTCTGCAGGCATGTCCATTGGAGATGTGCAGACTGAGTGTGGACAGAAAGCAAACGGAGACGAGGGGAGGGGAGGGGAAGGGAGGAGAGGGGAAGAAAGTAAGAAATGAAAGGAAAGAAAAAGGGAAATGTGAAGGGGAAGAGAGAAAGAGAAGCAAGGAAAAGAAAGGCAAAGGAAAGCAAAAAGGGGGAAAAGGCAGAAAAGAAGAAGAAACCAAGTTGCGTGCCGCCGGCGCCACCCGAGGGGAATCCGGCAGCGGACCCCCCCAGCTGCCCCTCCACCTCCTCCAGGCCCCAGGCCGCCCTCAGCAACGCGACGCCGCAGGCGGTTGGTAGGGCCGGGGCAGGAAGTGCTTCCTGGCGGCGGAGAGCACTTCCGGGGCAGCGCGGCATGGCGGCGCCGGGCCGGTGAGCGGGGCCGGGAGGAGCGGGCTGTGTGCTGGGAGCGGGGTCGGGCCTCGGTGCGGGGGCATGGAGGGGCGCTCGGGGGAGGAGCTGGCGGTGCTGCCGGCACGCAGAGGCGATGCGTGCGGCGCCGCCGAGTGCTGCGGGGTCGGGGGGCGGCTTCCTCTCAGGGAAGGCCGTGCGAGTGCGGAGCTGTGTTGGTGTTTGGGGTGCGTGAAGGAGGAGGCCCCGTAGGGCCGAGTTGTCGCCAGCAAAGCCCGGGCGGGCAGTGGAGCAAGGCGCGTGGGCGCTGTGTTGGCCGGAGGGTGCGGAGCTGGAAGAAGGTTTGTGAAGATGTGCTTCGTCCGGACGAGCCAGGGCTGCAGTTGTGCGTGATTGTGTTTGTTGCTTGGGAGAACTGCTGCCTTAGTAGAGTGGGGGGGAGGGAGAGGGAGATTTCAAGAGTGCCATCAGTCAGGAGCACGGCCCGTTTCTGCCTGCTTTGCTCATGCTGTTGTGTGGGTCCCCGCGAAGCATCGGTGAGCCGGGGTGGCCCCGTGTGTGTGTGCCAGCATTGTGCGCGGCTGTGGAATGGAGTCAGAGTGATGGTAGTGAAAATGCAGCTGGCGGTATTGATTGTAGGGAATGGTTGAATCCCGAGCCGTGAGGCGCAAGAAGAGGCGCTAGATGCTAAGGTGGAAAGCGGAGCTCGTGTGTGCCAGGAGGCAGGCGTAGTCAGGTGCGCTTTGGAGCCTGCTGCTGTTGGCGCTGGGCTCGGGAGGCCCCTGAACATGGCGCTGTGTGCTGCGTGTCCCAGCCGCAACAGATTGCCGTGTGGAAGCAGGGAGAGGATGAAGGAGGCCGAGGGCCCTTTTCTCGGGGCCGGCTCCTCTGTGGCCCCTTGCTTTCCGGAGAGAAGGGCTGCCCGCTGGGCACAGGGAGTGCCTTCTAGCTGCCGTCCGGTGCCCTGTCCTCCGGCCCCCTCCTCATGCTATGTGGAACGCCATTGCCAGCAGTGCGGCTGCCATTTTAGAACCTTCGCCGCATCACAGCCGTCACCTTGGTCACCGCTGCCCCGGCCAACGCACTCGCTCTGAGAGCTCCGACAGCCATGGCTGGAGCGAAGAGAGCGAGGGGCGATGCTTGCCCTATTTTAAATGGGAAGAGGGAGCTTGGCTTCCCAGAGGCGAAGAGGAGGAGGGGGGCCGCCTTTAAGATCAAGCGGAGGAGGGGGCAGAGAGTGCGTTTCCATCGCGCCTGGGCCAGCGCGGTGACCACCTCCGTGGAGCCCATGGAGGTGGATCCACCTCCGGATGAGCCCATGGAGGTGGATCCACCTGCAGATGAGCCCATGGAGGTGGATCCGCCTGCGGCACAGCTGGCCTGGCACCACACCACCGTGCCAGGCCCCGCATTGGCGATGTCCCAGCTCCACCGTCGCTGGTCCAGGCGCTCGGCTCCCTACCCGCTGCGCGGCCCCCGCCCCCAGCATTAGCTGGGTGGCATGAGTTTCCATCAGCTCCTCCTCCGAGCCTCCTGGG
Organism: Tympanuchus pallidicinctus; assembly: GCF_026119805.1. Taxonomy (NCBI): domain Eukaryota; kingdom Metazoa; phylum Chordata; class Aves; order Galliformes; family Phasianidae; genus Tympanuchus; species Tympanuchus pallidicinctus. The sequence continues at coordinate 7,560,577 of NW_026294722.1, forward strand.
GAGCCAAGTTCTCCTCTTCCCATTTAAATGCTGCGGCAGTTATTGTTTAGTTGTTGTTGTTGATTTTAGTGTTAGTGTTAGTGTTAGGTTATTGTTCGTATTTTAGAGTTAGGCGTAGGTTACTTTTAGTCTTTTAGTGTTAGGCATAGGTTCCTGTTCTTATGTTAGAGTTAGGCATAGGTTACTCGTAGTCTTTTAGTGTTAGGCATAGGTTCCTGTTCATACTTGACAGTTAGGGGTAGATTGCTGGTGTCAAGTGGCAGTGAGCAGCGCTCACTCGGTAAGCACACGCCTGATTGATCCTGCGAAGACATGAGTGCGAGTGCCGTGAGCACGGAGGCCTGATGGCATCTTGGATGAATTGAATTTCCAGCTTGTGACTTTTGTGTTGCAGACCGTCGAGGAGCAGAGTGTGAGTGGCTGCGCCATTGCGTTGGGCCTCAGGAGAACAGTGTGTGACTGTGTGTCGAGCATCCTGCGTGGCCGTTGCCAGGTAGGCGTGCCTTCCTTTGCAGTAAGCAGTGCTTAGATGTGAGCCCAGCTCCTCCCCCTGTGCTCAGCAGATGGGCTTTCTGCGTGCTTTATTGCTGTGCTTGGTGCCGTACGGCACAGCAGCAGCAAGGCCGCGAACACGTACGTGCCCAGGTAGATGCAAATGTGCAAGTGATGGGATTAATACTGTTGTTGTTAGTGTTACTGAGACAGTGGTCGTGCGTGTGTGATCAAGCTCAGGGAGAAGTTGATTCTTGCCTGTTCAGCTCTTGCTGACATGCAAGTTTGGCGTCCCTCCTTGTGGTTGGGTCGGAAGACCAAGGCTATCTTCAGAGCACGTCTCTGAGTCAGGCTGGGAGTTTTTGCTAGCAGGAAGTCACAGCGTCGGAGCGCACGAATGGAATGATGGCTCTCGTTTCCCCCTTGCAGAAAGCAGCCTCCTGGAGAGCAGCAGAGCAGCAGGCTGTCTGCGCTATGGCCGCTGAAGTGCATTTCTCGGCCCCTGAGATCCCTGAGCCCACGCTGATGGAGACCGTGCTGCGCTACGGCCTCTTCTTTGGAGCCCTTTTCCAGCTTGTGTGCGTGTTGGCCATAATGCTGCCAGTTCCCAAGTGCCCAGAGACAGTAAGTAGCGCTCTGTTTGGTAGAGGTTGATAGAAATGCTGAGGAAATGGGCTGGGAGGGAAGCAGCTGGAGCCGTTGCCTACGGTAGCGCGCCGCGGCATTGCTGAGAGTGCGGCAGTTTGTTGTGCCCTTCCTTGGGCGTGCGTGCTGTTCCTGGTGGCACGCAAGGAGCCCGGAGGTGCAAGCTCATCTTATCGTCGTGCTGCTGCTGCTGCCTCTGCTGCTTCTGTGGCCTGTGAGTAGCAGGCAGGGCGTCCCCCTGTGCAGGGACTGCCTTGCAGGCAAGGCCCGTAGACTGTAGCTTCCGTGGGATTTTTGGGAACAAGAGAGAGGTGGAGTTTCTGTTGTGCCCTGATGCCAGGAAGGCAATTTGCAGCGCTGGCAGCCAAAGCTGCCCAGTCAGGTGACTTGAGCTCCCAAAGCGAGCTGTCAGGCAATTGTCAGAAAGTTCCCTGACTGTTTGTGAATTGATTCCTGTAGGACTCGGACGGCTTGGAGTCTAAGACTTGGGAGACGGTGAAGAAAACCAAGGCAAGTGCTGCACAGCTGAGCAAGAAAGCCAAGAAGGAAAGCAAAAAGAAACGGTGAGGGCTTGAGCGCTAAGCCTCAAAGGCCACAGGGAGCAGCGGGAATGCTTCGTGAGAGGTGCTCCAAAGGCAGCGCACTGTACGCCTGGTTTTGTGGCGTGGCCGTGCTTTCCCTTGCATGGACATTGGAGAGGAACTGAGGAAGCTGGAAGGGCTTCTGATGCGTGACCAACAAATGGGACTTTGCCCGTGCGGGATTTCATGTCTGGCAAGAGCTGGGGACGCTGCATTCCTTGAGGGTCCTTCAGCTCGATAGCTGTTTCAGAATGTTGATGATGAGGTGAACTTAGCGCATGTCGCTGGTCATGAGCCGTATCCAGGCTATTTTATTGTCTGTTGACGTATCTACAACATGCAACCCACATCCCTTAGTTTAAAATAAAAGGGAAAGAAACCTTTTCAACCTGGTGCTGCCTCTTTCAGTAGCTGGTCCAAACATGCCTGGCTTGGGCTGGCAGTGGCAGGGCGATGAACCGGCCGGCTTCACGTCCCTCCCCGGAGATGGAGCTGCTTTTCCCGCGTTTCCATGTTGGTCTTCCCAAGTGGTGGCCTTTCAGCCAAAGCGTAAGTGCTGGCGAAGAGTGTGAGCATCAGCTTGCTCTGTGAGGAGTGAGAGAAAGAAAAGGAGAGGAAGCAGCGCACGAGGAAGAAAGGTGTCCCTGCACTCAGCGCCTTGAGCTTGTCTCTCCATCTTGCCTGATGGCTTTTCCAGCCTTCTGTAGCACGGACTGTTCCTGCTTGCCCTGGGAAGGCCAGCTGCACCTGCGGGCAGCCGTAGCCTGCACGTCAGCCTCCCGTTGAGCCGCGAGGAGTTCAAGTGCGGGTGGGCTGGTGTGAAGAGCAGCGCTGGGAGTGGGGCAGGAGGAGAGGGCAGCGGGAGGGCTGCAGGTGAGCGCGCCTGGGGCCCAGAGCTCAGGCGTGAGCCGGGAGGGCAGCGAGCCGTGCTGCTTCAGCTGCTTCAGCTGCAATGGCTTCGAGCGCGTCATGGGCAGCGGCGCGTGTTGAGCGTCTGGGTGCTGCGAGGGCACCTTGCTGAGCCAGAGCCCGAGAGAGGGGAGGAGAGGAGAGCAGAGGCTGCACGTCAAGAGGGTCTGCCTGCCATTTTGGATTGGCGCGTCGGCGTCTTCCTCCTTCCACGAAGGAGCCTGCACGGTGCGCTGGGTCCAGCGTGCTACACGGCACTGCCTTCTGCTGCCTGCCTGCCTGCCCGCCTGCCTGCTGCACTGCTGGAGAGGAAAGAGCGGATTGTGGGGCTGCGTGCAGCCAAGGAGCTGGCTGCAAAGGAGGGAAACGGAGTATTGAGGAGCGGTTAGTGCGTGTGAGGTTTGGGTGTGGATGCAGCGGGGGCTGAGTCAGCTCCATCAGCTCCTCGGGGCTGGGGCCGAGCCCGGTGCGTGGGGCTGCGCTGCGGGCAGGAGGGCTGCGGGGCTGGGGCAGTGGTGTGGGTGCAGCACATGGGGCCGTGAGAGGGCGTGCAGCAGGGAGGGCGTTGGGCCCGAGCCGCGCTCGTGTTTGTCGCAGCACAGGGGCTGCAGGGGATGGCAGGAGCGCAGAGCAGAGCGGGGAGAGCCGGGCTGTATGAAGGCCAGGGCATGAAATCTTCCCTTGGCAGCTACGGAGCTGCTGAGCTTTTCCCCCAAGTCTTCAGACTGTGGGGTGATAAGGCTCCGCAGCAAAGGCAGCCGGGCCCTCCTGATACTTGGGGCTCAGGAAAGGGCAAAACAAATCAGTGTCTTTCAAGAGCACAAAGCAGTGAAGCACAGCACAAGCCATTTATTGCCTGCGTAGGTGATCTTCTGCAGGCATGTCCATTGGAGATGTGCAGACTGAGTGTGGACAAAAGCGAGGGGAGGGGAGGGGAGGGCAGGGAAAAGAAGAGAGAAGGGAAGGGAAGGGAAGGGAAGGGAAGGGAAGGGAAGGGAAGGGAAGGGAAGGGAAGGGAAGGGAAAGGAAGGGAAGGGAAGGGAAGGGAAGGGAAGGGAAGGGAAGGGAAGGGAAGGGAAGGGAAGGGAAGGGAAGGAAATTTTGAATTTCTTCTGTCTCATTTAAGTCAGCACATCCAAAATAAAAAAGGGTTTAATAACCCTCCCTAGTAATGTCTGACTACTGGAAAAGGAAAGATGAAGAACTAGTACACAAAAAAGAAAGTACAGGAACACTTGTCACAGAGTCAAGTACTGACAATGAGAGCTCAGAAGTCAAAAGACAAACTGCTTGTTCTTGGACTCAAGAGTAGCTTCATTTCAGTGCTGAAATCCACAGTCCCACTATAGAATATGCCTTGGAGAACATGAAGGCCTTTCATTAGGGCCAAGCTAGAAAGGAGTGTTTGGATGATGAAAGTTAATCAGTAGTCAGACCACAATGAAAAATATTCAGATAAGGAAGGTGACAGACAATGTTTGAGTTTCCACTAGTTTGTTACTTTAAGTCGCAAGGTAAGGCAAGTAAGTGCTTGAAGAGCCATCAGTTTTGCCATAACAAGAAACGTGAGGTTATTAGGATTAGAAAAGGAGCCCAAGAGATAAGGGCTAGTTATTCAAAAAGTGGGGGCTTTCATTCTCAGTTGTGCTAAATACTGTTACAATTCTCTACATTCTTGAAGAATTGGTCCTTTTTATACTTTGAACTCCTAGAATTTGGGTGAGTAGACAGCAACAATACCAATAAATGTATGAAATTTATGAAGAAAAAGATATTTCAGCTGTGGTGTTTAGCTTGTTGATGGGACAGGAGTTGGAAAAGAATCATGTACCTTCTTTCTCATTGGGAAACCCACCCACAAATATTTTAATATCCCCAAACCAAAGGAGTCTTGGAGTGTGACATAGCATGTAACACCAACAAGGAAAAAAAGTGAAAATAAATAGATTTATCTTTCTCAGATAAGTGAATCAGCCTAAAATGCAGATGGGCTTTGGGAATGACAAATAAGCCCATGGTCACTCATAGAAACTAACCACAGGGCTTTTACCCGTTTCTTTCGGTTTCAGTGTTTCAGGCTGATCCAGTGGCTTCAGGAATTGCCAGCAGCTCACAACATCTGTGCCTTTAGTCAATGACTTCTACCAGAAGTTCAAAATGTACTTGGATCACAGTAACTTCAGGTGCTGCAGCATGTTTAGTGCACTCCAAGTGCAAGGATACCAGTAACTGTCCATCAACTGGAAGTAAATAGTGCTGATAGCATGATGTCATGCAAGGAAGAAAAGGTTTATATGGGAAGCAGAGAATGTCAGGACAGCTTATTTCCAGGCCAGCAGCATTAAACTGATATCCTGGAGCTCAAATTTCTGCAGTTCTACCACACTGATCTGTTTCCCCTGGCTGAAGCTAGCTGTGTATCTTATGTAGGATTCTGCTTAATGCTGTATAGACTTCTAATATTTGTTGACTGTTGCTGATATATTACACACACACATGTTAGTATCCTATGATTCTCTTTTTAAATTGACAATTTTGAAATAAACTTACAAGCAGAAAAGTGACCTCAAGAAGACTGCCCTAAGAACTGCTCACATCTGCTGTTGCTGGGTGATCCTTCTTTCACTTCTGTTAGTTTAAATCAAATCACTGCGCTTTTCAGTGAAATTACAGTGATACAGAAGTGACATAACTGAAAGGCCCTGAATCTTTTTTGAGGGATGCTGACTTACTTATTGACACGAAAAAGCTATAATTACTGTTAGCATTTGCAGAATTAATTAACTAATTAACTAGCAGAAGCTCTTCAAGTATTGTCAAAGTATCAGTTCTGATGCTAGGACCCTTACTGTGGGACAAGATCAGTTTTTGTCAGAGAAGCAATATTGATACTGGCTAGTTTTCAGATAACAGATTGAAGAGACAAGAGTGAATATTAGATTTCACCTACAATGAGTTCTTTAACTGGTAGTGGCATGTGAAGTACATAAAGCTGGTGAATGCTAGATCTGCTATTTAAAGTTTGAGTTACAGGTAGCCTCAAATTTGAGACTCACGGAGATTAAAAATGGTTAGCTATATGGGACTGTTCTGAGAAACGCATGCACATACTGGGAAAGAGTTGGGATCTATTTAGTTTTCAGATGACTTTCAAGTCCTCTTATGATTTACAAGAGAATTACTGCTATGATTAGGATTAGAATTTTCGATTGTTGGTATTGAAACTCATTGGGGCTGTTGCTAGGCCTATGTTATGTAGGCAAATGTGCATTAATTAGGACAGGTATCATCAGGGGCTACAAATATATGTTTGTAAGGCTGAAAGTGGTTCCTTACCTCAAGTTACCGGGAGAATCAGGAATAGCTGTAAGGTTAGGAAGAAGGCTGAGTTTTGGGTTACATATAACTCCTTAAGGTAGGTTATGCTGAGGTTTATATTAGGCCTCCAGGTTCACAGTAGCACTCATACCATCAAGCTCACCAACTGTGTTAATCTTTGGAGATGATAAAGGCCATAATGTAGCATTAAAATTACAGTAAAGGTAGAACGTGGACTCACCATCAGAGGTAAATTAAATTTGGGCATAAGTCCAAAAGAAGTGGCTACATTCAGTTTACAGTAGAATCTAATGGGATAATGCAAGCTGTATTGAGTTTTAGATGGAGTTGAGATGGATTTTCTCCTTAAGATTAGCATAACAGTAAAAGTTAGGACTGAGATCATTGTTAGGGGTAGGATTCTGAGTGTCCTAGGTATACAAGTAATTGTTTGGAGAGGTATTCAAAAAGCAGACATTTACTGGCATTTACTCTTGATGCCATCAGTCACTGATGAACAATTGTGTTTATGGTTGCTGTAGATTACTAGCAGAGAGCTAAGAATGCAATTGGATTTGTAGCTTGGATTAGGTAACAGATTTGCTAGGGAAGATGAACTAAGATCAGTCTTTCATTTGTTGAGGTCAAATAAGAGACGTATGGAAAAGTAATTTTAGTTCTGGGGAGAAGGAGGATGGCTTGCTTAGGGTTATCAATGAGGAAGACAGACCTTAGTTTAAATGCCAGTAAGATGATCTTTTAAGTGTCCAGGAAGCTAGGGTTAGTGCAGGAGCAGGAAGATGAAGAGAGACTTCTTGGTCAAAGTTTTCCATGTAGTTTGTGTCAGTGTTAAAGTTTGACCTGAGCTTGTAAGGGACAGCTGAGTTTAGTCCTAAACAGAGTTTAATCCTAAAATTAGCTTGATACTATTACAAACCAGCAAGTCCTGATTAGTTTGGTGACTTGCACCCTTTTAGCAATTCCTGTTATGCATGGCACCAACATCATCATGATTTTAAACCATAAAAGACAGTCAATCATCCATGCTAAATGGAACATCTTTCAGGAAACAGTTTGACACATGCAGGATAATCTGATAGATATATATATAGGTCACTCTCCATTGGATGCCATGTTCTGTAAATAAGACTATATAGAAAATTTAGATATCTGAAGCATGTTTGCACATTTCTTTTCTAGGAATAGGCTTTAAAGATTTTAGATATCTTTTCGTCCCTAGCAAATCCTAAAGACTTGTCCCAGGAGAGAACAAAGGATTTGCATATTGCATACAGCATGCTTATGGGACCCATTCTTTCTGCTTGATTTCTCTTCAATCTGTTCTGTTTTCTCACCACTTTGTACCAAACCAGTAGATTAACTAGATCAAAGACTGAGTATATAAGGAAAAATGGGGAAGAGGTGGAGAATCATTCCTTTAGAAATCACAGTTCAAAATGGTGGATGCAGCATTTGGTAGAGTATGAATCTTTTCCCATTATTCCCACGCCAAAAAGATTACAATGGATGTGTACCTCTGATCTTACTGGGCAATGCTCTGGGCACTCACAACTGTGTACAAATTATTCCTACAAAGAATTTTCCATGCTAAGCTGATATAAGAACTGCAGGTGGAGAAGGATGGGACATTTCTGAGTGGGATCTTGTTGGAGAGTCAGAAATTTAAGGCTATGGGCTCACAGCCAGACTGCTACTGAAATAATAACAATAATAATAATAATAATAATAATAAACCACTGCCTGCATTCTACACTGGTCTTCAGAAGACTCAGATCTTTGGTCTCAACTCTGCCTGTCTGAAGGATCAGTTGCTGCTAAAGAAAACACTCCTTGCTTACATATCTAGGTAGCTTTACTTCATCTAATTGGAATCTGGGTATCTCTAATTTGTGTTTTATGGATCTCTTTATGTCTTCTTTCAAAACAGTTCAAGCTGCAGCAAGGCAGCAGGACTGATACCCATCTCACCTGGACAATGTGGTGCAGATGACACAATTACCTCATGTAGTCAGGCAGACTAGGTGTAATATGTCTGTAAATAATCCATGACCAGGCTTTGTGAGGAAGTCATGTAAACAGGAAGATGCAGCCAGCCCTGTGGCTGCTATTCAGAGGCCACACATTCCACCTGCACAAAACATTCAAAACTCCTTTTCAATGTTCATATTAGGAGCAGTTTGCATTTCATTGGAATAAAAGTGTATTGACACAGCTAATAAAAAGTTTCCCTCCAGTTTTGTGACCAAAAAGCTTCAACAGAGACAATCCAGTGGAACAAATAGGGAAGTGGCTGTACCTTTGCAAGTAACATGGAAAAACACAATGAACTGACAAGGATGAAATGAGAACAAGTTCCATCTAACGTTGTGAAAGGCCAACAATTCAGGGCATGCCCTAATTCTCTAGAGTCCATTGAGGCTGCACACAGCCAACTAATATGAGCAGCTTGAGTTTCAAGCATCAGCTGTCAGATGATGGCTAAAACGATCCATGTACAGAATATGCATGTTCTTTTCCCTCACCAGTGTAAAATCATAAAAGAGCACTTCACTTATTAATCCCAATACTTCAGGCATCACAGGGAAAAACAAAACAAAACAAAACAAACTACAGCATTATGAATTATACATGGAGTGAAAACCAAGCCTTCAAACTTGTAGAAGAGAAATACAAGAATTTGAACGACCGTCTAAAATGAAATCTATTTGGGAGGAGCCTATGGGAGGAAAAACCAGGTAGCATCTATGCATAAATAATTTCTTCTGGCTTGCTAACTCTTGCTCAAAGCTCAGACTGATGTCAGTGTAAGATTACAACTAATTGGCTCATCAAAAATCAAACCCGTTTTTGAGGTGGTTATAAATGCTGAGTTTACCCTAACGGTTAGATGACATAGCACTTAGAGTATCATTAATAGCATGTCTGCGTTAGTTACTAGTCTGATTTTTTCAAAATGGGAGTTAGATGCCCATGCTGAGTAAGACACGTAGTTTCCATTCACGCTGTCATTTTCCTTTGAAATTGGGTTCTCATTGGGTTGGTTTCTGTTTTTTCCGATCTTACTCCCTGTTCAAACCATTTTTTTTCACGTGAGGGCGCCAAAGGTCCAGCTTCATAACGGCAGTGCCCCAGTTTGCAAGCCGTGCTGCTCAGAAGGCACACGCACAAAAATGCAACCATCCAAAAAAAAAAAAAAACCACCAACCAACCAAACAAAAAAAGACATTTTTGGATCACTAAAACACAAATTATTTACAGTTCCATATACTAACATTATGATATTTTCACTGCTAGAGGTGGAAAGAGACTATTATCATCGAGAACATAACAGACAGCAATGTGTTGTTGTCTGCCTTGGGTCAGAAGATGCCCAGAAGCTCATCCAGAGGAAGATCATATCTACTTCTCTGTAGACATCCTTTGCACACAGGTGAGTAGATAGGCACATGAGTTACACCATCAAGCTAAGCAGAGACCTGAAGATTGTGCTTTTATTTGCCTCCATCAGATGTGATCTAGTCCTTCTTGATCCATGTGTCTAAACTCATAGCTAGCATTTATCTCACTTTAGTTCCATGGGTTAATATTTAATTCAGCAGCAGATTTGGTGAACTCCTGGAGCTAAAGAGTTCATTTCATCTGAGTTATCTTTCTCTTCCCTTTATCTTTGAATTTTCAAAGAAGGGTTTTTTGTGTGTGTGTTAATCTAAGCAGACTTTTAAAATTTTTTTAAAGATCTTTAAGTGAAGTGTCTACTTTCTGTCTCTTCCTCACAATTGAATTGTCATTCAAGCTGTAAATTACTTGCTAAACCCAAGAGGTAACAAAAGCAATATTCCATTGATGTCATAAGAAAAGCCACTTTTCATAGCTAAATCACATATGACTAATATATTTGTCATGCTAATGTGCTGGGTTGTATTTTAAATGTTTCTAATGATGTTCCGTAACTATTTATATGACTACTGCTTAAGAATAATGTGGCAGTTCAGTTGAAACACTTATGTTCTGTTTGAGTTGGAAGCCTACCTCCCACCGTGAGTTCAGACGTTTTAAACACCTGTCCTGGAATTTTTCAGTTCTTTTTGGTGATGTCCCTAACAATGCTACTGAAATGAGAAGGCAGCAAGACAGGATGTGTTAATTATTACACATGCAAAATCAGAGCCTGAATCAAGGCATGCTGTGAACTGTGGCTCCTCTCGGTGATGATTTCATTGCTAACATTTTTCATTTACTGTGAACAGTTCCATTTATTACCTGCACCTACTTCCTGAGCTAGGTACAGGTATACATCCCAGATAATCTCCTCCCTGCTAATTCACGCTATTATGGTTCAAGCTGCCATCCAGTCAAGGACAAATGAGGTCAGCGTGTGGAAGAGAAGTTTCCCCTTTCCTTGTGAGGCCTACTCAGTTGCCTATTCTATAGAAATGCAGTCTGACTAAGACAGCTTAATTTCCCACCCACTAGTTGAGACACTGAAGATAGTCACCTGAATTCCCAGTTCTCACAAAAGTGAGACAAGGAAAGCTGGCAGAAGATTATGAGTATAAATCCTTCCAGAACTGAAATGCACATGGGCCCCATCTAAATGTGCTTATGTGCCCTTTGACAGGTGGGAGGGTTGTCTGCATTTCTGACTAATCAAGGGATCTCTAGCGTGTCTGTGCTTATGTATGATGATGAAAAAGTGTGAAAGTAAGTGGCAAGGGAGGGAACGAGCTAAATTGTCAGAAAATCCTGAACTGTCTTGGGTCTCCTGGATTGAGAAAAGTGAGATACTCAAAGAACACGTCCTGGCATACTGCACACAGGGCAATTAGGACAGCTCTGTTAACAGTGGCTGCATCTAGGATATTGATTACAGGGAGAACAAAAGGAGAAGCACAACCTTGCCCCCATTACATGACATGGAAACCACAAAGCAACAAATGAGGCCAGAGGGAAAGCTGCATTTCCTTAAACCCACATATTCTTTCTCTGCAGTGTCAAGATAGTCAGCATTCCCTTTAACTTCAGTATTGATCAATGAGTTGTACCCACTCACTAATTTAAATTGAGTTGTTGTCGGTGACACATCAGCATGAAAAGAAGACAAGATTTTCAGAAGGTTGTATATCTGATTTGCACACACAGTTACGAAGGCCACAAACCAGCAGCACTTACCATCACTGGGGACTTGTGACGTGACACACTTGCTAACCAAATGGCATGGGAGAACCAAACCTGAAGCAAATATCTATCGGATACCTTGCTTGGAGAACATTAGAAAGATTGTGACTCAGGGGAAAAAAAAAAGAAAGAAGTGAAGCTCTGTAAACAAAAGACACTGTCATCCATACCAGGATCTAAATACATAACCAGAAAGTTTTAGTGGAATCCTGTCCAAATCTCTTTCAGATCAGTAAGTTTTGATTGTGTTTTATGCATTATCTTTACAGGAAATTCCAAATGCTTGCAATGGTTTCATAGACTTGTCATACTAAATTATAGTTCTGGAAATTTAGAAATAAGTTTAACACAGGCATATGGTTAACTAACATTTTACTAAAAATAATAAAATAGCAGAAGGAGAAAGAGGAAAAAACATGGAACTACTACTTCCCTTCTGCACCAGCTAATTCAAACAGAGTCAAAACATAACTAAGTCATCTGGATGTAAATAACTTAATTGCTCTCTGCCCTTTAGTATTGGTCACCCTGATGGGAAAGTCCCTGAGTGAAGTGATTTTCACCTATCGGAAGAGATGAGTGCAGTAGCATTGCTCTATGAAGATACCACAAGCTGGCTCACATTGTTGCAGAACATTGAGATCTAAGGAGACAGAGATCCACAATTGCAAGAAAACAATGTGCACACTGGTTTCATAAGAAGTGAAATCCCCTGAAATTTTATTGCTTGCATTCAGAAGCTGAGAAAGCAGAAGTCTTTTGGGGATTGTATGTGCATTTGCACAAATCTATTTTGTCTCCTTTATGCTGAGAGCCTTCCAGCTAGCAGAACAACTAGCAGTACAGCTGCTTTTTGAGGCAATAGGAGGCTGCAGTCATGTAGCATGAGTTTGCCTCAGCTTGATACAACAATTTCTAGGCTATGCTGGAGCAGAACATATACTGCAGTGCCATCCAACCAAGGATAGGGCTAGGAATGAGGCAGAGAGTGGGAATGGTTTATGTCAAAAAAATTATTGGCTAGGTCGGTTTAGACCAGGCTCATGTTTTATCTACAACCTATAGCATGTCTTGGATGACTTTGATTATGACTCATCCCTATATTTAAATGTCCAACATACAGCATTATCAGTTTCAGCCCTCAAAAGCTTGGGTGTGTTCTCTGTTTACCACAAGCCCATGCTGATGTGTCAGTCTACAAAGTTTTTTACTCCAGGTTAAGGAAGGCAACAAAGAACAAATAAGGTTTCTTCTGTGACCTCTCCTCTGACACATACCTGGAATTTACGTGTAGAACAAACTACAGTTCCTATCAGCAGACGGCAAGTTCATTCATTTAAAGATACAGAAAACAGAAAATGAAATCCAAGTTTCTTTTCTGTTCTAATAATGCAATATATATCAATGTTTAGCATGATACGCAAATATTAAGCACATCCCAGGCTTTTGTTTTCTGTGGAAACATGAGGTTGAGTCAACAAGTCCTGGAAGAGACTGTGGTAGATGAAGGTATCTTTCTATGATAAGAGCAAACCTGGTGACCTTGTTCACTGAACCTTTTGCCCAGTGATAATTCCAAGCATTTAGCAGGAATGCGGCTCCCCAGAACATTAGATTATGTAAGAAGCACAAGATTTTATGCAAACTGAAAATGACGTGATTTCTGCTAGCTTTCTGATCATACAGATTCATGTTTTGAAGATATTCTCTGCAATCTCATGAGCCACGACTCAAATTCAAATCACAAATCACAGTTACTTTCCTAAAGCAGTAGTGGCATATTGTCAAGGACAGGACAAGTGAAGCTGAGCCTAGAAATTACTTTTTTTTCCTAACCAGGATGTCACTCAAAATTGCCCTGACTAGTGAAACTGAATTAGAATGATCTCATCCAGAGATCCCATTAAAAAGTGATCACATACACTTTTTCCATCATTCTACCAACATCTCCATACTTTGATGAGAAAACAGGAAACATGTTTATTTTTTTAATGACCGCAACAGACAGGATAATGTTATGATTCCCACAGTTAAAATATATGGAACATTAGAACAAATAGGACAGAGAAAACAGCACTTGAATCTTCATCAAAAATAAACATCATATCTAAAAGGGTAAGAAATAACTTGCAGCCTCAAGCTTTCAAATTACCAAGGAGATAACAAAAGTGCTGTTAACAGCACTGTGAATGTGGCAGACACACAAATATTCACAAATGCACATGGTATCTCTGTTTTAGAGTAGCGTAAAGCAAAACCTAAAATGTCATAACAGGGATATGGGGCCAGCTTGTCAATGAAAATTACCATCAACATGACAAAGGTGGTAGAGATAAAGAGCTCTGCCCTTTGCAAGGTTGGGGATGGTTTTGGTTAACGGTTTGACACAGCACCCTATGATGGAGAACCTTTGCACTCTGATAAGACTCCAATAAATATTTAGTCTATAGAACAGTGCTTTGCTGAGGGCCAGTTTCACCTGAGCACCAAATGGATCTGGGCTTTCCATCACATGTCCTGTGATTTAAATACGTCATAATCTCTCCAGGCATACAGTTCTAATGTCAAGTCAGAAACACTCCATGAATGCTGCAAAAGCAATATAGATTAGTTCAACATTACTTCTAATTATAGCACAGTGCTATGTACATAATTTAATTGCACCATGTGTACTCATGGTTAGAGGCATACAAGGAAATAAAGCCTTCCAGAGAGAACAGAAGACAGAAGAGCAGAGGAAGAATACATGTGTATGCGTGTATGTTTTTGCAAGTGAATTCAGTGCCAATTACCACTAAACTGAAGTAAAGAGCTAGTTTTAGCAAATATGTCTGTACCACAAGACATAAATCAAGTGCATACAATGCCTAACAGGTGGACACAGTTCACAGTTTGTGTAAGCCACTTCCTTGGCAAGAAGCTACTCTGGATTTTTGCCCAGGGGCCAGGTGCTCCTCACTGACTGACAGGCCTAACCTCACAGCACTTTCCCCATCAGCACACTGCTATGTATTTTACATTAGGAAGGAAAATTAACCCTAAGAAAGATGCAGCACAGACAGGAATATTCTTGGAAAAACAGCACTGGTGTGCTCAGTAAGCTCAACTCCCAGTGCAGCATTAGCAGAAATTCCCTATAGAACATTTCACTTTTGCTGGCCATTTAAAAACATTTCCATAGGGACTGATTCTGTTTATTCTGCTGGGCTCCTAGCTTTTCTCTCTGCTGTCCAGTGATGTACCAGTGGATCTCCCAGGGGACTCTACATTTTATTCACATTCTTAGCTCTTCCAATTTTGTTTTATTTTTTTCTAGTCCAACATTACATGCCTTAAAGTCAATAGACCCAGAGCTTGGTAACAGTAATTTGAGGTAACTGAAGTATTACTAAAACAAATCATTGAGTGAGTATTTATATGAGAATTCATGTAGTGTTAGCAAGACACTTCCTCATGAAGTTTAAATGAAATTCTCTCCCACTCATTCCCAATTTCCTTCAAGTCCAGATCCCAGACCTTCTGTATCTTTCTGACTGACTTGTGCCAGGATTCTTGCTCTGAACTTTCATTCCTACCCAGGGAGGATCTGCACTGAGAAGGACACTGGCAAAATAGCTGAACAGCAGCACCAGGCAGTGTCATGACACAAAAATAAAATAATTTGACAGAAGAAGCAACATTTACACAGTATTTACACAGTGCTGTGCCAGACAAATTAGATCAGCTGATTCTGTAATTAGTCCATATATAGCACTTCACCAATGCAATCGTGCTTTCTCTTCCAGCAATAAAGTCAGACTGATGAAGATAACACCAGTATTCCTGCGGAGTGCTGATATTTTGCTTTTACCTTGCTGTTTTACCTTGGAGTAATTTTCAAAGAATAATAGCAATATGTGAGCTTTATACAGTTCTAAGTCAATCAGAATTAAATGTTACTTTTCTTCTAAAGCCTACAGGACAGATCAGATTTTCAGCTGTCTCTCATACTTGTAAAAAATTTGCACAGCTAACATACTGCCTAAACTCCCAAATTTGCATTTTCCATGTTTCCAGCCTTTCAAAAGAATTGCAATGTATCCGAAGAAAGCAGATCGTTCTCACAGAAATAATTTTGTTAAAATCTCACATTTCTATCAAAAATATATTGGAAAGGATTTCTTAGTTGTTGTTTTGTTTTTAGTAGTCCTGGCTGTAGGGGCTCCTTTCTGAAATCAGCAGTGGTCTGCTGCCTGTGAGGTAGAATATGAGACTCAGATGACTTAGTTCTGTAAATTGCATCTTGGGATGTGCTATAGAGAAGCAAGTAAAGGCAATGCAGTCATGAACTGCTCCATTCACTGTCATAATAACAAATAATATGTAAAAATAGTCGCATGGTTGGAACCTAACAGGGTTTAGACAACCAGAGACACAATAGAATCTGAAGACCAGATTTTAGATCTAATAGTCCAGATATGACTATATTCATGAGCATGACCTATTTTACCTGTACCAAATACTCACTGCTCCCAGTGGCTGACATTAGCATTTGTTTCTTGTGTGTAGCAGCTATAAAACCAGCCATTTAAAGAAGCTTATCATGCTCAGGCTTCAAAATTTGAGACTATATTCCTTTCAAAGTCTTTTAAGCCATGTCTAAATCAGAAAAGTCTACAGTTACTAAAATATATGGAAACATTACAAACAATTTGTAAAAAAAATTAAAAATAAATAAATAAATAAATAAAAAAGCAAACAGCAGATGGGGAAAATATTTTTGCCAATCACTGCTTTTGACTGCAGTGAGAAATGTAACTGAGAGGAAAGACACAAATGAAAGAGTCATTTCCAGACCCTGGTGTGACTGAGAGGTGGAAGGCTCGGCGCTGGGTAATCACTCACTTGCAAGTTTTCCTGTCTGAGAGGTGATAATGAGACTTCATTCGCCATACAAGCACCAGCTTGATTTGCACATGTCTAAGCTGCCTTGTTACACATTCTGTCTTGTGCATGGAAAAGCTGTTCTGCATTGTTATTTTGCTCTTCATGTAGAGAACATGTAACTGTTCAAATGTTCACAGAAACTTCCTATTCAAGTAACTAAGAATGAAACAATACTACGCTACAGAAGAATTTGGTTACAATATAAGAAAATTCGGTCAGGATGTCTTAAACTGAAAGTTCAGCAACATTTGCAGCCTCACAGGACTTCTGCAATTCCTCCTCTTAAAGCCATGCCTGCATCTCAGCCCTGATTTTTCTTACTAATGGGATGAACTCAGCCATAAGTAGAGCTATCAGCAGCACTGGGAATTAAATTGGTAAATGACATTCTCTCTGACCTTTCAGCTGATCTTTATATTACTTAATTTCATGCAAGAAACTTACAGAATCATCAAAAAATGTCCCTGGCTTTTACCATTACAGTACAGATTTTACTCATGTGTGTGGAAATCTTGATTTTCATAAACCCAGTTGAAAACATTTCCTTGTCTCTTTATTCAGATTTAAGAATACTTCTTTCCTTTCCTCTCAGCAGGAAAGGCTTCCTCTCTTTGCTCATTTCTGTATTCATTTATTCTTGATTTCTGTTAGGTATTCTTTAGAGGAATCTTCATTTAGACAAAAGGAGCCTTATTCTGGTTTCAGCTCTTCTGTCTGATGCCTACTGGGCAGAATTAACATGTGTAACACATCAGAAGTTCTAGCAAACTCTCTCTCGTCACACTTATTTTATTTAACCTTCACTTTCTTTGTCCTTTCTGTGTTTCCCAAATACTTGATGAGACTAAATGCTACTGGAACAGAAGAAATAGATACTGAGAAAACTGGAGGAAGTGTGTGGAGAGAAATTGGGAGCATGGGACCATTTGTTTCTGTCTCCTCTTGGTAAAGTGTAAAATGACTTTTTCTGTGTTGTTGTCACTGCAAACCTTTCCACTGCTCACCCTTCCTGCTCACCACCTCTTCTTCATGTTGGCACTTTTGGCTTTCTTTTAAATAAAGTACATTTCAGTGCTCTAGTTTTATCCTGTACTTCATTACTTAAATTCCCAACTACCAGTTTAAGGTTTAAGTCTTTCCAGTGATGTGGCAGCAATACATTTTTTTGGCACAGCAGGAAGAAGATATAAAGTGTTCTGATCTGATGTTAATAGGAAGCATGCTTAATTTGATACTGAAATCATTCTGTAATTTGTTCAGCAGTTTGAATGGAAAAATAATTTCCATATCAGAGGTCATTCAAATTAAATGAGGAGACTCAGATTTACTACAGCCAGCCCCTTCCATCCTTATGCACATGAGTAATGTCAATGAATTCAGCATGACTATATACAATTGCCTTGCAAGCTTAATTTGTTGATGTGACTTGGTGCATACCAAACAGAAATCTGGCCTAGGCCAGGATGTAACATATGAGGGGAATAACAAAAGTAATGCCTGCTGTTTATTATGTTGGCCATGACACTGGAGGCAGATGTTGCTGATATGGCAGAAGAAGCTCAACATTCCCACTAAATATTCCATTGCCTTTTGATGCCATGCAACAGATGGCAGCAGAGGGGCAGACTGATAGAATGACATCTGACATGGAAGTGCATACAAAGCAGTGATGTGCAACTGAATTCCTCTATGTGGAAAAAACAGCATCCATTGACCTTCATCGATGCTTGCTGAATGTTGATGGAGACCAAACGGTGGCTGTGAGCACAGTGAGGTGATGTGTGGTGCATTTCAGCAGTGGTTACAGTGACAGTGCATTGCCTCTGCAGGTGCAGATTTTTACAAGCATGGCATGCAAGCTCTTGTTCATCGCTGGTGAAAATGCACAGCTAGTGAAAGTGACTACATTGAAAAGAATGGTGTTTAGTAACAAATCTCTAATAGTGCCATTGTGTTCTTTGTAGCTGTTGTGGTTTATACGGAAATAAATAGGAGGCATTACTTTTGGAGCGGCCTACACTGACTTCTGCCCCTCGTGAAGTGCATAGCAGGAAATGGGGCCCTGCAGGGATTTGGGTCTTTGAAGAACGAAAACAGAGCTTTATTGTAAGCCATCCGTAAAGCACCAGCCATTCAGAAGAGAAAGATTTACCTGTGCACTTTAAGAGGCTGTTTATGCCTGACAGAAAGCAAGCAAAAAGGGGGTTTTCCCTCCTTCTCCAGGGTCTATCAGGGCCTGGGATTGCTGTCTGAACTGTCAGAAAAGTCTGAGTAGTGGAGGCCCATTTCACATCTTCTATTTAGGTAGCAAGACATCATGGAGCTCAATAACGGTGTAAAAGTGCAAAAAAGACTGCACAGCGTACCCAAGTCAACGTCCTCAGAGAAGGAAAGAGAAATAGTGTTTAGTTGTTCGTACTTTACTGTCACCTAACACCAAGGTGCATCTAGGAGCTATAAAATTCAAATCCCATGCATATCTAAGAAAATGCTTCAGACTTCGGTAAAAACTTAAAAAACTTTAGAAAAAAAGAAAAAAAGAAAAAAAAGTACTGCATAGCACATTACCTAAATCCAAATCAAAGTAATTTTTTCTCTCTCTCTTTTTCTTTTTTTTTTTTTAATTGTAATTTTCCTGGATATGGTTTCCAGCATAGGAAGAAATTCTTTACTGTGAGGCTGGTGAGGCGCTGGGACAGGTTGCCCAGTGAGGCTGTGAATGTCCCCTCCTGGAAGCATTCAAGGTCAGACTGGATGGGGCTGTGAGCAGCCTGGTCTAGAGGAGATGTCCCTGATTATAGCTGGAGGGTTGGAACGAGATGATCTTAAAGGTCACTTCCAACCCAAACCATTCTGTGATTCTATAATTTTATAGTGCTGAGTCTACATGGCAATATTTTTCTGTAGTTTGTAAAGGAAGGATAACTTTTTCATGTCTACTCTAGTCTAGTATTTTGAAAAGAAGCTTCAGATTTTTTACTTTTGGACATGTTCACACAAAGTTTTGGCCAAAATGAAGATTTCTCAAGAATACTAAACTTCTGAAAATAAAGGGGCTGTAACTGACATTTTTGCTATTTTCAGTGCCATTCAATTTGTAAGAAGTGCTGCAGGAAAAACAGATCTGCCCTTTTCCCTTCCATTTTTAGTTTAAGACATTCTGTGTTCTGTGTTCTGGACCATTAGTGTTTACACCAAGTTTCATCTTCTGTGGCAAAGAATACTGACCTCCTCCTAACTTTAATCCATCATTAGCTTCCTGTTGTGTATGATGTTACAGCATTTGCACTGTAATTTAAATGAAAATATTTTCTGATTGCATGAATGATGCTGTCAGTTCAACAGCATTTTCATTGCTATGCTTACTTTAAACAGTTTTGTGCAAAATCAGCATGTGGGGAAAAAAGCCCTCTATGATAATATCAATAAGGTAAAAAAACCTGTGATTTCTGTTCTCTGATGGGACTGCTGCAGTCAGTTACTATTCTGTGAGAGCTGGGTGTTGTTTTCCTTGAGTCTCTTTCTCCTCCAACACTGTGATCTCACAGCCTATGCACTGACCTTGTATAAATGAATATTATTTCATGGACGGCATCCAGCACTGATGCATGTAGTGGTGTAAGTCTATAGTTTCACAAATTGCTTTAACCTGATTTGCTTTAAACTGAGTTTCTGTCAAAGGAGTCAGTCCCATCTTTCTCTCAGCCTTGTCCTTACCATAAGACCTTCCATCTCCGCTCATGCCAGCAGTAGCTCTCAGGGATTGTACATTGAGCCAGTCAGGAAGCAAATCTGTCTGAAAAAAGGGCCTTTCTGTTCTTTGTCTTCCGGTTAATTTTCAGCTGGATCAGCTGATCTGTTACTGTCACAAAGGAAGTGGTGAAATCATGCAGCAATGGAGGAAGGGGAAAAAGGGTAGCCTACACTTAGATTGGCGTAAGTCCAACTATGAAACCACAGCCCAAGCTACATGTAGGAATAAATTGCCTTAATTACACAAATTCAGCCCCATGAATATAAATTACATGAAATTATATGTGCTACAATAACTACCAAGATAGCTTTACTGTTAATACAAGATGTGCAAAGTTATGTGTTATGACAAAGCAATCTATTTTGTGCTAATCTGATATATAACCCTCAGAGAAATGTCTTTGGTTTATCAAATGCAGACCTCCTTTACTCCTTAGTGCTGAAGGGTTCACATGTCATTTCACAGATGCACATTAGATTACTGAAGTCAAGTCAGAGAAAATAACTAAAATTGCAGATGGAGAAAATAAAAAGCAGAAATTACAGATCAGCGTAAATGCACTTGAAACACTGAGTATCCAAGCAATAGCTGATGAAGCACCACAATGTATCAGGTCTTCTTCCTTTCACTCATACCAACATAGGAAGTAGGCCCTGATGTATTCAATCATTTAAGCATCATCTGAATCTAAACACATGAATTTGCTCTCATTTGTTCTCAGTAAACACCTTAAGCACCTGTTGCAGTTGAAAGCCAGTGGACAACAGATTGCTGGGCTATTGCCAGTCTCTAGCAACCAAAATCAGGATCTGTGTCTTCACCGCTACTGAGACACATGGGAAAAAGCAGAGAACAGAATGAGGTAACTGAATAATTGGATGGATGCCTGATGCATAGCATGTATTTAATTTTTCTAATAGAATTATTTGTATTTGATCTTCAAATTTCTGTCCCATTAGGGAGACAGGTTTTGTTGTTTTTTGTTTGTTTTTCTAGCCTTAGCTACGAAACTCATGCAAGTCTAGAAGTGCTGCCTAATTCTAGTGTCCACCTGTTCATTTTTTTAATGTATACGTTGGTTGCATGACAAAAAAGGTGGGTGGCTGTTCCTGCAGGAAATCAACAAGACAAATGCAGTTAGGAAGGAGTAATTCATAAACAAATAGCTTGGGGCAAATACTTGTAATACAACATGCAAAACTTCCAGCAGCCTCTTAGCACTACTCAAAACAACAAATTTCATAATAATAATAATTTTTCAGGGAAAAAAAGTAATTGCAAACAAATATGTTTTCATATATGAAAAAAATCACTTGGAACAATCCCAATTTAATTTACCATTTCATCAAAATCTGACAAGCTTCCAATTTGCAAGTACAAAAATGTTACGTATCACGTAACATTGCATAAGTCAGGAATCACAAAAATGCTTTTTGCATACTACTTAAAAACTAAACTACTTAAAAATATCCCAAGTTGCACAAGATCTTTTGATTAACTAAACCGAAAACCTCAGTTCAAGAGCCCAATAAGAACCCTCAATCAAATAATCAAAAATTTTGTCAGGAAAGAACATCGTGAAAATCTAATTATGTACTTTTTAGTGATTAGTTTTAAGTAGGTAGGTATGACTGAGCAATAGAAAAAAGGAAAATACAGCAAAGGAGGTGAACGAGACAGTGAAATACTGAC
Source organism: Tympanuchus pallidicinctus (assembly GCF_026119805.1). NCBI lineage: Eukaryota > Metazoa > Chordata > Aves > Galliformes > Phasianidae > Tympanuchus > Tympanuchus pallidicinctus. The sequence goes on from NW_026294722.1 coordinate 7,582,090, forward strand.
AAAACCAACCCCTTTGCAGAGTATCTTCAGAAATTTGATGTCCTGACTTGATTATAGAATGTTTGAAATAAAGTTTCCTTCTTCCTCAGCTAAGCATTTATTATGGTGTAAACAAGTCATTTTCATTGTGATGTCTCTCTGTTAAATGTAACAGTAATGGCACATTTTACAAAATCTTCTGTTTAGCTTCTATGATACAGTTTAAATATCTCCTTCCTTCTTCTCAAATACTGAATCTTTCTCATCACGCAGTTCTGCTAACCTTTGTTTTTAGTTATGAAACAAGTAGGCACATGAGGACTCCAAGGAGCAAAGCAGGTTTTGGGCGCTGCTATCTCACTGCACGCTAAGACAATCTGAACAACAGCATGGTTAAAATGTTAATAGCTGACTGGAAACTTGTGTGACATTGTGGGGCCCCTTTGAGTGTGTTCTGTAAGTCAAAGACAGGAACTGTGAACTCCTGAATTCTGTTTTTGCACATGTTGACACAGCGTTCTTGGGCAAGCCACTTCAGCTGTCTATATCTCAGATACCCCATTTTCAAATGGACATAATAATACTTACCTTCTTCTGCCACACACTATGCCTCTAATTAAGTGCTTTCAAAGTTTGAGTGAATGTGTGTACAATATTATCCTTTAATCAAAGAGAATTCCACCCAGCCCTACCTAGCAATTCGGTTTCTTTGTTCCCCATGCTCAATCTAAGCCCCTCTATATCTGTCTTATGGCTTTCTGCAGTTAAGTTACCTGAGCATTTTTCTTCTAACATGATTTTTATGCTGATGGTAAAAAAAAAAAGGAAATGCAAATGTTCCACTAACAGTATGGATTCCTGCAGAGTGGGAACCTGGGAAATTATTTCTTCAAAGCTCATCACAAACAACCTCTATATATTTTGTCATAAGATAAATCATTTGTAGAAATCTAAGGGATTAATTATCAGCTAGAATAAATCAGCAGTTGCTTTAGTGAAATCACTATGCCACAATGAATTATATAGGAGTAGGTGAAAGGTGATTCATGTCCGTTATACACAGACCAGAATCTGATTTCAATTACTCTGGTGGAAATCTCCATTCACCACGTTATTTTGAGTGAAGTTTCCAGAATTACTCTGCATATCTACAGATACAGTGACAGGTTTTAAATTAGCTGCTGCCATTCAATAAACTGTGCCTGGAGTCAGAGCATATTCTCTGCTCAGCAGCAGCCGTAAAAGCAGCAACATTTTAGATCCTATATGGAAACAATAGACAGAACATCATGGTACCACTGAACAAATCCCTGTCACACATCCATCTCTAATGCATTGCAGAAATCCATCACTACCATTTCAAAGATGATGTGGTTGAACTACTATAAGTACAGAGGAGAGCAGGAAGGGTGATCAGCCATAGGAATTGGTTTCAATATGAGGACAGACTTGGATATTCTGGATATTTTACCTTGATGTAGAGACCATTGAAAGGTCTGTAAAATCTTAAATAGAGAGTAAAAGGAGCACGAACAGTGATTAAGCTCTACTTCTTACAGTCCTAAAGTTAAGATGCAACCAAGTAAACTGTCAGGTCTGAAATGAAAGAGATTTTATTAATTCATTCATTTATTTTCATCCAGCTCATTGCGAAATGATTGCAAAAAGAATCCAAGGCATTAGGTGTGTAAGAGAGGCTTTAGGGGAATTTGCTGGGTAGTGGGGGCCACTGGGACTATGAAAGCAATGGTCAAGATACAGCTTCTAGGCTCAAGAAATCCAGGTAGGTGATATACAGGGAGATGAGCACCAAAATTATTTTGGAGAACCACATTTCCATGACTAATTTCCCATGTATACCAACACTTCCACACTGCTCAGAGAAACTGAGCTGGAGTTGATTCAGCACCACAAGCACACATGCAGAAAAATAAATAAACTACAATCTTCATATAAATAATACACACAATGTGTACACAGATGAAGGGTTCATGCAGGACATGTAATTCACTGAATATCTCTCCGAGACATCAAGCTGATTTGAAACTAAGCATGAGCGGCCATTTTTTGATGAGCCAAAAATGGGGATTTGATTCAAAATATTCTAAAGTTAGCAGAAATAACTTAACTTGTTAACTTCAGCAAATTTCAGAACGTATGCTTTAGCAAACAGATTCTCCTTTCAGAATGGAAGAAGAAGAAAGGAGAAAAATACCCCACAGAACCAGTGAGGAAGAGGTAGGTAGGTCCACTATGAGATCGTCCTTGCTATGGCTAAAAGGTGTAATCTCAGTTTAATTAATAAACCTTGCAATCACACTGAACTTAAGTCTTATGCTACAGTGGCCTTCCCAGGGCCCTCAGCAGGGCCTTCACAGTGCCAGTAATGCTTTCTCATGCAAGAGGGAAAACAGCCAGTATGGAGTCAAACACAGCTGATGATTGTGGTTTTTTGGTATTGTGATTAAACAGGGACCTTAACACCTTGGTGATACTGTGGTAGACAGTGTATAGATATAACTGCTCCAAACAATTTACAAGCACATGTAAATTAATTACATCTTCATGAAAGATGGTGAGTTTCGTGGTAATTGATATGTCACTCTCCTGATAATTGGCTCCCTGACTGTTTTACAAAGTAGCAGCATTTTTGTTTGGTTTTGAAGTGCTCACTCAAGAAAAACGTTGGCAGCAGGCTTTCTCTTCAAGATTGAACAGCAATCGTAAACTATTTCCTTTTTAAATATGAAAAAAAAAAAGGAAAAAAAAGGAAAAAAGAAAGTAAGCTGTAAGGAACAAATTCAGCTGAAGCCTTATGCAATACAATATTACAGTATCTCTAAAAATAAAACAACTTTCTGTTCAATTGCAGATCTTTGTCTTAAAAATGAAAAGCCATGCCAGCAGCTAAGAAAACAGCCAGTGTGAAGTAGAGACTTGCTATACGTCTGAGATAATTTGGAAGGAAATAAATTCATCAGTAGTTAACAACAACAACAAAAGGTTGAAACTAAAAAAAACCCAAAACCTAACAAACAAAAATACACTTCACCGTACCAAAATGATTTTTCTATAGCTAAAAAAAACTATTTCAAAAAAGAGTAAAAAACTCTAATTTTAGTGAAAACTTTTTTCTTAACATTTTATTCATTCCAGTCACAAGTGGTATCCCATTAAAAAAGCCTAACATAGTAATGCTTCAACACAGAAATGCTGACGGTAAAGCTATAAAATGTGTATGTAGATCACACACAATATAAACAAAAAGGCACATTACATAGGAGTGCAAGCATTGCTCAGATAGCATCCCACTGATCCATGGTTGTGTTCTGCCTCTGAATTTGCTGAAGAAATGAAGTGATAATGAGACTTTTGAAGCAAGCAAAGGAGTCACGGTTCAATCATTAACTTTCAAGTTATCAGCTTTCTCCTTCAGCCACAGGGTGGGGGCGCAGCTTTGGTGATGCTGATTTTTCCCTAACAGAATATTGTTATTCAACCTGCTAGGATCTTTTAGCTGATAGTCTTGCCACTTGTCCTAGGCAGAAAAGTCATTTGGTTTCAAAAAATACAGCAATGGGAGACACACTGACTAAAAAAAATGACAAAGCTATAGAGAATAGAATAAAAGGTTAAATATAACAAACTTGAAGTAAAAATAGTGGGTTTAGTTTAATCTGACCTGTTCTGAAGTCTTTGCTTTGCTGTCCTTGTCTCGGGCCTGTGCTGAGGTGCTCTTCCACATCCTATAGTGATCATACAGCTCACATCTGTGCAAAACCCAGAATTATCTCCCGCTGTTCTCCAGGTTTTTCCCTCCAACTTCCTACAGTTGAGTACACATGAGCTTTCCAATACTTTTTGTACTGTTTTGAGCAATCGTGTTTCTGACTGACTTAGAGAGAAGGCAACATTTCTCACTGATAAGGTTGAAGAAATAAAGTGGTATTACAACATATCACGAGTCATGTTTATGGAGGTGCAAACTGCCCACCTTGACCTGAAACTACATCAAAAGGAGACCTGGGAAGTTGATAAATCATTATTACTTGATACAGACAGTGTCCACATCTAGGACTGAAAGTATCTGATATTCCCTATGCAGCAGACATGAAACCTGCTGCCACTATAACCTTAGCTGTAGAGCTGGGTTTTCATTTCATGCAATATGATACTCATGAAGATTAAATCAGTATTCAGGATGACAATTGTGTATGTTGAACTCCATCATTTTCTCTTAAATAGAAAACTTAATGCTTTGAAGACAGATATTAGTCATGACAGAAAAACATCACTGTCAAGTTAAAATGTCCTTAAAATACCCAAAGAGGTATTTTGTTTTAGCCTGAGGAAAATTATGATTTATTACATTATTTATGTTCATGTTTAAGGTAATAGAAAATCGTCTCTGTCTTTACACCACTTAAAGGTTCACATCATTATCTTTCTAAAAATTTTCTGTTGAAACATTTTTTCTACTTAATTCAGAAGCCTGGCAGCTTTTCGGTGCATAGTGCAGTGAAGACATCTGAGAGAATGTCCATTGATTTGAACCAAGGTAGGTTTCTGAGAGTCAGCAGGAAGAACACTGTCTTAGAGGACTCTCTCTACCATCGTATGCAATTTATCCAGTCCACCTCTGCTTTTGCTCCTTTGTGCCTTGTGGTAACTTTGTATAAGTAGTTGCAACAAACTTAAACAAAATACTTACGATTTCCAGCAACACTTACATTTCCCATATGTATTCTGCATTGGCATGGAATTTCTTATTTCTGCGTGTCTGTGTACATTTAGGTTTTCATATTCCAGTATGCATCTGTTCTGGAGTGGTGAGTTTGTGTATCAGCCCCTCAGTCCACCAGAGAGGAGGGAAATATATGGATTTGAGTGCATTTCTCTGTATGTGCAAGTATTTGTGGTGTGAATTCTGTGATTTTACAGTTTCGGATGAATCTATGCGTATATCTCTGTGCATTTGTGAACATTTCTGTGTGCACCACCTGAGTTTGTGTGTGAGCGTACCTGTTCTGGTGTGCCTGCTCACATCAGGTCACGTCCCATGAGGAGTCTGTGTGTATTTAGTGTGGGAGTGCACTGTGTGTGTGGTGTGGGCAAGAGTGGTGTGTGCTTTGGGTGTGCTGTTACTGTGGTGTGGTATGCCTGTGCTCAGGGTCTGTGTGTGAATAGCGTGGGGGTCGACGTAAATGTGTGATGTAGCTGTTGTTTGAGATGAGAAGGGTCTGAAGCACAAGTGATTATGAGGAGTGGCTGAGGGAGCCGGGGTGGTTCAGTATGGAGGAGGTTCAGAGGAGACCTCATCACTGTCTCAGTGTCTGGAAAGGAGATTGGAGTGGGGTGGGGGTAGATCTCTGCTCTCAGGTAAGTGATAGGAAGAGAGGTGGCGGCCTCAAGTTGCACCAGGGAAGGTTTAGGTTCAAATTAGGAAAAATTTCTTCACAGAAGGAGTAGTGATACAGTGGCACAGACTCTGCAGAAGTGATGGAGTCACTGTCCCTAGAGGTGTTCAAGGATCACAGAGATGTGGCACTGGGGGACGTTGTTAGTGAGCGATGGTGGGGTGTGTTGGCTTGGACTCGGCGATGTTAGTGTTAGTGGTTAGTCGTTAGTAGATGTTAGTGGTCACCCTTCGTGATTCTGTGATCCTAAGTGTAGAAGAATAGCGGTGTGCGATGCGAGGGCTGCGTGTGAAAGGTTTGTGCGTGAGTGGGCTGTGTGCGAGCGGTGCGTGGGCTGAGGGGCGGTGCAGCGCAGGACGGCTGTGAGGTCGCGTTCCCTCCGCGCGGTGCCCGCGGATCCATCCCGCCCGCCGACCGACCCCCACTCGCGCTTTCCCCTCAGCCGCCCCCCGCCGCCGGCCCGGCCGGGCCTCCAGAGGGGAGGGCTCCGCTGCCTTCGCCCGCCCCGTCCCGCCCTCCTCGCCCGCCTCTCGCTCCCCCTCACTCCCCCCTCCGCCGGGACTTCCCTTCCTCTCCTCATTCAGCGCCGTGCCGCTACCTCGGCATGTCCCGCAGCCGGGCTCCCTTCGGCGAGCGGCCCCAGTAGCGCCTCCGGCCGCGGGCGGGGCAGGGCCGAGGGGCCGGCGGGGGGCGCCGTTACTCGGGCACGGCGCGGTCATGGGGGGCTCCTGAGGCGGCCGAGGAGAGCAGCGGGAAAACGGAACGCCAGCATGGAGGCTCCGCCGCCTCCACCGCCGCCGGGCGCCCCCAGCGCCTCGGAGCCCGCGGGCTGCCCCAAGGACGCGGACCGCCAGCTGCGCCTCCGCCTCTGCGTCCTCAACGAGATCCTCAGCACCGAGCGGGACTACGTGGGGACCCTCCACTTCCTGCAGTCGGTGAGCGGCGGTGCGGGCGGGGGGAGCCCCTCGGGGGGGCGGCGGGGCGGCCTCTCCGCGGGCAGCTCCAGAGAGCAACTTGTGGAAGTGCCCGCGGCCGGGCCGATCCGCGCGGGGGGAATCTCTTGTGCCGAGAGGAGGAGGGCTGGGGATGCCCGCGCCGTGACAGAGAGCGATCCGGGGATGCGTCTTCTTCGCGGAACGCCGCGTCCCTTTTGTTGTTGTTGCGAAGTTGTTCTACTCTTTGTTAAAAGCTCTGCCTTCGTAGCTTGTTATTTGTAAATAAATGTTAGATATGTGTCGCTTTAATGGTAAACGTAAACACGGGATCGGGCAGGGTGTGTCTGTGCATGTGGAGGCAATTACACCACCCTCCGAAAGGGCTGGTTCAGAAGTAAAGCTCCATCTGGATGTTTTCTTCTTCCTATAGAGATGTGAAATTCATCACCATCGCAGTCCTGCAGATAAACCCTGAGAGCCTGAAGTAAAAGTTGCCAGATAAGAGATATGCCTTAAAAAGAGTAAAAGATTTGATTGCACAGAGATCGGTAATGAAAGCGAGGGAAGTCTGTGCAGAGATTTCCAAAAGATTGGTCAGGGCAGAAATTCGTTGTGGTGTTTTGCTAGATAAGTGCTAAAACCTGATTCCATCTAACGGGCTTCAACCCCGGGCTCTTTCTGAGTCGTCTTTCTGGCCATGTTTGTGTTTGTTTGTTATTTAAACCCTATTTGTCTTCAATGTTCTTCAGAATCACCCAAGTGGCAAACTGTCTAGCATAAAAGACAAATGGAAAGGAAGTGGTTGCTTTAAGAACAGTCTCTACTTAAATCCTCCTTTTCTCTCAAGTAGTTGAACACAAAGTCTGTAATTTCAGAAAGCTTCCAATTAAAGTGTCAGTTGGCTTCATGTAAAATGAGGATTCTGTCTCGCTGTAAGGAGACTCTAAAAAAAGCTGTGAGTTGCAAAATGCCCTGTGCTATAGACAAAATAAAATAATAATAATAATAACAAAAACTCAGAAAACTCCTCTGTCCTAAGTACTGAATTTGAGATTTTGTCAACTACAGGCTGGAATGCAGACACGAGCCACGTGTGTTTTTAGCTTCACTTCCAGCAGCTATAAGCAGTCACAGTATTCATAAATGGGATTTACGTTGATTAGGGGAAAAAAAAAAATTGGAAGGAAACAAATCCCTAAATAAAAAAGTGTGTATTTGTATTTATCAATGTGGCAGTTTTCATGAGAGCAATAGTGGGTAATACACCTTAAGAAGTGGTGGCAGGAGATCTGCGTTCTCAGGATGGTGTGCATGCAGCAGAAGCCCTGCCCACCCCGTGGGTTAGCTGCAGTATTATCAACAGGGGTTGATTCTGATAGCGTCGCTTTACTCCCCCGTGGAGTTTCTGTTTCACTATTTATGTTTGAATAAAGCACTGAGGGATTGGTTCTTTCCTATCTCTAGGCCTTGGTTTAGGGGAGGATTCATAGACAGGGTTAACTTTAAGTGTGTGTTGAAAGTTCCTGTGCTCTCCTAAATAACAAGAAGTTTCTTAAATCGTTGACCTAGTTCTTGTAGGCTGAAACTCTATACAGCTGCATTCACACAACTGAATGGTATCGACACCGTGGAAAAGAGAATGAAAACCCGCTGCAATTTGTAGAGATAAAAGGAGCAGTAGTGGGAAGAAATTTTCAAAGATAAAATTTGGAGTGAGAAATAATTCATGCATAGATGTGGTGAAAGGCCTTAACTTAGCACTTTCTACAGGGTACCACCAAATGCTTTGCCCTGCCTCCCACAGCAGACAGAGGACACGACATGTGATGCATGGTATCATCTATATGGTCACCGAAATTAGGGGCAGTTATAGGGCTAAAGTTTTGCCATATGACACTAGCAAAAGAAATACTGTAGCTCTGGGATTCTGAATTCTCAAACCTACTTGTGCCTCACAAATTAAATTCACTTTACTCCCATTAGTTGTTTTGTTTCTTTTTGCCTGAGGAACTGCAGCTCCTGCCCCATGGATCCATTTCTTACCATTTCACATTCAGTGTGAGTAGCACTTATCCAGTGCAAAACAAATGTAAACTATTCCACTTTCTGGGCTATGATACCTAGTTAATGCTTCAATATGGTTATGTGACATTAGTCTTTTTTTTTTTTTTCTTTTTAATAGTATGAATTGAACTGAAATTGATTATTTTTCCAAATGTTGTGGGAGCAATTTTTTGGCAGCAGTGGAGAAAAGACTGCAGTTCCTCCGTGTGGACAGCTGCAGTTCCGAATCTTATGGAAAGCAGTTCCTGTTGAAGACGAGATAAAACTTGAGGGGTACAGGTTCCTCTGCTTGAGAATACCTGATCGCTTTGATAAATAGCAGAAGGCTGAATCTCACATCTTTCAATTGTCAAGAATGTGTTTTCTTTAAGTAGGATGGGACAGTTGTGCTTTAGAAAACGGTTAGGTGAGGGAGTTTGTGCTCCTTGTTAAATATTTGCTATTGAAGCTTCAATTCTCATTAAGTATTCTCAATAAACAATGTTTTAAAAAGCAAACAACTACATTCTATGGGTTTATTCACAGTGCTGAGCTTGCTTGCTAACAGAAGCTTCCATGTGTTCCCTAGTAATGCAAAAGAATCTCCTAAGTATCCGATGCTATGCATTTGCAAATAAAACAACTAAGAGTGTTTTTGTCCTTTTTACAAGACCATGTTAAAAGAAAGGTTTCCTTTTTTTTCCTGCATGCTTACAAGTCTTTCTTCCCTATGCTACAAAGGAGGGAGGTTCCCTGGGAACACAGGGACTCAGACTTTTATTTGCTTTTCATAAAAGATTGTGGTCTTTATTTTTGCTTCCATGGATTTATCATGTGGATATTGTGAAAGTTACAGAACATGAAGTGCCCTTTTCTCACCATAAAAACAGTGTTAGACACCATGAAAAACATTTTGCTGTTGGTTTTTATACTTAGAAGTAAAAAGATTAGTAAAATTAGTCCAGATGTTTACCTATTTAAATAAAAATAATAATTTCTAGAATCTACTACCCCATACTTCTGGTAATTATCACAAGAGGAATTGTATCTGGAACATTAGCTTACGTGTCTCTCATAGCTACAGCTAAATGAGGTTATTCAATGCATTAGGTTTAATGTACCCCGCTCCTTTTCAATCTGCACATTGCTTGTGAAACTTTTTCACTGACTTGTGGACACAAGAAGGCAGTCCTGGTCAGTTTTGTTCCTGTTCAGTTTCTGTTACTCCTATGAGAAGTCGTTTTACAATATCATGTTTCGGAACTGTGGAGAAAATGAAATGCAGTAGATCTTTGCTGTGTTTTGTTCCAGATGTTGCAAGTTGAGGTGATCAGCTCCAAGGGATATAGCTATTTTTAAACAGAATCTTGGCTTTATATTAGAAGGTAGTATGGTACAGGTATGGTACCCATGTGCATCACGTGATCTTCGTAGTTGCAGTTTTTTTGTAGTCTTAAGCCTCAAGGTGAAGCACTGTCAAACTGAGAAAGGACAAACTGTTTTCTACCAGCCCACAGCTTGTGATCTGAAGTTTGTTATAAATATGCACTTGCTTCGTGTCCTGTCTTATCTGCCATTTTGTTAGGCAGGTATGCTGCAGAAGAAATGCTGTGCAAGTCATGGAATTAATAGATAATACTGCTGGTATGTTGCTAACTTAATTTAAAACATCCTTATAAAGGCCCATCACACAGAGGGGTTTTTTAAAGCAGCAAGAAGAACTACAGGGAATGGATGAAAACATCCTGCTGCCAACGTCATTAGAGGACTGCTGATCAAATGAGAAACAAAGTAGAAAATTGTCTGAAGCTAAAGGAACTTGACTAAAAGTTCCTGATGGAGTAAGATAAACTTCAAAGAGATAAAGGCAAATAGTTCTGTTGTAAGTCTCTGAGATCATAAACCATAAGGATTTCAGATCTCCAGACTTCAAGATTCAATTAATCCTTTGCCTCCTTGCAGCCTCTTTGAACTCACTGCAATTCATGCAGATATGTTTACATCCTGTATATCATCTTGTAAACATTTCTTTTTTCTGTGGCAAAACTAAAACAGGTGATGATTTTGAGTGACCGGTCTGAGAGATGTTAAAGTGTCGGTTGGTGACATCGTTTTGCTGGCATGCTGAGGTGTAATGTTGGCACACTGCGGACTTAAGCTTACCTGTTGTCTGGGAATCTGTTCTTCCCCTTGTTGTACAGAGAAAGGTGCTGCAAAATTCCTTGAGGAAGAAAGAAAAGGTTTTGGTTGGTTTGCAGTGCTGTACAGCCATTTCACAGAACTGTGGTCAAATCTCTGATACTGACATTGCAATGATTAGAGACTGTTTTTCAAGTGGGGAGGTGCTTCACACACTTGTCCATTGTTTAAAGACAGATTGGCTAGTGGGTGCGCAGCAGTTACATGTCAGTATTTAAAGGTTTGGCATAGCAGTTTGTTGGTGTCATCATATTAATTGCATGTGAAAGCATATTAACTGTAATGATCTAACACACTAGCTTGCAGTGTATTTTGTTGCATACACTTTGTCTTTTTTTCTTTCTGCAGTCCTTTAATTTCACTGTATTCTTGGTTCTAACCTGCACATGCAGCTCCCACTGCTTCATCAGGTAATTGCAAGTATATGAAACCAAAATATGCTCTGCCTCGTATACAAATATGGCTCTTTCATCTCTGAAGACAAACCACCAACTCCTAAATTCTCTCTGAACGACTGAGTGTGCTTTGCGATTGAGCAATCGCTGTGTTTGATGGAGGCATGAAAACAGCCTGAAAGTTGAGCTGTCCTTATCAGAGATCAAGCTGGATAACTAATTGTACCAGGATTATTTTTAGTTTTGAATATTTCTGCCATTTATTTTTATATGAAGATTGGAAGTTGTCTTCCATCTTATCTATTGTGTAAATGTTTTGTTAGGACACGTGCCATCAGATAAATTAACCCACATCCTACAGACTCAAAATATTTGTTATGCTCCCTTTTTTTGCTTGCTCTGTAGTTGTAATTGATCTATTATCTCTGGATTTTGCACTCCACCCATCCTGAAATATGATAAGCATCACTTTTTTTTTTCTCTTCATATTTCACAATCTTGTTTGCATCTGAGATTAGGCTGCTGATGCTCGGAGCAGCAAAGACCATTCGTCTCATCTGTGAGGTGTGGCTTCCTGTTCTGCCCCTGCTCTCTGCATGTTTTACCCTCAAGAGACACAGATACGCTCTGGTTCTAGGAGGTGAATGGTGTGACTGGGTGATGTTGTTCCTCTGCTATGAGACAGTGAAAAGAGCAGCTGGGGAGAAGGAGTTGTTTGAAAGAGATCTTAATGAACTTTGCTGTTCGGTTGTTTTAATTACTCAGATATGCTCACCTATGGCCAACTGTTATGGTTGCCTATGATCGAGATTTTCTGCTGTTAGGTCTTCACAACAGGAGATGTTTTTCTTTAAGGCCCAGTTCCTGACTCTTGCAAATTGAGGAAGATGACAGCTTTAATTTTAAAGTGCAAGTTTGTATCCCTTGTGGTTGTAGAGTGTGAAGAACAACAGCAAACCATAGATGCTCATTAGTTATTAGGTATTCGCGTTATGACTCAAATTGGGCTGGTAACTTTTAGTAGAAGTTTTTTTTTTCAGGTTGTGTTATGCAAAATCAGCTACTAAAGGCTGAAATGTGAGCAGATGAAAAAGTTCTTTTGCTCTGGGTACAAGAAGAACGTGAAGAAAATAGTCTATAGAAAGCGAAATAGAAGTGAAAAGCAGAAAAACAAAACAAAGCAAAGAAAGCTCTGAAAATACTTATTCATCTTAGGCTCAGGGAGAAGAAAGTCTCAGCTGGTGAAGCTTCAGAGATATGAGTGGTGGTATCAGGTTTTTTTGTAGCAGAGGATGTTGCTCATAATATTCTGCTCTAAATTAAGAGTTTTATTGTGGAGGGAAGGAGTATATAATGAAGCACTGCACCTTTTCCTTTGCTCTAATGAAGAGATTTTTTTTTCCTGTGCATTTTGCAATTTTCCCTTACATCCTATGGCAGTCATCTTTCGTGCCATTAGTATTCCTATTTCTACATATATTGGAGATAGGGATCTTAATAGCTTTTACTTTTCTGAAATGCCAGCAAATGAGAAGCTCTTTCCCTTCCCCAGCCTTTTTCACTGAAGCTTTACAAACCAAAGGTGTTAGGTGTGCAGCAGATTTGTGTATATGAAAGATGTTATTTTCACACTTTCGTCGAGTATCAACAATCAGAAAACACCTATAAATCCCCTGTGTAGTTTCACCACTTTGCTGGCACACAGGTGAGAACTGAACCTTTCTCTTTGTTTCCTCACTGGGGCTTGGTGTTCATCTGACCCTTGTTATCCTTTATCTCTCTACTCTGGTCTTGTTACATCCTTCAGAATGCAGTGTTTGACCTGACTACATCTTTCTTTTCTCTCAACTGCAGAGATGCCATCAATCAGCCTTTCTGCCATTTGTCCCTCCCTCTCACATTGGGGTGCCAGTTGTTGTCTGAACATGTGCCGTGATCTCTGGGGGAAGGGGGAGAGTGGCTGCCCTGTGCTTTCAGAACTCACTTGTAAAAGCAGTCTGGGAGCTGAATAAGTGTATGGGAAGGACAGAGATGCTGGGCTTCAGTAGAAAAGAGCACATGGATCAAAAAGTAAATCAAGAATCACAGACAGCCAAAAGAATTTGAGTAAATTGGTCTACATGTAGCTGAACACATGGCCCACTTTCAAAGGTTTTGGCTGATTTTAGCAGGAGGCAGGCAGATACCCATTAATGCCGCTCGTTCATCCCTAAGCATGGGGGATGGTTTATCCCGATTCTTAGGTATCCTTCCTGTTAGAAACATTTTCCTAATGCCTACTGTAATATCTCATCTTTGTGGGGTTTTTTTCAGTGAGCACAGAGGCAGTCTCTTTCTCTTTTTATCAATCTCTCAAGTATTTCATGTTTTATCACGTTTGTTTCAGTCTAGATTTAACTGTCAGACTTTTAAATTCTTTTCCCACAAACTATTTAAATTTACCTCAGATACTTTCTATTCTGTTTGGATTCTTTGCTAATCTATCTATTTATTTCTCAAACTCTAGTTCTCAAAACACAGGCACTAGACATGAGTCTCTAGCTGTGCTGAGTTCCTGTATTTTCTACAGTAGTATTAGTATAGCAAGAAGCATTAAGAAAGGTTTGCCTCAATTTGTACTTGTATCTGAAAACAACACCTTGATCATACCAGTGACAGCAACCAGGTGTCTGCAGAGAGGGTATATGGGAGCAGCTTGATATTTAGACTTCAGGGATGTGTTTTGGAAAGGCAACACTGAACCTTCCTTAGGGTCCTGTCCTGAAGCCAGCTTCCCTCTGCTCAGATCCTGGCCTTCCCAGAGGCTTCCTACTCTGGAAAAGCATCTGAGGCTTGAAAAAAGAGTAGCTCCCGAGTGCTCTGTCTGCCTGCAGGCATCCAGATGAGTCCATGAAAGATGAAGCTGTCAAAAAATTACTTGTTTCTGTTGCCTGCCTATTGTTTCTTTTAGGCATTTGCAAGAAAATATAAAGGAATACATGAGCATTTCCTTATTTCCAGATGCAAAATCACTTTTCTCCCTTTTCTATTTTCTTTCTCTCTCTCTTATTTTTTTTTTTCTTTCCACCTCAAATTGGATCCTCAACCTGAAATGAGAGTTTTGTTGCTAAAGGTCTTGCAGTGCTCTAGTGGATTTTGAGACATAAATTGGTGTGTAAGTTTTGATTTAGGTGATGCTTGAAATCCCTGTGCAGTGGCAGTCTGCACTGGTGGCTGACAGAGAGAGTACTGCTGACCTACATCTGCAAAGCAGATCCATCATTACCTGCAAAGACTACCATTATTCTTATTATATTATTATTTGCATTAAGACAGGATTTAGTGACAAAGCCTTCCAGAAACCTAATTTGACCTCTTGGACCTTATTGGATGAAGCCTCTCCAGTGGCAAAGGCTTTCAAATCTCTTACACTTAATCATCTTGCTTGAAGCTCTTGAAATTAGGAAAGTGAACTTCTCTACTTTGTGAAGATTTTTCATATGCAAGTAGCAATTGTCATGCTTACAGAAATCTGTCCTGTGCATAGAATCTTTGAAACTGTTCTCAATGATTGTCCCTCCTTGTTTTGTGACACCACGGCAAGATCCCTTTGGAGGAGTCTTTCAGCCAGATCCTTTTGTTTTGTGCTTTAGATGACCTGGTGAAAGAACACGTAGTTCATTCACAGTTAATGCTCTTGTTTATTCCTATCCTCTTGGTATTGTGATGGGATTCTTAATTCAAATTTACAGAGCAGTGTTTCGTTAAATGCCCTGAACTGACAGATGATTTCTTGATTAATGCCATCAGTAAAGTGGTACTGTTTCAGAGTGCATGAAGGCTGTTTGAATTGAGGACATAAGCAGTGGGGGTTGTACTTGTGGCACAGGATGGCTGCTATTTCTTCCTCTGGGGTGACTTTGATTCATTCCCTTCCTTCCCCATCCTTCCCTTTTCATTTCTGTCTAAATATTTGAAATTGTGTTTTCAACTTGTGTTGAAGCAACTGGTCCTACTTTTTCAGAGGAATAGAAACACCATTATCTCATCTATTTGGAAGTTCCCATTTCACAGTGGGAATGACTGCAGCATTCTCAGCCTTTAACAGCTAAAGGCAGAACAAAACAAAAAACAAAACAAAACTTGAAATGTGCAACAATGTTACTTCTTAATCAGCTACAGTCTTCACTGTGGTATGATGCAATTCATGCAGAGCTATCTCATACAGAATCTGAATGCCACCTTTTACTTTTGTGCTAATCTAACTGAGGTTTGGAATGGGGATTGCACCCAGAGTCTGTAAGACCTGAGGAAGATCTTGGGCTTAAATGTTGTTGCAGATAAAGACTATTGCTTGACTGTTTAGCCAGCCAAGCCTGATTCTGCACAGACAGTTGAGTCAAGCCGCAGTGGACATTCAGATCTGCAGTGGACATTCAGATCTCTGGTAAACCTGTGCTGGCACAGACCCTCAGGGTGGATATCTGAACTAAAATGCCTGGCTCCCTTCTTTGCCATTCTATTGAAGCCATTCATCTGAAGAGGCCTCAGCTCCCTTTGAACTGTGTATCTCAAGGCTAGAGTAAGGGAAAAACGGTTCTGTGGGGAGAAAACAGTTCCTTCCCTCTTCCTAATGAGCCCTCCTCCTTAGAAGAATAACTGATTGCTTACACAGCTGACAGCCATATGTCAAGCCACAAGATAGTAATTGCCCAAAACTGAATGAGAGCTCTGATAGGACCCCACAAACCTAGTGGCAGAAAGGCAGATATTGGCCATTCCTGGCAACTTGTGGCGATGTGCCACAAACTGGATTGCAGTGCCACTCCTGATGGTTCTGGCATCATAGGCACATTAATGTCATACATTGCTGCATTGCAGAGAGGGTGATAGATTTTTACGCCCTGATTATTTAAAGATCAGGGGGTTACTTGGATAATGGGACAGCAGATCTGAGTTTGAAGAAATTTTACATTTTTTACGTATGTATTGTTATTGCCATTGCAATCACTATTTCATAAAAGAATATTGGCCATACAAACAACACCTGGCTGCTACCCAGCTGACATCTCTTGATTCATTTGAGTAAGTTTTGTGAATACTTCATTCCAACTTTCACTTTTTACTTCTGGTTTTGCTTGTGGTCAGTTCTTGTGTCAGCAGGTTAATTCGTAGATTTCCAAACAGTTCAGCTTCTGTAAAGCAAAGCTGCTTGGTTTTTTTTTTTTTTTTTTTTTTTTTTTTTTTTTTTTTTTTTTTTTTTTTTTAATAAATTAGCACTGTCTTTTAGTCATTAAAAACATTCAGATATGCTAGCTATCATTCAGTTGGCTCACTAATACTTTCAGTTAAAAATAATAATTTTATAAAAAGAGCAAGCAATCTAATAGGCATGTTATTGATTATATGTTCCCAGTAGATTCATTAGTTATATAGTTGCCAGTGCTTAAGAGTTACAGCCAACCTTTTCAGGGCTCCTTTGAGTATATATTGGGATGTGCTTGTCTGTCTGTTTTGTGTGTGAAACTTGATGTGATTGGGCTGGGACTTGCCCAAATCAGGTTGCTGATTTAGTTGTGATGTTGCTGCCAGTGATACCAAGCATGTGTCCTTTCTGATGTGTGGGCAAACACCGATTGCTGGCAGGTCACGCTGCTCATGCCTCCCCTGAGAGGGCCACTTGTGAAGAGAGAGGCCAGCGCAGCCCTTTACAGCTGCTGCCCTGGCTGCTGAGATTGCCACCAAGGAGTAGTGCGTGTCTTTGTGGTGTGAACAAGTTATTAAGAAGCAGCTTTGAACTTGTGAGACCCATTTTACACCGGAACTGCTGGATGGCTGTCAGATGTTAACCACTTCTGTAGTTGATAAAGTGGGCTTAGATTTAATTCAGAAGTAATTTTTTAAAAAGTGTAATGACATCGTCCTCATCTGCTTAAACGTTTGCTTATCTACAGAAGATCACTTAAGCGATAACACTTCTTCTGTCTTGGAAGTTTTCTCTGCTCCTGTGCCTGTCATCCTGGTGTGAGTAACTTGGAACAACCCATCATAGGATTCATGAGGGAAATATGTGTCAAGACAGAGAAATCATTAAAGGTTTCATTCAGGGATTATTTTGGAGGCTGAGGAAACCGACAATGAGAAGAGTTCCCTGATATTCAAAGCGTGGTGTGTAACTGGCGAGGGCCTTGCTCTGGGGACAGATGCCTGATAAGAATTTGCATTTTAGTGAGTTCTTATCTCAGATAGGTGGGCGGACTTCAGCTACACAGCAAAGTCTCTGGTCTCAAGGGACTTTCTGTCTAATCTGACAACTGCTTTGAATTCATCACCTTGCAGGGAGCCATTTGCTGTTAACCTCATCTCTGGGTGGCTAAGGAAGCCTCTTTCATTTTGCTTGAAGGAGCAGTAACAGAAGGCTGTAAAACTTCTGACCTGGTGAAATCTTTTGGACCCTGAAACCTGATTCTTAGGCAGAATCCGGGTTGTTGTGGGAACAATGGAGAAGCCTGACATGGATGTATATCAGTGGGCTGTGGACTATTTCATATGTAGGTCACAGTGGGGAAAGATACGGAGGCATAACTTTATCTTGATCTCGTTAGAAGTGATCGGTGGTTAATGCCTCACATTGTTAAGCAAGAGACTTCTGCTACAGATGTAGTAAGCAAAGCAGTGCCAGGCTTCATCCTGCGGCCCTGAGGCCAGCTGCGTGTGTCTGGAACGGTCCTGTCTGACTGAGCTCTGCTCTTTTCGAAGCAGGATGGCTGCATTCAGAGTGCCCACTGAGAGCGGTCCCTGCCCATCCCAGTGTTGGCGCTGAGCCTGGGAATTGTTTGGGAGAGCATGAGTGGCGGGCCCACAGGGTGCCAGGAGCTTTTCTAACATTCTTCTAACAGTATTCCGAGGCTCAGCCAGAATTCCAGCACTGTTAGCTTTAGGATAGATGTAGCCTGACCTCCCACCCTAGTCTGTGGCATGGTACTGGGGTAGAACAGTGGTCCTGTGGCAAGGGCTCTGTTGTTACGTGGAAGTTCCAGTTGCCAGGCCAGAGGTGTTGGAAATCCCTTCTGCCAGCTTTCCTTAGCTAGTTTCTGTCACTACTGACTGTTGCTGTCATAGCCTGGTGTCTTTTGTTTTTTTGATCTGTGGAGAAGGGAAAAGAAGGAATGTGGCCTGAATGGGTGAGGGCTGCTTCAGGGCAGTGCAAAGGGGAACCAGACAACAATTACCTAATTCTGAGCGTCATTACTGACAGTTGTGAGTTGAGACTAAAAGCACATTGGTCCTTCACACGAAGTGCTGCTTGCTCATTTCTGTTTTATTGTGGAAAATCAGAGGCTTCAAATGATAGTCACTGGACATTGACATATTAGTTTTATTGTCTCTTGTCCATCTGGATGCTGGTGGTTCTGTCTCTGTCCTGTCTCTGTCCTCTGGTGGCACTGTGCTCGGAAATCAGTGCAGATAGGAAGCAGTTGTTTGTGAGGAGAATGATGACAAGACACAGAAAAAAGGAAGAACAGCAGGGCAAGATTTCTTAAGAGAGCTGTAGAAGTGTGATAGCTACAAGCAGCCAGCTCTTAGAGGCACCACCCCTCGGTAGGAAAAGAAGTAATGAATATTGGAAAGAAACTTGTTCCCAGGATTTTGTTACTTTGTCATCTCTTGAAGCACTGTGTGTGCCAATATCCCTGCTGCAAATCGGTGTCTCCTTCTTTGCATTGTCATAAATGTTCTGTTCACATGTGTGAGGAAATGTTCTGAAAACTTGCTGGTGAGCAAATAATGATTTGGGAGCTGTTTGAGCCAAAGGTGAAAGGAGAAATAGTTGAAAGGTGAGATTTGCCAGTTATGTTCCTTAGATAAGACAAAAGCACCATTAAATGGTGCAAGGTACACAAAATCCGGAGTATTTGGGGTTGCGGTACTTTTTTGTTTGCTGGACTTTTACTGAGCCAGACTTCCATCTTTGCTGTGTCTGAATTTCTAGTATTTTGTATCCAGACTTCTGGCCTTCACATTGCACCCAGATTCTTGGTTTACTATTACCTTGTTTTGCAGTGGATTGCAAAGCCTTTGCCCAAGGACAGATAAACTTACTATATATTTTTTTCTCTTCTGTGCACTCCTCCTTCTCTGTTCAGCACTCAGAAGCAGTATTTGCCAGAGTAAGTACATTTCTGAATTAGGAAGCAGGAGGAAAAGCATTTAGAAACAAAACTGAACCAATACAACTAATATGTAGTGGATCCTTTTGAACAAAACTGAAACAAGTATTGGTTCTGAGTGAATGGAAGAAGTCAAAAAGGACAGCAGTACTTCTGTACTTCTAAGTACTTCTAAGCAGTTCAGTGCAGACATATTAGATGACTTCATAGTCCTTCAGTATTTGCCAACCATGAAGTTTCAATAAATAAATCAGCTTTGGGCAGTTTCCATTACTATAAATTAAAAATTGTGTACAGTTTTTCTTATTACTTTAGTTTCTGGTCTTGGTTGGGTTTGTGTGTTTTGTATGGTTGTCAAAAGAGGCAAGACTTTCTTATTTACTCAGCAAAACATTCCCTGAAGAAATGCATGTTTTTGTCTCTTATTTGACTATTAAGCCTTTCTCACCTTAAATATTTGATATACTCTTCTGTATATACTATTCTGTATCTCAATTGTAACCTGGTGAACAGGTCAAGCCAGTGAAATTTTGCCCAGCAGATGGATTTGCTGAAGTGGGATGGGAATTTTCTCTAGTTACTGAGTAGCAGAGAAAAAGGGAAAAAGAAAGAACAGTCTAGGACAATACTGTGTTATATTATGTCTAGTAGAGCATCTTTTGAGGATTCAGCTGTCTCTGCGTGCTTCATCTTGCAGGATATTGAAGCCAGGAGGAGCTGAGGAAACACAGCCTGTCCCAGCAGGTGCTTGCACCTTGCAGTATCAGCCTTTGGTGTACAGAATGTAAACATCACCAACAGCAAGGCACATCTGGGAACTTCACCCTGACCTATTTCCTTCTTCATTTAAAAACAGCTTAATATGCATCTTGACATAAAATAAAGCTAAAAAGAACAGCCAAGCCTTTGATTGGTTTTGTCCATTATAGTGTGTATGCAGCATATACGTATGCATACAACATAGGAGATCCTTCTGCACAGTAGAGGTAAATGTATCTTTCTTGAGCAGTTGCACAAGAAAAGCCACAGTATTTGGAAAGTAAAGTATGAATCAAAATTTTGCAGCACAAAACCAGAGGAACTGAAATTTGCAATCAGCAAGCAAGAATTAAAAGTGCAGAGGCAGCAGTTGCTGTGTCCAGGTGGTGTGTGTTTGGAGGCAAGGCTGCGTGACATAAGTTCTCTTTTAATGTGGTTCTGGGTGAGCTGCTGGGGTAGCATGGTATCAAAAAACAGCTTAACCCAGTGGAAAGAAAAGTTTCAGGCTGTTTTTTCTCCAGCATTAAAGAAGAAAATTTTGCTTTGAAGTGCATTAAGAATACAAATCCTAGTCTGTGTTTATGCAACTCTTTTTCAGCTGTATTCCCTCAAAGTAGTAAATCTGGATATAGCAGATGGAGAAACTGAGGCACGGAAAGCCAAAATGTATGGTCCAAAGGTTGTAGAGGAAGTAACTAAGAGCCAGCAGCTGAATGTCCTGTCTTCATTCATTACCTCCATTAGGAAGACACAGCAATAGATATCACGAAAGCTGTATGTGACCTTTGTGGAAAAAGTGCAGCAAGAGTTTTAATTCTTTAATTCCATTTTCTGGCAACCAGCTGACATGTCTTCGACAGTTAATGCTCAATGAATTGGTGTTGTTAGCTTGGTTCCAGGGGGACCATTAGGTATAACCAGAAGCAGTACTGAAAGTCTCTGTTCACAGACCAAAAATCAATGTGTATAGATGGGTGCATCAGTAATTTTCCAGTTCTGGGAATACCAGTGCTAAATGCAAGAGGCTGTGCTAGGAGAGTTTTCCTGCTGCAGCCCTCTGGTGCAAATGTAAGGTTGTTGAACATAAGCCTCAGCTCTTCAGGAACTGCCCGTCAGCAGCTTCCCATTGCTCTCACTGAGTAATAAGAATGTAAATAAAGAAGCTACTTTTATGTCTTAGAATTACTCAGTGCCAGTTGTCTGAACAGTTGTGCTTATTGTAGAATCTCAACAAGTGCAAGTGCAAACACTCAGACATCTGGTTGTTTCACGCTTGCCTGGTCTGCTTGTGTGTATGTTAGCTGCTCATCTCAATGCTATGCAAAACTACTTTATTAAGCAGTTGGTGCAAGACTGAGCTCTGTAATCAAGCCTATATTGAGCACAAAGGGTGTAAAAGACAGAAGTGAAGTGAAAATGTCAGTGGTTTGAATGTACTCCTCTTACTGTCCTTATGTTCACTGTGAAAGAGCAGCCTGTTCCGGGAAAGTACAACTGAGGCCAAGCTGAATCTGAGGGGAGATTTGGAAAAAGTTGAGTTATAACTGTTGCTATATAGAACACTTCACTCATGTGGCCTCCTTGTTCTTCTTGATTTTGGTGGGAGGCTGGAACTTCGGAGATACCACAGAAAAGAAGCTTCTTCTCATGCAGTTTTTAGCTTTAGGGTTTAGGCTTTAAAATAAGAATTGAGTTATTTAGTTGTTGAATCCTGAAACTCACTGCACAAACCCAGATTTGGATGCAGGAGGCTGTACTTGGGTATATTTTGGGTCTCTG
This sequence comes from Tympanuchus pallidicinctus, assembly GCF_026119805.1. Taxonomy (NCBI): domain Eukaryota; kingdom Metazoa; phylum Chordata; class Aves; order Galliformes; family Phasianidae; genus Tympanuchus; species Tympanuchus pallidicinctus. Next base: position 7,603,746 of record NW_026294722.1, read on the forward strand.
CACAGTTCTGATCTTGCAAGGCTTCAGCTGCCTCCCTTTAGTTGATTTTGAAAATTTATCTTCAGTCAATGCTCTTGTTGGGTGTTGTCCTAATTCTCCTCATTTTAACAAAGATTTTTGTTCACCTCTGTTCAGCTCTGGCTCAGTCAGAGACCACTGCTCCCTGCTTCAAACTAACGCAATGCCAAAGGGGAAACGCAATGCCAAAAATGTTATGCATCTCTGCATATCAAGATGCTTTTAAGCCTTTTGAATAATATAACAATGAGTTTTTGAGACTTTTGATTATGAGAAGGAATAGAGGTACCTCTTTCCAAGGAGAGGTGAAAACATCATATTTTCAGCCTCTTTATCGCTATTGTTGGAGCACACAAGTGATGGCCCTGAGGAGATGGATAAACAAAGGGCCTCTGGGGCACAGCAGAACACAAAATTAATGTGGATGCTTTAGGTTTATAACTTGGGAATTTCCTGGTCGTTGCAACCAATTGGAAATGCCAGGATAGCAATATACCATTATCCTAGAATACCTGTTTCACGTTATTTTACAGGACAGTACACTGGAGCAGAGCAAACTGGTAGACCATCCATTCTCTTCCACTGCTTAGGGCTTTGACTTACATTTGTGGGCATGTTTATATGGGAGTGACTGTGACAGTTATCACCATGTCCTATTCCATGAATTCCAAAGATATGAATGAATATCTGAGATTTCCATCTCCAGTTTTTATAATCTACAGGTCAATGTTTAAATGCAGGTTTGAGTGCTGAGTTGTAGAAGACAGTGCTTTAGCAACAGATGCACGTTCTGTGCAACCTTGTCTGAGACAGGTGTAGCCTTCAGGAGAGGAAGGAACAGAATAGAGGACAAAAATGACGTCAGCCATCTCATTTAAATTGGCTTGTAAATGTGAGTCATAGCCGTTATCATAAGAACGTATTATTTAGCATTTTATGGATATCAGTAGAGTCATATTCCCAGTTGCTGAGAATTAAAAACTATTTTCCACATATACTCTAGATATAGTACACATTAGGAAAGTGGTGGAGAGGATACGTAGGGTCTTTGAAACAGTACTTTCCAGCTTTTCTGCTGGAGACCTGAGCTGGTGCTGTATACCCCTGGCTGGCCCAGTGCCATGTAGATATTGCTTTTGTTTGGACTCTGAGAGCAGTAGCTGTGAGGGCAGAAGAGCTCAGGCGTGGTGTTGCTTTATGGCTGCTTGTGTGTAGACCAAGCTTCTTCTTCCAGTGCCTCTTCCAGTATTGCACTGATGACCTGAGTCATCTACAATGAACCTCTGGCCATAAGAATAGAACTTGCTTTCTGGAAGAAGTATTAAATATGGATGATGTCTGAGTGACAGTTCCAAAGGAGGAAGAGAAACATGTGCTGTCTTAATCTGCTTCTGTTTTCTAGGCTTGTATGTTTTTGTTTGCTGTGTAAGCAAGTTTCAGCTAAGCTGGTGTAATTGGTCTGAGACTGAGATTTTGAGTGAAATAAGAAGACTTTTTCAGGCAGATTTCAGCTGTGGCACTAGGGAAAGTCTCACAATCTTTTCCTTGCAAAGCTTCTTATTTAGATATTTCTTATATGTCCATTCTAATGTGCATAAGTGTAATTTGGCTAAAAGAATTAATTCTATCTTCATTTATTATTATATAAATATATTTTCTAAACTTTTAAGCCAGCTTAAAGTTTAAAAATAATAAAGGTTTTCCCAGTGGTGACCAAACCAGGTAGATATGTACTCTACAGGAATATTTGGAAACATGGTGCTTAGATCTCAAACTTCCTTGTCTTTCTGAGGCAGTTCTGATGCTGCCTTTAGAAACTTCTGGGTAGAATGTGCAATGCCATTCACTGGGAATTTCCCTTAGTTTAGACATCCAGCATCTTTTCCATTATCGATTTTAGTATGAGTCTTTGTAGTGTCATGGTTCTGGACATGCCTCTCCAAAGGAATAATCTGCCTTGGAGTACATCTAAGAAAAAGTTTGATGCTACATGATTGCCTTAACAGCACCCTTCTGAAAGCTGGGGAATTTTCTTTTTTCTTTGCCTGATGATGCAGCCCTTTTGTCACTTTATCCTTTGTACTTCTTGGTGGGGTTATTCTGTTTGTAGCAGCAAGGCAGAAGGAAGGGATGATATTTATCAATTCCAGATTAATTTCAAACATTAAGTTCTGACATGCAATGAAATCCTGTGGCATTTTCTCTCCCCAAATTTTTCTTCAGTCAGCGCTGAAGGATGTCCTACATGAGATGCTCAGTGTTGGGCATACCAGTATTTCATGCCTAATGAAGAAGTTCTTACTGGTTTTAGGCAGAATGTAATTCAGGAGAGAGATGGAGAATAACCATGAAATGCCATTTCTCTGCATGCTCTGTCTCTGGTAGAGATATAGGGGATATTTTTTATGAGACAGAGCGATATAAAAGTTTTTCAGCTCAGAGACCATCAAGTAGTCCAGAACTTGAGCAAAGTAGTGATGTAAAGGTCTCCTGTTTGAGAAAACTCTGAAAAGTTTTTAATTTTTAGCAAATTTTTAGAGCTACAAGGCAGGAATTTCCTGCCTCAGTATTTTTTTGTTTTTTGTTATTTTTAGTGTTACTTGCATAAACCCTGCTTATTCCTGTGTTCATTTGTCTTCACTATTCATTCACTAGTGTCTCTGGTACTGATTTTAACCCTTAAGATGAGGAATAGAAGAGTGTAAACTGCTGACAAGTATCTGGTTTTTTTCTTTTTCTGTAAAGCTCTCAGTATTTATGTTTAAAAGGCTATAAAGAAGATGGCAACGGAGCAGATTAGAAAAGAAAGATTTTCAAAATACATTTCAGATTCAGCTATAGTCTGTATATATGTGCAAACTGACTCTTGCAGGCAGTGTTACCAAAGCAAGAGTGGTGATATTTAAAAAACATTTCTGAAGTGCTTTCCTTTGCAGTGAGTGGTGAGAGCACAGAAGAAGGGGGATGGGGTTCAGGTAGGCTTGTATCAGCTCAATGAGGGGTGTCACATACAAATAGGGGCCCGCAAAGTGCAGCAGGAAGGTGCTTACCCAGTAAACTGCCCCAAATGGGTAAAAGATGAGGCTTAGTAGGAGTACCTAAGTGTCTTTTTGCCAGTAAACCATTGCTAGTTTGGAGCAGTTTCAATTTTAACACCACAAAATAAATGTTTGTTTTCTGCTTCTAGAGCTTATGGTAGAATAGTTCCTCCTACACCATATATATTCTTTCTCCAATTATTAATGTGATGTACCTTCTAGCTGTGATGACTTTCTGGGATTCATGCTTGTTGGTAATGAATTCCTGGCTATTACTGATGCAAATGGAATCTTGATGAGTTTACATAGCAGTCATATCTCCAAGTGCATAATGCACTGATGTGTGGTACCAACTGTTAAAGCATGCATGAGCTGGAAATCTTTATGGACTCTGCATCGCATTATGGAGGACATTCATGCGTAAAGAGAGTGATGCTAAATATTAGATGATGCTGCTCATCTTCAGTAGCTCATTGCTCCCAACAGAGCCAAGAGTAGGCACAGAAAGGCACAGGCACACCAGAAAAGCAGAAATAAGAAGGAATTATTGAGGAGAGAAGAAAGGCTATGTAATCCAATCAGTAGACTCCAGGAATTGAGATTTGCTGGTTTTTATACAAGCAAAAGAAGTGCTGTTTACATGTGGAAAAAAACCTGAAATGTCATTTATCTTACTTATTTCTTTATAACCTTTCCCGTATGCAAACTGAAGTTGTATACAATACAATAACATGGCCCATATGAATTTCCCTGTTTGGATTTGCCACCTAGAATGTACTGCTTGGACACCGTGCTCTGGCAGATGCAGTCTTGGCTCTGCTGCTTAGAAAATGAGCACGATGATCACAGCATTTGCAGAATAAACAGCTGAATACCGTCATCTGTTTTTTGTTTATCTGCTTTTGTGGCAGACATAATCATCATATACAAGGACAGGGAAGGCTGTGGGAGACAATGCAGACATGGGAAACAGAATAGTCAGCTATAATAGCTGAGTCCTGGAAAGTTCTTTCACTTAACTTAATGCTTAACTTTATCCTGCTGTTAAACATCAGGCGCAAGTACGGAATTCTCATACTTGTACAGCTGAAACACAAAGAATTCCTAAATTCTTAATTCAATTATTGAAGTTCTGATTAAGGGAGTATAATCCTTTGTGCATCTATTTGTTGATAGCAGTGGCTTAAATTGCAGTGGCTGAAAAAGAAGATTAAAGAAATGAGGAGATAGTTTCTAAAAGTCAAGCTAGTGAAGCAGCAAAATAGATAGAAAAGGAATGTTGTGAAGTGTCCAAAACTAATTACTGAGAATAAACCAGGCAGACTGCTGATGGAAGTGTAATAGATTCTGTGTTCCTGCTTGGAGTAGGGTTAGGGTGGCATTTTGATCTTTTCTAGTCCTGTTCTTCTCCCTTCTTTAAGCAGTGGAGAGGAATAGGTCAAATGCATTCATTTATTACTTTTAGGCAGCTTCACTTTCTATTTTATCTTGCCTTACTCTGTGTATTCATAACCCTTACTGTTTGTTTTCATGGGAAGTTGTGAAGGCTCTTCAATGCACCTGCAGGAACAATTAGGGGCTTTAACCCCACGTGCCCCTTTGGTGCCTTGAGCTAAGCTGCCTGATGAGTATGGGAGTAGCTCTCACAAACTTGCTAAGCAGTGGTAACCAACTGGTAGGAGTTCTGTTCTCTCTTGCCTGTTTCCTGAGTCGTGTTCCTCACTTGTTCCAAACCTATCATTTCAGGTTGTTACCAGCACAGTTCTTTGTAAGCAGAGATGGCTTGCATTACCAGAGATTTGCAAACAGCATCCAGTTAAGTGGTGCTCCTTCTGTTCAGTTAGATCACTTAAGATTTGTGTTTTGTTCTTACGGTGTTGAGAGGTTAGCATAATGGCTGCTTGCATCTAGCTACCAGGGCGCCTAAAAGAGAGAATTATTTGTGTATAACAGCTTTCATCACACTCAGTCGTTCCAAGGCAGACTATGCAAGCACTTTGCAAGTATTCTCATTTAAAACCTGGAAAGAGACTGAAAAAATGGGGAAAGAGGTTTTGAGTCAGGTGCTGACAGAAGAATCTCCATCTCTGGTTGCTTGACTCCTGATACACTCGTGGAAATGGAACTTTGTATGTTTCTGTAAATAAGTAAAATCATTGGGTTCCATTAAGGAATTTTCTCTTTAACAGCGTGCAAATTTCTGGCCAGTCACTTAGATGAAAAGAGTAACAACGTGTTGTGTTTGTCTGGAAGCTCAGAGTTATAAATAACTGGTCCATTTTCAATTGAACCTTCAAAACCTTGTTTTAAATCCATCTGGAGGATCTAGATGTTGTGGGGTCAGCTTTCCCTACGTACCTGGCTCTGCTCTCTGCTCAGAGGAGCAACATAACAGGATGGAGGTTTGCTGTGTGAACAAGAGAATTTTGCCCACTGTTCCTAAGTTACAATTTGGCTTCAGAACATGGTGGCCTCACCTTCTTTCAGTGTTCTTGGCATCCATCTGCCTCATTTCCAGTCATCTTTGTCCTGGCTGGTTCCATTTTGCTGTGAAGTGGCTTCCTTGCACCACTTCCTTAGTGGTACAGCTGTGTTTTTTGTTCCTGTAGACAGCATTTTCCCCTTAGCACTCTTGCCTCTCAGCCTGATATTCCCACACTTTATAAATACGCTTGCAGTGGTGCCATAAGTTGTCCCTCCTTATTTATGGATAGAGTCGCAAATTTGATCCAGATGGTGCTGTTTTCTAAAGCCTGCTTCTGAAATCTGTTTGCAGGATAAGATCTGCTTGAGCATATGCCCAATCAGCTGTTTTTAGGAGATCTTTCAGGACTCCCAGTGATTTTTGCCTTATCCAAGTTGTGATTCCTTACATACCTGGAATCAGTGGGATTACATCCTTTTTTGTCTGCTGCAGCAGCCCAGGCAGACTCTAAAAGCTGCTTAGATTTAATTGTTATTTTGACATAATCATTTCCAAGAGACTTTGTGCTCTTTGAGCTTAATGAGAACAAAATATTATTTTATGATACGTAGTAAAATGACTATTAATTATACCATTTGTAATAATTACTAGCTTTGTACCAAAAGATGTTTGACAGTAATTCTGACTAGAATAAGGAATATAATTTCTCAGAATACATAGCCAAGGATGCCAGCCACATTTAGTGGCAATGTGCTGTGTGTTCGTGTTGCCCAAGACCACTCTTGCATGCTGTCCTTCTCGTGGACTTTATCTCCTATTATTCATGTTGCCTCTTCTCCCTCTTTCTCTCTTTATGTGATTACATTCCTTTGTTGTGAAAACTGAAAGAATATCACCTGTGGGGTCGCCAGAGCAAGTTTTCTCAGGCACGCAATTCATCTCAGAAGGCCTTGAGGAAGTTTGTTTTACAAGGTTGAATCTGTGGAGAGCAGAATAAGAAAGCACAGTTGTACAGCAGAGGTCTGTGATGAAGTCAGTTGAAGCTTGTGCTTCAGTCAGATTCAGTTCAGCCTGTGGAGAGAATGTACAAGAACCTGTCAGAAGCAAGTTTGCTTCTTTGTGAGCATAACGCCATTGTCCTGAGATTTCAAATCACACTGAGTGTGTTGCAAAAAAGACTTGCAAAACTGAGATCTTTCGCTGCTGCCTTCCACAAATTGAGAGTTGGGGATCTCAGCAAAACCTGCTTTGGGGTGTCAGTGCCACCCTACACAAGCCTCTTTCAGGTGGCCTCCAGCTGCTGTTGACAACTAGTGAGGTTACAGGCTTTCGTGTGTAGAACTGTTGAGGCAATTCAACTTCTCCATTTCAGTGGGGATATAAAATCTCAACAGTGAATTAAGTGCTCTGGAAAAGCAAAATCAGAGCCTTCTCTTGCCATAGAAGAGCAGATCTACGCACTGGCATAACAACAGTTTGATAGTTGTTTCGATAGCCCTCCAAATCCTTGAAGGAGTTTCACTTTGCTTTTTGTCATGGCTCCTCCATGGAAGCATTGGTCCATCAGTGCCGTGCTGGAACTAGCTACTCTGAGGTCACTCTAACTGGACAAACAGGCAGAGGGTAAGCTGTGAAGAGTCATAAAAAACATCAGGAACACTCTCAGGCACAAGATATGAACTTATAGCACAGAATGTACAGACTAAGCTGCCTTCCAGTGTTACTCTATTATATTACAGCTCTGCAGAGATCAACTCTACTGCTCCAAGTCATTTTCGTGTTAGTGGAGTGCTGAGGTAGATGATTAAAAATACAGTTATGTCCTTTTCTTCTAACTTGTGCAGTGTACTGCTAAGCAAACTCTAGAAATGTTTGCTTTAAATCACCTAAGTACCCAAAATCAGGATGAGTTTTCTAATTCCATGTCAATATTGGCTCAAGCAACCACATGAAAAATATGGACAACTGTTTTCTCACAGAAGAACACTCAGTATTGTACTGACCCTCGCTGAGAAGGCCTCCTATCTTCTGCACTGCTTTACAACTAATCAAAATAAAGCATAAAAATAAAAGCTTTTTTGATTATGTTCTCAAATGAGATTATTAGCCAGACTTAGTTATAGCTTTTATCATTTTTATTGCTGTTACCAGGGAAGTCATATGTAGTTTCTGCATGTGGTACCTTCCCCTTCTGAGCTGCTGGGGGAAGGACTGAGCTGCTGGGGTCTGGGGGATGAGAAAGGGAGATAGAAGGGAATCAGTTGGAGTTTGCCAATGGCACAAATGGTGAATAAGTTGTCTTAATTCCATAGTTTTGCAGATGTTCCTTTCAGGACCTTTAGAAACCAAGAATGAATTCCTTCCTCACCCAAAGCCTTTTTTTATTTTTCAAATATTTTTTTCTGTGTTGAAAGAATACTGTGAGTAGTACCTTTTCTGATTACTGTTTGAGCTTCTCTAGATCCAGCGTTATTGGTGGGAAAAATGTCTCAATTCCAGATTTAACAGGGAGCTTATATTGGGTGACCATTCCAAACTCTGGCAGATGATGGTTGGGAATCCTTTCTAATCCTTGAGCCTACAGTGACGTATCCTCTGATGCTTAGCAGAAACAAGAGTCTAGAGTTTCAGATGCTGGAAGCTAGTCTGGGCATCCTGATCTCATAGAGGTCAAATAAGTTTTGTTACTTGTGGGTTCTAAGTTATGCAAGCAGGTTCTCTTCCTGCCCTTACAGTATAGCAGTAGATGGATTAAACCAGGCAACTTGCAGCAGGTGTGAGTACTTGCTTCTGTCAAACAGGACATAACTGTTATACAGAGTGGTTATGGAGAGTACTTAGTTATCAACCGTAATATACTTTCATACTGTTGGAAGTCCTGCAGGAGGATGAGTTGTAACATCAGTGCTATGATTTTTATGAGCCAGAGGTGCAGTGAACAGGGATCATCCTGTGCAGAACGACAGTGAGAAAGAGTGGTGCAATGGTAAAATCCATGTATACCATAAAGTTGCCTTTTTTGTGTGCTCCCAGGTGAATTCTTAGCTAAGGGCATCAATTTTTGCGTAAAATCATGTCCTTGTAGCTGGTGGGAGAGCTTGAAAATGGAACATGGAAGAAAGGTGAAATTATGGTGAACATATGGCATAATTAACTAATCAGATCTGTAGATTTGTGTCAGGTTTTGCTAGACATTAGTTGTTGTTTAATTGTGGCATTTGCTTTTGGCACCAGATTTTCTCTTTTTGATGCAGCAAGTAAAATGTGTTGAGTCCATCATGTGCTCAGGGTCCTGTCACACGGACACCTGTTGCAGTGTTTAGTTCCTCTTTTTTTTTTTTAACAGCACAGACTGATGTTAAATCAGCCCAATGCCCTGAGTGTTGCATCACTGTATCCACAGTTCAGATCTCAATGAGGCAACAGGTGTGCACTGTTCATCTCTCTTTTTATTTTTTACTCTCTTCAATGACTTGGCATATGTTAGACATATACGTGTAGGGAATGTGTTTGTCGCTCTTCTTTTTGCTTCTCCATAGTTCTCTATTTAAAAGGTTACAGCTTATATATTTTCCTTTGAAACTCACTGCAATAAAAACTTACTGCACTACACGTGCAGCACAAAGGCTATCTCACCTTTGCAGAGGTTGTGATCACTGATGCACTGTTCGGGTGCACTAACGTGAAGCACTCTGCCCGTGTGTTCAGCGTGAAGAGCAGCAGTGGGTTTGATGTGCTCTGCCACAGCCTTTGCTGCAGACAGGGAAGGAGCCTGGGAGCTCTTTTGGGAACAGGTGTGGGTGCTCAGGAGTTCTGCCTTCCCTTCTCTGCATGCATTGAGTAGCATGGATTTGATTTATAGGGTAAGACAGAAAGAAATGTAAGTTGGGAAAGTGAATGGGGAAAAGCAAAACTGGAGAGGAGAGAGGGGGAGGGGAGAAGTGGCCAAGTGAAAGGGAAATGGGGAGAGACAGACAAGACAGAGAAAGAACTGTTTCCCCTTTTATGAGGAAAAGAAGCCTTCAAATCAAGATGACTTAGTTCAGCTGTGCAGGCCTCTTAATACCCATGAACTTGCAATTAAATGCGGAAGTGGCAAACAAGAGACAAGCTAAAAGAAGATATTGTTAAATACTCAGTGTTGGATACAGGGGGAAACTCAGAGAAAGGACAGAGCCCCGGCCATGAATAAGCACTCAGTTTCCTGGTCTTTTGCTGCTGGTGGGAGGGGTGCTGGAGGTGCTGGAGGCCTCAGCCATTCAGAAACACTGCAGTGGCAGAGGGCTTTTGTCCTTCTCCCCTGGACACTGCCACAAAGAGAGGTTTTATTCAATTTCATCGTGCTGAGTCGACAGGCCCCTTTCTGCTGAACCGAGGGTGTCTTCCCCAGGCCAGACTCTCAGAGAGCTTCGCACTGAGGCTCTGTGAACCTCAATTGATGTCTGGCTTGGAAGTGCATTGTTTGCTGCTTGAATTTTTCTTGATGTTTTGACTAGATAACCTCAATTGGTTCTTATTCTGCTCTGAAAATGTGCTCAGTTTTTCCTGGGTTGTTTTAAAGTAATGAGACACCCAAAAGGAACTGAGTCTGTCGCTTTGTGGACTGAACAGGAAGTTCTCAAGTCTTTGTTTTCTTTGGAGTTACAGGGTAAAAGCTCACCTGCTCACCTGATGATGGCTTGCATATAACTGTGTGTTTTTCAAGTAGCATCTGCTAGGTTGGCAAGAGGTAATCTCTACTTATTCCTGCAAATCTATTTTACCCCTTGCTTCTGTCCTGAAAATGAACTTTTGCAGCTAAAAAAATCAGTAAAACTTGTGAAGCTTTGGATTTTTTACACTGGAAGATGCTATGGTTGTTTTAAAAGGGCCTGGGAGCCTGCCTGAGAGGGGAACTTTGGGGATACCCCAGAATGCTCTGTGACTATGGAGCAGATAGGCCAAGTACAAGATTTAACACACTTTTAATGCAGATGTATGCTAAAGGATGTGGTCTGATCCATTAGTCTGAGTACAGACAACAGAGACCTATTTGTAGCTTTGCTGCTACATGGATGTGCAATTTCCATCATTTCATTTATCTGCAACTGTAGTTTGCAGAGCAACTGTAATTGCACCATCGGGAGCTTAATCTTGATGTGCTTTTATCCAGAACTTGTCCACACACACAAGTCAAAGTTAAGAAATGATACCAGTGGGGAGAATATGTGTTGCCTCACTGAGGAAGACAGGAATCTTCTGTTCCTCCTTACTGTCTGCAAGTCACTAGGAAATTGGATGTATGTTGTGTATAGTGCTAAGTTTTTTATGTCTCTAAGTTGAGCAGTCTGAAGTGGTTTGAAATCCACCACTCGTGTTTCTAAGATTTTTGATTGCATTCAATAGTCATTAGTGAATGGGAGAACCTGTTTATTTATTTATTGTTATTATTACTGGAAAACTGATGTGGTGAATAGTGACCACCACCTTCAGGAGTAAGAGGCCATGGTCTAGGAAAATGATTCTGGGTTACCTGCTAAGCACCAGCACAAGGCTGGGATCTTGCAAGTAGAAGGAAGTGATTTGCGATTTCTAAGACTTCAGCCCCAACTCAGTGCTTGCCATGGAGGATTGTGTAAGAACAGATGAGGTTCCATTGAAGAAGACTGTTACTGAGGCTTGAAAAAAAATAAATCCAGTGTGTTGTGCTGAAAAGGTCTGCTTCACATCTTTCGGGGAACTGTTGGATTCTCAGAGCTTGGATTTTCTGTCCTATAATAGAGAAATAGACAGGTCAAGGCTGCCACATTTGCCCCACTGAAAGTGTACGTTCTGGGTTCATGAATCTGTGGTAAGCATCTGAGATGCTCATGTATTAAAGATGTTTCTGTAAACTAGGTTTTTGGGTTTTTTATTACTCTAAGGACTGAAGCTCTATTCAGATTATAGCACATGATTTAAACTGAAGTGTGTCTATTATTAATAGCTACTAAGATGTGCCCCAGCTTGCAGAGAATGAAAGTAGGTCAATCAGACTCCTTCAGAGCATTACAACTCCACACCAGTTTGCTTGAGCACATGAAGAGGTGCTGAGGGAAGCCCTTGAATGGAGTGATTATTTTGATAGCCTTTATGACTGGTACTCTGACAACATTCTGCCAAGTTCTTCTCCAGAGGCCATATATGTTTTCTTTGTTTGCTTGAAATTATTTAGGAGGTTATTTTACATCTTTCACTCTTAGAGGGTTGGATTCAAGAGGCTGACCTATGTTGATGCTGCTATGGAAAGGACAACGAGCAATTTGTCCTGCTATCATTTTGCACGGAAGAGATCCAGAAAGCTGCTGCAAAGCTAGTAGTTCTTTTTGTTATTGCAGTGCTGTGTGGATTAGGCATTGTTATAAAGGAGACATTTGGCTGCCTATACCCGCTTGACAAATACAAATTATACAAATTGTCTCTATGATGTAAATGTTAAATACCTCTGTTGTGTTTACAACTCCTCCATTTAGTATACTTGCTTTGGGTAACATACTGCACTGCCCGCAGTCAAGTATGGATTCCTATAGATTCCAGACATCTGGTAGAACCAGAACTGGATTTGATTCTGTGCCCAGCACACTTTGCCTCCCACGTAATGCCTTCTCTTGATGCCAGAGGTTCACCCAGTGGTTTTAGAGAGCATGGCTAAGAAAATGTGTTGAATAAACCATGAAGTAATTGGAAGTCTGGGGATGGCATGCAGTCTGGAGCATAAGTACCCCAAACTGTTAAGTGTTACTAATGAGAGATCACCACCGTCTGCTGTCTCCCCCTAATTTTGTTGTCTTGCCACCACCATCAGGATTTCTCACGTGTTTTGCAAGACCTGGTTGTACTCATAGCATTGGCAGCTGTTCTCAGTGAGCAGAAATGAATCCTAATTTATGATTTTGAAATACTACTTCTTAAATTCTCTTGGCCATAAGTGAAAGTCTGAATACTTAATTTCTAAAGTTTGTTTATTTTTAAAGCAGAAAGCAATCTGCACTAATGTTAGGGTATATCCCAGAATCATATTTTGTATAAGTAAGTAGAAGAGTGAACTTCTGCTACAGTCTTTGCAGAGCATTACTTTTTGCTTCGTCACCTCATTTTTTGGGCTTCTTAAATATGTACACTGAAGTTTTGTCAAAGGTGGAAATGATGTACAGATAAAAATGAATAGGCTAGGTTGAAACAGTTCTGCTGACCCGAGTCTGCTTGGAGGCTTTGAAATGCAAGACCTGGGGACTTTGGACCATCCCACCTCTCTAACGTTTCCAATTGCTCTTTCACAATGAAGCTGCAGTGTCTGAGTATGTGAGAGGGAGTAATCTGAATACTCACAGCAGAAGGGCAAGTCTTGTTGGAACAGCAGCAGAGGGGAAGAGTGGAAGTGGGGGAGGAGCCAAGGAGGATGATCTGTGAGCCTGCTAGAATTCCCTTTCTTTAGGGACATATGGTCTGTTGGGTAAGGATGCAGTTTGTGCCAGTCGAGTGTGCAGTGCAGTAGTCAGGAATGCAAGCTGCTCTTTAAAACAGCTTTGTGCATCCTACCATGTATTCTCTCTCTTATCCTGAGGTGTTCAGCCCTGCACAAACAGATTAGCTCCAGTGCCATCCTAGGAGAGCTTCAGCAGTTGAGGGCAGGATTCAGCCACAGACGGTTCAGTTTTGCACTGGGCAAGCAACGGAAGGCAGACTTTTTTTTTCCCTTTTATTTTCTTTCTTTTTTTGACTGGAGAAACCCAACAAATTGATAATATTTCAGGTCTGCAAAAGAACTGGGTTGGTCATTGGAGAACAGGATGTGTCTTAAGGACACACTATCAGTATACACTTACTGCTTGTAATGAACGCTGTGAAACTTGGAGGGAATAAGATAAAGCAGCCCTGCAAACTGGGACTGTTTGTGTCTCCCAACTTTTGTTTGTGGTTAGGGAAAGCATCGTTGGGAATTTGACTCAGAGTAGTTCATCTCTCCCATCTTTTAGCTCTCAGTACTCCTGGCTAATATGATGACTTGGCTCTTCTGCAAAGATTACTGTCTAAGGAAAGAAGTGTCTGTTTATAATTTTTCTTTCCTCTCTGTTTTCAAGCATATGGAAAAAATGTGGGATAAACTATGTTGAATAAATTTGCTTTCCATTGTCATCTCCATGATTTAATCACAGACTACGGGGGCTGCATTGTGCTTTGCAGGCATGAACATTTTGTCTCATGAGGCCTCTCAGGCTGCTGCATGAGTTGTCTTTGCTGCCTGAAACAAATCCCTGGAAAGGATTATCGCCCTGTGGCAGGCAGCCACTGGAGTGTTTCTTAAAATGCCCAATTCCAGTTGCTAGTCGTACTTCTGTTACTGTGACTTTGCTCTGTGCATGGGAAGGAATGGCTATTATTTGCTGAAGAGGAGCTTTCAAACAGTTGCCATGATGAACAGCACAGCTCTTATTAAAGACAGACTGTAGCTGGCTCACATATGGCAATCCTAGAGGCAGTGAGCAAGGGCACCAAGATCTTCCTAATCCTTGTGCAGGATGCAGGCACAGCCCATTCTCCTAAGAACTTGGGACTGACAGTACTAACTCAAAGTACGTGATGAAAATAGCATGAATGAAGCTGCTGGCTCACTGTAGAAAGGAGCTTTTCTTCCTGCAGGACTATGGCTAAAGACAAGTTCATTTTGTCTTGCTATTGTCCTACTCTCACATCTTTCAGTGTTGCTTCTGTGATGGCAGGGCTCATCTTCCTCACTCGTTGTGCAAGGTGTTATGTAGTGGGACATCTGACACCTTCAGTTCAGCAACAGTCACCTTTTAGTCAGGTCTCTGTTTAGCTCATTCTCTTTATTTTAGTTTCTTACTGTGTGCAGTTTTTTGGTCCACTGACTTTTTATCTTCTCTGGCCGACTTGAATAGAAAACTCACTTTGGATTCAGGAACTGAATAAGTGTGAGAGCCATGGTTTGTTCCACCATTGCCCAGCGGCCTCAGAAACAGACTGTTCACAAATTTTCTTAGCCCATGTGCCATGCTTTCAGCGTGCCAATTAAAACATGAGTTTAGAAGCAATTTCAGCCTTCTGGAGATTTACTCTTTGCCATACTGAAAAAACACAGTATCTCCATATAACATGAGAGCATTCTCCTGCAGAGCATTAACTTTTCACCTTGGAAGAATGTTTTTGCATGCCAGGCTAAGTTCAGCTGTAGTACACCTCTTTTTGAAGATAACACAATTATGCTAGGGATGAATTTAGCTCCTTTTGATTTGGCAGTGACAGGTGCTGGGAGACCAGAGTATCTGTTTTTTCTTTTTTTCTATGTTTTTTTTTTTTCTTTCTTACTTTCTGGCTTTCTGTCTAGTGCCTGTTAAGTGAGTATCACATCATGCAAGTGCTCACTGAAATAGTGATTTGGATGCTTTGGGACAGGCTCCTATAAGCAATCAGCATTCTCACTGAAATGGAAAAACACTGATTATAAGTTGTTCTTCATAGGCTGTTGTCACCAAGGGTACTGATGCTTCTCTTAGTTCCTCTGACAAGGGCAACTGATCCAAAGAGGGAATTTTTCTGTAAAGCTTTTAGATACACTTCTTGTTTAGCAAGATGCTTTCTCTGCATCCCAATGCCTACAAGGTTCACATCTGTTGGAGCAAAAAATCTGTTTCCTTGACAAATCCTGAGATGACTTTTCTAGTTTTCTTTTTCTAGTGATTAAAGTGGAATTTCTGGTGCTCACCAGAATAATCTGTGATTCTTCGCTAGGGTTGAAATGAACTGTAGAAATGGGCAGTGAAATCATGAGAGGGTAAGATGAGCAATTGGAAAAAGGACAAGGCTTGAGGTTTGGGTGGGAGGTAAAAGCAGGCAGAGGGAATGATCAGTCTTGCTCCTAACAAGACCAATTACATATTAGCAGCTGGAATTGACATGTTTCAAAGATCTCTCTTGTTGCAGTCCTGCACCAATAGCCATGGCCATGTGGTAGCATCATGAAGGGGGTGCACATCAGGCAGACTTCAGCTGTCTCTACCTTCAGTGGAATTGTCATGCTCCTTTGCTTCGATACAAACAGATATCCTTCCCACAACTAACGAGATTTCAAAATAAGGACACAGGAGTGAGTTTCTTGGTTTGGGTAGCATTTTTTACTTTTTTTTCCTTCGGACCCTTAAGCTGGTAAGACTCCAGGGTAAAGTGTGTCATAGTAACAACTTCTCTTATATATTAGCAGAACTCTTCTGAGTAGGGTAGTGCAGGATTCAAACGGGGCAGATAACAACATGCCTCTGTTAAAAGTAACAGATCTTTCAAATAAATAGATGTGTGCAACTCATAAGGCATGCAGAGAGAGAGAGAATGTTGCACGTTAGCATGACTGAGTGTCCTTTATGCAGGATGGGCAGTGATGGAGCAGTCTTGTGGAGCACTCAGTAAGGCACACATGTGCATGCTAGCAGAGTGTATCTGAGATGGGATAAGGTATGTTATGTAAGCTATGTATCACTGAGCAATATCGCACCACGCTGCACGTTGTCTTTTATGTCTGTGCTGTTTTGATGTTGGCTGCTGTGAATCCTTCATTTTCACTTAGAATTTTTGCATCAATTTCTGTATGTATAAAATATACAAAATGTTTTAAAATCTTCCAAATGAAGCACCTTAGTCTGGTTCTCCTTAGTAAGGTGTTCCTCTTCAGTGATTATCAGAATGATCCTCACTGGCAGTCCTGTTGGCATCAGTGCCAGGAGTCCAGGCTGTCTGAAGAATTTCCTCTGTCTGAAGAATTCAGGTCTGCTGCACGTTGGCTGCTTAGTCCTGACATCTAAGCGCAAGTGGGATCTTGCATTTCCCAACATCAAGTGGGATGTTCCATTTCCCACTTCTTAATTTTTTACAGAGTGAATTCAGTTTATGCTTAAATCCTCTCAAAAAATAAATTTAAAAAGCCTAAAAAAAAAAAAAAAAAATAGAGAAAACTGGCAACAGGTATAAGTATGAAGGAACAGTGAGAAAGTATGGGGATATAAGGAATCGAGAAAACAATTGTTTCACTTTGTAATCTCTGATACGGGTTCTGGAGTGACTGGGATTTTAGCTGGTAAAACTGAGTTGACTGTGTTTCAGTGATCTTATTTCAGTCCTGAGTGAACTGCCTAGTGCTCTTTGTTTGTGTGGCACGTGCATTTTTAAGCAATCTGGATCTTACTTCACTAAATCTGTGTCGTTCTGATACCCCCAGACTGCTTTTGAAAGCTGAAGCTCAGCAATGGGCTCACTTAGCTGCTGTCGGGTGCAGCTCCCCTGGCACCCGCTGTCGCTCATCTGTTGTTGCACATTATTCAGAGGCAGCCGAGTGGAGACAGTTTTATACAAGTTCACAGGAAGAAAATGAGGGCAAATCTCCAGGAGATGGTTCTAGCGGATAGTAAGTTCTCCCAGATGAGACCACTGCAGAGAGGAGCTGCTCAAAATAATTGCATTTCCTTCACTTAAGTTACTTGTTACAGACACCGAATCAAAGCGAGCTCAGGAATAAAACAGAGGAGTTTTTAAATCCTCATATATTCTGTGCATCTTAAAGACCTTTTGTAGTTGTTTAATGCAGCAGTTACAAGGTTTAAAGCTGTGTCTGCAGAGATAATGGTTTTTTTAAGAAAGCCAACAACAACTTAGCAAGACCCTGGAGTTTGGAACTGAATCTCTGCTGCTCACTGGATTTATCTCTGTGCTAATTCTAGAAAGAGAAAACTGAAGAATTAACCCTTATTACAGCACGGGGAAAAAAAAAAAAAAAAGCTTTTTAATGTGTAGTCCTTGCTAATAGATAAATTCTGGGGGTGAGGTGCCACAGCTTTGCCTTACACCTTATTGGTGAAAAAGATGGTCATTTGGGCTTTGCAATCTTTCTGAAGAAGCTTTGTCACCTATTGAACTAAATAACTAAATATAATTTCACTATTAGCATTTAGTATGAAAGGAAAATGGTGACTGAGTCCAGTCAGTCAACTACAGACCTCATCACTGAGAAGGATGTTAGCATGTTTTGAATGAAAACAGAGTGACTCTGACCTCTAGGTGACGTTTCACCTCCCAGGTGTGCTGTTTTTTCTTGCACAGTCACTTGAGAGACATAATGTTCTCATACCTGCAGCCTTGTTCTGCATCCAACACAGTGTGGGTGCTACATATTCACTGCAATGATTGGTAACATTGACAGACACCAAGAGAGAGATTGTTTCACTGTAAAACATAGGAGCTACGTAATAAAATGACAACTTCATTGCTTGTGATTGCATTGATTCCAATGGATCAAATGAAATCAAACAGATAAGATACCACCCACAGAAATTTTGGAGCCTTCTATATCTTCTTCCCTCATCCATTTTCCTGAGTACGTGTATCTTGCTATAATCATTTGCGCAAAAATCGTGTGTTTCCAGGGCCAGGTTCAAAAAAGGTGTTTTGAATTCTAAATCACATTGTGTCCTGCAGGCTGCTCTTGTAGATAGCTTTGATTTCATCTGTGTTGATATTCAGTACTTGGTTAGACTGCTGTCTGTTGCTGTCAGAATTGAATAAGACACATTCTTTGTAGCCCAGTAGCCAAGAGGAAGAGACAAAGACAGACCCTTCTCATCTTTGATCTTTAGCAGAGAGCTACTGAAAAGAGGAGGTTGTCTTGCCGTTACTGCAACAAAAGAAGAAACTGGACTTCATGGGCTCTTCTCCAGCCTTGCAAGAGAATCTCTCTGTAGCTTCGTTCATTGCACAGAAGGGATTATTATACATCTCCTGGGATTTCATCATTTCTAATTAAAATCTTATTTCCCCACCCCAGCCCCCTTTTTTCTTTTCTGTATTTCTTTTTTACTGAACCAAACTGGGCTGTCAGGAACACTTCATAATTCCTTTAGAAGGATCTTCATATGGCAATGTTGAAGAAAAATGCAGCATACCACCAAGCAGCCACACCTACTGAGTGACTCTCAGTACTCCCCCTCTACAGGGCAGATGCATACTTAGAAGGATTGGAATGACAGAGAAACTACACAGAGGTTATAGAAGGAGGGAGTAAGTCAGGATTGAAGCAATCAAGGAAGTGAACCAGTGGTGAAATGAACAAGGGATGCTCTGCTGCTTTCATATCTGCCATTAGGAGTAGTGCAAATAAGAGAAAAGAAATGGACCTGAAGGAAAAACATGTTTGCTCCAATGGGTTTTGCTCATGGCCCACCTGTTTTTTGCTTTTTTTTTCTGCCTGAGCTAGCCTTCCTTAACGTGCAGTGGAGAAAGGCCGCCACCCAGGGCTGCCGTACAGCAGCAGCACAGCCAGTATTTCCCAGGTGAGTCCCTCAGTGTCCTCCAGTTCTGCCTACAAAAGGAAATCGTATGCTTCAAAATGAGAAAGAAAATAACCTTCCTGGTTATCAGGTTGGAAACCACTGGCTTAAAGCATCTAATGCTGCAAGGCTTTTCTGGGCAATCCTCTCAGGAGCTGCTTGGCCAACTGTTGGACAGTTGGAAGTTGTTTTTTTTTAACCACAGAAATCTTGGAATTGGCTTCCCTGCATCTTTCCTTCTTGTTTTCTGTGACTAATTACTGTGGCAGACCTAATTCCTCTTACCCTGAAGGGTTAAATATGATTTCTTAGGAACTGCTTTATAACACCTTGGCTTGGGAAAGTCTTTCTTTGTTAGTTCTTGCAGCTAGTAATTCAATTCAGATGAAAACAGGCCTGAAGTCCTGGGCCTTGTGCCTATCAGGTAAGTGCTAGGATCTCCCCTGTGGAGCTCTGTGTTTGACATCATTCACAGCTTGGCCAGACTGCATTCAGGGAGCAGTGCCATCTCTGCAGTGGTGTCAGAGCAGTGTCTGGCAGTCTCCTCTCCCGGTGTCATCTCTCATGATAAATCCCAGTGTCCTTGTAGGTATGCATTGCTTCATTGGTGTTGCAGATTTGCTGCTGAGGGCTCTGCATCAGTTCAGCTAGGGGTGGAGAATGGGAGCTGCTTGTCAGATAGCTCCATAACTTCACTTCGTCTCCTTTCTGTTATCCTGTAACAGAGTTCTCAGTGCCTAACTGAAATAGAGGACTGGGTGGAACTGGCTTCAGAGTGCAAGCATTTCAGTCCTACATGCATACATTTGATGCCTCATCATAGGCTGAGATATAAATAGAAGAGTTGTGATGCTGGAGTATCCTAGGGAGCTAACCCTAAATTAGAGGTGTGGTTCCAAAACCGTTCTCACGAATGGAAAGAATAAGGAAAGAAGTGACCTCCAGAACATAAAACTTTACTGTTTAACCCCAACAGCACTGGAGAATGCATGACACTTGTGGAAATCAAATGCAGAGTGAATTAATGTGGCAATTTGAAGGAGAGAGGGGAAAAAGGAAGATTCAGGTGACACTGACAGTGGGCTACAGGTTACAGGGATCAAAAGTCTGTTTTCAAGTGAGCAATAGTGAGAGCAAAAGGAGCAGCCCCATGTTGACTTGCAGCAGACATCTGGCTGCACTGCTTGGGCATCGAAAGTAATTTTATTTCTGCAGATAAAGCTGAACTCTAAGAGCTCAAATCAGTTCTTCGAGTGTGTTATGGAATAATCTGGAGTGGTTATACTGTCTAGGTAGAAATTATCCTCTGGGAGTGCAAGAGCTAGCTCAGAGTATTTTATGCAGAGGTTTGATCTGATCTGGGGCAGAAGAGAAGCTGCCATGGCTACTAGGTGTGCCTATACTCACTGGAGTACATGTGGTGGGCAGAACAGACCTTGCTTTTATGCTTGCAACTCTGCTGGGATGCTTGAAGACCCCATGAGGAGACTGGAGTGATATAAAGAACCAGGGCTAATGATTTTCAAAATATAAGATGAAAGCTGAAATGCTCCCTGTCCTGTTTGGTTCAGAGAAATGTTTGTGGCTGCAGTGAGGAGAGCTGAGGCATGAGGCAGTGGGTGCCTGGGTGTGACTGGAAGAGCTTTGGGCTCGCTGTTCCCTGCTAACGCGCTTAGGGCTGTGATGCATTAAAGGCTGAACATCTGCCTTGGGTTTAACAGGCATCACTAGAGTGTCATCTTCTCCTGAGGTGTTAAATTCCACAAAACACTGTAATTCTAGCCAAGCCTAAAAATTAACCTCTGCAGAATCATGAAGCTTGAACTTGTGGCTGTTTGCATCACACTGGGAAGCAAACACATAGTGCTGCGATGCCACTAGGGATTTGTGCAGAACTTAGCAAGTCAGGTAGCTAATAATTCTCCTATATTCCAATCAGTAATGTTCCAGGTGTGTCTGAAAATTATATCCCCAATCAGATGTTTTTGTTGGTATCTTGCTTGTTTCACGTCCTTGTGGTTCTGTTGAGGCTGATGGACGCTTTCTGAGGCAGAGGCCTTCTGTTGCAGCAGTGCAAATGCAGGCAGTGGCAGCCCACTTGAACTATCACTGTCTACAGCAGTGCTGGTTTTGAAAGTATTTGTTTGTGATCCACCCTACTATTTTCACAAAGACTACTAAGCATTTGCCAAGTGAAGGAGAAAAAATACGTATTGCTAGAATGAGCAAAACTTAACTTAATGACCAATGTTCAAAATATTTGTTACATGTGATTATTTTTATGAATGTTAGTCTTTTCTTTACCACTTCTAAGACCCTGGTATATTTATTCATCTCTTCCCATTGTAATTATGATTAACAGCTCTACAGCAGCAGGATGTGTATTAGCTTGTGTCTTTTATTTCTGTACATGTGTACCTTGGCTCAGGTATGAATAAAAACTACCTTGCATCTGAGACAGTAAATACCCAAATTACAGAAGTTTCTATTTCTAGAGGAATGGAGAGATCAAAGTAAAACGTTAGACAAATGATGCTATAAAACATCACAGAACATTTGTGGTTCTTTCTTAAGTGGTCAACTGAATGTTATGATACAAAACAAATTCTCTTGGCAACCACAACAGTGCAGTGTCATCAAGAAAAGTGTGCACTTCTCAGGTGCAAGTGCCAGCAGTTTTGTAGGAAAATTATCAGTTTCAGATGGAAAATTGTCATTGTGGGACCCACAGAACTGTAATCCTTACTGAGGCAATGCAGTTAACTTAAGTTTCTTTAGGCAACCTTGATCATTTTTCACTCCTGTTGTTGTTTAATTTTTTTTTCCCCCTAATTAAACAGAAGAAAAGTCTAATGTTTAATGGGTAGCTGGGTTGAACGGTTCTGTGTGTGCAAATATGTAGTTACGTGTAAAACAGGATGAATTGATTCATTTTGTGGATCTTTGGGCTTCTCTGATTTCGTCTGGAAATGATTGCCCTTGAGCTGAGATGGGCTTTAGTGAATGCTAAAGAGAACATTAACAATGTGAGCTTTTGTAAGGCACAATGTGAACAGAGAAAATGATAAATTGACATGAGCATCTTGCCTTCATCAAAGGATGATTTGGTGTCATATTTATGAACGGATTATGAGGTCAATTCTATGTTAGAAGCAGTAGGTTTGTTACTCAGAAGCCTCTTCTATAAAACAAAACATCTGCAAATGACAACAAAAAAATATTCAACATACGCTTATCTATATCAGTGACTTAAGGAACCTACCATAGCTCAACAAAAATACGTGGGTCCTTGTAAGCCAGAGAAGCCTTCTGGGCAAAAAAGACCAGCAAAGTAAGAAACGAAGTGGTATTGGGTAAAGTAGTAAGATATCTGCCCTGGGCGGGGGTCCTGCATCTCACCACAGCCCTCATCATTCTGTCCTGTTTGTACAACATTCCCTTCCTTTTTGCTTAAGGATAAGCCACAACTTATCCTCTGCATGAGCAAGAAGGAAAACACACCAATGAAGAGCCCCAAACGATGACAGCATGTAGTTTGGAGATATCTAGATGAGAGTCTGCCTACACTATGATCACCGAAGAAACAGAGCCTGCTGTTCATGAGGCAGAGTGGAGCAAGTGTGAACCCAGCTCGCTAGAAGCACAATCACATGAGGTATTCCTTATAGAAAAGGAAAAAGAAAAGGGCAAAAAAAAAATCAGCCCCAAGATTAGGTAAGTAGCTGCATAATTTTCAGAGTAATTTGGTTTTCAGCAGGTAGCAGCAATGTCACTGAACAAGTGCATGCTCAGGATGTTAAAAATTAGATACATGAAAGTGGCTGGAGCAAATGAAAGTTAGTTTTGTTATAGAAACTGCTCTTATAAAGTCTTGTTTCTGTGTTGTTGTTTTTCTCTGCTAGTACTACTCTAAAAGAATAAAGAATAAAATGTACAGGTTATTGTAAATACTGACTGTTACTTTCAATATTTTCCTTACCATGGAAACAGAGCTTGCATCTTGGAAAATACTTCCGTCAGTTTTACTTTCAGCCAGTTGTACTGGCTTCATAATATATAAAAAAATATATTTTCTTGTGAAACGTTTGCCTTAATGCCTGACAATGTTTGTTAATTATGAAAGCATTCTGTAGCATTTCCTGAGATGAGAAAGAGAGCGAATGTGCTTTCATGCGGATCCTCTACAAAACATGTCCTGCACTGCTTGTTTTACAGAATTGAAGTTTCATTATACACTAACCTCATTAATTTCATTACGCAATCCTCATCTCTTCCCCAGAGACTTTTCCATTGTCAAGGACAGCTGCATTTGCTTATTACAAGGATCTCAGTCATTAGTAGCGCCAATACAAAGCAAAGCTCTTGATAGAGCCCTAGATTACAGTTATAAATCAATAGAAATTTCTTTTTAAGTGCACTAACAAGGTACAGCTTTGGATGCATTGCTCTTAGGGATGCTACTTCTGTTTCTGTATGTTTTTGTTTTTCTTAAAAGGTGGTAAAATGAGTAGGATTTCTTACCTGGGCAACATAGATTGTATCTCTTTTCAAGTTCGATGGATGAAATAGAGAATCCCTCATTTGGGGAAATTTGTGCACCTCAGCAGTTCTCATAAGTAATCTGGCACGCTGCTATGAAGCTGAGTAAGTCTCTGATGTACAGAGCTGGATGAAATTCATATTATGCAATTCAGACCCTGAAATTCAGATAGATCTTATAGGTGAAGGTATAATATTTCAGAAAGTTCCAGTAGGCTGACTCTGAAAGGAGTGGGGTTCTAACATGAAGATGAATCAATGTTTCTTCTGCTCACTGTGGAGATGAGTTGCAGTCAGGAGCCACAGCTCTTAAGGTCAGTTTGGCTTTGCAACATGCTTCTATATCTGCTTAGGCCACTGTTTAATTTTGAATCACAGTATTTGTTTTGCAGAATTGGAGTTCTTGCCACAGGTAGCTGATGCACAGTACTAACACGTGGTAATGCTCATGTGGTAACTAGGACAGCAGAATGTGAGAAGCAGGCAGTGCAATGCAAGCTCTTGGTCTCTGTCCAGGACAGTGAATTGTTGTGTTAAGGGGAAACGTAAAGTGTCTGGCTGTTACCCCATCCTTCTGGGTCACAGGAACTTTGCTTCCTGCCTGCTGTGGAAGAGAGGTGATAAAATTTCTCCCAGTACCATACACTAACAGTGCAAGGGCAGTGCGTATGTACAAGCAAAGCTAAAATCTCTGGGGGAAGGGGACCCTGCACATCAGAACTGAATTCAACTTTCTAGGCATGTTTCCAAGATTCGAGTGTTACTGAATGCTTTGGGAAGAACTCGGAGCTGACATTTCTCTGAGAGATGTTAATGAAAGGAAGGGGGTGAGAGGTTGCTGGTTTCCTTAGGAACACAAAGACCTTAATCATTCCCGTTCTGTATTCTTGTATTGGTTGCATGTAACATTTCATACTGTCTTCAGGGTTCCCTTTCACTCCCTGTACTGCAATAACTCAGATGCTTGGGAGCATTTGACTAACATTCTATCATTGGTAGTATACTATGATTAAAAGCCCTGGATTATTTTGGATGTCCCAGTTTTATTATCAGAACAAGTTATAACTACAATTCTTGAAAACAGAATTGATTTTTCTAGGGACATCTGTGCTGATCACATGCTTATTTATTTATAACAAAACTTAAATAGCACGTACTTTTAGGTACTGAGCACTATTAATGCTGCTTGCATTTAGTAGTCAGAGGTACTGTGGCTTTTTTTTTGTAGGTACTGAAGATGTAAGCATGTTGATTGTAAGACTTTAGACATAAAGATGAACACAAGCCATCAGTTGCATACAGAAACACTGCAAGGAGTATCGCTTGCAGGGAGACTTAACTCCATCTCTTGGAGTCTCGGCGATGTAAAATTGATGCTTCTGGGTCAGTGACAGCTTATGTTGCTATGTGACACTTTGGTAACAGAGCTGAGTTGTCTTTGTGAGAGTGCCTTGCAGCTCTGTGTTTCCTCTCAGCGGAGACAAACAGAAGGGAGCACTGGGGAAGGCAGCTCTCGCTGCACTTTTGATGTGGCAACAACTGCGTGGGCTCTCAGGAATCCCGGTGCTGCAGTCAGATTGTGCCGTCCTTCCTCTGGGTCAGGGAAGGACACTGCTCAGTCACCAGGCATACTGATGAGACCTCCGTTTAGACATGCTCTCAGATAAATAGCCAAAGCCCAACTAGGCATTCTTGTTGCTTTATTCTATTAGTTAAACCCCTCAAATCCTGGGAATGCTAGAGATCAGGAGTGCGAGCTTTAAGAACTGCATGAGTCCTTGAGGTTAGAGAGAGCAATGTTCTTTTTCATCATCTGCATACATTGTCCTTAGTGAATAACAAAAGAGCTGTGGAACAATGAAGAGACAGCTGGGTTTGTTGTGAAAGGGTTTGCAGGTAGCATCAGTTGTAATGGTTGCTATGAGAGAGCAAGGGCTGGGATCCATCTCTGTGTTGCTATGTGACATTTGTGTCATGCTTGATACCTGAGCATTAGAATTGCATATCCTATTTTGAATGCCTTTCCAGGTTTTACCCCATAAATGGAACCTTTGAGAATCAGACCTCCTGAGGAGACAGCATCGTTGCAATCAGCACCTGGGAGCTGGTTAATTCCAGCTCTGAACCACGGCCTGAGCTGTATCATGAACTGAAGGAACTCATAGCAATGTCATAGAAACGTCAGCCTGACAAAGGCTCATTCTCCTTGGTGTTCTCACTGTAACTTAAAGCAGAAACTGAAAGGGTGGATAGAGCTGGACTGTGAGTCTCTTTAATTTCATACAGCCCTGTATAAAAAAGCATTCAGTTCTTCCCTGATGCGTTTCCTCTCAGCATCCCAGACTGACTGCTGACTGCTGCTCTCTCTTTACGCACAGTCCTTGTTTACTCTAACAGATGTGCTCCTGTAACCTGAGAAGCGATTTTAACACAAATCACTTCTCTTCTGCAAACCCTTTTGTGGCAGTGGCTGTTTGCAGTTCAGCTTCGATCAGCTGGGAACAGTTTAAAACTGCCCTGACACAAGAGGCTTCTATAAAAATCAAAGCATCTGCATAGAGGCCTGCACCTGCTTAACTAAATGACTTTAAATCAACAAGGTCAAAATACTGTCCTTCTCTTCCACATCTAAAAAATCTAATACTTCTTCACTGTACCTTGCAATCTAGATATGAGTGATCACTTCCGCTGGGTTATCGTAACCTCCCCGTTTATGGGCTCAGTGCAACTGTGTTCTTTCCTGCCAACTCTTCACCATTTGCCAGAGTCAGGTCAGTGCATCAGTAAAATTAAATACTTGCAAATCATTACTCATAACTTCCTTAGCAACCTGAGCA
Organism: Tympanuchus pallidicinctus; assembly: GCF_026119805.1. NCBI lineage: Eukaryota > Metazoa > Chordata > Aves > Galliformes > Phasianidae > Tympanuchus > Tympanuchus pallidicinctus. The sequence continues at coordinate 7,629,949 of NW_026294722.1, forward strand.
CTGAAACTGCAATTTTGGCTTGGTGAAAGACTTCTTAATTTAACTAAACCATTGTAAACCCCAAGTACCTTAAATTCACAGCACGAGTGGCTTTTAGAAAAACCTCTGAATTTTTCTCAGTTGCAAAACATGTCTGGAAATGGCTTAAACTCTCATTTGGCTTCATTGTGATGTTGCTGCATTTCTGTAGTTACATTTACAACATGAAGCTTAGAGATGTGAACTTCAGGAGTAAAGAACATTACACAATCTGAACAGAACGTTATACAATCAAAACTAATGCTGACCACAGGCTCCATCTTGAGGGCCAAGTCTGGTGGCAGTTTTTGGTTATCAGGCCCTAATTGCATTCTGGTACTGCTTTTCCTTCCTGTGGAAGTGCCCTGTACCTGCTTGTTGAAAGTGTGGCTGTTCAGCCTTCACTGGGGCCTGCTTTCCTTCTGGCATTACCAGGGTAGATCTGGGTAGGTTTGTATTGTTTAGAAATCCTATTGTAAAGTTGCTGCTGGTGGCAAACGTGCAGGTTATGCTGCAAAACTTTGTTTTCTCTTTGAGTCTTTTGTTTTTTAAAAAGGCACATCTATTCAGAAATTTTATTGAAAATTTTATATTTCCATCATTCATTTCCTTCTGAGCAGAACTTTCTTATAGTGACTGCAGCTACTTCCACTGCATTCTGGAAATGATATGAAGGAAAATGCTGAAGTGTCTGTTCATTGCCTTCCATTTCTGTTGGAAGGGAAATGTCTCTGTTGAATACTATCCTTCAGCTTTTCTGCTTTTGTTAAATAATAACATCTACTATGATTAGCTTCAAGGGAAATGTTAGCAACAGGAAGTTGTGAGGCCAGTGATGAGGCTTTTCTGTGATGAATTCATACAAACATTTGCAGCTGACTCCATAATAAATATTAAATCGAGTTTTGCCCAATTTATTAAGGAGCAGAAGACCTTTGTTTTAGAAGAATCATTTTCTTGGGTGGATGCATGATCCCACGTGTAGCAGAATACTTGGATTGCAGCATGTGGCTCTGCAGCTAGATTTCCCTGCTGGAAAGCAGGACCTTAGTTTTTCCCATCACTGACTTAGTGTGGATTTGCAACATATTGAAAACCACAACTGTAGTGAATAGCCATGAAAGAGCAATAGCAGAAGTTGCAGGGTAAATGAGCTGATGACTCTGTGCTGTGTCAATAAATAAAATGTTATGCAATTATTCAGAGTAGAGCTTCTGAGTTCTTAAAATAGAAAATATTTTCACGTGTTTTCTGCACAGGGACAAATATGGAAATAATATGCTAGAAAGATACTGCTTTTAGTCCTCTATCATGTTGTGGAATTGTCAGGCTAAAGGGATCTCTATGATAACTATTCATTTTAGCAAACTGGTTTAACTTTCTATACCACAGAGCAATGTGTGTTTATTATTATTATCAATATTATTATTTCTGCCATAAAGCCCCTTTGTTGCAGAAGTCCAGGATCTGTAAGAGAATGATTGCTGTTTATATAAATTGCCTTGAGTATTGCTGGTGGAAGACTCAAAATATGTCACTATTTATTTTTCTTTCTTTTTTTTTTTTTAATGGAACTGCAGTAATTCCCCAAGAGTCAATATAATGTGCAGAGTCATTCCAGTAGCTGATATTACCTCAGAGTAAAGATACCTGCTTTTATCTCTTGTGTTCTCTGCCAAGATCACAGATAAGGTATTTCTTTCTTCCTTACGGTGCAGCGATGCAAATGCAGTTCAGTGCTGTGACATCCTGCCGCTGGCACGCCTCCTGGAGAAAACAGTATTGGGTTTGTGCTTCTAGCAGCCAGAACATTGATGGTATCTATAAGAGTGCAGGGGCTGTGTGGAATCGGGGATTTTAAGAGCATCTGCTTTACACAGAGAAGCTGTAAATCTCAGAGAGGCTTGTTGCTCCTGGTGTACGCTGTGGGTAGAGATTTAGGTTTCTTGCAGAAAATACTGCTGCTTTTCTATCCATGTAGCCAGTTCAGAAGCAATCTAAACGATGATTTACAAGAGCCAATTGTAAGTGCATGTCTCACGAAAACTGTCAAAAACATAACTTGGTGGGATACAGGAAGCAGGAAGAATAACTTGTCGCAGAATTGTCTCTGGAACATATTTGAAATAGGGAAAGAGATTCTTCAATAACTGAAGTTTTGCTTGGTGACTCTGGGCATTTAATTGTATCCTCATGCATCTCTCTGGTGTTACCTGGCATAAACATGGCCATGGTAAAAGGTCACTGTAATGAGCCTCTTACAAAAGGTGTCTTCTGCCTATTTTTTCAGTGCCTCACACAGTGGGTGGCTATACATTGTGTAATGGGAATAATTTTTTTTCTAATCTTTTAGCATAAAATTTCTTTATAGAAAAACAGTTAGAAAGTATTGTTCCTCTCTTATTCCTTTACTGCTGAAGTTGGAGAGTGTCAGTAAATGGTGTGTTCACTCAAAAGCAGGTGGTGTAGTGGACAGGCACTTTTCTGGGAGCTGCACTCTTACTTGAATGCTGGGTGAGAGTTAGCAATGAAAGTTCCCCCTAAGGAAAGCAATATCTCCCTTTATGGCTTAAGTAGGTAGCTTCTGCTGCCTGGCAGTTCAGCCATATCATTTTATATTATTTTCTCTCTAAAAGCTTTGCGTCACATCCTGAGGCTATTAAAATAGAAAGAAAAAAAAAGAGAAGCAGCAAGTTTGGCTTCAAATTATTCTTGGTGAGCTGGATATTAAGAAGGAAGAATTTAAGGATGGCCCTTTTGCAGATATAGTCTGTGATTGTGTTTTTAGATGTTTCTGTGGTGTATGCTGATGAATTTAACCTTTTCCTGGTTATGGAATGGTTTAGAACAGCCTGACTTCCACATTGTGATCAAACAGCTTTCAGAAAGGCATTGGCTTTGATAAGCTATGCCATCAAAGATCGTGGTGACTGTAACAAGTAGAAGATCCGTTATTAGGAGACGTATTTTGGTGTTCATCTTTGAGGCTATGTTAGCTCTGAGTTGTCTTTGATTTGGTTCTCCTGTTACCCGGGGAGCACGTTTACTGATTCCTGCCCAGCAGCTAAATGCTGATCTTTCATCCATTGCTAAGATGTTTTCTGTTCTTCTTGGGCCTTTGTTTTCATGTTCTCTTACTGGGTTTCTCCTGTGCCAGAAAAAATGAAAAGTAGAGGATCTTTTATTTATACCTTCTCCAAAATCTGTATCTTAAAACAGTTCTTTAAGAACACGAGTAATTGAAAACAAACTGCTACCTGGGGACTGTAAGAGCTCTGTGGTTAGAATGGCTGGAGACTAATTCTAGCTCTGCTGCTTGTCTGCAGTTTGATTTGTTAATTATCTGTGGCCTGCATTTCACTGCAAGTTTCCGTTTTCAGTTGTTGACCTCACACAGCCAGTACCCAATTTCACAGGTGGTCACTGTTATGTGTTCCAAGTCAGTAAGAATCAGGATAAGGACTTGTTCTTGTGTTCTTTCCTGTACTTGTTCATAGAGCAGCTGCTCGACTGCTTGACACTGCTTGACAAGGTAGGTACAGTTTGTCTGAGTCCATATAGCATTTACGTTGTCACAGTGAGGATGCACAGATAAATTATGATACTTCCATGTTACGAATGAGGAAACTCAAATGGAGAAGTGACTTAATGCAGGTTATGTCAGAGAATAGGTGGCAACAGTTACAGCTGGGATTTAAATTGAAGCACTGCTAGTTTGTAGTTCTGTGTTCAACAATACTATAAACAGACTGTGATGGGAGAACAACAAAAATTAAGCCTTGATGCTGAAAGACAATGATGTTCTAATCGATGCCAGGATATTTTTCACTGAACAATCCTGTGTATTCTGGCAGGGAGTAATTCCCTTCTTTTGGGCCACTCATATTGATTTAGAAGCTCAAGTCTCTAGAAACAATACACAAGGAACACAAAGGGTAAGAATAAGCAGGACTCTCAGGAGAAGCAAATGAAGGAAAAAAATCTATTGGTGCTTCCTGTGCAATTCTTTACCCAAACAAAAGTCTTAGTTAACTGAAGAGATGTTAGAGGAAGTCACAATGTATTCATGTTTATGTACTTGTTAAAACAGAAAACACAAGGCATGATATAAGCTGTGGATAACTTGGTTTCTACAAAATCTAAATACTTTTTAAGCAGTTGTAAGTTGTATTGGTGGTCTGACATTGAAGCCATGTTCCTGGTGTCTTAGTGACGAGGAGCTCCCATTGCATGTGGCTTCCTGAGAAAGAAGCAAAAGGTGAGCCTTCACCATGAAATGGGATCCAAAAGCAAAGAACGCAGACACCAAAGGACAGAGAAGAGAGCATATGGATCCTGCCAGGCTTTAAAGCTAGGAGCGTACCTTGGAGTGATGTGAGTTAAAAGGGACAGGAAGTGAAGTGTCCCTGCTGTCTCAGAACAGCCCTTGGACTGACCACATGGAGCCAGTGCTGCTCGTCCCCATCCAGCCTGGGAAGAGGCTGGCACACCAGGAGAGCAACTTCCTTCTGATAGAGAAGGAATGCACGTGCTCTCCTCTTGTCACCAAACTGCAGTAACCATCCTATCACATACTGTAACCCAAAAGCTTCATAGCTGTGTTAATCAAAGAGCAAGAAAAAGAAACAATGGAGCATAGAAATCATGGCATAGGGTGTGCTAACATTCCTGAGCAATGCTCATATTGCCATCACAACTTATTTATCATGTCAAACAGCATTTAATTCTGGTTTAGGCTGGAATTAATGATTTCTGGGGAAGTATTTAGGCATGGACTACATTTTAATTGAGAGCTCTCTGAAATCATTCCATTGAGATGTTGTTGGGTTGTTGGCCAGTGCTGTTTTTTTGCCAGGGCAGTATGTGAAACTTTGCAGGGAAAAGCTGCCCTTCGAGTCACCTCCCTCATTTCTTTATAGCTCTGCATCTCTCCTTCACCAGTATTCTCTATTGTTCTCTCAGCTGTGCCTGGAAAAGGCTGAAGGAAAGAAGTTTGAATTCTGGGAAGGAAATTGTCACCCGTGCTGTGCCTCCTTTTAACAAGACGTTTCTGATAATTGTGACTTCCAAGTGAAACACATATATCACAAAAACCTACTGTTCTCATCAGAATAGCTTAGTGTCTAAACCGTGTCTTTGTCTGTGCCTGGCTGTACTGTTATTTCTTACTTTGTTATCCAGTTTTCATCAAATTTCCTCCTAAAATTACCTGAAAATACTTAATTTCTGCTTATTTTAGTATAATCCATTTTCTATTAATTTTACAGAAGGGTATGAAATATTCTATTTTGTGTAGAGGTGGCTGGAACTACACCATTCCTTCTTTGCAAATTAAGGGTGATTTATGACGCTTTTGCAGGAAAGATAACAAAACCAAATGCGCTGAAAACAGATTTCTCTGTAATAACCCATAGGTATTTTGTAGCTTCAGAGTTCGGATCCCAAAAGCGAATTCTTTGAGTGAAATTGAAATGTTTATTGAATAAAATGCTTACAAAATAAAAAAATGTCAGCATCGCCCATGATGAAGAAACACATTTTGTAGAAATTGCTGTCCTTAATTTAGAGAGTGAAGCTTAATAGTATTGTTGAGTCATAAAATTTTCAGTGTTATTTAACTGAAAGCAATGGATTCAGAAGGGCATAATGAGAAGGCTTAGTAAGTATGGGGCTGTAATTAAATGTCTAGCTTCTGAGCAGTCATTGCCATTATCTTCCTAGCTAATGCATAAAGTGCCAGGAGCACTACAGTATATAGGAGGACCTTGGACCTGGGATCGTGGGTTACATCTCAGAAGATTTCTGGCATCCCTGTGTGCATGGATCATACTTTTAAGAGTTCTGCCCTAAAAACAAAGTTTGCTTTGTGACAGTTCCTCTGTAATTAGAAGCATTGCTGGTAGCTCCAGGCAAGCGATAAGCTAAAGCTGAGGTATCAGCCTGCTTCTGCATCCAGCAAATTGACAAGGCATCAGGAATGATGCGATGAAAGCTATGTAAATCAGCACTATGATAATGAGCCAGAAATCCCATCAGTAGGAAAGGAGCTGCCACCTTTAAGGCTGAGGTCAACACTTCGTAATCCTTTAGAATTATTCCAATTTAATCAACGGATGCATTTAAAACAGAGATTGATTCTTCATTACTGGAGCCAAGGAGAGAAGAGCAACAGATTAATTTAGAGTCAATGCAGACAGCAAGCGCAGTGTAGTTCATGTTGGCTGAAGTGTCCGAGGTTGTGCAACTTAATTGACTCTAAGTATCTTTCCATCTGACAAGTGCTATGTATTTTGGTGATACCTCCACATGAACAAATGGCCTTTCAGACTTGTGTTCTTATGTTGCTGCCATTCAGACACACCACAGTTAGAAGAAAACATTCATCAGAACAAGGAGAGAAAGGAAACCACAGGGGAGAAGAGAGGAGGGAAGGGCAGGAAAACAATTCCTAAGAACATCTTGAGATCTCTCTAATCTGTACATTACAACTGAGCCTTGTTTTTCTGTTACTGGAGAGAAATTCCCATGTAGGAAGTTGTACGCTGCTCTTGGTATTTGTAGTGCTGGAGGTCTGCAGCACAATGGCTGTGGTGCAGTGCTGGCATGCTGGCTTTGTTTGAAGAAGAGGGCCTGCTTTTGTTCAGCATGGTGGGTGACGTCTACTTGTCTTTCTTAGAAGAAGTTCTCTCATTTTGTTAGTGTTAAGCAGAAGTAAGCTATGTTCTTGTCAACCAGTTTGCTTATTTGTAGCTCACACAGAGTTGAGGGATGGATACTTGCTGATGATTCCCCCAGATCACCTGCACAACCCTCAGTGCCATTTGCCACTGAGTGGTCATGCATTGCTTTACAGCAGTCTCTTCTGAGTAAAGAGGCTCTGTTCAGTTTCTTTATTTAGCAAGCAGTTACAAAATGCTTTGCTTTTACTGTTTACTTCTCCAGTTACTAGAATTCATAGAAGAAGAAGTATAGAGACTTTTGTGGATAATTGCATCCTGCCCTACATTGCTTTTTCAGAGCAAGATGTCAAACTAGCAAGGCTTAAGATTCTAATCTGGAGAGATTTAGGCATCCCTGTGTAAGTCTGAGTACAGGCAGCAGCCCTTTCCCACTGCGGTGTCCTGCATGGCTATGAGGATTGCACTGCTGGTGAGAAAAAAAGGTAAAGGGAATAACAGACACCTTGCCACGTATATAAAAAGGTTGTAATGCTGACCTCTTACAGGTGCCACCCAAATCTAGAGGCATCTGTGTCATGATCACATTCTCTCTCACATCTGAGATCTTACATGGGCACCTACCTAAGATGGGGTGCATTGCCAGCTGTGGGGCCTTTTCATAAGACACAAGGACCATATGTCCTCCTGAAGGAGGCTCTGGTTTCTTGGAAGAATAACTAAAATCAATACAAAGATTTTCTGTGACATCACATGCTTGTTATTTCCTGCTGTTGATTCTCAGTGTTTTGCATGGGTGGCTGGCAGCAAGAACAAACCTTTGCTCTTCAGCATGCCTGTTGTGCTGTCAGGGCTGATCTGCATTTTGATCACCAGAGTTTAATTTTGTTTTTTCAAGGTTCAGTTAAGTGCCCTGAAGGTTTTCTGTTTTGTCATTTTGCTTTCAATTTTCCTATCTTGGAGGCAAGCTGGGAATATTCTCTTTCTGGCTGAGCTCCCCTTCCCAAACATCCAGCACAAGCTAAGCCTTAAGCCACACCAAAGCCACAGTTTTGCTCTGGTTCAAAACCATTGCTAAGCAAATCAGAAGGTACACCTGTGCAATCCTTTTGCAGAGGTTTGCAAAAGTTCTGGGTTCCCTAACAAAACCACGCTAAGGTGCCCTAGTGTGGCAACTGGGGCTTCCAACAGTTTGTCTTGCGTGCACTGGGTTAGAACAGGACGGATGTGTTGGGTCTGGCTGTGTGCCCTTCAGCTCCATGAAAGTCAGGCCCCGCTTCTTGCTTACATGTACTTGCCACTCAATTAACACTTCTCATGCACATGCCAGCAGGGTGTTAGCCACAGGATGTCACAGTGAACCCCTGATCTCTGTTTTTCACTTCACAGTGGAAATGTGTGCACAGCAGTACATCAGTGTGGCAGGCTCTGCAATCCCTTTGGGTTTGCTGTGGGCTGAATGGTCAGCTCTTCTCTGCTGGGCTATGCCCAGCCTTCAAAGACAGGATGCAAATCTGAACTCCCATTTAGATGAAGCACAGCAGCCCTGTCTGCATTGTTTCTCTCCCCAGCTGAATTTAACCAAGTTAGTATGTTCTGGTGCAAGACTGGTGCTATCAAAGAGTATGTTTAAGAATGAGCAAAGCAAACTATGGGTGCAGCAGCTTCAACTGCTTTAATTTTGTATACTGTGCCTACTCACATCAGCACGAGTGCTCAGGTGAGTGTGTGATGATGCATTTCAGGAAGCGGAGGTGGCTGCAACAGCATTACTTAATTTTTGCATGGTTGTCATTTGGCTGTTTGAGCAACCTCAGCTGTCTGCAATCAGGCTGCAGATGGCCAGTTGCATGAGCAGCAATGCAGAGGAGTTGGGTGTAATTGGCTGTGGCATTGAGCCTTTATTTCCATCTTGTATTACTGCTTTAATAGCTGAGCTGGAGAAAACTACAGAGAGCTTTCACTGATGAAAATAGATGGGAGGAGGAAGATGGGCTCTTTCCAGGTCAGGGAAGAATGATTCCCTGAGTATGGAGAGCAGGCAAACCCACCTGGGCAGCAGCAGAGTGGAAGGGCTGCTTTAACTTCCCTCTTTGCTTTATAAGCCATCTGTAGTGCATTAAACACAGTTTCTTAACTCCAAGTTTTTAATAAAGGATGCTCTGTTGAGATTATAGTTGATGGACCATCCAGAATTCTATTCTTGGGATTTTCACTGCTCAAAGTGGATAAAAGAAAGTCTCTAGAAAAATGATTGCTTTTTGTTCAGCTCTGTAAGCTTTTGGGGTAATTTTTAGGAACGCGTATTCTAAAAAATCTGTTTTTTGTTTTATCTCTATTATATTTTCTATGGGGATGGCCAATACTTCAAAAACCAAGTGTGTAAATGCAATTTTGTAAGCACATTTTGCCTTGAAGCACTTTTTAATGCAGTTGTTGTGCACAGATATGTAAATTGACGTGTTCCCCTCCCCCCCTTGTGAACAGTCAGCTATTTAGGGAAAGTAACTGTGTGAAAATATACCCACAAATGGAGCCTATTTGCAATCCAGGACCTCACATTCATTTTGTGTAAGTAAAATTGATCACTGTTTTAATACAAAATGGAGTTAAAACAGACATTTATTTAATTGGCAGAACTTGAAAGCCTAGCTTTATTTACACAGGGAATTCCGAGCATCTGAATAGATGCACCACAAGTCACTGGCAATCTGAGACTGTTTCTTTTATTAAATTCTGGGGTGTTTTTCCACTCTAAATATTTTATTACAAATAAAAGCCCTGCTATGTGTGAGCACACAGTAACTGGCAATCAGCTGGCTTCACAGATGCGGTTGGGCCTACTTGCAAAGGCTAAATTCAGTCCAGTGTGTAAACGTGGTGGATGAAGTGTTAAGTAAGCTATTTGCTTTGGCCCAACGCATGATGCGGAGAGGAGCTGGGCTTTGGCAGACTGTTTAGAGGTTTGTTTTTTGGGCTGGTAGAGATGGGCCATTGGGGAAGCAGTGCCAGCAGTGTCTGAGGTGCCTGCCGATGGGCTTGGATGCAACACTCCTGCCCTGACAGACAGGCTAAGTGGCAGGGGAATGGCTCCAAAGGGAGCTCCTTGTGTGAGTTTCTTGGCTAGACAGTAGGTGCTACTATTCAGCCTTCAATGAAAAGGTATCTGAGGGGAAAATATTCGGGAGCAGAAAATGGCAGCTGTAATGAATGGGCTGCTAAATGCCCTGGCCGTGTACTGGCATGCAGGTGGTATGTCAGTGTATTAGCAGGGACAGAGCTTCTGCCTGGAGGGGTCAGTGGGGCAAAGCCACGCACAATTCCAGCCCCTCTAACTCTGCAGGTACAAACTGTCTGCACTGGAAATAATTGCTCTAAAAACTTTCCTGAAGCCTCTGCCTGTTGAAGCCCTAAGCTGTGACTAATTGTAGTGCATGGATAAAACCTGTGGCATTAGTGAGAGAAGTGGAGGTGGCAGAAACAAAGCTGGATTGGTCTTGGAAAGGTGTGCTGGGGAGATCTTCCATTTAATAAGCGTTGACTGCTCTACGAATCCAATCAACGTAACTTGGTTGATTTCATGTGAAGGGAGCTCAAATTTTAGCTGTTTTTCATTCAAAAACATCAGGGTACTTTGAGCAAACTGTTTTGATCACAAAAATTGGTAGAACTAAAACACTATCAACTCATTGTAAGTTTTCTTATCTATTTGCACCTCTGTGAAGAAAGAACAAATGCATACTACAGCTCTGCTTTTAGCTTTGCTCTTGATGCACATAAATTAGCAACACAACTGCCAGCCCTGCTCAGCACAGCACACAGTACTGATGTGTGAGATCTGATAGTGAAGTGCAGAGCTTTGTAAAGCAGCCATTCCCACGTGTCCAGGCAGTACCAGTACATCTCCATGGACATGCAGACCCTGGGCAGAGGCCACAGCAGCAAAGGGAGAGCAGTTTGCTGGCTGGAACCATTCAGCCCAGGGTGTGTGCTAGCAAACCTCTCTTTCTCTCAACTTCCCCTTTGTGTTTAAAATATAATGGTCTAATTCTTTGCTATGATTCAGAGGAAGCTGGGGTTTGAGTCTGTGTGATACGGTTGTGTTCTGCAAAAACGTGTGCAGAGAAGAAATGCTGCAATGAGAGGGAGCTTTCCTTTTGTCTGTCAAAACAAAATCAATGTTCATTAAGGGAACTCAGCTCTTTGGCTGGCACAGGGCAGTAGGACAGGAGATATTTTTAGACAGTGCTCTTGTCTGGCTCTTTGAGCTGGCAAGATGATGCAGTTTGCCTGCGAAGGAATGGGGCAGCTTACTGCTAAGTGCTGGATGTGATGCAGAGAGTGGGGCTGGCTATGCACCACTAGCTGCTGCTTTGGTTTTGTTTGTTGTTTTTTTTTTTGAACAACCCAAATATTTCCAGTTGGTAAAACTGGGCAGGAAACATACTATGAACTGGTTTCCTTTGGGGGCTTCTGAGGTGTTCTGTGGACAGAGGGCAGTTCCAGACCACTGTGTGGTGTTGTCAGGGTGAGCTTGAGCTTCTCTGTGGAGTTCAGGGATGCAGTTCTAATTGTGGAAGTGGGGGAGGGGGAGAGGAATAAACCAAACAACAACACCAGAAACCAAGCCCTGTAAATAACAATGTCTGTCTCCAGGGAGGTTTCTTGTTTGGTTAAAATTTTGGCATCAAGTTTCATGAGGATTTTGCTCTGAATACTCATCCGTTTCAGTCTTTGACTGCTTTATTCCAGTGTAGGAAAGATGGCTGGGAAATACCATGGCAGCTGTGCTCAGATGGTGCACGCTTTAAAAACAGTGCAGACATCATTGAATTGGGCTCAGTTAGGAAAACTAGCTCAGATCAGCTACTGCACTTTAAGCAAGCAGCTCTTCATCAGCTAAACTGTTTGTTCCTGCTCAGTGCCAGCAATGAAAAATGTGCTTGTGAGGTTAATTTTTCTAATTCCTCTTTTAGCCAAACTATGAGAGGGGCTCTTTTCTTTTTTCTCTTTTTTTGGTGTGTAAATAATTGCAAATATGTCAAGGCACATTTTGCAAGGTGCAGCTGTGTGTGCAATCGGCTTTAACTGGAGGTGGTGTGTGAGCAGTGACCAAGGGCAAAGCACGTGCACAGTGGCAGCCCTGAAGCCAGGTTCTTTTCTTTGCTATAGCTGGAAGTTCAGATGCACTGTGTTGCTTGATTAAATCAAGTATTTAAATATTTACTGTCATGTTGCCTTGATATGGAAATAGCCTCACCTGAGGTGAAGGTATGGTGCAGCTGCAGTGGTAAAACCCCCTTGTTTGTTGGAAAGATGAGTGAAGAAGCCTGAGCTCTTGGAGAGAAAAAGTAGTTCTCCAAGTGCAAGGTAGTTCTTGTAAGCTTATTTCCTATGCTTCCATGTAGAGGTGTGAGTGATCTGATCAGAGACCAGGGAACCAAAGCTTCCTTCCCACACGGCTTCTGGGGGCTGCCTTGAATAAGTTGCACTGTTCCCTGCTCCTTTTCGCTCCTCCACAAAGTGAGGATGAGAATTCTTTTCTTATGAAGTAGCTTACTGAAGTCAGTATTTGTGAAAGCTCCCACTGTGCATACTCATCCATGGACTTTACTGGCTTCGAGTATCTGTCAGTGGCTTGATTATCACATACACTGATTATCACACGTAGGCTCTTTACTGATAAAACACCTCTTACTGATCCTGTGTCAGAATGAGATCAACTATTAAAAGGTTATAAAGATAAAAAGGTAACTGCAGCATGACAAGATGAACAGGGAGAAGTGGCAGGAGGCATAACATAATGATTTAGTGCAATTCGGCGCTGCAGTCATCAGTGAAACAAGACAGCACTCAAGCTGACCTTAAAAAACATTGTTCGAATATCAGAAACAGTCTGCCTTCAGCATGGAGGGCTCAATTTGGGCTAACTTGTCCTACTGAGAAGCTTCACGGACTGCTTTCAGTACCAAAGCTATTATTAGGATCTATATTTCAGTGCAAATATATTCCAAAGCTAGTGACAGGCCTTGCTGTGCTAGTAAGAGCAACTCTGTGCTGGGATGGGGACCAAGGGAGCATGCCACAGGGACCAGCAGCTCACAAAATAAATACTAAAAAGCAAATAAACTAGAAATACTTCACTGAACATCAGAAATTTTCTGTCTGCTGTTTGACTTGGCCTGAGTTATTCCCTGAATGATATTGTTAACCCTTTCACTCTTGTTGACAGCATTAGTCTTCAGTGAATTATGGAATTGTAATACAGACAAAAATTCACTGTGCAGTCAAAATGTAGAAGTGTACATCTCTGTAAATAGCTGCTCTTTTCCCAGAAGACATATAGCATGGCATAATCAGTAGTTTGTATAAAGACAAATTAGAGACTTCACTTTTGCTCATTTTAGAGGGGTGACGTGTGCCAATCTTGTGGCCTTTGCTTGGGAAAGTCAAAAACCAATATCAATGTTCTTCAGAACTGTTCTCCTTTCCATTTACCTGTAGGTTAATTATTTAAGCTTGCACTCCAACAGACAGCTTTATGAGGTGAGGAGTTCACAGCAAGGAAGACTTGTCGTGCTGCTCGCTTCTTGAGAGCTCCCCAAGCACATGAAGCTTTATCTTACGTGTCCTGGTGAGAGGGGGAGTAAGCTGATGAAATATCAGCCAGCCTTGTCTTTAGCAGCAAAGGCTTGGGGCGGTAGGATTTCCCTCGGCTTACTGCCCCACGCAGTCACACACCCTTCCTCTGCTGGGGTTCTGCTCCTTTTCACCAAATCATGTGAAGTTCTTGGGAACCTTTGAAAGGCTATGGAGAAACAGCCCCTCATAGGCTCCAGTGAGGAGAATCCGTGAACGTCACGGTCTTTCTGGAGTCTGTTCTCTCTGCAGAAAGCTGCTTTCCTCATTGTCACAACACAGGCACTTATGCAAATTTCTCCCAGCAGGAAATCTCAGGCGCTGAAGGCCAGGAATGCTAATGTTGTGTGCTGCACCGGAGCCCCAGTTGCTGGTCATGAAGGAGCAAAAGTTCCCGAAGTGTTTACAGCCCTGGCTCGGGAGCCAGCACTGACACTGCTTCACAGTCAGACACCCAGACAGGCTTCTAAATGAGAAATACAATCTTTGAAACCTTAACACCTGCATGGAGACTGTCACGTGCAGCCAATACTGCCAGTACACCTGATTCTAAGAAATGAAGATTCTTTTGCTAGGATTTCTGGCATTGTAATGTTTTCTAGAAAACGAGTATTGGAACTGACCAAAGCTGTTGTCAATTCCTAAACTGTTCTTCTGGTGTAGGCACCTACATGATTCAGTGCTTCCCATTTTACTTCAGTATAAGGTTTGGCTAATAGGAGACCTGTGAACACATAAACATTCCTGGCAAATATTCCTGAGCACCTCAGTAAAGTGAAACATGTGGTTTGGAGACTTCGATTCTTTAATAGCTCCGAAGATTACCAGTTAACAAGGTACAACTCTGTTTGGTCACCTTGTACTCCTATTTTTATTTTTTATTTTTATTTTATTTTATTTTATTTTTATTTTTTAATTAAGACTCAAGTTAGAGAAATGATGCTGTAATTCTTCAGTGCACCACTGAGAACAGCGAAGTATTTGCATCTGGAGCTTGATTTGACACACAGCCCAGTAATAACCCAGCATTAAGTGTAAGTCACAGTGCACAAAGACTGTCATGTTGGTTCAGCTTGTGTACACATGAACTCAGATCAGAATGACATCTCCTTGAGAAGATACCCAGAGAAGAAATCTTAATACTTCCAAAATTCCAAAGACTGATGCTAAACTGACTTAGGAGAATGTAACAGTATGTATCAGCCAGATGTAGGCAACATGTTCCTAGTGAAGTAGCCTGTATTGCAACCAAAAAAATCCATGGATTTTAACAATACCAGATCTCATCTTAAAACTTCCAACTTTGCCCATTAAGTACTTAATGTATTAAGACACCGTGACTGAAAAGAGAGAGAGCAGAAAAGGGACAGAATGATCTGACATTGAAGTCCTTTATCTTAGATCAGAAGCTTGAAATATTAACTGGAGAAGCTCCACTCTTTGCTATAACGTGCAGTGTTTGCACTTTGTTGGTGACATGGATGTTTCTGGTCACTCTGGTGATTTTATACACCTCTTGGAATTGGAGTGGCTGTGTGGAGGCTAAAGCTTGACTAAATGTCCCCTGATACTGATCAGCCTTTGTATTTGGAGACATTGGTAGTTGAGAACTGGCTACAGACAGCAGGCTTTTTTCAGTCCTGAACACAGTGAATCCCAGTTATTTGGGTCAAATTCTGAAGTTTGTATACAGTATTTATGTGGTCCCAAAGCAAACTTCTGTTAAGGTGAAGGCTAAGCAAATGCAGACTTGTCAAGATTTGTTCCTCAAAGTAAAAGAGAAATGAAATAAAACACACTATTCAAATATACTGAAAGCTTTTTGAAGGATTCCACAGTGCAGTCAGATGCTGAAAATAATTTCACAATTGTATAACAGTGAGAAAGATGTGAAGAGGCCAAGAAAAGGGCGAATATTTCAAAGGCTTAAGAGAGTTAGGCACATATCTTTCATAAGCTCCATTGAAAATCCAAACAAATAATTTCTGATGACATTAAAAAGGGACTGCAGTCAGACAGGGATACCCACAGAAGCTCTTACTTAGGGGAGTGTGCAGTGAAGAACATTTGTTGTTGATTTTTTTCTACAATGAGTCTTTTAAAAGGTTTAGTAGTTGTGTTGGAGAGGAGGGAGAGCACGAAGATGTGTAGGAAGGAGACAGGGCATAAGCAATACAAAAAATGAGCAGAAATGTGTCCTGAAGGATTTCAGATGTGGGAAATGTGGGTTGTGCTGGACCCTGAACGTTCAGGCCTGCCTGAGGATGCAAATATTAGTGACCAGCGGGGAGGAGGGGTTGTGGAGGTCAGCGAGACGGTAGAGGAGAGACAATGGGCTCCTTTGCAGCACCAGCCTGCCTTTCACTTCACAAAAAAGGTTTTTGTAATTCAAATGAAAGCAAACCCTCCTTAAGAAAGGGATCTCTCTCTGGAGTGAGAAACACTGCAACATATTTCACTCTCACTTCCCTTTTGGTTTCACCTTCCTTCATCAGTTAATGCATGAATGAATTCAGGCTGACTTTTTTGTGTTGCTGCAGCATTCAGGTATAAACATCAGTATGCCAGCAATACAGATGCGGTTAAGGGGGTTTTTTTTGGAGCTAAGTTTTTTTTTTTTTTTCTGGGAAGTGCTGTTAGTGCTCTCGTGATGAGTCCCAGAATACTACCGTGCTGAGAATGCCTGAGCACATTAATTTTGCATGTATTAACTCTCAGTGCAACCCCAGTGTTCTAATGTTCCATGCTGAGACACACTCACTGCCCTGGAACTTTGTATTTGCAGATACTGTGAGACTGTTATAGGCAAGGAGGGTGGTCTGATCCCAACTTGTCACCCAGGCCATCTTGATGGGAAGAGAAGGCATTTCTGGAGGGTCATTCAGCCTTTCTTCTCAGACACCACTGCTGGAGTGCAGCGACTCATCCTCTGGAGCTGCCTGCCCCTTGTTTTCTGTTGCAGAGACAGAGCCTGAGGCACTAACTTAAGGTTGGCTACAGCTTCCAGGTGGATGCAGTTGGATGAGGTGAACTCTAGACACAGCAGTGTGATGACAGAAACTGTCTTGTAATGGCCTCTTGTGCAGAGGGTCACAGAATGTCTGACTCCATTGAGTGAAACTCTGAGTGCTGTGCAGTGCCAGTATTTTGCAGTGGTTGTTCCTTAACTTGGACATTATGGACAGTAAAACTCTTGATGGCAAGACAGATATAAGATAAATTAGCCAAGTTGTAACTGTATGGGCCTTAATGCAAGATTGGTTAAGGGCAAATCAGTTGGGAACTATCTCAGGCATAGTTTACATTAGCAGGGGCCCCTACTCTTACGTAGTATATAAAGAAATAATCTGGTTTGTTTATTCAAGTGTCTTAGTCATACATACACTTCCATGATTTTAAGCAGCTGAGTTTCTGAATGCTTCCCCATACTTCATTTGGTGTTTGTCAGGATTCACTATATGTCAGACCACGGAAGTTAGGAAGAAGAACTTTCAAACTGCCAGCATCATTACTTTATCCACAATTATTAAGTTGTGAGCATTGTCATGTGTATAGCTGTATTTACTGCTTACATGTCTACACCATTTACAGATATCTGTTGAAAGCATGTTTTAGGTAAAAGCATCTGTCTCGATGTTACATCTGGGCTTTGCAGTGTAATCTGCAGTTGTTGTGATGGTTTTCACAGGCTCCTCTGAGAAGGGGAGCCTAATTTGCACGTGATCATGCAGTCTTTCTCAGGAAGAGATGATTCATGCTGCAGCATCCATGGATTTGTGTGTGAAATTGTTGTTGTAAATGACAGCACGTGAATAAAAAGTCATAGAAGAACATGTGGGTGTGGGGCATAGAGTTGTGAAATATGAAGATGGAAGACATTGCCCTCAGGAATATAGGAGTAAGAGTTACACACAGACCTTCATATTTGCTTTCCAAAGATAATTTAAGGAATATCCCAGGGTGTAGGTGATCAGTGTAAGTAGTTCATCTCATTTGACATCTAACGTAGCTTATGCAAGGGTGGCAACTTTTGGAAAGAAGTGTGAGTAGAGTAGAGTCCGTTTGACCTTTTGTTTAGCAATAAGCAATGGTGCAACCTGACGGCAAACTGTTTGCAGAGAATGCATTTGATATTCTGTAATGTGCATGACTTCTTTTATTTCATTTTTTTTCTTGAAATCTTTTTGGTTAGTTAATAGTTTAGTTCCTCTTCAAGGGACAGATCAAAATATAAACATGTACCAATAAGCTTTGAGGCTTTAAAGCCAATTTGATGCACAGGAAATCTGAAATTAGGGCAATAGAGGATATTTCTGATGCTATTTCCTCTTATTAAACACCTCTGCCTATGAGGCAAGTCCTTGTTCAGCTGTTTTCTGACTACTAAATTTGGCTGCAGATCTGAGCTCTTTGCAGGATTGCTCTCTCACAGCTGTGGCTCTTTATTGTTTCATAAGGTTCTAAAGAAAAACGTCCTCCATAAGTGAAATACCATTTACAAGAATTTCCTTACAATGCACTCATCTGGTGTTTAATTTATTTATTCCTTAAGTTATTTATTCCAGAAACTAATAACCTAAATTGTATTTTTATAGAAGTCTTAATACAGCAGCCAGTAATTGAGCAATGAGTGAATCCCAGATTGCCAATTTACAGTGTAAGAAGTATAGCAATTTTCTCTTTAAAAGTAATGGATTCGTTTCAGTCTTGCTCCACTTTACTTGAATAATAGCAGCGATGCCAAAGAAGTTCCAGCTGACTTAAGCTGTTCTAACTGAAACTTTACTACAGAAAAACCTGAATCAGACCTAGCATTCTACATAGGTGTGCAGGCTTTTGTCCAGGAAGGGAAGAGATTCAAAAGCTCACTGAGTTTATACCAAAATGACCAGTCATTAAAACCCATCTGTCAGTAGATTTGGGTTAATAGCATGCACTGCTGCATGGTGCCCTGAGGAAAGCAGACTTGAAGTGGGTCTACCTGCAATTGGAACGACTCGATGATTTGATAACTCAAAGCTGTACATCTGCCTTCAGTAGTTACAACATTCTTACATTATTTTAGACTTAATTTGTTATGGAAATGCATGCTTAGTTGCTCTGGGTTGTAAGAAAGATTTATGCTGTATAAATAGCCCTGCACTGTCATTGTTAGATTTCTTTGAGACTATTTACTGCATTGTCTTTCAGACTTCAGTGCAGGGGAGAGCTGCAGTTCACGTGTGGGATGCAGGATGTTTCCTGTCATTTGTGCTGCACTTTAGCCTATAAATTGCATATCTGGTAGAAAGCTAAAGAACGTGATCAGGATGACAGGGTTCAAAGCTAACAATTGAGTAGCATGAGCAAGGATGCACCTGCTCTTAGAATACAAACTTCAGCAAATACTCACTTTGCATCGCTGGGCTATTTCAGTAGAGCTGTGTTCCTGCAAGACTGTCATGTGGCTTTGCTAACGACAAAAGAATTTTTTGGTATATAGGTGGTGCTGCAGTGGTGTCAAAAACATATCTAACAGCCCACATATTTATTCAGGTAATTTTTTAAAAAAGAATTACACTTTCAAGTTGCTCTTTGAGTCTTTCTAGCAGATTTTACTTTGTATTTTCAGAGATGGATTAAGGTATATGTGCTATACTGTGGTTGCATGATGAAGATGCTAACAGTGATCAGATGGGGACATTCATTGCTTACCTCACCTCCTCAGTTTTTCTACTGTGATCTTGTTTTCTTGGAATCAAAATATCAGCATTTGCAAGGAGTTTTAAGCAGCTGTGGCACAAATGCAAGGCAATTTGGTTGTTTTAACGCTGAATATACAAGGGACATATGGAGCCCTGTGTTATTCCCTTCTGACTGTTACAAAATTGTCCATCGCTTGTCTCCCAAGGGCGATGTGAAATTGCAGTCACCTGTTCAGCAAACAGATTTCACAGGACTGTGCTTTCAGCTCTTGCTCCTTATAGATACGGTATCCAGTTGCCTCAGCATTGCTTATTTCTGTTCTCCCTTTCATTTCCCTTTGGGCTATGCACAGTTTGCCTGCTTTGCTATTTAATGAGAAATCTCTTGGTATTTCTGAACATTTGAGGAAGTGTCTATTAAACACGAACCTTAGGAAGGGGTTGGGCAAACTCTCATTGCCTCATGCCCAGGATTAGCCATGTGTTATGTTAGTTCTAGGAGTCCACCTTCAACAAAAGCTGTTTGAAAAGCATCTAAGAGAAATCCCAGCTGATGAAGTGTGCTTTGTGTGAGAGCAAGTCACAATTAGCAGTCTCTTCCCTTAAATTGTGCTTCTTGTTTTCATGGTTCAGAGATGCAGCAAAGACATTCCAAGCAGTGAGATTTCACTACAACTATGGATTTTAAGAGTAATGAACTGCAGAACAACACATTTTGGGGACATTAAAGGTATTCGTTTGGTAAAATGAAATTTTGTACCTAAATTGCTTTTTGGATTTGTAGTGTGTTTGTCTTGGTCTTTGTTGGAAGGAGATGGCTGTTTCTCCAGCCATTATGAACTTACTCAACATGATACAGTGCAGAAAGGAAGTCTTTGTCTGTGCTCATTCCAATTTGTTATAGGTTTGCTTGAGTCCTGCAAGGCATTTGTATACTGTAAGACAAAACTGGAAGCTGTGTTTCTGCATGACATGAAGAGCCCTCAGCCATGGCCTGCTGGGTCTGGAAGCAGCAGATCTCTAGGGCAACAAGTCACAGTGCACAAATAAATGTTATGTTGATGCAGCAGCAGAATTTGAAACAAAAAGAAATCCCCTGTAGGCTGTTTTCCTAATGATTAGCATGCACACAAAGAAGGTGAGACCTTCACAGAGTTTTGTCAGGATAACAAAAATCTAGCAGTCTGTTTTCCCATTTTTACCCTACATTATGCAGTGACCTGTTTTTGCTTTGGACCCATTGGCTCTACCAGTCCTCCTCCCTTTACTGATGTGGAAGCAGCAGTTTGCCTTGCAGCTTGGGTTGCTCAGAGACCTGGGGCTGGCCCAGTGGGAGCACAGCAAAGCACTAAAAATGGCAAGAGAGCAAAATCAGCAACTGTGACCATAAGAAAGATGTCAAATTTTTATCTGCCATCCTTTTACCAGTGAAACGCTCACCTTATATCAATCATGGCCAGCATACAAAGGGAGCAGTCTGCTTTTGTTACTTATTAATTTCTCTCCAGCTCCTCAGTAAGGTTGTAACCATCTGATATGTGAGTTTTGTTTTGGCATAAAGTGTATCATTAGTTGCTGTCCTTTGCAGGATCCATGCTACTTTGTACATGTAGGAAACTAACAGCATGACAGAGTTCTATGAATTGCACAGGAAAGATGCTCCTGGTCATCTTGCTGTATCCTAGGAACTATTGGAGGGCTGTGACAACCATTGCTAAGAAAGCTGACCGCTATGCTTCCACATATCCACTGAGGTTACCATGTCCACTTTTGCAGAGATCAAAGGTGTTACAGATTAGGGGAGAATTATACTGAAAGTTCCTTGTGGCAAAGGTCTAGGGCTGACTCTGTTGCATTCATGTATGAGTTGTCCAGAATGTGAAGAGGTTAGAGGAGATGGAACAAATGGCGTTTGCCTCTGTGACAATTCAGATATCTGGAAAAGCTCTTACTCCTTCAGCTATTTACTCTTCAACGACACAGTATGTTCTGGAATATAAATAAGATACGTACATGGCATGTTTACAACATGCTTCTCTCACTCTTTCTCTACTTTCCCCACCTTTGTTGTGCCTTGCCCCAAATATCAGTCCGATTTTTGCAGATGAATCAATTGGTTTGGTGGACAATCACTGCTCCCTGTAGCTGTGTTTCTTGAGGGGTTGCCTACTACTTGTGTGGTGGGGCTTAGAGCCTGTGTCACTGGGTGAACAAAGAGGTGGCACTGGTACAGATGAGCTTGGAGCATAGTAAAGCTGGTAGCACAAAAATAACCTGGTTTGGAAAACAGTGACCTAAATGTCTGAACAATGTCTCTGGGAAAAGGGCTGCTTTTTCTGAGCTAGAAGCAGTTTGGAAGAAAAGCAGTGTTGTCATGTGAACAGGGTATGCAACACTGGCTCTATGGGCTGCTGTTTGATGGGCTGTATTTATCATGCTTTTAATATGAAAGACTGTTTTGCAAAAGATTGTGTTTGCAGATGAAAAGGTATTGAACACTGGGGAACAAACAGTTCTGCATCCGCTAAGTCCAGAGCTTTAGGACCTGTGTTTTGGAAAGCATACTGCTAAGTTTCCAGGACCAACCTCACTTGGAGCTGTCCTTTATTAGTGGAGAGACTGCTGCTTGTGCACAAACCAGAGGCTGCAGGAGGTGTGACCAGCTATCTGTAGAGTTGCTGGTCCCTTTTCCTGTTACGTATTTCATCCTTACTATTCTCTCCCTGCTTCTGTGCCTTTTTCTCTTTTCTTCTCCCCTCTTGTTTTCTCCATTTCTCATGCTCCAGTAAATGATCTTTTCAGACAAGCATCACAGAAAGGCTGGTTTTTAGATTAACACAAACTCAGCTTCTTATATTGACTGGCCTGAAACAGCTAATGTGATTTGCACTTCTGTTTAGCAAATTTCTATTATTAGACTGAACACACCGAGACTAATATGCAGGTAAATATGTCACCAGTGGAGCTACTAATTGGGTAGATTAATTAGTCATTCCAATTGGATTTGTTGTCTCCAAACAGACAAGATTAAAGCAAGGAACGGTCTCTGACTGGCTTATCTTTTGTGGATAAACGACTTCAATATGACACGCTACCTTGTATAAGTCAGATGTCTGGTTATTAGTGCCTGGATATCACACTCAGCAGTGAAGTGGGAGGGCAGCTCCTCCTGTCAGTCCTTCTGCCATTAGTCATTATGCCGAATACTTCATCTCAGACAGGTCCCTGACTTCTGCCAAGATCCTGGGCAAGGTGGATGGGCTGCTTTTCATAAAATGGCTGTTCTGCCACTGAGACACGTGTCCTGTGCCTTCAGTGCAGGAATCTGTTCTTCACATGTCTCAATCCAAGCAGCCTCCTCCATGCTCTCCATATCTAACTGCAGTCTAGCTGCAGATCCCCTTCCTGCTTAGTGATACAAGAGGAGGAATGTTCTTGTGGTCCTTGACATCTGTTCACAAGAAGCAGATTGAGAACCTAGGGTTCAAAACAAATGCAGAGTCTGTGTGCCTCTTATTTCAATTTCTTTCTTTTCTTTTATTTTTATTGATGTCTATCCCATAAAGACTGAGCAGGTGGAATGAAAAAAAAAGCTGCCTTTTTTCTTTAAAGAGAAGTGAGGTGGGCACTGATCGGGAGTGGTTCAACTTTTTAAAAAGACTTCTATTATCAAACTGAAACAAAGTTACTTTGTACTATAAACACAGAGAATGGACCCATTTCCCCTGTGTCTCAGGTGGCTAAGAAAAGTTCCTTCCCTCTTTGTCATTGGTGCTCCCCAGGGCTCACCTCTGTGTGGGAGGCAACATAAAAACCACTAAGAAGGACTGAGGAAAGCCTCTCCCGTTCTGTGTAGGGTTGGTGTTTGTTGGAGCAGATTCTGTCTGCAGTGGTTTCCTTTCATTATCACCTGCAGGTATTTGCATCTCTCTTTGCTGACTTCTGTGGAAGGCAAAATTCCCTGCTTTCATGTCAGAAAAGCCTTTTAGCCCGTGGTTGCTGAGGAAAGGGGAAACCTGACCTAGATGAAGAGTTCCAGCATTGTTTCACCTGTTTTTAAGCAGATAAAGTACAGCAAACAGGACAACGTGTCCCATGCACTGTCTGGAGAATTTCATTTCCCTTCCCTAAGTATTGAGTCTGTTGAAATTGTCCATAATTTTAATCTGTAGCTCTGACATGTATCAGCTTCAGCACCAGGAATGTCCTTTTGTTGCTTTTTTTGGTTGTTGTTCTTGTTTTTAAATTATTTGCAGTCTGTTTCACTGCCTTCTGTCTTGATGTGCAGCAGGCACTCTGCCTCTCAAAGTCAAAACAGCTGCATCTCAGAAAGAGGGGAAGCTTCCAGAGAAAAAAAAAAGAACAATCAGAGCCTTGCTGTGGTCTACTGGTAGCAACAGATAATTAAGTCTAAAAATTTCAGCAGAAGGAAGACATTTATTGCCAGGCAAAACCCAACAGTGTTTTAGGAAATGCCGTTTCTGCCATCTTGAAGGCAGCTCTGAGTCTAAGAACTGAGTGATTGATATGTGGTTATATTCTTTCAGTCTTAAAGATAATCAGGCACACTGTGTTGTTGGAAAGAAAGAGGATACAAAAAAGTGAAATCAAACTCTATGAAGACATTTGAACATTTTTTTTCTCTGCAGGCATTTCTTCATCGGATCCGCCAGAACGCTGTGGACAAAGCTGAGAAGTACATAACAGAGGAGAATGTTAAGGTATTTCTTCCATCTTCCTCATCCTTTAATCCATAATGAAAGGCTAGATTAAGGGATGTGGATATCAAATATTCTTTTACATGTCTGATCATTGTTCTTAAACTGCTGCCCAGAGGAAAAGAAACTCACACTGACACTTTTTCAGTCTATTTGCCCATTTATTTAGCTTTCATCTTCCAACATTTGTTTTGTCCCACCAGCTAATTTCAGTAGAATTTGCTAACAGTGTAGTCAGGAGCTGAGTTTTGGCAAGGTTTGTGAAATGGTAGAGGACACAGAGACCTCATTAGTATCTTGAAGGGGAAAGTCAGAGAATGCATTGCCCTTGTGTGTTTTGCTTGACAGTAATCAGTGAGCCAATTTGCATCTGTTGTCATTACAAATCTAAAACTGACGGGAGTTATGAAGAGGTGGCAGGAATATCTAGTTGGGTTGTAGTAGGAAGGAATTTGGACTCCTGTGGGAGAGCTGAGGAATGGGAGACTCTTGCTTGATGAGATTCCTGAATGAATTTTGCAATGGAAAGACACATGAGATACAGAAAGTGGGTATGAGGTACTAGCTCTTATAATGCCTATGGTTGTAGGATGCTTTGTGGTTTATTTTCGTAAAAATAAGCAACACTTTCATGTAGCAATTTAACTTAAAACTCTCCTTGCTATTCACATGCATGTGAAACCAAAATTCTCTTTGTACACATGCATAAGTGAAACCTCGTGATCAGTGGGAGAGGATGCAGTGTTTGCCATTAGGATTGCTTTTGGGGCTTACCTTTGATCCTACAGCTCCTAAATCAGCAGAGACTTTGCTCTTTTCATTAATGACAGCACAGTGCCTATCAATAATAGGTATGTTACACAGTCCAGCACTACTGCAGCTGGTGTGTATTTCCTCAAGTCTGGTTCATCAATTTTTACATACTAATATTACCAGAAAGTCTAAAAATCCTAACAGGGGATTCAGCTCCCATTATGGTATCCATTCACTATGTTAATAATAGTGTACTACGGAGTGGCATCAATAGGTGGTGGTAGCAAGAAGATTTGGAGGATTGTTGGAACTAAGGCTCCTTGCTGTGTTCAAATTTGAAAGTTCCTGGTCACTGGAAGCTCACTATTTACAATCTGGAGTATGTTTAAGCATAGCTGAGGGAAAAGTGGACAATGACTAGTGGCAGTAGGTGCTGTGTGCAGAGAAACAGAAAAAAATAAGCTCTGCTTGAGAAATAAGCCTACATAACCATTTGCTAATTTGACAGACTGCAGATGTTGATAACAGTTGTTAATTCTGCCATTATTCATGTATTGCTATGACTGCCATATACTCAGATGCAGTGCTCAGAAGACCCCTGCAGAAAGTCTTTATTTTCTCCAGTGATTAAATGTATTTGTATTCTGAAGTCCATCACAACCTCTGGGGAAGTACTACTTCATTTCTGTGTCATTCTTGAGCTGCCTGGAGGTGCCTTTGAGAGGCCACTGTGAGACCTCATTAATCCTTATTACAATATTCAGCTTATAATAACACAGCTTCTCTTTGAAGAAAAAGGTGTAAGCTTACCAATGGTGAAGTAGAAACACAAAGGCATGCTTTCTCTGATCAGTGTCATCCCTTTTCCTTCTCATCAAACAATTTAACTGTCTTTCCTGCAGTGGAAAGATGAATGTTCTTCCCTTCTGCAAATCTTTGCTTGTAAAGGCAGGACAGACAAGGCTGTGTTGGGACTTCCAATAACTCTGCCTGCTGTTATTATAAATCTTGAGTCATTAGGGAGCTGTGAGGTGGAGAGCAACAGAAAAGGTGGCAGCAGAGAGAATATAGATGGTTTGGCAGCTTATGTAAAGAAAAACCAGTATTTTCCTCCCTGTCTTCATGCAGCAGGAACGTCTAGAGGAAAATCAAGGATATTCTGACAGTCACTCTCCTCTAAGCAAAATGAGAAAGTACTTTTTAGAATAACATGGGATATTACTCCTGGTATTATGTTTGTAGGCTTCTTCTGCTGCTACTAAGCAGTGGTGCTTACAGTAGCTTCTGGCTATTGCATCCCCTTCCAGACAGGCCACCTTGAATCCTATGCCAGGCATAGATTTATAATTCCTTCACTGACAGATGGCTGCAGCAGTATCAGCTAAAAAATTTTCTCAATTGGTTCCCTGCCCTATGTGAGGATAACTGCTGATATGTTAGTACTGCTGCATTCGCAGCAGGATGATGACGTCATTTTACTGATGCAGAACAGCTTGATGGTGCACACAAGCTGCCAGACATGGATCTTCCATGTGAGGTTTATAAATGGTGACTGCATCAGATATAAAAGCAAATGTAGCTAAGGTCTTTCTGCTGCCCTTGATTTTTCAGGTGATTTCTGTTACCTGCAAAACTGCTGCAAGCAGAGCTCTGCTGACCATCACATGATTTATTAGACTACACAGATATTCCTTGAATCACAAATTATACTCCTGAAGACTCTCCTGAAGGATAAAATCATCCCTGACAGATGTTTTCCCCTTCCTTGTTAATCCCCTTTTGGCACAGCTTCTGGCATGCAGGCTGAGGCTAATGTGTCATCACGTCACTTTCAGTCATGCTATAGAATGAACCATCATAGGCTCTTCAAATTTGCAGTGGAAGTTTTCTGGAAGTAATCAGTCTCAGCTTCCTGTCTTATTTTCTGATAGGTTCAGAACCCATTAGTGCAAGTAGAGTGTGTTGGAGTCTTCAGTTTATTCAGAGCCAGGAAAAGCAATGAGGCACAAGTATGCACATGGGTAGTGAGGATTGCCATGTACTGGTGTGAGAGGTGAGCAAAGACAAGAAAGGTGCCATGTGCTGTGCTTTGCATATGCAGCCAGCTTGCAGGGGTTTGAAGAAAAATCTTCTTTCCATCTTTGAATAACACAAGGTAGAGAGTTGAATCTGGGTACGTGCATAGAAGGGTCTTTAATTCCCTACCCAATCTTCCACTCCTAGAAAATCTGAGGTAAATTGTTCTTAAACTAAGTTTGGTTTCATTCCTCCTTTAAGGATTAGATTTAATCTACAGAATTTTGTAATTACTGCTGCATCACCATCCACCAGGCTGAATCAGTGTCTCATCTGGTGCATAAAGTCCACTGCATAAAGTTGAAAAAGTTTGGTTTTACTGTAAGGTGCTTTGGGAAGTGTCAGAAGATCGCCCACCAAATAGCAGGAAGCTGAAGGCTGCTCTGTCAGGCTGCATTCTTTGGGGTTTGTAGCAGTGACACGTTTGCTCTATGCCAGCCCTGGGAGGCTGCTCCTAATATGAAAGCTGGTTTGACTACACTGCAAATCTCTTTGCAACTGGCACGGCTAAAGCAAAGAGATGGACAATGCTGTTCACAGTGTGTATGTCACTGCAGTCTCCAGGCTTTGGTCTGCTTGTTCAAGCATTCCTCCCGTGGCTGTCAATACTGATAGCTGCATCACATTGCATCAGGACCTGGAAGTTTATTTTCCTTAGCACATGTATGTTAAATTCCTAGGGATCATTTAGCTGTGAGATTGTGCAATTTCCTTTTAGTACACATTAAAATTGAGGGCCTGTATCATGTTACAAATGCCTTTTACAGTCACAGAGGTTGATGGAAGGGAATGCTAAGATTCTGCTCTTTCAGTTTGGAAATACTTTACACTGTAAACACCATGGCAGAGATGTGGTTTACAGGTACATCTTCTGAGTGATAATTTCATGTTCCTGCCAAATCAGTTTGGTCTTTGTGATTTCGTTCACGTGTTCAGTCTCATAGGAGACCTTCTCTAGACTTAAAGGAGGTTGTTTACATTCATCATGCTCAGGTGCTTGGAAAGATAACCTTCATTTAGAGTAGGTACTTCAGTAAGCAATAAAGATCTCCATAGGAAAGATAGCAGTTATCATCTGCGCTTTAGGTCCTTTCATGACTAAGTCTAGAACCATAGTATTTTGGTGCTAGTACTTCAGTGTGCCTAAGAGGGTTTTGTTAATTGTTGACACTGGACTTTATGTGTTTCAGATCCTATTTTCTAACATTGAAGACATTCTTGGTGTTCACAAGGAGTTCCTGGCTGCCCTGGAATTTTGTTTACAACCAGAACCTCAGTCTCAGCATGAACTGGGAAATGTTTTCTTAAAATTTGTAAGTACAATGACTTAACACTATCTGAAAATGCAGTTTCCTGTCTTAAGCTCCCATGCCCCTTAACTATCTCTAATCTCTAAGGTTTGTAGCAATACTGTGACAATGTGTGTCTTGAATAAAACTTGAAGGTAGGGTGGGAAAAAAACTTGTGAATGAGGTTAGAACAATGGAAACCACCTCAAACTCAGCTAAACAACAAGGTATTTTTAGAAACCCTTCCTTTTCCCATTGAATATTTTTTCCTTTTTTTCTTCATTCAACTGATCACACAATTGCTGAGAATTTGTCTGCTTTCGTTCCAAATATTTCTGAAAAGCAGCACAATTTCAAATAAGTGAATAATGTTATTTGTATTTTAAAATAAAGGAAACCCACAGAAGATATTACTGCATTTACAGTAGAGTCTGTGCATACATTTATCCTTCAGTAAATGAAATGTAACGTGAGATAGCTTAACTTGCACTTGATGTAATACAGTGCAAGTTACCATATACAACCTTTTTACCATGGAGTAAATAAATACCTGAATTATGTAGCTCAGAACTACAAAAAATTTGGGTTTTAGACTCAATGCTAGATAAGCATGCCACAACTACAGAAGAAAAAGTAGTTGTGGTTGTTGAAAACATTTTGATGGATTCTTTTTGTGTCATCTGACTCTGAAAGTTGTATTATTTGTTCTCCTATATATTCATAATATGATGAAGTGTGCCAACATGATTCAGTACCGGGTTGGTGCTGTAAGGTGACCCAGGAAGGCACAGACCTATAACAGGGAACAAGAAATGGAGGAATGGGAAATGAGAAAATCATGGAAATCAGAGAAGCACTGCTTCTCTCATTATAATTTGTTTCTTATATTGCAAACTAATATAAGCATAGAGCACACTGATTGTATATGCAAGATCAATTATTACATATACCTAGTCATGAGATGAACTCATCTAAATGCAAAGTTATCTGATTTACATGTATATAATTCAAAGCTGCAGATTTTTTTTGTATGCAGCTGCCCTCTTGGGATGTCTGAAGAAATTAGAATGCATCTATATATAATAGATATTCCTTCAAATTTTTATTAACTGCATTAAGCCACAGGCCAACTTCCTATTAAAATATGTTCTATTATACTTTTCTAATCATAATTCGTGCTTCCACAGTTCATCAGGTTTGAGTGGTCAGCAATTATGCAGCCATTCTCTGCTCATAGATCTTTACCAACTATTGATTTTATTTATGCTGTGACACTTAAAATAGTAGCATATG
Organism: Tympanuchus pallidicinctus; assembly: GCF_026119805.1. Lineage (NCBI taxonomy): Eukaryota > Metazoa > Chordata > Aves > Galliformes > Phasianidae > Tympanuchus > Tympanuchus pallidicinctus. Next base: position 7,659,096 of record NW_026294722.1, read on the forward strand.
TAGAGACAGTAAAATGTATTGAGACAGTGCTCATAAAGTGTGTTCTCTATGAGGAGTGACTGTCAGATGCTGAAGGACATAGTGATGCACTCAATTAAAGACTTGGATACTCAGTAGAATCACTGCCTACCAAGATGTCCTGTGCTAACATAGTACTTGTTAGCAATGGTATCAACATGGGATGTCTCCTGAGCAATGCTGTCTAAATGGCTACTGTGTTTCAGAGTGACACCAACTAACCAGAAATGTTAACGCCCTGTCATTTAGCTGAATTCAACCTGCTATAAGTAGTCATTGACAATATTTTCTTGTATGTGAGCATGGCATTTATAACTGACAAATTTAGTAATTAAGTGAATGAATGTTCTCTGCTTCTCAGACTTGCAACGAAGCAGAAATTATGGAACTGTAATGCACAGAGATGACTGCTGGTGAGAACTGATCTTCTGATAGAGACTGTTTGACTGAGATCAGTTTACACTGCAGTCTGTGAAGTGCATTGCAAATATGATGTACATCAAACATTTCATAATCCCGTAAGGAAGAAAACCTACAGCTTATTCAGGAGGATGTCAGACATCTTTCATTTCGTAATACATGGAAGAAGCTGGTCTCGTCCGTAATGAGTGAAGTAACCATAAAGTATAAGGATAACATTGGAAGCATTGTGGCACTTCATGTCTTGAGCAGGGAAGAATCAGCAGTAGGTTATGAAGAGAGGAAGGAATGACATGTCCTTGTGTACAGATTATGCCTGCCTTTCAGAAGACTAGCCTCACTGTAGGTATTTGGGAGTGAGGGATGTGGGATTTGTCGTGTCATGGTACAGGCTTTCATAGTGAGATTCCAGCTGGAAATGCCAGCAGCAAATGTGGTTCAGAGCAAACTTCTCCAGATTCAATTTTTGAATCCTGTCTGTGAGATCTATGCATCCTAAATTTCTTCTAACTTCTTCAACACTTTTAGTTGGAGTAGCCCTACAGGATCACAGTTGATCCATTTACATTTATGCTAGGACATCTTTTCCCCTGGGTGTTCAACGTGGCAGGATCCAGATCTTGGCTAACACTTGAAATAAACAAGCCAACATTGCAAGGGCTCCAAAAGAGCAACACATTGACTTCTGGAACTCTTTTAGTGGATGATGAAATGTGCTTACTCTGATATACAGCTGTGAAAGATTGTTTTGTTCTGGAAGACAGACATTGTTTGTCCTAGCATACTCCACTTGATCAGGTGATTGTAAGAAGTTAATTCTGATGTACTGGAATTTCTTAAGGAGTTGTAGTTCAATAACAGACAGTATGTGGACCATAACAGACAGGACATAACAGACAGGAAAGAACACACTTCAATTGAAAATAAAATCTGCTGCTTGAAAAATGGAATGTGTAGAACATATCTTCAATGTCAAAGACATACTAAACCTTGGATAATTATACCTCATCAACATAGGCTTTCTTGTGCAGGTCATGAAAATAAAAGACCGTCTGCAGAGCAGAAGGGCAGAGGGCTGATTGCTGTATTGGTAGGGCATTGGCAACTTAGTAGCCGTAAGCTTATTAGAGTGAAATGCGTTTTCATCTTATTTTTGGGAACAATGCTGCCTGAATGCTTTTACTGTTTAAGTCATCAGGAATCTTGTTTTGTTCAGAACGAAATCTTACTTTTTATTCAGGTTTTTCATATTGACAAAATAGTTTTTAGCCTACTTTCGAAGAAGAAAATGTCATGGCTCATTAAGAATACATCCAGATAGAACGTCTGCAGTTTACCCAGTGTGTCTTTCGTGAAACTTCTGTCCAAAAACTGTTTTCAAATTTACACTAATTTGTGGGTTGTACTACTAGATCCAAAATAACATATGGAGAATAAACTATTAGTTTAGACTTCTTAAATTAACTAAGAACAGTATAGACTTATTTTTGCCACCAAGTCAGAAGGTCTATCTGTGTATCCAGCAGATTTGCTGAGTAAGAATGTGCCATATTTACGGGGTCATTTTTCTGACCATAATTACACTTTCATACAGTGTAACTGCAGGTTCCAAATTCCTGGGCTATCATCTGTAATCATGTAACTGATAATTTCCTCACCAGGAGATGGGGAGTTCAGGACTGATTGTCACCCAGAGAGGAAATTAAACACTTTAGACACTGAGTAATTTAAAACATAGTTGTCATATTTGTGGGTCTCATGCATGAGGGGCAGCTGGAAAAGACTTGATGAAAGCACTCTGGTGTGTGCATAATTATTGTACTGTCTTGAGTTTAGAAAGGAATTTTGTCATGATCTAAATATATCCTCCCCAAACTTCTTGCACTCAGAGCTGCAGTCAGAAACCTGAGCAATGACATTTTGTGTGCACTGATGCAGCGGATGCTCTTGTCTTAATGGTTACTATTTTTAGTCTCAAGCAGGCTGCTTGTGTGCATCTAGGAAGATGAGGGGAGGTGAGAGGAGGAAGTGTAGGAGAAACTTATAAATCTGTCTTGTCGCTCTGCAGCTCTACAATTTAGGGATAAAAAAAAAAGTAATCCCATGTCTCTCAATTGTTTCTTTTCTGTTGTGCTGTTGACTCAGCCATGCCGTTCCTGTATCTGGTGGTCAGGATCTTTTGTTTCTTTCCAGCTTCCAGTACTAAACTCCATTACTAATATGAGCAGCTGTAGATGAAGGATGTCTTGAACATCTGCATTCCAGCTCTTTGTGTCCGTTTGATGGTGGTTTTATTTACTTTGTACCATTGTTGCTGTGTTTGGCCATGCATCTTTTTATTCTTAATTCTTCTTTTGGATGTATAGGGAGAGAAAACTTTTTCAATAAATTACTAGTAAAAATAAATAAAAAATAATAAAATATAATTTAAAAAAGAAGCAATTTTCAGTCTCTGAGCATGTACATCTAGCCCTGGAGCATCCAACGAAAGCATCAGTTTCTTTCCATAAACTGGTGGTGGCTGTGACATGGCTCACTGTAAGTACCTCCATCTTGTTAGGAAGTTACCTTTCTCCTCCTTGCATTTCTTTATTATGTTGATCATTTTGTGTTTATTCATCAAAATGCTTCCATTCAGGAGGCATGTTGTGGGCAGCCCTGTAAGACTGGGGATTTCCAGCTGGTTGCTTCTTCCAGTGCTTGGTTTTTTCCAGCCACCTTTGTTTGTTTCTTCTTCCTGTGGTAGTAATTAGCATAGTTCAGATATGTCAGTTCCATTTATGTTTCCCTTGCTTCTGGCTTTACTTTCCTTCTGTCTGCTTGTATGGAATATCCTGGCACATGAAAGTCCCTGAGATAGCAAAATCCATTCTTTCAGCAAAGGATGTATTATTTCAGTGATGCATTGAAATGAAAAGTACAGAGGAGGTCTGTGGTCAGAAAACTGATGCAAATTCACAAAAATAAGTTAGGAATTAGGGGAACACTTCTATAAATTATTTGCATGTGGAGATATTGTGCATATCATGTGAAATGCAACTCTAGCACTCTAAAGCAGAGTGCACATTCCTCTGTGTAAAGAATTTAGGATCAGACTGTGGCAATACAGACAGTCTAGTTTTCTCCAAGTCAATAAGTTAATGCTTTTTCTTGCAGAAAGACAAGTTCTTTGTGTATGAGGAGTACTGTAGCAACCATGAGAAAGCGCTCAGACTGCTGATGGAATTGAACAAGATCCCAACAGTGAGAGCATTCCTCCTGGTAAGCACCTTCTCTAGCACTCTCCACTTAATGGTATGACTTTGTACTGTACTCATAATGCTTCTTTAGTATCTGAAGAATGCCAAACATTTTGCAGACATGATTCATTCCAGCTATGAAGCACTTGAGAAGGATGGATATTGAAATAATTGGTGAATTCAAGTACCAACTAAGCACAGCTATGGTATGAGTGATTTCAGTGGATACAGAGAAGTATTTTAAAAAACATTAAGAATAAAAAACAACATCAGCAAAAATAAGAGAAAAATTGAGCAAAGATTGTGAAAGGAGTAATGCAATAATTTATCAGCAGGGCTGAGACTGGTTCCCTGCTCAATTCTCTGATCAATTCACCATCTGCAGACCCACCAGAAACATGTGGCCTCCTTCTGACATCCTTTTCCCCATGAGGCCACTTGTGGGCAAGAAACATAGGCTGGATGAACTATTTTGGTGGCATAATTGTTTCTTGTATTAAAAACGGCCCAACTCCTCATCCAACCCATGAAATATTAGCGTGTGCTGGGAGGAAGTGTGGCATACAGCCTTCTTAAGAGCTAGACTGCAAAGAGAAACAACCAGTAAATAGCTTTTTTGTTGGTTTTTTTTTTTTTAATCCAGGTTAGAGGGGTAGGTGTTTCTCCTTACAGCCTCCCCTCAATTCTCCTTGATTTGTTTCTTAGGTGTTATTTTCGTTGCTATGAATGAAAGGCATTTAGGCTGGGGATGGACAATAGGTGAGGGACCAGTCAGCACACTAGTTTTGTGTCTTAGTAAATGCTGTGAAGTGAAAGAAAGGCTGTTGTTTTGCAATGGACTGATTCTGTTCTGTTTTCTGCTCTGCTTTTTTCCATTCTGCCAAAGGCATGCTCTTTCCTAATACAGTACAGTAGAAGAAAACTTCTGCATAAATGCCTGTCACAAGCAGGGCCAGAGCATTCTTCTAGCCACAAAATATAGACCTTGGAGGGGGGAGCAGGAACACACACGCTGCTGGGTACTCAGAATTTCTTTATCACATCTGAGTTTCAATAAACCCTGTTAAAGCATTAGTTCAAGTCACCAAATGAGCAATTCCTGCTCATGATCTACTCTGGGTATTTCTGTTGAGAAAAACCTAAAGAGAAAGACGAGCAATGAAAGTGGATATAAATACCATCCTTCCCAACATCCAGAGTGTTCTCTGCATTTCAGCTGGATTGGCAACAAGCTCCTGTCTGTGTTGCCGGCAGCAGCTGGCAAACTAATTATGAGGCACATGAAAGATGTCGCACTGTCTGCTGTGGCTTTGCAGCAGCACCTGAATCCAAGGGATTTTTAAAATAACAGTAACTATGGAAGGAGAGGCTATGCTCAAATCTTTGCTTTGTTGTGGCTGTTGTAATTTCTTCCAGGCCTTCACTCTTCTCTCCACTGCCTCCTAAAGCCAACGCTATAATGCCACCATGCAGAGAGCTGCATTAAAATACAAAGCTTTGCTTGTGAGGATGGATTTGGCCCGATTGCCCCCTTGCAGCTGCTGAAATACAGAATGTGGGAATGTGTTTGAAAAATCAGTAAGTGTTAAAGGGCATTTTTGAGTCCAGAGCTAGAGGGAGGGCTGAAAGGAGAGACGGGAAGGACTGAATCACCCGAGACTTGGAAAATTGGACAGGGAGCATTGTGAGCTGGTAGCCAATGCCACAGATCTAGAATAGCCCTGGGGAAGAGTTATTTTACAGACAACTGTCTGTAAAAATACCACTTAGAAATAATGAGAGTTATGTCGGATGTCTATGAACAGTTCTTGAAGAAGAGAATTACTGAACTACAGCCACAAACCCGCTGTATTTCAGAGTGCATCTGAGCCACTGCACACACTTCAAAGGGGAAAGTGTTATCAGTGATGCCCCCAACAAAAGCACATCTTGGCTGAAATGGATTTAAACTTCATCCTCTGCTAACACGGCAGATTTGCCCTGGGTGGTTATTGGAGTAAGGTTATCCAGATTAATGGCTGAACATAGGAAAGTAGCTTATCTCAAATAGATTTGAAGTTGATCTGAGTGCCTACCTCTAGCAGTGGGCAATGCCAGCATCTTTAGGGAAATACATAAAAACCTTAGAGTTCATCAGTGATTATTTATCACACATATTATGGATTACTGTGAAGAAATAAGGGGATGAGTAAAGGGCTGTTGTTTTTCTTCTATACCGTACTCAATTCTTATGTTTTCCTTTCATATCAGTCCTGAGAGATGAATTTTCATTTGATCAAGAAAATAAGCATCTCTTGTTTTGAGGTGGTGTGCACAAACTTCTCTGTGAAATGATTCTTACAGAATGCCCTTCCAAATCTGTTAGAATTCATTGTGTGAGTATTGCAAGAGTTCATCAGTTACTTCACTTGTTTTTCAACCTAAAATCTGTTTGGAATTCTGTTTTGTTTGGTGTATTGGTCCAGTATTATTAAGGATTTCTATTGTTATCTTCCTTAATATGTTAAAGCAACACTGGAAGAGCAGTCATTGTTCTGGGTGGAGAAATGCCCTTCAACTTCTTTGTGATGCCTTCTGATTTCCAGACAAAGAGCTAAGGTTGAAACATAGCAGATTTTATTATTATTATTATTATTATTATTATTATTATTATTATTATTATGAGCACCAGAATTACAGAAATCTGTTTTCCATGTATCATTGCTTCTTGCATCAGTGTTCTCCTTCCCACACAGCAGCCTTGCCTGCATAACCCCAAACTTCTTCTGCAGTATTATATACTACAACTGCTTCAAGGCTACATTTGTGCTGTTTAGCCTGCCAGGGCACCCCTACTGTTTGCCCAGCTGGGTTTAGACATAATGTTTTGCCAGAGAATTGGTGGATGAGATGCTGATGACTCATTTGTTTCAGAGCTGCATTTGATTTCCTTCAGACATAGAGACTGTACTAGAGTTAATTATGTGATTCTTTATTTATATGCTTTATTTTATCCTTTGAGTGTTCTGGAAGATGTGTGCAAACTTTGCATGGTGAATGGAGACAAACAACTGTTTTGATTGTGGGGTAGGTTGGATTCTTTAAGGTAACGATGCATTCTAGATTTGCTGACTGTCATTGTATTGTTCTATTTTTTTGAGCCATAAGCTGTATAACATCTCAGTGGGAAGAGACCTTTCTTTGCAGCCACTGGTATCACAGCAGGTTTTTTTTGCTGACTCGTGGAGAATTTTGCAGCTTAGCTTGATGGCTGTATTTCAGTGGAGAGTGACGTTCCGTTTCTTTTATCTTAGGAATGGTGAAGTTCATCGTGACCATAATGTGTATTATAGAAACAGCAAATAATGTCAAAGAGCATGTGAAAGTGTTGCCTGAGTTAACATTAACTTCCTTTTTTGATTATAGAGTTGCATGCTTTTGGGAGGCAGAAAGACTACAGACATTCCACTGGAAGGTTATCTACTGACTCCAATTCAGAGAATTTGCAAATATCCACTTCTGCTTAAGGTAAACCAAGAAAGAATGTCTTTGGCTACTTGTTTTTCTCTTGGGGTGATTTTTGCAACTTTTTAACCCTTGATTTCCTGTCACTGCTACCGTCCTGACTTGTGCTTTTAAAGGTTCAATCCTGTTTACAGAAAATGGCTTTTTTTAGTGGATACAGTCAAAAACTGGCTGATGACACTGTTAAATCTTGTAACGGCATGGGTAGACCAGACAGGGTAAGGTACTCCTCAGCTGACTTCAGATTTCTTCTGATATTTATGAAGACCTGAGTGCTATTTTAGCCCCTTCCTGAAAAGCTGTGGTTAAATGGAATTTTGTTAGTATTCTAAGGAACTCCATGGCTCTTAGGGATTGGAAACCGGACACATCTTTCATCACTAGGTCTCTAGTTTGAGTGTACACAGGTCAGTAATTATCAAAATTCTTCATCATCTGACAGCTGTTTTGTGGCTTGTTTGAAAACCATTTGGTGTCTCAGATAAGCTTCTACTGGACAGGTGTTATTGCAGAAATGACTCCTGCAATTTGCACTAATTGGCCCCCTTGCTAGCTGGTGTACTGTAGGAGTTAAAGAACCAAAGAGTTAAAGAAAAAAGAGCCAACTTACCTCATTCCTTCGGGTCAGGGCTGGATAATGCACCTAGTGGGGAGAAGTAAAAGGAGAAATCAGTTTCTAGGAAAGCCTGCATCACCAGTGATCTAGTAGCTACTTAATGGCTAAAAGCCACAAATCTTCAGTGATGTTCACTCTCATGTTCTCATAGTAATGTTATATTTAATAAAATACAAGTAATTCTTAATAAATATAAGAAGCAGCAATTTCTCATCTCAACAGAATGGTTCCTTCCTTAATCACAGAGGAAAATAATGATTCTGTAATGATCCAGTTCTCTGGGGCATAGGCTGGACCTATGAATCAAGTGTATGTCATGTAAAATTATTGCAGTACTGTGTCTGTAAGTTCAGACTGAATAAGGACTTTCAAAGGTCCAGGCTGGTTAGCTCAATACTGATGTTTTTCCTTTAATAAAAGTCCAAATTCATCTGAGGAATATTTAAATCATTTCTTTCCATCACCTTGGAGTTTTCACAGAAAAAAATTGGAGTCCTTCCTACAGGTGGAATCATTTTGTGTGTGCAGCAGACACTCATCTTAAAATCTTACAGTACACGTTCATGTGCCATGTCTTGTGGATGTAGCTACTGAGATTTACATGCACACAGACAGTTTAGCAGTTCAGTCCATCCAATGGAATGCAGACTCCTCTTATGATTTAAAAACAGCAAGAAAAAACAAAGAACAGAAGAACGTGCTTTGTTTCACCATACATTCATGGTTAGCAAGTTGTGTCCTGTTGAAAGTTTGCCTGGTAGTTGCTAGTACAAAATCGCCAGAGCGGGTGCAAATGTTTCAGATGTGGAAGAAAAAAAAGGCTGAGTGAAGAGAAAACTGATTTCTGGTAGCGCTGGTGAGGAAAATGCAGCTCTCCAAGAAAAAAGTAAAATAGATTTAAAAAACAACACAACCTTCAAATTAAGTGTTTGCTCTCCCTTTGCTCCTGAACTGCAGTTATGGCTACAGAAATAGCTGTTCTGTATTCATGGGAATTTTATCTTATTTTATCTAATTCCCAGAGCAAACACATGCACTGTATTCCACCTGATTAGAAAAATCATCAACACCCACTTTCCTATTTTACTTTCTTTTTAATAGGAGTTTGTGAACATCCAGATCTTCTGATGACTTTGATATGACCTTGTTATAGTTTAATTAGTATAGCTAAGCAGTTAGATTTGATAAAGATAATACGAGCGCTGTAGCTCAGACTCGGCAGTGTTTGAAAGCCAGCCTGAATAATAAAGCACATTTAAATGGGATAACTACTTTTCATTAATACTATATGTAAGCATTGTTCTTCCAGAATAATAGTTTCTCACACAGAGTCCATTTCAGTTAATTAGGAATAGCATACTGGAATATTTTCGTGTACAGGTACACTTTAAGCAGATATTATCAGTTATTTCCAGTGTAAAGTATGGCGTCCTGTAACTGGTAAACTTACATTTTATTATCCTCTGATGAAGCTTTTGCAAGCCTTATGTGTGGTTTGAAACATGGGACTCAGACCTTGCCATGCTGTTTCACCATCTCTGTGCTAATAGAGCAGCAGTGATGTTAACATTTTTGTCCCCAGCCTAGTTTTTATGTGCTTCACAAAGCACAAGAGAGAATTAGCACAAACTCATTGGTCAGTAAATTACTTTTATCCCCAGTCTAAACCCTCCCTAATAGTAACTAACCTTCCACCTCTTTTCCTTGCTGTCACAGTTCAGCAGGGGATTTAAAGTCCATTGGGTACATAGGTATTCCGAATACTTGTCTGTTACTGAAGAGCTTTGCCAGAAATTTTCCTTAAAAGTGAGAAAGAGGCTTTGAGCAGGCTTAAACAAAGTAGAACTATGCTTGCTGTGATGGACATTATGGTTTGGTAAGAAGAAAAGAAGCAAGGGCAAACAGGTGTACAGAACTTGAGAGCATAGACTGAGTGACTTACAACCCCAGCGTGGATGTGGACGCTGGAAATTTTGCTGAATAAATATTTCTATCAGAACGTTTTGGATTAAGGCAACTCTGTCTCACTGATAATAATTCTGACTCTATATTAATTAGCATTAACTATGCTTCTTAGTTGTAGAAGCAGCTGTTGTGTAAACCAATCTCTGAACAAAAATAGCCTTTTTCCCCTTAATAAAGAGCATTTATGTCAGCAAGAGGAAAACCCTAAGGGAGCAGCGATCATGAGTTAATCACACCATTGGGGGTGGGGATTGGATGCAGTCATTTCTGTCTCCTTCTTCTTCCCAACACACAAAAAATGCACAGCACATGATAACTGCCCCCCATGGGCTCTGATAGCCCAGTGCTGTCACAGGGGCTGTTTCTTATTTGATGTCTGTTCTCTTAAGGAGCTGCTAGATCTCCAGCCAGAAATGCACATTCTACCTCTGATCCTTTAAAAATATAACGACTCCTTGGAAGATTTAGGGCAGTAATTATGTATTGCTTCATGTGATGGAAGACTCACTGGCCCTAGGAGAGAAAGAAAATCTGGAGGCAGAAAGCTGAGCATCCAGCCCATAGCCTTCTCAAAAGGGAGAGCCCAACAGTGAGGCATACACAGACTGCAACAAGTGTGGTGCCTGGGATGTGAAAGGGAAAAACAGGAAGCTGGTGGTGGATGAAGGAACTTGCTCTCCCCCCTCTCCATCTTCCCCATTCCTCTCAGCAACATTTAAGGAAGAAAATCTAGTTAGCCATAATTTGAATATGTTTAAACTCTGGGGTTTTGCACCCCCTGTTCAGAAGAGTGATGTTCACTGAGATTCATTATACTGCCTGGTTGAAATCCAAGTCTATGTAGCATAACATTACAACATTAAAAGTTATGTATACCCTACAGAGCTGTAAGGAACACTGCCAATTTATAAATCATACTTCTGTCTTCGACACTTCTTATATATCATCTCAAATAACTGCTAATATATATAAAACATGGTTTTGTTGTGCTTTAATTTGGCATATATTGCAGATTTGATGGTACATCTAATGTCATCAGTTTTACTGATTTACCATTGCCTGATTTTTACCTTGCAGAAACAGCTACAGAAGTTATACATTTTAAATGTATGCAGGATAAAAAAAAAAATACTGTGATTGGCAGATGCAGAGCCTGGTGTAGCATCTATTTTCTGGTTAGTTTAAGTGGAAAATAGATTTTTAAATACATGCAAATGTTAAAAACTGAAAATACAAATACAAAAATCCTTGAAACACAAAGGAACGTGTCTTTTTCTGAGCATTTTTTCCTTTTTTTTTTTTTTTTTAGCACAGTTTGGAATTGAACCATTTATTACCACATCTCTTTGAATTGATAAAAAATATGGTGTCTTTTTTATCTCTGTAATCCTGAGATGTTCACTAAAATAACTAACGGATGCATCCCAGAAACTGTGTTTTATGCATGCGCTGCTTGTAGTGCAAAGCAACACAGCCTGGCAAGCAATGATTTGCTCAACATTAACAGTCACTGCACAGAATTAGTGTTAAAGCCATGTGTGGGTGACAACAGTATGAATATAGGAAGAAGGAATTTTTAAAATGCAGGGACTTAGATATTTAAACTGCAAAACATGTTCAGTTGAGTTGTAAGTACAGAATCACTTTCTGGGTAGCAACACAGGATATGGGGAAGGATGACAGACTCCTTTTCTTTAAAAAGATCAGTTAAGCAGAATGACATCCTTTCTGCTAGGAAATATTAAAATTGTGTTTACATTTGAAAAACCTCTAGTTTCCTCTGCCTGCCTGCATTATTTGCTCATCACCCCTCCTGCTACCTCTTTGCATCTTCCTGTGCAACATTCTTGTTGCTGAGTTCTCTCCTCATAGTTTTGTTGTTGTTGTTGTTGTTGTTCTGTTTGGTTTTCTGTGTGTGCCAAGCACAATTAGTAGGTAACAAATGCATGAACAGCTGATGTGTTGTCTTTTTGTGAATAATTCTTACATTTAAATTCTATTCTATTTGGAAGTATTTTAGCCATATGCTATTTAAAGCTGCGTCTGATACTGAAATACTTTAGTTGGAAATCCTTTTACTACATTGCATAATTGAAGATTGGCATTTCTATGAAGAGTTCTCTTTTTTGGGAGGGGGGGGGGGGGGTACAGTTAATAGGAAGTAAGATAGCATTCAAACCTCTAGCACTGCCTTTCCTGTATAGTTACTTCCCGATTGCTAGACAATTCAGATGAATCAAGAAGCTAAATAATCTTTTAGAATCCAAGTGGAAGAGCTTTGCCAGTGTTAATTTATACTTTCTATCAAGAATTAGTTGGAAAATTGTAGCTTCCAAATAGACTTTTTTGATTCTGCTTCAAAGTTCAGTTTGTTGCAAGTGTTTTAACCATACTGCCCTATCCACTGAAGGCAGAATGCCCACTGGGAAGAGCAGATTTGAGGCCATCTAAGGTGCATAAGTCAACGGGACCTGATGAGATGCATACGAGGGTCCTGAGGGAACTGATAGGTGAAGTTGCTATTTATACTTGAGAATTTGTGGCAGTTTGGTGAAGTTCCTACTGAATGGAAAAGGGAAATGTAAAGAGGGAACTGCAGGCCGGTCATTCTCACCTCTGTGCCTGGTGAGATCCTGGACTAGAACCTCCTTGGGAGCTATGCTAAGGCACATAGAAAACAGCAAGGTGACTGAGGACAGCCAATATGGCTTCATTAAGGGCAAATCATGCCTTACAAATTTGGTGGCCTTCTACAATCACAGTGTTGGTTGAAAAAGTAAGAACAACTGACTTCATCTATCTGGACTTGTGCAAAGCATTTGATGCTGTTGCACACAGTTCCTTGTTATGACTCCCTCTGTAAAATCATTTGGGCTCTGCATGAAGGGGCTATGAGTGTCCCAACCTGAAACTTGACAGCTATGAAGTAGTGAAAAAAAAGGGAAATGCTGTGTCAGGCGCAGACAGTTTTTATTTCTATCTTAGTTCATTAAAGATATTTTTTTTTAATACAGAATATTTTTGCAACTTTTCTTTTTTTTCTCTTTCTCTGAGGGAAAGTGAGAAGTTGGAAGATAATGCCTAAGATGAGAGACTGAAAAATACCAGCTTTTCTGTTTTCAACTGCTGGTTAGTGTGAAGGATTAACAAGTCTGTAGCTGGAAAGTCGATATTTTATGAATTAGTTAAAGACACTCTTTGCAAGGAATAATTTTCTGTAAATGCCAGCAACCTCATGTTCTAGGCCTTGTAGTGTGTAAGTTGCAATATATGAGACAGTCGTTCCAGACAGCTTTATATATGAGCTATCTGGAGGACAGGTCAGTCATACCCAAGGTTTGCCATCTGGTCTCTCTCTCAGCTGCCTTTCTAAGTGTTGGCAAATGCTCTTGCAGTTTACACATCATAAATCTGCCACTCTAATAAATAAATACGCAGAGCTCCCTGGCTGTATTTCAGAAGTGCTGGTCAATGTTCTTAATGGGGATGCCAGTGTCAGAGCAGCAGGGCTCTTCCTCTGGTGCTTAATACTAAGCAGGGATGGGGGCAAGCAAGTCACTGCCCCAGTGACTCTCTGACTGTCAACTACTGCAGTTGTGAAAACTAAGTACCCTAGCTAGTGCCCTCCCTGCCTTATCCAGCCCCCTCTCCTACTCTTGTTCAGCACAGCAGGTAGCTAGCAGGAGTGGGGAATGTGTTGCTTTCTGTCCTCCCTTCTTCAAAATCTCCTTTGGATACATAAAGAATCTTCTGAAGTCAGAAGATGGAGGGTAGGGGGTGGATTGGGAATAGAAAAGAAAAGGATTGAATCTCAAAGAACTTCCTTCTCACATTCGCAGCCACTGGAAAAAAAAAAAAAAAAAAAAAAGCAAAAAAAAAGCTTGGGGTTCAGAAAGTAGGCACTTGTTCCTTCCTGTATCTTCCCTCCCTGCTTTTAGGCACCGTGGAACAGGAGTAGCTGAGAGATGTCCTGCAGATTAGGAAGATAATGTAGCTGCAGGTGTGTGGGGCATTAAAGTTGCAGACTCCTGTACTGTTCAAGACAGCAAAATAGTATGCCACAGACTGCCTTCCTTTGCCTACAAGCAAACCTTAAGAGAAATAGTTCATATTACGCAGGTGTAGATGCAATTTTTGTTGTAGCAGAAGATGGTTTCTTGTCTCTTTATTGCAGCTGTGGTCTTCTGTGAATGAAGAACTCTTCCTCTGTGTCTTGGTGATACTTCAAAAAAGTATGTTTAGACAGTGCTAATATTTACATATGTTTCTAAAGGAGAGTGGTTAACACTTGTCATGCAGCAAAAATTCTGCACTTTGTTTTGGAAGCAGAAGCTACTGTCACCAAGTGGAACAACATCTCTCACCTACTTCTTTGCCATTGTTATTTTTTAAACATTTAATTTTCCTCAACTTACTCTGAACAAAAGTGAGATATGGGTAACTTCCACTTCTATGGGGAATTACGTTAGTGATAGTGACTGGCAGTTGTAGCAGGCAGCTCTCTTGTGCATGTGTTACTCTGTAAATCATGCGAGAGCATTAATTCCTTTTCCTGATGGGATTCCCAGTTGTCAGCACATAGCCCATCTCCTCCATCATTTCTCTGACAACAGGCACTGTCAATCACCATTCATAATTATGAGGTAGAAGTTGCAGCTGTGAATATGTTATCAAATACCTAATCAATGCAAAGAATTGAATAGCCCAATCTTATTGGATAAACATATATATATACTCCCCAATACATTTGGACCTTTCCATCTCCAGGATCTGACTGTGTGCTCATGAGAATACCTCCCATTGCTATATTTGCCTCTTCTGTTATCTAGAAGAGTCTCAGTAGTCTCATAAATTAGTCTCAAGATTCAGATGCTAGTTTAAAAGGTTCTGCAAAATTGAGAATAAAGATCATATTTTGCAGTCCTGTAACATTGGGTGTCAAGGTAATTCATGAGCACTAGCAAACCAAGTCTTGTTCCAGTCAGTCTGAGGAAGTACCGAGACTGTCTGTGAAAGAGGCTGGAACAACCTGTACTTTAGCACTAGCTTCCTCCTTGAAAATATGCCCTCCACTTTTGCTGTTGTTTGAGCACCTCACGCTCTTACTACTTATTCTGTAGATAAACCTGCTAGTTATCAGAGGTAGCACATGACAAACTAGTCACGCTCCGAAAGTGACTTCTGTCTGAAGAACTTCATAGAGCTTATGTATGAACCAACCATAGAATAGAGAAAGCTTCTTGATTAATGGAGTGTTTGGGTTAGCAGGCTTCAGAAGAAGCTGAGTTTCAACTCCCATCCTTTCACTGACAGGCCCTGGAACTAGACCCTAGAAGTACCAGTTAACTTGAGCTAGAGGTTGTGTGAACAGAAACCAGTTTATGAACAATGCTTGCATTCCGTGCTGTGCTACCAACCCAAGGGAAGCAAGCCCCTGTAGTACTGAGGATCACCTGAAATCTGAGTATGTCAGTGTTGAGTAAGACAGAAGGCACAAAAATCTTTAATGTCAGCATGGCAGAAATTAGCCTGGAGAAGAGTCAGTTGCTTAGGTTAACATGTTGATGTGGAGAAGCCAAAGACAAATAGGACTACAAAATAGACCTCATTGAAGGCTACGACAAGCACTTGGTTGTAATCTCTCATCCTGGATGATCACCAGCTGGAGCAATCCGGTTGTCTTTGCTCATACTGGTGAGAGCTATGGATGGCAGCAGTTTAACTCTGTCCAGGTCACACTGCACACTGCTGTGCAGGATCTCTGGCTACATTTCAAACATTCTCCTTTCTCATGCAAAATGATGCAGTTCAGCAGCAGTTTACCATTTACTCACACGACTTTAAAACAACCAAATACTATGTTGAAGCAAAACATTACGGGAGAAATATTTCAGGCAATCTGAAAATGTGGGTCTTAAGCACCATATTATGTATCAAGAGGAAATTACCAGGCTTAGCTAAGGTTTCTTTAATGTATTTCTATCCCTTTGTGGCTGACTATAAAATAGCATTGGTCTAAAAAAATGATTAATTATGTGTTGACATTGGTTGCCCCTTTGCCAATCTGGTAGATGTTGCTAGGTCTCAAGTTTTCCCATTGTTATTCTTCAGTGGTCAGTGTTTATGGGATGTTGTGCATTGAAACAAGTGAAGCAGACTCTTAGGAAATGCTTTGCAGACAAGTTGTTTTCTACATTACTCACTCCAGTCAAGGCACATGTCACTGTGATATGTTTGCCTTTTGGGGAGCCCTCACTACTTGCCATGTGCCTGTATTGATCATACCAGAAACGAATGTGACACAGCAAAACATATTTGGCTTCTTTTAGTCTGATGTAATTTTAATTTAATGTAATTAACATGGTGATTCTTCATTTATTTAGCAGCATTCATATATAGTAGCAGCCTTGCAGGTGTGAGGAGCAGAGAACGCTGTCCACAAAACCCATTAAATCTGAAATTCTTCTGGCATTTTCCTACAGGATTGTACTTTAATGCTGTGTTTGGCCTTTCCACAAGCTACATCTAATCTTTTTGTTGTTGTTGTTTGCAAGGAATTGGCTAAGAGGACTCCCTCTAAGCATCCTGATCACCCAGCTGTCCAGAATGCACTGCAGGCTATGAAAACAGTCTGCACAAATATCAACGAGACCAAGAGACAGATGGAGAAACTGGAAGCTCTCGAACAGTTGCAGTCCCACATTGAAGGATGGGAGGTATGATGCAGGACTAGCAAGCTCCCTGGAGACAATTCATTGCTCAATGCAGTGGGCTGAAGTTTGGTGACGCATACTGTGTACAGGGATTTCTGATGTGTAAATGTGCTTGAAGGTGTGGGTGGTATCACTCTGACAGGTTTAGAATTCAGTGTTTATTTTTGAGTGTGTGGGCTGCTGCTAAATTGTAGCAGAAGGTGGGAATCTTAAAAGAGGTAAAGCTGTTAGAGTTGGGGGGGACTGAAATTTCAGATGGGCAGGTTTTGTTTGAAGGACAAATCCGGAAGTAAAATCAGGAGTGATCTACATAGCACAAACTTCTCTCTCTATTCCTACAAGCCTTCAGTTTTTGAATGAGCTTTCAAAGTTGGTATCATGCAGATTTCCTGTATAAAAAATAAAGTTAGAGTAGAAAGTAACTATTATGTTTGTGATTTCTCCAGTTAAGTTTCTCATGGATGTGTTTCTACTGAAGTGTTTCTCAATGAGTGGATCTGTATGGGTAGAGGCACTTAAGTATGAAAGAGAGAAAAGTGAGAGGGAGAGAACTGAGATGCGAAGCCTGGGGAAAGAGGAAATATGGAAAAAGAGCCACCCAGGAGAAATACTGCTAAAAAGTGCACAAAAGAATTGGCAGCTTGTCTTGTGATGATTTTAATTGAGGCCCTTGAAATGGTGGAGTTGGAAGCCTCTGGGGGATGCACCACAGGGAGTCAATGGTGTTAAATGGTCTCACAGGGAGACTGGCGTCAGCTTTTAGTAAGACTGACATTTAAAATGTCGAGACTGATCATTGCCAGCTGAGGACATCTTTTTAGAGGTCATGTAAACTTCCTCATGTTTGGACTCTTGGGTGCTCTCCACGACTCTTTTTTGGGTTGTTTTTTCTGTCTTTCGTGTATGTTTTAAACCTTGCTCATTTTCTCCCCAAAGGATGTTCTTGGCATCTAGCTAAAGACATGAGAGCAACCCAGATATCCAGCTGTGTATTTTTTGGATAGCAAGCTCAGCAAACAAAAAAGTCATACAATGTTCTATACAGGAGGACTTTTAGAAGCAGTCAGAACCATTTCAAATTCAATGCAACTCATGGGTCGTCTAGGCAAGAGGCATGTTTGAACTCCAGGGCTTGAAGCACGACTCCTAAATTGTGCATGATGTAATAAATGAAATAGTATCAAAGTTAATGCAATTTGGGGACAGTGGATGAGGGGAGGCTTACAAATTCACAGCAACAGTCTGGGTCTGAAAACACTTTCTGATTTGTTTATATGTGCTGTTTTGAAAGATAGTCACCTATATTACTCAACCCAAAAATTCAAAAAGGAACAAGTGTTTTTCATTCCCGGTAAGCTGTGGAAATTTTCTGAGTCTCATAGTAGCTTGTTAAAAGGAGGAAAACCATATTTACAAATGCAGACTAATGCTAAACATATCTTTTTTTTTTCTATGTGCACATTAAACAAATTGAAATGGATCGACAGTTTTCTATTTTTGGGTTTCCACAGTACTATGTTCTTGTAAATTATGACTCTTGAGCAAAGAGTTGTTTCTAAATAGCTGGATGTAGTTCTTTCAGATGTGTTTCATAAAATATTCTGAATGAGAAGGGTTCCTAACTCCTATCCTGTGGAATGTTGCAAATGATGAATTAAAAGCACTTTAAACTTAGTAATGGAGGGATACAAGACACAGAACTGTCTGTAAGAGAAAGTGTATAAGGCAACTTTCATGTTCAGATTTTATCTGCTGGAAAACTCTACTAGGAAACAGTGAATCTCTTTTATCCATTATTATGGTTATAGATTCCGAAACATTCAAGCTCTGTTTGTGTGTTCATGCATCATATGTACTAATCTGATAAGGCCTGTGGTTTCCAACAGCTTTAATACAAGACACCTAAACTGTCAAAAAGTAGTGAGCATCAGCTTTCTTATAACCATGTCTTTTATGACTGTATGAGATACAGCCTGGCTCTGGGGTGTGTGCAAGCAGCCCAACTTAGAGTAACTTTTTTCTTTAATTTGGAACAGGCTTCACTTTCTCTAGTGTTTCTGTTTAACTGTATCAGCAAGGTTTCATTGGGTTTTGAAATGATTATTTCTTTAAATTGTTCCAGTGGGATGGATCCTTGGTATGATCTTCATCCTTTTGCCCTCAGTGCTACCCTCAATATTTCTAATGTAAGGAATGATATAAAATGATTTTGCCTCTGCATTGTCTCATCTTCTTGCTCTTGAGGGTCATCTGGAGTTTCACTAAGAACAGTTGCTATTTTTTTTAGGTAATTTTTCTCAGTTCTACTCTTTTTCTTCACCAATCTCTTTCTCCTTCTAACACAACTCTGTCTCAATATCAAAACTGAGCATAAACTGATCTCATCCTATAAGACTTTTGGAGGCATGATGGTAGGTCACACTAAAGTAGGCCAAATCTGGGAAGCATCTGAAAGTCTGCAGGTTGATCAGAGGTTTGTTCATCTCAATGAACTCTGCTCAGATTCATTCTTCTAGAATGCACAGAATCCTCGTAGGTGTATGTTATGGAATAGTTTCAGGCAGGTCAGTCTGATTTTGGATAATCCTTCTGTGAAAAGAAGTATTACTTTATAAACAGGAGAAAGAAAGTAGAGTACTCAAGAAGGCCAGCTTTTGTGTAGAACGTTTCTGATTGTTTAGCAAAGTTAATATATTGTTTTCATTAATTGAATATTGATTATTCTGTGGGGTGAGCTCTTCCTTGTGTTATTTTCACTGAATAATGAAGAATACACACATTCTCTATCTGAAATGTTTAGGGAAACAAAACCCCCATCACAGAACAGAATGAGCTGTAAGATGTGTTAACACTTAGGCAGATCAGTCACTTCATAATTGACTGCAATTTGCAATTCTAACCAGCGATGATGTTTTGTTTTCTTTTTGCCTGCAGCTTGGTCCCACTTAGAAAAGTGAGAAATCCTGTCTTGTCTCAGGAAACATCAAATAAATCTTCCTGCTCTGTTTATTACTATTGAAAAATCTCTCAAATGGGTGTAAATGAGAAGTAGGTAGGTTAACAGGAAATGCATCAACAGGAAATACAGCACCATTATTCAGATACCATCATGAAGGGTCTGACAGAAAAATAAAGATTCTTAGATTTTGAAAAGTGACTGTTGCAGCCTTTGCTTTTATTTCCTGCACAAAATAGGCCAGATAATTGTTCCATGTGGGAAGCATGCTTTTATATTGTACATTTAGATGGTTTCTGCTTCTATTTGCATACATGCCTTTGGGGTTATAATTCTGACATGCTGTTATTTATCTTGGAGGTAGTTATGGTCAGCAGGTCATTTTCAAAATAACAAGCAGTTATTTCTGGACACATGTTAATTATTTCTATAGATGGATTAAGGAAATAAAAGCATATCAGAGCAACAGGTGGAAGCACTGCATCTAGCTAGTTCATATGCGATTGAATCTAAGGGAATACAGACACATCTGGACATTGGTGTCCATTCTTGGCAGCCTTTAAAGTATAGCTTCTTCCATGTTAGTGAAAAGCAAGTGACAGCACAGCTGCCATGGTTTAATTTAGAAAACAATGTAATTAAATCTTCATTCACACTTTTACAGCGACTGCATTGCATTTGGAAAAGCTGATTTAATTCAGCTTAATGGTAGCAGGCTTGACCTGAAAAAATTTCATTCATGCAGTGTCTAAGAACACTAACAAATCCTTCTGGGATGACTTTCTAGATGGAGGTAAATTTCATGCCTGCTCAAAGAGATGTTTTCAGTTAAGCGGGATGAACTGCGTTTTACAAATCTTTTTGGGTATTTGTGAATATAGACTTAATGGGCCTTTGCAAGTCGAGCAGTTTGTTGATAATGGATATCGTGCAATCTATAGTCAGTTCTGTTTTCCAGTAAGACTTAAGACAGAGATCATATTATCTAATTTACTTCATTACATGCAGACAGTGTACAGAAACCATGGTGTTACTCTAGGTCATTCTTCCTTCCAAATAAAAAATAGATGTAAATGTTCCAGAACAGGGTGTAAATGTTTCTTGTGTGTCTGTGTATTTTTTTGAAAAGAGACCTTTTTCAGTAGGAACCTTTGAAGTAATATTAGGCCAAAGAACTTTGCACTAGTGACTGTGGTTTAGCCAAACAAACCAACCAACCAGGACAGTTTTTCAAATCCATTGGCCCTAACATATTTCAAAGACAGCTTTCATTAGAAAGCTCAGTTATCTCTATGTCTGTTGAATGCACATAATTTGCACATGACAGCTAGCACAGTGTCTGGGACCCAATCTGTGATGTTCATGGCTATGATTCTAGCTTGCATCTACTCTTTAGAACTCCAGTAAGGACAGCAGCTGCAAATACTTCTAACAAAAGAGTCAGAGAGAAATACCACTATGATTTTCCAGAGAGATGGTTACTAGTGACTTACATGACTATCAGAGCTAGGGAAGTACCACTGTTCTTCTATAATGCTTTTTTAAAGCCAACAGTTGTCATACTTTCAGTGATAGCTTGCGGTGAAAAGGGAAGATTAATGGTCTTGGGAGATTCACAATATGGCTGCTTTTTGGAAAATCTCTTGGAGCTAGGGGAGATTTATCATGGTATATGAAGATTCCAAAACATTTATAACCCAGAAAGGCAAGATGTGTTTAGCTGCAATAAGAAATCGAAGACTTCCTCTTCATGAATGCATCAATCATTTTGCAGTTTAATGACATGCAGATAAAATAACAGGATTTTAGTAAGAATGTTTCGTTGTGTGCACACAAAAAAGTGAAGAGTAAACAAGATCTCTTTTCTGTTTCAGGGGTCAAATCTGACAGATATCTGCACACAGCTCTTGCTCCAAGGAACTTTGTTAAAAATCTCAGCAGGAAATATCCAGGAGAGAATGTTCTTTCTATTTGATAATCTACTGGTCTATTGCAAGAGGAAATCCAGGTGAGTTCCTCTGCCTTCATGGTTTTACAATGGGACTATTCTGAGGTTTTGTACATAGGATGTATGAGAATTTACAGAGCACTCACTTTGTTCCCCGTTGCTATGTAAGGCTGAGTCATAGTTGTGACTTTCCTCTGTTTTTGACTATTGCTATTGCTTATACTATATGAGGAGGAAATTACTATGTGATGGGATAAATATGCCAGAGATTAATGGGGTTCCCACCCTGAGAAGCACACAGTCCAAAGACAGAAGTTGATACAGTGCAGAAAAATCACTAAGTGAGTTCTTACAGCTGGAAGGCTTCCCAGAGCAGATGGATCTCCAGGAGTGATGTGAAGAAGGAGGCCTTGCCAACTTTCTTTGTGAGGTTATTCTAAGGAGAACAGGGTGACATGAAAATTGATATAAAGCCAGGAAAGGAGAAAGAAGACTAAGGGAATATTTAGCAGATGCAGGACACAGTGGATAGAGGATGAAGATCAGTAGCCCATGTGCTCTATGAATTGTCTTGCTTTCTTCTCTTAGTAGCAATTTTTGCATCACTTTACCTTATAAAAGTTGAGTATTATTGACAGCTGCCACTTATTTTTAAAATAGCACTGGCACGGTGGATGGTAATTTTCTTCTGTTGCCATATACTGTATTTCAATTCTTAAGCTTTTCACCTCCACATTCCTAGTCTCATTCTTGTGTCCTGGTCTTTTCTGGATGATTTACCATGCATCTTCTACTGTTCAGAATCTCCTCCTGTAATATCCTTCCTCTTCTTCACTTTATACCTCTTTACTGGTGATGGCCAACCCAGTTAGAACTTCTCAAAAACCAGAGTGTTTGATCCAAGGAAAATATTTATATTTCAAATTTTGGGTTTATTTTCTGTTTGTTTGTTCAGTAGAAATTTTGGGATCATTAAACTGGGAAAAAAAAATCATATCAATCATACTTATACGTTTTGTGTGAATAACAATGAAAGTATACAATATAAAAAGCAATTTGTTAGACAAAATCTACTTTAGAAATTATTAGAGTGTAATATAAATATTTAACTGAAGGGAAAAAGGACACATCTTAAATAGCTTCTAATCTTATCTAACTGAAGCATTCTGACAATGGAGTAGAATCATAGTTTGGGTTGGAAGGAACCTCTAAGATCATCTCGTTCCAACCCCCGGCTGCAGGAAGGGACACCTCCCTCTACACCAGGCTGCTCACAGCCCCATCCAGCCTGGCCCTGAAGGCCTCCCACGTGGGGACATTCACAGCTTCGCTGAGCAACTTGTAAGAAAGTTGAAACATTTCCTTTTGACATTTCACCAGTTTGTCAAAATCCACGCTTGTGTAGAAGACATTTCAGAAATTTGAATCTTCTAACTGAAATCTTTTATTAAAAAAAGAAAAATCAACTTGATACGTAATCTTTTCTTTCTTCAGAGCTCTAAAAAGCTGTCTTGCTGTTTCTGTTGGTAGTTCAGGTTAGCGTAGCCCCTCCCGCTGTCCAGGCACACTTCCCAGAATGCTAAGATTCAGAAAACAAAATGTTCTACTGCCTTTTAAGCAACCCTCTGTTTTTTGTACAGGGATGTCACTGAACTACTCTGTAGTTTGGCTTAATTTTGGAGGAGGCTGCTGTAACACTTAGGTTTTCCCAAAGGATCAATATTGTTTATCTTTGTCTAATAATATAGCTTGAACTGATGAATGCCCAGAATCTGATTTCTATTAAAAAACTGAACATTTTATTAAGTCTGCTGGGAATTTCCAAATGTGAAAGATAAATTTAGGAATTGCTACATGGCTTAGTTTTGGATATTTCCCCTGTCTAGCTGCTATTTATAATTAGCCCAGGATGGAAATGCATTTATTTCCAGTTGTGCTGTCATGATCATTTGAGCTGTTGCTTGATGAACAACCAAGGTGTTAGTGGAACACAGATTTGAAAGAAAAACAAACAAAGCCCTGTCTGTGTCAGTTCTCAATTTGAAATTGAATTACCCGATTCTTATCCCACTTACACTATGCTAATCTTGTAGAAGTCAGTGGATTTTTTTCCTGGATCAAAAAGTGCAATCAGAATGCAGCCCTAAATCTTCAGTAGATAATCATTCCTGCAGCCATTTTACTTTGGGCATCACCTTTCTAACAACAGCACAAATTAGAAGTAGCTTTATTGTGACCATTTTAAGATGCGTTTAGAATCAGAATCAGATTTGTGATTTTAGATCTAAGACTACAATCTCAGCTTTTGCAGAAGCTTTGGGAAGCCTGCCAACCTGATGACATAGATGTTTGGTTTTTTTTCAGAGCTGAGTATTGTTTTGTATTTTTGGTGGTATCACAGATTGCCGCTTAAATTGAATCCTGATGTTAGGAACAATATGTTTCATGTGGGCTGAGTATTTAAAGGGTTTTATTAAGGCTGCTAGGACAGCTTCTCTTTTGAGTACAACAGACATATTTAGGAAATGATCTAATAGCTCCTAGATCTCAGGCTCTGTCAGGCTGATTAGATGTTAATTTATGGTCATTACCACAGGTATATTTGTTGCTTAAACTAGTTGTAAAAAGGAAAAATTGTTCAAAAACCCGTGGTGTTTCTCATCTCACCACAGTTATCACAGATATTTCACTCTGACAAAAATTTTCTCCCCAGCTGTTTTTTATTGCATTATTCTTTGAATTTTATGAACTCCTGGCAGGTTGCCAGTGCAATCCCTTCACTGCACAGAGTTTGGACACTTGCCATCTCAAGCAGTGATCATTTGACCAGTCATGTTTTGGTTCATATAGCAGGGTTGTTCTTAGATATTAAAGCTCAGCAGGTGTTGGTTGTGTAGTTTTAAACCTATTCTAGACATAAAAATCAGAACATAAATAGTAATGAAAAGTGCTTTCCTGAAGTTTTTTATAGGATACTTCAACAGACACTGAAAAGCTTATGGATGAGGACATAAATTCTAGTGCAAAATTGCCACAGCAGCACTTTCATGAATGCCACATGCAGAGACACTTAAGACACACATGAAGGCCATGTGATGCCTCATGGCACGTTTCATTGTACATTTGGAATTATACACCCACCACAATTTCTTCAAAGCTGTAGGCAAGTATAACATTTTTCTAGGTAGTATTAAGGGTTATATTCCAAACTCATACGCAATTCAGGTAAGTACTCAAGAATGCAAATCTTAAAGACATCCGATCTCCAAGTAATCATGCAAAATAAGCTCTTTCTTGCTGTTCTGATGCTGTTGCAAACTTATCATTGTAAACTCACTGAGCACTTAAATCTGAGAAGTGGCTGAATGCTACAAGACTTGATTCCTTTTTTAATAGTCACATCCCAGGTTGATTTTTGCTGTTGTTTTCTGTATCCACTGAATCCAAAAAAAGCTGTGTGTTGTAATATATGTGATGTATGTATGTAATAAGCACCTTGCTTTGGTTGCTTATGCTTAGCTAACCATCTGAATCCTAATTGCAGAGTTGCTGGGAAAAAACCATCCAAACGGACAAAATCAATCAATGGATCCCTCTATATCTTCAGGGGTCGAATAAATACAGAAGTCATGGAGGTGGAGAATGTGGAGGATGGAACAGGTAAGAGAAAACTTACCATTTGTTTTTTAAAACAGAGCAAATCCAAATCTTGTGTGGGAAGTTATTACAAAAGTATTCACCCTACTCCTTTAACGAAATCTTTGGTAAGCTGTAACATCTGATGTCTTCATTCTTAGGCCAACTTATAAAGTTGAAAGACTGGTCATGCTTTCAAACACTCTTCATTCTGAAGTGACCTTTTGAAGAGCTTGTGTATCCTGAAGCTTGTCTATTTTTTCTCCTAATCCAAGTTAATTTAGTAAAAGATATTTTATCTTCTTTCCGTCCTTTATTTTCTCAGATCTTAAGCCATTACAGCTATAATAACAGAACTTCTAGATCTTCTTCGCATTTAGAATACTACCAAATATTAGTCTTAGCATCAAATCAGTAGCATGGAATGTGGCCATGATGAAACATGGGAATGGCTGCTGCATTACTGTTCTTTTGTCCTGACACATGCTGAAAGAATGGATGGGTTCTGACTTCATCCACAAAGGCTGCACCAGCTCCTGCGACTGCTGTAATAAGTCAGGAATTAGTATTCTTTCCTTTCAACAGGTGACATTTAAAGAGTTTCCATGTTCTGAACAGCCTGCTGTATTCCCAGAAAGTTCAGAACTAATAATCCAAACAAGTGTTGTAGACTTTTTCACCAGTGCCATTCCATTTAGGTTATTTTACCTCTTCTGGGGTGAAATTACAAACTATCACCTTAGGTCTGAAGCTGTAGAGAAAATGGCTTTGTGGGCAAAGTATCATGGCAAGAAATATGAAAATGCTGGTCTGCCTTGAATGGAACTTCAGTCATCAGTGTAATCGGTGTGGATTTTCTCTGCCCTGGCTCTAAACATAAAAAAAAACACTTCCAGGGCACTTCCAAATGTGAAGTTCCACTCTCCTGAAGTCACAGCGATCCTTGATCACACCCTTTCTCACATAAAAGGTGTTTATAAAAGGGCATGGTTTTCAAGTTGAACAGCCTAGCCATAGATACTTTTAAAACACTTATATGGACAGTTAGTAAGACTGATGCATGAGGAACAGCTTCAAATATGAAGCTCTCCAAATAAGAATATTTTAATAAAGGTGTCACACACTGATCTGATTAAAGAAGGCCTTCTATTCACTGTGTGCATTGTGCTTTGGGTTTTTACAGCAGATTACCACAGCAACGGCTACACAGTGACAAATGGCTGGAAGATACACAACACAGCCAAAAACAAGTGGTTTGTCTGTATGGCCAAGACTGCAGAGGACAAACAGAAATGGCTGGATGCTATAATCAAGGAAAGAGAGCAGAGAGAGAGTAAGTGGATAATGTATTTTTTTTTTTTTAACAAACAGGATGAATTTGTGTAAAAAGGAGAAATGAATATGCATACAGAAATCTTTCTGAGAGAAAGAGAAGACTGCAGCTTTTGCTCTGTGCTTAGAGACTTAAAATCTGTCCTTAAGGACGAAGAAGCTCAAGAGATTGAAAACATACATTTCTGAATATTGTGAGATGATTTGTTTCACGGGTGTCTGTCATTAATATTTATCAATATTTTTCGTTTATAGGAGGGTCAGTTTCTGCCACAGGTTCAATGAAAGCAGAGAATCTAAATCCTTTAATGTTCTTTCCAATCCAAGCTTTTGTTTTTTTGTGTTAGAATATTTTGCAGCAGGAAAACATCTAATCTGCTAACATTCCAGTGTTTCTTTATCATAAATGTGAAACATTTCTGACATACCTTATCATGTATAAGTCCCAATGCAATTTTTTTCTGATAGTAGGTATACTAACTTCCAAATGTATGGTGTGAAGGCATACTGTGAATTCAGAAAAGCTCTCTGGGGTCAACAGAAATGATCAGTTTTATTTTTTATTAAAAGAAGAATTTTAACATTCCGAACTGATGATCTGTATTCATTGACTAGTTCTATATGTTTTAAATGAAATACATTTCTTGGCTCTTAGTTTTACCCTCAGAGTGCTAAATCATCTCTCTAAAAGATCCAGTGAGTCTTCATTTCAGAGTGAGTTTTTGCTTTATGAGGTCACTATTGCTCTGCAGAATTTCCTGTGCATCGATTGAAATGTATGAGAGCACATGGTGAGAGAGATGGTTTGATAAGAAGTAAAAAGACTGAACTAGAAAAACCAATCACATACTAGCAGGGGCTTGAGAGTAAGGAAGGAAACTGAAATATCAGGAAGGGAAAAAGGAATTACTCCTTAATAGAAAGTTTTCCAAATCTTTCCATGCAACGTTGGGTATTTTTGAGTATT
The DNA here is from genome assembly GCF_026119805.1 of Tympanuchus pallidicinctus. Taxonomy (NCBI): domain Eukaryota; kingdom Metazoa; phylum Chordata; class Aves; order Galliformes; family Phasianidae; genus Tympanuchus; species Tympanuchus pallidicinctus. The sequence goes on from NW_026294722.1 coordinate 7,686,410, forward strand.
TTTTCTGATGCTTTTTGTCACACAGTTTTATGACGTGGCAGCTGATGACTGGAGCTCAGGATAAGTGTGGATATTCTGCAAGACATTCCAGACCTATTGGAAAATCTCCTTTGGATTAGAGTAATTTTAAAATCACAGACTATCTGTGCTTAGATTAGAAAGATTGGTGAGGTTCCCGATTCTTTGTGATGAGTTGGATGGAATGTGCATTCCAGTTTGCCATTTACATCAGAGCCTGGGGAATTCAGTGATGTAAGACCAGCATGAAACATGTGCTGTTTTCTATCACAAGTTCATGTTGCAATTTAGCCTCAGCTACATGTGTCAGCATTTACATTGAGTTGGATCACGTTACTGGACAAAGAGAATGGAAGAATAATGACAATAAACCAGGGGATTTGAAGAGCCAAAACCCTTAGCCAAATATCAGACACATGAAAGAAACACTATATTTGAAAGACAAAACTTAGCACAAGACTAGTTTCTGGAACATGCACATCCAGTGCATGTTAAAACAAATGCATTAAACATTTTTTTAAAGTTAGGAAGCATCTCCAGTGTAACATAAGAGACTGTTCATTCATTAATTTGTCAAATTCATAAAGGAACAGCATTTACACGCAGCTAGGGTGAATTATTCCTAAAGAATGTATAGTTTTCATTTTCTAGCCTTATGCTGAACACTTAAATTCCGCTCTATGTCAATCTCTGTAAAGGTTAGGCAAGTAAATCAAAAACTGATTCTGACTTCAGACTAATCCTAGAGATACCCAAGCCCAGGGCTCTAGTTTGGACTCCAGAATTCTCTAGATTTGTGAGTGGATTTTTGCTGCCCCTATTGAGAAGTATCATGCTTGTGATTCAGAAACATAATTAGCAGACATTAATTCTCCTGAGTCTTGCTTCCTGCTCTATCGATTACTATTCAGTAGCCATCTTAATACACTTAGAGTTTGGTGTTTTCAACAGTATGCACGTCATGAACTTGTCTGAAAAGCACGAGGCCCAGATGTACCCTTCCCACTGAAAGATTCAAACATACGGTTTCACATCCCCAGCTGAATCTGCTTCAGTTCTGGACCTACACAAAACAGTCTAAATCCAGTCCATAATTTAAATACATGCAGATGGATGCTTGGGAAAATTCTCAAAAAAATATACCCCGAAAGCAAAATGACTAATTCCAGCTAGGAGAGACAAAGCATCCGCAGCAGCAAAATAACTATTCTCATGTGCTGTCCTAAAGCAATTTGCCCTTTATTTCTAGGTGAAACACATTTTCCAAGCTTTTTTGACAAGTCTATAAAGATGAGTGTCAGAAAATGCCAGTTATGATGACAGTTGTTGCAACACAGAAACCCGTTCTTTTCAGAGATCTTCTCCCTCAGTGTGGCAATTTTCAAGTTAACATGTGCTATGAGGAAATTCGTACAAAGTGGAAATGAAAATTTCCTTATATTCAATATATATCATGTCTTAAAACATTCAGCATTTCTTTCATTTACTGGATAATATGATTTTCAGGCTGTATTTTTAGCCTAGGGATATTAATAAACTGGCAAATTAAGAAAAGATGAGAAAATAATGTTCCCATCTACCTTTGACTTATTTAAGGATGTGAATTTGATATCAGTAGTTTTGTATTTTTGACTTCAAGTAATAGAACACTCAAAAAAATGATGTACTCTGCCAAGCATTTAGCTGCATTGAACAAGTCTTGTGACGGCAGTTATTCCAGGGTCAAAGATGAAGTTGCCGTGGTTTCTGGGGATATATGTTTTCTCTCTCATTATTTGGAACTTTGCCACATTCTGTAAACTGTTCTACTTTCTGTGCTGTGATGAATCCATAAGTTTAAAGTTATTTTTAAAAATGGAAAAAAAAGGTCCCAGATGCTACTCTCATAAACGACAGCTTTTTGTTCAGGTCTGTAAGTTGTTCAGTTTCCCCTTAATCTGGAAAACAAGTGTCTACCACTTTGGCCTCTGCTTTTATCATCGGGGAAACACTCTACCTGATGATTTGCATCTCAAGGAATTTCTGCTTTGTATTCCAGGTTTGAAACTGGGGATGGAGAGGGATGCATACGTCATGATTGCAGAAAAAGGAGAGAAGCTGTACCAAATGATGATGAGCAAGAAAGTGAACCTTATCAAAGACAGGAGGAGAAAATTAAGTACTGTTCCCAAGTGCTTTCTTGGCAAGTAAGTAGCATTCAAACAAAAAAGGCACTTTCATGCTAATTAAAAGAATTAGCTGTGGATTTTCTGTGGATGGCATTGTGAGGGTAGATCAGATGTGCTTTGATAGAGCTTGATTGAAAAGGCAGTAAAAGCCTTAATTTCTGTTTTATGCCATGAACAAGCTGTACAGTGACAGCTCATTCTATTGTATAGCAGTAACACATAACAGCTGTTTCAAATTGGCCAAAGGAGTAAGAAAAAACACCTGAACTCCCACAAGCACGGGGCTTTTAGTGGCCTAACCTGTATCCTCTTTTGTATACAAGCAGATGCAGACCAGGTCATGTTTAAATTTAGCAGAATCAATCCCGTTTCAGAGCTGAATGTCCTGTTTAACAGTGTAAGAGACACAACTAAAATTCATCAAGAAACCTAATGTATTTGTTAAAAGATTTACTGTCTGGAAAATATTCTTCTTTCATTCAGGCTAAGTATTACAAAATAATTCCCAAGTATGTTGTGCATGAGGCATTGGAAGAGAGACTCATGAATGACTCAGATCAGTGATCAGAAATGGCAGCACTGGGGCTGTTGTAGGGAAGTGTCCTGTATGGCACAGAGAGATGCATCAGTTGACCTGAGAAGACTTTTCTGCCTCAGCTGTTTATGATTGAAATAATCAGCTGAGCGAGGAAAAGAAATTCCGAATGGCTGATTATCCATGAATTTCCCTCCCTGTGGTCTCTGTAACGGCATTTTGTAGGCATTATTACTTGTGTACAGGATGTGGAAATCATGCACTGTCTTTCTGCCTAGAAGGCAGTTAGTAATATAAGCTGCTAATAATTTTGCTATCAAAACCTCCTTGCTTCTCAAGATTTTGTTCTTCTTTTCTACTCTTTATTCTTTTCTTCTTCTTCAGTTATCTTTCAAATTGAAACATCTAAGCTGGGACTTGGAGGCATGATCCAGCATTTCCCAGTTTCCAAATAACAAGATGTCCCAGATCAGAAGTTGTTCTGATATATACAAATCTGTTGTGGATTTCCTGACTTTTTTCATAGTCTCAGCTACTACATTTCTTTTAAAATGTCTTCTTACATGCCCCACTACCTTTCCTGCCCATCACCCTCAGTTTACTTGGTAGTCATCTGAGACTCTGCTAGTGAGGGCTTGATGCTGCTTTGCCAATATTTGAAGCAAACTGAGATACCTACAGGTATTCTGGCCTCTGACCACAGCATTATTTCTGCTAATGTTCCATGCTACTCTATTAAAAAAAAATAATCTGCTGATGTTTTCTTAAGCTGCATGTTGATACTGTTCTGGACAACTTACTTAAGCGCAACTCAATCACTGCAATCCAGTCATGACTTGCAGACGTTTCATATCATTCCAGGGGCTTCCCCTGAGCAATTTGTTTTGGCTGGGACCTATTTATTTTTTTCAGCTATTCCTGCCTAAGGGAGAAACTAAGAACAGTGCTGAGATGTACTTAGTGGTTTTCTGGTAAATGCAGTTGAGAGTAACAGTAAGGCCGCAGAAGCAGTTTTTCTCTTGGCCTTTGGATATTAGAGATAGCATCTAATAATTCAAGAAATAAAATGTGGTTGTACTGGAAAATAGAGTATGAACTATTATTAATAACTTTAGAAATACCACATGCATTTACTTATAAAGCTGTTTATTTTCTGGAGCATAAATCTATTTTCCTAACCACTCTTCAGGTGTGCTGGTATTCAGGCATGTAAATAGTGATACAGTCCACAAGCTGAGTGTTGGTGCCAATACGTGTAAATCTCATGCTTGCTGTGCTTCATTTCAGCACTGCACTAAACTGATTGCAAACCCTTGACTGTGTTTTACTTGTAATAGAGAGGATCTGTTAACCTCAGGAGATTCTAGACATATCTGATAAGATTGCACAAAACTGGATGGGCTGGATTTTCATATCTTTCTTGTATGTATTTCTTGAATAGAAATCCAGCTATTTTCAGTCCCTTAATTTCAGAGATATTAGCTGGGAGGTGGCATCCTAGCAAGTATGCCAAATGAGAACTCAGTAGGGCAGTGCTGGGCAGTGGAGGTGCTCTCAGTTATACTGAGAACTACTTAGAATGAGATGGGGAAACAAATCAAGTTTTGCCACAAATTTTTTGAATGGATGCCTTTTAGCAAGTCTCATATCCCAGAGAAAAACAACAGCCCTCTTGGAATATTTCTGGGTCATGCACTTTGCAGTGTTTATAAAATTTTCAGGCAAATGATTATTGATTTTATTTATGAGTCAAATGCCATGGAAGTCTTAAAATGGCTTTTAAGAAAGCTATCCCATAGCAATGAAACTTCAGAGCATTGAGAATAGTATTCATTTATTTTGCTTTTTCAGCTCTCCGTTTCAAGCTTTAAGACGACTGCCTTACATTTAGAATCCCAATGAACTCTAGGGACACAGTTCCAAATGAACGATGTAGGAAAGCTAAGAGGTCATCAATGTTCTGCTTCAGTTTTGGGCAGTGGTTTAAGTGTTACAAACTGTCATGGATCCATTGCATTTGATGGAAAATATATAGCAACCTGGGCATCTACCATGGGTGCTTAATGTGATTACTATCATTGGCCAGTACGTCTGGCTGGAGCACTCCAGAGAATCTATGCTTTGTGTTCCCAGTAATTGATGCAGAGGATTCTTCTTTCTTCTCTTATGAGATACAGAGCCTGACTCAACTCTACAGTAGTCTGACTTTTAGGAGTTTTAGGAGTTTTAGGAGTTTTACTAAAGTCTGCTGTTTTCCATGGGATTTCCCTGATGCAGTTGAACAGATTGTTCTGCTTTTTCTACATTATGAAAATTATAGAGTAGGACCTCAGCAAACTCAGATTTTTGTTACTGAAATTGTTGTTGTTATTGTAAAGACAAAATGTAAATGCTACCTACAGCTTAGATGATATCAGCTTTGATAATCAGATGATTATCAGCTCTGATAAACATGAAGAGACTAAAAATGCTTCATGTAGAGCCCACAGTTGGAGGCATGGATGCTGATTTTGATAAGCAGCAACCCTCTGCATATTGGCAAGCACCCAAGTGGTTTATTGAACGTAGATTTCCCATATGTTGTTCTACTTTTGTATGTTCCTTTTGTTATTATATTTTTAATTTAATGCATTTCTTGCTTAATTACTAATTAACCTGGGAAATTCAGGTCCCCTAGGGCTTTGGCAGGACTTGCAATATCCGTTTTTCTGTACTTAACTGTTTCTAATTGAGTAATATCCTACCTATCCATTTCTGGCCCTTATTCTGCCCATATGGGCAGCTCTGCCCCTCAACAGAGAGAGGTTTTATTTCATGCTGTGTATGCAGACAGACTTAGCACTTCTTGTCTGTAAATTAGAAGCACCTTTTATGTATCTCCAAGGCACCAGCTTTAGTAAATGACCTTAAATTAAACTGTTAGGGGGGAGTTGGTTGTTCTGTTCTGCGCTTGAATTCAGTGAGTTCGAATCTTCTGTCCTAAGTCCTACTGCGATTTCATTGAAAGCCTACACAATTACATGATTAAGGGAGAAAAAAACAGAGCCAGTGAAGAAAGGTGAGCATATATAATTAAATCAGACAGTGAACACAGCTTGGAGAGAGAGCTTGGACTGGAGTTGCTGCTTTCTGTGCAACTTTTTGTTTCTAAGGTCATTGTGGCTCAATAAAGTAAGGATCTGCAGCAGTTTGTAGACTCTGATAGGTCTTCTTCCCTTTTGTGTAGGTGTTAATTAGGATGACCTAAGGGGAGTGTTGGGAAAAGTCACGAATAGGAGATCTGGATCTTCTGCAGATATTTATTCCAGAAATGTATGAAATTAAGCCACAGAGAACTGTCAGTCTTCACAACAATTTTCACATTTGCTTCAAAGACAGTGTTGCCTGTGGTTGACTGATGACTTGCAGAGGCTCGTGTCTGCTTATATTCAGAGAGAAAAAGAAAATTGTTTCTGTTCTGTTTTCCTTTTCAGTGAGTTTGTATCATGGCTCACAGACATTGGAGAGATAAGCAAACCAGAGGAAGGGGTCAACCTGGGACAGGCGCTGTTGGAAAATGGAATTATTCATCATGGTAAGTGCTCTGTGCCATAAAGAGATGCCAGATTTCAGCAATGCCTTGGGAATGAGGGTGGACAGTTGACTGTGGCTGTTCACATGATGTTCAAATGCTCCTCTGTATCATACCTGGCAAATCCTCAGTGGTTAGTGACTTTTAGAATTAATGGCAGCGGGCAAATCTAAATCATGAAAACTGAATGTGTATAGTTGCACTGTCAGTGAGACATGCTATTCATGACTGCTTACCCTGCTGTAATTTCATACTCTGACCCTTTCAGCACCATTCTTTTTGTCTGAACACAAATTTATAGCTTGGAGGAAATTGTGCTGTTACATCCACTGCATCTCTTACTGAAATACACCAAACAAGATGCATCTGATTTGGTTTTAATGTTACCTCTGGTTAGAGTTACTAGCTGTTACTGTCTCCAATGACAGTTATTGCTAGACATTAGAAGGTATTTGCTGCGCTTGATTTAGTTAAGAAAATATCCCTTGAAATTTTGATAAATAACTAGAGAAGAACGTTTCTCATTATGCACCCCTTAACATAGCAAGAACTTAAAACTTAAGCACTATAATTAAGCAGTTACCCCTACTCTACATCATACAATGTCTTTTATCTTTTGTTTTCACTTGGCGTAAAGTTCCTGTCAGATGAAAACTGCTGATCTTTCAGCCTGCCTAGAAAGCAGGGCCAGAGAAGATTGCTAAGTGGCAAAGTGTTGTTCTCCATTTCTTTGTGTTTCTGTTTATTCTGTTTTTTTTTTTCTTTTTCTGGGCCTGGTAATATCTAAGTATTGGTACCTACAACACACAGCAGAACTGACTGGAATCTCATCTTCTGGGCACAAGAGATACTTTCTATAGAGTTGAATGTCAACTGGCTTTAGAAATACAAAATCAAGAGTGAGATTCCACAACACAAACATATATGCACTTGATTCTGCGTATTTTGGTTTATTCTGTGAAATTAAGGAAAAACATCACCATGAGCAGAAATCTTCATGACATATTCATGGGCCAAGTTGTCCTACATTATGAGGAAAAGTCTTTAGAATTTCTAGCTTCTGCCTTCTAAAAAACTGTCCTATGTGCTTTGCAAGGGGCAGACTAAATCTCAAACTGAATCCTACTTCTGGACTAACAGTGCAGTCAGTTGTTTCAGGTTAATCAAATTGCCTAAGGTGCACCTTAAATAGTATTTTTTCTCAGTTCATCAAGTGTTGTGCTTGTACTGTGAAATACTGCATCCAAAATGCTAAAGGACAGGCCAGCACAAAGATCTGGCCATGGCAAAGGCAGGAAAGATTGCAGTGACTGAGCTACACCAGCTCACCTGCTGTCTCTTAGATTACTGTTCTCTAGATCACCCCCTTTGTACATAGTTGTTACTGGTCTCCATTATATTAAGTTGTGAACAATGGCATGTTTACACTGGGTATTGTACTGTCTAGAAGATACTTCATAGCTTACTTTGAATTTGAACACTCTTTGGCACTTTATAGTTCTCACTTACTTATGAATCAGGGTAACAGATAATTTCTACCAATTATTAAATTATAATCTTTATTGTGAGGGTTTCCCTCTTTTGTGTCCCATATGGTTTGATATGACTTCAATCCTCTTCTGATTTAGCTTGTTGGATAAATGTGTGTGAAACTGTATATGTTTTTTGAGTCTTCTGACATTAGCCAATGCACCTTTTAAAAATGTTGTCACACAAAAATTTTGTGCTTGTCTTTAAAGCCTGTTAGCATAAAGTATGACCAAATAACTTTAACTGCCCATAGCATAGTTCTTCTGAGTGAAGAATTGCGATTCTGGGTCTCTCAGAAGTGCTATTTAAATTTTAGGAGAAACTCACAATTAAATTCAAGAATCCTGGTAGGAGAATACTTCTAACAGCTGTAGTTTGTCCCACAAGAATACTCTCTGCGTTTGGAACTGCAGAGCTTTAGGCAGCTGCAAAATGGCTTTAATGCTGTGATAACTGTTGCAGGAATTTGCAGGCACTTTGTTCAAAATTCATCAAAAAACATCAGACAACCCCGATTACCTTTACTGGGACCATTTCCAGTGCCTTACAGAAATTGAATCTTATGCAAAAGGAAGAAATGTTGATTTTATAAAGTTGCTTTTGTTGGTGGAGCTATTCAGAAGTGCACATAAGCATCTATATGTAAACAAGACATCTTAAATGTAGAAGGACCAGCTGGCCTATGAACAACATGATGGGGGAAAAATACTGATTTTAATTATCATTCTGATGTTTTAGTTTCAGATAAGCACCAATTTAAGAATGAGCAGGTGATGTACAGATTTCGCTATGATGATGGAACATATAAGCCAAGAAGTGAGTTGGAAGACATCATGTCCAAGGTTTGTGTTACAGTGCTTACTTGAAAACTAGCAATTTGCAAAAGAACCTTCAAAAGAGTTTCCTCTGCCTCTGAATGTCAGTGTCACGCTGTGTTGGAGATCCCTAGTATTGTTTACCTTCATTCTGTTCAGTTAACTGTACTAATGTCAAAGGAGACATTCACTCTAGGGAGAGGAAGCAGAGGTTAGCCATAAATAACAATAAAGTTGTCACCGCAATCAAGACTGCTGATTAAAATTCTACTACATTGTAACAAAAGGTCTTAGGAGAAAATAGTATGCCATAATGCAAAATGTCTGTTGAAAATCTGAGCAGTATGATTCAGGGAGTCAGAAGCCATCAGTATTTAACTGCATTTCTGATAAATACATGTCAGATGAGTTCTGATGACCCATATCTGCCCATAAACCTTTTTAATGCATTTCATTTCTTCTTATGGAAATTAGATAACGGGTTAATTGGGAAGAAAGATTAATGGAGAAAACGTTGGAGTTGGTTGGAGATTGAAGGGCAGATTTTTGGGGTTCTGAATGCTGGGAAAGAACAAAATAGTTTGTCAGAGTATAAGGGATTTGTTTCGTAGAACAGTTAATCAGTAGATAATTCTAGCTGAGCAGAGACATCAGTGTCCAGGTTTTTCTAGCTCTACTAGTCAGCATTTTATTTGTAAAAGAAAAAAATGGTAATAACATCTATCTATCTTTCCCTCTTCAGGGTGTTCGACTCTACTGCCGACTACACTGCCTGTACACTCCTGTGGTAAAGTAAGTTCACCCTCATATTGTATTGAAATCCTTCTCGGGATAAACTGGAATAAGCATTTTTGTTGCTCTTTTATCAATGTGCTATTTATGTAATAGAATCTCAGCTGGAGAATCTTCTTGTGTCAGAATTAATTTGTGTTAGTAACAGCTCGTGTCTGTGCATGACTGGTACAAAATTGCAGAATCTCAGAAGTTTTAGAATCCATCTGGGTAGACTTAACTTTTTCAGCCTGTGTTCAGGCTTTCCTACTGATCCTTCCTTTTACCTCAGTGTTACAAAACTGAGTTCCCCAGGCTCTTATCTTTCCATGTCTTATTCATGTCTTTTTGCTTGACAAGCCTAATGTTTCAGGAGCTAGCTTTTATCTAGCAGGTAGTTGTGCAAACCCCTTTTTACTTTTTGATCTATCGTTTGACCTCTGTTTTATTTGGCATTTTCAGAGTGCTGGTCCCTGCAATCCTGTTAGCAGAGTGGGAAAGGTCTACTTTCTGTGTTGCAACATTCCTAATTCATAGGAAAATGACTTAGCATAGGTAGTGCATGAACCATGAGGATCTGGAGGAATCAAAATTCACAATTCAATTATTTTGTGGAGAGCCTTGAAATATGATTTTGCTTAGCTCTTTCCCTGGCAACTTGGGAGTTTATATATAGCCTTTGTCTTTATAATTTTCTTTAAGTGAAGTCTAACGCTGGTGTATTTCAAGGAGAAGATGATGTACCTCACTTGCAGCAAAGCAAGCTTTGGGAGGATAACATATAAAAAGGAAAATGTTTCAGACCAGTGTTACACATAAAAAGGGTTCTGACTATGTCTCTGATCTAATTCATGGGAATTTGTGAGAACAAGAAAACTTGATCTCTGTTTACAGATTTGATGAACAATACTTCAGTTCATAGATAAGATACAGCTTGTGAGGAACGCTGTATTCCTCTGCCTTCTGTGAAGCAGCCAGGTTCTGCCAAAATTTTGATGGTTCCCACATCTGTTTGACTATTCACCTGCAGATGATGGTTCTGAACAGTGTTTTGTGGTACAAGCTCACTTCTTGTTCAGGTTAGGTTGAAAAAGAGGAAATAATCAGTGAAATATGGATCATGATAAGCCTTTAAGTACTAGAACTGAAAGGCTGGGTGGGCCTGGGACCCTAATGCCAACTTATTCAAAGCTGTAGCCCAGGTCAGTATCTGTATGAAAATGTAGAGAGTTGCCACTCACAATCTGGAAACCTGTACTCATTTATACTGAGCATTTTAATGTTTTCCTTTATTGGTCTGACATTTCAAAAGCATATTTTCTCAAGATAAGATTGTATGAACAGAAAACTGCCTGGAAAACTCCTACAGTTTTGTGCTGGGTTTAGCACATTACTGGAAGACAACGTGAAAAATGTGTGTAAGCACTATGAGGAAAGTTTTTGTTCTGAGAGCACATTTCTGGAAATGCTGTCACGTTGTTTGTTTGTTTTTGCTTTTTTTTTCCCCCTCAGAGTTGTGAGAACCCCATTTCTGATTTCTCACACCCTGCATTCTATTTTTCAGTTGCATTTACTTATAAAAGGAAACTGAATGTATTTTTATCTGTAGGCAATTAGTAAAAGGAAAAGTTGAGTGGGATGAATTTCAGATGGTGGTTTGATATCATATTTTTAGAGAAAAAGGAAATATAAAATTATGCGGTACTAATGAAGAGGTTGATTTGACACAAAGACTTAAGACTTCCCTTGAGTTGCCATTCCAGATATAAATAGACTGTGAAATGGTCCCAGTGGCCATGAAAGTTTTGTTCTTTAGTTATGCCTGATTTTCCCTGAATTCTCTTTTTTAGAGACCGTGATTATCACCTAAAGACCTACAAATCAGTAATACCTGCCAGTAAGCTGGTGGACTGGCTTATTGCACAGGTACGGATTTTTTAAGACGTTGCTGTCTTTGAGAAGTAGCTTAATTTTTCAGTTCCATTTAAAAGTAAATATAACACATTTCTCTAGAGGGCATTTTAATATAATTGAATATATTCAATTTCTTTGAATTTACACTCATTTTATTGCTCATGTGGTCAAAGCTTGTTATTTGGCAGCATAAAGAAGAAGGAGGTCCTGTATTAGCCCAAGGAGTGGTGAACTGGTCGTTACTGCAGACCATTTCTGTTTCTTGTGATTTCTTTTTTGAAGACATCAAATGCAGCGTTCATTTCTTATAATCTAGGATTGATGTAGTACAAATTAAGAATGAATCTACAGCTTCATACCACAACCTGCACCATTATCTTTACAAATTGGAGTTGCCCAATACTTACCTTGTAATTACAGAGAAAAGCCTATAGATCAGGGTAGTTACAATCTAGCTTTCACAGTCTAAAGCAGTCTAAGGGGAGAGTATGTCACCTTGCTCACTGCCGTAGGGTCTACTGCATGCTCTGGTTTTGTCTCAAATGATGGTCTGATTTACAATCACATCAAGTCCTATACTGCCAAAATGGCATAGAAGGCGACTAGTTTGAGTTAGAGTCAGACCTCTGACTACCAGGGATGTTGTTTGTCAGAGATGTTTCCTATAATTGCACGTGACATCCTTCTATGTTAGTAAGATCGCTATAATTTAAGGTTGTTCTGTGCTAAATAACTAAATGAGAATGGAGTAGTTGATTGTTTTCCTATTAAAAGCATGCAGGAGAGCAAGCACATTAGTACTGAAATTGTTGTATCAGTTACATGTAATTTAACAGTCTTCATGGAAGGCTGAAGGAAAGAAATCTGCTTTGGCCAAAAAACAGAGCTGAAATCAGACTAATCTGGCTGTTACAACAACTAATCAATACCACAGACAGTAGAAAGACCCAAATGTCAGTGTAAAAGATCACCTCTCCCTCTGGGAAAAGGTTGCTCATTTCCTTCCCCATTTTTTTTCTTTCTGGTGTGTTAGTATGCTATTAGTTCTCTATTTACTGAACTTTCAGATTAAGATTGAAACAGTTTGTACTAAAACCTGAAATGGAGATATAGAATTCTGTGTAATTTGCATTTATGCACATATGTCCATGCGTACACATACAATAGTACAAGGATGAGGGGAAATTTTCTGTGCTATGTCAAAAGGGAACATTGTTAAATATTTAAATCACTGTCTACAGCTTAGATGAGTTCCAGTCTTTGTAGCTAAATCAGTTTTTGCTGCTGAATTCTTACAAACAGTAGTTTGCTTGCAGCTTTCATACCTGACTGAATTATTTTCAATTGCTATGCTAGCTAACAATAGATTTTAGTGAGAGTTGTTGAACGCTCAGCTTTTTGCAAAAGTCTGTTTATTTAACTGCTCAAATATCAATGTGTCAGTTTAACATTAGGCATCTGTTCTTGAAAATATTGGTGATGGTGCCTGATTTGATAACTGCCTGTTACTTTCTTTAATTAGAGAATGCTGTTTTGCTAGGGGAATGTTTTGAGATCAAGCATCAGGAATAAGCTGATCTAGTACGAATTGCATATGATTTATGGCCTTCCTACACACATATTGCTGTCTAAAACACAAACAGATATCTAAAGGTTAAAAAAATAACTGTAGGAGTCTCTTATTTTTCAGTTTATTTACAGTAGAAAGAATAAATTAGATTTTTAAGTCCCAACCTCTGTAAACTACCCATTTATCTCATAAATTATTGGAAAGTAAGCCATGAGAATTGTCACATGGCAGGCTGTTAAAAATGAGGAAAGACTGACAGGGATTGAAATTAATTCTTCTAAGAATTAAACTTCAGGTGTACTGAAGCCCTTTGCTTGCCTCTCCTTGTGTGATTACATAATTCTGCAGTTCCTCCAGGGTTGCTCCAGTCTTTTTCTTGCCTATACAATAGTACTTAGTTCTTGATTTGCAAACGTCATGACTTTTTCTTGCTCCTTGGAATAAGAAGGTCCTTAAACAAGAGCCAGTAATGTAACTGACTGAAAGAACTGATTCTGCATTTAAGTACTACCTTTACACCATAGTATTTTTTGCCAGTATTTGCCTGACAAACAGCTACTGCTCCACTTAACAAGGATGTGAAGCCCACAGAATTTAATGCAAAATTAATGCTGTTTCTTTCAAAGTAAATTTGTAAGTCACCTTTGGTACCTGCTTTGAAATACTACACTCAAGGCTTCAGGTAGTGAGCAGCTGAATCCTCTGTTTGTCAGACTGCTGTGTAAGGAAATGGAGCGCTGCTGCAGTTTTAACCAGGCCGACCTCTGCAGTTTGCATGCAATACACTTTTTTTTTCTTCCCTTCGGTTTTGAGTATAGATAAGATCTCCCAACCTCTCTGTCTGAGTTTTATTGTCTGTGCCTAATGGGTCCTGAAGTCTGACACTATAATTGAAATAAGAAGTCTTTACTTTGAGATAATGTTATATTCCTTTGTATGTTAAACAGTTGTATTCCAGACTCCTGGTCTTTGTCCTACTAATTCCTGTCAGAGGGAAAAGATGCATATATAGGAACTAATGCTATTTGGACAAGGGGGGTAGCTATATAAATTGCTTGCTTTTGTTCCCTACCAAGAGCATTTGCTAATTTCAGAGCCACAAGTCATGAGATGGGGAGGGGAAATAATTTAGTTTAGGAAGTTGTCTGAGGTATAACATTTATTGTCTTGTTTCTAGGGAGACTGTCAGACTCGTGAGGAAGCTGTTGCACTGGGTGTTGGACTCTGCAATAATGGTTTCATGCATCATGGTAATGCATCAATATCCCTCCCCACAGCCAATTAAAGGTGCTCTTTAGTCATACTAGCTGACAGTGTTTGCAAATCCCTTTTCTATATATTGTGCCATATATACTGACATGCAAACAACTCCTGACATCCCAGCAGGTCCATATAAAAACAACCTTTGAACTTAATGTAAAATGTCTGAGCTGAGTACTCTCCCAAGTAAATCCCCTTGATACCAGCTATGGTGAACACTGCAGTGATTAGATGAGCTAGAGGGGGGTTATTTTTTTGCTGCATCCCATTGGCATCTGGCCAATGCATAAACTAAGTACTGAACTGAAATCTCGCTCAAGAAATGTCCAGTACAAAGTAAAATTGCCTAATTCCTGCAGCTTGGACAAAAAGTGTAATCCTTGAAGCTGAAGTTCTGAAGCTTCCAAATCTGAAGTAGCAAACTGCCAAGTTTAGGAATCAACCATCCTTAGTGCTGCTGCTGCTGAACTGAGAAAGAAAAGAAACCACAACTGTATTGGTGTCAAATTGCAAAGTCCTCAGAGTATAACAGCATTTGTCCAATAAGTTATCAACATAAGTCATAAATAACACTTTCTGTCTGTTTGAGAGCAGAATATTTTAAGTAACTAATAAAGAATTGATGAAAGAATAATTGATTTTCATTGAAGAATTTGATCTCTTTTGAGTCCATGTTAACACTTGGCATTCATAGCACAGTTTGGCAAGAAGTTCCTCAGCAAAGTATACATGAATGAAGAAGTAGTTCCTCGAGGTTCAAAGTTGTCACTTACACCTTTTATTTTGTGGCCTTCCAGGTCTCATACTTGAAAATACATTGAAGAACTCTATCATGCCTTCCAGAATTTTGTAGATCTCTTTTTCTTTTCAAACCATTTTTATTGAAAAGTCTTAAGCTGTTTAGCCATCACTCTTTCCTTTAAAGAGATATTTTACTCCTCTTTCTTTCTTGTATGGTTTTACCATATTATTTTTGGTATGGGACAGAGGCCCAAAATATTGAGTAGCATCTTTCTTCCAAGTGGATCATTTGCATTTTGTATGAAATATATTTGTCAGGGAAGTCACATGGTATCACGAACAACTATGGACTGCAAAGAAAAATATGCCCGTAAAATACAGTAGTAGCTTAAAAATATAGAGCTGAATAGTTTAGTGATGGGGATGCATCTGGTCTTTGTTCTATAAAGACAGGGGAAATACTTAGGATTTCCGTTAACTTTCTTTTTTTTGTTTCTGTTTTGTGTCTTGCTCTGTGTAAATGCTTGTATGTTTTTCATATATATTGTTTCCAGTTCTGGAGAAAAGTGAATTTAAGGATGAATCCTTGTATTTCCGCTTTTATGCTGATGAAGAGATGGAAGGCACCAGTTCCAAGAGCAAACAATTACGTAATGACTTTAAGCTTGTGGAAAACATCCTGGGAAAGGGTCTTCTGGTAAGAAATATGTTAATGCAAACTTTTATTTTTCTATGAAATTGGTATTATTTTGTGCTATGGAATGAGAAAGAAAATAATGAATAGAGTAGAATAAAAATTGGAACTACAGTTTAGCTAGACTTGTCTTTACTGCAAAAATACTAATTCTTCAACTATTTTGCTGCAGAACTCTAATTTCTGCAGTTAAACTCTTCTAGCTAGGCAGACTACACAACTTATTCTAGTAGCAAGAGACATGAGTAAGTTGCAGGCTCCCTTCTCTAGCACATGACCAGACCTACTGCACTACCTGAAAGCTTACAGACACCCACGACAAATGCAAGTAAGTTCCTGCCTATTTCTGACAGGTCTCAAGAAAAGAGGAGTCTCACAGATATGACTATTTCATCCATTTCACAGCCAGACCCATTTCTTCTCCTGTAAAGCCCTTGAGAGAGACATGGAAGTGAGCTGGGACCAGGATGTTGTCTTAATAGCCCTGGAGTTTGCTGAGCATGCACCACAGTGTCAGTGTGGTGGAGGAGAAAGCAGTGAGCAGTACTATCTTGGGAGTGATCTGCCACAAAGTGTAAACACAGTTTAAGCACCATTATAGAGGCAGTAGATTCAGAGAGGAGTTAAACAACTGATCAAAACACAGATGTTTTGAGGCATCAAGTGATGTGAATATGCCCTGCATTGCTGGATCAAATATCAATCTTATTTTGTTTTACAGAAAACAGTTTCAAGAAAATATTGTTCTTTATGTTAATTCTTTTGCAACACTATTTTCTCCCCATATCCCCCACCTCACTGAATGCCATTACAGTTCTTATGGTGCTTGGATTATTCTAATGCTGCTTTGCACTTGGTAGTAGTTGCATTGTGCATGCTTTCTGTTTTGAGGCTTCAGGCCCATCTTTTTCTCCCTTTGAACATCAACAGAATGCAGGAGCAGGATAAAAGCTTGAGTCAGAAACTACAAAAACAGAATTGTTGGAAAAGATCCAGATGTCCATTACATGGGAAAATTTTCCCTGTGGTTCACATGAACTTTACTGTCTCACTGTTGCCTTGGGAGACCAATCTGTGTTTGTCTCAATGGCAAGAAGTAATATTTAAAGCACCACGACACCTCAGAATTGTTGCTCTATGCATCCTGTGCTGGAGACTGGAGTGTCAGACCAATAAGATTATTCTCCTGGAGAAGCGCTGGATAAAAGGCAGCAGTTAAAAGGTGTTACACTTTGGGTGCTTTATCCCCTGTGATTTGCAAAGCACTCAGCAATCAGTTGCACACTGAATGATGGGAACTGTCATTGTTCAGGTATTTTTAGTTCTCTTCCTTATCAAGACATGATTGAAGAAACAGATTGACTAGTATCTTCCATTTTTTTCTACCAGTTCAAGGTTATCTGTTAAACAGAAAATTCCAAAACCTAGCAACTGTATGTTAGTCTTGAAATGAGAGATTTAAAGCTGCTCGATTCTGTTTTCTGTTAGTGTAATGATAAATTATTAGGATTCACTAAAGGAACAGAACAAACTGAAGCCTCTTAAGCTTCCCATTCTCCAAGCCCACCATAGGAAGTTTAATGGAGTTTCTTCAGTGCTGTTTTTTGAGAAACACGTCTTTTCCATGAAATCCTTGTTGGTTACTGCAACAAATCCTATCCATTCATCTAAGTTTGCTCTATCACAGGAGAGCTTGAAAACAGAAAACAACAGAAGCTTTGGAGAATATATCATTGGAAATATTAAGGGAAAACAGTGCTTTGTTTGAAATAATGCACTTCAAACAAAGTTTGATACACATTTATTTGTGCAATTGTTTCTTACTGGAGGACATAAATCTCGATGCACTGAAAAAATATACAACATTCTTTTATAGTTGAAAAAAAATTGGATTTTGGATTGATTCCAAGCATTGTGGCTTGGTTATTTCAGTACGCTGTGAACTTGTGATCAGCACATCTATTTGTTAGCCCAGGCCAACTGCAATGCAAATTAAAGCTGGTATCAAACAAGGACAGATGCCCAAGGTAAATGGTACATAGACAATGCAGTCTGCAGAAGACTGCAACATATCATTATATGATATATTCATATATTTATCTGATCTCAAAAGAAAAGCATTTCAGTTGATTTCAAAGGTGATACCTGTGTACATTTTATGCAGCATTCTCAAAACCACCATGCTGAATTGGTGATCTGGACTCTAAGTTTAAATCTCAAGTTTCCAGACCTGGGCATTTTTCCAGGGCATCCAGTAGCTGCCAGTAGTGTGCTGCAGTAGTTACAGGAGAGTAGTTGCAGTGTCTCACTGCAATTCACAGCCAGCGCTGTGTCATGTCCTGGAATTCAAGTCATTCAGGGGCCTGAGTACAGAAGTGTGACCAATGAAAGCCAGTAGTTTGAGCACAGAAGTCAGGGCTACCTGAGTTTTGGTTTAATTTCACGCTTGAGCTCACTGTATGGTCTGGGCAGGACCTCAAGTTGTTCCATACCTCAGTCTACCATTCAAAAATTAGGATACAAAATCTCATCTATCTGCAGGACTTCGCCACTGCTCATGTTCTCTTGATATTAGCATGACCACAAGCAAGATGTATGCAGTGCTAGAAGCTGCCCTGCAGCTGAGGATGAGCTGATAGCAAACTGCCTCACACCTTTGTCATCTTCATTCTCCTAGAAATCTTCCTTCATAAACAGTGAACATCTCCATGCCCCAAGCACTTTCTGACACCATAATTCTCCTCATACAGGAAAGGTACCACACTGCTAACTGCTGCTCTCATGACCCATGCGACAAAGTGCTTTGTGAATGTAACAGACACAGGTGTAATAAACCTTCTTTTGCATAGCTTTTCTTCTCCCCTCTTTTCCCTCCCATCTCTGCAGAAATTCTCTCTGAATAGCTTCTGACTATGTTTGCCCTCTGTTTTTGATTAAAAAGGCTTATATCTCACATGGGTACCTTTTTTAATGTGGTTGTTTTTCAAGATTAAGCAGCTGCTTTCTTAATGTTCAAAAGAACCGATTGTATTTCAGGGGCATAGAAATAATTCTTGTAGTGGCAAGTTATTTAATTGGTTTGGACTCCTTAGGGATGAGTGGTAATCAGCTGGGGAATTGCAAGGTATTGCTGTTTTTTAGCAGAGAATGAATTGTAGCCTTCTCCCAAGTATTGCATGTAGAATATTATCCATACTTTACATTTTCATAAGGATGCTCCTGGTACAGAAACATCAGTATACAGAATGTCAGATTTCTTTCTTTACAACATGGTGATAAAGCTCCAAATGTTGATGCATTTGGGGATTCTTAAATGTGTTTTGGTTCTTTGCTTTCAAACAATACATTTTGCAGTACTAAGAAACAGAGGAAGACAGGTTAGTAAAAATGCTAGCATACAGAAGGTATTCATGCATTTTAATGATAGCTGCATGCAAATGATCATGTAGACTTATGTAGCTGATGGATTCTTAAGTTTTGCAAATCAAAGCCTCTAAATTTTTAAATACATTTTTTGCTTACGCTTTCAAAGTCCAATCAAAGAAACTGAGCAGTTCTTTCAAATGCAAAATGAGAATTGGATGGTAAGGTATCCTAAAAAGTTTCTGTTCAATTCCAGACATGTAGTGCTGTAAGTACATGTTGGATTGGGTTGAAACTCATTACACCTGCAATACTAAAAATCTAACTGGTGGTGTACTCATTAACAGAGGGCTCTCCTTGTATTGAATGTACTTTAAAGAGCATTGTTTCTGAAAATATTTTCTTAGGAATGTCAAAGAATGGCATTTATCTTTTTTACTTTTCTTTCTTTCCTTTTTGTCATTTAATCTAAATGTCCTCTAGAAGGATTTTTGCTTTGCAGGTCTTTTGTGTTAAGCATTATTTTAATGTGGCTGTAGGGCTCTTGCAAGAAAGGATATTCTATTTCTTTAGTTTTTTTTCGTAAGGTTAAATCCTGAAAAAGGACAACATTTTAAGATGATTGACTTTAGTGGTTAATGGGCAGTATTCTGAGATAGCAGGAATCATCAGAATCAAGTAATTCTTCATAGTGCTTTTCCTAGTGGCATGCTAGATTACAGATAGCTTTATTTCTCCTCTCAACTCAATTCTGATTCATTGGATAGCTCTTAAATTTGTAGAATTAACTCACAGCAAGATGTTTATCCACTAGAATTTCTATTTGTCCACTTACCAGAGGCCAGGCTTAGTTCATTTTTTAAAATGGTTAGTGGGTTATTAAGCTTTTTTTATTGTTAATAAACCACTAGAAAAGGATGGGTGAATGATATATTTGCCATAATTTGTATGATTTCAAAAAAATATCGATAAGGTTGGTCTGTGTGACCTCAGTGCAAATAAAAGGAAGCAGATTCCCAGAAGCAAGAACAGCAATCTTCTCCCAGCCATAAAGTGTACAGACTGAGCATGTTGCGTGAGTCTTGTATGTCTTCCTGCAGTGTTCTCTCTTACACATCACAACTGATGTGTAATGATTAAATCGAGCTGACCAACTCTTGTGATGTAGATTTATGTAGAATTATCTGTAAGAAATAGGCATAAGATGCCCAATTTATGTAAAATGGATAACAATGAGTAAGTCACTTCACTTTGGTCTGTAAGTGTATTTACTAACAGAAAATACAGAATATTAATGAATTCTTGAAAGTTGAAATAGCTTACAAAAAATGAAGGGCTAGAATTTTAAACCAAAAGCAACTGAGTAATGAAGCATGCATTTTTAGTGGGAGATTGATTAACTATTGGAACAAACCCTCATGGGGGTGGAATACATTCTTCACTTCTTAAAGACTGCAGATCATAGCTGCATAACTGCCAAGAAATTCTGCTTTAGTACACTAAGGGGATCAATGCAGAAATAATAGATTAAATGTAATGGCTCGTGTTATGTAGGAGTTCAGACCAAATAACCCAATAGTCCCTTTTGACCTTAAGATCTGCAAGTGTATGTCAATCATGGCTTTAAATGAAAAGTCCAATTTCTGAACTTCATTCTTCAGCCTTTCAACTCACTCCATGTTTATGAAGTGTTGCCTGGTGCTCTTTTTGTTTTTAAGATTTTACCTGAGGAGGATGACTATGGATTTGACATAGAAGAGAAGAACAAAGCAGTTGTGGTGAAGTCAGTTCGAAGAGGGTCTTCTGCAGAGGTAAGGCCTGATAATTGTAAATATTTTGGTTTTCCTAGCTAATAATGTTTCTGTGTTTTAAAAAGGTATAAAACTATCCTCTTAAAGTCTGTTTGTTTTAAAGGCAGCTAACAGAAAATTTGAAGTCTTCTACAATTCCTCTGGTAATAAACTGTTTATGTAAATTACCAAGGGTTTTGGCATCTGTTAGTGACTTCCTTGCTGAATATTTCTCATAGATGACAGACAGCAACAGTATCTTTATGTGATGGTAGGATACCTCTGGTTCATAGAATCATAGAATGCCTGAAGTCAGAGGGGACCTTGAAGACCTTGGACTACCAACTAACCAAAGTTTCCAACTACCAGGTCAGGGTCCAGGGCCTCATCCAGCCTGGCCCATAATGCCTCCACGGTTGGGGCACCCATATCCTCTCTGGGCAACCTGTTCCAGCACCTCACCACCCTCTGAGAAAGAAATTTCTTCCTAACATCTAGCCTAAATCTCCCCGCTTAAAGCCATTGGCTTAAAGCCATTCCCTCTTGTACTGTCATTATCTGCTTGCACAAAAAGTTGATCTCCCTCCTGCTTGTAAACTCCCTTCTAGTGGAGCTTACACTAGTGGAACTAGCTTACACTACTGGAAGGCACAATTAGATCTCTCCAGAGCCTTCTATTTTCTAAGTTGAACAAGTCCAAATCATTCAACCTTTCTTCATAGAAGAGGTGCTCCAGCCCTTTGTGGCCCTATGAACCCTCTCCAACAGCTCCACATCCTTCCCATACTGGAGTCCCCAGGCACAGCACTCCAGATGGGCCTTACAAGTTAGTGGGGGACAATCACCTTCTTCTCTCACCACCCCTCTTTTGTTGCAGCCCAGGATGTGGAACCAGATAAATCTGATGAGAGAGGGCAAGTAATGTTGGCTGGGGTAGTGGAAATGTACAACAACAAACAGGTATATTTGAGTGGAGACTTTAGATTTGTGATTTTCTTTCCTTAAAACATATGCCCTAAATTTTCTCATGAGAATTACACCTATAAAGACAAGACAGGAGACTAAATCACTTTGTGTGGCAGCACACAGAGGCAATATTTCCAAATAAAAGTCTGGAACAACCATTACAGGATTTGAATGTCTACGGTCATCTGTTGATCCCATCTTTAGGCTACAGGTAGGCCTGGATGACTGACCAAATGCAGACAGCTGACTGGAGCATGCTGATTTTAGCAAGTAGGGAATGTCAAACAGGAAGGGATTTTGAGCTGGAACTTAATGCTCACTTTTTTTTTTTTTTTAATTTAATTATTAAATAACCTCAGTATTGCTAATTCTTATTTGTTTTGTGGTCACCACAGAAACTGATTCCATCCTTAAAATCAACATAGGTTGGCTAAAAATGTTATTAATTTAAACTTCCACTGTAAACCATTGCCTGATAGATAATCCTGCTGTCCTTGCTTTGGCAATCTGCCTGTGGAATATCCTTCAAATCTGCTTGTGTTTTAAAACAACAGAAGCACACAATTTTCTAAGGAATCTTTATCTTCCTAGACAAATTATTTGTGACCATAAGCCCATCTTTTCAACCTCAACATAAAATATTGCTCAATAAAAGAACTAAATCTGCATGTCTCTGAATTGGAGGCTCATTCTGGAAAGACCTGAAGTCTAATAGTAATGTATTTAATTATGATCTTGGGCTTTTTAATGGCTTTGTAATACCAGAAGGATATCCAGCATGTAATTCCGTGTGGCTCAGCAGCTGTGGGCCATTTACAGACCATATGCCTGCTGTCATACTTTTCAGGGACAAAAATTAAGACATACAGCTTTGCTTCACAGTGCCCACCACAGCGCATTATGTTCATTAGAACTGTCAGACTTTGGACCAGAGTACAATTCCAGATTCACCAACTGAACAAACCGATAGCTTGCATGGATTTATTAAAGATCAATGCATTGCTTTTCAGTTTGGCATTTTGATCTCCTAGTACACCAGGGTCAAAATTGTCATGCACAGGCTCTGGTGGCACACAGCACTGAACTTCATGCACATGCCACAGGTGGCTTTTTGGTTTTAGATATGGCACATCTGATGCCAATCCCAAAATCACGTGTCTTCAGAAATACATTCCATAACCAGTCAGCATCTCCTCAGTTTGCACCTTACCTTCTTTCCTAACCTAGCTCACTTGTACATTAGTTACAGCTGGACTTCTTCCCCAGCTTTTAATCTTGGAGCTGGTTTATGAATTATATTCTATCAGAAGGAAACAACAGTAATAAAGATTATCCTTTTGGGAGGTGTAGTTGCTGTCTTACTGTGAACAGTCAAGTGATGAGCAGATGTCTGGTGTTTGAACAGCATGTGTTCGAAGCGCAGCCGCTTGGCCAGTGGCCATGCAGATGAATTGCAAAGAACAAGCTGGAAGCTGGGAATAATGCTGGTGTGTGGGAAAATACAGTGGCCTGGATCCAGGCAGCTGCATTGAGTTGTCATGAGGAGCATCCATTATCCATAAAGTGCAAGTGCTGTGACATCGCAGGTCTTTACTCTTAGACAGGTTGTCATTTTGTTATTAGCCTGCTTAGTTAAATCCTGATAGAGCAACAGATGTTTAGATTGAAGTTACTAGTTTGTAGGGATTCATATGGAGCTGTGTAAATTTACAGATTTACTATGATTATGTGTGCAGGTAGGTTTCCCATATGCACAAGCAGTAAGTTGGTAATATAAAGAGGTCATCCACTGCTAGAATGATTGCAGATATGCAAAGATTTTAGTTAGCTGCACGTACACTAAGTGTGTGAGCTACTCTGAGAAAATCAGACCTAAGCCATAATGACTTTAGAAATGTATAGTACAATTATTACTTTATAATAAACTCATCAGTGTAAGTAAGTAGTTGGATTTGATGATCCTAGGGTCTTTTCCAAGCTAAATGATTCTATGATTCTAAATGCAAATAGCATGAACATTTCCTCTGAATAATAAACTTTACAAAATTCTATTCTAAGCTAAAATGCCTATCTACTGCTATTTATACATACTATCAGCTTTATAGAGCATTATGTACAAAAAGGAAAAAACGTTAAGTGTGGGTACACGAGAGGACGTTATGAACTGTAGGAAGCTTAGCAAGTAAACCAAGGAGAGCACTTTGTAGTTTTCTCCATTAATTTTGAGGGGGAAAAAAAAAAAAAGTATAGGAAAATGTAGATAAACTGATCTCTGATATATTTAGGAAAAGCCAAGCCATGTGTAGGCATTGTCAAAGTTTTTCCAGTCGTACACTTACAGATTTGTTTTTTTTCAGAGGTCAGAGTTACATATTTAAGAGATTTATGGAATACTGTTTAACTTCCTTTCTCCCAGTCAAGACATTTGCCAATGGCTTCCAGGCAGAACAGGGAAAGGGCTTGTCACATTTAGAAACAAGCCCAACTGCTGGACTCAGAAGTAAAGGGAAATAATACTAATCCACAAAGGGTTAATAGTTGAAGCCACAGTCTCATATTTATTTATATATTTTTACTTCACTAAAAGGAAGTTTGATATTTTCTTGATATCTTAACGCCCAATGTAGGTGCTACTATTCACATTTTACTGATATAGATCACAGAAAGGTTTATGTTTAGAGTATGTTTAGGGTTGTTGTCCAGCAGGCAGAACAGGGGATCTGGATTCTATCATTGAATCTGTCTCTACTAAAGTTAGATGAAAAAGTTTGGAATTAAAATGAAAACATTGTGTCCTTTTATTCTGATGAAGAGCAAGTACTTCACTTAAAGCATAGGCAGGATTATACTGCCACTTAAAAACAGGTTGCATTTACTTATGGTATTGGGTATAGATTGTTTTTGCATGGCTAGGGACCAAAAACAACTTGTTCTCCTGTGCTCAGCCTGTAGGCTGTAGGAAATCACACTTCTCTATCTCACTGGGTAACACAGCTAGCCTCAAGTCTCCTATTAAGGAAACAAAAAAATGTGGCAGAAAAGTACAAAGCAAGATATATATATCTGCAATGGGTTTGTTGGCGAAATCTGTTTTTTTTTGTAAATGCAGATGACTTTTAAGGATGAATAATGAAGGATTTGATGAACCAATACAATATATACAGTTTTTTGCAAGCCTTGGAACTGCCAATAGCAGTCAAACCTCTCTAAACACACCGTGGAGCCTGAAATCTCAGAGATACTATCAATGATCCAAAGTTCCTGTGGTGTTGGTTTCATTTGCAGATGGCTGGCCTGCAGGCAGGAAGGAAAATCTATTCCATCAATGAGGACTTAGTCTTCCTACGCCCGTTTACAGAAGTGGAAACCATTTTAAGCCAGTCCTTCTGCTCACGAAGGCCACTTAGGCTTCTGGTAGCCATCAAATCAAAAGAGTAAGTGCTAAGCAGGGGGGGTTATTTTTCAATTATTAAATATGTTTTCTACAGTCTGTAGTGAGAGCTGTGTAAACTCTTTCCAATAAGAGACTGTTCAACAGGAAAACAGGGAAATGACAGAAATGATTATGGTACAAAAGTCACAGATTGTTTTTGGTGATGAATCCCATACATTTAGAAATGAGTTAGGATATATGTTCTGGACATAGCAGTTAACTTTTGGCCTATTTGTGCAAAAAAAACCCTGACCCATAAGGGCTGTCATCTGTCACAGATATAAAACATCTCAGACCCTAATACCTGTTCAAGCAAAAGTAATTTCCATTCTGTTGAAGCTTGCCTTACTTTTGGATAACTAACTCTATCAGCCCATACCATTTTCAGTCCATTATGGTACTTTATTATGAGGCACGATTCTGTTAATATCTTTGACATTGCTAAATTTTGTAACCTCCTAATTTCCTATGAAATTGAACCTTCCCAGTTATCACTTGATGCTGGATTCTTGTCTGTTTATTTTTGTTGCAGAGATCCTCAGCTGCTGTAAGTCAGTACAGCTGTACTGAGGTTTCCCTGGAAATGGAAATAAATATGGATATGAGTACCATAGAAAGTTTCTGTCCTGCATTACTTGCTTAAAAATTAATAAATTTGCAAGTCTCAAATTTTAATTAAGAAAGAAAATCTCCCATCTGCCTCAGAGAATGTAGATGTAGTCAGTGATTTCTTCAAGCCCCTTTATTTTTTATTTATTTGTGAACTATTTGGGTGCTTTCCTCTATCCAAAGCTCAGTTGTGAATGCCAAAGAAAAATGCTTTTAATATTGCCTAGAGCTCTAACAGCTTAACTTAAAATGTTGTTTTCTCCTCCTCTTGATCTACCTGCAGGATCATTAAAATCCCAGATTGTCCTGAAGCACTTTGCTTTCAGATACGGGGAGCAGCACCGCCATATGTTCATGCAGTAGGAAGAGGTAAGTAGGAAGATTGTGGTATAATTAAGCTGGAGTACATATGTTATATAAGAGTATGTACATATACACCAAGCATGGTACAAGTTTCTTTTTCTCCCAGCACTACAGAAATTCTGAAGGATAGATACATTTGTCTCATACAACTAACTTCCCTTCAAATAAGGACTTAGCAAAAGCCTTGAAAAGACAGCATTCAGCTGATTTTCCTTCTTGCTGTTCTTTACCAGAAACCCTTTCCAACCTTTTCAATTTTCTCTTCCATAGTCAGAGTCATAGGCTTTTCTGCCTAACTCCCCTGCTGTTGTTTTTATCAGGTTCTGAGGCTGCAGCTGTAGGCCTTCATCCAGGACAATGCATTTTGAAAGTCAATGGGAGTAATGCATCACATGGAAATTATATGGATGTTCTGGAGCACTTTACAGCATACAGGACCAAACAACAGGAAGTGCTGGTATGAATACAAAACCTCAAAGTACATTAATTCCTCCCTTTCTTCTGTGTTTTTATACTCTATGAATGTTCATAAGAGCAACTTTCACAAGCCTCTTTCAATTTGCTCCCATGCCAAAGTCCTAGTGTAACCAAGGGAGCTGATTACAGCAAATCCCAGCTGTGTATAGTTGCAAAAGCATGTACCAACAGCATGTGTATCAGTTCATGCACTACTAAACATTATTAGCTGCTTACTAAGACTAGAAGTGCACCCAGATACTGATGCTGATTTTCTGGTCTCTGCAATTCAAGTACTGGGATAACGTTAATATTTCAGCCAGTGTAGAAGATAAAAATTAACTGGCTGCTAGATTAGTCTTTGTAGTCCAGCCCTATGGACACTGAACATTTTTTACTGGGGTCATAATTTCTTGCAAGGGATTGTACCAGTGGGTGTACAGAACACATGAAGATGCTGAGGAGGACAGAGTTCAGCAAGCAGCATCCAGTGCATATCTGAATGGCACTCATCCAGGGTCCAACAAAGAAGACACTTCACTGACAGGAGATGAAGATTTGGATCCACTTCAAAATATCCACCAGGAATCAGGTAAAGATTTTAAATAGGAGAAGGAAACCTAGGGAAGATTTAGGGGCTTAGAAAAGGAAAACTGCAGTAGAAATATAAAGTGTTATGATTAGTCCTAAATATCTCTTGTGCTAGTAAAGCTTTGTAATAAAATGAGGTCTGTCAGAAGAAGTGCTCTTATCTTGCAGTTTATTTAGTAGAATGAAAAAAGAGATAGACATAGAAATTATACCCCTGCAACTCTCTGGAGTTATGGGCTCTTTCCTGAACAGAAAATATGATTTTTAGGATCACTAAGTGAATTCTTAGATGTTTGTTTCCAGCAAGTGCCTTAGAGAATCTCTATAATACGTAGCAATGTCATTTGTTATGTAAGTAGAGAAAAAAATATGTTGTTTGTTCTGCTTTTTATTAACTGTTATAGCCCAAGTCCCTCAGTAAATGACATAGGGTCTTGCATGCTCGGGTAGGTAATGATTTATTTTGTTGACTGCTTTTGTATCAAGCCATATACCAGAATCACACAGTGATTCTGCCACGTCAGCATACTCCCCACCAGAAAACCATTCTCATGGCTGAAGGCCCTCTCTTGTGCCAAGATACTCAATAAAAGGCCTGAAGGAGACATTAACTGTCCTTTGAAAATCTAAGTAGGAGACAAAAACCAGTTTAAAATAATGATAAAGGAGGTTCTTCCTATGAGATGTCTGGACTCTATTTTACATGTTAGCTCTGTAGTTTCTACTATGGGCTATTAAAAAAAAAAAAAGGTAAATATTCTTATTAGAACCTGTTAAAAAAATGCAAGCAAAGCTGTGTGGACAAGTCCAGGCACAATTTAGAAGCAGATATAGATAACCAATGTTATTTGGCTGAATAAGATGTGTTTGCACACTGGTAGATGTAGGATGCTAACAAGATTCAGGCTTAAGGTACTGCCTTTGTTTTTGATATTTTGATATTTTTCAGTTTGCTGGATGCCATAAAAGTAATCAGATCCCATCCCTTGTCTTCACAAAAGCCAGTTTTTGAAATGGAATAGTTCAGCATGTTTAGAACCATTTGGTAGCCCTTGCAAACTAGGAATTTATGGGCAGTAGCAGCTTGAGGGGAAGGTCTGCAAGTAGCTCCATTTTAACTTCATTTACGTAATTTTGATCTGGAGTGAGTTTTCAGAGCGTGTTACCACTGTGTCAGCAAGAGGTGGGGGGGAACATATTTCTTCCAGCTTGGAAAAGTAGATGGTAGGGGAGAATACTGAAGCCAGATCGGCTCCAAAGGTCTGAGCCTGGATTCTCTTAATGCCACTGGCAACTTTTCCAAGAACATCTCTGTGAATCCCAGGTAAGGACTGCTGAGGCTGGTAGTCTGAAGGCCAAACAGTGCATTTTGGCATTGCAACAGCAGGAGGGGTGCTTCTAAAGGCAAGGGAGCAGTTCTCTGGCAAATCTCAATTTGATTAAAATTTAAATTTCTTCTGTGATGACAATGTTATTGCCCTTATTTAAAAATGTCATCTCCTCACCCTGTTTCTGCCCTACCATCTCAGTCTTACAGTTGTACAGAAAGTACATCTGGAACACTTAATAGAATCATAGAATGGCCTTGGTTGAAAAGGACCTCAAAGATCACCTAGCTTCCTAAAACTTCAACAGAAAAGTGGCATTCTTCCAGAGGGTTGTTAGAAACAACAAGGCTCTAAGATTAGCATACTTCCCTTTGAAAGCTTCTGTGAAGGACTATGTATGTGAATGCTGAACAGAACTAAAATGGTGTTCTGTGCATGGATGTGCATGTGCCCACTTGGAAGAACATCAGAATCTGAACTGGAGCATGTGGGTTGTCTAAAACTCTCTTGTAGTGGCCAACAGCAAATGTTTTCTTCACAGTACCCTCCCAGACTCCTTGAGCCAGAAGTTGTATCTTTGTGTCTTTGCATTTAATACCTCTCAACAGATTTTTCTTTCCTCTGCATGTCTGAATTCATGTGTGCTGCTGAACGCCTCTAATGACTTATTTTGTTTCCAGCCCAGATACAACAGACTGTCAGCTCTCCACTGATAAGTGGTGAAGAAACACCTCTCATTAGCCTGACTGTGGATAACACTCACCTGGAGCATGGGGTGGTGTATGAATATGTCAGCAGTGCAGGAATCAAATCCTTTGTCCTAGAGAAAATTGTGGAACCAAAAGGTTGCTTCTGTCTCACAGCAAAGGTACCTGACCAACATACATGGCCAACTTCATTCCTGAACAGAACTGGGAAGAGAATAATATGGGCATTTCTCTATAATTGTCTTGTTACTTCAGATGAGGTAGCACGCAACTGTCTCAACTCTGCCTGGAGTTTTCCTCATTAAAATGGACTGACTCAAACTAGCTCTCATTTGTTGTGGGCAAGTGAGCAAAATCTTCCTAGGTTTCAGCTGTTGAGGGAGAGATAGGAGAGTCTCTCTGGAAGTGAGAGGCGTTGGAATTCTTTCTATTTTCTGACAGGTAATGTACTTTTTGATGATACTGAAGATTAATTTCTTCAGGCAAGAATTTCCTTTACTCTTAAAAAAAAAAAAAAAAATCAAGGTTTTTTTCTTTTCCCCATCTGATGGACTGGATGGATCACTGAAAGAATGAGATAGAAACATAGCTACTGGAAAACAACAGTGCCATGTATTTGGATCCATCTATGCACAATGATGAGATAATAGTAAATGTTTCTATCACATCCCAGTGACATTACTGTTAAGCTCAATGAAAGTCAGAGTGTGCCAGAGCCAGATTACCTTGGCAGTGAGCAGTGAATATCTTGAGCAATTTGTTGTTCTGAACGTTTCTGAGAAATGTTTTTTTGTCTGAGCAGTAGACAGGCTAATGGCTCTCAGGTGGTTATAACAGCAACTTGTTCTGAAGACCTTACTCAAGCGTGACATTATACAGGATTTACCATTAATTTGGTGGAATTTTGTCAAGTCTTACACAATTAAAATTCTGTCTTTTTGTTTAGATTTTAGAGGCCTTTGCTGCAGAAGACAACCACTTTGTAAGGAATTGCAAAAGGCTTATATCCCTAAGCAGTGCAGTGTCCACCATGCCCCAGTATGAGTTCCGGCAGATCTGTGACACTAAGCTGGAAAGCATTAGCAGGCGGCTTGCAAACTACCAAGAGGTACAACCCTACTAGTTATTGAAGCCCCAAGACTGTTCTGCCTAGCTATAACTGGGTTTTGATTGTCTTTATTAATGGATTCAAACAGCTTCACAGTAGCATGATAACAGCTCTATGTGTTACTCAAATGCAAGTTCCGAGGAAAAAGAACTTAACCTTAAATTGCTCCTTTCAGCTTGTCAGAGCTGTGAGTTGGAAAATATTATTGCAGGCTCATCTCCACCATGTCACTGCATAAATGTGGCCGCAACAGGATGATCAATGTTTGATTTGTAGAATTAAGATAAGCATATGTACAGTGTATCAAAGAAACTAAGTGTGGTCTTCTGTGCAGTTACCTGAGCTGGTTGAAAAGAGTGCCCTAGAAAGTACTGCTAATTGCTTTCATTTGCTGTTTATGAGCATTTTATGGGGAATGTGCTGTTCAGCTGCAGCAGAATCATATGATTCTGAATAAGAAGCAGGAAGAGAAGAGGATTATCTACATTGCCTCATATATATATATATATATTTTTTTTTTGCAAATGAAATAGCATATCCTTGCTTTATTTCTGCCAGTTTGCAGATGGATTAAAGACAAAGGTGAGCCCAGCCTTCAAACAAGCCATCATGGAACCACATTCCCTCAACAGCATGGATTTCTGCCCCACCAACTGCCATATTAACCTCATGGAGGTGTCATACCCCAAAAACACTACCTCAGCAGGGAGGTCGTTCAGCATTCGCATCGGACGAAAACCTTCTATTATTGGTCTTGATCCAGAACAAGGTATTTAACTTTCAAATCATACTGATTTTTATTTGCATAGAAAGTTGCATCTTTACACTGCTCAGTGAAGTCAAAATTAGTTCCAAAGAAACAAAGTCTTGCCATTACCCTTGTTTTCTCTTCAAAATTTTATAGTAAAACGATAATTGCTTGTGTTGTAATAGCAGTGCTAGAAAAGGTTCTGTGCTGTGAAGAGAGGCTACCTTCAGGCTGAAAACTTGTTCAATCAGATATTTTCTTTTCTGATTAGTAAATAAATTCCTTATCTTGGAGCTGGAAGTCTCTACTCTGTCTCAAGGGGATGTACTTCTTCAAAAGTAGCTGCTTCATAGCATTTATCCTGCAACTTGAATACCTGAGTTCCAACATTTCCTCATCATAGTACCTCATAATGTGCATCTGATTCACTGTCTAACAAAGTCAGAGTTCAGGAATGTTTGGAAAAGATACAGTGAATTGTAGTCTAACCAATCCACTGAAGAATATATTGCTTTTATTCAAAATGAATCAATAAAGAAGCCCCACTTAGTTGAAGATATTAAAATTCCATGGTATTTCAAATATAGCACCAAAATTGTCAGTATTTTAAAAAGAAAACATATTTTATCTTCTGTAATTACATCATCCTATGTCTTGATGTATGTATGTCTTTATACATATGTGCGTGTGTTATGTAAATGTTTCTAAATCTTGAAGAATAATAACACAGACCAACTGCCAAGAGGTTGAATTCATTAACAACAAATGCATTTAGATACTCAAATGGGCAAAATGGATAGTTTATGAGTGCTGTCATTGCTCCCATAATTTAACCTGTCTCTGGACTGTACTAGATTCAAAACACCTAGTTGGTATGACAGGGACAGTGAAAAATAATAACAAAAGATTTTGTAATGGAATATAATTATATAAAATAATCATGTGACATTTTTATTTTCGTTTTAAATTCTACCTATCCTAAACTACCATTTGGATTGTTAAGATTCATGAGAGCCATACTAACTAGACTCTAATGTTTAGCAGGTACCGTAAATCCAGTCTCATATACTCAACATTGCATCACCACTATGGCTGCACCATCCTGGAGATGTCTGACCCCAGAAGATGGAGATCTCGATGGTAGTTTTGGCCAGCAGAATGGAGGAACAAGTCAGGAAGAAAGAGGACTCAGTTTTCTGCTCAAACAGGAAGATCGAGAGATACAGGACTCATACTTGCATCTTTTTAACAAACTTGACATTGCAGTGAAGGAAATGAAGCAATACGTCGTTCAGATAAATAAGTAAGTAAAGAATCCAATATGCACTGCGAAGAGCAAATCTGATTAGAAGGGAGATGTTAACCCCAGAAACCTCATTATCAGCCCCTACTCTTTTACTCTTATTACATTTGCATTACAGCTCATTGACTATTATGAAGTGTCAAACCTATCCCATGCAGATCCACCCCTATGTTCACTATTGCCCTTTGCACCTAAAAATCTCCCTGAATTCAACAGCCACTATTTTGCTTAACGTACACTATATTAGCAGGTAAGAGTGTTTTGTGTGCCAGAGGTTTTGGACCTCTGTATAGACAGGGTGCCTCACCTTGAGGTTTTGTCTGACATAAGGCAGACCAAATAAACTTGTGATTTCCAGCAGCTTTCTCTTTTAAACTTGTTTTCCTTTTTGTTTTTTCTTTTCATCATCACAGGTCTCCTAGAAATGGTACTTAAGGATTTGAATAGTTGATCTGTGTATTGGACATAACTGGAAGGGATTTGCTAGCAGGTGCTGCAGGAGTGATCGCTGTGACATGAGGCCACAGCTGCTTTTATTGACAAAAGAAAAGAGCCCATCATGCACCAAAAACTTAAACTGATCAGAAGGCATGTAGTGCCTTGGCTCAAACACATTTAAGAAAGAACAAGAGCTGCTGGGAGAGAACCTGTGAGCACAAGCACTTCCCCAGGAGAGAAATCTAGTGCCTGGGGTGCAGAAATTGCAGACTTTGTTGAATTAAAAACAGAGCCCTTTCAGGCTGCATTGTTACAACAATTAAATTGTCCCTTGTGGAGATAAAGTTCCTCCAGAAACAGGAGTTTTTGTGAATTGAGATAAACAGATTTCAGTGAACCGCTTTTAGAGTTCACGATTTTACATAGCTGTAGTCCATGTACAAATACTGGCAAGGTTGTCTTTGATTTCACATAGCTGAATGCTGGTCATAGCCATTATATCTCATTTGTGAAACTGTCCACCAGTTCCTGACAGCCACATATTTTACCTCTGCAGACTTCTGTCCACCATAACAGAACCTACAGAAGGTGGTGCCTGTGAGCCACCATCCACTGAGGAGTCGTCTCCACCTTCTCTGGGAACAGAAGAGAGTGATCCTGACAAAGCTGAGCATGGTGGCATCAAGAAGGTCTGTTTCAAGGTTTCTGAGGAGGACCAGGAAGACTCTGGACATGACACAATGAGCTTCAGAGACTCCTACAGGTTAGTCTGAAAAAATGTTTTATGCCAAAATATCAACTAATGTCAAAATACCAGCACTTCTAGAATATTAACAAAAACATAACAAAATGAAGTAAATAAATCTAGCTTGACTTTCCCCTTTTATATCATATAGCTGTAAACTTCAGAAGCTTCAGAGTTTTCAGCCTGATAATAGCTGCTATTATAAGGTTTTTTTTCATTCAATTCTGCAAACAGTTTTCCCAGAAATCTAAGACACTGAGAAACAGAAATGGGCTTTTTTTTATTTTTAATTCTTAATGGGCCTCTGAAACCACAAGTGCAAATGTTTATTCAGGTGTCTTGAAATCTTGTTTTGGGACACAAGTGACTACTGCTTCTCCTGGAATATTTGCTACTGAAGGAAATTTCACACACTCCAACTCTGTCTTTCTTGGAAGGTAACTTTTGAAAAGTTTAGTTCACAAAAAATGGAACAAGTTGCAATCGTGTCTGACCATTGCAATTTTACACCCTTAATAGGTCATTTCTACATTAATTGGAAGGCCATAGGACTTTTCCTATGCAAAGAAGTAAAAATACCTTATAGTGAGTTTGCAGGATTTAGAATAACCTGAATAAATTATACATTTTAGCTACTTCCATGCTATTACAGGCATGACTCTTTACTACGTGCTGGTTTTCTGTAATACTGCAAGTGGTACCACGTGGTATTCTTACAGGTCTGCAAAAATGACAGAATCAGAATAGTTTACATTGCAGCGAACATCTGGAGTCCTCATGGTCCAGTCTCTCCATCAGAAAAGGCCAAAGCAGGTAGTCTGCACAGGGTCTGGCCCAGCTGAATACAAGACAGCAAATATCCAGTCGGTAAAGGATCAGAACTGGCACTTAGAATATTGAGATCTGCAGTATCTACTTGTGGTGCTAGACTTAAGTCTGCACATGTGCTCAAGAGCTGCTTTATTGAAATGTGAAGTGTTTCTCTCATTGTTGATAGGAATCCCATGAACAGCTTGGTTTAAATGATTTCTATAAATGCAGATAATCGATCCTGTGTAACAAAGTGACATTAAGAACAGTGCCTGTGGATCTGTCACTTGTTCCAAAGTTTTACACGTAAATGAAAACTGAGAAAGATTATTCTGTTCTGTCTTTATTAGCCAATTATGTGTATATTACAGATAGCAGTTATCCAATAGAGAACAAAGTGTGTTTTTATCATTTTGATCTGAAAACTACTGAGGAACTACAAAAATAAACAAATTGCAAATAAGAAAATATTTTGTTTGCAATAGTAGTGCTTTATGAGGATCACAAGTCACATTTCATAAGGGCTTATATTGTGATATAGATGCTATAAACTATTTTTTTCTTAGAAAAAAAAAGGTATCTTTGGCAATAGGTTTAAGAAAGGACAAGCAAGAATCCATATTAGGGTTCTTTCAATTGCTCTTACCCTTTTGTCTCACCTTAGTCTAAAATAAAGCAGAGGAAAAGACAACGTGGAGAATTTTGTGGATTTTATTTTTGGTTTGTGCCATTAAAAACACTGTGTCATTTAACTGGAGGGGGCAGACCATTGATTTTCTGATCACCTTCAGTAAGTTATAGTTAGTATAAACTGAACTGAAATGATTCTTGCTGCAACTTTTCATGTATGCATCAGCCAGCAGTGGTGTGAAAGCAACTGGAGTGACTCTTCTGCTTCCTTAGGCATTTGCGGGTCTGCCATGCTTGGTATTCCAGTGGTACAGATCCCTTAAATTTCCTCTCCCATCTTGAGTAGCTTCCATTTATGCTGTTATGGTGATATCCTTAGAGCTGGCAACAAACGTTGCATGTAATTAGGATTTCTTTTCCATATGCATAAGAGAATTTGACTTGGGGATTAGTGTAAATGATAGTTTATCATAGGCCAGGACCTCCTTTGCTTCAGGCTGGGAGCATCAGTCACCTACTTTGCTTTTCTTTCTAGTGAATGTAACAGCAACCGGGATTCAGTGTTGTCCTACACCAGTGTACGGAGTAATAGCTCTTACTTGGGCAGTGATGAGATGGGATCAGGTGAGTACATGCCTAGGTAACATGCATATTTTCTCATAGCAGACCTTTTAGTGGGGGTGATAACTCTGCTGATTATAAGCAAATGCATGTTTCAGTTGCAGATGTGGTTCCTTCAAACTAATCAAAAGAATATGAAAAGATCAAGATTTGTTCTTTTTCTAACAAACCACAGGAAATTTGGAGTATGGAAGAACTATTAAGTCTTTGTATTATGTGAAAGAAGTATGAGCATTTGAAATTTGAGATAAAGCAGAGATCAATTTTTACCCACTGCAGTGTGAGGATGTGCTAGTATCATTTCTGGCCTCATCACAGCTTATGCTGATGAGACAGTTAAAAACTTATCTTTGTTTTCTTAGGAGATGAGCTTCCCAGTGACATGAGGATTCCTTTAGATAAACAAGACAAACTTCATGGCTGTCTGGAGCATCTTTTTAACCAGGTACAAAAAGGGTTTTATTGTTACAAAGATTTGCTTTCTCTTTATCAGTGTCAACACAGGAATTTCTAAGCATCAGATTGTTTAATGAAATCGTGTTCTGAGGGAAGGAAGCTGGAAGCATATTGTATGGCAGTTTTATCAAACAGTGTGTCAGCATTCAAGTTGCCTTGCGTGATATAAGCAATGTTGAGCTGGTTTGTATGAAGCATTAAAGAGAAAAAAGCTTTGATGAAAAGGAGAAAATAAGATGAACAAAATGCACAATCCTGATGAATCACACTTCTAAATCAGAGGAGAGCTCTCACAAGTTCAGTCTACAGATATCTTTATAGATGGCCAGCACCAGAGAACTGTTTTGCAATGGGTTTTATCACATCAGCATGCGGCTCGCTCTTTGTGTAGAACATCATTCAGTGCGAGGCTCTCGAGGGTAATTCATGGTTAGAAAGTCTTAATAATATTTATTAAGAAAAGAGAAACTCATTCAAAAATATTAATGCTGTAATGGCTTTTGCATTTTTTTCCAGAAGATTTCCATTCAGATTTTTTTCCACAAGTCTAACATGGAAAATATTTCGATTGTAGGTTGATGCAATTAATGCACTTCTAAAAGGACCAGCAATAACTAAAGCCTTTGAAGAAACCAAGCACTTTCCAATGGACCACAGTTTGCAAGGTAAGGAAGAAGGCTGACTGTATTTAAAAATGTGATTTTCTAGGACTTAAGAGATTACCATGAATGCACACACGCCATGTTGCCACACAGCGTTACGTAACTGTGCAGTCTGAACAGTTGTACATTAGAAGTTGTGTATTATTGATGAACCTTTGGGTTCCTTCCAGCTCAGGGTACTCAATGACTCTAAAGGCAGGTCCCATGTCTGATCACGGAAATTCTGCACAAGTTCTTCTTAAAACACACAGAACACCTTTCTCTTATATGCTACTGAATCCTTACAGCATTTTCACAAGTGTCCAGATCCATCCTTTGACGTGAGCACGCAGATATGTACCTCGAAAGTACAAGGTACAGTTATGTCAGATTCAGGGTGAACACTCTGATTAGCTGGTGAGGGACTGACTGTAGATATGAGGCACCAAAAGGTTCTGCCTGAGTTTGCTTAATGACTTCTGCTTTTCTTCAGAGATGGGTAATTGCCAGAGTAAACTCCATCCTCACATGTCACTTATTTTGAAAACTGATTCCCATAGAGAGCAAACAAATGATACCATGTTTTCTTTTTCTTCAGGGAGCATGTTTAGGACCTTTGTCTTAACGGTTTAGGGGTCCAGGATGTGGTTTCTTCTCTCACTGAAATACCAAAGCTTTATTTTCTGAACATTTGCTGCATTTCCTTTCCCACTTGAAATCTGCACTGTTTCCTACTACTTCTAATATACTTCAGGTGCTGCACTTCTGGGCCTCCCAACCTTGACAAGTTCTATTTTTAAGTCACAGTGGGAAAATCTAGAGGAGGTTTCTTTGTGTTTTTTTTTTTTCTTTTCTTTTTTTTCCTGATTCCAGACCATGCAAAGTTCTGTTACATGAACTCATCTTCACAAACACATTCACATCTATGTTGATTATTTATTAGTCTTTCAGTGCACTGTTGGAATAAAGTGAGGAAATCACAGACACCCTGTGTTCACTTCCTTTATTTTATTTCACTTAAATGGAGTCTAATTTATTACAGTTAGATTAATTAGACTGAGAGGGTCTTTTAGTTAACTGAAGTTAACTGATGATTGCACATTCATTACACTAATGAGCACAAAAGCACTGCTTACATTTGGAATCCCCAGACCAAACGCCTCTTTAATTGCTCCTGCAGACACCTTTCAGTGACAAATGTAAATTTGAATGCTTGTCCTGTTTCTGTTTGGCGCAGTTATTTGGCACCATTTTTCTGTTTGCTTACAGATTTTATCGCCAGCAGTGGGCTTTATAGCTTAGCTAAGTCGTGAAGAATAGATTCTCCACTCTGTAATTAAACAATTAGCTGCCATCAGGTGAAAGAAAGCAGAATAGTTCCCAACTTCTCATCAGTGTTGTGGGATGCAACAGCTGCAGCCAAAAGGCTGATCTGATTCTGCACAGCCACAGAAACTTTAGATATATTTAGATATTTAGATACACAGCAGGCAGCTGTATCATATATGAACGTCAGAACAGAAGGTAATGATGTCAGATCTGAGTTGCACAAGGCTCTTCTTACCATGCACATCACCCGCATATACGACTTCTAGCCTGTGATCCTGCAAACAGTGCTAGGAGACTGCTGATTATAGGATTATGAGAATATTCTTTTTTTTCCTTCTCCTTCTGCACTGTCTATTTAAGAACCTCTTTCATTCACAACTGTTGCTATTGATAGTATGTATCTCTGCTTGCATCTGTATGCGCATTTTGAATCAAAAACCACTCTACATTGCACTTCCTTACTGCCTAACAAACTCATTTTTTTCCTAGAATTTAAACAGAAGGAAGAAACCACAGTGAGGTGCCGGAATAATATTCAAGCCAGCATTCAAGAAGATCCATGGAACCTTCCATTGCGCATCAAAAACCTCGTTGAAATCATACAGAAATACGTGGAAGGTCTGTAAATGGGGTAAAGATTGCTGTCGGTTTCAGAGGGAAAGGATAGCTCTGATCTAATCGAGTCTAGCAGTTCAATTTCTCATTTTTATGTCTATTTGTAATAAGGCTGTGCTGCACTCTAGGGAAAACAGGTCAAATTGTCCTAACCCACTGTAGTCAGGTTGGGGTGGAATAGGCTAGCTAAATCTGATATTTGCACTCCAGTGCAGAGCACTGGGAAAAGTTTCTTCATTAAGTATTAATCTGCATGTACAATTTGTTTCCAATAATTCATAGTAGTTAGTAGAGCATTTAGCTTGTAAAATTCTTTCTGTATGATTAAAATGCCTGTGTGAGTAACAACTATGATAGTACAGAGAAATAACCATGCAGGGGGTGAGGA
The DNA here is from genome assembly GCF_026119805.1 of Tympanuchus pallidicinctus. NCBI lineage: Eukaryota > Metazoa > Chordata > Aves > Galliformes > Phasianidae > Tympanuchus > Tympanuchus pallidicinctus. The sequence continues at coordinate 7,725,435 of NW_026294722.1, forward strand.
GAGGCAATTGTGGAGAAAGAGGAGACTGTCAATCCAATACAGTAAAATCTATGTTGCCATCATGTTGACTTCTTTCCTTCTCTTCACTGTTTTAGATGGGAAGAATCAACTGCTTTTGGCCTTGTTAAAATGCACGGGTAAGGTGTTTCGATTTCTTGCAACAAAGACTGTACACACCTGTCCCTAACAGAGATTTATGCGACTCCATGTGCATACCTCTGAGTGTTATTTCCTGAGCATTTAGCTTTAGTCTTGGCATTTTAAGCTAACATTTCTTGTGCTCTGCATCTGGGACAGCCTTTCCATGCATCTGACATCTATGCTTCAGTTTGTGTTGCTTCAATTCCATGTAGGCTGCTGTGTCTCCTGGCTAGTCATTGATGTTGCACAAGCGCTGTTTTTCTGTCTTTTTTTTCTTTTGTACAACTCTCACTCCCAGATGGCCTTTACTGTTTCCTTCTGTGGTGAAAACATGCAGCAAAAATGAGACATGTTGCACAACTTTCTGTGAGAACACAGACACTGACATCTTTCCAAACAGAGCAGGCAAATTAGGGATTTAAGAGTGTATATACTGAAATCATAGCTAGGAGCAGACTAAACACCTAAGTGTGGAGACAGCACATAAATACACTGTGAATGGATATTGTTATCTGCTACTGTGCACTAAACTTCGTACTTGCAGATCAAATGACAGGCCTTTCCTAGGAGTGAATGTGTAGTCTCCTATTGTGATTGAAACTGTACTTGGTGTATTTTTGTTTGCAAATGAGGTAATACATGACTGAAATAGGATGTCATTAACTTGCTGTGCCAGCTAGATTCTCAAGTTCTCATAGAGTGAAAATGGTAAATGAGTATGGCTCTGTTGCCTCTGCTCCTGCCAGGGCTGGTCCACGAGTCTGTCAAAACCTGCCTGCAGTGTCAGCTTAGCATCCATAAAGGCTGTTTTTTTAATGACAACAGATGTAATGACTTCATAAGTGTCTACCTCTGCCCTATCTCCTGCAGCATTTTCCCTAATATCCTCTGGAAAGAATGGGGCAGCAGATGGCACTGAAGAGGTTATGCCAGCTTTGTGGAAACTGGCTTTTCCCTAGCTCTGAGGACAGACGTTTCTGTGCTCTCTCTGCCTTACTTTGGCAGTACAGAGGAGTACTGCTGGAAGGACTGGTTGCCTTTAGATTGAAGATACGGCCCTGCGCCTGGAGTGTATCAGTGAGGATACCATGCTCAGTGCCTACAGAAACTTTAAAAACTCAAATCTTCTGAATGGTGTCTTCAGCTTCTTTCTCTGTGGAACACTGCCTTGGCAATGACAGACTGCTGTTCTGTTGAAGGAGCCCAGGGTGCCTGGGAAGGAGCTCCTCTCTTATTCATGTTTGTCGTTGGCCTGCAATCCCCTTAACTGTGACGAGGTTGCTTGGACCAGAATTTGGCTGCCTGGCAGCCGGCCTAGAAGCAAAATCCTCCCAAGAAACAGAAACCAATTGGTACCCTATGGGCAGGCCCAGTTAAAGCATTAAGCATCTGGGGAGACCGTGAAATACAGGTAGATGAGGGGAAGATGAATCTCTAACAGCCCAGAAGAGAAGCAGTGGCAGAGATCCTCTTTCATTAATTCTCTTGCTTCTTTAAACGTAAAAAGAAGGGAATCAGTCCAGATATGGCACGAAGGAGTTAGAGCTCTACCCAGAAGAAGGAGCATGCAGATGGCAAACGTAAAACAAAGAGTCAAGTGGCCTAGAAAATTTTTGGCAAAATTTTCCCAGCAATGCTCTTTTTATTTCTACACCCAGGTCACACAGCAAGATGTTATCTGTTACAACTGTGTAAAGCTACAGCAGAAGCTAAATATCTCATACATACATAGAAACTGCCTCTTTGGCAGTGAGATAAAAGAAGTATTCTCATGCCTTTTTTGTGTGTCTCTCCTTCTCTTGCAGATACTGAACTACAGCTGAGGCGAGATTCCATCTTCTGCCAATCTCTTGTGGCTGCTATTTGCACCTTTTCAGAGCAGTTATTGGCTGCTCTCAACTATCGATACAACAATAATGGGGAATATGAAGAGAGCAGCAGAGACGCCAGTAGAAAATGGCTGGAACAGATAGCAGCCACTGGTGTTTTATTAAACTACCAGTCCCTGCTCTCCCCTACTGTGGTAAGATGAAGAGTTATGGCACCCTGGGGTCTGTTCACATTTGCATGTATGCTTCTCTGCCATTCACAGCACAGCCAGTGCTAGCAGTGTGTTGAGATTGATGACAGCGACCTCAGGAGACTCCCACTCTGACAACCGTGTCCCAGTATTTTCCATATCCCATTATTTCCATCTCCTCACAAATACTGGACTCGTTACACCAGAGGCTTTTGGAATCAGGCTGTCCTTATGTTTGGAGTGACCAAGTAGCATTTAGGGAGGGTTTACTGCTCAGCTGTTAATGAGGCATGGGTGGCCTGCCCTCTTCTGGTGGAATGACGCATATCAACAGTTAGGCAGAAAAGTTGGGAATATTTCATCTGGAATTCCAAACAGAAAACTAGAGTTATGTTCACACTGACCATTCTGCAGGCTAGATAGACTGAAATCTCTCTGACACACTTCCATTGTGCTGTGATTTGAGCTTAAGATACAGGCACCATGGCTAAGGAGGAGAAGGTACACAAATTATTATTACTTTACAGAAAAGTTTTGAACATTGCAAACATAATATGTTGAGCATGCTTTTAACAATAATCCAAACTATATGCAACTGTATTATTCTTTTACATTGCATGGAATGTATGCACATTTATTTCACAGTAACCAAAAAGCTCTTCTTATATTTGTAGACACAAGATAAAGTTTGGAGAAACAGACCCCTTCAAAACTATTCTTTAAGCCTCTGCACTCCCTGTGAATCACGTCAAATGACATCTAAGCAAAAGGGCAGCTGTGTTTGTATCACAAAGTTAAAAAGCCACCAGTAATTAATTACTTGGGAGTTTGTGGAAATCTCTGTATTCTGCACTAAATGCCCTGAACCGAAACACGCCAGCAGCAGCTATGCTGTCCTGTTACTGATCTCTTCCTGGCAGACAGTCACCTATTTATATCTGGTTCTTTGCCCCACAGAAGGAGGAGCGCACCATGCTGGAAGACATCCAGGTCACTCTGACAGAACTGGACAAAGTTGCCTTCTATTTCAAGCAGCTGGATGAAAGTCTTGTAGCAAGTGTGTACACTCAGTTTCTTTTAAACTCTTTTTTTCTTGTTTGTTTTATGGATTACCATCCTCCATGATTATAAATCTAACAGACATCAGGTCTGGAGAGTATTGAGCAGCAAGCTCGGTGATTTGGAGCCATGGTCTGTGCCACAGCACCTTATCCGTGTGATTTTTATAGATGTTTATAATTCTCAGTACCTCACTACCAACAGTGTAAGGACTGTCCCTCACTAGCTCTCATCTTCTGTGTCACCCCACCTACTCTCTTTCCATGTTTACTGACCACAGGATGGCAGAAAACAAGATGGGATTTTGATTGTTAGCCCTGTTTGTGGTATCACTATGCTTTAGAAGATGCAGCTAGAATGATATTTCAGAACTCATTTTCTCTCAACAAAGCCTCTCCCTTATTAAGTTGATGGTGGAGATGTGAAACATCAATAGATGATCTAACAAACTCAAGCAACAATGGTTACAAATTTCTTCCACTGTGGTAATGCAGCAAGTGTTTTATCTTCATGTTTATTTCTGCAGATACTCATGTCTTCTACCACATCGAAGGAAGCCGTCAGGCCTTGAAGGTTATCTTTTATCTTGACAGCTACTACTTCTCCAAACTGCCTTCTCGGTTTCAGAATGGAGGAAGCTTGAAACTACACACGGTGCTATTTACAAAAGGTGTCTATAAAAAGATTTCTTAGAAAAATAAGCTAACTGATGATAGTAAAAGGTTCGAAATAAAGAGTGACCATCAAACTCTTAACATAATGGAGCTGAAAATTACAGATATAGTTGAGAAGCAGGTGGTTCTATTCTGGGACACTCCTAGAGCGTGTTAGAGATTCGAATAAGACACAGTCATGAGAACATGATATGCCTGCCTGGGACTTTTTTTATGCCTTCCTCTAAAGCTTCAGGTCATAAAGACATATTGGGCTGTACGTGGACAATCTGATCTAGTATGGTACCAGGAGCTGCTTCCAAGCTATAGGCAAGTCTTTTTAGAAGCATGTGCTGTGACAGAATCATCCAGGCTGGAATTGAAGGAATACTGACTAGATAAGCAAACATTCACACCAAAATTATATTAATGGGCAGTGTTAGCCTTGACATGATCCAACAGTCCTTTGCAAAGCAGTGAAATGATGCAGAGATAAATAAGTAAAAACTTACTAAAATGTTATTATCTAAATTTAAAGTACAATAAAACATTTTCTCTTTTAGCTCTAGAGAGTGCGGAGGGGCAATCACAACCAGCTGGCTTATCTCTAGAAGAACTTCCACAGCAAATTAATGGTCAATCTCTAGAAAAAGTGCAGCAATACTACCGTAAACTCAGGTATTTCATACTTCTCCTTTACTTAAAACACGTCAAAAAGAGTGCTCATTGCTAAAGACAGTAAAACTAATGAAAAAAATCCCACTCCTGTTGATTTCCTGTACAAATATGATTCTTGGAGATCCCCATTGTGTAAGAAACCCATTAATTTTTTTCCCACAGCTAAGCTTGTTCTGAAGCACTGCACTGTACAGGATGACATTCCTGTCTGATTTGACTTCAGAACTTTGAACAGAGCTAAAATTGATAAAGTGTTTCAGGAATATTTCAGTACAGACTATATGAGTTTCAGCAACAAAATGCTTCAGTAAGAAAGCACCTCTTGAAGTACAAGACTTCTCTCACAGTCTTTTCAGAAGTTTCACATAAGTACACATACGTGCTTGAAATGAGACCTGCTGACTGATGTTGTTCTTGCTGGTCTTTTTGCAGGACATTTTATCTAGAGAGATCAAACTTGCCCACTGATTCTAATACTACTGCAGTGAAGATTGACCAGGTATTGTTATTTTGTTACTGGTTTTATTTCTACATCAGTTGGCCTCTTAAACCTCAGTCATGTGATAGCCATAAAGCAGGCCTGTACAAACCCAAATACAATTTAAAAGAATTCCCTGCCCTGAAGAAGTGCTGTAAATTTCTCTGGGGCTTTTGTTTGAAGAAAAGCATGGGTAACTGGAGTTAACACAAGCCCTCTAATTTAGGCACAAGTAAGACTTCATATTGCCCTGTTCATCTCCTTCTAAATGGGGTATCTGATGTTAGACAGAATGAATTTATTCTTCTGTCTCACAGATGTATAAAAAATGAACTTTAGAAATTAAACTTTATTCACAATTATAGAAGGAAACACCAGGACCATGAGTGCTTCCCAGCATCTCAGCTAGAGGCAGTCTAACTGGGGCAGGTAACTTGGGAATATTTGCCCATAAGGCAGTAAGTCCTACTGCAGTGAAAACAAATCATCTGCACACTGTAATGTGCAGTGTAAACAATCTCGGTGATCTGTGATAACTGCAAAAAATTGCCCCACACCTAAGTCACAGCTTGTATTTTTTCACTTTCAAATATTCATTGTTGTGCAGCAGTCACTTATGTAGTGATGGTATGTCTGGAGACAGGATAAATCCCTGTACATTTACAACTGAAAGAGTACACCTGCCACTGATGTTTTTGTTATTCTTGTTGCTTTGTTTAGCTTATTCGTCCCATCAATGCAATGGATGAGCTTTGCAGGCTGATGAAGTCCTTCATTAACACAAAACCCAACCCGTCGGGATACTCTAGCAGTAACACATCAGGAGCTGGCCTGCTACCTATATCTTCTGAGCTCTGTTACCGACTCGGAGCCTGCCAGATTACCATGTGTGGCACTGGGATGCAGAGGTGAGATTTTGGAAACAGAAGTGTTAGTGTTGCAATGCAAAGGTTGGTCTTTTCTGGAGACTTGGGCAATATATTTGATTCAGTTTAAATCAATAGCAAGGTAGATGTTAAGGGACTATATATAATAAGGATGTAAATATGTAGGCTGAGACATAAATAGTTCTGTTAATAATTAAATTGGGCACATAAACTTTGTTTCAGTGTGTCAACCAATGCCATTCACTAAATGAGTTCATTGCATATACACAGAAATTGCATATACAGAAATTAGTGCAGAAGAGTAGTGAAACATACCTCATAGTAACATTGCTGGAGACCTGAACCATTGCAGGAAGCAAGTGTAAAGGACTGAAAATGCAGGACTGAAGCTCGTTTTATAGTTTTTTAAGTGGAAAAAGTGAACTAATAGATATAAAAAAGCTAGCTAACAGAATCCATACTTAATAAATAAGTGTCCTATACTTGCCTCTATATACATTTTTAAATATGATCGATGATTTAGTATCACTTGTTCCCATGTTCAGAAGTACATTAAGTGTGTCCCTGGAGCAAGCAGCCATACTGGCTCGAAGTCACGGACTTTTGCCCAAGTGTATCATGCAAGCTACAGACATCATGCGAAAGCAAGTAAGTATTAGGATCTGTGTGTCTACTGCAAGCCACTACCTTTATTCCAGTAACATTCCAGTAATAGTAGAAACTCCTGTTTATTTCAGCATGGCATGGTATTTTGTTCACCATGAACTCATACAGTCAATCTGTTACTAGTGTTTGAACAGCTACCCATCTCTGACACAACAAATTAAGGTTTGCAGGTACAGCCATTTACAGCAATTATATGCCTCAGTATGCATTATTCAAAGTATGTGCCTTGATGGCTAGAAAGTAGAGACTAGCTAAGATACTTCAGACAATTTCTGCATGTACAAAAATCAAAAGTCTCAATCAGTGTTAAACTGTAGAAACTCCCCAGTGATAGACAACAGTGCTTGTAAAGTGCTTTGGGATTAATTTCATCTTTTCAGTAAACACAGATGACTAATGTATCTACCAACAGATTCCAACTTTTCTAAAGTAGTTAATGGATTCTCAGAAAGAAAACACACTCCTATTACGTTATTATCCCCTGAGGATCAGATCCGTTATCAATATCATCAGTACCATCAATTCTTTGTTTCTTTAGGGACCAAGAGTTGAAATCTCTGCCAAGAATCTGAAAGTGATGGACCAAATGCCGCAGAGTGCGCCTCGGTAGGTTGCTATGGATTCTGCATGTTATCTGAAAGGCTTGTTTTATGCCTCTGTAACAACTATGCAGATCCTGTTGGAACCACAGATCTCCTTAGCAGTAACAGCAAGAAAAAAAAAAATCATGTTCTCCTTTCTCACTGTACTAAATTAAGTGCAGTGTGGCTTAATAAGCTCAGCCTATTACAATTTGCATATCATTAACTTCAAATGTTTCTGCATTTTCTAAAAAAAAATAAAAAAATAAAAAATCACTGAAGAAAAAGAAGAGTCTTTTTCAGACCATTGCTATGGGCTGATATTGCTTGTGATTGACAGCCATCTGTGGAATGCTGAGAGAGAAAAACTCCTGAATGGCAAATCTGACTGCAGATATGCAAAAGACAATTCATAAGCCAGTACTTTGGCTGCAGTGCCATTGTGTGCTAAGACCCAGTTACTACACTGTACTTAAATAGAACAGGAAAAAAACAAGAAAAGGGTTGCTGAAGACCCAAATTGGGCCAAAGCTAAAAAGGAGTGATACAGTGTTTCAAATAGTATTTAAACAATGATAATAAATATTTTAGCAAATAAATAGAGTTAATAATACACTTTTATATTTGCAATTATGAAAAATAAAAATAGTGGTATTCTTGCTATTGGGTTGCATCTAAGGCTTGCAGAATGACAAAGGAGAAGCTAGCTTTTATACACTGTGCCAGTAACTTTGTTATCTTTCTTACCACGTTTAATACCATACTCTTAATCTGCCTTAAAGACTCTACAGGCTGTGCCAGCCACCTACAGATGGGGATTTATAAACGTGACAGAGGCACCCACATTGTGGCACAACTCAAACACGCACCAACAAGCAGCCCTGTCTGAGGACCCATGCTAACCAACGCTGTGACACTGAAACGAGAGAGGAGGAGACTCTGCTTTTGCAGGAGATGAACCTGTTGGCCCCAGGCATCAGGAATCTGCCTCTGAAGCCCTGCAGCACATGCAGGGATTCTTGTATTTCTTTGACCTCTTGAAGAAATTCTTGAAACAAACCCCACAGAACTAAGATGGATGTTACTGCCATTGGTAGATGCCTGGAACAGTGACAGTTATGCAGCAAGAAAGTGCAGTTTTACTGATAACATTTGTGCTGCCACTTAAAAGCCGTGGACTTGAAGGTTTGGGTTGGTTGAGAAAACCCAGGATGACACCTCTGTCTCTCCCTGCACTGTGTCTGGCATCCATTTAACTGCCAGCATAATTTTGGTCAGTGGCCTTGAACAGTAGCTTCATAAACACCACTTTGTAATGTACTGACCTGCACTTTGGATCAACAAATAGCACAATCAATGGCTAATTCAGATGCAAGCAAAAAGAATTTCTACTGGACTCATTTTCCACTTCAGCCCAATGAGAACCAATCTCTCTATGCTGCAGAGTATACATTCCATAATACTTCTCACCATTACTTCATTTACTTACTGTAGCCTTCAGTTTGGGATTAACTCTTTTTACTAATGCTCTGTTATGTACTCTGGAAATACAATAATAATTCAGGGGAGAGATTGGAGTGAAAGATTTTAAAACAAACTTTACAAAGGAAAAATACAGTCTTAGAATCTGATTATTTGAACAGATGTAGTTTTAAAAACCCGGTCAGAAGAACTATACTTATTTATGTGGAGTGGAATATGTGTTTTGGATCATGTTATTATATATACAAGATTTAAATAAAAACTATATTGTTTAAAATGGGACCAATATGCTGGCAATTCCACAGCTACTCCCAGCTTACTGAAAAGAAATCTACATTATTTAAAATCGTTCAATATTTAAGTAGTCTTTAATACAGTTATTAAGATGTATTAGGGATGCTTTTAAGTTAAAAGAAAAAAAGGAATCGTGTATATAATGTACTTTATTTTTTCTTGTTTGAAAAATTGTTTCCCATCCTGTCAGTATTATCCTAAACACAGTGATTTTTTCCAAATTACTGGCTGAAGCTCATGAAACACGGCAGCAGTCTCAGGACAGAAACAGTGATATTTTAGAGTGAGTGCCTTAAAACGACCGCCCACCCGTAACAAATCTGTAGCAGGTGTCAGTAGGACAGCGTGCAGGACATTCACCATTCCTTTGTTTCTCCACAGCCTCATTTTAAAGAGTCAATTGTTACAAAATCCAGAAGCGCTTTGCAGTGATGTATGTTCTAGAAAATAAAGGTTTGGGATTTTTTATTTGTGACATCGTTTGTTTTTCAGCTGGCTTAATTTCATTAACAAAACCCAACCAATTGAAATCTTCACATTAGAGTCTTTCGAGGTGGATATTGAGTTCTTTCACATTTTCTAATCTACACATCAGCACAAAACAGCTGAGGCCAAGTTTGAGGACACAAATTCTCAGTCTTGTCTCTGAATTTTTAATTATTTCTTTCTTGCCTCTCAGACTACAATAATTTGGGATAAGGAACATCTTTGTTTAAATTTCTCACTTCTAATATTTCCTCTGACCTACAGTAATCTGTTGCAGGGAACCAGGGCAGCCCAGCATCAGCCAGCTGTCAGATAGAGGGGACTTTACTACAGTAGCCATTCTGTACTGCAGTAAGATGAACAAAGCATTATTTCAGTGCACTTTCTCTCTGTTTTCCTTTTTTTTTTCCCCCTTCAATTTTGTGAGAGTGATTCACACCACTTGCTGTTTGAAGAAGAAATGGATGTTTCTTTACTGAATCATCAACTTAAAATATACTTCGTATTAATCTAAATAAGAACCGTAGGAACAACCAAATGTAAAAAGAACACTTACAAACTCAGATCCTTGATTTGCCTACATCAGTTCTGTGCAGCAGAACTGCAGCAGTTTTATATAGCCTGGTGAGGATTGTTGCCCTCATTTATGCAGTCATTGTAGACATTGGAGATGCACAGAAGAGCATCTAAGGGCATTTACACTGTGCGCTGTTTTACGTTGAAATGTACATGTTATTGAAAACAATAGCATTTTTGTTATTAAAAGTCGATTTATATTATAAATCATGAGGAGACGATCTTATTTTTCAGTTATACCCCTTGTTTCTTTAGTGCTTTAAGTTCTGTTTAATGGTTTCAGTTCCATCTGATATTTGTATGGAGCTATGAGGGGTCAGAAGTTCAACCTATAAAGGAAAAGTTGCTTTCAGCATCAGCTTGAGCAGGCAGTGCAATGCTCAACTCTTCCTGTTTGTGCAGTGTGGGCTACAGATGTGGTTCCACTGCAGACTTCATATTAAAGTAGAAAAGAAAACCTGTTTTGATGCTGTAAAATTGCAATGTGGGAATTTAGAGCTGGAAAAAAAAAAAAAAGATTTAAGTGGGGAAAAAAGAAGGCAGTGCAAAAAAGGACCTGCAAGTTAGAGGAGTGAATTAGGTCTGCAGAATTTCTGTGGCTAAAAGCAAAGAATGAATCAGATTTGCCACAACCAAGTAAGTGGGGATTTCACTGATCTGGAGCATCTGATCTGCTACCATGTGAAAAACTCGATTGAGATGGAGAAAATGGAAACTCAGAGTGTGATTATGAGGTGTGTAAGCAGCTGGCTAAAGGAAAGAAGGAAAGACTGAAAAGAAAGTGGGGATTGGGGGCATTTGCAAGTGGAATTTCTTACGTATCAGTCTTGCAACTGAATAGGGTTAACTCTTCATATAGGGTTAACTTTTTCGTGAATCACTGAAACACAGCTACTACAAGCCTGGGATTGATGAGAAGTTGAGAAGCACTGATCTAGAGAAGGTTCAGGAAACACAAAAAAATTCCTACGAGACTTGGCAGAGAAGTTTGAGTGGAATAAGATGTTGCAGTACAAACAGTAGCTCATGCAGATGAAAATTAAAGTATTTTGCTATATTTCTTGTTAACTGACAACAAAACAAGCTCGGTTGCAGAGTTTGTCACAAGATGACTCAGATTCAATCTGATAGTCATAAAAGCTCAGCTGCACCCCAAGACAGATTTCCTATTGAGAACCACTCAAGCCACTGTGCAAAGGCCTGGTGGGCTCCTGCCAGACAGCTGTGTACAGTTACAGACACCAAATGTTTAAGTGAAATTGCAGTAGCTAGATGAGAAAACACTGAAATGCCATCAGTAAAGTGGATAAAATTCTGCAAGATACAACCAGAAGAACTTGATATTTTTTAGCCTAAAACACAACTGTATCTGATGCCTTTATAAGAAAGTAATCATAAGACAATTTAATAAGTACAGCCACAAGGAGTACAAGCAATTAGAGATAGCTATTGGCTGAAAATTGTTCTGAACCTTAGAAAAACTCTTCTTACAATCAGGTGCTGACAAAAAAAAAAACCCACAAACAAAACAAACAGTCAGACAACAACAAAACAACATAAAGCAAAAGAAAGCCCCACCACTTTTACAAAGCTGTTCATAAAGCTCATAAAGAGCTGTAAGCAGCAGTGCCTACACTAACAGGAGTCTCTGCAGGAGTCAATGCAGCTGTGTTTGGCTGCACAAGCTGTTGGTCTATGACAGAAGATAGGAATGGTTCCTGCTCTGCCCCGTTTTGTCCATGGCATTTGCAAAGCAGAAAGCTGTTTTTCAAAACCAGGCCTAGCTATCTTTTAGCATTACATGTTTTCATATTCCACTACTCATTTACAGACTGAATTACTAGGATTTATAGATATGAAGCCATAGGTGCAGACAAGTGTCTTGCATTTTCTTTCAGAATAAAGAAAGACTGAAAAACAAAAAACACCTTGACCTGGGCTTTGCCAAATCCTTTCATCTTCGTCACATTTTCTGCTCAGTAAATAGTGCTAGAGAGCTCACTTAGCCACTACTCAGGAATATTCTGAACCCTAATTATTTTCTGGTTCTTAAGTGATTTGAAGATACGAAACAATAGGTGACGATGACAAGAATTTCAATTCTATTTCAAAATAATTTGAAACGCTCCTACTTCCTTAGCAGCACGTAGAGCACAGTCCCAGTGTGCAGCATTATAAACACCAGGTGCAGCTTCTAAGCATTTGGCCATTATTGAGTTATAGAAGGGCAAAAAACGAACAACGAACAGCTTATGACCTCAGCTTCTTCACAACAGCATAGCACGTAGGCTAACTGATGAAGTATCAGAGATTAATGAAATTAATCCAGTAAATTGTGTAGCACTGCAGTGATAAAATATAAGTTCAAATAAATGAGATAAATGCTCAGGAGTTATTAACCTTAATGGGGAAGAAAGGCTTTCCAACAGTGAATTTTTCCTTCTTTGTAGAATGAGAACCCTGGCTTTGATGAGCACCACTGCCCCACCACTGGGGTCCCATCCTTCTCTATGCATAAATCCATATTTTCCTGTTAAATAACATGGTGCAATAGCAGTTTTGATGGTGCTGTCACAGCATTGCTAGGCTACGTTACTAGAAGAGACTTTCTGTTTAATAGAAACAAAAGAAATCCTAGTGTCCTTAAGACAGGGGTTTGAGTGCTCTCTCACTGTGCCCAATTTCTTTTGCTCTACTGAGCAATTCACTTTTCTCCTTTGGGGAGGGAACTAAGTAACTAACTGTTGTCATTGGCATTGTGAAGAGTCAAAGAAGAACTGTAAACTGTTTTGAAAAGTGTCAGCGCTGTACGAATATCCTGTAGAAACAGAAAGCTAGATAGAAAAAAAAGATAAAGGCTGTAAGGATACAAATAGAAACCTCTTAGAACAACAGGTTTGCTTTTCATTATTAGCCTTTCACAGATGTTTTTAGATGAGCTAAGACTCGTCTGGACATTGAAAATCACTGCACTAATCCAGTGCCGTAGAACACACAAATCCTTGAAGATGACAAAGGACTTTTGAAAGACCTTTAATTTTTACACTTTTCACAAAGCACAGGAATGGCTGCACTACTCTGACCATAGATTAGACCAGATTTAAAAGGCTTTTGAAAGTAAACTGGTGAGCAACTATAGGAGCACGAATAAGATTGCTGTAGCATTCCCGCATTTACAGCTCATTTTGCACCTAAGATCAATTACCTCATCTAGGCAGGGAGGGCAATGCTGAAATGACACAAGCTGTACAGTATGCTTCTGCATAAAACACACCTTGACACGGTTTTAGGAAAGTGTTCCAGAGATGATATTTTTGTACCAGTTTATAGGACTGGCATTTTCAAATGTTTTGTAAAGAGAAAAGAATGTACAGAATATTTTAGAGTTGTTTTCCAATTATGTTTGAGGGATTTTAGTGTACTAATAGTGTTATATTTTTCTTCATGTTCTGTATTTTTAACTAAACACATGTATCCTGCATTAAGATAAAAGTCTTAATATAATTTGTTCAACTTCTTGTGTTGTATTGTCAAATCCATGTTGTCATTTTAGTATTACTCTTGTGTGTGTTTGGTATATTTTGTGCTCTGTGTCCATCAGAGTTGAAATATCTTAATGATGGACACAGATGGTCACAATGATGGATCTTCTATCAGAGAGGATTCCAAGCACTCCTTTTGGGTTCGGAAGGTTGAAAGATAGCTAAATGAGGGACATTTCTATTGGGTTTTTTAAATTTCTGGGGTTATTGCTATTTAAGCAGAACCTTTTTGGACTTCACAGAGTGAGAAAGTAAATGGAAAACTGTATTCTAAGGTCAAGTCCGTTTTGTTTTATGGGACACGGGACAATTAAAAAAGCTCTATCCTGCTGTGTGTGAACTGCATTGTGTCTCTGTAGGTCGTGGAGTAAAGAACTAAGTCTCTTGCCCTTCTTCTGAAAAAAGAGTGACAAAAACTGGAGCCAAGATGCATTGCTGCCATTAATCCCCCCAGCTGAGAATGTAAAATTTCCTGTGAGTCTAAGAACAACCCTGAGTCTCCTCACAGAGTATTAAACTCAAATCTGCATTCAGAACATCAAAGTTGGTGACAAAATATATTATTCCCATGGTGTATGCATGGCACTAAAAGCATAGTAAGAGGAAATTCTGGACAGCCAGCTAGACTTCACAGATCAACCTTTTACTCCTAAATGCCTTCTGCCTCTGATCTACTTAGATTGCTAATGCTCTCTGCTATCTCTAGCATGGGAATTCTTGTCATTTTCCAGTCTATCCAGGAGATATTCTATTTGCTGGAAGAGTTACTGAAGAAATTAAATATGCACGTCTGAAAGGATTCAATAGCTTTCCAATAAAAAAAGAGGACAACACGAGAGTTAAGTCACTCATGTTTCTGATCAACATACAACCATTTGTGTTCCCTCTCTTCATAGCAATAAAGAGAAACACTGCCAAACAAGAAATCAAAATCCGCTGTATCCTGCACATCCTTTGTGGAGTTTTGTTCTGTTATTTGCATTAGCAAATTTCTTACATTCTGAAAGTCTCGTAGCCTGAATGTTATGAGGCAAGGACAAGATTCTAGTATTTAAACATTGGTTTGAAGATTGGTTTTATTTCCATTGCACTTGCAAGAAAATATATGACACTGGAACAGAAACCAAAGAGAAGCAAACTATGTCAGCATGCCAAAGATAGAAGCAATAAATAATGAGCTACTGTCCAAGCAGTATTTTATGCTGGAGAAAAGTGACAGATATCAAAGAATGAGGAAGTTGATACAGACCTCCCCTATTTCCCTGACAAATTACGCAGAGATGTGTGGTCACTCCTCCAGCTTTTAGAGAAATATAATGTTTCATAGGTTGTTTTACAGAAAAAGCCTACATAGGAAGAAAAGGAAAATCAGAAAGATAAATAGGTGTTAGGAATTCAAGTTAAGGAACAGCTTAGCATGGATCACACACAGAATTAATCTTACCCTGAAGTAATCTTACAGATCTGCATTAAGACTCCTCCAATGTTCCTCAACATAAGAGCCCTCTCTGTTTTTTCATCTATACTTTACTGGCATCGGTTTTTATGAATTTCCTGTTCTTTTCCCTGGTGAATTTGACCAGTTTACTCTACAGCCTGCTTTCTCGTTCAATCCTAGTCACCTGGGCAATTGGCTGGTCACCGGAGAAGGAATTAACTGCTTGCTTACTGGAAATCAATTAAGATGTCTGCATTTTTTTCACATTACTGTTCAGCAGGGACAGAGAGGCAGGGACTGTGACTCTGCCAGTTCTTTGCCTTACAAATCTTAGCAGCGTGTTCAGTAGCTTAGGTATTTGTCTTGAACAAAGAACAAATACCAACAGAGAAGCTTCAGAATTAGAACTTCTAATAGTAGTGCCAGTTCTAACTGCACCTGTAGCTAGCACTGAAGTGATGTGAAGGAAAAGCTACCTGTAGTAGTGGTTCATCAGGAGGCACGTTGCTGCTGCTGAAAATGCCAAAGGCAATGCTAAAGGCCTGCCATCCAACTGTGCTGTGCTTGCTGTCTGCTCTCAGCTCACCAGCTGCTGTGATTACCAACAGGGAGACAGCTGCAGCCCAACCAGACCAGAACTAGGACACCCTAGAGGCCATTTGCTTCCAAATTTCCTCTACAAGGAGAACTAGATTTTAAATCTGCCAGGCTGGAGCTGCCCATCTGTTGTAAGCACAGGTATACAACAAGAAGTTCTGGGAAGAAGACAATTATACTTCTCTTCTTCACCCTGTTTCTACCTGGACACTACATTAAGCTAGACAGACTTTTGCTACAGATGATATACGGCCTCAATCTTCAGTGTTTCTATGCTTTTATTGTTGCTCTGTGCTCACAAAAGGCTGGGAGTATTCTTCAGTGTTTTAATTGCTTTCATCTTACAAATAGCTTTCTATTAAAATAAAGGTCTATCTGTCTTGCATAGAATTGCTCTGTTTTACACTGACAATTCCACCAATGCATCATACTTTTGCTTCTTCAACAGAGGATAACAATCTAGCAACCCTGCTCATACACTGGTCTCTACACAGACTCAGTAAAATCATTCAGGCTGAGAAAAATGATGTTTGGACATCAGGTTTGCTGCACTGTGTGTTTAAGGTTGTATTTTTAGTTATACTGTCGTTATCCCAAGGTCTCATGAAGACTGACAGCATTCTAAGATCAGTACAAAACAATACCTTCTGTCTGGAGCAAAAAAGAGTAAAAATTACCTTTTTGTTGGTTCTTCCTCACAAAAGAAATGACTTCTTTTTAAAACTGTAGCTCTGTTGAGTTTTGATAGCAGAAGCTACGTCCTGTTCTTTGATCAAAATGAGTTCTCTGTGGAAGAGAAGAACAAGAAGGGTGAAACTGGGAAGAGTGAAAATGTAGATGGAACATGAAGAAACATTCCTAAGTGCAATAGGAGTGCAAGTACAGATAGAATGCTGGTACAATCCCTTAGGAGCAGTTCTGAGCATTTGAATCTTACAAAGCATACAGTTTGAGAGACCACAAATGAACTATGAAATTCCTACAGGAATTTCACACAGTGAAATCTTAGGTTGTGCTGTACATTAGATAACGATCATAATAATCCCACTGGAGCTTAAATCTACTGTGAAAAAAATTACTGCCACATTAATGTGACTTCTTGTAATATAGGAGCACTCAGCCACTGAGTTTCACAGTTACAACAAAAAGCAGCCCTTTCCCAAAGGGAGCCACAACCCAAAACTCAATTGTTTTTGAAGAGCTTTGTACTCAGTTCCTCACAAAGGAGGACTGTTAGCCTGGACAAGCCAGGCAAACTGCCGCACCACCCAGAAAAAATAAAGCTGCGCCTACCAAAACTCAATCCTGAACAAATTGCTGAGACTGTAAGTCAATTTCTGATTCGACTGGAAAGAAAGCAACGTGAAACTCCCAATTCTAACACTTCTGAACTGATTTTAACTGTTTCCTATCCTGTAGCAGTTTGTCTCGGCAAAGCTGTTTACTTTAGGTCAGTTCATGAGCAGCTCGCCCCTGCTGCCAGTAATTAAAGGTAGTTAGCAGCTCCCTGGGTGCTGCAGACAGCTGTGTTACAGCCACTCCTTCAGTCACAAGCAGGGGAACTGCTCTGATGCTGAGCAGGCTGCATTTTCTAAATGGAAGCTCCCTTGGAGCTCCTTCACAGTCCCTGGTAGCCACGATTCACTGTCTGAAAAATGCTTCTGCATGCCAAAATGATGGCTCATTTTGCAAGATGTCAATTAATGCCTTGCAGAGTCTGCAAAAAAAAAGTCAATTTTTAATGAATTAGAATTAAAATTAGTAATTAATGCTTGAATCAAGTGATTATTTTCTTGATCCTGCTTAAAATTAAATTTGGTTATAAGCACTTCAAAGGGAATGAGCAAGGAATCATTATTATTTAATCAGGTTTAAATTACTTACATAATTACCTACATGAGTGACGTATTTTCATCTCAAGATAATTCAAAATAATTAGTATGGCTTTATCACAAATTTAATGTGCAAAAACCTAACTGAGATTAGCAGTGCCTGAATACTTGCTTTTTTGGGGGATGGAATTTATCTGCAAATTATTGCACCAAAGTTAATGAAGCTATCATATGAATACATTGTGTGGAAAGTGATTTGGAAAGGATGCCTCATTTATCTCTGATTCCACATGGTTTATTTTTCAGGGTTTTTTTTTTTATTAAAGTTTTGTGAAATAATAAGCAATTTGACAGCCAATACACCAACTATTGTGTCTTGCTGCAAGAAATAACAAATCTTAGGCCTTGTTTCTATTGTTGAATTGTTCTATTGGGCCTTGTTACCTATTTGGTGTAAATCAAGGGTAGTTTCCATATATGCAGTGGAATCACAATGCTACACAGCACATCCAACCCCACACAGATTTTCATATGCTAAAGTAAAAATTTTCAGTTTTTTAAACGCTGACCAAAGGATTGAATTCCTGTCTGTGTACACAGAACTTCACAGATCACAGCTGCCTCACAGACCTTGTTTACGTATGAGGAAGAAATGAGGAAAGTATCCCAAGTATTTTTACCTTCTCAAGCAAACAAACTTTTTAAAAGGCAATTAGATTGCCTTTTAAAGGAATTTAACAGATGGTGATCAATCAGAGGAGCCAGTATAATATCATTAGCCAGAAGTGCTTTATAGACCACATTTATTCAAATTTCCCATTAGAGAATTCCACCAGGGTTCTGAGATGCAGCCTAGACCAGGGCTGTGGTTAGCTTATTTTTATAGAGAGGAGGTAATTACAAAGTTCAGAGCAGAAGTTTCCCAACTGTTCATTATCTGTGGGGTTTTCACACCTCTTTACAACAAACAATCCTTATGTGCCAACATATTCCTCCACATTTAGCAGCCAGTGATTGCCTCAGCTCAATCTCACAGTGGAATAAACATCTGTCACTGGGGATCTATCTGATTACTGGACCTGGAAGGGACTCCCAGAGCTTCGTGTGCATGGCTTCACCTCTGGGCTGCCTTCATGCCCTCCATGCATCTGGTTCCCTTCTGACTGTACTTTCAGACTAACTTGCAATAATCTTGAAATATCTTTATCTTCACAATGTCCCTATAAAGCAGGAAGCACTGTTTATCCACTGTACAGGGAAAATGAGAACAAGCTCTATGAGATATAATTCTAACTGAAATGACTGCATTAAAATCTACTAAAAGATGAGAAACAAGTGGTAGTTTTCACACAGGATAAGGGTTACCAGCAGTGCACTTCTTGGATCTGCATTGGGTTCTGCCAGGACTTGCTCATCAATGATTTGAAAAGAAGAACAGGAGTAACAGACCTGAAATTTCACAAGAATGAGCAGCAGATGTGATTAAATGGGAACTAAAATTCAACATCAGTAAATGTGTAGTACTGGTCACATGAAAAAAAATAAAATAGAAATGGGATGTGTGAGGTCAGGCTTCCAATTTGATACACAAGCTGTAGAAAATCTCCTAGGATTTCTGGTCCATTCTCTAGAAACATTAGCTGTGAGCTCAGAGGCAATCATAATGAAACTAGAACAGAATTGTTGGGAAATAGTAGCAGAAATCCTTATTAATTCCATGGTACACTAGTCCTCATAAGTCTTAAATACTACAGGAATTATCCTTATGGTTAAGGCCTCCAAATGTTCCTGGAGAATCTAGAGAATCTGCAAACAAGCATTCTTACACTCCATAAAAGAAATCCTTTTCATAGGAGCCCTGCCTTCCTCTGCCACTGAACCTCCCTTTAAAATTGCACTGCCTGCTGCTCCTCCCTGCCTCTCCATACATCCCCCAAAAGCTTCCTGCTGGGTAGCTCCGGGCTTCTCCCTCTATCAAGTGATATATTGATATATTGATATATATATATTTCCTTTAGTTCATTGTTTTGGTTTGGTCTGCTTTCCCATAAAAACAAATCAGAAATACTCTTTAGAATCTGCCACAACTATCAAGACTTGGTCTCAGAGTGATGGAAAAAAGCTACATATATTTATCTTCATTCCTCATTAGTAGATAGTTTTTACTTGTGGATACTTGTAGAATTGTAAAATATGTGAAGTCTCATGGAAATATCAGTATTTAGCAGCAGCAAGACAAAATCCTGCTGGCTTCAAGTGAAATAACAGGCTTTTTTTTCAGACATGAAAGTATGCAGGTGGTAAGAGTTAACAAGTAGCCATGAATTGCAAAACCACAATACCAGTTAAGTATGATTCTTCTTGATAAAGATTCCAGGCAAATTCCCAAATTTCCAAGCAGCAGCAGAATTAAAGTTACAATTTCAGCCTAGCTCTGTTAGCAGTCCATAGTAATAACAGGGGTTGAAGACTTACGTGGGGAATTTAAATATAGAGAAATAAATGACATGACTGTGTTAAGGCAGCAAAGGAGGGAGCAAGATTCCTCTCTTCCCCAGACTGAGACTTTCCTTTCTGGGCCAAGCAACCTTGCTCATAGCACTGAGAGTTCTAGCCTATGTTTTCAGTGCTGCCCAGAGTAGCTGGAATCCCTAAAGAGAGAAAAGTAAATTCTGTTAGCTTCTCTGGGGTAAACTGCCTGCTCTTGTTGGTAAGACACTGAAGCTAATCCATTATATTCAAGAGAATAATCCATACAGCTATATATACACATACATTATAATGAGCTTTCCAAAACAAATGCTCATATAAAACTCAGCTTTTCTTTGTAGCAAGTGCAGAAGAAGTTTCAGCAGGCACTGTATGGCAGAACAGGTGAGTTAGCTGTAACTGCCTTAAACTGCTGCTCCCAGCATCATTCTTACTGCAGCTGAGTGGCACTCAAACAGATGTGAAATTGTTTCTAACCTTTGAAAGCCAAAGGAAATGAAGTCTCCTCCTCCAAATGAATTTTCCCACTTATTAGTATGAGTAAGAAGCAAACATGCCAGCAATGACAGGAAATTGTTTTTAGAAAGCTATTTCTGATCGATACAACTGAATGATTGCTATTAAGAGTGATTATTAAATATGAGTTTCAAAGTTCGTATCTTTTTGCACATTATGCCATTCATGTGATTTATTGCATAATATCCCCAGTAATATTATTTTTTTTCCCCCACTGCTCATCTGGAGAAACCACAGATGATGAACTGCTGGAGAGACTCCCCACAACTAGCTTCAAACATGCTCAGCCTCATTAGTTTTAGACACACTGGCTCATAAAAATCTTCAAACATACTGAGAGGTTCCATGTGTGTCCCAAAACTAATACACACAGCAAACTGCAATCTGTGTAAAATGGCAAAATCCCTCAAAAGAGATCTAAAAGACCTCTATTCCTACTCCTTTCACATTATTACAACAGGATGACTTGAATGCATTCAGAGTGGTATCACCAGAAAAGGAGGTTGATGCTAGTGGGTGCTGAAATGTAATGTCTTTTCCATACACTCCAATTACACAAAAGTGACAAAGGTTTGGAATCATCAAACTATTCGGTTATCGATTGGCCTTCAGACAGACAGCATTTGTTTCGAGGTTCTCCCTCTACCCTTGTGTTCCATTAAACTCACTGCAGTTATCAGTCAGAACAAATTGCTTTTTGGAAGATTAACTAAGTTAGATGGTAAGGCTAAGTGCACAATCTATTCTCTCTTCCCAATCACTTACAGTTCATCAGCTCCTGTAATAAAAAATGAGAACATTAAAAGTCTCACAAGGAGCAGGGCTAGAAAGGCACATCATGTTTTAATCACTTGATTTTTTTTTCCCCCTTTTCCACAAAACGTTGAAGAACACGGGACCGTCAAAGGGAAGACTGAGACTTCCGTTGGTTTCCCAATTGAAAAAACCCATAAACATAAGAGATAAGAACTTCACAGCACCCTCTGAGGATGCCTTTTTTCCTGTCAAATTCAGCTGAAGAATGATTATTTGAAATAAAAATTAAATTCATGCTGATGAATCAATCTTTAATCGACAATCCCATCAACAAATGAATCCATCAACAGAGGACTTACAAAGCCTCAGGCTAGTTCTTTCTAAAATGTATCCCCACTGAAAACAGAGAAAGTATACTCAGTATGGGGAGAGAATTTGGTTCCCTGCGTTCTGATCACCCTGTATACAGCTTTTTCAACTCTGCAGTGAATATTGCAGTATGATTTAATTTGAGCTGCCATAGAACAAAGATGAAAATATGCCAGACAGAAAAATAACTATTTTTTTCTTATTTATATTGTCATGTGCAATCTTTTATATGGAAGACATTTTCAATAAAAACTTTTGCAGAACCATAAAACATCATCACTCTATACACATGAGAGGGAGAAGAAATAGCTTGGCGTTTCCTGCAACAGCCTGAACCACTGAAGTCCTTACCTCGGTTTAGTATTCCCCTAAACAAAGCTTATACAGAAACGAACAGATTTCTGCCCACTTAATTGGGATCCCTGAAAATCCCTTAATTTGATTCTAGATAGTGCTGGGCAAAGTAGTTGATGTACGCTGAAACACAAGGTCAAATGTGTTGGCTTCCTAACGAAGAGCAAGGGTACATGGTGTACATGGAGAGATGATGCTGCAGCCAAAAGAAGAGGCTCTGCTGTATGGCTCCTGCCCTGTTCTGTGCCAGCTTTGGCACTCATTAGACTTTTCTGGGAGCTTATTCAACGTGCTAACTCAGCAGAAAGCCATTTATCCTTTCACTGGTGTGTTTCCTGCTCA
This sequence comes from Tympanuchus pallidicinctus, assembly GCF_026119805.1. NCBI lineage: Eukaryota > Metazoa > Chordata > Aves > Galliformes > Phasianidae > Tympanuchus > Tympanuchus pallidicinctus. Next base: position 7,747,672 of record NW_026294722.1, read on the forward strand.
GTTAGCAAGCTGAATCAGCTCTCAGCAAGGTTCAGTGCATCAGTACTGTGTGACAGAACAGCACTGAGTAGGGAGCAGGCTGTCCTCTGTCCTCCTTCCAGCAGCAACAAGCTATTGTATTAGCTCCCCTGTGTTGAGCAACCTCAACTCAGAGGTATTTCAGTAAGATCTGCTAGGGACCTTTCTGGAGACAGATGTTGTACCAAAGAGAAGAGTTTCCTGGGGCCAGCTGATGGATGCAGCCACAGACAATACCTTGTGATGAAGGCTGCTGGCAGCTAAGGATATTTTCCTTGCCAGGGGCTCACCATTGCCTCTCTGCTGCAGCTCAGGGCTCCATGTCTGAACCAACAGTTCATGAAAACATTTCTCATCTGCTCCAATGTAAAGCTGGCGGCCTCCCCACTTATCCCATCACTGAATGCTGTTCGGTGAACTTGGCTGAAGTTGTAACAATATGTACAGTGAGCACAACGCTAACCTATGCTATCAGCTCTGCTCGTGGACAGAGAAGCCTCCACTTAAGGCAGAGAAAAAACTGGTGATATTTGTCATCTGTACAGAGATCACAGCCTTCAGTTTTATACATGGAAGAGGGGAATGCTGAAGAGAGAGAAAGGAGGAGAGGAGAGAAGAGGAGGGGAGATGAGGGAAAGGGATGTTCAGCTGAGTGAAGGACCCTGTGGAAAGATTGTAGGAACCATGACTTCTCTCTCCATAGAAAGGACATTGTGGAGCCCCATAACATTTAAAGATTTAGTAAAGTATAGCCTTGATAGTAAGCTTTAAGGATGAAAACCATCAGGATAAAAATCATTTCTGTCTTCACTGGTTTCAACCTTTGAACAAGAGAAAAGCAGGGTGCTATAGAACAGAACAGGAAAACAAGTATAATCTTCTTTCACTGACTTCCAGCTCAGCAAGATTGACAAGCATTGTTTTGAAGTGAGTTTAAAGATCAATTACTAGGTTAGAAGTGAAATCTTTTGCAAACTCTGTAATTGATGAGCTCCAGAGAGTTCTTTTGTTAGTCGCACCACATCAGATCAGAACAAATCTTTAGATGCTGCCAGTGAACCAGAAAGCAGCAAGAGGATTTCACAGGGGGGAAAGAATAATCTTATGAGTCTCTGAAATGAGTGCCCTGCTGGTCTGCTGAATGTGGGTGAAAGCCACGATTAAGTCTGCTCCCATTTCTGCTTTGCTGTTGTCAGGCTTTATATCAAAGACAAATCAAAACCTTAATCTGCATTCATCTTGCTCAGCTATTCAAGCTAGTAATACTAAAAAAAATCTTAGTGGGGTCAGGTTTGATTTCTTCTAAATGAATTTCCTGGTGATAGGCTCTTTAAAATCATCTGTTCTGCTGCATTTGTTTTTTCCTGCATTGTGGAACATTTGGCTAATACACATGATATAAACATGTTCATCTTCGGGGCATAACAAAATGCACCAAGATCATTTATTTACTAGAAATAGTTAATGGGATGAGCAGAGGCCTGCTGAGCATGTGAAAGAATGCCCATAAATTATTCTGTGCTTTTTAAGAAGCAAGAACATGAAAACCATTAAACACAAAGCCCTTTATCCTGAAATTCCCATCTTTTACATGAGGAGCATAAAAAGACTATGGTACTTCATTATAAATATAAATGGGGATAATGAATAAATATAAGTAAGATTAATATTGCTCTTGCTCTTGAGAAGAAGCATCAACTTTTGGGGAAAAAGTTCTTGCACGTAGATGTGGAATTAGAGAGTCTACATAAGGGGTTGATACCAATTGCTGATCTGTAACAGCCTAATAAAAGCATGCGGAAACTGCCCTCCTCTTACAGAATGTACCATTGCGTAGCACCCACTCACGCGTGAAGCCAACAGAACCCCGTGTCGATCTCAGTCTGGATCCATCGGACCGGACTGCCAACCTACCAAGAGCTCAGCATCCCTCTGTTCCCCGAGCAGTCAGATGCATAACATGTATGACCGTACCCGGATGCCCTGCACCGAAGCCCTGCGGATCCCCCTGGGCAATGCCAGCTGCCAGGGCACGAGGCTGCGGATCACCGCGTTCCGTTACTCGGCCGCCCCTCGGCCAGGAGATGGCGGTAATTCACTGCGCAGAGGGAAGAAAGCCGGACCCAGCTCAGAAATGCACCCAAGGCGTGTAGGGGAAGGGGAAGAAAGTCAGAAAACAGACTGCGAGTCTAAGTAAATAATATTGTATTGCAGATAATGCAAGGAATATAGCTCCCTATTCTTGTTTCGGTTGTTACGTGCACACTTTCATTTCTAAAAGAAAGATAAATAATTGAAAAAACCACACAGCTCCTTGATCTTTCAGCTACATATTATTTTTAGAGCTAATCACATCTGCATATTGCAAACAGAACAACACGCTTCTAGCTGCCATTCAGCAGCTGTATGCTAATGTTGTTTGTGGAAACGTGCTTGGATAGATGTGCCGAAGGAATCACCTTTCCCCCAGGCAGCTCCACCATAAAATGCACAGTATGTGAGAGCACAGTGTTGTGCCTCAAACATGTAGCTTAGCAGCACTCTGCTTTGCTACTGCCCCTTTGCATCCCTTTTCCCCCATTGCAATCTTTCAGATGGATCACACCAATGATTGTGATCTCCTTATATTTTTTACAGGATGTGTTCCCCGAGTTCTTTTCACACTGGTATCTGCCAACCTGTCACCCTGTTCACATCAATCCTGAACTTTGTTTGAAACAACATCGAAATTTCTATGCTTAGGTCTGAAGCTCTCATTCTTTCAAAATGCAAATGCACACACACACAAAATCTTTTTGAAAGTCTGGTTGTTTCCCTCATTTTGTTCAAGCTATAAACATTCTGCAGAGGGAATATCCAGGCAGGACAGTTGAAAGATGTAGTGAATTTCTTATGGCTATTAAAATGTATTAATGATAATCACATCCTCAAATCATATTTGTTCTGGAAATGTGTTATAAATTTATTAAATTACCTTGACAGATCCATGTGAGGTATAATTGATGCCCCAGTAATCCCAATCCAAGATATATGCTGATATATCCAATGGAGAACCAGGCAGAATGAGCAGGGGATTTAACATTCCCCCTTTATCCAGTTGGAAGAGTTTGCATTTCAAAAGTGACATGGAACATTCCTGGCAAACAGATCACAGAAGCTCCATGAGAGATATTTTTTGCATCATATATTCATTACATCATTACAAATCATACATCACACCAGCGTGCCAACGAAAGAAAAGGCAGAGGTCATTCTCTAAATTATGTCTTGTAGATTTTCAAAGAGTTCTGCAGGACAGAGTGTGTAAGTCAGGTCTGTTAGAATAGGACTTTGCATCTTTGCTTTTTTAATTTCTCCAAGTAAGTGCAAAGATTTCAATTCGATCCTGCTGCCATCTCATTCTCATAGAATGAGTATTTATCTCTGCCTTTTCAGTTTTAACTCCTACCAACACCACCCCAGACAGAACAACCCTCCTGGTGTCTTTTTCAGACTGACATTATCTAAGCTCTTTCTGACAGCCACAGCCTCCTGTTTGGGGCAGACTATTCAAAGACTTTGTGGTATCAGCATTTTTGAAAGCTGATATTCAGAATTTTGTAGCAGCAAAATGTTTGGGAAAAAAATCATGTAAATGTATCACAGTCTAACGAGCAGAGCTGCAGTACATACTGAACTCTGGAGGTCACTGTCTTGTTCAGATTGGCAATCATCAGTCTGGAGCTTGCAAGGTTGTCCTTTTTAAGTACCATGCAAATTAAGCACATGCTGGTTCTGCACATCCTTGTGTGGATGCTCACAGAGAACGTGAGGTCCTTGTACTGCAGCCTGATTTATTCTGAAAGCTGTCTTTGAGAAAAGCTAAGTTCAGAGTCATTCACTAAGATCTTGAGAAGCCTGCTTAATCCTGAACCTGTGCATACCTGGAATGAAGCTTAAGAAGATGGGTGCCACAGCACAACGTGAGCATGTCAGAAATAATAGGAATAGCAGGCAAAACAAGCAGCTCCAAAAAGCCATTGCCCACTGCATTTTATTGCAAGCTAATCTGCATATTCATCAGTTATCTATGACACCACTGACAATAATTTGGGAAGTGGTGTTTTTCTTGGATACAATTACTATAACTGCAGTAAGATGTGTCACAGCAACAGTAAATCCTGGTTATTTAACCTTAATGTTTGATAATTTGAAAGAATTTCTTCAAAACATCTTACCTGAACTACCTTCCCTACATATTCACATTTTTCCTTTAAAAATACAATTTTCTTCTAATCACAACAAACTCTAATTGAAATTGTGCTCCAAACTTGTCATTTTTCAATATTTTGTTATCCCACAATTAGCAAAAATAATTCTCCTTTTTTACTTACAAAAGCTAAACCTTTGCATTTTTGGCCAGACACTTCCTGCCCACTTCCTTGATCCTAGTCAGAAGTCATATTTACAGCAATTCTGTATTCTTAAAAATTTAAACCCCATCAGGGTCCATGACTTGCAGCTACTGGATGATTTCATGTCATCCAATGAAATGATATTTACTTCAATTTACCCCAGATTAACATCTCCTGTTGTACAGTAGAACACATAATTCCCCACATCTGGAAATCAGAATCATGCTCACACTCAGCATCAATTTTCTTCTAACTTTCAGCTAATGTTATTTCAACCTGAGCATGGGCATCAGCAAATGTGACCCCTCACTTAACTGCTGAGACTTTTCCAAATGGCCTCTAATCTTGTTGGTTGTCAAGGTGCGGGATAAAAAAATAGATCTGCCAATAAACATAGCTTCAGTCTCCTAAGTCCTTCCATAATTCTCATTCCAGCCAGTGTCAGAGTAATTGCAGTTTCATATGATCAATGTCCTAGCCCAAGTACATCCTCTCATCTGCATAAATATTTCTTGATCTGTTTTCTCACGTAGCCCTGGGGGATCAGTAATTGTTTTCTACAATAACCGTTTTACCATTTCAGTGTTTAGCCTCAAGTTCAAGGTGTCTCTGAGTTGCCATCCATGTGAACATTAGTCTGTTTTCAGCATAATGTCCTTCCTCATTTATACTCTCATCTCTCCATCTCCTTTCTCATTTAGAAGCACCTATTCTTAAGCCCTATATCTAGGTAATGTAATATTACAGCCTACTTCCTGAACTGGCCACATTTCGGTTACTCCAATTACACCTGATTTGTCTTTAAGCAGCAGATGTCCTTGCTCCTCCAATCTTGTTTGCTGTTTCCTTCCCTGTCTCTTTGTGCCCTGCAGCACACAAAGTATTCACTTGCTAAAAAGTAAACAGAAGCTGGCCTGCCTTATTCAAGCATTTTTCATACCTGTCTAAATGGAAGAGGGAGTGGATGTGCAGTTAGTAGCTCTGAGGAGTAGAAATCTAAGATCTTCTAACAGCTAGGAGATTTGCCCCATTTTCCACCAACAGGAGGTGCTCAGTGCTCAACCCTCCATACACAAAGCTAATGTACGCTCAGAGAGTCACCTGTAATTTTTTCAGACTTCAGAGAGGCCAATACTACAGCTGTATAAGAGCACCTGTATTAGTTTCAGGTCATCGGTTGCTCAAAGCTGAACCAAGCCTCATTGTACCTGTGAAAAGACAGCTCCAAAAACCACACATATACTGAAGATTTTTGTTTCGTCTGCGTGGTTTCTGGATCTCACAGGCAGGCTCTTTGTCACACAGCTAACAAGGTATTTTTTGTCCTTTATTTCCTCCGACAGGTCTGCATTAGCAGGAAGACCATAGTGTGTCCTCCCTTTGTCCTTAGACTGGAGCAATTACAATCCATCTGTCACTCTGCTTTTTATTACCAGGGGCATAGAGATGCGGTTTTACTTTATCTGTTTTATGTCTCTGGTACCCTGGCTGTACTAGTGCTGCTTTAAACACCAGAGGCCTCTCTTCCTGCTCTAGGGAAATACAGCTTTACACCCAAGCTCATCAGCTTTGATCATAAAAATGGCATAAGGTTTTCCAGCTCACACACTCACTGCACATTTTATTTCATTTTTATTTTACTTGAATACACGTAATGCATATGCATTACGCAGGCTATGCCAGAAGCATCATTCCAGAAACATATTTAACTCGACAGCCTGCTCAAGTGGAACAGCAGTGTTACTCATTACACATTGGACTAAAAGTCCTAGCACAGCAGACTTATTACAGCTTTCCATCCCCACTCTGAGCTACCAAGAACAGAGGAACTGCTATTCACTCTTCCAGTTCAGAGCAACACATCACGATGTCAGATTCAAAGAGGATGTTGTTGCGATACGCCAATCCAGATAAAGGAAAATTTTGTTGCTCTAAATATACAAAGATGAGTAAAATATAATTCTTTGCAGGCAGCTGCAATAAGAAAGGAAACTGTTTGCTCTCATTAATATTACTTTCTGAGCACACTACGTACCAAGTTTAAATTTCTGATCTAATCACAGTCAAATTACAGAGCAATGGCATGTATTAATTTGTCCTTCTGTATTTTCTTTAATATAGGAAATATGTTTTGTCTCCATTTTCCTGCCTTTATGAAGTATTAGAACAGTAGGCATTTTAAGTGCCTATACATGAGTTCAAAGGATGCTGAGAAGAACACATATCAAAAGCATGATTAGACACACTATAGCTGAAACAGAGGTACTTCCAAACAAAGCATCAGAGGGTTTTCACTGTGGTATCTTTGAGGGAATGATAAAATACCTCAGAACCCTGAGAAAGAATAGCTAGACCACTTAGCAATTTGAAGTAAAGAATATTACTAGAAATATTTTTTTCTCTTCTTTTCACAAGTCTAACAAATTTACACAGCTAAAGAGGATAAGTGAGTAAGTTCAGAGATACCATCAATATAAAACATCTAGCTCATATTAGCACTTTCATACAAATAATAGTTAAACTGATCCTTGCAGCTCTTAGGCTAAACCATTAGCTCTATTTCACAAGTCAAAGACTGCCAGATCAGCTAGCCAACCTGACAAAGACACACACGTTCTTTCTCACTCAGCCATCTAGATTGGGAAGCAGAAGATACTTTTCCTTGATGGATGTCAGATACAAAGGAGAGGGGGGTGGAGGGCATCTTTCTGCTGTTTCAATCAGAACAGAGAGACATAAGGAATTTTGTTTCATGAAATATCTTATGGAATAGCAGGATGTGCACCCATATTTGAGGCTGGTCTGCCCTCTAGCAGCTAACCCAGCTTTCTCTTTCTGTGCCTGGTTTGTCTGTCACTATGAGGTCAGGCTTACTGCAGTGACTGGGGTAACTGCAATCCCACTGCATTTATATCACTACAGCACTAAGAAAATTCTCTCAGAAGCAGCACTCTATGTAGAACAGTAAAAGACCCTTCTGAAAAAAGTAATGATCACTGCCATTATTTTTACTAATTCCATAGGTTCTAAGAGCTAGATCAGAAAGACTGTTCCAACACTTTCCGATTCTGCATGCAACTTGCTGTGTCCTAGCTCACCAGCACAGGGCAGTGGAGGTCTCAGCAGTTTCCCTGAAGCTCATGTTTAACACAGTGTAATTTTGCTGTGTTAATCAATTTTGTAATCATACACGTTGCACACTTCAGAATCAACAACAAAAATTCTTATAAAAAGAATAATTTAGCTTACATTTCTGGATTATGATGGCCACTCTTAGTCCTAACTGACAAGAAAAGAGATGGCAAGCATCGTTTTTACCTCAAGATTACGAATACTTCCTGTTGCTAGAAAGATGTGATTTCCTCCCTAAGAAGAGGTTTCCTTGGTTTCCTGGCAAGAGGTGATTATATATTTATAATAGTAAGACTCTTCGTCAAGTATATGTTGCCAAACATTCATGCCCTAGAAATGCTGCTATTTCCGATTAGTTATTGCACCAACAATGTATAATGCCATATGGACTTAATAACATGCCTGTCACTTTCAGAAAGTAATTACTTCAATTTTGGCAGCATTGATCTGCAATATTTGCTGTCTCTTTTGATGACATTGTAATGGTGCAATGCAAACGTGATCAGCATCTCCCAAGCTGTGAGAAAGGCAGTATCTGAACAGATTATGACTTGAACAAGAAAGGATATTTTTTTAGAGATACAATAAGTTATGTTCATTATTGGTATGTTTTGGAACATCTGGGAGCAGAGAAAGGGACTACATTACCTGCAGAGAGTCTCTAAAATCTGTCAAGATTTAAAGAAAAAAAACCAACAAACTAACAAAGAAAAACCTCCACACGAAAAAAAAAACCAACAAACTCTTCCAGTTTCCAGATCACCCAAAAATGTAAAAATTAGAACTGCTAAGTTAGAAAGCATAATTCGTGATTATATCCTGTTGACAGCAAGCAGCTAAGAGCACTACTTTTAATTCTAGGTAGAGTGCAGATTTTAAAACAGTGTGCCATCTAATCCTGGAGGATTCTTATTTTAATTTCAGGACAGAAAAGATGCTGAGGCTTTGTAACTGATTAGAGACCTTCTACAAGAGTCAATGAATGGGATATGTCTGCCCTGTAGGTATTGCACAACTGCTTCATAAATTTGTGAAGCAGCAGTTTACATGTGACTAGTCATATCCATCAGTGTAGTCTCAAATGACTTACAACTGAATTTGATCTCATTACCTATGTAGTGAAGTGATATCTGCCACTATTTTAATTGCTTGCAAGTCTCAGAAGTGGGAGCAGAAGCCAGTGTTTATTAACCTTCACAGACACAAAGTAGAATTAACATGTTTAAGGCCTGGACTTATGTTCGCTTCATCCTGCACATATGTGAATTAATATCCTGTCGAGACATACACATATATGTTCATTATTGTGATTAGCAATCCTCCTTATTTTAATAGAAAGAAATTAGTATCCAAGTCTGTGAGCAGAATTGGGAACAGAATGAATTACTATAAAGAAAGACAAAAAGCTCAGAGATAGTACAGGGCTGCATCTTATCACATCTGCCACAGGAACTATTTGCAGAAAACAAATGGCATCAATCATAGGTTTGATGGATGATCATACTTAAAATGATCATCATATGATCATACGTAAAATGCCTGTGTGTGAATTTTTTTCTGGGCAAAAGAAAAGCCTACCTCCTGTAAAAGATCAATAAAGCCTTCATGTGTCAGTCTGTTGTCTTTAGATGCTCAATCTTGACCTTAAGCAGAACACCACAATGCCTCTGAGCACATGAAACAAGATGTGCTGAATAGCCTGAATACTTACACACTCACCAAGTCAATAGCCCTGTGTTTACGCCATTTACCATATTCTATGTGTTTGTCAGAGTATGGACCTAATCCACATTTTGCAAATTTTTTTCACTTGAACGAATACCTTTGCAGTTACTGTTCTGTGTTAAATTTGGGTTGATCCATGATGATGCAATCTAATCATTAATGATCACATTTATGTGGAAAAAAAACTATATACAAAGACTACTTTGAAAGTACTGCTGCCTCCTATTTTTTATTCTGGTCCATGACCCCAAAGGCAAATGTTGATCATTCAGCAATAGAAGTTGAACCTTCCCACCAATATTCCATCACATTTTGTTGCTGTGCAACAGGTGACAGCAGAGGGGCAGTCTGACATGGAATTGCACATGAAGCAAAGACGTGTGTCATGTAATTCCTCCTTGTGGAAGAAGGAAGAATGTCACCCACTGACATTCATCAATTCTTACTGAACATTTATGGAGACCCATGACCAAACAGGCGGTGGGTGCAGGTGACAGTGGGTCACCTCTGCTGATGCAGATTTTTATGAGTATGGCATTCAGGCTCTTGTTCATTGCATAGTTAATGGTGGTGACTATGCTGAAAATGTGTTTTATAGTTGAGAATTTGCTTTATCAAATAGTGCTATTGTGCCCTTTGTACTTGTTGAATTTTTCCTGGGAATAGAAAGGAGGCACTACTTTTGGGGTGACCTACATACATAGCAACACAAGGGATGCATGTTCCATTGGAAAGGAGAATTAATCCTATTACATCCTGTGTTAATCTGTTAGCTACACATGAGTGGAGAGGAAATCTCAAACAGGGACACAATTATTGCATTTGCACAGAATACGAGTAATTACTTGTCTTTACCAGAATATTGGTCATTACTCATGGAGAACATTATTTCTGCACAGAATGGCAGGGAATTCAGCTATTCAGCACAATTCTGCTGTTCCTAATGATACAAGTCACTTCTGATTTTCAAAGATTCTCTTGAAACTGAGTGGTCTCTGTCCCTACAGAAGGAGAAATAAACTCTCAGCAGCATATGAAAAGACTGCTATCACAGTCTTTGTCTGATTATGTAGAAGTCACAGGCTTATTTCCAGACCTGGCAGTTCATCATTATATATGTCAATTATCATTTATTATGCACAAGGACATGATGATCCACTTCTATGTCCCACCACATATTTCATTGTAAACAATGAATAGAAAAATTCCTTCAGTGTGGCCTACTTTTCCTAGACTGCCACTCTGATTTCTGACACTATCATTACAGATTATGGTTTTTGTATAGGACAGAACAATTAATCATTTTTGTGAAATGGTACAAGTTGATAAATGAAAGGCAGAAGGTACTTTGGCACAGAAATCTCAAGTCCAAGTGGAAGCAAACCTAGAAAAAAGGACAGCACTGAAGACTCTGAAAGCAAGTAAGCTGTTACCATGTTCCAGTAACAAAAATAATGTTAATAGTTTATAACATAACACATAGAGAATGGGAGCCTTTGCTTGGTAGTGTTTGCTATGAAATTCAATGTCAACATTCGTATTTATTTCACTGGATGCGTTCCAAACAGCAGAATGCCTACACTGCATACAATCCTCTGCTGCTGTTTCATTGCCTTGCTCTGAGCTCTCCTAAGCTCTCAAGGACACTGACCTGCTTTTCATGTCCTTAGATACAGCCAAGCAATTCCTTAACAGTATTTCTATGCTGTTTGATTTAATCCTGTGTAAAGATTTTAGGTACCTTTGAGCTCTAAATCCTGCACAGCAGAAGTCACATAATCGTATTAGCGTAGCTCTCCAAGCAGGCTAAGCAGCCTTGTTTAGAAAGACTGCTGAGCAGGACTTCTCATAGCAAGTGCAGCAGCTCCCTGGTGGCAATTCGGGCGCCTGCACTCTGTTGTGCAGATGGCCCTTTGTTCTCCTTACCATAAGATCTGATCACCCTCAGCTTTCCCTGTGTGGTTCCTTTCCCCAGCCTGACTTGTTCCACACTCTTTGATTGCAGATTAAGAAATATACTCATGGTTTATGAACGTGGCTGTTGTCAAGAGCAGCAAATAATACTAAAAAACTCCTTCATTTCACTATGAAAAGCAGCTGCACAGCTAATAAATGAACAGGTTGTGTGCAGCACACTACACAAGACAGAATTGTGCCATTTTAGGATTAATTTTTCCATGATTTAAATATTCATTATGCATCAAGTAATTCTACATTGAATTTTCAAATACATACTCTTAGCAAATTGCAATTGTGATGTAAATCAGAGTAAGGCTTGGTAAAAGATCCTTAATTCTTGAGTAGGCATTTGGAGCAGGCTAAAAGAACACATGCAATTTTACTATTATTCAATCGGTATGCGGTAACTCATTAAGCCATGATAAGTCAAATACATGTAAGATCTTTAGTGGTTCATCTAATTGCATAAACATGGTTAAATGCTAATTATCATTTCTCACATACTGCAACTGCACAATTACCTTCTAAATTTACAGATCCCATATCCTTCTAAATGTCCGAATGATAGAACAGTTATAGTGCATTTATGTGAAAGGCTACGTTATTTCAAGCAGCTAAATTTCCTGTCTAAATAAAGTTACTTAAATGTGAATTTTATATCTAATTAAAAGTAAGAAGAAGGGAAAAAAAAAAATAAAGGCAAGCCTGTCCCTCAATACTTCTCAATACCCTTTTATCCTTAAGGTACAGCTTGGGTACAAACTGTACCCAAATTACTTTTTCCACTGAGCAGTACTGAACACCTTTCCTGAAGATGGATGCAAGCACAGGGACTGTTGTTTCAAGGTTGCTGTTAAGAAGGAAGAAGATCAATGGTATAGGTCAACACAGGAAAGAGAAGTGGAATGCAGCACCTGGGTGTAGGGTGCAGTTAGTAATGTTTACACTTAGCAAGCTATCCATTTTCTACAGCCTGCAGCGGATGTCTATAATTTCCCAGGACAGATCTGCCATTACACACATCACACAGTAAGTGCAAACAGGAAGATTTATCAGCATATTAACAAATGACTTTATGAAGAACAAACAAATATTTCCCCCAGTGAAATTAAAATTAATTGTCAGTGGCGTGGCTGCCAAATGTTCATCTGCACTCAAATTAGTTTGTATTGAGAGATATTTGTTCAACAGTTCTCTGTCTCCTGAGGGTCAGACAATGGAAAAGAGACCCAAGGATGAATCGGAGGGTAAGAAGACAAGAGAATAATAAAGCACAAGAAGATAATAAATTAAAGATTATTAGCTTTAGCCAAAATCTATTTGTTCTGCAAAAGATTGTAAGATATCAACATTGTTTGTACAATTATAAATCCAAATAGGAGTCAGTAACATTCCACACTACCATTATTTTAAACACCAAAGAAATATGCTTCCTTACACGTGATCTTCAAAAATTATTTCCGATATTAGAGACAACTCTGGCTACATTTAAACACTCACAGAATGACACAGTGGCACAGTTTGGTTGCCCCTCATGTAATCACTCTACGCACATGAACAACTTTTGTTTTTAACAGATCTTTCTTATCCTTATGAGCATGAAAAACAAGATAGAACGTTCATACTTCCCTTGCTTGTGCTATAACTAGAAAAGAAGTAGTAGGTGTTCTTATCAGCCGATATACAATACATTCACAATAAATAACCTTATAGGTCCAACGTAAAGGGACTGTGGTCCCTCCAGTTTCTCTGTGAGAGATCTAGCTAGCAGCTTTCTCCTGCTAGAAAAAAAATCCTTCCAAAACAGCTGTAGAGTGAAACGGTTGTTCCAAACGTAGCAGTGCACCACAAATGCAATTAAACTTCTTAAAATCTCAGCTCTCTTCATGGGCATCTGTAAATCTTTGCCCTTTAGACCATAACTATCACACATCCCAGCTTGCTAAGCCCTTTTAATTTAATGCCACACATTTATTTGCAATACTCTGGCAGAAAATCTTCAGAAGCATTCCTTTAGCATTATTACACGGTGAGAAATGTTGGTGGTTTGGGGTCTTCTGGCTTAATTAGATTCCATTTTGTTCAGTCATCCTCAAATGCAACTTCTATTTTCAAAGGATTTTATGAACAGTTTTCTAATAAAAGAGAATTTATAGTATATATGGGGCAACAGTATAAATGGAATTTAATAGCCAAGTGCCAGTAGGGACTTTTCTGTCTAATTTTTATCAAATGCTGATTAGCGACCATGGATTTCTGATGAGACAATGAGCCCTGGACTGGCTTCTGTCCAGTTTTTGACATTGGCACAACATACATCTGCTAATTGTTGAGGAATACATATAATAACTCTACTAATTAGTAGAGATTCAATCTAGTCATTGAAGTCTATCTTTGAAATTTACAAAAATGTCAAGTCTGATCATCACCACAGACACTTAACATACATTTAACGTACACCTAAGTTTATTTATACAAATAAATTAAGAGAGAAATTTCCAGAACTGTCTGTCTCCTCAAAAAATTTAGCACTGCAACTATAATGCATTACAATAACTTCCACCAGTCCAGAAGAAGGAACAAAAAACCCAGGTTGAAATGAATAAGCCCTGCACATCTAGAGCAAGTTCAGATCCTCACAGCTGGATCTGTCTGTGAACTTCATTATCATGTCCTGAAATTTGAAGTGACCAAAACAAAATAACCAAATTCTGATAACCTCAACATCTAGATCCAGTTTTTCGATCTTCACTAAGAAGGCTACAACACCAAAAAAAAAAAAAGAGAGCTGAAGTTAGACATTCATTTGCACAGCCAAGCACAGCAATTTACAGGCATTTCTAGAACTCCAAAGTTTGTAAGCTTTAGTATTTCAATTGAATTTTTGTCTCCATTTAGAAATCCCCAAAGCATTTGATTTCCTTAACTGCTAATACACATTAAAAATTCTTTACTCTGCATTCATAATTACAAACATTTTTGCTACAATTGTTAAGATCTATAAAAATGAAACTCTGACTGCTTTAACCTGACACATGATAATAAAAAAACTGAGCCAGTACAAAGTAGAGGTCCTAAGCAGGGAGGCAGAGAAGAGAGACAGGAGGTACAGGAGAGCAGTGACTTAATCACATTGCCACTTAATCACAAGGCCACATCCAACCTGGCCTTGAATGTCTCCAGGGATGGGGCATCCACAACCTCCTTGGGCAACCTGTTCCAGTGTCTCACCACCCTCTGTGTGAAAAACTTCCTCCTAAATGGCACTATTTACTTAAGTGATTAGTATCCACTTATTTTGGCTTTAGGGGGACTGAGTCATTTCTGTTCGGTTTTGTGAGTTCTGGTGTTGCTTTTCTTTTGGCTATCAACACATCCAATGGATTTTTCTTTCGGTCTTTCAGCAAGCTCCAGTAACAGAAATGACATTAAAATCTCAGTTCTGACATCAACATTCTTTTAATGTATTTTCCCTATTTTTATGGAATCCTTTTCCGTGAAAATAGAAAGGCTGTCAGAAAAATGGATGTCAGCTGCACTTTCTGCTCCTGTTAGAGTTGGTTGTATAACAATATGCCAAGTCATGACTACATAATCACTGATATTTCCTTGCTCCTGTGGCATATTATTTTGACAAGTGCAGAAAAAATAGCATCAACAACATTCTACTTCCTTGGCACACTGAGAAACACAAGTTGAAATTGAGCAAAATGAACAGTGACTACTGAGACTTGACTCTCCTACCACTGGGTCCTCATCATTCTCTGGTGACTGCACAGACTTATCTCCTGCCATCTGTTCCACCTGCTAGGGCTGGCTGGGTAAACGTTTTTTTCAAGAACAAAAATGTACTATGTGTTGCACAGCCTTTAGGCTACATTTATTAATTTTCAGGTCTTCCTATCATGTTACTTCACAGGAATCATATACATCAAGAAGGGCAATATAAGGTAAGAAATAATTACCTACCAAAATAATCCAAAAGAACAGTTCTGAACATCTCATACCTACTTTCTGAACATTCATTTTCACTAATTGTTCTCCTCCAATTTCACTGAAGAAGTAGCTTTTATAAAATCATACTGCTATGAAGTTTATTTATATTACGGTATGAGCACTGATGGAGTGGGGAGACCCGTCCTTTTTTTCTGCAGAAGGAACAAAAAAATGCCTGCTAGGCTGCTTCCTTTCTGGCTTCCTGCTTTTGCAACATTTCTCTGCCTTTAAAAATAATTTTGAAATTTTTGAAAACACAAAGCTACATTCATTTACCATAACAGAGCACAGAAATTGAATATTGATTTGCACAGAATAATTACACACTGCCCATCTATGGATGTGAATATATATTTAACAGGCACAGCAGCAATGCTCGAATATTGGGCACTCAATTTCATTCAGTGAAGCTTCTAAAGTGATGGAAACCAAGGTATTGTATTTAAGATCTAAGTTTCTCTGAAATTGTTTTTCGCCTTAGTTTATTACCATTGACAAAGCAGCTTTGCTTTGTTTATGATGTATAATGAGTAACACAAAGGCTTGATACATATTATACATGAGGTAGTAAGTTACATGATAAATGGAGTTCACTTTTCTTATATCGTTAATTTAAAGACTAGAAATGTATTCCTATACCAAATAAGTTGCTGTGTTTTCTGAGTCTTTGACCGTATATCCTACATACAGAGGTTATTTTTTATTTCTATTGCACCACTGGTGTACATAGCTTCTTACAATTACTGGTTATATGACAGGAGAAAGATTTCAGTCAGTCACAGCCAAGAAGAAAAATGTTGTTGTCCCACTTCTATTGATAGTTTTATTAGCATTGGGCTAAATTCATTCCTAGGTAACATCACTGATTTCAATGGCACTACAGCAGAATGAATTATGTGCTCACATTCCATTTATTTCTGTCCTTTCAGAGTAAGCCACAACAGCTTATCTCTCTTATGCCCTGAAGATGGACAGTCCAATTTTAAGGGTGCCCTACTCAAGAAATGGAAGACTTCAGTTCATTTCACTATGTACTAAATTAATAGCTAAGCTTCTTAACCATCAATCTCATTACCAATAAGCTAAAAAGCATCTCTTCAACTCTGCATTCACAGCATATAGTTCAGTTATTTCTATCAGACGGAAAAGCCTCAAAAAAATGCCCTCACTCCCAGTGCACCCAAAAACCTGCTGGGCTGGGCACTCTGCCATGTAGAAGATAGGGATTCAAGACCTTACTATAAATCATGACTGATCTCACATCACAGAAGACTGAATGGTCTACAGCAGCATCTCGGGTTTGATGAGGACAAACGTAAGTCAGTCAGCCTCACTAGCTATTATACTCAGCTGCTTTCCCTGCTCCACTCCAAGACACAGCCCAGAGAACAGCTATCACACTGACCAACAAACAGGAAAAAAGACTGCTTTGGAAATCTCACAGGGACTTAGGTGTAAATTATTTCTAAGCATGTTTCCTTCTCAACAGGGTTTTGCTGCAGAGAAGCTTGTGTTTAGAAGTCCCAGCAGTGCTTCAGTGTTTTTTCCCAGACCTGGAAGTGATAGGTAGATGCTACCACAGAAATTGAGAGACTTCACTGAAATATAGCTTTGGTAGAGTGGAGTTATTAGTTTTCTGTCCCCAGATGACAAGCAAATCTCCCAAAATTATTCAATAATAAAGATATCTTGGATACAACATTGCTGCTGTTTTGATCTGGTCAGAAGAGTGATTTTTTTATTTACTTATTTTTAAGTCTTGTACCTGTTAATTTGTAGTTACTAAAGCTTAATGCATTTGGAATTCAATACCTTCTGTATTTGATTTGTTGGTGAACTACTTATGGCAAGCTGAAAAATCTGGATATGGGTCAGTGAGAGCAAAAGCTGGTGCTCTTAATAGAAGCTCTCAAAATAGGGAGCATTCAGTTAAGCTCAGTCAGGGTTTTGTTTCTAAAGGTTTGTTGCTTATTTAGCTTTTCAGCAAGAGACATTCAGCATCTTCTTTTGAACAGTGAAGTACATCACTATCTTTCTTACTTTATTTGATTAATGTAAATGATTTGCCTGCAGCAATCAGGCTGTGTTTGCCAAGATAGTCATTATACTGTGACAGAGATTAGTGAGGTACTTAATCAAAACCAGCAATGATTGATACTCTGTCAGTTTTGGTCTTTAATCAGGGAAGCTTTCATCCAATCATCAGCCATTTAAGAGTCTCATTTGTCTGATTACTTTTGGAATATTGGACTTACTTAAAAAAGAAATACATAAAAGTAAGCTATAGCCTTCCTGTGACAATACTCAGATACATGAGTGTGGTTACTTTTTCAACTTAGAGCAGGGAGGAAAAAGAATACACATCAACAATCACTCACACTGGATGGTTGGAAATGGGACAGGGGATTTTTCAGTTCTGCTACAGCACATGAATAGAACTTAGCCCCAGGTCAGCAATGACCAAAACTCATTTTCTTTTGATAGCTCTCTAGAGGTCTTCTGTAAATGAGTTGGTGGTCTCAGTCCAGTTTCTAGAAAGCAGTAAAGTTGCCAATAAATTTGTCACATTTCATTTCATCTCATAATGACCCACCTAGATTATAGGATGGACAAACCAAGTGAAATAACATTTTTTTTTTCTTTTTCCAGAAGGCTGTGTGATATAGTGTTGAGTGAGCCAGCTCCTGGACATAATTTATTCTCAGCTTTCTCTGCACATTAGCAAAACGTCCAATCTCTACAAAATGGAAGATGTGTCTCATGGTGTGTGCCATGAAACTACATAAACCCCAAGCAATTCTTCAAGAGCTTTAAGAATCTTCCAGCTTTGATAAATTATGGTATAAACAAAGCCTAAATTGGACTGTCAGGTAGTGAAGAGTTATTACAGAGAAATAACTTAATGCTCAGTTTTGATGCATAGAGAGCTGCAGAAACAGCTGGTGATAATTGTGTGGTGGATGTAGATCCAGTAAGAGGTAGAGATGTAAATAAAACTAGCAGAGATTTCACTTCCCATCAGTCACATTGGAACAGAATGGGAAGATAAAAAACATTAAGTAGCACTAAGTATAAAAGGTACCAGAAAGAGAGGATACGGACTGATTGAATGCAATATCAGGATTAGGAAAAATATTCTTGTTTCACTTTCCCAGAGTTGTGTATTTTTTAAAATGAGTGTCAGTATGTGAAATTAGCCCAGTGGTACATATATCCATGGTATCTCCATGAAATATTGATATTCATTAGCATACATACTTTCCACAAGCAGAAATGCATGTATACAGTTCTGAAAATCAGAGCAGTTAGCCAGAAAAATTCAGACCTAAAAATATGTCTTCATGCACATGATCGGTGTAATTGCATAACAGTAGGTGAATTTACATAGGTGAAAAATGAGAGAATCCTGGAAATTGTGGACATTTATGTTAATTACCACTCAAATTTCGCTAAACTGGGCATATCAAAAGCAGACAGGGTTCTCAGAGATTGAGTCAGGGGATGGTGCCAGTTACAGCAACTGAAGAGAGCAGACCAGAATGACCCTTTGAGCTCTTACCAGTGTAGATGGAGGTAGAATTGCACTGCAAGATTGGAATAGGTGAGGATTGTTGTGACCTCTGGTGTACAAGCAACACCAGGGCATGCCAGGAGAAACTACTGAAGCTGTTTGCATGGTTATGCTATAAGAAAAACAGAAATCAGATTACTTTAGAGCTAGATTATTGGGAGTAAAATGCTGAAATCAATCAAGCTAGACTGACTCATATGAACAATCTCAAAAATTACTCATTCTAATGAAGATAAACTTGCTACTTTTACTGGTAAGCGATGGAAGACTATAAAACTTTTCTACCTTCCTTAGACATCCTTTGTCCACTTGAGACAGTTTTGGAGTCAGTGCATCAGAAATTTCCAGCTGCCAGTCTTCTCTCCTCAAGTAAGACTCCTGTTTCCTGTGTTGTCAGACCCAGCATTCTGTAAGGAACTACACCTCTTTCAGCAGTCTCATTTAGTAACTTGCTAATGGTCTGTGCTACTACTTATCGATGCTGCATTTTCTTGCCAAGGCTCAAATGAGACACACAAAGTGACAGAGACTCAAAATGAAACATGCAACATTTTGACACATACAGCAAACTAAAAAGCAGGGGCTTAAATCTTTCCTTCATGTAAAAAAAGTTCTTGTATAATCTGTCTTAGGGTTCTTTCTCAGACTTCTTAACAATACAAGAACTTTTCATCAGTAGATCTCAAATTTCTTTACAGCAGAGGTCAGCATCATTATGGCACTGGTCAAAGCTGAGTCTCAGGGGAACATATCAATTTCACCAAGCTTCTGGTTCAGAATCATCTGATGCCGGAACACTACAACTGGTGCTTTCATCTCAAAGAAACTTTCTTGGCTGATCCCCTCCTGCCCACCCATTACAAACTTTCTGTATTTCCCCCTTCTCCCTCAGATAACAGTTAGTACACCTTCTTGTTCATTGCCCTGGGTAGGTGAACTCCACAATGTAATTTACCTCAAATAGGCTGTCCATAAATTTTAATGGTCTATCATTCTCCCCAGTCTGTCTTCCTCAGGCTATTCTGAAGTGAAAAAACAATAATGCTTTTGAAACAACATTGAATTTTCAGATTTCTAGATTATAGAAATGCATCCTCTCCATTTCCTCATGTGTTATTTACAATGCAGGAGCATCCCAAACATCACAGAACAACAGCCCTTAACATCTGACCTTTTACTTCACTGCACAGATGATTTAGATATAGAATAGATAGAATTTAGAATATAGAATAGATATAGAATTTTTTACTGTGTTTAAACTACAGTATAGTTTAAGATCATTGTTTCTTACACTATTTCTTAAAGGTCTGTTTACCATATTGTTGCTATGTATGGATGTAAGGAGCACAGAATGAGAAACATATTTCCCAGAATTCCAATATATGACCCTCAATACTTGAAGCAAATAAATATTTGAACAAGCAGCGTGACCCAGTACAAGAACACTTAGTTGTCATCACTGTTGTAATGCATATGGTTAAATATAGGATTTGCAAATTTTACTCTTCATTGTCCAAATACATCGGCAACTTGATATTGGCACAGCAATGTCTTCATGACTCATTTACACTTACATAATTTCTTCACAATGATTCTGAAACAGTAAAATATTCCTAAAAATCACACTACTGATCAGAAACATACAGACTGCATGGGTCATCTGCAACAGGGCCTCCTCTCAGCTGACATCATACAGCATTATAAATAGTGGCAATAATCATGACAAAATAAATCCATTTCAGCAATGCAACTGTATGCTCAAATTCCTTTTACTGAGAAACTGTACAAATAGGACTGACTCCTTAAAGTTTGCACTAAATTTGGTGATGCAATTCCCATAGGTTTCCAGAATTAGATTAGCCTTGGCTGTTTTTGAAAATCCCACTCTTACAAATATCCTTAAATACAGTTTGATTCAAGAGCCTTAAATTTAAGTGTGTGCTGAAGTCTCTTGCAAAATGAACAAGGTTTTATGACAGGATTGCATACAACAAGAGGACACTGAACTCAGTGGGTCCCTGACAGTCATGTGTTTGTATCAGCTGAGGACAATGTAGCACCACAACTCCCTAAACCCTATCAGCTTGCTTGTGAGATGTTATCCCTGGATTGTCTTGCTTTGAACAGAACATCCTGAATTTCGAGGAGGAACCAAAGCCAGTCAGAATTCTTGATGTCACAAAAAAGGAGATACGAGCATTGAACATTTCACATGAAATTCCACATTTTCTTTCACCTGCTTTCTGTCAAATGCCATCACATGTCTATAGACAACACATCGAACATCTTTGCGAATGCTTGCAGCACATGACGTATGCTTAACAACATTATGCTTATAATCAAGACTGACATAACTAAGTACATTGAAAACCCTGAAGAAAGACCAGTGTACAACTTTCAGATAACAGAATTATTGGAAAGAAAACATCAGTGATTCCAGCACTTGATGTACAAATGAGATAATATTGGAGCTCATTAACTTTCTCTGCTAAAATAGTAGGAGAAATTTAACCAGCTATGAAGAATATAATTTCACTGAGTTTTACAGAATGGGATGAATTGGATTTGAACTTACAGTGGAATTTTCAGGTACTTGCTCCAAAGTCAGAATAAGAAAGGGTTATTTTTTTGTCCAAAAAGATTAAATTATGTAAATAACTTCCATTACTTACAATTCACAAAACATTTAAACAAAATAAGGGCATATTAATACATGCTCAGCTTTATTCTTTGTTATACTCTATTTAATTAGCTGTTGAATTGTTACCCACTAGCTAAACAGAACTCATAGATTTTATACAAAAAGTAATTATGCAAAAGAAACAAATTCAACCATGAACTATTCCCTATCTTCTCCTGATTCAGAAGTTATCTTCCTGTCTTTATACCTTACTTAAAAAAGGATCAGTTCCAGTCTGTTTTACCAGATATTAAATACACATCCAAAGGCAAAGTAGATTTTTTTTTAATTTCTGAGGGAAGTCTAGATTCTAACCAAATGGCTTATCCCTCAGAATAGGATTACAGGTGTTCTTTTAAGTGGAAGAGATAGAATATAATATTTGCTAGGCTTCTTTGGACTGAGTTTCTAACTTTCACGAGTCTGGTAGCAGTGATATGAAAAAATAAGAAATGAATGCACACAACACAGTTGTTCAAATGCCAGCAACTCACGAACATTGTGGACAAGGCTGTATTTGATTCTGTTCTTCTAAGGAGGGTATTGTGATTAATACCCTTTCAATAACATCTAATAAAAAAAAAGGGTGAAAGGGTGAAGGACTTTTTCATGGTTCTGTATCAATGTACAGCACGTTGCAGTAAATCAGTGTTTTGCCATTCCTGAATATATGACTTTTTTTTATTTTGTGTTTCTGAATCCTGAAAAAAAATAGCAGGCATATGTGTAGCCTGAATCTGAGTTAAGATTTTTGATGTTAACAAAGGATTTTACCTGGCCTTAAAAAAAAAAATAAAATAAAATAAAAAGCACAAACTGCAGTCCCTGGCCAACAAGAATAGAGCTCTATGTTAATGCCACTATAAAGTATTAGCTTCACTGGGAAAACTATGTCAGTTGCTGCACAGCTGGAATTTTACTTTTATCGATTGTTCTTCAAGATGCATTTTAAATGCAAATTAATTTTATTTCATTGTAAAACTTACTGTGGAAAACATCTTAAGAAAACATATTTGGAATTTCTAAAATACGTGCATAAAAGAATGATTCTTTATGGTTTCATGGTTATTGTCATACATATATTTTTTTCAATTTAGTCATTGTAAGTAAATAT
The DNA here is from genome assembly GCF_026119805.1 of Tympanuchus pallidicinctus. NCBI lineage: Eukaryota > Metazoa > Chordata > Aves > Galliformes > Phasianidae > Tympanuchus > Tympanuchus pallidicinctus. The sequence continues at coordinate 7,770,261 of NW_026294722.1, forward strand.
CTACCAGAATACAAAATGTAGCCATTATACAGAGACCTTTCTGCTCAATTTTCATAGTAGTGAGCAAAAGTTAGGAGGAAACAACATTAGGAGTTAGTTAGTTAGGTTAGTTAGAGGTTAGTTAGGAGTCTAGATGAAAATAAGTAATATTGAGTTATAATCAGAGTACTAAAACATTGCAGAAATCCAGAATACTGCTGATATTAAATTTCATAAATAATAACAGAACTGGTGTGAATGGTTTTACATTTCAGGATGCCAAGAGTCCAAATGGACCATAGGATTTATCTTGTACACACTACAGAAGAAGAACCTCCATGCTGAGATAATTAACTAAAAATCTCATGAAGCTGAACAGCAAACTGCTTCAAACGGGAAGATTTTGACTGTCACAATGCAAGCAAAGAATTCCAGGGACAAATGCTTATATTTATCAGCTGCTAATTACAACAACAGATTAAATGTTAACACAATCTCATTTATTGCCAATCCCTGTAAAAGTGGAGCTAGTGTAAATGAGAATCATTAAATCAAAGGAACAACTCACCAAGCAAAATTACTTGGTCACATCTCAGTGAAATGTATCTGAGACCCTTAATTGGAGACATCATTTTGCATGTTAATACTCAGAGAAAAGTCAGGGTTGTAGAAAAGTACTGCCAGAGTCATGAAGCCATTTTCCCCCAAAAAGTCAGTTTTACAATGATGTGGGAAATAATGAAATGAAGCAAAGCAGAAAAAGCAGAAAATGAAGGAAAGTTAATGAGTGCACTGGGCTTCTATTTCACAATCAACAACAAATACAGAAAGGGTCAACATTTATGAATTACAATTTGCAAAGATTACTTGAGGTAATCAAAGATCTGGGGAAGAATAAAATATCCAAGCATTAGACAACAAAATGAAGATGAAGACACATCCATGATAGGAAAGGCTAGGGTAGAAAAAAGATAAATGCACACTGCTTAAAAATCAGTAAAATAATTTCCTGGCATATAAAGAATGAGATATCAGTAAAAGAGAAAACTGAGAAAACTCTTTAGAGACAGTTTGAGTAATTTATTGAGACTACATGATTGTGCTAAAATAATTGCTTAGTCTTTTTTATCTACATTTGTAAAAATGATTTGTTGAAAAATGCCAAATAGATATCTCTACCAGAGAAACAAAATTGAATTATAAAAGAGATTGTCAAGAAAGATAGATCCCTATACTTACATTTGGCTGTAATGCACTGATTTAGAAACTGATGAGAGCTCCTTCAGTCTAAGATAGCATGGTGTCCAGGCAACAACATTTGCAATCCCCTACAGGAGAAGTTAAGAAGTCATTCTGACAATTGGTGTCAGAGTGCAGGATGTTCCATTTGCGTCTCTTCCTCTTTCTGCTTTGCTGACAGATAAAATTAGTGCAATTGACTCTTACCATTCCTCCATCTCTCATTTGCTATTTCTTCAAGCTGGTGGAACTCCCACAGGCCAGGGCAAGAAACTTGAGGCAGCTTCATCAGATTTTAACTGCTGCCTGATTGTGAAATTATGAGAAGTAATTGTCCAAGTCCAAATTCTAAAGGAAGTTACAAGGAGAGGGTGTACTAATTTTTATGCATTTACATATTAGACTTCTTTTCTTGAAGAAGACAAAGCATCAGTGTGGAGAATGAAAAAACATCTTTGCTGAAGGTGCAGCATCAGGGAGAAGTTCTCCACAGAGAGAGTGGTGAGGAGCTGGAACAGGCTGCCCAAAGAGGTTGTGGATGCCTTGTCCCTGGAGGTGTTCAGATTGGATGGGGCTCTGGGCAGCCTGGTCTAATTTCAGACTGGTAGTTGGTGGCCCTGCCTGTGGCAGGGGAGTTGGAGCTTGATGATCCTTGAGGTCCCTTCCAACCCAAGCCATTCTATGACTCTATGATTTTAAGAGACAGTCAGCCAGGATAAGACTGCTATCCAGGGTAAATGGCATTCCAGCACCAATGAAATAACAGAATCATTGTAGTTGGAAAAGACCTCTGAGATCACCTAGCTCAATACATGCATCACAAAATATCTTCCAGTTTTGTTGCAAGTTGGTAGTATAGCTAAGTAAATTATTACAAGCAGATATTATGACACCATTTTCTACATTTTTCTGCTCAAAAAGTGTATTTGGTTATCCATTTTAATAACTTATTTAGTTAGAAGTCATCTCATGGATTTAACTGCTATTTTCCTATCTTCCTTCCCTAACCCTTCAACCTTGGGGTTTGCTTCTCTGTGTGAAAAACCCAAACATTAAGAATTAGCCTTTACTTGTTATTTTTCATTTGTACTACCTTTCTGGGTTTCACAATTGCAAGTGGACATCACTGATTCACAATTATACCAACGGAGAACATCTTTTGTACTAAAATCCTGGGGAGCATTAATTTGGAGCAGAAGATGAAATGAAAATATGGTGCTTTTTGATTTCCAAGTTACAGAACCCAGCTACTAGACTGTATATTTTTAGTTTTAGTGACATTTTTATTTACTGTGGGCCAGAAGGCTTTCTCCTAACTTAACTCATGGCAGCACTTGCATACTTAACAGGCATTAGGAAGATTAGTTTGTCTGCATTTGTAAGGCACTTTGTGAAAAAAGAATGCAATGGTCAGTATGAGTGCCAAATGCTGCTGTTATTACTGTATTTGAATCTTATGACATAAACACGGAAATATCACAGGTTACCTTCTTTTGATTGCCTAAAAGATGCAAATTCAGGAAGGCATCAAGACTGTGCATCTGTTCTACTACAGTTCTAACACCTAACCTAGCATTTTATTTTTGCCTCTGGTATACATGAAATGCACCCTAAATATTTAATTAAAATAGTCATTCAATCATAACGATCTCCTTCATTCTAGTTAAAATGACTCCAGTCCTGGATAAGATATAACCCTGGAATAACACATGACCATAGCTTTAGATTGAGTGTTATGCAATTCTCATGCTGTTTTTTAACGAGGAGCACATTAATGGCATTGACTTCAAAGGAATTACATTGCTGTTAATAAAGTGTACATCAGCTCAAACAGGTCAGACCACCAGGTGGCAGATCACTAATAGTTTTAAGCCTATTTTGGGTGTCTCATTATTTGACTTTACAACGTCTTGTGAATGTTGAGAGCTAGGGTTTATTTGAAAAAACAACACTGGCTTTAAAAAGTAACAGTCTTGGAAAGAGAATGTTGAATTTCTGAAATAAATCTAAATGAAAAGGTGTCTCCTGACAGCAGTGTTTTCTATGCAATTCCTATGAGGTACATACAGTTTCACATCTGTCTGTAACTGCTCCTCATTAGCTGATTCTAGGGCATGCTACAACTACGATAAATTTGAAATGAGACTGAATTTGAAATGAGAAACAGGACCTAATAAAAAACTCTTTTTAATACTTTAGAGTGAAGAATTAAGCTGAGAGATACACAGTGACGAAACACATCCACTTGAATGAACTCTTTGGTACACGCAGGGTACATACAGGGAGGTGCATTCTCCCTGCTGTTTGTCATTAACAGACGCACAACTAGTTACACTTAACGTGTTGAGGTTCTTTCATTTCTGTACTACCTTGCTACTTTATTATTATTGGGCAAGATAGTTAACATATGTATACTGAAGTACCTTCATTCAACTTAACAGGGCTACCCTAACAAATGCAAGCCATATTTCCAGCTATTATCTGTCAAACAGATTAGGTCATTGCTTTTCTATAGCATACTGTGAAAAAAGCCTCAAGTAAAAAATTCTTCAACGTGGCAGCTAAAGTACCAGGCATAGTTGATCATGATCACACAGAACTTACAGCTTCTAATCAAACCTCATCTCCTAATAGCAACAGAGCTCCTAGGACTTTTGATGATCCTCAATTTTTAATTTAAGTAAGCAGAAAAATTTCCACAGTCCATAAATAAATGTTTTATTATTCCTGTTTCTCAAATTCCAATAATCATATCTCATTTTTGGATGTTTTAAACAGCTCAAAGAGGGCTTTAGCATGGCATTAAAAAAAAAGAAAACAACATGGTAGCACTCATATCTTACCTTTATTTCCATTCATAGGGGCAAGTTATGACAGACCTTGGTATCTACAACCTCCTTTTCAGCATTTTTTTCCAAAAAAACAGAGCTTCTATTCCATAAACTCATAACTACAGCCACTAGTTTAAGTGAGCCACTGCTCTTCTTGATCTGAGGCAGCAGCAGCAAGACTTACACAGCATGCATACCCATAAGCAGCACACTCACAGCCCAGGTAGAATCACTACAATCCTGTGAAGGCTCCCACCTGCAGCCTTCACCAATACACTCTTATTTTGAAATCATTAGTTAGTGCTTCTGAGTTTTGCACTTACCTCTGTCAGTGGCATGCCATATAAACACAGTGTTTCTTCCCTCTATGCTTCAGTTTCTCCACCTGTAACATAAGGATAATGCTTATCTACTTCACCCAGTACTACTGAAATGTCATCAGTCAGTATTTCACAGTATGCTAAAATTTCAAAGTGAAAGATATTAAAGCAATTCAAAGACTGCAATGCAGTATAATGGTATATTAATCTGAGTCACCCTGTAATGGCTGCAGACCTAATTTTCTCCGAAATCAAGAACAACTGGTGAGAAAACTGGTTATTTTATATCATTACTGTTTCTCTTTTCCTGCATTTCCCTTTCATCAATTGTCCAAAGAAGGAATGGATCATCTGAATCTACTCTAATTGATTGGGCTTGTAGGCGAGCTGGGTTTGTAACCACAATAGATTGTGCTCACACATACAGCAACTCCTCTGATCTTACTTATTAGAGATCAAAGTAAGTGAAATTTTAACAGCCTTCTCCAGAACTGATATTTCAAGCTTCACTTTCAGACTTCAAGCAAAATGCTTACAATGGTGCATCAGAAAAATAGTGAAGGTTTTTGCTCAACAGCTCAAAATAAAAAGACCATTAAGCAACCTTTCACTAATGCAGAACTTATTTTTTGTCTGGAAAACTTTTAAAACTTCTCCTTTGTAACTGAATCATACCTAATATTAGTTTTGTTTTGTGAGCTGTTGGGTTCATATAGGTATACATGAAATGGTATATGCAGCACACATAAACTTGCCATTGTAATGACATATTTCAAACCTAGAGATTAGAATGCAGGAAAAGCATGCATTCAATTAATGAGATATAATGAAAACTTTATTCCACTAGATTTTTCTTTACACTGAAAAAAAAAATTACTAGGCCTGGCTGAATGTTAGAATGTGTTTTTTATGCATTGACACATACATGCCGTGCAGCTCTGCTGCACAGCTTTCAAGACTTGCTCTCCCACTCCATTTGAACACCAGAACAGAAATAGCAGCAGAAGTGGATTACAAAACCCTGGCATGCCAGGCAATGAAGTAATCCTTTTTCTTGCTCCTTGGGGAAATCCAGTGGGATTAAAAGAAAAATAATTGTCCATGTTCTTTATTAGGTTGGCAGGCATAAATCTCTGGAACAGGATCAGACATTGGCTGTCAAGGCTTTTGTGACATTGTATGATACTCCAAAACTATACAGCCGTCTCCAGGAAAGAGAATGCAACATGAAACTGTTTTTCAAAGAAAAAAAAGCCATAATTTAAAATTAGGATTTGACATAAATCCAACAGGCTGCTGTTGGATATTATGTGATGGATAAAGCTGGCCCTGTTGCATTAACAGTAAATGGATTGCTCATTTTTAAAGCAGCCATCAGAATTTGGAGTGAAGAACACATGGGCCATAATTTTTAAATTCCAAAATAGTTAATATTGTGCCATTTGTGATAAAATTAAAAGCTTGATTTGGCTAATGTTTTGAGCTACGTGATTAATTATCACCCACTTAAAAATGGAAAACTGCTTTCAAAAACTAGTCTAGCTTCATTCAAATCTAAGTGGAGCTAATTATCACACAGGTTTTCAGTCATATCCAGTTTTATACACATTCCTTGTTAGAAATAAAGGAACAAGCAGCTTCCATGTCCTCAATAGCATTTTGCAAACCACAAAAACGCAGAGGAAGGTTGTTAGCATAGCGATATAACATATTCATTATATGCCAGCTGAAGTATTGCAAAGTTTGCATCTGTTGTCATGAAGATAGATTGATATTAGATACATAGGATTCATTACAATCTAGCCTTCATTGTGCCTGCTTTCATGCTAAGTAAAGAGCTATTTCCACAACAACTACGGAACAATTCATTTGTATCCTTTCAGAATACACAAGATCATTACCTCTGTGGCAAAACAGCCTTGTGATGGAAAGCCCTTCTAAATGATAAATTGCACATTTAAGAGATATAGTTTAGAAGGCTACAATTCCAAAATTATTCTCTCTTGTGTCCCTAGGTTGTATGTCTTGACAAACTGACGAGAGTTTTAGTAAGTATGTTTTACTGCTGTATGTATATGTTTGTTATGTAAACAGTTTCAATAGTGCACAGACACCATGTACGTTTAACTACAATGCACTAACCAGGCACATTTGAGTTCATATGCTTAGTTGTACCATAGTCAGGAACAATACAGATACAACTTAAATACATGCTTTTAAATTTTTTTGAAAATGCAGCCCAAATCTTGGCACATTCATGATTATTTGTAGGATATTTTAAAATATATTAATAAAAAAGAATAGCAAAGTTGTAGTCAATCTATGAGTGAAGCTCTACTAACATAGAAGTTAAGTCAGGTGTAGTACAAGGTCTAGACAGGTAAGACTCTTGGTTTCCCCAGGCAGCCATGCCAACAGTATACTTCAATAACAACCCCAAGCCATTATCCCCTTCGTGGTTTTCTGTAAAGGTTTATAATACAAAAGGAGTTCTACTATAAATAGACAATTTCCTTAGCAAAAAGAAAAAAATACAGGCTTCAGAAGAATTCTGGATCAATGTTAGCACTATGAACATCCAGTCTTGGAGGATAAAATATGTTCTCGAATTGCTATTGTAAATGAGCTACACCCGCACTCATGCTTTGGCAAGAAGTCACGTAACACTGACAGAAACACACAGTAGGATTAATGCACTGCCTGGTAACATTGTACTAGCAGTTTTAATGCACTTCTAATTCTTGATGCTCATGGAGATAGTCGTCTGTATCATGGAACCTGAGCAGATTCTCCATTAAAGCTTATACAACATACTAATAATATCAGTATTATCCAACATACTGCATTCTTCTTCACAGGGACAAGATCAGAAGAGCTTTTACGCAATGCAGTTTTCTTTTCTGTGCCAACACAGGACAAAGTTGTACTACCTGGCACAAGTATCCTAAGAATTTAAAAACAAAGAGCTATACAACCTGATGTACAGATGTCTTCCTTCAGCTAAAATGTCACCTGGTTTTGATGTGACTGTAGCCACTAAATGTGTCTTCACCAATGAAATATTCTGGCCTTGACCTTAAATGCAAATATAACCTCTGCAGATTTATTGCAACTTTAATCCCATTTCTTAGGATTTATGGTCAAATTCAGCCCTGACATCAGCTATCCAAACATATCAATAACAATCTTTAATATATAAGTACCTCAAACAGAAAATGAACTCTACAAGTGCCCTACACAAAATAATATTGTGTTAAAAACTGGTGTCTATAAGTCTTGGTATTGCTTGTGAACACATTTCTTCTGTGCTTACTTTTTCAGATTTTAATGATGCAGTATTTATAGATACTACACTAAAGTAAATACCCAGTGAAGCTTGACTTATTTGATTACCGTTAGATCTTAAATTTCTAAACAGACATAAAAAATTACTATTAGTTCCATGCTAATCATGTCACAAGTTAAATATTTAATAATACATAATATGCTGTAATTGCTGTAGAGCTCAATGGCATCCAGTAAGGCTGCTTCTTTAACATTTTTTTTTAAATTCAAATTCTTGCTAAATCATATGCAGATTACTGATGAATATCAGACAGAACTTAGTTTTTTTTTTAAACAACGTCTGCACAGAGAAAACTACAAAGTTTCTTGCTTTCTGGTGAGAACCGAATCTCTGTCGTTGCATTCACTTACGCTGTACTTGAACCATGTACTTGTACCATGAAAACTACATCTCAGTCCTGGGCTGTAGGCTGGGGATATCCTCTGGTGTACAAAGTGAGCCCTGGTCTCCAATGAGTGTCTACTCTAAAGTTTTCTTTGTTCTCCCTATATTTAGGAGCCAGACTCCAGTGCTTACTACAAAACGGCGCAATTAGTTTATAAATAATTATAATACATTGTACTTTGATAGATAACAGTTCCTTTAGGCGACAGAAAAAAAGCAACAGAAATTCCCAAGAGCAGCATCCTTCTGGTGATGCAGAAGCAGCCCTGCTAACAATACCATGTGGGAGGAAAGTGGCTCCAGCTGTAAATCAGCCCCTTGCTCCTCAGCAGTTCCTGCTGGAAATCTCTGAATATCTGCAGGGCAGAATTCCATAGCCTGCAGACTCCCAACTAACAGAAAGCTCTACAAGTAGCCAGTCTTCTCCTCTCCTTAATTCTCTTGGCAAGTTCATGATTTAAGCCACTCCAACTGAAATCATCCTCCAGGCAAGAAATTTCCAGGGAATTCCCACTTCCTAATGCAAACTTGGACTAAGCTAAAGGCTGCCAGACACAGACAAAAAGGAAACTTGGTGCTGCACCCCTGTCCCACAGGTGGTAGGGCTCAGCTTAGTATGGTTCCAGTGCTTTCAGCTTAAAGCAGTTCTGCTTTTAAAATGCAGCACTACTTACACTTGTTTCAGTACCTCAAATCATCCAACACTGGATAACCTAAAAACTCAGGCAAGCAAACACAGCCATCAAGATAGTTAAAAACTGCACAATTGGTTTTGAATACTAATTACAGCAATTAGACATTTGTGGAACTGCACGTTGCACATGTAGCTGAAGCTAGAGCATCTGATTAGCCATGCCCTTTCAAGTTTCAGATTTCCTGAACAGATACGCATTCCAAGATGAATTATCTAAATCTAATTAAAAATTCAAAAACCATACCTCAATTATTTAAGCCTCTCTATAGAGCAACAAATGGTGCTAAAATAGAAGTTCATCAACATTTCCATCAGGAATTATGTTGTTCAAATGTGTAAAGGTAATTAAACCCATTGAAAGTGCTTTAGTTATTTATTTGCATTTTTACTAGTCTCTAATAGAAGATACACCATTCAACAGCATAGGTGCCCTTTGCAGTCTTTTGAAGAAAGCAGTAAAAGATAATAATACCTAGCTCTTATACACTGTGCTTTCACCAGCAGACCTTGAAGTGTTTTGCAGAGGAACCAAGTCTCCTTATAGTCTTTAGCTGCAGCAAGTGAAAATCACATCTGTATACAGGTACATCCTTGTTTGGGCACAGTAATGATGTAGTAATCACATGTTTTAAGATTATTTTAGAGACAGTTTAAAAACAGATCTTACACCTATCTAATTTATTACACTCCTGAGAGTTTGTTTTCCTGAAGGCTGCAAGAAACAGTGAGAACTGTCTGAATGTTTCAGGTCTGTTAAGAGCAACGTGTGGTGCATTCACATTCCTGGGGGTGTATGAGAGTCAGCTAATATTCCCATGTTCAATCCCAGATTGCCATTTCTCTGTGCAAGGAAGGAAAACACAATGAGTTTCTTTTGCTTACAGTATAAAAATAATAAACCTCTCTAATGGATGCACTGTTGCAAAATTACAACACTTACGTAGTTCATCATTCTGATTTGTCAACTTACAGACCCTGTGGGTGAGATTTATGCACTAAATAAGAACTGTGATTACAACATAGTAACATCTTTTAAAACCTAAGCTAGCTTTGCAGAAGAGAAAAAAATTGCTTCAAACAGGACAAGATGTTCAGCAGTTTTCAGTCCAGCTGAATTTCAGTTTGAAAGAGAAAAAGCAAATACAATTTGGGTTCTAGCTTGCTTTTATTAATCTGTATTTTTGGCTCACCTCATTCAAATGTATACATAGTTTCACATAAATTTCCGTCTGTTCAAAAGTGTGGAATATTGAAAACAGTTTTTATGATGACCGAATAATTTAACTCAGATCTCAGCTAAAGACCATCATAATTATTCAGGAAACTCCAAGTTTCTCCAGGCACCTGTTAGGCTTTGATTCACCACACCTCCTTTAGGAGAGAATAGTTAATCATGAAATTCCCCTAGTCTTAGATCAGCCTGAGGGTCACAGGTATCCAACATATCTGTTAATCTCATAACCATCTGGAATTTTCTTCACAACAGTTTCATAATTAAATATCTTTTCTTCCAAGAAACAAATTATTACTTAGAAGAAAGCAAACAAATCTTACAGATAGTGTAACACCAGGCAGATTTTGCTTTCCTCTTATTCTCACCAGTCCACACACGCTGGGATAACCAGTTTCTTCGGGAGCTTCCACAGCCTGCCTTCCAGGAGGAGCACCCAGCAGGGCATTCCTGTGACACTTCCTTACATTTGACAGCCGTATCTCTTCTTAAGAAGAACTTAATTATTTATCATCCTTAGAACCTCTTGACTCCTGGAGAACCAGTTCTCAAAAAGCACAGGCACAGGTGACTGGCATATCTGGCAAGTCCTTTTTACCTCCCACGTGTTTTTCTTCATGAATCCAATGTAAGTTTTAAACAAGGAATATTCTATTCATGATTTTCTAGCACGGGCCCTGACTCCACAACCTTCCTGTGGCTAGTGTCAAGCATCTCACACACCCTGCTTCCCCCACGTTTAAGAGAACTTCCTACCTCTGCCATTTCTCAATTATCTGCCACCTTCCCTTCTCTCTAGAGACTTTTGAAATGTGCACAAATACTTCTCCTATCACTCTTCTAAAATAGCAAACTGAGCTTTTTTGTTTTCTCTCTCTGCTGCAGGATCCCCTTTACCACTCATTACCTCTTTTCAATTACCTTTGCTGTTCAGTGTCCCAGAATGCAGCAAAAGACCTAGCATGTACGAGATGACTGATCATACACCGACAAGCACAGCAGAGTCCGTGCTGTTTGGCTCGTTTCGAGCCTGTCATTTACATGAGGCAGCTGTGCTGGTGCAGCAGATGTATGTCTGCCACCTGGTCATTCAGCAGGAATTTCCATCCTGCTTTGTCAGACACTTGGTTGTGGCACTGTGTGTCAGTCCTCTGGTGAGTGACAAACGCAGGCTGCCTCTTGACAGTTGATATGCCAAAGAAATCAACCTACAAAGCACACACTGTGCAAGTCTGTCAGAGTCTCTCTCAATAACTAGGTGACATACCAATATTGCTTGATTTCTATACAGCATCATCTGTGGTGTTCATAACATTATTATATTTAGCTCGCCTTCTGTCATAATCATATAAGACATATTACATTCTACTGAAAAATACATACATGTACTTTGCTGAAAATGACAAATAGCTATTTCCATGAAGTTATGGAGCATATGTTTGTTTTTACTAATTTGTATAAATTGTTTTCCATTTTAGAAAACTCTGCTCAAAATAATTCTGCATTAACTGGATTTAAACCAGAATATAAAGTGTTTCAAGGTGGACTGCCTGGCAATGACATGCTGCCTGATCACAAATGATGGATTCAGATAGACCTGTGTTTCATCAATGGAGTAACTGCCTTCACATGTGAATATAAAAGCATGATATTTAGTTTCCCTGCCTGCACAAATGATGTGTTCACCTGTATTCATGTCTCACATGTATTCTGAAGTGATGTCATCAGTTTCTAGCCCTTTTCTATAGGTGTTAAAAATTATGAACCCACATTCAGATGATTAAAAAAATTGTTTGTACTGGAATATTATTGTGTTATGAAGAAATGTCACCACTTACAAAAATACGAGTGAAATGTGATTTCTACAAATAGATCTGCTAATATAAATAAAATATGCCTTACAGAAGGCTTAATAAAACTGCCTGGCACAATTAGCCACCAACACAGCAATAATGAAGGAATAAATATCTAGAAGAACTGAAGAGAACATAGCTAAATTATTTGACAAATATATTAAAATATGCATTTGAAACTGACTACAAGTTCTTTCACATGATGAGTCCATGTAAATTTATGAGCTAGATCCTCCATCCCTTTCGCTCCCGTGTTCTAAGGTGAGAGCTGCACTGGGAGGCACAGCAGGACAGGACACAGAGGGAAGGACAACCACCTCTATCTTCAGGGCTGACTTGTTTTCTCCATATCCCCCCGATGTCTCTCTCCCTTATTACATAACAGGACTTCATACAGATTTTTGCAACCAAAATATGCAACTCCAAAACCAAGGATTCCAGGCAGGTCTACAAAACTGCCTGTATAGAGTCCTTCGATCTCACCCTGTATTCCCCTAAACAGGAAGGAAAACTAGACCAAAAGTCAATTATTTGCAGGTGCTCTATTTCCACTGTTTTCTTCCATAGCTGGTATTACGTAGATGTTTACTGAGATCAACATTATTTCTACAGGTAATGAGTGTTTAAATTAACTGCCATGATTCACTTTAGCAATGTAATGGAAATCAACTTTCTCATCTACAAATCCCATCTTACCAAAAGAAAAGGATTACTGACATAAGAAGAATTGCCTACAAAGAAGAAATAGAAGAGAAATACTTGTGAAAGCAGTAAAGGGAACCATCCAATCGAGAGATCTTAGAGCATGTGGAGCACTGGAGCTGAGATTCTCACATGTATGGAAATACAACAGAAAAAGATACTCCTGGGGATATTGCTTTCAATCAATACATGGAAATGAACACGTAAAACACACTTTCCTGTAAAGGAGTTTGCTTTGGAATATGAACATACGTGCATTTGACGGAACAGAGTACACAACTTATTACAGGTAACAGAACAACATACAAATAGGAAACATGTCTTGCTTTATCAAATACCCACATGCAAAAAAAAAAAAAACCAACACCACCACCACAAAAAAACTACAGAAGCGTATTTACAGTAGCTCAGAACTGTTAATTCAGACTGCAAAAATAAAAATGTGTTTTAACAGCAACAGTAGACCTCCATCAAAAGCCAAAAAAAAAGAGCAACAGATATTGATTTTCTCTTTGAAGTTCTTAGAAGCCAAATGTTTCCAGGATTAATTAGCGATCATGCTAAATAAGGAGTCAAGTCACAGTATCATCAAGCTTGTAATGGTGGAAGACTTTTCAACCCTTCAACCTGTTTTAAATTTATGAGCTTGCTGACTTCTGTCCATACTCTTTGAGGAGCTTTGATCTCAGTACTGACCTCATGTTTAATTTGTTTTCCTTGCTCTGAAACAGTGAATTTGATCTTGCCATTCTACCTAAATGTTATGGCTGAGCAATCAATTAAAAATTCTTACACGTAAACATTTATCCCGCATTGAGACTCTCAGAAGAATGCATAAAAGGAAGCAAGATGAAAGTGAAACAGCATTTCAGTGAGTCAACTCTACTTTGAAAATAGCTTTAAATTCTTCCTGTTTACAACTCTGTGTTCCTTAAGACAAACTGAGGCACACAGAGTTCCACCCTAGGTCAGAGGAAATGGCAACTTTCTCTCTTCACCTATCAATAACAGTAAAAATTATCCTCAGAATCTACTTTGACACCAGGTCAGAAGCAAAAGTCGAAATGTAGACAAAACTCATCTTCAACATGCTTTTAACTTACCAATGCAAATGCACTTGGTGAAAAATTGTTTGAATCTGCTATGAAATGGGGTTTTTGGGCATGAGATATGAGACCATGTTTTTTGTTGTTGTTGTTGTTGTTTTTTGTTTTTGTAAATCTAACAGATTTGCCATCACATGGGATTTTAGCCTGGTTCAATCCAGTTTTCACTAATCTGAGTCACTGACATTCAGACAGATGCCTCAAAACCACGTATGTCCCTATAACCTTCATGAAACTGGAGAGCGTGGTTAGAAAACTCCTCTCTGCTCCCCTTGTTTTGGTTTGTAATTTCTCCAGCACCATGTGAGCACCGGCACACATCATTCAGTATCAGCACACGTTGCCTCCTGTGCAACAGAACCCTGACTGTGGGATGAGGGGCAGAGAAACAAGCGATGGACATGCAAGTGCTGTGGGGAAAAGTGCAATGTCACAGCAGAGAAAGCTGCAACACAATGTCATTAGGAACCACGCTTTATTAACTCCAGAGCCAATGTAAAAATGTTTTGCTGTTGTTTTTTAAGCAACACAATACAGATGCTATTGCAGAACACATGAATATGGAAGAGTATATTAATAGAGCATTCAAAATGTACCACTAGCAATGCAAAAATCTCATGTTGTTAATCTTGCCCATAGCAACCAGCTATCCTGTCTGAAGAAAGCTTGGAGGAATTTTTTGAAGAGGTAGGCTTTTGTCCTATAATCCTACCTCATAGCAGAAAAGATTGAAAGAACTTGGTTAATCTGAAAGAAGCAGCCTAATTGTAGTAAGCTCTACACTGAGAAACAATCCAAACACACACACTCTATATGCCTATTCAAGTAGCAGTAACAACACAAGAGATTCAAATCACAATCAACATAACCCAGTTACGGGTTGTTTGATCTCAGTTACGTAGAGAGAAAAAATATAAGGGAGAACAACTACGTGATGGACAACTTGTCATTTTCAGTATCCCAGATGTGTTGCTTTATTACAAGTTTATGTTGTGATGCCAATTTCTGATGTTCTGCTAGTCAATGCTCTTACAGAGAGTACACACCCATTCTGAAGTCAAATCCAGAACAAAAACCTTCAGAGACTTCATTTCTCTACAATTTAGTTTCAGAGCTGAAATTCTATTTCTTCATAAGGTTCTTTGCAGGACATTTCTCAATATATGCACATCTTTGCCGGGACTTTGTTTCACCACAGTGAGCCCATTTGTTCCAAGGAAAATACAATAAAACTTCCTACACATGAGATGAACATACTGAAATGCTCAAGTTTTCCTTTATAAGTCTCAGTCTTACACAGAAAATCAAGGAGAATTCTCCAAAATCAACAGAAGCTGCTCGATGAGAGTCAAGCACATTGCAGAAGGCTTCAGCTGAATCCCTGTTCATGTAAATGTCTGACATGACACATATGGATAGCACCTGTGCAACTTTACAAAGAATTTCAAGGTGATAAAGTTTCTATGGCATTTTTATAAGGACTCATGATCTATAGGTTATAAATGAGATACACAGAAGGAACACATATTGCCATAAAAACAATGTAAATACCGTCAACATACATGGAATATGTTGAATCTAGCTTGCCCCTTATCGTCTCCCTAATGAATACTTATTGAGATGAGAAAAGGAGGGACCTATAAGGCATAAACATCATACTACACTTCTTTAACCACTTCAAGGTAAAACAGAATGAGAAAAAATCAAGCAGGCGTGCTCAGGACAATGCTCAGTGAAATAGCTGCCATTGTGTAAAGAAAACTATACTGGGAAAATAAATCTGCTTTCTATTACATAGGGAAAACTATAAAATCTCATCTTAATCATGAAGTAAAGATA
Source organism: Tympanuchus pallidicinctus (assembly GCF_026119805.1). Classification (NCBI taxonomy): domain Eukaryota; kingdom Metazoa; phylum Chordata; class Aves; order Galliformes; family Phasianidae; genus Tympanuchus; species Tympanuchus pallidicinctus. The sequence goes on from NW_026294722.1 coordinate 7,785,785, forward strand.
ACACGAACATTTATGCTTTTTGAAAAGTAAGGTTTTCAGTGTTTTATTGCCAAAATCTTTGACCCAACCACCAAACCTTGCATTGCAAGTAACTCAGGGTTTGCACCCTCCAAGTCTGTACTATGCCTTGCTGGAATAATTACATGACAATCTTCCTGGAAAGCGAGCTCTAAAAGAACAACACGAGGCTGGCTTGCTGCCATAAGACTTTCAATACGTAATTGAAAATATTACTCTATCCTGATGCTGCCACCAATATAATTTCTGCACAACATATTACCTTTGTGTTCAATTGATAGTGAATGGAGAAGAATTATCATCTTATAAGGTTTTTACTTACCTGTTGTGATTTCATCGCAGTTCCTGTAAATAGAAAGAGGAAGTCATGCTTTTTAAAAAAACCTGACACATGATTGACAAGATTATAATTAAATGGCACTCTCCTGTAGACAGCAATCCTGACCAACAGCAGAAAAAAACCTCATTTCTTTTTGTTGAGAAAGATGTGAAAATCTATTCTACAAATGCTTTTACTTCTACAAATTATTTCCTGTAATATTTATTTATAGGATATAAGAAAAGATTCTAAACCCAAAGATAAATTAATCCTGTGTAACCTACGCATCTCCTTCTACCATATAATTTTTAAGATTAATATTTTCATGACTTAAATTTTTTTTTTTTAAACAACGTCAGAACAATTCTTCTTTACTTGAATTAAAATAGTTAAAGTTCACATCCAGATTCACCACTATAGTGATGAAAAGTGTCACTCTTCAAGGATGGAATGAAAGCATCCTAAGTACAGTGTGATTAGCAAATTCCTTGCTAAAGACTTAAATCTTGCAAAAGCACTTAAAAACACTGCTTTTATAGCATTTCCTTATCATTTTTAAAATATTTATACTGATGTCACAGACACTGTCAACAGATTTTTATTAAAAAAATAACATCAGGAACCATATCAGAAATAATAAAAAATGATTAAAAACAACTCCAAGAACCAGGTTTTCAAAAGGAGAAACACAAGATGGTTATGTACTTCCACAGTTCATAGCATAAATCGAGGAAGTATCTTACATGATCTTTTTCCAGCTCAGCCTATGAAAATTCAGGGATGAGCTTGGCAAACCAACACTTTAAAACACAGTGCCCTATAGTTGTGCATATGAAAACGTACAGTTTTTTTTTTTTTTACCCTGGTAAGCACAAAACAGTTGTTACACAGTCACAGAGACCTACTTGCAATGTTGTCCTTTAAGTTTTTTACTTTATGCTAAAAATAGGCCTAAGTCGCATTCCTAATTAGGAATTTGGAAGCTTTAATCCGATCAATCATCTTCCTCAGACCAAGCGGAGAGGACATATCATCGAAAAATAGGTAGAAAAGGTAAACATAACCTTAATCTTCTGTAGAGCTTGTACATAAAGAGAGCATGAGTTGACACACAATCTCTGCAAACACAGTTGTTTTTCAAGACAGAACAGACTGACCTGGGTAAGTAGAATGGCTTCACTGGAGATGTAGAAATAGGGATTATTATCCTACTTTTCTAAGCATCTCAAGTGGGTGGAAAGGAACGAATTATCTTGTGGGCATAAAGTAGTAATTCAAAGTCCCAAGGACTGATGGTCAGATCAATAATCCTGTCTACAACTGAAGCATACTAAATATTTCCTAGAACATTTTATCAGAGAGACAGTGGAATAACTTTAATCTTGGTTTGTAGCTATTCTCTATTGATTGTATTTAAACACCTTAATTGAGAGTATAAAAGTATTCTGATAAATAAGTATCCAAAGGAACTCAAATTATTCAAAACATTCACTCCTAACTTGTAAAGCAAATTGCTTTATGAAGCTTTCTTAGACGGTCCTTTCAGTGTCATTCACTGACAAGCAAATAAATCTAAATGCAGACAACCAAGCAACATATTTCACATCTGGAGCCCCAAATAATTCATGATAGTCATGATTTGATGTCTTATTTTATAGCTGTGAGTGGATTACTATAAGTGAAAATTTAATTGTATCCCACTTTTCCAGAGATGTTTGATATCAGTACATGAAGATTAGGTTGGTTCCTCGGTTTCTGTTGGCTCTCTTTTTTCCTTTCTCTAGGTATGCTTTACTATACAACCACTTAAGTCTCCTCTTGAGTAATGTTTGAGAATTGTCACTGGGATAGACAAGGCATCTAACATTTATGCTACTTGTACTGTTACCTGTGGCTCACACTACTCCCATCCCTGGTTGTTTACTGCCTTCCCCTTTCTCAGAATCTGTCTATGCTCCCAATCTGCTTAACATTCATCATTCCAGATCCTCTGCTGCTTTATATTTCATATATTTTAACTCCCTGACATCCACATCAATATCAGTGTTACACATTTCATACTTTTTTGGTGTTTATAATAGAGATCCCTTAAAAGATACCTTTTTCTTGGCAAATTTTCCTCTGTCTTTGAGTCATTCAGATGGAATTTGCTGTGAGCTTCTCTCATTTTGAAGTATTTTTAATTAGTAGAAAAACAACTTATTTTTTCCTCATCTTCTTATTCTGAATTCTTTAATTAGCAGTTAATTCTTCAGAAGATGAAATTCATTACGCTAAAATTAAGACGTATTAACCAACAGCATTAACATTCTCATGGTCTGTGGAGAAGAAGGGTGGAAAGAACCTTCTGATATGGAAACTTTAAATCTGGCACCAGGGGACACATGCATGCTCATTAGCATTTAATTAAAAATGTCATTGGAAAGCTGCTGAATAACTTCCATCTGAAACAACTAAGTTAAACTCCTAGTGACTCAGTCCCATCCAGATCATTCATTAGAAGGAGCTCTCACTGTCTATTATAATACACTCCTAGCATTAATGTCAGCTGGAAAATAATGTTCCAGGCACTCAGAGATACACAAGTTAAGCTATGCATCAGAAGACTACTAAAAAGCTCATTTTGTGGAAAGCACTTTATCTAGAACTGAAATGTAGTTATGTGGCTGGGCTGCCAAGGGGAAAGTGTACCTAATGAAAAGGTATTGACAAAAAAAAATTGAGGAGAAGGGTATATTAATAAAACAGCAATACAGGTGCTTAAAAAGATACAGGCTTCACTGTGCCTACATTATAAATCTGATCTATTTTGAATTCAGTTTCAGTACTTAGTGCTTCTGACACACATAATTTTTGGAAGCCACTAAGTCCATTTAGAACAGGAATACATTTAGCATTTAATAAGGAAACTTGAATCACTCATTGGTAGAGATGGGTAGATTGGTAGAGATAGGGTATAAAAGGAACAGGATAGGCATAACGTGAGCTCTGCCACAGAAGTGTTGCCTGATGCAGTCACTGCTCATAAGCAGGGACAAGACATGATATCAAGGATGGAACTGACTGACTGCCTTAAATGTGCAATGTGCAACTTGCTACAGTAATTAGAAATTGGGAATTAGCTTAGTCTTCTGTTTGAAACATTTTTATATTCATATTATCATATCACTACCATATATATATCATTATCATATCTGCATTGAGAAACATTTCTCTGAGATGAAATCTCATCCAGAGACTTGCAATTGTAACATGAATTACATGATTAACCCTCTTTTTCTCCATATTGTTCCTGAGATTGAATCACTGCTAAAAACCTATTTTATGAAACATTTTAAGACAATTTTTTAGTACACTGCACATTGTTGGAAAGTGACCTTGTATTACAAGGTGAAGTTTATGGCAATTATTTAAATTATTGAAACACATTTTTTGGTAGTTCATAGACTAAAGAGTTCAAAAAACCTTTTCTTTCTGCAATCCAAACCAATTTCTTCTCAGAAAGCAATTACATTTGAAAGCAACTGATGCACATGAAGGAACAGTAAATTAATTTTTACCATTCAGGAGCAAGGCCCACATGTCACTGTGGACAGTTAAGTAAAAAACTTCTGTTTAACACAGATGATTCATCAGAAAGATCAGAAGCTTTTAGAAATGCGTTAGGAATGCATTGAACAATAATCCTGGACCTTATAACATCCCTGTATCAGTAAACAGTATATTCTCATCTGGAGGCTTGCACTTGGGTATGTTTTCGCAATCTTAGAACAGATACACTAAGAAAAAATGGTTCTGAGAATGTTGAAGTGCTGTATGGAGGCATAATGAGATTCACATGGGAGACCAGATGAGATTAGGATTGCTTTGCTTCGAGGATTTCACAAAAGAGGGGGACGAGGAATTGCAAGAGCAGTGTGAGAGCACAGAGCCAAGCACCTCTGGAAAAGTCAAGTGTCGCTGGCTTCGCATGGTGCCAGAGAGCTGGGAGCCCACAAACGCTCCCAGTCTCTGGTGTCATTTGTCCATTATTTCTGGGCTCTTGAGCTGAGCACAGGGATATTCTCCCCACTGTTTACTTCAGATCTTGTTCTAGCTCACATTCCTCTTTCAGCTTGTTCATTACTGCTTTCATTTGATTGACTTAAGTGAGGCTTTTTTGTTCTTGACTTGGCTCCACAGGGCTATCCCATCTGCTAAGCTTTAACTTTAATGCCTACGCTAGGCCAAAAAAACCCAGCTCTAATAAAATACTTACAGTCTTAGCGTACGTGAATACAATAAATACATAATACTCTTCAAATGCAGTACATTTGTGAAAGAAAAAGCCCTCAAGAAACAGATTCTTGAATGGAAAATCCCCCAAAGGTGGTTTTATTTTCAGTCTCTTCACTGGGCCACTTTGTCAGCTGGTCAAGTACGTCCAAATCCATTTACTTAAATCTGTATTTTTACCCAGCACCAAAACATATAATCTTGTTCACAGCAAAATCCCATCAAATGCAGCTAGACCTAGCTATGTATGTCTCACAATAGACTTACGTTCAACAAAGGCAACACCTTGCCTGCACGCACCAACTTCTGTTACGCTGAAAGCTAGCACATAATTTAGAAACCACAAGCTAGAAAGGAATTCCAAGGGACTTTCTTTGCTTTCACAGTACAAATGAAGAAACAGTTCTATGTGCATAATTTCCTATCTTGCAATAATTCCATACAGAGACATACTATCACACCTAATTCTAGGGATGCTTAGAGTGCATACTAATGGCATATTACTGTGAGAAAATACTGTTGTTTTCACAAAACAATTTCCTCCTGATACTGCCATGATGAAAACCTGACTTTCAAAATTGCATCTACAACATTTCTGCAATTAACTACAACAGTTTCATTATTGTTTAGGAGATATCTTTTCCTATTTCTTTGCTTCTCAGATCATGAACATACACAATAATTCCTCTACTTCTTGGTCTGATGTTCAACCTTCCTCTCTACTCAGCCCTGGTGAGGCTGTATCTGGAGTGACAAGCCCAGTTCTGTCTCCCCCTGTACAAGATCCACTGAATATAGTGGATCTGCTTGGAAATGTACAGAAGCCTTTAGTGCTGGTCCTTGGCACCATGCACTAAATGCCCCTGCTCAGACCTCCAGAGGACTCTGCCAGCTCTCAACATTCTGTGGATCTGTAAAAATAGCAGACAATCAGACCACTCTATGGCATAGAAAGAGCATGGCCAACAGGTTCATTTAAAGTGTACAGAGTACACAATGCTTCAAATATGGTACTGTCTGAAACAGATTTTCCAAAATGAAATTCTGAAGATAATAAAATTCTGAAGATGAATAAATAGTAGACCACAGCTTTCATGTCAATTCCTGCTTTCTGACAAACCAATGAAGAATATGAAATCTGTTGCAAAAAGACTTAGATTTACACCCACTGCAACACTTATTTCAATAATAATTAAAACATAACAAGAAATATAAAATTTCTGTGCCTATCTGTGTAAGAGCAAGACAGAAGATTCATGAAGTTCTGGAAACAATTTTTGGGATTCTGATGCTTCATACACTGCCATACAATTGACACAACTCATCTTCATTGCTGAAAAGCTATGAAGATTGAACATAAGAACTTTCACCTACAGATGAAGACTGAGGATCCCTTGACCTAAGGATCCTAGGACTTAGATCCTATGACCTACCTTCACTTTCTGCATCTAATTAGCCCATCCTCAATGACACAAAACTTTAGGAATTAATTCTGCAGCACTTATCCTCCCAGAGAGCCTGTAAAAACTAGAATTTTGGATAGAAGAGTTCTTTACATTTTTTTTTTTTTAAAAAAAAAACAACACAATATAAACTTTACAAGAATAGAATAAAAAATTTAAAGTTTCACTGAAGGTGATTAGTGCTGGTTTTGTACAGTCCCTGTCACGCACTGGGAAGTTCTGGGTTGCCATGAGAACCAGTTAGTCCTGTCTTTAGCACTGGGAAAAGAATTGAGTGGAGGAAAGGTGCAGTGCAGAAGATGAATGAGATGCAAATAGGTGAGAAGAGAGAATGTCAAAAGTGAGCTAAAATCCCAAAGCATTCCTGGCGCTTTTTCAAGCAAGTTTATGGATTGACAGCAAGGTTAAATTTTAGATTTGAAATCAATGTACAGATGGTTGAGTTCCACTTAACCAACACCTGGCATGCCTGAACTACACCACTAAATTATGCAACAGGTTATTGTACTAATGAAAGCTGCCTTCTGTTGGCTTCCAGTTTTAATTTGACCCCTCAGAACCTGTCACAGTAAGAGTAAAACATAATTCTAAGCACAAAGCTTTGGGTATATGAGGTCACTTTATTCTGAATGTTAGTTCACCAGGTCATATGCAGCAGGCTTTTAAAAGATTTAATGGAGATGACCATAAGGATGTAGAACTAAGTGGTTTCAAACAGGCACAAAACAAACAAGGAACATGTCTTAATTGGGCAGGTTTGAAGAACTAAAAACAAAATTTTGATTTGTTCTTAACAGTCTGGTTCAATTGTCAGAACTACGAAATTGCCTCTGGCAGTTCAATATATGTACCACTAGCAATATAACATTCTCAGCTTATAGAAATGTCAATTTATTCTTATTCACTCTGGCATTCTTCAGATGATGATACTACATTGTGTATTGATACACTCTGCAAATACCCAAGATAAAGACTCCTTCATTTTTCAGCTCTCTGATTTGAGCTTTGGACAAAACAAAACAAATTTAAAGAAAAATGGCTACCTGATCATAATGTCCACCAACTAAAGCAGACAGGAAGTCAGCTTAGTGACTGTATCACATACTACCAGATCAGATCAGCCTAAGTGTTGCCATGCTAATGCAGAGTTCCTCAGCAAGTACATTTCTGAAGTGGTGTAGAGCCACATAACATTGAGGCCACTCTCTGTGAGATCTTTCAGGAGAGAAATCTGTCATATATCACAGCACATACACACACATGCAAGCACACGTTTCCCTTAAGAGTCCTAACAAAAGAGCATGTGGATAACGTCTACCTTCATGCAGATCACTAGACAGAACAAGGTCTGTATTTCAGATAGAACAGCACCTGTTTAATGATTACAAAGTATCTCCCTCACAAGTATTGATCATAGGTAGCACAGAGCAGAGAACAAAGTTATAGTTCAGATTAACCTTGGAAAATGGGAGAAATTAAGAAACAATGAAAACAGACCATAGTTGTACATGGTGTGCAGGACAAATCAGCTATACAAGAAAAGGCAAAGATAGGTCTACTTATGAATGATATAGCAGTCAACACATGTGAATGATGTCACCCCAATGCAAAAAAATATGATCTCAGTATCATTAGGTTGCTTATAGGCTAATACTAATTGCAAGACAAGCAAAATAATTATATAACATTTGATTTAAGGTGCTGCACTCTTTCTTTCTACTTTTTTAAGTAAAATGTGATACTTGTACAATCCCTTTCACAGACACCAGTAAAAATACAGATACTTTATACCAGTATGAAAACCCCTGTATCCCATAGGAAAACAGCTATAGAAGTGCCAAGCAACATAATACTAATAATGTAGCAGCAGGATTCTGCTGTTTTAATCTACATTAAATGCATAATATGTGTGTGTAAACAACTCTGGGTCTTTGGCAAGCTTGAAAGTTCCAACAAGATACATCTGATCATTGAATAGGAAGATGGTTTACAGTTCCAGTCCAGAACTGCATGGCATTGTCCAGAATTTTCCAAACCATCATCTCATGACTCAACAAATCCATCAGCTGCCTCTACTTCACAGCTACCTCATTTACATATAACACACTTAGCATTTTGAGATAACACCTGCACAGAGTAATAAGGTACGTGGAAAAATGTGAGAATTACAGTGAGAAAAATAGTCAACAGCCACAGTCTCTAGACCTATGGATGTAAACTGTATGATTATTTGACCATGGAGGCTTACAGGTGTTGCCTCAGCTGAAAATATGATCTACAGCACTTTGAGTTAAAATGTAATGGAATTTTTCATGAATCAGGGAGATTTCAAGATTGCCAGATTCTTTCAAGTCTTCTCAGGAAGACAGCTGAAGTTCTTCATAAGCATATAAATGAGGTTTATTTGTTACAACTGAAATAGGTCACTTACAGAAAATCAATACCCTTAGATTGGGAAAAATCTCTTGAGGCTGAAATTCTAAAATTAGATAGTTCTTTGAAATGCCCTTCTATTAACTGCTTTCCTCAGAGAAGTCTAAGAAGGCATTTTCATTAGCCTCAAATTGACCATGGTATGATTTCCATCATATAGCAGAATGTGGCAGTAGTGAAACTGCGATATGACAAAAAAAACATGCACAAAAAATTCAATTTTAAGAATTTTCAAGAAGGTAGCCTGCAAACCCGAAAACCTCATAAGCAAAGAGAAAAAGGATTACAGCTGCCAGTGCTTTCAATGACTTAATTTACGTGTGAAAGAGTTCAACTTTTACTTAATTACACTGCAGACACAACCAAGACAATCCAGGGTATGGATATTCATTCCTCATTAGAAAAGTCTTGCTTTTGTGTCTGCATATTTTTTCTTCAAAAGTTCTTCACCTCTTTGTTGTGCATAGATCTGCAAAAAAATACTGTAATAAAATATACCAATAAAAGTATGACAAACACTGGTATCAAAACTGCTTTGTATGTGTTCTATTAATTCTAAGACTATGTAAATAAATATTCTCTTATCTCTTCTGCTAGATTCTCCCATGAATCCCCAAAGCATACTAGCTGCTAATGAAAAACCCTTTAAATTCATAATTTACATAGAAATACGTTTAAAGAAAGGAGTGCATGACTTCTTGAATTCATATTCATTTCTATCTATTTCTCCCGTATCTATAATCATTCAAGTTATGTACATTGGAATTAAGTTCATATGCTCATACTCTACACCAGCAAGATGTCATGGCCTCCAAATGGCTGTGCTTTTCATTGATATTACCCTGGAACCATTCACTAAAGCAAGCAGTTTAAAATAGTCTTCTTTCTGCTTGTCTTTCTCCTCCTCTCCATCACATCACACCAGACATGCATACGGTGGTTTTATAGGCTTTTAAAGAGCATATTGGGAAATCAAACTTTACAAATCCAGATTTGTGGGAGTGTGTGTATTGTGTATAGATCTGGAAAAAAGGAAAGATGTTGTTCCTCTTGACTGACTACTAACTCCCTCCACAGCAAAAGCCTCATAAACACATTTCAGTTCTACTGCTGTGCTGGGCTAGCTGCAATTCTTTAGCAGCACAGCAGAAGTGTGAAGATGGTCACTGGCTGCTCCTTCAGGCTTTTTATATGAGCTGCCTGACTGTAGTCAACAAAGTCTGCAAGAACCTGCAGAAACTTCTGTTCTTTTTCCTTCCCCTAACAACTCTGAAAGACATATCACCAGTCAAAAAATATATGCCATTGGAAAAATCCAGACAGACAGGGGAATTGGCAATCTATTAGACTGTTTAATTTTATAGATTCTCCTCAGTATGATTGCATTTCAAGAAGTGATCACTAGTACAGAGCTACTAGAAGCCAACAGCGTGAAGCTTCAAAGTCCTTTTACCTTTCTGAAGCGCTGTGTAGATACCCACCACAAATAGGACAATTTGAGGAACCTACACTGCCAGTTGTGTCATGGGCTGCAGGATGAAAACCGCAGCAGAAAACCTGCTTGTACATTCCTATGGGAGCCCAATCTGTCTACATCATACCTCTCTCTGAAGGCAGCACCATAACCACTGAATGCAGACTCCAAGAATACAAATTTCTTTCGGATCACAATATGCAACTTCTCTCCCTGTCTTTTTTTTTCCCCTCATACAATAGAGCCAGAAGATGGGCTTGGTATATTCTCATACATCTCCACTGGCCAGTTTTCCCAGTGCTTAAAACTTCCTGGCTATTGCTCAAGAAGAGCTGTGCACATGTTGCTTTTTTTTTTTTTCTTCCAGTTTCCTTCCATACTTTATTTCTTTCCTGGATTTTTCTTTTATGGGATTCAATAGCAAAGCTATTAAACAGTCTATATTCAACTAGATGCATCAACTCGAGGCAAATCCATAACAAACCCCAGCTGAATTTAATAGCTCTGTAAAATAACAGAACTAAAATATTGTTCACTACTACACATCTCTGAAAATTACATATGCTTTTTCTGTTTATTCTCCTATGCATCCATATCTGCCTGTTCTCCATGCCAACTTAATAGCTTTTCCTACTACAAAATCAACTGAGCCACTGATCCAAGTTTATTGATACAAAGCATGGAGTCTAACACATTCTTTCTAGTTCTGTTCTATTCTTACCTGCTGCAGGAAGCTAGGACACGTAGATACATGTTTACCCTCAACCTTACATTTAAAGAGGAAGAACTTTGGCAGCTGCAAATTACTTAAAGTGCTATTTAACCTTTTCTGGTATTGACATCATTTCCTTTGGGAGTGAAACAGAGCTTGTCACAGGTTATAGCTTTTATTCAGCACAGCAGATCTCATCTAGTCTGGCAAAGGTTCTTCTTTGGCAATTAATTCCATGTTTTATTCATCCCAGAACTCTTCAAAGCTGCAAATCAAAATGCCACTCTGTGCATTGCTAACCACATTATGAAACATCAGTGTTGCTAATAAAGGTGCTTTCCGCATAGCAATCAGATTGCTTCTTTTCAGAGAAAATGAATTTAGCTCTGTATTTATCTCACTAATTGCATTCATAGCATTACAGACAAAATATCACCCACCTCAGCCTTGCATTATGCAAAACCTGATTTCAGTGAGTTACTAAACCCAAGTAAGACATACGTTTCCTCCTGAGATGCTGAAAACACATTGTTTGAACTGTCAATCCATGTGAATTAGATTTATAAGGAAAAAAGCTTAGATACCACAAATGATAAGAGAATAATCACCTCAGAACATGTGTATGCTGTAAATTCGCTGCTTAGGAGAAAAGCAGAGCAGCTGAGCAAGCACATGTTGCTGAATTTATGTCCCCCAATAATTATAAAAGCAAAGAGGTAGCGTCGTACTGGAGCTCAGTTAAATTCAAGAAATAATGTAACATTCAAATGGAAAGCAGCAGAGCTCTTATAGCTAACCCTCCCAGATGCCCCCAGGGCTCCATTAAGTTTATGGGTAAAGTCAGTCAGCTTTCATTGTCCCAGTGCAAGCCTGAAAAATGAAAATCTTCCATAAAGAGGTATATAAATGTCTGTCCTAACTAGCAGGAAAACTATGATATACCAAGAGTTACAATCCAGGGGCCAGAAACTGTTGTTCTTATTTAGGCACAACACTCATTGACATCAATGTGTTCTGTGCCTGAAGCTGGTCTGGGTGAAGACTATGAGGCTGAAGCTCAGATATGAATGCTGAATCTTAGAAAATTCTACCGAGTGCTTTATTTACAGGGGAGCTAAGGATTGCCAAGGGTTTTTAAGCACTGTTTTGTACTGTAATTAGTGTTCCATCTAGCACTCTATTAGCTCTATCGTGTAAAGCACTCTTCACAAATTTCTACAACAGAACAGATTTAGAGTGTACATTAGAGACAATGTTTTCATACACTGAATTCTCTTCCATTTTTAATTCTTCGTAAAGGTCCCTGCCCACTGGAATGACTCACAAAATTGGTGCATTATTATTCCATAGACTTCACCTCAAAGTGCCAGAGATTGAGACTTCTGAGATGAGGTCTTGTCACACTAGAAGCACTGCACATCACTTTTAATGCCTAGTTAGATCTTCCGGGATTGACACACTGGAATTGACCTGCATCTTTCTCATCATATTATGATACAAAAAAAGTGAGATTAGGATGAATAAGCAGATACCCACCTACACTTAAGACAAGGCAGCAAAACTGATCTGTGTTCACTCACAAAAAGAACATTAAAGCTAAGATCACAAAGCTAAAAAGAACATCAGAATGGCAACAGAGGTCAGACCGAAGGCTCAGCTTTCCCAGCTCCATGTCTCTCACTGTGGGCAGCAGTAAAGGTCAAGCAAATGTTCCTGGTACACCTTCTCAAAATATCACTTACCTTATTTGGACTTCCTGAGTGAGAACTGGTATCTTGATATTTAATGGCTTCCAGTAGATTATTCTCTCAATAATTTCTCCACTTATTTTTAAATCTAGAATAACTTTGCCTCAAAGCATCTTCAGCCAAGGAAGAATGATTACTCTATGTAGCTCACACAAATCAGAATTTTTCTGTGTAAACGCATAAACTTCTTACACAAAGGTTTAAAAATTTAACAACATCCATTATTTATTGCCATTGCAACCTTGGTTATTTTCCGTGGCATCCACAAAATGGAGAGCATCACAAGAATTTACTTCGAAACATCTTGAGTAGGTAGAAAACACCTTGCTTCTGTTTTTCAGAATAAGGAGATTATTTGCCTCAATATACCAAACGACCGCGTTCAGCAAATCCAGGAACAGAATTCTAGGTCATCACCTCCCCATTCTGTTCTCTGAAGTACAAGATAGGGAAGAACACACAAGAAACTACAGAATAAGAACAGATCAATACTGATGAGCTTTTAAAAGCTAAAGAATAAATTCAGGTCTGAACTGACCTAATGAAGCTGAAAGGAGCTCTGCCCATTCTCCTCACAGTTTCAGTATTTGTGCTCATTCTCACAGCTTTACAGGTGAAATATCTAAAATGGGAGGCACTCAGTGCCCCAGATTTATCTTTCTTGTCCTCTTCAATGCCTAACACTTCAGTGTTTAGCGAGTAATATATAATACTTAATAATAATTAAAAATGTATCTCTCCAACAGTGTCACAGTGTATCTCTTATAATTGTTTCCCATGAGACAACCAATAATAATAATCTCTCCCATGAGAGAGATTAATACTGAATTCAAGATCAGACATGAAGATGAAGAGGTGAGTTTTAGTGGGGAAGCCTTAACCAGAGAGGTACTCTTGATGTAATAGAATATAGTTTTACTACAGAAAGTAGCATTTACATTATAGTGGATCCAGGAGAAGTAAACAATTGGTATTATGCCTCTATTAAAATAATAAAAAACTTTGAACATTTTTTCAGTACTCAGAAATTAAATTAATTTTAAAATTAATTTCATTTTAAATATGAATCCTGCAGGGATAACTACAGTGATTAAAGAATCAATATAGCATAAGCTAGCCTGGGGGAACAAAGGCCTGCAAGGATACTTGAGGTTCAGAGCACACTCTGTAATGTGGCATGCAGCAGCGTAACAAATCTCAGGACAATGAGCAGAGGAAAACCAGATGTGGGAAGCAAAACAGGCTACAGCTATCCCAGAGACCACATTGCCACATAATATCAGCTACATGATATGCAACAGATATAAGAAAATCCTCAGTCAAAAATTGCAGTATGCACGTTTCTGTGCTAGAGCACCACAAACAATCACTGGGGAAAACCACTATTTCACTGCAAAATAATTCTGCCATCTCAATTGTGCTTTTGAGTCCTGAAAACAGACAAGGAAAAGAGGTATTCTGCAGCACTTGAGGAGTGAGGCTGTGAGGCTTTAAAGCCCCACACTCATCAACAGCCACTTGGGGAAGCTGGATATCCTGGTTGTAAAGCAATATATCTTGCTGAGAAATTTATGGTGGGGGAGGCACAAAGAATCAGAATGGTCTCTCACAGTTCTCCCCTCTTCTACTTTACAGTTTGAAAAAAATATTATTTTATCTAGCAAAACAGTAAGAGTGATACTTGCATCACCTGGCAAAGGTTTAGGTTGTTTTGAGTCCCTCATTTGGAGATACATAGCTAGTGTCAAAGGAATCTCAGAATTTACCTGTGTTCCAATATGCCTCAACAAACACAAAGAATAAAGAACTGAACAAATTCAGTCTCTTTTTTAAATCTCCTTTTTAAGCAAGATACACAATTGGAAAATTACTTACACCTCTATATCCTATCACATCAGAGAGAGGATTGACGTGCATCAGAAACTGCAGATCAACAAAGGATTTGTTTATCACTGATGAGGTAAAGCTTTTCTCTTCCTAACATCTAATGACAGAGATAACTTTCTCATCAGATGAGCACTTTCCCTGTAACTATGTTTCACTAAAGACAATCATTTGGATGACATGCATAACAAATTAGTCATTTCTGTCATGCATTTCCAGAGTTAATGGAGTGGCTCTAAATCCAGTGAGTGCCTTCCACAGATATCTATCCGGTTTCATGCAAGTTTTGCATTCTTGCAGTTAAAATGCAGACGCAGATGGTTTAATCAATAAGCACCTGCCAGGTGGATCCCACTCAGAAGACTGGGGAGGATGCCAGCATTCTTGACAGCATGAATTTTCTACCATTCCTATCTCTTGGCTTAAAGTTCATCAGAGGAGAGTGTGATCAGAATTACACTTGAAGTCTGCATGCAATCAGTTTTGGCAATGCACAACAGCTACAGGAAGAAGAGCCAGGCTGAAAGCTTGAATCATGATCTTGCTCTTTCCCCTTCTGCCTCACACTGCCAGCTCTTTCTTCATATCCTTTCAAAAACCTGGCATCGTAACAGAATCTTAAAAAAAAAAAGTGGAAAGAGTGATGTTCAGATTCCTTTGAATGTACTTCTCTGATTGACCCAGTCCATGGAGAACAAGAAGCTAGAAAACCTGCCTTTGGAGTTTGCAAGCAGGGAAACAGCCTCACATCATCTTATCTTTTATTTCTTTCTCTATTCTTATTGTTATTAATAACAAATAAAGGTGCAATTTTTCTTTAATTTTGGTACTTGAAGGGATTTGGATTATGAGAAATCAGAATCAGAGGAGTTTTATTTGCTGATTCAATTTAGCCCAACTTTCACAGCATCAGAGAGCATCATGAATTGAATGTAGTCATTGGAAGTAACCCTAATGGAGAGAAGGAGGACCAGTGAGAGAACGACTTAGCTTGCTTCAGAACAGATGAGAAACATCTCAGTTTCAAAGTCTCAGTTTTGGTGTAGTTTTGCCACTGCAATATATTCTTGCACTGCTCCAGGAGTATAGATGGAGCTTGGAAACACAGGATAAAGCTGAAATCCATATTGTTCAAATTGATTGTTCTCAGCAAAATTTTTATAAGACACTTGACACCTCATGGTCACGTCTATGAAGAGATGCTCTTTTTTTTTTTTTTTTTTTTGGTCACAGCACTACAGATAATATTAAAGCTAATTGTTAGCTTCTATTGTAAGCTCAGTAGAACCATCCAAACCCATACCTTGACAGATTAGGCAAAGTGCTTAGGACTCCCAAACAGATGAATAAAACTTAAAAATGTTTGTATAGAAGCTGCACTGTAATGAGTATTACCAGGGCATCATGACATATTTATCATTTTGCCAGAAATAATTTTTTTTTTCTTTGTCTTCTTCCTTCAGCTTTCCTCATGTGTAGCTACAGAATCTAAATGCTGCTTCTATTAAAGCTTAAGTTAGATGTAATTCATTAGCCATTCTGGTAGAGTAGGAACAACACAATTCATTGCAAGAACCTCAAATCCTCTAGAAGACAAAAGGCAAATAACAGATACTGCACTGATGATAAATTTGGTATTTTCAAATTGAGTCAGTAAAATAGACAAGACCAGGGGCCTGTATTTCTTCACTTTTTCCATTGTACAAAAGCATCCACAACTGGTAAGAATTACATACCCAGTTTAGACACTCAAGCCAAGAAGCTGGTCTCTCTGGAATTACAGAACAGTCAGTGAAGAAATAAATGGCTTATTGGAATTCAGAGGACAGAATACTGCATCCTCTGGAGATCTTCTGAAATAAGCTGAGTACAATCCAAAATTTCAGTATCGTTTCTATCACTTACTTATTTCTTTAAAAAGAAGAAACTACTCCCTCAAATAAGAGATCCATGAAACAACTCCACAGAAACAGTTCTACAGTTAGGAAAGGCTTTCAAACAATTATCCCACTTTCCTTCAGAGGATTTCTCTCTTGCTGGCAAATGTGGTCCACTGTAATTAATCTCATCACTCTCAAGCACACAAGAGAACAACAAAGAACAAATCTTGCAATTAGATTATTTTCTTGATCTGTAATAAACTATGTATGGTATGACTAAAACATTTGTTCATAATTTGCTGTGAGCAGATTAGAAATGTATGAAGTTGTTCATAATACAGAACTTGATTCATACATATATTACAGTCTAGTCTAGTCAAAAATTATTGCTTTTTAAATGATTTTTTCTATTTGGCACTTTGTGAAACTGCTATTGAGTTATGTGGCCAGTTATTTTTTTCTTCATGCTGTAAATAATTCACTAACCTCTTTTTCTTAACTACTAATACACCTACATGCAGCCTCACCAAGAAATGGGGATAAAGAAATACATATACATGAAAGCACAATTAAAAATGAAAATTGAAATCTAACTGCAGTTGAATTGATCATGTTTGAATACAGTTTTACACGATTTACTTGGCTTCACCTCTTGGCATTTTTTCCAAGGACTAACGAGAAGTCTGTGTTCTGAGCAAGGGACACCAGTTCTGCACTCATTTAGAAACTGTATCTTCCTCCTCCCACTTAGACTTCACAATAACTGCAAAAACTATGACTCCAAATTTCTCACTATAGCTCTAAAAGCAAAATTAAAGTAAGAAACATTCACTCTTCTTTATGGAGTGAATCTGAGCAGAGCCTGTGCTTGAACGCTGCTCGTGCCAGGCCTCCCAGAACAGACTCTCCAGCCAACACTGGCCATTTTGTTTCCACCAATAGGTACATATGCACTAGCATATCAGGATGTTCCATCCAGAAATTATGCTTTTGGCTTGAGTTGGCCCTTCATAAACATATTAGCTCCCTAATGTTTATGTATTTGCTTGACAACTCTCTAGGTATGAGGATGGCATTCTGCCAAACAAAATTTTATGTTTCACTCTTAATGTAAAGAGTCGCTCTGAAGTGCTCCAGGTTTATTAAATGAACAAATAACTTATTTATGTAAAATATTCAGGGAAAAATTCCACAACCCTTCACCATATAATTGCATCTTTCCTTCAGATTCATGCAGTACATCAACAGGTCTGTTTTTACAAAGGCTCTTCTGTGTAGTACAACCTCAGTACAATGTTTATTCTGAAAGATAAAACTGACTGAGTAGGAAAAACAGAGGAAAATAAAGCAAGCTGGCTTAAGCCAAAATGTTAATATCTAGATAGCTAAGTTTAAGCACCTAAAATCACACTGCATACCAGATGCATTATTTCTAGAAGTGACTAGTCTTATGGAGGCAGCAATCTCAGTTAACCCATCAGTGGGGTTTGGATGTGAAGAAAAAAAAGCTATTAAAAACTGAGAAGTTAACTTTCTAAATCTGAGGATGTCAGTAGCATAAAAAAGAGAACAAACTTCTCAGAATTTTGTGGGAATTTACTCTTTTGTTCAACTAAGATCCATCATCTTTCCAGGGCAGGTATTTTGCTGAAGCACTTAAATGTCCCCCTCCAACTTTCAATGAGAACATTAGCCAAATTCCTACTTAAGTGCAGTAAAGATGCTGGGTCCTCAGAGGGGGAGTCGGTGAAACACAAGCTTTCAGTTTGTCTTGGTCTTGAAGTGGCTTTCCTTACAAAAATTGTACTGCTAAATCAGTTTATCTTGCAGAACATAATATTGATTCTTAATAAGCAAGCAATAAAAATGGAGCAAATATCACAATGGAATATTCATACATGTCTTTCAAGTTTTTAGTCACACACAGCCAACATACTCAGGATATCAGATAGATTCTATCAGCGGACTGTTTCTTCTCATAAATATGCACATCTTCCAAAAACATTTTAAAACTCAAATATCACTAGACTGAACAAAATACTTGGTAAGCTAAGTCAGCTGCCTTTGAAGTCTTAAATGCAGAGGGATTCCTGTACAATTCTCACCTCCTAAGAGGATCACAAGTTCACCAAGTTTGTTTGCACACACTGCACAAAGGGAGAACTGGAAAATACATTTCCCTTCTGTCTGGCAGGTCAGGTTCCTGCCAAAACTGGAGCCTCTCCAAAATCTGGGAAAGAAGCCAATTGAGAGTCCAAAAACAGGCTCCTCTCAAGCAAAAGAAAAAGACGTTGGCAAGTGCACATACCTGCCAAAAGATCAACGTTTGTAAATTCTTCTACGGAAGAACATCCCACCAGCTCTCCCCTTCACCCTGCCTCATGCTGGGAGTGGTGTCACTGAGGTGCACAAGTTTATGGAATTAGGGCTGTTCAGCCTGGTGAAGAGGAGGGGAGACCTTATAGCTCTCTACAATCACCTGAAAGGAAGGTGTGGCAAGGTGGAGAGCTGGTCTTTGCTCCCATGTTACAGCAATGCGACAAGAGGGAATGGCCTCAAGTTGCAGCAGGGGAGGTTCAGGGTGAATTCCAGGAAAAATTTCTCAGAAGGAGCAATGATTCCATGGCACAAACTGCCCAGGGAGGTGGTGGGCTCACTGCCCCCAGAGGTGTTCAAGAACCATGAAGATGTGGCATTGAGGGATGTAGTTAGTGGGCATGGTGAGGATGGTTTAACAGCTGAACAAGGTCATCTTAAAAGTCTTTTCTAACCCTAATGATGTGAGATGATCATCAAGAACACAAGCATTCTGGTTCAAGGTGTGCTTACAAACTCCTTCAGCTCAAACTGAGGAGAGAACAGTAACTGCTGCTTTGTTGTTTGTTATTTTTTTAAACTTACTCTTCTACCAAAATATCAGTAACTGAACAGAACTGGAGACAGAATGTTCTTTCAGATACTAAATTTAGAAATCTCAGAATCATGTTTGTTACAACATTACTACATAATGATAAGTGGTTTGAATACATACATGTCAACAGCTAATTTTTTATTTCATCACTAATCTGGAAAACAATAAGTAAAGAAATCAGATGCACGCCAAGCCCTCAAAGCCTCTTTATTCTTTTCATTGTGAAGCGAGTTAATGTTTTTAGGAGACTTTAGAAATTACAATTTTTAATTCACTGAAATAAAAAGTGGTTTAGGATTTTCTGTGTTTTTGTCATTTAAAAAAAAAAAAAAAAGCTTTGTTTTTAGAAGAATCATAAACAATTTGGCAAGTGTCCACAAAGTTATCTGGTCCATCTGAATCTATATTTTGACAATCTGACTCACACAGTTCCAGTTTGGATAGATTCTCCATCTTAGGAAGAGATCTTTCTCCTTTCCACTATCATTAAGGGAAACACCAACTTATGTTTTTCTGATCTGCTAACCCTATAGATGAGCAGTTGTGAGTTGTTTTTTTTCCTCATGCATTCTTAACTCCTTTTGGTCATCTTTGTTTTCTCTTCCTTTTCTTCTAGTGAACCTGCTGTTTATTTTCCAACTTTGATACAATCTTTAAAGCCTTAAGAAACAAGTTACTCTGTGGTCAGTTTAAAAGATGTGATAGCAGGTCAATGAAACTACGTGGGTCCCAGTCTGCTCATTTCCATAATCACTAGTAAGAGACAATAGTCAGGAGATGCCCTCAGAACCACTACTCCCATTTACTGCTTCTTTCACTCCTTCAGTCACTGGCACCCTATCTTTCAGAGTTGGAAAAACTGAGTTTTCTTCACGGTGGAAACGCTTTCCAACATGTACCCAGAGTCCCCCTATCCACAGAACAAGAAGGACAACTCTGCAAACACGTTATTGTAACTTCCAGCTTAGTTCATTCCTCTTCTTACTTCTCATAATTGAATCACAGCCTACCTGGAGCACTTTAAGCTCCCAAGGACCTTCTCTGCTTTTGAAAAATGTCCAGACAAAAATCTGAGTCTCTAGCATATATCAATGACAAAAAATCTGGGGAAACGCTGGCACCTTTTATTAACTGAGGATGTGCCAAAGTGAAGATTAAATATGTACACAGTTCTGTAAGTGGCTGCCCAGCCAGTGTCAAAGCCAATGAGCTCCACTTCGGCTTGCAAAGATGAAGTCCAGCCTACAAAGGTCTTTCAGCCTTTTGTTAAGCCTATAAAATAAAGCACTCCATAACATAAATCAGAAGTAATTCAGAACTTCCCTCTCTCTCAAGCTGGTAATAAAATGTCCATTTCAGTTTAGCATTCTGTGCCAAAGCTAAACATGGCAAACCACCAAGAAAGGAGACGAAATCTTCTCTCCCTCTAAAGCTTTTATATTTTATATTATTAAAAATAATTCTTATTCCATATTCTCCTCACTCAGTTCCTTCAACTGGCCATATTCTGCCTTCATATCTGAAAGTCAGGCAGTAAGTTCCCATTCCCTCCTCTAAAGATTTAACTTCACCTCTACTAAGGCTTACGTTAAGTTCATCCGCACCCCTCAAAGCTGCAGTGCTGACTTCAGTTTATTCAGCTACTTATTTTTTTGATTCAAACTTCCCCCTCTCACTCCACCACAGCACTTTTTCACTGACTTTAACCTTCTCTGGTTGGGCTATAAACAAATTATTTAAATAACATGAAAAGTCAGTAAAGTAAAATCTTTTACATTCATTACTTGATACTGATCTGTTTGTACATAACTGAACCATTCTGTTCTGAGGGAAATGTTGTTTAGCTTTTCCTATGTGCAATTTCTTCCTCAACATTTATCCTTAAATGGATTAACCGTTTTTCTGTGCCCACAGTGAGTCTGTAAGGAAGGTGAATGCACAGCTCACCTTAACACATTTTCCCAGAAAAGTGAGTAATTCATCATTGCAAGAACTATAGCAGATCTAGGAGACGTTAATAGTTTGCCATCCAAGTGACCTACATATGGCAGGGTAAAGCTACAGTCAGTACAAGAAATGTATACAGAAAAGAAGCATGACTCCATCTGGTTTGAGTTGCCATCTTGCTTTTATCTCCTCTCGCAGAGAAATTTGACTGTTTCCTTGAGAATCTCTATGTTAGGTCCTAACAAGAGAGGAATTGTATACAGTACAACAGCAATCTCACACTGTTATGATTATATACTGGGGGGAGAAGCTCTAGAAAACCCCCAAGTGCATACAAACAGCAGTAAATTAGTTCCACCTACATTTCTTACATGGTAATTGTAAAAGGAATTGCACAAATGTACACCACTAAGCCAATCTACTCTTGAAAAAAACAGACTTCTGGATCTTTTAACATATCTATTACGACAGTAACCAATATCCTTGTCGTGTATCAATCACGACACATAACTACATATCGTGCAAATGCATTGCAACACCTCCGTGCGCACCTTCAGTCTCCTGCTCCAGACCTCTCTTGCCTCCGAGGAGCTCTCCCCATGGCTGCCATCACCAGGTGGCACCATCACACAGTCTTCCAAGTATTTTTCCCGGCGTGTGAGCAAGTGTGCATTCTTTGACAGACATATTGATTACACAGCTGCCGATTATACTTCTGCTTCGCGTTTAGTTGTGTCAAAAGTAGAAATAGTTTGTTCTCTGAAGGACACCAGTCCTTTCATCAGAAATTACTCCCTGCCAGTGAGGTTCTATAGAAGAAGGGTTTACCAGCCAGTAATTTGAGCCTGCTTCTGTTCCAGGATTGATGCTCATTTTATTTAAAAATATTTTTTAAATATTTAGATATATATAATATATATAAATTTAAAATACATTCACATTGTGAGTCTGATTTCCCCTCCACAGGGAATTCAACCTATCAAATCCCATATATGTCTACTACATTCAATGAAGGAAAACCACTGTTCTAAGTCAGAATCTATTTTGCGATGCCTTGCTGCTTCTAAGAGAATATATGGGAAACCAGCCATAATGATATGATAATATTATGACTAACAAAACCTGCACATACTTTTGTATAATAAGTCATCTTGTGCATTTTTTAGTGATTGTATCTGCATTACTGATGCATGCAGAAGAACTTGATTAACGGTCTGGAATGCTCAGAGGAAATCAGAAAACTCCCTTGTCTGCTAAGGGTTCAGCTCCAGCCTAGACTATTTCTACACCAAAATTGTTAACAGTGAATAGCTTTTGTCTGGCCTCTTGCCTTGGCAACTGGCAACACTGCTGACTGGCCTGTAGCCCATGTGTCTTCAAATCGTGTCAGGCTCAGCAAAGCAAACGCAGATTGAGAGCTGCAGTCTTCCAAGGCAGTAATGAGGCTATTGGGTCTTAACTGAGTAAGGATTTGCTCTGTAGGTATGAGCAATAAGCACTTTTACAGAAAGTTTGGCCTAGCAATTGTTCAAAATAGGAGATTCGTGACTAAAACGCACAGGAATTATTAATAGTATTACAGTACACTGCATACCTTACAGTTAAGATCAACTTTATACACAATGCTACATTCCTGCATTTCAACAAATAACACTAGTATCTTGCAAGCTATCATCTACACAACTGTGACAGCTTGTCTACCAGTGTAACAGTTTAATAATGGCTATAATGGTATTGTGATAGTTTCCTTGCATTATAATTTCACGAATTGGATTTCCTTTCTGGCTAGAAAGTTATAACCTTTAAAAGAAAGTAAGTTTAGGGAACAGTTAGCTATAGAGTGCTAAACTGATTGCAAAATTTTTCTTATTTCTAACCCCTTCAAAACATTGCCACAGCCACCCACTGATAGAAGGACTCCCTGGAGCAATCTGAAGCAACAATGTTCCACAAGGGTGGAACACAAGGGTGCCAAGTGGGACAAGGATTCCTGTGAGTGCTTGTAGTCACAGTACACAAAAGTCTTGTAATGACTGGTGAGCTGCAAGTCTGCTTTTATTTATAAAAGTCAAAGGAGTTCACTTGCCCTGCAAGGACAGTGCTTTCCATGCAAGTTGCTGAATTGACAGCTAAAACTATTAAGTTCTTCACCAGGAGAACTATTTAATTAGGAAGAGGGCTTTTTATGATTCCAGGTGTTCTGACACTACAGAACTCTCTTGTATCCCTTAACTGTGTGCTTTCACCCACAAGAAAGGTTAGATTTAGAGTTCAGCACCCAGGCAGCCACCGGGAGGTTTTGCCTATACACATCTAACGTCCTTCCTCCTCCACTACTTGGTTTGGATTACTTATCTCCTACAGCTTAGAGAGAGAAGACCAGGTGAGTGGGCTGCGTGACAGTGAGAAACGCCAGAGTGCTGCAGAAGGATCTAAAAAATAGCACGGATTTAATAAAGAACTGATATGTTACTATGAGTTGTAAATCAGATTGTGGCTGTTATCCAGCTGAATAGCTAGTCACAGCTAGCACAAACTGCAGGTCATACTGAATGGCAGACAGTCTGAGTCTAAAGCCCTGGGCAACTGGAGCAAGAAACATTTTTATGCTAGTGAAAGTCAGAACGGGATAAACACCTGGGTTCAGTATTGCTGCACTAAGGCTCAGTTCAATTTGATCAATGCTATTATGTTGTATGTTACAACTGAAGAAAAACACCAACAGATTCATTTATTTAGTAACTTTCCCATTTCTGTCTGAAAACTTACTAGAGATAGAAATTTCGGAAGTGACATTGAAGTGGAAGTGACACTGCTTCATATATTTCAAAAGGACTGATTTCAGTTACTGAATCCACAAGAATTTTCTTTTTCTGAATTGTTAATGCTTTCTATGAAAAAAATCAACATTTCATGGTCAGACACCATTTCACAAATATTCAAAAGTACACAAAGAACCTACAAAGATTTTGCAGTATAGGAATAATTTGATTTAGAGCCAGAACATCCTCCCAAATAATTCCCTGGAAGTAGAAAGGAAAAGAACTATTTCTATGAATGGTACTCAGACTAAAATGTCTTTCTCACTCTACGAACCTGCCACGTACAGATGAGTGCCAATGTGAGGCTCCATTATGCTAAATTCTGCCTTATGGACTGTATCCAGGTTTGTGACATCCTGAATATGAGACTATCAGGCCAAGCTTTCCATTTCTTATAATGATGCCAAGTGGAAATTATCCCATCAGAACGAGCCCAAAGAATGCCGTATGCATCATTAAGCCCTGAAACAGGGATTTAAAGTAGATTTAGGCCCACGTGTGTGTTCTCTGCAGTACTGAATTACATTTCCATACATAGACTCTCTTCTGTTTGCTTCATTATCAGCAAATGTGTTAGTGAATGGAATACTGTGTAAAGTTGTTAAAAAAAAAAAAAAAACACAACCTGATGTCTATTTTAATAATGAAATTTACTATAAATCTAAAGATTCCAGGATTGCCAGATTCAATTTTGAATTGGGGAAATGGAGATTTCTTAGAAGCATTTTGAAAAGCAATTTCAGATTGCCTTTGTGTATTGATTTGGCACTGGATTCCAAACTGCTCAGTGACTGTGCAGAGCAGACCTATATTTTATGAATGTGTGTGTGTGTGTGTGTATATATATATTTGTGTGTGTGTGTGTGTGTGTGTGTACACATGCACGCGATGTGTGTGCTGATCAGCAGTGCTCATACATCTCTGGCAAGTAGCCGGTAAAAACATTCTGATATTCCGTTATAGCAACCTGCTGACAACAGAATCCTTACGACAGGCTGTCTGTCCATGCTTACCACTGAACACTGGATTTCATTTCATTGCATCTATGCTGGGAAAGCAAAAACAGCAGGGAAAAAAAAAAACAAAACTTATGTTACAGTCTAAACTTGAATTACTTCATAAAAATAGAGCAGAGCTACTTGTTTGGTGTTTCAGTTCTCTGCAGGAATCTTAACAACTGGAAAAACAAAAGCTTCCCCAAATGATAAGAATGAAGTATTAAGTATACTTAAATCTACAGATTGAATTCTTTGTACAGTGTTTGCCAAAATATCAACAAAATCTTTTCCTAATCAAAGGAAATCTCCAGCACATTTACTAAAAGACAGTGAACGAAAGGAAAATAACGAAGGTCAGGATACAAAGGAAGCTAATGGCATCTGGGATCCTAAACTACCTAAACTCTTTTTATTTTTATTTTCATTTTAATGTGATGAGAGCATTTCTTAACATACGTAAATATGAATCAGAATCACTTCTCCTCTAATCTTATTGATTACAATGAAAATCTGTTTTCATACTTAACAGTATTATTTGCAGAGATAAAGACTCACACTGTGAACTAGCAAGAGTAGATTTGAGATCAATCTTCTCAGCATAGTTCTGGCTCTTCCTTATACCACAAGAAAACAACCTTTGGACAACTATTACTAGAGAAAGTGGAATAACTACTGCATAGAAGATACTCCCACTCAGGTATCCTTACACTGTTTGTCACTGTGTTGAACACACTGATATATAGTCAGAAATTTGGTTAACTAACTAAACATAAACAGAGAGGTTAAACATAGTTAAGATCAATGTGAAATTCTGGCCATCTTTTTCACAGAATCACAGAATTGTAGGGGTTGGAAGGGACCTCCAGAGATCATAGTGTCCAACCCCCCTGCCAAAGCAGGTTCCCTACAGCAGGTCACACAGGTAGGCATCCAGGCAGGTCTTGAACATCTCCAGAGAAGAAGACTGCACCAACTCCCTTTTTCAACTCAAGCAGGTTTTATCCAGAACATATCTGTGCTCTACAGACTCAAAAACAGCATGTCCACACCATAAAGATCTCATTGTGCATACTGTACGTAACATTAAGTATTGCAAGGAACTCATCTGCTACATGTATTGCTGTGCAGTCAGCCTAAGTCAGCTGAGCTGCTGGGTAAATTCTTAACAGTCATTGTGTATAAGCAATACTGCTACCTACCACTTTAGAACGGGACTGAGAGAGCCATTCAGAGCTGCAGACAAATTTTGGTTACTGCACAGGCATAGCTTTACTTATACCAACAATATCTCACTCAGTAAGTAGTCTTCAGTAAAATAATGAAACCATTTGTGCAGTAAAACATGGCCTGGTGGCTCTTATTATAGGAGAGCAGTAAGAACTAAAGTCACAGTAGTAGAAAAAGTACACAAAAAGTACACATCTCTAGGTGACCTGGAGATTCAGTAAATAGTACTCAAAAGCCTACAAGTGTCACACAAAGGTCCTCATGTAAAATGCATGAAAGGACAGAATGGAAAATACGGGTGATAGGAGATGTATAACAACAGACGTTTCTACAAAATAATACGAAGCAAATATGTTGAGAACAGACAAGCAGTTCTCCTCCTCCCCTTTCTTCCTTGAATACTAATTGTTAAATAGTAAATTTAAACTTCACATGTTGAAAGGCAAACTTTAATAGGAGATTAAGCGATCCCTAGAATACAAGAGAATATGGATAACTTCTTAGTTTTCAATTCTCCGGCTAGCTGTATCTGCTTATCTTCATACACAGAGTGCAAACTCACAGCCTGCATGAGGTCTGTTCCAAACACCACAGATAATAGCCTTGGTTAAAAGTTTCTTCATAGCTGTTGTTAGGTTACACTGAAATTCTCAAGTTTTTCATACTTCAATCTTTAGAAGTACATCTAATGTTTTTTCTGTGCAAACATCAGAAAAAAAGATATTGACATAGCATATTTAATAAACTGTGTCTCTGAGAACATACTGTTAATTAGAGTACCAGCTGCATCCAGATCCATCCTTTGAGTGTAATGAGAAAATCAGTTAGGCATTTAAAAATCTATTTCAACTTGATTTAAATGTTTTGATGGAGACAAGTGTGAATTTCAAAATGTTAATTTCATTAAACAATTGGCTAAAACTGGAAAAAGAATTACAGGCCATTATGTAACAACAAACAGATGCCATCACACTGTTGTGTTAGAGGGAGAAATAGCCAAGTTCAAGGAAACAGTAGATGGTAAGAGAAGTTAATAGCCTAGTTATGACAAGGCAAGTTTCACCATAAGTCAGTTTGGATTTTTGTGTTCATTTTTAAAAGAACTACTTTCCTGAAATCAGCAGAAATAAATATATATAGCTTCAATTTAATCTTGGTTAACCTTGAGACCTGCTCCCACGGTTGTCTTGGAACTGAGATGCCATAGATCGCTAGAGCCAATAAAGTGTAATCTGTTTTCTTTGGGTCTTTGTAGCCATGAGAATAAGACAAGCTGAAACTGTCTGTAGAAGTAATGGCCTCTCTGTAGGTCAGTTGTTCAAAATATATGTGTATCATTTACTTCCTGGGAAGAGTGAAAGTAAACCCCAACAGTTGCCGGTGAATTTCAAAGGCCATTGTTTAGGTGACTAAACCAGATAGAAGAATTACTTTCTTTTTGTTGTCAAATTTAAACTGATTTCATCTTTTCTCCACTATTTCCTGATAATGCTTTCTGTGTTAAATAACAAAATCCTTAGTAACTTGCTAAGTACCATATCTCAGCAATGCCCTAGCCCACACAAATGTCATTAGCGAGCAGCCAGAAGGAAAACAAAAAGAAGCAGTTAGTGTACTGAGACTGTCACTAAGTGCAGTTATGTCCATTGCTGTTAATGCAGAAGCAATCAACCATAGCCCATGGAATCATGGTAATCTGCTAAACAGCTAATTGCTATAAGGTAGGTGGCATATGGAACTGTACAGTTTCATTTGATGTC
This sequence comes from Tympanuchus pallidicinctus, assembly GCF_026119805.1. Lineage (NCBI taxonomy): Eukaryota > Metazoa > Chordata > Aves > Galliformes > Phasianidae > Tympanuchus > Tympanuchus pallidicinctus. Next base: position 7,813,656 of record NW_026294722.1, read on the forward strand.
ATACAGTTAATGACCAATTTTCCTCTCTTAAGGTAAGACCTTTTCTTCCTAACTTTATTAGAATTAGAACACTGTGCTCTCACATAACTATAGCTGAGATTCCCAATTTGACAAATAAAACTCATTAAAAAACCCAACAATCTCTTGTTTGAAAGTGAGGAGTATATAAACTGCAACAGTTGCAGTCAACCTGAAGTCTATTGTCAAAAATTCTTTCAGTTTGGCAGCACTAGCAGGGTTTATGCTTCTCCTTAATTTAAAAAAAGATTATTCCACAGAGTGCAGCCTTTTCCCCCTCCACCAATCTACCACCACCAGAACTGCATGCTTATACAGCTTCCTTGGTTGGTACGGATCACAGAACACTTAATTGACATGAGCTAGCTAAGGGGAGGTGCTCAATACTTTAATGAGATGCCTACAAGAACAAGAAAAAAGCAGCAGATTTTAGAAGCACTCCCAAGTAAGTACACGACCACATGTCATTGGAATAGTAAGCTGGTGTCCTATCACAACAGAAGTAAAACTCTTCTGGGGAGAGGAAGAATGCGTAAACCTCAGTATGTCATATTACTAAAGTTTCACAAAAGCTTTACAGCATTTTAGTAGATACCTTAACCTAAAACCTTTGTTGGCAAGTTGCAAAACTTAAGTCTGTTAGAGAGATTTTATAAATTCCAAATACTGATTTGTTCTGGATGGAAATGAGAATGAAGTTAGATGCCTAGAATCACATTTGCAGTAACATATTAACAGTTAAAGAACAAATGGTTCCCACTTAAGTAAAAATATCACACAGGAGGAAATCCTCTTCTTAGGAGTTAGCATACAAAGAAAAGCAAGTAAATCCTCTCTGAAAAGTTTTCTACTTATCAGGCTTACTCTGTGAGCTATGTATTAATGTAAACCAGTATATTCTTACCTTCCAGTCTTATCAATAAAAAAAAAATATAACCATGAGCATCTTTTCTCGCTTCTATCAGTTTAACACATTTTCATGCAAACAACAGTAGTAAACAGAGCAGCCTAACTTAGCTATGAATATATAACAAAATAAATCATCCACATCAATTTAAGATAAATTACTATGTTTGGGGGAAAAAAGATGACATCTATGAGGCAACTACTAGATTGGACTGGAGCAACTGATTTTTAATAGAAGAAAGAAACCTATGTCAGTCCCTGCAGTTCAAGACCTATCAGTGTGACATCCTTCAAGATCTTCTTGGGAACAATAACAGATTGTACAGTGCTGCATCCTCAGCTGTGCACTGGGTGCAGGCACTTTGAAGATCACTTCTCTAGTAACATCCAATTTTAGCTTTAAGTATTTCATCTAAAAATCAAAGCTAAGCTAGAAAGAACCGATTATAGCCTTTTTGTCTGAGCACAGGCCAAGTGTGGCACACAACAGAGTTCCCTAAGGCTTCTAGTATCTTACACTGTCTAGCACAAGAGTAATCACATTAGCTCACAGTTACTTGGTGAGAAGGTAGAACTCCCAGCTGCACCAAATCCTTTGGAAAGGCTTAGAAAAACTGAGCTATTCTCATTTTCAGATCACTCCCAACAGCTTTCAAAATTGAGGATCTCTTTCAAATGGGAGGCTTCCCTCATGTTCAGAAAGAACATACAAATCCTGATTCAGGAGCATCTAATAATAGAGGCCAGAAGGAAGGTTAACTGGAATTTTTTATTAAATAAGATGCTAGGCAGATGCTTAGGCAACCTAGCTAAACACGTCTGTAAAACCCTCTGCAGACACTGGAGTGTAAATCCTACTTGGCTAAGACACCAACTAAACATGAACAGACTCTGAAAAAGAAGCCACACAGGCATAACTAACAGAGGCCAAGCTTATTAATTAAAGCACTGTGTTGCAAGACAGCAAGTTCACGGTTAGAACTGGATTTCCACCTGGATATCTTACATCACAGACTGAGCTAGACAAATGGACATCCATGATCTTGCAGCTTCATCCATGAAGCCGCAGAGCTTGGAGTTTTAGCACCAACCATCCCTTTGTGATTTAACCTTGGTTTCCTCATCTATCCAAATATGATGATAATATTTACCTCCTATAGATATGGCTTGTAGGCTCATTGTGTATAAATTTGCAATGCTTTGCAAAAGTTTCCATTGTATTTCTCTCAATTTCTCCTTCCTCTATTCAATTAACAGTGTGTCTTTTTTTGTCAGACTTCCCACTATGTGTGCTCCCCTTTTTTCTCTAACCAGTCTTTTCCAAAAGCACTGTAGGCAAGAGTAGAACTTTCCAATGCACAGTGCTTGGAACAGTTCATAATTAGGCAAAATGTGTTCACTAACGCCCCTAGCTATTGCTCATTATGAAGAAGCCAAGAAAATAAATGAAGGAAAAAGAATCAGGGAGGTCACTAACTACTTGGCCATTTGAGACTTATAGACATAATGAACAGCCTTCTGAAACAAGAGAACTCTGCCACACAGACTGCCTTCTTTGGTGAACTGTTTAGACAGTTTATTTCTGTCATTTCTCCTGACCAATGCCAGGTAAAGTAATGGCTTTCAAAAGCTGGAAATACATCACATGTTTCACTTAAAATGATTACTTAAACATGAGATGGGTGGCCTGGGCACACTGTCAAGATGGGCACAGAAAGGATTTACCACTTGTAAACTTTCCTCCAACATGTTTCTACTTAAGCATGTATGCTTTCATGTGGGTTATGTGGTTTGTTTTCTAAGGACAAAGCCAAAATCTGGAGTGCAGAAAAGTTTCATATTGTGAAGTTAGGGAACCTTTTTAAGTGACCAACACATGACTTTCATTGCCTTCACTTTTTTCAGGAAGAAAGTGCAGGGAGTCTGAGCGAAGGGGAAAAGAATGGAAAAACCAAATGCAGCACCAGACTACAAACCTCACAGAAGTTTACATACTGGAAATAAAAATCTTGCATCAAAGCCAAGTTACTATAAAGCAATGCAAAATGAATTTATTTTAAGAAACATTTTGACATGCAGCTATTATTATCAGTATTTTACAGGGCAAGGGGGAAGGAAGGGTGGAACAAGGAGAGAAGATGCATCTTCGTATTGTATCTTCTCTTCTTAAATAAGTAAAAACTTTGCATCTTGTATTCTGTCAGGGCTCAGCCCTCCAGAACACTGTGCAACCTCACCACTCAGAAGGGGCCCTTCAGGGCTTTCAGCACCTTGAAGAACACAACACTATTGTATGGTATTTACCAACATAAACACTAGCTTTTTAAAATTGACGAATAACACAGTGGATGTGGGGGAGAGATGTAAAACATGCAGCCTGTGGAAACTGAACCTGATCTAAAAATAAACTGAATGATTCCTGTCTGTTTCCTGGGACTTAGATCAGACCTATGTGTGTTTTAAAAGATGCTGGACTAACAGCCCTGGAGCTCTTAAGAGCTGTTTATCCACATAACACAAGTTCCTGCCTGTGCTGTGCTTGTTATAACCCACGTGGAATCCCCTGCTAGAGGGCCTCAGTCGCTCCCCAAAAGTGCAGCTATTTCAGATGAGAAGGGAACTCACCCTGGGTAGCCCATTTAGCCCATTGCCTTTCTGCTGAAGCTGCCAATTATAGTCAAATGCTGGTGGCTTTCTCTTCCCCAAGACTACTGACACCCCTGATGGTGCAGATTTAATTAAAACACTTCTGTGGCAGGTTGAAAAGAGGATTTATAATTTACTCAGACACAGTTGCAGCTAACTGATTGGCTTGGCAGAATTACTCAATGTTATTTTATGAAATCAAACAGAAGCATCAACGAAGTTAAGAAAGTCCTGACTTTGAAGAGCCCACTTCTTAAGTTCCACTCAGCTGTATGTACAGTATGACAGTGAGAACAGCCACCACTGACATCCAACAAGCGACTGACTTTCGTACACAAGCAGTCATAAATTCCTCAGGAAAGGAACAGCTTACATCTGTATCCTGGCTGCTGTTAATTTCACACATCAAATATATTTCTTAAAGGAAATGCACGAAATAGGGTATTTCAAACATCAACGTAAAGTTCTGCTAATTTGATGTATTTATCCATTTAGGAATAATTTCACTTTCTTTTGCATGTATATTTTCACTCTGTGAGTTTCAGGCAAGACTCCTGTCATGGAACAAGTCCAAACAAACTAAGATTTACTTAAAGGTTACAGTTACATAGATGCAACTCTGAGAACTTGCAGGAATTTGATGTGAAATAGGAGCATATTGAATTATTTTATTTATTAAAAAAAAAAAAAAACAACTCCATTGTACAAAACACTCAAAAATAGGAGCATTGTTGAAAACAATTCTACAGCATTTCCCAAAAGGGCACAAAAAAACCATACAACTTTCTTCCAATTCTTTGCTTATCTGAACAAGCATTTGAAATAATAGCACTCCTGCTGAAGAACAAGTCTCTCCCACCTCCTCATCCATCCACCTCCAGGCAAGCTTCCACCTGCCCCATCCCTCAGGGCTGCAAAGTACCAGCTCAGAGGTGAGGAATGTGGCCTTGTCTGTGTAACCCACAAAAGAGCTGACAGAGCTCACATGAGCTGCAGGAGAGTCATGTTCACAGGCACTGCAAATGACTTTTAGGTAACTAGCATGATTATCAGCCCTGCACAAGGGTGCAAGTGGTTTCAAGAGAGGGTCTCTGGTAATTTTCAGGATGTCAACTAGCTCTCCAAACACTTACCTCATGCTATCCAACCTTTTACCACCTAGCCTTGACACAACACACACGCACAGAGCAAGCTTTGCAGCTCAAAAAATTCTTCAGCACATGCAGATGAAGTCAGTCTGAAGTTTCCCCCTTTCTCAACTCCATACAGGGCCAAGTTGTTCTCTCCTTAAAGAAAGTTACAGAAGAGAGAGAAATGCCCATTTGGAAAGCAAGGGAGGTGCAACAATGATTTAGTCCATTCACCCCTCATTTTATAGTCCTGTCAAGAATGAGAGCAAAGTCCAGAATTTCACAAGGTGCAAAGATCTGGTTCAGGACAGGATTCCTCCAGAAGCTTTCCCTGATCTCACTGATCCATTGGTAGCAGCGCTGCCACATCCTCTTCCTTCTTTCCACACTGGCTCAAGTAGTAGAGAAGAAGAGAACTTAACTCTGGCTAAAGCAGACTTGACACTTGAGCACAATACTGTTGACAAAAGCATTCACAATGCTAAAAAGGTCATAGTCATCTCTTCAGGTTTACAACAGATGAACACATCCACTTTCACAGCACTGAACAAAATATTAACAGCCTTCATTGTGTTTATCCCCAGTGCCTCCACACAGCAGGGCTTTCACTCTCATTTTACAGAAAGGAGGAAGAACACAGATTTGTGCCCAGCCCAGACAAAACTGTTTATGTGTCTGACCCCAGCTGAAATCAGAGGCATGTAACATCTACATCAAAAGTTATTCGTATTAATTCTCATGAGAGATCTGCTACAGACTCATAACTTTTGTTCTCTCCCATTCCTTGCCTCAGCCCCTACTTGCATGCCCCTTGATTTAAGAACTCTTTTATGCCCTGGGCCAGAATAATTTGTGTGGTTCTGAAAACAAATGGCATCATAATAGAAAAGATATTTCCTAAATCTTTCACATCTTTCCATTCCCCACATCTGCTTTTATTGCCCTCCGCTGGGAGATAAAGCTCTGTCGCAATCATCTCCATGGAAAATTCATTATACAAATATAGGGTTTTTTTTATTAATTTACTTTTAAAATGTTGAATGAATTTCCAAGCTAGCAAAAAAATAGGTCTGCAATGCTTGCTGAAATCCAAACTTAGTTTTCTTCGCTTGTGTGCACCACTGTGAAATTGTAATTACCATGCTGCAGGAGCACCCAACTGAAATCCAAATAGATCCCCCACTCTCCTCTCAGGGTACTCAAATTTTCCAGTATCCCCGACTAATTTAAGGATTAACAGATCTTTGGGATTGTAGCCCAGTAAATGGAGGGGACACAGCATCTAAACCAGGTGCAGCAGGCAGCTGTGAGTCACAGCCTAGAGCAGGGGGAACTCTAGCTGGCATTCCTCAGAGCTGATAGCTACTGGCCTGATGTTGCAGAACTGTAATTAGGACTCAGGGGAGGAGACTTTTTAACCCCATCCTGGAGACTGCATTGCTTTGACCTGAGGGAAAGGCAGAGCTTGAAAATCATCCTACTTGAGGGAGGCTAGCTGGCTAGCTATACAGGAAAAAAGCCAAAGAATCTGAGCCAAAAGCAGCACCTTTGTGCTCCCAGTGCCAAGTCATATGCAGTTTGTAAACAGCTGAAAGCAATAAGCTGCGACATCTAGGTAAGTATCACACATCTGTCATCAGGCTGGGAACCTCAGCAATCTCATGTACAAGTGTGCTGATCAAGCATAACTTCATCAAAATTAACGACATTACATTCTCTTTAAAAAAAAAAAAAAAAAAAAAAAAAACGGATATTGGAATAAGGCTCAGCACTCCTCAGGAAGAATGGGTTCCCTTTAAGATGACTGCCTTCAGCACAAGCACATTATTAGTACCAGGCAGTGCAGTAGGAATTATTTCTACTCATAGCTCACCCTCAGTTTGATAACTGCAGGTAGAGGAAACAAAGGTGTCCTTCTGATTTAGAATGAATATACTGATCAAGTCCCTCTTGATGTAGCAAATGTACACTTCTCTGGGCAACATGATGCAGTACCTCACCACCTTGCTTCTCTATGAAGACTGAACACAACCACTGCAAACCCTCATGCAGATCTGCAGTCCCTGTAACTTTGATTTTCATTCTTCAACTAGATGTCATTCATTAACTTACTTTCCAACAGGAAGCACTCTGCTACGGCATAGACACATGCAACATGCCTAGCAGTAAACTACAACATGAGACAGCAAGTGTGATACAGAAGTGATCTTTTGGTTCAATGAGATCCCATTAAGCTCAGTCATTAGAGAGGATTTAAATGAACAAGTAGAAGCCCAATATCTTCCATCCAATACAGACCTTTAAATGCAAGGACAAGTCAAAACATAGCAATGACATGGCTGCATTGGCACAAAACAGAATTCCAAGTGTTTCTGCATTGCCTCAGGATACAGCTCAATTAATACCCAGTCACTATCTTTTGCAACTGATCATCTCACTGCTTCACGTGATCCTTAAGCTACAGAAAGTCCCACTGCATACACCTGGACATTCACTCAAAACAACAAATGAAATCACAAAAATTGAGAAGTGTCTTTCGTGTCAAAAAGAATATTTGGATTGCACTTCAGCCTCTGATTTCTGGACTAAACAATAAGTCTACATATGTTAGTCATCATGAGCAAAAAAGAATTTCTTTTTTAAAAAACTTTTTCAGAGAATAAATTATGCAAGGTTCTGGACTCTCTGACCCTTCGTTTTGAATCCTTGTTTTCATCTCTCTCCCCAGATTCCACCTCATGGGAATCATTGTCAAATACAGCAGAGCAGCTCTCCACATGCCAGTGCTATTTTAATTATCTGAGAGCTCTATCATTTATTTAATGCAAGGACAGAATGTGCAAGCCTAGCACAGCAAAAAAAACATAGTTAAGGATACCTGTTTTAAAGTGACCCATCAGCGTGGGCTGTATTGTTTCTCCTTCCTGGAACAGTTGTTGGCCTTCAGTTCAACATAGGACAAGAAGTTCTAAGTGCTTAGTCTGCAGATGATTAAAATGGTGCTAGCGTTCTCTCCTGTTGTCCTTGTATTCTTGCTACGTACAAGTCTGAAATACTTTTGTAATAGCAGTTTCCAAGTTGTAGTCTACAGACAACTGTGTTGCTACCTTCCTCATTTCTTCAGAAGACACTGGAAGGAAACAAGACACCAGCTCATTTCTTGCAACGTAACAAGATGAGGAGATGAACCAGCTAGAAGCTTTCCCTAGAGATTAAACAAGAAATGAAAGTAAATTCAGCAAGCACCAGCTTGAGGTCTGAAGCTGCCAAGCAGAAACATGAAGTAAGAATGAAGAAAAAAACAACAGCCAACTGGCCGCTCACCAGGGCAAAGATAAATAAAGAACAAATCATCTCACACAATTTGTTTCCTCACTTCAGAGATCTGACTGTACAGAAACAAGACTATGACCGCCCAAAATGGCTGGAGGCATGCTCACAATTAATTGTAACGCAGTGTCCACATGGCTTTTAAGAATGGCTCACCCAGGAATCTCTGGATTGAGCTATAGAACAGAGATTTCAGAAAGGAGATGAACAAAATTAGAACTACAATGAGAATGAGAAAATACAACGTGGATTTAGCATGACTAGATCACTCAGACTAAAGCACTTTCTTCCCACTAAGGCAACAGATGTTCTAAGGAAAAGCAGCAGAAAATACAGGAGACTTAATTTAGCAAAACTTTGACAACATAATAAAAAGCCATTTCAGATACAACTATTACTGAATGCAGCTAAAATAGATTAATTAGCTTTCTAAAACGCCTGATTTGTGTTCACAATAGCTCTGGTTTTGGACTGGCCATTTAATATTTTCATTAACATTCACATCACAAGAGTGAGGAGTGAAACAATGGAACCTGCTGATGGCACAAAGCTGAAGTGCCTCATTAATAAGATGACTGGGCTACTGCACAGGAAGAAGTGGGTGAGCTGTGACTGGAATGACAGAAACAGGATGCAAGCTATTGTAAATTCATTACTTATTAGATCTGCCAGGAGTTTTTAGATAAACAAGTTTCTACTGGTGGATCTAAAAGAATGAACAATTACATAGGCAATTTTATTTATTTATTTATTTATTGCAGTTTCTCTGCCAGTTCAGTGCAGACCCAGTGAACAAAACATCTACAATTTTGCTTTATATTTTGTGATGCAGCACAAGATTTAATCTCACAGAGATACAACTTACATGATAATCGTATTTTCCTCTGCATGGCATAAACACAGCCATCCTAAAGCTTTACATTGATTCTAATTGGTATCAAATTCTAATAGGTAACTATTGCCCCTGTGTTTGTTAGATTCGCATTAGGGCTGAAGTACAGACTTGCCTTGAAAATGAAGCAAACATGAGTAGAACCAGCTTGTGAGACATCTAAGTTTAGGCTACAGCTCTGCTCTTTCACCCTTCAGGCACAACTGTAAGCTCTGAAATACAGTGAAGTAAGCATGCAACTCACACCTGCTTCTGGATTCTTTCCCCACCATCTGCTCTGTTTTCTGCTGTTCGCTTCCACTATGAGATTGCTCATCCAAGTCAGTGTTTTTGCTGTTATGCTGAATGACTTACTTTAAAACAAGAAAGCTAGTTATTTCAAGGTGGCTGAGTAAGGCTTCTGAACCAAACACATTGGCATGCATATGTGGAATATAAACCTAATCTAAAAACTTATTCCCATGTTTTATTTAATGATTTTCCCCCAGAAAGTCAACTTGCCATCACAGGATGGTTCCTCTATTTATGTCTTAATTTCATTTTAAAATATAATTCTGCTAAAATACAAAAAAAAAAAAAAAAAAAAAATCAAAAAATATTTGCCTACTAGGCAACAGTTTTTGGAACTATCATTAGTTTAGAGAATATATTCTTAAGTGATAGCTTGAAGGACACCCTATGAGTTGTAAAAATATATTTGGCAACTGAATAACATTAACCAGAGTATCTGTGCATGCTCAAACTTTGCTCTGTTACACATAAGAACTGCATCCCTTTATAAGGATGTATATATTCAGTTCTGAGTCACTTGTAAACAAATCACAGCCTTCGAGAAAGAACAGAAAAGGGAAGAAGCTTCTTCCTTTCTAGTTGCTATCAGTCTCAGAACATTCACACAACACCCTGTTGTATGCATGCTATAGCCAAACTGCAGCTGCTCTGAGAATCACTGTAGTGGATTGTAACAATTCACGAAAGCAGAGAAGCACAGGAGGACAAAATTTATGCTGGAGAAATATTTCCCAATTAATGCATAGGATAACCTAGTCAGTGAAACTCCAAAGAAGGAACTGAAGCAATGTCCTGTGGTTCTACTGCATCTCCTGAATGTTCCCAACTAACCACACGTGCTCACTGAATAAACTGAAATGACAAGTGTTTATGAGACAAAGAACAAAGTATTTTAGTGACTTGCCTGTTTGTCATTGCTTAAAAAAATTAATAAAAATAAGACCATTTTAATCTCACTGGATTTCTAGTAAAACTACAAACAGAGCATTCAGAAATCTTTGCTGATGGAGCGCAAAATTTTTCACTGAAAAGGCAATGGGGAAAAACAGCCTCTAGAGAATTCTGTCTAGTTTGCTTCAAATACTCTCCCTCTAATTTCCCATCTCTGGAAGACAAAGGAAGGGAAATCTCCCTGATGCCAGTGTGAATTTAGCCTGTGTCTTTGTGTCTCCATGGAGACAATGTAAACACATCTGTTTTCTTTTTGCACTCGGGATGGAAACATTCTACACAGAATTCATCATTGTAGGGAACAAAAAGGCCAGAAACAGGGAGAATTCTTTACCACAGTGACCCAAGCAGAGCTGGTCCTCTTCATTTCCATCAATGACCACTGTCACCAGAAGAGACCAGCGAGTGTAAAGTCACAGCCAAAAGCTCAGAACTTGTGCCTCTTGATATTTAATATTCAACTAAAGAAAGAATAATAAACCCCTGCAAGGAGAGAAATTCAAGGCTACTGTGTGAAATGCATCTTTCCTACAGTTCTAAAATGTTATGACATTATAATACGCCTGTGGCTCTTCCCTAAATTCTTCCCCTTTTGTGCAGCCACTGCAAATTAATACCTCCCAAGACCTCACAAGACTCTACGTATTTTATAAATACATTATTTGTAACTATCTTGCATTCCCCACAATATCTATTCATTATCAGTTAATGAAAGAGGAAAATGCATTGCAATGCAACTGTGTCCAGAATTGGCAAAGAGAATCCAAAGTTTAAAATAGTGTTGTTTCAATAGCTGCATATTCATTTAGTACCTGAAGTGTATTAAGCTGGGTTTTACCAGTTGTAAGGACATCTCATGTAATACGAGATCTTTTGATCTAGTGAACTTACATTCATAAGAGAATATCACTTTAGAGCTTTACTGAAAAAGGAAATACAAAAATCAATATACCCTACCAGAATTTGTGTGCTTTTAACAAAATTAAAACAATTTCTGAAAAGTGCACCATATGTACTACAACTACACTATATTTAATAGGCATTCTTAGCATCCCAGCATTTTTATTTAGAATTGTTACTTAGAAATCTTCAGCTTTCAATAGGAAGCAGTCCCACAGTACACTAATGAAGTTTTGGCTGTGATTCCAAGCCTAGAAATAAGTGCCTTTTCTTAAGCAGAACTGATTTCTCTGCCACACAAAGTTCTCACAATCATAAAGTAACAGAAATATTGTTTTAAAGATATATGGGAAACAGCAAATACCACACACTGACTAGTAAATAAAGCACTGGGCATTTGCTTTAGAAAAGTACTCACTGCATGCTTTGTGCTACTATCTTTTCCCAGAACTTTAGGGTTGAAAGAAATGTATTTATGCAGTACAGCATACTCACCCATTTATGGAAGTTTTATGCCCTTGCATTAAAAGCAGAAGTATATTTAAATAAATCATTCATTTGTCTATAACCAAATACTTGCTTCTCAAATAAACACAGCAGTATAAAAACAGAGCAGGCATCTGTCTATTCTGCATGAGCCTCTTTGTGAATGAAGAATTGTGTTTTACCACTTTTAACATTTGTTTCTAACAAACAGCACTTTCTATTTCAGCTTTATGCAAAATCTGTTGCAATTAGCAGCAAAAGATATTTGGCACCAGTGGACTCAGAATCAGTTTCCAAACTCTAAGCTAAGCATGGAAGTGATGTGGGAGCAGAATAAATACCTTAAAGCCAGGTGCAGGCAACCAGAATATCAAATGCATATAATTAGGCAGCACCAAGGCCAATGAGGATTACCCTTCTGTTCAAGTAAGAAAGAAGCATCAGACTCATTCTGATATTCTCACGTTTCTGAAATGAAACTTTTGCTTCAATTTGCTCTCAGTTTCCTTCAGAGAAGAATTTTAAAGCATTGTACAAAGTTTGGAAAAGAGCTTTTATGAGCAGAAGCCTGAACAGCATCTGACTTCTTTCTAATTAGTTCGGGGAAAAGTTAGGTGAGATTTTGCTTGTCCAACCTGAACAGACGCTGCCTTTCTTGGATGATAAAAGGCATGTGGTGAAGAGCTCCTGCTTCTATTTCTGTGTTGGGCTTATCCATTCAAATGTTTCACATTTAATAGCTTTGCTCCTGCCATTTATATTCTAGTTGAATATCTGAAGTCTCAATATTTATTTTAAAAAGGAGTAAGAACATCCAGGTTCCACAATAAGAATCTCCAAGACAGGATGAGATATTAGTATTCAAATGTAATAAAATGTTTAACTGCTAACTGGATATGCATGATGCCCCATAAACTCCAGAGACGTGTCACAGAAAAGACAGCGAGTCATGTTCTCCTAAAGGACAGGGCAGATGATGGAAGCTGAAGCCAGTAGTCATTTCACAGCTTGTTTGGCTATGCCTTGGTTTTTTATGCCTTTCAGGATACTTAGCTAAAGAATCTCATGACATGGCAATACTTAAGTGAAAAGGGCACAATAATTAGTTCAAGGCATGAAAGGAATCTGATTTTATAATATCAACTTTTTGAATACATAGTGCACAATAAAAGGAGCTTGAAAATTTTTGTTTAATAAAACCAGAAAACTATCTTTGGAGACGGTATGAAAAATTTCCCCAAAGTTTTTGCTGAGTAAGATAAAAGTCAAAGTGCCTGAGTCACTTTCCAATAAAATAAGTGCTTTATGGTCTCAAATACAAAGGCCTTTGCTTCTCCTCCCGCAGTAGCAGTCATTAGTCAGTACGTACTAATGATTTTTTATCTTCAGCCATGGCTGACCAGCCTGGGTGTGACAAAGCCCAGCTCTGGGCACACACCCAGCTGGCATTCTTGGATCACAGTAGCTCTTGTCCCTTTTTCAACTTAGCTGGCAAAGCATCAGCACAGATTCTAAGGATGAATTAATCTACTGTACAAATATATGCTGTGGAATCTTCCCTTGGGAACAGGATCTGTGTTCACAGAAGTGTCATTCCAATTTTAAGTCCCATTCACATGGGAAGCCATATTTAGTTACATTTTAAGACATTTATGTACTGTTACTCCACACATTTTTCAGAAGGCTGTGCACCAGGGTTGAATTCCAAATATCACCACAAAAAGAATACAGCATGCACTTGCCTTCAAATATTTAAAATGTACTTGAAGATTCCAATGTTTTTGCATTACATTCTTTGAAAAGATCAAGATGACATTAAATCAGAGGAAATCTTGGAATTAAAAATAAACATAAAAGAATCAAGAAAACTTGTGGGCTGTTAAATTTCTCCACTCCCTTGTTTTCAAGTGGAAGTGGAAGTAACAAGAAGTTCAATATTTAAAGACATTCAAAACACCAACAATCAAAGCAAACACAGAAAGACATTCCATTTCCCTACCCAGACAACTCTAACTTTCACAGTATCAGTACCTTTTTATATAAGTAGAAATAAAGAGAACTAGAGACAGAAAGTGAAAATACAGGAGGTTTAGAAAATAAACTCCTAGTTCTTAACCACTGTAGCTCAAAACTATTAGACTAAGTGGCACTGCTGCTGCTTGTTTTCAGGAATAAAGAATGGGGAGAAAAAAAAATCAGATTGGTCAAAGATATTTCGTTTTTGCTGTAGGATGAGTAGTTTTCTGGGCAGCACTGTGTATTCTATTCTGTCTAGAATGCTCTGTAATGCAGACAGTCAAGAGCTGCAAAATAGACTGTTTCATACTATAAGTTAATCTTATTTAAGGACATATAGTGAGGAGATCTTCATCCAGACTGGGAGAGGAAAGTATAAAAGATTGACAACTTCAACACAAAAATTGAACTTTATGTCAAGGCAGCCATTGTTTTCCCTGGTCAAGAGTATGAAATTAAAATTGTCCTTCAAGATGGATCAGTCTCTACATTTTTTAAAGCCTTCGGTACCTATTGCAATATTTCCAGGGGACAGGTAACTTAATAGAAGACGATAAGGTAACCCTCCAGTGCCAGTGCTCAAAAAGAACAGGACTGGTTATATCTGTGGTGATTCTAAAGTTACCAATACCCAGCATTGTCAAACATACTCTTCTGTTTTTGAGATTTAGAGAGAGGCTTTGTCCTTGTTGCTGTGCTTAACTTTTCTTCAGTCTCAGTGAAATCAGCCACTTATTATGCTCACTTAGGCTTTCAAGAAGCAAATGAAGGCACTGTGGGTATTGGACAGAGTGCTGTAATTCACATTACACGGAGAGTGTGCCTGTTCCATTCGAGGATGCTGACCAAAGTGCTGTATAGTCCCTATAAGCCCTGGTTAAGTCTGTTCTTAATTATGAAGGAATTGCATAGACACTGTGGAATTCAACGAATCCCTTTTATTAAATGCAAATTGCCAGGCTTAGATTCATGTACTTACTATCATGGCAGCAGGCATTTCAAATGCAAAAACACAGAAAATGTTGCAAGCCATAATCAAGTATTCTGGTAAGTTTTGTTACCATCAATTGGTCAGCTTAACCATCTATTGAAATCCCAGATAACAGAGTGCCCACAAGAAAAACAGTTACATTAACCGGTATTAAGCATTAACATTTCTTTACACTGCATTTCTGCTTCACCATTTTAGGTGAAAAGCACCATTGAACTGCTCTAGAGAAATAGAGCACAGTATTTCACTAAAACCTTTCTTTAATTCATAATGGTGACCAGCACTGAAATTAAAGCTCTTTCTGGTTAGCAGGGGATCAGGAGAAAAAGGAAATTGTATATGCTGATAAGAGTTTTTGATCACAGAGAAAAAGATTGTTGTTCCACTGGAAGTGGATTACTAATCTGCCTGTGATTTTATGATACTCAGTGACAAAAGAAATACTAGAGATATTTATGAGAATATAACTCCAGGGGAAGATGAGCTTTATTTCACTGTTTCGAGTCAGAATACACTCCTTTGCAATGATTCAGTATTAGAAGTTCTTGTATCTTCCTTTTACTCTGTGAAACACACCCACTTACATTATGGATATTTTATCATTTGGGCTTTCATTTTCCAATATCTTCTAGTGCATTTCTGACACTGAACAATGGCGTAGCAGAAATACGATATTTACAGCATCATAAGAGGTAAACATCTCACACCACCAATGATAGACTGCGCTGCTATTCTGTGTGACACAATGGGAAAACAAAAGAATCACAAAAGAAGCAAGAATCAGTCAAAACCTCTTTGTAAGGATATTTTGTTACCCAACCCTGCTCCCCTTCCAGCAACCCACATCTCACTATATTCACTGGAGATAATAAAAGAAATACATCTATTGAAAGCTGAAGGGATCCTCTCTGACTTTCTCTCCAACATAAGAAGATTAAAAATAACTTTGGTATATATAAATAATATTGCTGTGGCTCTCGTGGGAGGAGCGCACACAACAACTTTGAGAACTGCGCTGAAGAAATTGAGAATTTAATTCACAGCACAATGCCTACTTCAGGACAAGATGCCAGCCTCCTAAAAGCTTAAGCACTCTGCTCTGCTGCTGAAGGATTGCTACTCCTAGAAGAATTCAGCTCTGTAAGATAAAGTGTTAAGACATTATTTCTGTAGTCTCTAGGGCTTGAAGTTTGAATTTAATGTGAACTGAACAAAATCATTTGCTTTTTATCAGTAAGGTCCACGAACCATGGTTTGAGGCCAATATGTGACTCTAAGGAAAATGAGCTTTGCTGCCACTCTCTAATCCCTGGATAAGATCATAAAATTACTGCATATAACTCAGTACTGCATAGCAGAAAAGGACTGCCTCCATAGCACTACTAATAAAAAACTGAATTACAGTCATTTGCTCCTCAAAGACAATGGCTTGTGCAGGTTAAGGTACTTGATTGCATATAGAGAAGGACAGTGTAGTCAAAACTGAATAATAACATTAATTTCACATTAATGCTAGATTTCTGGAAAATGAGTTAGAAATCTGCTTTCAAAAAAAAGAGGAAACATCCTTCTGCACACAGTTTGTCTTGTTTAAATATAGGCACACAGATTTTGATGTCTAGCAATTCTATGTCAAACTCATGCTCTGCTGTAGCTGTAATTCCTGAAGAAACATGGATTAACTCCCAATTTGGATTGTTGTAATAACAAGTTTAATTACAATTTATTCATTTTATTCACATGGAAATACAAAAATTCAAATGTAGAAAGTCACTGAAAAAATAGGTGCTTTCCATAACAATTTTTTTTTTTTTTATGCTGGAGAAGAAAAAGATAGAAATACAACATCCAAAGTATTCTAGTTCATATAACTTGATTCTTATTTTGTGTTGGTCCAGTTATATTGATTAGATGAATTCTACTATAATAGAAAAGTATAAAAGTACAGCTAAGTTTCAACTCTGTACCACTTACATGGTGGACATTCCATGGAAGAGCCATGGTGGTATTTGTCCTTGCAGGGAGCAGAAACAAACCAATACAACCAGTCACCGCTAACTCTCCCATTGAATAGTAAAACCTAACCAAATGAAACACTTCTGACGATTTGATGGAATAACCCTGCATGATAGAAACCCCTAAGTGAAAACACAGAGGAAAAGTAGTCCAGGCACATTATTTCTTAACATTTCTTCTCCGAAGCCTATGAGGTCCCATAAGATTCCCTCCACAGTAAGAATGAACTCAGTAAAACATTCTCAACCTTTCTTTGAAGCAATCAAATATTTTTCATTCCGTCATATAAGCTTTTAAAATGGCTTTTTTTTCCTGGCTGTCAGTAGACTGTGCGCCAAACAGTTAATAGGGAGTTAAGACTTTAAAAACTGTGCATAAATAGACATAAGCAAAAAACTGATGGACCTCAGCATTGCTCAGATTTCTGGGGGCATAGAATTCAAGCAGCTACAGCAAGCAAATTCTACTCTGTACAACTCTCCCATACAATACCCAAAACCAGCAGACACATTCCAGTATTTAGACACTAACAAAGTAACTGTTTTAGCACAAGCAGAATTTATTTTGTTTGTTTATAGGAGAGTATAGGAGCCTAATTTAAAATTCACTGATGTTCAAACACAGGGACAGGATTCACTAGTTTGACCAGAGTCTAAGAACAATAATCCACACAATAGCAAACTAGGCTAGAGTGTGAACAGAGCTGTTGCACAACTATCAACATTACTGTGCATAGTGAAGTTAATTTGAATCATATTTAAATTAAACATGTTAATCAATGAAACAAAATTAAAGACTGTTTAAGCTAATCTACAGGTATGTGTAGGTTACAGTTTCTCCAATTATCTGACTTCTCCTCATTAAAAATACATTCAGCACAGAAATTTCAGCTAGAAGTGCAAGATTCTGACAAGGACATATTTAGGTCACCTCTGTGCCCACATCTGTTCTACACAGAACTGAGATATCAATCATTCTAAAAAAAAAAAAAAAGTAACAAAAAAAAAAAAACAAGTTAAATACAGTGAAAGCAAGAAATCTCAGTTATACAGTGACATTTTACTTTGCACCCTGGATTATACTCATCTGAAAGACTCATACTCAACATCTCATATAGAATCATAGAATAACATGGTTGGAAACGACCTACAAGATCATCTAGTCCAACCATCTCCTCATCAGCATTGCCTCCACTAGCACTAAGCCATACCACACAGCACGTCATCCAGACGCCTCTTGAACACTGCCAGAGACGGCGACTCCACCACCTCTCTGGGCAGCCATTGCAGTGCCTGACCCACCCTCTGAGAGAAACAGTTCTTCTATGATATCACTGAATTAAGTTTTCTTTCTGAACTGTTTACATGGGGTCCAGCTCAGATATTTTCAATGTCCTTTTTTTGCCACTCCTTTCTGACAAACAGAACTTGATCATCATTGCAAGAAACAATGCTAAATAAAGTAAGCAGCCAGAGTCTGCAGAACACATAGATAACAGCATCAGAGATCTTTTAGATGATGGGAGAAAGATAGCTTTAAAAATCAATTTTTCTTAGAGCAAAAATCCTTGTTTACACAAAACATATTGACTGACTTCAGTGTATCCATCAGTAAACAAGTACAGATAAGAAACACTGATGCATATGATCCTACACCTGAGCAAAGCCTCAAAGATTTGTGAATACATTGAACATTCATTTGAAAACTGTAGGTAAGCCCCTAAAGGGGTATTCCAGGTCAGAAAAAAAAAAAAACAAAAACATTTGTTGTACCCAGCAACATTTATAGAAGTTAAGTTCACCTCCTAAAATAGTTTTTTCTACAACTGTTTTGGAATAAGGAAGAGCGAGTGGAATTCTTTATTTGCTTGAGTGTTTACATAGCAAGAACTAACTTGGTCCTAGCTAAAAATTCTGCACTATCAAAATTTGGTCAGGAATATGATGTCTTTGGGATCCAAATATCTCAAGCAACAAAAAACAACTCCAAAGCATTACCTTCAAGCATGGCAGCAGGACACAAACTCCAGGGATTAAGGACTATTTCCTTTCAAATGCAGATTTACTGGCAGCACCTAGTCATGTCATCTGGTGTGATATCTCTCCTTCTACTTCCAGTAGTAAACAGGTAATTATCCTGCATTGCTTTTTGAACATTTTGAGTTTATATTCATAAGGACAAGCAAAGAATGCATCTTTGCTGACAAATAAGATTGGAAATATCAGCAAAACTATTATTAATCCTAGTCATTTTAATTGAGACACAAACAAAAAATGACAAAGTGTAACTTCAGTATTTTCCACAGACAAAAAGGTTGTGATCTGTGGAACACAGCCATTCTCCTGCCACAGTAAAACTGCACTGGTAGACAGGCAAAGTCTGGGAAAAGGACTCAAACCAACACAAATGAGAATTACTGACCAAAATTATCACATGGTAATATGGGACTGTTGTTATAATACCTAAAGAAGTCTTTATAGTGAAGTTAAAACAACAAAATATTTTATTGCAGAAATGTTTCTCCGCTCTGAAATGATTCCTTATAGGTACATGCCCAAAGTGGATTTAAGCTATAATACAACAGAAATTCAAGGAGACAGTTATGTACTGAAGATATGTAGAATCCTATAGGCTTTTACTGTAAGTGATAACATGAGTTTCAAGACAAATAACTGGGTTTGATGTGCACAGAGGCAAATCCATTGAAAACTCAAACATAACACCCTTGACATGAAGATATGTTTTGGTGACAGCCTAGGGCAAATATAAAGACAATCTTTTATCTTATTTTAATTCTGTGGCAAAACAGAGGATACTGAGTAACTGTAAAACACTGCAGGAAAAGAATTTAACATATTATCACTGTAGATTTACAAGAAGAGGTTAATTTACTATTAGGAATGACAATGCAGAGAATTTATCAGAGTTTGAAAGGAAGCAAAATGATTCATCTGATATTTTCTCCTTCTATTTTTAACAATCTGAAGCAACAAGAAGAAACTGGAAGTTGTCTCTCTTGATTAGGGTTAGGAGCTTGCATAACTATGAGTGATTGTGCAGACATCACAACCGTGATCAAAGCTATTTGATATAAATGGCCTCTGTAGATCCCTATGGCCCCTCACTGCAAGAAAGATATTGAGGCCCTGGAACATGTTCAAAGGAGGGCAACAAAGCTGGTGAGGGGTCTGGAACACAGGCAGTATGAGGAGAGGCTGAAGGAGCTGGGAATGTTCAGCCTGGAGAAGAGGAGGCTCAGGGGAGACCTCATTGCTCTCTATAACTTCCTGAAGGGAGGCTGTAGTGAGCTGGGGGTCGGCCTCTTCTCTCGGACCAGGGGGAATGGCTTCAAGCTACGGCAGGGGAGATTCAGGCTGGACATTAGGAAGTATTACTTTTCAGAAAGGGTGGTCAGGCACTGGAATGGATGCCCAGGGAGGTGGTGGAGTCACTGACCCTGGGGGTGTTCAAGGAAAGGCTGGATGTTGTGTTGAGGGACATGGTTTAGTAGGAGCTATTGGGAATAGGTGAACGGTTGGACTGGGTGATCTTTTAGGTCTTTTCCAACCTTGGTGATTCTATGATTCTATTTGATTTGCATATTTAAAAAATAAATATTCTCAACTCTGCTGGCATTTATTCATAAGCATCCAAGTTTAACAAGATTGCCCCCTAAAGCCACAGAAATACTCCTGTCTACAAAAAACAAACTTGACTGCATCATCATAGAAGCAAACAACAAATGTTTCTGAGCCTCTTCGGAATCAGGAACTGTAGAATGAATCCCATCAGTAAGAGGATACATATCAAACTCCTCTTTAACCAAATTGAAATGGAATCCTCATGAACCTTGACAACCTCTCTGTACATAGCTCTTACAAAATACACATCATGCTATGAACTTCAAGACATGACTGAATAGAATGTAATTTTTTTCAGTGCCCAGAGCCAGCTCTTACATTTTTGCCCTCTGCATCACTGATCCTGTTGCTGACTGATAAGCAAATTAATTTTGTCACAACTGCAATGTAAAATGTGTAATTAGCTTTCCAGTACACCAAATCGCCTCCAGCCCACTGCACTGGTTTCAGAGCTGGGAACACTCAGCGTATAAATCATGTTTTTTTTATACTGACTACTAACCATCCCTATGATGAAGATGCTACTTTGCTATTTCCTAGTAATGGTATAAAAGCCAGGTCATAGTTCAGAAGAATCCTAGTAAGCCACAGCTATGATGGGAAAACGAGGGAAAGGTGACTTACCCTTCACACAGCCAGCAGCTCTCCTGTAAATGAAGAGCAGTAAAAGAAATCCTGGTAAGTCAAAGATGTGAAATGACCTTGATTCTTTCCTCCCAATGATGGGTCATCCTGTTCAAACTGAACTATATTTTGCCTAGACAGAAGTTTCATTTTCATATAGAGAATATCAGCATGAGATTAAATAAATTACTAAGTTTGATATTATAGAGTGGTACATGTTAATGAAGCTCTGGTAAGCAACAAAACCACCATGTGTTTATTCATTAATTCCACTGATACATATTTAATGAACAGGTGATCAAGAATGACTTTTCAGAGCTGTTTTTCAATATCACCTTGCAATGCCTGCTGCTTATCGTTTCAGAAAAGATGAGGTAAAAGCAGCACAACTGGAGTGCTGCTGTAACTGAATCATTGAATAAATGTTTTGCAAATGTTCAGAGGGACCAGCTTGCATCAGAAAAGATTACAAAAAAATGTTAGACATTCACTAAAAAAAAAATAAATAAATAAACCCTGCAGGCCATCACCCTGTCTAAACTGCAGAAAAGAGATAGCCACAGTGGGAATGGCAGAAAAAAGGATGTACTAGCCAGAAAACTTTTTCTTTAAAGGAGAAAAACATAAATGCTTTCCCTCAGGGCCAAATAATAGTAGTAAGATCATATGCAGTAATAGTACACAGCTGTAGTTCATATGTAATATGTTAGCCACACCATTACTCACAGCCACAGGAAACTCAGAAGTCAGTTAAGCCCAGCTAGCATAGTGAACTATGGCAATGTTTGCTGATTACATTCGCAGTGCTGTTTGCTAGAAGGTAGTTAATGTCCCACATGAGAGTTCTGAAAGCTTATTAACTCAGCAACAGCATGCTGTGAACATACAAAAAAATTAGGCTTTATGCTGTGCCTCAGCTGGAATACCTTGGCAGGATCCAGAACCTGTGGAAGCATGATCCGAGATGCTCAATGACTCCACATGTCAGCACAGGCTTAAGACAAAAGACTCAAAGTGGTTCCGTGCCATAAGGTATGTAGGTTACTCCAAGAGTAAGCTTCCTATTTATTTGCACAGGGAATGGAACATGTGCAAAGAGCTCAACAACACTATTTGAAAGAGTAAATTCTCAGCTACAAAACACTGTTTTTTACTGTAGTCACCATCATTAGTCAGTTTGCATGGATGAGCTGATCAAGACATTCTTCATTGTGGTGTGACAGCTGTGCAGGCTGTCTTGAACATGGCTTCTCTTTTACACTGCTGTCACACTGCTGGAACATCACCCACCACCTCGTTGTACTAAAAAGCATCAATGAGTCTCAGTGGATACAATTTTTCCAGAAAGAGGAACTCAATTACACATTCCTCCCTCATACATACTTCCATGTCAGACTGCCATTTGTCACATGGCAACAACACGTAACAGAATACTGGTGAGAAGGTTCAACCTCTACTACCATAGCACCATCACCTCACCACATGCCTCTGATATCATGGGCCAATGTAAAAAAAAAAAAAGGAGGCATTGCTTTCAGTGCAGTCCCATACATTTACATTGCATTCCACGTCCCACCCTAAAAAGAGGCAGTAGCATCTGCAGCATCTCAGCTTGTCCATCAGTAGGGAGGTACTGTCCTCTTGTTATTTTACAGGTAAGAAGTTGAGTGTTTGCCGAAAAGAACACTTAATTGCCAAATCCAAATGTATTCAGTTATAGACTAATCCAAAAGCTCCTGAGGCTGAGTGGATCTTTTCTGATTTCACTTCAGAAGCATCCAAGGTTCCTTCAACTCCCACGGAACGCATTTATGGATAAAAATCTAAGCAGCACTTTCAGAATGAACTCCAGCTTAGATGGGGCAAAAAATCAACTCAGTAACTGCAGTATATTCTGCCCATGAGTTTGATGGCTTAGGCCCCTGCTGCTCCATAACAATATGTTAAAAGCAAATTACTAGACACACCACAGTGACAGTCGTCTGCTCATTAGCAAAGGTTGTGATTTTGCCAGGGAAGACAACCACTCACTTAAGCAGCATTCCTCATTCTGGATGACTGAGAACCACAGCAGCACAGTGCTTTCTTAGATCTTCAAATTAGTACAAATTTTTGTCATGCGAGGGTTCTACATCTGTTTAAATGTTGTAAACATTTATGAATATTAATTACCATTTGTTCCAGAAGAGCTGTAAATCGGTTAATTAGGAACCTGTCATCATATTTATATCATTTAAAGGAAAGCCCAATCCAGAGAAGAATATGAAATTAAGCTGAGGTTTAGTCTTCAATTGCCATTTTATAAATACACAGCTTGGTATTCTTATACCAGAACCTTCAAAAAGCATGGTGATAATATTTTTTTTTTGCTGATCACATTTTGGTCTAACAAATAAATCCAAGAATTGAAAAATATATGATTACATTCCATTAGCAAATTCCATTAGGTAAAGCACAGATCACATGGCCAGTGCCAGACTCTCAGCTCAATGGGTGTGCTAAATACAAAAGTTTGAGAATGAATGCTTGAAGTCAGCAATAAAGATAAATTACCCATAAATAAATGATATATTGACAAATAATAAAGGCTTAATTGGAAAATATTTAACATCAGAACTTTCCTATATTTCTTCTTTCAATATTTATTAAGCTAAATCATTTCAGTGTTTTATGAATACAAATTGCTTTTTCTCCCTACTTGGTTAATTTTGTTTCTAAGCAATGAAGCCGCTTCACTGATTCGCATCATTTCTATACTCTAACCAACAATACTTATTTACATTCTTTCCTCTTAATTTTGGAGAGAGAAAAACCAACATCTACAAGTTGCTGGCATAACTGTAACAAGAATGTCTCTGAGCCTTCTGTATACATCTGTGTTATGAAGACCTGCAGAAGAGTTCAGCTGTAGCCAAATGCTATTAATGTTAATGTTCTAAGATACAGAACTTTCAGGCATGTACCAGATTATTCCTACATTTTAACATTTCTCACTGAGGAAAGTGCACATAATCAGTGCGTGCAAAGAAATTAACAGTGCCTTTCCTGAATAACAGAGGACTCAGTTATGTTATTTCAGGGTACAGAAGAAAACAACTTACATGATACATACCTGTAACTGCATAACATTCAAAGAAAAGCTAATACGCAGCACACTGAAGGAGACAGAGTAAACAACCAAGAAATACACTTCACCTTCACTGGGAAGATTGAGGACTAACCTGATTGACTATCACTCAATCAATTTCTATTGATTTTCAGTTAAAACTTAAATGCTTTCTATTTCAACATTATCACAAAAGCTTTCCAAAGCATCCACACAGCTGACAGCTGTCAACTGCCTAAAATCTTAGGCACTACTTGCTGAAAAGTAGCTGCTTGCAAATTTTACATCACTTTTTCACTTCCATGCACATGAAATAAAACACGGCAAAAAGCTTTACTCATTCTCTAATATTAAACCATCTGCTATGACTATTATGACTTACATACAACAGCAAACAATTTTTGGGGTGTTTCCTTGTGGGCTAAAGATCAGTTGAAGCTAATGACTGCTACGCCTTCTTTGGCCCTCAAGTCTGCTCACTGGCCATCAGTTCCCAGGAAATGCCTGGTTTTTGAAATCACTGCCCAAATGAAAGGATAGCAACTAACAGTGGTAAACATACAGATTTCTAGTGGGAATGTATGAAGTACAGGCTCACACTGAGGAACTCTTTTCTTCCATTCTCCCAGATGAAGGGCTGAGAACGACCTGGGAGGGGAAATAAATCTGACGATACAAAGAGCTTCAGCAACAAATGAGCAGTTTAAAAACGAAATCCCCCCACAAATACCAAAAGCTTTTGTTTTTCTTCCTTTTTCTCACTTTTTTTTTTTTTAATCATTACTCACTCTGACAAGAATCCTAATTAAAATTTTACACAGTGTGTCTTTTAATTAGCCATGGCTGGAGTGGTGAAAGCTATCAATATTTAGCAGGATAATTGTATGAAATGACTTTTCAAAAATGAACAGCGGGCATGAATCCACTCAACAGCAGGGGGTTATTCAGACACACACTGTGCAAGATGGGGTGCCTCAGATAATGTGTGAGAGATAATAATGCACATAGGGAGTGACACATGCTGCCATATTTTGTGCTTCAGCGGTTTTCTGCAAGCAGCATTTGGCTCTTGTAGCTGGTATGAACCCTGATGTCCTGAGTGCAACAAGCTGGTGATTTTTATCTTTATGTTGATTTATTTTACCTTACAAGGGTGTGTGTTTAATAACAACTTACGCAAACAAAAGATAGAGACACAGCTCCACATATTACCTAGTTCGATTATATTTGCAGAGTCTAGTGGGGGAAACAGATCAAGAACAGGATTTATCTTTGCTTCTTGACTAAAAACAAGAATAAAGCTCTGCCCATCATAACAAAACCCAAAGCAGTAAATTAATTTATTTACTGCATGCATGGAGTAAACATACTCACTTATATTTTTCAATAGCTTTCTAACAATTCACTTCTTATCCCCCCACACAGGAGATAGGTCAGGCAAGTTACAGTTGTAAGATTCTTGCTATGGCACAGTAAAAAAGTGAGCAAAATCTGCAAGTGTTTTGCACACACACCAAAGAAATGTTCAGCAAAACCATGGCCCAAAAGCTTTTATTCACAATGCAAGTAGCTGGTATGACAAAATCCTTGAGGAACAGTGTGTTCCAGAGTAAGAACACAAATCCCAATGCACAAATTTCTAACACAGAGCCAGATGTAAAACCCAAATGAAAATAACAGTCTGCACATTCAGGTTAAATGTAAGCAAGAACAACTAAGCTCAATGGGACTTGAGGCCATTACAACTCAAGATATTCTATGGTTCTATGTTTACTCTTGTTGTAAATGAGCATGTTTCTATCAGTAGTCTGCAGAAGAGCTCTTACTTTCCCATCATACGAAGAGGATTCCCTTCACCCCAGGAGATTCTGCACAACCAGGTAGGTAGAGAATATCAGTGCACATCCAAAATTCTTAATGATACTAGAAATAAATGTGAAGGGATGAACTTGTACTGGAATACCTGCTCATCAGTACGATAGATTGACCCCAAACTGCATTGATTCTAAGCAAAATGATAGTACCTGTATTATTGCAGCACAACAAAACAATTATATAGATCCTTAAAACACACAGAAGTGGAGCATACCTTTGTCTTTTTTCTTTCATAATACACAATGAGTAGAATCAGTCTGTGCTCAAAATGCACTATTTCAGCAGAAATGTTAAGTATGGCACATGCAGCATCAACTGCATCCTAATTTTTTCAATAAATCTTTATAACCAAATCAGCTATAAAACCCAGAGACCAAGACATAGCTGCATTTTATATAATCTCAATGCACTGCATACCAGCAACATAACAACTATAAAGCTGCTAATTGAATCAGATTGTCAGAAACATAAGAGGTTTACAAAGTGAGACCAATAGGAAAGACTTGCCTTTTTTTTTTTTTCCAGTTAACACAGGTGCAAAGCACCAAAGTTAACAGCACAACAGCCATTTGCACTGCTATTCCAATGACATATCAGCCCTTCAGAAGCTCTGTTCTAAAACCCAGCAAAGCTACAGGAGTCCCTTTACTGAGTTCAATGACTACTAGAATAAGCTCCCAAATTAATATTGTATGCAAGTCTGGGAATCCAATATCTTGTTCTTAATGCTTGAAGGAATTTGAGTGACTTTAGCCAGCTGATTTCACCATTCTGCGGCTCAGTTTCAATTTACACTTGAGAACCCCAGTAGTTTTTACAATCACAATTTACTTACAGCTATAAATCTCTCTCAGAATCCTAGGAAGTGGTATGCTGGTGTTAAGTATCTCGAACCTGAAACTTGTTACCATGTACAAAATTGGCACTTAACAGTTAAACTGGAAAGAAGGAAGGCACAAAACACCCATGGAAGTGCAGACAACCCAAAGCACCCCAAAGTTAAAAAAAAATCACCAAGTAAAGCTAGAATCTAAGACAGCAAATTTACTCTACTTCAAAACAGTTTTATATAAATAACAGAATTTACCTTTACTGAAGAAAAGTTGAAATTTATTTTGTCAAAGACAGAAAGACTTAAGAACTTTGGTTATTTCAGTTAATTGTCCAAGTTATGTTATATAGCATAGTATTTCAATGAAAGCTGTTCCTGTTATCTTTATAAGAGATTGATCAGTACTTATTTTTAAACAAAGAGCAAAATTTGAGTGCTTATTTTATGCTGATGATACCACTTGCATAAAAACAGAACCCCTCAAAGCTAGACTGAATTACTACATTCCAGTTTAGAGACCATCTAACTTAAGCTGACAAAATCTGAAAATACGAAGGAAAACAATCCACCTGGAATCACAGAATGACTTGGGATGGAAGGGATCTTAAAGATTATCTCATTCCAATCCCCTGCAATGGGTCATCCAAAACTCCATCATCCCTAACTGTCCTTGAACACTTCTAGGGATGGGCTTTCCACAGTTCCCTGGGCAGCTGGTTCCAGTGCCTCACCACAAAAAAAAAAAAAAAAAATTCTTTCCAACACTTAATCTAAGTTCACAGTCTTTAGTTTAAATCCACTATCCCTTGTCATATCACTACACTCCCAGAAACAAGTTCCTCTCTAGCTTTCCTGCAGGCCCCCTTGAGGTACTGGAACGATGCTGTGAAGTCTCCCTGGAGCCTTCTTTTCACCAGATAAAAAACATCAGCTCTCTCAGCTTGTTTTCACAGGAGAGGTGCTCCAGGACTCTGAGAGTACAACAGCTGTAAGAACTACTTGAGTGGTTATTTACAGCATCAACACTGAGGAATGATCGAGTTTGTTATCATCAGTAGCCATATAATCTAAAGAGCTGAAGCGCCAGCTTAGCTACTGTGGTTGGAGCACTGGTGTCATAGACTTTCTCCTTCAGTTAACATAAGATAGCAAAAGAGCGAAGCTTTGTCTGTATGTTATATATATATATATATCTAGGGGCACAGCCTAAACTTCAGCAGTGAATGCAAACTTTAATCTCCCCGGAGTTCATATAACTTCATACATCACCCTGACTCTTCCATCACCCACAAAAATAAATTAGAAAAATAATTACATGCAATAGTCTATCGAGAGCCAGCAGCTGGATTGGGTGAGTAACCCCAGAGATATTGTTACAGATTTGCATCATTCACAATACATTAATCTTGCTGCCAGTAAAAATGCTTAAGAACTAACTTAGGTATTTAAAAAGACACCTTAACCTTCATGTAAATAAAAGCTGCCAGTAGCTGCTCATGCTCAGTCTTACAAAAGATACAGTAACTGAAGGGACATCTGAATTAAAGATGGAAATAGTGTTGAACCCTAAGGGAATGACTGCTATTAGTATAAGACACAAAGTATAACAGCACTTTCTAAACAGAGTATTTGTCTGCCTATGATGTTAAAAGGCAATGAACACCCAAATCTCTTAGATATTTTCCAAGAATTTCACTACATAAGGCCTTCATTCCAGACATTAAATATGCATCTCTAGTAATCCATGTCTATAACAGAGGGTTTATTAGAGATACCTCAATAGCAGAATCGCTAAAGTCTATTTTTCTTCTAAAGAAATTACTGGGCTACAATATGGCAATACACAAATCATTTAGGTGGGTATAGCAGCAGTTGAAACACTGGCAAGCTTTCTGCACCTTGCACAGTGCAGGACTTCCTATTCAGCTTCGCTTCCATCCAAAACTGGTTAATGGTATTGGTGTTATCAGTGAATTGTTTTCAGATTTATTTCACCTTTATCCCTCCCATTAAATATCAATATGCATAACCACCTCTGTCAGTCACCAGCATTTTGTCATATATGTATCCTCTGTGTTTTAATAAGTAAATTTGTTACAAATATTCCAAGAATATACAAACAATTAGTCTACAAAGCAAACAAACAAATGTGTATGTCAGTTCTGCTGATGGAACCAGGCTTGTTCAGCTTGGAGAAGAGAAGGCTGCAGGGAGACCTCATTGCGGCCTTCCAATACATGAAGGGAGTGTATAAACAGGAGGGGGAACGGCTGTCTACAAAGGTGGATAGTGACAGGACAAGGGGGAATGATTTTAAACTGAGATAGGGGAGTTTAATTTGGATATTAGGAGGAAGTTTTTTCCCCCAGAGGGTGGTGATGCACTGGAACAGGTTGCCTGAGGAGGCTGTGGATGCCCCATCCCTGCAGGCATTCAAGGCCAGGCTGGATGTGGCTCTGGGCAGCCTGGTCTGGTGGTTGGTGGCCTGCACACAGCAGGGGGTTGGAACTGGATGAGCATTGTGGTCCTTTTCAATCAAAGCCGTTCTGTGATTCTGCGATTCCCACCTGTTTGCCTAAGTGCTCAAAATGGCACTGCAGACCTGCTTCCAAGGGGAAAGGTGGTTGGACAGGCAGGCAGTAGTCTGTAAAGATAAACAAGAGATGGGAAAACCATCTGCAGGGTATTGCAAGGAGATGGAATCAGTGGTGTGTAAATAACTCTGAGGCATCCAATGGGGAACCAGGACCCACTATAGAAAAGCTGAGAACAAGAAAGCACTGAAGAAAACAGGATAATCTGAACAGGGCAAAAAATTAATATTTTGGAAATATTGAAAAAGAAAGCCTGCCTGCCATGAAGCTTTTGTTCTTTCTAGAAGTGCATAAGCCTCTTCTCTTGCCTTGATGCAGCCAATTCAGATCCTTCAGAGGTAAAGGCAAGGTAAATATGATAGCAACTGGCCCTCTCCAGTCTAGTGAACAAAAGGATCTGCAGTTCATTACACACAGTGCAGCTACCATTTAGGGAGAACATGTGGGACTTGCATACTTGAAGGACACACCATTGGAGGAAAATATCTGGATATACAGATACAGAAAACCTTTTTACCACTAGGAGAGTACATCCATAACCAATGCATTAGATCTCTTGCATCTCTGAAATCTAGCACCAGATTTTACTGCATGCCCTGTGACTCAACCCCATTTTATTACAGACTTCACCACTGCTAGGAAAGAACTAAATCACAGTGTTATTACCAGTTGGATATGTCAAACTCTGTTTTGATAACATGAATTTCTCAGTTTGACTAATATTCTGACATCAGATGTGTTCTGCATATCTGATGCAGATGTCTTGAATTGATGGTTTGTTGTAAAACTGAAAGTCAAATTTATCAGAAGTCTGTTTCTAGCTTGTAAGTCTGACTAATAAGCCTGGTCCTAGACTAAATAAATCCAGTCTGATTTACATCTTTATGTCAAAAAGAACTCAATTCCAAGTTTCATTTCACTGAAGACTTAGTTAAAGCCTGGTGGCTTTCCTAGAATTTTAACCTTCCAAATGGATATTCAAAGCAGAAAGAAAAATTCAATTGTAGAACTAAAAAAAAGTGGAAATGTTCCCAATTTCAGAGCTCTAACAACCAATCAAGGAGATGAAATTTACTGTGGCAATACTCCACCCAGAAACAAATCCACCCTCTCTTATGATTAAGAAAAATGATAAGAAAAACATGGGAAGAAGAGGTGAGATTCTTTTAGTTCATTTTATCTTGTTTTTTTTTTTTTTATGAATATACATTCAACACTGTCACCTCAGAAAAGATTCAGATCCATCATAAATTAGACAAAGAAATGTCAAGCTCTATTTTAAAAAGCAGACAAAGAAAATTGGTTAGCTAACATAAGACAGAAAACAATACAGTGCTTTGACAGAAGTTTATCTAAAAAACAAATAAACAGATACAAAGCAATCAGGAAATAAATGTGAAATGAAGTGAGGCATTTGGTCTAAACATGTAACATACAGCAAAGGAAAATTAGGAGCTAAGAAAACATTAACAGGTACACCGCATAGAAAGTTAGAAGTATTGATAGCAAATGAACAGAATTGAAGTGTTTGGTGTTTCTATCAATAGGAATAAGCAATGCTATCACTAAAACTGTACAGACTCAAATTCAGTGGAAAAAGAACACTATCCAATGCCTTCAGCATATTTATCTGGAGAACAAATATAACCTCTGCTAGCTGGGCATGAATACTGCAGATGCTTCAGTAACATTTGATGCTATTTCTTTAGGATTTACCTACAGAAATCCAAAATGACAGTCAAGGTCACAATGCAGTGAATCATCTTTTGGTTACTTCTGCCAGTTAATACTCTATATTCTTTATCAGGCATGCTTTATTCACTTCCCAAGTGATGCTACCTATTCTGGCTCTATAGCTCATTTTTGTAGGGGTGCATCCATTGAAACGCTTGCAGTGATGTGGTCAGAGCCATTACCACATTTCACACACATTCCACTTCCATCAATTGCACTATGCCAAGCTTTTTGTGTTTGTAATTTCAACACTACAGAGCCATCGTCTAAGTCAATAGCCTCCTCCTGTACAGCGACTCAGACATGAAATAATATTATGGGTTGTCATGCATTTGCAGAGCTGTAGTACTGACCCTGTATGTATTTTTAACCCAGAACAAACATGGGGCAATTTAGACTTGGTTTAGCATGAAATGAAAGAATTAAGGTAACCTGTGTGACTTTGAGATTGCTGTAGGCTAAGAGAATGCAAATGGACAATAACAGCTACTCAGCTGATGGTAGATAGCTCTTGTTTTAGATCTCAGCCAAACCACTTCCATTGTCTAGAGTCATAGCACTGTTTGATATTTTTAGCCCAGCTAAATCATGTTTGCCATTATCTCAAATTGCTGCCAAATAATCTTCCATGGGCCCAGGAAAGCCTGCACAATAAACAGTGCCTAGGGAGACAATAAGAATGAAAACCTGAAGAAGGTCATTGCACTTTCACAGATAAATATCTTTCAAACTCATCTCCATCAGTTCCTGCATTGATTGCAGACAAAAAGAGCACGTATATATTCATTAAAGCAGAAGAGCACACAAGGTGCTTCCTGCACCAAGCTTGGCAAAACCAAGACAATCTAAGGCCAGGCCTCCTGATAGGTGTGAAAAGTCCATCCTACAGACAGCAGGCATGACCACTTCCCTGCCACAGCCATGTAGCAGGCATGCTGCCAGCTCTGCTTAGGTGCAAGAGGACAGAGACTCTTTGACCTTCCGTCGGATGAGGCAGGTGTCATTTCCATTCTACCAGCCATACAGTGACTGGTCTGCACAGCCCATTCACTGCCAGATGCTGTTTAAACTGCATATTGTCAAGGGCTGCCCAAATTTTTATTTTATTTTACTTTTTTTTTTTTTTAAGTCAAAGAAGCTTGTGATAACTTTCCCAGAAGATTCTTAAACATAGAAAGTGGGTTTGGTATGCTTATGATTTGTTGTTCTGAAAATATTAAGAGCATAAAACAAAAACCTGGAAACAAAACCCTTGGATCTCTTCAATTGACCTGAAATATTACACATGTAGGTCATTCAGTTTGCATTATAGCAATCAATAGCTACACTCCTTTTTTCTTAAAGCATGCTCAAACCACCTGCGCTTTCACATTCTCTCCTCATTCTTTGCCTTCAATTGTGTTTTATTTATTTGAATAGAAACTGGGTGATCCCAGCTCTCACTCTGCTCAGGGGAGAGTTTAGAACATTGACCAAGAGCCAATGAACTTCAGTGAGATTAAATAATGCAGTTCAGTTACTCCTCTTTTTCTTTCCCTTGCACTGTCAGGTCACCAAAACTTGAGTGAACATCTCTAGAACTTCTTTCCTGAATCCCTATTCATCAGGCCCTGCCTTCTAGATCAGGTCAATTAAGCTCAGATGCCACACGGGGCAATAAAGGACATTTCAGTCAGACATTAAAAATTCACAGTGAACACTGGAAAGAGAAACCCCAAATTTCTACTCCTAGAGTTGCATGGAGCCAGATAATAATCTGTATCTGAACATCACAACAGTGACTGGACTTTATAATAGAAGTAAGCATAGATAAGGACAAATAGTATCACGCCAAGCCAAGGCACATGGACACCACATACTACAAGCACACTTGCAGATGCTCATATCTGGCTACTCCCAGCACAATCACTTCAGGAGCTTGGCATACAAATTGCTAAAAATGCCGCTTGCAAGCTATAACCAAATCTATATTCTAAATATATAGACTCTAAATATGATTTCTCTAATTTAAACTTTATGGAAAAATGTTTCATAACAAAAGCATCCCTCTCAAAATCCTCAAAGGATTCATTATTACAGTCCTTATTTATAGCTTGACATATGAAAAATTTTAAGAACATCTATTTTACTCTTGGATTAACTAAGGCACAGAGAACCAGTTAATATTAAATCAAAGTAAGTTAATGGAAGTCTCCTAAGTGACTTCTTGATGACCTAAGGGCTGTAACAAGCCATTAGTCCTCACTCCCCTCCCAGCAATAAATGATTCCTGAAAGGGTAAAAAGTTAACTTTAGGCTGCCACATCCCTGAGAAGGATAAAATCCTTTATGTAACCTCTTCAATTTGCCTCACGGTAACAAGAGTGCAATGTGCATCACTGAAGCCTTTAGAGAGCAGGAATTCACAGAAGGTCAAGACCTAAATGGCATATTTCTCTTCAGCCTGCAGATAAGTGAGAGCAAGTTTTCTCCATGTAAGCTTAGCAGTGAGCCCTTTAACATTTATCCTTCATGTCAAAGTCAATAACAATTTATAGATGGGACACAAAGATGAAAGCAAATTAAAAAATCTCTTGCATCTCCAGAAAAAAATATTCATCTTCAAAAGGGCTTTCTTTTTTCAGACAATTGCCATGAAAATTTAAGGCCATGGAGGAAAAAACATGAAATTATAAGAAATTAGATAAAACAAGATAATGAAAATGCAATATTTGACCAGGCACTTAATGCCAAGGCTTCAAAGACTTCCTAAAGATCAAATAGAATAAACTTTATGGAAAATGTTGCAAGAACTGAGCAAGTAGGTGACAACTGAAGTTCATAAAATAATTTTAATGCCTCCAGAGTTTTTTTATTTATAAATTGGTCCAGAATTTCCATCCTAAGAGTCCTGAGCAAACAAATTCAGTTTCTTCACTTACACATTTTCACTTAAAAAGAAAAAATCCTCTGGAGTGATAAGAACATGCAGAATGTTTCTCTTAGTTTTCACCATAACATTCATTATTTTGTTGGAGAGAAGCCCCAAGCCTTAATAATAAGCATTTTGTTTCTTAAAGTTAATAGCTTCTCAGCTTCCAAATTAACGTTAGAGCTTTAGAAACATGCTGCATTTTTAATTTGAAAGCTATGTTACGATTTAACCAAAAGCAGGATCAAAATTCCAGACTCCACTTAAGTGGCTTTACACAGATTAACACTAGGCTGCCTGCATAGCTCAGTTAGTAACCAGAACTACATAAAAATTATATTTCAGCCATATCAGCTGAAGCTCACTCAAGCAGACTTGAGTGACATCAGCCCTCTAGGCAGAGGCATCTTTAACCCGCTTACAAAGTCCCAGATAATTTGAAGCATGGTAGGTTTCATTTTTTCACTTCACAGTGATTGTAGCATTCAGAGAGCTTCTGGGCATTTGCTTAAAGCCACCTGCATCATGGAGCAGAAGCACTGTGGAGAAGCAACTAAGGATCTTCTGGAGATTCAACTCCAAAATTATAAAAGGCATAGATTTGAACAGCTCCCCTAGAGTTAAGCATGTGTTTGTGCTTATCTGAAACAGGTATGAAAAGAGGGCAAAAGATGTATTCTTCATAAGCAGTCTAAAACTTGTCCTTACGTAATAATTAAGCTTAACTATTTTTAACTGGATAGAAATAAAAAGAAATACATGAACAAGCAGCATAGAATTTGTTGTTCTTCTTGTACCCTCCAGTGACACTTGTTTGCCCACTTTTTCCCTGAAAGTTCTTCTACTAGTTTATCAGCATTGTTTTTCTTCCTAAATGAAACCTGCTGCTCATCTTCCTGGGAGCAATTAGTTGTTTTTTGTTTTTTTCTTTTGCTTTCTTTGTTCTTAAGCAATCAATTTTATTTTTAAGGTAATTTAAGGTGGGAATATCGTCCTTATTTGATAACTACCAGCCTCACATGCTTTGAGTAAAAAAATTTTATAGTTTCAATTTGTTGTTTTTGTCACCAAAATAACCAAGCAGCAGATACAACTCATGTAGTTGGATTTGTGGACCAAAAGTCATGTGAAGAGAGAAGTAACATTAATAATTCAGTAAAGCGTTACCCACGACACTACACTAGTAGAAGCTTGTCATTAAAATACACCCTAAAGGAGTGACAGTGGGGTAGCTGCATAAACTGAAGTACCTTAAATTTTCACAGGCCATATTTTCATTATGTGACACTGAGTTGTGCTACAGGTGCTGTCTCAAGGAGTCCACCTGAAAGACATGGTAACACTGCCATCAGCTGCTACATTGCTCAGAAATAAAAATAGCTTGTTTAGGCTGACCTTTTCAACTCCTGAAGTAAGTCATACCCAAAAACCAGACTGATACAGATTAGCTATCACTATGCAACTTTTAAATTCCATCTTTTCTACCAATTTACAAGTTTAAATGATCATATTTTCCCAGCAAGTGCTTCTACTGTCTGTGCCTGTCGATAAAGCACATTAAAATTACATTACCAATTCTGGGATATGTGTCTCAAACTGCCTGAAGCTTTCATATGTTGTGTAACGAAAATTAACCACTACCCCTATTCCAGATTTTCTTTTTTAAAGAGAAAAGTACCAGCTCTTTAGTCTATCTTAACACGACTCAAAGAGAAGGTTTCAAAGGGAGCAAAGTATAATCTCGTTGTTCTTGACACTGTAGCTTTGACTGAAACATTCCACTAGCATTTTTAAATGCCATACTCCTATTTTAAATATGAGCTACTGCTCTCATTTCAAGTCAGTCCTCAAACCATACAACTGACTCAGAGACTGAATGATGTTGCTTAGCTAAAAGTTATTGCATTGAAAGCTCCAAAGGAGAAGTATGAATGGCTCCCTTTTCCTTGTCCTCATGCCCTTAAACATTACCAACACAAGCTAGATTCCCCTGTCAATTGCTGTTTTCCATGTTGCCTGCATGTTACACTTCAGCAGGTTAACATCATACTTGATATTCTCAGTTCTTAGAATCATGCAATTATCAAAAGTCTCAGGCTTTTAACTACTGCGCTTATTATAGCATTGAAGCTAAAAGCATAATGAAGGAGATGCAAACAATTTCTAAAGAAATTAAAAATTCTATCCTTGTTTGCTTTTGAACTATCTTTCACAGAAAATACCCAAACTTCTGAAATTAAAGAGCATTATTTTGTAAGCTGCTGGCATCTGACATTGCAATCTAACCAGTTAGAAGCCCAAGAAAACGACAGCAATTAAATGCCTAAAGATGTTAGCTGAGAAACACAGCTGGCTACAAATAAAAATGAAATGAAAGATGATCCAACTTAATACAGAGGTATTTTGAGATTAGGGCAAAAAGCTACAGCTGCATTAAAATTCATTCCACCAACAAGCTCAGAAGGAAGTGACCTCCAAGGATTATGACATTTCTCCAGGTATTCATCAGAAGGTGAGCAAGTTACAAAACAAAATGAAGCAGACTTTATGGCATCTTCCTAAAAGAAAAAAAAAGGAAGAACTTGGTCTTTTCACAAAGAAGGGAAATGAAAGTAAGATTCAAAGCATATGAACAGCACAAATTCTAGGTGAAGGACAGAGTTTCAACAAAAGGAAATGCTCATAAGTGCTGTTATTTATCATGCCATTGGATCTCTAAATTGAGAAACAAGCTAGCTCTGCTGAATGTATCTGAATTGGAAGCAACAGATTCCACAGGGCAGTTTGTACAACCCTGGGCTTTGTAAAACACCATTCTTTGTCCGGATAGAAGCCTGCCTTTTTGTTCAAATGTTACCTCTAAGTACAGGTCCAGATAAGTCAAAGTGGGCATCTGGGACTGATTGAGACACCAACCACGGCATTTAGGGAGATGCAGTGTTTCAATCTACTAAAAACAAGTTGCATCTCAGGCATTATGAAGTAGTTGCTCATTTTATTGTCCTCTGATAAAAAACAACTGTGATAAAGTCTTGGCTATCACAAAGACTGATCTTCTCAACTTCACGTCATTATTCAACACCTTTCAGAAGAGTAAAATATTTGAAATGTTAGTAGATCTGTCCAAGCATGCCTTCTTTCAGTAGGAAATTCTCTCTCTTATCTTTTCTTCCTTGTATTTGATAACAGAAAAGCAGTAGGAATTTATAATCTTACATTAAAATTTTAAAACCATTTCAATAGCCAGCTTTGCATTAAAAAAAAATAATAAAAGGAACCTTCAGTAGGGTCACTGACATTTAATGAATTATGAAGTGGTTCTTTCAGAGCATCCCAATCTGGTTATCTAGCCTCATTAAGATTTTCCTATCTGGAATATAAACCCTTTGATAATATCTACTTTGTCTTGTTTTCCATCTGACAGCTGCCACAGAGGAATGAAAGGAATATTTAAAATTTTGACTGCAGAGGATTTTCTTCACATCACTTTGTTAACATTACAAGATAAGTTGGATAAATCCTCTGTTCACTAGATTCTTTAAGAGATACCCTCACAAACATAGTCACAGTGAGCATGCCATGAGTCAGTGTAATTACTCCAGAAGAGTCTAACATCATGGGCTGTATACTGTCCATCATAAGCAGAAAGCCAGATAAGCTCTGTCTACTAAGGTGCCAGAAAACAGTAGGGAACCACTCAGAGCATCTTACTGATGGAGTTTGACTTTGTCATTATCCTTATATGTAAATAAAACAAACTTCAGAATATAAATAGTAGCTGAATTCACACTGCACAGGAAGGATATTAAAACATCCTCCCTACAAAGACACCTACAGCAAATCAGACTTTGCTGTAAAGTACTGTTCAATCACCATCAAGAAGACCTAGAGATCTATATAACAATTTCAAGAAAATTACTGCAGTATTAATTTTCTAGAGGCAAGGCCATTAAGAATCAGTTACATCTTCGCAAGTCTTGACACCAGATGTATTTCATAAATTCAATCAATATCAAAGGATCTGTCTTTGTACGCGTACATACATAAAGGCGTTGCATATTTTCACAAATCCCAGACTCTCACTTTCTTGATAAAGTGCAACTGTCCTACCTGAAAACTCGAAGTCCAAATTAGATCAAAGGAGAACTGCAAGAATACACATCTACAAAGTTATTGTGGAGCTGGTGTGACAAATAGTTGAATGATATTGTTATTCCTTGGAAAAATGGGGAGAAACACTGTGTCAACCCAGAAAGCAGTGGAGAAGAATATAAAGACAACTGTGGATGGTGTCTTGCTTCCAGCACACAAGTTTCAACAGCAGAAAGAATTTGGCTTTAGAATGCATCTTCCTGTAAATTCTCCATAAATAAGAAATAATGACACAATGTAATGCTGATCTATCATGGAAACGGTACACAATGCTGGAATGAGAAACTGAGTTCCTTCAAATAATTTCAAGAAAGAATTATTAATGAGCAGAATGCCAGAAGAGCAATTCTTTTGAAAAGCTATACTTTGACAGCAAGACTTACAAAGTTGTTCAGCGCTGGCCTATCTTTGATTTTTAAAGTTACAGCTCAGATGAAATAAATTTAACAGGCCACTTCTTAACTTTTCAGAGTGTTGCTTACAATAGAGACAAATAGAAATTTGAAGAAAAATGAAAACATCAGTTCTGCCTTTCTCTGTTTTATTCACCTAACTTCCTTCAGCAGAGAGGAGAGAAGCAACATTACAGAAGAAAACTTACCCCATAAAGTCTAGCTAGGCATATTTCTTCATTTATACAAAACTATAAGCTCCCTCTACTGGTACAGTGGAATTACTAGACAGTGATGATGGTCCTCAATTGTTCTGCTTCAGCCCTAGCGTACACAACTATTCCTTCTGCATTGTCACAGACACCATTGACTTTCCTCTTGCATAGTATTCTTTTAATCCTAGAAATAAAAAAAAGCAGGAGGTACAAGGTCTTACATGTTAAGTCTACTTTCTAAAAAGATCCATCCACCTTCAACATTTGCACAAATTACAAGGATTTGTTTTGTTGGTGATGGTGGCAGTGGGTTCCTTCAGTTGTTCTGTTGCTGTTGTTTGCTGGTAGTGGTTTCAGTTTTTTTGCGAAATATTTATTCATGATTCTCCACAATGGTTTCTCAAATGCTAGTTTCAGATTTTATAAATAAAAACACTTGCCAAAGTAAGACAGGTATTGGTTATTAACAGTACTATTGAAAAAACAGAATCTCTGTACAATGTCTTTACAAGCCAGTGCTGGGTGAATTCTGAGTAGATTTCATTTCTATAAACCTTCAGGCAATGTCATTTTGACTTCACTGAGATCTCTGCACAGCTCCTGTCTGAGAGCCAATTAAATGGAGAGAAGTTCAAAACTCCATTCTCAAACTAGCAAAAGCACAATTAAATGTTTAACCTCAGGATGTGAAAGGCAAGGCTCCTACTTAGTAGCATGTGCTCTGTGATGAAATGCAAGTCTGGAAACACCACCAGAGGATATTTGAGATCTAAACAGGATCATTCTAACAGGTTTCATTCAAGCAAAATCTGTCAGTGAGAACTTTCCAAAGCAATGCAATTTCATCTGTGCAAAATGCCCTTAAGGTATCCCCTGTAGAGCACCAACCTAAGACGTTTATCAGGAGCACTGCAGCACAGGAAGCAGTAAGAACATTGACACTTTACATATCAATGAAAACAAATTGCACAAGATCTGAACATGATACCTGAAAAGCACTATTCATAGATGAAGCAAGAAGAAAGGAACTACACTGCTTGCACAAACAGTGACAAGTGAAAACTCATAAGCAATTAAGCAGAGTTGTTGGCACCAAATGAAGTGTTAGAGCTCTCCTCTGTAAACCTCTCCTAAGCAGCTCGCCTGGCATCTGAAGGCTCTACTCAGTACCTCAATAGAAAAAAAAAAAGAAGAATCTAAAAAAAAAATAAATCAGGAGACAGCAACAGATTTGGGTGGAAGACCTAATAATCACTTCAGATGCAGGACAGAACTCACTGTCAGTGCTCAAAACACTCAGCAGACCAGAAGCAAGGAGGAAATAAAGCAAAGCATTCTCGAGGAAAGCACAAGGAAGCATCCAGACCCTTCAACGTGAGCACATACGTATTTTGCTTCCTATGGCTTTATCACCCAGCCTGATTTTAGCAATGTTCCTTGCAACAGTGATCTCTACAGAGGCAGCAGAGAGAATAGTGTGATTGCCTGAAGGAAAAGATCAAATCAAAGTACACAAGCCAAGAAAGAAAAGGAGAAATCAAAATCTCAAAGTCTGCACGTGCAAGTTTTCCTGAGTCAGCTGTACATCCTGCTCTTCTTATTGATAATGACAGACAACACAAAATCTTATATCAAATTATCAACCTGAGTCTGTCACACTTGCACATTCTATCTTTGGGACATTTTTGCTTCATCTAGGCCTGCATGCTTCAAAGCAACTTCACATCAACTTCCAGTAAGAAACAGTTGCTGGTATTCATCAGTATCTCTACTCCTGTAACTTTCAGTCCCTTTGACACAACAGAATAAAGCTGCAGTATGAAGTATGGTTTTCTAGTATTACCCCCTGTTGTTTGATTTACCTATTGATTTAGAGATTGATCTTGCCCAACATTCTATACAAAGAACTGTCTATAAGCTTTACAATAAATGCAAATGTTAAAGACATTAAACTCAGCTGCAGATGGAAGAGATGTACATTTTTCATGATTTTTTTTGGTATAAGTTGCAATGCTATTCAACAGTATAACAGTAAAAAAAATTATCATGGATGGCACTCTATTTTGCCATAGCCAACAGGGAAACTCTGAAATAAGCAGCAAGGTGAAAGTTTGACTTCTTTTGCATAACAATCTGAAAGGTCAACACAGCAGAAGGGCAAAGCAGAGTGTAGTAGCAAGGAGACAACCACAAACAGGATGGTATTACAAAGGAAAAGTGCTCACCTATCTTCAAAGATTTAGGTTCATAAGGAAAACTCCAGAAGGGAGGGATCTCCAACTAGAGAACCTTCCCCACTGGCAGTCAGCCCTTAAATGAGGTCTAAGAGGCACAGCCAGGCTCCTCCCCTTCTGGCCACACAGCTAATTGCCTTCACCTGTGCTCCCAGGGCTGACCCAGTCCTTTCCCCAGGTGCTCTATCAATGGTTCAGGCCGTGACTCAACAGTTCCCATACACTTTGAAATTAAAAATTGAAGTATTAAGTGGGGAGCTGAACTGGAAGAGCCCTTGGATCCTACTGGCAAAGTATCCTACAAACAGAACGCAGAAGCATTCATGTGATATTGCTGGTGGGAGGATGTGGTAGAGAGAGGTTGCCCAGTGATTCAAGTTCAAAAAACAATATTTCTTCCATTTTAAGCAAAGCTACATCTTGCCACATCAGGTCTTTTGTTTTACAGTCTTCAGCCAAGATCCTGTAATTTTCTTGCCTTAAACTAGACTATCAATCTTGACTTCTACGCTTTGGACCAGTTACTGCTTCAAACAATATACCTCTGTTGAGGGTTTTGGATTTCGTTGCTGGAAGGTTACAATCCATGTTTTCTCTTCTCACAGAGAAAGAGATGTACAGATAAAACAAATAAAATTCATTATATTATTAAAACATTATCTAAGCAGAATGGTATGTAGTTGGTATTATGGTGGTTATTATACACAGCATATAGCAAGACCATTATTCACCCAAGAAGATAATTAAGTAGAAAAATTAACAGGATGGTTTGAGTATGTAACATACTCAGACATAGGGGCCAAAGTGGAAGATCCAATCATGCATTTCTTAAGTTTTTGTTTTCAAAAATACAAAGAATTGCCCTCCTGAGGTCTGACAGTTTATGTTACAACCTAGATTCCGAATAATGCCTACATTTGGGATAACTGTTGGAACATATCATCATAATTCTGGGGTGGATAGAAAATAAAGGTGTCAGTTGAGAGGGATTTGGTTTTAAGCTAACTGAAAGGAATAAGGAGTGAACAGCAGAAGTTTTTGTTCTTAAAAAAATGAGCTCAGAATAGTAACATTTCTCAGCAACATTGCTAAAGCTTTTTATTTTACTGTAGTCATAGTAATTTGTTCATGCTAGTAAAGTGTTAAATTTTAATTTAACGATATAAACTTAATTAGATCAGCCAGCACCAAAAACCCTCCTAAAGTATTCTTACAGAAAATTGATCCTTTGAAATAAATTCCAGAAGGTTTTCAAGCAGCATGACATCCTATCTGGCAATTTCTTTCTGGACATTTAACAATCTAGCCAATATGATTCAGATACTAACACTCCTTTTATGTTCAGAAACATGCTTACAGGCTCATCTTCCCTCAGTTAAACTGTCCTTTTTTAGATTTTGAAGTTAATTTCCAATCATAGCTTAATAAATGCTTTTACACTAACTCAGTAGAACAGCAACAACAAAGCCTACAATTAAACCTGTTCTTTATTCTGGAACTGCTAGCAAAACTCAGCACATTTTTAAGGGAACATGAAAAATCACAAATATAATTAAATAAACCTGAAATCTGTTCAACCTTTGTCATCTTCTCTATCCTTTGATGTTTCAAATACAGGTATGGAAGACTCATTTCTGATCTTTCCTAGCACAATATGTTGCCTATTCCTCTTGTAGCTCTTACTTTCACTTTATTAGCTGTGCAATATATTATTACGTTATGCAAAGTTTGGGACAGAATGTAGACATGCAAGACATAAAATCCAACGTTTTCTGTCATTATTATGAAGTTGGTGGATGATTTACATCAGATGGAGAAGCTGTGTATCTACCTTGGACCTGTCAGATAAACACTTATATCAAAGGAATTACAAATGCTTATAGATTTTTTCCTCAATCACAATTGACATTTTATCTGGAAATAAATATTCTTTGGTACCCTTCCTTACCAATCATACCAAATATGGTTTAATTGTGGATTTTGAAAATAAGTATTCATGTGCAGGAGCATTCCCTTCCCCTGCTTTATGGTTCTGCTACAAAATTATTCAAAATTATTCTAGACTGATATCTCTAAATGACTTTTATCCACTGCAGCTTCACAATCTGTTCCTTGGCTGTTTGAGTTTTGCTTAACATGTAATTTAGTGTAAGATGCCTCAGGTATTGGTAAGAGGTAAGGCAATTTTCCACCTCTGTTACCAGAATATATCGAAGCCCAAAACATAAGGAATAACATTACCAGCATCTGAAGTCTGGAGAGCTTACTGAGTCATAGCAGAGATGGAGCAACATCAACAAAAACAGCCAGTTAGAGGCAATCAAAAACTCTCGAAGGATTTCTCCAAGAAGATGAGAAGGATCCAGAAGACTGCAAGACTGAAGTTCAGGAGCACATATCTTTATGCATTACAATGTAACTGTTTCATACTTGGACAAGAAACCTCTAAGCTTCAAACTGCTGCACTGCAGTGAATCAGAATTTTAATAATGTTGAAAACTCTCACAAACTGATGGTGTGGGCAAATTGTGATTATTTAACTTTTTATCTTTTGCTGGAAAACTCAATTAAAAAAAAAAGTTGAGCCAAAACCTTTTACACAAAAATGATTACAGATTTTTAAACTTCAAAAAATAATCCAACATATTTATTGACAACAACAAAACTTCATTCAGTGATCTATGCTTACTCTACTTAACAACCTTGCTGAGACTGCTTCTTTCAAAGA
The DNA here is from genome assembly GCF_026119805.1 of Tympanuchus pallidicinctus. Taxonomy (NCBI): domain Eukaryota; kingdom Metazoa; phylum Chordata; class Aves; order Galliformes; family Phasianidae; genus Tympanuchus; species Tympanuchus pallidicinctus. The sequence goes on from NW_026294722.1 coordinate 7,857,267, forward strand.
GAATTTTAAAAGCTCTGTAGTAGAACCACCTGTCAAAGCATTTGTGCAACAGGACTCCTGAGAAAATTATTAATCCCTCAAAGGTTGAGATGGAATAGAAAAAAATAAAGTGGGTCTGGAAGTTATGTTGTGTAACTGAAATTACATCATCATTCAGGAGCCAAGGATCAGTCTCAAACTTCTCATGATGTAATATGCAACAACCTTTTTCCCCTTCACAGTAAACACAAAACAGCAAGCTTATCCATGTTATAATGCAGCAACATCATAAGATATTTATAGAACGTAACACACTAATATGTGAGTCCATTCTCAAGCAGTCTGGACAGACTGGCCTTCAGGGAGCATGAAGAAGTGTAATCAAACAGCTCAGCTGGGGATACTGAAAGATTAGTGGTAAACCTCTAACCTACAAACTAGGATGGAGTGTAGCAGTGCCACAGGCTCAACTCCAAAGGAAAAAGCTGATTATCTCCAGTTAAATTATTTGAACTGATTTTTAATTCTAACATTACTACAGCAATCAAATTCAGTTTTTGTGCCACCACCAACACTGCACCATTAGGAAAAGTCTCAGTACAGTACTCACACACTGGTACAGTCACTGCTGAACAGGCCCAAGGGGCAAAGCAACTACTGATAGGGCACCAGGATGGTGAGAAAAACCAGGAGGTAATAAAAAAACGTTCATCTGTTTTGAGGAGTGTATTGGCCTAGTAACAAATTGGGGTTTAGAAAAATCTCTTAATGAGCTTCTTTTAGTCACCACTTAAAACTGTTGAATTATCTTTCCTGCCTACACTGTAGGGACACAGGATAACACTGATGAAGGTGACATCTTTCCCAAGATCTACTGTTTGAAAACATCAACTTCTTGATGCCCTCAGAATCACAAGAACAAATACACACAAACATTTGAATTTCTCTCACTTGTTACTAGCACTCTCAGAACAGTTTGCCTGCACATTCCTCAGGTCCACTGAATGTAAGGTCTTTAGGAGAGTGCTCCACGTTTGTCAAGTTCAAAATATTTAAGAAGTCTTTAAACAAAATCATGTGTGTTGCACAAGAGCAAAGTGACTAAGACTTATGGTAGGAGAGAAAACTATTATAAGAGAGAAAAGACACTGTTACACAAGTGGTTTTTACCATGTTTAACACATCTATTGCAGGAATGAGTCTCTTTACACACAGAATAAACTCAAAGCCTTAATATGAGTTTAGCTTCATATGTTAATAATATAGGTGAAGCTTTAGTATTCATATTCCTCAAAGCACATTGTTGCACTTTTGGATTTTTTTTTTTTTTTAAGTCCTTCTGGATCATATATGTCACTCAAGAGCATTAAGATTTGTATTTTGCATCTGTCAGAGCTAAATACAATATAATGAGTTGAAAATAAATACATTTAAGTTTATCATTAAATCTTACTTTGAATACCAAAATAATCTACTTACCCTTAGTTGTGTCTGAATTAACAGTTTCTATCTACTGTTACCATGATAAAGCATTAAGACAGATAGAAAAGAAACTGTAAATAAGAGTCTACATACAATTAGAATGAGCTTCCTCACGTGGGGGTAGAAACAACTCTTCTTAAAAAAAAAAAAAAAAAAAAGTAGCTAAAGAAATTTAGCCCCTCAAACATCATAAATTCAGAACTCAGAAGAGTCCTTTCCTACACATAGCCCATCAACACATGCTTGCAACACACACAGGAAGAGGATGAGCCATGAAAATTCAGCTCTAGGTTTTAAAACAAAAGCAGTCTAAATCTTCACACTCAACTTTAAAAGCCAGTATGTTAGGCCTTCTATTCCTTTATACCAACTAGCACAAATAGAAACCAAGGTAACCATAAGCCAGCTCTACCTCAGCCCCTTGCAGGAGGGATCTCCACTACCAACTCAGGAAAGCTTTATAGATCTTCCCAGCACAAGGAAGGCACACACACAATCCAGAATTTAGCTTAATGTTTCTTTCTATACTAAGAAAAAAAATTACAGTAGTTATGCATCCATAAGATTGCTGGTCCTTAGTAGCAGTGAAACTGTTTCTGATAAGTTCTTTCTAACAATGAGCAAATATCATCAGGAATAGCAATAAAACAATAGCAATAAAGAAATAAAGACATGTAGGAAAAAGTTACCTTACCCTACTGGTGACAGAGTTTGTAACTATAAAATGTTCCCAGGGGTCTTCAACAAGTGAAGGCTCCTCTTAGAGAAGTGAGCCCTTAAATGATCCCAGGGAAGTCCAGTCTCATGGGAAGCGTAGGTGGATTGCTTACACCTGTGCTTCCTGGGCCAGCCACATCCTTCACAATGTGCTCAGTCACCAGTTCATACTGCGATGTAACAGTCCCCTTACAAAGACCCCTCTTTTAAAAATAAAAAAAAGGCTAGAAAAAGATGGATGGCTATATTCAACAATATATCTGGAGTTAAATATTCCACCACCAAGTCAAAGTAAAAGTACTATCATTTTAATTAGCTCTTTGTTCTCAGTTTGCAGTGATTTTGCATAAAAGCAGAGAAAAATGTTACACAGTGGGTGTAGCAGAAATGCTCAGTCAGCTTGAAACAGTGATTGAGCACCTGGTAGGTGACATAATGCACCTGAGTGACCAGAAGGGGTGGAGCCAGGATCCACCCTTCCCAGACCTCATTTAAGGGTGGTAGGGGGAGGTAAGAGGGGTTTGCTGGAGCTCTGTATGTATGGCCTTCTAGTGGTAAGTAGGTTTTTTTTTTTCTTCCTTATCTCTTTTGTTTTTTTTGTCTATGGCTGCTGCATTTGGGCTTATTATCACTCATGTAGCTTAGGACTTTACTGCCCTGTTATTATTGCTGTGCTTTTTATCACATTATAGTGTTAGAGAGTGAAGAATAAAGATTTGGTTTAAAAGCTTTATTTCTTTTTGTTAATTTTTTTTTTTTTTTAGTTTGGATTTGTTGGCTTTTTTTAGTTTAGCTATTTTTTCTTTCTATGTTTTTTTCCTAGCAGGCTTTCTATTGTATGCTTCTTTCTCCTTGTCTCAGCAATCAACAGCTACCTGTGAAGATTAGAATGAATGAATGAAATGGATTATACAGCATCCAAACAAGGCCTCTGTGAAACAGATTATGCCTACTCCAGGAAAAAAGTGCCTAAGCTGTTTTAAAGGTATCAGAAATCAATAAATTCAGGGAAGTCCTAAAGCAGACTGACAGCGGCCTTTAGCGATAAAAAAGAGAAAATTAACTTATATTAATGTCTCTGATTATAATCTTAGCCTATGTGTTTGCTGCTTATAGAGTTGCTTATACTGAGACTTCTACTGCTGTCAAAAGACTATATTCAGGAAAATATGTAAATCATAAAGCAGCATATAACAGTAAGTGGGAGATAAGACATGAACTTTAGAATGCAGAGAGCTTAAAGCCAGCAAGCAGTCAGCATATCTATCTCTGCTGCTCTTTTCTGAAATCTGAAATGTCATCTATCAAAACTTTAAGGTGATACTTCAAATGCATTACTCTATACAAACCAACATTAAAAGGGCATACTATATGTTGCACAGAAAGCAGGACTGACTTTTGTGTTGTATCAAACACAACCAGATGTAATGTATGTTTTCAGACGATAGCTCTTAGGGACTGCCTACAGTAACCTCACTTAATAAAGTGAGTAGTTGTTAAAAGTGGGAGTTGATTTCTGAGTTTTACGATCATAAGGAAATACTGATGATTTATTTATATGTAACTATTCTTTGTTGTCCACAGTAATTTTTGTAGGTTGCAAAAGCAGAGTGAGAAACACAACAAAGGATGTAATATGCTTTAACAATTCTCCTTCATATTCAGCTCTCTGATGCCTTGTGCTAAGATGTAGGTTAAGTAAACATACAACCACTTTGCTCAGGCAGTGGGGATGAAAGTTCAAATGATAACTACTTCTCAGCAGGAACAAAATACAAAATGGGTACGAAATTTCATTTTAATAATGTTTTCCTATATGCAATTTTCCTACAAAATTATCTGTCAAAAATGAAAATGTTTCATTTAGGGAGTATTTATTTATTTACGAAAAAAAAAAATAAATTCAAGAAAGCATCACAACTCAGAAAACTCAAAACCAGAAATAAATCCACCTGATCAATGGCAGAATACATCTGAATTTCTTTTCTAAATCCTTAGTGCAGTAGATAGTGTTACTGTGCCTTTGCACACCATATCCTTACTGTTTTCTATGTTTCAGAATACTGTGATTTATCTATTTTATGGCTGAACTTGAATCTGTGGACTCCTTGATGCATTTAGCTTACAAGAGTTCAGTTCCCATGCACATTTTACTCAGTTGCAAGCACCATGTGACAGTTGTCCTTTCAGTTCGGTTTGTTCTTAGTTGCACTATCAGAGAACATCAATAAATATTAGGAATAATTGTAACTATTTAAGCATACATTTCTCCTGAAAATGGAAGAAGACAAATTTTAGAAAATTGTGATCCTTGCAGCTGCTGTGCTAGGCATACCAAAGCAACTTTTGTAATGTAACTTCTGGGGACATAAGAACAGCATTTGGTATATTATATGATGTCATATACTGGAAAAGAACCCTATTTGGTAAAAGCTGATTAATACAAATGCCTCCAGCACCAGTGAATTTTCCATATGAAACTTTGATACTTAGCAAAAACCAAAGAAAATGCAAACCATGTTTTTCACTCTGGGAAACTTCAACTTTGGTAGGATTTCATTTCAGTGAGGAATGTGTTAAAAGCTAAACAATGGCCTGGGCATTTATCCCACAGTGTAGTTTCTTTCATAACAACCATATAATAGAAGCTTCTGGATGGTTTCTCATTTGCTGTTCCTGTTTCACAGAAGCTGCATAGCTCAGTTCCTACCCCCTCCATATGCTAATTTGGATTTCTCTACTCAGACAATACAAAATTAAAAGGCAAAACCTTAAGAGTCACGCAAGTAAGGGCTGTAGCATGTGATGGCCCAGTAGAGGGAGCAGAAATGTCTGTCACTGTGATTTCTTTACATAAGAAAACTAATAGTTTCTAAATTATTTCTATGTGCTTCATAGTAATTTGGCAAGTAGCATGAAGCACAGTGCTGGACTGTGGTTTTTTTCTACCTAAAGGAAGGGTATGTGTAAAAACGATGTGTTATTATAATGTCTTACACTTATTATAATGTTTTACACCTAGAAATCCAACTTACAGCTAAAGGTGTTTGACTTCAGCCCAACACTTGATCATCCTTTTAAAAAGGCATAATTTATACAGACAGTCTCAGGAAAATTGTTACCTATATACAAATTTACATATCTGCATACATAGACACATCAGTGTATATATCTGAGACCATTCAAATGCAAAAGAAGTTCTGCTTTTGCACATAATCTCCGGTCTCTAACACAAGCCTCTTCCAGTCAAAATGCCCTTGTGACTCTAAAGATTCAAATTTGTCTTCATACATATTGAAATGTATCTCACCCTTGCAGGTCCAGTTTGAGTCCAGATACAAAGTTGTGAAATGAAAACAACAGTTCTGCTAGAGTTGTACGTGGTAAAAGACCAGTAGCTAAATTCAGATCTGACTGTGGTTCAAATAGTGTGCTCCAAAGCCTGGGGAGTGTTGTAAGCTCAGTATACAAAAATTACATAGCATGAGAGTCTGCAAAATAATACGTGAGCTATTAGAACGGTTCCTTCTTTGCTTAATGTCTACAAACTTATGCTTGTGTGGCCTGGCCTGTAACTGCACTGTTTACTTCTTTGTGCCTGAGATATCTAATAAGAATCATTAGAAAAATATTTAAATCCAACCTGTGAGTCAACCTGTGTGACTGAAGACAGCAGCAGATTAATGCTTGCTTCAGGTGGGGACTTAAACTCAGAGCTGAGTGTTCTATTCTCCATTTACAAACTACAGATCCAATGATTAACACAAGTATGGACCTGCAGTAGCACTGCACATAAGAAATGCAACTTCCAGGTACTGTAAGAAAAAGTTCCCAGTGGTAACTGTTCAATTTTTAATTTTTTTCTAAGTAGAGAATTCCCATGAAGTTCTGCAGAAATTGCACTTTGTGTGACTTTAGAAACATTAAAGTACTGGGAAAGGTCTATGCACTTGTAACCAGAAAAGATACCATGTGCACATGCAACCCACAAAACAAAATATTAGATCAATGCATAAATGTGTATATGCAACACTGAGTAATTTCACAGTTAATGCAGCAGACTGTGCTCTTAGACTCATTTTAAATTTGCCTTGTTCAAAGTGAAATCATCAATCACAAGACCAGTAGCATACCTCATGGAATTACTAGATTTTTCCCATTAAAAATACAATTAAAACATGTCACTTCTCTGCACACATTGCATATGTATGCACAGGCGTGATCTATTGATACAAACACCACATTCTGACTTTGGTGAAATTGCAAAGGTTCATTAGAAAGGACTAGAGAGAGAGCGCTGGAAGATTTTAGATCTTAGAGGGTCATTTATTGTTGCAATAAATTTCATTTTTCCATCTGAAGTGTAGAGTCTAAGCACTGCAATAGAGCAATATTGAGGTATTTATTTTTTCTTTAGCTGAAATGCTAGCAAGGGAATGTTTTCCAGCTTGGCAGGCAGCCAGTCATCTCTCAGTAAATAATGTGAGCCCTGTCCTGCAGTGTATAGCTGTACATCTCTTCACAAAATGTTCAGTCCCCTGCTAGAGTCCGAGCAATCTTTGCTTACAAAGTGTATCTACAGAAACTTCTATAGCAAGCAACTTGGCAGAAACTTCTGAGCTACATGAAGTTCTTTCTTTCTCTGTCTCTTTTTCCCCACTGAAATGACTTCTTTTACTGCGTCTCCATAAGATGCTTTCCCTCAGCATAATGGAGATAGAGGAAAAAAAAACCCCAAACTTCTGAAGCTTAGCTAAGGTGCCCTAGACAGTCTTTCACTCAAATCCTGAAAAGTTCTGCTCTGTTAGCAGTGCTAGATGTACTACTGTATCAAAACAGATACACAATACTTGTAGTTGCTCAGATAGCATCACTGGCAGGTCTCCACTGTAACTTACACATGCTTGTAGAACGTGACTATTCTACGCATTTTAAATGAAGAAATTTGGTTTAGTTACCATTTGTAACTAATGTTGTAATTAGGCTTTAAAAGAGTAACTTCTGGATAAGTATAATCCAGATCACTCAAGGTATTTGCTAACAAAGGAAGGATCAGTGTCTTTAGGCAGAAGCTGTAGGAAGTAACAAAGCCAAAAAGTAAGAGTGGTCATTTTTAACTGAGATGAGGAATGGGTCCAGACTGTGTACCTTGAAAAGATATCACTACAGTACTTTCCTCAGCACGTGCTCACTCATCCAACCCCCAAAGCACAGTTCAGGCTTTAAAAGTCACAATAAAGCTCAACTGTCTAGTAGGATTGCATGTTTTCCCAGAACTGAACACTGAACAGCATAATTAATGTTTTCAGAGCCTTTAGAGATGGAAAAGCACTCTAGAAGCTACAGATTATTATTACTGAGCATTTCCCTATTAATACTGGAGTTATAATCCATTTCTCTTAATGTTTTATAAGTAAGAGAATGGAAAACATGAGATTGCAGATACCAGTTGCTGCAATTAACAAGGGATATGTGAAAAATCAAAATTTTGATAGCTGTCTTTTCAAGACTCATCTTGAAGTTAAATAGACAACTGTCTCACGTTCTGAAATCTAGACAGCTACATATTTCTAGTACTTTTGTTGTTATTGTTTCCTTTTTTTTTTCCTTTTTTTCCTTTCTTATAACAGATGGTGTTGTTGATTGCTAGCAGAAGATATGGTCCTATAGGGTGGGAACATCACATTTCACTTACTATCCACTGGCATTTGCAGTGGTTAGCCATGTCCACCAATGTTTTTGTTTTCTCAGTAGTATCAGTGCCTAAATGACAATCTGATTTCAGTTTTTGAGATGAATTTGTTTAGTAAATTTGCAATAGTATCTAAATCTAGGCTAGGTTTTGCAACATTTACAACAGCACGTTCCTTCTCCTACCAGTTCCTGAGTCATTACTAAGATACAACAGAAATATTGAATAAAACCTAGCTTTCAACAGTTTACAAAAAGTGGCAACATTGCCACAAATCTGTTTCGTCTTTATAACAAAGCAGCTTTTTCCTGACTATGGCTGCGTGGTATATTTCTAGTTTACTCAGTCTTGAGGGTTTTTTTTTCCAACTGTTAACATACATCACTTGGAAAAAATTGAAACCTCAGCTTTGCAGTCACATGCTGAGCACCACTCTTGTATTTTCAACTGTGTCACTTCAGAGAATGGCCTGCTGCAAGATCTCGAACTCCATCAGTGGCCCAAGTTTACGTTATTTGGGTCTTAGGGTTTGTTTTTGAGTTCCTGCAAGTATTTAATTACTGATGCTATTAAAGTAACTTGATATATCTTTATTTGGAAAAAAGGCAGATGGCAAGACCATTCAAAAGTGTTGGAATGATTAAGGCTAATGGATCTTCTAAGACATTAGGGATTTTAAAAATGTGATTATTGTACCTAATGGATATCAATATTTTTAACTCTACAGAAGCATCCTAATAGGTCATAGTTCTCCCCCTCTGCATAAACAATGTGGGGAGAAAGCTGAAGAGTAATTATATGTAAGCACACAGCCTCTTGTTGGAAGAGTCCTGAAAGCACTCTCTAAAGTCAGAATTTTTAGTAAAAGCATGTAGTGTGTGGATGGTGAGATGTTTTCTGAGCTTCATGTACTGATGAATATGAAAACCATGCCCAACAGTTTTCTGAAAAGGTTTTTTGTGGATATCAGACCTTAGTTTCTTTGAACTCCCATAATTGGGTACTGAGATCTCTTTTTCCATGAAGAATACACAGAACTCAAAGATACACAGTTCCTTACCGTGAAATCCTTTCAGCGTATAGAAGAGAAGGCTCAAGGGAAACCTGATAGTGGCCTTCCAATACCTAAAGGGAGCTTATGAACGGTAGATGGTGATAGGACAAGAGGAGAATGGCTTTAAATTGAAAGAGAGGAGATGTAGGTTGGATGTCAGGGGGCATTTTTACTGAGAAGATGGCGAGGTGCTGTAACAGGATGCCTAGAGAAGTTGTAGATGCCACATGCTTGGAGGTGTTCAAGGCCTGATTGGATGGGACTCTTTGCAACACAGTCTTTGTACCTGATTTAGTGATTGCCAACCCTGCCTATGGCAGGGAGTGTGGAAGCAGACAGTATAAGGTTCCTTCCAACCCAAGCTCTTCTGTGAAAACTGTCCATTCTTTTTGCATGTTCCTTGATCTCCTGAACTGTATTTCCAGCCTTACCTCTCCACATATTGTTAATATAACACAGACCAATTAGCAAAATTGGTGTGCTGTTTCCCTTAAACTTTCACACAGGATCTTTAGTGATTCTAAGATGTATATGATGATATTTGACAAACATACTGCCAAGTTTTTAAGCTCTGTGTTAAGCAATATAGACTGCTATATTTATACTGCTTAGAATGAAGCAGGAAAAAATATTATGATGAGTGGTTTGGATTCCTATATTTAAATATCTTATTTACTTACAGCAAATTAGCTAACAAATGCATTCACGAATTCTTACTACTATGAAAGTGTACTTCAAGTATCCCAGATTTCGCAGATGAGTGAATGATGCACAGGCAAATTCAACAAATTGCTTAAGGTTATACCAGCATAGCAGCAAGGGAAAATCAGAAGAAAATGCCTGAGTTGATGGCATGTTGCTGGTCTATTTGAATCTTGTCTTAATCACATCCATGATATACATGATACTGTATGCACACAGGAATTTTTCATGTTTATAATTGATCAAAATATGTAATAAAAACTGTGATGAACTGGGAGAAATAAGTTTTTGTTTGCATAAAAAATAAAAAATTGAGCAACTGCCTTTGCAACTGGCCACTAACATGACATTTTTCCTTTAAGATAAAAGAAGCATTATTTGGAGACATAAGGCGTAATTTCTATACTTACAGTGTTTTGTTTATTATATCAATGGACTGCACTTACCTCTACATGCTTTTGGGTTCTGTCAAGACTTGTACAACTGAACAAATGATTTGTATTTTAACTGTTTCAGGGGGCAGTTGCTTGTCTCCGGATCATTCCAGTCCTAGCCGTTCTTTCTCTGATGTCTATGTATGACAGCATGCAAAGTACTTGTGTGAAGAGCATCTCTTTTTACGTGCCTTTGGTACCTAGAACAATTGGTTTAAGATGTTAAATTGTTATGCAGTAATTAAATAACAGAAAAATTCTTAGAATAGTAGGACAAAATCTCATAGTAATGCTAAAAAACAGTATCTTAATGATGATGAGGCTTAGTAATAATACATATGGGGATAACTTAGCATTGAGAATAGTCTTAAGATTAATGGAAGATTCACTAGCTAATTCATCACCCTGATAATTCTAACTATATATAAACTGTTCTTTAAAAATATCTTGTAATGACGAATTCTCCCTTCAGACTTGCAGGCATCCCACATGCACACAAGGGTAAAATTTCATCCATCTGGAGGTTCATGAGAAAAAATCCAAAACATTTAAAGTAATTTTCAGAATTTCAAATAATTTCTGACATTTTTGAGACTTCTTTTTGTCATAAGAAATCTCAACTGTATTGAGATAATCTAATGCAAAAAGAAAGCCTTCTGTGTGGGTAAGAAACATCCTATTTTTGAAAACTGTCTATATGTAATAACGTGCCACTTACTGTGAGCCATTTTATAACAGCATGGAGTAGAATAAGAAATCATGTATCTTTTATAATAAAAGGAAAGGATTTATGATTAAGGCTATCCAGATCTGGATAACACACACGTTAATGAGAATTGATTACCTTAAGATTTGCATAATAGTGTCTCAAAATAGCAAAGAAAATGCAAGAAAGTAACATAAGAATACACAGAGCTACAGAACACATTTCATCCATGCTCTGGTTTCAAACTCCTAACTCTGCTTGGAAACTGCTCTAGTGGGAAACATCAATGAGACAGGTTGAAAAAAAAAGTCTAAATTTCATTTAGAACTTGATTTAACACATGCATTACATTTTTTTCATCCCACAGCAGGCGTCTTAAGACTGTTTTCTTAGTTTTAAGTTGGTGAAAGTTAAAAAGAATTTGCATTATTTTCTTGACACGTCGTCATAAAAATATTAGCCTGGGATCTGTATGGAATAAAATTAGCTTCTTACTCCTGAATTTTCAGTGGGAAATCTGCTGCAAATGTACAGAATGTGTTAGAAAGCACGATCAGAGAGCTTTATAGCAAGGAAATGATTAAATCTCTTCCTACGCATTTGTTTTCCTCCAAACTGTCAGTGTGTATCAAATCCATAAGGAGGTATGCAAAAGTGAGAAGTGAAACAGGAACTATGGGTCTGCTTTGGGTGGAGATTACGCGTCTGCTGCAAACATCCGAGCTACCATCGTGCGGAGAGATCTGCGTGAGCATGGATTGTCCACGTTTATGGAAAAACCTTCAACTTAGGGGCGTGAAAGGCTAAAACTCAAAACTATTTTAACAGCGAATGCGACTCTTGACCCTCCTGACGCAGCTTCACCACAGGAGACGCCTAAGAAGTCTCATCACGCACGGCTAAAGCGGAGCTTGCGCCGCGCCCTTCCAGCAGGACGGGACGCGCAGCTCCTGCCACCCCTGTGGAGAGCCGCGGTTATCGTGAAGCGGGACGTAAAGTTGTGTAGGCTCCGGGTTTTATTGCCCAGGAGCGCGGGACCCCACACAAAACTCCTTTTGGCCGCTCAGCCCGCTCCCCCTGAAACCTCCCCATCGCACCTCGCACCCGTTAAGCGGTGCCCCCGTAGAGATCTTCCCTCACCTCACAGCGAAAGCACGCAGGAGGGACCGCCCTGAAGCGAGCGGACGGCGGGAAGGGCGCCGAGGGGACGGGGGGATGGGAGCGCCGGGCGCGAGAAGCGCAAGGGAAGGGAGACGTGCAACAGCCGCGGCCCTCGAAGGCTCCGGGGGGGCAGAGAGCACCTTAGCGCGGCGTAAATCTCTCCCACGCTCCTCGCCTCCTCGGAGGGGTGCCTGGGCGGGAGCCCCCCGCAAGGGAGGCGGCAGCGCTAGGAGGAGGCGCTTCGCAACAGATGGTTAAAGCCGGCTCCTCGCTGCGGCCCGCATTGGCCGGCGGCGGCTCGAGCCGGGCGGGAGGAAGGGCGGGCGGGAGCCGGGCTCGCGCGAGGCGAGGCGAAGCGAAGCGAGCAGCGGCGGGGAGCGGCGTGCAGCGCCCCCAGCTCGCTACGCCGTCTCCTCGCGCGGCCGCTGAGCGGAGTGACTTCCCGCGGCCCGGGGCGGAGCGCGCGCCTCGCTCCTTGGCGGCTCCGGGCCACCTGTGAGTTTTCCGCCTGGCGGGTGCTGTAAGTAACGCCGCCTCCGTGCGCGGCCGGGCCGGGGCCGCCGGGAGGGCTGTGCCTGCGGGGCGCGGGGGTGGAGAGGCCCTGAGGGTTCGGCTCCGCGGGCTGCCGTGCGCGCTCGGGGCGGGAGATCCGGAGGTGCCGGCTCCTCTGGCTCGCCCTCCGGTTTAACCGGAACGGTATGGAAAAGGAAAGGGTGCGGGAATCGATCCTCTCCCAGACTCTAGCGACGTCGGGGAGATTTTTATCACCTGCGAGGAAAACAGAGAACACACGCCCGCTCCCCCCCTCCCCCCTCTCGTTCCGTCTCCCCTCCCTTTCCGTTCGGTTCCGGCGGTGCGGAGGCTCCGGGGCGAATAATTGCGGCTGTCAGGTGGCAGTGGAGCTGTGGGGGAGCGGCCCAAGGTCACGCCGTGAAGCGGTGGCCGAGCGGGAGCAGTACGCGCTGCGCCTCAACTTCTGCCTCCCGGCCCCGCGTTGCGGGAGGTTGTGGTGCTGCAGGTGGGGATCTCGGATCTCATCGCTCCTCTGTGTGTTCTCCTTTAGAGCATCGCGTCCGGATGTGAAGCTGCGCAGAGGTGCGGTGCCTGTGCCATCTCCCTCGCCTTCTCCACCGTGTAAGTGTGTAAATGAGTACGTGCGTGCTCTTGCTTTTCTGTTTCTTGCATTAAGTTCGATAGATGAAAGCAGAACTTTTTGGTGGAAGCATGATTGATTTCTTTTTTCCGAGTTTATGGTGACAGCAAGTAGTGTCTTTGCTATCAGTAGCCAGCTGTCTGTTTATGCTATCAGACAGGAGTTGCCAAAGCCCTTTGAGTGGTTCGGTCACCTGCATCCCAAAAGCAATCTGCAGTGCACAGGCATTTGTACTCAGTGAGCGCTGGGTGTCTTGTGGCCTGCTTTAAGAATTAGAGTGGATCTGAGGGTTCTCCAACGGATGCAGCTGGAGTAATTGTTCTGATGTTTGCTATAAGCAAAGCACTTCTCTCTTTCTTTCTCCTTATCTCCAAATATAGTTTTAATGAGTTTAGATAAGATACTGTGTTTTGCCCCTACTCATGTTTGGTGTTTCTCTAGGGTTTCTCATTATATAGAAATAAAACTGATGCTTGAAGAATGATTCTCCGATAAAATGTAGTAGTGCCTTCCTTGTGTAATTTGTCTCTGTGTTTCACACCAGGTGCAGCAGTAATGAAACTTAAAATGTTCAAATGTGCTATTCAAAAACTGAACCAATCTGCCTACTGTTTTTTCTCAATTTTACCTTAACTGTTCTACTTGTTTTGTTGTGGGTGAGGAGATGAAATATGAGATGTGTAGGAAAACACTCAAAATGTTAGTGTAAATGTGACAGGTTTGTTTGTAATCTGTATCAGACAATTCAGACAATACACTTCTGTGGTATAATAACAGACGTATTTTTTTAGAAGCTAGGAATAAAAATCACTGTAAACAGCTTTTTTTTCTTTTTTTTTTTTTTTTTTCCCCTCCAAATGAACTATTGCAAAAGTAATTCACAGGCTGGTAATCAGTACTTACTCTCTTCTTCATTGTGTTATTAAAAAGAAAATGGAAAAAGACGCATTTAGTATCTCAAAGATTTCTACAACTTGGAAAGAGTATGAACTTGTATTTCATTTTCCCTTCAAAATTGTTATTAAAATAACTAGTGTAAATTCCTGACTTCTTGCTTAGTAGATGGCCTGATTAGATAATTGAACCTCCTAAGAAACGCTTTTTTTTTTTTCTTTTCCTTTTGACATTCTTCCCTTAGACACCTATGAAACTCAGAATAGAGAAAAGTGAGCTCAAGAGCCACTTCCAACCCATCAGAGCATTTCGATTCAAGATGTTGGTGAGATGGTGCTTCTAGGAAGAATGCTCTGTGACCTTGCCAGTTCCCATCAAGTGTAGGACAGACCCGCCTTTCATTTTTTTTCCCTTGAATATTCGTGTAGAACAGCTTCTCATTTTTTTAATCAATACACTGAGCTAATTTTTCATGGTGGAGTGGGCATGTTGTAGAATGAGCTACAGGCTCACATTTCCTGCATAAAAATGGATGTTCCATTGGCTCATCATTTTTGAGAATATCTTAGGTTCACTCCAGTGCAAGCTGTGATCCAGTTTGTAATCTGAAAAGCTATCGTGAATGTTTTATATTGGGTTTTGTTTTTTTATTTGTGGAGGCGGTGTTGTTTTCTCCTCTCTGTTGATGGTCTTGAGTAGACTTGGATTTTATGTTCTACTCTCAGAAACTGTGTTTCTACTATTGTTTGTGACCGGTTACCTGCCTCTACGTTGTCCCTCTCAGCACTGCCCAAGTGTCATAAGTCAAAGTGAGAATGCAGCTTTGATGAGGGAGGATTTCAATTAGTGGTTGACTTCTGTGGAAGGGGAAAAGATTTGTAATATTTCCAGATATTAAAGATATTGAGAAATCATTCAAACAAGTAATTTCCAATCTGCTTGTAGTGTTCTAAAGTAAAGATAACATCTTTGTGGTGATGGAGGGCTCTGCTTGATTCAAAGAATATGACTACCAGGCTTAATAGATGAGGTCAGTGTACTTAGGAACTTAGAAGTTTTCTAGAAATACTTGAAAACGAAGACTGCAAATGACATCAGCTCCTTATCTATTTCAGCATCTTGATAGTGCTCAATCGAGAAACTGAACTGGGAGACCTTCTTGTAGGTTTTTGGTATTTCCAAGTCTTAATCAATTGACTTTTGCATAAATTTTCTTAAATGTGTTAAAAGAATCCAGAAGGAAAAGATGAAGTCTATCTTCAGTTGGAGTGCTAGAAATCTCATACTCTGAAGAAGGATGCAAAAAGAGCTTTATCTGCATGTTATTCCACAGCTGCTGCCCTTCAGTGGAGTGGAAGAATGTGGGTCAAAAAGATATTTACTTTCTTGAAGCAGAGGAGAAGGAGGGAGTTATAATAATAGTTGTTATAGTATAGTTTGCTTAGTGCACTAGGTTTCCATGTATTAATTTGTACTGTTTGGCTCACTAGTTTTGAACTGTGTCATTGTTGCTGTATTCACTCCAGTGCAGTTGAACAGTTATTGTCTATTGTCTTCTGAACAAATGTTTGTGTATGTTGCATAGTTGTATGGATTCCGCTCCCTTCCCACAGCAATGAATAACTTGAATTGCTTCAATTTCTTGCATATTTAAAAGAAAAAAAAAAAAAAAAAAAGCAACAACAAAACAAAAAAGTCTACTTGACTTACTGCTGTGGTTTCTGTTAGTAAATAGCATGTAATAGCATGTAATAGCACTAGCATGCTAGTAATAGCATGTAAATGATTGATGTACTGAGATAAATATGCCTAGTGTTGTTCTGGGTCATATTCTATTGTGTGTAAGATCTCCTCCATGCTGTCTATGAAATGTCCATATCGGACTTGTCCAATGATTATAGGACAAACTTTTGTGCTCTTCTACTGCCTTACACCTCCAATCCCCAGTGACTTTGTTGAGAACAGCTATAAAAAGCAGAAAATTTATAATTCAAGTAGTTTTAAAATTGGTATTTCAGTACATGACTGTGTAGCAGCCTGTCCCTTTCTAAACCATTTGGGTAAAAGCCCTTTTAAATAATCCTAAAATAATGTATATTTACTCTAGAAATGTCTAGTTCACATATCTGAACCTTAGCTAGGAAACAATATTATTGTATTTTGGAAAAAAGCTGCATGTTGGTTGGGGGAAATGGACTGCAGACTTCCAAATCTCTCTGTGCACAGTATGTGCTTTGAGGGTTGGTGTTGGGATGTATATGTTAAGGGATTCATTACTCTGGGAGAGATAAAGGTCTGTCTCAAAGGTGCATGATAAGGCACGTACAGAACTAGATAGGTTGCCTAATAGACTGTATGGTTTCTCTGGCTCAGACCTCAGTGTAGTGCATCTTCAAAATGCTGTCCAAGTCACCACTTTTGATGTTAGTGCTGTTTTCTTGGATTAAGAGCTCTCGCTGTGGTAACGGCGTTTTACAGAGATGTGAGCTGTATGGGTGTGCCTAGCTGAGCAAAACACTGCAATCTAATACAGTTTCTCTGTGCTGTAGAGAGACCTGGTTAGCTTGATCAAATTCATAAAAGCACTGTAAAGCAAACTCAATATTGTCATTGCTTAGTAATGCCTTCTTTCCAGAGCTGTTTTCTGTTATTTTTGCTTCTTCAGAGTTTCTTGGTTTCTTTTCCCTGATTTTGCTGTGCTGTCAAATTATTCACTGTTTTTTTCTGCAGTTTTTCAGCTGATGTACAGCTTATGCCTTTGGAAAGAGCAAAAAGCCAGCTGTGTCACTGACTGCAATATTTAGAATTATCAACTTCTTAATAAGTTTTGTGCATTTATTGTTAATCGGGATAAGGGAAATGATCTGTTATTGGTAACCACAGGATGAACATCAGGTGTACAATATTTATTGTTGTTGCAAGGGAACAGTATTGTGCTGCCTTTCTCCCACCTTTATTTTTGGTTACACTGCATACACACAGAGTTATTAACTTTAAAATAATTTAACTTTTAGTCCCTGTGTATGGGAACTGTTGAGTCACGGCCTGAACCATTGATAGAGCGCCTGGGGAAAGGACTGGGTCAGCCCTGGGAGCACAGGTGAAGGCAATTAGCTGTGTGGCCAGAAGGGGAGGAGCCTGGCTGTGCCTCTTAGACCCTGTTTGAAGTCTGAGTGCCAGTGGGGAAGGTGCTCTGCTTGGAGATCTCTCTCTTGTGGAATTTTTTCCGGTGAGCCCGGATCTTTGGAGACAGGTGAGCATTCTTTTCCTGTTTGTTCCTTTTGCCATTTCATCCTCGTACCGCCTTTCCACTGTGCTAATTTTTCCAACTGTAACACTCTGTCAATCTTCTTTGCCCCCTATGTTACAGTACCAGCAGTATGTGAAAGACTTCCAAAAGGATCTGTTCTGTGTCATTACACTGTTGGGGAAGTGTGTTACTTACAGCAACTTATGGGGGGAAAAAAAATATTGTTCTGCAGTTAGATAACTTCTTTTTGGTAGTTCTTACTTAACAAATACCTAACAAAGTGTAGCCCATTTGTGCATAGAGGAGGGTGAGCAGGCATAGTTGCATGTGAAGACAATGCTGCAATGTGGCTTCTGCTGCTTCGTTTGACACGTTTTTGGATCTTCCTCTATATCCAGTAATACTGTGTTGCAATGGTTTCTGTGACCCACCTGGATGATTTTCTGTTTTATCAGTGTTTTACCAGGATTTGAAGCAAAGTGGAGGCAGCTGTAAGAGTGCAGATAACTGAGTGCCAATTAGTGCATCTAAATCACTACTAAATGATCTGCACTTAGTCACACTTCTTGCTAATCTAGCTACAGGATCAAAGCAAGCTTTGTTGTTTTTTTCAATTTCCTTGAGTGTAATATTTGCATGGGTTCTCTTCTCCTCCATGCTGTCTGCTGAAGAACGGACTCACAACCAACAGAGCTTAACTATGATACAAGACACTGTAGGTTCTGTGGCTGTTCACAGTGTGACATTAATGGTGTTAAATTAGCAACATCAGCGATATTAACTAATTTCCTCATTCAGACTGTGACATTTGTTTGGTAAAAGGATCATTAAACATATGCAAACATCCTATGTGCAGTAAAAGGTCTTTGGGCCCTGACAAATGATAAATGAGAAAATTACTAGTTGTAGGAAAATGTAAATATCATTCTTTGGAAATCTGTCCTCTGGCAAGAGAAAAATGTTCGCCTCTAAGCAATGAAGGATTGATTATATTCTTTTCACATCTGTAAAGAAAGCTAAAGAATATTTTACATGCTTAGTGCATATCTTGATGCCTCTTATTTCAGCTTCTGCTGTTGAATTGGGATTTGTCCTGGTTTTGTTAAGTGAGTTTTTCAGCAGAGCATTGCAGAACGAAATGCTATAGCTTCAATTAAATCCTCCTGTAATATTAATTTTGTGTCCATTTTGTGTTTTTGTTATTAGCAACGTTTTTTTAATCAGTTGTTATGCAAGAGGTTTAATAGGGGCTCACGTGCTGCTTGTCTTTCTGTGAGATGACTTCCTAATTTCTATATATGCAATACAAACTGCTTATTAACTGGTGAATGCATTTATCATGCCTTCAGGGAAGGCTTAGTCTAGTTCCAGACTTGAGCAACTTTTTACATCTAATGTTTCCAGATAAAACAAAAAGCCTTCAAAAGTATGATGCATTTACAGTAATTCGTTACCTAGTCTGCTCTTGTTCTAAGTCATGACTGAGTACTGCGTTTCAGCTGCTGCTGTTTATCTCATTAAAGCTGTAACTTAAGTTGCTGTACTGTCCAAAATAAAACTAATCCAAATTCATCCTGCTTTTAGTTTGTAATGTTACTACAATTCAACAAGTTATTTCAAAATGAAAGGAATAGTTTTGGGAGACCTCAGAGATTTCTCCAATCTTTCCAAGAGTGGAATGAACTTCAAAATATCTGATAAAACCAACTTTTGATTAACAACAATTTTTTTTCCCTTCCCCAGAAGGAGGATTTGCCAATAGCAACCCTAGAAAATTGTTATAGGCTTATTTAAGATAATAAGAAGTAATTTTATTCATAATAATTAGTGGCCTTAAGTTGCACTGGGGGGATTCAGGTTGGATCTTAGGAAAAATTTTTCTCAGAAAGAATGGTCAGGTATTGTCACAGGCAATGTAGCTGTGACACTGAGGGACAGGGTTTGATGGCAAGGTGGGGTGCTAGATTGTTGAACTGGATGAGCTCTGTGGTCTTTTCCAACCTCAGCGATTCTGTGACTTCAAAAAAATATATTTAATTTCCCCAAAAGTGACCCACTCAATTCCATTGCTTAGGCTGTCTCCCTGTTTTTGAATCTGGGGTCTTGCTAGCATTTTGTTTGCTTGTTTTATGTTTTGTTTTTGTTCTTAGCATAGTATTTCCAGCTAGGGAGGTACGGAACTTTTTTGTATGCCAAGATTAACTAATAGCTGTGCACATTCTGATGTATTCGTGCCATTTCAGATGTCAGACATACCACTGTATACCAAACTCCAAGACTGATTCAGAAACATGTTTTTAGCACAGCAGAATCTTCCAAAGAGTAAATATTTTGACTTCTAAATAAACACTTGCAGAACTGTGGGAAGGAAGATGAGGAAGTGGGAATAGAGCCCGAATTTGGCAAGTTTTGTGCAGAATGGTGTCGCGTATGCCCTATGATGTTTTAGTGACAGGAGATGAACAGAGCACCTTAGCAAGAATAATGCTTAAAAGCTGAACCTAACATGAAAGCCTTTTCTCATTCAAGCCTTTAGCTATGTTTCTAGAGACCGAGGATCTGATTTTCATCCTATGTCAGATGTCAGCATTTTTACGTCTTCAGGAACTGTCATGACAATTCAGTGCAGGAACTGCTTAAGAGAAATAAGAATGAAATGAACAAAATTACTTGTTATCTAAAATATATATTAACCTATTTAGGGAGGGCTAGCTTAGTTTACTAAATTTATTATTCCCTAGATGATACAAGATTCTGACACAAACAGGTCAGCTTTGTGTCTGCTGTGATTAAAGCAAGATAGAGCAAAATTGCAGCAGGTGAGATTTTGGGTAGGCACTACATTTAACTAAAGAAAAACAAATAGGGTAAAAACTCAGGTCTGATTATGAAGTTATAAACTTGAGACTTTGTGAGAGGAACCTTGGGCATTTGACTGGATGAGAGAAGTTAGAAGAAAACTTGATTGCAGTTGGCAGACTGTTTTCATGAACTTTCTGTGATTTCATGCTGTTGGACTTGTTGTTTGCTGGGACTGGTTGTTGTTATTTGCTTTGTGTAATTCTGCTTCTGTTTGACTCTTCACCAGCCTATAACAGAGGTGAAATCTTGAGCCCTAGCATACAGGCAGAGCATTTGGATACGTGTTTAAAGGAAGAAGCTCTCATGCTCTCGCATAAATTGAGTGCCAGGTCTGAGATGGAGAACAGTATTTCCATGTCAGTCTGGGGATAAAAGGACACTATTACATGGAAATATCCATGTATGTAGGATTAGATGATGACCCAGAAAGAATCCCTGATTTCTTCAGGTGCTAAGACTTGAAGGAAGCCTGTGATTTCTCTTTTGCCCTGCTGTGAGATGGTGTATAGGGTGACTAGCTTTAGTGATCTGGAGTAAGGGCTCCTTATAATAAGCTTACAGTGTTTCATCATAGCTTGTGGTGTGAACAAGCTGTGTGTTTGCCTGTGTTTGTAAGGTGAACTTCATTTCCTACCACACTGCATTTCTAAGACCAGGAGTTGAATACCCAGGAAGTTGTGAAACCTCCTTACTAGAGGTTTAACAGGTTAGACAGACCTTAGAGAAGAGAGAGGAGCTCTGTATCTCCTATGGAGTAAAGGCATAGAGTTGATGAACTCCACTGATTTCTTATTTTCAATCCGCTGTCTCGGATCCAGTAGTACTTGATTGGATTGCTGAGATCTAAATATAATACCTCCCACGCTGTTATTTAGAAAGTATGGTTATTTAGTAGTATCACATATGTTGGAACATTAGTGTTAAGCACAGTTGTAGCAATGAGTTTTAAGCTGGGAAGAAATTATTTCTGTACTTGCTCTGTTAATCAAAGTTATCTGCTTAATGGAATTTCTGTACAGAATTCTCTGAAAACGTGTCTTTGTGACTGTTCTAAGCATTTCTGCTGGAGGTGCTAACAAAACTCCTTCACTTACGGGAGTCTTACAATAGCTGGTTTTTTACCAAATTACTTATTCCTGATTGTTCAGGTTTGGAGTTTCACTCTAAGGATGAGTTTACGCTATGGCAGCTGTTGTCTGTATGTCTTACAGAATGGAGATAAAGCAACTGTGGTAGCAAAGAGATTGATACAGCTGGTTGTAGTAAGAGCCTGACAATGAAATTTCTGGGTAGTTTGGTGAGCAGAAGCATTGTGGTGTCTTATGTCTTAGTTGTAAAGATGTCTTGAAAACGAGGCACTCAAAACATTCCTATTTCTCAACATGTATAAATACTTCTATGCCGAATTTTAGGTTTTTCCTTTGAAATTTTCCTTGTGTGACATTAGGGAAAGAAACTGTGTACAGAGGAACTCTGCTAAAATTTGCAGAGAGAATAATTGAAAGATAGATTTGCTACCCTAGATAAGTTTCTTTTGCAGATCATACTTTGCTTCCGTTAGACATTTTCTTCAGATGTATGTAAAAAGAAAAATGAACTGCTAAGGAGGAACAGTGGTTTGTTTTTCCATGAATTCCAAATTGTTCTTTAAACAATTCTTGTACATGAATTACTCATTTTCAAGTCATTCTTAAATCTGTAAGTGGAAGACTTCCTACTATCAATTGCACTAAGGGTAGAAATATAGTTTTTATTCTTGTTTTAATTACCAATAGATCAGCTTGTGAGGAAATAAAGTTTTCATGCTTGATAACTTTTCATCATGGCAGAATTGTTTAATGCATTTCCTGTGTGCTGAATTTTGCTGTTCTCCTACTCTCTGGGCGAAGGCCAACATTACCTCACTGGTATTTTTACTTTCATTAACCCTCCAGACGTGCACCCATATCATCTGCAGTGGCATACCTACTGAGTAAGGATGGGGTGCTAGAATATGGGGCTGATTTCATTAAAAGCTGTGATAATCAAAGTGTAAAACCCACTATCTGCTGCTTTTCTGTCACTCAGGTGTGACATCTCTGTATGAGGGGTAATTTTCAATTATTTTGAAGAGAAATTATCTGATGCTTTTTCAGTTATTGGGTAATTATTATTAGATGTTAAAGGAAGTACTGTGATTCCATATATCTGATATGCTGCTGCTGACAACAGTCTCATGGTTTGTCTCATGGTTTACCTGTAGGAAGAATTTCTGGTTCTTCTAGAGAGAAGATTTACAAATATTAACCATATCAGAAATGCGTTTTCTCTTGTTTTTCCAGGGGTTGATTTTAAAAAGGTTTCTATATAATAACATGCTTTTTCATTGCTTCTTAGCTTCATGTATTGTGATGGGAGATGGTGCATTCTGAAATGCAATATTCGTGGGCTGAAGCTGGTATAGTCCAATATGCAGATCACTGGTAAGATGCTGGAGTTTGGGAGTCTGACTTTATCTCTGTGGTGGCTATAATTTCTCTATTTATGAAGTGAGGGTTTTGTGCTGTCTTCCAGGTTATACATGCTGAATATCAAACTTTTGTGAGATACCTGTGTGTCTTCTGCAAGTACTTGGATCTCTGTTGATTGAAATAGTTATGTCTTTATACTTAAAGTATTTCAATAAGTTATTTTGTAGGCGTATTTGTTCTTAAATTAGCTTCATTAGTAACACGAGGAAGAATTCCAAATGGGTATTGTGGAGGCTTGATTTATGTTAGGAGTTCATCTGAGCTTTTTGTTTCAATTTTTTGCCCTTTAGTGAGAAGTAACCATTTTTACATTTTAAAATATTGAAGGGTTATTATGCACTGCAGCCTATAGATATCACTCTGTAGTTTACCTTCCATGCCTTTTTTAAGAGATGGTTAAGATTACAATACCTGCTGTTCTAAGCTCTGTTGAGCAGTCACTGCTGCTGGAGAGGCTTGCATTCATCCTGTCTCACGGTACCAATTGAGAATGCCCTCCCCAGATTTCTGTGAATTACTGAGTGAAAAGTCTGGGTTGTTTCTTGTTGTAATTCTGAGGGGGGATGGTGGGACGGGGATGGGTTGTGGCCGGTGTCTAATGTCAGTCGGAGCAGTGCTTGACTCTATACTAACAGTTCCCAACAATGCCAATTTCAAGTTGTCATCGAGGTCATGCTAAAATGTTTCTGCAAGAGCAGAAATGAGAACAGATGGGACTGAGTTCCAGTAACTCCTGAAATTCTCAGACACTCAGCATTGATTTTAAAAATACGTGCATTGATAATGAGGAGATGTGTGCATCGTGCATCCCAGGAAAAGCGCAGCTGTGGAGGCTGCCATGAAATTAGTGATCTTTGATCTTTGGCTTAGTCCTTTAGGGACTGAAATATCATGTTCATAAAGCAGACAAAACAAATGCTTCAGTATAGAAAATCCTAGAAACCTGCACTTAATAGGAAAACTTAATGTGTGCTTAAAGGCTCTGGTGAGTTTGTTCTCTGCTTTTATGAATACAGAATAGTTGCCAGGAAGATTACAGCTGGGCCAGGTACAAATCTTACAGAAGAGATGATGACTCTAATGTACATATGATGAAAAGCAGTTTAAATAATAAGCACCTGAAGGAGTACCGTGTTTGCATGGAGCTCTTTAATTCCTTCAGTCAAGTGTCAGATGGTTTTAGTATTGTTCATTTTCCAGCCCCTTCCTTATTCTAGTGGAAATCAATACTACCAAAAGCAAAGAAATGCCTCCAGATAACCTTTGGTCAAGTTTATTCCTTTGCGAGAATTCAGCACACTGCCAGTTTTCTGAGTTTCACCCGTGAGCTGTGATGGTAATATTTACACCTGGACAGTCAGCTATGTGATTTGCTGACAAGATGACTTCTGCCCATCAAATATCAATATGAATTCAGTTAGGAATGAGGACATCAGAGTTGTGGAGTTCTGGAGTAGGCCCTTGTAGATCTTTTCCTAAAATCTTCATTTCTACTCCCCTATAAGGCACATCAATTCTGAGCAGAGTGTCTTAAACCTCAAGCTGAGCAGTGGGGCTTTTTCTTCCTCTTCCTGTCACTGATGCTTTTATTTGGATTTGTTAGAGTTGGTTCAGAGCCAGCAGCAGAACTTGACTGAATTAAGAATGACAGCTGTCTGATTCTTAGATTTGCTATTATTCAAATGTTTCTAAAATAGTTACCTCTAGGGAAAATACTAAACTATTTCTAGTCCCCTGCCGTTCCTATTTTGCTCTAAGGCTAGAAACTAGGCATTCCCTTGCATAGAACAATCTTGAACATATATCTAATTCAACAATTGAAATCTTACTGAAGTTGTATTGATTTCACTTAAGGTGGAGTGCACTAGATTTGGACCAATTAGATGTGCAAATAGAATTTTAGGCTTAAGTCACTATCAGATTGTCTTCATTTTTTTTCTTTTCCCATTTACTAGTTTAACAAAATAACTCTGTAACAATACAGAAAGCATTTTGTAGTGTCTGTATACTGGACATTGCCTATACACTGTAGTCATTTTTTGAACTATGAATGAGTAGTCAAGCAGAAGCAAAGCTGAAACAACTCTAAATGACATCTCAAAGCAGAGAGGTTTTAATTGCCTGTGGAAGGTGAAAATGAAAATTTTTGTAGTCTATTCATAATATTAATTTCTGAAAGAGGTGTGTGAATGTGCATGTTAAATGCTTAAAGCTATTCAGAGGATCCAGGGAGAAAAGATGGAAAAGCTGAACATTCAAAGACTTGAGGTGTTTTCAACAACTGTTATGGTAGGTAAGTTAGGTTGCTTGCTTGCTTTAGTTATATATGGAAGAAATTTAATGAGCAATGCAGAAGAGCTCTGAATCAAATTATTAACACTGATTTTGAGGTCTTTCTATACATATTAGCATATGCTAAGTTTCTTTATCCTTCATCAGTTTGCATGTAATTAGAGGCTAACAAATAGCTCAGTATAGACTCTGTAGAGCAAGCTTGTTGGCGTGAAGCACTGCCACCTGTGCTATGTGTTTGTCTTCAGTTGAATTGGAGTTACCTTTTGAGGAAGGCTTTAAATGAGATCATAAGCTGCATCTTCCAGTTTACATCCATCAGAAAAGTATTTTTGTCAAGAATGAACTGAAAGTCAGGAAATGCGTGCAGTTGAAATGTTTATTTTGCATGGCACATATGTGACTGAGTTATTTAACATTTTCTGCTGAAATAAATAACTTAATTCAAGTAAGTTATTTTTTAAGTGAAAGCATTTCAAATTAGGGTATATTTCCTAAAGGAACAGTGAAATCCAACCAGAAATACTGCTAGAAGAATGTGACTTCTAAATGAGTGCAGTCTAGAAATGCCATCAGTGATGTGAGCAAAACCATTTCAGAAATGCTGTATTGAAATTAGTTATGTTGCCAATATGAAGGTCATCTGTTTTCATTTCTTTAGTGGCTTTGGGATGACAATAGCTACTCAAATGAATAGAAAGGACAGCAAAACTTTAATTCTGGTCACGAGTGGCCCTCTCTGCATTCATGCTGATGTGGTTTAAATAGCAAGAAGGCTCAAATGCTTTGGGAAATGTGAACCATGAGGAAAGACTAAAATCTGTGTTCTAATCTAGGAAAATCAAGACTAAGTAGACGTGAGTTTTCAAATATGTCATATTTTAATGTAAAGAAAGAATAATCTGTTTTCCTCAGTCATTGGAAGCAGGACAATAAAGGCTTCAAATTTCAGTAGTGATTAAGTTGATTAAAAACCTGTTGTAATATGGAGTCTGGACTTTGCTTAATGACTCTGTTTGCATTTGGTTTTTGATCACTTTATTCGTGTTTATTTTTCTGATGACTGTCATAGTTAGAATTAGCTAAACCAGTTTGCAGATCAGAATTTTAAAGTACTTAATGAACCACAATGTGCCACTTTCTGTGTTTTTTCTCTTCCCCATTTCTTCCTTAGGATAGAATTGTCTTGCTAGTTCTGATTTATTTTTCACAACACAAGCTAAGCTTGTTAAGTCTTAGGCAATTACAATGAAATGTTTGAGCATATGTCAGCCTCCCAGAAAATTGTATTGTGTAATCCAGCACTTTGCTATTCTGACAAGCTGAAGAAATGTTTCCAGTAGAGGAATCAATCAGAGGAAAGAAGTCATCATCTATGTAGAGAGGAAGGGGGGAGGAAAAAAACGTTCTAAAATATTGTCCTCTATGAGTTAGACTTAATTCTATTTACTACAGAGTGAACTTTGCCTGCCTCTAGAAAGCCATAACCTGGAATAGCCAATGACCTTGCAAAACAGCGTTCCAGGTTGTTTGTTGTGGCTGCCTTCTGACGCAGGGAAAGATCAGCTGAGGAAGTGACTTCCTTTGAACTTTTGATACCAGATTCTGTTGCTACTGCTGAATCTTGGCAGGGTTATTTCATGTTCTCCTCCAAGAGTTCCTCTTCCAAGAAACTTCCAAGTTTTCCTCTTAGAAAAACTGTCAGACTTCTCTTGTTGCGAAGGAAATAGTTTAAGCTTACTTGTAACAACAAATTATCCCTCCTTAAAGAGAAAAATAGGATGTTATCCTCTTCTCTTTATAAGCATTTCTTTGGATTGTGACTTTTTCACAGTGATTCCCGAAGTTTTCTTCTGAGTAATAGTTCCTACTTCTGAGCCCTTCGCTAAGTATGAGTAAATATGGAAAAAAGGGGATTATTTTAAAGACAGTAGGATAACTATGGCTAGATTAAGATTTTTTTATTATTTGAAAACAACATCAACATCAACTCCTGTGCAGAACAGATTGTTTGCCATCAGTGAAAATTGAAAGATCTTTCCAGTGAGGAAAATCTTTAGATTTCTCCTACTTCTGGGTTTTTTGTCATTTTTTGTTCTGATGTTTTTAATTTAAAGCTATATTCTGAATCCTGTGTAAACTTAGTATTTCAGAAGAATCAGCAATTAAAATTGCTCATCTTCTAATGGTCTGCAGACGTGTTTGGTATGTTACAAAGATGGTCTTGTTGAAATTGGTGCATGGAAAGGGTTCTCTGACTCTTAGTAGGCAGGGCTGTTCTTTCTCTCTTAGCAAATGGCATTTTGCTTTTTTGCCTTCCAGCATGCACATCTTGGTTATATTCATGGCCATACAAGACTTGAAATAGAGCCTGCCATTTGTGTGTCTCATGAATCATGCATTCATCTGCATGTGTGATACATTATTAATGTTTAATCTGAGGATTTAAGTGTTGTTGCTGAAAACCATTCTTCTGAGCCTATTTTAATATTACCGTGGCAGGAAAAAAAGACAATCTTTACTTATGCTTGTGTTTCCTATGCATGATTTAGATGAAGAAACATTTTGTTTATACATATGAAAGCATAAATACTAGGGTGCAGATAGAGAAAGAAAATTTAAAGAGGAAAATGTAGAATAGGTTGTACATTTGGTTGTACAATAGGTTGATTTTAGCTTTATTCCACCAGTACGAGCCACTTCCCTTTGGTTAAATCTCACGCACTCAGACCACAAAGTACACTTTTTTTCCTGTGTTTATCATAAGGAAAGCCAGTCTTAGAAGGAGAAAAAAAGCTGAGATTTTAGGAAGCTTCAATAGAGAACATTGTTACGGTGTACTGAACTATAATAGTGTCCAGTGAATTTAGCTAGACAATTGATAAGAGCAGAAGTATAGGAAAAGAAATGCCAGAATCTACAGAATGCTTATGGGTTTCCTAAGAAATGTTGTGTAACTCTGATCTTAAGGTCTGATAATGAGCCTAAAACAAGCAGGAACTACTTTGTTTCATTAAGTCATGCATGGGCAATTACAGTTTTTGTAAGCTGGTTCTAGGTTCAGTTAAATTATCATTCAGTGCATCTTTGTTTCTGCCTTTGTCTCAATGATTATAAGATGGAAAGAAAAAAAGGATTGCTGTTGTGATCTAAGAATCATATTATATGTGATTGGGAATATTTAGAAAGGAAATATGTCTGAATTAAAATCAGTAGTATGGTCAAATTTGGTATGATGCTAAGCTGCTTCTGTAATTGGTTGTAAATAATTGCAGCAAGAATTTGTTGAGATAGTTTGTTAAATTTTCAGGCAGAGGTTTGTGTTTTGTGAACTGATAAAGCAAGAAATTCTACTGAACAACACAATCAAGTTGAGACTTGATCACTGGCTAATAGCACTAAAAGTGGGATGGTGGTGTAGGGAAGATATTGTAGACCCTGGTGGTGTAGTCACTAATCAGACTGTTGGAGCCACTGATGCAAAACAATTACTGTGGGAGGTAAAGAACTAGAAAGTTTTGGTTTTGGCTTTATAAATGCTTCTGAAGTGTTGAAGGGGCAGCTCTTCTGAACAGAAGTGAAGTTTGAAGCTTCTGGTCTTTGCTGCCTGAATTATTCTCAGTGCACCTCAGTCTTGTCTGCTTGTCCTGTTTCTGATTCTGACCAGTATTTGAAGGATTTCTAACACATCAGTGTGTTTGAATAAGTGTTTGACGTGTCTGCGTATGTTGGATTCTTATATAGGGGAACTGGTGGTGAATTTCTAGGGGGAAAAAGTTCTAGTTGGCATAGAAAAAGCTGCTACCTGGGTTATTAAGCTGAAAAGATGCTGGCAGACTGTTTCCAGCTACATCAGCATAACTGAGGTTCTCTCCCCAGCTCCATTTAAATGTTTTTATTCTACAACTGCTTCCTGAGCAAGAGAGCATCTTATGTTTATGTATAGAAATACCCTCTGAACAAATGAACTGTTGCTTTCTCATACTGTAATTAAAATCTCAATCATATGCAGAAATAAAATTCAATTTAGATGAAGCTACTGTATTTAAGCGGGGTTGTTTAATTCTCAAATTCATTCATGAGAAAGAAATGCTTGCCTTGTGTTTCTTGATATACTTTCAGTTATTTGCTGGATGCTGTAGTTGCTGACCTGCATCAAAATACTGAACTGATTCTCAAGTCTTATTCCCTTTACTTATTATTTACGCTAACTGTGGATTTTAGCTTGAGTAGGAATTGAATCTTTATATCTGCTTGTTACTTTTAATAAAAGGTTGAATTTCAGATTAGAATGATCTGTTTGAAGTGCTGTAATGATTTCATCTCTACCCCAGAGTTCACTAGTGCTACATGTTAGCCTTGAAATTTTGATCCATACATCCCATCATTCAGCTGGTTTTGTTTGCTTTGTGTGTATTTAATAGCATGTCTTGTTTGCAGCTACTTCTGTTGTGCTCGTTTTTCTTACATAGTGACAAAGGAAGAACAAGTGTTATTAGCAACAGGAGACTAGCTGCAAATGTGAGTGGTCATGGAAATTAAGTCAGTTCTAGTGCTTGTAACAGATGAAGTTGGTAATCTCTGAAATCTAATGTAGCTCCAGCTTTCTTGAAAATTCAAGCTTTCTGAACCCTCTGATTCAGTGCAGGCTTTTCTGAAATGATGCAAACCCAATCTAATGGATAAAAAGCAGTTGTAAATGTTTAAGCTACTCAATATTGTCAATTCCTGTGAAGCTGAGACTTGCTTATCTATTGGTTTCCCTGTTAGAGCTATTAAGATGCTAGTGAGACAGACTTATTTGATAAGTGTTGTTTAGGTCAAACTCTCTTTAAAACGTAATATTTTGTTCTTTGGGTTGTTTTTTCCTTAACTCCATAGAAGTTGTTCTCTGGTTACAGATTTGTATCAGTTTCTTCCTTGTCAGCCATCATTTGGGAGGGAAAGTTTGCTTAAATACTTGATGGTATAAAAACCATAAAAGCAGACTGTATACAATGTTAACTATTTTGTATTTGCGTGTGTTTCATACTTGCCCTCAGAACCATTTAAACTGTGTCTGTGCTGTACTTAATTTCATCAAAATAATGTGAAGTTAGCTAAAGATGGTATGAATCATAAAGACAGACTTTTAGTGCCTTGGTATCCAAGATACGTCAGCATGCTGATAAGTTACTTGTTTTCCTGCTGTGAGAACTGGTTGCTGTGTTTGATTCTTTAGCTGAATACAAACTAAATTAAATCTGCAGTGACCTGTATTGTACTCTAGCTAATGACCCAGTTAACCTCTGGTTAATTTTTTGTCTCTTGGTGTCCTGGGAACAGCGACATGTTTACTTCAGTTGCCACAAACCTTTAGAAATGTGCCACTGGCGTTTATTATTCTAGTGCTGTGTGTTTTAATAGAAATTAGCTAATGGGCCATGGGGGTCTGTAGAAGTTGTAGAATGCCAATGAGGAGTTTCCTTTCGTTTTTCCTCCTCCCTGATTTACATGACTAAGCTTTTAGCTTTTCTTGGTTTTGTTTTTGTTTCTTGAGTATTGATCTGTCTCCTGTGGAGGAAACAAACTGCCTAATGTGCAGGATGTCATTGTGCTTGGCAGCTTCCCAGAGACTCCCCTCTTTTGCTTGCTTAAAATTGAACTAGAACAGATATTGACAGGAAATTTTATAACTAAGGACACTTCTAATTGCATAGCAACATTATGCAAATAAATATGAACATAGGCTTAAAATAATAAGATATTGTTCAAGAGTGAATTTGAATAACTCTAGTGGAAGTGCAGTTCTACAACTGGATGGACTGTTCCATGATGTGTACCTTGTTTTTCAGGAAGCTAAATTATATGGGTACAAAATCTGTCAGAGCAAGGCAGAATGACTGTCTGCACCCATTCACAGTAACAGGCCTTATGGTCACCTCTGGAGCATTTGTCATTGTCTGGGAACTGCTGAATCATGGCCTGAACCTCTGATCGATCACCTGAGGTGAGCAATGACTCGGCCATGGGAGCACAGGTGAAGGTAATTCATCTGTGCTGCCGAGAGGGCTGGAGCCTGGCTGCACCTCCTGGACTCATTTAAGAGCTGACTGCTGTGGGGAAGGATCTCTTCTGGAGATCCACTCTGCTGGAGTTTCATAAGCAAGCGCAGGATACAGGTAAGCATGCTATCTTTTCTGCTTTGGTGTAATAACTGCGTAGCCAAGCTCTCTGGTACATCTCATAACTATAACATCTGTACATTCATTGATTGTACAGTCATAACCTGTTTTTAAGCATAGTGACGTTCTTATTTTCCCTCTCCAAGGGAAGATAGCTATGTTGGTTTAGAAGACCTACAGTGAGAGTGGAACAGGCCAGAATGCAAACTGTGAAATCTGAAGCAGTCTTAGTTATTTAGTGGGGTCATATGTCTTCAGGGGCTGTAAGCAGCCAAGAGTAGGTGAAGAGCCAAGCGGGCAGCTATGTCTGCTGCTTCACAGCAGTGTGACCCTTCTCTGATCTGGAAGTGATCGTGTGAGATTCATTTCAGCATAGTAAGATAACTTAGTTTTATGTCATGGATTGGAGGAGGGGGACAGGACTCACAGGTGTGTGGTTACAGCCTCATTAGGTTGATTTTAATTGAGAGTGTGATACCACTGCTGTACCATCG
Organism: Tympanuchus pallidicinctus; assembly: GCF_026119805.1. Lineage (NCBI taxonomy): Eukaryota > Metazoa > Chordata > Aves > Galliformes > Phasianidae > Tympanuchus > Tympanuchus pallidicinctus. The sequence continues at coordinate 7,888,813 of NW_026294722.1, forward strand.
CTGTGTATTTACAATACAGATTAATGAAGAGGGTATTTATCCCAAGTTTTTTCCTTCGACCAGTTCATCTGTTCCTGTTGAGAATTCTTGGCTTTTTCTGAGTAAATTCCTACTGTTGTACTTTTCCCTGTTTGCCAGCCATTTTTCCACTGTTACCTGGGCACCATAGGTTTGCATTTCTGGGTGGTCCTTGGAGAACAAAGTTACTTGCAGTGGTGGTTGGTCTATTAATCTCTGAAGTGTGTTCAGCATTACCTAAATATGCAATGAATGGTTCACTGCCATGTTGGAGTTTGCGTAGGGGTGCTTCATAGGGGTGAATGGAGTTGGAAGAGTCTTTGTGTCACCGATACCTGTTGCCCAGTTAATGACTGTTCAGCCTGACTATGGCCAGTTTTCTCCAGATGTGGAAGAATTGGGGACTTGCTCTTAAAATTGGTTTCTAGAGACTGGGTGGATTCAAACATTGTTAGCAGAACAAAGACTTGAAAGTTTGAATGTTTGCTTGTGGTTTTGTTGGCTTTGTTCTATTTCACTTTTTTAATAGCAAACCTGATATTGGTTTAGCCCAGACCTGAACAGACTTGTGAGGCACCAGGAGATTGTAATTAAAGATTTTTCAGTGCATCATTATTCTAATAGTTCTAACTGGAAGACTTTTTTTTTCCAGGACTGAACTTTTTCAGTCAGAAATCAGGGATGTTCTCAAACAGCAGTCAGTTTGTGCATGTTTAGTTCTGATTAAGCTACAGCTGAAAAATGATAACATTAGTATTAGTGCTCTTTAGGAAGCAAGAATACAAGTAAGTTCAGATCATTTTGTGGACAGAAGAGCAGTTAGTAACTGTGAATCATGATATGATGTAATTCTGGATAAGGAGATTTCCAATTACAGGCTGCAAGAGGATGGGAGGATATGCTAGGGGAAAACTCGCATAACCATCTCTATTCTCTTTTTTTGCTGTATGCAAAAAATAAAATAAAGATGGTACTCTGAGAATAATGGGATAGGTGAATCCTTTATCTTCTGTAGAAATCTCCCCATGTAGCCGTTATCTAAATAGACTGTTTTGTCCTTTTTCTCCAGGTAACTTACCATATAGTCTATGTCGGAGATTTGTTAAGTAATGCATAGTCCAGAATGACTTGAACTCTTTTTTGATGTGTAAATATCCACTGCTTACAGAGCGAGGCCTTGAGAAACAGCCACTCTAGTGCCGATTTCTTTTGCTCTGCTTATTCTCAGAAGTTTTTACCACAGATTTCCCTTGGGAATGGATTATTTCTTCATGCTAGTTTTGCTGATAGTGGCAACAACAGGTAGAAACAGCTTGCAGTTGTAGTATAGCTGCTTTGCAGTGCCTTATGTTGTAGTATAGCTGCTTTGCAGAGAACAGATGGGTTCTACAGCAATCATGAGTCCTCTGTCAGCCTCGTAAACAGATGGGTTTGGTAGGGGATGGAAGCTTAAGCTGTTTTGCCTAGATATAGACACTTTTTCAGAGACATGCTTGTTTTCTTTTGGGACTTTTTATGACCTAAGAATTACTGCTTGATGCTTATATGTTAAAAATACACAGTGCTGAGAGGGGGAAAAGATTATTTTGCAAACAGATTCTTGGGAAATTGCTCTGTTCACCCAGGTGGTTTAGAACACCACACAAAACAAACTGGCTGTGCTGCATACGTACTTGGGGTATGGTCTGCTGTGTTGTAGACAAGCTGCCTCCACCAGCTTAGTAAAACTAGCTTTCAGCCCTTAACTGTCCTCATTTCCTTGTTACCTGTTTGGTTGTGGTTTTTTTTGTTTTCTTTTTAGAAGCAGTTAAAAGACATTCCTGAGACAGGACTCAGATTTTTCACTTGCTCTGAAACCACTGAATCCAAACAGGACTTCACTTCTGTTCTACCTGTGGTTAAACCACTTTCTTCCTCTCTTCTGAGAGCCTGAAGAAAATGCCCTTTGTTTTCTCCTGGGTTTCTGTGTGTGGCAGAAGAAAAAGCAAAATATCAGCCTCTGTCTTGCTTTGCATTTCTTGAAAATTCTTCATAAACAAAAGGAATTTTACGAGATGTTAAATCCCTCTGCTTTACCAGCTGAAGCATCATGAAAATGAATCCTTTTCCTATCAGTCATTGGAAAGTACAGGGCATTCTGTGTGTGCAGAGGGAGCTACAGTGCTCCTCAGCTTAGTCCCTAGTCTTTTCTGTTTATGAGCTTATTCTGTCAGGGTCTGTTAGTTTTGGTATTGTTAGAGTTTTAACAGGATTTCAGACTTGCTGGTGGTCTCCATGGGTCCTTTTCCCATTTCACCTCTGAGTATTCCTACTGCTAGAGGAAAAAAGCAACTGTGACTGAGAAGATTGGAATTACACACAGTGTAATTCCCTTATTCATAAATTTATAAGGGAATTGCTTCTCCTGGTTGGTGGTTGAGGAGCCAAATCGCAAGCTTTTGTTAACGCGGGGAATATACTTTTCAGATACTTTAAATCCTTATCTCAGTGATACTTCTTGGTCTTTTTTTCAGTGTTCAAAAAGAAATCAATGAGAGAATAAATCCTTGTGTAGATGTACGTTATGTTTCAATTAATTTGTCTAAATCTGTAGTTAGTGTTATTTATTCACTATAAGGAGGAGAATTTATTCAGATTGAAGGCCTAGCCTGAGTTCCTTCCAAAGCAAGTAAGAAAACAGAGTATGTTGTATTGTGCTCTAAACAGGGCTGTCATGTGGTATGTGCCTGGATTTAGTCTGGAGTAAAACATTGTTTTGCCCTCTTGTTGAAGGGGCAATCTAACATGATGTATTCATCTATCACAAGTAGTTGTTGAATGCTTTACAGTGCAGCGCATCTTAGCACCATCAGCTTCCTAAGCAGATGAGGAAGGTGAAGGGAAAAGTCTTTCAGAAGTGCAGTTCACTGAATATGACTTTTTTATTGCACACCATTTGCGAAAGGGGGCAAGAAGATTTTTAAAAGAAATCAAATAACACAAGATGCTTCACGTAATAATGATCGTTGTAATAATTCCTTTTAAAGTGCTTGTCTCTATAGAAAAGAAGTTATCTTTTGTATGGTTCCTTATTTCAAGACTTTTTAGAGCTTATTCTTTTGGGTCTGATTACCTTTGACACCAACAATAAACTTAATTGAGACCATCTACAGTATGACCACTTATCAAGAATTTAGGTAATACTTCTGTCACAAAGGACTGAAAGCACTTTGCATGAGTGTTCTGTAGTTAAGTGTGATATAAGGAAGCTTATCTTAAATATTGTGCCTGGAAAATCATTCTTTTGAAGTATAAACACTGCAGTAGGAAAAAGAGGGGAAAAAAGAACAATACATTACTTTGAGACAAATGTGTAAAAACAGAATTGGGTTTTGATCTTGCAGGCATGACGTGTTTTGTTCAGGGCACTCATGAATTTGCTTGTTTAGCCCAATGGAAATAATTTCAAAAATGTTATTCCCAAAAGTTAAAATGTAAATTCGCTATTATATATTATATATTATATATATTATATATATATTATAATATATTATAATATTATATAATAAATAAAATATATTAAATATATACAATATATATATATTTAATATATATTATAATTTATATATTTATATATTTATAATATATATAATTATATATATAACATTATAATATAATTATATATATATATATATATATTATATTCCTTTCTTGGAGAAAGGAATTGCAGATTGTGACTGTGAGTTGTTCATGGATGTTTAATCCTTTACTTCCTACAAGAGTTAAATACATACTCTGGATATTGGAATCTATCCTATTACACTTTTCTTTTTTAAAAACATATCTAAAAACTCCAACAAAATACTGGAGCTTTTAACCTTTACATATTTTTTCGGTTGTCTCTTGCTGCTCTGTAAGTATTATGAGCCTAACAGCAGCTGATTTGCCAAGCAGTTCTCAACACAAGAGTGCTGGATGCAAGCTGTTTCCACAGAGCCGTGCTGCTTCCGGGCAGAACGTAACAACACACTGTGCCCTCTCCAGGTGGATCTGGTGCCCAAGGTAACAGTGATTAAGAAAATTTACCTCAAACTACATTGTGTGTTTTTGGTTTTTATTCACAGTAGTGTTAAAGTATGCCTTATTCACAATGTTTATAGAAGGAGCAAAGCATGACTTTATCAAATTGTCTTGAATTTTTTTTTGTCATTTCAGTCCTCAGATGTGAATAGAATAATTGATTTTTTTTTTTTCCTGTTCCAGTAACTCAGCCTGTAAGTGTCACTTCCCTATAACACCCAACTGTCAGAATAAAGCTCAGTGAATGGAGGTGATGATATATGAGAACACATTCTTGGTGTGGAAGGTGTGGGGAAGAGATAACAGTTAAATCCATGAATTCAATTCCAAATTTAATTTCTTATTTATGCTATATGCTATTCTTGTCTCAACATTAAGTTGGGTACAATTGACTTCAATACAATTTCACTAGTATCCCTCAGTATGAAGAGCAAATGCACATACTTCTTTGGACCATTTCTTTTCAAAGACTTATTTACCAATCAGAAAGATGCTTACAGAAAGAAAGAAAGATGCTTACATTTAGGCAATTATACTCTATTGCTTTTTTGTTGGTGCTTGTACCACAAGTAAGCTGTGTGAGTGTGTTTGAGGTGGGTTCTTTTGAAGTTTTCTTTGTCTATTTCACATCTATGAAAACTCAGAATATTGTAATAGAACAAAAAATGATTCCTTTTTAATTGCATCTGAGTAATGAATCATGATGATGGTGACTGTGCTGTGCATATCCAGCTATAGAGAGCTGCAGTGGCAGCCCCTTAAGTGACACATCCAAGTGTCCTGCTCCCTAGCTCTCGTACAGTGCTATCGTTTACCTTGTTCTTGGCTGCTGTGCAAATACATCCAATGAATTCTCTGAACAGCATAGGAAAGGAATGGCTAAGATCAAATCTAAATGGGAGGGCTGGAAGCCTTTGCTTTTAGTTCTGTAGCCACTAGATCAGGATACTTGACAGTTGTGAGTGTGTGTGTGTATATTCCTGACATTTGACAGAGGCATGCTCAGCAGTGGAGGCAGACTTGTCAGTCACTCAGTGTTGCTGTACCTGTGGTCAGTTGTGCAAAAGCTTCTTGAATTACTTTGTGATGACACACGTGTTACAGAAACTGGGGATCTGTGTTTTGAATTCATTGTGAGCTGTTATTAAGTGAATGTAAAAATGCTCTGAACAATTACAAAGTGTGTGCTGATCGTTCACTTTGCTCATGTTTCAAATTCAGCTTTTAATGCTACTCTTTTCATTCTGAAACTTTTTCTAATGTTGACTGTAAAACAGAGGTTAAAGAGAGTCACAGAATATTATTAAATTGTGAAATCCAAAATCATTTTTAGACTTGTGGCAGAAGGAACCTTTCTTCAGGTATGACCTGGCTGTGCCTAAGGTATTTAGATACACACCAACAGAGAGAGAAAAGATCTCCTTGTTCAATATAAATGTAATAATGCTTTATACTCTGCTGATTATCTGCCTTTGCTTGAGTAATTGCAGGAGCTTGCAAATATCAAGGATTTGGCAGAGACCAAAACTGCAAATCCTTTGCAGCAGCACTGCACTCAGATTAAGATCCTGTGAAATCTTTCCTCAGCCACTAATTTCGCACTCTAGAGGTGGAACTGTGAACAGTTTATAGCATATAAATCTTGTTTTAATAACAGCTTTCTTGGGCTTTACTGTATTTTGAGAGGAATTGTTTTTTTGTGTGTGTGAGAAAACAGTACATATTTGTAGTAAATATTGTAACTTGTTAAATATTTCATTTCTTAACTGTAATGTCTGTGACATTTTAGAGAGTGCTGGGTGAGTGAGTCCCAGTATGCAGTGCCATTGCAAACTCTTTTTACTCTGGCTTTTATGAGCAGAAAGAACAAAGTAGCTTATTAACATCTGCTTTATATTATTTGGAAAATAAAACTTGATTTTTGCGATGACATTCATCAGGAGAAGAATTAAAAGTGAGTCAGTCATTTTGTGAAAGCTAAAAGGTAAAGATGTTGAAAATGGAAAATTGGTATTTGTCATGCAAGTTTCTTTGTTGTTTTGTTTGCGAGGAGTGTTCTCAGCATAATGAATCCCAGAAAACAGGTAAGCACTGTTCTAGTCAGCCTGCAGTTGTAACAGGAAATGAAGGGAATAGAAGCAGGCTGTTTAATTCTGCAAGAGTGTGGTTGAACTCAGTCTTGATATTTTTCTTCCTTGACAGTGTGGTATAGTTTGGGATAGGAAAAAATCTTCCGGGGATATTGGGGGGAAAAAAAAAAGATTTGAGAAACCCAATGAGCTCAGTTTGGGTTGCTACATAAAGATCAACTGATACATCTTTGCAGTTTTGTTTGAAAGTGCTCCAGTATTTGTCAGGCACAGATAAAATCCAAGTTTTGCACAGTCTGTGTTTCTGTAAGTTTAAATCTTCAAGACTGTGGGCAGAGAATCACAGTATTGTTGGTTTTCTAATGAATGTACATATTTTATAAATCTACAAATATGTTTTTGGGAGAACTTTAAGAACAGCTCATGGGGAAACTAGATTTGTGTTTGTATTTGGTAAACAAAGGTAACAGATTTCATGCTTCCATCCTAAAAACATAGCAGCATGTTCTTTGTAATGTCAGAAAAATGTTCTGTCAGATGTCCAGTGTTGACCTTGACCTCAGTGGAAAATCCTGTTGTAAAAATCTGGTTTCTTCCTGCACTTGTAATATAAAGCAAGCAAATGCAGAACTGAGCATTTGTGTTGTGTGCTGGTTGCTGTATGGTCTGGTGGAGTAGTTCTATTGGTGTCTCTGTCTTGTACCTCCTGCTACCAGGGGTGGAGGTTTAATTTTGTGGAATACTTTGTGTGATTGCATTTTTTATTTTTAATACTGTCTTCAGTATATAAGAACAGATATATGGTTTTCATTATATGCTCATTGCTGAGTTGATCACTTAGAGGCAAATAAATAAATAAATAAAAATAATTACATTAACTATATAAAGATTGCCTTACTGCCTTTTCTTTGTATTAATAAGGAATTTGAAATACACTCAGTAAATTTAGAAATGCACTTCAGATGTTTGTCTCCTTGCATAACCTGTGCCTGTGTGTGTTTGGTTACAGAACAAAGGTGAAGCAGACAGAGAAATAGCAGTAAGCAACATCATGTGTTGTCATAGAAGCGGAATGTCCCGGCTGGATGTGGCTCTGGGCAGCCTGGTCTGGTGGTTGGAGACCCTGTCCAATGCAGGGGGGCTGAAACTGGGTGATCATTGTGGTCTTTTTCAACCCAGGCCATTCTGTGATTCTGTGAATTTCTTGACGCAGCTCTTTGGCAGAGGTGGTGATTGTGCATACTAAACTACTCATCATGCATGGGACCTCATAGAAAAGATGTGAGGATGATAAATGTATCTATTATTTGTTTGGTCATATTGCCACTGAATTGCCTCCTTAAAAAAAAAAAGAAAAAACCTTAAAAAAAAAATTACAAAAAAATGCAGCGTAATGTAAATGTGCAATGTATGACAGGTACTATAGATTGAAACACCCCAGATGTGGATAAGCATTAAAGACAATTATTTGTTTTTTCACACCTTCCCAATGTTTGGCACAGCTGAGACTATGAAAATCTGAATGGACTATATTTCAAATTTAAGGTACTTAATTAACGGCATAAAAAAGTAAGAGATCTGGTCTCAAGGAAAGCTTCTTAGTGTTCTTCTGAGTATTCTTGTAATGCTGTAGAAATTGTTTTAAAATCAGCAGCACTCATTTATGGTTGTTTTACAAAACATGGAGTGCGTTCTGACTTCTTGCGCCATGAAGTTCTCCACACAACAATTCTAGAGTTGCTGCAGATAGCGTGCACTCACTGATGCATGGGATGAAGACAGGAGGAAATGCAGTTTATGCAGACGTCTCTGCTGACACAGCTAATTGATTGTAACTGAATAGTGCCCTGCTCTTCTAGCGTTGTGACCTGTATAGCCTAACACAGCACAGAGTCGTTTCTACAAGTTCTTACCTAGCCTGGAAAGAGAATAAAAGGTGCACTGAATGCAGTGTAGGGTGCAGAGCAAGGGTGCTGTGAGCTCTTTGGTTTGTTATGGCTGGAGATTGGTCATTCCTGATGGAGGGGATCAAACTGAGCTGTCCTGTCATCTGTAGCTGGCAAGCAGTTGCTCAAGGTGGTGCTGGCTATTTACGTTTCAGTGGGAATGTTTTGACTAGGGTTACCTGAAGGCTGCTGGTTATTGTTTGTCCTTGTTTGAACTTCTGCGCTGCTTACTTGAGAGCTCTTGTTCTGTTCTGCTATAGTATCTTCAGCTTTTGCTGGGTTTGGTGAGAACCTGTTCTGTCTGGAACTTTGCTGTTGTTTAGCTAATTTATCCATTGAATGCTTTTTATCCTGTGGCTACAAGAAAAGCGTGATAGCAGAAAGTTGTTGGCAAGGATAAGAGATTGCTCTTCTTTCTGATATTTATGTAGAAGAGATGTGATGACTTGCAAGAAGCTTTATGCAGGAGCGGAATATCTCATATCTCTCTTATAGATTGTCCTTACTGATTCAGATGTATTGCCATAGATGGTGCTCTCTTACTTTGTATTTAATGAAAAGTTTTTTTTTTTACTGGAGAGAACTAAAATAGTAATTTTTAGAAAGCTGTAAGTGATGTATTTTGCTTGGTATTGGGATTATTGAAGCTTCAGTCCTTCATTTTTGTCTTTTTTTGCGTTTCTCTATTCAGTTTCTTGCTACCACATTTTACATTTGAAAAGTAGCTGACTTTTATTTGCAGCTCCTTGCAGACTGTATTTCATCTCTTTCTGTAATACTAGAAATTCCTAGTGATCCCTAAGATGTTTACCAGAATGTGGTTGATAGTGCAATACGTGACTGTCTTTTCCATCAGGAATGGTTTTAAAAGGATTGTTTTCTTACAGTGTTCCATTCCCTAGGCTGTGGGTAAAATAGCTCTGTAAAGAAATTACCAGGTTGTGGGGAGCTTTGTGCTGGCTCTTTGTTTTAATAGAAGCACCATTCCATTTTGGACTGAGACCTTCCAATAGTAAACTAACAACAAACACACTGTTCTATACAGAACGCCTCTATTTGGTCTGTTATGTAGGTTACTCTGAAAGTAATGCCTCCTGTTTATTTCCATGGAAACAGCACAACTATATAGAGTGTTGCTCTCATTTCAGTAGGCACAGAGTTGATATTTCTTTCATAGGGTCTGATATGATGCTGTGTTTTGGCTTTAGGAGGAAAGACAGAGATGATAACAGTGTTTTCACTTGTTGCTGAGCAGCGCTGCACAGAGCCAAGAACATTTCAGGTTCTCAGCTTCTTGTACAGGTCCCCAGTGAGGGGGATTTAAGGGTCGCAAGGAGCTGAGAGGAGACAGAACCGGAGCAGCTGACCTGAGCTGGCCGAAGGGTTATTCCATACCATATAACATCGTGGAGGGGGAGAGGGGTTCAGTTTAAGCACTTCATTTTTTTTCTGTTAAAGGATTTTCACACTACCACATTTCATAATATACAGTTGTATCAAAATCAATATGCAAAGAGTGTGATTAAAAGATGAGCACAGTTGGCATTTGAACATGTTTTAGCTGAGACTGTACCTACATTCTATACACTTGAAGGAAATTAATGGCAGTGTTTCAGTCTTTCAAGAAAAATTAATTATTCCTGCTGATTCCCACTTCCCGTGTTTCCTCTTAACCCTGTTTTCTGATAGCTCAGCAGGTTTGGAGAGCCACTGTTTACAGAATATTTCATTGCTTTGAGAGGAGGATGTGGGCATTTAAAAATTTACCAGCTGTTTCAGGTCACTTACAGCTTAAGCAGCTCTTTCTTTTTGAATGATTTATTTAGTTGGCCTCTGGTTGGGTTGTCAGCAGTTTGCAGAGACTGTATCTGTGTCAGGAAAAGATCCTAATTAATCAGCTCAAAAAGATGGGCATTGTTTGTAGTCACAGAGAAAATGGAATTAGTTCAGTGTGCGGGCATGGCGTATTGGCTCTCCCCACATGAAGCACTGAAAGAAAGGTGACTGGCAGCCAGGCATTTGTGATTAGATATTGAAAAGAGAAAAAGAAGGGATGAGCGTGTGAGGCTAAAGGGAGATAGAGATTGAAATAGGATATTTCCTCTGAAAGGCATGAAAGGATGTGCGTGTGTGCACATTATATGCCTTAAAGGGAGTTGTCAGAACCAAGAGCAGACACGAACAAGGAGCTGAGCTTTCCTCCAGTTTGAGAAGAAGATGGTATATGACACTAAAAAGAAATCACCACAGAACGTTAAATTAGGATACAGCTCTGAAGTACATAAAGTACGTACCTCCTGACTGACTGATCTGCTGTGGCAGTGCTTTGTCAGGGGAGGTTCGTCAGGCATGTGGAACATTTGCCATACTTGTTAGTAACTAGTAGAATTTTATGTGAGTGTAACAGCCACACTGAAGTAATTGAAGGCCAATCTCGTGCTACAGATGTAAACTGATAATTTCCAGAAGTAAAATAAACAAACAAAAAAACCGACCCCAAACTAGTTGTTGTCTTAGCAACTTGGTGTGTTTTGGCTATGCATGTTATCAGGATGAAAAAGGATTGTACCTTGTTCTGAAGCATCTTGTATCAAGAAAATAGGGCAAGCAATAGGGCAAAGAAAGGATGGAGTAGGATTAGAAATTCATGATCCCACTGACGTAAAGCTTTATTTAAATACCTGTGAAGAAACTGGTTACATTTTGAGTTAGTGATACTAGTCCCAATGGATTTCATTGGGTATTGTTGGTGTACCTGTAGAGCTTGATTTAAGCAATACTGTTTACACGTGTCTATAGTCACCATTTCTAAATGCTCCGTAATTATTAAACCAGTCAAAAATCTTTTCATAAACGTCTGCTTTTCTTGCATCTGTGAGTGCTTTATGTACGGTCAGTTTAGCTCTAACAGTGCAGACCATATTCTGGGAAAAAGTTGTGTTGACACCAGCCTGAAACTGGGAAGAAGCTGAGATTTCTGAACAGTTATCTTTGAAGTGTTTTGCAAGAACAACCTGAAGGTTAGGGCTCTTTTTCTGCAGACCTTCACTATGGCTTAAGGTCACAAAACTTGTGGGGTGTTTGTTGTGGATGTTATGTCCATGCAGATGTGCAGGTTCAGGTAAATTGTATCAGGAATCAGTCAGATGCAACTTGTGGGTGTGTATACACCTTTTTAAATAGCTTGACTTATTGTAACAGCTTAAAAGCAGGAGTTTAATGTGCTGTTTTTCTATAGATGTATTTGTCTTCCTCATAGATGCCTTTGTCTTTCTGTGCTAGTAGAATGTTAATCTCTACTAGTGGATGATTGCTGTGGACTATTGGTAACTTTATACTCAGTATTCGAGATGATGGGCTTTGAGTGATATCTACATAGACCTGTGTTTGTAGTCTATTAAGTAAGTGAATTGGTATTTATAAGAGCTTGGACTTGCTTTATGATTTTTAGTAATTAAAAAAAAAAAAAAAGCAGTGACTATAATTAATCTGGTAAGATTACTCTGCATTAAATGTGTCAGAACTGTGCTTTCAGTTGCTTTATCTAAACATGCTTTAGCTCCCTGCTATGTATTGTGGCTCAGTCTCTTCAGATGTCTGTGTTGTGTTCTGATTTTTCACTCTGTTCGATGCTTATTTTTATGACACAACAGCCCAGCATGAACACTGTATGCTTGCAAAATAGAAGAGGGTTTAAAAACAGAGAGGAGCTCTTCAGGCCAAAATTAAATGGTATTTTTGGCTTGTAACAAAGGCTTATAGAAAATGCTCTAATCTTGCAGTTACGTAGTAAATATGATGACTGTGTACAACTGCACTGTACTACTGCACCCATAACAATGACTGAAAGCTTATAATGATGTTTTGCTTTGCTTGTAGGTAGCACATAAGAGAGGCAGTCAGGACTGAGTGCATTGTGCATGCCTCTGAATATTTGCTGTCTTGGTAAATTAGAACAGGCTGACGTTGCACTGTATTTTGCTCTATAAGCTTATCATTTCTTACGTGATTCTAGATGATAATGCAAGAGACAATAAGATGAAACAAATTTTGCGAATTATGGGACTTGCTAGAAAATATAGAAATGATAGGGAAGGAGAAGTAAAGCAGTGTACAGAAAGATCAACTGAAAATACCAATTAAGTATGCTCTAATATTGAATGTTTTTTTTTTTAATTATCTTCAATGTAAGTGGTATTTGTTGCAGTTATTTTTAATTAGTATGACTAGACTTTGTTTCTTGAAAGAGCCAAAATACAGTGGGTGTAAATAGCTTTTGTCAGCGCTGCAATGACACAAGCTCAATTCAGATCTTTGTCAAATCTGAAAATATTTGTGATTTGTGACCACGCAAATAATTGTCTCATCACTGTTGCCTCTTAATACAAACTAGTTGCTTAAGATATGAAGGGAAGTATAAATTTAACTGCTTCTTTCAGCCAAGTCTTCTGTGACAGGCAGTAACGTCAGAATTCTTAACCAGTTGCTGGGAGGTGTTTGCTTATTTGTCAGAGAATCCCTGGTGGTACAAACAAATGAAAATGATTAAGAGTTCTGCCAGGAAAACAGAATTCCAGTTCTTTAGTCTTATGTCTGTTACTCTGGTGAGAAGACTTAATCAAACCTTACCAAGCTCATAGAAATTAGTAGCATTTTTCATCCTGATCATAAATGTGATCTGCTTTAGCAACTTCTAAAGCTCTGCACAGAATCTTTCCTTGAAATTTGTATGCTGTACAAAACAGTTCTGAGGCAATCAGCTACACCAATTCAATTACAGGTGGTTGAATTTTTTTGTATGCCCTCCAATGTCAGCTGTATTTATAAACTTTTTCTCAAATTCTTTGTATGACTTCCAACTGTGGGTATGCAGAATTTTATATCTTGGATTGTATCTGTTTGGTTCATGTGCAGCTTTCAGTTTCACAAAGTTCCAATCTTCAGAACTGTAAAAACATGGAGTGTTTTTCAATGCCAGATTAATCCTGATTTTCCAATGTTATATATTTTTCCAACAAAAAGATACGATTATTTTTTCTTTCAAAATGTTTTAGGCTGCAGTATTTTGACCAGACAGAGCTTTTAACTGTGTTGTTGTAGACAGTGAGAAATGGGATTCCTGAGATGCTTGCCTAGCTAACAACTTTAGGACATGGCAGAAATTAGGAGTAAGGAAGGAAGGGATGCCAATCAACCTGACTGGAAGACAGTGAAGTCTTGTGATTTTGAATGTTTTTGAGGTTGAACTATTTTGTCCCCAATCTGCTACAGCACTAAAGGGTTGTATACGTGCTGTGACTTTGGCAGGAGTGATCTAACCTAATGATCCTTAACAGACAGCATATTAGACATCATGAAGGGCTGTTCATGAAACAGTTCTTTTGTAACTCCTCTCCAACACCACTGTGGAGGTTGCAGAAAACAAGCAGGTAAAGAAATGCTGGTGGAGTCTCCAGGTATTGGATTGCTGGTTTTCATTTTTTAGTCTTTGTACAAGATTTTCATAAAATCTTTACGATTTTGTTTTACTTAGCTGACTACTTAATGTGAGATGGAACTGGGCAAGGTTAGTGCATTCTGATTATCTGTACTGGGACTAATCTTGAAGGTTGGTTGGAAGGACAAGTGCTCAGTGCTCCGTTTCAGCTAGAGAAATAGAGGAAATCGAGGTGTTCAGAATTCATAGCAACTGTTTTTGAGGTTCATTTTAGTGCAAGCTGTCAAACTGGAGAAATGGAGAAAATAAATTGTTGAACAAATACAGAATTGTAGCAAAGTGCTTGTATTTCAGTTCCTGTGATTACTCAAGGGTGAAGTACATCTCTTGCTATTAGATTACAATGATCCTATGCTGCAGTCAATAAAATGTGCAAGGATCTTAATCCACAGTAGTAACCATTTATCTGAACTTAAGAAAAATAGAGAAGATGGAAAGAATGAAAGCTTGGCTTTTTTTTTTTTTTTTTTTTTCTGTGTATATGTCTGTGTGCATTTAAACCAGGATGAATAATTGGGGTGTATTCATCTGTATGCATGTATTCAGATATCATATATCCATATGTATATTTAATTATTAAGGAGTCATCTTCTCATTTTCTTGCCGTGCTTATGAGAGGTTCTGGTATCTTACTACTTACAGGGACTGTTGTACACTCTTTTTTCAGTTCGAGAGTGGAATTTTAAGATCAGTGTGTCCCTGCTGGTCCATCTGTGACACCATTTCAGCACGCTCCCTTTCTGAGTGACGATTCAACTGTAAGTTCCTCAATATTTTTGGTGCCACACAGGATGACTTGGTGCCAGCTGATGGAAAGAAGACTTCTAAATGAAGAGTGTTCTTTGTCTTGTGCTCCTGGGCTCTGTTCCCTGGGTGCTTGAGGACCACTGAGTGAAACCTTCTAGTAACTGGAGGGAAAGAGCTGAATTCTCTGTTGTTTTTGTTTGTTTACTTTCAACTGCCAATAGAAAATAAACGAGAACTCCAAAATTGGAGTTCTGACAAGTTGGATTGTTTTCCAAACTTCATGGACTCTTAACCTACAGTTCCTATTTCTCAGTGTGCTTGTCACAGATTTCAGAGGTCAAGGCTAGATCCGTTTCTCTTGAATGTAATCTATGACTTTTCTCAAGACAGCTGATAAGAATGTATTTATGTGGCAGGTGGGGGGTGTGGAGTACAAGAAGGTACAGCACTGCTGACCCTGGATCAGAAAGTCATTTTCTTAGAAGCTGACTGTCTTGTGCTCTTTAACCTTACTGGTTTGTTCAACCGTAATGGTTAAAACTGGCAGCTTCCTCATCTTCGGTAGCTTTTTGATCATAATTCATCTGGGCTTTGTGTTATGATAATGGTAGTCAAAAAGCTTGTGGCTTATGCTGGATGAAACTATCTGTGTGTCTGAACTGCTTATCAGTGTATGTGAGGGGTTCATGGTTTAGTTCACCAATTTTAGATAACTTCTTGCCTGCTTTAATAATCTCTGTGAAAAAGTGGTGCGTACTGCCCTCCAGGAATCCTTACTGATAGAATGAAGCATGTAGTGAACTTAAGCCTTAGAAAATGGCTTCCAGGGCCATTCCAAAATAAATTGGGTGCTTCACCACTCCTATCAGTGCGGGAAAGTCAGTGATGTGTAGCTCTGTCAGTGGCTGATAGGAATTAGTTAGGGAGAATTTTCAAGCAATATTCTCCTTCAGCATTTTATCAGACCATGTCAGAAAAAGGCTACTACAAATACCCAGATGCCCGCACCATCAAAGAACTGTGGTTTTAAAGGTGACAATAACCTGTACTCCTTTAGTAGCTTTATGACCTGTCAGTGACTGGGGGGGTAAATAAATACAGTAAAATTAGGGATGTGGAGTCCAAGGAAACAAAGTGAGGGTGACGGAGCAGTGGAACAGGCTGCCCAGGGAGGTGGTGGAGTCTCCTTCTCTGGAGATGTCCAAGACCTGCCTGGATGCTGACCTGTGTGACCTGGTGTAGGGAACCTGCTTTGGCAGGGGGGTTGGACTCAATGATCTCCGGAGGTCCCTTCCAACCCTTACAATTCTGTGATTCTGTCAAAGTGAAACATTAGGAATTAATGGTAGCATCTACGGAATTTATTAGCTGTTGACAACAGACTGTATTTTCACTTTGCATAGAATATACTTGAACTGAAAGTTGGATCATATAATCATGTATCTAGACTGTAATGTTTTTTTCCCTATTTTAGTTTTGCTCCTAAATAAGAATTCCTGAACTACTTTCTGAAGAAACTCAGTTTTATTTCCTATATGCTTAATTCAGGATCCTATTTTGAATGTCTAAATAAAAGGTTTCATAACAAACACTTCCTCACACTTGTTAATATTGGATTCCTCACATTATTTTGTCTGGAGTTTACTTTGGACTCACTATCAATGTCAATCCAAAGTTGGTTTTGTTACACATTTTGCAGAATGCTAAAATATTTCAGATGTTAGTGATTGCACCATCACAAATGTAGCCTTCTTAGCTAAGGGAAGAAAAGACAAAACTCCAGATTTACTCTGCTTGTAGAAGAAGTATTCATGAACCATGGGAAACTATCCTAGCACTCTAATATGTATTATTTCTTTGCCTCATTAAGTGTGGCTGGGAATAGCATTTAGAATGAAATCACAGGGAGCTGAATGTTAAGTAGAAACCAGCTTAAAACAAACAAACAAAAAAAACCCATAAGTGCCTGAGAAATATGCTCAAAGACAGAATTTATTCTTGAATATCATAGATGTGCCCCATTTATGCACCTGCTGGATACTTACCTGCTAGTGTGTGTCAGGATCCGTATTTTTAATGGTCTGATTTGGGCAAGTTTTCTTCTTAAATGATTTCCCAGTCAAACTGGGACATGATAGCACCTTGGTAAGAGAGTAATGGTAGAGGTAGATACAGCACGGGTAAATTAGGTTATTAATGTCAAACATACTCTCTTGTTGAACTGTGACACTGATAATTTAAGATGTCTCTGCATCATTGGTGTAAATGTGAATAGTGTCTTTGCCAATGGAGAAAAAAATGATGATAACTGTTCTAATGACAAAAATGTAATGAAACTAGACCTGCTTTTAGTGGTGTGATGTTCTTATAGACTATTATTTCCAGATACTATCTGGAATGGAATAGAAGGAACTTCACCCATGAGTACTCATGAATATTAAGATGGACTAATAGTGAATGATAATTTAGTGACATTTGTTTTGGAATTCTGTAGCACCTGATCTCAAATTTAGGGAGAAGTGTATGCCTGTACTGCACTGCATAGCTTCTGTACATTTGGAGAGATGAAAAACGAGCGTTCAAAGGTTTGCCTCAAAGTCAAGACAGACAGACTGTTGTGGTAAATTGTCACCAGAGAAAAGGTAATCACTGAGAGAGGCACACAACAGATTTAAACGAGGAACGTTCTCTTTCAGTTAACCATAATATTGGCAGTTCTTTCATACAATAGTTTTTGAAGGCTTAGCATTTAAAATCTTTTATTGCAACAGCTTCTCTGTGATCCCTAAGAGAGAATATTATGATAGACCTACTGTTCTCTGTTGTACTCAGTGCTTGAAGGCAGCTACTTAAAGGGTGTTAGGAAAGAAATGGCAAGAAATAGTTTGTCTTTGGCTAAACCAAAGTGGAGGAGTAGCTACTTAGTACACTTCAAATGCTTTCATTGACTTTCTCTTGCAATCAAATATTTTAAATAATAAAACTTCTGTGCAGCAGTTTTTTCCAGTCTGTTATTAGATGTGCAATTATTCAGCTTTTTTAATCAAAATTCTTCACTGTATGAATCAATACTACTTGTGATCAGCTTAATGTATGGCAGGCTTATTTCTGATCACAGTCTGTCTTCTGTAACTTTTGGAAGTACAGCCTAAAAGCTTCAAGCATTTCACTTGAATACAAAAGCATGTTTTATGTGTCTTCAAAGATGGAAAAGAAAGCATCTCTCTGAAGACTCATGAAGTAAGAGGAGGCGTAGGACAACTTAATTACATTAACACTCTTTGGGTGTTAATAATTGCAGTCTTCAGAACTTACCCTGTGATGAAGACCTTTGCTTGTGAATAAAATCACAGGAATCCTCAGCTTTATTACAAGCAAACATCTTAAGAAATCAAATTGTTTAACTTCTGTATTTTAAATGCAAACTGAAATTTAGTTAATGAAATATTTGTTGTGTAAAACATTTTTCTATCTAATTTTCAATTATCATTACAAAAAATTTCTTATTGTTTGCTAGAATGATTCAGGCTCCTTGACTTCTATAAAATATATTTTTTGCAGTTTTTGTAGCTACATTTATTTTCCAAAGCAGCTATTAATCTAAGAAGACTATCCTTTTCCACCTTGTCCTGCACTGCTACAATTCCTGTAGATAGGACCAGTGAGGTGTGCTCAGCTTCATGGATCATTTGCAGCGTTTGCTCTCATCAGAGATGTCTTGGATGCAGGAATGACCAGATAGTCTTACTTGGAAATAAAACATCAAAAAGAAGAGTAGCATCCTATTTTGCTTTTTTTCATTTCTGAGTTCTTTTTTTCAGAGTTGAAGGATGTGTACACATCGTGCACTGCATTCCTCGGGTGTTTTACCCATGGGTTTCATAATTCACGTTTGTTTTGAAATTCTACAGAATTTGTTCTTCTTTATTCCATAGGTGAGCATTTCTCCAACGTGGAGTCTGAATACATCTTTTGTTGTAGCTATTGTTTTTGTTTTCTTAATATCTCTAATTGTGCCTACAATTAGAAGAAATCTAGCCTTTCAAGCCTTAGGGCTTAAGGTATGTCCCACGAAGAGTTCTAAATACCGTAACTCACGTACATGTCCTTATCTTTCAGTTTCTATACTGAGAGGTTTGGAAATAACATCTGTTGTAGGAGGAAGATTCTTGGATTTAGGAAGACCTTCAAATGTGATTTGAGACATGAGTTCTGTGTAACTTTGGAATAAAAATGATTGAGAAAGAAAGAAAATCTACATAGCCACCAGTTTTGTTGGCCATAACCTTTTTGAAGATTGCGAGATGGTTTGGTGCTAGTTGTTTTACTCCGTGGTAGAAGTAACTTTGTCTGAGGATTCTTCAGTTAGAGGGGACAATGGAAACTGTGAAAACAATGGTGAAGCTTGTGCTCTCTCCATGAGTGTAATGCACTGCCCAAGAAAATTCAAGTTTCAGACAACTGTTGGATTTTGCCAGTAGTGCCATTCCGTCTGCAAGAAGAGGAACATTATCTTAACCTTGCCAGTTCACAGTGACGTCCCTCTGCTCACACTCATTCTTGCACTATTGAAATGATTCCTTCGCTGTACATTGAGAATTACACACGTTGTATCATTCTCAGTCTGTGGGAGATTTTTGATTCTCAGAAGTATCTTAGTTCTGATGCTGAGGGATGAATGATAGCCTTGAGAATGTCCTGGGGAAACAAGATGAAAGGTTTATAGCTGCCCCTTGAAAACAGTGCGGCTCAAGTTATACATGAGTAACTGTAAAACCTGTTATATTTCTGAGGAGGGTTTTTTGTAACTATCTTCCATTCTCTATTTCCTGAATGTCATCTTGTGAGGGATGAAGGCTGACCTCTGCTGCTTGATTATTTTCTTCTGGACAGTTTTACATGTTACCTTTTAAATCTCTTCTGGATCTGAAATTTGGAATCCAGAGTTATAGCAGTATGATATACTGTGTACTAACTCTGTTTGCAAAGCGTACAGAAACTTGGAATGCTGCATGAATGTAGGCAAAAATTATTAGGATTTCTGAAACACGGGAAGTTTTAAAATAAGGTCATTGTAGGCAGGATTTCCTTGCTCTTATGTCTAGAAAAGAGAGCTGCTTGGAAGCAGCGTAGTTCTATCTCAAGGTACAGAAGAGGTTGTAATCTACTTTGGATGTTTACCCCATCCTCACCCAATAGTTATTTACACTTGGGCAGTAATTATAATGTGATATTAATGCAGTTCTGCTTATTGTATAAAATTAATAAACTAGTATTTTCATTGTCAAGTTATAAAACTTTTATTACAATTATTTTTTCCTGACTTACAGAACTAATGTATAGAAAACAGATGTCAGTGATTATCTGTGGCTTTTGTTACAGCATTGGCATAACAGGCTTATCACTTTAATTTCACAGTGATATTGGAACATTAACTACATTGTCTACTGCAGAGGTAAATCTTGCTCATTTTGAGACACAAGCTATTTTAATCTGAAATTTGAAAGCATTTAACAGTCTTTTTGAAGGACTTGTACTCTCACTCACTGTATATTTTTTTTATTTATATCCCAGCCTGGTAGCATGAGCTTTAGTTTCTCATTCTGTTCTTGTATGTTAAATCATATGGGAGTGAGTTATCATTTTACACGTGTAATTTTTCTCTTACCTGTGAATACCAACTGGAACCCCTGGCCAGTCTGTTATTTAGGTCAAGTGAAAATGGAGCTGGAAGGTGCATCGCAATGCCAGTGCAGTGCTAGAAGGTGTAGATGGGTGCTGAGCGAATTTCTTTGGTGAAGGAAGCAGCAAATCACATTGGCAGCTAAACTCCCTACCTCCCACCTTGCTTTTTTTTTTTTTTTTTTTTTTTTTTGGCACTGTATTCCTCCTTGTAAACAAATATTAATCATGAGCAGCTTCCTGCTTTGAGGAATTTAGAGGTTTATGTGATATAGAGCAAGACAATAGAAACACAGCGTATGCATGGAGCTTTGCTTGGATTCAGGGCTCGTTTCTGGTGCTAATATATCTGGGCTGCATTGCCATCTAAACTCACCAGCCCAGTCAGACAGCGTGTCACACCAACAAAGCAGACCTGTCGCTTAGCTCCTCCTAAGACGTTTTTGCTCTTGAGCATATAAATAAGAAGCAAACAAACAAAACCACAAGCATATAAGAGCCCTGCAGTTACAGGATATTATGAAGTTTGCCACATTTGCTGATCAGGGAATGATGAATCATAAGAAGCCTGAGTTTGCTCTTTGCTTTCCTTCTGGGACGACTCAGCAGCAGACTATCCCTGCCTTACACAGATCAGAGGGTAAAATTTCAATCAAATGTGTTGTCTTGTTTGCCTCCTGCAACGATTTACTATAGTAACAGCTGTATTAATAGTGAAAAATAGAATGTATTAGCTGGTCAATGAATTATGTATTCTTATTAGTATGAGAATGTAGCTGTGTACAATTCACCATATTGCTTATAAGATTCTCTAAGTACCCATATTAAAATAAAGAATAAAATGAAGACTGGGATTTGGCTGTGAAGTGGTTCTTATTCCTCTGAATGTTGAGGCAAGGTGCCTAGCACAATGTTTAATTATTGTGGTTTGTAGTTATGCTGGTCCATCTTGTGAGCTTGTCGAGGCATCAGAGCTATCGGTATAACACTGAGGTTGTAAGAGTGTTTGAGAGGTGAGGAGGATATCAGAGCTTATTGAGTGTCATGTGGTGTCTGTCACAAGGATAAGAGAAAAAGCTTGAAAGCTCAACAAAATTCAGTACAGTTTTCTCCTCTGAAACCGTTGTTTTTCTGTATTACTCTATTCATTGCAGTCATTAGTTTTGTACTTACTGATAGAAAATGTCTCCAAATTCTTTCAACTGATTAAGATCAAGTTTCTTGTGATTTTTTTTTTTTTTTGAGATTTTTTTCTCTCATATTGATGAGTTAATTGTGTATTTATTATTTTAATAGAAAGCAGAACTTGAGCTTAAAGATCCAGGCTGAGTAGTTGTTGTAGAGCTCATGCTCTGGAATGGAGGAGCAATGTCAGAGGATGACTGTGCAGGTGCAGCATGGCTTAATTGGGATGACAAAATGGAATTTAGACAGGAAGCATGCTATTTTTGGATACTTAAGTTGACATGAATCCCTTGTGAATTAAACCATTTAATATACGAAATTGAAAAAGTCCTTCTAATCTTCCTTTTGAATGAGCCGTGAAATAGGATCCGTGAAGTGCCTGAAGTGTGAAGAGGTTCCTATGGCTTGTTTCCAATATATTTTTATAAGATATTAGCAGATCTGCTCTAGCCAGGATCATAAATGGGAACTTGTGGTCTTCTATAAAATAACACAGTACTTACCTGAAAATTATAGAATCATTTTTAATGGAAAAGATCCGTAAGATCATCAAGTCCAAACCACATCAGAAAATGTAAAAGCTTTCACAACTCTTTTTGGACCCTTCCTAACAAATGTGTGATGTATTCAACTATAAGGTATTGGTTCCAGTAGAAAGTAGTTCAATAACTGTGTTCACTAACTGCAGTCCCACCTATTTATCAAGAAAAAGATTTCACTTGCATTTCGTGTCTGCTGTAATATGCACTGGAGTGAGATTTGTATGTAGTCACTTTGTTTAAAAACAAGCTAACTCAAATCAAGTAATTGACTGTACTTTATGACTTGTAACAGAGAATTCTCAGTTTATCATGCAAGCTTTAAGACTTGAATAGCTGGGATTTGTATTGTAATTAACTGTATTACATTTGCTTTCTTAGTGCCAATTTTTAAGCCTTCTGTCCCATCAAGCAGCATGTAATTTGTGCAACGTTAAACTTACTTCTGGAGTGTAAACTAACAACACTAGGGGAGTAGTGCCTTTTGGGACTTTTCTTAATGCTTGTTCAAAAATGTTAAATCTTAAAATCTCTTGAGTAACCCACCCTTATCATGACTTGATTTACGTTAAAAAGCCAAACCACAACAGGAATATTAGGAATATTGGCAAAACTTTCCTCGAGTAATCCCATTTCTTTGCTACAGTAGTTTTAGAAATAGGAAGTAGAATGGCAGTTTTTAGAGATCAGGAATATTAGGAATTTGTTTATTCTCTGACCATGTGTTTAATAGTCTGGGGTTTTGTTTTTGTGTTGGCTACCTAGAACTCTACTTTCCTGTCAGTGTGTTTGAGTTTTCAGTGCTTAAGAAAATGAGGCTGAGAATTTACTACAGTTGTAGTGTCTGTGTTTGGAGATACATTTGCAGCATCAGTGCCCTAATGGGGCTAAATTCTGCTTTCTTCAAGTCTATTTATGCAGTGCTTCAAGTAATAGCATTGCAATTAACTCCCTGTATTTTTTTTTCTATTGCTGTTGAGATAGAAGATTCCACCCCAATAACAAGTCTGCTGATTATTCTACTACCATGGAGTCATATGTATATTTAAAAAAAAATAAATGTGTTTGGAACAGACTTTCTGATGTAAAGAGTGTTTTATTGGCATGTGCCAGTGTTGCACAAAGCCTGTGGGACTGCACATGTCCAAAGGAGAGATTGCCAGCTGTCCTGGCAGGGGATACTTGTTGGTCTCTTGAAGCGTATTAGTAACAAGTTCAGCAAGATTTGAATTCTTTCTGGCATCTCCGAGCACCATGACAACTAAACATAGTGCCTGTTCAGCGCCAGTAGTAGAACAACTCGAAAGTGGGCAGTTTCTATCAGTTTCTGTTTAGTAGTAGTAGGGCAATTTTTTTGTGGAAAATGTGGCAGGACTAACATGTTCTGTGCATTGGTGGAGAGGGAACAGCACTTCAGTGTTTTCTAGGAGAAAAGAACTGCTGAGAGGCCGGAGTTGAAAGCAGCTTTTTCTACAACTACTGTAGCAAAGAAATAGGATTACTTGAGGAGAGCTTTGCCAGAATGGTGTGGTTTCTTTGGTGGTGGTGTTTGTTCTTTATCTTAGGCTTTTCTTCCCAAAGTCTGTCATATCAGCATTTAACCACTGCTGGTTGATGTTTGCAGGGAAGTCCTTCCCACAGTGTAGAGAGTGCTGTTAGTAAGCTTAATGGGTGGCATTTTTCAAGGCCTGAATAAATCTGTGCCTTAGATGGGGAAATGCACCAATGTTGTTATGCTGCCTCCTTGGAGGATACCTCAAATTACGATTTTTTTGCCTTCAGATGCTAAAATCTGATTTTTAAAACTTCTTATTTATGTTGAAAAGAGAAGATATATCTAGTTATGTCTAAATACAAGAAAAATGCTTCACCCTTGTGAATCACGTTCTGATTAGTTCATAGTAATATTTTACAGCTGCTGATACTCAAAAACTTGCTTACTCACCTCCTGCATTTCTCTGCAGAAGCCCAGTTCCTGACCTTGTGAGTATAAAACACTCTTGTGCAATGTTAATTAGCTAGTTTCCGTGGCACTTAATATTCAATTTGTTTATTCTGTGAGGAGATCTGTGGATTTGTTTAAAGATTGTGTACTGATGAGTAGCTCTGCATGAGGAATTGAGCTTGAAGTTTGTTTTGTGTGTGCAAAAAAGGTCTTTAAAAGGTCTTTAAAAGCTCTGAACATAGGTTATTGCTAATATGTAATTGTCTAACCATGTCACATTTGCCTTAAATTGAAGTAAGTCTATCCTTTCTGCATGGCATACTGAATCTTTTATATGTACTCTCTCTCTCCCCTCACCCTGTCTTTCCACCAGTGGCTCTAACTACTTCCCAATGTGATGCCAATGTAAAAGGACGTGATGAGCATGGATGTGTTTAAGATGGAGGGGAGTGACCAGCAGTGGGTGGAAGTAACTGTCTTGGAGGCTGTGCAATTGCTAGTGTGAAGATCTGGCAGATTCTTTTTCCTTACTGGAGGTCCAAGTTAAACATAAGCTATTTGAAAAACGTAGTTTGTCCCAACTGTGAGAATAACTGAAATGCACACAGAAGGACGCTCTGCAGGCAGCTATTTTCCAAATGTCTGGGACAGTACCTTTCTAAGCTGTAGCTCATGTCACGTGGGATGCAGACCTTTCAAAAGGTCCTATATGTGTCACTTTGTTCATTCCAGTTTGGTTGTTTCCTTGCCTTTATATTATTTTCCATTCATCATTTAGTGATATTTACCTTGAAGGCAGTTCAGTGATGAACCATTATCACATTCTTTGTATTTGTCTGTGAACCTGAATGCATCTTGGTACTTTATGTACCTTTTACATATTCAACAAGTTTAATCCTTGGAAACTTAAAAATGTGGTTCATCAGATTACTTGTCATGAGAGTATGATAGTTTTAACGTTTTGACTGATGCTGTGAGAATTGCTGGAATGCCTGATGGACCAGTTCTGAAAATTGTGCTTTTCGTTTTGCCAGAGTGATGTTTTCTGTTTGGGTGCTTCAATACAAAATGCAGTCTCTTACTGGTATTCGGCATAAACAGTTGTGGGTGTTTTGGTAGTTGGGTTTCTGTGGGTTTTTTTTCTCATTTATTTATGTTCTAACAAGAATCGTCATGTGGTCATAAAAATTGATTAACTCCCTCATTCTTCTATTTAATATTTAAAAAAAAAAAAAATCCATTGCAAGAAGTAGAAAACAGGGTAGCTTTAAGACAAGGTAACCTTGAAAGGTGAGGTACCACTCCAAACATTTAGGTTTTACTGTGACTGTTTTGTTCAACCTGAATTGTGATGTTGTAGCCCAAGAAAGTAATTGCGCAGCCTTTAAGCCTCCTTGTTCTTAAGAACATGGATAATGAGAAATGCTATTAAAAAAAAGCCAACTGTCTAATTAAAAGAAAAAAATTATAACATGAGCAGCTGCTACTAATAGAGACTACAAATTTCTTTATAGTTGTTCCAATATTAAGAATTTGGAGCATGTAGAAATTTTCTTTGCTATTGCTCATGATTTTGGCAGTATTGTAGAAGCTGTGCTTTATCTTTTAGAAGTTAAAGATAAAACAAAATACTTGGATTTAAGATGATTTTTAACTTATTTTTGCTTTTTCTTACATGAAGCAATGTGAAGCATTTTCTTTTGTTGAGACATTTTGTACTTTTTGTAGTATGATGGGGAGGGAAAGGAAGAAAACATTGCTTAGCAGTTCATGTTTGAGCTACTAGACAAACCTGTTATAAGCTTAATTCTAAATCATGAAGAGACACTGCTTTGCTGACCTTGCTATTGTGTGGGGCTTTCTGTAGAACTACATCTTTATCATGATTATTTCCTCCACTGCCCTAGGAATCTGGCTTCATCTCCCTTTTTGCAGGGAGTTTTAATGGGAAGCAGCAGTACATTTGGCTTCAATCCTTGACTTTTCTGCAGCCAATAATCTTGCAAGTAGGAGTTACTCCATTTAGAAATATGCTGTTCTTGCATGCTGAGATTCAATTTCATTGTAATTGTGTGTGCTCATTGACTCTGTTACGGCAGTATATGATTCTCAAAAGTCACAAATTTCTCTACTTGCTGGAAAGGTAAATTGCCCTGGAAGCTCAAAAGGATGGAGGAGTGAGAACTGTTAGAAAGTAAAGAGATTAGAATGTTTATGAGAGTCACAATTTTGAATTTGAGCTGATTGTGAATGAACATAAACTGTTTTAACAACTGAGGTTTTACTGTATTTATATACTTCAACGCACATCTTATAGTTAATCTTGTGCTTGTGAAGTTGAGTTGTTCTTTTACCTTTGTCCCTTGTGCAGGTACATTATCGTTGTGTGTGACCATGTTGTGAAGGTTTATTTTCCCTCTCTTGGTATGCAGGACAGATGGAGCTTACTGCATCAGATAACTGCAGTTGCTCACTGTCCTGATGTCTGTCTTTAATAGGTGCTATACAATAGTGAACCTGCATGCGGAATTACTAGCTGCTTTGCTTCTTTCATGGTGGTACTATCAATGTAATATCTAAATAGTTTGTGATTATTATTTCAAATCGTGTATCAGCATGGCCACCTTTCCAAAGCAGGGGAAGACGAGCACAACACAATTAAGATAAACATAAATAATTGTGATTAGCTTAGGAATCTGGGGGATTGATTTATCTAGATGACTTTGCGTGTTTATAGCATTTTACAGAACAGTTTTTGCATGTGCATCTCTGTGTGCATTTGCAGTTTAGAATGTGCGGTGCTTCTGAGGTACTCAGTTCAACATGGAAGAAATTGTGGCTGTTGTGATCTGTGAACCATGGAAAAGCTCTCATTGTGATTTCTCAGACATTCAACAGGAGTCATTAATAGTTAAATGCTAATGCAAACATTTACAGTTAAATATGCTTTTTGAGGTGGAGATCACTTTTGTTAGTGCTTGAGCTTTGTGGTTTGTTTTGTTTGCTGTTGCTGTCCTGTGGAAGACTACTGCAGGCCAGCCTGTGAAAAGAGTGATGGGAACTTCAGGTTCACATGGTGGTGTAATTAGTTGGTGCTCCATGAAGGGCTTGTTATCCAACCTATGAGGCAGCTGTTGAAAGCATAAAGGTGAGTCTTGACAGCAGCTTCCCTAGCTTTTTGCTGACAGAAAGGGGATGTCAGCAGCTGAGGACTTTGTTTTGAAGTTCCAGAGGGAAGTAAGCAGATGTAGTTGTTGAAGGACCACAAATTCTGTTCTGCCCCATGTGTTTAATTCACCCTTTCACCTTTTTGGCTTTTAGGAACAGAGCCTCAGTCCTGATAGGAGAAGAAGCAGGTTAAAGAAATGTGACACGTTGGATCAGTGCCTATGAATTTATGGAGCATTTTAGATGAGTTCTGAGGGTAAGGATATAGTTCACTGGAGACTAGTTGAAGATGTGTACTATTTTGAAAATTCATTAGTAGGCACTTGGAAGTTGGATGATGATAGATGCATTGCAAGCCACAGTAGAGCTTGCTTTTCATTCTGTTTTTGTTGGTTTAGTGATCCCATATATTATAAAACAATACTGTGACTAAGGAAAAGGGATTAACTGA
Organism: Tympanuchus pallidicinctus; assembly: GCF_026119805.1. NCBI lineage: Eukaryota > Metazoa > Chordata > Aves > Galliformes > Phasianidae > Tympanuchus > Tympanuchus pallidicinctus. Next base: position 7,916,140 of record NW_026294722.1, read on the forward strand.
AGAAGAGAGATAAAGAAGAGGTATTTGATTATTTAATATGGTGTGTGTTTGTTACATAAAAGTTACGGTTATGGCTGTGTTTGAGAGCAGTCATATTACAGAATACTGTAATTATATAAATAACACAAATGCCAAATTGAGTCCTGGTACTTCAGGACTGAATCCAGGCAGTTTTCAAGTAATCTGTGAGTAGTTAAGTGCAACCAAATACAGATTGCGGAGTGTCTTAATCGTTCTGTGCCCTTTAGATAGAGATGAACAATCTAGTGTACTTGAGGAGAATTACTAGGGAAACTGAAGTGTGCTGGGCTAGAAGATACTTGGAACAAAGTGGAAACAACTGGTACAAGAATGATTCTGATTTTGATGAGGTGTGCTGAAGATATTAAGCAGTGACATTAAAAAAAATTCGAACAGCAACAAGAACTCATCAGGGCTGTGGATCAAGCTTTAGTAAGTGAAATGCTGGAATGTGATTTGCCTAATACATCCCTAATACAGTCAGGGGGATGGACTAAGTAATCTGGTATAGTTAGATGCTCCACAGCTGTATTCTGGGTTGTTGGTAGAATTAAGTAGAAATTAGTTTGGTATTTAGTTTTCCTGCATCATGTAAGTTGTACGAATGCATGTTGCTAGTTTCAGTACAAGCTGATTATTTTTATATGCGTTGTCTTAGGCTGTAGGTGAGGAATTAAGAGTGTTTATGCCACAATCTAATACCACCCAGAAGATGTTAGTCGCAGAGACGCAGGAATGTCTCTGTAGCTGTACAGGTTTGTACCTGTGTGATCTGCAGAACCTCAATCTTGGCTAATTTGGGGTGGATTTTTCTCTGTAAAAGTATCTGGGTCTCTCTGTAAATCTGTCTGTTAAGCTGTAATTAATTGTCAAAGATCTGTGACAGTGAGGTCCACTCTGCTTCAGAACACAAAAAGGAGCTATTTGTTACCTGTAATGTTATGCCTTGTTTCCTTGAACAGTAATTGATGTCAATCGTAGGTGATGTCTATGAACTTGAAATTGTGTTGTTTATCTGCTAGGGACCTTGAGAGTGTGATCTTCAAACTCAGTCACAGTGGTATAGATTACATCTGTAGTGCTAGAATTGTCTGGAGACGTAAATTACAGCAATTAAAATTAGCTAGAGGAGATAGAATGATGCATTATTAATTGGCATAGTCATTAAGAGTCTGCAAAGAACCTAAAAGAGATGCAATGTCAATACCCAAGCACTGAAAGTGACAGACAGTGTGCAAAGACCAACGATTGTATTCAGAGCCTGAGGTCATTAAGACATGGGCAATTATGTTGAATTTTATGACTGCGGGTGAGGATCTCTCCAACATACTAAACAATATATTAAAATGGAAAGTTTTCAAGACTGTTAATATTCATGACTGCTCTGAAGGCTGAAGTAGTGCACTTTATTTCTTCTGAACAAATGTTAATGTTTTACTTTAAAGAAGTTGGAAACAAAAAAGAAGTAAAGAAATTCCCTTGACAATCTGAATTTAAGCATTAAAAAAAAAAAGCAAAACAAAAACCCCACAAATCAGCATTTCTCAGCATTGAATATAATCTGAGCTCATGAAGGGAAGGATAAATCTTGGTACACTGAAGAATGAAGATTTAATTAAGAGTCTTTTTATACTACAGAAACAAAGTCTTGCCTGTGTCATGCTGAGAAATATGGCAGTCTGAATAAGAGGCTCGTGGTACTGCAGCTGTATATCAGCTACTTAATTATTCACAAACCTTCCTGTCAGTGAATTTCAGTGATTTACCTATCTCAGTTAATTTACCTTATTGGAAATGCTGCTTGTTTTATAAAATAGTTCATTTATAGTGCTATGAATGTGCAAAGGAAGAGCCTTCACTGAGAGAGTTTTAATAACTGATTCGCAAAACAAAAACTTTAAATATCGGAGGTGTTAGGACAGAGATGTATTTGTTTTGACAACTAATGAAAGACTGTGTATACCAGGCAGAGATGTAGAAGTCCAAAGTAAGTATCTCAATTTTGCTTGTCGAAAGGATCCTTGGAAAGTTTTTCTTTTATTTTTTCAAAACCTACCAATGCTTTCCTATTCAACTTGCTAAGAATTCGGATTCCTAATTCATCTCACCCTTTACCCCAAAGTTTAAACACTGAATGTGATTAGCTTTGCTGTGCAGATGCTGTGTTGAATGGCCTCTGTTGATTCAGAGAAGCTGAGCAGTGTCAGAGTTCAGTTACTGTGCTTTCAGGAAGGCCTCCTGTTGCCAAAATGAGCTTTCTTTTTTTCCTTTTCCAATCTGCATGCCAGAGTCTGGATCAGCATGCAAGTGGTCTGAAGAAAAGCATGTATATATAGACACTGCAAAAACAGTACAAATATACAGCTACGTCGTCTTCAGCAGCAACCACCTACACATTAGTTGCTCCATTAGTATTTTATGAGACTGGGTAGCTGTTGGTGTAAATAAATGTTTTTGACCAGTTAGTATCCTTCTGGGCCCTGAGAAGCAGATATGCCATGCATTTGGCTATTTAGTCTTCAATCTGTAGTTAAAAACTGTTGTGTAAGTCAGCTGTTCTGCCATCTCTGTCTTACATCTGTGTTCGGCGTGCTAATAGAGTTTACTTGCTCCAAGGATAATCAACTGCACTGCCACTGAAGTGTGTCTGCTTTATTATATCCAGCACTCTATTATTTTGGCTTTAGATGCTTTGCTTATCTGTTATATTCTCAAAACTCTGTGCTGGTTTGAATTAACCGCTTGGTAGTCAGAGTGAGTACAGTGCAATGCTGTGCTTCATCAGTTTTGTTCTCTCTCGATGTTTCTATGATTCAGTGCACGATGCCAACCAGGAACTGTGGAATTCAAGGTCTCTGGGGTCTAAGTAACTAACAAGCTTCCATTATTCCATTCCTGGCTTCCATTAATTTTGCTGCTGCTCTTTTCAGACTATCAGGCTGTGCGAGGAACTTATTTGCTGGGAGCTATAATCATGCCAATCATTAGAATTGAACCAGAATGTTGAATATTCATGTTTAAGTCATATAACCTAATAGGTTTGGCTCTTGCTTTTAAAATTGTTTAATGTTGAGTGAAAGATATTAATTAGGTAAGCAAAAAGAAAACAAAGAATTAAGTCAGACAATGCTGAAGAAAGTTTGTCTGGAGCACAGCAGCTCTGGAGACTCAGTGAAGCACTGTTTGTGTTTCAGCCACTATGTAGAGATTGGCAGTGTAGTATAACAGTGTAATAAAGGTGACAGTAATGAGTTATTTTCCATAGGCCAACAAGCAACAGGCCATAAACTCAAGTGGTTGTTTTGCCTGAAGAAGCGTGCTGTAGTTGCTGTACATGAGGATCCCCACCTTTCCTTCTACAGGCAGTTGTGAGCCAACATGGAAATATTCAGGTATTGTCCTGGGATTTTTCATATCACTGAGAACAGAGTTACACATAACTGATACTTAGCAATGCTTTTAGCAGCGTGGATGCTGGGCAGGCTTTCTGTTCTGTGAGCCAAGCTACAGAGCAGTACTCTAAAGCAATCGTCAGAATCCTTGGCTGTGCTGAGGAGTCTAAGAGCTTTGTCCAAGATAGGTTCATAATTAGCATTTGGTGAGTCACAGATGTCCATCCTATGTGTCCCAGGGACAATAGTGGTGAAGTCTTGCAGAAACCAGTAACAAAAAAAAAGCCAATGATGGACGACTCAGGAAGGAAATGTGTACTCACCATCTCAGCTGTGCTTCAACCTGCTCCTTCAGCTTAGATCATCTGAAATACAACTTAAAATTGCAAAAAGGAGAACAGATGCTTTGTACCAAGAAGTAAGGTTTTTTGTACAAAATATCAGTTGAGTTTGAACTGGTTTTATTGAGGTTTGCTACTGCTGGTTATTGTAAGCACTGAGCATTTTGCGTAGGCTTACTTGAATTGTTACATATGATAGAAATGTATCAGTTCTGTTATTGCAGCATAGAGTAATCCACAAGATCTGACTGCAGTAAAGTGAAAAAAAAAAAAAAAAAAAAAAAGTGCTTTGATGCATACTATCAGGAAAGTGTTAGAAACAGTCTTAGTTTCCAAAGCTGAAAACCTAAATGAATGTTAACTGATAGGATTATTAAGATAAAAGGAAATGTCTAAATGTTGGAAATGTGCTATAGTGATCCATAAGAAACATTAATCTTTTTTTTTAAACTTGAGGAATAAAAAAATATGCAGAAATTTGTGTCTTCTCAATGTTTGGTGAACTGTATTCTTACATTCAAGCTGCAGAAGCTGTGGAGCCAATTGTCCCTGCTTTGGCACTTCTCAAAACTTTTGTATCAGAGTTGGTCACAGCATCACTGTGAGCCAGACACGATCTGAGAGAGCTCATTAAGTGACTTGATTGAAGTGAGGTTGAAAGGTAACGCTCAGCTTTCAGGATGCCTGTCAGAATGGTTGTCTTTCACAGATATTTGGCATCATGTTTCCATTTCGGTAAACAGGAGGCCCTACTGCTCACAGTTGATGTAAAAAATATTATCTAAGAAGAAAGAAGTGTCAAATAAGGTCTTTGTAAAAAGATATGTTTTAGCTGTAGTAAAGTTTCTGAGAAGATGATTCTGATAGCAGTTAAGAGACACTGATGGTTCTGTTGAAAACAGAAATGCTTTTACAGGAAGAACAATACTGCAAATGCTGCAAAGCTCTTCCAGGCTCAGACAGAGTTGGCAATATATTTTTGTTTCTTTGGAACTTTTCTGGTGGTTTGGCGTTGCTGAATTTTGTGGAAGACTAAAGAATTTTGCACATGCTGTCCTTGGAGTGATTGGATGTGATTTATCTCAGCAAAGGGGGCTCAGAATTATTGTGATCTGCCAGGGGACCTTCCGTTCCCATAAATACATACATTGTGCTGTGTTACTGTAGCTTTTGTGTTGAAAAGAAACCATGAAAAAATTTCTGAATTGACAAAGTGAATGTGCCATACTTGGATGCTTTCAGCATTTAGCACAGCTAGGAGTCTTCAGCTCATTTTTATAATTTCCATGTTCAAAGGGTTTTCATGCAACAGCTTGCAGATCCTATTGATGTTCATGGAACAGCAACACTAATTTTATTTTCCTATGTTATGAAGCTACTTCTTAATGCAACAGGTTGTGAGAAACTGGCAGTGCAGAGAACTTGCAAGTAGAACTGCAAGATTTTGAAAATCTGCTAGTAGATGGTATTCGGGTACAGCCTTGAAATCAATTCCACGTTTCTCCCAGCAGTCTCACTTCCTGAGGGTTTTTTTGACCAGATACCTGAAAAACCTGTGCTGTTTGCACGCATGCAGGCCTACGCATGCTATGTTTAAAGATTCATCGTTATTGATTTTCCTTTCCTGAGCTTCTTCTCATCTATCACATTTTAAAAGACTAACTTCAGTTTCATTAAGAGTTTATCTATGATCTCCATTCAATTAACATAGCTAGGAAACAATAGTTCCCCTCCAATAGTCTCACTATGCAGGAAGCTGCTTTTCCTGGATCCTCTGGGCCAGATTTCAGTCATGCAGTGTATGACACACCTTGCGTACTCCAATTTCAAATGATTAAATATATCCCACTTGAAAATTTGCAGTGCTCTTTGCCAAAATACTGTATTTTAATCTCCAGTGGGACATAGATCTCAGTGGCCACTGGTATGTGATCTGAACTTCTTCCTGCAGACTAACTATAGCTTAAGCAATCATTGACAGTTAGCTGATAGGGATGTAGACCTAATACATGACTTGGACTTCATGGCTGCAAAACAATGATTTGCACTTCTTGTCTGTGATATGAAGTAGCGCATTTTTTAGCCTTAGAAAAAGGCTAAATATATTTATCTCTTTGCTGAGATAATTTGCAAAACCCCCAGTGGAGAGGGGTAAAATAAGTGAAATAATTACTTAGGGGTAGTCACTGCTGCTTCTTTTCATTCTTCTTTACTGTGTTTTTGTTTTTGGTTTTTTTTAGTATATAACAAGTGGACAAAAGGGGGATCGGTGTATATTTAAAAAAAAAAAAGCCACTCTGTTTTGATAAGGCACAATATTCTAACGAAGATTAGAGGAATTGGGGAGGCATGATGTAGGACAAAAAGAATGATAATGTTATTGAGGGCCACAGAAACAGATGCCAAGTTCTTACACTATCTTTTCCTCCTCTGTAAGGAGACAACATATACATAACTGTGTTATACAAAAAGCTAAACAATATTAACAAACTTGTTACTCATTTTTTTTTTCACAGCTTTGTCTGAAATGTGAAACCAGCATTAGGAATGCTGTTAATTGGAAGATGATAACTATATATAGATGTATGTATATTTCATACGGTCATAGAATTGTATGGGTTGGAAGGGACCTCTAAGATCATCTCGTTTCAACCCCCTGCGACACGAAGGGACACCTCCCTCTACACCAGGCTGCTCACAGCCCCATCCAGCCTGGCCCTGAAGGCCTCCCACGTGGGGACATTCACAGCCTCACTGGGCAACCTGTGCCAATGCCTCACCAGCCTCACAGTAGGGAATTTCTTCCTAATAGCTGGTCTATACCACACACTCTTCCAGTTCAAAGCCATTTCTCCTCATCCTGTTGCTGCGTGACCCTGTAGAAAGTTTATAGCTTATTGCAAAAATTGCAGTATGTTGTAGCAAAAGTTAAGGCTTTATTTGCAAGGTTTTTTCAGGGCATGAAGAAACTTCTCTGACTTTGTCTTGGTTTTTGGTGTTTTTTTATTTGTTTTTGGTAAGCAGGAAATAAGCCAGCTATCAAAATATTTTACTGTGTGTTACGATGCATGTTTGCTAGTGGAGTGCTGAACAGACACTCTATTTGAGGAAAAAGGTTTATAAGCAACTCAGAGTATACTTCAACAAAATTGCTTTATCTGACGCACCTTTAACAGAGCCTGGCTCTGTATTTTTCTTTTTGTGGGAATTTGAAGTTGTAAATCATCCTGCTCAATCTTAGTCTTTTCTTTCCCAGAAATGTATTTTACTAGGCAGAGAAGTGCTTTGTACTCCATGGTCTCCTGGGGGTATCCACTTTAATTTTTAGTTTATTATAATTTGCTTTCTTTGACTCTTTATTTCATTTCATCGTAACTTGGCACGTTGTTTAGCTGCTGTTTCCCAAGGTCTGCAGCTCCCCTGCCCTGGTCGTGTCACTTTTGATTAAGCAGTCGAGAAGCCCTTTACCCAGCTTCTAAAGGGTAAAAGTCAAAAATCAATAATGTGCCAGTCCTCCCCAAGTGCAGTAGCAGTCAGAGGTAAATGAATGATTAAACATGATGAATAACAGTGTAATGGAAGACGTAAAGTAGGGAAAAGTGCTCACTTTAGCCTAAACTCAGAGATTTATTGCTGAGTACTACAAATAATGGAATCATCAATCTTCCAAGGACTAAAAAAAGGCATCCGCTGCAGTCAGTTTGAGATGCAGCAAAAGAAATCTTACCTCTTCATCCTTGCCTGTTGTGGTCTGCTTACTCTGTTGTATCAGAATAGATGCTATGTAAGGAAATCAACATTTAAACTTGAAATTTAAAACATTTAAACTAAATTTTGTAGTTAAATGTGGATGTTTTTCTACATCTCCATCATATGATGCTATTTTGGTGGACAAAGTGTTTTGTAGTTACAAATAAGTTGTTTTTTTCTCTATTTTTGTGGTAGATCATTTGCGTACATCAAGTTTTCAGTTTTTCCACATGAAATACGTTCATTTATTTGACAGCAATGGATTTGTGGTTGCTTTTTTTCCACTTGCAATAAACTCAAAGTAGGCAGCTGTTAAAATACAGTGCTTAATTTATAAAATAAACACCATACATGGGAGGAAATACCAATAATTCTGTAGAGCTCTGTCCTTTGCTCCAAGTCACTGGATATTGTAGTGTAGTTTGGATGATGTGGGCTGTCAGGAGAACAGCATAACTCATGAGTGAAAGATGTAATAAAGAAAGGAGGAAAAAAAAAACTAGAAAAATCTTGCTGTGGTACTTCACTCACATCTTTATATAACTCTGAAATATGTATTAGATTTTGATTCATAACTTTCTGATAGCAAGTACTGGCTGACAGTGAAACCAGGACTATCGTCTGTCTTGGCTGCACTACCATAAATTCAGAATTTGGCAAAGCAGTTGAAAGGCTTTATGGGTGTAGAAATTCAGTGTCTGAATTTGAAACAGTTTGACTGAGACTCATGCTTGTTTTCTTTTGAGACTCTGGATACTCTAATAAGATTGTGTTTTAAGATCCTAAATAACTCTGTGGATTTTGTCTTTTCCCAATAGTTGTCAGGTAGATGTGTAATGTAAAATGTTGTGCAGGAGGCTTCCATTTCTGTGGATAGAAATTCTAATTTACTGCTACTGCTTGTTCTAATTTAATAACTATATGGCAAAATAATGTAATGTCAGTCATGTTTTTGTCCTCTTTACAGATGAAGTCTCTACTAACTTCTGCCAATGCAGTTAGCTCAGATGTCAGTTCTGTGGACCTCACATAGCTCAGTTATGTTAGCAAAAGCCTATTGTAGAAGTAGCTTTGTATCCTGTACAAGAAACAAAATTCTGTTTTCTCTTTCTGTTTTATGAAACTAACTTATGTGGAGTTCTTAACCACATTTGTCTAATGTGGATATTTCTTAAATGGGGACCATTACAAACTTCTGTTTTAACCTGTTAAGACTTGGCAGAGAGGATTGCCTTAAGCAATCCTTAAGATTTGAAAGCGGAGACTTTTCGATGATAAAAGACAAAGATGATAATTTCAAAAGTTTGAGCTTGTAAGCAGTAGTGGGAATAATGTAGAAACACCAGACATTGTTGAGCTTCTAAGTTAATTCTTTGCTTGGCTATTTTCAAAAGAAGATTGAGTAGAGACAGCAGATTTCTTTGCCTTGCTCACCAGAGAGTGGGAAAACACAATGAAATGGAGCGTGTGTCAATATTCTGTGACTAGAAAGGCTTGTTTACTGTTTGTAGCTGTAGCTTCTCGAAGCTCAATGTACTCTATACTGGAGGAGAAAGAGTGTTTCCAAACAGTCCATCTCCTGCAGGAAGCAGTGATATGAATTTGGACTGAAATCCTGTAGTTTGAGAGTTTATTCATTACCAGGCCACAGATTTAAATGGCTGAGGTATCTTTGAGCCATCCCTGCATACTGAAGCAAGTGTGCATTGTAAAAAGTATGTGGGTGTGATGAAGCTTAGGGAAGCACAGAAATCTTTTTCCGGGGTGGACATGATAGCAGGAAGTTCCCAAGGATTGTGAACAGCAGCTCCATGGATCTGGTGATGCAGCCACCTCTTCCTGAGAAGAAATTTTTGCTGGCAAAACTGAAGGACATCAAAGGCTCTTTATTCAGTAGGAAAAATAGTGCAATGAAGAAGCTGTTTTTCTTCTGTTTTCTTTTTATCTTTGTATAAATTAAACTTTAATCTCTTAGTATGAGAAATCTTGGGTGACTTAAAAATATTTTGAATTCAGGAACTCAGTTATCCTAATTTCATTACTAATTTCTCATGTGCTTACTTTCTAGATGCACGCGTTCTTCCAGTGCTTCCTAATGGGACGCAGCATCACCGTTCCGGGTTTCACTATCAGTCATATCCCTTGTATGTGCCCCATGTATCATCTCTACAGAAAGTTGTTTAACTCTGAAATCTCTTCACTCCTTGTGTTTCCTGTGACCTATTAGCTCTTCAGAGAAATTTCTGCTCTTGTCTCTTGTACTCCCCTCACCCCAAGGATTTCTGTGGAATTCGCTCTACCTTTTACAGGTATCTTCTGCAAAATTCATGTCTTCTCTGTGGAACATCAGAGATGCTGTACATTTAAGTTAATCTAGCAGTTCTGGTGTTTAATTCTCTTTCACAGTGAGGTGAGGGAGGTGGTACAGAATGGCCTGCAGCCATTTTGGATCCCTAGGTTCTTTTCTCTGTGACATTTCCCAGAGGTCTAGCAGCAATCTCTTTTCATTTATTACACATACTATTAATTTGCCATGGGGCCTGGTATTGATCTTTCAGCCCTATGAGAGGCAGCTATCTTAATTCTAACCCTTTTTCTTGGAAGAATAGAACTTGTATCCTGAGGTGTTTCCCAATTACTGTCAAGTAGTTAATCCACCTCCTTTTTCTTTAATAATCTTAACTGAGCTACAGTGCAAGAAATACAAAGAAGCTGTCTTCTAAAGGTTGCAAAAGCACTGTCAGAAATGGTATCCTACTAGTGAAGAGAAGGAAGACAACACAAACAGAGGCTGTGACTAATTTGCTTCCTAATCCTGCTGAGTGGTGTGTTATCTGTGTTCCTGGGCTGTTCATTTCTGTTTGATATGATCAGTGAGGCTGCATCATTGGACTCCTAGGCCCGTTTGACTGCAAATGGTGCTGTTTTGGGTTTTATTACATACGGTCTATTGTTTCTTGTTTTATTTCATTTTGTGTGTGATTCTTTTTCCCCTTCCAGCTTTTGCTACCTTTTGGAGCGGTTTTAGAGGAAGAGTAGTAAACATGTTGATATATTTACTCCCTATTCACACAGCTTAGATTTATTTGATCCATCTGAATTATTTTTCTCTCTTTGCCAGTTTGGAACACAGCTGGTACAAAGATGTTTTGGCAGATACACTCTTGTGTCAGTGTTTTCTCAGTGAGCTGACCAGGGACACTTCTCATGTAAGATGAAAATAATCTTAGAAATTAAAATTAAATGTAGCTTCCTTATTTCAGAAACTAAGCCATATGTGTCCTGCTCCACTATAGCTTATTGATTTGTACTCATTAGTGTTGAATTTGGAGTGTTCTGCTATAGGCTTGGGGACTAAGGACCATGCTGCAGCTCAGGGCATGAAATTTTCTGCCTTCAGCAGTGAACTTCTCTCCAGCATTTTCTTAATTTCTCACCCCACTTTGTATTATTTATATGAGCTTTTAATGCTTTTCTTCTGAGGTAGTGACTGTAATAAGGTTCATGCTTTCCACGTCACTTGGAATGTCGTCTTTATACCTCACTTCAGCAGCAGAGGAGATAGGAGAGAATGGGTCTGAGTTGAAGAAGGCTCTGCATCATTTTTGGGATCCAATTTAGGGTAGTTTCTGCCTTGCTGTGAGCTGCTGCTGAAATGCACTGTTAAGGCACAGACTTCTGCTTGGACAGTTGTCACCTGAGAGCTTATTTCCATTGTCTGAGACTTAACCTGGTACTGGGGGTTATCACAGAATGAAGGTCTCCCAAAGCACAGGTGAGTCTTGTGACTTTGGGCCTGGCAAGGACAGATCAGTGCTGCCAAGCAATTGACGTCTAATTGGAAAACGACTTTTATGTCTTCCTATGTCAAGGAAAGTTTTCACAGCTCACAACAGTTCTCAGTGTTCTGTGTTACACTGTACCTTACTGTTGCTGTCTGTAATTGGGATATATGGCAGCAGTTTGTGCACTCAACAGACCTTTCCTTAGAAACTGACCAGGCAACAAGAAGGTGCCTGTCTTTCCTCTGGGCTTGCTGCATATTTAAAGTGTAGAGCTTCAGACAATCTGTGACCAAATGAAAGGCTTCTGAGCAATTCTTTCCCTATGCAGGTGAATCATTGTGAAACTAAGCATATAGGAAAATGTCCACATTTTGGAGTGATTGTCATTTATGGGGGCTCTGGTGAATAGCATAGTACTCTGTCTGAAAATAGTCAGGGAGAATCCTGCGCAATCCACAAGGATGGAATGCTGCTGCCCTCTTCTTCCTGAGGCTGACTGTGCCTGGCAAGGAACTCCTTAATATAGAATTGTCTCCCTTGAGCATTATGGAAGAGTCTCATACTAATTTACATTCAGTAGCTCATGATAGCTAATTGAGAATCTACTTTAAAAAAAAAAAGTATGAAATACAATTAATGATATTTTCCTTTCCAAATTGAAGAAATTGGGAAAATAAGCGTGGATTTTTTTTCCTGAAGTCACATGTTGATTCAATACAGTTTGTCCTTTCCCCTATAGACTTTGAATAACAATTGCTGCGTTACAGAATTAAGACAGAAGGAGAAGATGGTAAAGGACTTTCAGTCCTCTGACTCATTTCTGCTCTTTGGTGCTGGTATTTGTGTTTTTAGCATCACAGGTTGTCTTTAACCCTTTAAGTCTGATTATTTGATGGAAGTGGCTGGACAGAGCCTGTGATGCTCCACTGACAACAGTGTGTTCGCTGCTAACAGCTCCAGATTGTGGGGGCACGCATCTATTATACAACATTGTGCCCTGGAAGGTGGAGAGACTCTTTTCACCTCTATCCTGTGGCTGCCTTCATTGCTGCTTACACATCTGAATTGTGGGACACGGGGGGGGGAAGTACATGGAAATATGAGCTATAAATGCAGGCAGACTTAACTTAATGAAAGGCAGCTCAGTGTGTCGCTTATTCCTAATTGTGCTGAGAAGCGTTGTTGTGAAATTACCATTTAAAAAGTTGTCTGTCGATATCTAGCAGCTGTAGTAAATAGTAGCAACAACAATTGAGTCCTGTTAACTTTCTCTGTCATAAATAATTGGAGATTTAGATTTAAGCGTCTTAGAAATTTGAGCAGAGGCTTTCCTTGTGTTTCTTGGCAGACATGATTGCATCTCAGGAGTTAATAAGTTGACTTGCTTAACCACAGATAAAGCTGTGTAGAGTATTGTAATTATCATTACCTATTAAAGTAGGATTCAATTTTCTTTCCTTTGTGCACACCAGCTACGTTATATCATTTGTCTGAAAGCAGAAGTTGCTTCATAGCAACTTGTTCTGTCCTTAAGACAGGTTCTGTGCATGCTGGGAAATAGTTTCTACATCAGTTTGGAGAGTTTCCTGCTTATTTGGAAGGATTGGCTTCATGAAATCTCAAACAACTTGGTAAACCATGCCAGTCATATCGTGCTCATCTTGTTCATTTCCGTATGACTAACAGTCTCAAAACTGCTGCAAGGAAGATAATAAAATCACTCAGTAATTGGCATAGAGTGCATTCTAAAAATTGCTTATGAAGTACAAAAAAGTTTGAAGGAAAGTCTCCCACTGACATTTCTGAAAAAAGTGTGGTCTGGAAAGTAAGTTAAAATTTGTGCTGGCATCCTTTGTGTGGGAAGATACTACTGGCTCAATTCTGGCATCATTCTGAACAGTTCAACCATCTCTTCTTGTGTGAAATGTATTGTCATACGCAAGAGAAACTTCTAACAGAAAATGAGTTGAGTAGGGAATTTCTTTGAACTTGATCAGTTCAGCTGGCATAAAACTTCTGGAACTTGTAATTGCCTAAGCTTTGTATTAATGTACTTGTCTATCAAGCATAATGAGCATGTGGTCAGTTTACTCTGTTTTGTCTTCCTAGAAGATAATGTTACATTTAGTGGTAGTCTCATCTTACATAGAAGTCTCCATGTGTACTATTCACAGCCTACTTCATTGTAGTTTGTTATATTCCTTAATGCTATGTGTACACTGTCAGAACCAGGAAGAGTTACAGGTAAGCTAACTGCCTTTTGCTGTTTAATGTCAACTGCATCTTTGCTCCAGCAGTTCTATCTCCCAGGAACTGCTTCAGAAGCTTCTGGTGTTCAGTTGACTCTTACAGTGCTGACCTCAGCTGCATTAACAGTGTGTTGGAACAGACATTGTTTCAGAAATCCGTAATGATGACAGCAGCTTTTCACAAATGCAGCATCCATTAATCATGCATTGGACATCATTTCAACACCAAAGGCCAGAAGGTGGTTGGTGTGCATCTCCACTGTTGCTGATCTGTCAGTGTCAGTTCACCAGTATCAAAGGATTTTAATCAATGCACAACAGAAGGAACTGGCATCAGGAGAGGTGGAGTGTTCAGAGGGTTGTGAGTTACCCTGATGGTTATTCTCAAACTTAGGTTGTCAGGTCCTTTATTTTTTTAAATGGTAATAAAACTTGTTATTCTTTGAGTGTTATTTAATGATGTTCAGTTTATGTTGAGATTGTTTTATTTAATCGTCTGAAGCCTTAACTAAGAAAAATCATTTCAACATTCACCTATTGACTTTCCAACTACTACAAAATGACTAGAAAGAAATCATAAGAACAGTGTGATACTTCACGTACAGAAGTGTGCCTTGATGAAGGAGGAATGAAGGAGTTGATTCAGTTTGGATAGCAGCAGTACTGCTCAATATGACAGGTATGTGCATAAATGCAAGCCTGGCATATTATGGGCTCTAATAAATACTAATACATTTTGAGGCATTTCAAATGGGTTTCTTAGTTTTCAGGTATATTATACTTTATGGCTGTTAGAACTTCTGTATTATTTTATTTTCTAAATGATGAATCTGTGTATCAGTGAGGTCTAAAGGAGCTGTACCACAGAAAACAAAACAAAGATGGAACCTCTGCTCTCATTTCACTTGATAGCAATATGCGTAAGGCTGGAGGACTTACAATATTGGTTGAATTGCCTGATTTCTATATAGCTTTCTACATAAAACACCTTCCTAACAAGGCTTCCAGTATGTTTTCTTTCTTTTTAAGATAACAAGACTCCTTGTTACAGATGTACCAGGAAAATAGGGGAATCCAACCAATATATAAAGTGAATTTGCTCTCTAAGTCAGAGTAGGGGTAATAGCCAATCCTTTAGGGCTTCACATTTACCTCATAAGGCCAGTATGTGTACCGTGTTTACCTGCTCACAGCAATATGGTTGACAGGACTATAAACAAATTAGTATGTTCTCTGTAAAATGACTGGCATGTTTTTGCCATACAGATCCCTGGAGTACCTGATAAATATGCAGTGTCAGGCTCATTTCTTTAAAGAAACATTGGCACCTACTCTGCTGCTTAGAAATAAAAATCTTTCCTCTGTGAACTGCTTAAGAAAAAATCACTCCTGAAATTTTTTCTATGTCTATGTATTTCTAAGATACGTAAGCCTAACTGTTCTGTGATTTGCCCCTCTTGTTCTTTCTCTCCGTTTATTGGTTATCTAACAGAACAGTTCTGCTGAAGGATTCATTTCCTC
This sequence comes from Tympanuchus pallidicinctus, assembly GCF_026119805.1. Taxonomy (NCBI): domain Eukaryota; kingdom Metazoa; phylum Chordata; class Aves; order Galliformes; family Phasianidae; genus Tympanuchus; species Tympanuchus pallidicinctus. The sequence goes on from NW_026294722.1 coordinate 7,931,199, forward strand.
AGTGTTGGAATTTTCCAAGCTAGAGTTCCGTAGAGTATCTTGCATATAGATGTTGACTCATTTATTGAACTTGTCAGGGCATATTTTCCTTTGGAAGTTCAAAACAGTCTTGCAGATGCTGTATTTTTCTCTGAGAGTGCAGTGTGTGATGACACTTGTCCCTGGAAGGGTTCACAGGACAAGCTATGATTCACTTTTTTTCCCCCCTCCTCTTATTTCATAAGAGGATTTCTTAACAGCCTGTTTTGCATCAGTTTGGATGTGCACACTTGTAGTCACATTAAACTGCTTAAGATGTAGCAAGTGCCCTTGCAACCCATGTGCATGTTTAGCCACCCACCTATCTGAAGAAACAACCTGGAACTCCACAAGTACAAGGCTGTATTTTGTGACCAAAGTGATCACCAGTACTAATTGAACCAGAGAGAAATGCTATAGATTCTTGGAGAGTGTGCTTCCCTGGTATTACTGCAGAAAGCTCAGTATGCATGGCATCTTATGCAGCTGAGGAACATCAGTGAAGGAAGGCAGTAAAATACTGCTTGTCAAGTATAACTCATTTAAAATGAAAATAAAACTCTGTCTAGTTGGTCACACTGTTCAGTTAGATTTGTCCTCGAAGTTGGCCTTTCTAAACCTTTTTTTATGTTTAGTGCATAAATGAAAAATACCTTTAATAGCATTGTATTTATAATATATTATTACAATTCATAATAACATAGTCATTATTGAGTTATATAAAGGAGATTGATGCATACGTGCATAAATGTTAGGGTGATTCCTGTTTTTAAACATCTGACATGTTTAGATGGGCAGATTCCTGACTGCAATCAAACTTTGTATGTTGAGCTCTGTGGGGCTCAGATTAAAATAGTAGTTGTAGCCTTACTGCTTGAATACACTGTACATTAGAAATACACTCAATTTTCTGTTAGTGCTCCATAGTGTTTAGAAGTTAAGTGGTTGGGCCTTCTTTTGAGTGCAGGTAGTATCAAAGGCTTGAAATGTGCTTTGTTTTATAGTAATGCAAATGAATGAGGAGGAAGTCTTGTATTCTAGGAATCAAGTTAAAAAATGTTTTAAACTCCTAAACCTTTAAAATTATTTTATATTCAAGCACAACTACAAAGAAAATATTTTTATAAACAGTGAAGGTCCTTGAATGGCATGCAGTTCTTCATGTTAGATGCACAAACAATTGAGAAACTGGAAGATAACGTTTCTTAGAATGCTGCAATTTGAATGAGGATCTGATTGAAAGAGTATGTGATAGTAAGATGTAATCATATGAAGTGTATTCTGTGCAGAAAACTTTTTTCTTCCTGTTTTCTAAGATGAAAGTTTATAGATTTAATATTCTCAGAGTACTTGCAGTGTACCGAATGTGGTGTACAGTAAAAGAAGAACAGAATTGAAGAATATGAATAGAGAGTAAAATGTGCAAGTACCTCCCTAAACATGGATAAATGCTTGGTAAGGCATTCTGATAAGACCTTTGCTTTGACAGGAAGATGAGAGCACATCAGAGGAAGTGGAATTGATATGAGATTTGTGCTGCTAACAGACACTGCACCAATTTTGTGTATACTGTAAATTTATGTCTTGTCTAGAAATCAAGAGCAAGTGCCTTGGAAAGATGAGATCATTTGTCTTATCCCAGAATACAGTGAGCCTGGTAGCCATTGGATTTACTGATCCTAGGGGGGCACAGGTCTTGGAGCGGCTTTTTTAGATGTTGAAGTTGTTCTCTTTCTGTTTGATTCTTATTCTGCTGGTGTCAGTGTAATGTTTCTGGATCTCACAGTATACCAAGCCACCATCTTCAACTCATACCAAGTTGCCATCTTCACCCTCAGGTTGGGTAGAGGAGTGCACATGCAATGCAATCCTTGGTTTCAGTGAATTTGTCTTTCTGTTTAAGTATGCACTGGATGGACTTTATTATTTAATAAATATTTTTTATATGAATTTCGTTTTTAATGGAGGTGAGGTTTGATTTTATTCTTTCTTTCCCAGAGAAATGTTATATCAGAAAAACAGTCAGGAATGCTTTAACTGCATGTATATCATTATTTGTGTGGGTATGTGTACAGAATGAAGTGAGCAGAATGAAGTGAGCAGCATTACATGCAGTATTTCATACCCTGTGGAGTACTTAACTACTCAAAGAAGAGGTCAAGTACTGCTGCTTTCTAACGCGTTCTACTGTGATTTTGAGCCTTTTTACACTGGTTCCATTGATAAAATGAAAGTAAGAGTGATTGGTCAAGAATGCTAGAATTGTTTAATATTTTACATGGCTAATAAATGGACAGAACTCTAGTTTATGAGATTGAATTTGAAATTCTCAAACTTGAAAGCTTCAGCCCCGTCACTGCTGCACATTTGCTTGTGTGTTCCAATGGCTTTGTTGGGGAGCAGAGCTTTACAGTTTTGAGACTCCATTGGTTGTTTTTTTCTTGTTTGCTCCTGAAGCTATTGATAAAGATACTGAATCTAATTTGCAGCTTCTAGACTGTAATAGTGCTGCTTTAAAAACTTTGCTGATAAAAGAGCTTGGTAAGTCTTTACTTGGATGGTAGTTTATGATACTGTTACATCAACAAGGTCGCACCAGCTGATTGGAGAGGAATTTTTCTGCTGTGGTTGAAGTGCATGAAGTGTATGGCAGCAACACCAGGAGATGTAAACCAAGGTCATGGCTTAGTATGCCATTAATTTTCTCTTACTGCATTTTATGCAGTCTAAAAACATTGAGTCTATTTCTGATGCTGTCTGTTCTCTCAGCCTTTTCCTTTCATTTTTAATTATGCATATTGATTTTTATTTCAACTAACTTAATTCAGGAAGAGTGCTAACTATAAAGAGGAAAATCATGCTACTGTTTCCTCTGTGTATGAGCTGGATTTAGCTGTCACATAGCTTTCTGCAACTTCCTGAGGATGGGAAATGTAGAGGGAGGTGCCAGTCTCTTCTCCCTGGCAACAGATGACAGAATGCATGGAAATGACATGAAAGTAGATGTAAAGAGGAAAAGTGTGAGCTAAATGGATGTTCCCGTTATAGTGACATCCACAAGGCTAATTTTCAAGGAAGCTTGTTGAGAGAGATTCAAGCAGATTGACTTTATTTTTACTAGCGACAATCAACCTTGAAACTGATGCTATTGTTATGCTGTGCAGATTTGCTCTTTGTTCTCTGTTACTTCTGACTGTGTTCTAAATAAATTTGAGGGATTCAAGAGATCAAGGTGCCTTTATCATATACATGTATAATAACTTAAAATTATGATGAACAAACACTTTCTGCTTGAGGATGCTCACTAAGACACCCACTTTGACTTCATCCAGTTCCTCAGAACTGGTTACTTAATGATCGACTTGATCTCTTGCTTAGATGTGGCAAGACTGTTCCCGTGTGTATTACTAAGTGACAAAAGGTTAAGAGAGGCATGAAGTTGTAGGTGTGTTGGAGAGGGCTTGCAAGGTTTTGAGGATGAATCACTTGATTTAGAGTTACTAAACTGTAGTAAATCTAAATGCATGGGAGTGTTGTCCAAAGCTTGAAAACCATTTCTTCACTGAGATCAAGATAGAATGAGACTGAGTGTTTGTCATGTAGTTTCAGGTGTACATTTAACATTAAGTGGTGGCATTGTCTGAGTATTATTATGTATAAAAGTACATGAAAATGTGAGCTTGAAACTATTCATGTTCTAATTGTACTTGAGGAATGTACAATAACGTATTTAATTTGTCTATTATAGTTCAGTCTCTTTAATTTAAGAGCTGCTGTGAAGCTATTCAAGGAAGTCAGCATTTATTTTTAGAGCTGTAGGTCAGCAGGAGAGCTTACAGCACTCTGTTATAGCTGTGTGTGGTATAGTTTCATTGTGGCTACCAGCATCTATTTCACATGCAGCTAATATGCCCCCAGAAATAGCCGTCGTCTGTGTAATCCTTAAACTTTATGCCAATGCTTCAGGATGAGAGCAAAGTATTTCAGTGATTAAAGAGTTCATCTTCATATAAATACAGGCATAGAACAACCTGTAAGAGTATTTATAAATGGGATACATTTCGGGTTGTAAAAATGCCACAGATTGGTTATTCTAATCTTATATAATGCTGCTAAACATTAAACTGCAATTTCACTTACATGGCCTGAGACAAGTGGACCGTTTATTAGTTACAGAATCAGAATGCTTTACTGCACTCCAGTAAAAGTGATGTGGGGAGGAAAGCACCAAGATTATTATCTTGGGTTTGGAATCACACAGCTGTTATAGGAGAGAATAATCAGGAACCGATATGTGTGAAAAGAAAAGCACCTACATCTTGCAGGGTTTAAAATCTGACTACAATTACTAGTATCCATATTCATGCAATAACTACTTGCAACAGCATTTGTTTCTTTCATTTCTTTCCATTAAACTGATCAAGCTACCAAGGAACTAATCTTCTAACTTACCTCATCTCTGTATTCACTGGGGCAGGTCTAATGAATGCTTTCACTAAATTCATTTTCTTTAGACTTAACAGTGAGAGGATAAAGAGATCAGCTTATTGCAAACTGAGGAAATACCTGCTATAAACTTGAAAAGGCTTGCTGTGAGATTACTACTGCAAAAAAGGTCTGAGGAGCCTTGGCTCTGTAACACAGCCTGCTAAATTGAGTGTTTCAGTCTAATCTTTTGCCTTGCATTAAGGTCTGATAGGCAAATGCTAGCATTCTGATTCTGTAACTAATAAAGCAAGGAGAATAATATTTTCATGCATAAGATTGTGTTTATGATCATTAAGATTAGATCTGTGCAGTACTGGATCATCTGGAAATGTAAATCTACATCTTTGTTGTTCATGATCTAGCACAGTCTCTTTAGATGAAGTTACTCCTACAACATTCAGAACTGTCAGAATGGCTTAAGGTTGGCCCTTCCGTTACGTGTTTGATCCATTCAGGCCATTGTAAAGTTTGGTAGAATATATGTGTGTATATGTATTTAGTAATGGTTCCCACAACAGAGTTTCCTGTCACTCTACTTGAGACTTCACTTCCTCATTTGTCAGAGATGTGCTCACATCTGAGGGTGTATGTGAAAAATAAGAACTTGCAGAGATTTTTGAGTAGTGTTAAAAATACACAGTTTCTACTAAAATTAGTGATAAAATTCTGCCAGTATTAAGTGATAGAGAATCAGATATCACAGGGCAGCTCTGAAATTCAGTGAAGAAAGAAAATAGGTGTTTAGAGGGACTATCAGGCTTAATTTGTTCTTTGCCAAAATGTAGTTGTAGCCAGCAAGGCTCCTAGAGTGATGATGAGTTACTTATTCTTTTAATGACAAATAGACTGCTGCCTGTGCATCTAGACAAAATACCATGTTATTTTCCTCAAATGAAAGGAGAAATCATGATTACAAATAATAATTCAAAAGGACAGTATTGAATAGCAAAGGGACTCAGATGGATTTCTGTAATATGCTCTACCCATGAAGAAAACATAGATATAAATGACTTGAAATGGGTACTTGTGGTATAGAAAGAAAATAAAAGGCTTAAACTAAGGTAATTGGGTAGAAGACCAGGATGCTGGTCAGGTTATCCTTTATCCGCTTATATAAGAAGATATGAAAGAGAAATCTAATTGCATAGAATCTGAACACAGAGAGTAGCTGAAGACTGATTTTTAGCACTTAGGTATAATCAGCCTGAAGTTTTTGAAACATGGAAAAAAAAAATCAGCTCATATTACACGAACATGTGAATATTGTGAAAGTTGCAGAGTGCATTTAGAGCATTACTGATCAGAGAAACTCTCCTGGTCATGGCAGGTGGACCAGTGAATGAGCACCATGCCAACTGCTGCTCAGTGAACATTTCTCACAAAGTAACCACTCTGTTTCTGATGGTTCAGTTCTGACCCTCAAGGAACGTCTGCAAAACGCCTTCAAAAGATAAGCTTCACTATTAAAATTCCTTACTCTCTTAAAAAGAGTTAATGATACTTGTTAGAGATACTGGTTTTGTGCATATTATACATTTCTAAACCCTTCTGGGACCCTTTACTAGTATTAAATGTACAGAAAAGAATGAAGGCAGTAGTTAGATGAAGTTGAGGCTTGCTGCTCTATCTTGTATCAGTTGATTTCTCATGTCTCTGTTGAAACACTTTCTAATCAGAAATACACACCTTTTTTGTTACATACTTCACTATTTCCTTACAAAATCTTACTGAAATAAGGACAATGGCTACTGACTTCTCTAGGAGTAGTTTTAGTAGAAGTGAATGTAAGCATTTGCTGAGGAAGGAGAGCAGTAGTCAGTAGTTAACTGAATGCATCTTTCTGATCCTTATCCCATTGCTTCATATCCGTATATTTTCAGCATTGGAGTAAGAGGCAGCTTTCATGCCATATGAAATGTTGAAAGCCTACCAAGGGAAATGAGATCAAGATGTTTTAAACAAAACATATCTGAATACTTTATGAATAGAAAAATTTATTAAAAACAATATTAAATCACTGTTGGCTTACAAACAACTGTTCTATGGTGAAAAAACAACCCTTCTTTTTCCATATTTATAAATTAATTTATAAATTAGGGAAAATTTAATAAAATAGGGAAAATTTTATAAATTAATTTATAAATTAATAGGGAAAAAGAAGGGTTGTTTTTTCACCATTTGTCATAGGAGCTGTGTGACCAACGGCAGTTCATACTTGTACTGATATTCAGATGCATCACTGAGGTTTATTAGTAATACTAATGCTCAATGCACGTTAATTTTATATGTGCAGTTCAGAATCATTCTAATAAATGTTTGCAATGAATTTCTGTTTAGATTATTGGAAGCTTTGTTTTGAGTTTGATGTCCATGTAGATGAACTATCAGTGCACCGGGATGTTACTTTTGTTATTGGTGCAACTTCCCAATCATCTTCACTGCTTTAATATTTCACTAAATAAGTTGCATCCACTGTCACGAGCTGTTTTTAAGATCATTTGATTTATCTTTGCCCAGAAATTATTTTCTCTTGACTTTATGAACTCACAGCCATAAATGAATCCTATCAGCATACTAAATCTGTATTTTCATGCTGAAGAGTGAGCTGAACAGATCCACTGCCTAGCAGTTGGAGCAATAGAACAAGGGGAAACTTTTCTTTCTCCTTGCTTTTGTTGGCTGTTACCCTTTTCCATTTTCATAACACCTTAAAGCATATTAACGATTTTATTCTGTAGCATGAGTGCTTATGTATAGGAAACATAACTTAACTTTGAAAGATAAGGGTGGAGCAGTCATCCACAAAATCATTTTGAGCTGCATCTGCAATATAAAATCTACACAGTGTATGGGATGATGATATTGAATATTGGGTCTCATATTGTGCCTTCTTGACAGTACTCTGAATGTTGTTGAAGGAATATGTGCATGTTTTATGCAACTGAAATGCTGTTGTTTAGAGAAATTATAATAACATAATATTCCTATCTGGAAAATATTTAGTTAGTATAACCTTGGAGTGATTAGAGTGGTATGATGCCCTGAGAAAATGAAGGTGAGGTCAGACTTGTATTCCATTGCTGTGTTTTTCGAAGTTTAAGATGAATCTGAGCACGTGCATCTGAATTGAAAAACAAGGAAAAAAAAGATCAAAATGACCAATGATTTGAGAAGTTTACGTATGATGAATAACTACAAAAATAAAGGGTAACAGGAAGAGTTGGAAAGCATTGAATGAAGTACTTAAAAGTGTGCAAGTGTTCTATCTGTTCTATCTTGTGGAACATGAGCAGGGAGCAATTTTTGAGCTCTGAAAGCACATTGTATTTGGCAACAGTGAAAAAGATGTCTCAAGCATGTTCTTTTTCTTCCATTTATGGGGTCGGCTGGTTTGGTGTTTAGTGGTGGTGGTTTTTTGTTTTTTTGTTTGGTTTTTTTTAGATGACTGAACTCTCTGTGACTATCCTGTCATTCCTGAGAGTTTCTAGATGTGCTCCTCCTTCTGTTCCCAAAGCTCTGTGATGGGGGTACAGTTGCCCATGCCTGCTTTCTCCACTGTTGGGTACAGGCTGTTGTCTCTGAGCTGATTAGAAGATAATGGTGTGGATCCCCCCCTATCTGCCAGCTGGGTCAAGATGGCTCCCTTTGGTTCCCAAATCCATAGAGCAGTAAACATTCCAACATGAGTTGTTCAGCGTATTTTTTTGTGCCATGCTACTTCAAAGTAAGGTGTGCAGGGAAACTGCAGGTTTAATTTTGACAGGGATTGTTGCCTAAGAATGTGGATAGATGTGATGGTACTCAACAAAATGCCTGCACATCTGTTTCCTCCTAATTTCAGTAGGTATATCCAGGGATTTTACAAACTAAGTATTTGTGTAATCGGCAATATTTGTTGTTTTGAGGTTCAATAAAATAATCCAATCTGTTAAATGACATGCTATGAGAGCTGAAATTTATTTGGTGTGCAGCGAGAAAACTGGGGGTGAAAGAAATGGTCTTCCTTCTTTATTTTAGCTTTTGGTCTCCTGATTGTTTTATTTTGTGTGTGTATGTGTGTGATGGTCTATATATACACAGAGTTCTTTTACAGTTAGTGAATGAAGAGAATTTATTTCATTTAAAAAGTATAAACCTACATCATTCCTTCTTCCTTGCACCAGCAGTCTTTCAGACCTTCTTGTTTTACCAGTAATTTCACATGGTTTTGTTGCTGGAGACTTCAAATAAACCACAGTGTTTTAAGTGTGCCTATACCCCTTGAGTTTTTGGCACTAGGAAAATGAGCTGAAATTGCTAAACTGCTGTAACTTTGGAAACTGTTCTCCAAGTACATATAATAGTTATCTATCCTGTTTGTAACAGTGCCAAAAGAAGTTATTTTGAAATGCATGAGCTGGAAACCCATTCTCTTCAAGAGGATGCACCTTTCACTTTGCAGGGTTGTCACAAACCAGGGGGTGTATTATCCTCTTAATGCACTTGCATAACTGCCATTAACATTAATGGAAATTACATGCACTGACTGCGAGGTGAATTTACCCTTTTGTTGAAATGAATGATCAGCTGTGACAGATTTTCCAGTGATGCTAAATCAAATTTAGATTGCTACACCACTGCCACTAATGCACATCTCAGTGTCTTTGTTGATTGTAGCTTGTCGAAGAAAGTTCGCAATGAAACTTTATTAGGTCATGTGTTCCTTATGATGGAAAATGCCTTTAAAAAGGGAGCGTGTATGCTTCCTTCTTTAGTGCAGTCCATGGACCACTGTGGCGTAGCAAACTTTGTGCAGCAAATTTCCTTCTGACTTGGTAGTAACTGTTTGCAGTCCTTCTAGAGCTGGTTCGTAGAATCTGTGCATTGCAGGCGCTGTTGGCCTGTGGTTGGGACAGAGGAATGCTGAGTTTCCTGGTTTCTGTTCCTGACCTTGCTGCTGAATGTCTTTTTGGCTCTGTATGACTCATCTGCCTTATCCAACTCAAGTTTGTGTCTAAAATATGTGGAAATAGAACACACCATAGCTCACAGGTGTGTTGTAAAACTTAATTGGCTGTGAATTGTTTTATCACGTGTTGGAAATCACTACTGAAAGGTCAAATGCTATCTTAGAAAGCAATATAACAATCTTATCAAAACGTCAGCAACACGTAGCCCCTGTTTTCCATCTACCACCTGCATTGGTGTGACTCGCTGTTCAGGAGTGGTGTGCTGCACTAACACCGTTGTGCCCTTGCAGCCCCTGGAGCGGATGCGGTTGTACTGACACAAAGTGCTGCTCTTGTGCTGCTGGTTCCTGAGCACAGCTGCCAGGTTCCCCTGCCGTGCTGCAGCTGTATGTGGGGGATCTGTGCTGCTTCAATTGAGCTGATCCAGGGTCACGCTCAATGTAGTGAAGAATGTGGCCTAATGAAAAAGGGTCAGGATGATTAGCCTTCTCCAGCAAAGTCAGAATTAGGTCATTGGAAGCAATGTTTGTTTTTAGGCAAAAATCCAAATAAATCATAAACTAAACGAGTAAATTTTCATTTTCTCTAATATATCCTGTGTGGCTTTTCAAAATATTTACTTGTTGAGCAATTATGGTTCTTCCTACACATCTGCCCTGTGCTGACTTTTTTTTTCTTCGAACTGCATTTGGCCATTTTCCTTAGGAGTTCTCAGGAACTGTCGTACTCCTGTGCTGCTTTGGACTTCAAGTAGCAAAAAGATGGGATCGTCTTTTTCTGCTCAGTCCCTTTCTGCTCTTCTTCCACTGGTTGTTCTTGCACAGAAAAGCTGTCCTGTCCATTCTTAACCACGTTTTTTGCTGTAGCATCATTTAATCGTAAAAATAATGGCATTAAAATTCTTTTTATTTTTAGTTGTATGTTTGGAACTTTATGGTAAAAAAGGTGGAAGCTCGGAGTCAAGGAATTTCTGATCTGTGTGCAATTCCATATTGGACATAGTAGTAAAGTGTGAGTAAGCTCAGTGTGGCATTGTCACCAGTGTAACTTGTGAAAAAAATCATGCTTTTTGTAAAGTACCAATAAATTAGTGTCTTTGAAAGCTGTTCTTAGACGTTCCCAAAGAATCCACGCGAGATTGTGTGTATTTAGATATTCATTTAAACATCATTGTTTTTCCGTGTATGATGGATGTTGTTTCGAGTCACCGTCTCAAGGAGCTCAGCGAAGCCTTTCTCAGTTACTAATAAGCCCTAGCACAAGGTGTAAGGGGCTGCTGTAGCAGGGCAGGGGCAGTGCTCGAGGTCGCCTCGGGCCGCTTACGAGCGGACCACGACCAACGAGGGGCCATTAATTCTCTCTCCCACCCCCTGGGAGGCTCTGCGCACCCTTCCCGCGGCGGGGTCCGGCCCCGGGGCGCAGCCACAGCTCGCGGAGCTGCCGCCAGGCTCGGGGCGAGCTGCGGCCGGAGGAACAGGTTTCCTCTGCGCGCCGCCGGGGCGTTGCGTCAACGCCGGGAGGAGGATCTTCGAGGTAAATGAACTTTTTAAAAGGGGAAAGGAGAAGGGAGAGGAAGAAGGACGGGGCGGGTGGAGCGGAGCACCCGCCCGAGCGCTTCCTCCGAGCGCTCGCTCGGAAGCGGGCTTTGGATGCTGCCAGAGGATGCCCTTCTCCGCCGCGGCGCTCCGCGGACGGCCTGGCAAAGCGGCGACACGGCGCGGCTGAGCCCCTGCTCCGCGGTGAGAGCGCGGCGGGGGAGGGGGCGGCGGCGCCCCGCGGCTGCGGCTCCGGAGGCCGAACCGGGCGGGGAGCCGGGGCGGAGGGGCTCGCGCCGCGTGGGGAGCGGCCGGGGCTGGAAGTTGTGCGGGGCGTTCGGAGAAAAAGGGCCAGGAAGGCAGACGGATGCGGCCGTGCCTTCGGAAGCTCCCCGCCTTGCTCCCCGCGGCGCCGCCCGCCCTTCAGCCCCGGCCCGCTGCGGCGCGGAGCGGAGGGCGCTCAGTGCAGACATCGGCAGCTCAGCACGCGGCGGGCGGTGGTCGGGAGAAGAGTTGGCACATAAGTGATGCTGTAGCACTTCGCTTCTCGTTTCATAAATCATCGGTGCATCCGGGGAATGCGTGCGGCTGAACGTCTGTATGTGTTAATGGGTGTATATACAGAGCAGGGTTTGTTTCTATATGTAGCTGCAAAAAATCTGCTTGCTTGATAGAACGTTTGTGTCAGTGACTGTTCTTGCCTACCTTTCTGTCTTAATGCTCTTGCATTCGTTCCCTTCTGGTAAGTCGGTGGTTATTGTTGTACATAGCACAAGTTAATATAATTATCTTTAGAATCAGAGTGTCTTTATGGTTTATAAAGACGTGAGGTAATAAGTGTAATAGAGGAGTAATTCTTAGTCTCTTAGAAGTTGTTGTTGGGCTGTTATCTGCACGTAGTGAAGAAAAACATGTTTGTTAGTGTGGGTTTGGGGGATCCAATTAGCAGTGAAACCTACCTGAAGGCTTATGAATGCTGTGACTTACAGGAAACCTGTAGCAAAATATGCAGGCGGTGAATAGGAAGGATAGTACGGAGATGCAAAGAGTATATTATGTATTTTAAAACATTTTTTTTAAATGAAGTCCTAAGAAAAACTATAACTGAACACTGAATTCAGTGTTAGTTAAAAGGAAGTTGCATAATAAGGAAGAGATTCCACAATGAATGTAGGCTTCCCTTTGATAAATATTTAGCTTTGGTATGGAATTCACCAGCATAAGGAAGGCAGTTCAGGAGAATTCATCCGCATGGTAATCCAGTGCCCTGATAAGTCTGGGAGTTCTCTTCCTGATTTCTGAATAAACGTTGGTTGCTTGTGAAGGAAAATAATTGAGCCACGGTTTAGATAGGTAAATCAGCACAGCTATCATCACTGAGAGCCACGCTTAGCTGTGCTTAAACTTCTGACTGGCTGTGGGGAAAAAAAGAAAGAAACAAGTAAGAGCCAAAGCAGAATATACAGCATGCTGTTAGATTATAGCATGAATGATAACTTCAGCCTTCTCCTGAGAACCTGGTTGGATTACCAACAGAAATCTTTCCAATTCGCAAATCAAGCTGTTTTTGTCTCTTACAAACAAAATGTGATGGTTTCAAATGATGGCTGACAGCTTCAGTGAAAATGGAATGTCATGACCAAACCCGATACGTATAGGAGCAAGTCGAGAGTTAAGAGAACAGCAGAGCGGCTGAATCCATTTAACTGGCAAAGTGGTTTTAATTGGGTTGGTTGCTAGGGAATGGATCCACCACCATGTATTTCAATGACTTTAAGCAGTGGACAAATGGCACACCTAAGTGTGCTTGAATAATGCACCTGGTATTGGCTCCAGCTGGATGTGGAGCAGGTGTGTGTCGCTTGTTGCTAACCTGCTTTCCCTTACTGTGCAGTTCCACTTCGTGGCTTTCATGCTGTTACCCTGTTCTGTTGTGGCTGCCTTACCAATTCTGTATTTAGTGTTTTGCATTGTACGTAAAAAAAAAAAAAAAGATAAGTTAGTGTAAGCAAAACTAGAAACAGCTTTGTAGAAAGTCTTAAAGTGGGATTAACTTACATTTGATTCATGAATTGATTTCGTATCTTTGTGCTTTTTCTGTTACAGGAGTACTCTGATTATATTGACACAACGTAATTTGTTTGACTTCAGTGAAGTTGCAGTAGGTTTGTGCACAGGACAGTTGTGTGGCTGGTATTAGCAAGGCTTGGAGCTGCACAGTGTGCCGTCTGCTGTCAGCTACTGGGTTGACACGTGGTGATGTTACATCTGTGCCAAGCAATACTAATCAATAGCTTGATAAAAAACACCATCTGGGGATAGAACTGACATCAGTCATCCTTGTGCATCCTGCCTGTGCTGCAGTGGAACTGATGATAATTACTGAGGGCAGTATTAAAAAGTTGTCCTTCCTTGGTGTAAATGTTACTTGGGAGTGGAACTTGTCTCTGATCTTTTATAAATAGAATAAATGCACTAAAATCTTCAACTTTTATAATGTGACTTAGTGTAATGTTCTGCGCTGCCACACAGGAGAACCGAGTTTGGCACTATTCTTATTCTCCATGCTAGCAGGAGTTAAGAACAAAAAAAGGCAGCTGTATCTAATTCAGGCTATGAAGGGAGTTGGGGACTTGTTAAACTTGACCGTAAACCATAGAAAATAAGAGGACCAGACTTTCTCTACTGCAGCCTGCTCTGAAGTTGTAGGCTTGATAAAGCTGAGCTAGGTGACCCAGCTGCAGAGTGTTTGATGCATTTCTGATAGCACTTCCCTAAATATAAAACAGTCATCAAGTTTGCACATGTAATCTGTGAGAAAATAAGAGGCGTACCTAATTCTCATGAGAGCCACTAGAGATCAAGCATCTTTAATATTGGAGGATGGCCTGCAGAGACACATAAAGCAGTGGACCATCTGTGCCACTCAGTGCAAAATGCATCGTTGGAGTGGGTGCTATATTAAAAGTGAAGGCAGACTGGGGCATTGCCTGCAGACTCTCTGTGCTACTGTTGAGTCACAGTTCAGCTTGTTGATAGAAATGGGGGAAGAATATTAATGCACTTTAAGTCATATTTCCCTCCCTGAAGTTCCTTGAAGGCAAAGGGTTAAAAATACCCATCTATATTTGTCCACTGGCAGTCCATGCAAGAGGCTCTTCTATTACTATTCTCAGAACTATTTAAAGCTGGCTTTTAGGTTTTACAGCAAATATGCTGTTAGTAGTGGCACGTCTTTCTTTTATGAATACACATTTCAAGAAATAGGTTATTTTCTAAAATTGCTTTAATTTTCTTACCTAGTTACTGGTGTGAGTTTTGCACATAATTACATGCTTTGAGCTGGTTCCTGGCAGCACTTACCTTGATAATAACAGGAACATAACTCATCAAAATAGTTGACAATTTTCTGTTGAGGAGGGGGATAGAAAGAGATAACAGGTTTTGGAAGGAAATGCCTCTTGTACTTTACATGAAGTTCTCTCCTCCATCCGCAGCGTCCTCTCAGAACTAATTCTTCTAACCATAAATGTACATGTTTGGTAAAGTAGCTGTGGAACAGCAGTTTAAGTTCATCTCTGAATGCGTTAAGTATTTCACAGATAGATAAGCAACACTCTGAGCTGGGGAAAACTTCTATTTTTAAATACAATGGAATGAGTGAGGGGCAATAAACTTTGACGAAAAGACAGACTGAGGGGAAAGAGGCCATAAGGTTATTTCCATGCATTTGTTCAAAAGAAGTGAGAAGAACACAAAGAAGGTGATCATATGCACAGCACTCTTCAGTGAGTGTAGTTAAGATACAGCAAAAAGGGACGGCCTTCCAAATGCTGCAAGAAATGACAGCAAATGCTGTTATTCAGGGAAGTGACTGGCTAATGTAGAACAGAAGAAAAAAGAAAACATTAAATTTTAGATTGTCAGAAAGATAGAAATAATAAAAGCATCTATATTACTCTTTTTTGTTTGCTTGTTTTTTGGTATAGAGTAATACATGTGGAACAATCTTTGAAGATCAGAAGCCATTTCTCTACCTCTTCCCCCTAGAAAGCCAGTGTTGAGGAATATATATATGTATGTATGTCTGCTAAAATTATGAATTTTTTTTCCGTCCTGTTTTGAAACAGATCCAGGTTTGCTTCTCAGGCTGCTTTTGACTTCTCTGGACAGTAGCAACACACTGAATCGGACATGATTCTTCCCAGCTCTACTGCTGCAGATGGAATTCTGACTACAAGGAATGAAAATTGATAGGACTTATCGGTGCTCATTCTGCTATAGCCTGGCAAGTCTCTGATCAGCAGCAAAGGTACTAAAACTGTATCTGGAATTTAGGAAGCTGGACTTTTCTCTTTCCCTACCCACTGAAATAAGTGGTAAGATATGTAAAAGTAATCTTTATTTTTTAGGAAGAAAGTTGATCTCACCTGCTAGTGAAACTCAATAGAGAGACTACAAAAAAAAAAACACCTATTAGCATACATTTTTGGAAAGCAGCCTTAGTAAACATTGCATCATACTGTAGTACATATCTGTTGACTTATATGAAAATTAAATACGTATTTCTTAAATAAGCATAGAATTTGAGTATAATTTTTCAGACCAGTGGTTTTGCTATTTCGTGAGAACTTTCTTAATAAAAATTTATCTCAACAGACACTGAGAGAGATGAAGTAATAATGTAGCTATGAAATAATCTGCTTGGGGAAAAATTGTTCTCCCAAGTGGCTATAGGAACAGAATAGCTGATGTATTTATTCGGGTGAAATATACTTGGCTAGATTCTTTCTACTCAGGCATTTCTGGTCTTTACAAAAAGCAGCGAGCCTCCCTTGTGTCATTATTAATTGATTTTATTATTTTTTTTTCACTGCATTGCAAGAGATCATTGGCAACAGTCCAGGAAGTAGTGAGCAGCAAGTAGGGAACCCATCAGAAACTGACTCATTGATCACTAAGTCTGATGAAATAATTGGTACTTGATATTTCTCTACAGTTTCATATATTTTGACTTCTGAAAGCAGGAGAAAATGCCTTTATAGCAGAAGAAGACTGAGTGTAACTGTGATTTCAAAAATGCTTCAGCACGCTCATTTATTTTTAGGAATCTCCTTGGAGGAATGGCCAGAGTGTCTTTTCTGGCTCACTGGAAGGAGCAGTATCAGTTTTACTCTGTTTTACAAACAAGGTGAACTGGGGAACTGTATTTATGGTGAAGTAAAGTCTAAGGCAGTGCAAAACATTTCAGTGGATTCACAGTCATTTGCAGTAGTGGTCTTCAATACTCAATAATACTTGAAAATCTTGGAAACCAACAGAAGTGTCAAAAGGAAATCACACCATTGACAAAGCTAGAGACTTCATGCAGTATCCTACAACAGTACCAGGGTCTGAACAGTTCTGTACTCTAATGAAATCTGTAAGTCAAAGCAGCGAAATAGAAATCTTCTAATTTGATGATCCTTTGTGAGTTTATAAACGTGTGGTAAACTCAGTAAGTTTTAATACTGCTTAAAAATATACATAGATGTGTTTTCAACATTTGCATTTTTGATGCAATAAGCAAAAATGTCATCTCAGTACATCCCAGAACATTAAATAAGGAGATTACTTTGTATGTGTCAAAGCAAGAGTAAGAGTTTGATGCACTACTGAGCCCTTGAAATTGCTGCTGAATTTGAGCATAGAGTGAAAACTGAATTCCATATGTAAGTAACAGCTTATGAACTGTGACTTTTTCAAGTTTCTGCTTCCAGTTGTTACTAAAAAAAGTACTTCATTGTTACTTTTTTTTTTTTTTTTTGGTATATCTACAATTATCTAACTCTTGCTTCTCACTTCTTTGGAGATAACTTTGTTGTTGTTCCTTTGAGCTGGGGGTGGTGAGGGAAAAGTATAAATAAATACATGTTTCTCTGTCTTTTATAGGATACCTGCAAACAAAAAAGAAGTGGAAGCCATTAACATACGTTGTTCAGAGAGAACACTAAATCAACACAATATGGCACAGCATAGTGTTGTCCTTGGATTATTCATGATGATGGTTTTATCACTGTTGGATGGAAGTTCAGCTTTCCTGTTAAATCAGCGTCTGAAAGGAAGATTTCAAAGAGATCGTAGAAACATCCGCCCAAACATCATCCTTGTTCTTACTGATGATCAGGATGTAGAACTTGGTAAGAAACCAACATAACATAAAGAGAAGTTTAGGTAATGAGTATAGTGCTGCTTTTCCTTGAAGCTAGATGCTTGTTTTCAAAAAAATTATAAAATATTGTCTGTGTGTAAGATACGGTAGAAGGAACAAGATAGCAAAAGTTGAAACTTGAAACTTAGCCTTATGTAGGTTTCCAGTTGCATGCAGTTGACGGTAATCTCTACTTAGAATGTCAAACTTCCTGTTTCTGTGGAAATATGAGATTCCTGTCTGTCTGTCTTCATCTACGTGTCTAAACTGTGCTTCTGGCAAATGCAAGTATAGCCTGGGAAGCTACATGCCTAAGCAGTAGGTTTCAATTCATAACTGATTATTGCAGCATGTAATTACCCAAATTTTTTGTGTAATTACAGGCATTCGTTACGTATACAATTTTAATTTTAATTACTTAAATCTTACCTAACATATTCATACTCAGTATTGTCCGTTTAGATGTGTAGTTAATTACTGACCAAAATTGCTTAGCGTGAAAAGGTTCTGCAGTGCTATTTATGCTATTTTCTATGTAGCTATTTAATGCTATGTTAATTGTTGAAGAAAGGAGATTAAACATGCTTTGCCTAATGATTTGGAACAATGAATTAACTGTCAGAATTTGGGTTTTCTTGTATTACCTGAGCTAGCTTATATGTACAAAATGTTGTCTGCACTTAGGAGAAGTGATTAACACAATCCAGTTTACATTTGTAATTTCACATTTAAGATACACTTTTATGTGGTTATGAAGCCCGAATCATCTGGAAGATGAGAGCTGCTATATGTGTGGTCTGGTGGGGTTTTTTGACAAGCTACTGTGCCAGCTTTCTAGTATCAAGCCTCAAAGAAGAAATGGAACACAAATAGTAAAGTTAATTAACTTGTATTACTTCTATACTTCTCTAGTTGAGAGGTTAATCACATCAACATGGCAGTGTTCTGATAGATGCTTCCTTTTTATCAGTATTACTGCATGTCTGTAATATTGTGGTTGGTTCTGGTGGTTGCTTTTTGTTTTGTTTTGCTGTTTTGATGTTGTCACTTTTTTAAGTGGTTATTTGGATCATAAAAAGCAGTTTTAATAATGCATACCTAAAAGAACCTACGTATTTTATCTTGCAGGCTCAGAAGGTGGTCCTAAAAAATTTATCATCTTCTATTTTATGCTAGCCTGCTTGTTTCTGATGCAATTGTCTAAGTCCTTTGGGCAGTATATTTCTCTTCTCCGATTACCTGATGCTTTCCAATTTCAAGTATAATGGGCGTGTGTCCACACAAATCAGCATCTAACTAAGGAAAATCCATCCAGTGAAGCTGAGATTAGGTATTTGTCATTTGTGACTAGTGGCTTTGTGAGACCCAGTATTTGTTTGAATTAATTTCTGTTTTGGTCTGTTGTCTACTGAGCTATCCAAATTAATCAAAATTGGTATTTGTGAAGATTGTGGTTAATGCATTTAAGAAACATTTAAGAAACAAGATGTGAACTACAAATAAAAAAAAACTAAGGAAAACTTGCGAGCTGTGACAACATAGCAGAGAAGGTTGTGCATAACAAAGATTTCAATTACTTGGAGTATTCTCCAACTGGTGGATGTTGTAGCTTTCATTTTTCTATTGTGGTTACATTTGAGTCAGAAAGGAGCACAGTGCATCTCAAGTGCTCCTAACAGCCTCTCTAAATTAAATAAATTTAAGGTAGTTTTAACATTAGCGGGCAGGGTTTGCCAGGAGATGTTGCCTTTTCAAGAAAGGAGTTCAACTTTTTTTTATTACTGCTGCTGCTAATCAAGAGTTTATTTAAGAAGCTAAAACCCAGCCTTCTATTGAAAAAAGGATGAGACTGGTGAAGCACTGATGAAAAAAGTGTAGAATCTCCATGTCGAAGGACAAGTGTAAATTGTAATGGGTACAGATGCAAGAAGGTGAATGAGCACCAAGATCCACTGAAACATACATGCTCAGTTGACTATCACTTTAATCAAGAGAGTTGTACTGAAAAGGTGAATAGAAAGAAGAGGAATATACTGATGAGGAGAAATAATTAATTGGAACCAAATTCTTTTTCCCCCATTAAGAGCCGTGTAAGTCCATGTTATTCCCCTGTCTCTCTACTGTAGTCAGGTTGCCCACTGAGTTGTTGTGGTTTAATAAACCAACTTATTATCTCATAGCTTATAGAGGATCTAATTATTTAGAAAATATTTCAGCCACATTACAGAAATCTGAGCCAGAGGTGATACATATGTTCCTACTCGTTCCAATGTGTGAAAAAAATAAAAGTATCATGGAGATAATGTTTCTTAGTTATCATACGTGGAGATAAGTGTCTTAGAGCTGTGTTAACATTAAAGATAAAAAAAAAAGGAAGTGAAGATGTGTGTGAAAAGGATGTCTAATGAGAATCGAATGGAAGGCTTTAGAGAAGTGTACGTTCTGGGATTGTGAACTTATTTGCATATAGATGCTGCTTTTCAAATTGCCCTGCAGAATTTACTGAGTCACTTGAGACTTGAAAGCTCTTAAACAAGTGAAATTTGCTAAAACTCCTGTAAATTACGACCTCTGACAGCAAAACATAGTTAATGAGAAAGTCAATGTTATTTCATGAACAACTGCTAAACTGATAAAGGATTTTTTTTAGCTAGCCCTGATTGCAGCCTTATTGAGTAGTTAATGAAAGATACTTGTATTTGTATATGTTGTTATATGCCAGTACAGGGTTTCCAATATAACATTCATTTGAAGAACACAATAGGATTAAGCACTTTGCTATATTGGATATTTTTTCTTTGTGGCATTTGTAAATGTAATTGGGTCTCCTGTATTATAGTGGTGTTGTTTTTTCCTAGCGTACTAAAAAGTGAAGTTAAATTCATATGTAGTGGTATGAATAGGTACCTAGATACCTTTTAGTTCACGTGAGCTTAACCTCAGTGCCAAGATTCCATTAAAATGCATACATTTTTAGTGTTCATTCTCCATTAATAGTAGTCAAAATATTAGCCTGATCCTTAAAATGAGCTGTGAAGGGACACTAAATGTAAGGTTTTGGACACTACACAAAATTCAAGTGTAATTTCAACCTAGATTTTTCTTTGATTTAAGTGAGAAGCTTGAATGCATCCAATTGATTTAATTGGCTATTTTCACAGTCTTGTAGATCTTTTGTTTTTGAAAGATAGCATAGAAATTCCACATTTAACTACCAAATCTTTTTTATGTATAATCAGTGCTTTTTGACAGGTCACAGACATTTTCTGTATAATATATTGACACTTTAAAGCATGATTTCTCTCGGTACATCAGCTAATGAAACCCCAAAAGATTTTCCAGCTCAAAAGGTGATTTGATGAGGTTCCAGCTGCTGATTAGCATGTAACTAATCTGCTATGGAAAGATCAACTTATACTTTTTTTCTGCAATTCTGTGTTTGTACTGGAGGCAAGCTGAAGAAAATAAGCTTTGGTTGGCTGGTTTCAGGCTGTTTAAAATATTTAAAGCTGGCCTATATAACACTGCAGAGAAGAGTATGCTGGAGTTTTACCTTCGACTGATCTGTCACTCTGTATTAGTTGTCAAGCTAGGGAAGCAGATTAGATCATAAGTTTTTGTATTAGAGACTGTTGATATATAGGACCTTGTAATTACAGCAGTTTTATTAAAGACAGTTAGTGTCCCCAAGGGGAGTCATAACATGTGCTGTTATTTATGCACAGATGTCTCTGTCATTTAAAGGAGTTGTTAAATTGTATTTTAATATTGGAATGGCAATACTTGTTCTTGGGCTAGTTCATAAGATGGCACAGAGGAAACATCCAGTTTTCAGAGACACGTGATGTATAACTGACTGTAAACTGTGTTAATGCCTTCGAAGAACTGGAGACTTCTCCCAAAATGCGTACTTTCTTTTCCCACAGTTATAGAAAGAAAAAAACAATAAAACAAAAAACCTCTTATTTTGTTCAGAACTTTTATTTCAAAATGTGGAGTTCAACAAGCTCTGAAGGGAGAGTCAATAACTCACCCTGGTTCTTGTGCCAAAGCGATGTGACAAGGATGTACTCTGATCTAAAAAATGCACAGATTTCTTTCTTTCTTTCTTATATTAATTCCAACAAAATGATCTCAAGAAAACTAATGCCATGGCAATTTTAAGATGAAATGACATACATTAGCAGTTAACCTCCATTCATGGTTGCAGATAGTCAGATTTCATATATGGCTTATATATGGCATATACGGCAACCATTTCCCCTTTAGGTTTTTACTCCTAGTTATATCAATGTTCTCTGTGTCAAATTGACTTTCTGTTGCAATTTCATAATGAAATCCCTTCTTAAAGAGCTTAGAAGAAACCTAAACCCATTATTGACATACAGTTTGTGCCAGATGGTTGCAGGATACATTGATTAAAGCTGAACTATGAATCCAACTCTACCTTGGGTAAGTTAGCACCAACTCTACTGCAACATAAACCCATACCTTCATCTCTGTGCTCTCTGTTGGCTTTCTTTGCTTGTAATTAGAAGGGAGTATTGGTGATGGAAAGGTTTACTCTCTTTTGCAAAGTTGTGCTGATGACAGGTATAAGTTCCTTGGGAAGTTGGAATTCTTCTTCAATCAAGCACTCTGATGTTTTAACCTGACATCAAACCTGATTATCAAACAGATAATGAAATCTAAAAGTCCTTTTTTTCCAATCTTTGATGATTTTATGTGTAAGAAGAACCTCTGATATGGATCCAAGCTTATCTAGGTTTATAGTTCTGGTAGAACTAATCTAAAGCCTTGTCTTAAACAGGTAATGGAACAGCCTTTTGCCAACAGTGTGTCTTTTAGTAACATCTGGCAAAAAGACTTTGACTCTCATTACCCCAAATCATCCAAGTCCCTACCAGTTAAACTTGCTTGTTTGTTTTTGGTTGTGTGTCCCAGCTACTCATCTAAAATCTGATTCTGCAAAACTAAGCCTTAGAGAATCTGTAGCATTTTAGCTAACACCTTTATCAAAATGGATCAAGAGGGTAGACAGAACTATGTGAGCTGATTATGGAAATTCTGAAGAGGGCTTTGTTCCATTGCTACCTCTTCTGGAAATCAATTCCTGCTAATATTTAATTTGAGAGAAGAGTGTGTTTTATGCAGTAGAAAACTCTACAAGACCGGCTTGAACAGTGGGTTTGGAGCCATCCCTTCCAGTGTGAACAGTTCTGTGATTACAACCCTCAGCTAGAAGTGTTCTGCAGAAACAGAAAGTTGGCACAAAAGGTAGTGCATCAGGTATCTTCAGAAACCAAGGATTAAATAATACAAACTATGGTCAGACTTGCTGCACAAAGTTAATTTCACCCTCAGGTTGTATTATCTCAGTCTAATTCACGTTGAGTCTTGCCTTCAGCTACTGGAACAGTACTAGTGGCTCCAGAAAGGCTGTGCAAGCACTCTAGGTTACAGTTGGAAATCTTGAGCTTAGAGAGAAATTAAAAAATGTTTATGATCTATGTCAACAGGTTTGAGTTCAATCTTAAGTTAGGACTTGAGTATTTCACCCTTCTCAAAACTATGGGAGAACTTCCTAAGTGGGGGGGAAGTCTTAGAATTTGGGTTCCCTCTGAAATCACAGAGCTGTTACTACATGTGGTTGATCCTGATGGAAACCATGAGCTCTTATCTCATGTGACTGAAGCAAGAAAATATTTCTGAGATAATTTTCTTTTTTCAGGTTCTATGCAAGTGATGAATAAAACAAGAAGGATCATGGAGCATGGAGGTGCTCATTTCATCAATGCCTTTGTGACAACACCAATGTGCTGCCCATCTCGCTCCTCCATTCTTACAGGGAAATATGTCCACAACCACAACACCTACACTAACAACGAGAACTGTTCTTCTCCATCCTGGCAGGCTCAGCATGAAATACGTACTTTTGCTGTGTACCTCAACAACACAGGATATAGGACAGGTAAGATCAAGACTGACCCTACTTGAAAGTTCCCTTAGACTTCTTAGTACAGAAGCTAACATATGTTTTAGTTTATTTTCATAATGGACTGCAACAGTGCAAAGTGCCATAGCTTCTATTGCGCATGTAGGTTGTAGTTTTAGCTTCCTTGTTCTTTTACTTGAAAAACTGTAAACCAAAAAAAAAAAGTGGAGGAGAAAAAAAACAACACAGAAAGAAGCCACTGCCATCAACCTTTACAAAGGAGTAAATATGCATGGTATAGGAACAGCATGTCTTGTTGCAGGACTAAACCCTAGGCACAGCAAATGTAAAATATGCCCTGCTAAATACAAGAGAAATGCCATGGAAATAATTTAATGATTTGAATTTTGCATGGAACAGATATATTAATCAAACTAAGAATGCAAGAGAAGGGTATTTCCCTTATGTGCTTTGAGGCAGAGCACTCAGCTGGATTGTTTTCTCTAGGCAGTCCATTCTCAGAGCAGTGTTCAAGGTAAAATATCTGAGGAACAATCAGCAAAATCACGTGTACACTTCAGAAACAAATATGCTTCCTGTACACTGTGCTTCTTAGGAAGAAAGATCCTGTAGAAAGGATTTCAGAAAATATGGAGCTCTTGTTTCACACTTGTTTCCTTCCTGCATTCTCTGTGCATGAGCTTTAGGTTCTTGCCAATTATAGGGTTTCTGTTGCATTTCCTGCTAAATAAATGCTTTCTGTCATGTCAGAAAATAGCCATGTTACTTGTAGTATATCTGTGCTAGTAGTACAGTTATTACTGGTAGTGCACATTCATGCTTTGAATTTATAATGTGTGAGGCTTGATCTTGATGGTGCTTCCAGAATATAAAATTTAAATATTAATTGAAACAAGATCCTTTTTTTGTTGTTTTTAACCATTCACGTGTGTTGTGCATGCCACTACTGTGAAGGGCTGGTGTTAAAACAAATAGGTAATTTCCCTGTTTTGTTTTTTAAAATAAAGACTTGAATTAATGTGGAAAGAAATAAATTAGGGGAAGTGCGCATACTTAGTTAATTGGTTGCTGTTTCCCTCCATTTATCATTCCTGGCACTAATTCTGGTGATTGTATGAATACCACACCAAGCGTTATTCTTCACAGGTCGTTTGTTTTGTGTTGCTGATATTTGTTTGTTGTAATAATTTTTTTATATGTAGCAGCTCTATTTTGAGCACCTGCAAGGTCTACCAACTTCTACAGCTGTTGCAGATATCCTCATGTTTAGGTATTATATTTTTATATTGATGTTTACATTTAGATTCAAGATTTATGTTGAATCTCCATTATCTTTTCTTTCTTTTTCTGTGAAGTTAAATGCATTGGAATATGAGAAATAGTTTTACAGTTACAAAGTGATCTTAAGGTGTAAATGAGATCTCCATTCACGTAGCTCAACATGTGATACATTATTACAAAAATTTGAATGAATACTACCATTCCTGAAGGCTGGTGTTAATTTCTGGTCTCTGAATAAAAACTTGTGGTAACCAATATGAGGGATCAGTCAGCATCAAGGAAGTGTTTATTTTCACCTGTTATTTCCAAAGATCTCAGCAGATATACCTGTGTGTTTGAGAAACAGCAGAAAACTGTACTTTTGAAATACAGTTTGCACAATTTTGAAAGTAATGTGCTAAGGAGAATATCTCTGGATGTTATGATCAACTTCTGTGACAGTGATATGGGGTGTCCTTGAACATGACTGCAGTAAGGGAAGATCAGGAAAGCACATGAGTTAATTTATAGATTTACTGAAATATTTAGAAGTGCATGGTGTTGCTGGCATAACCTGCAAATACACACTTTAGCTTCCTACTGCTTTTATTTATTTGTTTATTTTCTTGACGAGGGAAAAGCAGTCACAGTGAATATGATTTTTGCAGGTTTGTGTTTAATATGTAAGCTCACAACTCTGAAATGAGAGAGCTGTCATTTTGGTGGAGAGGTTGTTTTTCTGTTAATTCATAGGCCAAACCTCCCTGTGTTTCCCTTTTATGTTTTCCTTTTTATTTAAACTTGAAAGGAAAAACTGTACTCTCCTACTGCTTTTAAGCTTCTCTTAGTGTTGTGTTGTTTAGATCATTTTTTTCCCCTTTTCTGTCACTCATTTCCCATCTCCTTGCTCTTCTCTCTGTAATGCTCATCTCCCTGTGTTTTATTCTGTTGCAAAAGACAATTCTGGTCATCCTGCATTGTAGTATTTTTCCTGTGGCGTTTGTGGTTTGGATTCTTATAGACTTTTGATGCTGTGGGCACCTTTGGGAAACGTGCTGATGGTTTGCAGGCAGGAGGGATCAGTGTGGTGTGCGATTCTCCTCCACAAGTTTCAAATAAGATGTGTGAGAGGAGATTGAAAAGGTGGGACTTTCCATTAAGTGTTTCTTAGCTTCAGCCTTGGTTGCCACCTTTGTGTTATACAACTTTAATACTTTAAAAAGTTTTACTAACCGATGACTTAGCAGCATAGAGGTGAAGGTAAGATGATGAGCTCAAGGGAATTTCTGTCTCCACATGTAAGTCAGGATTTTGGCCCTCGTGTAAGATACACTGTTGCTGTATGTGAATCAATTAAATGTTGTGACAGTGCAATGACTGGCTTGTCTTCTGTGTTGGAAGCCTTTAAGGCAGTAGATGTTAAAGGTGTGTTTTTCTATGCGTTACCCTGTCTCCCAGTGTAAAAATTACCAGTGTCACAAACAGCAACTAAAAGGTCGTGTTCTTATTATATAGCCAGTACATGCAGACACCAGATCTCTAATCTCAATAAACAGTCACTCTAGAACATTGTCCCATTACATATTGCGGGGAGTTGGGCAAGAAAGGCATTTTGTTGAAACAAGCCAAGTCAATTAGTAAATTAATCTTTAGAAAAGGCTCTGTAAGCATCATCTGAATTATCAGAAAGTCAAACTAGTGGTCACTGGTACTTTAACTTAGAGCAACAGATGATTGTAATGGAAAAGAAAGAGATCCTGTGACAAATGTTTCTGAATGTCAGAGTATTTCTCTGCCAGAAGTTCCTGTGTAAACATTCACAGCAAAGAAAACATCCTGTTTTTGTCAATATACACATCTTTGTACGAGGCATCTTTCAAAATGCACAATACTTTGTTGCTTGCTTGATTCTAACGAGAAATAGCCTTATCAGAATACGTTTAAACTTCCCCTTAAACGTTAATTAATATAAAAGCTTCTCTTTTCCGTCCGTCTGTCTGTCTGAATGATTAGGTCTTAAAGCTGTTGACTGATTCCAGAATACTTTGTGAGTCTTATCTGCAGTCAGGAAATTAAAACACATGGTTTTTTTATTAAATTCAATAAAATTAGGGATGATGGGCCAAATTCAGCCTTGCTTTTGCTTCACTGATTCATGCAATTGCTTCAGTGATTTTTCTGCAAGAATTCTATTCATCTATGTTAGGGCTTAGTGTGGCACATTATGCAGCAAATATAGTATATATCTTGACTAACTTACCATCTTCATTCCTGTCGAGCAGCAGTACCCTGTAGTACAGCTAATTCTATTAAGTTGAATTAACCTATTAAAAAAGGAAAACACTACTTGTTGTGTGGTAATATGTCAGTATCTCACTCTGATGGAAGGTTGTACTTGAATTATGCAAAGAATTAATACATGTCATCCTGCAGCATTTATATATTCTGAACTTAGAGAGAAGTCATTGTTGGAGGTCCATCCCTGCCATTATAATAAATTTCTTGGGAATAAAAGTAATAATCATTCTTAGTGCTTTCACGGGGATTTACAGTAATTAACTAATGAATTCATTAAAATTCAGTGACAGTCTTCCATTTCCTCCTTCCTATATTAGGTGAAGATGACACAGTGGTTGACTGCATTCAAGTAGTAATTATTTTTCCACTGCACTGTCTAAGCCTTTGGCATTTTTAACTGATTTTAACGTTAAATTGTAAGATAGAGGAGAAAGGCCCTTGGTAAATGCTAAATGGTGAAAAGGAGGAATGAATGTGAGAAGTATGCAACCAGATTTTAATATCTTGATGCACATCCAGAAAATATACTCTTGTTTATCAGTTGACTGCTGCAGAATTCACTCTACATAATAGTTGGATTACAGAAATGCTTAAAAACTTAACTGAAGTTGATCTTTGTGTATAATTTTTTGGTAGGGAACAGTTGGTAAACTAAGGAGTCAAATTGTAGACAGAATAATGGAGTATTTTCTGCAAGGCTCAATACATGTAAAGAGAAATATTAAGAACAGTTATGTGCATATAAAGAAAACAGACTGAGAATGATGTCCTGTATGCAGGGCAGCTACTGTAGATCTGAAGGCCATCTTTTATTATGATAATTAAGTGGCTTAGGAGTCAGACTTGATTTTTAGATGTGATTTGCACAATTAGGAACTGCATTGTTAAGTTATTCACCTCCAAGACATGTGGGTGATGTTTGAAAACTGGGTATCAAGTTTCTGAATTATTTTACTCAAAAGTAAATTTGTTTCCTGAGATCTTTTTCTCTCTGTATAGAAAAATTACCCTATCTAGGGCTGCCAAATTGTATCTGTTACTTGGCTTGAGATCATTAGGATTTGAAAATGACATGAAAGAAAGCTTCAGCCTACTGGATATATCATGGCAGCAGTTATTGTAAAAGTAAACCAAGAACCTGTGCTGGAAAGGATGTAAGAAGTGTGCTGATGTTTAGCCTGAATACATGTCCGTGTTTCTACTTCTGGCAGACTTGGTCCATGGCAGAGAATAATTGAGATGGAATATCCTGCAAATATTTTGGAGAATTACCTTTTCACACAAAACATATTTCTGAATTTTCTGCTTTATGTATGTTAAAGACTTTTTTTTTTCCTAGCACTGACTTCACATCTATTCTTCAGTTGGTTTTGAATCAAGGACCCATGTGTCTTTTCCCTCTGTTCCTGTGAATTGAGCTCTGTGCCTCACTAATTTCACTTTAAGCTTATTATAATGTACGATAACTTGGTGTGAATGCACTAAGTTGAGTTATGTTCCAATGATTATGCAGAGATTGTAGAAATGAAACTCATCTATATAGCTGCTGTTTTATCGCCTGTCTTCTGCATGTAGCTTTATGTTATTTAATGCACATTTTAACCATCCCAGAGAGAGGAATATGTGCATTTCAGTGAGTAACTCACTGAGTAAAATCCACAAAATAGCCTGCAATCAAATAAAACCTTCCAGGAGTCTGAGATGAATGCATCCACAAGTACAGAAATAAGCCAGTGCCTGTGGCTCGCTTCTTTCCAGTCATATTTTATTTCCCTCTTGCCCTCTTTCTTATTTATTCCTCTAACCTATCTGTTTTCAACATAAAATGGTGTAGATTGTGAGAAGCTCCTCTTTTTTTTTCCCTACTGCATGTATTCTGCTGATAGGATGCCAATTTGAAGTGTATTGGCTTTGTTGTATTGATTCATCATTTCAAGCAAGAAGCAGCGATCACTATGTCATAGCATTCAAAATAGCAAAAAAACTAAAGGAGATGTTTTCACATTTGAGAAAAAAAGTTAAATCTTTGTTAATTTTGATCGTTAAAATGACTGCACTTTTAAGAAAAATCTGTTGGCTTTATCCTCTTCTGCAGTATCTTTTTGTGTTCTTTTGCTTTTGTAAAAGCCAGTTATTTTGTTTTCATTAAATTTAACTTAATAAACTTCTGCTTCCAGGTTCTAAAAGTAGAATTCCAATTTCTTTGAGTTGAAACATCTTCCTATCTTTCTGTATGCTTTAATAGCATGAGTACTACCCTGAGACCTGTGCCTCATTGTCCAAGTTATGAATAATAGCAATTCCCATCCTTGTGTATTTGTTATGCAGAGGGTGGGTATCTGTGTGTATGAGACGGGATGCATTTTAAGTGCTGTAAGAGGTGACTAGTCCTTTGGGAAAAAAAAATTGTTAGATTTCTTTTTTTGTGTGTGTGAAATATAAAAGGTAGATGTACAGAAAGTATACTACTGTATAATCTAGATTTCTTCTGTTTTGGTGGATATCTTGTTGAAAGGAATTCTGTGGTTATACTGAACCAGAGCTGGACTTTGAATTCGTAAGGCTTCATTATTTTTAACTGTGAACTCTTTTATTATTCTTCCAGTTACAATGCTAAGTGAAAGAAAACAGGCTTTGTTGAAATCTAGAAAGTACTTCTTCTTTCACAGCATATCCCAGTAGCTCCCTGGAACCTTGCAATCAATTGACAATATGATGAGGAGGAAAAATCTAACAGTTAGGATTCTCTGTGATCGTAATATATGGAAGGAAGGTGTGATAACTGATGGTGAGTCTTAAACAAGATATCTCATTGTCTTCATGATTTTGGAGATCTGAATGATCAGACTTAGCCACCAAGGAGCGAGCAGGCTGACTAGTGGTACTGCGCAGCACTCTGAGCCATGTGGCCAGTGCTCTCTTCTCTTGCACTGCCCAGTGCAGGAAATGATGCTGTTGCAACACACTGACTCATCTTGTACTGAATTGTTACAAAAGACTGATGAGTTGAAGATTGTTATTTCTAGAGTTTTTCCTTCAACTTTCAGAGTGTATGTGTGAGATAGCCGTTCTGAAAGGTATTTATGCTTTACAATTCTAGTTCTATTTGAACTTTTTAAGCTGTGCCTTTAGTGAGAGGCACCTTTTGCCAAGTGACTCCATTGGGAATTTGCTCACCTGAGAAAGTGGAGAGATTTGGCTCATTGTTAGCATTCTTCCATTTGATTCCTTGTTGACCGTTTCAAAATATTTGGCTTAAGCCCTTTTGTTTTATTTGGCTTCATCTGATCCTCTTCTGCCAATTCCTCTGATTCACTGCATAGATCTTGGCACTGGTCCTCGGCCGTGACTGTGGAATGTGCAGTGCAAATTCAGGAAGAGGGACAAAGGTATCATAAAGATTATTCTGTGTTCACTTTGTCCTACTACCATGGTAGTTCCCCAGCACAACAAGAAAACCTGTAGGATATTCTGATTGCAAAGGTTACCAGTCACTGTACAATGTTGTTCTTACAACTCTTACATTTAATGAATGAGTTTTGGGTCAGTTATTTTGATACCACACAAGAACTGAAGTTCCCAGAAAATCTCTCTTGTGGAACCAAATTTTATACTAAATTACAGAACTTTATTTCAGAACCTTGTATTACTTGTGCTGTAAATCCATTAATTCCACTGGGTGGATTCCATTGTACATTTTCAGTTTGAGTATATTTGGCCATGATGTGAATGTAGAATTGAATTGACCTTTGGGCTTAATGCTCATTATTTGTATTTAGCCAGGGTGAGGACGTTTTCAAGTTTGCCTTCCTTTGATTGTCTTTCAGAGAACAAAAAGTACTAAAAGTAATTTTTGCTAGATAAACAGCAAAAGAATAAGATCAGAAAGACTTTTTTCCCCTCAAAAAACTCAGCTCAGCTGTAACTAATTGTTCAACTCTGAGTTAGGAAAGACTAGTGTGAGATACAGAAGTAGAAGTCTTTTGAGGTGTGAAAAAAATCCCTCTGTGTAACTGTAGGACTTGCAACTCAAAGCCTTGCTACCTGGAAAGCTGTCTACTTAGCTGTATCAAAAGAACCATGATTTAAATGCTTCTTTGAAGTACTTAATACACAGCATTTGTGGTTAAAAGTAGAGGGTCAGTAGCTTTAAACAGGAGTTTAACTTCACAGTCACAGTGGAAAGTGCAGTTTAATGGTGTGCTGCCGAGTGCGTACAGCTGAGTGCTGGGAAAGATGTGAAGAGAGGACTCCCAGAGGATAGATGGATGATAGAACTTCTGAGCTTATAGTTCAGGAATAACAAAAAAATTAATTTTACTTTTTCTTGGCTTGATGACTTATTGTGAGAGCAGGAATATTTACAAATATCTTCCTAAATTCTAAAATCCTGAAATCTCACTGATTTGACTTAAGGTGGACCTGTTTACTCGTGTAGTCTGTCACAGGATAATTTAGGTTGGGAGGGTACTTGGGAGATCTCCTGTCCACCCACCTCTCCAAAGCCTGCATCAGGCCATATTGCTGAGCACTTCTTTCAGCCCAGACCTGAAAAACACCCGGAATGAAAACCGTGCTGTCATTTTGAGCAACTTATTTCAATTTCTGACCATTCTCTAAAGCTTTTCTTTCTATCCAGACTGAGCAGAAGACTGACTATGGTCAGTTAGATCTGAACAGCCAAATTAGGGAAACCAAATTAAAGACTAAAATCGTGTTTCTAATTCTGATCTTCTGGCAGTTCTGCAGTGCTGGATCTGTGACTTGCACTACGTTTTCATTGCTGCTATGGGAGCTGCAAAGTTCTGTTATATCCAGCTTACAGTGTTGGGTAGTCTGTATGGCATGAAAAGGATTGAGTGATTCCCCTGCACTGTTTTATTGATGCATTAAGAAGATGAATTATCTTAAAACTTGACATCAAACAGGAAATTATGAATATCCTTTGTAGAGGCCCTTAAGTTCTTTTGTGTATTTTGAAGCTAGAATCAGAAAAAGTAGCAGTGTGTTAGTGTGCTTGATTTTTTTTAAAAGAAAAGAAAGGTTGGGGAGGAGCAGGTGTGGAAACAAGCTTGCAGTTTGGTATAATGATATGTGGTAGAACTAGCCTGAATATTTTCAGTGAAGGTGACTGCTGTCTTTTGGAGCATATTTGAAACTGAGATGTCTGTTCTTTAGATAGGTGAGAGCTGCTTTTTAAGCAGGGAGCTGTGTGCCTAGTGTGTCTGCAATTGTGTTACGTTCAGAGCAGACCTTTGTGTTAACTGAGAGCAAAGGGCAAATTCTTATGTGCATGATTTTTTTTTTTTCTGTATAGGAAGAGGGTTGTTGTTTTTTTTTAAACTAAGAAACAAAACAACAACAACAAAAAAAAAAACAACAACGACAACACAAAACACTGAGGCCTCTTGTGAAAATTCCACTCTGTACCAAAGGATTTTCCAGGTGCTTATCATTGAAGACTGAGACCCTGAGAAAAGAACTGGGAAAGATTAGGAACCCTGCGGAAGTGGTAACAGTGTACAAAGGACTCAATTCTTCTATATCCTGTTTTGTTTGGTCTTAGGAGAAAATATGTTCTGTAGCGTTTAAAGCAAAGGGAAATCACACTTTTGATGCATTTATTAGAAACAATCACTTGGTGTTTTTTAGTGATCCTTTCATAGGTTGGATATGGGAACATGGCTGAGCGTATCAAAACAGCAGTCCTTGAAAATGTTTGTTAAGGAAATCTTGGAGCAGCTTGGAATTGGATGTTCCGAAGGCATATGTGCTCTACTGAGCAGCTGTCTCTCGTGGTGAACTAATCTGATGAGGGGAAAAATGTGTTAGAAAGAATCTTTACAATCTAAAATGAAAATCTTTCATCAGCATCAAGAGTGCTTTTTGTAACCCAATATTTTGTAGTACAGAGAAGTGATGTTTTAACAGTTTTTGAATAACAGGCCTTTAAAAGACTGAAAAGGAGGGAGGAGGGAAAAAAGAAAAAGAGGTGTAGTGGAACATTGGAAACAACAGAGAAAATTATTTAAAGCTCATTGACATCCATGAAACAGTATGAAGACATCCTGAATATACAATGCGGGGTATGCAGAAGGTGCTGGAAGGAACTTCTGTCAGACTTGCCTTTAAGGCCTCTGCAGAACAACAATACAGTAATTCATTACAGAATGCCTCTTTCCTGAATTCTTCAGGCATAGGTTTTAGGAACTGAGGGGTTTCATTGAGCAGAAATGCCAAATTCATCTGTTGGAATATAATTGAATGATAATATATTGAATGGGAGATGAGAAGCTTTGGACTGCTTTATGTTTACCTGCTACTGTAGGTAGTAGTCAGTGTTTCAGTCCTTATGTGTAACAAGGATGAGAGAAGAAAATGTTCACCTGCATACATTAATTACCCACTATCACTATGAGTTGCCTTTCACTCTTTAAAAATTTGAAGTTGTTCATAAAGCAGAAACATTTGAAAAAATATATACTGTACAAACAGTTCCTGAGAAATGTGATAGTTTTTATCTGTAGTGGGGCAGATATAGCATCAAGATGTAGGTGAGGACAGTGAAACAGAGATTCTTTTCTGTGTCATGTTTATCAGTCACCCAGCCCTTCTGTAAGTGGCTGGCTTGTACATAGCTTGCTCTGAAAGTAATGCCTTCTCCTTATTTCCATAGGAATTGTAACAGATCCAAAGAGTGCAAAAGCACTTTGATAGAGCAAATTCTCAGTGACAAAACACAGTTTTTCATTATGGTCACCACCATTAGCTATTCATGTGGATGAACTGATTGAGATACTCTTAATTTCATGGTGTGACAGCTGTGTGTGGCCATCTGGAACCTGGCTTGTCTTTCGTAGCACTGTTGCCACTGCTGAAACACGCCGTCCTCCGCCTTGCTGTGCTCGCATCCGCTGTGAGCTGGATCTGATGTGTATTTGGTGCACAGTATATTTGCTCCCTATAAATTGATTCCATTCTGTTCTGTCATGTATTACGATCCTGTGAATGTTTCCCATTTTTATAGAAAAGAGAATTGCTATCTAGTAATAACGTGGAGCTCTCTCATGTACTGTTGTGTAACATGATTTCTCACTAGATCTCTTGGACAGGTTCTTCCCCTACAAATGGCCACAGTTCCATTGACTACAGTGAGGCTGGCCCTTCTTACCTCACTGTCCATATGCACACTGTGCATACACTCCTTGTACAGAAATACAAGAAGATGTGATATCAGATGTTGTGGCTGAAAGCTTAAAAAACACTTCAAGAATCAGGAGCTGAGAACTGTATGCTCAAAACTCCTGGGTTTTGAGATAAGCTTTATTCTGAGACTGAGATCCATGCAAGGTGCAGCAGCATTACTGCTTCTGAATTGAAAATATTTGTAATGTCAAGGAGAACAAGTGAAGGTCTTCATGCTGGTCTTTGTGATAGTGCTAACCTGTATTGCCAGAGCATTCAGAACTTCACGTGTGAGCTCTGAAATGAAAATTCAGATGTTGAATCACATTGCAATCTCCAGGCCAAGAGCAGAATTTTGCCTGTAAGCTGTAAAAAGAAATAAAGCAACCAGAAGAGGGTTTGATTTGTCCTGCAGTGGCATAGTGATGATATATTGTAACATTCTTAACTGTTTTTTGGAGAATAATTTGTGTCTGTATGCTTGTGGTTCACAGAGCAAATCTAGCAATTACATAAGCTGGGAGGAGGGCTCAAGTGTCTGCATGACATTCTGTTAGAATCCTTGCGCTTAATCTGTACTTGTTCTGCTGCTGCTTCAGTTCTTTTATGCAGCAGTTTTAAAATTTGATTGTGTTTATGGTTCTCGTGTCATCGTTCCTCCTAAGCCAGCCTCCTATTGGTGACTTCACTGCTTCTGACAGTTCTTAGGTGGAGACCTCGAGTGGGTGTAACCACAATGAAAAACGTAGCTAAATTGGGTGATTCAGAGCAGGGTGAGATAATGTGACAACCGGTGCTATTTTAAACATTCTCTGTTTTGCTGGTAGCAGTCTCAAAATATCAGCCCGTAAAACAAATGTAACTGTGTTCCAGTGTGTGTCATATGTATTCAGAATGCAAATCAAAAAGAAACAGACAAACTCATAACTCACTTTAAGGAAAATGTTCCAGTTTCAAAAGAGAATTGAAAGAATATGACTAAACAGAGTATCTTTGAGATGTTTCTTACTATACTTCTGCTTTCTCTACCCTTAGCTTTCTTTGGAAAGTACCTTAATGAATATAATGGTTCCTATGTGCCTCCTGGTTGGAAAGAATGGGTTGGATTACTTAAAAATTCCCGATTTTACAACTACACACTCTGTAGAAATGGAGTGAAGGAGAAACATGGATTTGACTACTCCAGGGTAGGTCTTACGGATTTCTTTCAATTTCTTTAACGTTTGAATGTGACTGTGAGATGGCTGCAGTTTCAGTCTAATTAAAGAATTCCCATCATACTTGAAAGCTGCTCTGTGTAACATTAGCTACAATACAGAAGGCTCCATGTCTGGACTCTCTGTTACCTTCTGTTCAGTGAGGGTCATATTACTGAAAACATTGTTAACAGAAATAGAAACAAACAAAACATCCTGAGACTGCTGATGTGTATTATGAGCTGCAGATGTGAAAACGGATTTAAATGCTGCATGACAACTATTTCTCCTCTTTGTACTTTAATTATCTTGTGCTAAATCTGATTGCCATCTATTCCCCTGGTATAGAACTGATTTCAGCAGAGTTACACAAGCATAAATGAGATAAGAATCCAGTTCCCTCCAGCTAGACCCATCTTTTTATGTTAATTTAATTTACTTGTTTCACAGCTATAATATAATGGAGAATTCATAGAATCCTGCTGCTTTTTATGGTAATTCAGATTTTGCTGTCTAAGTGAATGGAAAAATGAACTGTTAAATGTATATCACTGTGTGTTGTTACAGGTGTGTATGTTCCTAATGTCCTTTCCAGGATATTATATATTCCATGGCCAAACTTATAAAATGCCTGCAAATTATTACTACAGCTCAGTCACCTGTTTGCAGTCAGGAGAGGATCTATTTCAGCCAAAAGTGTAAACTTCCCAAAGGAACTGGCTTTGCTCAAGTATAATTATAAATAAAATAATCAGTAAACTGCTGTAGTTCAAGTAGTGTGTAACTTCAAAGGCTAACTTAGCAGTGATACTGATTTTTAAGATGTATTTGCTTAGCAGGGATTCAGTTCACTTTCTTTTATTGAGCATCTGCCTCTGTTTTTTCATTTCAGTAATATGTTCACAGTTTTTTCTTTAAAAGTTTGAAGTCTATATGATTTCCTCCCTCCCATCACCCATTTATAATTTTTAATTGAATCTACATTGTACTGAAAGATAAAACTTGACAGGCTTCTAGTATTTCCTTTTCTATTACCAGCTGCTAAGGGTTACAGACAATTGATAGAATTATTTGTCTTTTATTTCCCTTCTGATCTATCAAAATCAAAGTTAATCCTTGTAGCCATGCTACCAAAAATGTTGTGGTGGAAATTAACCTTACATGAAACAATCTCAGGCAAGTGATGTCATAGGGCAGTGTTCCCTGTTTGTGTAACAAGAAGTCAATTTTACAGTTTTATTTTACATGCCAAGATCCTCGACTCAATTTTGTATATGTAACAATTTAAAACGTTTAGGTTTTCATTCTGTTTAGTTTTTCTGAGTTTGTTAATTGAAAGAACAGGTCTGAAAAGATAAATATTTTTACAATCTTGTTATTTTTTGCCTAATACTCAATATATTAAACAGTACATGGCAGTGTTAACACTGGGGTTCAAATGAACAAACACAAGCAGAAATACAAAATTGGTTCTCTGATCTTCCTACCATTTGTTTTGCTTGAAAACCTAGTTTTCCAGCAAATAACATGATAATGAGATTATATTTTGTCACTATCTACTTGACATAATTGATGTTAATTATGTGCCAGTTGAACTGAAAAAAATAACCATTACTGATTCTGTCCTCCAAAGTAACTGCTGAGCCCTTATCCTGTGAAAACCAAATCTTTGCAAATTCTTTCAGCTTCTCCAACAGGAATTACTCTACTCCATTTTTTCTTTTTCTTCCAACTTTGAAAGTTCAATTTCTAGTCCTGTTTGCATTCACAGCATTTCTCACAGTACAGTACAGACTGTCTGCAATGCATATAGTTCCAGCAGGTGCCAGAAGATGTGTACACTTACTAGAAAATATATTATCCATATCTTACAAAGGGAGTTTTCTAAATTATCAGTGATTAATTTGATAGAGGTGTATCTCTATCAGATTGTCATTGTACCTGTAATATAGAATGACATTTTCAGTCCAGTCACTCCAGCATCTTCTAGGTTTAGAGATTTCTGGTTCAGAGGAAGATGAAGGAAAATTAACATATATTTGCATTTGAAGAGCACGTTTGTGGTGTGAGGTTGGACTGCACACCTTCAAGAAAATTTCAACATCAAAAACCAAATAATTTAGCTTGTATTTTTCCTTTAATTTTTCATTTCTGTTTCATTAATACCTGGCCATTTTGTTTAGTATTGTGATCTTCATGGTGAGAAGAAAGAGTCCCATTTGAGCTTCTTCATTGTCCTTCATTTCTGTTGTTTTTCATTTTTCTAGACAGTGAAGAAAGAATTATTTGGTGTATGTTTTAATGTCTGCAATTTACCTCCTCCTCTTTCCCTTTTTGAGCTAAGTAGCTTCCTTTTTCCTGTTTTTTATGATACCTCCCCTTCACATTCCACCCCAACATGAAATTATTTTTGAAATATCTCATTATACCTTTCCTTCTACTTGCAGGATTATCTCACTGATCTGATAACCAATGACAGTATTACCTTCTTCAGAATATCAAAGAAGATGTATCCTCACAGGCCTGTTTTGATGGTTATAAGCCATGCAGCTCCTCATGGCCCTGAAGATTCAGCCCCTCAATATTCACATCTCTTTCCTAATGCTTCACAACACATGTAAGGAAAAATAAAACCCTGATATTTCAGGTTCAGGTGTATAAATTTTGGGTGATTTTTTATTTTTTGTTTTTTTATTTTATTTTTTTTAATACTCTTGGCATAACTTTGTCAAAAACATAAAGGAAGAGGTTTTGGAGATTTTCTGGGGAGGATCATTCATGTGGAATCCCTTGGACAGTATTTTGTAGCTATTACAAAAATCACATAGTATGCATTAATTATTACTTCTATTTTTATATCAAATGAGAGGCTGCCTGAGACTGGCAGTTTCTGAATGAGCTGATATGTCCATAAATGATGCTGTACAGTGTTTTGAAAACAACCGAAGTCATCAAACCAGTATTGTCTAGTTACCAAGTTAAAGTTTTAAGAAGCTCCAAAGCAGTATCATGGTGAGATAGTTCTTGTTCCTAGCTATGGAGGCTTTCTGCATGTACAGCTCTGTAATTCTTCAGTTGAGGATTTTTTCGTGCTGATAAATCAAATTATTCACCTCAATTACCTTTTAGCATAACTGCAAAAAATCAGTAATTTTCTAATTCATGTCTTTGTGCCTTCATTGATGTTCATCACTTGTAACTTTATTCCTTTTTTTGTTGTTGTTGTGGTTTTTTTTGTTTTTTTTTTCTTTTGAGGGGAATTCTGTTCTGTTTTGGATTTGTGAAGGAACTGGTAACTGATTGAAATAATCAGTTGGTAGCTAAAGCTGCTCAGGACTAATCCAAAGTCCAGAGAAATCCATTTGAGCCTTTTCACTTCATTTAAAATGGAGTCGAAGAGAAAAAACCTTTCCTTATTACTAGCTGCAGTGGAACTTAGAATTGTATTTCTTAATTCTGTGCTGTGCTAACAAAAACAGTTCTGAAGCATTGGTGGGTCAGTGCAAAGGAATAGAAGGAAGACCTGCAATTAAAAATATAAGCTACATCTATTTTTCATTTGTTTATGGTGTAACTTCATTTTTAGATAAACAAGGTTTATCTTTGTGATTATAAAATAGTTACATGAATCTATTTTTAATTGCAGGTGATTCTTCTTGCACTGATGACAATTATACTGGAAATATCACTTTTGTAGAAAAAAATAATATATTTACATACATATATACATATATGAACACCAAAGCATAGAATGGTATATGTTTTCTGTGCAAAGAAACTGCCGATCTGATTTTAAGCACTTTTCATTTAATTATTTAAAAATGATCGAAGAGATCTTCATCAGCTTGGTTTTAAGATTAAATTCAAAAATGCAGACTGTGCATCATTCCCTCACTGTATACATAGATCAGTTCTCTTGTTTCCATTCTTCCTTCTGTTCCCACATCCCAAGGGAATCTCAGTGACAGATAATTCTGCCAATGACAATGTATGCAGTTCTCACTGTTTTGTTGTCTTCTGGACCGAGCAGAGAAAGATCAGAACACTTTGTATGAATTGCCCTAAAGCAGTAACATGAACAAAGTCATTGCCCAGCCCTGAAACCAGAGGGCAATACACCACGTAGCATGGCTTCGTACCTCTGCTTGTGTCAGCACCACTGAAGTCTGCATGTGGATCCTTAAACTATAGCCACAGAGAGATGGTGCATCCAAAATGCAATGCTTATGCTGGGCACATTGCACTGTTTAGCATTGTTAAAATCCATGCTGCTAAATTTTTATATTGGCTTAGACTGACAATCAGTGTGTTCCTTTGCTTGAGATCCCCAGTACTTATTTCTGTTGCTAATTTATGCTGTTGTTCTCATGCTTCTATTGTTAGATATACTAGCTGGCATGAATATTGTACCCTACACTGCAGTCACTGTCCTTTTTCTGTACAACTCCTGTTTGTGTGCATTTCTGGTCTGATGTGAAATTTAGCCTCGTCAATCAGCATTCAGCAAGCAAATCTGTAGGCTGCATGGCCAGTTCTCATTTTTTACTGCTTGTACTGAGGGCTGCAGAGAATGCCACAGTTTGGCAGTTTGACAGCGATCAGAAATGTTATCTCTATAGAGGTTACACTTTACCACCCATCTTTTCCAAGGTCAAATGCAGTCAGGCTTGGATTTATCATCTGAGTACACTTGAAGAGGTTATCTTAACCAACTTCTAGGAATGTTACGTTTGTGTATTTTTCCTACAAGACAGACAAATCTGTTAAGTGTAAGAGAGTTACATTTGTAGTAATCAAAGAAAATCATGGGCTTTGGTTGGATTAAACAGCGGGAGGTTTCCAATCAGCCAGGAAATCACAAAGTAAGCTGAAAAGGAGTGTGCCAAGCATTTTTGATTCATTCTGGGCATCACATAGCAACAGTTTCCATAACTGTCAGCGTTTTCAAAGGAGCAATGTCATTATTTCAGCCACAATAACATTCTGAAATTCAAGAGGCTATTAACAGTACACAGAGAATAAACACCAGCCCTTTCCTCCCTATATGAAGAAGCTTCCATTTGCCACCTACGCACATTTTTCAGATAGCATCAAACAAAGGCTTTCTGCATAGAACATTTCACTGTCGGATTATTAATTTCATATTTATGTAAAAACTTAAGATTACCTGTCATATGCAAAGATACATTAGAAACACTAACTTCAAGGAGAAGTTTCAGCTTATGTTACTGTTGTTTATCTTAATAACTTACCCTGCTGCTTTGCTGCATACACAAAAACGACAGTGTAGGTATTTGCCAAGCAGGAGCTGAGTTTGTCAGGAAATTGTGTTTGGGAAGAAGAAAGTAGCTGAGTATCTGCTATTTTTTTCCTGTATTACTGTGTCACCTTCTTAGGTTGCACTTTTGCATAGAGTGAGTTTATTGTTTTGATTGAAAAAGAGAGACTCAGCAAATCATTTAGGAAAAGTAATTTCTAATATTTTAAACTCTACCCGAGATGTGTGTGAACCAGGACATGAAGAAACTAACAGATGTGGTTCTTAGTCTTAAACAGTAAAAAAAGCTTTTAAGGGATATTTATGGTAGATAAAAATAGTAGTTATTGTAAATATAAGCTACAAATATAACTTTGATCAAGTTGGTGATACAGAGTCAACACCATGATAATGATCTACCAAAGTAAGTCTTTTATTTAGATTTGGCTTATGTAGAATGATATAATTATGCAGGAAAGAGCAATTTCTGAAACA
The DNA here is from genome assembly GCF_026119805.1 of Tympanuchus pallidicinctus. Taxonomy (NCBI): domain Eukaryota; kingdom Metazoa; phylum Chordata; class Aves; order Galliformes; family Phasianidae; genus Tympanuchus; species Tympanuchus pallidicinctus. The sequence continues at coordinate 7,972,026 of NW_026294722.1, forward strand.
GCTAACTACGTGAGATGATGGACTATCAGTGCTATTTCTCCTCATCACTTTGGTGGTTACAAGATTATGAGTATTTGGAGGGGCTGTGAGATTCCAGGAGGATATTGATTCCAGCTCTTGGGATTTTTACAGGAAGTTGAATTAATCTGGTTTTAGTTTGAACTCACTGGAATTTGAAAGTTTCTTATGATTGCAAATGACTTAGTGGCTTGAAAGTATTGACAAAATACAGTCCTATTTCCCCTCACTCCTGCTTTTTTTGGCAGGTCTTTAAAATCTGGCTATATATCCATTTCTGCTTGCCATGAGCTCACATGCAGTTTGATACCACCAGGTAGGGTGCCTCTGCTGCTCTGGGTACATGAGTGCTGAAGTCTGAAAGTAGCCAGTCATGTTAAATTGAAAAAAGCTGATTTAAAAAAACATACTGGAAGCTTCTCAACATGTTCTGTAGTTATTGTTCAACAGCTTGCACTGCGCTAATGTGGGCAGAATGAAAGCAAAGTGATTAATTACATGAGTAGAAAATAAGCCGTAGTACATGCTTTTTGACCTGATAACATGTCCTAATACATCCTAGTTGTGAAGTTAGACTTCCGAGGGTGGTGTCTTGGCCTTGAAAAGTATCTGTGTTAGTCTGATGACACTGCAGAAACAATGTTTACTCTTTTAATAGGTTTTATTCCCCACGGAGTTTTCTCCTATCTCCTATTAGAACGTAAAGAACGAAACTCCTGAACTCAATATTTTCTTGTGTACCTCAGAGAGTAAGTCCTGTAGTATTGATGAAATAGTAGCTATTGTTACACATTATGTGTGTTTTTTTTCTGCACTGCTAAAATAGTTTACTTTTCTCTTTGCTTCTCAGCACTCCTAGCTATAACTATGCTCCAAACCCAGACAAGCACTGGATAATGAGGTATACGGGTCCCATGAAGCCTATACACATGGAGTTCACTAACATGTTACAGAGAAAGCGCCTTCAAACACTCATGTCTGTGGATGATTCTATGGAGATGGTAAGATTAACCATCACTTTTTGGGTCAATATGGGTTTGTTTCTTGAGTTAAGCTTCAAACTGTGATGCATATGCAGGTAAAAGAAAAAGGACTTTTCAGTTTTAAGTAGCTGGGTGTTCCAAGTCAGCTAATTTGTTGCTGTAGACACATTACTGAAAACAAAATGTTAATCTAAACTTTAAAAATATATGTTCTAATAGTGCAAAGCCATCCTACAGCCTGTTGAAGATATGTATGTGACAGTGGACCTATTTTGGTGCTGTAACACAGGGTTTCTGGGAGAACTCAGAAAATTAAAACAGGTTAAAAAAGGAACAATCCCATGGTAAATCACACCTAGGATGTTAAATGCTAAAAGAAAATAAGAATATAGGTAGATTTCTATTTTCTTTTAAATCTGCTTTATGTAACAGTGGGAACTTTGAACTGATATATCTGAATTAGCTAATAGCTACTGTGAGAAAGAGTGGGTTTGTTTCCAGTTGTAAGAAGGCAGATTTAAAGGCGTTGCAATTTTCTGCTTATCTCTTGGCATTCTTTATCAAAATGGTAGAGCATAAAATAAAAGTCCTGGAAGGCGAAGATGAGGTTATCTGGATGCCATTGCATGAACTTGTTAGTAATGACTTATAATTTCTGATTCAGGCAAGTGTGATCTCTACTCCAGATTAATGAACCTGCTTAGATACATCAGATATCAGTATTAGAGATTATCTATTTTACTGTAAAATGGTTTGACTTTGGATTAATTTCATATGCATATTTACTGCAGGAAAAATTGGTTGGGTTGTTTATAGTTGTAATCCCCAAATTGGTCTGATCTTTTCATCTGAATTGTATCTAACAGTCTTTCAGTATTAAAGAAAGTGAAAACAGCAGCAACAACAGGAAAGTAACAAAAAAGAGTGGGTTTTTTTCAGTGCTGTTTTGTCTTGAAATGTGTAAGACATGACTTAATGCTTCACCATTCTAGGACCTTGGCAAGTGAAAATAGTACATAAAAATTGATCTGTGGTGCTCATGTTGGTGTATTTCATGTGAAGATTCTCATATAAATCTATAGGAGCAACCACAAATAGAAAATGAAGAGAACATGCTATGTTAGTTCTCTAGTGAAACTGAGTGGTGTTTATCTGGAAGAGATTTTGCAGATATTCTACATAATGAGAACTCATTTGTCTGAAGGCAAGATTGTTAAGTGTTGCTTAAAGAAGTGTGAGATGCAAAATGCTGTCATTTTATTAGAATTGCTTGCTGACAGGAAAAGATAAAGGTGGAGAGAGAATTTCAGAAATGCTCATCACCTTGAAACTCTCATCTCTGTTATCAAAATAACATCAAATACAAAAATGTACTTAATGCTGTTTTGGCAGTTCTCATGCAAAATGCTGAACCCAAGCATTTTTGAAGCTATGAGATGTTAACGGGTTTACCTAAAAACAGAAAATGGGGATTTGCCTTGTAATATATAGCTGCAATATTCAATCAATACATTTTTTGTAGTTATAAGCTATTTGGAATAGATCAGTGTGATAAGTCAGTGACATCCAGGGTTGCTGTTATTTGTAGATTACACATAGATTGAAAATTATCTCCCATATCTCTATATAGTACATCTCAGTGAAACAAATACTGTGGGTTTTTTGCTTTTTTTTCAGATTTACAACACACTGGTTGAAACTGGTGAACTGGACAATACATATATAATATACACAGCAGATCATGGTTATCATATTGGTCAGTTTGGGCTGGTGAAGGGAAAATCGATGCCGTATGAGTTTGATATCAGAGTTCCTTTCTACGTCCGAGGGCCAAATGTGGAGGCTGGGTCCTTGTAAGTTTTCTCTATTGTGTGTGCATGTGAATATGTAGCTACCAGAAAAATTCTTTGTGCATATCTCTGGTCATACTGACCTGGCATACAAGTGGAGGCACAAAATTCTGCATGTTCTGACTGACTTCCTGCTCATCTGTGGCAGCAGAATAAGTCTGTCTTAGCTAGCAGAATTGAGAGCACATGCTGGTATAACAGGATCAAGCAGTTTTTACAGTTACCTTTTTGGTTGCATAGGTGTGCAGCACAAGGCTTTTGTGGCTGTAGTTGAAAAAGCCACTTGGAATTGGGTCTGTTGTAGAAAACATTTGTGAGTCTTCTTTTGAGGAATGCAAGTATTACACACATCTGTAATATTTTCAAGGTGAAACATGTATGGTATAATGTTAACTGCTACAGTAAATTATTGTTGCCAGACATTAATTAAATCTCCTGCTGAAGTCATTTGTTTCAACTTATGAAGAAGAATGTATGTAATAGTTTATCCACAATTATCATCCACAGACTCCCTCTGGTTCATCCTTTGAGATTACATGGTTAGTGTTGTTTGTCAGATTCACACAAGCATGCCGAATATGACTGTTAATTAAATTGGTAGCTTTGATCAGCTAAGAAATTATGTAAATACACTTTCTAAGCAATTATTTCAATATCAAATATTTGCACTTAAGTAATGATTTTGGACAGAGTGCCATAATTTGCTGCCTTTTATTTATATAAATGTGCATGTTTTAGCATAATTAACACACACAGTCTTCCACACACCGTTTTTTCATTACAGCAGAGGAATGTGTTCCAACACATCATCCAGTAGCAAATAGTTACGAATAAACCTTGTTCCATTTACTAGTTAAATTCACTGATTCAAATTATGAGTAGGGACAAAAATGTTAGATTCTGTAGATGTTGCAGTGTGTATATGTGCTTACTGACAATAGTTCTGCATGTGAAATAAGCAGTTCTCGTAGTTAAACTAAATGTTAAGCGTGATTTCATTTTTAGCACCAAGTGTTCAACTGCTGATTTCAGCTGAAGTTGTGAAGTACTGAAAATCTTTGGGGTTTTTATTATTTATTTGGTATTGTGTTCTTATGTTTTTTCCCTCCCCTCCGTTTAAGTTTACAGAACAACTTTGTGAAGCACAGAAGAATGTGAGTGAATAACGTTACTGGGGAAAGAGGAGGGAGTGCATTTTGTAGAGAAATAGGAGGTTGATCTAATGGAAGGTGACATAAGGGAGAACTCATGAGTTCGAGAGGAGAGTAAGGAGAATTTAGAACAGAGAAGACTAGGAAGAGAAAAAGACACAGGCAGGGGAGCAGGAGTGTTCTGAAGTACAAAGATCTGGGTGGCCAGTGAGTGCATCCAACGCTTTGTGACTGATTCCTGCCCTAATCCAGTACTCTGCCAAAAATAATGCTATAAAATTCTGTAAATTGGGTAAGAAACAGGTAAGGTTGAATCTTGTGAAAGTCTTGGTGTACTAGGATGACTTTCAGTAATGTTAAATGATAAGAAGAGTTGCACTGTCAAAGCTGCCTCATGGTTCCAAATTGGGTGAGGGGCTGCCTGCACAACACACTGGATTGTAGGGTAGATGGAATAAAACATACTCCTCCAGCCCTGAAGATTTGTCTGCAGTAGCAGAGACTTTCCAGAGAACTGGATTAGCCTTTTGCAAACTTGCTTTATTTCCCATCAACTGCAGGTTTTGGTCTCAATAAAGCAATAATGCTAGTATGGCCAAAGTGGAGTAAGCTGCAACCTGCAGTGCTTGGGGCCAGCCAGTGCTTGACTGCACTGGTCCAAAGATCTTCACACCTGGACTCATAAAACCTGTAAAATCTTCCCACTGAATTTTGTTTTTGAGTGACCTGTAAGGATGAAAATATATTTATTTTAGAATCTGAAGAGTTAGTCTGATAGAGTCTGGCAAAGCAGAGCCCATCACTGTACAACAAATGGGAAGAAAAGGATAAAATACCTTGGAGGGGAAAATATATCAGATAATAAATTGATCTTCCTTTACAGCCTGATTTTCTTTGAATTTTACAGCCTCAATCATTCGTGTTTTCTGTGAACTTTCTTTTCCCTGCAGAGTAATTGCCATGACTCCCTTTTGATACCAACAAAGATTTAATAGCATTCACTGTTGCAAGTCATTACTAAGTTCTCATTTGTATTACCAAATATGCTACACCACAATTATTAGTAATTAAAATCAAATTAGGTACATCAATTTAATTCATCATCTTGTCAGTGCCTGTTTGCTTGCTTGTTCAAAAATGCAGTAATTTTTAAATGGTGTCTCATTAATTAGTGTGAGTTTAGCAGCTTTCTTCTGTCTTGTACTTTCAGCTACAATTTTGCACTGACATACATGTGTAGCAATCCATCTGGTCCCAGTCCTTCTTTTGTGCCTGTGGTTCATAGCACGGTCATTCTTTATGTTCAGTGCTGTAGAAGATTGTCTCTATAGCAATATGTTCACCTTCTCTTTTTTCCAATTTTCAAAAATTACCTGCCAGCCTGTGTATTTGTTTTTAAAGAAATAGTATGCAGCTGATAAACCATGTGTAATGTTGTGAATAAGACAGCTTCTGCACAGAGGTATTTGAAATAAGCTTTTAAGGTGCAACATAGACCTTGAGCTTTTCAGCAGAACTCAACCTGTAATAAAAGCAGGTTGCGTGATAGAACGCTGGTCTGTACAGCTAGATGCTGGGACCCATGAACACACTCATATTTGGCTGTGGCATTTGAAGGGATTTGGAGATGGGAGCTGTCTGTACTGGTCCAGAGTTGATGCCAATACTGGAACTGAATTTTGAGTGAGTTTAGGTTCAAACAGTGCCCTGTTAACTGTGGTGGCTGAGAAGCACGTGCCACTGCTTTGCTAAAAAACAGGGCATGGAAATACGTTGAAATTTGGGGAGTCTGTGTTTGCAGACAGGATTCACAGGATAGCTGTGAGTCTGGGGAGACTATACTACAAAACAACGTCTTTAACTTAAATGTTCTCTTTTTTATGCTTGGTCCATAATTGCTTTCCCACTTTGTCACACACACCATATTAGCAGCAACTTTCAGTTATTTGCTGTACTATCTGGCAATGTATTTCTCCTCATGTTCTTATCAGAACATGCTTACTGTGATATGAGCTACAGTACTTACTTCCATGCCATTTTTGAAACAGATAAAGCATGTGTTAACTGCCAGATTTATTTTTTAATCAAGTAATCAGCATATTTGGCAGACTCTTTGATGCTGTAAAACAATGGTATCCAAAGCTCTCTCATGTTCTGAACAACTTTTGAACCTCTTTTGCAATAATTAACTGTGCCGTATGAACAACTTTACATTCTCAAAAATGCTCTGTGCTAAAGTTTTAAATCTTAGTATTAATCCCTTTTGAGGTTGCACAACTTATCTCTGTCTTGCATATTAATTCCTTACATGGAATTTCATAGCATTTGCATCACAAAATAAGCTTTTCTAGATCCATGGTTTGTGTGGAAGAGCTGTAGTTGCTTGGTGTCATTGCACATACTTTAAATCACGTTCCTATACATGTTTTACAGGAATCCTCACATTGTGTTGAATATTGATCTCGCACCTACGATTCTGGATATTGCTGGATTGGATATTCCATCTGATATGGATGGTAAATCTATTCTAAAACTTCTGGATTCTGAGAGACCAGTGAATAGGTAAGAGAAGAAAACATGCATGTAAAAATGTATGTGCTTGCATGGAAATTAGAAGAATTATTCATCAACATGCAGTGTATTTGAAGGAAAACTAGTAAAACTACTATCTGTGAGTGCAGTATTCATAGGAAAATCTAAAGATATTTTATGTTATACTTCTGACACTTTTCATTTTGACAGATTCTGTCAAATTTGCTGTATGGCACAGGTGGCATCTGGATGTAGTAAAAGTAAGTGTTAGCAGTGAGTGGGCCACTCAATGTCTTCACTTATTTGAATCATAGATTTAAAGTATTTCTGTGGCATCATTTGTAGCAGAGCCTTTCATTTTGAGTAAACTGTAGAGAATTGAGTTGAAAAGGTTGGTTGCATATCAGACTGCAAGGGCAGGCCAGCATTCAGAATTACATATTTGAGTCCTTCCAGCAGTACTTTCATTGGTAAAAGAGAAGGGAAGAGAGAATTGCATTGGATGGCTGCTAGAGAAAATCAGCAGCAGTATGAAAGAAAAAGGAAAAAAGGAGATTTGCTTTTGTAAGTAGTGGGATGGAGACAGGGGGAAGGGGGAGAAGGAGCCAGCTGCTTTAGAATAGGATACTTTGAGGGTGGTTAAGAGTCCAAACTGGGTTCAGGAAATCCTGACTTAATTTGGAATCCTTTGTGATCAAGGACAATTCAGTTAATCCCCTGTGCCTTAAAAGTGCTTACATTTAAATAGGTGTACTCTGTGAATCTGTTGTGGATTTTGTCCCTGTGAGAACAAATCTGTGCTGTGTTTGTTCATGATTTGCACTGGAGAAGCATATGTGCCTGCTTCATAAAGCTGCATGTCCCCTGAGAGGTTATTGTGCTTCTCCTCTGAACTGGGGGTGGGAGAGGAAACTGGGACATGATTTGATCACTGTTCTTTGTGGAAATAAATTGTTTCTTTCTCTCCTCATCTCCTACCAGGTTCCATTTAAAGAAGAAGATGAAAGTGTGGAGAGACTCATTTCTAGTGGAGAGAGGGTAAGGAAAGTGTTAATCACAAAGCTCAATCTTTTTAAATAGAAGGATACTGAGTAGCCAGAGCCAAAGCAGCACTCTACTGCAGACCTAAAGCCATTATCTCTGCCAGCAGGAACACGGCTGCATACGCTTAATGGTAGTGATTGTGTGCTAGGAGGGGATGTATGGCCTTTGCCTACAGCCAGCATAAATATGCTATGGAGTGGGGGGAGAGGAGGTTTAGTTGGACTGGGAGATGGGAAGACATCTCATTTTCCTAACTGCTATTCCCCCACCCTCCTCCTTAAATCATGGAAGGAAGAATAATCTTCTGTCTCTCCGTGTTCGTCAGCTGGCCATTCCCTCTGTGCTCTGCCTTTATAAGTAACATTTGGCATGAAGGTTTTGCAAAGTGCAGCCATGCAGTAGTGAGGAGGATATGATGGACTGTTGTTATTGCCTTGTCAGTTGGATGTGCAACAGTGTCCCAGTTCTGTGTGGTTTTGTATGCTCCCTGAGGATGACATAAATAATGAGTGTGTTATGAGAGATGATGCTAAGGACTAGTTTCTAGTGAGCTATTAAGTTTTGGCCACTAGCAATGCTTGGGTTCTGGCAGATAGGGTACTTCTCTGGGCCTTTTTTCAGTAAACTGTATGCATATCTTAGAGTTAATGCAAAAATAGTTGTGTTTTTTGTTGGTTTTTTTTTTCCCTCCAGTAAACTGCTGCATAAGAGGGAAAATGAGAAGGTAGATGCCCAAGAAGAAAACTTTCTACCCAAATACCAGCGTGTGAAAGACCTTTGTCAGAGAGCTGAGTATCAAACAGCTTGTGAACAGCTTGGCCAGGTAGGACAAGTGGCTGAAAGTGAGGACCTGGAGATGGGCGGAGCTTAGTATCTTCAGTGTGACATTGCCATTCACCTTGCTGCCAATGTCAGCTTTTAAATCAAATTGTTCATTTTGTGGCCTTTGCTCAAAACCATATTGCAGCACTTACGAGATTGGCAGTCAGGAAATTGCTGATTCAAGTGCCTCTTTATTGATTCCTGACTACTGCTAAGAGAACTGTCTCAGCTGTTTTAACATTATATTCCCCAAATAGAATGTGGTTGGGATTCATTAGCGATGAGAATCTACGAGGGCTGCTCCACGAATAATACCTCCTACTTTATTATGTTGGCCTATGTCATCAGAGACAGACAGTGCTATGGCAGTAGATGTAGAACCAGTATTCTGTTCTGTTTTGTTGCTGCAAGACAGATGGCAGCAGAGGGACAGTCTGACAAGTGACATCTGATGGAGTGAGTGATGGAAAGGTGTGTCATTAAAAATGGCACCCATTGGCATTCATCAATTCTTGCTGAATATTAGTGGAGACAGAAGATGGCTGTGAGCAGAGTGAAGCTGTGGGTGGTGCATTTCAGCAGTGGTCACAGTGACAGCAGTCACCTCTGCTGGTGCAGATTTGTATGAGCACTGCATGCAAGCTTTTGTCCATTGCTAATGATAATGCATAGCTAGTGGTGGGGTGACTGTGTTGAAAAATATAGTAGTGTTTTGTAGCTGAGGATTTGCTCTACCAAATAGTGTTGTTGTGCTCTTTGTATCTGTTGTAGTTTCTATGGAAATAAACAGGAGGAATTACTTTTGGAGTGACCTGTGTACAATGAACCTAACAAGTTGGCCTCTTCCAAAGCTTCCTTTACTTTGAATTTTTAAATTAACTCATTTTGTTAGTTGGAATTACATGTAATAACAGAAAGCTAACATTCTGTGCACTCAATATATTCTCACTGTTAATGAAAATATATATATTGTGAAAGCACGCATGCTAATAGTCTGTGTATATATGGGCACAAAACTGGCTGTTTGTGTAATTTCTTTTACACAACTTTTGTAGTCATACATTAAAATATATATTTTCGCTTTGCATCCTGGTTATGTAAAAGAGAATTTAGGAAAAGTAGTATCAGTACACGACCTCAGCCTGGGAAGTTTTGCAGCCTCACCAGAGAGCTGCAGAGGTACAGCAGAGCTGTCTCCAGCAACTCCACTTCTGTGAAAATTCCTGCACTCTTAGGTTAATTCTCATAATCTCGAAAACAGTGACATTTTCTCAGTGCCATTGCTTTGTCATCCAGGTACCAGTCGGAATAGCTCCTACCAAGGACCATAAGCACATCCTGCCTGTGGACTTGAGGACAAAGGGATGAGAGTAGGTGGGACAACATGCTGATAGTGTGTGAGCTATTAGACTGGCATTGCCTCCTTTCCTTGCAGCTCAGAGGGCTGTCAGAGTAACTCTGTGGAATATTACCATTCTTGCAGACACAAGCTGAATGTCTCAGTGAAACTGTTTGTCAGCAATATGCTATTTAGGTGACACTAGTTCAGTTTCTGCTGTTGGAGGGCCAACTTCCTCCTTCTGGCTCTCCAGATCATGTAGTTCAATGCACCAGTATAGTGAGTCCATTGTTCTTTAGGTGTTTGGATTCATTCTGTATCCACGAGCATTCTTCAGCAGCACTCGTTCTCCTAAGATTTCTTTGTCAGATTTAGGAGACCAGGTGTCACAATGGCCTGTTTTTGCTAAATGTCCTGAATGTAAAGAAGTACTTTGGTATTGTAGTTTGTTGTCATCAAACAGCTTGAGCTGAAATTGTAGGTGGCTGAGAGCAAACTTTTTTTTTTTTTTTTTTTGACTTGTCGACATTTGAGAAGCTTTGGGGAGAGGTCTTTGTTTCTGCTACAGTGTCATCTCATGAGCTGCTTGGGGGAAATGCAGCTCTTCCTTTTCCATCACTATGTGCCCTTTGAGAGATGTTTCAACTTGCTTTTGTCTTCATCTTCTCAATTATTTTGAACATTATTGTAAAAACAATGTGGAAGAGAGATTTCCAAGTCCATGTTGTTACTGAGACCATCTCTATGAATAAGAATTAAGCTACATTCAGGCTTTCTTACTGTAATTATCACTTGTCTCAGTTATGAAAAAAAAAAATAAGAGGACCATGTATTGTCTGTACTCATTCACGGCTTATGTTTTCTTCTATGGGTAATAAAATAACTTTGGTATTGCCAATCATCAATGGATTCCAAAGTGAAGGTGTGTTAATGAGAGATGTGTGTGCTGCATCTTCACTGTCAGGAGGCAGAGAGGAGAATTGTTTTGAACAGTTCAGTCAGACATAATTGGAAGTGATAGGATGAAATTGAGCAAAAAAGATATTTAAGTTGTACATCAGGAAAAATTGCCTAACAATCAAGTCAATTAGGGTCTGGGAAGGGCTCTCAAGGGAGTCTCAATCCATCTAACCACAGCATATGTCCCAGTACTGTGTCTAGGCAGCAGAAATAGCAGCAGATGAATATACTTATTTGAGGGTAAATTGCCCTAAATATAAGCGCACCCAAAAATTTTCAGAGTAATAAGAGTAACTTCTCAACTGACAAATGTTTGTTGTCTGTTTGCTGCTGCCTTTCACAGCTCTGCATAGCAAGTTGAGTGAGCACAAATGAGTAACATGCCATGGTCTTGGCTGAGTTTATGATACATACAGTGGTTGTATTACAAATGTCTCCTGATCCTATAGGATATTCACTGTTATGCAATTAACAGTATACAAAATGTTCCATACAAGAAGTAGATTTTCATATCCAGATGAAGAGAAGGCTGGGTCAGAATGTGGTGTGAGCTTGGTGGGATTCTTCCTCTTGACTCAAACAAGTTTTGGGGGTCTGCACAGTCTGTGCACTGAGAATTCTGAGCACAGAGAATCTGAAGTGCAAGTAGGGGATGAAACAAAGACTCAAGAGGGGATGAGTGATAAGGGACAAGGACAGAGAGGTAAGGAAAGCTTTGAACATGAGATGGAGAATTTGAAATTGCACTTTGTGAGCATGAAAGCTTGTGAATGCAGTTCTGTCTCCCCAAAAACGCTCTTCCTTCACAAATCTCTATGACCCTCCTTGACCTATAATCGTTTTGATAAGAAAGCACCAGGATTATGAAGACGAGGTATTCACACTGTTTAAAACCTTGTTTCAAAGTCCATTATGGGGGATTTTTTTTTTTTCTGGCAACACTAATGTATGTAAATTCTTCTGAGTGCAATGGGAATCAGCCTGTTGCCATGTTTTCTTTTTCAGTTAGTAGAGTTTGGGCTGTGTTAGTTGTTTGCATCCAACAAAGGGGACTGTAGGCTCAGATGAAAGAGCAGCTCAGCATTTATATTCAAGGATTTAAAAGAGATGAGTTCTTTCTTCCCACATGAAATAAAAAACGTTTATCCTGGTACCTAATGGCTTCCACACAAATTCTTTCTCTTCACTGTAGTTCGGCCTTTCATTCTAAACTGACTGGTAAGTGGAAGCTGACCCACTTTTATCTGGCAGCCTGCATTAATGTGCTTTGTGGAAGCCAATTACGATACCAGCGTTGCTCTGCAGAGTATTCCCAGCAACTCCACAGTATCACAACAACAGCTGCACAAAATCCCTCTAAATCATGTGCTGCCTTTGTGCACGTTTGCTAAACCTGCCGTACCTGCGGCACTGCTGAGGATGAGTTTGTCTGTAGCAGGATGTCATGTAGTACAATAACAATGCTAATTCTGCGAGGAAAATTAGTTGTCTGGATTTACATTATTTCTTTTCAAATCCTTTTTTTTTTTTCCTTTCCCAAAATTCTATTTGTGTTTGTGTTTGATTAAAAAATAGGATTTTTCTTTACATAGCATTAAAAATCTTACTTTATGTGACAGTGTTCTTCAGGAGAAAATTCAAAGTATGCAAATTAGCACTTGGTTTCCTGCTTTATTCTGCAAATGAAAGGTCTGTTATGTAGGCTTCCTCTGATTGCTTTGTTCTGTACCAGGGTCATGAAAAAATGTTCTTTTCCTAAGTGATGTGCAGATGTCTTAAATGGTTGTTTCCCCCAGTTCTCTGACAAAGCGTGGAATAGCAGCAGTGCAAACTGTTGTGATCAATATGTGCCTTCCTACAGCAGTTCATAAAGTGGTGCCATAATTATCATTAGATTACCAGTTCTCTTTGCCCTGAGGTCTCCATAGCTTGAACTGAACTTTAGTCAAACTAGAAAACGAAGTCCGGTTTTATAAGGAATTTCTTTAAAATCCAGGAAGGTTTTTGACCTGTCTCTAGTTTCTCTCTTTTGTAGCTCGCAGGAATGTCCTGAGGTTACTAAAGAACTTTGGTTCTGTTGATAACAGTGAATCATATCAAGCCAGCTACAATGCTGATAGTTTTCATGGCTCGTTGGGTGGATCCTCAGAGTTCCTGAATTCCAGCATGAGTTGCACATGCTCAGCAACTTTCACCATCTGTTTCTTAATCTGTGATTACAACAAGAAATGACTTGCTGATAACTTCATACATTAAAAATTTTATCAACCCTCCAACTGATAACATTAGGAGGCAACTAGCTATGGAAATGAACATCATGATTTATTAAGGGATGTTATTCAAGGATTGTATTCCTTATCATGAAGTAACAAAACTGTTTTCCTCCTCTAGCTAGAAGTGGCCTATTATGATCTCCAGAGGCTATTTTACTTACGGATTTCTTTGCTTCATGTTGCTGTACAGGTCCAAGTGATTTGCATCTCTTGTTAACTGAGACTGTTAAAGCCCCTGTCATTGTATTATTGGATGGTGCAAGAAGCTTGCCAAAATCAATACTAACTTCTAATAAAAACAAACAAAGCCTTCAAATATCCTGGCCAGAGTAACAGTGTAGCTCAGTTCAAAAGGCAATGAGCTGGAGATGGGGAGAGGCTGATTTGGAGTTGCTGGGGGCTCAGTGTGGGACCTCAGACAAATCAGTTCCCCTTTCAGTGCTTGTTTGCTTGTTTGCTTTTTTTTCCCTCCACTGCTCATTGGATTTCTGTTTAGGCTGCACTCCTTAGACTCTTCACTACCTATCACAGCAGTGGGACTATTTGATACCACAGTCCAATTAATTATATAATTGTAATATTAAATTCAGCTGAATACCTGATTTTTCATTTATATGTTGTCCCAGCTGCCTCACTTCAACTACAGTTTGCAGCATAGAAAGTCCCCCAGACTTCCTGTTGATAAATTGTTCATTCATCTTGTAGTTTTTGGATTTCAGTGATATGTAGTGTTCAAGAACTGAAGTTGAGCTGAGAGCCCAAAGGTCCAAATCTCCAAATTGTGAGCTGGTGTAAAGAAATGATAACCAATTGGAATGAGAGCCAAGTAGTACTGAACTGGAATGTACAGGTTTGTGCAGAAAAAAGGTATCCTGGTACTCATAAATCAATTTAGGCTGGAAGTTAGAATATTTCTAGCTGTTAAGGCAGCTTGTTTTTACTTCAGCATCAAATGTGGCAACAAAAATGCGGTTCAGAAAACATCTGTGTAAACTGAAGATGTGTATTGCTGACGTGTTTTTGTAGGATTGCTGGCAGGGAGAGAGGACTTTGTTATCCTGTTGAAACCTTGAATTCTAGAGTCTGTGTGGGAGGGAGCCTTGCTGGCAGGTAACTGATCAGACAGTTTCACTTTTCGCTTCTCTGTGAAAGGGAATGGAATCTCTTCCTCTTAACAAAAAGAAGAACTGATGAGACACAGCATGATGATTTAGGCCTCAGCTGTGGATGCTGTATGTTTCTATGGGAATCTTTTCTTAGCAAGATTTGTGTGATTGGTCCTTTTCCCCAAAGAAAACAATGTCAGTTGAGAGAGATTCACTGAGGGAAACGAGTGAATGGTATGAAAAATCCAATGGGGAAAGGTCATGGCTATTTATTTCTGATTGGAGCCTCAGCTAATGACTTTGAATTAACATTTGTGATTGCTGTAGCAGTAAGGAGACTGTAATGCACACTAATGCAAAAACCATTTGATGATGACTGGGGCTGGGAAGGAAATAATGGATTTCTGACACACAGAAAAATGTAACGTGTCTTCTTCCACTAAGGGATCCTTTGTATGTTCAAGGTGAATAGTGTTAGCAGAGGGAAGCAGGATCTCTGCTCAAGCTGCAGCTGCTGTTAAGAGTCGTGTCTAGTAGGTGCTGAAGTCCTAATTTCCTCTTGTTGATGCATACAGCAGATAGTTTGTGCTGGAGGAGGGAATGTGTGTATGAGCTGTCTTCTCTTTGCTTTTGCACTGTGCCTTTGAACATGTCTTCTGTTCAGTAGTACTAATATTTCTGTTCTCTGATGTGCACACAAGTTGCAATCAGTAGCATGTATGTGAGAGTTTGGGTAGGATAGAGGATGGAGTAGAAATGTTAGAACAGGCCCAGCACAGTAGGTGGCAGAAAGAGCAAGCACAGCAGCTAACGTGGCGTGCCTGAAGATAGTGGGAAATCTCCAGCTAGAACAGATTCAATGATTAAACTAAAGGAATGTTTTGCACAATGTGAATTTGATGAATTTCAGTACATAAGTAGAAGCCACTTATTTGGTGGCTTGAGTAGCTGGTTCTGGAAGGCACTGGAGGAAAAAAGAAAGGTTCTTCCTTTGGATTTTTGATATTAGCTGGAATAAAGGTTGTGGGGGAGCTTGTATTTTCCACTGAGTTTTAGTTTGTGTTAACGCATGCTCCTTTTCAGGATCTAGCTTGTGTGAGATATTACATGCTGTAGAACTTGGAATGAGAACACGTCTTTCAATCTAATAAAGAAAAGACCTTTAAAGTTGGGGGTTGCCAACTAAGGGCGTTCTGTTTTCTTGTCTGGTTGAGTTAATCCACTGTTTATATGTAATTACATTTTACTGCTGGATGGTTATCATTTCACCTGTAGGCCAAAGTATCTCTGGCACTCCAGAGTTCCTCATATAGGAATTTAAGTATTTAAGTGATTACCTCTTAAAAAATATCTGCTGCCAGCTGACACGGGTTTCAGCATGATAGTGTGCTGTGCCCTAGAAACCAACGTTAAATGCCAGAATTCACAGTTTCATGTTTCTTGACTGTCAAGCAGAGATTTTCACAGTTCTCTTGCAACTACAGCTCCTTTCCCTAAGCTTCAAAGTATCTTGTGGAAATGGAGGTAAGTGATAGCCATGATGTTGCCTAGAGCATTTGTGTTTCTGCTTACAAGCAGACTGGGATAAGTTGTAAGACCTAGATATGTCTGCACACATGCCCATATCTGTTTTGTAAGAAAAAATAAGAGCTCTTTTTTTCTGTTTACTTGAATTTCCCAGCTGGGCTCAGTGTTTGCTTCCGAAGTCATTTTTGTAGTTGTGCACTGCAGTTGTTCAGCAGTGGGCCTGCTAATGCATCCAGCATGCCCTTCTGGTAAAGCCCTAAGATACTTTCACTGGGCGTACAGCTGCCTTGGAGAAATTCAAGCTTCACCACAAATAAAATGGATTCTTCCAGTTAACCTGAAGGGGAAACATAAGCATTGCTTTCTTGACAGGAGACTATAAATATTTTTGGGTTACACATCACAGCACTTATTTACTGTAGCTCCCATTGTGGCAGTTAACTTTCTCTCTGTTGAATCTTCGTTTTTGTGTATCAGACACCTCCAGCATAGAGCTCTGCTGAGCAGAAAATGCAGTTTGTTCGTGTATTTTCAAAAATAAGATTCAGATGATTTGTAATGGGGCACAGCAACAAACATTTTAATGTCTCATTTTACATTTTTTTTATTGGAAAGTTTATCATTATAGTAAAGTAACTTTTACTTCAACCTCAGTCTGTGCATCAGTCAGTGTCAGGCTTTTATAAAACAAATGTAAAAGATTCAGCAATTTATTCTTCAGATTTTAGTTCTACACTCCAGCTAGGTAAGTGTATCCTGCTTTACAGATAAAGACACTCATGCAAAGATGTCGGATTGAAAAGTTTGATCACCAGTGTCACATCAATTTCCTATGATTCCTTGTGCTGAAAGTTACGACAGGTTTGTCTGCATCACTGCAAGGCTTGGATCATACAGGAGTTTGGACATGATGTCTGCTGCTAAGAATTATAGCTCAGGGGACCTGACATCCAGTTTTTTAAGGAAATGAGTGGACATACCATAAGCCTCTTTTAAATGAGAATCTCTTTAGAATGTAGATAAATCCAGTGTAACTGGGCATTTCACTTCTGACTCCCATAAAGTTCTCTATAATGAAAGCACAGCGAAGATACTGTTTTCTTACTTAGCTGTCATGCAAACAATGCAGTGAATTTCAATGCAAAAAGGAAGGCTTTGTTCCCCAAGCCTGGGCACACCTCTCTGTGGGAAATGAAGTGACTGAATCTCCCTCATAGAGCTGTGGGCTGCTGTAAAATGTCATCTCTCTTGGGAGCTCTTGCTGTTTTTCATTCTGTTCTTTTATTTGGAAAAAATCTCAATATTCCAGTGAGTCCTGGAGGTCACAGCTTAGGATTTTATAATAGGAAAAAAAGAGAAACACTTCTCAGGGCTCTGCAGAAGGCTGTGGTGTTTCCAAAACTCTCTTTAACACAATAATAACTGCAATGTGATTTAAAAATAATAATAATAATAAATGAATATATATATATATATATGTATCTCAAATGCTAGCTGTGTAGCTAGTAGAATGTTGATGAATAAAGGTAAAACGCTTTGCCACATTAAAGGTGGCTAAATTCCCTTGCCCTTGGCACAGCTCTGACAGCAGCACAAAGGGATCTATAACCACTTTGCTTCAGGTTTTGAGTAACAAAAGGAATCAGATTAGATTAGAGATTAGATTTTCTCCAGTTTTCGTGGAAAAGGGAGGGGAATATCACTGTAGAGGCATCCAGTGCAGCTCACCATTGCTAATCAAGCCCAAGGGTGTTGAATGGGGAAAGATTAGTAATATAAATGCTGTAAGGAGGCTTACAGGAAAGGTTCTTTCTTTTGTAGAGTAGTAGGGGATGGATCTGAATTGTACACAGGTCTGGAGCTGGTGCTATTCTAATAGCTTGATAATGGTATAGATTCCTGCCAACCTGTCAAGCAAACTTGCAGATATGCAAGAATTCTTCTCAAACATATGGATAATATGACTTGGGCTTCCTTGTTAGAGAAGCATAATTGGAGAAATACGGCTTTTCAACTGACACCTCCCTGTGTTTAGCTGTAGCATCAGATTAGTTAAGAAATTCCCATTGCTCTGTCTCCAGGAAACAAAATCAGAGACACACAAAGTGTGTTCCAGAAAAGTTCTCTTTTTGGTTTTAAAATGTAAGATTACAAGAAGTCTGTTTTGCTAATAGGGGATGAGTCTTCCATATCGTGTAACTCTGACAGGTTGCTGGAACAATTAGACAATGCAGAGTTGAAACAATCTTTTAATAACCACATCTTCCTTCCAGAAATGGCAGTGTGTGGAAGATGCCAGTGGGAAGCTCAAATTGCACAAGTGCAAGGGAATGATGAACTTGGCTGGCAACAACAAAGGCACTTCCAATCTTTTGCCCAAGTACTACAGCAGGAATAGTGAAGACTGCAATTGTGAAGAGAATGAATACAAGCTGAGCCACACAGGACGGAGGAAGAAGCTCTTCTCCAAGAAGAGTAAGTGAACTCACTGTATTTTCTTTCTCTGCCTCACAAAACTATAAATGTTCACAAACACTCCCAGTTGTCCCGATTTTCATGGACGTTGATTTCTACAGATGTCATTGAAGACAAGCATATTTGCTGCGTATCTCAGTATGAAGCAGTGTGTTTTATATCAGACAATCAGATTTGAAAATGTCTCAGTCTATAGGAAGAGGAGTATGTTTCAAAACAGGGTGCTGTGTTTATTTCTTTCAGAAGCAGGAAATGCATTACACAACCTGAAGTGCTGAGGAGCTCATCCTTACGTAGGCCTTGAGAGCAGCAAGTACACCAATCCTCAATATGCTGCAGTGCTTGGGGCTGTTACTGCAGTAATTTATATTTAATAAGGATTTGTGTGCTTTGTTACAGAAGCTGCTTCTAACATCCCTTCCTTGTGCTGTCAGCAGAGCTGACTTTTAACCAGAGATCACATCCAAAGGAGATGTCTCTGATTCTGGTCTCCTTGGCACGGATCAGGCGCTGTCCATTCCACTGGCTCTGTTTTAAACCTTAGTCAGACTAACATCTATATTTGAAGTACCTAGTCTAATTATAGATTAAAGAGGCAAATGGCAGCACAGATTACCATTCACTTATAATGTTTCTTTCGTCTCACTCCACAAATACAGAGCCTTAATTATTTAGCAGATTAGTCTTTCTGTATAATGACATGGCACAAGCTTCAAACAGAGAGTTTAAATTGATTTTCTTCCATTATATTTGCCTAGCAAGCTGATTAGTACCTACTAAGCTAATTTTTAGTTGAAAAAAAATTATTGGTTCCAGGATGAAATTACTGAACAACACTTGCAGTTTAAACATGTGGCACAGCAGATAATCTTTAAATAACACCAGAACTTGCCGTTCAATTAACTTTTTTTTCCTAAGACACAGAAGAGGAAGTTCAGTCACAGGGAGTCAAATAACAGCAGATCGAAGATGCTTAAATGGGAAGAGGAAAACAATTTAAGTGAGGGCAACATCATGCTATCTGATAATACTTGACACTTATCTAAGTGCTTTTTATCTGCGTTGTGCTTACTAAACATGAACCAATTTTCGCAACGTCTTGGAGAGGTGGTTAAGTGTATAATTACCTTTAGTTCATGGATTAAGGAGATCGAGGCACAACTTCAGGGTTGCAAAGATAGCTTTAGTGGTGGGATCAGAACACTTGCTCAGTATGTTCTGCTTAGTGCTTTCACTGTCCCATTCATCTCACTTTTCTCATTGAACCATAAGGCACAAACTCCTGCCCACATCCAGGGTGTGCCGTACAACAGAAGAGGTTGGCATGGGCCTGTTGACACAGATTCTTGGGTTTGGTGTTGGCTGTTCTTTCACGTCTGCTTAATCTAACAAATGACACTGAAAACAAATGACCACAAAGCAATACAAGTTAACATACCAACATTTTTCTGTGCTTACTTAGAAAGCTGGCTCGCTGGATTGCAAATGACAACTTGAATACTGATGGTGTGCATTTGGATTTTTATGACCTGTTTCATGAGGCTTGGGATAAAGTGCAGTCTGTGCTGGGTTCTGAGGGCATCTTTGGAGTCTGCTGTTCTGAATTTGGTTAGTGCAAGGGGTTATACTGCAATATTACCTGAATGCCAGCAAGTGCTAACCATGAAACTGAACAGTAACTAAACAGAAAAAGGAAATCTCAGACAGGTTGTGCCCATGTCAGTGGTTTAGTTCATAGCAGTAGTGTAGTTTTGAAAGCATCCTATTGTGAACAGTAGAGGTGAATTTGTTATGTTCTAATCTACGTTGGCTGCAGAAAACTAAATTGGATGCCCTGCTTCTGGGTGCAACAAGACTGTTGCAAACTCGTAACAATACAAGGATTGTTTTTTGGAAAGATACAAACCAGCAATGCATGATGGATGTGTGGTCTGGAAGAATGGATTAAACTGCTGAGTGAGGGGCCAGAGCACCAAGCGTTCTGATAAAATGAATTTGCAGTGTATGCATGGCCTGTGCTCCTGTGCACCGTAATGTGCAGCAGGCATGGAGCACTCTGAATGGAGCACATTAATTGCAAAACAGGGCCATGCCATAGACATGCTGTTTGGGACAGTTACACAGCTCACCTACACAGCTTTGACGTGTTTTGCACAGCAGTGTTGTTCTCTTGGCTGTGTTATTATTTTTATAAAGTGATGAAATAAAGCTTTGTGACGGGAAGGAAGCTGAAAGTAACAGTGAGCTCTTAATAGACAACAAATAGCCAAATGTTTGTTTTTTCTTGCTGTAGATTTCGCCTCCTCCTCCTGTGATGAACAAGTCATCACATTAAAGGAGAGGAAGGATGATAGGCCACACAAATTTGTGCAGTGTGTACAAAGAAGCCAGTGCATTTTTATTCCTATTTTCATGTAATTTGTTTTGTTTTGAGGTAGTCTCAATACGACAGCAAAATGACTTTCTTTCTTACAAGTACCTGAACACCTGAACAGCCATTACTTTTAATGCATTTGAAACAATTTTTATGACAGTTTTGAGAAACTGAATGTAAGAAAGCTTTTGGAGGTTGTTTGGTTTAATTTTTGTCCCTCTTTGAGATATCCAAGAACACAGATTCCGAGTAAGATTTATAGAAACCCCTAGTTAATGATCAAGTGAAGCCACTGCTGTGCCTTTGTCCATGTTTCTGGACACTCGAGATATGCTCAGAGATTTGAGTCCAAATGCCTGATTTTACTTTGAACTTATCAAAGAAAAAAGTCTGTGCAGAATTTTGTGAAAATACGTAGACATAAGTGAGAATATAAAGCAGGAACCTGCGTGCCCAGTGCAGGACTTTTTCCTCATGGCCCATTGTTTCAATGCAGAGTTCTTGCAGAATTTTCACACCCTGCCTTATTCCACTGTCACTGTGCTGGTGACAATATTTTCATACACCAGATGCAAAACATCTACATAGAATAAATGGTAAAAGGGAAGCCCTGGAACTTTCTGTCTTCTGCTCACATTCCTGCTTAGCAGTTGTGTTCCTGCTTTGGAGAAGGTGCCTTTCGGGAGTTACAGTTGCTCACAGTTTTCTTAACCATCCCTCGTTTCCAAATGATGTCAGCATTAAATCATGAATTTGGCAGATGCAAAATAAGTAATAAGGCTCGAGTGGTGAGGTTGTGGGGAGAGTTAAATGCAATCCTGAAGGCTGATAATACAGCATAACCTCACTTCATTCAGTTGAACAATAAATTCAGACACTGCCGTTCATGTTTTCACCAGGTAGTGCTGAAACCTGAGATGTGACCAAGAATTAGCTGTAGAAAATCAAGGGTGCTTGAGTCCCTGGATTGTCTGGGGAAGTCTGGGCCAGAACAGAGCACGTCCCTTCAGGCTAGGATGAACACAGGTATGTTTGTCGAGTGACCCAGGAAGGCAGGGCAGGGTGAGCGTGGCACTGAGAGCAACTTAGTGAGACCAAACATCAATAATTTGAAAGAGGGTCATAGGCACATTGGGCCAAATATTTAACAGACTTAGATCTGCTTTCTTTGTGAGTTGTGTACACAGTTAAATGTAGGGTAAAGCATAACCCTGGGGGAAGATTAAGTGGTTAGAGGTTGGTAGCTCTGCCTGCAGGGGCACAGCACAGATGAATGTGGATCTTACTAAATATTTTAACTACTTACTCTGAAAATGATGGAGCTTGGTAGCAATGGCAGCATTGAGTCAGCGCTGCGGCTGTGGTGTGGTAACGAGGCAGCGAGCCTGTGAGGAGCTGTCTCACTGCAGAGCAATTTGTTCTTTGTGCAGCTGGGTCAGGACTGGCTGCAGGGCAGGAGGAAGCGGCTCCCAGTCCTTCAGGGGCATGTGCAGACAACAGCTCCCTGCAGCACCTGCTCAGGGCAACGTGCTGGATTGGTTTATTAGACTTGGAAGGAAGGTAAATTGTTGGTTGGAAGAGCTTAACAAGATGAAATGAGGGAACAATCAAAGAAATGGGAGTTTACGCTTTGAATGTAATTGTTAGGGTGTAGCTTTTTGGAACTTCCTCCTACTTCTGAAAAGATAGGAGTTACTTTCTTGTTTATTCAAGCATTTCCTGAATGGGTGCCTGGAATAGAGCTGATATTTTGGTTTTGGTGGTTATTTATTTATTTTTCCCTCCAGCTGTGACTCACCTCGCTCGCTGTCAGCTGTAAACTGTAACTACAGGTGGAAAATGTGCTGAACCGGGCAGTCCAGCTGGTGTTCTACTTCGTGTGTGTGGTACTAACAAGTGTTCAGAGCTGGATTGTAGTTACAGGTGGGAGGAGATGGTTTTTTCTCTTTCCATGTCTACAAAATGGCCATTGAGACCATGTGATCCATCTGGATTTCATGCAAGGCATCTTGAGCGAAGTTAATCTGTGTTGATGCCAAATATAAATATTGCTTTTGTCAGTTTTGGTTGTTCTACCTTCCATTCTTTTTTTGTCTGCTTGTTTTGCTGGGAAGTCTGTCCTTGAAACTGTCTCTTCCATGGAGTTTGGGATTACAGGAAATGCTGCTCTTCTCATTGGGCACATTGCTTGAGTTTTCCCCTTACCAGATTGCAGAAGAAAGAGTCAGTTCTGTTCTGCCGAGGTGTGCTGTGCTCCAGCTTTGTGTAAAGGGGAGGTGACCGGAGGAACCAATGCTTGCTTCCAGTAACATCTCAGATGATTCCAAACCATGAATACAGAGCACAGAGTCAGGCAGTGGGTAGGGAGAAGACAAGAGGCTCTGGTACCTTCCTGGGCTTTTTTCTGAAGGAGAGAGATGATTCTGCTTAATTTAATCTGATGAGTAATGAAATGAGTGGCGTGAGGGGTCACTTGCAACAAGCAGGAAACACAGCCAGATGTGGCCTGCATTGAAATACAGATGTGGATTAGACTCCATATATTCATGCCATTGCAGACCAAACAAATAGCAACTCTGGGACATTTGGGCCAGGACAGAGAGTTTTGGAAAGCAGTAAAAGGCAAAAAAAGATCAGGGGGAATCTCATACTGTGCAATGTCAATTCATAGCAAATGTTTCTTTTTGCTGCAAACGCAGAAGCAAAGCCTGAGGGAGTGCATAGCACAGGAGTGTGGTGTTTAGCATGGAAATTTGCTGTCTGGTCTGTACACGAGGAAAATAATTGCAAATAAAAGAATGAGATGCTGATAGAGGTAAACATTCAGATATTAATCCCTCCAATGAAAATCAAGAATCTTATCTTGAAGAAAGAGAATGGAATGGAGAAAAGGCTCAGGCTGACACAGGGAATTCTTCCTGCTGAAACGTGGGACAACAACCTGGGAAGTGCTGCAAGAATTCTGGCACTGAAGCATTTTGCAGTAGTTAACGGGAGGCTGACCTGAGACTCGCAGTCATGATGAGTTCTTAAGGTCTTACTGCCATCTAGCGACTTCTGGGGGGAAGAGCAGAGTTTCTTTGAACGAGCTCAGAAAGTGATGGTGAGATACATATTCTTTTCCCTCTGCCATCCTTGTGCATTATATCTGCCTCTCTCCTGCTTTAAGAAAACCCATCAATCCGTGCAAAAGGTGGTGAGGTGGCACCCAGAGGAAAGCTGCAACAAACAGCATTTGTCAGCAGGTTAATTCCAATGTCAAAATATAGGCAGATTTTTTTCCAAGAACCAAGAAGATCAAATTGTACCAGGCTGTTTCTTCCCCTCTTAATCTTCTTTCTTACTTCTCTCTTACTTCTTTCTCCATGCAGAATACAAACCAAGCTATGCCCGGAATCGCTCTACCCGCTCTGTATCCGTTGAGCTGAACGGGGCTGTTTTTAACTTGGGTTTAGAGGATGGATACCAACCTGTCTTACCAAGAAACATCACCAAGCGACACAAGATGCAGAGGGCTGCTCTTCGCGAGGAGGAAGACAAAGACATGGCTGAGTACAGTGGCACTGGAGGCATTGCAGAGTACGCAGCCCCAAACCTGATAAAAGTGACACACAGGTAAGCGCATGTGCTGTATTTCTATGTGCTTTTGCTCCTTCAGTGGTTGCTTTAAATAAGTGGATGTATTAACTTTTGATAAGCATACTGTGCCCCTTCGGGATACCTGGTCATAGTTTCCCATCGTTGGTTGCTTTGTATTTCAAATACAAAATCAGTCCTGAGGGTAGCAGCAGCTTCTCAGAGCTTCCTGTGCCCAGTGCTAGGAAAGGAAAATCTGTATTACTGATGAAGTTGGGTGAACCATGAGCCTTGGGAAATGGGATGCTGGATAGAGCCTATGGAATTATCTGGGTTTTAAAGACTCTCTAATAGCTAACAGTCTGTTTTTCAGTTTGCAGATCTAGGGGTTGATGATGCATCTCCAACTGTGCTTAGTTGAATTACCATTTCTGCTTCTGAATTATGAGAAAATCCATCAGTGACTACTGATTATGTGAATTAAATTCTGTGATGACTAACTTGCGTAAATCTGTGTGAGCAAGTTAGCTGTTGAAATCTGTGGTTTCCATTTGACTTCAGTTTACAAAGTTTTGAGAGACTTGTTGATATAAGGAAACGTAGCTGGGCTGACATCAGCAGAGTCCTCAGCTTTTTTGAATACGCAGGATTTATAAGACACTGTTTGTGTTTTTTCTTTTGGAACCTGTTGAGTCAATTCTTTGCTGCCTTGCTGGGTGAATCCCAAATCCATAAAAGGAGCTGGCAAGGAAATTCTATGTAATCCTGAGGGGTGCCCAGGAACACTTGCAGAAAAGAAGGCAGTGGGACAACATGTGTGAAGTGCTTTAAAGAAAATAAAGGAATATTGAATAAACCTGAGCTTCAACTTAAATAAGCAATCAGGGTGAAGGGCGTGGTATTTGTTATTCCCTAATAATCTAACCAAGTATTTTGCCTTTTTTTCCCCCTTAAATCTTAAAACCAGGACTGTACTAGAAATTACTGAAATGTAAGTCCTCAACATTGTCAGATGATATTTTGCCTTTGAAGTCAGGGAGGTTATTGGAAAAAGTTTATTCCTTTTGTAGAAAATCATTTTTTTTTCCTTTGCAGTATTACAGTAAGTCTTACAAAGAAGCACATTTTCCTTGTTCCTATCCCTGTACTGCTGAATTATGCATAGGGCAATTGCTCCTGAGTAATGCTTTCTGTACTTCCTAGTTAGTAGAGATGAGTTACGTTGACAGCCTAATGAATAAACAAGAATTCTGTGCAGCACAATTTACATTTAGAAATGAAGCAGTCAACAGGTTCTACTTGATAGGAATATTTTTGATTATTCTTTTTTCCTTCTCAAAAATTTCCATGGCAACTCCAACCCAAACTTCTTTCCTGCCTTGTGAGATATTCTCCTATTCTCTTGAATGAACATTATTTTGAATTCTGCATGTCATTTCCAATCTGACTTCTCATCTGTCCTGGAGCTGTGTAATTAAAACCAGCTGTCTGCACTGTGCATTTATCTGCTGTAGTAAACACTGTTTCTCCACGGCCAGGTGCTACATCCTGGAGAATGACACCGTTCAGTGTGACACTGATCTGTACAGGTCACTGCAAGCTTGGAAGGACCACAAACTTCACATCGACCACGAGGTCAGTGATGCTGTCGGTCACGCATTTTCAGTGTGTGATTTTTAGCCTGGTCTGTGGGCTGATAGGATCCTGCTGTGTGTGTGTCTGCCTGCCTCTGGGTGTCTTTGTCCCTCCCTGGAACCTTTTGAACTTAGTGGCTGATTTCCGAATAGAGATGCCATAGGTAATTAAGTTAACACAGGTGGGGCCTGCTGTAATCTCTTACCAAATCACATACATTCTCAGCAGTCCTACTTAAGAACTTGCTGGTCCCTTTCTGTGGTGCCTATTGACATATACTAAGGGAAATAAATTCTGAAAATCTGACTAGCTCTGCTAGAATTAGAAAAAGGCATCTCAGTATCACCATGATCTTCCAGTTCTTTTTTAGTTGTTTAGAAACTGTAAGCTAAGGGCCTGAGCATAGGTTAGAGTGCCAAAGAAGATGAGATCACTTTGGTCCCGTTGTGTTTCTGATTTAGGATCACAGGGCTGCATTCTTTGTCTGTTTTTCCTGACCTCTCTGTCATCTGTCTGTGCTTCTGCAGTCAGTTATGTACTCCCATCAGATTTATGGTCTCTGATGTCTGATGGTAGTTTTGCAGTGACTTCATTTCTCACACTGGAGGGCTTCTTTTTTCTGTTGTATGAGGAATTGAAGCAGAAGCCTGTAATACCTGCCTGCATGGAATCAGGCTGTGCTGTGTGAGAGCTGGGTGAACAAAAGCAGGAGTTTCACTTACTGAAGAATTAGGTGGTTAAAAATAAACCATGTGGGTGGTACAATTAAATTAACTGCTAGTGCATGTGCAGTGTGGCCAGCCATTGCCATTGCCAGTGCTGTGTGAAATGATGGAGACTTGATACTTTTCCAGACAGTCTGAAGAGGGGACCTACAGCACTCCCCATCCCCTGCTCAGGTTTGTAGCAGGCCGGGTAACCTTTCTCCTTTGCAAATGTCCTGATGACCTGAAGAGGGAAAATCACAGTGGATCACCTGTATCCTGAGGCTGTATGGCAGTCCCTTCTCCCTCCAGTGCCATGTTGTGCTTTCACCTTCTGTCTGCAGGTGAATTGTAACCAGAAAAGATTCCTCCTGGCTGCAGTTTGCTTTCAGAAATGTAGATAATCTGAAAATGGGAGGTGGGGAAACAGAAGCATTTGGTGGCATTGAGTTTGAAAGGATTAAAATAAAATTAACATGCTGTATTTTTATTTAACCTGTGTTTTCCATTTTTTAGATTGAAACTTTGCAAAATAAAATAAAAAACTTGAGGGAGGTAAGAGGACATCTGAAGAAGAAGAGACCCGAGGAGTGTGACTGTAATAAGATAAGGTATTTCTTGGGTACTTCTGAGTAGTTATCTGTACTGAGCAAGTGTAGCTGATCCATGCCTTCACAGGAGGGGTTAGAATCTGTTTTGCTAAGTTGCCTCCTGTACTGTTGCCTAATGCTCTCTGCAGCTGTCCCTGGTACAAGGCCCACCCTCTGCCAGCAGAAATTCAGTTGCTTTTGTGCCAAGTGATGATGATACAGAAGATCACATAAAATGCTTTTAAACCAATTAGGTGTGCAAGCAACTGAAGTTGCTTCTGTTAGATACTAGAGATCAGTATCTTAAGCTCTGCAGCCCATTTTCTGAAAACTTGCTTTCCACTTTCTGTGGACACATACTGCAATTCAGTAGTGGGCCACTAGGTGTCACAGTGCACAAATAACGTAAGGAAAAGAGACAAAATGCTTGATCCAGTCCAGCATGGCTGTCTTGCATTCACCACATATTCCTGTTAATAAATAGAAGGGAGAAGTGACACCATCTTAAATCTGCTTTGATTTAAAGTGAAAGTGTAGCATGAACAGGATCGGTTCTCCTGTTGTTTATCAACAATGTTTTTTTATTTTCCAGTTACCATTCAAAACACAAAAGCAAACTGAGGCACAAAGGATCTAATCTTCACCCTTTCAAGTAAGTGAAGGTTTTCTCCTTTGAAACAGGAAAAATGCGAGACAGTAACATTTGGTCTGTTCAACAAGCCAAAACTAAGCAGAAGTGATACTTCATTTATCCTATGCTAAGAAGAGTACAGGTATCTGGAAAAGGGAACCAAGCCCATGGTAGAATGTTTCTAAATGCACATCAGAGACTTCAGGCAAACCCGTTAAACCCCTTAGGCTACATTTTTTTCCCAGTATCGTGGAATTGCAAGGAATAATTTCCAGAGCCATTGGGAAGAGAAGCCATTCATTTAAGAAAAGAGCAGTTCTTTCTTTCCTTAAAGCAGCTCATTTTATTAGCTGCTTCATTTTTTTTTTTAGGTGTGTTCAAGTATAACAGAGTCAGCATGACCCTAATGTTTCATGTGTGCAGGAAAGCCCTACAGGAGAAAGACAGGCTGTGGCTGCTTCGAGAGCAAAGACGAAAGAAGAAACTGCGCAAACTGCTGAAGAGAATAAAAAACAACGACACGTGCAGCATGCCTGGCCTGACCTGCTTCACCCATGACAACCAGCACTGGCAAACCGCGCCCCTGTGGACACGTAAGGATACATCTGACTGGATGAGTTAGGAGTCTCACATCAGAGGCACACAGTTTTCCTCCTACTAAATGATCTGTTTCAGTGTTGGCAAGGGGGAAAAAACAGCAACCAGAAAACCCAGTAACTGTGTTTGAATACCTACAACTATTGCATGAATGAGACAGTACATACACAGTACAGTGTTGTTATCTCAGCAGCTGGAATGTATCCTAGCCAGTGAGGACAGGGGAAACAAATAGCCAGGCACTCAAATTAGCTGTATTCTGAAAGCTAGGTATGCATAGAACAAGAAGCTGATGGTGGGAGGCATTCTCTGCTTTAGAATTCAAGAATGACAGAGTAACTGCCTGTGAATAAAGCAGTGCCATAAACAAAAAAGTACTAAAATAAGCAGTGCTTAAAGCTGGCAACATGTAGCTTATGTCTTTGTGTTTTCATTTGCAGTGGGTCCTTTCTGTGCTTGTACCAGTGCCAACAACAACACATACTGGTGTTTGAGGACAATCAACGAGACCCACAACTTCCTCTTCTGTGAATTTGCTACTGGATTCTTGGAGTATTTTGATCTCAATACTGACCCGTATCAGGTACCTCATCACAGTATGGCTCTGGAAATGTATGAGTGTTCTTCACTGATGATGTGCTGAAATAGAACAGTATTGGTGCAAGATACTACGCATCAACTCATGTAATATGATCTAGCTTCTTTCCTGCTGGAAACAAATGACATATGTTCCATATATGCAGGCTACTGAACTACAAAGCAGTACCTGTTCTCTAACAAGAACCCCATGTATTGCAGCTCATCAATGCAGTGAATACACTAGATAGGAATGTTCTCAATCAACTGCACGTCCAGCTTATGGAACTAAGAAGCTGCAGAGGGTACAAACAGTGCAACCCAAGAACTAGGAACATAGATCTGGGTAAGTGCTTCTCCTGTTATGCTCAGAGATCAGCCAAATAAATGAATCTCTTGCTTAACTGCATGAAATTTTCATAAATCGGAAGGATTTTAGAATGTATTTATGCTACTCATGTTTTGTTAAACATGACTGCATGAACACATTTTTGTATGGTTTGTTCAATTTGTGTTATGTATCAGGTCCAGAAACTCAAAAGGTGTACTTGAATACTGAACTATGCAGCTGCTGAAATGCAGGGAGAAGAGAGGAGGAAAGAACAAAACTGATGACATGAGTGAAAGAATACCTAATAGCTGCTTCAAGTTTGCAGGCTCATGGGATAACCAAAGTTGGAAGGGATTTCTGGAGTTCAGCTCGTCCAACCTTGTGTTGGCTGCAGGGTCAGCTCTGAGGTCAGACCGTGTTAAGTTGTGGCTTTATGCATTTGGATCTTGAAAACCTCCAAGGACAGAGACTGCACAATCTGGGCAATCAGTCCAGCAGCTGAGTTTCAGCATTCCATGTGGAGATAAAATTTTTATAAATATTTATTTTAGAGACAATACAGTCCAGGCAGCCTTGTTAAAAAGTGGCTTAGCTTTAACCTCAGAATGAAGAAGAATACCTAAGCTGGTCAGATTTCCCCTGTGTTAGTGCAGGGTTTAAAATAACAGCAGATCTAGGAAGAGAGGCACCGAGGAATGCATTATGCTCCCAAAAGATGTGCTCTTCTAACTATGCCTTTATATTTCACAAAGAAGGAAATGAGTATTCTTTTTCTAGTCTCATCATTTCTTATTCCTGAAATCTTTCCTGGGTCTACAAAGAAATCATCTGGCTTATACTCTGTTGTTGTTGTTATTTTTTAAGTTTGGCAGCAAGATGAAAAGTGCAGGTAATAGCATTCTGTTTTTTAAACTGTGTATCTTGTCTACCTCTTAGTGCAATTAAGATGACTTAAGAAATGCAATTAAAAATAAATAAATGTGCAGCCATTAGAGCTTAAACTCCAAAGAACTCCAAAGTCACTCCAAAGAACAGCATTGTCAGCCTAAGTAAGTCCACAGAAATCCAGTGTTATTTCAGGTCTTATTTAGTACACGTATCAGCTAGGGCTGCAAGTTTGAAATAACAGGTTTTAGCATTTAAATAACCACTGCATTACATTTACAGAAAAGTTTCAAATTTACCTATCATCTCAATTTACAACCTATTTTTCTTAGAATAAGGGATTAAATATTAAAAATAAGAGTACTAATGAACATGTTAATATTCTTATGTTCTTCTTTAAATTGAGCTTTAACCTATATCTTATCTGTTGCAGGCTATAGTTAATAACGTGTTAATTTATTTTCATCTAGGACTTAAAGATGGAAGCTACGAGCAGTACAGGTACAGATTTTAAGATACATACAGTTAAATGATTGTTCCTACATCCCACCTTCATGCTAAAGAGTCAGGAATCCAGGATTGGGAACCATCTAAAATTGCATTTGCAGTTTTTCTATCAGTTAGCTTAAAACACTGAAGCTACTTCTGTTGGAGTGTTACAGCATGTTCTTCTAATATTTGCAGCCAAAATTCATGCTAAACTCTTCTCTTTCCTCATCTTTCTGACTGTAGTGCTGGTGGTTTTCTTGGTGATGGTTAACTTTTTTCTCCTTTTACTGCTTGAAAATTAGGCAGTTTCAGCGTCGAAAGTGGCCAGATGTGAAGAGACCATCATCTTCTAAGTCACTGTGAGTTGGGAGCAGTTCATGAGAAGCATGAGCTTTTACTTACCTTTTCTTCCTTTACTTCTTTTTGCCTGCAGCACCTTTTTAACACCACCTATTCTCAGGGAATGCTAAGTTGCAAGCCCTCTAAATTATACAAGTATTATGCTGACTACAGCTGTACAAAACCTGTTAGTGCATGTTTTATGGAATCTAGGAGCATTAAGGGTAAGGCAATTTCAAATTTGAGCACTTCTACAAGAATTAACAGATCCTTATGTTGGTTTTGTCTAACCTTAAACATGCAGCAGCTTCCTCGTGTTCTGTCATGCTGTCCAGAAATAAGAGGACTGATCCAACTCAGAAGTTGTGAGCAAAGCAAGCAAATTAGAGCAGACAGCAATCCTACTCGTACAAAAAAAAATCTGGAAATTTGGGGCTATTCTGACATTGACATTGTATTAAAATCCAGGATTGCTTGTTGCCTGTTTTTTTTTGAAACCTGAAGGTTAGTTCAGTACAGTACTATTAGTTCTCAACTTGCCACACCTGAAAGATAAGAATTTAAAGAAAAAAAAAAAGTTTAAAGGTTTCTGCCCTGTGTGGAACCATTGAAAACATATTCCAAGTACTTCTTCTCTGAAACATTATACACTAAATCATGTTTGTTTTATTTTAAAGAGGACAACTGTGGGAAGGATGGGAGGGCTAACTGCTTCAACTGCTGGACCTCAGCAAGGATATGAACTGGCCAGAACTTGAATTCGTGTACAGACTAAGCAAAAATGTGTATGATTTCAGAAGAATTTTAATGTTAGCCTGGAGGACTGGATGAACTTGGAGGCCAAAACAGTGTTTGCACTGGTGAGCGAATTAAATAGATGAAGTGAAATTACAGGAACCTGCTGCCAGGAATACAGGTCTCTTTCAGATCCACTCTTGTACCTGCTTTTTGCTTTGGATTATACCTCACCTGCTGCACAAGGCTTTTTTACTTCAAGAAGACACCACTAACTCTGTTCCAGGAATTGACAGAAGAGGAAATACAGCTGCATCCCAAAGAGGATTGCCATCCCAGTGGGCAAAGTGTCCTCAAAGACAGTGGTAGTAAACTGTGTTTCAGTGCAACTATGCCTTTGGATGTAAGGAGACAAATTTCAATGCCAAGTACGTCATGGACACTTCTGCTTCCAACAGGGGTAAAGTTAACAGTGGAAAGAAAGAGATTCAGGAATTCAAGTGAGCACCACTGAGAATTCTCAATACCGTGATCTCTCAAATTTCCTCCTCTGAGGATATGTTTTAGTTCCATGTCTACTTGTCCATCCTATTGACACCTCTAGGAAAATTAGAGAAAATCTCGACTAACAGGATGTCATATTTTTGGAGGGGTTATGTAAATATCCATCAGCATACTGTTTAAAGATAATTTCCTTCAGGTTGTGAAGAATTTTGTTAATAAAAGTGTGGAATGCCCACATACCATTTCTCAAAATGTTACTTAATGTTGCATAGCACATTTCAGAATTCATCCGGTTTTAGAAGTACAGAAGTTTCAGTAAATGTACATCCTACATTTTAATGACATCAAATTTGTATCAAGTTTTTTCGTGGGTAGTATTATATTGTGTGTTCAAGACCAAAACAATTTGTTTGAGAAAGGACCATTTGCTTCGTAGTGCAATTCTTAGACTTATTTTTTAAAAAAGGCTTCTCTGAGAAGTTCAAAATCACGACCAATAACTTATGACCTAGTTGTAGTTCAGTCTACAGTAGATGTTCTCAATGAAAGTTATTGCTTAAAAGCTTATAAAAGAAAAACATCCAACATTTTACTAAGGAAGCACAGTGTACAGAGTCTATTTGAGTATCTTAGTAATGATGCTGTTAAATACACCGTAGTACATGCAGCACTAGCAGTGCAACTTCTATCATTTTTTCCACATTAGTCTGCTAACTAACTGCTCCAGAGGCACATGCAATGGCAAGCTCGTGATAACAACCAACTGTGGCCTTGACTCTTAACAAAGAGAGGTATATTTCTGCAAAACACAAACTTGCACTTCTGGCAACAGTGTGGAGATACATCAAAGAAATGACTTTTGATACTCTGCATAGTAGGTCATTCAAGAGGAATTCCCTTATTTCACAGGGGATGCAGATCTGGCACCACACCCCTGTTCTTGAAAATATGCTTGAACCAACATGGGCCTATGTAGTAAAACTTGCTTGTATGTACTATACAGTAAAAATAGGTTTGATTTTGTATATGCATCACACATGAATGAGTCAAATACACTTCCAAATTTTTCTTGCAAAATATGACTGTCTGTCTTAATCTGGCATAATTGTGTCTGTAACATGCTAGAGATTTTTTGGATTATGAGGAAAAAAAGGAAAGTCTGGTATGTGATGAGAGCCTGGATCAATACAAGCAAGTAAAAAATAATGACTTTAAACTTACCAATAGAAAAACGTTTTTGCTGCTTTCAAGGGAAAAGCATTAGCTGGCTCCCCTTACCTGTCTGTATGCATAAAGAATACTAAGTTAGATGAAAAAAATTTCCCCTTACCTTTCTTTGCATTCAGCCTGTAATATTTGACAAGAGGATGAATCCTGCACGGCCAGAATTACTGCTCGGGGTGCACAGCAGTCAGAAGCTTGAAGTCACCGTGTCCCTTTATGCACATGCTAAAATTGAGCAGTGGAACATCTGCTGTAAGAAGTACCTGTTGTTTCTGAAAGGTAGGTTGTTGAAAGGCTCAGGAAAGCTACTGCTTCTCCTCTCAGCTCTGCTGGTGCTGTTTAAGTTGAAAAGGATAAATTCTAGTCGGTTTCATGCAGCTTTGCTAAACTGGCCTCACAGGCAGAGGGGCTGTCATTACTCCCTCAGCTTTTACAGATAGCTGGGAAAAAAAAATACGTATGTATTTGCTACTCCATAGCTTTCCTCAGTAACAGCTGCAGCTATTTCTTAATAGTAGCAGATTTTCTATGACCAGGATACAACCGTCAGCCTCAAAGTACTAGAAAGCTAATACACTTTGTCACCAACTTCTGATTTTAAATAGAAACCTTTATTTACATTATTATTAACATCCAAACACAAAAATCAGAAGAGCAGTAATACCTTACAACCAACTCTTTTATAACTCAGTTCCCAAGGTTTTCTGTTCTGCAACATAGATACAGATATTTCAAGCAATACTTAACGTAAACTAAACTTAAATGCAATTCTCAATACTGTATGCCTTCTCCTGAGAATTTTTAAAAATATTGCTCTCAACATAACATGGTTTTATACTTGCTGTATCATTCAATCACCTGGTAGTCTGCACATAAGTTCAAAAATAAAATCTGTGCTAATTGGTACAACATTCAAATAGTTCTGTTTTATAACTGAAAAGTGGTCCTGATTTCCTAAATTTAAAAGCAGAATTTTAAACCTAGATTGGATAAAGGTACTACATATGAATTTTATAACACGTAGTTTCTGCCATCAAAAGAACAAGAAAAACAAGCAGCAAAACTGTGCTCAGTGTGCAGCAGTGATCAGAGGTGGCTGTACCAGCTAACTGCCCTCGTACAGGTGAGCAATGTTACATGGTTGTTTCTGTTGCATAAAACAAACTAGAAAAATCTGCTGCTGCAGAACCAAATCAGAACTGGTGGAGACATAAATGCTGACTTGTTTCAAGGTAAGTTTCATCTGCTGCAGCTGGTAAGCTTTTTGAAGTAGATGTAGGATTTAGGATCAGTGTTGCCAAGAAAGATGTTATCAATTCATTATAAAAAAATGCTTCCTCCCTCTCCCCCCCCCCAGTCAAGTTTAAACTAAAAATCTTTGGATTCAGCAAACAAGTAGGTACTGTATGAGAAAGCTCCAACATTCAACATACAGATGAGAAATGATGATCCTTTATAACACTGGCCAAGTTCCAGTTACACACAGATGTATAAACAGAATCGCTCATAAAAACAAACAAAACAGGGCACAATGTATAAAGTAGGACACAGTCTAAGAGCTCACCTAATGAAAGCAACCAGGATTTGTAGTTTCCATCAATATAATGAATAACTACAAAATACAAGGACTGTTCCACTCCCATTTGACACAAAAAGCAAATGCCTGTTGCCTTTGGACTTCAGCAGGCAGCACTCACTCAACAAATAGATACGTCCTAAGAAATAAGATGATAAAAGTTCCTCAGCCTTTTAAGAGTTCTGCATTTAAAAAAACCACACAGGAATTGGACTGAAGGTTTCAAATAAATACTTCCCCCAAAACTATATATTCGGGTCTAATTGCAAAGACAGGGTTGCATAAAAATAGATGGAATCTACATTTTCTTTGGAACACAACTGGCTGTATGCTAAGGAGGAACATTCTAAAGTTTTTTTCTAGGTAAGTTATGTCTATTAAAATGGAAGATCACTGCCTATTCTTAAAAAATAAAACCACCTCACACTTACAGTACCAAGAAGCAATTGAAAATGTGTTTGTTTGTTTGTTTTTTCCTTGGGAAGTTAATTTTCCATTCTACAATGAACAACAGTGCAAAAGCACCATGTATCTTAAACATTTCTGGGTCGTCCCTTATGGAAATGTACAGGTTTGATGCACTGTAACTGCCTGAGACCAGAGAAACTGCAACAGGATCTTCATCTCAAGGAACCAAAACAGGAGGGGAAAAAAATAACTGTCAGCAAATAATACAAACAAATTTGTAACCAAACTTAAATACTAATACAAGAGAAGCCTGCTCAGAAAAATACATTCATCACTATTAGAACAATCCAATGAGGTGCAGACATTTGGTTAAAGTGTGGCTTAATATCCTGAAAGATTTACGGATGTCCCATAACAAATATTTTGCAACAGGGAGGCTTCTTTTGAAGAACGTGTAGAGTTCATTAAAATTGCCCAAAAAGACAGAATCTGCAGCCATCAGCTGAAAAGGCAAGGTAACAGAGCAAGACGTGACCGCCATGACATCGCAGAACGCAGAGCCTTTTTGTCCAACTGCCAAATGTAAAAATAAGCGTAACAAAGTGCTCACAGGTGGAGAAAGCATTGAACAACTGGTCTTTATAAAAAGCTACATGTTAAAGATGTAAAAATAAATGAAGTGTTGAAGACCAAAGACGGGAAAGGTGTGGGCCAAGGTCACCCAGCTTCAACGTCATTAATTAAAAAAAAGTATTCTATTTGGACCTCAACTACGCTGAGTTTACAGAAATCAATTTAGTTAAATATTTAGCTTCACAAACTCTGCAAAAATGAGTTAGTGACCTACAAAAGTCATATATATAATACATTATCTTAAAGAACATATTTACAAAATTTATTCACAAAGAGAAAGACTGCAAAATTCTGATTCAGACTGCAGTGCCTTGCCTTGAGTTTTCTGGAGTTATTTTCAAAATGATGAAAGATTATTGCTCTGATTTCCACACACAGAAAACACACTATGCAGTCTTTTCAAATAATTTTTAAGAGATTGTGTTTGAGAAGGAACACGAGTACACCCTACCTTCATATTAAGTCCTTATTAAAGATATTGCATTAATCCATTATATAGTCTTCTATAAAGTGCACTCAGCTGCACATCAATATGTAAATATTAGTCACAATTGCATTTAAATAATTTAAATTTATCATCCTCTCATTTTACCCCTTGGCATCAATTGACAGGATTTTGGAATAATATGTGCCAATTCATTTTGCACTGATAACTTTGCCTGGGAAATCCTGACTCTTGGGGGGTAGGGGATTAAAAGCAGCATTTATATTAAGGAATTCATATAAAAGAGTCAAGGCTAGGAACTACATTCTCTGTCAGATATTCTTATGAGAGAAATCAGAAAATTCTTATCGCTGTGATTTCTCCAGGCACTTTTGTCTGCCTGTAGATGAAGGGCTTTGGATAGCTACAGTAAATAGACAAGGTATTTCAGGGCTGGCTCTACCCATCATACTTACTTAAACGCCATTGCCAAATTCACATTTCTAGAGGCAGAGCGCCAAAAATATTTATGACCTTTTTTGTACAACACAATATACAGTAATACAGACTGCTTCTACTAAAAAAGTCTGTTTCTTCCTCAGTGAAATAACTTAGGACATCGCAGTGATTAGCAGGAAAAATCACTTCCATAAGGCCAGGACCGTTGCCACGAAGAATGCGGAACTCTCCTCTGTAACACCAGTGCATCTTTGTAATGCTCCGCGCACTCTTGGTTGGAGATCCAGCTGCAGGTGTCAGCAGTATTTCTGTTGAAGAAAGGAAAAGGGCTTCATCAGAGAAAATTAAAACAACCTTTGCTGGAAGAGCTGGCTAACGTGTTGCATTTTGAAAAGGAAAGTACTGATAGTCAGTTTTTAAGCAGAACAGTGTTATAGTTTTCCATTTTTTAAATAAATGTGTAGAAAAGAAATGCTGTCCCAGAACTCCCTACACACATTCTTTGCTTATCTTCACTGATATGACTGCTGTGATGTGGCTGTGGAAAATCCGACATTGCTCAGTCCTTTTCCCCTCTTTATAAGGGTAAGGCCTCTCATCCCTTATTTGTCTTGCAGAAGTCCTCAGGTTACTTCAGCCACTTCCCCAGGTACCTCATCACAAAATTTCACAAGGTCCTGGTGTAGCTTATCTTATATCTCAATCTTACATTGCCCATTCCTTGGTATTTTGTGGAAAAATTACAGCAAAAGTTTTTTTTTGTACTTCACCCTTCTTTTCAATATAAGCTCACTTTTCCATTAAATATGTGGCCTAAATTTTCCAGTGTCTTGCTATGCACACATAAAGTATTCTCAGGTAGTGTAAGAGTGAGCATCATCACAAGCAGCTTCTAGAAAATACTGTACTACCAGGGAGGGTTCTTAGTCCAACTCATCTTCATTCCTCAAGTTGCCTTTCACAATCCCTGTGTTCTGCTTTCTGGGTTTCTCCAGGCTCCCTTTGTTGCAGTCCTTTGTGCAGTTTAAACTTTGATCCTATCTGTGATACTTCAAAGATAACAACTTAGCACTGCTGCTTAGGTTTATCATGGATTTGATTACAATATCACAAGAAATAACATATTCCTTGGGACACACAACTTGCAAGTCCACAGACATAAAGGCAAACAGAACAGAATTGTGCCAGAGGAATGACTTCAGTATATCATTCTCAATTGGAAAAGAGTCAGCAGTTCATCACTCCTCCTTATGTACGACTTACCTGGTCCGGACCCATAGGCATCCCTGACATAGGCACAGTGCTGATGTTCATCTGCCCAATGTGGCCACTGCTGCCATTCATGTGCATCATACTGTATGTTGCAGGATTACCTTGATGGCTGAACTGCTGTTGTGGGAAAGAACTGAAACACAAAACGTCAACATTACATTTCAAGAAGTTTACTCATCGTTGTATTACAGTCCCTGCTCCAGCTGCCCACAAATGAAAGAACTGCTACCAACAGAAGCCTAAAACTATTGCTGTACTTCTTTCTGCTTAGTCTATTTAACATAGAAATACAAGTTCCCCTCCAAAGAGAAATTCCAAATTTTTAAATACATGCAGAAGTATGTGCACACATTTCCTCTTGCACCTTAAGGCTGTACTGTACACTCTTAACACTATTCTGTACCACCACATTTTCCACAAGTTATTTTTCCAGTATACAATGAATGAATGTTGTTTCCAGCTGCTGCAGAGATCCAATACAAACAAATGGAGCTGGATACATTTAATCTGTTGATTTCAAAAACCAGAGCAGGATCAAGGACAATACAGATGTTAGAAATACCATTATATTTCCCTCTTCTAGATCCTCTTCCTAAAACAATTTAACAATGTTTCTCTGGGCAAAATGAAAGACAGTTTTTGAGCAACAGCTGCACAGTTCACCTGCTCCTGGCCATGCTCCCCGACGGCCAGCCCTTCATCTCAGGAGACTGGTACATGGGTGCTGTCTGAGGATGCTGCATCATAGGATTCTGGGAAGGTCCAATTCTTGATGCTATCATTGGATTGGGAGGGCTTGATACTCTGCCATACGCAGGGTCAGGCTGTTGGCTTATTCCTAATAAGACAAAGAAAAATTCCCATCAATTACTTAGC
The DNA here is from genome assembly GCF_026119805.1 of Tympanuchus pallidicinctus. Taxonomy (NCBI): domain Eukaryota; kingdom Metazoa; phylum Chordata; class Aves; order Galliformes; family Phasianidae; genus Tympanuchus; species Tympanuchus pallidicinctus. The sequence goes on from NW_026294722.1 coordinate 8,010,944, forward strand.
ACTCTCAGTGTATTTTCTTACAGGAGGGGAAAAAAAATAACCTATTTTGTAGAGTATTTTCAATTTTTCAGAATGATCAGAATTTAGTCAATTTGGATTAATAATAAAAGGGAAGAGAACACCAGACAGACATAAAAAAAAAATCTGTTATTAGTACTTGTACCATAATTAGGTGGATAGGAGAATTGCTGTGGAGGAACTTGAGCCATTGGAGGGCCAGTCAGACCACTATCTATGCTTCCTGAGGCAGTCACATTCGGTGGTGGACTGAAGGCCTGAGGTTGTTGCTGCTGCATCATCATTGCCATCCTCTGTTGTCTAAAATGATGACTTATTAGCTCCCTGTTACGCTGAGCCACCATTTGAGCATTAAGAAAACCTTGCTGCTAATGCCCAAAGAAAAGAAAAATCATATTAGAAATTTTTTTTCAAAACAAGTTGCAGTCAACCACTATGCTCACACTCTGAGACGTAGTGTAACTGTTACCAACGCAGAAAGTTAATAAATCCACTGCTAGTAAAAAATTATCAAAATATAAGACTAAGGCATTAAGTTGTTGTAAGTACTTAACAGGTGATGCAGTAGTCTGCTATTTCCTACATGGAAAAGACTAGCACACTGCACTGACAGCATGGAGCAATGAACAAACCCCTCAAGTCTCATGAATAAGAAAATGAGAGAACTCATCTTTTTTATCATTATAGATGGGAAGGAAAAAAAGAAAAAATAATGCTGTCATACCAAGAAAAGTAAGACCCATGCTCTGTGAAAGATGTGTCTGTACAAAAATGACTGTTGCAGAAATGGCCGGTGTAACACTTACTTACCTGTGTTCCCACCTGTGGCTGCATCACTGGTCTCATCACTGAGCTATTACTACTGCCCGCATTTTCCATTTTCATTTCAAGCGCTTGACGGGTTTGATTCATAAACTTAGAAAAAGATATTTTAGCAGTGTTAGTTTGAAAGCACCAGTACCTGCTCAAAATACTGGCAACCACTTTACCCACCTCTTGATTAAAGAACAGTGGTTAATTTTTCTTTGTTGGATACACATTAAACACCCAGCTATTTATTATTAAGCTCAAAACAGACATACAAAAAAACCCCATTCAAACAGTACAGCTCTTAGGGGCTTTATTTTTCTCTTCAAATTAGCACTTTTTAAGAACAAATATAAAGCACACCATCTCTTTGTTCCCAATCACATTATGGACAGAAGGTTAGTATTTTAAGCACAGCTGCTGGTATGTTTCTGTCTCCTTCCATCTCCCTCACAATACTGCAATTGCATGCAGCTTGAATTAGTGTAATGGAACAGTCAAGACAGAACACACTATTTCCCAAGGATTTAACCTTGCCATTCAATGTCACACAGCACTCTCTGTTCCCTGAGTTTTATTTATAAATTTTCCATTATCTAAACCTTCACCACATCCAAGAGCATTTCCCAATGGCCACAGTACTTCTTTCCATTCAGCAGTATATTCCATACTAAAATCATATTCAGGGAGTTTCAGAAGAAAAACTAAATTTTAGCATGGACATTGAGATCATCCAGATCTATGCACTACAAGATTACTGTTTTAATTAGCAAAAACTTGCTCTGCTGCCAGAATCAATTAAATCTGTAGTGAGGTGGATGAAAGATAAATACTTGTCCTAATAAAGGTTCTTTCACATCTACAGGTATTGGGCAGAAAATGTGAAAAGCACTGTTAAAATAAAAGTTCCATTCTTAGAATCACCTGCTGTTGTGCCAACTTCTATATTCCTGAAGCAATACAGGTTAGTGCACACCTCGTTCTGAAAGAAGACAGAAAAGTAGAAGCAGGAAAAGATTACCTGCTGCCCCTGAAGCCTCTGCTGGAGCTGCATGCGGAGCTGCTTTGGTGTATTGGTCCGAGGTCTCATTGCATTTGCTCTGGGATGCATACTTTGAAGTGGAAAATTGTTTTGTTGGCTCATCTGATTCATCACGGAATTAAAGGATGGCTGCTGTCCCTGGATGCTATTAAAGCCTCCTGGCAAGGCTGTGCCCTGCCCTTGGTAGGGCTGACCATACAAAGAAGGCTTTTGGTCAATCATCACTGCGGATTCCTGACCTTGAAATGAATCTTGCTTGGGTTCCAAAGTTTGCCCCTTTAAGAGAGATAAAACATATATTGCTATTGAAAACACTGTCAAAGTATGAATTGCTAAAGAAACAACGTAACTAATGCATCATACAAAACCCAGTCCTTTCTTGAGTAGAAAACAGCATAAGCAGATTGCTATCACATTTGTCTCTGGGCAAGTGAAAAGCACAAGTGACTATTAATAATTTACTTGAAAATCATTTCTGCTGATCAGTGCTTGCATAAGCAGATCAGTATCATTATAAAAGCCTTCTGCTCTTTTAAACTGCAGTTTAAATCATGATTTTGTGTTTTCCAGTGAATTCCAAAGTACTGAACAGAATTTCTTTTTTCCTATTTGCTAGTCATGCAAATTCAAGCTGAAATTGAAAGAGAGAGAAATATTCTATTTGTTAACTGCCAGTGAAACATTTCAGTCCCAGCTCAGTTATATTAAGGAAACCTAACTCATTCTCTGCTTACAGATTGCAATGGTTTACACTACCTGAAAACATTCTAAAAAACTATATACCAAGGCAAATGATAATGAACATAGATAAGAGGATACCATTTCATTTACTTATTTAACTCAAAAGAAGTTTAATCAGTACTGAAGTTCTCCAATGAGAAACATTACTCAGAAGAAACGTTTCCAAAGATTCAGAAAAATGGACACAAGAAAGTGAAGCCACACATGTAAATGAGGAGATGAGGAGGCTCTCTTCATTTCTTTCCCCCCCCCCCCTCCCCAAGAACCAAAATATCACAGGCTTTTGGAAAAGAGAAAAGTGACCAGGATCTCTTCCTTCTTACTTGGTTTACAAGATCAGGAATTCCTAGAGCTCTGTCAATTTCTTCCAGGCTTGTGACATCCGTATTGCTCAGCAATGTGTGCAGCTGATCCAAAAGAGCCCTTTCATCATTCTGGCCTTCCACACTGGGTGTTGCACTTAAGAGATCATCCAAAGAGTTTCTCGCTAATTGTCTATAAATATTTAAAAAAATGCAACCATGATGGACTGCAAAGGCATTTGCTTAGCTTTCATACAGTACATTATTTATGTACATATTGGCAATAAGTACTATAATCACCCAGAAGACTGAAGAACTTAGGGCCCAAATTTAGGTCCTGAAATGCCCAGGCAACTGCCAGCTAGCCTTGAATAGACATAAATTTTGTTTTCTCCTCGCATCTAAATATTAGCTTCTGCAGGTGCAAAGAAGACAATTTCAGATTTTCCCAACTCTTTTCTCCCTGCCTCTCAACTCAAGGATTGACTGATTTTGTTAGGACTGCCTTTTGTGCAGCTGGTTTAAACAATAACCATCCATTTGGTGATAGAGAAGAAGCAAAGCTGGAGACACATTTTGACTTTCTTTACCCCCTCTGTATATACTGCATTGATTTTTTTCCAGGTCTTAAGTGCTCTTGATAAACAGTGAACAGTCACAGTCAAACTTTTTAAAAACTTTCATTAATTCTACCTGTTTTGTAAACCCCGTGATGCTTGCTCCATGGACAGCATGTTGTCAGGCCACGATCCTGGCTGGCTGACTGGCCCTGGCTGTCCGTAAGGATTCCCCCCCATACCAATGTTAATCTCATTTGACCCTGTAATGTAAAACAGTTGTTTTTAAAGCAAAAGGTGCCACCTTGCTCTCCAGTGTTCACACAAAGCACTGTGGATGATCACACAAATAGTGAAGCAGCTTCAAGAGCCTTCCAGTAGCATATTTCAAAGTGCATACACATATATAAATTGACACTTAAGATGACTTCACAAATACGAGAGACCAAAGATTTGAATATGAGTACTTAAATGAGTACCTGAATTTCCAAAGTAGTTTCACATGAAATTTGGACAATCCATGTGAGATGAGTTTTGAAAATCTCAAGAAAAAGCTTTACAAAAAACAATCCTCATCACTAACAAGTTCATAGCAAAAAAACATTTCTGTTAAAGATTATTAAACTAACTAGGTAGTGCAATTAATTAATTTGATCAAAATACTAATATCTTCATCTAAATCACAAAAGGCATCTAGTTCTGGGACTTTATGAGAGAAGTACTACAATAAAGAAATTAAAAAAATAAATTATCCAAAAAAGATCTGTAAAATCAGCTTGAATAATCTCTATATGAAATTGAACACCAGAAAATAACACCAATGCCCCAGTTAGGGGAGACCCATAATCTTAACCTCAGTAAGTACAGTCTTCAGATGAGAAGCTACAACTGTATCAAAGCAAAAAGATTTTGATGATGAATGCCTTGCTAAAGAAACTGAGACAGTGCAAAGTATCCAGGAAAAAGTCAAGAACTTACTCATATGCATCATTTGCTGTTGTAGCATTGGTCTTGTCCCAGGGATGCTGTTAGAACGGATGGGCAGCCCAGGCATAGAGCCACCCACTGTGGGTCTGGGAAGGGATGCACTGAACTCAGCTCCTTGTCTCAACATGGAAGCAGAACTTGTAGGTTCCAATCTGTTAACCTTCGAGTTTGGCAAACCCCAGTCCCCTGATTGATGTTGATTCATAGATACACTCCTGTTGGGAGTACTTGCTATAATGAAAAGTGAAAAAAATGATGTTTTTTCACTGAGAATGTACAATGTGCTTTTGTTTTATAATTAACTGGATTTTATGCCTTTTTATGTTTGCTCCTTTTTTTTTTTTTTTGTTTTGTTTTGTTTTGTTTTACCAGCAAGGACACCTTTCAATGACAATGCAATTCACCTAACATCTACAAAAGCAATTAAAGCTTACCGTGCCGTGTTTAAAATAATCAAACCTTTATATTGATCTAAATATATTTTAAAATGTTAATGATTGACTGGCATTATTTTTCTTATTCTTGCTTTTATATATCAAAAGCATAAATTAAATTAAAAACTCATAATAGCCCAAAATCATTTAACTATTAAGTAACAGTAAAGTACTGGTAATGATATACAGATAATAAACAGCTGCATTATTACAATTTTAACTAGGGATAATATTGAGAAGTATTTATATGCTGATTAAGAAATATTCTTTAATGTTTCTTCTTCCAGATACTATAATCTTCTTCCTCATACTATAATCTTGTAATGTTCTTAACTTTAAAGCTTTTTCTTTTACAATACAAATTACTTGTATAGTCAACAAACCAATATTTGCTCCAAAGCTTTCCTGGTTTTCAGTCATCCTTGGACTTCCACCCATCAAGTTTTGCTTTTGTAACATGGAGAATGCATTGACATTCCTCACTGAAGCACCTGAGCCCACAGGGCTGTCTAAAGACATGGCTCTGTTGAAAGGCGGACGGGCTGTCTGCACAGACTGAGGACTCCTCATACCTGCTAAAGAATTATATATTTTGAACAGAAAGAACTATTAGCAACTTACATAAATTGTATCTACTTACAGGTATGTATTTTTGACCTTAAACAAGCCAAGAATAGCTATTCTGCTTATATTCTCATTGCCCATATCACTCTTTGAATACATACTTAAGATATTGTACAGGCAAAACCAAATGCAACTCCTTTTGGCCCTTGACATTAAAAAGTTCATTTTAATTTACTTTCCACAATGAATCATGTTTCTATCATTCTGAAATACACTAATATTACAGACACATTAATGCACATGAGTAGACTCGACCAGCCTTTGGATAACTGACATGGAGACAGAAACAAGGCAAACAGCTCCTTGTTTGAATCAGATGCAATCCAGAAGCAGTATGGCTTTGAGCTCTTCACACTATGTGGACTTATTAGTGAGATCAGTGTGCTCCACAGCCAGCAGTATCAGTGGCCCTAGATGTACTTACACTCGATTTCACATTTTTCATTATTTCACGATCCACCTCCTTCAGTTACCTCAAGCAAACTACGACCCCATATAATCAAGAGATGACCAATGTTAAAAAAGTAACTGACAACTGTAGTGATACTGGTCTCTCAGCAAGGTTAATCCACTCTATTATTCAGCTTCCTATTACAATGGATCATTCCTTTCAATGTCACAGATTACTGATTAAGATTTGCAGGTCACAAGATGTTTTCATATCGAATGAATGAGAAATCAAAGGCTTGCCATCAATCCCATATTATTTCCCTACATCTGCAGGGAACACAAACTCTATTTCAATTTACAATTGACAAAACATTTTTCCTGATGTCTTGCCTCTGAGAAATCCATTACACAATCCCTGAAAAAAAACCACATCATCAGGAACTGAAGTTACCTACAACATACACAGTGAATAAAGTTAAGTGCTGCTATTTTGCGTTCTGTTTGTCCATGAAGATACAGCAGATCAGAATGCATTCTCTAAGGAACTGAAGATGCATTATGTTTACATCAGGTAAGAAGAAAGCCCCAGTTTTAAAACAAAGTGATTTTAAATGAAATTCCTTACTCAGTGGAGCATTTCCTTGAAATAATGCTTGCTTTGTTCCAAAGTTACTTCCACTTGTAGACATAGCATTATTATAAAAGTCTGAACTAGTCAGATCCCCTAAAATTGCATCCAAATTATCCAAGTCTCCACTCATCTGAAAAAGAAGCAGTAAAATAACAAAGGTTATTTATTATTGCACAGATATCCTTCAGCTTTTATTTAGTTACTCACTCATCTTAAATGACTGTACAATCTTTTAATTCACTGGCACTACCTTAAGATTCCTCCCAATTTCCAAAGATCTTCTAATATCAATTAGCTTATTTTTTAGATTTTGTTCATTTATTTTTGACAACGAGAAGCAATTGGAAGCACAGATAAATAAGAACATTTTTGAATATAAAAACTGCAGTAAATATATTGAAACAAATACGTAGATATTTTTTAACTTATACTTATTTGAAACATTTTCTCTCATTTAAGGAAAAAAGTACTAGAACAAGTGAATGAACTGCAACCAACTTATTTCTATTTTAAGCATTACAAGCTTTTGTGCATTGCTTGCATTTTCAAACTGAAATTATGTAATGTCTGCTGGTTCTGCCTTTTGCTATTGCATTGCCAGCTAATTGTGGAGGCAGTTAACAGCTCCATTTCCTAATAAGCCATAAAGATAAGCACATGCAATGAGAATCTGCTAAAGATTTCATTTTACATAAGGATTTGTAAATGCATACTACCTTAATCGTACCATAACTTAAAGTTTACATTACTCCAGGACCACAGTACAGCACGTTTGCTACATATATATCCCATAGTTCTATCTGTGCTTTCTCAGTTACAATAAAACCTCAGCATGTCCTTTCCCACCATTTGCAAACACCTCTAATGGAAACGTTTACACATGCATACGTTGTCCTTTTACCATTCACTGCAATGTGAAAATACTGCCTTGTTCACATTACATTACACAGTACCTCTTCTGTTGGTTCTGATTTTATTTTCATCTCCTTTTCTTGACTGGAAGTAGGAATAGTAGAACTACTGCACTGTCCCATTTTATTATCCACATTTTCCACTTTTGGCTTTAACTCCTTGGAAAGCGGATCCTTAACATCATCTTTATCTAACAGGTATCTTAGTAAAGCATTGTTTTCTTTCTTCTTTGGGCTCAGTTGTTCCTGCTTGACTGTACCTTCTCCACACGGGACTGTATTACTGGTGTCATGATATGTGTCTTTACCAGTAGCTTCAGCTGTTATTTTGGCAACCTCTGCAGGGGAATTACCATTTTGCAACAATTTATGTAAAATCCTATGCTTCTCTTGCAGCAGTGACCCATGCACATTTGAGGAGGAAGACACCCCTCCAGATGTTGATGAGGAAACTCCTGAAGGACTGGTAACATTGGTAGAAGATTCCTTACAGTTAGAGTCCAAAGGTGAATTTGATGCTGCAGAATGTCCTCTTTCATCTGAAGAGCATGTGAGTAGCTGAAGCAGCTTTTTATGCCCTTTGCTTTCAGATTGTCCTCTCTGACTTTCAGACGCATCCAGACTTCCCTCTTTACTATCTTTTTCACTAAGGACATCCCTGCTGTTTGATTGGCAGATGGAACTTTCCACTTGACTTTGTTCACAATACAAGCCTGAAGGGCTTTTGGAGTCCTGGTTATTTACTTTATTTTGCTGAGCTATGCTCACATTTGGAGAACTATCCAATTTTGGACCTGGTGAAGAAAGCGTTGATAGAAGGGAAGTTCCAACCCCCTCACTAATGGCTTGAAGAGCACTAAGAGAACTGCTAGAGAAAGTGCTGTTGCTGGTGTTGCTGGCAGATCCCATTGGAGAGTGCATACCTGTATCACAAGATAGAGATCAAACTTATTAGATTACAGCACTTTTTGTATCTACCTTTACTTCAGTATTATGTGTGACTGCCACACTGGGTTAAGTTCTTAAAAATAAATTTTTACCACAAAATTAGCTATACTAAATCTATGTAACGTGTCACAGAATTGTTAAAAAGGATGACAAATGGAATGCACATAAAAGTGAGAAAAGAAAGCTTTAAAAAATTATTTATAGTAAAAATAAAATACCTGTAACTGGAGAAAATTGGTGTGAATTCATTTTTGGACTCCCGCGATTCCTAGTAGATATCATTAGATTCTGTTGGTTGGAAGTTAAACCAGGACTACCATGTGGTGGGCTACTTATATTCAACCCATAACTGTTGCTCTGATAAGCAGAAGATTGCATTCCTGGTGCAGAGTTCACTGGTCCCATATTACCAGGGCCTCCATATCGAGAGCTACTCAGCTGACCCACTGTACTGGGATCTCCCATGCCGTAGTTCCTGTTCTGCATTGGCATGCCTTGACCAGGTGACATGTTCATAAGACCAACAGAATTTGTATTTCCAGCCACTGTTGTTCTGATGTTTTGCCCAACTGCATTAGGATTTGGTCGATATCCATTTTGCTCTCTGTAAATTCAAAAACATCCCCAGAGGCCCCAAGAAAATGAAGTCAAATCTTATTCAGAATCAAGTGCTTCAAAGAAAGAATAACAGGATAATTTTTTTTCCTATAAGACCAATGAGAATTCAAGCATCTCCACAAAAACACAACTAAACTATGTCACTCATTCGTTCATTACACCTTCATATGGAGTTAGTTACAAGCATATACAGTATCATCACCGCAGCGTAAAAGCATTCTGTTTCTTCATCAGCCATTAGTTAGATTTATCAGTTAAAACACCTTTTTTTACTCAGCCTTTCTGAGTCAACGCACGACACTATTCTGTGCACGCTAATGATACCCTGAAGAGTCTCAACTACTCATTTTTCAGCATCTGAAGGTATTTTACTGCCAGAAGCAGAGAAACTCCCCCCAGAGAGTGGCATTTCAGTTACTCTTGCAATCAACAAGAAAAGGTCACAGGAAGCGCTATTTAAGGTACATATGAATCATCAGTAATGCATCTGATGGGGTGGGCTGAGTTTTCAACTGGAGTGCAATTAAAAACAGAAAGATAAAGCATGTAACTAAGCATTTCTATTTCCCCTTAATCGTTATATATGTTAACTCCCAAAAATAATGAACTCAACCACAAGCTTCACAGAGAAACAGGGGAAAAAACCTCTCTTTTGACTGGGACTGTCATTCTGTCACACAGGTAAGTTCAGAGGCTGTTGAACAAAATCTTAGATTGACACATTTATTTGCAACTCTTGCTTCCCAAACATTCTTTTTCAGTTTGAGTTGTAATTAAAATATTTTGGCTCAGTCTTTTTCCAGGTATCTTCAACATCAGTTGTATTTTTAAAAGCTATGACATTTAGATGACAAACAGACACCAATGATTTCACCTTTGAAGAAAGTGGGTGGAGACAAATCCATGGCGGTCATTAGTTACTGGATTTCTAAACACTTTACTCTTTGTTTGTGCTGTCACTATAGTCCCATCCGCTAAGGAAAAGCGATACAATGGTGTTTCAGCATGGCCTTGTGTATAAGCTGTGAAGGGAATACAGAGAATCATTCATATTTAAAAGCACAAAAATTGCTAATATGCACTACATAGATTTTCAATGAAGTACCAGGAAAACTATCAACACAGGCACATTAGAAAACCAGAAACAGAGTAACTTCTGTCAGAATTCCTGTTTCTCAGGAAGTCATCCTTCTTCAGGCTGCACATAGGTGTTCACAACAAAAAGGGTAACTAAAAATATGGAAAAAAAATGGAGATAGGCAGAATTTTAGACTTTTTGTTTTTCAGAAAAAACAAAACAAAAAAACAAAAACAAAAACAAAATGCAGCCACTGAGAGAAGCAGTAAGGACAAACACTGCAGATTTTCACCTTCATGATAGTGGCGTTTGTTGGACCATGACTGTCCATCATTATGGCATAAGAACCTCTGAATACACCGGCGAATTGTATCCTCAAAGCCAGGTCTCATGGAAGATCGTAATGAGTTTGTGTCAATGTTGACAAGTTTGCCTGTTGCAGAAAAGAAAATATGCAATATGAAATCTTTATGACTACACCAATCATTTTGTATAAAGGCTCCAATGTCACCATTTGAATTTCTCAGCCTAACACCAAACTTTGAGTATAAAAACGTTACACTTATGAATAATCTGCTATACGAGAGTATACTGCTGCTTGTTAAAATATCAGTGTTCAAGGGGATTAAGATAACGATAAGAGAGGAAGTTCAAACATCTGGTTAATGTCAGAGCTTCTAGAAAACATACAGCAACTTTGTCTCTGGTTACAGGCAGCCAAGGGATGCCCAGACTGTAAAATTCTCAAAAATACTAACCAGCTACATGCACAAACAAACACCTTAAAAGTAAATCTAAAATCTGAAAAATCCCCATATAGATGATCCAAGTACATCAATGTAAACACCATAAACATTAGCTCACCAACTGCAGAAACATACAAACACTCTAAACAACACTCATTACTTTCAATTATGATCTTAAATATTTCTTATGTGTGAATAAAAGCATAACAAAAACACTTCAAAATGCTGCCAAGTAAAGAAACAAGTAATGTTTTATACCAACTTGCCAAACAAAGCCATACTAGCATATAGAAAAAAATGTGTCCCACTTCTGTCATTGCACTTCACTGCCAACAACAGTATATTGCACAAAACAGCTAGGAATCTTGTTATGAATTCTGCTAATTACTACAGATAAACAAGTAGTTTACATACTTCATTTATACAAACCAAGAGCACATGGACAAAAAAGTTACCTTAATACCTTCATCTTGAACACATTTCTCACCTGAAAGATCATGTCTGGTAATGAAGCTCTCTGGATTTGTTGAAAACACTCTTTCTGCAGTTGCGATGCGACGTGCCACACAAATCATACAGGACTGTAAATCTGTATTTAAAAAGAATTTTTTTTTTCCATTTTCTCTCCTGTTTTATTCTGTAATATAACCTTATGAAATAGCTGAAGAAGCTTGCACTGTTTAATAGAGGTACATAAACAATGAGAATTTAGCTTCTTGCATTGTTTCTAATTCATTCAAAAAAGGGACTGCATAAACTACATATTTCATCATAGCACCAAGTAACAAAAAGCTCTACTCAGAGATTTCATTTCTGCACAGCAATTGCACAAAATTTCCTACCTTCCCCCTCTTCCATTATAGCTCTTGGCTGAGATAAAGCAAAGCACTGCATTGTTTCATATCTCTGGCGTGTATCCTGGTGGCTGCCTACATCTTCCAAAAGATCATGGGGAGTTTTCACCATCATCCGACAATTAAACGTATGACTCTTCTGTCTAGGTGTGTCATTGGTCCAAGCGACTCCATTAACTTGGAAGAACACAGTAAGAATTCATAATGATTTTCAGATAAAATTCATAACCAATTTGTCTTAATTTAGGTAACTTGCTGCTAGATTAGAGATGTTAAAGAATTGTAAGATGCTTTCTGAGTATACAATCAGTTCTATAAGTTGGGAATAGTAGGAGTGCACATCAAGTTAAATTCATTTCCTAACATGATGATTGCAGTATTACTTAAAGGAAGGCTGAAAAGTCATTTCTTAAGAAGCCATATTTAAAAAACAAGCAGTTCCCTCAGCTAGTCATGTAGTTTTACAGAACACGTTCCTTTAGAACCCTTGTTTGAAGGTACACGTAAACAAACTGCAAAGGCTAAAGTACAGTGTTAATTTCCAGCACATTTATTTCTAGTGGTGTGCTTTAGTGAGAGCATACTGTACTTCTCAAGATTAATACACTTCTGAAGTCAAATTTCCTTTGTAAAAGTAATTTGTTTTGTAAGGTCATCCATCACAAATTGGTTTGGTGTTCTTCCTCTTCTGACTGTTTGCAAACAGCTTGATAACAGGCAGTATGTCAACTTTCATTACCTGAAGATTTAGGTAAGTTTTTAAGGAAGTCCTTCCGGTCCTCTTCATGCAAGATAGCATAGACACTTGTATTAACCAAATCTTCCTGTTTATATTGCAAATACTGTGTGACATTTTCTGACACAAATACTATGTTCCCATCTCGATTGACAACGAACAGGAAACCGTCCAATGCCTAAATAGCAACACAGCATATGAGACTGCATAATTCTGAATATAATTTAGTTTAAAAACTTCGTGGGTGCTAAATGCCAAGTCATAATACATGCTTTTATTTTCAAAAGTAGAAATGAGTTGTCACACTTTTCTGCACAGAAAATGGAATGTGTTAAGGAATGATTTCAATATCCCAAATCTGCTCATTTGTTATTCAACTGAGATTTGTCACAGTGATAACCAGCCTTCTTATTTTATTCCTTCTTTATCTGGAAACAAGATAATGAATTGATAACATTGTTTGTATAGCTGGCAAATTGAAATAAGAAGAAATGTAGTAGAACAAGTGGTGAAAATAGTGTATTTTCTTAAATGAAAGAAAATTCCAGTTTTATTTTTTAAAAGTTTCAAAAGTGTCTTTTAGATGCACTTCATGGGACTGACTTTTTTGGCAAAAGGAAAAAAATATCTGCTATGTTTAAATATTTATTTATTTATTTTGCTTTTTGTCAGTTATTAGATTAGCTTACTTGATAGCAGTGGGTGAATGTGCTCCATGTTTCAGAAATAAAAGCAGCAATACACATCGCAGATCCCTACTCCTCATAAAATCTCATTGATTTATTTAGACAGCTAACTCTCAAAGCAAAGAAAACAATATTCCTCATATTGCTAAGCACATCTTTAGTAGTAATTTACTAATGACTGCTAGAGAAAGTAAAGAACTAGAATATGAGAAAAAGCCAAAGGCTATTCTATTCTTCCCTTCCACAGACCATTTCAGTGAAATTAAGAAAACAAAATGGATTTTAATTCTGATCCTTTCAAATTGTTATACAAAACTATGTCTGAAAGGGTCAGAGATAAAATGTTCTTTTATACTATTTCACTATAGGATTGCAGGCTCTATTGTAGTAGTTTCAGCTGCTCTAAGTATTTATTTTCCCTTGGGATTTACTAAGTTCTAATTTGCACTTGCCTGTAGTAAAAGAGGTCCCAAGGAGTCCTTATCAATAACTCCTTGACCTGTGGAAGACACATCAGCTTTCTGAACATCATCATCATTGGAAACCGCTTTTCCTGAAACCCAGAAGATGTATTTCAGTAAAGCAACGTTTCATACAAAGCCTACATTTTATTATTAGAAGGTAGATTCTGGGAACTATGTGAATTAAGGGCAAAAAGAGAGGCAGTAATGAGAGAGAAGATCTCATATTAGTAGCTCCTTATGAGCAGATTAAAGGACATGACTACATAATACCAAACTTTAGTGATCATCTGACTGATGGATGAGTTTTTCAATGGCCATTAAACTCACTTCTTAGCACATCTCTTCTTGCTGGTTTTAATTTGATTATCTCATCATCACTGGTCACAGTCAACAGGACAGTGCCATCACCACTGTTCTACAAACTGCCTTTGGCTCATATTAATGTGTATATGTGCACATACATATATATGTGTGTGTGCATATGTATGCTTGTATGTACATACATACAAACATATATATATATATACAAGCAAAGTTACATTTTAAGAATCAAAACATCCTAAATAAATAGCATTACTGCAGGAAAAGGTGCAACAATCATCCACATCAGGCAGTAGAATTACAGAAAAGAAACAGTAAACTTTGTTCTGTGGATTGTGTACTAAAATATAATAATTATTACACTAATTATTACACTAGGTTACATTAGAAATACCTTAAGAACAGAAGACATCTTTTCAGAATTGTCTTAACTTGTCTCTAAAACTGGCAAATAATCACTCGATATCAAACAATATCTTACTGCCCAAAGGAAATATGTACACATGACAACTTAGTCATTTGAAATACAGGTACAGAAATATATGTAGTCATTTGAAATATATACATATTCTATCAGTATGCATTTTATTTTTTTCTGTATACTTTTCATATCATACCACTTAGGTTTACCCTCACCAAAAGAAATCAATGAAACTTGATGTATTGGAATTTGTTTATTTAATTGTCCCTTAACGTGACAGGCAACTGTATTTGGTATTCTGTACCATGAGATGGCACAATACCATCAATACCTAGTTTCACTGTGGGCCAGCACAGGCTTAACTAGTATTTTCAGGGAACTTGTAAGAAAGGCCACACACAATTTTAAAGCACTGATTTCCAATAAGGAAAAGTAATGGCAAACAGTGGCTTACTTTTAAACAGCACGTTATTGAAAGCACGTTAAAGGTTTGGTTCAAATAAAAATCTGAAGTATTTTTCAGTTATGTGCTATTATTAAAACAATACTGGATTTCCCGTGTTACTACTGCTTTGAAAAAGGAATCACAAGAAAAAGAACTTATTTGTTTTGGTTTAACAGGAAATTATACCTTGCTCCTTTATCTGTCGAATCTGTCTCACAGTTTCTTTTAAAATAGCACATTTGTCTGGTTTGACATTGAAATTGTCAATGTCGCTCAGATTAGCAGATATCAGTTCAGCCAGTTCTTCAATGTATTTGCTTTCCTGCTCACGTCGACGCTTTTCACCACTGCAGGTCAGACTGCAAACCAAAAACATTATACATATACTTATATTCCATCATATACAAAAGCTGTGTTCACACCATGAACTTCAAAATCTCTCTCCTAACACCTGTCTATTAAACCTAGCTGGTAGCCATTCTAGCAAGAGGAAATCTGAAGGGCACTTTGTGTACGTTTTACACTGTTATTTGTTTTTTGTAGTCCAGTGTTTCCTTATGTTGTGATTTTGTTTTCTAAGAATCTTAAGTACCAGCTTATCTAAAGAGGGTATGAGAAGGACATTCAGCTAAAAAAATCCTCCTGTTGAGTACTCCTTTTCACATAACTGTAGAAAGCAATGCAGTCTCTTGTCAGCCTCCTTTTCTGCAGACTAAACAGTCCCAGCTCCCTCAGTAGCTCCTCACAATTCCTGTTAAACCAAGACTGAGCCCCAGGGAATACTGCCAGTGACTGGCTGCCAACTGGACTGAATTCCATTCACCAGGCCTCTTTGAGCCCGGCCAGCCAGTTCTTCAACCAGCAAACTATGCACCTCTCCCCAAACCACGAGCAGCCAGCTTCTCCAGAATACTGCAGGAAACAATGTCAAACACTTTACCAAAACCCGAACATCCACAGACCTTCCCCCATCTACTAAGTGGATCATCTTATCATAGAAGGAGACCAGGTTGGTCATGGACGACCTGCCTTTCATAAACCCATGCAGGCCGGATCTGATCACTCAACTGTACATGCCATGTAATGACATTGAAGATTATTTGCTCCATAGCCTTCTCTGCTGCTAAGGTCAGAATGACAGGCCTGTAATTCCCTGGATCCTCCTTCCTGCCCTTAGTCACATTTGCTCACCTTCAGTCAGCTGGGAAGTGGCTGACTGAAAGTGGCTTGATGAACACTTCCGTCAGCTCCTTCAGCACACATGGATGAACTCCATCCAGCCCCACAGACTTACAAATGTTCAAATGATGTACAGGAGAGGCTACTTAAATTTCCCCATTGGATTATAGGATCTTCATCTTGCTCCCTGCCACCATCTTGTGGGACTGGCCCCTGAGAACTGGTCTTACTAATAAGGACTGAGACAAAAAATGGCATTAAGTACCTCAGTCTTACCCTCATCTTTCATCACGATATTTCCTATCACATTCACTAAAGGATGGAGATTCTCCTTAATCCCCCTTTTGCTGCTGATGTACTGATAAAAGCAGTTTTGTTGTCCTTTACTGCACTAGTCAAACGAAGTTCCAGTTAGGCTTCAGCCCTTCCAACTGTCTCTGTGCACAACTTGACAACAGCACCGGAGTCATCCTGAATTGTCTGCTACTTCTGTTGGAGCTCATAAACTCTCCTTTTCTTCTTGAGTTCCTGAAGAAGCTCTGGGTTAGCCAATTTCTTACACGATGGAGGAAATTGGCAAGGAACAGCAGCTAAGTATATAAAAGGGAGAAATACTGGTACATGTCTGGTATTTTGATGAAATTGGGGACTGGTTTAAGAGGTTTTACTGTATGGGAACAAGAATACAGAAGACTAACAGAACTGTTATGTGTAACAGAAAGAAAAGAAGTGAGAGGGAGATTGAAAACCCAGTCCCTCAGATAAGTGAATTTCTGACATATTTCAAAGAGGAGAAAGAAGGCAGCATGGAATACCAAAACTCAAGATAAGACTGCAGAGAACAAGTCTGGAGAAATGAAAGTCAAAAAAGCAGTGAACTTATTCCAATATTCTGTGGTGACTATAACTTCCAAAATGAGACATGTCAAGTCAATTATCAGATGTAAGACACTGACTTTGTAATTTATGTGAAGCAACACGCTTTTCTTCCTTAGTCTTGTAATCACAGCTTCAAACAGTGAGTTCTTATACATTCACTCCATTAAGATTTATGTAAGTCTATTTAACTGTTCGTAAGCTTTGCAGATCTGCAAATTACAGTACACTTGGCATTTTCACAATCAAATTCAGCTTAAAGAATTTTTCAATTAAACAAAATGATTAGTTAGAACTCACACTAAATTGTTATGAAAAATATTTTTAAAAATCCATAATTCAAAAAGCAGAGAAGACTGAATAAACCTACCTTGCACCTGGAGTATCACAGGGCAACGGCTTGCGTTTCCTTGACTCACTGGTCAAGCTATCCAAGGAGTTTTCTCCTAATCCACTCATCCTGACCATACATCAGCAACTAAAAGTAATAAAATAAGAATTCATTTACTATTTCTCCAGGGTAAAAGCTCCTAAGTACAGTTAAAGCAGCAGTTACCTCGTTTGAGGTTGAGGGAAAACATCCTGCTACACCACTAGGTGACAGTATATCGCCAGATAACGGCAGGAATAACGTTTTCTTCAACCAAGCAGCTGGATGAGGAGGTATTCATTCGAACAGTTTCAAAAACACGTTACATAAACAAACTATGATCATGCAGAAAGCAGTTAATTATCTGAAGCTGACGTCTGACAAGAACTTATGACTCACAAGGTCTTATGCCTACAGACATCATGCTGAGGCTGAGTCCAGAGCTGGTGACAAACATCCCCCTCACACTGGGGCTTTCCCCCCACCCCACAGCTGCATTCCCAGTCCCAGAATAACGCTGCAGTGCTGAGAGCTATTGCGGAAAGAGAGCTCAAAATGATAAGGCTTGAGGATGGCTCAGGAAGGGTATGGACACAGGAAATGTCAGAAGGCAAGCGTAAGGAAGAAAGATATGTTAAGTAGTTGAAAAATACATTGAAATAAATAAAACATTTTAAGTAGTTGAAAAATTCAGCTTGGCTGCCTCAACTTTCAGCATTTTTGTGGAATGCAATTTGGCTTGCATTAAATGATTTAGAATGGGAATGCCACTTCTTGTGTAATATTTGCCTGTATTGACAGGTTCTGAACTCACAATAGAATCAAATAGAACACAAAGTTATTACATTTTGTCTGTGGAACATGATAGACATCACAGCAGTTCTACTCAAGAAAAGCTTTTGGTGCATACATACCAAAGAGTGCAGGAAGAAGGAAAATGTGTTAATTGATGTAGCTTCTTTTCCTTCTATTGCACTCAAGTAGGCTATGGGAGCTTTCTCCATCTTGAAACTGCACATACACATTTTCCTTCCCCTCTCCCTAAAAATCATTTTCTCTCTATAAGCACCTTTACAAGTTGAAAAGGCACATAATGTCTAGAACAACTACAACTGCTTAGCTAAGGAAATTCTAGAAGCTTATTTGCACTACATATAGATTTACAATATAAGTTGTTAACAGGCAAACCGATTCTCCTGCTGCAGGAAACCTTAGCAAAAGAAGCCATTACTAAGTTAATAATGAAATAAATCATCAGTTAGAAGGCATCAGATGTAATGATCATCTGTTGAATATGAACCTGTAATTTCTAATGCACTAAAGGGTTTTTCCCAAAAGATATCCAGCCTTTAGGATGATTATTTGTGGGTGGGTGAGTGGGGGGTAGATGTTACTCAAGTTTGGAAGAAAGCTCTGAAATGCAGCATTTAGAAGTTAATGTTTTGATGCTGTTTTATCACTAAAAGCATTTTTTTTTAAATGAACAAAGCATTATTTCTGGCCTGTACACCTGTAATATTAGCTAGATAGCTGGTGATAGAAAGACTCCTTTACTAGTTATGTTGCACAGTCTCTTTGACCTAAGGAAAGTATTTTCTTTAAAAAAAAACATACAGAGAAATCTTTCTCACTTGCTTAATGAAAATACATGTATAAGCTAGCTTAATCTGAGTCAGTTATTACATAAAACTAGGAAAATGTAAGATGTACAAGTTTGGATAAGTATTAATTACCCAAAACATAGATACTATGATCTTTTGTCATACAGTATTACTCAGAATATCTGAAAGTTAGATATGACTTAATGACTGTCATGAAAAATTTGACAACCATTCTGCTATTCTTCTACCAAGTTGCAGGTAAAACTCAAAGTGTGGATGGTGAACCTAATACATAAAAAGATAATTAACAGTGGGACTGAATTAGGAATCTGAGCTCCAAGTATCAGTATGGTGTTACGTATCACTACGTGGTGTGATGTGCTTTTTGGTGAAACCTGTATGTGGGTTTGTGCTTAAGTTGCAATAAGCCAGAACAGACGATTATATGTGAGGAAAGAACACTGAATATCAGTTCAGTGACAACCAACTAGATTTTTCTAAAATGTATCTGTCCCTGGTTTATATAACTTATAGACAGAATTACTCAGGAATGCCTAATTTTAAAGCCAGGTATTTAATGACCAATAATTCATATATGTATGTATGTATGTGTATACATATAGCAGATATACATATCTGCTATTCCAAGTTACCAGAACCAGCATCTATTTATAATTTCTACAAACACCCATTACTACACTGGAATACTTTACTTATTTCCATGAAACATTTTGTAAAATAAAGATTACACTCTATTTAGCTCTTCAAAACAGTTGGTAATAAGCCATACCTTGTTCTGTCCAATATGAATTTTTCAAAAGAAATTTGGAAACACAGTCCTAGCTCTCACCAAATAATTTAAAAGACAGGCATTTGTATGAAATGGAATGTTAAAATTGAATGGAAGAAAACACAACCAGAGCACTCCTAAGTTTACACTTAACACAAATGTGAGAAAAACCAAGATTTCATCAGCAGTTAAAAGCCTTCAAAGTGAAAGACATTAAATCCATTGCTTGCAGCAGTACTGAACTACTACATACTGATCCTACATCCAACACGAGAGTGTAACCAGAAGCAGCAACGTCTGGATCAGCTGGTCCTCACTTCCACGACTATTTGCAAATAACACTGGCAATAGTGTGCAATACTACCAGATTTACCTTTGCAAACGAAGACTTAAATTTTCTGTAATTTTTCTCATACAGCAAAAAGAAACAAGAAAAAGAATAATAAAGGTCTTCTTGATCATCAATAACTGTGTTTGCCTCTATCAACTTTTTGCTATAATAAATATACGTATTCATGGCATGCAGCACACTTGGAAGCTCTTATGTCTGAGCTGATTTCTTATTTGAAGAATTCACTAGGGAAAAAGCATGAATTGCCTCTTAGCATTCCCTAGAATAAGCCAATTATGAAGAACTAAATCAAACCAGTCCTTTTCAATGAATCATGAAGATGATCTGAAATTTGTTTTTAATTATATATAATTTTTAAATATTAAATATAATAATCTTAGACATAATTCAGATGACTTTTTAAGACACCAATTTTAATAAAATGACTTACTCAGAGGAAAGCCCTAGATATTTAAATGTAATTTGCTGTAAATAAAACTAAAGGCGTTTCATTCAGCAGTTTCCTATTCTCAGTGAAAAAAACATTTCTTACTTACCTGACCTTAACAAACATTCAAGCACAGGATGCTTTTCATAGGGTCCCCAGAATCAAAAACCATTTTAAGTCACATCCTGAAAAACAAAAAAGGCTCTACATGAAAAAAAAAAAAAAAAAAAAGAAGGAAAAGAAAAAAAAGCTGCATTCCCATTTTTTCTTTTAATCTAATATTAACAATCTCACCAGAAAAGAAAATAAACACTGTTCATTTACTGTAGCATGAAAGAAATTTAAAACTCATTTGTATTAACTGTAAATGTCACCTCTGGTATGTGCCAAACAGCTAACAGTCTGAACTGCAACATCATAGATACCTCCAAGATAGATGTCCTTTCATATAGGAATAGAAAATGTACTTTTTCCTTTAGAGGAAATCTAAAGAAAAAGTTGATGTTTGATCTTGGTAACTTAGAAATCAAAGTAAAAAAAAGACTGCAGCCCTGAATTAATTATTTTGTGATGATTGCCATGCAAAAAGCTCAGTGCTCATCCATTCTGTGCCAGCTTGGGCACACTGTACATAACTGGCACGTGAGAATAACAAACTCCTTTCACAGCTATATACACTTGGTTTTCTGTTACCCTGTTTTCCTATGAAATTCTGGGACTGATTAATCTATATTGCCATGCATCTTATAGAAGGTATGATTAAGTGTACTAATTAGTGAGATTCTGGGTCTCTACAGAGAATTACGGGAACTTAGGAAAAGTTTCAAACAACAGCTGTGTGATTGAATTGATTTACTGAAAATTGCTTAAAGCACTAGGTAAAGCAGAGGCTGTTCAAGCTAATTAGAAAAATAAATTGCTCCTGGGAAATATTTATGAGACACTCACATGTAAGCACACACCATAGGCCCATACGAATCAAGAGTTTCAAAATGGATCCTTCCAGTCTGACTACTTAACAGCTAATCACCAGTAGGCAGGTAAAGGAGTTTTATTCAAGTACCTCATTTCTTAAGAAAGCAAACTGAAGCTTTTCATATCAACTGGTTGCATTCACATTCATCTGCTGCTCTAACCATCCCTCTGACAATGCTGACTGTAGCTTTGTTTGGATGTACTAGAATTACCAATGAGAAGGCTGATTAAGAATATGGTCACATAAGAGTAAGTAAGCATCAAGAGTAAATTGTCTACTCATTAAATACTTCACCAGCACCATTTCAAGCTCTATCAACCTCTGCTAATCACAGAAACCTCAACAAAACCATGCACACAAAAAAGGAAAATCAAACAAAATCCTAAGATGCAGTGTCAGAAACATTTGTTTGGACAAATGAGTGAGAGGAAATTAAATCCTTCGGCTGTTGATTCCCACAAAAATGCTGACCAGTTGTACACCACACCCAGCTACAGCTTGCCATCCAGCTTTCACAGGGATGCTATTACACCAGCATGGGCTACTCACTGATGTTTCTAATGGACTGAGTTTATGGAATTAGAACACCTCCATCACATTGACAGTGTTGAGTATGATGTGAAGCAGAAGAACAAAGACCTCAAGGATTCTGTATGACTGGAAGTGCAAGGGGAAAGGGGGGAACTCTGAGAAAGTATGCTGAAAACCCCACAAGGACACCTCTCAAGTAAACATTCACTATACGGATGCAAATATTTGAGGTGCTTTAAAAGAAGATGAAATACAACTTCTCAAAAAGCACTGTGGTACAGTAACTGAAGGAAGCTTCTGAAGAAGCCTACAGAAGGGCCCTGGAAGGATTTAAGGGCATCTAGAGCAGTATGTGCTCTGGTCACACACTGCAAAGGGCCATCATTTGGGAACTGTCACCTAGCAGGGCAGATCCCAGCATTCCCAATTCCATTCTGTGGGCCAGCAATGAACTAAAGCTAGTTGAAACACAGAAAAGAAAATCTTACCTTAGTGTAAACAAAATTTACAACAAATTTTGCCATAGATCAAAAGTAAATCTCAGACCACAAGTTACTACCACTATAGAAGGAAACAGGATATTAAAATACTGTAAGTCATTACATTATCATCTACAAGACTTAAATGTAAAAACTTAAAATTTTTGAAATTTAAAACACATCCTTCTTTTTCAACAATACATCTCCTGCTCGTGAAAGCCCAAACTCTTAACACAGTGCAGCTGACCATTCAACACTTCTGTACTTCAAACCTACTGCTTTTGAGTACAGAGATTACAGACAATTTTCTAACATTTTAAGTAAAGAACATTTTATTTCAACAGGGTTGTCTGTTCTGCTTCAACCAAACCAGCACAGCTTACTGGAAGCAGAGCAATGCAGCAGGTGAATGCCAGTCTCAGTGTTGCTCTGCTGAGCATGGCACTGGGGCTCAGCAGAACACTTCCCACCGGCTCTGCCCATACCAGTACCACTGCCAACACGTGAGCACACCATTTCCTGTCTATAAGCTGTTCGACTAAAAAGTAAGGCTGTTCAAACAAAAACATCCTTCGGTGTATTTCAATGTCAACAAGCTCGACATGCCGACCTTTGGCTCATTTCCCCACTTGCAGGATGAACTCCAGAGATACTCAGCTTACCCATGCAGAGATGGGGCACACAGCACAGCCCAGCTATCAAATGTGAGTGTACAAGAGGTCAATCCAATTTTTAAAACACATCACAGGAAGATCACATCAGACTTTGGATGGAATGACTAGACAATAAGCTGTGTTAGTGTACGTGGCACAGAAGTAACAATATGACATATTCAGAGCTGAATGTGCTAGACACAGCAAACACATTGGCTACCTTTAGAAAGAGGATTTAAAGAGGATTATGTCTTCCACCCTCCTTAAATGTTTCAGAGAATATACATATGCTTGTTTTAAAAGGAAATCAAACATACTACACTTGAAATCACAGTACATTAAAAAAACATCTTTTTAAATCTCATGGGGGGAAAATGAAGCAGACTGAAAAAATGCAGTGGAACCTTAACAACTTAGCTATGTGAATCTGACAGCATAGTAACAAACCACAGGAACAGATAATAAGACTGAAGTATGCAGAGTTAACAGAGGTTGTGCTGGTGTACTGCAACTATTTCATACTATTCTCCTGTCTATTCAGACTAAAGCAGCTGTGCTTACTTTATGAAGTAAAAAGCAAATCATGTTTTTAATTGTATTAATACATCATTGTCCCAATCTAGCACTTCCAGCAGAACAATAACCAATAACAAAATACTATTCCCAATCACATGCATTTCACAATTGTCCACTTTCCCTCTCCCCCACCTTCTCAGCTTCTATTTTCTCAATAATAAATAACTGACTCAGACCCAGACTTAATGAACCCGTGTCGTCAGTTAAAAAAAAAAATCAAAAGGTGCTACCTATAACCTGGCAATCAGTGAAGCACACTTTGCTGCAACACATTAAATAACCTTAACTCAGCACCCATCCTTGCTATACTATATGCTCCATCTTTGGGAGCCTATAATTTTTCAGGCCTTGTCAGGTTTCATTTACCAATTTCCCTACTGTGTTTAGTTAGCACTGTGCACTTGCTGCTATTTTTCAGACATGACAATTAACTTGAGCCATGTTCACTTTGCATATATTAAAATGACAGGGCATTTTCAGTTAAAGGATGGTCAGAGGTGGAAGGAACACACTCATAGTACTTCTCCTGTTCCTTTGATAAATAATGCTTGTTCTCTATTTTTGGAATGTCATTACTGGTTAATTTGTTTCCTATAGGTCCTTGTTTGCTTGCCACTGTAATAGTTACAATACCCTGTTACAATAAAAAGAAAAAAGGAAGAAGTGGCTCCAGTGAACTCACTACCATAAAAAAGGCCAGTCTGTCTTTATGCCTTGACCACATGCTGCAGAATACTCGTAAAAACTTCTCACCTGTCAGCTTCTGCACAAAACACTGCAGTAAAGAGGTTAACGTGTCTCAGTGCAAGTCCAAAGACACGTGAGCTATGCTCTACAGTCAGAATAAATGCTGCCCTCATAACCCAGCTATGAGCTTGCTAGTGAACTTACTTGGCCAGCTGTGTTTGTCAGGTCACAGTCCTTGTAAGATGCAGTCACACCACCTACTTGCACAACACCAGCAACTAGAGTTGGTATGCTTCAGCAACGGGCCGAGAGATACTGGAGGCGGCCTTAATCCTGACTAATTTCCAAGCCACTGTACTGGAGGTGGTAACGTGGGCTTCTGGTATAGCTGCTGGCATCAGTCAAGATCATCATCCTAGAACATATTTAGAACGTTTTTAATATAGGTAACCAACTTGTAACTGGAAGGGATCTGGGATCTTGGAACATTTACATCCTGTGAGATTACAGAACTAGATAATGGTCACAGCAGTAAGGAGTCAGAACAGCTTACTTCCACAAAGCTATCCGGAACTGAATCTACACAGGACAGAAAGTTCATTATTTTCCTTCATCCCCTCCAGCTTAATAGGTCAAAAATATTTAAGTCCACATTAGAGAAAGAATTTTAATGAATATTTTTTCTCTTTGCCCAGTTCAGAGTAAATCCTAAAAAGTTCCAAATTCGGCCACTTCTTTAGTATTTCAGCTTCACATGCACGCTTATTTTGTTACTGTATCATAACTGGAAATAAGATCTTAAGCTGAAAAAACCCTTGAAATTCTCAAGAGACAAAGCTGTTCAGAGCAGCCATAGGCCTCACGGGTAATGGGGGTGGGGGAACTGATGTTAATTTCAGGCTTTTGTTCTCTTTGTGCCTGCGTGCTCCTGTGCATGCGAGTGCACATGAATATTCTTTCTTAACATATGAACCACCTCTCTCTTATTCAAACATCCAAACAACCGCATCATTTTAAAAATGCAAAACATTTTTATAATATCTTTCTCATTATTTTAATATGCACTGATACATCCTTCTGATTACTATATAGAACTGTAAGATGAAGCACATAAACACTGAATAAAATCCTTAAAGCACACCTTGGGTTTACTAGGAAAAATGTAATGCATTTGATCTCAATTTCTTTCTATGCATCCAAGCACAATGTTTGCACATCTCTCAGAACTCAATGGTAGGGACAACCTAGAAGCAAAACCTAGTTTGCAAAGTCCTGTCAGTGTTTTTGCTCTTATTCTGGAAACAATTTCAAGTCACATACAACAATCCAATTTTATTTATCCATGCAACCCATACCTTTGGTAAGTATACCTAGAAGCACCAAATGCTTACTATATTAATTAAACAGCTCCTGTAAGGCAACTGGGTGGCAAAGACATTTTCTTTCACAAGCTGGTAAAGACACAAGACTCCTTGCTTTAATTTAACAATGATTAGGAATTAGTTTTCCCTCAAACAGGGAAACTCTATTTCACCAGAGTTAGAACTCAATCTGCAACAGTTACCATTTTCTGGGAGCTATGCACTACTCTGACATTTCAGAAACAGAATGTACTTTTGATATTCTGATGAAAGCAGGAAATGCAATCAAGTGCATGGATTTTATTTTTTCCCAAGACATCAACAAGTCCATTCCCTTTCTTGAAGCTCCAAATCAGTCATCAGCAAGTGCATTCTCCTTTCTGGGACGCTGGGTTCAAATACATTTTTATTTATTACATGCAAGCAATGGTTCTGTTATGCCATTCTAATCCACAAGCATCTCAAGGCAGAAAAGACTGTATTCTGGATTTCTGGAGACAAGTTGCAAATAAACTAGCATCACAGTATTACAGCTAGCACCTGACTTGTCAGTCAAACTGACCAAGTGAGACTTCCTACCATCAGCACAGAGACCTCCAAAGTGAAAACTCTTACACAGTTTCAGGAATCTTTTATTTCAGTATCTAAAAAAAAAAACAAAAACAAACAAACAAAAAAAAAAAACCAGCATTTTGCTGTTTGGTTTGCCAAGAAAGATGTTGATATTAGGAGCAGAGCTCTGCACACAGTAATGGAGAGAACAAGCCTTGCCAGGGTGCTCTAGCTCCACAGGAGAGCAACTGAAATACAAACCACCCAAAAATGCTCACAGGAATTTCTTTCTCTCTTCCTAAACACTGAAAGCCAGTTCCACAAAACACACTTCGCACTACCAAGCCCCCAGCACCGGACAGGAGCATTAATTATCCTCTTAAGAAAAGCAGGTCATAAATCGTGTGGCCTGCTGTCATGAATTACCAGCCAGCTGCAATATCCACCACCTCCAAGGGCACAGATATCCAACAGCAGCATTCTGCTGTTAGCAAACAACAAAACAACGGCAACGAGAAGCAGCTTCTGTAACTTTGCTAACATGTTCATATTTGATCAGAGGATCCTGTAAAACAACCAGAAATTATGATGTATTCATGGAATATTTATCTTTTTATGCTTTTAAGTCTAAAAGTAGGGCTAGATAGCACACAAAAGCAGGCTACAGAAGTGATGAAGACTGTGGCAAAAGTACGCTTCAAACACAGTGCTACCTTTAAATGGAAGGTCAAGTAACCAGCCATAAAGGGAAGCTGCTATGGGAGAGTCCAGAGATGTAATACAGAACAAAACATTTTCCCTTTTGCTTTTTCTACACATGAAGGGTGTACCTGAGAACATGCAAAAAAGCAATTTGCTTACGGAAAAGTAATTCTGAATAAATGACCTCTGCTACTGCCTGCTCAACTCAACCATCCGAGTGTAAGAGTGAACAACAGGCCCAGGAGCAAGCCTTGATTACTTTCCATTACACCTCAGGGAAAGGAGCCAAGAGGTCTAACACACACGTGGGGTTCCCAGGTGCTTCAAAGAAAGCTACACCCATGCTTGGACCTTAAATTTGCTGGCCTGACAGACTGGGAATCTGGTATCAAGGATACTCCAGGAGCTTCTCTCAAAGCAGAAAAACAAAGTTAAACATTCATTTTGAAATGAAACTACATACAATTATTTAATTAAAATTTGTTGTTGTTAATAATCTCAGCTGTGTTAACAATACAGATGAACACACCTCGTTTTAATCCCCAGAGAGAAATCATAAATACAGGTTTAAAGCTCTTCCAATTGCACACATACTTCATACTAAAACCGTGCATTAATTTGATGATTGTGTTGATATGATGATGTAAGATTGCAAAATGGTATTTGTTGGATGAAATTCCTTTTGCCAGGTTTTGCCATGAATTTACTGTATGTACAAATAACATACTCAGCTAAATCTTCCTCCCACTCAAGCAGAATGAAGATATTCGTGACCTAAATTTCTTTTTGTACAGCCTATGCCAATTTGCCTGAGAAAGGAATCAAAAGAGGAGCGGTCATTAGAGCTGCAAGAGAGAAAAGAGCTCAGAAGAGCACCCACATCTGTGACATCTCAGCGTGAATGGAGACAATAGGCTCCTTCTGGGGCTGTAACCTGGGGTGTGGGGGATGAAGGGCAGCAGGCTGCGTTTGTCTGTGATCTGAAGATGTGAAGAATCCACTAGAACGCAGTTGGGAAGCATTACGCGCCAAAAATAAAATGATCTTATTTCTTGCTTTTTAGTTTAGTTGTGTTTTGTTTTTTAACTGAATTTAGTTCTTTAAAAAAATAGTCATGAAACAGACTCCAGGACAGTGAAACAGGAAAAGAACACGCCACTCTTCTCAAAAGAAGTCATCAGGTAGGGGTGATGGACACATTGCATAAAAGCAACAAAACACAAGGCTGTATCCATAGAACAAATAAAGCCTAGCATTTGTAAGGACCTCAGGAAGATTACTGCCTGGCCATCATAAAAACTGGACAGAACCATACAGAAATACCAAGGAAAAAACAGCACAAAACAAAAATAATCGAATTCTTACTAGAACTCGCCAGATATTCATAAATTAAAAGCAGAAGACTTCGTAAATTTAATTCCAGATTTGAAATAGTTTTTAGGGAATCTTTGTAGGCTCATCAAGAGTGCTCCTTAAAATTGAATTATCAGATCTGAATAGAGCTACTGTAAGTACACAAAGGCCTTTCACATTTTAAGCTTCAATTCTGTTATGACTTTTCCATGAGGCTCACCAACTGACCCACTAAAAATACTCAATATTACAATCGCTGCAAATCCCCAGCTATGTAGAATTTACAGCTTTAAGTAATGAGTTGTGCTATGTGAAATGAACGAGGATTTGATTTTCAACACTGTGTAAAATCCTGCCAGAACATTTCTTCACGTTAAACAAAAGCACAGAGACCCCAGGAAACATGTATCATAAA
Organism: Tympanuchus pallidicinctus; assembly: GCF_026119805.1. Lineage (NCBI taxonomy): Eukaryota > Metazoa > Chordata > Aves > Galliformes > Phasianidae > Tympanuchus > Tympanuchus pallidicinctus. Next base: position 8,039,585 of record NW_026294722.1, read on the forward strand.
TTTCTATCATATTACAATACTGTATTTATTTCTTCACTATATCATGATGATCTGTAGCTCCAGTTCAAACTATTAAAGCCAAATACTTTAAATAGGCTAAAGGGGGAAAAATAAAAAGGAAAAGGAAGTTGGCATACTAATCAGTTAATGCTTGTGGACACAAATTCTCAAAGCTGGTATCACCTTCCTCTGAAATCAGTTGTGTTTAACAAACACTGTGCAGTTTAGCAGCAGCGTGGAAGGTTAATTTACACATCTCCTGCGATACGTGGGGACATCAGTGCACACCTCAGCCCTCAAGATGGAAAGCGATTACCCTGTCACCCTATGACTGTATTATGATGACAACAGCGAGACGGGGAGTGAGACAAAAATGATGCTGGCTCTCAAATGAATCCTGGCTATCAGCCGCTACAGCTACACAGCTTTTGCAGCAGAGAGCAGAACAACAAAACACCCTCCCCATATGGCTCTGTAAGAAAGTTAAGGGGGCTGCTGCAGGGGGAAGGTCAGCATTAGCAAGCAGGAAGCATGTCCACCTCGAAGGAACCAAAATGCCCGTAAAATATGGTATATGAAACGCAAACAGGAAATGCTGGGCTAAAAAAAGAACATGAAGAGGGCCTTGCACCAAACTCCAATAGTAAAAAGATGTTGAAGCACGTCAGAAACAGGAAGCGAGCTCAGCAGACCTCTCCATGGCAGAGGCATAAAGCAGGCACCTGGGGGGGTAAAGCCACAGCCCAGAGAATCGCTGCACTGCGCCCACCACTGGATGTGAGGGAGATTCCCACAGCCAGCGCGCTCCTCGCAGCACCTGGTTGGAGGAGCAAGATGTTCGACACTGTAACGAATAGGAGAGAAAGTTCTAAAGCAAACAGACACACATGGTGTCAACCAGCCAGCAGGACACCCCTCAGCTGAGAAAGGGCTCGCATGTGGATGCGCTGAGCTGCCAGACAAACTGCACAATGTGCCAGTGCAAATCACTGCTGTGCACAGGACTAGCAGGTGACCGGTGTGACTCCTACAACAAAAGGAATCAGCATGGATACTTCAGAGCTGTGGATCAGTGAATTTGATGCTCATCCATTGACTGACTTCCACCCATAATAAAATGCTCCTGGAGAATATAACGGCCGAGCACACTCACAAACAAAAGCAGTAGAAAAGCAGCTCACTTGGCATGAGCTCTGAAAAGGGAAGCCTTGTTTTGAGAATCACAGAATCACTGTGAGCTGTATGATCCCCAGATTGATCTTCCTAATATTTCTTGTCATCTGGCATTTGGTAAAACTGCTGAAAAGAAAATGATTATATTTGAGTTGTTTTTGTGCAGTGGCAAAAACGTATTTTCCCAAATAGCCCATTTTATTCAGGAAAGTGGTGCAGAAGCTCCTTTGCCAGTTAGAAAGGTGATTTTATGAAGAGGTTTGTTGATAGAGCTTCACTGGGAAGCCTCCCTGGTAAGAGATTAAGCCTACAAAAACTGCTAGGACAAACACAGTGTTTCTTCCATTCTGAACATCTAATACTTTCTGAAAGTCAAAGATCTGAGCATTTATCAGCCAGAGGTCAATGAGGGAGGAGAAAAACAGTTCAGTGAAACCTTGAAATCTCCAGGTCAGTTTTCTGGTGTACTTGCTGGTTGTAGGTTTTTTTGGTTGGGTGGATGGGTGGCTCTTTTTGTGTTGGTTTGCTTTTAATTTCCCCTTTACAAGTATTCACAGTTCTCTCTGTATTTAAAAAACAAAAAACAAGAAACAAAAACAAAAAAACAAGAAACAACATGTGACTTCTTTGCTTTTCCATTTACTTCAGTCAAACTTTTATGTAAACTGTTGACATTTTCAAATTTCCTATTACAGTGTTGAGGGAATGGAAACCCTTTTTCTTTCTAAATGGAAAGTGCTTTGCTAGTTGTGCTGCTGTCACTGTTGGGATTTGAAGAGAAGTAACAAATGTAATAAGATCTGGAAAGAAAAAAAAAAGAGACAATACCACAGCCTGCAAACAGACATACAAACGTGAAGAAATTTAACAATTGCTTTCCTTCATATATTAACTGAGAAGTATTTCAGTATGGAAAATATTAAGAAATACAACATTAGCTGTAACTTTCAATTGTCAACATTTCTTTCTGGAAAAAAATAATGTCAATTATTTAAATCATGGACAAACAAAAATAAATAATGAACAAGAAAAAATGCACTTCAGAGGAACAAACGAAGGGTTTGATCATCAGTGCATCATGAGAAACTATGCACAGAAAGGATCTGTTGGACTCAAAACTACAGGCTGATTTACATGCTAAGACTTACTGGCATTATTATACAAATAAAACACCATGCCTACATTACAGCTACCTCCAGTAATTGGAACTAAAACACCTAATATTATATGAATTATTTGGAGGAAAAGTTCAGCATGAAATCCACGTTCATTATAATGACAAAGGTAAAGTGGAAACATTTTGCCATTTAGGTGAACACAAACACTGCAACAACAGGCATACCCGTTCATTAGCTAGGGAAATACACACTATGCTGTAAGGCATCAGAAATGACCCACATGCTGGCAAGTTCCTGCCATTGCTGGACACATTCTAAGAGATCTCATACATACCTACGGAATATTGGAATTGCAATACTCTAAGGTAACCAAGTAAGCCATGGGAGAACAAGCTGCAAATATGGTAGCTATACTGCTGTGTACTTTTAAAACTTCCACTCTATTGTACAACAAGTTTTGCACACAATCACTGCAGCAATATTCCAGCACAAAAATGGATCTCATTACAGAATACTAATTTTGCTATGCTCCCTATAATTGCCCTTCGATATCAGTGAAGAGCACTGATAAAAACAAAGCTGCTCATCCATTCTTTTTACTACAAAATGCTTTCTAAAACAAAGGATCTACACGTACCTTTAGCCACTCCTATCAGTTGCAGTTTTATGTAATACATAAAGCTATTTCCTGAGGATAATTAAAAAAAAAAAAAAAAAATTCAATCAACAAAATTTATTCAGAAATACACCTCCTTACCATCATGTGCACCTTACCATCCATTCAAGTGTGTATAGAATTAAGTATGCCAAAATCTAAGTCAGAAAGAGTCTCTCTTCTGAGACCATCACACTTTTGCAAAGCACTTAACTGCTGTTGACCACAGAACATACACACATACGTGGGACCACTAATTTAGCAGCAGAACTGCACAAAAAACCCAGATAGAGAGGAAATAGCAACTATTCAAGCCCCTCAGCACTGAACAGGAGCACCACTCACTAACACTTCCTTCTTGCTGTTCTAAGGGCAGTGTCACACCACTCTCAGTACCAAAGCACTCACAGTACCCTCCTCCTTGCCTCCTCCCGCAGTCCCACCTCGGCAGCTGGTGTTACAGCTGTGAAACAAAGAACCTCTCCCACAGAGAGCCGAGAAAGGACCGGCACTGACTACTGATACTGCAAAAGGAAGAGATCCTTGTGGCACAGCATTGTCAGAGCTTTTGTTACCAATTGATAACATTTAGATACGTGTATCAACCAGGAGGTTTTCTTCTATCTCAGCAGTAGTGCGCAGCTAAAAAATCCAAGGCTGTCTCTGTGGACGAAAAGACACAGGAAAATACATATCTTGTCTATTGTCAAGAGAAGATTTCACGCCGTTGAAAAGTAGGACAGATGCTAATGAGTCATTAACAATAGTGGAGGAAAAAATCAATATTACTTGTTTAAATGTCCTCAAATTCTACTTTTTTATAATGATTTCATAGTGATTTATGAAAACAAGTGAAAAGTCCATTGTTTTGAATTGTACAGTTACATTAACAGAAGAAATAACAGTGAAATCAGGAGATCACTGTAAGACTATACAGGAAACTTACAAAAAGAGAAACAGCAATATAAAATTACAAGTATTCTTCTCAACCATACCCAGCCATTCCATCTTTAGGAGTCACCTACAGCTCTGAGTTACCTGGTGTCAGAGCAACACGACTCATTCAGCAATACACTGAGTCACTGAAGTAACAGGAGTGTAAAAACAGCCCAAACTATTTAGACTTGCAGAAAATTTGCTAAATACGAAAATAATTATTTCTTTCAGACAACCCTCTAAGAGGATTATTAGGCAAGAGCAATTACATGCACAGTTTTGAACATTTCAAGACAACCACGTCATTCTTTACGACATCTGAAGCAAGTAGAACAAGTTTTTTGTTATTTGGCTAAGGTGCACAAACTGTTTAAACACTTAAAAAGAGATCAAAATGGCTACCAAACACTTTGTTCATCACTGAGCACAGAACGCTTTTTTAAAGTTCCTAAAGAGAAGTTTTTCAGTCTAATGAGAAATAGCATTTTTAGAGTATTCAATTGCATGACTCCTAGCAAATGCGTTCATCTGAAACAATGCAGTGCATTGAAGGTAGATTCTCTTCCGGTCTGAAGTTTATTAATGCAGTTAATAAGGACAGTGTATTTTTACGTTTTATTTAAGCATTAACATTTCATATTACTGTTTTACTTCACAGTGCCAGGTGACAAAACGTTAACACTGACTAAATTTGATGTATGAAAAATCATTATGAGTTTACAGTCTGGACTCTCATTTTAATGAGAGTTAACATCTTTAGAACAAAATGTTCAAAGCTGCAAGACATATGCTGAACATGTGTATACATGTAAAAGCTTTGAAAGCTGCTTAAAAATGTGAGAACGAGTAAAGCTCGTGTTACCCTTGATAAATGTCAGCTGTCAGGCAATACAGCCCAATACACACTGTACTTTCCACAACCTAGAGCCCAGAAAAATGCAATTTTTACCTCGCTCACTGGATACTTTATACATTTAGCCAAGGTCAAAAGTTTAGTGTTTTCAAATTTTAACTTCCAAAGCAGCGCACTGTTACACAGGCAGTATCACCACACTGAAATTAATGGAGTACCCTGTAATATACACATCCTACCCAAGGGGACACCATTCAGCATCAAACCTAGTCAAAAAGAATTTGAAAATCAAAATCAGAGAAAATTGCTGTTAGCTGTGTGTTGTTCAATACTGCATTCAGAAATGTCGAAAGCAAACTAACCTTAAAAACCAAAACTTGCTGTTGTTTAATTGGTTAAATTTCAGTGAAGGACTCATTCAGTACATGAATGTGAACATTTCCTGCTGTAGTAAATCACTCACTACAGAATTCTAAAAGTATCTTGCAGAATTAGTCCAGGTACAAAGAACTGAGCAGATGTGGAACACTAGCTGTATTGTACAGAGTGGGCTGGGGATCAGATTGTCAGAACTTTCCATTAAGAAATAATACTTTCTAATGTGATAAAACTAGGCCAAGCAGCTCCAGCTTGGGAAAGCGCAGTCCACTTAAAAGCTGTTCGTTCGCCAGCTCCTCCATTTGAAACTAGATATAATTTATACTTTTGTGTATATGAGAAGTTATTACTGCATTATCATCATTAAGTCAAATAGTGAAACGTCCTGTGATTACCATGTTAACAAGCAGGTTTCTTCCTCTGCAGCTGAGTCTGAAGCACTCTGACAGTCTTTAGTGAACTTTTATTACAAGCGTTAGCCACCTTTCCTGAGCAAGTTAAAAGCTCGGTGTGCTGAAAGATCACAACACACTCGTGTCATGGCAGTCAGTGCTCCTGCTTCTCTCTGCTGCAAAAGTATTGTGATCTATTCTCAGTTCATATACTTCCACCAGGATTTTCAAAAGCATTTAGCACTGGTGTAAGTTTATTTTTGTTAATTCAACGAGAATTCTACCATCAGCTTCAGTGGAATTACTAAAGCTGAAAGTAGTATTGCTTTCCAAGCTTTTTTCTTCAGCAACAAGTTCTTGTTAAGCTAAAATGGAAAGAAACAGTAAATGTGCCTAAATGAGTCAAAAGATTCAGAAGACCTAACTTTTATTTACAACTGATTATTTGCCAGTCTATTTAGAAACACTGGTGCACACTGCACACAGAGCCAAGAAAACCAGATCAAAGTACCCTTGTTTGCTCAACAAACAACTTAAGCATCTTCTACTATTATGATCTAGATTAAACCTGGTGTCTCAGTTGGAATAATGTCTATCTAAAATAATTGCCCAGTCTCCTTCATGTTTTCTGACGCCTAATATAATTACATCTTTCCTACAACATTTTAGAAAGCTACAGAAAACTGTCCAGTACTTACAGTTACAGCAAGTGATCCAAATGATCTTCCACTAACCATATTCAACAACAGTGCTGCAAAAGCATTACAATTGCAGAAAATAATGGCATCTCAAGTGCTACACTTACTGTCTGTAAACAGTACCTGCAGCAACGTAAACACGAAAGCAACATCCTCAGCTAAGGTAATGCTCACCTGAGCAAACTGTCAAGTTTCAGTAGAATAGGAAACTTCAAATCTTTTGCAGCAGGGAAGTAAGACAAAGTCTCCTCGCACATTACTTAACAGCATAGAGACATGTTTGTAAATATAACCCATATTTGCATAACGATCAAACAGAACAACAAAGGAGAGGCTATAATGAATGACAAAAACTGTCCAATGAAGTACTACAGTGTACCTGCTACTGACCAGGAGAAACGTCCTGTGAAGAGGAAAGCAGTTCCTTGGGGTCACTCAGCTGGTCAAGGCTGAAGTTTTAAAGTGTAACAGAAGACATACAATTCCGCACTGAGAAATTCCAACAACTGTCCTTGGCCTTTAAATGATATTTTCTAATTTTCCTTTTGTCTTCACAGCTGTTAGGAAGACTGCTAGGTGATTTGGGGGTTGGACTCGATGAGGGGGTTGGACTCGATGATCTCTGGAGGTCCCTTCCAACCCCTACGATTCTGTGATTCTGTGATTTCACTCATTCTTCAGTGAAGTCTCTTAGTGGGACAGTTTCAGCGCTCTTAGAACCAAAGTGAAGTTTAGACTGGATGAGAGGTAAACTTCATCTGTCATGAAAGAGTTAAATTCACTCCACTGTCTGTGATGAGGAAAGAGTCAGAACTCTGCAACTTTGGAATAAACACCAAACAAGTATTTTTACTGCTTTAGAAAACCCACATCTTTTCCAGCTCTAAATGCTCTTTACAATTCCAGGTCTTTGAAAACTCTGAACGATGAGCAGGGATTTCTTATTTCTGTCTTTGGGCATGTGAAGACTCTGCCCTGCTATTCTGCATGCCCAGCAACCTCTGACAAACTAGCCATTATTAGCCACTAAAACGTCACACACCACAGCACAGCATTTTAAACAAAATGGAACTGATCCCTTAAAACACTATTCTGCAAACTGCAGTGGTTCAAGACTGACAAATAACTGTCATAAAGAACAAGCAGGGCAGAACTTCTTCAGCTTCTCATCAGAGATTGTAAGGCACTACTAAAATACTATTAGTTCTGCTAGTTCATAGGACAGAAAAAAGAAAATATCTTCAAAAGCACCTCTAAAAAGGCTGGGATTTTTTTTATGGCTGCACTTCAAAGACACTGAATTAAGTGTCTGAAAGCAAAGACCAGTTTTGATTTTACAGCCAAGCAAGCCAACATTTTCCTAAATTCTGAGCCAACGAAGGACTTGCAGCCTTCAAAGTTTCTGAGAGGCTACCCTGAAACTTTATGAAACCTTCAAGTGAAGAACGCCATGCATGCATGAATGGTAGACTACTTAACATAGTTCCATTGAACAGTATTAATCTTGCTCTGACAGACAGGAAAAGCAAGCTATGAAGAGAATTACGACTATAACTTGCTATACTTTACAAATATCAGAAATGTCTTTTGTACACCTAAAGAGACATAATTAACATTTATATTATATACTTGTGAAATAGCAGGAAAGGAAAAGAGGAATGCTATTTCCTTCATGTCACGACAGTTTTTACAGCTGTAGTGCGTTCAGTATCAGTATTTTTGATAAAAACAAATCACTGGATGAAATTCTATGCAAGAAGCTGGAAAAGGATAAAGTTATTAACACATTTGCTATTAGTTACTTAATAGAATCAAATAAAACAAATCTAAAACTAATGTTATGGGAAATGCCACTAACTATAGGAGTATTTCTTTTTCAATATAAACTTATAGAACAATTAAAACAAGTACAGTGGCCATCAGAGCTTGCAATTCCCCTCCTCCTTCATTTGCATATCCAGGATAATTCACTTCTACCCTCTCAATTCAGAATTATATTAAACAGGCATTGAATAAGGAGCATAATTATTTCTCCTACTGGAAGACACAAGAAGATCCTCCTGTAAATAAAACAAATTCATTTCTGCAATCTTCCACATTCAGCACATGTGGTCCTTTTTTCCTCCCTAGGAAAGGCAAAGCTTAGCCCTGAAAAAAAATTAGATAGGAATTGCTTACTTTGCAATTCACTGTCACAGTGCAACCTTGAATTTTATTATGAAAGAATGTTTACTTTTCTCTGTTTCCCCACTGGACACGAGGATGAATTTAAGCAGTAGCTCCCAAGCAAAAAACACCCATTCACTGCCTTCAAAGCATCATTACCAAAATATGACAATAGCACGTGGAGCCAAATAGACAAAAGACAAATCATTTTTGCTGGCATAACACTTTTGTTCTGAATCCATTTGTACTTCCCCGATCCCTGACTTAGCAGAACACTCCCTCTTTATGCTCTGAGAACAAAAACTGATGATTGTAAGGATTACAGTAATATTATTAAGGGTTATTGTATTGTAAGAGTTTTTAATTTAATTAATCTTGAAGAAATCTGTGCATTTCTATTTCTGATTGGAGAGAGTGAACAATGGGCAACGTGCAGTGATATATCACGAAGAAATCTCAATACAACAAATCGTAAAGTTGGCCTCTTTTATTGTCTTAGCCATCCAGATACAGACATCAATAGACTACTGGAAGAAATACCACACACCGCAAATGGGTGAATTCAGCAGTAAAGGAGCACTTCAGCCAGCTGTCTGCTTTCCTTCCTTCATCTGCCCGGGATGCAGTCTATTATTTAAATTCCATTTAGTTTGAGAAACAATCAGGCAGATCATACTGATTATCATCCTAAAAGACAAGCACTGTTTGCTTAATAAACATCAGAATGAAAGTTTAGAGAAATCAGATCTAACGATGACTCAGGGTAGATAAGAAGAGCTTCTCAGGACACACAAAGGGAAGAAGAATGTGAATGACAGAGAGGGCTCTGCATTAACATGTGGAATTTCTTTGAACAATCCTCTCCAGTCCAACCCCCATGCTCAAGACCCCAAGAACAGCCAACTCAGAAACCGGTTTTAAACTAGGCTGGGAATAAAGCTGACTCCTCTAAGAAGACTGCAGAACAAGTATTCCAGTCTGCTCCCTCAGCAGAAATCAGTAAGCCAAGAGACTAGCTACTGCCCTTGCTGTCCAAGACTACTTCAACCTACAACAGAAGCTACTAGGGCACATCAACCCACAGACAAACAGGAGTGACAGCTATATAGATAATGCAACCCACAGATGATAAAAACATAAAGCCTTTTCAACTACAGCAACTAATCTCTGTACTGCATTTTTCAGGAAAGTGTGGTAAGCTACACCAGAACTCACAGCAGGAGGTCTGCTTCGCCAACAGTGAGAAGTGGAGTGATATCTGAAAAACACCATCATTTCTGCATATTCTTTTGTAAATCAAAAGAAAAAGAAGTACTTCTTAGACACTGACTCCTTAATTTTGTGCCAGAGAAACAAGATTGTGGGTGTATACACACACATGCTTTCAGTAACCAATATGTCTGCAGCTTAAGTTTTTTTGTACCTCTTCGCTTTACTGATGGCATGAGAGAGAGTATTAAAAAAAATGATGCTGGCAGAGAAGGTGAGAGAAAGAATATGCTGATTTTATTTATTGCCCAAGGGGGTTGTGGATGCCCCATCCCTGCAGGCATTCAAGGTTCAGGCTGGATGTGGCTCTGGGCAGCCTGGTCTGGTGGCTGGTGGCCCTGCATACAGCAGGGGGTTGGAACTGGATGACCAATGTGGTCCTTTTCAACACAGGCCGCTCTGTGATTCTATAAGAAGTTGATACTATCAATGCACTCCAAGGAGAAAGAAAAACTGGACTTGAAAGTCAATTTAAAGTGCTTTGAGGACCACTAGACCTAATTACTGTATATCTTAAAAAAGGAATCCTTCCATATGTAACACATCTCTTCCAAGAGGGATTCATATTCCAGAAACTCAAACTATTATTGTTGCAGAAGATCAATAGTTCACTCATCACTGGAGATCTGCAGCAAGACTGCCAACAACACTGCCTACATGTACTTTCTGAGGAAGAGCTAGGGAAAAAAATGCTTACTGCATCCCATGAGGCAAATCTTGAACAATAGATATTAAGTTTTACCAGTTTTACCACCAACCAAAATGGAAATACAAGCAGAGAAGACAGAGATACAACAACACTTTAAAAACAAAGTTCCAAATTCCTACTTGGAAGTTCTGTTGCTTTTCAGTATAACTTACGCCAGCACTAAGAGTTTGGGGCAGGTCTGGGTGGAAGTGCCAAGTTCTAGCACAACATCCCCAAGTCCAGTTCACCATGCCACTCCATGACCAAACCTGGGAAACTTGAGGAGATGAACAAGTGGAAATTTCAAGTCAGATGCATAAGTATTCATATCAAGTTCTGGAATATAAAATAATTTTTCTATTTGAAGAGGTGCTCTAGAATCTCTATAAATCATCTTCTCTTCCTCCATTAAAACAAGACAACAGGAACCGGTTAATCTAGATAACAAAGGACAGATGAAAACACCTTGAGGTGATCTCCTCCTCAAATCTTGCATTCACAGTTTGGAAATGTTGAAAAAATTAAAAGGCAACTCCAAAGCCATTAGAAATTCACTTCTGAGAAACCAGAGAGATGTAACCAACCTCAAAATCCACCCTGGATAAACACACAGAACATAATAGCATAGAACTCAGCATTTTCAGTTTGAGAGTTCACGGTCACTGCTTTCAGGTTACAAAATGCATGGACAATACTTCCAGTATCCCTCTTCCTGGCCGTTCTTATTAGAAGTAAGAGTTACATAAGTGATTTGCTTATATTCAGCACTTAGCTACCACTAATAAACTTCAAAAGTCACATATCAGCCTATTAATGCTTTCCTCAAAAGAAGATATTTGGAAGTTACAGTATTCACAAATCAGGTGAGACTTGTTTCTTTAATTTGAGGTGGTTGTGTTTTTTTCCCTGTAGCAACGTTTTTAGAGATCCCTTGTTTCTAATACCAGAAGGCATGTGCACCCAACGCTACCACAATACAGTAATGCAACTGTTCAAGAGAAACCTTTCAGATAGGAACACTTAAAAAAATGACACTTCAAAAATAGAGTTCAGAAGTGTTTCTGAGCTCCTGACAGTTGTTACTCACTCATTTTTCTTTGAGAAGAGCATTTATTCCATTTTGCTGTGATACGTGATATGATTTGCAGCTTCAGTGCAGCTCCATTGTGAAGGCAGATGAACTGCCATGAAACAGACAATGAGAAGCAGACAAGATGCACACAGACACAGCAAGGGCAGAACAAAGAATCACAGGGAGTGGGAGAAAATAAACCTTATAATAGCTGCTGCTTGGGAACACTAGCTGGAACAAACAGGGAGGCCACCAACTATCATTACAAGCGCATGTTTCTTTTGCTGCTGCAAGGAGAACTGCACACAAGAGGGGGCAGGGGATCTGCTATTAATCATATTATATTCATTGTTCCCTCGCCGCTGCTGGCAGTGCTTCGGGAGACTCCCTCAATTCCCAGATAAAACCATAGCGAGAACAACAGCACTCAGAAGCTCACATCAAACCATACCTCTCTTGTCCTACTATGCTAACACTGCCCTAAACTAAACACTTCTTCACCACCTAACTATTCAGTGTACTGAGTTAAAATAAATACATACATCCAGATCTCAGCAATCGAGGACACCCCCCCTCAGCCCTAATTTCTCATTAGAGAGATGAACACATGCATAAATCTGGTGATAGCATTCGCAGGAGCAAGCCATCATAGCAGTGAAGACATCAACCTGAAGTGGCTAGGAATCAAGTTTCTTTGTTGAGAAGGAATTCTGAATGTTATCTCTAGGTTAGGTGCCGAGTGACTCCTTGATTAAGCAGCACTCAGCATTCAGCAAGTTGAACGTTCAGGCAAGAACAGCAGGCCGGTACCTGCGCAGGGAGCGGGGGAGGGAGAAAACGGCAGCTGATGTAGGAAAGTAACCGAGTCAGCTTTTCTTTTGTCAGGGAGAAGACAGACATGTTGAAGGGGAAAGAAACGTGGATTAACTAAATCTCATATTCATACTTCATTGCAAACGTAATGCTGCTCTAATTTGTCTGGCTTGGCAAACCTACAGATGGAAGGTGAATTTATTTGACCACAGATATGTGATATTTTTTGGTGACAAAACCTACATAGCATGAAAGTGACACGCTCTAATTAGGTCCAGAACTTGTTAGTCACTCTACCCAAATAAAAACATGCAACGCTGCTACCCTCGGGCCTCTGACACGTTGGCAGTGATGCTGAGCAGGCACCGCTTGTTTCCCAGGCTGAAAAATACCCATTATTTTGTTTAAAGACGACACAGAAGAAGAGAAAAGCAAGTATTTAGGTAAATGGGTGTTTAGCACATCAACTTGTGAACTAAGGAGACGTTTTTACATTACATTTCAGTAAGAAACCACTTCATTTTTAGTAAATAAATTAAAAGCACGTTTATTAAGCAGTAGAGCTCCCTGCAGCCAGCATGCCACCATGCCTGGTGACTCAGCCTCCCTTCCCTCACTTCTAGCTAACTGTGATAGCATCGATTCGAATTATTTTTTTTTTCTTTCAAACCACACAAAAACTACCCTGGAAGCTCGGCCGCCGATGGGGCGCTGGAGCAGCTGGCAGCAGGAGCCCGGCTCCCCGCTCCCGGGACACGCAGGCGACTTGCTCGCGCTTGTCCTCCCCCTCCCTAGGCGAGGCTGCATGCGGCACGGCACGATCACAGCGAATAAATACAGGAAAAAGGGGGGAAAAAAGCCCTCCGCTCTTGGCAAGGGGAAGGCGTTCCACAAGAACTGCTACAGGGTCAAAAGTTTACCGTGGTTTCAATTTCACCTTTCCGCAGCCAATGGCAGCGGCTGCTGACAGAACCGCGGGCGGCAGCGCGGCCCTCCGCTCCTTAACCCCTTACGGCCCGGAACGCCGCTCCACGTCCGAGCAGGGAACGCGCGGAGCTCTCCGGCAGCCTCCTGCGGGCTGAGCCCCTCTTAGTACGGAGATAAACGGGTACGGGAGCCGTGCGGACGCGGTCCGCCGGCGAGGCAGAATTCAGGAGCTGTACAAGTAGGTACCCAGCTCCCCGTTCTGTTGCGAACCAGGTCGGTAATTCGAAGGTGCAGCAGTGGCACAGGGCAGCGCAAAACCGAGCGAGTGACAGCAGCACGACTGTACCGGCAAACAGGAAGGTGTGACCTTGATAAAGGGGAGCGCGGAACCGCCGGAAGCACTCCAGCCGCACAGCCCAGATCGGGGCTGCTTCACCCCCAGCTCCGCCGCGCTCCGCACGGCCGCTCGTCCAGCCAGAAGTCGCCGCTGCCCCAGAGTGACTTCTCTCTACAAGTCGCCCTCCGGGTAACCACAAGAGAGCACGGTGCAGGGGTGGCTCCTTCTCACGTCTCCAGCCTTGCACACCGAGATGCTCACAAACGAACGCTAGAGCCTATTCTTGGAAGCAAATAAGGGAACCTTCTGCAGTTAATGTAGCATCCCATTGAACGTGAACCCGAGTCCTGCTTATGTGTAACATCGTTTTGCTGCCCAGAATAAGTTTTAGTGACTATTAAAAGTTGTGATATGACTCAGCGTGAATACAAACTCCTGTCCTACAGCACCTACACCATTTAGATATGTCAGTTCTCACTCATAAGCAAGTGCCTAGAGCTCTCGTTTTGGCTGGATGGAGTTAATTGTTGAAGTTGTTGAGGGTTAACTCACACCTAGCCCCAGAAGCAGAAATGAATCTGAATTGTCCAGACGGGAGGCAGATTATACGTTTCCTTGTTTTGGCAGGTAAAAAGACTATAAGCATCCTAGCCTCCAATCACTTTAGGATTAGGGAGCTAGAGAAGAATGTAGGGCAGCCTTTTTGTTTCACTGTCTGCACCCAATCTGTGTCAGTGCTTCTAGTTGGTCAGAATTCTTCTAATCAGAATTTCAGGCTTCAATTTTCAATGGATTGAAAGTCAGAATATCCTCACTAGCAATGCAGCTTTGTCATAGGAACTACTGGCTCAGTGCATTGGTTTGTGATGGGATATAAAAAAAAAATCTACTGAGATCAATGTTTTCATCAATTGCCATGAGATTAAAACTGAAGATGGCAAATATTGAACAGCCTGGGAATAGCAATCTACAATTGTATTTTGCAGTCCACTTCAACTTGGAAAGTCAGCACCAGCTACACTTAAGCAAAGAGCAACAGATGTATCACCCCTTCGCCTTGCATACTATGGGAAAGGGCTAAAAGCATTCCAAAGGGAGATACACACGAAGAGTTCTCAGTCCAGAGCGTTAATAGAAAATAATAAAAGCATGCAAAACATGCCGTAAAATCTGTTAAGGTTGAGTAACCTAAGACTACATTCAAAAAATTCAGAAAGGGGTAGGGTTACGTAGAGATCTAAGTAAATGATTGGCAACTCTGACTTGATAGCAACTAAAATGTTAAGTCAATGGCAGATGTTTGCAAGGAAGACAATGAGGAATTAAGTTATCCAAAGCAAGCAGCTAACAGTGAGGCCAGAAGACACATGAGAACAAGTATGTTAGCACACTCTGATTCTCAATGCTGAAGATAGATTAACAAAATCAGAATACAATATGAACAGGTAAAATGAGTAAATAATCCACCAGCATACAGAAGAGGTTTATGCTGAAAATAGCCGATAAGACAGAACTCAAGTTTTTCAAACACTAAGATCAGATAGTAGATTGTTCAAGATAATGCTCATGACAACCAGGGGGAGGAAGAAAAAAAAACAACAGTAGTCAGGGGCAGCTGTTACTAATTGTCCAGAAAGCTGCAGTTTGAAAATTGGTAAATTATCTTACTCATGAACCTTCAGACTTTCACAGCACTTCATAATGACAAAGGATATTCTGGTCTCAGCCCCCTGCATAGGTTCCAAAGAAGGATAAAGGCATAACAGACACTCCTACAAACAGTCTTCCATTTTAACATGCACAATAGTTTGGGGTGTGTGAAAGAAATCGCACACTCTTCAAAGCTGTGTCAGGAATACAACAGGATTTCTTGAACAGGCACAGATTCTTAATCTATGCAAATAGGCACAACAGCTCGAGGCAGCAACCACGAGGTTGTTTGAGAGCTGCTAACAAAAGATACAGTAAGTGATTAGAATGCATCAAGTCAGAAAGTTAAATGCATCATGAGAATCTTAGCTGATTAAGATCATGCCCCACTACAGACCTTTTCTACGCTAATTCAAAAAAGACAAGAGACCAATGAAAAATAGCTAACAAATAGCACTATTTTCATAGCTTATCTGGGCTAAAATACAGTTTTGCCAAGAGCAATTTAAGACTTATTACATATATAAAAAGGTATTTTCCTCTCAGTAAAAACAGGAGTATATTTTTGTTATTTTAGTTTCTGTAAATACCAAGTATTTTCGGGAAAGTCATTTAAATTGAGGTATCAGAAATAAGCTCCCTTTTTATAAGATGGCCTCATTTTTAAAGAAAATGGATGCTATAAAATTTTACATCAAGTCAGCATGTTACCAAGAAGCTTTTCTGTGTGTTCTGAATTTGATTAATACAAGCCAAGGTCACTTCCTGAAAGATGCCTACCACTGCAGCTGCAAGCAAACTAGACTCCTCTGAGCTTGAGAGCTGGGGGATGGGAAGATACTGGCAATTTCTGACACAGTCTCCAAAAATACATTAATTACAAAACTTGAGTAATATTTAGAAATGTTTACTAGATCTCCACATAAGCAATCAGTTAACTAAAGCCATGTATAATCATGTTTTCAAGCAAAAAGATACAAAATGATGCACCAGCATGCCTGTAATTATGAACAATTCTGAGGACCCTTTACTAAACTTTACACATAATTGCCATTAATATCTATTTTTTTTTTAATTCCATACATTTCATTATACAGCTGATGAAGCTAATAAGAGATTGCCCTTGAATTAACAGCATGTCTCAATCCTACTGAGACTCTGAGGCTCCACCCAGTCCACACTGTATTATTCTGACTCCATTTAGGAAAAGCACATTTGAGAAAAGCATGCAAGCTTTTCCTGTAAGTCAGCAGCATATGCTTGTTTCTAGTTTCTGAGGACTATACCTGCTGTTCATAAACTCAATTAGAAATTAGCTGTGTTCACCTATAATATTAAAGGTATTTAAGAAGTTATTTTAAAACTATGCCACAATTGCATTATGCACAAAGGCAAACAGATGTAATTTCTTCAACTTCCAGACACAAAGCAAACAGGTCATGAAAATAAGACCTGCACCAAAAGTGCATGTTATTTTTGCTTTTTGTGCACGAATAAGATTTTACAATCGCTGTTAGCAAACAGAGGGTGAGGGAGAGAAAGGATTGCTGGTAAATGTTTAAAACCACACACCAACAGACATTCTCCACAAGGGCATTTAGGAAATGGGCCCCACTGACTGTATTTATGAACATGCACAACTTAACATGCTTTATGATTAAAACAGTCTTGATATACTCAGCATTGCAACTGAAGTTTCATACTAGGCTAAAATTAGGAGGATCTGCTGAATGGAAGCTAATTTCAACAAACTGATGTAGTAGAAAGAATGAACATTGTTGGTTTTGGGTAGGCATCTTTGCCTGAAATAGGAAAATATACTGAAGCATATCATTACCTATGCAGACACTGTGGTTAAGGATGCCTAACATTTTCCATCACAGAAGCCTGTTCTAATTCTTTAACAATCATCTCTCACACACACCCCTCAAAATTACTTTTGGTGAAAGACTTGTATAAAGTTGATTCAGACATTTTAAAATAGAGGATAATTACACTGAAGAAAATATAACTATTCAGTCTGAGAAGTTAAAGGTTTTAGAAGAGAAACTGATCAAACCTCAAAACAAGCTAAACTTCATCCTGCTGCTTTGATGTTCCATCTGCACAGATGTAAGAGCCTTCAAGCCTCTGCACATGCTCAGTTTTGCTTAAAGTCATTTGCCAAGATCCTCAAGTATTTTATCCAAGCAAGCAAGCTTTGTCACTGCACAGCTCCTCCACGCTGACAGGACAGAACATGCTTTATCATCATATAATGAAGACCAAGAGCAGCTTGCCTATAAGCCTGCCAGATATGCAGCAGCTGAAGTACCTGGCAGCACAGCAGCCAGTGAGATGGGACATTTTTTCAGGTTAATTTGCCCCTCCCATATGCAGCACCCACAGAATAGGAGGCATCAGTCAGTTGAAGGGCTTAGCAATGGCTGCAGCCCCATTCCTGTTCCCAGCTGAGACAGGAGATGGGTCAAACAGTGCAACTAAGCATTACTTTCCTTCCCCTCTAATGGCTAGCTGATGTAGAAAGCAAACAATCCAGTGGCCAAAGTGGCATTAATAGCTCTGTGGAATTCCATACGACAACCTTGTTGGCAAACAGAGCAGATATATTCTCAGAATCTCATAATGGCAAACTCCAGTAATTTTTCCATGCACTTTTTAAAGCCATACAAAAAGTTAAGCTGAAAATATTAAGTTTGATATAATTCAGAAGACTTAAAATACTACCATGAACTCCAACTCTCAACTCTTCTTCCTTCAACCACACATAATTCAACATGTTGCTGTGCAGCTGCCTGTTAGACTCTATGGGACTGTTACTTATCAATTCACAGACATTTTTCTTGCTATTTTATTTGCTCATGCCTCATATCATCTCCAAGGTGCATTACTACTTGTACAATCACGTTTGCTTTCTCACAGTGACTGGTTATGGTCTCTCATAATGGAGAGCTTACTTCTGTCAAGGACCTGTATCCTAACTTTGCCTTCACCCAACTTGAGTACATAGGGAATTTCGATTCCATTCAAAGTATTTCTTTTCCTATGAGGAGTAAACAAGACAGATCTACGCAGTCTTGGTTATCACAGATCATAGCTTGCAATTAAGACTGCTCATTCACAGCAGATTTTAAAATGGCATTTAATCACTGATTTAACTTCTGGAAATATTTACACCAGCCAACAGGGGGGTAGCAACACATGAGTTGGAAAGAAATACAGTCTATAAATCACACTGACTTGCCTTAGGCACATTTTGCTACTCAGCAGATGCAGAACTTATGGACATTTATTCATGTATTTGCATGGGAACTAAGCTACAGAATCAACGTCAGTTAATGTATTATTTAACACTGTAGAACAACTCAATTTAGTCAAAGCTTTGGATATATTCTCATTTTCAAACATGAAGTACCAAGTTTGTTTAAAACCAAACCAGAACACCACAAATCTGTGGATGAGAAATACACAACCAAACAAGGAAAAAAAAAAGATTTAATTCCAAAAGTATTTGGCTGCTGTGGGCAAAAGGCCAGGAGGGAAGACAGCCACCCATGAGAGATTTTCAGGTTAGGTATGCATGGACTCACAAACTGGCTTCAATGGGAGTGAAATGTCTGATGTGTTAAGAGTGCTTTTGAGGATGAAAAGAACAGCCGCACAACACATTCCCCTTGCTTTTAATATTCAGTTGTTACTGTCTAATCTCATAATGTTGTTAACGATTTGCTATAACTTTTTGTTATAACTGAAATTTGAAGAGGTGCTACAAGATTAGAGAATGAAAACAAAGGAAGTCACGGAACAGATGAAATCAAAAAAGTTTAGTTTTCCATGCACAGTATCAGTGCTTACATGATATTTTTGCTTCGCTGTAAAGAGTGAGAAGTAGAACTCCTTAATGCAAAAATGACATTTCTAAAACAATTTGACCTGGAAACATGGAGGTATTTCTAACTCAGTGCTGTAATTAACATCCCTAACTAAATTTGAGTGTACTCAGACACAGTACATTTGGTATGGTAGCAAGAGGCCTTCATTTAGCTCAACGTTAATGCTCAGCATTCAGAATTTGAAGCGACAGTTATGTGCCCATGGTATAACAAATCTGGCTGTTTCATTAAAAATAGCCTTTCCTCTGCTTGTTTTCAGGTATCTTACAATATTTCCATTTTCACAGAGATCAAAGCTTAGTAGAGTACCTTCAACTGTACCACAAATTAAGAACATAACAGAATCATAATCAAGTTAGAGATTTGTTTCTCCACTGCACAGCCAGGTCATCTTACTGTATTTCAAATATCACCCATCATCCATACACCAACAACTGTAATACAAGTTACAGCTTAAACTGCTAAAACTTACTGCAAAACATGAAAACTGTTTTACGTATCACTGCTAGCCTAAAATGTTACACTTCAGGGATTATTTAAGAATTGAGCTGAGAAGGGTCAGTGTCTTTCTTTAATACTATACAACATGGAAAAACTGCACTCAACGAGGTGCTACAGACTCACCTCTGAGTCCTACAGAAGAAGGACAAGATGCAAGATTCACTACCTGCAACAAGGTAAATACCCATTTTCAAAGAGCTCAAAATTCTCAAAACAGCCTCTGCATTGTTAGAAAGCTTTGGATTGATCTAGCATCATGTCTGCAATTACCAGTAAAACATTATCATCAGACAATTATATACTGCAGCCCAGTGAGAAACAGATACCACTATAATGGGTTACTAGGACAAAGAGCTTTGCAATTAATCTCACTTTGCCTTAATTCCAAGGATTGTTACCACATTCTTCTTGCTATTGCTTTAATCACAAGATGTTTTCAGTAATCTTCTCCATCTTTAGATTTTGCCTAAATCCATTAACATTCTCATCACACAAAAGATGTTCATAAATATAGTAGTTGTTAGGGATACAACTCCATTGTATAAAAAGATCCTGATTCTATTTTTCCCCCATATTCTGCCAAAAATATTTAACTTTAAGAAGATATTTTACAATAAATCTCTCATTACCCTCTCAAGGATTCCTACAGCAAGTATTTTTGCAATAGCTGCTTACCAATCAAAAAAAATCAGCTATGTTCCTTACTGTTTATACAAATGGCACTTAAACACTGATGTTTACCTGCAGCACTCTCCAAAATAACGCTTCATCATTAGCACAGAAATTCCAAGTAATTTTAGGAAGATCCGCAGCCATTTTGGAAGTTAATACAAGAGCTCAGTGACTGCCAAAAACGGAAGACCAGATCACATCCTTCCCCCTTAAGTGCCAAAAACATTTGCAATGCTTTGTTACAGATCCATTTGCTTCCTTCTTTATAGATAAATGGCCAAATAGTTGAGTAGTTTCACAACATTAGGAAGCAATTTTATATATTTTTATACAGTGCACTAGAAGAAACACCAGGACAGAGCTATTTCTTAACTGCACTGCATCTTTAGTTCCCACACCAGACCAACGCAATCATGTTTTACATTCAATAAAACCCTTACACCTCTCTTGAGCATGTTTGCTAATAGGACATCCGAAATGTATCCACCATAATTCAAACATGTTCTCTTCTAGCAAGTTTTCATGTGTTTTGCAGACAATCCGAAGCTTGATTTGATGCTAAGCTTTAAAACCATTCTCACACACCCAGATACAGGGAGGTTTTTATTAGTCTGCTAAGCATATCAACAGCTAAGTGATTAGCATCAGTCATATATTTATGCCATAAACTGGAATACATCACCTATCAAGTACAGTCGATAATGTTTTCTTGCCACTAAACACTACACTGACTGCATTTCTATGATAGTACAGCATGCTGACATGCAACTCAAAAGAAAGGAGTTGTTTATGTACAGAGTCAGAATTTTGTATCCCCAAGCCCCATTAAAAAATAGATTTTAATAGAAAAGCCACTATTACTATCTCCAGGCTTGGTATAGCTTTAATATTTTCTGTTTAAAGACAGCTAAATGTTTTTGGCATACATAAACATACATTAAAAAATTCAAAACCTTACCAACACTTTGGCTTCCACCACATTCTGACATAGGTGAAGGCTGTAACTGACAGCATGTATACAGTAACAGGATAAACAGTATAGCATGGAGGGAACTGAAGAACATATAAAACTTAAATCTAATGTCAGTGATTCTGTCTGAATATCAATACCATAATTTAGGCTTTTTCATTGTAGGCAGATTTATGTCAGACAGCATGCTTAGACATGTCTCCATCCAGCCAAGAGCAAAAGTTACCTATCTCTTCTCTCCACCACATACTACTTACCTCAGTGTGGCATTTGTCTGTAAATCATTACTTAAGAACATTTTAACGAGTGCAGCTACCTGAAACAAAACAGTTTTCTGTGCTTAGAGGAGAGGCAATGCAACAGAGAACATTCTCCAAAAGGTTTTCCCTTTACTGTCTCTTTTCATTTTCTTCATTTTGCTCTGACTTTCCCTTACTCTAACCAAGTCAAGGTCACTAAACATTATCACAGGGCACCCTGCTAAACTGCAGAGAGAAGAGGCTGAACTTATTACAAGATACTACCATGAAGAAGGTGCTTCCTTTTCAAGGAGCAAAATTTCACTGAATAGGATATCAACACATGCTATCAGTTTCACTAATCAACAACAACAAGTACAAACTTAACACTCTAATCTCCTGGAGTACTGAAGGCTAAATGGGTTAACACTCCTAGCTATGACCAAGAAACCAAAACCACACCCTGATGATATGCAACACAATGCTCTGGGCCCAAACAGTTTGAGCTACAAATTTCATTTCATCACCACTGTTTCAGAATAACTGTTCTGAGAAAAGAATTTACATCATTGCCTCTTTAAGAAGAAAATGCTGGCATCAGTGACATGAAATTAAGAACTAAAAGCAAATATATACACAGAAGGATGCTAGCACTTCATCCCACTATAACATTCTATAAAATGCAACAACATTCTTTCATGGCCCAGATATCCCCACAATTACGTTAGCCTTAGATCCTACTGAACATAAACACAAAGTCATACCAGACATTTCCTCAAATTTAGTTTAGAGGAGGTGTAAGAGAGCACACCATACAGATAGCTTAAAAAAAAAAGCCGTAAGTCTTATTTTTCTAAGAGAACTGTAATTATCTTCCCTCCTCCAAATTCCCTAAACATCAGCGTTTTCTCTTGGTCACTTCTCACAAATCAAAGTAGCCCAGAGAGTCAAGTCAAACACAAGACTTACCTAGCAGTCTCCTCTCTCCAACAGAAGCTGGTAGGAATGCCTAAAAAGAACAAGGTAAGCATGTCACTGTTTGTGCATACTCTCAAACTTCCCCAGTTTACAAATTTCCTGGTTCTGAAGGACTGCGTTTCCCAGGAGCTGGATTTCTCCTTTATGAGCAAATGAATTTCTTTTTGAACCCATGAGAATCAATACAATATTCAGTGGCAGCAAGTTCTGCAGTTAAGCTCTACACTAACTGAAAATTCCTTTCTTTTATTTTCAACTTTACCACCAGATAATGAAGAGGAAAAAATGAAACGAGTGAAGAGCAAAACACTTTTTTCTTGTTGCTCTTCCATGATACACAGTGTTACACTATATGGGTGTCTTGTAATCTTAAGCAAAAAAAAAAAAAAAGACAACTGAAGTGCTTATGAATCATTTTTAATTCAGAAATTGTTCCACAGAGTTGATGTTAATCTTTGTACTTCTAAGTCCATTATACTTCTTTTATATGGCAAATCTTTATGCAGTAGCTTCGCAAAATTGTTTCAGCGCAGCATATCTGTAAATTAATTAATAAATTGGCAGTTAAATCAGTAAATGAATTTGTACAATGCAAAATAAAGATCCACGCAAAACCAAGCTCAAACACAGAAACAACTTTGAGACCCTACTAACAAACACCTTGCAGTGAAATAGCTGATCTACCGCACCACTTTTATCCAATGCACAAGTAAACATTTGTTTTAGACATTCATAATAAAGACATTTCAGTTGTCTTCAACAATGTATTCTGCCTTTAAAAATCAATTCTTAATACAACTTAGAAATCCTGCATCCACATTTGAACTTGCCATCAAATTTATAAAGAAGCATTTAGATAAAGTATTCAGAATGTAAACAAAGCAATGGCAGAGGCTTTATTTCATAATACACTGTTTATTTCAATACTTTCAATCACTGAGAAACCAACAATACACAATTCACAGTACAATCCTTGTAAAAGCTGGAAAAGATATTAAGGTTCACGTCAAGTTCAATGTGCTCTATTTTTAACTTTAGTCAAGTCCTTGCTCATTAGCAGTAACTTAATAAATAAGTTGCTATAGCAAGTCAGCTTCCTAGCTGCAGCTAGGAATTTATGTGCTTACAAAACACATTTTTTAGCTCAACAAACAAAACAGTTAGTTAGACCCAGAGAGCCAAATCTCCCACTGCCACAGTATATCAAATAAACAGTTATTAATCGCTTCACGAAGCAGTACTTAATTGCTTGATATTTTTCATAATCACTGAGTGCTTAAGTTTCATTACAAAACTTTAAAACAACAACAACAAAAGAACTCTGTACCTCACAGAGAAAGGTAGCCTTACATTCCCATAGTCTGACAGTAGTGGAACAACCCCGTTTGGTGTAATTTTGTAACAGCGAAGTTCCGCACACTGCAGTAGGACTTGCTGTGGGACTTGCTGTAGATGCTTTTTAAAAGCATTTCACAAGGCGGAGGCAACTCATACAGTCTTGTGATTGATTTATTAGGAAAAAATAAAGTTTACATAATAATGATCTGAAAGGAAGACAACACCTTTGAGAACAACATCCTAAGACACATCTGCGTTTCAAATATACTAAGAAATAGGGAAGAAGCATGAGAATGTGCTTATCTTTGAAAGGCAACAAAGTGGTTTTGTGCACTCCTGCACATGGAAGTACCTGATCCACACCATATACAACCTTGTCTGACGGCCAGAACTCATTCAAGAATTGACACACATGGCAAGAAAACATTGGATCCCAAAGAACACTAACAAAACCCAGCATCTTTTTAGCTGCTAAGAGAAAACTGAAGTGCTCAAAATGAGGTGCCAAACTCAGACAGGACTTGTAACAATGACAATAAAAATAACCAAATTTGGCAAGTGGTTACAACACTAAGAACCTGTTTCTCAGCTATTGCTTTCTGAGTCAGATCTAGCACCACATTTAGGATCATTTTCCAGCACCACCTCTACAAACTAAAAATGATTTCTGGAATTACTTCTCTATCCATTTCTATCTTCACGTCTAAAATCATCACATAGAATCAACATGCTCCTAGGACTTTGTGGGCAGACTTCCAGGAGCCTTTCTAGATACACGCCAATAACCACATCTATAAGTTTTTCTACAACAGCCTCTGAAGTTCCTCACGGGACTGAGCCCACCAGTGACATCACTTCCAGGAGCAGTGCCAGGAATGCCCCCAGGAACTCCTGCTTCAGCCACGTCTGGAAGGTATGCTGGGACCAATTCTAGATTCAAAGTTGAATGCAGAAGCACATTTAGAGTCAAAGCCAGACTCTGGCTAAGAGTGGTGAAAACTTGCCATGTGCTTGCTTCAGTCCTTAATCACTTCCATGACAGTGTACCTGCAGTGCTGACTATGCTTTGCTTTAGCTAGTTCTGTAAATCAGTTTTCTTTTTTTCCCTACAGATGTGCTATAGAGGATGTCTGACCTAAAATTCTGGTTTATGAAATACCTGTTTTTCCTAGAGACACAGTGAGCACTGGTAGAAATCACTGCACACTCATACGCTTATGCCAGATACAGAAGGCTTTCAGACCAACAGCAATTGCTGACCTCCTGTACATTTAGTAAGCAGTAACTTTTCTCTGAGGGGGTTAAACAAACTTCTGCTCTGGAGCAGTAAACACTAATCCTGAACTTCACATTTCTAACAGGGCAGCAGTAACTTCATAGACAGAGAAACTGAAAAGTGTGGCAGTTAACTTTTGCATGGAGCAACTTTAGTCACATCTGGAAGTGAGGGAGCAAGAAGAGAATATACAAGTTATCCCAAATGGAAGAAAAAGAAAATATCTAAATTCGAAACAAGAAAAAATACAGCTTCTAAAGGTATTTAAGCACTTCTGTATTCTTTGCTTTATTTGACACTTCATCTGTGTTTTGGCCTTTTATTTCTCTAGCTTCGGCAGGTAGAGGTAGAATCATAGAATCATAGAATCATAGAATCACCAAGGTTGGAAAAGACCTAAAAGATCACCCAGTCCAACCGTTCACCTATTCCCAATAGCTCCCACTAAACCATGTCCCTCAACACAACATCCAGCCTTTCCTTGAACACCCCCAGGCTCGGTGACTCCACCACCTCCCTGGGCATCCATTCCAGTGCCAGGTACATTCTATGACTGAAAGCATTCACATATGGAGTCCCATACTAGGTGGCATTCTAGCAGACTTTTCAGTGAGCTTCTCTTACAGTCAGAATAAGACAAAGCCTGCTAGGTTGGAGACAAATAGATTAGGGAAAAAAAAAGGGAGCCATTTGTACATTTTTTTTTCCCCTATTACAAAGTATTTTTGCTAAGCTCAATTGGTGAATAGTCTTATAAGAGCTGAATGTGTCACATCACATTCTATACAATTTATGTAATGAGTCTTAATACAAATTCTTTCACCTATAAAATACTAGCTAAGACTGTTTGTGGCTAGAATTCTAGTAAGAACTTAAGTAATTACCTAGATCTATCCCAGGGCCCCCCTCTGGTTCTTGAATATAAGGCTGAAATGTACGAGGACCTTCTCTGCACACATACAGAGAAAAGCCAAAGAAGTTTGTGGAATCTCAGCTCTAGAGGTGAAGTCTTTGATTTACAGTGAATATGCTAGAAATGCACTAACACACGAAACAAGTTAGAACAAACCATTTTTCAGTTGTGTTCATTCTTTTTGGTACTGGTCTGTGGAGGGAGGGCTTACTTTTCCTATTTGGTTTCCTATCTATACCTTTGTTTCAGCTGACTTTGCCAGGATCTCACAGGGCTTTCAGTTACTTACATTATTCCGTCGACACTATAAAGCCAGAGTAACTACAGAAGAGAAATACTCCAGTTCATCCAAGTAATAAAATGGCAGTGAGTTTGGTTTTTTTGGTCCATAGTGTTTTGGGGTTTTTGTTTGTTTGATGGAGTGAGTTTCTTTTTAAAAACAAACAAAAAAAACCACCAGTATATTGGAGCTTGTTCTAAATGAATCGGTTTTCGTATGCAATGCTACAGAAATACCTCACTTTATTTGGTGAGGAAGAAAAGCCTGGAAGATTTGCAAGTTTTTTATTATTTAAGAAAAAAAAGTCCAGACTGAATTGGAACTATTAAATAGCAAAGATCCATAACAAGTAACTTTCAGAGGAATTAGTATGACTATAGGAAAGCATCCAAGGTTTTGCTTAAAGTATTAATTTAGAAAGTTGAAACAGCTTTGCTACTGCAAAGTTTTTAGTGACTGAAGCAATTAGCATAGCTAAACTTGAGCCTTTTGCCTAATGCAAGTACATACACTTGAACAAAACATTGTCACTATCCGCCATCTTAGCACATCTAATCTTGTTAAATGATAAGAACTACTTGCATTCTCAAAAAAAGCTCTAATAGCTGTAGAGGCTGCTTCTCTGTTGAACTCTTGGAGAGTTGTTAAACAGGAGCAATATACTGTAACAAACCACGAAGAAAAAACAGTTTTTTAACAGAGCTGACTCACGGCTCTAACCTATCCACTTTCAGGAAGCCCCCACATTAAGTGAAATACAATTGTGACTTTCTCCTCTTAAGCACATTAAGATATGCATTCTATGATGGTTTCTTGTACTGAAATTTGCCTGAATACATCCAAGGCAGCTTTGGAGTTACCTTCTACCAGCCCCGACGTTGCATTCAGCAATAATCTAGTTCAACAATCTGGACAGATTTACCCTGGTACTCAGCACAGGCTAACAAAGCAGACCCAGAGACCCATGCTGTGGTGGCTCAGCTACAGGACTGCACTGAGAGCTTTGGGGTGGTAAGCCTGGAGCTCACATTGTCCTGGTAATTAGTAATGCAAACACCAACCCCAATCTCACAGTAAATACTTCTCTATGTGTAATTTCTCAGTTGTCAGCAAGGACTGCTTATTTTGTAGTCAAGGAACTAAGTGCTTATATATGCCATCACTTTGTATCATGTAGAAAAGACTTTTCTATCACATTCTGGAAGCTTCTATTACAAGGCACAGGTGAAAACACTTCGTTTCTTACTATCACCTCACATTATGATGATACGCTAGTATTTTCATGATATAATGTGTAAAAATTGAATGCTTTGGAGAAGAAAATGAAGACTCTTAGGAAAATATCTTTTACAGACCATCTATAATAGCAGAGATTTCTTAAAAATCTTCTACCACTAATTTGTACATAACCCACACCCTATCCACCCCCTACTGGAGTTTAGGCTTGTTTTACTGTAGGAGGACAGCAATTGTTTGGACTACTGTTATTTTCAGGTCTTACATTTTTATTCCCTCCTTAGAGGTATGCATACCCTGCTAACCATGAAATGGAAGTATCAGCTCACCTGGCTTTTCTGAGCAGCACCAGCAGTACTCCAAGGACACTGGATCTAAAGGCTTTGTTTTCATGGAATAAGGCAGTAGCACAGCAGCAAATGGTGCAAGAAGAAAGAAGAAATCCAAGTTCAAATCAAAAAAGGACAGGGAAGAAAGCACAAAGTAAAAGACCAAATACTGTTCATTTACTCATCAGGTAACCATCCAAAGACAAGGAAACTGAACTTTTTCATTCAAATGAAATGTTAGCTTACTTGATTCAATTTTTTGTATGCGTATGATGCCTTGTAACTTCAGACACAGGATCAAGTTCACAATCAACTCCTTATTTCTGAATTGCTCTGCATTAGACTGAAAATACCTCTAGGGTATTTGAAATTCTTAAATTATACCGAGCAGGACTTGGATGCAAGAATGAATCTGAATGTCCTGTAGCAGAAGCCCTTAAACATAAGCAGCTCTGAATTCTTAGCATAAGAGTTTTCATCACCTCATCTACATTTCCACCAGTGTAGGCAGTTGTTCTGGCACCACAAGCTTTAGGGTTGGTCACCAACTTCCATCCACGTTTTTCAGTTTCTATCAATTCTGTGTTGTTTTGCATTCAAGTAAGACAATTTTTACACGTAATTGATGTCAACAGCTTACATTTCAACTACACTCTGCTTATTCTTTGAGTCTCAAAATATCTGATGGATTAAAACACACATTAAAGAGAACCTCAAACCCAAAATAAAATACTGCTTTGCATCACCACTGCTGCTTTTGCAAAGCACTGATCATTTCCTGAATTACGCTTGGTGTAGATGTTTTACTTAAGCAGCAAGCACTCCAGGCTACAACTGCTGAGTGACCTTGAGACAGCTCACAGAGGTAGTTGCCATGGTAACACCACCAAAGCCTCCATCCTCAGCTGACACCAGGCAGGCACATCCATCCTGCACTGCACTCTCAAAATTGAAGGAAGGAGTCAGACTTTTTATCTTAAGAATTTTTTCAAAAAGATAAAACCAAACTGTGCTGTGGTAGACGCTGCATACTCCATATGAATACATTTAACTGGGGCTATGCAAGTCCACACAGTGCAAGAGTTGAAGTACGCTAACGTAACACACTGCTGAAAGTTGGTTCTACTCTGTGTTAATCCAAAGAAGTCCTGAGGTTGGCAAATGAGTGAAGAAAATCTGCACTATCACAACCTGTTAATTTTTTTCTAAATTCTCTAATACAAATAAATTTTATGGTGCCTTGCTGTGTCCAACTTGGAACAAAAGGGGAAGACAAAATGGATATTTTGCACACTTGGAATATTCCCAGTTTCACCTGAGCAACCTCATCAGCTTGATGCAAGTTTGAAACCAACCTGGAATTAGTTAACAATGTTTCCCAAAAGAGTTTTTCTCCACCTCCTCATGGAGGTCTGGCAGAGCCAGGTGATGTCTCGGATGTAAATAAATATGAAACAGACAGAACTGAAGAGCGCTAGTTAACGGAAATAGTAGAATCACTCCCGTTCAAAGATGATTAACATTAAACGATTAATGAGCATATTTAAGTAGTTAATTACAGAAATCTAGCATTCAGACATAAAAGTTTACTTTAAAACTAAGCTGCACTTGCAAGACCCATCTTTTCCCCTAAACTCCAACAGAAGGGGCCGATCAGATAAGTTTCACAGATTGCTGAGATAGAATCCAAGAGATCCTACCATAAGCAAAACATTCCTGTATTATAATTAGAAACAAGGGTTAGGAGTGTTCTGCCTCAGAGAAAGTCAGCCAACGTCATGGGTTTGCACTTACCATAAAGGAAAACATTTGTGCAGCCTCTGTACCAGTGGTATTGCTACCAGTGAGGACATACACTTTAGAACAGGCTTTTGAACACTAATCTCAAGAGAGTGGTTCATAGTTAATTCAGTCAAGCATCTGCCCTGAAACCTGGATGAGCTCCTCTATCCCTAACCTGCAACCTAAAGGAATTAACCTACAGACCCTGCTAAGCTTTCTTAACTCTCTAGATCTTTGCTCAGAAGAAAGAGAAGGACAAAGGTGAAAAAAGATCTCCATGAAGCCTGCAATACTATATATGCTCTACAAGAGACGACACTTCAATAAAGAACACAACTTACCAAGTGTTAGTGCAGTAAAAGGACTTTTTTTTTTTTAAGATAGCTTGAAAGAAAGTAGCAAGAATTTGCAAAAAAGAAAACAAGTAATGTTTTTCTGTAATTTCAAGGGGGGAAGAATACAAAATTTCATCCACATGTCATCTCCATTCAAACGACACACCTTACTAATTGTGAAGTTCATGATGTAGCTTGTGTTTAGGCAAATTTACAGGGGAAATTCAAAGGAAACACCTTCTACACAATATACACTATTGTAGGGTGCTTCAGTTTAAGAAAGTCTAAATAGAGAATGCTTTGGAAGCACAGAAAGTAAGGAATTACAAGCTGTCTCTGAGCATGCTCCTTTGCTGAAATGCTTCCCTAAAACATATCTCAATCTAATTCACAGCCACTCAGTAAGACTTTTCATACTTATCTGTCAACACTCCACTCAAACTCACACAGATCTCATTTTATTACCTAAAAAAATGATACTGAGTTAACACACAATTAGCATTAAATATCTTTTTTTTTTTTTTTTTGGTCCTGTTCAAAACAAGTTTAAAACAAAGTTGAGGAAAGAATAAAAGCACACTGTCCCCCTGCCAGAAGAGCTGCACACCATTTAATTTTGAACTACCTAGAAATATCTGCGTCTCCCTTTCACATATTCTCTCACTTTCAGAGATCTCAACACCTGTAGAATTTGTATCTTCAGATATGGTGCTCTGCGGTGTGTTTGGTTTTTTTACATAGGCAGTGAAATCCAGAAGTCTGATGCCTGATTGAACCTTTTCATATAGTTCGGAGTTCACGCATCTTCCAGTGCTACAGACAGTAAGGTACAAGCTCACACTACAGCACCTGTCAGCATACCCACTAACAGGAGCTCCCTTCTATCTGGCCATGTATTTCTAAGAAACTGCATCACGGTGTTTTGGTTTGCTGAACTCAATACCTGAGGTTTCTAATCACTGAAATTTGAGCAGCGTTGCCCACTGTGGTAAGAAGAGCAGACAATGCAATCACCGAGAGAGCAGAGCTAACAGTGCAATTAAGATACAAGAGGTTTGGTTTTACTCTGAAGTTACATGAGTAGTAGTTTTTAGCTCCCTGGAATGAAGTAGCATCTGTTATGTATATGCAAATATAGCTCAAAGAAAGTACAAAAGAGAGGACTTCAATATTACTCTGTCCCTGCACAAGTTAATTACTTTATCAGAAAGGATCACACATTGTACTACTGCTTTATTGCTGCAGTATCACATAAACTAAAGAAAATACAGAACCCTATATTTCACCCTCAAAAGAACTGATAAAAGTTAACATGCAACTGAAAAAGAAAAAAAATATGGATAGAACACAAGAAGGAAGTTCCCAGACAACATTAATACAACATTCCACAATGCCCTCAACCCAAAGGAACACCAGCTATTTTGGTGACAGGTAACAACAAAAAGGCCTCAGCTAAGTTTCTTTTGGTGGCCTGCAAACACTGCTACCCTGGCTCAGACAAGTATTACTTGAGATTGATCACCTTATGAATTCTCATTAATGTGTCACCAAGATGGTTGTAGTCTAAAATAGACCTGAGTCCCATCACTCTGCATACAAGCATAGACAGACTCATTTAGAGAAGGGCTCATAAGAACACTGGGTATGTATCTATTTAACAGTAGCTTCTTAGCAGAAACGTATTTGTAACAGCCCTCAGCTTTGCGCGTAGTTATTTACTGTACCTAGCTGCACAGCTTAACTTTGGAAGCAGCTTAAACCTAGACATGAAAAGCACTCCTACTATAAGGTAAGATACATCCATACACAAACTTTGTTCTGTACTGTCTTGTTGACCTTCTTTCTCATTTTGTTTCCATCTCCACAAAACAAATTTTCAGACTTAAAACACAATTTTAATTTTATAGACGTGAAAGCTGCATCTGAAATGACAGCTCAACAAGAGATAAAGTTCTGATGCTACAGTTCATTTAGAAACAAGCATCACCAACTATGAGAGATATTTATAGTTCTTAGAGTTCTACATTGAGGTTAAAGACATGAAATCTTTACCACCTACAAAGAATCAGTCAACTTCAACAGCACAGGAGAAACAAACAAGAGAAAGCTTTTCACAACAAATAGTAACAGAATATATTCTAATCCTACTGACCTGTTAAGCCTTTCAACACTAGGCTCTATGAGATGAAGATACTCATTTTCTGAATCTCTAAAGAAGTGATCTGATAGATTAGTTCTACCTCAAAAGAGCATTATAGCAGTACTTACCCTTTCAGTAGATCAATAATTCAGTAATATCTATACACACCACACTGGCAACAAATCCATATCAAGTGTTTGCAAGTTTCTCAACATCAGCTTCCAGAACAGCACTGAATTTATCTACTGAATACCTCCTGACTTGAATGAAAATGATTTTCCAATTCTGACACCATAGATCAAAAACTGTCAGAAATAATGTGTAATTATTAAAACTACCAACTCTTCCTGGTAAAAAATCCAAGACAGATGAATGGTGTTGAACTTCTACCTCCAGGTATCTCTTGTATCTCTCCTTTTTATAACACAGTTTCAGAGACAGCATCTTACAGGACCTCCATTTGGTTTTCACTTTACTAGACTGTGGCTACTGGAGTCTCACCCCCTCTATTCCCTTGCACTGGAAATTATATCTGTGAATTGGAGGGTAAACAGAAAGCCACACCATAGCTGGGTGGGTTTTGTTGAGTTCAGGGACTTGGGGGCATTTTTCTTTCCCCTATTTCCTGTTACTTCCTTAGGAGGGACAGTAACAGCAATCTTCAGAGATCTGATTCAATGGAATCAGTTTGCTGACTACAAAAGCACCAGTCTTAGAGCAAGAGGACAGGTATGAGAAAGGAGTCACAATAGCCCTGACTGGCCTGAGGTGCTGTGGAAGTGCAGTGCACAGCATCAGGAAGACAGCATTGCACAGGAATGCATTTAAAGGCTTCTCATTTTGTATTTTCAATTAGTATTGCAAAGAAGTCCGTTTGTTGCGATGTTACTTGCTTTTTTCACAATACATCACCTTAGCTCTCACTCCACTATTTAAGCACAGCACAAAAAAAAAAACCAAAAACATAAGGGATTCTTTATGCTCTAACACAAAACAACACAGGTCAACAACGCATATCTGCTGCGACAGAAAGACAAGGCACATTCAACATACAGAGTTGTCTAGTTCTTGCAGAAAGGTCAGGAAGCCTTTTTGTAAACAAGAATTTAACTGAGAAGAGCTTCAAAGTAGAAAAAAAGACTGAAATTGTAAAGCCCTTTAGTTTCACTTCCACCAATGCATATGAAGCTACAGTAATTTTACAAATAGCCAGTAAACAGGTTTAAAAGTTAGCTGTTTTAAAGAAGAATGTGATTAGTGCAGGATATTTTTGTTAGCACCTTGGTTCCTTCAGTAGATCAAAGATAATGACAATTAAGATCTCTAGTAACAGGCAGTCCTTACTCAAATTAAAACTGGAAGCAAGAAACACCTGACAGCGATCAGCCAGTAATAGAAACAGTTACACTGTAAAACAAGAAATTGAAGGCAAGATTAACATAATCAATCACTGGCATCCAGCACATGTTTGGGTTACACACATCCTTACGCATCAGATTATTATTTTTTTTTTTTTTTAATGAAAATACATTTGCAGGGAGCATTCACTCAAGAAGTAGCTTGAAGTTTTAGTCAGAATGAAACTCCTAACTGAAATTCCAGCAACATAAGTAGGCCTGCATGTTATTAAAGGAAATAGTGGAAAATTTCACAGGCTGACATCCAAAATGTCTGCGGTTCCTGTTCATATTTCTCTCTACTTGCAAAGCAGCTATTAGAATAGAGTTTTGTGTGAGCATGTGTGTGTGCATGCTCGTCCTGGAAATTTCCACAGCTTTAAATAACCTTTAAAAAGCTTTCTTAAACATACAGCTAAAACAATGCTAAGATTCCTGCCTAGACAGAAGCCTTAAAATAAGTACAAGTTTAATTGACAAAAAGCACTGCTAACACTGGAAAAAAATGGAAAACTTTTCTCATACACCAATAGCATTGCTTGGCCCATCTGTAGCATCACACTACATATTCACCTCTTTATGGAGGTCATTTGAGGTCCAGCTACAAACAGACAGGCAAGGGAAGATGAAGCAGTTCACAATAATGCAACAGAGGATGACATCACAAGTTGTCCTGTCCCTAACCAATGACAGCTCTCTTTGCATTTCCTCAAATCTCCACTTACACCTCACAGGATCCGAGTCTTTCCCCCTACTGCCTTTGTATGATCTCTAATATGGCCAATATCAATCTGGCAAGTTAGCTTGTGCTGGCTCTATATCTCACCTCCACAAGTCTTAATTAAGAGCTACAGATATGCATCATCAGAAGATAAAGAGCTTCAAGAGAAAACCCACAGGTGTAATGTCTTCAAAAGCTACTCCAGCCTATGCAGATGCTTTCTTTTGTCAGATCAAACGAGCCTTCCTCTTAAGAGGGAGGGGTGAAATGGACATCCAAGGTTTAAGAGGCACTGTGTAATGAAGAGGACAATTTGCAGATAAAGTACTGTTTTGTTGCATTTAGAGCTCTTATTAAATATATACTTTAAATGTCAATTAGGCAAGTAGTTAAAACAGATTCTCTCTCTTAGTTATAACTAGCCAAACAATTGGTATAACTACTGGCTAAAAGGATCTATCTATAAATACCTAACAGCATTACCTGAAATGTGGTCCTCTAGTAGGCTATGTGCACAGGTCTGTCCATTGAGCCACACTTCCCCATTGTGACCATCAGGAAAGCTTCCACAGAAGACGAAGAAAGCAGAAGAGAGAGTATTACAGCAGAGTATGCTGCTATGTGTGCTTCAGTACAGTGCAGATGGAAAGAGCATGAAAGGAGTGGAACAAGGGCCACAATTCTCTGGTTTTGTTCAACCAACTTTATGTAAAAAGTTACGACATGAACAGACAAGGTCTTTGGCACTGGTGAAAAAAAAAACTTTGTTTTAGATCTTTCCTTCAGGATGGAGCTGATAAGAATGCTAAGAATGGACAACCATTTTAAAGCCACCATCGTGAATAAGAGGAAGAAATGACTTTAAACTTTCATTTCCTCTTCCATAAGCTTCCAAGAAACAAGAAATACAGCATTTCCATGTACTAATTGTGTGCACACATACACATTCAACAGTTGTCTACAAGGAAGTTTCAGAAAAGTTAATCCACATAGACTGCATTACCTGATGCCTACACACACAGACGGTTCAAAGCAGCTCTTAAGTGCCCCTCTTCCAGGACTTGCCTGAAGCAAATGTGGTGAAAGCAACTCAGATATTTGACAAAAACAGAACGTTAACTACTTGATCCATTCCATAGGACAATCAGCACAATGCTAGAATTACAAATGCAGAAGCAAAAACAGCGCTGTCTCTGCTTTAGGTTTTAGTTCTTTCAAGTGATGCAGAATAACAAAAAAAAAAAAAAAAGTAACAAAACTTATCTTGACAGACTATTTTGAACCAGTAAGTTTCCTCAAAACACTGGAGTATGGAGAATATGTACATCGCATTTTAGGTTGGTTTTCTTTGGCACACAAATAGTTTACTTCTGCATTCTGCTTAACTTCTCTGTGATTAGATAAAGCAGCAAACCATCCCTCCCCCTCTTTCTACTCACTGCTGTATTGCCTCCCTGGTTCAATCACTCTGGGATGTTTCAGGGAGACAGTGCTGTTATTAGATGTAAGGTAGCCATAGAGAAAATATAGAGCAACACAGTCTAATTGCTGTATTTGAGTTCTTAAGTGTGCATGGTTTCTATCACTTAAAGCAAATTCTAACTGGCTTACTAGGTGCTTCCCAGAACAGCTTTCTCAGATTCATGCAAACTCAGAAAGCATTTGAAAAACTTTACTGATTACACATCACTCATTCAGAAGTGAAACAGAAGTTGGTTGGATTACACTGATCAAGTTCTACATGCAATTGACTGAACTTATCAGTATTTGACTAAAAAGACATTGAAAATCCACGCAGCATTCGGGTCCTCTCTACTTTTATTCAAAAACAAATTAAAAAACCACTGAGGTCTAATGACCAAAGTGAGCCATTGCTCACATAGGTCACAAAGGAAGACAGTCTATAGAGCAGAGAAACTTTGTCCTCATACAATTTCACACGCTACAATTCACTCATGCATCACCGTAAGTAAACAATAAATTAGAATCCTTAGAGCTTACCACTCGTTTGCAAATGCAAAGCAGGGATAGCTGATTTGTCTCATTATGCTCCAACATTTCATATCTCATGCTCCAGCTAAAGCTCAGAGCAGTGACAGACCTGATATAGAATAACAAGAATTTAGAGGGGAAAAAGTTGGGAAAAAAAAAACCCCAAACCTACGTTTCCACTGTAAGCTTCCACTGCTTAGGCATTCTCTGACTTAGTGTCTATCTTCAGAAACGAAACATTTTCTTGTGTTTCTCCCCAAGATTATTTCCTCATTTTAAGTCTTCATTAAAAATGAGACTCCAAAAACATCTCCAAATAAGACTGCAACAGTAGTCTTGCAGTGGTTGGTGCTAATGAGTCACCATTTGTGTTGGCCTTGCATAATAAGTACAAGTATTTACCTACCCACGTGTGCAGCTCAGAAAAGCATGCAGTAAAGAGACAGCTTGATTTTATCATGGAACCATTGGTACTAAGTTTCAGCACTGCATCATCTGGTAGTCTTCTTTAAGGAAAAAAGTCCAGAACATAACTTGCAAGTTACATCTTTAAAATACATATACAGACACTAATTTTCAAGTTTGTCACAACAGTTAAAAGAGTCCAGGTTTCTAGAAAAACAAGACAGTTTAAGTCTCCACAGTGATACATAATTCAAAATAATGGACTTAACAAGCTAACTTTTAACAGCACTAACCATCAGCAGAGGACATTCCACACTTCATACTTACTGCCTTTGCCCTTTGCATATATGCACCACCCAAAGTGATTCTCGGAGTTACTGAAAACTATGAGCTCTGTTAGGGAAGAAAAACCTTAGAGCTTGATAAAGCAACTGATTTTCAAGAATAACAGAGGCAAAAGTTGAGTTGCCTAAGATATCCTTACTGGGACAAACTCTTTAACCTTCAGAACGTTTCTGGAAGGCTGGAAATCGGCTCATGTTCACCATTTTACAACTCCATGAGTTTCTTCTAAACTGCAGAGGGAGGCAGAACCTACATGGTGTTTCCTGCCTAATCAAGAGAAAAAGCTAAAACAGAAGAGCTACATGATAAACAAGTAGTAGGTAATAGTTAATAATTTTGTATTTACAGAACAATAAACCAACAGCATAATATTTGCATATTTCTCCATTTTGTAAAGATCTGCAGGACTAAGTCTTTAATTTATTCCCAGGAAAATGAAAAGCTTTCCTAAAGTGGCTCATGATTACATCTTACATCAGCCTTTAAACCATACACTTTCAAAACACAATATTAGCAAAGAGATTATCCAATAATCTACCCCATGTGTTTTTTTTCCAACTGGCACGCAAAAAGAAACTTTCAAATATCAAAGCCAACAGTCTCCTGATATAGCAAAGAGCAGGAAGCACTTCTTACTCTACAGGAGCAACAGTCTGAGGTTACCAAACCTTCTAAGCTTTCACTGTAATAGAAAGTAGTCTGATGAGAGCCCAAGCAGGATTTCCTCTGACCAAATTTCTAGCTGTTTAGGCACAACAACATCAGAAACAGAGAATCTGCAGCCTACATTAACTCAACTAAATGCTCTTGATAGAGAGCACTGAGGTTTAGTTCTCCCAGCCCTGGCTAGAAAGTCTCAACAATCCCATGGCTCAGAGAGAAAACTACAGTAAAATCATGGGCTGAAGAAAAAAATAAAAGGGATTTCCGCTGGGAAAAAATAATGGTATTTGTTGAACGGAACACAGTCCATTCTTAATACTTGGATATCTGTTTGTCATTGAGAAATATCTGTATGGCCTGTTGAATAAAATCAGGCCATAAAAGAAATATCATTTGTACTGTCTATTTTGCTGAGAGAAAGCTTTTGGGGACTACAAAAACCACTATCTCATCCTGTTCATACGTAGTCCTATGGAGATACTACCCAAACAGAGCAAATCCCCACCAGCCAGTCTCTTCTGTAGTCAAAAGATCCCTACAGACTGAGAACAGGAGAAAAAAGGTACTTCTGCCTTTTCTTTCTGCCCTATCCCACCCAGTTCCCCTACTATCACTAGCAATGAAAAGAAACAGCACTTGTAACTACCTGAGAGACAGGTGAAATGCACTGGATTGATAACATTTTCAGCCATGCAACCTGTTTCAGTGTTCACTTCTTAGAAGTAGACGACATTTTCTCATTTCCAGGCAACAAAGAAGAAAAAAATCCTCATAACTCAGAACAACCCATGCAATTGTATATATACATAAAAATATATATAAACTTGCCATGAAAATAAGTCTCTAAAACACCATCTAAGCGTACCTGTTGTATCGAATTATCACACTCCATGGCTCTGACACATCCCAACATGCATGGAAGTGTAGAAACAGTACAAAGTATAGGCTTTGTGACAAAATCTCATGCTCAGCTGAGGCCAATGCAGGTGCTAGTCATTATGGCCAGCAATATAAGAGTTATATTGTTCCTCTCCTCCCTCTCCCCCACTTTCAGGTGCAACTGATAAATCAGGGCAGAACTGTTACGTAATTTAGCCACATGTATAACAACTTTGACGAAAAAATTGCTTGCCCTGACCTAACAATTATGAGATTTTCTGGAAAATTTTCACTGTTTCAGGTTTCCAGAATATTCTTGGTCACAAAATGTAATTATAATGGTGTTAGGCTTGAAGTCATGACACTATCCATGCCTGTAGCCTTTAAAAAAAAAAAAAGCAACAACCCATAACTTGATGACTGGAAAGTCTTTAAAGTTTCCAACAGGGCAATGATCCATAACCTAGCAAAGAACATTCAGCAAACAGCTGAAGCACACCTGACAAGAACTTACATTTAACAGAGAAGGTGACAAAGGTGGAAAAAAATAAACAAACCCACAACGTGCACACAAAGTCAGGGAACAAAAAGATTTAAAGGCAGAGAGATAGCCACAAAGCTGGCCTTACCACCTCCATCCTAAGCTGTCTGCACTAAGAAGCCTGAGTCCCCAGCATAAGAAAAAATGGGCAACAAAATCTCTGGTGGTCCTTCTTTCTTAAGTAGAATGCTGCATTAAGCAACTGTCCTTTTCTTAACTCCATATAACGTCAGAAATGGAGGTGGCTGTACATCACAAAGAAAAAAAATCTGCATCTACATCTTAGAAGCACAGAACCTCACCAACAGCGATTCCACATACTTCATGCAAAAAACTGAAATTCCCTTGTGAGATTGAGTTAGGAGGCAAGTTAATTTTGTTCCGATTCAAGGACAATTAGCTTACTGATAACTGCCAGCTAAAAATAAAAGTCACCCATTAAATTAAAAGCATTAAAGTAACAGAGTGTAAGTACATCTCCAATTTTCATGGGATGAAAAGGAATTTGATGTACCTTCTCCTAACTAAATGTAACATTAAAACTACTACGGAATGTTTGTCCTGTGATTTTAATCAGTAAGTTACATTTCTTCTCAGCTGACTCTTCCTACACTACATTTAGAAATGTCAATAGATCTAGTTGCAGAAAAAAAGCACACAGACATATTGCCATTTCAATTTAGGTATTCTTCACCATCCTCCCATATCCTAGGCAATTCTTCCCCTCCTCCCGTCTTTCAGTATTAAGAAGGAAAACAATATTTAAGATATTCCAAACAGTCACCACTGCCAAGCTTCCACGAACACAATGCAGAATATCCTATATCATACAGTTATTCGAGATCACATCTTCAAGGGAGGCTCATTTAAATGCAGGAGTTGAAGCAACCTCCAGTGTCAGACTAAAGCATCCAAGATCATTTTACATGCTATCAATGGCTTGATTTCACAGACAAATATAACCGAGATGCCCTTTTTTTTTTTTTTTTTTTTTTATCAGAGGTAGGGTTCTTCTGTTTATTTCAGCTTTTTTGTTTGTTTCTTTTGTTGTTTTAAATAAAACAAACCTCTTCTATGCAGCTTTAACACAGAATTTAATCATGAGGGTATCGACTAGGATTTCTTGTTTGGTATTTGTGGGAAAAACAAACCACAGCCAAAAGATAGCACTGTATTGTAGAATGCATTTTTATCTCAGCTACACATTAGTCTGAATGATACTGTGCAAAAAAATAAGCTGACAATGCAAACTTCTAAATTAATAAATCCAAAACCAGAATGAACTAGGGTTTCAAAAGAATTAAAGAAATCAACTCAGATGCCCACATAAAAGCAGATTGGAAATAGTATGCTGTCATCAGGGAAGGCACTTAAAGCAAAGCAGAATACTGGGTTTATTCTGCCTGCCATAACTTCCCTTACCTATCATCTCCCAGCCTCTAGCATGACAGCAGCAAATCCACTGTTATGAAATTAAAAGGTATACAAGTAATAATAACAGACCTGCATGAAATTCACTGCAAGTGTCAGAAAAGAAAAAGCCTGTTACAACAACTGCTAACAGCAAATAAAATGACTATACGTTATGCAATGTATAGCTATTAAATAAAAAAAAAAAGCAATTTGGTCAGTTTCCTTTAAATTCAGACTCTTATGCTAGGACTTTCAAGCAGATATTGCTTGTGACTATGAAGTAATCTTGTATTTTTATTCAGAACACACACATCTTCATCTCCTGTATAGCAACTCACTACTATACATATTTTTTTAATAGTGGTGACTGATTTAAAATTTTCCTTTTAACTATTTTATAGAGATTCTATAGATACTTTCACACTTCCAAACATGCTTCAGTCTTGTCTCATTATTCCAGATAAAAATTAAACATATCTTTTATCTGTAAGTCAAGAGGAAACATTAAAGGATGAAAAAGATATTTTTTCCCCCTTAACAGGTATAGGAGGAAGGAGACACTACCTGAATTAAAGAGACAGAGTTGAAGCTACTCACTAGATGAGCTGACAAAGCAAGCAGCTTCTCTTTTAAAAGAAAACCTCAGACCATGCACAAAACTGGGAGCAGAAACCACAAACAGAACCAACTTTAGAACCAAGGAGGACTCTGGGAACTATGTCAACCTCAGACATCCCCACCCATATTCACCCCACTTATGCCACAGAATCACCAACACCTCGTTCAGACAGCAGACCGTGATATCACACAATTTTTTAAAAAAAGTTTTCTCATCTCCATTTATCAACATCAGCTGCAGAGCAGAAATGAATAAAGAGGCCATAGAAATCAACCTTTCATTTCCAGCATTTCTCATCCTTTTCGTTATTACTTGAGACAAGAGAAGTCACCTCTGAAACTTACCCAGGCTACAGGACGATCAGAAGCAGAATGCAGATAACAAGGTCTCTGGAACCGCCTCTGTGTCAGACAAACCCAGCTGAATGGCAGACGGGGCCATTCCAACCCAGGTACGACACCCAAACACACCTCCTGCCCAGGCTGAGGAGCGCAGGGTCACACGCTTCTCAACATAAGTCTCGGGAATCTAAAGCGATCCCGATTCTCTCGGCGTTACGCGAGGAACCTCCACCCAAACTCACCTCGCTCAGATACGCATCGCACAGCGCTACGGGAAGGCTCCCGCCCAGCACAGCAGCCTCCGACCGCTGCCTCAGGAAAGCCTCCGAACTACACGCAGCGCCGAAGTTACAATGGTTGTAAAGAGGCAGAGGCATTCGCGCGCCGCCTTGGGAATGCTCTCAGCCCCCGACCTCAGCAGGGATGGCTCCCTCACACAGCCCGGCTGCGCGCCCCGTCCTCCTCCCCTCGGGGAGACACCTCCACGCTGGGGAGGGGGAGAGGGAGGAGAGCCGCCCCTCAGGGCCAGCCCCGAGCCGCTCCTTCCCCGGCGAGGGGCAGCCCGCCTTCCGCAGCCCGGTCCCACCCCGGCACTGGGAGCAGAAGAACGAGAACCAGAACTCTCCTCCCTCCGCTCGTCGCTCCCTCCCTCCAAACCCCGCTCACCTGGGAAAGGAGCCAAGGCGCAGCTCCGTCCCCGTCTCCCCCTCGCTCAACCTCTCGCCGCCATTTTCCTCGCTGCCTAGATTTAAATAGGAACCAGCCTCCCCGAGCGGAGCCACCGGGCGGCGCGGAGCACTGTGGGATCTGTAGTGCCCACGAAGCCCGCCCCTCCGCGCGCTGCATCCCGGTACTCGTAGTGCCGCTGCGTGCCGGCGGCTGGGCGGGGGCTGCCTCGCAGCGCCGGCCGCGGGAGCGCCCCGTGCCGCCGTGGGCCCGGCCCTGCCGCCTTTGCCCTTGCTGTGCACAAGGGTTGTGCACACAGCCCCTGCTGCGCTGCGGCTGTGAGGGGACTATGGGAAGTCGCACCGAGGCGGGATTTAATAGAAGTATTTTTTATGCTGAAGGATTAAAATACGATAAGGTGCCGGTCCTGCACGCAGCTCTCAGTCACAGCTATGGCATGTTTGTGGAGGACTTGCGATACCAAGCACAATCTGCTCGGTTTCAACAGGGAAAAAAACAACGTCTGTTGAAGCAAATGTTCAATGTAATGCAAACAGATTGGAATGAAGTTAAAATGAACATAAATAGCATCAGTTTTTACTTCAGCTATATGGAGGCACAGTTCTGAAGCTAAATGACAGCACTGCTTGCTGGGCACCTATAAGGCAGAACACAAGGAGATGGGACAGGGACCCACAAAGCATCACCTCCAACCCGACTGCAGGAGTCTTACATTCA
Source organism: Tympanuchus pallidicinctus (assembly GCF_026119805.1). Lineage (NCBI taxonomy): Eukaryota > Metazoa > Chordata > Aves > Galliformes > Phasianidae > Tympanuchus > Tympanuchus pallidicinctus. Next base: position 8,082,312 of record NW_026294722.1, read on the forward strand.
ATACTTTTTTTAGAACCAGAATTTAAAACATTCCAGACCAAAATGAGCTGTGTGGAGAACATGGGATACGTGTCAGCTACTCAAAGCAGCCATATGAAAAGGCCCTTATCAAGTTGAAGTTTATAGTGTGAAATAATGGAACTGGCTTAAGTCCTGCCATCTCCTCATACAGAGTTCACTACAGGCACAACTGGTATTCAAGATGGAAAAACAAATAAAGCAATTAAGTATGCCTTCCCATAATTCCTAAATCAATACATTAAACTAGCGTTGGGCACCTATGAGTAAGTTGCTATTATGTGAGACTTCAGCTATCTCTAAAACAAATATTAGAAAACCAAGCAAATCTAGAGATGAAACAAATCAGAATATGCTCAAATTCTGAAGAAAAAAAAACAAAACAAATTTGACCTTAGATTTTACTTCGTCATTGAATTACACAAGAGCTTCAAAATTTTAAGTGTGTGCTTCTAATTGCGAATTCAATTTTAACCAACTGGTAGAGATTCCTTATCACAATATCAACAAATAAGGAAATAATTCATGTTGTTAGGGTACCTTAAATGAAGTGAGGTCCTGTTGCATCTCCTGAGAGCACAAGATCTGCTACTTAACAATTCTATTTCTTTCAAGTAATGTTTCCTGCAGGGTTCTCTCCTTCCACTGTGAATTACAAGAGAGCATTCATCAGGGCAAGAACAAGAAGTGAGCAGGGTGTGATAAGTTAATGATAGTATGCAATAACACTGGAATTTACTTCTGCTGGTTTTTCATTTGGGCAGACTGCATATTCTTCATATTTCTTACATATAGATCATAAGGTCTTTGAATTACACTTACTGCATTTGACATCTTGGACTCAGCACTAATCAGAACTTCACGTGTCAATACAGTACAAATACTGTGGGTTTTTCTCCCTTTTAATTTTCAATTTCTGTTGCTCCAATTATAAACAGAAACAAAATCAAAGTTACCTCTCACTTTATATAATGGATAGAGTAATAAAATACCTTCACTTTTCATTAAAATGTGATCTCTACAAAAATTAATAAACCCCTTGAAATTCTTGTACTTATCTTAAAAGATCATCTTAATAAATGTAGCTGTAGAACAGTAGCATAGCATTTTTATCTATTTGCTCCACCTGCTGGTGCACTTTCTTTTTAAAGCAGTCTTTGGAATCCTAAATGTATTAAACATTTGTCAAAAATATACTTATATGCATTAAGGTTAATTTATGTAATAATTTAATTAAACCCAATTCCAATAATTTCTCAGTTAAGAAAAGCCTAATGGATGTACACACTTAGACAAATATGCAGGCTTACATTTTAGACACTGCCATAACTCACTTGGTCATCATTTTCCATCATCTATTATTCTTCTCCAAAAAATGTTCTCTCTTTCAGATGGGAGTCACTCTACAAAACTGATTCGTCTTCTTAAATTTTCAAGAAAACAGCTCATGCTATTGATTTCATGTTAAAAAGACAAAAAAAAAAAGTCTTATCTGAGACATACACTGTAGTGCTTCAGCAATGTGATTGTACTTTCTAAACAAATTTTAAATAAAGCATAAGTTTAGCTTATACAACAACTAATGGAGTTATGTTTTCATGATTTCTTAAATAAAAATGCATTTTAACACTCCAATTGGTTAACAAGGAAAAGAACAGACAAATCAACTGAAATAAAAACAGCAGTTTAATAGGAATTAAAACCCACTATATTTGTTGCAATCAGCTACTCGCACATTAATCAAAATGAACCGGTTTCAAAGTGGAGCAGCTCTGCATGTTAGGGAATAACTGTACTAAAAGAAAATGTTACAACAACACTATTTGTAAACAAGACTCTCTTGTTCTGGTCAGTAAATTCACAATGTGTGTTCCAGCTAGTAGGGCTTAGAGCTAAACATCTAACATCATCTTCTTGACAATATCAGTGCTCTTTCACCCATTTCTCTTACTGTTAGAACCTTTCGTGGTGAAAGTCAACGTTCAGGTGGCACAAGAAAGGCAACAGATTGTGCTTTCAATTGAAGTTGATGGAGCAGCCCATTCTAATAATAAGGAACAAGTACAGATGAAATATTCCTTCCTTCACCCCAACTTATTGGTCTAAAACATAATGAAATTAATTACTTACATAATTACACAGCTTTCCACAGTACTGAGTGTTTAGAAATTGCTGCGAATTCCGACTCCTAAACAACATTTTGTATTTTTAGAAGTTACTCTGAATGCTTTCAGTGGACTTACCATGCTGTATGGATTCCAGACATACCTCTTGCTTCATTTAAGATGAATGCAATAATTAAAAAAAAAAAACCTCTGAGACAGGTGCAGGGGTAACAAACAGACATTGATTGTAGGAACTTTCTGTCGCAGAATATCAATTTTGTAAAAACATAAAAACAAGCAGCTTAGACTCTGACAGCATACCGAAGTGGCTGCAATACAGGTATTACAGAAATGGAACAAATTCTGACCACAGAGAAGTTCAAATTATTTTCTTGCCCATTTTCATTGTTAAACTTAAGTGAAATTTGAACATGACTACTGGGTTAATCTAGATCAAAGAGGACCTATAACAAATTTAGGATTATTAAGAACAATGTTTTTAAAATATAAACTGATGGCACCCACCTAAATAATTAAACAAATGAAAATAACAGCTTTGCAGCGTCAATTTTTGTAACTATCTTTTGTCAAATGTTTGTTGATACTAGCTTTGTTGATACTGGTTTTGATTTTCTTATTCAAAGTTATGTTCTATTTTATAATTTTGCTGCTCCATTGACAGTGATAGCTGTAATTATAAATAAAGAAAATTAAAATGCAGTAAGCAGAAATATAATTCAGCTTCCCATGAAAAAAAAAAAACCACAGGAATTAGACCAAAGGAAAACAATAAATAAATAAAAGCCCAAGTATTTTCTTCGGCTGAAACTTACTTAAAGTTAGGAATCTAAAACTTTTAAGAACTTTGACTGTACAAAGCTCAGTAGAAGCAATTTTTTGTTTGATTCCTGTTTTTAAGTCTACTCTCCCTTTCTCCAGCAGTCAGATGCTTAATGAGGAATATCAAAACTGTAGCAAACAAAGAGAAGTCCTACCAACATAACTTCTCTCAGGTTCCAGAAAACTTCAGGAACTTCCTGAGGTCTAAGTTGCATTTAGCCCGTTATTAGCCACTTCAGTGCTTTATTGGCCACTCACAGACTAAACCCTCAGGAATTAAATCTCTTAGGCTATACTTTCACAAACTTTTGTGGAAATAACTTCTAGAAAGTCTCTACATTTTATATTTTTTGTTTGTTTTAAGCATGAAAAGAATCTGTAGTGGAACAGATGAAACAACACAGCGTATAAACAAGTTACAGTACACTTCTCCTAGTTCACTTTTTGCCAATTAAATCTGAAATTGACTACCAGCTACATAAGTCTCCATTCTCCATGGCCTGAAGTCTATATTCTTTTCCTATTTTGTTGTGAACCTAAGCACATCATGCAGAACCACTCACATACATTAACTACACATGAATATGGATTCTCATCTTAAAAAAGTAAGGGGTACAAGAGGAGTCTATTCACCTTTAAGCTGGCTAGAAAAATGACTTAGAGCTAAAGCTACAGCAGAACTAGAGGTTTAGTGAACCCATGAACTCCTTTAAAGCCTTTTTACAGCTGTGAGAACTTCTGCATTTAAAAATAGGTGATTAACATGTAGAACATCTTCCCACCTCTGCAATGAGAGCCATGTGCTGTTCTTTATTCTGCTCAGCTGAAGCAAAGTCAAACTACAATATCATATCTGCCATTTCAGATTATAGTACTCTTGGAAACTTAAGAACTGTACTAATTTCTATACTCTAATGCAGAAAAAGCAATGAAATTATTCACTGAGAGAAAACAGTTTCCAAGTCTAAAGAATAAAAACAAATGCATCTGCAGAAAGGCTGCTCTGTAATGATAAGGAAAAACAATGTTACAGCCTAAAATCTTCCAGCTGATTTCACATAGTGCTGACTCAGCTGGTAATCCAAGCATAAGAGATTTAACCTTTCTTGGTAGAAACTAACTCACACAGATTCATTTCAAAAAGGTATAACAGACATATGCTGACACTGTATTCAATATATATACATATATATGCTAACAGAAATAGGAAATTTCATAGAACTTTCCTAACTCCCAAGTGACAAAATACTGGGATTTGAAAGTCATATACTGTCATTTATTAAAAATACTTTTTCCACTAATTGTCCTTTGCCAGTAATTGAGATGTTCCTTCAGAGTTCTTTTTCAGTAAATCTGACATTCTTTATATAACATCTTTATTGAGAAGAACAAGCAAACAAACTGAATTTTAATGGTCTGAAACATATTAGAATAGATGAGATACAGAAGGGAGAAGATACAGATGACAGTCTTCTTATGAAATCAGTTTTGAGGCATTATAAAAGACAGATTTCAAATAGAAAAAAAAACAAACATTAAATCCGTTCCAGGAAATATTTCTCACATTTAGATAAATACAGAGTTCAGTGACAACACTAATCCCAAGGATCACCAAAGGTAACACTAACCATGGCTGGCTCTGTGTGCCATCCTGTTAGCAAGTAGAGAAGAACATGTCATAATTTTGAAGAAGCTATTATGTACATATCATAGAATGGCTCGGGTTGGAAGCCTAAACATATCTAAGAATATCAGAAGACAGATACGTTTGTGCTTTCACAGAAAGACATCTCAGATGAAAACATTTAGACTGGAAAGAACTTAAAAATATATCATTTCAGTAAATATTTATTATGCCACCAACTTCTGCTCACTTCCTTTTTGGTTGGTTTATTCTTATTTTTTCCTTTCTTAATATGCTATCTCCATTTCTTCAGCTGAAAATTTATAGATCGCCACCTCATCCAGGCCTGTGTTAGGCAAACAGCACCCAGACAGGTAATCCTAATGAGGTTTAGGATTGCATAGATAATTACATAAAAGTTTCAGTTATTCATTAATGGACTGCAAATCTGTACCTGCATTTTCCCCATAAATCTGTTATTAAAACAATTTAAATCTTCATACCACAGGAAACAGATGCAACAGAAAGCTTTACCCAAGGCAAAGGCACACAGTAAATGAATGGGAATTGTATGCAAGCATACTGATAAAAACAGTCATGCTTATCAAGGAGTCTTGACCATAGCTTTCAACAGCTGATAGGAAATCGTGCTACTAAAGTCCTTCTGCCAAGCAATCTATGGATGAAAAGTCACATAGATTCAAAATCCCTCACACATATAGGCAGTAAGTATTAAGGGTGAGTGTTAACTGATGAGCTCATGATGAAAAAGTAATAAGATTTCTAGCTGCTTTCAAACATTATCTTAAAATTAATCAGTCTTGTGCTAGAAGATGAGTTTTCAAGCTTTCATTGCCTTCATCTGAATTACTGTTTAGTTTTCAGGTTAAATTCTTCTATATTTGCCAGGATAGCATATTGGCTCTGTGTACTGCCAGAACAGTACTTTTAGAAGGTCCAAAAGGTATGGAGTGAAGCTGTCCATACACTTAATTAAATATACATACATTCTTTTCAAGTTATTCATATTAATATTTTTGTCCATATTTTACCAGTGAACAAGCAATTGCATATCAAATGCTATTCCTGCCTGCACTACTTCTCAAGAGAAATACTCACTAGTAACATGTTTGCAAGTGAAAACCTCAGAAATTTCTGGTCCAAAACTCAACCAAACCTTCTTTTAATACTAAAGGAATCTATATCCTGATTACAGCATTTGTATGCAGCCATACACAAAACCAAACCCTATGAAGAGGTCACACCAGAAACAAGTTGGTACCTACAAAAGGATTTTACTTCTGTCACTGCTACAGGAGATTTTACCTGACGCTGCTCCAAAATTGGTAAGGTATTTGTACTACAAACGTGAAGTTCTGAGAAGGGGAAAAAAGGTAACTTTTAAATAGTTGAGCTTTCCTATTACACAAAAGCAGAACAGATTTTACTGAATCTCACCAATAGCATAGGTGACACTGTACTGCACAGCAATAAAGATGACGACGTACTTTGCTGTGGCCTGAAAATTTAAAAGGAAACAAGAAAAAGGTATCAGATTCTTCAAACAAGACAATTATGCCATCAATAAACGTCCTCCCTCACATAGTCTATATCAAAGCGGTCCCAAAACTGTTATTCATCTCCAACAAATGTGGAGGTTCACCTTGTTGCAGTTCCTTTAACACTTGCTACATAGGGTCAGGATTTGAATTATGTCCTTTTAGCTAAGGATCAAATTACTCATTGTTCTACTAAACAATATTTGAAAGTGTTTAGAAGTGTCAGTGGGTTTTATTTATTTCAAAAGTTATGAGATTGCATTAATTCAGATGAAAAGTTTCACCTTGCAAGACAGCCAGTACATCACTTTTTTGGCTAAGTGTCCATATAAACAAATTGAATATTCAAACTATCACCATAGAACTCGCTCATGAATTTTTATCTGGTAAATCAAGCAAGAAAAATCAACTACCTTCTAAGATAAAAAGTAACCAATCCAAAGTAACTAACAGTACACCTTTACATTATTTTTCTTCAGTGGCAAAACTGGTTTAAAAAAAAAAAACAAACACAAAATACTCATCACTTTCAGCCATCCCCACGTTCCTGATAATTTCTGCCCATTCCCATACTGCAGCATATCTAGCCCTTAGCTGTGGCAGTAGATCTGTTAACAATCTGGACTACTGTGTGACCTACAAGTGAGTGATAAGATGTAAACGTGTTTGCTTAGTTTAACTGAAAATAATTAATTATCCAACTTGCACAACTTGAAAAACAAACACTTGTGCTGCTCTAACTGATAAAGTAGTAAGCTATAACACAGGTACATCATAGAATCACAGCATCGCTCAGGTTGGAAAAGACCTTCAAGATCATCCAGTCCAACCACCCTCCCATTCCTATTAGTACCACAAGCACTAAACCATCTCTCGTAGCTCCTCATCCAGATGCCTCTTGAACACTACCAGGGACGGTGAGTCCACCACCTCCCTGGGCAGCCATTCCAGTGCCTGACCACCCTTTGAGAGAAAAAGTTTCTCCTAATATCCAACCTAAACCTCCTCCGGTATAACGTCTGGCCATTTCCTTGGGTCCTACTATTTGCCTGGGAGAAGAGGCCAGACCCTTTTGCACCACAGCTTCCCTTCAGGAAGTTGTACAGTGCAATGAGGTCTCCCCTGAGCCTCCTCTTCTCCACACCGAACGATCCCAGCTCCCTCAGCCGCTCCTCATAAGACTTGTGCTCCAGACCCCTCACCAGTTTCATTGCCCTTCTCTGGACACGCTCCAGGGCCTCAATGTCTTTCTTGTAGTGAGGGGCTCAAAACTGAACAGAGTACTCGAGGTGCGGCCTCACCAGTGCTGAGTAGAGGGGGATGATCACCTCCCTGCTCCTGCTGGCCAGGATGCCGTTGGCCCTCTTGGCCACCTGGGCACACTGTTGGCTCATTTTCAGCCGAGCATCAACCAACACCCCCAGGTCCCTTTCCTCTTCACACTCATCCAACCACTCATCCCCAAACCTGTAATGCTGCACGGGGTTGTTGTGGCCAAAGTGCAGAACCTGACACTTGGCCTTGTTGAACCTCATCCCATTCACCTCAGCCCAGCGATCCAGCTTATCTAGATCCCTCTGCAGGGCCTCCCTGCCCTCAGGCAGATCGACACCACCTCCCAACTTGGTGTCATCTGCAAACTTACTCAGGGTACACTCAATCCCTTCATCTAATCCCTTCATCTAACCATACTACCCTAACAGCCCTCCACTCAATCATGTCCCTGAGCACCACATCCAAACAGTTTTTAAACACATCCAGGGACGGTGACTCAACCACCTCCTTGAGGAACCTATTCCACTGCTTAACAACCCTTTCTGTAAAGAAGTTTTTCCTGATATCCAACCTGAACTTACCCTGGCACAACTTAAGGCCATTTCCCCTCGTCCTGTCACCACCGAGAAGTAAGCATTTTTCACATATTGGAAGAGAGCAATAAGGTCTCCCCTCAGTCTCCTTTTCCCCAGCCTGAACAGTCCCAGTTCCTTCAATCTCTCCTCACTGGCCATATTCTCCAAGCCCTTCACCAGCCTTGTTGCCCTTCTTTGGACCTGCTCCAGCATCTCAATGTCCTTTCTATACTGAGGTGCCCAAAAGTACAGGGCAGGATAACTTCCCTAGTCCTGCTCACCACTCCATTCCCAATATAGGCCAGGATGCCGTTGGCCTTCTTGGCCACCTGGGCACACTGCTGGCTCATATTCAGCCCACTGTCCATGAGTACACCAAGGTCCCTTTCTGTCAGGCAGCTTTCCAGCCACTCTTCCCCAAACCCGTAGGGTCACCTGGGGTTGTGGTGACCAAAATACTGGGCCCTATTGAAACTCACACAGTTAACATTGGCCCATCAAGCCAGTCTATCCAGGCCCTCTGTAGTGCCTTTCTCCCCTCAGGCAGATCAATACTGCTTCCCAACTTGGTGTCATCTGCAAACTTACTGAGGGTGCACTCAATCCCTTCAATGTCATTAATGTTAAGTATAAAGTACATAAGTAAAAGAGGAAAAAAAGTAACTTGCTCTTTTGCTGCAAGAAATATGAAATTATATCTCACACGGCCAATAGCAAATGCATTTATTACATTTACAAGCAGTCAGTTATCTAGGTTATAAATCAGAGAAGGAGAACAGGAATCATCTGAAAACTGTTGTAAAGAAAAGGAATGGTTATTGTGTCTTTATGTTTTCACTTACGCTGATCCTCATAAATGCGAATTGAACAAGTATAAACAACAAAAAAACCTATTTTCATCAGGTGTTACATAACTTAGTTTCTAAAAGCGTAATGAAAAACACTCAGGAGTATACAGAGCATTCATTTAATCAACTACTAAAGAAATGAAAGGCACAACAATGCAAAAAGTCCTCTGTAGCAAAGACTGAGGTGGCATATCACTTCAGCATACTGGGAATGCACCCATGAAATTAAGGAGGAGTTACAATCATTAAGAGTGCTTTGAAAATTAATTCTCATACAGGAAAAAAAAAGTATACATCCTCTTTTCTGGCATACAAAAATCAACTGCAGTACAAGTCAGCATCACCATCAAAAGCAGCATTCCTGCCTCTATTTACTGCCAGATGCCTCTTATCAGCGTATCTCACTTGGAAAAGTAGCTGTTTGGTGAATTGGAAATTATACAAGGCAAAACTGACACAGCCAAATGGGGGAGGAAAAATCCCTATTAACTACAACGGTTGAATTTCCTAACATGCTGTGCTGCTCAGCTATACAAGTAGTTTCATGTGTTTTGTGGTGACAACAGCCCAGAGCATCGATGCCAACTTAAAGTGTCCATGGAATGAGACTCACTGCTATCTTCATTGAACAAAGGCATTCTGACAGCACTGCTTCACTCCTTAATTTGGGAGCATGCTTCTTCCCCACTGTTTTCCATGCCAAAAGGACAACAGTGAAGTGGTCAATGGTTCTGGCTTCACTGTGCTGCCTTCCATGACTGGGGATGCCTGCAGGCTGATACAGAATCTGGAGCTGTTTCTGTTCTCTTTGCAATTTGAGCCATCTACAAACAGATGTACTGGTTACAACTCTTAACTGTGAAGCTTGTACTTCATATTTAACAAAGTACATAAAATACCTTCTGCATAATTACTTAATTACCATAATTCTTGTTACTCCCACATGTTCACTGTAACCTCATTTCATTCAAAAATGGGACAAATCATATGCTTCCTTTGGTGGAATCCACACAAACATGATAACATTCTAAAGGAATGCTTAGAAGCTAGCTTTCCTATGAATAAGCTGTTTTTAATGGTCTTTAGGAGAAGACGGCAATAAGCACCTTTGCTAGAAGCCAGCAGGTTAGCTTTTCTGTTTACCTACAAAGTATAGGACACAATGCAACAAACGTTGCACTCTGCTGCAAGTATGGGAGCCCACCCAAGTGGTATTCTGTGGCAGGATAGCCAAGGGTACAAGCATGATGTAAATTTCTCTAGGAGGAAGAAAGAAATCATATAAAACCTTCTATGAAATGACACCAAGGGCTTAAAAAGAAGTATATACTAAAAGAAACATTTATTCAGAAGACAAGAATTAGTGCTGTCAAAAAGGAGCAGTATTGGGCACACAGAAAATTATAACGTTTCTCAGAGAAGAAAAAATTAACATGTTAACTTCTAATTTCTAACTGCCTCTTTTCCATTCTCTATAACCAGTGAATCTTCTTACACACATCAACAGATCTTATAATATTCAGCAGCACTAAGGCAAGACAGATAAACAGTCCTATGTTTAAGAGTTTCCCTTAAAGAAATTCTTACAGTTCCGTTTACAGCATTATAATGGTCATTTCTAACTGCAATACACCTATTGGCTTTTTTCACATAGCCTCGAGAATAGGAACAAATGAAAGCCATCCTGAGAGGAAACCCTGCATTTAACATAGTACTAAGCACGAACAGATCATTTCACAGTGAAAAGTTTCGGTTACGCTTCCTTTAGCTTACTAGCATACAATGCCTGCAGTTTGGAAGCCTGTCATTTGCTCTCAGAACTTAATGCTACTTTTAGTTCCGAACGATGCGACTGCTAACCTTACTCAACTAACGGGGCACGCCGCGCGATACCTCGAACACGAGCCCCAACAGGAGGCCCAGTGCCAGGCCGGACACGGCGTCTGCATGGTTCTGGATGACGAACTCGCAGCTTAGAACAGCCGAGCAGCTATTTTTTCTGAGAAGACCCGAGCCGGCCGGCTAAAACAAACAGCACTTCTTCCCGCCTCCCCAGCCGGCTTCATCTTGAACGCTGTAAACATAACCAGCCCAACACTCGCCCTCTTTCGAGTTCTAACCAATCAAGCTGAAGAATAAAATGATTGACAGCAACAGGAGCGAATCGTTAGGCGGACTGGAAGAGCGGGCTCGGAGGGGGTGGGCGTTTCACAGGCAGTTGGGCAGGCGGGGTTGGAGGTGGGCTTGGTGTAAGTGATGCGGGGTCTCCCAGCCGCGGTGGGTGGGGCTCGCTCTGAAGCCTGCCGCTGAGCGCCGTTAGCGAGCGCGGGCTGTGCGTGAGGCGGGGTGAGTGCTGTGGCGGCTTCGTGCTGTGGAGGCCGCGCTTGAGGCGGTTGTGGTCTTGGGAAGTGTGCGAGGTGCGCTGGGCCGTCAGTTCACCTCACTAGTTCTAGAATCAGTAGAATTTTTTGTTTTATAGAGAGCGGGTTTGGAGCGCTCTGAGGTCTTATGAACATGGAGATGGGTCATCTGCTGGAATATGGCAGGGGAAAATGAATTGTTTTATATATAAGGAAAAAAAGCATGCTATTCTCTAAAACTTGAGTAGCTTTCTGTTGCTATTTGCTATAGCTGCAGATTGACAAGTGGCCTTGATCCCCAGCAGCACTTCTCTTTTCTCCTGCCATGCCCTCAAAAGGGGTAGGGAACGGTCAAGAGACAGGAGAGCCCAAAACCACGGACTGACACCGTGCTTTCATAGCCCAGAGTACACTAACCTGAGACATTTTTAAGCCTCAGCAAGCAAGCTAGTTTGAATGCTTTTCTTACATAGGGATATAGTTTTTTTTCCCTAAGAATCCTTACATGTAGGGCTTTAAAAGCTCTTATTTCATGTAGCGTTGACATAGGTAGATTTTAGGTAGTTTTATTGCACAAATTTCAGCTCTTATACTTGTAGAAGCTCCAAATAAGCAATATTGTTTGAATTTTCATTTTGAAGCAAAGCTAAAGCAATTTAGGAGCAGATAACATCAATTACTTAATCTCTTACATAGAGGCATGTTTTCCTTTAGGAAAAGGTAAGATTTTTTTTTAATATGTTAATTAAGTTTAAAATTTGTAATTAACCTCAAAATTACGTTATTTTAGCACAATGAATTTTAAGGCAGACTTAGACCACGAGGTGATCAGATACGATAATTTACAGTAATGTTGAACTAGTATTTGTGCCTCAAGAGCTGTCTGGTGACTTCTGTACGTATTAGCTAGCTTAAGTTTTTTTTTTTACATAGACGTATGCTGTATGCTTAAGAGGAGATCATTGTTGTTTAAAATGATTATTTCAATTGACAAAAACCTTGAACCTATGGGTTTTTTTTCTGTAAAACATTGTGTTGGAGGCAAGAAGAATAAAGACATGATGCAGACCTCTGTTTTACTTCTTAAGAACCCTTTGGCACAGCTTTCTTTTTCTCCTCTGATATTTGATGACAGAGTCGTGTTAAAATAGTGAGGTGATTGCTTCTGTCTATTATAACATTTTCAGCACTCTTGAGATTGATTGAACTCTGACAAATGAGTAAATCCTGTTTCTTAAAGCACTGTACGTATGTTTAAGAAAGATCAGCGAAACCCCATGTTTCTGTTGCTTACAGTTATTTTTCTGAGGTATCTTCTCAGAATTTATGTTACTTAACATTTGGAAAGTGAGATAATTAGATGGGTCTGCATAAGGACAGTATATTTATTTTTCTGACTACTAACTTCTTTGCTTGGTTTATAGTTCTGTGTTTTTGTTATTTAACCTCTGAGTCCTGGATTTAATGACCCAAGTTTTTTTTTACCTCTTTGATTCCACATCTTCTACATTATATGTGGACTCGTACAACCTACACCCCGTATGGTCATTTTGATAGTCCTATCTCTTAAATAAATGAGCTTAGCAAACATAGGCATTCTTAATGGCAAAAAAAGCCCCACATCTAAATGAATAAACAAGCAAAATAATTAGCCTCCTTATAAGAAATCATTATTGTGCTAACATTTCCGCTTTTCTGTCAATACATCCCTTTTATTTATTCAGTAAAGGAATGAAACTGAAAATTAAGTTAAGCCAGCAAGGTCGAGAACAACTGCATAATGCTTAATACTTATTCAACTCGTTAGTTTTGTTAATTGTTCTTCCAGTATCTAGAAAGCGAAGTGAAATCGGTATCTTTTGCAGAACTGTAGAAATCAACCTGAAATCTGCTTACCTACTTGGAAGTAACTGAGAATGACTCCTTTATTTTATGCTTCAGTTAAACAAGATGGATTAATTCAGAGTTTGAGTAAATCTGGTGAAGAAAAAACTCATTGTCATGGGGTAAGTAATTCCAGTCTAAAAATCATGATCATTTATTAGTACTCATATCTGTTTACCTGTGGGAGACTGAGAGCCTGAAGGATTGCAGGGCTTTTAACAGAACCAAAAACGTGTGTTACTTGCTATTAAGACCTAAAAAGAAACTCTGGAAGCAAAATCTGTCATGTATCCAAGATAAGCACCATCCAACTTGGCTCATGAATCTTTGTTAGAAGATTTGTTATGTTGATTGTTAGTTGTTTGTAGAACAATTTTGGCTTTATTTCCACATAAGTCTTTGTCCAGTCTTTATGCAGTTTGATTTTTATGTGTACGGAATGTATGGCTACACGCTCTCATGCTAATAGCACTGCAAAAACAGCATATCTCACTTGTTGACAGAGCTGTCCTTAAAACTGAAGCCTTGCTTTTGTTCCTGATCCTGCTCAAGCCCATTAACTTCTGATACCTGATGTTATCTAAGTTTGTCATTTTGGCCTGAATGTAGCATACAGTTTAAATAAGGAGTGAAGAGGCTTGTGTTTTTTGAAGTCTTTTTCGTGCATTTTGTGATTCATAAGGAGGCAAAAAAGAATTTCAGTATGCTTTTGGATGTTTATGCTCAAAAGGGAGAGAGAATGCACATGCTTTTCTTTGAACCTTTTCTCCTCTTTTATATTCCAAATAGATCACTCAAGTCTGAGTAACACTAAATTTACCTTGTCATTTATGAGGGAAAAGTATTTTATTCTCCCTTCCATGTCTTTAGCATTTATTAAATGGACAGAGTAAAAAGGTATTGAGGATTGCAAAATAGTAATAGCAATACAAGAAAACAGACTAATCAACACTAAATATGAAACTGCTGATTGGAAAAACATTTCTGGTTCCCTGTAGTATTTCTGTCAACGTAACATTTCTATTAATTGTTACTGTTCACTACTTACTCAATAGACACAAGAAGGGCTTAGATACATTAATAATTTTTAATTTGCCTAGAACAGATTTTATTGTCCTTGAAAGACTGTAATTTCCATGCATTATAAAAACAGATGAATGTTCTGGGTGAAACTGTGGCATCACCAGAGATAATAGGACCTGGATTTCACCCTAGAGTTTTATGTAACAGCTATTAAACTGACATTTCAATAGATGACCCTACAATGCAAAGACTAATATTTCATTAATACATTGGTAAGTTAAGTAGTCTGTCAAGAAAAAACTAATGACTAGAAATAATTGGAATTTAAATTAAACTCTTTTTTTTCAGCCAGATTTTTTTTATCTGGTTGGAAAAACACTCTTATTTTTTCTAGATTTCTGAAGATTCTTCTCACCAAATTGATGCTTATAAGTATATATTATGTTTTCTTGCAAATCTGCTGAGCTGATGTCTATGAAGTAGTGTGTCAACATCTTACACTGGCACTGCTTAGATGTGGAATGACCTAGCAGCAAGTATCCCAAAATGGGTTAGAAATAAAGGTGTAATCCATTGTTGATCCTTCTCACTTCTGAAGTGCAATAAACCACAACGTTTTGAAGAAAAATTTTGAGATTTAGAGTATTAGGTTGAAACCCTGAATTAGGACGTAGAAACTACGTGGAATCAATGTTCTTGTAAATAAAGTTTGTGTAACCCAAACAGGAAAGAAAAAAAAAAAGCTTTCTGTTCTTTACATTTTGTCCAAAACCAACTATCTTGCCACTGTCACTGTGTCAGAGAGCAAAACTGAGCAGTATAATCTTAAGTTTCTTATTTAAGTTCTGTTGCTTTATTTTTTCCGCATAAAAATTATGAAATTGGCTTATCCCAGCTTAATCACCTGCTCTGCTCTGTACAACAGCCAGGGAGATATTAATGCTGGGAAGAAATATTTCTAATGAGATCAAAGAGGCATCAATAAAGATTTGTTTATGTAGGACTGAATATTTGACTATAGCTTACATGGCAACAACATGTATGGAATGATGTTTAGCCATGATTTCAAATACTTGATGTGGCCAGCAGAAGAGTATGCCCTAGAGTAACAAGAGGTATGCAAGTTCTTCCATCACAGTACAGGACAGATTGTTCCATGCTTACCTCACTAAGAAACAATTGAACATAGCTACCAGGTTTGTTTTGGAGGCTCAGAGCAGCCACTGCTGATGGAAGAATCAGGCAAGTCGGTGTAGGATGTCTGCCTTGGTCTTGGTTTTGTTACCATATGGGTTTTAACATGCTTTACCTCGCTTCATGCTGCTTCAGAGCAATTGGTATCTCTGCTGCGTGAGGAAACTTTACCCTCAGACTTTCTGTGATTATCAGGAAAGCCAATGAAGTATTTTTGCCAAAATCTTGAACTGAATACTGAGTGCTATTACAAAAAATATTTTTAATAGCATTTTGTACATCTGTGATTATTTGAATGTACTTTTTTTTTTTCTTTTCAGTGAAATAAATGAACACTAGGGGATGCTGCATTTCTACCAAAGTTAGAAAACAATGTAGGAAAAAATGCCAAATATCTGAAATTTTACCATTTCCTTTGACATAAAAGGTGAGGGGAAATAACTTTGGTCGATTGATGTAGTAGCAGTATTTTATTGCTGCATATCAAGTAAGTAGAAATAGATTACTTTTGAATCATTTACTGAAAGTTTGGGGCAGATGTCATTTTAATTTATGCATAAAAAGGTTTATTTTAAAGTATTTTTCTTACAGAAATATCCAGATCAGCTTTGGGATCCCATCTGAATAGGTTACATACAAAAGTAGGCAAAGTATATAGCGCGTCTGAAATGTTCAAAACTATAGAGATATTGAGTCTGGAACTCTATTTTGGAAACTATCTTTAGACAACAAATACAGCACAGCACATAGGTTTGAGGTTTAAGTTGTTTCAGGACAAGCCTGGTTGTTTTGTACAAGGATTTGTGCAAAAAGGAGAGAAGCAAGGAGTCGGTCTCGGTGATCCTTACTGGCTCCTTCCAACTTGGACGTTCTGTGATCCTAGGCCAAGTACTGAAAGGCTTACGTACAGGAACACGAAGAACTAAGTGCACATAGAACTGTAGATGAATGGCAGGTGCTGCGTGGGGAGATTTTTAGCACTGAGGAGTCAAAGCAGGGAAAGTCCAAATTTGTCAAATATTTGTGTGTAATTTTCTTTTTATAGCTGTGTCTTTGGGGAAGAAAGAGGGCAGTACAGACAGTGTGATTTAACAGCCCCTAGCCGTTGAAAAGGGCACTCGCTCGCTCTCCCTCTCTCCCTCCCTCCCTCCCTCTGCTGTTTGTTGCTGCTGAGTCTAACCGTGCTGTTGCATGCGGTTTTCTGCAGCAAACAAGTAGAACTGGCTCCCTGAAATTCTAAGGAAATAATAAATCCATTGCAATGGAAGGAGTGGGAATATGTGTGTGGGAATGGGGCTGGGAATTGCAGAACCCTTTCAATGGCAATAAGCTCTTATAAATTTAATGATCCTGTTTACTTACATTCTAAGACATTACTTGAGAGCTGAGCCCCAGGCATGTATACTGATAATATCTATGGTTTGATACAACTGTAGTTTAGAAAACATATTATTGTTTGTGAATTAGTTTTTTCCTGCTAGGTTAGGCTTACAAATATGGAACTACCTGAGCAATCAAGGAACAGATAATGTGTTCCTTTAGATTGTTTTGCTGGGCTAGTTTCAAATGCTTCTTCTGTCAGTCTTTAGACCATGTGATTTGATTTGTACCTTAGACTTAAAATTGCTGGTAGAGGTTTTCCTTACATATTTTAGATTTTTCTTCTACCATCACATGAAGAAAAACACAAATGCAATGAAAATCAGGATTTAATTATAGCAACTACAGTTTTTTTTCCCTAGATAATGTTCTTCTGTTGTGTTAAAGTGTTTGCACCGTGCTAATGTCCAGAACTGGTTGTTTTTCCAAAACATTCTAGTTACCTTTGAAAGAAGAATCAGAATGCCCAGAAGACATTAAAAACCTGTCAGATACAAGACTGCAATCTAAGATTTTTTTTAAGAGAAGTACAGTAAAACAAGGGGCACAATACTAATTTTGTCCTCCAACAGCGTGTGAACAGGCGTTGTATAATGTTGCTTAAGAACATTTTTAGAATTCTCTTTTTCTTCCACTGAACTGTTTTGGTATTTCCTGAATGAGTAGTGACACTGAGATGTATCATCACATCTTGCAGTGCGGGAATGTTATGTTCCAGCAGAAGTTTAAAAGCAAGGATTAAGCATGACTGTTATATAAGAAGTCGGAATACTGCTTCTCAAAGGGGCGAACTGACATTTTTCATGTGTTCTTCTTGGACCTGTGGTAACTTACTCATAGAAATACATTCATTCCCTATATACTTCTGTTTGTTTGCATACAATCTCAATTTTGAATTACTGACATTTTCCATTCATAAGGATGTTGTGGCTTTGTAGTAATGGTGTGTAGCAAAGTTCATTTAATAGATAAATTGCAGAGCAGTCTTGCTGTGTTTACCTAATTTATAAGTGCTGCTCCAAAAGTAATGCATTCTATTTTATGATGTTGGCCCACAACATAATGTGATGTTGGTGGCAATAGAGGCTGAACCTTCCCACCAGTATTCCGTTACCTTTTGTTGCTGTGTGACAGATGGCAGCAGAGAGACAGTCTGACAAAATGACATCTGGCATGGAAGTGTGTATGAAATGGGTGTGGAACTGCATTCCTCCCTGTTAAAAAAAACGGCACTCATTGACATTCATGGAGACGCTTGCTGAATGTTCATGGAGACCAAACAGTGGCTGTGAGCAATGAGGTGGTGGGTGGTGCATTTCAGCAGTGGTGGCAATAACATGAAAGACAAGGCACATTCTAAATGGCTGTGCATTTTTTTATGAGCACAGCGTGCAGGCTCTTGTTCATGGCTAGTGAAAATGCACAGCTAATTGTAGTGACTGTGTTGAAAAAGAGCATTTTGTAGCTAAGAATTTACTCTATCTAATAGTGTTATTGTGTTCTTTGTAGCTGCTGTAGTTTCCATGGAAATAAATAGAAGCGTTACTTCCAGAGCAACCTACGTACATACTTGTATCTCATTGTGTTATTGGCAAGGTGGTTTAATGCAGCATGATTTCTTCTGCTCTTCCAGCAGTATGTTATTTGATGTGGATGTAGATTTCTCTACAGTAAACCTCCCTTTTTGAAACAATTTTACAGTGGCATGGTTTCAGTCAAGTCCCCATTCCTGTCACCTTATAAGGAGGGCTCATGGAGCGTTGTCTGCAAGTCTAACAGTGCATGAAAAATAATAACTTGTAAAGGTGCCAAAATGAATTCAACTATTTATGGAGATGTTAGATAATGTGAGTGAAATGCAAGTCTTTTACGTGGCTTCACAGACAGTGCCACAACTGTAACGTGTGTTTCTTCTCTTTAGAGATGTGGTTATATTTTAAAGATTTTTTTCTTCATGCCCTTTCACAAGGCTGGGGAGATGAGGGCAGATCTGTAGTGTCATTTAGGTACGAACATAACATTGTTAATGAGGCAAATCCTGTAAAAATGTCAATCCAGTGCTTGAGCTTGTAGTTCCACAAAATTTTCTTCTAGTTAGAGTGATCCCTTAGGTTATCGTGGGCTGCCTTTTCCTGCCCTGTTAGCTATGCCACTACAAGTGTTGCTGCAGCAGCGTTGTGAACTATTGTGACTGGGTGCTTTTCCAGAGTTAAAGTTAGTATTCAGTTCACTGATCCTGTTCTCTGTGGAACTTTACAGACAGGTCTGCAAGAAGTGTGATTGAGCAGACTGCTATGGCTGGAAGGAATGGGAAATGCTGGTGAAACTATGGGTTAAGCCTTTGTGGAAGTGATTGTATTGCACGTTTGTGGTGGAAAGAGAAACTCTTTACTGCTGAAAAGCAAACTGGAAAAGTGAGATTAATCTAGCAATTGGAAAAGCAGGTAGGAATGGGAAAGGTGCATGAGAATGCAGTCTTAAAGCTGAATTCAGTGGATGGAGTAGCAGGATAGAAGTAGAGAGTGATACAGTTTAGATCTGTGGTGGGATGTGGCGAAATGTAAGTCTAGCTGAGAGAAAAATCACTGTACTATGTTTGTAATTCCATCATTTTACATATTTAGTGTGAGCTGTAGCTGATAGACTCTGTGGGATAATCAGCTTTTATGTAAAAAGAAAAAACAAACCAAAAACAACAAACCATCAACATCAACGACAACCAAAACAACAAGGAAATCCTCCTATCTCATGATAGAAGGAAAAAAGGTCAGTCTTACTGATTTAAAATATTAACCAAGTGATTCCTGAATGTGACAAAAACAACAACAACAACAAAAAACCAACAAACAAAACAAAACAAAAAACCCACAGTAGTGGGACTACAATTTAGCGTTATCTAGACTACTACCATAGTAAATACTTACTCCCTAACAGCTGCGCCTTTATCTTGTTAGGAAGGATGTGATGTCAGACTAATGCAGTGTGTGGGATGTCCAGCACTTGAGCAATAGAATTCCTGGTGAAACACAGACTTCTTTCAGAATTTTGTACCTAATTCTTTTTACATCCCCATACTCACAAACCTGGCATGTGCAATGAGTGCATTGGACTCACTACCATCTTAGAACAGAGTAGGAATGGTAAGTCTGCTTGTTGCTCAGGTGCAATTCAAGTGGTCCATATTCCTCAGTCTGATATACAGTGTATCTGCATGTGTCCTACAGCTGCTTTCCTGCTAACTGAAGAAAGTATGCAGCTTCAGATCAAATAGAAAATAAATTATATCTGTTAGGATTTCCTACAGAACACTTAATTTAAATATATGGTGACAAAAATCCTGTTTTATACAGGATATCCAACAGCCATGCTTCCAGCTGTGAAGTCTTTGAGAGTGTTTCAAACTCCAGAGGTGAAAGAGATGAAATATATGGGCTTATGCCTTAAGATAACATGGGCTGTAGCACCTCTTGAAAAGCTACAGCTGCTATAAAGCACAGGACTCAAGGGTGGGTTTTTTTTGCCATTTTTTTTTTTTTAGGTATTTTTGGCAGATAATTAAACATGAATAAAGATTTCCTTTGGAAGGAAATGTACGTGAGGCAGTTTCACAGCATACTAAAAAAGGCTGTGAAGAGAAACTTTCATAATGCATCAGATATTCAGTGTGCATAAAAACAAAATCAGATTTTTATCTATAGACAGCAAGTGATCAGAGTGATCCAGAACCAGGAACCTAAAATGAAAGTGTACAAATGTATTGTTCTTCAGGATAAATGCCTGCATCTGGCCACAAAGCCCTTTGACCTTACAGACACGTCAGCTACCTGCTTGGCATAAATGCATTCTCCAGCAGTTGCTGATAGTTCACAGGTTACCGGCCTTGTTAGGCAGGTTAGTAAATCTAGCATCCAACAGGTTCCTAAAAATTCAGGAAGATATTTCCTAGGTATTTGTTGTTGGGTTCTGTCTGTTTTGTTGATGGAGGTCTTGTCTTCCCGTCTTTAAGAAGTTACTGATACTCAGGTAGATTTAAAGTAAAGGTGAGTAGCTGGGAGAAACAACCAAAAGAAGAATGCAAAACCTCCGTGTCTTTCAAGGAAAGACATGGAACAACAGTGTTTTCTGTTTCTAACCTTGAAATTAGCATTTGCAATCAAGGACTTGGAAATGCAGGACCGAGCTGTGAGACCTTAAATGCAACTTCTATCTCCTATGTCTTGCTTATCCTTGGAGAATGTATTTTCCATTTCTTTTTGTGTATCTGTTCCAAATATTATTTTTAAAGCTCTATCTTTTGTTCTACTGTTCTCTCTCTGCCACTGATATTTTCACCCCATGGTACTTATTTTTTGAGGACTGTGAATAATCTGCTGCTTCCTAAATAAGTGCATATGTCTCAAAACCATTGCTTCTGTCACACAGACAAATATCTTCCTTCCTTAGTGGCATTTATTTATATTTTGAGGCTTTCCAGTATGTATTGAATTGTATAATTCCTTACAGCACTGTTTTCTGCTTGTCCTTCTTGGCAGTGGTACTTCCTGAAAAGAACATTCTACACAGTGGGCACTGTTCTACGCAAAGAACCCATTAAGTATAGTAGGTTACACTTGTAACATTGTTGTCTTTTAGTTTCCTTTTGATTGTATTCCTACTTCCTGTCTTTCCTTTTTTCCTTTTTTCACTTCTATTTTGCCTTTATTTCTTTCCTGCATCATCGTCCTATTTCCTCTTAACTTCTTTAAGGCACTGAAAAGGACAAATACTACCTATTCTAATCTCCCTGCCCTCTTTTCTGATTTAACAAAGCTTCTAGCTTTCCCTGTCTCTATCCTTTGTTTTCCTTTCCTTCCCATCCCCCTCCAAAAAATTCACTACTCCTCTGTAAAAGAATTGGTCAAGCTGCATCAAGGCATGGGTTCATCATGATTTGACAGAATCTTCTGAGTTCTCAAGATGTAGCTGTGTGGTGATTATTGGGCCTGTATCTCTGGCTATAAATGATATAGATGGACAAGAAAAATGAAGAGCAAGAAGTATTTCCTTTTAATTTCTGGCCGAATTATGATGGTAATTTTAGCAGTGTGCTGATACGTTTTCATCCATGCACCTGCTAATGACTGAATTGTAAATTTTGCTTTTGGGCCACCATTTTCCTGAGTCAAGAGAATAGGACTTTAGCCCTTTTCTAAGGCTGCTTCTGTCTCCTGCATGCCGATTCTCTGATCAGTCCATGTGTGTCACTTTGGCAGTGTTCCCAGTCACCATCAGCACAACTGCATTCCTGGATCACGTCTTGGGTAGCACAAAGCTTTGACAAGTTCAGTGTATTTAGTTTTATTTCCCTGCTGTACTTCACTGGCATTATTATTATTTTAATAGAATAATACTGGAATAGAGTGGTCAGTAAGTATAAATATAAATGTCTGATAATCCTTGCTTAGAATTACTGCATGGATCAAAATATGGGTATTTATGTATTTGCAGTTGGTGTCTCTGAGTGGCATTGAGCTTTAAGTATGCATTCAAAAAGAAACCAATCTGGAGTGGTCTGAACTGTTAAAACTGATGTAAGTGTTCACTTGAATATCATGCATTTCCAGTGAGTTCTCGCTGCTGCAGTGGGCTGTACGATTCCCTTTATAGCAGCACTGTCATTTCTGCTACATTCCTAAAACGGAACCAACTGCCAGCGTAATCCATGAGCCTTCCTGCTCCTTGCCCTGAAAAATGCTGCCAAAGCTAAAAAGGGAAAATGCTTCCAGCAGGGACTCCAGAATTACTTATGAGATGAGAATTTAGACTGTGGGCTGTTAATCCTCTGTTGCAGCCTAAAGCATGGGAACGCAAAGAATGTAAGCACGGCGATAGGATGGTGGTTTTCCTTTGACAATGATATCTCAAGAAATAATCTGAATTCAATACAGAGTAACGCAGAGTAGTAGTATTAATCTTACTGAGTAGCATAGTTATGAGTCATGTCAGCTCTCAAGTGCAGAGATTTGAGTGGTAACGTAGTTGTACCGTGAGAGAAGCTGGTCGAAGCTGGCTGGGGGGAAAAGGGGGGATAATCTTTATTCATGGTGATCGTTTTCGGGGTAATTAGCACTGGGGTTATGTTAGTGAAGTGTATGTTCTGTTTGCAGCTAGCCTTGATTAATGGCAGAGGGGTTTCTATAATTTTTGCACAATCCTAAATCTGGTGTTAGAAGAACCTTTATTTTGCTTTGTTTGTTTTAGCTCAATATTTAATAATTACTGTTTTAATACTGAATTTGTCCCTCCGTAACTCCCTTAGTTTTTGTTTTTGCAGGAGTAACTCTCTGATAATATGCAGTATGCTTCAGAATCACCTTCTCATCTATGATTTCCTTTGTAATTTGTCGATGGCAGCAGAATTTTAAAGCCTACCTACCCAGTACAGACACACAATCCTGAACAAAAACACGAAGCCTTGCTGCAGCGTTTCTAAAGAGATGACCTTTGAAATACTAATCTGCATTTGACACTTCCTTCCTCGCTGGCACAGTGATAAATCCTCCCTCTTTTGCTGTATTAGGAAAGAGAGTCAAACTACAGAATTTTAGGGAAAGGACTTAAAGCATTTTTGAATACGGTGTTTGGGCATTGGCCACATGGGCCGCTTACGTGCTCTTTTCTCATTTTATTGCACACAAGATAAAAGGCAAAGAAAGCAAAAACGAATCCAACAAGCTGCATTAATCCATTTTTGTGAAAGCAGACTGATAATTTGCCACGTGGAGGTTCTGCTGCTTTTCAGGGCCTGCCTGGTGCCTTAAAAAGCACAGAGTGCGACAGGGTTAATGGCCAGGAAGCGGCGGCGGCGGCCGGTAGCAGGGCAGCCCTGCAGGCCGCGGGGTGGGGGCCGGGGTGGCCGGGCTGCGGGTGTGCATCGCTGCCATCCCTGCCATCCGCATAGTTTGGGTCGTTCTCTGCAGCATTTTTATAGTCAGGAAAAGGTGTGCACTGAATGCCAGCAGCCCTCTTTGATAATGTAATTCTAGTTGTGTATTACTCGCTGCAGAAGTCAGCCATCAGGCTTCTCCCATGTAGGGTTTGGCTCACATTGTCTGAAAAAAAAAATAAATCCCACTGTCAGTGTATGGTTGCTGCAGCCGGTGTTAATGTGTTTACATTCTGGAATTGAAGGATTCTGTCTGAATTTTCAGTTTTTAATGTCCGTCTCTCCCATGCATGTGCACTTTCAGTTTATTTTGTTCCCTTTCTGTACCTTTGCTATCACTGTGTGAAACACAGTGGAGAACACCAGAAAAGCGAATTTAGCTTTTTGTTTCTAAAGAATCATTTTTGTGACCTGGGTGAACTCGTCCTTCTTGAGGTTTAAAATAGCCAAATGCCTTCAGCAGGGACACGTTGAGACACGTTTGCTCAGGCAGGCAGTTTGTGATCGCTTTCCTCTGCTTGAAAATCTACGTATTTCATAGGGGAAGTCGCCTTTTGGGAGTTCTTTTCGAGTTTTTTTGCTGAAACGGGCCTAGCTTAGCCTGTCTTCTCTGTGCACAGGATGGCTCCTGCTTGCCAGAGCTGCACAAAGATAATCGCTCAGGAAGTGTTTCAGCCAATCCCCTGAAGCTTTACATTCAGATTTACCAAAGTAGCCAATCCTGGATTAGCTTTTATTAGGAAGACAGATCATCAAGCTGAAGTGCCAAGCCCTTTCTGTCTGAGTACTGAGAGCCTGTCCTCCATGTTTTATAAGTATTGACATAACACTGTGTTAACAATGCATCCACAGAGGTAAGCCTTACTTTTTACATTTTTTTTTCTCTAAGACCTATGAGTTGTGGGTTGAGAGTGTGATTCTCTGTGATTTGTCGTGCAAAACTCACACCACAGCACTTTATTAAGTTGAAACTGTTTAAATTTGCTTTCTTGGGTCACATGGTTAGTAGCCATTAGCCACAGCTTTATTTTGCAGACTGGCAAAACCTTGGCATACCTACTTCTTCACAGGAGGCTGGTGTATTTAGAATTTAACAAGATCCTGGTATTCCAAAGAAGCTTTCTGTCTCTGAGCAGTTTGCCAGCACTATTGTCTGTTGTGTCACATGCCTGCTGAAGAGAAAATGGAAGCTAGGGAGCAGATGCATTTAACTGCCCTACAGGGAGTCAAGCAGGGATAATGGCAGACAGAAGAACAGGCAAGTTTACCTTTCTAAACAGTGAATGGAATAGCTAAGATAAGTTATCTCTGAAAAAATATGGGATTTAAAAAAACCTAGACATCAGCAAAAACTGCTAATGGCTGATTGTAGATATTGGGCCTAGGTGGTGGTGTGCTGTTGCATCATGTTTTTTATGCAGCTTATCTTAGCTTAAAATGATTATTGAACTCTTTTTCTTGCAGGGATAATTAATACAATGTGTTTCTCTTTCCGAGGGACACTGTATGGTTAATATTTTGTTCCTTTAAAAGGGAGTTTTTATGCTGCAGATTTTGGAAATGGGTTGCTGCTCAATAAAATGCAGCAGTACATCAGTTTGCAAATCTGATTCTTTATGGAAAATGTTTTTTAACTATTAGCTTTCTTCTTTTACATATTTTGAGTAAACTAATGTACCTTTTATCTGTGCCTTTTTGTTTTACACTGTATCAGCCACAGTTCTGTGTTGTGGAGTCCAGAGGATATAAAATCATCTGTGGTTCATGACAGTAGTACATGTTGTTCGTTCTTGTTTTTTGTCTTTTTTTTTTTTTTTTTTTTTTTAACTTTTGGTTTAATGCTACGTAATTATTTCAAGAAATTCCTTTTTGATCAATTCCCAAATCTGCCAGCCTGTTGTATCTTCTTAACTGGAAAAATGAGATGGGTGCTTGAACAGTTGGTAAGTAAGCAGCATGCTACTCTAAACATTTTTAATAGTTTTCCAAACATTTTATTTTTACTGGGTCAGTTAGTGCAGTAGATGAGGTGATTTCAGAGGTTAGCCATGTAAAAAATCCAATTTGTTTAGCGTCCATTTTAAGGGGCTTTTATGTGTAAACTGTTCCAATTTGAATGCACTGCTTTTTTTTTTTTTTTTTTCTTTTTTTTTGATAATTTGCTTCTAAAGTTTGAAACTTATACTTGTTGTTTTCCTCAGACCAGTGACAAATGTTCTACTTGCTGTTTGTTTGTAGCTCCTTAATTACCACACTCGTGAGGGTAAAGCGCAGTTTGGTTGTTAGGCTTGTAAGGTGTGATGAGAGTGCTAGTACTCAGCTATGAAGTGACCTTACAAAGTAAAGTAAGTAGTACTTAATGAGCATATGTTTTTGAAAGTATGCAAGGTATAATATCAGATAATGTTGCTCAATTTGTGACTGTTTTAGAGCATTCTGTGCTCTTTATTAAGATTTCAATTGTAACCTTTGTGTGCTTGTTTTAACAAGCTGTTTTTCAGTGATCACCAATATCATTACAAAAGCAGTGGAAAGATGCTCTTTTGAGCTTCAGCATCATTTTTTGTCCTGCTTTTAGCAGTTTGCACGCTTTCATGATTTTAGGAAGCTTTGAGCTCGGGTAGCTTTAAAAATGGCAGCACCTAGGTACACTTGCATGTTAAATTCTGTTGCCAAGATGGGATTCTGTAACATAGCCATTTTCTTGTGGTTACTTGTTTCTGGATGTGAGTATCTTATTGTAAGTACCTAGCTTTGCTTAACTTCCTCCTCCCTCCCCCCCTGAAAAAAAAATTACATTGTAAGTGTCTATAGTTCAATTTGCAACCTGAAACACTGCTGTGCTGTACCACTGAGTTTCATGTAATAGCAGTTTTGTGTGCAACTTGAATGCATTTTTCAGCATACGCAAAGATGCTAACGCAGCTAAGATGTTACTTCGTTTTTTTGTTCTTCGTTTGCTAAAAACAGAAATTACACTGGGAGATAATTTTCCTAACAGTAGGTTGTGCACATTAGCAGTTTACTCTTGGTCTCAGGAATTGCACAACATAATATTTGTTTAATATGAGGAAGCAGGAGTAAGTGATCTGCAATCAAAAAGCTTGTATTAAAATGGCTCCCACAGGTTTTGTTAAACTAGAATCTGTTTCAAATCTGCACCTCCAGACACGTTGCTGACAGTGAGGCATATTTGTATAAGCTGTCCTTGTGCATGGAATGAAACGTAGCATCGTGAGTCTGCTGAAGTTCCCTATTTTTAATCACTCGAACATAATTCTTTTATACTTCACAAAAAAATAAATGTCTGCATTGCAGCAAGATGTCTGAGGCAAGGTAGAGACAGCAGTGTTGTTTTACAGATCAGCCCAATCACGCTGCTCCATGGAGTGCTTGAGCCAATAGAAGCAGAGGGTAGGTTAAAGATTGACAATTGCAGTGGCAAGGCTGAGAAAGGCCTTCTGGAAATTTCTACCATCTTTGTTCCATCTAAGTTAAGCAATTTCAGCCAAGCTGAAGAATTTCATGTATTTTTGGTGCTTTGTCAAGGTATGATGTTATCACTCACTTTCATAGATTGCATAATAAGAAGCACTGTGCAGTTTTTCTGCAGTTCAGGACAGATGAAATATGGGGTTTTGTTAACGTGGTCGTCATGGGGAGTGTGGGGGGGAAGCACCTATTCTTTCTACCCAAGATCTTACAGGACTGGATCTTGTTAATATCACAATTAGAGCATACATGAAGCAATTTAGCTGAGTTTTATTCAGCTTGCACTAAATAGCCACTATTCTAATGTATCTAGCAGTTAATTTTATAATTGCACTTTAAACTTTCAGGCTACTAACGAGTAGATTGAATTGCCCAGGATGAACACGATTAGCCATTATTATTTTGTGCCAACATCCTGTTACTTTTATAATTAGCTGGACAAAGAATGCAGTGGGAGAAAAACAAAGGAGTGATCTGGACTATAAACTATGATGAAAACAGTAGCTTTTTAAAAGCTCCATGCTTCCTTCATTCTTCCCAGGCAAACTGTTTTAGTTGGAAGCTAAATAGCGCTAGGGAAAAATGAATGATTTCTTTAAACAAATGACGCTGCTTAACAGTGAGAGTGAAAAAAAGCAGAATATAAACCACTCTGAATGTGATGTTTTCCCCTCTCTCTTCAGGCAGGAGTTTTGAAATTTAGGGGAAGACCTGCAATTGTACTGAGGGAGCATGTACTGAAAGGGACTTCAAGCCCAAAAATTAGAAACAGGCCAACTGAATTAGAAATTTAGCTCTTGATATCAGTGTTCATGGACTTCAATTGGCTGTACTTGCTGACCTGTCTTCCATTTTGTGATATCATTTCTGCTTTGTTGTTGCTGTTTGGCTTTTTTTTTCTTCTTTTTGCTTTGTTTCCAATTGGTCATGTGGGTCCAGTAGCTGAAAAGTGATTGGTGATAATCAATTTTCCATAATAACGGTGCCAGTTCAGCACTACTGGTTTAAGGGTTATAAATTTTAGTAAAAGTTCCCCTCTTCTTTGTCTGGAATTCAGGATATTAGCTTGAATCACCTAATACTGTGAAAGTTAATCATAACATTTTCCCATAAATACATGAATCCCTTTGTAGTAGATTTAAGCCAAATAGAACAGGATTGATTTACTTAATTGCTGTTTGTAACCCCCTTCGAAGTAGTACACTGGCTGTGAGGGGTCTGCAAACCACAAACTGAAAGCCATTGTAGTAGGCCTTTGAAATTGTGTTCAAAAAGCATGTTTTAAATGTGTTTTTCAACAAACATGTCTTGTATTCGTGGGTTAATGTCTAATTTAGAAATGGCTGCACAGAAACTGGATTTTACTTATTTGATGCTTATTTGTCATTTTCGGGTTAACCCTTCAGGTGTTGTGGCATCTGTGGTTTATATTGATGAATATTGTGTTGCAGCAGTATGTTAATGTTCAGAATACAGCCACTATAAATATTTATTTTCAAATTTGATTCTTGAATTATGCTTTTAGCTTCTGAAATCTGTAGCTATGAATGTTGCCATGCTTGGGCCTCAGCTCAGCTATAGTGTTTGTGGTCTTCAGAGGACTGCATGACACCAAGGGTCTCCCTCCCAGCCCTGATTTTCTCTTTTGTGGCACTGTTCTGAATATACACTGAACAGCAGGAAGATTTTGAAAATAATGTAAATGTTCTTGAAATATCTGTGTTTTGGCTTTGCACGATAGCTGAGGTAACTGGCTTAAGCTGCTGTGTGTAGATAGCTGAGAAAACACTTTGTGTATCTTAATTGCACAGTAGAAATGTAGCATTTTGCAGGAGATTCTGCAGGAGGATACATAAAATATGAGAGGCTCAAAGTGGAGAGCGAATCTAAAATGGAGTGATTTCCTTAGTAACCTGTGACTTCACAAAGCCCCGTCTTGTGCCTTTTCAGTTAACATTTGGATGTCAGGTGTCCTTCTGTCATACTTTACCATTTCTGATCTTTAGATGCTTGCTTCGAATATAGCACTGCTGTTTAAACAAGAGATACTGTTATTACTGTTTATTGAATAAACTGCTACCATTTTAACTACAGTACAGGAATGAGGCAGTGCAGTGCTGTCAGACGCCATTTTAAGAATCCTGCATAAATAGCATAGCTACCGATGAGTAAGAGACTGTTATAGGTGAGTGCTTATACAAAGCTGCTATTTATTCAGCAATGGCATGCAAATATTTTTTTCTCAAATTTTTATTGAATGCAGTTTTTTGAAATCATTATTTAGGTATGCTGCTCACGGATGTGATATGGGAGAGACAGGAATTACCTTAAGGATGAAATTCAGTTTTAGTGCTTACAGTCTTAAATCAGTGTGATCTTTTTTTTTTTTTTTTTTTTGGTTGATTTTCTGTTGATTAAAAGGGAAAAGGAATTCCATAAGTATATAATTCTTTAATTAATGTGTTTATTCCCTAATGTAGATCTAGACTGTAAATGTGGGCATTGGCTGTTCTGAGTGGTTTTCCATATCTGTCAGTTTTTCTTGGTTAAATGTCAAGGTGCAGTAGTTCATCTGCAACTTTTAATTGCTCTTGGTAGTTTATATAGATTAGAACAGCTTGAAAATTTTTTGTGTATGTACTTCTTTTTTCCAAATAACAACTACTGCTGGAGGAATCATTTTCCTAAACAGAAAAGTCAGTATTTTATTTGTTTGTCTGAAATTTGAAAAACTGGATTTAATTTAGATTTGAAAAAAAAAAAAAAAAAAAAAACAACAAAACCTCTTCAGGCTAGTGTAGAATATTTGAAGATGGTGCAGCTAAGTTCTTCTTGTGTTTTTACTGAACTAACACTAAATCCTGTGTATTTGCAACCTTTATTTTTTTCTTTCTGTCCTCAGCTATCCCCGAAGGAAAAACCTCCACCCCTTCTCCCCTCTCAGACATGTTAACATAATTTGCATGAAACAAATTAGCTTAACATTTTAGGAGGTTTTTTTAGAGTAAGTTTTGTCAATACAAGTGGGGAAGCTTTAAATGATTAATTGCTGTTCTGGTCAATTGACAGTGAAACTGGCAAAGCTTAAATTTCAATTGTGTTCTTAAAATACACTCCTCTGTGTTCCTTCCGTGTTCACTCACCTAAATAAGAAGCAAGAGT
The DNA here is from genome assembly GCF_026119805.1 of Tympanuchus pallidicinctus. Classification (NCBI taxonomy): domain Eukaryota; kingdom Metazoa; phylum Chordata; class Aves; order Galliformes; family Phasianidae; genus Tympanuchus; species Tympanuchus pallidicinctus. The sequence continues at coordinate 8,112,576 of NW_026294722.1, forward strand.
AGCTTCCAGAAGAATACAAGGTATTTATTGTACTCACCTAGTTACTTTATTGCATACATATAAGTATCATTTCTGATCCGCGACCTGAGAATGTTGCATCCCTAATATACGTACATGATAGCAATGCATGCTGGCTGAAAGAACAGCTCTAAGCCCTGCAAAAATGAAATCTTTTAAAATATAGCTGTGTAGGGTGGTCTGCTTGATCACACAGTTATTGTTTATGTAGAAATAGATGCTTGTTTGTACTTATTTTGATGTTGCTTTTAATTTTCATTTTATTTTCACTATGGGTAATAAAATACCTATTTCATGAGTTACTGCATTTGATTGGCTGATGAGTTTCTGTGTCTGAAAGTACTGCTTACAGCATTTTCAGCATAATTCTGATGTTAATGGCAGGTGCAAAGGTGAAAAAATCTGTCAGCTTTAGAAAAGTTACTGTAAACTTGCTGTGAATTTTTGCATGTATTTACAAACTTATATTTGAAAGATTACTGTTTCAGCCATCACTACCCCCATTCAGTGTCATGTTGGGCAAGTTATAAAAATGGCATCAAGTCAAACAATGGGATGTGCTGCTGAGGAGCTGAGTTTAGGTATCTTTTATAGCTATGTGTAACACATTTATTTAAATCCTCTTCTCTGATGCTTCAGTTGGTGTTTTTTTTTTCAAAATAACCTCAGTAATTTTCTGATGCTCTTAAACAAGAGAGTGGCTAAATGTAGTAGAGAAAAAGGACATACAGTCTGTTTCTCTAAGGGTCAGTTGTCATACTGTAGTATACATGAGACCTGCTCTGAAAGTAATGCCTCCTTTTTTATGATGTTAGAGGCTTGACATTGGTGGCATGGCAGTAGAGGCTGAACCTTCCCACCAATATTCCATTGCATTTTGTTGCTGTGTGATAGATGGCAGCAGAGAAACAGTCTGGCAAAATGATATCTGGCATGGAAGTGCATATGAAATGGGTGTGCACCTGGATTCCTCTGTGCAGAAAAAGTGGCACCCATTGATGTTCATCAATGTCTGCTGATCCTTCATGGACACCAAGCAGTGGATGTGAGCACAGTGAGGTGGTGCATTTCAGCAGTGGTAACAACAAAATGGAAGACAAGCCATATTCTGGATGACTATGCAGATTATTATGAGTGCAGCATACAGGCTCTTGTTGGTGGCTGGTGAAAATGACTAGCTAAGGGTGATGGCTGTTGAGAAATAGTGTTTTGTAGCTGAGAGTTTGCTCTATCAAATAGTGTTATTGTGCTCTTTGTAGCTGTTGTACCTCCCATGGGAATAAATTGGAGGCATTACTTTTGGAGCAGTGAACGTATTTGCTGAATTTTATTTTAGTTCTGTTTGAAGGACAGTGGGTGCAGCTGTGTGGGTAGGATATATTCACCTCCACTGCTGAAACAAAGGTATAACTGTTGTGTCAAGTGCTGAGTGCATTTCTGATGGTACTTTTACATTTCAAACCTTTGGAGAAGCTTCAGACCCATCTTTTATAGGATGAACTAGAGATGTATCAAGTCAAGGCTCTTGGTTCATCTTGGGACTGCTTATGCAGATTATTTTTCCTGTGTCTTTAGATCTACTGAAAGAATTCTTTAAAAGGTGATCTGGCTGAATTTCCTGAAATATCCTCATGGGAAGAGACAGGTTTCAAGCTGAAGAAATCTTAGGAGTCTTGATCTATAACACCCTGTCATGATGTGAAGTTAATCACGTGACTGCAGTACTGGTTTGGGGCCTACAGGAGTAAAGAGTCTTCAATCAGCTGCAACTTGCCAAGCTGCTCTGGACAGGGATGTAGGGACAGTTCCTGCTCCTGTGCTATCTGCCCCGCTCATTTCTCAGATTGTATTCATGCACAACTCTGGGCTTTGTCATACTCACTTGTAGCAACTATTTTGTTACTCTTGTTGTGTTGTGTTGCCTGGAGTTGTGTGGTATGAACAAAACACACTTGATATGTTCAGATGAGTCTGGAATGTCTGGGCTGTGTTAACGTAATGTGTGAGGTACTGCAAAAAGGGGATGTCACTTTTCACTCCTTCCCCACATGCCATTCACTCTCATTTCCTCTCTCCAGCACACCCACCTGTGCAGGGAGCTAGACTATAGAACTGATTCAATGAAAATTAATGTGGTTTCTGTAACCACAAGTCAGGTGTTGCTGAGACCTTCCCTTTTAGTAGCCACTAGTGTAAGATGGTCTTTTAGACCTAAAGCTGAGTTGTTACAAGATTGTATGTCTGATTTGCTGAAACAGGATCTGTATTTTAAGAACAGGTAATGCATGCTGCCCTAACTACTTCACTTTTCACGGAGTTAGTGTGTGTTAATACATATTTACAAGGTGACTTTTTAAAAAAGTGTTCTTTTATTACAGTTTGGTGATATGAAAATAAGATTTTATAAAGGGGGAAGGGAAGAAAATAGAGTGCAGCATGGGAAGAGAACAATGAACTCATCCTGTGAGCCCATCCCTTCCCATTGCTTAGGAAAGAGAATGGGCAGAGGCAAGTGGTGCATGAAATGTTTTGGTGTCTGCAACACACTGCCAGCTCCTCTTTGCTGGAGGCCCTCTGGGAAAGGGTGTAACAAATGCACAGTATAATTGATTTGCCCATGCATAGTAAATTGGTGAGCATTGTATTATGGTCAACTATGCTATGCATTTAATCTGTCCATGCAAAATAAATCTGAGAAGCATTGTGCTGTGGTCAACTGTGCTGTACATTTACCATAATTCTGGTCACGTGGCTCCCTTTCTGTGCTGCTGGAATGAACAGCCAGTTAATAGAACTTGTGAATTATTGCTATATATGAACTACAAATATACAATAATGTTTTCTGGAATTGATGGATCTTCTCAGGTTTGGGTCTTCCATACGCTGAGCTCTGTTCATTTGTGTTTAAAATTTTTGCTGACACAATTATACTGTTTACGACTGTGGAAGGAATTCCAGCCCAACTCTCTGGTAGAGTTGATTAAAAGTGGTTTTGACAAATGCCAGACTAAAAAGTCCTGCTGGTACGTTTTGCTTTTTTTAGGAAACTGCTTCAACTCGGACTAGTAACAGAACTCCTGCTAATATAACTGTTTGTTAGCCTGAAGAGTTTTGCTGCTATAAATATAACCCAAGTTCTCTACGTAGTTTCAAAGCTCTGTTTAGCTGCCTTAGGCAGATTTAGCCATAGTGGCTAAAACAAAGGTCTTCAGCTGTCCTTCTGGTCTCTATGGCAGAAATAGATGTCCCTTAGCTAGGATAGCTGGTAGAATGCTCTGTACCAGCAGTAGTTCACTGTCTGCCATATCTGTGTAAACTGGTATCTGCAGCAGCTCATACTAACATGCCAGACAGTGAGTTGTTACTGCAGAGGGAGAGATTTACGCTGTGCTTGACTGTTGTGCTTTGGTTGTGTTAGTGGACAGCTGTGATACCTGCTTCAGGCACCGTAACTGCTTTTGTCAATGATCTTCAATTTGGTTGATTGCTTCAGTCAATGTCATATTTTTCTTTTTCATTCATCTGTAGTAGTCAGATCTCCTAAACTGCTGTGTAACTCCAACACTCCTTTTTTGTCTCTTCCACATTGCTTTCTCAGATGGCTTTCATTAGCAAGATCTATTGAGATATTTTCCTGCATGATATCAATATAAGAAAGTAGAATATCACCAAGTCATATATATATTTTGTCATCTAATTAATCATTTAATCCTACCTGGACTAAATTAGAAGTGTCTGTATAAGGATATGTGGTTGAACGATAGTAACAACTTGGTTCTGCTTACTCTGTATTATAGGTAATAATTCATGAAGTTCTATTCCCAGTAGTTTTCATTCTCTATAAATTTTCTTTTATAGAGAGTCATTTAACAACTAGTAAATAATTTCAAGGATTTTTAAAACTGTGCATTACTTTCTAATTTTGCAAACTTTTTTGTGTCGCTAAATTAGTTACTTCAGCAAATCTGTTCACTGTTGCAGGCAAGCATTTAAACATTAGCAGGAATCTGTTCACACAGCTTACAGAGGCTGTAGGTTAGGAGCTTCAAGGAATGCAATTCCTATTTGTTTGTTATGTGCAGTCGTATAGAAAGTGACATAATCCTCAGTACTTGTTACTAGATTGTCATTAGTGTGGAAGTGTTACCTTTGTAATAGGTAACGTGCAGCATGCATGTGTGTCAGGATTGTTTCTCTCCATGTTTTAGTCCATGTAAGCTCTGGCAAATAGCACTTTAAATTTTGTCAGAAATATTAACGTAGTTCTGTTTGACAGAGTCATGTTGAATTTCTGTATTTCAAGTCAGATATGAGAATAAGTCAGTCTAAACTATTCTAATTCACTTTTTTGATTCCTGCAGTTTGGCTGAAGAGGAAATAAAGGCAGAGCAGGAGGTGGTGGAGGGGATGGATATCTCCACTCGATCCAAAGGTGAGTAAGAAGGAATATTTCACATGTTCCATAACAGAGAAAAATATCTGTAAACTAGGAAACAAAACTGTGCCATCTATGGTGAAACTGCTCTTGAGAGAAGAGTCACTCTGTTTTTTTACAGTGACAGTTGGATCTTGGAATGTGTTTTGATTTTTGCTTAGTTTTCATTGTATGTCATACACACCCCCCACACTCCATTGTTATTTCTGATTTATGCACAAGTAAATTTAGGTCCTTGGAAAGAACATTGACCTTCTGTATCATCTTACTTGCCATGGCTTCCCTTGAAGATTTGCAATATAGGAGAAACTAATAATATGAAGGTGGTATTTCATACAGTGACCAATCCTAATTTTCCTAAGAATGAAGAACACTAATGTTTCTGTTTGCACAAAAATTGGTTCACTGAGCAGTGTGTCTCAAAAATGTTTATGCATGCATTCCATTATCCCCACCTGAAGTAAATTTGGTAGTATTGCAGGTGACTGGGAATTTCTGTCCCTCTGGTTTTTAACTTTTTTCTGTGAACGAATTACTACAGGCAAACGCTGTTGTCTCTAAGTATAAAGAAACTTAAAGATGTAAACATCTCTATTGGTTTAAATAATGCCACAGTCACTTGGACTGGAGCAACAAAAGTGCCCTGCAATGAAATACTTGCACGTGATTGCTTGCTACCGTTCAGTGTAGTTGAATGCCAGCTGCCTGTCCACACTCCTTTTGTACTTGCAGCAGACTTGGCTTTCAGGTAAGCCAAGCAATTTATGTTGCTTTTATGCATTGCATTTCTGTCATGTGTGTTCTTTCAGATAGTAATTTTCTTTCAGTTCTCTGGTAGGATTAGATGAGGAGGTATATTTCATCTCTGTCATCTGACAGCTCACAAGAGATTTGCTTACTCCTTTTGACTCCCTTTGCCCCCTTCTCCCCTTTGCTCATTGTCTTGCGCTTCAGCCTCCATCCTTGGACCGTTTTTGATGTTTACTTCTATATTTCAGTTGACAAAGCTAGGAGAAAGTCAACTTTTTTTTTTTTTTTTTTTTTTTCTCTCTTCAATGACTGTGGAAAGAGGATATCTCCTGGTCCTCTCTACTCCCAGCTTTGTGGTCCCACCACTTTATTCCTTTGTGGGGCTTGTCAGATCCCAGCTGATATAGGAGGCAAGGGGAGTTATTAGATGCATTTGGCTGCCCATGGCATAATTCACCTTCAGTTCACCTTAGTTCACCTTTGACCCAGATATTAATGATAATAATATAAATTTCACACACATCAAATGAGCTAAATTGTTTCTTTTGTCATTCTGAAATTCAGTATCTGGAAGATTTTTATGAGTTTAATAATATTTATGTGGATGTCTGCATTATCACACTGTCGCTTTACTTAGCACAGAAACAGATGTATGGTCCATACAGCAGGTTTCAGTTCCCTTACCTTAACTGGAGTGCTGATCTGACCTCAAGGTGTGTTGATTTAATGAATTAAGCCCACGAGGAACCTTTTGCTTTCCTTGTAGGGTTAAAATGAAATTAAGCTGATTAAATAACTCATGATTATTGAAAGGGATGGACTTTCATCTTCCAGTCTCATCTTTCATTCCCGTGATCTTGCAGCTCCCATTGCTTAGGCTTGGATCAGTTCAAAATAGAAAAACGAAGACTTGTTTTATACTGAGTTTCTATTGGTACAACTCCCTGAACAAGCTCGTGGGCAAGCTCCTGTAGTGATTGAAGGGAGAGTGGTTTGTAAAACAAAGACATTATTACCATAACACTAGTTTAGGTTGGCCCAACCTGTTACTGTGGCCAGAAGTCATTGTTCTGTATGCAGAAGGACTCTTAAATATCAGTGAGATTGATCTGAAAGGCCTTTGTTGTCCAAACATCACCGTAGGAAAGATAAAACTTGACGGAAGTTGAATTAATTGAGTAATAGTTAATGGATGTGATATTTATTTAACTAGTCACTCCTTTCATTTAGTTGGTTTGTTAAATGTGGACTGTAGGTTGGGCAAAAGCCATGTCAATGCTATTTTAAAGGGAAAAATAGCCATTGCCCACCTCTGGTCCCTTTCAGCTGTTTTATCAGGGAAGAAATGATGTGGGATGTAAAGAAATCTTAAGATTTGTCTGTAAGCCATCTTGCTCTATTGTATTTCCAGCTTAATTTATGAACTGGTGGTAGAACTATATAATAGTTGAATTTGTAAGTTTGCATAGAAAATAAGAGGGAGTGGATCTTAAGTGTCATCTGCTTAGTGCAAGAGCTGGCTATGTTACAAGCCTGCTGAAGTGAATCTTTCTTGGCTTCTGTTGTATGGATTGAAACAAGATCCTCTTAGTTTAGTGGAGCATTTCTGCAAAGGAGAAGTTGGAAAGCAGAATTTAAGAACTGCTTTTATACTTTGTGTAGGGTAGATATAATGCAGCAAGGTTTAATGGTGGTGTGATAGGGTAACAGTATTTCTGTAATCTTGTTCAGAATTTTGCTTTGTGTGTTTTTGAGAGGATGTATATGAGGAAATTGATCTTGGATTGATAAGCCCTTAAGGGAAGCACGGAGCCCTGCTTAATTTATTTATTATTATGCTCTGAGAAGCTGGAGTTGAATCCCAGGTGTTGTACAACTTCACTGCTGTCCTGAAGAAGCTGTTATGCTGCAAGTTTGTAGTTTAACTTGCTCTGCTACAGTGTGTTTGTATAGCTAACGTGAGGCTATGTGTAGGGGCAGTTGTGCCAAACTGAATTAAATTGCTTAAATTAAATTAATTAAAAAGATAGCTCAATGCAGACCTCATCATAAACATACTTTAGAATAAACAGTTCAGTTTTACTTGTTATAAATGAATTCTAGTTCAGCTTAAGCTAAACTGAAACATGCATTGTTTAATCTGAAAACAGGGAGTGTCAGCATAGCCTTTTGAATTGGTTTAAGTAAGGTGGTGATTTCAAGGCAGACTAAGCTTGGCAGACTGCTCAGTGCTGCAGTTTTACCCACTTGTTTCAATAGTTAAGCTGGCAGGAAACTAACTGAACCATAAAACATGCTTAGTTTTTTACTAGCTTAGTATGCTGCAATAGCTTGGTAGGCTGCCAGCACTGGTGTAAGAGAGAGGACAAGAATATACCAGTTGGGTGCAGGAAGTGTAGAGCTTGGCAGCCAGCTTTTAGGTAGGCTTAGGCTCTAAGAAAAATAGAGCTTAAAACTGTAGCTGAGACTTCTTATGCTTTAGAATGTGATACATAAAGGTGAGTCTCTAGAAGTGGTCAGAGCTATGCACTCTGACTCTCCATCTGCATTTTTCTACCCCTCTCCTTAGGCTAGCACTGGTGCTTATTTAGGCTAGCACTGTGCTATTGCACAGTGAGCAGTGTCAAGAAGTTTGTACTGTATTTTTTGGTCTAATCATGAACAGATTGATTTAATGATTACACGTAAGTGCCTCTCTGTGGGAAGGTGTAGAGGCAGACCTCTGGTGGAGTTGAAAAGGGAATGGGAGCAGACTTACTGTAGTAGTTTAACTGTTCTAATTTAGATATGCTAATAAGCTGTGGATGGGCAGCTTCAGTAAGGATAGGGTTTTAAAATACATTGCTGCCTTGATCAGAACAAGCATGTGTAAGACATCAGAGAACAGGAAATGGAAAATAATGGCTTCAAGAGAATAAAAGAAGTCCTAAAAAACAAACGAGCAAACAAAAAAACCAGAACAAATGCAGAAGCAGATTGCTATTTAGCAAGGGAAAAAGGCCATGGAATAGATTATTGTAATATTTTGTCCTCTGCGTATCATACATGAACATTTCTGACAGAAACATCTTGTTGTATTTCTGTTCCAGCCCTATGGACTACTTTTTAACTTTGTATATTAAATATTTCAAGATAGAGCTTTCAAGGCTTTCTGGAGGATTTCCTGAGTGTTTCCAGGTTGTGTTCCCAGAGCAGTGTAACCAGCTTAATTATTGTCTGATGTAGTTCTGTCTTTCCACGTGCTTGTTCTCTCTAAACAGCAGTAGGCTCTTCATTGGGCTTTTTTCTACTATTGACTTGAAGACTTTTCTTTTTAATTTCAGGCTGAGGTTATTTTTTTGCTTGATTTTTTGCTTACCCCCCAGTAGATGTTAGCTGTGGTGGCAGGTGGACTTCCATGAAGGTTTCGTGTATTTCAGCTAGTGCTCTTGTTTGCTTGAATAGTGACCAGTAAAAAGGAGCTCTTTAACTTCCTCCTTCCCATCATCAGTCATGTGTTCATTATGTTTCCTTTGCTTCTGTACTGGCACTTAGCCACTTCGATTCTAAGTCTGTTAAGGATTTGGATGTGGAAGTAATTTTCTACCTGCTTATCTCCCTGAACCAGATTACTAGGGAGTTGAATAGATGTCATTGCTAGGATCAGATGTGCCTGTCAATGCCAGCTCATCATTAGGTGGTCTTAGCTGTATAATAAAATCATATACTGAAACACTACTACACTTAACAGTAAGAATTCTTACTTGGACAGCTTTTGTAATGTGGCATGTTTGTATTTAAGGCTTGTCTCTTAAGGGCATCTCACAGCGGTAAAGATATTGTTCAGATATTGTGAGTATAAATACAAAATGAATAGTAAAACCAAATTTCTAGAAAACTTCTATTTTTAGTAGTAGTTTCATAATAGTATAATGTTTCAACTTTTGATGCAGTGACACCAAGAATGACGTTCTTGTCTCAATGTGAAATGTAATTTGAAACTTCTGCAGTGAAAAGTAGTACAGCCTGAGGCTTATTTCTCTAGTACTGAGGGTCTACAGGAGTGCCTTGAGGCAGCAGGTCCCCCTGCAGCCAGGCTGTAGCTCATAAGCTGCTTACCTCCCTTACATTGCCAGAGGTAGCCATGTATTTCTTGCTCTCTGTCTTCCAAAGCTCTAAACTGAAGAAACATGTAGCAGTCTCTTTTTGTACTTGCAATTGCAATGTAGGAGTTCATCAGGATTTACACAACCATGGCTAACCTCTGTTATTTATTACATTAAGCAACTGAATTGAGTTAATTGTACCAGTTGAAGTTCCTGGAATGTAAACAGGGCTTTAGTGGTTGATTGCAATTGCATCATATTTCAAAACCCTGGCATAAGATTAAAATGCCTCAGAGTTTGCATATAAGTCCGAAAAGAGTTATCCATTTTGTTAAGTGTTTTGTAGATAATTGAGCTTGATATAGGATAATAGTGGATTTGGGCAATCATAAATCTGTTAGCAACTGTTCAGGATAATAAAAAATATGTATAAATGAAAGTCTTCATACTTGTGGAAACCATATAAAGCAGTAATTGAGCCTTCTACCAAATCAGACTGTAAGGATGATGATTTGGAGTGATGTTGCTCCTTTTTCTCTCAGAATACTTGATTGATTTACCTCAACACCATTTAGAATACATGAATTCAGAGCTTTTGAAGAGGAAGAAGGAAGGGAGAAGAGATGGAGTGTTGAGAAGTCCAGTCTTCACCTGGCAGGAGCAATTGCTCATCCTGTAGTTGCATGGTGGCACAGTCAAACAATTATTTTTAAACCCTAGGTGAAGCTCAGGTTAGCTTCTTACTCCGTGATGGATGTTTTGCAAGAACATTCATAATTGCTTACGCTAATACTGGTAACACAGAAAAATTAATAATAAGCTAGTCATGAACGGATAGCTTTTAATTAGAATTTAAAGGGTTTTTTCAGGTATCCGTTTTCTCACTTGCACTAGCAGTGATATTTAAGTAATATTAAGACAAAATTACTTAATCAAAAATCAATAAGTAAGTGGAATACGATTGCTTGGCAAATTAATTCAATAGTACAATTAAATTTATCACAATTTTAATGAAATGTTAATTCATTATTTTTCTTTAATGCCCATCATTTAATATATGGAGCATTTTTTTCTGAGTGCTGAGTTACTGCCGTCTGATCCTTGCCTTTTCAAGTAGAAAAGATGGGTGCACAATTGATGCTCATTGATGAAAAGTTTGGTTTGAGTTGATGTGCTCAGTGTGTGACAGGGTTTCCTGGAAGAAGCAAGGAGAAGCCAGAGATATGTAGCAATTGGCAATGAACTGCAGTGGTGGGATGCACTCCAAAGTGAGGCCATTCTTGCAAAAATACAACACAGGGGCATTCTTTATAGTTTTCAATTCTAGTTAAAGTAACCCTATTTAAGTAGGTACTGACATTCTGTGTTATCTAAGCTGAATTAAAAACTGTTCATAGTATTAGTTCCCTTGCAGATTGGTAGATTTGCAACAGTGACAGTTAAAGGCCTTAGATTCTTCCACCAGCATGACTAAACCTGAAAGAAAACACCACCTTTGCATTGCTGTTGTCTTGTCTATTCTTTTTTTCTTTTTTTTTTTCCCCCCTCAGTTATATTGCCTTCAGAAAATCTCTGGCCATTTCAATAACTTGCCAGTTAAAAAAAAGTCAAATATGTAATTCAGGTCAGTTTGTGAGGTTTGAGTTCTCACTCATGTATATGCAAATCCCTGACATTCTCAGGCTTGAGCCACATGAGAAAGTTACACTGGTTTAATGTAAGTAGTTTTCAAAATCAGTTAACCTAACACGTGTTTTTGTGGAATCATGTTTAGTTTGGTTTAATCAGTATTGAATCAGTACCTCTTTCCAGTTAAAGTGTGGTTTGGATTTATGACTGAAAACTGAAATGCAGTTCAGTTCTCATTTAGTATACAGCAGTTTAACTCTTCCTGGCCCAAATGAGGCAGCTCAGGATAAAACATCATTTAAAAGTAAGAAATCATCACTTGATGGAAGCAAGCCTATAACGTAAACTTTACACTCAATTTTCCTTTTGCATTTCAGAGCTCGTGTACCACATTCAGTGTCACTGGCATCTTCTTTGTAATCCCCAAATAGATTGAATTGCTAAAAGCAAACTGGTGCACTCCTCTGGTGGCAGTTTTGTGCCTGAAAGTAAGAAATAGAAGCCAAAGGGCAGAAAGCTGTAATCTTCTGTTACTCTCCTGGTTTCAGCTGTGCCTGTGTACTTATGTAAATGGAAATAAATGCTGAAGACTGTTCAGTGAGCTATACTGAGGAAACTCGAGCTAATAGGTCCTTGCAAGTACTTTAAGGGTGTTGTTTGCAGTAGGGAGAGAGAATTCTACAGATGTCTGCGTTGGAAAAGGGTTAAAGTACAGTCAGCACTTCCCAGTGAGAGTAGTTTAGTCATGACTTCTTTCAGGAATGTGTGAAAAGGCCGTGTTAAGAAATGGAGGTTATAGAAGAGAAACAGAGATGTTGTGCAAGCTGTGTGGTGATAGCAGGATGAGAAGAGCGATGGCACGACGCAGTTTTTGCTGCTCACTCTGGGTGCAAACAGGTCCCGTGCTAAGTAAGCTCTATTTCACATAAATGAAAAGTTAGAATTCAGAACTTGTTTTTATATTAGCTTGGATTGCTTTGGTTAAACTGTGGGATTTGGTTTAGCTGACACTGCTGCAGTTTTTCTTCCATGATAGCTCTACTGGCTCAGCTCTCATGGGATAGATGAAGCGTATGCCAGCCATAGGAGTTCTTCTGCTACCTTCTGTGCATGATTAGCTAAACTGAAAAAAACTCCCACTAGTCTGTCAGCATAACTGTACCTGTATTATTATACATGTAGTATTTAGAGAAATGTGCCTAGGTTGTTAACCTTATCTTTATTTGTGCAAATCATTATTGGAGACAGTTTTATTTCTCTTTATGGACTATTTGACCTCTGCGTTTGCAGAAAATACAGAAATCATCTGGAAGTCTAATTCAGTTCTTCATTGTGTTACTGACCTTCTAAGACTTGTGCTATGTAACAAACTATATCACCTTTGAATGCGATTCAGCCTAACATCAATTACATGGGGCATTATTTTGAGTAGAGTTTTAAACCAAACTTTGTTTTCTTGGCTTACTGGGTCTGCTCAGCCTTAAGAAAAGAAGACTGAGAGGGGACCTGATCCAAGTCTATAAATATCTAAGGTGTGGGAGGCAGAATGGCGAGGCCAGACTGTTTTCAGTGGTGAGTGGAGACAGGACAAGAGGAAACGGCCGGAAACTGCAGCATAGGAAGTTCTGCACCAATGTGCGCAAGAACTTCTTTACAGTGAGGTGACGGAGCACTGGAACAGGCTGCCCAGGGAGGTGGTGGAGTCTCCTTCTCTGGAGATGTTCAAGATCTGCCTGGATGCTGACCTGTGCGACCTGCTGTAGGGAACCTGCTTTGGCAGGGGGGTTGGACTCGATGATCTCTGGAGGTCCCTTCCAACCCCTACAATTCTGTGATTCTGTGATTCTATGATTGGCTTTCTTTTAAGAATGTCTAATGAGAAAGTGTCAGCAGCCCATATTATTTGTGATACCTACAGCTTTGTTGTAGGAAGGAGTTGCATTTGACAGTTGACTGTAAATTCTCTTAAAAATCCTAGATATGTATTCAGTCCATATAACTTCTGTTTCCTCATTGAAGCACCTTAAGTCAGCAGCATGCATGACCTTACCTGCCTGTAGGAGGGAAGTCAACTGTGTTGTTTTCTGCAGATTTCAATCGATCTCTGTATGCAGTTTTCCTACTGTACAGATAGAGTAGCATGTGATCAAACTTGGGTACCTCTGTAAAGATGCCCGAATGCATTCAGGATTAGTACAGGCAATGGAAAGAAGATATGCTATCTGAGACAGGAAACTGGAAGGAGCTTGGACTCCTGACTAGCCTGTCCTGCTAAGTGAGAGCCTTTACAGGCAGTGGATTAAAGTCAGGTGCCTGTGCTGTTACCTCCTCAAGCCATCTGCCAGCTCCTCTGGTGAGCATTGTTGCTTCTAGTAGAGACATGAGTCACTTCTGAATGAGCATCTGAGGTACCTGTTTTCAGTCCAATTAATGTGATTGGCTGAAAATTGGAGCAGGTCCAGGACATGTGCCGCAGGCAGGGCAGATGACTGACAATGATAACTGCCTGAAATAGAATGGCTAAGCTGACATAAGTTTTATCCTGTCTTTAGTCTATGAACACTTTTGTGCATCTCTCTCACACAAGAATAAGTGGATTCCTAAAGCTGATGAGTTTAATATCATCTTTCATTTTGAGAAAGGAGATATGAAGTATTATGCATGTAAAGTAGTATTTAAATATGTTAGTTTTCATGGGAGATTTCAGATGAGGTCTTCCAGTAAATTCTGGTGGCTTGGCAACCCAATACAACTCAGCCCATCACCTAGTGAGACCTGGAAGGAAAGATGACAGATTCGTGAAGGAAGGGATTATTTCCCAGCAGTTGGATTTGACTTCATGTCGGGAGCTGTGGAAAACGCAAACACCCTTTAAGGTGGCATTAATGATAAAGCAGCATTGCTTTTTTCCTTCCTTTGTTCCTGTCCAGTATAACTGCTTTGCTGAAGGGGAAGCACTTGTCTGGCTGTGCAACAAGTGGGGCTACAGAAAGAAACTACTCAGCAAAAAGCGTTGTTTGGTTGGTTTTTTGTTTTTGTTTTTTTTTTTTAATTTTATTCCTCAACAGTTTTGTGGGTAGCTGCAAAAAAAGCTTGCTAGCACAAGTCAGTAGGGAATTGACTGCATGGGAATGACTTTGTGGAGGTTTCAGTTGTTTCTCTTCGGCAGTGATGACTTCTGACCCCTGGGGTTGTGTCTAACATTTTGTTTTGTTAAACATGCTAAAAGCTTAAGGAAAAAAAAAAAAAGTGTTGAACAGAATCTGTTGCATTTTCATTTGTATTTTGTCAAGGTTGTCTGCTGATCAGTGATTGTCTATTGCAGCTGATGGTACTTTTTGTTTTACATCAGTACTTTGTCTTTGAGCTAAGCTTTCCATATCTATTAGGAATGCTCTTTTTTTTTTTTTTTTTTACCTGGGGTATTTCTGATGAGCTTGTCAGTGCTTGTTGTTCTGTTTTTATAAAGTGTTAACAAAATGGAGCACCACTGTGAGAGTGAAACAGACTTGAGGATCAACAGCAGATTGGTAAAACTGGCTCTCAGTTTCTTCTCTGTCTCTTTTTAAGAATGTTTGCAGCTCATAGCACTCACCAGGGCTGCTGTGTCGGTTTAAGCTGCTTGATGAGCTTACACTAAGATACCAAATGATGATTTAAAGCAGTTGAGCCATGGGCACGTTTCCTTCTGCCATCTTTCTTGCCTGGAGTGATAACTTTGGGTCTAGAGGGATGCTGTGACTTAATAAACTGCTCTAGTCATTTGCTTGGAGAATGTTAGAGCTCTCCCTTTAAGAGGCATTGAAAAGTTATGTCACTTTCTCTTTTTATTCTATTTAGCTGTCAAATGTTAAGAAATGAGTGAGAGTCTTGTCTTTTTTTCTATTTTTTTTTTTTAATTTCAGTAGACACGTTTAAATATGGGAAATAGGAAGAAAGTCTGACCTCATCATTTGCCACAGATAGATAAGGAACGCTTCTGTTCCTTATCTTCCTAAATTACATCAGTGAAATCATAATTGTTTTTATTTTTGAGAGGAATTGAGGAAATAAGTTTGAAATGGATTTCTGCTAAACTACAGAATGTAATTGTTATTACACCTCAAAAAAGAATAATATTTGGAATGAGATGAGTGACCAGAATTCCAGGGGAAAAGAAACAAATGTTTAATGTAACCTAAAATAACGTATACTGAAATTTCATTTGACGGTGGTATTGTTTGTGCTTCCAGTTTTGTATGTGATTGCATAATGGGCAATTGAGAAACTGTTCAGTGAGGGAGTGTGTATGATAAAGCACAATGCTGGCTGAACACTTTTCACTGATGTGTGCTCTCTAACAGGTTTGTTTGTATCTGACGTAGATCCTGGCTCTGCCGAACGCACTGCACAAAAAAGGAAGTTTCCCAGCCCTCCACATTCCTCTAATGGCCACTCACCCCAAGATGCATCAACAAGTCCCATAAAAAAGAAAAAGAAACCTGGTCTATTGAACAGTAATAATAAAGAACAGGTAAGAGAAGTCCTGGTCTTGTTATGCTAGGATATGAACCAATGAAAGATGGATGTAGAGAGCTGAACAGGAGCCCCCTACTCTTTAGGAAGCTTAATTTTTGCACTAGAAAGTAGATATTCACTGAAGGTGCAGTGGGTGCAGGAATTGGCATTTTAAGGCAGATTTGAGTGCTTATAATTTTTTTTCTTAAGTTTTTTATTTTTAGTATGAGAGCTTTTGTTGTTGTTAAAACTATCAAGAGAGTAAATAAAATTAAAAGGAAATATAGAGGGATGTGATGTCCTAGGTTAAGAAAGATACCATAATATCTCTGGGAATCTGTCATCTGTTCCCAGTCCTCTTGCCAGTTGCTAACAACAGTCCTGCTGCTCCCATGGTACTTCACAGATTCTCTCCCCTTCCTTTAAACTGATGAGCCAGAAATATTGCTACCAAAGTTGATGACTCCAAGGATCGTGCTGGCAGTATTTTTCCGTCTTCATTTTCAGTGACTTCTGAATACTGAATTTATAGCATTTGTTGTAGCTCATGAAAGGACTTGATTCCAGAAGGCTGACAATTTCAGAGTCTTTGTATGATGCAAATGAAGGAATTGTATGAATTACATTGAATACCAAATGCTGTAAAGCAGCTCTATCATCCTGGAGGAGATTACATGAAAGCAATCTTTAGCTCCACTGAAATGATTTCTCATCTAGTTAGCAGATGAAGTGCCTGTGTTCTGTTCAGAGTGCTTTTGTGTGTTAATGTGTTCTACCACTATCTTATAAACACAGGATTAAGTTGTGTGGATTTGGAGCTTTTTTTCCCCTCATGTATTAGCATCTGCATTAAACATCATCATGGTACAATTGTACTGGTTTAGAAGGAAAATGAAATTGTTAATCGCTGCAGTTTATTTTGGAACAGAGACCTTGAATAAATGAGGCCAAAGAATGGTCTTTCAGTGCTAAATGTATTTTACTTAGGGTACTGGGGAGGTCTAGTAACAGCATGTGTAGGCATTGCTGATGTAGTTTAATGTTGTCAGTTTGGCTTTTTCTGAGTTCACTGTGGGCTCTGAGAATTCCTACATGTCTTGGACATTTGCAAGGAGATGATGTTGTGCTGCAGTTTGGGTTTTCTAACTGCGCTCTGTAGAGATAATGGTACAGACAGTGAGGCTGAATCTTAGAGGATTCCTTCCCACTGTTCATTCATGCATTTAAAAGTACACTGTGTGAAAAATAATTGTAGTTGTTGAACTCAATATGTCCGTTCCCCTCAGTAAATCATTTTCTGTTTTCCAGGTATTTCAAACCTGAAATACTGCAGGATAGAAAAGTTGTGTATCTAAAGAAGAAAAGCAAACTAGGCATGTTGCTTAGCTGTACATGTTATCAGTTAGCAAGGAAGTATCATTTGTTTTGGTTTGTTTTTGTTGGCTTTTTTTTGCTTTTGTAAGTTGTTTTTAATTTAATAAAACGTACCTGAAGATGATTGTTTCTATAAGGTGTATCAGTCTGCTCTACATAATGGCAGTTAATGTTAAAGATCCCTTAACTGCTGAAGAGATGTAAGCTAAGCACACAGTTACTTGTTTTGCTCCTAGTTTAGGTTTCAAGTATAATGTAGCTGACAGCTGTGATTCTGCTTGGCTGATAAATCCATTTTGAGGTCTGGCAACATCAGTGGAGCCTCCAGGTTGATATTCTTCACCATCGAGTGTTTGGTAGTGCTGGTGTGTATCAAGATACCCCCTCACTACAGCTATCATTGCACAAGGCTTTGTACTAAGATGCTACGGGTGTTCAGAATGGTGCCAACGGGTATTTAAAGTATTGACATACAAAAAATTACGGAGATAAAGAGTATAGCTAAAAGGTTAAAAAAAAATAATCAGGAATGTGCAACACTTGGTCAGCTACAATATATTTGAAGTAGCAGCTTTTTTCCAACCTAGCTTTAAAGTTAATTTAAACTGACTAGAAATAGTAATCTTTTTCTTGCATAAAAAGCACTACAGTACTCTTGTTTTTCCTTCAGTTTTATACGTATCTTACTAACATTACTGAAACTGTGAGGGCAAGCTGCCACTTGAGCTGGAACTGACTTTTGAAACTGTTGGGAGAACAAAGCTTTTCTTTCATGACTGTTAACATTTAAACTCTTAAACATGTTGCTCTGATTAGAACAAGTGAAAGGCTCCTTTGATGTCACTCGGGGGTTCGTTTTCCATCATTTAGTTCTGTTGTTTGAGTCTTTTTGAGTCTCATTCCTATCTTCTTTCTTTCCTGGCCCTCAGTCTTAGCTCAGACAAAACAAGGTGGTATTTATCTGAAAGATAGGAAAGTCCTCAGTCAGAGAATTAATTCCTTCCACCTTCTAGCAAAGAAGGACTATTTTATTTAGCTACAATAAGCTCATTTCTCTGTAATTGCTTACAGATTTTAAATTTCTTTTAGAACAGGAAGTCAGTGTGGATGCGCTGCCCATAGCTGCATCTCAACTACCAAGACTTCAGTTTCAGAATCTCTGAGTATTGAGATTTTGGTCTCAAGCTGTGGTGCATGTAACCACAAACAAAGCACACTTCTGCTGACAATTGTAACTTTCTCTTTTTCGCTCTGAGTTTACACGTGCACTTCTGTCCTGGTTTGAATGATTGGCATAGTAATATATTTGAAATGTAGGTAAAGCCTTTCCCTGCCCCTCTTATTCCCCAGGAGCACAAAGAACCTTCCTTGTAGAGGTCTGGTTGTATCTGTGTTTAACTGTATACAGAGAAAGTACAGAAGATAACGCTCAGTCCATGTCTGTGCTACCTTTCTAGTAGCTGCAATGTATGTAGAATAGGAAATGAAAACTGCCAAAAGAGACAGGAATGTAAGTGGAACTTTAGGTAGCAGAATGCTTATGAAGTTACAGTAAAATTTTATGGATAACATTCTTTCTTTGCATGAAATATTATACAGTAATTGATTATCAGAGGTAATATGTCTTCTGGTGTATCTGTTGAGATATTATATCTCCAGCTGGATTGTCATAGAACACCTCTTCTGCATCACCTAACTTTGTCATGGAAGGCCTCCTACTCATGAGGATAATTAGACCTTGTCCTTTGCTACTTTATAAATCTAGAAGGATCACAGTCTAAGCTGATGGTGGTTTGTGGTGTATAATGTATGTCCTGTGTGACCAGTTTTGTTCAGGGTGCCGCAGAGGTACCCAGCTTTTGCATATTGTCCCCCTGTTTAGCAATCAGGCAGGCATGTGACAGCCTAAGAACTTGTGAAGCTCTTTGTGATGTAGGAAGTGCACACGATTACACGAGAACCAAAGAGGTGCTGCAAACTACAAGCAGCTGGTTGGGTAGCCACAAATAGCATTACATCAAACAAAGAGTCACAGCAAATAGTAAAAAATTTGTGATTATTTATCTCCATCCCCTCCTCCTTTAATTAATAGCAAACAGGAAACTTAAATTCCCTTATCATTAATAAATATGTCTCAGTTTTCCAATAATTTTTTGCTTTTCTTCAAATCCAATCCAGGAAACACTGGGTATCTGTTGTCCAATTTTGGCTCTCTCAGGCTCTCCTGCTCTCATGTTTTGGTATCATCTGTGTCACCTTTAAGCAGTTTGAGGCGCAAGTGAAAGAGCAGTCTGTGCAGTTTATGAAATTCACATTATTTTCTAGTGCAAACTAGTGGAGATTGTGTCTTAAATTTTGATGCTCATGTAAATGGTGGGTTACATTTTTCCCCAGGCTCATGCTGCTGGGGTCACCTTATTAAAGTTGTGAATCTGCTTCTGTGCCATCCTACTTTGTTTTGCTTTATCAGTTAAAATCACCATTGACTTGCTTGGTTCTGAAAAGTTGTGAGTTACTGTAATTTAGGACAGGGTTGTGTGGTGCTCAGCTACTTTGTCAGGACTGATTAATTTCTTCAGTTGTGCCAGTTTAGCCACCACTACATCTCCCAGTATGATGTAGCTCCTTCAGCCCCATGGGATTCTGAGTTTGAGGATGTTGGATTGCACGACTTGCACTTGATGTCCTCATTTGCCACAAAAATTTATTTTCAGTGCTGAGTATAATATGCATCATTTGGCATCTGAATATGAAGTGAATCTCTTTATGAATGGCTTTGTGCAATAAATAAGATATTGTGTTTACATAAACGTTAATCAAACTCTGTAGATTGCTGTTTGATTTATATATAATGATATTTATTGCTATGAATGCTATTTTGTATGAAATGCAAATTTGTTTTGAAACCAAACCTGTTTTTCTTGCCTACATTTCAGTCAGAACTAAGACATGGTCCGTTTTACTATATGAAGCAGCCACTCACCACAGACCCTGTTGATGTTGTACCACAGGATGGACGGAATGATTTCTATTGCTGGGTTTGTCATCGGGAAGGCCAAGTCCTCTGCTGTGAACTCTGCCCTCGGGTTTATCACGCTAAGTGTCTGAAACTGACAGCGGAACCAGAGGGGGATTGGTTTTGCCCAGAATGTGAGGTTAGTTTGATAGAAGGAGCAGATTTCTTCTGTATATGAGTGATACAAACTGCTTTTTTTTACACTCCAATGTGTTTCTGTTCTACTCTTATGTACCAGAAAAAGTTGTGTGAAAAGGGAGCGTCTCTTGCTGCTTCCTTGCTTTTTCTCTGTGCGTTCACCTGGACTCTGTTGGGCATCTCACTGTGACTCTTCAACTTCTTACCATCTCTAGGGAAGGCGAATCCATTTCAAAGAGTGATCCCCACATCTTACCTTTAACTCTGAAAACAGTTCACAGTTTTGTCTAGCTTACTTCATGCTGCTGCATGGGGGCTGATCAGTTCTGCAGAGTGCTCAGAACATGTGCACTGTAGGGTCTACGTAAACAAGAGGATATTATTAGTACTATATTTTTCTGCAGGTCTGAGGAAGAATTTAACTATTCCTCTCCAACAACTTCTGGAGAGAGAATAATTAGCATCATTGTATCTACAATGAAAGTAAATTGGTTTATCAGATGTCTTTTTTTTTGGCATGTATTGCATTATATGGAGCCCAGATGACTTTTTTCCTCATTCGTGTTGCTGGAGCTTGCACTGTATTGGGAATTGTATGTATTCCAACATTCTCTTATTTGGGTGATCTAAAAAATGAATGTAGTTTCTAAACTTTTCCCTTTTTATATATTCACTTACTTATTTAGGCTAACATATCCAGAATTTAATAAAACAAGTATCTGAAGTATTTATGCTACTTCATAAAAAATATTTTGTTTCTTAGGAAGTAGTTATTATCTTCTGTTCAAATGCTGGGATTTTTTACTGGAGAAGAATTCACCTAGAAATGTTTGCTGACAATATTATTTTCATCCTAATTTTTAGAAAATCACAGTTGCAGAATGCATAGAAACACAGAGTAAAGCTATGACAATGCTCACCACTGAACAACTATCATATTTGCTGAAGTTTGCACTACAGAAAATGAAACAGCCAGGGGTAAGGAAGATTTTTTTTTTTTTTTTTTTTTAATGCCTGTTCTGTATGTTTGTCATAATATTGGGTTTTGCTTCCTCTTGTTGACCTGAGTCTAGCTCATTTTGTCAGATTTTCTGCTGTTTACCACCCGTGTATTGCAAACAGCTTCGTTCAGACTGTGTATGCTGTTCTGGAATGCATATAAAGCACCGTTCCTTGATGCAACTTCTGGAGGTAGTTTCAGTAGATGTAGTGAGGATGCAGCATAGCTTTCCAAAGGGAATTTGTATTTTCTCACTCACTGAAAGTGAACAATGCTGGTCTTATCTGAGGTGCAAGGGAAATGACAAGGTGTGGTTTCTTACCAACCCAGATATGTGGGCAAGGCTATAGGTGCAGGTAATGTTACATATTTGATTATAACCCTTAATTTGATTATAAGCCAGTCTTTTCTCTGTTAGTAGGAAATTGTTCTCGCCACAAGAAGTAGTTGTATCATATACTTGTAAAACTGAATTTTTTCTCAGTGTATTGGCAACCTGTGCCATCAACTTGCATATTGTAGGAATCTGCCATCCTATGAACTTTTATCATGGAGGGAAAATGTTGTTTCCTCTAACTTTTACCAATCTCCACGTCTGTCTGAGATTTAACCCTCAAAATCATCATTGCCTCCTGGAAGTTTCACACATTTCAGTCCCTCATTCTTTCTTCTAAATTTCTGGTTGCTCTTTTTTCACTATGCAAGCTTTGAGTAGTTTTCACATGTGGGAAGAAAAAAGTGTAGTAAGATGTTTTAATGGATTGCCATGGCTTATCTGAATTCCTGTTGCTACCTTGTCCCTGTAAATAGATTAGAGGAGTCTCTGTGCTTGCAAGCATACAGTAAAATATATTGGAAAAACCAGATGTATGGAAGGAATCATGGGTTCTTTACAGCTCTGGTGTCTCCATGATAAATATTTCAGCAGAAAAATAGTGACAGTTTCTAGGAAGGTTACTCTTTAGTATTGATAAACTTCAGCTCTTGGAGTATTTTAACTCTGGAGTGGTAGATAGTCTCCTTTTAGAAAGAGTCATTACCTTTTTTTTTTTTTTTTTTCAGAAGCAAAGTATCAGTGTGTGTTTGTGTTGAGATGACAAAATGTTCTCAATGTGCAGCTAGAAAGGCAATGCAGCAGATAACGTGCAGAGTCCCACTGATGGAAGTTTGAATTTATCTGCAAGTCGCCATTGTTCTGAAAGTTCTAAGACTGATAAAGTTATTTCTAATTCTAGATAATGGGAGTGTTTGTTCTCCAAAAAACGATTTGCTGAGCCTCAGCTAATACTCTGCTCAAAAAAGATCTGCTGTAAATAAGAACAGTCCATTTTACAAAAACCCAAAGGCTTGTAATTCATCACTTCCAACATATGAAAAATCAGTTATGTGAGGGCATTTATTTCCTCATTTTGCCAGCACTGCATTACTTCACAAATCTTTACTGTTTCTTTTAAATAATTTTCTCTGATACCGCAGTTGAAAGTAGTATTAGAAGAGTGACTATGGAGTTGTTGATGGAGCTGTTCAGTATTAAGAAGCTGTGTGATTTGTTTTCTCCTAACAGACAGAGCCATTTCAAAAGCCAGTTTCGCTGGATCAACACCCAGATTATGCAGAATATATCTTTCATCCAATGGACCTTTGTACATTAGAGAAGGTTGGTATGAGGCAAAGGTCCTTTGAGTTTGATTGCTGTGGTTAAGCTTTCTGGGTTGTTCGATGGGAGCGAGAGAGATTGCTTGAAATTATTTAATTGTTTTGATTACAGTTTTGTTATTGTAAAACCAACTGGAAGAGCCTCTGAATGTGTCTGTTATGCAGTCTGAGCTAATGGCAAGTGCTCAGCAAAAGCAGTATAAAAAAGACAAGTTTAATCCGTATAATTCTGGGAATCATCCTGTGGGGAGACTTCATTAGTAACATTTTATGTTTGATCACCATGTTTGTTAGCTATTAATGCATTGCTGATACGTTGATTCCCCTTGGGACCATTTGAGTGTGTGACCAGAGGTCATTCCAGGCTCATCTGCTGGTCAAACATTAGAACATATAAAATAGCAAATAGAAGAACATCCACTGCACCTGAGATGTGGGAGAAGAAAACAGTAAAGAAGTGGATTACAGGAGTTTGTCAGTTCAGTAATAAGTTCAATGTTTCAAATTACAAAGTTCTTCATTCTCTGTCGCTTTAATAATAGCGTAGCAATGCAGAGCTTTGTTGTGGTAGTGCCTGGGTGAGGAGTCCTTATTCTCTGGGCTCTGGGAGCAGAGGTCAATGTCTTTGTGGCATAAATGTATAACAAATCCATGTCACTGATTTGATTCACCCAGGTGGTAGGCTAGAATATCAAAAACTGGCTTATGGGGTGTAGTAAATAATTTTTTCCTGGGTCTTGTCAAAATTAAGAAATTAAAATGCCATGCAGCGATGATGATATGCCAGTGCAAAATCAGGGACTTAGTTTTCTGTAGAGACCTCAAGCAGAATTACTGCCTCAGGAAATGGACAGGTGCTTACTGGTGCCCCTCTGCAGCCCTTTGGAATTATTGAAGATGCTGATCTAAATAGTTCACTGTTGAGAATTGGTTTAGACATTTCATAAATATTTAGGGCAGTCAGAAAACACCTTGAACTTCGAAGGTTACTGAAGTATTTAGAATGAGTTGTAATATAAGGTTTTTGTTTTAGTAATTGTGTGTCTGACAGGCAGCAGTGTTTAGGAAGATGCGAGTTTTTACTCATATCTGTTTTCTGATACATTTTTAAATGTTTCTTTCCAGAATGTTAAAAAGAAAATGTACGGTTGCACTGAAGCATTTTTGGCTGATGCCAAATGGATTTTGCACAACTGCATTATTTACAATGGGGGTAAGCATAGAGATATACTTCCTAGAATATGAAGCTTCAGATTGGATTAAGCAATGCAGAAACTTGCTGCTGCTTGACAAATGGTGAAAGTATCTTCCTGCTAATGCCGTAGTTCTAAACGTGACTTTACAAAAACAAAGAATGACCTACATTTACACTAGGGACCAAATACTGCCTATGCTGTCTCTTTGCTCAGAAGGAGACCTACCTGAGGAGATGCCCGTTACTGAATGGTGTGTCAGTGGTGGGCAGGGACAAACAGGCACAAACAGGGAACATGTGAAGATTTTTTACTGCGCTTTGTTTGCTGGGAAGAGCCTGCCTGCTGCTTCCACAAGCACGTGTTGAATATATACCTGCTTTGCATTGTCTTTTCAGATGTTCTATGTTGTCTTCAACATAAACTTTTTATAACTAAAACCTGTTGATTTTTATCATCGTTTTATACTAACAGTTTTCTTGGTTAGAGCATTTTTCTTATTGTCTTCTCAGGAAATCACAAATTGACACAAACAGCAAAAGTCATCATCAAAATCTGTGAGCATGAGGTATGTGTACCCCAGTTAATTTGATTGTTCTATCTGTATATTTGAAGTATTCCATTGCTTGTATTTGTGATTGAAATAATGTTTTCTAATGTATGCATTACAAACTATAATTTGTGTAGGCTTTCTTATGTTTGGGGATGCATATCCATGGCTTATAGGAGGATTTTGACAAGGGCATTGCTAATAATATTTTCCTTAGGATATTCACCATATGTAATTAGGATGTCAGTGATGGGAGAGAAGATATATGGGATCTGCACAAAGACACCTGTCTTCTAAATGAATGCTTGGAGGTGGAAAAAGAAACAGATGTTCTGATTTGTAGACATATTTGAGGTGGTTCGTTTGATGTCACAGTATGAAAGCCCTGTGAATAAATGCCTGCATTTTAGTTGGTTGTTTGAAGTGATTTTATTTCACTGAGAATTCATAATGCTAATATTACAAAAATTTATTCTAAATGCAGCGTTTTTGAATGGTATTTCATTGATATGAATTATCTGATAATCTGACACTTCATATTTATGCAGAGTGCTTTTCCCACCCCTCTGCTGATGCAGCAATATCCATTATTCTAGTAAGTTTTGAGGATGTATCAATTGTTCAGAGAAAAAAAATTGTGTATGACCTGATTCTGACTTCCTAATTGGCTTATATAGTCTGAAAAAAGAACAACATATTTCCTTTTTGGTCTCCTAAATTATTATGGAACTAAGTGTTCAGAAACAAATGGTGGTCAGTAATTCTTTATCACTGCAATAAATGCAACACTAAAGACAGAATGTATTTTCATGACATGAGCAGTGTATGATCTGAAGAGAGGCTTAGAAATGTGTCTTGTTTAACTGGAAAGCCTGCTTCACAGGGGTAGGAAAACAGGGTTTACTTTCAAAGTAGCATTGAATTCTTGGCAGTTAAAGGTTGATTTATGACCACAGATTGGTGGGAAATATGATGTTATTATATTACAGTATTTACTAATCGCACCTTGAGCTGTGATAAGTTATTGAATAATTGTTTTCCTTTTCTTTTCAGATGAATGAAATTGAAGTGTGTCCGGAATGTTACTTAGCTGCTTGCCAAAAACGAGAGAATTGGTTTTGTGAGCCTTGTGTAAGTTAAGGATGATGGTAGTCTAGCTAGTGCATTGAAGTAAAGGCTCTCATTTAGCTCTTCTTGTCCTCCTGTTGTTTTCAACCTGTGGTGGTTACTGAGAGGTGTGAATTAAGGAGAACTGCTGGTTTTACAAAGCCACTTGTAGTTACACGTCACGCTCATCGCGCTTTGTGGAATCAGACCATCTCAAGGTGTTAGCTGTCAGACTCATGCTTTTGGAGAAGTGACTGTAAATTGCTAGCAACCAGTTTGCAGTCTCTGCCCTCAAATAAAAGGTGCCCACTGATGGGTCATTTGTGGTACTTGCACTAAGAGTAAAATTTCTGAAATGTGAACTTTTGAAAACGTGGTTTTGAGATTTCAGTATTAAGACTTGGCTTTCCTTTATTGCCTGTTAATAGGTTGTCTGACTTCTGCTTTTGTTTAATATTGCACCAAACCCTGAAAGACTTATTGAAGTTCTTAAGTAGAACTGTGTAATCCATCAAGTTCTCTCTTGAGCTTAAGTGGAAATTAAAGAATTTCAGAGGTCAACTGTAGTTTAGGATGTGCTGCATATTGGGAGAGAACAAGAAAAAAAATTATAGAATAGTAAGCCCTATTAAGATTTGTTCAAACGAGATAATATTTTATTTATTTATTTTTTTTAACTTTTTTCTTCCCATGATCTATTAGGTACCAAATATATAGTGAAATGGAATCTTGTGTTTGTCCAGGGTCTTGCACATTATTTAATCTAGGAAATAAATATAATTTTAAAAACTTAATGCTGTATAACAGATTTTGAAGGTAATACTGCTAGTTTTTTCTTACCGTATGTTCTACCATCTTTCTCTAGAGCAATCCTCACCCTTTGGTCTGGGCTAAACTCAAAGGCTTTCCGTTCTGGCCTGCTAAAGCACTGAGGGATAAAGATGGGCAAGTTGATGCCCGCTTCTTTGGCCAACACGACAGGTGGGAATTTAACCAAAGCTTATTTCTGGTTATAGTTAAAAAAATAAAAACCACCTCATTGTTATTTTGTGCTCTCCAAGCTTTGGAATCCTTTTTTTTTTTTAATATTGACCTGGATAAGCTATAATAACATTGTAGTGTATGCAATTTTAATTCCTTACATGATGTCTGTAGAGTGTGAGCCGTGCACTTGCAAGACTTGCACCTATATGACCTCACTGATCATCCAAGTTCATTCATGTGGCAATGAGTTTGCACTGGAAAAAAAAAAATAAAATTCTTACTAGTGGAAGGGGCCAGTACTGTTGTTTGAGCTGTCTGAACACCAAGGTAGTGAACACACAATTGTAGGATGTTCTTTGGAATTGTTTTTCTCACTTGCATTTTCATGTTTCTCTGCTACGACCAATGGAAAGATTGTTTTGTAAAGATCATCTTACAGTTCTATGGACTAGTTTGGTTAAGTATGTTTTGTCCTATTGATCAGTATTTAATCTTCTTTTATGTGTTGCTGGAGAAAAGTAAAATCAGCTAGAAATATCCTAATAGAAGCAGTTTACTTATTTACCAGGATTATTTAATGTGAAAAACCCTGTGCAGTGACCTTCTAAAAGAAGGTGAAGATCCTCGGAAATGATCTCAGGTGCACACATCTTTATGATGGCATAAAATCAGAGTTTGGGGAAAAAAATGTTTAAAACTGTACTGTGTCAGTTAACAGCGTAAACTGTCATATCTCTGTCTTTCTGTTTGATTTATAGGGCCTGGGTTCCAATAAATAATTGCTACCTCATGTCTAAAGAAATTCCTTTTTCTGTGAAAAAGACGAAAAGCATCTTCAATAGTGCAATGCAAGAAATGGAGGTTTATGTTGATAACATTCGTAGGAAGTTTGGAGTATTTAATTACGCACCTTTCCGGACACCGTATACTCCCAATAATCAGTACCAAATGTTGCTCGATCCTACAAACCCAACTGCCGGAACTGCAAAGACGGACAAGCAAGAGAAAATCAAACTGAACTTTGATATGACAGCGTCACCGAAGATTCTCATGAGCAAACCCATGCTGAGCAGTAGCACGGGTCGTAGGATTTCGCTGACAGATATGCCGCGGTCGCCAATGAGTACCAACTCATCAGTGCACACCGGGTCTGACGTTGAGCAGGATGCAGAGAAAAAGGCAACTTCCAGCCACTTCAGTGCAAGTGAAGAATCCATGGATTTTATTGAGAAAAATACAGGTAGAAAGGGGCTGTAAGACTCCGTATGGTTAATTCACTAGCTGGAATCGTTGTGATTAGGAGGCATTTCATTTAAAATTGGATAGCTCTTTTTCAAGGCTTTGCCTTTATTTATTTGCTTTCAATAAGACTTAAAATTTATTGGAAATAAACTTTTGCCAGTGCTGCCCATTTAGGTGGAGGTGGTGCTGTACAAAAGAGTTGTGGTATCATTTGTTCACCTTCTGTGGAACGGCACTGGTAAGGCACACGTTTCTTAATTGTGTGAATTAGTGGTGGGCACATTTGAAAGAGTCAGAACCAGCAGAAGTGACTTTGAGATTTGAGATAAATTTTGTTTATCAGGTCAGTATTGCAGCTGGAGAAATCGGTGCTAAATAACCACCCTCCCCTCTGCCCCTACATCTGTTTCAAGAAACTTAATGTAAAAAAAAAATCAACCAACAAGAGTCATATGTGACACTTACTCTGCAGTGTTTGTGCAGCCCAGTAGTTTCTCCAAAACAAGCAGGCAGGCATGTATGCCAAGTGGTCAGTAGATGTGATGCCATTTGGGTATCTTACTCCTCCTTAAAGCTGAGCTGTGAAACCACCTTTGGCTCCAAATTATCTCATGGAAATTGTGATAAAGTAACTGCATCAGTTTTAAGTGTTGAGAACACATAGATATATCAATAGAGAATAACATGTCAAAAGGATTAGTTCATTTTATACAGCAGTTATCAAGGATGTATTTGTGTGCAGTTTTCCTGCACAAGCTGTAGCTTACAGGTACTGTTTTCTGTCTTAAAACTTATTTACGTTATTATTTCTTTATAATAGTAGAGATTGTTACCAAAATCACATTAAAGCTGTCCTGTTAGAGAAAGGTAATAGGAGATATAGGATAATATTATCCTATTATTTTGCATTCTTGACCATCATAGCAATTCTGGGGAACTGTCACTTTCCTCACATCTTGCTGATCCTGTCTTAGTGCATAAAATGCCAGATTTGACTTAACAGCAGGCAGTTGGAATTGATGGAGGTCCCTTGCAACCGAGCTCCTCCACGTGCAGGCTGGATGTGGCTCTGGGCAGCCTGGTCTGCTGGTTGGCAACCCCACACACAGCAGGGGGTTGAAACTGGATGATCATTGTGGTCCTCTTCAACCCAGGCCATTCTATGATTCAATGATTAGCTGATTTTTATATTCTAAACTCATATGTTCCAATTTCCCACCTGGCGTTTCTTCCTGTATATTGTCACAAATGCTAATATATATTTTTTTTAATTTAGCTGTCGTGTTAATGGAATGTGTGATGTGATTAAAATGAGGATTAACTAACTTTGTTTATTGTAAAAGAAAATTCCAGGTAGGATGACTGCACTGTCTTTAGATAGGAATGCTTTTATTCAGATGGAATGGATGGTTCTGTTGTGCATTTGGAGTGATACGAAGGAAATAACTTGGAAATAACTTGCAACCTTGTCCTGGGATGTAGCAAATGAATTGTAGCTGTCAGATGCAGTGTTCAGCTATGACTTCAGGGTAACTTGTCAGAACGTTAAACAGGAGTTTAATGCACAGCACTTGCTGTCAGAAATCAGAGGTTTTTTTCAGGTTATGGCCTACGAAAGCTTCCTTCTGTAGACTGACTGGGAGCTTCCTGAAGTTCATGTTTGAAATGTGACTCTGGATGTTTTGGAGGATCAGAGCACAGACTTTTGCTTAACTGTGTAAAATTAGAATATCCTACTGCCTTATCTGAGGGATTTTTGTCACTGATCTCCAGCTGCACTGACTGACCTTAATATGATTTCTTTCAATTCTCTATTAACATCTCTACAAAATGGCTGGACTTTTTTGTTAATGTTTACCTGCATACATGCAGTAAAATAATGGCAATTCAGAGTCTAGAGTTCACATTTAAAATAACCAAATCTCGAAAGCTAGAATCTTGAAAACAGAGAGGTTTTCAGGGTAAACGTGCATTTGGTGTAATGAAATAAATCATGGTAGTGTGATTTTCCTTACAATTTCTTCTTTTATTAAACTAAAGTCTAAAGGTATTTGAAAGTTAGCAGTGGAGGTATAGAATAATATTTAAATGATTAAACAAAAACCTTTTCTCTGCTTTTATAAGTTGAAAAGCTGTTTTGGCGCAGCAAATATGGCTTTACTGTGATTTTTATTAAATCCATCCTTATTAATTTTGTACTTTTTTCAGCTTCCCCTGCACCAACGAGAACAGGTCAAGCAGGGAGCTTGTCAGGCAGTCCCAAACCCTTCTCTCCTCAATCGTCAACGCCAATTTCTGCTAAGCAAGAAAGAACTGCCACTCCAGGAAGCATTCTGAATCTGAACCTTGGTTAGTGTTGACTTTCAGAAGTCCCAGTATGTTATAGCTGGATAAATCATGGGGGTGCCAAAATAACGTGAACAAACTTACTTCTAGGTAGATTTAAATGAACAGAGAACTTTAAGTGTGGCTTTGTGTAATTGTTGTTTCATCAAATAAGATGTTTGATGTTTTGTAAGTGGAATTGAAAGTTCCTGTTGCTTTTTCTTCTTTTTGATCAAAATAAGTTTTTAATGGGTGATTTCATAGCTGAATTGTACAAATAAGTGTTTCTAAGCAGTAGGTAAGTTTGTAAAGCTTATAATTACATGAACTGCTGATGAAGTTTTCACTTGTCTTGTGGTCTTGCAAACTTCATGTCTCTTCTTCACTGACCATCTGTATCAAGGGAGATACTGAGATTAAGAGATGAATTAGGAAAGTACTGCTTTGGTAAGGCAGTTCTGAAAGCCAAACAGATGTAAATCAATTTCCCCAATCATATTTTGCTTCTACAGATATTCTGATTCAGTTCTGGTTATATTTTCCGTCCACTTGATGTTACATGGAGTGACAGAATTTTTCCCGGTCTTCACCAAATACTTCAGGAAGGCTGAGATCAAGTTCTGCATTCTTTTAGACATACCATACTTTTCAGTGTTAGTCTGTGCTTGTGATATAACCATGGAATTACTTGTGCTGCACCACAGCTGTTTGTCTTTTTTATCAGATGTAACAATGCATTATAAAAAAGAAAAACAAACACAAAAAGAAACATCATATGGGAACTGTTTGAGCCATGGATGGGAGGCATTAGCTTGAGCATAGAACATTCTGAATAAATGGGGTAGAACTGAAAAACCAATGTTATGGCTCGTGAGCAATACTGTAACAGAACAGAACTGTGCTTTCTGGTAGAATATCAATCATTTATTCAGCTTTAGGGGGATTTCTTTTCCTAAATATGCTGTTTGATGCTAGAAATGAAAGTGGCAGCTGCATTAAACATGATTCCATCTACAAAACCCGTGGATTTCAGACATGACTTGTGGTGTCTTATTTTCAAGCGCAGTGTGAAAAGGGATTCCCCTAAAAAGCAAAAGTGAAAATATGCAAAACAAAAACTTGTACCTTAAGCAGAGTACTAGAAGGGCTGTGATCCTCCAGTTCAGCAAGGAGGAAGGGGAAATAGTGAAAAGGAGCCACCAGCTGTTGCTGGTAGACTGGCTAAAGTGAAAAGTGGAAGTGTGAATGACCAAGCTACACACAGATTGCTTGGAAAAATATATGTGTACAGGGCCTGTCCTTGTGAAATGGAGACAGAAAAGACAGAAAACTTTCATGCGGTAAGGAATGAAATTCTTAAGATGGATGATAAGAAACAGTAAAGACTAGAGATGAGAATTTGAAGATTTCTCCTCAGGGGTTTGCCTGCCCTCTGGCTCTGTTTTCTTTCTGCAGCGTCAACAAGGCAAACTGGAAACTCAGATCTTCTCAGTGAGACCCCCCTCGTGGGCTGGGCAGATAAATTTGGATTGTGAGACTATTTCCATGTTAAGATTCAGGATGCCCTGGGGAGGTGTTGTAGTGTCTCTTGTCTCCGTTTTTCACACTTCGGATTGTCTGCACTGTTACTCAGTAAGGTTTGCCTCACATTCTTCTTTTTGTACATTTTTTTTTTTAATTCCTTTTCTAGATCGAAGCAAAGCTGAGATGGATCTGAAAGAGCTGAGTGAGTCAGTCCAACAGCAGTCCACTCCTGTGCCACTCATTTCACCAAAACGACAGATACGTAGTAGGTTCCAGCTTAATCTTGACAAGACAATAGAGAGTTGTAAAGCACAACTTGGTGAGTATCCCAAGAATGCAGTGGAAGCCTGGAGGATGAATTTGAGAAAATGTTGAGTTGGAGTCTAAAAACAAAAAAAGCATTTTCAAATATTGAAACTTTAATTTTTTTCATTAAAACAGGAGTAGAGGCTATTTGAGCTCTTAGAGGCAAATAGAACTGAACACGTCTAACTTAAACTCTGGCGAAAGCTGACATGTCTGATATTTGCCATAAAGCTTTCATCTTGTGATCTGTTTTTGCACCATTCTGACGTAGATGGTTTGGCAGAACTGTAGTCTTACTATTTGCTTTGTACACTGAAAAACCAAAGATCTGTGCCTGACTTTTATGTTTGCTGCACGGATGTGTATATCCAGTGATGAGGGCACTCCCTACTGTTGAAAAGCATTAACAATCCAGCAGTTAATTGAAGGTTAAAAAAGTACAGATTCTCCTTACAAAAGTTATGCAGTCTGAAACTGATTCTTCAAACATGCATAGAAATAACTGTGGTCAGTTGAATAGTGTTACTGATTTTAAGGTGGTTTCTTGTAGTTACTAATCATTCCTGTTAATATTTGCCAGTGTCGGCCCAACATTGAACAGATCTATAGCTTGCAGGTAGTGAAAAAATAGTGTGAAAGGAGGGCTGTTGAATCAAATAAAAATAAGGAGTATGGAAGGTAATTCTCACTCGTGATACTGCGATAGGGCTGTAAGAGAGATGCTTATAGCTTAAGGATTGACAGCTAAGGTAGTGGTACCTCTCTATTTTGTTCTACAAAGGGCCGGGTTTGGGGTTTTGTTTTTTTTCTTTTCTCTTTGGTAATACCAGCCAGTCTGATATTAGCATGGACTGTACTTTCCTCCCCACATTTAGGAATAAATGAAATATCTGAAGCTGTTTATACTGCAGTAGAACACAGTGACTCTGAAGATTCTGAAAAATCTGACACCAGTGACAGTGAATATAGTGATGAGGATCAGAAATCTAAGAATGATCAAGAAGATGGAGAGGATAAGGAAGGTACAAGAAGTGACAAAGAATCATTAAGCTTGAAAAAAAAACCTAAGCCCCCAGCACAGAATGAAGATAAGGAAGAACTTAAAAGCACAAGTCCAGAAGTGGAGAAAGCAGATGACCCAGTCAAAGAAAAGGCAATTACAGACACTGAAAAAGAGTTTTCTGAAAAGGGAAAAAGTTTGCAGCATCCTGCAAAAGAAAAACTGAAAGGTAAAGATGAGATGGACTCTCCAACAGTGCATCTGGGACTGGACTCTGATTCTGAGAGCGAACTTGTCATCGATCTGGGCGATGATCACTGCGGGCGTGAAGGACGGAAAAACAAGAAAGAGTCAAAAGAGCCTCCTCCTAAACAAGATGGTAGGATGAAATTCTTATTTGTCCTTTATCATTGTACTGTTGTTCAAGCCAAAGCTGTGAGCTCTATCTTTGCATTTAAGATGGTAAAAATATATGTACTAGAGCAATGTTTATGAATGATTTTTCATTCTTGATGAGTAAGCAATATTTTCAGTTCTATAATTTCTGCATTCAGTTTAAAAACAAAAAAAAATATTTCATTGAAATTACTTTCAGCAACATAAAATTATGAACGCACATTTGTTCTGTCACAAATTTAGAAATTTGGTTCTGCTTCAGCCACCAGTCAAACATAAATACATTTCCATGGATGTCCCAAAACCGCAGCTGTATAAGCACTAGAATTTTTCAGAGATACAAATTGCATGAGTTCCAATTAAATGCTTTAAGGAGGATGGGAGCTTTTTTGCTTTTGCAAGAGGGAGAAAGAGCTCTAAACCTTAAGGGGAGGAGGATTATCATCCCAGTGAAGACAGTTCCTTGATCAATGCTGATGTTTCACTGTCAGGCTGTATAGCGAGAGAATGGGATACACAGAACAGTCATCTATAAGCTCTGGGATGACAGGTATAACTGGTAACCTAGAAACATCGTAACAAATGGTAACTTCTTGTTCTTCCAGGGAAGTCTTTTTGTTTACAAGCAGCCAGGATGGGTTATGAAAGACTTGATTAACATGGTTTATGTCTGTGACATGATGGCTGCTTTGTAACTGAGGGAAGGGCTGTGGATGTTGTTCACTTAGGTTTTAGTAAAGTGCTTGACACTGCCTTCCCCAGTGCTGTCCCAGAGAAGCCGGCTGCTTGTGTCCTAGGGAGGTGCAGTTTGCTGGGTGAAGAGCTGGCTGGCTGGGGTCAGAGAGGCCTGGTGGGGGAAGCTCAGCCCAGCTGACAATCGATCACCAGTAAGTTGTGGACCATACCACATCAGGTGGGTCTGCTTGAGAGTGGGAAGGCTCTGCAGAAGGATCCCGATGGGCCGGACTGATGGGCCAAGCCCATGACATTCAACAAGTCTAAATGTCAGGTGCTGCACTTGGGTTACAACAGCACCACACGGTGCTACAGGCATGGGGAGAAATGCCTGGAAAGGTGCCAGGCAGAAAAGGACCTGACGATGCTGGCTGACAGCTGGCTGCACATGAGCCAGCAGCGTGCCCAGGTGATACTGGTGAGGGCCAGTGGCATCCTGGGCTGCATGAGAACTCGTATGGCCAGCAGGGCAAGGGACTTAGTGGTCCCCTTGTATTGATGAGACCATGCCCTGAACATTGTGTTTGGCTTTGGGACCCCCGCTATGAGGAGGATTTTGAGTTGTTCGAGTGTGTGCAGAGAAGAACAACAGCACTGGTAAGAGGAAACGACACAGAAAACAGGAGTTATGAGGAGTGGCTGAGGGAACTGGGATTGTTTCATCTAGGAAAGAGGAGGTGGCTCTCTGCCATTACCTGAAAGGAAATTGCAATGAGGAAGGTGTCAGTCTCTTTTCTCACTCCATAGGACTCAAGCAAACAGTCTCATTTTCAGCAGTGGAGATTCAGACTGGATGTAAGAAAGAATTTAATCGTGGGTGGGGGAGTGGTCAGGCATTGAAATGGGATTCCTGGGGAAGTGGTGGAGTCCACTGGAGTTCCATCACTTCACTGGTGATGGAACACAGTAGGTTGGGTTGGCGGTCGGACCTGGTGATCGTGAAGATCTTTTCCGACTGTGATGGATCTATGATTCTGTTCTAATTCGTGACAATTTCTGTTCTGGAAGGTGCACGTGACTTTTCAAAATTTGATGTGAAATTATGGATCAGATGTGGTGGTGAAAAGTTGACAATAAATTTTGTTTAGTTGTAGGTAAAACTCCACCTTCTTCCAGTGCAAGCACCCAGCCCCTGCCAGAAACCCCAGTTCTCACCCGCTCTGCGTCCCAGACTCCACCAGCTGGTGTGACTGCAACTACTAGTGCTACTTCTACTGTTAGTGCTCCATCTGCAGCCACTGGAAGCCCTGTGAAAAAGCAGCGGCCTCTGCTGCCTAAGGAAACTGCCCCTGCTGTGCAGCGAGTAGTGTGGAATTCTTCCAATAAATTTCAGACATCTTCTCAGAAATGGCACATGCAGAAGGTGCAGAGACAGCAGCAACAGCAGCAGAACCAGCAGTCTCAGTCACAGCAGCCTCAATCCTCTCAAGGGACAAGATATCAGACAAGACAAGCAGTTAAAGGTATACACTTTCTAACTCAATGTGCCCGTGATGCCATAATCCCCCAGTAGTGATGTCAGTGCTCCCAGGCTGCCTAACCAGGAATTTCTTCCATATAAACAAAATCTCAAAGTGTGGTTCTTCTTTTATAAATGACTGTGAAATACAGCAACTCACCATACCTGCTCTTTCTGGTGTGTATTTAGTCATGTCTCCTTATTTGAATGACAAACCATTTGTGTGTCTGTAAAATATCTTTGCCGTTCTTAGCCATCAGTTTTGAAAGACTAAACTGATTATTTTCTGCTTTACATGATGAAATCGTTAATTCTGTTTCAGTTGCATGATTACCATTGTTATCTCAACATCTACAATCTGGATCCAATTTTATTTGCCAAGAAGCTGATTTGTACAGGCTTTTTTTTTTTTTTCCCCCCCACAGGTTAAATCAACATTTTTACTATTGAGTGCATTGTAACAATGTTCTGTCATATGATATGCTAGAAATATCAGATGAAAACGCTCTAGAATATACAGATTTTCTTATATTCTGAATTGATGTTAAATAGTACAAAGTTAAATTTAAGAACTGTTTTATTTCAGTAATATTTCAGCCTTTAGAGGATACCATCAACTGAGATCTTTACAAAGTGAATTGTTAAAATTAAATTGAAAACTAAGGCAGGTAAGTCATTAGGGATGGAAAGGTGAAGCTCTTCATGTTTTGATTTGTACTCTTATTTTTGAATTACCAACTGTTTTAAGATTATTTGAAATATTGAGCACGTTTGACAAAGCCTTCCTGTTTACTGACTTTCATCCCACTTGAGTTAATTCTATAAATAAATTCTTTGCTTTAATGAGTTAACCTTGCATTACATTCCTTGCTCTCCATCCAGAGGCTGAGTTTGGGCTGGATGTATTACATTAAACATGTCGCAACACAAAACTAACAATAATTAGTAGCACTAATAGCAAACGAATGCAAATAACACCAGGAAGTACAACTAAAATTCTTACTAAAGCTCTCTTCAAAAGTAGCTCACTAAATCTTGTTTCTAAAGGAACAAAGTCAGTAATGTACTTTCAGATGGTGGCAAGTGAAAATGTTCAAGACAGGCTTGTGCTCGTACCTGTGGTGCTAGCTGGGGGCTGTCCAAGCGGAGAGGTTAGGAGATGGGATGGGAAAGTCCCAGAATGGGAAGAACGATGATCAGAGGGAGACTTTTGCACTGACCAGTCTAAACTTGCAGGTTTTGAAGGTCTTTGCTATCTTGTCTTGAAGCTGTGTAATTATATGTGAGTTCAGTGGCTGGTCACTGTACAATCAATTTGATGAATGGCACCTTTGTATAAGTAAGAAAAATCTTGAGATTGTTGAGGTGCACACATTTAGTGAACATTAAAGTTACGAGTTACCTATTCATCTTCATAATTACTTGTGATTAATGGTCTGCTGTGTGTTCTTTCCGTAGCTGTGCAGCAGAAAGAGATCACCCAGAGCACTTCCACATCAACTATAACTTTGGTTACAAGCACTCAACCTATCTCTATGGTTACAAGTTCTGGATCTGCAAATACACTTTCTTCCTCAGTTAATACAGACTTGCCAATCGCAACAGCCTCGGCTGACGTGGCTGCAGACATTGCTAAATACACTAGCAAAGTAAGTCCTTGAAAAAGATCTTCTTAAACTTATTTTTGTGATGAATTTTAAAGTTTTTTAAAATTTCAAATTCTGAAATAAAAGATCTTATGTAGAAAGTAACAAGCAGTAGGTAGAAGCAGTCAGACTGCTGGGATCTGAGCTATTGTTGTAGAAGCAGCTGAATGCTGTCATTCTAAGCCAGAGGCTAAGCACGGCAGGCACCCCCGCTTTGTCTCGCCCTTATTTCCCCATCACTTCTTTTGGTCACGTTGCATTGCGCTTTGGACAATTTTTGGTATCTCCTCACCATATATTTACAGTAAGCACTAATAATCATCACGTGCATTCGGTACAACGCACTCAGATGCAACTGTTTTAAAACTCTGCAAAGCTTCATCAGATTGTAACCTGTCCTAAGTGTGCATTCAAGTATTAAAACTGAAGCTTAGTTGTTAAACAGATGATGCAGTACTTGTAATATTATAAAGGTGATGGTGGAGTGAGGGAGATCAGCTTTTGGTATATTCTCTTAGGTCTTTGAATTAAGACAAACAAAAAAGAGAGTACTATAAATAAGTATGCAGACATTAAAAGCACTTGAAAACAACAGAATCCTGGCAGAAAGTGCTTTCTTGTACCTTCTAAAACAGTACTTCAAAAGGAGACTCGGATAAACGTGTGTATATGCACATAGATACTAATAGCAATACAGGCTCACATTGGAGTGACTGAAATGAAGTTAAAGTGGTTATCTGTTAAAAATAGGTATCTAAGACTTTTATTTGTCTTTCAGATGATGGATGCCATCAAAGGAACAATGACTGAAATATACAATGATCTTTCAAAAAATACCACTGGAAGTACAATAGCTGAGGTTAGTGCAAGATGGAGAGAAGCCTGCTTCACCTTCACAAGTTGTAAAAGAGTGTTTTATGCATAAAAATACCACATGCTGTCATAATGCAATCACATACTGCATCAGAGTTACATGATTATGACCATAGATGTAATACTTCTTTTTTAGTTTGCTGGTCATATTATCACTGTTTTTACTACAGAGCACCAATAAAAGTGTCTTCCTGCTAAATGTTGCATTCACTGTCAAGGCAGTACTTGGTGTCTTTTTAAAGTGTTTTCTTTAAAGCTGGCAAAACCAGATTAAACAAAGTAAACTATGAATGAATGTGAAACGTGAGCAAGAGAAAGCTCAGAGTTAAGTGTGAAATCTTTTGTTTGTTTGTGTTAAACATAAGAAGGAAGCTGCAGTTTAGAGCAGTGGTGTTCCTAGTGAATGAAAAACCCACTTTTGTAAGTCTGGGTGCGTTGAAATAAAAGAATCCATCAAGTGGCACGCAAACAAATACAAGCAAAACTGAGAAACAGATTTTTGTTGTGGTTGGAGAAATTGGAGACCTAACTAATTCTAGATGGAAGACCAAGTTTAATTGAAGTGGGTTTTGTTTTCAAACGATCTTGCACTTTTTATGATAGGAAAACCTACCAAGAAAACAGAATACCTATTGCCCATGTTATTGAAAAGGAGCCTTAATGTAAGTGATGATGAAGCTCTTTGTTAGAGCCTTGTATTTTTGTACATAGTTGTGCTATATACTGTACTCTGTCATCACAACTAAATATTAACATTTCAATATTTGTAATATCCAGATTCGACGTTTGAGGATTGAAATAGAAAAGCTTCAGTGGTTACATCAGCAGGAACTCTCAGAAATGAAGCATAATCTGGGTATGAAAATGGCAAA
Organism: Tympanuchus pallidicinctus; assembly: GCF_026119805.1. Classification (NCBI taxonomy): domain Eukaryota; kingdom Metazoa; phylum Chordata; class Aves; order Galliformes; family Phasianidae; genus Tympanuchus; species Tympanuchus pallidicinctus. The sequence goes on from NW_026294722.1 coordinate 8,151,386, forward strand.
TACAAAATCTAAATGCTTGTAGCATGCATTGTCTTCATGTTAGCTACCAGAGATTGTCCACATGAAGGGTAGAACACCTTGTAGAATGTGCTGCCAGTATCAGTGGGTACCATTTCAATCCGTACACAGATGACTTTTATGTGTGCATAGTAAGCAACAGGTTTCAGTCCTCTGAAAGAAATCCAGGCTACAGAGATTTTTGATTGAATGTAACTGGTTTTTTTTGTTTTTTTTTTTTATTAAATGCACCACTGGATAATCTCTTTGGGAGGTATTTTATGCTGATTACTTCATACTAATGGAGTATGTAGCTGGCAAATGTTGCTCCAGTTTTCAAGAAGGGTAAAAAAGAAGACCCTGGTAACTACAGGCCTGTTGGTCTGTCTTCGTTTCCTGATGAAGTTACATAGAAGGTTATTCTTGGAGTTGCTGAAAAACACTTTGAAAGGCAGTGCAGTTATTGGTTGTTGCCAGCATGGGTTCACACAATGGGAAAATCCTGCTTAAATTAATGTTGTTTTATGACAAGGTTACCCACGTGGTTGACCGAAGGAAGTTAGCAGGTAGGATACGCACAGAATCCAAAGGCAGGAACTGGGAGAATGTAGGGCATTACCCAGATTTGAGACCTTCTGAAATACCTGATGGCGCTCAGGGGACCTGGTGAGGTGCTTCTGGAGGTACTGAGGAAACTGGCAGATTAAGTTGCTAAGCCTCTGCCTGTATCATAGAGAAACTGTGGCAGGGAAGTTCTGATAGACTGCAAAAGGGAAAACACAACTGCCATTTATTTTTTTAAAAGGGAAAAAAGAAGAGCTGGATTGCTGCAGGCCAGTCATTTTCACCTCTGTGCCCAGCATCATGGAGTGTGGTAATGAGCAGCCTCTTTAAACTTAGAGAGGTTGGAAGACTGTCATTTGCTGAGAGGGTGTGAAGCAGATACACCTAAGTTTAGGGAATATTTTATTAGCTTTCATTTCACGGAGAGGCAAAATTTATTTATCTTTGTATTTTGAGTAGAACTGACAATGGCTGAAATGCGTCAGAGTCTAGAACAAGAACGGGATCGCTTGATTGCTGAAGTGAAGAAGCAGCTGGAAATGGAAAAGCAGCAAGCAGTGGATGAAACTAAAAAGAAGCAGTGGTGTGCCAACTGCAAGAAAGAGGCCATTTTTTATTGCTGTTGGAACACTAGCTACTGTGACTATCCCTGCCAACAAGCTCACTGGCCTGAGCATATGAAATCTTGCACGCAGTCAGGTAATCTTGCTCTGGGTTGCATGTTTCACAGCTAAGGGGAGCTGGGGTGGATGTAACACACAGAGATTCAGTGTTCTTCATTTGCACGTATGCAGATATGCCTGTTAAGATTGAAGACTGGTGCACAAGAGTAGTGGCTCTGCTTTCTTCTTTTTCTTTAGCTACTGCAACACAGCAAGAAGCCGATACTGAAATTAACACAGAAACATTAAATAAATCATCCCAGCCCAGTTCAAGTGTGCAGCCTACGCCCACGGAAACAGCCAGCACCCCCAAGGAAAAGGACGTTTCAACTGATAAAAGCAAAGAAAGCGTTACAGTGAGTATTGCTGTGGTCACTGCAAACCACTTCAAAACTAGAGTCCTCTGAAACCTACCCCTAAAGGCCTCCCTGGATCAGCTGGGAATTTATGGCCGTTTGTATATTTCAAAATGTGTGATTTGGGGAGTAAGAGAGTTGTGGCTCTTTGTTTGTTTTTTTCCCCCTTCATCTTGGGAAAAATCTCCTTCTGTCCTCTGGGAATACCCTTTCCCCTGCACTCATTCCCAATAAGACCTTGTGTTGGCTTGACTCATCCTTCCAGCCAAGGGGGACTGGACCTCTCTCTTTCTCTCTCTCCAGGACCCATCAGTGTAGCTTCTGGTCTGGATCTTTCGATACAAGTTGCCTTCTGATAAGCAATACTGACTGCAGCACTTCCAAGCCCTTCTTACCTGGGGGTTCAGAGGCCAAGCTCAAGACCTGCATTCAAATCAACTTACTTTATCACAACAGACTGCCACTAGGGTACCACAATGTTCCATAACACTGATACAGCAATCCACCTGGATCTACAGCTAACGAAGCAGTGTACAATTCTGAAATCCTCCATATCATCTACTCTGATAGTATTCAGTAGGCAAGGATGAGCAAACGCTCCAATAAAAGGGACTTAACATTGCATATATAGAAAATGTTTATAGAGAAGATTCTGCTTTATAGGTAGGGCTTGACTATTAGCAATTTCAGCACCATTTTTCTTCTGCCCATGCAAGATTTGTTAAATGAAAAATTTTATGGGGGGCTTCTCCTTCAGACCCTTTACTTGATCCTCTACATCAGTAGGAGCCTTGTTGTATTTTAAAATATTAAAAGCAAACTAATTTTGTAGTATTGTGATTCCAGCATGATGTCTCATTGAGATAGTTCTTCTAGAATTGGGAAGCATAGTATAATAGAGAGCTGTGTTCATTTCTTGACACTTTTGCTACTGTCTGGTGTTAGATCTCTGGGCTTGACATGTCATCTAAGGGAGTAACTTGGGAAACAGATTAAAAGAAGGGGTAAAGGATGTGCTGTCCCACCTGGATTCTGGGGGGAAGTTCTTTGAACTTCTTTGCTCAGTTGAAGCTCGTATGTATTGTCTGTGGCAGTGTGACCTTTGTACTACTGGGAGAAAAGGGGATCAGAGAAAATCAATTGCCTAAAACTTTGGCCAGGGAATATTCCAGTTATCCTAATCTGGAATTGCTTTCACATAGGTATTCTACCTGAAACATCATGCTGTGTACATTGATCATGTTCATAATTTGAATTTTGTTTTATAAACAAAGAATTAACCTGTGAATTCATTAAGATACAAATTTTTAGCACAAACAAAACATCCAACATAAATTTCATACAGTAATGGTAATGACTAGGTGGAATTCATGTAAAAGCTGAGACTTTTACTGAGGTTGCCTGTGCTGTCTCTGCAGATAGCAACAGGTGTGACAAGCAACCAGCCTATAAAACTGGTCCAGGTACCGCAGAGCACCACCTATATTCCAACTACTCAACCCTCAATTGTAAGTACGATGTCATCATTTAAAGTCTGCAGTAGTGCTGTTCCTGGCATTAAAATTGCACAGTATTTCTGGGGGATTGTCTCCATTTGCTGTTCTAATTAAGATATGAATTCACTGGTGTAGTTTCAGTTTGCAGTGCAAAATGTCCTATTTTGCTGTGCAACATTCCACCCTTCCATTTCATCACTGATTGTTACAAGGATTCAGGAGCCCTCCTTAAGAACAGCTAAGGCACTGAGGCTAGTCAGACTTCCATTTTACATTATTGTGTTAGTTATTTCTGTTTCATGTATATACTTGAACACAACGTCAATGTAAATATATAGAATTCATTTAAAGTATCTTTTAAATATCTTTTTTGTCTATGGTATTCTAAAGAGATTCAATGAGTTCTCAGCTATGCTTGATATTTCCGTGGCATCTCAGTAACTATGAAAGAAAAGTATGCATTCATCAGTAGTGTATCTCCCATGCAGTCTTGCACACTAGCGTGAAACTGAGAAATAGCATTGAATTCAGACCTGTTTTTTTCCATTGAAAACTTAACCAAGGACACTTGAATGCCCTTTTATCAGTCACTGGAGATGGGACGGCAGTGAGGTTTGTTTTCTTTATTTTGCATACCATAATATCACATTCTTTCAGTGTGATGTTCATTCATGTTCTGCAGTGTTCGCTTCACTGTCAGCGTGGCACCTGAGCTGACCTCTTACCAAAAAGAAAATTGCTGATGCTGCACTGGTAGCTGACCCGCATGCCTTGTCTCGAGCGGTGGGCTCAGCTGAGCAGCCCATGTTTAGGTCACTACAGTTAATTTTCTTACTGAAGCTAGATAATAGCAGTTCAGTTTTGATGTTGTGACTGTGAGGCCCAATCAGCTCAGTCACTGTCCTCCTTTTGCTTTGTTTACACACATGGACGTGCGTGCACCCCCACCAGCTGCAACGTTCACACACCTGTGTGCAGGAATGCATGCACCTCCACACACACTGCAGTGTTTCATAGCCATCACATTCGACAGAAAAAATGTACTGCTTGTAGTGGATATCATGACTTGTCACATTCCTAAGCATTTGTACTCAACTCGTTTGTCTCGACTGAGAGCACAGTGCACCTTTGCAGGATTGGCCCTAAGTCGTTTGAACTGAATTGTCGTAACAAGGCTTTGTGTGTTTGCAATCAAATAGCAAGCTTCAAAGAAGTTAGGCTCTCTCGTGCATAGTTGAGAGGTTCTAAGATCATAAGGTGGTTTCATGTAACATTCAGAATAACGGCAGTAACCTTCATCAGTTTTCTGTTATACAAAGTGTTGAGTAATGTGAAGCGTAAGTGGAACGTCTGAAGGTTTCAACCTTTATTTGTGCATGTTTGAAACGTTGTACACATTTGCATTAGCCTTGCACAGCTACAGACACCTCTGTACTCTAATGACTGCACGTGCAATTTAAATAATTTTAAACCTTAATGCATGTTTAATATGTATGCAAAATGTACAAATGTGAAAAGCTGGCAGAGGTGGAAGATTTACCTCTCAGGGAATGATCCTAACGCATTTAAGGAGTCTTGCACATTCCATATCCCGATCACTCTAATAACTGAAACTTAATTTTCTCATTTGTGTAAGTGTGTACATGTAAAAGACAGCTGTGGCAACCTTAATTTTCCTACCTGTAGTGCTAACAGTGATGTACACAGTGGCTTCTTTAGAGTTCAATTTGCACTTTGTTTCGCACTAGGCATTTCCTCCCTCTGCACAGCTTTCAGTGTATCTTCTGGGTGCCGTTTCCACTGAACCCTCTTTACACCTCTGAAACCATTATCAAATGACTTTAACCTTGAACTTATTCAGAGAACTGATTTCACATTTGGTTTTTATTCTTTCTGCAGTTGAAATGTCGTAAACATTTAAATTCATCATCTTTGCATTCCAGGGAATGGAATCAGTAGGCTTCTGGAAGGCACAGATTTTGTCACAAAGGAGCTGACCAACACTAGGCTGTAATCCATCTCAGCAGGGACACTCTCAGTCTTTCCTGAATACCATCAAGGCACTGATGTGGTTTCTTAAATTTATGGGGGGAAACACAGGGCTCCGGTGAAGTTGTGTGTTGTTCTTCCACGTTTGCTTTGGAAGCCTACAGTAACCTTAGGGGGAGTCCTGGGAGTCCCTTCCACATTTCTCAAATTCTCACTCCTTGTTTCTTCCACAAAACGTTGTGAGCTGAAATGGATGCATCTGTTGGGTCACCAGTTGGCCATCGCTGGCGTTGTATCAAAACACACTTGCAGTTTGTGTGGCATAAACGTTTCTAAGCTTTCTCACGTTTTTGTAGGAAGGTTAAGATACAGACTTAAGATTCAATAAATCCTTTTCCGGATGTTCCAGAGTGACGTGACGTTGACCAGATTGTTTAACATTCTTGTGCCTTTGTCTCTGCATCCGTAGAACCCATTTCTACCCATAGAGATGTCCTGAAACTTCATTTGTTAAGATTTATAGATCATAATCTGTATGATGGAAGTGAAAAGTTTATTCTATATTAGTATTTTTACAGGCAGTGTAAGACAATTCCCAGTAATGCTGGCGTTTTTGTTACCAATTTGTGCAAAAGTTTAAGAACCTTTTTGTTTAAATGGATGTTCTCTGTTCTCTTCTGTGTAGACTGAACGCATGGGGGAGTTCCTTTGAGGGGTGGGGGGGAAGACGTAAGGGATATGCTTATAAACAAGGGTATTTTTGTACTCCAGGTTGATTTGTTGGAACTTTTTCAAATGACAGAGGATTTTCTTAGCCCTTTTTCCTCTTCCTGTGAATTTATTTGGGGAAAATACATAACTGGATGTAGGAGCTTTGAAAACCTAATTCTCCAAGCATAGGTAGAGCATGCACGTTACCTATAGGAACAGCTGGTCCCAGTAATTATAAAGTAACAATTACAGAGAAAAAAAAAAACAAAAAACCCTCTTGGCTACAGGAAAGTAATATACTACTTTCTGCCTTGGTAATATTTTGGTAATTAAGGTATAAATCCTTGCACAAAATTGGAGCTTGTTCTGGATTTTCCCTGGACAATAAATCTCTGTTTCTGTGGTCATGCTGATATGACCTTTAACATAACAATATGTTTCTCTTGGTTTTAATCCACAGACCATTCCTGTAGTGGTAAGTCCTTCTGCTGGGACAGTGGCAATGAGAACTGGAGTTCAGTATGTTCAGACCACAATGCCAGTCCAAGTACGAAGAGTCTAACTGCTAACAAGAAGTCCATACAATTGTTGGAATATATAAATCTAATAGAAATGTGAAAAATAAACACAGTTCTTTGGATTAACCTCAAAGGTTCAGACTTAAGCTTTGTATAAATGCACAAAGCATTAACTACACTACATTAATGTAAAGCATTAGCGCTGGCTTAGAAAAGCTGAGGACAGGTAAGATCCGTGTCAAATCTCTGCCTCTTTTGTAAATAATGTACAATTTGTGGATGTCATTAAAGTTAGAGTACCATCTCCTTTTTATATTTGTATTGACTTTAACTTATAAAGAGTGTTTGAAGTTGGAAAGGAAAGGTTTAAAGCAGCCTTATCACAAGCTAACGCTGAAAACTGGTCTGAGAAAATGGCAGTAATGCATCAAATAATAAAACCTGAAGGATCTGAACAACTCCATTTGCTTTTGGATGGGAACAATTTCTGCACTTTGAAACTCTTGTAGAATTTCAACCAAATGATGAAGGCTATCTTTCTTTCTGTTAATTGCATTAGGCCAATTATGGCATTTCCCATCTGCGGACCTGAGATATATAAAGATTTACGTTGTTTTTTACAGTGACCAGACTGTTAAAATTGTTTACAAGAAACAAGTTAAAACTTTATTCAGATTGGTATCTGAACAGTTGCCAAGTGTAACACCGGCTTGTTGGGTAGGGCAGCATCGCTTCTTATCGTTGATAGCACAGATGAGGGTTGTTTTTCCTGTTCTTCACAGTTCAATTTTCTTCCTTTTTTTTTTTTTTAATTTGAATCCTCTGAAAAGGACTATGAAAAGCTTTTCACGTGGAACAAGAGCTAGGGGGTGGAGAAAAGCATGGATCAGGAAACATGGGCAAAGGACTTCTGATGCTGGGCCAGAGCATGTATTATTTATATGATGGAATTTATGTTTTTATGTAAGCATGAAACAGTATGAGAGAAAGTAACCCCTGAAAATGCTGTCTGTTACACTTATACTGTAGTACCATTTTGTATGTTGTGTAAAACGAAAGCATTGAACAAAGCAAAGGTGATGTATGTATATGAGAAAATTAATGTATGATATCATTCCAGTACATTCTGTTGTACATTTCAGTCATGTTGATTTTTCCCATTGTTTATAAAAGAATGCGGTCTGTACAGTCTCCAGCTAGAACCCGTATTAGAGGGAAAAGTATTAGAAGCAAAAGGCGAGAACAATATTCGTGAATTGCAGTTGTGTCAAAAATAGCCTAGCTGGCCTTATTTGTGAAGCATAATTGCTTTTAGCATATGGAAGTATTTTTTCACATTTTCTTTGTATAAAATTTGTATTAAACTTAAATATCTTTTTTGAAAATTGTGTTTCTTTGTGACTGAGAGTGGCACATGGTATGCTTTGGGTTTCTCCGGTGTTTCAAGAAACTGCACAGCTTTTTATTAAACAGTTTTAGAAAAGCGTTCTCTGTTCCTGGATTCCCAGTTGCATTCAGTCTGCAGTTTTGTACGTATGATTTTTGTTAGTGGAAGAGGCTCGTTGTGCAACACTGACTTGCCTTTGCATTGGGGCTGGATGGAAAGGACGGGTGTGCACAGCCTTGTTCAGCGCATCTGAGAGCTGAGATGGGGCTCCATGGCGAGCAGCGCTGTGATCCTCCGAGAGGGCACGAACTGTGGCAAGGCTGCTGTGTGTCTTAGGAGAAGAAGCAGGGAACGAACGAAATGTTCCTTGTAAGATCAAGCTGTGCGGCTCTCCTCAAGTTCCTACTCCTTTGGTACTTTGTTGCATGCATTTATAAAGCAGACGAAGTTAATGTTCTCAGTGCTACTGTTTAAAGAGAAGCACAAATATTGGAAGCTCGGAATGATGTTTTGAAATGGAGTTGGAATGCTGGACGAATAACCTTGTGAGCTCTATCACCGAAACGCATCACTGTGTTTGGAAGAAAAATGGAGATGAACAATTCAAAAAGAGTGATAGGAAACAGCAGTGCTTTCTGGAGCCTCTGTCAGTGATTTTTTTTCTTTTTAAATTTTAATAAGCATTGTTTTTTCCTTCACCTGGAGTAGAGGCTGACCAGATCCCAGCAACGAGTTGTTATCAGGCCAAGATCCAGGTGTCTCAGATATCTTGGTGACTGCATTTGTTTTTCCCATTTCAGCTGGTTATGGTGTGAAGTTTGTTGTTGTTTTGTTGTTGTTTTGGGGGGGGGGGGGGGGGGAGGGTTTGATTGTTTTTGTTTATCTATTTTCCCCTGAGGATTTTAACTGAAAGTGAAGGAAGAATATGCTTCTGGCTTGGACGTGGGGGGAGATGACACTGATGTGATATGAACGTAAAGGACAGGCTCCTACTTTAATGTAAGTTGAATTACCACGACCATCTCACTTGTATATAGAATAACCTCTGTCCTGTGGAGTGCATCCCTTCTGCTTGGGAGCTGAGCTTGGGAACAACCCGTGGGCTGGGAACGTTGCTTTGTTCTGACTGTACACTTCCTGATTTGCTGCTCAGTCCTGGACTGAAGACAGAATCCAGCCTTCAGGGGCTTTGCTTGGATTGTGGTGACTGCAGGGGGTGATGCTGATTTTTAGGTCTTCAGCTGCTGGGGGCAGGGTGCAGTGTGACTAATGAGAAGCCTCTGGGGTCTTGTGTTATCTTGGGAAAACTTCACCCATCAGCTGCAAGCTGTGGGTGCGCCTCGGGTTTTCTATCTTCTGCTATAACCTAAGAGGCACGTGTGTGCATTACTGCTGGTTTCTCTGGTTTGAGGGACAACATTTATCTTTTCTTAGAGCACGAGCTTAGAAATTTCTGTACTGTGATCTTCCATTCTCACTTGAGCCTTCACTCAAGAGGAGACTGATGCTGGTGTTACCAGTGCCAGTTGAATCCAAAACTTTACCAAGAGGTGGCAATATTTTCCTAGCTTTAATGCAGCTCCAGGAGTCCTCCGCTGTTCAGAAACTATGTGCTAATGCAGCATTCAGGATGCTGAGACTGTGCTTTCGTCCCCAAATGGCGTGGATGGAGCTTACCATAGCAGTCCTTCCAGAGTCCAAGGCTCTCATCCTCCTTGGCAGCGTTGGATCAGTTCACAAGGTGTGCTCAGTCTAGGCTAATTCACATCCTGCTAAATGTGCTTTTTTTGCTGTCCTTTACACAGAGACATGGAGCCATGCCACCAAAGTCCTTCTGAATGATTACTCTTGCTTTGTGTAAATTATAGAAGATAATTTTTAAAAGCAATCGTACGGCTGCACCTCCACTGGAGGTATTTTGGAAACTATGAGATTTCTGTTCTCCTTCCTTTTGTAAGTTATTGTTATACTGCCCTTGTGCTTGCTCATTGTCCAGTCTGTCAGCTCCACTATGTTTGCTCCATCTGTCCAGTCGTATCTCCTAAGGAAAATGGTGAAATGCTAAGCACTGTTTAGCTCACGCTGGGTAAGATGGCAGCGACTCCAGGGTTCTGAGATGGACTGCACCAAACCAGGGTTTGTTGCTCAGCTGCGTAGAGGAGGCTTATGGTGAAGCCCAGCTGCCCTCTTGTGGTTAAACGTGAGATCTTGCAAGGAAAAAATGCAGTACGGGAAACTGGTAAAATAATTACAACGTGCTCTTCCATCCCCAGCAGTGAAGTACATTTTTGCAACAATTTTCTTGGCAGTTCTGTGGTTATGTGACAAAATTGTATTCTGTTATTTCAGATCTGGTTAATGATGTGACTGAGCAAGGGCTTTATGCTGTGACTTTGTGTGCAAACACACTGAAACAGGTGAAAATGCTGAGCTAAGTGTGTGTGTTCTCAGGCCTTGTGTATTTCGTGAGTGAAAAGCTGTTAAGGAAGTGTTCACAGGGAGGTAACAATGCTGAGCAAAGCCTGTGTGTGTGTGTGTGTGTGTGTGTGTGTTTTCCACGTGTGTTCATGTGTAAAAAAGCCATTACAGATACCTTCCTGCCATCAGATTCTCTGCAACACTGAACCTTGATCCTGCTGCTTTAGAGACCAACACCTGCTGCTGGCACTGGCAGGGAGCGGCACGGCCTGACAAACAGGCACTCCTAATGCTGGCATGCAGGGCCCTGATCAGCTGTTAACTGTGGGTAAGTGAAAATCATTAGCTGGGAAAATACGGAGAACTCAGTTACAGTAATGGGAAGTGGAGCGCCAGCAGGCACTGAGAGCAAATCCTGCCAAGAAGTCTGGAGGTAGGAACAAGAGCATTTGACTGGAGAATCTCTAAATACATCCAGAAAGCAAAATCTATGAAGCCCCAGGGGGAAAAATCAGTGCTCTTGACACAAATAAGGCAGATGTTAGATTTGGAATATCAAGCAAGAGCGATTAGCTGATTGACAGGGTGCTAAAAGCTGATGTCTTGCTTTCTCACAAGTCTGCCATTCCTGGCATTTGTTTCTGAGGCTTTATTTGTTGGTGTGCTTGTCTTGCCAGCATCTGTCAGTTCTCCATTGAGTTTGATTCTTTTGACTTGTAATAGAACTTCCTACCTGGGACATTCATGCAGCTGGAAAAGCTCAAGGGAGAAATTCTGCTGGATTTCCCTCTTGGCAGGCACTGAGACAAGCAACAGCTTTGCTAGAGAAATCACCCTGTAATTTGCTTTGTGTTGTACTCAGCCTAAAGAGCATTTTTTGCAAATGCCTCCACAGCATGCACTTATAGGATGGTTTTGTTTGTGCCTGCTGCTGACAAACGTGGCTGATGTATTTTAAAGGTGCTGCATAGCTGCTAATTTTTGAGCCAAATCCTGAGGTGAGATTCTCTCTCTCAGTCCTGTGGAAAATCCCCTCAGATCTAGCAATCAATCAGCTTCCTGATGTAAGTGTTCGTAGAACTTAGGAGTCTCATCTCAGACTTGTGTAGCACTCACGTAGGTCTCTTAACTTGTATGATGCCTGTATGCTCGACCCCGATGCACGCGATAGGTAAGGAGGTTGTATTACCTCTGCTTCTCTCCCCCTAACATCTTGCTCCAATAAGGCTGTGATCCTTCTGAGGTTGTTTGGTGCAAGCAAGAGAGAGTAGTTTTGAATGCGAATCAGAGACCTAACCAAACCCAAAGAGCTGAAATATTCTGACAGCAGGAATTAACTGTGCAGTTCAGCAGAAGTCCTAAAGCTGAAGCTTGCTTGCAGATATATTCATTTACATAAAAATAAATACGCACACCTGCAATATTTGTTTACCCTGTATCTTCTTTTGCAAGACAAGTTGGTTCCGAATGTCTGTGTTCTCTCTCAGAGGACAGAGCCACTCTTTGCCCCACCAACAAGCAGGACAGGGCAGGCTGTGCTCAGAGCACTTCTAGTCCAACTCTGCCTTGAGACAGGGAGTGTGTATTCCATGCACCGCTAGATGTGCTGGAGAGAAGTGGCTGGAGAGAAGAGAAGCAGGTAATCTAGTCCCCCAAATGTGAACTTTTTGTTTTTTTATTTAATGCCTTTCACTCATCACAGGGTACTTTTTTCTCACCCAAACTGAGATGGCAGCATAAGGCACGATGTAGACACATGCACAATCCACAGACCATCCATGTCAGATTTAAAAATGCAGCTATGGTTCTTACCATCAGTCCCATGTGTCCTTTTTATAAATGTACACAATGTGATTTTCTCCAGATACTGTCCTGGAAGAATGAATTCTTAATTTAGAATGGCAGGACTTTCCCCACCCACCCACCCCAAAAAGCCAGATTAAAAACACAGGTACAGAGCTTAATACCAGAGTAATGAGATTAGTTCATAAATTAAAAGAAAATACAAACAGAACAAAAAATCAACAGTTTCACTCTTGTTTGCAGAAGGTCCAACGTGATATGATGTATTATGCGCAGAGTACGCTCACAGTCTTGAGTGTTTCCTCTTCCCCTTTCAAAAGCAAGAAAACTGACAAGCAGACCCAAGGCTTCTGGGGGCTCTCGTTGATGGCCACAGGCAGTTACAGCTCTATGCACCCAGCTTAAGCATGTAACTGCAGGATCCCCAGAGTTATCTGAAGGCTCTTCCTCTGTTCAAAGGAAGGACTCGATAGAATGTTCTTTGGCTGCAAGTTCTTAGAGGCTTCCACTGAAAGGGTTCTCCTTCAAAAAAAGAAAAACTGCAGTTGCTGTGGGATTTTTTTAACAAGAAAATGCTGAGGAATAGGTGGAACCGATGTAACAGTTTGAGTGAAGCCCTCACAGTGCTAAGATGTTGGGGTCTGCTACAAATATTCAAGTTCCAAGGCGTGCCGAAGAGCTTCCAGGTCAGCATGACAAGAGATTCTCCAGAATGGCATGTTGTGCTAGAGCAAAACCAAAAGAGGTTTTTTTGTTTGTTTGTTTTCTGTTTTGTTTAATTCTGAGATGAAAATAAGTTTCTTAGTTTGAGTTTGCACCCTCAGGAAGAGAGCTTTGGGCCACCAGGCTGCATGGTGTTACAGGCAAGGAGACTCACAGAGCAGGGAAGGGTGTAGGAAGTTTCTGTTGCTGATACACTTCTACTATGCAGAAAGGAAAGAGATCTGCCACAAACTGGGACATGATGCAGGTATGAGCAGACCATTAAATTTACCCTCTTTTTCTTCCTGTTTCTAGAATTTCAGTACTCCTAGAAGCAATTTTCTTGCCACTTCGTGAGGTTTGCCTACAGTATCAAGCTATACAATAACCCTTCTCTCTCCAGAAAGCATCATAATCCCGTCCTATAGCATGAGGCTCAAAGTTGTCCTATTTGCCACCAGTGAAAGCTGTTGCCAGCACTTTGCAGTCAAGTGAAGTAAAATCAAGTTATCAAGACTTACAGAAATGCAAGCAAAAATATAATAACATAGTGTCAAAATGCTTTCAAACAATTAATTCTTTTTCCAAATTAACTGGAACAATAGGTCATGCTGCTTTTCCTAGAAAGACAGGGACTGCTCACATCAATTGTGCATTTAGTGCATTGGGAAAAGATGCAATAGGCTTATATGACATTCTGTCCTCAAGAGGGTCTTTCAATTCCCATTTTTAAAGACTATCATTTCTACTTCTGCCTCTCTGTTTTACAGTTCATGTTAATGGTGATGAAAGTAAAGTCATTTATACAAATTTCCAAGGTCTACTCAGTGCCACGTGGCACCCTGGCATCTGGACAAAATGTGGGAACTGTGACCCACTGTATCTTCATTGTAATGTCTTGATTCACCTGTTGCAAACTGTGAATATGCTCCAGGAAAACAAAGCTTGCATCATAAGCGTTGTGAAACAAGGATCTAAGATGAAAACTGTAAGCTGGTAAAGTCCCAGTACTACTCTGAAACTATAGTTCAGGCAGCAATGTTCTGTAATCATTACCAATAGCTTCAATCCCTAGAACCTCAAAACAGTTAGACCTTGCTTTTAAATGTTAAATTCAATTTTTCTAGGTCAGCTTATGGTCTGAGGTATTTTGTTCCTTATCCAAAACAATTTGAACATTTTTACTTTAGGTCAAAAGCACACAGCTCCTACTTGCCCTTGGATTTTATAACAACGTTGTGATCTTCATAGCTTCCCAAAGCACCATTATCTGTGCAGTCAATAATAACTATGCAGTAGTAAAGGTACACAAAGGCCTAACTGGCAAAGCTTGTTATCAGCGTGGGAATAGCTTCTGAGTTTATCACTGTAATCATACTACTTCTGGATAGAAAACTTTGAAAAAGCTTTAGAGAACATGTCCTTCCTAGACAGATGATTCTGATGATGGGAGAAAATCCTTTTCCAAGTGTACCTACCAATGTTAAAAAAAAACCTCCAGTGTTCCCAGATGTTTATTTTACAGCATGTCTGCTGACGCTCCCTTGATGTTTAAATACAACTCAAGTTTCCCTCTGGTATTTTGCCTGTGAGTAAACCAGTGTTTCCTTCAAGCTATTCATCAGTGTGGGTAGAGACAGCGAGCAAACACAGACATCTGAAGTGACTGGAATCTACTGATCTGCAATTTCACGTTAAGGGGAAGAATTATTTCCTTCTTCTTTCCCTTCCTATGGTTGTTATTAAACCTCATCCATTAAATTATCTATTTTTTGTTCTTTAAAGAGAAGAAAACTTGGGCCTCTTGGCCAATCCTGTTGTTCAGTGTTTACAGGTTTATCACTCATCAGACAGGTGAGGAAAAATGACTCACCAAAGAGATATTATCAGTGCTGTCGGCAGAACAGTCAAAGACTCTCTGCATGCCCTCCTCCTGCCTCCCTTTCTTCTTTTTTTTGATAAAGCTCAGGTGTAGAAGCCTTAGCTAATGATTGTCATCAATCACAGGAGGTGACAGCCCAGCAAAGAATGTGCTCTGCAAATGGGAGAGCTGCTTAGACCAGGAGGCACAAGCAAGAGGGTCCTTGAAATCCTGCCTATACCAGACTGCTGAACCTTCCCCCATCTTCATATTACCAGAGAGCCCAGCAGCCTTTGATGCAGTCATGTTCACTGACCCACTACCTTTAAAGTATGGCACTGGGCTGTCAAAAGCAGCAGGCTACTATCACCAAACCCAAACCATTTATAGATCAAAAATTAACTCTACTTACTTGTCTGAAACCACATACTGGAGTTTTCCTTTTCATGTGTTTTAAAGTGATCTTTATTAAGCAAGAATGATTCCTGGAACATGTGATAGAGAAACTATCTGAAAAATTTCACTTACTGCCAAGATGAGGGAATTTACAGTAAGAAATTGCTCATAAGATGAAGTATTTTGCATGTTAAGAATTGAGTCTAATTCTGAACTGTTTCAAATGGAAGGAGCTTCATTAAATGTGTGAGCAGAGAAACAGTGATTGAAATGTAAGCTTGGAAGAATCCAAAATGGCATCCACAGACTGTACCTTTTTTGCTCCCTGTTCCTCTTCAACACCATCTCCTATTACAATGTACACAGCTTTCCTTCCAAACCTTTGCATTATTCTTTCAAAACAGCTCTCTTTTCCTGAGCAACAGAAGAGAAGACATATATTTTATCTGGATGCATAAAGTAATTGGGGCTGATATTCGCATTCTGGAACTGATGTCATAAACTACTTGCTGCATTCCCCACTTTTTTAAAGATCCCAACTGGATCTTCATCTCAGATGGATTCTCTCTTGAAAGCTATGAGACCTTTAACAGTTGGAGAATTCTAGGTGCTGCTAATTTTCCACGAGCTTTGTGACTTTGCAGGGCTTAGACTGGCAGTTGGTAGAGTGATGTAACACTCATTGTATCGAGTTGCCCTATTCTATTCGTTCTGGTTGCAGAAGTGAACGTGAAAATACAAACCTCAAAGATTCAAACCAAGTCATACCAGAAGGGACAGAAAACAAAAGCTCCAAGCCAACTCTGTCAATATTTATTCCTCTCACAGCTTTTCTAAAACTCACTCAGCACTTGACTCTGCAAGTAACAGGATCCAAACCGTGTTTCTGTAAGAGGTCCAACCACACTGTCCCCCTCCTAGCAAGGTGCAGCTGCACATTCGAAATGCTGCTCCATAAGGTGGGTATTTTTCAGGCTTACTTTCCCATAGAGACACGTGGCTTTTTTTTTTTCTGTACTTTTTTTTCTGTGGTCTGTACTAGCTTAAGTGTGGGTTGTTAGCATGCAAATCACAGGTGTGATGTAAACATGAATCTTAAGCTAAAGTTCATATTTGTTATTTTAGTTATTTGTTGCAGTTGGGTTGAGTGGATGTCCCTGAATTAGGGATAAAAGTTTAATCAGTCTTTTGCTGAAGCCTTAGTTACTTTGTTCTTACCTGTTTTTGTTGCACTGTAAATGTTCTCGATTGGGAAGACAGTGCCTAGTCCATAGAGAAGCACTTTTGCTAGAGCTGGTATCAGCTGAGTTGTGGTTACCAACACATTTACACAGTTAGGCCTAGGAAACAAAAGTCAGCAAAGGTGGCAATCTATTTCTTTTTCTTACCTCAAACTGAACAATGGCAAGAAGAACACACTTCTTGCAACTGGAAGTTTCCAAGCCACTGGGGGATTAAGTACCTAGAGGTTTGTAGCCTGAGTATTGATAACATTTCCTTATAAACTCAGTAGAATGAAAAAAGCCCAAACATAATCCAGCAGTAGTGATGCAGCCTTACTGTACACATGACAGGATCTATTTTGCAGGAACCTCAACACCATGTAGGCAATGTTCATGCTCTGCTTGAGTGTATGTCTTCAGGGATTAAAAGGCCCTTTCCTACTCTCTTGCAAATCTCTGCATGTGAAAGGTGTACTGCAGATGAGGTAGGCAAGGAAAGGTAAGAAAAAAGTGGTTGCTTTTTTGGTTTTTTTTTTCATCTCAGTTCATCATCTCAAGTGACCCCTAACCCTTAATAATACAAGTCTGACAAACATATGCACAGGCCTCCCACAGGTTTGGCCAGCAAAGTCCTGTATATGTGTCTCAATTTGTTTAGAAGAAGGGGAAAATGGAAAGTAAAGGAGATCCTGGATCAAGCCTGTAGGCAGTTGTGTTAGCTGCTCTTACCGGGAATGTATCAAATTCAGCGCCTTCAGAGCATGTGTGAGCCAGAGATCAGTCAGCGCTTCCAGTTCTGCTCTTAACTGCAGCCAGGTTTCCCTCTTAGGAGCTCCTATTAAACCTGTAAGCAGGGAAACATCTTTGCAGCAGCACAGAAAGGGAGCTGAGTGCTTTTGTATGTAAGTATGCCAAAGGGCCCCTCACTGTGTTCTGAATCCCGCCCCTTCCAGTGCCCTTCTCCTGTCACTGGTGCAGGTTGCTTTCCTTTGCCTCAAGGTACACAAGCCCTGATTGCAACACACTGCTGTGCAACTGGAGATCAGCTTCCTTCCTCTGTAAAGGAATGGTATCGGTCACCTGCACTCTGCAGGCCCATGTTAAAACATCCTTCTTGGAGTTAGCACAAAGCTCATATGGAAATGGGCAAGAGGACAAAAGAGTTCTGCGCAGGGGTTGGTGGCTTGAGCTAAGAGAAGCCTGAAGCCAAGAAGGTCCTTTTTCTTCCTGAAAAGCTGTGCCCCATTTCCAGTACATGCGGGTAGGGCATTTCTCCAAAAATGAAACAGGTCTGTGGTGATATTCTTAGATTTACTTCTTTCTCTTTCTACTCAGAGACCTGCCACTGAAGTTCTAAAATAGAAGCAAAGCAATCTCTTGGAAGAATTGCCTGGAACGAGCTGAGACGAAAAATCTGAGGGCATCATGGCATCTTCCGATATTGTTTTAGGGGAGATAGTAGGCATTCAAGAATGCCTTCAGATGAAACTCAGCCATACGTTCTTCTGTGGAAGAAAGCAGTCTACTGAGTTTTGAACTGTCTGCTTGCTTACTAGGCATTTTGGAAGATTTGAAAAGGTTGTTCTCTGCCAAACAAATGACCAAATACAGTTCCATATTCAGATTTGAGTCCTCCATTTACTAAACCAAGTATTTCAGCACAGCTCTTGCAAATCCCGTACAGAATAACTGCTGAAAGACTTGTTCAGCTCAGTATTGTTATCATTATGCTCTCTACTCCTCCTCTGCAGCATATTCCTAGCAGGGTCAGAAGGGTTTGAGAGGGTGAAAAGGCACACTTACTGCCTGGCAGCAGATACTTACCCCCAACATTGTTTTTGTAGGTGTTGTACATCTCTTTCACCCGGCGGTAGCGGAATGCTAATTTCCTCATCCAGTCAACTCCCCCATGAACGCCTGAGCCCAGACATAGATTTGCACTGGCAGCTGAACTGTGAAAGCCATCTGCAGAGAAGTTATACGTGCTAGAAGGAAGAAGGGAAGAGGAGAGGCCATTATAATTACAGTCTATGCAGCACCAGCAGTGAGTGGAAACAATTGGAAAGAAATATGGAGACGAGTAGCAGCACAGATGTACACAGGACAAGCTGTACAACAGTGGAATTCATCATTGCTGTCTGCTATCACTCAAGCCCCAGAAACGT
This sequence comes from Tympanuchus pallidicinctus, assembly GCF_026119805.1. NCBI lineage: Eukaryota > Metazoa > Chordata > Aves > Galliformes > Phasianidae > Tympanuchus > Tympanuchus pallidicinctus. Next base: position 8,169,634 of record NW_026294722.1, read on the forward strand.
GTGTGCCACCCTGCCTAATGCTACACTGCAATGTGTAATACTTGTGTCTGCAACTAGGATACCCAAAAGATCTAAAAGGGCATTTGTGGCCTGTTATTTTTATTTTACTTGAATGATTTATTTCCAGGCTAAAGAATCAAGCAGGCTGCCAGACCCATGATCCCATTCAGACATTAACATCTGAAAACAGGGCTACTTGCACAGATCAAAAAAAAAACCAAAACAATTCTTACTGTAAACACAGCATAGGTTCAGTGCTTCCTGCCAGTCCTGAGGTTCACTAGACTACAAAACATCTGACTGTCCTCAGGTCACTGAAAATCCTCAGCTGCCTCTTATCCAGGCAGCTAAGGTAACTGCAGAAATATTAAAATCTTAAGGGAACAAAATTCTGATGCTACCTTGCTGACTGCTTGGCTATATTGCTCTGAAAACATTAATCAAGGAATAAAAATATTAAGAAATTACCTAACTCTTAAATGCCTGCAACGTATAATGCTTTTTAAACAAATTAAAAAACAATACTTCAAAGCAACTCCTGAATAATTACGACAATGGATGGGGACCAGTGGCAGTTCCACAACCACTCTAAATATCTTGGAATGCAGTAATCCTCTGATCTGTGACAAGGCACTTGTTCCTGTCTTGAGTCTTCCTTGACGTGCCTTTCTTTGAATCAGTGTAAGCATTTCTTCAGCACTGAGGTGAATCAGGTGGATCAATTCCCTGAGAAAAGGACTGGGGGGACATGCAAAGAGGCAGTACTGGCTCTTGTTATTTTAAAATGTTTGCATTCAGCCTTGTATGAGTTCTGCATACCCTATTTTTGCACCAATGGCAAATTACTCTGCAAGCAACGCTAAGGTAAATGGAAATAGTTTTTATGGATATAGGTGATTTTATGGAACAGGTGATAATAATATTTGGTACAGTTCTGGTACGTGTTCATAACTGACGAGGATCTGGCCTAGCAAGGTCCACAGTCTTTACTAGAAAGCCCATTCATTCCGGTGGGGCAGTGGGAAACCTTTCAAACTGGTTTTGAAATGATTTGGGAACACCTGTGCCAGCTGGCTGGCTAAATCATATCAGAAACAGGTGCAGTTAGACTGAAGTTCAATCTGATTTTAAACATTCCCTAGAACGACTTGAAACTCAGCAAGGTCAGGGCTTTACAGTAGGTACAGGCATGTAAGCGTGTGAACAAGAACTCTGTGCTCTTCCTGTGTTTAACAATTGCAGACAGCGTGCAGCCAGGGAGCAGAGAAGATACATAACCAAGAAAGATTTCTCTATATCACTGTCCAACCTCCTGCTATTTTCAAACAGCTGAGGACTACCTGACCTGCAGCTTCCAGCCTGGAGATCCCATACCTTAGATCTTGTCCATTATCATCTGATGATACATCATCTATGTGGATCTGGTCACAGTCCTGAGGAGTAGATGAAAAAAAAGAAATAATCAGTAAATAAATGTTTTGGGAAAAAAATAAAATGTTTCATAGGATGAAAAATTACTTTAAGGATAACGCTAAGATAAAATCTTCCATGTTGCCAATACTGTCTAGCATAGCGTAGTCAGTTAATTGCTACAAGTGCTACACAGCACTTGTGTAAAAACTTACTGTGTGTGCGGTGTACGAGGCCAGCTCTTATCTAAAGACATAGAAGTTCTTGCATAGTATAGCAAGTGAACTCCTTCTTAAGCAGACAGAAGGGATAGAGGATGCTTGTGCTTTAGGCAGGAAAACTGTATTCCGTAAACTCTGTGTACATGATAAGTGCAGATTTGTCAGCCTGCCCCTCGTGAAAATATTCCTTTGGACAGGAGGCATATGCTCACTTAATTACAGGGAGAGAAGATCTGTCTCTCAGAAATTTCCAGATACGACTGTCCTGCTGGTGTTTTTCCAGTGCACACTGAGAGAGTTCAGCTTCCTTTGGTGCACAGGGAAGCTGTGCTGAAGCACTGAAGAAGGCACTCTTTCATAGCTCCATGCCACAAACACACTAAAGGAACGATGTGTCAAGAGGGAGGAAATCGATGCCCAGGAAATACAACCAGAATATATACTTGGAGCTCAGCCTGCATGAAATATGTATTCTGTATCTTCCAAAATTCTTCACTGTTTGAATTGTGCCTTAAAAACTTGTTATTTCTGTGATTTCTTTCCTAGTGTTAGCATCATCATTAGAGAGAAATCAGTAAGCTCCCTCCTGCCACCTTAATCTACTTTCTCTGTAATCCTTGTTGGTAAGGACAAAACAGAAAACCTTCAAGCTGGCAAACACTATGCTTTGTTCTGGTTGACTCAACCAGAAAAAGCAAAAGCATGGTTGATAAAAGGAACCTTCTTCAGAGTCAGAAAAACTGCAGGTAGAGTTATCCTTTCCAATGTCAGTATTTTGTAATATTTGTGTGCAAAGCTCACAGTATGTACTGTAATATCTTCCCACACAATTATGGGCTTTATGAATTATTTTAAACTAGCCCTTTCAAAAAGGACAAAATCCCCCAAACAAGTAACCAGTGTTGATTTCAGTGGTGAAATGTCATGGATGGCTCTTGTCCATAATAACGACAGCATTTACTCTAGGTAATTCTCCAAAACCCATCCACTTTTATCTTGTTCTGGTCTCTTTAGTTCCCTTCATCAGTGTATTGCTGAGGTGTGTGTTTTGTGTAAGCGGAGCCAAGCAGCTGAATAGCAGATTTCTGCTGGCACCTCTCTCTCCTTCATCCACTGTCAGTTTTTAACCTCCCCCTCCCTTTAGCTGTTGTGAGCCATGCTGGGATAATATTGATGCAGTCCACTCTGGTTCACTTGTGTGATACAGGGCATTAAGTCAGGGGAAAGGTATGTGTGGAGGGATCTGTTTTTCTCATTTGTGAATGAATTGTTCTGTACACTGAAGTGTGACAATAGTAGCTATCACATTTCTGACTTCATAAAATACCATGACACTTGGTGAGACGCTACCTCATAGTCCACTGGCTGAGCCTATCAAGTTACTGGGTAAAACATGGGGAAGCTGCTTAAAGCAAGAATGTGGACCATGTTTTACTACTTGGTTACAAGACTAATTTTTCATTCTTGCAGAATTTCCTTGAAATCTTAGTGAATGGGGAACCAGGGCAGGATATTTGGGCTGCTGAAAAGAAGGTCCAGGTTGTCTAAATGAAGTCTGCAATGGAAACTGGAAATCCCAGTTTCCACATCTGCTGGCTTTTAAAAATAATATTCTAGGATCTCAGAGGTACGTGATCTGTGGCATGTGCAGCCTGCAACTGAGCCAAATGTGTGATTCCTCAGCCACTCCTCCTAGCTTCTGGAATTGAACTGTTTTTTCTGCTGTGACATCTCTAGGCCGGCCTGTGATACATGACCTGTCTCCAGGTGGGATTAAAACCTTGAACGTGGGCTAACACAGCTCTAACATTGTACTGCAAGCTCAGAGAAAGCCTCTGCTGCCTCCTTGTGAAATACAAGCTGTTCCCAAGGATGCACGGAGAAACTCAGTTACCACTTATGAATGTTCTCAAGATATGTCTCTCAACACGGACGTTGTCCATCTGTGTATCAGAAGTGTGTTAGATAATCCTTAAAAAACAGCTAGTGGATTCATCTAGTGGATCTGTTAAGCTTGCATCCCTTTTTAAGATTGAGGGTGAGAGTTAACAGGTCCCAGAACATGAAACCTCCAGGGACGGCTCTGAAAGGCAGTAATCTGTAAACATGCTAACCACCTCACTTGTTAGTTCCTCATTCCTTTGTTGGTCCACCTTGTTTTTCACACCTGTTTTTTTCAGAGAGCTAGGCAATAATATCTCCAGAGGGACTGAGAGTGAAATGCACTATTTTTTAGCCAGTATTGCACTCTGAACAAAAGGAGTCTAGAGGGAAAAGATATAATGCTGAATGTCCATATTTTAGCTTCTCTCTGATCTGTAATCTTGGGCAGTTCCTATTCTCCATGATTTCTCAAAAGTGAACAAAGAGTGAGAGTACTGCCTTCCACATGAGTATTTGCCCATCCATTCTGCAGTGTGATCAGAGCCCTTTGTAGGCAACACTTTGCATGGCCTGTTTGTAGACCATAGGCATCTGTATGTCTGCACTGTTCCAACTGCAAGCAGAGGTGATGTGGCCAAAAAGCACCTAAGTGCGATGTGAGTAGGTGAATTAGTGCAGGAAAAACCCACATTTACAATTTGAAAACGTGGCTCAGCAAACGCAGGTTCTTGCTTGTCTGCATTGTGCTGCTAACAGTCTCCAGCATGGGACAACACTTGTGTAATAGCGTGCCTTAAGCACCCTTGTCAAAGTTTGCTGCCCTGATTCTCTGTTTCAAAGCAGCCACACCAACAAACTGGGCTTCAACAAGTATCAACCTTACCCCACCAACCTGAAACAGCTTGAAAGAAGTCCAGCTTCTCAATTCTGCTATTTGAGAGTTAACTCATAAACAATCTTTCTAGAAGAAGACCTGAAGTGTTCAGTAAGAGTCTAGACCTAGGGCTTCTCCATTCACCCACCTGCCCTGAGGATGGATGATCAGCCTCCTATTCAGCTGGCCTGAGGCCTGGAGTGAATCCTATAAGAAACTAGTGCCTCTCCTAGAGTGCAGCAACAAGACAGGGTGAGTTTAGCAGTTCATTTGAATGGATCTGCTGGTTCATCAAGATTCTTGTTCTCTGGCATAGCAGGCAAAATGCTTCTAGGCAAAGCATCCAGTTGCCTGAATCCTCACCAGGAAAACCCCGAGAGCACATAAACTCCTGACAGACAACAGAGTGCCAGGTAGTAGGATGGCACTGAGTGTGGATCACAATCATGGTAAGGGTGACAACAGGGCAGAGGTGCAGACTAAAAGCGGTCTGATTTCTTGCACCCATTGGCACAGTTTTAAAGAAGTAAGCTCTGAAAAAGCCTTCTATTTACTCTTCTGTCATCTGCTGAGTTGACGGTCTGCATCAGTGGGAATAACTCATCCTCTTGATTTTGTTTGTTTTCAAGGCAAGAACAGCAAAGCAAAGGGCAGCTTAGTATTTTGGACAAGACGATGGCGTGGTATTATAGAAGAAATCTGCTCCCTCCAGGCTTGCTGGGCCCTCCCAGAATGCCTGAAGTAGGCTATGGATTTATGTCAGAGAAATGTTTTGCTGAGGTTAACATTTCCTGACGAAGTAATCTTGTTTTATGCTTGAACAGTGTAACTATCCTACCGCTTTATCAGCCACAGCTTCTTGCACCTTGACCCAACCCAGAATACAGCCAGAAACAGTCTCAGCCCTCTGTGGCTGTAGCTTGTTTTGTACTGCACAGCTCAGTGTTATACCACATGATGGTGCTGATGTATATGGTAAGCCCTGTGGGTCTAGACCTGAATCAGCTTCTCTGCGTGTTCCTCTTCTTTTTCATCGTCTTTTTTTTTTAAAGTATCATTCACTGTGTCTTTTTCAAACCCAATACTTGTTAATGCACAGTCGTTAAATATCACTTTGTGAATACTCAAACTTGACTTTAGCTTACCATCCAACACTGAAAGAATTGGATGGCTGATGAACAGGGAGGGATGTCTGTTGCAAATTCTTCCAAACTTAAATGGCTTAATTTACTGGAAAGCATCATATGTAAAGAACATTCACTTCTCTTGAATTCTCCCTCATCTTCCATGTTCATTACTGAAAACATTCAGTTAAAACCAAAACACCTTGGTCTGGTTTTGGTTTGAAAAAATCTTTGGTTTGTTTCATGCATGTTGAAGAAAAAGCTGTCTCACAATGCTCTGTTCTCTCTTTGCTTGTTTCTGCTCTGGCTAACTGGAACCCTACTTGTTTTTGAAATTTCTAAAGTTTTTCATGGCTTTGAGCCATCCAAGTCCAGCTGCCAACTTTGTGTTTCTCAATTTTTTTTTAATAAAAGAAGGTAAGATGATAAGATAGCCCAAAAAAAATCAGCAAGATTTTTTTCTCTTAATGTAGCAAACAAATAGCACTAGGAAAATAAATGTTTTTACTTAGCATCTTTGTAGCCCAAGCTACTTAGAGGCAATCTTTCTAATATTTTGCTGAACAGGTATGTCTTGCAGCATCTATCTCTCTTCCTACATTGGAGATGAAGCCCAGATATTTTGTAGAAGGCTGACTTCTACTTGGAGAAGCCATGGTAAACTTCAGCTTTTTGCCAGACTAGCTCTTACTCAGTTATGTGGTCCTGCTGGAATGACAGAGTCCCATCTCTGAGTGATTTTTGTTTAGCTTTGGCTTCCTTAATATCTAGGAATTACAAATGAAAAAAAAAAGACTTCTTTTAAGTTAAAAACTTAGCTCTACTGTAATGGTTGAAGAACTTCAGAGGCCATCAAAGACAAATCTGACCTAAGGAGGCTGCTAGAAGCTGTTACTGACTGATGAAAGTGCAGAATTTAACTAAGGCTGGACAATTTGCTAGCTTGTTCCATGTTTTAGAGTGGTAAGATGTTAAGCAAGGGGAAAACTTGTCAAAAAGTTTTGCCAAGAGGGCAGAACTCTAGATGGACAGAGGGTTTCCATGTGGCTTTCTGCAAGATAAAGAGCTTTGTGACACCGTACGTTGAGATCTCATGGGTGAAAAATACTGGCTTTGAATGGAACAGGCTTCCCAGGGCAGTGGTCAAGCAACAAGCTGCCAGGGTTGACAAAGCATTTGGACAATGCTCTCAGAAACAAGGATTGATTTTCAAGGGGCCTGTGTGGATCTGGAATTGGACCCTTTGATCCTTGTGAAATCCATCCAACTTCAGACATTCTATGATTCTATTAAATATTATTGCTGCCTAAGCAGAACCTTTGACTTCCAAACAGCATGTCTCTATTCTTTTATCCTTGGAGACAGACTTCACTTTCCACTTCCTGCACCCTCTTCACAAACTCCTCTTTTTAAAAAAAGAGCTGAAAGAGGAAAAATCTGTCAATTCAGATAATTCTCAGTAAATGAAATCCCAGCTCATAGTAAAGTGGGTGCCAGGAAAGGATGCATCTCCCACAGCGTGCTGAGCACACAGTGCTGTCAGGCAGCTTGGAAATCAGAAGTCCCCATTGGACACACCAAGTACAGGAAAAGTTCTCCCATTTTATCCACCGCAGGAGAAAAAATGAACAAAATCTTCCTTTTTGAAGTAAAGACCACAGGAGCCTGCCAAGGGGTGCCAGATCTTTCTCCTCAGACTCCAAGGTACCTACAGCTCAAACCCACCCTACACACTTTGTAGATGACTCATTCAGACCATTTCTACTGATTCCAAATGCAAACAGCTTTTCACCAGCACTGTACAGCTGCTTCTCAGCTAGTGACAGAATTTTGCTTGCATGACTTTGGTTGGATTTTACTGTACATTCAAAAGGATTTTCACTTTTTATAAGACTTTATATTTGTATAAGACATGCTTAGTCAGATTTAACCATACTGCAGACAGGGAAGAGTTTTCCCTTTCAGTCTTTCATGTAGAAACTCATATAATTTCATCCTGCAGTATTCCTGTGCTTGAGCAGACCTCCTGCTCCACCTGTGTGTGCAGAACAGAGAACACGTTTAAAACCTCTGCATTGGATTGCAGCTAATTGCTAACTGCTCCATAGGATGTATGCTAATTTAGCTTAATAAAATTATTAGATAGCAAATTTCTAGAGAAGCAGCAGTAATGTCCTCTTTATTAGATTTAGTAAAACTGCCAAAAGCCATCATTGTTAGTATGTATTTAGAAAAAAAATCCTTAACAGAATGAAGATGTCAAAGGGACATAGTATAGTATGCTTTCAATATAACCATCTAAGGACCATTTCTTAGGGGTCAATATTGAAAGTTTCTTGGCCAGAAAAGCAAGTTTGTAGACCAGATGCAAATGATTAGAAAGAGAGATGCTAAATAAAATAAGCAGCTACATACCTCCAGGTCATTAAAGAACAGATGTGTATCTGCAAGGTTGAAGATCATTTCTTCCATCATAAGTCCTATCCGCACAGACGTTGTCGTGTCCTGTTGGAGGAGAATCACGTTTTTTTTTCCATTTACATCTATTTCTTTTCTGGGAGGTGGGAGATCTCAGACAAACACGAGATCTTTACATTCCTGTTTCTGAAGATATGTTCATTACAATAATTTCATTTCCCAACTGTATCTTAGCATGATTTTCCTGTCCTTTCTTTTGCTCTCCTATGTAATCAGATTCTATTCTTTTAAGGATGTATATGATTAATCTCACACTTTTCAGCCTGCACATGCAGGTGAGTTTAACAAGGACATTTAAACACTCAAGGCTGTTTAAGAACTGTTTCAGTAGGTTAGACCAAGAATTGGTTTCCAATAGCATCAGTGCTGAGTGGCAAGGGAATAGTTATGAGCAACAGAGCCTGCAAAGGGTGCCCCTTCCTTGACTCTGTCCCTCAAGCCATCCATAAGAGGCCAGCATTTTTCTTAACACATGAACACAGACTTCTAACATCAAGCAGCACCATGGTGAGCAGAATCTGAAACCAAAACTCAGGAGTTCAAACCTTAAGTCTTTTTCTCTAAAAGGTGCAATCAGACCAAGCCAACCAGACTGACTCCATTTGGCCAGTAAAGCTCTCGGTCCCGTCCCCTCTTGGATGGGGACAGCAGCCATGGGGCTCCTACAACTCTTGACTTACTGCTTCAAAGATGCTCAGTGGGCACTGGATACAGCCCTGGAGATTTGTCACTCTGAAATACAATCATGTGATCTGCTGTACCCAGCCTGCTGCACTACAATATTGCATGAGTCTCAGTCACTTTTCCACGTCTCTCCCCTGAACAACTGACCTTCTTCCTAAACTGATAGCAAAAGCATAGAAAAGTTCTGAGGCAAACTATATTTCTAGCAGAACATTTTCTTATTCATTAAACACTTCAAAAATTCAAGCAATAATGGTCTATGGCTAAGCATTTAGCTAAAAAGTATTGTGTCTGTTTAAACAACAGACAACTTGAAAAAACAGCATTCCCACAACAGGCTTTTATTTGTAATTCATCTTCATTAGGACAGGGATCTCTCATCTTTATGTTTATGTGGGTGGTTTTCTCCCATTGATGTTACAAGCCATGCTAAAACGGGGCAGATTTATATGTAGTCTTTGCTCTAATTTTCTGCAGATTTCTGTGGAGTAGTGCTATTGTAGGACAGGATAGTAATTAATTAGTGGAGGAGCTCTAGAGGCAGCAGAGTGTTTGGAGGATGAGGACATTTCAATCAACCTTTGCGGCAGATGCTGTTGACATGGATGGTGTATTACATGCTAACCTAATTATTACGCATTCCTGGTGTAGTTCTCTTTAATTAGAGCAGAGTGGCTGTGGTTTGAGCCATGCGTATGACTCACAAGCACTGTGCCCATCTAAAGAAAAGCCCAGTCACTCATGTTTAAACATGTTTCTTGCTGCCTTTGAAAGAAGGGCACTCTCACCTCTGGGCAAAAAGGAAACTGCAACAGCCTTACCTTGAACATGCCTAATTTTAAGCCCTCTCCGGCTCCTCTGACGAGGCACAGGGACAAGGCACAATTAGGGCATCTAACCCTATGTGGGTCCACGTGAACAGCACTGAATCAAATTTTACTACCCAGATGCAGTTACACAGGGGAACTGTTCTGAAGAAAATATGCTGCTAAAAAGAAATGATTTTGTAAAATAGTTTTTAATGAAGCAATTTATTTTTATACATTTCAGGGATCATTAGCCTTTAAACCTTTTTAAGGAAGTCCCATTTGTTGGTATCTGTCATTTATTCTTTATGTTTTGTCTTTAGATTTGTTGCTATTAATCACTATCAGAGAATAGGAAACATTTCCACAGTGTATGAAGTTACTTTCTCTTAAACTAAACAATATGGAAATTTAAGTGTAGATGAGAGGGGAAATATATATATATATCTATATCTTTCTCTTGAGATAGAGAATATAATGGAATGAAAATAAAACAGAAAAATGTACTTTACCACCCAGAGGGGAAGTCGTTTGGGGAAATTATTTGGCATCAGTGCTCTCACAGTATGGATATTTCCTCTATAACAAGGCATACTTCCAAGTCTCAGGCTGATAAAGTTAAAAGGCAAATCAGCACTCCAGTAAGACATAGGTGTCTAGAGGCACCAGGCTAGGGTTCCACTAGCAGTTATTCACTTGCATTACTGTTGCATCTAGAAGCAGTAGTTCCAGCTCTGAACCCCACTGTGCTTGAGTTTGTACCCACAAAGAGGAAAGGCACAGTCCCTTCCTTCAGCTTGCCATTTAAATGTGAATAAACAGGAGAATCAGATTGATGAGCAAGCACAAAAATGACAAAAATGTATCAATTAATGTGTTGTCAAAATTCTCTGTATGCTGCATGAAGATTTGAAAAGAGAATTAACGATTATTTCTTTTCTGAAGATGTTAATGAAGAACTCTTCCTGAGCGTAGAAACCCTGCAAGACTAACAAACATTGCTGTACTGCAGGGGATGCCCTTCCAGACTGCTAATGCCAGTATTAGAGCAGTGTGAGGTTAGCAGAGCAGTGTAAAATTGCTGCATCCTTATCGATGGCCCCTGCTAACAAGTCCTGCCATAAGAAAAGTGCACCCTGGAGCCCTGGGAACAAACTTCCTCAGTAACAGATGTAGCCAATGTTTTCTGAGGCATGAGAAGCCCAAGGACAAAAGAACTGCAGACAGCTTGAAATCAAATTTCCTCCAGGAACCACTTTTTACAGTGAAAACAGATTCATTTAAAAACTCAGCCCTGAGTACTTGGTCAGTAACATTAGAAGAGCAAAGCTCTACCCTTTGCTCATCTACGAGTCCTGCTTTCACAAACAAGGACAATGAGAGGCCAGGACAGAAAACAGGCAAAAGGCTCCTTTTGTAAATAAAACCTCCAGTAGCACAGTATTTCTGTGCGTGTCACCTCTGCAGTGCATGCTGCTGGAACTTCCTTCAGCACTGAAAATAAACAGCCCTACAGATTACATTTGGTGCTTCCCTCTGGTCCTCAGACATGACAAACCAGGCACTCCAGCAGAGCTCAGCTCCTGGCTTGACAACACACAGCCTTAATAGACTTCTTCCCACCAGCTGGCTGAAATAAGCATCACAGCAGCAGTATTCATTTCAAAGTATTTGTTCCCAAAGACCTTGGGATTTCTCTCCTCAACACACACTTTTAATGAACAAGGATAGCAGCTTCACAGTTGCCCATTTCTGTTCATCTTGAAGGAGATGAAGGGTAAAAAGCCCCTGACATCTTTTCATAAGTATCAAAATGTACAAAGAAGGTGACATGCTTTTTTTTTTTTAACCTTTCTGATCAAGTATGGTTGCCGTAAAGAACATCCTTGGACGTGTGTCCCTGTTTTGTCTGTCACAGATGTGACAGAGACTGGGGTGCTATTGTCCACCACTGACAACACTGTGAACAAGATAACTTCTACTGAAAGTGAGGCACAGCTGAAACCCAGCCCTGTATCTGCTTGCCTAGGAGACGTTTTTCTGCCCTTTCAACAGCTAGCCTTGCTAGAGGAAAACATGGAAAACAGACTGTGATACACTCCACAGGGGAAGGCAAAAATGTCCATTCATGTTTTCACAGAATTGTTGGGATTGGAAGGGACCTCTGGAGATCATCTGACCAATCTCTCAACTGTTTTCTTTCAATAGCATGAGCTGGTAATTTTTTTCTGAATATCATTTTTAACTTGGCTAGTTGCATGCACTGTTCCTCTCTGAACTACTTCAGAGATCTGCATTCCATGTTAAAATTGCAGTTTTATTTCACATATGTCTTACATACTAATCTCATCCTAAAGTTCATTTCAGTTTCTGCTTTAATTTTCTCTCCTCATTTTGAGTAACAATATGACACAGAAGGTGGCTGAAGGGAGCCTGATGAGCAGCCTTCAGTCTGTCCTTGCCTAAAGATGACTTCCACAAAGACTGGAGATGAGCATGGAACAAGCAGAGGATTGAAGTTGGAAGAAAGGACTGCTCATGGCATGTGAAACTCAGATTACCCTGTACTGCAGTAAAACAAAGGGAACACAGGATGTCTAGACCCATTCAAATTAGCTTTAATCTATCTAATGAGAGTACAAATAGCTGTAAACATTTTGCAGCATGCACTGTGTAGAGCCCTGGACACTTCTTACTCAAGGGCTAAACACAGAAGCCTGTATTACTATATTTTCAATACTACAGTAGCATTACCTACAAAAAGTCCATTAGCTACACTTCAAACTGCACTGTCAGCATCCTCTCGTATGGCTTGGTTTCAAGGCCTTCTTACCACTGCTCCTGAAACACTTAGCTGGATTTTTCATAAACTACTTATACTTGCCCTAAAGTACGCATTAAAAAGACGTATTTGTTAACACCTGCAGCTAGTACTAATCCATTGGCTGTATGTCCACAGCCAGCCCTCCCCTCTTGTAGAGCGTAATTTTGAGAGGAAGCGAGAGGCAGAATTATCTCTGGCAATCTCTCAACTGCAAGTCGCTCTCACCCCCAATCCTGGCTCCAAATCAGCCATTTTCAAGCCTCTGCCTTACAGGTACCGTGTTCAGACACTGTTCAGACTTGCAGGCCATTAGCAAAGGGGCAAAGCTCTTTCCTATGAGACAGATAACAAATCAGCTTGTTGTCTGAGTCTGCTCCTATTTAGTAACGTGCCAATTAAGCCGACACTCAAAATGCGAGGACAAAGTCATCCTGAACGCAGAACTTGAATTCAGGCCTCCCTTTCCCCACCCTAAAAAAAAAAAAACCAAAAAAAAAAAACCACCAACAAAACAAAGCCTTTCTATTTAAAACCAATCAGTCTCTTTAAATCCCTGCCAAATACCTGTTTATGCCATGAGCAAATAATTACTTTTCTACAAGGAAGAAAGTATTAATTAAGAGTATTCATCAGACTCCTATTCTGTAGGGTTTATCTGCCACAGGTGTCAGCCAGAGGTGAGAGACGGATTAGTATACAATCAAGGGCTTTTCTAAGTTAAATCTCATCCTTGTGGTTAGCTGTTAATAATGAAGTTGTCACCAAAAGAAAGAATTTAATAGTTTTAATTGAATTTAATTACTTGGAAACTCCCGAAAAATGGACCAGCATGGTTGTATAAAAATAATAACAATAAAAAAAAGCAAAGGAACAAGTGCCTGGGCCACATGTTTCAACAAAGAGAGCCTGCAAGAATAATCATACTTTGGCTGCAACATTTTATACCTTGATCAGAATTTGAGACGTGAACCAGGCTTTCCCATAAAACAGGAATATTAACCTTGTGCATCAGTTCTAGTTTAAGTCTACGGCTCTTTGAGGATAGGAACACATTTAGCTCTTTTACCAAACTTAACTAGCTTAGTTTTGTTTGTCTTTTATTTAATAAAAGCAGATTACTGCTGGACTCTGCTTTTCAGAGTTTTTCAAGTGAAAGAGCGTGTATTTGTGAGAACGGTTGTTTTAAGTACTCAAGCACTTCTGGAAGGGACAACACTTCAAACTTTTTGACAAAGGATGGTTCTTACCACCCAGTTTTCTAATTTTCAAGCTCTAAACGTTTTGGCCCCCAAAATGAAGACATATCCTATGACCTAAACTTTACCGTACCACGGTTTATCAGACAATCTTCCGAATTTACAGGAATAGTCTCTAGTCATCACAGTGCAATCTTGTGACAGATCCATGCTAGACAGAAAGCAAAAGTCAACTGGACTCCTTTCTTCAGGTACTTTTGCATATTCACCATTGCTGTTATTTGGGGGACACTTTCAAGGCATTGCTTACTATTTACTACAGGATTGTGCTTCTGCTGGCATATATCTGTTCTGAAATGGAGAGGTACTATTCCTTGGAAACTACTACAGTAAGCAAATGTGAATGTCAAGAATTAAATCCTCACATTCAAGAAGCACAAGGAGGTTGAAAAGGTTCTCTAAATGAACTATGCTTAGGGACAAGCAGTAATAACTACTCTAATTTATCCAGCATCTGAACCAATGAGTTCTGAAACTGAGTCCAGCCCTGTGGCAATGCAGTACTTAAATACATTTTAAAAGCTGGGTCGTAATGCTTGAAAACAAACTGAAGCTATTTTTATTTACTAATTGTACTGTTTGGGATGGAGTTAACTAGCAGCTGTTAGGGAAGGGGAGTGAGAATGTTGGTGTATGGTACTTAGCTGTCTATCAGTGTTAAAGCACAACAGTTACAGGGAACATTCACAAACAGAAGTCCACAAGTAATTTCTTTTTATCTAGTAGGGCATGAATGCCAAAAAAGGGGTGGAATTTACACCATACACATCTTCACTGCCTTGCTCTACTCACAGGAAAATCACTGTATTTCTATGTGAGCTCTTGATAGCTCTATGAAAAATACAAAACTCCTCAAAAGCGTGGTGCAAACATATGGTGGTGTGTAATCCTCACATGCAACTTCCTAATCCAAATTATGTCCCTTTGTGGGTTTTTTTTTTTGTTTGTTTTTTGGTGTTTTTTTTTTTAATATTCTTCACCTTTAAAATCGAAAGCCTGATTCAGTGATACTAGAAAGCAAGTTCCCTTTACTTGCACTTGCTTGACAATTTAACCCATAGATTTTATGTCAGAAATAATCCTTTAATACTTCCAAATGCTGCACATGCATTTTGCTTAGGAAGCCCTCGGTTCATCTAAGCTCTAGTACAAGAGGTTACATCCACATGAGCTCAGAGCATCTCTCATGCCCAGCATCTAAGCTGTCCTAGGTCTGGTTTTGCCATTTCTGCTGCTGCTTGAGCCAGTACAGATGATAAACACAGATGTTTGCTCCTGAAATACACATTTGAAACAATCAAATGGCTGGAATTATTTACTCCCTTCTCTCCAATAATGAAATAATAATTGATATAGCAGCATGTCTAAAGTATCAGACCTTTTTATTACCTGCAGTGATTGAACGCTTTTTTAATTTAACTTAAAAAGGCATTAAATACAAGTTTTAGCCTCCAGTGGGTAAAAAAATCTCCAACTTCCTCAGAAAATCCTTTCCAAATTGTATTCATCTTGACTTAATCCATGATCTACTGGGTGAATTAGGCTCTGTTTGTTTTGAAAATCTATTTTATGGAGTTCCAAGGACTGTGTTTTCCTTAGGAAGGGTTTGTTCTGCCTTTCTGACCAGGATGCCTGCTAGCAGCCCTCCATACAGGCCTCTGCAGGTTTTTAACATCCCTAGGTGCCCCACACACATGACTAACAAAATGTAAATAAACACAGCTGAGCCAGTAAGAAATTGGAAGGTTTTCTCATTAAAGAAATAAAATAAACAGATGTCCTTAAGCACTTTGGCTCATGTTTGTCAAAGGAATGGAAAACTCTCAGATGTTTGAACAGCAATAGTGATATAAGGCCACATCTCAAGTGAGAGAAGAAGAAAAAAAGCAACACCGTGGCACTTTGAATTAACTAATAGTTCTCAAGGGAGGGTGCTTTTGATTTGAACCTTAGCAACTTCTACAAATAGTTTTTAACGGCCGAGCAATAAAATGTAGTTTTATTCCTTCTCAGTTTGTAAAGTAGTAAAGGACAGATTTGGCCATTAGAAGCATGAATCACCATCAGATTTGATTAAATCCCTATGGTGTTTCAATCAGGTTCTGCCTTTATGGTCCTGTGAGAGAACAATGCAGGGAAAAGTACAGGCTACTTGAAGCAATCAGTGAAAGTAGGTAAAAAAGGAACAAATAAATAAATCAACTCTGTTTTTTAAAGCGCCTCAACAAGAGCCAAGCAATAACTTTTCAATGATATTTTTTTCTTTACATTGGTAATGATAATTCTCTTAAACGAACACTTTTTGTAAGAACAAGTAACTGCCTATGAAACTTTTGAAGGTTAAGGTTTCTTAGATCTACATCACATCTGTTCCTAAGGTTTCTTAAATCTACATTATGTCATGTTGAGAATGAGGCAGTCCAGTTCAGAGCACTGCAGATACGACGTTCATCTGAAATGGAAGAGCACTGTTCTTAGGTCCTGTGCTCAACTGGGCCAAGCAGCAACTTTTGTTACTCTATCCAGGTCTTCAGGCCCAACTGCTGCTGGAGGACTATTTCTTAGTCCTTAGCATACTCGTGCCACTGCAAATCCCTCGTCAGACAGGCAGAGCCTGTGTCTGTATGGCTGGAAACATCTACGTGTGCCCTGTCTCTACCACACTGAAACACCTCTACCACACTTTTCCATCTGGCTGCTTAGAACTTGGAAAAATCTATGGTTGCCACTTCTGCAGTGCAAATTAATGCTTAGACAAATGGCCTTTACATCAATCAAGTGTACAGCAACTCCAAGGCAAACAGCAGCTACTCTAGGCAAAGCAACCACACAGCTAGTCTCACAGGGAAACGGTATAATACAGCCAGTCCAAACACCTTCACTTAACTAAAATCTTGAACATGACTTTGCATTATTCTAAGCTAAAATTGGGACATAATGTGCTCTATTATTTCTTGTAGCAGGTTTTTCTTAATATGAGCCAATTCAATAATGAATAATCTCAAAAACTGTTATGCATCTTACAGGGAATTTTATAAATCTTAACTCCTGAGTGCTAGCAGACATAGTCAAAATCCTGGTAAAGATCCAGCAATTTAGCTATTTAGTCCTTCATATTTGTTCCATTTAGTTCCAGGATTTCAGGGTAACTATTGCATGAAAGGATGAATTTTAACTGTAGACTTGACTTCAACTGCATTTTGATACTAAAATCCTGGTGTCGTAATTTATCAAGGAGTGTGCCAGCTCAGAACAAGAAAGGCGCATCCTGGGATCAGTACAAAATACTGAAACTACTAGCCTCCCACATACCCCTCAGCTAGGAAACATGAAGCACCTCGTGCCTCTTTTCTTCTTCATACAAGTCCTGTGAAAAGCAAGAGAATTAATCTGCAATATCCTATTTAAATTTCTTTGAAAGTGATGCAAACATTTTTTAATGCTTTGTCAACACTGATTATAGAACTACCTTGTAAAGATCTTAATCAAGGAGAAGGGAATAGACTCACTTACTTGGCACAGGTGTGCTTGCAGTATCTTTCTATTGTGTCTGAATTAATTGTACCAAAAGAGTCCTTCTGTACTGTGTCTAGCTGCCCCAAACAAGAGATCAAAGCCCTTTGACATTTACCCAACTCATGTGATCCATTTTTTCCCCACTGTATTTCATTAGTGATATGTCAGGCAGATCTTTGCAGACACAGTAAAGACTGCAGCCACCTTCCTGCTGAGTAGGAACTCTATACATGTCTGGGGACTGAAAGGGCTGGGTAGATGGCACATTAAGGCATAATGATGGTTTATGTCTGTTGTGGTCTCCAGGTTCTTGGTAAATATTCAGCACCCATACAATGATCAGAAGCTGGCAGAACAGGTTTCTAAACCTTCCTGAACATAATATCCAGGGTTAATTGGCTATGGAAGTTTTTTTGCCCCTTTTCTTTCTCAGATGGCCTCCTGCTAAGAAAGGGGTGGAGAGATTTCCTCAGGTCTGACAGCCTGGCTGCCCCAATCAATTAGACAGTGACTCCATGTGTTTGTGCAGGTACGCACCGTGGGCAAGAAGGCAAAGGGAGATGTGAATTTGTAGGCCACTCTGACTACCACAATAAAGGCTACAGTGCAGTGCCCATATGGGAAAGACATTGAGACCAAATGTCTGATGACTTATCCATAGGATGGAGCAAAAGGTTTTGACAGAGGGCACTAAGAGGAGCAAAACAGACTGAGCCATTCATTCATGCTTCAACATGGAGAAATTTTTTTTGTGCCTTAACCTCTGTTTATGCAGTTTGCAAAGTATTTTCTAAACACCCGAGACCAACTGTTCATGCTCTGAAGGGCCTTTATCTATGGCATGGACCACAGAGATTTCACTAGCTGAGTTTTATACCAGACATTAAGAGAATTTTCACATGAAATCAAGTCAGAAAACTTGCAGTGGAGCATGAATAATTCTTTTATGGAATCTTCTCCTCACTTCCTTTTTATTCTTTCTTTTTTCTCAGAATCTTTTTTTTTTTTTTTTTTTTTGACAGCTCCCTACTGTCGCCACCAAGGAAGGAAGAACATGCAGAAGCATCCTGATTTTGTAGCTCAACAACACAGGAATTTAGTCCCAGATCTCTGCATCTAGGTTGATATTCTTCCTTCCATTTCTGTCCTCTCCCTGGAAAAATCACCCCGGAGTGAGGTGTTATTTTTCAACTTTAAAACACTGTACTCCAATTTTTGGAATGGCTGCACAGCAGTTACAGCAGCACAACCAACAGGATCATACTAAGACAGTGTTGGTCCGGGAATGGTGAATATCATAGAAGCCGGCACATTTTCTTGAGGAAGGCCATCAGGTGTGAGATTAAATTCAAAGCATGTGCATGTCTAACCACAGGCATGTGAATCTTTGATGGTCAATTATAGGTAAACATGGCAATTTTAGGCACTGATAATTTATTTTGAGATTAACATTTCCTACACTATTCATGCACAAGCTACTGAAACACAAGTAACTCCTGGCTCAGAGCTTCACTTCTACTTCACAGTTCACCTCACTAACATTTCTGAATTGTGATGCTATTTAATGATTCCCAGGACAGCCTGTCTGAGCATGCTCTATTTCCCACCTGGTTTAAGGTCTGTTCCAAAGCCCACTGAAGTCTCTACTTGTCTCTGGATCAAAACCATTAGCCCACAATACTTTTATAACAGAACCATTATCTTATAGAAAAGCTCTGTGGAATCTAATATGATGAAACAAATGAAGAACTATGAAAAAATCCTACTGTAGGCTCTCAAAGAGCTTGTTGTAGCTTAAAAGGTGATTCACTCATTAAAAAAAGAAAAAAAGAGAAGAAAAAAAGAAAAATCTGTTTGTACCTTTCTTTACATTTGTATAAAGGCAACAGCCAACACAGGTTTGTTGTTTTGTGGCCGTAGAGGCCTTTCTGAACAGAAGATCTCAATTTTCCATTTTCTTGTGCTTTTCTCTCCCAATTCTGTGTTGTAGGCTGCTGCCCACAAGTGCCCTGACTTTGCCTAATGTACTCTCATGGCCGGTGGGAACATCTCACACACTGCTAAGTGCTTTTGATAAATCTTCTCTGGCTCCACTCCCTGACCCCACTTCATCTCCAAATTGTTTGCTACAGAAATGAGCAGGAGCTCACAGGCACTGTGGTGGTGGCTTCTCACCTCTGCAAGTCTGCCACATCCCTTGGTCCATCGTCTACCCCCATGCAGAAGAAACCAACCCCACATTCCCTAAGCTAGAGCAGGAGCAGCTGATGAAGAGAACTGCTTCAGAGGTTTTATACTAGGACTGAACGTACTCCTACAGTTAAGGAATTCTCCGTATGCTATTTGCAGCCCTTACTCAATCCTAAGTATGACCACATAGCAGGTCTACACCACGTAAGTTTATATTTCCTGATCCTGCCTAATTCTTTCTATTTTTTGCAGGCAGTAGGTTTGAGCTTGCACATGTATACCTCAGACAGCCTCATTCATTACGTTCCCTGGGAAAAGTAACCGCTTCAATTACCTTGTACAACATGGGTCTGAATAAATCCCTGCTTGGAAACACGTACTTGGTTTTCAGAGGGTGCTGCTAGAAGTGTTAGCAGCATTCCAAGTGCTGCAGTAGACTTCCACACCACAAACACCATTTTATATCCTTTACAACTGTGCACATCTAACAGCAAACAATAAATCTATCTTGCTAATTACACATTCAGCTTGTTATAACTGTCGTAAAACAAGTACAGCTGGTAAAGCTATGAAATGATGTCAAATCATATTTCTGCTTTCTAGAGAGAAGCTGGGTTATTTTCCAGTCTCCTGATGAAGTTGACTGTTCAAAGCCATGTGTGGAAACAGCTGCCAACTAGGTCATCCACCTTTAATTAGGTAATGATATTGTCTTTTTTCCTGCTCATTTAAAAGTGTTTGACATTCTGTAATTCCAAGTGACTTAAGTGTTTATCATAAAAAGCTGCCTTAGGAAGAAATTGAAGCACATGGTACTAAATTAAAGACCAAGCATTTTCTTCTGAGCAGCCAAATTCAGTCTGTTCATACACAGAATGTTGCCTCAAAAAATGTAATTGCCAGTATTTCAAAGAGGGTATCTGAAGTTAGGATAGTTAAAGATATTGTTCCTAAAGCCTCTTAAAAATATGTGCTTCAGCAGCCGTGCAGGAAGAGGAGTCAATGTTCTCCATAGCAACCTAAACTGACTAACACAAGATGTTTCTTAAAAACAGTTACCTGAGATTCAAAAGAAAACACCAGTTTGACAGAAAACATTACTCATTCAGGCCAGTCACTGCCCTGTACCAGCTAGATAGGCTCTTCCTTGCAGAAGAAAGACAGTCAAAGCACATCCTGATGTCCTATTTAGCTGTAGCCAAACAATACAAGCCTTTAAAAACAAGGAGCTACTTGCAACATAAAAGGAAGGTAAATTAAATATTCCTTTTAGAAGAAAATACCACAGGACATATTTATACAAATGTATCTGAATAAAATCAGCAGCATTTGTTTGAAAATCTGTCTTGTTAACTGCCACCACAGTTCCTGATGCAATCTGGCTACACAAGAAGTAATGTTAAAAAAATTAGGTTTTACCTTCCCATATCTGGATGCAAAGGTTCCCGTGAGTAAGGAGTGAAAAATAATTATCGTCTCATCCAGATCCCACACAAATACACGCTGTGATGACAGACAGGGTGGAAAAGAGAAATACAGTTACACATTATGCAATTGCAAGAATTTGTTCAGTCAGGAAATACGTCCAAGTGGACTACAACTTTTTAAGATCTCACGCCCATGTAGCACAGTGATTGCAGATGCTTTGTGAAAGCAGGCAAAAAAACAGATCAAGAAATTTGAAACTATGTTTCTGCTGATCACCCAGAGAGTTTGTTTTCCTAACAACTACAGAAATTCCTCGTTGCATGTTAAGACGGATGATGCATTTTGTAAGCAGGCTTACAAAAAACAAGTTTTTTGCATATACACATACAAAGAAGAATCGGAGATGCTAATAATACAGAAACTGAGCAATTATTTTGACTACCCACAATAAAAGGCTCCAATTATATTGCTAATGCTATTCTGGCTCTTACAATTCACTAGTTTGCTGACGGGGTTTGCTGATAGATGCAACTGTTTCTCTTGCAGGATTTACTAAGGGAATGCAAGTTAATTTTATTACCTCAATCTCACTGTCAGCAGTGGGGGAAGGATCGTTGCTTCTTTTTGATCGGGCTCGTACCTTGCCATCCGACCCTCTGTGATGTCTGTCTGTTTCTATATCTTTTGCTGGGGTTGTTCCATATTCTCCTATTGGGAGAATCAAATATAAATTTAAAATTAAATTTTGCACTGTCTCATTATAACTAAAGCAGGAAGCTGCTTAGTGGAGAGCAGCAAGATTGCTATGAAAACAATTTCAGAAGATCTTAATTTTTTCATGTCAAAAGCTGACAAAGTTAGAAAAATAATTTAAAACTTCTAAGAGGTTGCAACAATTTCAGAAAACACCGAGCGTATATAGGAAAAAAATAGATGTGACAGTTCAAAAACATAATCCCATTTTTCATTAAAAAACCAAAACTTTTTAAAATTTATTCCCCTCTCCGCCCTTTGCTTGAGAAAAATTAGAAATGCAGGAGAAAGGTAAATTAAACATATGCAAAAATGTCTTTTTTTTTAAATTTGATAAATGCTCAAGATTGAAAAGATACTTTCAATATTACCTTATATTTATAAAATATATGTATAGTCTGTTTAGCCATATTCCATTTCACCAGCTTAGAAATAACTGAGCAGAGGCAGTCAAAGGTGAACTTCCCTGTATGATGTTTTTGTTTTGGATGGCTTGAGTTTCATAAACCTGCCCAGATTTCACTTACCTTACATTACAAATCCTTTTCAAACATATTTTTCTTTTCACCTTGCTAAGCTGTGGCCTCTCCAGCTTCCTTGAATAACCATATTCTTCTTCAGAGAAGCTTGGATTGTGCCTAACAAGCCTTTTATGAAATCACTTTCTCAAAAAAGCTGAGATAAGATCTAAGGAACAGAAAATCCTCCAACTGCTTTTAGAGCAATCTGTGACTGCTTCTTTTTAACAACCAGTATTAGTTTATTTTTCTTTCAGAGCAACCACAGATGTTCAGATTTGTTCCATAAGTCAGCAGACCTACAATGGGCGTATACTGTGATCATCCTCAAATTATGTGGCGTTCTATATAACTGTTATTGCATGCCAATGAAAACTTGAGTAGGGAAGTGATATTTGAAGATTTTTCTTGAACAGTGCATTGAAGGATCATAATCGGTCAGTAATTCCACAAACCATTTAAGCCATGAGACTTTAAGAATTAAGTGCTCAAAGAGAGGCCATCAATTCTTAAGTCTTTCTACACAGACTTTGTCTTGAACTTTTAACTTAGACAAACAGTTTGTGTTGATTTTTTTTAAGAGAAACTTTATGTACTTATTTATGAATGCATATATTATAGATTGTCAGAAGTGAACAGAAACTTTGATAGAGATGTGGGGTACTGAGGACACTGGGGCTTTTTCAGAGCATGGCCACTTGTTTTGAACTTACTTCTACACATATTAACACTAAGGATTGATCTGGCTTTTGCATGTAATTATTTTATCTTTCTGTACTACCTTTAGAAGGATCAAACTGTGCGTCCTCATGAAAACGACACAGGATAGTCTTACAGAGGCTGTGTTTTCTGATCTCTTCCCAAAACTGTCATGAGCAGAACTGTCACATGCTAGGAAATCTGATTTCTCAGTGTAAATATAGGTACTAAAAAAACATTCAAAACATCCAACAGTAAGGTTACAGTACTTATGTCTATGGAGGGCAGGCACTGCAAACTGAAAACAAAAGAAAAGCACTCACCAGACAGCGATTCTGTGCTCTGACTGGTGATGTTGTGAGAAGACTCCTGCAGAGAATAAGTGGAGGTTGGGATGGCTGAAGGGCTGATGCTGTTTGTGGACATGTAGGGAGAGTTGTAGGAGGAGCTGTAATACTGTGAATACTGGCTTTGAGGAAAGCTTGGGTATGATGAATATTCCTTGGAGGAAAAAAGAAACATGTAATTTCTGTGTATCAGCAGTTTTATCTTATAAATAAACGAGTAAGGCATCACACACACAGCAAGTCAATGTTAGCTACACAGGCAGCAAGCCCTGGCTCAGGAGTATTTCTGCTAAAGAACTATGTTTTGTTCACTTAAGAAATTACATTTATCCTTGTCCCAGATATATTCCTACTTTATTAAGATTGGCTGACCTCAACATGAGGTCAGATATCAGGCAATTTCTGCTTTTTCTATAGGATTTGATTTATCAGTGCTGACACATCTTGCATTGCAGGGCTCAACAATTCTATACAGAAATAAAGTAGGTTGCATTTTGCTGTGATCAGCAGCATTTTCTGATCAGCTTTTAGAATGGGATACGAAAAAAGAAATGAATCTAACAATTGCTTTGCAGAAATGCTCACACATGAGATTGTCCTACTGCCTCTGCAAGATCTAAATGCCAGAATGATATTCTCTGTCTGTAGAAAACTGTACTGAAATCACAAGGTGCAAGTGAACTTGGAAAGCTGGGATATGATGATACTCTTTGTCTTGATGTTAAGGATCCCAAACAAATTTGTAACACCCTGTCCATGTGTTCTTCTTTGTGGGAAGTAAGATATGGAAACAGATTAGAAGACTTATATCTGGGTAATTAAAATATAAAAAATTTCATTTGTTTCTTTTCATCATCAGAACTCCTGGTCTTGTTCACTTATTCGCTTTTTCAGGCATAGAACTGTATTCGTGCTCTGGGGATTGTCCTTCAACAAAAGGCTTTTGTTTCCCCAGAAATGGTAATTAGTATCTGGTCTTAAATAAAATTAAATAATAAATAGTATTTAGAAACACTAAAAGCCCTTTCCTTTTTAACTGCTTACATTTTTGTCTGTGGCACAGCTATTTCATTAGCTCTCAGTCACCAGGGAGCTCTCAAGAATAGAAATGACTCAAGTGATTAAAATAAATATTAAGCTGAAAAAGAAGTGAGAAATTCCATTGTTTTCTCCTTAAGAATATCACAAAATGATGAAAACAACACACTTATTTCTCCTTTTTGCAGGTAAGCTCTATACTTGAATCAAATGCGCTTATTTCAGCATTTATTGACCATTTTTTTAGCCAAAACTGAAGTAATAATGAAATTGCCCACTGTTGTCATTTGAAATATGAGACATAACAACCATCTTGTTGACAAGTAATTGAAATTATTACTCCATGGCTAACTGAAAACATTTTTGGGGATAGCGTACTCATTTGTTCGGTCCAATCAAGAAAAGTCATCTATTACTGCAAAAACATCTGTCTTGTGCATATATGCATGCTGTTTATTTATACACACACATTTCTCAAGGTATCTGAAGCATGAAGCCCACAGACAGGTGTACTCTCAAAGAAGGAAGCACAGAGAGAGCTCAGATGGCTCAGTATTCGGTGCCTGCCAACACCTCTTTCAATATGTTCCTATTTATTACACAGTGCCAAGATAGCAGAGGATAAGGTCCTAAAAGGGAAGTGTTCTGCTCTGGAAAACATATCTGAAAGTTGCAAGATGGCAGAGGAGTGATGAAACTCTCAGCATCGCTGTGCAGATGCACAGAGACTGCCAAGAGTCCTTCAAGGACTGCATTCTCTCTTTGTATTTTGACACACATGTTTTAAAGCTAATGAAGATACAACAGTTCAACAAATGGCCATACCACTCATGTACACCAAAATGGTGCTGGGTAAAACACACAGTAGAACTTTTCTTAATTATATGTAAACACCAGGATAATCTCTCTGATCTGCCAGTACTCTAGGTGTTTAAATTGGTTGACAAGGTTGCCAATAATAAATGCTGAGATATACCTGATGCACAGCACTGAATCCAGCAGAATTTGTCAGGCCATTGGCTCCCTGGTAAATCCCTGTTGTGCCTAAGGGAAAGAATATCACACTCATAACACACAGTAGTAATCAAAACAATAGAATATTGTTAAATGAAGATTTTCTAATAAAGTACCTAGAAAAAAAAGCATATCACAAACTATGGCTGACATAAGTGTTAAGACTGGGGTCTGCTTACTGAAAGACATTCAAAGACAACAATTAAATACACAGAAACAAACATTTATGGAGCTGGGAAACAAAGCTGGAAAACAAGGATTCAACTCAAGTTTAAAATTCAGTCAGGTTTCTATGCCACCGCAGAGAGCAAAAACATTGCTTCATCCTTGGATACTAGGAAGAGAAAGGATGGACAGGCAATTTTTTTTTACATAGTTACTTCCCAATGAAATATCTAATGTCCAGCCAAGATTACTTAGCTGGGTGAAGCATTACTACAAGAATTTTATGGGTGGAGAAGTAAAGGTTCAGAAAGGTTCTGTACGGACAGTCCGGCTTTGCCAGATTACTGAGATCTTCTTATCTGCTGGATCTCATTCCTCCAGCAAGTCCTAGCCCTGTTTTAACTCCAGTCTAGGCTATTTTCTATTTTAAAATTTCTCTCTTCTAATGGGTGGAAAACTTCCTTTTGAGATCAAGTGAGGCGATAACAACCTATACCAGAAGTCTTCTTCTGGTGTCTACAGTGCTGTTTGCTCCAGAAGACAAGCTATTCATGTACGAGAGGAGAAAGCTGGACAACGCTGTACTCCATCCTAATGCAAGGTCCTGGATACCAAAGGGTATTCACATCTTCCTGCTTCCACAGTTACCTAAATTCGGTGAAAGAGGTATGATTTTGTTGCTGTATGGCCACAATGAAGTCTTGTCTAGGCTTCATTTTGTCACTTTGAGGAAACATCAGAAAAAGCCCCAGTCAGGTACTGAGCCTTTTTTTCTTCTTACCCTAAAAATGATTTTGAGCAGCGCTGTGTTAGCCACATGTATCCCTCCATGTCTTCATGTGGCATCCTTTCTCTAGAGATCCACTTGCTTGTTTTTATTTTAAGACACCAGATTAGCTAGGGAATGGACAGCTGAACAAACTCCACTCTGCCAAGTGCAACTACAAAGCACATGCAGTAATAAATAAATCTCACACCAAAAAGAAACAGGAGGGAAGAAGACTGCCTTCCAAAACTAATTTGCTGCCACATGTAACCGAGAAGGAGAAAGAGGGTGCAGGTGACTGCTGGGTCCCTAAGGCCTCCTTTGCATACTGGCTGGGGAGAGCTGAGCCAGTGCAGGTGGGTTGGGGGCATACCATCCCGTGGCATTCAACCCTCAGAGGCAGCTCTGGGAGGAAAGCCAACACAGTGCCCAATCTTCCTCCTCCACACAGCCCATACGCTGAGAACACCCAGAGCGGCATCCTGACAACGGGATCACATCCAGCTACTGGCATTTCCCCACCTCCACTCATGCTTTGCTTTTCTGTATTTTGTAAAAAGCAACAAGCACACAGCAAGAGGAATATATTCCTGTGGTAGCTATGCATTTCTCGCCGCTGTGAAGGGGAGTAATAGAGCCCCAGCGCTTACAGGCAGAAACAACTTTCACAGAACACAGACAGCTCTTGTACACCAGCATTTAAAACAAAGCAGGGGGGGATTTTAGATCTTCCTAAACTGTCATTTAATAACAATCCATCATGCTTTATTAAAGCTGTCAAGAGAGGAAAGAGTTACCTCAAGGGACTCACGCTTTATGTGTAAATTGTGATGAGAACATGTTTATTGCTGTGCTACCTGCACATGATACCACAGCTTCCTGGAGTCCAAATGATTAGAGGGAATTATGAAAAGAAGGAGAGACCTGCACTGTAGGAATGAACTTGCTTTGAGCTTCCAGCAATGCAACCCAAGTGTGTCTCCACACACACAGGTGTGTGAGCAGAAAGAAAAGGGTAAAAAACA
Source organism: Tympanuchus pallidicinctus (assembly GCF_026119805.1). NCBI lineage: Eukaryota > Metazoa > Chordata > Aves > Galliformes > Phasianidae > Tympanuchus > Tympanuchus pallidicinctus. The sequence continues at coordinate 8,196,654 of NW_026294722.1, forward strand.
CAGAGATGAAAGGATGGAGATTGACTCATGCTCCACAGCTTCTCACAGTGCACAGTGACTAGATCCTACATAGTGGATTTTGCACTCTGGTTTTGTGGAATACTTTTGAAAGTGTTTAAGCCTGACATTTTCCCAAAACCTTAAGTTCAGCTGGCCTGGGAACAGGTTTTAGCAAATCAGGTTTTTCACTTCTGTCCCCTGACATATCCTCACCAATCAGGAGTATCCATTCACTATCATTTGTCTGAACTGAGATCCAACAGTCCTGTTTTATTTTCTCCTCCTCCACCGCATTAGGAGAAGGCAATGTCCCCCTCTAATACCCCAGGAATACTCTGAGAGAGGCTAAGCTCAGTATTTCTTTGCAGCTCAGCCCTGTTATAGCAGAATAGGTACAGATAAATAACCTTGGGCAACCAGGAAAACAAAGCTGGTAAAAATTCAGAAGTTCTTCTTAGCTGAATAAGGATGAAAATTTAATGGGAAAAATCAATTATCGGCATGGAAAAAACCGTTCTTGAAAATTCAGGTTCAAAAATATTTCATTTTAACTGCACTCAACACCAATGCTTATGAGGACTAGAATCATCCGATAGGAATGATAGCTAAGTCTCTGCTTGACTTTACAGGCTAGACATTCTGGAGAGACGAGATTTTCAATGATGAAAAATCCATTCAGATGGAAAGAAAACAAACAACAGGCAATGAAGATAAGGATAAAACCTCCTTTATCATCTAGCAAAAGGCAGAGAATGAGACTCACCATTTAGTTACTGTGAAAAGCCTTCCAAATTTGAGCCATACATAACATACATACATCAAAACTGGCTCCAAGCTTTTGCTTTTTCCTCCCTAAATCGTTGATAAGAAATAAAAATTCCAGTAATAAAATGAGTCTGCTGCATGCAATTTCAGTTTTGCATCCGTAAAGTAGCACTGGAAAATTATCAACAAACCTTGCATCCTGATGTTAGCTATTATTCCTATTCCCCATTTAGCCATTTTTATAAAGTGCTAAAGACAGAATCTTTAGCAGGGTGTGTTGTGATTGGACAAGGGGAAATGCTTTCAAAATAAAAAAGGGGAGATTTAGATTGAACATAAGGAAGAGGTTTTTTAAAATTAGGGATATGAGGCACTCACACAAGTTGCCCAGAGATCTGGTGAATGACCTGGAGGCATTCAAAGTCAGGCTGGACCAGGCTTCGAGCAACTGATCTAGCTGTAGAAGTCCCACTGTTCCCTGCAGAGGAGTTGGACTAGATGATCTTTAAGGGTCCCTTCCAACTCAAATGATTCTATGATAATAGCACATGTAATGTTCAGAGATGTGCAGGAATAGCATCAGAAAAGTGTGGTTATTTGCAGTGGAGCACTTCTAGGAAGCCACTGAGTAAGCAATGTAATAAATGCCTTGCCCCTTCCCATTTCTGAATGCTTAGTTTCCATTATCACAGGACTTTCACTTCCAAATATATTGGCATTACATACATATATATATGGTATATATTTTCCTGACTTCTGAATAAGGCACACTGTTTCAAACTGCAGCTGATTTTACACTTGCAATACTGCAGATGTGCAAGCAAGCAACTTGTTTTTATCTATCTTGGTAGTTCAATATTGAGTAATTACATTTAAATTCCTGCTTGCAAATCGGAAACAAGCCTGCAATCTCTCCTTTTGGATCTTCTCCATATGGAATATGGTTCACATCTGCGTTCAATCACACCAGTTGCTAAATGTCACAATGCCCTCATTCACAGGTAGCTTAAAGAACATTTAGCTGGTAATAAAACAATCTGGATTCTGGAGAATAGCTCTTCAGATGTATGGTACTGAAAACGTTCCCTTTAAAGTATGGGTATCACAAACAGACTCGCATGAAAAAACACCACATAAAAGCCATGCATATGCTGTACATATTCAGTGCCATGGCTTCTCCTTGATAAGTAGATGTGGCCTTTCTCTATATCAGTGTCCAAGGGCAATATTTATAGAGAAACTCTTTGTGAGCTGATTGATGTTATATATTCATACACATGGATTTCATTTGCTATGTCTCCCTCCTTCCCATTTTAATTCAAGTATTTTAAAGTCCATAACATGGTCAAGAGTAATTCAATGATGTGTGCATTGCTCCTGCAACAATATTCACACCAGCTTCTCTGCTCAGTCTCTCCCCTTTGCTCTTTCCACCACTGCAGTTACAAGATGCATTTCTTTTTTCTCTTTCTTTCACGCAAGGATATGTAAAGAAAACAAGGGGATATTCAGTTATTTTTAGTATTTTCAGAACTATAGCTCTTGCATTGCTAAAAAATGTTTTATTTCAGCTTATGAATACACAGTACAACACAAGAATATCTGTGTCTTAGGAAGTTGTGATTACAGAGATAGAGTGGATCTGTGGTATAGTTCAGATCAATACCATGGCCAACTTTGAAAATTAGGTTTGTGTTCTTGCATTACACAGGTCAGAAGGCCCTGTCATCGGAAGGGTGAAATAGAACAACAACATTTAGATTGAAGTGCTTCCTCTAACTCAAAGATTTGCAGACACAGTGGTTTTAGGTAGCTCTCAAAGGATTATTTGATTATTGAGAACTAATAATATGAATGCTTACGGGGTTCAGTTGATTTGCATGATATTTCACAAGCCTGCCTATAATTGCTTGTATATTCTTAGGTTAGCAAGCTGTTTTCCTACAGGAAACAGTGTTGACTACAAATGATACAAGGAAAGGCCTTAGTCTAACTCCCAGAGGAGCATGCATTACTCTATGCTACAAAACACATCTGGATGAAGATTTGCATGGTCATTCAAAAAGGTTCTTTGCAGTACTTTACCTCTTTTGACAAGCTAATGTTTCCTGCAGTAAATACTGCATTCTCCAAGCTGCTACTTTTTTAGCCAGAGGTTAAGCACTCCTCAAAATTACCTCCCACCAGCTATACTCAAGTGCCTTGTAATGTTCCAAATCCAACAACATCTGCCTGCATTTATTGGGCAAGAAAGCTCATAAAATGTTGCACGGCTGTCAGCTGTGGAGGTATTTCAAGACTATCTGACCTGTTAAAGGAGAATAAAAACTCAACCCACATGTACTTTGCAGCATACTGCTCAACTGTTTGCCATTAGGCATAAGGAACCAAAAACGGTCTTGTATTTCTGTCTGAAAGGGCTCAGACAGTATAGGGAAGAGCACACTGTATTAACCTAGATGAAGGCATGGTTCTATCACATTATAGCACTTGACATCAGCAGTGTCTATTAAAGGATATTGCTCCCAGAAGCATAGACACCTTCTGCAGATATTACCCCCTGACATGCAACCCATTTAAAATACGTCCATTTGTCTCCCACTACAATCCCATTCACTCCTGCTAGTCTGACCAGGTGTTCATGGGCACTTTCAGTGGTGATACAAAACATACTGCACAGTACAGGTTTTCCGAGTCAAAGCTCTTTCCCTGCTCCCTGCTTCTGGGAGTGTTCAACCCCCAGAGCCTCAAAGAACTTTAACAAGTGAAAACCAGGCCAGTTGAACAGGCCTGGCTTTTACCATACTTTTGAGCCTGGTCACCTGTTGGGATCAATCCAGCTCAACAACAGTGTTGAAAGTGCTGGGATGGTTTATACTCACTCTCAGGATCTGAGGCCTGGGAAAGCAACTCAATTTTATTATTTTTGAAGAAAGTGTTCCTTTCAATCACTCTAATCAAATGATGATGCAGCTACAGAAGGAAATCACATTGGATTGTCCTCAAAAGCAAATCACAGGGAAACATTTTGGGAGTAAGAAAAAATCCTTGAAACAATGATATTGTTTCTGAAAAAACACTTGTTTAAAAAAAAAAAGCCACAGCAAAATAACCAAGAAGACTGACTTTATCCCGGGGATTCCAGGGCCACCAAAGATTAAAGCTTCGTTCTTATGCAGTCTGATCCAGGGCATAACACTGCTTCAAACCCACTGACAGATAACTGGGCAAGATGAAAAAGGAAAGTCCTACATGTCACAGTACTGTAGAACAGAAGTTTCAGTATTTGAGCCCTGCCAATGTAAATAGAAAATTTATCCAAACTGAGTATCAAAAAAAAAACCCACAAAAACATGCAAGAGGGTTATTTGATGCCAGCACAGCAGCTAAGAAACTCCTAATTTGCAAAGCCTGTGCTAACTGCAGCAGTCAGACTTATTTGTCCACAAACATCATCATGCTCTTTGATTTTATGACTGCATTCTATTTTTTCATTTGCAGCATTATCTTACACAGTGTTTGGAAATGAGATACACCAAAAAGCAGTACAATTGCTGCACAAGTACCAGGAATCACATCTTTCCCAACTTTCAAGTGTTTGACTATGCAAGTATGATTTTTCTTGATGCAAATTTTTCTATGTAATTTTATATTAGCTCTTCTATTGCCTTTTACATATTTTCAAGAAAATACCAAATCAATTCTTCAGTGAAGCTTCTATAACACTTTTGCATGTTCTATGCCAACTGCACCATACATGAATAATCAAGGCCAAGTTTGTAATTTCCCAAGCTGTTGGCATCTTACAAATTTTCTTTTAACCTACAAAAATGAACAAAATGCAATCCATAAACAGAAGTCTTCACAGCATCCAAGAATCTCTTTAATGTGACTACTTCTATGTTGATGTTGCATCTATATGAAAGAGAACAATAGAATTCTGAAATTATAGAATTATTTTAAATTTTAAATGTTCACTGTAAATATATGCCTCTACATTGTGAAAAAATGTTCCCCTTTTCTCATCTGCTATTATCCATATAGTTCTATCACTCGAGATGTCAAACTGTGATTTAAAATCTCATATAGCAAAGATGCATTGTTTCCTTTAAAATGTATGCATGCATCTGGCTTATCAATGAAGTCTCAACAGAATCTTAGCATCGTCTCATGTAAAGGTATTTCAGTGTATTGTTTGGCTGTAGTGTTTTTGTGATTCTATGATTCTATGATTCTGTGATCAACCATTTTGAGTATTTGAAATTACCTCCACAAATGTTGCCAAAATAGTAAAAAAAACAGGCTAGGAAAACATGATTGGTTCCTTTATTCTCTATTAATTCCCAGTTCCTCATCATCGCAAGCTGTACTTTTCTCCATCCAGTCCCACCATTACTCTCCCCTACCTTATTTAGTCCTCTCCTAAAAAAACAAACAGAACTCTCAGGATTTCCTCCCACACTGCTCTTCACATTGAGGAAAAAGTTATTCCTAAATATTTTCAAAGCTGGTATTTCAAAATACTCCTTTTCTGTTATTCCTCTGAAACTCCCATATCCCCTTGCCAAGTCCTTCTTTACTTAATAAGGACCTATGAATATATTTTAATGTCAGTGACAATAAGTTTTCCAAATAGAAGCACCAAAAAAGCAGGAAATGGGAAAAGCTAAAGCAGGGTTCTCTCCTTGGATAGCAGTAGCACAGATCCTTGCAGCTTGTAGTGCATCACTGTCAACACCTTTGCTTCTCCCTATGAGTTCCCTCTCCTGTAAGATGGTTGGTTTTAAAACAAAGTAAATGTAGCGTGGTCAGCCCCTCGTGTTTAGAAATCTTTGAAAGGGTGACTGTGCTGTTATTCTGGGAAAACTTGTATTTACACTGTAAAAAGTGAGGTCTGACCTCTCTTGAAGAGAGGCCTCTCCCTGCTGAACTCACCATGGAGTGGTGGACAGCTTTTCTGCCACAGTTTTAGACTGCAACTAATGCAAACCATCTGTGAAGCAGAAGCTTTTGAACGAGGCCACTCATTTTCTACTGAGGTTTTAATTTTATGAACCTAAGACATTTAGTTACAGTTTGCTGAGAACATTCTCTCCCTGTCCTTTATTTTCTGTGACTTCAGATGGATTCACTATCTGCGTAACAAACCATAGTCCATATTTCTGAAGTGTAAGTTGAGATTTGCTTTTCTCATACATTTCATCACCAAATACTAAAAGAATCAGGCTTAAAATAAAACATGCCACTTCCTTTGCAAAATTCATGCACGTAGAGCTAACTATTCATGCCAAATAGACATTTATGGGCTCATATTTAAATATGTAACAAACTGGCACACAATTGCAAGAAATTCAGGCACCCCTTTGAAAACATTATCCAGATACTAACTAACAAGAGCCAAAATGTTTTCAGCATAATGGAACATTTCAATCAATTAAATAGCCTGATTTTACTTTGTCTCAAGCATAAGCAATTCATTCCACAAATGTAAGCAACACATATAGATAGCTCATTTCAAATCAGTATTGCACAAGATATGACACTTTCTATTCATTCATTATTTGACAGCTGATCAGAATGGACTCTACAAAGAAAACAAATGCTCAGCAGTAGCAAGGAATTTCACTGCGTAGGTCCTTGGCCCCAAATTTATGTCTGCACTGAACTCAATACTGCTTTGCAATTCCTTGGCAAAGGAAAGTTATCCCAGTTACGTAACTGAATTTTCCTTTGTAATGTAAAAAGTATTTTGTGGGTAGATGAATTTGGCTACAAAAAAAAATGGTCAAATCTTTTCCTGCCCAACAACAGTATCTGCATAGTTTTAACTGTTGTGCAATTTCATAGTTTCATTCCAGCTGTCATTTTAGCAATAATAACTGAAGAGCAAGGCATTGTCTAGGAATTAATGACAAGCTGAGAAGCGATGGCCTGATGTGCAATAAGGGGGTAACACAAGCTCATGTGACTGCAGGAAATACGCTATAAGCTGGCTGCCACTGCTCTCTCTACATAGCTTATGGTTCTCTATGTTAGCTAATGTGCCAGCACAGCTTTCTCTTAGTATTTCACATAGCTGATTAAATGATGTTTATTACATTCCACAGATTTCCTTATACATTTGACAGTGCATTTGCTCCTACACAGGATCAAAATCCATTGTGTTACACTAATGTGGAGTCCAAAGTATTTTTCCAAGTGAACAGAAGGTCATCAGTGCTAACATTCGCAGGACTATAACTTTAGTTTTCTCTTCATTCACAATCCAAGGGACAGATCCAAGGAAGATCAACACATCAGAAGAGAAACAGCAAGGAGAGGGATGAGGGATGATGCTAATTACCAGCAAGAATGGATGTAGCATCTACTGCCTGCACAAATCCAAAGCAACTGTTTGCAGTATCAAGAAACACGTCCAGTAACCAAGCAAAATAGAAGGAGTGTTGCAAAACTAGGTAATATGTAAAATGCACAGCAAAATACGATCTGATGTCTGGAGTGTGAATAGATAAACAAGATCTCTGAGGTTTAAAAGAAACAACAAGAACACTCCAAAAGAAAACAACAAGCCTTTCCCTCCCAAATCGACATATTTTAATTAAAACATTCATTTAATGCTCTGACTGCCTACTTGGATGGATGAAAAATTTTATAATTACTAATTATCATGAAATGTAGATGGTTTTACTGATCTTAATGAACTCTAATAGGCGTGGTATTGCAGACAAAGAGAAGCACATCAGAGACTCAATCTGAAATCTCTCAGATTGGAAGACAACCCGATTCTTCTTTGAGGAACGGAATCATTTGGGTATGACTATGCTTGGCAGAATTCAAGTGTAATTGCTTGCCCTGCTGCAACTCAAGTCTTGCAGAGAAGCCAGAAAACAGGGTGGCTTCATTAGCTTCTGAAGAGCCTTCCACAGCAAGAAGCAGTTTCCTCAATTGCCAGTTTAAATGGTAAGCTCCATGGGGCAGAGGTCGAATACAACCTTCGTGTCTCATATGCTATTTTTATGACTGAATAATAATTTTACCAAAACTCTGAACAGCTCACTAATCTGCTAAATTGCAAGAACATGTGAATGTTGAAAAATATATATGTTAAGAAGCAAATATATTTCTGATATGTAGACTATGGTGTTCTCTGGGGAGTCAGTACTGCAGTTGCATACTTGTATAAGGATCCGTTAGGAAACAGCACAGACCTGAAGCAGCTTTTTTTTTAACCCAGAGTATTACATTTTTTTTGCACCAAAGACAGAAAAGTAATGCAAGCTGTTACCTTCTCTTCCCATTCACAGCTCTAAAAATGAGTTGCCCCCCTGAACTGGTCACATGCATGTATCAAATATCTTCCTTACAACAAATTAATTTTGTAAATACAGTAATGACCTGAGTCAACACTGCATTCAGCACTGATTAAAAACAAGAGAATAAAGTCAGTCCTTCAGAATAAGTAATACTACATTTCAGTCTATTTGAATGTTACTCAGTTTGCCAAAATACTATCATATCCACTGTGTTACATGGAAATTAAAATCATTATTTCAATCTATAGTACCTTTGTGTTATAGTTTCATGTCTTTTCTGGCAGATATAGAACTTGCCAACCTCATTTTTTGTATTATATATGTGTGTGACATACTGCATTAGCTATTTGGCTTATAAGCCCTTCCACATTTAATTTATTTTCATGCTAGGAAAGCATGAAAATAGATTTCCCCTTCTGGCTGTCTGTAAAATAGTTTTGCTTTTTTTTTCTTTACCACTTAGTAACTGAAAGAATGTTTTATCCTCCTTATTGCTTTTCAGTGGATTCTGTTCTTGCTCAAGATCCAGAATACGGTTGGTAACTGCAGTTAAAAATGAAAAGCTGAACACTACCCCACTGCATCTGCAATATCTGTGTTGGTGGAGAAAATCAACAGACTTGAGGAAATCTGGCTTCAGAAGTGCCAAAAGAGCCATCAGGGAGGTGAGGCTTCAACCTAACACTTATATCCCAGCCAGAGCTTGTGTTGGTTCCAAAGAAATGTGAGAGCAAACCGAACAGCTCCAACTACCTGGGCATGTACTGAAGGAGAACATTTGTCCTAGAGCCTTATGAGACAAAATATTTGTCATCCAAAAGGTCATTATTCCTTGGTGATTGCCATAACACACGTATTTCCTGGCCATGTAATTCATAAGCTAGGGGACTGTGAGGATTTGCACAGTCTGCACAAGCTGCTCCAGACTCATGGCCTGACCACCCACGCCTGCCTGCAGTCAACTTCACTATGCTGCTTTGGGAGCTGATGTTCAAGAGAAGCCAACAGTAGTCCAAAGTTATTTTGGTTAAGTACTTGAGGTATTACAAACTTACAGTGCTCACAGAGCTAGCTCGAAAAAAACGTTTTTTTCTCTCACACTAAAATGCAAAACTAAGCAGCAGAAATTCATGGCGATGTCCTTCCTTGTTGACCCATTGCGCTTGTCAGACTTTTCAAGATCTCTATTTTGTGTAATAATTATTTTATCCTTGAAGTGAGGGTTAAGAGCTCAACTCTTAAAGTCCTCCTGAAATTTGATTTCATAAAAGTATTTAAATACAAATTTGCACCTTCAGCTATTTAATCTCATCAGCCAAAGTCCCTGCCTGGGGTCACTAATGGGGTGGACAACAAGACTGATGTGAACCTGACAGAAGTCCCAATAGTCCTGGAGCTTGGGTGGCACGGAGAGTTACTCGATTGGATTAAGATGGAAGAACTGCCTCCCTGCCCCCAGGTGCTGCAGCGTGGGAAAGCACAGAGTGCACATTCCTCAGTAGCACTCAGCACAGGAAGGCTCCCGGCTTCTCACTCAAACCTTTCACCAGCACTCAACAGGGTAAATAAACTGCATGGTCAGGGAGCTTCAGACTGTTCCCTTCATGAGCAAGAAGAAGAGTGGAAATATTTGTTTACAACAGGAAGATACATTTACTTCTGCTCCTTTTGCCTTGGAGTAAGCACCTGCCACATGCAGAAGCAGTTTTCCTTTTGTGTTGACAGCTTAGTGAGCTGGCTGAAATGATCTGTCTAGCATAAAAATCTGAATGAAAAGAAGCAAATTTATTCTAACACAGTAGCATCACCTTAGAAAACATTACCTGAAAGCACCTTGGACACATTCATGCTCATACACCTCTGCATAAAGTCTTTTCCGGCCTGTTTTGGTACAACATTCTAGATTGTCAGTATTCCTTACAAGTGTAACATTTTCAAGTGCTGATTAAACAAAACTTGTTTGTCTAAACCTCTTAATTGAACAAAGGGGCCATCTTAAAAACTTCAGTCCCAAATGAGTCAAGAGTTTGCCTTCCCAAATAGCTCAGATTCTTCTAAGCTAACACAAAGCACATGTGGGAGCTGCATTCTGGGAAAACACAAAGCAATAGAAACATAGATGGAATACACTGACCTTCCATGGCAGGAAAAGAAAACGCCAATGCTGAGTCAACAGTGGTGCAAAAATCATTAGCACCGAATCACACCGTGGTTAGTCAGGAGGCACAAGGTGGGCGCATACACAACACTTCAGCCCACTGACAAAGCAGCCAACAAGCCATCAAACTCCAGCATCTACCATTGCTGGTGATGCAAGCCAGTTTCACCAATGAGAGAGGACTTCCACTGCTGACAATGAAACACAATCTCAAGAGAAGACTGAGACGTTTGAGGAGTGAAACAGAAAGCAAAAACCAAAGTCCTATTTGAGCTAGGATGGGTGAAGTCTGTAGAAGTCAAGATGCAGAAAATCATAGCTCTGTGGGTTTTTTTTCTTGTGAATCAGCCTGTCAGAAAGATCACACTGCTGAGTCTGCATACATTTAGCCACAGCTGTAAAGGGCACGTTATAGCCTGTGTGATTGACCCTTCCCACTCAACAGTCCTAAGATGGACAATTTTTAACTTTCTAGAACATTCTTTCCTCTGAAGATACTCATTCATTTTGTGTGTGAAACGATTGATAAAGCTGAAATGGTTATCCTGTGGTTCCTCTCATCTGCCATCACTGCATTAGAGTTGGTCATCACTGCCTGAAGAATTTCCTGGACAGGTATTTTTATGTTGAGATTAACAGAGTATATACAGATTTTAACACTGCCCCTCCAATTCACACTTAATGACTCAGCAAGTTCCAGAAAGATAAATAAACAAACAAATAAATAAACGTAATTCGTGAAGGATCAGGAACAAGACATGATGGAGAAAATAGCATGTTATAACACTTAAGAAAACAAAACCTCTCTTTCTGACAAGCCACATTAAAATACTCAAAGAAATGCAATTCCATGCTAAAAAATGGGTTAAAAGGAATCACAAGTGAACTTCCAATATTTTGATTTACTTCCCAATTTTCTTTTTTTCAGCTTTAAATTCTTCCGTGACTTCTCTGGCAAATCAACACTGAGAGTCATAGAATCTGGTGATTTCAGCTTCTGAAATTGAATGACTGAAAATAAGCTTTACTTTTAGGAACCAAGTATATTTTGACCTTCTTGGTTGTGGAACAAAACAAAGTGTTACAAAGCTCCAAGCAGAAGGCAGTGTCACTGAAGACATAAGGAAATCCAGTTCACTATTATGTATCAGATAATATTTTGACAATAGTAAAACAGTTACTCTAAACTTTTTAATTCTTTACTCAGGAACCTCAGGGAAAAAGCAGCTGCTTTCAGCTCTACTTTTCAGAATTTTACTTCAGCTGGTAGCTGTTGTTCAGTGGTATTGGTACTTTATAAGTTAAAAAAGGTAAATGTATTAAACACAACAGTTTCTGCTTAAAGGCAAAGCTTAAAGTGCTCATATGCAAAGTTTTGCTAGGGTGCCTCAGTGCTAAATCCAGTACTTTTGCCAGAAATTAATTCCATGATAAGCACAACAGGCCTCTAAAATCTTACTTTCTCCTCTACCCTATCAGTCTATTAATAATCTTTTTATCGTAATTGCAAAAGAAGATCTGATCTAACAAGGAGTGTGTTATTCTGACCTCTCATGATGCAGCCCACAAAGCAGCAAGCTGTACTTACCATGCATCTGGTAGGTATATGGTGCTTGTCCAGCAGCTGGGGCACTGAAACTGGATCCATAACTAAGAAACCCACTCTGTCCTGGGGAATGGCTCAAGCTGTCCTCTGTTTTGATGCCTTTGAAGGAGCACAATGCAGGAACCAAGAGTAGAATGTGTATTTTGTCACGTAAAGTTATAAAAAAGAAAGATTAGGAATTCACAATATTTCAGCTAAATTTTAACCTACACTTTACAATTTTTTTTTTTAGATTATCCTCAAAGAGCTCTCAAGTAATACAAATCAAATGCATTCACCACAAATAGTATTTGAGTGAGCTGCATCCTGTATTCATTCATGTCCTGAATGAACTTTGCTTGAGATACAGAAGCAAACACAAATAACATTGTTTTCAAAAACTATTTATGGAGAACAGTTTTGTTTTGGTGTTAAACAAACTCATTGACTCAAGACCTTTCTGAACAGTTATCGGGTGCAAGCAATGATTATAACAAAGCAACAGGACCTGCAGCAAATGAACCTCAAGACTTCTGTTCTCAGTAGACGTATTTTTTACTTCCATTATAGTTTCAGGTTTGGTAATTAAGTATTTATTAGCAGGTCATACAGGAGGGTTATCATTTACTCACTTAGATATAACTTCCAGTTCAGAACAGTAAATATAAGTCCTGAAGCCACAAAATATTTTCATTACTAAAATCAGGCAATTAAACTGACAATTTACTGGAGCAGCACTTGCTGATTCAAGCTTTGATGAAACCCTTGCTGATAGTAAAAGGGGCTGATATTTTATTCAGAGATGCTGCCAAGATTCTACAGCTGTATTGTTAATATAAACAGCTGAAAGGTGCGTCTTATTATGAGCCCTTGGGTGTGATCCTCCTCCTTCTTTGCATACCTATTTGCACAAAACAAAAAAAAGCCATGGACACATCCTGAGTACGAGAGCACTAGAGCTAAACAAAGCCTGTTGACATTCTGGGCTTGCATTTATGCACTTGCCAGGCTGTTGCTGTCTGTTAGCACTTACAAACAAACTTGCCAAAAGACAAGTTCGAATTCATGTGCCTTTCACCAAACATGCTGTTTTCTAGCTTAATGACTCTTAGAAGCAGTAAGTCTGCATTTGCTCAGGTTGGGAATAGTTTCCCCCAGATAATATCTTCTCTAATAAAACTACTTCTTTAAGCTTTAGGTGAGAATAGCTGCAATACATTCTGACTACAAGTTAGCATCAATACGACAATGCTGTATTGTGAAATGCAGGAAGTTTGTTTGGACAGTGAGTGAACATGTGTTAGTGCAGGCGTCCGGGTCCATAACTGCTAGGGAAGTAAAGGGATTTGCGAGTGTGTGCAGAGAAGCCTCTTTTCATAACATCCCATGTTTTTCAATTACAGCAACACTCTGCATGCAAGCACTCCATCTACCCTAGCTACAATTAATCTTCAGCGAATGGGCCTTTTTGGAAGTCTAAAATTGTTGTCAGACAGTGAAATAACTTAGCACCAAATTAATTTCCACACAATGTTCTGTTTTGTCTAGAAACTGGCTGAGTTTTATTTTTGTGCCTAAAAACAATACTGCTTCATTGTTCTTGGTTGTCAGCCAGGTGGAGTTTTTCATATGCTGTGCTGAGTATCTTAGAGAGGGTGTATGGGATGGGGGAGGGAAACCACTGCTCAAGGATGCTAAGAGGTCATCCACAGGATTTATAAGCAGCATATGGGCCTGACACATGTATGCCCTAAAGACTCAAGGCAGTAGCAAATGGCTCTACTTTCACCTGCTCTAACAGGACAACTGTTCAGAGTTTGTCTTGGAAATCAGCCAGCTGATGCAAACACACAAGTAGCTCCAGGAAAGGGTCTCAAAACATTCCTCTCATCATCCTGGTAGACCTTCATCTCTGCCAAGACCATTTCCCTGACCTTCCAGACTATTGCATTGAATTTCCCTTCAGGAAAAGTGTTATCAAAGGCTGTATAAAATCTTGTTGGGAAAGGATACTGCGTTTGCCAAGCAAATGAAGGTGTTTAAGAGTGTGAGAGAAACCAGCAGCAGAAACAGAACTATGAAGCTGCAATACTCAGCACTCATGAGATCAGCTCGGAATAAGGAGCCTCAAAACTTTCTAAGCAAGAGCAGTATCCCTTTGGTCTTCAGGAGTGGAAAGAACTTCCTAATTGCCTCCACAGCATGCTATTTCCATGTACAGCTTGAAGACATTTAACACTTGGTTTGCCAGGCTTTCCACCATTAGGGGTACTGGTTTTTAGTTCTCTGCCCGAATCTTCCAGCTGCTCCCAGCCCAGCACCATCTCCCCACAGCTGCTTGTGAGGCTGGTGTAGGGAACAGAAGTTGACCAGGGTTAGAAATTCTCATGGCACTTATTGCTAACAACCATTCATTTATACACAAACAGTCTTCCAAAACCAAAGTACTCTGTAGCTTTTCACCAATGCCCTACTTTGCTTTGTGTCCCAGATTTTCTGTAATAGCATACAGAATTTTTTTCTTAAAGTAGCTTTTATTATGGAAACCCCAGGAGAAATCAAAGAAGGCAAAACGAACTTTACCTAAGTAGCATATTCACCGCATTGTACTGAGTCATGGCAACTGTCACAGTTCCTGCTCATAAGTGGAACATCCTACTGAACCTGAGTTTTTCATACTGTTTCCTATCCAATTACTCACCATCTTCAACCTTAAGTAGTTTGTAAGACCGTATCCCAGGATATAAGGAGTTGACAGCTCAAAGTAATCCTACCATTTTTAACAGCTTCTCCTTCAAGACTAAGAAGTGAACACTCCCAGTATAGAAATAACTTTTCATTCTAAACCTTAAGTCTTCAAATAAGTTTTTCTAGGAGCAAAAGGAAGAAGACACACTCAAAGGTAACATGACATCAGGGTACTTACTGTAGGAAGGTATGCCATAGGGCTGCGCTGGAGGAGGGTAGGAAGTGTATGCAGCAGCCTGTTGGATTCCTGCACTGTACTGAGTCTGTCCATATGTTGCCATTGTTGGGAAAGACTGGACTGTCACTATATGGGGATAATGTCTATTGAGAACAAGAAAACAGAAGGTCTAAGACAAAAGTTACTGCACAATCTTCTAGAGCACATGGAAAACATTTCTGGATATTTTGATAAAGCACCATCCAACTATGATGGTGAGTATTTTGAGAGCTCAGAATTTACTAGGCTGGGGCAAAAGTTTCTTTTAGTGTATAGCTCCTGATATAAATTATTAAGATTAAGGTGCCTACATGCATAGGAAATTTAGGGCAGTGCAAAATACGTGCAGGTTAAAAAAACCTCAATACTCTGATTATTGTGTTTCATTTTGAGTTTGCCAAACAACACATCATGAGAAACCTCTGACATTTTTATGTATTCCTCTTGATCACTAATAAACAAAGCAGCATTCAAAGTGATAATGTTTGGATTCCCACGGGTGCAAACATACAGCACATGGTACCTCGAAACTTTCATTCCATATTTAGCAAGATTAGGGACTATTTCTTCACTGGGCCTGAGACATACAGAGGAACAGGTGGATAGGCTTAAGACAAATGCTTTTTAAGGTGACAGAAGTCCACACAAAATGTCTGTTTTGCAAAATATGGTTTTTAAATGACAGCACTTGGCAGGAACACTCACTTTGTTGAGTAGAGATGGAGAGGACACTGTGGTGCTGCTTTGCTGTTGCCTGGAAAACAAAATTAAAGGGTCTTAGAGTTTCATCATGTTCATTTCTACAGCCAAGATGATACCACTGTTTTTACAATTGCTGGTTTGAGAAAAACAATTAGGAGTAATTTAGGAGATACTGTTCTGGAGTGAATCTCCAAAGAGATGAAGAAGATAAAGCTATTATATACTTAACAACAAATAAATACAATTTTATTTAACTGATGGTACTACTGATTTACTGAGTTGCTATTTTCTTCTTCTCATACAACTGATGTGAATCATGAAGTTGGGCTTTGGTAGGATGAATCATACATTAAAAGCTATAAAGGCAACTACAGTGATAACTACATTGATTTGACTTTTTTTGACACTGTCCTAAACTGTGACTCACTTTCTTTAAAATAATAAAATGCTAAAACATGCAAAGACAAACAAAATAAAGAAGTTTATCACTTTTAATTATCAGCCCTGATTTTTTGCATTAACTATAATCTACCTTACTGATTTAGCAATAATCAAAAACAGTAAATGAAACCAGTAGAAAATACATCAAACAAGTAAAATGTGCAAGATGCTTGCCAACGTATCAAACAGTCCTGCAACACCAGCAAAAAAAAAAGTGCCCCCTTTTTATCTGGAGAAATATTTATGCTTAATTTCATTAAAATAATCTAAATTAAAACCTGTAAGTTCCCTGCAAATTGTACTGAAAAGACTGCATTTAAATGCCACCATAAGTATTACGCAGATTGCCATCATTATGCCGTTCAATTTGTGATTCTCTGGCCCTGGTTGGAGTCAGTGTTATTACAGCAGTATAAATGCCAACACACCTTCATAATTATTAATAATGATATTAGGCACTGCACACCCAGCCTCTCTGTCTGCTGTCTGTATCAATCAGCATATCAGACTAATTGCATGCAGTTTCTCCAGGGAGAAGAACATCAACCATCCCATTCTCTGCTGACTGTAGCACCACCACCCTCCACATTTATCATGCAATTTGTTACATGCGATAGGAAATAATACCCAGCGTTGGGCAGATCTCTCCACCACAGGAGCACAGGCTGAGTGGAAAGGCAGAGTCCTGCAGCGTCCCCAGTGCTGCACATTGCCATCACCAGGCAGGAAACATCCACAGTGCTGTCCCATGCATCGTCATGGACACAGCCACCATGCTACAGATGCATCATCCTCAGTTCAAAGTTTTCAAAACAGAATCACTTCGTTTGTTCAGCAGTTTGTAAGTTGGCAAATTAAACATTTAAAGTGTGGTTTATTTAATGAAATATGCAAATATATGTAAGGTCTAAATAAATGCAAATAGTCCTATGGGTCTGAGTAACTTGTTATGCCATAAATCTGCAGAGAATTTCCAAAATGATTTGACTGCTTGAACATGAAATATTCATTCCTTCCGTTTTAACACTCTTTTATAAATGTTCTTTCTTCAACAACTCTTTTTTCACAATATTTTGCATGGCTTTATCATTCTACATCATAACACAACAATACCACTAATATATTTTTTAAGAGAGGTACTCAATCTGATATATTTTTTCAAAAAGTAATTTGTATTAAAAGTCTGTTTTCATCCTTGCTGACTTATGAGAGCAAATAAACGAAAAAACCCCTATGGAGGTACATGAGTCTTAACAGCAACAACAAACGAATTACAATAATTTTTTTTAGAATGTTAATTTGTATATTGTCTCCTGTATCTAATAATAATAGTGAAAAAAGAGCTGCATTTTATAAGAAACAATTGTGTTTCCTTAAAAGATTAAAATACCTAGAACACACACTTCCTTCAAAAAGGAGACCCTTTTGCCATGAACCTAGCTATCTTCAGAGCTAATTAACAAAATTTAAAAGAATATCATGTACTCCTTTCTCTCTTCTCTGGGATAACTGTAGTGTTTAATAACTACACTTTCGGTTAGAACAGATCAGAAATGTTATGCAGCACTGAGTTACTTTAGGAAAAATGGCTTTGGCAATAAAGGCACTGATGACCAGGGGAATACATTTCAGAGTGAGCTGGGAATGACTACACTCTGCTGCTGCTAAGGGAAAAATGTAACTCGAGTACATCTATCTGTGCTGCAAACAGACCTCATCTGTTCACAAGCCATTGTGCTGAACTGTAATGTCTTTCCTAGAACCATGCTGGATGCCTGCTTCACCCTCTTCTCCTTGGTGGGTATTAAAAACAAAAACTCATCCCAATACAGCCACTGTGATAAAATACACTTTTATCACCCCCTCTTTGCTCTCACTTCCCTGAAGTACTATTCTGTGCCATACCCTTCTTATTGTACCCATCTGCACAACAAATTCAAGCCTGGCTTTTCTGATCCCACTTCTCCCAAGCTGTTCCCCAGTTCCGCAAGAGCTCTCCCTCAGGCTGATCCCCAAAACCCTACAGAATGATAAGGATCACATCCACAGTCCCCTTGGGTCTTCTTCCAAGGCCCTCTGCACTACCTGCTCTGCACACCAATCCATTCACAGAGGAAGCTCAGGCACATCAGCTGCAAGGGCAAGAACTGTGAACCCTACCACCCCACCTCACTCTGTGGGCAGTGACTGGAACAAAGCCATAAAGAATTCTCTGTGCTCTTACATTCCAGAAAAACCTGACAAAACTAAAGCCCAGCAGCACCCCTGCCCTTGTTTCTTTAGAATGTGGCTAATACAAACCTATTTCCACAGCAAGAGGCAGATATTTTATATATAAAATATATATATATATATATAGAGTAAAGCAAAGGACCGTGTTATATAAATGCATATACATATACAAACACATATACAGGTACAGGAATAGCAGGTATAGAAAAAAAGACTGCTTTTAAACCCAAAGACAAGATTACCTGACTCACCTTGATACTCGCAATGAAAAGATTGCTTTGACTTACCTGAAAGAAAATTGTTTAGGCAACTAGATTTTTAGATTCTTAAAACAAAAACTATACAATTTCTATCAATCTGTCCCTTATTACCCAACAGAATTGTATTAGAGAAATACATACATGTATTAACATTTTAATTCATTCCATATTTGAAAAACAGAAGGGCAGTTAGAGCACAAGTTTAATGGCTTTTCTACTTAAAAAATACTGTATTTCAGATTACTTTTTCTTTTAGTTTTGAAACTGGTAAACACAGAATAAATAGCAAACAGGGATTCACTGAGTATGAGTATGCAGTATGCTGCACTCTCACTGTCAAAAGTACAGGTTAAAGCTGTTTGCTCCTACCCAAATGTGTAGAGCTACAGGCAGAATGTGTATTTGAAAGTTATAGAGATATAGTTGCAGATTTCATAAGATCCATTGACACGATGAAGTACACATCTGGCACTGCAACTACAGTTGCTAAAATTAAAACTATGTGTAATATGGTGCATATATTCATCTGCATTCATTGCACTAAGAGCTCAGGCAGTACGGACTGACAAAAACACAAGTATTTTCCTGTTCACCAAATTAACAAGAGGTATTTTCAATTAAAGGAACATAATTATGGCATAACAAGGGATAAACCTGTAAAACAAAAATCAAAAGTAATATTTTTGTAAGAAACTTATCAACATGAGCTGTCACTGGCATATTGGCGTTTTGTGGTACAGGTGCTCTGTTGGCTTATATTTATATTGCACAATATAAAAAACAGTTCCTGCACCAAGGCGTTTACAAAATGATGTATTTTAAAATCATTTCTAGCACTAATCTTTTCTGCAAACACATATGTTTAAAAGGATGTTTCCTTTAGATTGTTATCCCTTTGACTGCTCCTGTAAATAGGTAATCCTGATGTTTGTGTTTTAATCACACGATTTCTAATGCCTTAGCATACAGTCAAGCAAAACTTCTCCTTGGCTTTTAAGAGTCTATAAATTAAGGGTTAAACATACTACCACTACATAATAGTCAGTGCCTTTTGCTAACTCCCCTCCAACAGGAAGGCTGACAGATTCTGACCGCAGCAAACAATAGCTGGGATTGTACTAGCAAGAACTAGTTCAGCTGCATCACTTGCCAATAATTTTTTTAGCAGATTTAACATTCTTCTGTTTCCTTCTCTTAAACAGTATGATGGGGGGAAGGAAGAGGAGGAAGAGGAGAAGGACAGACAGATTTCCATCAGAGCTTCAACCACTGACAGAATTTATCCTTGGTACCTGCCAAATGTGAAACTTCAGACCAGACATCAGCAGGACAAACCATTTGGAGATGACAGCAATGATCTCAGAGTGATACAAACTGGGGCACAGGGCTGCTTTGGCAAAATATTTTTTGGCTACACAGTGTGCTGTTGGGCCTGGGAGCCCCTGTGAGCCACACTCCACAAGCAGTAGTACAGCCACCCCTGGGGCTGGGGCTCTAGTAGGATCTAAATCAAAAGTACCAGCCCTACACAAAGCACGTTTTATACTTGCACTTATTCCAGTGAACAGATCTACAAGTGTGTGCATATGTTTACACCCACAATACACAGATCTCTATTTATGTAAAACATTTCAACTCTGTTTGCATTCAAATTATTTTTGAAGGGTTCAGCCACAACTGGAGTGACTACAAATATTCTCAAACAAAAACCCCAATTGCTCACTATGCAGTAGAACTAACTGTTAGAAGCAGAAGCCCTGTGTGTGGCCATCTCCCTTATTTTATATACATACACATAATGCCAAAGCAAATAAGCAGTAAACAAAAGAAGTAGCCTACCTTCTATGTCATCTGGAGCCGTGGCATAAATGTTAGTAAGGTTAAGCTTCAGTCTGTCAGGGCACTCTCTATTTACAGTCAGGCTGGGTGATATCACTAGATCTAGCATTTCCTTATACCTAAAGGAAAACAAAGGAAAAATATAATTTATTCATTAATTATGCATGCTTACTAATGATTCAGGTTTTTTTCCCTAAGAGTATAAATATTAAAGTTGGTTACCTAAACCCAGGCTTCATATAAATTCCACATAATAACATTCAGTAAAGTTTTCATCAAAGGTAAATGCTGAATTGAAATGAGGTACTTGTTTCCTTGGAGATTACACCCCCCTGATTAATGCTTTCCCTTTCTTCCTGGATTTTGCCACCCAAAAATTAAACTTCCTTATCTCTTCCACGCTACCAGCACAAGGATTTATACACCAGCGTCCAGTGAGCCTCCAGAACACACTAAGAGCTGAAAAAGAAGCTGAGGGCAGTAAGCAGCGCTGTGTATTCTTACGAAATACTAAGAAGGTTAGTACTGGTGACAGGAGAGGTTCAGGTGTTTGGGCTAATCCTGGTACCTACTGGAAATGATTGTGTTTAGGCAATGAAGGCCTACACTCCACACATCACACAAACAGTTCAGAAAAAAGAGTGAATAAATTGTTATTTCATATCTTACACACAACATGAATATGTCTATTCGTACAAATACCTCAACTTTCAATAAACATGCCCAACTCCATCTGCCTGGCTTTTCAGAAAGGGGCTTCAAAGGAACCTGCTTAAAATAGAGCTGCTTGTTCCCCTTCAAGTGTTTAATGTTTTAGATGGGCACCAAGACCAGTCATTAAGATGTCTATGCATATGTTTGCAAGGTTGGGTAAAGACATCTACGTGAGCACAGTAAGGAAACTGTGAGCTCTGTCAGATACCTGAAGACAGTGTTTAAGCAAGGCAGCTTTCCTAAGCATATTTACTCCCACACTGTTGTACCCCTGTTCCCTAAGCAGCCAGTGACTGCAGATAAAACTATAAAGATTCACCAACCAAAGGAAATCTAAAGCTACAATTGCTAGTTTTCTTTCTTTTTTCTAAAAAACAAACAAAAGCAAACAGCCCCACACACTATGCTATAGAAACTTATCTGAATTTTCTAAGACTACACCAGAATACCAGCACAGCTTTTTGGTCAAGTCCTAAACAAATGACGAAAAGAAAAGGGTTTGAAAGTGCAATGTTCTTTTCACATTTCAGAGCCACATCAAACAGGTCCCCAGAAGCAGAACTGTGCTATTGGAGTAGTAAATGGGGGGGGTAATGGAAGAGAGAGGATATGGAGGTGAGAAACGTGAGGTGCCTGGCAGCAGCCTGCATGGACTGCCCTTTCTGTCAGCGCCGGACATGCCTGCACAAGGAGCTGCACACCTGGTCCTCAGGCAGGGGCATCGCTGAGCTGGTCCCTAAAGGCAGCAGGTGGCACAGCAACAGCCCAGAAGCAATACACAGCATATACTGCACAGCACACCCGAGGCGTCATTGCATTAAGGACAGCAGCATAGAAATCTGAATTCCTGACATTAGGCTTATGCAGTACTGATCTAGGCAGCTCTGTGAGAAGCAAGGACATTTGTCTTAGTTTTTCTCTTTTAATACTCACCTATGACTAACTACCACCTTTAAGAAACAGAACAAATTGCATCATTTTATCTGAATTTCTCCAATCACTTTTATAAAGACTACAGGTTTCTGTGACGAAGGGTAAGTATTGTTATCAATAGGCACAAATGAGGTGAAACGTTTCATCTGTAATTGAACAGCAAGGACCAAAGCTGAATTCATTTTCACTTTTCCACCTAAGAGCTGGGAAGACACTGCCTGGAAAAACACACATCCATCTGTTGGGAATTTGCAGAATTGCCAGAAAAGGAGAACACAGTGGCATAGCCATGAACAATGTGCACAGCCCCTGCCTTTCTCCAAACAGAGTCTGGACTCTCTCTGTCTACCTCCCTTAGAAGCCCATGTGGGCATATGCATTTTTGCCATTAGTGCAGCATCAAATCCAGAGGTTGTTCAGGGCTGCCTGATTACATGCCATGAAGGAGATCTGAAGTCAGTGGTGAATGAAACTGGGTAGGAATGCAGTACTCAGGATCTCTACTCCTTAATTGCTGTCCCCTATATTAGCTTAAAAACAGTGGTGCTTTGGTGGATCTTTGTTGCCAGAGGACTTCAAAGTGCTTCACCTTCAGATATGTCCTGTAAGCTTTGCAGATGCAGACACTAAGATTAAGTAAGACAGAAGTATGAATGCAGGTGCAAAGGGGACACCTGCAATCACTGTCCATGTTACCAAATGTATGAAAATGCAATGAGACTTTAGATTTGAACAAGGACACAAAAACAGTCCCCAGCTTTAAAAATACCATCCTAAGACGCAGCCTAATAGCAGAGCTAAAGCAGGAATTCAGGACTCCCCTCACCTAATCCTAAACAAAACACAGCCCGTCAGAAATTCTACTCAGTCCTAACAGCAGTGGAACAAGTGCAGGCAGGGACTTCACTGAAGCACATGTGAGTCCGATCTGCAGGTAGCCTCAAGCCAGGCTGACAGGCAATAAGAAATGGCTGCAGCCCTTCTGCACACTTTGCCTATGCCAGAGGAAAAGGAGATTTTCTCCTAAAATGGTTAATCTCTCTCTTTTGACTGCACAGCCAGGCTGCAAGAGAGAAAAGAGTCAGGAAGGATGTGGTGGTCCTCATTTCTCTAGAGGCAGGAACGAGCTGCTTGCTCCTCCAAGCAACTACGGTTCCTAAAATTCCGTTTTCACGGGGAAATTACTTTCTTCAAATCCTTTGGCACCAAAATTAAATTTTTGCTTGCACTGCTGAAAAAGCAGGGTTACATTTTATATTGGGTTTTCTTTTCCACTGTAAACAATGTCTAATTTTTTCTTTATTTCCTTAACACTGTTACCTGACAGGAGGAAAAGCACTGCCATCCCAAATCCTGTCAAGCGAGGGATGTTTCTACATTGTTTCTCAGATAACACGTGCCCTTCAACACAATCTCAAACCCCATCATTCATGACACTGACCAGACTGTTGCCAAGTGAATGGAAGCAGATGTTAAAAGGGAAATGATATTTTATAATGATTAATGCACTTTAATTACATCATTGTTCAGAGATTTCATTAGCTACTCTCTCGGTTTTGTTCTGTTCACTTTTGAACGCAAAGGCTCATTTGTTTTTTTAACATTTTCCTTTCTTTCTCTTTTCCCCCCTCTCAGCTCCCATTTTTCTTTAGAGCACGCATTAACTGCATGTACAAACGGGTAGCTCTCCACAGAAAATCCTGTCTGGCTGTGCATGTCATGTACGTGTTTGCTCTGTGAGTGGCTTTGCCTGTTCTGCATGCACCATTACCGATTTGTTGATATGTATTTCTTGCTTACGTACTTCTACACAGGAGTTCCCGAAATTCCGGTTTTAATGATGGCAATCAACTGAAAATCTTTAATAAAGTAATGGATCCTGGATAGGATTCAGCGTAATAAATGACATGCTGGAGCACAGCTGATGAAAATATCAGGTCTTTGTTTGCTTTTTAGAGCAAAAACATTTTCTGGCTAAAGTAATATACAGTAAATCAGTAGTAAATTTGCTGAATATGAGCTTTTATTAAAACCAGTGATGGCAGCATCTAGCAAGCTGGGCTGACAGACATCTGGAAGAGCTTTTGGCTTCTATAATTAAGAAGAACCTTGTGTGAATTTGATGCTCAGCTTTTCCATTAGAATCCCCTACTCAAAAAGCAGTATTTTGCCCTTAGAGTTGGCCCACAAACCTCTGCCAAGAACAGAGACTTTTCTCTTTAGTGATGTTTATGAATAAAAAAGAAAACCATTTTCCATCATTCTCAAGATAGAAATGCCAAATTAAACATTTCAAAGTTTCAATTTTTTGGTGAAGGTGCCGGGATAATTTACAAATCACACTTTCTTTTACAATGAAGTTCTGAAGGCAGTGATGCCAGTCCCCAGCTCAAGACCATCAAGCATGACCTGAAGATCAATACAGTGAGCAATCCCAGGGCTTTCCAGCACAGCACTCAAAGATAGGAGTAAATGCAACACCAAAGCAGAACCAGTGTGGAGACTGAGTCAGCAAGGCCCTCTGGGTGCTGATCGTGCTGAGAACCAGAAAGCAGCCTGATGGATTATCTTTTGAAAGGTTGAAACAGGTAACCACCATGGTGGTGTGGTTACTCCACAACAAACTCCTGCCCTTAGGAAAAACTTCTCTGATCCTACACTGGGAAAGATAAGATACTTAAAAGTTTTTTCACAAGGGGAGAAGCAAATCTAGAAATGATTCTCCCTGAAACAACCCGATGTGATGATCTCAATTTTTACTGATCTGGGTAGCGGCCAAATACAAGCTCAAACACTAAATCTTCCCAAACATATGTATGTGCCAGCACAGAGCCCAAGGCAGGACTGGTACAAGCCAAGCCCTCAGCGTTAGCTTTGTTGGAAAGAGAAGGGCTAGAGAAATACTTCAGCCTAATTACAAGAGTTGCCTTTTTGTCTTGCTTCCATGACTTTATCTGGTTTTCATTATTTGAACAACTGCTTTCACCTTTATTCTTAAAAAAAAAAAAAAAAAGTGCAGATGACTAAGCAGAAAGCTTCAACTTTACAACCCCAGTGCTTCTCATCATAAAAAAGTCTGATTTTCCACTTTGTTTCAGAGTGAATTACCAAAATGTAGCTGCAAAACAGTGAGATGCCATCTTCCTCATTCCCTCTGATTCAGAGAAACAAAAAAACAAAAACAGACAACAAAAAAAGTCCCAATCCTACAGGTTTGTCTACCTTTGATAAGAAGGTAAGAAGTACTATAAGATTCGTTGCTGATGGTTCCTTTTTCCTTGGGTCAAATTTTCAAAAGCAGCCACTATGCCTCATTAATTTTCTCTGGGAATTAAGTTTTACACTTTGAATAATTGCATTCCCTGTTTCATCCTGCTCTCACATACAAAAAACCAAATTATTCATAAGCAGGGAAAACATTATTACCTCACTGTCACCTTCCAGGTAGTACAACAAAGGGAATCTCCCGCACTGAAGATTTTGGCTACATCCACCCTTGTATTTCAGGGAAGCTACTTTCGTTTCTTCTGTCAGTGCATTCCTTCTCACACTGTTTGGAGCCTTCTCTCTATCTATAATTGATCCTTTGTTCCTCACACTTCAAGAACTCAAAAATGCTTCAGCAGGCAAAAACCACTACGCTGTTTACTCTTTCATGATGAATCTTAGCTCATTCACGAGTACAGCTGGTAGATGTATGCAGGAAAGGCTGAACAGACACAAAGTTAAACCTGAGTTGGCATTAATGCTTATGTACAAGACTGACAGTACAGTCCTGATGACAAGATATCCTTTCAAGGTGACCTGCAGGGCAGTGTGCCTCGGGCTGTTGATACTCCTGAGAGATACCTTTTGCTGCTATAATCAGACAATAAAAGCAGTAGTGATGTCTGGTTTTATCATTGCCCATTGCAGACACAAAAAATAAGACGACTTGCAGTAGAACAGCATCTGTGGGTGGGGATGCATAAGTACATTATTCACTAGCACTGAGTATCTCAGGGTATGAATTAAAACAAAAGGAACAGCAGAAAAACTTTTTGATAAGACAGGCAATGGACAAAACACATCTGAAATGAAAAATGAAGTGCAATGCTCTCCAGCTATGCTTGCTTACATCATTCATCACTGCTCTTCTGTACATACATCACTCCACCTCAAAATCTCACTGTTGGCCTTCTGAAATGTACCTTTTCTTTAGCCCAGCACTGGAGTAGCTCACCACACTCATAAAAGCTGAACTCTAATAAAGTATCAGAGATAAGCACGTATTGCTTCAGTTTAAGCAAGCAAACAAAAAAAAAACCAACCTTTTTGGGCTCCTGAAATAAAAGCCCAAGCACCCAAGTCCTATATAACTATTAGGCTTGTTAATTCAGTAATGAAATTAAGAAAAAAAATCACAATGAGAAACAGTCCTCCCACAAACAGCCCTTTTCCACAATAATTCCATGTATATCTAAAATTATTCACCCAAGAAAAATATTGGTTTGGATTAAAATTAAAATTTCCAAATTCCTTTTTTTTTATTATTATGTTAATTCTAAACAGTTTTAGTAGCTGAGAAAAAAAGATCACAAAGGAGACCATTTCTGTCACAGTTCTGAAATCATTGTTGTTTAAACATAACAAAGTATGCCAAGAGCTCTAAAATCTTTCTCCACTTTTTTATTTTTTAAGGCAACAAGTCTTTCTGAGTAAAATTTCACTTCCATTGGAAGTCTCTGGTCTTGCTCCAACTCACTGAGTAAAAAACTGATGAAAAACCCTATCACGTGAATTCTGAGTCAATTTCATCTGTTTTCAAAGGATGCCTGCCTTATGGTTTTTGAGTGCTTGAGACTGGCAAAAATAATTGCATGTCTCATTTCCCTGAATGTCCTGAATTTCAGGAAGTGTTGGCTTGCTTCACCAGGCTTCTTCACCTGCTATTATAGAGTGCTTTTCTATTACTACCTTTTTTCTTTTTGAAGACATGCTGTTTCTTGTCTCAGACCTGTTGATTTAAACAAAGCTTGCTGTCTTCATATCAATATATGTTCTTCCTACTCCTAGCAAGGCTTCTGTACTACTCCCTTCTGTGGGTGCTTTTTCCCCAGCCCCCAGGCTGCAGCCACAGAGCAGTGCTGAGAAGAAAGGGAGCAGGCAGGGCTGTGATCCCCCCGCACTTCCTGCAATTAACCCCGGGAAGATTGAAAGAAGATAGAGCAGGGGAAGCACCAGCATCTTCTGGTTGATCACTCCAAGGTAAATGTAGCTAGAAGCACTTGAAAGGGCATCAGAACACATGCAAACACACAAGGCTAGCTACCTTCACCACTGTTTCCTACGAAGGCACAGTCTGAAAAGTAACTTGAAAATTCAAAGTGATGGGGTTTGCACCACAGACTTTCAATTTGGCAGCCTAACCAGGAAATACATTATATAATTGCTGTGAGTCACTGTTATGGTTTTGTATTTTTTTAAAACAATAGCAGAATATTTTTTAACAATAATATTAATATTTTTATTATTTCATATATTTATATATAAATATATAAATAATATATTTATATATAAATATATAAAAATATATAAAATATAAAAATATTAAATATATATATAATATATAAATATAAAAATACATATTTACATATATTATATAATATTTTATTATTAATAATATTAATATTTTTAAACAATAGCAGAATATTTTTTTCAATAGCAGAATTTCACTCTGAATAAGTCAAAATGAGGAAGTCTAATTTTTCAGAATGCCTTTCTTGCCTAGAGAACCTGTTTGCTAAATGGAGCAACATCTGCAAAAGACCTCACTGTCTGCCAAAGAACAGCTCCACTCTCTTGTTGCAGACAATTAAATACCAAATATAAAAGCTAGGCAGGTAAAGAAACACTTCAAGATTATAACATGGAGTCACTTGAAAATTAAATTTGCTTGCATGTATATATGTACAGATATATGTAAATACACATAAACACAAGTGCATAAAATCCCTCCCAATTTCTACATTTCTCTTGGACATTCACAATTACAAAACGCCTCTTCCTACTCAGATACCACTGGCCACTGGTGCTGCTCATGGCTGCAGAAATCCATGCAGGCCGCTCCAGCTGCACACCCAAGACCCATCACACCAAAGGACTGCTTCATGGCTCCACAGACAGGTTGCAGCAGGGGCCTGGCTTCTTAGACTTATTTGTTACAACACAGGCGTCTCTTTTCACTCCAAAGAACTGTGCCTCTTACCACTTCTCTTCAGACTCTTAAGGGCTAAGAATGTACTTAAAACTAAATTATGAAAGTATGCTTTAGAGAAAAACAAGGAGATTTGGAATGAAATAACCGCTGATAACTTTGATATTCATGCTGAAACACGCTGTCTTCTGTTACAGAGTGCACAAGAATGTTTTTTGCTTTGGAGTCCTCTTGTTACTTTTATCCCTTATTCTTGTTACTTATCCTATTCCTACCTGTGACACCCTGGGTGCACCCACCTGGATCCCAGTGGCCAAATAACAGCACAGTCTAGGAGAAAGTATTGCCAGCTAATACTTTGTGTGAATACATACAGTCAGTGAATCAGGATGAGACAAAATAAAATAAAATAAAATAAAATGTTATCACAAGTCATAGAGGGCTCAGGAGGGAATGAGCTGTGAAAACAGCACACTAAAGCAGTAGCCAAACAGGCCTGAAATAGCAGAGAGCTGCTATGGCTGCTGGCTGAACACATCCATGAGTTACAGAGCAACATCTTCATTTGTACAGGCTTCTTACTGCAAACAACCCACTTTGAGCCATGTGCCCCACTCAGACCCTTCCACCCTATCTTGATGAGAACTGAACTTCAGTAGAAAACTCACTTTTTCTTCTGCTGCTTAAGGGAGGGTAGAGGGGAGCTGATAGCAGTCCCTGCACGCAGCAGCGCAGTGAGGCATGAGGGTGCACAGTGCCACATGGCTGGCTCTGACATCCACTAGGGAGAGATGTGCCGTTGTCGAAGGAGGATCTACGACTAACAGTTTGGACAAGATGCTCAGGACTGTATCATGGCTTTTGAAAGAGTGAGAAAGCTTTCATTCAAGCCCTTTTTAGGCACTGGAAAGTGCTTTAAAATTTTCAGGTAAAACTTGTTACATCATTGCAGTACCAGTACCCGTGCTGATGAATGACTATCCCAAACAGCCAAGAAAGAGGTGAGGCATGAGAGCTGTCCTTCAGGGCATGTTCTCTCACTCATTTTTGATCCAAAAATTCTCCATTCCCAGACTATGAGAATTTCTTCACCCTTTTGATTTACTCTTTAAATCTGTCAAAGTCCTGCACTGACTCCAACAACTCAGTGAGAAAGGTAAGGCTGCCCCTTTATAACAGGCTTGTGTCATCACCTCTATTGTCAGCCTATAAAAGAGTGACATTCAGGGAATAATAATTCAAAAAAAGCTATGGGAAAAAGAACTATGAAATGTACGTTAGCAAAGGGACCTTGGATGTGAGGAAAAACTCTAGCATAACAGTACAGGTGAGGCCGGAGTGAGAATGACGTACCTTCTCCTTGATTAAATCCCCCATGTCAACATTGCTCCAGAAGCAGAGACCAGAGAAGACATGAAGAGAAATGTCTGCTGCACACGTAAAAGGCTGAAAGCTCTTTCTCTGGGACTTTCTTACCCCTGGTTGGGAAAGGGAAGACTATCTTGTCTGTCTGCACATCATTCTCAAGGACTTACAAGCAAAAAATGCTTAAGTGTACAAAAGATTCAAGGTATATTTCCTCTATTTCTCGACTATCTTGATGAGGGAAAACACAAATGCCAGCCTCGTTGTTCCAGATGTAACTGATCTTCTACATATCAAAATAAAATGCAACAAAGTGTGTGGACTCTCTAGAACTCAGGACACTCTCTTAAGAAACTGGAAGTAGTGGAAAATGTAACAACGTGCCTGAAAACTTCGTTCTCTTTTGGCTTGGTCTCAAAGTCTGGAATCTGAGCAGCCACCCTTGGCTCCTTGTACTTAAAAATTAAAAAAAAAAATCATTGTGGTATCCCATTATTATGCATAAGAAATAAAGAAAATTAACACCCCACTTTGGCTTCTCTAGTTGCTTCTCTTTGCCTGATAGATTTCTGATTTAGGGTCAGGCAGAGGGAAGGGGATTTTTTTCTCTATGTTTAGGGTTTTTTTGAAGTAGTCCTCTCTAACGTATCAATAAATCAGAGTTTTAAGTTCCTGAGTAATTGCTGATTTAACATATCTGTGGTGGCAATGGGATGCAAGCTCTGTTAACTGGTCTAAGCACATTTTGCCTGCCAACGCAATGAATTCCCAAAGCTCAACATGGCATGAGTGGGAAGGACTCGAGTCCCAGTTCTGCAAAATTGGGACTGAACATTAAATAATGAAGTCAAGAGGCCTGTACATTCTCACTAAAGAAAAACATCCTTCAAACTCCAACCTTGCTCTCCCTATTGATGCAATGTGAATTATGGTCATTGGTGCAAGAGAATGATAGTCTTCTTCTCTGGCCTGATTCTGGAAGGTTGAGCCTTCAGCTTAGTCAGCATTCAATGCAGCAGTCAATTGAAGGTTTGTCCAGGTTTCAGGAAATCCTAAAAGATCACCTCTTTCCTATCCCAAAAGACAGCGCACATTACTTTACCCACTGAGGGCCCTGAATTCACGTCTCCACTGTATGGACTGCCGTTTTGATTCCAGCTCAGTGGTGGCACTATGGCTCATCACCAGCAATGCTGCAATTCAGGAAATTGTCATCGTCAGCCTTGTGTTGGCTCAGTAGGTCCTGACAAACTTGCACGTGGTGTTATTCTTGTTCCTATGTGAGCATTCGTGTGACCCACCTGGCACAAACTTTGCAACATTCCCACACTGCTACCATCGCTTCCAACGCACTGAAGCCAATACTCAGCTCCACACCCAGTTCCCTGGTTGTAATCCATCGATATGCATGGATGAGCTGATTGAGATGCTCTTCATTTTGTGGTGTGACAGCTGTGCAAGGCTGCCCAGAACATGGCCTGTCTTTCACATCGCTGCCACCGCTGCTGAAACGCACCACCCACCAGCTCCCTGTGCTCACACCCTCCGTTTGGTCTCCACAGACATTCAACAATGCCAGCGGGTGCCATTTTTTTCGCGTGGAGGAATCCAGTGGCACACCTTTGCTTCATACGTACTTCCAAGTCAGACACCATTTTGTCAGACTGCCGCTCTGCCCCATGTGTTACACAGCAACAAATTGAAATATTGGTGGAAAGGCCCAACCTCTACAGCCATACCACCATCATCGGCTTCTGACATCATGGGCCAATGCAAAATAGGAGGTATTCCTTCTGAATAGTCCTTGTAAGTGGTTATCCAGGACTACTTGACCCTGAAGCTGCAAGGCTTTAATTGCCCTTGAATTATGAACTCTACCTCTACTTGGATACACTTTACTTGTTCGGACTCGGAGCAGGTCTCATTACTGATTTGGATTTAGTAAATATTGTGTTGAAATAAATGTATAAACTTGTAACTTTCACTTAGTCACAATCCTATATCTTTGTTTAGAACGAGCAGAGGTGGTCTTGGAAGACAGAAGACACACTTGGAAGACACACTAAATTTTAAGAAAGGTTTATGCAGTCATTACTGGCAACTATTTATGCATATCAGATACAGATCTTTAGGAGCACTGAGCTCCTATGTTTTTAAAAACACAAGAAAATATTATTGTTTATATTAAGTTCTTCAGGAGTCTGTGTAGAAGTTTCTCTGCTGGTAAACACTTCTTTTTTGTAGTGGAAGTCAGTTACAAAAAATGACAAAAAATAAACAAATTGTAAATTTTGTATCTATATCACTAACCGGAACGTTGTAAAACACTTTTTTGAATTAGCAGACTGATGACAGTTTATAGATAAAAACCAAGAGACTTGTTTTAAAGAGCCACAGTACAACAGTAGTGAGTGAAGTAATGCAAGCTAACAGTTGCATATCTTGGGCATGTTAGAAAAAAAGACTCATAAAAAGCAACACTGGACTAAAAAACTTCACTTAAGTTTGTCACTCACACTCATTAACAGTGCAAAAACAGCTAAGCAGAGAAGAAACTTACTTGGAGCACATGTTCACAAGTGTTTTCCTTAATATTCATTCAATTAATAGCCTGCTTCTGTGGGTATTTGTGAGTCAGACTAAAATAATAGCCTAGAAATGGGACACTTTGAGGGTTCAGGTGGGCTAAGGTCTAATTTCACAAGTTCTGGTGTGACAATACATTAAAGTGAAAGCTAAGGTGGGTTCAAGATCAGAAAGCTGCTAGCATCAGGTTTATTTTCAAGATGAGACAGGTTTTTACAGAAATGACCACAGGTGATTATCAGCCAAGGAAGGGCTAAGGAGAACGTTTCAGTGATCCTGCCATTCGGTAACTGACAGACTGCAGGGCAGTATAGAAATGAAAACACCAAACGAGAAGTGCATCAGCCCAATGCCATTCACACAAACATCCTTGTTTTAATTTGCAGAGTCTGATCTGATAAAGAAAAGCACTTCCTGAAAGTGCCATTATATGATGCTAAGCAGGCTTCAAATGTCTTGCCAAAGTACAGAGGGACACTGACATTTGAACTGCAGGAGTTTTGTTTTCCGCTTTGTTTTTCCCCCTGTGACAATTGCATTTGAATAGCTGGAATTTTTAAAAATCCCTATTCCTCCTTTCACCATCATGTAATCCAACTGTTGAAGAAGCCTAACAATGTCAAACAGCTGTGACTAGAGCCAAGTCTGGCACCAGGAGAGACAAGAGTTGGCACCAAACACCATGATCTTTAAAAAAAACCTGGCAGAAACACTGAAAAGTTTTGCCTTCGCTGCCATAAACAGCATACAGAGCAGTAAGTGGAAAAGTGATGAAAAAGACCACAGTTTCACTGCTGGAACAAAGATGCCAATCAGCTAACCACTTACTTGATCTAGCACCTACTAAAGGTTTTTACAATGGCATGTCAAAATTAAGGGCAGTAGCAGGGGCCAAAGGTAATATAACAGTGCCTTTCATATGTCCATCACACCAAACTGAGTCCACAGAACCCATCAGGTACCTACTATCAAGGAGCACCTCTGCGCACAACTGCAAGTTATGCTGAATTTAAAAAAAAAATGCATTTTCCATACAAGAACACATCTGTCTCAACACACTTCTCTTTCCAGTACTTCTCAGTTACACTTTCCTAAGAAGAAATTTGCTCCTAATTGGTGAGGCTGGAGCAGTGCTCTGGAAAGAGATGTGTATGCATTTTTTTCTTTGTTCTTTTCTTTAATACAGATAGAATGGAGAAGAGAAATGCAAGTTTTCTTCTCCATTCCCTCTTCCACTCCCAGCTTGAACTGAAAGAGCACGGGCTGATTTCCTGTGCTCTGTATAAGGGTCTGATGAACTGCGATATGGCCATCTATCTGTCTGCAACTGAACAGATGCCACCATCTTATTTCACACAGGTGAAGAATAGACAGCCATGTAACAGCAGCATTTTTTCAACTGCTTCTAGTTAAGTTTTTAAACTCATCCCTATTAGCACACCCTACATCAAATTCTCCCAAATTTTAAAACTCTTCAAGCACCCTGTTCTCAAATAGCAGATTACTTGCTCCAGGCAGACAATCTCTAGTTAGAAGTCAGAACTGTGCGTGATGTATTAAGAGTTTTTGACAGTCTGGCTAGTACTAAAACCTAAAAGAACATTCAAAGCAGACAATAGTCTTCAAGCTACTTATCTGATCCTCAGTAGTAACAATGCACTTTTCATAAATAATACATACAAGCAGTCCTAATGCGATATCCATAGGGTTTGTATGAGGAGGTATAAAAGTTACAGCCTTGTGTTGCAACTCATTTGGCACAAATGAAAGGAAAGACTGGGTTTAAGGGTGAAAACTTGACCTTGCCCTTTTTTTCCTTCCCCTTCAAAAAACAAACTGAAAAAAAAATTAAAAAATGAGGATCTAATTGCTATTACCCAACCTTTTCCCAGGGGGCTGCAAGTTCTCCAAACAGAACTGTCAAATCTGAAATCTGAGGACAACATTAAATGACCACAGACCATGGTATCTTTTACAGGAAGATATTTACAGCTTCAGTGACAAAACTAGCACCTTAAAGTCGAGATTGCCTCAGCGAAGAGCAGTTCTCTTCCTACCATGTCACACACCACTCAACTCAGGATCACCACAGTCCAGCTCTAAGGGGAGCTGTTCTGCAGCTCAGCACCTCCGAAGCTGCTCAAGCACCAGGGCAAAACAGGGGACTGCCACAAACACAAGAGTGTCAGGATGATGGCTTCATTTTCAGGACTGCAAAGCAGCTCAGGAAAATTTCTTGCAAGTAGAGAACATGGCAGCTACCTTGAGTTCATGCACATAATCGCAGAAAATATTGTCATTACAGATTAGGAAATCCAGCTGCAATCAAAAGTCAACTTTTTCTTCTTGGATATTTGAGAAGACGCTTACGTATGACATTACGAAGGTGACAGCTGCCTTAGGCCTAAAACTCAGACTTGATCTGCAATATCCTTAGCTAGAAGGCAATATTCTCCCACACACACAAGACTTCAAAGGCCCTTGCCCTTTCACAGCCCAGAAGAGCAACTCGACAACCTAGTTCAATGCTGATGCATTTCCTGACACTGGATTAACTTCAGCTCATCGCCTGTGGCACAGTTTCTCTCTGACACTTTTATGGAATAATTTCTACAACCAACAAAAATTTCTTTCTTTGGGCTACTGCAGGATGACACAGATAAAACCAGTTGACTCATTAGCAATGTGCACAGATATACTTGCTGACCCTCACTGTTTGCAATGGCTACTGCAACATGAGCTACCAAAAATCAACTGCCGTGCAAAATATCTGTATGCAGTGCTTGGTTTTCCAAAAGAAATACAGTTGCCATCTCTATTCCTTCCACCCAGAAGAGCAGTCCTGTTAACTCCAGTGAAATGCAAGGAAACAGTAAAATATGTCTGATTTCAGGTTTTTTAATTTAATTTCTGCAAAACAAAAATTGGAGTAAAAGACTGTTCTTTCTTCTTTATCCCTCAAATTGCTTTGTCAGAAATGACCGATTTGATGCCATGACCCCATGGTTAGAGCTCTCATTAGGAAGACTCGCATTCAGCTTCAGTCAGTCACAGGTTTCCTGTTAGGAGAGTATTTTACAGAGATGATTTGTATTTAATCTGCCTACCTCTATTTACTTTTGTATAGGAGAGAATACTGCATTTTTCCACTTCTGAGCAAGCTGAGCTCAAAATCATGAAGATAACTGTCTACACTGTTAAATCAGCACAAAGAGGTAAAAGAGAAAGCTATATAGAAATCCAAGTCAGAAGATCAGTTGTACACCTACTAAAATGCCATGAAAGCAGAATATTTTTGACTTTTTCTGACCACTTGACAGCCTTTCTCCACTCTTCTAATGGAGAGTGCAGACACTGCCTGCAGTTGTCAGTACAGAACAGGAGCTTAAGTCTCACATTCCTATTTTCTCCTAGACCACATAGCATCTCTTTCCCACACCCAACTTCTGCATGCCTACATTCTCGCTTTAATTCACATTTGGCCTAAATTCTCTCTTTCATTCACATTTGGCTGCATAACTCTTCTCTCCCAGTCGTTTTACTCCAGTTGGTCTGTTTTAACCCTCAAGCAATAGGTGCTAGGTATGTTGTGCATCTTCTGTTAGCACATGTCTTGCCATGGTTCACTTTAAGCATAACCAATCTGCTAACCCCTGTACAGCTGCTGGTTTTACAGGCTGTCATCACAAAGAAAGTTTGTGTATTTCCTTGCTGGTTTTTAATTTTTAGGAGCCTAGAAACTGAATTTACTCAGTTTAGCTGCAATTTTAAGCATGGAATTTAAATGCCACAATTAGAGAACCAGCTTCCCTTCATTTGGCTTCTCTTCACAAAGTAGCATTGTGGATCACCTAATGTCTCAATATCCTGCATCTCTCACTTCTAAGGTGGTTCCTGAACTACTTTCTTTATCCATGCGGGTGAGTCAGGGCAGTGGAAGCTTAGAGACACAAAATCAGTGAGAAAACAGAAAAACAGAAGAACCTGAGAAAAAAGTCAAAAAAAATCTGAAGCATGGGCATGAGAAGAACCTATTGAAATGCTAAGGAACACTAACTGAAAAATAAAATCTCTATTCCTTTCTGTGAAATGGAGAACACAAAAATAAACAAACAAAAACCATACAAACAAAATGTGCTTCTGAAAGAATTACATTTCATCTATTTTCCTCTATCATGGGATTATGCAGAAGAACTCAAATTTCTGGCTCATCAGAGAAACAGTTAATAAAGCCTAATAAAAAAGGCAGCTATTTTCTAGTCTTGTCACATACCACTTTGCCAGTAAATGTATGGGACAAATATCTTGAAAAGTATGCACACGCAAAAAACTAAGTTTTTAGAGGAAGAGCCTGACCCTGAGAGCTCTAAGAGTCAAGGTTTTTCTCAAAAGCTGAGTATACATTTTTCCATACAAGCAGCTGAATCATGGATATTTTGAAAAGTAGTTTATAATTCAGCTCTCTATAATGTATCCAGTGCCATACAAAGCATTAAAAAGCATTTTAAATTGAAAGTTGCTGGCATCCACTGACATAGCAGAAGACCTTAGCAGACCAGTTTCACAGCTGGTTTGAAACACACACAGTTTACACAGTCAGTTTAGTTGCTAATGGCTGTTACCTGTCTTATGCTGCAATACCAAAACATAGTGGTGGTCTGTGGACTAATGCAATGTATGGCAAGATCTGAAGTACACCCTCCTGTCTCCTGGCTGCTGAAGTTAGCTGCAATGCTTCCTAGTGCATGCCAAGGAAAAAGCCAAAGAAAGGCTGTGCATAAACCAGTTATCAAATATCCAGCTGGTTCTGTTGGTCTTTTTGTATTGCTGTAGCACTAAATTTGCAGGTAACGTCCAGTGATTAAAAAGTGGCACAATTCAATAGCACTTGTTTGTGTTTGTTTTAACATGTGGTTTACGTTTGTTTGTTTTTTTGAAGGGGAAAGATTACATCAGAGAAGCAGTGGAATAAACATGATCCTTTGCTGTATGGCAACTTTTACCCAAGTAGGTATTGTAGAGTATAATTCACGGGAAAAGCTACCAAGGGAATTTGAATTCAGAATTCAAAACTGAAGTTCAGTGAATTCATGGGGAAAACAACGAACACTGGGTGTCTCTAAGAATAACTGAGTGTACAGATTAAATTCTAAACAGGCTGGCAAAATTATCTTCAGTTAAACCAAAACTTTTGTGTTTTTCTACCAAGAAAAGCACTACGGTTTTAGTTAAGAGTACACAAGTAGGCAGAACTTCAGGTTTAGATCTCACTCCATAATGAGATTTCCCTTTGGTCCATAAAAAAATTGCAACTCCTAGCATCCCCGTTCTTCCTTACATGACAGCAGTCTGGTGGGTGTTCGTACTTCAAGGCTGAGCCACAGCAGAGATGTTACAGACTTGGAAGGCAAACGAGTAAACTTTTGTGGATGCTCCTTGTCAAAACTAGAAATCATTTCTCCATCATATTCTGCCTATAGCATAAGTCAAGCTCCTAGACAAGATCTTCACTGTTATTTTGCTTAAATATTTTTAAAGACTGCTATCAGGGATAACACTGAGGTAATATGAAAGCTGTGCTTTGGCTTCTCCTCCCCACATTTCATCCCGCAGGTCCCACTTTCTGCAGTTTATTTGGCAGAAGGCATTGCATGGCTTCTCATCCAACGCTGCTATGGGAGTGTTCCTAAATATGATTAATTTGCTAATGATACAAATCTCCAAACAGCATGTTAGTAATGTTGATGATTTATGAAATGCCGGAGATGCTTCTTTCACCAGTGATAAGCTCTTGCAAGCCAGTGGTTTTGTAGAAAATCTCTTGCAATTGCTAAGAACGTTCTCATCTCTGCATCTTTCCCAGATGGTGCAGAGGCAGAGAGCTGCAGCAAGGATATCTTTAATAAATTGCAGGTTATGTATGCACACAAATAATATAGTGCCAGATTATGAATCTTGCATATGTTCATATGCAAAAAGCCCAGAGTTTGCTTTGGAACGGAAACAAGGCTCGGTGGTCAAACACCCTGCTAAGTCTTCTTTCCTCCCAGGATTCAAGCGTGCATTAGAAACTGCAAAAACTAGGGAACATATTTCCTTTTCTCAACTGCTCACAATATTGCCCTTGGCACCCCAGCAGCCCAAGACACATTAATAGAGATTCTAAAAATAGTCTCAGAAATATTAGCATTTTTTTCACATTTCCTATGCAGATATTCCCCACGTCGCACAATGTACCTGAGACCAACATATGACCACCACACACTGCCCCACCTGGTCCCAGCATCCTCTTGACCAGAAAACACTCCTACTACTAAATTGCACTCAGCTGTGATTAGATGACTTTGATCAATGACACACAGGGTATGGTTTTCTTCTTCAAGCAACATTTGCAGTCAGCTTGTGGTTTCCCTGTGTTTGTTCAAGTTTATGGAGACTATGAGTTATTTTTACCTATGTGGAATAATCACAGATAGCTGAAAATATTTGAGATGTGAGATCTTCACTGCAACCAGCCAAGTTGTTCTTTCTGTTCTGACAAGTTAGCCCTCACTTAACAAAAGTATTTCAGAACTGGAACAGCACAGAAAAGGACAGTTTTGGATCTTTTCCTGAAACATTTGGACTGACGTTATCTAGCAATTCCTATAAAACTAGGCTACTGCACCATACCTTTGCTGAGTGCCATTTGAGCTTGTTTTTCAGTTACTACTTTCCATAAGCACACTGATTTCTGAAATGTTTGGTTAGCTCTCTCCCTAATGTATTTACTTGTCTCTGACATGGGTGGCTGAGACACAGCTGGAGTTCTATCCAATTTCATTGTCTATAAAATAAACCATTAATTTGTAAGCATTAATAAGCACACCATCTATCAGGGAGTGCGTACTCATGGTGACCTGGGGGGGCTCTCCACCAGTGGTGCCTCTGAAGTCAGACATTTGTCCCACTTTTGCAAGAGCAACATCTTTATGGCTCTTCAGATTGCAACACTGCACTGAGACCATCTTGAGTCACCTTGAAGTTACTATGCCAAACCAGTAAGAAGTGCAAAAACTGAATTTAGAAAATGAATACAAAGAGAAGCAACAGACAGGAGGACACAAGACTTGTGACTTAGTAAAAAGATTCATTTCCTAACTAAAACTGACAATTCAGAATTGAACTGCATGTATTTTGTTAACTTGAGCACAGCTGATTAATGTGCGTGCAATTTAACTTTTACATACCATCAATTATAAAACTATAGTTGAATGTTTGACAGAACAAATGCTACAGACAAGCAATTTGTTTTGTAAATCAATACAATTCTAGTTGCATTTAATAGGCAAAGGAACAGTGCCTTACATATGCTTTTTTATATGTACATCTGTGCTCAAACAACCCTCAGTTTTGCTCATGGCTATTCTACAGTCTTGTCTAATAGCTGGTAAAGCCATTATTGCCAAAGAAATCTTGAAGAAGTAATTAAACAAATAATGCCCAAACCTACCTTCATTTTGCTAACACAGTCTTACTGAAAAATATGCATGCAAATAA
The DNA here is from genome assembly GCF_026119805.1 of Tympanuchus pallidicinctus. Taxonomy (NCBI): domain Eukaryota; kingdom Metazoa; phylum Chordata; class Aves; order Galliformes; family Phasianidae; genus Tympanuchus; species Tympanuchus pallidicinctus. The sequence goes on from NW_026294722.1 coordinate 8,236,247, forward strand.
ACCACAATCATCTCTTAATACAAACAGCAACCTATGATACCACAGACTGTCTTCAAGTTAGACAGGGCATTAGGCTTTTAAAACCATTAAACATTTCTTCTAACTCCAAATGGGCTCCACCTTGGTGCTTTGCTTCCAGACTGAAATGATTTGCAACTATTCAGAGAAATGAGGCTCTAGGACCATTGCTGCACTCCTGGAAACAGAAATGTTTGAGAAAGGTGAGGAGGTCAGACAAGGGCAAAGTCCAAAGTAATTTTAAGTGGTTCAGCTAAGTAGGGAAAGCTAATGGGAAACCATTTTAATTTATTACAGTCATCCCTTGTGAATAAAAGGACAACGTTTTTCTTCAGGAGCTTGATTACATAGCAGTAAATCCCTCTGTGTATATAAAAGACCTATGGACAGTATAGATCAAATGTCAGAAATAGGTTTGCACTTTATGTTAGATGTGGGAGAAAATACTAGAGTTGGGAATAGTTTTAGATACTCAATCTTTTTAAAAAATATTTCCAAGATATATGAAAAAATGTATATTTTATTCTGCCATGCCCATCTACAAAGACATTAAGTAATGCTGTCTTTGCAATACACTTTTTTGGACCTTCCCTTTCCAAAAAAACCCAAGCCAGAAACATGTTTTTGAATATAAAAACATGTTCACATTCTCTTCTCTCCCCAGCACTTTCTGCTTCTTTTGCTGGTAATAAATGCTGCTTTAAATATTGGCTCTAATCTCTGCTTCATAGAATCCAGACAGAAGTAAACAAGCAAACAAAGCACAGTTCAAGGTGACAATAATGTTAGAAAAAGGCATCTTAAAGTAAGACTAATACCAGGAAAGGATTTTCTCTAATAGCATACAGGGCTTTTTTCAGCATTTCAAATTGTTTTGTTTTGTTTTGTTTTTCCCTAAATAATTGCTAATTCTGATGGATATATGTGCATAAGTGCAACTAATAATTATTTCATTGTACTGGTCTGAGACGGAACTGGAAAACATTTATGATGGTGAAAATTGCAGCCACTCAGCCCAAGATTCGTATTGAAAAAAAGATTTGTTTAATCAGAAGCAGGATTTCTAGGTTATGGAGTAGAATGTTTCAGCAGTGAGGAATTACGGAGCTGCCTCAAAGCAGGAAAAAAAAAAAATCTTTGGCTTACTTAGTAACACAATCATTACCTGTCCATGGCAATTTTGTATCTTGTGTGTACCCTGTTTTTCCACACACTTTCCTGAAGTCATGAGAAATGAATACTCCGAGACAGGCAGTGCTTCAGTTCCATACAGTATGGAGCTGGGCCCTTCTCTGCTGCTGCAGTACAGCAGCCACCAAATGCCGCCTGAAGCATGAAACAGCTTTCAAAGTAGTTTCAGTAAAGCTTGTTTTGTCCCCTCTAATTTTCAGAAACCTCGTCCTGGGTTTTGATGCCATCCTACAACACTGGAAACTACTGGGAGACCAATCCTGACAGTGCTCAGGGACTACATCATGTTACACAACATCTCAGCACATGCAACAATGGACAAGAGGCCTTTGCAGAGGTCTGGGGACAAAATTAACTTTACCAAAAGGTCAGTTACAGGGCAGTAATGCTTCTCGTGAGCATTATTCATCTACCTAAGGGCAAAATGTAGTCACTGTTGGCACCTTTACTACATATTGCATACTGCTTCATCAGACACTCATTTCCATACTTCTTGACTCCACTACCTTGAGCTAATGCTGCTGTTTGAACTCTTAGCCACATTTGGTAAAGATCAGAGTGCCTTCAACGAACCTTCCCATACAGTAGCAAACAGACACTGCTGCAAGTACAGTGTAATTGTTAAACATGTTGAATTTTTAACTTCCAATGCCTTTACCATCACTTAAGAACTTTATGGCAGTTTAGACAGGTTGATATTGACTCCTGCCAAAGCAGGCTCTAATGTTTGTGCTCTGTCTGCCCACAACACTTCCTGTCATTTCTATTGGCTAAAGATTCCTTTCTGTGGTTTTGCAAAGTGCCCTTCCCTGCTGAGGACTATACGACAATGGTTGAGTTTCATCTCATCTATGGTTTTTTTGAGCTCATGGGGAGCAAAGGGAGAGGAAGAACAACGAGGGATGGGACCCAAAGCTAAACAAAGCTTCTTTGATCCTTTTGGGATCAAGATGCTGTTAAAACACACGATTAGTAGAACTGTGAATTTATTGGGACGGAATTGGTTACTGTCACTGTACTTCAGCACGAACTTACATTATGATTGTAAGTACAAAGTGTTCATTCTGTTTGTGGCTACGAGAATTAATCTTTTCCATGTGCAGAGAGGCTGCGCGATAATTTAACTGAGATTCCTGTTGGTAGTTTGGGCAAGCACTCATCAGCTGCAGGGCTTTCAACAATACATGAGCAGCAGCTCCAAGAGAAAATGATGTAATTAATGCATCCGAGAGCTACCAAGCAGGACTGGTCTGCTCGTTTCAGGGTTTTCTTCCAAGTAAGTTGTCAAAAATCTTGAAACTAAAAGGTGAGTTTCTCCCAAAACACTTCAAATACTTAACTTTGGACAGGATCCAATAACTAATGGATTCTGAATGAAATTGTATGCTTCTAATATCTTACACTGGCCTCAATAATAAGAAAAGGTCTGATCCTCATTATTAAAAATGAAAAAGTAATTTGGAATGTTTACGCGGATGGCAGCTTTATATGCAGGATAGAAGTGCTCCAACTGCATTTTCAATCCAGCTGGAACTGAGTTTTCCTTTTTCTTTTTTTCATGAAATTTCATTTAATATGAGTACTATGTCTTAGTAAGGCAGCTGTTGGCAGCAAGCTGTGAAATTAAAGTTGAGCTGGTTATTATTAAGAGCCAAGACATAATATGCTTTTGTCAGAGAGAAGTTTTTCTTGTAGATATGTAACCTATATTCAGTAATTAAAGTAGCTAGTCAGTCAACCTCACTTGGTGGGAAAATTAATCCTAATTTAAAATATAATTTCCAAGTTGTATAAATTGCAACCAAAAATGGGATTGCTATAGCTCATTTCAGTGAGGTTTTTAAGCATCCAAAGCACCAGTGATTTCAGAAACACAGGAATTAAGGACTCCTAATTCTCACGGCTGTTCTACTAAGATGTGTGGGACTTTAAGGAAGGCACTTCTGATAAGATCCCAAACGGGAATGAAATCAGGATCCTTCTATTTACTATTATCCACTGAAAATTTTTCTCTCAGCCTGTGCCTGGAGGGAATCATACCTGTCTTCTTCCCGCTGCAGCAAATGCTTTTATAATTTCAAGATGTAAACATGACCTTCCTCCAGCTTCTCTTCAAAGAAAGCAGTGGTAACTTTCACATCTTGCTCAGAATCTCCTCTGGGATATGCCAAGATGCACATTTCAAAAACATCTGCCCAAAGGTGTTCTCAGGAAGAAGGAACAGAACAGGACTTCGTACATTAGAAATCCAAGCCGGGTAAGTAATGTAAGTTTATATATTAACATATTATTACATCATTATCTATATTTATTTATATACTAAAGCATCAAGCTGATTAATCCTTATCAGTCAAGCTGACTACACTTTGTAAATTCATTTATTTCCCAAACTGTTTGCCTTGAAGTTCAGTTATCAAGGGTAGCAGCGAAACTGCACTATCATTCATCTCAGCATTTGACCAGCTTCAAGTAACTGTAAAAACCAAAGATCTTGCGTCTGACCAAAGATACAACACTAGTTTCTCCTTTCTTCAGACACAGGCTCCTGCAGACTTCTGCAGCCGCATGAATCCATTGTCAGCCAGAAGAGCAGCTGGCTTTTTTCCTGGTTTTCTTTGCAGCTAGATCAGTGAGCTGCTCTGCCTCACAGCATGATCGGTACACCAGCACAGGGAAGGAGAAACAAACACAGCAAGGCTGAGGTCACCCCTTTTGATGTCATGGCAGCTCTCAACTTAATCCAGTCTTGATACCATACCTGCAGTCTACTAACACAACTGCTAATAGAGACAGCCTCACTGCTCACAAGGTGACCATTCTAATGCATTCTAATGGTCTAATGACCACTCAAGTAGGACACTGTAACTAAATCACTTCTCCACTTAAGTGATAGCTACTTTTACTTCCCTGGAAACATGCAGACTTTGAGTCAGCAATTCTTGAATCTATGTTGGGTATTTGTACCTCAGTCCTTTCTGCAGGGGGCCATAACTACTTTGCAGGTGTACTTCAGGTCATGCATTCATCTTAGCAGTTGACTAATGCACTTAGAGAGAGCCAAAAAGCTCTACTAGATATCAAGAAAATGAAACAGGAATTAGTGGGGATTGCTCAAGGGTGTTTAGTATCAGTGAACATAGTGGCTGGCTACAGAGTACATGTAAGCATCTCATCTTAGATGCTGCCAACAGCTAGACTTCCATCAGTTCAGCTGCTACATAGAAGGGTGGAGAAAAAGATTTCCTCATCAGGCAAGTGGCCATTGTCATCTTTATTTTAAAGAAGAAATCTTGGCAGGTTTTTTTCACCACACAGTTCTTTAACTGTAGAGCTTTTAATGGATAAGAATAGGGTTTTCCTCTTGTGAGATTACATGCATTGTTAAAGACAACTGGATCACATCTCTTCTGTATAAAAAAAAAAAACAAACTTACTTGTCAATATCTGTAGAGCTAAAATCCTCAGATCAAAAATATACTTAGGATGTCCGTGAAAGCTGAGAGCCATCATTCTACAAGTATTACCTTGAAATACAAACTCATAGCAATATAAAAACACAAGGCTGGCATGAAATTGGAATGAGAATAAAAGAATACATGAATCACACGCACAACTAATTAAACATGAAAACTGACTTTATAGCCACTTACCTTCACCATTGTACATTAACACTGAACAGAACAAATTTGAGCAGCATATTTTGGACATTTACAATCTGGAAGAAATATTTCTTTTAAACTCGTGTCAGGATAATACAGTTTCTTTTCCAAGGTCTCATGATTTCAGGCCTTCCTAACAGAAGTGAAAAGTGGTTAGGATTGAACACAAGGCTTGGTTGACAGCACTTAAATGAGCCTGGAAATCTTCAAATTTACAGTGTCAGGGATAGCTGAGTAACTTTTAGGCTAAGATCTCAGTGCAAAGCTTACCTGTATTCAGTAAACTTGCAAGTTAAAGCAGTCAAATTTTGGCTTCCCTTTTTCATACGCAAAAATCCAACCTCTTCATCAATCATTGTCAGGGACCATCTGAAAAATGCCTCCACAAGTCACATCTCTGTTATTTTTTCTTTAATAATATTTGATTTGTGGATTATAATACAAGCTGTACCTACTGAGGTCAGAGGTCATTAGAGTGTATAAACCATTTGAGGCACTACAAAAAAACAAAAACAAAAGACCAACCAGAAACAACTTAAGGCCTGATTTTCAGTAACTCTGAAAAAAAGCCCAATATGCATTACCCTTTAGGAGTAGATGCCAAGAAAAATCTCAGAAGTTCATGTTCCAGTGACCACAAGATTGCAAGTTCCATACTGTTTCTTCTGGTAATGGTATTTGCACCAAACACAGAAAGCATCCATTTGAGGAAGGACAGAGAGCATCGTGTTGGCACAACAAAACCCTTTCATTAAGGAGACATCTGTGGCCCTTAATAGCATGTCTGCCATGGGAGGCAGCACCTCGCTAGATTGGATTTCAAACCAAGTTCTGCTTGAGGTGTTGAGCAAAAGAGAATTGGCTGCAAGAAGGATAACACAAGACTAGCAGGTTTTGTTTACCGTAGAATTAAAGGCCCATTGCACAATTAACAAAAGACAACCAGTCTGTCTGTGGAATGGCAGACAATATTTTGGGCAAGAGTTTGGCTTGCCAGAATAAGTGTAAGAATGCTCACTTAAAGCTCTCTCCTGAACCCACTGCCATTCAAACAACTTTTCTAACTTACTTCCCTGGATGAAAGCGTGAATGTAAGGCTCTTGAGAAAAAGAGAGAAGACTCCAAAAATGTTAGTTTGCCAACACAGCAGCTGGGTCTCTTAACGCCTGCTGACACGGTAACACCACTTGGTCATCTTCACATGCTACAGGTTAAGCTTTCAGCAAGATCTCTCTCAACGTAACCCCTCTTCCTTTGCAAAGAGCAGGATCCTTGCCCTTCTCATTCACCTGGAAAAAGCACCCCTCGTAGAAACGGCACTTAAAGGATCCAGTCCCTACAGATCAGGAAAGCACAGGTCCAATTTTCTGTGCAGGACCACCGTGCCCACAGGATGTTTGGCATTAGCTCAGAGACTTCTGAGAAGGTGGGACCTAATTTTAGGTTCCGTATCTCTTACCTCAGGTGGGACACAGGAGAAGCAGAGCAGCCTCCTTTGTCAGCCTTCTCTTTCCCTCCCTGTCGCCACCTCAAACCAGCAGCAACCCCCTCAGGACGGGAGAAAAAGGGCGGGAAACAGCGCTGTGGTGAGCGCGGGAGGAGGAACGGCGCGGCGCTCCTGACAGGAGGCACCGCCCATGGACAGGGCCAGCGCCCACCCTAAGTACAGAAACGTTTCTTGGTCACCCGTGCCTTACTTCCTCGTGATCTGAGTGACGAATATATTAAAACTGGAAGAAACATAGCAAAATCAATCATTTCTTTCCAATAATCTGCTTCTGACAAAATACAAGTCTCCAAATAGTTGCAGAACAGCTACTATTAAAGCTCGATCTCCAGCAAGAAACAGAGAACTGTGTGAACACGGCGTGGGAGCTGCAGGACAGCAGGGCTTCCACTGCTGCTTGAACGCTGTTACCACAAAGTGGTCGTGAATATTGCTTCTTACACGTATGCCTCCTGGTGCAGCATTCACCACTGCTTCCTACGCCTAACTTGCTGCAGTCCTGACACTGAATTGCTGCTTCTGTCATAGACAATTGCCAAGCACAGAGCCAGCCCACAGCTCCCTGAGCGAGCTGTTCGTTTGGATTAAATGCAGGGGAAGAATAAAACAGAAAGCCTTAGAGAAGCAGAGCTGCTGCTGCATATGACAGCATCCAGTCCTGCAGTGGAAACCATACCGTTATTGCAACACTTGCCCTGGTAAAACACACACAGCAGAGCTCGCTGGCACAGCTGCACACTTCACTGCCTATGTCCTGTTTCTAAAGCTGGTTGTAAGTACATGTCTTCTATCCAACTTTCTCATTCTTGTTTTTCTGTGTCTGTTTTAACACAATGTGAGCACAGAGGAGCACTCTCTCCTAGTACTGCGGCTGCTCACAGTCCCCCTTCCTTACTTACACTGTCATGAAACCACAGTTCTGGAAGGATGGGAACTAAACCAAGGATTTGTTTTTGCAGCAGAGGGATGACACCAGACATGCAAATTTCTGGACACCAGAATTGTTCTCTGCTGGCAAAAGGAACTTGTTGAGACTGATGTAACTAAGAGATGCTTAGTCATTGGGGTTGAGCTGTCAGTAGATGCAGATATTCTCTAGCAGTATTCTTTTAAACTGTGCTACATCTTGGGTGCAAGTCATCGAACACCGTGACAAAGTATAAAAGACATCAGTAAGCAGTGCCTTTAAAAAAAGAAACTGAACAACACGACAATACAGTTCCTCCTCAGACAGAATGCAGTACGTGCGCTTTGGGGAGAACTGAACGTCAGTCAGGGCATTACTTCTTGCCAGGGCTCCTCCTCTGGAGCCATATCGAGTGACTTTCCTCCTTGAACATGTCCTAATGAATACCTCTGTAGCCTTCAGGTAAAATCCTTCCCCAATCGTTTTGCCCTGATTGATAGCTTTAGAGCCTTCCTTCACACAGCTTCAGCTGCTTTCCAGACCTTTATTTTTCTCCTTTTTCTAAGTGTCTGCTACAGGAAGTTGCACTCGGCTCTTTTACCGTATGTTTCTCTCAAAACTGACATCTTTGCGTTGTAATGAAGGAACCCCTGAGTATTAGTGACAAATTAGTCACCAGCTAAAGACTACTTTCTTTTTATTTCTATACCAGGTGGAAGATATTAAAATCTCAAGACGAATTTCTCCTACTGTGCTACAATAAATCATCCCCCAGTTTTTTAAGTGACTTAATTTTGCTAGCCTTAAAACTCAAAAATAAAAATCCCCAAACTCTGTTAATAAAGAAGTAAAATAGTGTTGCAGACTTCATCAAAGAGACACCATGTTGAAGTACCATCAGGAACATATTTTATTTCCTATATTTATATTAATGAATATTATCTTTTAAAGATGAATCTCCTTCCCAAGAACAAAATATCCTATTTGACATTAAAAAGTTAGCAAAAATCTTTTTCCTTTGTTGTTTAATTATCTAACTTAATACAGAACAATACTTTCAGTGTCTACAGAAGGTACTGTACAGTCTCTAAGGAAATGTGAAATGGTGATATTCTTTGTTGAGGAACTTGTGAAGAAGCAGCAAAAAAATAACCTTAGGTCATAGTTTGCTTAAGTCACAGCAATACAACAATAAATAAATAGTGAAAAACTAATGAAGACTGAAATTTGCCTTTTTTCTTTTTCTCTTTTTTTTCTACAAAGAGCTCACAGTAGTATTTTAATAGCTATGTGCTTACTAAGAAGGTGATACAATATTAACTTCATAACTGCAGACTGACACTGTTTCGTATTTTACAACACAGATAAACTTCTAAACTTCTATGATTTATAAATAATGTTATACATGAGTGGCTCACTCAGAACTTGTAATTCAATGGCTTCACAGTTACATGCTCTTAACCATCAGTAGCCTATTAAATAACCCAGGTAGTGAAAGAATTCCTTTTACAACTGAAAGCAGCACCAAGACCAAGATGTAAAATCAGCCCTGCCCCATCAGCAAGAGAAAGGAAGCAGCATCTATTAATAAATACAGAACACCAAGTCTACATGCAATTGTCTCTTCCACCATTTGCCAAAGAAAAAAATGAGGAGTGGAAGATCAATTAAAAAGCAGAAATATAAAACCAAAGCATTAAAGACGACGAGATATTTAAGATCCCACAGCGCTTCTTACAAGTGCGGTGCATCACTCCCCCGCTTCTCCCGGGGGAGTTCCAGCTCTGATAATTACTTTCTGCCTGCTCACAAAGTTCAAGTTCAAAATAATATTCGTTTTCCACTTCCTATCCTAAACCAGGGCACGATGCTTCTGTGCACTGTTAAGCAACCATCCCACTTTGCAAACAGATAAACTGCCGTTGTGATTGAATAATCCTGATTTGTGGCAGCAGGGATAGGGGGAAGAAGCAGTACTAGTATGTAGGAAGGAAAACACTCGATTCTAACATCAACGCATCCTACTTCCAGCAGTAGCATCCTTTATTACTTTCTATTCTAAACCATCGTCTCCACCCCTTACCCCCAACCTTGCAGGGGGATATAAGTGTTGTCTCAAATCCAGCTCATAAGTTTTACAAGATCTCAAATATTTCATAGAAAACTCAGTTTGTTTCCCTAGTCTCTCATCCCAGTCATTTCTCTTTCTCAAATTATCCGAATCTGTTGCAGCCAACAGGAGGGACGGTTGCCAAACAAACAAAATTAAATCATATGATAAAGGTAAATATGGATTTTTTCAAATTACTGCCTAAAATTTTCAGGTGCAGAAGCACTGAAGAGGGAAATTCATGTTAAGGAGAGACAGCAAACGTCTGTCAAAGTTTCTGAACAGAAGAGCCTTGCATTGCCTTGTACACATATTTGTAGCACTGCTGAAGGATGGTGCGTTTTAGGTCAGAAACCTAAGTTTGATTTTTATTCAAAGAGTACTGAATTTTATTACAAACTAGATTCCTCTAAAGTAGACATTTACACAACAGCCTACAAACATTAAACAGAATTAGAATCTTGCTTATTTTATAGCAGTAAATAAAAATAACTGGTGCCTGCCTTATTTTGCTGCTAAAGAGATAGCTCCACCAACACCCCCAGGAGCATTAGGTCATAGAAGATGTTGGATGGAATCAAATCACTGCAAAGGTCTCTGTGTGCAGGAGGTTCCATCTGCTGTTACGGCCAGGGCTGCGGCACCTCCTGCCTGGGGAGTTGTACGGCTTCCACTGGATCTGGATTTCTTCACTTTTGCTAACTGCTGCAAAAGACCTTTGCCAAGTTGCTAATAAGGCCTATGAGTGCAGATAGCACAGAGACATGGCAATTCCTGCTCCTGTTTTGCAAGGCTTGGACTCTAGAGAAGTCAGTCTGACTTGCACTGACAGCCTTTACAACTGGAAACTTTTTAAAAAAATACACTTATGCAACAGATACAGAAGATTTAAAAGTGTTCCCTCTCAATAGGGGACATTCCTTATTTAAATGAGATGACTGAAAACCAGGGAGATCAGGACCAGATCTAGCATATACGTGCCCACAGTTAAGCACAGTGAAAGAGATGATTTATTTTGCTACAAGCATTAAAGCTGACTCACTCCTAATTCTACATCTCAGTGGAGAGGTGGAGCATCAATTTGGCACTTTACAAAAGAGTTTAATAAATTAAAAAAAAAAAAAAAAGTTTTATAAAACCAAATAGTATATATTTTTAAAAAAGAAAAATTTGGACACAGCCAATAAAATGTTCAAAGGCTTTGCTTTCATAAGTATTACATGTCATCAAAAAAACCTGTGCTTTTTAGTTTGATAAAAGATGGATAAACAACATCTCTTTTCAAATAAAAACTATTGCTCAATTCTAAAATAAAATATTTCAGCCGTTTCAGCCACAAAAATTGAAAGAAAAATGCATTTGCATAGCAGTGCTTCAGCTGAAGTTAACATGATCAGTATTTACTGGAAGTGAAGCATTTTGTAAGTACATCTGGACTTCAATTAAAATCTTAAATTATCGTTAGGGAGTTACAATTAAACTCTAATGATGGCAATCCAGTACAGAGGCACAGTCACAAGGGGAATCAGAACTGGTGATACAGATCTATATTCAAAACTGATCAAAGTTATTTCAAAGCAGTTGTAGGACAATGAAACGGCAAAAAACTGAATCAAGCATTTCATCAAAAGATAGAACTTGCAATAGATGCGAAACTTGCCTTTAAGACAGCTGATGAGGATCTCTGCGTGGTGCACGGACTAAGCTGTAAATAACAGGGGCCCTGAGAACACTTTGCTTACTCAACCTACTTAAAAAACAAGAAATTTCAGATGCCTTGCTTCACTTTCCCCTCACTGTTTCTTGTGGATGCTTGAGTAATCCTAGAAGCATTTCCACTTTTTAAGGCATTTGCTGAGTTTAAGAAATTTTCCCCACGTCCTCTTGCCTTTGTTTAGAAATACAACTCTTTCCTACTCCGCTCGAGTTGGTCTGTGAAGTCGCTCTCTTCAGCACAGAGCGAGGCATTAGTTCTCTGTGGGTTAACTAATTACCATCTGGGCTGACTAGTCCCAAACTGTTCTTATTTAGCATTTTTATTTATTTGTTTAGCTGGGTGGTTTTCCTTCTGAAAAGCAAGGATGGCAAATGAGGATGTCTGCACCATAAGACCAAATGTCTGGAGTTAGGCATCAAAAAGTATAAAAATACCAGTTTTCTTAAAACCGTCTGTGCAGCTAAGGAGGCACAATTAAACTTGAGCTTTCTTTAATTACTGCAGCCCAGAAAAGTAGGAGCCCACAGGAAGAGCTAGCAGAGAGGAACCATTTCTGCAGAGCAACTTGGCTCTGACCAGGCTTGCAGTCTGTAGTGCTGGCTAATTTAAAAACAACCCCATAGAATTTTTTTGCTGTTGGAATAATGGAAGACTTCAGTTTTGCTGAATTATTAGCTCGTGTCACAGCAATGGCAAGTTGAGGTTCTACTATGCATCAATTTCCTCTCAAAAAAGCAGAGAGGAGATGAATGACACCGGTATTTCATGCAGCACTCACGCAAAGACATGGACATGAAAAGATCTTAGGTTTGTAATCAAATACCTTAAACTTTCATTTCCTTAAGAGAAAACCACTTGGGAATAAGTTAGAAATGGACTATCATCAAAGAAGTTTCTAACATCTGAAAAACAAACTTCTATAAATTCCTACCAGTCTCTGTCCATCAATAACAACCCTTCACCTGCTTTTCAAATTGCTGAGGCCCAAAGCACAGGCTGCCTCTCCCCGCCTCAATCCTGTTTTCGCTCTTTCTATTCAAACCTGGCAGCAACAAAAAAAACACAACACAACAGCAGTCTTTCAAACAACAAAATCCCACACCCCAGTGAAACACGCAATCTGCTTCTACAAAAAATGTCAGTCAACAAATAGGCACAAATTTCACAATGGCTGAGGTCATTCCCTTTAAGTCATTAGGGTTTGTGGGTGAGTTTTCCTGGTGGTTTTAACATTGGTTTCTGTGATTGCAGTTATGCTTATTTATGCATTTAGAGCGTATGATCTAATACACTTAGGTTTAACTACTTCATTCTTTTGACATTCTTTCCAAATTATAAAAAGGATTCTTGGTGTTTTCACTGCCTTGGTAAAGAAACAAAATTGCTGTCCACATAATTTCTTAAAAATACAGAACAGAGCAAGTACTCGTTGAATATAATTCAAGGAAAAAACCCTACACCAGACATTCCCCTCCTCAGTATAGCAGTTGTTTTTGTTTTCCCTCTAGCCATTCGAGAGCACCTACTACTCTTTAGAAATAGATGCTTTGGCTGGCTTTAAACAAAAACAAAACCAACAATATCAGACCGTCGATGTATTTCAGTAACAACTTATAACCAACACTGAAGTTCAGTTTAATTTTTTAATCTGTTTTTACGGTTCTGCTTTTGAAAAAAAAAAATTCATATTGCATCTTCTACAGCCACTTGGATCTATACATGCACTGTATGTCCATTTTATTTGATGCCTTTTGGTTATGATCTGCTAAGGGTCCTTATCTGATAAAAAATCATGGAATTCAATTTTCTGTTTTTCTAGCTGAAATTAAATGTACCATTTTTTCCCTCCAAAGCAAAAAAAAAAAATCCCAAGCAACCCCCATTCCATTTTAGGTGAGAAATTCACCTCAAACATTTTCAAAAAGCTCCAGTAAAAAATGCATACATGCACCTCTCCCCCAGCATACTGCGTGCAGTGCATGGCTGCTAGCATCTATACATAAGTAGCATTCAAGCAGTTGAAATAACCTTTTCAAACATGAAGCCGTGGCCGTTCCTATACAAGGTATTTCCAGTGTCTCCAGAACTGCTCTGCATTTCCAAGCACACTGTTAAGAGAAGCAGGAGCGGACAGCACCCAGCAAGTTTCAGAGGAGACAGAAAGGGCCCAGTCCTGCTCCGTCCCTGCAGCCGGGGGCAGCAGCTCACCTGTTGGTTCTCAGCTCAGCATCACCACCAGCTACAGCCATCTTCAGTCCGGATGCAACCCAACCACAACAACAGTGACAAAAAGTAATTCAACAGCACACAAAACATTCTGAATTTTTTAAGACACCAAACCAAACCCCCATCTCCCTGTTTCTATAAAATACAATTCATGGCTATGCTGCTTTTTGCCCCTACAACAACGTTCCAGGCTCCCCTCTCCCTTACGGCTCTTTTCCTTCTAGTGTTTTTCTTAATTCAACTCCATCTAAGCCAATCCTCCACAAATTACAACAAACTTTCCTTAAAATTCCCCATGAGCCTTACCATGCCTGGCAGCATACTTCTGGCTTTCTATGGAGCCTCTGCACTTAAACACGAGGGAAAACACCTTAACACAACTGCCCTAATGAAGCATTTCCCGGAGACAGCAGAGGTGACAAACAGAATGAGAGCAAAGCCAAGATGCCATCTCGACTTCAGGCAAACAACCTCTTCTGACCTCTGGCAGCTCCCACACTCTATTAAACAAAACGTATTCTCTCCATGTTAATGAACCATGTACAATCTAACAGATAACACTGATGCTAAATAAACATGTTTATAGGTGACTTCTAATGCTAGGACTTAAGCAGCTGCAGACAAACAATTTTAAATGGGAAGGATTATGCCCAAGTGTTCCTTTTCTTCTCATTTTAGGTACTTTTGAAGTAATTTAAATACAATTAAAGTCCTACCAGGAACAGCAACTGAAAACAAGTTTAATTAATTTAAATTAAATATTCATTCTGTGACACATTCACTGGAACTGTTGATGTGGTGACAGTCACTGTTTTGAATCCAATTTTCCTCTCCCTCTTTTTCAGCAGTAAATCAACTTCTTGCCAAAGAAGGAAATGGGGTCTGGTTTTGTACACTGTGATCAAAAATATTTTACAAGGTGACTGCACAGTCCTACATCCTTATTCCTGTTTTCTCATCTCTCCTGATTCAACACTTTGGCAGCACCAAATCTACTGGCAAATGGCAACACCTCCAGGCCCCAAAGACAAAACCAAGGTACGCAACTATTTGCTTCTAATTGAGGGGCTTATCCTCACTTGATTAAAACGGGCTGTTTGTTAAACATCCTTACTTGAGTTAAGATCTGCAAATAAGGATGAAGAATTGTTTTAAGAATTGGGCTGCCGTGAACAATTGTTTTTTGATGAGACCTCGTAAAAACAGCCCCAGTCAAGATGGTCTTTCTGGCTTTTCGTTAGAAAAGAGAAGGAAAGTTTTGCTCACTTCTACCTTTTCCTCTTTGGTGTAACTATTTTCTGTCCTGTGCAGTACAATGTGAAATGCAATGAAAAGAACTCGACTGTTGGTACAGCAATACCGCTGTTGCTGTGAATAATACTCGTGCATGCAGTAATGATCCATCAGAAAGGGCCGTACAAATTTTCCCACTTAATCTAGAAAATAAGCCCTCAACTTATGGGATATATCATGTTAAAACTGCAGAGTTCCATGGTTTATGAAAAGGATCTGAATTTGCAACTTAAGAGATCATCCCTAATAAAAGTTACTACAACGAGGCAAAGTTAACTCAAACATTTTCCTGGCATTCTAAGAACTTTTTTTTTAGGAACAAAATTTTAAAAGCATTTTTCACTGCACAAGTAATCTTAACAATCATTTCCACAGATTAAGTCTAACAACCTGTGAATTTATTACAGAAGAAATTTACTGCAAGGAATAATTAGTCTTCAGCACTGTTCTTGCTTGCTTTCCAGCTGAAGACACCTTAAAGCCATCTGGTTACTGCAAAATTTGGCACAGAAGAAACAAATCTTACTGACGAGAATTATAGCTGAATTCAGAATAGCTGCTTTACTACTACACGTCATAAATAACACTCGGGAAGACAGCAGAAAATTACTGACTTCTTTAATTGTTTTCTTTCTCAGCAGCGTGTACCTACACACACCGACACACAAACGCAGCCACAGTGACTTCAGCAGGGCACTTTACTGGCTTGAGTCTTAAGTACCACCAACATTTGCAGGATTCTCAGTTAAACTCTTTTCATTTTCAGAAAAAATCCATCACATTGGCCATCTATGGAACAACAGCAGAGGCACACGCAAGATTCTCGAATCGGCATTGGGAGGTCATGGTCTTCACATGAATACGTGAGTCAAATCCCTTTGTACAATCGAGCTCCGTCTGTACACTGAACATTGAACGTGGGACTTACTGATGAAGGGGGAATTACCAACAATATATTTATTTCTCCCTAATGAAGCTTTTCTAATGAAATTTAATACTGCCAAGGTTGTGAGATATTTGAAACAGGAGCTCGTTTCAAACCTTTCAGCCAAATGCTGGTGATACCATTAGCGAGGCGTGGGAATCGAGTCTGTACACAGTGCTGGACAGAAAGTGAGCTGAGGGGAGCAAGCTGAACAAAGCAAAGCAAAATAGAATGGTGGCCTCAAACCAAAAGACTACACACTTGTTATTAGGCCAAATGTTTTGACCTGCTGGTTGGGGACATAAAAGAGACAGAGATATGAGAATTGGCTGGATGATTTGACTCAAAAACTTAATTTAATTTTGCATCACACAGGAAGTTTTTTTCTTTCTTTCTTTCTTTTTTTTTTTTTGGTAAGATGCAAATTAGAATAAAATCAAGTTATTTGCTGTAGCATCATTGGAAGTGAATTTTCAACGTATATTTTTAAAGGTTTTGGAATGTTTCCAAAGCTGTAAGCACTAATTGTTTTCAGGGTATTTGTACAGTAAGCCTTTCCTATTTATGTATGTAATATTTGAGCCCACAATATTTGAGACTTACATTTCAAGACAGAAATAAGAATTCAGGTTTGCATAAGAAACAGTTTATTCAAAGCAAAATGGGCAAGGAGAAAAATTATCTCGTATGTAGTAACGTGTAACACAAACCACAATGCAACATGGGATGCATGAAAGAAGCTACAAAACAGCTTATACACAGAAGCTGTAAGTTAAGATACATCCCAGCTTTTAGGGACCAGATACCCCTAACGCAAGCAGATTGGGCAGAAAGCATTTTGCCGTGCTTTCCCAATGTTTTCGGGGAAAATCTCCCGGGAGAGAGCAGTGCAGACAGAGGAGCTCTCAGTAAATCCTGAAGTCCGCAAGAAGGATTAAACAACGCGATATTCCTGCAACTGCCCCAAACAAAGTCTAGGGATGCGTGAATTTGACACCGTGCTGAACAAAATTCCCGTTAATAAAATTGATTAAATGTTTATTGGTTAACCATACGCATTTAACAACTAAAATTTCACCCTGCAAAACACAGCACCGTTCGAAACGTCCAAAAACAGGAGTTGTGTCCCATCGCTAATTTCCGTTAGAGGCTGTTCGCTGCGCTCGGGCACAACTTAACGCTCCAAAAAGTGTACTTCAAGAGCATCAATCACCCGAGAAATTTCCCTCACAGTAGCAATTGCAAAAAAGGAGCATAACTAACTTTATTTAAACGCACATTTCAGTTCGCAATAGAATAGCTAACCGAAGCCGGTTTAAGCTAAGCCGGACGGTCCGCAGCGCATCAAATAACCGCACCAATTAACCCCGCCGCAGCCGCGCCCGTAGGACCCCGAGGCGGTGCCGCGTTTCGCCCCGCAGCGCACCCGCGGGAAGCGGCGGTGCCGGGACAGGCGCTGCGCTCCGCTCCGGGTCCCGCTCCGCTCCGTACCGGCCGGGGACGCGGGATCTCCGCGGGCAGCCGCGCACGGGACCCCGCCGCCTGCAGCCCCTCCGCGGGCGCGGGGAGGGCAGCGGACTGTCGTTACCCGCCCGTACTCACCGGAGCCGCAGCGCTGCGGAGTGTGCGCGCCCGCCGCGAGCGCAGTGAGCATGTGCGAGACAGGCGCGCATGCCCGCGCATAGGAGCGGAGCGGAGCGGGGCGGCGGCTCCGCACCCCGCGCTGCGCCCACCCCTCCCCGCTGCGCTTCCCCGCGGTGCGTGACCTCGCGACGGTCCGTCCCCAGCGAGCCCGACCTGTTGCTTCCCCGCAGCGAGCCCGCCTCAGGGCAGCCCCGCACCCCTCCGACGGCCCCGCATAGCTCCGCACAGCCCCGCACAGCCCCGCACGGCCCCGCAGGCGGCCGTCCCGCCCCGCACCTACCGCACGCGTGGGGCCGCGCCGCCTCGCAGCGTGCGCCCTCGGAGCTGTCCCGCCGCTCGCTACGGCCCGGCCCGGCGGAGGAGGAGCTTCCAGCGGCTCCCGCACGCCGCGGGGCCCGGCCGGAGAGCGGGGCAGCCTCTCGTTGTGGTCACCAAAGCGTCCCCCTGAGCGAGTCCGCTGCTGTGCCTGCTGTGCTCGGCGCTCCCCCGCGCTTTCTAACTTGCTGGTCCGTGCTTTCATTTAGTAGCAGGTACTCCCTCAACGTGCTTTCGGCTTTATCTGGATTAATGCTCTGAACCTACTTTTAGCTATGTTTTTAAGAGAGATTCTTGGTTTAAAACGTGGGTGTTTGAACACAACCTTATCTCCTGTGTCAATTTTTAAATGTCAGTTTTAAAAGAATATTTTGGAGAAGTTTATTTCTTTTACACACACTACCACAAGACACGCAGAGCTGCAGGAGCAGCCTCACTCACACAAGGCATCCCTCTGCTCTCACCAACTCGGGCATTGCACAGCTCCTGGTCCCCAGGGCTGAACCCCCACACCTCATGCCATCCTGCTTCTCCCTCCAACATCCCCGCGGAAGCCGGGCTGCATCCGTGGCCATATGGAGGCAGAAAAGCCGAAGAGCACAAAGTTTGTCTTTGTGCTTCGCCTCGTCCCAGCACACAGGTAGCACACATCCACCCCTGCCCACCAGCGTACCTGCTCGCTGGGGAAGCAGCCTGGCCACGGCGGCATCGGGGTGTTTTGCTTCTGCGCCCTGCTCTTCCTCTTTCCTCCCCCCTTTCCAGCAGTTTGGGGCTGCGTCTCTCCTGTTCTGGCTCTGCAGCGGACGAGAGCCTCCAGTCCTTGCCCTGACAGCTTTTATTACACCTAGCCCTTTCCTCAGGAAGGGGAGATCCCAGGAACCGTGGTGGAAAAGCCAAAGGAACACAAAGGGTGTTGAGTTCAGGGTTTGAACAAGCTGCAGCCCACTCATGGATTTAACTCAAAATTTTGACAATGGAACAAAAACATCATTGCAACGAGACAGCTGTTTTTACTATCAAAATCTCTCAGATCAGTTTGACTGCAAAGTGTGTTCCTGCAGTCCTGAGGAGACAAAGCTCCCAGCATCAATGTGGAGCTGGCAAGCTTCCTAGCATGAACTACCTCCTGCAGGCCTAGGAAAACCAAAGCTCTTTCAGTTGTTATTCCCCATCAGTTCTCAGCTGTAACCCTGTGATTTCCCCATGGCTTATCTGTAGCACTGAGCTTACACCGCTCTCACATTAAACTCTCAGGGTTCATGGGTTCAGCGGACCTCCTTGCTTCCTTTTTTCTAATCATGGTGCTGGTGAGGAGTCTCTGAGGCACAAGTAAGAATTTGGGTCTCTCAGGATCTGTCTTGAAAAAAAATCTCTTCCTTTTCCCCCAGCTCTGCCCAGAAAACTGATTGCCACATTAGCTTCTTTTGTAGCTGGTCTTAACAAGTTCCTATATACTAATCATTTAAAAATGCCTTGCATGCAAAATTCACTCAACCCCTGATTTCACAATATATTTAAATATATGCTTAGTTTTATGCATGTGAATAGTCCTGTAACAATCAATACAATTATTTACTTAAGTGCTTAAAGCCAGGCAGGTATTTAAGAATTAGTATTGTTTGTGGTAATGCCACAGAAAGGCAGAGACCAGGAGCTCATTGTTTGCACAGCACCCTGCACACAGAAAGACACTCCTTGTCCCTTTCAGCGTAAGTAATTTTTGCAACTTGTGAATTGATGCCAGAAACAGCTTTTCTGAGCCTGTGGGCAAACATTATTTGTCTACTCTAAAATCCTTTCTGTTTACCAAAAACATTGTATGCAATATTTAGAAAAACAGATAAGGGTGCAGTGGGAAAAGGGTGCGAAAAGGAAGATAAAGGATATACTTTCAATTAGGAATTCTAAGTATTTTCATCATTGCTAGTAACCAGCAAAATGCCTGTAGATCTTAAAGGTGATATAGAAAGGCAGGGAAACAAGCTGTTTTCTGCCCCATGGATGAGATTATGGGTTGGAGTCCCCCCAGTGCTTCTTCCCACGTGCCATATAATGAACGAATACAGAAACTGGAGAAAGGCCAGGTATTCACCAAATGGAAATGCTCCCAGTCAGCGGGCTGATTCTATACACAGTGTGTTCCTTGAGGAAGTTATTCCACTTTTTGCTGTCCACCTCATAGTAGGGAATGAACATGGTTACACCAGCACAAATCAAAAGCAGGTCAGTGTTTTGGCCTACAGC
Organism: Tympanuchus pallidicinctus; assembly: GCF_026119805.1. Classification (NCBI taxonomy): domain Eukaryota; kingdom Metazoa; phylum Chordata; class Aves; order Galliformes; family Phasianidae; genus Tympanuchus; species Tympanuchus pallidicinctus. The sequence continues at coordinate 8,256,003 of NW_026294722.1, forward strand.
AGGCTCTCTGTCACTTGAGATTTCATGCCACTCTCTGACACAAACCTAGGTGAGGAGCCTTCAAAAAGGTATAAAGGGTTTACTGGGTACTGAATATTACTAACCTCCAGCCTAGAAACTCCCCAAGTCAGACCTGGAGCATCACAAAGTTCTTTTACCAAGTGTAAGATTTTAGAAGCAATGCATTCTGGGCTCTTGCTAATTATTCTCTGGTCCATGGGTTCATGTTTTCAATTTATCTTTGCACCCACAGTGCTGAATAACTCACTTGTCTTCTCAAACTGAGAGTCTTGCATCAAAACACGACGCCAGAGCTCAGTCTTTCTGAACACAAACCCTCACGCTTAAGAAGACTTTCAGCAAAATTGCTAAAGTTGGCAACCCCACTTCCTAACACATTATTTTGTGGACTGCAGGGAATTTTCATTCTCAGGGCTAATGGTTGCTTCCTTTCTGGTAAAGGCCCAGAACTTCTGCCACTGTTATTGTTAGAACATCATTAATTTATGCAGTGCTTTAAAAACAGAGAGGTACCTCGTCCTCACGTAAACAAGAGTGTGAATGACACAGGCTGGAGACTATTTTGAATCTTCTCTGTACAGATAAACAGAATGACTTTTAAAGAGCTATTTCATGTATTAGTGTCAAAATCCTGCAGTGTACTAATGCTCTGACTCTGGAAAGACTCGAATCATAATTTTAATACAGCTCAGTATGAGGAAGAGCTTAACTGGGGACTGGCTGCTTAACAGGAGCATTACGTGGGGAGGGGTAACAGTGCTCTTTTTGGTTGTGTTGGTGATACCAAAAGGTTCTGCACCTAGGAGGGTGGGTTCTTCTGGGGATGACACAAGAGCTGCATGAAGGATGCAGTGCTAACATCTTGTATTCTCTGCTGTGAGCCAGTGTAACATTTTTCCTGCTTTTTTTTTTTTCCTAAGAAATATTTGTTTGCAAAGTCATAGGCCATAATGTTAAACAAATTGCTAGTTGGGTCTTTAGTACTGGTGATGAACCAATATGCATTGTCTTACCTGCTTTATCAAAATTCAGAACATTTGTAAGCAATAAACAAAGTGCAAGTTAGCTATTATAGCTCAAAATTAGGCAGGCAGTAAAAAGTAATCCGAGAGGAGGACTGCAGCTACTGATACTATTGAAGCTGTTCTAAAACATATGGTTTCCAATCATTGACACGATGCACAAAAATATAACTCTGCAACTGAGGAGTGCCTGATCTTTTCACCGCTAAGTCATCAAATGCTCCTGTTAGTTTTCCAGTTTTATGTCCCCTTCCTCTTTCTGCTTTTTAAAAGTGGTAGCTTTCGTTAGCCGAAGATTTGGGCCTTTGTACCACCTACAGATGGGCTTTGTTAATTAATTTCCATTACTGACCTGAAATAATAAAAAAAAAACAACAGATTTTTTTACTTTTTTTCTAAACCATCCCACTATTTTGCTTGGAATTTCTCCTGTAGAAACAAAAGTTGTCTCCACTCTATCCTTCCTGCTTCGTCCCTACTTTAGCAGAAAAAAGATTAGTACTCTGAAGACAATGCACTGTTACAAATAGCACACCCACTACAAAACATATGATGTATTGCAGGGTGGGGGGCTGCCATTCCTTGCAGCGGACAGTCATCCCTGAAAACAGAAATGAAAACAGTATCATCTGTGATTACAATTAATTTGCATGACAAGGTATTGAAATTGAACATTTTGGTGAACATTTTGGTCTTTTTCTCCACAAGCTCTTTAAACAGCAGTGGGAGAGAAAATGTCAGAGTTGGGCTTCCTAACGAGCTGGGATTGGAGCATTATATGCAAGAACCGTTCGCTTCCTGCTGACTCACTGCAGCACATGCTGCTATGAGCCCTGTTCTGACTGTGGGAAAAGGCCATGGCTCTGCTGGCAGGAGTTATGGTCTGCAGCAGAAATCTGAAAACCTGACCTGGGACAGAGGTAGGGAAATATTTTTAAGATTTGATATGTTATTTCAATTACCAGTAATAAAAAATCACTAGGAGTTTAGACATTGATCCGCTGGGAGAGGAGCTACACCAGTGTATTTTTTGGTGCTAAAGCAGAGCTGGAAAATGGCCAGTTTTCAACTATAATCAATACATGCATTGTAAGTCAGATGAAGAAAATTTGTATTACTTTTTAACAAAAGAATGCTCCCTTTGAAAAATAGGATGTGTTCGTGGTCCAAAAGGAAGAAGCATGGCTGGTTGCCCTTTGAAAATGGAAGGTATTTCTGCAGTTCTCTCAGAGGCTGCTAACTTTGTTTTTAACATTTCGAAAGTTCGTTGATATCAGCTTCCTCCTCGGGGAGGACAGGTGAATTCCATGGACTGGCAAACCTACTCATACACTGTTGTCTGTTTCTGTATGATCAGAGCAGCACACATGAGGCAAAATCTAATTCTGGGACATCACGAGAATTACTTCTGACCCATATAATGTTTCACCTGCCTCCAGGTAGATGATATTACAGTAAGCCAAAAAATCAACGTTGAGAGGGCCCCAGGTTAGGCACTGGTTAACTTCTGATGCAAAAGCATCTGAGTCCCTCCCTGTGACAGCAGCACCACTGGTACAGAGGGGTCGACCAGCCTGCTGGCAGTCTTCCACTTCATGCTTTCTCTAGAATTGCCAAATATTTTGGGTTTTTTTGACTCATGAACCAAAAGCTATCTTGCTTCCAACTTTGCGTCTGATTCTGACTACAAGGAGGAGTTTCGTTTTAGTAATCTGAATGGAAGACTCTGGAACTTTCTTAATGTGCCTGCCTCTGCTTGGAATCAGACCATATTATTATGCAAGACCAATACTTTAATGTTTTATTTTAAACTTGGAGAACATTTACTTAAATTCAATCTACTGCTGTTCAAGAAGCTAACTTTTAAGTCACATTATACTTGATGGAAAAACTAGGGACAAATTCAGTTGTACTTTCAATGTAATTTAACTACAGCATAGAAACAGGCTTTCAGACCTTTCATCGAACTGATTTACGAGCGGAACTAAGGCTTGCTTAGTACAACATTTTCACAGTAAGAGTTACATTCCCACCAAAGGGAATGCTGTCAGGTAGAATGACCATGAGTCAATTCTGCCAAACTAATTGCTCTTGTTCAGATCGGCCAATCTGCCTGCCTCAAAACTTTCTAATTGAAATAATTAATGTTTAAATAATGCTCCAAAATTTGACTTAAATATTTTAAACTGAGAATAGGTGCAAAAGAGTTTTTGCTGCTTTCCCCACCAATAGCATTGATTGGACTTCTAGATTTGTTTAACAAACTAATGATACATGCTGAAGAACTAGAAAGTATGAAAGGAAATATTCTTCTAGCATACCACCTTACTACATTTACTGAATGCACATGATTGCAGAGTGTAAAGATCCACCCCAAGTTGAAAGAACAAAAGCTTTTTCCTAACTGTCATATAAATACACTGAAAATTAAGAAATTCACATCTAGTCTGATAGTGCAAGCAAATTGCCAACAGTCTACTCTCATGTTGCTGTTTTTTTTAGTGAAGAAGAAACACTATAGTTCATTTGCTGATTATGATTGAGATAATTTGCATCTTGCTAGTCCATGCTAAAGGCAGGACTGAGGCACATCCTTAGTCAGTAAGACTGAGGGCTCCATGCTCCCTTTTGATAACTCATTGGTCACCCTTTGGAAGTATAAAGCAAATAAATCAATATGATTTATAGTTTTGGGAGCAATTCTCTGCAGATCAATTTACCTAGAATAATTCTTTTAAAAACCGACTGTTAAAATGTTTCCTATTCATTTTGTGCTCAAGAAGATAATTAGACTAAAGTGTTCCCTTATGCTCAAAAAATGTGACCTTTTATGATCTAGCTTTTACTTTCAGTCTGTGTGAACCTTTTTCTCACTGTTGTGCAGTTGTGCAGTGGATGCTCAGGCAGGCAGTTGCCCTTTATGCCCATAGGCAGAGGACAGACAAGTGCTTGCTGTCTGTGGCACAGCCCAGCATTCACCTAGGAGGAGGTTTGCTCATCTGCTGTGTAATAAACAAAATAACTTGGGGCTTTCATACAGTTATTTCAGACTGTGGGAAGTAGTATGGTAAGATCTCCATCTGGCTTGTGGCAATTTGAGTACATCTACTGCCTTGTTTACATCACTTGAAAAATATAATGAATACAGTAAGCTGTCTCCAAAATAATATTGCATATAAGGCCAGTAAATTTAGAATAAGAGGTTTTGTAAGAGTTTAGCACATCACCTCTCTGTAAATTTTAATTAAGTGTTCCTTGTCGTGCTTTGCTGAGATTCTATTGCATACAACAATCAGATGGAGAAATGCAAGCAGTAGGGATGCCAAAGCAGCAGCAGAGATTCAATCCAGTGGTGATTCAATCCAGTTGTATTTTGTTGATGGCTTTCCACTTACCCCCACATGACTATGGCCCATGTATTTCAGGGATCAGTGAATGCCAACAACTTCCTAAGGACAGATGATCCAGGAACCAAGTGTTACCCAGCACAGGCAGTGACAGGTATTAGTAGTGGAGCCCATTGAAGTGTCCCAGACACCAGGGATGAGGAACCAGCTCCAGGGTACTTCCAGGGAGCCCTATCAGGAGCAAAACCAGAAGGGATCAGGGAGAAGACTGGAAATGATCTAGATCTATAGCTACCCAAGAGACAGGCTGGATAGGCATCCACAGTCTAGGAATTAGATGGGGGTTCTGGAGCTGAGTTGGGCCAGGGGGTTCCATATGGCTGCTCAGGGCAATTAAGGCTTCTTGGTAAATTCAGGTCTGTACCAATAGTTGGAAAAAGGTGACTTGCAACTTCTTCAGTTTGTTTGTTCGAGTTCAGTATGGAGCATGAGAAAACAAGCTGGGTCAAATGAGGAGCTCACTGACAACTTAGGTGTGAGTCCAACTCCTCAGAAAGGTTTGCACAACTGCAGCCTCTGAGCACAGAGCTGGGGATCAGGTGCGCAGCAGCTGGAGGCTGGCTTTGTGCAAACCAGACACCCTGCAGAACCTGTGCCATTGCCCACATCAGGTAACCAGTGTCTTGTCACCAGCATTTTATTGTGGTTCATTGGATACTGTAGTCTGAGTGAATCTACAGACTCTTGACATCAAGCAAACCAGCTCTAAGGGTCATACAGATGAGACTTTACTGAAAGGGGCAGAAGTATAGAGTAGTTCCTTTGAAGGGGATCTACAAAGATTGTCAAGTCCACATGAGAAAGCCCATGTGGAAAAACTCATTATATTAGGCTTCTAAGGCTCCCTGTGGTGTATGCAGTCTCTGAGAAGAACTGGCACCTCTCCACAAGTTGAGATCCTTTTTACAGCAAGTTCTCGTAATGAGCGAGATGGATCATCTGCTGGTTTGTGATATCTGTATTGCTCCCCTATTTTTCTAAATATCTATTTATATGTCACTTAATTTTTGCCTGTATGAACTGATAGAAAATAATGCCTCTGTTTGGATGAAAATGATTTTGCCATCAGAATTCATGGGCCTTCATTCATTTCAAGGGCTGCCAGTTTTAACATCAGCTTCCAGAGGCCCTGTATGCCCCTACAATACAGACCAGAAATACTGAGTACATTACAAGTAGCAGGTTACACTTCAAAACACTTGGTTCACAGTGTTCAAGGCTATTAATCATTTTTATTACACTAAAGGACTGAAAGGGCTTAGAAACTTTGCCTAGGAAACAGTATAGATTCTGAACAGCTGCACTATGACTCCTGCTCACATTAGATTTTGGACAGACCACTGATTTTCAGTAAATGTTCTTGGCGGCCAGGAAGTGCTGAAACTGGCAAACTTTCTTTGCTTCTGAAATGAAAAACATGCCGGTTATTCTGATTGAGATCATCAGTATGGCCCAGATTTACCACTACATCACACCATCATAAAACTGGAGTATCAGGGGAATTTACTTCCAGACCAGACACAATCAAATTAATTGCAGGGAGTGCATATAATCTTTTCTTGTTGTTTGCTTTTGAGGCTTTGTAAATTGGCACTGTATAAATAAACTTTTTTGTTTTGTTTTGTTTTGTTGTTACAATTGTTAGTAAGGAAATGGTGGAATTTGGATGTGAATTAGATTGTCAGAATTGCAAAACATTGCACTTGTCTGACAAATGAAAGGATCGGTGTCGTGTATGCAACTGTAGGTATGTTAAAATAACACTTAATGTCTGTATATGTTTCTGCGTATTTGGCTTGACAGACAAACACATCAAAAATTAAACTGTAGTTTGGACTTCTGAATGTGGGAATTACATGCATAGGAATATTTCAATTGTATAAAAAGAAAAGATTCCTTACCCCCAAATGGCATTCAAATCAGATATTTTCAACAAAGAGAGGGGGAAGATAAATACCATTTACATTCTCCAGGTAAAGCAATTTTATTATTAACATCCAGAAGGATCTGTTTTGTAATTTGACTTTTCCTAAAAAAAAGTTATTACAAAGACAATTGCATGTAAGTTTCCTCAAAAAGAGTAACACTGAAAAGTGCTTTATTGCAGAAAAGTACGACAGGCTGCTTAGTGAAGTGCTGCAGTCAGAGAAATAGAAACATTTTCTGTGTTTGGCATTTCCACTTCTACAGAGATCTTTATGTAGCAAATGCATGGGGAAAAGTAAATTCAAATGGAGCATTTGATGTGATTTTTCAAATGTTCAATATAAAAAGAGGCCCATTTCCTAGCTCTGTAAAAATAAATTTATTGTTTGTGGGTTTCTTTTTTGTTTCAGAAGAGAGGCTATTACACAAAAATCTGTTTTCTTTCTTTCCCTTTTCCCTCTTTTTTTTTAATGGTAGGGTAACTTTCCAGTTTCACTGCTTTTATAGCTCAGAATCCTCAGAACTCAGTGCGTATTGAGTAGAATTCTCAAATCTCTCAGCATTCATAACTTGAAAAATCACATGATTATTAAACTAATGTCACTGTTTTGCGATGAAGCAGAGGCCTACACTCTTGTGATTTATTGCACAGGCAGTTGACACAGCTGCAGGAGGGTATCAGACAGTAAGCTTCTCTGTCTCATTCGTAGAGACCCACATCTATGGTTGGTGTTTCTGTTTCAGTAGCTTTTGAGATTTCATTCTCCTGTATGCTCACATGAGAGAATAGTGCCTTCCCAAAGAGCTGAGATTTTAACAGACAGAAGTGGGAAGAGAAGAGCTTCTCTGTTCTCTGCTCAGGTTCCCAATGGTAAAATTCACGTGCATGGTGCCAAGTTCTTCTGATTTCTACTCCTTTCAGACAGCAGTACTTCGAGATAGTGCACAAAAACAATTCAGTCCACAGTGCCACTTTGAAAATAAGCTTGAGTCCTGACAATTTTCCACCAGAACATGTCCAGCTTCCCAAACTGCTTCCTTTTGTTGATTTTGGGATGAACTTGACTTTCATCACAGAGAGCCCTCTCCTTTGTTTTCTAAGGCTTTTTCTGCTGAGCAAATAAGTGTATTTCTCAAGCACAGCCCTCTGAAGGCACTGAAGCATGCTGAATACAGAAGAGTAATTTGTTCCCTCAGGCTGTATATGTCTTGCTCTAAAAATTACAAGATGAGAATCTATGGCAGTGCTGAGAGCACACACTGGATTTGTTGTATGGTGAGAAGAAAGCAGGTTATGGCTTATCTTGTTCATTCACTGCAGATAAGAGAGGCACTGCCCTTTTCACTCTTTTGTTTCTTTGGGTTGGGATCAAATCCCCATCTGTCCATCAATGTGAACAATCGTGTCTGAGTCAAGAGCACTTTGATTTAAAATGATATGGTTGGAAACACCCTCTTTGCTAAGATGAAATGAACAAGGAAATGGCCCTCATGTAAGCTTCTGGGGAGAGACTGTCTGCTCAGCTCACAGGCCAGTCAAAATATGCTTTCTGGCAGGGAGAGTAATTAATAGAGCAGCTTCAATAGATGGAGATTCAAGGGCAAGAGACTGGTGTTGTTCTACAATTCTTTTGGGTTGAAACTTAAATCCAATTTTAATGAGGTCATAGTAGAAAATTAATTTATTTTTTATCTTCCAAACAATATCTTCTTTGTTAAACAAAAAGATTGGAGAGTTATGTTTTTTTAATTTTATTTTTTAATTTAAATAATTATTGGTATATGCTTGAAAATGTGAAAAATTGGCCCCTTTCATTTCCTGAAGACAATCATGTGATAATCTTAAGTGGACCACATAAACATATTAATCTCATAACCCTGTGTGCTATGGAGAATTGAGAAATCTCCACACTTTGGTTTTCCTCCGGGTGGGATGTCAGGAATGATACGAAAGGAGTGGTTCTGTAGGGAAAATACAAAACTGCTGAGTAACAGCAACAGGAGTACACAGGGACCTGTTGTGCAGTGGTCTCCAGTGGATGTGGTGAAAACTCCGCTGCTCAAAACATCAAAAACTTATGAGTGCTGAGAGTCTCATAGCACCCAATGTTCTTCATAATCTCCAGCTTCTGGAACTGATAAACTGATCAGCGTTTCCACATACCTCACATAAACAAGCACGCTGGGAGTAACCAACTGTCCCTGTGCAGAAAACTTGGATGTGAGATTCTAAAAGATTCAAATATTAAGAAATATAAAGAAACAACAGTTCTAGTTTAGCAGATCTGGCAGCTATAAAATTTGAACCTGCAAGTTTGCCAGTAGTTCTGCAAATAAAAGCATTGGCCAGTGTGTCTGCAGTGAGGATGTGTCAGCTATGAGTGGTAGTGTGGGTGTCCTGGGATACTGACATCCTGTAAACATCCCCTGCTCCCCATCTGCCTGCATTCTTTGGCAGTGCCCAGGTATTTGGTGTATGTTTTTACAGATCCTGTGAGGCAGTGAGAGGTGCTGTCTGGGTGCCCAGTGAGTACCGAACTGCCCTGAGATCCCCATCAGGGGCTTGGCTTTGCATGTCACAGCTGGGGTATGAATATCACCATCGTTCTTAATTACCATCTTTCAGAGTGCTTTGTGTGCTCTATTTCTCGCATGAAGTGTGAGTCCTTCCTACCAGAACGAGTGTTTAACTACAATGGACTTGGCAATTGCCTGCATGGAGCAGACAGCTCTTGGGGGGGCAGGCACAGCTAGCCCAGAGCAGATATGGTACTAAGGAACATGGTTTAGTGGGCAACATTAGTGGTAGTGGATGGCTGGAGTAGATGGTCTTAGAGGTCTTTTCCAACCTTACTGATTTTATGTCTTTATGAACCGACAGGAATGGAAGCCCTTGAAGCAGCCCTTGCCTGATGACTTCTCACTGTGCACAGGCAGGTAACACTTTATCACGTACATGGGTCTCATATGGATTTTGGAAGGAAATGAACTAAGGGGAAGGCAGATATTTGGATTAAGAGTGACATGATGGAAGTGCTAGAGTAACAACAATGCATTAAATTATTCTACTGTGGTCAGGAAACAGTCTCTGTATTCAGCAGTTTCAGATAAATCTCAGTGTGTGTCATTGCTTCAGACTCTATAGTGACTGATAATTTCCAGGAAAGGGAGAAACACGTTCTGCAGCTCTGTTACTACGAGTGCTTTTCAAGTGGCTGCAGAGATGCCTGGAGTTCATTTACACACACCCTTCTACAAAATCCATGCAGGATCTTGTGCCAGCAACCTCATGGCCAGGGCACCATTAACTCTGATGCTTGTGCAAATTGCTGCTGTTGCACTGACAGCAAAAGGTGCATCCTTCTGGAGCACTTCATGCAAATAAAAATGCACTTCTAAGCAGACTGCTAAAATTTGATTTCCCAAAGGACTGAGGCAGTCCTGCTGGGTTATGAAGCTGACCAGGTTTCAAACCTGCTGTTTAGTTACTTAAGTCATCACATGGCAGTTGATGCCTGCACTAAATGGAAAAGTGTATTCTTGACATGCACATGCAGTTTAATGTCTTTGCCAAACTTTTTTCACCTCCTCTGCTACTCTAAGCCATCACCTGCTAGTGCTTGTGGCGTGCAAATTGGAGAGTTTTCTTTATGAGTTGCACATAAAATCCACACCTCTGGTCATGCATGAGAAACTGCTGAAAGAGCCCAATACAGTCCTGAAACTTGTTCCATGTTTTATGGACAAGACCTTAAGGTTGTTTGCTTTTCAGAAATGCACCATGTGTCATGCCTGACCCTGTTGGCACTCACAGATACTAAATGACACACTCTTGGCAAGGAACCCAGCTGGCTAATTATGCATGCAGTTTACCTACATACTGGCTTTAAAAGGAGCTCAATTAAATGATCCAAGGGGTCAGCAGGAAAATGAAGGCATTACTAGAGCAATGAAACCTTTTCTGCCTACCCAGGCAAAGCCAACTATAGTCACAGTGTTCAGGAAAAAATAAAAGAGCAGATGTTTTTCCTTTAAAAAGAAGCATACTTTGCTCATTATTGGCATTGAACATTATCAATCTTGACATTCATTTTTATTGTTGCCGAAGAGATTTTCATATTATTTGGGTATTATTTTACTGCTTATACTTTTCTCATTCATTAGCTGTCAGTTTCCAGGGGGCCATTTTTAGAGAAGTGCTGGTTTAGTTGAGCAAAAATAACAGAATCTCTCTCTTCTCTGCCTTTGTAGTTCACAGTTTTCCTAGCTGGACTGGTATAACATTAGCATTATTTGTGGAATACAATGGGCTTTTCAAATAAACCTGTCTCTTAATTAAACAGATATATCCAAATGAAAGCTATTTGTCTAACAGAAGAACATAAAACTAAGAATACTTATTACAATTTTTGTCAATTATGGGGGATCTTTCAGAGTTTCTGGAAGACTCACCAAGGGGCTTTGCCCGGGCTACTGCCAAACAGGCGATACTGAAAGAAGAACTGGTGCCCCACTGCAGTGCCCCATGCTTTGTAAATGCCCGAGCAAGGGCTGTGGCCAGAAGCCACCAGGAAGCCCAGGAGGAAGGAGTGTGGGGACATTTCCAGCATTAAAGCATTTGGCATCTTACTTTTGCTTCCCAGCAGTGATGAGTTTTCTCTGGAGGTTTGCCCGGCCCTATTGGGGAATATACCTCTTGCAGAAGAGGGCATGAACTTGAATTTCTCTGGTTAAATCTTGTGGCATGCAGGCTTTGAGAGCTACCCAGCAAATGCCTCCTGCATTTGACAATGGGAACTCAAAGACAGATCACACTGCTGCTGTCTATTTGAAGAATTTTTGCTTCTAGTACCTATAAAATAACAGGGAGTGGAAGGTTTTTAAAGTGAGACGAATTCCCAAAGTCATTACGCTTGGTTAGTGTCTTTCACAACACTGCTAAGTTCTAGGTAATGGTATGCATAACCCTGAAAAGCAGAAACAGAAAGACAGGAAATTATGGCTGAACTTGTGTTTTTCTTAGGGTGTGTGTGTGCTCACTGTTGGAGCAGTCAGTGCCAAGTATTGTGAAACACAGTGAGAAGCCCCTTTGCAGCTAAGTTTCTGTTTAAAACTCAGCCAGATTGTAGCGAGATATGGAAATCTCCAGAAGAGGTATCCTGTAAGGGCAGGCAGCAGCCTTGAGAAGTGCCACTTGCACCTCTGGGAGTCTCATTTACACCCCAGCTGCAGCTCCAGCATCGTAAGGAGGATCCTTGTATATAAGAAAACGTGAGCTGGTGTCTGAAGCAGCACTGATGTGCTCTTTCAGCCTTTAAGGGTTTAGATCATCCTACTAACTGTCATTTTCAGTATACTTGTATTTCAAATTAGATCATATCTCATCATCTACTGACACGATATTAAAAGTGTTTCTTTAAGGAGAACTTCAGATGTCACAACACTTGGGCAAAAACACTGCATATTCCAGCAGATAGTTGGTCTCATCACTATCTGTCTTACAAATCCCTCTTCAAAAGTGGTTCATGCGCATGAAAGCTCACAGAAGTGTGAGTCTAACTGACAGACCTTGCTCCTACAAGTACAAATTCCTGCAAGTCCAGGACACACAGAAGGTCTGATGCCCCTGGCTCACACTGCTGCCCGATGTACTCGGTGCTCTTGTAAATTGTGGTCCTGAGCCTTTCCTCATTCATTCTGAAGTGGCCTGAAGTCAGGCTAAGTCACCTGCCATCGGTTATCTGCAGGAAATAAAGCACAATGGGGTGATATTTGCTGAAAGCTGTGTTAGGTGCAAGATGGATGAGCTACTGATCTTCCTCTCTCTCTCAGCACCCTGTGTCCTTTCCTCTTCCGGGTATCTCCATGCAGCCTCTCCCTGCCTGAAATATGGCTGTCTGTGTGACTGGTCAGCCAACCCCTGCTTTTTACAGATTATTTGGGGCAGGGTAACAGCTCTTGCTTTGGATAGGAAGGATAGGGGAAGCAGCAGCAGCAGACTTCCAGCGCTTAAACCTTCACAAACTGTGAAAAAATGAGAAGCAGTGCTGGGCAGCCACGTGAAAGGGTTAGATGAAAAGACAGTAAATTGTCTGAAGTACACACTGACAAATACAAGCTCTAACCACTCTCAATTAGATGTAGCTTCTTCCAGATTCCAGCAGAGAAATGGTGGAGCCTTACCATACCATTTGGCTCCAATTGGTTTGTAAGATCCTAATGTAGCAGCCAAATCTTTTTGTTACAAAACAGATGAGTCCTGAGTGGCCTTGGGAGCTGACGAATACCTGACATAAAGTTTAGTGAGCACCATAAGGAACAGATCAAACCTTGTTCACGCGTGTTGTTCATTTACACCTTGCATCACAAGCAGCCCCACGTCTTCATCTCAGCTTTGTATTAAATCTAGACAGTGAGCTTAATTCACCACCACATTCCTTTATTTTTACTTCAGGATAATTCCATTTAAACCAGAGTATGGACTGGACTAACGCAGTGTTTTTTGTGCCAAAGAAATCAATGCTGCAAGCCTTTGAGCTTCCTGACCTGCTGTTTTGCTTTAGCCTTCACTTTGGGTTTTTTTAAACCTACTTGGGGATCTTGATGGGTTCATATTTGTCAGAGGCTCCTCTGCTGTCTCAGGAGAGCCACTTAGGTGCTAGAATTAAATACCAAATGACAGATTTTTCATAGCATGGGAAGAGCAAAACAAAACAGCTGTCTGCTTAAACCTGAAGGAGCAGGAACTGGGCTGCCCTTTAAAAATAAACCTGGCATTGGAGATGGTGACTGAGATAAAGTCATAGCCAAAAATGCTGAATATTTAGGATGCTCAAAAATATTCTTATGTTAGTGGTTTGCAAATGTGGAAACAATATATTCAAGCTTTATTTTCTTTAGCATGTTCTTTGGCTGAAAGTGAAGTTCAACATTCAAAATGACCATGTAATAATGGAACTCTTTTAGTCAATCCACTGTTTTCCTGTATTCGGTCAGATCCACTGCTTCTCATGCCAAAAATAAGTTTTTACTGAGTTTTACTTCTGTTAGCCTGAACGAGTCAAAACAATGGAGAATGAACAAACTGAAGATTCTGCTCTTCATATCCAAGGTCACTAAATTCACCTGCTTAAACTTGTTAAGAGAGTGGGGTATTGCGATATTGATAAGGTCTGACTTAAACCTACAGAACCTACAGTGAGATGAAGATACAGGTCTGAAATAACTCACATACAATACACAACAAACAAGTTACCAACTGGACTCTAATTAAACTGTATTTACTTCTAACATGCATACATTTTGATATATGAAAGGATTCTAAGAGAGACTAAATACTCCAGGAAGGCCTTATCCCAAATCAGACTGACAATCTTTCTGCAGACAGTTTTGATTTCTGGTGCACTGCGGTGTTAATTCCATATTGGAGATGATTTGAGAAAGACACCATTTACTGTTCTGTATTTCATTTCTCAAGGTCTTCTAAGAGTGTTTTCCAATTCTTGTATGAGAGGGTGTCTACTCTGATTATCACTCAGCTGCAGAATACAAGGCCCAAATCCATAGGTTAAGCTTGGCTTAAATTGTCATAACCAAATCACTGTGTGTCTAAACTGTCCCAGCCTTTGCTCAGTGGTGCAACACAAGAATGGACCATAGGTACACAAATCTTTCTGCAGAGTGATCTTGGAGGCCATGACAGAAGATGAAACCAGATTAGTTTCATACACTATCAAGTTTGCCTGCATGCATTTTATATGAGCGCATTTAAACCATGGAAGCTGAGTAAAACTCGAGAGCTGTTCAATGTGAATTTTGAAGCAGAGCCGAGGCCTAAAGGTGTTTCTCAAAACCACTGCTGTTGCAAGAAATGGATGCATGTTTTTCCCTGCATTTCACATGTACCTCCACTTTCTCTGATGTGTTCTAATATAGCTTTGATAAAAGTTTTAGGATAACAGACACTATCTAGTAGTACCTGCATGCACGTTCACTTAAGTTATTAAAGTACGCACAAAACTTAATTTACACTTCACAAATTATGTTGAAATAGTTAATTAAGAAGAACTCAGAAAATGCAACAGTGGAGAGTAAAGATTGTAAGTTTAATTGAACCCTCTTTTTTATTTACTTGATTCACTTAAATCATAATTGTATTACACTGTAATGCCTCATGCACTGCATGCTCACTGGCTATTCAGAATTGTTATATCCCTTTTTAATATGAGGTCCCAAATGTTTTGTACTGCACATTATTCAAATGCTGCTGGAATATAAACTTAATTTACTTGTGTACATTTCCGCAGTGGCAGCACCATCATATCTGAATGCTTCCTAAAGTCAATTACATCATCTTTGCATTAATGCTGCAATAGTCAATCATGTTATTAGCTCCCTTTTACAACTAAATAGAGAAGATAGCTGCTCAGCTTCCTCAAGTCTCCAGTGACTATTTGCAGACTAGCATTATTGAATTTCATGAGTTAGAGCTAAGCAAAATATAGAGCTGGGCAAAAGACCCAGACAGAACTGAGCTTCATTTTCTTACTAAGAAAGGGATGGGGCAAGAACTTCTCAGTGAAAGATGTGTGAGACTGCTATCTCCACCATATTCCTAAGCTTCAGAGCCATCACCTATGTTGGTGAGGATGTTGGGATCTAAGTGGCAATGCTTTTTGATCTGCCTAATGCAATGAAGAACTTTCACAGACCATAGTCCTGTGACCAGAAGAGCCTCAATTTCCTCTTGAACTTGAACTGAAAGAACAGGTGGAATTTATTCCAATACATCTTCTTCTCCAAACATAAAAGCAAGCACTGGAGGATTCTCCAGCTGGTATTACTGTAGATGATGCCCCGTCTTTTCTTGTTGTAGATGAAAATGTGCAGATCAGTGCTTTCTGCAGCTCTAGGGAGGAGGCACTCTGGATTTCTCGACTATTTTTTGGAGCTATTTTCACTGCTCCAAGCAGAGTGTATTGCTTCTTGGGTAGCAGCCAGTTATGTAGCACATCTGCAAAATTTGGGGGATGTGTCATTTGAAGCAGTGTCACTGCTATATCATGTCCAAACTATTTGTGAATGGGAGCTGATGGTGGTACTTTCAAGGAAGAAATACTTTCTCTGAAGCTGCATGCTATAGCTAGACTTGTAGATGTCCAGAGGCTATTTAAGATTTTCAGCGTATATGTGACTTCATATAACGTAGAA
This sequence comes from Tympanuchus pallidicinctus, assembly GCF_026119805.1. NCBI lineage: Eukaryota > Metazoa > Chordata > Aves > Galliformes > Phasianidae > Tympanuchus > Tympanuchus pallidicinctus. Next base: position 8,271,589 of record NW_026294722.1, read on the forward strand.
TCAGAATGGCTTGGATTGGAAGGAACCTCAAAGATCATCTTGTTTAAACCTCTTAACAAAAGAGAGATTTCTGACTTTTTTAGTAATACTAGTGTTATGCTATAGCATCCAAGTTGCTTATAGATTAGCTACAATAACTTACAAAAAGTATTAAGAAGCCTGTTAGATTGTGTTCTTTTGTCAGTATCTAATTGTATCAAATAATGCTTTCTCCTATGTGATGGCTTGCTTCTACCCATGATTAGTATTAGCATCCTAATCAAGCATTAACATTAATCAAAGAAATATCCAGTCCTACTCCAAACATATCTAGATGACAGAGGAGCCAAGCTGCTGACATGTATACCCATGATTTGTAAAGGCATCCTTGTTAGTAGATCTTACACCAATCGCAGCAATGAGGAAAGGATTTTAGGAAAATAAGTTTAAAATAAGCAAAGTTCAATAGGCCTGAGCAAAATGGACTGACAGCCATCAGACAGAGATGAATACGCTGTTATGAAGTTGAGCTTCTGCTTTTGGTAACTCAGATCACCGGTTTATTGTAAGATCCTATTAGATATCTATTTTCCCCTTTTTTGCCTCTGTGCCCCTTCATGGCTGATACGAATTTTGAGACACATTTAAGAGTTGCTGACACTGTGATGCTGAAGGCACAGGCTGTATTTTATCAGCAAACCCTACAAAGTGCCCTCCCAGCTTACAGGTTTCTCAAGCACCTATAGCTTGGCTGATAGAAAAAGGAACATGTTATTTTTAACTGAACTGCCATGAATATAATAAAGTCTGCAATAAATTAAATGAGAAGGAAGGACACCTGTGCTACCCCCTTGTTTGCTACAGGGCAGTGTTGGGATGTGAGAGCAGGCATGGGGGAACATTTACGGTGCAGGAACAAAGACTCTGCTGACCCCTGACATCATTTAAAGCTACTTGATGCCAAGGACTTCCTCACTTTATACGGATATTGAAACAAATAAGTCATGGAAATGATGACTGACCCCAGCCATATGGGAACAGAGAGATTAGCTGCTAATATGGAAAGTTACCTGGCCAGCACTGAGATCAGTCCCAAGGGAAGGGGGAAGATCACAGGACGGGCTGCCGAAGCCGTGAGGTAATGTGGCCTCTGGTGAAGAGGAGCTGTAGCTTGAGGCAGCCGAAAGACAAGAGGCAAAGGGTTTGCTCTGCTGCAGCCAACAGTGTACGTAATAATGTGGCTGAATGACAGAGCTGCATTCTCTAAGATGAGCTTGATACTGTGGGAACAGCAAGCACGAGTTGTTACTGAAGTAAAACTGTGAAGTGCATGAGAGAAAAAGCAGTGAAATCAAAAACCAGCACAAGGCTGGAAAGTCAGTCCTTAGTGAAACAGAAGCAGAAGTCTTCCAGGAGAGCTGGAGCAGCATGGTGCAAGGATTTGTCTGCTGCTCTTCAGATAACAGCCAGCGGAGACCAGAGCAAAGAAAAACACTGATCCAATTAAACCCTGCAAATAAATACAGCCACTTGATTGTATGAATTAAACAGGTGGTACCACTCTTTTCAAACACATATCCCACAGAAACCCAACAGGCAAACTGCACAATGTTCTCTCTGATGTAAGGAGTCACAGCATGCAGGGAGTTGATTTGGTCTCACTGGAGGCTATTTTGATCTAGGATCTTGTTTCTTTGAGCATGAGATTCAAACCCTCTAAATGCTGAAATTGATTACATATCTGATATATGAAGAACTACTACTATGATTAAACTACAAAGAGAGGACAGGTTTTAAACTAGATTATAGACATTTTCTTGTAAGATAGTTGGCCAGACAATATCAGAAATATGTAGATTTTAAATTTAGCAAACGAATATTGGTATGAATCACCTTGGAAAATAGTAAAATACAGTTGTAAGGAGGATCAAAGCATTAGAGATCTATAATACTGGAAAACTGACAGAAACTTGTGAAAAAGAGAAAATAAAAAGCAAATCTAAGGTCAGTTCTCTACCTCTCACACTTGGGATAGCCATGATGTAACCCCACTAAAGATTCAACAAGTTTTCTGCTGACAAGGAACGAATGAAATATGTGCATGCTGGTGAAGGGTGGTGGCACACAAACCCAAATCCAGGAAGTGAGGAATAGCATGGAGCCAGTCATGTGAACGATCAGAAGAGACGTGTGGAATAATATGCTGCAAGGGATTATTCCTACTCTTGATACGAATTATTTTAAGACATAAAGAGACTATGTCTATGTTTCTATCTGTCTCTCTACACAGTGGGACTTCTGGTGAAACAAAAGTCAGCTGCTGTATTCTTTTAGATAGTAAGCTTAGATGGATCTGTAATCTCTTCTCAAAAACATAATGAAAATTATTGTTTTTGGTAGAATGAATCTTTGCCTTAGGGCTGCTTCAAAGCCATTGTGTAGATCGCTGGGCTGCAAACTAGCTAGATCTGTACAGCACATCTGCAGAGCAAAACTGTAAAGAACCAAAGTACTACTAAGACCCTTCCTCTTTGCTGTTTTTCTTGTTTGTTTGCTATTCAATTTTGGTGATTCATGATTGTTTTCAGTTGTTTTCTTTCTGAGCACTGACTTCCACAGCACATTCTTTGTGCGTTATGTTAGCGTAAGTTTTTGGTAATTACAGAAATCTGTCACATTCAGAATTGCCTTCTGCTTCTGTTCTTGTCTCTGACTTTGGTGGCTGAAATTTTTTTTCAGTGTCATAAAATTTAGGGTTGTAAAATTCATATTGTAACTTTAATAGCCACATCTGTTTTAAACATTTTTGTTTTAAGAACTCAATGTGAATTTAATGACAAGGCAATAAAAGTAAAAGTTGAAGGAAATTATCACAGATTTGTAAAGCCATAAGATATGTTTCTGTACTTCTGTGAGACTTTGAGCTACAAAGAAATAACCCAAGTGCTTTTATTGTAGCAATTCTGCTCTGAAACCATTTTGTAGCTTAATCTCTCAACAAGAATTAATGTTTCATTTACATTAGTATTAATAATGGCAATTATACCCAGATGAAGGTTATTGTCATTAGCATACAGACACCCATAGCATGCTTAGAATGGAAATTCTTCTCTATCGTGCTGTCACTGTGTTTAATTGTTAGGAACAACTGATAATTTATCAATGTATTTTCAGTACCATCACGTAGATCTGGAGACTCAAGAATGTAACAAAAAGCACTTCTATCTTCTGCCTTCAGTGTCTTGCTACAGTCCATCCTTTCAGATGGAATAAGTCAAAGTAATATGGCTACTTGCTGCTGCTGAGACCCCAACTGTATGACAGAATCATGAGATTGTGAGGTTGAAAGGGATGTCAGGGGATTGTTTAGCTCAGACCCTGCTCAGAGCGGGCCTGCCCAAAGCAGGTTGCCCAAGGCCACATCCAGTTGAGTTTTGAGCATCTTTAAGGATGGAAGACTCACAGTTCTCTCTGGGAAAGCTGGGTCAGTGTCTGGCCACTCCCCCCAGGAGTCTTCTTTTCACCATGACAAGCAGCCCCAGCTCTCAGTCTCTTTTAATTAGTGAGATGCTCCACTCCCTCAATCATATTTACTGCCCTTTGCCAGACTTGTTCCAGTTTTCCCATGTCTGTTGTACTGGGAAGCAGAGAAACCTTCAAGAACAGCCTATCAGAAATTATAAACTTGATCTGATGCTCAGTACTTCTGACCTTGGATCTCCTGATCCTTCACTGCCTCTCCTGGGCTTCTGTCTGATCTCTGACTCTGCTGATAAATGAGGAGCAAATGGAAATTTGTAAAAATCTTTCCTATGAATCCTTCTGCATTTCATGTAATGTTTATCAAATTGGAGTCATATAAACTCATATGTAAGTCAATTAAGAGCAAGGGGGCAGCATTCAGGATTGCTTTTGATATCACTTTCATACCTAAAACATTTCTAGGCAGACCTGGTTAACACAGTCAATATGTTAGAAGCTGTTTCAGTGCCATCTTTTATGCTTATTTGCAAAACTCATTATGGCAGAGGAAGCAAAGGGGTTTTAGAGGAGAAATGCAATGGCTAGAAGCATTGCAGCAACCCATACTGTCAAACAGAATTGCATCAGTGGCCTGGCACCCAATGTCTGTGGCCCGTCAGTTTGGAGGACTCTCCATTTTCTACGGTATTTAATAAAGCCATTATAAAGACCTCTTTCTTAGATAAGATTTTGCAGAGAAACACGGCCTCTAACTCACTGACAGCTATTTCAGATAAAGTGATTTACTAGGTATTTACTGGCGAGTTGTTGTTCCTGCTTTTCAGAGCTCACCACCAGTTCAATAGCTAAAATGTTTTGAAACTAAGCTTGCTTGGGACAGATTTTAAATTACTTTATGCTGTAGATCAAAGATAAGAAAATCAGTAGCAGTGCAGGTTTAAAGTGTATTATCGGGAATATAATCCCCATTTTTAGTCTTTAATTTATACAAAACTGTGGGTCAAGGCTTGCCCAATAGCAGGTCACAGACTGTGGGAAAAAAATGATTTTAGAAAGTCTGGGATAATGCCCGCTGTATTTTAGGAGTGAGAAAGTGAAAATCTGAATCATGATGAAGTCGGGGCATTCAAAATAAGTATTTTTGGTTTATTTCATTGTTAAAGGAATACTCCAACAGCCACTCTTTCTGTTGCTGACACTTGTATTTACCTCCTGAATTCAGCAGGTTTTATTACAGTTTGAAACCAAGAAAAAATTTATCTTAATTGAAAAAAAAGGAAAATTGCAGAAAGAAAAGAAAAACTCTGTGACACGTGTTCAGTTTTTAGCAGTGGCAGTAGGATTCATGCAGTATTAATGAGAAAGGAATTTGGATCTAAAAATACAATTTGGTTTCTTATTTCTCTCTTCTGTCACTTCCACTGAAGAAGCGGGCTTACAGCGCGTCTTTGCTTAATGCTATTGCTGATTGCCCAGCTGGGACTCTGAGAGACCATTAAGTGTCTATTGATTGTAATCAGCTTGCCTATGACAGATGAAGTTGGCTCTAGTAAGTTTTCCTCTTTGTTTTAACCCTTTCTAGTGCCACAAGCCAGGGTCTTCCTGCTTTTATCTACAGAATTACCACTGATTAATCCAGTTTGGTTCTTAGCTAAATGTCAGTTTGAAAATGTTCATCACAGTTCCTGTTCATGTTTTTCCTGGAAAAATACATTGCTTTCTCCTCACCCCTGGGGAAGGATACAAGGTCTGCTCAGCCTCCCTTCAGGTGGAAACCTAAGACTTTGAGCAATATTAGCTACATTCTCCAACAGCCAAAGAAGGAGCTGTGTTACAATAAAAACAGAAGCATAAAGAATAGAAAAGGATAGAAGACTAGAAAATAGAGAAGAATTAACTTTAAGTAAGTTAAAATGGAGAAAATTTTCCTCTGGAGATGAAAACCGAGGCAGTAACAAACCCATCTGCAAAGAAGGAAATCTGGAGTGACAAAATGAGTAAAAATAGGTGTGCTGGCAGGCTGTTTGGGACCAGAGCCTTTGCGATGGGGCTTTGTCTGGAGGAAGGCAAGGATGGGGGCTCAGTAGCACATATGAAGACACGTGGTCTGCAGTGTGACACCTGCAGTAGATGTGAAATCTCCACAACCAGCAAACGTGTCCTGCTATCATTGTGCTCTGACTACTGCTGGTCAACAAACCAGCATCATGTTTGTTGCCGCTCCCCATTCACAACTGTTACTTTTGATCTTTTCCAAATGGTCTTTTCATATAATAGCTTGAAGATGCTGAACACGCCCTGTGTAAACCTCATCCTTTTCTAGCTATTTCCTCAGGAGAGACGACTGCTTGCCCTGAAGCCCCTTGTTTTCAATGCAGTTGAAAAATTGTTGTAACACATTGAGCTTTGAGATCAGATTTCGTTCCAGTTCAGGGGCTGCACGGGCTCTCATGAGATGCCTTATTGATTCAAAGCACTTACAGTGACCTGCCGGACTCTGTGTAATGTAAGGTCTGTCTGTGTCAAGGAAATGTTCCATCTGTGTGTGCAGCCCTGGAAACATCTCGATTGTGTCAAGGTCAATGGCAGCGGCTCAGCCTGCAAAGCTATCACTCATGGGTGTTCATGTCACTCTGTAGGCTTCCTGGGGATGCGTGCAGATTGGGCACAACCAGCAGCTGAGTGACAACAGAATTTGGAGAGGAATCTGAATCCTTATAGGTGTGATTCACACTTGGCTCTCAAGGACCTTATCTTCACAGTGGCAGCAACTTACAGCTGAATCTGGTCTGAGATGCTCAGTAGAGCCCAAGCACTGCACTGGAAATACGGTACATAAAAATAAAGGCCAGTGCTCCGTGTGTACCTGACTGACCTGTGTGAGAATTTGTGCATCAGTCAGTTCTGAGCCACAGGCGTTCTGACTCCTGATGGAGGACACCTTTTCCAGAGCAAAGTGCAATGGGTCCCATTGGCTGCTGAGGGATTTAGAGCAGGGCACGGGGCTCTGCCTCTTTCAGTGAGCTGCCCTGCTGGCCCATCTCCTGAAGGGATTCCCAGGATCAGATACGAACAGTAACATCGTGTTCTCCTCCTCCTCCAAGCCCTCACAATATCCCAAAGGGCAGGAGCGCATCAGCCATCTGCCCAGCACAAGTGTGGGTCCCCATGTCGGCACCCCACACAACCCGGCACCCTCACACACTGCCCTAATTGTTCCTCGGGCAGCCCCACTGCAATGCACAGCTGTGGGACCATGGCCATTTGTACGAGGAGGAGTGGCTGTGCATGCCATGGGCAGACCTCAGGCTTAAGTAGCAGCCATTCAAAAGCTGACACGAACTAATTTATGAGAAATTGCTTTTAGCAGGTGCTAACCTGTCTCGACTATGGATAATAGGGTGGTTGCTAGTGGGAATTAAACCAGAGAGCCATAAAAGCTTAATATTGTGCAGTTTGCCAGGCAGCACAGCTGTTGCACTGTCTTTATTTCTGTCCATCGAAGACACAGCAATTGCTGATGAACTCCAGCCAGCCAAATGCCAGGAATTAGAGCCATGCAATTGCAGAACAGCACTTGCCACTTCAATATTATTCAATTATGTGTGTGTGTGTGTGCTTGTCTGGCTACTGCATTGCTGCATGCTCCTGACACCCACTGCAAATCTGTCCCTTGGTTACCCATTTACTTCTATTTCTTTGCTAGAGCTAAAACAAGAAGTGAGCATTTTTCCCCTTCAATCTCACTATATATGTCAGTAATAAGACTTTTCAAAACTTTGTCAGCCACCTTCTATAACAGCCTGAGGAATACTGTAGGGACATCTCTAGTAGCTGGATACAGGATATTGTATTTCTTAGTTTGTCCAGTTGAGTAATTGCTTGCAGTAGCACTGTGGGCTTGTGCAACAGTTACTTGGAAGGAAGAGAAAAGCCAGCTGGGGAATCTAAATATTTCTAGGGTGACTTACAGAAGAATCAGGTTAAAATCAACAGGTCAGGGTTTGATTGAACATCATAAATTAGATCCTTGGAGGGAATTTCTTGGGAGAAACAGTGTTCAGCATTTTGAGTTCATTTCCACAAACGCTGAATATTGATGCACCGTTTTTCACTATTAAAATCAAGCACTGCTCTTGCTTTTTGCATTTCTTACATTCTACCTGCAAGGTGCTGTTGAAGAAAAGGTTGAGAATCAAAACTACGAAGCCCTCCCCTGGTTTTCTCAGTTATTCTAGAGAAGGCATTCCTGGAAGTGATACACTTTGACAGCCTTGTAGTGTTGGATCAGTGAGCTCGATTTTCAGCCTGGAAATCATCTGTCTGCGTGTAGGAACAGCAGAGAGCTGAGCCTGGGAGAAGTTTGCTTGGGCAGAAGTCTGTGCTGTGAGTGCTGTGCTCTGCTCGTCAGTCTGGTATCTTTCACTAACACCAAATTTTCTTAAAGGATAAAAAAATGAAGCTTGAATGTGGCTGAGAGTGAACATATGTTGGAAGTTCAGCTTAGGTAATGCAGTAAGCTCTTCTAGAGAGTGTTCTCTTTCTTCTCAATGTAAATAAATACCCATCATAGCCCCAGACATATTCATTTTCTTGTTGTTCTCCCCCTTCTTATCAGAGGTGGAGTCCTGTGTATTATTGACCTGAGCTCGTTTGTGAGATTGTTCTTGTGTCCATATGAGCAAATCACTTAATAAGATGAGAAGCAATGTGTAAAATAACAATGTTGATGTAAAGTTCTCAAGTGGCCAGCACTGGGATTAATAGTTAATGACCTATTGACACAGAATATTTATTGATGAGCAACATAAGAATGCCAGTATGGGGTTGTTTAGGAAGGCTGCACGCCTTTTTCTGAAAAGAACAAAGAATGAAAAAGAAATAAGAAAAAAATCATCATTTGTTTGGAAAAATTCATATTATTGTGTCTGCTACGAAATCTCTTTCTATGGGTTTGGGGAAGTGTTCACTTTGAAGGAAACAATCTGAACTAATGAAAGAGCTTCTATAACCATAGCAGATTTTTGAGTCTTGATGAGATCGTTACAGCTAATAACTCCTTTAGAATTGCTTGATGAGATCATTACAAGGAAAGTCAAATTTTGTGCTTTGGGGTATAAACTGTTCAACAAAAAATGTTTCCCATGCACATGTGTCTAGTTAAGTATTCAAAATGCAAATGCATGAGCATGGGAATTAGTGTGATTTCCCTGTTCTTGGAAGCATTGGTAGCAGCCAGCAGGAGCAGAGTGGACCAATGCCAACCCTGTGTGGTGTCAACAGAGACAGGAGCACCTGGACCCAGAAAGTGGAGCAACACCAGGCTGGGCTAAAGCTGTGCTGGCTGCCCAGAGGAGGCGTAGGGATCCCTTGTGCCCAGGTTCCTCCTGCTCAATCTGAATCTGGTTACTGGCATCATGCAGTGATCCAGTGCATGTCCTGTGGGTCTTGATTTCTTTCTTGGAATAGCTGGAAAGTGACTCAAAGTCAGAATTTGACCCTTGTGAAATGAAGTCAGCACCAAGCATTTCTCCACTGTCTTATTTCTTGGTCCCCAAACTAGCTACTGTAAGAGCATAATTTTCAACAGAAGAAGCAGACTTCCAGCAGCTTGAGAATCTCTGCCCTAAGATGTAGGAGACCTTAAAATGGGATAAATCTGGTTCTTCTGAAAGCCTAAATTCAGGTATGGACTACCCATTGTTTTGCTCAGGAAATGAAAATGAAAAACTCTTTACCTCTACAGCACAACATTTGCTCTGCTGTGGCTGGTGGCATCCCACTGGTGTGTGCTCCCTGGCCCTGCAGCTCTTCTGGGTACCAACACCACCATCATCAGGACATCATGTGAGTTAGCAACAATTGAGCATTATCTCCACTCCCAAAATGGAGATTAAACTAACTGTGTTTCTGTGGTGACTGAGAAAATTTGCCCCAGCCTTGATGAAATGAGCTGGAGCAAATGGGTGAAGTTTTAGAGTAACTCTTCCAAACTCAGCAGTTTCTTTGGGAAACCATTCTCTAGACTGGCTTTTTAAAGCAGTACACTTTACAAAAGTCTTTATGGCAAAATGCTCCCAGTACAGGTATTCAACAGAGCTGCTGATTCCAAAAACTGCATCCAGGTGACTGAGAGGGCAGGTTGAAAACCAAGGCTTAGTGCTCTGTAGGCGGCAGAGGGCTGATAGTGGCTGAGATGGGAAATGCAGTGAAAAGTCAGCTCCCCTTTCTCAAATTACTGTGGGAAGGCTGGTGAAGACTGCAGCAATGTGTATTTGTACTACTCTCTTCATCACTTACATAGACACAAATTAATTATCTTTAAAGCATACATGTATATTTCCTGACCAATTCCTACAGGATATATGCGCTACTGTTTTAAGCAAAAGCAGAAAAGGACTACGAGAAAAGACTGACTCCTTTACTGCAGTTAGAAGGGAGTGCTGGCACACTGAGGTGGGCAGGAATTAAAAGGCTGCATGGAGGTAAAAGCACCTGATAGGTGCAGGTACACGAATGCTAACAGAAACACACCTATACACAGATTTTACAAGTCTACAAATATCTACATGAACCTATGTGCCCCTCTGCATTAAAAAAGTGATATATACATATTCTTGCTCACAGACATGTACTCAGGCCCTAGCACATGTGTGCACAAACAGATGCCATGTGTAATTTTAGAACACCCAGCATATGCACACACACATCTGTTGGTAAGCTCTGAGCAAAGCAGGTATCAGCAAGCTGACCCCTGAGGCTGGGCAACTGTGCTGAAACCCAGCAAGGCTGGGGCTTTTAGTGAAGTGAGTGAGTGAGAAATGAAAAGAAAAAAAAAAAGAGCTTGAAAGTGCCTGGTGCTGTGATACATAATTGATGAGACTCCAAGCAGGGCTTTGGTGTCTAATAAATTATTAAACACTGACTCATTAGGGAAAGATTTCATTATAGGATAATTTAATTAAACGATAGGCAAAAAGAGGAAAGAGCTTTCAGGGACTTAAAGTCTTTCTGTTTTCCACCGTGACATCGATGATTTAAAGAGAGAGGAAGCAAGAAATGATTTTGGAGGTGGGAAAGTATTTACTGTGGTTGTGAGCACAAGAGGTCTGATCCTCAGTTTCCTCAACATTTCCATTTTTATTCATGGGATGTGAATGTTGGTTTTTCTTGCTCTGGTTTAAAGGCATTTTACACTTCCTGGTGCAAAGGACTGAGCTCACAGTAGAGCAGCAAGTACTGTTGTCCCTGCTAGGGACAGAAACAAGTAAGTCAAGTCCTTAATATCACTGTCAAGTACATCTGGAAGGCAGTGTGCAAGACAAGGACCACACGTGGTGTTGCTCAGATTGTGTCACACAGAGAGAATAGCAGAAGGAGCGGGCAGGTCTGCAGTGCTCAGGTGTGTTTGCATCCAGTGGACTTTTGTGTCTCTCATAACTGAAACGGAATGAAGATAGCCTCTAGATCTCTGCAGGCAGACTGAAGGGACAGTGAGCCCTCCACTGAACAATGGGCATTTATCCCCAATGGGCTCTTTTCTTTCTTCTTATTTAAACAAGGTCTGAAACAAACACATCTCCAAACCTGTTGTGTTATTTCATTGCTTCACTCCGGACTGAGAGGGACAGTTGCCCAGCTGCTGTCCCCACACAAGGAGGTTTTAATGATGGAACAGACAAGGTCAGGTGCATCCAAACTGATAAATAAAACAAGAACTTCCAATATGACAAGCATAGCAGAAGCAGAAAATTCTCATTTCCAAGCAGCTACATTCAGTATCTGTTTTACTTTGGATGGATGCACACAGCTGTCCAACATTTGCTCAAGCTCTCAATTTTGGGCTCCACTTCAATTCCATCAGGCTTTCCTAGAACCAGTATGTCTGCAAAGCAAGCTAAACTAAACTTACAATTTTGCAAAAAGCTGTTAGGTTACTGAAAAACTGTAACAGCCTTATTCTTTTTGGTGCAACAGAAGATAAAGATTTTTGATTGAAGGAATTTGTTCATTTATTCACAGAGAGAACATGATGAGAGAAGGAAAGATGAATACAGAGGTGATGGGGCTGCATTAATAACATGGCAGCTGTCAAGTTGCAGAAAGTGATTATTTTGCTCTGCTCCATGCCTCCTGGCCCCCCAGCTCAAACCGCTGGAGTGCACAGACTAAAGGACCCCCAAGGTGGGCAGGAAGCTGGAGCAAGCGGCCTGGGGAGAGCTGTGTAAGGCTAATGGGCATCTTCATTGCTTCCAATGGCCAAGCTCCTGACAGGGTCTGGAATAGGCAAATTTATCCTTCCAAGGATATTTCAGGCAATCAGGCTGTAATAAAATGCTCAGTTAGATGTAGTTCTTGAGTGTATGCTAAGTGGAAAAATACCTTTGTTCTTTTATCATAAGAAGAGATAAATATAAACTTATTCTTAACTGCATTCATTCCCAAGTGGACTACCCACAGCTCTTCCCTAGAAATGCTGATCTTCTGGGGGTGTTTGTTTGCTAGTTGTGGCAGAAAAACAGGAAATGGCTGGGATTTAGTGCTGGAATGTGACCCTGCGGTGAGCGTGGTCAGAAATTTGGGAAGTCACGTAGAAATACCAGCTTTTGATTATTATTCAGAAAAGAGAAAGCCAAGGGGAAAAAAAAAAGCCTGTCAGACAAAGGAGAAATCTGACAACATCTGTCTCTTTAAAATCACCTATAATTGCCTGAGAGAAAGGAAACCAGTCCAAAAAGCACTTACGTGCACTGTGAGAAGAGATTATTCTGTCTGAGACTGACTATGTCAGCTTCGGTTCAGAGTCTCATTAGATCCTGGCACAAAGCTGAGAATACATATGAAAGAAAAAAGATTTAGAAAGGGTCTTTTCTGCAGAGAAAGTCAAAACCAGGCTATTTCATCTTAAAAAAATTCAAGAGATGATAGAAAGTATGAGCTGTTGGCTGTCTGGCAGAGCCTGCTCAGGTTAGTATGGAAGCTGCTGCTCTGCAGGGTGGGGAGGCTCCAGGATGCTTGCAGCGGCCAGGAAGGCTGTGCAGTGTGAAACATGAGGTTCTGCAATCATACCCAAACCTGTCTTAATGATGGTTAAAAACTAAGGAACCTACTCACAACCCCAGAAAATCCCTCTAACTGGAGGCATGGGAAATGAAGCTGGGATGCTTTAGTTCGACCAGCAAGTAAGAAACAATTAAACAAAAAGAAGGTGAACAGATAAAGTATATCACTAAATTAAATCAGCGTGTTTTTGAACTGCCTTGTAGCAGCCTTACGGTTACAGTTCCTTCTGTCACTTGTGAGTGCAATGGTGAACAGGTGAGATGGCTGAGCTTGGCACTAGGTGCTTTGCACAGGAACTTCACATCATGTTTTCTTCACAAACTCTTCCTGAATGAATTCAAAATTCTCTTTCTTCGAAGGTTCCTTGTGGGATATTTCCCCTCAAGTGTTTCTTGCCACTGTGTACAAAATACCTACGATAGGAATGTGGATAGGTGCTATGGGCCACATCTTCCTCTTGAAAACAATAAGCATCAACCTCCTAATTTCAGAAAGGAGGTCAGATGCTCACCTCCCAATTGATGTCAGAAGAACTGCTTTTCTTATTACTTTTACTAACTCTCAACAATAGTTTTGAAAGAAGACAGTCAGCGAAGCTCAAGAAAACTGCCTTAATAATGCAAATTGGTATTTTTGCATGGCTGCCCAAGTGCAGCATTTGTTCACCCTAGGAATTCAGTTACAGAGCTACAAAGAGCTCCTTGAATCCCCCAGTTCTATGCTGTGATTTTTAAACTGCCAACGAGGTTTGACTCAGATGTTTGACTCAGTCTGCATAGATGCTTGGAAGAAGATGCTCTCTTCGGACTGCAGAGGGAGCAGAAAAATTTCTGAGGAAAATGTTTCTGAGAAGAGTTTGAATTGGCACATGGATTTCATCTAATGGGGATGAAGAAGAAAAAAGAGATATTTTAAGGTTAAGGAGGGGAGAGGAGGAAACTGTCCCTACTGCTCAGGCTTTGCAAACACTTAGACTGCATGTGCACAAGATAATTTTTTTTCTTATTTACATCAGAGTGACTCTGGAAGTGTTCACAGTGAACTCCTTGCCTCCAAACCTCTTTGATTTTTTTTTTTTACTTTCTCATCAGCTCCATCCTCACAGAGCCTCGCACCACAGCTCATCTAGGCCTAATTACATCTTCCTACAGAAGAGAGAACATTCATTCTGGCACTCTTTTCTAGGGCTCATCACTGCAGTAACATAACAGCTTGTGGTATTAATAGGAATGGGAGGGTGGTTGGACTAGATGATCTTGCAGGTTGTTTCCAGCCTTGCGATTCTGTGATTCTGTGATTCTGTGAACATTGGCATTACATCTTACAGACCACATTTTTCCTGGCAATCTTGATGACAGGGGATTACACAACTGAGCTGGACATGGCACGAGCTCTGGAGATGGACAGGAGTGCTGTGGTGGCACCCGGTCCTGGCATGGGACAGCCCCACAACGCCTGCTGCTTTGTCGCTGAAGACTGTTTGGCATCTCTGCTCCTTGATAAGCAGGGCTTAAATGCCTTTTTCTACCTTCTGGAGTATTAGGATGTTCCTCAGACCTTAATGGAAAAGGACTAGGAGGGACATTCAGCTGATAGAAGAAGCCATTTGAAGAGGTTTGGTTAGCTGAGCCTCATTCTCGGCACTCCCTCAGTTTCACTGAGTGAACTTCAGAAAGCGTATCTCCACTTCCTGCCTCAGTTTCTCCAAATTTAAGATAGAGAAGTTTCTCCGACATGCTGTGAAGTTCACTGATTGTCTAAACCTTGCCTAAAAATGGGAATTCTGCCCTTTGCCTCATGCTCCAGCCGGGGAGGCCTCACAGAGGTTGCATCCCACTGCAGTGATCAACCATGTTGGGAGTGGTAGTGGTGTTCCCCCCAGAGCTGAGATCTGATAAACTCCACAAAGCCTTGAGAAACTTTCTGGGTGGAAGTCACAGTGGCAGAGTAGTCTTTAATGTTATTATTCTTCATTGTCATAATGATTGTTTTGAAAGTTTGGGCTTGTTGTTTTTCAAAGAGATTTTCTCTCCGATATGCAGCCAGCCTGAGGGGGAGGAAGAGCCCTCCCGGTGACAGGCTCTCCGGCACAGCCCAGAGCAGGGACAATCCTGCTTTTATTTTGCCAGCCTACCTGCTATGTGGGCTGATGGCTCAGAGGGATTTAAAACCTCCCTATCTCTCCATTTCAGAGGTGAAACGTTGGGCTTTTTCTCTCACTGTGACCTCCAGGAAGCTTGGCACATTCCTTAAGTAAAATTGACCCCAAGTTCCTTTTTCTGCTGTTTTTGGATTAAGCCAGACTTGGCACTCACGTGGGCTGCGATACAGTCAGCATTCCCCAGCTGCAGCACTTTGTCATGGGTCAACACAAGTGAAAGTCTGCTCAGCAGAAGGTCGTGGTGCTTCAGCAGATTAATGCTGAAATGTGTCAAAGAAAGAGAGGGGAGGCTGAAACCCTGTGGGTTCTGTGACACTTAAACACACCCCGAAGTACATTAAGCACTGGTTTATGAACACAGTACCCTGTGAGTATTTCTGGCACCCTCACAGCCTGCACAGCCCCACTGCTGCCTCATGCTGCATTGAGAGGTGCATCTCTGTGACACAGATGGAGCTTCCAAAGGTGCTGATCCCATCTGCACACCTGCTGTTAATCACCTCACTTCTCTCCTTGCTAGCTGTGCCTTTATTTCTGCCTGAATTCAGACAAGGAAAGCTGTAAGTGCAGGAATAAATGCAGCCAGCAGTACAGCAGGAGGCACTGCTGTTTTGCTATGGGATGAGCAGAGGTGAAGGATCTCATCCCCACATTGGTAAGCCAGGTGTGGGGTCACAAGACCTCCCCCTCCCAAGGAACACTGCACCATAGGTAGATAGCAACCCTAGATCTGTGGATCTTAAATCTTCCTTGAACAGCGTTTGATTGTGCTTACATGTGTGTATGTCACAGCACTGGTACATTCGTGGCATTTTGCACTCCAGCTGACAGAGGTTGGCTTCTGCAGGTTGTAAAACCAGCTCAATGGCTGGCTTTATTTATTTATTTATTTTTCTGCCCCTTTTTACTGTTGATTATGAAGCTGCAAGAATTTTCAGGTTTAATTTGTTTTCTGTCTGTTGCTATTTCTAAATTAAGCAACACAAAACAGTGATGTGAACAATCCTTTGTGGCTCAATGGGTAGTTTTGTAAATAGTTGTGGTTTTTTTTTAATATATGTAACTTATACAACTTGAAGTCCTTACATCTTATTTGAGCAGTGGGAATTGCTGGATCTCTTTCTTCATTTACCACTGGAATTACTGCCATTTTGAGTTTAGAAATTCTGGGTAAGAGTCTCATTTATGATATAGTTTCACTCTCCTTTTGTTGTAGCCTCTTCTTTCTGCACTCTTCCAGCACCTCCCATCCCAAAAGCACCTCAAAAGTGGAGGTACATATATTGGTGACTGAAGAGCTATGCTGACCTGCTCTCATCAGAGCTTTATGCAAAAGGGGAAGTGCTTCTGGACCAGTTAATGCTTCAAGTGTAACTGCTGATACTAGAAAATATGAGACTGGCACAGATACAGCACCCTAAACTCACCCCTAAGCAAAATTGAGAGCTCCAAACAGCAACTAAGGACTTGAGAACTGAATTTATTTTGCTATAGGCTCCCTGTGGCCAACGGCAGCTGTTCAAGAAAGCACAAGTTCTATATGGGATGGCTGAAAGGGTCTGTGGCACTGAGACAGAATCTTTCTGTCCTCTGCAGAGACAGTTTGGGCAAAGGGCTGTCAGCACCAGGTGTGGTGACTCTGAAACAGTTTGGGTGAGGAAGGGCCTGCTAGAAGAGGTGGAACAAAGAAATGAGTTCAGATGCCTGTGAGCTGAGGGCTGGATATCAGTAAATGGAACAATACGAAAACATGCAAAATGCGGCATGCAGAGAAACTTAAATACTCATTTGCTGTGACCAGAGCTAGGGTTAGCTACCTCTGGGTGATCCTGCTCTCCCAGGAGCCCTTCCTTTGCAGGCAGTGGGTTGACATCATCAGTAGCTCTCTTGCTGGGGCTCAACTGTTGCAAAGTGCCTTTTCTAACTTTTGATTGTTGTAAAATAATTCTTAACATGAAAGAAACAGAGCAAAAGGAGTGGAATCAGTGAAATAGATCAGGAAGAGAGCTCTAGAACTCCAGGGATTTTTCCGTTATTTTTAACTGTCTTAAATGGCACAAGAAATAACTGTCAAAAGCCCAGTTTTTCAGCCCTCACTAAGTATTCCAGTCCAGCTGTATTTATTGATGGTGATTCTGCAGCTGAGTAAAATTTCACTGTTTGTATCTCTTGGGTAGGTCAGTGAAAGAATAAATGCAAAGCTAAGGCTGGTAGGCAGTGCAGCCCATAGCCAAGAAAGCTGCATTTCTGGCTCTAAATAACATTTTCCAACCCCTTCCACAGTCAGAGTCTTGCCAGATCCCCATTTAGCTTCTTAAATTATTGTATGCAACACCTGAAATCAAACGTAGACATGACTTTGTCTTTAAGCAGGGAGTCAGGTTTAAAATTATGGCACCTAGGAGCCAAGGGAAATTTTCTAGGTGCTAAGTTTGGCTCCAGAGCTGCCATTTCCCAGCACAGCAGAATAGCTCGCCCCAGTCCAGGAGGTCACAGTAAAGTATGAATGAAGGTGTTAATGTAAAACCCCAAATCCACAGACTTCTTGATTTATGGAGCTGACTTTGCTTTCTAGGAACTAAGAACAAGATTTGTTAGAGATGAGGGTGGAAGAATAGCTTTCATGTTTTTCATGCCACAAGGCTTAGATGTGCCACTTGTTGCTGTCACCACTGGCTCTGGACCCTGCAGGTGAGATGTTCTGTGGTGCTTCATGGAGGCTCCATGGGCTGTGGCCCAGGCAGGGCTGGAGGGGTTCTGGTGGGCACGGAACAAGGAGAAAGAGGGAATAACAAGACTGTGAATGTGTATGCACACATGGATCAAGGCCTGCATTTAAATGGTGGGAGAGCAGGTAAATAGGATGCTGAGGCATGCTTGCTATGGCACAGGCATGGGTCCCTCTGCACAGGTCTCCCCAGATGGAACCATGATGCTGAAATCTCCTGAGCTTCTGACATCAGCAACAACAGGAAAAAAAGCCTCCAAAAAGAATTTTCCTGCCATAGATCCTCTTCTGCCCTTGGTATCTGCAAACTATGGTGGCTGACCGCAGTGTGAAGGTAAACCTTGCGCTGACGTGGAGAGTGATGAATAGTTCCTATCCTGAAATGCAATCTCTGAAATTGATTGCACCATCACAGTAAATCCATTACTGGAGCAACCCATTTTACCATACCACATTTCAATAATTTATTTTAGAATAAAAGGCTTTTTAAAGTATCAGATGAAATTAAGACCAGTTCTTTGATATCTGTAAATACTGGAAGCCTTGCTTCAGATGGAGGTGTCATAGATACTTCCTGAAAGTAGAATTATATTTAATATGGCCAACAGAGGCTAGAAGAGGAGGTCATCTAGGTGAAAGGGGAGGAATCTCATTAAATGGGGAGGTCTAGATTGGATATTAGAAAAAAAAATCTCTGAAATAGCAGTGATGCAGTGGCACAGCTGCCCACAGAGGTGGGGGAGTCACTGTCCCTGGAGATGTTCAAGAACCACGGGGATGTGGCACTGAGGAACACTGGTTATGGTACATGGAGAAGGGTTGATGGATGGACTAGGTGATGTTAGTGGGCTTTCCAGCCTTAATGGTTCTATAATTCTATGAAATGTTAGCAAGGATAACTGGGATTTGTCTGAGCTTCCTGATTCTCCTTGTTAAAATTTTTGGTTTGCAACTATCTGTAGAACTGTTTACTTAGCTCACATGTAATCTGTGGACAGCCCTTTGTAGTCTTATGTATTTCTCAAAAATGCCATCTACTGATCCACTAGATTTGCGCAATCCAAACGTTACTTTCTGATCCTGCATATGTGTATGTTTGTTGGCCTGGGTGGAGAAACATATCTGCCTCAGTTTTGAACAGCATCGGTGAGCCCACAGATCAGAGGCAAGAAGGCAGGGCATCTGTCCTCACTGTGGGTAGAGAACGGTGTCGTGCTGTCCTCCAGGGCTTTGTGCTTATGTGAACACTCTCTGTTAGATGATAAAACAAGGATTTGTAGGGTTATGCATCTTTTCCTGTAAGATTTACTTTGAGATAATAAAGCAATCTGGAAGAAGCTGCAGCACCTTGCCTATACGCAAGCTTCCTCTCTGCAAACACCATTACAAACCAAATTTGCACTCTGCTGAGGACACTCCTACTGCTGAGCCTGTCCTTTTGGCACCGTTGGTCTCTGGTTACACACTGACCTAAGGCTGTGTTGATAACTGTGGCCATTCCCTGTGCTATGATACAACTCCTCCAAGTAGAGCAGCACTGACCTGCTGTACTGAACTAAATCACTGTGTGATGCTCTGCAACTGTCAGGATACTGAGTAATGGGATCTGGGTGTAGGAAGTTGCAAGAAGGGAGAATGTAAATTCTCATATATAATAAATACATAACATTTTATCCTCAACCTTCTGCCTGTTTACAAACTAAATGAGTCCTTAGTGTGACATTCCTTGCATTTTTACATCAGCTTAACCCTGGAAAAGCTTAATCCCGGTTTAATGGTCTTTTAATAGAAGTGGTCAGTAGTTCAGTGAATGTTTAAGTGACAGCTTGACAGACGTGGAGCTGACACGTTAATCCTGGCTGCAGGCCAGGCGCTACCAAGCAGGTTCACCTCAGAGCTGAGCGGGGCGAACGTTTCCGCTCAGCCTCGGCTGGGAGGAGGTGGCTGAGGCAGAAGGGTTTGCTCTGAGTGCTTACAGGTGGAAAACGGCTCTTGTCCCGGGCTGCCAAGAGGTACCTTTGGGTAGCGTGAGGCATTTCTATTCCCAGCCTTTGACGGACAATTTCCTTTTCCTCTGCAGAGTATAATAACATTATTACAGGCAGTTTTGAGCACTCTATAGAGATTGTCTTTCTCTTGAACCCTACAGACTTTCTCTGTAGGTGATTGCTATAACATCAAGCAGAGCACTACATGGAAATCTCTCAGAAGGATCAGGAACTTAAAGATGTCATGCAGAACAGCATCTCCATCCACTGAGCATCCTGAACACAGTTCTCACAAAACCAAGCACGCATTTAGAACAGTGCCTTTTGGCAAAGCCTGAGCTGCACAGCCCTTGTCACCCTGCCGGGCTCCTGTCCCAACGCTACCCCTCTGCATTCACGTCCCCATGTCACCCATTTCCCCAGCCAGCCCCTGCCCCTTTCCCACACATTCCTCCTCACCAGGCTCTGCCAGCAGCACACAGCACATCTCGGGCAGCAGAGAACCAAAGTGAGGTGAGTTAGATGAGACTGGTGCCCCAGCTGCCTTCACACCCAGTTCTGGGCAGAGCCATCAAGCCTTTTCCCCTCTGCCCCACTACCTCGGTGCCCATGGGAATGCTGCAGCAGAGCTGTAACTACTGGCATGCTGTCACTTGATTTAATGCAGTTCTTAAGTCAGTAGTGCTCGGAGAAGGACTGAAATAATTTATTTTATGCTCCAGACCATATTTTTTTAGGTCGACCTGTTTAACGGTAAGTTGTAATTTTATGGGAACAGTCTCTCTGCTTTTGGGGGGAAGAGGTTCAATAGATCCATTGCTTGCTACTGGCTTACGTGGGAAGCAGACAGCTTGAGTATATTTCAACTGCTAGAAGGAACTTTGTACTTTTGAAATTTACACACCATATTTTTTAGTGATGCTTTATTTTCCCCTTCATTTTGGAATTTACACTGCTGTGATTTTTGTTATTTGTTCAGCATATGTGTGTGTGTTTTAATATATGTGTGTATATAAAGTATACGCAGCTTGGAATGACCTACTCGCAGAGGGACAGCTTTGAAAAAAGTTTCTCCCCGTGATTGACAGCTGCACTCAGACCGTGGGGATTATGGGGGATCAATGAGGATTATCTCATTTACTTTCATTAACCCTTGAGTTTACTTTGCCGGGTTTCCTCCACATGCCACTCACTGAATGTTAACGGTTTCTTTCAGCAGTTGACTCTGCTGCCAAATCTGAAGGGTCTTTTTTTAAGGAGTTTTAAAGACCGTCTAAAGTGGTTACAGATAAAGAGATATTCAATGTTAAATGCCAGTAAACATTGATGCACTGCACTGCTATTAAGAATCCATTTCAGAATGTAACCATTTTACCTAATTAACACAACTCAGTGGAAACAGAATTTTAACTCCTGTAAGCTTGTTTCTTTTTCTCCCTAACAGCCCATACTGTCTTTGTAGGAACTTTTGCCATAAAATTGAACTGAAAATGTGATTCTCCAACCCTGCAGCAAACAGTTTGACATTTGCCTGGTTAAATTTGGTACTTTCATCCTAAAAAATTCCTGTTGTTGTTCAAGCTATGCATCCAATTTCTACTGGTGAGCACTGAGAGGAAAAAGCCAAGCAGAGGGGATGGTCCTCAGAGGACCCATGTCCCATCCTTGTGAGGCTGTTGGTGGGAGCCAGGTGTACCCACAGGGTAACTTTGTGTTGACATCTATCCCACATCAACAGCAGAAGAACCCTCCATAGTATCACCACTACCAAAGCCAAATCCACTTCTGGCAGCACGGAACCAGAGGCCTGTGGAAGGAGCTGGTCCTGCACTTGGGGTCCTGCTGGCAAGAGATACTCCTCCACACTGCTTTGAAGGATGAAGACTTAGCAAAATGTTCTGATTCCAATTGTATGGAGTTCAAATAACTTCCCACTTCTTTTCCATCCTTTGTCTCCCAAGAACAAAATCAAGGCAATACATGAAATGTGAAACTTTCTAGTGTCTCAGAAGAAATGAATTGCTTTGCTGAAGATTGTGCAGCACAGTTGCACATGTGACTGCATATTACATATATATAATACTAATAACAAAACACTGAGAGAAAGCTTCTTAATCCCACTTCTGCTCCCATGTGATGCTGCTGGGGGAACATCCAGTTTTGGAATAAGTGGAACTAAATGCGGGATGGATAAGTATATCCACAGAGGCTGAGCTCAGCCCAGAATCCCCTGGATTAAAGGCTGGATATAATTTTCATTGTTCATGCTCTGCACAACCGTCTACTGTATTTTAAATCCTGAGTTATTCACTTGTAGATGCTGAACGAAAGATACGGCTGGATGTGTCTGGACAGATGCTGCACTGTACAGTGCTCCACTGAGAAAATGGCTTTGCACTACAAAAACCATTTGTATGCAAGTCAGCAGGAGCTTAGATTTTGGTGTGCAAAATAGTTCTAAAATGCTCTTATAAAGTACAAACAATGTGTACTTATTAAAATTCATGTTGGTATGTTATTTGATAAAATGATTACAGATGGTAATCTAAAATGATAAGGAGTATGGATAGGCTTTTTTTTTTTATTTATTTTCAGAATTTAATTAACTTTCAGGAATGTCTTTCACAGAACGTCTTTTTATGCGCTAAGTGCATGGTAGCTCCTGCAGCCAACGAGACGTCTTTGAAGTTAAGTGATGTTGAGTAATGTGTGCAGAATCACAGCACTGACAGCTGTCCTGGTAGAACAGAGGAGATCCTTCCAGGCACATAGTTGCTTTGTAATATTGCATAGGATTGTTTCTAAAACATCAGCCTGTTAAATATGCCTAAAAATAATGTCACTGGAAAATCCTGGTTAGTTACCTTGTGTATCATCAGCCCATGCAGAGCTGTGCAGGCAGACATGGAATTTCCAGGCTGCAGGAATTCAGGTGCACCAGATGAATCTTGCTTTCTAAATCAACTTTGTATTTCCAAACTCATCTCCAGTCTTCTGATTTATTTTTTTTTTATGTTTTTTTTTTTAAATTATATTTGAAAGCGGTTACTTCTTTTGGTGCTCTTTGGTGTTTCACGTGTTTCCAACTGGAATTTGCAGCTACCTTTATCTAAGAACCTTGCTGCCATCTGCTAGGGCATGTCCTCTGGTTAAACAAATAAACCCAGGGATGTTTATGAGTGAAGGAACACCGGCTGTCAGCTCCAGAGGAACTTTCAATGCAGTGCTTGGAAAAGGAGGTGCCTGGCTGCTGGAAGGGGGTCAGCAGCGCTCCTGATGAGCGCAGGTGCCTGCAGTGCCTCTGCGGTTAGAAAATTGAGAAACACAACAAAGCTGAACCATTTTCTGCCTTAGGAACTCATCCCGAGTGCAAGAAGTAGAGATTTCCTTCAGGTTACACAGTTACTTTACTCTCCAGTCAACCAATTAGTGCCAGACAAGGCAGTGACA
Organism: Tympanuchus pallidicinctus; assembly: GCF_026119805.1. NCBI lineage: Eukaryota > Metazoa > Chordata > Aves > Galliformes > Phasianidae > Tympanuchus > Tympanuchus pallidicinctus. The sequence goes on from NW_026294722.1 coordinate 8,294,441, forward strand.
TCTGGAGTTGGTTAGCAGAGCATTAGCTGTTCATTGGGATGTTTTGACTGGACTCTTCAATGGGATTTATTGTACTTTATAGTTGTTTATTTTCCAATCAGAGTCAGCCTTTAAGTCAAGATTGCTGCTTCAGCCCCTTCTGAGCAAAAAGAAACATAAAGAAAGAGTCTCCTCTGACTGTTAGGTAGAGAAGTTTCCTCAGCAATTAAACACGGACTTAAAACACAATAGTGCAGACAAATTAAACGGAGCGTACTTGCTGTGTGCTGATTAGCAAAGCGGGGGGATTGGGAAGGCGAGGCACGGTCACGGCCAGGCAGGTATGTCTGAAAATACAGCTGGCACTTCTTGCTTCAAAACAAAGGTTATTCATCTGAAGCTGGAAAAAATAAATACAAGAAATACTCTGAGCTTAGGAGCAGCAGAAGCAAGCACAGTGCGCTCGCACCTCTCTGCCCTGCAAACCCCACATGAGGGATAGTGTCTGCAAACTGCCCGGCTCTCCTCTGCACAGTGGCTGCCAGGGAGGTGTGCTGTGCTGGTGACACGGTGCTTCCATGGTAGTGTCACCTCTTTGAGATTGCAGTGAATTCCGAGAAGGCTTTTTGCTGGTTGAGGCTGGTGAGCCAGCAGCACCTGCAATGACCGCGTACGCAATGACCGTGCACTGACTGAACACTGACCACATTCACCCGTCACTGGCACTTGTTTTGATAACTCAACCTGCAGCCAAAAGCACGCAGTCCCAGATTCACCATAGCTACCTATAGTCCACCTGGCTCTCAACTTGTTTATGACTCAGCTCCACATATTCTGTCATTTTTTTCGTATTATCTGGACCAAAGTTCATCAAAATGCATGTTTCTCTGCTGACCTCATTCCTAATCCTCATAGTACAGAAAACTTTTTCCTGTCTTCTTTTTCCTTTTCCTTTATCCATGCTTCCTTTGGGTTTATGTTAAGTTAGTTTGGTGATATCCAGATGGGATCGAGTGTTTTGCACCTAACTTTATTTCTCCTACATCTTTTCCTATTGGACTCAAACTGTACTTTAACTGTACTTCAACAACTTCACTGTCCTTTTTCTGTGTCCACTCTGAAATGAAAGCTACTTTAGTGTCACAGAGGGCGAAGCCCAACCGCATCTGAGAGCAGGTACTAAGACTTGACACATTACCAAATACATTACAAAAAATAACTGAGGGCTGAGAGTCCTGAGGGCATCGTACTGGTACTCTAAATTGGGTAATAGATAGGGCGTTTGTTGTTCACTCACCGCTGTGCTGGTAATTGTTGGTTCTATACCACAAATTTGATCGTGCGGAGCACACAGGGTTTGACCTCTCCCTTTCCTTGCTTCCAACCACTTGCACATGCTGCTCCAGTGTGCTGGCACTGAGGGCTGATGTTAAGAGAGACCACATGGAGTGTTTTGGATTATAGGCAGCAGAGGTGATCCTAATTCATTCTGATGTGCTTGTGCTTTCTATGTGTGTCTGCAATGTCATCAAGAGCTTCTGAGGGAAACTGCTAACCTTGCAACCTGTCATTTTTAATGGAGGGAATAACGAGTAAAATCACCTAATTTGCTATGAATGTGAAATGGCAAATTAAAAATGCCTGTGTCATCACATTTGTCTGGAGGTATTTCCTGACCAAATAAAGACCCAAATAAAGAAGTGTATTCCAGATTTTTCCTAAATAATGTGGGTTGTTACATAATAAAGTCTCACTGCTTCTGGCCCCATTAGACCCTATTGGGAAACCTCTGGAGCTCAACTGTTTGGAACAGCAGAAACTACCTGGGCCTATTAGGCCACCATGCAGTGGAGGGACTCTATATATGGTGTAAGTTTTATGGATTTGTTTTGGCCAGGTTTATGCAGTGGCTTTGTCTTGCTCATGGCTGCCAAGGGTTGGAAATCAGTGCAGTGCATGCTACGAGGAAAAATTTTGTCCCCCTTAGATTCCTCCCCTCCATCCACATAGAAGCTGAAAGTCCTTGCATTTGAAATATCTAAATGCTCTGTTATTCAGACGGATGAGAACATGATCCTGGGCCTGAGCTGTGGAATTAATGTCAATACACTGGAATATTTCAACTGACCTAATGTGTGTTCATTGGGATTATGCCAATTGTCAGGTATGTTTGCACATGCAAGAAAATTCTTTGCTTTCACCAGAGTGGCTTGGAAATCCGCTGTTAAGACTACTGAGAGCTTTAGCTCTGAGCCTCTGGTGGAGGGGGAAGACTTGGTGTTCAGCTGCACTTTGAGGATGCATTGGATATCCTTTGTCATATCTTCCACGCTATTGATTATCAAAACATTGTAAACACAAGTTGTAAAAACATTATCCCAAAATAATTTGTGCTATTTGGTTATCTTTGCTTCTTATTTTCATTTCTGGACAGCACCATCAACAGTTAGCTTCTATTGATATATTTAAGAAATAAAAGTATCAGAGAACCCTAATGTGCCCACATTTACTTTGGATGAAATAACATATATATCAGCTTGAGGTTTCTGACATTTGCACTCAGAGCTCACATGAAGAATGAAGAGAGAAGCTGAAGCCATGAAAATAAGGTGCATGGATTTGTTGGCTGGTGGGCCCTTCTACTTAGGTACAGGGGGGTTGGTAACCCTGTAAAAATCCCAAGGAGAAAAAGGTGTTAAGAAATTAGCACTTTGGTGCACAGTGATGGGAACATGTGGAAAACATTGCAACTCAGCAAGTGCTTCAAAGCCTTGGTATGGAAGGAGGTTCATCATGTACAGCCTGGGGATCAGAACTCTCTGTGCTCTGTGAGGGTAACACCATTGACTTGAGCAGCAATGGCTGCTGAGCGGCTGTGTGCAAATGGGGGCTTGAAAGGAAGATCAGGAAGTTGTAAGAAATAAAATAAGGAAAAGAAAGGAAGAGAAAGAAAAGGAAGAAGGGAAGAGAAGAGAAGAGAAGAGAAGAGAAGAGAAGAGAAGAGAAGAGAAGAGAAGAGAAGAGAAGAGAAGAGAAGAGAAGAGAAGAGAAGAGAAGAGAAGAGAAGATGAAAAATGAGATGGTAAAAAATTGTAAAATACACAGAAGTTCTCACTGAAATTATCTGTGTCACTGGGGACTTCGGACTACGGGGAAGTTCATTCCAGGGCGTTCTGCACAGTGTGAGAGCTATTGCTAACAGCAGCTTCACAACCACTGGAGTTTATCCATTGCCATCTGTCTTCATTTTGCACATCGTACTCGGAGAGATGCCACAAATCAAGCTGACCCGGTGCGTCATTCATTCTGCTCCTCCCGCAGCCCGCGGGCTGTGTGGCTGGCAGCGCCCAGCGAGCCGCGCAGCCGGGAACGGGGCTTCCTGAGCGGGATGGAGCCTTGTTGCTGGCTCCACGTCAGCTCCGCGGCTATAAAGGTTACAGCGGATTGAGAATAGGAGCCCTGGTGAGTCAAGATGTTTAGACAGAATAGCTGGCTTGTGACTTTTTCTGATTTTTTTTCTGATTTTTTTTCTTTTTTTTTTTTCCTGTGGTCTGGCAATGCTTTCCCAACTGTGAACTTCAGAACTTCAGCTGCAGGTGTGCTGTCACACCTCCTATGAGCAGCTGGCAATGAGCCTTCCATCAATCTGGCTGAAAAAACTCTATTTCAAATGAGGGATCTCTGATGGCTGAAGGAATGTGGCATACATTTTTGCCTTTGAAAAATCACTTTTGTACATGAAGTTGCCAGCGTAAATCCTCTTAGTCAGCACTTCTCCTGCTAAACATTAACTTTACTCTTCGAGAGCATTGCTTTTCTTAAGATAACAAAATCAAAATGTTAAAAAATAGAAAGAAAAACAGAATAAGTTGGGGTGGAGATTGTGCCTAGAACAAGCAGATACAGTAGTAAAGAAATGGAATGCAGTCTGCTTTGAACTGTTTGCTTGACAGAAGTTTGCAGATTTAAGGCAAATGATTTTGGGGGTTTTCCTGCAGCAGCATTTCAGTAGTTTTATCAGGTTTATTCTATTATAATTTCAGTGTACCTTTCCAATCTAGCAAAGGGCACAAAGGTTCTGGTTTTCAGAGTCAGGAGGACTGACTGATGAGGTTGAGCTTGAACCTCACCTGGGAAATGCTGAGGAAGATGTTATTGATGATGAAACCTTAGCTTTGAAGCCAGCTGATGTGCATATATCTACACAGGCAGCAGCTATCCAGTCTCTTAAGTAATCTCTGTTCACTAGCAGGGGTTTGTCTTTTCTCTCAAGCATTAATTTTGTGAAACATAACTTGGGGAACAAACCCAATTGCTACATGCCAGCCCTTTTCTCCATCAAAAATGACAAAAAGACCTCCCAAAACTTGGAGGAATTCTTGTTCTGCTTCCTGGTTTCCTCTCCTGTGGGCAGCGGGGTGGGGAAAAAGTGCTTTTTCTTGTGTTGAAAACAGCACATAAAGAACGATTTGCAGCCAGGTCCCAACAGGGAAGAGAGAACATGATGTTGCTCTCCTGGCTACAGCAAAATGGCAAAATTGCAAATTCCAGGGCAGAAGCTGGGGGTGCCAGGCCAGACTGGGGAAAAGGCCAACCTGCAAACAATCCACAACCGCAGCCTGCGAGCACCCAGGGCCCCCAGCTGCACAGAATGTTCTGCTGGTGGGGAGGAGGCAGAGCGCAGCAGGGCAGCTCCAGATTGAGCCATGTGGCCGCCTGCACAGCTCCAGGTGAGGAGAAGTCCATGCCCCCCTTGGTGCCTGTCTTAATACATAGGAAATTAAGACATAAAGCAATTGTTTTTAGCAAAGCTGGAAATGTGAGCGGCTTAATAAATATCTCTCTTTCTTCCCTCCCAGATGTCTACTAAGCTTTTTAAAATGGTTTCCTGAGTAGCCTGGATAATAATTAAGGAATTCAGCATTATCACAAAGCTGACAATTGCTGGCTTGAGTTCCATTTTTTTCTTTTTTTTCTTGAGTCTTCTCACCTTCTTTTGTCCTGAGAGATCTGAGTGCAGGCAGTGACTGGGATTGCTGAGTGAAGAGGGGCAGAGAGACTTCTTGCTCTGTCTGAATCACCCCTGCTGTCCCCGGTTTGCAAATGTTCTGCCTTCGTTATTATTTCTAATTAGGCATCACAAACTGAAGCCTCTCAGACTAAGAACCTAGGAGAGTTTGTTGCCTACACGGGAACAAAAATATCCCTTCTGTCTTTGCAGTTGATGTTGCTCCCATTGAACAATGTTCAAGGCAGATGAGCAGCAGCCACCCTCCGGAGAAGAGGATCCCATGCTGACCTTCATCTCTTCCTTTGTATCCTGTGGCTCTTTTTCCCCTTACTCTTAAATTTTACATTAGTAGCAAAAAAAAGCACTTCTAAACCAAGCTTCCAAATATTTGATTTACAAGAAGCGAAAGCCTCAGCAAACTTCCTGAAGATGGGAGGAGCACTGATTGGTTGATATGTGCAGACACATGCATTGACACAAAGCAGAGAGAAAAATAAAAAGTACATAATGGCTGAGCCACATCTTCTGCTCTTACTGAAGACTATGTTCAGACGGAGGAGAGCATTACAGAATGGAGTAATTCTTCCCCAAAGTCAGTTTGTCGGCCTGGATTAGTCAGCACTGAAGTCAAAAACCTCCTAAATGTTCTTAGACAGGGAATAATACAGCAGTACCAGCCAAAGAGCCTCCAGTTTGGTCTGCTGCCATTCAAACATTATGAAAATAGAGCCAGCTCAAAATAATATTTCTAGCCCAGATTTAATTGTGCTGATTTGAAAACCACACGGGTCCCTCCTGGCTCTGCTGTCCCTGTGTCCTGCAGCTGTGTGGCACCAAGCAGGACCACACTGACCAACTTTCCTCTGGTTCTTGCACACAGAGGCTTTGCTGCAGGGGCCGTCCAGTTGCCTGCCCACAGGACACACTGCAGCACCCACGTTTGTACAGCCAGGACAAGCACAGATTGGGAAATCAAGAGTCAGAAAAAAAATGAAGAAAATCTGTAGGCCAGAGGAATGTTTTCCTTCTGAAAACTTGCCTTTCCCTAGCTGAACAGCAGGGACATTTTCCACCTGGATCAGTAAGGCAAGAGACCTTGCAGAGGAGTTCCTAAAGGTTTTCTCTCCCTGCCTATGGTTGCAGCACCCTGGGGACACCTCCTGGCCCTCTGTGGCACTAACCATGAGCTCTGGAAAGGTCTGCTCCTGAATCTCAGACAGGGAAGCTGAGTGCTCGAGTTAACACCTCAAATTTATTGAAGTCTTGCACAAATATGTATGGGGCCATTTACTCCCCCAGAGGCGGGCAGAGAGACAGCAAGCCTGCTAATTTATGGTATGGCATTTATTGATAGAAATGCGTAACTGTTGTACCTTTATAGGGAAAATTATGGGTGCTGTGGCATGGGGAAGGGATGCCCACACTGGGAGCTTGGTGAGAGAGGGGAGGAGAGAGGGGTCCTGCAGTCCTATGTTCTGCACTGTCCCTCCCCAGCAAGTAGCGCTGGACTGGGGAGCAGGGGCTGGGTTTGCCCTCTATATCCAGAAATGCAAATCCCATTAGATCTGTGCCAGAACAGTGCCAGCCCAGCGTCAAGATATGGGGTACAATGGAGCCAGGGTGACCAAAATCCACGTCTCCCTGATGTTGGCATGACCCAGCCAAAGCGCTGCCTTCTTGCATGTGTCCAACCACAGACAGAAAACAGTCACTGAAATGATGTGCCATAATTCTATTACACAGATGCAATAAAGTGAAAGTGTCCTTACAATGCCCCGGTTGAGGTGGATTCTTAACCAGCGTTGTTGCTGGCATGTAAAAAATAAAATAAAAAAGCACAAGCATTAATTTGAAGCTGAAATAATATTACAGTAACTCTGCGTAGAGCAAGAGTTTCAATTTTAATTTGAGTTCGTTATCTTTTCCCTTATTAAGAAAAGGTAAATCTGTTTTGCATTTTCATTATTTCATTAGCTCAAGGAACCTCATCAGTAACCATGAAATCTGCCAGCATCAATAGTGCAATTTTCATATGTGAGAAGGACTAATTTGTTTAACCACCTATTCAACAGAGGCTGGAGCTAACAATTAAAGAGAGCAGCAGGGCTCAAAAAGAAGTTACAATTGATTGTGTTTCAGTGGAAATGAAGTTTGGAATGCGCTAATTGGATTTCACATCCACATCGGAGCCGCAGTGAGCTGATGTGAGACGTGGGGCCCCTCCCGAAAGAAGACTCTTCTTAGGAAATGTACAGAAATGGTTTAATGCAATATCTACAATACAATTAAAGCAACATGCTAATGACACTCTCGCTTCTCAGAAGTGACTGCTGACATCTTCTGCTAAGATTTACTCCAAGGTGGAAAACTGAAGTACTCTGCAGGAGGAGATGCTGTGTGCCCTGAAAGAGCTTATGAACAGATTTTCTTCACAGTGAGTGGCTTAGAGCACTCGTAATTTTGGTACCTTTTTGGCCCTGATGTCCTGTTCCAACAGCATGGGTTAGGCCTTCTCCATCCCTGCCCTGTCCCCAGCAGGTGTGAGCTGTCACGGGCTGGCAGCTCTCCTCCTCCACAAGCTGTCATCCGCTCGCTTTTTTAGGCTTTTACAAAATATCTCTCATTATATTCTCTTTAACGTGTAATTATGGTCAGAAAAATGATACAGCACAGCCAGCTCCTGGGCCTGCAGGTGATCAGTGTGCTGGGGGTTGGCCAGAGGTGATCTATTTGGGCTGTTATGCTGCGCTTCTCAGGGGATTGGCAGAGCTTCAGCACCAAACTCTTTGTTACCCTTTGCACTACGTAGTGGCATAAAGATGTCCTTACTACAAAACAGCAGAACCTACTGCGTAACACAGGCAGTCAACCATCAGATACCAGCGTCTAGCTCGTGCAGCACACAGCTTGGTGCAGTAATTTATCCTTGGCTGCAATTTGCACCCTATGGCTGCGTTTTGCTGCTCCCCTCAACCTTGTGAGCAGCGCTGTCCTGTGGCCACAGGTCTCTCCTTGTCCCAGCCTTGTCACTTAACAGCTCCCAGATAGATGCTGAGAAGTGGCTCATCCCGAGGCTCACTTTTATCTCTTCACTTTCTCCAAAATGCTGAATTAATCTTAATGCACACATACACCATGACTCATCCCAGCAGCCTGTTAGCAAACTTGGTCCTTAATTCATGGGGCTGCTGCTGACTGCAGAATGGGTAACCCCTGAGAGAGGCTTGTAGGCTGGGGGGTAAAGTCCAGTCTCCCTGCAGCTGTGGGGAAGACACTGAGGGTACATTGATTACCCTCGTCTTGGATCCATGCCTCCATTTATGCAAACGGAAACCTGGTTTAAAAGATTCCCATCATTCCTCAGAGCCTTTTCCCTATCCTCATCCTTCACGTTCCTCTCCACTGCAGTGTGCATCATGCAGCTCTTCCTTGGCCCGTGCTATTTGTCAAGAGTGATGTGGTTCATGTTAAAATGAAACGGAGAAGTTCACTGTGAAATTTTGGGACCTTTTTGGAAGAAGGCTCTGCTTTATGTGCAGCGCTGGTGTGACAGCAGGCCACGTCCAACCTGCTCTGCACGTGTCCACAGAGCAAAGGAAAAGTCTTTCTGTTGCCTTCTCAACCCTATCCTGTCCTGCTCTAGTTTAGCTTCACCTGGAAAACTTAAAGTGATGTGAAAGCAGATGATGAGGTTGTTTCTTTCACTGCTTTATGCTAATAAAAAGCCATGAGTAGCTGCCTTTGGAGTGAAGATATTGTTGGGCTCATTGGACTGCACAGGGAATCTATAATCCATGGGCACGAATCCTGTGTGTGTTAACTCTTTTTTGTAGGCAGAGGACTCTGAGACCAAGGCAAGGAGGTGTTTGTAGCTAATAGCTGTATGTGAAGCACAGAAACCCATCTGCTACCCAGAGGACCACCCACAGATCATTGTTTTGGACATTTAAACTGCAATTTTCTTTTATAGATGTCCTACGGTACAGCCTCCACCAGGATTCTGGTCTCTGGCACATACATACGTATTGAGCACACTGACAGAAACCTAATGACTTACATGGCTCAGCTATTAAGAAAATATTTCAGAGGTTTTTAAAGGAGAAGTCCTGAATTGTTGGTGGAAACCTCCTTGGATCTCCTCTTCCAGGAATGCATTATTTATTGTGCTGGTACCACAAGGGGGAGGGAGGGCACACGCCCTGAAGAGGAGCCTGAGCTCCCCATTGTGCTCGCTGCCCTGCAAAGCACGAGGGCCTGGTTCTGATCTTATTCGTGTCCATGTAAATCACAGTCAGTATGGGCTGTGGACACGTGTCCTCTTCTTGTTTAAGCAGTGCCAGTGCTAAAGGACACAAGTCTTGTCTGGGCAGGTTGTAGCCTTCACTGGCATCCTCCAGAGATGAAGTGTTGGCAGCACACTGCCCAGTCACACGTTCTGTTCATGTGGGTTTGGATCATCCACAGGCAGGTTCATGCCCAGAGTTTGGACCTCAATGGCTCTGTGCTGGCAGTCGGAACATGGGGCCATGCACGAGTTGGTGCTGCTCTTACCAACCACCCTCTGGGGGCCAGAAGCCAAGCTCCAGCCTCACAAGCACTTTGAGGCTATGAACTGTCTGCTTTCTTCTCCTCACTGCTTTCTGGCTGCCTGGGTTATAAATCCAATGCAGGAATAATGGCGATCAGACTGCAAGGTATTTCAGTTGAGGGATCAGCTCACTTTTCCGGTCTTGCTGACCCAAGGACAGAGTGTCAGCAGGAGAGACAAACACTCGTAGTGCAGTTTATGGGGTGGATGTGAATTTGTAGGAAATCTTGACATCCTTCCACCATATGCATTCATTGGCATCGTGCAGATGTTGAGATTGGAAAGGTGACTGCCTAATGCCCATCATCACATGGCATGCTTTTCCAGTTGCCTAACTCAGCAGAAAGCTGAGGATCTAGTGTCTGTGACACTACAGAGTCGCGGAGACTGAAGAGCATTTGACTTCGTTGTTTTTTTTCTCGTGGCATTTTGTTTTTAAAATGTCACTGCTAACTCGGGGGCCCTGTTTCGTCACTACATTATTTCTTTTCTCTGCCAGTGTCACCTCGTTGGTTTCTGGATGTCAGGCCGGAGGGTTCAGTGCAGCATGGAAACTCTGAGGTTGGCTTTGAAATGAAATCTGGGATTCAGCTCATTTGTCGTCTTGGGGAGTTTCCAGGCTGTGGTCACTCTGTGTGTGTTCGCGTATGCAGGGAATGAAAATTCTGCCAGTTGGAGGTTTCTTCCTGGACCAGTGACAAATATCACTGCCGAGCCAAGGCCCCGTGGCTCATCTCATGTCAGGTGCCTTCAGCTTTAGCCAGGCCAGATGTGGGTTTGTTAGGAAAAATGACTGCTTGCATTGATATTACTTCCAAAATTCTGTTTTTCTCCTCAATGTTTTGTGAAAAAGAATAATTTCTGGCACCTCCTGCAGAAAACACAAAAATAAGGAGAATGGGTTTGAAATTACGGCTTTGGTTCTGATTTTGGTTGTTTTTGTCTCCTTTCTTTCCTGCTATCTTTCTCCTCTTCTTTCCTCTCTCTTGAGCACCGAAGAAGTGGGGGGGAGGCAGAGGAAAGGGCTGAGTACTTGCTGCACAAAGTAAAAACGGTACATTTTAACTTTGAAATAACCTGACTTTTTGTTAAAAAAATAAAAAATATTAGGAAAATGGCTTTCTCAGAAAGAAAAATTGAGAAAATTTCCCTACTGCTTAGCTGGAAATAAATGCTTGGAATACTGAACTCGCGGCATCATCAGGGTATGTTGCTCTGCTCTTTCCAAATTGCCGTCAGTGCTGTGTGAGGAACCACACACCTGGGATGAGGAGATCCCTCCTGCGGGGCTGCCTGGGTGGGAGGGCACGTTTGGCTTCCGCCAACTGAAGGGACAGGGACATGCTCTGTCTGGGGACTGCACTGTGCTTCCACTGCTAATGCTGAGTAGTCTGGTTAACCCCAATGGGGCCGTGATGTGGTCTGAATATCTTATGGCTCGGTACTGGGGACACTGGGATACTGGTAGCTCCCAGGAAAGGACCAGTAGAGAGGATAGGAAAATAACCTTCTTACTTTCAAACACATTTCTGAGCATGAACCACATGTGTGCCATATGTCTGTGCACTGCGCGAGTGCACGTTTGTGTGTAACCCCTGTGCTTGAATTCAGTCAGCATTAGTGAGCACTTGTGTACAGGGTGTGAATGTGCGGCGTTGCACACGTGGGGCTGTGCTGCAGCTGGGGGCTTGGGCTGTGTGCTTGAAGCCCTTGGTGTGAGTTCATGGCTTTGTGGCTGCGGTGAATAGATGGGAGTAAATGGATGGATGGGAGTGTGTGGATGGGAGGGGGGCAAAGCCTCGTTCTGGCTTCATCTTCCAAGTTTCATTGGGAAGTTATTCTTTATAACGTGCAGAGAAGGAAAAGAGGCACCAGCTAATCCACGTATCCCTGCAGTTCTTTTACCTGTTGTGCAAGAACTGTCTTGCTGGGAAAGTTTCCACCCCCAGTAGGTGAAGCATGTGCTGCTGTCTGAAGTTCACGAAGCTGAAGATGAAAGATAAAGGCTCTGAATTCAATTCAAAGTGTCGATATGTAACTTCGTAACAAATGAAACATTTTTCAATTAGTGGTAATATGAAACAAAAGAGTGGGAAATAGAAATGGCAACCTTTTTAGGTGACCTGAAGGCCATTTCCAAGAGGCACTGTGCATTAACAAAACAGTGAACATTTTTACATCACTATTTTCCCCTGTGCCCATAATAGCATAAAATAAAAAGATTTTAGATAAGATTTCATTCAGTGAATCAATTGTGAAACCACACAGAGCCTTAGTGGGCATTCAGTCCTCAATCTAATGGAAATTTTTACGAGGATGTCGATGCTAAGTTGATTCCTATAGCGGAAAGCACATACAAAGGATCCGATTACAGCTGGAAACCTTTTGCTTTCTAAGAGACGTTATTAACCCCTCAAGCACTGAATATGCAAAGGGTTAGTGAAAAGTTTGCTGATGAACTGGATGCTGGCTTATATTTCATCACTTCCCCCCTGCCTCTGTAAGCTCATTTTTCCTCTTTCCTTCTGTGAATAGAAAATAATACCTGACACTTGTGGTAATTAACAGCCATAGCGAAGCATGCAGCAAGCATATTGGATCCTAGAGGGAAGCCAGAAGTTCAACTAACTGTAGGAAGTGTCTATCTATATGTTTGTAATCTTAAAAAGGTATCGTGAAAATGGTCAGCAAAGATAAAGTATTTGTTAGGTCTTATTCCAGGGAGTCCTCAATGTCTGGGGAATTTGTAAGGTAGAAATAGAACCAGAAGCACAAAAATTCAGGGAGAGAAGGAAGGGTCATAGCATCACCTCCTGGAACATGTGCCAACGCACCACTGAGCACACTGGGTTCCTGAGGTCCACCCTCGAGGCCACATTCCAGGGTGGTTACTGCCAGGTCAGGGGTGTCCCTTGGTTACAGCTCTCCCCTCTGTTGTGTGAGCAGCAGAAAACTTCACTGTGGGTTTTAAAGCAACATGCTAGGAGCCTGGATGTGCAGGTTTAGAGTTCTACTGTTACAAGCCCATAGGCAGCTTTTCCTAATTTATATTAAAATGTTCATTACTTCTTTGACAGTACAGAAGCAGTCTGCCTGCTGAAGTCTCAGATGTGTGCCTCCTGTGAGTGACAAGCACAGCTCAGGAGCTCATCTCCAGCAAAGGGCTCACAAGAGAGACGACTGCGAGGTGTTCGTCCCAGGGCTGCACACACCATGTACGTAGATATGAGCCGCTGTCCCTAAACGTGTGTCTTACACAGAAATGAAAAAGTAAAAATGTGTGGCTGGTTCTATGAGCAAACTCAGGGCTATTCCCACCAGTGGTCACGTCTAACTTGATGTCGTAGCAGTGTATCTGATTCATGGCAGGGAGTGACCATGGCAGAAGTGTTTATGAACTTATCTCCTAACTGAGACCCAAGAGAAGGAAGACCAGCCACAGCTTCAGATCTGCATCTGGATTTCAAATGCTCCAAAGTTCAGGGAACATTTATTTTCTGAAAGAGTGGTGATGCAGTGGCACAGCTGCCCAGGGAGGTGGTGGGATCACCATCCCTGGAGGTGTTCAAGAACCATGGGGATGTGGCACTTGGGAACATGGTTGGTGGGTATGGTGGGATGGATTGAGTTTGGACTTGGTGATCCTAGAGGTCTTGTCCAACCTTAATGATTCTATGAAGAATTTCCTATGAACAATACATGCCTAGCCAAAACACAGCCCTATGGTTGGCTTTGTCCTCATCACCCGTGGTGCTGGAGAGGATGGAGGCTGGCATGTGATCTCGTTTTCTTCCATGGAGTTGCTGATCTCTTATTTCCCACCCCTGCATTTCTTTGCTTTGTCTGAGTCGTGCGTTTTGGGTCCACTTACGCTTCTGTCACTGAAATGTAAAACAATCTTCAGTGTAGCATGTACCTATGGACCTCATTTTTCTGTTCAGAATGGCTTGCTGAGATTTTATGTCAAGCCACTCTTCCAGCTTAATTTGGGCCAGCTTACATGGCCCAGCGTTGCTGTTTTAAGCTTTAACAGTGCTGTCCTTACTTGGGCGCACCAGCAGCATCAAAGTCTCTGTCAACACCCAATAAATAAGATAGCGCGCAGGCTGTAACTTTTAACGGTAAATGCTGCCCGTATCCTGTGATATGCTGTCTGGGGGGAGCGATGAAGCATATTGCCATTGTATCCAAGGTGTGACTATCCTGCAACTAAGAGCTGCTATATTTAGGAGGCAGACAACTGCAGCAGCCATGGGGAGTGCTGAGGTGGCTGTAACTGATACCCCAAAATGGAGGTCAGTAATTTGACCTTTCTGCTTGGCAGCCAAACAGCTGAGCCTTGTTGTTGTCTTCTTAGACTAATTGCAAGAGCAGAAGAGGTGATACTTGCTTAGAAGTGTGCTAATCAAATTGCTATAAATTACTTGTTTTAAGGAAGAAGTATTGATAACAAAAATGCTGTGTTCCTCATGTGCGAGACAGACCTCAGTGTTTCTGCTGAGGGGTCATGCATGGCTGTTACTTTCTTCGTGTTTTTACTGTGGGGAAATGCTAAAAATGGAGATTTCCAAGTAAATATTGTCTTTCAGATATTCTTTGAATATCCTCGGTAACACCATGAAACAATCTACTTGAATTGAAATGTGTTTTATGAAGTCAAATGGCTTTGATTTTTCTGCCCAGTTTTAGATTGAGACACATTTGTTAGAATTTGGATTTTTCAAGTGAAACATCAAAAGTAGTTCTGGTAATAATCATAATAAATAACAGGAAAATATATTTTTGACATTGCCCAGTCCCAAAACTTCTTCAAGTGATTGGAAGGGTGTTTGGGATCACAACAGACATAAGAAGCAGTTAAACATCCCTAGCAAGCTCCTAATGAAGATGGTCTGCAGCTGTGCACCCTGGGGCTGCAGCTTATGGCAGCAAAGACAAAATGGGAGAGCAGCTTGCTCGTTGTTTAGGTGGCCTGGTCACTCCTTTGGTGTTCTTGAAAGAGGTGGTGGGGATATTTCTCAATATTTTGCTTTTATATGCATCTGAATGAATACACTGCTGAAGTTTTCATCACTTAATTTCAGTAGGGTCCTAGATATGATTTTGAGAACGAGAGAATCTCATACTTAGCTTTTCTACCCTGCACCATCCTCAGTCTTGAACGTGATTCAGGTGCATGGACACGAGTAAGCAGAAATCACTGCTTATCCAAACAGCAAAACCCAGGAGTGACAGGTGTGCAAGGATCACACATGCAATTTCAGAAGAAATATCTGCTCTGCTTCCATCACATGTTTGGAACATAGACTTTTCACATTGCTGGATTTCTTGTTGGACTTGTCTGTCCTGTGCTTTGAACAAACTTTGGCTCTAATGTTGTACAGTGCACCTTGTGCTGCAGCTTCACTGTCATTAATTGTTCTGCATCAGCGTTGCTTTGTTGAGCTGCCAAGGTATGTAGAATATAACACGCTGAGCTTGTTTTCTTTTCCTACTCTCCTGGCCCTGAGCCAAAGAAATGCCTTCACCTCATCACCTGCAGCTCTCCCTTCCAATATCTCTCATTTTAAATTAACCCTCACATTTTCTCTCTCAGTCATGGCAGGAATTTTACAGCTCTAGCACTTCAGAGAGATGGTTTGTCAGTGCTAGGCAAGGACTTGTCCCTCCAGACTCAGTGGTCTCTTAGCTTCCTTTCTGCAGCACGTGCATAGGTGAAAAGCTGATTCCCAATGGGTTTTACAGGGACAAATATTGGGCTAGGAGAAACTACACAGAATAGCAGCCCAAGTGATGTCTAGGTGCAGGGGTGAGGAGGGTCATGCATCCGCTATACAATTACAACATGTCTTCAGCATGATCTGACAAACACTATTTAAAGAGAACTGCATTAACGGGTGGAACCTGTCCCATCCATTTAGGGCCAACATTCTGCCATGGGACAGCTGAGCAAAGCTCACAAGGACTCCCTTCTCTTGTCAGACTCAGGTTGCATAGAGGTGGTATCAGAGATACACAGACCAAAAGTGAGAGAACCCACAACTCGTGGATGGTAGACACAATCAAGGATTTAATCTCAGCAGCAGCACGTTCTGTCGGTGCCTGGATTCCTGTCCCATAGAGTGGATCAGATGCTAAGAGCCGGGCTTCAACAGGATATTGCTAGCACAGAGCATGCTCTGCCCCATCCTTGGGATATTTCCAT
This sequence comes from Tympanuchus pallidicinctus, assembly GCF_026119805.1. Classification (NCBI taxonomy): domain Eukaryota; kingdom Metazoa; phylum Chordata; class Aves; order Galliformes; family Phasianidae; genus Tympanuchus; species Tympanuchus pallidicinctus. The sequence goes on from NW_026294722.1 coordinate 8,310,224, forward strand.
CTGGTTCCAGGATTGTTGTGAGCATGGGGTGGGCACAAATGGAGCTGGAGCTCAATGTATCTCCTGTATATACATGCTAGCACTTCATCTTCCTACTTGATAATCCTGGCAAAAGTCTTGCAGTGAATGGAGAGCGCACTACTAGTGTCTATGCTGAGTTAGAATTTTAATGCAGGCATCCAGAGCTGGCTGGATTGAACGTGGGTTTGGAAAGTTTTTCTGTACCATGCTGGGCAGATACATGTTTGGATTCTCTTCTTGTTTATGTATTTTTCTTGGCCCCTGCAATCGCGTCTGCATTGTGATTAAAAAGTATTTAATTAACATACAAAAATAAAATTAAAAAGTGTAATAGTTATTGTAAAAATAAAACTGTACCAAACCACTCAGGCAAACAGCACCCTGGGGAGTTGGTAAGCTTGGAAAAGCTGGAAAAATACAACTACAACTGTAACAAGTTCTCCTGAGAGGGGTACAACGGGCTAGAAAAATACAAGCCACCATCTAGTGCAGCCAACAGCCACAGCCAGGGCACAGCGGCAGGGAAAATGAACCACACACCCAGTGCTAAAGCAAGAGAAGTGCCTTCCCCCTGCATGCCACCAAGCCTATGAGCACAACCAGCCAGCAAAGCCAACTGGGGTCATGATGACAGGGGATGTGGCCTTTCTGCTCTTTTTCTTGCTCACCCAAGTGCCAGAAGAGCATAGTGGGCCCAGGATGCAGACCACAGTTCCTACATTCCAGTAGCTCTTCACTGCATTCCTGTATTCTTTAGCTTTCTTTTTTTTTATTTTTTTTTTTATTTTTTTTAACATAAATAGTAGAAGTTCTTTCTTTTCTGTCCTGGCAGAAGGTGGGATTAAAATACTTTGAACAGAATTAGTAAGTGAGTATGAGAAACAGAGAAGGGCTTAGAGCAGGAAGCCCAGGTCAGGGAGATGGGCTTTGCAATTAGTCCTGCATGCTGTGGGGCCGGGCCCTGTCATTATCTCTCAAAGACCACAGTCTTATCTTGAGCTCTTTGAAAGCCCATCTCAGGAGGAGCTGGGCCATGAGGTGGGGGCTGCGCATGGGTCAGGGACCCCTTCTGAGGGCAGAAAAATCAGAGAATCCCTGAGGTTGGAAAAGATCTTTAAGATCATCTAGCCCAACTGTCCCCCTACTCCCCATGCTGCCCACTGACCTTGTGCCTAAGTGCCACATCACAGAACTCTGCTGTGCCCAGAAATGCTGCTGTCGTGTGATGTCTTCTGGCCCTTCGTGGTGCCTCCAGGTTCACTCATGCACCAGCCTATCTTTCTCAATGGAGTGATTTAAACCTCTCTAAGTCCTGAATACATAAACTCTTCTAAATTGCTATAGTCACATTTTTACTCCCCTTAAAAAGCAAGTGTAAATTCCTCGTGGCCAGCCACTTTTTATGGATCCCTTCAGTGCTTTTCTGAGTTGCAAGGTCCTTGGGCCCCAGCCATGAATATCAGGTTTGCAGCAACTGAATTATTTTCATGATTAAAGATAGTAAAGGGTTTACAGGCTCTTTTTCATAGAATTCTCTCTTGGTTGCAGTTGTTTTGAGCTCTGTTGTATTTCACAGAAAATGAGATGGGAGTTCATGCCAAAGCTAAAGGTTCATTTCGAAACCACAGTAGAATTGTGAATATTATGATATAAATTAGGCTTTGTTTTCTGCTGGTAGCTCTGGTAGCGGAGTGCCTCTCCCACACCTGGGAGCAGACTGTAACATGAACAATTTGTCTTCCAGAAGAACTAAATTTAATGAGTCTTTTCTCTTCAAAAAGAGACATCACTTATCCATGCCCACTCATCCCCACCATGTGCACTGGAGATTGTTATATGCCGAGTACAGAACAAATAAGAATGGATGAATCAGTTGTTGTGACAGAAACTCTTGGTGGTTAATGTCCCTGACAGTATTTATCCCTGCAGTGCTGGGTGTTTGCTGGTTCTGTTCCAGACTGGAAGCTGGTCTAACAGACGCTCGAGAGGAAATAGCCAAAGTCCTGTCGTCCTGTGGGGTTTCCCCCTTGGCATCTCTCTTATGGGCACTGAGCTAGTTATGGAAGCCCTGGAAAATCATCCTCCAGACGGAGCTGCATCCTCTCCAGACAGGTGCTATATTTGGCCTTCCTACTCCATGCTACTAGAAAGCAGAGATTTATGAGCCAACTCAGTGATATATGGCGCTTGGTTCTGGTCCTGATGGCATGTGGGATCCTGGACCTCAGATTGTTTCTGATCCTTTGGCCTAGCAATGCTGCGCTGGCATGGCTCCAGGGCAGAATTTAGCAAGTTCTGCAGCTCAGGTCAGTAGAACTTTTTAACTACTGACAAATGTGATCTTCCTCTGCTCCTTACCCTTGAGCTGTCTCCATTTATTTTCCTGTCGCTGAAATCCATCATTACTCCTGGTTCAAGCTGTTCACAAACCTTGCTAAATTTCTGCAGCCATTTCTTTTCTTCAGGCTGAAACTTTGGTCTGGCCTTATAATTATAGCATTATTAATGTATTTTTATCATTGTTAATTATTTTTACATGCTGAAATTGATTCAATATGCCTGGAGCTGCCATGCTAGAACATGCCTTGATTCTCTTCCAAGCTGGAGCCTTTGCACACCGAACGTGGAGAGTTCCAATGGCTTTAAATCATTCCAAACCTCACCAAGTGATTTAAGTTATTGGAGTGCATTCAAGTTTTTATAAGCCCTCGAATGTGAACCCTGCTTGGATTCTGGGTATGTACAGTGCAGCGGGATCTAAAATGATTTGAGTGCCTGACATATTTTCTAAGCCCTGTATGGCTGGGGAATAATCAAGCTAGTTGGGCAGTGCACTGTGCAGGGACCTCGTATGATGGTAACTCACATTTTAAAGATGCTTCTAATTCTTTCAAATTCAAACATTCCTACTTCATTCAAGGGACTTTGATTAGAGCACGCTGTGTGGCTTGGAGGATCAGCAGTACAATGCATTTCACCCCTGGGCCGATGAATTGACTCCTGCTGAATGTGGACATCAAGGCAAGGCTGTGGTCACAGGCCAGCAGTTGTGCCAGGAGCCAGGATGCCGAGCAGTGGGCTGAACCCCCTCGAATCTCCAGATGAGGTCTTCAGCCTAAATCAGATGGTGTCAATCTTGCTCTTCCTGCAATATCATAGAATTGTTAAGATTGGAAAAGACCTCTAAGATCCCCATGTCCAAACCCAGCCCAGCCCACCATACCCTCTAGCCATGTCTTTCCTTGCTACATCCCCTCGGTTCTTGAACACCTCCAAGGACAGTGACTCCACCACCTCTCTGGGCAGCTGTGCCAGTGCCTGACCACTCTCTGAGAGAAGAAAATTTTCCTAACGTTCAACCTGAACCTCTCCTGGTGCAGCTTTAAGCCATCACCTCTTGTCTTTTCACTGCTATGTGGGAGAAGAAACTGACCTCCACCTTGCCACAACCTCTCTTGAGGTCATTGTAGCAAACAATAAGGTCTCCCCCGAGTCTCCTCTTCTCCAGGCTGAACCTTCCCTATTCCCTCAGCCACTCCTCATAACACCCACAAGGGTTTGTGTTTCAGACCCCTCACAGCTCCGTTACCCTTCTTTGGACACTCAAGGGCCTCAGTGTCTTTCTTGCAGAGCCAAACGCACCATGTCCATGCATCAGACCAAGCAGCCTTTGGGGGATATTTTCTCAGCAGGAGAACTGCAGGGACAGCAGAGACCAACAACTGGGCATGCTGAACCTTCAGATTATTTTTGTTTTAAAATTTCCTAGGTCAGAAAGAAGGTGTAAGAAAGTAGGAAGGAGACCAACGTAAGTCTCTGAAAGTTAGGTAGACAAACTGAAAAGAATGCTGCTGGAGTAAAGGAATCACTGCAGAGTGGTTTGGGCTGCAGTACCAAGATGCTGACTGCAAGACTGGGTAACAGCAGAACACAGAGCCCTGCAAAATATTCACTTGTTTCGGATTTTGTTTTTTATGGACAACTGCAAAGCATCCCCAATATGATTCCTTCACCTTGCAATCAAATAGCAAGCTTTTTATACTCACAAAGGCAGCTGTTGAGCACATTGCTGTAGATTGGTTCTTGCCTTGATGAATTGTTTCATTTAGTTTGATATCATTAGGTGCACAGCATCTATATATGAACCTGTGCAGTAAAACATCTAAGGTTTGTACCCCTAAGACTAATTTCTGCTGCTCTTATGACAGCCTTGAGACCTGTGAGTGCTGAGGACCTTAGAAAATTCAGATGCTTTCAGTTATGTGCCTATGCAAGGCTTTAATGATCTCATTTTATTTAAAAGGTAGTTTTTAATCCTAATGAACTCAAATCTGCCCCGATAAAATAAATGCAAACCCAAAATAATTTTGAGTAAAACAAAAAATCTGAGCTTAGCCACCTATCAAGGAGGGCAGAATTTGGCCTGTTATCTTTCCCAAGTCCCACTTCAGCAGCAGGACACAATATTACCCGTCATCTTAGCAGTGACAGTGCTAAACACTGACTGCTGTACATTCAAGGAACAGGTTCTTATATTTTAAACAACACGTAATTCTCCTTAAAACCTTCTTTTATTAAAAAGTTTTAAAAATAATATTAAATACATAAACAGCCATGTTAATTAGATTATATAGTTAATGTACATTGGAACTATGACTTATTGCAGAGTTACTGACCATGAAAGCACATTTTGATCATTCCAGTCTGTAATCCCCACTTAATCCATCCCCAGCCTGTCAATCAGTGCAATACAATCAGGATATTTATGATCGCATCAGACCAGAGATCTGGAAGAATTTAGCAACTTTGCAGAGCTGAATCCAGAAAAGAAGGAGGGGGAAAAAATGTTTCCACTGGCAAAATGAACCGTTGCCAGGAAAAACATTATTGTTGACTTGGCCCATGTAATTGAATTTTCTACTCAGAAGTAACTTACAAACCAGCAACTAGGAGAAATTATCAATACTGGGAACTCTCATAATAACAAAGCAGAGAGTTTTACCTGGCACAGCACTTTTTTATATCACGTTTTTCTTTTTTACTTTTCTCTCTTTTTTTAAATGTAGTGCTGTGGTTTTTTTCCCTTCTTAGGTTTTGCCATCATGAAATAATTCAAATCACTGGAGCAGAAGGAAAAAGCATCCCTTTCTCAGGCCCCCTGCCTCACTCCATCCACCACAGCCCCCGTTTCAGTCACTGAGCATCTCCCATCATGAGCTGTATCCCTGGGCACAGGGAAGATTTCTGGGTGTCGCTGGGGTGTCCAGTTCCGTGCCCAGGATGGGGAAACCTTCAGGATCCATACTGCTTTTAAACAATTGATTCATGTCTCAATATTTCTGAAAGAGATTTGAAACGTAACAGCAAAGATATACAGCAGTAGGGATAGCATAGTACAGGTCTGCATAGAGGTTTAAGGATGGTCTCTTTTCAGGGGCTGGAATTGCTATCCTGAGGGTTATTTCATTGCAAGAATCACAGGAAAAGATCTCTAAGGTCACCAAACCCAACCCCGACCCACCCCACCATGCCCACTGCCCACGTCCCTCAGTGCAACATCCCCACGGTTCCTGAACACCTCCAGGGACAGTGAACCCACCACCCCCTGGGCAGCTGTGCCACTGCATCACCATGCTTTCGGAGAAGTTTGTCCTAATATTCAATCTGAACCTCCTCTGGCACAGCTTCAGGCCACCACCTCTCATCCTGTCACTTGCTACATGGGAGAAGAGACCAACATTTGGACACATCCCAGGGCATTGCCATGTTGCTTTGCTTTGAGTATCCTTCCTTCCTTCCTTCCTTCCTTCCTTCCTTCCTTCCTTCCTTCCTTCCTTCCTTCCTTCCTTCCTTCCTTCCTTCCTTCCTTCCTTCCTTCCATGGAATCAAATGCAGAAGCAGAAAATTTTAGGAAGAAAGATTTAAGATAAGTGAGAAAGCAGCTGCCTAGGCACCTGCACTATTCAGTTTGGGGTGCAGGAAGATCAAAGGAGCTTTAGAAACAGTCTAGAAGTGTGTTCTCTCCATTAAAGAATAATGCTTGCATATCAGTCTATGATCCTGCCTCTCTCTGATGGGATGCAATAAATTATCTTTGTAATGGACATGTTATTCTCCTACATTCAAACAATGGAAGAAACAGAGACAGGAGGATGAGCTGTCCTCCTCCTCGTGCCTGTACGTGGGGTATGTCTTCTGTTTAGACATACAAATCTGAGATTTGGTTGCTCAGAACAGCCTACAGCAACTTGATTCTGCACTGAGTACTGTGAAGCAACAATGTTGTAAAGGCTTTTATCTCCTCTCTGATGAGCGTACACTGTGATCAAGGTCAATTAGTGCCTTTTCCCTCTAAGGCTGAACGAATACAAGCATGTTTCACACTTGTCATTTGGTCATGATTTGGTCTCTTGCCTGGATGGCAAACGGCTGGATTCCTAAAAATGTTTCTTCTGCACACACCGATGATGGGATCTGTGCTGAGCTTGGGCAGGCAATCCTCTGCTGAACTTTCCAAGTTCCCATTGGCTTTTTAACAAACTCCCCATCTTTATGCTCTGGGCCATTGGAGCCTGTGCTCAAAGAACGGGCTTGCTGGGCTCTTGATGTTGACTCTTCCAAGGCACGTTTCTCTCAGTTGCTACTTCATCGCCTGTCACTTAGAACAATCTAAGGAGATTCTCAATATGAAAATGGGCACAAATTTCTTAGGTTCTTTAACTGTTTAAGAAAAACACAAAATAGAAAACAGCAGGATAATCAATAATCCCTATGGTTCACCAGGATCCATGTGATAAAGGGATCCAGACAGCACCCTTTCCCTGCTCTGATAGCGACAAAGCCCTTGAAATGGAGCACTGTCATGGGATGAGTCTTCAGCCTGTAAAAGAAATGCCTTAGCAGCTAGCAGCATGATGCCATCATCCTGCTGACAGTGCTCTGTGTCACTGATACTGTCTGACACAGCTTCTGTTCAGCCATGGTTTGTTTTCATTAAGCCATTATCCAAACTACCCCTTTCTAGGATGTCTTCCTCTATTTCTTTACAGGTGCTAGGGCACCTCTTTAACTGTATAAGTCACAGCTGCATGGAGGGTCTTCAATTCTAATCGAGCATTAAAAAGAAAAACATCAGTTGCCACCAGCTCTGGACCCTGTGCTGCCTGTAGTCCAACATGGCTGCTGCCTTTAGAACACAAAACATGTCAGTTGTAGTTTGTTTCTATCACAGTAATGTGGTTGTATATATGCCACTTTCCCAGGAATGTAAATGCTTCGTTAGTTCTGTCCCTGTCCTGAAAAATCTAATATGGCACAAATAAAGTGCGGTAAATGGCTTCATGGAAAGCAGATGTGAGTGGAAGCCTAAACTCCTACCAAGGCTTTAGGGGACTTCAAAGACTGAAAGAAAGAGCTGAACAAAATATTCAACTGTGCCAAATTTTCACTGTTCTTGATGAAAGAGCAAAAGTGAGGAGGGGAAAAAAAAAAGAATCTGGCTCCTTGTTTTAATTTTCTAGTAGCCTAAGGCAAGACTTTTTGAAGGAATAAATTACAAGCAAGCAGGGAGAGAGACTGAATGGAGCAACTGACTGCTAGCCCTGAACAAAGGGCATTCTTGGAAGGATCTGGCTTTAGAGAACCTCGAAGTTGTCAGCTCGGTTATCAGGAGGCTGTCCCCCTCCCTGCTGCTTTTGAGCAATGCCACATCTCCGTGTGAGCCGACTGCATGCAAATCCCATCCCTGCACGGCGGTCCTGAATGCTTGGAAAGTGTCCTCTGCTGAAGCGTTTTGTAGGGCAGCCAAGGGGAGAATGCTTTGAAAGCTTGGCACCAGATGGGAACGCGACATAAATGATTGCAAGCTTTAAAGTTGTTTTCCAGAGCAAGGCATTTGGGCTGGACTTGGAAATGGTGTAGAATATAAATGATGGCATTCAAAAGGCTAAAACATGCCAACTCTTAAGAAGGAAAAAAAAGATAATTAATTCCTGTTGTTTTGGGTGTCATGTAGTATATAAGGATGAAAAAAGCACACACAGAACAATCAGATTCTTTCTCTCTCAGATTCTGTGTGGGAGCAAAGGTTGTGGCTTAACAAAAGCTGGTAAGAAAATGGAGGGAAATATAATAGAAATGGAGCTACATTGCTTGTGTCCATTTTTTTTGTGTTGCAGTCTTCAAAGCCTTGCTTCACCACAGATCTCCTCTACCTCAATCCCTTCCAAACTGTCCCTGTAGGTTCTATCCAGGGTGAAGATATGACTGGCACAGCTTCACAGTAGGTTCTGTCTGAAAAATGAATCTGTTACAGAGGTTCCTCTGGTGTTCAGCACCCAACATCTGGAGGATGTGGCTCAGTGCGTACCAGTGGTCTCCTTGCCCCTGTGCAGGACCTTGATCATAAATGCCAGACCATCCTGGTATGGGCACAAAGTTCTCAGTGGTCCCTGCATGGGGAACCCCTTTACCATGGCTGCTCCTTAGGCACAGGGCTGCCTTTCACCTTCCAGACCCAGCATCCTACCTGGAAGAATCTGATCATTTCTTCTGTAGTCCCAAGCACAGGGAAACCCTTTCTGGGAAGGAGATGCCAGGCAGTGCCAGACCTCAGCTCCCAGAATCACAACATTTCTGTACTACCTGCGATAAACAGTGTCCTCCCCACTCCTGCTTCCTCATTCTTCCCTCTCCACCTCCTAAAGGCAGATAATTTTTCAGCGGTGTTAACCCCCTCTTAGTTGCACAATACAAAGCGTAATTCATGCAGATGCTTATTGTGACTGAATATGACAATGAGATAATGGTTTGCAGAAACCCTTCTGCAGATGGACACGCGGTTGTAAATTAGCTGCAGGACCTCAAGACAGATTTACCAAACACAATTGTGCTGCCGCGTCTGAAAATAATTATGTTTGCTTGAGTTTGGGCCAGGCTGCTTAAAGATCCCCCGCAGTGCAATGAGCTGTTGGTGACTTGACCTGTGCTTTTAGGTGCAATTCTGGATTTTTTCTAAACGTCAATGGCATTTTTCACGGTGGTTATGTAGCACGTTGAGGGGGGAACAGAAAAGAAAACAGGGCAGCAGAAATGAGCAGAGGTAAAGAAGAAGGAAAACCCAGTAGGTGCCAACAGCGTCGCTGATTTCCCACTCGTTTTCCTGCAGTAGCCCAAATACCAGGCTGTATTTGTTCGCTGCTGAAGCCTTCGACCTCAGCCTGCCCTTCTCTCCCCCAGAGTTGACAGTAAGTGAAGAAATGCTGAATTCATTCATCTGCCCGAGATGCCTTTGAAGTCCACCACTAAAAGCTCTATTGTTTTATTAGCTGTTAATGCGGCACGGGGGAATTGCGCTGCGCGCAGCGGAGCTGGGGTGCGGGGGGAGCCTTTCCTGGTAATTTGTCACTCTTCAGAAGTGTGACACGCTCTGCTCTGCAGGCACGCCGGGAAGCTGAGCGCGGGGCTGAGGCTGGAGCTGCTCCGTGCAGAGCTCCACTGCAGCCAGTGGGATCTCTGGAGCTGAGGAACTGGTGCAGCTGAGGGCTCACCTCCATAGCCTCTGTTGGACCCCGCGCTGGCCAAGGCCACTGGATTACTGGATCGTGGATTATGGACAATGCTGGTGCAGGCTGTGAGGTTGATTCTCGGTGGGGAAATGGGGGCAGAAATGGAAGAGGTGGCAGCTGGAGCCCAGGAGTGGCTGCAGATGGTGGGGTCAGGGGTACACTGCCTCTTCCTACATTAAGGTGGTTTGCTAATGAGTGCTTGAAGGCAGACCACCTAAATCCCTCTGCTGCCCTTTCCCTGTTGTGCTGCTCCTTTCTGGGGCTGCACAGTGAGTGGAGCTGCGGCGTGCTGCTGCCTTCTGCAGGCTCCTGAGCACCTTCAGCACTTGTCATGGACTAGGGAAATAAGCTGCAGGCTTCGAGAGGTGCTGCTCTCTGCTCGTTAGCACGACTTCCCAACCAAGTTCAAGATGTGCTGGGAGTCTGCTGAGCTGCAAGGCAAGGCCATTCCCACACATGCATCTTTTGCAGCAAAATGGTCAGCGATCAACAGTAATTGAAGAACCATTGCCTTCTCCTATTGGCTTTCATCTCTTTGCATCTCACCTCTCACCTGGGTTGAGGGAGCTGCCTGGTGTATACAGGCACACTCTGCAGCTACAGGCTGGCTCGTTACTGCAGTAATAAGGTGAATACTGAGACCTTTACCAGTGCTTTGAGTGACTGCCTAACTACGCTGCAAGATACTGTTTTTACCATGAGGCTCATGAGGTGGACGTTAAGATGATTTCTTTTTGTGATTTAGAGCTGCTGCTGTTTGTTGGAAATGAGTCTCCCAGCATTTTCCCATGGCAGAGAGGGGAAGGGTCACAAGGAGCTTGTTCACTAACATCCATAGCACGGTGTGTGCAATCGATTTGGTCTGCTGTGCTCCCACCTCTGGGCTCAGGCAGAGGCAGGCAGGGTGGTGGTGGAGCAGAAGGGGACAAGGGCTTATCAGTAAAGAGGTCAGAATTCATTTTTAGGAGGGTCACATAAAACTCAGTGCTTTACAGAGCAACCATGCAGCAGTAGAAAATAACTCCCACTCCAAGGCCCAGATCCGGCAAGGTTTGTTTGTGTGTTGTGCACTAAGCGTCCCTCGCTGAACTGAAGCCATTGGGTTTGGAATGCGTATCTGCATTGAAGCATTTTAAGATTTATTGTTGCTCTTCTCAGTTTGGCTGAGAGGTATCCTTGTGAGGTGGGAGTTATAGAACTGAACCCAATACATAGCATAAGTTAAGCTGCTCCTGAATGGTTTAAAAGTTGGTGGCCTTTGTAGGTTTTCCCCTAGAGACACTTTGGTGTTGTTATCAATGTCTTTGCAACAAATCTGGTCCAAGGTAAATATTTGTAAACAGCAGAAGGAAGGAAGGAAGGAAGGAAGGAAGGAAGGAAGGAAGGAAGGAAGGAAGGAAGGAAGGAAGGAAGGAAGGAAGGAAGGAAGGAAGGAAGGAAGGAAGGAAGGAAGGAAGGAAGGAAGGAAGGAAGGAAGGAAGGAAGGAAGGAAGGAAGGAAGGAAGGAAGGAAGGAAGGAAGGAAGGAAGGAAGGAAGGAAGGAAGGAAGGAAGGAAGGAAGGAAGGAAGGAAGGAAGGAAGGGAGGCCCAATGTTTATATGGGAATTTGGGGGTCGACAAGTTCCTACACTCCCCAGTTGCCCAACAGGGAAGATACTCTTCTATGTGGAACAAATCCCTGCAGGCAGCACTCACATACAATTCAGATGGCCCTGGGGGGTTTCCGGCTCATTATCAGGGCAAGTCCAGGTCTCTGCTCCCTATCAGTGGGGGATTTGCTCCCCAGCAGCCCCAGCTCAGAGCCCTCAAGCCATGAACCGGAGCCTCTCTACAGCAGCTCATTATATTGCTTCCTCACCACTTGTTGTCCAGAAGTTTGAGAGACATTTGAACCCGATCCCAAATTTCCCTGCTATAATGCTTGGAAAATGCATTTAAAGGAGGCATTTACTCAAAATGCTACTCTACAGAAATGGTTCTTTCATCATGTTCCCATTAACCTTAGATTGCTTTTAAGCACTTTCTCTTCCGTGGGAATGAAGCTGAGGAATATTTCCAGCTACTCCAAAAATTTTATTTCAGCTCATGGGAATTAGTCAAACCCAGGCTATCAAATAGAATCCAAACCTGGCTGGCTCTTTGTCTTCCAAAAACGCTCTCAGCTCCATTGTTATGTCTCTGAATTCAGAGCCCTTCTGAGCCTAGCTGAGCATAAAGTAAGGATTTGGGGAACCTCTTCAGCACTTATCGGGCCAGGAGGGAGCCTGCTCCTGGGGTGCTGCATTGTGTTGTTCCTCCTACAGGACAAGGCCCTAAAGCTGGATAAGGAGGGGATGTGGGATCCATGCCATCTGTTGGGGGCATTCATGAAGGATACGTGCTGCATATTGCATATCCCTCCTGGGCAGGGGGAGCTCGCTGCCAAACCCCTGTCTGATGGCAGCACCGCTCTCCCAGCTCCAACGGGAATTGTCACAAGTTGAAGCCAAGCAGGGGCTTTTCCATCTCCAGATCCTCGCAAACGCCTGAAGCTGTCACAGCCATCCGTGTTTCCAGATGGGTAAAATTCCAGGGGGGGATGATGGATTTGATGCATCTCAGATGATGACAGCGGAGGTGCTGACTCCCCCTTTAATTCCTTCCCTTAACAGACAAGGTCCCTGAACCTGACCCACACCGCCGACATGTGCAGTGCTTGTTTCTCTTTGCAGCCTGTCTGCTTGGCTCTGCTTCCTCCCCCTGCTCCCAGCTCCCCGCTTCTTTCCTGCGGGAAAGATTAGGAAGAATAGGAAGTCATCTGTGCAGAAGGCACCCCTGGCCAAAGTAAATACAGGTCACAAGATTAGGCTTCATCAGAACTTTAAGCCTGGCCCAAGCTAAACAAATGAGCTGTCATGGTCTGGTAAAAGATCCAGTATGAGCAAACTGGCATGACTGTGAAAATGGTAAAGCAGCTAATAGGTTTTGCAATATGGAAGTTTTAAGTTTTGTTTTTAATGCCGCATTCCTGAGAGTCAAGTCTTGCACCAAGCTTCAAATGCCAGTAATTCTGTGTGCTGGCCCCACTTGCTACCAGGAAAACACCTCCCAAAGCACAGCAACAGCCACAGAACTGCCTTGGGAGGCTGCTCCCTCCCTTCCAGCAGGGGGATGAGTGGGATGGGGAAAAGCAGCCATCTGAGCTCCAGCCCTGGGCTCTTTGCTGTTGTTGCTGTGAACCTGAAGCTCTCCATGAATTAGGGGGGAAGCTCTCCATGAATGGGAGAAAAAAGCACACAAAGTGAAACCAACAGCCCTCGAGCAATTCAGACATCTAACTCTTTGATGCCTGTGTATCTACATAAAAACCACCAATGCTGTGATGGCAATGGGCACTACAGGGATCAAAAAAAAAAAAAAGAAAAGGTAATCTAAATGGGAAATGTTGTAATCTCCATTTGCACCAACAGAAATACTTGCAATGAGTAGAACCTGTGCACACAGGCCTCAGTCATTGCTCTGCAGTGCAGTCCTGGGCACGTGAATTTCCCCTGGAGCATTTTTGGCCCTGACTCCTGCATGGCAGGGCCACTCGTGGAGGGCTGGTGCTGTAACATGCACTGAGCTGTAGAAATCTGCTGCACTGAGCTACGTTCAGTACTCACTAGTCGTAACCATTGCAAGAAAAAAAGCAACAAGCATTAAATGTCTTGATGGAACAAAAGCCAGGCTTTTAATTTTGTTTTAATGTAGTTGACAAAGCTTCAGCATAGAGCCAAGCCAATCTCCTGTAAGTGTGCAAAGGCTGAGACAATTTAAAAACCAAAATATTTATCCCAATAGAGACCTTGCAGCTTATCAGGTAACTGCAGACCGTGTTTAGGCCATTTTTAACTGGGCATTAAAAGTCTTTTTGACACATGCTTTATTCCCCTACAATAGACCCTAACAGCCCCTCCGAGGCCTTCTACAGCCTTATGTGTAAAATGTAATGGGGATTGGTTTAAAGAGTGGAATTTGACCCGAGAGAGAGGTGAGTATTTGGGGACTACTTAGTCCTCAGTAGTACTTGGGGACTCTTTAGTTTGTGGGGCACTTTATTAGTCATTAGTGCTTGGGGATGCTGTGCTGTACTCGTTAGCATGCAGCACGGGCTGTCTGGTGGCTTTCTCCATTTAAAAATCTCTGTGGTGTGGTACAACTTGTAGACCTTCCTCCTCCTCCAGGAAGGAGCTGCAGGACCAGGGGCTGCTCAGGGCAGTCAGGGCATCCCCAGAAGTGTTGGCAGCAGAAAAGAACAAGTCCTGTTGGACACCAACATGACGCTGTGGTGCATGGAAGCCTCTGTGTTTGTACAACTGAGTACACACAGAAAGGAGAGTGAAGCACACCTGCAGGGGAACTACTCGTGCTGGGGGATGACTATGTCACTCCAGGTACCAGTGTGGACTGGGAAATCCTTCCTTCAGCCCTGGCCTTCTACAGAGGGTAGTGCCATGCTGCTGGCAGACCACCTGTGATTTGCAGCATCTGGGCAAAGAAACCACCAAAAGTCTTAGAATAGTGGAATCATTAGGGCTGGAAAAGACCTCTAAGATCACCAGGTCCAGCCAACAAACCATCACCAGCACTGCCCACTGAGCTATGTGCCCAAGTGCCTCCTCTTCTTGTTTGATGAACACTGCCTTCCTGGGCAGACTGTGCCAATGCATCACCAGTCTGAGGAGAAATGTTTCCTGGTACCCAACCTGAGCCTCCCGTGGTGCAGCTTGAGGCCATCACCTCTCGTCCTATCACTGTTACCTGGGAGCAGGTGCTGACCCCCACCTCTCCACAACTCTTTTCAGAGCACTGTAGGAAGCAAACAGGGTGGCTCAGGCTGGTGGCAGTTTTTCTCACTTTCACTTTTCTCATTAGCTTAAATGATTCCCAGACTTGTGAACTCAGCAAACAGGGATCGAGTTTTCTCCAGCAGGCAAGGTTTACTCCAGGTCTGGAATAGTGCCCGAGCTTCCCAGCGGTCAGGAAAAAACTTGTGGGGAACAGATGAGCGGCTCCTTTCGTATTTTCCATCCATCGGGAAAAGCTGCATCTGAAAAAATAATAGCTGAACTGGAAAATAAAATTAGACAAGTCTGAAAGAATATGGAAACCATCTCTGACCTGGTATTGGAAAAGAGTCTCAAGTATTAGAAAGGAGAGAAGCTGAGAGAGGGAATGGACAAGTTTTGGTCTCTACTGGGAATATGGAAGGAATTATTTCATTCTTTTTCCCCATCTATTTGTTCCCTCTATGGCACTCTGTGTGGCTTGCCCTCTGTCTCTGTCATAAATATGTGGCAGAGACAAGTTTTTCAGCGGTCCCCACCAAGCCATCTGTTTTGCATCTGTGGTTATGCATATGTAAATATTATTATTAATAGTAGCAGAAGCAATCATAATGACAGCAGGAATAGAAACACTATTAATAGTGCGAGCGCTGACGCTGGTGTTTGCGCTGCTGCTGGCGGCCGAGCTGCGTGCCGGGACGGCTCTGCGTCTGGGGAGGACCAGGAGGAGGATGCTGCCATATGGAGCCACCGGTGGGCACAGCCACAGCTGTGTCACGATGGGGCTGTGCTGCCATGGTTCCCTGCAGACCCTCACCAAGGACCTTCCTGAGGGAAATGGCTCCGTGCTGCTCCTGCTCCTCTAATGAGGGGAGAAGGATTCACAGTGGGGGGAGCACATCCCAGCAGCTCCGAAGCACCTGGACACAGCTGGAAGAGCTGCATGGAAAAGGTAATTGCATCATTCCTGCTTATTCAGGGGCTGATTGGGTCCCATTCAGGTTGGGGCATAGAACTGTTTTCTGCACAGCCCAGTGCTGTACCCCGGGTCTAACTCCCAGCCCAAAGAAACTCATCCCTGTGAGGACTGTGGGATTTTGGGGTGTGCAGCCTGTGCTGGGAGAGGCACAAGCCAATGAACCACAGCTCAGCACACTGTTTTCCTTCCAGATTCTCCCTGGATCGAGGCAGTACCTTTGTTCTAATGGGAGGAACGTTATTTTGTTCAGCTCCGGTTGTTTTGCTGAATCTGTAGCACATTACACAGCCCAACTTCTGGTTTGTATTTTTTCCAGTTATCGTGTTTCATGCATTCTGGCCCCTCTCATCCAGCCCTGCATCCCCCCAAGCAGACAGAGTGGGATGTGGGCCCTGAGTTCACTGCCCTCAGGTGCACAGAGCACTGAGGGATGCTGCTGCCCTGCATTCCCTGCTCAGACACCCGCATCCCATTACCATGGCCAGGAGCAGGGCTCTGGGGCAGTGCTGCTGCCGCTCACACTTCACATCATCAAGTTTCTGAAATCCGGCTGGAACCCACCATTTTTGGAATGGGAACAACCCATTTTTGGCCATGGCAGATCGCAGAAGCACAGACAAGGGTGGGGGCAGCTGCCATTGTTTTTGTAGAAGCCCACTCTTTGGCAGAGCATCATAGCTTCTCCCAAACCTCCTGCAGCAGTGTTGTGCTGAATGCCCCTGTGCCCATCTGCCTGCAGGAGCTGGGGCAGATGGAGTCCTCCCCTCTCTTGGATATCTTCATCCACAGGCTTTTAAAACACAAGAAAACCGCCTGTGAACTTCAGGAATGCATTCCTCCACTTGCTCTATCTGCCCTCCTGTAATGACAACAACTTCCCAGGGTGCAAAGACACCCTTGGGTAAATTCAGGATTTGCTTCTGGCTGTATCCCAGATGTCTTCAGCTGCTCAGCAGTGTCATTCCCCTTACGTTGGCCAGTCTGAGAGTGGCTTCCATGTGAGCAGGTTGACTCATGAGGTGCACAGCTCTGAGTCCTCTTTCATAATCTCACAGTCAGTGGAATTACCAATCCTCACCCATACGCTGCGTTTATTTGAGGTTTGCTCTGCTCAGCAGCACAGCCCCTGTCCTCATTGCCCACAGAGCAGTGGGTGCCCCATTCCTGGCGGTGTGCAAGGCCAGGCTGCACGGGGTCCTGGGCAGTTTGAGCCAGCAGAGTGCAGCCAGCCCACAGCAGGGGGATGGAGCTCCATGATCTTTAAGATCCCTTCCAACCCAATCACTCTGTGTTTCTCCGATTTTGAGGAGCAAGCGGTGTCTGTGGGTGGGCTGGCAGATCAGCACTATTCCTCAGCAGCTCCTCCGAGGGCAGGGAAGCCCCTTTCCCATCCGTCCTCACACTGGATGGGAGCCTGCATCATTTCAGCACAGCTTGGTGCTCACGCAATGCGCCCACCTCACAAAAGAGGCACCTCATGGCACAGGCATCTGTCACTGAAATCTGCCTGCACGAACGGCCGTCTGCACCACCGGGGGGAAAGAAAGGCATGACAGCACAATTAGTGAGAGCAAATGAAAGGTCGTTTGAAGAGGAGGGGGGAGGAAAGGGGAGAGCTGCATAAATCCCTGGTGGGGTTTTGGGCTTGACATCAAAACCCCTTAACAGTGTATTACTTCAGCCCCCAATGTGGACAGATGTTGAGCTGTGGCTCAAAGGAAGTCAGAAATCTTTCCTTAGAAAAAATTTGGCTAGGAAACTAAAGAAAATATTGTGAAAGAAAAGGAAATAAAAGCTCACTAAAGGAGATTTATCACTGCCCCAAGCATTTCTGTATCCTCCAGTCTTATGAGGTCTCAGCCTCAGGGGAGGGAAGAGGAGAAGGTGGGCTGCTGCTGCTCTAATGGGCCGCTCATTTAGAGCAGGCACATTTTTGTCCAGTTTAGTGATGGAGGAGGCTCACCCAGCCCAGAGGCTCCTCCAGCCCACCCTGAGATCTCACCCAGCAGCCTCTGCACCAGCCCACAGCCCTCCATGGCACATCCATCTCACATGGCCTGCCCCTCTGGCACTGACCTGGCTCTCGCTGGGTGTAGACAACACTACATGTGGTGGTGATGCCTCCCAGGTCTCTTCCTGAACTGCAACCACCATCCCGAGGTCTGCACCAGGTGTGCAAGGTTTGGATGCTGCCATATGTTTGTGTTTGTCTACACTTCAAGCTCCTCAACCACATTTTTTGCCCACTCAATTTTGCCACGTTCTTCTGGTAAAACATTTCCCAAAAGAGCTTGGTATTACCCACAAACCTGGAGGTTTTGATGTCCATTCCCTTTCCAGTGCCACAAATGATGATGCCGAACAAAACCAGACCCAAGGATCCTTTGGGAAACTATTGCTGAAAAGGAAGCCCTCCTTTGTCCTCAAAAAAATGTCCATTAAACCCAGCACAGGAGCCTGCAGTACAGGAACAGCTCTCATCAATGTTTTGATCCATGGGAATGAGGATCTCCCACTCACCCCAGCACTGAAGACCCCCACAAAGTGCCTGAGCTCCTCATCCTCATCCTGTCCTCCCAGGTCCCCTGCATTTGTCTCTGCCATTAAACGATCTTCCCATCCAGGTTCTTGGCTTCGGTTAATGCATTCCCTGCACTGAGATCCCCATTCCCTTTTTTAGCTCTTTTAATTTTCTGTCTACACTTTACTTGCTGTGTTTGATGGTTTTTCCTGTTCTCCTCATGTGGGAAACCTTTCCACTTTTTAAATGCTGACCTTCTCCCCGTGAAACCTCCTTAACCTTCCCAGTGAGGCGGGCAGCATGTTTTTTAGGACCTCTTAGTTCTCTTTGAGCCGTGGCACATGTTTTACTTGGGCTTTAATAGAGTATTTTTTAATCGCCGCCAGACTGCTCGCAGGCTCCTTGCTCTCTGTCTGCTCTTTCAAGCTCTGTTGTTGCTATTGACTTATCACCTTATTTCTTCATAGTTCCTTTTCTTGAAATTGCAGAGCCGCTCGCTGGGTTTATTTGCTGTGCTCCCTCCCGCTCCAGCACTAAATCGGCAGTGCTGTGGTTACCAGCAGGGAGCAGCCCTCCCACGAACACCTTGTGAGCAGGTCCTGTGCGCAGCCCCTGCCCAGACACAGAGCAGCAGCTTCCAGCACTGCTGGATCCCGGAGCCTCGTTACTGTATCCAGAAGTACTTTTCCCAATGGATCCCTGAGGAAACCCGTGCACAGATAGCTGGAATCTCCCACTATTACCACCTGACCTGAATTTCAGCTCTCTAATCTCATTTCATGTTTTCTGATCGCTGCACTTATCCCAGTCAGGGTCAGTAACACAGGCCTTGCTCTATCTACATTGTTGGAATCTGGGATCTATCATCTCAAGAGCTCTGTACTGACACCCACTGACTGTTCAGTAGGCAGCTCATAGAATCATGGAAGCATTCAGGTTGGAAAGGACCCTTAGAAATCAGCTGGTCCAACTCCCCTGCAACGAACAGGTACATCTACAGCTTGATCAGGGGGCTCAGGTCATCAACATCCCTGTTACGCTGCAGCAATTAGAAAACCTGCCATCATTTTATGCTGGGATAGATTTGGGAACGCCTCTCAGTTTTACCTTGGCTTTGTGGCTGAATTGTGCTCCCGTGGTTCTGCCGGCAGCACCTGTGACGGTCCCACCTTTTTGACTGCAGCTGCCCCACAGATTTCCCCGCTGGTCTCACTGTGCTTTGGCCGCATCCTCCAGAGGGGCGCAGGCCTGCATTTCTGCACCCTCTCACTTCCCTCCCGCTTCTCATTCCAGCACTCCCGTGCTTTTGCCGCTTCCAATGCCACCAGCATTGCGACCGAGCGGCAGCTTCTGGTCCGCTTCCCAGCTGCGAGCATCTCCGCACGCCGAGGCTCCGGCAGCAGCCGGCGGTGCAGGCAGTGCCGCCCGGCTCGGCCCGGCTCGTTCCGCGGGTTTGGGATGGCCCCTGGCGGCGGCGGGCCGCGCTGCAGCGGCGGCAGTGGGAGCCCGGAGCAGCCGGCACAGCCCGCTGCAGCTCCTAGGGCAGCGCTGCCTCTGGCTCCCGATAAACCGGGGTTATCGCTGATAGAGCTCGGTATCCGTGGGGTTTTGAATGCAGTAAGAGGAAGAGAGCGTGTGTTTTATGTTTTGCAAGTATCCCTGTGTGCCTTGTGGTGACAGCACACTCCATGCACGGGGACTTCAGAAGCACCAAGGCCACTGCACGATGTTCCACTGAGCCCCTGTGGCCGGCTGCAGAGGCCAAGGACTGAGCTACAGCTGAGGGCAGAGGGTCATCTTCCAGTGCCACGGTGAGTTCTCTTTGAGGCAGTTTGAGAGATACAACCACGTGGCACTGGACAGCCTAAGACCCATCCTGTGAGTCACCACTGTGCCAACTGCCCAGCACAGTGGTTGCTGGTCCCCAAGGAGATACATTTTCAGGGGAGCATGCTAAGCTTTGGGATGTGGTTCCCAAGGGGTTCCGAAGAGGCAGAGCTGGCTGGTCAGCAGGATGGAGGCACCTGTTCAGCAAGGTGCCACTTCTCTCACAAGCTTTTGGGAGTGAGTGGGGTAATATATATGTGTGAGGAGGAGAGGTGACAGGCCTTACAAGATGTATCAAAGAATGTACAATTGTAGGAGATAGAAAAATTGTACAAGGTATCAGAATATTGCAGTATTTTGTACATGCAAACCTTGGTTGTGAATGCAGAGCATCCTCTGTGCACAGAAGAGAGCATCATAATATTCACAATGTGCTTCTATGTGTCTAGAAACAGTGACCACGTGAGACAAGGTGGGTGAGCTGCTGGGGCTGTGGGTGTTTAGCTGCATCAGCCCCTTCTCAGAGTGCAGGCTTCTGCACAGACATTATAAAGGGTGGTGGCATGAATGTATGCCGTTGAGTGCCTGATGCGTTTCCCCTGCAATCCTGACCCCTCTGGAAAGCACCAAGTACTTCAAAGCAGTGGAATATAATATATCTTGCTTGGAAATGAACGGCATGGGTGGAAAGTGGTGTCAGCAAAAGTTGTGTTTTATTCCTGCATACAAAACCATTCATCTCTTAAATGATAGCAGACACAAAGCGTGGACAATAAAAGATGCCAGAGGAAGGACACGCTCCCTGCATGGGACCAGAGACTCTCCAAGGATACAAGGGACGGCCGTGAGCGTGTCCCAAGATCTAAGGCACTGCAGGGAGAGCCATCTCTGCAAGAAGCAATGTCCCCAGGTCAGTTCCCCTCTGCAGGACGACACTGCAGTCCCACTGTCAGGCACTGTTGGCACGCTCCACTCTCTGGTACTGCCCATGTGCACAGCTAGCTCCTCTTGCACGCCGCTGCTTGCAGCTGTTTCCTTCCCGCAGCCTGGGGGCAATGCTGGGGGTCAGCTGGGGGTGCAGCTGCTCACACCAGGCTGAGACAGGCCTGGACTCAGAGCCACTCCTCCCAGCCACCTTCTTACCACAGCTGCACAACCTCCCTCAGTCTTACACTGAAAGATGTCTCTTCCCCATAGGAGAAAGAGGGGTCCAGGATCCCAGAGGAAAGGACCAGAGCGTTGTTCCCTCCTGCAGTCTGGCCCTGCCTATCCCATGCTCTGTCCTGCTCTCCCCTGACCCACAAACCTTGCTTTCAGCCCTTTTCCTCCCAGCACCACTAGCAGCATCAATCTGTTGTGATGTTCTCAATAGCACTGACCAGGCTGGGGCTGCCCGGTGCTGTGGACCTTGGGTACTGCTGGTGAGAAACACCCAAAGACAGGGTGGCACAATAGCACACATACCATTTCCTGGAGAACTGCTGGTCTATCTCCTCTAAGGACTGTCCTTTTGTTTCCGGAACAAAAAAATAAATGAATATGACAGCCATCACTCCCATCAGCCCATAGAGAAGAAACATCCATGAGAAACCAATGGCATCTGCAGAAAGATTCAAATGAAGGGTCTGTCAAAGGGAAGTCATATCCTGGGATAAGAATGAAGCTGGTGGCTTACTGTGGGGTGGTCACTGTCAAGAGCCCTTCCAAGGGCAGGGAAATCCCCTTGTCTGCTAGGAGAAGAACTGGGGAGCAGCGAGGGAGGACTCAGAGCTGCCTTTCCAGCAGCACCACAGAAGGAAGGTGAAAGTGGCTGAGCTTCAGCATCCAGCAGTGCCAACTGAATCCCTCAAATGACAGTTCTGCCAGCAAGAAACATTGCAAAGCTACTGGTGTGAAAGCTGCAAACTCACGGTTTTCTGACAGCCCAGTGTTGTGGCACAGCCCTGTGCACGAAGGATGGTTTTTACAAAACAGGTGATGGAAGGGCCCAGAAAAGTATCAATGGTGCTTGTTTGCTCTCAGAGGCAGTAGGGTCACAGTCAGGACCCCAGGTTTCAGCACCACTTACTCTCCCATCAGCTCGTGGCAGCCACCTGCACTAAGCCACCTGTGGGACGTGGAGGGATGGGGATGGACACTTACCAATGAGATCCAGGAAGGAGAGGCTGATCAGTAAATTGGCTGCCCAGTTAAAGCTGTTGCAGAAGGCAAAGGCTCTTCCTCGTATTCTAGCTGGATAGATCTCACTGAGGACCAGCCAGGTCACTGCACAGATTAGAGGATAGAAAAAAGTTGTATGGTTTAAGAAATGTATTTGGGAAATGGGGAAGGAAGATTTCAGCAAGGTTTTTGACACTGTGGCTTCACCTGAAGCTCCCATGTCAGCACTGTGTGGAGGATGAGATAGCAATGGGCAGGTCCAGTGTGCAGAAAGTAGAGTGGGTAATTGGCCACTGAGCAGATAGGGGGAAAATGACATATCTGCCATCAGGACACGCTCCGTGTAAAGAATGGAGAAAGAGAGATTGTTGCATTTGGGCGAAAATCAGAGCTGAAAGCAGTATGTAACTTAGAGCAATCTTTCCTATCCTAGGGTTATTTTGCTTGAAATGATTTATGGAGTCACTGCCAAACTCATGGGACTTGCTGTGCACTGATGTTTTTCCTGTGGTTAGATACTGTTCTCTCCCATCAATGCATTTAAAACAACATGTGCCGGAAAACACTAGAACTCACGTGGAAGCAAGAACTAATCTCCATTCTCATCTGATGCAAAATGATTTCAGAAAAAGACCAACTGATACCAAGAAACTTTCTAGGAGATTCCACTTCCAGCTCTGCTGCTCTTTCTGGACAAGGCCCTCTGTGTTCCTCCTCACAGGGTGCTGTGAGCATTAGGCAGTGCTCGTGGGATGCTCTGATTTTGCAATGAGCAGGAAAAAGAGAACATTACAAGCGTAGTAATAGTATGGAAGAGAAGGTGATTATGATGCTGTCCCAGCCACACAGCAGACAGAGCTGCAAGACCAGGAAATGATTCAGTAGGCTGACAAGGATAAATTTCCAGTTTCCAGACACTCAGCTGCCTGGTAAAGCCGATGCATAATGAATGTTTCAAGCAGACTATAAAGATCAGCCCCAGTTTTATTCTCTGGGTTAGTTGCAAGGATATATAAACACCATACTTACTTGGTCCAAATCCAATTGAGAAAGCGCTCACAAAAGCCATCATGCTCAGCAGCGTAATCCAATTTAAAACCATATGTTCTGTCAGGGGAGCGCTGCCGAAAGGAGGGTCTGTGCTCTCCACTGTCTCCTTGTCGGACTGCCCTGCCAAGCCCATTTTCTGAGTGTGGGAAGAACGAGTAACAACCTCACTGCTCTGAGCACTGGCAACAGCTTTTGTAAGGCTTTTGGTAGCAGCAGAACCGAGGCCTGCCTGCCCGTTGCCTTCTCCTAAGCCTGGTGGGATGTGGGAGGGCGGGGGTCCCAGGGGGTGCTGGGGGAGGCTGTGGGACACGTTGGGGTCTGCAGCGGCTGTGCAGTCCCTGGCCATGGCCAATGGGGTGATGCAGCTGGTGAGGCCGATGGTGGTGACGGAGATGGCCATCACCACACCGCCAGCCAGGAGCAGTGCTCTGCGGCCAGCTTTGTCCGCAAAGGCCATCGCCACCAGTGTGGCCACCACCTTGATTGCCCCCAGCCCGACAGAGGCCAGGATGGCAGAGGAGTTGCTCTGGAATCCCACAGAGTGGAAGATTTTGGAGGCATAGCCCAGCACGTTGGGCTGCCCAGTGAACTGCTGGAAGAGCACCAGGCCCAGCCCCACCAGAGTTCGTCTACTCATGTTGTCTCTGGTCCTGAAAAGATCAAGAAATGAGTAGTGCTTCTCCTTACAGGGCTCCCGCTTTGCTGCCTCTCTGTCCTCAGCAGTCTGCAATTGAATGAGACCCTTCTGGCAGTCCGAGTCCCAGATGTTTAGTTTAACAGGGTTCACTGGGAGAAAGAGGATGCTGAGGAACTGCATGGCTGCTGGGGCCATGGCCAGCCCAAACATGTACCTCCATCCCTCCTGCGTATCTGCAAAGGCGTAATTCAGTGCGTAGGACAACAGGATGCCTACAGTGATGCCCGCTTCATACAGAGACACCAGCAGCCCTCGCTGATGTGCAGCCACCATTTCGGAGACATAGATGCAGCAGGCCATGGATGAGACAGAGATGGCAAAGCCCACCGTCATGCGTCCAATGAGCAGCCCAATAAACGACCTGGTCAGTGTGAGAATTAGGCTGCCAAACAACAGGACCACATTGCTGACCAGAATCGCCTTCCTCCGTCCATGGCGGTCAATGAGGATTCCTCCGACCAGAGAGGCAAGGAGGGCTCCAACCAGGAGGGAGCTCACAAGAGCCTCCTGCTTGAAGCAGCCAAGGCTGAAGTCTGCCTGCAGCTGCAGCAGTGCTCCAGAGATGATCCCCAGCTCGTATCCAAATATCAGCCCGCCCAGAAGAGAGACTGTTGCAGACAACAGGAGGACCAGCAGTGCACGACCTGGAAAACAAGTAAGCAAAGTGAGGTTCAGTTTTCTGGCTCTAGCAGAAAGCTATCAGCACACACAATCTGCAAAAAGCTCTTCCAGGACACCCAAAGTTTTCTATCTGCAAAGCTACAATAAGGAATTCCCCCCATTCATAGGTCATGTGCAAAGGCATGTGCACACACTCTCACTATTCACCAGCCCTGCACACGTTGCCATGGAATGCAGTGACACTTTTTGGGTTCAGAACTATGAAGATAGGGCTGTGTTGACAGCTTTGTTGTTAAGACTTGTATTTAAGTCTCGGACAGTGGTTTGCTTCTCTGGTGTTGTACATGCGACCCTCTGAGTTCTCTATTTCTTGGTTCTAGTTACTAGAACTGTCCAGGGCAGGGAATGCAGCTTCTACTTGCTCTGCATTAACATTATAAAGTTTCAGTCCATGATTTACAGCTTAGAACACCTATAGGACAAGAAGCACCCCTCACCAGCAGGGAATTCCACAGGTCACTCACTGGGACAGAACTGCCCTGGCCTAGTCCCATTCTTACTGGTCATTCTTATTTATCCTCCAATTTCATACCTAATTCATCCTTCAAGCTCTGCACAATTCTTGTTTCTGAACAGTACAGGTGCCACTGCCCAGTGCCCCTCATGCAATGCATTTTTCCCCTGAGCTCACCCAAGAAGGCCCTGCTCTTTGCCAAGCAGTCCCTGGACATCCTACATTCACCCACAGAAGCTGTTGCTTCTGAACTTTACTTTTATTGTCACTGAGCATTTATCACAAAATACAAAGTTACTGAACAACCTGAGGATCCACAGGGGATGGCACTATACTTAAGGCTTTGTGAACCACCATCTTCTTTTCCATTCCCCTGCCAGAGCCCAGGCAAAGAGAGAAATGGTTGGCCAAGTTGGTAAGTTGTTAACAACATTTCATCTCTTTTCCTTCCTCTGTGTCTTTCAGATAATTCATGAATGGAAGCAACCAAGGCAGAAGTTTTCCCTTTAACATCTCCTCATCAGTGAAGCAGTATTCGAGAGGTAGGGCTCTATTTATTATGTGATTATGTGGCAGGAAGAACTACCCCAGTGTGCAGATTCCCTCAGAACTGCAGCCCAAAAACAACTCTAGGCTCTAATATCTCACTAAAAATAAAATCTTCAGACCTCAGGACTGCAAGGTAAAGAGCAGGAATGCAAAGCCTGCAGTGAGACCTGATGAATGCCACATGCACTTCAACCTAAGTTGAAAATTTAAGGAAATTAAAAAAAAAGAAAAAGATTTTTTGGTAAAGAAAATAGCAGCATTAACTACTTCACTGCTTGGCAATTTAGTGGGAGATTGATGGCTGCTCTTCACAGCTCAGGGACGAACAAATGCTGGGATGAGACAGGGGGAGGTAGGGACTCTTTGTCAAACTTTGCTAAGGTGATGATGGGAATTTAATTTATATTTCTTGTTGTGTAAGAGGGAAACAACAGAGAGAAAGCCTTCTGCTGCCAGGAGCACAACCCTCAGCTCCTGCCTGGCCCCTAAGTTCTATGTGTGCCCTCAGCATGAGCGAGTGAATTTAGGCAGCTTTGGTGGAGTTGAGAGAATCCAAAAGAGTAAGGGAAAAAATCTGACTTGTAGGAAATAAGTAAGGGTGAATGATTAATGTAGCTGAAAGTGCTGCTCACAAGAGTTTTTCTCCTATCAAATCTTGCACTCCTGGCATTACTTTGTGGCATGGCCCTGATTTCTTCACCTCTCCTTCTCCGGGGCTCGGTGCACACGATCCCCAACCAGGCAAACTTTCTCAGTCTGATCCAGGTCTGCAGGATGTCTTCACAACCCTGTTGTCTGCCCCAAACAAAAGGAACGATTCCTTGACCTTGCCTTTCTCATACAGCTGAGCATGCAACTTTCCTAAGTATTTCAGCTTACTTAAAATAAGAAAAAACAGCAGCACAAGCAAACCAAACCAAACCCAAAGCGACCAACCCGCCCCAAACAACCCTACAAAAACAAGGTGCTTGCTGCACACACATCTCACCCTGCAGAGAGGATGAAAGGGCAAACATGTGCGAGCCGTGAGTCACATTGCTCAGCATGGCAGGGGGGAGCGCACACAGAGCCCCTGCTGCCATGGGGATCCTGGGGCACAAGCAGTGACAGTGACCTCTTTCTCCCCACCCAGTTTTGAAGGCACAGGTAGGGTACATTGACGTGCAAGTTTGTGCTGTTATACACTGGTTTCCAGCACGTAATACTATCTGTATTCACACATTGGCTTTGTTTAATTAGAAATATTCACTACTTCAGCAAACCGTGTGTGGAAAGAATGTGGACACATCCACCAGCCCATGGAAAACTTCCCTCACTATTGCCTATGGGCTTTTTCCCCCCTCACAAGCTGTGTTTAATAGGAAGTGTCTCTATTCAGCACACAGTCACAGCCAATGATAAAGGTTATTTCTCTGGGATGGCCATGTTTGTATTGGTATTTGTTCCATATGCCTCTGTTTCCTTTGTGTTCCTTATGGCCCTGCAGCCCCCGCCAGTCCCTCCCGCTATGCTGTGTGACTACCTGCCCTGTTTGCATTGCTCCTTGTACGCATATCACATAGATTACCAGAAAAAATATTTGCTCACTGAGAACAGAAGTCTTTGCATGAAGTGGGCAAGCCACTCGTTCCAAGCCACCAGCTTGCTTGGATCCATTCAGCCTGCTGTAAATACCAGCGCTGATTCAATCAGACGCCGCTGCTAACTCAGTGGGCAGGCCACGAACGCTGGTCGGGATCCAACTTTGTACGGTCTGCTCTGAAGCCGTCGAGGTACCCGGGGTTCAGAGCTCGTCAGGACAGAAAGTTCAGCGGGTGCCGCACGGGGCCGGGCCGGGCGATGCCCTGCGCTGCAGGACGGGGCGGTGCGCGGTGCCGGGCTGAGCCCGAGCCGCCCCCGGAGCGCCGCGGCCGCACTGCGATGCCCGTGGACGCGCTCCGTCGCCCCGCCGCCGCACGGCCTCCTCCGCCCCGCCAGCGCTCCCGGCACGGCTTTAGGGGCCGTGTCACAGGAAACCGGGGCTGGAAGCGCTAAAAAGGAGACGGGAAACTTGGGCGGGAGAGAGAGAGAGGGAGGGAGAGGCAGCCCGAGCCTTCGGGAGAAGTCTCAAAGCTGAGAACTTCCCCTCCTCCCGGGGCACGGCCGCCGCTCGCCGCGGGGCCCTCCGCCCGCCGCCCCCTCCCCAGCGCGGCCCCGGACCACTCACCCATGGCGCGGCGGCCGAGCCCCGGGCGCTCCGCGGCGGCGGCGAGCGCGGAGCGGGGCGGAGCGGAGCGGGGTCCGGCGGCCGGAGCGGAGCCGAGCAGCGCCACGTCGCTCCTGCCCTGCCCCCGGCCGGGCCTTGGGGAGGACCGGGGGGTCCCGGCGCGGCCGTTAAGCTCCTTCTCCCTGGTCGGTGCGGCTGGGGATCTTTTACCGAAGCGAGCTGCGTGCGGGTGTTGCTGAGCGGTCTAAAACCGGGACACGGCGCTGTCCCGGTCCCGCTGTCCCTGTCTCGGTCGCGCTGCAGCAGGAGCAGGGATCTCGTGTCCACGCTCTGCCTGCAGAGCTTTGCTCCTCCGCACTAGAAGGCCTTTAGACAGCCCTCGGGAGATGGGGATTTTGATAAGAGTTTTTAGGTTTCTGGGTTGGAAAGCCAAAGAAAGGCTGCTAGGAAAGGATGGGCCATTTCGAAGCAAAAAAAGAGCAGCACGGCTGACTTTGAACTCTTACCTTTCTCTTCTGTTGAAAAGAAAGGCTGCGTTTCCTGAGGTTGTCTCCTTCCAGCAGCACGGTGCTCCATTAGGCAAAATGTTCTGGTGTTCAACTTTCCTTGCAATTAACGTCCTCTTTCTGCTCAGTGGAACAGAACCCTTCCTGCTGCATGCAAGGCACTGGGACTTGTGCTTGGAGGCAGGGTTTGTTTTCTGAATCTGAGGCTAAATCCATATAACACAAATTGCAGTTTGTAAAACGAGGACTTTACAAAGCTTTATACGCCTAGAAGAGTGAACCTCTTTAACGCAATGGAAACATTCTCCCTTGGTGCTGTTCATACAAACCATAGTCACTGGGCGTGTTGTGATGTGGTGAAGTATGTGTGTGTGCTGTGATGTGCATGCAACGCTCATAAGCCTGCTGTCACCTAATGAGCGTGGGGAGCAGAACAGGGCAATGTGCTGTCAGGACTCTGAGACCTCACGGAGTCACACAGCAGCGACTGTGCTGGAGGATGAGTGGGAATGGCCACAAGCCTGCGTTGTGAGCTGGTTTGTGACCGCAGGGAACGATTGGTTTCGTCACACGGTTCTAATGCCACTGGCACGCTGTGAGCCAAAGCTTTTTGCACAGTACCAGCTCAGCTGCATCGGCCATCACTGCACCTGTGGATGCAGTGCAGGCACAGCCCTCTGACACAGCCAGAAGCAAACAGGTCAGGTAAGGAGTGAAAAACACGTGGTGTCGTTAAAAGAGCTTTACAGTGGTCATTCCACATACTAACTTCATGAGGAATTTAGAAAAACATTTTAGGAATCTTTGTTCTACGTTGTGGAGGGACTGCATGCCATGTCTCTGTCCTGGAAACCCACAGTACTCTTTTTTTTCATGGTTTTGAGATGCGTGAGATGGGCCATATTGGATCATGTCACCCCGGTCTGTCAGTATGGGCAGCAGTTGATCAATGGCTCAGCTCTCATTTCTTCTCAAAGCCATAGTGAATATTAAAAGTGCTTCAAATCATCTGTGTTTATAAAGAAATGCTTCCCATTCATATACTCTAATTGCAGTGGGAATACAGTATGCAGAAATACCTCATCTGCAATGGTGTGTCTCGTGCAGTCTGACAGCTGCATGGGGATCATACAATCGGTGAAGAATGGCTTCAAACACAAACACCAGCCTCCAGAAACCAGTGGTGTTCACAGAAGAGACTCCACAATGAGATTTGCAATTCCTATTAAAGTAGCTGAAATAGCTCTGAAATCATGGCCAGCTCTCACGACACTCAGATGGAGACCTGCAGTTTTCTCTCTTCCCGCAGACCCTGCAGTCCTCAGCATCCGCTGGGTTAACACATCCATGATCTACAACCTGCCTGAACAACTGCTGTATGTTTAACTGCAACTCCTCCAATGAACTCAGCGTGAGAAGGAAGAAATTACATTTTCTCCTCGGTCACTCAGCATTTGTTTATCTGCCAGCATAAAGCCACCCCTGACATTTTCTGGAGGCTTCCTGTTCTCTGGCAGGGCAATAAACATTACTAGCAAAGGCAGCAGGGAGGTGAGGTCCTGGGGAGCACAGCAGAGCTTTATGGTATGTTTGCAAAAGGCGGCCAAAAAGATTACATCAGTATGTGCAGAAATCCAGCTGCAGCATCGGCACTGTGCGTGGCTGTGGGTTATGGTGCTCTGAAACCACACCATGAAAAACTGCTGTGATGTATAGCGAGGATAACTTTGGAAAAAATCTTTCCTTGTGGGTTTTAAAATAACGTGCTTCTCATTGTAACGCTTGGAGTTTGTGGGCATTGAGGGCCTGCTGAGGGCTGCTGCTCTGGTTCTGGAGCTGTGTGTGAGGGGCTGGGAGGGGTTGGATCCAGGGGGCTCAGCACGCCCTTGGCCACACGGCAGCTCCTGCCTCATGTTTCCAGCTTTGCTCTCTGCTGAGATGCTCTCTTCCTCATCTCGAGGTTGTGTGTCTTGGCAGTGCCATATCTCCATCTGATCCTTATCATGCTCTTGGCTGCTGGATGTCAGGGCAGCAAGGGTGCATTCTTGCTTTGCAGCTGAATAACAAAACACCCGGCCTGAGTCACAAGAATGTGCTGCCTGATGTGCCTGGTGCTGCTGACAGCAGCCTGCATTGGGTGCCACAGCCAGGTGTCTGCAGCCTGCTTTGCTTGGCTCTGATCGCTGGAACTCCCTGTGCCTGAGGGCAGCAGCAGCAGAGAAAGCCCTCACGATCACAATGAAAATAGCAGTGCAAGAGGAGAGAGAATCCTGACCTGGTGCAGAACCTCTCCTTAACCCCAGCATGGGAGAAGGCTGGTGCGATTGCCAATGTGATGAATGGAGGGCATCTCACAGGTTGTGTCCGTGTCTGTTGGGGCTGTGCAGGAGCTATTAGCTAAAATATGCCCACAGTGCCAAGAAAACCTCTTGTTCCTTTGGCTGTTTGTGGCATTGGCAAACTGTAAATACAGAGTGCAGTGACACATCTGCTTCCTTGGCCCAGCAGGCGGGATCCTGCAGGGTAGGGCAGCAGCAGGATGGCTCACCCGCATCAGGGACTGCTTGGGAATGTTGTTTAGGAACGGACTGAAGCAGTGTCAATATTTGCTAGGCAAGATCCCACCGTGTGAGCAACAAGCACGGAATGTGGTAATAAAAGATAAATATTCTGAAGAAGAAACAAATGTTGTGGAGGAGAAAACAAGGACAAAATGGAATTGTGGCACAGCCAAGGGTGCCACAGCAGTTTTTTATTTTATTTACATGGTCTCTTGGACCATAAGTCGTGTTATCTGCAAAGCAGGGGGTTTTCGTTGCGCCACGAAGCCCCGAGCACTGCTCCAGGCAGTGAGGGCTGGCCGTCCTTCACCCACGTGGAGCTGTGGGTCTGGGGACACCCAAGGAAGAAGAGACACCCACGGTACCGGCAACCGATCCGAGCCGAAGCCCTGGCGCTGCCCGGCGGGGGATGCGGGGCCCCGCCGTCCCCTGGGGGCGGAGGAGCGCGCCGAGTTCGACGCTTTCCGGCGCTGGCCGCCGAAGATTGCCGAAGCGGCGATCGACGCGCATGCGCGGTGTTGCGGCGGGGCCCGGTGATGGCGGCGGAGGCGGCGGCTGCGGCGGCGGGCGGCGCGGGCACAGCCGGGGCGGAGGACGGGGCAGAGACGGGCGCGCCGGGCCCTGGAGGAGCCGAGGCGGCGCCGCCGCCGCTACCGGGGCTGCAGCTGGTGCAGCAGGGCGCCGAGGCGTGCGTCTACCGGGGCAGTTTCCTGGGGCGGGCGGCCGTGGCCAAGCTCCGCTTCCCCAAGCGCTACCGGCACCCGGCGCTGGAGGAGCGGCTCGGCCGGCGGCGCACGGCGCAGGAGGCGCGATCCCTGCTGCGCTGCCGGCGGGCAGGTGGGCGCTGCCGGGGCGGGCACCGCTGTGCTGGCGGTAACGCAGAGCCGGGAGCTCCCGTCTGCCTGCGGCCAGCGTTCCATTCGTTGTGTTGTGTTGTTTTCAAACAGGGATCCCGGCTCCCGTGGTCTACTTCGTGGATTATGCGTCCAACTGCATCTACCTTGAAGATATTGTTGGCGCGATCGCCGTTCAGGATCACATCTACTCCGTGCAGCGGAGCGGCAGCGATGCCGGCAGCCTCCTCGGCTTGGCAGAGAAGATGGGCCAGCTGCTGGCCAGGATGCACGACGAGGACCTCATCCACGGCGACCTCACGACGTCCAACGTGCTGCTGCGGCCGCCCGCGGAGCAGCTGGACTTGGTGCTGATTGACTTTGGGCTCAGCTTTGTTTCAGGTCTTCCTGAGGATAAGGGAGTCGATCTATATGTGCTGGAAAAAGCCTTCCTTAGTACCCATCCCGATACAGAAACTGTGTTCCAGGCTCTGCTACAGAGCTATGCGGCCGCATCTAAGAAATCCGGCCCAGTGATCAAACGTCTGGATGAGGTGCGGCTCAGGGGGAGGAAGAGGTCCATGATTGGGTGACAGCAGGCAGCGATGGGGAAATATTCCTGCTTGGTTCTGCCTGGGAGGTTATTTATACTTCCAGCTACATTTATTGCACAGATTACTATTTTGATAATAGTGTCTTGTATAAAATAAATTGGATTGGATTTCTAACTGTTGTAAAGTTACCCAAATAATGTTGAAATGTGAGTACTGAAGGTCGCTTCTGACCTCAGCATTAGATGTTTCTGTTGAAAAGCAGCTCTGCTCCATGGGCCTTGTTCTCTGTGCAGGTACAACACCTGGTAATCTTTTCAGCCCAGGGATTGCGGTTTCCTGGGAGGTGAGGGGTGAGGGAGTACCTACAGAGCATCAACAAAAGGTCATCAAGGAAAACAGATGTGCTGTTTTTCTCAGGCTACAGAGTGTTTCAATCCATTATCATGGCCTCTGCACATGCTAAAACGTCTCAAGACTCTGAATTCCAGGACACGAGCAATGGTTGAAATAGAATACTAAACACAGGACAAGTTCAGTTGCTTCTTTTTTTCAGTAGTAATTTTGAGTTAGTTTTCAGTTGATATTCTGTTGTTAAGTATATGCAACAGTTGTTAATGAAGAGTTTTCTGCTCAGAAACATCAATTGATGCAAGAAATCTGCTGCAAATTTCTGTTTTTGTAGGTTTATGTGGTGATCTGCTTGCACTGTGATGTCCTGCCTACCTGTGGGAGGTATTGGTGGGTTTTGGTAACTTTTCCTTGTATTAATTGATTCATGGTGTAATGGTGTGAATGTAAGATGGCGCAGAGGAAGTTTATGAGCCCATGGTACAGGGCGACCAGTCCTGCATTACGTGCTCTGTGAGCTTTGACGCTTTCAGAAATGAGTTGAGGTTCTGTGCCCCTTAGGAGAAGGGAACGCTGTTCCCTCTTGCTGCTGTGATGGAGCCGCAAGGGCTTTGAGAACGGGCTGAACGGAGGGGCCGAGCCCGCAGCTCCGCCCCACGCTGTGCGCTGCTGTGTGCGGCGCTGCGCTGGGGGCGGCGAGGCAGGGAAGAAGGCCGCGAGCGGCGCTCGGGAAGCTTTCGGCGGTGGCGCAGCGCTGATGTCGCCGCTTTGTCGGTCGAAGTTTCGCGGTTCGCGGCCCGCGCGGTGCAAGTGTCCTAGCGCTGCGGGCTGCCCGTGCCCGGCGCGCATTCACTTCCTTGCCAGAGGAGGCACTGGGCGAGTGCTCGGCTCCAGCGTGGGGCCCGGGTTCCACCGCCTCAGATACAGCTTTGCCCCTGGGTCGCGATGGGTTGTTTTCTTCTGTTTTGTTTTTAAAGTTACAAGGGATGCCGCCAAGGCTTGCTAACCTGTGCATCTGCCCCGCGCACAGCCCTGCGGCAGTTCCCTGTAGCCCGGCAGGCTGGGCTGCGCAGAGAGCGAATGCAGCAACATTCAGCCGCTGAGGCTCCTGCAGGGTGCTGGACCCGGGCCTTGCAGCGCAGTGGGAGCAGGTGGATGTGAGCTAATGAGCCCCTGATCGGAGCCCCCCACACCCCCAGCACGCCGCCTTCCCTGCCCACCGCCCCATCTGTACAAACACTGCTCTGCCTGCCTCCCGGTGATGCCAGGGCTGTTATGTTTGCAGAGCCCTTTGAAGCAGTCTGTTTCTAACTATGAGTATGTTTATTAAAATGCAGTCCTCTCTGCAGGAGCATGGAGTAGAAACAAAGCTGATGGACTGCAAGTTTTTATGGCCGGGATGCTGTAATGAGCGCTGAGCTGAGAGTGGAAAAATCCCAGCAGGTGCGTATTGTAGTGGTGTGCTCCCCCCATACATGCACTTCTTCCTCCAGCTCCCTCCCTCGGCCCTTGCACAGGAGGGCTGTGAACAACAGCACTCATAGCACTTGGGCTAAGACAGATTCATGGCCACAGACCTGTCTCAAACTGAGGGGCAGTTCAACAGCAGAGGGCCAGTTGGTATGTGGCTAAAATACCATGAATCCGTCATCTGACTCCATAAATATTGAATGGCCCAAGAGTACCTGAGCTCTCCTGCATGGCAGCATGACAGGATCTGCCCTGGAGCAGGGATGCCCTGGAGGTTATGCCTGCACTGATCTTTTACACATTGATGCCAAGATGCTTTGCCAACACAGATCCTCAGTAAGTGATCAACAGTTTGCTTTAGGCTTTGTTAGCTTTGCTAAGATCGTATCTTTGTGCATGTATAATCCCCTTAGACATCAACTACTGACCAAATATGACACTATAGGAGTGGATTCAGCTCCTTACCTATGTGGTTCAAGCAGTTTAGAAAGAAAAGGGGTCCGCTCTCAACTGCATGACTCAATGGGAGGAGCTCCTCTGTGTGTGGCTTTTCCCTGCCCTTCATCAGTAAGCAATCCACTGTATCCAGCCATCTCAAGTCTTGTTGTGTACTTATTTACAATCAAGCTTTGTTAAGCACTGTATCATATCTATATTATATCAATAAATAATTCTAGCTTCTCTCTTATTAGCGTAGTGTCACTGTTACCATCTGTGATGTATCCACAAAGAGGAGGCTCCAGACCTGCAGAATACCGACCTGCACCTCCCTGCATCCCTGCCTGTGTCACTGCTATAGTACTTGGAGCTGATCCTTGGGTCACAGTTGTGTGTGACACCAGGAGAACCGGTGATGTTCTGCCCCAGCTTATCCAGGTGAGCTGTTTGCACCAACCCTAGGGGTATGCTGGCCTTCACAAATCCCAAAGAGGTCCTTTCTGCCACCTGAGAGGACATGGAATGGTGGGATAGTGCAGGGTGATGGCTTGCATTGCACACAGCCACTGGGTGTCTCCCTGCCATCGTCACCAGCACTGAAAAAAAGTCTGCATTTGGGGAAAAAAAGGTCTTCCAACAGCAAATATTTGTAGTTGTGTGCTGGACAGGCAGCTGGTCGGTCTGCTGCTTTCTACATCTCAAATGTTGCAGGAGACCAAGGGCAGACTGCCACAAACAGCTTCATTTCCAGTGTTTCATTCCCACTGCTTTGGGAGCAGTCTGCCCTTGGCTTCTCCCAAAGTGGAAGGAATATGGAGGGTGTGCAGGCAAGCTGGGAAGGAGGGAAAAAGGAAAGAGGGAATGGCAAAGGGAACAGAAGTAATAGAGTTTCATAGAAAGAATTGAGTGTTAAGGGTTTGAATGGGACTGCTGGTTATTGATGAGATTGTGTTTCTGGTGTTTGATTGCTGTTGGTGATTTCTCTTATGGAAAAGGGCAGGCAGCCACCCAGCTCAGGTTCACCAGCCTGGTAGAATTATTTTTATAACTATATAACTTTTAAGTAATATTACTTTTTCAGTAATAATAATGAACTTTGCTTAGCCCACTAATGGCATAAGTACAGAACTAAAATAATGGGATTTTTGGAAACCTGTGGGTTGTAGACCTCTAAGTCCTCCAAGAAGAAAAACAGTTGTGGGAGAAAATGCATACTAGTATGGCAAGAAATAGGGATGAGAATGCAGTTGCATAACCTGGGTATGCTGTTACATGACTTTTGAACATCACCTCTTCTGTGTGGGCAGTTGCTGTGTGCATATGTAAGCTCTGCATGTAGGTGATACAGTGTGGGTTTTTTTAGTCTGTGCCTTGATGTCTGCAGGAAATTGATATTTCCCAGTTTTGCAAGATGCAAAACACTGATAACCTTTTGCAACCCATCAGTGCTGATAGGAAACCAAGTCAGTGCCATAAAAGCATAAAAGCTCATTTGTAGCCCAGAGTTCAGTGTGTGAGGGTCACCACAGGGAGATAAAGCCTCTCCCTGGCCAGGCACAGGCTGCGTCCCACCACCTTTCTCCCCATACGAGGAGCTGGGGGCCGGGTGAGGCAGCTCACAGCCTGCAGTGCTCTCAGCTGGGAAATGAATGGAGACAGCACAGGAACCTCCTTTTTATTTTCCTATCCCGATACAGTTTTATTCCTGATGTTATGCACAGAAAGGCCAGAGAAAAGTCCCCATAGCTCTCCTTTGGTCAGCTCTGTGCTTTCTCTGGGCCCCAAAAGAAGGAGCGTTTGCCAGTGGGGCTGTATGGCTGCAGGGCCAGAACCAGGCGGATGTTGGATCCTCACTGTGCCAGCAGCCCCAGCAGTGCCCAGCCAACCTTTTGTGTCTGTTCAGCTCCAAAAGCAGCCACAGTAACGATGCTTCAGCCCCTGCCTGGAGTGGGTGTGGGGATGGACTGATTTGTTACCATTTGTGCAAAGCTGTCCATGTTCTGTTAAGGAAGCGGAGGGGAACATTTGGAGCATGGCTGTGCAGGGGGAGCAGCCTGGCTCTGTGCTGTACCACCACACTCAGCCTCTTAACTTCTCGTCCCCTCTGTGCCAATGATTCAGGGCTTCTGTAAGACAAGAGCTTTCCCCAGTGGGCTGTCTGCCTTTTCATCTGATTCACTTGCCTCTAACGCCTTTGATGCAGTAGGAGTGATGGGCATGGAGGCAGCTCTGCAGAGAGCTGATTATTTGCAGGAAGGGATGGGTCTCCATGCTGAGCAAGATTTCTACACATCCCCCATGTATCTGGGCCCCAACTCTCACAGGTTCTGAATGCTTTTAAAGCACT
This sequence comes from Tympanuchus pallidicinctus, assembly GCF_026119805.1. NCBI lineage: Eukaryota > Metazoa > Chordata > Aves > Galliformes > Phasianidae > Tympanuchus > Tympanuchus pallidicinctus. Next base: position 8,346,800 of record NW_026294722.1, read on the forward strand.
CAGAGGACGCTGCTGGAGCACTAAGGCAGAGGTTTATATTGCCTTCCCTCCTCTCCTTAGCTTCCTTTAACCCCAACCTTGATGCAAAAAGCAGAGAATGCTCAGCTCCTCCGGCTTTGATCCACCTGTCAGAGCTTCAGCCTAAGTGCTATGGTGTGTGCCCCTCTCTCGGCCCTGTGCACAGCAGTGCAGGAGGGGTCCTGTCCAGGGCTGCAGCTCCTCAATTTCCTTTTCGGCTCAGACTGAAGCATCCTCTCCCGTCAGGCTGTACCAGGGCCGGCCGGGCTGCAGTCATACGCTCCTCACTTGATTCCTGAGCCTTACCCTGGTGGCGGCCAAGACTTTGCCTTTCCGGTGTTTCCATGGTCCCGTCCCGCTCCGCACCGCTGCGCTTTTGTTCAGCGTTCATTTATTTTTAACAAGAAAAGCGCTTCACGCGGCACCGCGAAACAAATCGTCAGACATCCGAGCCCCCGCTTAGACCGAATAACAGAATCACGCAACCGCAGCGGAGCCGCTGTCGGACAGAGACCCGAGTCCGGAGCGGGGCGGGCCGGGCTGCGGGCGCTCCTCCCGGCGGGCGGGGCGGCCTCGTTCCCCCCTCCCTCATCCATCCCGCCCCGGTATAAAGCTGCGGAACGGCGCGGGGTGCGGGATGCGGGATGGCGGCGCTGGGGGCGGTGGTGAAGAAGGCGTGGAGCGTGCGGCGTGCCGTGGTGCTGCTGGGGGCGCCGCTGGCGCTGCTGCCCGTGCTGCTCAGCCTGCCCGCCAAGGTACCGCGTGGGCACCGCGCTGCTGCCGGGGCTGTCAGACACAGAGCGGGGCGCGGAGCGGGGGGCGCGGAGCCGAGGTGTGCAGAGCCGAGGTGTGCAGAGCCGAGGTGTCCAGCTGGTGCGTGGACGGGCGTCGTCGGGCCGCGTTGACATTTGAAGGGGTGGGCTGAGCGAACTGTGCTCATGTAGGCTTCTGTCGGGGAGTTGTATGGAACCGATGGTGCTGGATTCTGAAAGGTTTCGTGAGATATTCATGTTCTGTAGGTGCGGGATAAAATTGCTTTGGAAAGGTTTGGGCTTTGGGATGTGAATGAGGCTGAAGGGTTTTGCAACTGTCCCTCACGCACCGGGAGCATCCTCGGGTGGAAGCACACGGGGCTGTGAGGTCACAGGGAAACTTGTGCCACTGACCTCAGTGTGTGGGGTTTTGCCTGATGTTGCGACTCAGATCCCTCTGAGAATGACTCAGGTTGTATCAGAGGATAGGTGATGTTTGGTGCGTAGCGATGACGGCGTGATTCGGATGCAGCGAATGCCACGCAGGTGCATTTGTTGAGTGCGTTTCTGTGGGCAGCCTGATCCAGTGCATGGTCTGGTGGTTGGCAACCCTAACCATGGCATGGGGGTGGAAGTAGATGGTCTCTGAGGTCCCTTCCTACCCAACCCTTCTCGGATCTACTTCTGCCTGTGCAGTGCTTATCTGTGAAATCTCTACATGCAAGACAGCAAAATGACTCTCCGGAATTAAAACAATTAATACTAATATGACCGTTGCTTTAACAGATGCTCATGGAAGAGTGTGCTGACACCCAAGTTGCAAAGATTTGAGTGTTTGAGGAAGGAATGGAATAAAAAATCTCTGCTTGTGTTCAGGGAGCAGCAATTCCTCTGCGCTATCCTCATGGAATTGCCCCTTGCTGTTCAGCACAGAGGGAATGTTGCTGTTGTGTCAACACAGGATTAGGCGCAGCCACCCGGAGCCTGAGCTACAGGGCTGTAGGAAGCAAAGGGAAGGGCTCAAACTTCTTGCAGCAGTGTGAGGGCTTGGGGAAGGGGGAGTAGGAGCAGCGGAAGGCATGGGAGCTGCCTCCAGCATTCAGCAAGCTTCATACAGTGGGAAATCAGCTTACTAATCTGATGCTGGTGTCATTGGAATGCTCCTCCAGACAGGAACCCACAGCAAGGTGGGGCTGGAGGAGCTGTCGAGCAAGGTGCAGCTGTTGGAGCAAGTTTTGTGTTACTGAGTTTTTGCACATCTGGAGCATGGCAGTTGGGTGGACTGGAGAGCCACATGCTCCCATTGAGTGGTCGTTGTGCTGTGTGGTGAGAGAAGCCCATAGGGCATGAGAACATTGGGGTGCAGCCTTGGGATGAGGCTTTCCTCATGTAGGTGTCTACTGAGAGGTATCTCTGTGGCACTCTCCTGCTCTGGGGATACTGAAATCTCTTGTCATGTCAAGTGAGAATTTACCTTCTCCCCAGTGAGATGCTCAGCAACTCTCATCTCCACAGAGACCGTATACACATGGAATATACCAAGCTGGAAGGCATCCACAAGGATCAGAGCTATAGGGAGCCACCTGAGGTCTGGCTTCAAGGGCAGCATCTCAGTTGGATCGGGAGACTGAGATATCATAATCTAAAGTTGATAGAGCAGAGAAACACAAGTAGGATGTGATTTCTTGGATCCATATGTGCTCTTGGGTGAAACCTCGAGGTCTATGTGCAATGGGTTCCCCTGTGAAACCTGCACCTCAGTTACCCCTCCCCAGAGCTGAAACCTTTTGAGGAAGAGGACACTTCAGGTCTGGCCTTGCTTATTGCTGCTGACATCCAGTATCCATAGCTACAATGCTACATATCAGCTGTCACCCAGGCTGGGGGCTCTCCAGGCTGCTGTGCCCCTCCTTTCAGAGGTACAGTGTCAGGGCTGCACTGGTGCTGACGTTTTACTGACATTCCTTGTTTTCATAGGATCACAGAATGGTTGGGTGGGATTAAAAATCATCGATCTCCAACCCTGGCCATGGGCTGGCTGCCCCCAACCAGATCAGGGTGGCGAATTTGATGAAGCCCTGGAGGAGGAGATTCTATGAAGGGATTTCCTTTGCAATCTCCTTTCTCTTCAATAGAGAAATGAAATTTCTGCTCTGTCAGCAGGTTACCAAAACCCCCAGATGTGCTCTCCAAACTGAGTTTGGAACACTGAGAAATGAGTCGTGCCTGTAACATAACCCAGCCCAGAGCATAATACCCCATGCTCCCCACTAAGCACAAGGGTCTGTGTCAGCTCCAGCTCTGGTGGCTGCTGAAATGGCAGAATGTTTGTCCCGGGTGCGGAAGTGCCCACGACCCCCTGGCTCACGAAGTGGTGAATGATTGCCAGGAGCTCTGTGGGGCAGGGGGGGCTGGAGGAACTGCTGTGCTGGAAGGGGCATGGGGGACACTTTTAATGAGCTGTGCAAAGAGCTTGTTCCAACAGCTTCTAATGAACTCAATGTCTACGGCCTCTTGGCTTGGTAACAGCTGAGGCAGCCAAATCTGCTAAAAGGAGCTCTGAGCAGGCAAATGGGTCCCAATGCCTTCAGAAAACAGGCTTGACTTCCTCAGTGGACATAGAGCAATTTAAAATCGACTTGGATGTAATGAGTCCTCCTGATGAGAACAAGGAGACTTTAAGAACTTCCAGAAGAAAAATGACTTTGCTTGCACTCAAAAGCAAGGAACATGGGGCATCTCCAATGGAAGGCATTGTGAGGGAATGGGTGATGCAAATGTAGGCGACATGGCGAGCTGGGGGCACAGTGTGCAGGGGGTAGGGGTCTGAATCTTGGGCTGGAGCAGTGCTTGCTGAGCTGTAGGAACACGAGTGGCTGCTGGTGGGAGAGCAGCCTGGCAGGGAAATGGTGGTGGTAGCCCTGTTATGTGTCGTGCACAAAGTCCACCTCTGAGTTACGTATGTGCCTGGTGATTTAGAAAAGCCAATTTCACAAAACCGAATGCAAAGATAAGCTCTTATTTTCATCTCTTTTAACTTCAATGAAGATAGAAGAATGATAACTGGAAGCTGTGTGATTATGTGCACTGCAAGCTTTGGTCAAGGCAAGCCTGGCTCAGAGCAAGCTGGCACAAAGAAGGTGAGAGCAGTGATGCTCAGGGCAGGGAAAGAAAAGCTGGCAAGAATTAATGTTAATTGGAAGCTAAGGACCATAGAAGCCATGAGAAGGGATGAGGAAGAAATTCCTCATCAGGGTGTTGAGGGTAACGAGCAATATTTCAGGATGTGTGGACAAAAGGAATCTGATAGGCTGTTGGGATTGCCAGGAATGCTGACCACAAGCTGGGCTGAGCTGCAGTCCCCTTGGAAATCAGATTCCCCAAAAAGAGCTTGGAAGATGGCCCCCTGTATTTAGCTGAACATGACTAGCAGACTGGATACCCATAGCCAAGAGGCTCAGTATGGTATTTGTGTGTACAGGGACGTGAAAGTTGAGCATGGGCAATGAGAGCCCACAGGCTGCTGTTTGCTGAGGTGGTAGCTTTTAGCAGAATGCCCTTGCAGCCTTGCTTCTGTAGTTCAAAGATGGCTTTAGCAAACTGGACAAGAGAACATGCCACAGTGGTGAAAGACTTTATGAGCTTGGCCTGTTTCTTTCAAAGTACAACGAGTTGTGAGGGCGCATCCATCATAACCAGAGTTCAGAGAAGCCCAGGTAGTGCATAAAATGAGATGCAGAGGACAGAAGCTGTCAGATCACAGCAACATGACGCTAAGAGTGAACTTAATGGCTCACCATCATGGAAAATGGTTCATTTTCTGTTTTAAAATATGGTGGATCTTTCCTAAAAATAATGCAGGAATGGAGCTGACTTCAGGCAGGGCGTACTGCTATCCTTACATGGTGTCAAACTGCCACTGGGCTGTTCCAGCTCTGCAGTCCATCTGAAGCTGCAGGAGCCATCGCTGCCCCCAGGAGTGCGTGTGAGGCTCAGACCTGTGAGGCAGGGCCAGTTCTCTGGAAGATGCCCATCTTTGTCATTATTTCCCTACGTGATTGTGGTCAGTTTGTCTACTTTCCCCGAGCCTCTACTGTCACTTTTGTAAAGCAGAGAAAATGATTCTGTTTTTCTGCCAACTGCTTATACTTTTTGAAGTGTTTTGTGTTTCATAAGCTTTGTGTCTTTAGGGTAACTCAAGAGCAAAAGTATCTTCACCAGCGTTCACTGCAGCTCTAGCAGCTGATGCCCCTATGTTAAGGGCCCCTTTCCAGCCACTCCGCAAATACCCAGAGCAAAAGAACTCCGCTGGCAGGAATGCTGGTAAACAGGGCTTGTTTTATGTCCAGATTACATAATGTTTGCAGGAGCTGTGTTGGTAGAAATCGGATTCAAATACCCATCCTATTGGACAGCAGGCAGTGTGACTGGGGGGCCTGTGACACCATCAGAGCTGAGAACTGGGGACGGTTTGTGAACGAGATGCTGACAGCTGCTGGTACTCAGGAGCTCTGAGTGTCCTGGATAGGAAGTTCCTTTGTAATGGCAGTGGGATAATGAATCTTGAAAAGCTCCAGCTCTGGCCAAAATATCTCTGGTATTGGGATTGAGGTTCTGGAAGAACCTTCATGTTCCTCATTTGCTTGATCATAGGATGGGTGTTGGGGAGAGTCAATGAGAGGTGTTGAGGCTGTGTTGGCCACTGAACATGCAGAGGTTGGTGGAGCAAACCCAAAGCATGGCTGTGCCTTTAGGCAGAGCTCTTTCAAGCATCAGGTCTGCTAGGAGCTTGCTGGGCCTGTAGGGTCTAGATCCAGCTGAAGCTCCTGTTGTGTCCTCCAGCTTGGCAGTGGGACTGACAGCTCACCCCCATGCCTTGGTGCTGTGTCTGGGTTCACAGCTGTTGAGCTGTTCTCCTGATCTGACCCCCATTCCCTGCCAGCACCTCAACCCCATCTCCCTCCCAGCCTGCCCATGGGAGCTGTGGGGCTCTGCTCCCTGGGCTGCAGCTCAGCAAGTCCTGGTGTGGAAAATCCCCGGTGTCTTCAGTGCAGCCAAGGCAGCATCTGTCTCGGGGTGGGCAGAGGTCGCTCCCAAGTGTCTTGTGCAATGGCAAGGAGAGCTGCTCCAGTCCATAGCCATCAAGCGCTTCCCTGGAAATCATTAAATGGTTATAAAATTAACCCAATCACAAGACCCGTTTAGAAGCCCCTATTTGCTACCATTTTCCCCTCTGAACTTTGATAGGCTTATTCTGCAAAAAAACACAAAATGAAGCTGCATGGAGGTGAGAGAAGAGTAGAAGGGGATCTGGTGGTGACCCAGCATGAGGCCTGAAGGATGAGAAGTGTGGGGGTGACAGTGCTGCACGCACCAGGGCTGCACTGAGGACAGCTGGGTCTGTCCCTGTCCTTCTGCAGCTTTCTTTTTGGTGTCATTTGCTGTCAGTTCATGTGGGTTTCATCATTTGAGCAAAGCCCTCCATACAGCAGGGTTTTTTTTTATCCTATTCAGTTTTACTCCTTGGCATTTGATCTTGCAGTGAGCATTGTATATTAGATTCATGCTGTATTTCACTGTTATGTTTGTCAGAATGCTTTGCGCACATCTTCGTGCACCAGAAAAGAACTCTGCTTTAATTCGTAATTAACTTTCTAAATCAGACTTCATCTCTTTAATGAAGCCAACTGCAATCTGCTGACCACTGATGGCTGCTCAGTGTTCAATACTTGCAGTTGCTCTCCCTGTGTAAGAGGCAAAATATGTTTGTTTTGTAGTCCAGTGGTGCAACTTTCCAGAAAACTGAAGGGCACTTTTCTGCTGGGAGACAAACTCATTTATAAGGCCTTTAGAGAATGAATGGAAAATGACTTAATGAGAGTAGAACTATTTCTCTGGAATACAGAAAGAGGCAGAGCCAAGAGGCATTACCGATTGCCATGGGGGTGAAATCACTCATCTGCTGTGTGAACGTTTTAAACGTGATTTTTTACTTTTGCAAAGTTTAGTACTGTTGGGTTTGTGGTGCCAGTCCCATTGGAGCAGATGAAGTAAAGCCATGGAGATTTCCTGGGAACTGCTGGATGCCACATCTGAGCTCTGCTCTGGGAACACAAGGTTTTATTTCACTGTATCTCACACGCCATTGCACCATAGTCTAAATTTAAGACCATGAATGTTCTTTGAATCCAGAACTTAAGAACCTGATGTGAAATGGTGGCTTCCTTGTGATTCATACACTCAATAATAAAAGCAAATAGTTCTCAGTTCTTTAATATTCACTTTTCTATGTGCATGGTGCACTTGAGTTTTATGAAGAAAATTGCTTGTGAAATGCAAAACTAGAATGCCAAAGGCAAATGACCAGTTCTGTCACTCTGGCCAGTTTTTAGAGGCATGCCGCAGGTGGATTGAATGATATATTGCTGTTCCTTCTCATGGTGAACTAGCAGTGCTGCAGGTGGCCTGACACCTTTTGGCTCAGCCCTACCTGCTCTCATGCCTTGCTGCAGGCTCAGCACATCCACCAGGCTGAGCTCTGTCCTGAAGGCCATTCACACACGGTGCTGCCCCAAAACCTGGCCGAGCCCTGAGCCTCCTGGGGGGCCCTGGCAGCCCCAGCCCTGGGGCAGGGAATGGAGGTCCAACAGGAGATACAGAGGGGCCTTTGAGAAACAATCCAACCCGTTCAACAAGCTGGAAAAGAGTGGGGAAATAAATAGCTCTGGGGCTTCCAAAAGGCTCTCAGTGGTTATTTATAGCTCTGTGGGCACCCTGCCTCTGCTTGCTGCCAGTGACCCCTTCAGCCCCCCGTGGCTTTGTGCTAGGCTCCCAGTTTCCTCCCAGGCTCCACTCCTCTGCTCAGGGCTGTTGTCCCAGCTCCTTTCCCTGGCTTTCCAGGACAAGAAGCTTTGCTCTCCTTTGCCTCCCAGTTCAGTGAATGAATGGGCACTGGGAGCACTGGGTTTCCGCCAGCCATGGCAGCACAGCACTTGGGCAGGCTCCTCAGGAAGTGGCACTTCCTGATCAGAGTGCTTGATTTACTGATTTCTGCAGGGACTGGGTGCCTTGGAAAGGTTTCTCACAGATCTCTCAGGAGGCTCTGAGCTAGCAAAAGAAACCTTTCTGTGTGCCTCCTGCTGCTAATGGGAGGGGGCTCGGTGCATCCATCTCTCAGAGCTGTTTTCTTGTAGCCATACAAAGTTGGAGGGGAAGCACAGATGAATTGGTGTAGCAGCTGTCGGATAGTTGGCCAAGTAAGGGCATTAATAGCAGTGCATCCTGAGCATTGGCACCCCACTTCACCTCCAGAGGCACCTCCTTCCCTCCAGAGCCTCCTGGATTGAAGACTCTGCACTGCTGTCCTCCAGCATTGAGGCTCAGGAAACTGGGAGGGATTTGGGATTTTATTACGCTTTCAGAGGATGAGTCCTGAGCCCCCTATGCAATCTGGTGGGGAGAAGATGTTGCTGTTGATGGAAATGATTTGAGGGGAAATAGGGTATCCTTGGAAGAATAACTGATGCATGTTGCTTGTCTTGGTATCTCCAAGTGAAAAGACTTCTCAGACACTGCTTATGTTGTTTTCCCTCTCTGTTTCTCTTGCAGGAAGGAAGATGCCTCTACGTGATCCTACTGATGGCACTGTACTGGTGCACAGAGGCACTGCCCCTGGCTGTGACAGCTCTGCTGCCCATCGTCCTCTTTCCCTTCCTGGGCATCCTCCCATCTAACAAAGTTTGCCCACAGTATTTTTTAGACACCAATTTCCTCTTTCTCAGTGGTTTGATCATGGCATCAGCCATCGAGGAGTGGAATTTACACCGCAGGATCGCACTCAGGGTGCTGATGTGTGTGGGAGTGCAGCCAGCCAGGTGACTGCTGGGGCAGGGGGTGTGCATGGGGGGCATGGGCTGCAGGAGCCGAGATGCAGCTCTGCTCTGCACACAATGCTCTTTCATTTAATTTTAAAATGTCCCTGCACATGAGTTTTTCTTCCCGCAGCCAGAATGTGTTAGAATCTGTCAAACTTCAATTCAGCTTTTTCTTTTTTTCTCTCTTTCAGACTAATTTTAGGGATGATGTTGACAACGTCTTTCCTGTCTATGTGGTTAAGTAACACTGCCTCCACTGCTATGATGCTTCCAATTGCAAATGCAATTTTGAAAAGCCTCTTTGGGGAGAAAGACACATCTAAGGATATGATCAGGGAAAATGAAGAAACACAAGGTAATTGAGACAGGGCAGAAGTATGAGCCAGCTGAGGTCGGCCCTTCTGCCATCAAATTTGGTCCCAGTTTAATATGTTCTTTGTTACTGTGATGGAAGGGTATTGACATATGGCTCCCTCTCATCCTTTCCCTTCCTCATGTCACACTAACAAGTTGGAAATATGTGGAAACACCACAAAGCAGTGATCCCCACTGCTCCCTAAACCCAGCACTGGCACAAGCAGAAGGCCAGCTCTGCATGCCCACTCGGATGCAGTGTGCTGATATCTGTAGGGTGCCACGTGCTTGTGCATAGGTTCTTTCTTCTATTTCTCCCCTCATAAAATGGGGGACTGAGAGAGAAGGCACAGATGAAGGGCAAGACAGCTGGCTGAAAGCCTGGTTAAAAGTGCTTTGTGATTTCCCCTGGTCCAGCCCTGTGTTGCTGCTTGGTGTTGGCAGTAAGCAGGTAGGTGGTGGATGGGCTTTGGCAGGGTTGTGCAGTCAGAGAAGGCCTTACTCCAGCCCTGCTTTCACAGGTCATTCCCTGAGAGCTTGGGATTCTGGCAGGCAGGGGTGAAAGACAGAAGTGAAGCAGTGAAGTCCCCTTTGTAGCTCCTACTGGTAACTGGAGCAACAGCTGTAGGTTCTCTTTTTAGCGCTAATTAGCTGCTCTACTTTCTCTACAATTTAAAGACAACAGTGTTTTGGTTTCCACTGAGTCCTAAGGCAGGTTGATGAGTTCAGAGAACTGAAGTATGCATGCTCTAATAAGGATATAACTAATAATTCATTCTTCATGTCTAGCAATCATGAGATGTTTGCACTCCGTGTTGCTCTGTCACATTTGCTTTATGAATTTTTGACCATACACATCTATCAAAATCCACCCCACTGCCCTTCTTGCTGTGATTTCTCCTTCTGCAGAAGCATTGTTTTACGTGAACCTGTTTTTAACTTTCTTGACTCCATCCTCTAACATGATTTCAGTGTGTAGCTGGGACAGTGGAGTTTGAGAACATGCAAAATCCAGAGTTCTGTTGTCCTAGACATTGGCAAGCACAAAGTTAATGACCTTGGCTCAAAATGCTTAGGACTGTGAGAGAAACCAGCAAGGGGAGGGGCTGCAAGCAGATGAATGAATAAAATGACACTTTGCAACTATCATGTAACTGTGTGATGATGTATTTTTCTTTTGAGGTAGAAACTTACAGAAATAATAAATACAAGGGAAGGAGCAGTGATCTGCAAAATGTCCAAAAGGCAGATATTCTTGTAGACTTTTTATTTGAACTGCAGTACCTCAGGATGGGCTCATCCTTTTCTGTAATCGTTCTGAATGGATGAGAAAAACATTGCTGGGAAGATGCCCTGAGCCTGAAGGCAGTCGAAACCAATGAGTCTGCTGTATACGTGGGAGAGGGGAGGTGAAGGTGAGCTTTGTGCAAGGCTTTCCTGTCCATCAGGTGTCGCCTGCAGTTAGGACTGGCTGCACTTCTTGGATGGGTTGTTGCCCTTTGTTGTTTGTAGATCTGACCTGCTTCAGTGTAAGAAGATGGTATGTTTATTTAGAAATCAGCTTGATCTTTGTGATCTAAAGAGTTGTCATCTGAGGGCTGACACAGACAAGGAAGCTTTTTTTGCAGTGTAGACTGTGTGTGGAAGTGAACTGTTATGATTATGTATGATAGCATCGATCTGCATATTGGCTTGGATATGTTTTAATAACAAAGAAGGTGTGTGCAGGGGACTAAAAAAAGAAAATAAAGATATATAGGAAAGAAACATGCTAAATAATGTATCCGTTACAGTGCCCATAAAGGCATTTGGCTCTCTGAAGGAATGTCAAGTGTGTGAATCAGCGTGGTTGGTGCATTGCTTTGCTGACACATCCCACTGGTCTCTGATCAATTGACCATATTTCCGTGCTGCTGAGAACCTCCAGGTTGCAATCAGCTGTGCCCATGCTCAACCATGTGGGCAAAATTTTGAAGATAAGCAAATATTTGCATGCATGAGTTGTTGAGAGCCAAAGCTTGGAATCTTTTCTTGTGATTTTTGCACAGCTTGACAGAAGAAATCAGTTAGATGACTTGGTGTGTCTGAAATTCTGAGTTATAAATTCTGTACAGCTCTGTCTGACATCTCCATTCCTATTGCCAAACCATGTGCTGGTTGTGTGCCAAACTGAAAACTGCTGTCACTGTGAGCCTGACTGTCCTGCTCTCTGCCCACTAACCCATCATTGCCAATATTTCACTTCTCTAAGCAAATTAAGTATTTCCAGTTGCAAATAGTGATTAATTATCTGTATATTTTAAAATAATCTTCTTCCCTGCATAGAGGAGTCTGAATCTTCTGCAGATTCAGGATGAACTGCAGTCAGTGTTTGTGATGTTTCCTGAGGTCACAGACCTGGAAACGATGTCTCTATAGGGGCAGGTGGGAAATGTGCATTGTTGGTCATTGCTGCCACGGCGGTGTGGGCAGGATGTGGCCCAGCACTGCCACCTGCACCTCTCAGAGGGTGGCAATACTCTTCCTTGGCCCTTTTCAGTCTTTTAGGAGCTGTAGAAACATCATTAAGGCCAAAGTTCTCCAGGACAAGGTATATGAGGTATTGGGGTGAATTGGCCACTGATCTCTCATACTGCTCTGTGCAAGGTGTGTACAGCCAGCACCCAGCTCAGTGTTTTTTGACTTCCTCTGGCATATGGACCTATAGAAATGTTCAGCCCCTTTTTCCAGGCTTCACAGGAGAAGATTACTTTGCAGCAAGTCTGCCTTTAACAGACCTTCCTTGAGAGGTAACTTACAGGTGTTCCTGGTGAGATGGGGTGGAGGTGGGGCTTAGCAGCAAAAAAAAAATGGAAAAATGTGAAGAGGTGGAATGAAATATGTATGTTTGCAGAGCCGGCACTAGGCATCAATGCTAAGAGACCGGCTAAATCCAGTGGGAGACCAACAGTCAGCCACGGGTTAATGTTCTGCAAATTACATCCCTCCATCGCAGTACCCTTGAGATGAAAGCTCAGCATGTGTGCATCCAAGCCAATTAACTCAATTTCGGTTAATTAGCCACGTGTAAAACACGAGAGTGCAAGCTGTCTGGCTCACTGAGCTGGAACAAGCGGCTTGTCATTGGTGAGCTAGTCCAGAGACTTTGACCACTGGCTCCTTCCATACACTGCTTTCGGCTTCTGGTGCACAGGCAGAGCAACGAGGGTTGAGTTGAGGCCCGAGGAAGTTTGGGGGCTGCTGGGGTGACCGTGGTGGGAGGGGGCTGTGGGCCTCAGGTCAGACACAGCAGTGCCTGAGGGAAAGTGGCAGAAGCTGTGGTGACCTGGGCTAAAAGAGGTTAAAGGTCATTGAATCATAGAATATCCTGTGTTGGAAGGAACCCATAGGGATCATCGAGTCCAAGCCCTGGCTCCACACAGGCTCCAGTCCTGTAGAGGGTATAGAAAATAGAGTTTATCAGCACATCCCTGCTCCCATAGCCACAGTGAATGGTACAAACCTTAGTATGAGATATGGTTTAAGAAAACCTGCGTGATTGTATTTCTGGTCTGTCCTGCAATCTCTGAGACCTGGTGCATATGCCCATAGATGTACGGTAGCATGGTGTGCAGCTCCCAGTTCACTGACCAAGAGAGATGGGTCATTGCGATCCAAACAGATCCTTTCCCTGTGCCCTGCTCACCTTTAGTGGGATGGATGAGAAGTGCACTGAGGCAAAGCCTGTGTGAAATGTGCAGGAGGGTCCCTAAGAACTGGGTGTGCAAGCACGTCCCCCAGGTGGCCCCAAACTGGTGTTGAGGTCCAGGCTTTGAGGGGTGTGCCCTGAGGATACAGCAGGCCCAGTAATTCTTGTTCCTAAGAGTGAGCTGTGGTTTACCCCCCCCCCAGGGCACAAAACCAACAGCAGAGAAGGGACACCCTCCAGCTCCCATCAATCTGCAATGTTCCAGAGTCTGAAGCAGTGACAGGAGGAGTGCCTGTGGGCGCTGGAGGAGAAGCTGGGTGCTGTGTTGTCACCAGGCTTGTTCTTCCCCTCTGACCCCATCACAGTGGTGTGAGCTTTCTCTTTCTTTGCACTGTCCTTTCTCTGTAAAGGGCAATTTGCCCTTCTTTTTGTGAGCAGTTCCACTGTTTGGTTCAAGGAGAATTTTTTAGATGCTTTGAACTGTTTTAAAGTCCTAATCTTTCTTTTTCAGCACCTTTACAGCAGAATAAACTTTACACTGTACCAACTGAGATGCAGTTTCTGGCAAGTACTGAGGAGTAAGTTAACCATAAAGTTTGTATTACAGCACTGAGACACAGAATTATCCCCTGAGCCGACCGAGTTTTAGGAATTTGAAATGCAGTCACTGAACTGTTTGATTACACCACAGCTCCCAATTGCTAGCAGACTGACCATGGAGCTGAACCCCTTCTCTGGCATTATTCTGCACGTCCAAATCACTGCAGGGATCCTCCAGTCTCTCTGGAGCAGTAACCAGAGGTGTCTCCTGCTGGGAAATTGTCCCTTGGCTTTCCCAGGAGCATGGAAAGTGGTGTAAAAACCACCAGGATTTACACAGCATTGGTGGTCCTGCTTTGATAACAACAGTGGGAATTAAACAGCTTTTCAGGAATAGGGTTTTGTTTCCTCTTGGTGCTATCAATTTTTTTTTTTCTGCTGGTCAGTCCTATGAACTCTATGCTGATTTTTGCAAGCCACTGAAGGGCCTCAGTGCACCTCAGACCCTGTGAGGGGGCACTTGGCTGAGTCCTGCAGAGCAGCATTAGCTTGGCTTTCTAAAATCTGGGAATGTTCCTTCTGTCAAGGCTCTGAATTGCTTGCGCTGTATTTAAACCAGGGCTTTCACCGGATTCTCTTTTGGACTGTTTTAAAGCAAAGATCTGGCGGAGGAGAAGGAAATTACCAGTGACACTCTCTCAGACTTAAAGAAGGAGGAAGAGTACAAAACAAATATATGGAAAGGCTTCCTCATCTCCATCCCGTATGCAGCCAGCATTGGGGGTACAGCAACGCTGACAGGAACCGCACCAAACCTCATCCTTCTGGGACAGCTGAAGAGGTATGGGAGGCTCTCCTGGAAAGCCCTGCCTGTCTGCCAGGGTAAATCCTGCACAGCCAAGAGATATTCTCCAACCCTGTGGGAAATTCCTTTCTGTGCCAAGAGCTAACTTGGAAAATTCATGCCCTTCCAGCATCTTTTGGGAAACTTTGGGAGTGGATGAAGGCTGAGAGCAGTTGTATCCCCAGCCTGTTGGGGAGCAGATTCCCAGCATAGCCAGCAGGCTGCCAGCCAACCCAGTGTGTGTGTGCTTCACCCTACTTCTGCTCTTAGCCCTGCTGACTGTAATAGAACCCGGCCACGTGCTTAAAACTAGCCTTGTAACTCCTGTGATGAAACAGGCTGGGTAGTGTTCTGTGGCCAACTGTACGTAGGGCTGTATGGTAGCAAAGGAAAATAAGGAATCTGCTACTTCTGGCTTGTTTTCTTGGGCATAAAAAAATACTTCCTATGTGTATAGAACTATGGCCTTGTGCCATGCCAAGTGCCTCCAGGTATTTCTTAACACTGGCCTCCATAAGCAGCATGTTAAGCCTCTCCCAGCTGCTAGTACAGAGGGGAAATGTTCCTAAGTGCACAAGTGGTGACTATGTGGGATATTTTGCTACTGGTTTCAGATGTTTGCTTGCCCTTAAATTGGAGGGTGGTTTTCCCTTCTTGCATTAACTTGATTTTTTCCCATTTGCTTAGTTATTTTCCAGAATGTGATGTGGTGAACTTTGGTTCTTGGTTTATGTTTGCATTTCCTTTAATGCTGATTTTTCTTCTCATGGGATGGCTATGGATCTCCATCCTGTACGGAGGAATTGATCTGAGGTATGTTTATATTCACTCTATGCTCATTATCACAGCATTGTGAATACACCTTCATACAATTCTCATACTAAATCTACAGATAACACCCAGAATCTTGACAGGGAGGGTTTCATAGCTAACTTTAGAATGTTCATCCTCTATTTCTAAGCAGCTGCCCATGTGTCATCTTCAGCTCAAGGCCCCAGTCCTGTAAATGTTTTCCGAACGTTGCTCCCATGATTGTCTTTTATCTTTCCTACTAAGAGCATCTGCTTTCTGCTTCCACCCTGCTCACTGCTGATAGCTGGCTGCTGCAGGAAGGGCTTGAGCTGATGGGGGCTGTGCAGAAAGGGGCCAGGGGTGATTCAGGCTTGTAAGGGATTAAAAGATCAGAAAACACTGAAGAAGCAAAAAAAATTTAATAATAATAATAATAATAATAATAATAATATTGATCACTAGCATATTAACATTGCATACCAAAACCCCTTTTTAGAAATGTCTGTGCCCAAAGTTCATGCCACAGGCATGGATAACCCCTCAGGCACAATCCACGAGTGGGCATTGCCATATCACACCAAAACAGCTGTGTGATACACAATGACCCAGGATCTGCCCCCAGAGATCTGGCATTCAGGCAGATGCTTGCTATTAAAAGAGGCTTCCATGGATATATCAAAGTTAAGATTGAATATTCCCTAAAAAGTCCCCATCCTTTTCTTTCTAGTTCCAAGCAGTTTTGAGCCTTTGGCTGCATGCAGTAAGCAGTTGCAGATATGCACCAGGGGAATTTTAAAGAACTCTCAGAGTTGCATACACTTTTCCTGACTGAAATACACACATGCAGGGAATGTGTTAACATATTAATTCACTGAAACATAATTTTTGTACACTGTTTTACTGCCTGAGCTGCTCTGGGAAAAGTCAGTGGCAGAACTGCATTGGTAAAAGGGAAAGCAGGGTCAGACCTTGAAGGAATCTTGGTTGCCCTGGAATTAGTAGCAGAAATCTCCTGGAACACAACTGCTGAGATTTGCTCCTAATGCTGAAACTTGGATTTGGAAGAGAGTGCTTCATAGCAGGGCTTTGTTTTACAGCAACATGTTGATCTATAATTGAGAGTAATGTGTTTTACTGGTAAACCTTTGCTGGATACGTACAGCCCTCAGTGCACGCTGCTTACAACAATGGCAGCAGTGCCACACTGGTTAATTTGGAGCCTTTTCCCTCCTATAGACTC
The DNA here is from genome assembly GCF_026119805.1 of Tympanuchus pallidicinctus. Classification (NCBI taxonomy): domain Eukaryota; kingdom Metazoa; phylum Chordata; class Aves; order Galliformes; family Phasianidae; genus Tympanuchus; species Tympanuchus pallidicinctus. The sequence continues at coordinate 8,362,902 of NW_026294722.1, forward strand.
TCATGTGTGATAAAAATGAACTCACAGCCATGCTTCCCCTAGGGACAATGCAGAATTTCTAATATTTAGAAAAGACTTTGTTATTTTGAGTTTAAAAAGCAGGGAGAAAAAAAAAAGGGGAGAGAGAGAGAGAGAACAGGTGTCCAAATATTTACATTTTCTCAGCAACAGGAAAAAAAATCAATGGGAAAGTTACAACCCAGAAAATGACAAAGGCTGCTCCTTAAATCGCAGGCATGGGCTGGGAGATGCTCTGCCCTGTAGTCATGAGCCCAGAGCTGCCTCGTGCCGTGTCCCAATTCCTGCGTCCTGTGTGTAGGGCTGGGACATGGCCCTGGTGCCTGCTCAGCAGGTGAGGTAGGAGGGAGTTCTGCTTGCCAAAGCCCCCAGCAAAATGTCACATTGATACTTGGAGGACGTGATGCTTTTTGTTTGGTTTGGCTCATCTCTGTCCGTGTGAAGCCCAGCTTTATTGGGATAGCTGCAGAGCACTATTCCCCAGTGGCAAAGTGCCTCGGAAGGGACAGTGCAGAGCTGCACAAGCACAGCCGTGTTTCTGCAGGAGTTTCCTCGGCTGCTCTGGGCAGGAAAGCACAGACAGATGGACGCCTCGCCAAAAACAGGCTGGCACTGTTCGAATCTGAAATCTGTAGGCTGATTGAGTGAAGATAAAGCTGCCATTCGTAACACCCCAGAACTCAAAGGGCCAGTTACATCTCTTTGAGATGCAGGATTTTCCGAATTGCCAACCATTTGCTTGTGCAGAAGACACAGCCAGGATTTCCCTTTGAAACAGACTGAATGAAGGGATCTGGTGGATGCACCTGAGGTAGAGCCTTGTGTTGTAGGTTTAATCAAGGTCACAGGCAGAACATGATGGCAGAGAAAGCGTGAGGTGTGAATACGTTGTTGTGTGCGCGTACTACAAAGGAGCAAACAGCATGTCGGCCCAGTGAGCGCTCAGAGTTCAGAGCCTTAGCCAGGAGCACATTAACATTCCTGGCCATGCAGAAATTCTGTGCATTTGTCGATTCTTGACAGCATCCTGAGATTTTCCAGGAAATTGCAGGTGCCTTGAGAAGGGAAGGGACAGGTTCGTTTTGCACGTCAGCCACCTCCCAGTGTTTCACCCGAGTAATTATCTGTCAGAGATGAAACCCTGCAACATTGGGGTTTTCTTTTGGCAATCACAGCCCATGCTGGAAGTGGTTTAGAATATAAATGAGGGAAAACTTCTGCCCTCTGTGGGGCCTTCTTTGTGTGAGAGCAGAGAGAAAGTGGATCTAAAAAGAGGCCTTGCTACTGTTTGGGACCAGACTATAACTATGGGTGTTCCCATATGCGAGGCTTTTCCACTGGTATTCAGTGCCATGCTCCTTCCTCCTCGGTTCAGACATTTAAAAGTGTAACTGTGTTTCTTGACAGGGGCTGGAGAACAAAAAAGTCAAATGTAAGAGTGGATGCAGAAGCCCGAGCCAGAGAAGTGATAAAGGAGGACTACCAGAAACTGGGCCCAACAAAGTGAGTCGTGAAGTTGGGATTGAGATGAAAAAGAAATGAAGTGGGGTGGAAATGTCCTGTCCTGAGAGTGGTGGGCTGAGTTTAATATTTTTAGAAGAAAACGGAATAATGAACGGAATGTTTCCACTCAGTATTTGTGACCTGCTGAAGTTTGCTTTTCTGCATGCTCCAGCCTCCTCATCTTCGCTTACAGGAGTAACAGCAAATAGCAGCTTGCCCTCAGCTCTTACCAAGAACAAAGTTCATATTACTGTGTGGATTCATGTTAGGCTGCTTAGTTACTGTTTGTAAATTTTTTGCTCCAAGAACCAAAGCTTTACATGTTTTATGTAACTGACACAGGCCAGATTTTGGAGATTTCTGCAGATCTGTAGCTGTTCTGCAAAGCAGAAGTGCTCACCGAGCAGACTGATGAATCGTGTTATGAATCATGTGGATGGTGGATATACATTAAGAAATCTTGAGTGGTGCTCAAAGAAAATATATAGGAAGAAGTTAAATTCATTTTGTGGAATAGATAATCAACTTTATTAATAATGTGAAGAAAGAACACAACACTTTTAGTTGAAGTTTCTCAAAGGTTTTGTCTTCTGGAAGAGGTGTGCAAATTGATAGGGATCACATGTTGGAGAAAGAAATGTGAGAAACGTATGAGAAGTTCCAAAGTAGAGAGAAAAAGGAAAAGTTGAGTATCTACAAGCATCAAAGCCCAGGTATGTCCAACCCGCCCCTGGCAACCAGGGCTAGTAGAGATTTTTGAAAGTGTAGGTCTTAACCTCAAAATGTCTGTGGTTCTCCGTCTTTAAAAGAATATACTCACAGTGGTGCTGTGAAGGTTCAGTGATGTCTGTGTTGTGCTATTGACATTGTAATTATTGCTCTTGTGTGCAAAATGGAGTGGTTCTTCAAAGACTGAGCCTGTGCTGTAAATGAAAGAAATTGGTTTAGCTGTTCCATCCAGAGCATTATGAAGCAGCCTGTAAAATGTCTCTGGAAGAATCAAAGTCTCTCTTTGAGGTCTAGGAGCGAGAAAGTCCATTAAGCCATGCTCAACCAATTTGATTAGCAACCCTGTAACTTAAAATCAATGCAAGTGGTTTCTTCCCAATGGCTTGCCTGCCCTTCCTTGTGCTCTGAGAGGTTTCAAACAGTGTTTTGAGGCATTGCCTTGGTTAAATCTTAACCCCATTAGAATCAAGCCTAATACTTGGTGTATGATGCTCCTGTTCAAAGAACCCCCTGCTATTTGTCATATGTTTGAGGGACCCTGCTTAGGTTTTGATTTTGAAGATCATTCCTGCTGTCTCATGTATCATTTGAATCTTAGCTCTCCTTTTATATTGCTTAAAATGGAGCGAAACCATTCTTAACTGGTCAGTATTAGCCCGATCTGTGCCCTAAGGACATCCCAGAGGGCAGTGACGAGAGGAATGGCCATGAGCAGCTCCTTGCCTTTCTCTGCCCCATCTGGATGGTCAGTTTTGCATACATGTGTTTTGACATCTGCCCTGGGTCTTCATGGTGCCCATCTGGCCTGTCCTTCATGTCTTGCACTAAGATCCTTGCTTGATCTTGGATCTTAAGATCTTAAGATCTTCCACTTGATCATTGCTGCCAAATATCAGTATCTGCTCATAGATGTGCAACTTATTCCAGTGATTCACTGTAGTTGATTGAAGCTGCCTCACTTTTCACCCAGCTGCTGCAGCCGGAGCTCAGTACTGCCGTCTCAGCTCTGGCCCTTTAGCACAACATCATTTTAACTGCATTTCCTTTCATTTCAGGTTTGCGGAACAGGCAATTTTCTTCCTCTTCTGCATGTTTGCTATCATGCTTTTCTCCAGGGATCCCAAATTCATTCCAGGCTGGGCCAGCTTGTTTGCACCAGGGTGAGATTTTATTTTCATTCCATTCTCACATTTTTCAATGGCATTTCAAAGTCTTTGGGATTCCTGGGTTTCTGACTGTGTTGCTGAACACTGTTACTCAGGTTTCCTGGAATAAATTAAGCTTGAACTCCTAGAGCCAGCTTTATTGTTTCTGTGTCCCAAAGGATGTGCATGAAGCCCAGTGGGAACTGGCACTGCAGATTCTTAGGTATGCCCATCTGAGGCCATCCCTGGAGTGCTGACTGCACTTATGTAGTGCATTTACAGTGACATGCTGAATTTCAGTGGAGGTCCAGAGAGTAAAGAGAGATGGTAGGAGTTGGCTTGCTGTGCTGTTCTGCCTGTTTTGTGAGTTTATCTCCCTTATGACATCCATTCATACCTTGGGAGGACAAACAGAGCAGTTGGGGAATGCTGAATCTCGGAGAGGATATTTCTAAACAGAACTTAAATCATACTTGACTTTTGGATTGTTTTAGTAGAGCTCTAGCTTAATTAATGACTCCTTAATAGAACAAAATAGTTATGAACCTTTTCCTCATCAGTGAATGTCTTCTTATAATCAAATATAAAGTCTGCATGTCACTGTACACTCTGAGCATTTTGTAAAGATCTCACGTGGGCTCTGCTCCTGTAAGAGCTGGGGAAGTCTGTCCCCACAGCCCTCGTGGGGGAGGGGACGGTGGACTGAGCACAGTTCTTCAGGCAGAACATTGGAGCATCACTGCTGAGGAGGAATTCATTCATGCTTTCTTACATTTGCAGGGCCGTGGGGCAGTTTTTTAGGGGGTTCACAGCTTGATAGGAATTAAAAAGAACTGTGAACAAGCGCTGTTGTTCAAACCTAGTGGAAACTTGTAATCTTCTTTGGTAAATCCCTGTTCTCATAAACTTTGTACAGGCTCATGCTTCTTACTAGTGTTTCTGCTGCTTTTGGGCAGGTTTGTCTCCGACGCAGTTACAGGAATCACCATTGTGATCATACTGTTCTTCTTCCCCTCACAAAAGCCTTCCCTTAGGTGGTGGTTTGACTTCAAAGGTGAGTAGTTGATCCCCCAAGGCCTCTTCCTCAGTGCCCAGAATGAATTAGAAGTTAAACTCCTAAAGCCCAAGCTCTCCAGCAAGTTTTGATGCCAGAAAGTCTTTTGAGGTCCTGGCTTTGTCCCTTTGAGTAGCAATGAGATAAAAGCTTCAAATCCTAAACCACTTATGATGAGAGACGGCCTTCATATGGAGATGCAGCTGGTGAGGCCCCTGGGACTGGCTTGCCACATCCCTGGGAGGATGGAGAGCTCTGTCACACGTGTTGGTTGTGCTGTCCAGACTCCTCTGGATAAGATGTGTGCCTTGGTTCCACAGAAAATTGCAGATCCATTAGTGCATCCTTTCATATGGCAGAAATCATTTTGTCATGTGCTGAGGGATGGGTTGTAGGGGGGGGTGCACTTTTTTTGCTTTAAAACTTTAATGCTGTAGTGGAAAATTACTAACATCTTCACAGTTCAGATGGTAGAAAACTTCTTCTACCTTGGACTCCCATCTACTGAGAGCAATGTTCACGTCTGTTACAGAGAGGGAATTAACTTGATGTTGGAAGTCTCCTCAAGGAAGCCTCAAAAAAAGCCTTAACTACTAGAGTTTCTTTTCTTTTCATTGTTTTAAAACTCCATTTTTTATATTAAGTGAAATGATGAATTGTCTAGCTTGAGGGAATCCATGTGTATATTTTTATCATCAGCAACTCATGGTTGATGAGCTTCAGCACTGACGTCAGGCTGATAATGTCATTCTGTCAGATGATGATGGATGTGCTCCTCTTTGGGTGGGTGCTTGATACGGGGATTTTCTCTTTTTCTAGCACCAAACACTGAGACACAGCCCTTGCTGACGTGGAGGAAGGCCCAGGAAACAGTGCCCTGGAACATCATCCTGCTGCTCGGAGGGGGCTTTGCCATGGCAAAGGGCTGTGAGGTGCGACCCGGTACAGCCGTGCTGTTTGGGGTTCTTGTTTGGCTCTGGAAATTTGCATCTGCAGGGTCACAGCACTAACAGGACATGTTTCTCTACTGAAGACATGTTTCACAACTCTCCTGAGACAGCAACACATAGCAGATAATTAAGGAGAGGTTAATAAATCTTGCAACTCCTCTCAAACTGCTTGCTGTTAAATACCCTGATGGCACTGCACATAGGTGGTTGTGTGGGTGGCTGAAGGTCGTATGCAGTTTGCAGATCTATGACAGGATCAGCTCTTCTGCAGATATGCAGGAGCCCCGCTCTCCAGCTTGTTTGCTCTCCCTTCCGCAGGAGTCTGGTCTGTCTGTCTGGATAGGAGGCCGCCTGCACCCCCTGGAGGGCGTACCCCCACCCGTGGCTGTCATCCTCATCACGATTGTCATCGCCTTATTCACTGAGTTTGCCAGCAATACGGCCACTATTATCATCTTCCTGCCTGTCCTGGCAGAGCTGGTAAGCAGCCAGTGCTCAGAGTTGCTCTGTGCCGGCAGGCGTGTGGTGCTAGGTCTGGAGCTGGCACCATTCAGTTCTCCTCTCCTGGATCAGGGCTGTAGGCACTTTGAAATCCTTGGGAGCCATAAAACAAGTGCCTGTAGCATAATTGAGCACTGATGAATAATACTCCTTCAAGCACTTGTTGGTGAGATGCGTGATTATCTGTCACAGAGTGTGGGATATGCCTCTGCGCAGTGCACTATCTGTATCCATCAATGTGTCTGCCTTTCCCTCCTAATCCCCAACATACAGTTTCTGTTCATTTCTGTTTTTCAAGGCCATTCGTCTGAAAGTCAATCCACTCTATTTAATGATACCAGGAACAATAGGATGCTCCTACGCATTCATGCTGCCAGTCTCAACACCTCCTAACTCGATTGCATTTTCTTCTGGACACTTGATGGTTAAGGATATGGTAAGTTGCTTTGGATATACAATATACTGAAAGCAATCAACTTCTGTAAGGTAGTGTTGGAAGGCACAGAGATATGGGAGAAGCCTGTATAACATCTGACCCTGTGAAATTTGGAGCTGCTGTGGCTCCAAGTGATGACAAAAGTGGTTTCAATTGTGCTCAGCATCTCTCAGATCCTGCTCCTGTTCCAGCCAGTGTCAGCAGCTCAACCTTCAGAGGTTTCTGGGTGAAGGAAATGTTCCCCAGCTCAGTGAAATACAGCTTATGAACAAAATTAGGCTCAGTCCCAGTTTCTGCTCACATTCCTGAGGCTAAACAGGCACTAATGTTTTTGATGGATCAAAGCTTGGCAAAGCATTTGCGGAATGGTCTTTGTGGCTTAAGAAAGCCCTCTTAGAAAATTGCTAGTATTAATGGCAATTAAACCTTCCATTTTATAACATTTGTATTCAACTAACTTCATACTGTAGATGTCCAAGCTGAACTCAACAGTTGTCTTTGTGTTTCTTTTGTAGGTGAGAACTGGGTTGCTCATGAATCTTATGGGAGTTCTACTTCTTAGCTTGGCTATGAACACATGGGCCAAGAGTATCTTCCAGCTGGGGACCTTCCCTGCATGGGCTAACATCCATGCAGAAAATGCCACATCACTCTTGCCAGCTGTAGAAAATGTCACTTTAAGTGCACTAAATAAAATATGAACAAAGCTACCCCAGGGGAAGGACTCACTCACTTAGGACTCGGGCACTGGAATCGTCAGCATATGCACAGGAAGAAAGCCACATGGCTGCCCACACTATATGAGACCCTTGGGTTTAATTTTATTTTTAGAAATACTGGTCAGTGTTGCAACATCTATTGGTTATTTTCTCCGAAGGTCCTTTCCCCACCTTCCACAGGTACCTATCAGATACTCCCAGACAATTTCATCTGTCCATCATAGGTGGTTGTTACCTGGACAACCCCATAGGCATCGAGCATCTTTGGGGAGATGCCTCTCCCCCCATGAAAGCTAGCGAGCTTTGCTACTCCAGCTTCTGATACCCTTCCTCATTTTGGAGAGCAGCTCAGGATGGATTTATGTGCAACCCAATGTGAGTGAGTGTATCAGAATCTGGCCCAGGGAGAAGGCAACGTGGGCTTCTGGCAGGACCGTGGAGGCTGGAGGCTCTTTGTGGTCTCATGAGTAATTCTCTCATGTAGGATGAAGACTATTTCTTCAGGCTTGTGCATGAAAGGATGATTCAGGGGATGTGTCAATAGGATTCGGTGTGTTACTCCATGCTTTGGAAACAGGAAGGCAACCGTTTGTTTCCAAACATGTCCAATGGTTTGAAAACCTGGTTTTCAGCTGCTGCCTGGTTCTTGGCACTGAGTGCACAGATGGAGGTTTGGGGCCAAATTTGTTTCTGACATAACTGTGTGGACATCAGTGGTGTTTCAACTTTGGTGAATGTGGCCAGTCTTAGGTTTGTGAGACTGACCTACTTGTGAGAGCCTGCTGAGGTCAGCGGGCAAGCTGCACTGCAGTATCATTGACATTGCTGAAAAGTAGGCTTTGATTCTTAACATCTTTGTATTTCTGATTGCTTGGATACTTTCAATGAAAGCATTGCAAATTGACTGTGATTTTAATCACCATTTTATCCTTTGTAAAAAAAAAAATTCTCTAAGAATCTAAAAATATTTAAAGATCTGTCATTGACATAGATGGATGGAAAGATAAAGGATCTGATTCCTGATTTAGGGCAGGTTGGTGACTGGATGGATACTGGGCTCTGCTGGGTCCCTTTGATGGTGTGATCTTTGGAGCTGGCACAGTGGGATCCAGCCCACCCCGCCTGCTCTTGTGCTGCTCATGAAGCCTGGGGCCAGTTGGGGTCCACCTTAAGGCTGCACTCAGGCAGGGTCTTGGGTCTGAACAGAAACCACCAACGCCAACTAAATGTAGAACTTTGATCAGTCATGTTCTGGAAAAAAAAAATCCTGAATGTTCAACAGAATCCTTACATCTAACAGAATCCTTAATGATCATGGAAAATGTACAATAAAGCACATTTGTTAGCACATCCCTTCGTCCTGTTTGCTCTGTAGAGCTGAGCCTCCTTCTCCCCTGTTTAACCCCACAGCTTTGGGTTTGTCCCCTGGAGGAGCAGGATTGCTCCCTGCCAGCCCCCATGACTCGGGCACTCTGCATCACTGGCCCATTGCTATGCTAAAATTGACTGGAAGAAGTTTCTATTTTTACAGTAAGCCAACCTGGTTGTTGTTGAGGGTTCTGTGATAAGACCAGAGATACGAAAAATCTCGGGAGAGGGCATTTCTAGTGCTGTATCAACCTTCTGTAACTTAAGCCCTGTTGTTTCAGAGGGCCTTTGCCTGCACACCATTTCTCTAAGAACGTCAACATTCAACAGCCACCACCAAAGCCATTCACATTAGCATCCCGCCTGTGAATTTTAATTAAACAGGAAATGCCTCACTTGTGCATTGAAATTCAACATCCAGAATATCTCTGCCTCGCTCCTTTGAAGTTCCCCATCCGATCTGGGATGAACATCCACATGTTCTCCTGAGACACTCGGAGGAAACTCGTTCTGGTTTATTTACAGTAGGGAAGTGTTATGTAGTGTCTTTTATCCCAGAAGCATTCGAGTGGCTTTGTGAACTGTTCACACAGAGGTCCTCCTCGGGGCCCCGCAGCGGTGAGGGGGCCATGCAGAGCCAGCTGCCATCATACTGTTGCAGCATCACTAAGGCTGGAAAACGCCTCTAAGACCACTTAGCCCAACCACCCACCTACCACCAATAGTGCCCACCGACTGCGTGCCTCGTAATACACCTCCTTTTCCTTAACACCCCAGGGACGGTGACTCCCCCACTCCCCGGGCAGCCTGTGCCAATGCATCACCATTCTTTTAGAGAAGAAATTCCAACGTGAAGCACCATTTTCACGACTGACAACATCCCATTTCTCCTCCACTTCCTCTGCTTTCCATAAAAAGTCACCCATCCGCAGACATCCATCGTTTATGAGCCCAGACGCACGCAGACAGAAGCGCCGGAGCAGTGTGACCGCCAGGTGTCACAGTTGCTTCGCAAAGATGCCGGATCCTGCCTCGTCCTGCGCCCAGCCTGTGGGTAAACGCACATACTCCCTCACTTGCATAAATCTTTATTTTATTTGTTTGTTCGCTTGGTTTTGAATTTTGTTTCTACACAAAGCGAGCCTGTTCACTGTGTCCTGAGAAACATCAAGCAGTGAAAATGGCTCACTGGCAAACTGTCAGCACAGGCGGTGTATCCTTTTGCCCCCACCCATATAGTCCAGCATATAGGGAACGCTGTGGAGCCTTGGGAAACATTCCAGCCAGGTTCGGCCGTACTTACAAGTACTCGGTGCTGCTCAGAATCACCGTTCAAATGCAGCATCCCCACAGACTCCAGCTCCCCTCTGCAGCAGACTCAGAGAACACGCTGCTCTGCTCCTTGTGTTTGTTAATCATTCATGTATTTGTTTGTTTTCTTAATGGTCTGTGATTTCTTTTTCGGTTCTTAATGGTCTATTGATAATTTCTTCCCACCTCAGAAAGCTACCTGCTCGCTCTGAAAGGGGTCTCAAGTGCTATAATCAGCTAGCTCTGGGGTACAGTGAGAAAAATGAGTCTTGGGATAGCCACTATGAGCCTGATGAGTTTTGCCTTTTGGCACATTCCTTTATAAACTGCGAAGTGGTATCACCACCTAAGTCATGGCCAGGGCAAGCAATTGCTGTTGATGCTCCAAACTAAAGCGCTTTTCCTGGTGCCTGTCTCTTGATAAGACAAGGGGAGCTGGTTTCAAACTACAGGAGGAGAGATTTAGATTGCGTATAAGAAAAAGCTCTTCACAATAAGAGCAGTGAGGCACTGGTACAGGTTGCCCAGAGAGGTGGTGGATGCCGTGAAGACATCCAAGGTCAGGTTGGATAGGGCTCTGAGCTCCTGACGGAGCTGTGAGTATCCCTGTTCATTGCAGGGGGGGTTGACCAGATGGCCTTTGAGGGTCTTTTCCAGCTCAAACCATTCAGTGCTCCTCTTGAAGGCTGCAGCCACTCAGAGTACCTCACTCAGCTCTCTGCACAGGTCCCTGGGCACTCCAAGAACACCTCAGCTGTGCCATACATGAAGGGATGAGGGAGCAGACAGAGATAGGCTCATGCTCAGCTTTGCTCATCCTCCAATGGCTGCACCACTGTGGGGACCGGCTACATCCCTGGGGAGGGAGCTGTGTCCCAGCTGAGCCCCAGCCCTTCGCCCTCTCTCGCTGTAGGGAGCATGGGAACTGGCTGGGAGCCCCATGTTCCCACCGGCAGGAGGGCTGAAGGCAGCAGCATCACTTGGGGAGGCCCCAGCACAGGTTTGGTGATCTTCTTTGTGCTCTGCGAGTGGAGGAAGGCAGGATTTGTGCACAGTTCTTGTAGACAGCATCTTTGTTTTTCTGGCAGGGAGACACATCTTCCCCTCCATGTCTTGGAGCAGCCATCATTGCTGGTCCTTCCCTGAGGTTTGGAGGCTGGAACCAATTCCAGTCCCAGCTGGAACTTCAGGAATCCCAGGAATCCATTTATGGTGGATTTGTTGGCCACAGGGAATTGGGAAAGGAGCAGGTCTTCCTTTGCAAGAACCACAAGATACCCAGATCCAGTTGTGCATGGCCAATGGCCGTGGCCCCAAAAGATGCTCATCTACAGCTCCCACGAGGCTGCTGGTCTCAGCAAAAAGCTCGAGTCAAGCTTCCTAAATGCAAACTTCTTTGAGTTAGGTAGAATGAAGCAGCCAGATTCCACCAAGGAAGGGGTACAGAAGTGAGAGTTGTAGAGGAGTTGCCCTTTAAGCACTGTGAGCCCAGCACACGAGTTCACAGTTTCAGCAGAGAAATGCAGCCTGCCAGAACTGATCAACAGTGACCAGAGCATTTGTTGGAGCCTTCCATGCCCAGAAGTGCCTTTGGGCCATGACTGATGCCTGCTGGAGGAAAGCCCCCTTTTCTCTAAGTGCTCAACATACTGCTGGGATGAGACAGCTGATTTCCCAATTCAGGACAGTGACACCCCAACTCCCATGTGATCCTTGTTCCCCCCAGTCTTTCCATATAGTACTGACTCATTCCATATGGAGCTGACTCATTTCTCTCAGCAGCATGTCATCGCACCAAGCCTCTGCACTTCAGCAAGATCCAAGGCAGTCTGACAGCAGGGTTGCTCCTGGGCTCCACATACCAGCTTTGTCCACTCACAACAGGAATTTACAGCATCTGTTGACTCAAATTGCCTTATGAAGCCCATTTTTTGAGTCCTGGCTGCCTGGTGTCTTCCTGTGGGTGTCCCAGCAGCTGCCTCCAGTATCCACAGTGGCAGTAACAGGGCATCAGAACATGGGGAGCCTACAGACAGGACAGGGACACATCTCGTCATCCAGGTATGTAATACCTGCTTCAGTCTTTTTGTCCCAATAGCTTTGAACTGCCTATCCACTGGCAAACGTCTGGTAAATGGATTAGCCGGGCACAATTCCCACTCTGGGGTTACTGCTGCTGCTGCCAGGCTAGGACAGATGGGCTCTCCTGGCTGGTCTCGTCCTTGGGACAGGACTGAAAGCTGCAGTGGGATAATCCTTCTCCCCGCCAGGTTTTCTGCTCTCTGGAGAGTCATTCCACATCAGACGCCTGAGAAATAGTACTTCTTCCCAAACATTTGTTTCCATTAGGCATTTAAATAGCTCCCTGGGACTTTTCATCCTGCCTGCAGTAGCCAAATTCTTAACCTTGGAGATTTCCTCTGTCACTAAGGCATCTGTGTGAAACAATGTTTTCTCTGATCAGTTCTGTATTTGTCACCCATAGATTTGCTGAGTCTCCTACTTGGATTTTCATCTCTTATTAAGAAGCAGGCAGGCAAAAGCTCCTGCTCCAGCTCCTCTGTTCCATTAAGCACCTTTATTATTGAGCTAACTAACAATTTCCAGAGCAGCTGGGAGTCCTTTCTTCCTTTCTCTCTCTTCTAAGAAGCCACCAAACCTGCTCTTAAACACAGCTAAAGAGTTCAGCCTACTCTGAATGACTTCTTTTTTATAGAGTAATATAATGTTTTTCTCTAATGATATTAGAGGAGGAGGAGTTGCTTATAACTGGTATCAGATCTTTCATAGAATCATGGAATCACTGAGGTTGGAAAAGACCTCAGATCTCCAAGACCAACCCCAACCCACCCCACCATGCCCACTAGCTATGTCCTTCAGTGCCACATCTCCACATTTCTTGAACACCTCCAGGGACAGCGACCCCACCACCTCCCTGGGCAGCTGTGCCACTGCATCAGCACTCTTTCAGAAAATAAATGTTTCCTAATATTGAACCTGAACCTCCTCTCATGCAACTTAAAGCCACCGCCTCTCGTCCTGTTGCTATGACTGGGGAGCAGAGGCTGACCCCCACCTGGCCACAACCGCCTTTCAGGGAGTTGTAGACAGCGATTTCAACAAATGCTATGAACTGTCCTGGCCTGCATGGTTGCAGGGAAGACCCCAGTGCCAGCAACTCAGATATCAGAGAGGCAAAGAGCGAGATCAGAGAGGGATGTTACAAATTCCCCAAATTAGTGCATTTTTGTATTTCCTTACTAACACCTTGGTGCTTATTCTTTGCACAGATTGCATGACAACGCCTATTATGAAGACTCCCTGTTCCCAAAGTTGCAGAGGATCATGACAGAGCAATGGTCCATATACTCCAAACCAGTCCCAGCAGACAGCCGGGAGCTGTGGTCCCTATTTCTGCAGTGCTCCTGCATCACCGTGCTGCTTGGAGGCCTCTTCTACAACTGGCTCTTTGCATCCCTGGAGTACCCCCAGCACATCTCCATCGCAATGGCCATCACCTTCAGCCTGCTCCTCCTCCTTGCCCTGTTCTTGCTGCACCCTGTGCGCTGTGCCTTCAGCATCACCATGCCGACACTGGGCACCAAGCAGGGCCGGAAGCTCCTCTTGTCAGCCTGCATCATGATAGCAGTGGTTAACATCACCCCCAACATCATCAGCAACATCAAGACCTTACTGCAGGTCATCCTGTGCATCTCCAAGAATTCCTCTGAGAGCCTTTTGAACTCCACTGATCTGCTGGAGAACGCTTCCTGGAAGCTGGGGGATGAAATAAAAAATTACGCTATTTTGAAGCCCATGGATGGACATTTTCAGTTTTCACTGGTGAAGAACAACTCCTGGATTAACCAGGTGCACCTCGCTGGTGAGAAAGCCAGGAAGGATTTTTTGGCTGTCGAGGTGCTGGTCAAAGATTGTGTGCGAGCAGGCAACAAACTGGTCGCTGCCTTCTCCGTGCTCTACCTCTGCTTTGAGTCCATCTGGTACTTGAAGAATTACCTCACCAACCTCCGCTTCGACAACATTTACATCACCAAGAAGCTGCAGCGTTTGGCTGAGGATGGAGGAGCCTCCCACTTGCTGGTGGGCTCAGCCCAACGCCTCATCCGCCCCACGGGCCTCAGGCTGTCCCGTGAGGAGCTGATGCTGTGCCTGGCGCAGGCGCTGCGCCTCTCGGTGGCCCTGCTGCTGGTGCTGGTGGTGGTGGCCTTGGAGCACCTCGTCTTTGGCGTAGCGGACGTGGCAGTGAGGAGGATGGCTCAGCTGTCCGCAGTGCCCATCACGCTCAGCATCAAATACCAGGTGAGTGCTGCTTGGGGCACACAGATGGGTTGGCTTCTCTAATGCGCTGCCCTGGGCTGTGATGCTGCTCGGTGTGCAGGAGATCCTTGGGGACAGCCCTGCCCGCTGCCTTTCTGTCACCCAGTATCCTGTTTCACAAAACTCCCCAGTTTCAATCTATTTTAATATCGTCTTAGATCCAGCTGACAACCAGTCATGAGTGGGGTTCCCCAGGGGCTGGTACTGGAGCCCTGTTTAATATCTTTATTGATGATCTGGGTGAGAGAATTGAGTGTATCTTCAGTAAAGAGGTGCTGGTGACACCAAGGTGGGAGGAAATGGGACCTGAAGGCCCCACAGAGGGACCTGGGCAGGCTGCTCACCTGGCTGAGGCAATGGGATGAAGTTCAACAAGACCAAGCGTTGGGTCCTGCGCTTTGGTCACAACAACCCCACACGTTGCTACAGCCTTGGGGCAGGGTGGCTGGAAAACTGTGTGGAAGAAATGGAGCTGGGGGTGTTGGTCGACGCTCGGCTGAACGTGAGCCAGCAGTGTGCCAGGGTGGCCAAGAAGACCAACAGCATCCCGGTGTGCATCAGAGCGCAGCCAGCAGGACAGGGAGGTGATCATCGCTGTGCTCAGCTCTGGTGGGGCCGCACCTCGAGTGCTGTGCTCAGCTGTGGGCCCTCACTGCCACACAGACATCGGGGCCTGGAGCGCGTCCAGAGAGGGGCAACGGGGCTGTGAGGGGTCTGAGCACAGTGGGGACTTATGGGGAGCAGCTGAGGAACTGGGATGGTTCAGTCTGGAGAAAAGGAGGCTCAGGGGAGACCTTACTGCTGTCTGCAGCTCCCTGAAGGAGGTTGTGTGAGGTGGGGGTCGGCCTCTGCTCCTAAGATAGAACGGGAGGCAGTGGCTTTAAGTTGTGCAAGGAGAGGTTCAGGTTGGAAATAAGGAAGAATTGATTCTCAGAAAGAGAGGTGATGCAGTGGCACAGACTACCCAGGAAAGTGGGGGGGTCACCACGCCTGGGCTATTCAAAACCACAAGTATATGGCACTGATGGATGTTGTTTAGTGGGCAGTTTTTATGGTAGGTGGACGGTTGAACTGGATGATCTTAGAGGCCTTTTCCAAACTTTATGTTTCTATGATTCTATGATTCTAATTCTCATTATGCTTTTTAATTCCCTATTTATCTTGCCATCCTCCTCCTGCCCCAGCCTGTGCACTTCCTAGCTCAGATAACTGCTTATAGTGAAGCAATAAGGGCTTAGAAACAAACCTTTCTGTTAAAACATGCAGCCCCTGCTGCTCTCTGTGCTCTGGCTCGGTGTGAATGCTGCAGCAGCAGATGACGATGCCAGGACTGGATCCCACCACGCCAGGGGCTCAGCACCCACAGCTCCTGCCTGAAGTATATTTGTGCTTCAGTACCCTCATCTAAACGCACTCAAACAAGCTATACCAGCAACCACACACCTCCAGGCTCATACCTCACTGAACCTCTTACTCTCTTTATTTCAGGCTGAAATAGACTTCCTGAAAATCTCACTTCCCGTGAAGGACGTTGATAGGAGCTACCACCACTCCCTGACCTTCAGCTCTGCTGGCTGCAGGATCAGCCCCCCGATACCTCCCAACCCCTCCGTGCTGCTGGTTGTGGGGCTGCTCTTCTGCATTATCTACGCCACCGTGTTTCTGGAGACCTACGCACGCCGCCTGTGCAGGAAAATTTCTGCTTCCTTCTTTGAGAGCCGGGAGGACGAGCGGGCACGTTACCTCTATGGCAAGCTGTCCCGGCAGCACAGGAAGCAACACAGCTGAGAAATGAAGGACAATTTTGGACATGCAGGGAATGACAAAGAGCTTGTGGCAATAACTGGATATGCAAAGGGATCGCAGAATTCACTCTCTAGAGTCAGAGAAGTGGTTGGAGCCTGGGAGCAATATTTGCCAATTTAAGAGAGAAAAAGGCCAGAAGTGATATTTTGATTAATCTGAGAAAAAATGAGCTACATTCACTTTCTTTTCTTAATTCAATCTAGAACTCATCCAGGAATGTTGGAAAAAGGAACCCAAGATAATTCCTATGACTGTGAGGGTGTTGGCAGCATTATGCAAGGCTAAGTGTGCGTGGGAGATGGGTGGAGGAAGTGCTCCTTCACCTTCCCATGTCACTGCTGGAGGAAGTGCACCCTTCATCGATTCATACCATCTTTAGGTTGGAAAGAGCTATGAGATCATCTCACCCAACTGCTTCCTTTCTCCCTGAAGTGATCCCTACAGGAAGCAAGCAAAAAACCCCAAAACATTAGAGTTGATTAAAAATCAATTGTAGAATCACAGAGTCATTAAGGTTGGAAAGACCACAACAACCATGCAGTGCAACCATCAGCCCATGCCTCTGACTGCCCTAGACCATGTCACTCAGTGAGACATCTACACTTCTCTTGAAAATCTCCAGGAGCATTAATTAATTTATTATTATTTACTTATTATTTAGAATGCATATCATTTATGATATAAAGTGTTGTTTTAACCTGCTGAAAGAAACTGAAGACCATGTGACACCGAGAAGCACCTCTTGGGCATGGGAGAGAGTAGGAATCAGTGCGTGAGGACTTGCTGAAATCTCTTCACCAGGGCTCTCCAGAATAACAGATAGAGCAGCTGGAGGACTACAGAAGAGGAGGAAGGCAGCCAAAAAAAGGTCAGCTCAGGCCAATATCCAGGAGGATATAGAAGTGGTGGAGTGAAACCTGACATTGGAGCCAGAGCTCTGCAGGGAGCAGGATGGGGCAGGACATGAAAGGCTGGGCTTTGCTAAAGCAATAGCTAGTTTTATGTGTTGGGTTGCTTCAAACTCAGAAATGGTGATATTGTAACTAATATGTAAAAATCCATCATTGAAGCATATCTTTTGAAAGAGGCACATCAGAACCTGGATAAGGACAAGAGCCAGCTTCAAAACAAAGCAACTTTGCAGCTTCATTTCTTCAAAGCACATCTATTATTTCCCTCTCTTTTCCCATTAGAGTCTTCATTAAGATAATTATTTGGTATAATGCACCTCAAAGAGATTAAATTACAGAAGTGAAGTGGCAGCTGCAGATGCACAAAGATCTATCAGCTTCTGAGAAGCTTGAAACAAAGTAGATCTGGATTATTTTTTGAGCATCAATCTAACAAAACCCTGGTATATTTATCTCCCCAGGTTTCTTAATTCCCTGCTGTTAAGGTGATTAATACAAGTATCTTTCCCCCTCTGCAGCAGCTAGGCTGCTTTGCCAGAGAATTATAGAATTGTTGAGGTTGGAAAGACCCCTAAGGTCACCAAGTCCAACTCCAACCCATCCCGCCATGTCCACTGAGCACAGTGCCACATCCCCACAGTTCTTGAACACCTCCAGGGATGGTGACCTCACCACCTCCCTGGGCAGTTGTGCCATATGTGGTTTCTGCAGCTAATACTCTGTGATGTTCTGTTTGGGGAAAGCAAAAAGATTCCCATTTGCCAATTGAGTAGCCAAAATTACCTGGGGTCAGGAGTTAAGGAGCTGTAAGGAGAGCAGGGAAACCCTACAGCCACAAACCATTCCAGAAGCACAGTGCCTTCCAATGAGCACATCAAAAACAGCTTTCCTTGGAAAGACTCATCTGTTTGGCAAGAGATGTGTAGCAATCTTTTAATGCCGTGTAAGAAATTGTTAAAGTGTTGGCCAGTAGCATTTTGGGAAGCCGGTGTCCAGGGTCTGTCCCAGCTGTCAGCCCATGGAGCAGCGAGGAGCCCTGCTGGGGCATGCAGAAGGAGATATGGGGAAATATGGGGTACAGGGGCAGATGAGGCTGGAAAAGTCAGGGCAGTGTTGGGTCATCCCAATGGCTTTGCTCAGAGATGGGTCCCCCAGGTTCAGAGGAATTGGAGCAGAGAAGACCACAGATCTGGACTAAGAGGACTGAGTCCCACCCACAGGTTCCCACTGCATCCTTCACACTTGCAGTGCCCCACTCCCAGGGCATTTGAGCAGCGTGGGAGGAGCTTCTGAAATATCCATTCTCAACCCAAAAATTCCTCTTTGCTAGGACAAACTAACCTCAGTCCAGACTGGTTCTCTTTTCCAGTTTCCTTCAGCTCCTCCTAAATTTTAACTACTAAAGATTGATTATGGAAAGTTTGTACTTTTAAACACCAAAGTTCAGCATCGAAGAAACCTTGATTAGGGTAATTGCATTAGCTTGAAAGGATAATGATCAGTGTCAGGTACTGCCACTCTGCTTATGCCTCCAGCATCACAGCTGTCATAAACTTGTACCTGAAGCATTGTGCTGCCATTGCCATTTTGCAGGTTGGTCTTCAGGGATGAAAAAGAGATTTGTATGAATTTTTTGCACACACGACACCAGTTTCTGTGGTTTCAGTGATGAGAGAAAGGGAAGAGTTTGGGCTTTGTAGAAACATTGGAGAGTAGGAGATCAGCGAGTTCTGTCGTGGCAATGCTGGGGTTGGTTCATGACGGAGGAAGCAATAAAGGTGACATGTTACACCATGGACAATCATGAATAGTCATCGCACTGGTGTCAAAAGGGTTTTTATTGAATGTAGGAAGGAAAGTCATGATGATACCTGTCACCTATCATTCACTGCTGCAGGTGGAGGAGAGCCTTAACTACCTTGAGGAAGGGTCAGGCATTTTCAACTCTCCCATCACTCATTAACACCAACACCAACTCAAATCCTTGCTGATGCCAGACTAGGATATGTTTGTTTGCTTTCTCCCTTGCACTTGTGGAGGTTTGGAATTTCTTTCTAACCTAAATAAAAGTGTTAATTACACATAGAAAGGCCCATCGATTGCTCTTTCCTTCACCAGCTCAGTTGCAGCAGGGGGTGGGAGGTCCTCGGCCATGGGACAGGGTGTGCCCTAAAGCCCCTGGTTACCCTTGGGTTTTTGTGGTGAATTTTTATGGATTTGTCACCCTGTACAAGTGCAATTGTAAGTAAAATACATGCTAAATTTCTGCTTATGGCTGGCTGTCCAGGGGATGAATGGCCTTAATATGCTGAGGAGCAAATGTAAAAACTGTCCAGCCGAGGCAGTACACTGGGAAGGATTTCACTCAGAGCCACCAACCTACATCCACCAGAGCAGAGAATCACTCAACCACCTCTCCAGAAATACTTCCTGATTTTTAATCAAGCTCCGTTTTTATGTTACATTTTTATGTTATCCTATCTACAGCATTTGCACAGTAAATGAAATGGAAAAGTAATGGCTATATACCCTAAGATTTAGAAAAGGGAATATGAATAAACATAAATGAAATCTATTCCATGCTATGGTACATGGCTGGACAGCCATGGAAAGCCTTGTGTTCTGGCTCTGCTCCCTTTCCCACCCTGCACAGGATGGTCCTCGACTACCAGGACCAGTAGCCAACGACCAGGCACAGCATCTGTTGCTTCTGCAGTGATCCCAGCTGCTGTCTGAGTAACAGTCAGATGCACAGTGAATTGGGAACTGTCAGAAAACCATTCTTTTGGGCAAGAGCCTTTAGAGATTCCCCCTCCCCGCCCCCGAGGAGGAACCAAAATGTACTGTAATGAGCTGAAGACACGAGACGGCTGCAGAGATTCCACAAGTGATTTGCAGTGCACCACAGTTTTCCTCATTTTGGTTCTTTCTAACTGAAGATTGTGTGACGTTTCACTCTGACTCAATGCTTCCTATTTCGGAACTGTGAATTTCCATATTTGTGCTTCATACCAAGCCTTCAGCCCACAGAAACAGAAAGAAAGGAGGAAAAAGCAGTGGCAGTCACTCCAGACAAATGCTCACAGCCAGGATGGACCAGGGGCTGCTCACACTCTTTGTAGGTTTCTTTGCAGATAATCAACAGAGGAAATGAAGTCACTGCCAGAGACTATTTCAGTGTGCAAATGGAGTGTGGAAAAAGTATCACATCTGCATATGTTAACTAGTTATAGGCTGCTCCAATCTTCAATTACTCCCCGCAGTTGGAATGGGTGGCAAGGTGCATTTCTGTGTCCACAAAATGGGGCTGGGAGTAAAACTAACTTCCCTGTTGTCATCTAGGGAAACACTGCTGCCATGTGACCACAGTGCTACAGAGTTGGGGTCAGGGTTGTGCTTGGTGACACTGCTGCAATGGTTTGGTTTTAGGGCCACTAATTGGGTTCTGGCCATTGGTTGGGTTAGGGGCCATGGGTTGGGCTTTGAAGACCTCTGCAGTCTAAAATTCCATAGTCCAGCCCCAAACCCTCCCATTTGTGACCTTTTTATGCTGCATCTTTTCTACTTTCACCATCACTGAGTGCTGGTACAGCCTCAGTGGCGCAGTTTTATGGGTGTAATATGTACAGATTGTGAAGCAACAGAGAATGGAGAGGTGTTTTCCACAAAGGTGGGTGAGAGGATCATTTTTTTCCCAGCAGTGTCTACAAAATATGCTAAATCTCAAAGGTCTCTCTGTGTGTTGGACCAGACGAGCCCACAGCAGCCAAAGGAAATTGTAGAAAGGCCAAGGTAGGTGGAAGCCACAGTGGGGTCAGGGAGCAACTTCAGAGAGGGATAATGTATGGCAGCTCTGCTAAAAAACAGTGCACAGAGCAACAGGATGCTGCAGTCAGAGCAGCCAGGCGGTGTTCCTGACAGAGGACAACAATGTTGACTGATGAGCATGGCAGTACCTTCTGTCTGTCAGCTCCCCAGCACCACAGGAAGGTGTGTAATGGACACCATCAGATTGGCTGCAGCAGCGAGTGCTATCTGTGGGTGAAGAGCAGCTGCATGAGCTGCATCCTGCCTTCCTGCACACCTCAGTAGGGGAATGCAGCATAAACACTGTCATGAAACAGTACCATGAAATATGAATCTATTAAAAAAGTGAGGAAAGGTAGAACAAAGTGCATCCTGAGGAGAGATGAGCATGGCAAGGACCTGCCACTGCATCCCCAGCCCAGGGCTGATCCAGAGAGCGAAGTCCTGGGGCAGGAAGCAGTGAGTCCAAAGGGAAGAAAAGGAAAGGGAAGAAGAGGGCATTTGCCCTTCACAACTGAGCCCAAGCTGAACAAAACGTCACAAAAGGGAGTGAAAAACTGCAGTGACTGCACCCTGTAAAGCCAACTGGGGGCATACCCAGAGAAAAGGGGGAAAGTCTTATTTGTCACTGCAAGGCAGAGCCTGGGGACAGAATGCTGTTTAGGCAGAAGAGCATGGGGCTGGGCAGGAGTTTTTTTATCCACACTGGGATTGTAGCACCCACGTTTGGAAATGCGCCTTTGAAGCCCTAGACTGGAATCTCAGCATTGGAAATCCTTCACATTTTGGAGATGGGTGTCTGTGCCTGGGATTAATGGCGTGGCTCTGCTTCTAATTGCAATGTAATCTAATTGAAAAGTGAGCTTTTCTCCTCGCCCTTTCCTCCACTCCACAGGTTGGGTATGATGAGCACTCTATCTTAGCAATCACAGTTGCTCTTTCCATCTGAAAATACATTTTCTGCAGAGACATCAGGAGCGAGCAAGAGCTGACAGCAGAGTCAGGCTGCTGCTGCATTAACCTGACTGGTGGGAAACACATCTCACAGCCTGGGATAGATACAGACAGCCCAGCCCATCCAGCAGAGCTCCCAGCACAGGGTGGGTAAGACTTTCCCCAGTGGAGTGACACCACTGTTCCTTTGAGATGGGGTGACCATGGGACAGCTGATGGGAGGAGGTTTAAGACCCCCAGGGAAAGCACTGCTCTGCCCCAGCCCAAAGGAAATGGGGAAGGCATCACACCGGTCCCATCCTCCTGAGATGTGGAAGGAAGACAGGACCCCAGCTGGGCTCCTTCCTCTACCTCCTCCTGTGCCTCCTCCTCCTCTCCTTGGCTCAGCAGTGCACCAGGACCCAACAAGTGTAAGTGGGGAGCAGGTGCATGAGGGGGTGCGGAGGGATTCTGAGAGTCCTCAGGGGTGGGAAGGAGGTTGCAGGGGTTGGGGTTTTCTGAATGCTCCCTGCTCCTCCTAGCAGTGGTTCAGCAGAGGGGGAGGGGTTGGAGGGGGTAGGAGGATGGAGGGGATTTGCAGGAGAGGTGGGTGGAGAAGAAAGGGGAGGGGGAAATGGTTGGGAAGGAGGGGAGCTCATCAGTGCTTGCAGAATCGGTGCAGCATCCATGGAGAACGGTTCAGCCAGCCCAGGAGCCGTGCTGGGCAACCAAACCTTGGGCAGGATGCCCCGACAGCCCCTGGAGCTCCAGGTGGTCACCATCCTGCTGGTGCTGCTCGTCTGCGGGGTGGGCATAGCAGGCAATGCCATGGTGGTGCTGGTGGTGCTGCGCACCAAGCACATGGTGACCCCCACCAACTGCTACCTGGTGAGCCTGGCTGTGGCCGACCTGCTGGTACTGCTTGTGGCTGGGCTGCCCAACATCTCTGAAGTGGTGTCTTCCTGGGTGTACGGCTACGTCGGCTGCCTCTGCATCACCTACCTGCAGTACCTGGGCATCAACATCTCCTCCTGGTCCATCACCGCCTTTACAGTGGAGCGCTACATCGCAATCTGCCATGCCATCAAGGCACAGCTCCTGTGCACCGTGGCCCGCGCCAAGCGCATCATCTTCTCGCTGTGGATCTTCACCTCCCTCTATTGCCTCATGTGGTTCTTCTTAGTGGACACGTCCCAGGTCACGTTTTCAGATGGAGAACAGGTCAGCTGTGGCTACCGTGTCTCCAGAAGCCTTTACATGCCCATTTATTTCTTGGATTTTGCTGTCTTCTACGTCATACCGTTGGGACTTGCAGCCGTCCTCTACGGCCTCATTGCCCGCATTCTATACATGAGCCCGCTGCCCGCCGCCCCGCAGCATGCCCTGGGCTCAGCACATCGAGGTGGCTCCCTCCAGCAATCCTGCCTGGGCAGCAGGGGGATCCTGAGCTCCCGCAAGCAGGTACGGAACCCCGGTGGGCTGCAGGCTCTGTGCACAGGGGACTGGTGCTTTGGGTGGGGGGAGTGCTCCAATAGCTTGCTCCTGGAGGAGCCAGGAGGGTCACTTTGCTGGAAAATGGGCTCCCTCTGCTTTGACTGAGCTCTGCAGAGCTGCCTGCGTTCACTGGGAGTGACTGAAGTGCAGGGGTTTGGGATAATTAATGCTCATTGCCTGCTAGGTCCTGGGATGAGTCAGTATCTGTGCATGGGTCTTTGCATGAAGGCTGTCCCATTCATATTTCAAGCTCTGAGACATGGTATGTATCAAAGTTAAGGGTTGAAGCTTGGAAACTAGCTGAAGACTTTGAAATCGCCACTCCTCTTGCCTTTGAGCAAGCAAGATGTTATTTCCAGCCAGCTTGCAGTAGGTTTCAGCCCCTCAAAGTTCTTATTTCCCCAACTTCTTGCTTGACTTGCACAGGGTCTTCTACTGACCAGGAGAAATGATTCAGAGTCACAGAAGCTGAATGAGCATCTCAGGAGTGCATATTTCTTTAAGAACTTGAGGGCTGGTTGATGGCATTCCAATCCCTGGAAGCATTCTGTGCTCTTTTCTCTGGCAGTTTTCTTGAGATCTCCATTACCTTCTGCAGTATCTCAGCAGACAAAACCTCCCCTGGCTTGCTTACATCTCAGAGCTGGGGTCACAGGAGTAAAAATGCCATTGTGTTTAATGATATCATAATCAATATTCTCGCTGTATAGGGAGCTATGTGATGATTTGTACCATTACCAACAAATAGCCCAAACAAAAGCTGAGCTGAAGCCTCTGAGAAGCTGTTATGAGTCAGCTGTTCATCCAGGAGGGAAAGCTCTGTCACAGCCACAATGTAAATCTGTTTGATTCCCCAATCCTGCTTTGCAGACAGAGATAAGGGCTGTCCATGTGTTTCACTGTAACTATCATACTATTTGGGAGCAATTTGCTTCTGACTCACTGGACTTTGGAAGATTTGGAGAGGTGTTGAATTCCTAATTGCAAAATGAGGACCCAGCTTGAACCAGTTAGTGAGCATGATAGTGATGGGCTGGAGTTTGGACTAGATGACTGCAGAGCTCTTTTCCACCCTCAATGATTCTATGAGTATAGACTCAATTGATTCATTGCTGAGGGACTGGTTTACAGGAGAAACAAGTTATCTGTGCCCCACACAGGTACATCGATAAGGGTTTGGGGCAGGATGAGCAGCAGTGCAAAGCCGTGTCCTACAGAGCATCTTCCTTGGCTCTGCCTGAGATTGGCAGCTCACAGTGCGATGGGTGGAGGTGCAGGAGCTGCGGTGAGTGGTGATTCTGCATCTGTCTGCGGGGAGAAAAACAACGCCCTGAAGTCAGAGAGCCCTGCAGGGTCAGTGACACCTCCAAGAGAAACTGCGGTGGGAAGGCACAGGGGGCCGGAGGGGCAGAGCAGGACGGGGCAAAATTCCGATGGCGGGGATTCGGTCTGAGGCAGGAGCAGCAAACCCTGCCCGAGTGCGGCAGGGCTGTTATGATGAGCAGCTCCTAACTGGTTTTCTTGGCTCGTTAATTACCCGCGGCCGTGGTGGGAGGAAAGAGGCGGCGTGCCGGGTGATGGCACCTGTCTGTCACACTGCGGGGAAGTGCTGACAGCCCTTGAAAATGTCACCAGGAGCTGAAGGGTCCTGTCCTGAGCATCCGAAGTGAGGACACAGCGCCGGAAACGGCTCTAATAGGAAAGGCTCCAAACGCGAGGGTGTGAAGGAGGATCTGCCGGCCGGGGAGGGGGGGGGGGGGGAGGGAGGGTCGGTGTCCATCCTCTGCTGGAGCAAAGCGTGGGCCGAGCTGCAGCCTCCGTGCTCCGGTCCGCTGGAGGGATTCCTAACGACCTCTGCAGGTACTCTGCAGGTACTTAGGCACTGAGGCTGAAAAGCAGATGAATGACCGGTTCTGCACAACGCTTCACCGTGTTCAGTCTCAGAAAGGACTGGAACCACCACGCCTCTCAACCCGGGGATGTGCTGTGTGCACCCTCCGGCTCTGTCACGGCTGCGCAGAGCTCAGCTCACGCTTCACACTTCTCTCGTGTTCCTGAGCAAGGAGAGAGACAGCAGCAAAAAGTCAGAGCTGCCTCAGCCTCAAAAGGAGCTCTGTCTCCACGGGATGGGCAAAGCACAGAGCCTGCCGGGTCTCCCAGGAGGAGCACTGAACTGCTTGGTGTAGGGGGGTTACATCCTAAACAAATTGCTCTTAGAGTCACCTAACCAGAGGAGCTGCTTGCATTTCGCTGTAGAGTTCAGCTGTTATCACATTTTTGTTCAAATCAATTTCACTCTCTGGATATAAACCTCAGACAGAAATATGACCAACCACCCCATAAGCTCTGAGGCCAGATTCTGGCACATCTTGTACCAACCCCTATCTTCTCCAGAGGCAGAGAGCACGCTGCAGTGTAAGCAACAGCCCAAGCACTCATGGTATTGCTGTGAGATCTCACTCTGGGAAGCATCCTCACATCCCCATTAAACCACATGCAGCAAAACACCTCTATTTTGGCCTCAGCTTGACAATTGCTCCTTTCTTGTAGGGAAAGTTCTGTTACCACCACGCAGTTTCTACTCAAAGCATTGCAGGAAGGCAACGCTGTTTGTAACTAAGTAAAAGAAAACAAACAAACAAACAACAGAACACTCCAAGAAAAGCAGAAAGACTGAGTGTGATCCAAGTGCTCATTTCCTTATAGAGGGCTGGAGTCATTGCACAACGCCTTTCTGACATATGAAACACCACTGCCTCAGTATGAGTGCAGCATTGATGTTTACTCATACTTTCCTCCTCGGGGACGCACGTAATCTGTGACTGCTTGCTGGAGGATGATTGCCACCTACCAAAAAGAGCTGTTGAAGTTATTAAGATCATTGGAGTTTCAGTAGAGGAAAAAACAAAACATTTTCTTCAGCAATTTGAGTCAAGCTGAGGGTGATTACTGCTCCATTCTGAATTCTCAATATCTTCTTGCTCCTAATATACAGATGGAGTGCTCCTCCACTGTTCTGTAAATTAAATTTACCCACACTGATGAGCTGAGCAACTCCCATATCAGCCAAGTCAGGAATTCATGCAGGACTCCAGGCAGTTCTCACCTGTACCAGGAGCCCTGTCCCTGGGAGGGAACAGCAAACCAGTATGCACCAGGCAGGTGAGATTCACCTTGGCGCCCCCAAAACTCAGCGTCACACTTTTGCACAGCTTCAGTTCCTCACTGATCTGTTGCTATTTTCTTTTCTTTCTTTTTCTTTTTTTTTTCCCTGCCACAGAAATTCCCATGATTATTTCTAACTCATTTCCAGACTGATGGCTGCTGGTCCTGAGGAACCACAGAACCATTAAGGTTGGAAAGACCACTAAAGTCACCAAGCCCAACCCCAGCCTACCCCACCATGCTCACTAACCACGTCCCTCAGTGTCACATCTCCACGTTTCTTGAGCATGTCCAGGGACAGCGATTCCCCCGCCTCCCTGGGCAGCTGTACCAGTGCCTTGGATGGAAGGCCATGAGTGGTGGGTGAAAATCTATCAGTTAAAGGTTTTCCTTATGCAAGACTGCATCACGAACAAAACAGATTTAGAGAGGAGCAGAGAGTCTCATGGTTTGTGATTCTGTCTGCAACTGATAGGAGTGACATAATTACCTGTCTGCAGGAAGGCTCTGCGGGAGCTTTAGCTTCACCTGGCTCTTTCTCCTCTCCATCTCCCCACTCACCAGGTAACCAAGATGCTGGCTGTCGTGGTGGTCCTCTTTGCCCTTCTGTGGCTGCCGTACCGCACACTGGTGGTGGTGAACTCCTTTGTGGACCCCCCGTACCTCAACATCTGGTTCCTCCTCTTCTGCCGGATGTGCATCTACCTGAACAGTGCCATCAACCCCATCATCTACAGCCTGATGTCACAGAGATTCAGAGCTGCCTTCAGGAAGCTCTGCAGGTGCAGATGGAAGAGCACAGAGGTGCCCACACCACGCAGCATCCCGGTGCTCTATAGCAGAGCGAACGACGGCTCTCAGGGCAGCTTTGAGCATGGCACTCACCTGGATGACCTGAACTGTCCCCCTGCACCCGCGAGGAGAAGCAGGGCTGCCACACAGACACCAGGACCCTGACATAATGCAGGCAGCGGGAGCTGTACGGCTGTGTGCATCATGCTGGGAAAGTGCCAACAGAAATTGCTTGGGCATTGCGGCAAGCTTAACTTAATAACTCTCCAGGGCATTCAACGGAACGGATTCTTAGAGACAAATTAATTTGCTTTTCCTTAATGCTAATTTATTTTTGTGCTGTTAGGCGCAGATCGATGTTCAGCATCTCCAAAGAATCTGTAGTTAAATATAGCACTGCAACACCATTCCTAGCTATGTGCAAGTGCAGCTGCTTGTTGAGTCAGGCCAGAGCATGGGAAGGAAATGCAGGAAGAGAAGGGCAGTCAAGGAAAATCCGCTGCCAGAGCAGGTTTCCTAGAGGGTGAGCTTCCCCTACCCAAATGCAGGAAGCACCCAATATGAGCTGCTCCTCCAGGGGTCTATTGGAGTTAGTGGGACAATGTGGCACTTTCTCCTCTCATTCCAGGAAGAGATGAACACACTCCTCTCGTGTGTTATTTCCTTCCACCAACACCAAAGGGACCAGTCTGCATCTCGGATGGAGACTCATGCATTACACATGGCTGAAGCTGGGTGCCACGAACCTCACCCTGTGCTGCTGGAAACATTGCTGTGCCAACCAGCCCAAGGACACTTGCCCCAGACTCACAAGCAACTCTCTGGACTGGGAGTAAAATGTAAGAGATTACACACAAGGCAGATGCCGAGGCTCCTGCCAAGTAAAACAAGAGGCAGCCACCAGTAACCCTGAAGTGACTGCACACCATTCTTCGAGCAGCCCGTTCAGCCTCAGCATCCACCATTGCTTCACAGCAAACCAGAGCATTTAATCAGATCCTTACCTCTGCTTTGCAAAAGGTCTGTGTGACATTTCGAAGCGGCCACAATTTAAAAAAAAAACCTTTTTGTGTCTATGGAAAATAACTACCCTGGGCAAACAGACCTCACTTCATGCAGGGAAAGGCTCAGGGTCTATTTTGTTTCTGTGTGGGGTGGCTTTGCATGTGTGATTATTATATTGTGAATTATTAGATCATCTATTTTGGTCCAAAATAGCTGTAGGATGAGGAAAGAGAGCACTGGTTTTGCAGATATTTCGGAAACAGTGTTTACATGGAAATGGATTTTGGTTTATTTCTGAACATTGGATCTCCCGGAGTGAAGTTCCTCATTATTCATAAGGAAGCCCAGCACAGAAATTTCAGAGCTGCTTCATGAAGAGAAGGGAAATCCCTTTGTTGTAGTGCAAGAGGAGCACGACCCTCAGCACAAGGAATGAGAAGTGAGCAATTTGCTGCTAATGGTCTTTTCTATTGCAGTGATGTCTTTTCCTTTAGTGCTGTAAATTGCTACCTGCAAGCCTGCAAGCACCGTGGGGTCAGAGAGGAGAAGTGAGCTGGGGTTGTGTGCTCTGTGCAGAGAAGCAGGAAAGCCAGCCTTGTCCTGCAGCCACGGGGCAAGAATTCAGTGCCCGAGCTGCAGAGCCCTCCTGTGAGCTGAGCCAGGCGCTGCTCGGCATGGGGTGTTGGCAGCCCGGACCTCTGCCAGCAGAGCCCAGCGCTGAAACATCTACACAAACTCATTTCTATCTCCCCATCACATTTCCAGGCTCTGAAATTTTTGTTCAGCAGACTTGAGTTTTAAGTAAAACCCATTTCTCTTTTCCCCCTTCTGCCCTTATCTGCCCATGGACTGCATGACCCTTTGCTATTTCTTGAGAAGTAATTGGCAGATAAATTCCCCTGGCACCACGAGATGTCTAGTAAATGCACCAGAGCGTTAAGCTGCAGATGAGCTAAGAGCTCCTGATCCTTTTCTTGCACATACACTGACACACTGGGACAGCTTGAGAGTGTTTTAGGTGGAACAGTGTTCAAATTTAGGTGAAAAACAGCATTTGGCTTGCCAAGAGGATGCTGCTGGAGAGGACGGGTAGCTGAACTGTGCCGGGAAATAAATCATCAGTGGGAAGGAATGACAATAAATACCTCTGACGCTGGAGGCTGCAGCTGATGGCTCCCAGGAGGGGCTTCGGCTGGATGGAGGCTGAAGCTTCATCCCGGCCCTCCTCATACAGGGCTGAAGGCCAGGAGGAGATGCTCCTGCTCCCTGCACAGACAGATGGTGGAGTACGACTGTGCTGTCCCCAGGCTGGACAGGTCACTCTCAAAGGACAGCGGGGCTCAGATTGCACCTTTCACCTCCCACCAGTGCTGCCCTTCTGTCACAGGATCAGTGCCTCTGTCCCTGTTCTCACATGTTGGGCTCCTCTCTCCTCTCACTCAGCTGGGAGCAGTGCAGGGGACATTACCCCAAAAGCAGCAGCCCGAGGCAAAGCCCCAAGCACTGTTCCCTCCATCCTGGGAAAGGGGCATGCTCATCCTTTTGCTACTAATATTTTTGAAGCAATACATCATCGCTCCAGCAGGAGACCCACCTCCCTGATTCCTCCACACACGGCCAAAGATCTGCTCCATTCATCAGCCTGAGATTTATGAGGTGCAAAGGGCTCTGGTTACCCTGCTGCCCCCTCCCTTCTCCCCATGGCTGGGTGAATGAGTTGCTGCTGGCTCCTCTGATATCAGAAGCAAAGAAAGCCCTGAGGAGAGCAAAGCCCTCATTCCACCAAACTCATTTCCCTAAGTCTTTATCAGAGCAAAGATCCGTCATCATGAGACCCGCAAAGAAGCAAGAGGGAGACCCTATTGCCTGCAGAGGCTGAGCCTGCGTCTCACCAGCCCCTCTGCAGAGCTTTGCTCATGTGAGACACTCCAGAAATAGAAAAGGGATTGAGGGTTTTAGCTATTCTGCATTCCTCCAGCCCCGGTGGCTCTGCCTGGCGCTGGGTTCTGTTCTCCCATCCTCCCCCTAAATCACACTTCCCCTCGCTGTCCCTCATGTCTGGCTTTCCCATTTATCCATTCACTACAAAATTTTGGGGGCAAGTGTGGATGTGGGAGGCCACGACTTCAGACTTACTAGGAGTTTTTGCACCAGCAGGGCAGATTGCAGACAGACATTGGCATCCATCCATTTATGGGCTTATGGGGCTGATGCTGCACAGGGTCCCGGAGCCCTCCTGTGACTGCCTCCTCTCTGTGCACTCAGCCACAGTGCAACATTGCTCCTTTCCCCCATTTGTGTCCTGACAAGATCCACAAGCCTTTAAATCAGTGAAGGGGAACTGAGGGCGGCAGGTTAGCAAGAAAGAATTACCCGTCTCCAAGTACAGGCGCAGGGGGAGCAGGCAGCAATGCACGGTCTGGAAGACATTTGGCAGCAGCCCCGGGGGATGGAAGGCAGCACAGGGACCTGTAGAGGGCGTAGCGACGGAGCCCTGACTGCTGCATGGACACAGCCCAGGTGGCTTGGTGCAGACACATGGCTCCTAGAGCATCCTTGCGTTTGGGATGAGGCTTTAATGGCAGCACAACAGCACTGTCTGCAAACGGTTTCCTGCACAGTTCCAGAGAAAAAATGTGAGCTGAATGGCTGGGGAGGTTTGGGGGAGGAAAAGACAGACGGGGGCTGTCCTCCTCTTGGACCACAATGAGACCTTGTAACAGATTGTGGCATTTCATTTGTGGGAAAAACAGGGAGGAAAGCACCTTTAGTGCTGCAGTGTCCCATTTCAGTATTTTCTGAAGCCAGGACCTGGAAGAAACACCATACAGAAGGGAGACCCCACAGCAGCACACAGACTCTGCAAACCAGGTTCCCGTTGGTGATGTTTTCTCCCCTTGCTGGTAGTCCTGGGGGGCCTCAGCACCACCAGCACTGTGTGCTTGCTGCAAAGGCCAGGGCAGCCCTGCGTTCCCAGAGAGCCCAGATCCTGCAGTCACCAACAGAGCGAGGCATCCCAGGCTGGAGCCTGGCTCACCTCCTCCTCCACGTCTGGGCTCTGATGGATCAGCCTTCCCCTCCGAGCTGAGCCATCCTCTAGAGAAAACACAGCCAACAGGTTATTTACAAGATGAGGTCTGAACCAGCATGTGCCTGTCATCCAGTGCAAGGCACTCACAAAGATAAACATCGATACAGTGAGCAGATAACTGTTTATTATTGCACATAATCCAGCAGAACAACCGACAGAAAACTCTGGACAGCAGTACACGGATTGTAGTACACAGCTTGCAAAATCTGTGATGAAGGTATTTTTGTGTGAGGAGTGAAACATATCTGCATCTTCGTAAGACCTGAAAAGTATAACACAATTATCCTATTTGGTTTTGAAAGCACGCAAATTGAGGTAAATCTGTTATTTTGCATCTAAGAAAACGAAATCCCTAAGGGGCTACATATCTATGTGTATATATATATCCATATCAGTGCAATACGGATATATCTGTACGTCACATAAAGCAAATCTACCTACTGTTCTCAGAATGTTAATAGGAGGAAAGCACATTACCGTGCACATCACATGCATAAAAAATTGGGGAGGGAGGGAGGGGGTAATCTTAACACTGTTGAAAAAGGACCCTTTGTGCTTAGTGATAAATAAAAGCCCCTCAGGTCTCTCAACGGAAATTGTCTTTGTAGCTAATAAAAGCAGCTGACGTATTGAGAGGATGAACAAGGAGAAAATGCCAAAGGCAGCAGAGCCTGGGGTTTGCAATACATTTATATTTCAGAAAAGAAAAAGAAAGAAAGAAAGAAGCAAATTGCTACTAAACTATGCTCTGTGGAAGTGTTGATGGTGCTGCACAGCTTTCTCAGGACTGGTACAGCCACATAGCTTTCAGGAAGGGATCACATTCACTTCTCCCACAGTGAACACCATGTACTTGCTACTGTGGCAACGTTCCTGAGCTGAATAAGGTTAAAAAATAAACTTGGTTCACAAAGAAAAGTACTGAATTATTCTCACTCTCTTATATCATAATTAGAGTACATAAATTAGGCGGGTTTTGCCCTGTGTCTCCAGTCAGTGTAAACTCCTGCCTGTCTGCCATTTGCCTCTGAAATCCTTTCAGAGTGACCTTTGGAGCAGACTGGCCATCTGTTTTTTTCCCTCAACCCTCATTTCCACGTTCTTCCCAGTCCCTCAGGTTTTCCCACCCAGTCCTGTGCTGTGAGACTTCAGAATACACAGAGGTGCACAACCGACTATAAATAACATTTCCGATTAACTTAAAAATAGATACAAAATACATATTGCTCTTAAAAGAAGGAAGAAACATGTCCAAGCACTCAGCCTCACACCAAACTGTAACTTCATCTGTGCCGACTTTCTAAGCTCGCACTGCTAAGGATCAGAGCAGATCACAGTGGCAACATCTCCTTCCAAAGGTCACTCTCTATTGCAGCTTTGGGAAGAACTGGTGCAAACTGTCTGGGCCTTTAAGCCTGGCACACAAGAACAACTGCTCTATTGCCCCTCTGTGCTCTGCCATTGCTGAAAGCCTGGCTGCTGCGTAGTTTTGAGCCCAATGCCCAAACACACTGGAGTCACTCGGATCTCTGCACCTTTCTCCTTTCAGGAATAACTTCACCTCTCCCATGACAGCCAACCTGCATGCTCTGCTAGGAAAGGCTGCCTGCTCTGTTCCGGTCAAAAAGCAGCACTGAAGCCCCCTCACAGCTCAGCGCTACGAGGAGGAGGAACCTGTGGTTATCCAGGGGTATTGTTCAGTAAGTACCTCCTTTTAATTGTAACTCGCACCATTTTCATAGGGGAAAAAAAAAAAAAAAGGGTAAAGGGGCAAATTCTGCACGTTGATTTCCTTTCCCGTTACAGTGGGAAGTCACCCGCTGCAAGACGCTTTCACACAGAGCATTGCTGGTGGCAGGAGAGAGCTCGGATGGCGCCCAGTCCAGAAATGAGCACCGTCTGCACCTGCAGCACCTCTGGGCTCACCGGCAGCCTGGCCCCAGCCAGCCCCTCACACCCCACCTGCTGCCCCAACCGCAGCTCATCGGCAGGCATGGGCAGGTCACACTTCACCAAGCCCAATGTCAACATGCTCCCCCCTCAGTCCTCCATACATGGAAAACGCCTCCAGATGATGGGGAAAGGAAAGACATTCTGCTCGTCCCTTTGGATGACACACAAGCGTGGAGGCAGACGCTGTCCAGCCCCAGCCGTGGCACGGCTCTCAGGTGTCATTTTGGTTGTTGCACATTGTTGCATTTCCAGGCCATGGATGATATTCTCTGGGAAATCTCCAACATCAAGTCAACCAAGAGAATTACAAAACACATCACAGTGTGTGGATGAGACCTTCTCACTCATTTTCCTACAGCTAAAGATAAATTCCTCATCCCTGGCACGACAGGGCAGTAGATGGCTTTGGTGAGAATAATTTAAGGCAACTGCTACTTTATACAAAGAAGAGAAGGAGGTTAAGTTGTAGAAATTCTGACTTTTTCTTGGTAGATTGCAGAGGCCAGCCACAGCCTGGGAGCAGGGAGACTGAACGGAGGATCTTCAGGTACTTTTACTTAAGGTTCATGTTTGCAGTGCAACCTTGGGATCTCAAGTCCTCCTCATAGGTGTTTCCAGATGACTGAGATTTAATCCCCACCAAGGTCCATGGTCTCAGTGAGCAGCAATGCCTGTCCCAGACACAGATAAATGGGAGAGTTAAGGGGGAGCAAAACATGCAGTCAACACAGAACCATTGCTGTTTGCATAGCTTTCATCTCTGCAGGCTGAGTGGCAACTAGCATCAATGAAAGCAGTGCCCTGCAGTTTCAGCCCTGAAGACAAAAGCCTACACTGAAGTATGGGAGGAGCACCTTGCATTTTGTTCCTGTGAGGCCCAAGGGTCAGGCTCAGCCCTGATAGATTGATTTAGGAATAGTTAAGCCCAAGGTGACAAAAATCTTGTGCAAACTTACAATACATTCCTGTGTCTAGAAACCCCACAGCCACAAGAAACCTCACAAGATTTTACTGACACAAAATTCAAATGCAAGCCCACATCCTAACTCAGGTGGAAGACTTGAGCAAGCTCCAGCTTAACTTTAGTCAGATACACGCTGCAGCTCACACTGATCTTTAGTGATTCAAGTACGTAACAACAGTGGTGGTACTGGCACTGGTGCAAATAGGTCTGAAAACTCCAGTTTCACATTTTCTTTGTGCTTCTGCCTCTTGCTGGGCTGAGTGCATTCTCACACTGGAATTCTCATTCTTTGAACCACATCCTTCCAACAGGGAAGGCAAAACTACGCTGCGGGACTGCATTCAATAAAAACAGCTCAATTTTGAGGAAATCAACAAATACCCACTCAAATTACTGCACAGATCACTTTTGGAATAAACAAGAGATAACTGAGAATCTTAACACCTAATTGAATAAATGCTCATATATTTCTATCACCAGTGCACTTGTCAATGAACAGCTTGTGTTGGCAGTAAAGTTCGTCAACTATAAAATGTCCACAGCGAGGTCTACAAATTGAGGACAACATCTCACCGACTTTCTTACCTTGTCTGAAGGGGACCTCATGTCAAAAAATGTACAAATAGGATGGCTAGACCAATGTTCAGTAAGATGACCATGCAGATCACAATTGTGTTAGGTCCCTGAAAGAAAAAATAATGACGGAGTATTATACAGCATAGTTTTAAGTGAGGAGACCTGATAGAGCTGCCTTGATTCTGCTGCTCAAATATATGAAAATCACCCATTCCCAATGAACATGCATCTGGCCTCAATGTCAAACTAATTGAATATCTACCACTGCCTACCTATCACTACTCTACTCCTATTTCTCCCCTGCAAATGTCTTAAGGGAGACCCTGGCCATGCGCAGAGAAAAAGCTAAGCACATTTCAACTTATTCCTCTGAACTCCTTTCTCCTTACAAACACATAATCTGTGTTTGTAAAGCTGCCACTTTCAGGATGAACAAATCCATCTGTGTGCTCTTATCTCAGACTAAAATATTTCCAAGCGGTGCTTTTTCTAAAGTCACAATGGAATTGTCTGTGTCAAAAGGACTGTGAGAAGAAGCAGGCTAACAAAATGCACGGCATTACAGCTGCATTTGCTCACAGCAAAATGAATATCAGGGAATACTCTTTAAATCCAAGAAATCAGTGATTTGATAACATGGATCAGCTCGTAAGGTGCACCTATCGAGTGGAAGTAATGGATAAAATAACACATCCTTCATGTTCCTCCAAACTTTCCAAATTCATGCAAAAAGGTGGGAAATCAGGAAGAATGTAAGGAAAAAAATCTCACAAAATGTCTGTTTCCCTCAAATTTTGAAATTCCAGGCTTACTTCACTGGACCAACCATGGAAGCCCTCATGGCCGGGGACACGGAAAGGACAGGAGGAAATGACCTTCTGTGCCCCCACAGATCTCGAGGGGCCCTCTGGACTGAGCAGTGTGGGAAAAGTTTCCAAAGGTATTTGTGAGGTCGCCCAGGCCCAGGGCTGACCCCCAGCATTTTGGTCTGCATGAAGCTGGTCCCAAATCATGTTTAGAGCCCATACTGAGACAAATCCGGCAGGTGAAAACGGAGAGTCTCCTCCAAAAGGCTGTGGGGGCCCAAAAAGAGCCCCTAGATGCCTGTCTGTGCCGACTGCAGCCCTGAGACTCCAGGCCCTTTGGGGAGTGAATCAACAGGGGAAAAACAAGGCTGAAAAAAAAGCAGTTCCTACAACGGAAAAGGAACAGAGCTGCTGCTGCAAAGCTGTCCCAAGAGCCGCCCCTCCACATCCCGCTGGTCCCAATGCACCACCACACCTCACCTCGTCACCCTCCTCCGCATCCTGCGCTGCTGCCACCACCGCCACCGGGGCTGGGCTCCGCTTGGCCCCCGCCTTGTGCTCCGCCCGGCCCGGCGCCCGGCCCTCAGTCTTTCTGTCGGCAGCGGGCTCGCTCCTGCTCACTGCCTTGCGCTCAGGGCTGGGCCGCCGCCTGGGCTGCTTGAGCTCCTTGGGCTGCGGCTGCTCCGCCTTGGCCTCCGCCTGGGGCGCGTGCCTCTCCGCGGGCTCCTGCGTCTGCACCGGGGTGCCCCCGCGCCTCCGAGGCTCTCCCTGGGGCTCCGGGGATGGCGGCTCATGCTCAGAGAGAGGCTCCTCCTCATAGTCCGCAGCGGGGGAGACCGGGGGTGTCCTGACGGCGTAGCTGTGGTAGCCCTTGTAGTGCTCGACGTCGGGCTCGCGCGCCATGCGCTGCAGCGGCCGGATCTCCATCTGCTCCGCAGGCCGTGCTGCTGCTCCACGTGAGGCCGGACGGCCTTCGCCATCGGAGGCCCCGCCGCCGCCCGGCCCGGCCCAGCTGCCAGGTCGCGGGGCTCCATCCTGCTGTGCTTTGGCCCGCTTGGCCTCCGGAGGGGTGGCGGCGGGACTCGGGGCCGGGCTGCGGCGGCGGGGAGCCTCGTCCTGCTCGTGCAGCTGGGGGCTCTCGGGGGGCGTTGGGGGTGGCGGGGCGCCCTTGGGCTGAGGGGGTGTCGCTTCCTCCATGTTGACGGCGTGCTCTGCGTTCTCCATGATCTCCTGCAGCAGCCTCCGCTTCTGATACTCGGGGCCTGCAGAGAGAGGGGCGGTGGGAGAGGGTCGGGGGAGGCAGCAGGGCCTGGCTCCCTGCTCCACGTGCCAGCACCCCATCAGAGAACAAAGCACACCAGCCCAAACCCAGGGCTCGCAGCACCTTGCTGTCACCTTCCCCTGAGAAACAACCCTGGCTGTCTCAGGTCATGTTTTTTTTAGCTTCAAACTCACCCTGTGCTTTTCCCCTTTTGGGCTAGAACAAGCTCCCGAGAGAACGGAGTGAGGCTGCATTTTCCACTGCCTGCCCCAAAGCAGAGCCTGTTTCCAGAAGGGATTTCCTTCAGATGCAGATCCCTGCCTCGCACTGCCCTGCACGGAGGAGCGAGCCGGGAGCTCCACATGAAACTCAGAAGAAGTAAAAATCTGCACCCCAGCTTTCTGTGGTTTGGAGTGACACAGAAGGATTATCCTGAGCCTAAAGGGATCAAGCTCTCATCCAAGCCTTTTCTTTTTCTTTTTTCATTTTTTTCCTGGCTGGAAAACTCTTCACTGCGGCTTCTTTGGTGTCTAACAGAGTGGAAACAAACAATTACATGGGGAGGCGCCCTGCCTCCTCAAGAAAGGGAGGTATCCCCAGGTGATCCATCTTCTGTTGTGCTATATGGGAAAAACATGTTTCTTATGCACAGACTGGGGCTTGCAGTGAGGGCCAGCCCTCCTCTCTGCACTGACACAGACACCAGCAAAATCAGCTGGCACCATCACACAAGGTGACTCGGGGCTTCAGGTTTCATTCTGGCCACATCTCCAATGCTGACTTGTCAGCTCTTAGCAACGTTGCTGTCACTTCAGTTATCATTAAATCTTTACTTCTTGTTAACCCTGGGCCAGGTCTGCAAAGCAAATCACTGAGGAATTCAAGCACAGCCTGACACTGAGGGCAGTCCTTCATTCTGTGGTGCTAGCAGAGCAAAATCTACCAGGGAATGACCAGAAAAGCCTGAAAAACAACAGTGCTCTGCATAATGGGACCTTGCAGGGGCCCTTGCATGTCCCTGCAGTGCCTGTAGCAAAGAGAACATGAGCGTGCTTCTCATAGGCATCGTGGGGTTGCAAATCAGCAAGTCCAAAAGAAAGCACCTGCTTTTGGAAATGGTGTTGGTCTCATTCTGCTGAATCCTAGTAATTTTGAGAAGTGCAGACATACAGGGCTTGGCACGCGCTCTTGAACAGCACAGACTGTGGAGCCACACTGTCCCCAGCTGCTTCGTGGTTCCTCCCCTCCTCTCCTCCACCCCAAGGACTAACGCAGACTTGACCCTACTCTGGAAATTGGAGATTGGTGCTTCATTCCCTCTAATAAATCATGGGTGTGATTTGCACTCTGCTAACTCCTGCCCACTCAGGGCCATGTCTCTGCTCCGAGGGGGTGGTAGGGAGAGAGGGCACTGATTTTAGCTGCTCTGTCTTGCCTACACGCTCCTGTCAATCAGCAGGCAACCCATTCAGGGCCATTTATTTCTGGCTGCAAATGGATTATTTGGAAGTCTTTTCAACAGTTGTTCAGACTCCTCAAAATAGGCTGCCTGCAGCTCTGGGCTCCTTGCTATCTCTTGGTGCTCTCTTCTCCTCCTAAATAACACCAAAACTCCCAGCTGCCTGGAGGGGACGGCACAGCCCAATCCTCCTCCCTTCCCCAGCATCCGCCTCACTTCCTTCACCTCCCAGAACATTTTAGCAAGAACTTTGGCTTTCATCACTCCCCTCCAGGTCTTTAGGGTTAACATCCTAAAGGAAGCCCAGAGCTAAATACTTATTAAAGATGTGCATGTTGGATCTCTGCGTTTTTGTTCTTGGAAGGTGCAGCCTTGAAAGAAGATACACCCCTCCTTGTTATATTCTGATCACTTAGTGAATGTAGAGATTAAAAAGAATTGTAGAAGAAAAACACACACCAGCCTCACGCATGGCCAGGAGACCCATTGTGCAGAGACCATTTCATTTGTCTCATTCAGTCGCTACAGGTGGAAGAAGTGCTCCAGCTAGATGTCAAAAACCTTCCAGCAGGAATTTCAGTTTCCGATACTTCTGTGCTATAAATACCCCAGTGTGCAAAGGGTGGATGCGGAGCTGTGAGTGGCAGCTGAGAGGCTTATGCCAGGATCAAGTGATGTTTAGCTATTGTTAAATGAAGTGTCACATGCTGGCTCATGCCTGTGCCCAGCCACTGTGGTGGTTCCCAGGCCAAAGGCAGCTCTGAGGCCCTGCAGTGCAGCAGGAGGAAGGGGAACCACTCCACTGCTCTGTCTCCCTAGCTAGTAGGTGCAGGACTAGTTGGACACGCAGGGAATTTCAGCAAATATGTCAATGTGTCTGTCTGGCTGAGCACCAGGTGTGTGCTGTTCCTGCTGCCTGTCCTGAGCTGAGGTACTGCCACAGCGTGGAGGCACTGCAATCAGAGCAGCAGGTTCTGCTGAGTAGCAGGCAGCGTTTGGCTTCTATCCCCAGTTTTGATGCTGTGACAGATGCTGGACATTTGATCCAGGTAACAAAATCACATCATAAGGAAGATAGGTTATGAAACATAGATGTTTGGATCTGTTTTTTTGCTCTGCTATTACCTCTCTTCTATGAAAATGAAAACTTCCCAAACACAGGTCTATCTAGTCTGTTCTAGGGAAAGGTAATGGCATTGACAGTGCTGCTTCTAACACTACACTTCCTATCTACTAATCTCCAGCGCTTGCTTTTAGAGAAGGAACCTCTCCAGTGTTTTCTCAGCCATGTAATAAATGGTGATGCGAACAAATATATAGGAGATTAAGGAAATAATATTTTGCATTATCAACTTTCGTACAGGATATTACAGCTCCTAATTAGCTGAACCTGACTGCACCCTTGGTGCAGTTTGTGTCCTCACAGGATATGAGCTACGAGTCAATGTGCAAAGCTGTTCCAAGAAAAAGCTGCTGCAGCTCAAGGAGTGCATTCACAGGAGTGCTGCAGACGGCTCCCAGCTCTCTGCTGGCCCTGGAAGACACTGGGAGGGCCTCATAATGGGGGGAAAGAGGCAGGGAGCTTGGAGGGCTGCAGAATTCCTCCAGGCTATAATGACACCTTGTAACAGGTAAAACAGCAGTGTAAGATCAGCAAATCTCCCATGTGCAAGGGGCTGGCTGAACTTGGGCAAAAGTGGATCCGATTTAGATAGAAAGGCAGCTTCCTGAGTTATAAAGTGGGAGAAGCATTGGAACAGATTCCCCAAGGAAACTGTGAAATCCCTTAGAAGAAGCCTCTTGTCTTACCTGGCTGGTAGAAGTCTGGGGAAAGTTCCCTGGCCATCATCCTGGCTATGCCCGACTCGTTGTTAGCTGCCTGAGCTGCCTGCTCAGAGCCTTCAGCCTTGGCTTTGGCATGAGTAGTCCTGCAGAGAGAAGAGGGGACAAGAGTGAGTGCTATCTGAGCTGACATCAGTGCAGAATTCCAGCGAGGGACACGAAGTGTTTCAGGCTGAGGTGTGACCAGCAAATGGAGCAGATATATTTGCAAACATGAGCATGTTCACGTGTTGCAGGGAGGCAGCAGATGGTGCAAAATGGACTTGCTGCCATGCTGCAATTCATGAAGATGCCCACTCTGAGGAATGTCTGAAATACCTTTGCAGACTTCACAGGAGCACAGAGGGACAGCAAGGTGATGGCTGGGCACCACTGCATTGTCACCACCTCTGAGTGAGCTGCTGCACCTCACCAGCAGCAGCATGCCTCTTGTCAGTACTGCTGACACATTTCACCCCAAATTACACTCCTGGAGCTCTTCAGCAACAAACTCTGGCTTGTCCAAGGGAATTCTCTGCTTGCAGCAGTCCAGGGGCTGCTCACAGCAGGCACAAATGCTTGGAAAGGCAGAGCCTTTGCTTCCCTCCCAGCCTTACTTTGTGAGCTCTCTCTGGCCTCCTGCTTGCTCTCTAGGGCCATCACAGCTATTCTGCCAGCCGGCTGTTGTATTCCTCACATACCTCACACTCAAGGGCCTATGATCTTTATGCTAAAAGTAGGGCAAGCTTTGCAGCCCAGCTGCTCACAGTCTGGGAGAGAACTGACTTCAAACAGTAGGATCACACCTTAAAAACTAGGGAGGGTGAAGCACCATATGCTCAGTTGGTCTGCTCCACCTGTGGCTCATGGAGGCTTTCCCCATGCCTTAATGCTTCCCAGGGCTCCCTCTGTCTCCCGTGCTGCATGCAGCAGAGTATGCACTGGCAGCACCAGTGCAAAACCACTTATTTTTGAGCAGATGTGCAGTTAGCAGCCCTTCAACACCACTTCATTACAAGTTTAATGAGGTCATACAATGTCTGTCGAGCTATTTAAATGATACCCAGTCTTTTCAAACTCAGGTTGGAATTCCATTGGTCCTTTCCCATTAAACTCAGATGCAGCATGCAGACAAAACCAACTACTCTGAAAACTTGACAGCTGCAATGAAAAGGTGATAGAAATGCTGTTCTGATACCCCTGATGAGTAGAAGATTATATATACGTGCATACGCACACAAGTTATTTTGGATAGCTGTAGGGAAAGAATTAAAGGCAGGGCACTAATCCCAACTGATACAGGCACCGGTGTGACTTGACAGGGAGCCGAAAATGCTGCTCAGTGCCCTGAGATAGAGCAGAGGATGTGGAGCTGCTGTGCCCGGGACGGCGTCTCTCTGGGACGTCATCCCACTGCTGCAGACGTGGCTCACCCCTGCCTGCACCCACACCTTATCTCCTGCTTTCTCTGCAGGCTGAGCTGCCTGGGATTGCTGTCATTCTTGGTCTTTTTATCCAAAATTCTTAAACCCAAAGAGGCTACGTGATGAGGGAGAAGACGGCAGTTTTAAGCCACTGCTCACAAGCAGGGGGTCTGAAGCAGCTCGGAACAGTGAAATCACCTCCTTTTTTGGTAGCATGTAATCAGTGTGATTAATTCCACTGAGGTCTGGCAGGGGCTGAGGGGGTGGCTCTATGTTCTCCATGCCCAGGGATCAGAGTGGGCTCAGCAAATCCCAGGAAGCACAAGCCTGCATGATACCAGCCCACAGACAAGCTCACCAAACAGGGAGATCAGCTCTTCACCCCAAAGGATGTGTTCCAGCCCCTGCCTTTGTCCTGTTGCTCTGGGATGGGATTCACCACACAAGGATAAAACCTTCCTTTTCAGCCACTTGGTGAGCAGAGGGTCTCCTGGCCACTTTTCAGACCCTGCAGGAAATGGGCAGCACCTGGAAGCAGAGGGTTCCTAGAGATAACTTCCAAAGAAGTAGCCTGGCAGTGGACTGGATGCAGAGTCTGCTCCCTCTGCTAGTAGAAGCAGAGCTGCACTTGTGCTGACGTGGAACCGAAGGGGTGCAGATGGATCCTGGCATGCCTGGTGACAACACATGGTGCTAGAGGTGACAGCACAGCTCCGCAGTACAGAGCTCTGTTGGAGCACTGTGACAATGCACAGCTTGTAGGGAATGGCCCAGCCATAACAATAACATCAAGTCTCAGAGAGTATTTCTGAATGCATTATTTATCCTGGCAGTGTCGGGGAGGGGAGGTCAATGCAGAATGAAACGTGGCCACAGTGGCAGAGCAGCAGACAAATAGCAGGCACCCAGGGAGAGCCCAGGGCACAACCAGCAGCAGCATTCATAAGCCCGTCTTCAAAGCAGTGCTGGCAAATAAGCTGTGAGCATGTACCCAACCGGGGGCCAAGAAAACAAAGAGGAGCCCTCAGAAACCAGTGCTGGTGTTCCCCAATCCAAGAAAGGATGCACGGGGTGGGGACAAGCGCTCCCTATTCCCAACCAGAGCAATCTCAGGGATTGCAGTGACTGCTGCAGGACGCTGGGAGCAGGGAGTTAAATGCTTCACTTCTCCCCTGGCACGGCTCTAATGCTCTAATCGTTTTTGTATTAGTGTGCAGACAGAGCTCCACTCCCATCCTCCCTGGCCCTGTCCCAGCAGCACTGCCTGCTTCATTCCTGACTGCTGCTGAAATCCCCTGCGGACACACGAGCCGCAGCTGAGCGCTGTGCTAACAGGTGAGGCCCAGAGCCACGCCAGCAGGGACGTCTCTTCAGACAGTTTA
Organism: Tympanuchus pallidicinctus; assembly: GCF_026119805.1. Lineage (NCBI taxonomy): Eukaryota > Metazoa > Chordata > Aves > Galliformes > Phasianidae > Tympanuchus > Tympanuchus pallidicinctus. The sequence goes on from NW_026294722.1 coordinate 8,405,624, forward strand.
TGTGGTTTTGCACATCCACATTGGCTTAGCCTGTAAATGAAGCTGGAATTAGCAGAGAATGCTGCAAATACCAGGAGGGCTGGGGTACCTGCAGGTGCAGCAATGACCTTGCGGCCAGGAGCAGGGGGAGACCTGAGCCCTATGCCCCAGCTGCTGTACATCCATGTACTCAGAGAAACACAAACCTATCCAGCACTGTCCTTCCCTCTCCAAGGACTCCTTGTCCCATCAGTACAGCAAACTGCCCTGTGCTGGATTCAGGTCCTGTGGGGACAAGTGTGCAAATTGGGCTAAATGCCATGCTGTCAGCACGGCCGTACAGAGCATAGGGAAGTTCAGCACGCTTCCATGGTCATGCTGGTGGCATTTTGTCCTTCTGAAGAACCTTCAGATAACAGTTTGTCTTGGCAGGGATGCCAGCAGCACTCAAGAGATAGAGGGAAAGCCGCAGAAGTGGTTTTGCTGATGGCAGTGTGGTCGCTTCCATGCTTCTGTGTTCACATTGCGAGGGAAGAGGACAAACAGAGCACAGCAGGATAGATGCTTTCTGGCTTCTCCATTTTCCGCACCACCTTTGGCACTGAGGCCATCCTCTTCTTCCTGCTTACCCCCATTCCATCTCCTTTGTGTCTCTATCTCTGCCTCCACACACACACAGATGCCAACACACTTCTGTTACCCACTATCCCCACTTTCCTATATCCAGCCCATGGGACTGGAACCCCCTTTTTGTTTCATCTCTTGTGCCACATTCCGTGTCCCAGTGTCACCCATCTGTGGACCCACCCAGGGGCATCCTGCTCCAGCAGCCAGGCATATATTTTGTTGTCCTATTGCTCTTCTTATTCTATCATTTGTGTGCACATACCTACTCAGTTTAGACTCTGACACTCCCAGACTGTGCTGGTTTATATCATGGTCTCTGTGCCTGCAGGGTGTGATCTGTGCATAAAGCAAAACGAACTGCCTCCTATGGGAAACATCCACATCACTGTAAAGGAAATCCCCAAAGAGGAACCACCCTGGCCTGCAGAACAATCCTGACAGCCAGCTCATGAGGTACCCTAGAATTCTTACTGGCTGCACCAGCACTTATACTGAAGCAGTGGCACTGTGAACTTTGCTTTGTGAACTTTTTGAACCTCTCCTCATTGCTTCCTGCATAAGGAGCACAAACAGTCCATTCTGTCTGGAGAGAAGCATCCTTCATTGTGCTTTGCTTCAGGAGCACCTGGCAGAGCTCACTGCGACTTAACGATTTCAGCAAGCATTAGCCTTTATGATTACATGGTAAATTTTTAAAATACCGAAATGTTATCCTTAGCTCTGAATAGCTCAAAGCTACTTGCACCTTTCACCAAGGAATACTTCCCCTCAGAACAGTTAAAGTGACATTAATCTCACAGCAGACAGACATGCAGCTGTCTGCAAGACGACGACCTACAGACCCTGGTCCTGCAGCAAGAGCACCTGCAGGGATGTCTGGGGGGGGGAAAAAGCAGATTTGCTGCTGCTGACCAACGCCGCAGGTGTTTAGGGCCATTCTGCCTGGGCAGAGCAGGGCATGGATCCAGCCACATCACAGTGGGTTGGCCCAATGAAGCAGGAGGGCTGCAGCACTCCCTGGTTTCGAGAGAGCCCAGCCTGACCCAAGAGCTCTGCCATATAGGCAGCTTTGCAACCCAAGTGAGCTTTAGCTGAGTGCCAGCCCTGGATCGGGTCAGGAGGTGGGCATTCTCTCTGTGGCACTACTGGCTTCTTCAATTGGAAGTCTGAACAACTTCTAATTCAAGTTCCCTTTTCAGTTTTTAGTAATCTAAATCCACAGAGTGAGAAAACACAGGCTACGTTTTGGTGTTTCTTTTTCCCAGTCAAGAAAGGAATTTTTTTTTATTATTATTATTATTTTTTTTTTGGTAAGGAAATGAAAGCAGGCGTATTTCTTAAAATATTGTATTTGGTCAGAAGCCCAGTGATTCATCAGTCTAAGGCAGGAGCATTTTTCTACCAGCCTCTTTGTCTCTCAAGTTGATATTCACAGGTCTGAACCCAGAGGAACAAAGAGACGAGGCTGTGAGCTAGAATAGCTCCTGCACGCCTGCACCAGAGCTGCGGGGCACATGAGGGGATGGGGACATCTCAGCAGGTCCCAAAGGGGCAAAGCTACAAAAACTGGAACTCAGACAACCAAAGGGCTCTTGCTGGGCACCAGCTTAAGCTAACCAAATGCGCCACGAGGAGAGAGGGATTCTGTATCTCAGGCTCTGTATTTGAATCAGACATTTTACTCCTGTATTTTTTATTGTTCAATATCAGTCTCTATCACGTACCACAGAAGTGACGATAAACCTTGAGCAAAGCCTGGCTGCAGCCAACCATTTTCAAGCCCAGCTCCCAACCTTTTGGAGGGGACTCAGCATGAAGCTGCCATTTTTCAGCCATTTTCCAGATTGAAGTCTCACTTCATTTTTCCCTCTGAGTGTTTGCAAGCTGTTGAGATAAGGATTTCCCACTGGGTCAGACATGAATCCCACTGGCTAGGCCGTACCCACTGATGTCCAACCCTACTCTCTCATGGGATCCCAGTAAGTCCCAAAGGCCCTGGAAAACCCAAGAAAGCACTCCGCCACCAACAGCTGCGTTCTCCTTAGAGCTGTTGGAAGTGCATGGCCTCTGTTACCTTACTAGAGCATGAACGAGCCTCAGAAAATCCACATGAGGTGGAGGGGAGCAAGACAAAGCCACACGCACCCTGCGCTGAAGTCAAAGCATATTTCAGCCCAATAGCCTGGCCAAAAATGTGTCTGTCAGAGCTCTTGGCTGCAGCCAGGCTGGCTGGAGAGGAGGCCGCTGCAGGGAGGGATGAAGGAAAGGTGAAGGTGCAGCAATTTGGGATGCTCCGCTGCTCTCCCACACAAGCAGTGCCCAGCAGAGCACCTCACGGTGCAACTTGCGGCCGAGCTGGGGCTGCTGCTGGCCATGGCTCCCAGCTGTCGCACCCGGCAGCGCTGATAAACCTCTGCTATGCACTCCCTTATTTAGTCAGGACGCTGTGCTGACTGCAGCGATTCCCAGACGTCATTTGCACCTTCCACGAGCCCGAGTGCTGAGGCTTGGGAAGGCTGGGAGCAGTGGGACGGCTGGCAGGGCAGCTTTGGGAAGAGATACGGGGCCATGGATGTGAGTTGAGGGCTTATATATCCAAGTGGCAGGATTGCAGGGCAGCTGTACATTCAAAAAATTTTCAGAATGTGATAATTCCTAGTTATATCCTCCAGTCACAGAACATCCAGCTGCTCAGACTTCAGGGCCAGCATTTATAGATAACAGGTGAAGCACACCAGCATCCTTTGTCCCTTATACCTCACTTTCCCATTGGCCCTACGACTTCCGACAGACATATTTTAGTGCTGTTAGCAGGACACGTACCCGTCAAAGTAGCTAGAGCCTGGCCAGGCCCACGCCATGCAGGACGCATGGCAAAGTCCCTTTGTTGAATTTAGTCCAAGTCAGTGGGAAGCACAATGGCATGCAGAGGAGATCACAGCAGGCACTGCTACGCTGGGACAGAGACACTGATTTTGTCCCTCAGAAGCCCCACCAAGGAGGAAATACATGCTCCTGTGAGCTGTGCAGCTACTGAGTGCACAGCTTCAGCAATCAAACTTCAAAATGCAGCCAGCCCTGCCCCTCCTCTTGCATTCTATTCTACCCTATCCCATTCCATTACAGCCATCAAATCAATGCCATTTCCATCCTCAGCTCCTCGCACAGGTGGAAAGCAGATGGATTTCCAACCAGAGGGTTCAGGAGGGACCCAGGCAGGGTAAGACAGCACTGGAGTGGGCAGGAGCCACCCAGAGTGCTCGAGCCCAGTAGGCACTGGGACCAGAGCTGCCTGCAGCCCTCCCGCTGCACTCACACACCAGCACAGCTCGTTCCCTGGCTCTGCTCGGCACAAGTACTGCCTGCCTGTGCATCCCAGCGTGGCCACGTGCCTGAGATTCCTACGGTACAACCAACAGAGGCAGCCTCAGCACTTGGGCTTGTTTTCCTCTGAATTTCTAAGTCTTAAAGAGCCTTTTATGGTGTAAAAGAGTGAATTCTCCTCTACACTCCCCAGCAGCTGGATTGCATGTTAGCTCAGCTCCGTGAGGGGCTCCCTCAAGTGCCAGAAGCAAATGGAACCCAAATACCACACACAATGACAGGGGCACATGGAGGCAGCCAGGTATGGTACAGCCCAGCTGCTCAGTCCCAGCAATTAGTTCCTAGCAGTAATTGCATGGAGACATCGTGTTCCCCCCAAACAGCAATTCATGTGGCTTCAGAGACATTTCTCATGTAAGGCACATGGTGCCCCGCAAGGAGTAATATAAATACTCAATCTAGGGATCTCCACTTTGTAGTTATGGGCTGGGGAGACATTAACAATAGCACAGCCCTTCATAAGCTGCAGTAATTTATTTTCACAGCCCGCATGCAAATATTCTCTGCTGTGGGTGTAGAAACTGAGGCAAAGTTCAAAGCCAAAAGAAAGTTGGTGACAGAGCTGGGATTTCTTCCTAGGACCATTTCTAGGCAAAATTATTTATATTTATACTTGATCCCAGGGCTGAGTGGAACAGGAGGGAGAAGGAGCACAGCATGAGGCGGCTGTTTACAAGACAGCAGCTGAGCCAGAGCAGCACACCCCAGGAGTGAAGGCGGATAGAAAGGGTGAGCTGCAGCCCGCAGCCAGGAGAAGACAAGTGTTGGCTTTGAGGTGGGTTGAAGACCACTGGGACTGCAAAGGAAAGCAGCCCTGCACAGCACTGCGCTTCCACGAGCCCTAAGAAGGGAGGACGTCCCAGCAGTGCAGTGCAGTGCAGTGCAACCTCTGATTTCCTCCAGCTCTGAGGTTTCCTTAATAGGAAATTATCTCCCAGCCATGCTGGGAGGGATGCGGTCCCCTGCGAGGGCAGCAGCTGCATTCCAGCCCCTGATGGAAAGTGCTGCACAGCCGCTTTTGATCCAATGTGTAAATAGTGTATAATAAAAAGAGGCTTATATAAACTGACTGACTTCTCACGGAGCGGCTTTTGCAGCTCCAGCCTCCTTGTTTCAGGGTAAAAGTGCTGCTGCCATGCTCTGCTGCTGGGCACGGTGGGGTCAGCGTTGGTGGAGCCTCCCCAGCAGGACAGGGTCTGTGACACTGCTGTCCCTGCATGACTTCTGAAATCTGGATGGTTTCTCTCTGCTGGTTGTTCAGGCAACGGGGCTTGGAGAAAAACAATCATATTCCCTGCAAAACTTTGGAGCCAGGAACACAGAGGCGTCTCCGGGCTGTGAAGGCAGGCAGAGACAGGGTTTGAAAATAAAGAGCCTTCCCCAGGGCAATTATTTCCTATGACTGCATGGTAATAAAGCAAATTTGATAACTAAATCCTAAAAAGGTACAAAGCAGCACTGCAGCAACAGTCGTCTCCCCGCAGCCACAGTGTGCCCCCCAGAATCATGGTGGCAGAGAAGGAGGGGGTCACCATCCGTGTGCCATGAGCCCCAGCGGTCCTTGTCACTGGGCAATGACAATCCCAACCACAGAGACACAGTGCCACCAATCAGACGCACGCAGGGATGGGGCACACAAACAGGATTTTCCCCTGCCACCCCCAGAGCTGCTCTGTCTCATCCTGGCATGGACACAAAGGGCTATCAGCACTTTCCTCTGCAGCTAGTTGTTAACACAGCTAATCCTGAGCACTGCCCACCTGTCTGGTCTCAAAGCATCTCTGCTGGTGCAGTGAAAACTGAGGGGTGGCCATGAACTATAGCACACACCATGCATGCTGCTCCTGCCCATCGGACCTGCCCTGGCTCCACAGCCCCAGTTCAGAGACCAAGAGGCTGAAATGCCACGCCAGCTTGGAGGCAGTCTGGAACTGCCCATCCTGCCATACCATGGGCTCCAGGGCAGAGCCACGCTTTGCTGCAGTGTTCCTTTGGGACGCTTGCTGCTTATGAGCCTCTTGGGGTTACCACATTCAGCAACCCCATTAACATCACCATGGCCACTCTGGTAGCTTGGTGAGGCACCAGACGATCCCGTCTCACCAGATTCCCACCATTTTACCACGTACCCCCATCTCACCAGCTCATTGTTCCCACCAGTCCCCACCGGTCATCAGCTCCCCCAGCCAAGGGGAGTAGGGGACAGGACTGGGAACGGTGAGAAAAAGGAAAGAGTTTGGTTGGAGCCTGATTTCACTGTGTGGGTGTTTGCTACAAGGACTCTTCAGAGGCTGAAAAAGGGGATGGAGACAGCAGAAAGCTAGAAGCTCTTCCCCATCCCAGCAGGTCCTGAACACCCATCACTGGGCTGCCATAAGGACAGTAAAACAGAAATTGCAGAGAGCCACGTTTGACCCCATTGCTACAGTCCAGAGGGACACATGGGACAGTGACCACCACCCCCAGGACTCCATGCACCCACCTGGATGCCGCGATCTCTGACTTCTGCCGGGCGATGGCTGCTGCCCTCTGGGCCCCCTCCACACTCCGATCCACCTTCTGCCGGATCTTGGCGCTCTTCAGAGGTATGACACGTTTCTTCATGCCCTTGACGAGGACGTTGTGGCGGTATTTGCCCTCCTCCTTCTTGCCGTCGGGCAGCGTGGTGCAGCCGTAGCCGTGCCGCAGGTTGTCCAGCCACTCACCCTCATACTTGAGCCCGCTGGAGCGCTCGCTGACTCCGTAACCCGAGCGCTTGTCGTTCTTCCACTCGCCCATGTAGGTCTCGGTGGTGGTGGCGTCGATGTCGGACTCAAAGGGGGGATACTCCTCTCCCTCCGCTCCCTCGCCCAGGCTGGCGGTGGAGGTGGCATCGCTGGCGGCCGAGCTGATCCCGCTCTCGCTCTTGAGGAAGCTGACGCGGCTCTTCTGGCTGGCCAACGACGACTTGGACTCGGACTTCTTCAGCTTCCCCAGCAAGGAGCCCCTGCGGAACAGCCCCCCCTTCTTCACCTTGCCGGCCTCGGCGTCGGCATAGAGGCTGAGGGCGAAGCCGCCGCGGGTGATGGTGGGCGAGGCGGGCAGGCTCTCGGGGTGGGCGGCGGGGGAGTCCTGCTGCGGCAGCGTGCCGTTGCTGTGCTCGCTGCGCAGGGAGGACAGGGAGGTGCGCAGCGGGGAGCGCACCACAGAAGCCATGCCGTAGGGCACGCTCTGCCGCACGCCGTAGCCGTGCCGCATGCCATTGGTGAACTGGCCCTGGTAGGTTCCTGTGGGAGAGAAGAGGCAAATGGTGAAGCAGCTGCATGAGGGCAAAGCACTGCGGTTTGGTGGCCGCCGTGGGACAGGAGCGCTCGCTCTGCCCTCCTCGAGTCCAGTATCCAGCAGCATTTGCCAACCTGCAAAAGCAGCCACAAGGGAGCAGGGATAGAAGACACAAGGTGGTGCTGGCAGGGGACAGAACTCCCTCAGCATCTGCTTTGCCCCGGTACAGCTTGCTTGTGATCCTGTGACCAGACTCACACAAACAGCAAAGCAGGGAGTACAGTATCTCCGTGAAGGGCTCCTCCAGCTCTGCTCTCCTTTCTGGACCCAGCTTAGGAGAGCACATGTCATATAGTGAGGAACATAGAGGAGATTGTGATTGCCTCAGCTGGGGCTACACCTAAGGTTTGGAACTCTACTGAGACCTAGCGGGACCGGAACACCTCAGGGGAATGGGAGAAGTACAGTTCTCTGCCAACCTGGTCTTTTCCCTCTCTGCATCTTTGCAGACCCCAGAATGGTAAACTGGAGATAGCAGCTCTGATTTTCTCACCAGGATGCCAAGAGACTTAAATTAGCAGAACAGCTCTTGGGAAGAGCAGGAGAACCAGCACCAACACAGCCACCCTGCCAAGCACGCTGCGAGCCCTATGGCACCATTCAGGATGGGACATGAGAAGGCTCCCCAGCCCTAAGCCCTCCCAGCCCCATTGCTCTCCTCACTCCGTAGATACAGTTGCCTCAGAAACCAGCAAAACCACCCAAAACAAAAGCAGTATTCAGCTCTGCTCTCATCCATCAGCCGGCATCTGGAAGGGGCCATCTGGCCCCAAAACACTGTGGGTGAAGGGCTCTGGGGAGGGCACAAACACCCTTGGAAAAGGCCCCCCCTGCTCTTTGCCCTCCCAGGCCTGGTTCCATGCATGGGCAGGGGACACGTTCACTGTTTGTATCCAAAAAGTCTGCTTTTCATTAAGCAGCAACAGAGAGCTGCCAGGAGGCACCACCATTTGGGGAGCGAGGCCTTTCTGCCAGCTCAGAAGGAGGGGTGACTTGGCTTGCAGGCATTCATTCCCACATTCAGATGCTGTTACTGAGACCAGGGATGACCCTGGTCCCCAGGGAGCAATTGCAGCTCCTTCTTTGGTGATGGTGGGAGTGCATATTTTACGCTCTCCCAGGCCACTTCTGCAGCATAATCTCTACTCCGAAGCTTCAGGTTTCGTTGAAATCCTCTCTGGACCCGCCTGTGGGGTGTTAACTTACAGTTTCGGGGGCCAGGAAAGGCAAGCAGTGCCCAGGCAGGCAGCAGCTGCTGCCCCCGGCTGCCACCCTCGCTCCCTGCCTGGGGTATGGAGGATTTCTGGCTGCTGCAGCACTGCATCTCCCCACATACCAAAGTGAGGGCTCACACACTGCAGAGCACCTGCACCAGCCACAGAAGCAGCCTTTCAGAGCAAGGTGCCTTTGCCAAGAGAATCTGTGGGTGCCCCATCCCTGGAGGTGCTCAAGGCCACGTTCAGTGGAGCCACGGGCAACCTGATCTGGTGGGTGGCAACCAGCCTACAGCAGGGCGTTGGAAATAGTTGGATTCTAAGGTCCCTTCCAACCCCACATTTTGCTCTGTAAAAGGGTAATGAATCTTCCTAACACGGAGGTGCCACGTGCTGCCCTGCTCTTGTCCCCATGAGGAGCCCCTGAACTCAGCACCCCATCCCTGCCTGCATGGCAGCGAGAGGGGCTGACACTCGATAGTGTTGACACTGGAGACCTCCTTGGAGGACAGGCCAACCTTGCACATAGCAGGCTGCATCTGATATCGCTGCTGAATTAACCACCTGGAAGAGGAATTCTAGAGAAGTCTCATGGGCTTAGGAGGCTCAGCCCTCCAACAATCCCAGCTCCATCCTTTCTCCTGAGCAGCACCTCCTGGCTGGGTGGGAGCTGGAGCTCACTGGCACGTCCATGTTGCACTGTGATTTATGGTGGCTGACTGAGGCTTCGTGCCTGGGCACAGCCATCAGCCTGGAGCACAGCCAGGAGGTCTGGGAGCAGCTCGATGTGCTGGGGCAGGTCACAGCCTCCTCGTGTGGGTACTGTGGCCAATGGGGACATGGTTGGGATGGGCATGGGGAGGTACTGGGCACCACCATCCCTCCCTATGCCCATACCAATGACATCTGAGCCCAGACTCACAGTCAATGGAGCGTCAGCAACATGAAGTTGGCAGCACAGAGGAAAAGCACTGCCCTGGAGAGTTCATATTCCTGGGTTCCCTCTCCACTGTTGCCATCAAGCCACAAGCAGCCTTGGCCAATACATTTCATGTTTTCCTGACTCAGTTTCCCTCTGTGGGAAGAAACACCCTCTTTTCCCACCAGCAGCACAGACATGGGGCTACTGCAGCAGAGGAAACATCATCACTAGGATTTCTTTATAGCATAAAGCATCCTGAGGGCAGACTGCTTTGAAATCACAAAACGGCTATCAAAGTGGTATGGCCACAGCATACCATGTGTGCCATGGGGGACATGCAGGCACCACCATGCTGCTTACAAGGAGCTGAGATTCTGTAAAATAATAATTAAAAAAAGAGCCGCGAATGAGAATAGAAACTGTTTCAGGTACAAATGGAACAGAGCTGTAATTCTCTGCTGCAGGGACCTGCCGGATCAGTTCAGTGTGCGCTGGCTCTGGAGTGGGGGCAGGCAGTGGGCTGCTGGGGGATGCCCATGGGGTGGGGATGCAATAACTGCATGTGTGAAAGAAAGCAGAACAGGGACAGCACTCCAATTATGCCTTGTTGCCTGAATTTTCTCTTGCTGGAATGATAAAATGCTGCTTCCTCTGCGACGCCCAGGTATAAGGAGCACTGCCTTCGTCTGAGTGAAGCAGAGAGCAGCCGTGCCTGCATTCACAGGGTGGGAAGGACTGAGCTGCGGCACTGACAGGGACTTCACCCCAAGCACATCCATTCCCTATGGATGCCTAGAACACATGGCAGCAGGATTGGTCCAGCTGAAAGCTTCAGCTTCTGCTGCCATCAGCACTGCATCTCGCCTGCCCAGCCTGCCTGAGGTGCTGGGATAACCTGCAGTGAATGTAAGTAACACACACAGGCAGGTAAAAAATGCAGACAGCTCCAATGGTGTTGCTGCCTTCCAATCATGTGCTGTTATCCAGGTACAGTGATGACAGACATGTTAGATGTGGTGCAAAAGGCCAGGAGCGTCGTGGGGCCACGTACAAGACAGAGCAGCAAAAACTGAGTGCTTCCTTGGGTGCCAGCATCAGCAGGGGAAGGGCTCTGACAGTGCTACCTCATGGTTTTGGTTGGAAAGGAAAAGTAGAGAGAAAAGGAGAGGGATAGAAAGACAACAGCATTAACTCGTGGGTCACATTGAGCTCTGTAGCAAAGTATTCAGATGAATACTGAAAGCTGAATTATTTTGCAACAGAAGCAGTCAACAGAAATCAGGGTCCTGGACCTGGAAACAGGGACTTGAGTCCCCGCTCCCTTTCTGATGCCCCATGACCTTTGATGAGCTACTTTATCAGCCCTGGCCACACAGAGGGAATGCAGCATTGTGTTCGCAGACCTGCAGTGAAGAGGCGCTGCTGCCATGGGGCACGTGGGCCATCTGTGAATAGATACACATTGAAACAGTTATTTGTACAGCAAAGCAGAGCTCTGAGCAGGACTCCCCTATATTAGCAGTAAGACTCTGCATTAGCAGCGACGCTACTTCCTGCAGCAAGTTTTGACAGAGTTGAGCAGTCAGAGCCAAAGCACGTACCCCGAAATGAGGGCTTCCTTCCAGGGGGAATAAAACTTCAAGGCAGAAATCAAACAGCCAAGTGTTTGCTCGTAACTTGTGTTACAAAACCATAGAACCACAGAATTGTTAAGGTTGGAAAGATCACTAAGTCTTAGTTGGACCACTAAGTCCAACCATCAGCCCATCAAAATGATGAGTTCCTTCGTGCTCTACCTTGCACAGCCCAATTCACTGCCAGCTTATCTGTCCTACCCTGTCCCTGCAAAGGACTCCAAGCTCTTTTCTGCTAACAGAAGCAAGCACACACATGCTTTGAGCTGGGACACTCAAGGAAATGTCCCATAGAGATCCTCTGTCTGACCACGCACACTAGCAGCTCTGAACCACATGGCTGACTTCAATCAGAATTACAGAAGAGCCCTTGAAGTCATCAGCCTCCCACAGGTGTTTGGTAGAGAAGAAGAAAGCAGCCTGGCCAGCTCTGAGCTCAGTTACATCGGGAGCTCGTTTCTTACCAAAAATCAATATGAGATTTCAATAAGCTTTGCTCCAGATTTGGGCTTAATGCAGCCATCAGCCTCAGGCAGCCACAGGATACAAATCACAAACAAGCCTGTAAGTGCACTTTAAAGCATAAAGTTTGCAATTTTATAAATGTATATATTTGAGGTTTACATTACATGTAATCTAAAGCACCAGCATCAGCTGCACCGCCCTGCAGCCCTCACGCAGCTGTGAAGCTCCCAAGGAGCTGCCAAGCTCTGCGTGTGCACAAGCACTCCCAGGGCCCTGCTGTCCTTCCATGGCTGCACCTAGGGCTCACAAAGCTTAGCTGCAGGGCTGGCAGTTACCAGAGGTGTCCAGATGTTGGCCATGGCAATCTCAGCTCAGACATGAGTGACTCCCATCAGCAGCATGGCCTCAGCTGGGCCATGCAGATAGCTGCTATGTGCACACGACACAGGAGCAGCTCTTGCGGGTCATGGAGTCATAGAATGCCCTGTGCTGGAAGTGACTCCAACCCCTGGTCACATCCATCCACCTCCATGTAGCAGATTTGCTGGCTGGCAATAACAGGTTGGCTTCGCCTGCAGCCTCGTACTCATCTTTCTTCTGCCTCAAGCTTTCAGAACAAGACCTAACTCAGACTCCTACAGAAAGCTTGAATTCCATTCAAACTCCTCTGGCACCTCTTTACATTGCCCTCCGTGACATGAACTCAAAATTCAGCAGCTCTGCACCCCCAGGGAAGGATGTGTTTCTAGTGAGCAGTGAGGAATCTGTGATACTTCGAGTTCTTTGTGCAGTTGCTGAGACAGGATGTTCCATGCTGCTTACAGCTACCTGATGGCTGTACCACACCATAGCGACCGGTGCTAACAGTAACCCGCAGCAATCTGCACCACCACGGCCATGCCCTCAATTGGTCTCTTTTCCTAAGGGCTATAAATCCAATGCTCTTCATTCTGAAGACCTGCACCATTACTGTTATTTTTCTTTACAAAGTAGCTCCATCGCACGTCCTGGATAAATATAGATGTAATTCTGATACATATTTTGCAGCGTATTTCTTCCAAATCACCCTCTCTATTTAGCTATCCTAAATATGGCAGCGTGGAACACTATAGTACTGAAGAGCTACAGAATTACTTGCACAGAGATTCTTGCGATGTTTCTAACCCCAAAATTACTACTAAAGCAACATCACAATTAGACTGAGCCCATACAGAGCACAGCACACATCCGCACCATGGGAGAATGAGAGTTCCAAAGGAACCAAAAGGGTTTATTTTAGGGAAAGACATGTGGCTAAGTATTTTAAATGGCTTTGATAAGCACGTTTCAGCAAAACAGATGTCCAGGCATCCAGCCGGAGGCGTGCGAGGAGCACTTAATACATAGGCAAAGTGCACTACGATGCTGGAGGTGGCTTCTATCCAATGCACAAACATTCCCAGCTCGCCACCCAATGAGGAGGGGACAGGCCAGCTGCAGGCGCGAACCTGTGGAGCTGGGGCCGGGGTTCAGCTGTGAACAGCAACGATCAGTCAGTGGGAAAAGGAGCCAAAGGCCATGCAATGCAAGGTCTGCTGCTGGGATGCCAGAGGCAGCCGATGCCCGGCCCTCACCCATGGGGACAGCAGAGCTCAGCCCATAGCCACAGCCACCCGCTCGCCCCACACAGCCCCTCACCTCCATCTGCGTACGTCTCAGTGCCGTAGCCATCCTGCAGGCCGTTGTTCCAGGTACCCTCATACTTGGCTCCGCTGTTCATGCTTTGCCGCGCGCCGTACCGTCCCTTAAAGCCGTGGGTCCACTCACCCCTGTACACCCACCGTCCTTTGGTCTCGATCCCCAGGCCGTGCCGCTTGCCCTGGGACCAGTAGCCCTCGTAGGTGTTGCCGCTGGGCCATGTGTAGATGCCCACCACCTCGAAGCCGTAGTTCCAGGAGCCCGAGTACTCGCCCTGCCCCTTGGGGCCGGTGCAGATGCCGTGCCCATGGGCTTTGCCCCCTTCCCATCCGCCACAGTAGGCACCTCCATCATCGAAATCGAACCTGCCCCCGCTCATGGTTCCCCCGCTCCCGGGCTGCTCCCTTCAGCCGGGCAGCAGCAGCAGGTGGGGGCACGGCTGCCCCATGGCAGAAGGCTCTGGGTGCTCCTCACCCGCCCGAGGGGACTGCGATGGGACGAAGGAGAAACTGGAAGGAGGGGAGAGGAGAAGGGAGGGCAGGGGGTGGTGGAGGGCCCCGGGGAGCCGAGCGTGGCCAGAGGAAAGGGGAGGGATGGGGGGGGGGGGGTCCCGAGACAGCCCCCGCCCCGCTGCTCTCCTCCCCGCCCGCAGAGAGGTCAGCACTGCCCTAACAAGGCCATCGGATCCCAGGAGCTGCTCCCAAAAATAACCCCGTGGCCCGGCCCCCGCTTCGGGGCCCTTTTATGAAGGAGGAGGGAGATTCAGCCCCCCCGCTCCAGCCTCCCCACCTCCGGGCAGGCGGCCAGCAGAGGCTGGGAAAGTAAATGCCTGCCGAAAATAGCGGCTGGGAAGGGGCGCCTGGTTCCTCACGTCATCCCATGAAGATGGCAGAGGGAGGACAAGGAACAAAAGCCCAGGGGCTTCCAGTCACACCTGTCCTACCTGGGAGACAGCGTCCAAGCAAGACCACAAGCAGACAGCATTCCCCTTACAGCCCACAAAGCCCCGAGCAGCTGCAGCACAGGATGGCAGCGTGCTGCCGCAGGTTCTGCACACCTCTGTGGGATGGGCTGCCTCTGGGCAAAGCTGTCCCAGCCCTCAGCAGGCTGCATGCTTGCATCTCAGAAGATGCATTAAAAAACAAACAAACAAACATATGGCTTTTCTTGCACTTACACATGTACAAACAGCATGGAAGCTGCAAAATATATGTCCACATTTTTGCTTTATGGCTCCTGGGTAGACCAAAACAACTTGTAGTAACAGCACTGGAAGTGTTAAGGCAGCAGTTGCAGCTGCCCACAGCCTTCTATTTTGTAGTATTCTGGGATTTGCCAGCCTAACTATGTTGTAACTGCCATAAGAAGATGCCAAGTTCAGGAGCGTGTAATTATTTACTTAGCAACTCTTCCTAATTGCATAGCACACTTGTGAACCGATGGACCACTGTATAAATAACTTACACACACGTTGGCATTTAGAGCCCACACTGAGTGCTAAATCAGCCATACAATCCAACTTCAGACAACGCTCAAACCTTGTGTGTAATCAGGCACCACCCAGATCTTGCCTGATTTCTTCATCTTGGTAGAAAAATCAGCGTTCTCCTGCAAAGGCTGGTGAGGATTCAGCTGCATCCAGCCTGGAGGAACGGAGGACCTCTAGCGGCACAGCTGCGCTCGCTTCCTGTCCCAGTGAGCACAGGTTCAAGTCTTTATTCTTTACATCTCCTCCTGGGTTTCAATCCACTTTGTACAGTGATGTTGAGCACCTGATATTGTAATCCTAAACCCTGCAAGTGCAAGTCTGCAGTGATTGTCTAAGAAATGGGAAACAGCAATACTGGACTGGAAATACCTTTCATCTTTTGCCTTGAATTCAAAATCCCAGTGGCAGAAATACAGCTGAGCAAGGGGAATTGAAGGGAAATGCAAACAACATATAAGGGACAGATGTCAGAACTTCTGATGACAACAAACAACCCAAAAGTACACCCAAGAAATGTTCGCCTGTTTCCTCTCCAGATCTCACAGGCAGCAAACAAAGACAAACAACGCAGCTCATCTCTCCTTCACCAAACAGTATCTGACAGGACACTCCTCTGCCATGCACACACTGTACTGACTCATTAAGTATAGCAAGTTGTTATTTCTGAAGTACGTTTCAGGAAGAACGCAGGGCTCCACCAGGACTTTGGACTTGGACAGGGCATCTGAAGTGACAGCAGTTGAGTGAAGGTTGGAGGAGGAAGAAAATACAGCGCTCAAGTCTTCCCCAACTGTGCAGCTGGCAACTGTTTGCTCCATGGGTCTTTGTGCTTGGGTAGTTACATCTGGTGCTGTACAGCAGTTGTACAAAGCTAAGTGTGAGGACCGCTGAAGCCAACAAGCACTGTTTTGGCCTTCCTGAAAACACACTGACCAGTGTCCTCCAGTTTAACAGAGTAACAATAAAGTGAAGCAACACCCCTGAGGAAAGTAGGTGCTTCTGGTGCTGCAGATAAACCTCCAAGGCCTGCAGGACATTCAATGAAGAGCTACACTTGTTTTACATTTTCCACTAAAATACGCTCCATAGATCAGGATAAACTTGGTCAGTTTTCCCTTGTTAACCTAGGAACTAACTCAGTATCAGACAGGTGAAACAGAATGCCTATTTAGGTGATCAGAAGTAAAGCCTCTCTTCAGGCACAAAGAAATAAGAATTCCTTCTCCCACGAAAAGCAGATTCTGCCTCCTGGATTTGCCAAGAGTACAAACTATATCAAGGAGAAGACAGGAGATGGTCACCATCCTTTATGAAATAAAACCAGGGGCAGAAACGTCCAGAAATACAAACCTAGATATTACAATCTGGGGTCAAAGCAATTTCAAAGAAGCTGAATTACACCAAGTTCTCCAACAGCTCTAACCACTAAGAACCTAGACACTTCCCTTCCAACAAACAGAAGGATTTTGAAAACTAATTCAAATTTCCCATGTTAGGACTCAAGCATAGACAGATACTCTCTAAACACATTGTCTATATTTACTTCATTATCTATTCCAAGTTTAGACTATCATGCTGAAGCTAGCATTTGTCCAGCTGAAATAATGAACATCAGCTAAGATGCGAAGAAAGGATTTTATTGCAAGCACAGTGAGCAATGATCAGGTTCCATCTCACATGACTGTGACTAAGGACATGTACAAACCACCCACCCTTCTGTTTTTAGCAGTCCTTGTTTTCAGGTGTACATCATTTCTGCCATGTGAGACATTTTCTTTGGAATATACAAGTAATATTCCATGTATCCTGAAAGGTCTTCGATAGTCACATCATCCACAAAGGCTCTGGCTTGCTCAGAGCAAGAGCGTGGAGAACTCGATGGAGTTCTCGATGGCAAAGACTGGGAGTGATCCTCAGCAACTGTTCTTCTATCAGATGCCAACGTGAAAGCGTTCTGCAAGCCAGAGAATTTATACACCTCCATTTCTTGCCATCGTTTACACTGACAGGCTTTATCTACGCAGGCACATGGCTTATGCTTGTTCAGCTTGGACACAGATCGGAAGTCAGAGAGCTCTGCAGTCTTTAGGCTTGCTTCAGATACTAAAGAAATGGCAGTGGGAGAATTTTCTTGTGTGTTCACTGACGTGGACTGTGCAACAGAGGCTCCGGAACAACCGACGCCATCTCTTTTCTGGCCAATGTCTGAGGCAATACTGCATCGTTCATGTGCACAAGCTTCCTTTGGGACTAATATTCCAAACGCACCGCCGTCAGCTGGGGCATCAATCTGGCCTTTGTGCATCAGTGGGTTGCACGTGGATTGTGATTTTGTGCTGCAGTGAATAAATTTTGGAGGATGAAGAATTGGGGACTTGGAACGCCTGCGACGCTGAGTTCTCACAGCTCCTCTGGAAGGTTTCTTCACAGACCTAACAGAGAAAGATACAAAAAGTGAGTGAAGTTTCACTAAAGGACTCACTGTTGGACTAAGGATAACATTCAGCAAAATATCTAGTGTTGCATGCAGGAGCTTTAAGCTCAGAGCATTTGCTGAGGGTATTCTACTATCTTGGAATTTGACACTGTTCTAGTCAAGCACCTGTAAAGTGTACAAAAGGAACAGCTGAGAAATGAATTCTGAAGTGTGTGCTTTTAGGGTTAAAAAAGATGAGTACAGCATGTAAGATAACCTCTGAGAGAAAGACAGAGCACAAGAAGATAGCACAAATCAACAAGAACATCTTTGTTACAATCAAAGATGCATGAAGTTCTGCATACACAATCAAGAATGGTTTTTAATTTAGCATCTGTAGCACACTGACATCTTCCACAAAGTTTAACAGCTAGTGAAAGAGATGCATTCATGACCGTGTAGTTGAAAAACAGTAGTCCACAGTTACACTAAAATCATCTACAACGTTTAGCTGACCAGCATTTCCTTTCACTTCATGTAATTGTAAATAAGAACAGCCTTCATATGACAAGGAAAAAAAAGTACTGCAGAGTATTTTAAACAAGCTCTTTAATAAAAATAAATGTAAAGCTCTTACTTAGAGGCCAGGTTACCGGAAGAACTGGCTATTTAAAATTCATTTTCATCATAATCACATTTGAAGTAGCCTGACAATCCCAGACTTCTCTTACCCATGCCAGGTATCCTTAGAAGTACAAGCAGTCTTAGGTTTGGTTTCATCTGCTGCTGCTCTAACTAGTGCTCGTGTCCCTTCACCAATAGAAAGAGAAGCAGTAGAGCTGTGAAAAATGAACAATCAATAGCAAAGATTAGCTAGCAAGCATGGAAATACTTGTGACCTTTCTTCCCACAAAAATTACCCGAATCATTTCTGACATGGCTCAAAAGAGCTGCCCACAAAGACAACACAGATCTTCAGGCAGCATTACGCAGTTCTATGCCAGAAAATTGTATAACAAACTGCCCCCAAAGTTGATGCCATACAGCAGTGAGACTGCACATCCAAAATCCACACCTCAGTGTAGAAGCACACAGAACAGCTAAACCTCAGTTCCCCCAGGAGAGGGGAAAAAGCATCACTGAAGAGATGTGCCTCTTTTTCAGAGACAAATAAACCATTCTTTCCTAAAAATAAATGTTCTTCAGACATAAATAGACTTTGTTTATCTGAAGAACACTTATGCCTTTGTCTAGGACAATGTAAGCTGAAACTCTTCATATTACCGAAAGTTCACCCACTTGAACAACAGAACTGTGACAAATTTTCAACTTTTATTCAAGTCAGACAAAACAGAAAACGTACTCCTTTCTCTAGTGCTATAAATCCACCCCAAAATGAGATTTCCAACAATCTGTGACAATAGCACAAGCCATTTTTCAAGCTGCGACTTCAGATATTGATCTGGCATTGATAAGGATCAAGTAATCTTACATTAAATTGTTTTTTAAGCAGGATTGACTTCCCAAGAAATGGAAATAAGTCCTCACGTGCCACCGAAGGACAGCATTAACTGGTATTTAGGAGACTAACCCATTCTTCAAGCACCTGCTGTTTTCCATTTTACAACTATGAACACAGAAGTAAATTGAAGGTCAAGAGCAAAAACCACCACTATTAAAGTGTTCCTGACCTGGCTTCTGGACTAGAGATACTGAAGTAATGAAAGGCACTTGGGTGGTGACAGATTTCTAACAAGCTTAATTACTTAAATGAAAGATAATATTAGAAGCCTCTCTTCTTGCCACCTAGCTTCTAAGGGAATTCCAACTACCAACTTGATATTTACATTCTGCCTTACAGCTGTACTTCGGTCAGCAGCATAACTGCATTACAGCCTGCAGCCCACTGAAATTAGTGCCCCATATGTAACAACACACATTCATCAGCAGCAAAAGAATTACATAGAAACTATCTGTTTGTTCTTGATAAAAAAAAGTTTTGCTAACAGAAGACACATACTGCTTGTCTTCTGCCCAGGACAGCAAGGGTTAAGTGCCACACATCGGATCTCCCATGAAGCAAGACAAAAAAAGCATTCTTCTCCAGTTAGCATTTTTAGCTATAAACAGAAAGTCTGAAAGTGACATCAACGATAACAGTTTGTGTGGGAATCATGCATTGCATCTAATGCTCTCCTTCACTGATATGGAAGGAATATCTCTCTTTTGGGAAAAACAGTTCATCTCAAGGCAGCCTGTACAGCAGTGATCATACGCTGACTTCCAGAGCCACAGGCACAACCTGGGACAGCCAGAATCCTGCCAAAATTCAGATCAAGCAAGCTGTCAACTGCTGCTTATTGTTAGGTCTGCTGCTGAGAGCTAAGGATGATTTAACAAATCATGACTTCTTGAGAAACACAGCCTACAGTTAGTGAATTTATTTCAACCGAACTACAATGAAGGCTTTCAGTGCCTGACCTTCTGAAATTACTTCACTTGTTCAGATGTAACAGGAGGGGTGCTCCCCTCTCAGTCCCTCTGTAAGGTTAACTCTGTACCTCCCCATGCTGTTACTTACCCAGCTGCATCAACTCTCAGCTTTTTGAATGCTGTTTGCAGGCTTTCCTCCTCTCCATCCTTAGCTTCTGTTTTCATCATTAAGGTGGTCAGAACTGCCAGTTACCATATACTGCTAAAAACAGAAAAGAAACATGAAAACGAGAACAAATGCCATGTTAAAAAGATTAGTTGCCCAGCAGCACCATGATACATGAAAATAAACTCAAAACAGCAAACTGAGTGCACACAGCTGAGGTCATTCTAGTAGAATGTTTTTCAAAGTCAATTCAGAACAAGCTTTATGATATCCAGGAATGGAACAGCCTCTTCTTGTACACCTGCATTGGTGAAATAGCAATTTAAAGTAAAATCTGGTCAACAGCACCTTGCACATCTATTAAAGCTTAGGCAGACTCTTCCATTTGTCTTAGAGATGCTACCAGAATACCTCCAGAAATGGTGAGAAGAAAACAACCTCATTAGAAACACACAGCTTTCTACAGCTATTTCCAGCAGTGAGGCTTGATATTATACATACATAGAGTAATACTTAAAAAAACCCACAAAAATAGACTGCTCTGAAGACAAGACTGCTAAGTAAGCATTTGGTAGGTACTTGGTTAAATTCTCCTCCTCCATTACAAGTGGGGGAAGCAGTGCAGTGCCTCATGTTAGACCCGCAGGTTTTGGATGTGCCCTATGACCTGCTGCAGCTACTGCCACCGTGGAGGACTGAAGGAAAAGAACAAAAGAACAGACTGCTTTCAAAAGGCATTAGCTTTTTATTTAAGCTGTTCGGATTTAGACAATCTATCCTTCACTTTAATTACATTCATACTATCCCAGAACACTCTAAGAGTTAAACTGCAGCTGTTTTTGATTATACACCCTGAACTGCTGGAAGAAGAAATAGGAAAGCAAGACTCAGAAGTGATTGCTCTGCATGCTGCACTCAGCCTATACAGGATCTTTTTTTTAAACTGAAGTACTTGACATAAAAACAAAACTAAACCCCAACAAAGCTAACAAACTAACAAACCCAACCAACCCACTCAACACATTTTCTGGTTCACCCTGCCTTTGCTTTCCGTTTACAAGATGTAGATGCATAATTTTGAGTTAAGTAAATCAGAAGCAGTAAACTCGCAACAGAAACAGGTCAAAATTGAGAAAGGATCTCAACTGCCAACCCCAACTTTGCTTAAGCCATCCAAAAAAACTTTCATAACCACCCTGGTAGCCAAGACTGCTGTTTCATTTCATGCTTGAAACAAAAAAACCTTTTCATCAACATAGCCTCCATTGCCACACGTTAAATTCTTTGCACACAGGTGTTTTGCTACCCCGGTCTCTGCAAAGCTACCTTATAGCAGGATACAAGTACCAGTGATTGACTTGAGTACTTTTGGAAATAAGGGCTGTTTGGTGGTTGCCACACTGCACAGGTTTGTGGGGATTGTGACCAGATCATAATCTCAGGCCTTTTGGTTTATTTATTTATTTTAAAATTGCAAGAGGAAATCATACCTGACCAATTTCTTCTATGAAAACATAGCTGGCTTGGCAGACAAGAGGAAAGCAGTAGATATTTTAACTCTGACTTCAGCAAGGCTTATAAGCACCACCTCCAATTAAGACCCTGACAGAGAAATTGATGAGGCGTGGGCTGGATGAGCCAAGCAGTAAGAAGCAAACAGCTGTGCAGGGTCAGGCTGGAGGCCAGTAATGTAATGTACCCCGGAGTCAACAGTGGGTCCACTCCTGCTTAACATCGTCATTATGGATCCATGGCTTATACTGCACCCTCAGTTTGCTGATCTTATGGACAAGAGGGGTAGATACACCCAAGGGTTTTGCTGAGAGAGACCCTGACAGGCTGGAAAAAAAATGGTCTGACAGCAACCTCACTGCAGCTCAGCCATGGGAGCTGCAAAGTCCTGTCCCTGGAGAGCACTTCCAGGCACCTGGCTGTAAAGCAGCTTGACAGAAAAGGCCCAAGGACTCCTGGTGAATACCAAAGGAAAAATGAGCCCACAGCATGCCCTTGCTGTGAAGAAGGCTCATGATATTCTGGGCTACATTATACACCCTGAAGTGTTGGCAGCAGATGGAGGGAGGTGATTGTTCCCCTCTGCTCAGCACTGACCAGCTCACACTGAGCCCTGTTCTGGGCTTCCCAGTATAAGAGAAACATGGAGCTACTGGAAAGAGTCCAATGTAGGGCAACCAAGTTTGGTCAGTGAAGTACTTCTCATGTGAAAAAAGGCAGGGAGCTGGGGCTGCTCAGCCTGGAAGAGGCTCAGGGAGATTCTCATCAATGCCTTCAAGTACCTCAACAGAGGGTACAAACATCACAGTCAGGCTCTGCTCAGCAGCACCGAGTGCCCGACCAGAAGTGATGGGTACCAACAGGAATACCAAGGCCCTACCTGAAAAATCAGGAAATACTCCACTTTTTCTGAAGTACAGAAAATAAGAAGTGCAGGTAAGAACAGAGGAGCAATCAGCACCTCGATGGTTTAGCGGCTTAAGCAGATATGAGTTGGCAACTTCTGCTCCTGCACATTCTCACTCCATTTGGAGACAGCTCCCCATGCTGCCGTTCCAGCTGCCTGCTCTGCTCACATTCCAGCTGGACAGGCCTTACTGCAGGCAGCCATTATGACACATGCAAAAGGATGACGTACCACAAAAACACTGAGGCACACGCTGTCCTGTGAGTCACACAGCAAACAAACACTGGAGAAAGAGGCTGGGACAGAGCCTGACTGTGTGCTGCTCATCCAAGCAGTGTTATTCAGACACTCACAGTGGCATGAGCCCCAACTGTGGTAACACATGCAGCTCCAGCTCCACAAAGCATTTTCCTCGGCCAAGAAGCAGCTTCTACACAAATACAACATTAATCTGTAATCTCTACCTTTGAAACACACAAACGCTGTATTACATAGAGCAGAGAACAAGAATGGGACAAATAAGGCCCGTCGAGTCCGACTCCAGGCTGCACACACAACGCCCCAGTTCAGAGCCCCGTCTGACATCCTCGTCCCGATGCCCCTCCAACTCCGGCAGCTCAGCGCCGCCACCGCCGCCCGGGCAGTCCGTCCCACGCCGCCGCCCCGCAGCGAAGAACCCCTTGCCGATGCCCAGCCGGACCTCTCCTTCGCTCCGCTAAGAGAACGGCGGCAGGAGCGCTTCTCAGCCCGCAGCACGTTTAGCAAAGCGCGCCGCAAGGTTCGCCTTACGGAGCGGCGCCCCCAGCACCGGGCCGCGCCTCGAGGCGCAGCGCCGTCCCGCCCGACCCCTCGCGGACCTCCGCGCGCCCCGCAACGAACCCGCAGCGCCCAGCGACGCCGACGCCGACGCGGACGGAGCCCAACGGACGCTCACGGCTCTCCGGATCTCCCCGCTCTTCGGATTTCACCGCTCTCCGCCTCACCGCTTCTCCTCCTCTCCGCTTCTCCTCCTCTCCGCGGCCCGGCGCCGCCCGGATGCGGGCCCTCAGCCGGAAGCGGCCCCGGCCCGGCCCCGCGCAAGCGCGCTCCTCCGGCGCGGCGCTGGCCCCGCTTCCCGCCGTGCGCGGCGGCCATTGGCTGCGGGCGGCTCCTCCCCGCGCCTCGGTCGGCGCGGCCGGCGGGGCGACGCGGGGCTCGGGGCCGTGCGGGGCCGGCCGTGCGGGGCCGGAAAGCCCCGGGGCCTGGGCCGCCCGAGTGCGGGCCGCGCGATCGCCGCTAACGGCCGGCCCCGCTCGCCGCGTCGCGGAGGAGAGGCGGCACGAGGAGGAGGAGTGGGACGACGACGACGACGACGACGACGACGAGCGGAGCCTGCGGACGGCCTTCAAGAAGCTGCGGCTGGACGACGACGACGACGACGACGAGGCGGAGCGGAGCCTGCGGACGGCCTTCAAGAAGCTGCGGCTGGACGAGGCGCGGTGAGCGGCGCGGGGCGGTGCGCGGCTGCCGGTACCGCGGTCAGCAGAGACAGAGCGCTCCGACAGAGCTCTGCCCGGTCCCGTCCCTCACCGCTGACTGCAGAGGAGCTCGGGGCCGCACACGGAAGCGTCGCAGCCCGGCACCGGAAGCCGTGGGGCCGAATCGGGATGCTGACACCGCGCGCTCAGGCACGGCTGTAACGCGGCGCTCTCTCTTTTAGCAGATGGATCGCGGCGCAGCCTGCGGGCGACGGGACGGTTCTCACGGCGCCGAGGAGAAGAGATGCAGACGGAGCCCCGCAACCGTCCGTCTGCCAGGAAGCACGCAATGGGTAAAACACAGCGTCAGCTGCACCCCACGTTTATTCTGCTTTCCGTCACCTAAAACTTGCTCGCTGTTGCCAGTGAGAGTTCTCACACAAGTGGTTCAGAGTACGTTTTCCTCGCCCCTCTACCGCAAACCTTCTCCCTTCAAGTCTCACACCTTTGCACCCTCCCCTCCCCACCTTCTCGCGTGCTGCAGAGTACCTGGATATTCAGTGCTGTGCTGCCACCAGCTCTGATATCCACGCTGTGCGCTGCAGTTCAGTATGCAATGACGGTGGCCAAGACAAAGCACCTTCAGTAAAGGACGGTTTATTGATCACCAAAGATCCGGGGGGAAGCGCTTTTAAAACAGGAGTGCTCGCACCTATCTCTCCTTTGGGAGAGCCCCGTTTTCCTTCAGGCTCTCGCACCGTTCCTGGCACAGACTGTACACCAGCAGTCGTCTCGTTTCTCTAAGCAAAGAAAAACAAACCAAAAGCCACATGAGATGTCCCTGGCTGTGCTACAGAGCTTTGTGAGCAATGGCACAGATTCCATATTTACCTACCAGTTCACCTCTTCTGACCCTGCAGGTGTGAGAGGACCTCCGGAGGATCGGCCGGTCTCTCACGGCAGAGACGTTCCAGGTCTCCTGTCCTGTATCCTCCCATGCTTATACACTGCAGCACAAAACACAAAACCCAGTCAGACACAGCAAAGACTCCCATCTGTTCCAGTGTTTGTGCTACAGCAGAACACGGCACAGAGCACAGACAGAATTCTCACTTTGAGGCCAGCCGTGACAGAAGAGCCACAGCTGAACCTCTGCAAGCTGCCACCGCTGAAGGGCCGTTGGGGAAGTCACGGGAGAACTGCCTCGCTCGGCCCTCATCACTTCACTCTAACACACACCAGCCAAACCTCGGATTTCCTTTCCTTAGCCATGCCTAACAGATCCGTGTGTGGAACAGCCTCCTCCAGTTCACCCGCGTTCCACTCTGAGGAGGCCCACACTTACGTAGATGACACAAGTGTGGAAGACCTAACAGGATACCTGGAGCACTATTTATTTATTCCAAAGAAAATGTCTCCCATGGCTGAAATGATGTATTCCTAAATGAAAGCCATAGGGAGTCACATAGTCATACAGTTTAGTTTTTTAATTAAACCTGTATATAGTTTCATACAGTCACACAATGGTTTGCTTTGTTTTGGGAGGGACCTCTTAGATCATCTCTTTCCAACCCCCTGCGGCACAAAGGGACACCTCACACTGCTCCGTGGTCCCTACGGAGAGCAGCTGACCCGGCCTATGTTGGCAGCACGCTGTCCCCAGCAGGGGATGTGGGCTGACGTGGCGGCAGGGAACAGCTCTGAGCACGCTGGGCATTTATGGCTCTAGCAGGAGACACTGCGCTCTGTCACAGGAGACCTGCCTCGCTCTGCCCTCATCACTTCATGCTAATGCACGTTCGCCTGTATTCTACTCTCTCTTTTTCTAATAAAAACTGTATACAGTTTCATACAGTCTCCCAATGGTTTGCTTTGTTTTGGGAGGGACCTCTAAGATCATCTCATTCCCAGCCCCTGCGGCACGAAGGGACACCTCCCTCTACACCAGGCTGCTCACAGCTCCATCCAGCCGGGCCCTGAAGGCCTCCCACGTGGGGACATTCACAGCCTCACTGGGCA
Source organism: Tympanuchus pallidicinctus (assembly GCF_026119805.1). Lineage (NCBI taxonomy): Eukaryota > Metazoa > Chordata > Aves > Galliformes > Phasianidae > Tympanuchus > Tympanuchus pallidicinctus. Next base: position 8,431,246 of record NW_026294722.1, read on the forward strand.
ACCTGTGCCAGTGCCTCACCAGCCTCACAGCAGGGAATTTCTTCCTAATAGCTGGTCTAAGCCTACACTCTTCCAGTTCAAAGCCATTTCCCCTTGGCGCTACCCGCCTTTATAACAAGAACCCCCCAGCTTTCCTGTAGACCCCCTTCAGTCCTGGAATGCTGCTAGAAGGTCACCTCAGGGCCTTCTCTTCCCCAGGCTGAAGAGCCCCAGCTCTCTCACCCCGTTGCCCTAGGGGAGCTGTTCCAGCCCTCTGATCATCTTTGTGGCCCCCCTCTGGACCTGCTCCAACAGCTCCGTGTCCTGCTTGTGCTCAGGGCTCCACAACCACACAGTACTCCAAGTGGGGTCTCACGAGAGCAGAGGGGCACAGTCGCCTCGACCTGCTGGCCACGCTTCTCTTGATGCAACCCAGGCCTCCGTCGGCCTTCTGGGCAGCAAGCACACCTTGCCAGCTCACGCTGAATCTCTCCTCAGTCCACGCTAGCAAATCCTTCTCCACGAGGCCGCTCTCAAGCCATTCTCCGCCCACCCCGTAGCCCTGCTTGACATTGCCCCGACCCAAAGGCAGGACCTTGCTCTCGGCCTCGGTGAACTTCCTGACGATGCCATGGGCCCACCTCTAACTGTGTCCACGTTCCTCTGGACAGCATCCCTTCCCTCTAACGGGTCCCCTGCACCACTCAGCTTGTATCGCCTGCAAACTTGATGAGGATGCACACGATCCCACTGTCCACGCCGCCCATAAAGACGTTTGATGGCATCGGCCCCATCACCAGTCCCAGACCCCCGTCTGACATCCTCGTCCCGATGCTCCTCAAACTCCGGCTGCCCGCTGGGCACAGGGAGTGCCTTCTAGCTGCCGTCCGGTGCCCTGTCCTCCGGCCCCCTCCTCATGCTATGTGGAACGCCATTGCCAGCAGTGCGGCTGCCATTTTAGAACCTTCGCCGCATCACAGCCGTCACCTTGGTCACCGCTGCCCCGGCCAACGCACTCGCTCTGAGAGCTCCGACAGCCATGGCTGGAGCGAAGAGAGCGAGGGGCGATGCTTGCCCTATTTTAAATGGGAAGAGGGAGCTTGGCTTCCCAGAGGCGAAGAGGAGGAGGGGGGCCGCCTTTAAGATCAAGCGGAGGAGGGGGCAGAGAGTGCGTTTCCATCGCGCCTGGGCCAGCGCGGTGACCACCTCCGTGGAGCCCATGGAGGTGGATCCACCTCCGGATGAGCCCATGGAGGTGGATCCACCTGCAGATGAGCCCATGGAGGTGGATCCGCCTGCGGCACAGCTGGCCTGGCACCACACCACCGTGCCAGGCCCCGCATTGGCGATGTCCCAGCTCCACCGTCGCTGGTCCAGGTGCTCGGCTCCCTACCCGCTGCGCGGCCCCCGCCCCCAGCATTAGCTGGGTGGCATGAGTTTCCATCAGCTCCTCCTCCGAGCCTCCTGGGGAGCCAAGTTCTCCTCTTCCCATTTAAAAGCTGCGGGAGTTATAGTTTAGGTGTTGTTGTTGATTTTAGTGTTAGTGTTAGTGTTAGGTTATTGTTCGTATGTTAGAGTTAGGCTTAGGTTACTTTTAGCATTTTAGTGTTAGGCATAGGTTCCTGTTCTTGAGTTAGGCATAGGTTACTTTTAGCATTTTAGTGTTAGGCATAGGTTCCTGTTCTTATGTTAGAGTTAGGCATAGGTTACTTTTAGCATTTTAGTGCTAGGCATAGGTTCCTGTTCATACTTGACAGTTAGGGGTAGATTGCTGGTGTCAAGTGGCAGTGAGCAGCGCTCACTCGGTAAGCACACGCCTGATTGATCCTGCGAAGACATGAGTGCGAGTGCCGTGAGCACGGAGGCCCGATGGCATCTTGGATGAATTGAATTTCCAGCTTGTGACTTTTGTGTTGCAGACCGTCGAGGAGCAGAGTGTGAGTGGCTGCGCCATTGCGTTGGGCCTCAGGAGAACAGTGTGTGACTGTGTGTCGAGCATCCTGCGTGGCCGTTGCCAGGTAGGCGTGCCTTCCTTTGCAGTAAGCAGTGCTTAGGCGTGAGCCCAGCTCCTCCCCCTGTGCTCAGCAGATGGGCTTTCTGCGTGCTTTGTTGCTGTGCTTGGTGCCGTACGGCACAGCAGCAGCAAGGCCGCGAACACGTACGTGCCCAGGTAGATGCAAATGTGCAAGTGATGGGATTAATCCCATTGTTGTTAGTGTTACTGAGACAGTGGTCGTGCGTGTGTGATCAAGCTCAGGGAGAAGTTGATTCTTGCCTGTTCAGCTCTTGCTGACATGCAAGTTTGGCGTCCCTCCTTGTGGTTGGGTCGGAAGACCAAGGCTATCTTCAGAGCACGTCTCTGAGTCAGGCTGGGAGTTTTTGCTAGCAGGAAGTCACAGCGTCGGAGCGCACGAATGGAATGATGGCTCTCGTTTCCCCCTTGCAGAAAGCAGCCTCCTGGAGAGCAGCAGAGCAGCAGGCTGTCTGCGCTATGGCCGCTGAAGTGCATTTCTCGGCCCCTGAGATCCCTGAGCCCACGCTGATGGAGACCGTGCTGCGCTACGGCCTCTTCTTTGGAGCCCTTTTCCAGCTTGTGTGCGTGTTGGCCATAATGCTGCCAGTTCCCAAGTGCCCAGAGACAGTAAGTAGCGCTCTGTTTGGTAGAGGTTGATAGAAATGCTGAGGAAATGGGCTGGGAGGGAAGCAGCTGGAGCCGTTGCCTATGGTAGCGCGCCGCGGCATTGCTGAGAGTGCGGCAGTTTGTTGTGCCCTTCCTTGGGCGTGCGTGCTGTTCCTGGTGGCACGCAAGGAGCCCGGAGGTGCAAGCTCATCTTATCGTCGTGCTGCTGCTGCTTCTGTGGCCTGTGAGTGGCAGGCAGGGCGTCCCCCTGTGCAGGGACTGCCTTGCAGGCAAGGCCCGTAGACTGTAGCTTCCGTGGGATTTTTGGGAACAAGAGAGAGGTGGAGTTTCTGTTGTGCCCTGATGCCAGGAAGGCAATTTGCAGCGCTGGCACCCAAAGCTGCCCAGTCAGGTGACTTGAGCTCCCAAAGCGAGCTGTCAGGCAATTGTCAGAAAGTTCCCTGACTGTTTGTGAATTGATTCCTGTAGGACTCGGACGGCTTGGAGTCTAAGACTTGGGAGACGGTGAAGAAACCCAAGGCAAGTGCTGCACAGCTGAGCAAGAAAGCCAAGAAGGAAAGCAAAAAGAAACGGTGAGGGCTTGAGCGCTAAGCCTCAAAGGCCACAGGGAGCAGCGGGAATGCTTCGTGAGAGGTGCTCCAAAGGCAGCGCACTGTACGCCTGGTTTTGTGGCGTGGCCGTGCTTTCCCTTGCATGGACATTGGAGAGGAACTGAGGAAGCTGGAAGGGCTTCTGATGCGTGACCAACAAATGGGACTTTGCCTGTGCGGGATTTCATGTCTGGCAAGAGCTGGGGACGCTGCATTCCTTCAGGGTCCTTCAGCTCGATAGCTGTTTCAGAATGTTGATGATGAGGTGAACTTAGCGCAAGTCGCTGGTCATGAGCGGCATCCAGGCTATTTTATTGTCTGTTGACGTATCTACAACATGCAACCCACATCCCTTAGTTTAAAATAAAAGGGAAAGAAACCTTTTCAACCTGGTGCTGCCTCTTTCAGTAGCTGGTCCAAACATGCCTGGCTTGGGCTGGCAGTGGCAGGGCGATGAACCGGCCGGCTTCACGTCCCTCCCCGGAGATGGAGCTGCTTTTCCCACGTTTCCATGTTGGTCTTCCAAAGCGGTGGCCTTTCAGCCAAAGCGTAAGTGCTGGCGAAGAGTGTGAGCATCAGCTTGCTCTGTGAGGAGTGAGAGAAAGAAGAGGAGAGGAAGCAGCGCGCGAGGAAGAAAGGTGTCCCTGCACTCAGCGCCTTGAGCTTGTCTCTCCAGCTTGCCTGGTGGCTTTTCCAGCCTTCTGTATCACGGACTGTTCCTGCTTGCCCTGGGAAGGCCAGCTGCACCTGCGGGCAGCCGTGGCCTGCACGTCAGCCTCCCATTGAGCCGCGAGGAGTTCAAGTGCGGGTGGGCTGGTGTGAAGAGCAGCGCTGGGAGTGGGGCAGGAGGAGAGGGCAGCGGGAGGGCTGCAGGTGAGCGCGCCTGGGGCCCAGAGCTCAGGCGTGAGCCGGGAGGGCAGCGAGCCGTGCTGCTTCAGCTGCTTCAGCTGCAATGGCTTCGAGCGCGTCATGGGCAGCGGCGCGTGTGGAGCGTCTGGGTGCTGCGAGGGCACCTTGCTGAGCCGGAGCCCGAGAGAGGGGAGGAGAGGAGAGCAGAGGCTGCAGGTCACGAGCGCTGCCTGCCTCATTTGCGGCCGGCTCCATTGGGAATGATTCCCCTGCTCAGATGTGGACGGAGGGCCAGAGAGCGTGGCTGTGCGCTTCGAGCCTCTCGTCGCCTAACAAGCTCGCACTGAAGCAGTTCTATTTTTCTGCAGGAAATCACACATCATAACATCCTTAGACGTTAGAGTGGAGGGGACCTTTGGAGCTCATTGCGCCCAGCCGTCCCGCAACAAAGAGGGACACCACAGCTCCATCAGGTCGCTCAGGGCCCGGGCCAGCCTGGCCTGGAAACACTCCAGGTGCCCCAATCCCTCCTTCTCCCCACACTGCCGGCCAAGTCCTGCTGTCAGGAGCTCCTGGCACCTACGGAACACTCTCAGAATCATGCCCACGCCGCATGTATCCCACTGGACAAGAGCCTCTCTGCTGCAGCAGTGCCATACCTCCCCAGCCCGGCTGCCCAACCACACCAGGACCGCGCTCTGCACTAAAAGGAACCCTCCTCCTTCCCCGCTCCCCCACGCTTCCCCGTACGGTCCCTCCACATAAGGCCCATCGAGTCCGACTCCAGGCTGCACACACAACGCCCCAGTTCAGAGCCCCGTCTGACATCCTCGTCCCGATGCCCCTCCAACTCCGGCAGCTCAGCGCCGCCACCGCCGCCCGGGCAGTCCGTCCCACGCCGCCGCCCCGCAGCGAAGAACCCCTTGCCGATGCCCAGCCGGACCTCTCCTTCGCTCCGCTAAGAGAACGGCGGCAGGAGCGCTTCTCAGCCCGCAGCACGTTTAGCAAAGCGCGCCGCAAGGTTCGCCTTACGGAGCGGCGCCCCCAGCACCGGGCCGCGCCTCGAGGCGCAGCGCCGTCCCGCCCGACCCCTCGCGGACCTCCGCGCGCCCCGCAACGAACCCGCAGCGCCCAGCGACGCCGACGCCGACGCGGACGGAGCCCAACGGACGCTCACGGCTCTCCGGATCTCCCCGCTCTTCGGATTTCACCGCTCTCCGCCTCACCGCTTCTCCTCCTCTCCGCTTCTCCTCCTCTCCGCGGCCCGGCGCCGCCCGGATGCGGGCCCTCAGCCGGAAGCGGCCCCGGCCCGGCCCCGCGCAAGCGCGCTCCTCCGGCGCGGCGCTGGCCCCGCTTCCCGCCGTGCGCGGCGGCCATTGGCTGCGGGCGGCTCCTCCCCGCGCCTCGGTCGGCGCGGCCGGCGGGGCGACGCGGGGCTCGGGGCCGTGCGGGGCCGGCCGTGCGGGGCCGGAAAGCCCCGGGGCCTGGGCCGCCCGAGTGCGGGCCGCGCGATCGCCGCTAACGGCCGGCCCCGCTCGCCGCGTCGCGGAGGAGAGGCGGCACGAGGAGGAGGAGTGGGACGACGACGACGACGACGACGACGAGCGGAGCCTGCGGACGGCCTTCAAGAAGCTGCGGCTGGACGACGACGACGACGACGACGAGGCGGAGCGGAGCCTGCGGACGGCCTTCAAGAAGCTGCGGCTGGACGAGGCGCGGTGAGCGGCGCGGGGCGGTGCGCGGCTGCCGGTACCGCGGTCAGCAGAGACAGAGCGCTCCGACAGAGCTCTGCCCGGTCCCGTCCCTCACCGCTGACTGCAGAGGAGCTCGGGGCCGCACACGGAAGCGTCGCAGCCCGGCACCGGAAGCCGTGGGGCCGAATCGGGATGCTGACACCGCGCGCTCAGGCACGGCTGTAACGCGGCGCTCTCTCTTTTAGCAGATGGATCGCGGCGCAGCCTGCGGGCGACGGGACGGTTCTCACGGCGCCGAGGAGAAGAGATGCAGACGGAGCCCCGCAACCGTCCGTCTGCCAGGAAGCACGCAATGGGTAAAACACAGCGTCAGCTGCACCCCACGTTTATTCTGCTTTCCGTCACCTAAAACTTGCTCGCTGTTGCCAGTGAGAGTTCTCACACAAGTGGTTCAGAGTACGTTTTCCTCGCCCCTCTACCGCAAACCTTCTCCCTTCAAGTCTCACACCTTTGCACCCTCCCCTCCCCACCTTCTCGCGTGCTGCAGAGTACCTGGATATTCAGTGCTGTGCTGCCACCAGCTCTGATATCCACGCTGTGCGCTGCAGTTCAGTATGCAATGACGGTGGCCAAGACAAAGCACCTTCAGTAAAGGACGGTTTATTGATCACCAAAGATCCGGGGGGAAGCGCTTTTAAAACAGGAGTGCTCGCACCTATCTCTCCTTTGGGAGAGCCCCGTTTTCCTTCAGGCTCTCGCACCGTTCCTGGCACAGACTGTACACCAGCAGTCGTCTCGTTTCTCTAAGCAAAGAAAAACAAACCAAAAGCCACATGAGATGTCCCTGGCTGTGCTACAGAGCTTTGTGAGCAATGGCACAGATTCCATATTTACCTACCAGTTCACCTCTTCTGACCCTGCAGGTGTGAGAGGACCTCCGGAGGATCGGCCGGTCTCTCACGGCAGAGACGTTCCAGGTCTCCTGTCCTGTATCCTCCCATGCTTATACACTGCAGCACAAAACACAAAACCCAGTCAGACACAGCAAAGACTCCCATCTGTTCCAGTGTTTGTGCTACAGCAGAACACGGCACAGAGCACAGACAGAATTCTCACTTTGAGGCCAGCCGTGACAGAAGAGCCACAGCTGAACCTCTGCAAGCTGCCACCGCTGAAGGGCCGTTGGGGAAGTCACGGGAGAACTGCCTCGCTCGGCCCTCATCACTTCACTCTAACACACACCAGCCAAACCTCGGATTTCCTTTCCTTAGCCATGCCTAACAGATCCGTGTGTGGAACAGCCTCCTCCAGTTCACCTGCGTTCTACTCTGAGGAGGCCCACACTTACGTAGATGACACAAGTGTGGAAGACCTAACAGGATACCTGGAGCACTATTTATTTATTCCAAAGAAAATGTCTCCCATGGCTGAAATGATGTATTCCTAAATGAAAGCCATAGGGAGTCACATAGTCATAAAGTTTAGTTTTTTAATTAAACCTGTATATATTTTCATACAGTCACACAATGGTTTGCTTTGTTTTGGGAGGGACCTCTTAGATCATCTCTTTCCAACCCCCTGCGGCACAAAGGGACACCTCACACTGCTCCGTGGTCCCTACGGAGAGCAGCTGACCCGGCCTATGTTGGCAGCACGCTGTCCCCAGCAGGGGATGTGGGCTGACGTGGCGGCAGGGAACAGCTCTGAGCACGCTGGGCATTTATGGCTCTAGCAGGAGACACTGCGCTCTGTCACAGGAGACCTGCCTCGCTCTGCCCTCATCACTTCATGCTAATGCACGTTCGCCTGTATTCTACTCTCTCTTTTTCTAATAAAAACTGTATACAGTTTCATACAGTCTCCCAATGGTTTGCTTTGTTTTGGGAGGGACCTCTAAGATCATCTCATTCCCAGCCCCTGCGGCACGAAGGGACACCTCCCTCTACACCAGGCTGCTCACAGCCCCATCCAGCCGGGCCCTGAAGGCCTCCCACGTGGGGACATTCACAGCCTCACTGGGCAACCTGTGCCAGTGCCTCACCAGCCTCACAGCAGGGAATTTCTTCCTAATAGCTGGTCTAAGCCTACACTCTTCCAGTTCAAAGCCATTTCCCCTTGGCGCTACCCGCCTTTATAACAAGAACCCCCCAGCATTCCTGTAGACCCCCTTCAGTCCTGGAATGCTGCTAGAAGGTCACCTCAGGGCCTTCTCTTCCCCAGGCTGAAGAGCCCCAGCTCTCTCACCCCGTTGCCCTAGGGGAGCTGTTCCAGCCCTCTGATCATCTTTGTGGCCCCCCTCTGGACCTGCTCCAACAGCTCCGTGTCCTGCTTGTGCTCAGGGCTCCACAACCACACAGTACTCCAAGTGGGGTCTCACGAGAGCAGAGGGGCACAGTCGCCTCGACCTGCTGGCCACGCTTCTCTTGATGCAACCCAGGCCTCCGTCGGCCTTCTGGGCAGCAAGCACACCTTGCCAGCTCACGCTGAATCTCTCCTCAGTCCACGCTAGCAAATCCTTCTCCACGAGGCCGCTCTCAAGCCATTCTCCGCCCACCCCGTAGCCCTGCTTGACATTGCCCCGACCCAAAGGCAGGACCTTGCTCTCGGCCTCGGTGAACTTCCTGACGATGCCATGGGCCCACCTCTAACTGTGTCCACGTTCCTCTGGATAGCATCCCTGCCCTCTAACGTGTCCCCTGCACCACTCAGCTTGTATCGCCTGCAAACTTGATGAGGATGCACACGATCCCACTGTCCACGCCGCCCATACAGACGTTTGATGGCACCGGCCCCATCACCAGTCCCAGCACCCATCCCTGAGGAATGCCACTCCTCACGGCGCTCCATGGACACTGAGCCGCTGACTGCAGCTCGGAGTGCCACCATCATCCAGCCACTTCCTCATCCAGCCCGTGCTCCATCCATCACACCCACACTCACTTGCTATCAAACGACCACCGTGCCATCTTTCAGGCTCTGCTGTGGCCATTCAATTCCTCCGTGCCGCTGTCACTGCGATCTGGTGCTTTCAACACCTTGCAGGCTTTGTTCTGAAGCTTGGCAGCGTTTGGAAAGCTCGTTGTTAACCTGTCCCACTACTCTGAGAAATCTTCCTACATAAAGCTGTCCTCCTCATCCTGCCCTAGGGAGAAGAACGAGAAGGCATTCAGGATGTAGCATAGGAGGTGCGTCTGCTTTCCTCGAGCGCTGCCTGCCTCATTTGCGGCCGGCTCCATTGGGAACGATTCCCCTGCTCAGATGTGGACGGAGGGCCAGAGAGCGTGGCTGTGCGCTTCGAGCCTCTCGTCGCCTAACAAGCTCGCACTGAAGCAGTTCTATTTTTCTGCAGGGAATCACACATCATAACATCCTTAGACGTTAGAGTGGAGGGGACCTTTGGAGCTCATTGCGCCCAGCCGTCCCGCAACAAAGAGGGACACCACAGCTCCATCAGGTCGCTCAGGGCCCGGGCCAGCCTGGCCTGGAAACACTCCAGGTGCCCCAATCCCTCCTTCTCCCCACACTGCCGGCCAAGTCCTGCTGTCAGGAGCTCCTGGCACCTACGGAACACTCTCAGAATCACGCCCACGCCGCACGTATCCCACTGGACAAGAGCCTCTCTGCTGCAGCAGTGCGATACCTCCCCAGCCCGGCTGCCCAACCACACCAGGACCGCGCTCTGCACTTAAAGGAACCCTCCTCCTTCCCCGCTCCCCCACGCTTCCCCGTACGGTCCCTCCACATAAGGCCCGTCGAGTCCGACTCCAGGCTGCACACACAACGCCCCAGTTCAGAGCCCCGTCTGACATCCTCGTCCCGATGCCCCTCCAACTCCGGCAGCTCAGCGCCGCCACCGCCGCCCGGGCAGTCCGTCCCACGCCGCCGCCCCGCAGCGAAGAACCCCTTGCCGATGCCCAGCCGGACCTCTCCTTCGCTCCGCTAAGAGAACGGCGGCAGGAGCGCTTCTCAGCCCGCAGCACGTTTAGCAAAGCGCGCCGCAAGGTTCGCCTTACGGAGCGGCGCCCCCAGCACCGGGCCGCGCCTCGAGGCGCAGCGCCGTCCCGCCCGACCCCTCGCGGACCTCCGCGCGCCCCGCAACGAACCCGCAGCGCCCAGCGACGCCGACGCCGACGCGGACGGAGCCCAACGGACGCTCACGGCTCTCCGGATCTCCCCGCTCTTCGGATTTCACCGCTCTCCGCCTCACCGCTTCTCCTCCTCTCCGCTTCTCCTCCTCTCCGCGGCCCGGCGCCGCCCGGATGCGGGCCCTCAGCCGGAAGCGGCCCCGGCCCGGCCCCGCGCAAGCGCGCTCCTCCGGCGCGGCGCTGGCCCCGCTTCCCGCCGTGCGCGGCGGCCATTGGCTGCGGGCGGCTCCTCCCCGCGCCTCGGTCGGCGCGGCCGGCGGGGCGACGCGGGGCTCGGGGCCGTGCGGGGCCGGCCGTGCGGGGCCGGAAAGCCCCGGGGCCTGGGCCGCCCGAGTGCGGGCCGCGCGATCGCCGCTAACGGCCGGCCCCGCTCGCCGCGTCGCGGAGGAGAGGCGGCACGAGGAGGAGGAGTGGGACGACGACGACGACGACGACGACGACGAGCGGAGCCTGCGGACGGCCTTCAAGAAGCTGCGGCTGGACGACGACGACGACGACGACGAGGCGGAGCGGAGCCTGCGGACGGCCTTCAAGAAGCTGCGGCTGGACGAGGCGCGGTGAGCGGCGCGGGGCGGTGCGCGGCTGCCGGTACCGCGGTCAGCAGAGACAGAGCGCTCCGACAGAGCTCTGCCCGGTCCCGTCCCTCACCGCTGACTGCAGAGGAGCTCGGGGCCGCACACGGAAGCGTCGCAGCCCGGCACCGGAAGCCGTGGGGCCGAATCGGGATGCTGACACCGCGCGCTCAGGCACGGCTGTAACGCGGCGCTCTCTCTTTTAGCAGATGGATCGCGGCGCAGCCTGCGGGCGACGGGACGGTTCTCACGGCGCCGAGGAGAAGAGATGCAGACGGAGCCCCGCAACCGTCCGTCTGCCAGGAAGCACGGAATGGGTAAAACACAGCGTCAGCTGCACCCCACGTTTATTCTGCTTTCCGTCACCTAAAACTTGCTCGCTGTTGCCAGTGAGAGTTCTCACACAAGTGGTTCAGAGTACGTTTTCCTCGCCCCTCTACCGCAAACCTTCTCCCTTCAAGTCTCACACCTTTGCACCCTCCCCTTCCCACCTTCTCGCGTGCTGCAGAGTACCTGGATATTCAGTGCTGTGCTGCCACCAGCTCTGATATCCACGCTGTGCGCTGCAGTTCAGTATGCAATGACGGTGGCCAAGACAAAGCACCTTCAGTAAAGGACGGTTTATTGATCACCAAAGATCCGGGGGGAAGCGCTTTTAAAACAGGAGTGCTCGCACCTATCTCTCCTTTGGGAGAGCCCCGTTTTCCTTCAGGCTCTCGCACCGTTCCTGGCACAGACTGTACACCAGCAGTCGTCTCGTTTCTCTAAGCAAAGAAAAACAAACCAAAAGCCACATGAGATGTCCCTGGCTGTGCTACAGAGCTTTGTGAGCAATGGCACAGATTCCATATTTACCTACCAGTTCACCTCTTCTGACCCTGCAGGTGTGAGAGGACCTCCGGAGGATCGGCCGGTCTCTCACGGCAGAGACGTTCCAGGTCTCCTGTCCTGTATCCTCCCATGCTTATACACTGCAGCACAAAACACAAAACCCAGTCAGACACAGCAAAGACTCCCATCTGTTCCAGTGTTTGTGCTACAGCAGAACACGGCACAGAGCACAGACAGAATTCTCACTTTGAGGCCAGCCGTGACAGAAGAGCCACAGCTGAACCTCTGCAAGCTGCCACCGCTGAAGGGCCGTTGGGGAAGTCACGGGAGAACTGCCTCGCTCGGCCCTCATCACTTCACTCTAACACACACCAGCCAAACCTCGGATTTCCTTTCCTTAGCCATGCCTAACAGATCCGTGTGTGGAACAGCCTCCTCCAGTTCACCCGCGTTCCACTCTGAGGAGGCCCACACTTACGTAGATGACACAAGTGTGGAAGACCTAACAGGATACCTGGAGCACTATTTATTTATTCCAAAGAAAATGTCTCCCATGGCTGAAATGATGAATTCCTAAATGAAAGCCATAGGGAGTCACATAGTCATAAAGTTTAGTTTTTTAATTAAACCTGTATATATTTTCATACAGTCACACAATGGTTTGCTTTGTTTTGGGAGGGACCTCTAAGATCATCTCATTCCCAGCCCCTGCTGCAGGAAGGGACATCTCCCTTTAGACCAGGCTGCTCACATCCTGGCCCTGAAGGCCTCCCACGTGGGGATATTCACAGCCTCACTGGGCAACCTGTGCCAGTGCCTCACCAGCCTCACAGCAGGGAATTTCTAAAAGCTGGTCTAAACCACACACTCTTCCTGCTTAAAGCCAGTTTAAAGTCCAGTTGCTACCCGCCCTTATGACACGAACCCCCAGGTTTCCTGTATGTGGGCAGAGAGCTGCCGGGGGGCCTTGGGGAGCACAAAGCCATCCCATAAGAGGCCCCTGGAGCCCCACAGCGAGCAGGGATGTCCCTGTCTGCCCTGCAGCCCCGCAGGCACCCAATGCAGCAGGACCACCACACCGATGCCATCTGTCCATGCTCCCGGGGCTGCCACAGGGATGATTTCATTCTCGTGCTGCTGACAGCCCCAGGACACCTCAGCCCCTGCCGTCCCACTCCAAGGTACTGGTGGTGAAAAGGATTGGGAGTGAGGGGAGATATGGTAGCCCTTGTTGGGCTCTGCTCCCAGCATCCTGCCCTCCGAGGGATAATCTCCACACACGGAGCCTGCCTTTCCATGTTTGACTTTATTCTTCTCTTTTACTATTTTGTCAGCTATTAAATAATTCAATATTTAATTCACTTATTCCCCTGGAACTCTGACATACTCATAGAAATGCCCATATTTGTTAAGGTGCATTTTTAGCTGCCATCAGCTGGAGAAGAACATGCAATTCTCCTTCATTCAGCACTTTCTGTGAGGCATGGCTCTCCGACGAGCCCTCAAGGCTTTTTTTGCCTGTTTGACACACTTGGGTCACAAAGGTCACGTGTTCTTAATAACTCGGAAGCCTGAAGTGAGATTTCTGAGTGCACATTCACAGCGAGCACAGAGAAGAGCAGAAGAGGAGGATGCTGGGCTGCATGTGATGCCCCAAGGTGCCCAGGGCCGGAGTCAGCATTCCCACCTGTACAACGGGCTGGTGGCAGCCCAGAGCCTCGTAGAATCCTTACGGTTGGGAAAGAGCTGTAAGCAGAGAGGAGGGGGAAACCAGGCACCGGGGCGCCAAGGGGTTGCAGAGGGCTGTGTGATGTCCCTGGGTGGCTGCTGTATGGGAAATGCATGGGGACAAAAGGGCAATGCGTGGCTCCAGCAGGGAAAAGGGGAACAAAATCCCCCATCGAACTCTGCTTGCTGCCAGGACTCCCCGGAGCACAGCAAGTGCCTGGAATCCTTTCTCCTGCTCAAGACGTGCCCAGAAAAGCCAGAGCCCAACCCCAAGAGAAGGACATACCTGAGTTATGGCGTGGGCTTCCTCCAGCCGAGCTGCAGCACCCACTGCAAGCAAGGGGCAGCATCACTTCAGCCTCCTCTTCCTCGGGTCTGTGCTGCTGCTCTCTCTGACCACCCACACCTGGGGGCTGAGGGCTGCCGTTCAGCCCTCCCAGAGCCCTCACCCCAGCTGCTGTCACAGCGCCACGGGCCAGACAGAGGCGACCCTGCAAAGTTCGGGCGGTTGCGGGTCTCCTTTGGGACGTTCCCTCCACTGCCAGGAACGGAGATCCTCACTCAGCTGCCTGCCTGGATCCTGCAGTGCGCTCAGGGCACTGGTGGGGCTGTGGGGCTGAGCTGTCCCTCTGTGCCCCGCTGCAGGTGCGCTTGGTCATCGCTGAGAAGGGGCTGCCCTGCGAGGAGCGCGATGTCAGCATGCCGCTGCTGGAGCACAAGGAGCCCTGGTTCATGCGGCTCAACCTGGGCGAGGAGGTGCCCGTCATCATCCACCGGGACAACATCATCAGTGACTACAACCAGATCATCGACTACATGGAGAGGAACTTCACAGGAGGTAACGGGGGCACAGCTGCGTGCCGGGCTTCGTCTCAGCACAAACGTAGGGCAGATTTGAATGTCGGTGGCCAAATGCACCCATTTTCTCCCACAAAGGTTTGGCTCGCCCACGTCCAATTCTCACGCTTTCCTATCAAAACGAAGGATTTCCAGCAGAAATCCTCAGACATCCCTTGCAGGATTTGGGAGAGCTGCAGCTGGGTTTGCCCTTCTGTCCTAGAGTCTGTGCTCCCAAACTGAACCACTCCTCCCATCTCCATGGCTTGGGGAGCCCATGGTGTACGGTGGCATCCCACCAGGCTCTGCACGCTGGGGACAGAGTGACAGAGATCCAGAGGAAGGGACGGCTGAGAGGGAACTCCTGTGTCCTCCCCTTGGAGCAGGGCTGAAGCTGGGACGCTGAGGTCCGAGGCCGCTCCTCACGCAGCTGCTTTGGCAAGTAGCATCTCCAGCCCCTTAGTCCATGTCATCCCAAATCCGCAGGCTGCCACGCTGGGATGCTTCGCCGGGAGACTTCAAAGCCCAGCACGGAGCTTTGGCTGTGGCATCAAGACTCTCGCCCCTGCATCCATCAGCCTTACGGCGGAGGCATCAGAAACATCTCTAAATAGCTCCCCAAGCACAGGCACCATGCCAGCTCAGCTGCTGTCCTCTCCCGGCCCGGCCGCCATCGTGCTCAGCAGAGGTGCCGCACTTCCTTGCCGCTGGGATGGCAGACAGACAGACAGACAGACAGACACCAGAGCCCCACAGAGGAGCCCTCACAGCAGCGGCCCCACGGATGGGGCAGCCCCGCGTCCTTGGTGCACACTGCTGCGTGGGGCTGCAGTCCTCACACTGCTCCGTGCTGCTGCCCGGTCCCTACGGAGAGCAGCTGACCCGGCCTATGTTGGCAGCACGCTGTCCCCAGCAGGGGATGCGGGCTGACGTGGCGGCAGGGAACAGCTCTGAGCACGCTGGGGATTCATGGCTCTAGCAGGAGACACTGCGCTCTGTCACAGGAGACCTGCCTCGCTCTGCCCTCGTCACTTCATGCTAACGCACACACCAGCCAAACCTTGCATCTCCTCTCCTCATCCATGCCTAGCAGATCCCTGTGCAGAACAGCCTCCTCCCGTTCCCTGTGCTCTACTCTGAGGAGGCCCACACTTACGTACATGACACGACTGCTGAAGACATAACGGGATACCTGGAACACTATTTAGACATTCCAAAGAAAATGTTTTCCATTCCTTATCTGCGCTTAACAGATCCTTGTCTGAACAGCCTCCTGGGGTTCTCCCACATCTTACTCTGAGCAGGCTCACACCTATGTAAATAATGTAACAGTGGAAGATGTCACAGGATACCTGGAACACTGTTTATGTATTCCATGAAAATGTCTGCCGTGGCACAAATGATGTATTCCTAAGTGAACCTCAGTGCCGATCACAAAGCTAACCGTTATCACAAATTTAACAGCGCGTTTGTGCCATATGATTACTGTTTTGTGTTTCATCAAACAGTTTCTTACATCACTTACATCATTTAGTTTTCTAATAAAAAGAAAAACTGTATACAGTTTCATACAGTCTCACAATGGTTTGCTTTGGGAGGGACCTCTAAGATCATCTCATTCCCAGCCCCTGCGGCACAAAGGGACACCTCCCTCTACACCAGGCTGCTCACAGCCCCATCCAGCCGGGCCCTGAAGGCCTCCCACGTGGGGACATTCACAGCCTCACTGGGCAACCTGTGCCAGTGCCTCACCAGCCTCACAGCAGGGAATTTCTTCCTAATAGCTGGTCTAAGCCTACACTCTTCCAGTTCAAAGCCATTTCCCCTTGGCGCTACCCGCCTTTATAACAAGAACCCCCCAGCATTCCTGTAGACCCCCTTCAGTCCTGGAATGCTGCTAGAAGGTCACCTCAGGGCCTTCTCTTCCCCAGGCTGAAGAGCCCCAGCTCTCTCACCCCGTTGCCCTAGGGGAGCTGTTCCAGCCCTCTGATCATCTTTGTGGCCCCCCTCTGGACCTGCTCCAACAGCTCCGTGTCCTGCTTGTGCTCAGGGCTCCACAACCACACAGTACTCCAAGTGGGGTCTCACGAGAGCAGAGGGGCACAGTCGCCTCGACCTGCTGGCCACGCTTCTCTTGATGCAACCCAGGCCTCCGTCGGCCTTCTGGGCAGCAAGCACACCTTGCCAGCTCACGCTGAATCTCTCCTCAGTCCACGCTAGCAAATCCTTCTCCACGAGGCCGCTCTCAAGCCATTCTCCGCCCACCCCGTAGCCCTGCTTGACATTGCCCCGACCCAAAGGCAGGACCTTGCTCTCGGCCTCGGTGAACTTCCTGACGATGCCATGGGCCCACCTCTAACTGTGTCCACGTTCCTCTGGACAGCATCCCTTCCCTCTAACGGGTCCCCTGCACCACTCAGCTTGTATCGCCTGCAAACTTGATGAGGATGCACACGATCCCACTGTCCACGCCGCCCATAAAGACGTTTGATGGCATCGGCCCCATCACCAGTCCCAGACCCCCGTCTGACATCCTCGTCCCGATGCTCCTCAAACTCCGGCTGCCCGCTGGGCACAGGGAGTGCCTTCTAGCTGCCGTCCGGTGCCCTGTCCTCCGGCCCCCTCCTCATGCTATGTGGAACGCCATTGCCAGCAGTGCGGCTGCCATTTTAGAACCTTCGCCGCATCACAGCCGTCACCTTGGTCACCGCTGCCCCGGCCAACGCACTCGCTCTGAGAGCTCCGACAGCCATGGCTGGAGCGAAGAGAGCGAGGGGCGATGCTTGCCCTATTTTAAATGGGAAGAGGGAGCTTGGCTTCCCAGAGGCGAAGAGGAGGAGGGGGGCCGCCTTTAAGATCAAGCGGAGGAGGGGGCAGAGAGTGCGTTTCCATCGCGCCTGGGCCAGCGCGGTGACCACCTCCGTGGAGCCCATGGAGGTGGATCCACCTCCGGATGAGCCCATGGAGGTGGATCCACCTGCAGATGAGCCCATGGAGGTGGATCCGCCTGCGGCACAGCTGGCCTGGCACCACACCACCGTGCCAGGCCCCGCATTGGCGATGTCCCAGCTCCACCGTCGCTGGTCCAGGTGCTCGGCTCCCTACCCGCTGCGCGGCCCCCGCCCCCAGCATTAGCTGGGTGGCATGAGTTTCCATCAGCTCCTCCTCCGAGCCTCCTGGGGAGCCAAGTTCTCCTCTTCCCATTTAAAAGCTGCGGGAGTTATAGTTTAGGTGTTGTTGTTGATTTTAGTGTTAGTGTTAGTGTTAGGTTATTGTTCGTATGTTAGAGTTAGGCTTAGGTTACTTTTAGCATTTTAGTGTTAGGCATAGGTTCCTGTTCTTATGTTAGAGTTAGGCATAGGTTACTTTTAGCATTTTAGTGTTAGGCATAGGTTCCTGTTCATACTTGACAGTTAGGGGTAGATTGCTGGTGTCAAGTGGCAGTGAGCAGCGCTCACTCGGTAAGCACACGCCTGATTGATCCTGCGAAGACATGAGTGCGAGTGCCGTGAGCACGGAGGCCCGATGGCATCTTGGATGAATTGAATTTCCAGCTTGTGACTTTTGTGTTGCAGACCGTCGAGGAGCAGAGTGTGAGTGGCTGCGCCATTGCGTTGGGCCTCAGGAGAACAGTGTGTGACTGTGTGTCGAGCATCCTGCGTGGCCGTTGCCAGGTAGGCGTGCCTTCCTTTGCAGTAAGCAGTGCTTAGGCGTGAGCCCAGCTCCTCCCCCTGTGCTCAGCAGATGGGCTTTCTGCGTGCTTTGTTGCTGTGCTTGGTGCCGTACGGCACAGCAGCAGCAAGGCCGCGAACACGTACGTGCCCAGGTAGATGCAAATGTGCAAGTGATGGGATTAATCCCATTGTTGTTAGTGTTACTGAGACAGTGGTCGTGCGTGTGTGATCAAGCTCAGGGAGAAGTTGATTCTTGCCTGTTCAGCTCTTGCTGACATGCAAGTTTGGCGTCCCTCCTTGTGGTTGGGTCGGAAGACCAAGGCTATCTTCAGAGCACGTCTCTGAGTCAGGCTGGGAGTTTTTGCTAGCAGGAAGTCACAGCGTCGGAGCGCACGAATGGAATGATGGCTCTCGTTTCCCCCTTGCAGAAAGCAGCCTCCTGGAGAGCAGCAGAGCAGCAGGCTGTCTGCGCTATGGCCGCTGAAGTGCATTTCTCGGCCCCTGAGATCCCTGAGCCCACGCTGATGGAGACCGTGCTGCGCTACGGCCTCTTCTTTGGAGCCCTTTTCCAGCTTGTGTGCGTGTTGGCCATAATGCTGCCAGTTCCCAAGTGCCCAGAGACAGTAAGTAGCGCTCTGTTTGGTAGAGGTTGATAGAAATGCTGAGGAAATGGGCTGGGAGGGAAGCAGCTGGAGCCGTTGCCTATGGTAGCGCGCCGCGGCATTGCTGAGAGTGCGGCAGTTTGTTGTGCCCTTCCTTGGGCGTGCGTGCTGTTCCTGGTGGCACGCAAGGAGCCCGGAGGTGCAAGCTCATCTTATCGTCGTGCTGCTGCTGCTTCTGTGGCCTGTGAGTGGCAGGCAGGGCGTCCCCCTGTGCAGGGACTGCCTTGCAGGCAAGGCCCGTAGACTGTAGCTTCCGTGGGATTTTTGGGAACAAGAGAGAGGTGGAGTTTCTGTTGTGCCCTGATGCCAGGAAGGCAATTTGCAGCGCTGGCACCCAAAGCTGCCCAGTCAGGTGACTTGAGCTCCCAAAGCGAGCTGTCAGGCAATTGTCAGAAAGTTCCCTGACTGTTTGTGAATTGATTCCTGTAGGACTCGGACGGCTTGGAGTCTAAGACTTGGGAGACGGTGAAGAAACCCAAGGCAAGTGCTGCACAGCTGAGCAAGAAAGCCAAGAAGGAAAGCAAAAAGAAACGGTGAGGGCTTGAGCGCTAAGCCTCAAAGGCCACAGGGAGCAGCGGGAATGCTTCGTGAGAGGTGCTCCAAAGGCAGCGCACTGTACGCCTGGTTTTGTGGCGTGGCCGTGCTTTCCCTTGCATGGACATTGGAGAGGAACTGAGGAAGCTGGAAGGGCTTCTGATGCGTGACCAACAAATGGGACTTTGCCTGTGCGGGATTTCATGTCTGGCAAGAGCTGGGGACGCTGCATTCCTTCAGGGTCCTTCAGCTCGATAGCTGTTTCAGAATGTTGATGATGAGGTGAACTTAGCGCAAGTCGCTGGTCATGAGCGGCATCCAGGCTATTTTATTGTCTGTTGACGTATCTACAACATGCAACCCACATCCCTTAGTTTAAAATAAAAGGGAAAGAAACCTTTTCAACCTGGTGCTGCCTCTTTCAGTAGCTGGTCCAAACATGCCTGGCTTGGGCTGGCAGTGGCAGGGCGATGAACCGGCCGGCTTCACGTCCCTCCCCGGAGATGGAGCTGCTTTTCCCACGTTTCCATGTTGGTCTTCCCAAGTGGTGGCCTTTCAGCCAAAGCGTAAGTGCTGGCGAAGAGTGTGAGCATCAGCTTGCTCTGTGAGGAGTGAGAGAAAGAAGAGGAGAGGAAGCAGCGCGCGAGGAAGAAAGGTGTCCCTGCACTCAGCGCCTTGAGCTTGTCTCTCCAGCTTGCCTGGTGGCTTTTCCAGCCTTCTGTATCACGGACTGTTCCTGCTTGCCCTGGGAAGGCCAGCTGCACCTGCGGGCAGCCGTGGCCTGCACGTCAGCCTCCCATTGAGCCGCGAGGAGTTCAAGTGCGGGTGGGCTGGTGTGAAGAGCAGCGCTGGGAGTGGGGCAGGAGGAGAGGGCAGCGGGAGGGCTGCAGGTGAGCGCGCCTGGGGCCCAGAGCTCAGGCGTGAGCCGGGAGGGCAGCGAGCCGTGCTGCTTCAGCTGCTTCAGCTGCAATGGCTTCGAGCGCGTCATGGGCAGCGGCGCGTGTGGAGCGTCTGGGTGCTGCGAGGGCACCTTGCTGAGCCGGAGCCCGAGAGAGGGGAGGGGAGGAGAGCAGAGGCTGCAGGTCACGAGCGCTGCCTGCCTCATTTGCGGCTGGCTCCATTGGGAACGATTCCCCTGCTCAGATGTGGACGGAGGGCCAGAGAGCGTGGCTGTGCGCTTCGAGCCTCTCGTCGCCTAACGAGCTCGCACTGAAGCAGTTCTATTTTTCTGCAGGGAATCACACATCATAACATCCTTAGACGTTAGAGTGGAGGGGACCTTTGGAGCTCATTGCGCCCAGCCGTCCCGCAACAAAGAGGGACACCACAGCTCCATCAGGTCGCTCAGGGCCCGGGCCAGCCTGGCCTGGAAACACTCCAGGTGCCCCAATCCCTCCTTCTCCCCACACTGCCGGCCAAGTCCTGCTGTCAGGAGCTCCTGGCACCTACGGAACACTCTCAGAATCACGCCCACGCCGCACGTATCCCACTGGACAAGAGCCTCTCTGCTGCAGCAGTGCCATACCTCCCCAGCCCGGCTGCCCAACCACACCAGGACCGCGCTCTGCACTAAAAGGAACCCTCCTCCTTCCCCGCTCCCCCACGCTTCCCCGTACGGTCCCTCCACATAAGGCCCATCGAGTCCGACTCCAGGCTGCACACACAACGCCCCAGTTCAGAGCCCCGTCTGACATCCTCGTCCCGATGCCCCTCCAACTCCGGCAGCTCAGCGCCGCCACCGCCGCCCGGGCAGTCCGTCCCACGCCGCCGCCCCGCAGCGAAGAACCCCTTGCCGATGCCCAGCCGGACCTCTCCTTCGCTCCGCTAAGAGAACGGCGGCAGGAGCGCTTCTCAGCCCGCAGCACGTTTAGCAAAGCGCGCCGCAAGGTTCGCCTTACGGAGCGGCGCCCCCAGCACCGGGCCGCGCCTCGAGGCGCAGCGCCGTCCCGCCCGACCCCTCGCGGACCTCCGCGCGCCCCGCAACGAACCCGCAGCGCCCAGCGACGCCGACGCCGACGCGGACGGAGCCCAACGGACGCTCACGGCTCTCCGGATCTCCCCGCTCTTCGGATTTCACCGCTCTCCGCCTCACCGCTTCTCCTCCTCTCCGCTTCTCCTCCTCTCCGCGGCCCGGCGCCGCCCGGATGCGGGCCCTCAGCCGGAAGCGGCCCCGGCCCGGCCCCGCGCAAGCGCGCTCCTCCGGCGCGGCGCTGGCCCCGCTTCCCGCCGTGCGCGGCGGCCATTGGCTGCGGGCGGCTCCTCCCCGCGCCTCGGTCGGCGCGGCCGGCGGGGCGACGCGGGGCTCGGGGCCGTGCGGGGCCGGCCGTGCGGGGCCGGAAAGCCCCGGGGCCTGGGCCGCCCGAGTGCGGGCCGCGCGATCGCCGCTAACGGCCGGCCCCGCTCGCCGCGTCGCGGAGGAGAGGCGGCACGAGGAGGAGGAGTGGGACGACGACGACGACGACGACGACGAGCGGAGCCTGCGGACGGCCTTCAAGAAGCTGCGGCTGGACGACGACGACGACGACGACGAGGCGGAGCGGAGCCTGCGGACGGCCTTCAAGAAGCTGCGGCTGGACGAGGCGCGGTGAGCGGCGCGGGGCGGTGCGCGGCTGCCGGTACCGCGGTCAGCAGAGACAGAGCGCTCCGACAGAGCTCTGCCCGGTCCCGTCCCTCACCGCTGACTGCAGAGGAGCTCGGGGCCGCACACGGAAGCGTCGCAGCCCGGCACCTGAAGCCGTGGGGCCGAATCGGGATGCTGACACCGCGCGCTCAGGCACGGCTGTAACGCGGCGCTCTCTCTTTTAGCAGATGGATCGCGGCGCAGCCTGCGGGCGACGGGACGGTTCTCACGGCGCCGAGGAGAAGAGATGCAGACGGAGCCCCGCAACCGTCCGTCTGCCAGGAAGCACGCAATGGGTAAAACACAGCGTCAGCTGCACCCCACGTTTATTCTGCTTTCCGTCACCTAAAACTTGCTCGCTGTTGCCAGTGAGAGTTCTCACACAAGTGGTTCAGAGTACGTTTTCCTCGCCCCTCTACCGCAAACCTTCTCCCTTCA
Source organism: Tympanuchus pallidicinctus (assembly GCF_026119805.1). Taxonomy (NCBI): domain Eukaryota; kingdom Metazoa; phylum Chordata; class Aves; order Galliformes; family Phasianidae; genus Tympanuchus; species Tympanuchus pallidicinctus. The sequence goes on from NW_026294722.1 coordinate 8,453,040, forward strand.
AGTCTCACACCTTTGCACCCTCCCCTTCCCACCTTCTCGCGTGCTGCAGAGTACCTGGATATTCAGTGCTGTGCTGCCACCAGCTCTGATATCCACGCTGTGCGCTGCAGTTCAGTATGGAATGACGGTGGCCAAGCAAAGCACCTTCAGTAAAGGACGGTTTATTGATCACCAAAGATCCGGGGGGAAGCGCTTTTAAAACAGGAGTGCTCGCACGTATCTCTCCTTTGGCAGAGCCCCGTTTTCCTTCAGGCTCTCGCACCGTTCCTGGCACAGACTGTACACCAGCAGTCGTCTCGTTTCTCTAAGCAAAGAAAAACAAACCAAAAGCCACATGAGATGTCCCTGGCTGTGCTACAGAGCTTTGTGAGCAATGGCACAGATTCCATATTTACCTACCAGTTCACCTCTTCTGACCCTGCAGGTGTGAGAGGACCTCCGGAGGATCGGCCGGTCTCTCACGGCAGAGACGTTCCAGGTCTCCTGTCCTGTATCCTCCCATGCTTATACACTGCAGCACAAAACACAAAACCCAGTCAGACACAGCAAAGACTCCCATCTGTTCCAGTGTTTGTGCTACAGCAGAACACGGCACAGAGCACAGATAGAATTCTCACTTTGAGGCCAGCTGTGACAGAAGAGCCACAGCTGAACCTCTGCAAGCTGCCACCGCTGAAGGGCCATTGGGGAAGTCACGGGAGAACTGCCTCGCTCGGCCCTCATCACTTCACTCTAACACACACCAGCCAAACCTCGGATTTCCTTTCCTTAGCCATGCCTAACAGATCCGTGTGTGGAACAGCCTCCTCCAGTTCACCCGCGTTCCACTCTGAGGAGGCCCACACTTACGTAGATGACACAAGTGTGGAAGACCTAACAGGATACCTGGAGCACTATTTATTTATTCCAAAGAAAATGTCTCCCATGGCTGAAATGATGTATTCCTAAATGAAAGCCATAGGGAGTCACATAGTCATACAGTTTAGTTTTTTAATTAAACCTGTATATAGTTTCATACAGTCACACAATGGTTTGCTTTGTTTTGGGAGGGACCTCTTAGATCATCTCTTTCCAACCCCCTGCGGCACAAAGGGACACCTCACACTGCACCGTGGTCCCTATGGAGAGCAGCTGACCCGGCCTATGTTGGCAGCACGCTGTCCCCAGCAGGGGATGTGGGCTGACGTGGCGGCAGGGAACAGCTCTGAGCACGCTGGGCATTTATGGCTCTAGCAGGAGACACTGCGCTCTGTCACAGGAGACCTGCCTCGCTCTGCCCTCATCACTTCATGCTAATGCACGTTCGCCTGTATTCTACTCTCTCTTTTTCTAATAAAAAGAAAAACTGTATACAGTTTCATACAGTCTCCCAATGGTTTGCTTTGTTTTGGGAGGGACCTCTAAGATCATCTCATTCCCAGCCCCTGCGGCACAAAGGGACACCTCCCTCTACACCAGGCTGCTCACAGCCCCATCCAGCCGGGCCCTGAAGGCCTCCCACGTGGGGACATTCACAGCCTCACTGGGCAACCTGTGCCAGTGCCTCACCAGCCTCACAGCAGGGAATTTCTTCCTAATAGCTGGTCTAAGCCTACACTCTTCCAGTTCAAAGCCATTTCCCCTTGGCGCTACCCGCCTTTACAACAAGAACCCCCCAGCTTTCCTGTAGACCCCCTTCAGTCCTGGAATGCTGCTAGAAGGTCACCTCAGGGCCTTCTCTTCCCCAGGCTGAAGAGCCCCAGCTCTCTCACCCCGTTGCCCTAGGGGAGCTGTTCCAGCCCTCTGATCATCTTTGTGGCCCCCCTCTGGACCTGCTCCAACAGCTCCGTGTCCTGCTTGTGCTCAGGGCTCCACAACCACACAGTACTCCAAGTGGGGTCTCACGAGAGCAGAGGGGCACAGTCGCCTCGACCTGCTGGCCACGCTTCTCTTGATGCAACCCAGGCCTCCGTCGGCCTTCTGGGCAGCAAGCACACCTTGCCAGCTCACGCTGAATCTCTCCTCAGTCCACGCTAGCAAATCCTTCTCCACGAGGCCGCTCTCAAGCCATTCTCCGCCCACCCCGTAGCCCTGCTTGACATTGCCCCGACCCAAAGGCAGGACCTTGCTCTCGGCCTCGGTGAACTTCCTGACGATGCCATGGGCCCACCTCTAACTGTGTCCACGTTCCTCTGGACAGCATCCCTTCCCTCTAACGGGTCCCCTGCACCACTCAGCTTGTATCGCCTGCAAACTTGATGAGGATGCACACGATCCCACTGTCCACGCCGCCCATAAAGACGTTTGATGGCATCGGCCCCATCACCAGTCCCAGACCCCCGTCTGACATCCTCGTCCCGATGCTCCTCAAACTCCGGCTGCCCGCTGGGCACAGGGAGTGCCTTCTAGCTGCCGTCCGGTGCCCTGTCCTCCGGCCCCCTCCTCATGCTATGTGGAACGCCATTGCCAGCAGTGCGGCTGCCATTTTAGAACCTTCGCCGCATCACAGCCGTCACCTTGGTCACCGCTGCCCCGGCCAACGCACTCGCTCTGAGAGCTCCGACAGCCATGGCTGGAGCGAAGAGAGCGAGGGGCGATGCTTGCCCTATTTTAAATGGGAAGAGGGAGCTTGGCTTCCCAGAGACGAAGAGGAGGAGGGGGGCCGCCTTTAAGATCAAGCGGAGGAGGGGGCAGAGAGTGCGTTTCCATCGCGCCTGGGCCAGCGCGGTGACCACCTCCGTGGAGCCCATGGAGGTGGATCCACCTCCGGATGAGCCCATGGAGGTGGATCCACCTGCAGATGAGCCCATGGAGGTGGATCCACCTGCAGATGAGCCCATGGAGGTGGATCCGCCTGCGGCACAGCTGGCCTGGCACCACACCACCGTGCCAGGCCCCGCATTGGCGATGTCCCAGCTCCACCGTCGCTGGTCCAGGCGCTCGGCTCCCTACCCGCTGCGCGGCCCCCGCCCCCAGCATTAGCTGGGTGGCATGAGTTTCCATCAGCTCCTCCTCCGAGCCTCCTGGGGAGCCAAGTTCTCCTCTTCCCATTTAAATGCTGCAGCAGTTATTGTTTAGTTGTTGTTGTTGATTTTAGTGTTAGTGTTAGTGTTAGGTTATTGTTCGTATGTTAGAGTTAGGCGTAGGTTACTTTTAGCATTTTAGTGTTAGGCATAGGTTCCTGTTCTTGAGTTAGAGTTAGGCATAGGTTACTCGTAGTCTTTTAGTGTTAGGCATAGGTTCCTGTTCATACTTGACAGTTAGGGGTAGATTGCTGGTGTCAAGTGGCAGTGAGCAGCGCTCACTCGGTAAGCACACGCCTGATTGATCCTGCGAAGACATGAGTGCGAGTGCCGTGAGCACGGAGGCCCGATGGCATCTTGGATGAATTGAATTTCCAGCTTGTGACTTTTGTGTTGCAGACCGTCGAGGAGCAGAGTGTGAGTGGCTGCGCCATTGCGTTGGGCCTCAGGAGAACAGTGTGTGACTGTGTGTCGAGCATCCTGCGTGGCCGTTGCCAGGTAGGCGTGCCTTCCTTTGCAGTAAGCAGTGCTTAGGCGTGAGCCCAGCTCCTCCCCCTGTGCTCAGCAGATGGGCTTTCTGCGTGCTTTGTTGCTGTGCTTGGTGCCGTACGGCACAGCAGCAGCAAGGCCGCGAACACGTACGTGCCCAGGTAGATGCAAATGTGCAAGTGATGGGATTAATCCCATTGTTGTTAGTGTTACTGAGACAGTGGTCGTGCGTGTGTGATCAAGCTCAGGGAGAAGTTGATTCTTGCCTGTTCAGCTCTTGCTGACATGCAAGTTTGGCGTCCCTCCTTGTGGTTGGGTCGGAAGACCAAGGCTATCTTCAGAGCACGTCTCTGAGTCAGGCTGGGAGTTTTTGCTAGCAGGAAGTCACAGCGTCGGAGCGCACGAATGGAATGATGGCTCTCGTTTCCCCCTTGCAGAAAGCAGCCTCCTGGAGAGCAGCAGAGCAGCAGGCTGTCTGCGCTATGGCCGCTGAAGTGCATTTCTCGGCCCCTGAGATCCCTGAGCCCACGCTGATGGAGACCGTGCTGCGCTACGGCCTCTTCTTTGGAGCCCTTTTCCAGCTTGTGTGCGTGTGGGCCATAATGCTGCCAGATCCCAAGTGCCCAGAGACAGTAAGTAGCGCTCTGTTTGGTAGAGGTTGATAGAAATGCTGAGGAAATGGGCTGGGAGGGAAGCAGCTGGAGCCGTTGCCTACGGTAGCGCGCCGCGGCATTGCTGAGAGTGCGGCAGTTTGTTGTGCCCTTCCTTGGGCGTGCGTGCTGTTCCTGGTGGCACGCAAGGAGCCCGGAGGTGCAAGCTCATCTTATCGTCGTGCTGCTGCTGCTTCTGTGGCCTGTGAGTGGCAGGCAGGGCGTCCCCCTGTGCAGGGACTGCCTTGCAGGCAAGGCCTGTAGACTGTAGCTTCCGTGGGATTGTTGGGAACAAGAGAGAGGTGGAGTTTCTGTTGTGCCCTGATGCCAGGAAGGCAATTTGCAGCGCTGGCACCCAAAGCTGCCCAGTCAGGTGACTTGAGCTCCCAAAGCGAGCTGTGGGGCAATTGTCAGAAAGTTCCCTGACTGTTTATGAATTGATTCCTGTAGGACTCGGACGGCTTGGAGTCTAAGACTTGGGAGACGGTGAAGAAACCCAAGGCAAGTGCTGCACAGCTGAGCAAGAAAGCCAAGAAGGAAAGCAAAAAGAAACGGTGAGGGCTTGAGCGCTAAGCCTCGAAGGCCACAGGGAGCAGCGGGAATGCTTCGTGAGAGGTGCTCCAAAGGCAGCGCACTGTACGCCTGGTTTTGTGGCGTGGCCGTGCTTTCCCTTGCATGGACATTGGAGAGGAACTGAGGAAGCTGGAAGGGCTTCTGATGCGTGACCAACAAATGGGACTTTGCCTGTGCGGGATTTCATGTCTGGCAAGAGCTGGGGACGCTGCATTCCTTGAGGGTCCTTCAGCTCGATAGCTGTTTCAGAATGTTGATGATGAGGTGAACTTAGCGCATGTCGCTGGTCATGAGCGGTATCCAGGCTATTTTATTGTCTGTTGACATATCTACAACGTGCAACCCAAATCCCTTAGTTTAAAATAAAAGGGAAAGAAACCTTTTCAACCTGGTGCTGCCTCTTTCAGTAGCTGGTCCAAACATGCCTGGCTTGGGCTGGCAGCGGCAGGGCGATGAACCGGCCGGCTTCACGTCCCTCCCTGGAGATGGAGCTGCTTTTCCCACGTTTCCATGATGGTCTTCCCAAGTGGTGGCCTTTCAGCCAAAGCGTAAGTGCTGGCGAAGAGTGTGAGCATCAGCTTGCTCTGTGAGGAGTGAGAGAAAGAAAAGGAGAGGAAGCGGCGCGCGAAAAAGAAAGGTGTCCCTGCACTCAGCGCCTTGAGCTTGTCTCTCCAGCTTGCCTGGTGGCTTTTCCAGCCTTCTGTATCACGGACTGTTCCTGCTTGCCCTGGGAAGGCCAGCTGCACCTGCGGGCAGCCGTGGCCTGCACGTCAGCCTCCCGTTGAGCCGCGAGGAGTTCAAGTGCGGGTGGGCTGGTGTGAAGAGCAGCGCTGGGAGTGGGGCAGGAGGAGAGGGCAGCGGGAGGGCTGCAGGTGAGCGCGCCTGGGGCCCAGAGCTCAGGCGTGAGCCGGGAGGGCAGCGAGCCGTGCTGCTTCAGCTGCTTCAGCTGCAATGGCTTCGAGCGCGTCATGGGCAGCGGCGCGTGTGGAGCGTCTGGGTGCTGCGAGGGCACCTTGCTGAGCCGGAGCCCGAGAGAGGGGAGGGGAGGAGAGCAGAGGCTGCAGGTCACGAGCGCTGCCTGCCTCATTTGCGGCTGGCTCCATTGGGAACGATTCCCCTGCTCAGATGTGGACGGAGGGCCAGAGAGCGTGGCTGTGCGCTTCGAGCCTCTCGTCGCCTAACGAGCTCGCACTGAAGCAGTTCTATTTTTCTGCAGGGAATCACACATCATAACATCCTTAGACGTTAGAGTGGAGGGGACCTTTGGAGCTCATTGCGCCCAGCCGTCCCGCAACAAAGAGGGACACCACAGCTCCATCAGGTCGCTCAGGGCCCGGGCCAGCCTGGCCTGGAAACACTCCAGGTGCCCCAATCCCTCCTTCTCCCCACACTGCCGGCCAAGTCCTGCTGTCAGGAGCTCCTGGCACCTACGGAACACTCTCAGAATCACGCCCACGCCGCACGTATCCCACTGGACAAGAGCCTCTCTGCTGCAGCAGTGCCATACCTCCCCAGCCCGGCTGCCCAACCACACCAGGACCGCGCTCTGCACTAAAAGGAACCCTCCTCCTTCCCCGCTCCCCCACGCTTCCCCGTACGGTCCCTCCACATAAGGCCCATCGAGTCCGACTCCAGGCTGCACACACAACGCCCCAGTTCAGAGCCCCGTCTGACATCCTCGTCCCGATGCCCCTCCAACTCCGGCAGCTCAGCGCCGCCACCGCCGCCCGGGCAGTCCGTCCCACGCCGCCGCCCCGCAGCGAAGAACCCCTTGCCGATGCCCAGCCGGACCTCTCCTTCGCTCCGCTAAGAGAACGGCGGCAGGAGCGCTTCTCAGCCCGCAGCACGTTTAGCAAAGCGCGCCGCAAGGTTCGCCTTACGGAGCGGCGCCCCCAGCACCGGGCCGCGCCTCGAGGCGCAGCGCCGTCCCGCCCGACCCCTCGCGGACCTCCGCGCGCCCCGCAACGAACCCGCAGCGCCCAGCGACGCCGACGCCGACGCGGACGGAGCCCAACGGACGCTCACGGCTCTCCGGATCTCCCCGCTCTTCGGATTTCACCGCTCTCCGCCTCACCGCTTCTCCTCCTCTCCGCTTCTCCTCCTCTCCGCGGCCCGGCGCCGCCCGGATGCGGGCCCTCAGCCGGAAGCGGCCCCGGCCCGGCCCCGCGCAAGCGCGCTCCTCCGGCGCGGCGCTGGCCCCGCTTCCCGCCGTGCGCGGCGGCCATTGGCTGCGGGCGGCTCCTCCCCGCGCCTCGGTCGGCGCGGCCGGCGGGGCGACGCGGGGCTCGGGGCCGTGCGGGGCCGGCCGTGCGGGGCCGGAAAGCCCCGGGGCCTGGGCCGCCCGAGTGCGGGCCGCGCGATCGCCGCTAACGGCCGGCCCCGCTCGCCGCGTCGCGGAGGAGAGGCGGCACGAGGAGGAGGAGTGGGACGACGACGACGACGACGACGACGAGCGGAGCCTGCGGACGGCCTTCAAGAAGCTGCGGCTGGACGACGACGACGACGACGACGAGGCGGAGCGGAGCCTGCGGACGGCCTTCAAGAAGCTGCGGCTGGACGAGGCGCGGTGAGCGGCGCGGGGCGGTGCGCGGCTGCCGGTACCGCGGTCAGCAGAGACAGAGCGCTCCGACAGAGCTCTGCCCGGTCCCGTCCCTCACCGCTGACTGCAGAGGAGCTCGGGGCCGCACACGGAAGCGTCGCAGCCCGGCACCGGAAGCCGTGGGGCCGAATCGGGATGCTGACACCGCGCGCTCAGGCACGGCTGTAACGCGGCGCTCTCTCTTTTAGCAGATGGATCGCGGCGCAGCCTGCGGGCGACGGGACGGTTCTCACGGCGCCGAGGAGAAGAGATGCAGACGGAGCCCCGCAACCGTCCGTCTGCCAGGAAGCACGCAATGGGTAAAACACAGCGTCAGCTGCACCCCACGTTTATTCTGCTTTCCGTCACCTAAAACTTGCTCGCTGTTGCCAGTGAGAGTTCTCACACAAGTGGTTCAGAGTACGTTTTCCTCGCCCCTCTACCGCAAACCTTCTCCCTTCAAGTCTCACACCTTTGCACCCTCCCCTTCCCACCTTCTCGCGTGCTGCAGATGTCACGGAGTTGATCAGATCAATCTATGTCCGTGACAGGGGCAGCAGGCCTCTGCCCTCCCCCCCCACCCCGGTCCCACAAAAAATGGGAAGGAAGGAAGGGAGGAAAAGAGCAGCGGCAACAATCTATGGAGGAAAACTTATTTTACTATAATATTGGAATACAAAATAACACAATATATACAATTTAATTGAAATTGAGATTAATAAATCAGACAAGATGAGAGAGAGAGTTCCCGGGACCGAGTCAAACCTGAAAAGCTTGGAACGGCCAGGAAAGCACCCTCCTGCACCCACTGCCAGACAGCAAGAGAGCGCTCCCCCCACCCGGAAGGGCCAGATCCCGTGACTGCTGTAATGTACAGGGATAGGTAGCTGGAATTGGGGCAGTGACACTTTAATGCCCCGTACACTACATGATGTTTTGATGTGGAATACTGAAACCATAAAAAAAAAAAACAACAAAACATAGAACCATGACATTCCACCCCTTATTCTACATCGTTACATCATGCTTAGAATATATATATATATACATATATACAAACAAAAAAAACAAAAAAATTAAAATGCACACATGACTATATACATACACATAGAATTAATAACTGCACTCCCCTGGCATCAAGTTTCCTTGTGGTACACATTGGACATCCCCATTCTTCTGCATTACCCACCAAGTGGATCCTGGTCCCTGGGCAAAAACTGTACCACGGAGAGGTTTGCCCTTTCCAGAAGCTGGAAGAACCCAAACTGCCTTTCCTAACATGTTTTTTACATGTACAACAGGGACTTTATCTCCCTCTACGGTATGTAGGGAACTGGATTGGTTAGGACCATCACGATTGATAGATCCTCTGGTATTGACTAACCAGGTGGCTTCTGCCAAATGCTTCTCCCAGTGCTTAAATGTTCCACCACCCAGTGCTTTTAGCATCGTTTTTAACAATCCATTGTATCGTTCAATTTTACCAGAGGCTGGTGCATGATAGGGAATATGGTAAATCCACTCAATGCCATGATTTTTGGCCCAAGTATTTACAAGAGAATTTTTGAAATGAGTCCCATTATCTGACTCAATCCTTTCTGGGGTGCCATGTCGCCACAGGACTTGTTTCTCGAGACCCAGTATGGTGTTTCGGGCGGTAGCATGGGGTACTGCATATGTTTCAAGCCACCCAGTGGTTGCCTCCACCATAGTAAGCACATAATGCTTACCATTGCGAGATCGTGGCAAGGTGATATAATCAACCTGCCATGCCTCCCCATATTTGTACTTTTGCCATCGCCTTTCCTCCCACAGAGGTTTCATCCTCTTGGCTTGTTTGATGATGGCACATGTTTCACAGTTATGAATAACCTGTGCAATGGCATCCATAGTTAAGTCCACCCCTCGGTCTCTAGCCCATTTGTATGTTGCATCTCTCCCTTGATGACCTGAGGTCTCATGGGCCCACCGAGCCAGAAATAATTCACCCTTGTTCTGCCAGTCCAGGTCTATTTGAGCCACCTCAATTCTGGCTGCTCGGTCTACCTGATGGTTATTTTGCTGTTCTTCAGTAGCCCGACTCTTGGGCACATGAGCATCTACATGGCGCACCTTTACAACTATAGTCTTTGTTCGGGCAGCAATGTCTTTCCACAGTTCAGCAGCCCAAATAGGTTTACCCCTTCTTTGCCAGTTATTTTGCTCCCACTGCTGTAACCACCCCCATAAGGCATTCGCTACCATCCACGAGTCAGTGTAAAGATAGAGCATTGGCCACCTCTCCCGTTCAGCAATATCCAAGGCCAGTTGGACAGCCTTTACCTCTGCAAATTGACTTGATTCTCCTTTCCCTTCAGTGGCTTCTGCAACTTGTCGTGTGGGGCTCCACACAGCAGATTTCCATCTGCGATGCTTTCCCACAATACGACACGATCCATCTGTGAACAGGGCAAATTTTTTTTCATTCTCTGGTAGTTCATTGTATGGTGGGGCCTCTTTAGCACGTGATACCTCTTCTCCTGGTGGTGTTCCAAACTTTTTACCTTCAGGCCAGTCCATGATGACCTCTAGGATTCCTGGACGGCTGAGGTTCCCCATCCGTGCTCGTTGTGTAATCAGTGCAATCCATTTACTCCAAGTGGCATCAGTAGCATGATGGGTAGAGGGAACCTTTCCTTTAAACATCCAGTTCAGCACTGGCAGTCGAGGTGCCAGAAGAAGCTGTGTTTCAGTACCGACTACTTCGGAAGCAGCCCGAACCCCCTCATACGCAGCTAAGATCTCCTTCTCAGTTGGAGTGTAGCGCTCTTCAGACCCTCTGTACGCCCGACTCCAGAATCCCAGGGGTCGGCCTCGAGTCTCTCCCGAGGCTCTTTGCCACAAACTCCAAGTGGGGCCGTTCTCTCCAGCAGCAGTATAGAGGATGTTCTTTATACCCTGTCCCGTCCGTACTGGCCCTAGGGCCACGGCACGGGCTATCTCCTGTTTGATCTGTTCAAAAGCCTGCTGCTGCTCAGGGCCCCATGTAAACTCATTTCTCATTCGTGTCACATGATAAAGGGGGCTTACAATGAGGCTGTAGTTCGGAACATGCATTCTCCAAAAGCCCACTGCACCCAGAAAAGATTGTGTCTCTCTTTTGCTAGTGGGTGGAGACATGGCAGTGATTTTGTTGATCACATCTGTCGGGATGTGACGACGGCCATCTTGCCACTTTATACCTAGGAACTGAATCTCCTGGGCAGGTCCTTTCACTTTGCTTCGCTTAATAGCAAAGCCAGCACTCAGAAGAATTTGGATCGTTCGCTCTCCTTTTGTAAAGACTTCTTCTGCTGTATCGCCCCACACAATGATATCATCAATGTACTGCAGGTGCTCAGGAGCACTGCCCTGTTCCAATACAGTTTGGATCAGTCCATGGCAAATGGTCGGGCTGTGTTTCCACCCCTGGGGCAAACGGTTCCAGGTATACTGAATGCCTCTCCAGGTGAAAGCAAACTGTGGCTTACATTCTTTGGCCAAAGGAATGGAAAAGAAGGCATTAGCAATGTCAATGGTGGCATACCATTTGGCCGCTTTTGACTCCAGTTCATATTGGAGTTCTAACATGTCCGGCACAGCAGCACTCAGAGGGGGTGTGACTTCATTCAGGCCACGGTAGTCCACCGTCAGCCTCCATTCTCCACTGGCTTTACGTACTGGCCATATGGGGCTGTTAAAAGGCGAGTGAGTTTTGCTGATCACTCCCTGGCTCTCTAGTTGACGGATTAACTTATGAATGGGGAGCAAAGAATCCCTGTTGGTGCGGTACTGCCGCCTGTGCACCATTTTTGTAGCAATCGGTACGTGTTGCTCTTTTACTCGCAGCAGCCCCACAACAGATGGATCTTCTGACAGGCCAGGCAAAACAGACAGCTGCTTAATGTTGTCTATGTCCACAGCAGCTATTCCAAAGGCCCATCGATACCCCTTAGGGTCCTTGAAATGCCCCCTTCTGAGATAATCAATACCTAGTATACATGGAGCCCCTGGGCCCGTCACAATAGGATGTTTTTGCCAGTCCTTACCAGTGAGGCTTATCTCAGCCTCCAACACAGTCAATTCTTGAGAGCCCCCGGTCACTCCAGAAATATGGATTAATTCTGTCCCTTGGTGACTCGAGGGCATCAGAGTGCACTGTGCACCAGTGTCCACCAGTGCCTTATATTTCAGTGGTTCTGATGTGCCAGGCCATCGAATCCACACAGTCCAATATACTCTATTATCCCTTTCCCCCTCCTGACTGAGGGCAGGGCCCCCCTATTCGTTACCTGTGGTAACTGGAGCAACTGCACTGGTGGTTGATCTGCTTTGTAATTCTTTCACCCGGGCTCGTAATACAGGAGTAGGTTGACCGTGCCACTTCCCCATGTCTTCTCCATGGTCACGTAGGTAATACCATAAGGCAATTCGCGGTGTATTACCCCTTACTTGAGCCGGAGAGCGTTTGCTTCTAACAGCTGAGATCTTTGATGGTGCACGTGCACGTGAGAAGGAAGTTTGTTCGTCTTTAGTTAGATTGGCTCGCAAAAATTTCATCATCTCCTTCACCTCCTTTGCTAGACTCATTTGATCATCCTGATCTTCATCAAGTGTCTCTGATACTGCTACAGGTTTGTCGCGGTTAATCAGTTGAGACACTTGCTCCGTCATTTTTGATATCGCAGCAACGGCAGCATGAATCGGGGACAGCAATTGTTCGTAGTTTTGGAGCGTAACAATTAATTCATAAACTAAGGGCGTTCTCTGTTGTTCGTTGAATCTGTCACACGCTGACATCAGTGTAGAGGCATATTTGTCTGGCGCTGTTGTCACGATTTTCTGCCATATCTCAGGCGTTGTCCTCACTCTTTCAGGGTCGCGGTTTTGGTGTGGGTCGTTAGGAACAAAGTCAGGGTCATACAACATTTCCACCACGCCTATTTCCCTCAAATACTGGATCCCCTTTTCAACTGTATCCCATTTTTTCATTGCAATCTTCAAGCCATTTTTGAAGGGATACTTTTCCTTCACGGCTGTTAACACTCGTTCCCAGAGGGAGGCAGCTTCATCCGAACATCGACTAATTCCTCTATCAATAGCTGGATCTCTGGCAATGGCACCGAGTTGGCGAGCTTCATTACCATCCAGAGACAAGCTATGGGCCCCACTGTCCCAACAGCGAACCAACCAGGAAACAAGAGTTTCATTCGGGCGCCGTGTAAACTCCTTTCTTGAACCTTGGATTTCAGTCATCTTTAGAGGCCGGCGAGTAGTAATAGAGACTTCCTCTTCATCACTCTCTTCTGCACGTCTCTTAGTTTTCCCTTTTGCCTTTCGCGATGGTGGTGGTGCTGAGGAGGGCCCCTCACCTGGATCTTCCTCCACCTCCTCCTCCTCTTCTTCTCTTTTTCGTTCAAGACGCGAAGACACTCGTTTCCATTTCTTGCCCTCCACAGGAGCAACTGGTATTGTTACTGGTGTCTCCTGTGATTGATTAGATTTGACTTGGGGATTTTCCCCTTTAGCTTGAACCTCAGCTCGGAAACTCTCTCTCTCCAGAATGGTGTTATATAGGGCACGGTAAGCACAAGCCAAACCCCAAATAAGTTGTACCTCCTTAGATTTATGTAAGCCGCATAGTCCCTGACTCAAATACTGGCTTAGTTTCTCAGGATCCCACAGGTGTTCAAGGGTAAAATCCCATGACACTGCGGGTCCCCATGCTTCTAAGACCTTTCCTAAACCTCTCCATATTCCCTGCCAATCATCATTCTCTAGTTTTGGAGAAGACTCCTTCCCCTTATTACGAATGAATTGGAATACATTCAGGAGAATTGATGACATGCACACGCACACCAACATGAGAATTAATTCAGGATTCAAAAAACGTTTGACAAACCGAGAAGAAAAACCGGAGACTGGTCTGAACATCGTGTTGTTTGTAAAATTAGCTATTCCATTTGGGATGTAACTGTTTGTGAAATTAGCCATTCCATTTGGGATGTAGCTGTTTGTGAAATTAGCCATTCCTTCTGGGATGTAAATGTCAAAATTCAAATCATACCACATTGCAAGTAGGTGAAACATAGGTGTCTCCATCAGTGCCATTAGGTACCTATATACGGTTGCAATTCCAACACACGTAAGTGCAAGATGGATTATTGGCCAGTAGGTTGTGAGTAACACCATTGCTTTAAATCCTTTACACAGCGCCCCCACAATAACGAGTGGGTTCATCAGAAGCGCCTGCTAAAAAGGGGTTAATGAACTGAAGCTAATAAGAGCAGGAAAAAAAAAGAAAAAAAAAAGGCACAACCCAGACTAAGTAGTGCTCAAAGTTTACAAATATCCCAGAACACTGGCAGTACGCCTAATCTTTCAAGGTCAGGTTTTCCAACACAGAAACCTGAACTACTGATAATGCTCCCTAACGAAGCTCTCTAAGAGCAGAGAGAAAAAAAAAGATTCGTTCTAACAGCTAAAAAGCAGCTTGCCCCACGTTGGGCGCCAAAATCTGTCACGGAGTTGATCAGATCAATCTATGTCCGTGACAGGGGCAGCAGGCCTCTGCCCTCCCCCCCCACCCCGGTCCCACAAAAAATGGGAAGGAAGGAAGGGAGGAAAAGAGCAGCGGCAACAATCTATGGAGGAAAACTTATTTTACTATAATATTGGAATACAAAATAACACAATATATACAATTTAATTGAAATTGAGATTAATAAATCAGACAAGATGAGAGAGAGAGTTCCCGGGACCGAGTCAAACCTGAAAAGCTTGGAACGGCCAGGAAAGCACCCTCCTGCACCCACTGCCAGACAGCAAGAGAGCGCTCCCCCCACCCGGAAGGGCCAGATCCCGTGACTGCTGTAATGTACAGGGATAGGTAGCTGGAATTGGGGCAGTGACACTTTAATGCCCCGTACACTACATGATGTTTTGATGTGGAATACTGAAACCATAAAAAAAAAAAACAACAAAACATAGAACCATGACAGCAGAGTACCTGGATATTCAGTGCTGTGCTGCCACCAGCTCTGATATCCACGCTGTGCGCTGCAGTTCAGTATGGAATGACGGTGGCCAAGCAAAGCACCTTCAGTAAAGGACGGTTTATTGATCACCAAAGATCCGGGGGGAAGCGCTTTTAAAACAGGAGTGCTCGCACGTATCTCTCCTTTGGGAGAGCCCCGTTTTCCTTCAGGCTCTCGCACCGTTCCTGGCACAGACTGTACACCAGCAGTCGTCTCGTTTCTCTAAGCAAAGAAAAACAAACCAAAAGCCACATCAGATGTCCCTGGCTGTGCTACAGAGCTTTGTGAGCAATGGCACAGATTCCATATTTAACTACCAGTTCACCTCTTCTGACCCTGCAGGTGTGAGAGGACCTCCGGAGGATCGGCCGGTCTCTCACGGCAGAGACGTTCCAGGTCTCCTGTCCTGTATCCTCCCATGCTTATACACTGCAGCACAAAACACAAAACCCAGTCAGACACAGCAAAGACTCCCATCTGTTCCAGTGTTTGTGCTACAGCAGAACACGGCACAGAGCACAGACAGAATTCTCACTTTGAGGCCAGCCGTGACAGAAGAGCCACAGCTGAACCTCTGCAAGCTGCCACCGCTGAAGGGCCGTTGGGGAAGTCACGGGAGAACTGCCTCGCTCGGCCCTCATCACTTCACTCTAACACACACCAGCCAAACCTCGGATTTCCTTTCCTTAGCCATGCCTAACAGATCCGTGTGTGGAACAGCCTCCTCCAGTTCACCTGCGTTCCACTCTGAGGAGGCCCACACTTACGTAGATGACACAAGTGTGGAAGACCTAACAGGATACCTGGAGCACTATTTATTTATTCCAAAGAAAATGTCTCCCATGGCTGAAATGATGTATTCCTAAATGAAAGCCATAGGGAGTCACATAGTCATACAGTTTAGTTTTTTAATTAAACCTGTATATAGTTTCATACAGTCACACAATGGTTTGCTTTGTTTTGGGAGGGACCTCTAAGATCATCTCATTCCCAGCCCCTGCGGCACGAAGGGACACCTCCCTCTACACCAGGCTGCTCACAGCCCCATCCAGCCGGGCCCTGAAGGCCTCCCACGTGGGGACATTCACAGCCTCACTGGGCAACCTGTGCCAGTGCCTCACCAGCCTCACAGCAGGGAATTTCTTCCTAATAGCTGGTCTAAGCCTACACTCTTCCAGTTCAAAGCCATTTCCCCTTGGCGCTACCCGCCTTTATAACAAGAACCCCCCAGCATTCCTGTAGACCCCCTTCAGTCCTGGAATGCTGCTAGAAGGTCTCTTCTCCAGGCTGAAGAGCCCCAGCTCTCTCACCCCGTTGCCCTAGGGGAGCTGTTCCTGCCCTCTGATCATCTTTGCGGCCTCCTCTAGACTTGTTTCAATGGCTCCCTGTCCTTGTGTCAGCTGCCTCACTCAGCTTGGTATCGACTGCAATGTGATGACCGTGCACAGGATTTCACTGTCCATGTTGCCTATAAAGATGTTACATGGCACCGGTCCCATCACGAGTCCCGGGATGGACGCTAGATGGAGCTTTCTGAACACAGATTCACGGGTGGACACTGCTGATGATTCAATGCTAGTATTCCTCTCTCCGAACGCAGAGGTGCTCTTTTCCAGCTAAAGGAACCCCAAAACCACTGTCTGCCCCTGGAGCCAGTTCTGTCCCACTCACCGACCTGCTTTGCGGCACTGAGTGCCACCAGCGTGGTTTTGCAGCCCTGGAGCATCACCGTTTCCCCATGGGCATCCCCAAGGCCATTGAACACAGCACATTTTTCCACGCTGGTGCAGGGATGTGCCGGCTGCTGTGAAGGGGTGTGCAAACCTGAGCACACTGCACTGCTCAGATGGCAAAGCTGCAGGCAGCACGGCTCCCCAGGTGCGACACATGTCCCCACACTCTGACCTTCTGAAAATAACCCAGGGTCAATTCTGCTTTGGCACAGGATAGGGCTCCAGCCTCAGTGCACAGCACCCATCAGGCAGTGCTCCCCTCCCTCCCCTCCCCAGATCACTGCGTGTCTCTGAAGAACCACTGCTGCTTCTCCCGTGCAACGTTATAAGGCAGCAAGGCACCCGCTGGACGTTTTAAAGCCAGCATCTCTTGATGCAGCTCTTCACTGCCTATTTACCATATCAAAAGCAGCACAAAACCTGAATGCCTGCCGCAAAATAACTCAGGCCAGGGCTGCCCTGAATCGCTGGGCAGGCAGTGGGAGCAGCATCCTCCTACGGCAGCGATGCCACGAGCATGCCCGCTCCCCAGGGAGCCCTGCCAGGAGCCGTGAGGCCGCGCTCCCCTTTCCCAGCCCCGCGCCCGCTGCCCAGCCCCAGCACAGCGAGATGGAGCTGCCCCGGGAGTGATGCTGCTTGCCGAGCCCATGTGATGCTGGGCTAGCGCGGCTCCTCCATCGTCCCCCTCCGCTCACAGGCTGTCATGGCGACTCCCAATAACGTTACTCCCACCAACTGCAGCTGGTGGCCCATCTCGGCGCTGGAGAACGACGCGGGGAAATCCAAGGAGGGGGAGGAAAATCAGGATCCGACGGACCCCGCTCTCAGATCCCAGGACAGGCTGGTTTTGTACCACTGGACCCAGTCCTTCAGCTCCCAAAAGGTAACAGCTCGGCCGGCTTCCCGGAGGAATCACCTCTCCGGGCAGGGCATACCCTTGGCTCGGGAGGACGGCTCCGCACGCAGCCGTTTCCCAGGGTGGGCGAGGGGAGCAGCACGCACCCGGTTGGCCCTTTTGTACCCGTATTCCTGTGTTTTATCAGCATCTCCCCAGGGAGGGGGGGCTCAGCCAAACCCTGCTTTTGCTTTCAGCCCGGGGTTTGCAGCGGGAGACGCCTCTGCTTTGTGCTCGCTCACAGCCGAACGCAAGCAAAGCGCAGACAAAGGCTGAGCCGGGGACCACCCTGCGGCTGTGGGGACCTGGCACAGCCAGCGCAGGGAGCGACCCCAGGAAACACAGCGCCGTGCCGGGAGAAATTTGCCCCAGCATTGCAGCAGGGCCCTGGAAATCCCACTCCAGAGGTCCTCCATCTCTGAGCAAAGCATGGGAGCCAAGCAGTCCCCAGATCACTTTTTCCAGGCGATCCCAATGCTCATTTTGCAGCATGGCAGCAGTGCCATAAAGCTGACCATCTGCTGGGCCTTCTACCACTCCCGTGCCATCAATGTCAGGTGGGCAGAGAGCTGCCGGGGGCCCCAGGGAGCACAAAGCCATCCCAACAAGAGGCCCCTGGAGCCCCACAGTGAGCAGGGATGTCCCCATCTGCCCTGCGCACAAAGGACCTGCAGGCGCCTGATGCAGCAGGGCCACGGCGCTTATCCCATCCACCCGAGCTCCCGGGGCTGCCACAGGGATGATTTCATTCTTGTGCTGCTGACAGCCCCAGGACCCCGCTTCAGGGCACCCCGAGAGTCCTCAGCCCCTGCCGTCCCACTCCAAGGTACTGGTGGTGAAAAGGATTGGGAGTGAGGGGAGATATGGTAGCCCTTGTTTGGCTCTGCTCCCAGCATCCTCCTGCCCTCCGAGGGACGATCTGCATGGATGGAACCTGGCTTTTCTATCTTTGACTTTAAAAGAAAAAAAATATTTTGTCAGCTATTAAATAATTAATGACTAATTCCCCTGGAATTCTGACATACTCGTAGAAATGCCCATATTTGTTAAGGTGCATTTTTAGCTGCCATCAGCTGGAGAAGAACATGCAATTCTCCTTCATTCAGCACTTCTGTGAGGCATGGCTCTCCGACGAGCCCTCAAGGCTTTTTTTGCCTGTTTGACACACTTGGGTCACAAAGGTCACGTGTTCTTAATAACTCGGAAGCCTGAAGTGAGATTTCTGAGTGCACATTCACAGCGAGCACAGAGAAGAGCAGAAGAGGAGGATGCTGGGCTGCATGTGATGCCCCAAGATGCCCAGGGCCGGAGTCAGCATTCCCACCTGTACAACGGGCTGGTGGCAGCCCAGAGCCTCGTAGAATCCTTAAGGTTGGGAAAGAGCTCTAAGCAGAGAGGAGGGGGAAACCAGGCACCGGGGCGCCAAGGGGTTGCAGAGGGCTGTGTGATGTCCCTGGGTGGCTGCTGTATGGGAAATGCATGGGGACAAAGGGGCAATGCGTGGCTCCAGCAGGGAAAAGGGGAACAAAATCCCCCATCGAACTCTGCTTGCTGCCAGGACTCCCCGGAGCACAGCAAGTGCCTGGAATCCTTTCTCCTGCTCAAGACGTGCCCAGAAAAGCCAGAGCCCAACCCCAAGAGAAGGACATACCTGAGTTATGGCGTGGGCTTCCTCCAGCCGAGCTGCAGCACCCACTGCAAGCAAGGGGCAGCATCACTTCAGCCTCCTCTTCCTCGGGTCTGTGCTGCTGCTCTCTCTGACCACCCACACCTGGGGGCTGAGGGCGGCCGTTCAGCCCTCCCAGAGCCCTCACCCCAGCTGCTGTCACAGCGCCACGGGCCAGACAGAGGCGACCCTGCAAAGTTCGGGCGGTTGCGGGTCTCCTTTGGGACGTTCCCTCCACTGCCAGGAACGGAGATCCTCACTCAGCTGCCTGCCTGGATCCTGCAGTGCGCTCAGGGCACTGGTGGGGCTGTGGGGCTGAGCTGTCCCTCTGTGCCCCGCTGCAGGTGCGCTTGGTCATCGCTGAGAAGGGGCTGCCCTGCGAGGAGCGCGATGTCAGCATGCCGCTGCTGGAGCACAAGGAGCCCTGGTTCATGCGGCTCAACCTGGGCGAGGAGGTGCCCGTCATCATCCACCGGGACAACATCATCAGTGACTACAACCAGATCATCGACTACATGGAGAGGAACTTCACAGGAGGTAACGGGGGCACAGCTGCGTGCCGGGCTTCGTCTCAGCACAAACGTAGGGCAGATCTGAATGTCGGTGGCCAAATGCACCCATTTCCTCCCACAAAGGTTTGGCTCGCCCACGTCCAATTCTCACGCTTTCCTATCAAAACGAAGGATTTCCAGCAGAAATCCTCAGACATCCCTTGCAAATCCTGCAAGGGGGATTTGGGAGAGCTGCAGCTGGGTTTGCCCTTCTGTCCTAGAGTCTATGCTCCCATCTCCATGGCTTGGGGAGCCCATGGTGTACGGTGGCATCCCACCAGGCTCTGCACGCTGGGGACAGAGTGACAGAGATCCAGAGGAAGGGACGGCTGAGAGGGAACTCCTGTGTCCTCCCCTTGGAGCAGGGCTGAAGCTGGGACGCTGAGGTCCGAGGCCGCTCCTCACGCAGCTGCTTTGGCAAGTAGCATCTCCAGCCCCTTAGTCCATGTCATCCCAAATCCGCAGGCTGCCACGCTGGGATGCTCCGCCGGGAGACTTCAAAGCCCAGCACGGAGCTTTGGCTGTGGCATCAAGACTCTCGCCCCAGCATCCATCAGCCTTGCGGCGGAGGCATCAAAAACATCTCTAAATAGCTCCCCAAGCACAGGCACCATGCCAGCTCAGCTGCTCTCCTCTCCCGGCCCGGCCGCCATCGTGCTCAGCAGAGGTGCCGCACTTCCTTGCCGCTGGGATGGCAGACAGACAGACAGACACCAGAGCCCCACAGAGGAGCCCCCACAGCAGCGGCCCCACGGATGGGGCAGCCCCGCGTCCTTGGTGCACACTGCTGCGTGGGGCTGCAGTCCTCACACTGCTCCGTGCTGCTGCCCGGTCCCTACGGAGAGCAGCTGACCCGGCCTATGTTGGCAGCACGCTGTCCCCAGCAGGGGACATGGGCACGATGGGGATTCATGGCTCTAGCAGGAGACACTGCGCTCTGTTTTGGGGGAACAATCAGCAGTGTGCCATGCACTTGTGGCTGGAAGCCAGCAGAGCTACCGGCTCAATTTCTCCTGTCTCTTCCCTTGCCCTCCAAAACATTGAAAGTATTTATCTTCAAGAGTTGGCAACAAAATCTTTCCGCTGTCAGTTATGTTTTCTTGCCACAGCAGAACACTGTGCTCCCTCCCCACTGCTCTGGGAAAACTCCTGCCCTTGAGGTTTTGCAGCCAGGTGCATGGCCTCACCTTCCCACTGAGAAGTGCCATGTAGGAAAACCTGCGAAGAGGAAGGATGTCTCCCTTCCACTCCTGTTCTGTTATAGGGCCTTCATCCACCCATGTTAAGTGGGAAGGGCATCATCAGGATGTCTCTGTATTGCTGCAAGGAGGTAGAACTCACCTTGCAGCAATGCTCAGAGCGTGGAAATCCTGTGTAAGGAAGTATGCTCACAGCTTCCAGGAATGGAAGTACTGACTTTTTCTGCTGGTGACACTGAGGTCAGCCAACAGCAAAGGATGACTGCTTGGCCAGTTTTGCAGTGGGGCCAGAGCCATTGTTTCAGTTCCTTAGTTAAGCAGCAGCATTGGCCACTGCAAAAGTCCATCAGCAGCTGCTGTGAGCTTTGCTAGCTCCAGCTGCTGGCTTGTGGAGAGCCCTGTTCTGCAGATAGCCCAGCTCGGAATCTCAGCAATAAATTCACCCACTACCTGTTAACTATCCACAGAAGTCATAAACATTTATGATCCCATAAAGAAAAGCTCCTGATGTTCTTGGGGGAGACAAGAGCAATGTTTCCCTCCTGCTGCCATCCGCTGTGTATTCTGAGCTGTAAACATAATAAAAAAGAGCACAATACAAACTGCCACCCCACCAAGGTGAATAAAACCCAACAAACCAAGGAGGTGCAGAGCCCTGGGGAGAAGATAGTCCTGGCACTGAGGGAGATATGTTCAGCTCTTTGTTTTGTCATCCACTCCTTTGTAACCCACATGGAATGGTCTCCGCTATGTGACCATGAGCACCTGTCCCCAAAAGTTCCAGCACCTCTAACACATTTTCAATTTGCCCCTTCCAGAGAACGTCCCCCAGCTGATCCCTGAACCCGGGACCCTGCTGCACTCGCGGGTGTTGCAGTACCGGGAGCTGCTGGACTCACTGCCCATGGATGCCTACACACATGGCTGCATTCTGCACCCCGAGCTCACCACCGACTCCATGATCCCAAAGTACGCGACCGCTGAGATCCGCAGTAAGTCACCTCTGGGGCAGGGAGCCGGCAGGATTCCGGCCCTGCACCTCCCGCCTGGTAGGCTCCGTCTGCAGGCAGCTCCCATAATAAACACCGGCTCCCCTGTGAGTTACCAGCCAAGGACATTGGCTGGTATTCTGGCTGAGAAGCTCAGAGTACCTCTGTAGGAACAGAGAACCCTAACAGCCACTGCAGGCTCCTGGTGGAAAACTGGGAGCTTTGCTATTTTGTGGCAGTGTAGAGTCTACTTCTGGCTGCACCCACACCCATACTGGCAGAGCCAAGCTCTCATTCAGAGGAACAAGGATGGAGACAGATGGTGCCTGCCAGGAGGAGGTTAGCCCGGCTTGGGGCAATTTATTGCAGCCCTAAAGTGTTACTCTGCATTTTGTATCCTCTTCTGCCATTTACCCTGCTCCCTTCCCTCCATTAGCTCCCTTGCACGAGACCCTTCCCGATCTTCTGATGCCCTGATGGAGACAAGGCAGTGAAATGCTGAATTTCCCTGCTGGTAATGCTGGCAGCACAGATATGATTTGCAAAGGCAGCAAACACACATGATACAAACCCAAACCTGCCAGCACAGCCGCTGCTGCGCTCCCAGCCCAAGCGCAGCCACCCTCCTGGCCAGCCCTGCTCCTGCTCCGCAGCCCCAAGTGCTGTACCTGGGCAGGTGGATGAGCACAGCTGAGCCCAGGGACCCCCCTCATTGGAGTGGGGATGCACACGGTGACAGCACGGCTCTGACCTCCAAGGCTGCAGCCAGTTTGACTCCCCAGAGCCTCTGCATGCAGCCAGAGCTGGAACCTGGGATTTGTGGGATTAAAATGACACAGGGCAGGCCAGGACCCTGACTCAGGCACAGGGGTACCCGTGGCCCTGTCCTGCATCCTTGGCCTTCAGACTCCTGTGATGTGGGTTCCCTCCCAGACCCCTTCCACCGTTCACCAGTGGGCTGCCAGTGGGGCTGCACCCTGCACATGGACACGGCTCCCTCTGGCTCTGCCACAGAGACAGGGGAAGGCAGGCCCTGATTTGCAGACCAGCTCTGCATCTTGCTGAGGTTGTAATAATTTCCAGGAAAAAAAATCAGAGTAAGAGGTGCAGGACAGGGAAAAAACAGCTTGGTAGCTCTGGGCAGGCAGAGGCAAACCCTCAAGGCTGAAAATGGGAACAGAGCAGAGGTGCTGGAAGACTCCCATCCATGGAGATTGAGTACCTTTTCCTCTCCCTCGTATCTTTTCTTACCAAATCCCTCCATCTGTGCACTGCACAGCGGGGAGGAGGCTGCCCTGTGCAAGGAGCTCTTGCAGCAGGCAGTCTCTGTTGTTCCAGACTTGTGTGAACACGTTTGCTGGTGTTTAGCAATTAGCAGCTGTTGCAATAAACCAAAACCTGATCTCTGCTGCGCACTCAGCAGCAGCCCAGGCCATGCCAGGGGAGCTAGGATCTGAATTTTACTCTGTCTGGTCCCGAGCCTCGCTGTTGGGAAAGGCCTGGCAGACAGCGAGGCTGAACCAAACACCAGCTATGCTGCTTAAATCCAACCTCACCCTTGGTTTTGTCGTCATCTCTCCCATCAGTGCTTTGGGACAGACACCCGTTTTCTTCCTGGTGTTGCATCGCACAGCCCACTGAATGGGGCTGATCTGTGCTTCTCCCAGCAGAGATGGGAAAAGCGGCTCCAGGGGAAGCTGAGCCACACAGTCTATTCTTTTTTAACACAGAGGAACAGCACTTCAAAGCTATTTAATGCATCAAAAAGTCTCATTTTCAAACAAAACAGCGGGATTGTGCCTGCAAATCCCTCTTAATTAAGCTCTCTGAAGGGAGCTCAGCTGCTTCCCAGGCTAACCTGTGGGATGGGAGTACTCCAAAGCTGCACTTCCAGCCTGCTGAACAAACCATTTTCCTGCTGTAAAAGCTGGCAAGGCTGCAGCTCACCAGGGAATATTCCAGTAGGCTCAGCTCCTGCCTGCCCTCAGCTCGTCCCTGCCCTCACACACAGCCAGCAGCTCCGGGTGGGAGGACAGAGCCTGCAGCCCCTCTGTCTATCTCCCCCAGGGCATTTGGCTAATGCCAGCACGGAACTGATGAAGCTGGACCACGAGGAGGAACCACCGCTGACAGAGCCATACCTCTCCAAGCAGAAGAAGCTCATGGTGAGTCGGCCAGAGCTGCACGAGGCTCTTTGGTGGTGGGCATGACTGTGGGGATGCATAGCCATCGGTCCATCCATCCGTGTCACCACTGCTCTCCACCAGGCCAAGATCCTGGAGCACGACAACGTGAATTACTTGAAGAAAATCCTGGGGGAGCTGGGAATGGTGCTGGACCAGATCGAGGCTGAGCTGGAGAAGAGGAAGCTGGAGTACCAAGGTAGGTGCTGGATGGTGTTCAGACAGTGTGCTGCTTTGGGGATGGCCGATGGCTCTGCACACTGTGAAAGCCCACACGGAGTTCCATGGGGCTTGCACTGACAGTAGAGGGGCTGCTGCAGACCATTTGGGGCTCTCCCATTTAGGGCACGCAGCTGTTATTTCCTTGCTGACCTCCAGGTAGCCCCTCCACCTCGCAGCTTTGCTCCTCCTGGCTGCTTTGCAGGAGCTCTGCAGTCACTGCAGCATGGTGACACGTCCCACGTTCCACAGTGACCCACCAACCGGCCGCTAACCCTGCGGTCCCATTCTGTGCCCACTGCCTCCATGGGGGGAGGAGGATTCGGCATCGTGCCACCACAGATGTGTGTCACCTGCAAGTCTTCTCTGCCTGCCCACCTCCCCGGGCTCCCAGCGCTCAGCACCGGGCCGTGGCACACGGCAGGGAGCCTGGTGGCACAGAGGAGCCCAGTGAGGTGGCAGCTCGTGCGTCAGTCAGCAGCAGGAGGGCTGGAGTGGCTGTGGCCTGCCCTGACCTCAAACAAACACCGCCGAGCACCCGCCGAGAGCCGTCCCACAGCCCTGGCAGCGCAGGCACGGCCGCGCATCGCTTGTCCCACCGTCACCTCAGCATCCCTCTGGAGCAGGGCTCCTAACCCCGGGACAGCTGACGATGGCAGGGATGGAGCACAGCCCAGAGGTGTTAACGAGGGGCAGCCCCACAGCCGGCCCTATGTGGGGAGCCGTGCGTCATGGGGCCCACAAGCACAGCACAGGGCTGCAGCGTGCCTTGAGGTCTCATATGCGGCACCAGGCAGCGGCTTAATTGCATCCAGCAGGCAACCTCACTGACTGACCTGAGGGCTGGGGGGGATTCAGCAGGATTCTGCCTCCTTAGGTGCCCTCTGCAGAGCTGCTCCAGCCAGGTGCGGTGCCCCCCACTTCCAGGTCCTCCACCTGCCAGCCTCAGGGCCACGCAGCCTGCAGCAGGCTCCGGCTGTAGCACCCCACAATTTATTAGCCACTGAAAATATTTATTGACTAATTAAGCCTAGGCAATCTGTCCACTCAGGCTGTGCCTCTGGCAGGATTAGGCAGGCTGCCAGGCTGGTACAAACGAGGCCTACTAATTACCAATAACTCTCATGGCCTGGCCCCGCAGGCAGCTGAGCTTCAGTTGTGCCTGAGCACAGAGCTGCCTCCAGGCACCAGCCTTCCACCCTGTCTGTTAAGTAGAGCTTCACACAGCAATACTAACTGCTCAGGGCAGTGGAGGAGCACCAAAATAAAGGATTTGGTGCAAAGCATCCCAGGTTTTAAGGTGGAGCACAGATCCCTATCCCTATGGCCAGCAGCAGATCCCACCTTCCCTTCCCAGCGCATCTCAGCATTTTGGGGTCTCCTTTTCATTTAAATCCACCAAAGGAGGATAATGTTTCTCTGCAGCCTGGAGAGAGCAGGAACTGGACTTCTTACCATGTACTGTGCTTTACTTCTGCTTCTGAGATTTGCTGGGCAGGTGCTGAGCAGCATCCCAACTCCACTGCTTGCTTGCAAAGCATAACAAGCAGGGATATCCAAGGCACAGCTCTATGCAGTGGACACCTGGGTTTTGTGCCCCTTCTGTAGTTCTTTCCTTTCCTGTACCTCCCTTTATTTCCTCAGGAAATAACCTGAGCCAGCTTCTTCCAGCATGCTTTTTCATGGACATATCCTGGATGATGTTATTTCCAGGCTCACCACTATCAGGGACTATCAGTGCTGTGATACCTTCTCTCATGCCCAGCACTCACACGAGCTGTGCCTGTACCCAAAACCTGGTTCGTGGCACTGAAGCAATTTGGTGTCCCAGTGCTAGAGAGGGGACTGAGTCAGGACCTCCCCAAAAGCATGCAGGGAGAGCAGCCAGGCTGGGCCAGCAGATGGTTTTGATTCCCAAGGATTTCTCACATCCCTAAAATAGGACCATGTTACCGTGTCAAACAGCTTGCATCTCCCAGCAGCAGCCAAGGACAAATGCTGTTGCTCTCTCTGAGCATTAATGCAGCAAAGTGGTCACTGAGCCACAACACAGCTATTTTGTAGATATTGATTTGTGTCCCCATGCGGGTTATAAATGCCCGTTGCACGTTCCCAGCTTTGTGGCACCACGTGGCCTCCTAACAGTTAAGGTCTGGTCTTCTGGGACGTCACAGTGCTCAGAAAAGGATTTGGAGTCTAATCCAAAACCTCCTGCCTTTGTGGAGCTTTTGAGCAAGCCTTTAAGCATCCATCCAAGGATCTGTTCTCATCCTTCCTCTTCTGTCATTTGTTTCTCCAGGGCAGAAGTGTGAACTTTGGCTCTGCGGATGTGTCTTTACCTTGGCCGATATCTTGTTAGGAGCTACCCTGCATCGCCTCAAGTTTCTAGGACTCTCTAAGAAATACTGGGAAGATGGCAGCAGACCTAACCTACAGTCCTTCTTTGACAGGATACAGAAACGCTTTGCCTTCAGGAAAGTCTTGGGAGACATACACACCACGCTGCTCTCCGCAGTGGTACCCAATGCCTTCAGGCTGGTCAAGCGGAAACCTCCCTCCTTCTTCGGAGCCTCCTTCCTGATGGGATCTCTGGGGGGAATGGGATATTTTGCTTACTGGTACTTAAAGAAAAAATACATCTAATGCTGGCAGCTTGGTGTTTAGATTGGTGTCTCTGTGCTGTGTGAAATTATGACGAAGCCTCAGTAACTGTAATGAAATTTGAGGCAAGGTATGAATAATAATATTGTTTAATGTAACATTCCATAGTCTAGAAGTAGAAAAGTATACTGCAAGGAAATAACAGCAACAAAAATGCATCAACTTGTAAATGCCTTTTTAGGTTTAAGTATTCCACTCCAGTGGGAGGCTTGGGGGCTGGCCTGGCTCCCCGTGCCCACTGGGAAGCACTGCGGGTGCAATTCCAGGGGGAGATGGGCACCCTGAGGAGCTCCCAACACCCAGGTTAACAGTGGGACTTGGATACTCAGCCCTGTTTGTGTTTCCAGAGTGTTCACCGGCCACATTTCACGTATACTAGTAGGGACTTTCTTCTTCTACAAGCCAGTGTTATGCTCAAAGGCTTTTCTGGGGCAGGGTGCAGTAGCTGGTCACAGTGAAGGTGGATTTGCTTTCTTCAATTATCCTTTTTTGTTTTTTTTTTTAATTATTTTCATCAAAAAGAATATTTGTATGGAGCTGCTCTTGGCATACATCCACTTCGTATGCCTGGTTTTGGTGGGCTCTTTTTAAAAAAGAATTTGATGCCTGTCTTTAACTGCCACGTTTTTCTCCTGACATGAATGATTTTGACTTCCACCCTGAGCTTTGGCACACAAAGGGGATCCTTGTTTTAGCCTTTTGCCTCCATCTTGAGTTTCCTTTCATGGATTTGCAAAGCATCTTTCACCACCTGAGCATATCTGGACTCTGACCAAGGACCACCATTTCCAGAACTGTCTGGAGAAGTGTTCCAGCACTTTTCTGAGGACGCTTTGGCTTTCTCTTCTGCTGGGGGCTCCTTTCTGTCATTTTCTCGCTGTGTGTTTTCTTAGAGACACTTTGCACAGAATCACATTTATGACTTTTTTGTGCCTTTTGCATGTTGGAAAGAATGATGGGCCTCACTGCTACTCATGCTTTGAAAACTGAGATCTTCAATAAACCGTATGGGAGGAGTAACTGCTTCACATTGCTAAATGCGTTCAACAAACTTCCAGTCTAATTTCAGAGCATGCCCACGTGCAGCAGGATGTGCAGGTGGTTTGTGCTTTTCCTTTTGTGTTGTATCAGTATAAAATTTGCATGGAAACAAAGCTTATTCCTCTGGCAAGGCACTGATTTCAGTAAGCACTCCTCTGGCTGCTTTTCAGAGCGTTCTGGTGATCCCTCGAGTAACGCTGCATTTGTAGGCTTGGGGACGTATGCCGAGCGTGGCTGAAGCAATACGTGTGGCAGTGCCTCCAACTCAAAGGTGATCTTTCTGTCCTGCAAAGCGGCAGCATTTCCTAGGAGCTTTGGTTCTTGATACCAGCTGGCAGTCACGGAATTGTGAATGCTGAGCAGGAGTTACGGGAGCTGAACATGCGGGGAGGGACCAGACAAAAGCAAAATGCACACGTTTGAACTGTGTTTGTCATGATTGTATGGGGCTGGCCTGACCTACTTCTAGAACACAATCTGTGCAGCTGCAAAGGCACTGTGTTATACATTACCCCCGGTGACACTACTGGTGTGTGAGAACCCACATCCACCACCTGTGCAGGCACCTATAGCTAAGGCTATTGAGTGAAACATCAGACATGTTCCCTCAAATATGGTTACCAATTTGGTCCATGGCATCAGTGACAGGGAAAAAATAGGTTTTTTGCTTCTTTTTGAAGAGGGAAACAGGGGGTTCCATGAGGCCATCTCTGTTGTTAATCTGAACGGTGTAAGAACATAATGATGTCCATGACATTACATTCCCCAAAATACATTGCATACACCAAAACAAAACCCTTACCATGGATTTCACCCCTTCCCCTTTGTAAGCTGCTCTACAGACACGTTCCCTGGTGATCTCCAAGAGCCAATTAAATATACACACCAAATGTAGAAAGGAATTGTAATTGGGCTAAAAAGCTACAAAACTCAGAAAGAACAAGAACAAATACTCTCACAGAGCAAATAAAAACACTGGGCAAAATAGGTGCTTGTTTTGTTGCAGAGCACTCTGTTATAACTCAGCTGTCACAAGAATGCCAGGCAAAGCCAGTATCTAGAGCAATGCACAGCTCAGACCAAAATGTGACAGCTGACTCCTGTATTGCTTCACGCTTTGCTGGAAAGCCACAGATGCTGTGGTGATGAGTTTTGTACAGGCCGATTAGTACTGCTCACAAACAAGTCTTTGTTTCGGACCAAATAAAAGAAAAATCAGTGAAGACAGTGCAACTCTCTCCTGCTGAGCCTTGTTTCCCTCCCTTGGTAATGAAAAAACACCACAAGTTTTCTCCAGGGAAAAGCAATCTCCAAGAGCGATAAAAGGCAATTACAGTGACAGCAGAGGCTGGACTGATGTTAAGGACCATGCTGAAATGAACCAGGAGATGAATGTCACCACCCCAATCGATCCAGATTAGTGACTTACTATGAAGTAGCCCTGTGGTGATTACAGGCTGTCGTAATAAAAGGTTGCTTTCTCTCTAGCTGATCTAAGCCTCATCAATCTTCTCCTTTCCATTAGTTTCATTTAAAATTGGAGCACCATTGTACATCCCCATAAGCCTGGCGCTGACTCAGTGGTCCCTGCCTGAGGCAATTTCTATACAGAGAAACATAGAAGTGATAGTGAAAATCCATGTTCTCACTCCAGAACTTTATGCTCTGCACTCAGCAAGGGGTGGGCAGCAGCACCAAGGGGTAAGGCTGGAAGCTGAGGTACCCTGAGATACAGGGTTTGTTTGCAGCAACCACCTGCTGTTGGATACCTTACAATTTGCTGCTGACCAATTCTGTGGCAGCCTGCTGTCACT
This sequence comes from Tympanuchus pallidicinctus, assembly GCF_026119805.1. NCBI lineage: Eukaryota > Metazoa > Chordata > Aves > Galliformes > Phasianidae > Tympanuchus > Tympanuchus pallidicinctus. Next base: position 8,482,338 of record NW_026294722.1, read on the forward strand.
GATGCACTGCCGTAGCTGCATGAAACAGAACGAACAACTTGTGCTGTATCATCCTGCACCACATTCCTGTGCACCTGATCCAGCCCCGTTCACAGCCCTCCTTCCCTTTCACGCACCAAATCCCAGCCTAGCACTGAGGAACCTCTTCATCCTGTATGTCAAGATGTTTCTAGCCTTCAAAATCTCTCAGCTTTAGAAGCAATCATGCTTTAGGCTCCTAAAGGCTGTAAAAACTTTAACACGTGCTAAAATGCTGAACTTGTAATTACAAGAGGGAAGATAAGTCACTATTTGTCAAATCCAAACCCTGCTGAACACCTCAGATGGAGCTCCATGCCACTGAGTGAGCTGTGGGTACCCAAATCACTTCTTCACTCCCAGGCCTCCTTTTCAATAGTAAAACTATGGTTTCTGAAATCTTTTTACTCCTACAAGTTTTGCTCAAAAGAATCAATTAATAACATTAAAATTGTGTGGTCAGTGCTATGCCTGGCTGACAGCCTCCCCCTCTGCTTGTCAAGGCGTGGGGAAGACCTCTTCATGCAGAATCAGTTTTCAAAACAAAGCTTGTCAGAGAACAAAGAACAGAGCACACAGCCTAAGCCTGCCTGTCACAAGTTGCCAAAGAAACCGAGATCAAGGACTAAGATTACCTAGTGACCGCCTTGTGGCCCTGTAGGAGATTAATTACTGAGCCTTGCTGTGTTTCTGGATGAAAAAGTATCCTTACCACCCAACTGGAGGCTAGGAGCTTTCATCTCTCAGCTAAAGAGAAGAGAGGTTGGTGTAAGAGCTGCTCCTTCAAGCAAGAGGAGGGTATTTCTGCTGTTACAATAAATCAAGGACTTCTGCACCTGAGAATGGCAAACAGAAAACAGCAGTTTGTGCAAACACTGATACATCCACTGTCATCGAGATCAAAACCAAACCCCTTCATTATGGTCCCATAACATCCTTACGCTGTTTCTTAAAGCAAGGCCTCACTGATTCAATCCTAGTGGTTTCATACAAAAGCAATTTTAACACTGGGTCTGAGGTGTTAAGCAGTAGCAAAAAGCCTTGAACTTGTATTCTCAAATAAAGCACATTCATGAGAAACAAATTTCCTTTTCTCACCCCTCATGCTGATTTCTTAATGTGCCCAAATGACATTTACTACCATTATCTTTTATTCTCCATTTTACACGTCCTCTGAAGGATTAAACAGAGAAAACAGTCTGCTTTAAATGCCTCAGCGAAACAAAGAATAGCACATATGCCATAAATAATTCAGACGAACAATTGCTCTGTCAGAACACAGATGTCTATCACTGCAGCAAAGGCCCGCAGCAGGAATGGGGCAAAGCAGGGGCTGCAGATACACGAGTGCTGCAGGCAGAGCTGTACGTGCAGAGGGCATTTGCCTCTGCCTAAGCAAATTATTTCCATTTGGCTGCAGTGCTGAACAGTATTGATGAGTAACGCACCAACCTCCCCTCACTGCTTACAACGCTGTTTTTCTCGTCTTTTTCCTATGCACAGCGACCTACTTTCAGTTCTCCTTTTCTCTGCTCCTCTCTACCGCTCTACTCCTTCACTTTCTTCTGGCTGTCCCATTTCCCTGCCCCTGGCACTGGGCTGAGGACACACGAGCACTTCCACAGGGACAGTTCTGTTGTCAGGAGCCCACGGGCTGTGGAACTGCACCAGCAAAGCACTTCCCACTTCCACCTTCTGAGAAAGCAGCAGAGGAACGGAGAAGAAAGTCTTGCTAAAAAACTAACAGCACAGATCAACTGCCAACTCTGAAAGCTTTTTGATAAAAATAACACTGTCCATCCCCCTGCTTTCACTGCCTGCTCTCTCAGCCCTTTCCTAACAGCACCTGCGCTCTCCTGCGACCCAAATCCTTTTTAGCTGCAGTGGTTATCCAAAAAAAGCTACTTTGCAATCAGAATGGAGCATAACTGGGTTTGAGGGCGTGTATGAGTTCTGCAGGCACTCCACATAGGGTGAGCACTTCACATAGTTCAGAGCTGCTTCATGGATCCTCTTTGCATCCCAAAGTAACGTCACTCCACTGCACGCCTCCTAGAACAGTCTTCTATTTTTACTTACCAAAAGCAATTTCCTTCCACTCCTTGACCTAAGAACCAACCACTACAGAAGAGCAAAACAGGATTTTTGGACTTGAAGAAAACTAAAAGAAAGCTGAAGTAATGGTGCAGTACTGAGAAAAGCTGTGATCTAAAATAACACCCAACCACTGAGCCTACCAAGCATATTTTAAATCGCTGCTTGCTTTCATCATCTGCAAAAATACTCGGCAGATCCTGAGTGACACTCAGAACCAGCACAGTCCTGCTGGGTTTGAGTGCAACAATTCATGTATTAGGACAGAAACCTAACAGGCTTTGTGGCATTTGTATCATCTTTATTTTCAATTAATTTTGCATGCTTTCTTTCTGCCACAGGCAACTATTTTGAGCCGCAGCCTATTTAGCTGACTTTTCTCCAGCAGTGAGTCACGATCCCATCAGCCTGTCACTGATACAGTTGCATTGTGTGCAACCTTCTGGCTGCAGCTCTTCCTGGTCCTCACACAACAGAGGACACCTTACAGAGCAGAACAGGATTGAGGAAAAGATTGCAGAAGAGAGCTGACATTTACAATAAGGGTATGTCTATTTATTGCTCTGACATCAACAGCGTTTCCCACAGATTAAATGCATTAAATTGCATCACAGAAATAATGTGACCTAAAACTGCAAAATGAACCTTGACTGAACAAAGAAAAAGGCTTCAGAAATAAGAAAAAAGGCATCTGTATGTACTTTTATTCCAAGCTTTTCTTTATTCAGCCTCACAATCCCAGGAAGACATGCACTACAACTGCAGACCTCCTTCAGGAAACGTGTGACTGAGAAAGGGCATTTTTATGACCACTTCTTTCCCTTAAGTCAGCTCTCCTAAAGGCTCTTCATCTTAATCACTGTGCCATATTACAGTTCCAAAGCTTTACAGAAACGTTGTTCAGGTTGTCACAAGGCACAACATGTTGCTTATGTTATGTGACAGCCAGAGGATAAATGGATAGATCTTTCAGATCACATGTTACAACACAGTTACCTGAAATTTCAGGCACTGCAATCCATCCTGATGGCTGTTTGCATTTCTGGTTTTCCAACTTGTAATCTCTGTATTCTCACTGCACACTAAAGCACTAAGGTCCTTTATTTCCTTCATGAGTTCAAGCACATCAGGCAGTCCTGCTTCAATAAGTGAGGCATATTCTCTTTCTCAGGTAAATTCCATTACAGTGACTGACCAACTCCTTTTAGCAGCGTTTTACTACGAGTTGGGAACCACAGCAGCCTATTTCACCTTAAGCTTTAGCAGAACGGTTAAAGGAGGAGAAGACAAAAAGAGAAAGCATGCTTTTAAGCAGAGGTAAAGAGCTATTACTAATTCTGCAGTCCAGGAGGGGAGATGAAACTACGAAAAGACAAAACTCTAGGAAATGGGTTTGAGTGAACAGAGATAAGCAAGGAGCCGGAAAAGGCTGAGAAGCTGCAGGGATTTGCTTTGAGCTCCAGGAGTGCTATTGGGAGCTATTTTCCTGAGAAAAGGGACCACAAATTTGTTCAGAACTAACTGCTGATTTTCCAAGACATTCAATATATCACAGCATCCCCTACAGTTTTGCAATTAAAGTGCACCATGGGGTACAACTGGGTGTTTCTCACATTGCCATAAATCGCCATGCATCAAAACAGAAAATGAGATTGTATTATTTCCCTGCTCCACGACCAGGGAAGCATTCACAGAGCAAGTCTGCTCTGAGCAAAAACTCTCACGAGAATCCAAACATCAGTTTCAGGTATGATTGAAGTCTGAACGTCCCAATGGATCTTACAGAAGAGCTTTCCCATCTGCCTGACTTTGCCTCCTGTGACACAAACACGTGAAGGTGCCAGGAGCAAAACAAATCCTTAAGCTTTCCAATGCATTCTAGATGAAACCCACCTCTTTACCAGCCCGACCAGAGGAGAATGTCTAAGGCACCAAGAGCAGGAACTGCCTCACACACATCAGTCAGGCCAAATGCCAGTTACACTTCAATGGATATTTGCTGTTTTTTCACTGCGTGTATTTAAGTGCTATGTCAGTAACGTGTTGGAGAGAAAAAACCTCTCAATAATTGTGCAGGTATGGAAAGACAGCTTTGCAGAAGAAGGGAAGCAGAATCTGGAATTAACTACAATACAGAAAAGGAAGGAAAAAAAAAAGGAAAACAAACACGCAACCAAAACCAACCAACACCTGTGTTTCACATGTGTACAGTGGATTGCATTTAGAATCCACCACAGAACTCCTTTACCTTTAAAATGTCATACTTTCTTCTAAATACAATTTAACAGTAACTGTTGGCAGCTGAAATAAAGGATCTGCCAGTTTGATAGGAAGCACCAAATCCAGCTATTCCTACCGTTTCTCTTTTGCTGCAAGTCTGAGACAAGGAGGCCACGTTTTTATTTTAATGACAGAAGTTCATCTGGGGCAGGGAGGGAGGTCAGGTAAAGGTGATGTGAAATGCATGAGCAGAAAATTGGCCATTTTGCCTTCCAGTTAACTGAAAGCCAAAAGACACCAAGAAGAGGCCTGGAGCACAAGGAAACCTTGTAAGCTAACAGCTGGCACGTGATCTCTGAGAAACACGTTGTACAGGATTTCCAAACTCATAAGGAGTGTTACTGCACGGGAACTTTTCCATCTATTTCAGTGGATTAGGCTTTCACTTTGCTACAAAGAGCAACTGTTCACGTCTGTGTCACCAACTGCATGGCACACATTAGCCATCTTGTCTGGTGTTTTTGTTGGTTTTAAACCTTCATTTTTGAGAATTTGTGCCATGTTCACCTATTCAAATGCTGTGTGCTCAGACTGACACTGATAATTCCGTATCAGCAAAAAAATCTGGGAGGCTGGATCATTCAGGGAAGCGAAGAACAACAGAAGTACCTTTACAGACACCAGAAACACCCACAAAGACACAAACACCAGAATTGTAACTGTTTTTCCATAATCATTTAAATACAGTTTGAGAATAGCCATGGCCCACGTTATTTCCATAACAAACAGTTTGTATGACACTAATCCAAAGCACAGAGAAACATGGATGCAGTGATAGCACACAACATCTGTGGAACTGAAGATAACATCAGCAAGGCTGTTGGTTTAAATAAACTGCATGTTTTGGTAGCAGGCCTCGTCTGTGAAGCAAAGTTACATAAAGATAACCTAAAATAGAAACTTAAATCTAATGAAATGAATCAGAAAACCTTCTGGGTATATAATCCTTTTTCACGATGAAAGAGGCTTGCAGCCTAGCTTAACTCAAGAGGGAGCAGGCTTACAGTACATCAAAAGAAGGACTGCAAATGAATCTGCATTGTTCAAATATATTTTTAGTTAAACCCAGTATGAGTTGATCAGTGCAAATTTCCCAAAAAGTCAGCTTAAAGGCAATTGACTGCAAAGACAAAAGGAGGAACTTGATAGAAAATACTTCAACTCCTGAAAAAGCTTTTCTGCATGGTGATCTGCACTTTCTAATGCTGCAAAACAACTCAGGTTTGGCACTGGACAGAGTGGGAAGTCAAGGGATTTCAACTTTCCCCACAGGCAAGCCACAGACACTGAACTGACGTCGCTATAACTACTGCAAATACTTCCACTCATCTGCTGAAAAAGAACTGTAGAGATGGTAAAAAACATACAAAACCACAACAAAAATGTGCCAAGGTTGACTATGCTGCATCATATTCTGTTCAACAAAACAGTTTGGAGCCAAACGCTGCAGTTTGTCCCCTCTCACACTACAGCTGTGCCTACAAACCTCCTCAACTGCCTCTTTCAACAATGCAACCATCACACAAGTTTTGTGCAACTGCAACAGGAGCAAACCTTTATAAAACCTAATAAAAAGCTTTGCAAGATAAAAACTATGCTAAACGTTTGATATGATGAGCAAACCCATCCAACTTCATACCCATTCATTATACAATGAATTATAGTGGGTTTCCAGATGCATCAGAAGCAGCCACAACTATGTGTGCAATCAAAATTAAGTAGCTTATTGACATTCATTGATAAACAAAACAAATACTGCTTCAAGCAAACTGCTTTGCAGCTCTTAGGACAGTACAGTACAGTACAGTTAGAACAGTAAGTTTCATTCAATACCAAGCAGGCTACTGAGCAAGTTAAGCCAACATGTTCATAACACCAGAATTTTGCTGTTCTGGAAGAAACAGACCAGAAAGCACTCATAGTTTTATGGTGCTAAATGTGTAAGGTTAAAAAACCAACAAAAAACAACCACCCAACTTTCTCAATAGACTTGGGATTTTTTTTGTGTCCAGCATGTTACAAAACGTGACTACAGTTATTTACAGTGCAAGGAGAAGGTAAGACTTGTTATTGAAGAGTTCCCTTTCCAAAGACAGGTATCACTTTCAAGTCACAGACTGCTCAAGCTGTTGTATCTCAGATTCATTCTCTTTGCTGCAGAACATGCATACACCAACTTGCCCCAAACCCTTGTTAGGTGTATTTAATACCTGATAACATGAGATGTTAGCATTTTGCAACTGAGCTTCACACTGCTTTACCAAATGAACATTGGTGGCTAAAGTCTTCTGCAATAGTTAGCAGCAGTCATTAGGAGAGACTTCTTCTAAGAAAGAACAAGTAGGAGTATTAAAAAAAAAAAAGACATCTGGATCATCCCTGGTATTTCGATAAAAATAGACAGAAAGAGGGAGAATTAACTTAAGGTCAGTTAAGGTCTTACAGCGCAAAGGCCTCTGTCAGTTTTGGAAGATCTGTTCCTCTATTTATTAATGCAAGAAACAAATCCACCTTTGTATTTCTTTGTCAGTAACTCCCAGCCAAGAGCAAACCTTTTCCACTACCAATTTCTTTTTCATCATGAGCACAAAGTTTATTACCACCTCCCAGCCATCAGCTAGTAAAGGCTGTTTTCTCCAGCCCGTTACCTTGTTCCTTACGGTGGAAAGCCTGTAACCATGCCTGTACTGAACTACTCTGGCACTGAAAGAAAAATCCAAAGTTAAAGAAATTATCGGCTGTAGCCGTATTTCTTTGAACTCAAAGGTACATTTGGGAGAGGTAGTCCGGGAGAAAAAGGTTTCAAGTACCAAACTCTGTATGTTGCATACCAAGCTGCCAAACCTATCAGTGCACCAAGAAGTTTTTGACTGAAATTGTGGAAATACACAGTAGTGCATAGAAACATGAACACCCAGATCACGGTGAGAAAACACAAGGACACAAACAGGCTGTTGATAACAACACGCAGTCTTGAGTTGCGGTCTATGGACAAGCCTTCCAGCACAGCCATTTCCTCCACAATCATGAGAGTGCAGTATGAGAGCAGAAAGCAGTGCCCCGAGATATCAAAACCATCCCAGACCCCGTTGTTCCGATGGCACTCCTGCTTGGTGGCATAGAGCTGGTGAGGCTCACTCAGTTTAGCTGAGGTAATGCACGTGCCGGTGAGATTCTCGATGTACTCGAAGAGTTCAGTGCACACATACCAGACAGCAGTGCCCACCAGCAGCGTGCTGAGACGCCGCAGAGCTGCCAGAATGCTCTTTGTGGAGCCGTAGAGGAACTTGCTCTTGGCAAACAGGTAGGAGGTGACTCCGATGAAAGGCAGCAGAAGCCAGAACGTCCATGCCCAAGCCACCTTGACAAAATACCTGCCAGAGAAAAGCCAAGAGAGAAACATGCACATGTGAAATTTCATAGGAGCCTGCAGGAGGGAGCTGGGGGTGCGCGGCAGTGCTTCAACTAGCAGCCTTTCAAGGTCACTACTGAGAGCTGTCTAAATTAGGCCTATGATTCCTGCCCTCAAAGTCAAGCATAGCTAAAATCTTAACCCTCTTCTCATTGTTTCTCTTGGGTCTCAGACCTGAATAACTCCTTCACTAGGTACTTCAACTGTTCCCCAAGCAGCATTCCCTCAGACTTACAGCCTCATCCAGACTCTCAGCTGACTCACAGTACATTCAGTTCTTGCAATTGCCTTTACCCTACAAACACAGTCAACTTTGCCTTACTCAAAGAGCAGCTGCAAATAAAATTTTCTCGGCTTGCCACCCTGACCCTTGGTCTTCCCTTCCTCTTCCATCTTAAATAAACTTTGCTTTACAACCTTTCACAACCTTACCCTCTTCATACTAAGTAAGATATCCCAGAAAAAGGATGACTCTTTTCTCTAATCAGCTTAAGACACTTTTCCTCCATTATCACCTCATAAAATCAATGAAGTAGCATAACTTCACAGTAGGATCCATCCTTCGCTGTCTCTCCAGCCCTCCTTTGGCATACACAAATTCCTACGCCTCAAAATGCACTCCCTGCCTTGACAATTTTTGTTGTGGTGTCTATAAAATGTTGGAAACAAGCTGATGATGTGCAGCTATCCTATTTAGCAAGACATTGCCTAATTAGTTCTGCCAGTATTGCCCAACTAAGAGAAATCTTTTCAGATCTTACAACACAGCAGGTACAAATGAGCAAAGAGACCAGAGCCTCCAACCTTCCGTCTCCCACCAGCACCTTCCAACGCAGCCTGCTTCCTACCAACTGGAGACAAAGAGGAACTGTGCAGCCCCCCCCTCCATACCCTTCTTGTTTCTTGAAAAATAAACTCAGTCTGTGCCCAAGTTAGACACACTTTTCACTTACAAGCTCTGCATCTAACGAGCACTAACAAAGCTCTGCATTTTCATTAGGCTCCCAACAAAAGCCACCAGGGCCTTGTCCAGAGCTGTGGGGGGTGCCATCCTCACTTTACAAGAGAAAAGGCAGCAGCAATTACAGCTGCCAACACGGAATAGCAACAGAAAATGAAGTTCTTGTTTGGCTGAGAAAATCAAAAGCCAAAAAGGCTGCTAACAGGGCTAGCAACCAGCAAACCAGCAAGACATCCGGGGGGCAACTGCTTCAGAACCCATCAGTGCTGACAAACGTCCCCTACTAAAAGGCAAATGACTCTGCAGCGTGTTTTATCATACCATCTACCCCACTCAATCCGTGTTCCTCCAATTGTTCTTTCCAAGCACACCCAGAGACTGCCAGACGTCACCGAGCGACAAATTCAAACCAAAGCAGCACAAAGACAGCCACGAAGGAGACGGTCGGCAGCGTTACGTGCTGCTGTGCCCGCTGAGCGCGGTGCCAGACGCTCGGAGCCGCGAACAGGCGCTGCATGGCACAGCCCACATAGCGCACAGCGGAACTGCGCTGCCCTTACGGGAAGCCACAACGCGCCCTGTCTCTTCGCTTCCTCTGGACCATCTCGGTAACCATCAGTTCACCCACATCCCAGGAGGAGCCAGGTTATGCGTTGCCCTCCCCTTCCCGGCCCACCCACGAGCACAGACCCAGGCTCCCCGCCCGGACAGTGCCCGCCCGCACAGCCCCGGCCCCGCTCACACGTTGAGCGCGTTGCGTTTGTTCTGCATGGGCGTCTCCAGCACCAGATCGGCGTCCTTGAGGGCGGACCCGAGGAAGACGAGGCCGAGCAGCAACCAAGGCAGCCGGCGGCGCATTGCCGCGGTCACCAGCCGGGCCCGCAGGCAGCGGGCGCACCGCTCCAAGCGCTCCATCGCGGCCGCCGCTCCTCCTCCCGTCCCGCCGCTCCTCCCGGCTCCTCCCGGCCGCCGTACGCGTCACGCGGAGCCCCGCCTGCCGCCCGAGCGCCCCCGCGCGGCGCCCGCCGGGCCCTGAGCCTGAGGGAGCCGGAAACAGCGGCTGTGCGCATGCGCGGGGCGGATGCGTGCATGCGGGCGCCCCCTGTCGGACCGCCGCTTTAAAGCGTAGAGGGGGTGCGGGAGCTCGGAGTCTGAGACTGGAAGAGAGCTGCGAGGTCACGGAGTGCAGCGGGAGAGCCGCGCTGTGCCGTAATTCGAGGCCTCCCTGCGCAGCCTGTGCCACTGCATCGCCTCTCTTTCTGAGAACAAATTCTTCCTTATCTCCAGCCTGAACCCCGCCTTGCACACCTTAAAGCCATCACCTCTCCTTCTGTTGCTGTTACCTGGGAGCAGAGGCCGACCCCCACCTCACACAACCTCCTTCAGGGAGCTGCAGACAGCAGTAAGGTCTCCCCTGAGCCTCCTTTTCTCCAGACTGAACCATCCCAGTTCCTCAGCTGCTCCCCATAAGTCCCCACTGTGCTCAGACCCCTCACAGCCCCGTTGCCCCTCTCTGGACGCGCTCCAGGCCCCGATGTCTGTGTGGCAGTGAGGGCCCACAGCTGAGCACAGCTGAGCACAGCAGCCGTGCGGAGCCTCGCAGCCTCACACCATGCAGGAGGCAGGCTGCCCTCACTGCTCCGCTTCTGAACCTTCTTCTGGGCCTTAAAACACACAGAGAAGGTATTCCTGGAGCTCTTACTTCTCTGCCACCCGTGTTTGCAGCTGAGAGCAGTGGTGCCCAGGCAGTTCTGCTGTCATTACAGTGTTTGAGACTTACTTTGTTGAACTGCTGCTGCTGTCATTTCAACTTAAAATGCGAAAAATAAACAATCAGAAGAGAAATTGCTAAATGAACAAGGCCCCTTTGTTCATCTGAATGATCTCAGTAGTAAAAATGTTCTGGGGGGGGCGGGAAACCAGACCCCATCTGAGACAGGATTGGAAAGTATTTCTTGCCAGAGAGCGTTTGAAAGTTCTGTGTTTTTGCTTTTCTTTTTTTTCTTTATTTTTTTTTTTCAGTCATCATCAGCAAATCTATGACAACATCTGGGCTGAAAGAGCAAAAGGATACATCAGAGTCGACTGATGCACAAGCAACTTTAGTATGTACGGATAGTTTCAGCTAAGGGAGTTATCCAGGGTAAATGGCATTTGGTGATTTATTATATGCTGTTTTTAATAGGACTGCCATGACCATGCCTAACACTTCTAGCCACAGCATTGTACCCTGAATTAGAGATGACAGGCAGCTGCGTTCACTCAAATGAGTGAGTATAACAGGGTGTGAGAGCAGGTTTTACATTGTCCAGCATTGTCTGCCTAAATCCCCTCCTGGGGGAGTCCAGCTGCTTTTGAAACTTTTCCTTCTTTGCTTCCCAGGTTTGAGTCTCTGATCTCCAGATTGTTTTCAATGCCTGTGAGCTGGAGATGGCAAGTTGCTTGGTTGGTTGCTAATGAAGCATACCGTGGTGTCTACCACATTGCAGGAAGATTTTGTAAGCTTGGCACCTGTTCCAGATGAAGGGAATTGATGGCATGGGCTGGAAATTTGTCTGTCTTCGGCTCAGCTTGAAATGTCTGAGGATTATCTCTATAAATCATGTATTCCAGCAAATGCAGTGAGCAAAGCTCAACTGGGTTCCAGGTGTCCTGCAGATTTAGAGTGAATCTGTAGTTTCATGCCATGTATTTGCTGCCACATGCACCAGTCCTTTTGAGGAGCCAATTTGTAGCTCCCTACACAGAGAAGAAGGATTTAGGCATTTTAAAACTGTAGAAAATGCTTTTACACGTAACCAAGGAAGAGGATTTATTCTAGATGGATTGTAGAAGGTTCCCAAAGAGTCCTCACAGACAACATGTCAATCTGTGTCAGGTATAAAAACACTAAATGGAGTTGTTTAGGTACAGCAGATCTGGCTGTACTTCTCTTCCTTCTTTTCCTTAAGCTTACCAAATGCCAGACTCAAGCTGAAGACTTCCAGCCCATTCAATGAAGATTAAATGGTGGTTTTTTTTGTTATTGCTGTTGTTATTTTCTAGTTGAACAGAAGTTTAATTTGAACCAAAGCTCCAAACAATTTTGTTTTCACTGAAAAATTACATTCTGCTCTAGGGTGGTTGATAAGCATGGTGACTGCATGCCCAGTCACCCAAAGCTTAGGGCTTACTGGGACATGCAACATAGACATCACAGCAAGCTGAGCAGAGGTTTGAAGTGAATTTCAAAATGCCTTGGAAGAACATCTTCACTCCTGAGCTGTGGAAACTCTGGGAAGGAATCTTTCCTGGTCATAAAGTTCCATGATTTATCCAGTGTTTCAGTATTAATCAGAGCAAGAACACAAAACTGTTCTCTTACTAGTTTAAACAATTTATTAGTTAAAAAAATTCAATTCCAGCAATTCTGTTAATCATTATTTCGCTTGACTGCAAGCAAATCTTTCTTGCTGATGCAAGAGTACAGCATGGGTACCTTCTGCAGAGTTGAGAACTCTCCTCTGGAAACACACCCTAACCTCAGTAAGCCGTCAGTGGAAAGAGATTGTAACCTATAGCAGCTCTTGCCAGGAGCCTAAGGCACATATATGCCTAATTCAAGCACTTAAAATAAGATTTGGAGAAATTCAGACCTTCCTGCAAGTCAGTGATGTTTTGCTCAGACTCTTGCTATAGCATTGCCATCTGCTGTCAGCTAGATGCTGAGTAAGTGGATCTCAGTATGTCACACGCAGCCTCACAGATACATGCATGAGGCCCCATTCACAAGCATTTCCTTCTCACGTTGGGTTTGCATGTTACAAGAAGGCAAGAAGTTAATTATGCCTTCAAGCCCACCATGGAGCAAATTAATAGGGTTTAGTCTTCCAGCCATTTGATAAAGCCCAGTGGGAGCTTCAGCTGTCACAAATGTCCTAGTGCTTCCAACTGAGCTGTTCAACACCGAGGAATAAACTGTTACAGGTTTGGCAGTTTGATGTGGAGAAATACCAAAAAGACTGAACAAACTTCTCAAAAACAGCTCAATCAGTTTAAGTCTCTTGAATTTGATAAGTAGGACCTCTAGGCACCTTTCTGTGGCAGCAACTCTTTAGCAAAGAGCCCCTCAGAGCACACTGCCAGCGCTCACACACTTGGGGCTGAGTTTCCCCTCTAGCAATCCCTCATTTGGACCCGGGAGACCTCTCTTTCCAGCCTGCCCTGCTATGTCAGAGCAATACCTACAGCACGATGCTTTCTGCCTCCATCCCCACACCACTTTGGGCTCACACAAATGCAAACCATTTGGAAGCCATGTGCTTTCAGTGGCTGTGCCACTCATTCTTTCCAAGCCTTGCTTGCTCTGTTTTCCTTGGTGAACGCTGCTCACATCTCCATGATTGATTGTGTTTGAGTTTGATTGTTAAGTGTGCTGGGATGTTTGCATGAGAGCTGCTACATAAGCATAATTTGTGCTGTATTTTCTTTGCCTAATAGAAGATTAAGCTTGAAGTTGAAGATAGTTTTGGCCCTTCACTGAGACACCATCCTTCAACTCCAGTGCTTTGAACTCTTCAGCCTCCTCTATTCACTGTCAGCTTAAAGTATGCTTTGTTCCCTTGTGTGTCAGTGATGCCTTTGAAAGACAGCCAGCACAGAGCTGCAGCAGCCTTCCCATCATAATGACCTGCATCCTGCCTGCCTCTGGTGGCAAGGGATGCTCTTCATACGAGAGCATCTCATCACTGTTCTGCAGAACCAAGGGCTTCTCACCTGTGAGCAGGTGCTGCTTTATTTACTGCAGAAAAGCTAAATTAAGGAAAAGTTGAATCAAGAAACAGAAGAGAGAAAATGCTAATTCACAACCTGTGCGGCTGCTCAAATAAATGGGAAAGGTCTTCCCCAGTCTTGAAACCCCAGACATTTTGGAAAAAATTATGGAAATCAGCCCCAGGTAATTTCCATACAGACTTCACTACCTCCAGAGCCAGCATTAAAGCTTCCACAGGTCCCTTCAAACTCTGTTCAGATGAATAGAAAGGGAATGATCTTAGCTGAAGGGAATTTTCAGCATAGTTGGTGGTTATATCCAAAGATCAAAATATTTGGGGATACGGGGCAAAGTGTAATAAAGAACCAATTCAGTTTTCAGTGGCACAAACTCGACTAGTGCTACAAATTAATACCTACTGCTAGAAATATTTATATTTCTTTCTCTGCACAGACGGATTTCAACAGAGCAGACTAATGACAGGTTTGAATTTATGGAAGAGAATGGTCTGGTGACCATGGCCCGAGCAAGGATTCAGAGAATCTGGTTTTAATTTGTGGCTCTGACAACCCCCTCCACAGCCACGGCAAGTTCCTTAACCTCTATATTTCCAATTCCTGTGTAGGAAATGGAAGCAGATATGTTTTCCTGCTTCCTGAATTTCTTTCAGAGATGTTATAGAAAGGGACAACAACTGTCTGAAGAGCTCAAAAATAAGCAGAGCTGACAAAGGCGTGAAGTATTCTTTCTGCAGTGAGAATTCAGCAGCCCCTTCATAGACAAATGGAGATGAGATTGCATCTGAACTGTGTGTGTGTGATTAACTACACGTGCATTCGTGCAGAAAGTGCTCCTTGTCATTCTGATCTTACCTGACCTCGTGGTGCAGGGGTGATACTTGACCCAGGCTGCGCTCACGTTTTGCACAGCACACGATGCTCGCCTTTTGCGTTTGCCAAAGCAAATCTTTGCTCCCAGACACCTGCACACACGAGTTAATTTGTTCTGTGTCAGCTTTTGGTGGTAGATGCTGTGCATTTTTATTTTTTTTTAATCCCTGCACATTTGATGGATGGCACCCAAAGAAACAGTTACTGGTAAGCAACTCCTGTCCAGTCAGGTGAATATTTCTGGTTGTCACATGGGAGAAGCATTATTTATCGTTTCCCTGTATTTGCTTTCTGTAATTATCAATCACAGATTAAACATCATGGAAAACTCACATGTTTCATGAAGTCCTTTGAGGGTGGCCCTTTGAGCAAGGCCAGCTGCATTTTATTATTGCTTTTTTAAAGGAAGAAGCTACAGTTTACTGGAACTGGTCAAACACAGGAAGAAAATGGCCTATACTTATTCAAATTCACAAATGTGAACTTCTCAAACTTCACTAGTGCTTTTTTAGCTCGTATATTTACAGTCAGATGTAAAATTTAGAGCTGACTTTGTGTTGATTAACTGCAGGGACCACAGCTCCCAGTTCCACTTTCTGGACTGGATAACTGGCACAACAAACCACATAACATGAGCTGTGGCTATTTTAGTCAGACAGATAATTACAGATATTAAATGCAAAGCTAAAAAATATACATACATAATATTTAATCTGTGCTTTACTGGTTTGGTTAATTATATAAGTGTCAGCTGGAAACGTGCCCTGAAAATTTCAATTCACCCTGAAAATAATCCCTACAGTTGTGTCCTGTAGATAAAGATACTAATTACAAAAAAATAATCAAAGTGTATGTTGACAAGTCAGGGGACTGAGGGTTGTCATAATCTCAGTTGTTTACGTTAATATGTATACATATAGCAAATTATTTGTTTGGTTCCTTACCTATTCCCTATGCTAAGCAAACAGCACCTCCTCATCTCACTCTTGCTCTTCCACAGTGGGCTGTCCCACATCCCAGCCTTCATCAGAAGGGGAATTGAATTTGCCCCAAAGCTGCAGGGTCTGTGTGACAAGCAGGCACAGATGCTGTCCAGAAGACAGGCGAGCAGAAGGACAGTAAGCATTAGCATGAAGCACTGAGTAAGCCTTGGGGTTGGGACAGTGGTAACATCACACAGAATGCACTTGCCTGCTGGAGAAGCCAGAGCCATACCAGCATCCAGAGTCCAAGTTCTGATTTCCCACTGGCTTTCCCAACCACGGCTCTTCCCTTCAGCATCTGCTGGAGCTTTCAAGTGCTTGCCTGTCTGCGGTGTGCAGCTCAGCCTTGCGGTGGTTGGCGTGATCCTCGCAGCTTCCTTAATGCTGCAGTGATGGCATCCTACTATCAGGCACGAGATGTCAGCAGAGCAATCGCTGACTCGCTCAGCCCAGTTTCCTGATACAAGTGACAGAAACTGGCTGCTCTCACTGAAGGCGCCCATCCCAGTCCACCAAACACAGAGCGCCTCCCAGAACACTGGGGCCCAGTCTGCTCCTCACCAGGGTGGGGTGAAGGTGTGGAAGGTGCTCAGTCCCACTGAGAGACGTCTCCTGCATGCAGGGAGGCAGCTGGTGGGTCTCAGAATAAACAGCTTTCCAGCATGTTTTTCCTCCTAGCTTTAATATCTGTAAAGAATAAGATTAGAGCCAAATCCTGGTACTTTAAATCCAAGCATTTACCAGCTTCGCTTAAAGCAGTAGGATTCTTTGCAGAAGTGTTTGTTTGTGCAGTTCAAAGAAGCTACACTTCTTAAACATGAACCCAGCACAGAAGTACAACTCAACCCAATCTCTGTTGACACAATTCAGAACTAGGAATAAACACACAAGAAGTGCATCCTGCTTTAAAAACGTGTCCACTGGCCACTCCTTTAACACAGGTTCCAAAGAACTGGCGTAACCATTCTCACCTTGGTGCTGAGAAGGAAGCAGGACCCAGGCAGAGGAGCTGGCACTGCGCCGGTGCCATGAGCAGCGCGGGTCCTGTCCTGCAGCAGCATTTCCTTATGCCCATCCCCAGGGACACCAACATCACTGCGGCTTTGAGTTCTGCTTCAAAGCTGTGGCTGGAACGAGGTTTCTGTAAACTTAGGAAAACAGGTAAATATTTGTCAGGTTCCTCATCACCTCAACAGTCATCTGTGTGGGATGGCCAGAGCAGCCAGCAGGCACGGAGCCTCAGTGGTTTGCTGAGCCACTTCAGGAGGTGGACAGACACAAAGCACCATGGCCAGGAGGCTTTGCCCTGTGCACACACTAAATCCACACAGACATCTCCTTCAGCTGCTGGATGGGGCAGAGAGAGGTCCTGTCCTTGCTCATACAGCAGAGAAGAAGAGCAGCCCTGCTCCTAGTGCTGATGGTGCTGTTTGTATCCTCTTAGCCTGGTTACTCCCGATTAGCATCAGCTGCTCTTCACAGAGGCTGAGAGCACATCATGTTTCCCACCTGTCACTGCAAGTTTGGGTGGTGGGCTCTGCAAGCCCTCGGTGTCATAAGACAGAAAATCATATAAAACTTGATTGAATTGGTAATGCTCTACTTTCTGATGTCTTGAGGTGTCTGGTTTGGAAACAGGGCTCTGCTGTGAGCACCCCACAGATGCTCCCAAGCTTCCCCTCTCTGATCAGTACAGCATTAAAATGCCAGCTTAAATAAGAACAAAGAGAAAGGGAAAACAAAAATGAGAGGAGTGGCAGATAATAAAGCTGCAGAGGTGTGCAGTGAGGCTCCTTCCTGCAGCCCAAACCCAGCTACTGGTGACTGAGCCCCATGCTCTGCCACAGACCTGGGGCAATGCCACACTTCTGTCCTTTAGTCACGTGAAGACAAACTGGAGACAAGCAGAGGCTCTAGGCAAACAGAAGAAGAAGCTCTGGGACTGTAATGGAGACAAGGTGGGAGCCCCAGGGTGCTTTACCTTGGCTTCATTCCCAGCTGCACTGCCACCCTTGTATTTGTCCCAGGTTGGAGAGAAGCACAAACTCCTGCATGAGGACACGCTTGGCTCTGAGCTCTGTGCCTTATATGACAAGGAGCCAGCTCAGCAGTACCACTTTAGCAGCAGAGCTGGCTGTGCCATGGTCACTTGCATGTGGTTTTGTTCAAGAGGGAGGACAAAGTTGCATAGAGTCCAGGACCCAGCAGCCTCCCTGGCTCCTGTCACAGACAAGGCCACACAGCATGGGTGCATTGGCATAAGCCACAGACCTTTGTTCCACAGCCTGAGTGACACCCAGAGCAGCTGATGAACTGCAGGAATCTGCCCATGTGCAGCCTTTTGTACTTCAAAGCCTGATACTGGGAGTGGGGGGCTCAACGCAGCTGCCAATGCCCAGGGCATCCCATGCAAGGTATTTATCCTCAGTACCGGGGCTTTCTGGGATTTTCATGTCCACACGTCCCCTGATCAGAGCATAGAGACCCCAAGGAGGACAGATCCATGCTTGGAGAGACATGGAATGCATCCTTCCCACTTTGGATGTGTTTAGTTAAAGCTCTTGTCAGTTAGAGCTCCTGTCTCTGCATCTCCCCACAAATGCTTTGGATGAGAGCTCTGATTTCCATTCCTGTATACCTCACGTATGTGCTTGGCTCAGCCTTGGGTTATTAGACAGCAATCCAAAAAGCAGGAGGTTGCTTTTTGGCCAGCCAAGCGCACACGAGCCCCCAGTGTGCACGTTTTGTTAATACACTGAAGACCAAGGGAGAGGAGGAGCAGCTGATGCCTGGGCTGCCCCATCACTGCCATCACAGCCCTGGCTGCCAGGGCAGAAGCTGCCCAAGCTGTATTTGCAGGACAACATGGCAGTGTCAGGCAGTGAGGACTAAGGAAATAAAGCAGAAAGGATCACTTCCTCCTTCATTTTCTGCTTTCTCAACCATTGTCCTGCTTTGAGCAAAATGGTCCTTGTGAACATCTACGCCACTGCAGTTGAACCTGAGAAATCTCTTGTCTAGGCAGGCAGAAATCTGATGGCTCAGCTCCAACCATCTGGACGTGGGAAAGCTTGGAAGCCCCATGAGAAAAGGGAGATTTCTTGGCAAAGATTCACAGTCAATCTTTATGGGAGAGTGGAGGGCTGGCAATAGCAGGTGGCCGTCATGCTGCACCCATCCTGCTGGCACAAGCCAGGGAGCCTCTAGGTGCTCAGGTACAGTAAAAGTGAGCAAAAATAGCTGGGAGGGGGTTCACCTTCAGTGCCAGAAGCAGGCAGGTACCACAGCAATCCCACTGCCCTGGTAGCAGCTTGGTCTCAGTGTATGGGCAGGGGCGGTGGGTGCAGGGGCCACCAGGGCACAGGGACAACACAGCAGAGGAGCAACAGGAACAGATTTCCCTGTGCAGTCCCATGAAATGCGCCTGTGAGTCAGTGCCAGGTGCTCCATTTCTATCTTAATTTTGGTCTTGGAAAGAAAAAATTGCACAAGCTGAGTACACAGGGGCTTCAATCAAGCTGTGGCATACACCTGTCCAAGCAAGAAAATTACACAGTGAGGCTGCCAGGGTGTCCTGAATTCACCGGGTGTGGGCCTTGGGGGCTGTGTCGCTGTAGCCCCCAACAGCAGCATTGCTGGCACTAGGAGCTGCTGCTCAACCCATGCTTCCATGCCCAGCATTGGTGCAGCAGCTGCAGGCAGTGGGCTGGGGATGCACACCGTGCTGTGGCATGGCCACCAGATACTGAGGGGAAAACAGCAGAAAATGGTCATGCTGTGGAGGTCCAATGTTGGCAAGAGATGGGGAGCTCCCACCAGGACTCTTGACCAGCATCATGGGACGGAGGCTGAATATTGTGGCTACACCAAAGGACCGATGTGTTTCCTACCACTGAGCCCAACAGCTGAGCACGCAGACACCAGGCAACAGGCGCAGTGAAACGTTGCACAGAAATACCGCCTGTTGTGTTTGCAAGACTGATGGCATCCACAGCAAATTAACTATCTTTTGAGTGGTGCTGAGAGCAGCGTCCACACGGTCTGGTGAGTGGATTTCTAAACTTAGCCCAGTTACAGTAAACTACACCTTTGCAAGAAACTACCGTCCACAGTGTTCAACTTCAGAGACATTTATTTCTAGAGCCTGCGGAAACATTTCTCACCTTTCAAAGGGCCCAATTATTCCCTGGGGCTGGCAGAGCTCCCCAGCTCCATCCTCGTGGCATAGGGGGACCTTGGCTCCAGGCACACTGGGAGAGGTGGTTTCTGTAACCTCCCTATTTAGGGAAGAGATCACTTCAGATCCTGTTAGCCTAAGGGTGTGCGCTTTGATGGAGGGCACTGGGACACCTCCAGTCATGGTGACTCCACCACCTCCCTGGGCAGCTGTGCCACTGCATCACCACTCTTCCTGAGAAGTTTTTCCCAATTCCCAACCTCAGCCTTCCCTGGCACAACTTAAAGCCATCACCTCTCCTTCTGTTGCTGTTACCTGGGAGCAGAGGCCGACCCCCACCTCACACAACCTCCTTCAGGGAGCTGCAGACAGCAGTAAGGTCTCCCCTGAGCCTCCTTTTCTCCAGACTGAACCATCCCAGTTCCCTCAGCTGCTCCCCATAAGTCCCCACTGTGCTCAGACCCCTCACAGCCCCGTTGCCCCTCTCTGGACGCGCTCCAGGCCCCGATGTCTGTGTGGCAGTGAGGGCCCACAGCTGAGCACAGCACTCGAGGTGCGGCCCCACCAGAGCTGAGCACAGCGATGATCACCTCCCTGTCCTGCTGGCTGCGCTCTGATGCACACCGGGATGCTGTTGGTCTTCTTGGCCACCCTGGCACACTGCTGGCTCACGTTCAGCTGAGCGTCGACCAACACCCCCAGCTCCATTTCTTCCACACAGTTTTCCAGCCACCCTGCCCCAAGGCTGTAGCAACGTGTGGGGTTGTTGTGACCAAAGCGCAGGACGCAACGCTTGGTCTTGTTGAACTTCATCCCATTGCCTCAGCCAGGTGAGCAGCCTGCCCAGGTCCCTCTGTGGGGCCTTCAGGTGGATCAACGCTTCCCCCTCTCAGTGCCATCTGCACCTCTTTACTGAAGGTACACTCAATTCCCTCACCCAGATCATCAATAGAGATATTAAACAGGGCCGGTTCCTTGGGGAACACCACTGGTGACCAGTCACCTGTTGGATTTAACTCCATTCACCACCACTCTCTGCGCTCATTCCTCCGGCCAGTTTTCTACCCAGCAAAGAATGTATCTGTGCCAGGCATGGGCTGCCAGCTTCCCCAGGAGAATGCTGTGGGAGACTATCAAAAATTTGCTGAAGTCCAGGTAGAGTACATGAACAGCCTTTCCCTCACCTGCCAGGGGGAAGCCCATCCCAGTGTGATGTGCCTGTGTTCTGGCCATGAAGGGCAGCTGGGAATTCACTCCACAGGTGGATTGTTGCCTCCTGCATCTCTAATTCAGGGTTCAGCCCGGTTCAAAAGGACCCAACATTCCAAGGGGATGCTCCTAGTTAACCATAAGGACAGTTTTGAAGTCCTAAGGCTTTGGGATCTGTCTCTGTCTTGGGTGGGGGGCACACTGACCAATTCAGTGTGAAATCTTGGCTTCATGAAAGCCTGGAGCTGAGGAGCATGGTCTGGGCATTACCAGAATGCTGACACCTCCCTGCCAGAGGAAATGACAATAGGAATGCTTTGGAGGAGTCATTTTTAAAATGTCAGTCCTGAAGAAAACACTTAGGTGACAGTTTAGCTGTGTGTTCCCTTCTAAAGTTCGCAAATAAAAGTGTGAGAAGTCAGCTTGGGTTTTCTTATCATGTAAAATATGAAGATCAAATCTTCCGACCTCTAAGTCAGAAGGAAAACCCCCTTCCACGATCCAGGAGGAAGAAGCTGGCTACTGATGTGTTTGACCACTGCGTGGCTCTGAAAATGCACAAAGCTGTCAAAATCCTCCTTCCTGTCCTGCCACGGTCAGCACCAGGGCAGCCTTGCTTTGCTGCACCTGGTGAAGAGCAGAACCACTTCCCTGCATTGTCCTTCTCTTAACCCAGGGGTGCCAGGCAGGTCTCAGCCCCAGCCTCACCCCACTCCATCCTGCATGAAGATGGCCCCACTGCTACCTTTACATGTGGCTGCTGGAGGATTCCCAGAGCCACAGCCCTCGGACACACGGACGTGCCTGAGGAGCCCTGCTATGCGCATCAGCCCTAAAATCGCCGCTGCGCATCCTTGCCGAGACAGCAAACCCAGTGATTTATCTCTTTTCTTTCCCTTGATGCACATTAAAACGAGTTCGCCGGCACTGCTGCTGCCTCCAGCTGAATGCGTGTGCTTCTTGGCTCCCCGCACACTGCTCTCCACAGATGCCGTGTGCTTTGGCAGCCAGGCCAGTCTGGGCTGCAGGATATTACGCCTGGCAGGGACACAAACCCCTCCAGTTCCTGGAATTCGGATTGTCTCGCAGAGTGCTGATTAAGCAGCACTTTCTCTCTGCTCTCAGGGCAAACCCCCTGTTGTCCCCAAGCAGGGCTGCTTGCAGTTCAGCTCCTGCACAACAGCAGGAGCACAGCAGGTCCACCTCCCCAGGCCATCGCACCAATGCACATCAAATCAGGGAAACAAGAGCTGTTTCCTCAAATGCACAGCTTTGCAGCCCATGGCACTGGAGGAGCATTCACTATGCAGGGCTCTGTCTTTTGTAAAGTAATAAATCACTGTGAAAGCCGCCCCATAAAGCAGTCCTGATGCCCTTCTTGGGCTGGCTGCTGTCAGATGCAGAGGTTGGCTCCACAGGGTGCAGGTTGGAACATCCCTCCAGCACATATCACCCTACAGGAGAGCAAATTCCACAAAAGCTTGAGCACGGGCAAAATTGTGCGCAGGAAAATATTCCAGCAGAGTCCCAGAGCAAGGAGAAGCTGCACTGGTATGCACACCTCTGCACTGGGGTGCTATTCCCACTCCACATGTGGCTGTGGTGCTCCTCCAGCCCCCGTGTCCCTAGGGTCACAGTGTGGTTGCTGGGGATGCTCAGCCTGTACCAGGCTTCTTGCCTTCCTGCTCTGCCACTGTGGTTATGGGCGGTGTGCATCTGTGTTGGGAAGGCTTAGAGCATCCCCCATTGCAGGGATCCAGTGTTGCTGTGAACAAGCACAGCAGCCACCAAACTATGGTCCCTGCAAGCACCTTTTTCTTACCCATTTCTCCTGCCTGAGCAGCAGCTTCCTCCCAGTACACAGTGGTCTCAGTGCCGCCGGTGGCTGCAGCAGCCTCAGGGTCACTTCCACCCAGCATTGGGGTGAGGAGTCACTTTGGGAACCAGTGATCACTCCGTCAGCCTTTGGGAACAATGCTCAGGATGCTATAGGAAAACACACCTGCTGCTGCAGGATGGTCGGTGCAGGACAGCTGCCAGCAGAGACACACGCACTGCAGTGACAGGGTGAGCAGCATCCCACCCCAGGAAGGCACACTTCTGCCATCAGCTTGCACAACACCAGGGTCCCTCCTGATCCCCTCATTGCTCTGCCGGGGCAGAACCCCTCTGTGCCTGCGGGGTTTCCTGTCCATCGTTCCCCATCCAGACCCAATGGGGGCTGAGAACGAGGGGGCACATCGCAGGAAATCTTTCCTTGTAGATATCTCATAACAAGCAACAACGACAACAAACATCACTGAAACAAGCAGCTTTCCTGCCTGCCGGAGCACCGCGCAGAGCTGTGCTGGCTTCTCCCTCCAGCAGCGCGTGGGGCTCAGCAGCGGCTGCGTGTGCAAGAGGCGTGCACCGAGAGCCGGCTATAAACCGCCCGGCAGAGCTCTCCCCAAACCTCAGCACGTTCCCGGGGGGACGAGTTAGGATGCAGTTTCTGCGTCACGCTGCCGTGGGCTGCCCGCCTCGCCTGGGTTAAATCTCTGGCACACGTGTCCGGTGCAGGTTGTTTGCAAAGGTTGGCCCCGCGCGGTGCCGGGCTCGGCTGCGCTCGGCTCATTGCTTCAGGTATGCGGGGTGAGAGCGGGAGCGCTCGGGGATGCGGTGGCTGAAGGACGAGGAGATTCCAGCGTTTCCCTTTTTATTTTTTATCCTGGTTTTGTGGTGGTTTATTTCTCTTTCCCCAAGAGAGGGACTCAGTAGGATTTCTTTCTGTTTTAAAACTTGCTAAGTGTTTTTGTTGTTGTTGCTGCTGCTGTTTTTTTGTATCTGTGCTGTCCGTTTTGTTCTGGGGGTTTTCTCACCATCCAAATGTTGCGGGGGACGGGACAGGCTCTCACTGTGCCCCTCGGGAGCCCTGTGTGGCAGGTAGGTGGGATAGATGAAAACTGGGACAGATCCTGCACTGATGTCTCTTAAAAGAAACAAGAGAAGGAATTCCGCAGACATCTCCCTGCTGCTCACAGTGTTACTGTGCCAAGCCAACGGGAGCTGCAGGTTATCAGAGCTTCATTTAAAACACTTATTTTGAAAAGGACAAAGGAAGCTATAGGAGTTGGGCTTGATGATCCTTCTGGGTCCTTTCCAACTTGGAATATTCTACAGTTCTATCAGTTCTTATTTGGAGCAATGGGACTTGCATGAGCGATGCAAAGCGAAGCAGTGCAGGTCATGTTTTCTCTTCCAGCGCCACGCTCCAGGAGAAGGGAGGGGAGATCCACGCTGCAATGCCACTGCTGCACTTGCACCTCTGCTTCACCAGCATGCTCTGCTGGCTGGCCCATGAGTCCAGCTCCTTGGTGCTGCCCAATGCCACTGAGCTCCTGTCCCCTCCTAGCAGCACAAGGACGGGTCCAGCTGCAGGTGCAGGGATGCCCCGGAGCCGCCGCCGCCGGTACCTGTCCCCCCGTGACATGAATGCCATCCTGGACTACCACAACCAGGTGCGGGCACAGGTGTCCCCCCCTGCTGCCAATATGGAGTACATGGTGAGTGTGCATCGCCCGTGCCGTTGTGCTGAGGCTCAGTGCCTGTCCTGGAGATATTATGCACTGCAGGTGTGGGGCAGAGCACTGCATGCCCAGAGCTTTCCCCCAGGGGAGAGGTGGCAGTGGACGCTGGGTGTGACCACTGCATGCCATGTTAAAGCTGGGGCAGATGTGGGTCCCTTATCTCCCTGCCCTAGTTTTAGAAGTGGGGTTTTTCCACTGTCCCAGCAGTGCAGGGAGCTACTGGCCTCACTCGTGTCTGCAGGTGTCCTGGGAGGCCCTGCAGCAGAGAGCAGAGCTGCTGACATCATTGCAGTGCCCTCGGGCACGTGGGTGGGTCTGGACCAGCTCCTAGCAGCCTGAAGCACCCCAGCGTGCCCACCCTTCCTCTAGTATGGGCCGTGAGGGGCCAGGAGTTCCTGAGATCTCCTGGAGCTTCCATGCCTCCGGGATGTGCTTCAGGTGCCCCTGACCTACAGAGCTGGCACAGCTGCTGGTCCAGGGACACATACACTCCAGTGACAGGGTCACCAACATCCTATTCCAGAAAGGGACACCTACACCATCAGCTTGTCCTCCTTCATCTCCTCACTGTGCTGCTGTGGCAAAACCCTTCTGTGCCTTAAGGATTTGCTGCCCACAGCTTAACATCCAGACCTTTTGAGAGATATGAGCAGGACACATCCCTGTGAATCTTTCCTCGTAGCATCTCATTAAAAACAAAGCAAAACAAAAATAACAACCAGCAGCCACAGAGAGGCATTCCTGCCTGCAAGCTCTGTGCCAGACACCCAGAGCATCCTAAATGCCTGCCTGCCAAATAACTCTCCCGGGCATGGCTGAGGCTCATTCCCCACGTACTTCAGGATGGGTGAGGAAGCTTTAAATAATGCATGAAGGAAGCAGCTGTCCCAGCAGCAGAACAGGAGCGGCTCCTTGGTGTCCCTCTGAACACAAGGAGCGGATTTCTCCTCTTGCCTCCCCCCAGAAGGCCAAACCTCCCCCGCCCTTCCCCTTTCCCCTGCCAGGTGTGGGATGAGCGGCTGGCCAGGGCAGCAGAGGCATGGGCTGCACGGTGCGTGTGGGAGCACGGCCCCCCCCAGCTGATGAAATATGTGGGGCAGAACCTCTCCATCCACTCGGGCAGGTAAGAGAGGGGAGCCGGGTCCCCTCAAGTTCAGCTTTTAGACTCGGGCACAGTGTTCATGCAATGGGATGCCTGGTGACACCACAGCCTTCCCATGGCAGGTACCGCTCCGTGGTGGACATGGTGAGGTCGTGGCACCACGAGCAGCAGCACTACTCCTTCCCGCATCCCCGCGAGTGCAACCCCCGCTGTCCCTCCAAGTGCAGCGGCTCTGTCTGCAGCCACTACACTCAGGTGAGAGCCCTAGCTCCCCGCTAAGCAGGGGGTCTGAGTCCCTGATTAGAGTGGGTGGGCATCTGCACTGCAGTCCTGTGGAAGAGGATGGGATTCCCCAGGGCAAACGCACCCCGGGGACCTCATGGCACTTGGGGCTGCAGCTCTGCTCCCTGCACACACTCAGGGCTGGGATCTTGCTTCCCTTTGGATTGATCCCGGCACATTGGTCCAAGAGCATTTTTCCCTCTGTTTCTCCTCATTATCCCACTAACACCTCAGAGGCTGTGAAGAGAAAAAAAACAAACAGCCCCTTCCCGCCTTGGCTGGCCATGAATCATCTCCTGCATCACAGAGTGGCTTTTTAGCACTGCCCGGCCCCATGAATGCCCCCCTTCATCCCACAGCACCTCCAGCCAGAGCTGGAAGCCTCCCGCTGCCCCCCTGCCTCGGGCCGACCCCTCTGGTGTTTGCCCGAGTGTCTGGAGCACAGCTGTGCCCGGGGCTGTCTGGGCCACGAATGTGCAAAATGCATGTTTGTAGGGAGAAACTCAGCTTCCAGCGGCTTTAGGAGGGGCCTTTCTCCTTCGGGTCTCCTCGGGAGGGGTTTCACCTCCCTGTGTCCAGGCTGGCAGTGCTTCAGGGACAGCTCTGGGGATGCAACTCGGTGAACTGGAGACATGACCCAGACCCGGCTGCTCCTTTAACTCAGGCAGTGCATCACAGCACGCTGCAGGCACAGAAAAGGGACATCGAAAAGCGGGTGTTTGAGCAGCGCTGGGGTGGGCATGGCACCACACCTGGGCGGTTTGGGCCTGGTTGAATTTGCCACTCATACCCAGCGGGGCTGACGGTGCTGTGTCGCACACAGATGGTGTGGGCCTCCTCCAACAGGCTGGGCTGCGCCCTGCAGGCCTGCAGCAACATGCATGTTTGGGGCAGCACGTGGCGCCGCGCCGTCCTGCTCGTCTGCAACTACGCCATCAAGTAAGTGGGTGCGGGCAGCCGGCCGTGCCTGGTGCTGTGCGAGGGGTGATGCTCATCCTCCTCTCCTCTCTTCCCAGGGGCAACTGGATCGGGGAAGCGCCGTACAAGATAGGGAGGCCGTGCTCTGCCTGCCCACCCACCTACGGGGGGGTCTGCTCTAACAACATGTGCTTCACAGGACTCAAATCCAACCAAGTGAGCTGGTTTTAGGACGGCGGCACTGCTCCACTCCCTGCTGCACCCCATGGGGACAGGGGCAGCAGGATTATTTATGGCACCACAATGCTTTTGTCCTCCCCAGCCCAGCCCTCCCTGTGCTGCTTTAGCCTTTAGGCAGGACACAGAGCCTGCTTTGGCCCCAGTGCTGCCACTCTGGGGGTTCTTTTTGGACACCCCCTGAGACCATTACCATCTGCAGCTGCTTCACACCTGGGGGGCACTGGGGTGCTGAGAACACATGGGGCTGGCAAGGCCCTGCTGTGCAGGGCTGGGTGGGAGCCATGCAGTGACCAAACTGTCCCTTTGGGACAAGCGACTGGAACCCAGTGTGCCACCCCTGCAAGTGCCCCCCCAGATCTGCCCCCCACCTAATAAAGCAGTCTGGAGACCCAAATGCTCATGTCTGTCCTTCCTTGCTAAGCCCTTGTGACATGGAGCCATGTGTTTTGGGGTAACCCCAAAGAGCAGAAACGTGCAGGAGCCCTCAGCAGGGCTGCAAGCGTGTGAGATGTTGAGCATTTTGCTCCATCGTGTGGGAGAAGCCAGCAATGCTGGGACACCGGGCACTGCGGGGACACTGGTGCTAAAATGCCAGAGGGTTATGGCTCAGAACTGTGCCCTATCCACAGTGCTGAGACTGGCAAGAGATGGGCCAGGAAGGGAGACCCAAGGTGCCACCACTTATCCCCATCTGCCAGTGGCTTGGATTTCTTCCAGACTTGTCTTTCCCACACTGCTGTGAAGGGTTTTAGTCTGGTATAGAGGAAACAATGGGGCTCAGACACAGCCTGGGCTGCTAGGAGGCAGGGCACTGTCTCCAGACTGGCAGGGACAGCTCAGGATGGGTGTGCTGGTGAGCTCAGACAGCCCTGCTCCTGCAATGTGCATCTCAGGAGGAAAGACAACAAGCAGCGTGCTCCCCCATGGAAGCCCCTCAAACCTCTCTGCAGGGCTCTGCCCTAAGATGGGGTCTGCATCTACACACCTGGTGAGCAGGAGGTCATCAGGCATCCTCCTGGTTGTGCAGTCCAGCAGGGAACACAGATATCCATGGGTCACCGCAGGCCATTGCAGGTCCCCCCCACAAGCCCCACAAATGCAGCCAGCTTGCGCCGCGGCTCCCTGAGCACAAACAGATCATGCAAAAACACCATCAGAAACAGAGTGCAGGGGGAAGAGTTCAGGGAGTGGAGATGGGGAGGGAGCTGCAAATGTCCCACACCAGGCTTGTGCTCTGAGTACGACCCTGCATCCCACTGCTCCCCATCCCTAAGTGACCCCCTGGTTTTGCACGGAGAGGACAAGCCCTGTACCTTGCCTGGGCTGTACCCCAGCACGCACCAGACCAGCTCAGCTCATCCCCAGCCTGGGGCCACGTGGTTTCACCCTTGCCTGCCTTTCTTCTCCATCGCATTCAGTGACCACAAACCTCTCTGTGTCCAGGCTCGGCAATGCCACAGCTCATCCCGTCCTCCCCGCAGCAAACCTCAGCCTCTGCTGCCCCAGCCTTGGCAGCGGCTGGAAGCAGGAGCCCAGAAAGAGTACAGTAAAAGCCATGTTTGAGTTTCTAGCTTGGCAGCAGTTACTATAGCTACAGCGACAGCACCTTGCAGATTGGTTTCCATAAGAGCTTGGTTACTATTTAACATCTCCACCCACATTAGCCCTGATTAAGCGAATCAATAAGATAACAAGAGAGGCAGGTTTTCTCGCCCTGCCTCTCCGCACTCTCTCCTGCCTTCACCTAGTTCCTTAGAAATACATTTTCATTTATTTATTTTACTTTTTTTTTTTTTTTTTTTTTTTTTTTTTACACTTCCTCTGCTTTTTGCCCCGAGTCCCCATAGCGGTACCCGGCGAGACATGGTCAATGTAAGCACCCAGCTAAGCGCTAAGATGGAGGCTCCATATGGTGAGTACAGCGATCCCACCGCCCGCGCTGCCGCCCGGCTGCTCACGGGGAGCGGGGCTGCCAGGGGACGGCGGCACCCGGCGCCACTGCCCCACCACCCACTGCTCCGCCACGTGCAAAGTCTGAGACGGAGGCAGAAAAAGGGTCCTTTTTTCTTGTTTGTATGTATAGATAGAGGTATATATATGTTTTTTCTTCCACTCTGCTGGGCTTGAAGAAGAAGGAAGGTGCTGGAGGGAGCAGAGCAAGACTGACTTGCTTGCAGAGGGACTGCTTGCCTTGGATAGGGAGAGGGTTCTGGCACAAGTCATGCAATCTGCAAGCAGTTGATGTGCTGCCCCAGGTCACAAAGCCAGCCTGGAAGAAAGGCTGTGTGTTCTGCGGTGTGCTCTGGCTGTGGGAGCAGGGACGGTGCCCACCAGTGCTACTGGCCGGTGCAAGGGGATGGGATGGGGTGATGCTGAGGACGGCTCCCAGAGGGGATTTTAGTGCCTGAGCAAATGGCAGCCTAGAGGCTCTGTGGTGCAAGGCACCAGGCAGCACGCTCTGCCCCAGGTGCCAGGGCAGCCCCAGGCTGCTGCTCTCAATTGCTGGGCTGGATGCCAACTGCCAACAAATGCACGTGGACACCAGGAGAAAGAACCCCCTGCCAAGGTTGTCATCACCCTGCTGTTACCCACTGCATTCAAAAGCACCTGTGCTTTGGCTTCTCTGGGAGCTTAGGGGCCAGGGCTGGTACAGACCTGCGTGACCTGGGGATCCCAAGTCCCAGGGTGCAGAGCAAGGGCCCAGCACATGAGGTCTCATAGTTACAGTCACATCTCCAGTGTTCTCTTATCACATCTCTGTGGCTCTCTTAGCACTTTCTTGTGGCTCTCTACCACATCCCCGCAGCTTTCCATCACATCTCTATACCTCTCCATCACACCACCTTGCCTCTCCTTGGTCTAATTTGGCATTCTGCTCCTCTTCTCCCTTGCCCCATGCCCTTCCCAAGCACACAGCCCCACCAGCCTGTGCTCCAGCTGCCTGATGCACTGCAGCAGAAGCTCAGAAGGCCTTGCAGTTATTCAGGCCACTCCAGTTGCTCATGGCCAAGTTTTGGGTGCTGGTGCCTCTGGTTCCAGGCCTGAGAATGCTTAGTCTCGCTTTCTGCATCTTCAAAGGGAAGACTGGGGGTATCCCTGCTTTGAGGGGGAGGGGAGGAGTGTTTCATTCAGGACATTCCATACTGCTTTGTTTCTTGGCTCAGAATGCTGCCATCTTGACGCACAGCTCCACGGTGGCACGTTGCTCATCAGCAGTTCAGTGGTCCATGACCCGTCTCAATGGAATTGCACAGGATATGCAATAGCATCCCTAGGTTGAACTGGGCTGATCATGGTATGGAGAGCTGCAGAGAACAAGAGAAATGTAACAGCTGTGAAGCCCTTTGCTTTACTCATTTTTGCCATGTTGCTCATTTCTTTGTAAATCCTCAGCACGCAGGAGCTCTGGGGCTGCTGTCATCCTATAGGAGCCAGCAGCAGGCTGGGAGTTCTCACATAGAAGCAGGCTCAGAAAAACACTCAGCTTTCTGTCTGGTTGGTGCAGCTGGTGATGATATGTCCAGCTGGTGCTGCTTTGGCAGTGTGTGAGGAGACATGCAATGAAGGCTGTGAGTGAGAGAAACAAAGACTGGGTGCCCATGGGAGAGGAAGGGGCTCTGCCCCTGGGGTCACAGTGGAATGGGATGCTGATGCTCATTTCAACAGAAAGGGAGGCACAAAGGACACGGATGTCACAGCCGTGGGATGTGACAGCACAGTGTGAGGTGGCAGGTCTGAGTGTCCCCAAACCGGATTGTCACCTGCCCTGCAGAACACAGCCATCACATTTCTGCAGGGAGAGATGGCCCCTTCAGGCTGCTGATCCTCAAAAGCTGAACAAGCTGTTGGATTACAACACTTACAATTAAGTTGTGACATCCGTTTGCTTCTGGCTCTGGGTGAGCAGCTGTTTGCCAGCCCTGGTACGTTGGTGATCTCAAGCATGTGCTGGGGACCGGACTGAGGGATGGCCATGGGGTGAGCCGGGCGCTGCAGGGCAGCTTGGGGAGGATGGCTGCACATCCCACCTGCACCCCTGTCCCCATGTGCACAAACAAAGGCGCGCTCCATGCAGGCTCAGCTCACACGTCTGTCCTGGGGCCGGGCTGCCGAGCTGGGGCCTCGCGAGGGGGAGGTAGAAAAATAGTTATAAAAGAGAAAGACAGGCCTCCCAGGCTGCAGCAAGAGGAGACTCAGACTGTTGGCAGAAGGAGGGGAGTCCTCATAAACTAAACGGGTGAAAAAGTCATCCAAATAGAGGTGGAGGAAGGGCTGGCGGGGCTGGGGCATGTTCAGCATCCTCACTAGCACCCGCCAGGGGCTGCAGGACAGAGAGAGGGGTGTGGGCGTGCTCAGTGTGCAGCTTCTCTTCTCTCTGCTTTTATCCTCCTCCTGATGAGACTGCAGCAACCAGGGCAATTGCCCTGAACCCCAGCACGGCCAGCACCGCTCCAACGTACTTTGGGAGCAGCTGGCAGCACCAGGGATGCCCTGCCCTGGTGGTTTCAGCAGGCAGCAGCGCATAATTGGGGCGAGCTCAGCAAAGCAGCTTTGGAAACCAGCTGAAAAATGCGAGACGTCAGAGCTGCTCAGGCATTTCGGTCAGATGTGGTGAATAATTTCTGCTGAAGAACAGAAAAGCAGGCAGAATTTCTAAATATTTTTGCTTTTCCCTGTGAAGTAACTACTTTTCACTGCAAAATGGATTTCATTTTTCATAAGCTTCCATTAGATACAACTCAAACTTAGCGTTGTTCCCCTTGAACTCACATCAGCTACTTCTTAATACCTCTGTTTATTCCTTGGCCATTGCATGAGGATTGCAGGGTCTGCTGGGTGCTGGGACTGCTTTTGGCTTGTGGTGGCCGTAATGTCAGTGCTGGGGGGGCATTTACAGGGACCAGAAGCAGCTGAGCAGGATCTCGCAGCAAGCACTGGATGGAAGCAAAAGGAATGATCAATTAGCTGCACTGGTTGGATCTGGAGGGCTGTTTGCTGGAGCCTGGTGGAGGTTTCTCTGGGCACAGCAGAGCTGGGGACGCTCCCAGCACACCGAGAAGTGCCACTTCCTCTGCTCCAGGGCAGCAGCACACCTTGTCCTCAGCTTTGCTTGAGAACATGACAGTATTTTCTATGAGGCAAAGAGAACAGAAGCACTACTGTGCAGTGTTATTTGCAGCAGGAGCAGGGCCAGAAGTGCTGGGGTAGTTCATAGGGCAGAGGGGGTTTGTGGAGCACAGTGAGAGTCTGGAAGTGTCAGGGTTAGAACATAGCAAAATGCTGCAAAAAAAACCATCGACAACTGTTTGGGCTCCTTCTCTGTTTGCTTTCCTCAAATATTCAAGCAAACAAGTTTCCTGGCAGAAATATTTGTGGAAATAACAAATGTAGCAGGATTTTCATAGAAGGCAAACTTCAAGGCAGTGGCTGTATTGTGAACCCAAATCTGATGACTCAGCTCACCGGTATCGGGTAGAGGCACCACATTCCCTCCGGGGCTCCTGAGCTCAGCCAGGAGCAATCACTGCCAGGAATGGCTCATGTCCAACTCCAGCCTGAGCATCAACAGAAATCACCCAGGAAATCCCCTCAGGATAAGTAAGCCTGAAAATAATAATGATGTGCTCGAGAAGATGCCCCAGTGCTTCACAAGAAGCAGCTTCCTGCAGAGCTGTGTCTATGGAGAGGCACCAGCTGAGGAGTGGAACCTCCAAAAAGCCGTGACCAGAGTTCCCATCCCAAATGCTGCAGCCACTAGAGGGACTCCAGCTGCAGCCTGTGGGGCCAGGAGCCCCAGTAGCAGGGTGGGTGGGGACCATTGCCATGGACCCTCAGAGCCCCCAGCATGGGCACAGCCAGTGCTAGCAACTCCAGTGGGATGAGGAGCAGAGGTGGGGAATGTGTGAAAGCTCAGGTCACCACGCATAGGACATCTCCAAGACAGTGGTCTGGGAGCTCCAACACTTCCTCCAGACGTCCAAGCCGTTTTTCATATCAGCTGTCATCACAAGCCTGTGAGGTCTCTCCCCTCACCTTGCTCATCCCATCCCAGCTGGCCAGGAAGCAGCTCTCCCAGCACCTTCCTCACAGCTTTGACCACATATATATACCCCAAAACTCACCTGTAGACTGTGTGGCTTGGCGCCCAGCACTGGGCACAGGCACCCAAACCCCCCAGCACAGGACAAGTGGGTACCTTTCACCTGGCTCTGAACAGCAAAGCTGTCCCAGCATGGGTGTGTGCGAGATTTTATAGGTGATAACCCCTGGGAAAGTGGGAAACGCGGGGAGAGCTGTACACTCAGCTTCCTGGCATGGCTCAACGTTCTGCTTAAGAGAGCCAATGTCAACAGATAGCCCTGAAGGAAGGAGCAAAACCAAATACATGGGCACTTCTCAGAACAAGAGCTGTAAAACCTGCGCAAACCTGAACAAGTGGCACGACGCTCTTTTTATGTGGTCAGAATCAATAGTCGAGCCCACTCAACATGTTTGCTGACACACACAGCAGCATTTATGGCCCAGCACCGTAACGGAGCCTGCAGGGCTCAGCTCCATGTGCCACGCTCGGCCATCTCGTTCCCTTTCGCTCTGATGGGATGCTTGGAATTCTGCTGCACGGCACAGCCTCGTGCCCTGCGGCAGAACGTGTGTCCCAGCGGTGCTCAGGGGTGGAGGCTTTGCCACACAAGGGCATCCTGGTGGAAGCTGAGGTGGGTGCTGCCGCAGGTTTGTGTCGGCGTCTGCCACCGGCTGGGAGAAACCACTGTGTACAGGGTGTGTCCCTGTTCCAGGCGTGGAAACCGATGGGTGAAGGGAGGTGTCACGGGGTTACGGGCAGTTCAGCCCCAGCCCTGCCTCCAGGCAGCGTCTGTGGCTGCTCCGGGCCCATGTCTGTCACTGTGGGGCAGGGTATCTGCAGGGCTGGGGTCATAGAATCGTAGAGGTTAGAAAAGATCATGAAGATCCCCAAGTCCAACCCCAACCCAGGCCATCATGCCCTCTAACCCAGGTCCATCAGTGCCACATCTTCATGGTTCCTGAACACCTCCAGGGACGGTGACTCCCGCAACTTCCTGGGCAGCTGTGGCACTGCATCACTGCTCTTTCTGAAAATACATTTACCCAAATCTCCAACCTCACCGCTCCCCTGGAGGGGCTCTGGCCACCCCTCCCGGTCCCACATCTCCTACCAAGTGCCCTCCTGAAACCTCAAAGTCAAACTGAATCTTCCTCCCATCTCCAGACAGTGCCTTCTTTCGAAGCAAAGTGTCACTCCTGATCCACAACTCACCAGGAGCCTTCTGGCAGCTCTTGGCAGCTGTGTGTGCTCCCAATGGACTCAGATGAGCCCCAGGCAACCCTGGATGGGAGCAGAGACTCACAGAGGTGGGACAGGGACAATCCAGTAAGGATTTTTTGCCATCTTGGACTTGTACCTTCAAGATGGCACTGAGAGGGGCTAGAGATTAGGTTTTATGTCTTTTGGCAGTTGGAAAATTCCTTCTTTCCTGGTGGGCTCAGCCATGGCACAAGGCACGAGCAGGGATCTCGCTCGCTGAAAGCTCAGGTTGTCTGGGACACGCAGTCCCTCGTTCCCATCAAGGGGATCCAATCTGCAGAGCTTCTCACCAAACATCAGCCCCCAGAGCTTTCCAGGTCCCAGTTCTTTAGGAGAGGACTGGGGCAGCACAGGGCAGCAGAGCTCCTGCAGTGCTGACACCAGGGGTAGCTTGAACCTTAGGATTCAATGCCCTACAAGCACAGAGCTGAAGGCTGCCCAGAGATGGGGCACCCCACGAGCAGCACCCACCTGCCGGCCCGTGTAACGCCGTGCCCGTGTGGCTGGGAGCTGACACAGAGGTTGTTTCTCAAGGATATCGGGTTATGGGTATTTATATAGAAACATTTTAAAGTGAAAGCTCCCAGCCTCTCCCACAAGGCCAGACCCGCTCCTGTTGTTAAACGCGCTCAGGCACATTTTCCATCCAGCCTCCAAAGCTGCACGCAGGATCAGGCAGCCCTGCACGCAGAGACACTGCAGCAGGCCAGAGCTCAGGCGAGGGCAGCTCTGCAAGGTGGCCCGGGGAGCCCCGAGCACTGCTGTGGGCACCGGGAACGGGGCACAGACCCAGAGCCACCTTATAATTCCCTCCGGGCAGCTTCCAGAACCCTTTAAAACCTGCAGCTCTGCGGCACAAACTCCTGCTCCCCATCAAATCTCATTGTGACCAGCATTAAAGGATTAGCCGATCCCACACCAGCTCCCACTTGGGCATGGCTCTCTCCCCGCAGCCCGCCGGGGGGTCTCCAGCTGCACGGCCCTGCGCAAGGCTGAGACTCTCTAGCTCTGCCCATGGAGCAGAGCGGTGGAAGATGAATGGCAGCAGATGTCACCCACTCCGGGCAACACCAGGTACCCACTCGCACGCTGGCCTTGTGCTTCCCCCCATCCAGGGGGACATCGGTGCTGAGGAGTGGGGGGAGAGGCTGCCTGCAGCTTATTGTGGGGTGCTGTTATTTGGGCAATTCTTGCAAGCAGGGTTTGTGCTCATAAGAGCTGCATGTTCTGAGCCACGAGATGGGCTCCCTGTGCTGGGGGAGGCACGCGGTGGGAGCTGCTCCGGGCACATACCTGTACCCTGCATCAGCTGGTGATTGATTTAGAAAAGCTTATGGCTTTGGCATTCATGATACGTTTACTAGAAATGGTTCGTTTCCTCAAATGATGTCGTTTATGGTCATACTATATTTTAATTTCTTTATGGCTGAAGAGGCCAATGGCACTGAGCCATGCAGCAGTGCTAAGGGACAAATAATAACGTTATTCTCTCTTGGAGACATAGGTCAAAAACTTAAAGCGGAATTAGCAGTTTGTCATGCTGCTTTTTAGCAGTGGGTGCTGCAGTGTCCTGGCAGAGTGGCTTTGGGGACTGTTGAGATGAGTGGTCCCCTCCCCTGGGCTGCCCAGGGAGTGCACAACTTGCACGCTGAGCATTCAGACACGGCCACACCTTGCGTGCTGCTGCAGCCTTTCAGTTCCGTGACAGTAAGCAGGAGTGCTGCAGAGGTGTCTGCCGTGGTGTCCGTGGGCTGCAGGTGCCACCAGTGAGCTCCTGGTGGTGGTTCCTCCTGTTTGCTCCTCTGGCCGTTGTTCTGTCAGAAGATTGAGGACATCAGGGACAGCCCAGGTTATTCAGTCACACTCCTGTAGAGAGAAAAGCCATTTTCAGAAACTAGTCCAGAAACTAGAAGCTCTCAAATTTTAACTCTCCACGACCTATACCTTTTCTAGGATCCAACCAGCTCCCACCTCTGGCAGCCCTTGTCCTTCCAGCACTGCCTCCCTTCACACACATGTGGCCCTTTCCTCACATGTTCCCCTAGAAGGAAGGCAGCTCGAGCACTCAGGTCCACCGGGTTCAGCACGATGCTTCTCACCCTGAGGAACTCTGAGCTGGGATGCCCGTCCTCTGAGGACGCGGCGTCAGAGCTCCCCTGCACTGCCCTGCTGCTGCCTGCAGCTCTCCAGTCAGTCCCAGAGCAGTTCTGCAGCTGCTTGCCCTAATTCCATGAGCTAAAAAGGGCCGATCCTGTGAGCCCCAGCAGTGAATGGAGGTCACCAGCAGGTGCTGATGAAATTCCCTTCGCTAAAAGATAAAAAAATTCCAAAAAATAGAAGAGAAAAAAAAGGTAAAACTTGCTGTGTAACCTTTGTTGATTTTGGCTGTTCTCCTCACTCTATTTCTCCACCAGCTGGAATGACCCCAAGCCGTTGCACGTGTATAAAGAACATCAGGTATCAAGTCAATGAAACAGAGGGCCATGGCTGCCCGTTGCTCCTTGCAGAGCACAGAGCCCTGCAGGAAACCTAGCAGCAAGCTTGCTCTCTAGCACCACTGTTTCTTCTCCACGCCTTCTGTTCCCCTACAGACTGGAGCTGAAACTGCTAGATCTGAGCTGAGCACCTGCTGACACACAGCAAATCCGAAACACCACAGAGCAGCTCCGTTCTGGAGCTTCTCTTGACTTCCTCCCAGATGGGCAGCAGCCTCCTGGGAAAGCTTCTGGGTTTCCGTTCGGTTGTGTTTGGGATTCAGTGCAGTGCTCCCAGCTGACAGGGCTTCAGGTGGGACAGCAGGGATCAGAGGTGAAAGCTGTGACTTGGGCTGAGCTGCAGTCTGCAGTGTGATGGGATGGGATGAATGCAATAGTCCCTCTTACTTGCTTGTTCTCATGGTCTGATTTTGCATAAAAACACAGCAGTCAGATTTTCAGAGCACACACCAGCATGCCAATACTGTTCTTAAGGGCTGCAGTGCAGCCAGAGCGATTGCAAATACAAACCAGCTGGGCAAATGCTCCGATGTTTCTGAGAGCAGCTGCCATCCTGAGAGCAGCTCAAACTTTCTTTGTTTCTACTGTCCTTGCAGAACAACAGCTCCTAGGAGCAACAACTATTACTTCCTCAAGTTCAGACCTTTGTTAGTCAGCACAATAAACCCTTTTCTGCTCCTGGGATGAAAGTAGCACAGTGTTATCGCTGAAGCAGTGTATGCTGAAATGCTCTGTCTGTCCCCGTGTTCATAGCAGCTATTTATTTCAGCTTCATTAATGGCCTCCAGCTCCAACATCCATCCCAGCTTCAGCTGAAGCACGTATTGCTCTGGGAGAGGATTTGAGTGGAGCCATCTACCTCCTTTGAGGTGTTTGTTACACATGTCCAAACGTTGCCTCAATTCACTGTGAGATGACCATAGAATCATAGAATAGCTTGGGTTGGAAGGGACCTCAGGGATCATCAAGTTGCAATTCCCTGCCCCTGGTGATTTTATGGCGTGGGTTATTCTGGTTGGTTTGGGGGCTTCCAATTTCGGCACTGGTGAGGAATGTCCTGAGCTCGTCTCCATCCAACTCCATCAGTGCAGTGCTGATCTTCACCCAGCACCTGTCCCAGCCACAGCCACTGCAGCTTCAGCGATGGGGAAAATAAAGCACCATGAGTCATGTGCTGTAGAGCAGGGAGATAAAGTGCTGCAGCCCCCTGCATGCTCCGTGGAGCTGCTTGTGAACACACCAACACTGCTCCGCGAGTCACAGCGCTCCGAGGCAGAAAGCAAAGGGGTTTGGCAGTGTGGCCTAAGTAGCCCTGTTTACAGAAAGTCTGACAAAACACGAGCCCTTGGCTTTATCTTTCCCATTTGGAAATAGCCACAGAGCAAATATACCTAAGGCATGAAGGGAGGGGGATTCGTATTGACTTTAGAAAAAGCTGTTCTTTAAAAACAGGAACAAACTCTCATCCCCGAGGTGTGTGCATGGGTGCTGGATCCAAAAGTGCTGTGCGGGGTTACAGCCTGCCTGCTAACCTGTGTCACTTCTGTGTGAACAAGTCATGCAGTAAACTGCTCTCTGTTAATTTTTTAATGCAGAATAAACAGGTCAAGAAATGATTAGCATGAGAATAAGTTGAGCTTAATCAGGAGAATCGGAAAAGATGAGAGGGAAGAGGCAAACCGGAGTTATCAGTTAACCATATGGAGAGGTTCTGCCTCCAAGAGTGTCCTCCTTCTGAAGCTGCCTACCTTTCCCTTCTCTAATTTCAATGATGAGCTAAAATTGCTGGTATAAGCACAATGGAAGCCCTTGTTTCACCTTCTTGTTTTCTATGGCTGCCCAAATGGATTGCAGGTGATAAGGCTCCTACCTGGTCGCTACAGATGGCCGTCTCCATTCCGCCTTCAGGAAGGAAGCTGCTGAAGTGAGGGCTGAAAGGCACAAAATCCACGTTCAGCACATTGGAGTGCTCTGCTCTGGTGCAAAAGTGGTGGCGCGATCCTGGCAGAGCAGAGACACGCGTGGGCAAGGGGAAACGCAGCCCTCGGGACTGCTTGGAGTTTGGTCAGTGGCTGCAGATCTATATTCTCAGATAGGCAGGACTTTGTCCACAAACTGGAATTTGAAATTTCAAAGGGGAGTTAAAAAAAAAACAACAGAAGGGACCTTTGCATGTGTGGGGATGACTGCGCCGTGACGTTCTCTGGGACTGTTGTTTCATGTCTGGTTCCTCAGTTCTGTGCTTCCCCACCTGCTTGCTTGGTGGAACAGCAGTGGCCTCAAAGGGCTGCCTGAAAAGCCCTGGCCTTGTTCACAGCTTTCCTGCACTAGGGATGCTCGAGATCCAATGAGACAAAACCCTGAGCAGCCCATGATGCTCTCAGCAGGCCCTGTGTGGTACGTGAGACTCCTGAGGTCCCCTTCAACCTGAATTGTCCTTCGGTCCTACAGCACTCCATTGTGGAGGAGCCCTGTGAGAGGCTCACCCACCTGAAACCAGGAGCTAGCAAGCATGGTATACCGAATGGAATCACCATAAACACTCCATTAAATAATCTATTCCTGATCCTCATCTACTGATAAGCACAGATCTTATTTTCAGGGAATTCCCTTTTGCTTGGGATTAATTTGCCAAATATATAAAGTGGAATTAGTGTCATGAGGTGCTGCAGTGGAAAAAGACAGGAGGATTTATTGCTCAGCTGACAAAAATCAAATATTCACTTAGCACAGAAGGCTGCACGTCCTGGGGCTGTAATGGCTCCTCTACAGCCATCTCCTGGCATAGCTGGAGGGTACAAAAAAACCCATCTCCATCCCAAAGCAACTGCGGCACATCGTGGTCCTATTAACTACTGCAGGGCATGGTGACATTGGCAAGCTGTCCCCAAAAGCTACTGTGTGGGGATGTGGGACAGAGATGAGGGCTCCCAGCATCCCAGTTTGCAGGCAGGGTCTCTATACCATGAGCCCATCCCCAGGGCAAAGGAAGTGCACAATGTCCTTCACCCCAGTGCTGAGACAAGGGTTTTGTGAGGGGGCACCAGTAGCAACAAAATGACAGCCCACACAAATATGCAGATGGAAAGCCCTGCCCCGTGAGCCACCTAATGCTCCCCAAACTTCCCTGCTCCTTATCTGCCTCTCCTGCACACAGTGCCTCTCCGTCTTCTGTTCCTGGCCCTCTTAATCCTTCCTGCCCTAGGAGCAAATGGCCTTATTTTGTCAGCAGGCTATTGAAGCAAAAGGGTTGTTTTGCTGAATGGAGCAAAACGGGCCATGCTTTTATGGTATTTTACTAGACACTGTGGCAAATCCTGCACATATTTGACCAAGTGTCTGTAGCATTTATCTAATCAAAGGGATCACCGTGGCCTGAGCAGGGCTGGGACGGAGGTCCCTGGGATGAGGCCACCGCGGGGCTGTGCTCTGCCTCAGCACCTCCACCCTGGCGCACATCATTACAACAGTTTTGGCTGAGGGCTGTTGATGCCAAAGGGAAGAACCACTGACCACAGAAGTGTAGAGACTATTTTCCCTGAAGAAAAGGATCACCTACTGTCAGCCCTAAATAAGAAATCAGGAGCTTTCCCTTGCTCTCTGCTTTGCTCCTGCAGATCTGTAGCCTTAAGATAAAAGTACCCCTTGGTACATGATGCTTTTGGGAGACAAGGACTGCTTGAACAATCCTCAGTGCTTTTAAATGTGATAAGCAAATCATTGCACCAACAGTACGTATCGCTGCGGGGCCAGGGACCTCAGGGCCACACCATGGCTAGGAGGGCTTGGGAAGCTAGGGCTGTACTGGCGCACTAAGAAGCACAAACACAAGCAAGTTTGGAGCCCAAATTGGCAGCGTGTGGCCTCGGTCACCTGGTACTGATTGTGAAATCAAGGGGAGGTTTTCAATGCAGAGCAAGCTGATGCTGAATCATTAATTGCTTGTTTTCCTGTGCCATCCAGACGACGCCATTGGGTAATCAATTAAATCTTGCATTGTCATGTGGTGCAAATTGCACTGAAACTTGTCAGCCCTGTAGAGGGCAAGCAGGGGGCCCAGAGAGCTCCTGGGTGGGCAGGAGGGAAGCAGGAGCCCTGCTGCTTGCTGCTGCTCAGTGGGGTTCTGACACAAGGCCATGGTGATGCCAGCAGGCTTGATGCAGCAGAGAGCTCTGCTTGGCTGAATTCATAGAAGGAAAAGTCATGCTGCAGAGTCAAGCCCTGCTGTGCCATAAAACACCCAATGAAACTTTTAAGAGGCCAAAGCCAGGCCAGGGTGTGCCCAACAGCGGGCAGCCCATTGCCAGCACAGCGCAGCCCAGCTGTGCCCAGTGCACCCTGCCAGCCCCGCTCGTCCCTGCACTGTCCCCTCCATTGCGTGCCTGGCACTCAGGAAAACGCTCACCCCAAAGGTTGTTTAGGCACAGCTCAGGAGCGGGACCTGTTTATAGGGCATTCAGCCCCTGTAAAACTGGGTTTATAGGGAAGTAAAATGAGTCCTACGTTGTTACTTTGCATAGCAACGTGTAAATCGCAGTGCGGGCGCTGACCTTCCCTGGGAGGGAAAGGGAGAGGAAGGAAAATGCTTTGGGAGGGAGGGAGGGAGCGAAGGCAAAGAGGGGAATGCAGAGGTAGAAGTGGGGCACAAACTTGTTCCCCAGGCAGGGATTTTTCCAGCCTTCCCCCCACTGGCGCAGCCCAGCACCAAGGTCGACAGCCCCGCAAAGGTGTTCCCTGAGCGGTGAGTGCTTCTGCCCATGGGTTCCTGGGAGCTGGGATCAGCACAGCGCCTCGAGATGCAATCATAAACAGTCAACAAGAATCACTGCTGCTCCACCAAAAAAAAAAAAACAACCAACAGCCATGCAGCGTTAGCAGTGGGTGAGATGATTAAAGATTAACCCCTGCCTCCACCCCTCTGAGGAGTATAGGCCTTGAGGCTCAGCAAATCCTTTCAGAGAAATATTTGAAATAAAAGACAACAGATAGGGGACGCAGTGAAGGCAGAGAGAGGCAGTAGGGCCAATAGCCTCGGACAAGGGAATCGGCACGATCTGGCCCGTGTTTGCCGATGATAATGCGCCT
This sequence comes from Tympanuchus pallidicinctus, assembly GCF_026119805.1. Taxonomy (NCBI): domain Eukaryota; kingdom Metazoa; phylum Chordata; class Aves; order Galliformes; family Phasianidae; genus Tympanuchus; species Tympanuchus pallidicinctus. Next base: position 8,524,145 of record NW_026294722.1, read on the forward strand.
TTCCAAAGCCCTGATAGACATGGAGATGGCCGATTATAGCGCGGCGCTGGACCCGGCGTACACCACCCTGGAGTTTGAGAACATGCAGGTGCTGGCCATGGGCAGCGGTAAGTCCCCTCCGGCGGTGATGGGGCGAGTGGGGCTGCAGGGGGACACGTCCCCAGGGCAGTCAGCGAATGGCTTGGGGAGGGCGGGGGGCACGGCGGGGGTCCTGCTGCCCCCAGAGGGAAAGAGAGGTGGCTGAGGGGTGCCCTGGCGCCTAGGGGATGGGATCTGTGGTCCTCAGCAGCCTTCAGCCTGAGCTGAGGGCAGATGGGTCTTGCCACTCCCAGGCTCCCACGGAAAGGAAAAAAAGAACCATTTTGCCAACAGAATGCTACCCGTGGCTCAGCAGAAAGCCAGCTCCGAGGCAGAAAGCCAGCCCTGTCCATGTAGGAGCAGCTGTAGCTGGATCTTCCCAACAGCAGAAAGCTGCTTGCTGCCTGGCCAGGGTGCAAATCATCCCAAAATGCCACCCAAGGGCTGCCCCAGGGCTGCTCTGAGACCACGACCCTGCAGTGCTGCTGTGCAGGGGGAGCATGGGGCCACAGTGCTGCAGTGCTGGAGGTGGCCCAGGCTGGAAGGGGGACAGCAGCCCTGGCTAGGGAGAGATGGGCCCCCTCAGCAAGGTGGCATCACATTGAACTCACTAGGATTTGCAACAGTGGCCCATCCATTTGAGAACCAAGGATTCTGCTTGATCAGATGCCCAGTGATAACAGGAGATTCCTCTCCAAGTCCCCCCTAAAGTCTCTCTAAATACACAGTTAATGACTAAACTAAGCATACTGCAGAAAGTGACCCACAGGCCCTTTTTCCCCTCTCTCCATGCCACCCCTTTCCCACAGGGCAGTACCTGCAGCACAGCTTTCTGCAGGATGGAACTCCACTCCCCTTGGAGCTGCACATTCCCCTGCCCAGGCCTGGCCCTACCCACCCCAAAGCCACCCCTCAGCCCCACCAGCGAGCAGCAGGACCTTTAGGATAAGGCACAGCTCCGCTCCCAGGAGTGAGAAGCCAGGGGAGCTGCCCCGCACAGGGGCTGTGAGCTGGGCTCCGCTAGGTCGGGGATTCTACAGGTCTAGCTCAGGCACAGTGCCACATCCCACAGCCTATGGGCAGATGAGCCAGCTGGGTTATGGGGCACTGGCTCTGCTCTGCATGTGCCCAGCTCCTGGCAGGGGGCAGGTCCCACACAAATTAACTGTAACTCCAAATGAATGGCTATTAAACTCACTTCACCACAGCAGCCGGGAGCCCACGTTTCTGTCATTATAAAAGCAAGCTTAATTGGAAAGTTATCCATTAAGAAATAATTCCATTTTTGGTCAGCTCTTAGACCAAGAGGGTGTGATTTCTTTGGTAACTTCTTTACCCATTTGCAGCATGAAACACAAGCTGCTAGGAGGGATTTATGTGAACTATCACAGACAGATGAGCAGAGTGACTGGATATGGATTGGCTCTGTTTTCCTCCCTGTTGCAAAGTTCTATGTCTAGATGAAACCGAAAATTTAACTTTCTTCCCGGAAGAAGCGTCATCCAGCTGAGCCCTCTGGGTGCAATCAGAGGAGGGATCTGGGAGGAAAGCTGCTTGCTCTGCCCTGCAGAAGCGAGGGACACATGGGCCTGGCGCTGAGGAGCAGAGGAAAGAGCGTCCTGAGCTGGCACAGGAACACAGCACCTCAGCCCTGCGGTACAGCAGGGTGTGCCAGGCCCAGAGGGAACAAACTGTGACTCAGGAGAGCAATAGAAGAGGGATGTGAGGAATTAGAAAGAAAGCAGGCAGGGAAATGAGAGCTGCCACCAGAGCTGGAGGAGATGCCCTGCATAAGCTCACTGCTAGGATCACAGCATGCACTTCAGGTCACTTGTACCCACACATCTGCATCAAGGGACAGCATGAGAAGGCTGCATACCTCCTGCTGCAGAGTCCACTACAACCCCTTTCCTGCTAAGCAGAAACTAAAGTTGAAGTCCTACGACTGATGTACCACCTTAGCCCTCTCCAACACACAGACCCCAGCCAGCAAAGACAATCCCCCCATCCTGAGACTAGCCCTCTCAGGGCATTTATCCTTCTGCAGCCACTCTCTGATGGGAGCCAGGTGGGAGCAGCTGCAGCCCTTTTGGGTAAGCGTTAACTGCATCTCTGCCAAACCCAAGGGGGGTGTGGGGAGGGAGAAGGTGAGAGGGGAGATGAGGAGCACTGAGCTGTTCCCTATAACCCTGGGGAGGTCAGTGCTCACCCCTCAAAGTGGCTGCCAGATCCTCAGAAATGCAAGGTGAACAATCTCTGGGAGCCCCATTGGTTGTGCAATGCCCACCTCTGTGCTATGGGATGCAGGCTGGGTAACGAGCAGTGCCTTAAAGGTCCTCTTTGTGATTCTGTCATGCTCTTAGCCTCTGTTGGCTTGCTGATCTCCACTACTGTCCTTTGAGGGGGCTGTTGGGATCACTGTACTTCAGTATTGAAATCTCAGAAGGTTTCTATGGCTTTGTAGATCCTAGGTATCATTTGCAAATGGGACTTTCTCTGAGTCCCATGCTGATACAAGAAAATGTGCCTGGGAGGGGACAATTAGATCACCTGAATAATGAGCTGATCCCTTCAGCCTTGAGGTTTGTTTGGCTTGCTGGAGGGATTTTAGTGTAGGGTTGTATGGTTTTGCTTTCAGCCTTTCAGGTGTCCTCTCCTACCCGGGCTGCTCCCATTCCCCATCCTCCCAAAAACACAGTATACATGCCAGCCCCCTTACAGCTTGTAAGGACTGCAGGGTGCATCTCATGTCCCATACTCTGGAAGATACCCAGCATACAGCCTTTTCCATGTTATAGTGCTGTCCTTTCTGGGTTGGCTCCATCAGTCCTTCTTTGCACGGTTAGTGTTGTGCCCACAAGTTCTCCAGCTGAAGCCTTATGCAATTATTATGCACTGATAGCCTCTTTCACTTGAAGCCTCTTTCAGGGCCGTAACACCATCACCTCACTATCAAACCAGCAGCTCATCCCAAGCTGTAAAACCTCAGCTCTAACTGCACCAACTCATTCTCTGGCCAAGCTGTAGATGCCAAAAGCATCTGCAAATCCCCCAGGAATTTTGGCTGTGCTTTGTGACAGCTGCAAACAGGTTTCTGCATAGCCTGAAGGCATTGCTGGTGTCGAGCTTTGGGAAGAGCTGCTTGCCCTGGCACACCAGCGGCATTAGCACATTCTAGATGCAATGACTTAGGATACCCAGAGCACCCATCACTGCTTGTGAACTGCTGCAGGTGCCCAGTTCTTCAGAAAATCACTGGAAAAGGAGTTAGGAGATGTTAGCTGTCTGTCTCACTGTGTTCTTGCTGTGTCCTTTCCCAAGCAGACACATCTCCATCAGAAGCAGCCAACCTCAACACCTCCAACAGCATTGGGGTGAGTGCACTGTGTGCCATCTGCGGGGACCGTGCCACAGGGAAGCACTACGGGGCTTCCAGCTGCGATGGCTGCAAAGGCTTCTTCAGGAGGAGTGTGCGGAAGAACCACATGTACTCCTGCAGGTAAGGACAGAGGGGGACAAGGCATCCCCCAGCAGCTGTGCAGCAAAGCTGAGTTCTGCAGCTTTGCAGAAGAGTGCAAAGAATGCCCTTCATTCTCTCCATATTCTCCAGTGTCTTCCTTGACCTCTGGCTGGAAAGAGTCAGGTGCACGGAAGAGCTCTTGCTCTGACACTTCTCTGGCAACATGCTGGTAATGCAGCATGCCCATCTCTGCGTGTCCCGTGACAGGATAGGACAAGCATGTTGCTCGTACCACTCACACACTGTACCTTGTGCTGCTAGTACAAGGCCCTCAGCTCCGCTGTGACATGCTGCTTGCTGCTCTGAGCAGCTGAGACTGAGAGGTTTGCAGTGGAAATCAAGAATCCTCAGCTTAGAGTGTCAGAATCACTCTGATTTTTTGTGTGATCCACTCCTGACAGCCACTTGATGAGTGTGAGCAGCAAGATCACTCTAAAAATTTGAGCAATAAGCTCTGGACTTAGCAGTGTACGTGAAGCACACGGTTGCTTGCAACCCAGGGCTGTTTAGGATGTCTGCCCAGGAAGCCCCCTCTCCACAGCTCCAGTGGGAAAAGCCAAGGCTCCCAGTTCTCTTGACACCAGATCTTTTATGGCAGTGCTTAAAGATCTGCTTTCTGGCATCTATTTGAGCAAATCTTAACTTAGGGTTTTCAAAAGCGTGTTACAAACAAGCCTTTTCAGAGCTACAGAACTCTGCATGGCTGGAAGCCCTTCCAGAGATCTTTATGCCTTTGTCTTTGCAAGCTTGATCAATCAGCAGCAAATTAGAGCATATCTGCAAGTGAAATTCACGCTGGAAATGGCTACCAGGCTTATGCTGCATACAGAAGATCGGTGTAATGCACCGTCATCTGCAATCAATGTGGTGATACAAGTGGGTAGGAAGGAGCTGGGTGCTTGCCATCTCCTCTCTGAAGCACGGGCAGCTCAGAGCTGTTTGTGTGCCAGTGATGCCGTCCAGAGGTCAGCAGGAACCTCCTGGAGCCAACAATGCCTTGGAGAGATGTGGGGACTTCTGCCTCTCCTCTCCTCTCCTCTCCTCTCCTCTCCTCTCCTCTCCTCTCCTCTCCTCTCCTCTCCTCTCCTCTCCTCTCCTCTCCTCTCCTCTCCTCTCCTCTCCTCTCCTCTCCTCTCCTCTCCTCTCCTCTCCTCTCCTCTCCTCTCCTCTCCTCTCCTCTCCTCTCCTCTCCTCTCCTCTCCTCTCCTCTCCTCTCCTCTCCTCTCCTCTCCTCTCCTCTCCTCTCCTCTCCTCTCCTCTCCACAGGCTCAATCCCACTGCTCCTCACACCTCTGTTTCTCCGCAGGTTTAACAGGCAGTGTGTGGTAGACAAAGACAAAAGAAACCAGTGCCGATACTGCAGGCTTAAGAAGTGCTTCCGAGCAGGGATGAAGAAGGAAGGTGGGTGCCTTCCCCTCCCTGCCCTCAGCACAGACCAGCCCTCCCTCATGGCAGGCAGGGAGATATTGGCTGTTGCCATGAGCCCTGTGAAGGCCCAGCTGCCCACTTCAAGCCGCACAGAACCCTTGCACTCGGTTAAGGTTCCCAGCAAAGCATGCAGGCTTTGTGTGCTCTCAAACTCATTCCAGGGGGCCTATTTAGATGCCAGCAAAGACAAAGCCAGGAGAGAGTCACAGGGCCATGCCCCATCTTGTACCTACAAGTCACATCCACAGCTTTCAGCTTGCTCACACTGAGATGCTTGAAGCTCAGAAGAGGTCTGAGTCATTCAGAAGCACTTTGGGAAAATTGCTGTGTCACCTACAAATCTGTGTCAGGACTGCAGAAAAGCATGCAGCAACCCTTTTGCCCCTCAGCTTGCTCACGTGGAGGTAGGTTCTTGTGGGCCCTATGCAGAGAGCTGAGTTGTGTCTGATACATCAGCCACAACAGAAAAGACCCAGGGCAAGGTGGAGCATTTCAGTTATAATTCTACCCGGGCTTGCATGGCCCAGGTGACCCCACTAACCTCCCTGCATCTCTGCCTCTGCAGCCTTCCAGGTCCCCACAAGCCAGATACAGTGGAGATAAATTCAGTCCCTGCTCAGCTCGCAGCAGCGCTCAGCATAGCAGGGACAACTGGGGCTGCCACTGGCCCTGTCAGCTGGTGGCCCCACTGGTGGCTCTGCTGGAGGAGAGACAAAAGCTGTGCCCCAAGGATGCCGGCCTGTGGGAAGGCCTCTGAGCAGGAACCCTTCTCCCTTATTACAGTAGATGAGGTGTTGAGAGGAACTGGGCTTGACTTTCTTGTAGAACACAGGAATCCTCCTCTCCCCGCAAAGCCCGCTCATCCCATGCCCAGAGCTTTGCTGCTGTCTGTTAATATTCAATAGAAGTTACATTAGGTGCATGACCAGCTAATACTGAGCAAACATTTGGAAAACATCATGGCGTGACTGAACTCGGGGGCCTGCTACTGATAACAAGCAGCATAACCTTGAGAGCTCCTATTTACAGCCGCTGACTGCAGGGCTTTGCTTCTGGCCCAGCCTCATTATTGCTTTTTATCAGGCAGATTTATACATTGAGAACGTATCAATCCAGAGAGCCGCCGGCCTAAGGAAGAGACTGTTCTCTTTCCCTTGCCATCGATCAATACCTTGTTTGAGCAGATGGCTTTGGGTGACTGCCTTGGCCGTGGTGAGTTACGGCCAGCCCACAGCCCCGTGGCACAGAGAGGCAAACTCTGCACTTCAGCATTGCTGCTGCTTCAGACTCATGGCCCAGGCCCTTCTCTAGAGCACACCAAGCAGGGAGGCATGCTGGGCTCATATCTGCCTGGGACTCTCTACATTAAGGTATAAAGGCTCTCTGTGGCTCTGCATAGATGCATAGGAGCTATTCTGCATTTCCTCCCTTACTGAAGCTGAGAGAGATGTTTGCAGCTGCACCTACGCAGCACAAGAGCTTCTCAAATGCAGCTCACAGATGTTGCACGGACAGATAAAATAGCCATGCAGATACCTGGCTACTTGACTTCACACATAAGCTTTGGGCTACCTGCGTGAGCATGGCCACACTCTCAAGCATTCCCCTAAGAAACAGATCCTATACCTTGAAATCAAAATACTGAGAAACAGATTCCTTGAGATGTAACTCCCCCATTGAACTTTGAAGGTTTTGAGTCAAGCACTGGGGTTCTGAAACACCCCAGTCCCCACAAAGCCAAGTATAGACAATGTGAAAAAGAATGAGCAAATGTAGTCAGCTCCTGCAGGCATCACGTCACAAACCAGACACAGCTGCACCTCTGCCTTGGCAGGCAGGGAAGCTAGGAAACTGCAGCTCAGGAAGTGGTCCAAAGCCTTGCGAAAGAGAACGCTACAAGAATCTGATAGCTTTTGCTGTGTGTTTCCATGAACAACCTGCATCTGTGCCAAAATCCTCTCTTGCAGCTGTACAAAATGAACGGGACCGAATCAGCACCCGAAGATCAAGTTATGAAGATGGCAGCTTGCCCTCCATCAACGTCTTACTGCAGGCAGAAGTCCTGGCACAACAGGTAGCTCTTCTTTCCTCTTCGGCTGATATAGGCACTAGGGCTGCTGAGTAGTTAACAGCTGAGTCTTCAAATTACCACCTCCTTTCTAAGTAACTTATCTGCCAATTCAACTCTGGTTTTTCAAAAGCATTTGTTACGTGAAACCAGCCCTTCAATGCTCCTTAAATTGTGCTGCAATAATAGCCAATGGTCTGTTCTGCACTGGGGAGTCTGCTGGAAGAGAAGTGGGCAGTGATTGCAATCCAAGGAGCTGTGACCTTGCACAGGCAGCCTCCCTTCTCCAGTGCCTGTCAGGAACTCCTGGTTTTTGGTTACCTGCACAGTTCCACAAGGAATCGGTTTCATGCTTCTTTTTTTTTAATGTAGATATTCTTTCCAGCGTTTTCTTGAAATTCCTGACTTCCACAAACATAGTGCCAAAGCTTACTTCCTAGAGCATTCACTGAATGGAAAACAGCTATTTAAAAATCCATCCCCTTGTCCTCATGGAAACAAAGACGGGTTCAAGCTGGAGCGGCAGTCCATGTTCATGTGGCCCTGCAGACGGCCCCCAGGACAGGAATCCATTCTAGGGATGGCTGGAAGGACACCCCCTTCAAGGGGGGATATGCCAGAAGGGCTGCAGGCCAAGCCTCTACAGCGGTGGCACGTCCAAGCTCATCCCGTGTCTCACTTCATCCTACACAGGTCCTAATGTATTTACATGCCCTCTGAAAATAACATTGGTGCTGCTCCCAGAGAGGTGAGATCATGGGGTCTTGAGACCTACAAGGGACGGGCATTCCTGGGGCCCTGAGTCCTGTAGTGGACACGAGGTGGAGGGTTCAAGTGGGGTCTGCTGATAAAACTACAGCTACTGACAAATGTAGGGGAGCTGTCACTCTCCCATAGAGCACAGACACATTCATTAAACAAGGCAGACTCCTGCATACTACACTACATACTAACTTTTATATGCCTGGCTAATTAGAACAAGATACTGCTGAGGAGCTGTTTTCTCTAAGATCAGGGTTTTATTTGCTAAGCCTTCCGGGGCTCTCTGATTAGGGTAATACATGGTGAGATTGTTACAATCTTATTTATTCAATAATATCTCTAGAGCTGGAGAGCTTCCAGGTAATGCAACCTGAAAAAAACCTCGGGTGGTATTTGGACTCCATTTCCTTAGGGAGGTGGCAGGGTCTGAGCTGGCAGGAACAGGACAGGAAGAGCTGATGTTGTACATGAGCAGAGAGGGCAGGCGGAGGGCAGTGATGGGGTTGAGTTAATTGCTTACAGAAGCATGAGGATAAAGTGGTGACGAAGGGCAAATTGTCAGATGAGCTGAGTGATCAGCTATGCATGGGAACGGGGCAGGAAGCTGATGCTTGGGTTTGAGATGTTCTTCCTTGGAGTGATGGTACTTGCAGAGCTCTTAGGTTTGTCCTTAGTATGTGAAATGTCCCCATCTGCCTCTGCGATCACAAATAATTCTCAGTGCAAAAACATAGTAATCTCACTGCCGGGGCCTGCTAAACACAGCACCCAAACCTTCCCAAGCCTGGGATTTGTCTGTTCTCCTGCTGAGGGATCCTTTCTCTCTTCCCAGATATCATCCCCAGTCCTTGTGATGAACGGAGACATCCGAGGGAAGAAGATCGCCAACATCGCCGATGTGTGCGAGTCCATGAAGCAGCAGCTGCTGGTGCTGGTGGAGTGGGCCAAGTACATCCCTGCGTTCTGCGAGCTGCCCCTGGACGACCAGGTGAGCAGACCTGTCCCCCCGCCTCACTCTGCCCCGGTGATGGCATCGGGAAGCCAAACGAGGGCTGAGACCTTCAAAGAAAATGAGCATTGTTTGCTCCGCTGTCGTGACTGCCGGCCTGATTGGGAGCAGCATCCATACAATGCCACCGCAGGCCGTTTGATGTGCGATAATCAGCCGATGAGCGCAGCGGTGATAACAGCGAGCTCAAGTTAGGTACACAATCAGGTGTGCGTTCTGTGTGTATCTGCCAGTCAATTGTTTATTAATTATGGCTTGTGCAGCGCTTTGAAAACCTAAGGCGCTATACAGAATGATTAGAGTAGTCAGACTTAGCAGGAATTCTCACCTAAGGTCTGCTCAACGCTTAAAATCAAACTATTTGTCTATCATTCTTTCTGTTTCTTGCCAGGGATGTGTTTCTACCCATCCTCCTACTGTGGAAATACTGAAACTAAACACAATTTTGTTCCCAAATAAGAAAATCTCTCTTCTGAGTTAAAAAGCAAGAATATATTTAACACGAATTTCACTGCATTTAACACGAATGATCAATTGACATTTGCTAGTTTCCTAACCAGGGTAAGCACCGTGGGTTTGAATTGCTCTGTAAAGTAACTCTGCAAGACCTGAGGCAGCCTCAAAGAGATACAGGGAGGTTTTTGCTGCTAAACCCAAATGTCAGAGATCTGCAGCAGATTTTACAGGACATGGCTGTGCCCTGGCATTTGAGGGGGATGGGCAGGAACATCACTTCTGGAGGCAGCCAGCATGGTTTGTGTCCCACGTAGGAAGGGATTCAGGGATTCCCATTTAGCCATTGTGCAGTCAAAAAAATCAGCCTGGATCAATCTCCAGTCCTGTTACAGAAAGTGAGAGGATCCAGCTGGTCACAAAATCCCAGGCTGAGATCTTCAGTAATCACCCAGCAGCTCTTTCAATGACTTTTTACAGCACTTGCTTCCCTTTTTTCTTTTTTTTTTTTTTCCTCCATTCTGTGGAAGTGTTCCATTATTCAAAGCAACAGCTAGTCCACTAAACTCCTATGGCAAATGCAACTCAAATTTTATGAAAAACAAAATGGAGCCCAATGGCGAGTGACATTTGCACAGCAAAGAGGCTGCAGCCTCACAGAGACCTGGGGCAGCACTGCATAACCTCCTGCATCCTTCTGCCATTTGGAACAGAGGCAGTAAAGCTGGTTAACAGCTCTGCAAACGACAGCAATTTCCACATGAGCTCATTTTACAATTGCGGGGCTGTCAGACTTTTCAACAGAAGGAAAGTTTGGCAGCCCTGCCATTGCAAAATCAAAACCTAAGGAGGCCGTCGGAGCCCTTCCCACAGGGGAGGAGGCGCTTCAAACTGGAGGAGGTCTTCTGCTGTGGTCATCCTGCGCTGTTCTCCTACAACAGGCAGCTCCCAAAGGGCAAAGACGACCTGCATCAAAAGGAATTAATGACATCCATGCTTTCGAGGGACACAGTGTGAGAACAGGGACAGCAAATACCCAGAGGAATGCGGGGAGGACAGAAATGGCAGAGACAGAAATGGCAGGAGTGAACAAAAATGCACAAGCCCAGTGCCCAAGGGGCATGAGAGCTGGTCAAGACATGTCTGGTGGGAACACTGAATGTTGGAAACGCTGGTACATTGCCACTGCAATACTGCCTGAGAATGAGTCATCTCTGCCAGCGCTTACATACAAAAGGTCACACCCAACTCATTTTTCCTCTGCAGCAAAATGTCAAAGCGCTGGGCTTGGTGGGGCAAAGCCATTTCATTTCAAAGTTAAAGTTCTACTTTGTTGTGTTACAACTTTTATATTTATCGTTAAAGTTCTACTTTGATGTGTTACAACTTCTGTGTTTACCCTGGCTGAGAACAGGCCGATGTACCTCAGGCTGATCACCAAAAGAACAAATATCACTTAAGAGGGTTTTGCCACATTGAAGTAAACTACGTGAACTCTGCTCAAACAAAAAAAGACCACAGATTTTATGCAAACAAAGCGGTGTTTCTGTTTCCTGAGCTTTTCTTGAATTTGTAACAGGCAGAAGAGCTCTCCATGAGGCTCCATTGCCCACTGGGAAGTGAAGTCTTTTCAACCTTCTCAAATTTTTGGCAGATGGGGAAGCTCAGTTTTGTGCAGCTCTGCTAATTACGAGCAGCTCAGCGAACACATCCACCCATGTTTGGACAGCGATAGAGAGAAGCTAGATTTTGGCATACAGATAAAGGCTCCCCAGCATCGTGCATGCATAGTCTTTTTGCAAGGACCTTCACTCTGTTTATTTTGCATAACTCTTTTACACCCTCTGAAAAAAACAAGCCCTCTCTCAGACATCAGCATCTTTTCTAATCAGTGCTTTCTTCCCCAGGTGACACACACTCCGGACATTTCGGGCAGGGTAGGGCTTTGCTTGGCTTTGTCAGATGCTCAGAGATAACATACTGAGAAAGGGAACCATTCCCAACAGGACACACTTTTCAGAATCTCTCCTTTAATGTTTAATGGTTGTTTTCTTCAGCAGAGGATCCTGGCTGGACATTAAGAGGCCTCTGCGTCAGGCTGTCCAATTGTTAACTTCTGTTTCTGCCTAAATCTCTGAAATTTTTAACTGAAGGAGAGCGAAAGATTCAGAACATTCTCAGGAGCCACTGGAGGGTATAAAATGAAACACTTCAATCATTAACACTGGGGCAGAAAAACATCCCCTTGGCTTCCCTGGCCCAAACGCCCGTTGCTGCAGAAGGAGCAAGGTGACCAGAGGGTGACCCCAGCAGCCAGCAGACGTGGATCTCGAGTGGGATTTCAGCAGGATGTGGGCACCGCTCAGAGATAAAGCAAAACATCATCTCCCCTCACACAGGCACTTGGGGAAGAATCATTCCTGGGCCACTGAACACAGCTCAGCCTTGTGTCTGTCTCTGCATCACACAAGTAACGCATCCCTACTCTTACAGGTGGCACTGCTGCGGGCACATGCAGGTGAACATCTGTTACTGGGAGTTGCCAAGAGGTCCATGGTGTTCAAGGATGTCTTGCTGCTAGGTAAAGAGTGCACTTCTGCTCCCTACCAACTGCTTCTGCTAAGCTTTCCTGCCAGGCTAAAGGGGTGGGTGGCTCAGTGTCTGCAGGCATCCCTTCTGCAGAGTGGTGGATTGAGCCCTTCTCTGTTTTAGGGAGCCAAACACAAGCTTTAGGTGTAGCTAGGCCTGGCTCACACTCACATCATTGACACACTCCTGTGGCAAACATGGAGGACAGTGAACATCCACATCACTGCTCTGGCTCAGCATGAGCAGGCAGTGGCATGGCTGAGAAAACAGCTCTTTTTCTTCAGGCATCTTCTTGCTTGAGTAATTCCCAATAGGTTGCTCTGGCAACTCAGATCATCATTTCTGGTGGGCCACAATAGGGATGGGACTGAAACAGAAACTTCTTAAGGCTTCCATTGTAAAATTATCTCAACATTAGTCCCCTGGATTTTGAACTCCTTGCTACCCTTATGAAGGCTTGGGCAATGTCAAGGTGATGGTCTGTGTCCTGCTTGTCCAAAGGGAATGACCACATCATCCCGCGGAACTGCCCTGAGCTGGTAGAGGTGAACCGTGTGGCCATCCGCATCCTAGATGAGCTGGTCCTCCCCTTCCAGGAGCTGCAGATAGACGACAATGAATACGCCTGCTTGAAAGCCATCATCTTCTTCGACCCAGGTATGAGCCAGCTTACAGCAGGCAAGTGTCACCAGCACAGGGAACAAGTCTGTTATGCCCACTGATACTAGTTGGAAGTTGTGGAAATGCTGCCTGATCTCCTCTCAGGCCCAAACTGTTCTTAAAAGGAGGGGTGAGGTCAGCCCAAGAGGAAAAACACCTGCTGCTATTGACAGTAGAGTATCAGACAGCTCACCTCAGCCTGTGCCCAGAGCTCATGCTATCACTAAAGGACAGTTACTAGGGGAGCAGCCTAGATGGCTTTGCTCTGTGTGTTGTTTCAGATGCCAAAGGACTGAGCGATCCCTCCAAGATCAAGCGGATGCGGTACCAGGTGCAGGTCAGCCTGGAGGACTACATCAATGACAGGCAATACGACTCACGGGGCCGCTTTGGGGAGCTGCTGCTGCTGCTGCCCGTGCTGCAGAGCATCACCTGGCAGATGATAGAGCAGATCCAGTTTGTCAAGCTCTTTGGCATGGCTAAGATTGACAACTTGCTGCAGGAGATGCTGCTGGGAGGTGAGTATGTGAGGGTCCTGCAAGAGCACTCTTGGTGCTCCCTAATCACCATTCCATTGGGAACTACATAGCCATTGTTCACCTGAAAAAGGTGGAGACTCGGCCTTCACCTCCAGGTCAGCACCTTGACTTGCATGAAAATATCTCACCTGTCAATTGCTGTGATAACACAGACTACTCCATTTCTATTCCCCTGAAGAGCTGCTTTACTTTGCAACCCCCAAACTCTTGCCAGCCAGCTTTTTCTCTAGTCCTCCCCTGTCAGAAGGGAACCAGCAAAACCAAAGGGTCTGAAAGATCAGCTTGACAGTGTGTCCCTGCCCTCCTGAGCTGTCTCTGTCTGCCACTGTGGCAACAAAAGTGATATGCACATTTTTAGGTTCATCAAGTGAAACGCCACATGCTCACCACCCCTTGCATCCTCATCTGATCCAGGAGAACCTGGGAACAAACGTCATTGTGGCCAACACAATGCCTCCTCAGATGCACAATGGGCAGATGTGTGAGTATCACCAGGGAGATGGGAGCTTTCCAGCGTGGGTGGAGGTAGTTTCTACCTTGCAAGGAAACTTCAATGCAAGATAGAGCCTCTGATCAAGTGTGTGAGAAACTCCTATGCAGAAAGGAGGGAAAGACAAACAGAGAAGTGGGTTAGATTAGATTAGACTAGATTAACTGATTCAACAAGATGTTCCGTGTCAGACTGCCACTTTTACATAGCCCTTAAATTCAGGGATGAATGATCCCATCCAGTGCCTAATGAAATCAAAGGAAAGACTTCCCTTCCCCTGAATGCCTCAAACACACACTACTTCCTCTGCAAAAACGTAGGAGAATTTTGTTCACTCAGGGCCACCACATGGGAATTTGGACTGAGATGAGCTCAGCTGACCAAAAAGTGTGGTCAGCACAGATTAAAAGGCAGCAGCTCTCTTCATCCACTGCTCATTATTATGCCTCTTCCAGGACACTTGGGTCTGCGTGTCAGGACTGCCATGCAGCCAACATGCAAGCCATTGGGAGCTAGGGTTTAGCTACAGAGCCTCTTTCTTGCTTACACCTGAACCTCACACATACAAGACAAATCCCAGCGCCATCAGGTCTATTGACCCTCTTCTAATTTTGCTTTTCTCTCTGTAGCTACTCCAGAAACACCTCAGCCATCTCCGCCTGCGGGTTCAGGGCCAGAGCAGTACAAGCTGCTGCCCGGAGCCATTGCAACTGTGGCAAAACAGCCCACCTCCATCCCACAGCCTGCCATCACAAAGCAGGAGGTCATCTAGCAGCCTGCAGAGCAGCTGGCCACATTTAGAAGACCGTGTGGGAGAAAAGCCTGAGCAGACTCCGTCACTGTGAAAAAAGCCATCCTGAGGACCTCGGGCACGAGCACACGGACTTGCTTATCGGACTAGGCCACCACTACCAAAAGCTGTCTTCCTGCAGCTACAGACAGCACATGCCACGGAGAGCCTCGAGTCACAGAGCTAAGACTGAAGCCTTACTGAAACCCACGTTCGTTGCAAGAAGGGCCAGACTGCTGCCTTTCCCAGTCGGGAGGCTGCAGTCCTGGTTGGGGACACTGCAGCTAGCTGTTCCGCCATTGCTACCTCTCAGCATCCATTCAGTGTACACCAGACCCTGTGAACAAGTGATCCTCCAAACCAGGAGGCTGTGCTGGGTGAAAGGAAAGGCTTCATCCTCACAGCTGTGCCGGTTCCCCAGGCAGCCCCTGGGGCAGCCAAGCTTCACTGAGGTGGGAGCTGCCCCAGGAGCACTGCTGCATCAAAGCGTGCTGGGGTTTGCCTGGCAGCACTGTCAGAACTGCTCCTCAGCCCATCCCAGATCTTTCCTCAGTCACTCTCCAACAAACCAAGCCCTCGGCCAGGTCTAACAAACCTTTCCAGCTGATGCAGGGGCAAAGTCTGTCCCACCAAGATTCTCCACTGTTGAGACCCTTCTGCTTTTGGATGGGTTTTTCTGTTTCCTCACCTGGGGCTGCCCACACCAGGCCTCAGAAGCAGCCACTGCCAAACCTTTCACACTGCTGCCTTCTCACCACCCATACAGAGCAGCTGCAGCCTGTGGGTTCAGGAAATGTCACCCAGCGGGATGGGGCCAGCCCTGCACAGGCTGGCTGTGGGCAGCACTGCTTGAAATACCAGCAGGCCCAGTGCTGCTTCTGAGCAGCCAGAGGACCCCGTGGTGCTGGTTCAGAAGAAGCAGGGGCAGGACATGTGAAAGGGAAAGAGCCTCACACATGGGCTGCCTCATGCCAGGGGATTTGTGACCCAGTAGTTCAGTTCAGAGCCAGCCTAATTCTGAGGTATGTGTCCAGCTCAGTGCCACTCCCTTTGCATTGAGTGAGTGGCTGATAACAGATTTACAGGGCTTCGTAACAGGATAAGAATTGAATTCCTTGTGGCTCCTCCAGATCTCAGAGGGTTTGGGAACAGTCACCTCATAGCAGAACACTTCAAGTCCTGCTGTGAGGATTGACAGAGATCAGGGTCAGATCCCTGCAGCCTGCACCAGCAGCACTGCCCTGGCTGTGCCCTCGTCTCCAGTCTGCCCCGTGCTTTTGTCTAAGGCCTGCCAGGGCTGCAGCCACACCAATACGACCTTTGGTTTACAGCCGAAATCAGCCAGCAGCCTTCCTGGAGCTCACACAGCAACTTCAGGCTTCCCTTCTCACTCATTGCTGGCAGCACCGAGGCAGAGGTGCCAAGAAAACCTGGAATGAACTGAATGAATGAATGGCACTTTTCATCAGAAGAGACTCGGCAGCAGATGCCCCGCATCTGTGCTCTGGAAAATCCAGCATGGAAGAAAACAATCCTGGTTATCGCTGGGGCAGCAGCAGATGTAACCATCCACAGACCGTGTTCCTGACGGTCCATGCCCCGTGGTGGGCGCCCACAGCTGCCAAGGGGCCCGGAGAGGTCCCTGGGATGGACCTGAGCTGGGCCAGAGGAGCTGCAGATCCCTCCCTCGATCGCCAATGCAAAAAGGAACCGCCTCGCCTTGCGCTGGTGGCATCCCGAGTGTTGTATCATCTCTCAGAGCTGGTGGCATTATACCCAGTAATTTATTGCAATGATGAAGCCAATCATTTTCTGTAAATTATTTTGTAAATCACATTGATTATTTATAATTGGGAAATTAAATGCAAAAAAACTTCACAAGCAGGCTGTCTTTTCCAACCTCAGCAACCCCTTTTCCTGTATGCAGAGATACTCTGTGGGGATCCCTTTTGGTCCATTTGCACCAGGCATTCCTCGATGCTGTACATCTATTTGTGCTGCTTACTGCCTTCCAGTGGAAACAGAGGAATATTTCTTCACTAGAGTTGTATTCATTAAAAAAGAAGAAGAAGAAGAAGAAGAAGAAGAAGAAGAAGAAGAAGAAGAAGAAAGAATAAATCACAAAATATTTTCTAACTTTTCCCAGACAGATGGACTTCTTTCTTCTGGGAGGACTTATTTTAAATCATGCTACTCATCTCCCTGCCTATACAAGCACAAAGTGTGTGTGCATTGAGGAAAAAAGCCCAAACAAGTGTTTGATGCTGCTGCCAGCTGCCACTGCTTTATGTTAATCTTAATGTTAGCTGGTGGCTGAGGCCTTGAGGCCATGTGTGCTGGAACCATAAGACTGAATGGCAAACTCAGTTTTCATTAAAAAAAAAAAAAAAAACCAAACACATGAAGAATAAATATTTACCTTCTATGATTCCAGAGAGCTTAAAAAATTAACCACACTCTGAGTGTCAAGTAATGGAAGCCAAACTACGTTATTAGCATTCTGAACCCATGCATTTTGAAGTCCTCATTGTATTTTAAAGGCCATTTTGGAGCAGTCTGGGTGATGCTTCTGCTTTGGCTCACACACAGCCAACTACTGCAGGCAGCAGGTGCAGCCAAAGACAGACTGAGGCTACAGGGCACAATGAGACAATAAAGTGAAAGTCAGCTTGTCTCCAGTCATAAAGGTGAAGAAATACACTGACAATCAGAGAAGGCTCTTAATGACCTGCTCTCCTGATCACAGGAGCCTGTTCTCAGCTGCAGTATGCCCAGGAAGATAACGGGAAGAGGGCAGAGAGGATCACAGTGCTGCACATTAGGTCAGGGGCAGGACCACCATCCGGCTCTGACCCCCAGGAGATGCCCTACACATCCCCCACCTGCTCCCCCAATGCAAAATGAGGGCAGTCCTGCCCTGGGGGGAGCTGCAGCCATGCACTGACCTTCAGTGACAGCTGTGTCCGTGAATGCTGCCAGCAGGTATGAGACGCAAAGCTATGCTTGAGGACTGAGTAGAGACAACACTTCATGTACACCTCCACTCCGAGGCCCCAGAGTAGGGTAGGCCTTGACTAACACTCCCTCAATATGTGCATTCCCTTCCTTGGCTGAGCAGCAGAGCCCCAGTGCCATGGCTGAACAGGTGGCATTGCAGCAAACACAGTGACTGAGTGGCTGCGCCAGGCAGAAGAAGGAAGAGATGTTAGTTCCTCACCATGAATGTGAAATTAAACCCAGGGCTCCCCTGCCTGCCACAGGAACCCTGTGAACCACAGTTGGGTTTATGCCCTAATAACACCATATAAGCAATATCAAATCTTTGAAGCAATAAATTCTCCTGGATCCCTTCTTGTGAATTACTCTATCAAGGTTGCCCTTTACCCGGTTAATCTTAAATCAGTGCAGTCCCTACAGAAGGTTTCTCACTGCTAGTTTCAACTCACTTGAAAATAAACCCACAATATGCCCCAGAGGCAACCTCGTCCTTACGTGGCATCCTCAGCCAGAGCCCTCACCCCACCTGTCCCTCCGGCCCAGAATCACAACATGGCACTGGCCTTGCCACACATTGGCTGTGTTTTATCCTCCGCAAAGGCAATGTCCCATGTCACAGGAGATGTCCTCCATGAGGACAGCTGCACTGGCCTTTTAGACAACTATTTGGCATCGTTGGGGAGGAGAGTTTTCTACTGTCCTCTTCAGTGCTGCTGTGTGAACTAAGGACATTATCCTGGGGATCAGAATCTCCAGCTGCAAGACATTTTCACGATGTCCAAGCAAAGATCTGCAGAAGTGGTATTTTTAGGTACCCTGGCCACTAAGAAATGCATTCTTTTCATATTCCTTATATAACCCTCATCTGAAACAGCCAACAGGCTTTGGAGCCTTTTCCGCAGCTTTCGTATCTCGGTGGAAAGAAACAAACAACAGAATAAATAAATAAATAAATAAATAAGGCAAATGAGTTTTATCTCTGACAAAAGCAACTATTGCTGCTATTAAACTCACAAGCGCACACAGAGACACAGATAGCCCTGAAAAACAAGAGGCGGGAGGGACAGCTCAGCAACGTGGCACTGCTGAGCCAGGCAATTCTGTGTGCCAGGCTGTGCTTCCTTCAAGGCTGAGCGCAACAAACACCAACAGCTTGGGGATGCGGGCCAGGCACCGCACATCCCCCTTCCACACCAAGAGGCCGGAGGAGGAAGGGTAAGCTGTGGGTACGTTTAAAATCCCTCTCCCCATTCCTAATGAAGGTGTGACCCTGACAGCCATAAACACACCTAGCACCTGAAAAATTGCCAGCCAGGCCAATAAACACAGCAATATAGTGTCAGCTTCGTTACGTGCGGAACGAGCAGCACAGCTCAGCACAAACAAGAACGCAGACACTTCCTTCAGCTCACTGTGTAAGGGGCTGTTGGGGTGAATGGTGTGCTCTGCACTGAAGAGGTGAACAGCACTGAATGAGCTTGGGAAGAAGAGCAGTTTGGGAATTTTATTTCTGATGTTAGATATTAGGGAAAATTTCTTCTCCAAAAGAGTGGTGATGCAATGGCACAGCTGCCCAGGGAGTGCTGGGATCACCATCCCTAGAGGTGTTCAGGAACCGTAGGGTTGTGGCACTAGGGGACATCAAGGCTAGGGGGTACAGTGGGGCGGCAGGGGGTTGGACTTGGTGGTCTTGTTTTTCCTAATCCTAATGATTCTATGATGGCAAGGCTTCCTCTGGCTTTGGACCCGGAGCACTGCCAGGCGTGCTGTGACTGCTGTCAGCTCTGAGGACTGAGACCAGCGGTGCTGCAGGACATCAGCTGTGGGAGAAGACACAGGTACACAAACTGCTTCCCACTGACATAAGGGCTTGTGATGACTACGTGGCTGAAACAGCAAAGCACTGCTCCAATCCAGTGAGAAGCAGTGCTTCCTTCATCTGGCTCCACCATTTTCAGCCTGGATTTTGCAGGATGAAACCCACGTGCTTGCTCCTGCTACTCTCACCTGTGCAGCACGGGTCCTTGAGCAGCACTCACAGCCCCACAAGCACCATCCTGCCAGGCACACATCCTCATGTAGAGACAGCTGCTGCCCTTCCAGCGTGCAAAGGCACTGGGAAACACAACAGAAGATCAGGCAAATGCTGTCTCAGTTCAGAATAAATTTAAACTACAGAAATCCCACAATATTTAAAACACTCCGAGGCCCCACCAAGCACATTCCTCACCAAGGCTTTGCAAAACCATTGCTAGTCTCAAAGCTAGAAAAGCCAAAGAGGAAAGCAGCCTTCTCAAACCCCGGGTAAGGCTGCGTGCCTGTGTCACGCTGTGTGTCTGACCACCACGTGTTCCCATGACTTCTGGGCGCAAGGTGTCTGCCTGCACACAGCTGCTCCCATGGCAGGTGTGACAGGTTTGCATACATTTGCATAGTGCAGCCTGTTTCCAGTGCTTTGCATGCACCTCTGGCCTGTCGCTCGCGTGGGCAGAGCATGTGCAGAGCAGGGGCAGAGCTCTGCAGGCGGTGCTGCTGCAATAGCAGGCAGTGCCTGAAGCCCAGGGATCAGAGCCCCTCTTGGCCCGAACTGCTCACAGATTATCTTTATTACCGGACTGTTATGTTTGCTCAGTTTAGAGATTTAATATCAGTTTAAAGCCTTCTCTGCTAGCAATGCTGTTTGAAGTCATGCTCACTTTTGGGTCTCAGCTTGCCAAGACTGTAAAATGTTTATTGCTAATGGTGGAAAAGCTTAAAGAAGCCAAGATAACTTTCCCAGGCTGGGCATTAAGACTGTTTGGATAAGTAAATGAGTGAAGAGTACTACACGGACTTCATTAAATATCAACCAACACCAACAGCCACCCATTTATAACACAACGGCAGGGCAGGAGCACCCAGCAGCAGCAGAGCTGAGAAAGGCACCAACCAGGCAACAGCAGAGGAAGGCCGGGTTCCCCACAGGCCCAGGCATGGCTCCAAGGTCAGGCAGTGCTGAACTGCTGGCTGAAGCTCCTGCAAAGTGTGGCAGAATCAGAGCCAACGAGGCAGGAGCCCCTTGTCAGCTGGGGAGGAGTGCATGCACACAGTGCAGAGCATCCTGCCTCCTGCAGGATAAGGACAGGACTCCCCAAGTAGAGGAGGGCTGCCTGGATGCCTGCTTCCATTTTTTAGCTCTCACTTCCTTATAGACGTGTTTTGCATTTACTGGTTTCTAATCGCAGGACACCACAGCACTCAGAGTAAATTACAGAAACTCTCACCACCACTCCTGTGGTATCACAGCCAGAATCTTCAGAACTCCCCCAAGACCTGGCTCCGGGCTCAGATCCTCCCTTCCTCCCCTTCACCACCTGCTGCTCTGGGAGTTCAATGCTCTCCACCTGAGGAGATCTCAGACAGGAGTTGCTGTGTTTGGGGACTGACCCCAAATTACGTTCCATCTCCAGTCCTTCACTACACTGTTCTCATTTCTGCTTTCCTTCCTTATTCTCTTTGTCTTATGCCAGCCTGTCTCCCATCCCGTCAGCTACCCACACCTACTCCCTGCTACAGCAGCAATTAACCAGCTCCATTTTTACCGACCGATCTCCTTTCTTTAGGATGCAAATTCCACCCCACTCTGCACCCTACAGCACAAACCCCAGCTCGCAACTCCGGCATTCTCCATTTGGTGTTTTAAAGCCCCTCCTCAGCCCAGCCCGACCTGCTTCTGATCACAGCACGAAACCGGGATCCAACACAGCTGGGGACATCCCTCATCCCGCTGCCTACAGGAAGCCGCACAACGCCACCAACACACGGCCCTAAATGACAGTACCTCGCGCTCCCTTCTCTTGGCATTCTTTAAAAAATGAAATGAAATGAAATAAAATAAAAAATAAAACACAGCGCGATCTCAGGCGCTACGGAGGCAGAACGGCTCCGGCTCCGCTCCCAGGCTCCCTCTCCCGGCTGAACGAAAAGCGGGCAGCGCCTGCAGCGACCTTCGTGTTACGGGAGCGATGGATCGGGGAGCGCCCGAAGGAGAGCTGCGGAGCCGGGGAAGGTGCTGAGCGCCCCGGTGTGCTCGGCGCAGAGCAGGGCAGGCGGAGGTGCGGCCTCGTGGCGGCTGCAGCTCCTCGCTGACAGCTCCGCTCTCTGGGCACGGCGGCGCGGAGGGGAACGCTCTGCCCCGGAGGGCGGCGGGGGCGACCCCGAGCTGCCGGAGCCCAGCACGCGGCTCCCACACGCGGGGCTGCGGGCCGGGGTACCGCGCAGCGCCGGTGTGCGCGGTGCGTGCTGTGCGCGCTGCGTGCTGTGCGCGGTGTGCGCGGCGGGGCGGCGCTTCCTGGCGGCAGCTCTGGTTCCGGGGCGCCGCTGCCTGGAGACGGCGCTGCCGCGCGGGGCCGCTCCGGTACGGCCGGGACTGGGGCCGCGGCGATGCCGCTGGGCGGGGGCTGCGGGTCGGAGGGGAGCGAGGCGGGGGAGCGGGGCCGGGCGGGCCGCAGAGCCGCCTGAGTGCGGGCGGGGGCCAGGCCCCGAGCCGGCAGGTGAGCGCTCCGGAGGCCTGTGCCCGCCGCTCGGACGGGTGCCGGCCCTGAGCGAACGGCGCTCGGGGATGGAACCGCCTTGTTCCGCTCCCCGCCCGGGCGGCAGGAGGCGCGCCGCGCTCCGCACTTTCTCATCTCGCCCTCCTCCCCTCGTTGCTGGGTTTAGGAGCATCCCGTTCGTTTGGCTGTGGTTTCCAGTTGGACGCTGTCGGAAGTACGTGTTAAGACAAGCCCTGCGCCGTGCAGCAAAGCCGTGTAAATCTCGTGCAACTTGTATTCTTGTTTAACTCCTGTGTTTGGCTGGGTGGCACCCAGGGGCGCTCCGTACCTGCTGTGCGGGATAAGGAGATCAGAGCCACTGCGCTTCCAAACGCCAGGAACAGAATGGCAGTGCCCGAACTGCTCTGGGCTCTAGAGCCGGTTCCTCGGCAGGGACACGGCACATCCCAAATGCATACGTGACAAAGGTCTCCTCCGACTCAAACAGTTCTTTACGCAGTAGCGGTCTGTCAGATTGCTTGTCACTTGTGAGCTTGCTTTTTCACAGATTGCTGCCACGTGATGTCAGGGGACAGCGACTGCACGAGGACGAGTCCATCCGCAGGGTCTCTGTCAGACACCGAGTTGCTGCCGGATCGGCCGAAGTATGTTTGCTCGCTGTCTCCTGATCTCGTTACCAAAGCCCGGGAGGAGCTCCAAGAGAAACCCGAATGGCGGCTCCGAGACGTGCAGGCGCTCCGAGACATGGTGTGCAAAGACTACCCCTCCCTGGGGACCTGCCTGGAAGATGCCTTTTTGCTCAGGTTCCTCAGAGCCAGGAAATTCGATTACGACCGAGCGCTCCAGCTCCTGGTGAATTACCACAGCTGTCGGAGGAGCTGGCCTGAGGTCTTCAACAACTTGAAGCCTTCTGCAATAAAGCCTGTCCTGGAGTCTGGTTTTGTCACTGTGCTGCCCCACCGGGACCCAGAGGGACGCCACGTTGTCTGCATCCGTCCAGGTACTGACATGCATGAGTAGCTTCTCTAACCCCGAGGCGTTTCTGGGCCCAAAATCCGTGTCCTGCTTTCCTGTGAGCACTGGCTAATTAGGCAGTGTGTAGGTGCTCTCTGAAATTGGAACAGCCAGCTTGTGCAGGAACTTTTGTCATTAGCCAATGTTATACCGGTTCCTTTTCCTGTCTCAGCAAAAACTGCAGTTGAGTAAAAACCAAAACGCAGTGCGGTGGGCTGATGAAACATTAGGTGATGCCAGAAGAATTACTGGCTAGTAACTCAGAATAAGACAGAGCTGCTGGCTTGCAGTGAGAAGCTTGTAATTTGCTGTGATAATAAGTGGAGAGGAGCCTGTGACTTTGACAAGCAGAGGTTTCGATGTGCTTTTGGCACTGCCAGGCTTGCTGTAAGTTTGACTTCGTTCTCCTCTTTTCCATTTACCTACTTTCTTTCTGAGCTGAAGCTGCTTCAGTCAGCTGTGCAGGGTGGAGATCGGGGTTCCTATAACCACTGCTTTGCTCCTTGCAGTGACACGAGTTGCCATTGATCTCTTGCTTAAGAAAAGCGGCTCTGAACTAGCACTGTGCTATTAAAGACTTGTAAAGTCCAGAAAAATAGAAAATCAGTTTTTGGAATGTGTATTGTTAGCTTATATTTACTTTTTGACTTACCATCCATGTCTTGTAACCTCAGACAGATGGACACCCAGTAATTATCCGATTACTGAGAACATTCGTGCCATATACTTAACGTTAGAAAAACTCATTCAGTCCGAAGAGACCCAGGTGAATGGAATTGTAATCCTGGCAGACTACAAAGGAGTCAGCTTATCTAAGGCGTCTCATTTTGGTCCTTTTGTAGCCAAAAAAGTGATTGGAATTCTTCAGGTAAGACTTGAACCGGTGGGAAAGTAAGTTTGCTCATTGTAAATGAAAGCTTCTGTGTCTAAAAGAGTTCTTGACTGTGTTACCAGAAACTTTAGCACCTTGGATTTTACTGGGAGAGTTAAGGCATGGCCCTGCCCCAGCAGTTTCTTAGAGCTTTCCAGCTTCCCTTCATGTTTTGACTTCTGCATCCCTAAAATTAATTTGCATTAGAGTTGGAACAGAAGAGGGCAGTGCTGCATGCTAGCAATGAGGAACAGAGCCACTCAGTTTGGCCTAGCAGAGGAAAGCCTTTTGCCTGAATGCTGAGGAACAGCTGTTGGTGTGCAGGTGATTTGTGCTTAAAGATGGCTCTTCCAGCCACAGTGGAGCACGACACTCAGTGCTGGGTGAGTGCGTGCCCAAAACCTGCTGCAGAGGGGATATTTGACGGAGCGTGATTTGAGGAGGATTTCCATCCAGTCCCTGGCAGAGGAAAGGCTTCTTCAGCACAGAGGGTGGCAGGAGAGACTGCAATAAAAAGATCTCAACTGCACGTTTGGAAGGAAAGCAACAGAGAGCAATTTAGAGCAAGAGTGTGAGCCCAGGGAGAGTTGTACCAAATAGGAAGGTGAAAGCATCAAGGTGGTAGGAAGTTCTGACGAGTTTTGTTCACATTCAGCTCTGTTAGCTGAAGGACTGAGATAAGGAAAACTAGAAAGGGTTTGGGTCCTCATTGCTTTTACTCTGGTCTGAGCTGGTTCTGTTCTTTGCTGCATCTGTAAGGGAATAAGGAAGGACAGGGGGAAATAGGAGTTTATGGAGATGAAACTAGCAAGGCTTTGAATGTCGTTATAAGAAGTCACGTAGTCCTTTAATTAAGATCTAAATTATCATTAAACTGAGCCCACATTTAATTTGCACAGATAGAGCGGTGGGTGTCCCCTTATTTTAGAGGAAGAGCAGAGGCGAAGGCCAGAAGCTATGGCCTGAATAAACACATTGCATCAGCCTTGCTGTGCAGCATCTCCAGAAGGAGCCAATTCACTGCTCCCTCCTGAGGAGTTGGGATCGTTGCTCTGTAACTGCATCCTCAGCAGGGCTGGGAACACCCCAAGGACAGTGACTACCCAGGCTTATTTTCCAGGGGAGATGAACAGCGTAGGGGATGAAGATCCACTGGCAGCTGTAAATTTCCCAGTGCAGGGGCACTGTGCAGTTTTCTCATCCCTTGGCTTCATGCCCACAGCTCTCGTTCTGCTCCCTGTGAGAAGGTGCATTTCTGTTTCCACGTTTATGTTTTTATCTCATGGGAGTTTGGAAACCGGGGGGTTGTGCTGGCAGGCAGCCTCAGGACATTTAAAAAAAGAGGAAAATAACAAATGTTTTTTAAACTGCGCTATAAAAATCTTCTTTACCCTTCAGGATGGATTTCCCATTCGAATAAAAGCTGTTAACATAATTAATGAACCTCGTATATTCAAAGGCATTTTTGCCATCATCAAGCCTTTTCTGAAGGAAAAGATAGCAAACCGGGTAAGGATTTGTGTCATTTTAACATTAATGCTGATGTTTGTAAGTTCCTTGCTCAGCCCCTGCAAGTAAAACCTGTTGAAGAACGTTGGTGCCATTTACTTGATTGAACTGGCTTTGAAGAATTTGATACTGGTCTAAGAATAAGGATGCTTTGTGTATGTTCAGGACATTGACTCCATCCCTGGGGTTGCATTATCCTGGCGAATAATGCTGTGTGTTTATAAGGTGGTGTCACAGGGAGGTGTTGTCCTCCCCTTGCTTTTCTCCCTTACCCAAGTGTCCAGCACAGCCCTGGGTGGGTGCTGTACGACTGGATGTAGCAAAGGATGATGCCCTCTCCGTGAAGGAAAAATACTGTCAGACCCACCAATGAACTTGAGGATTAGTTGAACCTGGAATGTCTGCAGAGACTGACACGTCTCAAGCCTTTCTTGCTGGGCTTTATGCTGCACTGGACTTGGTTTATTCTCACAAGTGTGTCTAACAGCACCTGCCCACTGCTGTATGCTGACACTTGCACATAAAGCCACCCCTTCTAAAATTTGCTCTTTAATTCAAAGCAAGCTCTTTAACTGATAGTAAGATGCCACAAAGTATTTGATATGCATTAATAAAATCATTTTTGGCTTTCTTTTTTAGTTTTTTCTTCATGGCTCTGACCTGAATTCTCTTCATCAAAACATTCCTCCAGTGATTCTCCCTGAAGAATACGGGGGTACTGCAGGGAAGCTGGACATCTCAGCATGGAACGAGCTGCTGCTGGCCTCCGAAGAGGATTTCCTGCATGACTTCTCACAGCTGGTTCTCCCGTGTGACAGCTCCCCCCATGACATGCTAGTGAGCGGGGATGCTGATGAAAAGCAATGTGATGATTCCTTGCGAGGCGTGAAACCCCAGCTCTATTACTGCTACTAAGAGGTGAAGGGAAGCTTTATAGCAGTACAGACCTCTTCTGTTCTCGTAGGTGATGTTGTGAACTCTGCCTTACTCCTAAACCTGCAGTTTAGGAACAGACTGCTGAGGCACTTTACACTGTAGAACCAAAGGAAGCTGAAGAAGGCACAGTGGGGGCAGGGCAGAGTTTGCAGAGGATAATGGGAAAGAGCATACAGTTACCAAGTTATATAGAATTCCTACAGCTAGTCAGCCTCTGGGGAAGGTGCAAACTTGCCAGTGTCTTCTAATTATCAAAACAGAAATGCAGGATGGTAAGTTTTGATAGTTTCTTCTCCCCACCCCAGTTAAAAGTGGCCATTTGCTAGCTTTATGGTTGTCCATTCCCTTCTCCTTCTGAAAGCACCCATAATCCAAGAAAAACAGCTGTCAGTTGCTTCTGAACCCTGTGAAATGTAGTTCTGTCAGTGGAGATTGCTTAAAACCATAAGCGTTTGACTTGGCCTGTCCCCTATCATTGGGTGCAGATTGTGAGCTGGCATTTCTGGAATATCTGAATGAATATTTGGCTCAAATTAACACAGAAAGCTTTCTTATCTATGAATAGCAGTATGGGAATTCTCTGAAACTTTCTCACAGAAAGAAGTTAACTATTAAGACAGCAAATATAACAGGATGAACAGAAGCAATCTTCATTTTCAGAAGACAGTGAATTTCTCAGATCAGGTAATGAGACTTTTGATTAAATACAAGTTCAGATACTGAGGTTTGGGAACCCAATGCGAGAAACTGTCACCCACCTTTCCACGTTGTCAGTTGTTCTTTTCTGCAGCTGGTTGCAATGAGAAAGTTGGTAAGTAACTCGCACAGAATTTGTGAGGCAGCTTTGTAGCAGCTGGCATGATGTAAGGAGCCAACATTCCCATAGGAAAGCAAGGTGCTTCTTAAGCTTGCTGTATTGGACAGGATTTGAATTTAACTCTGTGAAACCAAACGCAGACAGGCTATTTGAAAGCACATTCTTAAATTTTCTGGTATTGTAGCATTTCCTTATTTTATTTTTTTTACTGTGCCTGTCTGCACTTTTGTGAAATGTTACAACTCCGGTTTCTGCTTTGTTGATCTCTTCTGTCTTCAGTTGTCATGTTCTTGTATGAAGATAGACTTGAATCTCATCTCTGTAATGTTTACCCATAACTTGTATGCCTGTGCTTAAAGGTCCTCGTCTAGAAACAGAGCTAAGACTCCAGTGTCACATCAGGGTAAAGTATCCTACATTTTAATCACCTGTTCCCACTCCCTAAGTTCCATCTGTGTAAGTGGTCTAGAATTAGAGCTTAACTGCCAGCACACTCTTTGCACACGTTCTTCTGCACTGCAGAGGTGTAGAGATGGTAACCTCACTACAAGCAAGAAAGCACACCCAATTATTTCAAGGTGAAATATTTCACTGCTTGGTGAAAAAGAACATCCCTTCTACCAGGGGACTTATCTGTAGAGCACTTCCTCTGGCTGAAATCCTTATGCAGTGCCAAGTGTGACCTAAGCACCAACTGCGTTTCTGTGAATGTAAAAAAAACCTGCTATCTTGAGAATTTCAGACATTCGTTTTTCAAAGTGCCAAATTCTGTCCTCTTCCCTCTCAGACCCCCCTGCAGCATGACTGCATTTCCAGAAACCTCCTGTGCCACGCAGTCATGGCTTGCTGACCTGGCAAGAGATGTCATCCAGAATCTTGGGGGTGCCAAATGCCAGACCTCTCATCTAAGCACTATAAAAGCAGATCAGGTTTTGAGAAGGGGTGAGCAATGAGGCTTATTCCTCAGTGGCAGTCCAGAATTTCAGTGTAAGGAACTCATCACTCGACCTGCTTTAGAAGATCTAAAGAAATTCATTTTCCTCATTTATAGCATTTTTTCCCCACCTTTATAGTCTTACTCCTCTTTGAGGGTTGTGACCTTAAGCATAGGTTTAAAAAAAACCAAACGCTTCCTGCTACATAAAGTAAAGAAGTACTGCTAGGAACTTTCTCTTCACTTTTGACCAAAATGAGGTGCGTGTTTTGCAGAGATTTGATTTGATTTAGACCTTAGTATGCAGGCCATGACTTCAAAAACTAAGTGGCTGCCCACACTGTTTACCTGACAGAACACAGAGGCCGGTCTGGTCTTTATAGCCTTTGAATGCCTCTTAATTCCACCACAATATACAGCCAAATAAAAACAAACTGTTTTGACAGCTCTGTTAGAAAAGCTATTTTGATCCACTTATTTAAATACCGGAGAAGGAAGCTGAATATTCAGAATTCAGTGTAATAGCCATCACATGAAAAAAGGGGCAGTCAGCAGAAGGCTGCACCTGAGGAACCTTTAAAGGAACCAATCCCTTTTCAGGCTCATATATTCTCTTGCATGGTCAGTAAAACAAACCCATCTCACCTACTCCTTCTCTCCTGTGCTTACAGAAAAACTAAACCGTTTCTTTTAATCTTTAACCTAATAGAAAATGATAGGTTATCCAAGCTGAAAACAGCTTGTGTTACACCTCCAAAACGTCTTAAAGCTGCACCCTCTATGTCACGATACATCACTTCAACCACACTTACCTGTACCAAGCCTTTCACTATTCCTTCTAGATCTGTTCTTCCTTGGCTTTAGAACTTACTTAAGCTGTCTCTCTACCCCTTTCTAGGTTTGAAGCCAGTGCTCAGGGAGCACAGCTGTTTTATGTGCACCTGACTACAAAGCTGAGAGCATTCTTCAGGCTTTAGCACTTGCCAGCAAACAAAAAGGTTCTGTTCTCAATATTTATCGTGTCAGAGTTGGAAAATAATCACTTGCTTTAACTGTATAGTCTCCTTATCTGCAGGTTAAGAGAACAGGTAGGAAAAGCTGTTCAATTTAGAGGGTTTGATTCCTCTTCCCCCTGCCCACTTCACAGCACTAGAACTGATCTGACATCTTATTCTCCTTGACAGAACCTTGTTTTCAGAGGTTACATGCCTCTGGAAAGCCATCCCTGCCAGCCCAACACGTGACAAATTCAAACTGTACTCAAACTGTATGGGGTAGCCATGGCTTTCAGCATGATGTAGGACAAGAGTTAGCTCCATACTGTACATAAAGATACTTGAATTTATACTCTTGCAATGGGTATTAGAAACCCTGAGGTATTTTCAGGACAGGGGTTGATGTTTTGGTTGTTCTTGTTTTTGTTAAATGTCATTTTGGCATGAATTAATCACGGTGTTATTCCAACTGGTAATTTTGCCTTTTGTTGTATGTGGGCCTAGAGGTGGTGGATGGTTAAGTGTACACATTATTTTGACAAAATCTTATTTTTATATTGCATTTTATAAAAATGGAGTGGTCAAAATATGTAATTTTATGATGCATGACTGGGTGATTAAATACATTACTGTAACAGCTGCTAATTTGGTATTTTCCATACAGTTGCCTTGTGTCATTCTGGGGTATTTTACTGCAAGAGGGAGTTAAGTGTACATTGCCATTCCACACTAAAACATGGCTGCAACCAAGCATAACTGCAGGACTATTATATTGCAAGAGGAGTTGCTTTTTACTGCAGAACTAAATTTTTGCTTGAATGATAACTGAGCAATTTCAAGGAACAGGATGTGACGTTCAGGAAAGTTGCAGGGAAGATGCAGGCTGTTTCAAAAGAAATACATTGTGATTTACTGCTTACATGGAGAAAGTGTCCAGTCACATCCCCATGGTGACTGCAGCAGCCAATTAACATTTTAATCATGTAAATAACACTTTGCCTTAGAGAATAACTGCCTCAATCCTTAACACTTCTCAACAGAGCTGGGCAAGTTCCAGTAGTTAGTCCATTTTATTCAAACGAGTTTACAGTGCAAATACCATAGTGCCAATAATAATCATTTCATAGACACTTTTAAAAGCATATTAGAGAAGTGAAAATTAATTAGAAGCTCTGTTTTTCCACCATATAAGCTGGTCTTACACTTACTGCTTAATATTTGGCAAACATACTACCAAAGAAGTTACCATAGAAATTGCCTCTTAGAAGGGGCAAGCTTGTGCTTAAAGGAATTAGAGTTAACAGCTTTCCAGCCTGAAAGGTTGGTTGTTTTGGTGGGGAATGAGGGGTTTCTGCCACACCATAGGAAGGTAAGTATCATTTGAAAAAGCTGCTTTAGATAAACGTGTGTAGTGGAATGTAGAAATTAAACGGTGTGGCTCACACTTCAAGGAAGAAGCGTTAGCAGCAGTGCACTATTGTGAACATAGTTTGTTCTTTAAAATATATTACTTCATATTTAGATAAATTGTATTTTGTTTAATACTAAGGTTGGGGCTACTGGACATAAGTTTTCTTTTGTGCCTTGACAGCACAGCAGTAGTGAGCTTCATAAATGCAGTAATAAGATAACTATGACTTAAGGTTAACATAGAGGGGTAACTGAGAATTTTGATCCTGCAACAAGCATTGTGCAATACTTAACTGTGCATCCACCCACATGTTAATATTGACATAAGAAGACAGTATTTGCCTTAATAACTAAAGCAATACATGAACATTTTGGCTTTAAGCAAAGAATTCCCCACTCCCGTAGGCCCAGACAGATGCAGCTATTTAACTGAAGTTCCTGTTAGTAAGGACAAGGGGAGCCACCAGGGTCCAAAGGTAGAGAAGGAGGCAAACCCAGCTGGAGGTTATCTTCACCCACACGGCTGGCCACTTACTTGTCATTGTTTTAAAATCCGCATCAGGGCTGAAAAGCAAAGAAATAAGCGATGAGATTTAGAAGATGCTTTCCTCTATTCCTTCTACTTCTCAAATCAAGTTGAAATTCAGAGGACTCCTGGACACTCCAGTACCAGGGCCTTTGTGCCAGACTGGTGGGACAACCAGCAGTTTCCCCATGGCTCCTCGGGCCTTTTGCTCTCTATTCCACTTCCAAACAAGATCAACCTGCACACGTTAATGTGCTGTTCTTAAAAGAAGTCTTCCAGAGAGCTGCGCAATAGACTCCTGCTAGCTGCTGCTCCACAAGCATATTTGTTAATTTACACACTGTTGCAGTTGTGGGAAAAGCTATTGTAAGCTGCAAAAGCTGAGGGGATGTGCAAGCATTCCCAGCAGATCTGGGAAACACCTCTTTAAGCAGCGTGTCCCTGCACAGCTTTCCCAGGCTGGCAGAGCCAGTAGGTTTGGCTTATAGCTGGTCTGAGACAGGCATCCCAGGAGACCCCTTTTCTTATATGCAGATTATTTTATATGGATCCTTCCTGCTGCCTGCACTGCAGCTTGGTAAGCACACTTAACACCTTTGCAGAAGAGGCACCCCTCTAGGAGTGCAGTGATTTTTTGTCTTTACGCAGGTATTTTTACATCCTTAATTCAGCAACTCAAAAATGACAAGCCACAACTAATGCAACTGGCGTAGGGACAGCAGCTTCAACAGCCTGTCAGGAGTAGCCTGAGCAGGAGCTCCCCATCCTCCTAGAAATGCTGGCACTGGCACGCAGCTTATCAATTTCAGTCTTGCTCTTACCTGTACCAGTTTGTGAGCGTCATCATGATGTACAGAGAGGCAAGAAAGAGCATGAAGTGAAAGAAGGCATAGTTGTACTGAACACCATCTTTTTCATTATCCACGACACGGCGCACTTCTCCCTCCTCTGCAGCCCCGCTGCCTGTTCCCCCAGCCTCCTCCAGAATGGCACTGTCACTTGCAGACAGGGTCAGTTTGTTCACTTGGCTGTTACTTGAAGAGCGAATACTGCAGTGTGACCCAAAGAAAAACATGGTCAACAACTCCCTTTTCAAGTAGCTACGTTTGCTCATGAAACAAGAAGAGGATCACAGTGAAAGTCAGAACTAGCAAATGACATTGGTGAAGTCCATCTGAAAACCACAAAGATGCTCCTTACATCTGAGCTTTTGTTAACAAAAAAACAAAAAAAACCCACAACAAAACACAACCATACAGCAGTTCTAGCCCAGGCCTTGCATACATTTTGCTGTGTTACTGGAGTTGGGCTAACAAAGCTTATGGTCAGCCACAAAACAGAATGCAGTTTTACTAGTTGTATTTGGCCTGAGACCACAGCATATGAACAAAAGCAGGTATTTTTGCTGGGCCACTGTCAAATGAGAAAGACAGACAAACCCCAATTGTTTACTATTTGATAGCAGTGCAGATCCTACCTGGAATACAGGAGGCAGAAGACAAATATGACCAATCCAACAATACTCTGGGCATCCCACCACTGCAGGGACTTGGGTGGAGCTGGAGTAGCAGGTATGACAGTGGTGTTTGCTGGAGCAATTGTAGGTGTAGCTATCTGAGTAATGATGTTCAGCAGACTTGGGTTACAGTTCCGTTCTGAAAGGAATTTTGAGGCAAATTAAGACTAGATGAGCTTCAACAGCTTCAGTGAAGGCAGAAGGTTATAAGTCACCACCATCCCCTTTAACTGCTCATCTCTGATTCCCCTTAGGTAACATCAGCACGCGATGTTTTCTCCTTCTTGTGAGTTAAGCAATGCATTGTTATTTAAATAAATCAGCATGTCCAATTTATTTCCTTTCTCTTCACAAAAACACCAGTTTAGTTCCAGAAAGAGATAAGCTGACATTTTCATAGGTAAGGTAGCTTTACTTTTTCATTAGATTTTATCTAGGCAGAAGATCAGCAGTCCTCATGCAGTGACCTGCACTGAGTCACACCAATGATTTCACACCCATATGTTACTCAGAACAAATCCATTGCTTACCAGGCTCGTTGGACATGGCTGACCAAGTGAGATACATGGTGTAAAAGGTAATAATAGAGGACTGGAGGAGGCCAGATCGAGGGTGATATTCCTGTTGAAAGACAAGCCAACGTGAAAAGGGCAGCTGCCACTGTAGGTAAATGAATGCCTATGAATTTCAGTTTTCAGAAATGCATTGGGCTTCATACTGTTTAAAAAACAGGAGTAATAAAACTTACAATAGTATAATTCACACAGCAAGCAACTCAAACACAGCAGGACTAAAGAAACCGAACCCAGATCTTCTGTGCTCAAGACTCAGCTACAGATTTTTCCTGAGTTAACCCCAACTTGCTTAACAGTTTTGTGGATATGAATCTAGTATGCAATTTGGAGCTGCCAGTTCAGAATCAAGTAACATGAAAGCTTCCTACTGATATTAAACTCTCACACGATTATGAAGCTGGAGCATTACAGTAATAAATTCCATTCTTATGTTACTTTTTCCATTATGGGCTCTTTGTTCTGCCAGAACCTTCACCACCAGAGCCATGCCAGCAGTGACACCCACGGAAACCTCAAAACAATGTTAGCAAAAAAAAAAACCAAAAAAAGCCTATCTTCAGGAAATGCATCACTACAGAATGCATCTGTCTCAGAGCTTTTCTTTTTTTTAATCTTTATTCCTTAAATATCCCCAGCTAGCATTGTTATGGCAGCCAAGCATTACAATTCTGCCTGGCTGCCTTGGTATGACACCCTTCTTACTTTCTTGCATTGCATACCAGAATAAAATAAAGAAAAACAGTACCTGAACTTTTGGAAGGATGGAAACAATAGATACAGCAATGCACAGGATCATATTGAAGCTTATGAAGAATTTGTTCTCAGTGCAATCCTCAGGTGTTGTATAGAAAACATAAAAGAGCACAACGAAAACCACTGACAAGCCATAGAACAAGCTTGTACAGGACAGCAGAGCTGAAGGGGGAAAAATAACTATTAGAATAAGGACATAAAGCTTTAACAGAGCAACTAGGGCGATTTAAAGGTTAACAACCAGTGTAAAGGGACCATTCCCCTTCCTCACTTCCAAACCTGATCAAGAAAGCTAGACTAGCAGAAGGCACTTTTATTAAACGTGGCCAGATGCCTGCTTTGGTTCTCTGGGCAGTGTGGCTCAGAGAAAAGCCAATGCTTTCATCAGGGGAACAAGATCTGTTTTCCAGATGCAATTCAGCTGGTCACAAGCCAGAGCACCCAAAAGGACAGCACTTTCTGCACACTTTCCATGGGCTGAAGGCCACTGTTTACATTTTCATTCTTGTGTATTTTTGAGATGAAGCTAGAAAATGCTTTTACAGCATTGACATCTATGAACAAAGAACCACAACTATTAGCATTAATTTCAGTAGAGAAGTTAGCAACATGCCAAGGCACACTGCTGTACTGCAGCCACTATCACTGACATAACTGGCCTTCTGAGTCAACAAGGTGATAAAACAAAGTTAGAACTGAAGAGAACCAGGCTGCTCGCTCTGCACTCACACTGCAGACTGGACAAGTTAAGCACTGTTTATTATGGCTGTCAGAGCTGCTAGTCACAAGCCTAGAATATTTTGCATTTTATTTAATGAGAAAAAGGCCACTCTGGTTATTAGTTCCAAATGTTTACAGTAGTGACTCATGAAGGCTGTACAGTATCATACTGGGATACGTTTGCAAGGTAGTTCGTGATATTCTGCAGACTTCTGGCCAGCCAAAACAAATCCCCGCCAGTTTAAGATTCCTACCTGCATACCAACACTTAGAATTTCCCTCCTCCATCCTCCCAACCCAGCTCTCATTCCAGGAGTGAGCAAAGTCCACAAGA
Source organism: Tympanuchus pallidicinctus (assembly GCF_026119805.1). NCBI lineage: Eukaryota > Metazoa > Chordata > Aves > Galliformes > Phasianidae > Tympanuchus > Tympanuchus pallidicinctus. The sequence goes on from NW_026294722.1 coordinate 8,558,970, forward strand.
AACACCAACTGGATCAGAATGAAGCAGAAGGCTCCACAAACACCAATAGCAAACCAGGCTAGAAAAAAGGAGTAACAAAACAAGCTTCATTGTCATTATTTACATGCTAAGCCAGGAAAAGTGATAAAAGCTACTTCTACTCCAGACAATTAACAAAAAACCCCAAAACTATATACTAACTGTTATTCACAGTTCAGAAGCACGCAAGGAGATTGCTATTTCATGCATGACTCCAGTAGCTGATGAGCATGGAAACGTTTAGCCCAAGGCGTTGAATGAATTTAAGATCTAACACGAGACCTGTTTGTGTACACTGTAAAGCCACATTTATCTGAGGCTCAGCAACCCTCTTGAGGTTCCCATAACGTGGCCAGACAGTAAAAATATCCTGCAGAGATTATTCAGAGACTCTGGGGCATTATTTTGCATTAATCACAGTCAGCATTCTGAGATGCCTCCTATCAGAACCGCATCAGAAGTCTCTCCCAGAAGCTGACATAACAGAGTATTGAATTAGTGATACATAGCACCTATGCACTTGGAAGAGATTGTTTCTTACCATTAATTCAGTTGATCACCATAACATTATTAAGAAGTAGGATAGAATCTGTGTTTTCTACAAGGTAACTTCCACTATCACAACTAGAGCCCAGGAAGTCTGTGACAAAGTTTGGGTTTACTAAACAGAATTTTATGATTTTGATTTCACTGTACCTCTTGTGAAAGGCCCTTCAGGAATGTAAAATGCTCCGACCATGATGCCCACAATGGCAGCTATTTTGAAGAACCAGAACCTTTAGAAGAAGAAAGTTGAAAGCATGGGTATTACTCTGCATACGACATTCAAGTTTTACAAGATCTGCAAGCAGCCCACTGTGCACAGATGAATGCCTAAGAAATAAAGCAAGAAATTCTGTGTAGTGGGATTAGAAGTTCACTAAATTGGGAAAAAAAAGGGTAAAGGCAGCCGTTGCACCTAGGGCAACAGGAATGGCTGGGAGCCCTCAGGCCAGCCAGAAGTCTGCATAGCAGCTCCTGCTCCAAGCAAATAGACATGAGTCAGCAGCACATCCTCAATGGGAGGAAGGCTAACTCTGTACCATTAAATTTGGAGAAGGGAAAAGCAAGATCTAATTATTGCGTTCAACAGTCTAAAGAATGGTGTTAAGGCTTTGCACTGCATGCAGACTGATTGAGTCAGACTGGCCCAGAGAACGACCCAACAAATGCCAGACAGCACAAGGAAGGGGATACATAATAAACAGCATCCAGCATCTCTGCTGAAGCACAGAGAAGATGATCACCTCCTTTTCGTGTTAGCAGTGATGTTTAGCTTCCCATTACACTGATTAAGTTACACAAACAGGAAGCCTTTTAAAAGACTTAAGTATTACTCTTAATTCAGTTCCAAGGAAACTTCAAACCACTAACATATACTGAAACAATTTCTTTGTTGAGCACAATGGCAAAATTGAGAAGAGAAGTAGAGGAAAGAAGTGGGAAGACCAGATGGCCAGCTTACAGACATACCCATTGTGCACTGCAGCTCTTGGATCATTACTTGTTTTCACAGCTATCATGAGCAGAGAGAAGACAAAGAAAAACACCGCCATGGCAAAGCTGATTCGGTAGACAGCTCTGTATCCAACAAACACATCACAGCTGACAAAGCCATTCAGATGTGGGATCCGAGTGTGAAGCCCCTCATCACAAAATCCAGGTACCTGAGGAAATGAGCAAAGACAAATTTAGCTGTGAACTCACTTCTGTATTTGCAATCACATTCTTTAAGCATTCTAACAACTATGGTTCCCAGTCAGCTCTCCTCTAGAAAATCTGTTAACAAAAAACCTTCTGCTCAGCCAGCCTGCACAGACCTTATGGCCATTTTTCTTTCTCTCCAGGTCACCACTGCAAGCATTCAAAACATTCAGAAAGATTAAGGTGGAAAGCTACAGATGTTGGCAGTAATGTCTGAGAAGCGTCAGGCCTGGTTGAGTTTCAGTTTCATAAATCAAGGGACTCTCCCAGATCATCTGGGTGCTGTGCCTCCTTTGTGCTCCACTCCAAGTAAAACCAATCAACAGCCATTTGCACAAGCTCCAGATACGCAACAGTAAACAAGAGATTTTCTCCTCCATACCTTTTTCAGCTGTTCCTCCATCCCTGGTGCCAGCATAATGCAGGCAACAGCCGTGCTAAGGAGGAGGAGAAGGGCATAGATGAGGCGCGTCACGGTGGAGTTCTTGCTGTTGGGACAGCATCGGCACAGCAGGCAGGAGGCACCGCCGCACAGACAGGGAATCTGAAGAAACACAAAGCTCTCTCTGAAGCTGAAAGCGCTGCCTGTGGGCTGAGGTCAGCTGCGCAACCACAAGCGGACGGGAACAGCCCAGCTGCGGGCTCGGAGCTGCTCTCAGTCAGCGCCACTCGCAATTGGGTCACGCTCGGTCCGCAGTTCTGAGCGACCCCGTGTTTGGCACGGCCCCACACGACACGACCCGGGCTCCCTCTGCCCCACAGCCCTGCGGTTCGCTACCTCCCGGCATCCGCTCCACCCCAGGGAGCAAAATCCTGACCGCGGTCCCTGACAAGGCCGGACCTCCACCCACCAAACCCGCCCCGCAAATCCTCTTCACCTCGAGGCCCCCGCCGCCATAGCGTGTAGGTGAGGGGAGGAAAACCGATCGGAATGAAGCGGGGTTGAGCAGCCCCACCGCCACTCACCCAGCTGGCCAAGGAGCAAACCCCCAGCACCGCCCCCATGGCGCCGCCGCCGCCACCGGGCCCGCCGGCCACTTCCTGCTTCCGCCCTCAACCCCGGGCGTCAGGTGACCGTCCCCTGCTCCCCCGCCTCCGCTCACTGGCTACGCTCTCTATGCCGCCCGCCAATACGAAGGCAGGATGGAACCGCGAACGGAAGGATCGGAACGGAAGCAAGGCGCTGACTGGTTGAAAAGCTTAAGCAGTGAGTGGGTCTGTTAACAAAATAACCAATGAGAGAGACTGATCGCTGTGAGGGCGGTGATTGGCATTTCTCGTAGCCATTCAGTTCCTCTCTCTCCCTGAGGCCCACAGGGGGCGCTCCGGCTCGCCGTGGTTACCATGGCAGCCACCATGGCGGCGGGCCTGCGGCTGTGCCCCCCCTTTGGGCGCTGGGTCTGGGCTGGGTCCTCTGGGAAAAACAGCCTGGCGTGGGAGCAAACCGCATGGCTGAGAGGTGGCTGTGAGGGCGTAACAGCGGGAGGGTGACAAAAGTTGACTCTCAAGCTTAGGAAGGCGCTCAGGAAGTCCTTAATCAGCGTCAGCGTTGCGAAATGGCGGAGGTCGGGGTTGGGAGCAAGCAGCCGGGATGCAGCCGGGCTGCAGGATGTGTGTGATCCCAGCTGCTGCACATCGCTAAGCCTGCTTCCATCTCCGTGACAAAGAGTTAGGATGACAGCTTCATTGCCACCCGAAATGCCAAGGCAGAAAGCAGGCAGTAAAACTGACGCTTGCTTTCCACAGCGGCTCTAAGGCTTGGAGCGTCGTGTTAGCAGAACCATCCTCCTGTCAGCCTCGCTCATGAAAGGGCACAGGCTTCTTTCAGAAAGAGATCACGCCGTAAATCACTGTAATTGTGCTTCCTTCAGATCATACCGAGCCTTTTGGTTAACACATCGTCCCTTCTGGGTGCAGCAGCTGGATGTGTAAGAAGGCTTTTACCACATCCCTGGTATTTCACTGTCTGTGCACATGAATGTATGCATAATAAAGGCCAAAATTCTGTGTTCCCAGCAATCTTGGATAGATCGCTTCATAAGTGCATTACCAGGACAGGGATGAAGCTTGGCTAAATCCTGAGGCTTATACTGTTTTCTTTACAGGAAATACGTGTCCAGCAGAGTTGTTAAGTGCAGTGAGATCTTCCACTGGATTGTGCAAAGAAAAGGCAAAGAGCACAGGTAGAAGGCTTTCTCCTTGGGCTGTCAGCGTAACGTTTCCAAGTGCTCATTTCGCCTCCCCACATAAATACTCCTCTGATTCTGTGTAACATCATCTCAAAGCACACACTTCTAACAGGCGATAAGGATGAAGTCAGCCTGGTTGCTGTCAGCTATGGGAACGAGACGGGACATGGCAGGAGGTTATCCTCATTTTACAAAAATACCCCGCTCTGCTGCATTAATCACTTCTGACAGCAGAATAAACAATAAGAATTAGAATTCCTTACATGTGTTATATCTCATTAATACCTATATATTTGTTGTTTGAAGTACCTAGAATTTTTTTTTTCCTCCAAATTAGGTGGTATTTAAAGCTACTGTGTCAGATAGAATCATTTGAAAATACTTCCCTGCAGTTCTTTGTGCAGCTGAGCTAATAGGAGAATGTCACTCGAGCTTGTGCGTTAGTGCTATTCTTGTTAATCTCAAGGGTCTCCCTTTCATGATAACAAAAATTCCGAACTTTCCCTGGTGCTCCTAGGAGTATTCAAGGGTTCCTGCTCTTCATGGGATGTGTTTTTGCAAGCAACAGATCCAGCTTATAATTAAATGATCCTTTGAATGTTCAGAATCTGTCAGGCAGTGTTTAACTAAGTGAACTGAAATTAGAATGTCTGGGTCAAATCATCTGTATGATTTTAAAAGAGATGTGTGCAATCTGTGTTTTTGCAGTAGTGGTGCTTTGACCTGGATAGAGGCTCAAATGTCTTCCTGCATACTGGACTGCATAAACTTCAGAGTTTTAAGGTATTGGTGTCAGCTTTCTAATAAAACCTACCTAACTTTTGCACTTCTGTGAAGTGTTTAGCTTTAAACAGTGCTTTTAATTGTGCTTTTAACTGTGACTGGATCTTCAGGGCACGAAGGGTTTCAGATTTATTTTTTTTGTGTGGGGAACTGTTTTTGCCGCTCTTTAGTTCAGACTTTGGGTTGAACTATATTCCACAGCACAGACCTTAAACTGCACTTTCGAAGTAGCCATCAAAGTCCCTCATCTCTGAGAAAGTCAGCGTTTAGACAACAGTGCAGCACTGTCATGGCTGAAACCACTTGCAGTTGTCAGTCTTTACTTGGATGGAGTTAATAGTTCTACAAAGTCATTACATTCTAGCAGGGTAGAAAGTCCTCCCAATATTATGAAGTTTATGGAGCTCTGAGACCACTTTCGATGGGGCATGCTCTTATCACACACCACTGATGCAGGTACGCATTCATCACTAACACACAAAGGCCATCAAGTGTTACTTGCTGCAGTTGCCCCTGCAGTGGGAGACCAGCAAATTCAACCCAGTCCACCCTATTGAGCTTTCAAATATGCAGGCTTCTTTTCTCCTCAGTCATTTGCTCACGATTTTATAGTTTTCATCTTCTCTTGACTGAATGCACTGTGACTGCATTAACACCTGCCTCTGCTCTTCTTAGACTATTTTCCTATCATGTCACGGACACATGAGTCATCTTATTTGTGATCCGCCGAGCTGAGTGAGAGCCATAGTAACGCTGTGTGCTTCAAGGCCATTAGTAACGCTGCTAAAACTTGCATAATATCTTCTTCTGTGTCTAAATCCCTAAGAGATTGAGTAACTGTTTTCTTTTTCACCCCAACTGACTATGCGACTGTATGAGTCATTCCCGTTACGATAGAGGAATTGTAATCTCTGTGCCTTTCCAGTTTTCTTTGGCCAGCAATTTATTTTATAGGACACCTCTGTTCAATCTCTCTGTTCCAAACCCCCATATGTCCCCAGAAATATTTTCACTGACTTTGGTTCTTTTCAGATCATGTGCTTTGGTTTGGAAACTGCTGTAAGTTATTGGTAAAACAGATGGAGAAATGTTCATCTTTATCCAGTGATATTACTGAGCTATTTCATTACTTGTGGAAGCATTAGTGAAACTTAAATATATTGAGAAGCATTTAAATGACAGCAACAATAAAAAAAAGAAAGGTTATAGTAATTATTAAACATATATATATGCATGCTGGAGGGAATATTTTGTACAAAAGATCTGCAGCGACAGCTGTGAATGAACCATGAGAAGAACTAGCAACAGATGGCTGGTAAAAAGGAGGACGGAGTGAAAGGTGTCCTTTTGTAATGAATGAACATGATATCCCTGCAAGCAGCACGGGATGTTGCCCTTTGGGGAACAGGATCTTGCACAGAAGGGCCGTTGCAGCTTTGCAAGCCCTCTGGGGCAGCTAGAGCCCTGCTCTGACACTGCTGCTAGCAGCTGTCCCAGGAGGAGCCTTGCAGCAGAGAGCAGCTGCTGGAGCTGGGCTCGTGTCCCATCCCTGCAAGTGACACTGTGTTAGCACAGAGCCAGGTGTCAGCTCCCTGCTCCTAGCAGGGCTGAGCTGGGCTTGGTTTTGCTGGTAGAGCACCTCGAGCTGTGCAGGGCATCAAAGGTCCTGCTTTTAAGTAGCCACTTCAAAAGTGGATGGACACGAAACAAGTTGATCTCCTACTTGAGCACTGTGCACACGGGCTTACCAACATTGCCTGACCTATTGCTTCAAATATTTTTTTTTATTTTTCCTCTCCTGATATATATTTTTCATTAGACCAAGACTTCCCTCTCTCTGTGATCCCATCTCCCACATGAAGCCCACACTGAAGTCCAGCTGGGCAGCCCTATTGGGTCAGCGATCACCGTGGCACAACATCCATTGAAACAGCAGGGGCAGGAAAAGTCAGGAATCACAAAAAACAGCGATGAGCTGTGCAGCTTCAGGAGAGCCACAGGACCATGCGAGGCAGTAAGTGAGAAAGAGGCAAATCCCAGCACCATGCCTGCTCATTTTCCAGGGAGGGAATGCAGAGCCCAAATGAGCGGCTGCTGCTGGGACATTACCTGGGGCACAGCCTCACAGTGTGAGCAGCTGCGCAGCGGGGCTGGGAGGCAGCAGCATGCAGAAGCCTGACCAGGGCTGTCCCAGGTCTGAACTGACTTAACCACCCGAGTGTTGCCTTTAAAGTCGGATGAGTGCCTGACCCAGTCTCTTCTCACAATAAAGAGCAGTGTGGGATCGTGCTGGCCACAGATACTTCTTTTAGCTGGTGTTTGCCTTCCTTCTCCACTGTTTCCCACACCAGTGATTCTGCTTTTCAAGATGAAGTTCTGAAACCGGCGAGATGTTGCTTTATCATCATCTTCCACATCATGTGAATCCTCCCAGAATACCAGCTGACATTTCAGAGGTTGCATTTTTGCATTTGAGCCAGGACGCAGTTAGCACGTAACAGTGGCTTCTTATGTTGGTGTTGTACTTTTAATTTTTTTTTTAAGAAGAGAAAAAAGTTCCTTCCTCTTGAGTCTCCAGCAGAGACCGTTTCTCCTTGGGGAAGGAGTTCACATGATCATATAGATGCGTCAGATAAAATCCCTTCCCACGTTTGATATTTGCTAAGTTGAATGATTGTTATTCCAAGCCAATAGCTGGAATGGCTGTGATTTAACATCCAAAGCTTTTCTTTTTTTTCCTTTGGTTCACAAGCATTAAAGAAATGAAGTGCAAAAATGAAATCCTTCAGCTTGGACTCATTAAGCAAACACCACTCTAGCTACGTAAATATTTCTCCCTGTTTGTTTGTTTAAAGCTGGCCAAGAGTCAGGCTGTGAGTTCCAGAAATACTTTCAAGATAACAGAAACGGGCATCCGAATCTAAAAGGAATCCTGTATTTAGAAATTCTGGAATACTACAAGGGGGTGGCTGTGCTGTTAACGATTTTCTGATTGCTCTGAATCTCCGTGGCTTTGGAAAGTGAGTCATGACATCCTTCTTTATATAAATGTTTTTCCCATCGTAGATGATTTTACAAAATATATACCCTAAGGGGATCTAATAACACAATACCCATCTCTAGTCACGTTGTTGCTTTCAATAGGGCTTTGCTTGAGAGAGGCTAAATCAAGCCATTTCCCACGGGCAGCACTGGGCACGAGCTGTCAAGGCTCAGCACTCATGGAGCCCACGTGCACTCGGTGCAGAAGCAGCACCCAGCCTAATGCATGGCACAGCAGGAACCGAGTGGTGTACGTTGGTTTATCAAGGCAGCCCTGGCCTCCTGCTGCAGAGCATGCTTGGGAACACCAGGCCTTCACTAGAAGTTCACATCAGTTCCAGCTCACAGGGTGAGTTACTGCAGCATTCAGTGGACATAGAAAGCAAGAGCAAGGCACCTTGCAGGTCTTGGTTTCCACTGGCATTTCAGTGTCAGAATGGTGTTCCTCTGATATAAGTAGTAGCTCAGTTCCAAATTTACTGTTCTTGAGAGGTAATGGGAGAAGATTTTTTTTTTTGTCAGACTCCAATGAATTGCTTAAAATGTTTGGTAATACAACTCTATTTATTACCATGCTTTTAGGGACTCGTGGAAAGTCCTGTGCCTTGACAGCCAGCAATGCAGCTCTCCACAGCTGTTTGTCCAAAGATGTACTTGAGATTGGTTTAATTCTTAACTTCATGCAGCAGCCATCAAAGCGAAACAGAAGTGGATGTGCTGCTGTCAGTGTGGATGTGGAGTTCTCTGTGGTTGTGGTGATCTCTGCTCATTATCTGCAGGGACTGAAATTTGGTTTCTTTTTTATGCTTAGGAGCCAGAGAAAGCTAAGATATTGCTTAACTGAAGAGCCATTGTTTACTGTTAATAAAATTGACACATTCCTTATGGCACAGACATGCTATCTTGGCACCAGTAACAGGAGGAATTATTCTGCCTGGCTTACAGTCTTTATCGTAAAAAGACAGTAATTAGCCAGCTTGGAACTAAATGAACCCAACTGAAAAAGCTGATTGATGAGGAATGACTCCTGACTGCTTCCTAAACACATGTGGTTTGGATGCCATCACTGACAGCGCTGATGCCAGCACCAGGTCGTGGCTCCTGCTGGGCAGTACCCAAAGCTAGGAGTGTTCAATGGCTTGATCTCTGGTGGAGTCCCAGCTTGAAGGAGTGATGAACAAACAGTGATAAGCACACTGTAAACCCTGCCAAAGTGACCCATTTACATGACAAAGTTGGTATGTTGCAAATTATGATAAATCTAGAGCATGCAAGCCACTTCACTTTAATTCTTGGGGTAAAGATTGTGCAGTGGCTTACTTCCGATTAGGAATTACTTTGCATGAGGTTCCTCCATACAGCGTGGCTATCAGTCAGTGTGTGATAACTCCCTTTATAGCCCCCATACACCAAATTCTCTACATATGCATGTCTTTGGGCCAGGCTGTCATCGTGCAGCCAAGCTGTCATTCCCAGGGCCAGAAAGATCACATACAGCTTCCTGCAGCTTTTCCATATCAAGTTCATGAAGTCTCTAATCTTGTATTTTAAATTTATCTAGTAAACCGCAAATTGTTGGTTCTGTTGTTTTGTTGTTATTTTGTCCCTTTCTGCAAGTGAAGCATGGGATCTGTTATTCCATTCACCTTTTTTCTCAGCACTGCACAATTTTTCATTAGCCAGTGATGGAACAGTTTGCAAACTTGCTTGTGGCCTTCTGCATCCAGATCAGGAGCAGTGCGTGCAGAGCTGCTGCACAGCTGAGGATGAACTTCCCATGGTGATGAAGAGGCACAAAGGAATGTTTCTGAGTGCCCAGCTGCCTGCATTCTTGTTCAGCTCATTCCTTAAAGACTGCTGAGATGTGGTTGTATTAGTAATGATATGTTACAGTGCCTTGAGACCTGGATAAACAACTAATGAGGCATCTTAGTCAAAATAAAAAAGATTTTCCCTCCTGGTTCCTCTGTTTGAACACTCATTTCTGCAGGAAGGCATGCAGTGCCACTGGAAAGCACACACCTCCTGTCCAAACACCACGATGCCTGCAGGTTGCCATAGCAATGAGAAGAGCTGAGGCCATTTGGGGCTGTAATTCTGCAATGCACACAGCAGTGAGGTGCCACATCCCCGTGCTCAGCAAAGTCAGGCTCCAGCAGCCACATGCAGCCTGGGAAGGGTGTTTCACAGACATTGAGCCTGTTGTGCAGGCTGCATCCCTGAATGTGCCTTCACAGCATGGCCAAATAGTTCCCAGATAACACCATGGCTGTCACACCTGTGGACTGCAACATACCTGGCAGTCACAAATGGAGATATGGCTTGAGAAAGCTGGTGTCTATTTAAACATCGTTGCTAGACTATACTTGCAATGGACAGTCTAAATAAAGATACTGAATGCCTTATCAGGCCAAGTTTTACAAAGCAGAAAACCACTACTTGAGAGTTGGCACAAAAGGAAATGATTTAATCCCCAGAAGCGAGTGACAGCTGGGAACTGCATGAAAACAGCAAATGCTGTGCCCAGAAAGCTGTAGTCCTGCATAAAAGTGAAGACTTCACCCCATTGGAAGAAAAAAAAACCAACCAAACAAACAGCCCAACTCTGGGAGAGGGAAAGGATCTGAAACAGATACAGCAAATATACCCAGAGCTGATGGTAAGGAACCAGAAGATGCATTTTCTCCTAAAAGTGCAGCATCCTTGTAAGACTAGAAGAAATACCTGTGCATCATATTTAGTTACAACATTAAGACAGTAACAATGTTTAGAATTTTTCCTCTCTCTCTTCATACCACATGTTTAAAAGATGACATAGCACAGACAGAATATTTTGTTCCCTGTCCAGAACGTGGAGCCCTCTTGGAGCAAATCGCAGGGACGCTGCGCCTGCTGCTCTCAGCCCTGGCGGCCTCCAAAGGAGCTAATCCCACCCTGCCCGAGGGCAGGGGCTGCTCAGGACACCGGAATGGCTTTGCTGAGCTCACCCTGCCAGCTGCACCAGCTGCTGCTCAACAAGAAAGCATCCAGCCCCTGCACCACTTCTCCATTGGACAGAATGCAGGGACCTGCAGCAGCAGGGCAGGAGGCTGAAAGGGGCGATGTGGGTGCACAGGGCAAAGCCTGAGGTCTGCAGCCCTTTGCCTCACAACCGGACCAGCCAGCACCCTGAGCCCTGCAACAAAACCACGTGAAAGCACAAGTAAGGATCAAAACATTTACAGGCCTTCTGCACATCTGAAGCAGGAATCCTCGTCTGGCTGCCTAACACCACAAAATGATGTGATGGTTGGGCACCTTTAGCAAGTCTTGTTCAGAGCTGGCAGAGATGACTTCTCCCCTATTAGCACCCTCCTTTCTCCAGAAGCTAGAAGTGCAGGTGCCAACCCAGCCTGCTGCCTGTGCTCATCCAGCTGTCCCATGCAGCAGGAACAGAGGGACAAAAGGAAGGGACACCTGCTTCCCATGCAGTAACACCTGGGCCAGATACAACGGTTGTTTTCAGCCCTTTTTGTGTACCCACACAAAATGAGCCCTATTTAATACTTGCATGTTTCCCTCTCCTTTCACTGCTATCCACTCCAATCACAAACAAGAAGGCTTTGGCCAGGGGGATGACTTTCTGGTGAAGCATGTGCTGGATGCATGACCTTTGTGGGTTTATACTGAAGAAGGTTCTGGATACTTTTAGACAAACAAATCCCTTAGCAAGCAGGATTGATGCTTGTTTTGTAGTCTGCTACAGCTGCCATGGTTTCTCCTGCTAGTAACAGGTAAAGTGCTTCTTCTATCGAGCATGTGGGGGAGACTGCAATGGGCTGTGGGAACCTCGTGGGTAAAACATGGTATGGTGCTATTACTGCATGGTCTGACTTTGAGACTTACTTGTATTTGTTGCTGCTGCAAAGAGGTTACCAGCCAGTGACTTATTTTGCAAGAGCCTTTGGTTGGAAGGAATTCTGCAGAAATGAGTGGTTCAAGGCTCCCAGCCAAGATTTGCTTTCTGCAAAGGCTTTTAAACAAACTTTAGAGACTAGGGGGGGAAAAAAAAAAAAAAAAGTTTTTTTTTTCACTTTCCAAACAGAATGCATTCCCTGGGGGGAAAAAAGTAATCTGGGGCTGTGGGTCCAATCTGTCCCATTGGGGTGAGCCCTCAGAGGAGCCTGGCTCAGCGGGCAGAGATAACATTCTGCAGTGGCTGGGAAGGCTGAGAGCAGCTCATGAAGTGAAATTGCCCAGAAGCACTGCACAGCCTCTCACTTTGCACTGCAAAGCTTTATCATCTCTGCACAGATTACTGGAGCCAAAAATAGCTGCAGCTCAAAGAAAACAGTTTTTGAGCACGCTTCGCCCTGCTGGCACGGCAGCCCCCCGTCCAGCCACGCTGCCCAGCACCGGCCTGAGCTCCAGGTCCTGGGGGAGCTGCGCTAATGAGCTTGGCCTCGTTAAGGCTTTTCTGAGTCCCACTTCTTGATGATGAACCTTTCTGGGTTAACAACTTCTATAACAACAAAATTGGTCTGAACGTGGATAACTTACTGAGACACAGCAACACCCAGTCGCCTTAATCTACTGCAAAGTGTCCTTTCTGTGGCAGTGAAAAGAGAGCTTGGCACTGATTCTCATGTCTCTTCTTCTCATGACTCTAAGTGCAAGATGTCACTGGATGGCTTGAAACATCTGCACTTGCCTGAGGGAGCCCAGCAGACCGTTGGAATACGCCTTGCATTTTTCAGTCCAATGTTTATTTACAGCGTTTGTTTTTGGGGGTGGAAGTCTTGAAAAAATCAGTGCACATTTTTTCCATGTCTAACTTGTGCCATTCCGCATTTCCTGGCGATCTCAATGACATCAAGTGACACAGACAGCTCAGCACCTGGGAAACGCCACGGAAAGCTGTGCTTGCACAAGGAGGCTCAGCCATGCAAGAGGAGGGCGGCAGCAACACTGCCTGAGGAGGGACACCAGGCTCAGGCTGCAAAATGGTCAGGTGAGAAGCAGGTCAGAGCCTCCTGCAATGACAGCTTGGTGCATGTGTCTGCAACTCCCTGGGCAGACTTTGTGTTGATGGCTTTCCTCACTGGGACATGCAGAGCGTGACCAGCACCGCATTGCTATTCTAGGATTGTTTTTTTCTATGTAAGAATCCTCAGGTATGCTCTCAGTTCATCCTGGACCTGCCCTATGGGATTTCTCTTTGTCCCATCCTGGCAGCTGTCCCATGGACAATTGCTTGCTCCTCACTGCAGTGCAGTGGACAGGTACCCACATGGCATCACAGTCCCATCCCTTCTTAGTGCCATCTCCATCCCACCCCAGTGCAGAGTCTCAAAGAGCCAAAAATATAAAATTACTGCAATCCTGCACAGGCCAGCAGCACCAGTACAACAGAGCAAAGCCAAACACTCCCCTGTGCAAAGGCAATGCCATTAATGCCAGCCCAGGACCATGCAGAGTGGCACAGCATAAAGCAGCTGGATGCAGCAAGAAGCTCAGCCAAGATGAGCAGGTAAATCAGCTGGAGTAAAAGCCATAGGAAAGTACAGAAAGCCACAAAAGGCTGGTTGAGCCTTCAGGTGGGTCTGCTCAACCCTATAGTGCAGTCTGCCATCCAGAGCGGGCCGTGCCAGGCAGCTCTTACTGCAGTGGGCATCCCAGGGTGTCTGATGCCAAAGTCTCTGGTATCTTGTACGAAGGACAAGAGATGGGAGACCTTCAGCCAGGAGCTGGAGTAGATTTTCAGATAAAAACAACAACTCTCATTTAAAAAGAGCCTGAACAAATACATCAAAAACAATGTATTTTTATCCTAATATGTTAAGATTTCAGGCAAAACTGCAAAATTGTTGGCGTCTCATGGCGTATTTTTCCCCTATGGAAAAAAAAATAAAAAATTCTCTGTAGAAAACGCAGTTTAATCCCCAAATGCATTTTCCTGCTTCCAGTGGAAAACATTCAGAAACATTCAAAACACTGAGTCCTTGTGGGGGTGGTCCTGGAGGAGGAGAGGCCAGGCAGTGGGGGGTGGGGGGTGGGGGGTGGGAGGGGAAGGGGAAGGGGCTCCTGACGGTTGCTCTGAGATTATCCCCAGGGCCAGGCACAGGGCTGGGAGCTTTGAATAGGACAAATAGTAGATAGCTCATCTATAAAGTGCACATACTGCTCTCCTGAATTTCCAAAGTGCTTTGCTGTTAGCTGCACACTGCATGCGTGGCAATGCAATCACCAAGAAAAGGCAGCCTGCACCATTGCTGGCATGGTGGCATTTGTATTTCACAAGATCTGGCCTCCAGAGCCTGTGGTCCAAGAGTCATCCTGGATCACATTCAGGTATGAGCTGGAGGGAGCACAGAACTCGTCAGCTCCTGAGGCAGCTGAGCTGTCCCCCAGGCTGCAGCCACCCCATCTCCTGTGTCCGGAGAGGACCAGCAGCAAGATCCCAGCCATCACCATCGAGTGAGTAATAATGCATGACCCAAAGGGGCTGCAGAGAGATTAGTTTCCGTCAAATGATACTCCTCTGGAAATCAAACTGGCTTCCTGGTGCTGACTGCGAAATAAAATAGAGCAGGATCGAGAGGTGGAGCTATAGGTCAGCGCGGCTGCACGGACTGCGAGGGGATTTTGCCTCTTTGAGGTCCTTTCCCTTTCGTCAGTGCCTCCTTGGAGGCGTCAGGGCGTTTCCTGCACAGCTGACTGCTTTTGTTGGTATTTTTATCTCTTCCTGCACGCGATGGCAGGGTGTGGGTATCTGCCACCAGCGGCAGCTTGCAGGCACACGGCACCGGGCCAAGAGGAGAGGGCTGATGGCAGACAGCAGCAGAAGGGCTCCTGAAGGACCTGCCTGGTGCCCTGCAAGGTGTCAGGCTGTGTGCTCAGCCTACAATCAGACCTCTCCTGGCTCCGGCCAAGTTTATGCATAGTACTTCTTCCATTTACAAGGCTCATAGCATCCTTACAGCAAAAAAAAAGACACATCCTTCATTCTGCTGGCAAAGTAATTAGTCCTAACGAGCCCTGGTTCCAGGTTGGGCCAGCAAAGCAGGAGGAAGCATCTGCCCCATTTGGGTGCTTGCAGCTGTCCATTATCAGGAGGGCTGTGCTGGAAGAGGACAGGGGACACGGCACTGCCATCAGCTGTGCCTAACTCTGTCACCTGCTGCCATCCCCAAGGCAGCTGGGACACAGAGAGGTGACACCACTCAAGGAGACACTCCTGGACAGAAATTCCTCTCCCCCTTGCTGAAAGCCCGGCCAGCAGGGTGGGCACAGAGGCAGTTTCTCGGCATGCCGGGCTGCCTTGCCTCAAACACCTTCCCCTTACATTAAGGTACTGTCATCAGCTCTGAATTTCACCCGGCACCGGGCACGCTTTTCCAGTGCAAAAAGCACACCACAAAGACGCGTACACAGCTCCCTGCGAGACGGTTCGCGTGCAGTGGAGCCCACGGCCCCGACAGAGGCTCAGGGCGGCGGGGCGGTGCGGGGCGGTGCGGGGCGGGCCGGCACTGCCGGACAGCTGGCGCACGGCGTGGAAGCGCCCGGCAGCCGGAGCCGGGCACCGAAGGAAGGATGTTGGGACGTACGCAGCTGCCGGGAGATGAGGTTACAATGCGCAGCTAAACAAAGATCCCCGCGAGGAGGAAACGGATCCCTCCCGCCGCCCGTAAGGTAGGAGCCGAGTGGCGGCCGCTTGACATCATCGGGCCGAGCATTGGATTACAGCAGGCAGGGACTCACCCGGCGGGGAGCAGAACACGCCCCTCGGCCCCACAAGTGCAACTTCATTTAGCGGCTCTCGGCGCGAGGAAGCCGCGAGCGTGGAGCTGCCCGCAGCCGCCTCTGCCGCCCCGCAGCGCCGCTTCCAGCCCCGCTCCTCCGGAGACAGCGGGACCCGTAAGTGCGGCGCCGGGAGCGGGGTGCGAGGGCAGGCGCTCGGCCGGGGGATGCCGGTGGGTGGTTTCTGCGGACGTAACTTGGGCTGCTCGCGGCGGAGCTTTGCTTTGCTCCGTGGAGCCAGGGGCTGAGCGGCGGGGCTGCGTTTCGCTTTGGAAGTCGCCTGCTCCTGGTTTGCTGCGCGGGGAGAGCGGCTTTCGCGATCACAAAGGAATGCTCGGCGGCACGGCGACCCTCACGGGGACTTCCAGCATCCTTTCTGCCCTTCGCCCGTTTATTTTAAGAAACCGGTCAGACCTTACGATCTCTTACGACATAGCGGCTCGCTGTGTCCGTCCGGGAGCCGCTGGGCTCTGTGCCTGTGGCCACTCGGGGCTGCCCCGAGCCCTGGCACGGCCGAGAGCCTCACAAACGCGATGTACGCAGGCTTGGGGACTCGCTGGCATCCAGCTTTCCTAGCAAGTGTTTTAAGAGCGGGATAAAAAAAGAACTGCTGTGTGGTGGTATTCTCAGGAGGCTCTGAAAATTCCTCCGGCTCGGTTCTGCGTGTCGCTCTACTCTCTCCGGTTTCCCGCAGGCAGCTGGGAGGGAGCGCAACGCCTCGCTCCTGGAGGGACGGCTGGGAAACGTTCCCGTTGTGTCAGAGGGGGCAAACGCACACACAGAATGAGAGCCACACATGGCTGAGTTCTTTGGGGGAATGTCCGTGGTGGCTGGGATGAGTGGACAAACAAAGAGGTGATGCACCAGTGTCAGGTGGGGCTCTGGGAGAGACATAGAAGCAGAAAGGACGGCTCTCAGACTCTGGGCTTTGCTCGCCCACGGTCAGCACAGCCCTCGGGGTGGCTCTGAGCGTGCTTTGGCTGTTGAGGCTTTTAGGAGGTCCCCTGCGAGCAAGGTGGGCCCTTCCAGCTGTCTGAGAAGTTGTTATATGCCTGCTGTAATGAGGAACAGTGTTTGGGGAAGAAGGGTGCACCAGGGATCCCCAACGGCTGAATTCATCTGTAGCACAGATACAGACTAAATGGCCACTTACAAACATGGCTCTGCCAGTAAAGCTTAAAGTATCTTGAGCACAGGACAGGGCCCTGGGCTCCAAGTCCTCCGCTGCATGGACACCTTCCAGAGGGTGAGAGCTCCGATCCCTCAAAGAACAGGATCTCATTGCAGTAAAGCACATAGGCTGGCAGCAGCATAGCAGAAACACTAAAACCCAAAGACGTAGATCCACATCTTCCAACAACTTATTTCTGTATGCACAGTGGTTGATTCTGACCAGGTGTAAAGGCTAAGAGGAGCTAGCAAGCACTGTTTTGCTTCCCCTTTGCCTTGCTCTCCTCTACCAAAGAAAAACTAATATACTTTTGAGCCTCCTTGAAGGCATGCATGCACACACACACAACCCTGCCATCCAAAAGACAGCTGTGAAAAACATTTTCCAGGTTGTTACCATCTTCTGGGACTCCCATCTTTCAGGACCAATTATCACAGCACTGATCCCTCCAACCAAATGCTAAGCATTACCCCTATCATACAGGGGCCAGGCACAAATCAGGTAGTTCTCCTGGGTTCATACAGGTCTGTACAGAAACAAGGGATCAATCTGCAAGTTGATAAGAAACAGCAGAAGCTGTACCACAGCTTTTTATTTGCCCTTTCTGTGCCACTCTGTTTTGATCTTCATTTTCACATTCAAAGCCTGAACATGGTTGTTGCTCCACAAGCATAAACTACTCTTCAATCAAAGCCATACACACAGACCAATCCAGACAAGTTTTCCAGCACAGTATCCATTCCTTAAAGAGGATGAGAGAAGGAAATAACGACCAACATGCTTCCAGCCAACTCATAAAGGGAGGTTGCTCCCCCAGGCTTACCAGTGCCAGCCGGTGCAGTGGGGACAGTGAGCTGCTGCACGCACTTTGTCCCCAGCTCCTCCCAACGGCAGTGACAGAGAGGCACAGACATCACTGCAGGGCCCAGCCCAGGACCTGAGCAAGAAGAGCAGTGTTGGACTATGAACCATTTATTCCTCCATTTCAAAACCTGCACTCCCTGTCAAGCCTTTGCAGCGCTCATTCTTGGTTTGCTCTGCATGTTCCTCAATGCCTTCTTTCCCAGCATGGCCCTGAGAGGTGCAGTGCTCTGCTTGGCTCCTCCATGCCTGCACGTTGCTGGCCACAACCCGCTGCCATAGGAGCAGGCCAGCACTGAAATGCCAACAGTTGTTGATGTTTGCAGTGATGTAATAAGCCAAATATCCCCACCGGAGAGTCATCAGCTTTACTGCTATTACTCTTTCCACAAAGTGTAATTAGTCTGCAGTGCTCATTGCCTCTAGATATCACTGGCAGTAGGAGTTCAGAAGGCATTTTATTGGATAACAGATCATTATGTAGCTAGCTAAACTACTCTGCTTGTAATTATGAGGATATTGCATTTTAAGAATTATACAACCTCCTGGTTTAGGGCAATTAGTAACTAATGAAAAATATTTCATCATAATTACAAGTTTTCTTGCACCTCGGAGCCAAGGATACCAGCTGTATTTGGAGACAGGATACCAAATGAGATGGTCTTTCAGTCTGCCCAGGGAGGAGCCCCCAGGCTAATCAGTGATGCATTTGGATTGATGTTTACCGGTGAGTCAAGGTAACAATCTTCTGTCTGCTGCCATCACCTTGGGCAAAATCAAAAAGGACTTCCTCTCTGGATCAAAAGCAGCACCATAACATCTGCTGTAGAGAACACCGAATTCTGCCAAAAAGCACTCTGAGCTTCTTGGAGCATGTATTCATTTTGAAGCAATGTGGTGAGAACTGCATTTGTTTGGTGTGTATATACACGTTCCTTTAGGGTAACAGCTGAAAAAAGGCAGAGGCAATCTGGATCTCAAACTGTGTGCACCATGCTGACGGCAACGCCTTTGCAATTCACTCCTGAAGAGCAGCTATCCATTGGACATTTCCACATAGGTCCCTATAATCCATAGTGCCTAATCTGGTCCTGTAATGCATCAAAGAAACATGAATCATTCTTGACAAGTTACACCCACCCCACTTTAGTCCCACTGCAGCAGCTAGCCTCAGCATCAGCCTTAAGCCCCCACACTCTCTGCTTAAGGGAGTCTGCCCACGCTGGGTCCTTGCAGCTCTGCCCATCACCCAGGGCTGGGTGGATGGAATATGGAGCAGAAGATGAGCAGGGCATTCCACTTCCAAAATCCTCAACTAGGGCTGTGAGGCCCTACATGGAGGTGAGGCTGGGGCTGCAGGGGCGGAGAAGAGTAGCTGCAAAAGGGTTCCTCTCTCCAAAATCAGCTGTTTAGAGAGAATAGGGGGCTTCCCCAACAGCCCATCAGGAACAGGATTGCTTAGTGATGGCTTTTCTAGTTCAGAGCATCCTCATTCCAATTTGCTTTAAGCCATCTCCTGGCACAGGTCTGTGGGTTTTGAGATGTTTTGCAACTCATCTGGAATGCCAGAGCTTTAAGTGTATGGGCTGTGTGACACAGGAGCCAGAGTGAGGCAGGAAGACAAAGGAGGGAAACAAAGGATCAAAGATTTTCAAAGCTGGTTTTCCTCCTTCCTGCTTTTGTTTTTCCTGATCAGTACCCCAAAGGGTAATGCATATTCCCAGAGTTGTGGGAATGCTGTTTCTTTTCCTGTCCAGCATTTTCAACAAGCACTTCCCTGTCAGTGGAATAAACAATAACAAAAGCATGTTGTCAAATCCTTGCGTCTTTGATTGGATACTGTCATGATCATCATTAGGATTTTCCACTTCTGTAAGCCGATTTCAAAGTCTTGCAGATATGTGAAACATCCAGTGAGGAAGGCGAGTATTAATAGTTCCACTTAACAGATGGGCAAAGTGACAAATAAAAGCAGCAAGTGCCCTGTCCTTGAAGCAGGGATGGAGCCAGTGAGCAATGTTTGGCTCCAACTATGAGTAAGTTTTAGAAGTGGGCCAAAGAATAAAGAAGGCGGCTGTAGATTTGACCTGGTTTGGAAAGTGATGAATTATTGCAGCCACAGTGATCCACAGCTCAGAGTAGGCAGAACTGCTGAATGAGCTACTGCTTGCATTCTTAAATGGTTAATTTCTTGCTTTTTGGTCTGCTAATATTTGTCCCTGGAAGCAAGAAATAAAAAACAACCAGCAGTCCGTGATGTTCCAAAATGTCCTAAAGCTGAAACAGCTGCTAAAATAAGAAGTGTCTTGTTGGCTGGGCCCTGCAGGTCAGGAGATTGCAAGTCACCCACAGATGTTAAGGCCACAGAGGAAATGTCTGAGAGGGGCCTGGGGACCAAGGGAGAAGGCACAGCTGTGCGCAGAGCAACACAAGGCAAACCAAAGCAGCTGCCAGCACCAGGCAAGCTTCCCCTTCTGCCTCAAAGCAGTTGACGTGGAAGTTTCACTTCTTTAAATGGCAGGGGGGCTTGCAAATGAACATTTGTTTGTACTCGCACTGCCAGCACTGAACCCCTCAAACCTTCCTGTGGTGCCAGTCAGGTGCTTGTGTGCCGCAGTGCGCACACATCAAGATGTTGAAAGAAGTAAAACCAAAAGGCAACTCCCCGTTAGGCCAGGCCACTGGGCAGGTTTTGCTCTTAGACCCAGCAGAGCAAATCACTTAGTGCAACCCCTAAAAGCCTTTCACTCTTGATACTCACTACCCCCAGATCCCTCCCATTAGTCACCGGTGGTGGGAAGAGCCGCTGAGCTTTATGCATCCTGACACCAGCACAGACACTGTTTCTTATGTTTGTTGTCCTTCCCCAGAAGCCGCTGCCCTGCTGTGTATGGAGCCTGTCTGAAATCATGCCCAAAAGGAAAGTCAACTAAACCAGGTAGGGATTCCACTACAGACTGATAACATTTTCCTTCATAGAAAAAATTTAATATAAGAAGGAAAAGGGGATTTTCTCCTTCCTGTTTTGCAAAAAGTCATTTGACCACCTCTGTATTCTGCACTACCAGTTGCTAGAAAGTTGCTAAGAGGGAACAAGCGCCTGTGGTTTTGCTGTAATGACTTTCCTGCTGTGTCTTCCATACCTCCCAGCCATGCACAAGCTGTGTCACAGCACCAGCTCTAATCCACCCTGGCTGGGGACAGCCCAGCATCCTGCTCTCTCTGCTGCCTGCTCTGCACAGAGGGTCAGCCCATCAAAATGCAGGAGCTCCCAAAGCAGAGCTTCTTTTTACACTGGTGTTGAGAGTGAGCCTGCCAGCTCACACAGTCCTTCTGTGCTCACAGCCTTTCAGTCACCTTGCTGCTTTCTTGTCACTCACAATCTGGCTGGACTGAGCTGGTGTTTGCAGATCTGGCAGTGACAGAACTCTGGACTCACTGCTGCACAGACATTCACCCTGCAGGTCTCAGAGCAGCCCACCTCCTGCATCCAGCATCTTCCCACGCATGCTGGAGACCTCCCATGTCTGTCCATGCCCAGGCAGCATCTCAGTGGACCATAAAACACTTGGTAATCTGTTTAATTACAAGCTTTCCCTTCTGCAAGCATCTTTGTACCTCCTCCACTGTTTCAGAGACATCTTGATAACCACTTCAGCTCATACCTGAGATCCCACATCCCTCATGAGCAGCATGCAGGGGATTTGCCTTGCTCACAGCAGGGCTCAGCAGCTGCTCCCATCTAATGCAGTGCCCCAACATCTTCCCCCCCCACCACAGCAATGTTGTGAGGTATGCGCACAAGGACAGGTGAAGCTCTGTTCAGGTGGGAGCTAAGCAAGGCAGCACAGCACCAGGACTGCTGCTTTGGGTGAGGGGAGATGTGGAACCATGTGGAAGGGCTCAGCTCTCCCTGCAAACTCGTTTGGAACTCCTGCACATCCCACTTGAACTGTCAGCAAGCAGTATGCCAACCCTGTGAGCTACACAAGTGATTTTCCTCCAAGCAGCAGCACAGGTCAAACACACCCCAGGGAGCAGAGCTGAGCCCATTTTTCTAATTAGCCCACCTCATTCCAGTGTAAGACTGTCCTGGTTTATTGCTAGGGAAGCAGACAGGGCCCTTTCCCTAAGGAGGCTGTGGAGCCTGTCATACTGGCTCATGGAGGTGGGCATGAGGCGCAGCGTGAGCATAACATCCTGTGGGCTGCACAGGTAGATCAGGCAGGACCAGGGCAGAGCTGGGCTTGGGCCTCCCTGCCAGCACCATCATACCATAAAAACCACCAGCCCTACATACCTCCATGTTCATAGAAAGGCCCCACCCAGCAGCAATGACCTCCTCCAAAACAGAGTTTTATCTCTCCAGCAGCTGCTTTCTCTCCAGCTCCCTTTATACACAAGGGCAGCCCTGCAGGCTCTAGATGCATCTCATCTCTCCCAGGCTCACCTGTATTTTCTCACCTGGGCAGCCCGCAGGGTGCTGGGCACATCCCAGACACAGCCTGGGAGGTGGTGGCACCTGGTGGAATCCGAAGAGCTGTGGGACTGTTGGGTACTTTCCAGCCTTTGCTAGAAAGGTGAAGTGAAAGCAGGGACTTTTTTTTTTCCCTGGGAGAGGAGACTGGGGGGATCCAAATGGCCCAGCCATGCTGGAGGGGGCAGAGGGGGGTTTCTGTGCCCATTACAGGTGGGAACAATGCACAGGTTTTTCTAGAGGTGGCTACAGCAGCAGCTGTGACACTGCTACAGCTGAAGAGTTTAAAGTGCCTGCTATTACTCTGTTTTGAAATTTCACTCCTTAGCAGATCTTCCGCACAGCGATGGTTTTGCTCGCGTAAAAGCAATTTCACATATAAAGGCAGTTAGACAAGAGGTTGGGAGAAAGTGAGAATAAAAATAGTGGTGGGGTGGAGCTAGCACTTGCAGCACTGAAGAGTGCCAAGGGTAAAAGTGCATGGGTGGGCTCTGGGCTGCTTTATGCAGAGCCATGTCCTCCCACATCAGGATGAGCTTTGGGAGGGGAAAATGGGAATGGAAGGCACCAGCTCACATAGCCTAGGACAGGCTCTGTACCTGCCCCAAATCTGGCTCAGCTCCCTTTGCTGGAAAGGCACTTTTAGGGTACTCCAGCTCTGCCCCAACAGAGATGCTGAAAGTCACTAACCCTGCACATTTGGGGTCTGTCCAGGCTCTGTCTCCCTGCACCCTGTGGCTGCCCACCATGGGGACACCATGAAGCTGTGGGATGTGGAAAATAAGCTCGACCTGGGAACCAAACACAAATACAATTGCTGTCACTGCAACTGTCTCCAGATGCACGGAGAGACCAGTTATTTCCATTAATCAACATGGTGAGAAGCTGCAGAAGAGGCTCATAATGCAGATGAGGTTTGGATGCTGAGGGGAGGGAGGAGCCCTGGAAAAGCTCAGTTGTCAAGGAACACTGTGATGTTTCCCATAGTGGAGGATAACAACTGGCATCCTTGTGCAGCCAACGTGAGGCTGGAGCGTGAGCCAGGCCAGCACTGAGTGACGCTAATGAAGCGGTGTCAGTGTGTGCTGGGGGGAGCTGAGTAGTGTTCCCTGCTCCCCTGGGACTGCTGCAGCATGTCAGCCTGCCCTGGGTCCTAGGGGTTGTCTGACACTGTGAAACCCTGCCAGGGCATCTCCTGTGTCTGCTGGGAGCCAGGTGATGAACAGGGGGGCTGGAGCTGCAGAGGTGCTGTGGGACAGCAGGGACAGGGGTGTGGGTCCCTGTGGCCAGGACGTACTGAAGGGCAGAAAGGAGGGAGAAGCTAAACACAAGGTGTGTCAGGTCCTAATCCCTACAGGAGCCCAAGCCAAACATTAAATCATAGGCTAAGTAGTGAGTTACCAGTGCTCAAATGATCTTCATACTGCAAAATAAGGCCAAAGTAAACTTTGGATCTGCTTTACACACCAAGCCTCCATCTCCCTGCTGTAAATCCTCCCCTGCTATGTGAATGACATTTTTCCACCAAGTTCTGGAGAACCCTAAAAGTTCTGTTCTTGAATTCTTGCAGTGCATGGAGATGCTGTGATGTCAAACAGCATCACCCAGTTTCTGGCACTAACCTAAGCTCAAGTGCATGGGAGGGTCTTGGGCCATGAAGAGGTCTGGTAGGCACTGGCACAGGTCTAAAAATACTCCCTAATCCTGATAACCCAGCCATGGAGCCCTCCTGCTTTGATGTGCAACTTCTCATGCATGTTCCCAGACCAGAGGCCATGGAAAATTCACTGAAATTCCATCTGGAAGCTGTCAGACAGTTGGTGGAAACCCCCTGACCTCAAGTGCTGACTTCTGCTCTGTGGGATTTTTTCCCTCTCAGCTGGATGAGGATCTCACAGCAGGGAACCTCGCAGCAGACCGCAGGGAGCACAGAGATCCTGGTGCTGCTGCCTCTGTGCTCTACCAGGCTCCCTCCACAGCGAACTGTCTTATGCTGTAAATATTTTACAAGCCCAGCAGGGATACTGGGTGTGTTTTGCTGTTGTTATGGATCTGTCCCTAGCAGGACTGTGCTAATAATAGCCCAGGTACCCAGGAATGAAAGGGGGAGAGACCCAGCATGGAGAGCTTGAAGGCACCGAAATGCTCTGTGCCCTTGTCCATGCAGGTCTGCAGTACAGGGAGATGCGGGATGTGATGCTTAAACAGAAGAAAAGGGTCAAACCCCTCTTCCCCTGCTGATCTTTGGTAAAAGGTGGAAATTTCAACCCAGAAACACAGCCAGGTTTAGATTGGCTTTGGGGGCTTTATGCTTCCCAGGGGCAAAAGGCAGCAGTTTGATCCTTGGCTTGGACACCAAGAGAGCAGGAGCTGGCCTTGTGGGTCAGAGATCCTATTCCAGCCAGAACCCGGCCATGGGCACAGAGCTGTTGGCCCCACAACAGGCAGCAGCAGCAGCAGCAGAGATGTAAGTGTGGGGCTCCAGTCCCTCAGGACTTGGGCTTAACATCCCTCTGCCAGCCCTTGCTGGCTGTGGTCATTGGGATGATCCTCAGGTGCCACAGGAATGGAGACATCTTTGTGTGGCTCCAGAATCAGTGGTAGGCACAGGCTGCTCCGTGCTGCCCATCGCCTGGGTGTTTAGGAAGAAAGATACGGCCCCATTCCCCACTCTGTAAAGGGAAACAAGGAGGGCTCAGGTGGTTCTTGGGGCCAAGCGATGCCAAGAAGCCACTGCTGTGTTGAACCTTCCCACCTCCTCCCTTACAGCCCCTGCTGTGCTGTGCTGGCTGCCCTAGGGGTGAGGATATCCAAGCAGAACTTGAAGGCACCCTTTACCATGTCGTGCCACCTGTGCCACAGAGAGCTGAACAGAGTTTCCTCTGACACAAAAGTCTTCTGCAGTTTGTGCAAAGCCAGGTTAGAAGCAGAGCAAAATTCTGAGGAAAGCCTGAGGTAAGAAGAAAAAACTTCCAGTTTAACCTAGGCAAGGGGCGGATACAGCATCATGTGAAGGGCTTCCTTGAAACTGGAGTCCAGGGCTGGGTGTGCCTGCAGAGTCCATCCGAGCCCTCTGACTCAGGTGTGGGCCACATTTACTCCATGGGTGCATGGCTCTGTGTCGAGTTTAACCC
Organism: Tympanuchus pallidicinctus; assembly: GCF_026119805.1. NCBI lineage: Eukaryota > Metazoa > Chordata > Aves > Galliformes > Phasianidae > Tympanuchus > Tympanuchus pallidicinctus. Next base: position 8,584,167 of record NW_026294722.1, read on the forward strand.
TCCCATGGTAATTCCAGGCCATTGTCCACTTGAAAGAGGCACTGAGTCACCTCAAAAGTGTCCTTCTTTCACGAGAAGGTATCCTGGGGATGGACTCACTGCAGCCCAGGGCTGGCAGCAGAATCTCTGTAGTTAACTGAATGGGCTGTGGCATTCTCCAGGGTGCACAGGGGCCCCTTGGCCCCTGGGAAACCATGGCAACCAATGTCTTGAAGATAAGAGAGAAGAACAGGTTAGACCCAATAAGGAGGAAACAAGACATGCCACATGTCCATTGGTCAGAGAGAACGGTAATAGCCCTAAGGCATGGGGAAAGTTTTAGGCAGGATGTGCTCCTTGCAATTAACGCCATTTTGCCGCTCACCATATTGGTGTCGTGAAAAGCATGCGAAACTGACCGGGGCTGTCGGAACACTTTCACAAGGGGACTTCAATCAGGGTCGCCGAAACAAAGGCGACAAATCTCATCCTTGTGCCACACCTGTGCCTGCGGAACTCACACTGCTGCAGGCCCATACTTCCTGCTTCATTCCCGTCCTCACAAGATATTATGGAAAAATAAGCTGAGGCCAATCAGCAGGTTTGGCAGAAAGAGCTTATCTCAGCACGGTGAGTGAGCTTGAAACTGCGGGGTGTGGGGAGCTGCCACACAATGACATCCACAGTGACACTGCTCCAAATGAGCTGCACAGGCAGGGAGCCCCTCTTGTCCATGGCAGATGCTAACAGTTCCCCCATTTAAACCCTACCGATACGTTTTGCATCTTCCTGGAACCGTGAAAACGCTCCTTGAAAAAATCAGGTTTCCCCCCGAAAATGGTGGCGACGATTCCATCACCCCTCCGGGCGGCAGCAAAGCGAGGGGAAGCGAAAGGCAGCGCCCGGAGAGCCGCGCACCGGGAGCCGGCGGGGCCGCCCCGTGAGCACCGGGCACTGCAGCGGAGCTCCGGCGCCATCTCCCGGTGGCTTCTGCGGGAGCACTCGGTCCGTGCGTCGTTCATTGCGTTCAGACGGCTTCCCCGGTAGGGAGATGAGTGTTGAGCAGCTTTTGTGCAGGAGCTGAACAAATGTCTCAGTGGGACAGCAGCGCCGTGACACAAAAGCAAGTGGATGCAAGATGTTATGCTTTTTTCATTAGCCAGCAGTGTTTCTGATCGGCTCCTCCTCCAAGTACTGACAAAACCAGTAGGGCAGTGGGCAGAACAAGTGGGCCGCTGATCTCCAACTTCCACACAGAAAAGCAAGCCGGGAGCCAGGCTGAGTGAACAGGAGAAGGAAGCAGGAGCACTGGATTCCCAGCACGGAGGCAGCACGTGACCTGCTGGCACCCAGGCACTGGGATGCTTGCAGTGTGTTCCCAAAGCTGCCCAGCTCCCCGCACCGCATGCTGCCAAACCAAACCCTCAGCTAAATGAAGCCCTGAACACCCATCAGGCTGTACCAGGAGCTGGCTGGTGGCTTGTGCTCATTGTGAGCCTTTCTTAGCACTCTGTGCTTGGCACAGGGGGGAGCAAAGGGATCCAAAACTCTTGCAGTAAGGTTGATTTTCACAGGGTAAAGTGTTGCTTTTCTCAAAGCTGTCTCACTTGACACATGAATGTGACAAACACAGCAGCACTGATGCAACCCCAGTGCCTGCAAAGCTCACGAGCTCCTGGACTGTTTGGGTGAGTGCATGCTAGAGCCCTATTCCTGATTACAGATTCTGGTCAGTTCACCCCTTCCCACCGCAGAGCCAAATTCAGCCTCCATTCAAAGCTCCCAGGGCAATTTGAGGAGGAAGGAGGGCTTAGGCCAAGCTGACATCAAGCTGAAATGCAGAGCTTTGAACCTAAGGCAGCCCCCTTTCCCCAGAGCAGCAGGCACATGGTGACAAAGCTGATGACAGCAGAGCCAGCAGCAGCTCGTTTCCTGAGAGTTCAAAAGCTGCTCTGACAGGGCGCGGAGTTACAGGGACTATTTTTTCATGCTGTAATTTAACTCCGTGCAGTAACCTAACCCAGATAGAGCCATGGCTCAAGGCTGGCCGAGCACCCTCAGGCTCAAAGCTGTTCTCTCTGCAGGATTTTGAAGGAGCATAGAGATGCGATGGAGGTGGAGTCCAGCACGTACACAGACTTCATTTCCTGCGACAGGGCTGGCCGGAGGAATGCTGTCCATGACATCCAGCGGGATGCAAACACCATCAGCATGCGCAAGCTGACCAAGGACATCGGCGAGCTCGGCGTCGAAGGGGCAGGTGAGGGGCTGCAGGCACTGGGGTGGCTCAGGACACCCTGCTTGGGTGGGCACAGCCTGAAACTACAGCAAAGCAAAGTCCCTGGGAGCCAAGTGTGGTGGGGGACACCTGGAGGGATCTTCTGCAACCAGCGCCATGGTCCCAGTGCATAGCCACCAAATCCAGAGCCTGTCTTTGGTTGCTTTGTAGGGGTACTGGTGTTTTAACAAAGCAAGCACTGAGAAACAGACTTCTCAGGGCCTCGTACACATTAGATGCACCTTTGGCTTCATAAAAATCAAGTGTGTATGTGAGGGGGTGTGGTGTAACCCCAGCTGTAACTCCTAAAACGATGTCTGGGCATATGTTTACAATAAGCACTAACTGGATCTCAGCTGGCAGCAAGCAAGCTGGGTACCTGCCAGGCTGCCCATGTGCAGCTTGCCCTTTACAGGTTAAACACAGAGAACACACTCCTGCTTTGAAAGGGACTCTTGGTTTAGAGCTGTTCTATTGATGCACCCTGAAATAAAGTCCTGACGCTTTCTTTTGAGCACTGAGGTTCCCTCTCAGCATTGCCAGACACTCTGTTTTGAGAAGGGCTTGTGCTCTGAGAGCATGATGAGATAACCCAATACATTTAAGCTGAATATCTGGCTCCATGTGGGCTGCAACAGGGCTTCAGCTGGCAAGCTGAATAAAACCAGCTGTGGTTGATGCCTGATCACTCACGTCCTCAGCAGACTGTAACTGTGCTTTCCTCCCACTCCTCCCTTCTGCAGAGAGCGAAGAAGCCAGCACCTCTTCTGAGAGAGACCCTGCAGCAAGACCAAAGGAGCAAGAGAGCAAATCCTCCCCATGAGAGCGCACAGGGGGTGGGATGGGGCTGCAGGAGGGGCTTGCTTTGAACGTTAAGCAAGAATTTGTTATTGAATCTGTGGACAAAAGCCAACCAGGACCAGCAAGATGTCTGTCACATGCCTCTGCTGCAACCTTTTTGTTTCAAGAACTGCAAGATACTGCACAAGGACTGGCACCTCCAAAAGACTTCTGCTCCCATCCCTGATGACTTAGAGCAACACTGCAGTGTTTGTAGTGATATGAGCCATTCTCAAGATGCCTTAGCTGCAATTTTCCCCTATGGGAAAAAAATATTTCAGTAATAATATACACTTTCCTGTCCGAGGTACCTTCCCCCTTTGCAAATTTAGACTATTATTTATTCTGTTTCTGTAGGTTAGAGGTTTAGATGATTGTTTTCTCCACGTACTGCCCTCATCCTGCATCTCACCCCTGAGCTGGCCTCTGGACCGGGGCGGGCAGCAGCAGGCACCTGCCAGCCCTGCACCTCTGGCCAGACCCATGCAGCCCTGGGAAGGACCAAAGCACAGCCCCACGTGGATGAGCTCCACTGACAGACCCAGCAGCATCAGCATCTTTTCCTTTGGGTTTTAGCGTTTTAAGGTATTGTTAAGGGGGGGAGGAGGGAGGGAGAAACATTTTGCTGTTTTGACTGTTGAAATTCAGGCTTAACTTTGCAAGCTGTTAGCTGAGATTATCTCCGGTAGGATCTCACACCATTCTTTTAGGAGACATGTTTTGTGTTAAAGATGGTTTGATAAAACTATATAAGCTGTTGGAATAAACAACACAGCCTTTAAGTACTGAAGGTGTTCTTCTGCCTGGATGTTTCTTCTTCCTTGGTTTTGCCTTGTGACAGATCAGGCTGCAGAAGGTAACACTAGCCCCTCATGGGCAGATTGGAATCCATATTACAAGCAAGGACATCCACTGCCTGCATTTCCCCACCCAGGGGCCTGGCAAAGCACTGGAACAGCTGCAGCCCCACAGGCATTGCTGGGTCCTGAGCAGGGCAGGGGCTGATGTGAGGAAAGCTCCAGTGGTGACACAAGCATCTCCTCCACAACCTTGGAAAGAACTGAACACACGTTTGGGATCTGTCAGAGCAAACAACCCCATAAATAAGCAGAGAAGTTGCTGCCAGACAGAGGGCGAATTGCCCCCGGGTCTCCAAGAAGCAGTGGCCACAGGGTCAGGACAGAAATGGATGAGACAGCGACCTACACAGGAACAAGGACTTGGCAGCCTGGCGGAGGCTTCATCTGCTTCCTTGGCACCAAGGAAGCTGCCAGGATACTATTACAGCTCTGTTCCCAGGCGGTGCCAAGAGCCTACCCCCTTCTACCCTTGGGGCAAACCAGCAGGTAGCTCCTGTCTTGGCTGACGGTATAATTTGGGCTTTAAGCTCCATTTATAGCTCTCCTTGCTTGGTCCAAAAAAAGCTTGGTTCTAACAGCAACATTCTTAAATATAATGATTTATCATTTTCTTTATAAAAGTAAGAAATCCACTCTCTCCTATTTGTAGATATGCACCATGTATTTCAGAGATGAGTACTTCACTGAGAAGACAAATATGAAAGCCTAGAAAGAATGGAAACATTCCCAGCACTCAGGTGCTGCTGGCTGAGAGCGAGGCAGATGCTATACATGACCACCACAGCCCTCTGCCAAAGGCAACTTTTTGGTGTAGTATCTTTGGAGCACGCATCTTTATAGCCACCTAAATCATGCCACACATCACACTCCCTCCTCAGGTGCATCAAGATGCTGACTGTTGGAAAATTATGGTCTCTCCTCTGGACGCATGGCTCCATTGCATATTAGCCAAGAATACTGTAATGTAATGTAAAATGGCTTAGGAATTTTGGTGCATATTTCCTCATAAATTCTCCACCAAAATGAAGATCTGATTTCTAGCCAGTGCTGTGGTGAAGTGAGAGAAGCAATTCAGATAGAACCTGAGACAGTATTTGATATTGGGCCCAAGCTTATCCATTTACTCATTGAGTTTTAACAGTGCCTAAAGATTACGGCAAGTCAGAAAGAGCACAGAATGGCTAAAGCAGGCAATCAAGCACAATTTTTGTAAGGTTCTAAACAAAGATACAAGAAGAGCAAAATGTAGTTCACAGGAATTCCCCAGGGTGAGTACACAACTGGGGAAAATCCCAGAAGGCAGATTTTGGCCCAAAATGGTAAAAGTGTTCCAACTTCCTATGCAAGTATGAGCACAGCTGGAGCACAGGGTGTGCGCTTCTGTGGCAGACACTGTAAGGCCTGAGACACAGAACTCCTTGGCTGAGGGAGGATGACAAAAAGGCTTTCTTAAACAACAACAACAAAAAAAACCACCAGAAAACCTTCAGACTTGTGCACCAGTTCCCAGCTTGTTCTTGTCCTATTCTTGTTAGCACAAGCCTAACCACAGGTAAACCTCGCTGTAGCCAAACCTCCCTATCTGCATGAGTGGGAAGAAATCCTCTGCTTCCAAAGTGCTCGCATGCTTCCTCTGTGGCACACCTTTTCCCAAGAAAGGTGAAGATTAATCCTGGCCACAGTCACAGGCAGGAGTGGTTATTCCTGTACTGCAGAAAAGGGTTAAGGCATGGCAGGGGACCTCCTTCTGCTCTCATTGACGGGGCAGAAGCAGCAGAGGAAGGGAGGAGTTTGAGTCTGCGTGCTCAACGGCAAGAGGAAGCTGGATGTCCATTTGGGAGACAGTTCATGGAGGTGATAAGTGGTGTGTATGATAGGAGCCTGATTGTGCTTGGCGCGGTAAGGGTTAACACTGGGTGCCAATAGAGGACACTGACCCCTGGCACCTCCTCCTGCTGCTCCCCAGCAGAGCAGAGCCAAGCACACACGAGGAAGGGGCCAGTGCTCCACGCTGGCTCTCAGGAGGCATCACGAGGTGGCAGGCACCATCCCATAGGCTTCATACAGCGTATTAAGAAGCTCCTGCTTTTCTTTCTCAGGTAAGAAGCTGGACTGAGCTGCATTGATGTTCTGGGAAGGCAGATGGAGAACAGAAGGGAGATGTTAAGACACACCAGAGATGTGGTTGTACATATCCTAATATCTCCAACCAGGCTGAGGGAAGGTGAAGCTTCTACTCCAAGATGCATTTCCACAGACTCATTTCCCAGGGCAGCTGCTCTGTCTCTCCCACTAGCAGCAATCCCAAAAGGAATGCAGCAGGCACAAGGAGGGGGTCCTTAAATACTCTGGAGTTTGTAGGAACAGGTCTAAAGAGCATATCCTACACTACGGCTTCTCTTTGTGCCAGCCCAGCTGGTGGTGGCAGCTTGATGCATGCTGTGTGACAGCCTGGCTGCACAATGTCACCTGCTGGCCGGCCTCATGCAGGGATATTTCTTTTGTTTGGCTTCTGCAAGGGCAGGAAAGGACAGCTGGCATCCAGGGATCCCAGCTCCAAGCTGTCCTTCAGTGCACCCTGGATTTCCTGCTTCCAAGCAAATATCCTTGCAGACAGGAGGTGGGAGTCATGAGCATAGCTCCCTTTGATATGCAGATAAGCCAGACTCCCAACACCTACCTGTCTTTCTACCTCGGGGAAGTAATTGGAAAAAAATCAATGAAAAAAAACCAGTTTTCTGGTTATAAGACACAAGTGACCGCACACCAAACCAGGAGTCATTTTGTTTTCTGTTTAGTTTGCAAGTGCAAAAACTGCAAGCACTTTTGTAGATGCTGAATCTTAGTAACTTTTAGGGCAGGCTTTGAAATAACCTCCCTACAATTCCAAACTGATGTAAAAAAGCAAAAGGTCCCTTCCTTCCTACTGCTCAGATCTGCTTGGCAGACCTTCCTGGACTATTGCCACCAAACACAGCCCAAGGCATCATCCATGCGATGCCTCCAGCTTCCATGCTGCATGTAGCCCTGCAGGATTTTCCATTGAAAACTCTTGGTTTATGAAGAAAAAAAAAGCTGATGTCTCTGGGCTTCACCAGGACTCCTGCAGAGCATCAGTCGAGGTCAACTCACCACTCTCTTGAAATCCTCCTCAGTGAAGTCCATGTACTCCTTCATTATGCTGTAATCCTTGTCAATGGTGGAATTGAAGATGAGGGGGTCATCGGTGTTGATAGAATAATTAGCTTGATCCTTCTTAAACCTGTAAGGGAATTGGTTCAGAACAGCAGGAAGAGCCTTGCTGCAGTGCAGCACTCGAAGCAGTCACAGCTGGGTGGGGACTTTAAGATTACGCATTATTTGTAAGCCTTACTGTACTACTGGGTGTTTCCTGAAGTCCGGAAGACATGCTCCAGTCAGATAGCTGGACCAGGGGCAGACCTGGTTGTGGGCGTTCAAGACAATAAAGCAGGATCAGCCATGCAGACCTGAACCGCAACTGCGCGGGCAGATAGCTGCGTGCAGGCAAAGCAGCGCAGGGCCTTGCCCAGGCACTCCCACCTCCCACTCTGCAGCGCCGAGGCCTCACCTCAAAGTGCATTCTGGTTCTCAGCAGCTCCCTGTACAGCTCGGGGTCCTCCAGCACGTGGTAGCCGTGGCCGATGCGCTCAGCCTTCAGGAGGTACACGGCCTGGGGAGCAGGGAGAGCAGCTGCAGCCCGCGAGCACGGCAACGCCGACATGGAAACCACTTGGGCTTCCTATGGGGCCAGCCATGGGGCTTCCACCCCGCACCCCTCCTACCTCCTTGATCATGGCAGCCGGCCCGGCTTCCCCAGCGTGGACGGTGCGATGGATGCCGCATCGCTCTGCTTCCTGCAAGGCGAGGGAGGCAACGCTTGGGTCTGACCCTGAGGGAAGGTCCCATGTGCACAGCCCCGAGGCTGGTAACCACAGGCTCACAGAATGTCAGTGGTAACACCACCAGCAGCAGGATTTTTCATCCCATGGGCACTTAAAGCTTCGGGGCAGGGGCAGGCAGTGATGGCAGCCCAGCTGTTTCACTGAGCTCCAGCCCCCCATCTGCTGAGAACCACTGGGATATAAACATGGGAACAGTGCCACTGTTAAACAAAATATTTTTAACAGCTGCAATTAATTTTTAAGCTCTCCCAGTTGTTTGTGGTCTGAATAAAGTGCTGCATGTCCGTCAGCCAGGAATAACCCTGTGGGTGTTTTCTTATCGTTGTTTTAAAGAAGCTTATTCCACAAACCTCGTAAGCCTTCTTATGATCAGAAGAAGCCTTCAGCATCTCATCCCCAGCCAGGTCTATGGCCACCACGGAGTTGTTTTGATACTTCTTGCACAGCTCTACCACCTCTGGAGACCAACCTGGACAAGGCAGTACCAGTATTCAGGAGAAAGTTTTTGTATGAATCGCACCTTGAGCGTTTTCTAACCATGGGACATGTGGTGTCATGGGATAGTTCAGGTTGGGCTGCACCTCTGCACAGCAGCAATCCTGCCCCGCTGCACAGCTCCTCCAGACATGATGATGGAAAGCAGCTGCAAAGCCTCCTGGCAAACCAACCTTTGGCAGTTTTATCTTTTTGGTATCAGTGGGAAACAGCAACAAATGGCCAACGTGTCCTCGAGAGTTATCTCTGACCAAGACACGGTATACTCTCTTGAAAAGGAAATTCATCTATTAGCTGATACTGCACCTACCCTTAACAAGAGGGCCAAGAAACAAGAGATAAACTCCAGTGTTAATTATTAATAGGCACCTGCTGTGCACCTACAGTCCTGAAGTCACATCAACACATAAGAAAATTGGTGCAAATTCATCATCTTTTATCACTGCTTTCAAACTCATCAGGTTTGAGCCGTTATTTTATTAACAACTTCAGTATGCACTATCTCTAGCTGACATTTCTGCCTCTCCCAGCAATTCCTAAGTCCCAAGGGGCTTCAAAGGGAAAACATTGTGCCCTGACACCACCCTTTCAGGTAGCGCATGCATTAAAATGCAGACTCAGCTGTTTCCAAGAGGAACTCTTGCTGCTATGCATACACATGATGCATGTGCTGCCCTCACCCTGCAGTACTGCAGCTGCAGACACCTTGCACACAGCTTACAGCTTCCCGTTTTAGCAGCCTTTCTTCCTAGAAATCAGAAGCCCAATGGTTTCAGTTTCAAATTTTTGCTTTGGGTTCATTGAGCAAAGAGAAAAAAGCCACCCTCAAATCTTCCCTTTTCCAGGAATTTAATTTTCCATATTTTCAGGCACAAATTAGCCATATTTTTGTTAGCAAAAATGTTCATCCTATTAAACCTGATGAAAAATGTAGTAAGGATCTGAAGACTTTCACAGCAAAGTTTCAGTGTCAGACAGCTATGGCCATGCAACTTGCTCCAGCTGCACTTCTCCCATGGTGAAGATGTTCATGGAACTCAGCAGCCCAACAAAACTCTACTACTGAATAAGGTTACAACTGCCAATTTTGGGAAAAACCCTCAGTGTTTGGAGCTTAAGTCTGTTCTACATGTCGTTCCATTTAAAACCAGCAGCAAGTTAGCGGCCTGCAGGTCCTGTTGTTGGCTTTTGGCCCCCAGAAGACTTCAGCTAGGTCTCCTGATCTGCTCCATTTTCACAATCAGCAGAGCCTTTACAGGAGCAGAGGGCCCTGACAGAGGGAAAACAGCTCATTCTCAGCACGTGTAGTCCCACATCACACCTAGGGCCACATTTCTGCAGGGACCTGAACCCAGGGGATGTGTGCCGCGCCACGCGTCAGGGGAGGGGAGCAGAGCAGCGGGTGAGCTGCAATACATTACTTGGCATATGGCGCATGCAGCATAGAATAGACCTGGCTTTGATGTGGAAATCCCTTTCTCCATCCTGCAGTCCCTGATTTACGAGGTTAACAACTTCCTCCGGAGTGAGGTCTCCCCTGTGGGGAAGAAGAGATGGTGAGAGGCTGGGGAGTGCTGCGGGTGGGCAGGAGCTGCAGAGACCCACAGTGAGCAGAGCAAGGCCTCCCAGATCCTGCTCGTAGCAACATCCAACAGCACAAAACAGATCCCCCAAGCAAACAAGCACATTTACACCCACACCACACCCTCATTTACAAGATGTCAGGCATAAAACCGTAGAGACATCTAATACAATTTAGCAAAGTGACAAGGAACAGGATTGCCAATCCCACTGGGGCACTTTTGCAGCACTAGGTGCCTTAATACCCCTGTACAACAGGCCCGCGGGGTCCCTCCTACCCAGCTGAGCTGCATTTTGGCCAGTGATCTGTACAAGGGTAAAGCCAGACTTCAGTCAGCACCTTTTTTGTCCCAGAAAAAGCCACTGCAACATGTTCCGCAAGGGGCCACCAAGCCCTGATTTCTTTAGACATGTATTAGAGCACATGTGACACTGAGACAAGGGACCAGGAGATCACCAGCCCTGGCAATGCTGCCTCTCCCAGCTCCAATTTACACTTTGCAAGCAGGCAGCCCCTTCATGAGCCCTGCTTCCCCTCACGTGGAGAACAGCTTCAGCCAAAAGCTCAAGCACAACTGCTTCACACATGCAGAACTAAGTGCCTGCAGCAAGGCACACTCAAGCATGACAGCACGCCGAGGTATGAAAAGAGGAAAAACACCATGAATGGTGCTAGGAGGAGTGCCAGAGCCGGTTGCACTGGAGGAACGGGAGGACTCGGGTGACAGATGCACTGCCCAACCTGCATGGATGCTGGCTCCTTGGTGCTGGGAGCTGAGCTGTGCCAGCCAGGGAGCACAGTGGGAGCATTTACAATTAAAAATGCAATTACATTAAAAGTCATGATGAAATCTTACTAATTAACTTGCTGCAGCAGGTTCTGAAAAAAAAATAATCATTAGTCTTCGCATCCCCCTGAGTTGCAACACTCTGCCTAAGGAGAAAGGAGCATGGGGTAGGTAAGGTGAGCTGTCTGCAACCAAACACTCCTGTCTGGGCTCCAGCCCTGTGGGATGGGATGGGATGGGATGGGATGGGATGGGATGGGATGGGATGGGATGGGATGGGATGGGATGGGATGGAGGAGTCACTCACTCGGCCTGTCCCCAGGGGATGGGCTCCACGCGGCAGTTGGCCAGCAGGTGAGGGCTGTACCGCACCTCCACGTAGATGACGCCTTCCTTCGCCTTCGTCTCCACCAGCTCATATGCGATCCTCCGCACTGCCTCGCGGTCCCCCCTGCAAGGACAGCAACGGGATCCATCACCCCTACCACCACGAGGGAGCCCAGAGGGATCCCACCAAAGTGGGTACTCACGCAATGGCGGGCATGTAGTGTTTAAATTTCTCTAGAAATAGTTTAAGCGATAGCGGTGCTTTGTAGCTGACGTGCTTCATGAGGTCATCAACGGTGCTGCCAGGGAGAGGAACCCCTCTTTTCCTGGAAATGAAGCCACATTTTACTGATGGGGAAGGTTATCACATTTTCAATCAGCCTGTTCTGTACAGCAAGCACGTCTCGAGCTGGCAGAGCTAGCCGCTGTTTCTTCCCAGAAGAGATACGGCACACACTGTCCTTCCAAAGCAGATGTGGCCCTAGACCTCTGAAAGGAGCATGGCAACCCAAGGCATGAGAAAACACAGGCACTTGGAGTTACAAGCCCACAGCAATCCTCTGGAAGCAGAGCCAGGGCACAGCGCAGGCTTCCGTGTCAGCTCAACTGAAGGAGCTTGGGATTATTTTTTGGCACCTCCCAGTTCCAGAAGCAGAATTACCAAACTTCCTTAGAAAAGTCATTTCTCACAGAGACTCCAAAGCCTGAGCAATCAGGGAGGATCACAAGGCTTGGGACCACACCAAACACACAGGCTCTGCTGTGAGTGAGCCCATTCCTCAGCCCCATATCACAGCACCCACAGGACACCCCACGCAGGAGCACGAGGTGGCGCCGGCAGCTCTCACCCCCCCAGCTCCCCTAAGCAGACGAGGTGCCCATGCCTGTCCTCCTCCAGCACCACACAGGGACAGGTCCCCAGGTGCCAGCACGCCAAGAGCCGGGGACACCGCACGCCTCCAGGCAGGATTCCCCATCCACGCACTGTCACCTACCCACAAATGCCAGCCTAAGTCAAGAATAATAACCAGACATTTGTATTTAATCCTCTTTCCTTCCCAGCACTGTCAGGATGAATTACAGCAGACTGACGGACGTTTCTCTGCTAATAGAGACAAGGCAGCGGTGACAGCTCTAGCAGCCTGCTGCCAGCAGCCACCCCACAGGAAAGCAGCCCCACCGGCACTGCTGCAGGGCCGAGCACACGCTGCTCACTTCCCCACTGAGGCAGGCAGGAAACCAGCCCCACGCTCAGCCTTCAGATGCAGTCGACGCAGATTAAGCTGCTGGCACTCAGCGGGGACGGGACGCTCATCGCCGCCAAGGCATCGGCTTTCCTCCCCGCAGTGCCCTTTCCACACTGCTGGCAGCTCTGGCTCAGCTCCTCCCTGCCTGCCCTGGGAGTTCTCCCTGCACAGCCCTGAGCAAGGCTGTCCCGCTCCAGCGATGGCACCTGGGGACGCTCCGTAGCACAAGGCTGCTGGCGCCAGCCCTCTGGCTTTGGAACCGATGTTAAGCCAAATTTCTGAAAAACTACTTCCTCCCCAAATTAATGGAGCTGTGCTTAAGAGCTGCTTCCTGAAATCTTTCAGCTTGCCACATCCTTAATCTGTGATTATCTGCTCATGTTTGTTCACGCTGTCAGTGATCATAGCTGGAGGAAGTCTTCAGTTCCTTCTGCCTACAGCTGCAGAGCCAGGTCCTCACCCCAATTATTCAAAGCCCACCAGCTTCCCAAAGCCAAGCCATCACCTGGAGCCTTCCTCCCCCAGATACTCACTTGCCAAAGTGTAAGATTGTTTCTGGCCGAATGGCTCCATCCAGATGGATGTGAAGCTCTACCTGCAGTAACACAAAGAGACATCAGGGAGCTACTCCTGGAGCTGCAGTAAGGCCTTAAGATGGGCATGCAGTGCTAACATGGGTATGAATGCTGCTGATACAGGGACCAAGTCACAAAAACCAAATGCAAAAAAACATTTGAAGAACATCACTGTTAAGAAGTTCAGTTTTGATAGCCAAAGTATTGTCCAAGTATTTTCTTATTCCTGATGCACATCCAGATTTAATAGATTTGGCACTCATCAATGTTAGATTAAGCAACAGCAATTTAGAAACTTGTTGTGTTTTTCAGTAACGTAAAGCATTTTTTCAGGAACTGCCTTATCTGTACTTAGCTTGTGTGGCTTGGAAGGTTGAAAAAACAACCCTCAAACAAGCATCAGTCAACTTGATACAAGAGTCATAACCCAAGAAGTTGGACTCTGCTTCCAAGAAACTGCTCCAGATACGATCTTAATTATTTGGCGTTACCAAAGCATGTAGGCTTTGTAAAGCTACACACGGAGTCCCAAAGCAGAAGGTGCTGCACAAAGAAGTACAAGAGCTGCCGCATAGCGCTCGCAAGCTGACTTCAAAATAAGATGATTCATTTAAACTCAAAAGAAATGGGACAGTAACTCAGGTCCCTGTGAGATCATGTTTTGGAAGAAGACTCACAGAGAAGGGAAAATGAGCTTTTCCAGATAGGCAGCTGGAGCTTTGGAGGAACACAGTGAATGCAATTTGGAAGTTGAGCTGAGAAGGAAAATGTTAGCTGTAAAATTGTTCAGCTAGATCATGGTGTTTCTAGAACTGTTTGTTTTTAAGCAACAGAATAGCCATATAACAAATATTTGTGTACCAAAGGAAGACTCCAAAGCACAAAGCAGCTGTTGGGAAGGAGAGCCTCCAGACCAGCTTTGCTCACTTCAGGTCTTTCCAATGTGGATGATGTGAGACACCACATATACTAAAACACCCAGGGAGAGACTGTCTCACCTATGCCAGCCAGGTGTGGGCCACAAACATCTGGTAAACATCTGCTTAACCAGTGGGGGGTGATCCTGCACTGCAGCCAGCCAGGGGTCACAGCCCCACCAACAGAGATATGGCTGTTACCTCTCCTACCTGACATGAGCCCTACGGAGATGGAGATTTCCAAAGGGCACAATCTGATCTTTCCCCCTGCCCTGAGTTTCGCAATGCTGTTTGCAAGGACTAATCCTGGAAAGCATCAGATAAAGGAATGCATGATGGACATGATCTGCATCACCAGATGTGGACAGCTGGCACGTTTTCCACTCCTGAGCTCTGAATGCAATTTCAACACCACGTGAGCTCCATTCTTTGAGGTTTTCAACAGCCCCCATGACCTCCTGGTAGAGTTGCAGCCTGGGACTTGCTCACCCTGACCCAGCAAGCTGAACCTACCCCACACATCCCTCAGATGCTCCCCGCCATCCCAACACCACATTTCCATTCAACTGAAAGCACCCTCAGCACTGTGCATGCAATCCTCCTGCTGCTGATGCAGGCAGCTCAAACAGCACAGCATGAGGCTTCTCACATCATGCATCTCCGCTGCCTCCTTCACCAACCCTGCAGTTTGCAGGTCTGTAGGAGGCTGCAGAGCTCCACTGCAGCTCCTTTCTTCTGTGTTTGTTTTGGGCAAACAAAGCCTAAGGCTTTCCCAGATAGAAGTGGGTAACGTGACCTTGCTTTAAGTCAAGGAAAGTACCCAGATAAAGATGAAAGAGTTCGCGTGAGGTTGCAAGCAAGCAGCAGCCCTGACACAGATCCACGTGTGTGGATCCCACCTCAGTGAATCCCAGCTTTGTTTGGAAGAACCTGGGCTTACTGACCAACCATGCTCAGCCCAGGACTACAGCAACTTAACAACCCCCAAGTTTGGCAGCAGAGTGACCCAAAGCCCAGATAAGCTCCAGGAACATGAGATGCCCCAATCCACGGGTGCCCCCAGAACAGAGGCTGTTAGAGCACTGTTTGCTGTTTCTATGCAAAAATAAGAAAAAATTAGATCAACAACAGCACATAATGTGCTAGAGCAGAGGGCAGCAAGATGGTTCAGCTTTAAGCTAAACAAAGAGAAGTGTTAAGGGCTCTGGTTTGGCCTCTCCCTTTGAAAACACTGCAGTATTTTCTTTGAAACTTGGTGAGATTTGAAAATAAACTCCAATGCAAACTGCAAACAAATCTGTTCCAAGTCTGATTATTTACACTTTCGTGATGAGAGGAGGAAGAGGCTCACGAGTCACTCAGTGCTTTTGGCTGCAGACACACAACAGTGCCTAGCGGGCCGTGACAGATCTACTGGCTGCTCTGCGGCATAAAGGCAACGTCCACACGAGTGCACTTGAGGGAGCTTACATCTGAGGTGCCCATCCTTTCCTTATGATGACTGTTACTGATCCACCAAGCAGTCAGCAACAGGAGTTCAGTGCTGGAGCTGCACAGCCCTGAGGCTACAGTAGAAGGACCACTAAGCTTACCTTTCCCATTTCTAGCAGACATTTATAGATTATCTAAGCACAAGTTGCAACGTTTTAAAACCTCAACAGTGACTGCCCAGGGTTATTTATCAACACATTAAAAGATGATAATCTGAGGCCCACTTCATTGATTTCAATAACTGCATAAGCACAGCCATAACAGGTCAAAGCATAAGGCAGAAAAATGCTGAGATCACCATTCCTCAGGAGATAAGGTGAATGCCAGCCTCTGCAAAAAGAACAGGCCGTGCTTCCCTGCTTCCCCAGCACTGGATTTATGACAGCGTGCTGCCATGAGCTGAGCCACACGTGTCACTGTGTGCCCACACAGCTCCTGTCAGGAGCACCAGCTGAGGCTGCTCAAGGGATGCAAGGCACCTGGGATGCAGCCTTGCCCTCACACCCCATGAAACCCAGAGGTGCCGTTGGCAGACAGATCTGCCACCACCTTAAGATGTCGGTTTGAGTCTCCAAATGAGAAACGCAGTGGACTTAGACCCAGGTGACAGGCTGCAAGAAATACCCATGCTTCCCATTCCATGCAAGCCTTTACTGCTCTTTATGGCCCACAGTAAGCAGGGGGCAAAGCTCAGCCCCACAGCGGCCAGCAGTCAGCACAGTCCAGAGAAGCACGTGGTCTGGCTCAAAGCTGCTCTGGGTGCCAGAAACGTCCCTAAAGCACAAAAGTGACAGTTCCCAATGGCATAGGGTCCTGAGGGATGAATAGAGGTGAGCAGGGCCCATTGACTGCCTTTAGACCTCACGTGAGCAGGTTGGCGGGGCTGAAAGAGACTGCCTGACTCATGAAATCCCACTGACATCCACACAACAAAGCTGATTCTCTGCACACACGGTGCAGGGCCTCTCTGCTCCCTCTCTTCTGCATCCCACTGCCTGTATGGAGCAAGCAGGGAGAAACACAACTGAAAGGAGAACTTAACTTGCTTCTTTCAGCCAAAACCGTGAAATCACTGGGGTTAGCTAATAGTTTTTGCCTTTAGTGGAGTTGATGAAGTGCCAACACCTCCTAGAACTGGAGCAGCCTTAACGAGGCTTTAGCCACTACCAGCTGTCAGCATTTCCGACAGCCCATGAGCAAATTCCCTGCAGAGAAAGCACTCAGGAGGTGGTTACTGCTGAGCACACCTGCCTTATCCTCTTCCCTCTCACCTCCAACAGGTATGTTACTCAATGAGCCTATCTGCAACGCATTTACACGGCAAACAAGGAGAACAAAACAGCGGAGCAGCCTTCGATCCTAGTCACTAAGACATCATCTCACGTAAAAAGACATATTTCAGAGAGAAAAGAAGGAAATACAAGCAGAGCTCCTGCACAGGCCTCCCACCTCCCGGGCCGTACCTCCCCGGGCTGCCAGCACGTCGCTGCCCAGAGGAGCGGCTCTGCAGGGGAACGGCGGGGCAGCCGCAGGTCGTGCCTTGAGGTGCTCCGGGGCCGCCTGACCCCGCACGGCACAGCGCCCGTCTCCCAGCGCAACGCACGGCGCACAAAGCCGGCGGACACGCGGCACAGCCCGGCTCGCAGCCCGGCACCGCCTCACCTTGGGCTCCCCGAAGACTCGCACTCCCCGCTCCATTCCGCTCCCGCAGCCCCAACCGTTCCTGCAGCCGCCGCTCGCCTCCACGCCGCTCCGCTCCGCTCCGCCCCGTCCCGCCCCGCCCCGCCGGCAGGGAGGGCGCAGCCGGGGGCTGCTTCGTTACTTTTAGCCGCGCTTCGCGCTTTGCCTCCTGCCTTCCCCTCCGCGAGGTGACGCACGCAGCACTCGAGGCACACGGAGGAGAAATCCACGCTCCCCCCGCCTCCAGCACCGTACGGTAGAATGGTTTGGGTCGGGAGGCCGAGCAGGCAGCCACCGCAGCACCCCTTGGCTGCAGCCACTGAGCTAACAGCGCACCTGCGAGGTGGCGCCGCTCCCTGCTGTGATGTGCCCTGGTACCGGTGCAGGCATGGTGATGCAGGGTCTCCTAAATCGAGTGCCACGGATCCACTCTGCACCCCCTCTCCACACCCCAGACCTCAAGGGACCTCAAACAAAACCGTTGTATCAGTGTAAAACATCCCTATTGCCTGTATTGGGGTGTAAGCAGAGAGAGCACCTAGGGCTGCAGGTGTAAGTGCTACCACAAGTGGACGAAAACGGACTTCTCTCGCACTGCCCAACTGTATTTGCACCAGGGTCAGTGCCTGGGGGAAGGCACAGAGCTCAGCGCTGCTCCGACTGTCTGCAACAGCCTGATCCAGCTGGAAGCCTGCAGACACAGCTGGGATGTACAGACTGGCAGCGGGGGGTGAAATGGCACTGTCCTGCTGAGCTCCCATGGGCAACTTCACCTCTGTACTACTGTTGTGGGTTTGGGTTTTTTTGTTTTGTGTTTTTAAATATCTTGTGCGTTTGGAGCATTGCATGCTCAGAGGTCTGATTTCTGTTCCAAAAGCATCTGCAGCACAGATGGTCCCCAAGCAAAGCACAGTGCTCTCTCATGGCCTCCTGAAGGCACAACCTTGCTCACCGTCACCACAGCCTCTGCTGAGCTTAAGAGAAATTACAAGGCAGAAGAGGCCAGGAGAAAAGCTGTTAGCCAAGGTCAAGGAGGCGAACAGAGCTGAAGCACGGAGTGCTGCAGGAGGTGTGGGTTTCACCCCGCTGATTAATGCCTGCCTCTGCTGACTCAGCTCTTTCCAGGAGAGCCACCAGCAGCTGCTGTCAGCAGCACCCGGCTGTGTGAGAGCCCTCCACACGAGGTGTGAGCTGAGTGACTGACCTCACCCTGACCCCCTTTATCCATCCTCACTGCTGCGCAGCCAGGCAAATCTGTATAGTTGATACGAAATAAATGTTTCCCTATTGATGTCCTCACAGCAGTTTCCCACCTGGGAAATGGGAGAGACACAGACAGGGACCTGGGAGATCCCCATCAATGACTACTCGGGGCCTCAGACCTCATTGGCTCTGCCATACTGCAACACACACTGGTGCTGGGCTTAGATTTTCCAAAACAAAACCAAACCCTACATTTTCACACTTGCGTGAATAATACGCATCACACTGCAGCCCATTGCAAGCAGCCAAAGGAGGAAAAGTGTGTAAATTGTGTCAGTGAAGGACTAGCAATGCTGATTCAGGAAAACCCCTGCCCCAGGGTGAGCCCACCCCAGCCCCCCTGCTGGAATCCCTTCTTTGTTTCCCAGTAGTGGCTCTGGGGTGCAGACGATGCTGTCCTCGAGCAGGTTGCAGCTTCCCATAGCAGAAACAGGGGACACCCGATGCATGCCCAGCTGAGTGACAGCAAGGCCAGCGCAGCACAGGGCACACAGTCACGTCCTGGGCTGCAGCCTCCTGCAGAGCTGCGTGGGCTGCTGCAAGCTCATCCCCTAATGGGATTAGGGACAGTAAAACCAAACCAGCTTGTACTGAGCATCAGGCCACCCTGAGGTACTGCAACCTGCTACGGGCATTTGGAGCAGAAAGGCCACCCCAGGATGGCAGTAATGCAAAGAAAAGGTAGAGAAGCAGAGCCAGTGTTTTGTGCTGGGGAGAAGAGCAGCAGTTTGGAACTGGCAGTGCTTCAACCCAAGAAACGCCTACAGAACCCACCCCGTCGGCACTGAGCCCCTGGCAGAGAGCAGAGCCCCTTCCCACCCGCAGCTTTGGGATGATGAGAGGTCACCATGCACCAGGGCCAGAAATCTCGGGTGGGTGCTGGGCTGCCTCCTCCACGTGGAGCAGAACCCAGAACGGTGGTGCCCGCACCAGGAGGAGCCCGATTCAGACACACACCGCTCCCTTCCTGCCCCGACTGTCACAAGAGAAGCGGGACGCGGCCAGGAGCGCTCACACAGCCGGCATCGCCCGCAGCACAGCTCTGCTCGGGCCGGAAGGGACCCGCACGTGTCGCCCCGAGCTGCCCTCCCAGCCCCGGTAAGTGGATTGCAGCGCTCGGCCGGACGCTGCCCCGGGCTGCGAGAGAGCAGAATTAACCCGAGCACAGCTCCTCTCGGCAAGGCTGCAAGGTCAGCGCCGCGCATCTCCTCCCTCGCTGCAACAGCCAAAAAAGTGAAAAAGGAGAAAAAAAAAACTGCTCTTGTTGAATGCAACCTTCCCAGAGCCCCTTTGCCTGGGACTGAGCGGAGCACAGCGGCCGAACATTGCCCTCTTCCGACGCTCCTCAGTACCGCAGCTCAGCGGGACGCAGTCCCAGCACGGAGCCCTGCCGCTGCCCTTCCAACCCCTCCCCAGGTGCCCAGGGAGAGCCTTCTGGGGGCTGACCTCCCCTCACACACACACCTGGGTCAGCTTTTGTACGGGCTGTAACTGACCTCTCAGTCCTACATCGCAGCGTTATTTGGGACAAGGCGCTGCCTCGGGGGTCCTGCAGCACAGAAGAGGTGAGCACCATTGTACCTGAACCACATCGCGGGCAGTGCTGCCTTATCCCCTTAGCACAGGCTCCGACCCAGCCCTCTGCCTTAGGCACTGGTAATGCCAGAACTGAAGGGACTCCCAGTTCCTCCCAGCACACCTATACCTAATCTCAGTTCACACAGCTGCCTCCATGCCCCAACCCAGAGATGGCAGCTGGATTCAAGCAAGATCATAAGGCTGTACTACTGTGATAGGTCCCTCTTTGCACCAGGAGCTCAGCCTGCAGGGCTATAGTGAGGGGCAGGATGGTACCATACCTGGAAGGCAGCAGACAGGGTCTGGCTCAAGGTCCCTCTCAAGGTCCCCCTGGCCAGGTATAGCCTAGCTGGAGTTTTGCACTCCCTAATGCAGCCCAAAAGGTGCCTGAGCTTCTGGGCTGTGCTTAAATAGAGCTCCTGGGCCAGGTGTGTGGGCAGGTAATTAGTTCTTTCTGGAATTAGTAATAATTCCAGCCATTCCCCAGGTGGGGCTGGTAATTAGTGTCCTCTGAGCTCTCACACTTGTAGCACTGTGTCCTTCTGAGCAAACCTGGGGTTGCATGGATTCTTCCACCATCCTGATGCTGTCAGCCCCAGAAGCCAGCTGGGTTGGGTGTCCATGGGGCTGGGGGTCCCCAGTCAATGTGCTCTGCTGTGCCAGGAGCTTCCCCAGAGAATGTTGGAGATGTGGAGATCATCTCTTCTACTCTAAGGACTATTGCACAGTGAAGGAGAAATAGCAGGAATGGAGAGAAAGGCAGAAGGGTGGAGGGGAGAAGCAGTAGTGAAGCAGCCAGGTGTTCCCATTACCCCATAGCCAGGTCAAGATGGGAACAGTGCTGGGGGGCACCGGGGGCTGCCTGGCTGCTGCCCCACACAGACGGGCACGGCCTCCTGCCGCAGCAAGGAATGTCTGAGAGAAACCAATCCTTGCTGTGCGGAGCTGGAAACTGCTGGAGACGCTTTAATCCACCTAATCCAGGGCTCTGGCCCAATTAATATTCTATAGGATCTCCTGGAGCTCTTGTTTTGTTCTGTTCTTGGCTCGAAGGGCTGCCCAAGAAATTGAAAACAGATTATTGGGAAGAAAACAGCTTCAATTTGTAGACAGCTGTCTCTACCAAAGCTGGCTTCGATTCCAGCCATTCCCCGGGCGTGATGCATGCCTGGCTAGAAGAAGTTTCTCCCCAGTGGCAGCAGAAGGGCTTTTCTTAGGAGAAAAGATGAACGCCCGGCAGCGCGCTGGGCGAGCGGGGCAAGCTGCGTCCCCGCGTGTCCCGGCTCCGAACCCGCCGGCACCGCGCCGCGTCCCCGGCCCGGCGCCGCCGCCAGGGGGAGGCAGAGGCCGCGCGGTGCGGGGTCACCGCTGCGATCTGAGGGGTGCCGGGTCGGGCTGCGGCCGTGCGGAGGTTGGGGCTGGGGGCTCCTCCAGAAGGTAGCACCGCGGGGGGTGCAGGTCGGCGGGACGGGATCCTGTGCCTCTGCGAGTTCGGGGCTTGAGCAGACCGCAGAAGTATGGCCAGAGCCCTCTGTGAGACCCCAGGAAAGCATCTGCTGGGGGAAGGGTGCTTGGGGAAACTGCTTGGTGGGGGACAGCTGGCAAAACCACGTTGTGTCAGGTTAAAGTGTGGGTCTGCAGGAGAACTGGCTCTGTGACACAAAAGTGGCCCAGACTGTGACTCATAACAGCCCAGTGGTATTTTAAACACCGTATTGCTGACTCAGAGCTCTGGGAAGAACAACAAGGGCTGTCACTGCATGGCAATGCCAGCCTTTGCAGTATGGCAGTTTCAGGGTCTGCCATATGGTGATGTCTGCTTCTCCTGTATGGTGATGTTGACCTCTGCTTTATGGCAATGCCAACTTCTGCCAGCACAGTGCCAACAATGCTCCCACCCACTGCTCATCTGCCTCACGCCAACCCCAATGGCATTTGGGAACGGAGTGAGGAGGGCAGAGGAATGCACACAGGGCTGACACAGTCCTTCATCCCCCGCTCTCGGCTGCAGTGCATTCCAGGCAGCCCTCCTACAACACCACACTTTCTTCACCACAGTCCATCCCTGCACATGCTCACTTATCCTCTGCCAGGCCTCTCCCAAGGCACCTGGAGCAGCACCTGCCATAAATCAGGCAGAGCTCCCACCAGGACACGCACACCTCGTTCTGCCATGCTGAAAAATGAGCACACAGCTTCTCATCTCAGCACCTGCAGCAGCAGGAGCCTGCTCCCATGGCTGTTCCTTGAGCTCAGGGTGTCCCAGCGCAGCCCAAGCGAGCTCAGACCCATTGGGCTGTGTGCATTTGGTGGTGCTGAACGTGGCCGCCTGCTTTGGCTTTGCATGCTGCTGAGATTGTCTCTGCTGGGTTTATTTTCACACAGCTCCTCAGAACGCAGAAAGTGAGAGCTCAAAGCAAACAGGAAAAAGGCAGGTTCTCTGGGCGGCTATTTTTAACCACTGCAAACAGCATCAGTGTCATTATATTTAGAAAAAAAATGCAGAGCGTTTCCTGCCTCCCCTCTCAATACCTTCAGCTATTTCCTTGCAGATGTTGCCAGGAGCAGCACGCAGACGGGCCGTGCTCCGGGACGGGAGGGCTGTAGCTGGGGAATGCGGCTCAGAGCAGGTGCCCCTGGCTCTTGAGGATGAGCGGGCAGTGAGGGCTTGGCCACGTCCAAGTGCCACCTCAAAGGTGCCCCAAGGGTGAGCACGATGACAACGCAGCATCACTGTCACCTCCTCCTGCCACGGGATGGGGACTGCAGGTGACACCAGGAGGTCTCAGCTCTGCGTGGGCGAGGGCAGGTGGCTCAGGACCTGCTCCTGCCGCTCAGAGAGCTTCCCCTTGGCTTTGGCTGTGCTGGGCTCCTCGCCTTGTGCTCAAGGGCTGCGGTCGGTGAAGCGTTTGTGTTTCATTCCCAGCATTTGTGTTTCGCTCTGGGTGGCAGCAGCGTGGCAGACCGCAGCTCAGCAGGGCCACGTGCAGCATCGCTGGGAAACAGGCTCTCCTAACCCCAACCACACTGTGCTGGTTGTGCTTTCCAGCAAAACCCCAGCACGGGGAGAACGGGATTTCTCCATGTGGATAGGGAAGCTCTGTGCCCAAGGGAGGTGACAGAGAAACTGTTGGAAATGTGGTACAGATGGCACAAACTGCAGCCAAAATCAGCTTAAACAGCCTGCAGCCAGGTGGTGGGTGATGGCAAGAGTACACAACACTGCTCTCAGTGGTATCCGTGGGAGATGTCCCTCTCTGGGCTCAGCAAAAGCAGCTGTGTGCCCCTGCTGTGTTGGACTGTGCTCCTTTTTGGGCTCTGGCTCCCAAGAACTGCCTTCTGAGATGCTTCTCTGGGGCTCTGGTTGCTTGAAACAGAAGCAGAAGCCCTGGCCAGAAGCAGGCTGCACAAAGCTGTGGGTCTGGCTGCTGTCACCAACCCTGCATGACGCATGCAGACCCAGCGGCCAAACACTCCCTTTCTGCACACCCCTCCCCAAAGACCCTCTCACCCAGTGCACCGTGCCCAGCTGTGCTGGGTGCCCACCCAAACCCCATCCTACAGGAGCTGTCGTGGCTCTCCTGCTGTGATCAGAGCATGCGTTCCATCCAGCCCAGCTGCTGCATGTTCTTAATGAACACTGAGACCCGTGTGGGATGACCTCCTCTCCTACCTTGCAGGAGATGCTCGCTGGGGGCTGTGGGTTTGCAGCCTCCCCATCGGGTCCCTGCCCCACAGGCAGCCTGACAGCAGCAGCCCAGAGCCAAACATCTTTTACAAATCACGGCGCATAGCTCGCATTCTCGGCTGGTTTATGAGTGTTTCATCTCCTCGTATTGATCAGGGCTGGAGCCGAAGTAATTACGTTCATCAGAAATAATTTCCCCTGATTTTGAGTCATATTTGAGCGGGTGCCCACCTCCCCCGCTCACCCCTTTCGGCACTGCAGCTCTCTGCTCCCTGGTACATACTTTCCGGGCGACATCGCTGCTTTCATAACCATGGTGAGACCTGGAGGCTTGTTTTTCTCAGCTGGATCCCACACATACACTAAAGGTATCAGCTGTGCCGTTATGGACTTGGCTGGGGATGTGGTCAGGAGGAGCTGGTTGATGGGAAGTGCATGCCTGGGAAGTCCAGCACTGGGAAGGGAGCTGGGACCCTCTGCAGCACACCCCACCTAGACAAGGACTGGAGAACAAAGCTTATTTCAGCCTTAAACCACAAGAAAAACAGGGATAGACAAAAAGAATGAGCAACGTGATCAGGAAACACGAGTTAGCCCCATGGAAAATACCGAGGGTCTGGACCCATGAGGTCAGGGTCTGGGTTTATGTCTTGTCTGGGAGACAAAACTTCCACTGAGATTGTAAAAGAAGCTCATGTTTGGAGATGCTTTATACCAAAAATAATCTCTCCGAGGCTCACAACACTCGATACGTGATGATTCCTGACACTATTTTCCAAATAATAATGGGAAGATTCATCTGCCCGAGGCTTCCAGGCTTCATCTTACAAAATTCTTACTCTTTGGGTTATCTGAATGTTTAACTTATGGGGACAGATGGCTCTCATCTGGGCTTCAGCAGGGAGTCACTCTGAATTGCTGCCCAGGTTTTGCGATACCCATTAAGCAGCAGCGCTGGCCCTTCACAACGCAGCTGGATGTTGCAGTGATAAGCCCCTCAAGTCTGAATTATGACATTCTCCACGATTTTGGCTAACAGAGCCCTTTCTCAGTCGCCACAGCCCATCGACTCCCCAGTGCAACCTCAGCTCCTTCTTCTCTGCAGGCACAGGGGCTGTGAGTGGGACGGCCACCACCACAGAGCCCCACTCGCGGGGTCCCCTGCGCTCAGCCCCGGCCCCCCATGGCAGCCCACAGGGGTCAGCGGTCCCAGCTGGAGCCGAGGGTTTCTGGTGCCGCTGCCTGACTGTCAGGAGCTGGACGGCAGCCCGGAATTCTTTTCTCACAAGTCACTTGGATGGCCACCAGATGGTAAATACTTTTCGTCTCTCCTCGCCTGGGCTTGGGGTGGATGTGGTGATCTCAAGGTAGAGGACTGCATGGCTGCCCCTCACCGTGGCTGGTGGTCCCCCAGTTGATGGAAGTGGCCACAGAGGGATGGAAGCAGCCATAAGCAGCCCTTTTAACTTCAGGGCTCCTGGCTGTCCTGAGCTGTCAGTAAGGAAAGGAAGAGGCTTAAGCAAAGGGAAGGGATGGAGGGAGAGCAAGGTGTGCAGCCATTGCAGAGGGATGTGAGTACAGATGACTGGAGCAAAAAATTAGAGATTGGCGGTGCTGCTCACCATGGTGTGTTCAATGGCACAGCATGGAGAAACACGGCTGTCTAAAGAAGTCAATTTGCTGAGTGGGTGCCTTCATTTCTATAGAAACAGTAGAGCTTCCCAGGAGATGTATTTAGATCCATGCATCAACTGACCACAAAAAAAGAAACAAAAAACCTGACAGTAATGCCATAGGAACCGCAGAGCACAACTTGGGGGATGAATCCCCAGCCATGAAATGACACGTGTGGTGCAAAACACAGATGGGGTATGTGCTCCAGAGGAGAAGGGTTGTAACAGTGTCTACACGATGAGCTGCTCAAGTACTGCTCCGTGCTCCTGCAGAAGGCAGAACCTGCGTGATGTGGTGAGTCCAAATCCACACCATGTGCATCCAACCCCATGTGCTGTCCCACTGGGGGCTGCACCTCACTTTCCTGCTCTTGCTGTGCCATAGGAGCCAAGGAAAGAAGAGCCCTTTCAGCACCTGTAGAGCTCACCTGGCCATTCCTGCACACTGTGAATCCCACACAGCAGAGGGGCAGCACTCTGCCCTCAGCTTTGGGATTCCATGCAGTGTGGGTGACATATCCCTGTCCCAAAGCCATGCCCTGGGGCAGAGTTACTTATGGGGCTGGGTTCCCAGCCCTGCTCAGGCTTGGCAATGTCCCAGGCTGGATGTCAGGGGAACATGTCAGGCCATCCCTGCCCGTTCACAGCCCAGCAGAGAGGTGCTGGCACTGTCTGACAGCCCAGGCTCGGCAGCCCCCTCTGCCATGTCCTTGCCATTGGGGACGTGTCCCTTGTCCCTTCCCCTCTCTTGCTCTCCCAGCAGACAGCATGCTCTCACCTTGAGGGGAGTGGAAATGTCAGCTGGAATGTGGGCTGGAAAAAAAAGAAAGCAAATCTTGAGGCTCGTCCAAACCTACTCCTGTTTATATTGGAGCCTGGGAGTGACATCAGAGCGAGGAGAGTATAAACACCAGCAGGACCCACTCAGGGCTTTAAAGCCTGCAAACATGAGGCTCCGGCTGGAGAAGCAGCTCCTCATCCTCTCCCTGCTCTGCATCCTCTCCAAGGTAAGGAGTCGGGCGTGGGATGTCCTCAGGATCACTCAGGGCAGCACCAGGATTCCCAGTATGGGACTGTAGGGAGAATGCAGTGCTGCTGTAGCCCTGAAAGCTGGCAGGCAGCTGTATGTCTGCAGAGCTCTGCCTGGGAGAGAATTCCAATGAAGCAGCATAGTCTTAACTCTCATGGACCAAATGCCTCTGTGCTGCAGCAATGTGCTCTGTTTGCTCACCTGCCCCTGCAGCCATCCTGCAGCTCCTGCAGGCTCTGTGCAGTGAGCACCAGCCCCAGGGCTGCTCAGCTCTCCCCCATTCCAGGACGCTCATGCAAACCATCCAATAGATTGGGATTGTTCCAGGGGTTTGATTTTTTTTCTCTCTTGGATTCTGCATGACACAGCTCCCTGTGCAGAGTTCTGAAAAATGTTGGGGTATGTCAGTTCCAAATTCTTGTAATTGGTGCTCGAATCCCAAGCCAGACTGCAAGCAGGGACATCAGAACAGCCTCGTGCCTGTTTGACTGCTTTCCTGGGCACTTAAGATCTCCAACAGGAGACACATTGCCATCTAATGACAAGTTAATTGCAGGGAGCATGGGGAAACGGATTAATAGCCATCTAATAGATTGCTGGATGGGCAAATCCTTCTAAAACATCAGTCTGTAATAGAAACCTGAAAGATGAAAAATGCACTTGGCTCCTGGGTGAGTTATGACTGATGAGCAGCTCCTGGCCAGGAGACCTCAGTGAGCTCTGGAGAGCCACCAGCTGTCCTCTGCCCCCAGTCCAAACATGGCAAACACCACCAGTGCCCTGGTCTCTAATGGTCCCCCTGCCTTCTGCAACAGCAGCAGTGCTGCTCATTGAGAGGACCAGAACAAGGCAGAGACTGCCCAGCCCATTTTGGATAGATTTCACCTCTCACATCCTGGCAGGGTTGCACGCATACCCGCATTGTGCAGGGCAGCACAGGCAAACTGCAGATCCAAAACGTTTGGCTTCCGATCCAACATGCAGCAGCCCCAGCAGCCGCCCTTGTCAGATGTGCCAGGGTAATGGTGTGTGCAGAACAGCCACAGACACACTGCTGCCCACCAGGGGGAACTCCTGCAGGCACAGCACACTGCCTTGGGGTACGGGTTGGCAGGGGCTGCTGCAGGCAGGGTAGGGGAGGAGGCAGCCGCAGCACAGAGAACAGCAGTGAGCCTCATCAGGCTTCAGTTCTCCCCTGCAAATGTGTTGTCCCATTTCTTGGCACAAATGAGATGTGCTCACAGCGAGGGGCTGGGGAGGAGCAATGCCCTCACTATGTGTACGTAGGTCCTGGGAAGCTGCATCCCCAACTGTGCACCAACTGCCATGGGGGCTGCAAACAGCACCTGATGAGCCTCAGTGTGTGGATGCTCACTTCCCAGCCCTACCTCCTCCTGCACTCGCAGCAGTGGTGCATGTCAGCCCCCATCTTGCAGGGTATTCCTGGTTCTCCTGGTTTCCATGGGAGCCCATCGTGCTGTGCAGTCACTCCCTAAGAAGACGGCAGCTTTCCCAGCAGCACTGCCGTGTCCCCATGGATGGGCAGAGCCAACATCTATCTCCACCCAACCAAGGATGACTTCCAGAGGCCATCCCAGTGCAACCAAAGCCATCAGCTGTGTCAAACCCGCGATGCTTTGTACCCCCAGGTGTGCTGCCAGCTGTGCCGACGGCCGTGCTACTGCTCCCACGTGCTGCCCCGCTGCCCACGCGGGTCCCCCCTGGTCCTGGATGGCTGTGGCTGCTGCAGGATCTGCGCTCGGCGCCTGGGAGAGCCCTGCGACTTCCTGCATGTCTGCGACCGCAGCCAGGGGCTCATCTGTGACTACAGCTCGGGGACAGGAGGCACCTGCAACTGTGAGCACCACAGCTGGACGTGGCTCTGAGAGCTGCTCTGCCGAGGAAGATGCACACAGATGGCTGCAGGGCTGAGTTGCTGCTCCTGCCAATTCTAATGCCAGTCGCTGGCCAGGTTTTTGGGGGTGGTTTGAGTGGGATGGGCATAGGGGATAGAGGGGATAGAGAGGATAGAGAGCTGCAGGGAAATAACAGAGGGATATTTTCAAGTCTGAAAGCCTTGAGAGCTATGGACAGGGTTGGAGAGAGAGCAGTGGGTTTGTCACCTCCTCATGATGTAGGAGGCAGGGAGGGGGAGGTTGGGCGACACATCACCTCATGCCTCCCTATGCCCTTGCGACCATCCAGTTCCCCCTCCTCCTGGCAGCCCCCAGTCACCACCAGCTATCCCCTCTGCCACCCCCACTCTGTCCCTCCCCTTGCCCCGGTGGCTCCCCACTGTCGTTGCAGTCGAAGACGACGAGGAGGGCTGTGAGGTGAATGGGCGGCTGTACCGTGACGGGGAGGTGTTCCAGCCCAGCTGCAAGCTGCAGTGCCGCTGCCTGGACGGGGGCTTCACCTGCGTCCCGCTCTGCCAGGAGGACGTCCGCCTGCCCACCCCAGACTGCCCCTACCCACGGCGTGTGGACATCCCAGGGAAGTGCTGCCCTGAGTGGGTCTGCGAGGCCGGAGAGCGGCAGAGCACTGGGGCAGGTAGGAGGTGGGACGAGGTGGTGAGCCCCAACAGGGGCCCCCTCACTGCCCCTCTCTCCGTGGCACAGGGCAGGTAAGGCGGCACTGGGCTCCAATCCCACTTCCCCTCCTCTGTTTCCATCCAGCCCCCGCAGTGCCGTACCTCTGCCAGCCGTGGGGCACCGAGTGGAGCGTCTGCTCGGCCACCTGCGGCGTGGGCTTCTCCACCCGCATCTCCAACCAGAACCGCTACTGCCGCCTGGAGACACAGCGGCGGCTCTGCGTGCTCAGGCCCTGCCCGGCTCTGCCGGCGGCATCCCCTGTGGTAAGCGATGGTGATGCCGACACCTCCAGGCAGCAGCTTGGAGAGGGAATGGGACATCCCAGCCAACAGCCCGTGCACGCCCCGTCAGCCCCCCAGCCGTGAGTCCTCCAGCATCCACTGTCCCCACATCGCTCCGCTTTGCTTTTCCAGAGGGGATGAGGAGGGCGTTTGCAGCTGCGCCCACCCTGGTTGTGTCCCGCAGCCAATGTTCCGGGACTGAGGCTGGCACACATCCGTGACACGGTGGTTTTGGAGGAGATGGAAGACACGTCCCTCGGGAATCTGGTTGAGAACCGATGGACTTCAGCTGCAGAAGAGGGTGGAAATAGAGAACAAGATCCCTACAACACGCCTGTGTACTCTGCTGCCCCGGGTTGGGTTGCTGTGCAGCAGCACCCTGTTGTATGAGATGGGGAAATCCTGCCAAGCACAAACCCACCTGAGAAAAAGGGAGGTGGTCCTTTCCCGGATCGGAGAGGCTTTTGGAAAGGGCTGAGTGACGCTGCTGTGCCCAGCACCGCATACACAGCTCTGCTCTGCAGAATTAGACCACTATTGGGATGCCCCTTGCCCCCCCACGCTGGGGATGGGGCTCGCTGCCCCACCACACCCGGACACCGGCAGAGGTGTTTTCCTGGCGGCAGCTCCCATTTACCTTCCTCACATCCCTCCAGGACAAACAGCTCCCTGCTCCGCCTGGCCGCCTGCTCTTCAAAGCCCGGCGGTTTGGCAGGGCTCTGGCAGGCGAGCAGCTCAGACGGAGGAGGCACCAGACATACCGCCCCGCATCCAAGCGCATACCCCAAAAACTAAGGCCAGCAGAAAGGCAGGAGACGGGAAAACAAACAGCAGCGATGAGCCCAACGGGCTGGGGCTGCTCCAGCGTGCGGAGCTGCACAGGAGAGCCGAGCGGCAGTGAACCCTTAAGGGCTGCTCAGAAACGAAACCCAAATGCCCTCTAACGGCCTCGCAGCGATGTGCAGAGCAGGGCGAGAAGGGCGGCGAGCAGAGCAGGCGAGACCGCGCATCTTGGCTTTGCACCCCTGCAATCAAAGCATTGTGAACGTGATTGCAGCACCGCCAGCAGCAGAGCCCAGCAGCTCCAGCAAGCGCCGGAAATAAATCAGTGTTGAAGGGTGTTGTCACCTCTTCGGGGGAAAAAATAAAGGAGAAAAAAGAAAAAAAGTAAAAAAGAAAAAAAGAAAAAAGAGCCTTGCTGCTCATGCACGCTGTTTACAAAGAGAATTATTTACTGACATCAACCATTCATTTAGTGGGATGGAGGGGATGCAGGAGCCCCCAGCAGGCAGCACGCAGCACGAGGGACTCGACACCATCGGTTTTCTGCCTCTGCAGTGGCTGTGCCAAAAACAGCAGTGGTGTGAAGCTCAGAGACTTTAAAACTCACAGTGTTCCTCTGCTGACATGGCTAAGGCACAACCACATTACCAAATACCCTGGGTTAAAGGCAATTCGGTTTTCTGTGTGCTGAGATGTGGCCCCCTGTGCTGGCTCAGCCCATCCCAGCCACCCCACGCTGCTGGTGAAATCCTAAAGGTCACTTTTCCAGCAGCAACCTGCAATCTGTATCTCAAACACAAATGACTCAATGCACCTCTTGGGCGTTTTTTGTTTTTTTTTGGGGGGGGGGGAGGGAAAGGGGGAAAGCTGTGATTCACTCAGCAGAAAACACCTAAATAATGAGTTAATGACTCCAAACAAATCAGAATTACTTTTCCCTAAAGAACAGAGGGAAACTGACCCTCACGATTCAGGTGCTCCCTTAAGCTGTGCTACCTGGGCAATAAGTGCTTCCTGCAGCCCCAGCACCGGGCTCTGCGGGTGCTGGGAGGTGTCAGATAAGCGCTGCACACCCACAGACGGTTACAGGAAGCCCTGTAGCTCAGAGCCACATCCGTATCCACAGCGGCACAAGAGTGGCAGAGCACAGTTTGTTTCTCAGCAAGCACGTGTAACAGTCGACATCTGTAACAAAACACACTTATTTTGCTGCTGTTGAACAGAATCTCTATTGCTTTTGGAGCCAACTCGTCCGCAATAAGAGCCACTCCTGTGGCTCGGGCTCCTCTACGGCAGCACAGGAGGGCAGGGCCGTACCCCTGCCATGGAAAACCGCATTCCTTCTGCCCGTTGGTCTGTTTGCTCTGGTGCCCGGAGATAACGCTATTTCTGGCGTTGTTGCTGCTGCAGCAGTTGCTCAGCAGTGAAGGTGGGTGATGGCACTCTTCGGGTTTGGTTTTAACTCTCGCATAAGCTCCGCCAACTCCGCGCGCCCGCCGCGTCACACCCCAGCGCCTGCGGGCAGGAGGGGAAAGGCACAGCGCCTCTTGCGTTCCCTCCTCTTAAAAGCGCTCAAGGGAGAGGAGAAGAGATTTTTCTCTATTTGTGGAAGGGATATCGAGCGGGCAGCAGCGGGATGTTGTTGGCCCCTGGAGATGCACCGGGGCCAGGCAGCGTCGCACGTCCGCGGTGCTGGCACCGCCCCTGGTACTCGATGTGCTGGACCGGGGCCACCCGCACTTTGCAGGCGGATCTCTGCTCTGCCCTCGCTCCTAACGCCGGCCGTCTGTGGGCCGTGCGGTCCGAGCACGGAGCTGCAGTTCGGAGTTGGATGCGGGGTGCAAGAGTGGCGTTCCCTGGGGACGGGACGCAGCGAGCAGAGCGGCAGCGATCTGTGAGCTCTCCCGCCCCCTCCACGCGGCGCAGAGCCGTCCCAGGCATGCCTTCCTCCCGCCCCTCCCAGCACCACCAGAAATAGCTCGAGCCTTGGTGCCCGGCTCGCAGTACCTCCAGCGGGCTGGCAGCTCCTCTAGGAGCCCCACGCTCCGTATCCCTGGCGCTGGGTCCTGACCCCACGAGCACCTCCCCGAGCGCCGCGCCGCCTGCTCATCTCCTCCAGCGCCCGATGGCCAACAGCACTCCGCTCTGGGACAACAGCAGCTGGGCTCTGTGCCCCGTGGATGCCGCCTTCGCGCAGCGCTTCCTGCCCGGCGTGTACCTGGTGGTGACCCCGCTGGGGCTGCTGGGGAACGTGCTGGGGCTGTGCTATCTGCACTCCGGCCCCCGCAGCCCGCTCAGCCGGCTGGTGGGCCACCTGGGCCTGGCCGACCTGCTGTACGTCTGCACGCTGCCCTTCCTCATCAGCTACTACCTGCGCGGCCGCACCTGGGCCTTCGGGAGGGGCTGGTGCCGCCTCACCCGCGGGCTCTTCCACCTCAACCTCTACACCAGCATCGGTTTCCTCACCTGCATCAGCGTGCACCGCTACCTGGGCATCGTGCACCCGCTGCGGGCGCGGGGCCGCTGCCAGGCTGCCGTGTCTCCAGGCCGGCTCAGCGCGGCCGTGTGGCTGTGGGTCATGGTGCAGGTGGGCCCTGACTTCGCCTTCAGCAAGATGGACCCCATGGGGATGCGGTGCCACGACACGACGGGGGATGAAAGCCTGGGTGCCTACGTGCCCTACACCGCCGCCATCACCGTGACGGGGTTCGTCATCCCCTTCCTCATCATCGTCGGGTGCTACTGCCACGTGGTGGTGGTGCTCTGCAGGAGCGACACGGTGGAGCCCGGCCTCAGGAGGAGCAGCATCAGGCTGGTGGTGCTCGTCATGGTCCTCTTCTCCGTCTGCTTCCTGCCCTACCACATCTTCAGGAACCTCAACTTGCTGTCCCGAGCCTGGCAGCGGCAGGGGTCCTGCACACAGGCCATGAAGAACATCTACATCTCCTACCAGGTGACCAGGGGCCTGGCCAGCTTCAATAGCGCACTCAACCCTTTGCTCTACATCATGACCAGCAAAGACTGCATGTCACGCGTGAGGAATATCCACCAAAGGGCCAAGGAGACCCTGGGATCCATCTTCACATGGGAATCCTCTAAGCGAGCCCACAAGATGAGGAGCAGCATCGTCTTTGAGTTGCAGGAGGCTTCTGAGCAGCTCTGATCAGTGCAGCACCTCCCCGACACCTGTGCACATCAGCTTCAGCTTTCCCCCACCCGAAGCACGCTTTGTGGTGAGATGAGACTGCAGTCCTTGGCTCCAGCATGGTGTCTGGGACAGAGGGGATCGAGGGCAGCAGGGAGTAGGCTGGGCTCTGGCTTAAGAACAGAGTAACCAGCCCAAAGTGAGGCAGAGAGCTGCTGCATTGCAGGATGGTGGAGAGGGGGAGTTCTGCAGGGGGAAGTACTGTAGAAATGGAAACATTCACCAACATATCTTGATTGAAACATGACTAAACTGTGCCAGCAGCGGTGGTGGTTGTTTCTGGAAGCAGATCTGCTTTGGGATCTGGCTTATCTTCTGCAACCCGCCTCCTTCACAGCAGAAAAATGTACTTTAGAATCATTCACTCTCTTGCGGAAGAGTGTATAACACGCAAACAGGCATATTAAAGTTTCTCAGGGCTTTTTTTTTTATTACTTTGCAATGCAAAAGACCGCAGTGGCCTGAACCATTTGCTCAGCAGGCAATGCTCCACAGAGCTCTGAGTCACTTGGGTGGGGGCTGCAGCTCTCCGGCATTCGGCCTCACAACGGTATTAACATGAGCTATTGTCTCTTGTAAATCTGATGTGCAAATGTCACCTGCAGAGAGGCAGCACTGGCTGAAGTTGTGCAGAGGTACAGTGAGCTGCCAGGGCAGGACGTGCATCAACTTCCTTGGACGTGGGGGCGTTTTTGTTGCAGGGGAACAGCAGCTCCTGAGCAGCACTCTGCTTTTTGCTTTCGGTTCTCCCCAGCACGAGCAGCTGCAACGCGTGACTGCAGCAGTGAAACTTGAAGCAGCAGATTTCAGAAGGGGCACATGAGTTAGAACTGCCCCCTACCTGGAGAGCACAGCCCCACGCAGGACTGAAGTCAGAGCAAAGCCTGAACCAGTGCCAGCCAGCTGCTGCTTACATGGCCCCACCTCACTGCTCCACAGAGGACACAGTGGTGATCACATGGGGCTAATGCATCTGAGGTGCAAATAAACACTTGACATGTTCACTTGTGCCCCTCTGGCTTCTTCTAAAGCTTAGTGGCGGCACAGAGCCAGCTGGCCTGGGGGATGGAGCTGGGGCACACACCAGCTCTGCTCCTCCCCATGCGCCCAGCTCTCATCCGCTGCCCTCCCATCATTAAGGGTGAATTAAAGAGTATCCCACAAACCAGCCCTGAGCCCAGGATCTGTAGCATCTCGTGGTTCCATATCCCACATCAGTCAATCCAGCAGAAACCATTGGGATCTGTACTCTGTAACAATGGCTCCAGGGCTTGGTGGCATCTTATGCTTCACAGCCCTCCTGATCCTCAGGCAGCACCGCTCTCCATCCAAGCTGAAAAGAAGAAAGAAGAAGAAAAAACTCCCCAACCCAGCCAAGTTCCCTTCCTTAATTAGCTGTGTGTGTAATTAAGGACAACCACTGGCACATGAGCCTGCCTGGCTCTCACAGCTGTGTAATGGAGCAGCAAAGCAGCCCCCTCCTGCTGCTTTTGCTCCAGGCTCCTCCCTGTGCAAAAAGCAGCTGCTGCCCCACAGGTGACAAATGTGACAGACAGAGATGTACAGATGTACGACCATTTCACTTCCTTCTAGAATGCAAAACTGTTCTGCTTGGCATCCAGAATGCTACACAAGAACATACTGCTGTCAACAACAGCTAAACCAGAGGCCCTCAGCAGAGCAAGGACTGCAGGGCAAGGGGCTTTGGGAGCATCTCCTGTGGTGTGGTGGGAGCTGCAAGAAGGGCTGAGTCCTGCAGGTCACTAATGAAAGGTCACAGCATCCCCGAATGCAGCATTTATTTCTGCAGCAGAGCAGTTTCACTGTCCCAGTACATCTGGGTATTGGGAGAGCAGACCTGACAGCTCATCTGATTTACCAAGGACATCGGCTGAGCTGGGGAAGCAAAGGTAATGCAGTTAACTCTGGGCGATCCGGACAAAAATGGTCAATATGTGTGGGATGGGGTGCTGCCAGTGAATGTTTCTTTAAAATGAAATTCAGAGTCTTTGTGCAGAGTGCTTTGGCATCTGGGAGACCAACAGTTTATTAAGGAGAGTACCCGTATAAATAGAACAACATTCAGCGTGGCTGCATGAGGCTGTTGGTCTCATATTATTCCTCTGTGTGTGTGGTTATAAATAGGGACCTCCATGGGGCAGGAGGTGCCCTGGGGTAACCCAGAGCTTCACCTGCACAGCTCTGTACCTCAGCCCCTGCCCAGAGACACTCAAACGGAGCATATTGAAGTGAGCCTCCTTGTCCCACTGCAGCCCCAGGCTGACCTTCCTGCTCCAAGCAGGCGCTTTGCCCAGCTCCCCAAAGCCCAGCGTTCATTTCATCCCCATCACTGACTCAGAAATCCGCAGAGCAGCTGTGGCCACGGTGCTGCTGTGTGCTCTGCCCTGGGGACGTGGCTCAGCCACTGCACGTCGGCCGAGAGCCACGGGGGCATCTCTGTGTGCCCCTATGGGAGCAGCCTTCTCTGTGTGCCCCTATGGGAGCAGCCATCCCATCGTCCCCATTCATCCACCCTGAGAGAAGCAGCTGGGGAACTTCAGTGCACAAACGATTTGGTAAAAAGTCACGACTTCGAGGTGGAGAACAAAACGTGTCTGCAGTGCAGTGCTCTCACTGCACCACAAAGCAAATAGTTTCGGTTTGGTTTATTTGCTCCCCACTGAGAAATCACTCCTGGTCCTGCAGCCCCCGGCTCCACAACCCAACCGCAGCACTGGGTGGGAGCAATGAGAGCAGCAGGACGCAGCATTCCCCTTCCCAGCCCCACCGCAGGATGAGGGCAAAGCTGTCATCCAGGCATCCTCAGGAAAATCCTTGCATATTTGCAGTGCATTCCCAGAACATCTGCCCCTCCCCTGTCTGCAGCAGAGAACTCATTTATAGCACTGCCCACCGTGGGAGCGGAGCAGGTCCTGCTCTGCACTGAGCGAAGCACTGCTTTGTGTGCTGATCCCAGTGCCACCACCCTCAGCCCTGGCTGTGCTGGAATGCCCACATCCCAACTGGTTGTCTGCTCTGCTTCTCAGCAAACAATCCCAGCAGTGATTAAGTAGGGACATTATTGTTTTAGCTTGTTTTTGTGATTAAAGCCAAGGTGCTCCAGACAAATAAACGCACCGATGAAAGCGGCTGAGATCAAAGCAGCACCTCTCTCAGCTGGGCGCGGGCCAGGCGCTTTATGGCAGGTGCTGTGTGCCTGGCTGGCACTCAACTGACAGCTTTCCAAGCACATAAAAACTTAATAGGCTGAAAATAGAGTTTGTGGTCACAGACTGACAGCAGCAGCGCTGGCAGCTTGGGGCCGCTCCACGCATGAGCTCCAGGGGAGCAGGGCTGGGGAATTCAGGCTGGGCATCAGGCAGGACCCACAGTGGAATGCAGGTGCCTGGGCTCCCAGATTGCAGGGGTAGGAGGGAGGCAGCAGAATGCCCCAGAGCCCAGGGAAAGCCATGCAGCCAGCTCTGTTTGCAGCCCCCAGGATGCGAACACTCCAAGCACCAGAGCTCCTGCTTAATGCACAGAGCTCTGCTGTCCCTCCGCCTCCCCGTGCAATAAAAAGAAGACATGTCATCTCATAATGCAATTTCTTGCTGGAAATCAATGCTGAAGTGCGTTATGTTGACTTCTCCCATCCTGCAGCTCCCATGTGCCCTTGTTCAAGTGCAGTGAGAGCAGCAAGAAGACAAAGGCCAAGTTGCGCAGTGTGGGGCTTCTCTCTGGGCAGGAGGGATGTGTGTGCGGTGTGACACAGCTCTGGTGCACTTGCTGTGTGGGGGTAAGGAAATGTATGAGCATGGGGCCGCTGCGCAGCATTGCCTTCATTCTAATGCCTGTGACAGCACGCAAACACACTGCTGTGTGCACTGCCTGTGCAGCCCTGCGTTGGTTAGCACTGTGTCACCGGGCGGGTTTGGTACAGAACTGCTCCTGCCCCTGCTGTGTATGGGTGGATCTTGTCCCACAGGGCCTGAGATCAGAGTAAAGCCCCAGAGCTGCCACTGCTGTCCTGCAGCTGCACACGATGGGAGCTGTGCAGTTTGCACCTGTCTGCAGAGCAAACGCGTCGGTGCGTCTGGACCTGCGCGGGATAATGGGCTGCAGCACCTACCGGCTGTCCCGGGGAGGAGCTGGGAGCTCACACCGGACCCGCAGGGCCCCAGCAGCTCTCCCGGCAGCGTCGTTGCTCCCAGCCGAGATTGGCAGAGTTTATTTTTGAAGGAGATGTTATCGCCCGCAACGCGCAACTCGGGAGAAGCATCTTTCTATTTTTAAAAAGCGAAACATAAGGCTTACATAAACTACTGGGGAAGCCGAGCCGAGCAGCCAGGCCCGCGCTTCGAGGGCTCCATCTCCTAACGGCCGATTCTGCTCTCCCCGAGGCGCCGCGGGGCACCCGTCGCATCCATCCGTTCCCCGCAGCGCTGCCGCCGTCGGGCGGCGGAGCGAGAGGAACGAACAGGAACGGCCCGGCTGGGAAGCGAGGGAAGGAGCGGGGCAGGGCGGAGCGGAGCGGGCACAGCCGTGACCCCGCAGCGCGGTGCGGGCGGAGGAAGGCGGGGAGCGGGCGGGGAGCGGGCGGCCGCGGGGCGCGCGGGGAGCGCTGCGCGTGTGCGCAGGGGGGGCGCGAGGGGCGGCGCGCGGGAGCTGCGCGGGGCCCGTGGGGGGCGGCGGGGCCATGCGGAGCCCGGGCTGAGGGGCCGCGCCTCGCCATGAAGCGGCAGAACCTGCGCACGGCAGCGCTCATCCTCTGCATCTTCTCCTACCTGCTGGTGGGCGCCGCCGTCTTCGATGCTCTGGAGTCGGAGGCGGAGAGCGGCCGCAAGCGGCTGCTGGAGCAGAAGCGCGGGGAGCTGCGCAGGAAGTACCGTTTCTCCGCCGACGATTACCGGGAGCTGGAGCGGCTGGTGCTGCAGGCCGAGCCGCACCGCGCCGGGCGCCAGTGGAAGTTCGCCGGCTCCTTCTACTTCGCCATCACCGTCATCACCACCATCGGTGAGTGCTGGAGCCCGGCGCTCCTCCGTCCCCGCCCCGCAGCGCGGCTCCCTCGGCCGAGCCGGGACGGCTCCTCGGCCCCGAGCTGCCCCGCCGAGCGCGGTGCCGGGACCCCGCGGTGGGAGAGGTGAGCCGCGGGCACGGCCGCCACGCTCTTGGCGTCCCGGCGACGCGGGGCCGGAGCTGCAGAAGTCGGCGGGGTGCGGGGCGGGGAGCGGCGCTCCTCATTGCTGCTGCTGTAGCCGCACGCCGGGCGGCAGAGCTGCGCGGGAGGCTCCGGCCCCTTCGCGGGCTCCAAACTCTGCGTTCGGCCGTCCCGGCCGCCGAATCTCGCTCTGCGCGCATGGGTGCCCGCAGGGAAAGTGGGGCGAGTCAGGTCGGGGGGTGGTGGCACCGCGTCCAGCCCCCAGGTGTACGCGCGCACCGGAGCCCAGCCTTGGTCTGCCTGCTGTTTCACAATAGAGTAACGCTAAATTGAACGGGGAATGCTTTAATTCTGAGATTAGCCACACAGGTGATCAGCATCATTTATTTAATCCGCTTTCGTGAATCCATGCACCCCGAGCATCCCAGGAGGGCGGGCGGCCGTGGGGTCCCGTGCTCGCATCGCTCCTCGCGCTGGGATCCCGACCAGCGGCAGCGCTTCGGCGGCGGAGCCCTGAGGCCAATTCCTGCCCTTCCGCGGCCGAGGCTGCTCAGCCTCTCGGGGCAGCTCGGCACGGGCAGCACACGCCTGGTGGCTGCATTCATTGTGTCTGGCACGGGCACACGAGGAGATGTGCGACCAGGAGATGAGGCGGCTGAGCATCGGCCCCGGCAGGATGAATGGCTGCAATGAAAACCCCCATCATCCCGTGACAGCTTATAGCTTCATTTACATTATTTCTCTGTCGGCTGTGACAAACAATTGCCATGCTTATCACACACCCCCTGCCATAAATAATCCCAGCCCAGGTGCTGTGCTTCTCAAACGCCAGCCCTCCTTATGTCACACTGTGCTATGAATCTCAGCTTTAACGTTAATGTAGCTGTGTAGCTTTCTAATGCAGCTTTGTCATTTTGAAAGCATCAGTCAAATGCTCTTTCAGGAACCTCTCAGGCTATAACAGCTCTTCTGGATCATTTTATTTATGTCCTCATTGCTCTCATTGTGCTTAGGACCTGATAATTGCACTCAGTTATTGGGCTTGGATCTGATTCTTTAATTTTTTTTATTTTATTTCCTTTTTTTTTTTTCCATTGCAGTCTATTTTCTGCTCTGTATTCCATGAGATGTGCCACGCAGGAATTAAGTTTACTGGGTTTGCTTGCACGGGTTTATAAAGAGACGCAGCAATTAGGGATGGGCTGTTCCCCCTTGCCTTGGCAGCTCAGAGCACAGCAGGGCTGGGATAAGGCCCTCACATGGGCACCTCCAGCCTCTCCCCAGCCTCTCCCCTGCCCCAGCAGGTTGACACAGAAACCCAAAGGAAAGGTTGGGCGCCTCCTCTGCCCCCACGCAGCAGTGCTGCATGACTCCTCGCAGCCTGACACTTACTCACCCCGTTAGGTCAGAGGCCGCTGGTTTCAGTTCAGTTTATGTAACTGAGGTGGGTGCAGGATCAGCCAGGTCCAAAGGACGGTGATGAGTACCTCATTATGCCTCATGGTATAATTGTGTGTGTTCTTGAGTCATAGTGCTGAGACTTGGAGAGAGGTGGGGAAATTAAATCTCTAAGAGGCATTTGAGGAGAGTGGGAGGTTCTGCTCCACAGCTTCCATATGTGGCTGCACATGGGACCCCCTGTGCTCAGCTCTGGTGGGGCTGCACCTCGAGTGCTGTGCTCAGCTGTGGGCCCTCACTGCCACACAGACATCGGGGCCTGGAGCGCGTCCAGAGAGGGGCAACGGGGCTGTGAGGGGTCTGAGCACAGTGGGGACTTATGGGGAGCAGCTGAGGAACTGGGATGGTTCAGTCTGGAGAAAAGGAGGCTCAGGGGAGACCTTACTGCTGTCTGCAGCTCCCTGAAGGAGGTTGTGTGAGGTGGAGATCAGTCTCTGCTCCCAGGTAACAGCGATAGAAGGAAAGGGGGTGGCTTTAAGTTGTGCCAGGGGAGGTTGACGTTGGAAATTAGGAAGAACTTATTCTCAGAAGGAGTGTTGATGCAGTGGCACAGCTGCCCAGGGAGGTGGTGGAGTCACCATCCCTGGAGGTGTTCAAGAAATGTGGAGATGTGGCACTGATGGACACTGATGTGGTCAGTGGGCAGTATTGGTGGTAGGAGGATGACTGGACTTGATGGTCTTAGAGCTCTTATCCAACCTTAACGATTCTGTGATTCTCCCCCTCCCCCACGCAGGCTATGGGCACGCTGCCCCAGGCACAGATGCTGGCAAGGTGTT
Source organism: Tympanuchus pallidicinctus (assembly GCF_026119805.1). NCBI lineage: Eukaryota > Metazoa > Chordata > Aves > Galliformes > Phasianidae > Tympanuchus > Tympanuchus pallidicinctus. The sequence goes on from NW_026294722.1 coordinate 8,624,635, forward strand.
CTGCATGTTCTACGCCATCCTGGGCATCCCCCTGACGCTGGTCATGTTCCAGAGCCTGGGTGAGCGCATGAACACCGTCGTGCGGCTCCTGCTCAAGAAGATCAAGAAGTGTCTGGGCATGAGAACAACCAACGTCTCCATGGAGAACATGGTCTTGGTGGGCTTTCTGTCCTGCATGGGGACCCTGTGCATCGGGGCTGCGGCCTTCTCTTATTTTGAGGGCTGGACTTTCTTCCATGCCTACTACTACTGCTTCATCACCTTGACCACCATCGGCTTCGGAGACTTTGTGGCCCTGCAGAAGAACGAGGCGCTACAGAAGAAGCCACCCTACGTGGCGTTCAGCTTCATGTACATCCTGGTGGGGCTGACGGTCATCGGCGCCTTCCTCAACCTGGTGGTGCTGCGCTTCCTCACCATGAACTCGGAAGACGAGCGGCGCGACGCCGAGGAGAGGGCTTCACTCAGGAGGGCCCGCAACGCCATCCACCTCACAGCCAAGGAGGACGGGCACAGCAACAAGGCCATCTTTCTGCCGGCAGAGGACAGGACCAGCCAGATGAACCTGATCCCGCTGGTGCAGGAGGACGCGGAGCGGCAGCGGCGGCAGTCGGCCAACGGGGAGGGCAAAGTGCCGGCCTTCTGCACCTGCCTGTGCTACCGGGCCCCGCTGTGCGGCAGCCCCGCGCCCTCCCACCCCGAGACCTTGAGCTGCCACACCAACCCCGTCTACTACAACTCCATTTCCTACAAAATCGACGAGGTGTCGCTGAGCACACGAGGACAGACTGGCTCGTCCCCGGCCAGCACGTTGTCATCGGGCAGCGCTCGGTGCCCGCGGCACCCACAGCCACGCAGGAAATCCATCTAGGAGCCTCGCTGTGCTGATGAACAATTAACAAAGGAATCGGGCCCCTCTGACCTCTCATTTCTTCTGTTCCTCTCTCCCAGCTGGCAACCAGCCCTACACGGGGGACCTTGGGCCTGGAGATGGCATCGCTCCTCCAGCAGGGTGCCAGCCTCAATTACGCACTGTTTGGTTTTCCTTCCTCCCAAGCAGGCTCAAGCATTTGAGTCTGGAAGAGGCCCCATCAGCAGGATGTAGGTTTGCTTTCCCACCTGCCTGCTCTCAAAATGAAGGCATTGCTGCCTTGGTCATTGAGATGCGGTCACTGCCTCTTGCCACACAGGCTGTCACATATGCCAAGAGCACCACAATGGCCAAACACACGTTAGCAAGTCCCGCAGGGCTGAAGACATCCCACAGGCTCTTCCCTGGGCACAGATGAGGCAGTGCCATGCAAGGACAGGACCCGAGGTGGGCTGCAGTTCTCTGGCTGATGGCAGTATGGCTGGGGAAGGGATTTAGAAGCCCTGGAGCTGAGCTCCATGCAGGCACCTGCCAAGAGGTCCCCACACAGACTGCTTGGTGGGAAGGACTGCAGCCAAACCTGTGAGCCCAGGCTGTGCTGAGGGCTCAGCCCCAGAGAGCTCCTCCTTGAACCATGCAGCCACCTGCACAGGGTCAGGTTCACATCAGGACATTAGCAAAGAGCCCCACAGAGGAGGCTGCTTCCAGCTGGTGCTCCATGCCCTGTCCCACCCTGCAGGAGAGCAGGGCTGGGCTCTGGCAGTGGGAGCAGCTTTGCTTCACTTTTTTGTTTTCCCCCAATAAACAGACGTTTTCACTCAGCTCTATCTAAAAACCCCTTTGTGTGATTTTCCTCTCCATTTTGCCTCTGGTGGGAAGGCATGCAGAGTACCCACATCGGGATGGCTTCAGAACAGGCTTTGCTTTCTCCTTTTTGTTCTGGGAGGTTTAATAAAAGGTGAACCCAGCTGCTGCTGGACAAGTGTTTGTCACAGGAAAGGAGCAGATGTGCCTGAGCCCAAAGCCCAGCACCCTGCCAGACTCCCCGTGCCCTGCCATGGCTGGGCTGTGGATGTCCATGGGCAGGGATGTCCCTGGGGGAGGTCACTGGTTGCTTAGTGACTGTCTGAGCCCATCCTGTTTCTGGGAGCTGGTGATGGTCTGAGGGTGGGAGGTGCCATTCATCACTCCATGTGTCACATAGGACCAGGGATCCATTGGGGCTGGAGCTGCAGCAGGAGGGTGGTGGGGAGCTGCCCTGCCAGTCCACACAGAGGTTGGGATGAGAAAACCTTTAAGAAACTCTGAGGTGAGTGGCACTCCACAAACCCTCCTGCACCAGGACTGCAGTCCCAGTGATTCCCCCATGGACGCTCCTTCCCAGAGGTGCCCACACTCCCCTGAACACACATCCCATCCCTCTTTGAATTCCCACCATCATGGGGCACAGTACTGTTCTTCTGCCAGCAACACTTTATGTTCCAGGGTTTCCAAATCAATCTACCGTGGCCAGCGTGACCATGAAGGGTCCCCACAGAATACAACAGCAAGAGCAGAAGGCTTCTGCCTGGAGTAAAAACAGAAGAGAGCTCAGCTGTGTGCCTGCAGATGCCCACAGACAAATGATGTCTGGAAATGGCAGAGAGGAATGCAGGATTGAAATTAGGGTGGGTTCAGAGAGAACCCATCTGCTGAGAGCATCAGGAAGGAGTCCGGGCACCGCTGCGATGCGGCAGGCTGAGCTCACAGCATTTCCTTCAGGCACAGAGAGAATGGATGATCCCGCTGAATTTTAGATTAAAGTAATCCAACACACCATAGGAAAAAAAAAGGTTTTTATTGTCACCATTATCAACGTTTTCATTAGCTTAACACTGAATTGTAAATCACTCGATCATCACATATCGTCTGAATAAAACCTACAGACAGGAAAAAAGTACAGCAGAACCCTCCTTTGCCCACGGCCGCAGCGCACCGCTGTCGGTGTCCCACGCTTCCACCCAAGGCAGCCCTGCACCTTAAAGCCCCCAGGCAGGAGCAAGGCCAACACTGCCCGTCCTGGTGTTCCCTCCAGCTCTGTGGGATCAGAGCTCGGCGGGCAGCATTAAAAACCTCCAAATGCTTTGGAGAGGCCCCCACTCCTACAGGAAGGTGAGAGGAGACGTAGCAACTGCATGGTGCCCCTGCCCAGCTATTGTTTGTTGTTTTCTGGAGCAACTGATGATGTAAAAAGTTTGGACCCAATGGAAGCAGCTTTCCCTGGGGGCACACGGAGGCAGCAGCCTGCTGCAGGGTGACAGCTGGGAGGACAGCCCTGTCCCCACACAGAGACCAGCTCTGCGGGCTGCCCAGCAGCGTGGGATGGACGCTGCAGTGCAAAGAGGGGCTGCAGGCAGCCTCGGGCCTGTGGGCTGGAGTAAGGCCTCGTGTCAAGAGGGAAGGGAGAATGTACACAGGGAGCAGCAGAAAGAAAAAGCCAGGAGAGAGCTCCTCCTGTCCCTGCTTTCTCCTGGCTGGCTGTACCATATGGCATGGGCTGCAAGTAGCCTACAAAGACCCCCAGCTCCAACCAGACTTGGCATGGAGCTACCCTGCGCTCTGAGCTCAGCGCTGCCACAATACGTGGCTGGGACGCTTGCTCCTGTGTGGGTGGTAGGGCCACAGTCATGCTATGCTGGGACCTTGGGGTCCCACTGCCACCTGAACCAGAGAACAGCCTGCAGCTCCCACTACCATGTGACTGAGGGCACACACCACAGGTCTGCTCCAAATAAGGCTCAAAGCAGCTGTAGGTCCAGGAGACAGAATCACCAAAACAGAGACCAAGGAGCAGCACTGGGTAAGGAACAACAGCCCCAAGGAAAGAATGCTGCAAGATGTAAAGACTGTGTTCAGTGGGATCTGGAGCCCTGTGGGCAGCTATCTGAATCCACGGTGCCCAGACAACTAAAAACCAAGCCCTGGATTAGCATACAACAGGCTCCAGCAGCAGACGTGCCCTGAGTCCTACCTTGGAGTGTTCCTGCCAACATCCCTCCCACATGCCTTGTGTCCACGCATCCTTCCTGCAGGACAAAGCCTTCTCCTTTTTGAGCTGGGGGCCGCACGATTCCCGACGTGCTGCATCAACACAAAGCTGCCCACTGGCCCAGCTCAGCAGGGCACACACGGCACTAGCTGCCATCTCAGCTCCTGGGAAGGCATGAAGGGAAAAGCATTAGGTCTCAGCCTCTGTTTGCTGGTGCTCCATAAAGGGCTGGTGCTGGCTCCTCCTCATGTTTGGTTGCTAAAGTGCAAAGAACCAAATGCTACAAGAAATTCTCCCATTCCTCTCTTCCTCTGGGACAAGAGCAGCTACCAAAGGGAAGGGAGGGCAGAAGGTATCCGCGCTGTGGGGAATGCCTGAGACTCCTGAGGACAGAGCCCGATGTTGCTGCTGTGGGCGAGTGGCTGGGCTGCAGGAAGGTCCTGCCACGGCAGGCGCCCCAGGTGACCTGCAGGCAGGGGCACTTGGCTGCACACACGCACGTGGACACCAATTACAACACGTGTGTTTCCCTGGACTGCTCTGCTGATGGCACTTTGCATTCACATGGCTCTTTATCCTCCAAGCATTTCACAATCAGCTGTGAATTAGTTCTCTCATTACCCATCTGGGCTTCCAGCATCTGAGCGCGTGGCCCGCCGGCTGCACGGCTGGCAGGTGGCAACCTTGAGAACAGTGCAAAGACGGGCCGCAGCCAACTGAGTGGGATGCTGTTCCGAAGCTGTTTGATTTCAGGTACCACAACAGTGATAAAGCTGACTTAAAATCCAGAATCTTGATCCTACCACCACAGAAAAATCTGCTGAGCTCAGCACCACTCAGCTTTCTGAAGACAGCCAGAACAGCCTGCTCCCATTCACACGTCAGTCCCCGTGATCCTCTGTGGAGGTGCAATCTCGCTGCCTTGGGTGGAATTTTCTAACAAAATGGACAAATGCCATCCATGAAATCGACAAAACAACCCACGAAGCCTTTAAATGAGAGCAGTTCAATCTGCTGCTCTGAAATAAACTCCCTTTAGCTTGCCCCTGCTGCCTCGAGGCAAACAGGCAGCTATGGGCAGAACTCACGCAGCCCAGAGTGCAAAGGCTTTTTTGCTTTATCAGGGCTACAGTGGCAGTGGGAACCGTTCTCACTGAGTTACAAATACTAAATAGCCTAAGAAAAACAGGGTGCTTGAAACAGTCATCAAGTTTATATTGAAACTATTTTTAAACTCTGTAGTATGAAGTCACCTACAGCTGTTTCATTCTTCACCTACGAGATTTCATGTTAATGGGCACATATACTCACAGAGAAGTCTACACGATGAATATTTCTTACAAGGCAACAGCCCAATCTTCAGTTTCACAAAGTTAATACAGACCTTTTTCAAAAGTGATGTCGTTAAGATTGAAGACAATTATAAACTGTATCAACAATATGTACTACAGCCTGCAAGTCACAATCTGTGCACACCAAATGGAATATATTATTGCTTGTTAGCCTATTAGACTTTCTTTATAAAAAGATTTTTATACAGAGTACAGGATTATGACAAAACTAGCTAAGTCGTTTTCATCTTGAAAATACAACATCAATTATTTCTTTCAACAAAGGCTCGAATAGAAGCTGAGAGTTAATGAACAATGACAAATATTTACTAATAATTTTATGGTCAGTTTGAACAGAATTTCCTGTAGGACTCTTTTCTGGTGGTTATTTACATACGTCTCTTCTCTTTTGGAAAAGGGGTGATAAAAGATAACGAGGGACACAGAAATCAAAAGAATGAGCAAACTCCATACCGAGGACATTGGACGTTTCTGAAAATGCTAAATTATGCTATCTGTTAAAAAACATACATCATCTTGTCTTTAAAGAAAAATATTTTTCCTGTTTTAAAATATTACTAACAGCATGTAATAAACTAACTTAAAATGAGTCTCATAAAAAAGTTGTCTTGCTGTCTAAACATTACTAAACATGCTTAGGTTGAGATTCTGTTAACTGCCTCAACGTCTTAAAAACAGCCCCTGTACAGGAGCCCTGATATTCTGACTCCAGAAGACCTGCCAATTTAGAACAGTACAGAGATAAAGGATCCAGTAGCTAGAAACATTAAATGCACATCATCATCCAGAGCAAATCATTCTGCAGTGATCTGTGCAGCAACCCGCACCAAGAAGCGGGGATGTGCTTGGCTGACTGTCAGCGGGCCCCTGCTCTGCTGCCCACGTGGATGTGGGCCCACAGTGAGGACCCGTGCGTTGAACTGCAGAATGAGGATCTCGTGTTGTCTTCTATGGCATCCCAGCTGTGCTGGGGCAAAGGGAAAGCAACACCAGGAGACCGGGAGAATTCGCATTGCTGCCTGAAGAAACGTGGCCATGTTCTGCTCAGCCCGAGGGAGCGAGAGCTGCGTGCGGGGCTGCGGTGTGCTGGGCTACGTGGGGAGAGATGGCTCTGCCTCAGCACCACGAGCCCCTTTGTTTCCTGCATAACAGTAACGGAGGTAACAGGGATCAGCCTCCAGTTCTTTCCTGCAAGCAACCTTCCTGTTACTACTAGAATGGAGCATCTCACGCACAAGGAAGGAGTGGGGAACCAGCCCTGTGTGGGGCAGATACTCACCTCTCCTCAGACTCATCTCTCATCAGCACTTGCAGACCACAAACACTATGATGGCTTTTTTTTGCTTTTGTTAAAAGTCTCCTGCTCTTTCCCTCTCTGATTATAACTAACCACTCAGCTCAGACACAGGAAAAAAGCTCCATCAGGACTAAAGGGGACCAAAGTTTAGCTTTCAGCCACTCACCACCCTGGCAAACTTCAGCACACCAGTAATCACAACCAGCACATCACACCACCTTAGACAGAAACTGACAGGTCAAATTCAAAGGGAAATAAGGGGTTAGGTTTTATAAAAAGAAGCCATTCCAAGCCCAAGATTTGCCATGGATGCTACACCGGGAGTCTTAACATCGATGGAAAACTAGACTTCATTTTAACTGCAATATGCCATAGTGCAGGAATCATGGGCATGAATGGAGCAAGAACTGAGAGCGTCAGTACTGCACAGGGACAGCCTGAGCTGACACTCCGTGCCCTGAGGGCACTCCTGAAAGGGCTCCTGTGAGTGCACCTGCTTTACAAAGGAGCACCACCAGGACTGCATCACCCTGCCATGCCTGGCAGCCAGACCTTGCAACCTTCACTCACTGCAGAGAAACAGGACTTGGAAGTGACTCCAAACACAAAGGAGAATCGGGCTACCACCACCCAGGGAACAAAGCAGAAGAAGACAGCCCAAAGCAGACTGTTAGAATGACCTCAAAATCCAGAATTGGGGACGCTAATAAAAACAACACGAGCAAAGTGCCTTTTTTTGGTGAGGGGTTTTTTTTGTGTGTTTTTTTTTTCTAACCCCGAAAACAAACTTTTAGAATGACTACAAATAAATGGAAGACATTCCTCAGCATTGAGGAGTCCTGTTTTAACTATGCCAGTTGTCTATGAGCTTGCTGCACTTTTAGGGATTTAGAGACACGTTGCATTCGCCAGGCATAGCAGAACTGAGCTTTCCAATGGACAGGCATTAAATAATATTTCAGAGGGAATTTTGGGGGGATAAAAGACTGCAACGCTGCATTCATCTTACTGACAGAGGACAAAGATGACCAACCGGCTGTTACCAGGGGATAATGTCAAACAATCTCCAATAGGAAGTGCTCAGCACTACTTAGAACAGAAGCCCTGTTTCTCAGTGACCAGGCTTGGAACGAACCCGGAGCTCCCCACAGTCCTCTTAAAGACATAGTTATTAAAAGATCCGGTGCTACAAACCACTAAATCTACCTAATCTATTCTAGTTCATACACGTATTGTACAATATTGCCTAGTACTCACTACATACCAAGAGGAAAGGATGCTGACTTGAATTACAGTAAATGTGCTTCTTTAAAAAAATGAGCGTCACAACATAGTTTGACCAGCATGCAACAAACTTTCTTCAGCTAATATATAGAAATTGTCTAATACGATTAGAAAAAATAATTAGTGAGAGGCCAGAGACATATCTCATCAAGGAAATTAAGAGATTTATCTGAAATGCTGAGGCTTTTGCCACTAAAAAACCTATTCATTCATTCTATGTCCCTTCTGCGCCTTCCCTCTCCTTTATATCATATCATTTTTACAGACACTATTGTAAGGCCTATTTGTTTGGTACCTATTCTGAAATTTATCTCAAAATGATTTAAAACGCCACAGACAAGCTTGGATCAAAAAGCAACTGCTCTCACCACCCACTCTACAGTCATGCTTTACTCTAACAAAGCTGAGGTCCGCATGCAGAAATAAATGCTCTGAGTGCCTCGGTGAGAGGCTGAGGATCTGCTCACTCCTAAACATGATATGGGACCTTCACTTCTAAATCACAAAGCAAAACATCTCCAAAGCTTATTTGGAAAGTGCAATCACCAAATCCTCATTAAGAATTACAAAAAAAATCTAGCCATTAGCAGGAAATCTTTGGAGATTCTCTGTTATTTTTCATAGTAAGTGTTTTCAAAGAAGAGATTTTAATTGAGTGAAGGATCTAGCTTGCCTTTCTCTAGCACATGACTCTGCTGACAGAGAACGTGCTTCACAGGTTCACCTACGATGTTCCTTTCCAGTTAACGTTGCACTTAAATGAAATAAACATGCTGTGACCACTGTGCCTTCAGCTTCCTCACCCATTACTGCTCCATACTCTGGGGACAGCATCTCTTCTTTCAGCACATTTGACAATGCTTGTGTATTACTGAGAGTGCCTAAAGCAACCTTCTTTCCACGAGGAAGGTTATGTGCTCTCAGCACCTTCCTGTCAGATGACAGACTCAAATTTCTTTCTTCTGCACCCCTACAAATCTCACTCTCCTGCAGCAGAATAAAACAGCCCCGTTTCAGGTCAGTCAATAGCACGACAGGAAGGGCAGCATCTCCAGCAGATATGTACCGGTACAAAGGAGATGAAAGAAGAGCAGGAGACAGAAGAAGTGACTGAAGGACGCAGAGTAACAAGTGAGGGTATAAAGGCATAAAGCATATCTCAAGCTGCAAGTCTGATGCTCAGCTCCCACCTCTAGTGGTCTGGGGGGTTTTTTCTGAGCAAAATTGCAGATAATTAGACTGCTAAACTCAAACTCTGTTCAAACTGCCTGGTCTAAGCAGGCGCTTACTCTCCCACCAAGTATGCTTCATCAGCAGTGTTACACAAGTAATGCAGGAAAGACACTTGCTGGTAATTTGGCACAGTTTGAAAACACAGCGATGGCAGTGCTACAGGGAACGTGATTCAGTGATGTGGAATTGATACTAAAGAATTACAGGTTTCTTTCTTCTTTCTTTTTTCCATAAGATCTTATGAAAAACTCATGCTTCCTCTGAAACTTTCTGCTCTTGCTCTTTCTAGGTCAGATATTGGCCTCTGCATTTTTTAGGTACTTTGAGAAAGAATCTGCCTAAGAAATTTTGAAGATGCACAGTTAAGAAAAATACCTTCCTTACTCCCCCCAGAATTTTCAAATGCTGCAACTTTCCAGAGTTAATGCTGATCTGAAACAAGGGTCCAAGAATGACAGTGAGAAGCGAAACAAGAGGTGTATGTCTAATTTGACAACTAGGACTCATGCCCCACGGCACCTCCTCCGACAGAGAGGGTACAGCACCCTCCCCCTTGTCTTCTGTCTAAGGTCACTGGTTTATCCTCCTCTTCCAGCTCCACAAGAACTGATTGAACATGCATTGCGCTTGAGGTCAGAGTTCCAGCAAACAAAACCTTGACAGCATGTTTAAAAAACAAAAGCAGTTCCCCCTTCCTTACTCACTAAGACCTGTCACAGCAGGGTCCCACTGTGCTCTCCAGGGAAAGCTGCGAGGACTGGCGCAGGAGCGGGCCTGTAGTGGGATCCACCATTGAGGAGGTTGGGAAGAGCTTGTACCAGCCAATTGCTAAAGTTGACAAATCCAGTTCTTCCAGGAGGACCCTTGCGACTCCCATGAAGTGCTTGCGCTCCATGCGGCCGTAGTTTCCCCAGACTATCACCTTAGAAACAAGGGGGGGAGCACAGTTAATCCACAAGCTTGCACGCTTGCTTGGGAAGCAGCAGTCTGACCAATTCTGTATTCCTCCTATGTATCCAGTTTCCCTGGGCTTTACTAGAATCCAAGAAGGGTGTAAATGTTTACACCATGCAGGCATACACAGGGACACGCTGGGCTGCTGCTGAAGTTCTGGATGATCATTTTACCTGCATTTTTAGCTCAGTTTTACTAATCTGAATATTAACAGACTTTCTTTTTTTTCCTATACAAAAGAAGTGAGTGTATGTGTAGATGAAACACTCTTCTTCAATAGGACAACTTCTGTAGGCCAAGCACATGCACAACATACCCATGGAGCTGCAGCTCCAACACCCACAATACAAACCAGTCCTGGCACAACAACTGGCCTCAACACAGCAAAAGTATACAACTTAACTCCTGCACTCAGCCTTGTAATGCACAGCAGATGGCAAGGAGACACGGTTACTCACCTGCAGAAAGGGCAGGAGCTGAGCACTGCCAAGCGGGACTGGTGATGTAAGGGGCACACTTGAAGTGGCATGCAGGGGAAACAACAGACTGCCAAGAAAAGCTTGGAGACGCAGAGGAAGGTGTAATGAAAGAGCTGGCAGTTGAGCAGGGAAAGCTGAATCACACTTACGACACGATGGAGACCGGTGGGTGGAACAACAGATGCAGTGAGGGTCATGGGCTTAGACATGCTGGAGATCTGCACGTGACCAAATGGCCCTATGTGGCTCAAGACAAAGGTGACGCCTGAGTCCATAGCAAGTCCAAGTTCTGAAGAGGAGAGGATGAGTATGATGGGTTATGATGGTGACTGGTGATCTCTGGCTAATCATTCTTTCCCCTAGGCTCTGAATAACCAGAACATTACATTTTTAAGCAAAACGAGGCAGGAGAGACAATGAATATCAATGAAAAGCCAAAAATTATCACTCTAGGTCAGCATGGGATGGAGCAAGATATTGCAGAAAGTTGGTCTGGTGGCACAGCAGCTGAACCAAGCTCCTAATTTTATTCTGTTTGAGTAAGTTGCAGTGAGACACTGCAAGCTGCAATCAGATACTGAAACTGGTCCTGAAGACAAACTGAATGACACAAATGGAGCAGGGCATGGAACAGAAGAACTGCAACGAGGCAGACACAGCTCCAACCCCCTTGTAGCAGGCCTGCCTTCTGCACCAGGAATGCCGCCAAGGCAAAGACACAGCTAGGGGAGCAGGTGAGAGGTTCACAGAGGACCACATACTGACATTTAGCACAGCTGCTTGTTACTCGGTTTCTGCTGTACCACAGCCCATGGGAAGGCAGCACTATTTCTCATTAAGTGGCAAAGCAGCATGGTAGCATTTCTCATTGTTCTATGACCAAGGCCTGTTTGTAAAGGTAAGGTCAAGGCAAAGACTCATGAGAACCCTCAGGCATGGCCGAGTGCTGGAAGATGAAGTGGTGCCCCAGGACAGGCAGTACTGGAACCCATGAGACCTTTTCCAGAGACAGCTGTGCTCTGCCAACTCACCTTGGGCATTCTATGGGAGACCCTACCTGAAAAATGCTGCTCATGTCTCTGAAATGGAGACAAATATTACGTTTCATACTGAGCTTTCCAATCCTGCTGGGGATAAAATCCATAGTTCTTAACACCTTCAAGATCTTTCATGAGCTAATTTTTAGGTACCTCAGCCTTGCTTCCATCTTCTTTGTGGCAGCACGGCACAAAGACCATGCTGTGGTCCACAGAGAAGTCAAGGTGAAGATCCACTCAACAGCACGGCTGCAGGTAAGGAAATCCAGACCAAGCCAGAACCCATATGTCAGTCAGAAAAGTTCACTATAGCTTCAATAGGGAAAACTGCTTCCAACCAAGATAAATGGAGAAGAGTTCACTAAAAAGGATCCTGTAAATCAGTGGCAATTCATATGTGAGTGGAGGTAAGCAAAAGAAACTCACAGATTAATTACATCAGTAATTCCAGTGAATTTTAGCTAGGATTTATGGCACAGAAATGACTTAAGTATGGATTAACAGTAGAATTCACTCTCTGCCCTGGAAACACAGGTACAGAACTGGAAATGAGCATATGGCAGGAGATGTATGGCAGTATAAGAAAAAGGTAGAAACAGGCAGGGTATGTGACTGGGTGAAGGCCAAAGCAGAGTGCTCTGAATAAACACAGAAAAAAACCTCTGTTGCAAGGCTGTTTACTATCTATAGACATTACTCGTTTCCTGACTGGAAACAAAACTAAAACCTTCTCCTGGTAAGCGTCCACATTACCTGCCATGGTATCAAATAATAAAGTTTGAGTATAAAACAATGCTTTTCCTTTTCATTTGTTATGTTCAGATCGAGTGCATCCAGTTCAATGAAAGCATCGGCTTCTCCTCCTCTATGTTACTTATCTAGATTCTTTGCCATACACAGTATGTTCCAGAACAGATGAAACAGGGAGATGGGCAGACCTGAGACTCAGTCTCTTACCTGCAATACTTTGCCCTGGGGGCTCTCAGGAAACAGTAACACCTGATTGTACAAAGGGTCTAATGATTTGCGAGCCACTTTTGTCTTCTTTTTCGCAATGCACACGCCATTCTCTAACAGGTAAGCTTTGATGTAAGCAGCTGGAAAAAAACAAATACAGTTACAAATATGAACAAACCTCAATGCTCAATTTTGAAAAGGCAGAGTGCTGTGTCTCCTATTTCTGAAGAAGGCATTTGCAGCAGTGCACACAATTTACTCAACCACCCTTATTTTCAATATGACAAACAGATTGCTCATTCTCACAGAAGCCAAGCAGAATCAACAGTACCCCTTTCTGCAAGCACTGCAGGAAGCTGGGGCTCAGTGAAGTATTTGAGGAGGTCAAAGCACACTACCTGGCAGTGTTTTGGAGCCGGGTTTTGGTGTGAGTCCTCGAGCCTGAATGATATCCACTTCTAGCTGCCCATTTCGCTCTTGCAAGCCAATTTCCACGTCCCCTAAACCAAAATGTCAAAACAGACAGAACACTTTCAAAGCAATCTATCTGCAGGCTGATAAACTGTTAAAAAAACAACCCCTGCTATGAGCTGTGTCAAATTGCAGGCCCTAAGTGCCTGATCTCCTCCTGTGTTACTCTGGAGTAGCTCTGCAGTGACTCAAACCCACATTTTCAAGAACAGTCTCTAATTCCCTCCCAACAGCCTCCTAGCACAGCTTTGGTGACTCAGTCTCACACTCTTTGGCGGCAAATAACCTCCAATTTCTGCCAGACCGCAATATTAGAGCTGCAGGCTGCTTCAGAAAATGCAGTTGTAGTGTGCCATAAGAACATCTCTACAGAGCTGGGCTCTGTATCTGGGCTAGAAAAATGCATAGGATGTGTTTTCAGATTTTTCACTGCATTTGACTTAGTCTGTGACTGTGATCTGACAGAGCAAAGTATGAAGCCGGCTCTCCCCTGCTGATGCCATATTAGCAGCCATCAGCAAAACCTTGCAGCCAAGCTTACTTGATTTCACACAAAAATGGAGCGGAGGAGTGGTGGAACAGCAGATGCTGGACACATTATTAGGTGGCTCGTAGGGGTGGTCTGTCCAATACTAAATTTAAGCCATCTAAGATCTTGCTGCTCCTTACCCATCGAGGTGGTGGCCAAGGTCTGACGCCCAACAAACTGTGCGGGACCCATGCTGCCCAGGAAGTCACTGAACTGCCCAGCAGATGCCAGATGGACTCCACTGAAATTTAAGCTGCAAAAGAAAGTGGTTTTGGCAAGTGGTTAATTTGTGTTTTAAAGCAACTTGGTGTAACTAAAGAGCCTGATTTAAGACATCTTTTGCATGAATAACATTTACAAAAGCCTTTTCTCTTGCAAAGCTCAGTGATTTCAAAGGCAGTTTAGTTAGGGGGGATGCATTTAAAATCTCTTTCCTTGTATTAAAAAAAACACAAACAGTACTGGATGCAGTCAGCAGTTGTTGAATACGTTTGTCTACAAGGGAAAATCGCTGCCATCTCAGACTCACGTGCAGCTTGTCACCTCTTCCAGGTAGCACTGTTATCTAAGCAGCTTCTTGGTGTAGATCAGAGGAACTCTCTTGGTAGCTATCCTTTCCCAATCTTCATTTTTGGGAATTAATTAACACATCTAGAGCTGTGTTCAGATGTGAGCTCAAGGCTGCTGACATCAATCCCTTGGGAGTGAATTCCCTGTTGAGTTCTCACAGGCAGAACAGTGCACCATCCTCGACAAGAGGACCTCACTCCTGACCACTCAGCACCAGAATCACCCATCACACTCACTGCATGGTTTTCCCGCCTGCTTCCTTGATCATCTTTGAAGCAGTCATGAGGACCCAAATCCTGGTTCAAGGCTAAAAGCACAGCAACCTCAAATGCCAGCAGTACCTCTACTTCAGCAACAGCAGCAAAGCAGAAGCTGTTAGAGGACACAGCCCTCAGCTCTATTCGTCAGGCATAATTCTGAGGCATGACTTCAGGACACAGATGAGGCAATGCAAAAGGGTCAGACCCTGCGGCACGCTGATTTACGCAGCTGTATTGTGGGCTGTTGGAAAACCTGCCTGCCCCACTTGGTGCTAATGGCAAGGAGAAGGCCAGAAGCCCTCATTAAACACCCACACCTGTCCTGCTGGCATCTGCCAAGCCATGACACAGCTGCTATCAGTCTGTGCCGGGGATACCCACACCACCGTGCCGCACTCACACGCTGCATCCCAGGAAGCTGCTGTATGTGGAAGTGATGCAAACTGCAGCCCTGCACTCTGCCAAATGGCCTCAGAGGGGGCAACTGCCCACATGCTGATCCAGCTCACCGCTTCCTGGAATTCATTTCTCAGAAGGGAAAAGAGAGGAGAGCCATGTGTTCCTTCCAACCTACCCCAGCAATGGAATTCAGGCGCAGCCCCGCCTTTGGGGCAGGCTGGGCACTGCAGGCTGCACACAGCCACAAAGATCCATTCATTCCCCCGCTGCGAGCCACTTCCATTTAAAAGACATTCAAAGCATTATTTTAAACCCCATTCATCCAGAAGAGTGGTAATTTCAGGTTGAGATTTCAGTTCTCATTAGCTATGCGCAGATCCAGGCTCAACCCTGCTGGGAATATTTATTTATTCATGTGATGAAGGAGGAAGTCACGCACAGACCTCAGCATCATGCTGCACGTGTGACAGGAGGGACACCGCAGCAGTGGGACACGCTGACAGCTTCACGGGGTGGCTCATGGCCTCGTGCTAACAGCCAGAATTTTCCTAGGCACAGGGCACAGCCCAAAGCTGCTGGGCCTGGTGAGCACTGCACAGACACCCACCCCCAGCACTGCTGCATCTGCACGCACAGGGAAATGCGATGGGGAGCACAGAGCAGCCTGCAGCCAGGAGGCTACAAGCCTATGATTTGCCCATACAGGATGGAGCCCAGTGAGGCTCCACAAGCTGCTGGCCCAGGCATTTTGAACTGTACATAGAGGGTCAAGAAAGGGTGAAAAGTTGTGCTTAGAGAGAACCCGGAATAATTCAGGAAAAAGGAGGTCTGACAGGGAAAGACATAAGACTCAGACAGAGATGAGTGGACTATCAGCCAGAAGGTAAATGTTTTCTTTATCCTCTGCAATTCACGGAAGATAAATGGACAAGCCTTAGGTCTTACTCCTACCCCAGGGAATACATGACCTGAGCAAGCATGTAAATAACAAGCTGGCAAGAGAATGCACTGCACTCAGGAAAACGCTCACTGTCAAGCTCCTAACAGATGCTCATCTCATTAACAAGATGCCTGGGATGAGGAGAATGGAGAACAAGTACAGGACTGAGAGAAGCCCAGATCTGCAGAAGCACAAGGTACAGGTCTCCCTCTGTAAGTTCCCTGACCTCAAGGCAGGGCTGTGGAGTGAAGCCTGGCCAGTGACTGCTGTGGGGACTCAGAGGGAGAAGTACACTCATCGAAACACCATTTTCTATTTGCAGCTCAAGCAAAAGAGCACCAGGATGGGTGAGGATGCTGCTGTGTCCCAGCACGGGGACTAACCTTAGAGGGATGGAAAAGGCCCATTTAAAAACAAAGACCAAGGTAAAGACTCCGGTGTTTCAGCTATCAGCCCCAGTTAATGGCTTTAACAGCACTGCATTAAACTCAATTAGACATCAGACAGTTAATGTTCCCTTATGTTGTTATATCTGGATGGAAAAGGAAGATGCAGGGAATTGGTGGGACTGCCTCGTATGCTGCACTGAGCTTTTGCAGTGCTGCTTTATTAGACATCTGAAGCAGCAGCTTTCAATCAGGTTCCTTGGCTCTAAGCAATTCCAGGACATATATTTAGTTATTGTCAATAACCCTGGAATGGAAACAATTTCTGTTTGGAAAAATCATAAGCCACCTCCAAGAAAGCTATTGCTGCTCCCTGGAGTGGAGAGAGGAAAAACAAGACTGCAGAAACGTAGCATGCATGTGAAGAAAAACCAGCAGGGACCATTAAGCTGCATCAGCTAAATTTAGGATGCTCAAAAGAGCCCGGTGAGTTCTGTCTGTCAATGTCCAGTGAAAAGCTGGGACGGTGGGTGGGGGGACCAGGCCTCATGCAGTCAGAGGTCTGTGCAACACCTTCCCCATTCACTCACCTGCTTTTTTGGAGGGAGGAAAAGAGCTCTAGGCATCTTCAGGACTTCTTTGAGGTGTTTGAGCCCTGGTGCTCCCCCGAGCCCTGCCTGCCGCTACATCTCATGTTCTTCTGTTCCACTGTCCAGAAGTCAGACCATGGGATTCTTCTGGTCCCATCACTAAAAGCACTCCCCCTCCCCACCACCTCACTCTTCCTTCCCCCAAAAAACACTCCACCTGAAGGGGTGGAAAATGCTGCAACCTGATTATCACCAGGATCACTTTATCTTGACATAAAAAGAGCTGCTAAAAACAGCTGCAGGAACAAAAAGGCAGCATTCTGCAGCTGACCTACAGGTAGCAACTGTCATATTCAGCACGGCCCTGGGGACAGGGCTGCTGCTCCAGACCCATCAGCAGCACACCAAGAAGATTAACAGGTGACACCATCAGCCTTTTGTCTAAAGGGCACAAAGCCTCCGCCCAGCGAGCACAGCACAGCCTTTTGAACAGGCAAGAAATTAATTAATTTCCTCCAGCCCTCTGCTTTCACTAATCATGATTCATGGGCTCTGCTTTGTCACAGCTGACTGGGAATTATTTTAATGAAGTTAAAGATAACGGGTTTGGCCGTGGAATTGGTTTTAAGTAAATGTGACTCTGGTTATTGACCTGGAGGTGTGGGCAGGACAGGGCGACCTGCTGGGTGTCAAGGACAAGCAGAGGGCAGTGTGCTGGAGGACTTGCACAAGTCCTTGGCTGCAGGCAAAGGGGCCAAGCAAGGAGTGCAGCACCACAGCAGCACTCAGAATGTGACGGAAGCTGGGGTCTCAAGCCCATCAGTGCTGAGCAGCACAGGCAGAACATGCAATAACATTAATTCTGCTCGCAGCTCGAGGCTGATTTTGCCCAGGCTGCAAAATCTGCTCCAGATGCATGGACGGCCAATTCTAAGAGCACGCCACGAATCGTGCCGCAAACACCGCAGCACCGGCAGACCGAGCCGGGACAGAGCGACAGGAGCTGCTCTGCAGCCGCTCGGACAGCCACGAGAGGGAGCCAGGAGCCAAGGCCGGCACGGGCTGCGCCTCAGCGTGCGAGCCCCGAGCCCAGCGCATCGCTCACCGCCCTGCCCGCCTGAGGAACGTCCCTGCAAGCACCACCGGTTCTGCTGGGAGACACTTATGAGACTGGGGCTGAGGTTGGCCAGATGTCGGTTTTTCCTTTCTGTTCGTTTAGTTGTTAAGCGCAACATCGTAATCCTGATTATTTAGGAAATCCGTGCAGCCGTTTCTGAAGACCGTGCTCCTGTGTTAGGTCAGGGCATGTGAAATCTGTCCTCTTCAGAGTAATGTAAGAGTGGCTGAAAGGCCCTCTGCCAGCTGCTGCTCTTTTAAGGTAGCAGCCATTCCTGGGCTGCCCGTCCCTGGCACACACAAACCATCAGGCAGTCGGATCCTCCACAGCACGCTGCTCTTCTTCACATGTACTCAGATGGAAAATGAGTTACACGAAATTCAGGATCTGAACACCTTCACGGACAACGCTGACCTCAAAAGAAAGAGCAGAAGGAAAATTCAGAGTACCTGTGCTCATTCCTTCCTACTGCAACTGTGGCTCCACTGCAGCTCACCCCACCACTGTTGGTTGCACATCAGCATGCAGAGCACACGGCGTACAGACATGTCTAAGGAAAATGTATCATTAATTTCTCTCTTTGTCCACGTGCAGTTTGTCTGACCTCTTTTCTACATCTATTTTTAAATAGCTTCTGGGATTCTGTATGCCAGGTACTACCACTGTGCTGCTGCAGATGGCTGCAGAATCTGCTTGTCAAAACCATGAAAAACTTGTATGGAATAGGATAGGGAAGCACCTCCACAGGTCAGCAGGTCCTCACCCAGCCCTAAGGCCAGAGCAGTTTATGTACATCCTAATGACAGCCACTCACCCACCCTGCTCTGAAAACCTCTCTCCCTAGACAGCTTGCCCCTTTGCTTTGCTTCACTTTTTCCTTCCCAACCACCTTCCTATCAGTCCTGAACATCATTTCTGAGTTATCAATGTGAAGCACAAGACGGCCTATTTCCTTTCCTTAGCTCTTGATAGAATTATTATATTTTTTTTGGGTAAACTCTCACTTCCAAGCCATCAGGACTGGTCTCACATGCACCAACCTGTGCTGGCTGCATAGCAGCTGCTACAGCTGTGCAAAGAAATGCAGAGCAAGGAACTGACCTCTCAGATGGGTGCAAGGCCCTGCTGCCAGGGAGCTCTGGCGAGAGAATAAGAGTATTCTGAGACAATGCTGTGCCTTCTCCTTTGGACCAAATCCTCATAACTTTCCATCTCACTTGTACACTGACTCCTTGGCACTGCACTGCTCCAGTTCAGCCATGTAGGGACTTGTGAAGCCAGAAGCTCCTTTCAGAAGACAACGCTCTGTCTTGTGCTTTTCACCATTTATTCACACTGTCCACACAACCGCCTATATTTGCTGTCAGCCCAGACCTATAGAAGTTACTTTTAAAGTAGAGCTCCATCCTCTGTGCTGAGTACTGACATGGAGTTTGGTTGGGCCCTGGGCACTGCTGGGCTTCAGAAAGCATAATTCTCCTATGTATTTTCTAAAACAATTTTTCCTCTTTTTAGCACACAAAGTGGTGATCAATAAACACGTTGCCTGAACACAGCCACACAACTGAATATGCAGCTGTGGCTTAACCTGCACGGCTGGATGAACAGATTCACTACATCCAATATCCCCTGCATGAGGATGGCCCTCAGCTGTGTCTTTAAACAACTGGGACAGCAAGACACGCTTCATCCAGAAGAAACTGAGATACAGACTCTTCTGAGAATGATAATATATTCAACAGTTATTTCATCTGAACAGAAAGAAAAAGGCATCAGAATTCCAATTTTAGGAAGCAGGAACGTTCTGTCTAACAATCACAATCATCCACACTGCACATTAAGCTCTCCTAAACTGCATCTATCACACACAAAAGCCACATTGCTGTTTGCCAGACAAGGAAGAAGGCAGAACTGGTTAATTCAGCATCCCCTACCCCTGCCTTTACAACACGTCCAGTACACATCAGGAATTATTAATGCAACGCACACCTGAGTGCCACAAGCCCGGGCACACAGCCCCGTATGCTGTCAAAATTGATGTGAGCGCTGCAGGAGCCTTTGCTTTGGCTGTGAAAGGCTTGTGAGAGCACCTCTCCCCGCAGCACCTGACGTGGAGCTCGCAGCACCAACCACACAGCTCTGCTCAGCCTCACAGCTCCGTCTCTGCCTCCCAACAAGCTCTGCTCTCTCCCAGCCACTCCACTCGCTGTAACATTTTTAGCACTGTGACGTACTGTCTTATGTGCAGTAACACGCTGTACTCCGTTTGTGTGCGCTTCCGTCTGCTGCATGAATTCTGCCACTTAAACTGTGCTAGAAAAATGAGGCAGGGAACAGTGTACCAAGGCCTCCCCCACTCCTTCCCCACCTTGCCAGGCAAGCTCCAGTTCCACAGCTTGTCTCAGCCGTGCTCAAAAAAAGACACCCACTGCCGCCTGTCCTCTGGTCACTGCAGGTGGGATTCCATGCATTCAGCCCTGTGACAATAGGGGCACAGCCACTCTGAGCCATGCTGGTCAAGCTGAACAGCACAAGGGTCTGCTGCTGTTGAACAGGCTCACTCACTTATTGGGATGCTACAGAAACAACTCTCCTTGCCTTCACTGATTTCCAGCTTAAGACCTCGGAGTCTCGGTATTCTACAGCCTGAAACATATTAACAATACATTTCTTTTAAAAGACTCAGATAAAAGAAGAGCCCTAAAGGTAATTTGTCATAAAAGAGACTAGAAGTCCCTTGGCTATGAACACCAAGAAAGAGGATGTCAGTGAATAGCTACAGCATGAATAATTCAGATGGTGCTTTTAGGGATCAAGCATTCCTCTGCTTTTGGAGTAACAATGGTACCAGTGCTGATCTCTGGGTGAAGGACAGCAAATCTGAAGGGGATAGGTAAGGCACAAGGCACATCAGTGCCGTCTCCAGCTTCCTTCTGGTTCCTGCTTCATAGTAAAGCAGACAAAGGCAGGCAGCTCAGAAACTAGTTGTCATTGGGACTGCTCCCTCATAGGCACTCATGGGAAAACCAGAACAAGCTGTGGCTTACAGGCACAGCAAGAGCCAGAACACAAGCGAGAGGCACAGGATGCCCACACCCAGCACAGGCTGCCTTGAGCCCAACACCACAGCGGCTGCAGGAGAAGCAGGTAAGGTAATCTTGTGATGGGAAAAAGGGCAATGATGCGGCTATCAAGAAGCTTCCTTGCTGGACAGGAAAGCTCATCTCAACAATTACAAGAACAGACCTCAACGTTTTTGCTCTCTTCACCTGCTGGGCCTTTCTAAGGTAAATGTCACCTCAGCTCTCTGTAAGTTAATCATCTCTGCAGCAGCCAGCAAGAACAGAAAAACCTGACAAGTAGCATGTATTAGGGACCACAGCAGCTAGCAGCCTTTTGTTCCAGGCCCATTTTTGTCTTTCTGCTGCATTTTCAGAAAGAAAAGTGGTTGGCAGGAATAAGTTATACACAAGTCCAGAATCTGAATGTCTTGTGCAGCTTGTTGCTTTCTGGATGTCTTGTGCAGCTGCAACAAAACTCAGCCAAAACAAGATGTAGGTTGTGCAAGAGCTAGGAGAGAGCTGCTGAATCCCAAAGGTATGTTTGAGAGTTACTCTCCTCTGCTGAATTCTTTTCCTGTGGTGATATCGGTGCTGCCATGGGACTGCCTGGTAGGCACATGTTACATGGGGAGCTGCCCTCTCATGCAATTTGCTAAATATGTACTTTGAAAACACTGCTGCAGAAATCTGTACCCAGTACAAGGGATGGTTTGGATGAATTGTGAATGGAGATACCTATGTGAGATCTGTGGAGGATGAAGAAAGTAAGACTCCGAGCTGAAAGATCACGCCACAATAAGATGCAAGTCCTAGAAAGTGTAAGAAAGCCATCCAAGAAACAGTCTGTTGGAAAGAACAACTCAGAAGCCACAGTAAGGACGAGACAGATGGTGTTCCTGGTCCCTGCAGCACGCAACCCAGGCTGGCAGAGCACACCAATACATGAGGCTTGGCGCCTGCACATTGAGCCAGGGGGAGAAATCTAGAAGCCTTAATGACTGAAAATTGGTTTCTCTGAAATAAATATCACTTTCCCCTTCTATAAGGTCTCAGACTGAGTTTTATTATATTAATTTCCTATACTAGTGCACAACTACTGTGCAGGATAAAAGCTGAGTAATGTACTTGGGGAAATTTTTTTCTTAACTGCAAAAAAAACCAATCAATGGAGCAGTGCACTGACATCATCAGCTCTCTCTTGAGTGCTGTATGAGCTCACATTCCAGCTCCATCCTGCAGATCAGCTAACCTTCCACATACTTCAGCCTTCGGATCACACCCTGAGATGAGCATTTTCCTGAAGGAGGGCCTACCATACCTGAGAAGTATATCCCTATACAAGGTCTTTCCATACAATGATCCAGATTTCACGCATTATGAAATTATGACAACCACACTGCAAGCAGTGCTGCTCAAAATCATGCAGTATATGAAGTTCTTTGACTGCGATTCTCTGCTCTGCAACAGAGCAGCTGGAGCTAGCTGCAGCCAGTCCAAGTGAACATGACAGAACTCAGTCTTGTCTTGGTTGACAGAGAGCAGGTAGCAAAGTTTTACTGAAATGTTCATCACTTCAGTGGATCACCTTCGGGAGTTGTCATTTAGTCCTTAAAATGAAGAGGATCAGGAAAACAATGAACTCTGGAAAAAAGCTCTTCCAGAAAACAGTGTTTTGAATCCATCTTCTTCCCTCTGTGTGCATACCAAAGAGGTAAACGGGTAGGAAGAACCAGGGTAACCTCGTGCTGCTGAAGATCAGGTTTCTAACAGTCACCAGCAAAAGCTCCCTGGCCTAGGACTATCTGCATGAGTCAAAAACCAGCAGTGAAAAAAAATAAACTTGCCACTGCTAACAGTCATATGAATCTTCATTGCACTTCCCTGGGAAGGCATCTACAGCAAACAGGAGAAGCCAAGAGAAGTCTGATTCAGCAGGATACATTTTTGCCCCTTGAAGCTATTCCCCAAACACTTCCTTTCGTTGCCACAGGAAAAAAAAAAAAGCAAAGAAAATCCCCTCCCACCACGTTCCAAGAGAATAGGGTGCTCTCAGCTCTTTGTACTCACAGCCCTTTGTTATCAGCGTGGCTCAGACTGATAGCCACAGTTCCCATGGGCTCTCCAAGATCAATTATCCCACCTGAACAAAGCATCCAGGAATCCCTTATCACGCACTTCAGAGAAGCGAGAGCAGGAAGCAGCCCACCCCAGCACAGGGGCTGGTGAGGATGCTCCAGCAGAATTTGAGGCTTGAATACCGAATGTCAGACGTGTTCTAATAAAGACATTTGGATTGCAATGCAGGATTTCTCTGCCACACTGATAGCTACGTGCTGCTTGCCTTCAGGGTGTTTGTATGGGTGCAGCACTGTCTTGGCAGAAACATCTTCTCTCCAGGAACGACCAGCCAAAAAAGCCAGCAAATGCAAGGACAGGATACAGCAAAGAATACCCTTCCCTGAAGGACAAGCAATGTAAATATAAAGGGAAAAATATTTCACTCTGCACGAAAGCAGATTCTTGCCTCACAGTGCCAAGGGACCGAACTTAATCACTAATCCTCTGAATCTCAGAGCAGAAGCAGAACTCCAAGCCACAGGACTGTGGTGGTGTAGATGGAATATATCCCCCGAGACAACAGCTCACTGAAGAGATAAAGTACATCATGGCTTCAGAGCGACAAGATTGCTATCGCAGCCTGTGCCTCATTACTATTTCCAACCTTCAGCACAGACCTGTGATGCCTTTCCAGGATTAGCCTACTTCCAAAGCTAAAGAAAGTATCTCTTAATTTACAGCCTGTTACTTATTTAACACCAGAACTGCATTAATTATTTGAGGGAGCCTTTGGACTATCCTGGTATTCCAGCAGTACAGTACATGGAATATCACACAGGACTGAAGAGCGTGTACAGAGTGAAGCCATGTATGGCACCAGACTTAACCAGAACACATTTTAGGTGTATAAACATTTTGGTCTCATAACCAGAAACATGGAACCATACGATATATATTGCCTACCCTTTTTTAATACTGGTTTGTTTTATGGTATTTTTTTCCCCACTTCCAAGATTCCCATGAATGGCCATCATAATCAAATGATGGTAATTTCCATATATGGCTTCAAATAATGGAAATACAGAAAATGGAAGTAAAGACAAAGCAGTTCCTGAAGTTCTGGACCCTGATGCTTTGCATTCAGTTACAAATGCAACAAAGTGAGTCATAACTTCTTGTGGTTAAAACCTGGTTCTAAAACACACTTTTTAGGACACTACTCAAATCCAAAAGAAAAGTTCTTTAACAAGAACTTGTAAATACGGTTCTTAAACTTTAATATCAGAGTCACTGTTTTGTCACTTGCATCATTTTCATCACCTCAGCACAATTTTGCTTCCCAAACCAAAAATATATTCTGCAATAGGGGAGACAGAGAGCTACCAAGCAATGTTGAAGACTACTGGCTTATAATCTATTTACCAGTAATGAGCCTCAGCTATTCACCCTGAATTATTCTTCTAAAGGCAGAGCTGTTAAAAGTAATGGGTATCAGCTTCAGCTCAGAATAATGAGAACACTTTAAAAAGTATATAAACAGCTGTAGTATGTGCCAGCTATGCAGGAAGAGGGAGCAATGTGCTCTGCTCTCATTGGATGGGCAGTGCAACTGCAGCATAAACAAGTCAGACACACACATCTAAAAAAACCTAACAGGTACAAGAGCAGAGCAATCACCCAGCCCACTTTCAGTGACTCACTTTCCCTCCGATCCATAGCTGTTCATGCTGTCCTCAATGGACTCGTGGCTGGCCTGGCGCACGGTCCGGCTGGGCATTTCCACAGCCAGCCCTGTTTCTGTGCTCCTTTGGATGGCTCCTTTGAGTCTCCGACCATCCCCATCTGGAAACAAAAGAAGAGAAGGGGCAGTTAGCCATTGTGCTCAGAGCCCTTTGCTGTAACAGCGAAGGAGAAGCAGAGGAGGCCTTGCAGAAGATCAGCCTGGCAGCACTTTGCTCTCACGCTGTGCTCTGTTACTCAGCCTCGTCAACTGCTCCCAGCCACCTCTGGAACAAAGCCTGACATCCAGCAAGCCCAGCAGATACTCAAAATATACATAACACCCTACCTACCTCAAGTATTTGTACCAATCAATTATGCATTGAGTCCAGGTGCACACAGGCACGCAAGGTGGCTCTATGCACAGATCTACTCAACTCATGAGGACAAGCAATAACACCCACAGGCAGACCGAGGTGTGCTGTGTGACCAAGCTCCAAACACCTCCTAAACCCCACAGCAACTACCTGTGAGGAGCAGCAGAGAGCCACTGCTCCATGTCAGCAGGAAAGGAGAAGGCCAGGCAGCAGCAAGGGTACTGAAGGCAGGAGCCATCCCAGATGGACAACAGGGGAATAGAGGGGCGCAGCCAAAACACTCCCCAGTGTCAGCACTTGGGATGGCATCAGCAGGGAAACCCCCGAGAGCACCATTCCCACTGCACATTGCCTGGGTCAGAGCACAGGGAATTAAGGAGCTTCTCTTCCCTCCTGGGTGCAGCCTTCAGAGGCTCAGCCCTCTGAAATTAAAAGCTGCTATTTTCATCCTCCTTCTCTAGCAGTCTGTTTCACAGAACAAACCACGTTATATAATGAACATGTAATGAATATCATTACTATTAATTGCTTTTGCTGGCACTAGAAAGCTCCAACCCTCATCCCACACACAGGACTCATCCTGCACCACATCAGCTCCAAGTCTTCCGAACAAAGCAGAATATCCAAGTCCATTCAAAAGTGTCCATCTGCTAACCAGGATTCACGCAACAAACCTCCAACCCACCCACAGTTTCTCTTATCTTACTTCTTGCTATCAGGCTGACAGCACTGAGGAGGGAATGCAACACTGCTAAGTCACAGTGCTCTCAGAAACCCACCAGCTTCCCGGCACCCCTTGCTAAAGAAATGATGAAGCTACTCAGACCGAAGAACTCAAGATCCCCAAATATTTAAAAGAATAAGTCATTCCTTGCTACTTTAGAGAGACACAAGGATATCTGTAAGAACTTCTCTAAAAGATGCAGAACACTTGCTTGTGCAGCAAGCTGCTTAACCTAATAGCATCTTTCTTTGGGTCTCAGCCTAACAGGCATTTTCATAAAAATAAGTAAGATATCAAAATACTTCTAATCCTACTTCTCCAATTTTACCTGCAATGAAATGCAAAGAGATTTTTTTTCTTTTTACATAAACTCAGCCATAAAGTCCCTTTTCTTCCAGTACCCCGAGGTTTCCAGCTGGGTGAGCACATTGGCCCCAGGGCTCTGTACCAGCTGCCATCCCCACATATGGTGCTGCATGGGTATGCATGTCCCTGTGGGCTGACAGAACAGAATATATATGTTTTCTGTTAACATTAACTACAGTTTGTATTGTTTGTCTGCCTACAGCAATGCATGAAGCGTATTGTATAAATCAGGAAGTCACACAAACGTAAAAATATTTTTTAAAGAGCTTTCAAACTCCAAACCTTCAGGCAAGAACATTAATACAGGCATCAGCAAAAGCAAAGCCTAAGCAGCCTCGCATACCTCCCCAGCTGCTGCAGAAATGCTCCCTTTGATGCTTCTTCTACAAGCCTGTACAGTTTGCTTTGGTCCCCCAGTGGGGTTTCTGGGGTCCCTTCAGAGAGCACCGCACAGCCTGACCTGACGCTCCCTGTCATCCCTCACACTGACCTCCTCAAACAGCCTTTCTGTCACCCATGTCTGTCACTTCCCAGCCCACCCCTACACAGGTGCTCTCTGCACACATCTTTCTGCACCTGCTAGGTTAGCAGATGTGAGAGCTTTGCTAGGCAAGCAGATCCAAAACAACTGATACATATGTTGAAGTTAAACAATGGAAAAACATTCACTTGCCCAGCTATAGAACACTGCTTAAAAAAAAATCTGCTTAAAAAAGATCTCTAGATTATTTCTCCAAACTAATCAGGCACAATGCTTAGAAGACCATGCATCCACATCTGACACCAAGACAGTGGCCTGGGACAGAGCATGGCATGATGGCAAGTCAAGGTATGCTTGCTGCCTTTCATCACCCGTGCTGACTCAAAGCTGGGGGCTGGGGCACTGCCATCAGCCACCCTGCTCAGCATAGGGCAGGGGAATAAGAGGAGGGAAAAAGGTAATTCTGAGCTGCTCTCACTTGCCCTTTGTGTCTCCCTACAGGTGGGCACTTATCAGTATTCCCAATCACATTCACAGCTATGCCACATAGATATTTAAAAAAATAAAAAAATAAAATAATGATAATGGAGAAACTCTGGAAAAGAAGCCAGGAATGAGTCAATGCAAAGGATGAGCTGCTATCACAGAGACAAGAGCCTTCCACCATCCATCAACTGCTGCAGCTAACTAACTACCTCCAGTCACTCTGCACAAAGTTTCCCCAGCCTTGTTCTCCTTCAGTCTTCTTGGCAGCAACGTCTCTCAAACAGAAGGGGCTGAACTTTTTGGCTGATGTGCCAAAAAACGAAGCTCCAAACCACCTCAGCCAAACCAATACTGAAACAGGCTAAGGGTGTGCAATGAGCACCAGAAATAGGGCACAGGCTCCTAACCTGCTTAAATCCTTCAGTCAAACTCTGCCTACGGTCAGAACACAACAGCAATATGTTATTTTACTTCCCTCAGTCAGGAGAGCAGGATCAGAAATAACATAATGTGAAAAAGAGTCATTGCAGAATTAAAACTGTTACGTGCACTGCTTGTCTGCAGGCTGAAAACATTTCAGAGGCAATGGTCACCTGCCCTGGCCAACGCAGAGAGGCAGAGCTGAGCCTCCTCTCTCAGCTGAAGCCCTGTGCTTTGCAGATCACACAGGTAGACGACAAAACCCCGGAGTGCTGCCTGGCAAAACCATTTGCCTTAATTGTTACAAGAGTGGCACTGTGATTTTCTGCAGCGCCTCTAGATTTATTCCCTGCACCTTTTCCAATTAAGCAGTGAACACTGAGCGCTCTGCAGCAGGGCAAGTGCACAGGGCAGCATGCAGCATGAAGCAGATCCAGGTACAGAATGACCTTGGGAAGGAGAAATGCTCTGCCCGAGTCACCAGGCTGACGGCACCCAGCACGGCGGGGATGCTAAGAGCCAGAAGGGACCAGCAGACCCTTTGCCAAGCTGGCTGTGCTGGCAGGTGCTTCCATTTCACTATTTCATGTTCTGCTCAGCCAAACAATTTATGTTTATCTAAAGAATATCTTCTATAAAGGCATCCACTCCAGACTGGAAGATAGAGAGACGCAGTATCTGCTGCTTGCCTGCACAGCTTATTTTACTGCTTGATATTTAAAGATGTGACTGAAGTTTGCCTGGCTCCAGCTCTCAGCCATCAGCTTTTTAATGCCCTTCCCCACCACAAGGGCTGCTTTGTGTTCTCACTAGAAAGGCTCTTCTGCAGCATAATCAAGTCATCTCTCAATCTTTTTTGACAAGTTAAACAGACCGAGCTCTTTATATTTCTCATGCGCTGGCATTTTTTTCCTCCTGCCCTTGAATCATTTTAATGACCTTCCCAGCTTTTAAACACCCTTCAGAGAACAAGCGCACAGAACTGGAGCCTGCATTTGATCACACACCAAAAAAAAAAGAAAAGAGGTAAAATTCAGCTGGTGCTCTCATTTTGACTGCTGCTGTTTGCATCGCTCCAGACCACAGTAAGCTCTTGGCAGGGCAGCACTCCTCACCGCGATGCTGTGCACTCTGTGCCTGTCCTGCTGCTACAACTCTGGAGAACATAACATCAAGAAATACATAACAAACAAAAAAACGCATTTCTTTTGGAGGAGACAACTCAGTAAACTGTCTATATGGCTCTATACAGCTCTCCTACTCTCAGTACTACTTACCTTGGTAACATGCACATCACCTGTGAATTTAGTAAGGTTTACATATGTTTGCTCCATACCAAATGAAAGTGCTGAACAGCAGCAGACCTTTAACATGCCTCCAATCTTAGAGGATTTTCCTTGCCAAGTGCTTTCTGAGCACCAAAGAACATCTGTGGTCTATTTATCACTTTCACATTTTTAGGGTCATGTTGTTCTAGCACATAACCCTTACATATGCATCACATTTACCCAGATACCTGCTTCTACTATAACAAGGGAAAAAAGACCCATTTTTCTTCAATCTTATTTGATTTACATTAATTATATTTCCACATTGTGTTCTTTATTAATTACATCTTATTATCACGATTCTCCTAGTTCTGTCTGGGAGTAACATCAGACCACCAAAACATGAGTTTCTTCTATATGGATTAATGATGGATGGAGGGGTGACCATGGAGCATAGCATCCTTTGAAGCATCTTCTTCCTTAAATACATCATCGCTTACAACTGCACTGAGGCATCTCAAGGAAGATGGAGCTCCTGCAATACAGCTGACCACCACCTCAAACTGTGCCTTCACCCTGGAGGTGGGAAATACAGTAAAACAGTCCCTGTCCGTCTGTCCCCCAAGGAAACAGTGACTATCACTCATCCTCTCTCCCCTATCACCTAACACAACTCATTAAAGCCCTTCCTCTCTGCAGCAGACTGATCTCAGTGCTCAGAGAACATCAAATCTTGAAAATCTACGCAAGTTGTGCAATAGCTCATTGCAAGGTCACGATTACATAATTAGTGCTATCACCCAGGATTGCAGCGCAGTAGCTGCTTACTGAGCTGACATTTGCGGGACAGTGTGCCCCTTCAACTACTCTTATGTCACCTCTCATCACCTCCCCGCTGCTTCCTTCCTCCCCACTCAGGTGCTTGGTATCTTCCTTCTCTTTCCAGTTTGTTTTTCCTTTTTTCCTCTGTTTGCTGAATGCTACCAACGCAAAAAGCATGATGTATGTGCTAACGGCCCTCCCACACTTTAGAATTAATTGCTATTGATTTAACCCTTAAATTAGGAATTGACTGGATTTCAACTCCATCAGCTTTGCTCCTAAATTAACCAGCTGCCTCCATGCACGGAACACACTGCAGCCAAAGCACATGACCCGCAGCACCAGTGAGGCCACCCAATACACCTTACACATCCATCAGGACAGCCTGGTCAGCTTTTTGCCTTCCCAAACTTGGAGTGTAAGGGGGAAAAAAAATGGGAAGGAAAATCAGCTGGTTGCTGACTTGCAGGTTGCATTTGCTCCTATTGCAAAGCTCTGGACAAAATAAGCCCATCCTTTTCCAGCAGGATCAGTCTGAGCCTGAGCAAAGAGGATGCATTTCTACTCATGTTCCTACCCACACCAAGCAGCATGCATTGATCTGCATCCCTGTGTGCTGCAGGATGCTGACCTGAGAGCACTCAGCTCTCTGCCTTCACACCTGGGTCCCCCAGCAAAAGAATTATCTGCTCTGCTCCAGAGTAAGGTCTGGGTTCAAAGCAACACTTACACAGCATTGAGAACTGACAGCCCCAGCAGGGGCACGGAGAAAAACCCATGTGATAGAGGTGATGCACCCTTGGGGGCCAGCTATGGACTGTGTGTACAAGAAGAGATGAGCAGAGTTCTGCAGAAATGAGAGGAAAAATGAGACAGCAGTGTACCTGCTGCATCCATGGCTCAAACACAGCCCTGCCAGCTGTGCCATCTTCCACTGCTTCACTCTTACGGTCAAAAGCTAAGAGAAAGTTCTTTCTTCTTCATGGAGGTTTGCCCCAGAAATAATGTAAGTCAGTGTGGGGCTGAAAAAGGAAAGCCACCATGCACTTATCACCTGCTGAGATCAGGAAGAAGGGTCCCAAGTCCAGGTGCTGCCCTTTGGCACATCTCTGGGCATAAGGCAAAAAGACTCAGGGATGGGGGATCTTCCTACATCATGAGGTTCTGCTGCACCACTGACCACAATCAGCTGTGAGATTAATAAAAACTGCACTGTTCAGAACAAAAGCAAAAAATCCTCTCCCAGCCGAGCACAAACATCCAACATCTGTGCAGCCCAGCACGCACTGAGCAGAGTGGCTGCAGCTGTTGGGTGTGCATTGCAGGCCCTGAACATGGGTGTGTGTTCAGAGCGAGCCAGGCTGCTCTCCTACTGCTGAGGAAGAAAGATGTAAGTGCTGGATTGTCGGCAGCTTAACAAGATGAACTCAATCTCATCATGCCTGGCAAGCTCTAACATCCTGCCAAGTATTCCCAACGTCGACATCCTAATGGAGTGTGAATTATGAGCACCTAAAGAGAGGCAGTTTGTACTGTGCTCCAGAACATGCCAGACTATCATCACAGCCTGAGTAATCCACCAGAAATGACAGAAAATGGCTGGGGATAAACAGGGGCACTAATCAGGCTGCTAGCTTCATTCCCCTTGCCCTACTTTCAGCTGCTATCAGAGTTACACCCTTCTTTCCAAATGAAACGGGCAGAAAAGATAGTTTAACACATTAATTCTTAATCTGTGCAGATTAAGTACATCCATGCGGCTGGGAAAGGACAATCACTCTTCCTTCTCCCACCCCACTATTTGCCCCTGTCTTTTCTCCCCCAACCCAACAGGCACTGATTGCACCCTGCCAAGATTACTACCAGTAAAACCAACTCTCCCCACAATCCATACTCCTTCCGCTTTCTCCTGATCAGCAAGACAACCAAAAATCAGGGAATTTTTATCAAGTAGTAGAAGGTAGCAGGCACCTGGCTACAGCCTTAAGGCTCCATCCATTCCTCACCCACTGAGCGTAGGGTGCACACAGGAAAGCTTCCCCTGCCGACACTGTGTGGCTGAGCAAGGCACAGGAGGCCTGCAGGTCTTTATGAGGTCTTTATGTGCAGGCCTCCCCCCACAGCAAGATGCTATCCCCAGCTGCAGATCGAGTGGAGCATCACTAAACCACTGGTTTACATCTTGTCTTCCTGAGCTCCATCTGCAAATTTTAGACTAGAAAAATGAGATACACTCATTCTGCTCCATTTGAGTTTGAAAACTAATAAACAGTTTCCACGGTGCTATTTTTAATGATTTGACCTTTTTGGAAAATTCATCTGCGTAAGAAAGAATTAAATGGCCAAAATTCTTATTTAGAGATTTCTAATGAAAGAATTCTGTAAAATTCAACAAATTGCACGTAGGCAGGAAAATGTGAGATTTTCTCCTTCGCTGACAGAAGAGACAAAGCTAAGAAACCAAAAGGGAAACATATCCATCCCATTTGCCAATGGCTTTTAAGGAGATTTTTGACTATGGTAAAGTCTTATGTTTTTCACCACTAAAAAAGAGTATCATAAGACTATGAAAACTGATTATTTCTTCCAGAGTATTTCATGGAGTTGCTTGCAGCAAGATCTGACTCCTCAGAAGTCTTTCCATGGGTCTCTCTTTCGTTTGCAACTGGAGATCCAATAGCTTTGTCTGATGGCTGGTTCTTCACTTTCGTAAGAAAATAGAACACGCTGCCTCTTCTTCCCCCAGCCTGCCATGCTTTGCAGGAAAGAGTCTGATTAAATGAAAAGTCCGTACGCATACAGAACATTCCCTGCTGTAACAATTCCTCAACAGCCTACCAATGAGACACCAGCAATTCCCTGCCTGCAGGCCCGGCTCTCCAGGGACAGAGAAGCACAGGGCTGCTGATGCTGCAGCTCCCAGACATGTCCCCAGCCCTTCCACACCTTCTCCTTCTTAAGTGTTCAAGCGAAGACTGATTAGTTAAAAAAATCCTTGCTATGGTATTTATAATGCAATAAACCACATGTACAATCATTGCACAGCAGTGAGGCGATCCCTTCTTTCCACTTCTTGCATTTTTGTGGTCTGAGTCACCCAGAGTTTATTCACCCCTCTTTGACACTCACACAGCCCCTGGGGTCAGTATCCAAGTGCATTCTGAGACCAGGAATGTTGAGCTGCTGGGCTTGGAGAACAGGTATGAGTGGCACGGCCACAGGTAACAATAAATAATACAAATTATTTAACCACTGCAGGGCAATACTTATTCCCTATTAAATTGGTATACTGCATCTGACATTTTCCTCCAAGTGTTTTAAGGTGATGTCTTTTAAGTTCAAAACCTAAAACTTTGCAAGCTATGGGATTTGGGCATGGAAAAAATAGGAAAGGCCAAGGGGTGAGTGGCTATAGCTTGTCTGCCAGGGTCATGCCAGAGCTTTCCTGCTGTTATCTCAGGAGGGCCAGAGGCACAGATCTGTGTCCCTGTCCTTGGAAGTCCTCCAGCAGCCCAACCAAGTTATAAAGGCCAGGTTGGGATTTCTCCTTAATTACAAGAGTGTTGAACCAGAGCACTGTCCCAATTCTGCCATCCATCTTAACTATTAATAACTCCTTATGAGGACATTGCTTAAGACCAGGGTCTGAAATATGAATGAGCCTGAGCTGCAGAAAACCTCTCAATTTAGAAGAGGATCACAAAAATGAGGTGACTTCACACACACACACATAAAAAAAGCAGCTAGAAAGCGTCACTATAAGAGAAGGATGGCATGAGATGAAAGAGCTGCCCTGCCCACGCTTCGCTACACCAGGGAGCTCTGCAAGACACTGCGCTGCCCTTCCCGAGTCCTCAGGGCACATAAAGTTTAGTTTTGGTACAGACTAAATTCAGAGGAAAGAGAACTGACAAGCCCAGATGCCTTAACAACATTTTTTCCTTCTCTTCTGTCCCACTGAAGCTCTTCTAAGAGCAAGCCACTTTATCAAACCTGGATGTGAACGAACACAGTCAAAATGGTCTTGACACAATGAGTCACACAATCTTTTGTTTGTTACAAACAATTAAGAGCATAGACATTTCTTCAGTGGGTGTGAAGCCACAGAACCTTAAAGTCATTCAGAAACTGGAATCATGGCGCAGAATCGCACTTCTAATAGCATTTGTGTTCAGCTTGGGCTGTGATTACTTCATATTTTCCTTATGGAAATGAATGATCAAATTCACAAGAGTTGACTTTAATTATACACACTGTGTAACTTGTGTCCATTTGGAAGCAATTATTTGATCCACCGTGGAAGCAGAGAGAGGGAGAAGATGATCTGGTTTCCAGAAGGGACAAACAACCCCAGGCATTCAGCTTCTCATTTCAGTTCCATCAGCTGACACTGCCACGTGCATCAGACTTCAGCAAAGGTGCTTTCACGTAATATCTGCAGCGAATGCTGAGAAGTGAGAAGGCCAACACATTTTTCCTTTCTAATTCTACACACTGCTTTGACTCCAGGAAGATGAACCTCGGCAGGTCCACAGCCATCAGTGCCTGCTGTGCCAGGCAGCTGCCACACACCCCACTAGGGATTACCTCAGCACAGCACGAGGTCCAGGCTCTGCCCACCATGGCCATGACTACCGGCTGCAGGCATCTCTGGGCAGCTGGGACAGAGGGCTCAGGCTTCCTAGGCCTGGGAGCAGGATAGGACCAGCCATCACAGTGGAAACTCCTGCTGCAACATAAGCAACTCATGGTTACTTCAATCAAAGCAGACAAAGCCCCAAGTGACAGCACCAGGTCAGCAGCCCTGTCAATCATATTGCTTTGACAAGCATCTCCAAATGGTGACCAGTCAGCCATCTGTCACAGAGAAACACTACTCAGTAGCAAGAACTGGGACACTGACATCTCATTAGCAGGCTCCGAACAAACATCATATGAATAAAAAAACAATAAGTCAGGCAGAATCTTTCTCACCCTGAACTTAGAGAGATGCACACTGAGTTGCATCCCACTGAAACTCTCCCACAAACATGGCAGACACATAGCTGCCTCCCACATCTGTCTTCTGCACGCAAAATAAAAATCCCTGCTGATTTGAATTACCCAATGACACATAACACAGCAGCAGGTTCACCAGAGGCCCACGATTTGTGCCAAGTCCATTTTGTAAAAGGAGCAGAGATGAACAAAGTGCTGCAGAGGACCTTGCTGATTCCTCTCTCTCGACCTCGGGAGCAGAAATGAGGACGGCCGATGGAGAAATACAAAAGAGGTAAGGCTGGTGATAAAGCCAGTGACAGTTTTGCAGACAACACTCACAGGAAGATCAAGCACATGTTACAGAGCAATATGCATCTCTATTTAGAGGGAAGGAAGGTTGTAACATGGGAACTTATTAAGGCATGCAAGCAACACCTTCTCAGAAGAGAACACTGCGTATTAACCTTGCTTACAAAGCACCTGTGTCTGCACAACTTGCTTCACAGATCTGCATTTAACTTTTCCATTTATATTCTCACACTTAAAGACTGGGCTGATGTAAAAGGCCTTGGGATTTCTTGTATGGGCACTGGCTGGGCTAGGGGAGGACATAGGAGCACCTCACACTTCAGAGACCCCAGGTCCCAACATGTTTACAGTCCCCAGTCATGATTAAACAGCACAAAGCAAACCCAGGAGCAAAATGTGTCCTCCCTCATCCTCTTGCAGAGCCACACATTCAGGGCTCCATTTCCTTGCTGACAAAAAGGAGCATCACACAGCCTTCTCTCCACCAAGCAGCGCGTAGAAATGTGCCACTTTTCTTCCTCCAGTGCCTTTTGTCGCTAGGGAAGAAGGCTGAACTCAGAACTTACCACTCAGCAAAGATGGAAATAGATATCCATTACTTTTATTTAAAAATTGAAATATCTTTGGAGCCTTTAAGCTTGTCCAGAGATAGCTAGCAAGTAAGGGATTCTAATTCATTAAGTTAAAAAAAGCCTTGCTGAAGTTCACCTTTAAAGATAAATTATACAATTTGAAGAGTTTGGGGAAAAACGCAGCTCATAAATTTAAAATCTGTATTGTAGATTCTGTTAATAATCTCTTTTGAAAAGCATTAGAAATGAAGATTACAAATTTAATAATGTAACACAGGGGAGGAATTATCCTCCTCCCCACATAAAAAGGCAATTTGTTCTTGCCTATAAATTGACTTTCTATTAGTGCCATTAAAACCAGCAACGTGCTAAAATTGGGGTCTGCCCCACCATGGCTCTGTGGCAGCCCACAGCCAAGAACTTCTCACCCCAACAATTCAGAAGAAGGCTAACAAGGCGAGGTGGGCCTCCTCCCATTCAGCCACACCACCGAGCTGCCAGGTCACGGCGCTCAGGCTGCAACGGACTCAACATGACTTACGCTGCTTCCACACTGCCCTTCCCTGCAGCTCACACAATGGTTCCGTGCATGCGGCCTCCCTGCTCCATCCATGCTCAATACAACACGACCTCCCCATCCCACGGAGCGCCCAACTTCTCCCTCAGATGCTTCTGCCCAATTCCTGCATGCAGCTGCCAATGTCCACACGGAACTCACTCAGAACCCTATGTTCAAGGAGCTCCTCCAACAGGAAACTGCATACAAACAGCTCTGCTGACAAATGTTAAAACTGCACCGTTGGGTCCCCACTGTCCCATATCCCACAGCTCCACTTCTAAGTTACCAATGGGTTACAACATTTCAGTAACAAAAGAAACCACTTTGCCACTTCTCAGTATCAGTACCAATCCATCTTACCAGTCACACAATCAGAGCTCGGAGGAATGCATTTGTAACACCTGCTGGTGGTTCTTGCCATCACGTTCATGAATTGTCCCAACTCTTCAAAGCAAAGCAGCCAGCATTTGTTTGAGTCCCGAGGAGCAGCAATGCTGCCCAGCATGCCCAGGAGGCGCCCCGTTAGCAGCAGGCTGGCATGCTGAATCAGCTTGGGCCCTCTGAGTGCTAATGGATGGCTGTGACAAGACATGCCTTCGCTCTGTGACAGGCCGCTTCTTAGGCTGCTGGATGACTCATTGCATGCAGTCATTAATAACTGCTTAAAAACTCCCCATTTACCTAAATGCTCAAAGAAGTTCAGTGGTTGGAATAATAGCAGAAAATGAACGCCAAGGAGATTTGTGATAAGCAAAGAACCCATTTGCAAGTCTGATACATGCACAGAAAACACTTTGCAATCTCCACCACCCCTGGATTTGCCTTGCAGCCGAAGCAATCACTGGGTCACAACATGCGTGGATGTTTGGTGCACGCCTTGTCCTTGGCCTACTTACAGAGCAGCACTGTATTTTGCTCTTGCTCTGCTACCCACTGCAACCAGAGTCAGCTATAAGACCACACTTGATTTGGAAGTCTGCTAAATGTAGTCCCATGGATCCATAAATGATTGTCACATCTTTCTGATACCCTGCAAGCCACATTCCTTCCCCAAGCGTCCTTCCGTTGTATCCCTTCTCCTTAGAAATTTTCTTTTACCAAACACAACTACCCTTTGAACATTACACAATATTGGTCTTGTATTTTCTACTGTAGATATGTGACTTTCTCCCTTGCATTTTACTGTTGTCTAAAACAACTTTCCACTCCAGAAGCTCCCCCACTTTGCACAGCTGCCTAATGAACCTGAAGTGTGACATTTTGTTCTTCACAGGGAGGCATAAGGGAAGCTGTAAGCCACTGCTGTGAGATGAACTAGAAAACACCAAAGGCAGCAAGCCCTTCCCACCAGCCAGCACCAACACCCTCAATATCACCCACCATACGCTGCAAGTACACTGCTTGTACTAGGCTATCAATAACTCCATAACCAAATCTAAATGTCAGCTTTATGAAGCACAGACAAGCTTCTGTGAGCATGAGAGTTCCCCAAACTCCACAATCATCCTATCCTCACTGTTGATACTCAGTTTCCTACTCCTACCTGGCTACTTGGATGCGTCGGTCATAAAACTGATCCACGATCCAAGAGGATGTAAATCCTAGAAAGACTTTCCAGAGCACTGCAAAACCTCCTCTGATGTCGCCCAAACAGAAGGCTGCCAATCAGCACCAGCACTGGTCAACATTTTGCTCAGAACTTCAGGCAAACAAATCCATTTGCTCAAGTGCAGGAAGCAAAGATTAAAAAAAAAGCAGGGAGGAATGAAGACCAAAGAAGTTTGAAGGGTTTATTTTTACCAGTAATCAATACCTTCTGGCAGCCTTCCTCCTGCTCTAACAATGCCAGTGAGTACAGTAACCCATGGCAGTTTTGGTGCACTGCTCTACAAACACTATTTAAGAAGCAAAATTTATTTCAGGAGAGAAAAAGAAAAAAGAACAATTAGAACTTCGACAGCAAGACTGTGACAGAGGATGGGTGTTGGGACGACATTCTAAGTGACAGAGGCACAGTTCAGGAGCTCTGGTTTCTCTATCTCCCAGCCATGCTGTCCCTCCAGGAGTAGCCCCATGGAAATGGTGTGCAGTTCACACAAGATGTGCTCACACCTGCAGTCTGTGCTCAACATACCCCGAGCATTCACTCTGCACTGACACAGCTGTCCAAGCCAATCCATTACTAAATCAAAATGACAATAAAGCAGTTGGAAGGAGATAAATTATTGAACTCACAGCAATTTAATGCTCAAAGCTAAAACCAAACTGCAAAAGCTGGGAGCTGCTGACCACAGACTCTGGTGCTCCTTGGGACGGCTCTACTGATGTGCTTAGGCTGACAGCCCAGTGAAAACTGGAAAGAGAAAATGCTGCACCTCATCTCTTCCTTAAAACATGTACAGTAATGACATTGGTTTTATCCCTCTGTACTCACTTTGGATACTCTCATATAACTGTTCCCCATCTTCACTCCACTGAAGCAAAGAGGCGGACGATGGGTAGATGACAGCAACCTATTTACTGCATCTGAACTCAATGTGTACCCAGCCCTGCACAAGAGCCTGCTGAGATTTCTCACAAGTGTAGTCCTTGGGATCTATTCTTTCATGGCTGGCTATTCCCATCAACTCCCATTGCAATGCATCACAGGCGTATGCCTCCAGGAGAGAACTGAACGCTTTAAATCCTTCCTGCCACAAGCAAAAGCATCCTGCATGGATGGCTGTCTTAAATGGAAAGGTTTTCTTATGGAAAGCATTATAAATAAACCACCCTTAGATAATTTCCCCCCCACATTGGCGTGTAACAAACAGAACTATATTCAAAGATCCCAATTATAAAGCAGGTGCGTGACAAACATTTCTCAGGCAGTCACCCATCCCAAAGGGACAGAACACATTCCATACTGATAAATGCTATATACATGGTTATCTGTGAAGATTTACAGATTCCTCATATACACTCTGATGACACAAAGGACAAGACAAAGTCACTGCAGGCATCATTTTGAGCACTAATTACTTACAGTGGCTGCAGACCACTTTCACCTCACAGCCCAGCCTCTGACACACCACAAATGAAAGGTTAAGGAATATTAACAGTGATTTTTTCCTAATAGCCAAGGCTGTGCGCTCAGCTCCCTCAGCTGCACCCAAAGTTTCCCTAACTTCAGTGCTTCCAATGAAAAAATTAGGTCAGCTGCAAATCTTTGGTCAAGCATCTCAGCATGACAGGATGGCATTTTGAGTTGCCATTGGCTTGCGCTGATTTGATACCAATCTTGACCTTTAAAGCACAAAACAATACAACAGTCATTCTCAGATCTGTTCTTCTGTGTCTTAAAGGATGCAGCAGAGACAGGAGAAAGACAGGCACTACAGAAAAGAGAACATCCACATTCTACTCCATGTCCTCAGCAGCGTATTTGCTAAATGCAAGACAGAGCTCTGCTCCTCCTTGAAAATCAGAATTAAGAAACAATGACAAGAAACCAGCGACAAATTCCAGCCCCAGATCAGGCAGTGTATCACAGACTTTGTCACATCTGCCATAAGACACTCACAGCTACCCCCGACTCCCAAGAGTTACCCCCCAATACTTGCTATTGCACCACTATGGAAGATGCATCTTTCTGGGCTGTTTCTGCATACACAAAGCAGTTTTTCAGCACTAAGAAAACAATTCCAGCACAGAGGTACTTCCCTTAAGCCCCTAAAGCACCAGTTAACAAATGTGATTCCAGGCAGTTTGGAAGCCCCCATCTCTAAGACATGAACTGGGCCTAACCCCAGAGCCAGCACGGCGATACAGATCCACTTGTGGAGTCTCCTGAACACAATATTGCCTATTACTTCGGGGCAGCCATTACAGAGTCACAATATTTAGTCAACCTTTTTACTTCTACAGTCATTAATCATGCACCATTTAACTACTGGTTTGTCATTTACTCTCCTAATCCTTTTCAAATCTTTCTGCTTATTTTCACATCTTTTTTTAATCCCATTCTACGTGTCTTGCTAATTACACTCCTTCGCTGTCATAGGCTGCTACAACACAGACACACTGAGCCAGAGGTGGTTTCATCACTTGCTGGCTTACACATCCAATGAAGAGCTGCTGCTGCAATATTTTAAATAAAGCAGTGTTACTGAAGATCACAAAGTGTACTTGATTGACTGGACAGCTACATCACACCCTACAGAAGGGAGGGTGAATAACTGGTTAGTGCTGTTCTTGAAGACAGTGTTTCTAACCTTGCAAAGAACAGTAAGAAAGGGGAAAATTGGCTATGATTTCTGTACTCTTAAAATAAATGATGTTGCTCGTTTGCTTTCAAAGGGCCGTTATCTGCAGTTCCTGTTGGTCTCGGGGGACTCCCAGCCTCTAGAAGAGGGAACACAAGGCCAGCCTAAAAGTTGGAGGTCAGCAAAAGCTGAGATGTATCCAAGCGATAGATGCCAAAACCGAGTGATGGATGAACGAGACGGAAGCAGACATCACCTGAAAATTTAAATCCAATTGAATTACTCATGGCAAAAAGGAACAGAAGAGGCAGTGTGACATATATAATAAAGAAGGAGCTAAGGGAAACAGATGACTGCTGGGAGGAGCAGCAGAGTGGCTTCCAGAGGCACCCAGAGCATTACACAGACCAAAGTGTGCAGGTCCACCAATTTATTCCCTGCTCCCTCCTAGGAGAGGAGGCTGCAGGTCCCCTCTCAGCACCCAGCCCTATGAACACGTGCCCTCCTGACCCCCAGTTTTCATTTCATTTCACCTCTATAGTGAATCTTGATGTTTCATGCCAGTGATGCAAAGCTTAACACAGTGCATACAGAGTGCAGAGAGGCTACAAGACAAACTGCTTCACTCTTCTTGGGACAGTTAGCAAGTGCTGGTGAGGAACTAGCTGCTAATTTAGCACCTACAAAAGATGGCAGAAGTACTCAACATCTCCACCTCCCACCCAGCACCTGGGAGGTGAGCTCACAACATCCAGAACAGGCAAAGCTCAAAGGGAGCCGAACCCAGAGCTCTGCTCAGCCCAGAGCCCATTACACACAATTTGTCAGAACCGTGCTTTCTAATTGAATCCAGTGTTCAACAACAAACCAGGAAAGACCAGAAGCCTCCCAGAACAACATTGTGTCCTATTTGGGCAGTTGCTGGACAGCTTCCACTTGTGGCCACAGCATCTTTCTTGAGAACAGCCAAGCATGCTTATGTGTAACCCCATTAGATTAGCTCCTAATTAATTTAGGACTGTAGATCAGACCTCAAGCATTTCCTTCCACCAGTAAGACCTACTGAAAGTGATAAAGAGGAATTATTATGCATAACACCTGCAAGAACTTGCTGTAAACACATTTGGCAGCACAGGGGGGTTCCTTTATGGCACAAGCCATTTTTATCCATACCTAATATTTTCAGGTTTTCAAACGGTTGTCAGTGTGTTTGTAGAGACTGTTAATGAAGCTCACTGCTAAATGCAGTTACAATTCTGT
This sequence comes from Tympanuchus pallidicinctus, assembly GCF_026119805.1. Taxonomy (NCBI): domain Eukaryota; kingdom Metazoa; phylum Chordata; class Aves; order Galliformes; family Phasianidae; genus Tympanuchus; species Tympanuchus pallidicinctus. The sequence continues at coordinate 8,666,096 of NW_026294722.1, forward strand.
AGCTATTAATACAACGTGACATCAGTTAATGTCAGCTTCCCAGTGAATCACAGTTGCAAACTTGTAGGTGTTCGATAGCTGGTTGTCAAGTTGAAATAGAACACTGTTAAATATAATCCAAGTCTGTCCTAGTTCTTCAGCTCTTTTCCCCTTCTCTCACTGCCGCCTTAGTGGACTGAATACCTGCATGTCTGCAGAGATAAGCACAGGAAAATTAAGGGAGTAAATAGGCTGACTATTAGACCACTTAGATCAGCAAGTTTTAAAGTGTTTGCTTCTGACTGCAATTTCCTCTCAAATCTGACGACTGTAAGAGCTTAAGCTCAATGAACCTTTTACAACGTCTGAACCTTGCAAGGTTTACTCATATCAAGATGTTACGCTTTTCTTTTTTTCCTTCCTTACAAAGTGAAATAAAAGACTGAGAATGTTTCTGAACATCAGCGTTTAACAGGAGAACCAGCAAAATCCAGCCTTCAAACCATTTAGTGAATGTCAGTGACACAAGCAGAACATTTCTGCATTGATGAACCCACACTCAGCAAAACAACCTTAAGGAAACAGACAGAAGCCTTGGCAGTTATTAACAAACACTTTGATCAACTGAACATTTTCAGTCCACCATGGGGTCCAATCACCCCTCCAAGATTCACCTTTTTCCTCAAAAATGCACTTAGCACCCTCCACAGCTGATCTCTGCAAAGCCAGTCTTTAGGCTCTAGGGAAAGGTGTTGAGGGAAATAAATGGTTTTATGAACGCCAGGAGATTAAGCAGAATGATGGCCTGAAATAAGACTTCCTGACTTTCACAGGAAGCCTGTCCTAGAAGCTCGCTGTCTCTCTGCAGCAGATGGCTGCAATGAACAGACTGTGAAAACAGAGTCAAATTCACCAACTAAAATGAGCTGTGGATAATTTGCTTGGTATTATTCCTAGAGCAGAGAGCCAAATTTTGCCTTAACCAACCATCCAACATTTCATGGGGCTCCAGTAGGTAAGCCAGGAAGCACAGAGTGAAAAACAGAACACAGGGAAACACACCCAACACAATGCCATGGTAGAGGCACTTGGCTAGGGCTGGAGTGGAGGACTTACAGAGAATTAAGAGCATTTCTGCAGGCACAGAGCAGACGGGTCACAGGAACAGACCTCTGATTTGGTAGAGAAACTAGGAATTTAGTTAAAACAGATGAAAAAAGTGTATAGAAAGATAACTCAGGTCTCTGGCGTGGCTCAAGCAGAACACTGTGCCAAACAGGAGAGCTGAGAATTACTGCTGTGAAACTCCAGAAGAGATGTTCGCAAGTCAATTTCTTCCCTTACGTTCAACCTCTACTTTCTCAGATCTTTCATTTATCCTCTCATTCCCTTCAAGTGGTTCCACCAGCTGGTAGAATCACAAGCCAGCACTTTATCGTACGTGCCCCCCTTATGCCATGGCAGCAGGGTGAGCACAGCCTTGCTGCACACACACACCAAGGAGAATGGCTCGCATCCCCAGCTCTGATCACCCACAGCTCATGCCTTTGAGGTAGGTGAATCATTAGCTAAGTGGCTGCCTCTATCTGTGCAATCTTCAGAAGTTGCTCATGCACAATAGCTAAACCAAGCCTGCTATACTTCCAAGTGTCAAATAGAAGTGGAAAATATCAGTGGTGGAATGACTGCTGGCTGCCATATAGAAATATCCTTACCTTTATTGTTCCTTGCCAAGCCTCTAGCTTATCAATAAAACATTGAGAACAGCGCTCTCTGTGTCGAGGGAAAGGAGCCAATAAACATGTGTTGTCTGCTCAGTGAAAAAATCCATGATGCTAATTTTGGAAAACATCACCTGGCAGAAACATATAAATACAGAACGAAAAAGGGAAAAAACAGACTGGCAACACTGTGAATCCTAGTGGGACACTGTTACTGCAGAGGAAGCAGCAAGAACTGAAGTATTTATAGGCAGCCCAAAACCACTGCCAGAGACAGGAATGGAAGCAGGAGACAGAGTATGGGACCCTACAGAGCCCTGCTGCCCAGGAACAGCCCCAGGTTGACAGCATCTGCAGCACAGGATGAATTACAAGAGTCGCTGTATTACGCAAAGGAACACTTGCCTTATTTAAGAGACCCTAAAGACTAGAGAGCGTCGTGGCAACCATCAGCCCCATAGCTACAGCAGTCCTGCAGAAACACGTTCCGTTAGCAGCATGGCATTCCTAAAGGCCCCAGATGGAGAAAGCAAGAACAACGATGACAGTGAGCACCGACACCACCGCATGAGAGCGAGTGTCATGGGATGCTAACGTTGCCATGGCAATGTCCTCATACCGTGTAACATTTTGACACTGTCTGTTTTCTGGGAAGCAGCAAGGATGTGGCAGCCTGCAGAACCTGCGTGGAACGGCTGTTAGAGCTTCGCCACGGCTCCTGCTGCAGCCAGCAGCCAGTTCCGGCTGCCCGGGGATTGGACGTTGACCAATCTGGCAGCTCCACTTTCTAAAATGCAGGAGGAAGCTTTTAAACAGAAACAGCTCCATACATCACTCCGATTTAATATGCAGACTGCCAGGCTGAGCACTAGCCTGCACACCTACTTTCGGCATTTCTTGCCCCGGTTTCCAGACCAGCATTCTCAATGATCCTCCATCAACTTCTTTGAATCACAGAACTCAGATGAGCTCAGTACTCCGCTCAGCCTGGCTGTGTGCAGTGATTTAATACCTTGGCCTTTCTATTCACATAGAAACAAAAACCCAAGTCCTAAGGGATGCAGCTGTGGGTTATGCGATTCCCACTGGCAGATGTACGTGGATCACTCAGATAAGGTACAAAAAAGTGGTGTGTTTCCTGAGAAGCATGTTCTAAAATCATCACTGACCAAATGGGAAACATAACACCGGGGCAGCAACTCATTTTGTTGGTTTTGTTTTGTTAAGGGGGGGAACAGTGGACTGCAGTCAAACCTTAAAGTCAGTCTGGACCACCACCTACCTTTACTGTAAGCTTAACAAACCCATCACAAAGGTAAAAGGTCTGTACACAAGTGCTGCAGAGCAACTGCTCTGATCTCTTGGGCCACCAGTGGGACTTCACAGAAGTAAACAGAAGCAGAGAAAGCTGTTGGGTCTTGTTTGCCATGACAGAGCTATCCAGGAATGAGCTGATTCCAACAGCTGGAGGTCTAATGAGCACAAAAAAGAGGAAGAACCTTCTCATTTGTGTTCCTGACAGAGTGATCAAAAAACAAAACATGGATGTAAAGCAGCAACACTTAAATCTTGAATCAAGTTTTCCCAACTTTTTGCTAACACTGTGATGACATGTATTGAAACAAGAAAGGAAAGGTAAATAGTAGAAATAATAGTAAAAAAAAACCCAAACATCCATCCACCCACCCAACTCTTCCAAGATGCTGAGAAGCGCTACACGAGGAGTTGGTTTTCCAACAACAACAATCTTGATCTTCTTAGACATCTTGACTGCAGCACAATTAATGTGTTGGTCACCCAGGGGGCAGGGTAAGTCCCCTGCTCACTGTAAATACAAGAGGCACTGGTGGGCAGCTGGCAGGAGCCCCACACCCACAGAGCAGGTCTGGCCCACGAGCAGCTGGGATGTTACATATAAAGGATGGCAAGCTGCAGACAGGGACAAAACCATGAGTGGGAGACCACAACCTCCTCAGCCAGACCTGCCACCAAAGCAATAGTAGTGATTCAGTAACTACGGTTACCTTTAATCTAACTACTAACTGCGAATCACACCTCACAGTCCCCCGAACTGAGTGCTGCACTAGGGAAGTAGGGGGCAAAGAGAGAGAGGAAAAGAGAAGACAACTCCTGATGCACTGGAGGCAATAGGTTTCCAAAGATGCTGCAGTTCACCCGTGACCCTGTTACAGAGCTGTACTTCAACTGCCAAAGCCATCCTCAAAACATTTCAGTATCTCCTGAGGACAAAGCGCTTATTACAGCCATTTATTCCAACCTTCAAGTCCTACATGCCAGTACCACAGCTCTTGCTCAATGACAGAAACAGAATCCAGAGTGATGCCGATGGAATAAAGTAGTTCACCTTCCCAAATCAATAAGAGGAAATCCAGTAGAGGAACACATAGCTGTAACTTCTCAGTGTGGAAACCATTAAATGCACCAATGTCAAAAAAGCAGCTGAGCAGCCAGGCAGCCATCGTGCAATCAGAAAGTGGCAGGGAGCACATCTGAAATGGGAGCCATGAGCAACGACAGGCCTGCAAACACCACACACACGCCTGGGGTGCTGCACCCGAGTGTGGGGTGACAATCCCCCTCTGCCAGCAGCCCCCAGCCACAGCCCTGCACCGTGCTGTTCTGTGCAAAAATCAAACCAAACCTGGCTAGGCCAGAACGCCAAGGGCTGAAAAACGAGGGAGAGGGATGAGACAGCAGTTGTCATCATCACAGTTGTTTCCTGATTGTTAGCACAGGGCAGAACAGTTGTATGATGTGAAGTGTTGCTCCAAAGCCAGAAGTGACCAACTGTTTCCCATGTCATTGGGAGCAACACAATAGTACCTCTTAATTTCCAGGATGATTTAGTCTACATTGCAGGCAAAAGTGTCCTTCTAATTAGGAATCTTCAATAGGAAGAGCTGTTCATGGGAAAGTGCAGGACACCCTGCACCCCTAAGAGTAAGGAGGCGCTGCCATCAGTGTGAATTCCCCTTACTCAAAGTAGTTTTTAACAAAAACGTGACATTCAGCTCCATATGTGCTGTGCTCTCCAAACTGTTGGGCACTTGAATGCTTAGCTGGTTAGCAGTTCTTTGCGTGATGGAAGGTGACACAACGCTAACGGCACGAAGCCGAAATATGAATTATCTGCCACAGTGACTTCCCTGTGGCTGGATTTGGTTAAAAAATTGGGCCGCTGAGCTTTGCTTTATTCCTACATGAAATCAGACTGCATCAGGGCTTCCCAGGCTTCATATGCATGCAGTTTTGCAACAGCAAAACAAAAGATAACAAAAGCAGATTCAAGAAAGCACAGCTTGGTAACTAAAGCGGAGCCTAATTTGTGCACACCATAATTAAAGCAATGGCCCCCCACAGAGGCATCATTTGTGCTGCACGATCCCTGTTTTGACACACATTCCCATACATGTAGCATAGTTCTACCCTCTTCCAGAACACAAAACCAAGTCTCCAAGGACCATCATTGCACAGATGGGTATTGCATTCAAAGCGTGTTGAGGCAGCACTGGACTAGAAATTCTTATTCAAACATGCAAACAGAGCTTCGTGGCAGATGTCTGAGGGGGAAGGAAGCAGAGGGGATGGCAGGGCTGTGACACCCATGTAAACCACATCTCACTGCCCTACTGAAATGTGTAGGCAACTTACAGACCACTTCCTCAATTAAAACATTCACATTTCTAATCTAACCAAGGCACTGAAACACGAGCAGATAGTGCTTCAGAATCTAATTGCACAGATAAATTATTTCTTAAAACAATTGCTCCAATCAAATCTAATTGCTCCCCTACACAAAGCAGAAACATACGTTCTGTCAAACAGAAATGCTGAAGCAAAGTAGTTACAGCATTTCACGACTTGTCCCGATGTAGAAATCTGACAGAGTAAAGCTTTCCTTTTAGCCTGGAGAACAGAGTGCTTTTGAATTAATAAATGTTGCATTAGAATTAATTTCACATGAAATAGAAGCAGTAAGGAAACAGTTTCTCCCAGGCAGAAAGCTTTTCAGGGACACACTCTTCTACTCAGAGTAAATTGACAGCAAAATAAAGGAAAAAGATATCCTTCCCTCTGTGGCTGGAGGGATGGCATCCAGGCAGCCCTGCGCAGCACTGCTCACAAGGCTGGTGTGTACAGCATCCTCAGAGCACCTGCAGCACGTGTCAGATAGTCCCATTCGAGGGAAAGAGGTGCCATCATCGTTTCCCACTACTCAATAATCTAAATTGTGTGAAGCAACAACCAGTGCTATGGGGACAGCAGACTCCCTCAGAAACCCCATCAACTCACTGACATGCCTCCCCTCTGCAAACCCACAGCCAGATGACCACCGAGGAGAAGCTGGGAGCAGTGACAGGCTGTCCCCAGCCCCAGGTTGCGTTTTTGGGCAGAGCAAACCAGCCTGGCCCTCAGGGAGCGCTCTGCCTGCGGTATGGCACAGCAGGACCCAACATGCGCTAACAGAATTCTGCAAGGAGCTGTTCTGGGTGTAGAGGAAACTGCCACAGAGCTCAGTCTGTAACTGCAGCCCACCCCTCAGCAGCCACAAACACGAGCACCTCCCCGCATACCTGTTCGTTCCAAGGCCAATTCGGATCTGTCCTGCAGCATACAGCGCTGGGTAAGTCCTGGAGTTTAAACCCCTGCAGAGTTCCAGGGATGAACTGTAATTTCATTTGCGAAAGGTTAACAGGGAAAATGCTTAACATTACAGCCACGCAAATAATTTCCTTGTCCTGTGAATGTTCTCTGCATGGATGCAGTTGCCTACCTCACCAAGAACCAACAAATCTGATTTTGGAGCATCCTATAAACCTGTAACATCTTTTGGATAAAAGCTAGAAGGACTAAACTTCAATACAAATGCAGATCACGTGAACCCCAATCCAAAACAGCGTTACAACTGAAAAAAATCCATGGCAACTAAAACTTAAAAAGCTACATAGGAGATCTGCTTAATAACTTTATGACTCTTTTATGTTTAAAATTATATAGAACTTAAATGGTTAAAATTAGAGAAGTCCAACAGATAAGGCAAAAGCATTTTCTACACTAACCTAACAGTGCACAACCAGCCCGTTATCCCAGCCCAACATTCAATGTTACATTAATATTTCACATGGCTTCTCTTCAAAGCAATTGATCACAGCGCGGTGCATCTGTCAGTACTTGATAGTGTGTGTGAGCAGCTTCCATCTCGAGCTCAACTCTTCAGAACAAGCAGCTGCCACGAGGAAGGCCTGCTGTCAGAATCCAGGAGACATTTTGACTTTGGAAACCATTTTCTCCCTGCCACACACTCAGTTCCAGCTGGCTGAGGAACCATTGCACCCTGTGCCTCATAGCATGGCGGGGTCACCACGCACACAGCCACTGTGCTGGGACCCCAAGCCATCAGACTCCACCGCCACGCGGCTACGGCCTCGGTACGTCACAGAGCCTCTCAGCTCCTCATGCTCCCATAGGTGTACAATCCTGAAGTCACTCAAGCTCATCCCTATGCTCATGGTGTGCCTGGTCTTCAGGGCCGCTGTATGGGCAGCATGAGCCACGGCTCATCTCCCAGACAGCTGCATCTGTCTCTTGTCAGAGCATACCTCAGGTGCCTTCTATCAGTGCAACCAGATTTCTTTCCCTACGAAACTGGGGCACAGAGTGGAAGAGAAAGGAGCTGGTGCATATCTGCCCATCAGCCACAGCACAGCTGGAACAGACACCGGCATGAGCGGTGCTCCTGGATCCTGAAGTTCAGGCACTATCTTCGGGCAACCCAACCTCCAGTTCTGGCCCTGAGAGCACCCAAGGCTGGCAATGCCATTCTTAGGAGACACCATCGAACCTGCAGACATCGAACCTGCGGACTTCAAAACAGGCATTGCCCCACCTGTGCCTGCAAGTACAGCCTGTGTCCCTGGTCACACAGGCTCCTGAATGTGAGCCCATCCCTCCTCAGAGCTCCTGGACACCAACTCCCTTACACTGACTGTCCCTGGCAGCTCCCACCTAGAGCTTGCTGGGTTTTGCAAGCATAGCTCCAAGTCTGCTACTGCTACTCTCCACCAAATCCTCACTTCAGCAAGCAAAAGTTCAGCAGAACAGCCCCACTAACCTTGCAGACCATCCCCAGTCCTGGGAGAGGCTGTTCAAGACCTCTCTTGGCAAAAGGGTTTTCAAGCACTCTTCTGCAGCACTCAGGCCTCAGTTGCAACCTGCATCCATCCAGACCTCACAAGCTGTCTACAAGGCAGGTTCCCACAGTCATCATAAATCCCCAGCACACTATTTTTAACCTATGTGCACTTGCCACTTGGCAGTTCAGGTCTTTCTGACACGCTGCCACCAGCAGAGCTGATTCTAGCCAAGGGCAAGACAAAGCATCATGGCAGATCCTCAGAACCACCAAGATTTATGTTCACACTTACAAATAAGGAGGGTTTCAGGCTCGCATCTCCAGAAACGTGCACACGCAGGGGGCAGCCACAATAGAGTTAGTGTGCTTGTGATGAACAGCAGCCAGTACGACAGGAGAGCAGAGGGCCCTGGGTGGCAGGCAGGCTGCAGGCAGCCTATCACACCTCAGCAGGGCAGGGGAGCAACACAGAACCACCTGTACAACCCTAGTAAGTAAACCTACTTCGTAGCCCTAGGTACGTCTCCATTTGGACGTCTGCACTTAGTTTTCTGTAACCTCTTTATAGCCTACTACTCGATAACTGAAAAATTATCAGAGCGTTGGCGTTTGCATAAGCTAAAACAACAATTAGGCAGATAATAACTGCAGTTTCAAAATCGTTAACTTCCACTGACATTGATGGGGACCCTGGTGGAGCGAAGAGAGCAGCACTGAGCCAGCAGGAAGCACGGCAACATTACCATTCGCAGACCAAAGAGCGATTAACCTAGCGTCCTTACGCTACTGAGTGCAGACAGTAATTTCTGTTCTTTCAAAGCCCCACTGCAGTTTACTGGTGAACAGAGCTCGGTGTTTGCTCAGAGTATCCTCTTTGTGTAAGCAGCTGAGGAACGAGCAGGGTATTACAACAGAGGAGTGCAAATTTCACTGCCACTCCACATTGGTCTCTTAGCAGAGAGGCACACAGTCCTGTTTGCCACAGCACACACCAGGGGCTCAAGCACACACTCACTCACTGGCTCTGGAAGCATTCCAAAGATTACCACTTCCTCACTTCAGGTTCTTCCCATCACTGTCCCATGCACACTGGCCTGCTTCTCCTGCATGCTATGTCACAAGCAGGCATCACCTGCATCTACTTTGCAGCTGAGAAATCAGTTCAAACTCAATGGTTTCATGGCAGGCAGAATAGCTGTAAAAGATTACAAGAGTCTTCTCCTATACTGTCCAGAAGATGGACAGTGTAGAACAAAAGGGAAACAAATGTGCAGAAAAGGCCCATTATGAAAAAAAGCAGATCCATCTTCCAAGACTAAATGTGGGAAATACCAGAACCCACACGTACCACCAAACCCAGCTGGCAGCTCCTGCACCACCGCCCCTCTCAGCACGGGCACTCTGACCAGTTTCCTCCCACTCCCCTTCCATCAGACCCACCCTTTAAAGTAACTTTAGTGATAAGCTCAAAGTTTTCCTTGTTTGTAGCTCTCATTTGGCTGCTTTCCCTTTCCACTGGGATGCCACAGTCATCCACCAACTCCTCGTTTTTTTTCCATAGGATGACTGTTCTCTTAAAGATGCAGCTCTCAGCTTCAGACAAGATGGATGATGTGTCAGTCTGAAATACGATTGTTATTTTGTCAGTGCCCATAGGATCAACTTTTTTTTTTTTTCTTCTTTTTTGCTGTTGTCTCTTATGGAGAGCACCTTGCCAAATGCAGCATTCATCTCCTTGATGGGGTGATTAAGATACATATATATTTTTACTGGCTGGGGAGAGAGGGGGCAAGAAATCACTTTGCAACTTTAAGTGGTCAGAATCTCACTATTTCAGGGCTGTGCATAGCAATGAACATCACAGAATATCGCCTGGCACAATCTCATCATTTCTGTTATAAATCTCCCTTTCATGACATTTACTGTCTCAAAAAAAAATATTACAGGCTTTTTAGCATGAAAAAACATTACAAAGCAGCACACACTCATTCTTGCTGTTGGCTCATACATGTCTGGATGCACATTAAGAAGCAGAAAATACAGGAACAATACTGCAACATCCCCAATGTACTGAACATCACCCCAACAGCTTTGCTAACATGACTAACTCGGGCAGGCAAGAGCCACTAATAAGCTGATGGAGAATGAGGTCTTAATTGTAGATTCATTTAATTCAGAAACAAGCACTTGTGTTGCATTAAGAACAGCCTATTAGCATTCATGCATGAGCATTCAGTAAGTGTGAATAAATAAATACAGTTCTGAGCAAAAACATTTTTCTAGGCACTGGAACATAAGGTATTTGCTTCACCTTCACTCTGCACAGAGCAAAGAGGTCAGGCACCAGGGAATGGAATGCTGTCCAGGGCACTGTGTCAGGTTCTGGTACTCAAACATGTCTCACCATTAATCATTTCTGAAGCAACAGTGCCAGGAGTTCCCAAAGCTCCTGCTATTGCCACGCATTCAAACCGAACCTGAACTGAAAATAAATAATGAGCAGAATTTTGAGAACAAAATTAAATATCTATCCATCGGGGGATGCAATCCTGTGCCCGCTCCCTGGCATCCTTGCAAGATGCTGATGACAATCACAAGTTAATCACACAGATGATGAATTTATTCTTACGTCAATTCCTCCAGAAACAACAACGTTAAAGGTGCAGCACTGCTGATTCGCCCATGTATTCCTGCTGGCATTTGCACATCCTGGGATGAGCTAACAAAGGCGCATGCCGGCATTTTGAGGGATGCAACCATCATGGTCCATGCTAAAACATGTCTTAGTTACCAACTTTCATCATTTGCTGCTCAGAGGATTCACGTTCAGTCTCTGGCACAGTTTGTACTGTGAAAAGCATCACTCATTTAGGATTGAGCCACTGGGGATAGATGAAGTGCTCATACACTGCTCTCCATTCACTCCCTGGTGCGCCCTCACTCCCCATCTAGTTGCTGTGCTGCTCTCCACTCCCAGTGCCCTTCCTTTGCTACTGCTATCCCACTTTGCTCACTGATGACCCTCTCCTTAAAGCCTGGCTTTATTTTATGGGCACAGGCAGAAATCATTGCAACCATTCTGAAAGGATTTTGTACTCGTCTCATGATCCACTTAACCCTTATTAAATGGAACGATTTCCCCACTCCCCCATCCTGAAAGCAGCACGGCACGCTGTGCTAATGACAGCCCTAACCAATCATCCCGAGAGCTGACTGCACATAAATCAGCAGTCGGCTGGTCGCAACGTCCAGCAGCAAAACCACCTCCTCCCTCAGCGCCGTCCTTTAATGCCTCACACAGGAGAGAGCTCAGCACAAGGAGAGGGCTGAAGCTTCGGCTGCTCATCTTGCACATCGCGATTTTGCTCTCAGAAGGGCGAGCGCGTGAAAAAACATCCCTCCTTTATTCTCGCATGGGCTCCCTTGCAGCACCCAGCCCAACGCACACGGTGGGTCCGACGCACCTGGTGGGGCAGGAGGGCTCCGCAGGCACCGCACAGCCCAGCACGGCCGCGTCTGCTGCCCCGCACGCCGTGCAACCCCGGAGAGACGGACACAGACGGACACAGACGGACACAGACGGACAGACGGACACAGACGGACAGACGGACAGACGGACACGCGCAGTCCCGCACAGCCCTCCCGCAGGGCGCTGCCCGCGGCCTCGCCTCCCCGCACCCGTCACCCCTCCCCGTACCCGCGTCCTCCTCGTCGAAGCTGTTCATGCAGGGGAAGTAGATGGCCAAGGCCTCGAAGGAGGCGGAGAGGCTGAGGCGGCTCTGCGACCGCTCCATGAAGAGCCCGGAGCCGGGTGCGCCTCCGGGGGCTTCGCCCGCCGCAGCCGCCGGCGGCTTGGCCAGCTTGGCCGCCCCATTCTTCACTCGTAGCACGGCCCGCGGCGTCTTGGCTGCTGCGGGGGCCTCGGCGAGGCGGCGGGGCGAGGCGGAGCGGAGCGGAGCGTGGAGCCCGGTGCGGAGCGCGGCCACCTGCTGCCGCCCGGCGCTCTGAGCGGCGCCCCGCCCCGCAGCCCAGCCCAGCCCAGCGGCGCCAATGGCGGCGCGAAGGGAGGGGAGGGCCGGGCCGCGCCTCGCCGCTGCTGCTCCTCTCGGCTGTGCGGGTGCGGTGCCCAGCCGCAGGCCCTGCCCGGCGGGGTTCCCAGCGCCCCGCAGAAGCCCGTTCTCGGCCGAATTGTGGCAGCATTTACACACACAGAGTGCACGTCCTTGCCTTTCACCCTCTCCCATCCCGTATTCCCAGTTCCCTCAGCTGCTCCCCATAAGTCCCCACTGTGCTCAGACCCCTCACAGCCCCGTTGCCCCTCTCTGGACGCGCTCCAGGCCCCGATGTCTGTGTGGCAGTGAGGGCCCACAGCTGAGCACAGCACTCGAGGTGCGGCCCCACCAGAGCTGAGCACAGCGATGATCACCTCCCTGTCCTGCTGGCTGCGCTCTGATGCACACCGGGATGCTGTTGGTCTTCTTGGCCACCCTGGCACACTGCTGGCTCACGTTCAGCCCAGCGTCGACCAACACCCCCAGCTCCATTTCTTCCACACAGTTTTCCAGCCACCCTGCCCCAAGGCTGTAGCAACGTGTGGGGTTGTTGTGACCAAAGCGCAGGACCCAGCGCTTGGTCCTGTTGAACTTCATCCCATTGCCTCAGCCAGGTGAGCAGCCTGCCCAGGTCCCTCTGTGGGGCCTTCCTGTCCTCAGGCAGATCAAGGCTTGCTCCCATCTTGGTGCCCAAGGCCCAGCACACATAGTGAGGACAGGTCTCCACAACCTGTTCCAACTAAGATTTTAGGCTGGTTTTGCAACACCATTTAATAGATCCTGGTAGGAATTCGGGGTGCTGCAGAAGCAGAGTGAGTTTTAGCTCATTCCCAAAGGCTAGTTGCCTGGATTTCTCTCTTGGCACAGAGAATTGCTGGCACTGGCTCAGAAGCACCAGCTGTCCAGAGGAGCTGAACACTGTTTGCTCTGAAATGGCATAGACATCATGACATCACCCCACCCATTTTGGGAACCAAGTCTACCTTATTCACTGCAGCTGAGCTTTAGATAGGGATGAGATGGAGCACATCTTCTGTCCGTGGCTTGCTCTCCCCATCAGAGATGCTATCATCTAGGGTACGAAGGAAGATGTTCCTCACACACTTGTTCTTTTCACCCATCATCATCACCAAGAGCCACCCTATGGAATACAGCAGAAAGGCCTTTTAGTGCTCTTACAAAATGCAGATCAGAGTCCAAAGTCTTCTTTATGGATGAAGCATAGCTGAAGCCGCTGTAAGCTGGGTGCTACAGAACAGCAGCCTGAAAGCAAAACATATTTGCAAGTGCTGTAGCTCCACTACAGAGAATAGAAGGGAGGACACTCGGGGGTTGGTCACGTTTAGCACTTGCCTCAAGCCCACTAGAGCTCTAAGGCTGTAATAGAGCTAGAAACCTCATACTTGCAAACATTGCTTTTCTTTTTATTTCCATACACAGTAAAACACATAAGAATTATAGTCTGTAATAACAACTGTGTTTTTCTCTCAAACAGTTAATAAATAAATCCACAAAGTCACCTAAAAGCCCTTCCAGGGCTGCAGCATGTTTGTGCTGCCAAAGCCAGGCAAGCAGGGCTGTTCCCTGGGCAGAGGAGCCAGGAGGTGATGGCACAGGAGCCCCCCCAAGGACATTGTGGGCAGGAGGTCCTAACAGCACTCTTGCTCCAAGGTCAGCCAAGGCACAAGCCCAGGAACACACCTGAGGCCGGCTCACCTCCAGCATAGCACAGACAAGAACTGAAGGTTGCAGGATGGAGTTTAAATGGAGTGCCTATTGAGGGACCCAGGTGAAGCTTTTCAGGGTAATTAAGGCTCATTAGTACATTCTCTAACCCTGGCAAACACAGTTGTTATTACTGGTGGTCCATTTGGAATAACAAAGGTCATTTGATTTTCAGATGCTAAACAGAGTTTGCAAGGCTTATCAATAGCAAGTGCATTTCTTAATCCAAAAACTAATCAGAATTTGCTGTGGAACAGCATTAATTCCTTCATCAAAGGATGGGCAGGCTGTAAAGCAGAAGGAACAGAGTGAACTTATTACAGACAATGATGACTCCAGGTCTGAGTTTTGAAAGGCAAGAACATCAGTGAGGAATGTATTACCATATGCTTAAGAAGAGATTTCAATAGCACCAATCAAGGCATTAGCAGAAGCTATAGGGACAAATCCAAGTGCATTAAAGCTGTTAGACAGCTCTTTCTACCGGTCCTGGCAGCGCGTGCAATCTGAGGAGCAAAGGACATCTGTGAATCAAAATCTGCTTCCAGGTTCCCAGGAGCTACCTAGAAGTGCTGAGAGCTGCTTTCTATGTGTTCTAAGAGGAAGTTTTTAAATAAGGAAAACCAATTTAGTCTTGCCTTTATGCTGCAGTCACCTGAATGTCTCTTGTTCCACTGCATTTTGAAAGCACAGTGATGGCAGATGGACTAATATGTAACGGACAAACAAGCCTAGCCTGTGGTTTCGGTGGCTGATCTCTGCTCCCACAGATGCCAAGTGATTTTCAGTGCTCTTCTCTGTCCTTTGCTTTCTTCACCCATGCATGATCTGAGTGCCCCCAGCGTCATCCCTTAGCTTTGGTGTCACCTCCCTCCCATTTGCCTGCTTTAAGATTATGTTTCTTAAGGCAGAGACTTGCCAAACTCAGCTACTTGATTACAGAACATCCTAAACCAAAAACCTGCGCCTTAAAGTAAGACGAAATACGTCAACAGCTGGAATTCAGAGAGGTTAAAGTCCAGATACCTGGAGGAAACAGTTTAAGGGCAATAAGGATTCAAAGTGAAGCTGGCAGCTGTTGGCCTAGAAGTCACTGGTCAGCATGAACAGAATGATCCTTGGGAGAAACTCAGAGGAGTGAGGATAAGCAAGGAGGAAAATTCCTGCGAGGCTGTAAATAAGCTGAGCGAAACTGAGAACAAACAAATGCAAGGATTTACTGCCTCCAGAACAGCCTGTCTGCGGCTGCTCCACTAGAAGGGGTTCATTGATTGTTTCCCCAGTGAAGTAGGCTCCGATGGATTGAGCCATGGAAAGCTCTGATAGATTTTTCCTACTTTCTCTTTCTCTTCCCACTAGTCACGTTGCTTATATTTTGTCTTGAGTCTCAGGTGTCTGGGTCAGCTTGGGAAGTTATTTTTTGTGTGCTGGAGTGAGATGATTATTTATTATTGCTATTATTATTGTTATTGTTATTGTTATTAATTTCTTGTTATATCTGTTGAAAGGATAGTGAAGGCTGATGCCCTGAAGAGCCAGACACTGTACAAACACATGGTGGAAAACTTTCTCTTCCCCAAGAGCTCACTGTCTACATAGTCTAGACAAGGAACAGAAGGCAGAATAATTTTTCTTATACAAGTGCAGGTATGAAGCATGGGAGTTTTACTTGGTCTGCCCAAGACCACATAAGGAAAAGTTCTTTTGGAGTTGGGAATTGAATGCAGATTTCCTGCTTTGATCTCAAGACTACCTTCAGCTTTTTGCTAATATAGGCATTCTTTTTTTCTAGCCTCAGCAAATTTACATCATCCATGGGAAATAGTGCACATTGCCAAAGCGGCCAGACAGGTTTTTACAGCATCCTTTGCTGGCTGGAATCCAGGCAAGCTGAGAGGGCTCTGGTTTCTTAACAGTCCAGCCCCATTCGTGCCCTGCCATGGCATAGCAAGCGCTGCTGTAAGGGACTGGCCGGTGTAGCACACTGTGCACAGTGCAGTTCAGAACAGACTGCCCTTCTTTAAACCCCACACCCCACTGGAAGCAGATTTGTTTTCAGTCTTGCTGTTTTTCCACCCTTCTCTTCTAATATCCTTTGTAGTCATCTCTCTCTCTGCCTTTAGTTATCAGAAACAAGCCTGCAAAGGTTGTTTCAAACCACTGTGGAGACAGAGCTGGGGAGGTGAGTAATGAGATGCTAAGCCGTCATCTTTCAGTCCTACATTCCCTCTTCTTGCTATTCCCAGTTCTCACATTTGTCTAGCCAGTCTTTTCCCAAGGTTAAGATTTGGGGCTCCACACCAGATCATGCACTCTGTTCTTATGGTTGGCATCTACTAACTTCAGTTTCAGCCCATTCAGTGACTTCCACTCACTGGGAGCAGACTGCATGAATGGGTTGAGTACTGCTATGGGGTATCATTCAGATGACAATCTCTGCTTCACTCTGCCTTCTCAAATGTTGATTTATTGACTTTTTTCCCCCTTTGGTTCAGACAGCAAAGGGGAGTTAAATCAGACTGTCTCTTTTCTGAAGATCCAATTGACTGAAACATGGGCCCTGACTGATAAAGTACAGGTAGTAGTAATTTGCAGACAAATGTAATCTGTTGCAATACTCAGCCACAAGCAAAAGGGAAGAGGAAACATTTACATGGGAAAAATATCTTAGGATCAGGTATTTGCTTATTATCCCCTGCCCTGATTTCTAAGCACAACATCTTTCTGGAGGCTGTGCTACTCCTTGGCTCTCTGGGCTTGGAAATGCTGGGCACAGAAAGCTTGACAGAAAAAGAAAATGAGAAATCAAAAGCAGGAAGAAAGCCAAAAACGCTGAACTGGAGGAGGCACTGGGGGAGAAGGAAAGGACTGTGGAGCTTAACCAGTCAGAGGTTGTGCAGTCATGGGAAAATTCAACAGAGCTGGAGAGAAATGGGCCTGAGGCGCATCCTACGGCCAAGGAGAAAACCCAGGAGGTTAAGCAGGACTTGCACAGTCCATCTAGCTCCTCTCAAAGGCTTCATAAGAGAAAACCCACCTGGAAACCAGATCAGTAATCCTAAGTGCCTGCGTATTGAAGTAGCAGGTTGATCGGCCACAAATGAGAGAGGTCTGCAGCTCAGGCAGATGGGCATCAGTCCTGCATGGGTATGGAAACAAAGGAGCAGCCCCTGCAAATCCGAGCCACAGTGTCTTCATTGTACAAACCTTCCTGCAGAGCAGACATTTTGTGCAAGATATCCTGAGGGTTTAGGAGAGAGGATTGAAATTGAACAGACTGTGGCTGAATGAAAGCATGGAAATGTGCAAACTGGTTCCTTCCCTCCTTTCATTCATAGCCACTCACGGCATTGGCATTGTCACAAGAGGAGGCAATGCTGGGAATGACAGGTGGAATTTAGTGCATTTGAATTTTAATCAGCAATTATTGTAAAACACAGTAATGCTTCAACTGGTGGGTAATTTAGCTCCAATTCCAAAAATACAGACTGATCCACTCCAGCTGTAAATTTTCAACCTCTTTCTTCCAAGCAAACTAGCATATAGAAATGTATGAATGATAACCAAGCAAAGTAATGATGGCTGGAGAATTCGGATGGCTCAGAGCTGCAGAGCCAAATTACATAGCAGTAGTATGGCACACATCCCAGGTCATGCTTGGAAAGATTCGGGCTTACTTCTCCAACTGACTAAAAGGGCAGTGGCTGCACCCCTTTTCCCTGAGCACACACACAAACACATTTAATATCAGGGCTTGGGTCTCTTAGCTGCCAGAACGTGTGGGTGCAATGTTCCACGCCGCAACGAGCCCCATCTCTGCTCCCTCCATTGGGCATCGTTGGTACGGCTGAAGCCTTTGGCTTTGGGACTACATTGCACATATTCCCAGCCTGGTTTGGGAAATATCTTTTTAAATGAGACTGCTGAGTCTGTAATGAGAAGAGGACAGAAATAATCCTGTGTGTGACTTCCACAGATGGGCTTTAGTACTTGTAAGAGTTGTAGCAAATGGATTTGCTCCGGGCTTGAATAGACATTGACAGATTTATAGAATGAGCGGTGATGCAACAACAGAGCTACAGCAAAGCTGTGTCTAGGAAAGAGAAATTGCTGCTCACTGGAGGACACCCATCTGCAAGGGTGGTGCTGGCTGGCTCTGGTGCTCACATGGAAGCTGCTCTCATGTCCTGCAATATGGAGCGGCTGGATGACATGGAGAAGCAAAAGTGCTTTTTCTTCCCCTCAAGAGCCAGCAATAGCTTGGCAAAATGTGGTGGTAATTTTCTGGTGCTGCCTGCAAGGCTGCTTTTACCTTTTTTTCTTTTTCCTTCTTGCTTTTTCCCTTCCTCCTTCCCCCAGGCTGTTAGAAACGTGTTCCAGAAGCGACAAAAAGGACCCACACGTCTGTAGGTACCAACAGGGCTAAATCTGTTGTACATTATGCACATTTTTCACACTGCAGCGTTTTTGCTGAAGTCGATAGGAATAGTGTTACATAAGAAGCCCCCAGCAGATCGCTTGGAGAAGACTGTATGAGATAAATAATAGGAAGCTGCAACTCCAACTGTGTAACTACAAACCGAAGGCCGACCCAGCCAAGCTACAACAAGTGTTTTGCCATCATACCTTCCAACACTGCATCACCTTGCAAATGAACGCAGACCTCAGGAGCATGCTGGAGTCTTCACTGGTAAGCCAACAGTTGGTTTCTCAGCAACCTTTTCTCTTCTGACATAACCTGCCCTAAAGCCAACAAACCATGTGCTGTGGCTCACATGTCAGCTATGTCATCACTGGATTGGCTTTCTCCGTGGTGCGACTCCTCTCTTAGTCCTTAGGAACACATAGGTGGGGATTTAAGGGACTGGGAAGGACGTCTGCCTCCTGAAAGTTTCATTTTAAAGGCATAATGTAAATGCACTGCAAGCATACCCTGGGAATTAATCTGTACATTGCTTTAGTAGTTTCAGAGCTATTGTAATTTTTATCACCTGTATACAAAAATACATTGACTCCTGGTAGCACCAGTGAAAAAACAGATAATATTTTCATGTTTTTACTCAGACTACATTCTGCACACAGCACTTGAATTTATCACTTTGCTTCTTATCTTACCAGTCTTGTTTTTATTCCCTTCTTCACATTTAATTTCAGTACTTTTTTAACGTTTGAAAGCTCGTTCAATCATTCACCTTTGTCAATCTTTTGGAGGGCATCACTGTCAACAGTACTAATGCAATTCCTTCTGGGTTTCGTGCTTTTGGTACAGAGAAATCTTCAAGTTCATCCAAATTGCTTTCAGTCTTCAAAACACGAGGCCCGCTCATTCGGATGTTCACTGAAAGTACTGTACCAACAGTTTCCCATATTTGTTAATTTTTCTGCCAAAAAGACTCCCTCACTTTCAAGTTCAATTATTAAGAAGTTTATCATTACTGTCTGAAAACCTGCCTTTTTTTTTTTTGCTGCCATTCTTAACGCCACAGGATTGATGCTCTCCAGTTCAGGAGACAGAGCAGTGCTGTGTTCAATTCCCTTGTCTCTGGTGGAAAATGTCTTCAGTTTGCTTTTGACAAAATGGAGTTGCAGCAGTGATTCAGAATTGCTGAAAAACTGTTTTAATAAAATAGCGCGCTTGTCAGATGAAAGAAAATATGGTTTCAGTGCATCTTAGAGGTCAATAAATCTGCTGCTGGCTGTCTGTAGAGATAACTACCTTGTCGTACAAGGCCCCAGAATTGCTGGCAGTTTGTTTCAGTAAAATGGTGAAGAAGGGAGAAATAAGGAAAGGAGGAATTTGACAGTCATTCAGTATCAGCATGTAAGATGCCAGCTCTTCTTCAGATCCATTGGGAACTGGATAGACCATGCAATACTGTAAGGCCAGCATGAGCTCCCATGGCTCGCATCCATTTCCATTCTTTCCTGAAGGAAGTGTCTAATTAACCACGTGTGGGCTAATGTTCATCAGTGTCAGCTCCGCTCTCCAGCAGGGAGCTGTGCTGCAGGACCTGCACACCCGAGCACATGGAGATGCTCAGAGCAGCGCTGCCTTTCCCAGCAGCCAACCGCAGCAAAACACAACTGGACCCATCCCCAGCAGACTTTCATTTTTTAATTTACTTTCTGCTTGGTTTAGCTGTTTTCTGAAACAGTTTCAGCAGTGAAAAGCCTTTTAGAATGGAGCAGGACGATTTTCCTTCTCCTGAAAGTGCTGAAAGATGGTGTTTTCATGCTGCCAGGCTTTCTTGTTGAGTTGCTTTCAAAACAAAATTCCAATGAAATACAGTCAGTTTTGTGAAGTACTTTGATTGTGATGGGTCTGCATGTTCTGGCTTAGATGTCCTCCTGCCTTTCTCTAATTCTCCATGTGGGAGAAGCAGGGGAAAGGCAGAGCAGGTGTCACATGGTGTATCAGAGGACCAGAACCTGACATCCACCTTCAGAAGTGAGATGTGGGACAAATGCATCCTCAGTGCAGGGAAGAGCATGGCAGTGATGGGGAGAGCCACGAGAGCTGCCTCCACAGCCTGCTCCATCCCCTGCACTCCACCTCTGGCATCTGCCTCTGCCTTTCCAATGACCTCCAGCCAATGCCCACGGCCCAGTGACCCACCTGTGAGAGCAGATGTGCCTCCTCACACTGTGTCTGCTCATATGTGGGGCTTTTGGGGGTCATAATAGCCTTCTGCATGATTATTTTGAACGGTGTCCTGAACAGTGTCGTCCCCTCTGCCTGGCTGCAGGCTCAGTGCTCTGCATAAAGCAGGAACGGAGTTGTCAAGGCCCTCATGTTTGTGCTAAGAGAGGCAGAGGCAGGAGAATTTTAATGCAGATTTCAGCATCCTGCAGACACAAAAAGAAATCCAGGCTTTGCAAAGTCAAACAGAAGCAGATTCATCCTCCTGGGAGCTACAAAATAGGTTAAGATGCCAAAAATAACCTGCTGCTAGTTATAGATGCTCCAGCTCTGTTACCAAGACACGAAAACTTGAGCAGGGTTTGACACAACACACTTGTTCCTCTCCTGTGTCATTGTGACCTTCTGCAGCTTCCCCACCCCAGATGCAGCCGAGTTACAGAAGGCTCTGTCACTTTTAGTTCCTCGTTCTGGTGCTTGTGCTCTGAGCAGGTCTCCTGCTGTAGAGCAGTGCCAGAAGTCCCCATTCTGCTTGTAGCTGGGGTCCCGCTCTCCTGCCCGTGCCTGCTGCCCTCCATGAGCATGCAGAAGTGAATTGGGAACAGGTCCCCATGAATGGTCGCCCACCCCCAGCAAATTCACTTGCATGGAAGCGTGTGCTCATTTTGTCAGGAAATGCAGATGAATCCTGGCTTCCAGCTTTCAGGAGCAGGTACAAGCAAAGGAGGAGCTGCCACAGGGTCTTAGCACTCAGCGTTCCTGTTCCTATCAATGAGGGCGCATGCAGCCCCCGCTGCCCTGGCATTCAGGCAGAGCAGCAAAGCCACCCAGCGTGGGGTCAGCATCCCCAGGAGAGCTGTGACCCAGGGATTTTTCTGAGGGCAATTATCCAAATCACAAATAATGCTGATACATTCCTGCTGTAGGGACCATTGTGATAGAGGAAGGGAAAACAGAGGAGCCATGACAGAAGTGGGCTCACCCTGTGTGCTCTGGGGTCGGGATGCTGGAGTGAGGCGGGGAGCACTACAGGTGCCCTCACCCTGTGCCCATCCCCTGCATCACCACCCGTGCCCAAAGCATACATTTGTGCTAACTGGCCATGTCTGTGCCCTGGTACAGCCCCTGCCCTGAGCACGGCTCTAGGAGTCACTGGGAAGACAGCCTCTGTTCCCAGCTCCTGCCCAGGACAGGCAGCAAAGAGGGCCACTGGAACAAAGGGAGATAAACAAAGGATAATCTGTCAGGCAACGATTCATCATTTAAAGCCAAAGCAAAGAAATAATTTCCCAGCTAGCACAGCACCAACCAGATGGGCTGAACCACTCCATCGGCAGGCGGGTGTCCCAGGGCCCAGAAACCATCCAGGCATGGCTGCAGGGCAGTTGTCCCGGGTAGCTCTGGTATTTCCCAGCACAGACAACCAAACCCTTTGCTGCTCCCACTGCTTTTATTGATTTATTTATTTCATGTAACATTTGCACAAAGGACCAGCGGCGTCTCCTGCAGGATGCCTGCAGTGGTACAGCCGCTGCCTGAGGAGCAGATGCTTTGCTGGGAAATCATTTCCATTTGCAAGATCGCACATCAAGAAAGCAAACCTGGGCCGTTCAGAAGGGTCTGAAGGGGGAAGAAGGCAGAGAAGGACCGGAGGGATGTCAGAGCTATGGGAGGAGGAGATGTCTCTGGGCAGGTGGCCCCATCCATGCCAGGATGTCACAGGGCATGGCCCCTGCACGGCTGCTCAGAGCAGCTGCTGTCACCCTGCAGCCCCCCAGCCCGGTTTGGCAGCATGACAAGCTGCTGTCAGTCAAAAGCCTCTCAGCAAACAGAGGCGGTGACAGTTCGCAATGCAGCGCTTTTCTCCTCCATCCTGAGATGCGCTGGATCCCAGGATGTGTAAAATCTGCTGGAACATGGCAGTAAATCCCCACGCTACAGGAGGTCACCTTCCCTAATCTATGATGTCCAGTTGCATAACTGAGATCCTGAGCAAATAGCTTACATTTAATCTGTGCTTCCTTCCCTCTCAAGCGTGGCGAATCAATTCCTGGGTAAGCACAGCTCCAGCGCGGGGCTGGGAACACACAGTGATCACAGTAACCTCCAAAAGAGCCAAAAAACCAAGAGAAATGGACAAGGGGAGATTTTACTGCCCCTCATCCCACACCTCACCCTGTTGATTCTCTCAGTCATGGGGATTTTGGTACCTTCAGCACGACGCTCCCTGCCCATCAGTGGTTCTCACTGATGTTTCTTTGGTCTGCTGATGACCTTTTGTACAAGCAGGGGTATTAATAGGATGTTCCATCTTCAAACATCCCCATCTCTGTGCTCCCCCACTCCACCACATCTCTGACCTCTTCAAATAATGAGCCCTACATCCCATCAGGGTAATCCCAAACCCAAACACACTGCCACCAACTGTCCACATCCCTGGGACAGGAGGCAGCTCCCTTCTCCCTGTCCCTGTTCAGATAAGAAAGTGCTCTGCACGTCCATCCTCAGCTAGACACCATTGGGCAGGAGATGCTGTGCTGATCATGCAGGGCAGGGAAATAACCCCACAGCCTTTAGTGCGATGTCCTAGGGGAAACAGGAGTGGAAAGAGGACAAAGCGCTGGAGCTGCGCATCCTCCTTGGTGCAAGGCTGTGAGGGGGCAGCCATGGGGCCGGGGCTGCTCCCACCCCACAGAGCATCTTCTGCCCAGGAATTAGAAGCGTAAGTCCCAAATCTCCTAATTTACCCTGACTTTTTCTCTTTAATAGTATTCATGGTGGGAGCCATCTGGACTGGGTAATTTATTAGCTTAGAATAATTCAACCGCTTTGCTAATCTCATCCCATTTCCCAGGGTTCCCTCCAGGTGCTCTGTGGTACGGCGGGATGGGAGTGATGTGCTGAGGCTGCCCTGCATCCACAGTCCTCCGAGGGCCAGCAGCAGCCCCACTCCATCTGCTAGATGAGGGGGAAACAACTGAAATGGAGCTGTATATGAAAATGTATATTTGTAGATCTGCATCTGTATACATCCATGTGCACTCAACACTTCAGCAAAGGCTGAATGGTTAGGACCACGTTTGTGTTCCTTTAGCACTGCCAGCTCTCTTGGTGAGAAGCTAGAGGGTGCCACACACAGTGGGTTTTCCATGTGGCGTGTCCCTGCCACTCGGTAAAGGCCACCATGGCAGTGGTGCAGGGGCACAACCTTCCCATGGTGTCCCTATCAGGACAGAGCTTGGCAGTCCCAGGTGGTTTGGCCACCCCACAGCAGGGCTCCTCCCAGCCCCAGGGACTGAGCAGCTCTCCAGCCACAGCAGCCGCCTGCTGCCCCAAACACTGGCCTTGTTGCAAAGTCATAATTGAGTCCATATTAGCCTAAATGATTAAACTGCCCTCTGTTGAGAGAAATCAATTTGCCAGCAAATTTCCTTCTGCTCAGCTCGCAGCACCAAGGGCTCTCAAGCTGTGCTCTGCTATCAGGAATACGTGGGGATGGCTCCAATGGACATTGTCTTTGGCCCTGGGGACCCCCAGTCTGGGGGGGCGCACCGCACCGCCCCTGCTGCCACCACTGCCCCCTCCTCTCCTTTCCTCTGCAGGAGAAACAGCAGGAACCACAGGAATGAGATCATCTGCTCCAAAATTACTCATGCTGAATTAATCATCCAGCAGTGCAGTGGGAGCAGCCTGGGGACACTGGGGATGAGCAGGGAACTTGGGGAGTCCGGCACCGCGATGGGCAGGGGCTCGCTTTGCCTCATCTGTGCCTGAGCTGGGGCTCCCACCAGGCTTCATGATGGCTCTCCCTCCTGGGAAGGCACAGGGAAGGCGGCCCAGCTCTGAGTCCCTTCAGCACTGGCATGGCAGCACTGAGCCGCTGTGCCCTGGAACAAAGCTGGCTGCAGCCTCGCCAGCAGCAGGTCTGGCCACTGCCTCCATGCCAAGCCAGCTCAGCGCACAGCTGCGATTAAGTTATGGCTCATATCGGAGCAGGGCTGCCAGAAGACATCAAATTACTTCCCTCTGCCATCACAAATCAGAAGTCCTCACATCTGCAAGAAGCAACTTGCCCTGGTCCTGCTGGCCGTGTCCCTGCCCACTGCCCTGTGCTGACTGCTTCTCTGCCCTGCAGCTCCCAGCCAGGGGACCATCTGGGTGCAGGTGCTGCAGGGCCACAGTGCCAGCAGGGCTGCAGCTGGATGCAGGAGAGAGGAGCTGGGGAGGCACCTGCCAGCACGGGGCAGGAGGTGAGTGTGCTTTCTCAATCTAAAGATGGGGGTCTTTGTGCTAAAGGCAGAGCCATGTGATCCCATGATGCAGGTCAGATGAGGAGGAAATTATTTACCCAGAGGGGGTCAGAGCCCTGCATTGCTGCCCAGAGATGTAGGTGACCCATCTCTGAGGGTGCTTGAGGCCCTGGATGGGCCGTGGGCAGCCTGAGCTGGGGGGGCAGCCAGCTAACAGCAAGGGAGAGCTGGGTAGGCTCTGAGATCTCCTCCTACCCTATCATCCTGGCTGTAATCCCCCAGGGCTTCTTTTGGTTTCTAGGGATGCTGGGAAAATTAGATATTTTTGCCTCCTTTTGGTGCCTCCCTGAAAATTGCGTGCTTTAATGAAATGTTTGTGAGTAAGCTTTAAGTAATCAGCAGCTCAGATAGGATACAGATTCTTTTCCTTTTTTTTCTTTTTTTCTTTCTTTCTTTTTTTCTGCTCATATTTTGCCCATTTCAGAGAATCTGCAATATTTTTCTGGATTTATGTCCATAGTAAAACCAAGATCCTGTCCCATAGCAGCCATACCAAGGTATGGCTGAAAATATAAAGACTTAATAAAAACTTATGCAGTAATTTGGCTCTTAATCCCAAATACAATCTCTCCCTGCAAATAACGGCAGCCTCTGCAAGATTAAATTCTCCCTACATATTGTTTGTAGGCTTGATACCTTCTATCAAGCTTAGAAGGGTTTTAGGTTCTTAAGTCATGGCTCTGTAATTGCACATCTGATTCAGCTTGTGATGCAGAAAGCTCCCAAGGAAGCTTTTGTAAAGATTTCTCCATGTCTGACAATCGTGCGTGATGCTGAGATGCATTTTGTATATCATGCAGTGCAGGGAAAGTGCAAGGCCAATGATTACTTAAAGCAAAATGCCTGCTGCCCTGTGGCTTGCTGCAGAAATGTCCTGCAAACTGTGCTGGTTGTCCATGCCTTGCTCACTCAGCAAAACGTCCTGGACAGGTTATATTTAACCTCAGCTTGAGCATCACTGTCAAAACCTCCCATGCAACCTGCCTGGGCAGTGTCATAATTAATACTGCCCTTGCTCAGGCTACAAGAGGAACATGCGACGGCTCAGCTAGCTATAAACCACAGCAGAGATTCCATCTGGTCCAACATCTATTTATACCTCCCCAGCCCCAGTTAACTTTGGAAGTTGGGGCTGGTGGTTAAGTAGAAAAACAGTTCTTGAAAAGCGAGATGGGTGTGCAGTGAGAGATCCTGGGGGCACGGAGAAGCTCAGGGCTGAGGTCGGTTCCTGTGTCCTCCGCACTGCAGGAAGCTGCTGTGGCCGTGTTAGCTGACCGCTGCAGGGAGTGCAGAGCTCATCCTTGAGCAGGAAGGAGTTAATTTTGTCAGGAGGCTCAAGCTGACACTGCCGCCTCTGGGTAAGAAGAGTCCTGGGACTCTGTGCTTTCTGCTCTGTGGCATGCAGGAAGCAGTGTTTCCAGTGTTTCCAGCCTCACCAGCTGAACTCGAACCTCACCAACTGTGCCCCAAGAGCAGGGTCAGGCTGGGCCTGCTAGTTCTCCTTTGTTCCTAGGGGCTCCCCTCTGCCTGGTGTCTGCAGGCTGCATTGGCTTGCACATCCTTGTGTGGGGTTGAACAGAGACATGTCAGCCTGATCTGGGCACAGTGGGTGTTTGCAGCAGCACAGAGCCTGGGAGAGGGCCTGCCTGGGCCATCGCCATGGCTGTGCCGTGCCCAGCCAGCACTGCCTGTTCTCTGTGCCCAGGAATATCTTATTGCCATGGTTATGGAAGAAAGACAGCATGAGCAATGCACAGCGAGCAGCAGGTCTGACCAATTACGATGATGGTGGGGATGGTGGCATTATTTTTTCGTTATTTAGATACATGGGCGTAGAAGACCGCAGAGAAATGAGCACCAAGGGAACATGCTGTGAGGGATAATAACTGCCCTTTGAAGATGGGAGCACAGGCTCAGAACTGTCAGAGATGCAAACGGCGGGATTTGACTGAGTCCATCTCCCAAGGACGTGGTGCTGTGGCAGTAGTGTGAATTTGCCTCTGTTCCTACTCAGAGGTCACCATGTTATGATTTCATAAGACCCTGTACTGTGACAAGCTGCACTGAGCTTCTTTTCCTCACTGGGCAGCGATTTATCTCACAGAATCTATAAAACCACTAAGGAAAAAATGTCACCTCGTGTCACTGGCTTATAAGCAGGGTGGGAGGAAGGGGAGAAGGACGTGGTGATTTCCATACCAAGGAAAGCACTATTACAATGTCTGGTTTCTTCCAGACATTCTCATTCATCCGCAGGACCTACAGATACCCACATGCACCTCCTGCCTGCACGCCCCACTTCTGTCCCACCCTGCTCAGGAGCCACTGCCTTCCAGGGGAGGGATGCAAGAGAGCAGAGCACTGCCAGAGCCACGAGCACCACATGCAGCCCTGCATCCCAGAATCTCACTCCTTCAGCCAGGAGCGGCCAGAGGAGGCGAGCGGTGGGACACACATCCCTCCTCATGCAGCAGTGCAGTGGGCAGCTGGCAAAAGTCATGTCTTAGATTAATGTGCCTTCCTTCCCTTCTGTGAGCCGGTTGCAGACTCCTCTACTTCATTCTTTCTTTGAATCTCATCAAGAATTTGTCCTGAATCCTTACTCCCAGGAATGAGTGCCAGAAAATTCACTTTGTTGCTTGGTTGTGACTGATCACGAATCACATTAAATTTGCCTGTGCCCTTACCAGATATGTTGGCTGGTTCCTGGTCTGTGTTATGCTGTTACTGCTCTGAGAGCAGGAATGGGAGTGCAGCCACTGCATGCAGGGGTGCAGGCTGAGGGGGCTGCAGTCTGGGGCTCCACACAGTGCCAATATCTAAGACTCTGATGTAGAAAGGACCATGAATGCTTGAGCCATTCTGTTTCTTTGCTCTGAGTAGCCAATTCACAACTTTCTCCTGCACTGCACCCATACCCACACAACCTTCTGAACAATCTGGGAAAGCAATTAAATGTAGTGAAAAACAGTGTGCACAAAGCAGTGGATGTGTGCATAGGGACTTGCATGGGTGAAGCTTGCTGAGCAAAGCCACAGAGCCAAAAATAAGGAACAGAAAATGAAAGAGAACTGGCATTGCACCTTGCTGTGGCCCCCATGTGCAGGTCACTATCTTGGCAAGAAATACGTATCTCCTCTTTCTTATGCTCTTCTGTATTATTATTCGAGGGAGCTTATAAATGCCCAAATAGTGGATTTCCTGCCATGGCAGCAGTGTGGCTGTATCCTGGTTTGTCACAACTAACCTATGGATATGGAAGCCCTTGTCTAGATCCACCTGTAAAGACTCCTTGCTGATCTCTCACCACCATCACTGCAATCTTTAGGACTACAGGACCCAGAGAAAGATGTCTGTGTGTTCAGGAGCTCATTTCACTTTCCCAGCTCTATCAGTCTGCTAAAACATTTCTCTCTGCTGTGCCAGTTTGCAGCAGCTGCTGGGCAGCAGGTGAGGGAGCAGGGCTGGCACTCAGTGGCTGCTGTCACCCACGATCCCAGGGCTCTTGGATTTGCTGTGCTTCCCGCAAGGGGTCTGGCAGAAAATTGGTTTAAAATAAAATAACACACCCTGTCTCATTCTCTGGGGCTACGGTCGCAGATCCTCCCATACATTTATGTTTGTGAAATGTTTGTTTGCATGCGGGGTGGCTTTCTTATCCCTCCACATCTCAAACTCATCCATCTTTGGGAACTAACTCCTGCTATCTTCGTTCCACTATTTCTTTGTCCCAGTTGCTTCTTTATTAAGAGCATTTTGTCTTCCGAGGCAGCTGGCATTAAAATGGATAATTAGATTATGTTCTGACACTCCAAAGGTAAATGCATTAACACTTTCCCATATAATCTCCTGGCCTCTGGCTGATCTGTGAGCATTCAATAAATGAATCCAGCCTGAAATAAAGATGTTTTGCAGAACCAGGCAGATCTTTAGTATGAACAGGGAAGCCTCAGCTGGGATTTTCAAGACAGCCTCACGTGGTTATGAGCTTCGTGCCTAACAGCGCGTTGAGCCCTGGCTGTCCTGCATCTCTGCTCTTGATTTGCAGACATGAAGCAGACAGTCCATTTTCTGTGATTCTTGGGAGCATGTTCCTGCTGAGGGAACTCGGGTGGCCCACAAGCAGCATTGCTTTCCTCCTGGGAAGTGGGACTGACCCACAGTGCTGGGAGAGCAATGCTTGGGATGCTGAGCTTCAATACAAGGTGCTGAAATGAAGAGTAGTTTCAGATTCTCTCTTTGCCAGACCTGACTGCTTTCCAGTCTGGCAGAGGGATGTCATTTTGCTTTGGAAATACCCAAAGATAGAAGCTGAGATTTCCCTGCAAGGCTTTACTTGCTTTGTGGAAAAAGCAGCTCCATTCTAGCAACATACCAAATGTGGTTACTGAAATTTCCTGCAGATCAGTGTGCTGAAACGTCCTTAGTTTGCCCTTGGGAGCAGTGGTACCTTCATGATATCGGAACAGCTTTTTCCTGTGAGAATAGCAGGTGGCAGGAAGAAAATCACTTTTCTTTCCAGAGAAAAAGACATAAAAATTCCAAGAAAAGTGGAGTTGTGGAGTGAGGCCGGGATAGTTTGCAGCTTAAGTCTGCAGAGCTGCTCTATCTTTGTCGTGAAGGAAGTGAGAGAAGGCATTGCTCCATGTCCTCTGCCTCCATCAGTTTAAGCAGCACACCTCAAATACCGGAGCCTGCTGGAAGAACTGGCATATAAACATGAATTAGAAGGCAATCTTACCCTGGTTGCTGGGGAAAGCTCCAGAAAGCCCATCCCAGAGCTGCACACTGAATTTCTGGGGAGGAAAGCAATTATGAGCACTGAGTACATGAAATAATCCTCAGCGCTGGTGTCAGACAAACATGCCCTTGTAGCTTCCCATGCTGTTACTGATTAATCCTTTTATCAGCCCTGTGCCATCCTCAGAGTTATCCCCCAGCTCTGATCATCAGCAGCCACTTCCTTGGAAGCTCCCATGGACTGTTAAGCTGCTGATGGCCCACTGGCTGGTGCCTATTAAGGGGGACACCTTGAACTACAAACCAGAGGCTGGAAATGTGCTGCTTCAGAGCTCTCACTCTGACTTTCCTGAGAAAAACAAAGTTTTTGGGAGTCATTTACTTGGGGAGGCGGGAGAGCAGACACCTTTTCTTTGCATCTGATTCACTGCATGCCCCAACCTGAGATTTTGGGCAGAAATGGAAGGAGGGAAATTGTGGTCCTATTTAAGAGTAGATAAAGCTCTGCTCGTTGCTGTAAACTATTTTGGCAGTCAGGTTTTGCACTGGATGAAAGCTAAATATTCCACGCACTTGTTCTCATCATGAAGAACTTGTTCAGAGCTCTGGGCAGCTTGTGTAGTTCTTCAGGATTCAGGTTTTTTAGGCCTTCAACATAACAACACCAAAAGCTCAGATGCTGGCGTTTCTTTCCAGCCCTCTCCTACCTTTTGAAACCGGATTTCCTTGCTGGCATCTTGGAAAGGCTTGTTTTTGTTCCTTGAATTCTTTTAGGCATTACCTGACATTGGAAATGCACAGCAACTCCACAGGTCTCAATAGCTACAAAATTCATAGCTATGTATTTTGTTCCATTTATGCTGGTTTTCTGCACTGCCACTACTTGCAGGCTGTAATAAATTACCTGAGTTTAATTCACGACATAGAGTTCATTGCACTTGCCCAGAAATAGCATTCTCTGTTTGGGACTCTACTGCCAAGACTGCATTCCTGGATCTGAATTTCTACCCTGTCCAAGACGTTTATTCTACCCATATTTCCCATCATACCATTTTCTGCTATTTAGGTCATTTATATTTTCTTGCTCTCGCAGTTCCTTGCCATATGTTGCTCTGTTGCTTTGCAGTTTTGCTCTTACCTTTGTTGTAAAGTAACCTTCAGACTTTCGAACTAAAATAGGTCCAAGCTGCATTTAATGGAAATCTATACCAAACCACGCACATTCCTTGGATAGAAGGAAGAGCTGCAAGATGCCCAAACCACTGCTTAGCCCAGTGTTTAGCTGACAGGGGGCCATGCAGAAAAACTGCTGCTTTTTGCTTTAAATGCCACTTTAAATTAATAATAATATTGAATTCTATCTTATGTGAGGTTTTTATATCTGGTTTGAGTTTGGGTGATCTCGTCTCTTCACCAGACTTTTATCAGCCCTCCCTTACCAGAGAGAAATACCCCTTACTTCACAGTCCCACCTTACTCATGTCAAGGCTTTTTGGCAGTAAGTGCCCCTGTGAACAACTGCTTTCAAGGACAAAGCACAGGAAGAGCAAAGTTTCATCAAAAAATCTCTGACAAACACCTTGAGAGCTCATTACGAATCGCAGTTCTTGCGTTTCAACCAGAATGAGGCATTAGCTTCACAAAAACGAGGTGACATATCCCACCAGTTTTATGGCTTTGCTGCCCTTTTTTATATGTTTTAATTAAAAAAAAAAAAAAGGAGTTTTGTCACTTATATACATTAACTTTATTTTTATGCTGTTGGCCCATGCTGTCAGAAGTGGACGTGGGTGGCACGGCATTTTGTTGCCATGTGACAGATGGCAGCAGAGGGGCAGTCTGACCCAACGGCGCCTGAGATGGAAGTGCGTGTGAAGCGAAGATGTGTCACTGAATTCTTCCACGTGCAAAAAATGCCCCGCGCTGACATTTGGTGACACCTGCTGAATGTTTATGGACAGCAAACAGTGGGGGTGAGCACAGCGAGGCGCTGGGTGGTGCGTTTCAGCAGCAGTGACAGCAGGTCATCCTTGCTGGTGCTGATTGTTACAAGCACAGCATGCAGGCCTCTGTCCATCACTGCTGAAAATGCATAGCTATAGTGGTGACTGTTAAAAAAAGCATGTTCTGTAGCTGAGAATGTTCTCTGTTAAATAGTGTGATCGTGCTCTTTGTATTGGTTGCAGTTTACATGGAAATATTTAGGAGGTATTACTTTCAGAGCAACCTTCATGATGCAGCCTTAGACAATTCCTATTCATGCAGCCCGGGCAAGCCAAAAGGTAGGATGCCCATGTCATAGCAGATGCCTTAATCCAGCATCCTAATTCCAGTCAGCATCATCCCCTCCCACATCAGTGATCTGTGCAATTCAGCTGTGGAACAACTGGAAGGCCCAGACTACGGATGCAGAACACAGAGGGGGAAAAAAAAAAAGAGTAAGAATAAAAAAATAAAGCGCACTTAGTAGATTGCAATTGTATTTCGAATGCTTTCTTTCAGTATGGTAGTGTAGCACCTTCCCTTTTTCTTTGGGTGACGCTGCTGGGCAGCCAGCATCTCATAGGCAGTGATCGTGCACTGCCATCACCTGTTTGCTTCTGGTATCTACCTCAGCCGAGATCTGCTTCCAAAACAGAATGACAGAAAAAAAATCACAAAATCTGAGCAACCCAAGAATTTATTCCTTAAGGAAAACTCTCAGTCCATGCAACAACTTGATCCCTCCACTGCAGGGCCTCGCTTCGGCTGTTCCTTTGGCTGGAGCAGGATCCTGGAGCACATCTGTATGAGCAGTGCCAGGACCAGGAGCAGTGGCCTGGTCCTGAGCTGAGCAAGAGGGGCATTTCTGCTGGAGGGCAGCCTGGTCTCTGTGCCAAACCCGTCCACGGGCTGAGATAACAGCCCCTGCGATAACAGCTGCCGTTTCACGACTTTCGTAGCTCTCTTCCCAGCTCCATGGATCCTGCAGTACCTCCTCAGGGAGGTGGTGCTCTGAAGACCTCCCAGCTGAGGCTGAGCAGAAGCTCCAGCCCCCACCTCCCGTTCCTCACCTCTTTCCCTGAGCCTTGCAGCAGCCAGGAAAGCTCAAGGAGGAAGGAGCTGGAGCACTGGCAGCTCTCTGTGCCTATGTCACCCAGCTGCCGCACGCCGGTGAGATGCTCTGCCTGGGCGAGGTGATGGGGAACACAGCAGAACTTCCAAAAACAGAGCAGAATTGTGCTGAACGCACAGCGTGATGCGGCCGTGCCAGGATGCAGCACCCCAGCAGCACTGGGAGCAGCCGGGGCACTGAGCAGGGAAGTGGCGGGTGAGAGAGGGAGCAGAACGGTTCTTCTGGGGAGGAGAAACCCGGGGGGACGGCAGTGGCCGGGCCGGGCTCGCTGCTGCAGCCAGCACGGGGCTAAGAGCGACCTTCCTCCCGGCTTCACAGCCATCGAGCTTCGGACGGAGGTGAAGCGGGAAGCTGCTTCAGCCCTGCCACGGCCAGGCGGGATCCCGATGCGGCTCTGCGAGGAGCGGGGCCGCGTGTGAAGGGCAGGCGGGGCGCCGCCATCCCGCCATCGGACAGACTTCGGCTTTCGGGCCCACGGCACGGCGGGAGGGCGGCGCTGCTGTGGTTCCCAAACGCGCGCTTAATACCGAACTCCTCAGAGTTCTTCACATCGGCCCCCGGCACGCTCCCTCCCCGCTGCCCCGTTATGCCCGTGGTCGCACCCACACAAAACCCAGCACTCAGATAAGGATCTCGGGGGGATTTATTGGTTTTTTTCAACGGCGGCAGCGCGCGGCTCAACCCGCAGGAAGCGCGGCCGCCGCACCGACACCCATCAGCCGTTCGGCACCCCGCCCCGCGGCCGCCATTTTCCGCCGCCGCCTCCTCGGGACCGACGCACGGCTACGCGCCCGCCTCCCTCCGCGTTGCTATAGCGACCGCAGGCCGGCCGGCGCCCGCCGCCGTTCGCCCAATCGGGAGGCGGCGCCCACCCTCCCCCCGACGCCGGAAGGGGCGTGTCCTCGGCGCCGGAAGCGGGGCCGCAGCTCCGCAGGGTGTGTGTGCGTGCGCCGAGCGGCCGCCGCGCTCCAGTCGCCTCGCCCGTCGGGATCCAGGCTGCGGTGCGCGCCGCCCCCCCCGCCAGGTGAGGGTCTCCGGCCGCCCGCGCCTCGCCCCCCGGCCGGGCCGCAACGCCGCGGTCCCGCCGGAGCCCAGGGAGCGGGCGGGGGAGGCCTGCCGCTCCCGCCCCGCCGCCTGGGGGGCGGAGGAGGCCGCGCCGCTTCGTCCCTCCGTTCTCCCGGCGCCGACGGAGCGAAGCCGCCCTGAGTAACGGTGCGACCCCGTCGCGGAGGCCGCTGCGGAGCCCGCGCGGGGGGCGCCGCCTCCCGGCCGGCTCCCGGCCCGGCCCCACCCGCCTGAGTCACTGCGCTCCCGCTGGGCGAGGCCGCGCACACCTGGCCGAGCCGCGGGCCCGCGCCCTCTGTCGCCGCCCGTGAAGGGCTCGGCCGGGGCGAGGGGAGGAGGCGATCCGCCCCCGGGGCAGGGCCGAGCCCGGCTCGCGGCCCCCTCCTCCCGAGGGCTCCTCCCTTCGCGACCCTCTCCGGGCTCTGGGCCTTCTCGCGGCGCTCGCGAAGCCGGGAGCTGCTCGAGGCAGCCCTGGGGCGGCGCTCGTCCGTGTGAGCCCGCTCGGGTTTAGCAGAGGTGATCGGAGAGACGTCCCCGGTGCTACGGGGGAGGACGTAATATCGATGGTGTTATTTTTAATTCTTAATTATTCGCATTTGGGAGTAGAGATGAGTTTAGGGAGGACTGCAGAGAGACAGAAGGTGACTTCACGCTGTCCCCAACATATAAGAAGGTTGGGTAGTAACCCAGAGCCGACAACTTTAGGCTTTATTTGAGGTATGTATGATCAGATATTAATTGGAATGATAGGAAGTCAGTGAGACACAGTGACTATTAGGGTGTAGGGCAGAAATGTATCTTGTGCAGCCATTGCAGTATAAATCAGTTAGTTAGTTAAATTCCTCGCTAACAGTTAAAATAACTTTTCTTGTGGTAGGAAGAAAAACTGTCTATCATGCAGCATTATAAAAGCTACATTCCTACAAAAGAGTTCATAAGGTTGTGGAGCATTGGTGGCTGTAGGAATACTTGTGTCTTCACATATGCACTGCTGCACGACCTCAGCCAGACACTGTAATGCTTGTATTTAAAAGAGAAGCTTGCTTTTGTTTGACATGCAAACTGGTCTAGAAAACAAAAAGAATGTGAATGCTTTCCTTCACCCTTGATATTAAAAACCTACAAAAATACAGTTTATGTAACACTTGGTTTATTAAATTGGTACCAATGAAGTAGTAGACTCCTTGCACAGATGGGCCTGGTGCAGTTTTCTCAACCTCATTATGTCAGTACTGCATGTTCTGATCTCCGCTATTTTGATGTTGAGTCCTTTTTTTTTTTTTTTTGTAAGCAGGCCTTTGCTGGTATGCAGCTTTTTGTGCTGTATGTGAATAAACCCCGATGAGGAGGAGCTAAGGAAATAACAATTTGAACGATGGGATGAAAAGCCAGTACTGCAGTCTGTCTGGTGTCCTCATAAATCCCAGCAGGGCTAGGCCTTATTTTAGTGTCTTTTATATGGCCCAGCTTTTTGCTCCATGCTGTAGTAGAAATGTTTTTCAGACTGTTATTAACAAAAGTGGTTTCCCTGTGGTGCAAATACATTAGTTTGTCATTAATTTTATGCCTGGGGGGAGATTTTTTGGGATAACTCGCTATTTCCACTTGGGCTCGGGCCAAAAGCTCACTCATTGGAACCACAAGGTGTTACCAGGTAAGTATGTTGTACTTTGGAACCGCGTGCTTGTCTCCACCTGCAGCTGTCCTGTGTGAAGTGCCGTAGGTATGTAGCAGTGCAATGCTTCTCAGCCTCAAGTTCCTCATCAAAAGTCATTAGGGACAGCAAGCTGCAGTCACTAAATTTAAGTTGTCCACACAATATCAGTTTCCATCCGTGGTCTTGTTACTTCTGATAGAAAAAATCCCATGGTTATTTGCAGAGATTGAAAGCCTTGTGTAGCATTTGTCCGAAATGGTGTTGATCAGTTTTAGGGAGAAACAATTACTGGTGGCAGGAAGCGGCCTGAGCAAATTGGGGCACGGCTTTCTGGAATGTTAATGTTATCTTAACGTTTGCAGGATGATTAGCACTGAAGGCCGGGATGTATTTCTAACCAGCAGGTACAGAGGAGGTTGGTGTTATGTGCTACACAAGGTCAGCGAGAATATCGCAGCTGTGAAACCAGTTTCTTTTTCCTTCCTTAAGCAGGCGGTATATTTTACTGAAGTTTTGTAGCCCAGCTGAGGGTACTGTAGAAGAATTCAGTGTTCTGATCGTAGCAGACGTCCATTTTCTGATCAGTTGTTTAACAATAGATGGTTGCCTTGGAGGGAACTGAAATAGAGAGACAAAAATAATGAAGTGAAATGCCTGAGATAAAGCAAAGAAGGTTCCTCACACTCCATTTAAAGGGAGCCAATTCCTTTCCTGCAGAAAATACTGACTGAGTGATGCCTGCTTGCGGGTGACTGCCATCAGTGTCACACAGGTTCTGCCAGCATTGTAGCTCCAGTGTCAGCATGTGTGCCCTGAATTATGGCTTTGCCATTTGTTTTAGAAATAACTCAAAAGCTGTTAGTCTCAATAATTGCAGAAATGGAATGTCAAATGTGGGTATAGAATGGAACGTACCTCACAGGCGTGTTTAATGTTGTAATTAATTGCCTGTCCACAAACCTGTAAGGTATGTTCACATGTTGGTAGC
This sequence comes from Tympanuchus pallidicinctus, assembly GCF_026119805.1. Classification (NCBI taxonomy): domain Eukaryota; kingdom Metazoa; phylum Chordata; class Aves; order Galliformes; family Phasianidae; genus Tympanuchus; species Tympanuchus pallidicinctus. The sequence continues at coordinate 8,702,242 of NW_026294722.1, forward strand.
TGAACCACAAGAGCTATACCACATTTCTGCTTTTCCTGTTATAATTTGAATGGATCTCCACAGTTTGTGACCAAGAAATGATTGTGTCACATTTCACTGAATCTGATTTTACACTCATTTCTCACAGTGAAACGTCTGTTAAATTGCATCTCTACTTCACTCATTAGTGATGGGTTTGTCAAACCAGTAGTTACACTAGTTTTATAATGAGGTGGAAGTGTTTATTTGACAGCCTCTGATAGTTGCTATGAGGAGAAAAACAATACACAGCAATCGATGACTTAATTAGCATCAGAAGAACAGGCAGAGTTCAGGCCAGGATCAGCTTATTACTGTTGTCTTGTCAGTTCAATATGTTACATAAGCCAGATTTTTTTTTTCAGTGTCATTTTTCATCTAGTTCCTCGACTTTAATCTCAGTTACTTCTGATCTGTTTTGGCTTTGTCCTAAAACAGTTCCTTGAGCCTGGAAGCAGCGAAGGCCACAAGCAGATGCTGTAACTGCTGAGCAGCAAGATGCAGTCCTCGAGCACTTGCAGTCTTCTGAAGAACGCTGCCTACATGGTTTGCTCTTCAGCTGTTAGTGACATGTAAACCTCCAGTGTTGTGCATCACTCTTCTCCTAAAAGCTCTGGGTGTACTGACTTCAGGTGCTGTGTGGGCACGCCTTCCCCTCCTTACTGCCTCTTGCACTGAAAGCAGCCCAGCATTATAAACCTCCTGACCTCTACCTGAGGTATTTTGTAATTGTAGCAGCTCTCACCTACGCAGATGTCAAACTTGTTTTGTGGGAGGGAAGTAAGCAGTTGTAATTTCTCCAGTCAGTACGTGCCATCCCGTGCAGGTTGGAAGAGCTTAGGCTGTGTGAGGGAGAGATGGTTTTTGTCTTACTTCGAGTGCGGGGAATCAGAGTGCTTTGAGTTGCTGGCTGCTTGTACTGATGGCTGCAGCTGCTGGCTAGTAGTGGCATTCCTTACTGTAAGTGGTGTCCAGCCACTTCTTCCTGAGGGCTGCTAAGTTGTCGTTAACAGATTCTTAAGAAGGCAATCTTAAGAATTTTCATTGTATTTACAAATCTGAGAATCTTCCGCTTAGAACAGGCAACTTTTGCAACTCCTCCATGGCTGTGATCTGCACGTCTTCCCTCCTTTTTCCATCTTCCCTCTTTCCCTTTTGCCGACATGGCATGGCTTCATTAGCACCAGAGTAGATCATTCCTGTTGGCCTCCTGTTTGTCACCTCTGTGTGTCTGGCTCCTAGCTGCAGGTAACCTTTGTTAGCTGGCTTCTGTTTGTGGCCTAGGACTACTTTTTAGCTCTAGGCTTTGCTTGTTTCCGACTGTGGCACACTGATCCGTTGTTAGTGTGGCTTCCATCTCCTTTATGGGAGAGACTAGTTATAAGTGATACTTGCCTCTTTGCCTTTTCAAACATCACTCCTTTCCTTGTATCTTTTTTTCCTTCTGGCAAACACCTCCCTCTTTTGGAGCTCAAGCCAGCATAGCTCTACAAAGCTCTTCAGGCTTCTAGCAAGGTAAGCAATGGAGAATAAACTGGTGTTCTTTACACAGCACCTTGTGACTGAAGTAATGGTAGGCTTATTGGTGGGTTACAGACATCTTGGTGTGGGCAACGATTTTCTTGCTGCATTTAAGCTCTGTTAACTCCATTTTATGGAATAGTACTTTGTAGTTTCATAGCAAACACGCTAAGAGTACAGATATTAAGATAAATTGGCACTTCAAACCCCTGTATAATGAATTCTTAATTTAAGCCAGAGAAGTTCTGAGGAGCTCCATCTTCAGTAATGAGTTTGAGTTGCATTTAAGATGTGCATGAATTTATGCTACTGAAGAAGGTTATTTGAGAAGCAGCGTTGTAATGCTCTGTGCTGGTGCTTTGGCTGTATAGCTGATGTGTTACAGTGGTTTCTGGAGCTCTCTTATCCACTAGCACTTTGTCCTTGCAGTTCCCTCTGGTTTCCTTAGCATGTCCTTACACGAACCCATTGGCTGCCACAAACTGACTTGCATCCAAAGATAAATATGTCAGCTAGCTTGATAAAACAAACTCTTCAGCATTTCCAAACTAAACTGTATTGTGTTTGTAAACAGAATTCTGGACCAATGACTTGTGTGCATGTCAGACCACTATTGGCAGAATGCAGGTCAGAGATCATACTGGCCTTTCAGTGGCAAAATGTGAACTGCTGGTGTTGCTTGCCTCAGGGCTTCGGCATGCAGGCTTTTTCTAATGCATAATTGTGTTCCCTGAAAGGAAGGGAAGATGATGGCAGTAAAACTCCTCCTAGGAGCTGTGCAGACTGAGGAAGCTGGAAGTGTTTTGTTTAGATGTCCTGTTATTCAAAGTTGGCTCTTGTGACATAAAAAGCATTCTGCAAGTGTGCTGTGTTCATGGGTTAAGAAATGGCATTACTTGCCACGTGAAGCAATAATCAAACACAGTGCTGAGTTAAGGGAATGGTTTTGGGAGTTACAGCAGTTGTAAATGCAATAGATCCTCTCCGTGGTAAACACTGCTGATTTCCTCACTATATATGTGTATATATGCACCAGTGCATCGTCAGTCCTGTAAGTAGGGCTGCAGTCTCTTGCCTAATTAATAGAAGCCTGTGAAAGCCAATTAGGAATTTATTGTTCTCATTCATTTTTTCCTGTTCCTTTAGAGTTGTTTGTAAGCTGTTTCGGTCTCAGACTGAAAATTTCTGGTTGCAGACATCTTGGCCTAGACATTGAGAGCCCTGATTGACTTGAAGGAGCAAGAAAGGAATCTTACTGCTCAGTGCTAACAAAAATGACCATTCTGGGCCTGTCAGGAAGTGCAGATTTAAGAGTGTGGGTAAATGTTACTGATAGATCTGAACACCTGGGAGTTTGTGAGGCATTGAAGTCCTCCGCATGGAGACTCATCTTGTTTTCCTTCAAACTGGGGCCCAGCTGGTGGAATACAACATTAGTGTAATGGCCAAGTGTATGGTGCTGCTGCCTGGTAGGAACAAGCAGCACTCAGTCTGCTTACTGACAAGTTCTTCTCTAGCGTCATTTTGTCTTTGCTGAAGCTCTTCAGGACACAGAGGTTGAGTGATGTGTTTTTCTTGGTGCAGTTTAGCTGCAGCCACCAGAGATGACAAACAAGTTGTTTCCATACGAGCAATTGGTTTTGCAGCAGTGACTGTCATGCAGCCACATCCCATTCATTTCTGTGAATGTCAGTTTACTTAAGGATCTCAGAAGCCTGAATCCTCAGCCACCCTCGGCGTGTGGAATTGCCCATTTTAGAGGTGTATCTGTCTGTCTAGAAAGAATACATTTCTGGAAGAGCAGTATATTTTCTGTGGTTGCTGTCAGCTGTCTGTAGTGGTGTGGTACATTCCCACAGAAACATCTGCAGTGAGCAGAAGATACAGGTGCCAGGAGAAGCTGTCCTGGTGCTCTGTGCTCCGAAACAGCTGCTGATGAAGACCAATGCACAACCAATACAAAGGAAGGCTCTGCATTGGAGCATGAGGTGTGCCCCAGGCTGAGCTGTGGCCAGTATGGGAAAGAGGAGAGACTTGTGCAGAGAACATACTGATGTGCCGACCTTTGTGCTCATTTCATTCCTCACTGAAGGTTGGGGAATAATGGTTACGTGCTTTCGGGGTTGTAATTACACATAATTCCTTCATGTAAATTGTTATTTCTCATTTTTTTTAACAAAAAAAACAAAAACATGTCAACTGGAGTGGGTAATCTTGCCAGCTTTTAGTGACTGTGAGTTGTCCTTCACCCATCAGCATTAACTTTTGCTATATAGATGACCTAAAAGTATTTTTCTGTTTTTATTCCCCGTGGATTGCAGGATAGCCATGGATAAGAGTGAGTTGGTACAGAAAGCCAAACTGGCTGAGCAGGCCGAGCGTTACGATGACATGGCTGCTGCTATGAAGGCTGTCACTGAGCAAGGACATGAACTGTCCAATGAAGAAAGGAATCTCCTCTCAGTTGCCTACAAGAATGTGGTCGGTGCCCGCCGCTCATCTTGGCGTGTGATTTCCAGCATTGAACAGAAAACAGAGAGGAATGAGAAAAAACAGCAGATGGGAAGAGAATATCGTGAGAAAATTGAGGCTGAATTGCAAGATATCTGCAATGATGTTCTGGTAATAATCCAACAGCAAAAATAACAGTAGCTAGTACTGCAGTATTCTTCAGAGAGCCTTAAGGAATCTTATTAGGGTGTAGATACTGCATCGCCATAGCAGGGAAACGGTTCTGCTTAACCACAGGTTTAAGTCCAGTTGTAGCTCCTGAATAATCTAGTTTGTTTCTTAAGGAATTTTTTGGATTCTTACACGTTTTAAAAATAGCATTTTGTTTAAATAGAAATGAACAAGGCAGTGTTGAAGACTGCCTGACTGCTGGCCAGTGCTCAGCACGAACATGAGTTTAGCAATAGTGTAAATCCTGCTAAAAAGCTTGCTGTTTGCTGAAATTGTTTTGGTAATGAATGCTGACTTCCTGAGGATTATTCAGTACCTTTTAGGGGATGGAGAGGGTTTGCACTTCCTCAAAGTTAGTTCTGGTGTTTCTTTCTCTTAAATGAGAGGGGTCCTTTATATTGCTGTTCGTTTTGCTACAGATCTGCCCTCAGGAGCAGATGATGTCAGTACTCCCAGTCTTTCCACCTCTTTCTGAAGTGGATGTGCTGTCTGTGTCACTGTTCAGGCTTTCAGCTGGAGCTGCAGATAGAATCAGTTTGTTGCAGATTCACTGATGTGAACAGAGTTGAAGCTTGTGGTGGGAAAAGTGACTGCATTTGTGCTAATGGCAAACTGCTGCTCTTCCTTAGCTTGCTTGTGGGTGTAGGTTTGCTCCAGTGTATTTCTAGGAAAATACTTGCAGTACTAAGCTCTGATAGCCATTAGGTTCTGCAGGAGTGATTCGCAGTAGCTTCAACAGAGCAGATTTGCGGAGGCTGAGGATCCAAGGGGTTTCTTTTCTCCTTTCTGAGTTTAGGGAACATCGCAGTGACTGACACACGAATGCCCATGTTGATGTTCTAGCAGTTTGTGCGTACCCTTGTGATGGAGGCTCTGTTTCAGACATTATTTTTATGACTTGGGAAAAAAACCAAGTTTCCTTTCTCAGGAACTCCTGGATAAATACCTGATTGTCAATGCCACGCAGCCGGAGAGCAAGGTCTTCTATTTGAAAATGAAAGGCGATTACTACAGATACCTGTCAGAGGTGGCGTCTGGGGACAATAAGCAAAGTAGGTAGAGATGAAAGCTCTCATCCTCCTGGGCTCTGGGCAGAATAAAGTGTAGGGAACGCTTCTCATTTTCTCCTCTTTCTTTCTTTTCTGCTGGTGCTTTGTGGTTTTGAAGATGAGTGCAGTGCAGGTTGCTTCTAGAGAAGCAAGTTTCTGTGAAATTAATAGAAGTGATTAACCAGCATTCATCACATCAGTCAGATTCTGCTTGCAACCCCCAAACTCTACGATTTTTAAGTTTATTTGGTAGTATGAAATTGTTTGTCTGGTGCTTGGAGAAGGAGAGTTTTTTGTTTTTTTTTTTTCCCCATGAAAAATGCTTTGTTGCTATCATTTTTTGTTCCAACTATGCTTTTATCTCACAATTCTTCTATGTTTTCAAGCTTTCTGCTTGCAGAGGTGTGGGATGTTGGTTTACTGAGTCTTAAGCCAGATAATCTTGCAAAGTGTTGAAGCAACACTGAATTATGCCCGAATTCTTGGTGGGTGTTTGGTCTGATCCACAACTGTAAGCTTAGTTTGCCATCATTCTTGAATGTATCATTACCCATTAGGCAGGGAAGGACTGTTTGCCTTCTTCTGAAAGGCCTTACTGAGGTTCTGAGTACATGACCTGCCTGTGGAAAGTTTCCCTCTCAGGAGAGTTTAAGTGTGTGGTTTAGATAAACTCCTTTCCCCGTACTGTATTGTCTGGATTTATTGGAATTTAAATGCTATAGCCCAAACCTTTATCTGAACAAATATTTCGGCCTTAGTAGTTGAGCCAGAGGCTGTTCCCTCTGAAATCACTGAAAGAACCTTGAGTGCCTTTGTGGTTTTATAAATCCCTAGTGGCATAAATAGTCTGGACTAAGAATGCAAGTACCACAAAGTTCAGTGATGTACTGTGCCTTAATATGCTTGTAATTGCTTCTTGCAGCAACGGTAGCAAACTCTCAGCAAGCTTACCAGGAGGCATTTGAAATTAGCAAGAAAGAGATGCAGCCAACGCACCCCATTCGACTTGGGTTGGCTCTCAATTTCTCTGTCTTCTATTATGAGATACTCAATTCTCCTGAAAAAGCCTGTAATCTGGCCAAGACGGTAAGCAGACTCTGTTCCCAATTTGTGTGTGGGCTAAGGAGATAATTACATGGTTACAGTAGCACCTTGTAGGGGATTATGCTTTCTCAGATGAAATTCCTTAATTATATTGTCATCTTTAAGCTATAGTCATCTTGATATGTTTTCAGGTAAGTTAACTTAGCTGGGCTAGCTCAGCCTTCAGTACAGCTGATTTGCTGGTGCAGTTGATCCAGTGATAGGGAGACCAAGTGATTCTTATGTTCACTTAATTACCTGAAAATGTCCTTGTGTCAAGTTAGAAAACAGCTTAAAGTGAAATTGATTTAAATTTGAACACATAGCTGATATGTGGAGCGTTGTCTTCTATAGGCGTAGCTCTAAGTGTTGCTTTGTTTGCATGCTCACCTCTCTCCAGAGACCAAAAGGAGCTCCTGTGATGGTTTGTGCCAAACAAATAAGTTGTTGCTGTCCAGTTTAGGCTTTAATCCTATTTTAGAGAGAAGACTGAAGTGGAACATTTTTTACATCTGTGAATGATAACTGGTAGTGACTTGAGTAATATGACATCAGCTGAATCTTTGTGTTCTTGATACACATTTGAACAATATTTTGTAACAGATACCAAAGTTTTTCTGTGCAAAATGCTGCTGCTATTCCTGATTATTTTTTTTTTGTTAATATTCTTACGTCTGTTTGAAACCTGATTGAGGAGAAAGGGCACTCTAATTGTGGCTCTCAGCTCTGACCTGCAGTGTGCATTTTCGTGTGTAACAGGTGGATGGGCAGCATGGCTTTCAATCTTAAACATTCTTGGTGTGCTGTACTGCTTTGAAAAGAAATCTGGCACAAAGAATCCTACTCTACCCTCAAAAAAAACCACCCAACCTTGACTTTCATTTTATTTCCTACTTATTTGTGTGTATTATGTATCAACTGAGCAGTACCTTTCTCTCCTACTGTCACTTTAAACCACAGAGGCCTTTGCCTTTCCTTTAATTAAAGTATTGCTATTAAAAGTATTGCTATTTTCTCTTAGACCTCACTTTCAGCTATGTGAGTCATTGTTCAATATAGCAGTGTGTGCTTGCCTCTTCAGTACTTGGTGTTGGCCTTAATCTGGCCCCTCGTGGAGACTTCTCTTTTCCCACTGGTTGTTTAGCAATCTGGTGCTTACTCTGCTTTCCTTTTCTTGGTAGAAAAGAAAAATATGGAAGCTTTGTTACAATGTGTGTGATTTGTGTAGGCAGAAATGAGTTCAGAGAGCAGAGTGAAAGTGCTTTTTTTTCTTGCCTGTTTCAGGCATTTGATGAAGCAATAGCAGAGCTGGACACGCTGAATGAAGAGTCGTACAAAGACAGCACTCTCATCATGCAGCTGCTTAGAGACAACCTCACTGTAAGTAGCACAGGGCAAACGCTGCGCTCTGCGCTGCTGCTGCTCACGGCAGCTGGACTCTAAGTGGGACACAGCAGAAGACTCGTGTAGTTCTGTGCCTCTGAAAACACTTGTTGTGAAGCATTAAGTCAGTGTCCTAACTGCACTGCTGCTTGTAACAGACCAGTCAGAGTCCACTTGTTACCCACTGCAACAAAGGGCCTTTCTGTAATACAGCGCAGTGTGCCTGCTCACAACAGCCAGACTGCCCTTGTTTGGCTTGAAAACAGTTTGCTTTTGACTTGTAACCCTCTACTCATTTTCTAGTTTGTCCTTTATCTTTACTATTCAATTCAGCTCTCAGTGACTCTTAGCTGAGAGAAGTGCACAGCTGCTAATTATGCTGTCTTCCCTTTACTTGGTTGTAATTAACTGTAATTAACCGTCTGCTTTCAGCATGAACATGTATTTCTGTTTGCTTACAGCTATGGACGTCGGAAAACCAGGGAGATGAAGGTGATGCTGGGGAGGGAGAGAACTAATGGCTGTCACGCTTCACTATATGTTCAATGTCACCCTGTATCCTACACATATATCCCTTTGTGCGACAAGCAAAAAGAATAGTACATCGACTTTCACAACCTCAACGTAGCAAAAACTGTCTGTGGGGTAAAAAACGGGGGGTTGGTGTTCTGTGTACTGAAAATGGAGGTCGGTTATTGTAATGGCATCCCGAATTTTCCTACTATGAACATTTACAGTCACGATTACCGTGTTTATACTTTTAACTGAACACTGTGATTATGGGTTTTGTGATTGCAATTGACTTTGCAAAACTCTCATTGGTAGAAAAATAGGCATCAGTTGTGTAACAGCGGAAAGTCAAATTTGGCAGCGAAATAGTCGAAGTACAATTCTGTTGTAAAGTTGTACAGAAAGTTATAGAGATTCTATTGTGACACTGGGGCATGGAAGGAAAACAATCCGATGTATGGCATTCCAGTTAGTAACACACTGCTATGAGTTCGTTCAAGGCACACTCTGTAGACATTTTTAACCGAGTCTGAGGCACCGCTTTCAGTCAAAAGCTCACTTTGTCAATCCTATCTTTCTGAGGACCAGGTTTGTGTTGAGGAGGAGAGTAATGGGGGAGCTAGCAGCTTGATTTCCAAACTCTTTACACTGACAAATAACTGGGATTTGACTTCTAAAAGTGGTTTTGTGCTCATACAACATGCATGACTAAGCCCCTTCCCACAGCAATAACTTAATTATATCTTCGATATTCTTCAGTAGTGAGAATTCTTGGTTCACTATCATGGACTTGCAATAGCAGAAGATTCAATTTTTTGAATGGCCTTATTAGTTTGGATGATACCATGAAGTGATCTGCCACTTTTGCATTACTATACTCTTGGGTGAATCAAAAACTCCATGGTATTCCCGTTCTGAATTTATCTCAAAAGCCTTTTAATTACTCCACGGAGCCTTCTTTAAGTTTGCTTTATGGAACACTTTCACTCATCCCACTCTGTTCATCCTTGACCCTTTCACCTGTTGAAACTCCATCGAAGCAATTTTAGACTCCACACACACACACATCATCCTTTGTTTGATTGTGGCTGGTGTCGATATGGCAGGTGAGACCTGAGGACAGGTTTCTGCCTCGGATGCTTGAGAGCTGCCAGTGCTGTTGGAGTCTTCAGCTCATCTGCCTTTTTTCCTTTATTTTCTTTTTTTGTAATTCCAAGATCTGGCTCAAATATTCAGGATTTCCCATCTATTGTACTGGAATGCAGACCTTACCCATCTGTAAGCTTGTAATATTTGAGCTCCCCATGTCCTCACCCATTATGTTTCAAACATGTCCCATTGAATAAAACCTAGTAAGAGTTGTGTGAATAATGCAGTGGAAAAGATGAGGATCGGTCACCTCTCAGCCTCGCGGCATCATCCCCTGCCTTCACATTCCACTTAGGGATAGGCTCCATCTGTTCGTCTGTCCATCTGTCTGCTCAAGAGAACTTCATGCACTGATTTTAAAACTCCCCTCTACTAGCTGAACAAATTGTGCAGTTAATACTTGGCGCTTGATAAATGCAGTAGTGAATGTGGAACCGAGCCTGTCTGTATATCTGGTAGCTCTTCTCGCTTTGTTTTTACTGACCAGTATTCTGCCTAAAGTTTGCTTCTGTGACGGTTATATTGCCTAGCACACATGTGGTTGTGAGAATAGTATAGCAAAAAGAAAAACCTGGTTATTGATGTACTAGATTTGTGTATGTCTTTTAAACAGTTCTAGTTTCACCTTACACGAAATAATCAGGAAAGTGTAAAAGAATTCAAAAGTGAATAATAAAAAATTTTATCAGTTGTTTGTGCCTGTTGTGTCTGCCATCCTCTTGTGGCAGCTGAATCACCACTTTCCATTACCTGCTCAGATCTTGGGTTGTGTGAGTCAACTGGTGCTTTCCCAAAGGCCCTAATGCTTCACCCAACTGCATTCAACTCTTTGAAAGGGCAGATAATAGCAGGACAAGGGGAAATGGTTTTAAGTTGAAGGAGGGAAGCTTTAGGTTGGGTGTCAGAGGGTGGTGAGGTGCTGGAACAGCTGCCCAGAAGGGCTGTGTACACCCCATCTCTGGAGGTGTTCAAGGGCAGACTGAACAGGGCCCTGGGCAGCCTGGGCTGGTATTAAAGGGGAGGTTGGTGGCCCTGCCTGTGGCAGGGGGGTTGGAGCTTCATGATCCTCGAGGTCCTTCCAACCCGGGCCATTCTGTGATTCATTGCCAGCTCCTTTGCAGGGAGTTTTGTCCCTCACCCTTCCAGCTCTGAAGAGGTTCTCTGCTTGAGGTCACACTTGTGCTGTGTTGCCACTGCAGGACTTAACAGAACTGCGACTATAAATCTCTATTTGATTTACCACGAGTCACTGCATGTTGCATGGATGAACAATGTATGCACTGAAGTCAGCCAGCACTCGCTGCTGTTGGCCGGCTACACTTAAAGCTTTTTCCTGGGGGAAACTTGAAATTCATTCTTCTGAATTAGGGGTTGGCTTTCCAGCCGTGCCTGCCCCAGTCATTGCGTGCACTCCCCATTGCACGTCGCAGCCCGCACACGCTCCAGTTGACTCCTCAGCTGGTGGGCTGTGAGAGCAACAACGATGCGGTGCACGGCTGAGGCGTCTTCCTGCAAGGGGCGCTGGAAGGCACGGATAGCAGCATCTCAGTTTGGGGAGAGCTGGGGAGGCTGTTTGGAGCCCGAGCCCTGCCCGCTCGGAGAGCATCTTCGGCTCCTGCACCGCCGTGATCCCGGAGCGCAGCCGCGGGGCTTCATCTGCCTGCTGCCGAGGTGCTGTGCTGGATCGGGTGTGCTGCCGGCCCCGCGGCGCGGCTTAGCGAAGCATCTTCGTTGCCTTTAGAGCTGCGTGAGCTCCTAAATAATTCTATAGTGAACACTAACTCTCAGTCTATTACTCGCGCTAACGACGTCGTCAGCTCCAGAAAAGGACTGGCCGCTTATCCCCGCCCGTAGAGCGGTGCTGAGGAGCTACGTGAACACATGTCGAGCCGTTCTATCTTTTGGGGAAGGTACAATTGTTCCGCAAAGAAGAACGAAGCCGTGCCGCCCCGCGGCGCTCCGTGCGCGCCCCGACGGGAGCGGCGCCGCTCCGCCCCGGCACTGCCGCCCGCCCGCGGCTCCGCCACGACGGCTCTGCGCTGCGAAGGAGAACAGCGCCGGCTCACTTCGACTTCAACTGCGGGCATCCGGCAGAGAGCAACCCTGCGGCCCGCAGCGCCACGGCGCCCGGGGCGGGGCGGGGCGGGGCGGGGCGGCAGCTGGCGGAGGGCGGGGAGGAACCCCGGGGAGGCGCGGCTCCGTTCCGCCCCCGGCGCCGCCGCGGGAAGAGGCGGGCGGTGGCCGCAGCGGTGCTGCGCGTGGAGCCGCCGGAGCGGTCGGTGTGAGTGTGGGAGCGGGGCGGGTTCCCTCGGCTCTCCCCGCCGGGCCGCGCTCAGCTCTCGGCCGGCTCCTCCCGCTCCCCTACCCGCTGTCGTTCCGGAGCTGGGCGCTGCCCTGGGGCGGCCAGGCTGCGTCCGAGGGCTCGGGCTGCTGGCGAGGCTGGGGCCGCTGCTCTGCTCTGCTGTGCCCGTGGCGGAGGTGTTGCTCTGCGCACCTCCCCGTTGTCCGCAGAACGCTTTCGTGCACCGCTGGGGTTCCCGAGCTGCGAGCGCGAAGTGTCAGGGCGGGAGCTGCGCCGTTCCTGCGCTGATGGCTTCGGGTGCTGATTTGGGGCCGCCCGCAGCGCTGCTCCCCGCCTCAGCGCTGGTTGGCGCTGAGCCGCGCTGTCAAAGGGCTGCTTACTGAACTGGGATGAAGCTCCGCTTCTTTCCTCTTGGCCTTTGAGCGCTGGAAGGCCCGGGTCTGCGCCCGCAGTGTGCTGTGCTGGGGGCTGCTCTGGAGTGGTTTTCCCCTGCCAAAATATCCCCGCAAACCCCGAGCTCCCCTTGGTGCTGCCAACCCCGGAGGTTCTGGCACATCTCCTGGCCCTGCGGCAGCCCGGCTCCAACGCAAGGCTGTTGCTGCTCCTGCGGTCCCCAACCCACGCTGTCTGTCTGTCTCCCTCTCCAGCTGAGCTTTGTGCTTGACCATGAACGCCAGTGGCCCCGGCTACCCGTTGGCGTCTCTCTACGTGGGGGACCTCCACCCGGACGTGACCGAAGCCATGCTCTATGAGAAGTTCTCACCTGCGGGGCCCATCCTGTCCATCCGGGTGTGCCGGGACGTGGCCTCGCGCCGATCGCTGGGCTATGCCTACATAAACTTCCAGCAGCCGGCAGATGGTGAGCTCTGGAACACGGCCCTGCAGAGCTGCCCCACACCTGGGGCTCAGGAGGGTGTGGGAGGAGCTGAGGGGGCAGCTGTTAAGGATACTGATACCCTCACATGCTGGGTTCGGGCCGTCGTTAATCCCGGTCTGCACTCTCTTGTGGGATGGTGACCTGTGTCTGCTCAGGGGCTGGGAGGTGGTGCACTAGTTGGGATTTGGGAGGATTGTTCTCCTCCCTCTGAGCTCAAGAAGGGCGTCCAAGCCCCTTCTGCCCTTTGCTGGGCAGCTGGTTGCCCGTTGGCTTATACCAAGCAGAAGTAAGGTTCCTCTCCCAGTTTCCCTCTGCTGACATCCCATCTCATCCTGCTGACCGCAGCAGTACTGCACAGAATGGTAGAATTGCCTAAAAGGTGAAAGCTTTTCTGCCAGGTGCTTCTGGCAAGAGCTGAAGCTGTCTGCCTTGTTTAGCTTAAGGAAATGCTCAGCAGTGTCCCTGATTCCTGCACCTGTCTCAGGGGCTCTGGGACATGGAAAGGGTCTGTCCCTGTGATGATCCTCCCTCCTCTATATTCACTCTTTGCCAGCTGAGCGAGCCCTGGACACCATGAACTTCGAAGTGATCAAGGGCCGACCTGTCCGAATCATGTGGTCGCAGCGAGACCCTGGGCTCAGGAAGTCAGGGGTTGGAAACGTCTTTATCAAGAACTTGGATGACTCCATTGACAATAAAGCCCTGTATGACACATTCTCAGCCTTTGGGAACATCCTGTCCTGCAAGGTACATCCCTGTCTGTGCTACTGTGGAGGGGACCTGCTGTATCCCCACATCCTTGGCAGTGTGTTACAACCAGCTAAAATTCACTTTCTAGTTTCACTTCTTAAGTTTCCTTTGGATTTCCACCCTTTGCCTGGATAGAAGCATTCTGGGGACAGGGGAGGCTTTTTTTCCCCCACGTTTCCTTTATTTCTTCCTTCTGATCCCTGACCTGCTGCCTACAAACATCTGAACACAGCTCTGCTGCATTGGGAGCGGGCTGTAAGGAAGGTGAACACTGGAAACAAGGGTGGTTTTCCCTGAGACTTACTTACTTGCAGGGATGAAGAAAGCCAGGTCTGTGGATTTTCTTTTCCTTTGCTCTGCTTTTGTAGGTGGTTTGTGATGAAAATGGATCCCGTGGCCACGGCTTTGTTCATTTTGAGACTCAAGAGGCAGCAACTCGGGCCATTGAGACCATGAATGGGATGCTCCTCAATGACCGCAAGGTGTAAGTCTGCCCTGGGGCTGCCTTGGCACTGCTCCTCCATTGGCTTGGTGCTTGCTTGTGAGCTAATGTGTGCCCTGCTCTGGCTGCTTCCTCTTGCCTTCAGTATCTCCTCTTTCCCCTTCACAGCTGAGCAATGCATTTCTGCTTTCCAGAGCTGGAGCCACTTGCAGTCTTTGCTGATGGCAGCATGATAGTGGTTTGGAGCCCTTCCTAATGATGGGGGAGGAACCTGACCTGGGGCTGTGTTTTATTGTTAAGTCAATGTAATGTTTATTGTTAAGTCAATGTAATGACTACCCACAAAGCAGGGCTGGTCCTCAGTCTTCATCATCTGGGTGATACAGTCTGGGGCAGGAAGCAGTTTTGTCCTGCAGCAGCACCCTGCTGGTGTGATGTCACCTCAGATCTTGTGGGCTACTCTCCTCTCTGTGGCAAGGGGCTGCCAAAGAGCCTGGAGCTGCCTTGGAGGAAGAGAGCTGCAATGTGGTGGCATCTGTCAGTTTCTCTTTTGGGGTGAGACCGCCAGCTGTGCTCTTGGCCTGTACCAACGCAGGTGAGCCTGTGCTTGCTTTCCCCCTTCAGATGACATAGAGGGTTTTATGGTCCTCTGCTTGCTTCTGCAGGTTTGTTGGCCACTTTAAATCCCGCAAAGAGCGTGAGGCAGAATTTGGGGCTAGGGCAATGGAGTTCACCAACGTCTACATCAAAAACTTTGGGGATGACATGGATGATAACAGACTGCGGGAAATATTCTCCAGGTTTGGTGAGTGTTGTTGCTGAGGCCAAATAACCAAATGTCTGGGAAGTGAGCTGGGGACCCCAAAGAGAGGTGAGGAACATTTGGCTGAAACAGAGCTCTTCTCTTGTGACCTGGCTTACTTAAAACACCACGTGGCTGAAGGGCTGCAGAGATTTGCATTGTCAGGGTGCTGTGTGTGCTTTCCTGCAATGATGGGATACTATTAGGTGACCCCAGAAAAGTGTTGGTTTCCTTAGATTTCTGAGTAACAAATCATTTGTTTTTGAAATTGTCTTGAATGCTGTCTGGTTCTAAGAACCACGGAATAAGACATGTTGAGTTTGAATTTAAAGCAAAGGTGGCTTTCCCTGTTCAGTCTGTTACTGGAGGGTGCCTCTCACAGCAGAGCTTGGTGCTGTGCCAGCTCATAGGCCATGCTTGCCCAGTGCAAGCTCAGCTCATCTGAGAATGTCATTTATATGAACCTGACATTTGTGAGATGAGAACTCGTGGCCAAAGAGCCCGAAAAGCCAACAGCAATGAGAGCAGCGTACTGGATGGGAGGGATCATCCTGGCCTCCCACAGAGCAGCAGGGATCCGGCAGTTCTTCGTGCTGTTTGCCTCTTCCTCACTGCCTCCCAGTCTTCTCTTTGGGCCAGTGTCTCGTGGTGGCTTTGTTTGGTCCCGTGGCCAGCTTTCTTTACAGCGATGTTCTGCTTCCCTCTTACAGGAAAGACGCTGAGCGTCAAAGTCATGATGGACAACACCGGGCGCTCCAGGGGCTTTGGGTTTGTGAACTTCGAGAAGCACGAAGAAGCCCAGAAGGCAAGCAGCTCCTTGCTGTGGAGCTGGTGGGCAGCTTGGCTGTCTGCTGCCGGCTCTGCTCACCGCTTGAGATCTCCCCTGTCCTGGAGTGGGAGCTCCATGTCCCCGCTGGCCACGGTGTCAGCATAGCTGCGGGAGCTTGGACGAGCAGCAGCTGTACAGCCAGCCTCTTGGCCAGGGAGGGGTGGGCTTTGTGAAGGCACAGCTCCTGCCTGTTTGCGGTGGGACTGGGGCAGCGGGGAAGAGTTCTGCCGGTCTCAGAGCTGCGTTCTGCTGACAGGCCGTGGCTGACATGAATGGGAAGGAGATCAATGGGCGGATGGTGTACGTGGGCCGGGCACAGAAACGGCTGGAGCGGCAGAGTGAGCTGAAAAGGAAATTTGAGCAGATGAAGCAGGAGCGAGTGAGCAGGTACCAGGTAAGGGGAATGGAGTGCTCTCTGGCACGTGCTTGCACTGCAGGTGTGCCCTCTGCAATACAGGTAAGCTAGGGAAGCAATGTCAGCACAGAGCTCTAAGTCCAGGTTAACAAACTGCTCTGTTTTTTTTTTTCCCAAAATAAAATTTTATTCTCAAAATTGGGAATTTTTTTTGAATTCTTGGAAGCCACTTCTTAGCATTGTCTGGGTGTGTATCCCCAGGTGAGCAAAGCACATGTTCCTCTTGAAGTTGCTGATTTCATTGGGGTGCTTTTTGAGCTGTCCCACCTGCTGGCTGAGCTGCTGATGAAACAACAGCTTTAAAACCTGCTGTAAATCTTGGGATCCTAATCTACTCTTGGGAGGAGGCCAAGCTGATTTTTCTGCCCCTTTGCAGGGGGTCAACCTGTATGTGAAGAACCTGGATGATGGGATAGATGATGAACGGCTGAGGAAGGAATTCTCTCCTTATGGCACCATCACCAGTGCCAAGGTAAGGGGTTGAGGGTCCTTAGGCTTTGCTGGCTGGCTGCTCAGCCCTCTGGGGGTTTGGGGCGATTGTCCTCTTGAACTACAGTTCCCTACTGATGGCTTGTATCTCAAGCCAAGCATGAAAGATTTGTCACTTGTATCCAGTTCTGATTCAGCAAGTCTTGTTAACTTTGCTGAGTTATCCGAGCCTCAGTGAAATGTAGGAGGTGGCCCCTTAAAGCCAAATTACTCTGAATATTGCACAGCTGCTAGCATAGCTCAGGGCCAGTGTGACGCTGCAACTCTGCTTGCTTCTGAGCAAGCATCAGATGCTGCAGCATCACAGAGTTCTGCAGGGCTGAGGGAGATCACAGATCTTGAGCTGGCCTGGGCTCTGACCTCTGCACTTAGCAAACCTGTGTTTTTCACACAGATGCATCCTCTCCTTCCTTGGGAAAGGCTGGGACAGGTGGGAGCATCCTATAATCTAACCCTGGGTGTGGGTGCCATGGGGTCCCCCTGTCCCGCTGTCTACATGCAGGGGAGGCCCTGACCGTGTGTGCTTTGTGCGTGGCTGTGCTGATCTGTGGACTTAGTTGTGTTGTTCTAATCCAATTTTAGGTGATGACAGAGGGTGGCCACAGCAAAGGGTTTGGCTTTGTATGTTTTTCCTCTCCAGAAGAGGCTACCAAGGCTGTGACTGAAATGAACGGACGGATTGTTAGCACTAAGCCTCTCTACGTTGCACTCGCACAAAGGAAAGAGGAGAGAAAAGCAATTCTCACCAACCAGTACATGCAGCGATTGGCCACCATGAGGGCACTGCCTGGCCCTTTTCTTGGCTCTTTCCAGCCTCCCCCAGGGTACTTTCTCCCCCCCATCCCTCAGGTGAGTCCTTTAGGGACAGCCTTGCATGGGGACCTGAATTTGTTGTATGTGGGGAGGAGCTGGGGTTGGTTGGTAGGATTTGGGAGTGTATCTGTGTTCTGCACAGACCCTGGTGCTGTTTAGTGTCAGTACCTGGCTTCAAAGTCAGTGCAGGAAAGCTGGCCTGAGGTGCTCCTACTGGGAGCTGGTGTTTGGTAGCCCTGGGGTGCTCCTTGGGTCACTAAGAAGTTTAGTGCAAGGGTTTGAGTGTGGAGATGGAATCTCCTAATGGAATGAGGGGAGCCAGGAGGGTTGGAGAAATGGAGACTCACATGGGGAGGAGTTAAATGGACTTGCTGGAGGAAACGCAGGCAGTAAGATTAGAAGCAGGTCTTTGGCTTGCCTGGCTGCTGAGATGCTCTTTGCCATGCTGATCTGATATAGATCAGCTCCCCAATCACCTCAGATAACTTGTTCTCCTCCCATAGCCACAAACCAGAGCTGCTTTCTACAGCCCCAGCCCAGTTGTCCCTGTCCGTCCTGCCACTCGTTGGAGTGCGCAGCCCTCCCGGCCTCCCTGTGAGTGCATCCATCTGTCCCTTGCTGTCAGCTGGGCTGGTTCAGGGATCAGAACGCTCTCTTAAAGACACCACAAAGCATGTGGCCGTGGGAAGCTGTCACCTCGAGAAGCACGCGGTGTCCTGATGTAGGGCTCACTGGTGGCAGGCACTGGGGCTCAGGCTAACCACAGAAACATTCCCTGACCGCGGCCACCTCCCAGCACATCTCCTCCCATGCTTTTTTTTTTCTATCAGAAACTTCACTAACTGTGCTCCATCTCTCCAACAGCGTATCCTGCAGCCACCCCCATCCTGAGGGCTGCTGTGCAGCCCCGGCGCCTGGTGTCCAACATCAGCACCATGAGACAGGCGTCCACCCAAGTGCCTCGTGTGCCCCCCCAGGCGCAGAGAGTGGGTGAGTGCCGCGGGGACCTGACTCTGGCCCTGCAGTAGTGGGTGTGCGTGGGGGCTGGCTGCCCCGGGGCTGAGTGGGATAGTGCTTAACAATCTCTTCCTTCCTTGTTGCAGCCAACATAGGAACGCAGACAGTCAGTGCCCGGGTGCCTTCCTCGCCCACCCTGCGGGGTGCCCCGCAGTACAAGTACTCCCTGGCTGTGAGGAACATCCAGCCCATGGGCAGTGTGCCACCTGGGGCTCAGCAGGTAGTGCCAGGCTTTGGTTTTGGTCCTAACTGGTGTGATGGAATCCCTTCCTGAGCTCCAGGTGCTCATCCTGCAGCACTGTAGATGTGATGCCTGGCTCTGGGTTTCCCCAAAAGTTTGCACTGGGATCCAAGCAGGCAGTGCCAGATTTTGCAGTGGTGGCTCTGGAGGACAAAATGCCCCACTGCGCATCCTTGCATCCAAGGATCAGCACTGTTCCTGTAGGCCTACTCGTGTTTTGCTTCCAGCCTGACTGCTGCTCTTCTCTGTATTTCTTCGAGCAGGTAGGAGAACCTGCTGTGCACGTCCAAGGGCAGGAGCCACTGACGGCATCCATGCTCGCAGCAGCGCCTCCACAGGAGCAGAAGCAAATGATAGGTGGGTGTCCAGGCTGCCAGAGAACCTCCTGTCTGTGTGTGCATGGGCAGATGGACTTGCATGTGCTAGGGAATGCATAGATAATAGGAGAAGCTCTAAGCCTGTGTTGGATTTCTCTGATATTATGTTGCTTTAAAAAGGAGGAGGAAAAAAAATTATCTAGGCTGTGTTGGAAGGATATGGAACGAGCAACCTCCTCTCTGTCTGCATTCACTGCCTGGCATGGGGTGGACTCTGCAGGAGAGGCACTGCTCCATCCTGCCTGTGCTGCTCCATGCAGCTGTCTGACTTCATCTGACAGCTTCCCTTCATGTGAGAAACTCCTCTGGGCTCAGCAGAAGGCTGGGAGCAGAGCAGTTTGAGGAAGTAAGAGGGAAGCATAGAGTTGGGAGTGCGGGGGACTTCCACTGACATCCTCCCTGGTGTTTTGGGCAGGTGAGCGGCTCTACCCCCTGATCCATGCAATGCATGCCTCACTGGCTGGCAAGATCACAGGCATGCTGCTGGAGATTGACAATTCAGAGCTGCTGCTTCTGCTGGAGTCCCCTGAATCCCTGCACTCCAAGGTAGGGGGCATGTGGTGTCCAAACAGATAATGGTGTAGTATTACTGCTGCAAATGCTAGACAAGAAATCTGGCCTTGGCTGTGGCCGAGGACTTTGATACCACAGAAAGATAAAACAGCTCCTTTTCATAGTGAAAGGAAAACAGAAGGAGCCCTAGGCTGATAGCATGCCTGCCTGTCTCCAGCAAGAGAGGTCAGCAGCTCTGAAAGCACAGCCAAGCTCTGAGTTTGGAGGTGGATAGGAAGCAAAAGGGGGGAAAAGTGGAGTGAGAATTGCTGCCAGCAATTAAATGGCAAATTGCCATTTAGTTTAGGCATAGTCCTAGTGAATGTTTCCCTTCTGTTTCCCATCAAAACAATGAAAGTGAGTTACTGCATATCCTTGCTACTGCTTGGAGGCAGAATTCACTTTCACTATTCTGTTGCCATCTTTTTGGAGGAGCCTTGGCTCTGCTGGGCGCTGCCAGCCAGCTTCATGTTGGAGAGGTGCGAGTTCTCTCTCCGGCCACTTGTGACTTATATGGAAAAGGAGAAATGCTCCAGCCCTTCCTTAGGGAGGAGACAGCAGAGGTTTGAGGGCTGATCCATCTTCTGGCACGGGCAGCAGACTTGGATTAGTATTTATGTAATCTCTTTACTCGCTTGAAATGTGGAACCTGGGCTACTGCAGTTCTTGTGCACTATGTTCCCATGGTGGTGCAACTCAGCATTTCCCCAAATGTGCTCTCTCATCAGATTGAGGAAGCAGTTGCTGTTCTCCAGGCTCACCAGGCCACAGAGGCGTCACACAAGGGCAGCACGGCCCCGTTCCTGCAGTGAGCCCTGGTGGGTGCAGCGCTGCTGCGTGAGCTGCCGCCTGCTCAGGGTCCGTGGCTTGTGCCTCTGAAGCTTGGGAGCTGGGTTTCTTGTCCAGACCAAGTGAAGCTTGATGAGCAATTAGGGATGTGTGCAGTATTTCACTTTTTATCAGGTGATTCATCCTCCGTTTTCCAGGCTTAACTGTACTGCAAAGACACAATTCTGCATGTGGTGTTTTTTCGTGTGTGTGGCACTTGTTACTTTTATTTCCTCACGTGTTTATGATAGTAACAACTGTGCTATCAGAAAGGAAGACAGGGAAGGATCTTGCTTTCCTGTGTGTCCAGTGAAGAACTGGTGCAGCCTCCCTAGGATTTCTCCACTGTCGTTGCAGAACCTTGTGAGCAGATAAGCTTTTAAAATGTTGGAGCTGAGTGTGGGATGGGTTCATTAGTAAGCAATTAGGACTCTCACGTACCTCTTTGAAGATGATGGTTTCTTGACTTGTAATCACCAGGAATCTGTGTGTTAATCCAAGCTCAGAGCTGACCTGTGAATTGTTGTCTGGATTAAACTGTTCTCTAGCGGTTGAAAATTGTGTGTGTGGGTTCTTTGTGTTCCTTGTAGACTTCATGACTGAGAGTGAACCTTGAGAACAGCAGCAGCCGCCTCACCTCACCTTGCTTTTGGAACTGTGCCCTCACACTGACCCTGGTTTGCCTTCAATGCCCCATCCTGCTTTTTGTGTGTACTGTGCATCTTGCAGAACCACTTCCTCCTTGCACTGCTGTAGAAGTTAATTCTCTTCTCTTCTGAAAGCATCTTGTGAAATGTAACGTGGAACTCAGTCTGACTCAGTTGCCCAGGAAATGATGAGTGCAGATGAGTCGTTGCTTCAGTCAATTTACTGGGTTCTGTAGTTTTATTTGTTCCTGTAGCTGATGCTGATAAAGAACTGATGCTTCCACTTCCGAAGCATGAGTTAGCTTCCTTTGCAGAAAGGCAGCAAATACTCTGCCTTCGTTTGTGCTGGAGGAGAGACACGTGTCAGCTCGGCTGCTGCAATTAGTGCTTGAAGCTCGTGGTGTTGGCAGGGTGACAGTCCTCAGGGACAGGAAAAGCACCATGTAGGACTACACAGACTGCTGACCAGCAGCTCTCCTGATCCTTCCACTCTCTGAGAGGGTGTCCTTAAGCAAATTTGGCACTATTCACGTGGATTTTATCCTTTCTAGGTAACCCTTCTAAATTTCCCTGTTTTAAGACACTGCTTCTTCCTGCAGCTCTTCTTTTATAATAGAGCTTGTGTGCCTGCAGGAGTGCTGGGGCTGAGAACCTTCTGCCAGTCACTGTTCTGCATGTGGCTCTGTGGTGCACGAGACCCAGCTGAAGTTACTGTGGATCAAAAGCTGCTTCTCCTGTGCATTTTCAGGCTGACGGGCTGAAAACACCAATAATTGCATGGAGGATGTTAAGACCTATCATTAATGATGTCTGCTCTTAGTATCTCCTGAGCATACTGCACTTGCTGTAGTCATCCTGGCCTTAATGCTCCACTCTGCATCCAGGAGTGGAATTTCTGTCTCCAGTGCTTCCTTAGAATTACACCTGGGATTATCAATCAATACACTGACCTTATTTGACTGCTTCCTTTAGCTCACAGGAGTACACCTCCATCAGCACAGCCCACCTTCCTTCCATCCATCTTGTGTTGGCACTGCTGTCTCATTCTTCCTTCTGTGCTGTATCACACCCTCCCCTCAACTCACTACTGATTCATCCCTCCTACCTCTTGTTTTCTTTCCAGCATTTTAATACAAGCACTTACACATTTGCTCTTCCATGGCCACTGTTCTGCTCAGCTGGGACTCTTTCCTGGGGCTTTTCTTCTTTCCTGCTCTGAGCTCTTTAAATACTTTGTCTCTTCATAGAGGATGCCACAGCCTGAGCTGTGCACTGCTTAGACAATTCCTTATCAGTGAGATGCTTACTTCCTCTTGGTTATTTTTCCCCAGTGTGTAACTGGCTGGAAGCTCTTATACTTTTTCTCTACAGAGGAAAGTGCATATTGCATATGAGAAATGTATATTAGGAGCTGGGATGGAATTGTACTGGTGAAATTCATTCTGTTGCCTAGAGTCTGAAGCAGTTCTTCAGGCACAGCATACTGGTTTGGAGTGCCTGTTGCATCACTGACAGCACTAGAAGTCATTTCAAGAAAACAGCTAGCAGTAGTTCAGGATGAGCAGAATATGGAACAGACAAAGAAAGGATATTAACAAAGTCCTTGAAACCTTGACATGGAAATGTAAACTTGCCACTTGAACACTCATGAGTGCAAGAAGATGCTGTAGAGTTCTCAGAGTAGCTCCCTGGTTGAACTCCTCAGGGAGGTCTCAGGCTTCAGCAGGTTGAGGCAGGAGCAGCAGTGCACATGCAAGTCTGGAGTCTAGTTTGGAATAGTCACTGGTGGTACATGAGTGAGGTAGATGGAGCCTCTGTGAAAAGCACCTTCCAACTGCCCGTGTGGGTTGCAACATCTTTGCCTGCCTGGAAAATACTTTGTGCAGTCAGCAGCACGGTTGCTGGAACAAAAGAGGAGGAGAGGAGCAGAAGAGACCTGGGCTTGAAGCATGGCATCATTTTGCTGTGTTTGGTCTGTGTCTGCTTGGTGGTATTGCACTGTATTGGGGAAGGTCTTAGAGATAAGACAGCAAAAAGGCATTGCTGTGTTCAGACAGGGGGGAAGAGGTAACGACTGCTGCTGCTTAGAAGCACTGTAACGAACTGTAGTGGGAACAGTGCAGGTGTCTGCCAGCCCTGATAACACAGGGATGTTAAAAGGAGAGCTCTTATTTGAGAGCAGGCTCTTAAATAAGATTCCTTCTGTGTTCAGAGACATTCCTCTGCTTATCTGTGTATGGCTGGCCTGTGCTTCACACCCTGAAGTCCATCATGCTTACCTTGTAACAGCCTGGGGAAAGGTGGGTGCAGGGTCAATGGAGTTATAGTAGTTAGAGGATGGGGATTTAAGGAAGCAAAATTTGCCCTGGGGGGAGGTGTTTCAAACCCTGGTGGTATTGCAGCTGAGGAAGTATAACTCTGGGACTTACAAAGAGCTCCTTAATGTCAGGCCAAGATAACTCTTTGTCTTACAGGAGTGTAACAGCATTAGTAATGTCTGCCTTCTGAATTCAGTTCAGTGGAGCATCTGCCTGGAGTACTAACAGCTGGGATCATTACTGTAAGCTGTTAGACCACATCTAGTGTTGTCCAGCATCATGACTAAAAAAGCAGCAACAGAATGAAATAAAGCAGCATGAAAGTGTCCCAGTTCCCCCATGCCTTCCATCCCATACAAAAAATACTCCAAGAGTGAAAATAAACATCATTTTAATGTGAACACTTCCAACAGATCACAGAATAACTCCAACTGTTTCTTAATCTACCATTTTAACTCAGTGCCATCAATACCACAGGAAAAAATAGATCAAGAAGTATAAACATCCATGGAAGTAGTAGGCCAGCCCTCCATTGGGATGTCCCTGTAACACCCTGTAGCAACTGTTCCAGAAGGCACAGAAAAGCTCAACTTTTAACAGAAAACTGACCAAAAAACAAGCTGCAAAGAGCCCAA
This sequence comes from Tympanuchus pallidicinctus, assembly GCF_026119805.1. Lineage (NCBI taxonomy): Eukaryota > Metazoa > Chordata > Aves > Galliformes > Phasianidae > Tympanuchus > Tympanuchus pallidicinctus. The sequence continues at coordinate 8,725,971 of NW_026294722.1, forward strand.
GCACCTGTACTGTGACATAGTGCAGAGTGGACTGAAGTTGCTGTTGGTTTTCTTATACGTGCTGAATAATTAAAGATAAAAGTTGCTGCTGTAAACACCTTCCCAGTCACACCATGCAGCAGAAACTCAACTGAAGGCCAGCAGGTGTCAGGGAGGAGAGGGAATGTGCTCAGCCCTGTGCAAGTAACAATGACTTGGTTTTAAGAGTGGTATGCAGTGCTCCTTTAGCAACCCTACTTAATAGCAGCACAAATGAAGCACAACTGTCACCTGAATAAGGACTAAGAAAACTCTCAGTTTGTAACTTCTCAGAAAGAGCAGCCACTTTGTGTGCATCTTGGCCAAGTGGATAAAGTCCCTGAGGCCAGCAGGTATAGGCACATTGACTTCAACCAGGGAAGTTCACCCATATGCCTCCTTCTCAGGCAAGTGCATGAAAACTTTGCATAATCTTAGAACCAGATACACAAACTGTATATCAAACAACTACTTTAACATTCACTGAGGTGGCACAGAATGCACCACATCTCAGCAGCAATTAAAGATAGATCTCAGTACCAATCCTGCATTCAGATTGGTCCCTGCAGCATCAGAAGGGAGAAACTTCCTTCTGCAGCAGAAAAAGCTTTCCTTGTTGCTTGGTTACCCTAGGCTCTGTTCAATTCTTGCAGTAGTTTCCGTGCAGCTGTGTTCTTTGGTTCAATTTTTAACAAGCTGTTGATGTCAGCAATACTTGATTTGTAATCCTAGAAAAAGAATTTGTAAGTGTTAGTGCACTGAAAATGCAGTCTAAGTCTCTTGCTGGAGAACTACACCCAGTGACAGAGGCAAGGCAACACAACAGCCTGGGACTGTTTTTTGAGCACCAGAATCAGTGTAGCTGTTCTAAAACGTGCTGACAAGCATTAACAGGCTCCTACCTGAAAACTGGTCGAAAACTCCTGACTTACCTTCAGTTCTTTAAGTGCCTGAGCACGTCTGTAGAATGCCTTAACGTTTTTAGGATCTAATTGCAGAGCTTCTGTGCAGTCCTGCACTGCTTCCTTGTGTTGCTTCAGAGTCAAGTAACAGAGAGCTCTGCAATACAGACACCTGGTTAGAATCCTTTGGTTAAAAGCAGTATTTATGGCTGCAATGCAGAGAACTAGCCACAGCACAAAGCTGGACTCCCAAACCAGGGAGTATGCTAAGGAATCATTGATCAGAGCTCAATGCTTACGTTAAAAAGAGCACAAAATAGCAAACAGTTTATCAGTCTGCAAAAAAAAAACAACCCAGCATTTTTAGAGCAACGTGCTCCTTGCTCTGCCACTCTGGAACATGCTCTGCTCATCTCAGAAGTGCACTCTGAGTACAGCAGAGTGCAATTTGTGGTTCGTGGGGCAGTAGACAAATAACAAAATGATACAGTCCTGGCAGACAAGCATTAAAGGGATGAAGCCTTTAGCAGTCCTAGGCTGAGTGGCCCTAGGGCTTGTTGCAGAATCTGATCAAAGAACATTATACAAAGTACAGGGCAGATTGTACCTGGGGGAAATGTGTGGGTGTTTTGTTGTTTGTTTTTTTAAAATTCAGTTGTCTGGAAAAAACACCAGACAGCTGTGTCAGAAGTTCCAAAGTGGCTTTTATAAAATGCCAAAAAGCACTTGGGCAATACCTGTTGGTGTAAGTTGCACATTCCTGGTTGAGCTTTAAACTCTCACTGTACTTCTCAATTGCCTTTTTATGGTTTCCTTTCTTTACGAGTTCATTTCCTTCTTCCTTAAGAGTTCGAGCTCTCTCTGTGCCAGCAGCAGTCTGGGCTGGAAGCAGTGCAAAAAAAAAATACATATAGAAGCAATAAGATCAGACCAGCCTCTCAGAAGGCAAACAGCCCCATCCCAGAGGCAAGATGCAGATCAAAGGATCCAGAACGAGTGGCCAGCCCATGTTCCTGCAGCTCTCAGCCCCAGCTACAGACACCATGCAGGCACGGCAGCCTGCCTCGCTGTCTGCAGCCCTGCTGAGCTGAAGGGCTCTCACCTGGGTCACCCTGTGGTATGTTTCCAGAGGGAGCATCTCCTGTGGGGGCTCCTGCAGAAGGAACACCCCATCTTCTCTGGGCATCAATGGGGACTCTGGGGATGGGTGGGAGCTTCTCGCGCCAGTTCGCCCCGTGCTTCTCCAGCAGAGCTTTGGTCATCCTGGAAGAGATGGCTGGTGGTTGCACTCCTGCTGGTTGATAGCATAGGAGCTGGGGGGACTACTTTTTAACCTGACTCATGCTGAGGACCTCCTCACTGAAAACTTTACACGCATCTCAACTACAGAAAGGGTGTTAAGGAAAAGTGTGTCTTCACGTTAGCAGGGCCAAAAATACCACTAGACAACAGCTGGGACTGTTAATGCTCAGCTGGGCAGGGGATGTTTGTCACTCCTCAGTGAGCAGTGAAGTGAATTGGACGCCTCCAAGAAGAGAAAATGACTCCAGCAGTCTGCAATCCCATCTGCATGGGGGGCACAATGCACAGGACACCAGAACTTGTAAATTATTTTTCTTTTAAAATAAGTACTGGGCAAAGCAAGAAATCATTCCCAGGCCTCTATCATGTGTCAGCAGCCTGAAAGGAGCTGAGGGCATTAGCACACGCAGGGAGCATGACCCAGCCTGCCCTCTGCACAGAGCATCAGATCCTCAGCCATCTTGTTAACGTGCTCAGGACGCAGCACGCTCCTGACACTGCTGCAGAAACAAAACAGGGCTCTGATCCATAGGCTGGGGTTGGAAGAGACCTTAAAGCTGATCCACTTCCAACCCCTGCTGTGGGCTGGCTGCCCCCTACCACACGCCCAGGGCCGAATCCAACCTGGCTTTGGGCACCTCCAGAGATGGAGCACCCACAGCTCTCCAGGCAGCCTGGAGCAGCAAACCAGACCGCAGCACTCAGAGGCAGAAAGCAGGGCGCAGTGGGGGTTACCTGTTGACCCCATAGTGGGCCGCCTGTATGGAGCAGTCCACCTGCAGGGCGGTCTTGTAGTCCACATAAGCCAGCACGAAGTTCTCCAGCGCCTCATAGGCAGCCGCTCGCCTGAGCAGGGGCTTGATGGCAAACGGGGTCAGGCTGAGAGCGCTGTGACGGGGAGAGAGAAGGTGACAGCGGGCACAGAGGCCTCAGGGAGCTCCCTGCTGCCTGCAACTGGACGTGTCCTGTGAGCGCTGAGCGGTGCAGGTGTGTGCTCACACACGGCGGTGCTAAACGGTGGGAAACGGGCTGGGAGCCGCTGTCTCATTTCCTACCGTAACGAACTAAAGGGGGAAAGAAGGGAATTCTTTCCTCGGGGATGGAAACCATAAGGGAAGGGCTGCAGCTCCGGAGCCGCTCCCGAGATCTCAATGCCCATCAACCCCAGGGGAGCGGTCTATTTTCCACTGCAGAGGGGACCAGAAGGACTCGCTCACCCGCAGCAGTCGGCGACGCAGTCCCGGCAGGCGCCGTACCGCAGCTGGCAGGCGGCGCGGTTGGCCAGCAGCACGCTGCGCTCCTCGGCGGCGGCTTCGCCTGCGCGGCACACAGAGGTGAGGTGTGGCGAGCCCGGCCCCGCCCCGCCCCGCCCCGCCCCGCCCGGCCCCGCGGTACCTGCATCCTCCAGCATCGCCAGCGCGCGGCTGTACAGCTCCGCGGCCGCCCCGTACTGCCCGCGGCGGAACTCATCGTTGCCGGCGCGGCGCAGCTTGCCCGCGCTCTCCATCCTGGGCCGCGCGACTCCGCGTGAGGGCGGCGACTTCCGGCGGCGGGCGGAAGCGGCGCCGGGCCGCGATGGAGGAGTGAGAGCGGCGGGCTGGGAATGGCCGTCCACGGCGCTATGGAGACGGTGCAGCTGAGGAACCCGCGGCGGTGAGGACGGGGCGGGGGAGCTGGGACGGGGCTGAGGTTGAGGGCGGCGGTCGGGGCTCCGGGCGGACGGGAGGCAGCGGGGGCCGGCGATCTCGTCCGGCGCTGTGCTCGGGCTGGGGGCGGCGGAAGCGGGACGGCACGGCATAGCACAGCATAGCGTGACACGGCACGGCGCGGCACAGCATAGCATGACACGGCACGGCACAGCGTAGCACGGCACGGTACGGGTGACGGTAGCGCTGCGGGAAGCGGCTGCCTCCTTCACTCGGCGTTTCGCCACTTCCTGACTCGCCGGCACGTTTCCTCCGCTGCAGGAAGCCATTGTGCGCCCAGCCTCTGCACGGCGATAAAAAGGGGAGAAAAGTGCATGTTTAGTGAGGAGCGCAGCGAGTCTGTGCGGAGCGGCGGTGTTTACTGGCAGTACAGTGGTCTGTTTTAGTGTATGTGTACCGTCTGTCCTTGTAACATTTTCCTTAGCGCCATAGAACGGCTTGGGTCGGATGGGACATCAGCGATCATCGCGTTCCAACCCCCCGCTGTGCTGCCCAGGGCCCGACCGGCCCGGCCTTGAACGGCCCCAGGGCTGGGGCATTGCCTCCCTCCCCCCAGTCTGGGCAGCTCGTTCCGGCGCCTGACATCTGAGCTAAACCTTCCCTCCTTTCATTTTAAACCATCCCCCCTTATCCTGTCGCTATTCACCCATGTAAAAGAGTTGTTTTCCCTTCTGTTTATGATCTCCTTTTGGCTGCATTGAGGTCTCCCTGCAGCTTTCTGTTCTCTGGGCAGAACCAGAGGCTCCTCCAACATGTCTTTATAGGATATGTAGTGCCTTTTATTTATAAAGATACAGCGCTCAGCTGCCGTAGGAAGTTTCTTGGTGAACAGCTGTCAGCATGGCAGTGTGAACTGAAACAAGTGTAGTTGGTTTCCGTGTTGTTTTGTGTGTGGGATCTCCATAAAGTTGTACTGGGGATTAGGTTGATAAGCGAGGGGTCGCAGTACAACTCCAGCTGGCTCTTCCTCTTTTGTGCAGTATCTGTCTAGGCACAGAACCAGTGGTTAAACTAATACCATTAAAGCTGTACAAGTGAGATTAGTGCAGTACTGCCTCCTTCCTCAAAGCAAGCATCTTACAGTATGTATGGAACGCATCAGACAAGGCTGCCTTCCCCTCTGCGTGTTCCCTTCTGCGTGCCCTTAGTGTAATGTACTTTCCAGACAGAACTGTGAACATTAGCAGTATGGTCAGTAGCTGCAAGAGGCTGCTGTGCTGTGTTAGGGTTTGGCCACCAGCATGCAGATCCCTTAGTGTGTTCTGCAAAGAAGGACTGTAGATGTGTGTCTGTGATCAAACCCTGTGCTCTGTAACTCTCGCTCCTCTTCTGATGTTAGATAACGCTAATGATGAAACGTCTTCTGATGATGGGAAATAAACTTATTTGATAAGCAACCTACTTTATACTGAGCCTTTTGTAATTTTAAATGGCATTTTTAAATCTTTCTGTTTCAACAGAGCCCAAACTGCCATAAAATTAAGTGAAATTTCTCTATTCTTATATACACAGGCAGCTGAAGAAGTTGGATGAAGACAGCTTAACCAAACAGCCTGAAGAAGTATTTGATGTATTGGAGAAGCTTGGAGAAGGGTATGTGCTATGTGACAATGTGCCTTAAGTACATTTATCAAAGAACAGATGTGTGTAACTAATATGCGCTCGATGGGCTTTGATTTTTCACTTTTGATGATCCTGTTACTGTAGAAGTATGTGGTAATGTAGCAGCTGCAGTGACTCGAGGCATTGCTGTTCATCCCAGTACCTCTGCAGGAGGTCTGTGTGATGGCAGGCAGCTTCTGTTTCCTAGGGCTACTTGTGTTGAGAGCACTAAATAGTATGTTTACCACTTTAAGCACTTCGTTTATAAAACAGAGTGGGAATTCTTCCTAGCTGCTGTAAGAAGATGGAAATAAAGTAAACAGTGTCTGATGAGTGAGCAAAGCTTTCTGACCTGAGCTGTGGTTTTTACCGTTGCTCAGTGGTACCGTGTGCCAGAGAAGGAGAGAACTGGCTTTATTGGATTCTTCCAAAGCTGTGGGCATGTAATGGTGGTTGGCTCCTTTCTGACCATCTCAGCATGCTGCTGGTTGTTACAGCATATTCAAGCTGTGGGTTGATTACGTAAATAAATTGAAAAATTCTCTTAGCAGGAGGGTGATTTGTTTTTTCCTCTCAAGTCTGCAATTGCAATTATCATGCTTTTTGTGTTTTAAAAATATTACTGTATTCACTATTTGTTTAATATTTTGTTCCGCAGTTCGTATGGCAGTGTGTTCAAAGCTATTCATAAAGAGACGGGTCAGGTGGTTGCAATCAAACAGGTTCCTGTGGAGTCTGACCTGCAAGAGATTATAAAGGAGATATCCATAATGCAGCAGTGTGACAGGTAAATGTGTACTGCAGAACCCATCGTCAGTATGCAAAGAAAGTATTGACTGTGATCTGGCATGTAGTCACATAAAAGCGATGATGTTGCCTTCAATGTTTTTTGAAAGGCTGGACTTGTACAGTCAAGTTACCCCGTATCAGCTGAGTCATGTTTGGGTAGTGTTAACCCAAGTGAAGGTAAGACAACAACAATTTAGCTTGCAATGTGAGAGCATTAAGCTGACTAAGTGAAATAACCTTGCACCTGCTGCCAGCACAGAGCAAAGCGTGTGAGCAGCTCCTGCAGTGCTCCTGATGCACCTTAACTTCTGGGCAGCAGTGATGAGGTTGTGTGTTAGACCAGTTCCCCTGTCCAATGGGGCAGTGAATTGCACACGAGCTTTGGGATATGAAAACGCTAGGAGAGAGATTGTTTTGGTTTATTGGGTTTTCAAGGGGCATGTGGATGAGAGCTGCTAATGCATGACTGCTCTTGCATGTGCGCAGTGTACGTGCTGTCATCTGCTTTAGGTGGCAGAATTGTACTTACAGTGCAGGTTGCAGTGCGTGACAAGCTGTCTGCTGATGTTAGCATGCTGAGAATAACTTATGGGCTGATGTTTGGCTCTTTGGTTGTCTGCACGTTTCTTATGGAAAAAGTCATTTTATGAGCTTAGCTGGGCAAGAGCAAGGGCTGCAGAAGGCCTCCTGTCAGTGACTGAAGAGTAAAACATACAAAAAATACAAAAATACACAAATACTGTGATTTGAGTCCAGCCTCAAGAAATGCTATTTTGAGGAAGTTTAGGCATAGGAAACCATTTAAAACAAATGACATTAGCAATATAAAACTATGTTCCTAGTCATTCACTCTATTGCTCTTCACTCTCACTATCATTAAGTGAAGATAATTGGTGGCAGCTAAGAGAATGAAACTTCTAACAGATTTAGTCTTGTGAAGTCGTACTGTGTGAATCAACAGAGCATAAGATTTTCTTCTCAAACATTAAAGAATACACTGGGGTGGGATTGGCTTCTCAGTGTTGCTCGTCTTGAACTTCTTCATTAGAAAGTATTTGGCAGACCTTAGGTTAAGTGCACTTCTGTTCTTTGGCTTTGTCCTCATTAAATCAGAAGGGTTCTCTCTCTTAGCCTTTTTGCTTTACCTTTCCCAAAGGATAAATGGTCGTTCTGACTGTGCTGTACTTTGTTGTTCACCCTCTGGGCAGTCCAGTAGTTGACTACAAGGGAAAGATTTAGGTTGTACTTAATTCCTAAAATAACTTGCATTTCTGGACTGAATAATAGAAATAAGAAGGTGAACATTCCTCATAATCACCACAGCGGTTATTTTCCAGCTTTTGACCTTATTTAATCTTTCTGTTTGGTTTCAGACACTCTGCAGCAGCTTTACCAGGATCTTGCCAAGGTCCGTTTTTCATTCCATTGATGCCCTGCCTACTTGATGGCCACAGTTCAGGGAGCAAAAGCAGACTGAAAGCTGATCTCTCCTTGTTTCTGCAGGATTTACTTTCAGACGTTTTAGCTCCCTGAACTGCTGTTGTGACAGGTCATGTGCACACCACTGCCAGGACAGGCTTGCAGGACTGTGGTTGCTCTCTGCAGACTCAGGCTGGTGCAAAACTCTTGGTCAGGGCTTCAGTGGCACTTCCATGTCTGAATTTTTAGAACCTGCTTAGGGAGGCTGCAGTATTGTTTGCCTTTGCTTATTCAGGTGTGCTGTTCTCCAGTATTTGACCCTTTGTTCTCATTTTGTCACGTTTCATAGCCCTCATGTGGTGAAATATTACGGCAGCTACTTTAAGAACACAGACCTGTGGATCGTCATGGAATACTGCGGCGCTGGATCCGTGTCTGATATTATTCGGTTACGAAATAAAACTGTACGTACTCTTTCTTCTGAATGCTATAAATGGGAAGCAGGAGTGGTGGCTCAGGAAGCTGAGCAGCACATTCAGTGCTTTTGGTGTAATTCTCATGAGGTGTTCAGTGTCTGAAACAACCACGGGCTGCCACTGCAATGTGGGTCCTTTGTTCCCCTGAAGATAAGAAGGCTGGTTATGTTGATCAAGTTTGGGTTGTTTGGCTGATGTAATGATCTTGCAAGGTTTTGGTGAGGTGTTTGGTTGGCATTCCTGAAAACCCAGGCAGGTTCTGAATGGCAGACTGCTTGGCCTTGCTTCTGGCTTTGCAGGGTAAGAGTTACTAGGTGTGGAAGGCTGTGGTGCAGATGTGCAGGTATGCTGGTCGAAAGCTAATTCTCATATGTAATGCTGAAGGTTGCTACCTAGAAGTATACGTATTCCTCTATTAGTCAGTATGGCAACCTTTGATAAAGGCAATTAAATAACAGTCTGTAAATCTCAGGGAGGTATAAACTGAAACACCACTGTGTTCCATCTCAGAAACCGAGAGGTTGACAGTAACACTTCTTTTTAGCTTACAGAGGAGGAAATTGCTACGATAGTACAATCAACACTGAAAGGGCTGGAGTACCTGCATTTTATGAGGAAAATACATAGAGATATCAAAGCTGGAAATATATTGCTAAATACAGAGGGACATGCTAAGCTTGCAGATTTTGGAGTGGCAGGACAACTCACAGTAAGTAAAACCAAGATGGTTGTGTACCCCTCTGGTCTTCTTTCTAATGTCACGTGCTTGTGGAGACTTTGAGACATTCAGAAGTGTTTTCAGCACTTTACATCAACATAATGAGACACTATGGCAGCAGCAGAGCTTCCTCTTTGGGAGCTGTTAGACCTAAGTAATGGTTTGTAATAACATTTGCTGTTTGCTTCAGTTGTGTCTAATGTCTGCAGCATATTTCAGTTTTTCTCTGCTGCTTTCCATATCTTTGTCTTGCTTAACCTGGTAATATATACATGTGCAGATGGAAGATAATTAAGATTGTAAATCGTTAATGAATATTTGTGGCTAATAACAGTTGCCATGGTCTGGATTTTTATCCTGCTCTTCTTCTCAGGATACCATGGCAAAACGGAACACAGTTATAGGGACCCCGTTTTGGATGGCTCCAGAAGTGATTCAAGAGATTGGATACAATTGCGTTGCAGACATCTGGTCACTGGGAATCACTGCAATAGAAATGGCTGAAGGCAAACCACCATATGCAGATATTCATCCTATGAGGGTGAGGACTGTGACTTTTTAAAATGTATTGCGATGCAAAATCTGTGATCTGCTATGACAGCTGGATGAGTGATGTATCAAGGTGCCCTCTTGTTTATAATTTAGAGAAAATGGTTTGCTTTCTGTCACTTTGTTGTACTGTTGATTAAATGTAAAATGGAGAAGGAAAATTGTGATCCTCATCTATCAAGGCACGGCTGAGTCTTCCAGTGTTGAGTGTGAAGAAATATATTTTATGCTGTGCATTATACAAAATGTTTTTTTTGTTTTCAAACCAGCACATATTTTTAAGACTTTAAAATGGCAGATTCACACCTCTTGGTGCAGCTAATGGCTCAGACAGACGTGTAAGCTCCTAGTCAGAAAAGTCTGATTTGTTGCTCTATCCTCCCTCTGCGCAGTTTAATATATAAAATATTGGTGGAGACTCTTCTGAAGCAGCAAACTTGAAACATGTATCATTCTTTAATGCCTGTGTATGTTTTTATGTATTTATGTGAGGAGATTTTAAACTTGGTTTGGAAACCTGGCATATTCTTCTGTTTTTAGGCAATTTTCATGATTCCTACCAATCCGCCTCCAACGTTTCGGAAACCAGAGCTCTGGTCAGATGCTTTCACAGACTTCGTGAAGCAGTGTCTTGTCAAGAGCCCTGAGCAGCGTGCTACTGCAACACAGCTTCTGCAGGTCTGCCTCGTCTTGGGAGAGTGTGAACTCTAGAGCAGGCTTGCTGTAGTGCAGGCAGTGCTGCGCCCCTTGGGCTGTTGTCATTTCTTGGGTTATCCTTCTCATTACAAATTTCACTCTCTAATAGCTGATCTAAAAACCTTGTACCCAACTTCAGCCTTTCAGTTCTTCCCTAAGATCTGATCTGATTTCATCTTCCTGTCTTTGTGGATGGTTTTTGTTTTTGTTTTGTTTTTGTTTCTTTTTTTTTTTTAATCCTTCAGCTTCTCACCAGCAATGCCAAGTACCTGTCTCTTAATTCACTAGAAAGCAACTAGGTGAACTTTAAGGTCTCCTCCAACCTAAGCCATTCTATGATTCTAAGTGAAAGTAACTGCTCAGAATGATGTATGCATTTGTAGTTGGTTGTTGACAGTTCAGTTGGTGAGGAGTAAGTGGGGCTTGTGGGCGGGGAATGAGCCCGGGTGTCACAGCAGTGGTGCCTTCAGAGTGTGATCTTGTCCGTGCAGACAGGTCTCCCTCCTGCGCCGTGCAGAAGGTTTTTTGTTTTGTTCTGTTTTTAGCAAAGGATTGAATTAAACATCAGTTTTGATTGGAAACGGGCCACATAACAGTGTTTTACTGTCAGGTGCTGGTTCAGGTGCAGTGCTTACTAACTTTAACATACTACACAGCACCCATTTGTTAAAAGTGCCAAAGGAGCATCAATTCTGCGCGATTTGATTAACGAAGCGATGGACATCAAACTGAAACGCCAGGAGGCACAACAGCGTGAGCTGGATCAAGAAGATGAAGAAAATTCAGTGAGTATTTCATAGCTGCAGCATACAGAGTTCAGACTCCTGGACCTTGCATAATGCCAAGCTGCTTTGGTCCTTATTTTTGTAATATTTTGTTTAACTGCTCAAAGGTTTTACGTAGCTCTAGAGTTTTGTACTTATGGCTGCTTAACTTGATATTTGAGCTCTGCTCTGCCTTTGTGTTTGAATGGAGCAGTCAGCAATTATGACTTTGTATTTAGCTCAAAGTGTAGCTAAGACCTGCCATTGGCTGTGAGTGTGTAGTAGCACATGCTAAAGACTCAGTACGGGTTTCTAATTGGATAATATTATTTATGCAGCAATGAGAATGTTTCACAGTAGAGTCAGATCTTCTATTGCTCTCAATACAAACGAATATCTGTGATGCACTATAAGTGTGTTATGTTGTTTCACTGTTGTTGTGCTTTAGAACACCCCTTATAGAAACTTTGTACTACACAAGAGCAACCGCCAGAAGTATGAGGTGAGGGCATGACAAGTGTGCAGGGGATTGCTGTGAATTTCTGTCCTGGGTGCCTTGTTCCAGTGATTACAGCATGTGAATATGGAAAGCATGTTGAAAGCTGTCTCGTGAGCCTCTGTTTGCTTCAACCTGAATAAATGACACAGGCAGCAAAAGGCACTGTGTGCCACAGACCTTTCCAGAGGTTGGACACGAGGAGTGTGTTGCACAATAAAAAAGATGTATGCTGTTAATTTGGTTTTCCAGCTTAGGACTGCATATTTATTCAGCGTGGAAGTAATTTTATTGGTTCTGTTGCCATGATGTTGACCTGAAGAGTATTGTCCCAACTGTCTCTCGTTTGTTTCTGGGGTGCAGAGAGATGGCGTCTCTGTGGAGGAGCTGAGTGGTCTCTCTCTGGGCCTGTTTGTTTTCCTGAAGCTTCTGTACTCTGTGTCTGCTAGCAGAAAAGTGTTCTCAAGTGCTTTCAAAGTGCTGTGGAAATTTCTGCAGTAGTTCTTTGTTAAATGATGTGTAGTGAAGGAATTTGCTACTTCCTCTCACCCACTCATCTCCACATAAAACGTACTTCTATTAGCTTCTTATGGAGTCTTTCCCTCCTCGTGCTGTTGGCTTTGAGGTTGGGAGATGCATTTATATCGACATGCTTAGCAGAGCAAAGAAAATGCATAGAACACCAGAATGTGAAAAGGTGTTCTTCCTTCTGCCAGTGACATGGAGATAGGTCTGCAAGCTGTAACGCTGTTTTCCCTCTATCAGTAATTCAGATCAGTAAGGCCATGTTTGCACATAGCTTAAAGAATTGTGAATTTAATTCTCAAACCAAAATATGAGCTTTATTTTTTTAAATATTTTCTAGATGAGATGTCCAGAAATTTGCTGGATTTAATAAGTACCACTGCTGTAAGCCTAGGAATTGATTTCTGTTGTTCAGCTGCACATTGCTGGTAAATTAAGTAGATCGTAGTCATTCTGACCTCACTCTTCACTACTACTAGAACTTGTTTCAGAAGTTTCTTTTCCTGCAGGTTCTGCCACTTGAATTTTGGCAGCAATAATTCAATTTCTGCAATACTGATACACCTTAATAAATGGTAGGGTAAGAAATAGTTTTCATCTGAAACAAAAAATGAGTAGGCTTTGATAGTTAGTTCCTTCTTGGTTCAGTTTTCTTCAATGCTTCTGAATTTTATAGAAATAAAACAATCTAAATGTTGAAAGCAGACTTCTAAAATGGAGGGTAATGGCTTTTCTTTGGTATGCCACACAAAATACAGACTGAGGACTATTGCAGTTCTGTAATTAATACCTCCTGGGTGAGCTGTATCACTTAAGACAGGGTTTTAGATCAGCTGTTACCACTGGCAGAGCAAATAGGAATATTGATGTCTGAATGAGTATTGCAGTCTGTCTAGGGCTGGCTCACCAGGTCAGCAAGGAGATGCTGGTTCAGTTGAGAAACTTCCAGTGATTGTTTCTGTTTTTATTTCACACTTTGGCAGTATGAAGAGCTTTCCTTACTCATTTGGAGATATCAGGGAGAGATCTAAGTGCATAAAACAAACTGCTGCTGGTTTCTGTCTGTGTCTGTCGAGATCTCTGAGTTAATAGGATTTTCCAGTGTCCTTGAATGCAGCCACTTTTCATTGGACCTCACCACCATCAGTAAAAATGTGCTGCTGGTATCTCTGTACAGGAGGAAGATGAAACTGATTCAGGTACCATGGTGAGGGCAAGTGGAGATGAAACTGGTACCATCAGAGTGGTCAACACAATGAGCGATGGAGCCAACACCATGATAGAACACGATGGCACCTTGGAATCCCAGTTGGGTACAATGGTCATAAACACCGAAGATGAAGAGGAGGAGGGCACCATGAAAAGTAAGAACGCATCTTTAACTTGAGCAGAATTACTGGTGAACTGACACAGTGAATGAAGGGCCGCACTTATAGCAACAGATAGCTTACACGTTTCAAAGGCAGCAGGACGTGCAGTGTGACGAGCCAGCATCTCTAGCATTTGCTCATTTTCTTAAAGTTACTTTTGTTAGCAGGGACACTTGAACAAACCGAGGCGAAATTTGTTCCACCTCAATAGAGAAAAGCTTGATGAGACTTATCACAAGGTGTAAGATTTAAAATGATGCCATGTTGATAGCTGATAGTCTGTGCAAGACCTCAGAGCATGATCTGGGGAAGAGTTGGAAGTGTTTATTTAAATGAAAAGCTGTTAAGGAGAATGAATCTCCTTGGCAAACTAGGAGTAGAAGGGAAAAAATCTTGTCAATTATGAATTCTCATAGAAATCTGTGCCCACATAGTTGGCAATCACCTCTGCCTTAGACTCTTGAGGTCACAGATGGGTCGGTTGGCCGGCATGGATGTTTGTTCAGGGACTGAGTGCTGACTGGGGGCTTGGTGGCTGTGGGACATGGCTATCATAGACAGGGCTTGTTCTTTAGACTCTTGCAGTGTTTCCAGAAGCTGCTTTGGCTGGCTGATTTTTAAACTTCAGCTATGATGGGAAGGGAAAAAAAATTCTCAGCAGAAGTTCAGAAAAATAATTTTCTTATGAAATTTTGCATTGAATCCTTTTTCTATGTGGGTGCACTCTAGGGTTTGTGAGGGGACACTGCTTTCTCCTAACAGATGAAGCTTCAGCACAACCTGCTTCAGGGTTTTTGCAGACTTTAGCAAACACCGTTTCAGTGCTTTAGAAATGGATTAGAAATGGATAAGAAATGGAGGTGTCAGCCCATGCAGCAGAGCCAGGGGAGTAATGCTGTTGGGTGTTTGTAGAGTGAGGTGACCAGCGGGAGGCAGGTGGATGCTGAGAGGACTTTAAAACTCAGTGAAAGAGAGCGGGACGCGTTAGCACCTCTATATCAAATGAAGTTACTATTTCTGCACAAATAGAAGCAGTCTGTGCTGTTCTGTTTCATGATTTACAATAGCAGAGGCATTATCTCCTGCGGTGATATCAAAGCTGTGTCAGCAAAGCAACGATGCTTCAGTTGATCTGTGTGCTTAATAGGTGCTTATTTTCTCATCTTCTTTTTAAGAATGCTCATAACTCAAAAGCTCTGGTGCTTTCTACAAGCTCGTGTGCAGAGCTTTGAGGAGACACTTTTGATAACCTTTCCTTTGCAAGGATTTAGAGTAGAATCAGGAGTATATTGCATATTAATATTGTTCAGCATCGAGCCTCGAGAGGGAGCTCCAGAACAAGCTCTAAGAGCGTAGCTCTGCAGCTAGGATTCGCAGCCAAGTGTGGAGCAGAAGTGCTTGAGCAGCTCAGCATCCCACAGGAGGCACTTGGGGGCCCAGGTCTGAGTGCTGTGTGACACTGGTACCACTGGTGCCACGGTGAGACGTTCTGCACAGCGACATCGTGACACCTGGCTTGCTCAGCATGCTGCTGCGGGTTGTGCTGCATTGCTGTAACTGACAGATGTGATGCTAATGAATATGATTGTACCAAACTGAAACTTAACTTTTCCTTAGCATGTTACTCTCTTTCTCCCTCGGTACCATACGCTGACATTCTTGCTTCTGCACACAGAGGTTCTGCAATGGTTTCTTAGGCACACTGCAGAGCAGTGTCTTTTAGCAGCTTGCAGATGTCTTTCACGTGAATTGCCTACAGCTCTGTGTTTCAGCCATCTCCATATTCATGTTTGCTTAACGTGCAGTTAAATTGATTTAACTGTAAAGCTCATCGGCCTGCTGCAGAACTCTCTGGAGCAAATTCTTTTTGTAATCCCAAACATAAAAGTAATAATGGTATTTGGAAGCAGCTGAATGTGAAGAAGCCTCATTGATTCATGTTTTTAAAGAAGTCAGTGTTTTACTTGGCAGCTTGTGTTATGACTCACAATGAAACCTGCTTTAAATCAATAAAGAAGTACAGACGTTTCTTGCGTGGCATTAGCAGGAGAGCTGAGCTTTCCTGGGCGGCTGCGAGCCACCTTCCTGACTGCGAGCTTCTGAGCTATGCATTTTGCTCTTCTGAGAACAAAAATCTATCTTTAGCAGCTTTGGCTTTTTTTTTTTTGATGTGAAAATATTTGAGATGTTGCAATACAATGCTTTAGACAGTGTTGTCTTAGAAATCTCTAGCAAACAAGTTCTGATGGCCTCCCAAGTGATTCTTGCTTGAATCAGCTCATGACACTTCAGGCTCAGAGGAAAAGCATCCTTATGTTGTAGCATTGTACATAATGCTGAGAAGTTCTTCTTGCTTTGAGTCGACTGAGCTGTGCTTCCATTTGCTTAAACTCTTTTCTTTGCTTGGCTTTTTTTTTCTGGACGCTCGACATAAACATTCAGGCAGCATTAAAAATGTCACCATGACATTCTCTTATGCATTTTCAAAGCACTCAAGTGATTGCATGAAACTGCAGATACTAAATTGTGCTGTGACACATTTTACTTACAAATCAATAGCTACCGGATTACTTATGGATTGCAGTTCAACTGTTCTGTGAAGACTTGAGCAGCAGCTGAAGGACTGCAGGCAAACAATGATTTGCAGTGAGCCATTTCCATTGTGTTTGGCAGTGCAATAAGTTTGAGCTATGGATATGCCTGCAATCATCTTTTTAATTATTCTGTGTGAGAATATATGGTGCTGGTAAACTCTGCAGCATGTTCTTTTACTCCACTGTTCCTTCATTATTTGCTGTAGGTCTTGAGTAGGTCTGTAGGCGTGAGTTTGTCTGTTCCATTGAAAGAGTGGAACATAATTTTATAATAAAGCAGATGAGCACACTGCCTTTTTGGACTGTAATGTGATTTGATCCGAGAGGAATAGGGTCTGGTTTGCCTAGTTCTTGAATCTGTCCTATTTTCATTGTTAAAGTACCTCTTGTTTAAGCACGAGGTAGCACTGCAGAATGAAGAACTGTCAGCAGAGATGTGAGTTGAACTGTTTGGTTTTGGGGTCGAGAGGAGTGAGGGACTGGGAGAGGATGGAGCTGTGGGTGTGGGGTTTGTTGTTAACGTGGCGCACGTGGTGATCATCTGGTGTGGAGATGGACCTGAAGCCCTAACAGCACTGGTAATACTACCCTGCTAATGACATGTGCAGGTGAATGTTCTGAATAGCAAGTGTTTAAAGTAAAATTGCTGGGCTCAGCCCTTAAAGTTAGGGGTGGTCTTGGTTTTGTTATGCTTTTACCATATTCACACTGCTAAGCTTGGTTGTGTCCTCTAAAAAATGTCTTCTTTTTGAGGGGAGATTGGATTTCATTAGCAAATTAAATGAGCTGAGATGCAAACTTGGCAATTTCCTATTAGAAAAATGATCCAGAAGAAGCTTGCTAGCCTTGGTGGATTTGCAGGGCGTGCAGTGGATGATGCTTAAACTGGAGAAGTGTTGCTGCCAAGGTTCTGGAAGCTTTCCAACCCTCAAATTAACCTGTAATTTGTCATATAAAGCGGTGACTGCTTTAGCAGTAACTTGAAATGAACGGGAAAATGAATACAGATAGCAAAGTGTTTGTGATTGTGTTAATATAATATTCAAATAAATATGAATGGAAAGCAGCTGAGATAGCAATAGGTGGATCCATGCCAGTAGTTGACTGAGGTGGTTTGGGTGCACGTTACCCAGACGGATAATGCAGGTATTGGAGAGAATAGCTTCGTGTTTTATTAGAGACACTGGATATGTTTTGCATCCATTTCCCCCTGCAGACATACTGGCTTCGTACTACTTAGCATTAGTAATGTCCAGTGGTTTTGTAGCTAAAATAAATGGGTCCGTTTAGGCCAAATTGGACCATAAAGCATTCTCCATGTTCTGCATTTAAATAGCACACTGTTTATAGAAACACCTCCACTGATTGAGTTCTCTCACTGTAAGAAGCATTACGCTGTCACTCTTGGGTTGTGGAGAATATAAATCTCTCCAGATAAGTCTTCCATACGTGCCTCTTTTTTTTTTTACTTTCATCTTAATAGCAGGCTTGCTGGCAGGCTTTACATTAAACAGCAGGCAGCCTCATTTGTTCAAGAACATTAAGTTGAGTGGACAAGAGGACAGTATTTCTGATCAATGGGAGGAGTTGTATATACTCTCATTTTTGAGGAATTTTATTTTTCCTTCACTTGTACTGGTAGACTGTTGGACTTGTGTATGGCCTTCGCTAGTAAAACAGTGGTTGTGTTCAGACTGAAGCATCAAGAAGTTACCTCTGGGATCAGAGCTGGATGCTCATCCATCTTCAATTGCTGTGTGTGACAGAGCTCTAAGATGAATCTGATGATCTGTTCGTATTTTCAGACACACTGAAGCTGGAGAGAGAGATGCATGTGTGCAGCACAGCTGTTCTTGCTGTTCGTAGCTTATTAAGCACTCCTGCATTGATGATGGCAGGGGTCTGAAAGCAGAAGAGATGTTTTGTTTGATGAAGATGGAAATAATGACTAAGTATTGAATGGCATATAGAAGGTAATACATTTCAGGAGACTCAACCACAAGGCAGGGTGGTAGTGCACCACTCAAGTACATCTGTCTCTTATGCCCAGGTACATTTGCACATACATACAGGCAAAAGGTGACCTACCTTTCTCTTCCAACAATAAATTTGCTTCCTGCTGGGTCAGAATAAAGCATGGGGAAAGCTTTCCTCCCGAGCAGGAAGCAATCCCTCTGTAAATTACTGTGTTTCTTAATTGCAGGAGTTGAAGAACAAATGCTTTTTACCTGCAGCCTTTGAAGCTTTGGGGAAAAAGTGTTCATTGCTATGTTGTTCTGTGCTCTCTCTAGATAAGCACGAGTTCCTAGGTTATGAACCAAAGTGGTGGTAGCAAATGCTTCCTGGTTATGTGCCATGTGGGGAGCCTGAGCTGCTGCTCGTGGCCCTGGCACTAACACTGTTTCTTACTAAAGTTCATCAGAACTTGACCCAGGTGGCGTGGGATATGAAACGTGCACCTTTTGCACCTTCACAGCTCACTGCTGGTGTGATGTAACGTAGCTGGTGGACTAAATTAGCAATTCAAGCATATGAGATTTAAAGATACAGGTGTTCACTGGAAATCTGTGGAGGAGGAGAAAGGAAGCTATAAATTTGTAGTATTTTTGGATTTTTTTATGTAACAGAAATTTTAGGTATCCAAGAGGAGGCAGTCTGGTCTTGAAACCCTCACGGTAATGAAAACCTTTTCTCCTCTTTCAGCAAGAGTCCTCAATTCTGTACACCACAGATCAGAATGAGTGTGGGGTGCTCTTTTCCTTAGATGTCTCCGCCTTACATTCATTAAAAGGGATGATTTAGGATAGCCAGCATTGATACTGATGGTCATTCAGGAGCTTCCCCGTAATCACAGGGCCTGTCAGACACGTTCTGCTTTGATTTAGTTTGAGAGGGGCCATAATTATGGGAGGACTCATCCTCATAAGCTTTGACATGTATCAAGTGTTACGCGGTCTGCTTTTAATGTGAGGAGATTTCAGCTCGTATTGCCACGGGTTGAATTCATTAATGATGGAGCACTTTTTGCTCTGGTTGAATAAATTGGCATCTCTCTGCTGTGCTGTATGAAATGACTCAGTCCTATTCATACTGTACAAATTATGCTGTCCAGCTGCTAAAGTTCATCTGTGATCTTGAAGAAGTAGCCTGAAGCAAATAAAACTACAGTTCCATTGGAAATGTTAATATTAATGAAGTGTTGCTTGCACATAATGATCAGGCACTGTCTTGTGCATCTTAGATATGTGAGCAATTTGTGTCAAAGTTACATAATTCAAAACAAAGCAGGCAGAGAGTGCTAAGACTACAGGGAACTAAGGCTATGAAATGAGAGGTCAGTGAAGATCTGTGCTTATTTTAACCACATAAATGGAGGTTGAAAACGGACGTGAGAACTATTTAAATTAAAGGAAAAAAAGAGGACAGTGGTAAGGAGAGAAGGTGAGCACTATAGAGAATAATATTTTGACTGCCTGAGAGTTGAGACTTGCTCTGGAACACGTGCATGTGCACAAGTGACCAGTAAAATTTAGACTGAAGGTGAGAGGGCTTACAGCTCTAGCAGAACTGCAGGTTTGTTGACAGCAAGGACAAACCAAAGCAATTGCCTTACAGTACGTCTCGATCCCTCAGTGAAGGGGTCTGTGTAGTTGTGTACATGACAGCAGTTTCTCCCAGGGGACTCTGTGGCCTTAAGTATGACAAAAGACAGCTGTAGTTTTGTTTTCTTTAGCGTTAACAAGAGCTGTGCTCTCTGTGGCTGTGCAGAGCTCGGTTCTGAGCTCGTGCTCCCAGGACTCATAGAATCATAGAATATCCTCAGCTCCAAAGAACCCGTAAGGGTCATTGAGTCCAACTCCGAGATGACTTGTCAGCCTGTGGGAGCTTGCTAACATCATGTAAAGAAAGAAGAAACCCATGTTCTCTCAAATTCAAGAGTATAATTTGTTATACGAAAGAATGTAATTCGTTCTTTGCAGTTGAAGAATTACAAATTGTTTTATTGTAAAAGCATCTTCCTGAGCTTTTTTCAAGGAGTTGGTTGTACTTTCCTTAGTGTCAGTGAGTTGGTTTAAAACGTTTGATCTCATTGCTCCTGACATCCTGTTAAAACAGAGGTATCTTCCAAAGCTGACAACAGTTGTCTTGTTTCAGTTGTCTAAAGATTGCAGCTTCCTGGAATCTTGACAAATACATGTTCATGTACCAAGTATCTGATTTTAGTTTGATATTGCTAATGTAGTAATTCATCACTTCATGGTTGTTGATTTAAATTACCTTCCTTATAGATGAATGTTCCCCTTATGAAACTGTTAGGAGTGTTGGTTCTTAAAATCTAGCTCGATCCAACAGTAGTTCAAACCATATTTGTGGTGGGATCTCCTGGCTGCTCCCAGTCACTGGGCTGCTTCCATTTCTATGAGAGAAGGGATAAATCTCTCACTGTGGCTTCAAGAATAGGTATTTTAATTAATGCATATTAACCTAAGTGCCTTGAGTAAAGAGTGAATATGTTCCTGAGGTTATGGTTCTGTCTCGTGATAGGCTGTTTGATTCTGGAATTTACTCCAGCTGGTGATAGGTATCTCTGTAAAGAGTAACAAAACGAGGATTCTTCTACTGTCAAATTGAGTAGAGAAGAAATCTTACAGAAAAGCAGAAATTATAGTTTCACTGCAAGTTTCATTCACAGCAAGCTCCTTCAGTCAGATAGAAAGACTTATAAATCTACTTTCCTTTTGAAGGTTTCCTTTGAAGCTCATGAGTTTCTGATATTTTTCAATTGTGAGAGCTAATTTGACAAAATCAATGAAATGAGTACTTTCATTTCTGGGGCTGGATGATACCGAACGATCTGGTTGCACTGGCACTCCTTGCTCCCGGAGGACACGCTAGATCTTGTGCTGGTTTAATTGGCTGTGCTATTTCTTCTTTATCATTTCACATTCCCTGCAGCACCGTATGGAAGCACCAGTGCCTCCTTTGTCCGCTCTTGCTCAGTGTGAGAGGTCTGTGTGCTGCACTCAACCTTTGTCATCTTTTGGCTTATCTGGGCTGATGTTTTTCTGGTATTATCTAAATACGAGTTGATACCAGGTAACACTGGTGCAAGGAAGGCTTTATGGTATGTGTAAGGCTTGTGTCCTTTACTGTAGGGCCGATCTCAGCGTGGCTGTATGAGTGCCGGGTGCTCTGTGTGCCCAGCCCAAACCTGCAGTTCTGCAGTCGGCTGGACTGTTTCCAGCAGAGCTGTGGTGTTCCATTTGTGTAATTAATACAGCTCCTAAAAGATGACTGCACATCTTGATGGCAGGCTGCTAATGGCTCCAGAGAGCTCTCGCAGCACAACCTTATACGCTACTCCTCAGCTTTCGAAATAAATGCCCAGAGAAGCCTTTCTTGTCACTGCAGGATGACCTTCTAATAAAAGGTGCTTTTCTGCCACAGCTGTGATCTCACTTTCTGTCAATTATTTGTATTTTAGTCTAACCTTACAAACATGGAAACTGAAATGCTTTTTGGCACAGACGTGCTTAGTGCAATGTCATCTTGGCAGCAGCTGATCCTGCAAATAGCGGCAATGGAGTTTTGTCTTCAGCTCATCTTTGAAAAGATGGCACTGCTTGGATGGCAGGAAGGCATCTCCGGCTCCTGCAGGGCTTTAGGAGGCCTCACTGGGCTTCTCCTGCCTGGTCTGGGCTGAGCAAACTCACAGCTGTTCCCCTCCATCCCAACTTCCAGCCCGTTGTTGCTGCACCCTTCTGCTGTGTCCCCTTGGTTGCTTGCACTGATGAGGCCAAAAACCTGTGGTCTTCTCAGGATTATAAACTGCCACTGCTGCTTTGTTTTCTTCCTTCTTTGCCTGTTTCATATCAGTGCGAAAGCAGAAGTTTTAGTAAATAAAACTTATTTTCAGATGCGCCTTGCAATAATTCATGGAATCATTAGGGATGGAAAAGACCTCTAAGATCACCAAGTGCAACCCCAACCCGTGCCACATCTCCGTGGCTCTGAGCACCTCCAGGGATGCTGACCCTCCCACTCCATGGGCAGCCTGACCCATCACCTCTCTTTCTGAGAAGAAATCTTTCCTGATATCCATGCTGAACCTCCCCTGATGCAACTTGAGTCCATCACCTCTTGTCCCATCCTGACACAAATATTGCAGCTATGGGTAAAACATGAACATGGGGAACCGAGAGTGATTAAGTCACACAGTTATTCTCTGGTATGAAACAACAGTTGTAAAGAAACTGTCTAATCCAAAGTCACTTGTGTGGGGCATTTGCTTTCAGATTCTCCTGTGTGCTAACAGTTGTTTTGTAAGTGTGCAGTGCAGGCTTAATGTAGATGGCTTTTTCATCTAGGAAACCCAAATTAAATTTGAGACCTAAGCTGGCACTTGGTAAGCTGTGTATGGATTAGCCTGGGTCATTAGGAATTCATTTATTTTGATAAGCTTTGTCAGTGCTAAACACTGCCACGATTGGCTGTAGCATTGACTAACCTCTGCTTTATGCTGGCTGGGCTGCCGGGATGCAAGTGGTGTATGTACTTAGCTCTAAATAAATGTTTTATCACTTAGCTGTAATTGGATTGCTATTGTATTTCAGTAATTATTCCCAATAGCAAATCTGTTCTCTCCTTCGCAGACATTTCGTGACTGACCTTCACGCAGTCTCTGTCTTAAGACGTCTTTCTTGATCTAGTCCTGCACAAGTTATTTTTTGTTGGGGGTGGATTTTCTGTTTTTGTTTTTAAAGGGGAATTAATGCTAGGATAGGTGAGATGTGTTCCCTTTAGCATGTCTGCAGACAAATAACTTGCTATGTATTCAATGGCTGAACAAAGAATTGGTACGCTTGTCTGAGGCTCAGACGTCTTGCCAGGGGAGTTCTGGATCACTGAATGGCAATTTTATGCTCAGGAGTGATATTCTGTGATTAAATCTTAATGGATTTCCGGAGGAGGTAATTTTTTTTTTTTGAGAGGAAAGCAGTGCTGAGTTGCTTGCAGCCTGGCACCTCTTTTGTGACAGTCCTGTCTGCACACCCTGGTGTGCTGTGTGCAGACCCAGCGAGCCGTTCCAAGGACGGCTCTGTTTTCTCTGTGTACTTCTGGGACTCTGAAGAGCTGGTTGGGTGCCTGCCAGGCAGATGGGTTTACTTCAACTGAATGGCATCTGGCAGTGAACCTGTTCTCACAGTCTGGAGTTGTGCACGTGCTCGGCAGTTCTGCTGCCTGCTTCTGTTAACTCTGGTCCTCAGACCCCCAGTCCTGCTTTCTGAAAGTCACGGTTTCTGCATTGGCTAAAAATAAGTTTTAAATAGGTGGACCTATTCTCCTAAGAACAACATTTTACTGCAACAAAAACACTTGCTATTGTCACACCTCACACGCTCACGGGTTTTTATGAGGCGTTTTATTGTGAAGAGGAGCATAATGGCATTAAGTTCTGAGTAGTTTTAACTGCATGTTTGGTGCTGGAGGCATGTTGCTTGATGGCTTGCTAGGCTCATTTGATGTAATGGTGTACTGAGGCGATAGGAATAGGGGTTCAGATTGTATGAAGGCTGGAGGAAGTGGGAGAAGTGCTCGTATCCATGATCTGATCAACTGTATGACATCCCTGGTTACCCAGTGGGACTACAATTGTGCAGGTTCATTGCTCTTAATGGTCAGCAGTCTTCTTCCTTTTGTTGCTTCTGCTTGTTCTAAAGGATGATTTAGAAAGGCTAGAGCAAAGTGAACCTCGTTCTGGGACGTTGTGCTCATGGCTGTCTGCTGTGCTGCCCTGTGGGTGAATGCATTTCCCTGTTACGGTGCTTGGGAGGCTGCTCTTCCAAAAAAATGTATTCAGGCATTTACTGAGACTGTTCTGTTTCCCTTTGTTTCCTTACCTATTTGTTACTGACCCAAGTTTCTTGAATGTGGTCTGAACTTGGACAGTTAATTTATATGCATGGCTTGTTCAAATAATCCAGTAAGTGCAGGGGAATTAACTTTAAAAAAACAAAAGCAAAACCAACGAAGCAGGACAGTTAACTTGATACTGACTGTATCTAAAAAGAAACCTACTTATCAAATTAACGAATACTTTCTACCCAAGAAATCTAGAACTTAACTTCTCCTACCCAAGACATACTGGGACCTGTTTGTGAGGCAGATGTGGCAAGGCTTGCTTTTGTACTGCTCCATTCATAGATATAAATGTGGGTTGGTTCTTGGAAAATAATGCTGTTCAGTTTTGGCATGTGAGTATTTGCAGCCTGCAGCCTGGCTGGGATGTTGAACTGCAGCAGTAGGTGGCAGCTTCCTTGCAGCATTCAGTGTGCAGAGCTTGGTTACCTGGTGGCATGGTTTGAGGGACAGATTGCAGCTGTAGGGCCCAAAGTTCCAGCGCTGTCATCACGTGTGTGGTGGACCTTGAGCTTCCCTTCTGCATTTCTGGATGGTTCAGAATAGCTTTCTATCTGAACAGCTGCTGAAAAATAGTACTTCAGCAGCACTGTGTGATTTAGTGTGTGCTAAAAAAATGAACTCGCTTTTGGGTGCCATACAAGGCAGCATAACTGAAAGTATATTTTTAAAACTACTGTGCTTTTTTTTGCTATTTCCAGGGAGGGATGAAACAATGCAGCCAGCCAGACCATCATTCCTGGAATATTTTGAGCAGAAAGCAAAGGAGAATCAAGTCAATAGCTTTGGGAAGAATGTATCTGGCCAGACAAAAAACTCATCTGATTGGAAAGTACCACAGGATGGAGACTACGAGTTTGTAAGTCTATACTATGAAATTCAATCAATGTGACAATCTTTAAGAATTTTAGTGAGAGCTTCTGTGATGTTACTTCTTGTTTTGACAGACTAATGGGAAACCTGAGCAGTTTGTAATTGCCAGTGCATTTGGGTGGGTCATTTTGAAAAATTCATTTTCTATAGGTATTTCTCAGTTATCGTAATCAGCCATTATCTGTTTACTTTTCTTGCTAAAGAACAAACAGGAAAAAGAAAAGCCTGAAGACATTAAGGTAGAAACTTTGATGCCTTCATTCCTCTTCATTTAAAATAAAGTAGAAAAATAGGATTCAGGATGGTAGTTGGAAAATGTAAATCCTGAATGCAGAGTGTTTGACAAACAAACAAACAAATGCAGCCACAGTGTTACAACCATTGAATTTCCTTGCTTTTCTCAAGCTTCAGTGGTAGATTTTGGGTTACGATGTGAACATCAAGCTAATCTTCTTTTTTCTTACAAATCTGCAGTTTCATTCTGATCACTCGTACCATAGGTTTTCAGGAAGTTTTCAGAAGTCAGAAGAAAGTTCTGCGTTGCATTATTTATAAGCTTTATGAGGGAAGCATTCTGATGTGAGCTAAAAGGCCAGAAGAAACGTGCTGTGCTGAGCACCACTCCCCACACCGTGTTTCCTTTCAGCACTTCAGTGCAAGCCCTCCTTGCTCTGTGTGCATTGCACACCCTCACAGCCGTGCTGCTACCTCCTGTGATTCAGGTTGTCACGCTGCACTCAGCCCTTGGTGAGCTTCACTCCACCTTCACAAAGCTGTGCAGGAGGCAAACTCCTCTGCTCGTCACGACGCAAGGCAGCAGAGGAGATGCTTCACTTTGTGCCTTGAGCAGCAGCAGGAGCCCTTCGTTCTGGTTGTACAGATGGGCAGGCTGTTGTTGTTATGTATGTTCTGTAGTTCTTGCTGCTGCATCTCTGCTTTTGTTATTAGACTGGGAAGAGCAGCTGGCAGAGGGGACCTGCTGCACTCTTTCTCTGTAGTCCTTTGCTCTACGTCACGCATAGCCTGAAGGCTCAAACTGACTGCGTGGACATGCTTTGCAAAAATAACCTGCAAGCTGCCTTGTCAGCCTGTGTATGGCAGGGGCCGAGCGCGCGACTCCGGTCTCGCGAGGTGCCCGGTATGTCTCATTAACTTCACTTTCTGTAACTTAATTTCATGATAAACAATAATTTTTTGATGTGTGGCATTTCCCAGGAAAGACAGCGTCTTACAATTTTTTTGTGGTCTGCAGAAGATATGGCCCAAGGGAAAATGTGCTGTGACTGTTTTGTCTTTCTAATTTGGGTGATATTCAGCAGTTGCCCTTGTTTCCAGCAAGAAGGATATGCTCTACCCAGCACCCAGTGAGCTGTAGGTGCAGGCTATAGGATGTGCAAAGCAGCTGTTTGACACAAATATGACCTTGTTTACTCATTTCCATTAGTGCTGAAGTATTGCCACGTGCATAGATTACCAGTGTGCTGTGAGCAATAAAAGCAGACCATAAACTGTAGGAATAAATCAGGCCTTGGGTCACCTTCATGTCATAATTTGTAGGCAGCTGTGTGTATTTCTCTGGTTTGACTATGAACGTGCCGGCCTGTCCTGCATGCAGATCTTGTAATGGAGCTGCCTTCACACCTCATTGCTTCCTTTTTTTGTAGAAGGAAAAACACTTAAAAGCAACCTTATTTAATACACACAGGGTTTAAATGGTCCTTCTCTGGGCTGTGGAAGTGATGACCCCATGGTGGAACCTCATTCAAGACTTAAAACTGAGCAATTTCTCCTGTTTGGCTAAAAGGGATCCGTGTGATGGCTAGCAGTGGGTAAAAATCATGTTTATTAACACTTAGTAATTGAAAGCATCAATGCAATAAGCTTTGCAGAATAAGAAGGAATACAGTCATTAGGTGCTTCAGGTCTGTCCTGGACTTGACTGCAGCTGTAACTTATTTCTGCACTGCCAAGGAAAATAGGTTTGTGCATTGTGTAGAGAGTTTGCAGGATTCCAAGCAGACGAGATCAGTGAGGTGCTCAGTGTGTGTGAGTGCCTCCAGAGCCTCAGGAAACAATTGAAATATTACTGCTTTGTGCTGCTGCAGCCTAGACAAATACGCCTTGTCTTTTGTTCTGAGTTCCCCTCCTTCCTCTATGAGTGACACCTGGGGTCTCCGGTCTTTAAAAAAAAGAAAAAAGAAAAAAGGAAAAAATGGACAATATCAAATTACTGAAGATTTTTCTGTTTTCCATTGTGATAAAACCATTTGACCTTTTGACTAAAATTGTTGCTCTGAAGCAGGCAAATAAGAAGCTATTTATATCACAAGGCAACGTCATGTTAGATAAGAGTTGGATCAAGCCCTGTGTGCTGTACAGCAGAAAACCCAAAGGTCCTGTTCTGAAAGGTGATGAACTGTGTTACCCCAAAATACGGTGCTCTAACCATGCCCTGCTTTTCTTCTAAGTTGGCATCAGCTGGGTGTATTGCAGCCTCAGATTTCTGAGGTTGAAACTGGGGATGAGCTGATGCCCGGTGTTGTTATTGCTTCTCCCCACTCAGGGATCAACAAGGATCTCTAAAGATTTTAGCCCTGCTTGATTGCAAGAAATGTTTTTGAAAACATGGTGATTTTTACCATGGACAAAAGTTCTGATGATGGGCAGGACTTCCTGCTGTGAGAAGGAACACAGGAATAAGCTCCAGTCTGAAGGTGCTGCAGGGTGGGCTGCTGATGGGCAGGCTGCGTTGTGCGTGCAATTCCAAACTGCCATAGTCACACCTCAGCATTTTTGATGTTGAATTTCATTTTGCCAGGGCACATTAGTCACATGTATTATAAATTAATAATGCTCCAAGATTTGTTTAGACAGTGTCACACAGGTTTTTTTCCATTCTAATCTTTCAGTGGTACCACAGTGCAGCAGAATTAATTGTGTGCTGTTTCCTACTCCTAACCACTCCTGAAGGGTTATTTATTCCTAGTTTTAACTGCTCTGAGCAGACCAGTATTGCAGTGTCACTTGTGACTAAAGGGGGATCATTTACTATTATTATTACCATTCATTCTAATATTGACCTGCTCAAAAGACCCTCCTTCTGTTCAACCCTGCTATAGCAGGTTCTTATGGATCATTCAGGCACTATAGCACCAATCACTTTGTTGGAAGTCTGTTTCATTAGGAAGTTATGGTTACAGCCATTCATGTTTTATGGGTCCTGTGACAATCCTGAAACCTTTTTGGTTCCATTTAATGATCCCAATTTCACTGGGGAGAATAAGCAGTGAGTGCCCCATCAGTCCTCAATGCTGTCATCCAGATGTGACTTCTTGAAGGGAGCATATAAAGAGGAGGGGAAATGGGTGTTCATGAGGGTGGATAGTGATAGGACAAGGGGAAATGGTTTTAAACTGAGACAGGGGAGGTTCAGGTTAAATATTAGGAGGAATTTTTTCACACAGAGGGTGGTGATGCACTGGAACAGGTTGCCCAAGGAAGTTGTGGATGCCCCATCCCTGGAGGCATTCAAGATGTGGCTCTGGGCAGCCTGGTCTGGTGGTTGGTGACCCTGCACACAGCAGGGGGTTGGAACTGGATGATCGTTGTGGTCCTTTTCAACCCAGGCCATTCTGGGTTATTGTTTATGTGTAATGCACTAGAGTGAGAGCACAGCATGCATCACATCATTCCGCAGGCTTTACAGCAGATGTTTGCTCCAAGGCTTTAGATTCCATCACCTGTGTTATGGGTGCAGCCTGTAAGGCAGTCTGTCAAGAGCTGCCCTGGTGCAGGTGCCCCTGCCAGGGGCTGCCTGGAGCAGGAGGCTGAGCTGGGAATGCGGAGCTGTGGACACCAGAGGGTGAACAACAAACACCTTTCACATTTGGGGTTGTGCTTTGCTCAGACACAAAGCATTACTCTTTTGGGGTAACTGTCTGGGAAGCTGTCAAGGAAGTGTAACTCTTTTTTTTTTTTTTTTAATAAAGTACATTTTCTGGAGATGTATTCACATCTCTTGGAGCTCTCGTATTATCTGCACTGCAAGAGCTGGTGTCCCAACTACAGCCTCTTCTATGTAATTTTGTAGGCTTCAGATTCGGAAGGCGTTACATCTATTTCTATTTACCTGATAGAAGACTATGATTTTTGTGTCTCTGTTTAAGCTGGTTCTAGGCAGAGCTATTGCTTACATCTTCTTACAAGTATAACAAATGAAAGCATCCTCTTCCTAAATGAGGAAATAATTCTATTTGCTAAAGTAATAAAGAAAACTTAAATTTTTCTGTGTATTGAGGTAGTGTGCCATTACACTGCTCTTATATGGTATACGCTGTTTTTTAACAACATCCTCTTTTCTGCCCTTCTGGTTAACATGAAACGTTACATTGGAAACACTGATAAAAAGACAGAAACTGGTCTTTACCAGCAGAAAAGCATACTAGTGTCTCATAAGTGTTCTTCAGCTTGTTCCATTGCACATCGGGCTGTTGGTTGGTGATACAGTCATAGAATCAATCATAGGGTCATAGGATGGTTTGGGTTGGAAGGGGCCTTTAAGATCATCTATTTCCAACTCCTCTGCTACAGACAGGAGCACCTCTCTGTGGATCACGTTGCTCACAGCCCCACTAAGGAAAAACCTTTCCTTCCAGTTTAAAGGAATGACTTAATGCTGAGTCGGCAAGAGCATGTGATTCTTACAGAAAAGTGTATAGGAAGTGTAATTCTTTCAAAAGCAAATCAAATCACAGAAGGATCATGACGTATTGATCAGACTGATACCAGCCTAGAGATGCCTGCAGATCAGGATCTCCATCTGCACATCAGGGATGGTGCAGCAGGAAGGGTGCTGGCCACGATGGCTCAGTGTGGGCTGCAGTCATAAGCCAGAGAGGTGCAGCAGCTGCTGTGAACCAAGCTCTGTACTCCGCTCAGCCCTGCTATGAATTGCTGCTGAGAACTCAGAGCTGGGGCTCATGCATCGCCCTGCTGCTTCTGCTGTGCAGCTGCAGGAGGCCAGTTTGACATGCAGCTGCTGGGTGCTGTGCTTCCTCTCCCAGCTCTGTGCTGAGTGGCTGCATGCTGCAGCCATCTGTTTCTTCCTTTGGAAGTGATTTATAGGGAGGAACTGCTAGGGGGCAGGTGATTTATTGTTTATCAATAACAGTAAACACGTTCTGCTTTACAATGACCAAAGGCTCTAATTTATTGTATTCTGTCTGTGAAGATGTCATTTGTCTTGTGAACAGCTTGTTGTCTACCAATACCTGGAACATTCAATGCCTGTGGTTTCTCTGAACGTTCATTTGGATAGCATTTATTAGCCATCTTATGTTGGTGCTTTATGGCCACGCTGCCTGCTGTCTGTCCTTTCTCAACTGATTAAAAACTTGGGACTATTTTCTGTACAGTTGCAGGCTTTGAAAACAACAGCAGACTCAGTAATTGGTCCTTGTTTCATTGAAGCTGGTCCTTGGGTCTCTTCTAGCAATAGGAGAAAGGGATGCTGAGGATATGTGGGTGAGGCAAATGCTGGAAGGAAAGAACTTTTGTTGTATGAGTGAACTGCTGGTGGGTGACTTTATCAGTTTGTAATGTTTCCTGCCCCTAAGACGATCCAGCAGGCTTTATCTCCTTCTTACTTACCACTGTCTTTTAAGCAGCTTGGTTTAGGTGTCTGTGCACTAATCTTTTTGTTTTCCCCCACCCAAATTACTCAAGTGAATAATCTGAGCTGGTTGCTGAGGCTCCAGAAAGTCTGTCCACTAACAAAAAATCCTTCAGAGCATGCAGATCTGCAGGTCATTCAGAAGTTCATTGAGAAGCAACTAATCTCAACTGCTATTGATCTGTGAATCTTGTGATACACTCCTTATTTTCTAAGGAAGCAAGTTTCTCTAACCCGTGCGTGACGAATGAGGGTTGGTTGTACCAAAAATTAGCTTAAATATATATGGTTTTGTGTAGAATGAAAGGGAAGTATGGTTAAAGCCAAAAGAATTGTTAAAAAGAGTTAAAGAATTGTTTTTTATTGTATCATTTTCTAAGGCTGTTGACCAAACACTCAGCGAACCTTCAGAATTTTCTGTTCAAGGGTTTCTCCCCTTTGTGTGCTGTGAGCTCCCCTTTTCCCAGTTACTTCTCAAGCACCCGTTGATTCAAAATGTCTTACTTCAATCCTAAAGTGAGTTTATTTACTAGAATTTGGATCAGTTTGAGAGGGAAAGCCAGATCTGGGATGGCTGATAGGTATTCCTGTCCGTATTTGCCAGACCTACGGCAGATTGCTGGCTGGGATGCAAACAAACTGAAAGGTACTTATTTGTTCTCTGCTGACTCTAAAGTAAGGCTTGGAGAGCATTCAGATCATCACTTCGAAAGACTCCAGAGAAAAGTTTTTTTCTGACAAAAGAAGGCAATCCAGAATAGAAAACTCACTTCCAAAAGTGTACCCCAACCGTACATCCTGCTAATTGAGAAAGATCTGGAAGTACATTGCCTGGATGTAATTTCTGCTGTGAAGTATGATTTATACAAAGAGACAGCTTTTTGTGATGTTTTATTCAACAGTTTTAAATGTCACCTGCCTTGATTTATAGCATTGATGTCCCTTAAATGGATTTCCTCTTTTTTCCTTCAGCCATCTGCCAAAATTTTTTAAAGCTCAGCTAATTGTTTGTTCTTCACTCAAGTGTTACCTTGCTGGCATGTTCTTCCCAACAAATACTTTAACCAGTGACATCTTTATTAAGGAAAAATGGTTTATTTTGTTACCTCCTAATCAAACATACAGTTATTTTAAAAATAAGCCTTGGAACAGCTTGCTTATCTTCTCTTTTCATCTTTAAGTGGTCTTGAATCTTTCGTAGTGTTTGCATGGAGGAGGCACTCTCAGCCTTGCTACAAACCTCCTGAATTTATGGCTGCTTCCAAGCACTGCTGTGATTTACAGCAAGCTCTGTACCACGTAGGTTTCATAAACCTTTCTCAGTTCCCTTTGTATTAAGATCAGAAGGCACATGTTTGGCTTTATAATTCGTTAGCAGTACTTGAAATGGGAAGAATAGTGCAGTGACTTGTATTTTCTATCTGCTGTAGAAGAGAATAGCTTTCTGTCCTCTTCCATTTTGTAACAGGGTCATTGTGCACCACCTGCTTTCACTTTGGTGCGTACTGACATTGATTGCAAAGCACTTACAGCTACGACTCGCTGTCAGAATTTCATTTTCCTGTGTTTTTGTCTGTAGCATGCCTTCTGTGACATAAGGCTTTTAAACAAAACTTGCAGTGAGTGGGAAGTAAAGTGAGTCGCTGCTGTTTGCGTTGCATTGCTGAGGCCGCAGCCCTTAATGGAGACAGAAGTAATGCAGCCTGAAATCAACTTCTTACAAAAGTATTTAGGGTTGTAAATGCAGCATCCTGGCTGTCCTTTCCTGACTGAGACGCTGACTGAAAGTTGTGTGGATGACTGAAGTGCCCAGCTGTGTTCCAGGCAGGCAGTGTGAGTGCTGGTTTGTCTCAGTGCTGTGTGCTGGCAGTCAGGCTGCAGCGTGCATTGCTGCACTGGGAGGAAGAGTAGAGGAATTAATAATTAAAGGTGTGACGCTGGAAAAATCTCACAACAGAGTTCTGTAGAAAACCTGTTCCAGCCTTGTTATGCCTCGAGACCTGTTTTCAAGCCTGGGTGTGTTCTTGGCACAGTGTCTCCTTTGAAGAGCATTGCAGCTCGGATGAGATCGATTGGAAGTGCTTCTAAAATCTTCTTTCAGCTCATCTGTCAGCATGAATGTTCATGAAGGTTAACACCACTGAAAAAGGCAGGTTTGCTCTGGTTGTCTTCAGCAAGGAGGGCTCCTGTTGGTGGCTCATCATCAGGAGCCCAGTAGAGCTGCTTGGGATCACCTTGGAAGATGGAATCTGTGGACAGAAGGATGAGGACAGCCTGCCTCCAGCCATGTGTGCTTCCCAGATCCTCACCCAGAGCACCACCTGCAGCTGTGTTCTGTGCAGCAGCAAGTCAGCTCTGACTTCTGGACCTACTTTCTGCCTTTGTGCGTATAGGAGCAAATCCTGTGGAAGAATCAGATGATGCTCACTGCTGGCGTGTGGTGCCTGGAACTGCTGGGTGTCTCCGGTTTACCTCAGCAGAGGACTTTGCAGTGGGAGTTTTGTCACCTTGGAGGCATCTGTAGCAAACAGAGTGATGGAGTTTGCAGTGAGCTGTGGGCATGCTGGGAGCTTTGCCCCGCTCGTCTGTGCTGCACTGAAGGTGATCCCAAGTTTTGCTCTTCAAGAAAGAGGGAGGAAGAGTCACTTAGCGTGCACACAGTCTGAAAGGAATATTACTGAGAAATAGAGCGCTTAATTCCTTGTTCTGCAGCTCGCCTTCACACGGTGTCATTATAAATAGATGCCTAAGTCATAGCAAACACTTGAGAAAAGCTCGCATGGCACAGCATGCGGGTTTGTGTGACAAGGATTTTAAGGAGATGGCTCATTCACCAGAGGGCCGTTCTGCAAAAATATTTGTCTCTGAAATACCAAACATATGCCCTTGTTTTCAAAGCCTGCAGCCTCTCCTGGGGTCGTGCAGCTATTCATTTTCAAAACGCCCTTGAAATCCCCAGTCTTTCTGCACAAAATGCTGAATTCTCCTGCCGCCTTCCTCACGTTCACATTGCCAGATCACATTTCCTTCCCCGTGGCGGAGGAGAGGCAGAGAGTAGCAGTGCTGCTCTGTCACTTGCTGTAGGGCACATGGCATTGGGAAGCTCTGTGGCCCTGCTGCAGGCCAGCCCTGCTGAGAAGCAATCCTGGGGCAGGGAATAGATGAGGAAGGACTAAGGGTGAAATTAAAAACATTAATTGAGTAGAGATTTTTACAGGGATGAGTTAGTCTCAGTCTCAGAAGATGAAGCTGCTAGTCCTAAGCTGTTGCTGTGCCTTAGGGACTGCAGTGTTGATGCATTCAGATAAGTTGCTAATGCCAATGCAGTGTCTTAACATGCTGTATCTCACTAAGCCAGCTTCAGTCTTCCTGGAAAAGCAGAGAATTTCAGGTTGGGGATACACTTGCCTTCTTCTTGTGCCTTACCTTTATTTTCCCCAGTAACTCACTGAGTGGTTCTGAATGTCTTTCAGCATCTTTGTCTTCCAGTAGCAAAACGCTCCGTCTGCGGTGTAACGCAGGCAGCATTCACCTTCTGAGCAACGCCAGGTGGTGGTTACTGCTTGTGGCTGCTGGTGGTGTGCTCTGGGATGGAGCCGTGTGGTATGAAGGAATCCTTTGGACTTGTGGTGTTACTGCTGCTCCTGCAGGCCTTCTGCTGCACTCAGGATAAGTGATCTTGAAGAAATACATTGATTTTTAATAAGTGAGTGAGTCAAGAGCCCATAGGAGTTCCTAAACAAAGAGTGAATTTGACTGAGAGAGAGATCTGTTGCAGACACACGTACCCTTCCAGGCAGAGCTTGCCTCACGTTTCTGGAGATGTGTATTCATTTTAAAGGAATCAGCATTTTCTGACAGATTGCCTTTCTTAAAAAGAAAGGGGAGAGGGAGGCAACTTGGCCAGCTGCGCACTTTGCAGTTGATTTGTACAGCTAGCAGAATCTTCAGTGAAATGATTTATTTTATCATGTCCAGAGGTATTTGCGTACTCTTACTTAAGGAAATTAAAGCATAATCACTTAGAGGGGGGTTGGACCTGCTGTGTTTTTTCTTACTCCAATCTCTGGTCAGCAAGTGTATTTTATAAGCAAGCGATGCTCCTTTTTTGCTGTTTGTTTTTTTCCCTCCTTGTCCAGACAGGCTGACCTTTTAGCTTGGTTTGTAATTCAGTTACTGAAATAAAACCGGTGAGAAAACCTGTCTTTGTGGTTATAGGATTACTCAGCCACTTTCTAAGTCTCTGAAGGTTCTTAAGGTTTGGACCTCCTGAAGTTTCCTGCTGCAGAGCAACAGCAAAACAATTTGTTATTCCCTTTGTTTAGGTTAAGTATTTATAGTAGTTGGGATGGTTTTGGAAGTGAATGATTATTTAATAATTTATTGATAATAAAACTAGAATACGAGGGAATTTAATCTTGGAGCTCAGAAGATTAAAATGCAAAAAAAAACCCAAAACAAAACAAAACCTTTTTTTTCTGGCCAGTCATATCAATGAGGATTCCTTTGGATGTTGTTTTGTTTTTTTTTTCCCCTGAATACAATTTCTGTATATTACTGAGGCTAATAACACTACGTAGATGCTGTATGGATGTGCTGGCAGTGACACTTCCTAGAGCCTTTTAGGGATTGCAGTAAGGAAGGATAAGGTGCAGCTCTTGGCTGTGAGCAGCTCTGGGATGCCAGCACTGCTGATGTGCAGCGTGATGCTCTCACAGCTGGACCATCTCTGCCCTGGGGATGCCGCTCTGTGCCTGCACGTCTGCAGAGCCTGAGCTGCCAGCGAGGTCTGTGTGTGCTGTAGTCCTCTGAAAATTGTATTAGGAGTTTTCTGACACCCTGCCAACAGCAAAGCTCCCCCTGGCTCTGCAGGCTTCAAGGAAACAGGGCAGAGCTGCAGACTGGAGAAGGGCAGCCAGCAGAGGAAAGATGCCTCATGGGTGATGAAGGAGCAGATGTGTATCCGAAGTGTATCTATTTATCTCTTCAGTAGCAGTGACAGAGTTGGCAAACGTGCTGGAGCAAGGTCCTTGCTGAACCAGCGGGATCAAACCATGTGGATATAAATAAAGCCTGAAGGAAGAGAGAGCTTGCTGCAGAAGAGACAGATCCTGAGCTGGAGGCAGCTTCTGCTTCAGAGCCAGAGTGAAGGAGCTGCTGCTGTGAGGTAGTGCTGGAGCTCAGACAGTTGCCCAGAAGCCCATCACTGTCCTGTGATTGCTTTAGCAGCCTTGTTAAGCGAGCTGCTGGGCTGGAAGGAGGTCCTGCAGAAGTTCCCAGCTCAGAGCTAGCCCTGCCTGGCAGGGGGTGGGCCAGAGGGGCAGTGGCTTCCAGTAACTCCATGTGCATAGGGATCAGGCACCTTTATTGCAATCATATCAGCAGAGCTGCATGTCAGATAGCTGGGATCCTTACCGGTGTTGTACCAGGAATATGTTTCACTTCAGGAGCCTTAAAACTCCACCACTGCAGAATTGAGATACAGCTGTCCTGAGCACACCAGCTGAGAAGGGCTGGGTCTTCTCCAGTACATTTCTCCTAAAATACTTCTTTTCACTTCAGCTAGGATTGAATGCTGAGTGCATTAGTGTCTGCCTGTCCTCCCCAAAAAGGCACGTTGCCATGTTACTGCTGTAGCTGCTTGCCTTGCACTGACTTAGGTTGACTTGGCGTCTGAAGCGTGTGTTGATCTGCTTGAAAGTTGGGGTCATCTGTCTTGTGTGGAGTCATCTCTTCTCCCCATAAGAGTGTGGGTGATCTGAAAGGACTGTCTCCAGATGTGCACTCACTGCATCTCACTGCAGTCCCTTTCTTTTAGAAGTTCTGGCTGCAGTCTGTTTAACTCGCGCTGGATGCTTGCAGCCCATGATGTGTTTTGCTAAATAATTAAGATGCATTAAAAGCAGAAGCTTGTGCTGCTGAGACTTATTTTTCAAATCCTTTGAAAGATTAATATCTGTGTTTTTAATCTTGCATGAAATCCCACAATGAGTGCATTTCATCCTTTGCTTTCATAACGGTATGAAACTTCTCATGCCAAAAAGGGGGGAGAATCAAGGTAATTAATATTTGTGTTGGTGCTGGGGTTTTGATTTACTGAAGCCCCTCCGTGGCACAGCTACAGACTGACAGATGTGTGAGGCTGTGGGGACCTGGCAGTCAGGAGGAGAAGTGGGCAGGGAGTGCCTGCAGGTTCTTAGATCCCTGTGTCCCTTGCGTTGGGCACACGGTTATGGTGAATAAGTGGTTAACGCCTGCTCCTACGTTCCATCGAGGCCTTCTAACGCTGGGAACATAAATGAGAACAAGGCACTTAATTTTTAGATCAGTGATTGAAAGGACGCCAAATGGGACTGAGCCAGCATTTCAGGAAAAACGCTGAGGGAAAATGGCATGCTATTCCAACACCAATTCATATCACCATTTTCAGGACCTAGACTCCAGAGCACTGCTTAGCATGAGAAATCACCCTCTTCATTTAATTTTGGCCTGAGAAATTGAATGCTTTTTTTTCTGGCTTTAAAAAAAAACGTGCATGGCACTATTCTGTGATCTGCTTCCTCTGGGTGTATTTGGTGTGAGCACTTAATTGATAGAGCACTTGAACAGCCTTTCAGGTTGCAGAAGGCTAATTCCAGAATAACCTGAGTTCTTACAGCCATGAGAGCTCGTGTCCATGGGCTGTGACCTGTGACAGCTTCTCCCCAGCTCCTGGGCTGCTCTCACACGCAGCACTGCGCTCCGAGGTGCTGCCACAAATAGTTGCACGTAGCACCCAATGAGTGTCTGCAGCCCTAAAATAAAACTCTGCTCGAGGAGGTGATAAAAGAAGAGTTGGAAAGTTGGGGTGGATGTGCGTCAGTTGGAGTCGCCTGGTCTGACAGCGAAACGTAAGCATTGCCCTAGGATTTATTGGAAGGATTTATTGGAAGGGAAACATCCTGATAGCATTGCTGCTGTTGTTCCTTTAACCTGTCTGTTGCTGTGCCTTTTTCCTTCCTGCTCCTTGTCCATAATGATTTCATTACGTAGTTGGAGCAGCTCTCAGGTGATTTAGTGTTATCTGGGTGACTGCTGTTCTTGGAGGTATCTTGTCTGATTTTGGAGTGTCTGGCCCTTTATATGTAGCCTTTACTTCCACATTCCTCTGAAAATCAACCCTGCTGACACCTGATTCCTGTGGCACCCAGGAGCTGGCAAACATCCTTAGGTACTCCATGGTCTCAGCAGGTTCCACGTGTCTGCATGTCCATGTGCCGTTTCCATAAAACCCATTTTAATCTGAAAGTTTACTTTAATTCTGAGGTTTGTTATGACAGTAGTGGCGATTTTCATCATCTCTAGCAGCAAACCCCTTTTTGGCATTGACTATTTAGCATGGCTTGGATAACTTCTTTTGGATGGACACCCTTCTGAAGCCATGCTCAGCGTTGCCTGCCTGAATGCAGAGCGTTGTGCTCCCTGCTAACACGAGTCAAGATGCTTTGAGTCTGTTTAGGGGCTTTGATCTCTGGGTGTGCAGTCAAGAATTGTTAAACAGCAGTGTAAAACCAGGCAGAAAGGGGAGGGAGAACAACAAAAGCTATGCTCGAGCAAGAATTATTTTTTTTCTTTAGTTCCCATCTAGCTGATGTCTTTTCCCTGTGTGGCGTGGGAAGCTGCAGTTTCATTATTTCTGTATTTCAGTCTTCAAACTCCCACTGGCCCTTATGAAGTGAGAATCGCTCAAGCCACTTTTTTAAAGGGCTATTTAAAAACTTCTAAGATGACATCAAGCTCCAGTGGATGCCAACTGGAATGTTGGGGTTGAAGGCAGGCTGGTAGCTGGTGTTCGCTTCCTAAACAACCCACAGCTGGTGGTGGTAATTCTGCAGGGCTGAGGAAATAACCCCATCTCACCACTGGCATTTATATTCTGGTTGTGCTCCAGGAGGCAGCATCCGCCTGCAGATCTGCGAGGTGATAGGATAAGTGCAGCCCCTCTCTGTGATGGATGGGTTCAGGTTGGGCACCAGCTTCAGGAATTTTAAGAGAGTGTTTGGAAAACAAGCCGACATGTTGTGCACAGTGGGGGAGATGCAAAGAAAAGGCTTTGCACTAAATCTTGGGATCTGATGCAGCGTCGCCAAAGGAAAGGGAAAAGCTGCAGGAGGGCAGTGCTCAGGGTTCCTGTGAGCCCAGTGGAGAGGTGGCAGGAGTTTGTTCTCCATTGGAATGTTATAGTGGGAGAGAAGAGTGTCACAGCTGCTGGGAAATGGCTTTTCTGTCAGATGGTTATAATTCATGCAGCAGATGGATGTTCTTGGCAGTCTTTTTTGCAAGAGGAGCACTAGGAAAGGGAGCTGAGGTGGGACTGCTGGGCAGCACTGTATTTATGGCAGTCGTTTGGGCTGTCCCAAGGCAACAGTGCCCACATATGGGGACCATACTGCTATGCTGGGCCCCAAGCTGGCCGTGCTGCTGCCCTGCTGCAGGAAAAGGGTCTGACATCCCTGCAGAGAGCCTTCACGTGTTCCCCTTTTGCTCAGGTTCAGTTGCATTCAGCAGAATATCGTGTTGCAGCCACACTTGCCTGGATTGTAACAAATGCTGGGGATGGGTTGTTTTATGATTTTTTTCTTTTTTTTTAAATGCTGATTTGAAAGGATGGTGACTCGGGGAGGCAGTTTGCTGAGGTGAGCACTGTGCAGTGATTTGTTATCAGTGATTATCTGAACTGCTTGCGAGGGATGTCAGTGGTAGCTTGTGGATCTGTTACTTGAAAGAAAAAATTGTGCCTCACAACCTTGCATAGAAAGAAAGCTGTTAATCAAATAGTTAACAATTAGCAATGGGACCTTGCTCGAGCACTGTCCCTGCTCTACCCCCTCTCCCTGTTGTGAGATACACTTCATTGTAAGACACTAACCTTAGAACAAGTGTTTGATATCAGCCTTTACGTTTGAAATGCAGTTCCTTCCTTTAAAAGGTTGTCATGGCTGTTTGATCACGGCGGATGAAAATAGATAGCTCTGACAAAGGCATTTGGGCTCTTTACCACAGAGGAATCGCTGAGGAGTGAGGAGGGGATGGAGCTGAGCCCTGGGGCTGAGCCCAGCTCTAATTGCAGCTTGTCAGCACTGAGACTTCACCCTGGGCATCGCAGAATGCTCTGTCCTTGTCCTCTTCTTATTTTGCTCCTGGCACTTCGTTTGGAGAATAATGTTGCTATCCCTGAAGCCTAGTCCTACAGAGACAGATATGCCAGCCTTTAAAAACTTCCTTTCCAGGAGAAAGTGTGTCTACGGGGCTGGTTTATGAGTCAAGGCCACGCAGCAAAGTGAATTGGAGACAGTCAGGTTCTAAGCACTCCTGGTTTTCCTTTAGAAGATGCGTTTGCAAGTGAGAAGATGACGTGTGGGTGCGGGGCCAGGCATCCCTGCTCCCCTTCCCCTGCCCTGTGTGAGCACTGCTTCTCAGCCATGAGTAATTGCACGCCGTCGCTGTCATGGTGAGCATTCACACTCTGCACCTTTCAGCTGGGGCTGCCCTCTGGCTTCTCTGCTTCTGTTAGCAGCAGCGTGGCATTCACAGCCACATTGATGCTATTCCAGATGAACTGTCTACATGTGGTTCACCATCACCCAGCACTACACACAGGACATGTTTCTCTGAGCGTTGACTTCC
Source organism: Tympanuchus pallidicinctus (assembly GCF_026119805.1). Classification (NCBI taxonomy): domain Eukaryota; kingdom Metazoa; phylum Chordata; class Aves; order Galliformes; family Phasianidae; genus Tympanuchus; species Tympanuchus pallidicinctus. The sequence goes on from NW_026294722.1 coordinate 8,766,027, forward strand.
CTCTCCTCCCTCCCCAGCACCTCCCTTCTGTTTAACCCATGATCAGCAGCCTGGTTCTGCATCCCCTGTCTGCACAGTTAACGTACTTCAGATTTGTTGCTATTAATCATAGAGTCATTAAGGCTAGAGAGGACCACTAAGCTTGTCTAGTCCAACCGTCTGCCCATCACCACCGTGCCCACTGACCCTGTCACTGTGTCTTCCTATTGCCTTTGTCCACTTCAGACTTTGACATCTCTGCTGTAAATTCCTTGGACTGTGAGGGAAGGGAATGTTGAATGATCACCTGCTCTGTAATAAATTATTGTGAAAAGGTAACTGGTGCCATACATCAGCTTAAGCGGCTGCCTGCTAACATTGCATGACTGTGTATAAATAATGTATATTTTCTCAGTGGAAGTGCTTTGTCTTTCTAATGAACAGCTTGCTGATTGGAGAAGCAGACTGTACAGCCATACTGAAAGAGTTTTGTTTTGCCTGGACTACTAGATCAGATTTGTGATCCTGTGGCAGCAAGCAGGCATACAGGCAATCATCCCCACTGTGCTGCAGTGCCTGTCAGGCAGCACCTCTCATGTTATTCTGGATGTTTTCTTTTTGTCTTGGTTGAGAGAAGAACTGGCACCTGGGGGAAGCACACTCAGCATCCCTATTTTTTTAGTGTTATGCTAAAATCCTCTTGTTTTCCAGGTTACAGTTTCACATAAAGGACATAGCTGTGGACAATTCAGGCTGTCCTGGGCAAACTTTGGCACCTTGAATCACAAGATAAAACTTTTCTGTGCCAGTTCTCAGCAAATAGGCACTCACAAGAGAACCAATTAAGCCGAGGGCAGGCACATAGTGAAGTCAGTGCGGGAGGCTTGTCCTGACCAGCCTGACATCTGCACAGTGAAAGACAGCTGTTCTGTAAAACACCAGTTGTGCTTGCATGTTGTATCAGTGCGGGGCTGACCTGAGCCACCCGACGTGTGTGCTCTGGGATTTCTTACTCAGCAGAGGAGTCTGAACTCCTCACCACGACTGATGTTCAACCTGAGTGTACGGAAGCACCTGTGGCTGTGCGTGCATTCAGTTCTGGTGCCAATATCTGTTGTTTCCTCTCCCTGCCAGCTGAAGACGTGGAGTGTGGATGAGCTGCAGAGGAGGCTGTCGGCGCTGGACCCCATGATGGAGCAGGAGATCGAGGAGATCCGCCAGAAGTACCAGTCCAAGCGGCAGCCCATCCTCGATGCCATCGAAGCCAAGAAGCGGCGGCAGCAGAACTTCTGAGCCACGGGTAGAATGTCCTTCCAGCCTCCAGCAATCAGCTCCTTGCTTCTATGACTACTAAACAGGTTGATTTCTATTGAAATACGCTAGCAAAATAGAGGGCAATACTTCTGCTCATTTATTTTTCCATAGCACCTTTGTGAACTCAGGAATGCCATTAAGTGGAGAATCCTTGTGGTGTGTTTTAATTTAGGCACATATTTAAAGCAGTATCCGAAGGAGTTCTGTTACTGTTTTTAGATGGATTATTTTTAAGTCAGATGAGTGGATAGAAATAGACCAATGGAAGATGGCTCACTCTCTTTTCAACTGAACCTTTCCATACTCCGTTTTCTTTAAGTTAATATGAATTGTGTATTTAATGGCTGCATCTGTTGTGGGTTTTTTTTATTGTTTTTGTTGTTCTTTGTGAATGCACAGACTCTGTTTCAAGCTGATGACTGTATGGTTCTGCTGTTAAGGTACTGATAAGTTTTAGGTCGTTGAAGAGAGTAGATGAGAACACCTACAGACTGTCCCAGCTGTTTGGAAGACACTTAAATCTCATTTTTAAAAAGCTGTAATAAGCCCCATGCCTTACACTTTGTGCTTTGATCGAGTGGGATTTCTTCAAGAACTTGGTTTTGTCCTTTGCTTGTGTACGTTAGGAATTAATATGAGTAGATGAAGTGTGTTGTGCCTCCAAGAGAAGTTACATTCTGTAATTTAAAACCCACTTTGACTTAAAGCCGAAAGCCAATCGATGATCTGACCTAAAACAAAGCAGATTCCCCTCCGTCTGTCCTTCTGCTGACAGCAGAGTGCTGGGGGGGCACGGTGTGTGAATGGGTGGAAGTCACTGAACCTCTCTCAGAATTTGGTACTTCTGCTGTGTCTGAGAGCACTGCAAGCACTCTGCAATGTGTGAAATATTTCATACGCTTCATCACTTCACATTCACCTCTTTAGGTGCTGGAATAAAAACTTCACAATATTTTGCATTTCTGCCAGGCTTAGCACGTCAGAAAGTTAAACAGAAAGCAGACATTCGTTGGGTTATCAGAGATGTGCATTGTTGGATGGAGAGGGGGCAGAGCTGATCCAGAGAGGCCAATGGCTGATGTCCCAGAAGCCAATGTCTGGGAAGAGATTCATTCTCTTCAGTCCCTCTGAGTGCTCCTTTCTCATTAAATTTCCCGACACGGGTCTATGGCTGAAGATGCCCTGCTTGTACAATCAGTGAGGATGGTGGAGCTGAGGAGGAAACTGAAGCAGCGTGAGGTGAGCCCAGATCTGGGCACAGAGCGAGCGATGCCTCTGCACAGCTTTAGGTGCACCTAGCTTATGGTGAAATATTGGGACAGAACCACGTATTCCTACCGATTTGTTTTTGTTATGCTCTGACGGAGAGAAGAGTTTCCATGCAATCCTCTGAAACAGGCCTTGGTGCTTCCTGCAGGTCATTAAACAGCACTGTCTCCTGAATCAAATGCTGCTCATTCCATGCCTCGAGAGGCTCTCATTCCCTGCTTGCAGCAGACTGCTGACTACTGTTAACAGGCATACTCCGTTGCTGTGAAAGGAACCAAGCCATTTGTACCCCCTGCAGATCTGGCTGCATCGGTTCGTCCCAGGGTGAGCAGCACTGCTCTGCAAGCCTGCTTTGTACCTCTGCTGGGCATAGAGATGTGGCACGCGGCAAACTGTGCGCTGCTGGGTGTAATTCCGGTCAGGCAGATCCTGCTGGGAGTAGTTTTACCTCTGCACTGTGTAGGTAACTTTCTGGTCTTCATAGGGCATTAGAAAACCTGAGTTTTAGGTGAAGCACCACATTGTGGTGTGTGCTTTTGGATTATGCAACCTGTGTCTGCTGTAAGTGAATGTAAGCACTGTTGAGATGCTCTGCTTTGCTGGTGCGATTGTCTTAAAATACAGCAAATGAACCAAAAGAAGTAAAACTGGCCCAACTGCCTTTGAACCTTTCTTACAAGCTTGCGGTGGCTGAGGCTTGGTGATATTTCTTGCACTTAGAGTTTGAATTATTTTCTCCTTCACTGATTATCAGGTAGAGAGAAATTAATTCCCTTTCTGATGCCCTTGTAGAGCACTGTACCCTCTTAGTTCTCAGAGCCCTACCGACTAAGACCAAGGCTCCCATCCTCCAGGAGAGCTGTTCTGACAAGGTTTTTAAGCAAAGCAGTTGCTTAGTTGTGAAGCTGCATTCAGGTGCTCCTTGGGCCCATCTGCATTGCTGAAAGCGTTCTGGACAAACCGTGATCTTTGCTTCTGAAACCCAGAGATGCTGATGATGTCAGTCACATGAGACTTAATAATGTGAAATTTGTAGCTTTAACTTTTTTGTAACAAATTAGCAACACTGGCATAAAGTGCTGACTTGAAATGCTATTTTGTAAGGTCTGCCTGTTTGTATATAATAGTGTTGGGTCTTTAGTTTATATATGTATGAAATAGTAACTTTTATTGCATTCCTCTGAGTTTGATACAGGAGGTTGTGTTTGATCTTTCTCAACATTTCTTGCCTTATTTGTTTAAAGGGGCAAATAAACTGTCCTTACAGAAAGCTTCGGTGTCCTGACTGTTATGTGCACAGAGCTGGCAGGCAGTGGCAGGAGGTGCTTTGGGACCTGGTGAGGGGCAGTCCACCCTCCCTACACAGCAGGTGAGGCTGCAGTCACACTCCTAATCCTGGCTGCACTCTCAGCTCACTCGTTCAGAATGCTGACAGTGAGTGGGTGCTGCCTTCCACGGCGAACTGTTGGCTTTTACGTGGTTTCCCTGAGCAGTTACTAAATCTGTCCCAGAGGGATGACTAACTGAGGCAGAGACAGAATCCATTCAGGAGGCAGCTTGTGTTAGCAATGCCGGAAGAAATAAAATAGATGTGAGCTTTTAAATGTTAGGAAGGAGTGTGGAATCCAACGGGAGGGAGGCTGCAGGCATTCCTAGTAGCTAGGAAAGCCCGGAGCACTTACGTGCTCTCAGCAGCATCACCATGAAACTGCAGAACACCTCCATGAAGGGAGGGCTGCACCCCAGGGGAGTCCTCACCTGCACTCCTTTCATCCATGCACAGTGCCCGTTGTGCAGAGATACAAATTGCATGTGGCTAACAGACAGTGGCTGATGGATAGCCCTCATTTTGCCCTCTTTCCTTCTGTCTGTGGGCCAGAGGAGCCCAAGCAGGAGCTCAGATAAATGCTCTTGGTGTTGGCTGACAGCCCTGACTTGAGAGCTGATGATTTCTCATTGCATTAATCACTAGCAAAATTTAATAGTCAGACCAGGAAACACCCATCAGCTATTTCCAGACTGAGAGTGACTTAATTACCCTTTAATTTAAGAGCCCAGGAAAGCAGCCAACTTCTTTAAAAACTTTAAAACAATTCAATCCCATCTATGAATCGCATCCTGCCCTTCTCCCTGCCAGCTCATTGCTGTTAACTTAATAGAGGCTGAGTCCCACCCAGAGCTGTTGGAGCAGCAGGAACAGCCCTTGTGCTGTGGTGAGGGGTCTCCTATCCCCCAGGTCCCAACCCTTAAGATCTCCCATACCCAGCACAGAGCACGGTCAGGGCAGCCAGGGCTGTGGCAGCTGGCAAAGGGAAAAAAGTTTGAAACGAGTAATGAAGTTTGCTTTTCCCTAAGCAGCAGTGACCAATTCTCGGCTGCATGGAATAGCTTAATAAGGTCAGTCCTTAATCACCATCCCCTGGAGGTAACTCAGTCTCTCCTTCATCAATCACTTTTTGAGTGTGGAGGGTGATTTATGTGGAAATAACCCAATACAGCATTTAATTGATTTACCCACTGTGCCAAGCGAGAGCGCAGACGCTCTTGGGAAAACTGCTGCCCCAGGGACGTGTGGTCCCTTCACTCTGATGGGCACTGGTGGAGCTGCTGTGACACAGACAACCAGCTTCCCAAGTGGGTCACTTCCATCTTTTAATAAAATACACCATATGCATCCCATGCATAGATAGAAAATTAAATTACATGCTCTTTTAATGATTTGCATAATGCTTTTTTAGTTATTACATGTCATTCAGTCTTCCTATTTTAGTACATTTTGCTACTGGAATATTTATGGAGAGAAGGGGAATTCCTTCCTTTGTTCAAGTAACAGTGGAGTGGGAGCCGGACCGGGGCAGATAATGCTGGAAGACACGGACGTGAGCACCAACACCCTGCTCCCACCCATGCAGAGGGGCTGTGTCTGCACCAACTCCATCTTCTCTTCCCCGAGGTCAGCAGTCCCTGTGGCAGAGCCATTCCCACCCACCGCCGTGCCCTGAAAGCCATCTGCGTGGCTCTGGGCTGGTCGGGTGGCTGCGGGGTGCACGTTGCTGAGGGAATTGATGCTGTGCTGAGATGTGCGCAGCCAGGTGGGGAGCCAGATGGGATGGGGGTGCCCCAATGCCTGGCTGTGAGGGGTCAGGCAGGAGCTGGTGAGGAGCAGTGCAAGGTTCCCTCTGCAGGAACGTGCAGGGGGTCACGGCAAGGCTGCTCCCTCCTGCAGAAGGGCTGCAGCCCCAGCTCCTCCTGCACCAGGAGTCAGGGGCACACGGACACAGCAGAGGCAGCTGCTCTGTGTCCAGCAGTGTTCCCCATGCCCCGGCAGCCCTCGGCAGGTTCTGTGCTGCGTGGGCTGGGTGCCAGCATCTGCAGCAGCCGCTCCTCTGGAGGGAATGCAGGAGCCCCATGGACAGGGATGGGGACACCTGCAATGCGAGGAGGGCCATGGCCAGCCAGTCCTGCTGCAGAGTGGGTCCCACACCAGGCACCACCGTTCCTCCTGGGCTCATTCTGCACCGACCCGGACCCCCTGTCCTTTGCACGGGACTCAGGGAGCGGGGAGGGCACCGGGTGTGAGGCTGCGGCGGTCGGGGCTGCCCCTCCCCAGGGAGCTCTCGCTCAGCACCTCTGAGTCCTGCTCGCTCTCCACCTCCTCGGGCTGCTTCTTCTCACTGTTCCTCACGGCGGCCTCCAGTGCCTTTTGCTTGCGGTAGAAGTGGGAGAACTTGTTGAAGATGATGGTGATGGGCAGTGCCACAACCAGGATGCCGCCCAGGATGCAGCCTGAGGCGGCCAGCTTCCCTGCCACAGTGACGGGCACCACGTCACCGTACCCCACCGTGGTCATGCTGACTGTGCCCCACCACCAGCATGCCGGGATGGTGTCAAAGCCAACATCCTCCTCCTTCTCTGCGGTGTAGGCTATGCCGGAGAAGACAGACACCCCCACAGCCAGGTAGAGCAGCAGAATCCCCACCTCCCGGTAGCTGTGCTGGAAGGCAAAGCAGAGTACAGTGAGTGAAAATGAACACATGTAGGGCATTGAGTTCTGCCACTCTGCGGTCCCAAATCCTGTATGTAGCATCACCCAGCACCTGCCTGCCTATAGGCAAGAAAGGTGCGTCCCTGCAGGGCTGAACATCCTCTGGGCTGGGCCCAGGACCCATTTCCATGGGGCTCTGGGGAACATCTGAGCTCGCAGATGGGGACTCAGGGTGGCGGCAGTGGGACGTAGGAGTGCACAGGGTGGGATCCAGAGGCAGCACACAGGTTTGAGCCCGGGAATATGGGGAGTGAAGCTGGAACAGGGCTGGGGCAGAGCAGGAGCGCTGCAGTTCGCTCCCTTTCTGGGTGTCACAAGTGGATTTCTTGGCTCTTTTTGCCTGCTTATCTGCTGACTTGCTCTTCATCTTTTAGGGAAAAGGAATCAGAGTTCTAAAGGTATGTTATTTGCAAAAGCCCCACAGCAGCTCTGGGGCTGCTCCCAGGGAAGGACAAAGAGCACCGAGCTTCACAGACATGTCAGGTTGCTGAGAAAAATGCTCTGGGCTGGAGCTCAGAGTGCTGTGCTCCTGTGCCTGCAGGTCCCAGCCACATAACCCTATGAATCTTTAAAGAGCATCAGTTACGGCCCTGGATGTGTTGGAGGACAGAGGTGAGGGGAAGGCAGGCTATTTTCCCCTGCTGCAAGCACATGGTGCAGCGGAAGAAAAATGAAGCAAAGAGCCTGGACTGAACCCAGGCAGAGGTACCAGCATGGTGACCAAGCCCATAGTGACACATGTCCCATCTAGGTGACGCAGATCCCCTCTGAGATGTGCAGCTCCAGCTCTGCCACCTTCATGTCCAGGCCACCAAAGGGACATATGACGACCCACGTGTTTCCCCGGAGCCCAGACTGCCCAGTGCCAGTGGCACCAACCCTGCACCTGGTGCACAGCAGGGAGGGGGATGGGGATGGCTCCTGTCAGATTCAATAGACCCTGGATCAAACCCCAGGTGGTCTGAAGACCGCTCAGAGCTTATGCACAAATGGCAGCAATCCCTCTGCTGGCACTTTGGTGGCAGTGAACAGTTCCTCGTCGTGCCAGAGCCATCGCTCCCTGGCTGTGAGCAGGCTTTGTTCCTCTGCTGCTGCTTTATGCAGTAAGAACTAAATTATGATTAACACCATGTTGTCATTTCCGTGCCCAGTGAGTTCCAGCACCAAGCTGCTGCATCAGCTCTGTCTGTGTCCACCCTGGCTGCAGCTGGCTTGGGGTCCCTGAGAAATGGCACTCCACCACATCACTGTGGGGTTGGTGGGCAGAGCTGAACAGTGCTGCTCCTGCACCTTGGTGACGTGCAGGTGGGCTGGACAGCCCCGCTGCAGCCTCATTGCACTTATGTGGAGTGCAGAGAGGGCTCAGCCTTTCCCACATGTGCAATTTTATTTAAATTCTGTAAGCAGTTTTATGTGTGGTTTTCACTTGCTAATTGCTCTTCCGAAGTGAGTTGTCAGATACAAATATGTTGCAGGCATCTGCGTTGCAAACAATGCTCCCAGGACCTCATTCTCCTCCCCAGCCCTATTCAGGGGCTGCTTCTCCCCATGGCTCCAGCCCTTGCTCCCATGCCTGCCAGTGGCAGAATGCCCTGTGCCATTGGTGCCCCATCGTGAGTCCCACCTGGCTGCTTTTGATCTGTGCTCCCCGTGCACAGCTCGAGCCTGTGCTGCTCTGCTTGGCCCTCTTCAAGGGCTGGCTTCGGGGTTTGTCTTGGAGTGATCAGCAAGAAGGAGAGAAAATCAAAGTCTGGGTTTAATTAGCCTCTTTGTCTAGCTGGAGTTCCTTTGTGAGTGCAGGGAGGGAAAGGGGCAGCTTCACCCTCTGTTGGTATATCAGCTCAGAGGGAATGGATGAGGAAGGGGCAGTGGGGACAGCAGAGACCAGACAAGGTGCCTGAGCTGCAGTGATGGAGGTGCAGTGACAGGTGGTGTGGGGCTCAGTGCCTTCATGCTTCATCTTTTATCACAAGACGGCGTGACATGGGAGATGAGGGCCCTGTCTCGCCAGACCTGCATAAGTGCTGCCTTCCAGCATGCCAGCACCCTGCTCCTACACTGGCCCTCTGCAAGCCTTGGCTCTGTGTAGAAGGAGGATTCACTCAGTGTCCTTCCCTCACAGCTGGGAGATGGCCAGCTTACCTTCAGAGTGGCTCCCAGCGACCGCAGCCCGGTGGAGTGCCGCGCCAGCTTCAGCACGCGGAAGATGCGCATCAGCCGGAAGACCTGCACCACTTTGCCCAGGTTGCCCAGCTCCGAGTCGCTGCCCGCCGTCACGTCCACCAGCAGCGTGAAGTAGAAGGGCAGCACCGAGACGATGTCGATGAGGTTGAGCGGGTGCTTGAAGAACTTCTTGGGGTTGGGGGAGAGCAGGAGGCGGGAGGACACCTCGAAGGTGAACCAGGAGATGCAGAAGTACTCCAGTTTGTGCAGGACGGGCTCGTCGAGCACGGCGCCGCTCTCGTCCACCCGCTGGTACTCGGGCATGCTGTGGATGCACATGGTGGCTATGGACACCAGCACCACGCTGATGGACACAAAACTGAACAGCTTGCTGGGGATGGAGTAGCCGGGGTTCTCCATGGTGAGCCAGAGCCGCTTGCGCGCCGTGCCGCAGCGCAGCGTGCTGTAGCGCAGCAGCTCGTGGTTGATGTCTGAGATCTCATCGGGCGACGTGTCCACGCTGCTCACCTCGCTCTCCTCATCCCAGGTGTGGTGCCGGCCCTCCAGCTTGCGCTCGTGGTAGCGGTAGCTGCAGCACGAGTCCAGGAAGAACTCGTTGATGCCCCAGTACTCGATCTCCTGGCAGAAGGAGAAGACGCACAGCTCGTCCATCACGTGCAGCTTGCCCGTCTGGTAGAAGTGCAGCACGTAGAGGAAGAAGCCGGGGTTGCGGTCAAAGTAGAACTCCCGTGCGCTCACATCGTAGTCGTCGCAGAGCTGCAGGATGGACTCCTCCGAGTCACAGGACAGCAGGCGGCCCAGGCGCGTGTCAGGGAACTTGGAGAGAGCGCTGGGGCTCAGCCGCCGCCGCAGCCCTCCCACGTTGATGTTGATAAGGTCCTCCTCGAAGGCGGCACCCCAGTACGTTAAGGTCTTGTTGACCATGATCGGCAGAGCGGGAAGCCCTCCACCTGCAGGGGAGATGCAGAGGGGTGGGATGGGGGGGTGCAGGGAGTGGGGAATGGGATGCGGCTCTGGGCTTCGTTCTTTGGTGCTGCTGGGGGAAACGAGTGGGGAATTTCCACGGCAGAAGTGCCAACACAACGCACCTGCCTGCTGTGTTCGTACATGTCTGTCCTGCCATGTGAAATATTACCATTTATTTTTATTGTGCTGAAACATAACAGGGACGTGACTCAGGATCACTGATGGCCCTGAAATAAGAACCTGTCTGTCGGGAGGGATCAAAACGTGAAGTTCTGATTTCAGTGTTCTGACATTTTGCAGGTTTTGGGGAGCCCTGCTTTTTTGCACAGCAGCAATGCCATTTTCCACCGAGAGGCAGATCCCCAATGGAGAGCAGCATCCCCACACCCTAAAGTACATTTACCCATCCTGACCCGAGGTTTAAATCAAGAAGATAAATGCTGCTTGCCATCCAAGTCACCTTGAGAACAGATGCCACTCACCTTATGTGCTCAAGTGCTGCTGTTTGCAGGGTGGTGGTGGAGCTGGCAGAGTGCAGCCCCACAGACCTGGCACTGGGTTTGCTCTCAGTCTCCACAACCACATTTCCCTCAGTACATCTGCTCCAAAGGGTGGCCTCTGGGGGCTCCTCTGTGACTGAACGTGGAGCTCAGAGCAGAGCAGGTGAGAGGAGGTAGCAGAGCCCTGAAGAACGGCCCCCGATGGGGTGGGATGGGGCTGAGCGCAGCTGAGGGTGCAGCACGAGGTTCTCCAGTGGAGATTCTCCTGTCCAATGTTTGTTTCTGCACAGAGCAAATGATTTCTGCCCACATCTCGCTTTCATCTAAGAATCTAAGGCAGCAATTAGGAGTTCTCTAACTTAGTGGTGAGGAGCTGAGCTGAGCCTCAGGGCTGGGTTTGGACCCAGTGCTGCGTGATCTCCCTGTTGGATCACCAACACCTCATGGTGTCTGGGGGGCTCTCTGCTGCAAAAGGATGGGGAAGGTCGGGTGTGTTTCTTTGCAAAGGCACAACGGGCAGAGAATACAAATGCGTCTGTCTGGAGTAATGTGAATTTGCAAATTTCCCTTTTAGTTACGCTGCTGTCTCTATAAACGATGGAACAGATTAAGCCAGTTTCTTCCTGCTACACTTGGAAATACACTGTAAGCTGTTTTAAGGAGCAACTATTGGAATTGCATGAGCTCAGCATGAATTGGGGCATTCACTTGAATACGTACCTTGTAGAGAAGAAATATCTCTAATACGTCCATTTATGACAGCAAAAATTAAGTATAAAAGCAGATTGAGTCTATCTGTGAGAAATGCTAGAAGAGTTTCCCTTGACAACGTGCTGTTTTTTTTTTTTTCTGAAAGGCTTTCCAGTGGAAGTTCTGTACACGTATTGCAACTGGCAGAGGGGACCCAGGGGGGCGGGAAGAGAGATGCTCATAGATTTACAAAGGAGGATGTGGTGAGCGCAGGGAGTACTGCACGAGGGGGTTTTCCAAACAGGTACAATGGATTTAGATTAACAGTCCAAATAAAAAGCCCTGTACTCACTGCTCAGCACGGCTTCCCAGCGGCGTGTCTCAGAGGAGCCATTGGGAACACAGAGTGGAGGAAAACCTTCAGCCTCAGCTGCAGCCCAGCCCTATGCACCCCTTTGCCCCAGGTGTGCTGGCAGTGGGATGCCCATGGGGCAGGGCTGGGGGCACTGTGGGGCTGAGATCCTGTCCTCAGCACCGGGGACAGCTTGGGCAACACTGGGGAGGCACTGCTTTACCCATCATGGAGAAGTGCCCCATACCCGTCACTGTCACTGAGCATCCCCGTGCCTGCTGAGTGGGGGATGCTCGGCAGCACGCCTGTCCTTGGCCGGTTTGCCTGAGGGACACGGGGAGGGGAGAGCATGGAAGGGGTTTTCCCACGGCTGGGAAACACAAAGAGTGAGCTCCTGCTGCACGCTGAGAGGCCACCGAAATGCCCAGGGATGGGAGGCAGATGGAGGGGGGATTCCCTGCCTTCTCTGGGGTGAGGGGCTACCAACCACTCCGGTGTCTGCTCAGAGCTGGCAGCCCAGCGCTGCTGCAGACGATGCGCTGCCCTGTGCCACCCTCCGCTCCCTGGTTTTGGGCAGCAGGCACACAGATCTGGGGTGTGGAACCCGGGCCCCTGAGCTTCTTGGGGGGGAGGGAAGTGAAGAGAAAGCCCTTCGGTGTGAGGGGCTCCCCTACCGCCGCCTGCAGAGGGACCGGGAGAGGTATTCCCGATCTCCGGCTCCCAGCAGCAACGCAGAATGAGGACGCCGGCACACCCCGCTCACCCGCCGCTCCCTTCCCCGCTCACCCCGGGATGCCGGAGCCCCGGCGTGCCGCTCCCCGCAGCTCCCCGGGATGCTGCTGCCCGGTCCCAGCTGCTCCCTGCATTGCCGATCTCCCGCTCCCCGCGATGCCGCACCCGCAGCCGAAGCCCGGCCCGGCTCCGCTCTCACCTGCCCTCGGTGCCGCCCCCGCCGCAACGTGCGCGCCCGGCGCGGAGCCCTGCGGAGCCCTGCGGGGCCGGCGGCAGCTCCGCGGGGCCGGGGGGGCCGCCCCGCCGCCCCCCGTCCTTCCCCTACAGCGGGGTGCCGCCCTCCGGCCCCGCCCGCCCGAGCTGCTGTGCTCCGAGCGGGGGAAAAGATGGAGGGGGGCTCTGGGGAATTCCCCCCCTGTACCCCAGGAAAGCTGGAGACGGGCGTGAGCTGGTTCTGCACGCCGGGGGGAACCCGATTTTTGGCAAAACCGGCTTGCTAATTGGAACAGCTCCGGAGTGAGCGGGCAGTTTCTCCCTGACAGATGCACAGGGACAGGGACAGGGCTGGCAGCGGGACAGAATGGGAGCCGTGGCCAAGGATAAGTACCCCATCCCATGTCCTTACCTGCTCAAAGTGCTCAGAGCAAGCTGTTGAGGTGGGCAAGGACCTCCAAATCAGCGTGCCCCTCCGTGCCTTGCAGGCGTTGAGCCTCGGCCTTCCTGGGATCCCATCACATCCTCCGGCTCCATCCTCCTCCTCGCCACGAGGCTCGTGTGGGGCACCAGGGCAGCCTCCCCAGGCTGAGACACCCCTGGCGCTGGGCTCCCCGCTGTCTCCGTGTCGGAGGTGGGCAAACGGGGTGAGCCCCGGGCATGGCACACACTGCACTCAGATCACTGGGCCACCTGTGGGCACTCCGGCACGGCAGGGCGAGCACCCGAACTGCCCCAGGAGCCAGCTGGCAGGGCAGGGAGATGGCAGGGCGGTGAGCTGAGCCCTCGGCCGGGCGCCGGTTGGAGCCGCGTGGCCATGTTTCATCGCAGCCGTGTTGGAGCAGCACAAGGCGAAGCTTCACACCGCGTCCATCCTTTCAGCTTGCAGCACTCTGCAGGCCTTCAGCTCTCTCTGGGTGTACTGAGCCGTGCAGGATCTGCTCTGTGGGGAGAGCATCCTTCCCCTCGCCGTGTGCCCGCCTCCCGTGGCCGTGCCAGCGCCGTCCCTGCGCCAGGCAGCGCTGCGGGGCCGTCAGCGGGCTGCCATGTGCGTGATGTGTCAGGCTGTGTGCGCCCAGCGCTTGTTTACATGGGAAGGAGGCGACGGAGGGAGGGAGGGGGGGAAGAGGAGACTTTGAGGGACGCCTGGGAAAAAAAAAAAAAAATCGGAAAAAATACCCAAGTGAGGAAAATTCTTCTGTTCTGTGACACGAAGCAAGAAGCGTTCATTTTGATGGCAATTAGGGATGGCTGAGCTGCGAGATGAACGCCGCCACTGGCTGCTTGCACGCTGCTCCCTGCCTGGCTGCAGGGAGATACTGTGGGATGATGCTGTGGGGCGATGCCGTGGAGTCTTTGGAGCGCCATTCCCATGCATCTGCTCTGCCACCAGGGGGAATTGGTTTTCCTCTTCTGTTCTTCTGGGAGAGAGCACTGCCTTTGGGAAGCTGTGGGCTCACCGTGAGACGTGCTCAGCACACACTCTGGGCAGCCTACATGTACTGCCAATGCTCCTCCACAGCCCTATTTGTGCTGTGCCACTGGGAAGACCCAGACCTGTCTCCCTGTATGGCTGTGCCAGCAGCAGGGAAAAGGCATTGGGCAGCCCTGCATGCCCCTGCACTCTGCTCCCAGCCTGGGACTGCTCACCTCCCGACCTCTCCTGGTTTGGTTCTGGCATTGCTGCCATCCCTCCAGCTTTGCTGCAGCACGAGGGGCAGGGGCACTGTCCTCTATTGCACAAACCCTGCTGCAGAAGGACCGGTTCTCCCATCAGCCAGCTCCAACGTCCTTCTAACACCCAGAAGCCAGGGTGGGATGGAAGGACTCCCGTTTCCAGGCTGTTCCCCAGCACAGGGCCGTGCTCACAGCACCATCAGTGTGACCACGCCACGGGATGCAGCTCCCACGGCCCCAGCGACCAGCATTGCTCCTGAACTAACTCACAGTGATGTGCGCAGGGAAACGTGAAGAAATCAGGTCAGCTGGAAACGCCATCCCCTCCTTCATGTCTCCCCTCCTGACTCTCTCAAAGGTGGCCCTCCTCCCGCTGCTGCCGGGGGGGTTTGTCCATAACCATTCGGCGATGCTCCACGCGGGGCCAAGGGACGCAGCCATGTGCCACGCTCTGTGCTGCACAGTGAGTGGAGCCAGCAGCCATCTCCGTGCTGCAGTGACTCATCCCGTGTCAGCTCTGCTCCTTTCTTCCTCCTGCTCTTTTTTTTGTTGTTGTTGTTATTTAATAGCTGACGTAGCAAGAAATTAAAATATAGGGGGGAAATATAAATGGGTACAGTGTGTTAGCAGAGCTGCTTTAATTAAAAGGGATTTACTGTCTTCAATACACCTGGAGGATGCTCACCACCTCCAACTTCACCTTCCAGCATCTCTGCACCTGGTGCTGCACCAGGACACATCCCTGCACTGTGCTGCTCCATCTCTTGCTTCCATCACCATCACCACACCGAGGGCAGCCTTCACTTGTTGCTTGTCTTTCACAGCCCAGGGACTGCGTTCACTGCCAGATCCAGGCACAAAGAGGTGATGCATCTCCCTGATCTCCAGAGGCGTGGAGTGATGGTAGAAGCGTTGTGGCCCAGGATGATCCCTGCTGCTGCAGCGTGGCACCCGTGCCTCTCACTCTGCAGCTGGAAGGATCCTCCTGATGGCATTTCAGAAGAACCATTCCTCTACTTTCAGAGGCTGTACTGAGCCAGGAGATGGCTCCGTCAGCCCTGAGCTGGCTGTGCTCACTGCATCTCTGGGGCTGCTCCCGGCTGCTGTGCCAGCTGCCCACGCTCATTAGCAACGTGAGTCGCAGCAGCTCCCAAAGCAGAAAGGTACCAGCAGGCATCGGCCCATTGCCTGCGTTTGGTGTCTGCCCATGTGGGCTCTGTGTGTGTTGGGACCACGCTCTGCTTTCGCCCTGATGGACGTGGAGCCATGCCTCATGAATCATGCATGAAGCTGTATTTAGTGTAATGATTTCTGACATCCAGAGCCTGGGCACTGCAGTTCGGGACTGCAGAGAACTCCAGAAATAAGGAGGTGACGTCCATCCCATGCGGAGTGGGAGCACTCAGAGCGATGGGGGTGAGTGGAGCAGCCGCTCCTCCTTCGGAGGGAATCACAGGTTGTTTCCTAATTAGCCAAATGTGCAAAAGCTAAATATTGACAGAGCTTTGCGGTTTCCTGTGTCTCGCAATCACATTGCATGCCATTAACCTACATAGCCGTCAGGGGAAGGAGCAGCTGCGTGTGCCTTGGCATGGGCAGGGCTGTGGGAATCCCTGTGCTGGTGCTGACAGGAGCTGTGCTCTGCTATGAGGGAACCTCCTCACCTCGCTCGGTGGACAGCACTGCCCGCAGACCAGCTTCAGCATTGGGCTCATCCCTTCCTGAACCTCAAATGGGGCACTCATTTTGTGAGAGGCAGCACAGGGAGAGCACGTGTATGGGTCAGCCTTCAGCAGGGAGGATGCTTTATTTCTCTGCAGAGCTGTATTTATTATATGCAGGGACTGGGGTGGCACTGATTCATTCTTGCCCGTCCCCAGCTGCTCTCCACACATAGCAGACAGTCCTCTCAGCCTAGGGATTTCCCTCTTTGGGTTCCATGCGGCAGCTGCATCCTGTGGGACTACGGCTGTTAAACCTCCTTCCCTCGCAAAGCTGCTCCTCTCAGATGGGTCAGAATCATTCTTTGGAAAGGTCTCATGTAACTGCAGAGCACCAACCTGCTCTGTATTCAGACCCCAATCGGAGGTCCTACAGCCCACACAGTGCTCCTCAGCCCCTCCTCAGGCCACCATCACCACCTGCTGCTGCCCAGCTGGGTCGCAGCGGTGACAAAGGCTGGAGGAAGGGCTCTCACAGACACACACACACCAAGGCCTGCATGTTCCAGAGGGCAGCTTGCAGGGGAATTAAGCACTCCTGTGCTGTCACCTTTCCTCTGTCACCGCAGGATGGGCAGCTGGAGGCACCCCACGCCTGGAGTGCTGCGCTTAATCAAACTAATTAGCGATTTAATCTTGTTAACAAACCAGGATAATTGCAGCGTTATCAAATTAGCCAGCTGTATGGAAATGCCTGCTTAATAGCTGATAATAGCTGGTGCTGCTGGAGGAAGGGAGCTGGGAACTGTGACTAATGGGACATGCCATCACGTGTGCCATCACACTGGCCTGTTTGTGTCAGTGTGCCAGCCTGGGTGCAGCACTGGGGCTCTGTGCTGTGCCCCATAGCGTGCAGGACACGGTGCTTCCCACTCCAGGGTACATTTGGTGCAAGGGGGCATCTCCATGGGAGGACTCAATACTGGGGGTGAGTGATGATCTATTTCCCACCTGAGTTTAGTTGGTGAGCTCGTTGTCTGGTGTTTGTATCCTCCACCAGCACTGTGCAGTGGAGGGGTGCCCCTGCCATTTGCTGGGTGCTGCACTCCCATCCCAGAGCACTGGTCCCACTCCTCATCCCACAGCTCTGGTGCACCTGGGGACGTGTGCTGGGATGGGCCATGAGAGGCAGGGAGGGGAAGAAGGGAACTGCACACCGGTGCTCCTGGGACAAGCTTTTATTTGTTGTAATAGCAGCAGATAATGATGGAAGAGGGTGAGAAGATGGCACATAGCAGCAGAGAAGATCTCAGAGTGCGAGCATAAAGCTGTCCCTGTCCCCTGCGAGCTGGCGGTCCTTCTGCAGGTGCATGGGGCTGGAGATGGCACGGGGACACAGGCACTCTCTGGCTATGCTGGGAGCAGCTGCTCACACTGGGGAAAGGGAGAGAGAGCAAAGAGATAATGCTGGCTTACCCCAACAGCCCGAGCTCCCTGCCCAGAGCCACGGCCATCGCAGCCCCAGCGCCCCGAGGTGGCCGTGGAGGTGACAGTACCGTAGGTCAGGTTGATGCGCGAGATGCATCGCCGCCCACAGAAGGTCTTGCAGCACTTCTTGCCACGCGGGCACTGCCGGTCGCTGTAGCAGTCGTTCTTTGGGTTGACCATGGCACAGGTGATGCGGACCTCAGGGCAGGACCAGGCAGTGCCTGCAGGAGCACAGGGAGGTTTGCTGCAGCTGAGACACCCCGGGGAGGGCTCCAAGGGGACATTTTCCCTTTGATGATGCAGGTGATGTAGTTGCTACCCACTCCTCCTTAAGCACTAGGAGGAGCTGCTCTTTTGCAGCAACCCCTGCAGCAAAGCAGGGATGGCTTGCTGCTGCAATCAGTCCCCTGCCCCTGGGCATATCGTACCTGATGGCAGCTCAGCCCAGAGGATGAGCATCCCCACGAGCAGGAGGGCAGGCACAGTTTTCATGCTGCTGTTTCTCCTGAGAGGTGCGAGCGTATCTTGCTGGGGGGCAGCGGCATTTAAGTGCTTGGGGACAGGATGGGGTGGGGGGGAAGCTGGGAGGGTGTGTTTGTGTCTTTTTCCTCTGCTGTTGCATTATGTTTTCTGGAAGCCTTTTGCATAAGACACACTGATTGTTCAATTGCTCAAAAAGCAAAGCTGCTGCATTGCACAACTGTGCTATGAGGCTGCACCTGAGTGGGGGTTGGGGGAACAGCCCCTGAGCAGCCCCTGGGCAGTGGTGGGGTGCCCTGCTGCACTCACACCATTCTCCAGGTTAAGACATGATGGTGACCTGCTGAGCTCCCTCCTGGGGCTTTGCTGGGGACAGACAATATCTCTCCTGCGTGAGGAGGTTGCACCCTTGCTCCAAGCACAGCTGTTTTCTTTGGGTGCTCTTGGGCAATGGGAAATTGACTCTGGTAGGAAATTGAGTAACGTCCCTCTTACCTTGTGCAATGGTTCCCGAAGCTTTTCCTTGGGATTCTTGCAGCGTGCAGAACCCAGCTGTGCTGGAAGTGGGCACGGGGAATAGTCAGGGGGGTGCCCCCCCCTCCCGTTCCCCCCATAGCCAAGCACACAGCTCTCAGCCAGCTGTGTTCCCACAAACGCAGCCTGGGGCAGCCCTGGGTTTTGCAATGCTCTGGGCAAAGCCCAGGAAAAATAGGGCACCGTCCCCCTGTGCCCCCTGCCCAGCCTTCACCCTGTGGGTGTCTCATTGCGCCCTCTTCCCACTCCGACTTCCCATCTATTGTGTCTCCATGTGCCACAGGGACTGCTCTTGAACTGTCTGGGTATCTGTTAATTATTACCCACTTCCCCTAATGACTCTGTGGTTACATTCAGCTCTTTGTAAAGTCATTTGTTAAACAAGCGGGAAGGAGTCAGCCAACCCAAACAGGAGTTCTGGGATGTGCACCGCTAATTTAGCGCTTTTAATGAGAGATACAAGCCCTTCATCACTTTTGAAACCATCTTTGGGAGTCGGGCAGCCGCTGGGGGGGAGAGGGCAGTGCTGCACTCCCCCTTCGCTCCAGGCTCTGGGCGTGGAGGTGACGTCCCGGCTGTACGAGGATGCACAAAGCCCCTCAGGGGTAGCTTCGCCCTGCAGCCTGTCCGCTTCTTAGGGCGATGCGGTGTTTTCCGGCTGGAGCTCCATCCCTTCCCCCCCCCGCATCCCCCCCCCAGCTCACAGGTGCCCATGAGAAAGGACGCCCCATCCCGCACCCCTCGGCAGCGCCGGTGTCTGGTGCCATCTAGTGATGCCGCTATTGGTGCTGTGCGGCACTGCCCAGCCGCTGCCCTAACGGGGCTTTGCTCTGCCCTGCTGTCCCCCACATCCCAGCACAGGAGGTTACTGCTTCTTTCCTCAGGGAGCTGCTCCCATCAGCTCGGCGGTGCGTGGCATTAGGATCAAACCTCCTGCTCAGCGACACCCATCCTTGTCCTCAGTGGGGGTCCAGCCTGAGTGATGCTCACAGGAGCAAGGATCTTCCCAGAGGAGGTGCAGAGGCAGAGGGTGGGGGACCCTGTTCGGGCACAAGGAATTGTAGGGCCCTGCAGCCCAGCAAAAAGGAGCAAGACGTGTCCTACAAATCTCCAGGGTGTTTATTGTCAGGATAGAAATTTCCATATATAAAATAAGGGTTTAAAAATAGCACTACCTTGCTCTCACAATAAAATATATATATACACACACATGTAGATATTTATAGGGAGAATTATTACCATTTTGCTACGTGATTAAAAAAAACCCCAACCCAATAAAAGAAGATAATGATCGATTCTAGAAGAATTCTGCCAAAACAGGGATGAGGGGATCCTGCTGCCTGCTCTCCTGTGGGCTGCACCCCCACGGCTGTGGGGCCGGGGAGCACTCAGCCCACATGCAGTCCTGCTGCACAGCCTCATCCTGCCCGCAGCAGCTCTCTGGGTGCTGCCACTGCTGGGTTTCCTCATGCAAAGCAGTGCAGGGAACGGTGCAAGGGCTGCTGCCCATCCCAGCTGCATCAGGAGCTGTGTCACGACTCCTCTTCCAAACCTTGCCCACCTTGCCCCAGACCAGCCAGGCTGGAGGGACGAGGCAACAATGAGGGCTGAACCCATTTGCTTCGCAGTAGGGCTTTTGCTCGAGTTCTTTTTCCCCCTTTTTTTTAAAGATTTTTTTTTTTTTTCATACACTCCACATCCCCTTGGGATTTCGTGATAAAGAACAAGCAATGATGCTTTACATAATCTATCAATAACAATGCCACGTAGCTACTGTAGGTCCCCTCTGAGCCCTGTGACCTGCTGCAAGCATCACTTCTTGAGGGCAATCTGCTTCTCCAGGGCTTCCAGTCTGGCTGTCATCTGAGCAAGTGTGCGTGCTAAGAAAACTGGGAGCTGAGCAAAAAGCGAGAGATGTGCCCAAAGCAAGCACAAAGTGAGCCTTACCTGCACCTGCCAGCCCCTCACTTTGGAGAACTCAGAAGGGACTGAGCTCCCAGGATGGAGCCTTGATGCTGGCACCCGTGCCTCCTTCAGCTTGGATTTGGATGCAGTCCCCCCTCTCCCCCCTCCCAAGGGAGCCCATGCAGCACTCAAAGGATATTTCTCTCAGTCAAGCTCTGCAGGATGGCCACGGTGTTTGTCTGGAACTGCACCAGCGCCTCGCACTCACATGGGCTGCGGATCTCCGTCTCCCCTCTGCCCTCCTCTGTGTTGGAGGGATTTGGGGATGCTCAGAACACGCACAGCAGGCCCTGCTCACATCCTCCCCGACATAAGCCCCTTATCCTTGCAGTCCTTTTGCATTAACCCCATCTCCAGCTTCCCTTCCAAATCCCTCCCTGAGCCCCACTTCCCTATTTACAACAGAGGGATGGATTGATGGGGGGTTATACCAGCTATCTTGGCCCTGGGGAAGCGCCCAGCTCGGGTCGGTGCCTCCGAGTGTCCCCACCAGCATCATCCCGATGAATGTGCCACGGGCTGATGGGCTCTGTGGGCAGAGGCAGGCTGCTGGCTGGGATACCCACCTGGGCAGATGTTCAGCTTGAAGTTCTCCACGAGGTTGGTCATGGTGGTGAAGTCTGCCGAGTAGGAGAAGTGCTGCTCCACCGGCTCAGAGGCGATGGCTCTCAGTTCCTCTTCCACTGCCTTGCCAACACCCACAGCGAACATGACAATACCTGCAGGGCAAGGGTAGATCCTCAGCACTGTGCCTGCTGCCCAGCATCAAGCAATCCTGGAGCAAGCAAGACTGAGCAAGGCAGGGACTGGGGCAGCAAAAACCCACCTCCCAGGAGCCAACCACCCAAGGAACCAAACTTGGATGCCTGAAGCTCTGTGGGTTGGACTCCTCACCTGACTCTTTAGCTCTCTGTGCCCACTCTGAGATGTCATCCTGGGAGCGTCCATCCGTGAAGACGAGCCCGATCCTGGGCACGTTGTAGGAGAGTGGCCTGGCCCCTTCCAGTTCAGAGAAGCTGTGCTCTACCATGTGCTTGAGGGCCAAGCCTGTCATGGTGCCCTTCTCCATGTACTCCATCTTCATCACCGCCTCCTTGATCTCCTCTGCACTGTGGTACTTGTTGAGGGGGAACTCAGTGCGGACACGGCTGGAGTACTGCACCAGCCCCACACGTGTGCCATCAGGGGACACTTCCAGTAGATCCACAATGCGGTTCACAAACTGCTTCACCAGCTCGAAGTTCTGGGGCCGGACACTCTTGGAGCCATCGATCACCATCACTAGGTCAACGTGCCCGGCCCCACACTCTGCAGGGATACGGGATGGTGAGAGGGGATGTGCAGGATCCCACATGGACTGGGGTGAGGCCTGGAAGTGTCCCAGGGCAGAGTAGAGGGGAGGATCACCTCCCTCACCCTACTGGCTGCACTCATTTCAATGCATCTCAGGGTACAATTGGCCTTCTTGGCCAGAAGGGCACATTGCTGGCTCATAGCCACCCTGTTGGCCACATGACATCCAGGGCCTTCTCCTCACAGCTCCTTTGCAGCAGGTCTGCCTTTAACCTGTACTGATGTGTGCAGTTATTCCTACCCAGATGCAGGACCCTACGCTTGCTCTTGCTATACCTCATCCTGTTCCTGCCCGCCCAACTCACCAATCTGCCCAGGTCTTGTTGAATGGCAGCACAGCCACCTGCAGTGTCCTCAACCTTTTCCCAAAACCCTCTGTTGGCTCTTCCTCTGAGGACACAAGCCTTCATCCACCCATGCAGATCCCCTCACAGTGGGCTAGTTTTGGGCAAGCCCTCACAGTGTGAAGCCCAGTACTCACTGTTGCATGTCTTCCCATCAGCATGGAGCTGCTGGCCTTCGGGGCACACGCAATGGAACGAACCTTCACTGCTCACACACTTGAACTCGCAGCCGTGATCCACCCCGTTGCAGAGGTCAATGGCTGGGACACAAGGCATGGAGAGGTGGTTACCACCATGCAGATGGGGACACAGCCATGGCAGCTGCCTCCTGCTGCCCTGTGCTGGACTCACCGCGGCAGGACTTGCCGTCGTGCTGCAGCATGAAGCCATCGCGGCAGCGGCAGCGGTGCCCAGCAGGGATGCTCACACAGTCGTGCTGGCAGCTGTGGTTGCCGAAGCTGCAGTAATCGATCACTGGGGAGGGAAGGAATCAGAGAATCACAGAATTGTTACGGATGAAAGACCACTAAGATCAGCTAACCCAACCGTCAGCCCCCGTCCCACTGCTCTGGACCATGTCCCTCAGTGCCACATTTCTCTTTTTCTTGAAAACCTGTGCCAACACCTCACCGCTCATTCTGAGAAGAAGCTTTTCCTAATATCCAACCTGAAAGGAAGCCCAGTGAGAGACTGAGAGACTCTTCTGAGCAAGGAGCAATGGGAAAACGAAGGGAAGGAGCGGGGAGGGAGATGACCTTACTTGTGCAGCTCCTCTTGTCCTGGTTGAGATGATACCCGGCGCGGCAGCGGCATGAGTACGTCCCCCGGGTGCTGATGCAGTGGTGCTCACAGCCATGCCTGCCGTCAGCACATGCGTCGATGGCTGCGGGGAAGCAAATGCTGTCACCCCTTGGCCTCAGTGCCCCCCAAGAGACAGGAAAGGAAAGCCTCAGAGTGCAGCTGACACCACCCTGCCCTCCCTGCACCAGGAGCACCCAGCTACTGCTGGCCTTATTGGGCCTCTTCCTGCTCTCCCCTCCAAGAAACGTGCAACTGCTAGAGATAAAGTTAGAAAGGGTTTTTACGGGAACAGGTCTTTCCATCCACGTTGAGCTGGTAGCCAGGGTGGCATTCACAGTAGAAGGAGCTGGGGGTGCTCACACAGCTGTGCTGGCATCCGTGGTCCCGTTCCATGCACATGTCTACCCCTGGAAGGCAGAGAGGGCATCAGAGCAGCCCCCGAGGTGCTCTCCACCTACACTGCCCTGCAGAGAGACTCATAGGGCTGATTGCCAGCACACGTACACAGGCACCTCCACATTCTGCACAGGGTTCTGAATGGCCTCAGGCCTACCTGCGCACTAAATCAGTGCTCAATATTAATTGTTGATAGCTGGAGTTAAATGAAAACTTGAGCTCAGCTGGAACATGCTGTTCATTGATGTAGAGAAGCCCAGGCAGCTATATCTGCACATCCCTGTGAGCAGGAGCCTGCTGATCCGGCTGGGATATGGGCACTGGGGCCAGGAGGCAATGGGCAATGTGCTGCCAGCAAAGACAGGGTGCTGCAGAGCACACTCTCACCCCCATGCCTATACCTGGTTAGCCCTGCTCATAACACAGGCCAAGGCACAAGCAGCCTCCCTGCTGCCAGCCACTACTAAAGGCATGTCAAAATGCAGATGGGGCTCTGGTAGGCATCACCTACCCCCAGATACCTGGGGAAATCAGTTCCAAATTTTTCCTAGCTCATATTGCCATCACTGTTGCCATTACATCCTGGCTCACCGCAGAGCTACCAGGAACGGGTGAAGACAATAATGTGCCTGCAATACTTTTAAAGCTTTTAATCCCACTGCAGCACAGGGAAGGTGTCCCAGGGGACAGGTGCTGGATGAGGCTGCACGATGCCACCTTCCAGCCTGGCAAGGAGCAGGCAAGAGGGCCACAGCTGTGGATCTCACCCACCGCACAGCTTGTCCTGGAACTGCTTCCCAAACTGCTGGATCAGCTCGAAGGACTCCACCAGGAAGACGTGCTCCTCCAGTGGCGGTGAGGCCATGGCCCGCAGCGAGTTCATGTCAGCCCGCTGGATGCCCACGGCGTAGATCTCAATGCCGGCGTTCCGCGCATGGGCGGCCACCTCAGAGACGCGGTCCTGGGGCCGTCCATCCGTCACGATGATGGCGATGCGGGGGATTTTCTTGTGGGGTGGGCGCGCGCCCTCCTGCACGGTGAAGGCCACGTTCATGGCGTACTGGATGGCCAACCCCGTCATGGTGCCCTGGGCCAGCGGTACGATGCCGTTGATGGCTCTCTCCATCTCTGCCCGCGTGAAGAAGGTCTTGAGGGAGAAGATGTTCTGCACCTGGCTGGAGTACTGGATCACCCCAACCCGCGTGGCGTTGGGACCCACGTCCAGGTTGCCAATGATGTCGATCATGAAGCGCCGCATGGTCTCAAACTCAAAGGGACGCACGCTGCGGGAGCTGTCGATCACAAAGACAATGTCCAGGGGACCCGTCCTGCACTTCAGGGCTGTGAAGGGCAAGGAGATGGATCAGCCTCGTGGTTGTCTGCAAGAATCTGAGGCATCCCATTTGGCTTATCCTCCTTATAGAGGATGGAAAGAGCAGGTCTGGGCAGCGCAGCACCTTCCCACTGCCAAATAAACCTGTGCTGGGTGCCTGCTAGAGTGGGACTGGAGACAACAGGAAAGGATACATGCCGTGACACCATCCCCATGGGAATGGCAGCGTCTCCTCGTCCCCAAGTGCTTCTGCTGCCCTGCTCCTGCAGAAGCACCTCTCTGTCTGGATCTACCCTGACAAGGCTTAGACACAGGTTTAGGCAATGGTGTTTTCACCTCTGCAGCAATTCTTCTGTTCCTCCTGCAGCACCATCCTCCCACACTTTCTGGTTTTTTACTGTACTTTGCCAGTTCCTGCCCAAATACAGAACTTCTCTCTTTTTTTTTTTTTTTTTTTTTTTTTTTTTTTTTAAGGGAAAAGAATAAGACAGTGAAAAGCTCTGCTACAGGCATGCACATTGAGAGCATTAAGCCAAAGAGCCTCTCTTGGATATATGGGTGCAACTTCCAGTGCAAACCGAGAGTGTTTAGCGAGCAAAAAGCCAATGAACATATTTGGCTTGGCTAGTGAGTAGCCGAGCCTGGGAGAATTTGGCCGTAATGGTGAGCAAACACTGCGCGTCCCATTGGGATGATGCCCAGCCCACGGCTGTCAGCTCTGCTGCTCCCCTGTGCCCAGAGGTCCCTGAGACATACTCCTCTCTCTCTCTGTGGTGCTGCTTTTGAAACTGAAACTGATTTGGCCACCTCTGCCCAGGGAGGATGGAGGCTGCTGACCCCAGACTTGCTTTATCCCCCACCACATCCCCGTCTTCATGCTGCAGATGGAACCCTGCATCCTTCTGAGGATACCCCAGAGAGCACGGTGTCCCACCAAGCCTTCCTCCAAGGGGGTCTCATTGCCCTTACACACACACTCCTCTCTGCACAGGCAATTCCCAGCCACCATAGCTCACCTGAAGGCTTCGGTCTGGCTTCCAGCGCCGTCAAGACGAGCAGGAGGAACGCAGCAAGCGGCAGGAGTTTCATTGTTGCTGTGGGAGCAGAGCTGGGCACTCACTACAAGAGGAGGAGATGTGCTGTCAGTGTTCAGCCCCTGATGGCACTCAGTGGGTGCCCGGGCACCGCCAACATACCCAGACAGTGCCCCAGCTCTGCCAGCCCCGTCCCCAGGCTCACCGTGCACGGACTCTTCAGCACAGCTACATTTCATTACAGCAGCGACAATCTGCCAAGTGAAAAGCTCTGATTTTCTGCTCTGGGTGGAGCTGGCCACCAGACAAGCCTTATTTTCACTTGCAAACCATGCGTCTGGGATGTTCCGCCAAGTGCTCGCTGCGCAGCCAGGGGACGCGGGGAGCTCTGTGCTGGGAACAGACGCCCCAAAATTCAATGCCAGCAGAGGGCAAAAACCCACTCAGAAGTGTCTCAGAGCCACTGGAAAAGGCCATTTTCTCCAAAAAGCTCCACGACTGTAGATTGCTTTTGGGAAAGCAGAAAGCAAAAACCTCCTCATGCACAGGTGGTGACCTGTTTGCAGGGTGGAGGATGGTGCATTTGAGGTGGGATAACTGAGGGATGGAGATTTTGACCAGCTATCTGAAACCTCCAGTTGTGCTTGCCTCCCCACCTGCCCATTTCTTGCTTTGGCTTTTGGGTTAGGGTTAAGTGCCAGCCCAGGTCAGAGCCCACTGAAAGAAGTGGCAAACGCTGCAGGCTGCCAAACAATGGCAGCAATAAGAGTAAAGGCACTGCTTGGGCATTGGCGGGATACCCTGGATCAGTGGGGCACCAGGAGCCCCATCCCCAAGTGGGAAAGCCAATGGGAACAGGGAATAGCACAGATAGAGCCGCTTCCCCCAGAGACAGGGAGCAGGCAGGGGGGTGGGGCTTTTTCAAAAAGCACACTGGAAATTTGCTTTATCAGTAGTTATTGGCTGCTATTTGTTTAGCCCCGTGAGGTCTCGGTTGTAATTCATCACCAGGGTTTCCACTTAATTGCTGAGCGATTATGCACAGCCCTGAACCTGATGTTTTTGACAGCGGGGATGCTGATAATAGGTTGCACAGCTGTGTCCTAACGTACTCTCTGGTGTTCACACCTGAAAAATGATATTGAAGAAGTTGAAAGGATAGAAAAGGGCTACAAGAGGATTCAGAATATCAGTGTTATGTGCAAGACCTTCAACTTGGCCGAACTCTGTTCCTCACACTCAGGTGAAGCCAAAGCCCCCTCCCAGCTTGGCTGTGTTTCACCACTTATCTAGCAGAATCTTTTCAGTGCAACACATGCTTTTTTATTTTTTTTTTTTTAGAAGACAGCACTGCCCAACCACTATATGTTTTGGAGACAGCTGTGCCACCTATAGCATTTCTGCAGGTTGCTCTCCCTGCAATGGCAGGCTGGCACAGCACCCAGAGTGCTTCAAAGCCAGCACAGAGGGAAGAATGAGCTCCTGGGCCAGGAACCAAGGAGGAGAAAACCAGCCCACAACCGATTCTATTTTTAACAGCATCTGAGTGTTGGATGAAGCCTTCACGCTCCCTGTGGCCAGAGGGGCTGTGGGAGCAGCACGGCACGGTGGCACTGCCATGCACCCAGCAGCAACAGGGCACTGTGGGCAACCCTACGTTCAGTGCAGTGCCCAGCAGCAAGGCTGATGGGAAGCAAAGAGGGAGGTGGGTGGGAAGCACACGGCTGGCAGGCAGGTGCTGCGAGGCAAGGCAAACAGCACGGGGACCTTGAGATAACGCCGGGCTATAAAGGAGGAAAGGCCTGGGGGGTGGGAGGGCATAAGCACTGCTACAGCGTGACACCCCACAGCGTTCCCTCATTTGTCAAAGCAACGCAAGGAGAAAGTCAGCCTGCCGTTCTGCCTTGCAGGAGATGGGTTGACGAAGGGAT
Organism: Tympanuchus pallidicinctus; assembly: GCF_026119805.1. Taxonomy (NCBI): domain Eukaryota; kingdom Metazoa; phylum Chordata; class Aves; order Galliformes; family Phasianidae; genus Tympanuchus; species Tympanuchus pallidicinctus. Next base: position 8,793,268 of record NW_026294722.1, read on the forward strand.
GAGCTGCATGTAGAAGCTGGCAATGAGCCCAGCCTCCTCTTGGCACCCCTCCTGCTGTGGGACAAGGAGAACCAGGGATGGACCCCCAGAGGCAGGCAGGTAAGGCAGCCCCAGGGTGCTCCCCACCCCCCGCCATCACTGCACTGCGCTCCTGCCAAGTGCTGAGCCTCGGGGAAAAAAACAGCCGCCTCGGGTTTCAGCCTGGCCTCCTTGGCAGCGCTCTGCTGGCCGCAGGTTCACAGAAATGCTCGGAATATTCCCCTTCTGATTCATCCGTGCAGGTCAGACCTGGGCGCATCCCGCCTCAGGCAGGCAGGGAGCAGAGATCCGTAGATCTGTGTCCTCCTGCCTCTGGGATTGGGGCTTTCTCAGATGGTTTGCAGGGGGGATGAAGCTGGTGGAGAAAGTGGGGGTGAGCGGTGCAAGAGAGGGCAGCACCTCATAGCTTGGGGGAAATCCTGTCCACGGGAGACCCCATGGTTCTGGGCCTTAGCTGGGTCTGAGGCACAAATCACACTGAAGATGGGCAGAATGGCAGTGGTGCATGGCACCGGTGTGAGCTGTCAGATAGCAGCACCTGTGTCTGTGCTGGGATTTTTGGATGATGGCAGCACTGGATGCAATATCCCCACCACTCATGGGACTCTTTGTGTACTCTGCTTCATTCCATACCCAATAACAAAGATCCAGTAAGGCAGCTTTGTAGGGCATAAATCAAATCCTGTCTGGGTGCATGGTAGAAATGCTGTCACAGCTTGAACCTATGATGGAGCACCTGGTGGGAAGGCAGGGCCAACCCCAGGGGAGCTCAGGTGTATGCAGTATACCTGAATGACCAGAAGGGCTGGAGCCAGGATCCACCCCTTCCCAGATCTCATTTAAGGGCTGGCAATGGAGATGAGGGTATCTTGCTGGATATTACAGTGTACCTGAGGCCTTCTAAAGGTAAGCAGATTCTTTCCTTTGTTTCTGTGTCCATGGCTGCCTTGTCTGAGCAGAACCTTGCTTGCTGCAGCCTAGGACTTTGCTACTGTGCTGTTGTTGCTGTGCTTTCCATTGTGTTACAGGCAGTTAGTCCATAAAGTGTCAAAGAGTCTCCAGGAGCTGGAGCATGCAGCCGTAGATAGCCATGTGTATCTGTCCTTGGCAGAGCCATTCTCTGAGTTCACGCCTTAAAGAACTGCCCAAAAAGTGCAGACTGGACAGGGAAAGCAAAGAGAAGGGTGCACTGCCCCAGGTGTGAAAGGCAGGAAAGCAATGAGAGATTGTATCATCCTGGAGACACCTTCTGATGTCAGTCAGGTTGTGCTGTGCAAACTCCACTGACCCCTGGCATGTTGTGTGTGTGTGTTTGCAAGGCCCTCATGTGGTGTGGATGGCTGAGGCCCAGGCTGGCCCTGGAGCTGTATCCATGATGTACTGGAGGGCTGCCCAAAGGTTGGTTTCTCTTCCTGGCTGGAAAGAAGCCCAATTTCAGAGTGGAATTATATTTCCTAGCTCTCTTCTTTGAAACACCTGTGTTCCTTTAGAGCATAGAACCCACACAGCAATTCCTCTCATATTCCAGCAGGGGAAACTGAGGCACAGAGGCAAATCCCAAGCCAACTGTATTGCTCCCTGTGTGCCACAGACCAACCAGGTGCAGCCTGAGGGATGCTGGGCTCCCCGCCTGCCCCCAGTCTGTGGCTGCCCATACCCTGAATTACTGACCAATAGCCCCTGGGGACCATTCTGCAGCAGTGATCTTACACTCAGCCCCAGTATCTCTTACACCCTCCTCCAGTGCTGCAAACCCTCAAGGAAGGAGACCTCTGCAGCATTCAGAGCATGGGAGCGCCAGCATGTGGAGACCAGAGAAACAGTGTGAATTTCTAGTCCGAAAACAAGAGAGGATAAAGTGCTTTTCCCCCTCCATAAGGACTGGCATATCCTTGGTTCTTCCCAAACACGTGTGTGGGTGAACAAGAGCAGGCTCTTTCCAGGACATTGCAGCACTCTCTGGTTACAGTGCTGTGGCAGCTCCTCTGGGCCAAGTGCCACCTGGAAGGACATGTTGTTTGAAAGACAAGGCTGTACTCAGCACATCGTGGCTTCAACCCCAGCAGGAGTTCAGTAACAGGAAAGACTTGCTGGATGCTGGACAGACTTCCCTGAGAAGGTCAGTTCCTATTCTATGAGGCACGTAGCAGTTGGCAGCTTCCCCATCAGCTTGTACGTACCTGCAAACTAAACATGGCCTCACAAAGCATGTGTTAAAGATCTGGCTAAGAGGACAACACCAGGTGGTCACCCAGTCCTGCTCCTGCCTGCTGTTTTGAGCAAATCTGGATGGACCTCGGAATAATTTTCAGTGTTAATGAAGAATGGTCATTGAGGAAACATCCACCTTGCAGATTCTCTTTCAAAATCGGGTGCTCATCTGCTAACGAGTCCCTGGAGGGCAGCTGGATGAGCCTCAGGCTTTGGAGAAGAGGAGGTCGGGGCCATCCAGAAGCTGAGGCAGCAACCCATAGCCCAAATCCTCTTTCTGGGAGGAAGGTGTTAGAGTGCATATTTTCCCCAGAAATATGCATGTGTGACCACAGAGGAAAAAGAAGTGTCCTGGAGCAGCTCATGGGCTGGTGTGGTGTTTGTGCTGAGCTGCTGAAGCAAGAAAACCAACATCTTTAAGCAATGAGACAGATAGTTTCTAGGAGGGTATGTACCTCCTGCAACTACAGGAACCCCTATCCCCAGCTGACCTCTGTGAGCTCCCAGGGCACAGACAACCACTGCTATTTCAGCCCCACAATCACAGATCTGCTGCCCGACCTCCTTCTCTAAATCTTTATATCAGATTTCTTACTCTGGAGACGTGACTCAATGTGTTGGCATAAGGCAACATGCCAGAATGCTACTCATGTGCCTCTCCCCTTTATCCTACCCATCCTGCTAAGCATTTAATTGAAATAGCAGAAAATGAGCAGCGCTTGGCTGCTGCAGAAAAGCAGGCAGAGACTGCAGCCCTCCTCAAGACAGAAAAGCAATGTGGTTGAAGTCTTTGTCTAGATACTTTTCATGTTGGCAATCCTGAAGGTAGCATGGAAAAACCCTTCCATATAACTTCATGGCCACCAGCCCCCATAGACTTGTCCCAGCTCTCTGCTGAGGCAACTGTCCCACCAGGGTGGTGATGTATGGAGAGCAAGGGGAAGGCAGACTCCTGCAGAGTAGCTAACCCAGCTGATCTGCTCCTACTGATTCCTGCTGTGGGCCATGGATTCCTATGGGTTTGTGGAGTGTAGATCAGGATCCTGTTACTATGGGGTAGCAATTAGTTGGTGAAGCAGCAGGACACAGCCTGGAGGTGGGAATGCTCAATGCTTAGGGAGGAACTGAGGCACTGCCACCTCTCTGCAGGCAACCACAGCAGATCCCTATGGAGTTGTGCACCGGGGAAATGAGTATATGATGGATTCATGCATGCAACCAAGGACTTGCAAAGTGGGAAGTCAAGCCCTCACATTCCTCCTGGGCAGGGGAGTGAACAGAAACCCAGCTGCTAGCGACGTTACTTATTGCCTAAACCACATCCATGCTGCAAATACTGACAGAGGGACAATGCTTGCTCAGTGGAGCTCTTATGGTAGTAGGGGCTGTGCTTTGGTGATCAATTTGCTTCTGTTTGGGCCCAAAGTGAGGAAATATGAAGGCAGGAGGTACTGACCTGCCACAGGAGCCACTCAGCCTGCAGCAGGGCTGGAGGAGCCCATGGGATATGTGGCACAAAGGGGACTCTTTCTGCAGCTGACTTTTATACAGTTCTTTATGAGTGCCACTCAATCATTTTTGTTGTGATTTCCCAGGTTTATGCAGTGATGGTAGGGCCCGTCTGTAGCTCGTGTTTGCTTATTGCTGCCTCTCTCAATGTTTCAGCCCCATTCATCCAGCATTTATAAATGGTATTTTATGAGTGCTGACTTCTGAACCAGGCAGGCACGCCGCTCGGAAGGCGGACAAAGGGGCCCCTATTGGAAACTTTTAAAATGCTCAAACAAAGGCTTCTCTTGAAAACCTTTAACCCCTAATGCCAGCCTCAAGGGAAACGCTGCGAGTGCTCAGAGCACACACGTCCTGTGACTGCAGACTGCCTACAGCAGGCAGCTGTGTTGGCTGCGTCTTCTGGTGGCTACCATCACCAACAGAAGTAAATCCCAAGCCCAACTTGCAGTAATCCCACAACGTTTAGTTAATGCTTTAAGAGGGGGAAAAAAAAGAAGTTAGAACTCCCACAGAAATGAACAACAGCTTCTTCCTGTTGGACGCAGCAGACTCTGTCTGCTTTGATGGAAAGTGCCATTTTACTACAGACCCGAAGGACTCTCACACGCCTTCCAGATGGGAATTTGTTTTTCAGATGAGGCCAGATTTATCCCAGGAGTTAACTCTGCTCTTTGCATTGCCAAGTCCTGGTGGCAAATAGCAGGGCTGAGATCTGAGAGCAGATTTCTCCCCACACACAGGCTTTCTGCCTGGATTGGATGCCAATCTAATGATATTCCCTAAACAGATGGCAAGAATCTGCTTGTGGAATACACTTTCTACTTGTTACTGAGAGCCTCCAAGCTGGCTGCCTGCAATTGATGGCTCCTGTTCTCAGGAAAACAACAGATAAGGAAGATTTTTGTTGTTGCTATCAAGAGATACTACAAAGGGTCCCACAGGGAGAACCTCAGAGTAATTCTGTATGCAATCTGGGCTTGACGGAGGCAAAAATCCTGCAAGCTTACGTAGAAGAGGCAGAGCTGTGAATGGGCTCCTGTCTTGGAGCCTGCTCCCCCCTCCACCAGTCCCACAAGAGGTGGTGGATTCCTTTCAAGTGGCAGAGCTCTGCTTCCTTCCTCTCACACCAGCTCCTGCCTGCAGGGCAATCTAGGAGCTCTGCACCCCTTATTCTGCAGCAGAATGAGGGGAAAGCCCCCAACAGCACATGCCATCACTCTGCATTACCTGCTTGGACAGCTGCACGCCAGTGCAGAATACTCTGCTTTTCCAAACAAGTTTTCCCATGTAATTGCTTGTAGCAAATATGCCCAGGGCTATTTTTCTCCCCTGTGAAACAGTTGGAGTTATAAGGCAAAGGTGGGTGATCACTTGTGCAAACATATTCATGAGTACACACAAGCACACTCAGGGTGCACACAAACCCAGCATCCCATGAAATGGGGCAGAACTAAATTCAGCACCATTTTCAAGCTTATCTTTTGGCAGGATTTTGCTCTTCTGGTGCGCAGCATGCTTTGCCCAGGTGTACGAGAGCTTACTGCTCTCTGCCAACGGAGATCCTCGCTTGTATAAGCAAGGGTCAGTGAGCGCTGCATCAAAGCAGAGGACAAGCACCCAGGCAACAGAACTTGAGGATAACCTGGTGCCGAGGGGTTATTCTCTCCCCATTCTCTCTTTGCTTTCCGCTCGTTCCAAGGGGGCACCTGGCACCCCAACCCTCCATCCCGATGCAACTCACCCCCCCCCCCCCCCCCCCCGGAGCTCGGGGCTCACTCTCTCCCCTTTCCCTTCCCGTAGGTGCGGATGCAGCAGAGACCCTCACTCACCCGTACCGGCCGCGGAGCCGCTCCCCGCCGCGCTGCTGGCTCAGGTAGGCGCGGGGCTGCGCGGTGCTCAGCGCTGCTGCGGCGCGGCATTTAACGGGGCGGGGGGAGGCGGGGCGGCTGTGCTCTGCTCTGTTCGGCCCGGCGCAGCGCGGGAGGGGCTGAAGGACCCCCCCACGACCGAGGAACGTGGGCAAGCGGGAGGTGGGCACAGGTGGAAGCGCGTCGCCAAGAGGAGTGGGCGTGGGACGGCGTGAAAGTGATTGCCGACAGGGAGAGGCTTTCTGGGTTGGGTGGTTTGTTTTTCTCCGCTTCTCCGCTCTGCGTCTCCTATCAGCTTCAAGAAGATCGCCCAAGCACCCCGCGTCCTTCCTTCCCTTTGAGCACCATCGAGCGGGGAGTTTGGAGAGCTCTCTAGCTGGGGCTGCAGAGCCTCTGGTCCAGCTCCCAGCAGCAACAAGTGATGTGCTGTGCTGTAGCAATGGAGAGCATCACCTTCAGGCACCTGGGAACAGAGCATCCCAGCCCCTCATCTCAGCACTCACGTTACATAGCGGTGGTGGGAGCCACCTTTAGCGCCGTACTGCTCTGGGCTTTGGTGCTTTAACAGCACTTCCCTCCCTCTTTGTGCTAACAGAAACCAGAGATAGGGGACCTCAATGTATCACCCGTGTTATCGGAGCTCTCAGGCAGCCGAGCCAACGCTGTGTTACCAAATGGAGCAGTGGTGGGGCAGGCGGGGACCACCCCTCCTGAGCTCCGGTCCCCCACAGAGCTCACCCACCCTGCTCTGCTATTTGCTGCTGGCGTGGTCCATAAATCCCCCAAGCCCAGAAAAGGCTGAATTTCACTTGTGTGTGCAGCGCTGAAAATATAGGATTTATAAATACCCGTGCATATACAAGGGCCTGTGGGTTGGGCTGCTCTGGATTAAAGGAGGTATTGAAAAATGAGGGAAGCCAGAAACTGCAGGCTTCTCGTTTCTGTGAATTCTAATGGCTTTTCCTTTTGCATAAACATCGCGTTGAGCCCATACCCAGGAGCCCAGCAGGCATTTTCTCCCCTGCTCTGCACAAAATACAGCCCAGATCTCCAAAATGGCTTTATGAGGAGATTTGGTTTCTCCAAGCACGGGAAAATACAACAGCACTCTGTGGCGAGCTGCAGGGCAGCTGTGCTCTGAGCAGAGCGTGCAGCAGCTCCTGGGCAGGGAGAGCAGAAAACTCAGTCTGCTTGAATTCAGAGTTAACTGCACTCGAGGGTGGTGTTAAAGTTATTGTATAGGCAGCACTTGAAGAGCCAAACAAGGGCTGGTGGGGTGGTGCTTCGGTCCTCTGGGTCGGGTGCTTTTGTTCTCCGTGGAACCAAAGAAAATGCACCCACTCCTGCAGTACATCCAAACCCAAAGTGAGGGCTAGGCCAGGCTGCGCAGGGCGAGGAGCAGGCTCACAAAAAGCAGCCCAGCGAAGGTTGTGGCCTGCAGAGCTGAGCTGACCTGCTCCCCTTCCACATAATACCCAACTTTGTGCGTTGGATTCCCGGCTGAGAGCTCAGGCTCTGAAAAGAAGGCTTTGAGTGCAAGCGGTGCTGCTAACATGACACTGAACTAACACTGCACTACAATCAAAGCATTTTAATAATTTAATATAATAAATGTCAGAGGGAGTGAATGATTCCCTGTAAGAGGTTGTAGGTGCCAGAAGGAGCCGAGCGGGTGGCTGCATCCATTAGCAATGGCTCTTTGACTTGCTGAGGGTAAATGTAAACCAGATGATGGAGGCTGGGTGGTCGTCTCCATGGTCAGAGTGGTGAGCACTGCTCAGGAGTGCATCACTGAGGCAGCATAGCCCCAGAAGTCAGGAGGGAATTGCTGAAGAGAATGGGTAAAATGAAGAAAAAAGATGCTGAGTAGTTCTTCCTGCTGCTAGATGTCGAGTCTTTTTACCTGCCTTTGGCATGCACCTTCCAGCCCGAAGCAGAAGGAAGGTAATTAGTGCAGATGGGGCACTCATAGGTGCTGTGCAGTCACCCAGCACTGTGCCTCTGCGTTACGCAGGCTGGGAGGGAGCGGTGGTACTCACACAAGCCTGGCCCTGCCCCAAGCTGCTGCTGCAGGAAGCTCTGCAGAGCAGGATTTGCTTCTGACTGTGCTGTCAGCACACGTCTTAATTCACATTTTTTGGCCAATACGCTGCCAAACACTCCCTGCCATTGCCTCACCTTGGTGTGAGGCTGTTCCATACTCTGCTAATGGGTGAAGCCACAAGCAAAGCCTGAGGGCTGTGGAGCAGCATCTCCTTGCCCTGTGTGAGGCTGTGGGGCAGCAAATTCAGCCTGGGCACAGTCTGTGCTCACCCCACAGCCCTGCAGAAGGCAGTGAGCATCCCTGTGTGCACTGTGCTCAGCAGAACCTCTGTCTTGTAGGTCCAACCCGTACCAAGCTGACCTTCTGCGGGATGGCGTGCGGAGATACCTGCAGCTGCCAGCAGAGCAGACAGTGCTCATACTGCATGCCAAAGTCGCCCAGAAGTCATATGGCAATGAGAAAAGGTAAGAGACATCTTCTCCTTCCCAAAGCAGCTCTGCAGAGCTCAGCTCGTGAAAGCCCTTTCATCAAACCTGGTGTGGCAATGATGTAGAATTATAGATTTAACATATCCCCTTGCTGTCCATTCATGATCTTTTAGCACCCAAAGCTATCCAGTCCTCAGGGACTGAACAGTGGGACTCATCCTTCCCACCCACACAAACCTGGAGCTGGTGCTCCTCCTGGGCTTCTTCCCCCCAGCAAGGTCAGGGAGATGGGTAAAATGGGAGAAGCCATTCAGGTCTTACCCTCTGAGCATGAAATTGCGAAGAAGAGAGGTTGCTGCTTTAAGGTCACGCTGGGACTTTTCCATCAATGGCCATGGTCTCCCAGAAGCTATTTTTGAAAATCCTCCCTGCGCTGCAAGAGCGCCTTGAGGTTCTGGCTTGAATCTCCAAAATTGCTACTCCTGAGCAGTGACGTCAGCTGTGGCAATGGAGTATAATTTATCCTCCATTAGTCTTTGTGATATAAATAATCCCCCCCTTATTAGTGCCACCTTTAAGGCTGAGCTGCCCCCAGGTTAAAGATGAAAGGTGCTGGTCTGGTTTCCTTCATGTCCTCGTGGCCCAGAGCTGGGGGAGGTCTGTTTAAACAAACCAGGACCCCAGCACTTTAGGGCTCCAAAATATCACCTCCCCGTGCTGCTGGCATTTCACCTAGTATCAATAGAGAATGAATTTGCACCATTCACACGAGTGCAGTGACAGTGGAAACCCAAATAAAACACAGGAAAATAGGTTTCCAAAACGCTGGGTATAGATTTATTTGCGTTGGTCTCCAAATCTGGCTGTGAATGCAAACTCTGTTCCTGAGCTGCTGAAACTCCACATTCCAGGCGGGCAGAGCACAGAGCTCAGCCTCTGTAGGGTTGGGCTGGGGGGTTGTGGGACCCCCACCCCCTCCTGCTGCTCAGTCCCTGCCCTGTGCCCGCCAGCAGCACCCAGAGGTGGGACAGCAGCACTAAGCCAGCTCTGGGGTCACTTGGAGGCACCTATCTCTGCCAAGAACCTTCTGTGGGTGCAGTAATAGTGCCCTCTGGTCTCTGCAGGTTTTTTTGCCCCCCACCTTGTGTTTATCTGGGCGGGCCAGGATGGAAGCTAAAGCAGGAGCAGCTAACAGGTACATGTTGGGGGCAGCCCTTCCCCTTCCCCTTCCCCTTCCCCTTCCCCTTCCCCTTCCCCTTCCCCTTCCCCTTCCCCCTTCCCCTTCCCCTTCCCCTTCCCCTTCCCCTTCCCCTTCCCCTTCCCCTTCCCCTTCCCCTTCCCCTTCCCCTTCCCCTTCCCCTTCCCCTTCCCCTTCCCCTTCCCCTTCCCCTTCCCCTTCCCCTTCCCCTTCCCTTCCTCCCCATTTGTCCCAGCCAGGGACGTGGGAGAGGCAGGGCTCCGTGTGTGGGGCTACATGGGGCTGGACACCATGGGCAGCAGCCTGATGGAGACACAGAAGCTCAGCTTTGAGGAGCAGCCGGATGCAAAGGTACAGTGCTTGCTACCTGCTCCCCTCTTGCAGCACAGCCCCCCAGCAGCATTCCCACACATAACGCACACAGAAATCCCAGCCCTTCTAAAGTTCAAGAGCTTGAGATGCGATCTAGCATCTTTTGATAGGGGCAAAAAGAAAAGTGTTGTCTGGGGTCCCCAAAGAGCACGGGGTCTGAGCTGGGCCAGAAATATTACAAAGAGGGCCTTTGTTTGCAGTGCTGGAGCTGTTGCTAGAGCGTGGCCTATCAGCCATCCAGCCTGGGTTTGGAAACCCAAAGCTGGGGCAATCCCTCATGTGATGTGGGATAAATCACACATAAACATGAATTTCCATGAGGAATTCTCTGCCCCCAGTGTAAATAAAGCCACTGCTGATCCCCAGTTCTTCACTGCACCTGTAATAACATCTCTGGTCATTTCCCCCTGTAAATGAACCCAGGGCTCTTTCAAAGGGTACCATTATGTCCTGGCAACACGCTGTGCCCGGGCTGGCGGTGAGGAGGGTGAGGAAGGTTGGAGGGACCGTATCTGTGCCTGCTGCCCCCAGTGTACCCCCAGCAACCGCTCCTTCTGCCCTTTGCAGGGGTTTGGCTGTGCCAAGGCTCTGTACATCTCAGATACGGATAAGCGCAAGCATTTCCGCCTGGTCCTGAAGCTCTTCTTCAGCAACGGGCAGGAGATCGGCACCTTCCACAGCAAGCTGATCAAGGTCATCTCTAAGCCCTCGCAGAAGAAGCAGTCGCTGAAGAACACGGATCGTGCGTATGGAGTTGGCTCTGCCAGGGAGAAAGCAGGCATGGGGCTGGGTGGGGTTGGTTGGGGTGGGATGGGATGAGGTGGGGTGGCATAGAATGGCTTGGCATGACGTGGCGTGGAGCAGAGTGAGATGAGATGGGCTGGAGTGCAGTGGGATGAAGTGAGATAGGACATTGAGTGCTCACAGCTTGGCTCTGAAGTGGTCAGGGCAAAGCCCATGGGTTTGAATCTCAAAAGATGCACTTGGGCAGAGGTGATGTCTGCTTCCAAAGGGTTGACCTATTGCAATGTATAATGTCCTGATGCCATGAAGAGAATGGCAGCTGGGAAACACTGGTTCCTGCAGTGCTGGTCACACCAGAATCCAGGACTTGTCCTGTCCAGCTGCAGAAAGCAGCAGGGTTGTGGTTCCAACCCTAACCCAGCCACCTTCCCCCACAGTGTGCATCTCCTCAGGCTCCAAAGTGTCCCTCTTCAACCGCCTGCGCTCACAGACCGTCAGCACCCGCTACCTGTCCGTGGAGGGAGGAGCCTTCATCGCCAGTGCCAGGCAGTGGGCAGCCTTCACCCTGCACCTGGGTAAGGAGCTGTCTCTAGGGCTGCCTCTCTCCAGCCTAGGCTTACCCATCCTATGCCGATTCCTGGGGGCTGAAGCATTGGGAGTTAACTGGAGGTCGCTGCTTGTGATGGTGACTCTGCCTCTCTTCTTCCTGCAAAGCTGATGAGCGCTGCACCCAAAGTGAGTTTCCCCTGCGGGAGGGATACATCCGCTACGGCTCTGTGGTCCAGCTCATCTGCACGGCCACCGGCATCACGCTGCCACCCCTGGTAAGGCTCCATCCCCATGGGAATGAGCAATGGGCACTCCTAGGGCTGCTGCTGCTCTGCTGTTCTCCTGAGCTGAGGGGCTCACAGACAGCAATGTGGGCATTGTCCCTTTGCTTTCTCCTCCTCTGCAGTGCTCTGTATGCACAGGGACATGGGTGGGAACAGAGCACTCCCCAGCCCCATGCTGACCATCTGCCTTGCAGATCATTCGGAAGGTGAGCAAGCAGTATGCTATGCTGGACGTGGACGAGCCCATCTCCCAGCTCCACAAGTGTGCCTTCCAGTTCCAGGGCAGCGACCGCATGTACCTGTGTCTGTCCACAGAGAAAGTCATACAGTTCCAGGTACAGGGGGCTGAACACCCCTGGGTGCTCCGCATCCTCTCTCTGAGCTCCTCTGCTTTGTTCCTAGCCAAAGTTTTTGCAAAGATCTCCACTGGGACCAAATACCAGGTGTCATGCCACTGGTTGCCCACCGTCCCCATTGTGATGTGTTCAGAGCTGTGATGTTCTCTGCAGGCATCTCCATGTCCAAAGGAAGCCAACCGGGAGCTGCTGAATGACGGCTCCTGCTGGACCATCATTGGCACTGAGATGGTGGAGTACAGCTTCAGCGAGAGCCTGGCCTGTGCTCGTGAGCCCGTCAGCCCTGTGCCCCTCATCACAGCCTTGCAGGTAGGCGTGGTTCTGGGTGCAGGATGGATGTGGGCTCACCTGCTCCATTGCTGAGCCCTGGCACCTCTGCTCGGCTTCTGGTTTGAGACACATGGAGGAGAGGCAGAGCCCTGTGCCCACTGTGGCTCTGCCCCATGCAGCTCAGTGGCGGAGGGGATGTGGCCATGCTGGAGGTGCAGGGAGAGCATTTCCATGCTCACCTCAAGGTCTGGTTCGGGGACGTGGAAGCAGAGACGATGTACAGGTGAGGGGGCAGAGGAGCAGCTCTGGGTTTGGGCATGGGGCCTTGGGCTGGTGACAAGTGGGCAGAGGAAGGGAACCACGAGACAAGAGGGGAGGGTGGTCCTTGACCCTGTCTCCACCACCAAGACCCCTTCAGGTGAACTCTTGTTTTACTGCCTTGCTCCTAGGAGCCCCAAATCCCTGATGTGTGTTGTCCCTGATGTCTCTGCCTTCGGCAGCGACTGGAGGTGGCTGCGGTACCCCATCACTGTCCCACTCCTGCTGGTCAGGGATGATGGCCTCATCTACTCCAGCTCCTTCACCTTCACCTACACTCCAGAGCAGAGCTTCCTTCCAGGGCAGCAGCTCCCTGCTGATGTCCCACAGGACTCAGACACACTGCTCAACAGCATCCACCAGGAGTTCACCAGGACCAACTTCCACCTCTTCATGCACAGCTAGTGAGCTGGGTGGGAAGCATTCATTGCCAGCAGCCCTTGGCCATGCCCAAGAGTCCCCTGTACACCTGCTGTGTCCTGACCTGCTGTCTCTTGCAACAGCAGAAATCTCACAGGTGGGCACCAATAAATCACACTGCATGGACTCTTTACCAATTCAATGCTGCTTTATTGGCCCTTGCATTTTACCTCCTGTGCTGGCACAGAGCATCCCCTCTCCCCAGTGTGCCCCTTGCACATATATTTAAAGGCCATGAGGGACAGGAATGATGAATGACTGGGACTTTAAGTGTTATTAATCTATAGGAGGAATCTCATCCAGCAGCTGAATATCAGCACTAGATTATTACTGATTTCTTTTCCTGCTTAGAGACCCAAATGGCATTATTTCAAAAGGTGGGGGGTGGGGGAAGAAAGGCAAACTCTTCCCAGCAGTCATGGCTCTGCTGAGACATGCAGAGACAACGCTCTTCACCCCCCAGAGCATTTTCTTCATCTGCACAGGGCGCTCAATAGTTAGGATGGGGTCAGGGCTCAGTCCCCACCCGCTCTATAGGAGCTGCAGCCACAGCCGTTTCCTGTGCACCACTTCTGTTTGATGAATGGAAAGTGACCCCTGCTTCGTTCAGCAGCAGCCGGGTCCTGAAAGGCAGGAGGAGCGGCTCTTGTCGACTTGAAGGGCTTCAAACAGGCTCACGTTGTTACGTTTATGGCACACGCCCTTATCTCCGGATAATGGCAAAGCCTGAGGGCGTTGGGAAAGCGAAGCACAGTTCCCGTCACCGCATGAAGGAGGCAGAGCTGAGAGCTCCTTCAAAACATCGAGAGGAAAATCGCAGCTTGTCACTCCCCGCCCTCCGCGAGGAGAGCAGCTGCCGCCATCTAGCGAGCCGCAGCCGGGCCGGTGCGCACCGTACAGACAGCATCACCCCAAGGGCAGCCCTGGCCCCAGAGCTTTGGATGGGGCCCTAGGTCTGTGCAGTGCCCAGAAAACCTCTGCTGACTTATCCGTTACTGACAGAGCCGCAAATAACCCAGCAGGGTGGCAGGAGGCAGAGCTAAAGCCAAAAGAAGCAGAGCTGAGGGATGCTGAGGCACTGCAAAACGGGCCGTCCAGAACCCGCTGCGCTCCTGTGTCCGCAGCTCTGAGCTCTCAGCCCTGCCCATGTGGAAAGTTGGGATTTGGGTTTTGCTGTAAAACAAGCAAGTTTGAAAAAACTCCCTTCTGGCACAGCCCTGGGCTGCCTGCAGTGCAGGGAAGGACTGAACCCCCCATTGGTGCCCATCAGCTCTGTGTCAGGGCCAGGGGATCTGGGTGGAAGCTGGGCTCAGCATGGGGTTCTGGAGAAGAAGCAGCAGCTAGAAGACTGCAAACCTGCAGGGCTGTGCCAAGCTCCCCCCACACAGGGAGGTGCTGGCATGGTGAGGGTGGCTGGGAACAGAGATGTCAGTGTGGGCTGTGTGTCAAATAGTACTAATAATTTTCACTGCTTTGATGTTTGAACACAGTTGAATGCAAATGTGATCCCAGAGAGGTGCCTGGCCATGGGAGCTGAGCTTGGGCCAGAGGTTTCTGAGCCAGACTCTGCCTGCAACCACAGTGTCACTACCTGTCCCAACACAGCATCTCCAGTGCTGTGAATAGGGCATAAGGAAAGAGGCTTTAATAAACAATCTCCAGCTTACGGCAATGCTGCAATCCCAAGAAAGCAGGCTTGGTACTGGGGCAGGGAGAGATTTGCTCCGTGCTTTCTGCAGTGAGGATGGACAGACCCCAGAAGAGCTAGATAGGGTTTGACTGTCACCATGATCCCCTGTCCCCCCACATCCCACTAAGAGCAGGCACAGAGGTGCGTATGCAGGGAGCCCCAGGGCTGTACTGGGAGGAGCAGGCAGCTGTAAAGGGCTCTTTGTTCCCCGGTGTAATTATACCTGAGCAGGGAATAGGAACGTGCTGAAAACTCCTTGCTGGGCGTTGCTGCAGGGAGCTGTGGTGCTCAGCCCAACACTGGCCCCATTGTTCACTCCATGTTTTGTGGGGCTGCCGGCCCACCTCGGCCCCCCGCTTCTCTGCCTTCCCTCCAAATAATCAGGCGGTGATTAAAAAGCAGCCCTTTCCCCTCTGCAATGTCAACATTGGGCCAAACGCCCTGAAACTTCCTCCCGGGAGGGGGATGGTGCAGAGCAGAGGGCTGCACTGGGGGGTGAGTGGTGCTTCTGCACCAGGAACACTCCATTCCCTGGGGCCAGCAGAAGCCTGTGGGGTACAGAGACCCTGGCACTCCCAGCCCTCATTCTATCTTTGCTGCACCTCCGCCCAAGGCTGCTGGATAGAGACCCAGACCTCCTAGCCCCAGGTGAAAGCTCAAGGAAAGGAGTGGGGCTTCGGTGCACCTTTGAAACAGATGGATTTGGAAGATGAACTAGCAACAAGCCTGGCAGCACTGCTGGTCATGGTAGCCCTGGAGACCCAACTGCATCACCTCCCCACAGCAGCACAGTGAGGAACATGCAGTATGCACCCAATGCTCCTCTGCAGTATTGCCTCCACATTATTAAACTGACACTGTTCCCAGGACAAATGCATCTTCTCCCACCTCCACATTTCCCAAGCCATAGATATTTCAGCAGAGAAACCCCTACCTTCTGGTTCCTGTTGGCCCTGGTCTGACCTCAAAGCTGCTCTCAGTGATGCTCAGCACAGCAAGGTCGGGATGATGTGGTGGGAGCAACACTGCACCCCGCTGCCTTTTTGGTGCCTTCTGCAGAGGAACGTTTCCTTGCAGGTCTTAGGCATCTTTCAGAGCATACCTATAGCCCTGCCACGAGCTTCAGCACATCATAGCTGACACTTTGCTAATGTTTATCCCTCTTCTGAGCCTTTCCCACCCTGCACTCTGGGTGAACTGGCTGATAAAGTACTCAGGCATAATGATGAACTGAGAGTTCTCTGTATCTCCAGGCCTGAGGCTGTTACCTGCTGGGTAGTTAGACTGATTTTCTTGCAATGCAATGGCAAAACTAACTAACTAACTAACTAATTAAATAAATAAAGGAAAAGGGGAATGGGTGGAAGTAGGGGGAAGGGTGAACAAGGAAAAAGTAAAAAAAAAAAAAAAAAAAGTGGAAAAAATAGAAAATGAAAAAAGGAAGGGTAAAGTGAAAAAAAAAAAAAAAAAAAAAAAAAAGAGGGAGGAAAAAGGAAAAAAATAAAAATAAAAAAGAGGAAAAATAATAAAGAAAACCCTGCGGGGTGCGCGCAGTGCCAGGAGGGGGCAGCAGCCACAAAGCAGAGCGGGGCCCGGGAGAGCCCGGGGAGGGGTAACGGGGTCACCCGGCTAAGAGCATCCCGAAGGAGCCCACCCCAAAGCGCCCCATCCCGCAGCAGAGGGCGGCAGTGCTCAGCTCTAACTCCAAAGGGGGTCCTGGTGTAAGAGCAGAGCTGCACCACGAGGAAATGCGATCGAATGACAGCCGGGAGCAGGGCGGGTTCTGCAAAGCATCACTCAAAGGTAGTAGGCAGCAAGGAGCAGAGCCTGTGGGTGCTGCACCCTGTGACCTGCAGAGCCCATCCAGAGCACTGCACAAACACAGCACAAGGGATTCCTGCAACTGAAATGAAGCCCTTGGGAAAGGAAGAGACAAACAAATGCTGTCCTGAGGTGCAAGGCCAAGAGCCCATCCCGGCTGTTGGAGGCATGAGAACACAGAGGATGCAGGCATACATCACCAGGTCTGGACAAACAGCAGCTCCCAGGAGCAGAGGTCAGCCCAGCCCAGCCCAGTAATACCTGAAGTCCTGGACACAGAGCAGGCAGCAGCACAGAACCAGTGTGTATCTGCAGCCCTAAGGGAGCACACACACTGCTCCCAGCTGCCCAGAGCAGGAGTTCCTAGCAGGGAGAGAGCAATTAGATTTTCTCAAGGACAATAATCCATTTAAACACTGCACTTCTTTGGACACTCAACACTCATCCCAGCAAGCAGAGCCAACCCCATCCTTCAGGAGCACCAAAGCGCCAGGGCAGAGGGGCTGGGGAAGCCACAGACTCCTCCAGGGCTTACCAAAGAGCTGCTCTGGGTTGAAGTGGCACAGAGGACATATGCTCCCTCCTGGAGGCCATGCTGCATCCACACTGCTTGCCTGAAGAACTCAGCACTAGGTTGCTCCAGAAGCCCAGCCCTGCTGCTCCTACAGGCAGCAGGAATGGGGACAGTGACAAAGCCCCTCTGAGCTGCAGGGCACTGCAGGGCACTGCCACACCACTCCCAGCACACCCCTCCCTTTGGTAAACCAAGGAGTTACACACACAGGCTCTGTTATCCAGTTCCCAAAAGTAATCCCAGATCAGAAACAGTCCAAGAAGCCAATTTTAGAAAGTACCAGTTTATTTGTGGAGAAAAAAAAATAGAAGTCAGTAACAGTGGAAAATCCCCAAGAGCAGTTACACGAGAGAATTGAAACATCCAGAGAAGCAGACACTGTTTCTGCCTTCCTGGCAGTGCTGTCCATAGGCAGTGAGTCCCCCCTCTCCTTCCTACCCTACATCCAACTGTGCATAGTTTTTAGAGCACCCCAGAGCCTGCAGCTTCCACAAACACACGTGCTGGAGGACCCTTGGGAAAGTCCTCCCAAACTCACATCAACACATCCCTGCCTGCTGCCGCAGGGAGCAGCCGCCACCAACTAAAGCCCCATTTCTTTGTGCTGTTGCCTCTAAGCATCTGGCCACAAGCCTCGAAGTCCTGCTCAGGAGGCTCAAAGAGCTGTTTAGATTACATCAGCTTCATGCTGCCTACCCAGGTTGGGCTTCAAACTGCACCAAACAGCTACAATCCTGCAACGCCACCCCAAAGCACAGGACGTGCACTGCATCCTCTGCTCTTGGAGCACTGGGAAGGGGTCTGAGAGGTAGGAGCTACATACAGGGTATGCAGTGCAAGAGCCACAGCTGGGAGCTGCCACCCAGGCAGACCCAACGCCCACCTGCACTCCAGGCAAGATGCTGGCCAAACAGCAGTACAAAACAGACCTCACAGACAGCGAGGCTGCTGAAGGGTTACCTCCAGCCTTCACACTTAGTTGTATATTTCTCTGTAAAAATATAACATAGAGCTCTATAGGACTGATTATAATATATTACAGGCTAGAAATACTAAATCTTTCCCCTACTTCAATCATATAATGAATCCAATTTTGCATACAGATTAAGTGTAAAAGTTATTGCCTTGAATTTATAATTAAAATTCACAGAATAAAGCTTAAATAGTTTCCACAGAGACTCATTATATTAGCGATTTACATAAGAAGGATAAAAGTCACCAGATGCAAAGAGCAGCCATTCCAGAAACTATAAATAATTCTATTTAAAAAAAAATAATAATAAAAAAAATCAGAACCTACATTACAGGAAAACCATAAATATCTTTACCCTCTACAGTAGCTGCTATAGAAGCAGAAGAATCCAGTGACCACGCTGTAGCTAACTGCTGCAGTTCTGAATATGAATCATAAACATCTCCAGAGATATGCCCAAAGAAAACAAAGGGATTGAAAAAATAAATCTGAGGAAATTAAAAAAGTAGATTTTTTTTTTTATTTCAAAACAATTTCTACAAAACTTCATATAAACGTTAAGCTCTCCTCTTTAAAAATTTTTGTTATAAAAATCCTACAGGCAATCCTAAAAAAAAAAAAAAAAAAAAAAGCAAAGGCAAGGAAAAGGTGTCACATAGCCAAGAGAAAGGGGCTGTCCTGATTGCACAGACTAATGACCCCTGCCTGGGGCAGACAGGAAGGCAGAAGTCTCCTGGGGAAGACATTCCCATCAGCCATTTATGGCACTGGGGGATTGGGATCCCCGTGGACCCTCTGCTCCCCAGCAAGGCAACGTGATCGGTAGTGTAAGAGATTCATAAATAGTTCCTCACAGAAACGCTTCACATCAACAGCCTGCTGCAAGATGCCTATTAGCAAGGTTTGTAAAAAAAGCCATCTTCTACAGAAGCAGCCAATCTGAGCACAGCACTCTGGCTGCAAACACATGGTGTTTGCTTCCATACAGTCTGTTTGGTGTTTATATACCCTCTATAAAAAGAAGCAGAAAGTTTGGCATCTTTATTGTTTTTACACTAGCTTTAGGAAAAAAAAAAAATACACTGAGGCTTTTCTCCCCCCAAGACTCTTTGTATTTCATTGGGCCCTTGTTAGCTGAGCGGGATGGATTATGTAGAAAGTTTGGTCCCCCCCCCTTCAAAGTCACTTTGAAATTCAATCCAAAAAGAGCATTTGTTCAGCACGTCTCACTGGAGGGCACAGTGTTTCCATACAGTCCGTTTGTCCCTCGAGGGGCACAGGGCGCCGCTGAGCTTTAAGCGTAGAACTCATTTGTAGGGGCTTTCTTGTAGATGGGTTTCTTCCCGAGGTCGTAGCTGCCTTCATCCTTTTTCTTCATGCGATAGACTAAGAGGAGGATCAGGAAGACAGCAAACAGGAGGCCGACTGCTCCTCCTGCAATGAGAGCTGCAGGGGGAGAGGAAACGTGGAATTCAGTCCCAACTCTGAGGCAACTCCAAGTTCCTAGATCTCAAGATCTGTCAACAGCACCAGTCCCCAGAACTGCCTCCAGAGTCAGCTTTGCCCACACACCTATCCCCATAGGTACTGACATTTTCTACAACAGAAGATGTTCTTGGGAAAAAAAAAGCCAGAAACTGACTTTCCTCCAACCATAAGCCAATCACAGTCCATTCTAATCTTCCAGTTAAGGGCTAAAAAGGACTTCTGATAAGACAACCTCCATGCTTGGAGACAAAGAAAGAGCCATGCCCCAACTACTGACAGCATCAACTCCAGGAAGGTGGCACAGCTTTCATTTGAATGAGGTGTCAATTGGTTGTGTGAGCACACCCTGGAGACTCCATACATCAAAATATACTGCTACAGCTCCCCACCATCACCACTAAGATTCTCCCCCCTCCTCCAATCAAGTTTATCTTTTGCTGTGACACCTTCTCACTGCACTAAGCCAGCTCTGATGTTGGATGGCCAGCAGTCCAGTCTTCCAGGCAGAAGGATGGCTGCATATCAACGTGACCTGCCAAGACCAGTGCTCAGACCATCACGCTAAGCACAGGATGAAGCTTGCCTTGAGACAGATCTGTCCCACGTGCTGCTTGGTTTTGCTCCAGACAGAGCAACAAGGGTTTGTAACAGCTGACGAGGTGCTCAGACACCTTACAGGAGCTGCTACATCCCTGGCAGGGCTCAGAAAAGGCAAGCCTTGGGCAGAGGTTAGAAGGACAACGCCAGTGTTTGCTTTACGAGTTTATGACACTGTTGATTCATGGGTAGATTTGCCTCTGGCTGAGGCTGGCAGGTGCACGGCAGCTGTCACATGACTTGTGACACTTGTTTAAGCCAACAGTCAGGTGACAAGCCCAAAAATAAGCTGTTTACCCAGCAAGGCAAGCAATAGGCTCCTCTGCCATTCGAGGACTAGCAGGCAGAAGTTGCTGGTTACAGGTAGTCACAGTGGTAACGCAACTCACTTGCTTTGTCAGAAGGGAACTGCTCCCCAGAGAACAATGCAAGCCATTTTGATTTACAATACAAATAATTTATTGCCAGAGCTTAAGAACAGTGTGAATTATTACCTGTAAGAACTTCTGTTCTTTCAAAGATGCTGCTGTTGGCTGTGCTTGCCATGGAGATCTTGTTGGACAGGTTCTCTTCAACAGGTGAAGCTTTGTCTGGAATGATTTCATTGTCCAGCATCGTGTTTTTCTTCTCGCCTTCTATCTTTCTCTCCCTATCTCCAGGGATATAGTTGTCAGATATCTGCAGAGAACAGACAGACCACACCCGTCAGTAAGCAGCACCCAGCCTACCTGCAGCTGAAAGCAGGAGGGTGTGCAAGGCAAGGAAAGTTTGCTCAGTGCTTTATAAGTGTGCTGTTCTGGCTCACGCAGGCAGATTTGTCTCCATGCCTCATCTTGCAGGGGGAAGGGTATTCAGAAAGCTTCGAGACAGACCAGAGTGGCTTAAAAAGAAGCAAAGGTAACACCTACCACAGGAGTATCCACAGTGGTCAGGTACATGGCATCATCAGAATCCGAGTAGTCTGCAGGAAGGGAAGAAGAGCACACTAAGTTTTCCTCACATTACAAACTGTTTCTCCACAATTCCAACACTTCCAGCAACTGCAGTGCAACTAGGACTCCAGTTCTCTCCTGAATACAGTTCCCTCTTACCTGCTGGAGCATCCATCACTTAATAGTTTTGATTGCACAAGATCAGAAGATGCAACCCCAAGAGCAACACCTTGTGCACACCAGGGATCTTCAGCTGTACCCATGGGACCCCACTGCAGAATATCTGGAGTTGCTCTGCAAAGCAGGTCTGCCACAGCTTGCCAAACTAATGCCAAGGGAGGGCAAAGCTCTCACCACCCACCCCTAGAGGATAGCTTGCTAAACCTCTAGTCACCAGATCTGCCCAAACATGTCAGGTACCGATTTCAGGACTTGTTCTTTTCCATTCAGAGAAGAAATGCTCACATAAAGGGGACAAGGAGCTGCTGAAACTGGTTTGGGCAGGGAGCTTTGCATGTCACAGAGTTCACTTGCACACCAGTTAGTCCTTTACTGTCTCAGCTGAGGCCAAACAAGGTAAGCTTTAAGCCTTTTAACACTGCCTCAAGTTTACAATTCTGTTTATTTGTTAAGTCTCTCACAAGTTCTTCACAGTTCTAAGGAAAGAGCCTCAGCCTCCAACATTCAGTTGGATTCCATCTGTTCTCCCCAAGTGATTCAACCACTTTCACTGCTTTCCTCCAACCCACAGGGCTCTCTCATCTTCACCTGGCAGCTCCTTCTAGAGCCCTGGTTTGTACCCTCACTCGGTTCTGCAGCTGCTGGCACAGGGTTACTTACTTCCCCACTCACCTCCAGAGCCAGATACAACATCAATATCAAACTCATCAGAAGTTAAGTGAGGTGTGAATTCAGCAATGTCTTCATCATCTGGCAGGTCTCCAGAGCCAGGGTAGTTAAGCCATTGGGCATCCATGGTTTCTGTTTCTCTCACCTGGGGACGGGGGGGGATAAGAGTTAAGTTTCAGACAACTGCTGGAAAGGGTTTCACAAAAGATCAGCAGTTCAAGACCTGTGCTGAGCGCATCGCTTCCATCACAAGAACATTAAATGCTGAACTTCCTCTCCAACAAGACATTATCTTCACTGGAAGCAGCTGAATTCCCCTAGAATTTCTCAGAACAGAAGTGAGAAGTCATAGAGGGGAATTTCCTGAGGGCTGCAGATTCAGGAGGTTCACTGAACAACCATGGGATGGAAACAACACAACAGGATCTTGGTCAGGAGTTTGTAGCAAGAAACAATGCCTTCAGTTTGTCGTAAAGAGGGATTTGGAAGAACTTCCTGTTCCCAAAGAAAAAGCCTGGCACCTATAAGTCAGGGTGGTTTTTTTGTTGTTGTTGTTGTTCCCTCCCCCTCCCCCCCCCCAGCACCAAAGCTTCACATTGAGGCAATTCATTGCTTCCTGCACTGAGAACAAACCTACTTTATTGCCCAAAGGTTAAAACTGGCCTGCCAGTTCTGCTGAATTGCACTGCAATTCAGTGTGATGTTCAAGAGCATTCGCTATCAATAATGACCCGCCCAAAGGAAGAGCTTTCCTTGCCTCACCTATTGAAACGTGTGTAAACAAGTCTATGAAATGAAGCCCAGGATCTGAGGGTCTAACGGCTGTAGCTGCAGACACACATTAGCAAAACAGCAGTGCAGAAGGGCAGCCTGCCCAGCTTGCAGAGCAGCCAGGCCAGAAGAGCTGCTCAGACAATCAGCTGTTTGGCCACAGCAGCAATTTAGACACTAGAACTGATTTGCACTTGGGTCTTGAAGGAGCCACAAGCCCAAACCTCCTGCCCTTGCCAAGGTTATGCAATTTCCCCAAAGCATCGCTCCTCTCCCAGGAGCCTGGGGCCAGGTGAGGGTCCTGCAGATGCAGTTTCATTGCCCAATACCAGCCCACAGATTCCAGCTCAGCTGCCTCCAATTCCATAGCCATGAAGTCATTGGCATGGTGGGAACTTAACCCCTTCCCCGAAGGCAAGGAGTACGATGCAGGCAGACAGGTCCCATAGCTAAGGGCTAGGCTGTCACATTGTTTTTTTTCTGCTGTCCCCACAGAAATGCTGGGCATGCACTTCTTCAGCATCTCTCTGGTTTAAGTCCTGGAGGTTTATCCCAGGAGAACATTTTTCAATAGCCACAACTATGCCTTCATCCCACAGTTCTTCACACTTGAGGGCTTTGGGAAAGTACAGTTCATGAGCCTAAGTAGAGAATGTGGTCAGTTGGATCCTGGCCTCACCCCCCCAGCTCTGCTGCTCACTGCTTCATTAGGACAGGCTGTGCAGCTCCAGGACTTGGAGCAGCCCCCCTGCCAGCCCAGCCAGGTGTGACACATCCTCCAGCCCAGCAGTGACACCGAATGACAAACCAACTGACAAGTTGCGCCCACTATTGATTTTAGAAGCAAATGCTAACAATCCATCACATGTGTCAACTTCCTCTACCCACAGCCCCAGCCCAGATTTCCCTGCCATTAGCATATTTGTTTTGCCACAAACAAGGCCCTGTGGTGAGAGCAGGATGCTTCTCATTCTGCATGAGGAGCAGTGGCTACTAGATGTGCTTTTCATTAGCTTATTGTGGTATCTTTGGTTTCCCCTGCAGCTCTGCTGGAGGACAACCAACTGAACGGCCACAGGGCAGGAAGCACTGAGCCCAGCTCTCCCAGAGCCCTGCTCCTCTCTGCCTCAGCTGGCACAGGGCAAGGGGCCTGGGGAGGAAGGACTGCTGGGAAGAAATCCTCCTTCCCCCTGGAACCAGGTGTTCCCAACATTGTTGATCACTTGCTCCAAGGCAAATTCATCTCAAGATACATGAAACCCAGCCAAAACCCGAACTGCTGCCAGCATACAGCCACACTCCCATTGCAGCTCACGGCCATCCCATCAAGGAGCAGGGAGGATGAACTCCAGTCCACCTGAGCTAGGACAGTAGAGCCATGTTTGCTGTAGGTCTGCTCAAGTGGGCTGCCAGGTCAGACAGCCATGCTGAACCGCACCCCACACCAGCTCACACTGCTGTGAATCACAGCGGTCAACAGCCTCTCCTGGCCAGGGTGGCTCAAGGAAAGCCACATGCAGGCCACTGAGCAGCTGGACAGCAGGCTGGCCTTATCAGATCAGCCCAGACATAGGCAAAGCCATGGCACTCAGCCATGGTGATTAGTACATACTGTGGAATGCACTATGTTCGTCTATCAGAAAGCCCTATTTAAGTCAGGAGAGACAGTGTTTACAAGCCAAAGGACATAACAAGGAAATTACTGACTCAGAAACATAAATAAGATTATAGGGGAGCGTTCCCCAAACTCACTCTTCATCATCCTCTTGATTAAGGGCAGGGAAGTTCCTGGAAGCCAGGAGAGCTCTTCAAAGCCCACAGAAAGCTTTTCTTGCAGGCAAAAAGCCTCATTCATACAGCTTCACCCCAAAGCACAGGAAGCTGGAGGGCTGCTGGGCACCTCGGTGTGCCCTGCTCTGTGTGTGTGCCCTCCAGGCACTGGGACACACTCTTCCAAGGAGCAGGCTCCTGAGATGGGTCCTGGCAGCCCAAGAAGAGTTACAGTGGGTACAGCATGTGCAGCAGGCACATTCCTTGCATACACACCTGTGAGAGGGCACACAGTGCTTTCACAGACTTAAAAAGCAAAGGCTCGGGGCTTCTCAAGCGCCACAGGGTTCCCTGTAGAGCTGCTCAAAAAGTGCCGTTCCTTTCTAAGAGGGAAGACTCAGCCTCCCTACAACCACAGCATCCCCTGAGCTGCCAGGCCACAGAACACACAGGGCAGCAGCAGGCAGCCCGTGCCAATCCATCTCAGGCCACATTCAGCTGAACACCCTCTGCAACTGCCAGCTGGAGAAGGGCACAGGACATTCAGAGTCCTCCTGCTGTCTCAGGCTGGAGACCCACTGGCAGCAGCACACTGCTTGCTGGGCTAGCCCACATTGCCCCAGCAGTCAAAGCCAAGCCCTGCTATTGACACGTTTCCTTCCAGGAGAGGTCTGAGCAGAAAACCACTGCTACTGCAGGAGACTGCTTCCAGGATTTCTTCCTCACACTAAGCAGCTCTGATCCCCAGTAAGCACTGAGGGGATTAGCCAATGCGCTAGGGATGGAGCAGCTTTTCCTGCCTGCCAGTGGCAAAAATAAAAGTTTATGCCCTGCTAGACATCAGGCACTTGAACCGTGGACACCATTCGCAGCACAGAGGACTCACAAGCCCAGGTCAGGCTGCACAGCCAGGCAGGGTTGGGCACTGTGTGCCCTGCTCCAGTGGGAGCACAGGTGGCATGCAGACAAGACTGAGGCTCTGATGGACCTCTGCTCATAGTCCCAGCACACCACCGATCCCCAAAGCAGCAGCATCCCACTGCTGAGGCAGCAAGCAGATCTCTGCCCCACAGGCAGGTTCCCCAGCTGCTGGCTAGTTCTGGGAAATACCAAACCCAGGCAGTTGCCTACCCCAGCCCACACATCCTCACCACAACTTTTACAAAATCAAGCATTGTGGGACTGGAACAAGGCTTTCAGACACTGAACAGCTTTTATGCTGCTCACTGTCTCTGATCAAACATACCAAGGGTTCAACTAAAAGCTTCTTGGAAGAGCCATCACCAGCAAGCTGTACAGGGAGCAGACCTGCAGAGACTCGGGCACCTGGAGCACAGGGAGCTCCTTATCTCCTTTGCAACTCCACAACGACAGCCTGGAGGTCTGTGCATCTCCCTTCCCAGCACTGTGTACACACATCCAGGAGTAAACAGGAGCAAGGTGAAAGTCAGCTTTCCTAGACAAAAGCACGTGGAGCCGTGCCAGCCTGAGAGGTTGCAAATGGAGTGAGTGCTGAGGTGCAGACCTGTTAACTCTTTACAGCCTTCAGGGACAGATAAACCTAAGGTTCTCTTGTGTTGTTTTTTTTTTCTGGGCACAAGAAGCCAACAATATGAATCACTTTGTTCTACCTTAATGGCCAGGGATGGCAAACAGCACCTCAGACTACCTCAAAAATCCGTGATGTGAGCCCCAGGTGCACACAGGTATGTGCTGGAGCCAGGACTGGGTCTCTAGTCAAGCAGATCTATGGGAAATTCCTGTGATGAGGGGAGACAGACACGGAAAATCAACATAGGGTATAGGTGCACTCTACCAGCAGTCTCTAGGCAGCACTTTTCCCCATCCCTTTTCCATAAGGCATTTAATAGACACAGAGCATGACATGCTGATGTTGGCAGGGCTCTCCTGAGAACCTTTTTGGGCATTTTTCAGAGTCAAGCAGGGGATAGCTGGAACTGTGTGACAAAACATCTTTCCCAGACCCATGCTGCCATGAGCAAATGCCACTTGACAACCCCACAACACACCCAACTCACCTGAAGAAAGCAGAGCTACTGGACAAGGCAGGCAACTGCCCACAGACAGCACAGAAGCAAGCCCAGAAAGGTTTGGAAGCTTGCAGGAGATCTGAGGAACCCCACAGCACTGGGAAGGACTGAGTGCACCCAGAGCTGTCCTCTCAGCACACAGGAAACAGGCAAGGACAGCTATCCTCCCATTTTAATTGAAATGGAAGTTAGAGGGAGCTTTTGCCACAAGGCAGCCAACATTTGACTTGGTATGCGCAGGAAAGCCTACTTAGCAAGCTCCCCATCCCTGCAGAGACCAGGAGGGCTCAACCTCATTGCAGGGAAAGGATTCTGCTTAGTAGTATAGGCAAGGAGTAGCACCTTGCTCAGTAAGGCAGAGCAAGAGGAACACGTAGGCTGACAAATCATCACTTGTTTAATGTCATTAGGAGGAGCCTCCCCAGCCTCTGTCCAAGCAGGTAGGTAACTGGCGACCCAAGCCCAGCAGACCTCGTGCTGCACATGGCCAGAAGAGCAGCACGTGCCCAGCACTCACACACAGCCTGGCCCACGTCCCCCTGCCTGCACATCCCCTATGATTCTTTAAGCCATGTTACAGCAAGCAGCTCTCCCAGGGCTCACGCAGCAGCCAAGCCGTAATCCCTGTGCCAATGACTCCCTAATCCTGGCTTCTGCAGTGTGACCTGCTCTGTGGAGCAAAATCCTTTCCCTGCAATGGGGTTGAGCCATCCTGGTCTCTGCAGGGGTGGGGAGCTTGCTAAGTAGGCTTTCCTGCACATACCAAGTCAAATGTCGGCTGCCTTGGTCTGCTCACACACAGCTGCTCTCTCCTCAGACCTTAATGCAGCACCAAACAGGAGGACGGAGATTACAAAGGAATGAATTCCTGTTTAACTGCTCTTGCCTGATTATCAGCCAAGAGCAAAGCCATAAAGATGGTGCCCTTCACCAGCCAGGCACATGCTGGGAACGGTTTAGTGGCAAAATAATTGCAGGAAAGACTCAGTGCCCAGCTCCAGGGCCCACAGAGCCAGGACAGCAGGGTGGGCAGGAGGCAGCTGCTCCCCTCCAGCCAGAGTCTACAGAGCTCAGCAGGGCTGCAGATGGCTGCGTGTCAATCACTTGCCCTGAAGCAAATAAAGATAAGGTTCAGAGGAAAACTGCAACAGGGGAAAGCGTGTGCTCATGTGACTTGGGGAGGAAAACAACTGCAATGGGGCTGTGCTGAGCCCAAGAGGTTCTCCATGTCAGGGACAGGAATTCAAATCCAGTTCAGTGGGGTTTCTATGCTGTCGCAAATCTAATTGTAAGTAGTTTGTATACTTCAGTGCTGATGTCTCAGTTCAGGAGAAGTTTATCCAAGGCTAAAAAGAGGATTCAGTTTTAGGACTCTCAACTCACTCTGTGTCACCTATTCTAACACATGAAGCTCCTCTGGGATCCCCGCCCGGGGGGAGAGGGGGTAGAAGAATCAAAAGGGATGTAAAGGTTCCAGCACACCAGTTTCTCCATCTAGGACTGCTTCTCAAACTTGGGATACTTTGTGCATCACGTTTCCCCCTCTCCCAGGGAGAGGCCTGCCCTCACTGCCCTTCCCTAGAATACAACACCCACTATTTCCCAACACACGTGCAAGCAGAATTTCCACTCAGCAAGAATCGTGTGACGTGCATTCTCAGGCTCTCCACACTCCCTCATGCCAGCAGACTAAGCTGGGCAGACACAGACTTCAAAGGCTCAGGAGCACAGAGCCTTTCCCAGGCGGCTATCAGCTTGTTTGTGCAGCCAAGATTCCCAGCGCTGTGCCCTACAAATTCCTTCCCCCTACCACCCACTTTAATCTAATCAGAAGTAGGAGCCCAAAGATCTCAGCTGAGCCCAGGTTGGGCTATTTTTGGTTGTGCTGTTGGTAAAGCTGCCAGCCAAACAGCACGCAGCAGAGGAAGTTATCAGTCTGAAAGCACTCAGGATGAAAGAGTGGGACCACTCTGCTATCAGGCTATGCCTGTGTAAGCATTTGTATGAACACAGAACATCAACAGCAGGGATTTTCTCAGCTACTACGGTAAGGATTGGAGTTTCGGTGCACGGAGATTTTTTTGCTGTGTTGTTTTGCTTCTTTAACTGGGTCCATCACTGGCTGCACAGAGGTGGCCCTGGCTTGGGGCCGGCATGCAGCCAGCAGTGCTGCTGTAGACCATGCAGCTCATCCTACAGCACTACACAGCCCCACCTGCTCCCAGCAGCGCTCCCTTCTCTGGGCCCTGTTTCCTGCCCTCTGCCAGCAGCTTCCCAGCTCCCTCACCACTTCTCCGCACACTCAGGGTCCCTCTGCTCCTGACTGTGACAAAGTTATTGCTTTGCTCCTTCCTTCCTCAGCTCTGTGAAGCCTGCACCCAACCAGACTAACAAGTCATTTAGTAACCAACACACGGTACCAGCTCCTCATACTCAGCCTCAGGAAATTTGGAATTAGGGCCAAGAACAGCCCGCACATAAACAGCCTCCTGCAAGAGCCTGGCTCCAGAGTCTGCTCTGCACTGTGGACTTGTAATAAATATTTATCTCACTGGGAACAGAGTCTTCGGAGCCCAAGCTCCTGACATCAGTAGTAGCTCCACATATTTCCATTTGAGGTAGGAGGTCAGTAGAAAGTTCTCAGCTGTTGGAGGAGGAATACAGCCCCCAGAAGCAGTTCTGCAACTCTCCTTGCACCACACTGGCCAGGATCCATCTTCCCACCCACAGGAGCCCTGCTGCTCCCAGCTCAGCATCCCACCTCCCCATTGCCCTCAAGAGCAAAACCAGACCCGGGACACATCAAGATCCCCAACCACTGTGCAATTCAGCTTGTTTTGCTGCATGTCCAAGGCAGGCACTTTCCCAGTGCAGTCATTAATGCACACCAACAGCTCTTTTTATTGCTACAGTTTGACTGTAACTGCAGCCAAAGGGCAGGAGGCAGGGTCAGCCTCCCAGCAAGGTAAACAGGGCAGGGCCACAGCACTTTGTCTTTGGGGTTTTACAGCAGACAGGCAGCACAGTTCTGCTTACACTGCTAAGGAAACGTCTTCCCCTCATCAGCCAAAACTGGGCAACATCAGAAGGCAGAAATCCTTCCCAAGACTGAATTTGTTTGACCAACAGAACACAATCTGTTTAAGCAAGAAACCTGGGTTTTGCTACATGACACAGGCTGCTTGGGTAACACACTACGTGCCTAGCAGTCTCCTTCCCACCCCAAGGAGTGTCTCGCTGACATTTTAATTAACAGCTTTGATTTTTCAGTTATCCCAATGATTTGTCTAACAAGAACCATTCAGTGTTTTGTAAGCAGAATCTCAGCCTTGAAAGACTGGCGGATACAACCGACACGAGCACATATTTCTAGCAAAAACAAGGCTTTTACAATAAGGGTATTTCTGAAGTCAGACAGCCTTTGGAAATCAAGAGTAATGTAGCTATGTCTTATGTGCCTCCCCCTCCTACGCTGACATTTTCTCTAGATTCGGAATTCAGTACTCAGCCTCCTCTTTACGACTTCCCACTCCTCTGTCTTGCTACAAACACTTTCGGTCACTTCAGATATCACCGCCCTCCTCTCCCCATCCAGCTGTATCTGTCTGAAAAGGCAGCACCCATGGAGCTGCCAGAGCAAGTTAGTGGCTGCTTGAGACAACACTGATTTCTCAGAAGCCTTCGCCAACACTAACTCAGCTTGTGGCAGCAGTAACGTGGCAGAGAGCAACAAACTGAGACGGATGAGACAGGAGGCAGCAGTCAGACAGCACAGCCTGGCTGCTCAGCAGCATCAGCTCTGTATATTTACCC
Organism: Tympanuchus pallidicinctus; assembly: GCF_026119805.1. Lineage (NCBI taxonomy): Eukaryota > Metazoa > Chordata > Aves > Galliformes > Phasianidae > Tympanuchus > Tympanuchus pallidicinctus. The sequence goes on from NW_026294722.1 coordinate 8,823,210, forward strand.
CTCTCCTTCCCCCATAAGGGACCCAGCACTGTGTCCCAGTGCCAAGCAAGTCTGAGTCACTGTATTGGGGCCAGGGCAGAGCCGTTACTCACACAGTGACAGCAGTCTCAGGGAGCTGAGTGCCAGAAACCCTGAGTCACACGCTGCTGCTGCGGGGCTGACGGCACACAGCAGAGCTGGACCAAGGTAGCAGCACTTACCGGACATCTGAGAGCACGATTAGAGAAAAAACAAAAATAGAAATCCAAACTAATCCAGAAATGCAGCCCTAACAGATCATCACCATGGGATCCTTCACAGCCCCTCCTGCAGTAGCTCATTACGCACCAACTCCTTCCAGGCTGCTGTGTCTATTCAGAGCCACCAAGCCCAGTCTCATCACAACAGCCTCATTCTAGTGCAGATCATCTGAATCCTTAATCTGAAGTGTTTGCATTCCACACCGTCTCAACAAACAGCCACACACTCTCCACAACAGCAGCCCAGAGGTCAGACGTGCTGGATCTGTCCAGTTTTAGTGCTTCAGCTGCATTAGCTCCACGTCTGAGGCTACAGAAGCAGCAGGACCCCTCTGTCATCATAGGGCATCGAGGAACAAGCTGTACTGAGCTGTGGCGAGAATCCAGCTGCAAGGATTTAAGAGCAATCTGGAGAGGATAAACCTTAACTTGAGAGCAAAGAAGTGCTTCAAAGGATGGATGCTCCATTTTTATCTAGCCAAAGTATTAGCTGGGGAGTCCTGAGCCATCAGCCAGCCAGCACACTTCCAGAGCATTTCCCAGCAGTGGGACTCAGAAGGGAAGAATTCTGCTGAAGTCTGCACTCTGAGCAGCCTCCAGCCTCATGGAAGTGGGACAAGTGCATCAGGAAAGTGATGGGCCACTCCAAGCACACCAGGGCAGGGTGAGAACGGAATAGTCTCCTGACCCCAAACATTCAGGCATAGAAAGCAACAGCAAAGGCTCAGAAAAGAGGGAAGAGGTGAAGATGCATAGGAAAAAACATTTCCACAACTGTTGGACTGGATACAGACCTCAGCAGGACCTTGAAATGCCAAGGTCTTGGGAGACAGCAGCAGGAGGGGCAGGAAAACAAGCAGTCGCATTGTCCAGCTGCCTTAACTTCTGAGAGCCAACAAGCCTCAAAGTTCAGCCCCCAGTTTCCATTCCACCAGCCATTCCCAACAAGGTACCAGGCACTGGAGAGCATACCATCTTCCACACCTTCCCAGCATTCATCATGACAATCATCTCTAGGCTTGGCCACCAAAAGCCACAGGCTCCTTCCCTTCAGGAACCAGGGGCATCACCTCCCAATTCCAATCCTACCACTGCATTTTAGGTAGGCCAAGGCAAAAGCCAGGATTTGCTGTAGATGTTCAGCTGCCCCACAGGCTTGCCAAGTCATTAAGTAAAAAAGTAAAACACACAGATAGCTGTGTCTTGATTTGATTGGGAGGGACAGATGAGAAACTGGGCAAAGAGCAGAAAGAACAGGCCTGGGGGATCAATGGCAGCAGGACAAGCCAAACCGGTTTTAACATTAATAATGCTGTACTACTTTCCAAACACGGCTATCATCAACAAGACACCGGCTTTGCCAATCAGAAGTCCTCCAAGCATGATTGCCTTGAACCAGAAATGGAGCCCACAGCCAGCACGAGGCCTCCCCCCCTCCCTGCACCCTCCTCAGCCAGCAGCTTTCAGGATGGATTTCTGCTCGGCTGCGCTGCTGGGGATGCACGAACACAACGCAGCACTGCGTGGAAACTTTCTGCTTTCTTTGAGGCAGCAAAGCAGGATGGCTGCAGCTTGCAGACCATTCGCACTGCTGAGCTCACAGCAAAAGCAGTCTTCTTCAGTAGCATTAACAACAGGAGCAGCTCAAGCCTGCAGCAAAGACACTACTGCTGGGAATACTCATGTCTCTCCCCATGCCGCCAGGGGCCAGCTAGATGCCAGAAGTTCAGGCAGAGCTCTGCAATGCTGCCCTGCTCCTCCTTAGCTCCACTCATCCCATACACTAGCTGCACTGCTGGCTTCCCACCCTTCTCCCCAAAACCCTTCGGACACCCAGCACAGCCCTCCCTACAGCCTTTATTCCCTGGAGCACTTGCTCAGGGAGGGCTGAAGAGCACAGATCCAGCTGGAAAGCCCCCACCCCCAACAGGGAACAAGGTGATGTCCTCACACCAAGCTGCAGTAAGGCAGCCACCCACCACCCCGGCACCAACGTCACACTCAGGCACTTTGCTCACAGTCCCCACCCTTTTACACATCCAGGATTGCTTCACACCGACAAATCCCATCCATGCCAACAACCCGTGCGAGGGGAAAGGAGCCAAAGCATTTCTGTTTGCACAGGCTCAGGGTAACGTTCAGGCACCAAATCACTCTCAGAAGCCATACTCTTACGTAAGCACAAGAAATACAATCCCTGTCTTGTGAAGAAACAGCTACCTGCCTTCACCCTGCCGCACGCTGTGCAGCCCTGCACGTTTTGGCAAGGCTATAAAAACGAAGAGGAGGAGCAGCAGCAGCGCTCTCTCAAACTTTGTCATCCTGTCTCCTCCCTGGCAGCCTGAAACCTAAACTTGTTTGTTTGCACAGGACTCTGGAGTAGGTCAGTATTACTGCTGGAGCGCACAGCCTGCCTGACGCAGCCAAGACGACACTGACAAACATTCCATATGGCTCTGCAAAAGGACCTACAGAATCCATCTGCTCAAAATTTGTTGTCTTTGCAGAAATTCGATGCTCACAGTCCACTCCATTCTCCAGAGACATCAAGTTGCATTTCATACCAAACATGGTCAATGCAGCTTCCAGATGCTGTCTGCCCCAGAAGTTTGCCCTACTGGTTTGGGCCAGCTCTTGAAGGCACAATTCACGTGCTTAATAGCAGGGATAAAAGCACCAGATTAGAGCAAAGTGGATTGGAGTTGGTTGGCCTTAGCAGAGAGCAGCTGACAATCGCTGCTGACGTCCTGTGTGATGTTCCCACTTCACAACCAGCAGCCCCCCAGCCTGCCCTTACTGGAAAGCAGCGCCCAGTGCTTATCTGCACTGATCCTCACAGAGCAGAGCAACATGGATAATCAAACCTAGTTTTGAGATCCTTACATCTCCTGCAATAATTATATTAACACCAGCAACTCCTTCAAATGGACACAGAGATCCTGTGCTATCGGGAAGAGGGGCACAAATACAAACAGGGAAGGCAGACTCCCAAGACCTCTGCTTCACAGGAAGACCACAGGTACCAGCTTAAAGCATCACACATTCTTTATTTTACTTTCTTATGATATGCTTAGAGAAGTCTTAAATTATTCATCCATTCCTTTAGAAAAGTAAGGTTGGTCCGAGAACCACGAGGACAGCAGGAAGCAACACAGGCACGTCCCAGTACGACAGGAACACGCACCCAGATGCGGCAACGCACTGCTCACCAAAGCTATCATAAAGCGGCAATAAAAGAGGGATTAAAGGCCAATAAGTCCATAAGCAGCAGTTGGAGATCAAAGCCGGAACGGAGAGCGGTTCGTTTCTACGACGCACCCGCACACCCGGCGCTCATTCCGCCGGAGCCGATAGGAGAAGGCAGAAGTGGCAAGTAGGGAGGAGGAGGAGCGGCACACAGCCACGGGGCTGCGGGGTAAGCGGCACTCACCGACTCGGCGGCGGCAGCGGCCAGCAGGAGGCCGAGCAGGAAGGGCAGGAAGGCGGCGCGGAGCAGCGGCATGGCGAGGCGGTGCGGGGCGCTGACTCGGAACTGAACCCAACGGCCAACGCAGACGGCGGCAGTTCTGCCCGCTCTCCGCCGCAGCGCCGCTTATAACCGCGGTGCTGCCCGAGGAGGCGGAGCGAACAACACCGCATCGCCCCGCCCCGCCCCGCAGGGAATGCCCGCAGACCGCGGCGAAAGAGGAGGGGGGGAAGCGAAGCGTCGTGTGCTGCGTGTCCCATCCCGGCTGGAACAGACAGCGGCTGATGGGGAGAGGAGGAGGGAAGAGGACGGGGTTGTGTGCGGAGAAAAGAGAAAAGAGGAGAGGGAGGAGGGGAGGGGGGCTAGGAGAGGTGGGAGAAACGGGTTTGGTTTTCGCAGCATTCCAAAAGCGAGAGTGTTGTGCTCGCAGGTAGCGGGGGGGTTTTCTGTCCGCCTCCCGCTGCGTCATCGCCGCGGTTGTGAAGCGGTGCGTTGCGTCACGCGGTTCTGCTTGGAGGTGGAAAATGAAAGCGCTCCGTCTCTTTTCTGTGCAAGAGGGAAGCGTCAAAAAAAAAAAAAAAAAAAAAACAACCACGCGGCCAGTAAAAAACAACACCCATCTCCAGCACGGTTTAACTATCTCAGATAGTTTGTGTGTGTGTTTTCTTTTTCCTTCTTTGCCATTTATTACTTTGCTCCACGCTGAGTGTTTGCTTGTGTCTGTTGGCAGCATCCACTTCTGCCCTTGCACAGCCCGGGGTTCACCTGAACAACCACACGGGATGCCCCTTGTCCCCGTGCCTCGCTCACTCAATCGCATTGCACTGCATTTGAGCTTTACCTTACTGAGAATAATGTACATTCTGACTGGGGAATCAACACCCAGCTGACAGAGCAATGTGTGCCATGGTCCCATCAGCCTGTTGTGGATGCAAACTCTGCTAGATTTGGTTCTCAGCTCACTCCAACACTACCAAGCTAACCCATGAGACCATGTAGCTGCCCCCCGTCCCACATTTACATGCTAACAAGCCCACAAACAAAGCAGTCTCACAGGTGAAGCAGCCTTTCCAACTGCCTTTGGGGAGAAATAGGTACAAAGGGTGCAAGCGGAGGCCAAGAGGTCTCATCAGTTTGTGTTAGCACTGCGCCTGCAGCTGGGGCTTTGCTGGCAGGAGACTCTCCTCATCACTTCATCAGCAGTTGGCATCATATGAACTGACAAGGAGTGCTGCTCTGAGCTTGATTAAATAAAATCTGAAGAGAGCACTCCTCTAGGTAAGGGTAGGAAGCAGGCTGGAGGTGATGGTGGAGTTTTCTTGAGTACCAGCCCCTCTGTGCCCAGCAATTTCTCACTAAACCTTTCGTTCTCCTCAGCCCCCGGGGCCACCAAGGCTATGAGGAAGGGCTGCTTGCCACGAGCTGGATTGCTGCCCTTCTTCGTCACCCACAGGAGTCCATGGAAGAGCAGGCAGGGGGCCTGGCTGCAGTCAGCCTCCAGTTCTGGGCGCCTGCACAGCCAGGTAGCAGGAGGTGGAGGGGAACAGGAGCATGCTGCATGGGTTGATATGCATGACAACATCTGCTAGACAGGAGACAGCCTCAGCAGCACAGTGCGGACAGCAGTGCAACTCTCCCTACACCTCTGTGTGACTCCTACACTTGTGTGCATGTGGCCACGGCCCTGCTAACCCCTCTTTCCAGGTAAGGCAGTAACCACAAAGGTGCTTTCAAAACCAGTTGTCTGTGTTGTGGCTACAAACACTGCTGACTTTTCTGTTAATTTCCTCTAGATACAGGCACCACAGACCGTACTCTTCCTGGTTATTACATATCTCGACACTGCTACAAAATCTCTCTGTGTGGCACGAAACATCATTTTCCCTCCAAAGGAAATTCTGATCACGTTGATCTCTGCTTCAACAGAATGGGCTGGGCAGTGTCCATCGCAGCCACACCTGGGTGCATAATCCTGCAAACAAAGCGACAGGAATCTTGGGCTTCTGGAAACAGAAGGGAAAATTAAACTCAATTAGAACGGACTTTCCAGCCTTGATACAAATTTACATAACTCTACCAATGACATTTTCACAGTGTGTCTTATCGATGCACCCTTCTACCACACGCACACAAAGTTTCTGCCGCAGTGTCTCAAAAGCAATCATCAGAGAGGAAATGCAGCCACTGAAATCATAATGTGGTTCTTTAAAACCATGACATATCACACTCGGCTTCGTTTCGCCCTTCAAATGTCTCCTCTGAAAACAATGACATTCTCCTCTCTGAACAACACGGAAAAATTGTGGGTATGAGACATTCAGGGAGAGTGACAGGACAAATGGACCCAGGCAGAAAAACACACAGCTGAGATGCACTTTCTTGAAACCTCACTGAAAGTGAGGGAAGCAGAAGGAGAAGAAAGAAAAAACACACACTGAGCCTCACATTTCTGGGCAGCGAATGTTCACAGTCAAGGTGTATCAGTTCCCTTTTACAATCAAAATTACAGTTGGCAGAGAAATAACATAGGCTGGCCACGATTGTTCCTAACTCACTTTTCCATCCCCAGCTCTACCCTGAAAATAAAAACACCTGCCGAGTCCCAGCATGTGATACAAACACACTGGATGTAGCACGCAGTGTCCAGCTATAATTCATTTGGAGGGTGAGGGAAATCATAGTTTTATACAAGTAAAGATATGTCTGATCCTGAGAAGACCAGATGCTGAGCCTTCAATAATGCTAGATCACAAATTCTACTGCATTTCCTCGGAAAAGAGATTTTTTAGCCAAGCTCAGCACACTTCCTACAGGTGGATTTTAAAATGGGCTTAGCACTGGATTCTCTAGCACTGAGAAAAATTAGGGAGAGTTTTTAAACACTCCTACCTGCCTGGGAAAGGACAGGTGAACAGAGATCAGTTCAGATACCCTTTGTACTTCAGTTGGTAAAAGACGTATGGCCTAAACAAATAGCTTCCTGTTCTAGGAAATGATTCCTGAGTAGCAAGAATGCCATACCCTATACACCCATTCCTCATGGAAAGAATCACCGGATAAATAAGATATTCTTGTTCCATACTGCTGATAAAGAAGTTACATGTGATCTGGGCACTTTCTGTAGGTATGTGCTGTGTCCTGGGCATGTTGCCATTTCTTCTTTCACCTGTGGGTGACATGCAGGTGTCACACACAAAGCTGTCTGCTCTTTAGAAAAGGACATTTAATCAGAAGCCAGGCAAGAAACATGTACAGCAGTGATCTCTGTGTTTCAACATCCTTTTCTCTTCTAACACATCTTCCCTCAGCAGCTGCCTCCAACTTTCATTTCAACCATGAAGAAGAAAAGGGAAATAGAAAATGCACTTGTTTTCCCTCAAACAATTCCCTTTCAGGTCCATTTTAACCCTTCCCACTGAGAGGGATGTGAGGCAAAGCTCCCCTCGGAGAGAATGTCCTCTGCTTCAGGAGGAGGACACGGTCCTCTGGCCAGGATGACAAGCCGGGCACAGGGAGTGCAGTCAAACACAGCCATGCAGTGTGCTTTTGCCAAGCCAGCCAGGAAATGCCTTCACGTTCATGAGATGGTGCTGCTGGGGTGCAGCTGAGCCCCAGGACTGAGCACAAACCTTTGTGCCACGGCGCTTCACTGCCTCTGTTACGTTCCCTGTCCCAGAGGCAGTCTGTACCCATGTCTGACATCACGGCTATTTTCAGCTATGGGGCAGCGACCAAGCAGGGAGGAGACTTGAATTTTGGAGGGAATTCAAGTCAGTATCTCCTGAAACATCTTCTACTACCTTGTGATAGTAGGGAAGACTGCGTAAAGCAGAAATTCTGTTGCTGATGACTGTGGTGTGGAAAGATACCCAGAAATTATATCATCAGCCCTGCCAGGAGCTCTGTGACATGAGCTTGGGGTTTTGGTTAGCAATGACTAAACAACTCTCATTTTTGCTGGCAGAGGAAATTTAGTCCTACAGAGCTTCAAAAAGAAATAAGGAAGTGGAAATAAGCAGAAAGTGATGGCTTGCACGTCTCAGAGAGGCAAGCACGGCAGATTTCAGGAAAGGAAACCAATTTCTACTAAGAGTTAACAGAGGAAGTGCCGATCTCACAATTCATGCTCAGCAGTGTGCTGCCAGCAGGCAGCCCGAGAGGCCTGGGATTTTCCCCTGCTCACTTCTGCACTCATGGAGCTGGTAAGCCATGGCACAGCCCGCTTCTCCACAGGCCCGAAGCCAAAGCTCGGCGGGCACAGCCCACAGCTTTGTGCAATCCTGTCGGGAGCATCAGGTCTGGGAATAGGGAGGGAGCCGAGCCCAGCACACATCAGCACGGTGACACCCGCAGCACGAGGGAGGAGAACCACGCAGCAAGGCAGCCCGCGGAACTTCCGTACTGGGAAACGGAACAAAACGTGACGAGAAGAGCGGAGATTCGCGTCTGAGTTCCCAGAGCCAGAAATGTTCCACACCCACAGGGCCGTGGGCTCTTCTCCACCTCACACAGGGCTGCGGGCACCGCTGGGCCGCGCTGCCCGCGCCGGCGGAGCTCAGCCTGGAGCCGGAAGGCGTTGAGGACCGGAGGGGCTCGCGGCGCGGGCACCGCACAGCGCGGGGTCCTCCGGCCCGCGAGGGGGCGCCGTGCCGCGCCGCCGCCGCCCATGGAGGCCGCTTCCGTCGCGCCGGGCGGGCTGGCGATGGCGGCGCAGTTCCGCAGCTACGTGTGGGACCCGGCGCTGATCGTGGCGCAGATGGTGCTGCTGCAGGCCGCCTACTACAGCTCGCTCGGGCTCTGGCTCGCTCTCCTCGGCGCCTTCGGCAGCACCGGGCCTTCCCTCCATCAGATCTTCAGCGATGAGGTAAGGGTGCGGGCGGTGGGCCCTGCGGGGCTCCAGGCCGTGTCCGTGTGTCCGTCTGCGCTTCCCGCCGCGCGGCAGCCCTGAGGCAGGCCGGCCCGTGCTCTGTGCCGGTGTCCCGCTGGCAGCTGGCTGTATGGGAAGAGCCCTGTTTGAAGGCAGCCCGTCCGCTCCCCGCTCGTTGCAGGGCAGTCGGACTGAATAGCTTGTAGAGGGCCCTTCCAGCTCACACGGTTCTGTGAGCCCGCCCTGGGCACGTCCCCTTCACATTGCGGTCTGTCAGTGTGGATCCAGCAGCTCTTTCTGTACAGGTGTCCCGGGCAGAGACACAGACCCACCAGAAGGACTGCTGTAACGGCTGGGGCTCCTTGTACTGACTGTAACCAACGCAGGGAGTTGGTGTGGCTGGGCTGTGGGCTGTCATTTGTGCTGTGATTTCTTACTAATAATGCTATGTAGATTCTAGGCTTCTCGACTCCGCCTGGGAGGCTCTCCATGATGGCTTTTGTCCTCAATGCGCTCACCTGGTAAGTCAGCAACTGGCTGGAGCACACACAGCACTTCTAACGGTTCTGGTGTCTTGAGCTTGTTCTTTCATAACGTTGAACTTTAAGAGAATTCAGCATAGTTTACTGCCTCTCCCAGAACATCTCATGGAATCCCAGTGCCTGGTGAGCATGTCTGCTGAGATCAGGTTATTCCCTGCTTTTGTCTGGAGAGGAGTGCAGGTGGGAACTGCTGACTCCAAAGGTGACTTTCTAGATACTGGATAAGACATTTGACTTCACCGTCTCAGTGAGAGATTAAAGTTAGAATTAATGAGTCTCAGCAAACTGATCTATAAACAGTATTGTACCTTGCACCTGCCGCTGGGCAGAGATTACTGGGGGAGATCATACAGAGGGCAGTCAGGCTTTTTAAGCTGAAAGCTCATTTCCCTGCCATCAAGTAATTAAAATGCTGTAAGCCACTTAAATCTTGTGGCAGCATCTGTAAGGTGAGAAACAACCTATCCCTAAAACGACTGAGAAGCTTTGAAACAACTGAATTAGCAGCACCAATAACTTGTTAGCTCTTGCTGTAACCCCTTTTCCATAGGCATAGTGCAGCTTGTTTATTCATCTGTCTTTACTTTGCAGTGCTCTGGGCTTGCTGTACTTTATCCGGCGAGGAAAGCAGTGCTTGGATTTCACAGTCACAGTTCACTTCTTCCATCTGCTGGGCTGCTGGATTTATAACTCACACTTTCCCTCGACTCTGACGTGGTGGCTGGTGCACATCGTGTGCACGGCACTGATGGCTGCAATTGGGGAGTACCTCTGCATGAGGATAGAACTTAGGGAAATCCCACTGAATTCTGCTCCCAAATCCAATGTGTAACTTGCTCTGGCAACAACATGCTGCACTGCGTCATTGTTTCCAGCACAAGTACATCTAATGCCTGAAAGTCATCACTGAAGAAGCACAGCAGGTCTGTTGAGACTTTTTTTTTTAAGGACTGCGTGAGTGTGAGCATCTCCTCTGTCATCATCAGATAACAGAGGAGGAGAAGATGTTTATTTTATTAACACTAAGCATTTAATGACTGTATGGCAAGCGTGCTCTTAAACTCTTCACTCTTGAGACTGTTAAAAGCCAGGTAGCAAAACTTCACAAGGAGGAGCATCTGGAATTTAGCAAATGTGAAAGGTCCCTGTATGGGTACTGCAATAGTCAGCTCGTTTAGCAGGAGCTGGCACTATGAGCAGTGGGGCTGGGAGCTGCTGCGTCTGGGCTGACACTTGTCTGTGGTTTGGTTGGTAAAAAAGTCAAGGAAGTGAATGAATGGGGTAAGGAAGAATATGGCTGTACTTACCTGAATCACCAGCTGAGACCCTAAAAACCTTGTAACGTTAGATGGGGTTGTTTGCTCTTTCCACGTTTAATACATAGAGATGTCAGACAGCAGTTTGCTGAAGAAATCTTTTGTAACAATAAAAGTATTACGTTGCTGTGAACACGTGATGGTTCTCCTGGGAAGCTGAGCACTTCAAAAAATACCACGAATGTTTGTATCATGGCAACAGAGGAGGATACAGCCAGAGAAGAACATAATTCGTGGGCTGCCCCCTGTTCCTGCAGTAAATATCTTGTACCTCTCCTCTGTAATCAGTGCATCTGTGAGTGCTGTCTAGGGAAATCAGCAAGCATAATGCTCACTTCAGGAGGAGCATCAGCAGCCCAGGGCTCCACACGCTCAGTCCTAGGCTGGAGCTGGCTCAGATAAGCCTGCAAAGGTTTCCAAGAGCTGTTCATATTTACCTGGTTCTTACCTCTGACTTGGGGGGGGAAGGAGAGAGGGGGGAACAAAAAAAGAAAAACGACCCACAGCAGGTCTGATCTGGCTGAGGTGATGTTTATTTCAGGTGAGAAACCACCGCTTGTTTCTGAGACGTAGGATGTGCTTTCTTCTAGAGGCGCTTCCAGTAGCCCCACGCACGGGGCGCTCACAAACAGCGGCGTCGCTGCTAGGAGGTAAGGCCGAGCGGTTCCCTCGGGACCCGCAGCCCGCACAAGCAGACCTGCATCCTGCAGGGCGGCCACTGAGGGGCGTTTGGTTTGCAAGAACCTGAAAGGGGGCAAGGCGTGTTCTGAAGGAAGGATTTCTGCTGTGCACATCTGGCTGTGGTAGTTTTATTTTGTACGTTAATGTTTGTAAATGTTAATTTGTGCAAACTGCCTGCTAATTTGGCTTGTTGAGAATTGATGGGATGATTTGAGTTGCAGATGAGAAATTCTTTGAAGTTGCTCTTTTGTTACTGGGGGAACCATATTTCAAGTCCTACTTCCACATTCTGTGAATTTGGGCAGATTGATATCAAAGTGTTTTAAATACCTGGCAAGTTTGCTGCAGAGAAGGAAGTGTTGCAGGTTACATGTGCTTAGGCACAGCTTCTGGTGGTCTGAGATTTCACCAAGACCTCTTCCTGACCAAAACCCCTTAAAGCTCAATTTTAGTGCTATCATATGGATAGCAGCAGTCTTTCAGATGAAAAAGTTAACACAAGTTCAGCTGTCATTTGTTACTGCTTCCCCTCTAACTCTGCTGCGCGTTCAGCAAGGCTTTTCATCGCTGCTCCAGGCTTTTTGGTTTCACATATTTGAGGATCCTTGCTTTCCTTCCAGTCACGTTCAGCCTAGCAGCAGCACTCGGCCTTCCAGTAGGTGCCAGTATCTCCTTCTGAAAGGAGATGTGCATGCGTGGTTGGGATCTGGGCAGCAGAGGGCAGAGGGCACACAATGCCTTGGGGCTGCCAGAATCCAGCTCGGAATCGGTTGTATTTTAAGGCTCTTTCAGGGTCATTTTGTTCCCTCTCAGTACCAACAGCAAACAGCAGGGGAGGACATCTCAGTTCCCTGGGAACAGGCAGAGGAAGGGAAGTCACAGTACCCCCATTCCTTAAAGGAAAATGGACAGCTGACCCTGGGATTGTTGAGCTTGTATTAAAGAGATGCTATCTTCGTTCTCCTGGAAGAACAAGGATGAAAACTTCAGACCAAAGAATGCTTCCTTCCTTACTTTCTGAATGGTAAGATAGGCTTTGAGTGCTTCAATGACCACCCCTGCAGGAGGATGTGAAGTTTTGATGCAGCCTTATGGCTGGAGATCCTTAGGCAGAGCAGGGCCATGAGAAGAGTCCTTGGTGCACCTGTATTTAATGCTGAGGCTGTGGGACATCCAACACACTGCATTGCATTAGCACGAAGCATGCTATGGGAATAGAAAGGCTTTTAAGTCTGCTCCCTTTGAGAATTAAATCCAAATAGTGCTTTTTTTTTTTTTTTAAATGAAGAAAACTTACTGTAGTTGTCTGAGTTACAAGGGAAGTTTTGCTAAAAGCTACACACAGATTGAGAAGGGAGCTTCTGAAATTCATCACTGTCATATTGTGAGACCTAGTTTTCACTTGCATACATTCAGTTAGATCTTAGCAGCACCTCTGGCTTTAAGAATTTCTGCTGCTCCATACCTGAATGGTGGCAGATGGTCTTTGCTTCTTAATGAAACTTTTTTTCATGTGTGCAATGGATTGAATTATTTGCTTCCAGGGAAGATTTTCCACAACACCTGCTCTTCTCACAGACAGCAGTAGCATCAGCTAGCCATCTGCAACCAAGGTTTTGCAAATGATGACTTCTAGGAGATCTCTGCTCAGACTTTTACATTCCCCTTCCCCAAAGCCATCCAAACACTGAAAATTAAGAGAAGCTGCCGAATTCAAAGAGAAGCTAAGGAAGGGAAATGTTGAGAGTTGTGCTTTGTCTCCCTAGAGGTATAAAACCCCTATTCAAAACAAAGATAGTATAGTGAGCTGGATACAAAGATTGCAGCCTCAGATGCCCACCTGCTCAGCTTTCCCCCCCACTACGAATCATAAGCAGAAGAGGAAGCAAAAGAGGGAAGGGAGAACAGCATGGAATAGCACACACTGTTGTTGGAGCAGAGCAGGGAGGAGAACCAAAGCAGCATCGTGGTTCACAGCGGGCTCTGCAGTGCCCTGGCTCACCCTTTCTCCACTGCCTGTTGTCAGGCATTGTGCCAGAGATGCTGAGTACATGAATAACTCGTCTGCTGAAGGCCTGGGTTCAACCTTGCTCTGGAGTGCTGTCTGAACACCAGCTGCTCCTCCCCATCTCAATTCTTGGAATTTGCCTCCATTCATTCATTCCATCCTGCAGCTGCAGGAGCTGAATGGGTAAATGAGAGAGTAGTAAGAGGAAAAGCATGAGTGCCAGGAGAGGAACGCGAGCAGTCATTAAAAAACCCCAAACCACTACTCCTGTCCTAAAAACAAAGCAAGTGCCCTGACATGTGACCAGTCTGAAAACAGCCAGAGTGATGTGTGACATATTTAGGTAAGGCAGACTGAAATACCCTGTTAGTTAAACACAGACATTTCAAATCTGATGAAAAACAGATGGTTCTCTTAATTAGAACATGAAATTCACAGCCACATCCAGCTGTTAAGCACTAATGCAGAGCGTGATGAAAACCAGCTCCTTCCCCATTCAGGAGTGGCAGTACTCTGCAGGGCATGAACTGAAAGCAGGGGAAAGACCAAGCAAGACTCACTGTGCTTCCCCTGGGAGAACCACTGGCCCCAGGCCACACTGGGTCCCTGTGGCTCCTCCTCCCCTACACAGTAAGGCAGGGCAGGGCTTTTTTAGTGTCCTTGCACACATAACTGCATTGCATTCCCAATAACAGTCTTTCTAGTGTACCCAGAAATTGCATGCAAGCACCTCTCTAGGGCAAAAAGCACTTTCTGTGCTTGTACCAAAGCTGCAAAACTAACAGTGCTCTGAGCTGCAAAGGGGGGCTAGAAGAGGCTGCACTGCAAACAGGAGGCAGGACAAATAGCTTCAATCTCTGCAACAGAATTTAATATTATAAAATTACACACAGTCACCCACAGAGCTGCTTACAAGTACTACTGGGAAAAACATCAAAGCAAAAGAGTTACTTTAGAAAGGTTTTGTCACAGTTGCTTAGTATCATCTCCCCCCCACCCAAAGATTTTCTTGCCTCTTCATTTCCTTAGAAAAGTGACCTACACATAACACAGGAATTACTTGGGAGTCCAGATATGTGCCAGGAAAGAGGTCATGCACCTGAGGCTATTCTTTAGCAGGGTTTTCAAGGTGTCCTCCCAGAAAGAAAGCCAGCACCTCTGTGCTCTTTGCAGGACGTACACCATCCCCTGCCCTCACAAGTTTCCAGCACCCAAATCAAAAACCTGGAGAGCTGACATTGTGGAAACAGGCAGCTGAACAAACAGGCTTCCATACAAGAGCCATGGAAAGGTCCAAAAAGAATCTGGTATTCGTGACTCACTTCCCATTTTCCTCCAGATCCCCTGCAGGCAGCCAGAGCTCCGCTTGTGCCCTGAGGCCAAAGGGGACAAATGTCCCAAACTACAGAGAAATAGCGAAACCCACGAGATGCTGCTGAACTCTTCAGAGTCTCACAGACACGGGGCAGAGCTGAGAGTCTGCTGGTACTGCACACTGTGTTCCTCAAAGGTCTGGAAAAGCAAACCATCAGAAAGGAGCCCCAGCGTGCTGCCAGCACCTTCGCTGTGATACTTACGGAGCTGAGGTCTATAAGTTCAGCCAAGTGATGATGAGGGGGATGCTAAGAACTGACACATGGGGAACGCAGATACAGGCAAAGCTTTGGGCTGTGCTGGGATTGCAGAGGTCAAACAGGCTGCCTTGGAATTTGATCTTTCGGGACTCCTTCCTCAGCATCTCCCAGATGGCTGCTGCTTCCTTCTGGCACTCCCAGAGAGCAGTCAGGGCACAGACATGAAATTCATCCCAGTACCTGCAGCAGAGAACCGCACCATTAATTCCCTTACTGTATCACAGCACGAAGGAGCAGGCAGAGCCCAGTCAACCCTGCAAACATCTGCAGCCTCAATATTTTGAGCCCCAGGACCAGCACAGAGAGCAGCCCAACAGGAAACACCCACTCTATTAAAGCTTAAAGGTTCAGCAGCCCAACAGGACTTCCATGTAGAGCATGATGAGTGCAGTCCTGCTGGCCTAGCACACTCCAGCACTAGCCCTCTGCTGCGTCTGCCCCTCAGCTCCTGCTTACCTTTGCTGAAGAAGCCAGCTGGCTCTGGAGAAGCTGCTTTTGAGCTGTTCCCAATAAGCTCTCTGCCCACAGCTGCAGAGCAATGTGGATGAGCTCCAGCTGCCCCCAGGTGAAGACACCAGGCAGAGCCGTGCCTCCCTGCCTTGCATGGGGAGGACTGGAGCAGGCATCTCCGTCTGTTTGGGTTTGGCATGTTGCTTTGTGGAGGAGATTTATTTAGATTATTTCAGTTGCAGAGTATTTGGGACTATCAGAGTATTTGACTGAGTGCCAGAAGCAAAGGCTGCTGTATAGTGCTGCACTGTGCTGGGGAGGGGATGATGACATCCTAGGAGATTGCTGTGTGAACAGCAGCACGACAGCATGTCCCAGCACAGCTGAGCTCACAGGTGAGGTCACTACTTTGTAGATGCAAACCCACAAAATAAACCAGCAGGAGCCTGAAAGTCTCAGCGAATGCCATGGCCCGTGCTCAGCCCTGGAGCTACAGCCCTGGTGACTCCTCCAGCTGGCACGGGCAGCACTGGCTGGCAGAGCTCCCCAGCACCTGCAAGCAAGACCTCAGAACGGTTCACCAGTGTGGTTTGAAGCTGTGGTTTCTCTCAGAATGATAACCTGTCCCCAAGATAGATTAGGCTCTAAGCCATGCTTGCTGCTAATCTTCCCCAGGTCTCCCTTCAAAAAGAAAAGCAGTGGCTCTGCACCTTTGCTACCCCGGGCCCCCAGGCTCACATCCCAGCCCAGCAATAGAGCACAGACCCCAGCACCAGAACAGCTCAGCCTGGTTTTGTTTAAGCACCCGGTGCTGGAGTTGGCACCTTCCTCCAGACATGCAGAAGAGAGAACTTTATTTAGTTTTCTTACCAAGCTGAAGTCAGAATGCCAGCTGTGATCCAGTTCATTAAACAGAGTCACCGTGGCAGAATAAATATCCTGAGATAATGAGAGCCTGCTGCCAGGCGAGGTGGGGGTTTAGCCTGACTCATCCCTTTGGGTAAAGGGTGGCACAAAGCAGCACCCAACCCACTTCTGCTTTTGGTCAGGGATGGCACACTGCAGTGTTTCGCCCCACTCAGCCCCCCCTGCTCAGCTGCTGGGCTGCGGTCACACAGCCCTTAGGGAACCAAGATGTCCACGCTGCTGGTGCAATGCTCTCAGCTCCACTTCCACCCCCAAGTCATGTACCCAGAGAGAGGACCATGATTCTGGGAAGGCAGAGAAAGGATGGGGTTAAAGGCCAGTCATTCAGAAATAGTTCCTTACAGGAAACTGGGACGTCACTGTCTTTTTCCTCTGGTCACAGCAGGCTTGTCATGCACTGTCACCACTTCACCAGGACTGAGACAAGCCAGTTCCTGAGCCCCTGCCCCACTGGGAAGACTCCTTCCTCCATTCCTTCTATTTTATATCCCTGTTCAAAGCCCCCTCCTACACATTCACCTGCCCTGGAGCTGGAAGTTTCAGCAGAGAAGAATCAGCCCTCAGCAGCCGGACACAGAACACACTGTGCTGCGTGCCCTGCTGTCCCCAATACCAAGAACCCACATGCTCAGAGACACAGTACTGAGAAATTCCCATTGCATCCCAGCATCCTGCCATGTCCTGGGAAGGCTGCACACCCTGAGCTGGTTTTTCTGTGCAGAAAAGGGGAAGAAAGAGCAGGACATACCCAGCTCCCGTCTGCTTGGTGCCTAGCAAGGAGGCAGGCAAATAAACATGAAAGCAGAGGTTCGCACGGCTGTACTCACCCACAGACCCTGTGCAGCCCCTGCAGCTCCATGCTGTCCTCCTCCCCGTATGTGGCCATGCTCTCTCCCAGCTTCAGGACGCAGTCAGAGACCCTTCGGTACACATTGGTGCAGGCGGTGCCCGATGCCAGCAGCATGGCCAGATACCCTACCAGCACCAAGGGGTTGGTGTGAGCATGGGACCTCTGGGGGCAACACCCACCTCCTCCCTGGGGTGGCGCAGGCAGGGGACCCCAGCACCCAGATATCCCAGGCACAGGATGTTCCCCATGCCATCTCCTGAATCCAGACTGGACCTGGCTCTCATACTCAGGTCCCAACCCAGATCCCAGCCCCGGCCTTACCCAGCGCCACAAGTATCGCAGCCGTGCCCCACTGCCGCCCCATGCCACTACCCTCACTCCAGCCCTGGTACCCCATGGCCTGCAGGATCCCCGCCCACCTCCGTGAGGAGGGCAGCCAGCTCTGGCCGTAGCTAATTAGTGGATCTGGCCATGGTTAATTAACAAGGAGGCTGAACCATCGTTAATGAGTGCCCACAGGCAGAGCAGTTCTCATTGCAGCCCTTTGCTAGCACTCATGGCTGCATGCAGCCTGCACCTCACATCTAAGCTCCCTGTGCCCATGGACACCATTACACCCCTTTGCCAGCACTCACCCCCCTAGCCTGGGAAAATGCAGCTCAGCACATGGAGCTGCATGGGAAACTGTGGGATTTGGGGTCTCAAGGGTTAAGTGCACCGGGCATCCCACATACACCCCATCCTCTGCTAAGCTTCCTAGACTCATGCAACCCTGCTTCTTCCCACAAACCCTCAGTTGTGCAGCCCTGTCCCTTCCTAGGATTCTCAGCCTTGTGCAATCCTGTCCCTTTCCACGAATCCCTCTGTTGTGCAGCTCCATGCTGTGCAGCCCCAGCACCATGCGATCCGAGTGCCATCTGCTGGACTGGCCCCGGTGTGCTGTGCTCTGTGCACTGCTCTGTGCAGAGCCGAAAGCCACTGTCAAACCAGACTGCAGCTCTCACGTGCCACCCCAAATGTGCAGTAGGGCCTTCCAGCAGTGGAGACCTGGGCAGAGTGAGCATTGCTCTGGGTTCATGCTCTCTCCTTGTGCTCTTGCTCTTCATTTGGTGCTTTCTGTGCTTGTCCCAGTGTTGCTCTGAGAGCTGCCATTGCTGTGGGGCTGCAGCCACCCTCAGGCTGTGTGCTTTGAGCCTCCTGGGTAACCCAGTGCATCACGTTGAACAAAGCCTGAAGTGTGTGTGGCTTCAAAGCCTTCAACTTCAGCACCTCCAGCTATAAAACGTTCTTTGTTGATTCTGGCACCAGCAGCTCCCATTGCTGTAATATCCTTAAGGGGATTACACGGTACTGTGCATCTTTACAGCCTGATCCTGGCTTTTCTCCAATGAGTCATTCTTTGGTTACCCCAGCCCAGATGGGAGCAGGAGGTTTCTGGAACTTTGACAGCATCACCATGGGGGCTGGTGGTGTCTGAGCCCCGTGGGCATGAGCACAGCGTGTCCTGGGGTGCCCGGAAGAGAGTCCTCCTCCTCTCTGTACACATCTATCCCTGCACCTGGGGGGGGGCTGCACCCCAGCATTCTCCATCCCCTGAATCCAAAGCAAGTAGAAACCTCTTACAGGCACAGTGGAGAGTCAAACTAAAAGCAGTTCTGAGACAGACAGCCACCACCTTTATTCATAGCAGAAGGCTGAGTGCATCACCTCACAGGTCTCCTGGCAGCTCTTCTCCAATTCCTCAGGCAGCCCTGAAAGTGAAGCCAGCAGCTGATGAGCTGTGCTGGAGCTCAGGGGGGTGGCCCTGCTCAGTGAGGACAGTGCTCATACCAATGGTGGTCACCGGGAGTAATGGATGGTGAGCGTGCGCTCCAGGCTCTCTCCGCAGGATCGGGTGCAGCAGGGCTTGACCCAGCGCTGGGCTGAAGGCCGGCACAGCACTTTGGGGGCTGGCATGTGGAAGCGCTGGGGAAGGGTCCTCAATAAGTCCCGCTTGGCTTCCACAGCTGCTGGTGGTGTGCTTGTCACTGAGTCCATTGGTGCATCCACGATGCTGCTGGTCGAGCTGGTCTCAGCGTTGTCCACAGCCTCCTCCACCTCTGGCATGTGGCGACATTCCCTAAGCCCAGACCGAAAAGCATCCTGCATCTGTGCTGCCCAGAGGGGCTGTATGCCAGCACCGGGTGCGGGTGGTCGTGGCTCAGTGCACCTAATGGGCTGCACCTGTCTGCACACCTCCATTAAAGCTGAACCCAGCACCCTCCCCGCACCACCCCAAACTGCCTCTAATTCACACCCCTGGGCTTTATCCTGCTGTAGTCCTTTCCCAGCAGAGCAGCAGGGCTGGGGCACGGACTCTGCACCCCCACCTACCTGGGGAGCAGTGATGTGACGCCGGGCAGCCCCTGTGCTTTGAGTGAGTGCCAGCAGTGCACAGCAACTGCATGCAGCCGCTGCACCCTGCGGTTTGTGCTCTTCAGCAGCCGAAGCAGTGTCAGTGATTTCAGTGTCTGTGGGGCAGGAGGACAGGGGTAGGGCTCAGAGACCATCCCATGCCACACAGCCCCTGTGGTGATGCCAAGGGACCCTTACTTTCCAGAGGCGACTTTTCTGCTCCACGATGCACAGCGGGCAGGGCTTGTCCCTTGGGCCTCCAGCCTGAGAGGGGGAGAAAACATGGGTCACAGGGTCACAGTTAGGGTTAGGGTGGCACCAAGCTCATCTCAGAGAGCATCCATCTCACTGCACCCCAAGCAGAGATGCTTAATTTGAGCAAGGGGTGGGCAAATCAGTGGGGCCTTCTCCCAGATCATGGTATTGCCAAAGGCACATGGAGACCCCAACCCCTCTGATAGGGTCCCCTCCCTGTGATGTCCCCATGGTGGTGGCTCGGGGAGTGCAGTGCCATGCCACAGCGTTGTACCTCCTGGAGTGCAGCTGATTTCATTTTGGGTGCAGCTGATTTCATTTTGTGGCCTCAGATGGCAATGCAAAGCTGTGGGGAGAGGTGTTGGGGGCTGTTCTTGGCACTGCTGGTGGCCACAGTGTCATGGGCTGTGACCTCACTGTTCTGTGACACTAGAATTCCAGTCCCAGCACCCAGCTGTGCAAAGAGAATGGGGACAGCCCTGTAATGGCAGAGATGGATCAACAGAGAGACAGCTCAATGGGAGATCAGCTTGATGGAGGGAGAGCTCAATAGGGGTACAGGGATAGAGCAGCTTAAGGGTGAGAAGAACACAGTGGCAAACAATGCTTGTCTGTACCCTGCGTGTTGGGACGGCTCTTCCTCTGCGGTCCTTCTGGACACCAGCATCTGTCCCAGCTCCACACTGCCTCCAGCCCTGTGCCAAGTGTCTCCTGGCTCCGTGGGGGCTGAGGCTGTGTGGTGACATTGACACGACAGGTCCAGTGCTGCAGGGCTCGCGGTGAGCCATGCCTTCACCCAGCTCTGGCAGCCCATTCAATGGCAGTGGTTCCAATCTGAGCGTCACAGAATAACAGAATCACAGAATCACCCGGGTTGGAAGGGACCTCAAGGATCATGTAGTTCCAACCCCCCTGCCTAGCAGGGCCACCAAACATCCACATTTAGACCAGGTTGCCCAGGACCCCGTCCAACCTGGCCTTGAACACGACCAAGGACGGGGCATCCACAACCTCCCTGGGCAGCCTGTTCCAGGCCCTAACCACTCTCCTTGTAAAGAACTTCCCCCTAACATCCAACCTAAATCTTCCCTCCTTCAACTTGGATCCATTTCCCCTAGTCCTGCTATTGTCAGCCCTTTTGAAGAGTTTACTCCCCTCCTGGCTGTAGGTTCCCTTCAGGTACTGATAGGCCGCAATGAGGTCACCCCGCAGCCTTCTCTTCTCCAGGCTGAACAAGCCCAACTCCCTCAGCCTGTCCTCATAGGGGAGGTGCTCCAGCCCCCTGCTCATCTTAGTCGCCCTCCTCTGGACCCTTTCCAAAATCTCAATGTCTTTCTTGTACTGAGGGCTCCACACCTGGACACAGTACTCCAGATGGGGCCTCACAAGAGCCGAGAGGGACAATCACCTCCCTCTCCCTGCTGACCACCCCTCTCCTGATGGAGCCCAGGATCCCATTTGCCTTTCGAGCTGCCAGAGCGCACTGCTGGCTCATGTTCAGTCTCTCGTCCATCAGGACCCCGAGGTCCTTCTCTGCCGAGCTGCTCTCAAGGCCCACTCCTCCCAGCC
Organism: Tympanuchus pallidicinctus; assembly: GCF_026119805.1. Classification (NCBI taxonomy): domain Eukaryota; kingdom Metazoa; phylum Chordata; class Aves; order Galliformes; family Phasianidae; genus Tympanuchus; species Tympanuchus pallidicinctus. Next base: position 8,844,408 of record NW_026294722.1, read on the forward strand.
TATACGGGTGCCTGGGGTTCTTCCGGCCCAAATGCAAAACCTTGCACTTTGCCGTGTTGAACCTCATGAGGTTCACCCGAGCCCAGCCCTCCAGCCTGTCGAGGTCCCTCTGAATGGCATCCCTTCCTTCCACCGTATCAACCGCACCACTCAGCTTGGTGTCGTCAGCAAACTTGCTGAGGGTGCACTCAATTCCCTCATCGATGTCATTAATAAAGATGTTAAAGAGCACCGGTCCCAAGACAGACCCTTGGGGGACACCACTTGTTACCGGCCTCCACCTGGACACAGAGCCATTGACCACCACCCTCTGTCTGCGGCCTTTCAAACAATTGCTTATCCATCGGGTCGTCCACCCATCAAATCCACTTCCCTCCAATTTGGAGATGAGGATGTGGTGGGGGACCATGTCAAAGGCCTTGCTCAGGTCCAGGTAAATGACATCGGTCGCCTTCCCTTCGTCCGCCAATGCCGTCACTCCATCATAGAAGGCCACAAGATTAGTCAGGCATGACCTTCCTTTGGTGAAGCCGTGCTGGCTGTCTCGGATCACATGCTCATTCTTTATGTGATCGAGCATGTTGTCCAGGAGGATCTGTTCCATGATCTTCCCAGGCACGGAGGTGAGACTCACCGGCCTGTAGTTCCCCGGGTCCTCCCTGCTCCCCTTCTTGTATATGGGAGTGACGTGACCCTTCCTCCAGTCATCCGGGACCTCACCTGACAGCCACGACTTCTCAAATATGGTGGAGAGCGGCTCGGCAACCACCTCAGCCAGCTCCTTCAGGACCCTGGGATGCACGCCATATGGCTCCATAGACTTGTATTCATTCAGTCTGAGGAGGCACTCTCGGACTTGCTCTGCCCTTACAGTGGGGAGGGATTTACCTCCTTGGTCCCCACATAGAGGTTTGGGGATGCAGGGTTCATGGACGTGAAAAAGACTAGAATCCTGGCCACCAGTGAAGAGCGAGGTGAAGAACTCATTCAGCACCTCAGCTTTCTCTTCATCTGTTGAAGCCAGTTCTCCTTTTAAATTTACCGAAGTAGGTACGCCCGTTTTGGCCTGTCTCTTCTGGCCAATGTACCTGTAGAAGGTTTTCTTATTGTTTTTCACGTCCCTTGCCAAGTTCAGTTCTGCCTGCGCCTTGGCTTCCCTGATCCCACGTCTGCAAGTCCGGATGGCATCCCTGTACTCTTCCCAGGTGACACAGCCTTGTTTCCAGAGCTTGTACACCCCTTTCTTCGCCCTCAGTTCTCTCAGCAGGTCCTTGCTGAGCCATGCCGGTTTCCTACCTCGCCTGCCCACTTTCTTATTCAGAGGAATGGAGACCTCTTGTGCTTCCAGGAGGGCATCTTTGAAGAGCCGCCAGCTCTCCTCAACATCCTTGTCTTTGAGGGCAGAGCGCCAGGGGATCTTGGCCAGCAATCCATTGAGTAGCTTGAAGTCTGCTTTTCTAAAGTTCAGTGTCCTGATCCTGCTCTTTGCCAGGCCCACATCGCTTGAGATCACAAACTCAACCAGGTTGTGGTCGCTGGAGCCCAGGCAGCCTCCAACCTTGACGCCTTTGATGATCTCCTCGGCGTTGGTAAGCAGCAGGTCTAGCAGTGCTTCACCTCTGGTCGGTCTGTCCAATACCTGAACCAGAAAGCTATCGTCAATGGATTCCAAGAGCCTTCTGGAGCTCTTGCAGCTCGCCGTGTGGTTTTCCCAGCAGATGTCTGGATGGTTGAAGTCCTCCACCAGGACAAGAGCCTGTGAGCCAGACATCTCACGCATCTGGAGCAAGAAAGTCTCGTCAACAGCCTCCCCTTGATCAGGTGGTCTGTAGTATACCCCTAACACCAGCTGACCTATATTAGTCCCATCTCTAATCCTAACCCACAGGCTCTCAACCTGTTCTTGACTGTTTCTCGTAGGGAGCTCCTCACAGTTTATCCAATCTCTGACATAGAGAGCAACTCCCCCACCCCTCCTACCTCTCCTATCTCTCCTAAAGAGTCTATAGCCGTCGATGGCAGTATCCCAATTGTGGGAGTCATCCCACCATGTTTCTGTGATAGCAACAGGTCATAACTTTCCGAGTGCATCACAGTTTCCAGTTCCTCCTGCTTGTTACTCAGGCTGCGTGCATTGGTATAAAGGCACTTCAGCCGGGCTATCCGTCTCGCCACCTTTATAAGGGATCTAGGATCCCCTAGAGCAGCAGCATCCCCAGCACCCCCTGCCCTAGTCCTTCCCTATGCACTCTGCCATCATTGCCCATGGAGTTTGGTACAAGCCCTCGAATGACCCGTTCAACCCCAGTAGCCCTTATTTTGTCCCCTTCCCCCTTCATTCCTAGTTTAAAGACCTGTCAATGAGTCCCGCTAATTCTTCAGCTAAGATCCTCTTACCCCTCAGGGACAGGCTGCATGCATCAGCAGCCATCATGCCAGGTGCAGTGTAAATTGCCCCATGGTAAAAAAAGCCGAAATTCTTGCGCCTGCACCAGCTCTTAAGCCATCTATTGAAGAGTTGGGTATTTTGGATCCTCCCTGTACCTTTCCCTGACAGCACGGGCATAGAAGAAAAGACCACCTGCACCCCAGCACCTTCAAGTATTCGCCCCATTCCCCTGAAGTCTTTCTTGATAGACCTCAGGCTTTCCTTATCAACTTCCTCGCCGCCAGTCTGAATTATTAAAAGTGGGTAATAATCTGAAGACCGAATCAACCCAGGAATTTTCTTTGAAATGTCCCTGACCCGTGCCCCAGGAAGGCAGCACACCTCTCTGCGGGTAGGGTCGGGCCGGCATATAGGGCCTTCTGTTCCTTGCAGAAGGGAGTCGCCTATGACAATCACCCTCCTGTCCTTGCGGGTAGAAGCAGTCTTGAGGGTTGGGGGCGACCGCTTCGCCTGAGGCAACCTCACAGGTGAACCTGTCTCCGCACTCTCACTCGTCCCCCCCTTGACTTCCAGGGCTTCAAACCTGTTACGCAGAGGCACCTGGGGAGCCGGGGATGGTCGGGATGGGGGATGCTCCCTCCGCCGAGCAGGTACCCGTTTCCACTCCTCCTCCCTTCTCAAATTGCTGCAAATTCCATGCAGCCATCCCTGCCAGCTGGCTTCAACAGAAATGCAACACATTCTGGTGTGGGAGAAAAGTGCAGGGCTATGTCAGAAAGTATCCCCGAGGGGCAGTCTGTAGATCCTGAGGGAGTGAAAAGATTAAAAGAGTAGAAAGGGAACCCCCCCAAATGCACAGAGCAGTCACTGATGTGAGCAGCCATGCCTTGCCCTGCAGCTCTGCCAGATCCCATGCCACCAGCCAGCCATGGGGACGTCTGCAGGGCACGGACCTGGGATGCAGGGACACAGCACTAGCTCAGAGCCCCCTGGGGACCACCAGACCTGAGGACACCGGCGTTCTCTTGGGGCATGGCCAAGAGCATGGCCCTGCTCCCCCCAGTGCTGTGGGAGCCTCATTTCTCAGCAGCCACATTCCTGTGAGGGTGTTTATGGCTTTGCTCTCTCCCTGCTGTCCCAGGCTAAAATCTCCCTTTTAAGGAGCCCAGGGAATGCGGCTGCTGCAGCTCCGCAGGCTGCTCCCTCACAATTTATTGCCTCAGAAAAAAAAATCCTTGCCTTGTTTTTCTCTTTGCTCTGCAATTTACCAAACGAGCCAAGCTGTGCCTCACTGCCAGCACTGCCTGTGAGGATTACGATCGATTTTCCCCACGGAATGATTCACCTGCCTAGCACCAGCTCACCTTTCACTGTGCAGCTGCTCCCTCCCCAGCTCCATCCTCACCTCCCGCCCCACACGCCCTGACTCACCTCCTGTTTGTTGCAAACCTGTAATAGAAGGGAGAAACCTGACCGGGAGCAGCAGGAGGAACAAGTCACGTTGCATTTTCCCCTGATGACGACCACGCTTTGATGCTGGGTCCCCTGAGGATTTTTGGCAGGAGCTGAGTTCTGTGTCCCGGAAAGAAGATGTGTCATTCCCTACCTGGGCCAGTGACCCGGATCTCCTGGGGACACTTCCCAGGGACCAGAGCACCGTGGTTAGGGTGGCACAGGACAATGCCATGGGCCTGCCCCAGCAGCACAATTGGGCTCCATCCCTATGGGTATCAATCAGAGGTTTGCTCTCAGGGCTCCCTACTTCGAGTGGGAACTCCCTGTCACCTTCAGTGTCCCCTCTTGCCCTTTGGTAAGGAGCAGGCACGCTTGGTCACGAGTGAAAATCATTATGTGGGGCATTATCAGTTTAAATGAAATGAGTGCCCTTCTGAGCTGCACTGCTTGTGCTGGAGAGCTGGGATGAGTCAGGCTGTGGGTGGCTGATATCATGGCTCCCAGCCCCCTCCCAGCCAGGCAGGATGGAGCATACAGATGCTTGCATGTGGGTCCCTCAGCACCACCAGTGCTGTGCCCACAGTGGGGACACGGGGAGCACAGAGCCCCAGGGACCTTGGGGTGCTGCAGGGAATCCTGAGCAAGGGAGCGGCTTCAGTGTGCCGTGGTGGGAAGCGGTGCCAATGGGTGCAGACATTGCACATAGCACAGAGTTGAGCTCATTCCCTGGCCCTACTCTCATGTTTTCAGCAAGGGTCAGCGGGGGTGGCTGACAGGGTGGGCACACTGCCTGGTGCAAGCCAGGCCTGCAGGTACCCACATCCACACCAAAGCTCACCCCTTGTCACCAACATCACCTGCACGAGGTGACACCAGCAGCTGTGGGAAGCACAGGCAACAGGTCTCCAGCTCAGCCCAGCTTCTAGCAAGTGGGGCAGACAGCAAAGGCAGCAGGAGAAGGATGCAAACAGCGCCCGGCGATTCCTTTTAGCCAGAGGAAAAAAAAAAACAAAACAATAACAATAAAGGACGCAGCGAGCAGAGCGTGCATCCTCATCCCTTGCAACGGGACCTCCGCACGGCAGCCAGACCCGCAGAGACCCCGCCGGGCTCCAGCATCCACGCAGCCCCCCGAGCCCCGCGCACCGCCCGCTCGCTGGCACCGCCCCGCAGCACCGAGCACCGCCCCGCAGCGCGGCCATGGGCGAGCGGCAGCCCCGCGCTGAAGCCGGCCCGGGCTCAGCAGCCGCCGCCGTATGTCGGGCGCCGGGGCTCGGAGCCGCAGCCGGCGGCTGCCCGGTGAGTGCTGGGCGAGGCGGAGTGCGGGGGAGCGTTCGGAGGGAGGGGGAGCGGGGTCGGGAGGGGGTCTGCCCTGTAACGTGCTGTAAGGGCTGATTGCCGAGCGGCGATGCCCCCCTCGAAGTCCTACCAGCCCAAATCCTGGCTCGCCCCGCAGCTGCAGCCTGCCGGTCCGGCTGCTTCGAAAGGGGGATGCGTGGAAAGCCCCGAGCCCGGGATGGGGATGCGCAGTGGGGGCACCTGCTTGGGAAGCGACTGAGCTCGGGGACCTGTTAGCCACAGGACAGGAGCAGAGGCGGCTGTCCGTGAGCCCCCAGGAGCACCAGGTGCTCCCGCACCAGCAGGGCTTAAGGGATGAAGAGAGCGAGCAGAGCAAAGCACGAACAGCGGTATGGGATGACTGGGAGCCGTAGCCGTCTGCGCGCCGAGCCTTTCCCTTCCCCACGCCGTGCTGCCCTCCCGGCTTTTTCGTCCTCCCGCGGCTGTAAGAATTGAATCATGGCCCCGTAAATAGCCGGGTCTTATGACACAGCCTCTGCTGGGTAAAAGAGCTCTGGGCGGCAGGGATATTTTTAGTGCTGAGATGCAGGGGATTTGGAGATGCCTTGGAGGAGTGCAGGCGTTGAAACCGCTGTACAGAGGGGTTATAAAGTGCCGCGTCCTCCCCGTCTCAGCCCTCCTCGCTTTTCCCAGCGAACGGCTCTGCCAAAACCACCGCTTCCCTTCCACTCTTCTGGTGCATTTCCTCTCACCAAGGCTGTGGTTATTTTTTGCTTTGCTGCGACACGAGGTCAGGAAAGCTGACTGAGAAGGGACCGGGCAGGGAATTCATGCTCAGGCGGCCATGGTGTCCAAGTATCCCATTTCCACGTGCATGACCCTGAACGCTTCTCTGCAGCATTCCCAGCTTTCCACTCCAGCTGCTTCTCCCTAGGCTAAAGGAGCAGAGAGCCCTTGGGACTTACCCTTGCTCTGCCATGTTTTTGCTGGGGCAGGGCGGACAAGAAGAGGCCCGTATCTCTGCAGGGTTGCCTGGAGGATACTATGGCAGTCGAGGAGCTGCATCTTCCCTGCTTCAGTCTCCCCATGTCCTGCAAGCCAGGCAGCTGGGGGTGCCCTGATCCTTTCCAGAAGTGCAGGGTCAGGTTTTGGTCCAGGGCAAGTGCAGGGAGAAGGGCTGAGGTAGCTGAGCTAGCTTGCTCCCACTCATTTGTTCTGTAGGGAACAGGGAACCATGCTTGGTGTGACCCCTCATTTGAACTCTCCTCAACCCCTTTTTTCCCTGCTGAAAAATAATCTCGGCTCCTTTGAAATTTCTTCAAGGAATTGAAGAGCTGAAGAAAAGGCCGTTCCCACCCCCGTTTGGCCTTGTGCCTCCACTAACAAGCCTTCTCCTAGCCCAAAATACACCCCTTCTATTCACCGGCCCAGAGGGGGGTTTTGTACTGAAATCCTGCAGGAAAAGGAAAAATGCAAAATGTGTCCATTTCCCACAGAAATACAGCCAGGCAACGGCAACATGTTCTGCTCCCAGCCTGAGTGAAGGCTTGGCGCCTTTCAGCCGGTGCTCCCTTGAACTCCATTCTGCCCTCACCCCATGCCAGCAGCATCCCTGGAGCTTGTCCCTTCCTCACACAGCCCAGCGAGCTGTGAGAGCCGGAAGGATCTGCGGGCAGCAGGGTGCTCGTGGCCCTGCCGTCGGGGAGGGCCTGGCTGTGCATGCAGATAAGCTTCTGGTCCCTTGGCTGAGAGGCTGTAGCAATAACCATGACAATAGTAACGAAAGCCAGGCCACCAGCAGGTACTGACAAATCCTCCGCGGAGCACAGGGGCCGCATTGTGCGTGTGAACGTGTCGCTCGGTGGGAACATGCCAGCAGGATGAGACAATCCCCACGCTGGCACTGGGAGCATGACCGGCCGTCACATGGCGAAGGGCAGCGGCAGGGAACGCTGCTCTCCTTTATGTCTCCAGCCAGCACCGCTGGGGAGCAGCTACACTAGTGGGGCTGTTTGCTCCCTGCGTGCCCAGAACAGCCCTGGGAGGCGGGGAAGGCTCCATCCCCGACTCTCACCGTGGTCACGGGTCAGGCAGGGCAGAGCTGTGCAGCTGCTGTGTTATGCACATAATAGCAGCTCAGAGCTCGTGCTCAGCACCCCAGCGAGAGCTTGAAAACAAGTTCATTTAAAAAAAAAAACAAAACAGGTCCGGCTAATTCTTCCCACAAGAGAAATCCCGGCATGCCTTCGCTGTGCACCACAGGAATGTTGCCACCAGCACTTGTCCTGGCTGACCCCATCGTGCCCTTATCCCACTTATCAGTCATGTGGTGGGGAAGAGAGGGGCAGCGGGAAGGTGAGTGGCAAGGATCAGCCGAGCTCATGGCACTACAGGCAGCACCTGCTGGCATTTGGTTTATTTTGTATTTGTACTGGAGGAGAATTTAGAAACCCTCCATCTTACCTTGAAAGTAGGGTATCTTTGGGAAGGTGCTGCAGCAGCACTGGAATGCAGCTATGAAAGCTAAACCTGAACCCTGCTTCTGCCATCATGGCTATCAGCCTGGGCTCTACACCTGTATGGCTGCCCAGCGGCCAGACACAGCAAAGCAAAGGCCCCTTCAGGCAGCCAGGATTGCTGCCCTGGCATTGCCTTGCTGAGGACTGCAGCTGCTTCCAGGAAGTGTGTGATGGCCAGACCTGAGTGCTCTGTGCTGCATGCAGAATGTGGTTCAGCTGAAGGATGCCCCGGAGAATGGCATGCAGAGGGCACAGAAGCCCTAAAAGAGTTCTGAGATGATGTGACATTTATCCCCAGAATAACACACCAGGCCCACCACCTCCCTCCATTCTGTGTCCTGCCACTAAGCGTTGCTGACAACCACCTGCTGTCTCTGCCCCTGCTCTACCAGACAGGGAGAGGATGCTGGGCGCTGCCTGCTGCTTGATTCCCTTCACCCCACCCCGAGGAGTGGAGGGTTTGGGCTGTGCTCAGACAGAGCAGGGGATGTTTGTTTGGTTTCCTTGGTTACTGCACTGCCTGCTCCAGTAATCACATTTTCCTTGTGCTGGCTGGGCCAAGAGCTGCAGGGAGGAAATCTGGAACAACTGAGGTCAAACACCAGCCTGGGAGCAGCCAGGGCCACTGGCCATGGTTCATCTGTGGCATTTGGGTCCTTGCCATTGTGGGTACCCAACCCGAAAGGGATGTACCAGGTCCTGGGATGCAGCAACAACTCCCTGCTGCTTTCCTTCAACAACTGCCCAAGGGCTTCTTCACTCCCATGTGAGCCAGGGACACAGGCACCAGCGCTGAACTGCAGGAGGAATTACAGGAATGAAAATGTTTGTGCAGGCAGAAGCCAAGCTGGCTGTGCAAGTAGGGGATGTGAGTGGGGGAGCCTGCGAGCGTGGGTGCGGCTGTATTTATGGCAATGGTGGCGGCGGGGGGGGCAGTGGGAGTGAGCGCGTGCAGGGGTAACAAGGCTGCTAATGCTTTTTATTCCTTATGCATTCCTTAGCCCAGGAAGCCTGGAGCACTAATGCCAATTCTTGTTCCAGGGAATTCCCCCTGCATGTTAACGTTCACAGACAACACTGATTTGCAGCAAGAAAGATGAATTTTAAACGTGCTTAAAATGACTGATCTCACATCAACACCCTTTCCCCCCACAATAATTTACTTCAGCAGCAGTGAAAACAGTGTATGAGCTCCCAGCTCCTGGCTTCCCAGCCAGAAGTGAGAGCCGACTCCAGCATGGCAAGTGCCACTGCCACTCTTGCACATAACATCCACTCATAGTGACCAGATCAATGTGCAAAGCAGAGCAGAGAGAACCACCTACCCAGTGCCGAGTGAGCAGACATGGGCAGAAGGGCTTGTCAGCCCGCCTGGCCTGACCCTCCTTGCCTTCTTCCCCAGACATGGAGCCGGGGCAGCGCAGCCTGGATGCGGAGCAGATGCAGCAGCAGCAGCAGTTGAAACTACGGGAGCGGCAGAAATTCTTTGAGGAGGTTTTCCAGCATGAAGTGGATTTCTTCTTCCCCGTGTCTCACCTGCAGCTGGAGCATCGGAGACGTAAGTGCTGTGGGTAGCGGAGCAGGACTAGACATGCTTCAGGGAGCAGGGACAGATCAGAGATTGGCAGGATGTCCCCAGCCTAAATGGCAGCCAGGGACAGCATGTCCTGCACGGACAGGGCCACACATGCTGCGTGTGGGTGTGCACATGGATTACTCACTCCACTTAACAAAGGCACTGAACTGGGGTACCCAGGCTGGCTGCCGGCATAGTCACTGGCTCTCCAGACAGCAGTTTGGAGCTGGAGCAGGGATTGTGGCGACAGCAGAGTTTTCCAGGGGATGTTTTAAGCAAATGTGATTCTCATTTGGACCTCTTACCAGAGGTGCAATTTGGTTCTCCACTGCAAGGCTGGCCTCCCATTTTGGAGTTCTTCATGAAATCCATGGGCCAGACAGGCTTGGTGCTCTTTGCCTGACACTAGCACTCACCATTTTGCTGACCTCTGTCTCTGCAGCCCCCTTGGGGAGCATTTCCTCCATGGAGGTGAATGTGGACGTGCTGGAGCAGATGGACATGATGGACCTGTCAGACCAGGACACTGTGGATGTGTTTCTGGCCTGTGGGACAGAGGAGAGCAGCGTTTCTGAGCCCCTGACAGGTATGAGCCCTTTGTGGTCCAGACCGGGAGCTCTTCCTGCCTCCAGCATCCTCACCAGCTTCTTCTTCAGCCCTGGCCACTTTGACCTGTCCCAGTGCTCTGTGTACATGTGCACATACACACATCTTCCATACAAAGACAGTCACTTGGTGCTGGTTACCACGAGGTTGGCAAGACCTCACCCTGGGCTGGTCCATGCCACTATCCACCTCCACAGCCCAGAGGTAAAGACCCTGTAAATATACTGCACTGCAGAAGATAAGAGAGTCCAAACACAGACAGCCCCATGAGCCAGCAGCAAAGCTGGGCAGACGTCCCACAGGGAAAGCCCCACATGCCAGCATCTTCCTCCCCACGCACATGTACTGCAGCGAGTCACCAAGGCCAAGCCAGACATTTCCCCAGCACATCCTGTGACTGCAGCTGATGGCCTCACACAGCATGGCTCTGAGCCGTGCTTCACACAAGACAGAGAAGGCTCTGCTACCAAAAATGGGGAAGGAATGCAAGGCAGAGCCCAGAGCCAAGCCAGGGGGGTGAGATGGGGAATGGCTTGAGCAGTCACACAGGTCCCACTGCACCCCAAAGAGGGGTGAAGGAGAACATGTGGCCTACAGATTAATAACGTGGAGGGGGGGGGGGGTAGCTTTGAAGTTTTGGAGGGAAGAAGCCTCCAGAAGCCTTTTTCTTCCTTCTCTTACCTCTCTCTCCTCCAGGAGCAGATGCCAGCCAGTGCCAAGAGGAAATCACCCTGCAAGTGCCCAATGCAGCTGAGACCAAGTCACGCATTTCTTCCACGTCCTCTGTCTCCACGGATCCCAACAGCCTGGACACCAGCGAAGAGGGGGCTGAGACCCCCGTGGTGCAGTCAGATGAGGAGGAGCTGCAGGAGGACAGTCCCAAAGAGCTAGCAAGAAGCTAGCAGCCAGCTCTGCTCTGCTCCCAGCCTCTTCTGGATGGACCTGCCAGCCTGGAGGAAGGAAAGCTGCTGGCACTCAGTAAACCTCATCCTGGACTGCTGCCTTGCAGGAGAGGAGAGAGAGTTTTCCCCTTCTCTCCCTCTGCAGGTTTTCCTGGCATCCAAGGGAGAAGCAAATGGGTATTGTAGGCTCCCAAAATTAACTCTTCTGGCTTTGCTGCTAACACTGCCTTGCTTCATTCCCCTCAAATGCTCAGCATTGCACAGCCCCACCATTCCCAGAAACCATCCCTTGGGATCCCAGCTCCCATTGTCCCACTGACAAACACCCTATCCAGACAAGCATTTAACAAAGGCATACAGAGAAATAACACTCCTATCTAACCAAGCAGTGGGTGTGTGTGTTACTGGGAGAAAACAGCACTGGGATGAAGATTAGGTGGGGATTGCAGGAAGGAGAGAACTCTAAAGCAAGTGTGCTGGGAGTGCCACTTGGGAGCAAACTAATACAGTTCTCCTGCTATGCATCCCAGCTCCAGCACAGGGTGAAGACCTGCATGCAGGGAACAGGCAGCACAAACTTCTGTTTGCTCTGCAAAGCAGGTCACGTGTGGACGGGCAGGTCACCATGCAGTGCTGCATCCATGAGGCAAGCAGCCAGAGGCTGCAGCATGGCACAGCTGACCTCAAGAGGTTTGCTGGTGACCTGTAACTACCAGGATGATTTCCTACGCAAACTGGCTGACAGAGTCCATCAGCACACACAGCATCAGCTGCTCCTCCAACATAGTACAGGATCATCATCATCATCCTGGCTGGAGGCTGATTTGGAGGAGTGAAGGAGGAGCCATTGCAGTGGAGCCCTGTTGCAGCTTGCTTCACTGGCTTCCTGTGAGCCAGGACAAGCAGGGCCTACTACCTCTATCAGCACATGTAGGCCAGGAAAGTGCTGTCACTGCCCCCGCTGCGTCAGCAGAGCCACAGTCAACCCACAAGTGAAAGAGCATGGAGATAAGCAACAGGGATGTAGGAACACCGTGTACTCAGCTGTTCCCCAGGGGAACGTTCTTGCCACGCTGCAGGCAGGCAGCCCTGCACAGAGAGCACTGCATCTCTGGGTATGAGGAGCTCCATCACAGCCCTGTGCCAGCATCCTCACAGTGCAGCCTTCCTCCTGAGATTAGCAGATGGAAGCAGCGTGCAGACGAGCCCACTCCCAAAGGAATCTGCTGCCTGCAGGACAGACACATCACAGGGAGACCAGAATGCAGAGGGGCATTCCGAGGAGAGGGAACCGCGGGCAGTGAGGGCAGCGCTGGGCCTTGAGGACAGTCCTCGCAGAGCCCACAGACGGCAGGAGCAAAGGAAAGCTCTCAGAGGAGAACCCAGGCTCCTGCCACGCAGGCTATATGCATGCCGTCGCCACTGGAGCCGGCGACAACTCGCTGCCCTGACCGGGTCCAGGCAACGAGACGGGCGCCGCCCGCTCAGCGCGCCACAGCACACAGGCAGCACCGCCGACCCGCACCTCCGTCGCGACGCCGGAAGCGGGCGCCATTGGGCGGCAGGACCGGAAGCGGAAGTAGGTGGGCGGGGCGGGCGGCCATGCTGGCGGCGGGGCTGGTGCTGCTGCTGGCGGCGGGGCTGGGGCAGGGGACAACGCGGGGCGTGCTGCGGGAGGAGCTGCTGCTGCGGCCCCTGCCCGTGGGGGACGTGGCCGCCGTTTTCCAGTTCCGCACGCGCTGGGACGCCGACCTGCAGCACGGGGCAGGTAGGGCGGCGCGGTGACGTCGGAGATGCGGGTGTGACGTCACGTGGGAGGGCGTGCGACGTCGCACGTGCTGTGGTGACGTCACGCGGGGTCGAAGGTCGTGTCGCGCCACGTGCCGATAAGGGAGGTGAGGCTACTCGGTGCTGATGCCGTGGGGTGCGGTGACACGGGAACAAGGCTGCGTGATTACATGGGGTTGATGACGTCAGCAGGCGGAGGCGCGGTGTCGCAGCGGTGACGTCATGGCATTCACACCCCTGTAGTCTCTCACTACAGGCTCTTCCCGAAGGCGCTGGGGCAGCTGGTGGCAGCACACGGCGTGCAGGAGCTGCACCTTGCCCTTACGCAGGGCTTCTGGAGTACCCAGAGTTGGGGGCAGCCGCCCCTGGGGGCCCCTGCTGGCGCTGAGCTCTGGGTCTGGTTCCAGGACACCGTCCCTGAGTACGTACCTCCAGCAACCACTGCATCTATGGGATTGTAGCCTTGTCCAGGTGGGATGCAGGGCTGCAGATGGAGAGCAGGCAGCACATCTGTCCCTGCAGCACGGTGTCCATAGCCTCCTCTCCTCAGAGGTACTGCTTGCTGGGGCTTGCCTTCAGCTAGAAATGGTTTGATGTCAGGTGGAGTGAAGGACCTGTAAGAGAGGAGCAGCTGTAAGGAGAAACAGAATGGACCTGTACTCAGTCTGAAGAGCAGAGTGGTGCACGGAGAGAAAGCTCTTGTTCACTCAAGGAACAATGCCCTCTTGTCTCTGTGATGACAAAGCTCTGGCTGTGGTGGCAGGGTTACACCCCAAGCTCTTACCCATGACTCACTTCCTCTGACTCCTATACACTATCTGTCACCATTCCCTGTCTCACGTTCCCTCTAGCTTGGCTGCAGCAGCTCAGTGTGGATTCACAGAGCTCTCTCTGTCCTGCCATCCCACTGAAAGCTGCCTTAAGTTGCCCCATCCAGCCCCCACCACTTGCTCACTGCTCCCCCAGCCTTACGTACCACTCACTGCCAGCCCAGCGACTGCCCCTGCAGTAAACACCCACATCTCATGTGTTAGAACAAAGCACTGGGAGGGGTGGACAGTTGAGTGACCAACAACCTGAAAGCTCCTGAAAGCCAGTGTGGTCACTGCAGTATGTTATTGGATGTTACCGAATTAACACCTGTTATTCAGAGGCTCCAAGCTAATGAGTAATCTTTGGTGTCTGTTCTCACGCAGTGTTGGCAAAGCCTGGAAAGAACTGAGTAACATCCTCTCGGGAATATTCTGTGCTTCTCTGAACTTCATTGACTCTACCAACACAGTCACTCCAACAGCGTCCTTCAAACCCCTGGGTGTAGCCAATGGTGAGCCTGACCCACACATCTGAAGAGCTGGCTTTGTGCACTGGCTCTTGTCCCTGGTCTTAGTTCTACTGCCCCCATGGCACATCTGGGTGCAGGTCCTGCAGGGACTCCTGCACTAGCAGTGCTTTTTCCTGTGTTGATGTCACTGTGATGAGATATCCCTAGAAAGGGAAATCCTGTGTCCGTGAACAAATACCAGAGAGGCTGGTGCTTTTCTAGCTCGCTCAGGAGAACAAGTGTTCCCACTGTTTCCTGTCAGCTAACCTTACTTCAGCAGCTGGCAGTGCCCTATCTGAATACAGACATGTACAGTGGGGATTGCTAACTTGCTGGAAGCATTGCCTCTCCCTACTATTGAAGCTTATATTTATGCAGAGGAAACCCAAAATAACTATGTGGCAGGTGCTTGCAAGCCCTTAGCTATCTCTGAAACATGTTTTACAAAGCATCCAGTGAGAACTGCAGGATTTAAGGCACTCTGAAAAAAAATCTGCAAAGAAATACCCTTACTTTAGTCTTTCCAAATCACTCTGAACAAGTAGGATCTATTCCTGATTGAGATTGTGGCATTTTAGGCACCTTCAAAGGGTGCTGGGCCCTGAGGTACACTAGAGAATGGAACTGGTCTGCTTCTGCAGCAGAATCATAGAATCATTAAGGTTGGAAAAGACCTCTTAAGATCGTCTAGTCCAACCATCCACCTACCACCGATGCTGCCCACTAAACCATGTCCCTGAGTGCTACATTTACACTTTCCTTAAACACTTCCAGGGATGAGGACTCTCCCACTTCCCTGTGCAACTTGTTCCAAACTCTTTCAGAGAAGAAATTCTTCCTAATATTCAAACTGAACCTCCTTTAGCACAACTTGAGGCCATTGCCTCTCATCCTATTGCTATTACTTGGGAGAAGAAGCTGACCCCCAACTCTCAGGGAGTCGTAGGGAGTGAAAAGGTCTCCCCTGAGCCTCCGCTTCTCCAGGCTAAACAGTCCCAGACTGCTAACTCTCCACTTCCCTACACAGGGACAGATCACCGTCTCCTGCGATATGCCGTCCTGCCCCGGGAGGTGGTCTGCACAGAGAACCTCACACCTTGGAAGAAGCTGCTGCCATGTGGCTCAAAGGTAATGGCGAGTTCTGTTCCAGCACTGAGATACACTCTGTGGAGCTAGGTGCAGTAATGTGCACAAGGAAGTCTCAAAGCCTTGCAGAGAGCAGACCACGGACTGAGTTTTTCCTCTTCCCCCTGCAGGCTGGTCTGGCTGTGCTGCTCAAGGCTGAGCGGTTGTTCCACAGCAGCTACCACTCGCAGGCAGTGCACATCCGCCCCATCTGCCGGGTAAGCATCAAGCTCAGTGGCTCCCTCCTGCTCCTCCCTCTTTGCTCCAGCAGCTGGGCAGTGCAGGGTGTCTCGTGGCCACTTGGTGCTCTACAAATTGAGGAGAATTCAATTTTAGCAAGCTTTAACTGGTGCTGAGTTGTAGGAAGCTTTATCACCCCCTAGGGAAAACTGGTAGCCTCATTGTTGTGACTCTGTTCAGTGACATGATTTTGGCCACCTCCCCTGCAGTATCTCACACTTTTTCTGGTCTCATGTGCGCCTTGATGGGACTCTTGCAGTCCTTCTGTCTTGCTTTTCCAGAAGGTGTGATTGAAG
Organism: Tympanuchus pallidicinctus; assembly: GCF_026119805.1. Taxonomy (NCBI): domain Eukaryota; kingdom Metazoa; phylum Chordata; class Aves; order Galliformes; family Phasianidae; genus Tympanuchus; species Tympanuchus pallidicinctus. The sequence continues at coordinate 8,859,924 of NW_026294722.1, forward strand.
CTATCTCTTCCACAGGATGCTTCCTGCCTGGCTGTTTCCTGGGAGCTCAGGCAGACACTCACTGTGGTCTTTGACAGCTTTACCACTGGCCAAGGAAAGAAAGGTAAGCTCAGCACCACTATGCTGTGCTCCCTACAGCCCATCACTGCTCCCTACACCATCCATCACTGCATTTGCCTCCCACAGATTGGTCCCTGTTTAAGATGTTCTCTCGCACCCTTACCGACGCGTGTCCTCTGGCATCAGAGAGCAAGGTCTATGTTGACATCTCTCCTAAGAACAAGGTAACACCCATGGATGAGGGAGCTTCCTGCTTTCTCAGTTCAGTGGCACTGAAGCATCCTTGCCTCTTACATCAGGGACTGAGCTCAGAGGTGTCAGCAAGCGTGCTGAACTGGTTGTTGGGTGGGAAAGCTCAGGCTGGCTGCTTCTGAGTAGGGTTTTGCCCTGCACCACAATTTATTTCAAGAGCAATTTTTCTTTTCATGGTCCGCTGGCTTTCTCAGGAAAAAGAGTTACTGGAAGTGACCCCCACACCAACATCTGTACACGAAGCAATTGTCCAAGGAGACAAGACAACCTATGCAGTCTATGACCTGCTCAGCCCTGTGCTCTTCAATACATCTCGTAGCCTCAATGTGCAGCTGAAGTGGAAGCGGCCTGAAGACAGCTGTGAGTGATCACAGCGTTATCTCCTCTGCACTGCTGGCCAGGGCTGCGGGCCCAAAAGCTCCTGTCATCAGCCTCTCATTCCTCTTTCCTTTTCCTTTCTGCAGCGGAACTGTCAACACCCATAATGCATGCTCAGCGCTATGTAAGTGGGTATGGGCTGCAGACTGGAGAAATCAGCACGCTCATCTACAACACTCACCCATACCGTGCTTTCCCTGTGATCCTGCTGGAGACTGTGCCGTGGTATCTGCGACTCTATGTGCACACTCTGACTATCATAACCAAGGGAAAAGAAAACAAGCCAAGTAAGTAGACATTCCTGGCAGCATATTCCATCTGAATCCCTTGGCGCAAGCAGCACATTCCAGAGATGGTTTAGTTCCCTCCCTTGGACCCAACAATAACTGGGTAACATACCTGGGAAATGAAACATCTTATGGTGTTTTCCCAACCTTCAGTCAAGGTTTGCTTTTAATAAGTCTGTCCTATAGACTCACGTGGACAGTGTTTCATAAACCAGCAAGATTCTGAACCAAAGCAAATTGATTTGGGGAGTAAAGGAAACTTAATTTAAAATTGTTGACTTGATTACATTTTACATTTTTACCTTTCTTTTTGAACATCGACTTTCATGCATCATCATTGCTGAAGACCAGCCAGATTTAGCTTTAACATGTCTTTTTTTACCCGTGCATCTTCACTTGCCCAGAAAAACTCTTGCCAGGACAGGGGAAGCAAAATTATCCACTCTGTGGAGATCTCTGGGCAGTGTGAGGCTGGACATTCCCCTGCCATTCCTCCCCCCAGCCCATGCCACTGATGTGTGTCTTTGGGGTTAGGTTATATTCACTACCAGCCAGCCCAAGACAGGAAACGACCTCACCTCCTGGAAATGCTGATCCAGCTTCCAGCCAATTCTGCCACCAAGATCACAATCCAGTTTGAGAGGGCTTTACTGAAGTGGACAGAGTACCCTCCTGACCCTAATCACGGCTTCTACGTCAGGTAAAGTCACCTCCCAGCTTCTCATTTCCTTCTGGGTTATGTGCAGCACTTGCTGCCTGGGTTTCTGGGGTGGGAAGAACTTTTGTTCTCTTCACTGGCAAGACTGACACCAATATATCCTTTGTCTTCTTAGTTCATCTGTACTTAGTGCCCTGGTGCCCAGTGTCTTCGCAATGAAGGATGTGAATATGGAGGAGAGCCCACTCTTCACCTCACTGTGAGTGTGCCTTTCTGCTGGGAAGAGGGAATGTGCTGCAGGCCTGCTGCAGCTGTCATCCCATCTGGGCTTCACCAGCCTGCAAAACCTCAGGGGTCCTGGAGGGTGTCTGTGGTGTGTCAGGGGTCCTTGTGAGGGAGGCAGCTACAAGAGGCAACTGCTGGTGTAGGTCCCCACTGCCTCTTCTGTGATTTCCTATGGGATTCAGAGGTCTTCAGGAGGGCCTGACCATAAGGGGCTGTGAGCACTTCCAGAGCCACGCAGGCCTGGGGCTGAACAGCACAAAGTCTGTCTTGTGCAGGCTGACTCCTGCTTCCCTTCTCCAGGTTTCCTTCCTCCGATGGCTCCAGCTATTTCTTGCGCCTGTACACGGAGCCACTGCTGGTGAACTTGCCAACACCAGACTTCAGCATGCCCTACAATGTCATTTGCCTGACGTGCACGGTGGTGGCTGTGTGCTATGGCTCCTTCTACAACCTGCTAACTAGGACATTCCACGTGGAGGAGCCCAGCCGTGCAGGGCTGGCCAAGCGGCTGGCCAATGTCATCCGCAGGCTCAGGGGTGTGCCGCCCATCTGAGAGCTTGGGGCACGGCCCTGGGAGGAGCAGAGCCCTGCTGCCTCCTGCCTTTGCTGCCTGTGTCCCTCTCCTGGGTCCTACAAGCTAAGGGATTGCTTCTGTAATTAAGGTGGGAAGCAGCTCTAAGCTCGTTAACTACTGAACTGCACTTGTACAGGGTTAGGAAACGTGTTAAGTATTCTGTTTGGGAGAAGGGGTAATTTATGTGCAGGGAAATATGCTGAAAGTAAACTTGAGCTGTTTTGTACATTTGTGCTGCTCCTCTTTGGGTTTCCTGACACCACAGGCAGAGGGAGCCCCGTGTGCTGTGGGGCTGTAGCAAAGTGCTGCAGTCAGTGTGAGCAGATGCAGAGGGCTGTAGGGCAGCACAGGGATCAGAGGTGGTGCCACCTGCTCTGCCACAGTGCCACATACCATTGCCCTCCTTCCAGCCTGTACCACAGCTGAGCCACTTTACAAACGAACCATCAGTTGTGGGCACTAAATTGCCTGCTTGTCCCCTCTTTTACCCCCAGGGTTCACTTGCCAGCTCAGAGCAGCCATGAGCACACAGAGCCTCACTTGGCAGATTTTGAACCACTGCCCTCCTACAGCAGCACAGGATACCTCTCTGCTGCCCCCAGGCACCATTCATACTGAATCCGTGCATCTCTGCGTCTGCACTGCAGTGCCAGCATTGGCCCAGCAGTGCCCAGCAGCACTGTGTGCACGCAGCCGGACACCATTCTGCACAGCACACACTTCAGCTTTGCTGCCGTTAGCAACCTGCAGCGGGAGGACACGTGCCGCAGCGTGGCCTGGGACGGTGCCGCTATCAAATCACAAAAACTTCAGCATAACTCCCATTCACCCCTCCATACCAGCGACGCTCACTCCTCCGCGGCCACTCGCGCCAGCAGCGCACGGAAGCGCAGGTCAAACAACGGAGCTGCGCGCATGACAACATCGCGCATCGCGCAGTGCTTTCAGTCCCCGCGTCCACCCGCCGCGCATGCGCAGTGCTCTCAGTGCCTCTTCCACCCGCCGCGCATGCGCAGTGCTCTCAACTCGTCCGCCATCAGCCGCGCGTGCGCAGTATTCTCAGTCCCCTCTGCCACCTGCCGCACATGCGCAGTTCCCGCCCCGCGCGGCTGCCCGCGGCGCCGCCTGACGGAGCGGCCGCGCTGCCCCCGCCGCCGCCTGAGCGCGGCCCGCGGCGGAGCCGGTGCGGGGCGGCGGGGCCGGGCCTGGGGAGGCGGGGAGGGAGGGTGGAGAGGTCCCCGGGCGGGCGTCGGTACGCGGCTCCAAATCGGCCTCTCCTATCCCTCCGCAGGGCGCGGCGCGTGGAGACGGCCCAGGGATGGCGGCGTGAGGCGGCGGCACCGCGCCGTGAGTACGGGCCGGGCCCCGCGCGAGGGAGGGCAGGCGCCGCCGGCCGGGCCGGAGCTGGGCGACAGAGGGCGGGAGGGCAGGCGGAGGAGCGCCGCGACACCGGCGGGATCGGGCCGCCATCGGCGTAGCACTTTGCTTCCCCGCCGCTCTCTGCTCCCCTTTCCCTGTAGCTGCGCCGGGCGGCCCTCCCGGCACTGAACTCTGAAGGAGCCCGCTGCCAAAACAACCCATCTTACAAACGTGGAACGGCTTCTGCCTTTCCAGCCTGTGTGTCACGGCTCCCCAGAACGCGCTGTGGGTTTGCCTCGATTTGCGAGGCAGAAATCTGAGCCCTGTATTCACGCTCACACGTCGTGGTGTCAGAGGTACAAAGAGGGGTTCCTGAGGGGATCCGAAAGAAAAATAGTGTTCTTTAGGGAATGTAGAATAGGCCAGGAATTTTATGGTTATTGGCAAGTTAAGGCCAAGGAGGTGGAGAATAAGATCCAGTGATAATTAAATTAGTGCAGAGGAGAATAGCAGCACTTGACAGTTGTTGCTGTTAGCTCTACCATAGAGCTAACTGAGTTAAGGTTCTACTTCTGTGATTTCCTGCTCTGAAAAACACCCCTGCCATCCTCTCTCTCCTGTCCAGAGGTTCATCGGCTCTATATTGGCTTTAATTATGCTGCTGTCCGAGCAGGCAGGTCTGCACAGTAACTGGACACTGTCTGATCAATTCCCCAGTGAAGTAACGAAGCTGTGAGAGCAGCCCTGGAAATGGTAACAAGTGTCTCAGCAGATGTCTGCACTTTCCATGAAAGGAGCGTTGTTGTGGGTTGTCTCTAGCTTGAGAAACCAGAACACTTTGTAACCCCTGAGGCTTGATTAATCAAGGATTTGCTGCTCTTTTGGAAAAGCGTTTGCAATTCTATTGCACCATTTCTGAGTCTCCACCAAGTGTTCCAAGGCATGAACTTATCAAAGAATGGCATAAGGCTTTTGCCAGAAATGGAAGGCTCACTTTTTCCAGCTGAGTCATACTGGCAGATAAACTTAAACTAAAAAAAAAAAGAAAAAAAAAAGAAAAAACAAACAAAAAACACAGAAAAACAGCCAGAATTACCAGAATAAAAGCTGACATTAAATCTCTGATATTACAGATAGGTCTTAAAAGTTTGAACCGTTGTGGTTCTTGGTTATTCTGTATGTCTGTTTTTAAGAGAGAGCACTGACATGTAGGAGGCTGGGCTGTTGTTTTTCTTAGCTGAAAATAAGTGACAATTTTTTTTATTATTAATAGCTCCTCCACCTCTTTCTCTCCAGTGCTTTGGATATTGTATTTAGCAGCTGTTTTGGACACTGGACAGTGTTTGCAAGTTGGTTTTAAACACGTGCTGGCAGCAGGAAGCTCTGCCCACACACATAACTTAAAGCTGCATGGCTGCAATGAGGTTCTGGATCTGAACTGTTTTAAGCAAACTGTGCTATAGGTGAGGTTTATGCACAACAAACTCAGTGCACATCCCTGAGGCACACTTTAAGTGTACACACACTTTAACTTGGGAGATTTTTATCTAGATATGTGGCTTTTGGTTCCCAAGCAGGAATTTGAGCTCCTGGGAGAGGGGTAAATGGACTGCTTAAGGAGTTAAGATGTTCTCAAGAAAGATATTAACTCAGTTGTGACATACTGATACAGGAAACTTGCTGGGTATGAGCACTTGTCAGCCTCACAGTTTCTGGATTAGCTTGTGGAATACCAAGGAACACCTTGCTAGCTCCTCACGTGGATTTAATACTGCAAAATACTAAACTTGTGAAGGGCCACAGAGATGATCAGGGGGCTGCAGCACCTTCCCTATGAAGACAGGCTGAGGGAGCTGGGCTTGTTCAGCCTGGAGAAAAGAAGACCGGGGGTGACTTCACTGCAGCCTTCAGTACCTAAAGGGAGCCTACAGACAGGAGGGGAATCAAGTCTTTGAAAGGGCAAATAACAGCAGGACAAGGGAAAATGGTTTGAAGTTGAGGGAGGGAAGATTGAGGTTGGATGTCAGGGGGAAATTCTTTACTATGAGAGCGGTGAGGTGCTGGAACAGCTGCCCAGAGAGGCTGTGATGCCCCGTCCATCCCTGGAGGTGTTCAAAGCTGGGTTGGATGGGGCCCTGGGCAGCCAGGGCTGGTATGAGATGGGGAGGTTGGTGGCCCTGTGTGTGGCAGGGGGTTGGAGCTTCATGATTCTTGAGGTCCCTGCCAACCCTGGCCATTCTGTGATTCTGTGACTTGTCCTAATAAATGCTTTGTTTTTCTTTCTGGGTGGGAAAGGTGTGCCTGTCTGCCTGCATAGGAATCTGAAAGTCTTCCCCACAAACATGCCAATAAGAACTGCTGGATTTGAATGGTCTTGGGAGGGAGGGAAGATGAGAGAAGGAAGGACTCTGCACGCTGTGGAAACTGATTAATAGGCATGTGGAAAAGGTCGGTGTTTGCTTACTAACGAAGTGTGCAGGGAGCCTCCCCACACTGCAGGAAGCGTTAGGGAGGAGGCTGCAGCAGCGCCTGGAGATCTGAGGGGAGCCCAGAGTGCTGGCAGCAGGGAGAGCAGCAGGAGCATCACGAGCCGTGCTGCTGAGGGGGCTGGAGCAAGTTGGTGTGGCTCTGATTGCTGTGGAGGAGCCCGAGGTGCTGCATGAAGAGGAACTGATGGTAAACTCAGCAGCAGCCAAGTCAGATGACTTGAGCACTCCTGAGGATAGCAGGGCAGCGGGCTGCTAAAGAATGAGATGAGTCACAGGGGCAGGGGAGAACGAGAGCAACTGGTTGAGGGAAAGCAGGGCGCGTTGTGAAACAGGGTGCTGGTAGAAGCGCTGTTGGCCGACAGGTAATTATTTGTTCTGGGACACGGTAATCTTTTGCTTGGATCATGAGGAGGGGACAAAGAAAGCAAGGGAGGAATGTCTCATTTGCAAGTTTCACCAGCACTGTTGCTTGAGAATCCAGGCAGATCTGCATAACCTGCGTGCTGTTACGGCTTTGAGAAGGGACTCTCTATCCCGGATGCTGAGGGATGATTCTTCCCTGTTCGGTGAAGAGCTGACAATGGGAGGCACCATTTCTCTGCAGGAAACCCTCAGCAGGAGGAGAATTGATCGTTTGGAAAGAGAACTTTATCCCTCTGCCAGCAGTATAAAGGACTGCGCTGAAGAGTGGGGAAGAGCACGACTCTTAATTATGGAAAATCCCACGAGGAATACAGGGGTGTGGAAGTTTCAAGTAGCAGTTACCTTATCCAGGATCAGCTGTGGGATCACATAGACAATGTTTTTTTCAGCCCTTAACTAGTGTAGAGTTAAGAGGCATGGAAAATAAGAGCAAACTGACTACAGATATAAGACTAACTGTGCAAACATCTGCATTTGTTTGAAGTGTAAGAGTTCTGGAGATGCGAGGGCAATGACAAAACTTCATAGTAAAGAAAGACACTGTGAAGTGTTTCTTTGTTCTGCAGAGTGGTTTTTCTGATTGCTGCAAGCAGCTGGCTCTTCAGGAAGTACTCATATTTAACAGTGATTAACTTGGTGTGAGGCCTGTGTCTGTGGTGGGAAAGACTGCAGGAAACTTCAAGGAGAGAGCACTCTGGAGGATGGCTGGAGATGGTTGATGCAGCACAACTTGACTTACTGGAGGCAATGTGGTCTCTGCCTCCGCAGGACAGGAAATAGAAGTTGGGGTAGTGGGGTTCATTTATCATCTGTTCAAATCTCTGTTGAATCTTTTCTCAGAACAATTCCCAGTTAAGAAGTTACCTAATGATTCAGCAGTGCTTTTCTCTCCAGAAGCAGCTAACTGATTCACAGAGGCCAGCAGAGAGCATTTTTTGCTATGGAATGAGTAATTGTTATTCCCAGTTCACGGATGAGGAAAACTGGCGTGGGACTGAACTTGCCCTTGAAGATATGAGGAGATGAGCTGCATAAGACAGGAGCAGCACTGAGATTGTATTCCTGCAGTTTTACTTTAGCTACACTGCAGTGTAAAATAACTTCTTCCCTATTCCTCTGGCTGCCTAACTGAACCCCAGCTGCCTCTCTGCAGGAGAGCACTCTCTAGCAGGACAGGCAGCACAACATGCTTCCCCCGAATTCTCTTAATCTGTTTGCTCTGGAGATTTTGGCCTGTGCTGTTTTCCACTAACATGAGAAGAGATCCTGCTGCTAGGTGCACAGTGGATGGCAGCGTGCTTCCTGCTCCTGACACCAGGGCTGCTTGGTACCAAGGAGCTGTGAGACACAGGCCTGACCTCAGTGGGGGTTTGGAAGAGAATCGTGTGGTTTTCTCTTGGCTCTTCTGTGCGCTCCCTCATTCGCTCTCGCAGTGCCAGGAAATCCCTTCTTGTGCCAACAGGAGCCAGAGGAATGTGCTGTTTGTTTACTTTCTCACTCTTTCATCCTTCTAACCTTCCCACACCCCAGCTCTAATCCTAACAGGCTCAGCTCAGCCCTTCATCCCTCTGACAGTACTGCTCAGCTGAATATTTGCAGAAAAAGGATTGCAAGAAAAAACTTATTCTGACCAGGATCTGCATAGCTGGAGCAAGGCTGGGCTGTGCTCTTGCCTTTATTTCTCTGCCTTGGCTGGCAGCTGCCTCACTCAGTTGGCTGCATGTCACCATGACGTACCATAGGATAACAGGGAAGAGCCCACTTCCCAAGCTCTGCTCTCTTTCAGCACTCCCCTTGTATAATTATTCCTTTCTAGGGTAGTAAGCTCCATGTGCCCCATCTCATTCTTTCCGTTCTTCTTAAACTGAAGGAAATCTTGTCTGTTATTTTCCCCAAGAATATCTATATCTTCTAATGCTGCTTTATTAGATGGCTGAACTCCGTTCTTTTGCCCTCTTTCAATAATTGTCTTGGTAAAAATATATCTGGGGCATTTTAATATTTTAAAGCCCTCCAGAATTCTTGAATGAGTACGTTTGAATTGCTTAGAAATAAAAATCAAAACAGCACAGTTGATCTAGTTGCTAAAGATAGAAGTGTATTTTCTGGACCTCTGGTGTGCTGCCATCCCTGGTTAGCAGCCCTTGAAGCTCACTGTGTCCACAAGGTTTTATGATAATCCAAGGGAGGAAATCCTGTGTTTACTGCACTTATGAAAATTGCCATTTTGAGATGGTCCTCTCTTTGATTCATTTGCATACTTTGTCTTATCTGACTTGAGCTGATTGGCAAGGATTATAAATCCCTTAAGCAGGGACTGTCCTCCCCTTTGTTTTGCAGCACAGGGCTTTCCTGGGCAGCTGCATGTCTAGACTGCTTTTTTCTTTTGCTGTTTAAGACATCAGAGTGGGTCTGCGCATGGGGAGGAAGCAGTTTGTGTCCTTAACACTTCCTATGAGCACAGCTAAGCACCAGACCTGCCATTTTTCCCTTCCTTTGTACCACCTATGAGTGTTGCCACTCAACTGCATGTTTTTCCCATCACTTTTAGGCTTCGGGCAGCCTCGGATAAATACCTGAGTAAGAAGGGCTGCAGTTGCTTGTTTTTCTTTCTGTTGTTTCCCCTTCTACCTTTCTGTGTCTGCTCCACACTAAAGAAAAGCATCAATCGTTGCTCAGGGTAAAAGCCTAAGAAACAGAGCACACAAGGGATACATTTCTATAGCGGCAATAGAGAATCTCATCCCCAGCTGTGGGCTTCAGAAAGCAGAGTTTCTACCAACGCTGAGACACACCAGAGTTTAGTACTAGGAGCTGAAACATCAGCAGCATGCAGTGCTCGGGTGAGCCGTAGAAGAGCTGCTGTTGGCCCGTTTGCTGATTGTCTGCCTGTCTTTCTCACCTCCCCCCTACAGGACAGCCCACCTGAGGAGCTGCTGGAGACTGGAGCACCGACTGCTGCTGCCACAAGGCCCCGCCAGCCAGACACGATGTACTGCCTCCAGTGGTTGCTGCCTGTCCTGCTCATCCCCAAGCCCCTCAACCCAGCCTTGTGGTTCAGTCACTCAATGTTCATGGGCTTCTACCTGCTCAGTTTCCTCCTGGAGCGGAAACCTTGCACAATCTGTGCCTTGGTCTTCCTGGCAGCTCTGTTCCTCATCTGCTACAGCTGCTGGGGGAACTGCTTCTTGTATCACTGCACAGGATCCCAGTTGCCAGAATCAGCTCACGATCCCAGTATAGTGGGCACCTAGAAAACTATTATCTTCCTGTTTGTTGACAGCTCTGGTTTTGCTTTTAATTGGGGGGGAGGGTCTAGGGAACAGGGTGGGGGTGTGTTAGGCATGTGGTTGAAGTAAAAACAGCCTATTTCCTGTAATGTATGTGTGGACTAGAGTGGTAAATTCCTGACCAGCCCTCCCACTCTGCCTATGAAATTTGACTTGTTTACTGTGTGAACTCTTGCAGCGCCACCTGCTTTTTTAGAAGCAGAATTTTTTTTCCTTCCCATATCACTGGGAATGGACACCAGCCCTCCTATCTGAGAACTGGTGGAGGAAAGAGCTGTTGGCCTCTGACTGTTGCACGGTGGTGGAGTTGTGTGTCACTCTCTTGTTGGCCACGGTGATCTAACACTGATTCTGCTCAAGTAGCTCCAGGATCCTCTCCATCCTTCACTTTGTGGGGAGCCAGCCTTCTCACCTTGCTGATCAAAGGACAGTTCAACAGCTCTCAGATGCACTTGGCCAAAAGCTGCTGGAGCCAGAGGCAGTTGAGTCATCTCCTGCTGCTCAGCCTGCCAAAGAGATGTGTGCACTGCCCAAGTGCTTTCTGAACTACTAATGCTCCAAGATCATAGCCTGAAAGCCTCAGTTACACTGCTGCTTTTATAAAGCCTCACAGGCAGCAGACTGCCTCTTCCCCTGCTAGATTTCCAGGGTTTACCAAATTATTGACTGCAACAAGATGTGGGATTTTTCAGAATCTCTATGAACATCACCTGAGAAAACCAAACAGTGGCTCAAAAGTCTGGGTGCGTGCAGAGCAAGAGAAGATCCTGAGGTGTAGGCATGGCCTGAAGCCAGCAATGCCATCAGTGGGCAAATGATTTTCTATGACTGTTCTCAGGCTGATGGTGACAGAAGGTGCTGATTCTGTGGCTTGGTGATGGAGGCACTGGGTACTCCTCTGTCCTCTCCCTGGCTCCCCTGGGTGGTGGTGGGTTGCTTGCACACAGGCACTGTTGTGCAGAGCTTTGCCCTGCACAGTTCTCTCCATAGAAGTGGCTCTTGGGGAGCCTTCCCTGGGGCAGCAGCTTGCTTATGAGAAACTGAAGTCAACACCAAGTATTGACTACACTGTATGAGAGTTCCCTCAATTGCCATCTGCTCATCTTCAATCTCAAAGGGGAACACAGCAGAAGTGGCTGCTGCTGTCCCAAGGAAGTTCAGGCTATGAAATTGTGAAACTTCCAGAATACTGTTTGTTCATTGCACAGCTGTTCAAAATGTTTAATAAAGCTTTATAGACTTTGGTCTGTGGACTATTGCCCTGACTACTGTTCGTCACAGCTGCCTTAGCCCAGCAGTCATGCAGCTCGGTGTTGTTCCAAGCACGGTAATGCAGTCTCTAGCAAGAGGCAGAGCCCGTTGGCCCTGTAACTCCCAGTGCTGACTCCTCTTTAGCTGTTTAACCCTGGGTGAGCCAAGGAGCGTGCTGGCAGTTCCCAGAACAAGCTCACTTTGCACACAACACAGCAGGTGCTTCTGGCTGCATCCCTGCACTTCTATGACAGATTCCTCTCCTCTCCTCGCAGCTTAAGGAAGGCACAGAACTGACAGCCTAATCCCCAGCAGGGAGCCGTTCCCTGCAGAGGCACTGTGAGCCCATCCCACGCTGCCCAGTGCTGTGCCTCGTGTCAGCCCCTGCCCGCAGCTCTGCCCAGCTCATGAGATGGGCTCGTGGAAGCGCTGTGCCCGGCTACAACCAGTTATCAGCACACGTGGAGCCAAAACGCACTGCTGGAACCAAAACCAACCTCTGCCCTCACTCCTGGCCACTGAGTCCAAGTTGGAAAGCATCCAGCATGTATCTGTACGTTTTAAAGTGCGTGCCACATCACTGAGGGGAGACGTGACAGCTCTGTCACCGAGCTACAGGGAATCCCTGTAGCTGCCAGTAGTTACAGCGTAAATAAACAGAAGAGAAAGGTACAGCTCGTTTGCAAGGCAGTGCCATGCAGTTGGAGCGCTCTGAGCAGCTTTTAGGTTTTGTTTATTTAAGCTATGAGGATTGTTTTATTTAAACTAATGCAGTCATCTCTTTTAAGAGTCCATTTGGGTTGCTAACTAACCAAGCTGCACTTCGCTGCAATTTAAATAAATCCTAGCCACAAAGCCAGACAGCTTGGGTGAGAGCAAGCCCTGCCTTCGCCCATCAGCCCGACCCAGGACGCGGCTGCGGCTTCCCCAGTGCGAGGCCTGGCGTGGGGAGCGCGGCACTTCAAAAGAGGGACAGAGGCGGCGGCAGAGATCTCGACCGATGCTTAAGCAGCGTGCTTTTCGTGGTGCTCCCTCCCCAGATGTGGTGACGAGCCCTTTGATATGCACAGAGCCCTCACGGAGTGCTATCCGACGCTTCACAGCGCTGAGATACCATCTTCATTTTGAAGATAGAAAATTAAAGCAACTTCATCGCGGTCAGACAGACAGCCCGAGGTAGAGCAGGAACCCAGCCGGGATCCCATGCTAATGCCCTGATCCCCAGCTCATCCTCTATGAAGAGACCGCGAAAAACCAGCCTGCAACTGCAGAACAGGTCAAACCCGACCGCGTACCAAGAGCATCATCACGGCTTGTGCTCGTGTGCTGCGAATTGGACAGAGCCCACGCGAGTGCAGTGCCTGCTCCAGCTGCACAGCAGCATCGCAGTGCTCCCTGAGAGCCACCCCACCAGGAGGGCAGCACAGCTTCAGCACTGCGGTCCCTGCCTGCCCTCGGGACCGAGCAGTGATGAGGAAAGCAACGGGACTCAGAGCAGAGCGGTGCCAGGTCCTACGGAGCCCAGGCACTGCCCAGAAGGGATCTGGCACAGAACACCTCATCACCTTGCTTTATAATAAGGTGTCCATCTGCCTCGTGTTCCCTGGTTGCAGGAGCCTTAAGCCATCCCTTTGCCTTTCCATCATAACGAGGTCATTTTCTAGGTCACCCAACAGAGAAGCAGCATGGTGGGGTCAGGAGAGGAAAACAACGTCAGCCTTGACACAAGCACACCCTGCTCTGCACCAGGGGCCCTTCTGCTGGGTCTGGGCGATAGGAGAAACCCCAGAGCCAGACCAAGACTCACTCCAGGGCACTGCAGCCCACGCAGTGGGTCAGGGCTGCTCCCTGTGTGGTCACAAACGCAGAAAATACACAGTGGGGCTTCCCCACATCCCAACCCCAGCTCTACAGAACCCCTGCCCCACTGCAAGGACAAAGCCCAGGGCTGCAGGGCTGTGAGGCATTCACCACCAAAGATGCCCTCTCCATCACTTAATTACTTTAGCAAGTAAATCATAAAGCATTAAACACTTAAGATGATGAAATCAACTCACCAGCCCTCAGAGGCAGAGCAGCACGCAGGGCACCAGAACCACCACAGGTCACTGAGGCTCAGCCACAGCCCCACTCTCTGAAGGCCTATTCCCACAAATCAATTACTTCATCACCAACTGAGGGATTCCAATCAGCATCCACTAATTACCCTAATGAAGTAAACCTGCTCCCAGCCAGCTCACTGAGCAGCAGCTGAAGGAGGCTGCAATCAGCACAGACAGGGGTGTCCCAGGGCAGATGGATACAGGACAAAAGCTGTGTGTGCCCCATAGTTCCCTCACCCAAGTGATGCTCCCCCCCAAGACAACCCTGAGAGCCATGTGGGACCCTTTGGGGATGCCAAGAGGTCCTCCTTCACCATACACAACCCACAGCCATCTGTTTGGTGAGGTCTGTTTGTCTTTAATTATCAAATTGCAAAGTATTTACAACACCATCATCAGTTTCAAAGCGTCTCCACCCTCCCCAATCCCCCCACCACACCAGACATGGTCAGGTTTTTCCAAAGTTTTATTATTATCACAAAAAAAAAAAAAAAAAAAATTCTTACTTTGACACTGAAAGAGGCAGAGGAGGAGTGGGCCGGGAGAAAAACAGATCCACACGTCCTCTGCACAGTTGATGGGAGATGTTACAAAATGCTTTAAAAAATGGTACCAGCAGTAGAGAACGTCTCACACAGAGCTGCTTTGTGCCAAACAACATCACTGTGGGGGGTGGGGGGGAAGTAACCCCCTGCTCTTCACTGGCTTCAGCAACAGACCAGCAGTGGAGGGGAGGGCACGGGTGGGCTAGCAGCCCCCAGCGCTGCTCCATGCTACAGGAAACCAAAGGCTGTGTGTCCACGCGTGTGTCTGCCTTTTTTCCCCCTCCCCAGCTCTTGGCTCACATCTGGCTACTGCCCACTCCCACGTGCTGCTCTCAGAGCTTTTCCCTACGGCTGCAGGCACTGTGCACACTGTGTGGTGATGGCACACAAACGTCACGGGATGCGGAGGTTAAAAGGTTGGGGTGCAGCAGACTCTGCACCAAGGTGGGCACAGGAAATGTGCTGGGGGACGAAGGGCTCTGAGTCCCATTGTGAGTACAGAAATTCATGGAAACAGTCCTCCAGGCCGAGGTGGGGTCCCTCCATACTGCTAAGAGCCCCTCCGTACTGAGTTCACCATTAAAACAGAGCCACCGACTGAGAACTTGGGTAATAAATAAGATGCTGGGGAGCGAGTGGGAGGCAGCAGCAGCTCAGCTTGGTGCTCCGGAGGCATTTTTGGCACTGGGTGAGTGATGGATAAGAGGTCCAGGACACAGGTGGCGATGGTGTGATGAAGGGCTCCAGCTGGGGACAGACGAGGACAGATGTTGGCGGTACCACAGGAGGAACACGACAGCACATGCAGCTTGATCAAGTAGTGGGAGGTGCTGGAGGGCTATGTACAGGGTGGGTGCTCAATGGGTGCTGCTGCGGACACTGGGCTGTTCATGGATCATTGTGACCTCCAACACACGGTACTGACAGCGAGCAGGGAGCAGCTGGGCCTGCGAATGGCTCCCGGTAGCTCCGTGCTCCCTGATATGGGGATGGCAGAAGCAGGGGGGATGGCAGCTAGGAACACACCAGTGGACAAAAGCAGTGCTAAAAGACAAGTAATTTCCCAAAACACTGAGTCCTGCGCCCAAGAACAGGTGAGTGCTGGAGGAAGGGAGATGGCCAGCCTCCATCCCAAGGTCTGCACTTCAGCTGCATCCGATTCAAAGCAGTGCCTTCCCCATCACCAAACGTCTCTGCAAACAGCCTCGGGCAGATCAGAGTGAAGTGGGTGGTTGAATGGGTGAAGAAATTTGTGCTGATTTTAAAAAGGGGGTGCAGGAGGTGTGGGGCAGTGTGTCTGAGGTGGGAGAGGCTATCCCCCAATTTCTCTGGCTGCTGTGAGAAGAGGGTCCTGAAAGCCGTGGCTGTGCCAGGAGCCATCCCGCTGCTCCGCTCACCATCCTGAGCCCCAGCTCCACTGGTGGCAGTGCCCAGGGCTCCTCTCGCCACCTCGTTAAGTGTGGCCCAGCAGTTTTAACGAGCAATGGGGCAGCCGGCACCTCACCATGCCACATCCTGCTCTGGGGCTGCTCCCCAGAACGTGGCCCCTCTGCATGGAGCCGGCCCTCTGTGCCCCACAGTGAGGCCTCTGGTGCCAGGAGGAGCTCCAGGTCTATAGGTTCTCTCCAGGCTGGTACTGGGGCTCTGTCGAGGTGAAGTAGTCCTCCAGGAAGGCCTGCAAGTACTCAAAGGTGGGCCGCTCCTCAGGGTCCTTCCGCCAGCACTGGCACATGAGGTCGTGCAGCGACTCGGGGCACTCGGGCGGGCAGGGCATGCGGTAGCCTCGCTCCACCTGGTCCAGCACCTCCCTGTTGACCATCCCTATGGAAAGAAGGGCAGCAGGGCCGGGTCACGCACTGTGCCCAGCCCGTGGAGCGTGGGGTTGGTGCCAGCTCTCACCTGGGTACGGCACCCGGCCCTTGGTGGTCAGCTCAGTCAGCAGGATGCCGAAGGACCAGACATCCGACTTGATGGTGAACCGGCCGTACAGGGCCGCCTCGGGGGCCGTCCACTTGATGGGGAACTTGGCGCCTGGACCGGGAGGCAGAGTGAGGGGCTGCTCCCCTCTGCAGCCCACGGACCCCCAACCTCAGGGCCTGGGGTACCGAGCCACCAACATCACCAGATGTTCCCAGGCCCCGCTCACACCTTGCCGTGCTGTGTACTCGTTGTCCTCAATGAGGCGTGCCAGCCCGAAGTCAGCCACCTTGCACACCAGGTTCTCCCCCACCAGGATGTTGGCTGCCCGCAGGTCTCGGTGCACGTAGTTCATCCTCTCCACATAGGCCATGCCAGATGCAATCTGCAGGGCAGAGTGTGGGGACCGAGCTTTGCAGGGGACAAGAGGACCCCACCATGGCAGGGATGGCTCCACAGCCAGACCCGATCCAGCTAATGGGAGCCAGGGTGCAGGAGGAAAAGGAAACAGGAGCCCACCTGAGCAGCCATATCAACGAGCTGTGGCAGCCGCAGGTACTTGCCCATCTCTCCCTTCAGGAAGTCCAGGAGGCTCCCTGTGAGGAAGACAACGGTCACCAACAAGCAGAGCCATTTCTCTGGTCACCCAGCAGCCCTCCTGTGCTCACCCTTGCTCATGTACTCAGTGACGATGTAGATGGGCTCCTCTGACACCACTGCATACAGCTGAACCAGCTTCTCGTGCCGGAGCTTCTTCATCACCTGGGCTTCCTGTAGGAAGGCCTCCGGGGACATGGTGCCGGGCTTCAGGGTCTTTATGGCCACTCTGGTGGTGCCATTCCAGGTCCCTGCAGCACAGGACACATTTACAGGGCTGCCCTACTGCTGCAGATGATGACACTGCGTGTGGCCGTGGCACCAGGGCCAGAGCTGTCCTTACCCATCCAGACCTCTCCAAAGCAGCCCTGCCCCAGCTTCACCTCCAGCCGCAGCGACTCCCGGGGGATTTCCCATGCATCTTTGGCGAGTCCTTGGGTCTGGGGCTTGGATGTGGGGCAGACGTTGGTCAGGCGGTGGCACAAGCCATCAGCATGTTCTAGCACAGCAGGGACAACATGATGCATGGCATTTGGATGCATGACGTCTTCCTTGCACAACACCTTGGGCACCCACACTCAGACCCCTTCTCCTCTTTCTCAAACCCAAGCGGCGTTTCACCAGGGTCTGCCCACCTGCTTCAGCGCCAGCACTGGCATTCCCTTCACAAAACCATCTAGGTTGGAAAAGACCTTCAAGATCACCAAGTCCAACCATCCCATCACTAAGACACGTCCCTTAGCTCCACATCCACATAACTCAAACACCTCCACGGATGAGGTCTCCACCACTACCACCTTTTCATGAACAAACTCTTCCCAACACCCAACCCAAACCTTCCTGGCATCACCCAGACCCCAAGGGATGTGGGCAGGTGCTCTGGCCATACGCACTGGAGTAGTAGGCCACCAGCTGCTGCAGGCTGCCGAACTGTGTGCGTGAGGTGATGTAGAAGCCACCGCTGTCCAGCTTGCGGATCTTGTAGTGCTTCACATTGAGCCCCTTGGCGTTGTCGAAGTCGGAAACAGAGAGGCAATAGGCACCTGAGGGCACAACCGAGTGGTTCGGGGACTGCACAGGAACCCCACCGGGGTCGGTGCAGCAGGAGCAGGCTGCGGGTTTTACCTCCAGAAAGCACCTCTTATCTATCACTTACAACCACTGCCACAGCCAAGTAGCACTATAAGGCATAGGGAGCAAGGTGGCAGCAACTGGGGGTGTAGGGAGGGATGGGGGGCTGCAGACCCAGTTATACACTCCTACATCCTGCTACGCGCATCGCTTCCAGAGCCTGCCTCTCCTGTGCCCACACAGCTGGGATAGCACAAGTCTGGGGCCACAAACAGGGAGAGGGAAGGCTGCTGAATGAGCTGCTTCCAATGGAATAAAGTAAATGATGCCAAGCTCAAAGCATCAAAACAGAAAAAAATATCAAGGAATTTTTCCCGAAGGGGTATTTGGAGCTAGACTAAAGCATGCTTCCAGGTAAGAAAATGTACCCTCAGAAAGCCAAGTTATTGAGATCAAACTTGCACATTTGGAAGGAAAAAAACAGGGATAAAGAATCATTAGACTTGAAAGGGCCTAAAATCCATCATCGCCTCCACCTAGTTCTTCACAACTGAGATTTTGCCATTACACAGAGGCTGAAAAAAACAAAACTCATTTGCCCAGGGGCAAAAATAACACAAAAAAAAGCCCAGGAGAGGATATAGTGTTGTTCCCAACATTTTAGAGTTATGTGGGCACATCTGTGGGAAAACCATTAGTGGGTAAAACCAGGATGTCGTGCATGGGACACCTCAGTCTCCAGCTTGGATAATGGGACAAGAACAGAGTGTGAAGGGGACATCTATAAAAACGAGTGAAACTGCAGGTGAATGCAGTGCAGGAGGCTCATCTCCTTTGGTACACCTATGTTAGGGGGATTGGGAGCACGCGGTGGCCAAGTGCTGGAGGACCCTCCAGGGCTGCTCCGTGGCTCTGGCAGAGGAAGGAGGGAAGGGGGAATATCAGGGATCACCTTTTGTCGTCTCGCTCTCCCGGACCAGGAAGGTTCCCCGGGGGTTTTCAGGGTTGAGCAGCAGCCGCTCGGACTCCCGACGAGTGATCTTCCCAAAGTACCACCTGTGGGAACGAGCAGCAGGCTCACAATCACCGAGCAGAGCTCCGCTCAGCACCCTCACTCCAAAAGCCTCCCAAAACGTGGGTAGCTCGAGGTCGCCCAGCTCCCGTGCTTTTGTCGCTGTGGGCAGCTGTGTGACTTCTGCTTTCCATACGCAATGGTCACTCTGTGTCACCGGGGTCCTAATCTGCAAATGCAGAGTTTGCAGTTTCCCTGTGCCTGGAGGCGAGGCCACACAACCACCAAACACACAGAGCTCCGTGTGCCTCGAGGAGAGGCAGAAAAACGCTCAGCGGGTTTAGAAACAAAACAAAATGGAAAAGAATAAGCAAAAAATAAAACCAGACAGATGTCCTTCAGGTTTTGCACGGGGGAGAGAGGGACAGCAGAGAGGGAAAAGGTGCTCAGCGAATGCTTTTGTCATTGTTTGCTTCAAAACTGTCTAAAAATGGCAATTACTCTTCAGCCTGGATGGAGTCTGAGGGCGCGACATAGTTACTGGGGATGTAGCCCGTCTGTCCTGTAGTGAGGGAATGAGCCAGCCACCAGTCACCTTCCCTGCAAGAGAACCAAAACACACTCAGTGTGAAGCCAAAGACCCCACAGCACCCCGGGTCGGGCCCTGTCCCACCTCTGGGCACTGTCCCACTGAAATGTGGGATGGAGAAGAGCCAGCAGAGCCCAGTCCGAGGGGACAGCAGCGAGCAGCACCCACACCCAGCCTGCAGCAGGACCCACTCCCCACAGAGACCCCAAGGAGGGCAGCGGTGAGCCCCCCCAGCCCCAAATCCTTTAGGGGCTCCAGGATGAGCAGCACCTCCATGGTGCGTGTCGTCCATAAAGGAGGGTGTCCTTGCTGGACAGAAAGCAAGGCAAACACCTTTGGAGCCACCTGAATTTGAGCTGGGTCTGGCTGGAGATTTGAGAGGCAATGGAAATCCCAGTGAGCAGATAAGCAACAGGGGAGGGAGAGGAAATGGGAGAAAAGCAACAGAATGATGGCAGTGATTAAAAAAGGCGCCAGGAGAAACAAAAGAAGGCAGAATTTGTTAAACACAGGCTGCACAAAAGCAACAAAAGGGAGAAAATAAACGAGTGACAGAGAGGGGTGGAAAACCGATCCAGCGGGCACAGGGCAGCCATGCTGATGCCACAGGGAGGGGGGATGAGAGCTGCCCTATGGGCAAAGCCTGGCTGTGGTGCAGTGGATTCAACCCCTTGTGGCACAGATGAATACCAGTGCTATCCCCAAGCTCTGGGGCTGCCAAGAGGTGGCCGCAGGTGCTGGCAGGGTGCAGGAGCCTTTGTCCGCTGTGTTCCGTGCCCTCCCCATCACACCCCACAGGCTGCTGAGCAGGAAAGGACAATGAATGGACCCCAGGAGACAGCTTCCCCTTCCAGGCAGGCAGCAGGGGGTTCCTCCACCACCGCTGTGTCCTCAGCCATCAAAGACAGCCGTTTCATTTATTCTGACCGCCAGGAAGATGGGGCTGCAGGGAAACTGCAGCTCCGTGAGAACAGTGCAGCAAGGACCAGAGGGCTGCAGCCCAGCACCTCACTGTGTGCCCGGGACAGGGGCAGGAGCTGCCTTGCTTCTGTTCCCACGGGGCCAAAGTGAACGTCTGCTGGGAAATGGCCAAATCCTGACTGGCGGCTCTGTTCCAGCACGGGCTGAATGGCTGTCATCTGGGAATTTGGCAAAACAAACTATTCCAAAAACGTCGCAGCAGGAGGAGAAAAATCATCATCGGCATCAAAACAAAGCATTTCAACAATTCCCTGCACAACTCTACCCGGAACACCCTGTTACATCCCTGCTGCCTGACTGGGAAGGGACCTGCTCTGCTGGGAGCAGTACTGAGATCCTTCCCGCACTGGGTGTGTGTGTTTGGCCATCAGGGAGGGGGAAGGTCACTGCTGGCCTCTGGTAGTATGCAGAGCAGAGAGCTGCACGCCCAGTCTGGTACAGCAGCTGGGATGCACCAAACACCTCACATGAAGGCTTTCTGTGCACAGCCAAAGCTCTGCAAGCAGCACATCCCAAACTTCATGGAGTAAAGCCATTAACAAACAGTGAGAGTTGGAACGAGGACAACAGGGACCCAACCAAAAACACATTGCTGGGTCACTGCAGCAGTGCTTACTGTAGACAGCCCCACACCCCTCTGCTTGTTGCAGAGCTGCAGGGCTGTGCTGGGCACGTGCTGTGCATCTGGACAGAGCACACCAGCATTGCATCACTCATCAGCCTGGCCTCTGCCCCATGCTGTGCATCCGGCAACAGATGGATGTGCTCTTATGAGTGGGACGTAGAGCAAAGAACCAGACCTTATGGAAGTATCCCAATCCCCAGAGTGACTCATTAAAAAAAAGAGGAAATGAAAAAGGAAAAACAAAAATAAATGGAAAACCAAAAAGACCAGGAAGGAGCAGAAACCCAAATGAACCAGGACTGCAGAGGGGCAAAACAGACAGGTGGGGTGCAGCTCTGAGTGGGCAGCAGGCAGGCTTTTACCAGGAAGGTCATTGACAGTAATCATACCCCCCAATACACACCTGACATCCACTTTTCTCCTACACGAATGCATGGCATGCAGAGAGAAAAAACATAGTCAGGACAGAAGCTGAGATCAGAGGCACCGCAGCAGCATGGAGAGAAGCACCTGAGGCAGAGGAGATGCATCTGGGCCAATGAGAAGCAGCTGAGTGCTGATGGGGCCAGGGGACCTGGGCCAGGGGACCTGAGCTGGCCACAGGACAAGGAAAGGACTTGGAGGCAGGTGCAAGGAGGACAGGGGAGCAGGGCAGCCCGATGTCTTTGGACATGTCACTGGGAGAGGTGGCCCTCCGCAAGGCTTGGCTTAGGGATCCCCAGAGCTCCCAGAAGGAGTGAAGCTGATGCAGGGTGCGTTGCAGGGACACTCACGTGTTGTTGACAATCTGCAGGCGTTCTCCTTTCTTGAAGGACAAGTCTGTCTCAGTCCGGGACTCGTAGTCGTAGAGAGCCACGAAGGTGGTGACACCGCCTGCAACACGGATCGCTCAGGGCTCTGACGTCCCACGTCCCACCGCCCGCCCTCCAGATCCCAGACAAAGCCCCCCAGTGGCAGGAGGACCCATCACCACCACAGGAAGCTGGAACCCAATCCCACCCACAGCTCACAGACTCTCCATGCCGCACTGACCAGCCAGCGCCCCAGCACGCTGCGGTGACGTGACGGTGTCAGAAGTGTTGAAGCCCCCAAAGAGTTTGGGCTCGGTGGCCACGGTCCCGAAGGAGCGGCTGGGGGTGCGGTGCGTGTCGGGGGCTGCTGTCTTGTTGGGGGTCTGCGAGGCTGGGAACCCCCCGTGGTGGGCGCTGTCGGGCGGCTCCAGGCTGCGCCGGCGCTGGCTAGGGTCCTTGGGTTTGCTCTTGCTGCTCCCCATGGCGGTGGGCTGGGAGAGACAGAGATGTGTGTGCAGAAGGTGTTTAATAATAATAATAACAGCCCAAAAAGAAGAGCTGGAAGGCAGAGCTGCTGCCACACGCAGTCACGGCATGGCACGTTGTTCCCGGTGCCCCAGAACCTTTCCTGCACGCCGTCAGCACTACAGCATCTGCATGGCCATGCTTCAGTGCACAAAAGGATCTCTGTCAGGTCACGGATGGGACACAGACAAACACTCATAGGTAAGACCCAGACAAATATTCACAAGCTGGGATTCCTCCAAACTCACAGAACCCACAGCTGCATTTAAATGCTGAGGATGCTCAAGTGAAGCCCAAAGCTCGCAGCAAAGCAAACCCTCAGAAAAACCGAGCGGGAAAAGCTTCAATCAGGAGCAGTTTAAGGCAGTTAGCAGCTAAAGACCAAGGGATCACTGCTTTATATATAGTCCTGCTTTCCCTTCCACTCAAGATCATGGTCTATAAATACCTCCAAGGTAATGATATAAATGAAGGAAGGGAATTATTCGCAGTCTCCAAAGATGGCTGGATACACAGCAGTGTCCTGAAGCTACGGAAGGGAATATTTAGGCTAGATCACGCGTGGCAGGATGGAGAAGGGAGGTGGAGAATCTCTCTAGTAAGAAAATCCAGGCAGGCAGGAATGGAGGCAGGAGAACAGCAGGGAAAGCAGGTTCTTGCGAACAAGGAAAGCCCCCTCCTGTAACGTGAGCCACCCCATCTCCTCAACCCCTGCTCACCTCCGCAGGGTTCAGCACCCGCCGTGCTGCCGGGGCCGCAGGGATGTGGCCAGGGGCTCGTGACAGCCCACGCGGCTGTGAGCAACGAGCAGCTTCCCCCAGCATGGCACTTCCCCAAGCAGCGAGCACCAGGGCGGGCAGTGGGGGCTGAGCTGCAGCCCTGAGGTGCACCCAGCAGCACCCTCCCAACCCCAGCCCAGAGCACAACAAAACAACCAGACTGCAAAAACAGCCGTGGGCAGCAGCGACAGGATTTGTGTGCAATGTGCCATGGGAGTGCCTGGAGCTGCACACTCAGCTCACACACAGCACAGCTGATACCCACTGTTTGCACATCTTGCCCACCCAGCACCCGCAGGAGGGGACCCCCCGGCCATGCCTTACCTGTACGTCCCAGATACTGCCTGGCCACAGTGGTGTGTGAGGCCACCAGCAGAGTCAGCTCAGCTCCTGCAGCACAGGCAGACAAACAGACAGATGGGTGTCAGTGGTTCCCACTGCCCTCAGCCACCGCAGGCTGCTGTGCCCACCCTCCTCCTCCTCCTGTTCGCCCTCCCAGCAATCCCACAGTGTGGGGTTGGCGGCCGACGGCTCTGATCTCTCATGTGTGAAGGGGACAATTCTCTGCTCCACTTCATCACTCCCACCCAGCGCTGTGCGAGGGGATGGCGGAGGGCAGCCCTGGGCAGTGCACAGTGCTGGGAGGGTGGGGAGACACATTTCTGCTGGGACACCCCAACCTCCTGGGGGGTTTTCAATTCTTTCCCAATGGTGGAGAAGCAAAACAGCTCCCTCAGACATGCCACAGGGTGTTTCCAGCCCCACTGCTTCACATCAGATGGCTGCAGGGACACAGGGACCTTGTCACCGGGGCTATGAGTCGCCCTCTCCACCCCCAAGAGCACCGATGTGCCATGGCATAAAGCGCACACAACGCCCTGGTGCACTTCATGCTGCTCCAGCGCCAACCCGAGGAGCCTCGTGCAGCGATGCTCCAGGCTCCCTCCATGCCCAGTGGGCTGCACGGGGCACACAGCACAGCACAGAGCCACAGGGGCTGCAGCACATGTCCAGCACCTCCAGCTGGGCACTGTGCCGAGGACACGCCACGCCGCGGGTTTGTTTTGACATCCTTCCTTCCCCCTTTGGCCCCCCCGCCAATAAGTTTGGTGGCTATTTTTAGTGTGTTTGATAACGAGCAGTGGCTGATTGACAGCTCTTTACGACTTGAATGGTTTGTAATTTGTACTTGCCTAATATTCGCCGGCAATAATTGCACAGCGGGAGGGAAGGTGGGGGAAGCTGCAGCCCCAACCCTGGGCTGCAGCACACACAAATATAGCTGCAACGCGGCTGCACGTGCTCCCCACGTCCCTGGCACTCTCACAGTGGCCCCACGGGAGCATCCCTGGAGTGTCAAAGCACTCCGTCCCGAGAGGACACTCAGTACTGAGCTTTGCACACGGGCTCAGCCTGGTCCCCTATTCCCCCCCTGCAAACACTGAGCTGCACATCCCTGCCCAGGGCACAGCAGGCAGAAGAACCCCAGCCGGAGGGCACCCGGCCCTCCCTGCTCCCAAAGCAATTAAAACCGAGGCACACTCAGCTGCACAGCTCAGCTCCCATCACATCACTGCTGCACATCAGGGTGGGAGCGCCGCCCATCAGCACCAATGGCCCCGGGGATTCTGCCCACCCCCCAGAATTACAGCCAGCAAGGCGGGAGGTGGGAAGAGATGGCACCTGTGCCCTACCTTGCAGGGATGCTGTGGGAAAGCAGCACCGGGGGAAGCGGCTGCTCAGGGTCATCCGTCTCCTGCAGACAGGCTGTGCGCTGCACCGGGCGGCTCAAGGATACAATGGGAGTTGTGAGAGCCACGCCGACAGCAGGGCTGGCAGTAAGGGGAGGGGGGGGGGGGAGGCATGAGCTTATCTTATTTCTTTTGTTTTTTCCCCCCTCTCAAAGACACCAACAAAAGACGCTGATTGGGAGCAGACGAAACACAGAAATTCCATATTTGCTGCCTTCTGTGCGGCAGAAGCAGAGACCTTGAGAGAATCTGCGACACGCTGGGGCCCAGCCAGACAGTGAGCCTTGGGGGGGATATATCTGCCGACATGCCACGTCCTTGGGCTGCCGGGGGTGGGCGCCGAGCAGGCGGGATGGGACAGTGCTCCAGGACACTGCAGTCAGCAGGAAGATTGTTACAGGGACACCACGCAGTGCCTCACCACCAGGTTTAAATTCCCCCTCAACTCTGTGTTTCATCCCTTCCCTGCAGCTGTGCTGCAGGGAGACCTGTGCCAGCCCTGCCTGGAAGAGCCGTGCGTTAACCCCAGCCTGGTTTGCAGCATAGAAAACTGAGAGCATCCTTTTGGATATAAGGAGTGGGGCGAGGGACCGGCACAGCCCGAGGTTTCCCCCATGCTCCATCAGCTCACACAGCACAGCACGATGAATGACTGCACCTGTCTGCTGCCAGACTGACAAATGGAGCGGGCAGCGCGCCGGGCAGACAAAGCCATGGTGCAGCACAGAGCTGAGCCCATGGAACCAGGGACAGCAGAACAGGGTGGGAATGCAGCCCCAAGCCCTTGTGCATAGCAGGCATCCCTGTGGATGGGAGTGGGGATGGGCTGGTGTGAGGCACAGAGCACACGTGAGGGTCATGCAGCAGCATGGGGTGATGGCAGCTGCCAGCCGGGCTTGGCATGGCACAGCCCTGCTCTGAACATCACTGTGTGCCCCTGGACAGGCAGTGCTAGGGATGCTGCTGAGATTTTTGCTCATTTTGGGGCTGCCAGGATGGATCCTGCAACAGGAGCACCTCGCAGGGCACCGCAGCAGCACCAAACCACACTTCACCACCAACTCATAAAGCAGGGGAGCAGCTGCCCTGGGACCCCCACTTCACCCAGGGATGGCATCCCAAAGGCACCTGAGCCAGCACATCCCTGCCCATCCCTCCTTCCCCCCCAGGACAAATCCATGCAGGGCCATGGCGAAGGCATGGTGCAGCTGTGTGCTCTCAGCAGAAGCAATGCGCGGCCGCTCCCATCCCACTCCGTCAACTCCTGTTACATTTAAAGACATCTTAATAAAAGCCTCACAGCCCAACCTGGCAGAGGCTGGTGGGTCACGAAAAGGCAAAGGATAATTAAATGAAGCATCCAAATTCATCCCCCCAAGCACAGGGGAGTCACATTTGGTAGCAATGCAGAACGCCTTCAAAAAGACGTGTTGAAACAGGAGTTGGAAAGAACAAAACAAACCCCGAGCAGCACAGACACGGGTTATGGATGTTCATCTGGTCAACAAATGCAGAACCACTGAACCACTTCCAGGGCTCCTAAACCGGTGCTCCTCCAACTGCACATGGAACAAGCGCACAGGTCCTGCAAACCCATCCTGAGTTTGCTGTCTGCACACACGGAATGCCAGCCCAGTCCCAGTCAGCACTACCCAAACAAGCACAAAGCCCTTGGTGTGCATTAACCCAGAGCGTGCCTCTCCCAGACAGGTGATGAGAGCACAGCTCTCCTCCTGCCCAGCCCAGGAGAGGCAAAGAGGGAATGCTGCCCCGTGCCCTGGTGCTGTGGAGCCGGGAAGCACTGATGTGGAGCAGGGCCAGCACCGGACCTAACCACAGGGCAACGCAGCCTCCTGCTCCCCAAAAGACACCTCAATACCAGCCCAGGACACACTGACCACCTGTGGGATCTCTGCTGATTCTCATGTTCTGAGAGACCTCAGAAGAGGAGCACGAAGCCGTGCATTTCAGTTCTCCATTCCTGCAGCAAACTCTCCCACTTCCAGGGCAGCTGCAGAAAACGGAGCTCGCTTCTGCTTTCTGCACAGAGAGATCTGCCCAGGGCACTGCTGGGGATGGTCACAGTGCCCAGCCCCTCCGGGCTGGCAGCAAAGGGCTGACACGAGCAATGGATGCAACCCAAGTGGTGCCACCCACCCGTGTGCCACTCGCAGCGATTTCACAGCCTGGAGCAAGGATAGCAGCTCCATGGGTAGCGGCAGGAAGGGGTGAGGAACACGTGGCAGACAGAAAAGCTCCAGATATGAGCAAGTCGCAGTCACCCCGGCCATGCTGGCGTCACTGCTGAAACATTTCCCCACTCAGAACCAGCTCAGCCAGTCCGGCTGGGAGCTGCCCGGCTTTCCCAGCTGCAGCCCCGGGGCAGAGACCCCCAAGGGGCCCTGCAGGATCCCTGCTGTTCAGAGCCCTCCAACACACAACCAGAGCTGCAAAAGCTGTGTTCAGAGCGGGGCCAGGAATCGGCTTCCTCCCTGCCCCACTGCTGGATGGGGGCCCGCGGGCACAGCTCTGTTCTCAGCCGGTCACACAGCCTCTTCAGCACGACTTGTCACCAAAACAAAGCTCAGGATACAGCAGAAGCTCAGCTCAGCAAAAGGAGGGGTCTGGAGGGATGAGCTGAGATCACACTGAGCCCCTCTGTGTCCCCATGCCCATACAGAGACGCTGGATCTCCTGGCTGTGCCCTGACAGATGCAGACTGTGCAGGATGCTCAGAGCCAGCCGAGGTGCAGCGCACACTGCTTGCTACAAACAGCCCCAGCAGATGCAAAACAAAGGAAAACGCTGAGCTGGTGGCTTTCAGCCCCGCCGCTCCTGGAGGTGAGAACCAGACTTTGCACACAGCCCAGCCCTGCACTGCTCACTCAGGTGCCCAGAACCCACCTGGGTAATAGGAGTCACTGACACGGGACGAGCTGCAGGTACACGCAGTCCCTCCAGCTCTCAGCGATGGCCCCACAACCGGTCCCAGTGCTCTGAGCCTGTCTACCCTGGGAGCTTCCAATGCAGCTCCCTGCCCTGCCCCATGCGCTGATCACCACCAGCATCAGTGGGATACAGGCCATCCTCATCCAATCCACCCCCCAGCACAGCACAGCACAGCCTGCACTCACCCCATCCCACAGACACCGGCTCAGCATCCCCACCCATGAGGACACAACCTCAGGCCCCATGGGGGGGCGGCAGTGCAGCTCCCCAGGGCTGCAGTGCTCCCTTATCTCTCAGTGGAGCTGCCAAAGGAAGGAAAGGGCTCAGCTGAGCAGGGAGGGACTCCAAAAGCTGCTGCCACCGTTCTTTTTTTCCGTATTGCAGAAGTTCTCCAGCACACGGTTCCGCCCTGGGAACATCCAGACCCATGAGGTGCTGCAGCACCATGGTTCCACTTGGAACGGGGAAACTGCAGCAAGGACCGGGCACAGTGTGGGAGCAGGGATCCGGCGTGCAAGGAGGGCATGTGGCAGTGGGTACAGCCTAGTGCTGTGAGCCTGCTGTGCCCAATGACACTGGGCTTTGGAATGGGGAAAGGCAGAAGGGTGAGACTGTGTTATCTCCGGGTGCTGCAGTTCCCCATTTTCCTTTCCAATCCCTTCACCCACGCAGCCAGACATTGAGACAGGACCCCTCATGTTACACCATGGATATTCCAGCTCCTCCACCACACATCTGCACAGCACAGCCAGCCTGGGGCTGGGGGCAGCCCTCCATAGGGTCTGAAGCAAAGCCACCAACCAGACCCTGCTTTTCCTCCCTGTATCCCCACCATTGCTTTTGTCGCCTCCACATCTCCAGCACTGCTTCGCCACCCGCGTCCCCCAGCACATCCCAAGCATTCTCAGCTCTGAGCCAGGAGGACAGTGAGGAGATCCATAGCCTGGAGGGAAGTCAGAGCAAGACGCAGATTTACAGGTCCTGGCTCCTGGCCCACGTTCAAACCACATGAAATCTGTTTCAAGGCTTTCTTTTCAGCCCGTACATGTGCAGAGGCACGAGCAAAGCAGTGCCACTTCCCTCACACCAAGGTCACAGCACCACAGCAGGGGTGCACTGGGCACAGACCACACCAACCAGATCCTTTTTCTCCTTGCCAAGAGGGCTACAGAGCCGACTATCACACAGCATCACACTCGAGGGAGCTGACCCACACTGCTCACCCCATGGCCCCGCTTCCGAGAGGGCTCTAAGCTGAGAAGCTCTGAGGAAGTGAGGTCAGCTGGGAAATGGTTCCCAGAGATAAAGGGCCAAGTTAGAAACCATGCTGCAGAACGGACGGCACAGGAAGCAGTACTGCTGCAGATAGCCCTTGGTGCTTCCCCTGCCATGCCTGGAGCAGCACAGGGCAGGAGTGATGTGTGGCTGTGCTTCCCCTGAGGCACGTGGGCTGCGTGCTCCAGCCCAAGGCTTACTGCCTTCTCCTTCCAGACGTGGCACGTGCTTGCTGGTCATTAAAACATGTCATTGTGAGCCAAGCCCGGAGCCCAGGTCCCCTCTGTGCCACCAGTTTGTTCCCTGTGCATGCAGCACGCCTTCACACATCACTGTAAATCACAGCCCCTTCCCTTGCTGAGCTGGGACAGATGCACCTGGGTGATTTTCTGTCACTCCAGGACAATGTCATTCAAAAGCAGAGGTATTGTTAGCGCATCTCCACCACACAGGCAACATTGCAAGGCCACTGACAGTCTAAACAGCGAGCATCACACTTCCTTTTGCTGTGCCAGCCCATTAGCAACCCCAGCTCCAAAATCACAGGGCTGAATTTTGGGGAAGCTCCTGAGCACGAGATGCTCAGACAAGATCTAGCCATGGGTCCAAGCTTGGGAATGGGCGCAGCCCACAGTCTGCTAAGCAGAGGTGCAGTGGGAGCACAGGCTGGCTCACAGTGGCACACCGCTCCCCAGGGAGCCTCAGCACAGACACTGAGCAGCAGAGGTTTGTCCATGGGCCAACCATTGAGCCAGCACAAAGCGGCACAAACAAGCAGCAGCAGCAGGGGATCAGCCTGCAGAAGGGTGCAGGGGAACAACAGCATCGCACTGCTCCCAAGCATGAGGTCACCGGCATCCCTATCACATCCCCTGGGGACAGGGGTGAGCACCAGCACAGAAAGAGGAAAAATACCAAACTGAGTCTTTTGTTGCCACATTCCCACAGCTCCGTTTGCATCCGATGCTGTTGGATCGGTGCTGTCCCATTCCCAACACCCAGGCACCTTGTGGGCTCTGAACACCACTGAGTGGGGAAACATCACCCACGAGAGCTGCTTCTCATACCCTCAGACCTCCCGGGCAGCAGAGAGAAGGGACAGTCAGGAGGAAACCACAGCTGCCGTGGGGCTGAGCCGGAGACGAAGCACTGCACGGGGTCATGGTCCGGGGGGGAAAGTCCACCCAGGCCCCGGCTTGGCTCACACAAATCCCACGGTGCTTTCCAGCGGCAGGGACACGCACAGCAGCCAGGCTGCTCCGGGGAAGCCTCCCGGCAGCTTACAGCCCTTCGCCGGCAGCGCGGGGCTCTGCAGCCTCCCCAGGCGAGGGCACAGTAAAAGCCCGGCCGAGCGCGGCCACGAGCCCCGAATCGCCGACGAGCGAACGTCGAGAGGGAAACGGAGCAGGAGACATCAAAGCAGGGGGGCGATGAATATTTCATGCCCTGGCCTACATACAGCCCGGCTCTTCCCGCCCCGCGCTCCCGGGGGTCTCCCGCAGCCCCCGATCACAACAAAGGGGAGTGCGGGCAGGCGGGGCCGGACCCCGCAGCTCCCCCCCTCCGTCCCCCCGGCGGACCCGCCGCCATCCCCCGGCAGCCCCGTAGCCGACACCGGGACCCCGCGCACCTTCCGCCGCCCCGCAGAGCCCGGAGCCGGACCACCGGCATCGCCGCCCGGCTACTGCGGGCATCCCCGGAGCCGCCCCGCCGCCACCCGAGCATCCTCCACCGAACGGCGGGAATCTCCCGCCGGTCCCGCAGCCGGACCCCACGGAGACATCCCCGCAGCCGGACCCCGCGCAGTCCCCGCTCACCTCCCGCGTGTGCGCGCCGCGGGGCCGGACCCCGCCGCTCTTCTCCAGGGCTCGGCCGTGGCTTTGTCTCCGCGCCGGGGGCGCGGCCGCCGCCCCCCGCAGCAGCCGCCGCCGCCGCCGCCGCCGCCGCGCTGGGTGCCCGCAGCCGCGGGCCGGGCCGTGCCGGGCGCTCAGGGCTGCGCCGCCGGCAGCATCGCGCAGCACCGCGGATCCGGCGCGCCGCTCCCCCGCCCCCGCTCCCCCTTCTCCGGGGTGTGTGTGTGTGTGTGTGTGTGTAAGGGGGGCACAACCCACAGGGAGAAAAAAAAATAGGAATATGGCAGCAGTAAACCGGAAACGGCTTATAGGAAAAAAAAAAAAAAAAAGAAAAGAGGAGCCCCTCCCCTCTTGGTTTTTTTTTTTTTTTTTTTTTTTTAAGGAAGAAGGCTCCGGGCTGCCCGGCTTCGCGGGGTGCGGAACGCGACCGGAACCGCCTCTGCCCGCGGCTCTGCCGACGCACCCCGTCCCGGAGCCGCCCGGTCGCGGCGGGGCCACGCGTGGGAGCGCGCCGCGGTTCTCCGCTCGGCTTCGAGCTCTCTGGCGCGGGGCTGTGGGTTGAACTGTCTGGCGGGGCTCGTCCAGGGGAGAGCAGTGATTTTCAGTGAGGTTCGAACCGGGCTGCTTTGCGGTTCGTTTTTATTTAGCGACTCGGGCACGCAGCGAATAACTGCTTTGTGATGGATCCTGCGCCATCGTGCGTCTTCGTCCCCAGCAGGGACACCCGGCCGGTCTGGGAGGCTGCAGTCCGCGATCCTCCCGATCTCCGGGAGGAGGCATAACTTCATTGTAGGGAATAAACAAGGAAAGAGGACCGTGCCGCGGGCCTCCCCGTGGACGTCATGCCCTCCGCTCCTGCTGTTCGTTACAGCAACCGGAGCGGGGGCTTCTGGAAACTCCAGCGCTTCAGAATCAGTGTGGGAAGTGAACGAGGTTCAGGGAACTACGCGGCGGAGCTTTCCCTTCTGTTTGCAGTCCACACCCCTCCCCCGGCTCATTTGAGTTATTAAAAAAATATTTCCCGTGACACTGCCGAGGGCCAACAAATCCATGAGTCACCGAGAGTCATGCACACACCGATCTGTCCCCACCGGCCAGCATATCACACGGAGGGGCCTTTCTGCCAGGAGCAGCCTGATACTCCCTGGCTGATTTGGAGGCAGCAGCCCCAGGCTGCAGCCTGGTGCCCATGGAGAGTCTTTTTTGTGCTGTTAGTTCTACAGGGCATAGCAGGGCATGGATGCCGCATCCACACCACTGCCCAGCCCACAGCCCTCCTGCAGGCAGCGCAGCCCCACACACCGGGCTCGGCCCCAGCCCCAAGGAGCTGATGGAGCTGACTCAGCCCCCGCTGCATCCAGACCCAAACTTAAGATGCAATTATGACCCATAAATATTTGAATTTGGTTTCCCTCCTTTGCAGCCAGCTCCTTGGCTGCACGCAGCCCCACAATCCGCTCTTTCCTCTCCAGCAGTGCAGCAGGCAGGCGGGCAGGCAGGCAGGCAGCAGAAGGCAGTGCCGTGTAGCACGCTGGACCCAGCGCACCGTGCAGGCTCCTTCGTGGAAGGAGGAAGACGCCGACGCGCCAATCCAAAATGGCAGGCAGACCCTCTTGACGTGCGGCTTCTGCTCTCCTCCCCTCCCCTCTCTCGGGCTCCGGCTCAGCAAGGTGCCCTCGCAGCACCCAGACGCTCCACACGCGCCGCTGCCCATGACGCGCTCGAAGCCATTGCAGCTGAAGCAGCTGAAGCAGCACGGCTCGCTGCCCTCCCGGCTCACGCCTGAGCTCTGGGCCCCAGGCGCGCTCACCTGCAGCCCTCCCGCTGCCCTCTCCTCCTGCCCCACTCCCAGCGCTGCTCTTCACACCAGCCCACCCAACTCTTTGTTTTTCCCCCAGTGAAGGATTCCAGTCTCTTCCCTGAAACCTCTCTTCTTTCTCTTCACCTTTCAGTAACACCAAAAATGCACACTGGGGAGGCAGGGCAGGGAGGGGTGCAGAGGCTGAAACTGGAAGTGAAAGGCAGGTGCTTTCCAGTTCCGAGTCACTCTCACTGAGTACTTCTCCTGGGTCACTCATGTTGGCACAGCTTGATTTCTTGTTACAAACACATAGGTATTTTTGTGCTTTTTTTTGGTTGAACTTTAGGCAAGTTTCACGAGGAAAAATCAGAATAACTGCCCGTGGCTTTCACCCTTCAGGCATGCTGCACACAGACAGCGTGTTGCAATGCCTGGTGACACTGGTGCTGCTACATTTCTCCCCGTGGAGCCCTGAGGCTCAGTCCCACGGCTGTGTAGTGCTGGGGAGCCCCAGGCCCTGCAGTTGCAGTGCTCCATAAAACTCAAGAGAAAAATGATTGAGCTTCTCACCCCTGCCCTGGACGCGCTGCCCCCCGCTGGATCAGGCTGCCCAGGGCCCACCCAGCCCAGCCTTGGCCACATCCCTGGAACGGACATCCACGACTTCTCTGGACAAACCGTTCAGACCTGCTCATGAGCCCCATCCAACTGCTCCATGGGGCCCCTAAAATCTTTCTGCAAAGTGAGAGGGGCCTTTTGAGGTCCGATGCTCAGTCAATCCTGACCTCTTCAGTCCAGCTGTGGATTTATAACAAAACAGCCATTCATCTCTGGCCAGCTTTATTTTTAAGCATCCCTTTGGCGAGCGTGCATAAGTCTTGTTTCACAGATTCCATTCCTGAGGCAAGCTGTGCTTTGCTCACTGCAAATTCCAAATATATTTGTAGGAATTATTACTATGAATAGCACAATGGTTGTGTTTGAGTTGCAGACAGACGCAGCAGAGCCCTTTGCTCTGATCTTTTCAGGAACTCAAGCAGCTTTTCAGCAGCCCCACCTGGAGCCAGTGAAGCACGCAGCCAGGAGCTGGATGGACCCAGTGATGCTCGCAGGGACTCTCCAGCTCAGGAATTCCATGTTTCAATCATTTTACAATCACTAAACTTTGCAGACTTGCAAAGACTGTGGGTGTGACAGCAAGTGATCAGCATGGCCAGCGTCAGGAACTGTTACGAGCTTAGGGCTGGTTTAGGTTTGTGAAGGAGGAACTAAAGCTGGGATCCTTCAATCCAGGCTGGAGGCACACAGAATCACAGAATCACACAGAATCACAGAATCACCTGGGTTGGAAGGGACCTCAAGGATCATGT
Organism: Tympanuchus pallidicinctus; assembly: GCF_026119805.1. Taxonomy (NCBI): domain Eukaryota; kingdom Metazoa; phylum Chordata; class Aves; order Galliformes; family Phasianidae; genus Tympanuchus; species Tympanuchus pallidicinctus. Next base: position 8,893,763 of record NW_026294722.1, read on the forward strand.
AGTTCCAACCCCCCTGCCTAGCAGGGCCACCAAACATCCACATTCAGATCAGGTTGCCCAGGACCCCGTCCAACCTGGCCTTGAACACGTCCAAGGACGTGGCATCCACAACCTCCCTGGGCAGCCCGTTCCAGGCCCTAACTACTCTCCTTGTGAAGAACTTCCCCCTAACATCCAACCTAAATCTTTCCTCCTTCAACTTGGATCCATTTCCCCTAGTCTTGCTGTTGTCAGCCCTTCTGAAGAGTTTACTCCCCTCCTGGGTGTAGGTTCCCTTCAGGTATTGATAGGCTGCAATGAGGTCGCCCCGCAGCCTTCTCTTCTCCAGGCTGAACAAGCCCAACTCCCTCAGCCTGTCCTCATAGGGGAGGTGCTCCAGCCCCCTGATCATCTTAGTCGCCCTCCTCTGGACCCTTTCCAAGATCTCTATGTCTTTCTTGTACTGAGGGCTCCACACCTGGACACAGTACTCCAGGTGGGGCCTCACAAGAGCCGAGTAGAGAGGGACAATCACCTCCCTGTCCCTGCTGGCCACCCCTCTCCTGATGGAGCCCAGGATCCCATTTGCCTTTCGAGCTGCCAGAGCGCACTGCTGGCTCATGTTAAGTCTCTCGTCCATCAGGACCCCGAGGTCCTTCTCTGCCGAGCTGCTCTCAAGGACCACTCCTCCCAGCCTGTACGGGTGCCTGGGACCTCGCACAGCAGCGTGGTTCTGCGGGTGGCAGGTGGGCTGGACCCAGGCCGTGCAGGAATCATCTGGGCTCTGCTCCAGCTGCCTGCTGAGCACCTTTGGCTGCAGCCAGCTGCTGCTCACACGGGGTGCAGAGAGCTCCAGAGCCACTCAGGGGCCTTCAGGCTCTGAGAGAAACCAGGCAAACTGAGGGGAAGGAAGCAAACATCACCAGAGATGGGACTGCACAGCACTGATGTGTGGTGATCAATCGGGATGGGTGGCGAAGTTGGGAAGATCAACAGTGAAAGATGGGAAAAGCAGCTGAATGTAAGGGAAGAGATGTGAAGCCAACAAGATCATTACCCTGCAACTGCCAAGCAAGGGATGTTTTGACCAGCGACTGCTCTGATCCACTTAACAAAAGCCACAAAACACTCCATAAACTTAGAAAAACTGCTCAAAGCCACAAGCTACCAGATACCAGAGAAGAGCAGGACCTTTGCCCTGCAGTCACTGGCATTTTCAGAAACACCAAAGCCAACACCGGTTTGTGTCCATATCTCCTGTGGGACAGCCCCAGCCAAATCACCTCTTCTGGTTTGAGGAGGATGAGGAGGGTAAGATTCTTTCAAGTGCCAAACCTGGCAGCCAACTTCATCACCAAACAAGTGGCCAGGATCCAAACGCCAGCACTCTCCATTCATCATCCCACTTCCTTGCTGCAGTCAGTCTGATGCCTTGTGAGATTCGGAAGCAAACAACAAAGTCAGTACAGTCATCTTGATCCCTGCAGGTAATGTGATGTGAGCAGCACAGTGTCTTCCTGGAAGAACTACCTCCATGAACTGAGGCAGCCACCAGCTCCTCCCCTCCTACTTGCTTTCTCAAGTATCACCACAGGACCCTTGACCCTCCCTGGCATCCAGGCACAAAAGGGCTCTTTTCACATTCTTTACAACAGGCTGGGAAATAATCTTGGCTTCAAGACTCTTTCAGGGGAGTGAGAGGCAAGCACAGTTCTCTTCACAGCTGGCCTTGGCTCTTCTGCTGCTGCCAGTGGGGAACAGCACCAGAGCATCTCTGATGTAGAGAAGCACATGTATGAGAATGAAAGCAAATTAGGTCTGAGCAGGATTAATAGGGATTTAATTGAACACTATGAACTAGTGAACTGGAACTCAGGTCACGAGCTGCTTATTAGCCTGCCTCAATGGATCGTGCTGCTTGCACTGGAGGAGCAGAAGGATGCACTGTGAGTGGGACGGCTCGCAGGGCAGTGATGGCCATGGCACTTGAGATGAGTGTGGCCAGAAAGGGAGATCTGCTTGGACGCTGTCAAAAATGGAGCAACAAAATTGCTTGAGATACTTGGGAATTTGAGGACTTAGTGCATAGCCTTTCTTTCCTTTCCTCTTCTGGGGAGGGAACCTGGTGATACCAGCCAGAGCTCGCCCAGCACACCGCTCTTTCTGCAGCCCAAGTGGCCACCAGGCAGCTCACAGCTACAGCTATGCTCACCAAGGAGCCTGCAGAAATCCCATCATCAATCGACTGAATCCCCATCTAATCCCCTGCTCCTACCAACAAACACTGCCTTTATGTTGCTACTTTCACGGGGGGCTTTTGGAGCCAATATCTCTCATGAGAGGCAAATTAATGAAGACATTGCGCTGTTTCCTCTTTCCAGGAAGGTGTTCTGGCAGACAGTTTGTTGCAGTTTGTTGCTTCCAAGTCAAACACAGGTACATGCATGCCTGAAAGTATGAACTAACCAACTTCACACAGATCAAAGGAGCTGAAAGGCTTCCCCTCAATGGGTCACTTTCATGAACTGATGCCCCTGTTTCTACAGAGAGCTATGGCAGCTTTCATAGTAAATACACACACAGAAAGAGACAGCCTGATTTTTAAAAAGTTACTTTTGTTTTTATTTGAAACAGTGATTATATATACATATATTTCAACAGAAAATAGAATAAAATATGTAAGATATTGGCAATTACTAAAGACATGCTATTAGTTCAGCTAATAACATTTTGAAACGAGTATCAAGCTGTTAGGAACCAACTGCAAAGACAGCATAATCCCACCTCCCCTCCCCTCAAAACAAAACCCCCATATCCAGGAATTCCACTTAGAAATGAGTCATTCAGCCTCAACTCAGACAGAAGGAGAAACCACACAGGGCTCATTGCTGACCATTGCTTGCTTGTGGAAGCACTCCTGTGTTTTGGGTAACGTGTGCATTACTCTTTCAGTATTTGTACTTCTGTTAGAAGAAAGCAACAGAACCCATCTTCAGGGAACCCGCAGAAGGACAAGATTAAAAAAAACAACTACCATCCTCATTCATGGAAACTCACAGATCAATATTAGTCTTTATTGTTGGTGTGAGAAAATTTCATCATGTTTCTTTGTCCTGAGATCTCCAAGCAACTTTGGAGTGCTTTTGTCTCACATGCTTTGTTCTGTTCTCCTCATGCTGCCCACCAACTCATCCACCAACAGCAAGGGAGGGCAGCAACATGGTCCTTCTCAAACCGATGGTTCCAGCAAATGTGCCACTAGGCTTCTGGTAGAGAAGAGACCCAGCACAGCACTGCTACTGTGCCTGGGCTCACAGTGCGTTGCTCAATTGAGGACGGCAGTCTGTGAATGTAAAAGGATGGCAGACTTGCAGCCCCGCCACAGAACCCTTTCTTTCAAAGCCACTCTGAGCCCTGGGGCACCTAACACAGCAGGTTCTCCTCCCATTGACTCATTCGTGATCAAACAAACCAAGATGTGAGCTGGCATCAGGAAGCTCCAGATGCCTTACAGAGACTCTGTGGCTATGTCACCACCTCTCTCTCCAGTCCTGTCTAGCCATATTTCAAGCTAACACAAGATTGTCCCTGGTCCTGAAGAGACAGACCCTGAAGGAATGCAGCGTCCCCAGCTCTTGCCAGACATGAAATCCCGCACAGGCAAAGTCCCATTTGTTGGTCACGCATCAGAAGCCCTTCCAGCTTCCTCAGTTCCTCTCCAATGTCCATGCAAGGGAAAGCACGGCCACGCCACAAAACAGGCGTACAGTGCGCTGCCTTTGGAGCACCTCTCACGAAGCATTCCCGCTGCTCCCTGTGGCCTTTGAGGCTTAGCGCTCAAGCCCTCACCGTTTCTTTTTGCTTTCCTTCTTGGCTTTCTTGCTCAGCTGTGCAGCACTTGCCTTTGGTTTCTTCACGGTCTCCCAAGTCTTAGACTCCAAGCCGTCCGAGTCCTACAGGAATCAATTCACAAACAGTCAGGGAACTTTCTGACAATTGCCTGACAGCTCGCTTTGGGCATTTATGTGAAAGCAGAACTACGTAAGTACTGGGTATCTCTGCTGGAATGCACTTCTAGCAGACTGAGTCCACATTTAATGAGACATGAGCAGCACCATCCCTGCTTCTTCTGCGTGTGTTTCTGGATGAGTGTGAGTTCACGCACAGCTTGTTACCACAGAGGCTGTTATAAGCTTAAATGCCTAAATCAGGCTTTGGAGAAGAAAATACCCCAATTTTAACAGCAGGATGAAAACCAACACTTAACAACAATTATTCAAACAAGAAAAAGTAAAAGATATCACAGAAACACCAGTATATGCAGTAACATTCAAAAGGTATTCAGGTATATGTATTTAGGTATATGCAAAATGTACATCCTTATCATGTGCAAGACAAAAGGTAATCCTTAAAACAGCAGTCAGAATGCCACGCTCAGAGCTTTTACATCAAGACCAAAATCCACGGAGGGCATCAAAGGCAAAGCTCTCTTCACCCGGACTAACAAGGAATCCTAAGGTATAGAGCTTGTTTCCTTCAGGGGAGATGACAGATAATATTTCAGGCATGGGAAATAGAGTCTAGTTATCTGGTAAAGACATGAGGGAACAGCGCCAGTCTCATTTGAGAAAGCACACACACACAGATTGCCTCCTTTCATTAAATGCATTTGAGTATAAATATTGTTTTAGCATCTTGGGTTCTAGCAGCCAGAGCTTGCCAACTGGAAAAGGACACAGAAAATGGCAGAGCAAGATGTGCTAGCATCAAGCTTCCAACACAGAGCACCAGATAATGGAGGGGGAGGCACGCATCTGACAGATCCTTTTAATCAGAGCCCTGTTCAATCATCTCTAAAGTCACTGGGCTATTACGGTTCACATCTGTGTGGCTTTCCAAGGAAAAAGAGTTGGCTGGCTTTCCAAAGGCTGAAATCAGTGCATGGGGAGCTGGGGAGGCTCTGGAGAAACAGAGCAACAAGCAGCTATTACTCAGGTTTGCAGAGTGGTGCTGCTGAAAAATGAACACTGATGCCTTCTACTGTTCAAACCAAGGTAGTCTCCAAAGCCTGAAGCCTCCAGAACAAAGAAGCTACTCTGCATTCTACCTGAACCGAAGCATCATTCCTAAGACATGGAGTGAGAGCATCTCTTGTTTATTATCATGTGCATTAATCACACAGACAGCAAATCGAGGGGACAGTGAATATATGGAGAAAATAAAAAACAGAGCACACAAACAATGTAAACAGTAAAAAGCATCACAGTTCTAACAGTTTAACAAAGCTATCATAATTCTAAATAACAACAACAAGATATTCAGTACTTCTCATAAATTTACTAAGGGAAATAAAGAGCATTCACAACAGAGCAATGCCAGAGAATCAGTACTGGCAATTGATGGCTCTGTCTGACTGCAGGTCAGATTACTGAGGTCCATCTTAAGTAAGGGGAAGATGGCATCATAGCCCCCATTTAACATCAACATTTCATTTAAAAATTCAGCAGTACAACCCAAATGTACAGGTTTGGATGGAAGTGCTGCACATTGCCTTCCTGGCATCAGGGCACAACAGAAACTCCACCTCTCTCTTGTTCCCAAAAATCCCACGGAAGCTACAGTCTACGGGCCTTGCCTGCAAGGCAGTCCCTGCACAGGGGGACGCCCTGCCTGCCACTCACAGGCCACAGAAGCAGCAGCAGCACGACGATAAGATGAGCTTGCACCTCCGGGCTCCTTGCGTGCCACCAGGAACAGCACGCACGCCCAAGGAAGGGCACAACAAACTGCCGCACTCTCAGCAATGCCGCGGCGCGCTACCGTAGGCAACGGCTCCAGCTGCTTCCCTCCCAGCCCATTTCCTCAGCATTTCTATCAACCTCTACCAAACAGAGCGCTACTTACTGTCTCTGGGCACTTGGGAACTGGCAGCATTATGGCCAACACGCACACAAGCTGGAAAAGGGCTCCAAAGAAGAGGCCGTAGCGCAGCACGGTCTCCATCAGCGTGGGCTCAGGGATCTCAGGGGCCGAGAAATGCACTTCAGCGGCCATAGCGCAGACAGCCTGCTGCTCTGCTGCTCTCCAGGAGGCTGCTTTCTGCAAGGGGGAAACGAGAGCCATCATTCCATTCGTGCGCTCCGACGCTGTGACTTCCTGCTAGCAAAAACTCCCAGCCTGACTCAGAGACGCGCTCTGAAGATAGCCTTGGTCTTCCGACCCAACCACAAGGAGGGACGCCAAACTTGCATGTCAGCAAGAGCTGAACAGGCAAGAATCAACTTCTCCCTGAGCTTGATCACACACGCACGACCACTGTCTCAGTAACACTAACAACAATGGGATTAATCCCATCACTTGCACATTTGCATCTACCTGGGCACGTACGTGTTCGCGGCCTTGCTGCTGCTGTGCCGTACGGCACCAAGCACAGCAACAAAGCACGCAGAAAGCCCATCTGCTGAGCACAGGGGGAGGAGCTGGGCTCACGCCTAAGCACTGCTTACTGCAAAGGAAGGCACACCTACCTGGCAACGGCCACGCAGGATGCTCGACACACAGTCACACACTGTTCTCCTGAGGCCCAACGCAATGGCGCAGCCACTCACACTCTGCTCCTCGACGGTCTGCAACACAAAAGTCACAAGCTGGAAATTCAATTCATCCAAGATGCCATCGGGCCTCCGTGCTCACGGCACTCGCACTCATGTCTTCGCAGGATCAATCAGGCGTGTGCTTACCAAGTGAGCGCTGCTCACTGCCACTTGACACCAGCAATCTACCCCTAACTGTCAAGTATGAACAGGAACCTATGCCTAACACTAAAAGACTACAAGTAACCTATGCCTAACTCTAACTCAAGAACAGGAACCTATGCCTAACACTAAAATGCTAAAAGTAACCTAAGCCTAACTCTAACATACGAACAATAACCTAACACTAACACTAAAATCAACAACAACACCTAAACTATAACTCCCGCAGCATTTAAATGGGAAGAGGAGAACTTGGCTCCCCAGGAGGCTCGGAGGAGGAGCTGATGGAAACTCATGCCACCCAGCTAATGCTGGGGGCGGGGGCCGCGCAGCGGGTAGGGAGCCGAGCGCCTGGACCAGCGGCGGTGGAGCTGGGACATCGCCAATGCGGGGCCTGGCACGGTGGTGTGGTGCCAGGCCAGCTGTGCCGCAGGCGGATCCACCTCCATGGGCTCATCTGCAGGTGGATCCACCTCCATGGGCTCATCTGCAGGTGGATCCACCTCCATGGGCTCCACGGAGGTGGTCACCGCGCTGGCCCAGGCGCGATGGAAACGCACTCTCTGCCCCCTCCTCCGCTTGATCTTAAAGGCGGCCCCCCTCCTCCTCTTCGCCTCTGGGAAGCCAAGCTCCCTCTTCCCATTTAAAATAGGGCAAGCATCGCCCCTCGCTCTCTTCGCTCCAGCCATGGCTGTCGGAGCTCTCAGAGCGAGTGCGTTGGCCGGGGCAGCGGTGACCAAGGTGACGGCTGTGATGCGGCGAAGGTTCTAAAATGGCAGCCGCACTGCTGGCAATGGCGTTCCACATAGCATGAGGAGGGGGCCGGAGGACAGGGCACCGGACGGCAGCTAGAAGGCACTCCCTGTGCCCAGCGGGCAGCCCTTCTCTGCGGCAAGCAAGGGGCCACAGAGGAGCCGGCCACGAGAAAAGGGCCCTCGGCCTCCTTCATCCTCTCCCTGCTTCCACACGGCAATCTGTTGCGGCTGGCACACGCAGCACACAGCGCCATGTTCAGGGGCCTCCCGAGCCCAGCGCCAATAGCAGCAGGCTCCAAAGCACACCTGACTACGCCTGCCTCCTGGCACACACGAGCTCCGCTTTCCACCTTAGCATCCAGCGCCTCTTCTTGCGCCTCACGGCTCGGGATTCAACCATTCCCTACAATCAATACCGCCAGCTGCATTTTCACTACCATCACTCTGACTCCATTCCACAGCCGCGCACAATGCTGGCACACACACACGGGGCCACCCTGGCTCACCGATGCTTCGCGGGGACCCACACAACAGCATGAGCAAAGCAGGCAGAAACGGGCCGTGCTCCTGACTGATGGCACTCTGAAAATCTCCCTCTCCCTCCCCCCCACTCTACTAAGGCAGCAGTTCTCCCAAGCAACAAACACAATCACGCACAACTGCAGCCCTGGCTCGTCCCGACAAGGGACGTCCCGACGAAGCACATCTTCACAAACCTTCTGCCAGCTCCGCACCCTCCGGCCAACACAGCGCCCGGGCGCCTTGCTCCACTGCCCGCCCGGGCTTTGCTGGCGACAACTCGGCCCTACGGGGCCTCCTCCTTCACGCACCCCAAACACCAACACAGCTCCGCACTCGCACGGCCTTCCCTGAGAGGAAGCCGCCCCCCGACCCCGCAGCACTCGCCGGCGCCGCACGCATCGCCTCTGCGTGCCGGCAGCACCGCCAGCTCCTCCCCCGAGCGCCCCTCCATGCCCCCGCACCGAGGCCCGACCCCGCTCCCAGCACACAGCCCGCTCCTCCCGGCCCCGCTCACCGGCCCGGCGCCGCCATGCCGCGCTGCCCCGGAAGTGCTCTCCGCCGCCAGGAACCACTTCCTGCCCCGGCCCTACCAACCGCCTGCGGCGTCGCGTTGCTGAGGGCGGCCTGGGGGCGGCCCGGGGCCTGGAGGAGGGGGACGGGGCAGCTGGGGGGGTCCGCTGCCGGATTCCCCTCGGGTGGCGCCGGCGGCATGCAGCTTGTCTTCTTCTCCTTTTCTGCCTTTCCCCTTTTCCCCCTTTTTGCTTTCCTTTGCCTTGCTTTTCTTTTCCTTGCTTCTCTTTTCCTTTCCTTTTCTCTTTCTCTCTTCCCCTTCACATTTCCCTTTCTCTTTCCTTTCATTTCTTACTTTCTTCCCCTCCCCTCCCCTCCCGTCCCCTCACCTCCCCTCCCCTCCCCTCGCTTTCTGTCCACACTCAGTCTGCACATCTCCAATGGACATGCCTGGAGAAGATCACCTACGCAGGCAATAAATGGCTTGTGCTGTGCTTCACTGCTTTGTGCTCTTGAAAGACTCTGATTTGTTTTGCCCTTTCCTAAGCCCCAAGTATCAGGAGGGCCCGGCTGGCTTTGCTGCGGAGCCTTATCACCCCACAGGCTGAAGACTTGGGGGAAAAGCTCAGCAGCTCCGTAGCTGCCAAGGGAAGACTTCATGCCCTGGCCTTCATACAGCCCGGCTCTCCCCGCTCTGCTCTGCGCTCCTGCCATCCTCTGCAGCCCCTGTGCTGCGACAAACGCGAGCGCGGCTCGGGCCCAACGCCCTCCCTGCTGCACGCCCTCTCACGGCCTCATGTGCTGCACCCACACCACTGCCCCAGCCCCGCAGCCCTCCTGCCCGCAGCGCAGCCCCACGCACCGGGCTCGGCCCCAGCCCCGAGGAGCTGATGGAGCTGACTCAGCCCCCGCTGCATCCACACCCAAACCTAACACGCACTAACCGCTAACTAACTTTCCTATTTAGGAAATACTCCGTTTCCCTCCTTTGCAGCCAGCTCCTTGGCTGCACGCAGCCCCACAATCCGCTCTTTCCTCTCCAGCAGTGCAGCAGGCAGGCAGGCAGGCAGGCAGGCAGCAGAAGGCAGTGCCGTGTAGCACGCTGGACCCAGCGCACCGTGCAGGCTCCTTCGTGGAAGGAGGAAGACGCCGACGCGCCAATCCAAAATGGCAGGCAGACCCTCTTGACGTGCAGCCTCTGCTCTCCTCTCCTCCCCTCTCTCGGGCTCCGGCTCAGCAAGGTGCCCTCGCAGCACCCAGACGCTCCACACGCGCCGCTGCCCATGACGCGCTCGAAGCCATTGCAGCTGAAGCAGCTGAAGCAGCACGGCTCGCTGCCCTCCCGGCTCACGCCTGAGCTCTGGGCCCCAGGCGCGCTCACCTGCAGCCCTCCCGCTGCCCTCTCCTCCTGCCCCACTCCCAGCGCTGCTCTTCACACCAGCCCACCCGCACTTGAACTCCTCGCGGCTCAACGGGAGGCTGACGTGCAGGCCATGGCTGCCCGCAGGTGCAGCTGGCCTTCCCAGGGCAAGCAGGAACAGTCCGTGCTACAGAAGGCTGGAAAAGCCACCAGGCAAGATGGAGAGACAAGCTCAAGGCGCTGAGTGCAGGGACACCTTTCTTCCTCGCGCGCCGCTTCCTCTCCTTTTCTTTCTCTCACTCCTCACAGAGCAAGCTGATGCTCACACTCTTCGCCAGCACTTACGCTTTGGCTGAAAGGCCACCGCTTGGGAAGACCAACATGGAAACGCGGGAAAAGCAGCTCCATCTCCGGGGAGGGACGTGAAGCCGGCCGGTTCATCGCCCTGCCACTGCCAGCCCAAGCCAGGCATGTTTGGACCAGCTACTGAAAGAGGCAGCACCAGGTTGAAAAGGTTTCTTTCCCTTTTATTTTAAACTAAGGGATTTGGGTTGCGTGTTGTAGATACGTCAACAGACAATAAAATAGCCTGGATACCGCTCATGACCAGCGACATGCGCTAAGTTCACCTCATCATCAACATTCTGCAACAGCTATCGAGCTGAAGGACCCTCAAGGAATGCAGCGTCCCCAGCTCTTGCCAGACATGAAATCCCGCACAGGCAAAGTCCCATTTGTTGGTCACGCATCAGAAGCCCTTCCAGCTTCCTCAGTTCCTCTCCAATGTCCATGCAAGGGAAAGCACGGCCACGCCACAAAACCAGGCGTACAGTGCGCTGCCTTTGGAGCACCTCTCACGAAGCATTCCCGCTGCTCCCTGTGGCCTTTGAGGCTTAGCGCTCAAGCCCTCACCGTTTCTTTTTGCTTTCCTTCTTGGCTTTCTTGCTCAGCTGTGCAGCACTTGCCTTGGGTTTCTTCACCGTCTCCCAAGTCTTAGACTCCAAGCCGTCCGAGTCCTACAGGAATCAATTCACAAACAGTCAGGGAACTTTCTGACAATTGCCTGACAGCTCGCTTTGGGAGCTCAAGTCACCTGACTGGGCAGCTTTGGCTGCCAGCGCTGCAAATTGCCTTTCTGGCATCAGGGCACAACAGAAACTCCACCTCTCTCTTGTTCCCAAAAATCCCACGGAAGCTACAGTCTACAGGCCTTGCCTGCAAGGCAGTCCCTGCACAGGGGGACGCCCTGCCTGCCACTCACAGGCCACAGAAGCAGCAGCAGCAGCAGCAGCAGCACGACCATAAGATGAGCTTGCACCTCCGGGCTCCTTGCGTGCCACCAGGAACAGCACGCACGCCCAAGGAAGGGCACAACAAACTGCCGCACTCTCAGCAATGCCGCGGCGCGCTACCGTAGGCAACGGCTCCAGCTGCTTCCCTCCCAGCCCATTTCCTCAGCATTTCTATCAACCTCTACCAAACAGAGCGCTACTTACTGTCTCTGGGCACTTGGGAACTGGCAGCATTATGGCCAACACGCACACAAGCTGGAAAAGGGCTCCAAAGAAGAGGCCGTAGCGCAGCACGGTCTCCATCAGCGTGGGCTCAGGGATCTCAGGGGCCGAGAAATGCACTTCAGCGGCCATAGCGCAGACAGCCTGCTGCTCTGCTGCTCTCCAGGAGGCTGCTTTCTGCAAGGGGGAAACGAGAGCCATCATTCCATTCGTGCGCTCCGACGCTGTGACTTCCTGCTAGCAAAAACTCCCAGCCTGACTCAGAGACGTGCTCTGAAGATAGCCTTGGTCTTCCGACCCAAGCACAAGGAGGGACGCCAAACTTGCATGTCAGCAAGAGCTGAACAGGCAAGAATCAACTTCTCCCTGAGCTTGATCACACACGCACGACCACTGTCTCAGTAACACTAACAACAATGGGATTAATCCCATCACTTGCACATTTGCATCTACCTGGGCACGTACGTGTTCGCGGCCTTGCTGCTGCTGTGCCGTACGGCACCAAGCACAGCAACAAAGCACGCAGAAAGCCCATCTGCTGAGCACAGGGGAAGGAGCTGGGCTCACGCCTAAGCACTGCTTACTGCAAAGGAAGGCACACCTACCTGGCAACGGCCACGCAGGATGCTCGACACACAGTCACACACTGTTCTCCTGAGGCCCAACGCAATGGCGCAGCCACTCACACTCTGCTCCTCGACGGTCTGCAACACAAAAGTCACAAGCTGGAAATTCAACCCATCCAAGATGCCATCGGGCCTCCGTGCTCACGGCACTCGCACTCATGTCTTCGCAGGATCAATCAGGCGTGTGCTTACCGAGTGAGCGCTGCTCACTGCCACTTGACACCAGCAATCTACCCCTAACTGTCAAGTATGAACAGGAACCTATGCCTAACACTAAAAGACTACAAGTAACCTATGCCTAACTCTAACTCAAGAACAGGAACCTATGCCTAACACTAAAATGCTAAAAGTAACCTATGCCTAACTCAAGAACAGGAACCTATGCCTAACACTAAAATGCTAAAAGTAACCTAAGCCTAACTCTAACATACGAACAATAACCTAACACTAACACTAAAATCAACAACAACACCTAAACTATAACTCCCGCAGCTTTTAAATGGGAAGAGGAGAACTTGGCTCCCCAGGAGGCTCGGAGGAGGAGCTGATGGAAACTCATGCCACCCAGCTAATGCTGGGGGCGGGGGCCGCGCAGCGGGTAGGGAGCCGAGCGCCTGGACCAGCGACGGTGGAGCTGGGACATCGCCAATGCGGGGCCTGGCACGGTGGTGTGGTGCCAGGCCAGCTGTGCCGCAGGCGGATCCACCTCCATGGGCTCATCTGCAGGTGGATCCACCTCCATGGGCTCATCCGGAGGTGGATCCACCTCCATGGGCTCCACGGAGGTGGTCACCGCGCTGGCCCAGGCGCGATGGAAACGCACTCTCTGCCCCCTCCTCCGCTTGATCTTAAAGGCGGCCCCCCTCCTCCTCTTCGCCTCTGGGAAGCCAAGCTCCCTCTTCCCATTTAAAACAGGGCAAGCATCGCCCCTCGCTCTCTTCGCTCCAGCCATGGCTGTCGGAGCTCTCAGAGCGAGTGCGTTGGCCGGGGCAGCGGTGACCAAGGTGACGGCTGTGATGCGGCGAAGGTTCTAAAATGGCAGCCGCACTGCTGGCAATGGCGTTCCACATAGCATGAGGAGGGGGCCGGAGGACAGGGCACCGGACGGCAGCTAGAAGGCACTCCCTGTGCCCAGCGGGCAGCCCTTCTCTGCGGCAAGCAAGAGGCCACAGAGGAGCCGGCCCCGAGAAAAGGGCCCTCGGCCTCCTTCATCCTCTCCCTCCTGCCATGTAGGAATCCCCTTCTGGGGCTGGGCCACGCAGCACACAACACTCATGGCACGCTCAGGGATCTCCTGAGGTCAGCGCAAACAACAGCGTGCTCCAGACTGGACCTGACGGCGCCCGCCTGCAGGGAGACAGAAGCCCCTGCTTCCATTTCTTCTTAGTCTGGGGTTTTTCCCCTTAAATATGGATTTTTCTGCTAGTATTTCCTCTTTTTCCCCTTAACTCTCGGGTTTTTACCATTAAATACAGCTTTTTCTTCTAGAAATCCCTGTTTATCCCGTTAAATCTCCGGTTTTTCCCCTTAAATATGGCTTTTTCTGCTAGAAATCCTTATTTTCTTCCTTAAATCTGGGTTTTTCTCCCAGACATCACTGTTTTTCCCCTTAAATCTGGGGTTTTCTCCTTAAATACGGCTTTTTCTCTTAGAAATCCCTGTTTTTTCCCTTAAATATGGCTTTTTCTGCCAGAAATCCTTGTGTCCCCATTAAATCTGGGGTTTTCTCCCACAAATCCCTGTTTTGCCCCTTATATATGGGGTTTTCCCCTTGAGATATGGCTTTATCTGCCAGTTTTTCCCCTTAAATCTGGGGTTTGCTTCCAGAAATCCCTGTTTTTCTATTAAATCTGGCTTTTTTTCCCATAAATATGGCTTTTTCTGCCAGAAATACCTGTTTTTCCCCTTCAGTATCAGAGGACCAGCTCAGAGAAGCGTTTGCCTGGGACGGATAGGCCGCGACTGGATCGAATCCTGCCTCTGAATCGGGACGCTGGACACAGCCTCACTGTGCACCCAAAGACTAAGAACAGCGCCACCAAAGCGGGCAGAGACGCACGCGCTCCTGACTGCTTTGACATCTCCCTCTCCCGCCCTCCCTCCCACCAATCTATCAGGGCAGCCCTTCCCAAGCAACAAACACAATCACACAGAACTTCAGCCCGCACTCGTCCCGCTCACTGACATCCAGAGCCAGGGACAAACCTTCAGCCGTGCCCGCTCCTCCCCCACTCAAACAGAGCACCAGGCGCGTGGATCCACTCCTCGTCCAGCTTTGCTCGGCGCAAATTCCAGCGGGGAGTCCTCATTCACACACCTGAAACACCAACGCACAACAACGCATCAGAAAAGGCAATCAGAAAAGGAATCAGCCTCCAGACAGGCTTTTCCGGCCGGCCGACGCCGCAGCCACACGAGCCCGTCGCCATCCTTGCCGCACCATCAGGCCCCGCCATCCACAGCCTCCTGCCGGCGCACTCCGGGCCGAAAGCAAAACTCCACCGAGCGAGGCCAAAAGCCAAACTCGCCATCCGGACGGAGCCCCGCGCTTCCCCGCCGCCATCTCCAAGGACCGCCGCCACGCAAACGACGCTCAGCGAGAGCGAGCGAGACGCCGGCTTCCCCGCCACGCCCAAACGAAGAGCGACGGCACCGGATCGCAGCGCGACGGCTCCCACCGCGCGACGGAGCGCGGCGCTGCCGCCGCCCGGGAGCCGCCCCGTTCGCCCCGGGCTGCGCTCCGGCACCCGCAGCCCTCGCGAGGACGCGCGGCCCGCAAAGCCGCGAGCCGGGACCCGCCTCTGGCTGCCGGCGGCGCCTCGAGCTCCTCCCCTGACAGCCCCTCGATGCCCCCGCGCCGAGGCCCGACCCGGTTCCCGGCACGGAGCCCGCTCCTCCCGGTCCCGCTCACCGCTCTCGCGCCGCGCTGCCCCGGATGTACTCTCCGCCGGCAGGAAGCACTTCCGGTCCGGGCCCTAGCAACCGCCTGCGGCGTCACGTTGCTAAGGGCGGCCTGCGGGCGGCCGAGGCCTGGGGGTGGAGTGGGGCGGCGGCCGGATTCCTCTCGGATGGCGCCGTAGCCGTGCGACTTTTCTCCTCCTCCTTCTCTCCTTCTCCTTCCTTTTCGTTCTTTCTCTTCTCTTTCCATTCCCTTTCTTTTCCTTTCTATTCCTTTCTTCTCTTGGCTTTTTCTTTCCTTTTCTCTTCCTTCTCTTCCCCTTCACAGTTCCCTTTTCCTTCCCTTTCTTCCTTCCTTCCCCTCCCTTGCCCTCTCCTCCCCTTCTTTCCCTTTCTCTCCAAGCTCTTTATCCAGCTCTGAAATGGAGTTGCATCAAGAAGATCATCTACGCAGGCAATAAATAACTTGTGCTGCATTTCATTGCTTTGTGCTCTTACCAGACTCGGATTTGGTTTGCCCTTCACTCAAGAATCACAGAATGGCCAGGGTTGGAAGGGACCTCAAGGATCATGAAGCTCCAACCCTCTGCCACATGCAGGGCCACCAACCTCCCCATTTAATACCAGCCCTGGCTGCCCAGGGCCCCATCCAACCTGGCCTTGAACACCTCCAGGGATGGACGGGGCATCACAGCCTCTCTGGGCAGCTGTTCCAGCACCTCACCACTCTCATAGTAAAGAACTTCCCCCTGACATCCAACCTCAACCTTCCCTCCCTCAACTTCAAACCATTTCCCCTTGTGCTGCTGTTATCAACCCTTTCAAAGAGTTGATTCCCCTCCTGTCTGTAGGCTCCCTTTAGGTACTGAAGGCTGCAATGAGGTCACCCTGCAGCCTTCTTTTCTCCAGGCTGAACAAGCCCAGCTCCCTCAGCCTGTCTTTGTAGGGAGCTGCTCCAGTCCCCTGATCATCTCTGTGGCTCTCCTCTCTGTCTTTCTCGTACTGGGGCTCCAGACCTGGATACAGCACTGCAGATGGGGCCTCACAAGAGCAGAGGGGAGGGGGGCGATCACCTCCCTGCCCCTGCTGGCCACCCCTCTTCTTGTGGCCCTTTCCTGAGCCCCAAGTATCAGGAGTGCCCGGCTGCTTTTGCTGCAGAGCCTTATTATCCAAGCACACAAAGACCTGGGGGAAAACCTCAGCAGCTACGTTTGTGCAGAGGGAAGATTTCATGCCAACGCACAGCCCGGCTTTCCCTGCTCTGCGCTGCCGGCGTCCCCTGCAGCCCCTGTGCTGTGACAACCAGCAGTGAGCTCGGGCCCAACGCCCGCTCACATCCCCATGAGGCAAAATCTGAAAACGTGCCATCCCAGCCCACTTCCAAGCCCCAGGAGCAGCTAAATCATTCATTTCTACGCTGCTGCTTCGTAACACAGAAGGAACAACAACAGGACTACCATCTCTTTAAGTCGTTTTATAAAAGTATTTGACTTACTGAGATACTGTTACAGTTACCTGAGTATTTGAAATTACAATACAAGGAAACTTCGACAATGAATTTCAGTACAGTATTTTACAATCCAGTGCTGCTGATCCCAGTTTATGTCCTAGTTCACTAGAGCATATATACACAAACAATGATTCTTGAAGAAAATTAAAAAGACACCCGCAAGAAAGGGGGCTGGAGATACCAATATAACAAAGAGTTGAAATCACAAATTCAGTGCAGCATGTAGTGGTAACGCAAACAAGAAAAATTAAACAGTTTTTTTTGTTCAGTTTTTTTTTCTTTTTCTGGAACACAAATAAATGCATTAAAATCCAAGCTTCAGTGCTAGATCAGATGAAGACACGGCGCATTTACTGCGCAGTTTCATACACAAACGCTTCCTGAGCTACTGGAGCAATAAGGCTTTGTTACTTTAGATCAGCAGCTCAGCATTCCGTTCATTTTTTCACGTCATTCTCATAAGGCAAAATTCTAAATAGAAGTTATTTTAATGCTTGAAAATTAGGATTAATTGGCAGCTACATATGAGCACGCATTTGTTATGCAGTATCAATTCACACAGCTCAGGCTGCTCAAGCAGTGGTGGGAGGAGCAGTGGGAGACAAATTCATTCACCTCTGCTGGAAGCCCAATGTTATGTGGGATAGCAGATGCTGTGGGTCATCCACGAGATGTTTCCACCACATCCCCATAAAGAACAGAAAAGTGCACCGCTGGTTCATATTGACAACTTTTTATTTCTACAGAACACGCTATAAAAAATTAACAGGCTTGTTAGCTTACAAAGTAAAAGGTTTACGTAAACTTTAGCTCAGACTTGAAGAACATTGCCAATTCATCAACCTAGTACTAGCTTACTTTAATTATTGGCCAAATACAATGTTTCACAGACTTTTTCTCCCAGCTGATTCTTTGTTTGCAGTATTCTAAAATCATTTCTGGTGCTTGGGATATCCAGCCCCCTCTCCCCATCCTAATACAGCAGGAAAGACACAAACATGCCACTTAAATTAAAGAAAGAAAAAATGGAGCAAGTGGAATCCGAGATTGCAAAAATATATACAAGCATTTACCTTTTTCCTGAACTAAACATTTCAACCATAAAAATATTAAACAGCCATACCCTATAGAACTAGGGCTAAGGCTATTTCAATTATAACTATTTTTTATTTTAAAAATATAGGGCTGAAAGCCTTTTGGGTGATATTTATACATTACCAACATTTCTAGCTTCCCTACATGAATCATAAATCATTATGCAGAACACAAACTATGTTTCGTAGCTTAATTTTGCATTATCCTGTTTAATTCAATCTCTCTTGTAAATATGTTAGATAGCTAGATTTCACTGTAAGAATTAATATAAACAGATTATTTATAAGGCTTTTTTCTTCTCCTTGTGAGCTGTATATGGTAAAATAGCCATCAAATGTCTTGAAATTGGCATATTTTCCTCCTAGTAAAACTGTGAAGCAAGGCTAGCTTTCACCGCCAGTGAAAAGGTGAAAGAGGATAATCCCTGGATCATCAGAAACTCTTTCCCATTGCTCTTGCTAGAATACACATGAAAAAAAGGAGGCATTTTCTCTAAGGTCTTATTATTCTTCTTTCCAGTGAGCATATATCACTTCAACTTGAAAAACTCTTTCAGAAGGTCAGTTAAAACTGTAATGCCTTGGTTCTTAAAAGGCCTGAATCAGATTTGCCCTCTGGCAGTTCAGACAGAAGGAAGGAAATGCTCTCTTCAAGACTGGAGGTTCGCTTCTAGTTTCCCGTTGTCCTGGTTCAGCTCCAGCATAAGAAGCCTCCTCAGAACAGCTGCTGCTGTCCCAGTGCTCTGAGCTACGGTTATGCTTTAACCTGTGCTACTTCAAGAGCCACGTTTCTGACCACGGCTAACAGCCACATCGACTCACAGACGTTTCCTTTCCTGCCTTCAGATAAGGAAGGAGCTGACCATACCTGAAAAGTGCATTCAGTCTAAAGGAGCAATAAAATGTCACTGTAAACCAGAAGAGAACTGAATATTAACAGATTTGAAAAGAAAGCAAAAGATGCTATAAATCCAGGAAGGACTTATTACAAAAGTTACTAGCTGTGTGAGCAGCTTAGGGTGACCTAGCATAGAAATCTTCCCCAAGAACTTGTTCTAATCTTTATAGAACTGTTTTCTGATGCTCCAACTCGTCAAAAGTCTGGAATCCGTGTATAAACTTCCAAGTCCTCTGATCTTAGCTAACGTGGCATTATCAGTTCCTCACCAAAAATGGTAAGTATTATCATCTTTAAAATCCAGCTATATTGTACCTCTTCCTGAGAAACCAACAAAGTCTTCAGAGAAAACTGACTGCAACATGGAAGAATAACACTGAGTATAATGTCCATTAACACTTCCCACAAGAAACATCAGTCTGCAAATGGGAATCTACATTGAATCAGTGCAATCCCAGGCGGCCTCGTCTTTTGCAAAACAAGGGAAGAACCACAGCGTTAACACAGTTGTAGAAGTTAGATGTGTTACACAGAAAAAGATCAGAACTCTTCGGAGGGCACAAGCAAACGTTCCAGCAACTTTGGGCAGACGTTTATTTTGCTGAAATTCACAAGACTGTGAGAAAAACAAAACAAAGCTACGCCCTGGATTTGTGCCACAGTTTGACATCCCCTTAACAGCAGTCTGAGTCCCACTGGCACGTGAGCAGACTCCGGGCAAGGAAAAACAGTCCAGCCACACTTGAGTTAAAAAAATAGCTTAAGCGATGAATTTGCTCACAGTAGGCAGAGGACGGTCACAAGTCGGCCCAATAACACTGCTGTAAAGAGGTTATGATGTTGCTGCAGCATTGCAGCTACTAATGAACTTCCCAGTACATCAGTAGCAAAATATGCTACTAAAAAGGAAAGACAAAACTATTTTAAAAAACCTGTCAGTCATTAAGGACACATTCTAAGTAATGAAAGGTAAAACAAAGCAGAGCCCAAAGCTGTATTACATCTCTACTTGGGTCATAACTCCTTTGTAGCCATACCTGATCGCGTTTTGATTTCTGAAAGTGCTCAGTAGAAATCCAGAGTTAATGTGGATAAAACCTCAGGATAACATCCATTGACTTACACACTAGTGTTGTTAAATAAATCCAAGTCAAGTCTACTTTACAATGAAGTGTGCAACAAGCAGAAGAAGTGAAGAAGAACATCGTGTGGAGTTCACATTCTTCAAGGTGCAAATCACAGCTATTCCTGTCCAAATCCTTCTGTTTCTTCAATTGCAAATAACAGCTTCTCCTTCAACTGCTCGTAATTCTTATAGGGTGGAAGGTCTAGGCGATTGAAACTGAAAACAAAGGAAAACTTTAATTATTGTGGAATTATTTAAACCACCAAAAATCCATTAGGAACACAGGCATATCAACTTTCCTGTTTAGAGGGATAACTGGATTTATACCCTCTAACACAGCTGTACCTTCATGTGCATTTATCTGTGAAAGTGGAGTTAAAGCACAAGCACTCTAACAATAATTTTCCAGAAATGGTGATGCACTCAGTAAGAAGCCTCACTTCATCTCTCTTTTGTATTTGAAATTTAAAATTTGAGCTTTTTCACAAAGCACCAGTGTAACTGAGACACTGAGCAGAAGCTGCAATTTCTCCAGCGAAGAGGGAGCACGAGTGTGCCTATTTGTTTTCAATGCCAAGATAGACCAATCCCAAACTCCTGGGAAAAAAGTGCTACTTACTACATTTTTTTCTTTTCAGTAGTGTGCAAATCCATGGCATTCACAATGGAGTCAGCTCCACAACAAAACTGTTGTTCAGAAGTTCAACTATTATTCAACAAAGCTTACTGGCATAACCCAGTGTTTTGCTTTCACACAATCTCAGCCACTTTCACATATTACCCACTTTCTAAAATCTCAAAGTAGATTGTCATCAGTAAAAACAGAACCATAACAGAATTTTATCCTATGTACTTACCAGGTGTGACTTCTAGGTAACCAGTTTTCCTTCCCAACTTTCTCAATACAAAATTTTTGGGGTCCATTGCTCCCTGTAAAAAAAACAAATAATCAAGTCTCAGGTCTAGCTGCCTACCTGTATCAGTAGTAATACATGACAACTGAGTGTGAAAGGCTTGAGGAGAAAGCAAGACTTTAACTACTTGCAGAGACCAAAGACATCTGCTTTCCCTACATCTCTCTGAAGAAACCCACGTAGCCAAACACAGAAATATGAAGTGGTTCTGAAAGAAACTCAATCACTGAATCACATAACTGCTTTGGTACTGGAAGGAATCTCTGGACTTCTCCTAGTCCTTCCACTCTGATCAGGCAGGGATACCCAGAGCAGGCTGTCCTACCAGGACCACGTCCAAACCATCTGTCAGATCCCTGATGGAAGGCGTTAACACTGCCCCGTCCCTTTTTCTGTCACAGCTCTAGCAGTATGCAAGACTTAGGAAGAGGAGTCAATAAAAATTCATAAAAAATATCCTTACATATACAGGTTGGTCCTTATTAAAGAAAGGAATTAATAGAAGTACAAAATGCATTAAAGAGGGCTTGTTACCCATGAGGTCAGCAAATCCTCCCACTGGCAATCTGCACGTTCCAGTAACGAATTGTAGAAGTCTCATTCTCTTTTCGTTATCTATTTCTTTTACAAACTGAAAAATAATAATTAACATTGATGTAAAATTTAGTATTTACATTTTCACTTCATCATCAACCCTAGAATAGCTGGATTAGCAGCAATAATTTATATTTACACACTACAAATCTGTTGAGTAATTCTGACTGTTGCTCACTAAGCTGTTGCTGTGCTCTTCTGAGGAAAAAAGCAGTCTACAAACCTGCCAGAACCACAGTATCTGTCTGCTGGTTCTGGTATAATGCCTGTAGATGGTATGCCTCTGCCAGTCATTTAAATCAATTTCCTGCATTCCACACAGGAGGACCTTGAGGGGAGAAAAAGGATAAAAACATGAAACTACAAGCTACTGCTTTGCTTCTACAGCAAACAGAGTACTGTACTCAAACTCTATTGTACTTCAAAGCACCTACAATCACAGCGTTCTCATTTTTCATTTTAAACTTCAAAACTTCCACAGCAAATAATAACAACCACTCACGAACAGAATTTGGAGAGACCACAAAATAGAAAAGCCATTTGTGAAAATGTTTGTATTTAGACATTCAAGCCAGGAATGTATACTTTGTCACTGCCTAACCATACAATTCCGTGCTAGAAATGATGTTTTGCTTCAGAGTATAATTTTGAGAGACCAAAAGTAGCTAAAACCTGGTCCACTCAGTAATGTGATCATCCACTGATATTGGCTTTTTACCTCCCTTTCTTTCAAATTACTCATTCTTTAAACAAAAGCAAATCTCACTGTCAAGGATTTCAAAAGCAATCAGTCAAGTTTATACTGGCAGAATCTTTGCACTAGAAACGTGTCGGTTGTGAAGAAGAAAGTGAAGAAGAACACACTCACCAAACACTCACCAAACACTCACCAAACACTCACCAAACACTCACCAAACACTCACCAAACACTCACCAAACACTCACCAAACACTCACCAACACGTGAGGCTTCTCTCACACATTCTCAAAACAGAACTGTCAGCCTTCACGAACTCTGTTCTTCAGACACTGACTGAAATTTAAGTACTACGTGTCACAGCCTGGATCTGGCAATAGTCAAACAATCCTTTACCTCCAGTTCCTTAGCATCAAAATACTGCAGATACTGCTGTGGCAGAATTTCATTGAAGCCTTCAAAAAACGCTTGTGTCTGTTCCTCAACACCTCGGGAAAGTCTCCATTCTGCTACCAGCCTGTAGAAGATACAGGAGGATAATTTACAATGGGCTATGCCAACCCAAGTTAATCTCTGTTAGTTGATTCTGAAATGAACTGTAAGTGATGTTAAGAAAAGTTATGTAAAGTCTGGGAAGTTCCGGGGATAGAGCACTGTGCAACTGCACCTGCAGCCTTCACTCTGTGCCAACAGTTTCGAGTTAAAACCCTGTGTTTCCAACCACTGCTACGGAAAGCATTTGAAGCTCAAACAGGAGGCAGCATCTACTCACTGATGATATTAATGAGAGCACAGCAGTCCCTAGGTATTTAGAGAAGGAAAAAAAAGGCAGAGCTAATTCATCTAATATTGTCCCCAGAAATCTCAGTCATTATCCATGACAAGGTAAAATCTAGGTCAGGTGTACTGGTGAAGATAAGTAGGACTGCTAGCTTACCAAGAAACGACTATGTCCATTTGGAAAGTTCCATATTTGTTTCTGTTAATCATGAAACTTTGCTCTGTGGTAGAAACTCCACTCTCCATTAACAAAAAGGTGAAAAGCAGGCAGGAGACCCGAAGAACCTGAACCCAGGGAGAAGCAGATATTATGCTGAATTCAAGCCTAACCTGTCAGGAGAACTGGAATCTAAAGGAGAGATGAAACTCTGGGGAACATAACACAGGACCCAGAGTATGGCAGAAGAATATTACTTAGGCTGCAATCCGAGCTCTCCCTGGGTTCCTCAAAACTAGAAGAGAATGGTCTTCTGCAGATACTGCTTACTCTCCATCCCAATCAGTATTTTGCACAACTGCAAAATTCCAATATGTTCCTTCTGCAAATGTTACAATTTCTGTGAAATGTTCTTGGACGACTCATGAAAGCAATTCCTACTCTCTCATCTCTCAAACCTTTCCCACAAAAAGCCTTCACAGAACACATCATAAGAAAGAGGAAAATTTTACTGATTCAATTTATCTCATGCCTGCCATGTGTGCAGTGGTTTCTTGTTTGTTTCCTCTTTGTTTTGAGCAGATCCTCTGTGTAAGATGATGCTGAAGTTCACACCTTAAAGCAGAGCTTGTACACTGCTGCTCACTGGGGATATTTCGAGACAAGGAGGGGATCTTTTGAGACAAGGCACCTCATAGTTTTTCTCCAGACCATCTGAGCTCATGGTTTTCTTCTGTAATCACTTGTAGGCTCCTTTCCTTGCTTTAAAACCTTCTGGTGCTGCTATATCATAATTCCTCATTTACGACAGTACAACACTTCACATTATTCACAATGCTGCCTTGTTACAAATGCCAGGACATAACAGCACTGTAAGGGCAGTTCACATGGAAACCAGTATCGAAACAATGCATTTTTAAAAACTCAAGTTTACCACAAAAGCATCTAAAAATGTTCTTTGGCTAAAAACAAGCAACAGCATAAATGGCTGGAGAGAATATCAGCAGTCTACAAAGGCAAAATGTGAATAATAATGTGTGCAATGGGGAACCACCATTCACATTTGTTGCCATGATGTTCTGCTAAACTGAATTATTTCTGGGAAAAAAAAACAAACAAGTGGAGCTTCTACTAAACTGAATCTTTTGGGAAAAGTAATATACAGTAATATATTTTTTAAAATATTTCCATCAATATTTTCCTTCCAAACGCAGATTCTGAACGATTGCCATATTTTGCCAACATCAGTAATTATTCATAGACAGAATTTCAATAATGCTTCATATTGCATAGTGACAGCATTTTCTTGATTGAGATAAAAGAAACAGGAGAGATAAGAGTATTTCAAAATCTTCACTTAATCTTACCTAATATATTCTTCTTTGTTTTCTTCTGTCACGAGAATGTTGCTACCATTTGGCTTCAAATCATGGCTTTTGATTTCACCCAGAATTTCTTTATCAACTGAGAAAAACATTTCCAAGCCACATTCTTCAATATCATTCTCTCTGCAAGGAAGAAAACGTGATAATAAATAACCAGGTCCAGACTGTGCATGCAGTAGAATTGATGTGTATGAAGAATATAAGGACTTTTCTTAATTGTTTAGAGCTCAAGAATCAAGTTAAGGAAATGTTACACAATAACTGTGGTTCTGTAAGATTCACCCCACT
Organism: Tympanuchus pallidicinctus; assembly: GCF_026119805.1. NCBI lineage: Eukaryota > Metazoa > Chordata > Aves > Galliformes > Phasianidae > Tympanuchus > Tympanuchus pallidicinctus. The sequence goes on from NW_026294722.1 coordinate 8,918,124, forward strand.
GATGTGCATAAGCAAACTGTGCACTAGGTACAATAGCATCCTTAAATTCATGTCACTGGGCTGACAAACTACCCACTGCCTCTAAGCAGAATGCCCATGGAATACAAAAACCTTTCAATAATGACACTGTTGTGTTTCACTACCCGCTGCCTTGCCAAGTAATAGCAGATAAGAAGAAAAAGACTCAGAATGCTTAATGAATTATCTTCAACTCCAGTATATTTATGGGACTATCTTGTAAACGTATCAAAACATCCCAAGCTCCTAAGTTAACAAAATAATGCATTCCTGAGAAAGAGGAATTTTCTCATTAGAGACTTCGAAGTAAGAAGAACCTTCATTCAACAAACACTGCTGGGATCTCTGTTCTCTCTATACGGTTCAGTAGCCAGAATAACAGGTGCATCATTGTAACGTCTATGTTGGTAAGTGCTCCTACACAGCAGCGACGCACATAGGCAGGGTGCTGTGCTGGGGCAGGCAGGGACAAGGCTGCTGTACCCACGGCAGCCACACGGTGCTGCGCTTTGCACTTGCTGCTAGAGCAGCACTGGTCGCACAGCCACGTTTTGGCTCCTGCCAAACAGTGCCGGCACAGCATCAACTCTGCAGCCCCTGAGCCAGCAAGGCTGGGTGTGGGCAAGAGGAGGGGGAAGGGCCATCAGCAGGGCACTGATCTACACTGACGGAAGGGATGTTGCACACCAGGTGATGCCACACACAGCACAAACAGCTGGGGAAGGGGCACAGCATGTACTGAGGTCCTGCTTTCCAAGGGGTGGCCAAACACTGCTTACTACTGATGGATCTCCCATCCCTCGGGGTGTCCAAGGACAGGCTGGATGGGGACAAGATGATCCAGTGGTTGGCAACCCTGCTGGCAGCAGTGGAGCTGGAACCAGATGGACTTTGAGGTCCCTTCCAACCCAGGTTATTCTATAACGAGCAGAGGATAATTGTTTTCTTCCCCTGTACGGCCTCTGCTTGATGTTTTTCTTTTTCCTCTTTTTCCTTTAAATTGTCCTTGTCTCAACCTATGAGCGTTTCATTCATTTATTTTCCAACCACATTTTCTTTCCCCCCTCTTCCTTTGAGGAGGGGCAGTGACAGCATGGGGTGGTGGTGTTCTGTTGACAACTGATGTGAAACCACCACTTGATGAACACTTCCAACATAAAATGCAAGTGTCCTGAGCTACAAACATAGAAACAGCAATACTGAAAACACCACCGTGATGTATTTAGTGCTGTGATGCAACGGTGCTTCTCAATTTCATCTCTCCAAAATACAATATGAAATCTCAGGAGAGCTGATGGATGGCAAAATAAAATTACTTCCTTTCAAATGAAAGACACCTGCTTTGACTCGGCTTGAGCAGAGGGGCCTCACTAGACAAACTCTCAAGGACTTTCCAAACAAAGTAATTCTGCAGATTTTCTGAAACAATGGAAATGAGAAAAACGAGCAGAAAGCGATTCCACATTACTGCAAAACTTCCTGGGAACTTGCATCATTTGCTTTTTTGGTGATTAATAACATGGTATCCACACTCTGCCAGCTGTGATTTTTTTTTTTACTGCACACTTGCAGTCATTTCCTTCAGCAGTGCTGGTAAGCAGGTCCAGCTGCTGACCTGTGCATGTAGAGCTCAGTGCACAGTGCTTAGAGGTCTGAAGGTTCTTCTCTGAAATGCTCACAAACTTCCGTGTTTACTCAAAAAGGGGCAAAGCTTTCATGAACTCCAGATTAGAAGACTGCTGTATCAGTACAGACACTGCAATTGATATACAGCTTGTGTTTTTGCTAGAGATAGCTTTCAGAAAACTTCTTGCTACAGCCCTAAGTTTCCTCATCGCTTTTTTTTCTGAGGCAACGAACTAGAAGTTAAAAAAAAAAAAAAAAAAAAATCCAAACAGCCAAACTAGCCAAAATTAAACCCCCTCAAAATACTAAGTGTAAATTAATAAAAGCGTATGTAACCAGGAATTTGAAACTAACATTTAGAGTGAAATGCAAAAGCTGTTTTTGACAAGTTCTGAGTTTCCTAGCTCCCTACTTCCTGTGTAAGCTTCTCCTGGTAGGACTGCTGGTCCTACTTGGAAACATACTCAAACTTCTTGTACTTGGAAAGCTCACACAAACTATCACCTGAATGCTGTCTGGTAATGCTGCACACGTTGAAGTAAAGGTGAGGAGGGGGAAAAAGTGATCTGTAATATCTACAAGTCCTCTTCACTGCCACTGACAAGTAGCTTAGTACTGATATGCAGAAGGCTCTGTGCTCTCTTTTGATCCATTACAGTAACACAAGCATCAGAAGAACTATACAGAGAATAAATACAACACACTTCTGCACCAAAAGACCTTCAAGTTATCTATCAGATGTTATTAAAAAAAACCCAAAACACTGCTTTGAAATGTGCAAACGATAGTGCTGAACAAGTGCCCAGCTCACCTGTACTGCACAGACAAATGCAAAGAGGTGGCTATGTTCACACAAGGTTAATACCACTCCTTCACTCTTAGACTTTCCACAGAACAGGAATGGATTGACATTGTTCTCAAGGTAAATTTTGTTACACGTGGTACTTATTAGAATTTATTCACAAGTTCCATGTGCCTTGATTAAAGAGTAATTAGTGTAAATTTCTTTCCTGTAGCTTGCCTTTCTCTCACTGCTGTATTTGTTTGGTTTCTAAAACCCAGTGAGTCATAGGATAACTGTGGGAATACAAGAAAAACTGTTTAGAGCAGCAGCTGTGGAGCAAGATAAACAGCATGAGGACCAAGGACACCTCTAGAAGAACGAACATCTCACGGCTCTGACTGGAGAAGTGCCTGCATGAATGGTTGAAGAGTGTTTGTAGAATGCTCTGCTGGCATGTAAAGGTGGATGGGGAAGTTGTAGGGGTGGATGGGAAAGCTAGAAAAAGAAAACCTGTGAAGTGATGTGAGAACTTGTAAGAAATGATTTGGATCATTCACATCTGAGTCCGTGCATCAGACGCTGCAGATAACAAATGGTGTCTTCTTCTTATAAAGAAAGAAATACACACCTACTAGAGGTTCTTTAATTACAAGAATCAAGCCTTCCATCTTTTTTTCCCTTTCAGGTCTCAATTTCTCAGCATCTTTACTCGAATACCAACTACTGAAGTTTCCTAATGAAATGTTCACTTACACACCTTCTAACAGCACATTACCCAGCACAGAACAGGCTACTTTTTCAAAACTGATCCAAAACTCCTATTTCAACTTGCAATTATCTCAAAAGCTCTCTCTCCCTTTCTTCCTTGCTTACGATAACACTCCCAAGATTCATCACCAGAGATTCACTACTTTTTGTCTGTCATGTTTCTGCTTTTAAAAAATGCATTCATCTCCTAAGCTTTTTAAAAAACGCTTCATCGTTCTGGAGTGAAATAAGTTTTACCTCTCTAGACACATAAACCAGCCTAACTCTGCAGATTTTAAAAAAATTATTATTTATTATTATAGCAGTAGAAGTTTTGACTTTTTGTCCCTTCTACTCCTCAGCCCCCAGGTCTTGCTTTTAGCTGTCAGGAAAGGAAAATCACCACTGCTATTAGAAGAAACGATGCATAACAACCCTCGAATCTTGCTCTTACAGAATTAGTACCGAATTACAGTGCCTTAAAACTAAATGCTGTTTAAAATTATTACTAAGTGGTATTTTTTGTGACATTTCCAAAATAGTTCTTGTCCATAAACTGCAGATCCTTTCTACTTACTGCTCTCTGGAGAGGAAATCTGCAAAGGAGTGAAGGAGGACTTAAAAAGAATACGAATGTAGAGCATACAAATGATTGACAATGCATACATGGAAGGCTAGATGTAGAAATGGGCTTAAATCATCCACCTTGGAGCAAAAAAGCAACAACAGCTAGAAAATATACAAGAATTAACTTTAAATCCTTGATATTAACTGTTCAGTAAAAAATGCAGCTACGACTGACATAAGAATTATGTGACAGCAAATAATAATCTACATTTACTAACTGCAAGTCACTGTAAGTCCCAATGTGCTTTCTAACCAAATCAGCTATTTTAAAGCACTACTGACAGGATTTTTGCTGATTTCTTTCGCTGATTTCCAGGTTCAATGGAATTTACTTGTGTTATTAGTAACAGCATGCAAGAGTACTGCTTCTGTCTAGCTACATTTATTTAAAAATAGTAATAATGGAACACAAGATGCTGTGCAGAATATCCAGTGAACTAAAAATGCAATGAAGTCTTGCATATCTAATTATTTGTGTATCTCAAATGAGAGTAAAAGTTCCATTGCTGTTCTGTAATTGACAAACCCTGCTGCTCACTGGTGGTTTGGGTTTTTTTCAGTAATAAATTTACATTCCCTTTCTGGCATAAGTGAAAAAATAAACATTTTATTGCCATTTCAAGAACAAAATCAAGTCAAACTCACTTTACCCAGATGAGAGAGTTGTAAAACTCTGGGTCAACAGATTCTAAATCCTTGAGTCCTACTGGCTTGTTTAAGATACGTTTATAGAACGGCAGAGAGAAACCAGTGTCAATGAATTTTCCATGGAACAAAGCCTGAAGAACATGAAAACAGACAAAATAATGCAAAGGATGACTGAATACTCAATATGACAACATTCTGTACTGTGAACCAACGAAATTTGAGAGCTCAATATTAGAGCAACCCAGAATATTACAGCTGCTAATATATTTGATTCATTTATACTCATAGTAGTTATACCCAAACACCTCGTAAAAAATTTAGCTCAAAGATGCATTTTTAATTATTCATTTGATGACAAAATATTTAAAGGAAAAATTGCAGAGATAACTTTTGTTTTTGAACATACCATGGCAATGAACCTTCCAATAAAACGGAAGTATTTCAGATGGTCTGGATTAATGTAGGAGGCTGGGTTTATCTGTAAGCAGTAGTTATCTTTTCCAGCATATTCAAACAGGCAATACATTGGGTTCAAAACTTCATGTGATAACAGAAAGAACCATTCCCTGAAATCACAAACAACAAAAAGGACATTTCAAAAGATTAAAAATGAGCTGAACGAACTGATAAGCTGAAAGTTGACCTAGAAACTTGCCAATACAAGTAGTCAAGCTGACTTCTTTCCCAGAAATTATGGCTAAACTGAACTGAAACTAACAAAAATGATGGTTTAGTAAGCAAAGTTACAATGTTATCCTACCATCAGTGGTGTGAAAAATGACTCCTCATTTTAAACAGCCAATTAAAATGCTATCATGGGCTTAAACTGTAAACTTTTAGGCAATGCTAATTAATTTATGCTCTTCTCATTATATTCACGTAAGAGGTTTGACTTGAAAGTAGATTTCCATGCATTTTCAGTAAACCTCTACTGTGGCTATCAACAATCATGACAAAGCCAATAAACTCTGCATCTGTTGAGACAGATTAAAGCAATTCCTAAAGTGAACTGAAAAGAGTCTTAAACAGCTTTAAGGCATGCAGTGATATTCTAAGGAAAGATAAGGAATGAGCTTTGCTAATATTCTGAAAGCGCTGCAGTCCAAGGACGTACTTCAGAGAAGCCTTCAGAAAAGCTTGCAGGAAAAACCATTATTTGCCATTTTAGTTCAGCTTACCTTGCAACACCTCCATAATCTAAGCCTTCTTCACCAGGGAAAATAACCCACAAACGTCTCCGCAGATCCTGAGGGCTGAAGCTCATTATCTTAGTAAAAGAAAAACAATCCATTTACGTGAAGAAAACAGCTATAAGCATTGGCTGGGCATATTACTATTTACTACACCAAGCAGCATTCAACGAATCACGAACTCATGAAATAGCAGAATCATAGGATTGCTCAGGTTGGAAAAGACCTTAAAGATCATCGAGTCCAACCACAACCCAACCATCCTACCCTAACTCTAACAGCCCTCTGCTAAATCATGGCCCTGAGCACCACATCCAAACAGTTTTAAATGCATCCAGGGATGGTGACTCAACCACCTCCCTGGGGAGCCCATTTCACTGCTTAACAACCCTTCCTGTAACAAAGTTTGTCCTGATATCTAACGTTCATTGAGGGGTTAGAACATATTTCCACAAATTAACAAGAAAGAAAAATAATAATTTGCAAATCAAAGACTCATGCTTAGGCCAACAGCCTGCACATAAGTACCTGACAAAAAAATAGAAAACAGCCAAAAAATAACACGGGGGCCAAAGCACATACATTCAGGATCTTTAAAATACAACAAGTTACAAGCAGTGAAGAAAAAACGCAAAAACAAACAAAGAAACAAACAAACCACCTAGAATGAAAATTGTTTGCAATGACAGGCATAGAATTTGGATAAAAAATTATTTTAAAATCTCTACTAGCCTGTAGTTATCATCACAGCAAATTCTGTATTTCCAACACAAATAACTACTACTGACAAATGATTAACTACAGTTTGGTCTTTGTGGTTATGTCATCAGAACTACTGATCAAGCAGCACGTTCTCTTAAACATTCCAAGGTTTGTTGACATGCCCATGGTCGTACTACCTCTCTCTTGCTTCTTTCTAGTAGTAACATAATTTTATTACTTCAACAATTACTATAAAATGACAAAGTGCAATTTCAGAAATTAGTTTGGAGTCAATTTGCAGTTCCAGGGCTTGTTTTGTCTGCTACCAGCCCCCTTTATTATTTGACCAAGCAGATTCTCATGTTGTTTCTGCATGCTCAAATTTGTTTCTATCAGACTGAAAAGCAGCTGCTCTCAGCTTCTATTTAACAAGCAACAGAAGCAATTATTGCCACAATTAACATTAAAAAAGTAAAAGGAGAATTCCAAAGCACTTACAAATACTGTACAGAAACAAATTTTAAGCATGGTTTAAGTCTCTAAGCATTGTGAAATTTTGCTACTAGTAATTTAAATACAATTCATCATTTTGGTTTTCTTCAACCACCTCATTACTCTTCTGAAGATCTGTAACACTGAGACAAAGTTCAGCTTAATGTATTTTGGTACAAAAGTGTGCTTATGGAACACAGGATAAGTGTGCCAACACAGCAGAGCACGCTAACTTCCAGAGGAGGGGGAGCTGCACTCTTCCCAAAGCAACATTTTAAAGAACTTAGTGGAAAAATAAATAATTTATATGCATATATAAACAGATAGAGAAGCCATAGATATATTTATATTTGTTTCATGGACACAGTGACACTTGGAGACACAATTTCACATTTTTGCATAATCTTTAAATATACAAGCAAGGCTGCATGCTGTTAGTTATTGTTAGTCTCTATTCAAATAACATGATTAAGATGTCAGGGCATTAAGAATGACACACAGACAACAGATTACTTCAATTCAACTTCTCATGCCCACTACTAATATGTTTTAGTACAATACCTGTTGAAATGAGTCTTCAAATAATGTTTTTCTGCTCACTGTGATCTTTATGTGTTGTGGCATTGCCAGTTGCTGAAATGACATTTTGCAGAGGTGAGATACACAATCACTTCATGTTTCTAATACTGTTTTAACTGTAGTTTACTACAGACACTGTTTTAAGAGGTAAAGGTAGATGTCACTAATCCATATAAGCAGCCAGCAATCAAGACACTTTCACTTCAATTTATGCCAAGAACAATTGCTTCCACAACTGAGATCTACAGCAAGGTACACAGGTCTTCTGATCCTGCTTTGAACAGCTTCAAAGTGTACTCTGCCAGAACGTAGGAAAACATTAAGATCAAACACATGCTCTAAATCAGCAGGCCTTCCAGCACAACATTTAGTAAAAAAAAACCAACATTCTGTGGTTGTTCTGTGCAAGGTGAAAAATTAAGCTCCACTCTGCTTTTTCAAACTATAATTCATGGACTTCTGAAAACTGAACCAGTTAAAACAAAGACTTTTTCCAAGGCACCAAGTTACATAATCCTATGGTATTTGCAGAATTTAAAGGACCAAGACTAACAGTGCAATTTGCTCCTATGTGAGGCCATTCCAATCTGTAACATAGGATATTCTTCCAAGCTTAGAATAAATGTTCTGTGCCAGACATCTTGCTCTTTCTTTCAGAAGCATTTATGCAGAAACTACATCGTGTATTAACCACATTTCAGAACACTGTGCTTTCACACATCTACTTACTGACAGCGTAAGGAAAACTGCACTCTTAAATTCAGCAGTTTGCAAAATAAACTGTAAATAAATGTAGGTTTTCTATACCAAGTTTTAAAGCTGCCTTCCCACTTCCATCAGTTTATGCAGGCCTGGTGTTTTTTCTCCCCTTTTTAAATTCACTTAAAGTAGGTTAATTAATTTTATTTGATTAATCTTATTTGTAGAGCATTGAATAAGTGGTTCATTCACAGCAAGCCAGCAGAACACAGAAAAGCAAACAAATGTTCCCAATAAAGAAATCCATACCTGACACCAGAATCGGAAATAATGGACCTTTGCCTTGAAATCCCGAACATAGGCTATGTGGGGCCCATTGTCTCTGGAACCAAAGCAAGAAGAAAGAATTTCAAGAGTGTTTCCGTAATTTAAGACAAAGTCTGCTGATTTATTATCTGTGTAGCTACACGGTTCAGTTGGCTTTCTGGCTGGATATTCTTTTCACTTGAGAATGTAGGTTTTTTGTATTTTTAAACTAAAACAACCTCTCCTTTGTAAACAGTAAAGTGTATATGCAGCATTTTTTCAACAGTATCTACCTGTTAATTGTATTTAGAAATGTAATAAGAAGAATGGAATGTCATTGACCATTCGGTTAATTTAATTTTGTACTTAAGTTCTGGTTTTAATTCCACTTAATCTCCTAAAATGCAAATAAAGAAAGTGTATTTACAAAAAGAAAGACTAGTAAATGGAAGAAAGGGATCTGGTCATTAGAAATACCAATAACCCTCATGTCATATCTACTAGTTAGCAAGGGGAATTCTGAAGTGTTCAAAACACTCCTCTTCAGGAGGAGTTATCAGTGGACTAAAAAAAAAAAAAAAAAGAAAAAGGTTACATGAAAAGCTTCCTGTACACAAAACAAAGAGGAAATAAACTTTCAAAACCGATGGCTGTTGAACTTCACGTTTAAAAGCTAGTAGTCAAAGACACTTACAGAGCAGACTTGCCCGTGCGGGGATCTATGTATGTAGTGGTTCTTCTATTGTGATCCACAAAGTACGGAATGCCATCCACAGTAAATCGCATTTCCCAACCCTCAGGTAAGGGTTTCTCATTTAATTGACTGTGAGTACGAGAAAACACATGGGAACTTCATGCAACTTAACACAATTAAGGCAACCGATCAGTGACTGGAGGCAGTAACAATTTTAGTGTGTCTAGAAGTGCAGGCTGAGAAACTTTCCATTTATTCTGTCTTGTTCTCTCCAATTTTCAAGTCAGCTCTCAGACCACAGTGATTGTTTAAACAAATTTTTAGCTCTTTCAGTTGCATTATCTAGTATAACAGCAAATAGAAACTGTCATTTTTACTCTGAAACTGACACTGCCTTACTAAATAGCTTTAGCTACCTCACGTATAATTGCAGTAGCCAAAAGCTTCGAGTGTTTCAGAATGACAAAAATAAAAGAACATAAAGGAAATACAAACAGCGCTCTTGTGTAGTTTTTTGACAACTTCCAACTCAAGTTTGCTATCAATGTAAGTGTATCTTGAAATACTTGGAAATCTTCAGCAGTATCCACCAAAGTGTTCCCAGAGACCTTCCCCCATGGAAAGACACTGTAGGATCATGTTTCAAGCTATAAATGTAGGTGGTTATTAGAAGTAACAGTGTTTTCCATTCAGTTAGCTGCTGCGGATGTGCCTGGCACAAAGGCCGTGTTCTCTGGCTACAGCTATTAGCACCTCCACTTCTCTTCCTCTTGCGTAAGGGAGAGGTGAAGTTGTTTCACCTGATGGAAATTTTCATCTCACTCAGAAAATCTGGGATGAAACATCCTTCACTCTTCACTTCCTACCTCAGAGAGACAAAGAAACTGGACCCCAAACTAAATAGTAATAACACTGATCAATTACTTGTGGTGGTGTCTCAAGTTTTCTTTGTTTCTCTTTTGTAGTTTTTTTTTTTTTTTTTTTTAATTTAAAAAAATGATAAGGAGGAAGTGCTGCGGTTCCTGGAGTTTGTGTTTTCATCTCTATCTCTTTGCTATTGTCTGTTTGATAAACAATATTTTGACTCAGAATCTTCTACATCACAGGATGCATGAAATCCTTCTCTCTCTCCCGCAGCAATACAAATCTACATACAATATATAAAAATAGTAGGAACTGTTCAGGGGAATTAACTCATTGCTGCTGACCAAGATTTTCCTGCTAACTCTATTATTACTCTGTGATATTTTTGACAATCTCCATTTCAGTGGTATCCTTTAAAAATCACCGTCTGAGAACTGTGTATAGGACATGGGGGAATGGTTTTAAACTGGGACAGGGGAGCTTTAGGTTGGATATTAGGAGGAAGTTTTTCACCCAGAGGGTGGTGAGGCACTGGAACAGGTTGCCCAAGGAGGCTGTGGATGCCCCATCCCTGCAGGCATTCAAGGCCAGGCTGGATGTGGCTCTGGGCAGCCTGGGCTGCTGGTTGGTGACCTGCACACAGCAGGGGGTTGGAACTGGATGATCTTTAAGATCCCTTTCAACTCAGGCCATTCTATGATTCTGTGACAGCCTATGTTTGAGCCACAAGCAGCACCACCGAGCCCTCATCATCGTTACTTTGTTATATTTTCACTTCAGATTTACAAGAAGCTGCAATTGATTTCTTACCCCTGACTCCTAGGATCTTCCCACTGCGTGATACGTGTGTTGTGATTGACAAAATACACTCTGCCATTGCTGTCAGTTCTTTTTTCTAAAAATATACAAAAGGAAAACAAATTTCAAGACCTAGGTTACCATACTATTGAAACATGAAATTAAACAAATAAATCCAACTACCAGAGCCTGCCACAGCCTCACCTGTGTCCAAGTTTCTCCATACCTCCTCAGACACAACAGCTTTTCACTTTCATTGACATTATGCCTTACTACGCTATTCACAAACAGGAGTTTATCTAAATAATTCCAACTGCTAATAATCATATGAAACTGCATCAATCACCCATCCCCAGTGAAAAGCTGCACTTATGGTGTTCATGCAGAATTTCTTAGCATCTCAATTTTTACCATGAAAAGATCAGCTGTCTATAACTGTGCAGCTAATAGCAGTGAGTCTGGACATCACAGTAACAACAGAAACATTTGTGGGAAGGAAACAGTTAACCACAAGAGATTCACCTTCATTACACACTCTGGCCTTCTTCTAGCACTTCTTAAAAAGCTTTTTCAGGTATTTTTCCAAGTTAAAAATGTATAAGAATTAAAACATAGATAAGATGATTTTCTCTATTAAGATCCTTTACCATGTTTTTTTTTAGCTCTAAGAAAAAAACAATTGGAAGCAAGCAAAAAGAGAAGCTGTTTTCTCCACAAGAAATCCCAGCTGCTTTGATTTTTGCTACATTATTCACAAACCATACAGACAATGAAGACAAAAGAGGCTGCAGAGGTACATAAAAGAATCAAGAGAGTACAAAGGTTTGTGAACAGCAGTATCATCTTTCATACTCATCTAACAGACAGGAAATGAAAGTGAACGTGGTTTCCAAGGTTTTTGCTCAGGTAAATATATGTCCATGACTCTAAACCGTTTACAATAAATGCAAGGATTTGGTCTTCTGGATCATCTGGCATTTCTTTACACCATTTTTATTTAGGGAGATACGAGGCATGCAGAATGTAGAAGACAAATGACAAAAAAAGGCCAAAGTTTGACTACAATAGGTAAAAAGCTCCAATTTACAAGGGAAGTCTGGAAGCAGACACTTGTCTACAGGAGCTGCACTGGCAGCAGCATTCATCTCAATATGGAAATGCAGTTTCATGGCTTCCCAAGCAACATCAGTCTGGAAAACACGCTTTGAAATATTGCGTATGTAGTGCAACAAAGCACAACAATGTCACGGCGTGATGTTGCATCTACATGAGAACAGAAATCTAAGTAATGTTTGAAAAACAAAACAACAAAATCCCAACTCTAACTCTGACAGGCAGCCACTTGCTTTAAAATTAAACAACCCTGATAACACTGCCTGTGTATCATGAAACTTGAGTTCTCACATCTGCTTCACAGTCACAGCAGGAATTAAATTTTACATTTTTATACACATGCACAAAAAATAGCATTCACTGTAAACTGTTAAACCTGTGAAGTACAAAACCAAACAAATTTATCCCAGGGAGAGGGACAAGTCCAGGAGTGATTATTAGTTGTCATTACAAAAGCTTTTCAGAGCAATAAATACCCAGGGTGGCGGGAGAGGGGGTAAACCCTGCCTAATGAAAGTGGTGAAAAATAGGATGACAGTGTGAAAGAAGCTATTGTGACACAATAATTTCTGAGAGAAAACAGAATACTCTGTAGTTTCTAAAGCACTTCAGAACTGCACATCCTTGTCAGGACTTGACATTTTAACAGAACGCTTGATTGGATTTAATTTTGAAAGGAAAAATAATCTAGATTTTCATTTAAACAAAAGTAGCCTAGAAAAGCTGATAAAATAACTTGGCAGAAATCTTTAATGCTTTAATGTCTAATTACACTGCCTTACAAAACGCTATTTCAAATCAGCCTTACCCCATCCAGGTGGCAGTGGGCCAAGGGGGTCAAATTCTTTGTTCTGAGTGGAAGAAAAGTCCTGGTTCTGCAAGTCACACAAACAAATGGTGCATTAATAATGGCCAGCTACCATCCATTTGCTTTCCAGATGTTCTAACGCAGCCATCATAAATTATTGAAGTATATATGCATTTTTGTTGATTTTACACATAATTAAAGATGCCAACATTTTTTTTTTCCTAAAAAAAAAAAAAAAAAAAAAAGTGGAAACTGCAAGCAAAGACAGCATGCAGTTATTACAAATCGGTCTTTTCTTTGGCCTCACTTATTCCCTGGTACTAAGCTCTTCTGTTAGCTAATTTTACAGCCCTTGGCATGCCTCATGAACTGCAGAGCCAAGAAAATAATTATCCTTTGTGAAGTGCCCCTGCCTAAGCAGAAGGAAATTAGTACAGTAGTACCCAAAACAATCAGAAAGCAAGCATTCCTGCATACAGTACTCTTTTCCCCACCACTCAGAACCTGCTCTGCTCTTGACAGGCTAGTAGCATTTCAGTTTCTGTAGCCTACTTCAGAGGCACTGCACCTATTGTTATAGGCATTACTCCTGCTATTCAGAGGCAAGCAATACACTTGCAATTCTGGAAGGTTTATCTTCAATTCCTCTGCCTTGATTACATTTATTTCATTTCACCCAGAGTAGAAACATGTCCCGTGAGCCTGCCTTCCTTCCCAGTCTTTGGCTAAGCCATTGCAAGGCACAATATAAATAAAACAGCACTAATTTTATCAACATTAGACATAAATTTTAAAAAGAACATCAGCTATATTCAGCTGTAATATATATTATATATATGCAAAAACCATCACGCTGCCTACAGCCATTGCAAGGACATGGGCCAAGGTTACCAATTATTACTTCATCCCATGCCACAAACTCAAAGCTACGATACATCTCAAGAATAAACTGTAATGAAGCCTGGAATCATTGCCAGAAGAAGTCACCCACAAACAGGCTCAAAACAATCGTATAAACCCAGCTTCAATCTGCAGAAGAGAGAATAATGGGTTCAGAACTCGGAAAAGATGCTTCTCTTAGCTTTTACAGTCAGCACTGCGTTTCTTACCCCATAGATAAACCTCTGATTGAACTGCTGCATCGCTCCTTGAAGCTGACTGCGCTGAAGCTGCCACTGTTCGTAATTTCGGACAGACTCTAACGTTGGCCTCTGCCACGTTGTTGTTCTCGTGAAGTGGTCAACGTAGTAAATCCTCCCCATGTTGTCAACTCGTCGCTCCCAGCTTTAAAAGATTAAAAATAAAATTAGATCTGCGAGTTCTCAAGAGCAGCCAGTTGTAATGGTTCAGCAGCACGTACAGGCAAACAGCCATTACATTTGGAAGCAGACCTGAGGCACAGGCTCATTAATAGATGTGGTTTTCATCTTTTACTCTCCACTAATGCTATGTAAAGAGCTAAAATAACATGTAATCCCCTCTATGTTCTTCCCAACTCAGATTCATTCTAATTCCTGCACTTCCAGTTTAAGCACTGAAAGGTTGAAATCTACCTTTCAAGTGCTACACCAAACACTGTCAATAATGTACTGTTACTACTGCATTTACCCCAGCCAATCTGTAAGACAATAATCTGCAGGCTTCTCATAAAGACAAGAAAAACTCAGATAGCTGAGTGGTACAATACAAGATTTCTTCATGCTCTTTTCAGTAAGTTCAATCTGCTTGGACAGAAATTCTTGTTTGCTGGGGAGAGGGGATTTCCCCCCCCCCACCCTCCCTCAATATTTCAGTCCCCAAACATCAACACTATTTACAAAACTTCACATTTGAAAGGCTTGGGTTGGAAGGGACCTTAAAGACCATCTGGTTCCAATCCAATCCCCAAATTTGAATAACACCACTATGGTTTTGAGTAAGTTTTAATAATACAGTAACAAATCCTCTCAAAATTAAAAAAATGAAAATAATAATAATTGAATACAACAATTAGGTTCCCTTTACTCTCCGCCAGCTTGATTTGTTCTTTAAAATCTAGTTCTCTTCACTGTCCCATGTGCTTTTACTTTGTAATTCTCTAACACATGGATCAGTTAAGCCTGAATGAATTGCAATAGAACAATTGTGTTTTTCTTTCAGTATGGACAAAAAAAAATGAGTAACAAACGAAAGAATATCACCTGCACAAAGTGTAACATCACTGGCTGTTCTAACAGCTGGAAACACCTACAAACTAAAGATTCTTTACAAGAGCATAGTAATTTAACAGCTGGGAATCCTAAGACAAGACCAAAGGACTGTAAGCAATAACCTCAGGATAAATAGGTAACCAAGGGCATTCACGCTCAGGCTAATAGTTGTCTAAATCACAAAATACCCTCCTGTGGTTTTGATTATCTTTCACAGTCAAGAGTGCCCATGTTTTCACCCATTTATCAGCATACATCCACTTGCTTATTCTTTTGACGAGAAATCTCCATTTCATTATCTTTGACATTTAACTCCTTTCCACACTGCAGAGCTCTTTGGAAACAAACTGGATAAATGTTTGCACTCGTTCATGTTGCAATGTACAAATGTGCTTTCCAGCTGCAGTAAACTGAGTCAGTTCTAGATACACCCAGTCCAGGCACATCCAAGGCAATCAGATGCCTTTACATGGCTTACCTTGGAGGAAGAGGCTCTGGCCGATCCCACGTTGTTCTTTTTTCAACATGATCTACATAATATACTCGACCATGCTGGTCCACTCTTTGCTCCCAACTGAAAATAAAACGACACTTAATCACTTCTGTCTCGAGGTGGAATTACTCCAGCCGCTCATCAGCATGAAGGATACAGTAAAAGATGAGAAACGTTTCGTTTTGTAAAGTGCTTCTCTTACTAAAACACTTGAAGCATTTAGAACAACAATTTTTAAATTTTCTGTATAACCACCTTCAGGTTGCGATAAACTAAAGCCAAAATTCATGCATGTGCATGCTGCCTTAGCAAGCAATGTTTTGTATTCAATATCAAACAGATCAGTAATGCATTGAGCAGAATCATCAGTGGAGCATAATCCCCTATTAGATTAATACTCATTTAATTTGAATCTCCAAATTATGCAAACGTTGCACACAGCACATATCAGCAGTTCAGCATAAGGGCACTGAAGTTGCATTTTCTGAATACGCAGCGTTTGGGATGCGGACTTACTCCAGTATTTGTATCAAATGTATCATGGAGGGAAATGCACAGTAATTTACCATTTCTAATGAAATAAAAATGGTAAAGCAACAACTGATGTTTTCAAAATTACTTTCACAGTTATCCTGTAAGCATGGTAATAATCCAAACCCCACCCACCTATTGCTTTAAGTGCAGGCAAATTAAAGCAGGTAATAATTTACCTATTACACCACTCACATTAGGAAGCTTTTGCTTTCCCTCACTCAGAGTACAGAAACAGTTCTATTCTTTAAAGACAAAGTTCAGAATCTAAACAATATCTTTGAGGCAAGGGACCAATCATCTGACAAACTCCACATGGGCATGAAATACCTCACTGTGCCCACATTGCTCTCAAGAGGTGCAATGTATGAACTATGAAATTTAAAGCCACATAGCAGATTATGTCCTGCAACAGTAACTTTCCTTCTACTTATTTACATGTTTCTTACCATTTGACTTCTAATTTGAAGACAGCAAGTTGTCTCACTATTTAAAACCTCTGTTTCACTGACTTAGCAGTTCACAACAAACATCAAAACTACTTAAAATTTGATTCCTTTCTTGATTAAACCATACACACACACACGCCTGAAAGTCTACTAGGTCAAACAGCTTAGAAAACCTTCGCTTTAAAAGCTTTTGGGAATTGTTGTTATGCAGCAAAAGATAGATGTTACATGTATTTTGGTATGCTTAAAAGAAGAAAGCAGAAATGTCAGCTGAAAAATTCATTAAGCTCATACCCAGGTGGAAGAGGACCTTGACTGACTGTAGTTAGTGCCTGAGTTGGAGGATTTACTGGCTGGACTTGTCTTGATACTGGAGGAGTGGTGAGCGCAGCAGTTGCAGGAGCTGTTGTTGCTGCTGTTGCCCCCTCAGGGCTCGGTTCTGAAGATGTATTTGCAGCTGTGCCTGCCAGTGAACCTGCACTGGCCCCATCATTCTCTGTGGACGTGGATGGAGAACCATTGACACTTCCTACGACGCCAGATGTGTCAGAAGAAAAAAAAAAAACTTTACTTGGTATTTCTCTCCTTATTGATAACCTATTTCAGTATCTGTAAGTCACAAAAGTAAACGTGTAGAAGGTGGTAGTTTGAAGTAGGGCACACATACAGCCACATTTCCTACTTCACACAAAAAAATTTAAAAAAGGCAACTTAGCTGCACTCTGTAAAAATGCTTTAGTCCAAGAACTGCTATCAGCTGCACAGCTTTGATATTACAAAGAAAAGAGATTCACCAAAGCAACTTGTTTGCATTCTCTAAACACGAGATGATTCTAAAGAAAAAACCATGTGCTCACATTGATGGATTTCCCAATTATTACTTGCAACAATTCAAGAGGCAGCATGTGCAACATTTTCAAGAAGAGATTTGACACAACGTGGGCAAATTAAGGCTGTGGAAGGGAGAATACATGCATTCTTTAAATGCTTTCAGATGTTTTTCCCCATGCAGGCCATTTGGTAGGCAGTATTAAGAACTGTACACAACTCTTATTACTAAACTACACTGCTTTTATCTTTTCAAATAATTACTGCAGCCTACTTTTCCATCCATCCTCAGCATTTATCAATTGTGACAACGAGATCACCAAAACACACAGTAGTGTATGCATGTGGAGGAGTTAACCTGAAAACACCCAGCATTGGCTTCAAGTTTTGGAGTTTCTAAATTATAAGACAGACTAAAAAACAAATTTGTTTTCATGCAATCAATGTTTGAAGTGCTGCTGTTTCAAATAATTTAACCTGGACTGCAGAAACAAATAACTAATCTTCCAAGCCCCAGCATTATCTACTTGAGACAGTTCTGTAAGTCCTTCAGCAGGTTTGTTCACAGGTCTCATTAAAATTAACCGAGTGCAACAGTAGCACTCACTCATCTTCTTTTGGTACCAGCTCCAACATATTTAGCAGTATCACTACAATCATCACTTATCAGTCATGGAAACAAGAAATTACTCATAAGAGGAACAGTGATATTGAATGCAAACTGTTCAAACAGAAGTTATATACCCAAGAATTTACCACGAAAAAAACTGTAGTTAAAAACATGCATCAGGAAACGTTATGTTCATTTTCAGACTGCACAGAGAATCCACAGCTTTGAGTGGATTCTGGCCCTAGAATACGCACCAGCTGCTGATGGGGGTCTGCGGGGTGTGGGTGGAGGTGGTCTGGAAGGCCTGGGAGGTCGAGAAGGTTTGCAGCTTCCATTGGTGAGTAGTGGAGAATCACTGCCATTAACAGTCTTGTTTTCATTTGAAGCAGCATCTTCAGAGCTTTCAAGGCCATTTGAGTTAGTCCTTTGTAGAAAAAGACAGAAAGGAGAACTATACTAAGAGTCTATGGATGAGAACAAGCTTTATAAAAGAAATGAGAATGTAATAATTATGGCTAGATAAGATTTTTACATTCATGATAATTATAAAAAAAAAAAACAACTACGGGTTTGAATAAACACTCTGAGAATTTACCCGAGGCACACGAGATGAAAACGGAGTGAAGCAGATGTACTAACAGCCGCTGTGGACATCTCCTTTTTCATTACCCAACTCAATACAGCTGCCTTCAGGCCCTCTGCACTTTGCTGCTCAACCTTTTCCTCCCATGAATGCCACTAGTCTCTAATGAGATGGGAAGTTGATTAAGACTGTAGAACAGGCTGTGTGCATTGGCTCCACATGGTAAGCATATGTTCAGAACAAACAGGCGGCTTGAAAATTTTAGACAAATTAACTATGCACACAGATTCTCCCCCTAAGCTCAGTTCTGGATATTGCTAAGAGAACTTAGGACTAAGCATTAAGATTTTGAAGAGGAGCTATGAATTAATAAGCAACATCTCAACTTTTCAAGCACTTAACTTGAAATAGCTGCCTTCATTCACTCTGTGCCAGTCAGTTACACCTAGCAGTGTATTAGTCTGATACATTTGTACCCCATTGAGCGGAGGTAAATGCACCTACACCTTTATGTCTAAAGCATTTAGTTACCTAGTGGATTGGCAGGTCAAATACAGAGGCCATAAGCAATAAAAACACAGGTTTCATTTCAGACCAATGCCTTTAAAATTACATTCTTATAAACACACAGTAGGTAGTAAGTAGGCCTAGTTAAACCACAACGCATAAGAGATCAAGTAGAATCACCCACGTCTGACCTCAATATCCATGTCAAATGTACCTTTGCCCCAGACTAGGTGTGCTACATGTGACAATTTACACCGTGCTACAACCCTGAAGTAAATGACCATGATGTGCAAATCACTGGGGATGTGAAGTCTGCAAGAACTATAGCCTCACTTTCCCTTGGCCCTAGTAAGTACTGCTTCTGTTCGAACTTTACTGTCAGAAGTAAAACCTATTATCTTTTGTGTTCTTAGATCAGGCATTTTAAGACAATGGTGGATACGAAATGTAATTATACACACAGCAGTAAGTGCTGCTAAGTATGTTCCACAGCACTTACATGATCCTCAAAAGGGATCCTGCAGGAGCACCAAAAGCCCTGTGAGATGGTACTAAAACCACACAAGCTCATATTACTGTTACTGGGCATTCCATACCCAAGCACAGAAGCATTTTTCTGAGCAAAAAAAGGAAACACAACTATATAAAACTTCTGTAGGAAGATTCCAGACTACTCCGCTAAGTGAGGTTTAAGTTCTGCTTGCTTACAGATCAACTCAGCTATTCCAGATCTCATCTGAGAGTGCTGCACATTGTACAAATACTTAAAATACTCATAGAACTGGAAACTAATTGAAGTGGCTTGGTCTTCACTGCAGGTTAAATATGGCCACTTTTATTCCACTATGTTGTATGGGACACAATCCCAAATCAATCTTCAAACACTACAACTGTCAGCTTTCGGTATCTTCTCAACAAAGCAAAATAGAGTTCTGATACCTCCGTGCTGTGAAACAGGAATGTAAAAAGCATGCACTGTGGTGTTTATGCACCAGTGGGACTTCCTTAAAGATTATTTTTATTTTTATGCAATCTGATTTATCACCGGGAAATTAAATCTCAAATCTTTTTATTTGGGGATTTTTATTTGTATCCTTGTCTCGAGAACGGAAGCTGCACTCAGCACACAGCAGAAGGAGAAATACTCTGTACTTTGGAGTGAGACAAATGCTTTTCAGACCAGCTCTAAACTGCAGCTCGCTAGCTTTCATTGAGAAAAACAACGCCTACTGCTGCTATGCTCCCTGAAATAGTTCCTCACAGTAGGGGCAGTCAAGTTAAGAGATTCAACCACATGTCCCCAGAACAGAACAGAATTTGCCTGTGACACTGAAAACCTGCACTCAGCTCAAGCATTTTCACAAGAGCTATAAATCCAAGAATAATGTATGTCAAGGGGCTCACAACTGTTGAACTAGGAGTGTAGATTGATGTATGAGAGCCAAAGCAACACCATGCTTATTTCAGTCCTTTTAAGGCAGAAATTTATGAAGCAAGCTGCTGTGGGAGCCAAAATCTTACTGGTCTCATCAACATTAGCACTGTTAACACAAGGTGCTGTCCCCATAACAGAGACAGTAGGATACATGTATACCTCACAACAACACACTTAATTGCTCAGGGAAGATTAATTGAACCTAAATCTTTCCATGCACCCTTTCCAGCTATGGCTCAGTACCTGGGAGTAATTGTAAAAGATGCCAACCGCGTGTGCTGATGGACTCAGCCAAACCAAAGCACCTGTTCTGATGCCAGACTGACAGCCATGCAGCTTTACAACATTTTAAATGAAGCAGATAAAGAAAAATCTGCAAACAGAAGTTACTGGATGCAAAGCCAACTCTCCCACATTATACTGAGCTAGTACTAAGCAGTATTGCTTAATTCTAAAAAAAGGTTCCTATTGCTAGTTATGTTAAATAAACCTGATACAATTAACTTGCTTTTAAAGACAGTTAAATATTTGAATGTACAATAGTATAATTTTTTTAAGGATGTGCTCAGAACTTCACAAATTATTCAGTCATCATGTTTGTAAACCATGCAGTCCCTCATTCAGAAATGCAAACATTAAGTGCAAAAAACAAGGGGAAAAAGTCTTACCGAGCGTCATTTCTTGCTTTGGAGCTGTCACTCTGCGTAGGACCTTAAATACCAGAAATACAAGGACAGCAGCACTGTGAGCAACATTTGGAATCACTTCCAAGCACAAAAAAACACAAGCCTTTAAAGCCCAGACTTCTCTCAAATGCCAAGGCTGTACACTTCTATGCTGCTCATCTACAGGCTTCTTTTAAGACTGCACGTTTCACACCTATGTATGTGTACGCATTTTCTTCAAGCGCTGCCACAAAGTGCAAAACCAGTAACATTTTCATCTTATAGAAGATGTAACACTACCTTCCCCAACTGCATGAATACTGCCAAAGGCACACAGTTCAGTAACTCCCTTCTGTCTCTGTCAGCAGTACCAAGCAGTCATTTTCCCAGTGGAGCTCACTTTTCATACTCTCGACCCTGTTCTGAGGGCAGGCAGAGCAGGTAGGACAACCAGTTCCTCTGAAATCCTCTCTCTGGCTGGCCAGCAAATCCCTGCAGCTGTTTGCTTGAGAACTGGTCTCTCTGACCCAGACCATTCCCTTTCTCTATGCACAAGGTAGCATCAAGGCATTGGAGCAGGTCCAAATTTGGCCGCTCTCCAGAAAGTATTATAGCAATTCAGCTTAGATTTGCAAACGTTTCTCAACTGCTTATTCAGCTACCTTGCAAATATTTGCCTTCTGTACCAGCACTTGCAACATGCAACACTGAAACGCTCACGTGCAGAGCGCAAATACTTCCATTAACAAGGAAATCAATTATCACCTCTGATGGGAACTAACTGCAGCTGTAAGCCAAGAAGTGGGATGTAAACTCTTACCCTGACCTGCTGTTCAAGGAACTTACTCTAATTCCAGCAACACAAACTTAACTTCAAAGGCTAGTCAGGCAACAACGCAGGCCAGTCAGTGCCCTTGCACTCTAGAACACGTTACACTGAATCTTTTTAAGATCTCTCCCTTTTCTCATCTGCTTCAGACACCTCATCCTCTTGGAATCCTCTGCTCAACTACTTTCTAACACTCGCCCTGCACTCTGCAGCACAAAACCGTATTCAGTTCCACTATCTGCATGACTTTTCCTACTTACCAGCATTTTTCTCTCAGTAGGTTAATTTAAGGAAATGGTTTCCAACTGTGCTTTTACTTCTTCCAAGTACTGCACCTGAGGGAAATGTTACTTTCACCTCAGCCTTGCTCTGCAAGCCTCACAGTACTTGGGCTTTCTTTAGAAAAAGCAAAACAAACAACAAAATCACACTCCATAGAGCACGCAATCAATCTTTTTAGCACAGTTACATATTCGGATGCAATCAGAAACTGTCTTCATTTAGTCCTTCAAAAAACAAAAACACCTTTCTGACACAAGCCAACTCATTGTCCTGCTGGTTTCCACCACAGAGAGCCTGTTTGATCCTGGAGAAATCACCTCCCATCCAGTTCTAGTCTGCACACTGCGTCACCCTCAGAAATGCACCTCTGTCTGCCTCAACCAAAGGAACTGCAATGCCTTACTTCTATTTTAACGTAATTACACAATTCACACTTACTGAAGACTCTCAGTTAAAAATTATCCTTGTTATCTGAGACTTAAGATACCAATTAAATGAAAAAAGAGTGGATCTCCCCCTCCAGCAAAAATCTGCAAGCATTTCATTTAGATATCTAACAAAAATTCAATATAAAGCTGTTTCCTAGCCAGAATGCTTACTATTATGAGACTAAATTTATCCATTTTATATTGCTTTTTTGCTTATAGGCTTAGGAAAATTGGGGGAAGCTAAAAGCCTTCGTTAAAGTAAGGCACAATGGTAGCTCGTAATTCCTAGATAAAGCAAGCAAAGTTCAGAAAATTAAGGTGCTGATCTTGTTTGCATTACAGTCATGCTGATAATCTTTGCTGATTATGACTCCACTGCAAATAAAAGCACATAAAAGCTCTGGTCTCTACAAACACCAAGTTAAATAAACCACTCGTTACCATTACTAAAACACTGCATTCAAGCATTCAGTAAAAAAAAAAAAACCAAAACCTTTGTATACCAGATATTATATACATTGTACATTTAAGCTGAAAGTCACTTACTTCTTGTACTTGAGGCATCACCATTGGTCAGGAGCTCAGGATCTACCTGCATCCCATCTAGACAGACAGACAAATCTCCTACCACTTCTGCTGGCTCTCTGTCACCAAGAAGATGCAGTGTTACCACTACCTGATCAACTGAAAAAGAACAAGAAAGTCAGGGTTTACCTTAGTATATAATGAAAGAGATCACAGCAATCAAGAAAAAATACACAACTTCTGCTTGCACTCTGCATAATTTCCTACACCTTGCGTGGTGCAGCTATCATTCCCACGTGTCAGCAAGCTTATTATTTCTACAAAGTAGGGAGAACTAGAGCACAAGCTTTTTGCTGCCTAAAGAAAGGTGTATCTTTATAGGAGAAATGCAGCCTCTGGTTTCTGCCCACACTTCTTAAGCAATTAATAGACCTGTCCTTGATGAGCTATAGACAGAAGATGTAATTCACCTCATTCTTCATGCAGAACAGCTACCAAGTCTATCTTGGAGTAAAACATAGCACATTTATTTAGTGACATGTAGTTTTGCATTTTAAATGTGGATTCTGTGTCACATCCCTAAGTCAGAGGTACTTTGTGGGTACATCCCAGTTCTTGGTTGAAATGCCTGAATCAGTATCCAGCACCATACAGCATGACACCCACTGTTACACAGAGCAGTGGAGTTATAATTTTCAGCTACAATCACAACAGGACAGTGACTGTCAGCAGAAAAACGTATTACATTGCTATCAACATGCTGCAATTTGAGTGCCCACATCTGAAAGTCAGGAAGCAAAAGTCAGAACAAGGATGAGAGCACATCAGTATATAGCAGTATATAGCAAGACAATTTGATAATGGGTGTGATGATCCACTTGGAAGCTCCACAGTGCACGTACTGCCTCAAAGCTAACTGGTTCTAAGACACATTAAATGGTACAACATACACTACTTCGAACATCAACAACATTCACTCACTTTCTCCTCTAGCACCAGGTATGTATCTGTTTTTAGGCTATGTAAAAGGAACCACTCTTTCATTACACTTTCACTCCTGCACATAAAAGCAAAGTGAAAAACATCAGGCTTCCATTGACACCACAACAGGTTGTGTATAAGGAAATAAAGATGGTAACAAAAGATTGCGAAGATGCTCAGAAATGCAATCTGTAGCAAGAAAAGGAACACTTAATGCCCACCACAGCGTTACACACTGCACTCAAACTTGTACTTACGTTTCATACTGTTTGATTTCAAAGTCTCATGAATATCCAGGGCAGCACTTCCCAGGAGGACATCAGACTTCAACGTTTGATGGCTCCAGACTCGAAAGGTTAATTTACTTAGAGGAGTGACAATTCTGAAAAGAAGAAGGTAAGCACTAGCGTAAAGGTTTTGGGTGAACTGAGCAATGTACATCAACTGTCACTTAAAAATTATTTTAAAAAGCAGAGTACAAACTGTGGCACTGTGAAAAGCCTCCTCTGGCTGATAAGGTCATAGAACCACAACGCTGGAATCTGTGCCCAGCATGCAGGCAGCTCCATTTGTCTGCTGGTGGCAGAGACCGTGAGTGTCTGCTCCTAGAGAAGCCACCAGCAGGGCCACATTCTGAAGCTGACAGCACTCTACCTTGTGCTGTGAGGCCCTCCACTCCCAAACTGTCAGCACTTACATACTGAGAGAGCCCCTTACTGAAGAAGGAACATATGCCAATGCAATTATCCTTTTTAGACAGCAGTTAGTTACTGTCTCCCCTCTATCTCCAAAACAGGCTTAATCAAACCATGCTAACTGCTGTATTTCTAAATGTGGCTTGGAATTTTGCAGGAAGGCATTTTGGTGGTATGGCGTACGTGAGCAGGAAAGCCCTGGAGAATATAGGAGCTCTCACAGTGAAAAGAAAAGCCTGAAAGCCTAGACTTTTCTTTTTCCTTTATAGAAGTATTCTGACAACAGCAGAAAGAAGAGCACCACCAAACACCTGATGACATTACAGTTAAAATAAATGGAAGCTGCAGATCTTTTTTTTAATATCACTGCTTCATACCTCCTGTCATCTCACAACACAAACACCAACTCTGTTCCTTCTTGAAACTAATGCTAGCTTTGTACTTTGTACTATAAATGCAACAGCAATTTTGTGCTTGTGCCTGAAGTGGGAAGTGATTATAGCCAACTAGCAGTGCTACAGCATGCTGCAGGACACTGCCACACAAAACTACACTTTTCAGCCACAAAAAACTAACCTTAATTGTGACAATCAAAACATGAATGGAACTGTCAGCTTCACCAGATTACCTTCACTTTCCTACTATTTACACGATTAGAGCTGAGTTCTTACACTACAGACATTGCTACAATTCCTTGTAAGCACTATGTCTTTTCTGTAGGACACAATGCAATGGTTTTATAAGGACATAGGTTGGAATGGAGTATATTAGCCCTCAGAAATTCTCTCTATCCTGTGCAATGCAAAACGCCTCGTCTAAAATAATAACACAACCCACCCTTAAATCCACAGTCAGTTGCACAGCACTAATTTAACTCAAACTAGAAAACAAAACCATCAGACATACACTGTAAGATGCTGTTTCCACTTTGGACTATTTGTGTTGTTGCATTTTTCTGTCTTCTTTGACTGTCCATCTACTGAGACTTCCACATAAGGGCTTGGTCCAAACCACTTATTTTTTTCTTTTAGTTTTGCTGAAATAACTGTTAAGAAAGAGAAAAGTTATAATCGATGACTGAATATTTCAACATCAAATAATATTTTTCAGCTGGTTACTTCAGTATTCAAGTATGAGATCGCTGATGGCTGACAGTAATGCTCAGGAGAGAAAGCACACGTGGAAAACAAATGTGTTTGCATTTCAGGTTATTTTGTCCAGCGTTATATCTCACACAAAAGTCTAAAAACATAGCAGTACTTCTTCCACTGCATCAGACACCATGGCTGATAATTATCAGTTTTAGATCCCCAAAAGCATTTCAGTGCTGAAAGCAGAAAATATCACCTACAGCCTACCTAACCTGCTCCCTGTCCCCAGCCAGGATCATTCCCACAGTTTTTTACACTTGCTTCTGATAAAGCTGGAAACACGATCCATCTTCCTCACTAATGAACCCTGGACAAGTGCCACTGCTGGTGATGAGAAGATGTTTAAGAAAAGGAAAGTTCTGTTGAGTTTTCTGTATCAAAGCCAACTGACACAAAATCTAACAGGAGGGCAGTTTGGAGCTCTAATAACTACCTACTGTTCTACAGCAAAACTTGGACGGGACTTGCAGCTCTAGAGCTTTTCTCATGCTAGTAAATATATTCTTTATATTAATACCTGGACAGCAACATAAACTTGAAATTTTCATTTTTTTAAACATTCAACATCAACTACAGTAGTCCTGTCTTGCCAAACACCAAGTGCATTGTCTTGATTTGCTCTGCATGTGCCCACCCCAATGTTTATTTGGCTCTTAGATAAGGAGAGTTCTTGGATTCTTTGACAGCACTCAGCTTACAAATCAGTACTCACAACCAGCGGCCAATGAACCCTGCTCTGTTGCTACAAGTGTCAGTCTGGTCTCTTGTATTTTCATCACTACTTAAGCTGCACTACATCATTTAAAAAAGATGATCAATTCAAGCCCATATGCCTAATCTACCTATATTCCTTTTATAGTCTATGTTTCTTTAGAGACTTAGAGAAGTAGCTTAGTACAATCTGATCTGAACTGCTCCCAAGGGAAGCTCTCTCTCTTTATGAGCTCTCATTGAAATTAGTTCTGTTAGCTGGCACTGATCTTCAAGAATTACCTTCCCCTGATGCCTCCAGTACCTGGATACTGCAGCAATTCATGCCTCAACATCACTAGCTGCCTCAAAGACATCAAGATCTGATTTGACTCAGCACAAATCAGCAGTCCTGTGCCTACTTTTGAGGTTCTTACTTACCAGACAACCTGAAAGTTCATTTGAAGCTAACTGAGAACAGCAGAATGGAGAGAGAAGGGAGAGACAGATGGGGACTGCTGTTTACTGAACTAGGAGAAAGCAAAATCTGCCTGCACCAAAGGAAAGTTTTGCAGACTGTGGCTAAACAAGAAAGAAATTAAGAAATGAACATCATAATTGTCTTCATCCTAAAGATGAAACAATTCTTTCCTTTTATGTGCCTTTAACGCAGCAAACCTCACACAGGCATCACTCCTGTAATTCTCAGCTAGGTTTCCCTTGGCTATGGGAAGACACACCGCCCTTGAAACCTCTTCAATTCTCATCTCCAATATCAATCTGCAGAAAAGAGATTTTTCTTCAGGTCTCAAACTTCAGTGAGAAAAATCATGTTTGTGTCCTCAAAGTGACAGTGAGGGCAGCACAATTTATTCACTTCTCTTCTTCTGTTTTGCCTGAAGTTTTCCCATCTGTTTATGACAATTCCTTTCATTTGCACAACTTCTTCACATATCCCCACCTTGAGGGTGCAAAGTTTAGCCCTAATGCTTCTAAATACACACATGCATATACCCACAGACCTTCCATTCTCAGGCTTTAGCTTTCACACTTGAGTAAAATTTGTCAGTCAGAGAGCAGAGAAACCTGCTAGGTTTCAGCAGTTGTTCTGTTGTGTGGCACTACAAAAAGCAAAGCACGGCCATGTAAATCCAGTCCTATGCAATCTACAAGTCCTCAATTACACTAACACCCCTCATCACGAATGAAAACATTTAACAGTCAAATGCAGTAAACAGCAGTGCAAATTCACTTAGTTTAAGATGTAAAAACGATTGTGAAATTGTTAAGATTCGGTGCTGTGCCAGCTGTTAGCAACAGAAAGAAGTTTTATTATGTTGTTACATTTCAAACAGAAGTTACCCAGTTCTCTCCTACTGTTCTGTACAACTGACTTAATGCTACTCAAAAATAATCATTCATTTCTTCATTCCTTACATAAAAAAGTATAATTTCAAAACAGATTGTGATAAAATCCTACATATTTCTGCCAAGTCACAACTTTGTTACACCGTCAGTTTTATTTTGCTACTTCTCGTGGACTCTGCATTATTAAAAGCTTGCCAAAACACAACATGCTACTATAATTACTCTTTAATTACTGGGAGACAAACAAACAAATGAAAATTTTTCCTTGTACGTTTTTGATTGGAAAAGATACATAATAACAACTTACCAGTGATCTGAAGCTGTGATTTCATATACAGCCCACCAGGTAATCCTGACTTGGATCCAGTGCCAGCCATAATATGGGCTGGATCTTGAACCTGGATAAAGAGAATGTCAACACATCAATCCTCCAACACTCAGAAATGATTTCTTTTTCTTTTTTTGATGTGCAGACGCATTACAGTGCAAACAACACTGCCACAGTCGTTCTCTTTCTAGTTTCCTTCCCTTTCTAAAGTACCAAACGTGGTTCATTAAGGGCTTAGCCTTTACCCAACGTGATCTGTAAGCACTCATGTCCTGACCAACAAGATCTTCCGATCTTGTCTCCTCACTTGCCCATCAACTGTGAGAACAACATTCTTATGTTACCAGTGTTTGCTCTTCTGTCTGAAATATTGCTTTTATTGATATCCTGAGTCCTGGGGTAAGAAGTTATTGCAGTTTGAAAAACTCAAAAAGCTATCAAACAAATCCACAAGCACAGAAGAAAGAAATTATGAAATTAAAAAGTAAGCTTAGAGAAACCTGTTTCTCTAGTCTTTTGTCTCCATTTGGTCAGACTGAGGATACGGCCTGGGGCTGTAATTCCAGAACACTGAAGAGGAAACATTGCCTCTGGCAGAGGATGAGACACCCTTGCCCAGCCTTCCCTCTCAGGGCAGTCTGCTCTCCTGACCCTCCCAGCACCCTCTGCACATGGCACTAAAGCAAACTGGTATTCCTGCTATTCTTTGAACTCATGCACTCAATTCTCTATTTGGTTTTCAGGGATGGGGAAAAGCAGATGGGGCCAATACACATCACGTAGCTTTGACGTCTACAGACAAATTAAATAGCATGCTGCTATATTCAGATACAGATTACTCCGAAGTATCCCGACATCCTTGCTCAGACTCACTGATGCAGCCCCTCTGTGCCACATCCCCTCCCTGTGCCAACTCCTCACTGCCTGCTGTGGTCAAAACCACTCATGCATGCAATGTGTCCATCTGAGCTCCATCTGCTGCCCACCTTCTGCTCAGCCTCTGGACCTGTGAGCAGCACCGACCCGGGCATCTGCAGCATGCAGTGCTATTGCCAACAAGGAAAGTCAGGTTAGCTGAGCGGCTCCGTCAGAAGGACACAACACTCCACGCGAGGTGTTCCCAACTGCATCACCACAAGCAGCCTAAACCTCCTCTACATTCTGTGCAAAACACAGTTTGAGAAAGGAGGCCACATTTGAGTAACACAAGTTTCTGAAGCTGCGGTGCAAAGCCAAAGCCTGCGTACTGCGATTACTGTGAAACTGTACTTCCACAGAGGAATTTCAAGAGCGACTGTATGGAAAGTTCTTACTTGCTGCAGATGCACAGAGCGGTGTCAGCCACACCACCAAAAAGAGTACTACCAACTTGCTCAAATACACTGCGTTATCAGTGGACTTCAGGACTTTTACACTAAATTCCTGCTGCGAACAAATCTAAATCTCGCAAGGGTGAAAATGTTTTTAAGAGAAGTATTTTAGAAATCTTCTCAATTTACAAGACTTTCAAGGACAATTCTGAAGCCTGTTCCTGTGATGAGCTCTGCCAAGCTACATAAGCTTTGTGCTTTAAGAAAGCAGATAAATGAAGCATCCAGACCAGCACTGCTGTTCTTGGCAGCCCAAAGGAGGCTGAATTTGCAGAATTGAAGTTTTCCTGGAGAAAGAGCACTGCACATAACAAACACAACTACTGAAGGTGAGGATTAATTTACATTTGGAACCACACAGTAAGCACATACAGCAGAAGCACACGTTAAAGCTTATTTTTTCTAAGCCTGCAAAATACGCTCAGTAAAATTAATGTATTAATATTCAACCATTTTCACTGAGAACATAGGGAAAAAGAAAATCTATCAGCTTAATCCCATCAGAAATGACCATCCTGCACACACCTGAATCCATCTGAGCTGCCACATGCACATACTGGCACTTACACAGCCCAGCCTGCAGGTCTTACTGGTCAGCACAAGTCACATTTCAAGAGCCTGCCAGTATTTCTAAGGATAAGAAACCATGTTATACAGAGCTTAGTTCTCTCAACTGCCATTAAGCTCCTAATTACTGTTCAACAACAATCAAGCTGAAGAATCTTATCTTATTGCTTATGTACCAATGAGGCACACAATCTAGAATCCATTAGTCAAGAAACTACTGTATGAGCAGCAATTTTTTCACGATAACTGCACAAACTTCTAGCACGAAAAACCAGCCTAGGGAGACATAAAAATGAAAACTGCAATATTGAACAATTATAAAAATATTTCCATTTTGTTTTATTGCAGTAGGGAACAGTACTGAGGGTTCTGAAAGAAGGGAATGTGTCTGTTAAAGTACCTGGATGTGAGTGAGCAGGCAGGCACAAAGTAATGACTGCCACCAAGCACTGTGACTGCCCTGCACTTTGAACCCTGTGCCAGTAAAAGGGAATATAATGACTGCTTCCAAATGATGTTATAAATCATCAGTTAATGAACAAAATATAATTCAAGGCATTACAACTCAAGTATTTCCACAAGTTGAAAATATTCCAGCTGATCTGAGAATGCCTACTCAAGCCTTTTCTACGCAGTAGGAAATTTTGTCTTCATTAATAACTAGCTTTGTTTTTACCTTTCTTTAATTACATTAAGATCACGTTGCCATTTTTCACCTAGATGCAGCTGCCCATTTCCAAGGAGCCTACCAGAACATGAAATTTGGGAACATGTGTTGACAGGCTCAAAAGCTGCAACACAGAGAAGGCAGGCAGCAGGAAGAGCACAATCACATAAGCTTCACTTCCGTAAGGGCTGAACCCACCTACACAAATCAATTAGTGTATGAAAAGATTAAGTATCACACAACAGGGATGAGTATGTCCTGTCAGTATAAATAATCACTCAAATGCTTGTCCCAGTCACTGATGGCTACACGTACCCTCCCAGATACATTTATTTTTGCCACAGGCCACAGGAAGGCGTAATCATGGGACAGCATATGCTGCACTGAACTATGTATGCACTTGTTGATTTTAAACCATCTGACAAACTTCAATTTTAAGCAGCCCAGAATTTTCTGTTGTACCCAAAGAGATGAAAGACAGCTTTCATCCTGTTTCTTTTGTGCATGCACAATGAATTGGGAATTGTCATTGTTTGAAGAAGGCTTGCAGTGAGCGCAGCATTAGATGCATCGGCCAGCACCACTTCAGAAGTTCACATTTCTTTCCCCTTCAGAAGGACGAGCTGACTGGGATACAGATGGCGACATGAAGAAAAGAACACAACCAGGATCTGACAAAAGAACACAACCAGGATCTGACAAGCAGAGCCTGTACCCAGAGAACACGGAGCTACGGCTTCCTCCCAGCCCTGACCCGGAACCCCTCCAGCCAGGAGCCGATCTGCCCCGTCCCTTCCTGCAGCCATTTCATGCTCTGCACAGCGACCTGCTCCTAATGCACTCCACTGACACACTTCATAACAAAATAAAATCTAATGTTACTGTGATTCCAGCCAGATTTCATTAGGTTTTTATCAGGTTAATAACTACTTGATGCTTCCAGTGCTCAATGTAAAAGTGCGTTGTCTCTATTTTGAAGAGAGCAGGAAGAAAAAAAAAAACACAAAAAACCCTACACAATTGGTTTAGTTCATGGTAAAAAGAAATGACACGGGCAGCTGCTGCCACGTACAAACAGCAAGAACACTTATTGTACATTTCGCAGCAAGACAAACTGTGGTCACGCTCAGCTGCAGAAGGCCATCCCTCACCGCGTGCTCAGACAGGCTGGCACCAGCACGGCTTAGAACAAACTTACTCTGCAGTCACACCTTTGGACCTCACTGCTTCTGGGACTCTGTTCTTTGAATTTCCACCCTAGCCACAGTGCTTTCTCCAAAGCCTCCCTATGGCATGGTGTGCTCTTAGGGCAAAATGCATCATCCTCAAAGGTATTTTAATCCATGACAGCAAAGTTCATCACGAAACTTTCTTGCTTGCGCGTGAATGGTGCAGAAGGAAGAAATCCTAGAGGGACACAGCCCAGACACTACCAACACGTTCAGAAAACAGATGGGAGGTGAGCAGAGCCTTATTTTTCTTTTAACAAATCATGAGAAAGAGTAGAAAGAAAAGCAGCATTGAGTTCATGGTTGGAGCAAAGCAAGGAACAAACGAGTTTCTTACCCTGCAAATCCAGTGGGTATAAATAGCAGAAGAAAAGCTAGCAAAGACTAGAAAGCCCTTCAGAGGGTTACTGTGGGACCTTCATTCATGGATGGGAATCATTAAAGGATAGGCGTGCTTTAAAAGGTAATTTTATTTCACGTTCATTTGAAAGTACAGAAGACAACAGGGTGAGAACAAAATCCTGTGACTATCATACATGCATAGCTTTGAAAATATGTTGGCACTCACTCATTATAATTAAAAAAACTGAAATAACTGCACAGTCTGCTGCTGGAAAACTGATGTTTGTTAACTGTAAGAACACAGCCTGCTCTACATTTCAGAGGTGAACTGAGTCAAAGGGAATTTGCTATTTCCATGAGCCAGTCAAAAAATCTGCAATAAGGAAAACATTTCTTTAAGATACTGATGTTAACAATGGGTGTTGAAAACAGAGGAAAACAGTGTAAGGAAAACAGCCGGTGTACAGAGGAATACAAGATTCTGGAAAAAGTCTCAGTTATGAGACATTTTATTTAGAAAGGCTGTATATAAAGTATGCTGCTTTTATGACAGCTGTTTCTTTTCTTTTCTGTATTTTTTTTAAACAATTGACACATGATTCATGTACCTGTACGTGAATTTCAGAGACAATTCCCAGTGTTGAGTTTGTGTCAACATTGGACATGTTTTCTCTGTAAGGAATTGATACACACTTCTTCTCTTCCCCCCTAAAACACCGAAACCTGTATTTAACTGTAGGCTGTCATACGGCAGAAAGGTTCTTTTCTCTCAAATGTTACTTGTAACTACCCAGTAAGGCTAAGCAAAACCAGCAAGTTTGGCAACTTCTTGCTTTGTAACTTGGTAGGTATTTGAAAATTTCAAGTTTCAAAAAGTGGTTTCACAAAGCTGTTTTTGTTTCACATTTTTCTTGGTTTTTCCTTAAAATAAGTTCAGAGGACATGGTAAGTTATGTCTAAGCAAGACGACATGCAGAAAGAAAATGCTGAGTAATCAGCTAGGAGGAAAAAATGGACAGATTATAACAGTGCTGAGTGCAGGTTGGAAAAGGAAGCAATTTCGAGGTTTGCATCATGGGATGTTTATATAAGGAATGGAAACAAAGAGGGTTTTAACAGCAGCACACAGCTTGGCTCCCTTAGCCATCAGACAAACCAACCTGAGGAGTGTGACAGACCTGGTGCTCACGAGTTCGGATGAGCTCAGCAAAGAGGTTCAGATTAGAGTTGGTCTGGGCTCTCGAGAAATATGGCCTAGCAAAAAGGAACTTCAGGGCCCCGAGCTTCAGAAGAGCTAGTTTGGGCTCTTTAAGGCAATACCAAACGAGATCCCTAGGGAAGCTGTCCCTTAGGGAAAAAGGAACAGAGCAGAGCCGGCACCTCTTAAGGACGCCAGCCTGAGAACACAACAGCTCTCCATCCCCCAGGGTAAGGAATCAGGCAGAGGAGGCAGGAAACCAGCAGTCTGAGCAGGGACACACTGCTCAAAGTGAGGGGTAAGAAGGAAATGTGCAGGCAGAGGAAGCAGGGAGGCGTGCTGGGCAGAGCAGAGGGATGCTGCCTAGATACGCAGGAAAGCCAAGGCAGAAATGGAACCAAACTTGGCAAGATACATGAAAAATAACAAGCAGGTAGCCTGGTCTCAGCTGGGACAGTATGGGGACAGAATGTCCTGGAAGGGAAAGGATGCTGAGGCACTCCACAACTCTTCTGCCTTAGATCTCGCTGACAATCACCTCTCCCCAAACTGCCTTAGGAGAGGTGTTCCCAGCAGCTGCAGGTCATCATCCCATTCTCTTCTGCTCAGCCCTGGTGAGGCCAATATTGAGGTTTGAGTTTCCCAGTACCACAGAGACCTGGACACACACTACAAGCTACAAAAAAGGACAGGAGCATCTCTGCTAATAAAAAGGTCCTCTTGTTGAAGAGAAGGCTCTGGGGGACCTCATTACTGTCATTAAATTATGAGACATCTTGAAGTTGGTGGTAGAACAGTTGCTTCTATTTCCCTCTGAGAGATAGAATCATAGAATCACAAGGTTGGAAACAACCTGCAAGATCATCTAGTCCAACCATCCTCCTATTACCACTGCTATCACAAGCACTAAACCATATCTTGTAGCTCCTCATCAAACACCTCTTGAACACCACCAGGAAACAGAAACCTGGGATCTCACTGTAACAAAAGGACAGGTAATAAGGACTGGTCGAACAGTTTATTTCCCTGAGACTCTGAACTCTTAGACTGCTGAGTTGTGGTCAGCAGTTCTAAGTCCAGCTGGAGGCCTGCCATGAGAGGTGCTCCCCAGGGCTCTGACATGGGACCAGAAGTCCCAACATCTTTATCAATGACCTAGACAGGGGGACCGAGTGCTCCCTCAGCAAGTTTGCTAATGACATCAAACTAAGTGGTGCAATTGACACAATAAAAGGAAGGGATGCAATCCAAAGGGACCTGGACAGGCTTGAGAAGCAGGCCTATGAGAACCTGGTGAGGTACAACAGGTCACAAAGCAGATTGCTCCATCCCTGGAAGTGCCAAAGGCCAGGCTGAAAGGGGCCCCTGGCAGCCTGACTGGGAGGGGGGCAGACAGCCCATGGAAGGTTTTGGAGCTGGATGGGCCTTATAGTCCATTTCACTCCAAACATTCTGTCATACGATTATGGCATGTCAGCAGTACTACACCAGTTCACTGAAAATGCAGTAAAATCACAACTGTTCTGCCACAATGCTCCTGTTAGAATTTAAAATACAGATGCTAAACCAACAGCAGGCATGAAAACATGAGAAATAATAGAAATCTGTTGCAGATACTGAGAGCAAGCCTGCTCCTCTCATTACAAAAGAACATCACAAAACTCATGATGAAATAATATTTAAACCAGATACTTTCACAATGTACTATCAGCAGCTACAGAACACATTCACATCCAATTCAACAACTATAAATTAAGCAAACTTAAAGGTTTTTCAAGAGTTTGAATTTGTACCCCGAAGCAGAACTGCCGAATGTTACACTTAGGTGAGAACACTATTGCTGCACAGGGACTCACCACCCCACTGACTCACTGGCAGAGAGAACAGCTGGCACAAGCAATGACACTACAAGGCAGATTTCCAGGAGCTCTCTCTGAGGCTGCCAGCGACCTGAGGAATAAGCACGGAGTTCCTGCGTTGTTCTGCTGATACCAGTGATGGTTCTCATCTGATTACAGCCAGCACTACTGAGTCAACCAGCACTACAGGCACCACTCTGCTTTGCTGTGTTTAACTTGGTTCAGCTGTTCACAAAGCTTACACACAGACAGTTTTTCTAGCAAGGATGAGTGACATGCACACTCAAAGGCAACATGCCAGCAAAAATCTATTTCTGAGGGAAACACATTGCAGTTAGCTTGGGAAACAACTTAAGTGACACAACCTTGGAAGCAGTGGTAAAGATATATAAACCATGAAACACAGAAGAGCTGCCCAACTTCTTCCCTTTCCCTGCTATGCACCAGTTAACGAGAAATCCTTGATAGTGAAGTAGAAGCTATTCATTATGCTGTGTTAATCACGTACGCAAGTAATCCATATTTTTCCAACCTAATTCATTTATATAATGCAAACCAGAAGCACTTGTTACATCTGCTTACATACAACCATTTCTGCTTTGTTCCAAAGCACAACAGTACAGTCAAAAGTTACTTCCCCTTTAAATCAAGGAGTCCAGTTGTATTTGGTGAAATTTCCTAAACCCATTCCAGGTAACTGCCCTTCTGAATCTTTCTCTCCAGTTTTTTCCTACCAATAAACTTGCCTTGTAGAAAATCCTAACAGAGATATTACAATTGGTATGAACAAAGAAGTAATGCAATATACACGTATAGATTAGGAAAACACCCAGCAGAACAAAGGTCAGCAGAAAGGCTTTTACTGACAAAGGACACTTTCTGTAGCAGTGAAACAGAATGCCTTGGTGTCTTGGTAAGACTGCAGCATGGCTATGTGTCAGCATAAGAGCCTGTGCTTTAAATAGAGGAGATGGCAACAGGGTTACAGCACATCACATCCGCCATTCTCTTTTTCTATTGGGTTAACAGGAAAACACACTGTAGCTATAAGGAGATGGATATTTCATACAAGGAGAAAACAAACGACCAGCATTAACCCTCGCTTCAGTATGGAGGCTTAAGTCAGATTCTGAAGAAAAGAGCCAGCTTAAAACAACCGCTGACTCCCCAGACATGTAAAGGATCCATCTATAAAGTAGTTTGTCACCAAAGGGACTCCAGGGCACGATAAGCAGTTGACAGAAGCAGGCAGGTCCACCTCATGCTGCACGCAGGAGATGCTGTGCAGCCACCTGACGCACAGAACAACACCCCAGTGCTGGTCAGTACTGAGTAACTGAGTCTGTGAGAAAGCAAGCACTACGAGGAGAACTACCTGCAGACTTTCAAAGCCTACAGCACCCGCCCATCTGTAAGGTCTCACAGTGGGCCTCGTTACAGTCATTTCCCACAACCCTACATACAGCAGGGAACGATAATCAGATACCCATATTGATATCCTAGAATATGATCCAAAGATGGCTGTGCTGTATCATGAACAGATTACACATTACAGTACCAAAGACCAAGGAACTACCAACAGCCTTAAACAGCTTTCCTAAAAACACTAAGGCAATCATTTATACAAGGCTGATCTCATTTTTCCAAATACCTACCTCAGTTCTGTGGGAATGGAATGTTGTTTCTGCATTAGATATTGAAAAGGAGGGATTGATCTGAAGAAATAGAGCACAGTGTATTTGTATTTTGCAACCTGTCCTTAGAAATAGCTGATGTGAAAAAAGTAGAAATACCATCTATGTTAGTAGCATACTTTAGAAATGTAGTTGCTGAATTATGTGATTAATGTTTGCTTGCAAAACTGCAGTAGTTTTTAAATGTTCCACATAGTACAGGCATAGTATTATGGACTAGAAAGCATATTGTGGGGCTATTCTGTTTGCATAAGAGAGCCTCAGCAAAGTAAAACAGACTTAAAGATCAAAGCAGGCAGGGCCTCCATGCAAGGTTGGGTTGCCTTGCTCTGTGGGTAGGTTGGGATGCAACAGGCAGGCATCAGGATATCCTCTATCCTCCCTCCAAGCTTATCTCTATGCAAGGACAAGCAGATGTCCAGAAAGTGACCAAGTGTAGAGTGGGCGATGTCAGAAGTTAACTAATAGTGATATGTGCTTAGCTAGCAACAGTTGATGTTTAGCTGAGCTTTGGGAAGGTCACAGAATCATGGAATTGTAGGGGTTGGAAGGGACCTCCAGAGCTCATCGTGTCCAACCCCCTGCCAAAGCAGGTTCCCTACAGCAGGTCGCACAGGTCAGCGAACATCTCCAGAGAAGGAGACTCCATGACCCCCCTGGGCAGCCTGTTCCAGTGCTCCGTCACCGCACCTAAAGAAGTTCTTGCGCACACTGCTGTGGAACTTCCTGTGCTGCAGTTTCTGTCCATTTCTCCTTGTCCTGTCTCCATGTACCACTGAAAAGAGACTGGCCTCACCACTATGGCCCCCACACCTCAGATATTTATAGACCTGTATTAGATTGTGAACCTGAAGTACTCCGCCAATGAGGAACCAGGGGAGGAAGAGATGAGTGTCGAGTAATGGGGCATAAAAGAGGAAATGCTGTTTTCCACGTGTGCTCCTGCTTGCAAGAGGCTCCCCATTGCAACTGGAAATAAAACCTGCTTTATCAGAGATACCACTCTGATAAATTATTTGGAAACTTCCAACAGTTTCCTTTCATAAAGGGAACTGAACATGGAAAACTCCGCTGAATCCAAAGCTTTTAAGTTGGAAGTATTTAACTTGGCTATCAAAACAAAGAGGTAGCCCAAGGAAAGATGAAAGCAATCAGGAAGCACTGTGGGCAGACACCCAGTGACACCTTCTTGGCATAGCTTTTATACCAGGATAACTGGTGCCCTTATGCAAACCCTGCAGATTAGAGAAACTGGTCCATCAGCTTCAACCTGCAGAGAAAAGTGCCTCCAATGACAGAACTGCTTGCAATCCAAACTCAGCTGCCTTCAGACTTCCCAAAACAAAGACTTGCATCAAAATTACAAAGAATTTGTTCATTAGCATTTCCGTGCACCACAGTCCTATTTGCATAACCTACATCTCAGTAGAAAGTTTTCATGACTTTTCCATGGTCCACGGTATAGTACATGGTAGTATTTGACACCAAGTAAGAGAACTGGAACATACAAAACAGAAAGAGAATAAAGCAGTGTAACGCGATAGGTGCTTCCACGTTCATACCTTGGCAGTTCCAACCACCAGCCGTTCTTGGAACTGACTACAGCTGGCAGGCAATGACACATGGCACAGAACAGCCTTTGCTGCAAACTCTCATTGCTCGCCAATCAATTTCCTTCCTAACCGAAAGGATGTCAGCTTGAAACTAACTGCTAATACAAAGTGGAAAGGAAAAACAACAGACAAGTGTGTATGAACATGTACATGTTTGACTTGAGTCAAACTTTTGCTCGAGTCCAAAAACCCTGGCAGAAAAAAGAAAGCCACTGCAGAGAGCTGCAAAGATAATTAAAACCATTTGTGAAAACAAATCTATTTTTATTTCAGCTGTTTTCTTGACATGGGACAATCCACTTGAGGGAGAAACAATCATTCATATATGCAAACCACTAAACTAAAACTGGTTCCTTTGTGCAATCTCAGAAAAAGCAACTCTTACAGCAGCTGGGTCCTAAATATCATAGCTGGACAACAACATATATTCAGCTTGGCAAGCCCAGTAACCCGCAGTAGAGAGTACCAAACTGCTCCCAGCAAGGCTGAGGAAGGGGTGATGAAATGGTACCTTTCTGACTATCAAAAATTGAAAAAAAAAAACCAGACCATTATGCTATGCTGGAGTTACTGTTATTAACTGGACATTAACTCCTGTGTTTTACGGATCGTGGCTTTTAGTAACTCACATCGGCTTTTTAAACTCTTTCAAATAAGATTTTTGTAATAATACAGCACCAACACATTGACTCAAACTGCATTGACTCAAAACTGCATTGACCAACTGCATTGACTCAAAACTAAATCTCTTCTTAACACTTCCATGATGAGGTTTCAGGACAATTTGTCGGTGTTAGCGCACAACCAGAGCAAAATTACAGCTTCTGGATGGAAAGTAAGCAGCCACCCGGCTACTCACACAGCAAGACACCCTGCTGTTCGCTCACGGGGTCTGGCACCCAACCCAGTCCTTTTCAGTCTTAGAGTACTAAGTGCTATTGCGGGCTGGTTACACCTGTGCAAAGTAACATTTCTGTAAGGGTTTTTGATCTTTTAACCATTTCATGATCGGCAAAGCCATTCTGAGTAAGCCTACTCTCTACATCAAGATTTTTAAGTTATTGTTTGTTGACTTCACTTTACGGAGAAACAAAATCTCTAAGCATATGACCACAGCACATTTTTATTTAACTTAGCAAGGATGAGTAATAAAATTTAGCCCCTAATCTGTCTCCACAGCAGCTGGTCTACCATAAGCGTATGCCGTTTTGTTGCATCATAGACTTTTCAGCGTGGTTTAAAGGAAGTTCTGCTTCCAACATCAAAATTAAACTCATGGCTGACGCCCACCAACTGACAGTGCCAGAGCTGCTGTACTGAAGAGCTGAAGGATCCAGAGCTGGAGGTCACCAACTGCACGCAGGAAACCAGGCTGTCAGAACAAGCAGTGTCTTTCCTTTGCAAGAAGGCTCCTCCAAATCACTGAGTTCATCTCAACTTCCCCAGTTTTCTGTAGGCTGTTATTACAAATACGACGAAAAGGCGTCGATCAAGTCCTAACAATCAGAACTCTCACACCTTATAGAAATTACAAAAATTTTCCCTTTTAATTCTTCCACTTCCATGCACTGCGAACCATCTCCTATATGGAGATCTGTGGAAATGCAGCTCTCAAAATAAACCAGGACTATCACTACACAGACATCCTTCCTCCGAGTGGAAGACAGTTACAAAGTGAATCACAATATCATCTACAGATGTGCATCAACAGAACGGACACAGCATTTTCTTATTTCTTAATTTAAAATAGCATTATTTCCAGTTTCTAACCCAGAGATATCTAGAAAGTATAAACACCACTTTCCAGCAGCAACTCTGATAGTTTTCCCTGGGAAAAAGCAGTCAGTGCGCCCAGACAGCTGCAAGCAGTCACTTAACCCCTGCAGCAAACTGACCAGCTGTGCGGCTTTTGGCCCGAATTGAGTTAATTTTCTTTACAGCTAATGCTACAGAGCTATGTTTTGGATTTATCACCTGCAGGTGATAACACACTGATGTTTTAGTTATTGCTGGGCAGTGCTGCACAAAGCCAAGGACATGGCAGCATCTCACACTGCCAGGCACAAGAAGCAGAAAGTACTGGGGCTG
This sequence comes from Tympanuchus pallidicinctus, assembly GCF_026119805.1. Taxonomy (NCBI): domain Eukaryota; kingdom Metazoa; phylum Chordata; class Aves; order Galliformes; family Phasianidae; genus Tympanuchus; species Tympanuchus pallidicinctus. The sequence continues at coordinate 8,959,013 of NW_026294722.1, forward strand.
GCTTTGGACTGCCACTGTTTCATAACCACTTTGTTCTACAGCATACAGCCTTGCTTACAGTTCTCCTAAGACTGGAACCCGACAAGAAATACAGACAACTGTTTGGTAACTCTACAGTTACATTTCTTGACGCTACTTTAAATAAACTTCATAGCAAATGACAACTTTGAGCATCAAAGAAAGCACTGAAGAAGTTCCAGATAATTACAAAACACAAGTTTCCAAAAGCAGCAATAGCCCGCATTAACTGCCCTATACAATCTCATTCTGCCCTGCAATTAGCTTTAAGCTGCAGTTGGCTCAGAGGCTCAGCACTTCCTCCTACAAAGCAAATCCCAGCCTTGAGTAACTCAGCCAAGCACTAACACTAGTGTCAGCACGAAGTTATTTTGGACCTTACCTTCAAAGTACTGAAAACAGTTTTTCTGAAGAACTTTACTCAGTCTTCTCCTGCCTTTTGCTAGGAAAGAATTCATCCGGAGGCCTCCGTTCATCACTGCTTTATTTGCATGACACAGTGGCAAGAAGACATGGTCACACGAACCTACAGGCCATAAGCTACTTACCCATTTAATTCATTATCACTTGGAGCAATTAAATCTTAATGTGATCACCCAGAGCAAAAATATTAAGGCAAAACTAAGTTATTTTTCCCTCTTTAAGCAATTTTCTTCCTTTAAGTCTATTAACTGATGATTGCATCACATCACCTCTCTTATATGTCTTCTCATGGTTTTAACAATTTTACTGGAAAGAAGTCACTATGAACAGCCAGAAAATACAGAGATCAGCACTTCAATGTTTAAAATAAAGATCTTCAAGGATAAAATGTTATTTCACATAAACCACACAAAAGAGCTCAAAAACACTTTTAAGAATATGCAATAGGAAACAAAATTTTGCCAGTTATGTGCCCAGAAAATTATGGACAGGAAGACAACATATGCAGCACAGTCAGTGCCTTTAAAGCAGCAGTACAAAGCCTTGCACAAACACTTCCCAATGGCAGCAAAGACAAGTTTACTTGGTTTTAGGCCCAGACATTCCTGAACAGTCTGAAAAACCATCGAGCAGCATCCATACCTTATCTCTCAGAACCTGCCTACTTACACTTTTGTTTTCTAATATTATGATTTTTTAAAACGAAAACACTATCTAAAAATTACCTGAAAACAACGTAAATAAAAATATGCTACGGAAAGAGGCTAACTTAGAACATACTTCTCTGAATCACTTTGATTTCCACCCAAATGTTTTTATAGTACCACAGAACGATTTAGGCTGCGGAGGAACTCTGGAGGTCATCCACTCCAACACCCTCCCAAACAGGGCCAGCTTCAAAGCTAGACCAGGCTGCTCAGCAGTATAGAAACGTTACTAAATCAGTCCTCTAACCTAGTAGTGAGATGGAAGCTGTAACTGTGCAATCTCAAGAGAAATGCAAGTTTCCAGATGCCACAACAGCACAGTGAGCTGCTCAGGGGTCTTATATAAATGTGTATCTTATTTAGCGATGGCACATATGGACATCAGGAAGTATTACTTCTCAGAAAGGGTGGTCAGGCACTGGAACGGATGCCCAGGGAGGTGGTGGAGTCATCGAGCCTGGGGGTGTGCAAGGAAAGGCTGGATGTTGTGTTGAGGGACATGGTTTAGTGGGAGCTACTGGGAATAGGTGAACTATTGGATGATCTTTTAGGTCTTTTCCAACCTTGGTGATTCTATGATTCTATGAAATGGGAATGAATGCCTTACATTCCTAATGTTTCAGCCTTTCACGTATCCCTTCATACTGCTACTAAAACATATGAGGAGAAACAGGAGGCTCACATAGAACTAAAACATCAAGTTGCTTAAGGACACGTTCCTCAGAATGTGTTATATTTACTACTTATATTTAAGGTCATTTTTCCAATATAAATTTGTACATTCATTTCATCTGGATCTCAACTAAAAGACTGAGAACAGCTTCCAAGCTAACCCTTTCTGAAGCACAGCTTTCCAAAAATAATTCTGGGTTTAGTAAAGGTCAGAGCTATTCCCTTAGCACCTAATGCTCTGAGTTTCCCTGTATCCTTTATTAATACAAATCCATGCAGTGTTTTCATCCATAGGGGGTTATTTTCAGCCTGTTGCTTTTCTTAAAGACTTCTACTGCATGATCATCAGGAATGCAGCTTGTCTTTCACACTGCTGTTGCCAGTGCAGAAACACACCACCTACCACCTCTGTGCTCACACCCATTGCTTGGTCTCTATAAACCTTCAGCAAATATCAGTGGATGTGAATGGGTGCCATTTTTTTTCTGCATAGAGGAATTCAGAGACACACCTTCGCTTCATCCGCATTTCCACATCAGGCTGCCCCTCTGCTGCCATCTGCCGCACCACAACCAGACAGAACAGAACACTGGAGGGAAGGTTTGACCTCAACTGCCATCATCACGGAGCCCCAGCACAAGAACATGGAGCACGGCCAGAGGAGGGCCTCCACGGTGATCAGAGAGCTGGAGCAGCTCCTTTAAAAGGACAGGTTGAAAGAATGGGGATCTGCAGCCTAGAGAAGAGAAGGCTCGGAGGAGACCTTACAGCAACCTTCCAGTACCTGAAGGGGGCATACAGAAAAGCTGGGGAGGGACTTTTCATAAGGATATTTAGCAACAGGATACAGAAAAACAGTTTAAAACTAGAAGAGGGCAGATTTAGATTAGATATTAGGAAGAAATTCTTTGCTGCGAGGTTGGTGAGACACTGGAACAGGTTGTCCAGAGAGGTTGTGGATGCCCCCTCCCTGGAAGCACCAAAGGCCAGGCTGGATGGGGCTGTGAGCAACCTGGACTGGAGGGAAGTGTCCCTGCCTACAGCAGGGGGTTGGAACGAGGTGACATTATGGGGTCCCTTCCAACCCAAACCATTCTATGCTAATCATATAATAGGATGCATTACTTTTGGAGCAACCCTCATAGAAGCAGAGTGACTCCCCCATTCCCCAAAGGATCCTGGAGACTGAAAAGAAAGCAAACATAACTCGTCTTCAAAAAGAGTGAGGAGGAGGAACCAGAACATCACGGGCTGGTCTGCCTCAACGCAGTCCCTGGGAAGGTCAGGGAAAAAATGCTTACGGGAGCCACTTCCAAACAGATTAAGGACAAGGAAGGAACAGGGAAATCACGTTGGAGCAGCCTAGCAGGCGTCTCTAACAGGATGACTGGCTTTGTGGGTAAGGGCAGCAGTGAATGCAGATTACCTCGACTTTAGAAAAGTTTTTGACAATGCCACCTGTAACATCCGCATACATAGACTGACAGTGAACAGGTTTAGATGACTGTGGGGTGGGCTTAAAACTGGCAGCACTGTGACACCCAAAAGGCTGCAATCCGTGGCATTGAGTCCAGCTAGAGGTCAGTCTTGACCGACACCATTTAACTTAATTCATTTTCTGGACAACAGGACCGAGCACACTCCCAGCAAACATGCTGATGGTAAAAAGTCAGGAAGTGGCTAACACACCAGGTGCACTACTGCCTCTCAGAGGGACCTAGGGAGAACCTCGGCTAGAGAAGTGAGCAGATAGAAGCTTCAAGAAATTCAGCAATAGGAAGCACAAAATTCTACACCTAGAATAAACCCATGCACAAATAAAGGCTGGGAGCCAGCTGGCTGGAATGCAGCACTGCAGAAAACACTGGTGTCACTGAACATGAAATAGCAGGGCTCTCTTGCAGCAAAGAGCACCAGCACGCTGGGCAATATTAAGAGCACTGCTAGCATGATGAGGGAGGTGCTCTTTCCCCTGCAGTCAGCACTGGTGAGAACACATCAGTAGTGAGCCTGCTGCCAAGCTCCCCAAATCGAGAGACAAACAGATGGACTGCAGTGAGCCCAGCTAAGGGCCACATAGATGGAGAAGGGCTGGGAACCTATGAGGTGAGGGGCAGCTGTGAGCAGGCTTTGTTAAACCTAGTAATGGAATGGTGCAGATGCATAAGCATCTGCAGGGGGTGGTGAGGGCAAAGATGAAGCCAGACTCTTGCCAGTGGTGTTCAGTAACAGGACAACAATGGGAACAAATTAAAATACAGGAAATTCCAACTAAACACAGGGGAGAGTAATTTATTTATTAACTGTGATGTGGTTAAGTCTTCATCCTCAGAGAAGCTTCAACCCTGACCAAACACAACAGTCAGCAATCTGTTCCACGTCACTCTAAGCGGATGGGTTTGGACTAAATGATCTCCACGAGTCTCCTGAAGTCTCAATTGTTCTGCGATTCTTCAAATTCCCTAAAATAAACTCAATAATTCCCTCTGCACCTGTCCCGTTCTTCCTGCTTGTTCTCTATAGGTGTCTCTCTGACTCCTCCCCTACAGAGGCATTTATCGAGATGGTTTTTTTTCCCCCTTCTCCCTTCAGTTGAGGTTCACTTTCAGTGACCAGTAATAGATGACAGCTTATGTTTTATCAGTCTGAATAGAAAGGCACAGTGTGCATAACTAAGCAGGCAGAGTCCTGTGATTTGGTAATCTTGAGTGTCACTGGGCCCGGGGGAACAGCACAGAGCTGTCAGGGGAGAGCCTGTGGCACAGGCTGCCAGGCAGCAGCACGGCCTGAGCTGCTGGGGCTCAGGGAGCACTGGGACACCAAGCTCAGCCGTAGGGTTTGGGTCGGGGTGCTGCTGTGTGGGGCTGGGTCGGACTTGGTGACCCTTGTAGGTCCCTTCCAACTCGCGATATTCTATGGCTCTGTGATCTACTTTAGTTTCTCCAGCTTTTCACAAGGCCTGTGTTCAAATGCAGTGCATAGGCCCACCCGAGGTGCTTATTCTCACTTTCAGAAACCACTTTCATTTACCTTTTTGCTGATCAACATGAGAAAGAACAAAACGAAGCAGTTCAAGTTAGCCTTCCACAAAATGCCCAAGAACATACCAAAGAGTTCAGAAGGTTCAATTAACAACAATCATGTACTGTGAGACTGAAAAACATGCAAAAATCAAGGCCAAGTTCCATTGTCCCCATGGAAAGAATGCAGCTGTACACTTCACACGCACACTGTGTTCCTGGGTTATTTAAATTTTCTTTTGCACTGATAAGAAACCTCATAAAACCTTCACTTCTAACTGTCTTGGAACCTGTGGCATTCCTCCACTGCTTACGTTACATCAGAGATGGAGAAGTGATTTGGTATCACGGCTGATTCTCTGTTTACTCGGAGGTATTTTACTTTGTTGGCAGGCACCCAACTGATTGCACCTTTCAGAATTTCCTTCATTTTTAATTCACACTGTGATAACTTTCCTGAGCCAATCTGGACTGTTAATCCATATCTTGCTCTGCATTTCTTTCATGAATCTACAGTGCCTGTGTTCCAAACTCTCCAGCAATTTCAATCAAATTAATTACTCTAATTAGCATAAAAAATTCCCAGGTGCGACTAATTTGGGTTGCAAATTCACTCACAGGGCATTGATCTTCTAACAGTTTCTAAAAGTTCACCTTAGGTATCCATATAAATTAATCCAAATCTTTGAGGGAAAAAATGGTAATGCAGTTTCATTTCTGACAGCAAAAACATCAAAACTATGCTGCCAAAACTCCCACTGTTGCATACTGGTAATACATTGAGGGAGGTATAATCCAGCTGCACACTATGTTGACCAATTCACATCAAAGTGCTCCTCTAGCAGTCTAGCCTCATGGTTACAATGGAACTTTCACTCATTTCACAGTTTCCAGTATGTACACTTACCAACCCCGCCTCGTTACAGAAGTACTGAATCCAAGTCAACACTGCAGTTAGACTACAGCTATTATTCAGTGAAAAGGATGAAATGATTAACCCTCACGAGCAGACTTTAGAACACTGCTGAACGCAGAGCTGGATGCAGACATGCAATGGCAGTTAGTTGGTGTGCTGGAGCATCTCTGCTCTAACAGAGCTCAAAGCATTTTGACAGGTTGTTCTGTGACTTGGCATCAGAAGAAAACTTTTTTTTTTTTGGGTACTACAGCTATTTAGAATGTATTTGTAATATAAATATTAATCCAAATATTATAAAAGATCTCTTTATAATGAACTCTCACAGTAAAACAAAATCCAAGACCACCACCTTTTGTTTCACAACTTACCGTGCACCTTTTAAACCAGCTGCTTTAGAAGCAGTTATGCATTCAGTTATTTACAGCTGAAGGCAGCATCTACAGAGGATTCTGTAACCTCCAGCTGTTCACTTTTCTTGTTTACAGCTCAGTGCTTGTTTCCATGTATTTCCCTGCCCCATTCTCAGCATCATAACATTACCATTGGCAAATGGTAATTATCACTGGTTCACACACTTCCTTATTCAAACAAACCTACATGAAGGTTTTAACTCCTGGAGAGTGATTAAAAAAAAAAAAAAAACAAATATGACCATTGAATTATGCTCTTACCTGGAATCATTACTAAGTATGAAAACTTATAATAGCTTTAAAAAGTAGGGTTTTTTTTTTTTTAAAGGCTGTTGTAAACTCGTGTCTATAAACCCAGAATCCAAACTACATCCTGCTGCTTGAAGGACTCAAACACAGCAGGCTGTCTTCTTAATAGCATAAAGCAGGTTGCAAACATTCCTGTTTAGATTAACATTGGTATGTTCTGCACAAACCTGCACAGCACACTTCACAGCAGCTGGCTTTAGGGTTTCTCTATACAATTCTGTGGATTTTAATGAAGAGCACCACATGTGAAGGTATCTGTCTGGGCATACAGTAGCAAAGAGAGGCCCAGATATGCCTCAGCTTATTTGCTCTCAATAACTTGGTAACAAGGGCCACGGAGGCTTCAGGAGAAACATCAGGGCAAGCAGTATCGCCTGCCATCAACTCCCTTGCTGAACAGATCACCACTGTAGGTATCCGAGCAATGCACTGAATCAAAACCGTCTGCATAGATCTGCATTTGTACCAGGCAAAGATCAAAGAAATGATGAATCACTCTCTACCACCACCGACATAATGGCAAATCTGAAATTTGCTGATTATTTGAAATCTCCCGAATAAGAAAGTTCTGTCACTTCTGCCTTTAAGTGCTCCAGCAAATGAGATGGAGCAGGATGCAGGGCCTCCTGAGAAACTGAGCTGCAACAACCAGAGTGTCCTCCTGCAGCCACTCAGCTGGCTACCACAGTGCATGCGCATTGTAAAGCTGCATCGTTCAACATTCTGAAGCGTTATAATCAACTAAAGAGACTAGAAATCTACTATTTGCAACAACATGAAATAATATTTCTACAGACTAAATCCAGTGCCAGATAGAAACAAAGGCTGTGACTCTCCAGTCTGAAGCACAAAGCACACAAATCAGGAGATGGAAAGGAGATGAAAATTCTTTACAAATTCTGAGAAGATTTAAGCAAACGCTGAGGGAGCGGAAATTCTTTTTTTTTTAAAGACAGATGCAAGTAAAACCTTGAGTTCTGAAAGAATCCTATTCTTGCTACTTAGCTGCAACAGACACCTGCTGCCTGCTTCCTAGGAAGCTTTGCCACTGTCCAGATAAGATGAAAGAACCAACACAACCATCCCAAGGCCACATCTCCAAAATGTAACTGTTTGCTACATCCCAGCTCCTGCCTCCCTGAAAAATAAAACAAACTCTAAGGCGGCAGCTGAGAACTGCACCATCACTTCAGTACTGCCAGCACTCCCGTCTAAATCGTCTTTTTTGTGGGGCTGCTCTGAAGCCATCAAAAAATAAAGCAGATAACTCTTTCAAAATCCTGGGCTACACAGGAGTCTGTAGAAGCTGAGATATTTAAGTAATCAATTCAGTAATAAATAAAAAAGCTGAATGTTTCAGTCATCACAGCCTAGATTTTTCACAAGAAGAACCGACAAATATATATTTAAACAGCAGCCCAAGACCTATGCTAACAAACACTAATGGTATCTTCCAATTTAAAGGGAATCAATCACCACGCTATAGGGATACAACATAAATAACTGTGAAGAAGCTTAGAAGTGCCTCCTAAAACTGCAATTTCTCCATGAATTAGAGGAACCGCAGTGTCAGAGCGATGAGGATGCAGCTCCCACAGTTATCATGTGAGCAGAGAGGGGCTCCTTCCCCTGCACTCCCCTCTTCTGTCCCATTCTTGCGCCAATCCTATTGCTAGGCCAACACTTACCTGCTTCAACTCGGTGAATCCTGTTGAGAAATAAAGAAAGAAAAAAGCCCAGGATCCCTGAAAACAACAAAATACTTTGGTGGCTTGTTTTGTTTCGTTTTCATTTTTATGTGTTGTTTTTAAGATATTCCACAGCAAAATATTCTAAATGTGAAGTACACTTCAGCATGAACACACTTCATATGCTATGCCCTTCACAGCTCACCTTTCCATGCATCAGAGGCAAAACAAAAAGCTTTTTGTCCCAACTGGGTTACAATGCCACATAATCATCTTTTTACCCAACAAAGCATTCTTCCAGATTCAAACTCCAGTCATCTGAGGAGGTGTGACTTCAATTTTAAGACACTCTGTATTTGCTTCATAATGCACAAAGCTGATCTTACTGCTTTTATTTACAAGGCACGAACTAGCAAAAATATAAAACAGAATTTGCTACTTTAAAAATCTGAAGTGAAATTCCAAAAAGGAAATAAATTCCTACTGTGGACAACTGGATCTGTATCCCAATAGATCCCACCCCTATTAGTGCCTGCAGTCTCCCTGCCCTCCCAGCTCCTGCACTGTTTCCTTCTGTGGGTACCTTCCACACTCAGCATTACAGTTATTAGAGACTGCAGCCTCTAATAACACCAGCAAAAGAGTCATGTTTTTATTCAGACGTTCATATCCCAGACAGAAAGGAAGATGAGATTTTCCTCACACATCATCCTTTGCATTAATAACTCCCAAATTGTCACTAATGCCATAGAAACCTTGTAGTTCTGAGGGTCTCCTGGAGGGCGAAGGAAAATGCACCAACACGCTACACACATCCCACAGGACTCTATTTCAAACCTTTACACTTTGGAGAATGCCCAAATAAACCACCAGCAACATCAACAGGTCTCCACAGAGCCAATGCACGCGTCCAATCCAGATGTCAGAACAGGGGTTAAATAAATACTCTGATTCAACGGGTGCACAAAAAGAGGAATAAAGAGAAAACCTCCGTCTTGTGACAGCTTATTCATTGACGTGAGCCAGATCTGGTTCAGGCAAATGTTTAACAAGTGCAGCACTTTTATGGAAATTGCTCACTGTAATATATAGTGCATGCTGCACTTGCAAAAGACAAATATTTGCACTTATTTCACACAGATAAGTACTGTATTATTTCACTGTATTCCATAGGCAACCTTTACATCGTTATACAAACCTCACCTCATTGTGTGAACACTTAAGTAGCATTCAAAACCGATATTTTACTGCCTTTCTGGTAAACTCAATTTAACAAGCAGAAAGTCAAGTATGCCAAGTAATGCCTGCTGATTATAAGACTTCCTCTACAACTTCAGGTGATGGACACTTTAAGTTGGAGTTAGAAACGTCACACATCGCCATTAATCTCTAATTAAGACAGTGTGAAAAACTGAAAACACGCGGCAGCAATTTGGGTCGGACAGCTACAGAAACTTTTGTTCAGTGTTGGACGAGGTAGTCCAGTTTTTTTTTCCTAAACCTTTGGCATTTCCCTCATCACTCCTGCTCCCTTCCGACAGCTGGAACAAGAAGCGTCTTTGAAGACATCATGCCTGACAGCACACATGCTTCACCAACCATGGCACGTTTAGAAAAGAAATGGCCCTGCTGTCCTGAGACAACACACAAGTGAGTGCCACGCTAACTTGTTGTCTTCAATTTTCTTTTTCTTTTCCGCACTCCTTCACACAGCAAAGTTACTTTGCCTTCCTCATCCAGGAGCCGCCACCTTAACAGCCAAGGGAAGAAGTTCAACTTCAGGTAAAATCAGTGAAAATAAGCAAGTCACCACTTTCATGTAAGCTGGTGGTTGGGTTAAAGACCAAACTAAATATGTTATTGCCTTATGAGCATTTTGTAATGTATTAATCATTAATTTTTAATCCAGACTCTGAAACGGTACAGTCACAGTAGCAGAAAATACAGCTACATGCACACCTGAGAGAGCAAGCCACGGCATCACAGAATGGCCTGGGTTGAAAAGGACCACAATAATCATCTGGTCTCAACCCCTCACTGTGTGCAGGGTCACCAACCACCAGGCCAGGCTGCCCAGAGAAAGAGAAGAGTTCTATAGAGGTCCATAGGAAGAGAACTTCATCAGTGACACAACAGTAATTACTTCAGGCCCTGACAAGTAAGAAAACATGAAAACAAAGGCATCCTTACAAAGAACTCACTCCATCTAGCTGTGCTGCAAATAAATCAAGAGAAGAATAATTCATGGCACTGGCAGAGCAAAAATTACAGCATCAGAAAAGTACAAATGACCCACTTGGAGCAATAGATCTCAATCCAACCAAAGGGATTTAAAGGGAGCCTACAAACAGGAGGGGAATCAACTCTTGGAAAGGGTAGATAACAGCAGGACAAGGGGACATGGTTTGAAGTTGAGGGAGGGAAGATTGAGGTTGGATATCGGGGAGAAATTCTTTACAGAGTGGTGAGGTGCTGGAACAGCTGCCCAGAGAGGCTGTGATGCCCCGTCCATCCCTGGAGGTGTTCAAGGCCAGGTTGGATGGGGCCCTGGGCAGCCTGGGCTGGTATGAAATGGGGAGGTTGGTGGCCCTGAGTGTGGCAGCGGGGTTGGAGATTCCTGATCCTTGAGGTCCCCTCCAATGCTGGCCATTGTGTGATTCTGTGATATAAACGGGCATGAGACCTGCAGTGGAGAAATCACCATTTGGAGATCTGACTGCTCTAACTGTCGAGCAAGAGTAACGAGTATTAATATATAATTAAAAGATAGCAAACGTTTGGGGATAGGAGCAGGTACCAGGGATGGATGCTGACCAAAAGCATGTTAAAAATTAACAATCCACTGTTTGTGTTTTCAGCTCTGCTCAGTCTTCCTTCACATCTTCCACTGTAGTGGAAGGAGCAAAGCTGCAGAAGGCAGCAAATGCTTCACGTCATTCTGAGGTAATCCTGCAGAGTGCACGAAGGGCCTCACGGACAGGAGGCCCATCACAACCACATCAAACTTGATTCAGAGAAATCAAACAGCCTGTCTTATTTAAGTGAACGAACGTGCTCCCTGTTACAAACTTGCACTCCTCATGAATATTTCACTGCAAATCGCTTTCCATTTCATGATGTAATGAATAAATCAGAGTGTCAATTATGTCTTTATGCTGTCTTCCTTTATTCAGGGTCTCTTAAACCTGACCTGATTTTTCTTTCTCTTTGTATTAAAGTTCAAAGATTACCAGCTATCTAGCTAATGCTAGGAGAGAAAAAAATACACTCCCTGACAAAAACCTGCATCTATAAATCAAGGTAAGCAGAGACGATAAAGATTTTACAGAGGTCAATATCAAAAACCTCCTCAAGAGTCCCAATAACCCGCCCAGCCTAATGCCCGAGATCTGCCCAGTCCCAGAAAAGATGTCACTTAACATTCTCTTTGCTCAGTAAGAAACAGGGTTTCACACAGCAACACTTCAATGACCCACCTGAAGGAAATAGGCCTCTTCTGCTCAGCCACACCACCACTTAAACTCAGGCTCTGAACTTGAAAATCAGCAATCTACATGCATACATGTAAGCACTGCTGCTCATGACTGAAACAATAGGCATCTTCCAGGAGCAGTTTAGAATAGCTCAGGCAGGTGGGCGGAAGGCAGGCATTATCAGTTCCTAAACGGGAGGACTGTCATAAAATGTTTTTTAAAAGGGAATAGCATACTAACGTTCTGCCAGACCATATTTTTTTTTTAAATGAAAAAAGATTTGAATAACCAATGTAACAACTGCTAGGATCGTGTTTCCTCAGAGGAGGGAAAAAATCCTTGGTGTTTATCAGGAAGTTTGTTCAATGTCCCACTGTAGTAGAAGCAGAAATTCCAGGCATAACTTAAAAGGCGGTCATAAGAAACAGGGCCTTGGTTACTTTAAAATGCTCTCTCCCAGTCTGTCGCATTATTTTCATTTCTATAAAGTGTAATTTGCAATTCTGATGAAGAAAGAGATCAATCCCTCAGCTGCAGCAACTCTGCCCGAAGAAGTAAAAGCTGAAAGCCAATCACTTGCAGAACGCTCAGGTCCTTACTGCTTCATTTCTCATACAAAAGGGATGAAGAAAAACTACCACTCCCTCCTCAAAACAGAGGCACAGAATTAGCTCTGCTACCAGCCATACCACAGCCCAAGAATGCAAACCAGCTGACTGCCTAAAACCATTAAAAATGCTCAATTTGTGAGACAGTAAAAAGTAACCATCTAGCCAAACAATCCTCCCAAGCAAGGCTGTAATCCCAGCTTGTCTGCTTCCTCTTCTGAGGTGAGCGCTCACCTCAAAGCACACAAAGTACAGTTGCTGAAATCAACCCAGGCAAGTGCTCTCCTCCTAGTCATGCATGCACGTTCATGCTCTCCTTAACTGTGAGGGCGCAAAGGAGTTCCTCCAGTTACACACAGAGCAGAACGACAGAAATTATCACACTGAATGAACACAACTGGACAGCCAAACAGAAAGGCTGAAGCAGCATCAGTGGCAGCACACCTTCAGCGCTGCGCTCCGCAAGGTTTCCCTCCTGCTTTAACCCCAGAGACATCTTTTCCCTGAACTTTAAGGAGAAATTGCATTGTTTTTGCTGCAACACAGAAAGCATTTTACCAGCAGTTAGCACGTTTACTGCTTTGTTTCGCTCACATTTACAGAAGATATTTGTTTAGATGCTGCCACTGATAATGATGATGCCATTAAGTTACCAAACTCCTGCACATGCTACAAAACAGATCAAACATTTTTTCAGCCTCACTTAACACCATTTTCAAGCAGTCTTAATGCAAGTTTTTTTAGAAACAATGACAAAGGTCGGCTCTCCAAGAGAAGCACCAGGCTGCTCTAATACCTGCCTTCCTATCTGCTTATCAGCTCTGCAGTTCACTCTCACAAGCTATTTTGAAACATACAACCAAAGAAACAAAACAACTTTGTGCTTCAGGAAATGGCTCATCACAAAAAAAAAAAAAACCAACAAAAACACCTTTAACTCTACAACAGGAATAAAAACAGAGTGAAGAAAATGAGTGTATGTCCGTTAACTAATAAATTCATATGAATAATCTCTCAATCTCTCTTAAGACCCAAAATAACTGTTTAATCTGTAAGAAGCTTTCAAAGTTAGCACTCAGAAGTCTCAGTTATTTTCCACTGCAACATCACCTCTTACACATATGGCAACAGTTCTTTCTTAAATACATTCTTAAATACAAGAAAATTCACTTCAGATTAGAATGCTGCATATTGCTCTGATGATCACTTGGAGGTGAAAACATTCAAAATAGTGATTAAAGCAGTCAGTCAAACCACAACTAAGAACGTATAGTAGACCAAGTTCAGATTCAAGTGGTGCAGCTAAGAGTAATATAACTGCAATTAAATTAGAACTGCTTTGGACTTTCACTGTAAGAAGAAAGAAAAGAATTAAAATTTGTTCTTCAAACAAGATGTTTTAAAGGCAATAAAGCCCTGGGAGCTAATGTCAGATTGCAGCTGATGTTTCATTCCTATTATCCACGACTTGTTTGGGTCAATTCAAGCAAGCAATAGCTGGACCTACTGCCAGCCAGTAGTCTCTCAATACTGTCTTCTCAGGAATACCAGTTCACATTTCTCCTCCTTCTCTGCAAAAAGGATACGGGAGCAGAGATTAAAAAAAAAAAAAAAAGACACAGAAAAAAACGTTTCAAAAAGAGAACTCTGCTTCTGGTTTTTTCTATCCTACCTGAGCTATAAAAGTTAGCTTTTCTGGGGATGTTTTCTGAAGCTTCGAGGGTAAAGAATGCCACGCAAATGACAACAGATGGCCTGACTGCTACACTTGGTTTTCTCTCCCCACATCACACTTCGATACTAAGCTTGTTTATCAATTTAACATCACAAATGACACCTATCACAACAAGTTGAGCTCCTGGATGCCAGAGCTGATCTAATAAAGGCGTTCACACCCGTATTTACTACTGCCACACAAGGTCACAGACCCCTACCAGGAAGCAGGAGACTTAACAGCCAAAACTCACCCTTGTTTCCAAAATAAAGCGGCGGCACCAGCAAGAGGGCACGCACACGTCCAAGCACACTCGTGCTGGGAAACGCCGCTTCACGGCACGGCTGTACCTGCGTGAAACAAAGCGGCGAACCCCGGCCGAGACACGGGACGGGGCCGAACGCGAAGGGAAGGGATCGCCGGCGGAACGGCCGCCGGGAAGCGGCGCCCGGACCGGGTGCGATCCGGGGCCCCAAAAGGCGGAGCGGCCGGTCCCGGTTGCAGGGAGCGTGGGAAGGACGGCGGGGCCGAGCGGGAGGGAAGCGCGCAGCGCCGGAGGACGCGGGCGGGAGCCGGGCGGCCCCGCAGACGGGCCGGAGGTCCCGGGACCGCCTCCGCGGGGCGCGGAGCGACGCCAACAGCCGTGCCCAGCCCCGGCTCGGCCCGGCGGGGCAGGGCTGCTAGGCGGAGCCGAAGCCCCCAGGGCGGCCTGGCCTACGCCCGCGGGGTCCCCGCGCCCCTCGCCTGTGCCGCCTCGCCCGGCCGGAGCCGAGGAGAACGACGGAGCCGCCGCGCCGCCCCGCGGGGTCCGATCCCTGCCCATTCCCGAAGCCTCCGCCCCTCCCGTCGAGCCCGCTCCTCTCACCGGGCGCGGCGGCGTAGCAGCTCCTCCGTCCCTCGGCCAAGATGGCAGCCGGTCCGAGCCCAACCTGAGGCAGCGACTTTCCAAAGTCGGGCGCGATCTGCGCGCGCGCGGAGTCGCCGGAGCCACGGCGGCCGAGCCGCCACTACAAGTCCCGGCGTGCCCCGCGCGGGGAGCTGCGCGTGCGCACTGCTGCCGGGGGGGGGGGGTAGTCGCCTGGCGGGGCGGGTCGTGCCGCGCGCGGCCGCAAGAAGCGCTGCTGTCGGTGAGGCCGTGTTGGCGGCTCGCTGGTTGTGGCTTTGAGACGGGATTAAAGGGGTTTTTTTGTTCGTTTTTAATGCATCCACGACAAACACTTAAGATTTTGATATTAATCTTAATAAAGCCTTTTTTGTTGTTGTTTGAAGTGACTTCTTTTTCATTACCAAGGTGCCTGTAACACAACCAAACGTGTAGAAATAACAGCGCTTGGCCTCATTTGACAGTGGGGTATGAAGGTGCAGTTTCCAGGCTATGAAATCGGAGAAAAGACTCCTTAATTCTCCAAGTGTAGAAAGGCCCTGCTAATATTTTAGTGAAATGACTTCTTTAGAAGAGCGGATTTTAGTTTTCTTAAAACTGTTGGGCTCTGAAGCCGTCCCCAGGTCACACACAAATGCCCACAGGGCAGCTCACGCACCAGAGCCACGTCAGCATTCCTGTAGGTGAGGTCAAGGCCAGCAGGCAGCTGGCCTTCAGCAGGATGGCACCCATATCAGTGCCCACCATCCTGTTAGCATAAGATTCTGCCTTGTGCACCCCACCCAAAAGCAGTCATCTCTTCTCCATCATCACAGTACAGAAAGCTGCCCCAGGACAGTAAGGCTCAGGCTGGCTTTATCTGGAGTTCCACATCTGCTTAGCTGGGTTTCCTTTGTGGTGTGCTTCTTCTATCTCACAGCTGTTTATTACATTGTTTTTGCAGACTGCCTGTGGTATCCCAAAAGTGTAGGTGCCTTGTGACCCTTTACCCTGGCCATGGGAGCTAAGTTTGTAGTGTTAGGTTGGCGTTTTCAGGAAGGAGTGCTGCTCCAAGCACACACAGTGTGACTCCTATCCAATGCAACAGACGTGCATGTATCACCGGGGGAGCGTGGCTATTTGCAATCTCTGTTTTTATCTTTTAGGCTTTCAAGGTAAAGGTTGCTAAAGCAGATTAATGACACTCAATATTGCTTTTCAGAGACACCCTGTAATTTCTCCTGTTAAAATTTTTTTCCTCCATTTGTAACTTGCATTGGGAATAAAAATGTTATTCAGCATCAGCAACCCCAGTCTTTTTTTTTTCCAGCTTTTGATGCTTGAAGTCAAGTTCCACTGGTGTTACCTGTAAAATTCATAAACAGAATGCATTCCAGGTGCACAGATTACTGATTATTTTATGCTTCCAGGACAAGATGAATGTCGTGAAATCTTCCCATTCAAACTCTTTCATAATTTTCCCTGTTAAAAATCATAGCCTTTCTGTGAACTGCTATACCAACACTGAATAATGATTTAACACCAGAATGGCGCAGCAAATGCAGATTAATTCAGTGTTAGAAGTGACCCCAGCACCTCTTCCAGCAAATTGTGTTCCAAGTACTTGCCCCCTGTGTCCTGCTGAATTGGAGTTACTCCCTTCCAGAGGCAAGACTGTCTTGGACCAGTTGCATTTATCTTTGTTGAGTTTCTTGAGATTTTATCCACCTTCATTTAGGACTTCACTAACACTGTACAATTCAACAACAAAAAGCCAGTCCTGGTACTGAAGGGCCCACGGTGACCATGGAAGCAATTCTGATGGTGTGAACACTTACCTGTTCTGGGCTAGACACAGCCCCAAGCAAATATCACACAATGACTGTTCAGTAGTCATCAAATGTCATCAACTTCCATTAGCTGCTAAGCTATTTTAAATCTTTAATAACGGCTTAACACTTCTGCCTGACTTAAGGTTTTGTGAAGCTGATGACTTGTAAGTGTACGAATATTTCATTTTCACAACATTTTTTTTACAACTGGATTTCAAAGTACTTTGTAAACAACTATGAAGCAAGTCATCTTAAAAACAAGTCTTCTTGTGTTAGCTGGATAATTGCTGCAGAGAGTGATTTATAATTTAAGATCAAACTTATTTTGAAATTATCATCCTTAAAAAGATATTATTTTTGCGCTGTTTTATAATCAGTTGTTTTCACTCATGAACATAGAAGTATGGTGATAGAGCATGTATAATTCTAACTACCTTTAAAATCCGTATTGATTACTTTGACTGGGATTTAGAAAAATATCAGTAGGAAAATATCAATTAGTTCCTGCTAACTGGAGAAAGAATGAACAAAACCTTCAAGGTTGGCAAAGCACTGTTATTACTTCCAAGTAATCTAATTAAAAACAAAGACATGTGGCTATTTAATTACTTTATCATTCAATTGCTCTCCAGTGCATAATCAGAGAACCAGGAGGAAGTGATTAGCTGTCTTGGGAAAGGAAATGACACAGTCAAGATATATGAATGTTTTAAAGGAAGGACGAGGTACTGGGAAGATTGTTACTGTCTTCCCACACAGAAGGATGAATGTGAATTTTTCCTGGGACTGAAGAACATTATACTATAAATTTGCTGGGGATTTTTTGGGAAAAGATAGGGCATGGTGGTGCTGGGACGTGTGAAACTTAGAATCATGGAATGAATCATAGAATCATAGTTTCTATGATTCATAGTTTCATAGGTTTGGGTTGGAAGGGACTCTTAAGATCACCTCGTTCCAACCCACTGCTATAGGCAGGGACACCTCCCTATAGGCCAGGCTGCTCACAGCCCATCCAGCCTGACCTTGAACACCTCTGGGGGAGGGCATCCCCAACCTTGCTGGGCAACCTGTTCCCAGATATCAGGAATTTCTTCCTGATATCTAATCTAAATCTGCCCTCTTTCACTTTAGAGCCATTTCCCCTTGTCCTATTAACTACATGCCATTATAAGGAGGTCCTCCCCAGCTTTCCTGCAGGCCCCTTCAGGTACTGGAAGGCTGCTATAAGGTCTCCCGAAGAAGAGCCTTCTCTTCTCCAGGCTAAAGAGGAGAGGTGCTCCAGCGCTCTGATCAGCTCCATGGCGCTCCTCTGGACCTGCTCGCACAGCTCCACGTCCTTCTTGTGTTGGGGGCCCCAGAACTGGACAGTGCTCCAGATGGTGTTTCATGAGAACAGAGCAGAGGGGCAGAATCACCACAGCTTACTGTGTGTTCTTTGTTTGGAAACTTTGCCCTGCTCTTGTCCTCACAGAGGTCTTGCAAGCAGCCTGAAGTTCAGCTGGATCAGTGGTGAAATGGCACTGCAGGTTTACAGGATCCAGAGGCAGCCCTTCAGTCCTTGCTTCGGCCTTGTTTTCCAGACCCTACGTCTAGGAACACATGCTTTTACTCCATTTCAGGAGTAGGATACCTGCTTCTGCCAGGCTCTGTAAGAAGTGTTTTTTAAACTTCGGGCCCAAAGTTTACTCCTGTCCCACCCTGAGACCCACCCTCATTTGTACAGTTGCTTATTATTTACAACAGAAAGACTGAATCATTCCCTGACTGTTTACCTCCTTGCAAATTGTTCTGGTATAAATTAGCTTGTGTTTCAGAGCAGAACAGGTGCTGATAGAAAGCTATGTAATATCAAAGCTAACACAAAGGAAGAAACTACAATTGAAATAACTGGGGTTTGAGCCAAAGCCAAATAAAGCCAATAAACTTTTTTTCCACTGTTCTATTCTCCATTTTTAAAATTTTTTTCACTTTCAGGACTGTGTATCTTCTTTATATAGCCCCTTTTACCAGGACACCCAAATGCTCTCCACTAAAAATTACAAAACATCCCAAGCTATAAATTCCCTTGAGGAAGACATCATGTGATGTGTCTCACTAAGTCTGTTTGTCCCTTGGAGCTGCAGCATTACACTTCTAAGTAAGAAAATGTGAACAAAAGCTCTGGTCTTGGACTACAGGGAAACTAACAGGAAAAGATTTTAGCTATCTCCTGCTAGTAATAGTCTCACTCTTTCACTCTATTTATTTTACCCAGCCTTTTTTATATGCTCAGTAAGCATGAAGTAACTGGGCAGCTGAATTACAGACTTCAGGTGAGGAACAGGAAGGGCAGGAGGCTTGCTGTACCAGTCCCATCGCATGCCATTAACATACCACATGCAGTGTTTGGAATTTCCCAGACTGGTTTAAGGGGGAATTTACTTGGTTAAACTTGCTCTACGAGGCTTAGGGCTTAGTCCTCAGTTCTTGTTGTGCTCATGCTCGCTATGACTTGGAGGCAGGAGATGACGTTGCATTGTCTTACCACCAACCCAGAGTCCCAGGATCCCAGGGACTGAACCAGACTCTTGTTTATCAGGTTCCCCAGAGAAACAAAACCTGACATTTTTTCCCTTGTTGGGGGAATAGTGAAAATAATAGTTAAGAGGTAAAATTAGTTCAAATGTCTCTTCATACTAGTTCACTTTTGCTCCAGTTCATGCTTGCAGTGGCTGTATAGATAGCATGTTCTCAAGTAAATAATTTCTAGGATCCTTGCAACATAGACATAGCCTTCTTTTAACCCTTGGACTACCCTTACTCCTCCAAACGGAACCAGTTTGATCATACCAATCTCTTATGCAAATGTTGGCAGTCCTCCTCTAAAGGGAAGTTGAAATGAAGGCTCCCTCTGCCCTCTGTTGGGCAGTTAATGACAGAAAGTGGTAGCACAAACACATTCAGAACCTGGTAAAGTGTGGTATGTCTCTACCAAGGAGCAGGGAAGAGAAAGCTGCAGTGAATCTGGAATTTGATGAATTTAACACCACTGGGACAACTGGTATAGTCATTTACATTACAGTAATAGAAATGTTGCTGTAGTACAAGTCAAAGTTGAACTATATCCCCAGTTTTGTTATTCTGTATTGCTGCAAAGAGCAATATAATGAAACAGCATTGTGAAGGACTTTGTAAAAACATATGAGGTCATACATGAGCTTCTGCTAGAGACAGGCAGGCAGAGGTCACTTGCAGCCTGAGCACGTTTGTGAGTACTATGGCATGTATCTATGCTGCCTGTAATGACACTGTACTAAAAGCCAACTTTAGGCATGAACAAGAGCTCAAGACCACATGTAATCCACACTAAGCTAAATTAGCAGTGTGAGTCACATATGTAAGAAAGCTGCTGCAAACTCCAGCTGCTGGCTGGGGCCTTTGCAGCCCTTCTGTGGGCTCTGGCTAAGAGCAGAGTCTGCAGAGCCAAGCAGTTTACTTGGAAGATGCCAGTGATGACATCACTATTACAACCTTCATTAGGCACCTTCTGATATTTACCACGATGGATCCAACACCTCCTTCTGCATCACTCAGTATGGGGATTCTTCAGTCTCTCACATCAAGCCTCATGCAGAGTAAAACATCAGTCTCCTAATTCAGGGTGCTCCCGAGTGCTGCCACAACAGAATCGTTGTACTTCATAGAAACGGATTTATTTTTGCAGGGGTTGTGCAAGTTTGTGGGAAAGTATTTCCTGGTAAGAGAAATACATTTCTGCATTTCCTGGGTAGGAGTGAACCGAGTTACAGAATACAACACCAGGTGTTTTCACTGCCTGAGGGTACCACTTTGAGACAGCCAGGGTTTGATTTGTCACAGTACTTGGCACTGTTCCACGTTTTCCAAGGTCAGTGATGTACCCTGGACTTCAGCCCACATTGCCTGGCAGAACGCTGGTCAAGGAATATGAAAGAGCATAGCCTGCTCATCATGTTCTCCAGGGTGGCAGCTGCTTGGGTGCAGTGTACCCTGAAGGACACCCTCAGCCTCTGTGCTGTGCAGCACTGAGGGACCGTGTGACTTGCTGGCAGACACCCGGCACCCTGCAGAGGAGTGATGTGCTGCCTGGCCACTGCTCTGGGTGAGGTGCTGTGGGCTGACCTGCAGGTTCCCCTGAATGGAAACCAAGCTTTCTCTGAGTTAACCATCAGACCATTCTTGTCACTGATCCCCATCTTCTGCCTGCTGTGACAAATGAGGTACAGCCCCACAGAAAAAAGCCCCATTTTCTGTGCACTTCTAATTCACACTCTGAACAGATTCTCCCAGTCCAATACGGGAGAATACTGTTGAGCAAATCATGGGCATTTTTTAAAAATAAGATATCCTATCTGATCACATCTTATAATGTAATACATCTTATAATGTAATGAGATTAAATCTTAAAATTACATCTCATAATATAATGAGATATAAATTGCCCTAAACTAGCAACTAATTCCTTTAGTACAGAGTATCTGTGTGAAGCTGTGTTACACAGAAGTTTGGACAGATGTTTTCTCCTAGTCTTAAAATCCACAATGTTTCCTAACCAAGCCAGTAAGTCCAATCTTTTTTTTTTTTTTTTAAATAGTTCTTCAAAATTGCATATGCTCTTTAAAAAAAGTGTGAGGCTTCTTTTTCTCTTTCTTTTTTTTTTTTTCTTTCTTTTTTTTCCCTGAGTTTCACAGCTCTCAGTGACTTAGAGATAGCTAAATTCACAACCCACAACTTCCTTACCTGAAATATTACAGTAAGTGAAATGGTAACAGGATGTATGGCATTTACAACATCCTGTCACTGTTTTGTGTACTCCACTTGAGTGGTTTTTTGCACTATCTGTTCTCCCTACTTCATCCCGTTCCTTGTGATTTAGTGCCTATCCTGTGCCACCTGGTGGTCCAAAACCACCAGCGAGAGCAACACAAAAAAGAGCAGGGTGTACATGAATAGTCAAGGCTCTGACTACTTCTAAATTGATGTGGCATAATACACTGTTATGAGGTCTTTATCTCCTAAATCAGAGGGTTGGGGCTAACAGGGCTGCTAGCTTATCTTTAAGCGCTCTCTGTGCACTTACAAAAATTCAGAGTACATTCACTGTCACTGCAGCGCCTTCACGCTAGATGGAGCTCACCTGGCCACACGTCATACCATCAGCTCCTGCCGCCCACTTCTGGCTCTCATGTAAGCAGGTGGTGGTCTTGGTCCTTGCAGGGAAGTAAGACTTGAGCTGAATGGGAGCAAACGAAGTAATGTTTACGTTCTGGCCTTGCTGACAAATTTCAGAAGGGTGTTTTCTGCATGGGGGTTGCTGCGGATTACAGCAGGTTACACTATAACTGACAAACTGATGATCAGGTTTGCTGGGGGCTGACCATGCAATGCACCACAGGGCTGTCGGGAAGTTTCTCCATGTCAGCAGGGCGAGGTGTGCAGCAATGTGCAGCTGCTGCAGTGTGCTGACAGTGAAGTGCTTGGATGCGGCATTGGAGGGGGAGATGAGAACAGCCAGAGCATGAGCTGCTGTCCTGCTGATGTGAGCCAGTGTTTGAGTTGTGATGAAAAAAACTGTTAGTGATGTAAATCCATGAAAGCACAACTGAATTTGGAGAAGCTGTCCCAGAGCTGTGGGCACACTTGTCCTTTGGGCACCTGCTGATGTACAGAACTGCTCGACACGGTGCCAGGTGTACTGGTGCAGTCACAGAATCACCAAGCTTGGAAGAAACCTACAAGATCATCCAGTCCAACCATCCACCCATCACCAATAGCTCTCACTAAACCACATCCCTTAACACAACATCCAAATGTTCCTTGAACACCTCCAGGGTTGGTGACTCCATCGCCTCCCTGGGCAGCCCATTCCAGTGCCTGACCACTCTTTCAGAGAAGTAGTATTTCCTAACGTCCAGCCTAAATCTCCCCTGGTGCAGTTTGAAGCCATTCCCTCTAGTCCTATCACTGTTACACAAGAATACCATCAGCAGCACTGCAGATATCAAACACAGATAGCACTGCTTGCACATCCACTGGCTGCAGGACTACAGCCAGTGTGGGCTGTTTGCTGTAGAACTGAAGTACAACCGCTTTTCAGACAGCAAATACTGAATCTCATTTACATGGAGCACTCTGAGTCGGGGTAAACTCTGCACTGATCCACATGGAGAATTCAAACATTGCAAAATAATTCAGTGAGAATTCCTGGTGTGGGAATGGAATGCTGTTTCTGCACTTGATATCAAAAAGAGCAATTGGTTTGAAGAAGTAGAACATGATGCATTGTATTCTGTAACTTATCCTTAGAAATAGCTGATCTAAGAAATAAAAATACTGTATATGTTAGCGGCATGTCTTAGAAACACTATTCCTGAATTATGTGATTAATTCTTTCTTGCAAAACTGCAATAGTTGTTAAATGTTCCAAACAACGCGGGGGTAGTATTAGGGATTAGAAAACATATTGTAGGGTTGTTCTGTTAGGATAAGAAACTCCCAGCAAAAGAAAAACAGATTTAGCAAACATCAAAGAGGACAGGGCCTCTGCACACTGTCTCACCCCGTGAGAAGGTTGAGACGTGACAGGCACCAAGATCCTCCCCTCTGTCTTTCTCCCGAGCTTTCCAACACCGGGTAAACATGAGGAAGCCTTCACTGTGAAATATATCATCGATAAATGACGTACAACATGCCGGTTGCACAGTTTGCTCCAGATCACAACTGAAATTTCCGAAAAACGCTTTAGAACAGTACAGAGAGCAAACCAACGCGTGTTTGACCCTCGGGCAAGGCCGGGGCCGGGAACCCGCATTGGTCGCCGCCGGGGCAGGCATTTGGGGCGGCTGCCACAGGCTTCCAGCAGGATCAGGCCGCAGCCGAGTCCAAGGTCCGGGCAGCTCACGTGCCGCTGAGCTCGCCGCATCGCCTCGTTGCGCTCCGCGAGGGGAGGGCGCGCAGCTCCACAGCCGCGCCTCCAGGCCCGGCCCCGCCGTACGGTTCCACCGTGCTCCGCAGCGCTCCCACGCCGGCGCGGGGCCGGTCCGGGCTCTCCTCGTTCCCGGGCTGCACGCGCAGCCCCGCCTCGCGCACACGGCGGCTCCGCCTCCGCTTAAAGCGCGCCCGCGGCCGCAGCCGCCTCCTGTTCCCGCTCGCTCTGCCGCCGGCATGTCGGACAGGCTGCCCTACAAAGTGGGTGAGTGCGCGCGGCCCGCCCGGCCCGGCCCCGCGGGGCTCCCGCCGCTCCTCGGCGAGCGGTGCGGACGCGGGGCGGTGAAGCCGGGCCGCTGCGTGGGGGTCCGCGGTGAGGCCGGGCCGCTGAGGGAGGCGGCCGCGTAGGGGTGGCCGGGGCTGCGGGCGCGCAGCGGGGATCCGCTGGATGCGTCCTGCCGGGAGGATCGGCTGACGATCGGGACCGGGATGCGAGCGTGGAGTCACCTCTGAGCGGCGGGAGGGGCTGCGCGAGTGCCGCGGGGAGCGCCGGAGCCGGGGCTGCAGCCGGCCGGAGGTGCGATGGGGAAAGATCGGAACGATCGCCTCTAAAGAGCCGTAGGGCTTTGGAGGATTAATAAACATAATAAGAAAATAGTGCACTCGTTTAAAAAATAAAAATAAAAAATTTGACAGGGATGTGAACCTAAAATACTAGGGTTATTTTAAAGCACGCACTGGAAAGTCTGCGCGGCTTTTAAGAAGGGTGAGATTGAAGAGCATCCCCGCCTCCACTTCCCCCTTGTCAGCGGTGCTCCGGTGTCTGTCCGCCTCCTCGGCCTCTTCAGCCCCTGCTTGCTGTGACGCCCAGGCACGCGGGCTTAATGGGCATCGCTTGGAAATAAAGTGCAGTTAGCCTGTCTGCGTGAAACCGGAAGCTCTGACTTGGTGCATTCACCAGCTAGCTGAAAGCAAGCTATCTGACCGTGCTGTTAGTGAAATGATAATGTCCTGAGGCCTCTGAAAGAGCTCACCGGGTGCTGGGGCATTGGCACTGGCTGGTGCTGTGGAGCAGCGTGCCTGGATGCTGGCTGTCCACCTGCTGTAGGTGCAGCGTTCTCTTCCTTGCTCTATATGCTGTTGGAAATCTCCTGTTCAGCTTTTAGTGAACATTCTTAGTGAAAGATCCTTCTTGGAGAAATAAAGCAGATTGTGAGTAATGGTGCTTTAGAAGCTGTCTTTATGGAGACACAGTGGGAGCCTGTGCAGCTGAGTCCTCATTGGTGTCAGGGCTGGGCTCAGTGCCTGGAGACCTTGCAGGGAGTGTGCCATGTGTGTTCCCACTTGTAGAAGCTGTGACTGTACGGGCACTCCCCCCAGGCATGCTACTCTTTCTGTTATGGAAGGAAATCTCTGGAACTGTCAGAGCCTTGGGCAGCGTTTGCAGAAATGAATTGGAACTTGGAACTTAATAAATTGGCTGCAGGGCTCCTGAGCAATAGATTAATGTGCCTGTGCAGGAGCTTTGTTGTTTTGGGGCTGTTTGGTCTGAGCTTGCTTAAAAGCCTGTGCGCCATAGTGCAAAAGCAGGGGGGTGAGAAGGATGGGGCCCATTTTTCCCCTACTCTGCCTCCCAGCTGTTGCTTGGTGTTCAGTTCAGCTGTTGCAGCTGATGCCTATCCACAAGTGTGAGAAGGGCTACCAAGGTCTCAGCTATTTAAACTCTGACACCTGTCCTCCTTCTCTTGCAGCTGACATCAGCCTTGCTGACTGGGGTCGCAAGGCCATTGAGATTGCAGAGAATGAGATGCCAGGGCTGATGAAGATGCGGGAGATGTATGGTGCCTCGAAGCCCCTGAAAGGCGCGCGGATCGCCGGCTGCCTCCATATGACTGTGCAGACAGCAGTTCTCATAGAGACCCTTATAAAGCTGGGAGCTGAGGTAAAGTGACTCTGGGTTTCTCCTTCAGCATGCTCTTAGGTAATGCTCTGCCTGGGGCACTGCTTCAGTTTATATAACTATCACAGGGGATCCTGGCAAATTTGTCTGCATTTTTAGAAGAGTCTGTGTTCCGGATGGATTATTTCTTCTTCCCTTAAGCAAAAACTTAACAGCTGTAACGCACACCCCCTAGGATGTGGTATGTGTCCTTTCTCTGGACAAGCTGCAGCTTCAGAAGTGCCAGCTCTAGACTGGGTTGCTGGCTTCAGCAGCTCTGTCGACTTCATGCAGCTCCCTGAGCAGTGATGCTAGGAACTGCTCCCATGCATTGTGTTGTGCTTGCTTGGGCATGCAGTGTTGTTGCTGTTAATGCTGAGGCTCTAGTGACTGCCTGCAGCATGGATTAGCTAGTATTAAGAACTGCACTGTGGCTTCAAATTCAGCGAAAAGTTATGAGACTTCTGAGAGCTGCTAGCCCTTCAGCTGTGCAGAAAATGTTGCACAAGCAGTGTGGCTCAATGATGGCAGGTGGGGACTCCACTGATTTCAAGCACAGTGTGTGATTCTGGACCAATTACCACAGTCCATGTTAAAGACTCAGACACCTGTAAGCCCTTTACTGCATTGTGCCGTGTGCCTGACTTGCAGAATGGAGTCCAAACATCATGGCTGAGTGATCACTGCACAGGACATCTCAGCACAATCCAAATAGCTTGTGTACTGAGCGGGGAGCTCAGTGGTGGATTATGTTAAGCATGATTTGTGATCTGAAATTCCTTTGTCCTGAAGTTTAGCTGTATGCACCCTGGCTGCCCAGAGATGGTCCTGTATGGGATCTGTTCCTGAGAGTATGTGCCTCATACACAAGGATTACAAGTATTGAGGATTACAAGGGAAGGATTACAAGTATTGACCGCTGTCATGCTTACCCGGAGGCAGTGGAAAAAGGGGAAGCTCTCTCCAACAGATAAAGCATTTCTTTAAAAAGTGAAAGCTGGGGGAATAGATCTAGTCAGGATGCAGGGGCAGCATGTGCTGTTGTGTATGGAGATTGTCCTGGTCAGAGCTGTTGTGCTAGTGCAGTGCTGAAGGAGAACTTTGATGTGGATTTAGCCCTGGCTTTGTTCCTATTATTATGTATGTAACTTTGTCCCTTCTCAGGATTTAAAAGCAAGCAGTTCTTGCTGAGTTTTATGAAGTTCTTTGCTGTTCCTGTTGGTTGCTGTATCCTAGCATAGCTGGCTTAGGCAGCAGTTGTGCGCTATCTTAAATATAGCTAAACTCCTTCAGTCTGAAAACAGCCCAAATTCAGTGTCGTATGGGACGTATCAAGTCATTCAGGGAGATCCCTGCAGTGATTTGGTTCTCTAAGGATAAACTAGGGTTGTGCCTTGAAGATGTGTGCTGCATTCTTGGTGCTTTTTATCTTGGTGCTTGATCGTGAGCTCCTTTCTTGTTCTTATGCCTGCATGTTCAGACTGCTCTGAGTTTGGATTCAACCGTGATTCATCTGTTCTACCACAGTCTGTGTGCTTGGAAGGAAGGAAAGTAACTGCAATGAAACTGTATCCTCTGTATACTCTCCTGTCTCTTTGGGGGTGTAGACTGGGGAGTTGGAACCAGGTGATCTTTGAGATCCCTTCCAACCCAAGCTATATAATAGTGAGGACATAGCTCACTAGAAATCGTGGGATTCCTTCTGCCATGTTTCCATGATAGCAAATAGGTCATACTTTCTCAATTGCACCGTGGTTTCTAACAAAGCACTTCAGCTTGACTATTGGCCTCATTGCCTTCTTGGAGAAGCCCTTCCTAATACCTCCAGGACAAGTCTGAGGTTTTCCCCTACCACCTCCCAAGGTAACAACATTCCCAAGCTCTTCTCTGTAACCTAGCACAACTCCTTCCCCCATCATATCTAGTTTAAAACACTGCTAACCAGCCCAGCCAGCTTGCTCCCTAGAATATTTGGTCAGCTCCTTAAGGTCTGTTGCAAATCAGCATGCAGATACCCACCTGCTGGTCAGCTCTGTAAGGAACAGAGTGAGAGCTCCAGTGCATGGTTCCTGGTCACAGAGCGGACCTGGGAGCCACTACTGTGAAGCTGCAGTGGGTGTGCAGGTCCCTATTAATGCAGCTCAGTGATGTGCTGTTGCTTTTCTAGGAGCCCGAGCCTAGTTATGAAATCTGTGGGAAGTGCTTAGCTCAGCTGGAAAAGCTTCCATGACTGGAGAACAGAGTGGGAGCTGTTTGAACATAATCTCATGAGAATGCCTGTTGATAGCATGCAGCATTTCAGATGTGTTTCTGACATTTTTGAGTGCCACTTGGTACTGCTGCATGGCCATAGCCTTTACTGGACACTCATTATGTGGCTGGTCTGAAAATCTGAACTTCAATGATGCAGACTTTCTGAACCCATCACACTGTGCTTTTCCTGAAGATCTGTAGCTGGACGTACTCTTTGGGTGCCTGGCACAAGCTCTCATAAATAAAGAGGTGGCTGAATACGTGGCACAGCTGAAGCTCTGCTATCCTTTGAGGTGCCATTATTCTCTCTGTACTTTTACAGAGCTATTTAGAAAGGCAGGAATTTGCACTAATACACTTCTCTGCTCTTGTTCCCTTTTTTGTCTAAATAGAGTTCCTGATATCTCAGAACTTTGTTCAGCAAATAAAACTTGAGTTGTTTTCCAGGTACAATGGTCAAGCTGCAACATTTTCTCCACTCAGGACCATGCTGCAGCCGCTATTGCAAAAGCTGGCATCCCTGGTAAGTTTTCTGTGTTCTAATTGGGCTTTGAATTGGGATATAGAGCCTATTCTAGCTAAATCAAACTGTACAAATCAAGCTTTTCTGAATAAACTTCAGGATAGAAGTAGCCTCTGAAAGCCAGTGTTTGTTACAAAACAGGATGTCCAAACTGCATTGCATCGGACAGTTTAGCATGCTTGGTCATGGCTGATCTGGTGTTAGACTACAGAAGAGCTGGGTTGTATGTTACCAACCTTAAGCCTGTTTACTAAGATGATTAAATGGGCAGGTAATTAGAGATTGGTGTGTAGGTGTGTATGGAAGGTGTTTGGTGCTTTCCAGCAAGCTTGCTGCTAATAGTGTTTGGGGAAGGGAGCCCTGCTGTTAGCAGAGGCAAAATCTGTTTTCTGACAGCCTGGTTCTTTCCTTTGGAGGTGTCTTTAGCTACTGATATAATTAGCTGTTGCAACAAGTCTTTCCCCAACTGTAGTCCATTTTAAAGTAACAGAAGAAAAATTCCTTCCCTAGCTCTTGTGGTATTACTGTCTGTGGGCATCACCTCCTGCCTGCCCCTAGCGTGCAATGTGAAAGAACCAGCAGCAACTGCCTGGATCTAGATGTTAGAGTATTGCATCTCTCACTGCTTTTAACACTCAAAACTCAACTGAAGAGCAGTCTGTGGGTGGAGCATCCATCTGACCTTTTGGTTTCCACCCTTGTTGTCTTTGCTTGGTGGAACTTGCACTTTTTGTTAATATTACACTTCATACAGAGAATCTAGAGACGTGGGAGGAATGCTGATCCTTTGTAGACAATGAGGGACACTGATACACATTTCTGCAGAAGGGGCAGCTGCAGGGATGGCTTCAGAGCTGAAGTTTTCTGTATAAACAGCAGAAACGTGGCAATTTATCAGGTGTCCAGTGTTAGGGTATGTAAGTTGTGTGCTCAGTATGTTTGAATAGCTGAGTATCGACAGGGCTTGAGCATAGCATGAAGCAGCTACAAATGCCTGGAAGGACAAAGGCACTGATAGATGTGTTAGTTGCTGAAGCGTGCTGTTGGTAGTAGATGTGCTGATCTTGAGTTATGCCCTTATAAGAGCAGAGGGTGCACAGCAGCATGGATTTTAGCACTGTGCTGGAAACTAGAATACAAAGCTGCTGGAGAGTTTCTCATCTGGTGCTTTGTTCGTGCCAAAGGCTGGTGCATTTTTCCTGCTGTACTGGAAATGCTGTAGTTGTGTTTTCATTTGTTTGTATCAATATGTCCTGCAGCTATTTGTAATTCCTGGTACTGTGGTGAATTAAGGGAGTAAGTGGGGCGTTGTGGATGTGAGTCTGCTTTAGTTTGCTTTGATTTTTCTTTCTTAATGTGGAATAGTGAGGAAGGCAATGAAGTCTTAGTTTTAATCAAATTCATGGCCTGGAACAGAAGGCAAAATGTTTTAACTTCTGCTCATTTTGAGATCTTGATCTTCTTTCCAGTGAAAATGTCTCTTCTGGCTTGCAGGCACAAATAATCATTTACCTGTCAGCTCTGCTGCCGAGTGCTGCCAATGAAATTTTCATTTTGCTGCTTTGCTATTTGCTCAGTAAGAAACTGTTTGTTTGTTCCTATTTAGTATTTGCCTGGAAAGGAGAAACGGACGAGGAATATTTGTGGTGCATTGAGCAGACCCTGTACTTCAAGGACGGGCAGCCCCTCAACATGATTTTGGATGACGGTGGAGATCTTACCAACCTAGTTCATACCAAATATCCACAGCTCTTGAAAGGTAACTTGCAGTTTTTGTCAGGTACAGTTCTACCTGGGAGGCCTGTTTGGCACTTTTTCAGTGGGAATTCCCTGCTTTGGTAAAAGGGGTGCGGGAAGGTTGGAAAGGCATGTGCAAGCAGGCAATGGGATGTGTCTGCAAAAACTGCTGACAGTGCAAGAGCAGCATCTCTTTTCTGCAGGAGCTGTTGTTTCTATCCTTCCTTTGTAGTACTTATACTACACTGACTGTTCTTCTGACCTTCATTCACATTATCTGTTACCTGAATGACAAGTAGGGCTGCTGTCTGGCCAAGGCATTTCTGGAAATGGCTGGGTTTTAGAATTGCTTAATGTCTGCTTGCAATTAATATTTTCTAATGTTGTTGCTTCTTTGTTCCCTGTAATCTCAATGCACCTTTACATCAACTCATGGCGACTTGTAGTTTTTCTTGGAAAGGAATGGTTTTTCACAGTACATGAACTGCAAGGCATTACTCTTCCCATTTATCAGTAAAGATGCTGATAGTCAGGGTTGTGACTCTTGCTTTGATGTTATTACCTTTAGTATAAGCTAGTAAAACAGCATGGTGTGGCTAGCACGTGTTATTTGTACAAAGACTTATCTGAGGGTACTTTGGCATGACTTGCAGTAGCAGGCTGATCTGAGCTGGGCAACTATAGCAGCTTCTTTGCTCTGCTGGATTTCATTATATGTGCTGCTGCAAGCCACAGAGGCCTATTGTTGCTGAAGGACATTTTTGATCTAGGATTTGGAGATAATTGAATAGGCATATGGGGGGGAAACTAAACTGATCACTGTTTGCTGTTCTGCTGTTCATTTTTGGGGCCCTTACAGGGGTTGCTTAGAAACTGCTGGATCAGCTTTCCTGAGCTGTACTGCCTTAACAGGTTAGAATAAGAAGTAGTCAGCACACAGGGCTGTGTGAAGGAAGGAGGCTGGGCTGTACAGCCCATCTGTGTGCTTGTATGAGTAGGGTGGCAAGGAAAAGAAGAAATTGCAACTGTGTGACATGCTTTGCTTTCTCTTTGACCCTCATCCTCATGTCATTAGATCTCCAGCAGTGAACTGCAATGCAGTGGAAATTGGTGTCTTCTTACCAGAGGTCTCTTTCTTCTGGGCTGCCTGTGTGTGAAGTTCATGACCAATGAAGCCACAGTTAATCGTGTCTCCTTGGAATTGTGACAGGCCCCAAAATGCATTTTTTCATACTTGAGTTCTGTTTAACGGGGTTGTTCCCCTGTCAAGCACATGCAGTTAACGCCTCAATTTGTGTCTATTTGTGTTTGTTCTTGAGGGTGCTTGTGCTGAACTTTTCACACCTGCAGCCTTGTTATCTGCTCTTCAAAGTCCTCTCACTTGTCTCGCACTCCTGTTGTGCAAGCAATTAGTATGATATGTTTCAGCAGGACAGGGTCTGTCTCCTGTATTGGCATCCGTCTCTGGTCTGCCATCCCATTTCACAGGAGTGGCCCTTCACCTGGGTTTTTGAAGGACCTAGATGGAATGTCATACCTGTCAACATTTCCCTTGCTAAAATGTGTGCTATCTGCACTGACTGGAGTTGAGAAGCCTTCTTGCAGCATTCCACCACCTGTGGAAGGTGACAGAACTTGCTATGGTTTATCAGCCAGTCTCGTGCTTCTTAGAAGAAGAAAAACTTCCAGAATGGGACTCTGTGAGGAGAGCTTTGATTGCATTGATCTGCACTTAGCTGTTTGTTGCAAAGGCTGATTCAAAGAGAATGTGCAGCATCCTTTTTTTTGTGCCTTGAGGATAACAGTGGCCAATAAATTTTAAAGGCAGGTAGTGATATTTGAAAGTCACTGAAAATGAATGAATGTCACAGTCCAACGATCCCTTTGTGGGTAAAGACAGGACAACAGCAGTGTTAGAGCATGCACAGCATTTAGAAGGGCTGAATTGTGAGTGCAGGAGATGTGGCAGCATACTGTTGTTCTCCCCCAGGAATGTGGGGAAAGCTGAGAAGTGAGCAGAACATTAGTGCGTGGAGCTGAGCTGTGCATGGCTATGAACAGCAGTGTGTGCCATTTGCTATTTGAAGGTTGGGCAAGTTTCCTGACCTGATTTCACAGGGAGCTGTTTTCCATGCTGCATCCCTATCTAATCTATATGGAAGTTGGTTCAGTCCTAGTGTGCAATGAATAATTTTAAGTAGGGCTCTGTAGTTCATTCAAGTCTACTTGAAATAGGAGATGCATTAAACTGCTGCAAGTTTCCCCTCATCCTTAAGCACCACTGCAGTTAGAGGGCAGAATGGCCTTTGTACTACTGCCATGTTTTGCTAGGCAAAATGCCCTTAAAACCAACGTAAATGAAAGAAGGGAAGGGAAAGACTTCAGAACCAAACAAAGTCACCTGAACTCATGCAGAGATAATTTCTGGCATCTCTGCTGAAGCCTGCTGTTCAGAGAGGGCTGGGAAGGCTGTATTGTTGGTGATCCGTTGGGGCAGACTTGCTCATTGATCAGGTAGGTAAAGCAGGTTCAGCAAGAATTCTTCATGTTGCTTCAGCTTTTTTCCACGCTTTAGGCCTTTCTCTGTTCTCAACTCACTTATTGCTCAGGGAATTGCACTGGAAAAACGCTTTGGGAAAGGTGCTGTATTTCACCACGCACCAGATCATGTTCTTTAGCTTGTCCTGCCCCCTACCAGCGAGCTCTCAGCGTGCCAGACCTCAACTTAACCGTCTCAGCAGGTGACCGAGCGAGCAGCGTGGCACTCGAGTGCAGTCCGTGCTGGCAGCTCGCTGCAGGCGGTGCGGCCGCATCGCGGGACGCGTCTCCCCGCCGATTCCCCGCGCGGCAGCCGGAGGTGGCGGCGATGTCCGTGGTGCGCCGCAGGGGGGCGCCATAGCTCCGCAGCGGCCGCGCTGCCCGGGCCGGGCCGTGTGCCCCAGGTGCGCCGCCCTTCCTGAGGCGCGCTTCAATCCCCGGAGCCAAAAGCCCGTATAAGTGATGGTGGGTTGCTGGTGCTGTGCCCTTCCCTCGGCTGCTGGTCAGGGTGCTGTGCCGGGAGCCCGACTGCTGCTCTGTGCTGTGGGACAGGTCCATGTCGTATGGATCTCTGCGCAGAGATGTTGCTCTTGTTGGTGGTTTCAGCTTGGGTGAGCAGATTTGCTCTATTTTCCCCTGGTCCTTCATACAGTGACAGATTAGCTGACTCGGACTTAGTCACTTTAACCTGTGCAGGATATGCAGCTCAACTGCGTAGGTGATTTTCAGGTTTATTGATTGTCACAAATTGCCTCCGCTTTTTGTGTGCAGGTAAGCTTTGAGCAACACCCTGAATGCTTACAGTATAGCAATTAGACAATTTGCATGCAGTGAGATGTTGTTGAGATGGTAGGGGAAAGAAATATCTGGAATTCACACTGTATTTAGTAAGAAGGGTAAGCAGGGACACGTTTACAAATTTGGCTTTTGGGTGTTATTTGAAGTGAGGTTACTTTGTGACAGTTACTGTCATATCAAGGTCTGGTTCCCTTATCCGATGTTTGTATTTTTAAGCAGTCCTTTGTTACCGGCTTCCACCTCTGGGACTGTTTTCAAACAAGGACCTATTTGAAATAAGACTTTGTGAATGTGCTCATAATTTTCATGCAGTTAATGTCTAGATTTGGAGCATGTGGAGCATGTTTAATGGGAGCTGCAGCTGATTATTGACAGCAGGATTGAGAAGAACAATCCAAAACCAAATTTGAATTTTTCTTAGTTGTTTCAAACGCTTTAGACTTGAGTGTGGTCATCTCTCATCTCCTTTCCTGTGTAGAACAGACTTTAGAAAGTGTGAACATCCAACTCTTTTTTGCAGTTGGCTCAGTTGGTGAGAAAATAGATTAGAGCTGTCTTTCCTGACTGTCTGGTCTAGAATTGGCCCCTTCTATATTTCCAAAGATTTCTTTGTCCAGCTGCTTTGACAGCTGCGTGGGGGAAAACTTGCTTGAAGCTTCAGAGTGCCATTTGAGGATCCAAATGAAGGTTCTCACTTCGTCCCTGCTTCCTGCAAAGATTTTTATAACTTAAACCTCTGGAAGACGCTATTGCACGTTGGACGTGTTGGTTTGCAGTGACATTAAATCCAGCCAAACATAAATCATTCTGCTCTGCCCATAGGAATTAGAGGTATTTCAGAAGAGACAACCACTGGAGTTCACAACCTGTACAAGATGAAAGCCAATGGGACTCTGAAGGTGCCAGCTATCAATGTTAACGACTCTGTCACCAAGGTACTGCTGTTAAAGCACTTATGCTATGCTGTGCTAACAGGTTTGGTGCTAGGATGTTGTTATTCCCCTGCAAGTATTCTTTCCCTTGCTGAGCTACTCTAGATGTGGAACTGAATGGTTTTTCAGCATATCCCTGAAGTGAGTCCACGATGTCTCTGGTGTGATGTGTCATAAATATTCCATTTTTAGAATGTTCAAGGCTTAATTGTCTGCAAGGATGTGTGTTATATTATTAAAATGCTAAAGATGTGAAGACATCTCTGGAATTATAGTTGTGTTAGCAGACAGGTAGTTCCTCTGTCAAGAAACAGATCATCACTGTGTGACTTAAAGCCACAGGCAGATAACAGCTGGAAAAGAAAGTGAATGAATTGCATGAGCTTTTGGCAGGGCAAAGTATTTCTGCAAGCAACAGTTGCTAAGGATAGAGCAGAAAGCGTTTATATCCCTTGTTTAGTTGTATTTCTGCTTCCCATGACAAGTCCTGATGAATTGAGGAAAGAATGGTATTGAGAGAGTGTTGATGATTTTGAATGCAGATGAATTATAGAGGGGTTTTCAGGTGTGCATGAAGCTTATGTATCCAGGTGTTTTGAAAACTAGTCAGTAAGTATACTTTTGAGTTCCTGTATTCAGTTCTAAACAGTTTTCATAGTGAAGCCTTGTGATAATAATTCCTGCCTGTAGTGTGGCTGTGAAAAGTAGCACTTTAAGGCACAACTGTTTCAGTACTTCTTGGCTTACTCTGAGACTAACCTCAGTCTCCTATGTTTTTCTGTCAGGAATGGCATTTCTCAATGGTTTGGTCTGCTTTCTTTGCAGCTTGTTGTTTGAAGACTATCTTGTTTCTGTTCACAAAGATGTCTGACATCTTTATTTCATAGCTAATGGGCTGGAAACCAGTTGATTTTTGGATGTCCTCTACATCCTTTTCACCCATGTCTTTGCCTCTTGCATAATAACTACTAATACTGTTCAGTACGTTCAGAAATTCAGTTGTTTCTAAAAAAAGCCTCTGAAATGAGCTTTTGAATTGAGCTGACTTTATTCTAGTGCCAAACAAGTGCTTATTTTCAAGTACTGTTGAGGATTTGTGCAATGAAAGATTTGTATGAACTGAAGTTACAGACCTCCAGGAAGACATGCAACTGAACGACAGATTTTTGCTCTTTTGATATTTTGACTCTATGCCAACTTCCTATGGTATTGGTAGGAGCAAGAGACTGCCTTTATTTTCATTTATTTCATTTGTGAAATCTTTCTCACCAGGGACATGGTGAAGCCTGTATGTGGCATAACTATGTAGATTGAAAAAGGATAAATGGAAAACATCAAGCCAAATTATCATCTTCTCATCCCTCAGTGTAGTTAATGCTTAGCTGACTGTCTGCCTCCTGATTATGTGTGCACACACAAATCCATTTTGCTTCTCTAAGGAGTTTTTGCTTGAGTGAATTTTCTTCTGTTTCTCCTTCAGAGCAAATTTGATAACCTTTATGGCTGCAGAGAGTCCCTCATTGATGGTATCAAGCGTGCTACAGATGTCATGATTGCTGGGAAAGTAGCAGTGGTGGCAGGTTATGGTGATGTGGGCAAAGGCTGTGCTCAGGCCCTGCGGAACTTTGGAGCAAGAGTCATCATCACTGAAATTGATCCCATCAATGCACTGCAGGCAGCTATGGAAGGTGAGAACAGAAGGTATAGAAATGACTGTGTCTGATGGGAGTGTTTCTGTGTTGATGGAGAGCAATAAATGACAGTTGAGAAAGTTTCAGTGGGTTTCAGCCTCTGTGTTGTAGAAGTGACACTCCTCTTGTTTAACTGAGCACACAATGAACTCTTTCCTTACAACTTCTATTGTTGTAGGCCTTGAAGATATGTTTGGAGGCACAGATAAAAAGATTCTAGTGGGAAAGCACTATTTCATAATGCTGTAACTCTGGTTGTGAGGGGTTAATTATCTTCAAGTTGGGCAAGTCTACGAGGTTAAGACTCACTAGAATATTTCCACAGTAAAACAGCAGACCTTGTCTTCATTAGATGCTTTTGTAGATCACTGCCACTCTGGCTTTCCAGTGTGAAGCTGTGCTTGCAGCTCATTCTCAAAGCTGTACTCCAACTCTTCTGTGGCTGCTTCATTTAGCTCTGGTTCTACCAGTTTATCCCATTTCTTTTCATACATGATTAGAATCTGCATGTATTGTGGATACATTTTCTTTGGCAAGCAAACTCTGAATCCAATCTAAGAGCTGTGGCAGACATTACAGCCTTGTTTGCAGGATGTTGGTTGCATGAGATTCTCACACTGGAAGTAGGTGAAGGATACAGATATTTTGTGCTGCCTTGGTATTTAGTGTAAGGAGAGTACATCTGCTAACATGCATTCTCCATAGATTAAGCATTGTCACTGCCTTCTATTACTCATAATTTTTTCTTTATGCTTTACTCAGTTTTGCAGTCCATTTTTGAGCAACATCTGGTGATTGGGGAGGGAGATAATCTTTTTTCTCTCATTTTCAGGTTATGAAGTTACTACAATGGAGGAGGCTTGCAAGGAAGGCAATATCTTTGTTACAACCACTGGCTGCACTGACATTGTTCAGGGCAGGTATGATTTAGTCATTTGCTTCAGTGACAACACACTGCTACAGTTCGATTTTTATATAGTCATAACTTGTCAGCAACATGGTGAGGGATAGCATTAATTTAATGAGAAACTGAAGGTTCAGTTTTTGAACTCTGTTGATTGTTGCCACGTTGCAATTATTCCTGTCCTGCAGTGCCTAATGCTGGAGAAACAAGAAGCATAGATGGACAGAGAGACTTCAAGAAAATGGGAGGGCGGGCCTGAATTCTGTAATTAATTGTTAATTCTGTTATTCTGAATTCTGTTGATAAATGTGAACAGAAGGGGAGGTGGGTAAAGATTGAAAGTGATTCCATCTGTGAATACACACAACAATCTTGAAACTAATCTGTTCTCAATAAACAGCCCTGCAGGTTTTTTACTGTCACTTCTCAGATCTCAGTTTATAGTCCCTCTGCTCTACACAAACTCGTTCCTGTTTTTGCCATTAGGATGACATATGTTGTAGTATGAGGTCAGATTAAGATAAGAGGGAGAGATGAAGCCATTAGTATCCAGGAATGTGAAACTGCTGGGAACATTAAAGTAATGGAGAAAGAGATCATTTCTGTGTAGGAAGGAACAGAATAACTGCCGATATTTCAGTAGTGACCAACTAAAAAAGTTAATTCAACTTTCTATACTGGGACAACAATTTATCTTCAATAGCCTCTTCCATCCTTGGGAAGAGTCCTTTTCTAGGAGCTTGAAACTTTCCCCAGCAGGTTTTACATGTGTAGATGATTACTACACCCATGCATCATGTCTGTGAAAATCAACTGCAGATCTTCATTTCTCCTTGAGCAGAGCTGTGGACCAAAGCACCTCCTGGATTTGGAAAAGGAATGTTTCTTCTGTGTATTGACTTTTGATTTTTTTTAATTTTTTTTTTTTTTTGTCTCTTCCCTCAGGCACTTTGAGCAGATGAAGGATGATGCCATAGTTTGTAATATTGGTCATTTTGATGTGGAAGTTGATGCAAAGTGGCTGAATCAAAATGCAGTAGAGGTGGTGAATGTTAAACCTCAGGTGAGGCAGCCTGTGCAGAAGGCATCCTGATAGAACAGAGTGATTGCAAGTCAGTGTCTGCTGCCAGAATGGAAAGTGTTTCTTTTCAGATGCTTCTACTCTTTACATTCTAGCTTTTATATTGTTGGTTTTTTTTTGGGAGCCAGGTTTGTTCTGGGCTAACCTTAATGCAAATTCTGCTCTGCTGTTGCCCTGTTGGTCTGTAACAAGCTGCATGTAATATTCTTGCACTGATATTAAAACAACTGGTTCCAACAAGTGCCCAGAACTTACAGCACAGTCTCTGAGAAGAGATGCCTAGTATGGATACATCTGTGTACTCTTTCCTTCTGGGCAAACAGGAACCTATTCCTTAGTGATGGTCTCATAGTTGATTGCATCAAATTCGTTCCTTACGGGAGGTCGACCTTGATGTTTGGCAAAGTATGAAAATGTGCTTTTTGACAGCCACCATCTGAAAGTAATGCCATAATTCAGTTTAAAAAACAAGGTGAATGATGAATACAGAACGGACCATTAGAGATCATATAAAACTTCTTAGGAACAGAGCCTGTGGATTCTCTAATGGTTGATCTCAGTTTCCTCCAAGGAAGTTACTTGCTCGTGTAGATGTGCTGCACCAGAACGGTCTTAGGTCTAATGCAGAGTGCTAGTATTAGAATGAATCTCAAGGAAATGTCTTCTGGGGTTCTGCCAAGGCTTGAAAAACTCACACCTTTGTTTTCAAAGCATTTTTTGTTCTGAAATTAAAGCCTTGGGGAAGCCTATGTGGAGCTTTGCCAAATTCAGGCTTTTCTTCCAGACTCGGTGGCTTCATTTTAGAAACCTGTGGAGACCAGAAGTCTGTGTGTGGGCAGAGAAGGAAGGATGTTTTATCCTTGCTCAGCTTGCACACCCACCATGTATTCACTTCAAACTATGGCAGTAGGCACGCGGAAAAGTAGGGATCTACTCTTCAGCTGTATCCTTAAACAGAAACAACACAAAATTAAAGCTTGTTTGAAACACAGCCGTTGAGGGAGAACATCACTAGAACTAACCAGTCTCTTTCTAACTTGGTATAGAACTTCTGATTACCTTTTGAAGAGGTAACTTTTGCTCACAGTGGGATTCTCAGACAGGTTTTTTACTTTTTCCTTTAGCTTTACCTAGGTGTATGTCTTAGTAGATCTGTCTGCCCTTCCAGATTTCGTGACCCTCCTGTGGCTTTTGGCCACCCACATCAGATTCTTGCTAACCCATTGTGAGAGTCTTTTCAGTGTCATGTTTGTTGCTGTGGCACTAATTGTGAAGTATGAAGTTATACTTTTAGATTCTCACTATGTTTGTGCCTGCTCTTGCCCATGACCTTAATGTAAGGCTGACTTCACTCTAGCTTCTGTCCTAGAAGAGCCTGTAGCTAGCTGCTTGCTTTTGGATAGCTCAAGTTTTAAAAGGTTTTAAAATTGGGACTGTTTATAAATGTTGTCAAAGGCTGAAATGGATATTAGTGTAGTGACATACAAACTACCTGCCCTTGACTATTGAGTGTGGCTCTTAAAATCCATGTGAAAAATTGAATATCAGTGTTTGAGAAAGCAGCAGTCCCTTTTCTTGTCAGGAGCCAGGTGCCCTGAACAGTGAGATGCAGTGTAGTGCAAGGCATGAAAACTATTAAAAGGGTCCGGTTCAAAACAAATGTTTTATTTTTAAAAGATTGGAGTTAGGGTTAAAGTAGCCCATATGGTCTAATATTGAAGACTTACCTCCTTCCTGTCCTGAATGTATCTGTTGTGTTCTGTAAACCATTGCTATTGTGAGCAGGAGGTTCAGAGTGACCCAAAATAAAGGACCTGTTAACACAGGATGTCATCCAGGGGGCTGTAGGTGACACAAGAATATGTACAAACTTCAGCTAAATTTTTAAACGTATATTTTAAAACAACAACAACAAAAAAAAACAACCATCCCTGAATGGACCACCTCCATCTCAGCTTGATTTTGAGATAGATGAAGCTGAGAGGATTTATTGGGAAATTTGGCTTTTGTTGTATTCTTCCTTATCTATTTGCTACTTACTGCTGGAGATAGGATATGACTTTGGGTTTAGGAACAAGGAAGTATCCTGCAGCTTCAATCTCTCACAACCAGCCTGGGAGTTCATCTGCACTGGAACTAGAATTGGTGGATCCTGGTGGATGGCAACCAAGGCCATGGGAAGGATATTGGATCCAGATAGTCTTTATGGTCCCTTCCAACCTAAGCCTTTCTATGATTCTACAGTTCTGTGACAAAAGTGCTCCTTTAATGAATCTGAACACAACTGAGAAATCTGCCCTGGCCTAAGTGATGGACTGAGAAATGTCCAAACACATGTGTAGAATCAGAGAATGATAGAATGCCTTAGGTTGCAAAGAACGTTAAAGATCATCAAGCTCACACCCTCCAGCTATGGACTGGCTGCCTGCACCCCCCAGCCTGGGCTGCCCAGGGCCCAGCCGTGATCTCAGACACCTCCAGGAATGGGGCACCCATAGTTTTTGGCAGCAGTGCTGGGTAAAGAATTTCTCCCTCACGTCCTACCTAAATATCCTCTTTTTTAGTTTAAAGCCATTCTCCCTTGTCCTATCTCTATCAGATCATATAAAAAGTCACTCCCCCTCCTGCTTATAAGCTCCCTTCAGGTAATGGAATGCTGCATTGAGGTCTCTCCTGACCCTTCTCCAAGCTAAACAAGCCCAACTACCTCAATCTTTCTTCATAGCAGAGGTGCTTCAGCCCTCTGACCGTATTCATGACCTTCTTCTGGACCCACTCCAACAGCTCTGCATCCTTCTTGTGCTGGGGGTCCCAGGCCTGGATGCAGTAAGAGGGACAAAGCCCAGCTTTTCATCCACCAAAAAAAAATTTCCCCCTCACCCTCCACTAGTAATGCAATTTAGTTTCCTGCATTTGGGGAAATCACAGGGTCAGCACACCTGGAGTGCACGTAAATGAGCCTTGCCCTGGGAAAGCCATCTTCCTGATCATGGTGTCCTCCCTGCTAGATTAATGTCTTGTCCCTCGTCTAAAAAGGGGGCCTCAAGTAGAGGACAGACCTGTGTTAAAGGTGTGATGCCTTACGCTAACCTTTAGAATTTTTTCACTCCAAGTGAGGAGTCACACATTTTTTATAATACCAAGTACCAACTTGAATTTTTACTAATACTTGGCAGCTTTTTCTATATCCTGTAGCAAGGAGGGGAATATAAAGCAAGAGCAAAAATCTGTGATCAAAACCTCCTATGAAGACATCTGTCTCTTGATCCTGAGGATTATTACCAGAGCTGAGTGTCTGGTTGCTAGATGTCAGCTAGAGGTAAAGCATAATTGCAAAACAGTGTCCAGTGTTGTAATTTTCAGTATCATATGGTCCCTATTTGGAAGTGATGAGCTGGCAGAAGAAATCTTTAATACTTGGGAAAGGAAAATGTCTTAATGTGCCATTCTGAATCATCTGGTGCTTTCCAACAAGGAGAAAATAGGCTTATTCCTGGAAAGCTGGCAGGTTGTTTTGAATATCTGCTTGCAGTTCTGGTACTAGGTTAATTTGTAGCATGAACTCAGCTCTTGAAGGGAAGGAAGGGGCAGGCTGGGAATGATGAGCTTTGGCTCTGCAAATAAGTCACTTATGTATATATCATGCATGGTCTGGAGGGAAGTGCAAAGCAGCCAAAAAGGCCAGGGTAAGCTAAGTGCAGATAGGGAGGGAGAAGAGGCATTTGTGTAAACATGGAGATGAACTTAACAGTTGGATAGCTGGAACTCGAATTCTCTAGCAGCTTACTGAGCTTGTAAATCACCTGGTTTGTCTGTCCGTAGTTTAGGCTTGTTTTCAAGTACTGACTTAGCCCATTTCTATTCTGCGTTTCTTTCCATACAAAGACATGAACTTGCATTATTGCACATTACCCTGTGCACTGAATCGATCGTGTCTGCAGATGGCCAAAGGTATGAGGTTCCACGCACCATTCAGAAGCTGTCCAGGGATTTGTTGGGTCAGTGTATAGATACGGTGTCTTAAACTACCACATTCAAACCTTGAAACTTAGTTGTAGCAGTGTTACAGTTGAGGGAAAATTAATTGTAGCAGTAAACAGTGTTTACTATCAGCCATGTTGTTGTAGGGTTTTTTTCTTTAGCATTCTGATTTGTCTGCTTTCCTCTTTGTTTCGTTTCTCCCTCCCATAGTCTTCTGATGGTGCATGTGGTATTTTTTGAGTGAACTGAGAGCTGTCACTAGTGGTCCACACTGGAGAATTAGCATCCATAAGAAATATATTGCAGCTGCTCAGTGAAAGAAAATTCTTGCTAACCTTACCTTGCTGTACTGCTCTTGGGTAGGAAAAACAAAGAGTTTTATTTGGAGCTTCTGTTTGAGATGGTTACTGTCTACATGCGTGCTGGAGACAGTAAACTGTATTATACAAACCCCAGAAATAGAGTATTGGGATTGAATCACAGCTGGGGAAGATAAGTAGAGGCCCAGCTCTTGTCTAAAAGTGAACTATGTGTTCAAGTAAAATGCTCATTGCTAGTTCAAATTATTGCATTTGTACTTCTAAACTGAATAGAGATTTTTTTGTTTTTGAAAGCAGAATTATTAAAAACAAAACTGAGTTCAGCATGGCTTTTAACCTATAGGTTGAAGCTTTAAGAACAAAATTAAGTGGCTTGCATTTTGCTTCATATTCCCTTTTGAGACATAAAGTATAAATACAGCTGCAGGAAAGGAACCCTTTTAAGTCTTGCACAGTGTCTATGCTACGACAGCAAAGTTTGTCTAAAACATTGTTCACCTTTAACAAAGTTTACTGTTACCTTTTCAGCCTTTTAAAAGCTTTAGTCTGCTTCCACATGCTTGACATAATAGCTGAACAGTAAATACCAGGGAACAATGAACATTCTTACAACTTACAGTCCAGATTGTCATTTCATTTTAGGCTTTAGTATTTAACTAAAATATAAAAAAATATATAAAAATTATATATAAAATATATAATTCCTCTCTACAGGGTGAAGGCAAGGGAGAGAAGAGCTAGCAACTGGCAGAAAGCTAGCATAGGCATTGCAGGATTCCAGTCTGGCCCAGAAAGTTGAGGCACACATGAAGTGACATTCTCCTGAACTCTGAGGTTCTTCTGTAACTGAGCACTGTCTCCTTAGCCCTTGTTTGTCTGTCCTTTTGTCCCCAGCACAGCCTGGAAATCAGCTTGAATGGAAGAATGAATCTTTCTCTCTGAAAGCAAAGAGTGTGAACCAGAGTCTAGGACAGCCATTTAATTTACCAGTTCTTTTCAGCTATGCATGTAGCCTGACTTGCTTGATAGGTGGATAGATCTCCTTGAATTTTGACTTTGGGACTTGTCTGACGCTCGCTTAGGTCTGGTGTCACTGTGGGAGGTGAGCTGTCAAACCACAAGTGTTTTCAGGTCTCCTAGAAGGTGGTGGCAAAGATTTGGTAGATGTCTACAGCAGCCTGTCCCTGAAAGACCAACTGTTCATGCCTTGACTGTAAATCAAGGCATTACTGAGGTGGGAGGATTCACTGGGGAGTAATTTCAGAAGGCTGAGCAAAATCTGGCCCTTACCTGTGTATCAGGTGCAAATGTTCTGGGCTGTTGCAAACAGAGGTGCTGCTTCTCCTCTCTCTCCACACCAGCAGTAATAATTAAGCATATATGAATTTCATCTTATTGCAGGCAGCATGTTCCCTGCCACAGTCACCTGAGATGGTATGCATGTCAAAGAGCCAGAAGAACAGGATAACTGATTAAATATGAAGCAGATGATGATAAGATCTATGTAGTGTGAAGTTCAGAGTAGTTACGAGCCTTACCGAACTCTGGCTGGGAACGGTCAGGAGCATCTTGATTGTAAGGAAAGTTTGCATCATAAAC
The DNA here is from genome assembly GCF_026119805.1 of Tympanuchus pallidicinctus. NCBI lineage: Eukaryota > Metazoa > Chordata > Aves > Galliformes > Phasianidae > Tympanuchus > Tympanuchus pallidicinctus. Next base: position 9,002,912 of record NW_026294722.1, read on the forward strand.
CCACTGCTGAATTGCTGATGTGGGAAGGGGGCCCACCGTGTTTTGCATGACTTCTATGGAGATATTCAAGACCTGTCTGGATGCCGGCCTGTGTGACTTATTGTAGGGTACTGCTATAGATGGGGATTGGATTCAGTGTCCTCTTGAGGTCCCTTCCAGCCCCTGTGATTCTGAGACTTAAAATGCTGTTTTTGCCCTCACCTTTCACTGCTCTTTTCCCAGGTGGATCGCTATAAATTGAGGAACGGTCGTCATATTATACTGCTAGCAGAAGGCAGGCTGGTCAATTTGGGCTGTGCCATGGGTCACCCTAGCTTCGTCATGAGCAACTCCTTCACCAACCAGGTGCTGGCACAGATTGAGCTGTGGACAAATAGTGACAAATACTCTGTTGGAGTCCATTTCCTGCCAAAGAAGGTGAGTTAGAATAGCAGAAAAGCACAAACTTGTAGGGCTTTGGTTGCACAATCTGAAGTGAGCTTTTTTCTTTCTTTTTTGTGATTAGGACAGAGTGAAGAAGTAGAACTTGTTTGTGACAGGAATGTCCTGCTGTTTTTTTTTTTTTGTTTGTTTGTTTGTTTGTTTCTTCCCTCTTGACTTGCAGCTCTTTACTAAGGTGCTGGGAAAGCCTTTGCTGTCTCAGAATAGTCAGGAAGCTCCTTCCTGAAGAGTTGGAGTTGGAGTGAAACCAGAAATCTTTACTTTAGTTGAGAGAATCTGGGTCCCATTTGCACCTGAGCAAAGCTTATCATAGTCTGGTCCTAATAGCTTCAGAAAATATTAATGACATAAATTCCCTTGTGTTTCCCTTTAATCTTATCTATGGATTCTTTGTTCTTGGAGAAATCTGGGTCGTGTCATAACTTGCAAATTCCTTTACAAAACTAACCTGGTTTTAATTTTGCAAAACAAGCATGAGAATTTGAGTTGGTCATTGAAAAGGATGCTGGAGTTAAATCCCACTGCTTTGAAATAGAACCAGGTGTGAGACTAAATGTGAAAATACTTTTCATCTGGGAAGTATAAAGTGTATGTTTGGGCTTATTTGTGAAATGTTTGCTGAAGAACTTAAGCTTCCAGAACTGCCATTGATGATCAAGCAGAGCGTATCTGCAGCTGATCAGCCAGCTCTCTGACACACAGTCATCTTCAGAGAAAAATCTCTGTTGACAATTCCCAGGAAAAAGAGCAAGCCCGATGTTGCTGGCTTCATTCTCTTCCAGAACAACATTTTTTTAGTAATCATACTTGAACTGAAAGTGAGGAATAACACCCGGAACTGTTACTTAGAAATGGAGTTGTGTTTGTGCAGTGTATGGCAGTGATGTTTTCAGGTTCACATACTGTGGCAAAATGATCTTCACCCACTGGGCTCCGCAGATAATTTCAGTGAATAAAGCTGTCTTCTTGTCAGAACCAACAGAAGATGGATAGAAGAGCTTTCTTTCCTTACTTTTGGCTAGTACCTCTCCTTGTTCTGCAAAGTAGCTTTGAGATCTAAATGCAAATTTAAGAACTGGTGACGAGCTGTTACAAACATGCCTGCTTTTCTGCAATATGTTTTCCTGGAAATTGAAGCAAGTTATTGCATCCATGTTCTTGCTGTCAAATCTATCCTTCCTTATGTTGAACATCTTGATTCGAAGTGTGCAGTAGGTAAGAATGTCAGTTTGCCTTTCTCTAAATCTTGAAGTCCATGAGCTGAAGCAACTGTGAAACAGCTTCTTTCTGCTGCAGTTTGAAAACCTGATTTGTGAGATAGTGGTGACTCAGTAACAGCTCCTTTTCAAGTAAATCTAATCTGTCTCAGTTGTGCTGGAAGCACACCTGTCAGATCTCAATATATCATTACAGTTCAGCCTGATATGTATTTGATTTTTAATGTTTTTCCTCTGACGTGATCTACTGAGCTTAAATACTTGTTTCCCATTCTAGACATAGTTCTTTCAGCTGAGTTTTCTTTCTTCGTTTTCTTGATTCTTATGTAGTATCCTATAGCTTTCACGGTTTGCTTCCACATTCTTCAACCACTTAATCTGTTGTTTTTAATGGTTTGGATTGTACATCTTTGCCCTCACTGGTTCTCTGTAGATGTTCAGAGTAACACCAAACTGCCAACAGGTTGAGCTGCACTGAATTATTCAGCACAAGTATAACTTTAATATGCTTGTTATGATGGAGCTACTTCAGAGTAGTTTCTTGTTAGAACACTTCTGCTTAGGATGTGCTGACACATGCACATGCAGAGGATGCATGGTTGGTCGTTTTGTTGATATGGTGATCAAAGATATTGCAACAATTACATACATAGAGGAGATATCACCATTTTTTTTCTCTGCTGCTGCAGTTCAGACTTATCTTGCACCTGCGTTTCCTTAGCAGCGATCATTCATATCTTGCAGGAATTGCAAATGATATGATAACTTATCTTTCTGTTATATGCAACTTGTCCCTTCCAGTGCTGTCCTATCTGCTTGAACGTCTTTCACGGCTCTGCCTTGCTGTTTGACATGGCAGCTAGTTTGCCATGTTGCTGTCTGTTTTCTTAAATATCCTCTAACTTTCTGCTCTTTTTTCTAACCCTTGAGTTTGTATGTCTGCCTGACATCCCTGGAATGAAGAAAAGATCAGGAAGTGAGATATAAAGTATTTTATTATTCATGAAGGCCATGACAATAGATAATAGTGTTGTCGATGAATTAGTGGTTCTGGAATGAATATTCCTAACATACATACCTCAGAGAAAGTATACCTGGAAGGGGGAGATGTGTTACTTTATTTGTACATATTAGAACTTCTATAAAGCATTATGATAGTCTAGTATGTCCATGTCCAGGTGTTCTCATAGCAGAAACATGACTGGGGCTTTTCCCTTCTACCAAACTGGACATTCTTATTTTTGAATAGTTTGATATCTGTTCTTTACCTGTGGATGGATGTGAATGCGTAAATGGGATTGAAATGGGCTTGAGGATATATTTGTCTGTCTCTTGCTTCTGAGGAAGTCAAATTAAGTTGGGACTTTTCCATCTGGGGATGATTCTGTGCTCAGGGTAGTGGTTCTGCACTCAGGCAGTTGGTGCATGTTGACAGGAAAAGAGTTGTATCAGTCTGTTAAATTCTCCTTGGAGCTGCTACTGGTTTTCAGGTATCATTTCTTATTATCAGCCATGATTTCTTGAACTGAAGTTTCTACTAATCTTTTTCAATGCTTTGTTTTCTAGCTGGATGAAGCTGTGGCTGCTGCACACCTGGACAAACTGTGTGTGAAGTTGACAAAACTGAGTGAGAAGCAGGCCAAATACCTGGGCTTGTCAAAGGATGGGCCCTTCAAGCCAGACCACTACCGATACTGAGCAGGTGGCAGTACTCAAAGACCAAAGTGCAGGGATGCAACCTTCCAAAGCTCTAGTGTGTGCTGGGTTTCTGAGAACAAGCCCTTTGCCATCATCCTCTCAGTGCTGCAGAACTTGTGCCCTTACCAATGGAGCTTCAGGGCCTTTTTAGTCTTTTTTTTTTTTTTTTTTTTTTTTTTTTTTTAAAGAAAGAGGATCACCCTGGCTCATGGAATTAGGATTGGTACTTAGCTAAATTCACAGCAAAAAGGATCCTGTGCACCTTTAATTGGCCCCTAATGTCCCAGTAAGAGCTGGACAAAGGAGAATACTAGATTAAACATCGGCTCTTGTCAAACATGTGGCCAGCTGTTTGAGCAGGCTAATCAGTGAAGTGCAGAACTGTTTCTGCAGAGAGATGCTTTCTGCCATGCTCTGTTGGAATTAGCTGAATTCTGTTTCAAGGCTGGTGGTGCCAGGCTTCTCTCCATGAAAGTGCACTAACGGAAATAACTCGGGGAACTAAGAAGGAGTATTTCTGCAGGTTGCTTTTTCTGCCTCCTGTAGGATTAATGTGATCTCCTATGCAGAGATGAGAGCTGGCATTCTCTCTGGATTAATCTACTCCAGTGATTTTAATTAGAACCAAGACCCTTCTATGCTGCTTCCATAGCAACAATGGAAGGGGTGTGAGGCAAAGGTGACTTACTTCAGCAGTCTTCTAGTGTTGGTGAATGTCTGAGAAGCCACTGAGGGGATGATTAGGGTTAGGGGTCTTGACTGGGCCTAGGATAACACCAGCAGCACGCTTTTACCCAAGGTTCCTTTTCAGAGTTGTCATGTCTGCTGTATCTTTTCTGTCACTGACTCAGAGTGCTTTTATTAAAGATGTGACTGTGGCCTGACTTGTGTATTAAGATGCTTTAGGCTTTGCCATGGATCTGTTTGGTCCTGTGTATTCACTGACTCAAACCTTTTCGTGTATCCACTTGTGGTTTCTTGGCTGTGGCAGCTAAGTGGTGTACTTGAGATGAGAAATGCTGTTCCTGAAGTTATTTAGTTACAATTGAAGGGCTGTGTTACAAGATGGGGTGAGGGGAGGAGGGAATGAGGGACAAAAAAACCCAAACAAACAAAGGAAACAAACCCTAACGCCTCTGCCTATCCAAATTCATCTCCACGTGTTATGAAATACCTCCATTTCCACTACCTTCTTCAGTCAGTATTATACAGCAGGCTGAATGTAAGAAAATGAAAAATTTGGTAGAATGTATTAAAAGAAATGCCACCAAAAACCAGCAGCTGAAATGCTCTGAGATTTATGTTTGAGCAACAGGTGTCAGTAAGCAATTAAAACAGGTGGTGTGGAGTATGAGCTCTGGATAAGTCAAAAAAAAATGAGTAACCAAATGTTGCTTTGTATGCAGCTTGTTTTATTGCTTGCCGTTCTGCAAATAATCTGTTGTCAGCCTCTGAAGAGCATCAGTTTTGAGTGTGGGTCTCATGAAGGTAGCCACAACGAATGAATCCATATTCAGTACGAGTTAACTTTTAAATATGCATTTATACAGAGTTCCATCCCAGTGTGTGCACCTGCGTCTCAATGTGGATGGGGTCATCCTACATCACACTCAGCTCTGTGTGTCAGAATAAAGACGACATATCAAGTCAGTAAAATAATTGCAGTAGGGAAACAAAAGCTGGATATTTTTGTTGCCTTTCAGATTCCTTGTTAGTCTCTTCAAAGCTGGGCAGTGTCTTCCCTAAGCCCGTCTCTTGGCTGAAAGCCTGCTGTTCTGAAGTCTAGGGTTGTAATTATGTTTTGGATGTGACTGCCTCTCCATATGTCCATGGACTCATCAAATAGTTTAGCCCTTCCTACCTGTCTGGTGGACCATCCCTCACCTCAGAGTAGAGCTAGTGAGGTTGAGTTGCTGACCAGCTTGCATGGGTGAGTTTCAGTCTTCTCTGGGGTTTGAGATTACCCAACCTCCTTAGTCTTGTCAACCAGTATTCAACTACTCTTTAGATTAACTTTTTTCCTGTACATCTAACTAGAATTTCCTGTGTTGTGATTTATGCTCGCTGCTCCTTGTTTTATTCCTCTGCACCTGGGAATGGTCTCACTCCATCTTTGCTATGTGCTCCTGTAGTAGCCAAAGGCAGCAGTGACTCTCCCTCTGCCTTCTCCATGTGCAAACCCAGGTCTTAGTTTCCTTGTGCATTCTAATCTTCAGTCCCCTGAGCATCTCAGTTGCTCTCAGGTGCGCTGATGCTGTCTTTATACTGGGGAGCTAAAGCTGGGTGCAGATGCCCTTGGAGTGCTAAAAAAGGGGAAAAGGTACTTTTCCTTTTCCTTTTACCTGTGGATCTGCTTTTGCTGGTACAGCTCTGGATAAAGCTGCTGCAGTCTCTGCAGGCATAACTCTCCTTACCCCTCTCACCAGTTTATTTCCTTAAGTAACAGATCCAGCAGAACATTCACTCTAGTTGGATCAGTGACCACTGGTGCTGATACACTGTGCTTGCTGCTTTCTAAAGCTCTTGGGTTTAGGAGAGCTGCTTTTCCAGGCTGCCTTACTGAGGTAGTTGGCATGAAGTCTCCGTGGGAGCCGGAGTTTGCTATCAAGAGAGTTCTTCCAGCTATCAAAAGAAGCTGCCAGCTACTGGATATTACTGTTGACTGGTCTTTTTCAAGTGCCCACCATGATGTCCCCTGTGTTGTTCTGTCCTCTTGATCCATACATTTCTGACTCAGTTCTCTAAGAATTGCAGTCTCTCAGAAGACAACAGAGCTAGCTGACACACGGAGTTCGTATGAAGCATATTCTACTCCAGGTGTCCAATGCACAGGGTTTTATGATGGTGTGCCTTCTTGTCCAAGTGTGTATGTGTATATAAATATACATATATTGGATATATATATTTCTAGGAAGATCTGTCAGAGAGTGTTTTGGGTGGAGATTAGCAGCCAGTTCCGTGCTGATGTTGCTTTGTTGTCATTTCACATGTTGGATGTCAGGACTCATTTCTCATTGCTGTTTGCTAGCTATGGATTGCCTACAGAAATTGTTTAGCACATAGAGGAATTTATGTGCACGTGTGTATATGTGTGTGTGTTTTGTTTTCCACAGAAAGACTTGAAATCTTGCATTTCCTGGTTTTGGAGTCCTGAGGAAGTCTGATACACATTACTGGGTTCAGGGGCTGCAGCTGCTGACTTTCAGAAAATGTCTCAAGGGAGAGTTTGTATGCAAAGCTCTAAACCTGGAAAGCCCAGTGCAGACTCCTGACATTCAGCTTCTGTTGAAACTTCAGAGACTGAGCCTGTGAAACTGTGACTCCATGGATGGGTCGGGGAGGTGTCCATGCACTGGTAGCTTGCCCAGATCTACAATATCTGCTCTGCAGAGCTGTGTTCCAGTGCACTGGAACAGACCAGTGGCTTCCTACTGCAGCGCTTTCATTGACAGATCCCAAGCAGTTTTGCTTTACTATTGAAAATAGAGTAGCTGAGCAAGTTGACAATGTGGGAATTTGACTCAAACGTGGTTTGAAATTCATGATCCTTGAGGTCCCTTCCAACCCTGGCCATTCTGTGATTCTCTTAATACAGATGTCAGTCCCATCACAATTCTCTTACAATGGTTTGAGTTGGATGCAATGACAAGCAAGCGCCGATAAGAGCGCAGCAGCTGCAGGTAATGAGGCTCACATTCCATTCCCCAGTACTGAAGCCCCATGCATGGAATTCCACGTCTGGCCTGCTGGGTCATTTGACTGTGATGGACTACGCCCAATCTCATTTTTGTGACTGCACAGCAGATGTCACAGAAGTAGGGTGAAATGAGAGCCACGGCTCTGCCTGGGTCTGGATCCCAAGAGAAGTGGGACACGAATCACTGCGCTGAGTCGCAGTTGGAAATGACCTTCACACGTGCAGGGGGGGAATGTGAGGTGAGGAACAAAGGCGAGCTTTGTGTTCAGCTGCAGGGTGATGCACTCAGCCATACGCCTGTAAGTGCTCTCTGACAGCGGGAATGAGGAGCTCGACTGCGGCATTCGTTGGGCTCAGTGCTCGCCCAGCTGGCTGAGTGCAGTGTGCCTTGGAGAGCTCAGCCTTGTTGGCAGGCTCATCTTAAAAGGCAAAAAGAAAAGAAGTGAGGTTCCTAGCTGTGCATACAGGAGGTCTGGTTTGGGAAAGTGTGTACGGTATGTCAGAGGAATGCGGAGATCATGAGGAAGATCTAAAAATAAATTTAAATATGGGGTATGGTGTGTGCTGTCTTTTATAAAATTAGAATTCACTCAGATTTACAGCTTCCCCACCTACCCTGAATGCTGGAAGCCATGGGCTGAGAAGTGGGGAAATGCCCATGGCCCCTAGTTAATTGCTGTTCCTCAGGTTTAGTTCTTCCTGGGTGCTGCTGAAGTGGTTCAGGAATTAAAAAAGAACCCAAACAAGCAGGAAGAAAGTAGCACTAATATAAACCTAATTACCACTCTGGGAGAAGTTCTCTGTTCTACCCTATATCCAATGTTCCTTTGTTTCTTAACGCCTCCAGCTCCTCCCACCAGCCCACTGCTTGGGGCTTGTGGTCCTGCAGTGACCGAACCTGCTGGTAAAACAGGGCTGATGGTGAAGGATTGTACTCCCAGCTTTTAGACAGGTCTGTGATTTGGCCAGGAAGAGCAATAATTCAGATTTATTTTCTGTTAATCGTTTCCTTTCATTATCTATGCTATCCTTCCAAGAAGGGCGAGTGGTGTAGTATTTATTCCGCCAACACTGAGTTAGAAGTAATGAGAGAGAACTGTCCGTATCTTTTTACTTTATCTCAACCAGATATTTTTTTATTACCATATTTTATTTATCTCGATCAGATGATGTTGGTTTCCATGATTTATTACAGCAGCTGATTTGCAGTATAGCTTGGGTAGATCCTGTTCTTTGTTTTTGATGTGGCTTCATGTCCTGTGAAATGGAGATGGACGGAGGGGAACGGCCTTAGGAAATAAGGATGGTCTCTGACTAAGAAGGAAGGGGCACGTGGAAGTCCCACTGATGGCTGCATGACTCGTGGCTGTGCCCATTCTCATGACAGTGGTTCTTCTTGAAAATGATCTGAAGATTCTCATGGGCCAGATGTGGTTTCTTTTCTGTCTTTGGTACTTTTTTGTTCAGATCAGTCGGATGTCGTACATGTATGCTGTAAAGCCTTGGTAGCTTCTTCCATCATGCAGTTTGCCCCGGACGACTTGGCACAGCTGTAAGAAGAGCCAACTACAATGACCTGCTTTTCCCTTTTTTGAAATCACTAATTCTTCAACAAAAAGTCAAAATAAAGAAGGACAAATATTTCCAGGAGTAAAGAATGCTTCCAGAGTGAAACCAAAATGTACTGTTAGCTTTGCAGCTTTCCTTTGAGCAGGATGGGGACTGCTGCTCCATTGGCTCCCTGTCCTTGTCTTACAGGTGGTTAAACTTGTGAGGGTATTTAGAAAATCTGTACCTAAGTTTTTAAACTTTGCTCTGTTCTGTAGAGGGGGGAGACACTCCTCAGCAAACCTGCTGCTTTTCTGCAGTGCTTCTGTTATGATTTTGTAATTGGAAAATAATTTCTGTAACAGAATATCAGACAGGCTTTAGGTTCATATCCATGTTGTCTCTTCCCTTGAGCAGTTGTCCCACTGCACACACTGGGAGCACCTTTTGAAACACCTAAAGCAGCAGTGAGGCTGACGCCTAGAGCTTTGTTTCAAGTTGGTGCTCACTGTAGGTATGTGCTTCACGTTAGCTTGATTCCCAGTCAGAACAGCCACCTGCTGGTCCGGTTCTTCCTCCTTTCCAAAATTGTTCCCTATATGTGTTTGTTTTTTTAAATAGCAGAATTCAAACTCTTCTTGACCTGTCCTGGCAGTGAAGCCTTTGGCTGAAATAGTGTCTAACCCCCACCATGATACCGTTGTGAAGGTGAACAGTGACAGCTTTGGCCAAATGTACTTAGAAAGAAGCGTTAGTGAAGGAGGGAGATAAACAAGTTGAAGAGATTAAGGGAAAGCAAAGCATCTGCTGTGCTCATTTAGTGCTTCCCATATGGGAAGCATTCATGAAATAGCATTAGACTTTAAAGAATTTGTATTATTTTCAACTGCCAAGCTTGCTATGGAACACAAAGAAGAGGGATGCTGTGTGTTCTCAGGGCTGACTTCTGCCCATTACTGCTGGAAGTGTTGTGTTGCTGCTGTTGCCCTGCTTGAGACAGCTGTGCAGATTGATGGGAAACCCATGTGAGGTCATGAATAATATTTGGTTGAGGAGCCTACAAAAATAGGAAAGGTAAAAGAACAGTTATTGGCTAGACCCGCCAGATGCTAAAGAGAGTGATTCTAAGTATTTATTAAAGCTTGTTGAAGATGATTAAAGCTGTAGAAGTCAATTAAAGCCAATAGAAGATTTCCACTGATTTGAAGGGGCCAGAAGTGTCCTGTGGGGACAAGCACACCTGGTGGGAGATGCCCCTGCCCACAGAAGGGGTTGGAACTGGGAGCTGCTTAAGGACCTTTCCAACCCAAACTGTTGAATGATATTTTTGTCTTTTCCTGACTTTATTTGTATTAACACAGTTCACATGTGGCATTTATTTATATACAGCCATTTTAGGGCTCCTGTGTCTAAGGTCAGGATTTCATCATCTCAAGATTTCCCGGACAGAAATACACATGCACAAGTCATGCAGCAATCACCTTTTTTTTTTCTTTTTCTTTTTCATTTTATTCAGAAATCTTGCAGAAATGACTAAAACCTCCTTTTTCTTTTGGGAGAGGTAGGACTTGGCCATATGTTGGCCATCTGTATATCATCTGAGAAGCACGCGAATAAAATCTTTGTATTACCTCAGAAAGTAATCTGCAGGCTGCACAAATTTAGGAAGGGCACTTTGATTAATTGCTCTTTAAGAAGCTCAGTGTGTCCATCTGGCCTTGTGCTGCAGCTCCAGATGGAGATGGTCTCCTCTAGGCCACATGTCACATCTGCCAGCCTGGAGTGGTACCCCTGTGTGTCTAAAATGGTACCAGGCACCGATGCTGCTGAGCTGCTCCTTTTGTGGAAGTCTGTTACTGAGGGGAAAGAAGGCAAGGGAATACATTTTCACATCTCTCTGAGCTCCTTCAGGTTGTAAGGACTCACAGAGGCTCGTGATGTCCCCGTGTGGACACCCAGATTGTGGTGCTGCCCCAAAATGGAGGGTGAGAGCATGCACAGTGTACCCAGGGAGATGAGCTGCTCTGCCTGGTGTCCAAGCTCCAGGAAGCAGCGGGGAGACTGAAAAGGTGACAGATGGATCAGGGGAGCCACGCTTTGCCACTGCTGCGGCAGGTCCAGCATCTGGGCTGCACCAAGGTAATGGCAGCAGCCTGGGGAGCCTGAGGGCTGGAAGCCAGTTTCTGCAGAGCAGCGAGAGGAGCGCTTGTCTGCCTGCTCAGCTTCCACTGCCGGGCAGGTATGAGGCTCTGGCAGATGGGGGTTGTGAAAAGAGGAAGAGGCATTCATGCAGGTTCTCCCTCCAAGGTGTGACCTTGTAGCAATAAGTGCAGCATCAAAACCAATGCTGCGAAGAAGCGAAGGCGCGTTGTTCTCATAGGTGACTCCCTCCCTCCTCTGGGGAATGAGGGCTCCCATCTGCAGGCCAGACCTCATAAAGGCTCGGGTCAAGGATGTTACCAGGAAGCTTTTGAGCATAAGACAGCCTTCGGACTGTTATCCATTCCTCTTTCAAGTGGGTACCAATGATGTAGCTGCAGGAAGCCTGAGGTCTATCAAAAGAGATTTCAAGGCCCTGGGGAGACAGCTAAAGGACTCTGGAGCACAGACAGTGTTTTCCCCCACTAATAAGGAGAGACAGGGAAAGAAACAGGCGAGCTCAGGTCATCGGTGCCTGGCTTCAAGACAACTCAAGAACTCTGAATTGTATAACCATGGAAAAGGCTTTGGGCTGAAAGGTCTGCAGGGACCCTCCTGTCTCAATGGGGGAAATGCTGCTTGACCCGTAACCTGGCAAGACAGACTAGGATTGACTGGGGAAGGGAATACCAGTAAGAACACTGAGGTTACATTAAGGGATGGCGCAGTGCTGTTAAAGAATGACGAGGCAAATGGGAGAATCTGTGCTGATCCAGAATGGCTGCAGTTTCAGGATCTTCTATACCAACATTTTGTCCTGGTTTTAGCTGGGCTAGGCTTAATTTCCCTTGTAGTTATTGTATGATCTGGATTTAGGAAAAAAACAGTGTTGATAACACAGCGTTGTTTTAGTTTTTGTTGAATGATGCTGTACAGAGCCAAGAAAGTTTTCGTTCCTTGTACTGTCCTGCCAGTGAGGGGGCTGGGGCAGTGCAAGGAGCTGGGAGGGGGCAGAACCAGGACAGCTGACGTGAACTGGCCAAAGGGACATTCCATGCCACAAGGTGTCATTCAGAATGATAAAACTGGGGACATTTACTGGGGATATGGCCACTGCCATGACTGAGTGGGCATTGGTCAGTGGTGGATGAAGGGAAGGCAGCAGATGTCACTATTCTAGATTTTGGTAAGGCCTTTGATACAGTTCTTTATGGCACCCTTCTGGATGGATTGTCCTACTGTGAAACAAACGAGTTCATACCGTGCTGGGTGATGAACTGACTCGATGCAAGAGCTCGAGAGGTAAATGGGGCTACATCTGGCTGTGTACAGTTACCAGAGGTGTTCTCTGGGGCTCAACTCTAGAGCCAGTCCTGTCCAACATTTCTATCAACTAACTGGACACAGGCATGCATCCACAGCACGTCTTACGATGGCACAGATCTGAGAGGTGGTGCTGATCCCTGGAGGGACAAGAGGCCTTGTAGGAGGATCTGGATTGATGTGAGCATTGGGAAACCATCAGTGGCCCAAAGTTCAGAACAGCTGGTGGGATGCCCATCGTGTAAGACGTGGGACCGTCTCATCCATATTGTTAGAAAAGAAAACAGGGGCAGTAGTAAGGGCAATTTGCATCTCATGCAAGGGTCAGTTATATCTTGTAAACTACTAAATGAAATGCAAACAAGTCAAAGATTGTCTCTGTTTGCAAAGAAGTAGCTGTTAAACATGCAGTTTTAGTTTTGGAAATTGTGACAGATCTGCTCCAGCTACTATAGTGGCAATTTGATTTTGCAGTGCTGTAACCATAGCAATTGTGTATCTTTTACCCTCATCTGGAGATCTTTGTGTGGGGGAAGTTGTCCAGGAGGGTGGATGTTCAAAGTGGTAGAAAAAAGCAGAACTTCTTATGTGTTTGTTAGCAGAGTTTTTAAAAAATTTTACACCTGATTCTACAAATCCTAAGTGCCTGAGTTAAATAGGGCTTGATTTCAGGAAGCAAATGGTAGATGTATGTATGTATCTTACTGATTTCTGTATCCTACCCTCCCTGCAATGTGATCTTTAGCCAGAAAAGTAGGATAGTGAACAAATCCAGAATTTGTCTGTTTGATGTTCACAGAGTCAATTCTGGACGTAGAGTGGTCTAATTCAGCTTGAAAGGCTTTGATGAAAAATGTCACTATTTAGTATTGTTTTGCATTGTCTTTAGATGTTATTTAATGCCTGCACTCACACATATTGTACGATTGTAAGGCTGAGGTCTCTCACAAATGGTCACTCTCGCAGTACTCTGAGAAGCATGTTCCATGGGGCTAACATGATGTAATTTTTGCAACATAAAACAGAGCTTCTACAGAGACAGCTTTGGGCATGGCACATGCAAGTACTTCTTGGCTCCTTACTTTGATCACAGCCTCCATAGCGTTCTCTTTCGCCTAATTTATCATGAAGTCAGCCTTATTTCTCTGTCCAAAAGGTATTTGTTAAAGCTCTCATTATGCTCAGTAGGTGCAGTGTCACAGATACTGCTGACTCGTTTACAGACAACTTGGAAAAGGTTTTATTGAGAAGATCCTACAGACTAACGTGAGAAGTTGTTTGTTTTCCTTTTGGGGTCTCCCAACACTTTCACAGCTTCACCAGCTAATTACTGAGGTATTGGAGCTGGTAGTCATTCAGATGTTAATTCTAGCATTTGTTTTAGCCACCCAGATCAACTTGGATTTTCTGGTCTTTGAAGTTGACAGTAAGAAATCAAGTTGGACCTTGAGATGGGAAAACATAACTGTTTTAAATTCCCACAAGAGAGGCAATATTTGGAATAGCTAATAATGATTTATTTGTACTCAGTTGTAATCAAGATAACGTTTCCATTGGTCTCCAGGAGTGAGATTTCTCTGTGTCTCAGAGCATTACTGGGTCTGTTCCTAAACTTATATTTCAGTGAGTTATTTGTGAAGACATTTTGCTATGTGACAAAATTAAACGCTCTGCGTTTGTCATGCGTATGTGTTTCCATCTCTGTGCTGATGACATCTCCCTCAGGGCACTCTCACATATAAAACCAACTCTTTAGCATAAATACTTGTTCAAATTAAATGCAGGAAGCAAATGGTAGATGTATGTATGTATCTTACTGATTTCTGTATCCTACCCTCCCTGCAATGTGATCTTTAGCCAGAAAAGTAGGTTAGTAATGATTTCTGAGTACCTGATTGTATGTATTATTTGGTGTGGTAGATCAATGGCAAAGAAAGCATCATCTCTTCTCAATGAATTCCAACAAACAAAAGGAAGGTTTATTAATAAACCGAATCTGTCAAAACACACTATGCATAAATGCTGTATTATAAAGGAAGTGCTGTATGTTTCACAACAAATCTCATTATTCTTATGTGGAATAGTCTGTGTTCTTCTTTCATGCCCTGGATAAGCCGGGTCAGCTTCTATGTCTCTCACTCCTCACCCTGGGTCTCAGTACTGCCCAATTCCTCAGCAGACAGCCAAGCAGAAGTGAGAGTTATTGCTGAGAGAACAGCACATGCTGTTGGACTTTTGCCCCCCTTTCTTTCCATTTCCTCCACTGCTTCCATTCATCCTGTTAGAGCACAGTTTCTGTGGCCTCTTGTGATTAGACAAGCACTTGTTTCCACGGTAGAAATTGTGTGATTATGGATATCATTTTAATATCAACTGAGGTCACCTTCTTATGAAAACTTTGGAACAGCTTGTCAAGAACGTACGGCTTCCCTAGGAAAAGAAGGTGTCAAATTCTGTTCCCAAACCCACCACCATGTTGTATTTCTTCTCATGCTCTTTGTACCACAGCTCATGGACTCCTGAGCCAGGATATCTGATTAAAAGAAGTAGTAACACACATCTAAAAGAATTCAAACTTGCATCATCCATGACAGCTGGATGAGGAACAGAGTGACATCCTGCCATCATTCAGGCTCTCAGATTAAACTCTCTGTCAACTGTATATCTCTCTAAGAAGGTGAACAGATATTTCTGTCAACACCCAGCCTATATTTAAAGCTCTGGGCTTTGAACTGATGTTTGAAGGCTTGAGCCACTTTAGGGACTATTTATCGTCTATATTGTCTTTGCCCGCCTAGAAGATTTTGTAGCCCTCAGCTGCTCTTAGAAATAAATCACCTGAGAAATTTCCTTCAAATTGGAACTGCAGAGCATTAGAAAATTCAGGGATCCTCAGGTGACTAACCATAATGGTGGAGGAAGGGAAAAGACTAAAATCAAGAGGCCCATGGGAGGAAAAAGAGTGCATACACTCTGGGAAAGAGAGGAATACGGCAGATGCAGAACAGAAAAGGTGGAAAGCAGGAGAGCTGGAGTCTGGCAGATGAATAGTCTTCATGTTGGGCACTGCTAGGTCTGCTCCCTCCTTGCTCTGCTATGACCTTTCTCCTAGTAGCTCAGCAGGGAAGGCTCTCTGCTATGTCATCTGGGATAACTCAGTATTAAGGCACAGAGCTTCCACAAGAAGAGGAAGATGTTTGTTTCGAGCCAAACTTTGCTGCTATGGCCTTCAGCTGGAGTAACCTACAAAGATTTTAGTCCTAATTTTTGTGGAACGTATGAGAGGGGAGTTAACCAGGAAACTTGCATTTTCAGCTTTCCATATTGGATCTGCTGGAAGCCTGTGCTGTGCTGTCCTTGAGAGCAAACCTAAGCTCTGGTCTCACATGAGATTGAGAAGTCCTTTTTCAGTGTGGTTGATTGTAGGCAGGTTTTGCAGTGCTGGTTAGATACATTGAAATGTTTCGTTAATAAAACCCTTCTCAAAGAAAAGAACAAAAAACCCAGTTACCAACCAAAAAAGAAAAACAAGCAAACAGACAAAAAACAAATTACAACCCTAAAAATTCCCAAACACCAAGTACCTAGAATTCTCCTTAAATGCAAGTTAGTTCTGCCAAGAATGCCTGTTCAAAGTCTATCTTCCTGGTTGCCAGCTTCCTAAAAAAACCATTTTGTTTATGACAGCATCAACTCCATGAAGAAAACAATTGTCCATTGAAGAGAAACAAATCCAACCTACCAGCTTCAAAGCTCTCTACTTCGATTGCTACATGCATTAGGCAGTTTGACATATACACTCGAGAAGCTAATGAAAGACAGCAGCCTTAATATGTTCCTGATTTGGTTTAGCACTTTGGGTTTAACAGTAGACACTGGCAGATCGTCTGAAAAATTCGGCATTTGCACAAGGCACAGTAGTTACAGCAGGAATTCAAGTGTGGTTTGCAGGTTTTGAAGTTTGGCACGCAGTCAGCAGCAGGTGTGGGCCTTGGTTTTGGAGGTTTCTTCGGTTCAGCATTTTTCTGGAACAAAAACATGAAAATTCATACAAATGCAGAACAATTATGGGTCAGGATAAGGGACGGATGCAAAGAAAGTGAACTGTGGGAACTTCTGGCTTGAGATGGCAGTGAGACCCAAATTAAGTAGCAGCATGGAGTTGATGTGGTGGGACTGGGCTATGGGAACCCATGGAGCAGAATGGCACACTGCGTATGGATGTGCAGCGTAGGCAACAGACACTTCCTATTATGAGTGCCTAAAAATGTGACTGAATAGACCTTGCAAATACACCGTGCAGAAGAATGCAGCAGCAGCAAAGAAAGCAGCGCAAGAATCTTTAAGGATGACGTTATTACAGGTTCAACAAGGTAATGAATTACTCTTGGATGCCCAGCTTGTTTGTCAAGCTGCTTTTGGAGCTCAGTGATCATCTGTGCATCAGATTTGCATCTGGGAATCCTTAACTGCAGACACAGGTGAGTGAGCTGAAAAAGGTTTTGCCTACCTGAGGAGTGCTGCTTCCCTGTGATTTGGAAAGAGGGGAAAGCTGGGGCTGGTCAGCACGTGCCTGGCACCTGGGCAAGGCTTCTGGAGCCTTCCACAAATGCCCCTGGCAATCTTTTAGAATTGGTAAGTTTACCAGAAGTCTCATTTGTAAGGCAAACATGGATGTGGTCTGTAAGTGCTTTAGACGTCAAGCTCGAGTACTTTGAGTTTGACTGCAAGAACGACCTGCTGAGAGCTGCAGTGGGAACAGCAGCACCTCCTGTGGCCTTTATCAACCTGAGTCATGCTGGGGGCTTAGGAAGTGTTTCAGAGAAGGCTGACCATTCAAAACACTAGAAAGGAAAAGAAGGAAACTCTAAATGTTGCTGGTTGTAGTGAAGACTAGCTTGGCTTCAAAGAAGCTGCCACGTCAAACCAAAAAATGAAGTAAAAATGCTATTTTCTACTCTCTCAGAGAGTCTTGAAAATACCAATCTGAACCAAACAATGGGATAAAATTCCTAGGTAATGTTTTCAACTGAACACCAAATTATTTGGATCCTTCTACTTCAGTGTTTTGGCACATGCAGTTAAAAGTGAGCGGAGTGAGTTTGTGCCTCTAAGCTGCAGGGCTTGGACAGCTGACCCACGTGCTGTGATTGGGAATGGCATCTTTTTTTGGCCAATACCTGAATAGTGTTGCAAATACTTCGAGCATCTCAAGTCTAAGCTAGGTTTTCTGTAAGAGGATTGTAAAATAAAGCAAAACAGAAACTACAAAACCAAAACCCAGTAACCTGTAACTAATGTAGAATCATGCTTTTTTTCCCCATCATTTATGTTTTTCATCTTTTCATTTTACAGTATTAAGCTTCAAACTTTATGTAAGTTAAGTCATGGAATGACTGTAAAAACTCTCTAGATAAGTGCACTGGGGTGAAGTATAGCAATAATAAACCATTCTATTTTGGCAATATTTTCTGAACAGCTGCCTACCTTGGAAGATTTCTTATTCTCTGCCTCTTTTCTGCTGACTTTCTGGGATCTTTTAGTTAAATCTTCAAAAAGAAAAGCAAAACATAACATTAAATCAGTCTTACAGCAAATATTCTTTAACAGATATGCTTGATAATATTTTTATGCAAGATAACCTGCATTGCTGTCATCACTGCAGGCGTCCAAAAAAAAACCCAACCCCCCCCCCCCCCAAAAAAAAAAAAAAAAACAAAAAAACCAAGGGCTCTGTGTTAGTAAATTCTCTTGGAGTATTTATGCATATTAATTGTATTTAAAAAAAAAAAAAAACAACAGGAAAAAAACAGTGAGAATTCCATGTTTTCTTCTGTAAAAGTGGTGTTACCTACACAAATTTGACAGGAATTACTGTTCTGGTTTCATCAGCAAAAAACTCTTTGCTGTTTTGGCATAAAACACCTTGAATTCTTCACTTTCTTGTTCCTTTTTTACTTAGCGTCTCTTTTCATGAAATGCTAAGGCAAAGGTGTTTCATCAACACACCTGTAGCTTTTAAATGTTTGTGTGTGTTGCTGGAGTTGATTCTTGAATTTGGTAAATTTTAGAGAGGAGATTTCAGACTTCGTGTGATGGAAGTTTGTAAAGTTTCTTCTTTTATTTTAAGGTCAAAACACTAACATGAAATTTCTCACATTATCCTTTGAGGAATATCAGCTTTATTATTATATCACCTTTAATAGGAATTACTGTTTGATGTTACCTCCATAATTAAGACTTGCCTTGGGATCTAACGCAGCAGGAGTTTTCTGTTAAGGAGTGAACGCTGCCCTTCTCATCTATCACAATATTTTTGTACATTGTGAGCTTTGGATTAAGTGTAAGATCCCTGATTAATTGACATGAAAAGATTTGCATACGCCTAATTATGAATGGTGGCTGCTTGCTTGTTCCAGAATTTGCTACCCAAACCTTTTTGAACACTTAATAATTACCAGAATTTGCAGAATTACGCAATTAAGAATGCACTGCTTGGCAGTTTCACTTATTATTTTAGCATCATTACAGAGCTATGGTTACACATCCATCATCAAGTGACACTGGGTGGAAAAACCGTATTTCAGGCATAAGGAATTTCAGGCCACTCAAGAAGAGCACGGCTTGCACCCTCTGGTGTGGGTTGGTCAGTTCCAGTTTCATCTGGCACGTTGTGTTGGCTTTGTTATGCTGCCCCCTGAAATTTTGTGCTGATAGCTGAAATACCTCACTGACATCCCATTCTGTGACAATTGGGTTTTCTATGTCTGCAACTGTTCTGGAATGCTTTGCTTATAAAATTGTTTTGATAATGTTCAGTTAAAGATGGAGCAATATAATTAAACTGAGATTTAAACGCTGGTGTAACAAAAATATGCAGTAGTTATTCTAGAGATTCTGGTGAAGATAATGTTATCCAGTGGGCAGACAAGAGGGAAACATAAAAATACATTTTTTAAATAGGTGAACACTGTAGTTGCCTCTTCCTTTTGTATTTAGATGATGCCTCTTTCTCCCAACCGGCCAATGATTTCATATTCCTCATCTTTTATTTACTGTGCTTTCAACTGCTGTCTAACTGACCAGCTGCTTACAAACCTTTGAAGTCATTCTTTCATTTTGGGTGTTAAATGCTCGTTGTTTTTGCATGCATATAGGACAAGGATGAACACTGTTTGCTTACATTTACCATGTTAGTTTACTGTGAATTTCTTTTCTTACTTTGGATAATTGTTTCTTTTCTCTACTGGCTCTAAAATGGGAAAGTGGCAAAACTGGGCTTTTCCACAGCATGATGGGATGATGTGGATCTTGCAGAGAACGAAGGTGTGCAGAAAGGGGAGAGAGCTTTTTGTGAGGCATTTCAGAGCCATCTAAAGCAAAAAGGCCTGATAGCATTAGGAGATTTTTCCTGTCTTGAGTGTCTGTTGGCAAAATAATATGGCATGCTAACCTATCTGCTATGCTCAAGGCATGTCCACGTTTTTCCAAGGAGACACAGAAGTTAACCAAAGGGAATGCATTTTATAATTCTGATTCTAGTTGTAAAGGAAAAAAAAATATTGGAAGTGTGGGGAGTGTAGGATTAGAAGCAACACAGAATGGTGTGGCACGAGTTTAACAAATGTGTCATTAAACCAACTTGATTAACACAGGGATAAGGAGATTTGGATTTCATCGGAGAGACTTGTGTGGGACAGCTGGCTCACCTAAAAGAAACATTGCCCTTGAGTAAAAGGGCAGAGGAAATAAAAGGTGAGAAAATTATTTGATTGGAGAACAAGTCCTAGAAGCCTGCAGAAGGGAGATGAACAGTAGAAGTTTCTCAAGAGAGAACTGAAAGCTGACTTAAATTGCATTGAAAGCGTCAAGGTTGAGATTATGAAAAAATATTTGTGGAGGAAAATGTTAAAGCATTGTCTGACAGAATTCACCACAGGACCAATGGGCACCTGTCAGCAATGGTAGGGGCATAGCCTGTCCTGCCTTGGATACATTGATGACTTCTAGCTCCCTTGCAATCCTCTCCTCTCTGGGTTAAAGATCACTTGGCACAGGTAAACTGATGTTATATTGATATCTCAGCAGAGAAATCAACAGATTTCTACAAGAGTTGATAAAAAAAAAAAATAAATAAATTGCTCATATTCACTTCTATTTGCACTGGAGTTTCAAAGGAAGATTGATGCCCATATCAGTGAAATAACCTTGCTCTTGAATACAGAAGGACATATGGTATGATAGGAACCTCAGTGCAAACTGCAAATCTGAAGGCAGCTTTTCTGTTGTTGTTCTTTTTACACTAAATTGTGGCTTGCCACACTGCCATGCTTGAATCCCATGGCTGCACTGCCACTGCAGTTCTGCGTAACACTAAGGCATCTGTGTGAAATGCAATGTTGTGGTGAGCTATCTAAATAGTCCATATTAATCAACAGCTGCATTTTCTTCAAGTCCTGTTAATTTGGCATCAAAGGGCAAATTTTACTAACCTACGATGGAGATGGGTGGGAGATCTGGGAGGTTCATTTTGTTGTTCTTTGACAGGTTGCATTCTGTCTTCTCCTCGATTACCAGGTGAGAACTGGCAGCTCTGAGCAAACTGTAGCAGAGCAATAGGCTTAGGAAGAGGTTCTTACTTTCCATCCTGGGGAGAAAAAATCCCACTGTTCATGAAAACCAAACCACAGTCAAAGCCTGTGTGCATAAGAGAGGTACCTGTGTGGTAGAAGAGAAGGAGATGAGTCTCAGCAATTCTGTCATGTTGAGCAGTTTTATCAACAGATCTTTGACAATTATTTGTTCCTACTACATCAACCTTGGTACCTGGATACCTCGGATTGCAGTTGTCTTAGCGGGGGGACAAAAAAGATCTCTCAAACATAATCCTCTAGAGAATCTTTTTTTTCTTCTGAGCCTTTTCTCAAAAGTTCCCCCCCTTCTTCCTTCCCACTGAGGAAAAAAAAAAAAAAAAAAAAAAAGAAGGTGTGAAGAGTTCTCCCCACTGACTTTAACAGTATTGTTTATTGAACAACCAAGGGAGAAATTTCTGCATTCACTTTTGGCTGGCCCCGTCACATGGTGGTATTTTTCCCAGAAAGTTCTGTTTACATATTTGTGCCATAAAATCTATAATAATAATAATAATAATAACAGCAATAAAAACAAATTATGTTTCCTATTACTTTTCTTTGTCTACAAACAAGTCATGAAGAAATATTTTATTATATCCTGGATGTGGCTGCTGTGCTTGCATATTGGTTCATAGCCATAACTCAAACAAATTATTTAAGCCTCAGGGCTGAAAGGCACTTGCATGCCAAAGGATTTAGTATATACTCAGTAATTTTTCAGATCAGCAATGCCTATAGGATTTGAGCATACTTAAAGAGAAGCCTGCCCTTTGTTGAATCTGGCCATGGACCTTGGATGAAAGCCACTGGCCCTGGACAACCTCTGAGTGGCTCTGTGCAGCAACACGGAGCACACAAACCCAGTTACCATTTTGCTCTCATTTTCTTCTAGATTTATAATGCTGTTGAAGTTCAAAGTTAATGATTGTTTCCATGTGCAGTAGTTTTATGATGTGTCAGAGTTATGAAACATTCCTTGTGGACGTTCTGCCAATCTTCAGATTTATGTGTAGCTTTTTGTCAGTGAAAAGCTACTAGCAGTATTAAAAAAAAGCAGTGAAGCCAAATAGTTCAATAGATTGTGACAGTTTAATTAGTGGAGACAAAAGATGAAGAGCTTCTGCTTTCGAAGTAGGGCATTTCCACTCTGCTCGTACAGCATCACCTTGAGCATCGCGAGGAGTTTTGGGGACCATAAGAAGTACATAAAGAATTACTGTCCAAAGAAGGGATACAGAGATGAGCAGGAGGGATGTACTGGGAACTGAATGCTGCTGTGTCTGTATCTCCAGTGGTATGCAGCTGGTAGAGCTCAAAGCCGTATGGAAATTGTGACCCAAGCTGTGTTAAAGTAGTGGCTGTAGATAGATGTATCCTTTAAATGATTTGATGAAGATTTTGTGATAGGCAATGGGAGGAGTCTTTAATTTGATTACAGATACGGTCTGGTATTAAATGTGGAGGTTGGTGGCCGTGTGTGTTGCAGGGGGGTTGGAGATTCATGATCTTTGAGGTCCCTTCCAACCCTGGCCATTCTGTGATTCTGCGATATCTGTAGGTTGCTCTGAAATTAATGCCTTCTATTTACTCATGGAAATTTCAACAAATACAAAGAGCACAATAACACTGTTCGGTAGAGCAAACTCTCAGCTACAAAGCAGTATTTTTCAACACAGTCACAACCATTAGCTCTGCATCTCTGTTAGTGATGAGCAGCAGCCTGCGCACTGAGCTCCTCAAAACCCGCACCAACAGAGGCCACCATCACCACTGCTGAAATGACCAGATCACTGCGCTCACCACCACTGCTTGACTTCCACAAACATCCAGAAAATGTTGATGAGTATCACTGGGTGCTGCTTTGTCAGCATGGAGGAATTCAGTGACGCACCTTTGCTCCGCTCACACTGCCATGTCAGACACCATTTTGTCAGGCTGCCTCTCTGCTGCCATCTGTTGCATGGTGACAAAATGGAACAGGATGCTGATGGGAAGGTTCAATCCCTACTGCCATCCCACCAATACCAGCCTCTGACATTGTGGGCCAACATCATAAGTTAGGAGGCATTACTTTCAGAGCAGCCCATGTATTTTGATCATAGAATCTACCAGATAACCCTGCTTGGGTGTTACATCTAACAGCACAGTCTGCTAGATGAATGCAAGCAGAGCTGACAGAAAGACAAAGTGAGTGGAAAGTGGAGTCAGAAGTGAAAGTGAGACAAAGGTACTGGTAGGATACTCTTTTCCATCATGTTGCAAAACTCCTCCATGTATTGCCCTTTTTTTTTTTATTTTTTATTTTTTTTTTTATATTTATTTTTTGGCATTACAAGAGAGTTTTTATTTTCCAATTTTGCTCATTAGTTTCCTAATTCTCCTTCTGGGACTCATTAGAGACTTCTTAAGGTAATCTATTTTCCTTAATTTTAGCAAGCTGCACATCTGCTTTTCTGCGAACACTTTGTTCTAAAGGAATTCATTTTCTTAGCAGATTCCTAACAATTAAAAAATATATTATTGCAGGGTTGCCATTTACTGATTTAATTAGACTAGAATGTACTATGATATGTTTAATGTGATTTTGTTTAGTTTACATGGAGTTAGTCTTGCAAGCAGAGAAGTAATCACTGAACATCAGCCACAGTTCAGCAAATTATGTAAGTAAACAGTTAACATGCGAAGTGCCCTTTACTTTCCAAGGGAATGACAGAAGTACACATAAAACCAAAAACAGAGCAAACAGTTGAAAGCTTAAAACAAATGAATTTATTGAGCACCGTCAGAGATTGCAGTGCCCTTTTCTATGCCATTCCCTCTGTATTTAGATTATACTATTGAATACGTAAGGAATATATTTGATACTCACCCCAACTGTTAAGTCCCATTAGTACTCTTTTCAAATATAAGTCAGCAAATGGCGTAGGATGAGAAAGAGCTTTCGTTTTTTCTAATCCATTTTATTTGGTGAGTTCAAATTAAGTCTTCATGAAAGAATTTGATTTCCTCAGTTGCACTCTGTAAACTCAGCAATTCTGAGAGGAGCTTGTTTCCTGCCACAACTGATTCCATTCTACTCTGAGGTTTATCCTCATCTAACAGCAGAGTGAGCAGCTGGAGACTTTGATTGGCTTAAACACTGGAAGGGACTAGTTTAAATTTTCTTGTGATGTCTGACAGACTCAGACCAACTCATAAATAAACTGGGATCACTCTAAATAGCTTGTTGAAAACTGTTGCTTAGAAAAACGAAATGTTAGAATGGGTGAACAAAGGAATATGAAGTACTGAAAACTACGTCACATCACTCAGAACTCAAAAATCTTCACCTGTGCTCTGCTCTGCTGCTCTTTCCATTTTGAATGGAATGAGGGAATGCAAGGAAAAAAAAACCAAAACAACAACCAACCAACCAAACCAAATCCAAACCACAAGAACTAGCAGATTCCTTGAAAAATTTCAAGATTTTAAGATGGAGCATCTTTGAAGTATTTAGGGAAAAAATTGAGTTCAACAAAATGACTGCATTGCTCCCCCTGAGGTTTTGGTTGGTCATTTATTACTACACTGTCCCGTCTCAGCCATCAGGTTTCAGTAGAAGAGCTGCCGTGAGGATGTGTTGGAGGGCAGGGAACGAATCCACCTGAGACAAATGGGAACGGCCAGTGCTGCAGGCAGGCATCTGCTGCGAATGCTCTGCAGTACTAAGAGCAGATTTACTTGCCTCTGACTACACAGAATGCAACTGTTGTACTCCTTCAAGACTTCAGAGGGCACTGTCAACACCGAAAACTCGTCAGTTAATTAAGTGCAAGCAATACCTGCTATTTATCCTCAAACTACGAAAGAATTTGGAATAAACCGATACAGAGCTTTCTTTAGATCAAACCTGAATCACAGTGTGTTTGAGCTATTTCATTTAGTGTTGTGAGAATGGGCTGTGAAAGTCGTAATCTACCTCTCTTAGTATTTCCAAGGTTTTGGTAAGGACAAAATTTCCGTTCCAATGAGCTTCCCTTTTTCACTGGAAAGCTCCAAGCAGGAAAAAAAAAAAAAGAAATTGTAACACAACTACCTTAATTTTGCAATTGAAATATAGGAAAAGTTTCTCTAGCTTAGGAACAGCTGCTTAATGAAAATGTGGGCACGCAGTGTGTTCATGTGCTTAACATTTATCGAATTCTTGTTACTTTAGAGCAGTTTCTAGCCCTTGCATGTTCGGAGGTGAGACTGTAGAAGAATGAGACTGAAAATTACAGCACACTTCTATTCCTCTCTTGTGTTCTGGTCTTTGAGCTTTTAGGGATCATGTGTCACACTTTCCAATTGCAGCAGCCAAGGCCAAATACTTGAGCAAAACAGCATAAAACCAAGAAAGACTTAATAACATTGCTCCAGGAACAGAGATATAAGGCTGCATGTTTTTCTCAGAGTTCTGATCTATTCTACTTTGCTTTGGGTACAACGTGGTAGTTGTGATGCACTGATCAAACTGGAGGAGGACCGATACGAATCATTTTATATCTTGTGCTCCAGACTGAGGGTAAGGGATTCCCTGGGGTTGACAGGAAAGTTCACTGTCTAAAAGCCTTTTAATCTTCATCACTTTCATTGACTCTGTTTGGTCTTGATTCTATTTAGGTGTCCAGCTGCTGAGAAATGCTTAATTAGATACGGTGTAAGTAAGAGTAAAGTTAGAGAAATGGTAAAGGAAACACACTGTGGCAAACATTCTTAATGTCTTATCTTGGACGAAATGACAACTGTTGGGAAAAGCTGTCAAGAAATTAGAAGTCTGAAACTGCCTTAACAAATGCCATTTAATCTCCCACTCCAACAGAGAAATCTGTATTTCAAGGACTTCAGAGGACTTTGAAATTCCTAAAGATAAAACAAACACACATACAAAACCCATACAAACATATTAAAAAAAAATAAAAATCAAAAAACCCAGCCAGCCGGTGACCAAAACTGACTAAAAGAAACAGAAAGTTTTACGTGCTTGGGAAAGCAATTTTGGGGCATTCCAAAGGAGTGGAATTGCTTCTATTTTCCAGAGAATAAAATCACCTCTAGATTGCTCATTGTTCCAGCCGGGTTTCGGACACACTTTCAACACTTTCACACACAACAAGGCAAAGTATCAACAATAAAATGACAGTGGAGTTGGAGATCATCTCTGGTTTACAATTACTGTGTGATTAATGATAATTCCAGACTTAATAGGCCCTTAGTGTGGGGGTTTGTCATTGCTGACACTGAGAATGATGATGTTAAGACAGAAAAAGCTTGGATGAAGATCTAAATCGAATCTAATTTTAAAGGCTGATAATTGGAAGAAGGCTTTTTTCCTCATTAAACTACAAATTAGTAACTTAGAATTTCCCAGATAAAGTCTCCAAGATCTGTAGTAACCATCTGTGCATACAGGATAGATGTGAAATTTCCAGAGAGCAATATAAGGGAAAGAACAGAGCAACTAACTATAGCAGTTCTGTTGTAAAACTAATAATTAAGGAGAAGCAAGAAAGTTAACAACAGAAGATTACAAAAGCAGAATATTTCATGATCCCATGAAAAATTATATCACAGCACAGAGGTGCCACTAAGAGCAAGTAAGTAGAGATGTTTGACAGAGACCCATTTTCAGAAACAAAAGAGAAAGGATAGCAAAATAAAACTGGACTTCAAGAAAGCAGATTTCTGTGAGTTAAGAAACGAGAGGTAAAATTCCACAAGAAAAAAGTCCATAGTAAAGAACAAAACAAAAAGTGACAACCAAACAAACCCAAAATAAACAAAAATTAACAAAACCGAAGCAAATGAAAACAGCAACACTAATTTTAACAAAACAAACAAATAAACTCAACCAACCAACGGAAGAAAAAGAAACAAAAACAGAGTTCTAGAGGTTAATTTGTGGTTAGAAAGGTAGAAGAAAACTGAATCAAATGACTGAGAAGAAATATATGATGATCTGTTAGGAAAAAAACAAAAAAACCCCAAACCTTAGAAAAATGACACAAGTTTGGGCCCCTTGCTTTCTTTGAAATAATGGATTCCAAAGCTTTTGGGCTTGATTTTTTTTGCAATTTAAATTTATTTTTTTATCCTGGCTGACAGTTGGTGTGATTTTAGCCCTCTACCTCTTGAAACCAGAGAAACTAAAGCAGGAATTTCTTGAAGTGAGTCTAATACACTTACCAGCACAAGATGACCTCTTCATAGGTTCAAAACTAGGTAGATGCCTTTGACTGGGAAACTGTTCTATATGTCCCCCCTTAATTTCTATATAGAAATTAAACCTTTTGATTTTCAGCCTGAATTTAGCGTTCGGTATGTATGTATGGCCCATTACCCTCCAGTGTTTAATTATCTCTTCTTCCTTTCTTTCTCAGCTACTGGAGAAAACTATGCAGTCCTTTGTCTTTATTTTATTACATCGCCTGCATTTTAATCTCTGTGGTGCTATGGAATTCTATTCCTTATGTCAACTTTGATGAGTCGTTTGCCAGTGAGTCATAAAGTAATTTAAGCTGTAAAGGAGTTACAGAGGTCTGTGGCCCTACCTCCTGCTCAAACCAGTGCCAGTGTAGATTAAATTGACTGACAGCTCCTCCACTTGAGACCTGAATATCTCTAAGGATGGAGTTCTCCAAATCTCTCATTGGATTGACTCCATGGGAAAATTCATTTTATTGCCTCCATTTAGCGGGAATGTTCCAAATTGTTCCTGTTGCCCCTTGCTACCTAGTTTATCAGCTCTTCTTCCCAAGCTGATATGACCAGCAAATCTGCTGAGCGTGCACCCTCTCTTGTTAAATAAATCATTAATAGAGATGCTAAGTAGTTCTGGCCTCAGTTTTGACTCTTGAGAGGCTCCAGTAGTAACTGGCCACCAGCTGAACTTCATACCAGTGAGCATGATCCTTCAAGTATATGCTCTAGATGATTTTCCACGACACTTACTGTCTACTCATCCAGTCCTTACTTTACTGGATTGACCTGCTGATAAACTGTGGGAAATTGTGTAGAAGTCCTATTTGAATTCAGTGTATACAGTAGTATGCTGCCCTTTCCGCTTATGCACACATGCAGGCAGTCACACCTCGTGTCACTAAGGAAAAGAGTCAGCTTGGTCAGGCATGATTTGCCTTTATATATCCATCCTTGCTGCTCTTAATTACTTGGATTCAAGGAACGTTTTCTCTACTGCCTTCCCAGGGACTGAGATCAGCCCCATTGACCTGTACTTCCCTGGATCATCTTCTCACCCTTTTTGAGGATGAGTGTGATGCTTTCCTGTTTTCTAGGCATAACGAATCCTCCCCCAATTGCCACAACCTTTTAAAGATGTCAGCAGGCAGCCTGATGCCCTGGGATGTACCCCGCCTCATCTCTCAGACGTCCAGCTGATCCAAGTGCTCTTTGACTGCATCTTTCTCTGCAGTGGGTAGTGATGCACTGATGCATTCCTTCAGGATTTGCCTCTAGGCTCAGGCAGCTGGGAGGCCAAAAGGCAGATCTGACCAGCGAAAGCTGAGGAAGACATTAAGTACCTCAAATTTTTATATATCCCTGCAACACAGAGAACTTGAGCTGCTCTTGATGAGGCCAAGGCCTCGCCTGGAAGTGCTGGGGCTGGCTCTGCAACTTCACAAATCCCAGACCCCAGCAAACAATGAACCTTTGCAGATATCAAGTCAGGCTGGCCAATAGGGTCCCCTATCTCTTGGCAGGTGTCTCCAGTGACTGTTTCTCACTGCTTTCTCTTGATGTGGACTCTGGGCTGGGCCACAGACCAGCTACAGTCTGCTACAACCCTCCTTCAGCATCCTCACTGGTGATGCAGCACTTAAACCAGTGTGCACTTCCCAGAGGTACCAGGCACACACCACAGCTATTTTCTGCCTAATTATCAGTAACCATTACAGCAAAATTACTTTTGTGGACTTGCTGCTCAGTCTGCATGTGGCAAAGAAGGAATTGAGCACAGTGGGTGTCCATGTGCACACATCCATCTCCTTTGGCCCTAAGTGCAACATTGGAGTTAAAGGCTTTTTCCTGTGGGAAACAGTGTATATGGTGTCCATCTGCTACTGCCACAAACGGAAACCCTCAAAATACTCTGAGTTTTCTTATTTTCTTCGGTACAGTGAGATGTAGTGAAACAAGTACTGCTGCATCGCCAGGAGATAAATCTTTAGCTACCACTGGCCCTATTCTTTGCATGGGCATAATCTTTGCAGAATTATTTTCACTAATTTGATGTACTTTTTAAGTTGCAGATGCCACCCTCAGCTGTTCTGCAAGCCATGAAATACTCTCAGGCAGTGTTTAAAATAACACAAAGCATGCAGTTATGGTGCTCACGTCTAAATACATCCTCAGTTTGTTTAAAAAAAAACAATCCATGTGCAGTGTATAAAAATGAACATGTCTGTAGCTGAAAAGCAAACTTGTTTTTCAGATTTAAAGCAAATTTAGTTCCAAGGTTTTGCTTTCTTTGTTTGTTTTCTTTTGAGATTATGTTTAGGCAATATCCTCGGGCTGTTTTTGTAGTTCCCCTTTTAATACTTATTGCTATCAGCTCTGTTTCTTCTCCTGCCTACATATTTTCCCTTAGTCCTTCCAGAAGTACCCCTGGAGGCAGAACTGCCAGTGAAGCTCAGGGGTTACATATCTGCACCTGCAACTTGGGGATTGCCTTGGTCTGCCCAAAGTGCTGCCAGGTGAGCAGGTCCTCCTGCTGCCCTGCTGTGCAGGACACCAATCCACTCCCTGCTGTGGCCAGGCAGCAGCAAGAGCTCAGTGTTCCCTTTTTATAAAATGGGTTTTGGTAAATCCTTATTCACCTGCAGAAAATAGTGCAATTCTTGATTTTTTTTTTTTAACTGAAGGAATGACTCGAACTCATAGGGTAACAGTGTGATGGATCTGAATTTCGGCTTCATTTCTTCTTAAATTGAAGAAAGGCTTTCAAATGCTACTAAGTCAGACTGGCATGTGGAGCTGGAGGGCTTCTCCCACTTCCTTATCGTTCCTTTTGTTCTTCCTTGTGTTGTGTTTCCCCCCCCCCCCCCCCTTTTTCCTTTCTAGGTATGGAGGTCCAGCAGAAGAGGCACCATTTTTCAGTAGTAGATGGTAGCCTTTCTCTACCATCATCACAATTGCTAAAACAAAATGCAAATGTTGCACACAGACAAGTGTACTGGAGAGACATTTGAAGCTGTATGTTAAATTTCAGTGTGATTTTTAACTTAAAAGTTTTTCCGAAGTCATCAAACTCATTCTACCCTTCTTGCTCACCTACTCCTTTTATATCTATTTTCTGTTTTCTGGTTCTGCCTTCTATTTCCCTTCATTTACAGTGATCCACTGTCTCCTGCTGCTTTTGACCCAGGGATTTATTTCCTTTCACACATATAGTTCTTTTTCATTTGTACTCCTTCATTGTTGCCCTAGCTTGTTCTCATCATCCCCAGCTGGATATTCCTGAGGAATGAAACAACGAACTTGAATGAGATGCCACATCATGCAGGCCAAAGCTTGGCTGCAAAAAAAAAAAAAAAAAAAAAAAAAAAAAAATCGGAACGTAAAGGCGTTTGGATATCAAATAATAAAAGGGGAAGAACTGGGGATATTGATCACAGCATGACCAAGGGTGACAATGTGATGCAGCTGTGGAAAAAGCAAATGCAGTCCTAGGATGTATTAAGAGAAGTGTTTGTAACAGAAATATGAAAGCACTTAATAGTGTTTTGAGCAGGACACTGGTTTTCATTTAGAATATTGAGTTCCATGCTGGTCACCCATGTGGAATAAAAATGCATTTGAGTTAGAATGGATACCACCAAAGTGTAATAAAGTGATTTTAAAATGCCATTGTTTAGATACCATGTGATCCAGCAGATGTCTTGTATGATACTGCCCTACACACCCAATTTCTTCGTTTCACCTGACATTTCAAACAGAAACAGGCTGCTTCCAGCTCCTTGCCAGAAAAATCCAACACGGCCTTCCTTAAACGCTTCAAACACAGCTGACCCCCCAAAAGCCCGCGTTGTTTCTAGATCCTGAATGAGATTCGCCATTCTCATGTTTATCACAACTGTATATAAAATGTTCTTACGTTTGGCATCAGCATGGGTGAGGATATGGAGGGCAGCCCCACGGGCCCTGAGGCACGGACTGGTGCTGGAGCAGCGCTCGAGCAGCTGGAGCCTGCATGAAGCCCATGTGGATGGGCTCCGGGTGGCACACAGCACTTCTCAACGCTGTTATTGCCTTCTCAAGCTGAACAGATTCAAGGGTGTTTTGAAGATTTTCAGCTCAGCCTCCTGTGCCATGAGCGCATCGTAGTAAAGGCTGAGAATCGTTCTTAAAGGCAGCTAGAATCCTTATCTCACTGGGGCTCAGAGACCAGCTGTGTTAGGATAAAAAATGCAGTCTCACTTATGTAGAACAAGGACTCTCCCACCGTATTTGCCACAGCTCACTGCTTGTGGCACTGCTTGTTCTCTCGGCTGCTGCTCATTCAGAGCCTGCTAGACCCACGCACCCTGCCTGCCTTTCACTGCTCAATCCTTACTTAAACTGACTGCTAATGATTATAGTAATATGTTGATCTGAATCGGTCCTATTTCAATTTCTAGGAATGGAATCCTTTGAAACCTTTCTTTCTCCTTTTGTTTTCATTCTTTTTTTTCTTCTGAGAGATGGCTGGATGACCAAGAAACTTCCTAATATTCTCCTGGCACAGCAGGAATTGAATTTGTAAGTTACATTTCTCCCAATTGGCTTTTCAGTTTCCTTCTTCATAGCTTTCCTATTCATTATCTAATTTTTCAGTAGAGTAAGAGGCAGTATTCCTTTACTGACCTTGCTGACGGCAAGTGATCTCCATGCAGTGCTCTGTTTTTCTTAAGCCAAGTTCTCTAAGTCCTTTTCCAGAGTTTTTTCTAGGATCTGTGTCAAACCAACACTATGTAATAGCTTTATTATCCATGTGGGCAATTATTAAGCTGTTCTGTGACTTACTGAAATTTTTCCCACCCAGCTCCCCCAGTTTAAGAGATAGCACCAGCTTTAAAGTGGTTACCTCGCCCTTCAGAGAAGCACTGCTTCCACCAGGAAAGGCATGAAACCATGGGAGCATGGGGAGATGAGTGGGTGTGAGAGTGGATCAATCAACTGATGCACAGACTACAGAAGGAATTCCAGATTTCTGCCTTAACCACTATGGGGGAAGGAGTGCTCGATGCTGAGAAACGTTCTGCTCCTAAGCTAGGATGCTAAATACTTTGTGGCAAATTATTTAGTCTGGATGATTTAAAATAACTTCTCCATAGCTATAGAAAGGTTAAGTGTGTTTTAATTTCTGTATTTTTACCCTAATGTCAAATAGTTTTTTATTAAGAACAAAAAAAAATATAGTTTCTCTTTTCCACATTGTTATTTTTGGCTTTAATTGAAGTTGTATTCTCTCATGTAATAGTTGCATTGTAATGGGGGTTCTGGGCTTATCTCCATACGAGCCCCATTTGGAATATAATCTGCCTATCATAGTCTAAAATTTTGCTTCCTGTTTGTAAGCAATTTTAATCTTCCTCTTTATTTTTAATAATACTAATAACATTCTATGCTTCTAAAATTACTTTAAAGCAACTTTCTGGTTCTCGGTTAGTTTGAACATCAGGAGCAAGGACTCCGCTTGAGAACATTTTCTTGCTCGGTGCTGGGACTCGGGTCGTTTTATAACACGTTGTTTGAGTGTTCTGGCCTGTCACTGTGTGTTTAACTGCATCTGTGTGCTCAGTGCACCCAGGAGGTGCATTTCTTCTGAGAAGAGGAAATGGACAAAGTTACATATCTTTGAAGAATGGAGGAAAGCAGAAGCTGTGAAACTGTGGTTGCTCCTATGTTCACATTCTAGAGAAACTGCCATATGAAGTACTCATTCCCTTATTATATTCTAAGAGTTTTACATATTGTTCTGATCAAGGGATGTTTTTGACACGTCCCTCTATTCTTTTCCCATGCTGTTTAAGAGGATGTACAGGTTTGGGCATGGGAGATTTCTTGTATAGTTTTGTGTTTGTATACTGAACAAATCAGTTTATGTTACTGCCAGTGCATCTAAGAAGTGATTTATTTTATTTTTAAGGGTCTGAGCTATGAGATACTTGATCCACTTCTGGCAGTGAATTAGCGTCAGGAATTGCTGGGGCAATTTCAGTTCCACTGATGGTGATGGCAAAGTAGTATCAGAGCAATTATTAAATTATATCTGATAGTAAAAATGAAATAAAATAGCTCTCTGGCTTTCTTGTTGATTAATTTTTGGACATTTGCTGGAAAATCAGAGGGCAAAGAGGTTCCATAGGGAACATAACAGAACTGGAAGAAGTTCTCAGTGTCATGTGATATCAATTTGCAGGTAATGGAAAGCGAAGTGAATACTGGATGTACTGCTAGAAGAGGTTCCTTTGTGTAGTATGTGCATAGAAGCTGGGATATCTGGATATTCCTTACACAACAGGTGAAGTTCATGTTATCCTGGCTGTCGTCTGTGCAAGTAATGACTGCAGGAGCTGTTGAAGTTTGCTGCTATTTAAGGTCAATTGATTTGTTACAGTAATTTACCCTTTTAGAAATGAGTAAGTAGGAAATAAGTCAAATTGCATTGCTTTTGTCTCTGTGTGCAGAAACCTGGCATCAGTGACTTGGACGTAATGCACCATATGGAAGAAAGACACTGGAACAATCCTTGGTGTCCACACCAGATCAATGAAAGTTCTGGACTGCTTCTATGAAATGCTGCAAGGCACAGCTTTTTTATTTTATTTAATAGAAGAAGAGAAATCCATGTGTGACCCAGAAGTGGTAAGTAAGCATGAAGACAAATGGTGGAAATATGTGTTAATTGATAAACTACACATAGGAAAACAATATGGGAAAAACTTATGGCCAAACATCTAAGGAAAAACTAGCATCGTACATTCAGATGGAGAAATTCTTTTCTAGGAAGCAGTGGATCGAGAGTTTTTGGGAGTTATGTTGGAAATCAGCTCCCATTGTAACACTGCTATCAAAAGTGCTGATGTAGCTCTTGAATGAGAAAACAGGGCTGACTTCAATAGGAGAGGATATTTATTTAACGTTGGTATGACTATTACTGGAAGACACTCCATGAAGAACACTCATTGAGTGGAAGAAGTTTGGGTAAAACATAAAAATGATCAAAGGAATGGAAAAGTACATCTGAAAACAGCTTTTGAAGCTCAATCTATTTACTATCAAAGAGAAACTGTAAATGTCTCCATCACTGAACCTACTTGGTGGAACTGGGGGGAGGGAGTGACAGAAGAATTTTCAAGCAAAGCAGCAAAGATATATTGAGATGAAACCAGAAGAAGAAGTCAGAACTAAAAAATAAAGATCTTGACTATTCTGGTTCATTAGTAATTATACTTTAAAATGACCATCCAAAGGTCGAAACTTTTCTTTCCTTTTTTCTTTTCTTTTTCACTACAAAGAATTGAAACAATGGGTTTTCTTTATTTTTAAACTAAGGAAATGCAGACTGTAAGCAAAACTGCTGCTCGTTACATCATTCTCTGTATTACTGCAGTTACAATTAGTTAGACCTTCATTTTAATTTATCATTTTGCAAGTGTCTGAATCTGTGCCAGGATTGTGTTCGGCTCAGGCGTGTGAGCAGTGCACTTCTCACCGAGTAATCTGGAGAGAAAGTTGCTGTGTTTACTATTGTTGCACTGCCAATTTGGTTTTCCAACCATATTGACCTATTACTTATTTGGAAAGGTGTTGTTTCAAAATGTTTTTTAAGTCTTGACATCCCTAAAACCCCCTCAGCTCCAGGAAAATCAATCACATTCATCTTGAGCATCAGGCTTTGAGTCAAACACAGTGAAGCAGCCCATTCCTGAGTGCTATGGAATATACACTGAGAAAAGAAGCTGAAGAAGCTTTGAAATTCAACATGGAAAAGACAAAACGCCGAGAATGAATCCCCAAACAGCATTCGTGTATCCACTAATTACAGTGTCAGTTCCTTTTTTATGCGTTGTGTTCCCTCAAATGCAGTCCGTATTGCTTTCAGATCATTTGCACAGAGCCGCTTCTGCACCACTTAGTGTAAGGAGGATAGGATATAAGCTGCTGCAGGCCTGGCGTGGTTCCAGCTCAGAAAGGTGTCAGTCCACATTCTTTCTAAATTTCCAAAATTGATTGCAGGTGTCAGCTGCATTCAGCCCCAGCAGAGCTGCCACCATCTTTTATCAAATGTCACAGTTGATGATTTCAGTTCTCGATGCTTCCTCTCGGTGCGTCACCATTTTATTTTATTTTTTTAAAGGCAGATCTATTACTGCCAGCTCCAAGCACGTCCTGCTGCCAGCTTGCTGCAAAGAGCCTGAAGGGCTCTGCCCAGAAAGAACATCCCTGCTGTCTTCAGCAGCTTCTGCACCCACAGCCGGCCTGGGGTCTGCCAGCAGTGCTTGATGCTGTGCAGGGAATGCAGCAGTGCTGGGCACATGGCGAAGCCCACTGTAGGACTTTGCTCTGCAGGAATGAGCAGCAAGTTCCTATGGGTGCGCTCAGATATTTGGAAATGGAAGGCTTGTATTGATGCGACCAAAGCACGTTTAATGTTTAGAAGGTTAGAAGGGTTGTGTTAAATACGTTGGAAATTATTATTTAAATGTTATTAATAATGAATGGCTTCCTTGATACTTACAGATTGAGAATGATTTTCTGAGATGTTTTTCACAGAATGAGTCATTAGAGATGCAGAGAGGGGTGAATGAAAGAGATGCCAGAGCTGGGCATTTCTCATTACTGCCTCCTGCTTCCTTAGAACTTAATTCATATTACGTATGCTTAAATCGAACCAGACTTTAACCCACACCCCCAAACAAAGAAAGGTTGAAAAGAAAGTATGATTCGAAAAATAAATTGCAAATACAAGAAGTCAGTGGCTTTTCCCATTGATGTATTTCTTAAACAGCAAACTTAAGTTGTAACAAGGAAAAAAAGCAATGCAATAACATTTCTGTGCTGTATGCATTCAACACGAGGATATATGCTTAATTAACAAGGTGTTAATTATATCAGCTAAGCTTTCAGTAGATCTTCATCTTGCAGGGTACTGAGAACTAATTCATGCATATGGCTTTACATGAGTCTCAGTATACTGAGTTTTGTTACTTATAAAAGGTCAAAGGAAATATTAATGATAAAAAACTACACTGAAGTTGGCATTTTTTTCTGTTTTCAAAGTGTGGAGGTTTGTTTTTTTTCCACATACAAGAACTGTGATTCTTTTCTCTTGTATCTTCCCTAGGTGTGACTATTTCTCCCTTTTTACAGTTGGGGTGCAACACTTGCAAAAGCTTTCTGAGCCTGTTTTGGTATAGAAGAAAAAAACAAACGGCATAAAGCAGATGTATGGGGAAGTACGACTTCAATGTATGGAAACCCAAAGAAGAGACATGATTTAAAAGATAAAAACCAAAAACTAACCAAACACAACAGAACAACCAAAGGAAGCATAACTAATAGCCTCAAGATCGCTTTTTGGGAAAGAACATAAAAACAACTGTTCAGAATTTGGTAAGGGGATTCAAGTTATCCAAATAAGATACAGGTTAAATCTCTCCATATGTTTAAAGTCAAACTCTCCAGTCAAATGCACGCAAAGATTTCATTCTACCTCAATCAGAATTATTTCTGATATTAAGAAGATGGTCCAGAAGATGCCAGTGAAGAAGCAAAGTCACTTCTGAATGTGATAAGGTGCTGCTTCCATCATGTAACTGAGCCAAAAGAACAGGGAGCTGTGCAGTGCACAGGGGGAAATAAAAGGGGAGAGGGGGAGTGAAGAACACAAACACAACATCTCTCTCGTGCACACGCAAAATAAAACACAAAACAAACACACAAAATAAAACCTACCAGGGACAGCCGGAAGAAATAAATCCATTTAGGGAAGTTACAAATGCAGTGAAATGAACAAATGAATTCGCTGTGAAAATCAACAGAAGTGCTCTGAATTAGAACAGAGATTGGGAGAAAAATGCTGACGCTGCAAATGGCAACTGTAAAATATCTCTGAATTCAAGTACGTACAGCAAGTACTGCTTGCTGAATTCACCTAAAATCATATATGACATTTGTGCATATTGATGGTGGATTTGCCGCTTGGATATGTTTAATAGAAAATGACTTTCAAGTACACATTTTAGAGCAAATCAGAAATGAAATTACGGTCCATAGTGTGAAGAGAAACATGACCAAACCACAGAATAAAGCCTAAACCCCAGAAATCTTTCAGGAATTATAAAAGCTCCAGGAAGATAAAGATCTATGTTTTATACAGTGGATTTATTTACCTTGGAGATCTAAAGTTAAAATCCTAGCCAACTACTTGAAGCAATAGAAAAGCACGTAGGAGCTCCACTTTGTTAACACGAAAACCACAGAACTACGGCACATAGAGGTGAGACAGCATTGAAAATAATTATTTGCAGAGAAAACATAGGTATGTCTAAACTGAACTGAAAAGCAAAACATGCACCTAAACTCAAGCCCCATAATATGTCAAACATAATCAAAGCACCCTGAATCCCAGTGCTGAAAAGAAGAGCTGGAAAGTGGGCACAGAACTGGAGCCAATAAACGCAGAAGAGCAAAGAGGTAAAATAGTAAAATAATCTTAAAACGTCACCGCTTTCCACACCACAAAGATAGATTTGTGCGACAGATCAGAACGCAAAGGAAGACAAATCTCCTCGGTGCCGCGGAGCAGTGAGATGTGATCGTTTCCATCCAAGCAACGCAGTGGCAGTCAGTGCCCTGCCGAAGAGGTTAAATATTTTGGTCCTACTGAAATAGCATGCTGCTATTCTGTTTATTAGGCTCTAATAGAAACCAAAACAGCTGGTCTCCCTTCTTCTGCTGAACTGCTGGGAATATAGGCAAAGCTTTGGAGATGTTTTCAGTCCCCTTTGACTCCTCAGCAGACTGCTTTCAACTACCGCTTCCTCCCAGAGCAGTTCACAAGTTCTTCCTATGCATTAACTGACAAAATTATAACAGTGGCGAACTGCCTCTTCTACTTCAATTTTTGCTTCTTCTCAGTCATTTTCTTTCTTTTTTTTTTTTTTACCCTTCCTTTCTAACTGTTGCTCTGAAAAGATCTGGCGTCATCTCCTCTTTTTCTTTTCCTCCCCAACTGAAAACCAAGGGGAAGGTCCCGTCGCAGCAATCTTCCAGCAGAGAGGTTTGCAGCTGATGGCAGCAGTTGAATGGCATCAAGGGGTTATTCTGTCACCCAGGTAGGAAAAGGTGTGCGATGGGAACAACCAGAAAGCCCTCTTGTGGGAATCCTGCTCCTCAGTCCCTGCTCAGGACCTGTTCTTGCAAGGGTCTGTGCCTGGCAGCTCCGTTCTTGGAGGGATCGCTGCAATTGCAGTGTATGTGCAGGAGCAGATCTGCAGCAGATGCCTAAGAGCATACATGTTATCACTAACAGCGGCGTTTTAAGCCCTGCTGCAATGAGATAATTATAGCTGGAGCAACAAAAGGCAGAGACCTAGAGGAGGAAAGGTGGTTTGTGTTGTTGTGTTTTAAAATTGACTGACTGCTCATACAAAGACCAGATGGCTTCACCAGCACAGGGACACTGCGTATGAAATATATCACATGTCCCTTTATAATTCCAAGGTCCGATGGTACATTTCATACAATACCTTACAACTGTACATTGTAATGGAATATGAATACTTTTTGCTGGCTATGTTACAGCCATGTGTGCATCATGTGTGCCACGAGGTGGTTTTTTTTTAATACCTACTTGGCTGAGCTCTAGGCTGCAGGAATAATTGCTTGTGAAGCTGCTTGGCCGCTGCTGCAGCCTAGGGTACCAAATGTTTCGGACTGCAGTAAGTGACAAAGTGTCAGTGGTTTTTTTTGTAAACCAAAGGATCCAATGTGATTTAACAGCTTATGAGGGTTTATGTGAAAAAGATGATGGGTGGACGGGAGGCCCTATTATGGAACTATGTCCCTTTTGTCTCCCTGTGTGATTGATATGCTCTGTATGAAGGCAGCCTTTCAGTGTTCCCTCAGGATCTCATAATACAGCCAGGATTACTCTTGGATAGGGAAAATACCTCCTTTGGCAGCTTGGCATTTGCTTCTTTTTCTTTTCTTCCTTGATATATAGCCTTAAGCACAGTTGTTTCAGTGAGCAAGAAAACGCTGAGACAACATGGGCCAAGGGTGCAAAGTAGGCTTATGAAATTGTAAGCATTTGCAGCAGTCATAGGGAGATGGCAAATGCTGGTTTGGTGTTGGAACAGCTCCACACAGCCCATCTATTGGAAAACTTTGTACAAATCAGCAGGTTGGAAGAACTCTTGTCTGATTGCAGCCCTTTATTTGCTGGGTTTAAAACACTGCAGTCTTGTGTTTCAGCTGGCTATCCGTCACCAGCAGCGTGGGATGTATATTAATGTATATCCCACATCAGGCTACTTGTTTTCTAAGGATCCTGACAATCTGTTAAAGTGAGTGAGGCTATTTAAACACTTACAAGTGACTATGGGTCATCTTATTTTGCAAAGACAGATGTCAGAGCAGTTGTTGAGTCCTGTGGCAACAATTGTAGGTTTACATGGGGATGATTAGAGCCAGAGAATAAAATCTGAATAAAGACCAGCTTTTCACAGAAGATGTATATGAACATTTAATGTCATTATAAAAATGCAGCACAGAGGGCCCTCACTGTTAGCAGCACGCTGATAGCACCACTGTAGCCTTTCAGCATTTAAACTGAATCCCAAGGGGGGAGGAGGGAGTTGAGGGAGAGCTGCTTTTAACATCTTTTTGCTTCAAACTGAATGACTTTATAAATCAAGGAAACCTTATGCATCCAAGATGTCTCTCTTGGAAGAGGAGCTGATGAAATGTGTTTTCCTGTGCTTTGTCCTGATATTGTCAAACCAAAATCTCTAAATGCTTTCAGAGGAGGAGTAATTAAGAAATCAGTACTTATATACAAAAAAAAAAGAATAAGGGGGACAGCTTTGCCTTGCATTTACGACATAATATTAATGGTTTTTACTAAAACTCTGCTGCTTCAATATGGCAGTAATAGTTCCTGTCGTGTTTTTTCCCCCTAAGTTTTCTTTTATTTGTTGCTGGTAGTTGTTTTTCTTTTTCTTTTAAAATGTAAAGCCAGCTACTTGTGGCCAAGCTTTGGTGCTCTGCAAGCTGGTGCAGTCAGACAAGCAGTCAGCCAGCCAATAGATAACCAGTTGTTTGTCCAAGCTGGTGTGGGATGACATGCTTTGTTCTGTGGAAACCAGCATATGTCAGGCAATCTCATACGCATGGGTTGTTCTGCTTGCAATCCTTTGGACACCAAATGCAAAGTTGGGTTCCCCACTTTGGATTGGAAACATGTATACGTATCTTTACATTGCTTTTGTGACATCAATCTACAACAGTACGTCCAGTTTGAACGTTGCTTAGCTGCTTTTACAGCAAAAGAACAAAAGGTTTTCGGAAGCCATTGTGTTTGGCATTACAATATTAGCAAAATGAAATTGCAGAACATTTGAAAATGATTCTGTTCCCACTAAAGCAAATGCACATTGCACAGTCTCCGCTTTTCCAAAAAGCATCCG
This sequence comes from Tympanuchus pallidicinctus, assembly GCF_026119805.1. NCBI lineage: Eukaryota > Metazoa > Chordata > Aves > Galliformes > Phasianidae > Tympanuchus > Tympanuchus pallidicinctus. The sequence goes on from NW_026294722.1 coordinate 9,043,323, forward strand.
CAGCATTGGCTTGTGCTGGAGTACTTAGGGAGCAGCTCTATCAGTACCTGCACAAAGCAGAAATGTGCCCAGCGACTGAAAACCAAGCAGAAGTGTCTTCGATGATGAACCAGAACAAGCCTGATGTGCTTGAGAAGTGATATTTGAGATGAAGACAATGAGCAAGTGTGCGGTGTGGTTACGAGTAACTCTGGGGAGAAGCCTGGCACAATGGGAAGAAGACAGGCTGACAGGAGCACAGCGTATTGCTGGAGCTTTTGAAAGGGCAGACAGATGTTTTCCTTCATCCTTCCCTTCTCATTTTGCTGCCACACTGTTGGGTGATGAATAAGAAGTGACACATTGGTGGAACTGGTTGAATTTTATCAGTCGGGGCCGTTCTCAGTTGTTAAAGTTGACAAATGAAAAATGGCAAAAGTGACCAAATGTTTCCAGAAGAAACAGCTTCAATACTGATATCTGCACGGGGAATCTGCAGTATAAACAATTCCCCTTCTTCTGAAACTGCTGTTCTTACTTTCCCATTTCAAAACTCCAGAATGCTCTGACTTTTTTATTCATTTTAATTGAATAAATTCAAACTGCCTAAACTTTCCCTATAGGAAAACTGTTTTCCAAACCCTGTTGTTACCTGAATTACAGCATAATTCTCTTCTTAGATTCTCTTCCAGCCTTGAGGCACTAAATTTCCATGTCCTTTGTAGACAAGTTCATTTTCTCCTTTTAAAGAGAAAGAAATCCCAGAGCTCTGTTTGTGTTGCTTTGAAATAAAGCTCAGCTGTCACTCTGAAGAACGGTTTAGATTGTAGATGTGATGCAGGGATCCTGGCTTGCATTCACAGTACCAACCAGGCAGCCCTGGGCAGTGGGGATTGCATTTGTGTACCTTTTCCTCTGTCTCTGTTTTGGCTCTGTTTGATCACAATCAGCATTTCATTCTCTCCCTGTCTGACTTACGTTTTCTACCGTTGAAAGTTTCGAGACAAATACATATATATTTTTTTTTCTTTCCTTTCCTTTTCTTTTCTTCTTTCTCCTTTCTTTCCATAGTTGGATTTTCTTTCTCTCCTCCTGTACTATCATATAAACACAATTTCCTATGACATTAACTTTTCAACACTGTTTTCTCCCCGACCTTTTCCCTTTCTCCTTGACTCTCCAGAGTTGCTATCACTTCCAAGGCTCAGTGACTGTACCAAGAAGACTGCCTGCTGTGACAGTAATACCGGCAGGTAATCTAAGCATATTTGGTGGAAGGACAATCTGAAGGGAGAAACGCGGAACTGACATGAATAGGGCTATTTAGAATTGCTGCCCAACTCCAAGAGAAGAAATAAATTTGTCTTTGGGGAGCACTGCACTATAAGGGTGGGAAAAGCTGCCTGGGGAAAATCAGATGTCTGGCTTTCTGTCCTCTGAAACACTTTGAAGCTTTTCATATTGATTTAAGTCAAAGACATGTCTAATCAAACATTTTCTGGTTAGAAAGCGTTATGTTTTCCAGATACGCTGATCTGGGAACACAAATAGCTGGCTACTAGCAAAAACATACAATCTTTGAATCAAAATAGTGGAAATCTGCAGACTTTGCAACTGTTATCTTAATAAGGGGACAGGCAAATAAACCCTTATCAATGCATGACAAAATAATTAGATTTATTAACATTCTGAAAAGTGGAGTAGTGATGCACCTGAAATATTGGGATAGGATGAAGTCAGAACAACAAAATCAGCCATCGAGGAGCTCCTCTGCAGAAGGATCTCTAAGCAGCACTTCTCATTCACTTAAACATGTCCTGATCCCTGAAAGTGGACTGCTTTGTTTTTTGATCTAGTTCTTATAGTTTCTGTGTGAATGGATGGAACAGAAGCATGAGAAATAACACTGCAGGCACAGCTAGCTTTGCAAAAAGGAATGCAGCTTAGGATGGTTTCATGGGGGTACTTCCCACTGCAACTTCTGCAGAGTTGCACTGATTTAAAATTAGAGTTCCTCCTGTAGTAAACAATGAAGAAGACAGGTGTATTTGGAGAGCACTTGAGAAGCCGTAGCCTTTGCATGAGCCCTATGTGAAATGATGCTTACAAGGGAAAAAATATGAACTAAGTTTTTAAGTAAACTTGTATGAATAGTTTCAGAATGTTTTGGCAAAGAAATACTACATCTATTCCAAGGAATGCATTATCCTTAGGTTGAGGGGTCTTTTCATAGCTAGTCCTCAAAGCTGAGAAATTGAAGAATATAATTTGAGTGGAAGCAGTCAGAATGGGTAACAGCACAGTCACAGGTTTGGGCTAGTTTTATTGCTGCGTTTATGCCATAAAAAGAAACAACATCAAGAGTCTGTAATGTTCCTCCATGGATGGTCATTACTACCACGAATTCAGCCATTTCCTTCTCATTTCTATGAAGTTAATAACGCCAATGAACTTCCTGACCTAAAATCTTCCAGCCAGATTTCATCTGATTTTACTTGCCGTGTCTTTCCCAATTTACTCCCTGATATGCCTAAACTGAGATATGATTTTTGCTTTGGAATTTAAATGCTTTATTCTTCAGAGGAAATTAATATGGGGAGTATATGAGTCACAGAAATACTGAAAATGTCAAAACATTCAGATTGGAAGAATATTAGGCACTAGGTATTGATTAAAGAGCTTATGAATAAATCCATACCATCTCTCACTGTGTTCATTTGATAATGGTGTTTATCTATTAAGAGTTAATCCTACCCTTTTGTGTCGTATTCAATCAGAAAGGGGTTTAAGTGAGAAGTAAATATTTCAAATTTGTTGTATAAACACATTCATCTTGTTTCTGCTTTCATTGAAACCAGTGGGAAAGCTCTCAAGCATGTGTCCTGAGTTAAAATACAGCTCGCTTGATGAATGGAGGATACGTGCTGCACTCACAGCAGAGCAGCAAGAGGAGAGCAGGTAGAACTCTCATTTGAGACAACGTGGGGAAAAAAGACGCAACAGAGCAATAAATGTAAAGCTAGCAGATAGACATTAATTATTGCCAGTAATGTTCTGTGGTTATGGTCCTGGTTATATCAGGTCTTACATGCTTTTAGGATTGAATCTTTGAGCTGTAAAAGTTGTGGGAAAAGGACTTTTCCTTGCAGGTTGGAGTATCTGCTGTATTGCTGCTCACTGCACAACACACAGTGCATCACTGTGCCTCAAAGCACCGAATGCAGAACTGTGTATATTCCACATACAAATGAGGCTTAGAAAGCGCTTTGCTTCCTTTATTAATTCCTTGCACTTTAAATTGGAAACTCCAGTGATATTCGTGACCAACTCCAGGTAAGGAAGAACAGTTTTTTAAATAAAGGGCTGATTTATGTTCATAGACTTGTTTATTTGAGTTAGAGTCACAATGCTCGTCACATTTTAGCAACTTGGTGTGCTCTGAAGGATGTGTTTAAGCATTAAACCAGGCTGTAACTTTAGTGCTTTGGAACCTCTGAAACTCATTTTAATTGTCCTGCTGCATCTTCTAACTAAACACAGAAAATGATTTTAAGTACCCTGGTGCATTCAGTAACAGTTCCTCATTTATCTCTGCTGCAAAAGCAATTTGTATCAAACAGTTCTCAGCAGTTCTACTCTGCTTTCAGAATAAATCTGATTCATGTTCGGTTACGGAGGAATAAGAAAGGAAGGAAACAACCCCAAAGGCGCCTTTACCACAAACTCTTCTTGTTCCTCCCTTTACAGTTTAAAGTTTAAAGCTACTTTAAATGAATTGTTGATCTAATTGCACCACAAAAAATCATCTGAACTTGCAATCGTCCGCCAACAAACAGACCTAAGTTTATTGGGACCTTGGTGGAATTTGTTGCAAAGCATAAAGCTTCTGCCTGAGATACACAAAACTGTACACATATAAAACTGAGCAATACATTTAAAGACAGATTCATTAAATTCTTCAGATATTCAGAACTCCTACCTTGTTGTTTTCTACATGAGAAAGGCAACTGACATCTGGTCCTTGTTAATGCCATCAGTGTGTTTACAGGGCTCAGAATTCTATGCGTACCATGAAAACATCTTGTATAAATCTGGACATATACGCTGTATAACATTTATAAATAAGAGTTGCTGGTTCTGGAAGAGGGCAATAGCTCAAATAAAACAAACCAAATAAAACCCAACCAAAAAAACCCCAACCAACAAACAAGAAAAAGATCCTAACAGCAAACAATCCAACATTCAATGAAATCAGTCCTGAAACAGACAATGAAGGTTTAACGCTGAACTCATTTCTTTTCACCCAAAAATACAGAGTCTGAGGCCAATAAAAGACAAAACTGAGCACACTAAAGCACACTGTACACCAAACAACTGTCCCATTTCTGAGGACAAATCAATAATTTGAAAAATGGAAAGGAAACACTATTTTGCACATAAAGGACAGTTGCAGAAGTTGTTTTCATTTAGCTAAAACTTACGCTCTCTACCTCAGTATACTCACTTTTTGTTTCACAAAGCTGGTGAGCACTCATTACTCCTCGTATTCCCACTGCCTCACGCTATTACTTTCAAAGTAGATGTTGTATTTCTATATGTACATAAACATAAGCAAAGTGTTCAAACCACAGATTTCTTTGGTCTCTGTATTTTCGTTTTGGATTGCTAAGTGACTCTGTAATGCATGGAGAGTTGTGCTGGAGCTACACGTCTTCCTAAAGCATTTCATGCTAATTTAGAAAAAGAACACGAAAGTTTAAATGTATGGCACAATTATGAACAAAAGGAAAACATCCGCTCAGACAACAAAACTTTTACTCACCTCAGCCATGTAGCTGAGGAGAATGCACGTCCAGCCAGATTTGAAAATCATAGCTGGAGCGCTGTACATTGACCGGCATTTCTGGCTTTCCTCATTGCAGAAGATTTCACTGTGAGTCAAGTGAAATTAATCTTGCTAAATCCTTTGATTTATCTGAGCTTTGCATGTACTTAAGGGCTTAAGGCCTCTCTTTCTCTTAAAAATAAGATAATGATAAACAGGAGGTAACTGGGAAAGAGCAGCTGCAGCACTGAGGCATCCTGGCACTGCTGTTGTGCCTGAGGGCAGCAAGGACAGCACGAGCTGCTGAATAAATTTTGTTTAGCTACATTAGAAATTAACCTCCAAAACTGTTTACTACGTACCTTTCTTACAGGTCTTCAGCTGTCTGTATTCTTTATGCTCTGGTTCTGCTTCCTTTTCATATAAATCAGAAATTTACTTTCAATCAGTGAATTAAAGATGTGAGAGGTCTTGCTTATATTGAATATTCAGGACACGCTGACAGGGGCGGTACTTCGAAAGGGTTATAATTTTTTTTCCCTCCCTCTCCAATGGAAATGTCAAATAGGATTGGTGTTGTCTATTCACAGGGTCCTTTGTATGTTGAAAATAAGCATTCGTACATCAGGTATGCAGGATGTAGAAGACCCAGAATGCAATTCTAAAGGAGCAGTAAAGCTGCAGTGTAGCTGTCGTACAGCTACGTTGATGCAGCTGTGTCCTGTTGGTTGTGTGTCTTGTGCCTTTGGTATTGGCACCTATTGAAAATTGAAAGCAAAGGCCTATAGGCTTTATTTGGTATTCTTTTCCTAGTAGGTTATGTCTACAGCCCTACTGTGAGAGGTAGACTGTTGGTTTGCTATCTTCTTTTTTGTAGATATGGAGTGTGCGATGGGGGAGAAACATTGATGAGCTCTGGGAGATTGCAGAGTGGGTTAACATCCCTTGGTGGTTCCTTTCCTCAGTTCTCTTGCCAGAACGTTCTGCTTCTGCACCAGGGCTCTCCTGCCAAGGATGATGGTGGCTGATAGTCCCATTTGCAGATCCTGGTCTGGACCTGCTTTTTCTTTTTTCAGTAGTTCAGAAATCTTTCTTCCCCAACAGAAGATCATTTCCTTTCTTCCCAGCCCAGAGCTCTCACTGATCCTACAAGTGCTCCACCAGTTCAGGAATCATAGGACCACTAGTGGCTAGCAAAAGAGAAGGGGGACTGGAGGAGCCTGGTTTCATCTGCTCTCCTGGAAATAGGGAAGAACCACATTGGTTCTGGAGACAGAGAGAAAATGGAGCAGGGATGCAGCAGGGTTAAGCATTACAAAAGAGGGTCTGACTGGATCATGTAGGGCAGCAGGGTGAAGCAGAAAGTGAATAGTGTGACTGTATGCTTACCTCACATCACAAACTTGTAATGTGCAGCCAGCACCATGCACTGCTGTGGTGTTGGCACATTCTCTATTGCTGCGCTGAAAGAGCTGCGTGCTCTATCCCGTACTGGACCTGTCCTGAGCCATGGCTGTGCCTGATTGCTGCTGGCCCTGACCATCAGACTCTTCTGTTTGGGAGCATGGGAACAGCCCACGACATTTTGTACAATCTGATTCACCAGGCATTCTGCTTTTATGAGCCATACTTGTAGAAAATATAGGTATGGACATTTACATAGGGGCTGTACAACTTTCTCCCTCCCCTGCCTCTTTCATCACCCAACACTGCATGAGTCAAGGACTGGGAGGAGACCCTGTTCTTCACAGCTACCAAATGGATGTGGTATTGGTAAGAAAGAAGGAGCTGGTGCTGGGACGAGGTAAGGATGAGGTTTGGAGTTATAGAATCCAAATAATTTCCTCTTACCTACCTGCTGGGGATAGGACATTTTGGTGAAATGTGTCCTGTTCCTTCAAGACCTGCTTGGTTGAAGTTCCTTCTGCCTCTGTTGTGGGGCCCAGAGTAGGTTCTCCTCTTGCATTGCCCTTCTGCAGCTCTGCCTCTCTAACATGTTGGGTATTAATTTTTTGAGGAAATATTTATTAAGCAATTAAGCACAAATAGGCATTGTGCAGACTTAGGAAAAAAAAAAATCCTTCTCTTTGGTTGATTCTTATTTTTTGCTAGAGGCATGACAGCAGTGCTGGGCATTGCACACAGAGGGCTGTGCTTTCTCACAGTGCAGAATGTACCAGTCAGAGGCTGTGGAAGCATGACCCTCCTTGCTCCATGCAGGGGTTGAACTACACATATAAGAAATCTATTTGCTCAAGTTTTAGATGAGTGTTTTGGAACAACCTCAGTTGTAATTGTCCAGAACAAAGAACAGTTAGTACTAGATTTACACTTCATCTGAGCTTTAGTTTTAAAATGTAACCATGTAAAACCCTTATTTCACTTTTAAAGGGAAGCCATACAATTTGTCTCCCTTTTCTGTATTTTCCTGGCTTTTTGGTCTTGTTTCAGTTTATCTGGTTTGCATCAGGCTGAATCTGGCCTAACATATGGCCAGCATATAGCCCTGCAGTTGGAGGCTCCTGAAACCTGACATTTGCCTGAAACCTCTGATTATTTCAGCTTCCTCTGACAGTGATTATACTAGGAATTTTCCCTAGGGAAGCTGGTAGTCTATTCACCAAACAAGCCTCTTCAGTTGTATAACAGAAGAAAAATAAGCAGAGAAAGACACAGACATGTTTTTGTAACAGAGACTATTTTAAGTAAAACCTCAATTTTACTTTTTCATTCTGACCGCACGAGATAAAATCTTTCTTCTCTCCACAGGACCTCCACAGGTCACTTATTACAAAATGTAAGGTTATCGTTTTATTTCTCTAATAGTCTAGAAACAAAAATATTTAGTAGCACTTTGGCCCTAATCTTCAAACGATTGAAGTTCATACTCCCAAACAAAATTATGCCAGCTGTAACTTTTGACCTGGAAGGACTGTGTAGCTAGTACAGAAACTATTAATAATTTTGAAAAGCCTCCTTGCAAATAAGCACAGAGGAATGAGTTTGTAACATGAAAAGGTGTTGTCTTCCCCCCACCCTCAAGATGGTCTGATTGACTTCACAGCCCCTTCAAAATCTGGCTCTTGCATTTGTTCTTATTTAAAGACTAAAAGGAAATCTCTTTATGGCCCAAATACCCTATATTGCCTTCCTCTTTCAAACGTGGCTTTTGTTAGTATTTACCATCTTTGCCTGGCTTTCTTTTTAATTTGGAAGAGTTCACTAGAATAAAAAATATCGTAATAAAACATGTATCGAGAGTCTTGCTAAAAATTACGCGTCTGTGAAAGTAAGATATTACAAAGGAGACTTCTGTGTTTTTAAACACCTATGGCAATCCATTTCAGCACTGTTGGAAGTATCCAAATAATTTATCAGGGTGGTATCTCTGATAAAGCAGGTTTTATTTCCAGTTGCAATGGGGAGCCTCCTGCAAGCAGGAGCACACGTGGAAAACAGCATTTCCTCTTTTATGCCCCATTACTCGACGCTCATCTCTTCCTCCCCTGGTTCCTCATTGGTGAGTACTTCAGGTTCACGATCTTCCTGAAGCTCAGCTAAACATCAACTGTTGCTAGCTAAGCACATTATCACTAATTAGTTAACTTCTGACATTTTTCCACTCAACACTCGGTCATTATTTTTGGCCATCTGCTTGTCTTTGCATAGAGATAAGCTTGGAGGGAGGACAGAGGATATCCTGATGCCTGCCTGCTGCATCCCAACCTACCCACAGAGCAAGGCAACCCAGCCTTCTGTGGAGGCCCTGCCTGCTTTGATCTTTAAGTCTGTTTTTCTTTTGCTGAGGCTCTCTTATGCAAACAGAAAAGCCCCACATAACGCTTTCTAGTCCATCATACTATGCCTGTACTATGTGGAACATTTAAAAACTATTGCAATTTTGCAAGCAAGCATTAATCACATAATTCAGCAACTATATTTCTAAAGTATGCTACTAACATAGATGGTATTTCTACTTTTTCACATCAGCTATTTCTAAGGACAGGTTGCAAAATACAAATACACTGTGCTCTATTTCTTCAGATCAATCCCTCCTTTTCAATATCTAATGCAGAAACAACATTCCATTCCTACAGCATCCACTATACTTCCTACCGGGGACACTGCGCATACAAGTATGTTCTCGAAGCCGTAGAAGAAAAATCTTTTCCTTCCTCCCTTCCTCCCTCCCTCCTTTCCTCCCTCCCTCCCTTCCTCCCTTCCTCCCTCCCTTCTTTCCTCTCTTCCTTTCATTCTTTATTTTCGGGATAAGTTCTACTTGATGGGTATGTCTGTGTATTTGTCAAACAGACAAATATACCTGGAAATTTTATTCAGCATCCAATGCAGCATGCTGTCATGGCACTGTACATGAGAGCCCATGTGTCTTCTTCTGTCTTCCCTGTGGCTGCACTGCCCCAGTGCAGAGGGCGTAGTTTCAGACTTTTGTTTGTCCAGTTGGAACTCTTCCTAGAAACATATTTGTCCTTGGTGGAGGCCAAAGATGTCTGATATTTTCTCTGCCAATGGACATCAAGCAGCGAGCAGACCCTGACGCTGCTCACTCCACCAGAATGCCAGCAGGACAAAATGGCTGCATTGTGGAAAGGAGTAATGCATGAAGCACTGTAAAATGGTTGTGTGATTGTGTAAATAATATGGGCAGATCAGGCTACACAGCTCAGGGACCTCTCCTGCACCTTGCAGATCTTCAAGTGCAACAAACAAGGTTCAGCGACTACAGCTCCTATTTACCATATTCCTCTTTATTTTATCCTGGGGGTGTTTTATCCTGATTTTTTAACTCCCTAATCATTTAGTAATTTATTAATAGAATATCACATTCATCTAGTCTTTGAGATGTCCCACTGAGCCAAAAAATAACTAGATTCATTACCACAAAGCCTCTTTGAATATAACTTGCTTCTCTGGATACCAAGCTGATTTAAGTATTATTTATAACTAGTGTCAGCCATAAAATCACATTCATTTAATAAAAAATCTTACATATGAAAAATGAATGCTTGGTTTCTTTTGTGCGTATGGAAAAAATGTTAGCCACAGCCAAGCAATTAGGATGCTTGTGGGGCTCCTAGCAGATCCTCCCTCAGTGCTTTGCTGGGAATTGGGAAAGACAAAAAAGTCTCACCCGAGCTTTGTACAGGCCAGCTTGAATGATCAAACCATTGAGCTGTGAAGCATATTGTTTTTCTTTCCGTAATGAATAGAAACCATAAAATTTGTATGATAGGCTTCATTGAATGGAGCTTTCTCAGTTTTGCTGAGCAGAAGAATTAAAGATAATATCCTTCTCTTTTTGTTTAGGACAGGGTGTATTCTGGTCTGACATGTCATAGCCAGAAATCTGGGAGTAATGCACAGGGACTCATGAATTTCAAATGAGAAGGGGTATGTTTTCATGGGCACATCTCTCTCCCTGGTTTGTGGCAGTTCTGAGTATTTTCACAAAGAGGCACTTATTTTATCTGAGTGAAGTTTAACAGTCAAAACCTCAGTAAAATGTTCTCTGATGAACCTCTCTGAAATGTGATATTTATCACATGTCTATATAACGGCAAACAGCTTTTTGTGCTGCACTGTGCCTTATCTGCATAGTGTTTGATAGACTGAATTATTTTCATAGAATCATAGAATCACCAAGGTTGGAAAAGACCTAAAAGATCACCCAGTCCAACCGTTCACCTATTCCCAATAGCTCCTACTAAACCATGTCCCTCAACACAACATCCAGCCTTTCCTTGAACACCCCCAGGCTCGGTGATTCCACCACCTCCCTGGGCATCCATTCCAGTGCCTGACCGCCCTTTCTGAGAAGTAATACTTCCTCATGTCCAGCCTGAATCTCAATAGTCATCAACAAAGATATGGAAGAGGACAGGCCCCAGCACCGACCCCTGGGGAACACCACTCACAACCGGTCGCCAGCTGGATTTGACTCCATTCACCACCACTCTCTGTGCCCGGCCCTCCAGCCAGCTCCTTACCCAGCCAAGAGTGCACCCATCCAAGCCTCGGGCTGCCAGCTTCTGCAGGAGAATGCTGTGGGAGACAGTGTCAAAGGCTGTGCTGAAGTCTAGGTAGAGCACATCAACAGCCTTTCCCTCATCCACCAGATGGGTCACTAGATCATAGAAGGAGATCAGGTTGGTCAAACAGGACCTGCCCTTCATGCTGGCTAGGCCTGATCCCCTGGTCACCCTGCACATGCCGCATGATCTCCCTCAAGACAATCTGCTCCATAACCTTCCCTGGCACCGAGGTCAGGCTAACAGGCCTGTAGTTCCCCGGATCCTCCTTACGACCTTTCTTGTAAATGGGAATCACATTGGCAAGCCTCCAATCTTCTGGGACCTCACCAGTCAACAAGGAGCGCTGACAGATGATGGAAAGCGGCTCGGCTCTCACCTCCGCCAGTTCCCTCAGCACTCTCGGGTGGATCTCATCTGGCCCCATCGACTTGTGGCAGTCCAGCTGGAGCAGTAGGTCTCTGACTGTTTCTTTCAGAATCACAGGAGGGTTAGTGTGCTCCCCAGCCGAGATTACCAGGTCAGAGAGAGGAGTATCCTGAGGATAACTGGTCTGACTTTTAAAGACAGATGTAAAGAAGAATTTTTTTTATCATCTCTTCCTGTACAAAGAATACACATGTTTTGTGCTCTTTCAATTACGGCAATTTGTCAATGGTTTCTTGGGCCTGTTCAGCCCAATTCCACGACAGCTGGGTCAGAGGGACCCACTGACCCAGGAGAGAGGGAAGGGAAAAAAGGGAAAAGGTAAAGAGATGGGCCTAAAAACAAAACAGCGGCAATGAGCTAAGGGAGAAAACTAATTTACTAAATACGATAGTGGGATGTGAGATAATGCAATATCACAGAATCACAGAATGGTCAGGTTTGGAAGGGACCTCAAGGATCACAAATCTCCAACCCCCTGCCACATGCAGGGCCACCAACCTCCCCATTTAATACCAGCCCTGGCTGCCCAGGGCCCCATCCAACCTGGCTTTGAACACCTCCAGGGATGGACGGGGCATCCACAGCCTCTCTGGGCAGCTGTTCCAGCACCTCACCACTCTCTCTGTAAAGAACTTCCCCCTGACATCCAACCTCAATCTTCCCTCCCTCAACTTGAAACCATTTCCCCTTGTCCTGCTGTTATCTACCCTTTCAAAGAGTTGATTCCCCTCCTGTCTGTAGGTTCCCTTTAGGTACTGAAGGCTGCAATGAGCTCCCTGTCTTTCTCTTACTGGGGCTCCAGACCTGGACACAGCACTGCAGATGGGGCCTCACAAGAACAGAGCAGAGGGGAGCAATCACCTCCCTGTCCCTGCTGGCCACTCCTCTTTTGATGGATATCATTTGCTTTCCGAGCTGCAAGAGCACACTGCTGGCTCATGTTAACTTTTCATCCATCAGCACCCCCAGGTCCTTCTCCACTGGGCTGCTCTCAAGGACCGCTCCCTTCAGTCTGTATGGATATCTGGGATTCCTCCAGCCTAAGTGCAAAACTCTGCACTTTGCTGCGTTGAACTTCATCAGGTTCGCCTGTTCCCACCTTTCCAGCCAGTCAAGGTCCCTCTGAATGGCATCCCTTCCTTCCACCGTGTCAACCATACCACTCAGCTTGGTGTTGTCAGCAAACTTGCTGAGGATGCACTCGATTCCATCATCACTGTCACTGATAAAGATGTTACAGAGCACTGGTCCCAAGACAGAGCCCTGGGGGACGCTGCTCGTTATTTACCGGCCTCTACCTGGACACAGAGCCATTGATGAGCACCCTCTGTCTGCGGCCTTTCAACCAGTTTCTTATCCATTGAGTGGTCCACCGGTCAAATCCACATCCCTCCAACTTGGGGATAAGGATGTGGTGGGGACCACGTCAAAGGCTTTGCTCAAGTCCATGTAAATGACATCGGTCGCCTTTCCCTTGTACACCGATGCTGTCACTCCGTCATAGAAGGCCACCAGATGGGCCTTAGTTCCTGAACTTGTACATATCATTAAATCCACATGATACTTTTGTTCTTCATCAGTATACTTCTGCATCTGTTTATTAGTCTAAAATGTACACAACTTCTTAGAAATACAATACAATATAGTTGGAACTGAAGCTAACAAATCAAATAAGATGAGAGTGTCCAAAACTGAAGGCCTTGCTGAAGGCAACACAGCTAGGGAGCACACATGCAGAGATGAGCAGTAAAAGAAAGGTCAATCTTGTGACTCATGAGCAGTTTGTCTTTCCTTCCAAATGGAAAATGGAAATGGAGCAGTGAAGTCTTCCAGCATTTGTAGTTCTTCTCTTCTGAGAAAGGTATACCCAGAACTATCATAGAATCATAGTCATAGAATCACAAGGTTGGAAACGACCCATAAGATCATCCAGTCCAACCGTCTCCTCATCACCATTGCCACCACAAGCACTAAACCACATCACGCAGCACGTCATCCAGATGCCTCTTGAACACTGCCAGGGACAGTGACTCCACCACCTCCCTGGGCAGCCATTGCAGTGCCTGACCACTCTGAGAGAAAAAGTTCTTCCTCATGTCCAACCTAAACCTCCTCTGATACAACTTGCAGCCATTACCCCCTGTCCTGCTCGTGGCCTGGGAGAAGAGGCCAAACCCCTCCTCACCACAGCCTCCCTGCAGGATTTTGTACAGTGCAGTGAGGTCTCCCCTGAGCCTCCTCTTCTCCACACTGAACAATCCCAGCTCCCTCAGCCGCTCCTCATAAGGTTTGTGCTACAGACCCCTCACCGGTTTTGTTGCCCTTCTCTGGACACGCTCCAGAGCCTCAATGTCTTTCCTGTAGTGAGGGGCCCAAAACTGAACACAATACTCGAGGTGCGGCCTCACCAGAGCTGAGTACAGGGGACGATCACCTCCCTGCTCCTGCTGCCCACGCCATTTCTAATGCAGGCCAGGATGCCGTTGGCCCTCTTGGCCACCTGGGCACACTGTCAGCTCATGTTCAGCCAAACACCAACCAACACCCCCAGGTCCCTTTCCTCTTCACACTCATCCAGTCACTCAGCCCTAAGCCCATAATGCTGCATAGGGTTGTCGTGGCCAAAATGCAGGACCCGACACTTGGCCTTGTTGAACCTCATCCCATTCACCTCTCCTCAGTGATCCAGCTTATCCAGATCCCTCTGAAGGGCCTCCCTACCCACAGGCCACCTCCCAGCTTGGCCACCTCCCAGCAAACTTAAGGTGTACTCAATCCCCTCATCTAGCTCATCAAAAAAGATATTAAACAAGATGGGCCCCAGTACCGACCCCTGGGGGACACCACTCGTAATGGGTCGCCAGCTGGATTTAGCTCCATTAACCACTACCTGTTGGGCATGGCCCTCTAGCCAGTTCTTTACCCAGTGAAAAGTATACCTGTCCAGGCCACGGGCAGCCAATTATGGAACACTAATAACAAGAATCACAAAACCGTGACACAGGTACTTTTGTTTAGCATCAAACTGTATTCAGTTTGCTTTTTTTACCTACTATGGTAGGTTAAAAAACCAACCAACCCTGATAGTTGCTTTGTGCTTTGTGCTGGGATGGTTCTTCCACCAGTTCCTGTTGAGGAACAGATGAGTCTCAAGGCCTATGTTTTCTTACTGTCAGTTCTGCTGGGAATTCTATTTCTTAAAACAGTACCTCTTTTTATCATGTTACAGTGACTGGAGAGCCTGGTTAATGTCATTGAAAGGAATGAAAGACTTCACATCTTAGTTCCTGCACTTGTACGTATCATTAAATCCACATGATGCTTTTGTTTTTCATTAGTATGCATCATGCATCTGTTTATTAGTCTAAAATGTATACAACTTCTTAGAAATACAACTTATATCACAGAGTTACTGTTCCTCCTTCTTAAGTCTGTGACAAATTTCCCATTTCTAGGCATATGACTCAAGTGCTATAAAGATTTTTTTGTTGTTTTGTTGTTGTTTTGTTTGAAGCATGTTTCATCCCAGTAGTACCACTATTTCTGTGGGAAAATATGAAAGAAGAACAGATCAGTTTTTGAAGATATGGATTTAGTTTTGTAAAGAACTTACAAATGTATACAAACAAACTATATGAAGGTAGAGTTTCCTTAAAATTGGAGAATCTGATAATTTCTGTTTCTCTCTGATTTTTTGTTAGTTCACAACAATTCAGTACAGCTTTGTTAATGTCTGGCTAAATAAGCAGGCCATAAATATGGAAGGCTATGTCTTGGCCAGGCAATATTCCCCACGTATGAGAGATCTGCTCTGTAGTTGAGTTTCTTGGTTTCCCTTTATCTATACATTTCATATGGAACTGATTCTTGGGTGTCTCGCACGAGTGTGATGAGAATAGCATGCTTTAATTGCTGCTTCAATAACATGGCTAGTGGTTACCCTTGCCAAAGTCACTATTTAAGGTTCTCAGTAAGAATTTTTATCATTCTGAAGGTGAGAGATCAACTTCTGAATGCCTGAGTGAAATTTCCTAGCTTTGAGCATGGTGTCTACAGGAGAGTTGCAGACTCTATTGTCTCTAACAGGAAGCTTTTAAAACTAAGTAGAAATATTTAGGATTCATTCCAAAGTTGTAGTCCTTATGGATAAAATTAACGTAGCTAAATGCTGATATCAGTGTCCAAGATAATCAATCATCCCATAATCCCTTTACAGTCAAAAAGTGGAAAATTGCCATGAGAGTATCTCTTGCTAAAAGGAACATCTGACACAAGTCAGATGACTCACACCTTGGAAAGAAAAAGATGTATTGGATAAAAAAATGTATCTGCAGATGTCTAGAAGGATCTGCTAATAATAAAAAAAATATTGCACAGACTGCTTGCTTGCAATGAACAATTCAAATATTTCAAATAATGCACAAAGCTACAGAAGGAGTAGGTTTGTTGGAACATACATAGTAAGCACCCAGACAGTGGAACTCCCATGTTAACTTCTTGATTTCTGTCCTGGTCTAAAGCTACCTCCGTATTCCCAGGATCCAGAACAGTGTTTGCTCTATTATTTAATTTATTCCTTAAATTGAAAAGAATATTCATGTCTTTGGACTGAGTTTCATAAGGCTAAATTGATCAAGGTCTACAGAAAAGCAGAAATGCTTGAAAAGTGCTATGGAAGGAGAACCATATTGCCTTTTTTTGGTGGACTACCTGTGACAGTACCAGGCCTTGATATCCTCTTAGAACCAGGATTCTGGTGTTTGAAACCCCGCTGTGGGGAGGGCTTCCCTTCCTGATGGTAAGTTAAACTCTTTCAGTTGACTTCTAGATGAGAGATGGGAACTCCTTCAATCCTGTCAGTTTGAATTGGTAGATTTTGACTTGCAAAAGTCTGGTGAGTCTTTGAGAAACTGTTCTTAGACTAAGAATACTCTTTGTTTTCCTATTTTTGTTCTTTGCAAAGAAATCAATTCTTTATTGTTGCTCTCTTAATAAGTGACATATTTTTTTTTCTAATTTCTCCTTCCTTAAGGGCTTGATTTTGTCAAATGCTGCAGTGCTTTGTCTAGGTTGCTTCTTTATCCTCATGCGGGTGTAGGTTTTCACTTACCATAAAAGGCCCGTAGAGCCCACCACCATTTCCATGCTTGGAACAAAATGGTTTTTTGTGCTTGTGCTTTTAAATGTTACTAGAAGGAGGGGTTTACAAAAAAATCCAGGAATGCATGGTGGTTGCTTTTCATGCCAGAATAATTATATTGGTTATACTGCAGTTGTGAACTGCACATGGAGGTTGGGATAGGAATTATTTCCTGGTATTTAAGGAATTCTTGGCCTCTGGGTAGGTAAATTCTTGCTGACTGGAAGCTCAGGTTAATCAGAAATCAGATCATACAGCAGAATGTACAAAAGGCTAATCAGTCATACTGGTTCACCAAATGTGGAACAGAGAGAGAACTGAGATGTCCAAAGATGTCTGGATATCTTAGAAAACGGATATGCAAAAAATGCACAAAGTATTATTACCAGGTGAAAGGATGGTTCTTCCCCTCTACTCAGCACTGGTGAGGCAGCACCTGGCACATTGCTCCTGGCTCTGGGCTCCCCTACGCAAGAGAGGCATGCATGTACTGAAGAGAGCCCTTTGCAGGGCCACAAAGATCCTGAAGGCACTGGAGCACCTCTGCTGTGAGATACTGTGGGAGCATGACTCTTCAGCCTGGAGAAGACTCACTGAGATATTATCAACACCTATAAAATGCCTGAGGGGAGGGAACAGAGAAGAGGCTCTTCTCAGTGGTGCCTGGTGCTGGGACTGGAGGCACTGGGCACGAACTGGAACACAAGAGAATCCTTCTGAATATCTAATAAGCACTTTTTCACTGCAATATTGACTACATAGCAAATGTTCTTGGGAATATCCAAAAGCTGTATGAATGTGGCTCTAGGTGGCCCTGCTTGAACAGAGGAACAGAGGCTTAGACCAGATGACCTCCAGACATCCTTTCCATCTTAAACCGTTCCATGATTCTATTGAAGTAGGAGGTAGCACAAGCTCTGAACAGAAGGTGGTAGACAGAAGCAGAAGTAATCACACTTGCTTGCAACTGGGCAAGAAATAGGAAGTAAGTCTAAGATAACAGTCATTTAAAATTTTTTTAAGTATTATCTCTTACTGCTCTGGTCATCAGCCTGTGAGAAAAGGGAGAAGAATATCCCTGCCTACTCAGATGTCAGGTGATGTCTGGACAGAGTCCGAATAAAATAAGCCTCAATTTGATTCATGATTGCAAAGCAATTCCAGTTGGTTGTTAATAGATTAGTGGTATTTCTAGCTCATTGTTCTCTTTTCTAATTACAGAGATAATGACTTTGCTCCAGTCAGACAATAAAATTAACAAATCACTCGTACTGACAGATAGTGCTGAAGACAGAGTTTGCTTTCACCAGGAAAGAGTTTGCTGTGGTTTGAAGGTCAACAAAGCCAAGTGGAACCCCACCTGGGTTAGGGCAATCTCAAGCACAGATAAAGGTTAGGTGGAGAATGGCTTGAGAGCAGCCCCGAGGAGAAGGATTTCGGGGGGTTGATTGATGAGAGATTCAACATGAGGCG
Source organism: Tympanuchus pallidicinctus (assembly GCF_026119805.1). Lineage (NCBI taxonomy): Eukaryota > Metazoa > Chordata > Aves > Galliformes > Phasianidae > Tympanuchus > Tympanuchus pallidicinctus. Next base: position 9,061,216 of record NW_026294722.1, read on the forward strand.
GCAGTGTGCGCCTGCAGCCCAGAAGGCCACAGGTATCCTGGGTCGCATCAAGAGAAGTGTGACCAGCAGGTGGAGGGAGGGGATTCTGCCCCTCTGCTCTGCTCTGCTCTCGTGAGGCCCCACCTGGAGCACTGCGTCCAGATCTGGGGCCCCCAACACGAGGAGGACGTGGAGCTGTGGGATCAGGTCCAGAGGAGGGCCATGGAGATGACCGGAGGGCTGGAGCACCTCCTCTACGAGGACAGGCTGAGAGAGCTGGGGCTCTGCAGCATGGGGAAGAGAAGGCTCTGAGAAGGCCTTAAAGCAACCGCCCAGTACCTGAAGGGTCCTACAGGAAAGCTGGGGAGGAACCTTTTGAAAGGGCAGGTAGTAACAGGACAAGGAAAAATGTTTTTAAACTGGAATAGGGTAGATTTAGACTAGATTTCAGGATGAAATTCTTTACTGTGAGAGAGGTGAGGTGGGTGGTTGCCCAGTGAGGTTGTGGATATGCTCTCCCTGGAAACATTCAATCCAGGCTGGATGGGGCTGTGAGCAACCTGACCTAGAGGGAGGTGTCCCTGCCTACAGCAGGGGGTTGGAACGAGGTGATCCTAAATATCTCTTCCAATCCAAACCACTCTATGATTTTATGATTCAGAAGGATCTTTGTCACTTTCTGCTAGTCCTGCTGATAGTGAGGTGTGTTGCCTTCATGGGTTCACACAAAAATGTGACGCTCTGGAAGTGGACTGTAGCAGGAGATGTGTCAAAGAGGTGGGTATGCAGTTTAAAATTAATGTCTTATTCTTACATTTTTCTTCTCTGAAGTTATTTTCAAGTTAAATCTTTGTTTGCTAGAATAATCTGTTTTTCTTTAGTAAGCTTACATGATGATTAATTTTGTTGTCCCTGACAAAATTTGGGTGCCTCGAGTTTCTTGAAAATGAGTAATATTAAGAAAGAGATGATAAAGACAAACACTTGAGACCAGAGGATACTTAGATCTCTGAATATACAACTTGTTTCCCAGCTTGAAGTCTGGCATTGTCGATTGTTTAGAGAGCCCTTGCTGAAATAGTAAATGACATCCCTTTGAAGAGAACATCTACAGTTCTTCATTGATCTGCAAGGGCTCAGTCATGATTTACTGCCTCTTTTCAACTATTTCATAATAGGAGATTCTCAAATATTTAATATAAGAAGTATTCTGCAAGACTTTTGTTTTGGAATTGGTACCAGCTTTAGAAGATTAATGGGGCACATCCATCTGGTTATTGATATTTGTTTTCTCAAAAAATGTCTTAGCCAATAGCCAAGCAGCTAGAAAACGCTGTCATTTTCAGAATGCCTGAATGAATGTGCACAGATTTGTGAGTTTGAGCCAGCTTAATATATTTCAAGTATAGGTAGGGACTGGTCTTCTTCAACTGTGCCAAAGATTGGACAAGATTGCTGGTTATGCTCAGCTGACTGAGAGGAGAGCTTATCACTTGCTGAGCTTACACTGCTGAAAGTTAGAGGAAAAAAAGCATCTTTAAACAATTAAGCTGTATTCGTTTGATAGGAGATAACTGGTAATTACATGGAATCCTGCTGTAACATATTGACAGAAAATACACACTGCTTTGATCGGAGTTCTGTATCAGACTAGTTTGTTCATTCTTTGGTGAACTGAATCAGGCTCTTACAACCCCCAAGAGCTTTCATGTATAATTTGATTTTTTTTTTTTTTTTTTGTAAAGCTTTGCATCACCTAGAATAAAAAATGTTTCTCATGATTATGTAGCATAAAGGGGCGGCAGCTGTGTTGTGCCTTATTTGTAAATGCTTTCCAAATCTTGAATGGAGCTAGTTTTCATTGTGCACGTTTCATACTGAGAAAAAAGGAGCCAAGTCTTTTGTTGTGGTCAGCTCTTTTCATCTGGACTGGCCAAGTCACAGTTTTGGTTGGCCGGATTCTCGCTGTAACACTGTATCAACCTTACTCTCTGGGAATTAGGTGCTTTTTTGAAAAAGGACTTTAGTATGCTTTTTTGAAACCGTTCCAATGATTCAACTGAGTACATATTTAGTCCTGTCATAATTTTCTTATGAAATAATGCTAGGAATATTTATAACAAATGCAGTGTAAGAGGAAAAAGAGTTTATTGCACAGAAGATGATTCCAGGAAGGTAGAATGAGCACTGGAATGGCTTAGTGTCTTGTGCTTTTTGGGATGGGAGTTGCATGTTTAAATTGTAAATGCTGTGCATTTGAGAAGGAATATAACAATTCTCTATTGCTGCTGCTACTTTTATGGGAAGCACTAAATCAGAATGATGCTTACCCTAATTACAGGATTACCAAAAACATGTCAGAATGAGCATTCCTTCTTTCCATACTCATACTTTTATTTCTGACAAAATGTGACATTACTAATTTATCTTCTTCCTTTTAGTTTGTTTCTTATGTTAGACTTCAAGGAGCACTTAGCATACTCTGGTATTGCTATTACAGTACAACTTTTTCTTCCTTCTAGCTTCTGGCACCCTATTTCCCTTCCTTGTGCCACTTGCTAATGCCAGTCCTACCTGGCAGCACAGGGACTTGTGCCAAACAAAGGGAAGGAGAACAGGGTAGCTTAGGTAGGAAAAACTTTCCCCTATGGAATTGTTGATGCATATGGCTTCAAGTGGTAGTGGACTTCTAACCTGATAGTCTCACTGCCTTATTCTCATTTTCACTCCTTTGGATGTGTCTGAGAAGGACAGATAGGAGACAAAATGGGAAGAAAGAAAGAAGGAAAGGAATTATGGAAGTGGATTCCTTGGTAAGGTAGGCAAATTTATTTATCTTACCAGCCAACGTTAGGACTTGTGAGAGCATGGGATGGTTCAGGAGAAATCCTCTCATTAACAAGAATGGGGACTAAAGATAACAGATAGTACATCTAGAAGCTTGGCAGGCCTGCAGGGTGGACTCATCTGCACAAGGTGGCACTTTCAGAGCAGAAGACCAATGTGCAAAAGTGAATGAAATGAGAGGCTTTGGGCGTGATAAGAGAGTGAATAGCAAAAATGAACTTTGGAAGTGCTGTTCAGTACATTTTCCTGGTTTCTCAGCTTTCAAAAAGCAGAGGGTAACCTCTTGCTTGTGTGTTTGGTTTGTTTCAAGATGCAATTGAAAAATGTCACAAAACAACAGTTCCAGGATGAGTGCCTGGAGGCCCATCACTTCATCTTCCCTAAAAAGAACTGCAAATCAGTGAAGAAACTTTCTAATAATCTCCATCTGCACCTGCCCTCCCCTGTTCTTCTGTAAGGAGATAGAATAAGTTCTGTTTCTTGTATAATATCTCTGTATCATGTTTTCATATTAATTATTTTGATTCTCTCTGTTGTGAGATGACAAAATTGAAATCTTGTCCTGATTTCACATGAGGTAACTTTCTTCATAGTGGCTGGCATGGTGTCATGTTTTGGATTTAGGAGAAAAACAGTGTTGATAACACAGCAATGTTTTAGGTGTTGCTGAGAAGTGCTTGCACAGTCAAGAACTTCACTGCTTCTCTTGCTGCCCTGCCAACAAGGAGGTTGAGTGTGCCCAAGGAGCTGGGAGGAACACAACCATGACAGCTGACTCAGACTTGCCAAAGAGATATCGCACACCATATGGTGACAGGCTGAGCAGCAGCAGTGGGGGAGTTGGCTGGGGGCTGCTGCTGGGGACTGACCGGGCATTGGTCAGCAAGTGTTGAGTAATTGCATCGTGCAGCACTCTTTTCGTGTATTCCTTATTGTTACTATTACTGTTTTCCCTTCATTTTCTGTTCTATTAAGCTGTCTTTGTCTCAGCCTTTGTCTCAGATTTTTGCCTTTTTTCCAATTCTTTCCCCTGTCACACTGCGATGGGAATTAGCAAACGTGTGGTGCTGAGCTGAGGTAGAGATGAGGTTCACCTGAAGCCTTGTCTTCTTCTGTCTCAACAAGTCCAGGTCCATCAGTGTCCCCATATAGCCCAGGTGCCCCAGTGTACTGAGCATCTTTGGTGGCCCTCTGCTAAGCTCCAGTTCGTCCATATCTGACTTATACTGCGGATTCCATGTCTGTCTTGGTATTCTGCATGCAGCCCAATGAGTTTTGATTTGTGTGAGAACAAAAAGGGAGTTGAAGGAGATGATTGCTTCCCTCGGTCTCCTGGCTGTTCTCCTTGTTCATACATCCAAGGCTGTCTTTCTCCTTTGCTATCAAGCTGTCTTGCTCACGTTCAGCTTTCTGTCTGCCAACAACTCGAGGGCTCTTCCAGCAATGCTGTTACTCAGCTAGTCAGTGCCCAGCCTGTGTCACTGCAAAGGACTATTCCTTCCCCAGCACAAAACTTTGCATTTTTCTGTGCCAAATTTCACAGGGTTCTTCTCCACTTTTCCTGTGTGTCTGGATCTCTGGAGGGCACTGTGTGTCCTTTAGGGTATTGTCATCTGCAACAACTGTTCTGTTGCTTCCTCCAAGTCACTGATAAAGGCTCCATAAGAGGCTCCTGCAGTACCCCACTTGTTATTGGCCTTCAACTTGAGCACGTCGTAGTGGAAATGCTAACTCATGGCTTGATTGAGCTCCTGGTAGGAAGACAGGGCCAACTGAAAGGAGCTCAGGTGCAAGCAATGCACCTGAATCATCAGAAGGGTTGGAGCCAAGATCCACCCCTTCCCAGACCTCATTTATGGGTTGGTAGTGCTGGTGTGTTTTTTTTTGTTGTTTTTTTTTTTTCTTTTTCTTTTTTCTTTTTCTTCTTCTTCTTCTTCTTTTACGTTGGAGATCCTTGCCTACCTGAGAACCTTACAGGCCTTCTGAGGGTAAGCAGTTTCTTTCCCTTATTTCTGCATTCACTGCTGTTGTGTCTGAGCAGATCCTCACTTGCTGTGGCTTGGGGCCTTGCTGCTCTACTGTCTTGTGCTTTCCATCATGTTACAGTGCCATAGAATCACCAAGGTTGGGAAAGATCTCTGAGGTAATTCATTCCAACTGTCTGCCAACTACCAATATTTCCCTATTAAACTGTGCCCCTCAGTCTGCTATCTAAACATTTCTTGAACACTTCCAGGGGTGGTTATTCCACAACCTCCCTGGGCAGCCTGTTCCAGCTCCTGACCTCTTTTGGAGGAGAAATTTTTCCTGATGTCCAACTTGAGATGTCCCACTGAGTTCTACCCAACTATTCCATCTTTCCAGAAGCCAGATCATAATGTCCTAATGAATACTGTGGTAGAAAGCATTCTCTGCTCTTGTCATCCACAAAAATGAACCTCCCGAGTGTATGTAGAGAAGATAAGCCTTTGTGCTGTGATAGGCTTTGGCTATTTAAAGGCATCAGGAATAGTGCATGTGTTCATGGCTTTTGCTAGAAATACTGAGTTTTGAAATCTTTCCCTCTTTACAAAGGTAAGGTGGAAGTCCACAGATCAGTAGTAAAATTAATCTTGTGGCTCTAGATGATGCTCAACTAGGTGGAGTGCTAGCAAACAGATCTTAGTGCACTTGCTAGTGTACCTTCCATGCGGGGGGAAGAAAGCTTACAAATTCCTGTTGTGGCTTAAGTTTATTGCTCAGCAAATGCACAGATTGTTGTCCCTCCTCAACAAAATTCAAGCTAAATAAATGACCATACGTTTCTGGGTCCATTGTATTGGGATCCTCTTTTACTTTTACTCTAGATGGAGCTAACAAAAGCAGTTTGGCCAAGGAAGCTCATCAAAATACATTTTTCAGTTTGTTTTGGTCATAGTTATTCTGTTTAGAAGTGTAATTTGCACTCATATTGGCCCAATCTCCTCCCTTTGAAGCTGAGATTTATAACACTGGTATCAAGGAGACCTACCTGTACCAAAAAGTGCTAGAGAAAATATAGAGAAATCATCTCTCTCACTCAGCCCAGTCACAGCAGAGCATGCGGAGCTCTGCACTAACAGCAGCATGTGCAGAGAAGCTTTCCTGCTGGTACAGCAGTGCTTTTGGTTGTGCATACAGACCAAACAGGAACGCTGCCTCCTAATGAGTCTCATGGGGCCTTCACTATCTCCTTTGTGCTTGGGAATTAAATCATGCTACGGGGACATGTGCAAATAAGATGATGTATCTGAGAATTGTTCCGGCTTTGTCTCTGCTTCTGTAGTCTCTACCACTTCATGGAAAACGTGACTTATTCAAGTACAGCATAATAAAAGAAGGGGGATTAGGAAAAACAATCAGAAGTGGTAAATATGGATTTCAAGTTGGTGAGAGAAGAAAGTTGATCCTCTGCTCTCATCTTCTAAATAATCCTTGCTTTGGCCTCTAGAGACCATGCGACCCCTGGGATTGCACAGCACATCCTCTTACAAAGCTTGGGAAGAGCAAAGACGTGCTCACAGGAGATAAATTCCAGAAGGATGCTTGAAAGAGAAATCTCTAGAGGGAAAAAAATGACAAAGAACACCTGAACTTGGGTGTGAGATTCAAGTTTTTTTGTATTTGAATGTGTGTGGCTTTGAAAATGGAAAGGAAGAAACAGAGCTTGGGTTCTGGCAAATTCTTATGAGATGCCTAATAAAGAAGGGATTTCACAATTGTCTACAGAACAGCCAACATTGGTTTTTATGACTCAGTGAAGCTAGTAACGCTTCCATAATAGTCTGTAAAAAGGTGACAGTTTTCTGAATCAGTTATTGGACTCTTCACTGACTTACAGTGAGCACAAAGAATCTCAGACACGCTGGGATGATAAATATTTGAAATATTAACTCCTTTGGAAGGAAATACGGTTATTACTCAGCATTTCTCAGATTGCATGAGCCCAAATCTTAAGAGTCCAAAGCAAATGCAGTGACATCAAAAGTAAATATTGGCAGATATTTCCTTGACTTTCTTCCAGCAGATATATATTTCTGTATCACTGCAGAGACAGGGCTGGCTCTCTGTATTAACAATTTCTTTCTTGTTTGCATAAACAAAGCTATTGCTACATGGAAGAGTGGTTTGTTTTTAAGTCTAAATGTTCAGGATCATTATTTGCAAAAACGGCGATTTGACAGATTCCGATTTTTCTGAATATCCAACAGCCATCTGAATATTAGTAAGTAGTAAACACCATTTGCAAATTGCAGCAAACTTACAATGCCACAACTCTTCATTAAGCATCTATCATGGACTTGTCCAAGAAAGATTAACAAAATAGTATGCAAAAGATGAAAGCATTAATGAAAATGTTATGTACTATGTAGACTTTTGGTTAAAACAAAACCCCTCTGTTTTGTGCAGGAAATTCCCACTGACCACAGGGTGTTTGAATAGTACTGATTTAAGCATTCTTTATTTTGAGCACTTTGTCTGTCCCATCTTCAATGGAAATAATAGGAATAGGAGGAAAGAACGAATCAACTCTGTACCTAAAGTAAAGCATGACTTATTTTTAATAAAATTTTGAAACAGAGATAAGAATATACAGTCTACCTTAAAAAGTTGTTTGTCAACTCAAGATAGTGGTCTGCAAGAAAAAAATCTGACTCCTGTTCAATTTGCCTGAGCTTGGATTCAAATAAAAGTCTTCTACAGCTTTAATGGCTTACTTACAAGAAAGAGAAGCTCAAGGTGTTTTAAACATGCACTGTTAAAGTTGATTATTGGTAATAATTTTAGAGAAAACTTAACCTCTCTCTCGGTTTTGTAGTAAAATTCCATGCTAAGCAGGGGGAACAAATAGAGGCCTGTGAAACATGAGTTGAAGGAGAAATAAGTTATGGTTCTCTGTTTCTCCTCAAAGATAGAAACACACAAAACTGAAAAAGAAATAAATCAGCTCTTTGAAACTCAAAGATACTGCTTGAACAGACTTTTGCTAAAGGCAAAATGTTCACAGGCTACAGGATGAAGAGAAACAGCTGCTTGTGGATGACAGCTGAGAACAGAACATGTCACAGTAGGACAACATCTGGAAGTGACACAGTACAGCTTTTCCCTGTGGGGGAAAAAACCCAAACCCAAAAGCTTAAAATTTTACATGATCCATGTGAGGAATGTACCACTTGGGAACTGTATTCATTGTCATGATTATGGAGCAACCAGCTTTGCTTTAGCAGTGCCGTCTTTGTTAGCATGTGTACCTGTAAGCAAGAAAACCTGAGGTCTTTGACATTTTCCAGTAGTTACTCCACTGCAAAGTCTCTGTTGAGGAGGATGAGTAAAGTGCATACAATTTGAGAAGATTTCTGTCTAAAAGCAGAAAGCTGAAATGACCCTGGTTTGTTACTCCTTAGAAAACTCTCTTCTGGCGTGGGGGAAGCATGTTTAGATGAAGCTCATGAGACCTGTTGGAAAGAAATACTGCCAGCTGAAATGTCTGGGACTTGTCCACACATCACTGGTAACTCTACGAGCCATGCTGCAGCTCAGTCCTAACAATCTGCTCTTACTGACCTGCGGAAAGCACTGCTGCTTCTTTCAAAGCCATGTTCCACGGGTACTAAGATTTGGTTCATCCTTGCATTGCTTTGAAAACTTAAGGCCTCTCAGCATCACCAATGGGGCAACTTATTCTGAATGGTCAATTCCCTTTGACTTCAGCACAAACAAGATGTGACCATTCCATAAATAGCTTGTTGATGATGGCAGGAAGAGTTACGAATGAATAGGGTTATCAGGAGCAGGTTCTTGTACATTAGCAATGTTTCCACCAGGGAATGGAAGCAGAAAGCTGCCCTGGCCTTTATTTTAGTGGGAAATATTGGTGGTAGGTGGATGGTTGGATGATCTTAGAGGTCTACCCCAACCTTGGTGATTCAGTGATTCCCTGCCTGGCCCAAGTTCATTACTCTCTGAAGCATTTTGAGCTTTGATCCCAAAGTGAGGATTTAGTTAGCGGAATTTTCCAGCTTTGTGGCTACTTGGCAACATATAGCTCAATTATTATTTATCAAGGTGAAGCATTTTAAATTATATTGAGTTTTTGTATTTTTTAAAAAATTTTCTCTGAAGTTGAAATATGAAATGGGTTTTACTGGGATAAGAGAAATTTGTGCACAAATTCACTTGTCAGGAGGAAATTTGTTTTCCATTCCAGTTAAAGATCATTCTGATGCTGACTGGCATGTGCTGAAATGCTTGCAGTTAAGAGAACTGCAAGATAAGTCAAAATCAAACTTCATGATGGCAGAAGAGGCATGTAAGAAGGAAGCTCTCCATTGTATTCTGCCTTTTAGACTCTTGAGAGCTGTTTTGAGCAGTAGCACGGATCACTGCTCTCGAAGCATCTTGTTGTAGATCCCTTGCAGTCATTTACATGTTGAGGAATCCTTGCTTAGTGTCACAGCACGTAATCTAGTCATCCTGTGAGCAATCCAAGCCAACCTCGTGCATAATGCAGTGAAGCAGTTATTCTTCCTCCTTCAGACAAAAATGGGTCTGGTTTTGGTGCTTTTTGAAGTAGAAAAAAAGCTGTGTATGTCTGAAAAAGACTTTGAGATAAAAAGGTTAAAGTTTTGTTTCAGAGCAATTCAGGTATCTTGTATTTGAAGGTTACTGAGGAAACAGCTGTTCTTTTTTTTTTTTTGAAAATAAGTGGGAGAGACCACTTGCACACTTTAAAGTCCCTTTCACCAGCTTTTATGTTTGTGGGTGGTATACTAGCATACCCAACTCTGACTGATATGGCAAGTTCAGTTGTCTTTCCTTCTTGTAAGAACCCACAGCTTAACATCCCAAGTTAAATGCCCAAGAGGGATTATATTCCAACTATCTGCACTGAACATTATCCGGTGTTCTAGAGCAGGGATGTCATAGCTCTAGATTGATCTAGCATGACCTGAAAGTTTTTGTGGTAGATTAGATCTTCACAATGTGCAACTCAGAATTAAGACATGGGATGAGGTGCATCAGCACTCCACATTGCATTCTTCTGGTCTGTAGATGTTTTACATAACTGTTGTGGAGCTTAGGTGCCTGTGGTCTGGATAAAAGAACCAACACCTGGTCTTCTGACATCTGTGGCTAAGAACACTGCCACAGGAGAGGAACATCAGGAAATACTGTGGGTTTTTTTTTTTTGTTTTTTGGCATTGTACCTAAAATATTAAATGTCACTGCAAACTCCTTACTGTGTTATAGGATTGCCCTGAATTCTTTGATGCCAGGTAGCTGAGCCAATAATATCTCCTTCAGAACCTTTAGAAGAAGAAAATTGCTCTTCTTCCTTCATCTTCCTTTAGACCAGCTATAGCAGCAGCAGAAGTGTGCTGTGATTGGTATTTCTGGCATCCAGAGATTGTCTGATTGTGAGATCGAAAACCGTCTTTTTCCATCTAGTCAGAACTCTAGGGCTTCCTGAAAGTAGCATGTTTTTTGGCAAGAAACAATTTAATTATCAGTAAATGCTTAGGTCAAAATGAATTAGTGTTTAGAGAAGATGCTGGGGATGGCCAGTGGAGACAATTGGCTAGTACTGGTTTTGTGACATAGCTATAGGCAAATAAAGAACATCTTTATTGCATTGCCATGTCTTTTGTGACTTTTGTTAAAGACACAACACATGGCTCAGCATGAGGGCATGGAAAACTTGGCATATGGTGCTGAAAAGAAAGGATGAGCTTGCCAGGAATAGAGCAGAGGAATATGTGGGCAGTCGTTCAACGAAATTTTGACATTTGTGAAATGACAATGTAATTCCTTGACCCATGCACAGAAGAGAAAAGCATTGTTCTATCTGACTGTAATTTCCCCCTTAATAATTATTAATAATTTCTATTTAAGGTTTCTGAGTACAATCAGAGCAAGGCGTGCCAATGCATGCCCTTCTAAAATTCTCTTCAGAAGCTGGATATGTCTCTTGCATGAACTAGTATATTACCTTTTCCTAAATGTTTGCCATAATATTTAACTTACAATTCTAAGAAGGATTAAAGCGTTTGAAATCCCTGAACTGTTCTCCTGCAGTAAGTCACAGTGATTCAAGATCTGAATGAATCTTTGCGGTAAATTCCCTTATCTCCCGTATGTGAAGGAAATAAAGAATTTGTTCAACAACTTGTAGTTTCTTGCTATGACTTCAATTTGATGGGTACCCTGTATTCAGCATGATTTTAAGTTTACAAATAGAAAGAGCTCTTTTTTAGGGGAATATTTTACAAGGAATGCAGAGGAATCTCTGCAGTTGATTCTGCAGTAAAGTTCTTTGTAAGAACTGGGGAGCTGCTCTTGACTTCAAGATCCTGGTCCAATTTTAATGAACTTGCATTATTAAAAGTTGAATGGCTTGAGATATTAATGACTACACTGATGTGTCAAAACTAGAGTGAGGTTAGATCTGGGGTCTGTTACTTGAATAATGTTACCCAGAAAGATGTAACTTCATCAATGTGCTTCATTCTTAGCTTGAAATAAGTTTTGCACATTTCCTCTTTCTTCTGTTTTCACTTCCGATCTTCTCTACCCGCGCTTTGCTTTGGCAATGAATATCAGCAGAGGAAGGTGGGCAGTGCACCTATAGATGCAGTACAGCTCGCAGCCCCCCCATGGACAGCAGGATACGGCAAAGTATCTGAGCCAACCCCTCCTAACTAATGGACAAGTGAAAAGGGCTGGCACCCCTTCTTTCCAAACCCTTTTTTGCCCTCACTGAGCCTCAAGGAGTGGGAATCTACAGAAAGCTGCACTACTTGTCTTGACCAAGAAGCCTTGTAAATTTCCATTCTAAAATACGTATTCTGTTTCCTAGATCTGCTGAAATGCTTTCACAGTGAATCAATGTGAATCTAGACATTTTCTTCACTACTGATAGGTGTTTAGTTTGGACAGTGTTTTGCTTCTATAACCATCGTAAAGTCACAAGGAAGGATGCTCAGTTCCTACAGCGTCAGCTAAACTAGATTTAGAACAATATTTCCGAAGGACAAAGTGAGTGTAAGAGCATGCCGTTGCTCAGTTTCACATCTCAAGTTCCAGAGGAGTTGCTGTGAAATATTGTTAGATTGGAAGTAACAACAGAGCTGGTTAATGTGAAGGTGCTTGGAAGTTGTTTGGATTAATGTGAAACCTACAATGCAGACAGAATTGAAATTCACTCAGCCACAAGCGTAACTGTTCATTTCCAAATAATGATTACTGTGGCATCAATGAGCACAACATTTATAGTTTAAGGAGCAGAATTCTTGAAGCTTAAATCTCAGTGAGTTCTGAGTATTCTTGGCTGTTGCTTTTCGTGACCAAATTAAAACTTCAGTAGTAGAATCATCATTGAATCATAGAATGGCTTGGGTTGAAAGGGACCTCAAGGATCATCAAGCTCCAACACCCCTGCCTCATGCAGGGCCACCAACCTCCACATCTATACGTATCTAGTATAGTGAAGGAACTTTTTCTATTTTTTTTTCTTTTCAGCTCTCTAGCCAGTGAGCACTGAAATGATAACAGGAATATAAGGAGCTGTCATTACAGTGGTACTTCCACAGTTTTAACTGTCATAGTTTTGTGGGTTTTTTTTTAATGAATGATAGGAAAACAATTTGTAACTACACTCTTGTATAAAAAATGCACAGGCAGTTGGGAGCATGTTCTGGAGATTATTGGTTTCTTTTTTCATTTTTTGATTAAAAATTTGAATAATTCAAAAGATTTGTTTAAGCCTGCGTGATATTTATGCATGATTATTATTGCATAAGCAGTAAGAATTTGAGATGAGTTGCTCAATCTTAGGTGCTGCTGAGTCCAGGAAGACAATATCGCTTCTAAAACTTTAAGTTATCCTGCTGGAAGATTTGACCTTTGTAGTCACTGGATGCAGTACTTTTATGAAAGTAAGGTATTATTTAGTACTTTCTGTCAGCCCAAGTTACTTTTTTCTCTATAGCTTCATAAATGTAAATGCTGGGATCTCCTTCTCCATAAACCACAACATGTATTTCCAATGTTGCTGTCGTGTTGCTGTTAACTATCTGCTTCTGAAAATTCCACAGTGTCTTCCAAGACTGAGCCCCTCTGGGTTTCCTTCTTTAGCATCTCTGACCTCAATTTTATCTGAATACTACATAACTAAAATCATTATCCATGGTCCCCTATAGAAATATCATTAGTCATCATAGAAATTAAGCTTCTAAAGTATCATAATAGTTGAAAGATGCTGTATTACCTTATTCTAGATTCTGAGCCTCTAGTGTATATTGAAGTTTTGTTTTTCAGGCTTTTCTGCTTAGCTGATGTTTGAAAAAACTTTTTTTTTTTTTTTTAATGAAGAGAAGGAAAAGATAATATTTGAATTTGACTTCTTCATGCAGGTCAAACAGGTGTAACTTAAGGAATTAGCATGCCTGTGAAGATCTGCTAACAAAACCAGCTATTCATTACAGCCTGCAACTCATTCTGCTTGTTGGCAGATCAGAGATCTCTCTGTGGCCACTTCCACATCTCATAGTAGTTTGCTCATCACTTTGTTGTAATGCATTTTTTAAGGCTTCAAGCATTCAAGAATTTATTACAAGTCTGAGAAAGTAGTTCCTCTCCAAAAAAATGCTTTTTTTTTACTTAGTGGACCATCTTCAACTTATAGACCTCGCATCCTACTTCTGCAAAAATTAAACAGAAACTTATCACTCTGAAGATATGCTTTCTAAGATTTTCTTACTGATAATAGCGAATTTGGCCTTATTTTGAAGCCCAGTTTACTACAGAAAGGATCTAACTGAGCATCAACGTGTAAGTGTGGGGGCACACACTTGTCTGTGCTTTTGCAGTGTCGGGCTCATTCTGCCATGGGGATGTAGTTACAAGCCTTGGGTTCACTGCATATGTCACTTGTAAGCATCTTTGGTAGTTTCAGAGAAACCACTTTTACACTGTTTGAACACATGTGGCAAAGAAAGTGGGTGCTGAGAATTCAATAATCTAACTAAGAAATTAAAGGCAACCTTCAGCTCTGAGAGCAAGATGTATAAACTGTTTTGCACCCTTTTAACTGCAAACACTTGTGTGATGTGTGCTTTGCATGTCAGTTGGCACCTCTCAGAATATACTGGTGTTTATGAGCATGGGGAGGAGGAAGCTGGATGTTGGCTACATTGTTCAGGACGCAGAGATTGCATCCAGCTGTTTGGAAATCAGTCCCTGATTCTTAAGTTCTGTCCATATTTCTGACCGCTGATTTCTTTGCTATTTTCTCTTTGTGCTAACGTTGCAAATGTAAGGAAATGAGAAAATCTTCCCAGGTAGCCTGACTTATGGCATTGAAGTGCCTGTAGTTCTGAGATGAAAATCAGATAAAAGTGGTGGAGGAGGCAGAAAAACTGTGATAACTGCTATGGAGAGAAAGAGTTTGGGGAATGAGAACTGAGGACTAAGATGATCCTAATAGTGATCGTCTTAATATAATCATCAGTTAGCAAGGACTGGTACTCTAAGGAGAATAAAGAAGAAGCAGCTCAAAAATCACAACAAAAATAAATTTTCCTGGACATTGGTTCAGCGGCAAGAGTTTGCACCTAGAAACCATCTTACAGCAGTGGTAGGGGAAGGATAACTTTCTCCAGGAAAAAAATTATTATTTAGGTATTTAAGTGCTACCATATGGACATGCAATTTTTTTTTAAACTGTATAAAACTTTATTTCTGCTTCCTGAATCACAAATGCCATCTTAAAAGCATGCTTTTGTTGTTGGGATCCTCATGTTTTATTTTCCATTGAGGATAGTGAGTGACGAAGTAATGAGTCAGTGGAACTGGTCAGTCTAGTCTTTTATTCTTTTGACCAGAGGATAGTGATTTTGCTTCTTGGGTTTTTTGATTGGTTTGTTTTATTTTATTTATTTATTTATTTATTTATTTATTTATTTATTTATTTTGGAAGCTCAATAAGAAACAGTGCTTACTGGCATGCAGCCTGCATGTTCTCTCCTCATGGTAATTGATGAGCAATCCAGATAGAATATAGCCAATCAAGTTCTCTACATAACTAACAGTGATTAGTGACAGTCGTTTTTCACTGAAACAAACCATTAAGAAACATAATATTGACTAAAACTGAAATATAAGAGTATGGATATAGTGAAAGCAAGGCAGTTGTGCCAGAAACTGCTTCTATATGTTCAGTGAATGAGCACAGCAAAGCAGACACCTGCATTAGTTCTGCCAGCTCCATTCCAAGTAACGGTGCACCCAGAGATGCACTCCAGGAGCCACCCAATGCTCTCATGCTCCAACCTCCAGGTAGAAGTCAGGCCATGGCACTAGAGCTGGGTGAACATACAAACCTCTGAAATGGGGGCATTGTGGATGCTGGCTTCTCAGACGTCTGTGTTGACCCCTGTGGGGCTGCTAGCAAGCTGCATGGTAGCTGCTAGCTGTTGAAATTCCACCAAGAGCTTCCACCTGAGCTTGATCGTGGAGTTGTGCCAAATTTGAGTTCACCTTGAAGCAAGGCCACAGGGGCATACAGCATCACCGCTATCTGGAGCTGAGTAAGCTATTGGTAGAGCTGCGTATGTGATTGTTACTCATGTGGATGACTGATTTTTTCCAAATCTGAGCATGTTTTGCTTTTGCTCATCCCCTGAATACAATTGTAATTAAATAAAAAGGCCTTCTGCAAATTTTCTTTACTTCTGTCTTCACTTTTTTTACAAGCTCTGCTAACTGTTACAGTCTGTTCCCTATGCTCTTGGAAGGGCTCTTGTATTCTTCCACTATTGTTTTGCTTTATTTATGCAGTCTTTCCATTTTCATTTGTTTCATTTCTCCTTACCAATTAAAACAGCCTAGGGAGGCCTATGTGGGAGAGCAACTCATTGCAACACCTGGATTTCATGTGGACTAGCAGCTCCTATAAGAATGGGTTAAAGGGTATGGAGAAAAGAGTGGCCTTCCTACTAATGGAAGAAAGGCAACTTATAAGTGGGGAAAAAAGAAGAAAGTATTGAGAGTACTCAAATCCAGAAGATACAAAACCATTAATAGAGCAAACAGCATTTGTTCCAGCCTCAGAGAGCACTCTAATAGCATCATTAATGGCCTGATTCTACCTCTCCGGTCAAATAAAACCACATGCTTTTCATTTCTCTTTAAATGTGGTTACAGGAGTAATTGCTGCTTTCTCTGTCAGGTAAATGGAATGCACAAATGCCCTTTGATATGTAAATTGCACTGTCTATTAAGCTATTAAGCATTTCTGTGCTTCCGTGGGAGGTGGCACTCTTTGTTTCTTTGGGAAACGCTGGCACTCAGATCTTTGTGAATAAGATTCACTTGTTTTTGTTTGGAAACAAAAACTTGTCATTTATGGCCTTGCATGCTCTGAATGGAAATCTGAAACGTGGATAGGCTGTGCTCACCAGGCAGTTCTCCGTGCATTGGTGTTGCAGTGCTGAAGGACTATTGCACAATGTGGCAAAACTAGTGGATGTTGTATGCAAAGGCTTCTTCCTGAATCTCCCTGTCCTAAACATCTCACAGGAGTAAGTGGGGGTGTTTTCTGAGAGGTTCTTCTGTATCCTGCACCTACGCAGAGCTGATATGAAGGAATTTATGTGAACATTGGTCCTTCTGGCTGGAGGGATCACCCAAATTCTTCTTTCACTCTCCCCTGACTAGTGCAGGACTTCTCCCAGCCTCACCTGCCTCCTGCAAGGCTCTCTACTTGTGAATTTTCCATACACCTTGCCAGCTCAGGAACATTTTGGACAGCAGTATGTGAAACATCTGTGTTAGTTTTAAATTACCATGTGCTAAACTGAAGAATTCCTCACCAGCAGAGCTAGCTCTGGGCCAATAACTTTGCCTGATGGCCACTGCCTACATCCAAACTAGAGCATCTGCTGCAAGAGGGCAGCTGTAATATGTGTGTTGATGTTTCCTTCAAAAGTCAAGGCTGTGTCTGCGTTCAGCTGTGCCCACCATTACCTGACTCAAGATCAGGGAAAGGTGCAATGAGGAGCAATCTCTAAGCAATGGCTTACTCTGCCATTGCCTGCTGGGAAGCTCATCCTTTGGGGGCACATTGGAAGTGTGCAGTGAACAGCAGTGTGCACTTCCAGGAATAAGCTAAGCTGTCCAGGAAGAAGGAAAGAGTAACTCCACTACTTTATTCTAGTGTGGGATCAGTTTTCCTCTTCCCATACCCAACTGACTGCTCTGGTGAACATACATCCTCTGAGTTTAAAATTGCAAAGGATGGAGCAGTAAGAGTAGGTCTATTTGAAGAAGTTATACTATTAGCATGCCTTTCCACTCATTATTATTATTAATTTTTTTTTGGCAGTCTCATGAAGGGCGGGGGGGGGGGGGGGGGGGGGAGAAGTACTCTTGAAGTGCAGTTGAAATTGTTGCCCATGATAATCAAAATGTCATTAGTTATTAGCCTGCTGAACTTTTACATAAACAAAATGTGATTGGGAAATATTCTTCATCCTGACTGCTCCAGTCCTTTCTAAAGTTGCTTTGGACAGGACTCTGACCCGCTTCCTAAGTTCATCTTGGATGGATCACATTGTCTTTTATTATATTTATCTCCATTTCTCCTACTCATATATAATGAAAAAAAAAAAAAGAAAAGAAGGAAAAGAACAGAGGGGGAAAAAAACAAAAACAAAGCCAAAGGAAGCCAACTCTCATCAGTTGCATTAGAAACATGGCTAGTGCAATTCTTCATTTTTATAATTTCAGTATTGCTCATTTTAAACCCATTTAATACCCCACTACTGGTTTTGTGAGACTTCAGTTTCTTAACCATGACTTTTACCTACCTGAACACTGGTTGTATTGCACCGGCACTGTTATGTTAATAATAATCTCACGTTTATACATATATATAATATTTTGTCCTAACATTGCAGATTTCTCTTCACAAAACATTCAACATTGTTACATTTGGGAAATAGGAGAAAGAAGGTGGTGAGCTGACTTTATATGTGAATACACAGTGATGGTAAAAAAACAAAAGCATCTACTGATTCCCAACCACTTCCGATTCAGTTGCAGGTTTGAACCATGTGTCTTGTGAAAAGAAATCCTGTATTAAATGCATGCAACCAATCAAAGTCTGAATCTCAAGGTTGCCTGAATGTTCTGGTTTTTCTCTAGAAAATAAAGCAGCTCACATGTTTGAAGTTAACAGTGCAGTCCCTTCCTGAATGCTTTGATGGATCAGAACATAGATTTCAATCTAATTAAATGTAATAAAAAGGGCTGAGGAGAAAAGTGGAAACCTAGTAACTTACTCATTTTATCGTAGCATCCAGCTGAATTATGTACTTTGATTTTCGAGATGCATGGTTCCTGTTCTGCATGACAGGATAACAATGCTACAGTTTGTACAAAGAATAAAAATACATTGCTATATCTAGAGGGTAGCCAAAATATGCAGGTTTGTAGTCTTTTTGCATGTGAGTTTCAAATTAAAATAAATGTAAGCTCCACGTGGTACTGTCCCTTACAGGCAAGTACCAACCTAAATGAATCCAACAGTTTCTGGGGCATCTGCAAAAGCACTGATGCTCTTTCCCACAGAATTCTCCAGGAGAAACTGGCTTGAACAGATGCACAATTTGCTGCACAAAACCTGTCTGGATGGCTGGGCCCAAGGGTAATTGTGAATGGCATTAAATCCAGTTGGTATCTGTGACAAGTGGTGTTCCTCAGGGCTCAGTATTTTGGCCTTTTTCACATTCTTATCACTGATATTGATGAGGGAACTGAGTGCACCTTTGGTAAATTTTCTGGCAACAGCAAGTTGGGCAAGAATGCAGATCTACTTGGGGATAGAAAGGCTCTGTGGAGGAATCTGGATAGGCTAGATCAATGAGCCATATCCAAATATTTGGCATTCAGCATGGCTAAATGCCAGGTGCTGCACTTGGGTCACAACAACCCTATGCAGTGGTACAGGCTCAGGGAAGAGTGACTGGAAAGCTCAGTAAAGGACCTCAGGGATGTGGTTGTCAGCTGACTGAACATGAGCCAGCAATGTGCCCAGGCAACCAAGAAGGCCAATGGCATCCTGGCTTGTATAAGAAATAGTGAGGCCAGCAGGATCAGGAGAGTGATTGTTTTGGGCCCCTCACTACGAGAGTAATGTTGAGTTTCCTGAGATTGTACAGAGAAGAGCAACGAGGCTGGTGAAAGAAATGAAAACAAGACTTGTGAGGAGTGGCTGATGGAACTGAGGCTATTTATCTGGAGAAGAGAAGGCTGAAGGGAGACCTCATTGTCCCTATGATTGCCTGAAAGAAGGCTGCACTGTGGAGGTTTTGGTCTCTTTTCCTCAGTGATAAGAGATACAAAATGAGGCAATGGCCTCAAATTGTGCCTGGGAAGGTTATAGTGGATATCAGTAAGAATTTATTCATGGAAAGAGTGGTTAGGCATTGAAATTGCCAAATCCCCTTTTAAGTTGTCTGGAACTGTCTTTTATCTACCATGAGGCAGCTTCTCACAGAGGCCAATTCTGCAGGTCACCCGCTACCAAAACTTTGCCCTGTAAATCAAATACATACATCTAGTAAGAGTTTATTTCCCTACTATGCTAAACTAGCTGCAAATCTACCTGAGATAACTAACAGATCTTTAAGAAAAAAAAAAATGCTGTGTGAAAATATGTCATTTTTAATGATGGAGAGGTGCAGAATAGAGCCTTGTTTCTAGGCACTACTGCTTCCATCCCACTTACATGTTCCCAAACATCTGCTATTTGGGAGTAAAGTTGAGAGGCCACAGCTTCCGTGTTATTTCAACCTCTTTCAGTTTAATTTCATTTTCAAATAATGGTTGTGAAATTGATTCATTTAGACATCAATTTTACTTTTTGAATATCTTGGAATCATTTTAACTGCAAACTTCAAATGCTATAACAACGCCTTTACGAGGATATGAGACAGATGTGTCAGACTTCATATCAGCTCCTGGTCTATGTACTGTTCCTTTAGAAAGAACAAACCTTTTTAAAAGATGAAAGTGCAAGGTTAGTGACATCATGGTGATGGATAGAACCTGAAAATATATCCTTTTCAACTGAAAAATCAAGAAGCAGAATAGAATAACTTGTGAGATTGCTATGTGAGTTATTAGCTTATATCTCATTCTGTTCTCTGGACTCTTTGATACCTAGCTTTTCTATTCTGACATTTCTTTTTCTGCTCTTGTTCATATGACTTCATGTTCCTTTCATACATTTTTTCCTTTATTTATTCCTTCATTTATGCCTTTTTGTTTGAGTGGTCAATAACTAACATTCCAGTTAATTTTGGAGTATGCTTCCAGCTCTCCTTTCTGAAAGCATAGATGCATTTTGTAGCTACTCTCTTTCCATGAGAAACTGGCAGCCATCAAGACTTTTGCTTTACTTTGCCATGTCTGAATAACAATACCGCCTGCATCTAGACCCAAATGTTTACTATGTATATTAGTATCAAGACTGGAGTTATCTGAACCGAAACCGCAGCTTATACAGTCTCATCAGAAAGGAGTTTCTTAGGCAAGACGTCCTGAACAAGACGTCCATTGCAGACAACTTTGTTACTGCACGCAGTGAGCTGTTTGTAGACAGCTGATAAAACCATCCGCCCTAGAAGTGTGTGTCGTGGTTTTATGATTTTGGGTTATCGGTATTCCACACCATAACATCATGTAATGCAGGGGGGTTTGACTGCTGATGCTCAAGTTCAGAGTGCCTATCCGAAGGAGAAGAACTACATTTCCCCAGGAGGCTTTGCGGTCAGCAAGGGAATATAAATCCTGGCAAGGTCACCTGATGCTCTTCTTCTTTGCCTGCTCTTCTTCGCCTGCACTTCTCTGTCTGCTCTTCGTCATCTGCTTTTCTTCATCTGCTCAACTGGACTGCACTTCTCACCTCAGCGTTGTGGTGAGGCCTATCCACCTTTCAGACACCTTTCAGACACCTCTCTCTCTCTCATTATATTTTGCTGATACTATATTTAGTAAATTAGTTTGTTCCACCTCAGATCGTTGCTGCTGTTTTCAATTTTTTGGGGATCCTCTGTTTCCCTTTTCTGGAAGCGCGGATCCGCGCATTGCTCCTGGTCACAGAACCGGGCCGATCCAGCCCGTAAAACGTTGACAGCGTGCTACTTCAAACTGGAGATTCCCCTTCAAGTGCCAGAAGAAGGGGGTTGCGAAGATATCTGCTGGGTATAGTGTTAGGTCTCTGCTAGCTGCTCCCGTGGCTCCTGCGCTGAGCTCTGCTGGCGGGCGGCAGCCGGCCAGTTCAGCACCACCGCGGCGCCGGACAGCCGCCCCGATGCGCCGCAGGGGTCGGATTGCGCCGAGCGGCGGGAAGCCATCAGTGAGGTGATTGACTGCGAAATCATTCTTTCAAGAAAAGGAAACCAGGGTAGTGCATTCAGTCCCACTGGTTATGGAAAAGAAATAATGGGATTGAACCCATAGCAAAGATTCAGGAATGCATTGATTAGTTTCTTCAAGACTTGAATAGTTTATGTCAAGTAAATGGAGAGGCTGAAGCAAAGGTTACAGAGAAGAACACAGTGCTTTAGTCTAATCCACTTGATTTTGTTTTGAAGTAGAAAGGGGGAATAAGGAGAAAAAGAGCTATCCCTGCCTCTGCATTCAGCAGGCCACAGCTGTTTGTTTTTTTTATGGAAGGAATCGTTGGTAGTTCTAGGCAAGCAGAAGTCTGTTTACTGTCAAAGCACTCTAATACTGGATACATTGAGTCATATGAAACACTACAGCAGCATAGGCTCTTGCATAACTATTTACAAGTAGCGTTAAGGAAATAGCTGTCTGTAAAAAGCCTTCTATTTTCAGAATTAAAACGTGACATATATAGAACAGAAAAAGTTGCTTTCGGTAAGACATTGTAATCACTGCAATCCAAGTCAGCTGTGAAAGATGCTGAAGAGAGTGTTGTTGCTATTGTCAAGATCTATCCAGAAAAGGCTATTCTTAGTCATCTTCGTGATGACGTACTGATGATGAGCAGAGCTGTGTCTACTAATATCCACGGAGTTTAACGTAGTGAAGATGCCTTTTACTGCAATAGCCTTCTCCTCTTGACTTACAAGCACCCTTTGTGCTGCCTGAGGTGATGATCTTATAGTGTTTAATACATTCAACAGAATTTTCTCATTAAAAAATAAATAATGTGTCATTTCATCAGCACTCTCTGCTCTGAAATGATATATAGCCAGTGCAAAATAAATTATTGTTTGGATCATGCTGGGAATATGGAACCTTTCTAAATAAACTTGAAAGCACTTACAGGCTGTATCCTGGCTCTGTGCTGCCAGTATAACCAGACTGAACCTCAATCATGATGAAACTCTATGTCACACTACGCAGGTGTTCCTGAGTAGGCACAGACTTCAGCAGTCCCAGAGCTTAAACAGGCCCAGATGAAAGACTGGAATGAATTTCATTCCTAGTTGTGCTTTGAGTGCAGAGCCATTACTTTAGAGAACTTTAGTGTGCCGTGGGAAAAATTGTGTGCATCCACAACTCTAAATAGAAGAATCTCAGTTAAAAAGCTCAAACATTTGTCCTGTTTTATCTTATATTCACAAGAATCACAAGAATCACAAGAATCACAAGGTTGGAAACGACCCATAAGATCATCCAGTCCAACCTTCTCCTCATCACCATTGCCACCACTAGCACTAAACCACATCACGCAGCACGTCATCCAGATGCCTCTTGAACACTGCCAGGGATGGCAACTCCACCACCTCCCTGGGCAGCCATTGCAGTGCCTGACCACTCTGAGAGAAAAAGTTCTTCCTCATGTCCAACCTAAACCTCCTCTGATACAACTTGCAGCCATTACCCCCTGTCCTGCTCGTTGCCTGGGAGAAGAGGCCAAACCCCTCCTCACCACAGCCTCCCTGCAGGATTTTGTACAGTGCAGTGAGGTCTGCCCTGAGCCTCCTCTTCTCCACACTGAACAATCCCAGCTCCCTCAGCCGCTCCTCATAAGGTTTGTGCTCCAGACCCCTCACCGGTTTTGTTGCCCTTCTCTGGACACGCTCCAGAGCCTCAATGTCTTTCCTGTAGTGAGGGGCCCAAAACTGAACACAGTACTCGAGGTGCAGCCTCACCAGAGCTGAGTACAGGGGATGATCACCTCCCTGCTCCTGCTGGCTACACTAATTGTGATGCAGGCCAGGATGCCGTTGGCTCTCTTGGCCACCTGGGCACACTGTCGGCTCATGTTCAGCCGAGCATCAACCAACACCCCCAGGTCCTTCTCTTCTTCACACTCATTGCTTACAGCAATATGTGCCAATGCCTTTGGACATAAGATATTAGTATGTCCACCCAAAAGACAAAACTGAAAAGGATACAGTATTGAATCAAAATACTTACAGAGAAGGGAAGAAAATGCTGAAAAAGATTTTGCTGGGACTATAGAAAAGTGAGGAACTGACCATGGGAATCTTAAACAGGGTACATGTAGAACAAAAAAGACTCTGATCACTAAGGTTGTCATTTGCTCAGTGGTGAGTAGGAACATTCATTTTTTTAATGATAAGAAGTACATGCCAGGAGCTGAAAATGTCATGGCTGACTACTGCCATGATTGATGGTTTTTTCACTGGCTATGACAGTTGAGCTAACAATTGTTTGTACATTTCTAAAACTTGTTCTACTGCAGCTCAATGGAAGTATTTCCAGAAGTTCTAGTTGTCTGTAGTGATTCAGATTTTGACATTAGTTTTTCCTATGTAAATAAGTATTTGTCTTAAAAACAAAAAACAAAAAACAACAACAACAAAAAAACAAACAAAAAAAAAGAAAAAAGAAAAAAAGATCAATTTAATGACGCATCCCCACAGTGCAGACTGGGTTATCTAGATGAAATAAGCTCTTGCATGGGATGTATGACTAACATTTTTATCACTGTTCTTTGTTCTAATGCCAGACTAGAAAGAAGGTATTTTTCCAAATCTTGTTCTGGATATGAGAAAATTAAATCACAGTCATTTCATAAGAACTGTGGTAATACGTCAAAATTTTCATCAAGTAAATTATTTTATTCTTTGGAAATCAACGGTGTTGTTTGTCAAAGGCACTGATGACTTATTTATTTTATGTATCTTTCACTGATCCACTTGTCTGATAATGCAGTTGAATTCTTCAACTATAACTGAACAGACGTCTCCTTTCTGTATTGCTGGCTGTGGCTTAAGCTTTCCACATGCACATTCCTCAGCCATCTCTTCTGAGAACCAGTGTCATATTGTTTTATTTAGATGGGAAGTGACTCCCCAGGTCTCATCTTCTTTTTATTTTTTTATTTTTAAACCTCTCTGTGGACTTTTTTTGATGTTTACAACTGCATACAGAGTTCCAATATGGCTGCATAGTTTTACGCAGTCAGATTTTCTTTACCTGTCTAATTCTCTTTCCTAATCTGATAATTTAATTTCTTTTGATGCTAAGAATTAATTTAGAAAGTCACTGTTGTGACTCCATGAACTCTTTCTGGACTCAGCCTTCACCTTCTGTTTTTATTTCTTCTCACTGTTGAAATTTTGTTGATCTTTTCGGCAAGATTTCCTGTTTTTTGCAGTTGCTCTGAATAACTTTCAACACACTCTGTTTTGCCCAGAGAGCTGATGGATGCCCCATCTGTGAAGATACTCAAGATCAGGCTGAACCAGACTCTGAGCAGTCTGGTCTGCTGTAGATGTCTCTGTTCATTGCATGGGAGTTGGATGAGATGACCTTTAAATGTCCCTTCCAACTCATACAACTCTATGGTTCTGTGGTTTTAAGTAACCTGGAAAAGGACGAAGCATTTTGTGGCAACTACCCATGATCTGGACTTCTATTTTACTGAAAAGAAACTGTTATTTCCTGCCTTTTAAAGAGATGATACAAAGGTGATATAAAGTCTTGCAGCTAATTCTTGTCCCAGGACAGCATGGGTTTCTTTAAGTGCCTTCATAAAGGCACTGTTTAAAAAGATACATATTTTAAAAAATATCGTATATCAACAGCTGGTATTTATCTCTGTCTTTTAATACCTGAACATTTTTAGATTTCTGGGCAAGATTTCTCTCTGCAAAACCTATATTGACTCTTTTCTCATTTTGGAGTCTGTCTCAACTCAGTTTTTTTTATGAGTGCACTGCAGTATGTATTTTGTTCCATAATGGCACTGCTTTCCCTTTTATTTTGCTTTACAGGAATCCCAACTCCTGCATATACCTTGCTGCAATAGGCTTGCTATGCAGAAGTGATGGTCTGAACTGCTGCACACAGCTTATTGTGAAACACAGAGCAGTGTCTTCACCAGTTTTCTGCTGCCTGTCTGAGCCAGCTAGCAGCTGTTTATAATATCCAAAAAGTGATGCCTCTGCATCATGTAGAAATCCAACTCCCACCGTGCATTAGAGAGAGCTGACATCTGTTCTTAAGGTGAGTGGGAAGACAGAAATCCAGGCTCTCATCCATAAGGCATCAATCACCGTAGATTTATTTTTGATTGAAAAGTTTGCTCTTAATAAATGCTTGAAAATGGTTTGTGCAGCTGTGAAACATTTTGTCAGCGCTACTTTGACCTTTTTTTGGTTTGTTTCCTACAAATAATAAAAGGGACAGTTTCTTTCAAGTTGCAAAAGAGTACCTCTCACTGCATTGGTCTTGAAGATATATTCTTAACATTTGACCTATATCCAATATGGACAGCCTCTTTTGCTGCTAAAAGTTTTGCTGCAATTGTAGCCACAGTCTAAGTAGCTCTAATCCTGTTCAGATCAATCTATTTTTTGCAATTTCTGGCCTGTTGTATACTAGAGACAGTATGTATTTCCTCCAGTAGGAATAATCAAGGTCACGGGTATCCTAGTGAAACTTTATGTGTGTTAAGAGAGTGTGTTTGCATCCCCATGGTGCAACATCCTAGGGCTACTCTGAAAGTAATGCTGCTGGAGGTGAATGTTGGTGAGACGGCAGTGGAAGTTGAACCTTCCCATCAATATTCTGTTCCGTTGTGTTACAGTGTGACAGATGACAGCAGAAGGGCAGTCTGGCAGAATGGCATCTGCCATGGAAGTGAGTATGAAGCAAAGATGTGTGCTTGAAGAAAAAGTGGCACCCACTGACATTCATTGGCGCTTGCTGAATGTTTATGGAGGCCAAATAGTGGAGATGAGCACAATGAGGCTGAGTGATGCATTTCAGCAGTGGTGAGAGTGTTGTGGAAGATAAGCTAAGTTCTGAACAGCTGTGCAGATTTTTATGAGCACAGCATGCAGGCTTTTGCTCATTACTGGCAAAAACGCATAGCTAATGGTGTTGACTATGTTAAAAAAAAAATGTTAAAAAAAATAGATTCATAGCTGAGAATTTGCTCTATTGGACAGTGTGATTGTGCTCCTATTCACTGTTGTGAATAGGGTTTGCCTGTTGACATGCACTAGCAGAACTCTAAGTTCACTTCTCAAGTACTGATCTGAAACAACACCAAAGCCCCAAACTTGAAGCCAAACATTTGCCATGGCTGATAGGATGTAGATGGAGGCAGAGTCTGGGAGGGAGGACGGGCATGGGAGACACAAGTTGGTCTCCTGTCTACAGAATGACTGTTTTGTTGTATGGTGGACAAGATTTGATCCTACAAAAATGTTTTTACTTATTTTAAATAACTTTAACGTACAATATATGCTATAACTATTAATTATGGCAAAAATACAAATTTAAAAGCTGTACAATTCTTAATGAAGCCAATTATCCCACCTGGAACGTGTAGATTTAAGCAACTATATTAGATTTTGCAAGACATGGACTAGTTTTATTTACAGTTTGGATTTCTACATCTGTGGTCCCACACGTAAAACACTTTGGAAAGCTTCTTTGCCCCACAGTCCTACTGGGGAAGATTCTCCATGTTTCAGTGAAAAGCTGAACGATTTATGGGTTTCAGTGGCTTTGAAAGTGGGATTTGGAAGTTTCCAAATATTATAACAATCTGTTACATCACATAGGAGATTAAAACCATGACTGAGAAAGATGACTGTGGTGAACATATTAGAGTTTAATTCTAAGTAGAGGTTATGGAAAAGCAATTTTTACTTAAGATCCTTCCTGACTTGGATATCTTAAAATATCACATTTCTTGACAGGGAAATGAGACTGCTTCTGTCCGTACTTAATTATACATCAAGGTTTGAGATGCTGTAGATCAGTAAAATCTGTTCTGATTGTTTGTGAACCTGGATAGCATTTGAAGTTTTTGTTGGTGGTGTTGCTGATCCTTGAGGAGAAACAGCTTTTTGAAAGAGTAAAGGTTCTGTTTCTTCAGTTTTATGGAAAGTCTGGGCGAGTCTGCCAACATTTGTCCCTGTAAGTCTGTTTTTGCAAGACTTATTATTCTGACCAGATACACGCTTACTTCTTTCATGAACTAATTGAGTATTTCAGATTTGACTACATTTTTCAAAATAAGACTCAGTCCTACCAAAAAAAAGAAACACCAAAACCCAAACATTTTCAACAGTTGCATAAGGCTTAGACTGTTCTTGTGCACACAAAAATGGCTGTGTCATAACACGGCTTCAACTTTCCCACTAAGAAAAGGCATAAACTTGTAGCTTGCATTTCTTCAACACGAAGATTGTTTAAACGTGCTACGCAAAGTTGAGATCATCTACTAAGTGGGAAGAAATGCAGCATTTTGAAAGGCAAATTTAATCTGATCACATAAAACTTGTGTGATCCTTTTGGGAATGAAAGCAAGAACAAATAAGAAAAATTCTATTAGATTTGTGTGAGTAAAGAAAGAATTACCCATGCTTGGTCACAGACTTTAAAATATCTCAGAAAGTGTCAAATGAAATAGAAAAATTGGGTAAATTTCACCTTTGTTCTTGTTTAAGAGGTTTCCAGCAAGTATTTTAGACCACAATGTTAAAATTAGCAAAGTAAGTTCAGAATAAACTCTGTCACTGTAATAGCTTTAAGCTTTCTGTGAACACACAGCTAGAACGTATCCCTCACAACATTTGTAAAATCACAAATGTTACACATCAAGCTTGCTGTAAGTATACATTCCAATTGAAACACTCATGCCCATTCTTAGATTATTGTTATGTTTTAAGAATAAAAAGAATCATAATCACAGGCTTTGTTCTGATGGCACTTGCATATTTAACAATATTTAATATTATTATTTAATAACATTCTGGATCCAGGTAATTTGTTTGCAAGTCAGCATCACCACAGAAGCCCGTGCCACTGGAATGCCACAAATCAAATCAGAATAGGCAGCACCTACAGCAGACATTGCAGGTAAGTACACAGAAACACAGTTAAAGGAACACTTGAAAGACTGTCAGTGGATTTTAGCTGAAACACTAAAACAATCTGTGGTTATGGATATGTGTTTTCATTGCCTTGAAGATACCTGCAGTTCACTGAGAATGCAAAGTCACCAAGTAAGTTCCTTCAAGAGCTCTATAAATTGGCTTTGTGACATTGCTGTGGTTCTCAGAAGTGCATCATTACCAGAAGGCAGCTTTCAGGAAACTCAGATTGTAACACAGAGTAACTTTAAGAAATGAACTGCATCACCTTCTGTCGTCTTTTGACACATTCTCAATTAATGTCAACTAAGAAAACGAAGAAAAAAGAAAGCCAAAGCAAAAGATGGAAAACAGCTTCATTAGTTTTAATCAGGTGCTGCTTGTGTTTCAGAGTTGCTTTGATACATCTAATACAAATTGATGGTTGCCATTTTATCTACGTTTCAATACTTAAAATATAAAATGAACAAGGGATGATCCGTATATATTGCATGTTGGAAACACTTTGTTTGCACTGACAATTAAAATAACACAGTAAATGATGATTTGATCAAATCATTTCCCCAGCATCCTTATGAAACTGCAAGTTACAAAGGGAGTTCAAGCACTGGCAAAAAACCACTGCTCTTTGTATCTACTCTGATAGTTCAAACAATGCCATAAATCCAAGTGTGTCCAAAAATCAGCACATTGTGTTTAAATCAGTAAAAAATCCTGCACGTTCTACTCAGACTTTAAAAAAGTGATTATTGTCAGCTTAATAGGTGATTCAAAAGGTAAAAAAGACAGAATATGCTACAAACACAAGCATATGTTTTAAATTAAAAGCTGTTAAGCATAAATGCAGCATTGGTCAGTTTTGTGCAACAGTGTATGCGTAGCACTGAAATCTATGTCTCTTCTGATTGATGTTACCTATAATAATCACATGCAAATCTGATACATTAAGCATCAAAAATCAGTTAGATTATGCTAGCTGGAAAAAAAAAAAATATAGCCCAGGAAGATATAATCCTTACAAACAGAATCCATAATACTGAGGCGTGCAGATACAGAGCATCGTACCTGGAGGTTAGCATATTCTAGCACTGTTTGAAGGTTTTCTGAGATTTCTAATAGGCAAATAGATTCGCAGGTACTGAAAGAAAATTTTGGTGCTTTCAGCACCAACTCAGAATATAAAGCGATCCTGTCATGTTTGCTTACACACTTCTCAGAATAATAAAGCTGACATTTGTCCACCTGCAAAACAAGTTAATGTTTTGGTCCTTGTAAACGACAGATGTTATCAGCAACTCACTCAGAGGACCAGTTAGCCATTCAAATAGCCAGTTTGAATTTGCAGCGTTGCCTTTGCAAGTGATAGCATGAATTGGTTCTTCTAACCACATGGTAGCCATTAACCTCCCCAGAAATTCCTCACATGTCTACAGATGAAAACACAGAAAAGCACATGAAAATTTCCTGAACAACTGAGAGATTCCACCTTCCACTAAAAGCTGTAATGTTTCTAAAGGATTTTGAGAGGAAGAGACTGTTAGGAACAGAAAAGAGAGGGGTAGGATTTGTTATATGCTTGAAAAACACCTCAGTTGCCTCCTTTCCTACCTGCTTGGGGAGCAGCTCCAGCCTTTCATCTCAGTGACTCAGGATTCTCTCTGGCAAAACTGGAACAACCTTCATCTTTAAGAAGCTGTAGCCTCTCAGCCAGGTGGGGAATCCGGCCCTGTTTTCCCCCCCAAAAAAAGGCACACACACATGTGAACATTAAAAAGAAAAAAAAATCAACCCCAAAACAGTCAACAAAGGACCAGAAGACAGCCGCTGCCACAAATCCATTACTTCTCCAATCCCTTATCTGGGAAGTTTTTATTGCCGCTTTCAAAATATAACTCATCTGAGAAAGAAATACAGCAGCGTAGGGTCCATCTTCCTGTTTCTTTTGTTTCTTTTCCAGATGTAGTCACTGATTGCAGTGTTGTTTAAGATCTCTTTCCTGGATCTAATTTTCAGTGAAATTCATGGACCAACTTGATTCATTTCCCATCCCCTGAAAACCATCGCACAGATATACTCTCTAGAAAAGAAACCTATTCTGTTGTTTTTTTGGAGCAGGAAGACAGCATTCTTTATTCCTCTCAATACTAACCTGGCTGATGTGCTCTTTTAGAGCTTTAAGGTTCTTTGTTGGAGTGTTTTGTTTGTTTGCTTAATCCTCTAGCTACCGGGCAGTGTCTGATATCCTCCCTATGAGTTCAGTCATTTGGTAGGCATTAGTGTCCCTCAAATGGAATCTGGGTTTGTAAAAATATAGCAAGTCTAGAGTTGATATCAAAGGGGTATAACTAACTTCTGCACACTTGCTTTAGCTCTTTGACTTGAGCTCAGGGACCAGATAGCTGTTGTGCATTCAAGTTAAAGCAATGAATTGGGCAATGAATCAGAGGCATGGGAGGGTTTCACGATACTTATGTCATTTTTACATATTGCTTACGCCAGTTTAGGTAGAAAGAAAATTGATCCTTTTGTAACTGTTTCTCAAGGACATTTAGAAAGACCCTGTGCCACTGGACCTGCTTAGCTTCCTCTTCCTCCCATTTGATTGCATAACTCTTGATGCAAATGTGAACAATTAATATGATTTCTTATGTATTTTAAGGCTATTTTCCTAGCTGCGTTGTGTGAAAGGAGGCACTCCTGGTTTGTGAAGTCCCTTTCACTCTGCTTATCTTAACAAAAGGTCTTTGTGAATTTGTACCTACCTGATACTGTGCAGTTATAATACAAGAAATACAGGAAAATAATATAAGAGCCATCACGGGCAATCAAATTTTCCTTTGTGTAAACAAAATAACATGGAAGAGGATGGAATACAAAGAATGATTTGTTTCTGCTTGTGGTCTCAACCTCATTTACATTAGGGTCAATATCACCACGGCTGCTAAGGCTTAATGGCTGCAGAGCACTTGGAGCACTCAGAATTCCACTTTTGCTGTAGAGGAAACAAATGATGCCCTGAAATGAAAAAAAAAAGGTCTGATTTTTTTTTATGTGCACTATTTGTATTGTTTCTGATGAATTCTGTCTTGTGTCTTGCAGATCAAAATCTCGCTTTTAGTAATTAAGACAAAAAGATGTTTTTGTTTTCGCCACAGATATTTTGTGAAGAATCAGTACAGGTGGAATAAATTAGAAGCTTTGCTAATGCTAGTAAATGCTAGTAATGCTAGTAAGTCATTCCTTTGTTTTTACCATGCAGAAAGAAGACTTGAAGATGAGAATGAATGTAGTACTGGAAACAGAAGAGCTGTAGGACGTATCTGGCAACACGTCAATGATATCTTCAGAAGTAGTTGCCAGAAACTTATCTCAGATCCATACAAAGCCTTTTAAAAAGTGTTTTAAAACACAATCACCCTTTGAGCATAGGTTAAAAACTTTTTTTTTCCACGAGATTGCCGAGATAAAAGCTAATTTCGCATCATTTCCATGTGATAGTCTCACTTGTCCAATCTGATGATCATTTTATTCATGTTTTATTGTTTAGCCATTCCCTAGTTAGCTTAGCATGATTTTGTTGGGGAAGTGCTTGGGAGTTTTTTTTCCTCTTCCAGAAGTCTAAAATGGATAGAAACAAAACTCGTGCCTGTGTTTTCTTTTGGAAGATGTCTGGACCTTCTGAGGTCTTCTATTCTCATTCACACTTTGAGGCCACTGCAATGGATGCACTTAACACTTTTAATGAAGACTTGAGCCGTAAAACCTGTTGGCTTCTTTTTGTTGCCTATTACTTACTTGGGAACTCCTCATCCTAAGTCTCTTTTTAAACATCTCATATGTCCCTTTGCTCTGAGATGAATTTTTGCAGTGATACTACATATATTTTACAGTCAACGGTGCTTCTGCTCAGATTGCCTCCCTGACTCTTATCTTGGTCTATCAAGCTATCAATGTCCTTTTATTTTCACTAATACACCATTTTGTCCACTGGCCACATAACTTCTCCTGTATTTCTGGAAAAAAGCTGTCTTCAGAAACCATTCTTTTTATAGGAATTACCTTTTCCTTTCTAAAAAGAAAGGTCATAATGATGTGGCTCCATATTCTTTTCTCCTTCTTCCATCATTATTTCACAGGAAAGCATCCCATTATATTCACAATCACACAAAACATGACCTGTTGATATTTATTTAAGAATCTTATTTGTATTCACTTACTTTTTTTCGTGAAGTCTGATACTATGAAAACAAAAAAAAAGCCACTCATATTTTCCTCCAGTTTTGTTATATATGCTAAAGATTTTACTTTCCTTTACACAGCTAATCTTGCTAAGGTCAATGCATGATGTCAGTTTATGCAATGCATATTCTTAGGTAATCTGCATGTTTGCAAGCGACTAATTTTTGTCCTAAGAGAACTAACCGATGGATATCAAAGGCAGGAGACTGAGCTGTTTGAGCTGTTCTAGTCTTGGATGCAGATGTTGGGGAGCTCAGGGTAAAAAACGATTATGGCTGTAAGTGGAGCAGCTGCCTGTTCTTTCTTCATGTGCCATCTACGCTAACCTGCCCCTCTTCCAGCCTTCAGTAGTGGAATCCAGAAGCAGCAGTCAGACATGCTGCAAAAGCAGCTGCAGCAATCGAAGGTATTGTGGTCTCCAAGCTCTCTGACTGCTCCTGTACTGGATTAGTGCCCATCCCCAGAGCCGAGCGTGGAGAATCACCAGTCATCTGATCCAAACCATCTCTGCCTGTGATTTCTTGCTACTGGCTTGCCTGCCTGAGGTAGATGAGAAGTGCTGGTGAAGTCTTTCCCTCTTCCACATGGGGAGAAGGAAGAGGAGCCCTGCGTGGAGAGGCACCAGCTGTACACGGTGGGCAGCTGCAGTACTTGACTAAAAGAAGAATCTACAAAGAACATTTTTTCCAAATGTGAAAGAGATTATTTGATTACGTAAAGTGAAAGTGGTGAAGATAATGAAGTAATGGCATTAAAAAATTACAGAGGGCAACTCTGTTATGTCCTGAGAACAAAACGTTTATGTTGAGTTTTTGATGTGGCCAATAAGCAAAGACAGGTATTATAAAGGGGTTGAGGTATGAAAATCCATTTAAAAAAATATATATGTAAGGTTGCATGATAAGAGAAAAGGCAGTTGGCCCCAAACTAGGGTAGAATTGCAGGCTGCGTAGAAGGGATGCTAAATAAGGAGGAAGAAAGGTGTCTGCATACATAAAGGTCAATGGATACGACTTAGAAAATACAAAAATTTTTGAAGACCACTGAGATAAAATGCAGTATCAGTCTCAGAAAAATGTTCTTCCATAAAATAACTTTTTAAAAGTGAAGTGATTAAAACTCAGCTCTATGCCATTATACTTACAGTCCTAAAACACTCTACCTGTGGTATTTAGTTGCTTTCCATGTAATTAGGAATTAACATATTTTTCCATTCAGCTTTTAAAAATTTTTAATATTTTTAACATTACTATTAGTTAATTCATAAATGATTTTTTAACATTACTGCACTTTGCGTTTTCAGCCACGTCATTTAAATTTCAGTGTGCTTGACAAGTTACACCAAGTCTGAATGTTGCAATGCTTAATCAAATAAAGACAGGCAACACACTGAATACCATCTAACAGCAGCAGCAAATGCCATAGGCCAATGTTCGGTGGCCAGGAAAACAGTAACCACATGCAGTGGGAAAGCTGCAAGAGACAGTTGTTATTTCTGGTGCTAAGAATGTGACTTAGTCACTCTATATCCCTCTGATGCTCACTCCTTCTTCAGTGACCCTCAGAGAGCTTGCAAACTTTGTAAGTCAGCTATACCTTCTGCCACATGTGCCAGGACTCAAAAACAGGTTAGGATTGATGTTCTGCTGAAATCCTGTGTTCCTACATCAATGTAAGTGAGAACAAAACAAGCCTCTTTGTTAAAGCTTAGTATTTTACTTAGTTGGGCAAATTTTAAAAGTAATTGAGGTTTTCTGGGAGAAAGCCAGTGAGAATATGTCTCCACTTAATTCATCACAAATGTTATATAAAATGACCTTGACTGTACATAAAACATTCCTTTGTGTGCAATGTGAATCCCAGAATTGTTGGTTCTCATCTTTGGCCTTTCAGTGGTGTAGCTAAAAAGAAGCTGCAGACTTGGATGCTTTGACCCAAAGGTTCTAAGTTTCCTTTACTGAGAGGCATCATGAAAAGAGACTATTAGAGGGTGTTTAATTTTTTCAATTCAGGAACCATGAGTATGTCAAAATACTTGTTCTGCTTTCCTTTTCAAAGCTTGTTTGGACATTGCAGTGCATCCATGTTCAAGGCTAGGTTGGATGAGGTCCTGGGCAGCCTAATCTGGTGGGTTAGAGCCCAAGGAAGCAGGCTGGAACAGGATGGTGCCTTCCAAGCCAAGATATTCTATGATTCTTGGGCTACTTTGTTTTGTTTACACTGCAGGATACATAAGAGGCATTTAGAAATTCAGCAAATGAAGATTTAAGTGATTTGCTGTTGCCGTTGGATATTGCAACAGATGCAGGCATGAGAAGTGAGAGCCTAGGATACATCAGGGCTATGTGCAGCAGTTGGCTGCTTGGTGAATGGCACACAGACCCACAGATGGACATGCCTGCTCTGCTCCTCACTGCAGAACATCTGTGTTGGAGCAGGATCCAGTGAAGTCGAAATGTGCCCTTGAAGGCTGCTGTAAAATAACTTCTCAAGACATTTATTGAGACTACATTGTAAAGAGAACATCTGCAACTATGCAAAAGTAGACAGAGAAGATGGATATGTTAACATAGGAATGTAACTCCAACCAGAACACGAGCGTTGAGATGAATCTGAGACTTCAGGCTTCCAAAGATTGCATGTCCAAGTTCCAGTCTTAAATTATTAACTGAGGAGACCGTGGTTACTGAAGGACAAATATTTTGACTTCCAGGAGTTGCAGAATGATGAACTAAAGTTATTAATACTGAGGAAGAATGATAGAAGAAATATACAAGCATTTATTAAAACAAAATTTCAGTTTTAGTTTCTATTTAACATCTGTGAGCCTGCTTTCCAGAATCAGAATGCTGATGGAGGAAAAATGTTGATGGAAAATGTTACTTCATGGAATTTTATTGACTTGAAATTAGCAAATGTGTAATCTACAGATTTCATGGACATTTATTCTGAAAAATTCAGAAAACATCATGACAGATACAAAGAGTTTTCCCTGTCGTAGAAGCTCTCTAAATGTAGTTTGTGGACGAAAACTTTTCACCAAAACCTCCCCACTGAGTAAAATTCAGTCCTTTAAAGAAGGTGTAAGTGTGCTTACGCTGAATGCCACCCAATTAAATGGTTCTATAAATATTCAGCATTTCATGCACAAGTTTTATCTTTCACTCATTTACTGTGCCATTTCTGAGAGCAGAAGAGCTCTTTGACACCCCACTACAGGAAAACAAACAGAAGAAGGAGGAACTCAGCATGGCTTAGCAAGGAGCTGCTGGTCTGCCGCTGCTCAAAGCGAGGGGTAAGAAGGAAAAGCACAGGCAGTGGGAGCAGGGATGTATGGCCTGAGCAGGGTGCTGACTGGACATGCAGAGTTGGGATCAGGAAAAACAAGGCACAGATGGAACTGAACTTATTAAGGGATGTGAACAATAACAAGAAGGGATTCTGCAGGTACACTGGTCAGGAGAGGCCAAGGAGGGTGATCTGGTAAACGAGAAGGGAGAACTGGGTCACCTCTGTGCCTGGGAAAATCGTGGAGCAGATCCTCCTGGAAGCTATGTCAAGGCACATGTGAGAAGTGACCTCACATGTGATGAGATCTGAGACAGCCAGCATGGCTTTACCAAGGTCAGATCATGCCTTAACAATATGATGGCCTTCTATGATGGAGTGACAACATGAGTGGAGAAAAGAAGGGAATTGATGTCTGCCTGGATTTGTGCAAGCTCCTTTGCCATGGTCCTGCACCACATCCTTATCGCTAACTTGGAGAGAGACAGATTTGAAGGCTGGACTAGAGGGTGGATAAAGAAATGGCTGGATGACTACAGCCAGAGGGTTGTGATCAACAGCTCTATATCCAGCTCTATATGTGTGATGAGCAGCATTCCTCAAAGGTCTGTCTTGGGACCAGTGCTTCTCCACATCTTTATCAATGACCTAGGCCAGGTATGTGAAATTTGTGGCCCAGCACAGTTTGTACTGTGTCCACAGCCTGCCCTGCACCAGCATGTTTGTTTGCTTTGGAAACAATTTTTGTCTGGAGAAATTAAATCCGAAGAAGTCAGGCCTGATTAGATACAGGTGTGACCTTTCCACATAGAAAGTAGATATCTTGAATTGCTGAAATTGAAAATCTGTGGGGTTTTCAGCATGTTGCACCTCTACTTCCAGAATCAATTTTTAATTCTTGTCTGTTGCTGGAGGTCTATTACCTGTGCTCTTGGTAACATGTGACAGGGAAGGCAGGGGACACAGTTACCAGTGTATTTATGAGAAAGAGGAAGGTGAGCAAGCCATTCTCAATACTAACCTTTATCTTGGTTCTAAATTTAAATAGTTTTATAATAGTTTCATACATAGATACTAGGTGTATTGTCATTAAGGCAAACAGGAGAAATTGGAGTACAAACTGAAAATGATGGCAAGTATTACTCTGGTAGGGCTAAGATTTTATTCTGTGACTGACTTTGTATTAAATTATCTTTTGCAGCATGAAAGGATGATAATGTTAGAATACCCTGTGTAACTTGAACTTGTGCATTTACTCTGTACTTTTAAGCACCAGGGAGCATCTCTCACCCTTAGAGAGGAGGTGTGAGCAGTACAGTCTCCTTGGGATTGAAGACTCCACAAAGAAGCAAGGAGAAATCACTACAGATTGGTCCTCAGACAGCTCTCCTTTGGGGTCTGCCTGCTCTGGCTTGTGTTATTCAGTAACTCAGCTACACACAGCTGCTTTGGCTGCAGATGAATGGTGACTCATCTTTTCACATTTCTGCTTATTGGGTCTTCATTCCAAGAATACTGGCATCAAATTTGAATCTGTGACTTACAGACTCTTGTGCTTGTGTTGGCTGACTATTGTGATATATAGCTTACTAAAAGCCATATACAAAATGCCTTCAGGGACCCAGCTCCCATATCCTGCATCTATAAGATTTCTCCCTCTCTGGTTAGATGTAGTTTAACTTTCCTTAGTCCAGGATAGGGATGGAGCCATCCACTTTAGAAGATCAGCTTCAGAAACAAATCATCAGTCACATGAAGCAAAGCAGTGCTTGTGATCAGCAAACAATCTTGGCAGCTCAACAAGGATTGTTCTTTGGCTTGAATACTGGAACAGCAATCCTGCACTTGGATCGTATCTTTGCATCAAAACTATAAGAAAAGATGAGCAAGTCTGTCAGTACATGGGTGTGTTGAAGGAGAACGATGCTGAGAGAGGAACAATGCTTCACCCACCCCTGAATATCTGTCTCCTGGGACTGTGGAATATTCAGTGAATGCATTCCTTCTGGGCACCGACAGGGCTGCAAATGGGAACTACAATGGATGTGGTAAAGGAATGTTTGGATCCAATAGTGTGGTCTAGCATAGCAACTTGGGACTTCTTGGCAAAGTGACGTGTTTTCTTCTCAAATTGGGTGTTCTTGTAAGGGAACGATCTAAAGCATCTCTTTGGTTGTGCTGGTGCTCTCCCAGGAGCTGGGATCAGCGCTGTCCATTGGCTCCATGCAGATCACCAAGCCATCTTGCAAAGACAAAAAGTTGGAAGAAATCACGAATCAGGACTGCTTGGAAAACCTGTACCAATAAATCAACTAATAAATCTGACTTAGTAATACCAGATGTGAAACTGCATGTAGAAAGAAAGCATGCAGAACATACCTAAAGAATAAAAATTAAAACAAACAAATGAAAAAACAACCAACCTGGGAAGCACTGATAGCACAAAGCATCCAGCAGCTGAAGCAGCATCCTAGGGCCTCTGCTGCAGGTGACATAACGAGGTGTTTGAGAGTCTTCTTTGGAATCACATCTGATAAAAATTGTGTTAAGCTTGATTAGGATAACTAGAAGAATTTAAAAAATTAATAATAATATATATATATTTTATATCTGGGGGCTGTGAAGCATTGATATATTTTTTTCTTGTTTTCTTAACCAAGGCTGGTAGAAAAGCAGCTACAAAGAGAGTTGATTGGTTGCAGATATTGAACTGGCTGCACTGAGACCTACTCCTTTGTGCAGCACAGCTATGGCCGGAGGCCTTGGCACATGTATTTTTCCCCAGCCTCTGTACTGATGCCAGAGTTTTGGGAGGACCAATAAATTGAGCTCCTCCAGATACTCATGCTGAAGAGCATTACTACAGTTCCTCCATTTTACCTTGCACAGCTACCTTGTGGCTCACTTCTGGTGATCTCCAAAGCACTGATGTATTTTTCATCTTCTACTTGTAAGTGGATTGTCTGCAGTCTTTATAGTGAAAAACATCGAGTCCTTGTTTTTCAGCAAAAGGTTTTCACAGTGCTACGCTTCTGGTGAGTTCGGATGTTTTTGATCCCACATGGCCTCCTGGGATCAATGGTACACCGATTGTCCAAATGTCCTTTCAATGGATGAGGTTAGTACTGAGATTTTACAGCTAAAGCAGCAAAAACCATAAAAATGGGAGGTAATGCAAACCTGTTCAAACCAGGCCTCTCCACCCAGCACCTAGCAGAGCACCTGCACCCGGCAGC
Source organism: Tympanuchus pallidicinctus (assembly GCF_026119805.1). Classification (NCBI taxonomy): domain Eukaryota; kingdom Metazoa; phylum Chordata; class Aves; order Galliformes; family Phasianidae; genus Tympanuchus; species Tympanuchus pallidicinctus. Next base: position 9,100,226 of record NW_026294722.1, read on the forward strand.
AACCAGGCTCCTAACTGGGTGCTCTGAATTTCACCCTGGAGAAGCTGCTCTCGCCAGACTGTCCAGGGAACCTTGGGAATGACAGAAGCATCAAAGCTGGAAGCTTAAGCACTACTGCTTGGTCTATGATAGTTGATTGCTAGATAGGCTGAAATACTGTAGATTGTTATATTCCTTGTCTCCTTTTTTCCATGGCTTAAAAAAGAAGAAATACTCAGAAGATGTAATTGCTGTTTTTAGGTCAGCGTGGCATGGAGCAACTCAATATACACACGAATCAGTGATCAGTCCTACTGCTCCAGGTTTGTTAGCGCTAATACTGTCTGCAGGGCTCTGCTGTTCTAAGGATGAAGCTGTTTCAAATAAAAGGTACAAATGACATTTTGCAAGGCTTTGAACTCAGAGCTAGGGATCTCAGGCCCCCCAAGTGCAGACACAGTGATCTCCAGCTGTGCACCAGATGGAGACAAAAGGATAGCGGATGTTGACCTGCAATCTTGAGGTTATTGGAGCCAGCTGTATTAGTAGCTTGTGGAGTTAGGTGTCCCTGCTTGGGATTTGTCTCCACGACAGGAGACCGCTGGCTTGCCCAGCTCAGTAGATAGAGCCCACCTGGGCAGTAATTGGCACTGTGTTGGGTCACTTGTCTGCTCTGATTCAGGCTGTGCTTATTGGTTCTTTCTTGATTGACATAGTCAGTCCCAGTAGATTGTGCAAAACTTTGGCTGGCCCTTTCCACCTTCTGTAAGAATTCACTTTTAGCCGATACCTTCGTTTAATAAATTGCCAACAACAGGGCCTGTTGGTTGCTCCACATCGTGTTACAGAGAAAGGGGAGAGATCCCAGTTATAAGACACTGGAAAAGTTCTAAGAATGCATGTTGTGCTAATGAGACCAGGCTGAAGGTATATGTGGCAGAGGAGAAGATGACTAATGCAGAATTTAATAGGTTGGGACCCACAGTGGAACAAGCCCTATAGCACTGAATGCACAGATTTCCTTATGTAAATACAACGTGACCAACATGTCACATCCTGTGGTTCAGAACTCTCATGTCAGAAGACAACCTGAGTGAGAATATACCTTGGACCCTCACGAACAGTGGGACAGTTTTAACAGCTAAGCCTTGAAATCACACATTAGCTACTGAGGCTAGGATGGTGGTATAGCTACATTGTGATATTCAAGAGAATTGCTGCATTTCAGGTGGGAACTTGTTCAAGGACTCCTGAAATGAGTCCTGAAAGGACTCCTCCTGTTTCTACAGCAGGGTGTTAGAGGCAGAGATTACACCATGAGCAGTGATAAAGGGTATGACAAATCTGGAGCAGATCTTTCTCTTCCTAGTGTCCTCCCACTTGTCACCTGAGAAGAGGTGGACAGCCTCTTTGCTGCAGCCTCCTTTCAGGCAGCTGTAAACAATGAGTTCTCCATCAGCCTTCTTTTCTCTGCAGTAAGCAGCCCCATTTCTCTCAGCTGCTCCTCATAATTCTCTTTTTCTAGTTCATTCATTGTTCACAATTAGCTGCAGCTCTTGCAGTAGTGAATGGTCACTATGCTAGGCAAACTTCAAAAGCAAAGGGAGTATGAGTCCAGTGAAAGCACACAGACATATCTGGAGCTGAAAGCTTCTGTTTGTGGTGTTTTAAATGAGTGGCTTCAAACTGTAATGTGGTTGCATTTAAAAAAGCTTTAATTTGATGGCTTTGCCTTGCTTTAGGACGTGTGAGCTTGTGAACATGGGATTTGTTGGAAGATCCTGTAAGGCGTAAGCTAGGAAAGAAGGGATATAGCTAACAAACAGTGCTTGTCAGGAACTTGGTCTTTGCTAATGTAACTCCCTGACACCTTTCCCTGGGAATAACACAAAAGGAGGTTTAAAATAATAAAACCCTATGTGAAGCATCAGAACAACAGCACAGGAAATATGAGCTCAAATATGCAACCATGAGGGTTTGGGGATGATGCAGAGTAAGTCTCCAGTATGTTGCCTACTGGATCACTGTATAGAGATCAGAAACAAAAAAGGGAAGAGGAAGGACTTTTGCATCACAAATTTAGCAACCCAACATCCTGATCTTCTCTCAGAGAAAGTCAAAATATCCTTGGCCACAATGGAAAGCCTGGAACCAACCCAGAGAGGTCTCTTAGAGCAGGGAATAGTACAGTGCGCATGCCAGCAGGGATCCAGTTTGGAATGCCATGAGAACAGATGGCAAAACTCACCAGCTAACTCAATTTTGTGTACTAATACTTCTTATTTTATTTATTATGTAGCAATTACACCTGTGTTAACGTTTGTATGAACAGGTTTTGGTATTAAATGGCATTATGCACCAAAAAACCCAGTTCTTGTTGCATAAATAAATGCTGGTAGCATTCTGACAGTGTTTGGGGCAGAGTGGTTCATTCAGTAAGTGTAGTAAATGCAAAACTTGCTCCACAACTAAGCAGAGAAGTGTCAGTGTTTACAACCACAGGTCAGCAGTAGTACGTTTTTCCAGTTCCCAAGGATTTCACAGTACCCATCTACATCATCCTTCCACCAACTGGCTGCAGGAAAACATACTGAAAGTTAACAAAAACCGTGTTTCATGTAGAGATGATCTAATGTTTCAAGCTCAAATAGAAGTTAAAATGGCAACAAATCAAATGTTAGTTGTAATTATGGAAGAGGATACAAAGTGAGTTGGGAAGACATCCAGCTGGTACAGACTGAAATAAAATGCCTGGGACGGGAAGACTTTCTTCAGAGGGGCTCCTCCAGAGACATGTGTGCACCTTCAGACCAGCAGCAGTGCCTGAGGACTGCCTGAACCAGGTGGATCTGATCCGCATGAGTCTTAAATCCTGCCATCCTTATGTCCTCAAAATTTTTCTCCTTTACAGAAACATCCTCAGTGATGCTTCAGCAATGAGAACAACGCTGCCACTCAACTGAGGCAGCACCAGCTGTGCCAACGTGAACAGTGCATATGTGAACATGGCGAATATGGTTCAAAGCTGTTGTCTGAGCAAGAAGGCTGCAAACAAAGTGAGTTACTGGGGTATTATCTTGCAAGTCCCCATCCAGGCTTCTTTGTCAGGATAGTAGAAAAGAAAAGAAAAGAAAAGAAAAGAAAAGAAAAGAAAAGAAAAGAAAAGAAAAGAAAAGAAAAGAAAAGAAAAGAAAAGAAAAGAAAAGAAAAGAAAAGAAAAGAAAAGAAAAGAAAAGAAAAGAAAAGAAAAGAAAAGAAAAGAAAAGAAAAGAAAAGAAAAGAAAAGAAAAGAAAAGAAAGGAAAAGGAAAAGGAAAAGGAAAGGAATAAGTTATTGCAGATATGCTTTGCTTTACTAGATAATTCAATCCCCTCCCAGAAAGGTAAAACTCAAGGCTATTGCCATGACCCTTGTAGTATGAATAAGAGGAACGGAGAGTATCTGTGTTTAAGTTGTTGCATCATACCCTGAGTTTATGTTCATTTCCCTTTACATTGTTTGTGTTTCTTCAACAGCAACTTAATTCCATGCAGGCAAATAGAGAAGTCCTACCTGTTTCCAGGTAAAGATCCATGCTGGTGTCACTCAGCCCTATTTCAAATCCTTCAAATTTAGGAATACAAAAAGTCCTCAAAAGATCAAATATTCCTACCAACCTCAGAAATCACCTAAGAAAAGATTGAAGTGATAATCTAAAGCAGAGATATTAAACTACATAAGATTTTGCATAAATCTTAAAAATATCTTAAAATCAGTTTAGCTTAACAAGTTCTTGCAGCCTAAACTATAAAGGTAGGCACACAACTTTCTTAATTCCTCCCCCTTCTCGATTTTGAGCGCATGAAACTGCAGGCACAATGTACTATATTTAAAATGATTTTTTTAAGTTCCTATTGCATACCTCATGAGATTCTTAGATAAAGCCTCAATAAAAGCTGCCCAAAACTTGACTCAGCTCATGCCTTATTACTATCCCAGGGAAAACATACAGGGTCAGTACAAGCCATACACAGGTAGGACCTTAACCATCAGAGCCACTTCATTGGCTATAAACCCAGAGAGCCCTCGAGTAGCAGTGCATGGCTCCTGTCCTGCTGCCCACCCGAGGTGCCCTGGCTGCATTTTGACACTGCACTGCACCATGAGTACAGCTCTTGCACCAAGTCTGCTCCTGCTCCACATCCATGCTAAAGAAGGGCGAGGCAGTTTGTTTCTACGACAGACATCTGGGGGAGAGAACTTTCCTTTAGAAGTTTTGAATGTGCCCTGGCTCATTCCTGAGCCTAGACAGGATGGAGCACATGGAAAGCAGGACCGGTGCTGTTGAACTACAGTGCCAAGGCACTTCTATAAAATGCTAATGAGCAAAGTGTGCACTGGTCCAGCTTTAGACATTGATTTTTTCAGACTTCTAATGGGACCACAAATCAGGCGGGAAGTAATGCAAATTGGAAACAGAAATATTATTTTCACATCTCACACACATGAAGCAGCCAAGGCAGAGAAGAAACCAGATGGCAGGCTTTAAAAATTAGGTGTGGAGATGGGAAGCCCGCAGGAGATTAAGAGAGAAGATAAACCTTTGCAGCTGGACTTCTTTTCCCTGCTTTTGTTCCTGAGGTTCTAGAAATTTTCCCTCTTTCCTCTTCCCTTGCCAAGAATCCGTTACATTCCCTAATATTCCAGGCTTTATGTTTGTTACAGAAAAATGTGTCTGGTCCTCCCTTGTTCTTTTTAGTTCTCTTTCTCTCTTTCTCCCCCCCCCATCCTCCATTTCTTTCTTTGTTTCTGCTTCCCCCTCAGAGAAAAAGTTTTCTCCTTATTTTTCTTTTATGTACAGATTCAGATTTCAGAAGCATGTGCTGATATAATGCAGCAAAATAAACGTTCAAGTACAATGAATACATCCACTCAGAGCCACAGACTCTCCACCTTCCCCAAATATTCACAAAAGTGTGAATGCTGGGGGTCATTTGCACTACATCACTGACCGGGATTAGCTGTTTTGTCTGATATGATTGTTGGAACTTCTGCCATAGGCACATTTGGCACTGCAGCTAAAGACGTCTCAATGTGCTGTATCTCAACAAACAAAAATGAACTGTTTTACAGAGTCATTGCTGGCTGCTTAATGGTGATGCTCTGGGCCCTTCTTATATTCATCCTGAATGAATAAAAGCGCATGCATTTTGGATCAGCCTTATTTAACTGTGCCAACTGCACTAAAAATGAAACAGGAGGGATATTGTAAAATATTTTGTAAACATGGAGGTAAGGTTACTGCATCCTTTGTAGTTACCATGTCAGATACACAACATGCTGCCTTAGTTCCTTCCTCAATCCATCAGAAATGCTTATTTTTCATTATTTTGAAGTACGAGATTTAAAGCTGCACTGTGGGCAAACATATTGAATTTTAAGTACGTGTGAGCAGTTAACAGCAAACAACTTCCATGTAATGCTTAGGATACATCTTGGGAGGTGCACAGCTCTGGCACCAGCACGGCTCTGCGTGGTGTAGTGATGTGGACCTGGTGTCCTGCCTCTTTCATGTTGCCGATGTCGATATTTAATACACGATTCTGTTCTCAATTCACTGACCACAACACCAGGGACAGAAAAAATGTCATTTTCTTTGCAGCCCCTAGAAGTAATTGACAGGACTTGCTATTGAGCGTCACCTAATTTCCCTTGAAAGACTTGTCCAGTGCACCCAATGGAGCACACAACTACAGCACTTCTCTTGAAAATCCCAGAGTGTCCGACAGTACCTCTGTGACGGCGACGTGGAGCATCCAGGAGACAGCACAGATAGTGACAGTTCCTTATCCACAGGAACTGAGAAACACGTAAGAGTTGGCAGGACGCAATTTGTGGCTACACAAAATACATCCAGCCTGGCACTGGGCTACTGACTGCCCAGCTCAGGCACCCACCGGGTCGGAGCTCCAGGAGGGCTGTGTTCGTGGGGCAGCCCTTTCTGGGACATGCAGATGTTCTGGTTACTCATGTATGTCTCCAGGCCTTCTCTGGATCCTCTCAAGCTCTCAACTATGATTTCATGACTACAGATTTCAAATTTAGCTCATTGAATAGTAAAGCACTTTTCTCATCCGTTTCAAATCTGTTGCCTTTCACATTTTTCTACCTCCCCTTGCTGTTTAATAGATGTATCCATATCAGTTTTCACAATAACAGTCATGAGACCTCATATATATTTTCTTCATGTTTCCACCTGTTCTTCTATATTGTGTATTGGAATTAAATTACCAGTAGAGCTGTACTCTGACATTTTATGTAATTAACATGTGAAAGACATTTCAGTGCTTGTGGAAAGTTTGTTATTTTCATCTCCTTGTGCATGTGTGTCATTTGCTGAGCTAAATATTTACATTGCTTTGAATAAAGAGAAAGTATTTTTAGTCATATATATATATATTTATATAGCAAATTGCTCTATTTCCATGAAATCTTAGTAAACAGACCTTTGTTTTAGATTTTCCATTGAAGGAAATAGCCTGATTCAAATTACAGAGAACAGAATCCAGTTAAACAAGGAATGAAAATTGAAGACATTTGTGGGGGAAGATGTAACTGTGAGCAGTCACCAAAGAGTTTATCAGACTCGTCACTGTGAAGCCTTGGCAGTCTGGAGTGAGAGACAGAGAGCAAACGGCATTTGTTTGTGTCTAAAGGTATCTGTTTGTAAGCACTGTTAGTCTTGGCCCAGCTTCTCCCAGATAACAGCGATAAGGGATGAAAGGCTTCTTAATGTGGTAAGACTAACACATTAAGAAGCCTTTCATCCCTTATCGCTGTTGTCTGGGAGAAGCTGGGCCAATTAACTGATTAGAGGGACAGGAATTTCTGGCTTGTAAGTGAATGGTACATAAGATGAATGTTGAACACAATGAAGAGGACAATTCTGAGAACAATTCTGATGCTACAAGAAACTGTGAGAGCTCTCTAACTCCACTGAGTGCCTGAACAGGGACCTGAAACTCAACCTGACTTGAAGACTGACCGGTCCAGAGCTGAGAGAAGAGTGGGTGCGCTGAGAGAAGCGCCACAACCTGAGGGTTCGTCGTCCCCGACAGCTCTGATTGCCTTTTGCTGGACGAAGGCAGGCCACTGTGTTCCCATGGGGAACAATATGAGCTCAGAACAAAAGAACGTCCTAGTTACTTTTCAAATTATTCTTAAAAAATGGGAAAAGACGGTGCCCGCTGACGTTTTACAGCAGATGCTTGTATGGGCTGCCAAGAGGGAGCCCTCGATCACAAATCAGACTATTTACGATTCTGAAGTACAGGACCGTGTCGGGGTGAAGCCATGAGACTCTGCTACTGAGGGTGATAACACAGCATCCATGTAGCTTCAGACTTGGAGAAAGATCTTGGAAGCGCTGAAGAGCCACTTAAGTTGGCAGTCTGACAGCCCCAATCTGCCCGAGGGCAAGGGAGCAGCTGGTTGCTCTGCAGATCAGCCCGCAGTGCCATCGGATGGGGTTCTTGCTGCCTCCCTGCCCGAGGATCCCAGCGGCCCTTTTGATCCCGCGTAGACCCTGTAGAAGAGACGGATTTGTCCCCTCCTGATCCATGTGCAACTGTTAGGAGAGAGGCTAGGAAAGCTGGAAAGACAGATAGGTTGGAAGTTTCCCCTGTTATCGTAACTGCAGATCAAGAGCCCTGGTGGGAAGCGTTACTGCACAGTGTCCTGCATCCCTGCATTGGGATGCACGGTCACACCCGTGCCCCCATGTGAAGTACTGGCAGGCATTTGTATTGCTCAACTAATTTATTCTCAGGCACAGCCAATGCCAGTGTCCCCTCCCCACCCGCCCCCCCCCTTAACATGGGCTGCTGCAGGGTTTGGATCAACGGGGATCCCCACACAGAAGTTTGACATTTCAGAAATTCTAACATTTGACTTTGTTTTATTTTTGTTTTATTTTCCACCATCTCTCTGGACCTCCACGATGCTCCTAGGTTTGCTTTTTCGTCCTCTATGCAAAGCATCAGCACCAGCCCAGCAGCATCATTGGACAGTATTACCTCAGGGCATAAAAAGCAGCCCTACAATCCGTACAGATAATGGCCCGGGATACTATCCCAGAAAGTATGACAGCATTACAAGATAAGCCATAGTTGAGCACACCTATAGCATCATTAAAACTATGCTATTTAAGCAAAACAGAAGGAATGGAGAATGCACTTCCAGCAGGAAGGCTTGCTAAAACTACACATGTATTAAACTTTTAAAATCAGGGCATACAGAGGACAACCAGTAGCCCTTATTTCATTTCTGTTAATTAGGAAAGAGTGAATGTTAATGGAAAAACTATGATACTAGTAAAGAATCTGGAATCAGGTGAATGGGAACGCTCATTCCCACTGATAACTTAGGGGAGAGGAAGAATCTTTAGGATAAACTGTACTGGTTATTGTCACTCTCTTTGTGGTTGTTAAATGTTTTTGGCATATGAAAGTGTAAATGTAAATGGCATACAGGAATGTAATTATTAATGGTATATGGAAGTGAAGTTGTTAACAGTATACAGAAGTGTAAACATTAATGCTGTGTGGAAGTGGAATTATGAATGGTACATGGAAGCGTAATTGAGGGGACAAATAATGGAATTGTGAAAAATAAACGGGAGGGGGGGCTGGCAGGGTCCAAGTGGGTTCTTTCCCCATTGAACAGAAAAGCAGTTGGTGCAAAAGGTGGCTCTGGATTTGGTAACAGATGCAATAACTGTTTATTAGTTAAGGGTGGAGAAAATTAAGCTAATTAAGCTAAATTAAGCTAAATTACAGCAACATGTGGAATTTGTAGCAAGCCAAAGCAAAATTTGGTGTTCTTACTCCAGTAAGTGATGAATTTGTAACCATAAGGGAAACCACTGGCAAAAGTGAGGAGGTTTACTTCGTTGACCATTTACAGTCTAGTATAGGTAAGCATGTAGGTGTACACAAATTTTTATACATGCCAAATTCATCAAAACTTTACTACCCGTAGATGATTTTTGTAACAGTAGTACGAGCTACTGGTCAACAAGAAAAAGCTCATGAATTAAACAAAAAATGAAGCTAATGGTAAAGCAAGAAACAGCAGACTTGTTTACACCTTTTAAAAAGCCTATCAGTTAGAAGAAAATATGTCAATGTCTGAAGAACCATTTGCTTTTGAAATCTTTCATTGCAAACAAATGAAAATTTTCTTCAAATTCAAAAGGATGAATTGAGCGTTCTTTTAATCATAAATGAAAAACTGTCCAGAAACCTGATGGAGTTTTCTGTGATTTTTCAGAGAAGACATCCAAACTTCATAGCTCCTGCTGCAATGTGAAAATGTGGAATGGGCAGACACACTCTGTTGTAATATTCGTGATCATTTCGACTATTTTATTTGCATATATAAATACTGAAAGGAAAAGTATGCACCACTGTTGATTTATTTCTTTCCTCCTTGGTAGACAGTCTGAACATTTTTTAGTTCTTCAGTGTAAAAATCTCAATGTGATGAACGTATTTTCAGTGTATTTTCATCTTTCTTTGCAAGTCTTCCTTTTGAAGGCTGAAAGAGCCATTATTTGTCAAAGAAAAACAACATTATTTGTCTAGAGTAGATGTGTCATCTTCTACCCCTCTCACCTTTCACCTTACAGGTGACCCTGCTTTTTCTCCTTTAAAACAGTGCTGGAGCTACCACTGTGTGCTAGGAGGTGCTTGATCCTATTTAATATTAGAGATTATAATAATGTATTATAATGAAATCTCTTCTTGTTATGTTCTACTTAAGATGAAATACTGCGGAAGGTCAACTTGGCCAATTTCAGGAAGGAAACGTAGATATGTTGAGAATGCAGCCTTGACCACATTGACCTGGGGAAATGGAAGGTTTGATGAGGAGTTACAGTTGTTGAGGTTTATGGATTAAAGCATTTGGAACAATTCAACAATTCCTCCAGGAACACAGCCTCAGTGGAGCAATGTGTGCAAAAGTGGCATGAGGTCAGTAGGAAATCCTACAGAAATTGGATACAGTGGGAGGGAATAGAGCAGGCTCAAGCTGAACCATGCACCTGGGCGAACACTTTGTTGGCTAAAGACCTGTTACTTGTCTCCTGAATTGGGTCAGATTCATTTCCAAAGCCTGTTGTTCACTCCCAGTGCATTTCATGCATGTTTTGCTGCATGTGTTGTCTTCTGATCTTGGAAATAGGTGCCTCGGAGTCCCATGGAGGTGGACAGTAGTGGCTAAGAACATTGCAAAGCTCAGCAATCCTGGCTTTGTACTGCAGTATTCACATGATAAGTTTGGCATGCAGTGCCCATTGTACTCCAAGCTGTGCAGCCTAGCGTCCCAATCTGAAACTACAGAGAGACTTTTAGTATGAGGGCTGCCCTGAAAGTAATGCCTCCTGTTTTATGTTGTGGGCACATGACGTCAGAGGTGGATGTTGGTGGGATGGCAGTAGAGGTTGACCTTTCCACCAATATTCCATTGCAGTTTGTTGCCGTGTGAGAGATGGAAGCAGAGATGCAGTCTGACAAAATGGCTTCCAGCATGGAAGTGTGTATGAAGCAAATGCATGTGATTGAATTCCTCCACGTGGCAAAAATGGCACCCAGTGCAGTGGTCTTCATTGATGCTTGCTGAACGTTTCTGGAGACCAAACAGTGGAGGTGGTGGGTCGTGTGTCAACAGTGGTGACAGAAATGTGAAAGATGAGTCACGTTCTGGATGGCCATGCACGAATGTCACATCACCAAATGAAGAGTGTCTCCATCAGCTTACCCACACCAATTGGTGGAGTATGATTTTGGGCTTTGTTCAGTTTATGCACATTTTGAGCTACTGGTTTAGTATATGTCAGTAAGTTAGTTCCCAAACTTTAACCTATGTTATGATGAAAAGTAGTGGCAGAGTTTGATTAGAAGAGAATTTTGCTTCAGCATGTTGGGGGGTTGGACTCGATGATCTCTGGAGGTCCCTTCCAACCCCTACAATTCTGTGATTCTGTATCTTAGTAGTCTACTGCGCAGTCATGGGAGCTGGACAGTGCTGTCACACCAGGCAAATGGCAGAACTCTAGGTGCCTCGTTTTCCTGAAAGATGTCCCGTGTTTTACTTGTTGACAAACACTTGTGACCATCATGCCATCAAGCCTCTGCATGGTGAAGATGACCTAGTTCTTAAAACCTCTGTCTATCAACAGAGTACAGCTCTGAAGAAGCACTGTTATGCTCGTGACAAGCTGTACAGCCAAGAAAGAACACATTTGTAGGGTCAAGGACACGAGCCTTGCTCATGTAACCAATAGTAAATGGACATCTACTTCATCATAACTGTACACACATGTGAGTGTTGTGAATGCATGAATGTAACTAATCCTTAAATAATGAAAGAAGCACTGAGCTAAGGCCTTGTATGAGAAAATCTGTAATAATAAGATGTTCTTTTCTTGCAGAGGGGGCATTCTGCCTGGGAGAGGTCTTCTCATCAGCCCGAGAAATAGTAAAAAGCAAAGCCAAAGGCAAAGAAATTTTGTTCTGTTTCTTGCTCTGTTTTCTTGTTCTCCTTTTGAGATGTGATTTGTGCAGACAGCAGATTGTTATGGAAGGCTCCTGGGTCCGTTGTGGAGTGGCCAGGCATGAGAGCATTGTGATGTCCTCTGTGAAAGGTTAGCTACAAACCACTGTGAGTAATCTATGTGACTGCATCTTTGTTCCTAGTTCAAATTCCAAGTGAGTAAATCGCAGCGTTTCTTGAAAAATCAACGAGCTACTTTTTGTTTCCCCATCATTCCTGGCCTTCAGGGGACCTCCTGGCAAGGGAGATTGAGTGAGCAACTAAGACTCTCAATTTGAGCTTTGGTTTTGGTTTGCTTTGAGGGAAGGTTGAAGCCGACATCCCGAGAGTGTCTCTGTTTAGTGGGTGTTGAAACTTATTGTTCTGCCCTTGGGTGCATTTCTGGGAAGAATATTGCTGTTGTTTGTTTTGCCGTCTTAAGTGCTTCTTGATAAAAACCATAGCAGAGAAAATCAGTGTCAATGATGGAAACACAGAATGAGAGGAAAGAGTAAACAGACACATGTGGCAAGATGTCCAGGTTCCAACTAAATGACAGACTGGGCAAAATATCCTAAAGCTTGAATTTTATTCCTGCACAAGTTCTATGGAAGATGCAACTCTGCAGTGGTCTGCTTTACTCTGACTGCTTAGAGGAAAAAAGATTACTTCAATTCTTAACAGCATGCAGGTTTTTTGGAAGAACCTAGTGAAGTACAGTGTGAAAACATAGCAGAGCTTCTGGAAATGTTGAGTTGCTACCACAGCATTGCAAGGAAACCAGATGAGTTTCATCTCAAAACAAACCACATCCTTCTTGCTCTTCTTTTTTTCTTTTTCTGTGTAGGTGCAGGTCAGTTGCGAGTTGAATTCTTAAATCAGAAAAATGCTGCTTATTAATAAGTGCAAAATAAACCAGCGCTAGAAAAATGGTGAAAGGGATTGAGCCCTCATGGTGAGGGCTGAGCTGCAAAGATAAACCAAAGTGGTTCGTGCCTGTCAGGAGCTGGAGTCTGATTTTCTCCACTTCTGTGCACAAACCTGTGGTGAGCAACTGCTTCTTTGACTCCAAATAACCTGAAGAATGGCAAACCCCAAGTCAGAGAGAAGTGTAAACCAGAAGAAAAATGTTACTCAGTGTTTGCCCAAGAGATAAAGGGGTCATAAAAGGAAGGTAGCAGCGTCCTCTGTCACTGGGAAGGCCACTGTGGATTTCCACACAGGCAGAAAATGTCTCTTGTGTTGGGAAAACAGGTGCCTGAACAGCAGAGGCAGAGGGGATGACAACAGCAGAATTGGAGCTGGTTACCAGCTGCTTTTCTGAAAGGCAGACAGCAGGAGAGAGCCTGTAAATCTGCCATCTCTAAGGAGATCAGTTCCCAAATAAAGAGATGCAGAGAGAAAATGGTCAAAAAGAATGGAATATCTCAAACCGTATTTTCTCCAAGAATAACAGCCTGATCTGTTAAGGTGCCTATTTAAAATACTGCAATTTGGGGTATTTCAAAGAGCCCTGAATCAAATGCTGCACCTAGTGAAAGTGGTGGCTAAATTTCATAACTGTGTAACCTACTAACAACTGAGACAAAGGCTTAATGAAAACGTGGAGATGGAAGATGTTTGGAAAGTTGTAGATGTTGCTTTAGCAGCAGTAAGCATCCTTTGTGTATTTGTTTGTTTTGTTTTTGGTCTCAGGACTTGTTTTCCCTGCAGAGTTGGTTGAACTAGTTAAGTTTGGCAAGCAAGCTATCCCAAAGTGTTCATCACCCCATCTCAGTGACTGACATGTGCATGCTCTTTACCCATGGCAAATGCTGCTTCTCTTCATCCCTCAGCACAGAGAGTCTTGCTGAAGCGTCATTGTGCCTTTATCATTGGTTAAATTAAACACTTAAAGCAGAGAGTCACAGCAATTTATACGTGTGGTCTACTGAACAGTAGCTTAGCAGATGTGTCAACTTGATACCCTACCCAAAATTACCGGTGTCTGGCTTCCCAGTGTAAATGCATTTCATGTTATGCTGCTATCCACAAAAGCACTCCCTGAAACTTCTGTACATTACAACATCTATTAAGGACACAGACAAAAAAGAGGACACATTGAGACAGAAAAAGGCAGTGCTTCATTCGTGGTGCAGATAACTACTGATCTTCATGGTTTGCTGGTGACTCTGATTACAGATCATCAGCAGAATTTGTTATTGCAAGCGCCCTGTTTGAATTAACTCAGTCATAGGAAAAGATACAAAGGTGAGCGTTGCACTGATGTGATCCTATTCCAGGCAAAAACATTGCTTTGGAAATAGGCCAGGCTTCTGCCTTTCACAGGATCACAGAATTGTAGGGGTTGGAGGGGACTTATGGAGATCAAGTCCAGCCCCCCTGTTAAAGCAGGTTTCCTACAAGAGGTCGCATCTGATGTCATCAGTAATTTAACAATATTGGAAAAATACTGACCAGTTTTCCTTAGCAGCTTTTTTTGTGTGGCCAAAGATGTTACCAAAATGAAGTGTAAACATTTATTTGACAAAAAAACTAGGTACTGGTTTCTTTACCTGATGATGGCTACCACTTGCTGGGAGTTCTCATGGCCATCCTGTAGCTATGTAAAAGAATTGCAATTTTTCGCATGGGAGAACTAAAATTGGTGGTAAGTGTGTAGAAAAGAGCTACATTTTTTAAGAACAAATGCTATCAGTTTACCTTTTAGAGAGCATTTGTTTCCTGTCTGCAAACTGAAGTTCTGTGGGGAGCTGTGTGATTCAGGACATAACCTCTACTCTCATTTCAGATTCAGGTTTCTTGCAACAAGATGGCCTTCATTAAGAAACCTTCAATTTTGTGATGTCAAAACACTTCTTCCAGACTTTCCAGGAAAAATCGTTGTTGCCTGTTCACAGAATGTGACTTGATTCACATCTCCTAGACTTCACAGTACGGTGCAAAAATGCAATTATCTGAACTCTTTTCCTGCTAAGACCAGGAGGAACAAACAGACTGCAGGACAGCTTTGGGCTGAACAGGAGCTGGGGTAGCTGCATGCAGAGCCCTGGGAATGGCCGAGGGCTGTATTAGCACAGCAACAGTCTCAGCTTCTGCAAAACATTCCCTTGAGCTGCAGCTCTGCAATGCACCCGTCAGTTCAGCTTACAAACAGCACCTAAGGATTTGTGTCTGTGGAGCAGACCTGACAGACGCACATGGCTGAAAGCACAGAAAGCATCTCCAAAGGGAAAATGGTCAGAACGACACTGCAGCTTTATTCCTCCGTCTCTCAGGGCAGGAATTGTCTTCCTACATGTTTGCAGAGATCATGCTGTGAAAAAGCCATGATCAAGAGGGAATCGATGTTATGCGTAGCAGCCCTGTATGGGTTGTTACACATGGATGCAGTTTTTTACTGTGGTTTGGTTTGTTCACTGCTGTGGCAATAATAGAAGTAATAAATTTAGTCATGAAACAGAAGAGTGTCAATTTTCTTCTAGAAAAAAGGGAGTTATAACAATAGACAGTGAATTTTCTGCCCTCCTGACAACATTATTATATAACTTTGGGGCAAAAGACTGCTGCCTGCAAAAGCCAATAGCCTTGAGTTAATTTTTTGGTGAGATCTTTCAGCAAATCAGGGATCCCCAGCTCAGTTACAGAGCTACAGCAAAATCAGTGTTAGCCTCATCCACCTGAACTGTAGTGACAACTGCTACCAAGCTTAGAAGACCATGGAGGCAGGCTCCTGAAGGGAAGCACAAACCCTCCGTGGTGGAGACTCACTGGTGTGTCTGTGAGCAGCAGGGAAGCGTGGAACACCGGGATCCCTGGGCTCTCCAACCTGTGGTTGGGAACAATGTGCAACCAGGGCAGAACAGCGGCTGGAAAAATAATGTCAGTGGTGACAAAACAGTGGTGACAGTGTGTGTGTTCTGCAGTGGAATGAGGCTGAGGAGAAACAGTCCAAGACAGTTTAGTGCACTCTGTACGTTTTGTGGTGGAAAGGGATATCACAGAACCATAGAACATCTTGGGTTGGAAGGGACCTTAACGATCATCGAGCTCCAAACCCAAAATGGGCTGGTTGCCCCCCATGAAATCAGGTTGCCTACCCATGGCCTCAGGCACCTGCAGGGATGGGGCACCCACAGCTCTGGACAGAAACGCCAGGGCCTCACTGCCTCTGGGTAAAGAATTCCCTCCTTGCATCTAACCTAAATCTCCCCTCTTTTAGTTTAAAGCCATTCCTCCTTGTCTTTTTGCTATCAGACCATGTAGAAAGTCGGTCTCTATCTTTCCCATAGGCTCCTTTAGCTACTGGAAGGCTGCACTGAAGTCCCCCTGTAGCCTTCTCTTCCCTAGGCTGAAGAAGCCCTGCTCCCTCAGCCTTTCTCCATAGGAGAAGTGGAGGCAATATAAATGTGAGATAGTTCAAACTGGGCTCCTGCTCCAATTCACTTCAGAGCATTTCAAAAAAAGCACCTTCCTTCTAAAAGCTTCAGTCTGGCTTTGGTCTGCAGTGCTGCACTGTAACTTGGAAACTCAGCATCAGTGGGACTTGCTTCAGAGAGTGTTTATAGAGTGAGAGGCAGTAGTTCCGACAGTGAAACCCTCACTGCCACTTAGTGCAGGTTTTGGTAGCTAAGATGCTTCATCATTTTGAAGGCTCAGATGAGAATGAATGGAAAACAGTTTTTCCAGTGCTTAAATTCTCACGCTAACATGACACTAAAACTTCATAAATCTCCAGGCACATTTTAGGTACTCTCAGATGGGTATAACTCAGGATTGAGGAGATCAGAGAACATTTTTTTCCTATCCTGAAACCTGGGCAATTTCTGTTTTCTTTCTCACTTGGCTCATCATACAGAAATGTGTTTAGTAAAAGAATATATTTTGCTAAGAACTTTGTGGCATGCTATACCATGAAAAAAACACGTGGGAAAATTCAGACATGCTCTTTGGCACTCTGGGCTTTTTCAGACAGCTGCACTGTGAGGACTGCGGTGTTGCTGGCAGATTCAGAAACAGCAGGGCCTGGTTCCCCTTCCCACACAACCTGTTTCTTTTCTGGACCTGCAGCACTGTGCTGAACCCAGTAAGAGCTGGAAACCGCTTTGTATTTAGTCTGTATTTGTAGCTCTTCTAGTTCCCAGAAGAATATTGCTAATTGTTTTTTTTAATTTTTATTTGTATTTTTATTGAGTAGTCTCATTTGTGACTGATAATCAGCCTTCTGTTTGGCTATTTGCTGTAATGTGGAGTATTTTCCTAGCAACTGTACCAAGTACTAGTAAATCATCTGCAGACACTGCAGAGGAGAACAGCCCAGAGCCATGCTGACTTGCCATGTCAGTTCAGAAGTAGGGTTAGCTTCTGCAGGTCAGCAGGGCTCTGGACTTACACAGGTCAGCGGACTTACACGCACACAATAGCACAGACTGGAGAAAGGGAGCACTTCCGCTTACTGTAGATGGGTTCAGGCTTCCTGCGAATATCCAGAGCTGGGAAGCAGCTCGGGCCTTTCCCCTGTGTAAAACTGCCTGTTGTTGAGGTGACTGCACAGGACCTGCTGCTCTGAGGGCAGCTGAAGACGAGAAATGTGATACAGGGATGCTTATGGCATTCCTCGTTGCAGCATGAAGAAGCAGAATGGCACCTACGAGTCGTGCTATCACCACCACATGATTACAGCTGTAGGAGCACCCCATCGTGCACTGGGTTGGAAATCATTACCTCTCAGGTCAAGACAGTAATTTGTAAAAATACAAATGTGCTTAAGTAGCCCAAACACTCCACAAGAGAAGTTCAACTACGCATTCACAAGTGTATTGGGTGCTGAAATTCGGTTCAGTCAGATGTGTGCTTAACAGAGCAAACACAGCTCTGACTCCTTACAAAGAGTGTTTTGGGAAGTTTTCACTTTCCCCCCAAAAAAGCACAGGCTCCTGTCAAAATCCCTCCAGTTTTTCAGTTCCTGCAGACGTGAATCTCTGGTGATAACAGGCAATCCAATTGCTGTCAGTTTTCCAAAAATTAGCACATGGTCAAAGCACTGGGTTTGGCAACTTGGCCATCAAGTCTTGTTTCTCTTATGCCAAATTGTAACTGTAGCTATGACCTGCATGCTCAGAGGGTAAACAGTCTTTGTACATTCTTTTGGAGTCTCTTCTAAGAAGGAGGCAGTGCTCTGGGTCCAACATATCTTTTTTTTTTGTCTTCTTTAGGAAAAATCAGTCATTTAAAAATGTGTGTAACAGCAAAGCAAGTTGCTGTTTCGGTGACGTAGGTGCATCCACACGCATCTGTAGCCATGCAACAACTTAGAACTGGATCTGACTGCTTTCTTCTTTTTCCAAGGCTGTTGTCTGGATGTCAGAATCAGGATGCTCCTTGATTCTGTCAATTACCGCTAATACGTGTGTGTCAACTTTCAGCTTAGGGGTTATTATGAGAAAATAATTGAAGCCATATGCTCCTGTACATTCATTTCCCTCTGTTATTTGCATGATGAAAACCTGTGACAGAAGGTGGCATTTCCAACAAATTCAGAAAAGGTTGTTTATAGTCTTAGATCCATCCTTTCGTACCCTTGACATTTTTATCCACATGCAACTTTCTGAAATGTGGACGTGGAACAGAACCTTCTCTGGCAGTCATTAGGATTTACTCTTTGTTTATGCAGATGCAGTTTAAAGTGTGTGTTCACATCGTGCTATGCGTGATAATTCTATAAGCTGACTGCTTTTCCAGAGTCAGATGCTACTCAAGAATAATAACAATGACACTTTAAATGCTTTTGCTCCAAATTAGCCCTCAAGTGCAGGAAAGCCTTTGGTCAAAATAGTGACAGCTCTGCAAATGTGTCTGCCTTCCAGGTGGATTCTGTTAAGAGGAAGAAAAGCTGATGGAGATAGGTAGTGCTGATGCAATTTTGCAGATGTACAAAAGAAAGGTGTTGAGTCCTCCGCTCCTGCGCATACAGAAGGAATCCAACATGACCCAGGTTCTTGGCTGAGAGGACCAAGCCTTGTTTGCTTTCTCTTTCTCAGCCATGCCTCAGGCTTGTCAAGGCTCTCTGTTCAATTTCCTGCTTGCCTTTTTTAAGTCTAGAGGTTTCCACACGCACCCTTTTTTATTTTGTTAGCAGCACCCAACAAAACCTCTGCCTCCATATTACTTCATTCCAGGGCAGATTTATTCATGACTTTTCTTATGCAGAACAATAGTAGGGACTATAGCATGTGCCTTAGGGCTTGGAGGAGTTGAAGGCGAGACTGGGCAGCCTGATGTGGGACAGCCAGGCCATGGCAGGGGTGGGACTGTGAGGTCTCTTCCAACTCAATCACGCTGTGGTTCTAGGGCTCTATCAGCCTGTGGTTCACGGGTCGCTCAGGAGCTCTCAGACAGGCTCTGCACGGGAGCTGGAGACAAGCAAGGGAGGGAGGCTTTGCCTTGCTCCTTCTTCTAACCCAGAACGGTGTGGTTAAACCTACACGTGCCTTTCAAGAGTACACCACTCTATTACCAGCCTCCCGAGGGGAACACATCCCCGCTCCAACAGGTCCCTCCGGCGCAGAGCTGCGCATGCGCACCACGGCCCGCCGCCTCCTCGCCACGGCCGCGGCTCTGGCGCCCCCTGGCGGCGCAGCATGGCGAAGGGAGCCGGCGGAGAGGGGCGGACGGCGCCTGCGCAGCGTCCTGGCCGTGGGTGGTGGGGTGTGAGTGGGACGGATGGAAGGAGTTGGGTGGGCGGTTGTACTCGAAGAATTGTCGCGGGTAGGGCGATAAGTGGTGTTCCGAAGGATTCAGGAGGGGATCAGGGTTATTTAAAATTCGTGTCGGCGATGTGGACACGGGGTGGAGCCGAGCAGGCTGTCTGCGGGAGAAAGTTGGATGTTTGGAAGGGATTTCTCAGCCCTTCTTGAGGTTGAAGGGAGATATAATTAGTTGTATTTCCTGGCTCACAAGTGATTTGGGATCGGATATTGGGAAAGGTTAGATAGCAGCCCAGTCCAGGAAGGAACCAACACCCGTGGGGTGGCAGTCACCTTCCTCCCATTGCTCTGCCCTGCAGCACCCCTAAAAGCACCACGGTGGGAAGAAATGGTTCACATCACTGAAGTCCCACGTGCCAGAGTAAGGCCCTGTTTTAGGAACAGCACCTTTCCTGCAGGAAAACACTTTCACCAAGGCGCCTGTAAGACCTCAGTCTTTGGCTTATTGGTGTGCTGTCTCAGTTACCACCAACTTAAACTTTGGACTATAACTTTCACCCTCTTTTGTCTGCTGCCTGTGTCTCTGCCCAAAACTGTCCAAAACCACTTGTCTAATCTAAAACCACTGTTTAAAATTCTGCCAAAAGTCTCAGACCTCTGACTGTGTGTGAACTCTCATATGGCTGTAGTCCAGCATAATATTCCCTTCACTGCTTAGATTGAGAGTGGTTCTGCTCTTTACTCCAGTTGGCAACAATGCGGAGTCATTTCTGGAATCTAAAGTAGATTTTTATTCAGGCCAATTATGGCACTTGTCACTGCCTTGTGAAGAATTTAACCATGCTTTGGAAGTTATTTTCAATTTTTTTTTTTTTTCTCAAACCAGTGGTGAAATATGTGTGTTGTAAAAGCAAACCCTCAAGACATTTTGGCTGTTTCCTCTCTGCACAAGCAGACCCAAATCACCTGTCCCTGTTGTCTTGGCTCTGGTATGTGACACAGATCTCTGTCCTCAGCCTCAGGCTCTGATTAAGTTCTGCAGGCTTCCCCTGTCTGATGCTTTCACAGAGAGGTCTTCTGTGCTACTTTGCCAGAAAGCCTTCATTTTCCGTATTACTATTTGCTCCCCTAATCCTTCTTCATCCATTCTCCAGGCTTATCCTGAGGGCAAAACCTGTTTGCTCCAGATTTCCCTCTTTGATGCTGTTGTGCATCAGAGTATCTGAAATCCCAGGAACCCCTCATGTTCCACTCTTTGGAGTGGAAATAGGAATTCAATCCTATCTTGTAGACAGCTTACATGAAAGGCAGTAGTTAAACCTGTGTCAGTGAGCTTAAGCCTAGTGGTTAACAATATTCACTCTGTGGTTGTCTTTAGTCTAGGCATTTTAAAATGAAGTTATTTACTGATAGCAGAATTTAGTGTTAGGCACAAATTCTGAAAAAATGGACTTACCCAAAAGGTAAATCTACTATAAATTCAGTTTTCATATAAGCCTTAAATAATGCAACACTTAGAGGAGTTAACTTCACTCTGTGCAGAAAGTGATCTTTAACTATCACCTAACCATGTCCAGAACAACATCGTTCCTTTTTGCTCCACCAGAAAGCATGCAAACACTGCTAAGATTGAAACAGCCATGTGCAAAACAATGACCTTCATTTCTGTACTAGATAATAGTTTTTGGCACTGTATAAAAGCATGGCTTTAACACCACAGGGAGCTTTAACGGTCAGGACTTAATATGTCTTTTTGCAGGGTGTGTAGGGACAACGTTCACAGCCTCTAAAAGTGTATTTCATGTGACTGCGATTTACGCTGTGCCATCCTCTCAGATCAGGGTCACATATGAAGTTCAGTTATCCCAGACTGACTGCCCATCACTTCTGGACTACAACTGTAAAGGTGTAACACTTGCAGTGCACTCTGAGTTTTAAGTATCTGAATTTAGTTAGTGAAGTTAAAATTGCGTTTGACACGCTGCATCACGCAGCTCATTCTTAAAATTTCATGATTGCTTCTTATCAACAAAATAAGAGAGAGGGAAAAAAATCTTTTTACCTGGGTGTTTCCACAATCTTTTGAACTCAGAGTGTGCTTTTCTCATCAAAACTCATGTAGACTTTTTTTTTTTTTTTTTTTTAAATGCCGTTCTTGGGCAGCTGTTGATGCTGGTAACAACTAATTACAACTGATGTAGTCTTCATTTTCTCAAACCTATTTATTTCATGAAGAAAGCGAAAAACAGTGGAACAGGAAAGCACTCTTTCCTGAATGGTCTTTCAGTGAAGGAGGAGAAAAAAAAATCATGTAAGGCTATCTCCCAGGTATGCCTCTGGTGTTACAGTGTCTGCAGCCAGGAGCTTCAAAGACAGCATCTCCCTGATAGGTTCCTATCTGAAGATCCTATCTGAAGTAGCTTCAGCACAGCACTTCTAGCAGTTGCTACTAGCTTTTCCTCTGGCATTTCCCAAATATTAGATATACTGTATGTACTCAACACTATGACATATATTACTCATAAGGCAGCCCAGCCAGAGGAAACCTTTGGGTTACAATTGCTCATCAAGTATTATTGACAAAGAAAAAAATGAACTTTATGCTGGGATGTATTAATTGGGAGTAATTATCCTGCTCTATTTCATACTGCCAAGGAGCCAGACACAAGTACTATGTCCAGTTCTGGGAGTAAGAAATATGTACATAAGTAAGATGCAGAAGATATAAGTGAAAATGAGGGGGGAGAAAAAAAAAAGACCTCAGAAAAAGGGCTGGAGGGGATGGTTGTGTAGCTTTCAGAAAGGAAGACTGTTGGAACAAGAAAGGAAAGGGCGCAGCAGTATTCCTAAGGACTATAGGCTGTCCCATGGAGAACAGTGACCCTCTGTGTCCTCGAGGGACACTGCAACAGGCATCCCGTTCACTGGCAGCAGCCAGGATGAGATTTGTCAGGCACTCGAACCGGCTGCAGGGAGAACCTCTGTCCCTTGTGGTTTTTAGAGCAGCTTAGACAAATATGATTCGAGATGACATAAGATATAGCTACCCTGTCTTGGAATAAGTGTAAAACCCACACTATCCCTGACACATGATGAGAAGTGACAATGACACAAGTGCTGCGAATTCCCAGAGAGGTGGTAGCAGGAAAGTAATCTTTTCAAGTTGGCTTTTAGGAATTTCTTAAAAAAAAAATACATATGTATTTTTAGTTATGCTGGGAAAAGCTAAAATTCCTGTTCCGGTAGCGTCTCTGGATGGATGGCTTTGCTGTGTGTTATCATTTCCAAGTGAGGCAAGCAGAAAATTGGGTGAAAGCAAGGATGAAGGTATGCAATGGCCACCTGTCTTTTCTTGTAGCTGACAAAAAAGTTAAATGATGCAGCCTGCGTAATCTGCAGCTAATGTAAAAAGGAACAGTGCAAGTTTACACCGTGTAATGGGAAGTTATGGGAGGGGAGAAAGTAAACGGGTCTGGAAAATAATGTTTGTGCTGATGGCTCCGTTTGCTGCAGCACCAAATCTGGCATGAAATCGATGACCTTTTAATTTCAGAGCTGGTTGAGAAACAGAACACTGAGGCTTACTTTGTGGTGTCGTGTGTGGACAGCAAATCTTTCCATTAGGGGGAAAATGGAACAGGGTAGAAGTGAGGGGCTGGGGAGCACCTCATGTGAGGTGAAGCCGTGAGCTGGGATTGCTAAACCCAGAAGGCTGAGGACGACCTCAGCGCGTGTAAAAGACACGCACTGACAGGGGGTCGATGAGCCAGCGCCGCTCTTCCAGGCGGGGCCCCGCACGCAGGCCAGGCCGGAAGCTCTCCAGAGGCGCCGGGCGGCCTCACAGCCCCGCGTGCGACCCGACGGCGCACGCGCAGCTCCCGGCAGGCTCCGCGGCGGGGCGCGCACGCGCGCTGCGGGGGAGGGGAGCGCTGATGCAAGAGGCGAGCGCGGCGGTCTAGGGCAACGGCCGGCAGCGTCCCTGAGCTCCGCCGCTCCTCATCCGATTGCCCGTTCCGTGCCCGGCCGCAGCCATGTCGGGCGACGAGGTGAGGCTCGACGCCGTCGGGGAGGGAGCCGAGCCCCAGGGCTGTGCCGTTTCGCGGCCGGGGCCGCCGCCATGTGGGAGTGTGGGCCCGAGGCCTGCGGCGGCCACGGCGCGGCCTCCGCCCCGGGGCTGGGCCGGGGTTGGGCGGCGGGATCTCGGCCTCTCGCGGGGTCCTCGGGGCCTTTCTCGGGGTCCTCACGGCCTCTCCTCGCGGTGCGGCCCCGCGGCTCCCGGAGCTGTGCTGTATCCCGCACGGCGGGGCCGGGGGAGAAGGAGACGTGCCGGCATCGCGTCCCTAGGGCGCCTCGTGCTCCTTGGGAGATAGCGCTTGACTTCGGTGTTTACCTCTTTTTGCAGCTTTAATATCTCGTCTTTCATCCCTGACAGCTCAGTGGGTCACTTAGCAGGTGATACCACGCGGTTGTCCAAATGCAGGGGGTTTTGCTTTCAGAGGAGCTTGTGCAGTAGTGTGGCTGGAGCCATTGGTAACCTCGTTTCAGTCTTTCTCATGGGAAAAGGAAAGCTTTCTATGTATGAAGCTGTGAGCACCCTGATGGAAGACATGGCCGGTGGGAAACTGCGCTGACAGAATCCATGAGACAGCTGCTTTTGGTCATTTTTCTTTGGTGTTGGTTCAGATACGTCTGTGGCTTATTTCTGAGCAAAGTATGCTCACTCTAACCTTGGAGACGAGCAACTCACAACTTCTCTGACATAATAAACAGCAAGCAGTGTAATTACAAGTTACTTTAATGGTAGCTGAGACTTGTTATTCAGCTGCTGTGAATGAATATCCGGCATTTTTATGTCTAATTGCGTGGTGATTTGAAGACAGCGCTTTGATTCCAGAAATTAAGACCTCAGCTGCTTTCTGTCTCAGGTGCATTTGTTCTGACACTAAGGTGAGATCAGTGTAGTTAAGTTGCATCTCTGGTTTGTTTCATCTTGCAGACTGACAGAATGAAAGTGGTAGTAGTTAGCTGAGCTGTCACTGTAGATCTGGATAGTGTGTTTGAGAGTGAGTGCACCCATGACTTCTCTGTATGTGGCTGCAAGGAGCCAAGTCACCTGTTACTGGTGAGCTTTTAAGGTGATGGTTGTGTTTTGTTCTTTAAAGCTGCTGAGGAAGAGGATACGTGAATCTCAGAAGGCAGATCTGTAAGTGTTAGACTTCTTTGTGTGGTTTGCATCACAGACTTCTTCCAAGTATGGGCAGTTGCACTGCACCACAGCTTGAAATTTTCAGACCATTACAGCAGGGAAACTGCCTGGTAGAACCAGCTCTTGTCTAAGTGCTGCCCAGGAGTGGCACAGGAGGGACAGCACACATCCTGCTTGTGAGGAGCAGAATTCTAAACCTGCAAGTGATGAGCAGTATGTTAACCTCTAATTATCTAATTAGAAGTCTTATTATGTATCTAAAATCCTACTAGGTGATGACTGAAAGGTTTTCTTGCCCTTTTTGTGAAGCTCCAAAGAAATAATGCTGGAGAATGCTTTGTTCTGAGCAACTGGAGGCTTTAGGTGTTGATTAGTTATAAAGAACTTAGAATTCTATTACAGAGAGCAGTGCAGTGTAGGGATACCTGTACTGCCTTGGTCTGTGTGTGGTGGGCATGCCTATGTTTATTCAGACTGATGAAATGGGATTGTGTCCTCTGTAGAATCCCCAGCAAGTGCCACTATTGCAGCAATTTGACGTGGGCTTCTGTCTTGGGAACTGGACTTGAAGCTGTAATTTTATATGTATTTTTCCTCATCTTTTACTCACTTGATTTCTGTAAAGTGTGGCCTACAGAAGATGAAAATCCATGTGGGAATTTGGCTCTGGGAGCTGAAATAGGATGGCAGTTTCTTATTTCTGTGTAGTAAAAGCGTAGGCTTTGGTGTATTTAGCCTGGAGGCTGCAGTCTCTTCAGTGGGCCCACAACTTTTCCAGTACTTTTTGTGCTTAGATGGTATCGTAACGCTTTGATTAATCAAATGTACTGAATAGAGAGAAAGTATGAAGAAATTCCTGAAGTTTCTAGCCCAGGAAGGCAGAAAGCCTGGTTAGCAGGTTGGTTACTTCAAATCATGGCTTGTGTTTTTTTTTTAAAGTCATGTGTGACTTACGTAAGATCTAAGCAGGACTTTTAAGTTCTTGATGATCAAAAATAGTTCAGGCATGGATGTCCTTCTCAGGATGTCCAGCTCCGTCCAGCTCCTGTATTCAGTTTCCTCAGAGCAGTTAGCCCGGTGTGACCAGGCTGAAGGGTGCAGGAGTTGGATACAGTGTCCCTGTAGAGCCACGTGGGCTGTTGGAGCCATGCACCTCTGCAGAAGGCCAGCTGAAGAGCCACACACCTCAGCTGAACAGATTTTTTCATCATTGGAACGGTCTCCAGAGTCTAAAAGCTGTCCTTAGTTCAGTATGCTACTGAGGACGTACTCAGTCTCTTGTGGAGACAAGATATACCCTACAGCAGTTCAGGATGAGAGGGCTCTATTTTTTTCATTAGGAAGAGTGATTTGCTCTATGTGGAGTGATTCCTGCTTTGCAATTACACTCAATTTAATCATCTTATTCCTGCAGCTTCATGCAAGAGATCTAGAAGACAAGTCTGGAGTCTCTGAAAGTTGCAGCATTCAGAAGAGCCTTGATCTTGAAAGTGGTGTTGGCTTGGTTGTTCCTAAGGCTGTCCACCCTTGCCGATGCAGGCAGCTTTCCTGTGTCAGCATCCTGAGAAGTTCCAAGAGGAAGGCAGCAAACAGTGCAAGCAGTTGTGCACGCTGGGTGCTCCGCCCTGTGGGAGCATGATTCATGCGTGTGCCTGAGAGGGAAGGCAGCCAACAGGACTTTTTAGAAAGCCATTCTAAGCACGCTGTGTACAGCTAAAGGCTCACTGCAGCAGTCTGAAAGCCTCAGGCTTCTGTGGGCATTTACATGGTGCTGTGTACTGCCTCTGAGTCTCAGTTCAGAGCCTTAATGAGATGTATCTTCAATCAGAAGAACATCACAAGAGCGTCACCTGTACGAGAATGAAAAGTATGAGGAAAAGATTGCTTTATGGAAAGAAAACCTTTGAGGACGTAATGAACAAGAAGTAGGAGAATTTCTCATTTGAAACGGTTGTTATTCTGAAAGAGGGGTATTCATGATCCTAAATTTTACCTAAGTTAAGAAACAGCAGGAAGCAATCCCGTGTTGGGGAAGTGAAGAACTTGTGCTGATTGTCTGAGATATCCAGATGATGAGTAGGTTAAAAGTCATTCCTGGGTTAGTGACTAGCTGAAGCAAGCTGCTCTGTTGGCTGAGGGACTCCTCAACAGCTTGGAGATGAGACCTTTGCTTTTTCATAGTACTGAGCTGACACAGGCTGTAGCATCAGCTTCTTGTTGGGTTCTCCCTAGGCCAGAACGTTCTTGTCAAGAGAGTTGTTGGTAAGTTTTGCCTTTTAATCTATCTGGAGATTACTGTGCTCAGTGTGATGGGTGTTCTTAATCCTGTGAGTGTGTAGTGCTGAATGGCACAGCAGTTGCTTCACGTGGCCTTACTTCAGTATCAGAGTTCATAATGACAATGAAATGGAGAAGTTTCTGATCTGAAAGGTTCACAGCTGCAATATATTTTCAACTGAACTGGTACATAGGTAACGGGAAACTTGAGTAATCTTAGCTGTGTGGGGAAGAGCGGCAGAAGTGGAAGCTGGTGAGTGATCTTCTGACCTTTTCTTTCTCTCATTTTTTAAATCCTCTTTTTAGTTATGCCTGGGAAGAAGATCAGCTATATTTTTACAGCAGCTCAATTTTTGAGGCAGTGAACTTATATTACATTGTTGCAGGTACAGAAAAATTCTGGATTGAGAAGGGAGCTGAAGGACAGTTCAGTTAACATAAGGAACGTGGAAGGAAGCTTGGAGATTTTAGAAATGGTAAATGCCAGGTGATGCCAGGTCATTATATTGCTAATGAACTCTTGATTTTTATAGATGATTTTCGATCCTACTATGAGCAAGAAGAAGAAGAGGAAGAAGAAGCCGTTTATGTTGGATGAGGAAGGAGCAGATACACAAACAGAAGAGACTCAGCAGTCAGAAACAAAAGAAGTTGAACCAGAGCCAACAGAAGACAAAGATGTTGAAGCAGATGAAGAAGATAGCAGGAAGAAAGGTAAAATGAATCTCTAGGGGGCCTCTGTATTTTGAGACTGGAAACCCCATTTCAAGAGCATGGTATCATAACAAATAATGCTGAGTTTCTAGTTTAGGAGCTTGTCAATAGTAATAATCTCTTATTTGAGAAACCTGATTTGCTTCTCCTGCCTAAAACCATGTTCACAAACACAGCTCATGTTAATTCTGCTTTTTTTTTGACTCAAATAGAATCACTATGTGAGACCATGGAAAAAGAAGCCCTAAAACATTTGTAAATGATTCTGGATGCAGTTGTTGCAATATTTCTCCAATTAAGCTGTAATGTGAATAATAGAGATATGGTTAAAAGGCTTTCTAGTTTTTGGCAGCTGTGAATGCAACAGCAAGACTGTTACTCATAATCTTTTTTGGAAATAAGCTTATGTGTGCATATGTGACTTGGCCTTTAAGTTGAGACCAATGCCATTTCAAGATGACTTGAGTAAAGGAATGCTATGAACTTAAATCCATTTTTTTTTTCTTGTTAAGATTGGTTCCAGCTATCAACCAAAGAAACTGTGCTTTTCTCCTGCAGTTTTCTTTTAGCTTTTCAGTGTTTCCAAAGTAATTTCAGAAGTAACTAATTCCTGTTGTGTAACAGAAAGATTCAACACTTGAAAATAAGAAAATGCAATTATAAGATATGGAAATTGTAAAACAGCTCTTGCAGTGTCTAGGGATAGATGAGAATGACTTCCAAAACATGAAGCACATCTGTAGGAGCTGCAGATTACTGTTTGTTTCTTGCTGTCATGTTCTGAAGACTTTGGGTGTGAATTGGAAACCGTGAAGTCTGAACTGTTGCTGTGGTTGTTAACATCTGTACCTTTGCCAATCATTTGTTGTTAGATGCAACAGATGACTTGGATGATTTGAACTTCTTCAATCAAAAGAAAAAGAAGAAGAAGCCAAAGAAGATATTTGATATAGATGAAGCAGAAGAAGGTGTAAAGGTTTGTTTTCATTACCAGGCCATCTTGTCTTTTGCCAGAAACTTTCTTGCTTTCATTTTTCTGGGGATTGTCTGGAGAGGAGCTGTTTCCTATCTGACATCTCATCTTGGTGCAGTTAACAGGAGTCTCTGTGTCCTTCCTGTGTGGTAATTCTGCTGAATATGTTAGTGCACAGAGACATTTGTCTGGAAAGGAGAAAATGTAACAGATATTTGCAGTAAGCCAGTAATTCTGTGACTTGCAGGAAGGGCAGATTATCACCTAGGTTAGCTCCCTGATGAGGTGAGAGGAAGATAGATGATGTCAGACTGCACACAACAATCCTCTGAAGGCCACTCTTCAAATAAAGGGTATTTATCTGCTTTGATTTGTTTTTACTCTCGTGTTTTCTTTAGAAATGGTTGGCTACCGTTCTGTGTTCCAGAAATTGTGTGAGGTATTTTTACTCTTCAAGTTTTATTCCAGGTCATCATTTAGTATCGCATGTCGGTGTCACGGGAAAACCCAGAGAGCAAGAGAGCAAATAAATGTTATGTTACACGTAGACCTGCTATTGGGTTTTGCCTTCTGTGGAGGAAAAGCCCCTCTGATCTGACCTGGATAGCCTAAGTGCTTGCTGTGTGTGTTCTCTGTGGTGCAGGAACATGCCTGCATCCGGGAAAGGATTGTAGTATCAAAGCTAGGAAAGGAATGTGATAAGTTAGACTTGTGCAGGTAGCACAGCTTTGCTTCTCAGTAGTGTCCGGGGCTTGTAGGGGGTTTTGTTCCCCTGTGCCCTGATGTGCTGCTGTCTTTAGTGAAATACAGTGTTACCTTGTTTCTGACCAGCCAATGTTAACTTGAAGTTTCTTGTCTGCATTCATTATCTACAAGGGAGCAGTGAGTTCCAAAGGAAGTAGCATAGACTAGATGCAGTTTCAATGTAGAACTGTGGCGTGTGGTAGGTGCCATTTGAAAAATGTGTCCCTGTTTAGTGCAGGGCTCTCCTCAACAAACTTTAGTTTCTGTTCTTTTCTGTATGTTTCAGGACTGTGGTAGGTAATGCTAATCGTTATACTGGTAGCACACTATACTAGATGGTTTCTAATGCTGTATAGTGAAGATTTTTATGTTTAATACTGGATGCTGCAGTCTTAATTTTTTTTTTTTTTGGTAGGAATTAAAAATTGAGGGAGATGTGCCAGAGGTGGTAGAACCTGAAGATGACCTTGACATCATGCTGGGCAATAAGAAGAAGAAGAAAAAGTTTGTGAAAAAGTTTCCAGATGAAGATGAAATATTGGAAAAGGATGAAGGTAAAAGTATAATGTAGTTAATCCAGTTTTGAAACTGGAAAGGCCGTTTTGAGGGTGAATAACTTGCTTGGGTATCTTTTATTCTAAAAATTAATTTTGTTACTCTTATCACTGTCATGTTTATCAGAAAAATCTTCTATGGAAGGAGCCTAAATCCCCAGTAAATGCTGGTAGCCCTTCTGGCCAGATGGAGAGAGATTTCACATCTCAGTAAAATCTTCTGTTGATTTACCTTTGAGAAATGCTGTGCACTCAAGGTTAAGTAAATGGTTTTTTTTCCTTAATGAATCCCATACAACTTTCTTTCCAGCTTTTGAGGATGAAGATAGCAAAAAAGATGATGGGATTTCTTTTAGCCTTCAGTCAGGACCTGCGTGGGCAGGCTCAGAAAGGGACTACACATATGATGAGGTAATGTTAAAAGGCTTTCAGGGTATCTTTCATGTTAATGTGCTACGTCAGAGCAGAGCCTTACGTTCAAATGTCCTCCTTCCACCTTAAAATTAAAGGCTTCTACTCAGAAGCTTGTGAACACAAAAATAACAAAAGAGCATCTTTTGTCACAGTTGACTTTTGTATGGGGCACGTTAATGATATTTAAAGTGACTTCTGCAAGCAGGCTGGGGTACCTTGAGGTTATAAAGTAAACTCCTGTGAAAGCATCTTTCAGTCTTTGCATTTATCAGGACATTTTAACTGTGTTCAGAAGCTTTCAGGAAGATGCTCGTGGGTGAATTTGGTCTAATACTCATTGATGAATGCTATCTCAGGGTTTTAGAATGATGTACTGCAGTGGGAATGTCTCGTGTCACTTGAATGATGATTTGCTTGTTTTTGCAGTTGCTCAATAGAGTATTTAACATCATGCGGGAGAAAAACCCAGATATGGTAGCTGGAGAAAAGAGGAAATTTGTCATGAAGCCTCCGCAGGTGGTGAGAGTAGGGACCAAGAAAACATCCTTTGTCAACTTTACAGATATCTGCAAATTGTAAGTGTTGCTCTTAACGTTTGTCAAGCATAGTAGAACTTTCTGTGCTGTTAGCTATTGAATATGTGCTTTTTGACACAAGACAGAGCAAAGTGGAAGCTATCTTGGCACACTGTTCATTTCCTGGATTTTTTTCTTGGTACAGCGTTTATGAAGATGATGGAATTTCTTACTTTGTACTTTATCACAGAAATCAGAGAATCACCAAAGTTGGAAAAGACCTTCAGGATCATGCAGTCCAACCGTCAAGTTGGACTTCAGTTACCAGTAGGATAGGCTTCATGGATCTTGTGGGTTGAAACACATGTAGCAAGTTTGTAGTTGGGTCTCCAGTGGCGTTTATTTGCAAGGCTTCGGATACAGGAGGAGGGATGAATGTTTCCTTCTAGTTTTGAGATAAGCTGCAAGTGCTGTTCTCTTGATAAATCCATGGAGTTCGGTACTGTTATTCCTATGGTTCTTGTCCTAATTACTTCAATTCATTGTGGGCACTTCCAGGAGCACACATCTGTTTTGTTTTGTAGGTGTCCAGACAAGCATATTGAGTATCTGCATGATAGGCTACAGTAGAATTTGAGAGGTTGTTATCAGTGCTTTTGCAGAGCACAGAGGATAGCAAAGGGGTTGAGTGGCAAATCTGAGATACACAAAATTTGCTTTCAACTTAATTTCAGTAATTCCTCTCTAATTATGGTGTGTTTGTGTGTATGTGTGCATGTGTGTGGACTGTTCAACTTTCCTGTGTCCTCAGTTCATTGTCTGCCTCTGCTGTTTGGTACAGGCCCTCTGGCACTGCCCTTTTAAATTGGATAATTTAAGATCATTTTCGCCTGCTATTTCTATATAGGTATCAAATTTGCCTGCAGGACAGAGGTTAAAGATATCCTTACTTTTATTTTTAGATTACATCGTCAGCCAAAACATCTCCTGGCATTTTTGTTGGCAGAATTGGGTACAAGGTAAGGCTATGGGGCTGTAAGTCGTGTATGCAGGAAGCAATGGCAGGGTAGTTGTCATTGATCGAGTGTAAGATTCCTCATTTTAGATCTGTTTATATGTGCTTGAACATCAGGCTCTCCTTTCCTACACCCAGATGCTGTGCTGGGTGATTGAAGAGTGGGCAGCTCATGGAAGAGGCAAGCTCTCAGTCCTGGGGACAGTTAGGATAATACTTTGGATTTGTTAACCAGGACTTCTCTCAAAAAATGATCCAGTCACAGATCTGATTGACTCAATTGGTGAGGATGGCTCATAATTACCTTAAGGCATGTAATTGCTAAGGAAGAGAGAATATCTGCCCATCTGATAGAAGTTTTGAGGGCCTGTAGCTAGTCACTCTAATGCCATGCGTAAAATTCTCTTGTCTTAGCATAAAAAATGCTTGTGCTTTTAAAGGCCTTTGATATAAAGGATCTCATGCTGTGATAATATACTTTCTTGTTGTCTATTCCTTTCTGTCTTGCGGATTCAAACACTGTTATGTAGACATACAGAATCAAGCCATCTAATTGCAGTGTGGATGTAACAAAGTCTCACTTCAGTTTCAGATGATTTGGAAAAAAAACTTGCAAACTGTAGTCTGGAAATGTTCAGTTTATTGTGTCAGGGTGGCTAGGAGAGGGTCTTAGTAAGGCAGAATAGCAGAGTTGTCTTGGTCACTTCTATGAGACAAGCAGGTACTGATTCTCAGTTCTTGATTTGGCAGCTTCACTACAAAACTGATCTCTCAGTTGATCTTGTTTTTATTGCTGTTAGCATTGTGTTTGTGTGACCTTTGTGTAGATTTTAAAGTGCTGTCAGAATTTTACATGCTATTTTCCCCATGAAGTAATTCTGGCTTGCTTACCTTGAATGCATCACTTATCTCGCTTCACGTTCCTGAGTTCATACACTTTTTAACATTTGATGTCTTTTGTAAATCAATTACTTCACATTCCTTTTTCTTTTAACCTAGTGGCTCAATAGATGGTAACAACCAGCTTGTAATCAAAGGAAGATTCCAGCAAAAACAGATAGAAAATGTCTTGAGAAGATATATCAGTAAGTGTGATTTCCTTTTCCCCTACAGCTTTCTCCCAGACCCCATTTGGTGACTGGAGGTCTGTGTATAGCCTACAGGCTCCTGCATATTTGCATGTTGTGGAGAGTCTGTGCTAAAAAGTGGTGGTTTTGCTGTTATTTTATAATGGGGTAATGCAAGTAAAGGTTGATGTACTGTATTATAGCAAGTACCTGGGCAGTAATCTGTCCTGGCACTGAAGTGTGCTGTGGAAAACAGTGCAAGTGATTGACAATTTCTTGTCTTCATCTGATTTTCACTTCTGGTTTTGATGAGGACTACAAAAATTAAACAGTAGCTCTTACTGTTCAATGTTGTGTTAATTAACAAATAAAGCATGTGTGCTGTGAGGGAAGGGGCTTGCAGATTATTTGCAGCAAAAAAAAAAAAGCTGTTTTAGACAGTGCTATGTCTTCACAAGGTTTGCTGATGACTGGGAATGTATTTTCAGCAAAGAAAGTCATGGGGAGCCAGAGAGAAGCTTGAACTGATGGTCATTTTTAAAGCACTGGTGCCTGTGCACGATGTACCAGATGAAATGTACCAGATGAAACCCTCTCTTTGTTAACCTGGGAGCTGGGAGGAATTTTTAGGTTATCTCAACCTCTGTGATTTTCCCAGTAAGCCCTTCTAATTCAATAGATCAATTTAAACAGCCTTTGAGAACAACTGTTAAACTAAAGGCTGAAGAACTGGTGGAGTGTGTCTGTTTGTTTGTTTCCTGCTGGTGATTCATGACCTTTTAACTGGAACTCAATTCCTTTCCTGCAGAGGAGTATGTCACCTGTCACACGTGTCGGTCACCAGACACGATTCTACAGAAGGACACCAGGTTATATTTCTTGCAGTGTGAGACTTGTCACTCCCGCTGCTCTGTCGCCAGCATCAAAACTGGTTTCCAGGCTGTCACAGGCAAGAGAGCACAGCTCCGTGCCAAAGCTAACTAGTTTGCTAATCAACACTGGATTTTGCAAAGTGTTCTGGGGAGATATGACTGGACAGGTTTGCAATCGGAATGGATTTACTTACCGTTGTATTAAAACAAAGATTGTAAAAACTACAAGAAATTTGGCTTTTGATTGATTGGTCTGTGAAATCCTTGCAAGTTGCAGATCCTCAAGCTGTTCACATACATTTGCTCATTGAATATATTTTACCAACTGTAAGGAACGCGATGGGAAAGGAGGTGCTTTTTAATCCATTCAGACTTCTGTAAAACACGAGATAAATTAAAGATACTGTAACAGTGAGCGTCTTTGATTTGGGTTTTTCCTTTAGTTACTGCTCTAAACAGTTCCTGGGAATGGTGTTCTGTTCTGCAGATCATGTCACTGAGCTGTGCCCGAGACTTAGATGGAAGGTTAGGATTGTTTCAGTTTTGTGTAAGGAGTCGATCTTTAGGTAGGCTGTCGTTAAGCAGAGATGAGTCGCAGAACAGAGGTGATGTGCCACCATAAGAACTGCTTGTGCTTTTGTAGCCACTTTAGAATGGGAACATGTTGGCCACAGGCAGTGACATCAGGACAGGTTGATGCTGCTTTATTAGCAGACCGTAGCTTGAGCTAGTTCAGACACCGTATGGATGCTGAGTCTTAACACAGAATTGATAAGCTATTATAAGCTTTCATAGTATCACAGTACTAAATTTTGCAATTTCCGATAGAGAAATGTTTATATTAAGTCCTGCACTCTTCATCACTTTAAAAATATATATTTAAATGCAGCAAAAATAGAAAAGTAGGTGACATCATTGATTGATGGCTGCGACACACTTCTGGGTAAATCTTGAATTTATGGAACGTACTGCCAAGGAGTTTGTATTCCAGAATAAGCAGTGTCACCTCTTGGTTGTAAGTCAGGTACCTCTCTCCACTAGCAGCCAGTATCAGTAATTGTGGGGGGATGCACACAGTGCTGCCCTAACTTGTTCTCTCTAGTGCTGCAGAACTTTTCTTACAGTTGCCAAGTACAAAGATGCAAATGGAGGGTGAGCCCTTTGTGAGTACTGTACTGGGGGGGCTGGGAAATAGGTCGAAGTTGTTTTCATTTAACCCATCTATAAAATGGTGCAGGTTGAGGTGCAGTAGCTCAGGACTGTTGGCTTGCATCCCTGCTGCTTTGCGGAGTTGCTTCCTCCTTTGGGAAAACTGTGGTGATTGTGAACACGAAGTATCCGAAACTGAAGGGTTTCTACGAAGTTTTAATCTTTGTATGTATGTTAATGCACAGCACAGTTTTGCTGGGAAGTCACTTACTGCTATTTGAAAATTTGACAGCACTGTAAGGCAAAAATCAAGATTTTTATAGTTGGTTTCTTAAAAGCATTATGAATTCCAAGTGAGCTATAACAAATGTTGGATGTATCTTAAAGTGAATAAAGCCAGGATCAGTGCCTCTTGTAACATTATTGTTGTATTCTTGTTTTTTTCTCTAGCAAATAGGCATTCTCCTGTTGGCAGTAAAACTGGGGAAGTGCTGGTTGCCTTCTTCTTTCAGTGACCTACTAAAATAACTAAGAAACAATTCACTGCTCTTTGCGTGCATGCTTTCCTGACTCAAATAATTTTATTGTCTGTAAAAATTCATCATCCATCTTAAAAATGCAAGCTGAGGCTGATTTAGTGGGTTAAATGCAGAGTTCAATTTCACTAGAT
The DNA here is from genome assembly GCF_026119805.1 of Tympanuchus pallidicinctus. Lineage (NCBI taxonomy): Eukaryota > Metazoa > Chordata > Aves > Galliformes > Phasianidae > Tympanuchus > Tympanuchus pallidicinctus. Next base: position 9,135,655 of record NW_026294722.1, read on the forward strand.
TTGGATCAAAACATTTGTTAACATTGAAGTAAATCAAACCCATCGTATGTGAGGTCTGATGACTATGGACACTAAATAGGTGTATTTTGTCTCTTGAAATGAAAGCCCCCTGGCGTTGGTGTTGATGGCTAATTGAGTGGAAAGCCTCTCGATGTGGACTTTGCTGGCACGTAAGTGTGCTGTGTCCAGGAGCAGATACTTGTTTATTGAAAGCAAACATAAGAACCTCCACCTTCTTACTTCAAAAACAAATATCATCCACTGTCTGTGTTTTGTGCCTATTGTTGCTTGCCAGGCTGATGGGTTTGAAGTACAGTCCTGTGTTCAGAGGCAAAAAAAAAAAAAAAATTGGGTTTTGTTGTACTGCTGAATGTAAGTAAGCAGCTTAGAAATGGATTTCCTAACAGAGCAAGGTGCAGCTTTGCCACGGGCCTGTGTGCAGGCATGGATAACTGGGAGGCAAACAGTTGTTTCCACATGCTTTCCTCAGTGAGATGCAACTTGGCTGCATGGTGCTGGTGGAGATGTGGGAGCTGGATTTTCATTTGGCACTGAAGGGAATCCCTGTTTGAGTGGGCTGGGTAACAGCTGAGCAGTTAAGAGCACAGTGATGCAGTTGGGTTGCTCTTCTCCATGTCTTCTGTATTTGTGAGCTTTTATGCTTTGTTTAAGTGATCTCAGCTATTGTAGGCCTGTTCCTTTCAGTAGTGAAGATGCAACACCTCCTCCAGCCCTGACCATGAAAGTCTGAAAGCCATCACTGAAGGTCCTAGGAGAGCTATAGAGTCATTCTGTGGTTAATCAGCCTGAAATTTACTGATATCCTTGCAAGAACAATGTCTTTTTAATGTATTTGCCAGATAAACACTTCTGTTGTGTGTACAGGGAGCTGAAACTCAAGGACTTGCTTCTCTCATCACATAATGGGTAAAATGGAAACAGACCTGATTCCCTGGTTTGCTGTGGTGGCAGTGGGATCAGCTACTGATGTCATGTGGCTCTGAATTAACACTACTATTAAAGTAAAATGGGTGGACCTAAGCACACCTTATGGGAGCATCTGTCTGGAGCAAGGATTTAAAGCAGCAGTGTTTTTTATGACCTGAAATGATGTGAAGAAGAATGAAGGAGAGTCGCTTGTGAGAAGTTCCTATGGTCTGTGAGGCTTCTGGTCACAGCTGTGTGTGGTTCATCAAGGATTGGGTTCTCCAGTCATACGCCCTGTACCCTGGAATCCCTGGTTTGTGTCAATTTTGTGCCCATTTGACAGGGAAATGGTCATCTGAGATGAGCAAGGGGAAAAAACATGGGCTTAAAGGGTGCTGAAAAGAGAAGGAGGTTTATCACAAGTTGCAGGGGGTGCTCTGTGGTCAATAGGGTGAAAGCACATCTGCTGGCAATCTGGCAGAGGATGGATGAAGTAGAAACTGCAGGGAGGTTCTGCAAGTCAGGAGAATGAAGTTGTGTATGATGCTGACAGCTGGATTTGTAATAATTTATCTGTAGTGTTTTGAATAATGTTCTCCATGTATCTGTGCTGCCTCTCTGATCCATGCTTTTTCCAGTGATGTATTCCAGATTACCAGAAGAGCATCCAAGAAGCTGAAGGCTGAGCTTTGAGAAGGAATTGAAGGCAGATGTTTAGCAGCAAACACAAGAGTTACCAGTTCAACATCAGTTTGCTCGGACAACAAACTGCAAAGTCACTTGAGTTTGCTAGATAATTGCTTGCTTTTTTTTTGTTTTGTTTTACACAGAGGTCAGACACAACACAAGATGCTCTGCTTTTCCAACGCAGCACAGGAGGCCCAGAGCTGAAGTCTGTAGTTGCTTGGGCTGCTGCGTGTTGGTGGAGGTTGGGTTGGACACATGCAGCTCTATCGCATGTTCTTTCTGCATGCACAGGACATGGTGCCAGTTAACACAGCTTGTTCCTGTCCCATGTACCTTTCTGTCTGCCTTGGAAAAACTAATCTCAAATCCCTTTACCAGGAGAGCGGTGAGGTGCTGGAACAGCTGCCCAGAGAGGCTGTGGATGCCCCGTCCATCCCTGGAGGTGTTCAAGGCCAGGTTGGATGGGGCCCTGGGCAGCCTGGGCTGGTATGAAATGGGGAGGTTGGTGGCCCTGCGTGTGGCAGGGGGTTGGGGATTCCTGATCCTTGAGGTCCCTTCCAACCCTGGCCATCCTATAATTTTATGGAATGCTTGTTATTTGAGTTGATAGCTGAAAGTGCTTAAGATAAACCATAGAATGAGGCAGAGAAGTGGCAGTACTGCTTTAGACAGAGGAAGTGAAGCTACACACGGAAACATTGCTGCTGGTAGACCTGAGACTTTTCTCTGCAGGAAGAAAAATGCTCTCTCCTTTCCCTACTGCTGTGACCACACCGTTCCTCACTGTGCAGCTGTTCATTTTCTTTTTGTGCACTGAGAACCACTTCATATTTCTGAAATCCAACAGTAAGAACTCGACATCTGTGCCATTAATAGTTTTCCTGCTGAACACTCAACAGAAATGTGTGGATAACTCCCCTGGTCCATTCCATTTCTGTGGTGAACCTGTGTCCTCTGAGAGATGGGGGTTTCTCTGACCTTCTGCTTCTATAAGCAGCTTCTATGTGTGATGAGGGGGTTGGTGTTTTTTGGATTTTTCCTGCACTAGAATTAAAGCAAAACTTCATAGTGACTCCCAAGACTGAACTATGGAGCTCTCTGTGTCAGGTGCTGCTGAAACTTTTACCAGCTGGGATGCTGGAAAGAAGGAAAATGTGTCTGTAACCATGAGCAAAATTTAGCCTGGTGTGTGGATTTTTACAGGCATTCACGTAGTTTGTGTGTCAGGTTGGAAGCAAAGGAAAATCTGCAATTAATGCTTTCAAAATCTTTTTGAGGATTTTCTAAATTCTGTATCAAAGCAAATGAGTTTTAAATCCTTTTATTTTTTTTTTCCCCTCCCCAAGCCTTGCTTGCTGCTCTGGGTAATTGTCCCAGAGGTTTCCTTTGATTTCTTTCCTCCATGCAGAAACGTTGCTCTGCAGCATGGATGGAGCGTATTTACACAGGTAGGGGGTGGGGCTGGATCTTGGGGCTCCTAAGGTGGTCTCACAGTCCTCCTCTGGCAAAGCTCATTTCTTTAAAAGAGGAAAAGAAAAAGAAGTCTTACTACTTTCACTACAAGGAGAAAAGCTGGATGTGCTCCTTTTTGAAAGCAAGGCACAAAAGGAGAGTGAAAAATGCGTCTGTGATGCTTTTCAGTTCTGTGCACTGAAATGCCTTTCCCTGCTGCTCGTGGTCTCGCTGCCTGCTGCAGGCCTTGCCTGATGCTGTTGGGCCAGCACCAAAATAGCCCTTTTGCAGTGATCCATCGTTCTGGGGAATGAGAGTTCATTCTTGTGCCGTTTTCCCTCCCTGCTTTGTCCCCATGCTTTCTGATACTCTCAAACAATGCGGTTCTAAACCTGCGAGTCTCAGCCAAAAGAGGATGGCAATTTTCCCTTTTCCTACTTAAAAGAACTTTGTGAAGATCTCCCAGGTCCTCTTGAAGTGGTTGTTTGGGTCCAAGGCTGTGATTGCCTTTCAGGGGTTACCTAAAGGCTGACAGGATGCTCGGGGCTGGCTTTCTCAGCACATGCAGGCTCTTCATTTTTATTTTATTTTATTTTATTTTTTTGTCTTTGAGCATTTGTTTGTAATGCAGGCATCCCCCCCTCAGAGGGAACTGGAGTGCATTGTTCATCCAGATCAATGCATGGACACTGGGGATGTGGCTGTTAAATCTCAACTCTGACAAAGGACATATTTGGGCTTGAAGAGTGGTGTGGATTGTGGGGTGGGAGAGAAAACTAGAAAACAGGTAGAACCTGTGGGTTGAGATAATGAATGTTAAATAGGATAGAAAATGAAAAAATCATAATAGAGTAAACCGAATAGGATGCACAAAGCAGTTGCTCATCATTGGCCAGCTCCCTCCATTTGATATTCCTTCTGAAATCATGTGGTGTGGGACATCCCTTGGGCTGCTTTGTGGCAGCAGTCCTGGTCCTGTCCTCCCTGGCTCCTTGTGCCCCCCAGCTCCTCACTGGCAGGGCAGTATGAGAGGCTCAGCACTGCTCAGCAGTGGCTACATTAAAGAAGCAATGCCTCCTCTTTATTTCCATGGAAAAGACAACAAATACAAGGAGGATAATAATGCTATTTGGTAGAATAGATTCTCAGCTACAAATCACTATTTCCCAACAGTCACCGCCATTCGCTCTATGTTTTCACCAGTGATGAATAAGGGTGCTCATGCTATTCTTGTAAATGAGTCTTGTTGATGAATGTCAGTGGGTGCCAGCTCTTCTGTGTGGAGGAATGCAGCTCCACACCCTCTCTCCATAAGCACTGCCATGTCAGGTGCCATTCTGTCAGACTGCAACAGAATGGGATGGGATATCGGTGGCAAGGTTCATGCTCTACTGCTGTCCCACCAACATCTGCCTCTGATGTCATCACAGGATGGCCAGGGTGGGAAGGGACCTCAAGGATCATGAAGCTGCAACCCTTCTGCCGCACGCAGGGCCACAAACCCCCACGTTTAATACCAGCCCAGGCTGCCCAGGGCCCCATCCAACCTGGCCTTGAACACCTCCAGGGATGGACGGGGCATCCACAGCCTCTCTGGGCATGTCATGGACCAACACCATAAAATAGACTTTACTTCTAGAGCAGCCCTCATAACAATAGGAAGTGAGGACTGGGCAAGTGAAGAAATGCTAATAAGAAAGAAGAAAAAAAAAAAAAAAAAAAAAGCAAGAAATGCAGTGAGAAAAGCATTGCTTTGTGAATGCAGAGCTGGTTCTGGGTTGGGATGTGGAACAGTGCTGTCTGAGCACAGCTCTCCGGTTGCTGTGTATCACTCAGCTGCCTCCATTGGGTGGGAACAGCCAGGGCTCCGTGCTGCACCTGCAGGGCACTGAGTGTGTCAGTGTGACACCCAGAGTGTTTTCTATGCTCCCAGCCTTGTGGTTGGAGATGAGCTCTTCCACCTGTAAGTTGGCTTGCTTTTCTCATACCCTCTGCGCTGCCGTCTTCTTACTGCTTCTTTGGTGACCCAATTGGATTCAACAGACTGTGTGCTGTCCCAGTGCGTATCTGGGGGCTTGGTCTTCTCTGTACACCACCAGCGAGTGTCTAAATTGGGTATCTGCCAACACGAGTTGCATCCAGCTTGAGAAGTGCCTGGCTGTTTTCCAGGAGGAAGGCCTTAAGCTCATCTGACAACGCACATTTCTTTTGTGGAAAGAAAAGAATGGGGATATCTTGAACGGGAAAGTGATCCCCCAGCAAAAATTTGAGCATGGGAAGAAGCATCTGTATTTTGCTGTATAAAGATGACATTTCCAACAGGTTTTCTGAAAGCTCCTTGCTGCCAGGAGAACAGCTGAAACAACTGCAACAAAAGCAGATCTGGTGCTCCTCACCGCGATGGAGCTGTTGGTATGACTGAACCCAAAGGAGCACAGCTGCCGTGTGCTTCTCATAGCTGGTGCCCCGTTCTTTGCTGTGCTCAGGGCTCACTCATGGAGAGCAGTGTGGGTTCTGTATGTCCTGCTGCTAAGGGAACATTTCTGCTGGGGGTAAACCAGACCTGGTTGGGCATCAGATGAATGCTATGAAGAGCAGTTGCAAAGGCAGCACGCAGTACTTGTGCTGGGTGGGTGTGCATTGTTCTGCCCTGCTGGAATCCCTCCTCAAATGAGCTATTAAGGTTTTCTGCAGATGAGAACAATTCCCAGTGGACCACTGCTTTGGTTCATTTAGGACCAGATTTCTCATAGCGCAGCTCTGAGTGTCACCATCTGCAGCTGGGATCTGTTTTTCAGACAAAAATCCCATGCAGCAAGCGGGTTTGGCAGGAGGATCTGGAATGAATTAGAGGAGCTGAACACATCTTCTATTGTTGTTTTTGCTGGTGGGGCTCTGGAGCATTTGACTTCTGGTGTTGTTCTTGTGGTGTTGGCATTGTTCATCTCCTATGTGCTTTGGGTTGCTGCCCACTGGGGCTCAGTCCTTGCAGGTTTCTGAGCACCCAAACCACGCTGATGGGCTCAGCACACCTGGTGGTACGTGGAAAGGAGAGAAATTCCAAGGTAGCCATGTTGGGAAAACACAGGGGTGTGAATGCGATGGGTAACACTGGGACCAGAGCACGCTGCATCGCTCCACCATCAGCTGGGTGACTCCTCAGGCACCTGGCACTGCCACTTTTCTTAATACCTCCCACTCTTTTTGTGCTTTTGGTTTCAATTCACCTTCCCACGCTTTCATTAACATATCCTTGTATCTTCTCCCTCTCTCTTGAAATTCTGGTTTCTGAATGCAAATGGTTTCTGATCTGCCCCCCATGCATGGCAGTTGTGCTGATTCTGTGTTCACACCCAATTAGTGAAGGCTATGTGAGTTGTCTTAGAACTTTTAGGCACAAAGACAGTCCCTTATGATCAATTTATGATTATTCTAGTTCTGTCCTTACCCCTCCTGCTGCTCACCTCCCACCTGATCTCATCTTTTCACATCAGTTCCTAATGCAGTTATTCAAATACTACATCAGATCCTGATGTGGAAACAAGCTCGCAATTGCTTGTGCTCCGGGCCTGTGAACCCACTCTGGAGGTCCTGAAATCTCCCAGGACTCAGTCCTGGTGCTCATGGTGGAAGCTGCCTGCCTTGTCCCCCAGGAGCTGCTCACACTGAGCTCAGAGTGGGGCACTCTGCTCTGCAGGGCTGTTCCAGTGTCCCCATCCTGCTGCCATGGCCAACCAAGAGCCCTGTGGGGCTGTCCCTGACTGCAAGCAATGTGAATCCTCTGTGAGTGGGGTGAGCTGGGCTGTGTTGGCTGAGGAAGAACCAGCAGCTCCCCAGAATTACTTCAAAGGATGCTTCAGTTGGAGGGACAGCACCAGGGAAGAAGCACTGTGATGTGGAACAAGCCCAAGAAGAGACTTCAGAGGAGCCATTGCTCTGCTACATTGGTACCTTGGCTCTTCCAGGCAGACCCTGAAGACCAGCAGGTACTTTCTAAGCACACACCTCATTTTTACACTTCCTTGAATGTTTCCAGATTGCTAATCAAGATTCTGATTTGCTTCTCAACATCTGATCCATGGTTGGGCAGTGCTTTCCTGGAGGATAATGGCTGGTACCCACTGGGAGCCATTGGAGATACTTGACCATATCTCTCCATGTTTCCACAACTTTACTAAGAGCGAGAAAAATTATGGAATTATCCCACAGATAATGGGAAGGTGTTGCAAGAGGGCTATGACATAGAGGCAGTGTCTGGCATGGTTATTACTACCACTGCAATAGCATAAAGATTTCCAAAGCAATGAATGGGCTTCAACCACGTGATAGGATTTATTAAAGTCAGCGGGGGCTGTTGTTGTATCTCCTGACAGAAACTCAATGCAAGGCTATGGGCATTTCGGCCTGACAGGTTGTCTTTCCATGTCCAGAAGCTCATTGGTGTTGCATTGGCACAGGCTGCTGATGGAGGTGGTGGAGTCACTGTCTCTGAAGGTGCTCAGCAAAAGGTTAAATGTGGTAATGAGGGACATGGTGTCATGGTTTTATGGTTTTTGTTATCATATTTTGTTAGTAGGGATGTGTCATGGCTGGACTTGATGATCTTAGTGATCTTTCCAACCTTAATGATTTGGTGACCAAAGGAGTGTTAGGGACTGGAGTAACCCTGCTCTGTTACTCTAACATCCACTGCTCTGATTTTGGTGCTCAGAGCACCAAAAAGCCTTGCACATTGTCTTTTCCCATCCAGACCAGCACGTTCAAGCCCAAAGCTTAAACCTCACATGTTTCACATTTCCTGAGGTGCAGGCATCACAATAGGGGATGGGAACATCTGGGTTCGTCTCCAGCAAAGACAATGTTGCTGTCACCATGATGACAAATGGAGTAGCAAATGTAAGGCAAGTGATGTCCACAGGTCTCAGAAGTGCAGTCTTGCATTTGTGGGTGGTGGGGAAAAGTTTTAACAACTTCCAGTTCACAAGATGGGAACTGGATGTGCACTTACTTCAGTTGTCACTCTATAGCGGTGGCTTCTCTTCAAAGAGTGCAGATGGTGAATTAAATGTTCCTCCTGGGGAAACGCCCAACCCTTGTCTTGGCACATCCCAGCAGGGCAGCATCGAGTGACAGGGACCGACTCCATGGGGACATCGTGATGGGGACATCATGGGAAAGCTGTTCCCACGTGGCTGGGTGCGCACAGGGTGGGACAACATCACAGCCATTCAAGAGCTAACAAGATGTGACAGATGAGACAGAAGGACCACAAGTCCACCACAGCAAAGCCAGTAATGGGGTTCTGCTCTTCCCTGCAGTCTGTTCCCATGTGACAGCAGAGCGTGTTTCAGAGGCAGTACTGTGGTTCAGGAGCTGAGCTGTGACCTAAGCATGCAGGCTCCACCCCACATTTGTGGGTGTGCATGCATGGAAAAATGGGGTGGGAGGGGAAGGCTGGGGACAGGAGCAGTGTGCAGGAAGAGGTGAGGAGGCTCCTTTTTTGGTAGCGATCCTCCCCAGGAAAACCTGCAGGGTGCTTCTCAGCTGCCCTCTGGCCTGAAGAGTCAAAGGAATGCTCCCTTTTCCCACCCCGCTGCTCTGTCTTTGCCTCTTTGTGAAATGTGCTGCACGGTCCCATACAGAACTCACTTTGCGAGGATGGATCTACGGCTAAAAGCAAAGATAACTGCCGTGCAAGGCCCTGCCTAACAGTTCCCAAAGTCCCTCATCCTCTGCAAAAATTTATCAGAATCAGAACAGCTGTGTGCCAAAGAACCTTGGCCACGCTCTAATGGCCTAAAACCAACTGCTGCACCAAGCTGGAGTAGTGCTAGGCTGGGCATGGAGCTCGGGGTGGGCATGGAGAGGAGAGTGCTCTCAAAGCTCAGCCCTTACACCCTGAGCAAAAGAAACCCAATCCTGATGGCAGAGCTGAAGTTCAGGGAGGGAAAGAAGATCTGCTCAGGTGAAATATAGCAGAAAAGCATGTGTGTCTGTGTAGGACAGAGCAGACAACAAAAGCAAATTAGATTTCTTTAGATTTCTTTCTTTTATTATACAGGATCTTATGTACAAGGTCACCTTTCTCCCAGACAGCAGCATCACAGCCAGTTCATAGCAAAAACCACAGCTCATCTCTCAAAGCCTAGAAAACAGCTCTACAACGGCTCAGTACAACACAATGGATAAATTGTACAGGAACCAGAAAAAGGTAGGGGAAAGCACGGTGATCCCTTAATTCCCTCATGACTTATTCAAAACTAAGAAATGCAAATAAAACGTTGTGCTTCAAGAGCCATGCTTGCTCCAGGATGGTCCTCCGGGCAGGGAAGCGGTGCCCCCATGACCTGTTCTCCCCTCCACCCTTCAGGGAGAGATGCTGTAGAAGAGGTCTGGCTTTGAGCGCTGGAGCAGAAAGCAGGAATCCCCTTTCAGAGCACCCTGTGCAGTGCAGACTGAGGAGAAGGTGTGGACAGCATTCTGGATTCAAAGCACTGATTGTGTGTGTGTTTTGGAGGGGGAGTGGGAAACAGAGGGGAGATGGGCAGGACACAACTGATCTGAATAAAGTGCTGCGTGAGTGTCAGTCCCATCTGCCTCTGAACCCAAAAAAACTGCATAAGCACATGGAAGAGGAAGGAACAAGATGAGAAAGGCTGAGAGACTTCTTGGGCATTGCAGTGAGAAAGGGCTGCTTCAGCCTCCTACTTGCAGGACGTGGCACGGGTCAAAAGCAGGAGAAAGAGATGCTTGCACACCCACACACGTGCTGGGGTCACTGTAATTGGCCTCAGCATGCTCAGGAGCTGCACTGCAGAGCTCTCGGATGATAGAGCACAACTGTGGTGGTCAGCGGCTGCACAGCACTGTCCTGGTGCCCCAGAGACCCAGGGGAGCTGGCTGAGGAACAGATGTGAGCAGCAGGGCAGGGGCTGACTGCTCTGGCTGTAGATGGGCCACAGCCCTTCCAGGGAGCTGCTGCTCCAGAAGGGTTGCATCCACCTGCTTGATGCATGCTTGCACCCCTTCTCTGCTGTACGGCTGAAGACGACGCGTTCCTCGTTTCTCCTGCTTGGGATCACTTGCTTTCCTGCAGGCAGCATCTCCTTACCTTCTCCTCTCTTCAAGCAGATGCAAAGAGCACAGCACATGCACAGCCACTAGCTCCTGTCTGCCTGGAAGCAGCCACGTACCTGCAGCAGTGCATGGGACGAGAGCCACAGCAGTAGCTGACCGCTCTGGCAGAAGAGCTCACCCTGCACCCTGTTCCTCAAAGTGACCTTGAGTGTGAGAACACAAACTGTCCAAACTGAGACAGTACTTTTCCCCCAGTTACCAAATGCTCTGGCTCTCACCTAGCATGGGAAAAAAAGTCTTTATTGAGATGGGCTCGGTTGTCCTTCCTCTCCTGCCAACAGCCCCGTGTCATCTCTGACTCACCCAGCCAGGGGTGATTATGGATCACGCAGGGTTTGGCTGCTGCCTGTGCTCGCTGCAGAGCTCTGAATCCATTGCACGGGGTCGTGGGGATCTGCTGGGATGAGTTTTCTTTGTCTCTGCGTTACAGATGGGTGGAAGATGTTGGGCCATGTTTCTCCTTTTGAATGCCAGGTAGAGATGACAGCAGCACTTCAATTTAGCTTGTCTTGCTCAACGTGCCAGGGCAGGGTTTAGCCTCGTGCTTTCCTCACACCATCACTCACTGCTGTTCTAAAAGGGCTGCAAGGAGAGACAAAGGCAGCGGGGATAAAAGGCTACATCATTTTCCTGGAACCTCACAGATTCACTGTGTGATGTAGGAAAGGAAATGAGGGGCTGATCAGTGACCCAGCTGAATCAGCCTCTAAAAAGCAGTGTGAACTGTACCTGGTTACTGTAGTCTGGCATCCTCCACGTCTGTGTAATGGCTGTTCTCCTGGAGGGGAAAGGAAAGAAGAAACAGATCACCATGTGCCCATCCTGCCTTGCCTGAGACACCGTGCTGTGTCGCATGCAGAGACCAGCTGGTTCCATGGTGGACAGTCAGCCCAGGATGTGTGATTCCCTGCTTGGTGTTGAGATCTGGCTTCTGCTGAACCTCAAAGAGACTAGGATGAAATCAAGCCCACCTTCCTGTAGTGGTGTGAAATCTGCTGTCTGATCTATGCTGCTCCAGAGCCAGACCTCCAGTGGGAAAACTGCATGTCCTGGGGAAGGTTTTAAGCCCAGGGTGTAAGCTGTAAGTGGTGAGCACTGATTGCTAAATGAGAGCTTGGACAGACCCCTGACTTTCACATGGCCTGAGAATTAAGTAGCCACAGCATTTGTACAAGCTGGGCTTCACCATATGTGTTTGCACAGCTCTTGCCTTGTTTTAGCACTGTGAGAAGTTTATTTGGGACCTGGGAATGGCCACACCTGTAAGCACAGACCTTGCAGTTCCAGGAACTGTACAAAGATGCTCAGGGGTAGCTGATCTGCAATGGCAAATGGGGAACATCACCAGGACTGCTGGTGAACAGAGGCACTGCGCCAGTCTGCAGCACAGCTCATCCTCCAGGGTGGCACTCAGGATATTCACCACTCCAAAGGCTGCAATGGCAGTGCAGTGTGCTGAACTGCTCCCCATACGAGAGTGGATTTGAAAATAAGGCATGTGAAAATTGCCCTCCTGGAGCAATTCTGCAATACAGCATCATTAAATGAATTAGGTGCTCAGCACTGAAAATGAACAGATGGAAATGGAGCCAGGAGATGTCTGCAAGTGATAACAGATGATCCAGAAAGCAACCAAGAGAGACCAGTCACAACCTGGTTAGCAGAAGGCACTGGAGGAGGGAAATAGCCTTTGTGCAATCAGGGAACTCACGTGGGTGTTTGCAGAGCCCCTGTGGGGGCAAAACTCTGAAGAGTGCAATGCATGAACAAGGAACAGCTGGAGACTGCGCCCAGAAGAGCTGCGGATGGCGACTCCCAAGATGGGAAGCCTGGAGGCTTGTGAGCTCTGGCAGCAGAACAAAGGTTCCTTCTTCATCTGCAGAGTTGCAGTTACAAAGCAGGTGCAGTGCCCTGGAAACAGGCTCTTCAGGAAAACCAAGTCAGGTGGCACGTGCTGTGGGCAAAGGAAGGGCTCAAATGCTTGGGGATTTGTCTTGGAACAGGCAGTGAGTCAGCTGAGAGCATGCAGCTGAGGATCAGGAGAAAGAACAACTTCTGTGACATCGTGGTGGGCACCTGGTGCATGCCACATGACACAAAACCTACTGGGGATGGCTGGAGGAAACCTCCTGGCTTGCAGGTACTCCTCTTGGATCTGACCAACCTGCTATCTTCTGGAAAGTCAACAGGGCTGAGCGCAAGCAACCACACAGATTTCTGATGAACATTGAGAAAGCTTTCCTGATGCAGCTGGCTGACAAGGGGTCAGCCTGATGCTCTTCTGGACGCGCGGCCCATGAACAAGGCAGATCTGTGTGAAGGTGGAAAGAAGTCTGGGCTGCAGTGGCAATAAGACAGTGAAGTTGAATTTCCTGAGAGAAATGACTACGACAAACTGCGGAATTGGGGTCTGTTGGGCAGAATCTCACAGGTGACCTTTCTGTTGGCCCACAGAGCACAGAGGAGCTGGGTCTCCTTCAAGACCACCTGCCTCAAAGCATGAGAACAGCCTGTACTGCTGTGTGGTTGGGCAGGCGTGACAAGAGACCAGCGAGAATGCACAGCAAAAGCCAAACCAAGCTTCTTCCTACAGAAAGAACAGAACCTAGAAGTGAAAGCAAGGCTGGAAGGAATACAGTTGTCACTCCAGCTGAGCTGACAGTGTTAGGAAAGCCAAAAGCCAGGAGTTGGAACTGGTGAGGGATGTGAAGGGCAAGAAGAGCTTCTGTAAGTACACCAGCAGTTAAAGGAAAGCTAAGGAAGAATTAAGCCCTCTGCTCAGTGAAGCAGACGACCCAAAGACCTGGTGACAAAGCTGATGGAAAAGGTCGATGTATTCAAGGGTTGTTTTTTTCCCAGTTAACTGGTTGGGTCTGTCTTGTGCACTCTCAGACCCCTGAGCCCAGTGGCAGTCTGTAAGCTGATGGCTGTAAGCCAAAGACACGGGATGAGGAACTCACTCCCCAGGAAGTGGAAGGACTTCAAGACTGCTCAGTGCTCTAAGGTCAGGAGCAAAACTTAAAGGATGGCCCTTGTGATTTGCCTTGCAGTGTTTAAGAAAACACCCCTGCAGACAAGTTCCACACATTAACCTGCTTCATGCTGAGCGCATTTGAGCCTGTCTGAAGTTGGCAGTAAAATATTTCTGAACTCAATGTCACTTTCAAATCAGAGAATAACAGAAAACAGAAGTGTTAGGGCCTGAAACAGTGCACTTGTTCATCCATCCTCGATAAGCTCTTCTTGAAGGAGATGGAGAGGGACTTACAAAGTTCTGTAGTGACAGGACAAGAGGTAATGATTTTAAACTGGAAAAGAGTAGATTTAGATTAAAGGAAAAAAATGTTCGTGATGAGGGTGGTGAGGTGCTGGCAAAGGCTGCCCAGAGAAGCTATGGATGCCCCATTTGGGCCAGGCTGGATGGATGGGCAGCCTGATCTGGTGTAAGGTGTCCCTGCCCACAGCAGGGGGTTGGAGCTGGATGATCCTTAAGGTCTCTTTCAACCCATGCCAATCTGTCATTCTATGACACTTAAATCATTTCCAGTCTGTGTTCTTATGCCACGAATGGCAGCAAAGTCCATATTTTCTGTCGACTGTGTGCCCTTTATCATCATTATCATCAGTGAGTTTTCCCTAATTTCTACCACCTAATTTCTACCTGTTTCCTTTGATGTAAACCTGGCCTTCCTTATCCTAACTGACACAGAGCAGGAGGCCATCTTTTGCCTTTTTTCCTTCCAGCAGTCTCTTGTGATGTCTCCCTTAATCACCTCTTCTCAGATTTAGCAGGGGTCACATATTTCAGCAATGAGGCCTCAGATACTGAAACAGTTGTAAGACCCCATTCAGATCCCTCATCCATCACGATTCCAGCAGTAGACTGCAACAGTGCAAACAGCTGGTCAGTGTCCTAAGATTTTTGGCCATAGGTAGAACGAAATGCTATGTGATCAGCCCAGTGATGGGGTGAGGCAGAAGAAAGGGATCCTCACTTCTAACGCCACCAGAAGTGCTGCGTAGTGAGAAAGGCCCACAAAAATCTGCTCCCTAAGTTCACCAGTCCTTATTCAGGGCAGGACTACAGCTGATGTGCACAGAATCAGCCTAGTCACATTCAGAGGAAACTGCCATCACGCACAGCATCACGCACAGCAGCCTGCTGAGACTTTATAACCACATTTCTGCTCTTTGGTGTCCACTGGACAAAAGGGCACTGCAAATCCATGCTGTTAGGAAAGTGCAGTTAACACAATATGGTCTGTCTTTAACATGTTTTTCCATTCATCTGAGATCCACTTCCTTTGGAGCAAAGCAATTTCATTAAAACGTTCATTAATTATTTTGAAATCAAAGATAAAAGTAGTCTGAATTTCAGAACCTAGCAGTGTTTCTGCAGCATTTACGAGGTCACCGCTTTCGCAAGCCATGGAGCAGCTAGGAAGAACAAGCTGTGAACAGCCATGGGATTAAATACAACAATTTCCTTCTGGGAGGAGAAAACTACTGTCCTGGGGGGAGTTTAACCAGTTCTGGTAAAATTGTGGTCCTTTGCTGAATTCTCTTAGCTGGAGGGACACAGTAGCCAGCCTCTCTTACCAGTTCATCTTCACACTCATCCCGTGCAAGGCCCTCCTCTTCTCCCTCATCTCCATTCAGTGGCTCCTCCGTGTTGACCTCTGCCTCTGACGCTGTGTCCTCTTGCGAGACTTCGCTTTTGCTGCTGTCCACCTTCTTCCGTACCTCTGTGAGAGCAAGAGCCAAGGCATCAGGATCAGGGGGTGATCCTGGGGTGGCTGCAGCCTGATCAGACTGATCCACAGGGCCCCCGTATTGAGTTGCAGTGTAAATAATGGATTTAGGGTTTATTCTGCAATGAGAAGTTTTGCTAATTTTGAAGGAGCTGCTAGAAAACAGCAGAGCCGGCTGCCCTTCCGCATCCCTCCGAGCGTGGGAGGCAGAAGTAACCCACACAATAAGGCAAATGAAACAAAATCAAACTGCTGTAGAAGAAAAAAACCTCCCATTCCATAATTGGAGGGGGTTGGGTGTGTGATTTTGGCAGCCCCTAATAATTGGCAGCACAGAAGTTTTTTTTGACCACTTATTTTGCAGAGATGCTTCAACTCCGTCTGGTACTTCTGTGCTGTTTTCTCCTTCTGAACGCTGAGAGGAACAAATCAGTGTTTCCACTGAAACACGGTCCACGCTCCAGCTCTGAACTTTAATTCTGAGAGAAGAATGAAGTACCTTTGCAAAGCAGCACCTTCTCCAACAAACTGCTCAGGGCCTGGAGCTGAGAACTTACTGACAAATAGAATTTTAAACTCCTCAGGGCAGGGACTTCTGTCTTGTTTGTTAGCATAGCACCCAATGTGCCTGGGGACTACAGTAACCTCTTGTTCTGTGTCTGAGGGACCTCCCCACCTGGAACCCAGGGGAGATACTTCAATGTCAGTGCTCAGAACACGTTACAAGCCACGATGGCTTTGCAGAGCAGCTCTGACATGGTCTTTGCCCATGCTTGAGCAGCACCCCAGGCCCCAGCACACACCCAACTGACCTGTGGACTGTTTCTGTTCCTCAGCAATCTGCTCCAGCCGGCCCAGCAGAGCATCGATGTTGGATTTGATCTGTGTCAGCTCAGTTTTGATGGTTTGAAGCTCACTGCACTTCACTTGGGAGGAAAAGACAGAGAGGTGTCAGCCAACATGGGCTTGGCTGAAATGGGAGCACAGCCTTTGTTGAGAGCTGCAATGAGCTCCCCTGCAATGGGGCCTCTCACAGAATCATAGAATCGTTAAGGTTGGAAAAGACCCCTAAGGTCTTCTAGTCCAACCCCAGTCCACCCCCACTGTGCCCACTGACAATGGCCCTCAGTGCCACATCAAATCTCTTCTTGAACACCTCCAGGGACGGTGACTCCACCACCTCTTTGGGCAGCCTGTGCCAGTGCATTATCTGTCTTTCCGAGAATTATTTCCTAATATCCAACCTGAATCTCCCCTGGTGCAAGTGAAGGCCATTCCCTCTCATCCTACTGCTGTTACCTGAGCGCAGAAGCTGACTCCCACCTCACCACAACCTCCTGTCAGGGAGCTGTAGGGAACTATCGTGTCTCCCCTGAGCCTCTTTCAGACTGAACAATTCCAGTTCTCTCAGCCATTCCCACAAGACTTGTGCTCCAGACCCCTCACAGCTCCACTGCCCCTCTCTGGTCACACTCTATGACCTCAGTTTCTCCCTTGTCGTGAGGAGCTGCCTTAGTTTCAGTTGGGACAGATTTGCTTTTCTCCACAATGTCTGGAACAATGCTGTGTTTCGGTTTTAGGAGAAAAGCAATGTTGATAATGCATCCAGTTATTGCTGAGCAGTGCTATACATAGCCAAGGACATTTCAGTTTTCTCAATCTCTCCTACTGTCCTATCAACGAGGGAGGGCACGAGGAGCTGGGAGGGGATAGAAACAGGACAGCTGGCTTAAACTGGCCAAAGGGATAATCCCATACCATCCAACATCCTGCACCAGGCAGGACCTGGCACATTCCCATTGTGGCATTGGTGGGGAGCCAAGGATAAGCCCTTGTGTTACACCTTCCCCTGCCGCATCTGCAGCTCGTGGGCTCCTGAAAAGCCCTTGCTGTGCTGCTGGTTGCAGGCATTTTGGGGTTTTGCAGGTTTTGCCCTGGGAGCACCCAGCCATGTGGGTGCCCGGCTGAAGGCTGGGGGCTGTGTTGTAGATGGCAGGAGCAGGCCCCACTCTACACACACATACTCACATTTCAGCTTGGCCGAGCTGTTGGCAATGGCAGCCGATCTAGCGAAGAGCTTGACAGGGAGAGTTGCCTTCACACGCCGGACGAGGGGAATGGTGACCCGCGGCCGCTTCACTGGAACCACCCTGGGCACCGGAGACACCCGGCCCCGGTACTCAAAGAGCCTACAGGGATACGGGGGAAGCAGGAGCTGAAGCATCACAGCCCGGGCCCTGGCAGGTCAGACCATCAGGTGCTGCTGCCAGGACCCATGCCTGCCCCTCACAACTCACAGAAAAGCCCCTTCGGCTGCAGCCTCCCTGGCTCACCTGTCGTAGAAGTCGTCTCTGTAATAGTCATAGTCGAAGTCATAGCCGCTGCAGGAAGAAGCAGGATGACACAGGTTAATTACTACTGACGAGGTATTCCTACAGCCACCACCCACCCCATCTTCAAGGTCCAGATGGCCACAGGGTCGGTGCAGTGCACAGGGGGTGATGTTGGGTAAAGCTTGGGGCTGCCTGAGGGAGAAGCAAGAAGTGCAGATGCGTTAACATCTACAGAGACGGGCTGGGGGCAATTATCCACGCACATGCTGTGAGGATGCCCATGTTCCAAACAAAGACCAAATCCCAGAGCAGGGATCATCCAGCACCAGCCCACCTGGCAGATGAGCTCCAAACATGGCTGAGGGGCTGTGTCTGTACTGCACTGGTTTACCTGCTCCCAGGGCACTGCTGACATCCCTCCCTCCTGCATTTTGTATGCTGGGACTGTGCCCACATCAGGAGGACACAGCCCTACCTGCCCTGCTGCCACTCTGCTACGATTCTTTTCATATAGAATTGGTAGGGAAGAAGTCAGGAAGAAGGTGATTTTTATTCATTTAACATCTTTGCTGCTGAGGATGTTTTAAGCTCCCCGCTCCCAGCGACATCCTCCTCACATCTGTGCGCTGCTGCCTAGATTACTGCTGGTTGTATGGGAAGCTGTGCTGCTGTGTGTAGTGAAACCATAAAGTACTAAAAGGAACAAGGGGATGTTGATGGGAAGAGGGAAGGGTGAGCACTCAAGTATGTAGCCTGGGAGTAAATGTGGTGTCCTGCATTGCAAGGAAGCAGTGACAAAAAGGATTGGTGGCTGGCCACAGTGACAGCACGGTTCAGCCTTAATCTGGGGCATCTGTGCTGGCACTGGCCATTCTACCTTGTACTTTGGTTTGGCACCCTCCCCTTCTGACCTGTCTTGAAGACACCATGCCTGTTGGCTGCACAGCAGCCTCCCATCTGAAACCCTGCGTGGTCTGTATTTATTCTCTGTTGTGCTTTTCACAGCTGAAAGGCAAAGGTAATTCCTGCTGCATCAACTCTTGCTGGAATATAACCAGCCTGTTCATATGGAAAGAGAAGATGTATTTTTTCAAGACCAGTAACTTTATTTCCATTCGGCCCTGGGATGAAGCCTGGAAATACAGAAAATCTCCAAGAACAACGGCTGCCCTCGGCTCTCCAGTCTATTTTGATCGCTAGGCATGTTTGACTCCCATTCTGTTTGAATCCAATAAACACAGAATAGAATCAAAATAGGATGTCATTTGAAAGGAAAATTGAATGAGGATTCTTCTATGCTGTCAGACTCCCACACTTCCTTTCTTTTTCTTTCTTTAGCTGCAGCTTAAATGAAATTGCTACAATTCTGTGACATTCGTCAGACCAGACAGGTTCAGGTGAGATGCTCCTGACTAGCCCCAGCAAGGCCACCCATGTTCTCTGTATCCATGGGCAGGAGAGGACACTGGGGACCTCTCTGTGCAGCTTAAGGACTCTGGGGGGGGAGGAATCAGGACCATCTCTTGTTGGGAAGCTCACCAGGGCTTGGATGTCATGAAGCAGCTTGAGACCATTTCCTGAGGAGCAACTCAAATGGGGGCATTTGGCACAACTCAGAAATACCCTCACTGCTTTCTTCTCAGCCGTATCATATGTGAGGTGCTGGATCTGAGCTGGCTTTTCCTCCAGACCTTTTCTCCCCACCAGCAGACCCATGGGCTCAGAGCAGGGTTTGCTTGCAGCACGCTCCACGTGCAGGACGTGGGGTCCAGGTCTACCTACTAATTTTTTGGGGGTAGAAAGCCAGGACGAGGGGAATCATCCTGCTCCGACCCCAAATATTCTTTCATTAATTTCCATAAGGAAGTAGATGCTTAAATATCCTGGAGAGCTGGTTCTGACTTCCTCCCAAAAATAGTGGAATGTATTTTGTTTAGCTTCAACCAGCAGGAATGTAAACATATCCCAACACATCCAAGCAAGAGGCAATTCCAGGCCATGGCTCATCACAGCCAAAGGCAGACATCTGAAGTAATGTCAAGCAAACTGCACTGAATGAAGTTTTTTTTCAATCCAGCAAGCACAAAGGGAGACCAGACAACCAGACCCCATGAAAGCCCCGACAGAGTGAAGGGCTGAATGTGTGTGAGAGGAGTCTGCCTCCGAGTCATTGTGGTGAGGGATGGCAAACACTCTGACCTCAGCTTCTTTCATCACCTGGAAACCACAATACAGCCCTCCAGGAATGCAGAGGGCTCAAACGAGGGTTTTTTTCTGAAGTCTGAACCCTGCCATCCAGGTCATGGCCAGTCCTGCAGGAGGCTGTGGGAGGAGGGAGGCAGTGTTGGATGCTCTTACCGGCAGCCTTAGAAGTCAGGCATGGAGCAAATGGCAACTCTTCCAACATGAGAATAGAAAAATGCCAGTAAAAAGTCTTAGCTTCAGTGATTTATCTGAAATGTGCACACCTGATAATTTCCCTGCACGTAGGATAAACCTTCCTGCAGTAGATGAATCATTACTCAGTGACCTGACAGGGCTTCCTTTATGTACATGAATAATTTTCGCCATTTTTCAATCAGTTGGTGACACTGTGCCCTTTAAAATGAAAGCAGGGATAATCAGAGAGAGGCAGCAGAATCCTGTAAGGCCATGTCAAGCAGCATGACTCCTGATGCATTTCTTCTGCACTGCTATTCTTGAGCAATTAAATAACATTCAGTAATGACTCACAAAGGTGCAGAACCCACACATTTCTAATTGAAGGGCAATTGTTTTTAGGTGCTGAATTTACATTACATTTGAGGTGCCGTTTCTGAGCGTGGACCTGAATAGCAACGTGAAGCTGAGTGGCTGTGCTTTTAATTACCTGGGCCGATCGTCACAGGCAACACGTTGTGCTCAGCTCGCATCCTTCTACTAACAACTGCACAACCTTAATTAGTGCAGCAGTAGAAATAATATCTACTGGAAATCTACTTGGAAAATCTGGCCGTGGTTAAATAGAGAGTTTTTACAGCCCTGCACATCTGGTGTGAGGTTCTTTCTTCCTGTGACTACCTGGGAAGCTGGGAGTGAAATGCTGGAAGTGAGCCCAGCACTTCTGAGACACTGGGGCTGCAGAAGGGCTGCACAAGTCCTCACCAGTGCTGGACCCCATGGGTACCGCTGTCCACCTCTACTCTTCCCTGGGGCTGTTTTGCAGTGATCTGTGGTTATAGCATTTCCTACCCATCATAAATTTTTCTGAATGTTAGACTTCAAAAATCACAGCACAGTAATTTGTAGAAATGCTGTGTTAAACACACAAGATTATTTTTTCAGTGGTTGGGTTTTACTTTGCCTAGCTCCAAGTGTGCATGAGAGAGGCAAGTATGAGAGAAGGCAAGACAAAGGATATCTCATTTTGGATTAAAGGAAGCAAATCTGGCACCACAGGGCATAGGGTGTCACTGCTCTGCTGATTGGAGGTGGTATGACTGAAGCTTTTGGACTGCAATGAGTACAATAAGGGATGTGGATGCCAGCTGGGCTGAAGGACATTGTCCAGCTGTGACCACAGGCTGTAGAAATGTCAGTGGAGGTCTGTGCCCATCATGCTGAGTGGCACTTGGTTGCTCCTGCAGGGCTTAGGTTGTCCCAAGGCTGCCAGTCCTTTTAGCACCAACATCACTAAGAAGGACAGAGGTCTGTGGTAAGTACAGCTCTGTTTGCTTCACTGCTCTGCAGCAGGGACCTGGGCAGAACAGTGATGGCAGCAAAGTTTTCCACTACCTGTCTGGCTTTTGTGAAGCCACCTCCAAAAACTGATGATGATGTGAACCTTGGGTTATGTTCTACCTTCTGGAGGTAGATGGGAAGATACCTCCCAAGAGATTTCAATTAAACACCCAAACATACCCTGGGGCTGATGGATCACGTAAGACTGTCAAGATTTTTGCTTCTGTTAGTCCAAAATGAGATATCCTTTGTCTTGCCTTCTCTCATACTTGCCTCTCTCATGCACACTTGGAGCTAGGCAAAGTAAAACCCAACCACTGAAAAAATAATCTTGTGTGTTTAACACAGCATTTCTACAAATTACTGTGCTGTGATTTTTGAAGTCTAACATTCAGAAAAATTTATGATGGGTAGGAAATGCTATAACCACAGCTCACTGCAAACCTGGGTTCCTGGCTTTCCACGAGATAGCATAAGCACTGCTTGTCCAGATGGCAAAGTTTAAATCTGTCATCAATCTGGAATGAAATACTGCTGAAGCTCAGAGCAGTCTATGGCCCATATTTTAACACATCCGTATCTGTGGGAAGAAGCAAATATCTCTGTCTTCAGCTACATGCAGCCTGGAAGGCTCAAACACTGATTGTTTCAACTGAGGATTAGTGGTCAAGGCAGAGATGAAGAGTAAATGCTGACAAAGAGATGCTCTATCATCTAATACATGGAACGAATTGATTTGCATTATGGCACCATGCAAGTCGTATGTGTACAACTACATAGAAGGATTTGTGTCATCTCCATTTCCATACAACAGTGGAGATGATGCACAGATGTGCATTTTCTCTCTGCAAAACCAGAAGGCCAAATTCTGGAGAAGGGCCATGCTGGGTTAAATCTACACTAAGACTCTAGGAGCAATTTGCAGTTTGCTCCCCTGGTGCAACCTGAGGCCATTCCCTCTCATCCTATTGCTGTTACCTGGGAGCAGAGACTGACCCCCACTTTGCCACAATCTCCTTTCTGGAAGTTACAGAGGGTGATGAGGTCTCCCTTGAAGCTCCTCTTCTTCAGATTGAACAATCCCAGTACCCTCAGCTGCTTCCCATAACACTTGTGCTCTGGATCTGCAGTTGGCACTGAAGACTCACTCTGACATCTGTAACAGCTCACATCTCCCATCGACCTATCCCATGTCCCATTTGTTCCTTATGTCCCCATGCTCGGCATCTTCTTCACTGCTCTGAAGCACTGGCTCCCTTGCGACTTCCCCTGACCATCTCCTTGGTCACCTCCAATTATTGATCTGATGACTTCCCACACTGTTTTTGGGTCAGGCCATTCTCAGGAGGAGTCACACAACAAAGGCCTTGGCCAGCCCTGGGTCTGCCATTGATTCGTCCCTTAAGCCCAGCCCTAAGTGGGGTTGCAAGGGCCAGGCTCAGGAAAGGCCATGGAGGAGATCAGGGCAGCAGTTTCAGGGAAATACCAGCCCAGAGAGCTTGGGCCAGGAGGTTCGTGGTGACCTACCTGTATAATGTGGAGGCTGCCCTCTTCAGCCCTTTAGGTCTGTTAGGTTTAGGTTCCCCAGCCATGTTGATATCTGCAACAAACAAAGCCACAACATTATCTTGTGTGCCCATGAGAACTGTGAGTGAGGCACAGCCCCACTGCACTCTGCTGCGATAGACCTGCTGCACTCCTGCCTTCCTTCAGCTGGTCCCTGTTGGACCTTCACAGGAAGACAAATGTTTTCCTCTTGCTCTACACAGATACAAAACACTCATTTTCAAAGTCAGTGCCTCTAGACACGCTCAAACCCATGAACACAAATTCAGGGCAGGCTTCCCAGAGGAGCACGGTGCTGTTATGATAAGGCACAGAATACAGAAAACTGCCCGTAGTTCCAATTTATTCCTTGCTCCTTCAGAATAAAAATGAGTGTTAAGCACAAGCCACATGGTGCTTTAGACTGGGATGCATTAAGATGTGCATGAAGTGTAGGGGCATGCACCCAATTGATCTCTCAGGTACATCTTTGATGGAGGGCAGGGAGAATGGGTTGCTCTAATCTGTGGAGGAAATTTTTCTCCTCAGTCTCACTGCCAAGCATGTTTTTGATGTGGGAATAAAGTGATAGAGCCAATTTCAAGAGCCAAGAGCCTGGCAAGCCAGCACCAAGAGTGACCATAAGTCTGTCTAGATGCTTCTGGACACTGCAAATCATAGGGTCTTTTGAGTTGGAAGGGACACTTAAAGATCATCTGGTCCAACTCCCATGCAATGAACAATGACATCTACATCTATATCAGGCTGCTCAGAGCCCCCAGCTTGACACTGAATGTCTCCAGGGATGGGCCATCCACCACCTCCCTGGGCAGCCTGTGACAGTGCCTTACCACCATCTTTTTCCTTATATCCAATCTAAATCTTCCCTCTTTTAGTCTGAAATCCTAGTATCTTGTCCTATCACAACAGCCTGAGTCACTGGAGGTTTCTTCTGGCAGGGGTAGGAAAGGACAACTGCAGTCATCTAGGTGTGCATTACTATCTTGCTTCTGTAGTTGGAAATGAATTGCAGTTATTTGCTTAATGGCTGTACCTCCCTTCATCAGCTAGGCACAAGACTTGTGCTCAACATCACATGCATGCCCTAGAACTGTGTGCCTTGCAAGCAAAGGGACCATGGTGGCTATGCTGTGTGCTGCTGTTCTGGTACGGGGGCATGGAGGCATCAAAATGCCTCCTTTCATTGCTGCCTTTCACCCTCCACCCTTCCATATTCAGCTGCTAACGGAAATGTAGAAGAATGCTGAGCCTGAACAAGGATGTGAACAGGACAGCTCTGTGGATAGCTGCTGCCAACATGGATGTCTTTCTGTTTTGGAACAGTACAATGCCTTTGGCAATGCTATAGAGGAAGGGAGGAATAAATTCTTCCATGGTGTATCCCAGAGCACATCCCTGCTCAGCTCCAGTTCTCCTGCTGTGAACCCATTCTGCTGTCAAGGTGCATCTTGCAAGCTGCCAGTCACTGTTCTTGCAAAATGGAGAGCAACTGACAGCACCATACTGATTGACATCCTTCCAGGGAGATGCAATGAAAGCCGAACGGTGGATAATGTGGATAATGACAACAATTAGCTCAATTTGCTAGTATGCACTGCTAGAAATAGCATCACAGGCCTTCACTGGGGTTGTACAGTCACAGTAGGAAATTTGTACTTTCGACCTGCAGCAGTGATGAGCCGTCAGAACCCCCAGGACTCCCTTGTCAATGAACACAGAAAGACAGGAGCTCAGCATGCACATCAGCCTGGACACATTCTATATCCCATTTCCATTCTGGCTCCCTACTCCTTATCACTGAATCCATTTGCTCAGACCATGGTATATATCCCTCCATACCCATAACCAGGTGTCTCTTCCTGCACTAAATGAAGAGGTTGTTCTTTGTCTAGCACAGATGTCAGGGACAGGTTACTGGTATGGAGCCAACCTGAAGTGCAGAGCTCCTGCACTGAAATGGTGATGGCCTCCTGCAATGACTGGATTTGCTAAGAGCCTCTACAGAAAGCACAGTGGTAACCAGGACGTGCCTGGCAGAGCAGTCCATGACCCAGTGAGTCCCAATCACTCCCAAACACCTCAATTTATGGATGCATTCAGTATCTGGCTGATCAGTTAAAATGCAAGTCTGACAGTCTGCACGTCCGCTGATAAAAAAAGACAGAATAAAATGCTATTAGGACATCCAGATAGAGAACTGATCTTATGAAGAAGATGCCAGATAGAAAGATGAGCAGCCTTGCTCAAGCTAAGGCCTGGCATGCAGGAGTGGTTCTGGATTTGGATGTCCTGCTACATGACTCCTGCTGGCACTGGGGACATGCAGCCCTGCACTACTGCAAGCTGCTGCCCCTCCAGCAGGTTGGAGGTGCTTTCCCCCTCCACCAAGTGCTGTCTATAGTGCATGGGTGGTAATTTCCCAGAAATTTCATCCAGAATGCAGCAGTAGACCTGAAGAGCACTGCTTTACTGCTCTTCTGCAGGATCAGGTGCAACCAGCTGAAGTTACTGCATGGAGCTTGGAAGGGACACTGGCTCCAGCCATCACGCTCCAGGTGCTTGGAGGACTGGACATTATAGTCTGAGACTTACATTCAAAATGCTGCTTTTGAAGCCTGACAGTACTGGTTGTACCTGCAGGTTTTGGTTTGAAGATGATAGTATGTTCCCTCCAAGCCCTGCGCATACACTGAGGCAGGGACAGCCTCACCAGCAACACACCTACCATGCCCATACCTGTCCCACCTTTCTTTTCCTCCACATTAGTACAGCCCACGTGGCTGTGAAGCCACGTTTTTGTAGGGGCCTTCTACTTTTCCTGTGCAGACTAATCACACTGTACAGTGTCTTTACCTCTTTCTTTCTGCTGGGTTCCATTGAAAGAGGAGCAAATCCACATTTATACTGGGCCACGAGTATTATGGGAAAGCATGCTGAACTCTTCTGTTGTGAAACTTGATCATGAAGAGAAGGCAAATGAAAGGGAACTGAACACCTCCTCCTGTGTGTGTGCAGTTCTCACAGCTGCAGCATGGTTATTTTGCCTTGCTGGCACGGCAGACCTCTGGGACCAGCACCAATAGTGAACAGTTCCAATCACAATACATATTATACATACATACAATACAATTATATAAATACATACAATTATAGGCATCTCAAGCAAAGTGGCTGTGTGGCCTTCTCTTAGCTGCACCTCTGACAGCAGTGCCAGCATGAGCTCCTCTGCTCCCCAGCACCTTGCTCATCATTTCTACAAATGATGCAAACATGTGGGCAACATCTGGGCTGCAGCAACCCTGGCACACTGCACTTCAGCTCTGCTTTGTGTTGACAGCAAGAGAAATGAAGAAAAGTTTCTGTATTGAATAAACCATGGATGGAAACAACACAGTGGCTTAAAGACATGACCTAGCACACAACTTCCTATTTCTGACTGCTGTGCTGGCAGCAGAGTGGGAATGGGTTGCAAATCGCTTCCCTGTGTGTCCAATGGCCGCTGCTTGCAGCAGACTTGGAAATAACAATTTTTCATTAAAAACACTGCCTTTGGTTCCAATTCTCAGCTTAGAGCTGGTGACAAAGGCTTCTCAGCATGTGACACTTCAGAGCAATCTGCAAAACAAGGATGCAGCTGGGAGCAGCTGGGGTGGTTTTGTTTGTTATGTCTTATCACACAGCAGTGCAGACAAGACACTTTCACATATCTGGTGGGGGGAGAGTTATCTCACTGAATATCAGCTGGCTGAAGCCAGTCTGAGACAGTCCGAGTTAGATTATCACCTCTCTTGAAAGGCAAGGCTAAGGCTGGCAGCTTGGTACCTCCATCCCGACCTCAGCCAGGTGTCTCAGACTCAAATACAGAGAAGCTCATCTCAGTTGATCACAGAGGATGTCCATGTGATCAGAAATGGTGAGACACCTGACTTCTGGATGGTGAAAAAAATAGGAGATCAAGTCCTCTGGTAGTGCTGAGGGAAGCCATTCAGGTAACGAGCTGCTCTTATTTCAGTCCAATCCTTCATTTCAGGATGCCACTTTTTCTATCCAGAGTCCCCTCTGCAAGTCCAAGCAGTGCTGTGGCCACAGTCCTGAGTGCACTAATACATCTGAATGGCTGTGCTTAGCCTCACTGCTGATCTGTAGGACAGCTCTGATGCTGGTCCCCAGCACTGTCACAGCCATGCCTGTACCTGGATACGGACCCTGCTGTTCCTGCCCCATGGACCAATATGCCCCCAGGCCTGTCTCATCACTACGGCCCTGCTGGCTCATCAGTGGGCTGTGTAATCCATTCACCATCCCTAAACCTGACCCTGACTTACAGATCAATGCTGCAGCCTGATCTTGGCCCAGCCATGCCTTGATTACCCTTCAGGGGGCTGTTGCACCTGGGCACCTAGAGCACCTCACAAAAGACTTACCCAGTGTCTGGCCTGCAAGCACGCGTCCGTTCTCACCCAGCACGGCGGCACGTGCGTGCCTTTCATTGGAGTACTGTACGAAGGCGTAGCCCTTGTGAACGGAGCAGCCCACCACGCGGCCGTACTTGGAGAAAATGGTCTCCACGTCTGACTTCTTGACCACAGCTGTGTTGAGATTGCCAATGAAGACTCTGGAGTTGATGGACTTGGGGTCATTCTTGTTCGTTATGTTGCTCGTCTGCACCTTCAATGACATCTTGAACACCTGAATGAACAAAGCAGGAGTCAGGAAGGCGTGCAAGGGAATTACCTAAGTCTTACAAAAAGGGGAGGGGGAAAAGGGTTCCAGCAAGGCTGGAGCAAGAGGACCAGCTCCCCAACTACAGCTAGCCTCTGGAGACCCCTCTGTGCTGGGCAGGGACTGCTGCCACCAGCACAAAGCTCAGCAGAGATGCATTTATCAAGTTGACTCTGAGTGTATGCTGGCTGCTTCCCAGGCAAAAAATAGTATTTAAATAGATTTTACATCCAAATAAAAGTTTTAATGCAATTAAAATAAAGTTTTTACCTGTCTATACTGAATTAGAGTTCAAGGACTGCTCTTTTTAGAGCAGTCTGCATTCAGCACTTTTGCTCATGCCCACCTCCTGGGCTTCCCCACAGGTCCCCCTGGCACAGGCTGGCTCTCCCCATGCACAAGGACAACCTGGACTCTGCAGATCTGCATCTGTAGATAGAAGAAGGCTTCATTTTTCTGGAAGCAAGCAATGAAATTTACATGGTGAAGGAAACACTGTGCTCCTAGCTGATATCTGCTCTCTAGCATTGCTGGGCTTTGAGCTGCATTCTGAGCTAACAGGAGATGTCACTGTTTGCTTGGGAATCATAAGCAGGCACTGCAGCCCGCCAGCACAGCTGCAAGGCACAATCCTCCCAGGTCCTTACCTGGGCTATCTCATGGGCAGTCGCTATGAAGGATCAGGGCTGGGAACTATTAAATAAATCTAGTCTTGCTGCCTATCAGGCAACTTCCTTTTGTTTATGCAACAAAAACTGCAACTGTCCGAAGATATTGGTTTGATTTTCATCTTCCAAAAAAAAGAGGGGCCATCTGGGGCTCATTACTGTCTGCTGGACGCATACGATGTGATATTTACCCGGTAGCAGTCAGTGCAGAGCTGTGGGAGCTGTTTTACAATGCGCATGGTTGGTGCTGCTCTTCCCTACGTCTTCTCCCTGGCCCCTGCCAGGCACTCCAACATCTGCCTGAGCACTGCTGGGATGAAGTACAGCCAGGTTTGGGGCTTCACCTCTCCATCTCTGTCTGGGCGGTCTGGCCCGGGATGGCTGGCAGCTCCCTGGCTGCATGGCTGGCAGCTCTCTGTGATCCCAAGTCCTGGGAGTTCTGCCCACCGGCAGCCCAGCCTGAAAAAAGTCTGTCCTCACTGGCAGAATCATTTCCCGACATGCTTTTTGGGGTTGTGCCAAGACTTTCAAACACCCAAAGTCCCTTTTCCCCTTCTTTTTATCCAGGGGTGGTGAGGCCCTGGCACTGCTCCCAGGAGCCGTGGGTGCCCCATCCCTAGAGGTGACTGAGGCCATGGAGGGGCCCTGGGCAGCCTGAGCTGGGGGGCAGCCAGCCCACAGCAGGGGATGGGGCTGAATGTATTTCCATTCACAGAGGCAAGCATCAGTACCTCAGGGCCTGTCACCATGAGCTGTCTATTTCCAGGGTTTGCAACAGCCCCATAGCAGGGGCCTGAGCCTGACCCATGCGAACAGGAGATATTTAACACCGACTGCAATCAATGAGCTCTATATGGACAAGTCATGACTGCCAGCCCTCAGCCTTTTTAATTTTCAGGGCATGAAGATCAGGGCACTCAGCTCCTTCATGGTTTGAAGTCTATCTGTGTGTAGTGGTGGAGTTAGGCCTGAGTGGGCTTCCTGGTGCCGCAGTGTCTTACCCAGCACCCAGCCCTGAGTTCCCATCCATGTGAACCCCCACCCATGACACAACATGCTGGCACAGCACCTGGGGCACCTGCTTGAAAAACCCTCAGAAACTTATGGTGCCTTTAGGACCCACTGTCCAAATCGCATCTCTCTGTCTCTGCATGATTTCCCTGCAGCAGCATCCCCAGAGCTGCCCTCATCTGGGCTGTGCTGCCATGAATGGATGTTTCTACTTCCCAGCTTTTGCGCCAAACAAATTAGAATATAATCCTGTTGCTCAACACCCACTTCTTGTCACACTCTGATCAATTTTATGCTGCTGCCCCATACCTCAGCTTAGGGAAAACCCTAAAGCTGCTGTTAGCCCAAACACTTCCCAAACTGTAGCATGCCCAGGAGAGTATTATTTATACTGCTCTGATTTCTGACCAGCTGTTTGCAGCTGTAAATACCAATTACATCAGTGTGCTAAGCTCCTTAAGCCCGTGTGGGAGGGATGTGGGTTAAGCTGTTTCCATGCTATGTGCAGAACATCAAGGTCTGGCTGGAAGACTCGGGTAAATCAAGGGCTTTTCCCCCAAATTTAAAGGGCTGCCTGCTCTCAGCAGCTGCATCGTGACCCAGCTCTGCTGCTGCCACACACTTTGTGTGTTTTCTTTAAAAGAGCTGGATGAGGATGCTCCCCAGGTGGACACTCAGGTACCAGATGAATTTTCAGTTTGAGAATACATTACCAGCAGTAATCCCTCCACAACCCCTCCTCCTCCACTTCACCTTCATTCATCATTAGGACAAACAAGTTATGAGGAATGACACCCCTCTGACAACACCTTAATGAAGGTGGGACACAAATTCCCTGTTTTACAGATGAGTTACAAAGGGGCTTGCCAGCCAACACATGACTTGAGAAGAGGTCCCTGAAGTCCTGGCAGGAGTTCACCTGCACAAAGCTACCAGCTCCTTGCTCTGCACGGACCTGTCTGAGGTGGGGGTAGGATTCCTGCTCCCAAGCTACGACCTGAAGCCTTCAGCCTGAATTCCTTGAGCTCCTTCTGCACTCTGCCTAATGGCAACCATTCCCCAGAGGGTGCTGGTGGGGAGTAGGACACTTCCCATGGCATCCCCAAGGTACCATCTGAGAGGTAGGCGCCATGTGGAATGCTGCCTGCCCCTAGGTTCCATCTCCCACCTCACATCTTTCTTGTCCAGCTCCATGCTCCAGATATGGCACCTGCAGGTGCTTCCCTTATGGTTTCTGCTGCAGAAGGAGCTGTGCCTGGTGGCTGGTCAGTGATGGTTTGGTGGCTCTGGGTGACAAACTCCAGGTCAGGCCAGCTGAAGGCCACATCACTGGGCAAGACTTGGGAGGAAGCCATTGAGGACCAGAGGTCCTAAGTGCCACCTGCCCACTGACTGCTGCCCCTGTCCCTGTTGTGACAGAGATGGGAGCCACAGCCTCGACCACAAGATCTGTGAGCGCTTGTCCAGGCTGAGATTTCAGCCCCACCAGCAACATCCTCCATCTGACAGGCCAGTGCCAAGCACTTTTCTACTGTCCTCACACACTGCTGGCTTTCCTGGAGAAAACAACCCCCTTTCCACGCAATTAATTTCTGCTGTCTTCTTATACACAATTCTCATTTTGCATCACTTCTTGCTATCCTCACTGTAACAATCAAACTTTAATCACCAGTTGCTCCCGAAATGCTGATCACCACATACTAACAGCACCTATCCTAACCACACACCAGCAGAGCACTCTGCATCACACCCGGGTGAAATCCAGCACTGGTTCAACCCCAACTTCCATGAGAAACATCACAGCTCTCCCTCGTGGTCAGCAGAGCACAGGATCTCTTTGAGCTACCATCCCTTTGATAACATCACATAAAAACCAGTGGGAGCCCTTGGCAAAGCATCCTGGCGATTCTCTGATTATGTATATATATATAAAAATATATACAGCAGAGACAGGTACCAGTGGTGATACATTGATATTCTAATAACTACAGCTGTCTAGAGGATGCATTCTCACATCTATTATTTTGCCTTTCTCCCTCAAGCAAGTACTGCAACAAGGCAGGCTTGAGTCACAAAAGAGAGTAAGAAAGAAAAAATGCAACTAGTAAAGAATGATTCTTATCAATTGGACATGGACAAATGGATGTATAAAGGGGTCATTGCAGACCTCAAAGAACACAAAGCACACATGAGTATGATTATTTCTGCTTTCTGGAAGGGAAACCGAGAGACAAAGCTTACTTCCAGTTTCTGAGGAAGGCTGTCAGTCCTGCTAAATCTAGCAATTCTGTTGGGAATTCCCTGATATTTGCTGTTTTGCTTAAAGCTTCAGCTGCTGTGTTCATGCAATTGTGTGAAGTGACACACGTTCCTGTTCCACGAAACCAATAATCTGCTAACAACAACCCTATAAAATAAAATACAGTAGGATAGGATAGAATAAAACAAAGTAAAAACCTTATAAAGCCCAAGAAGCCCGGTGCTGGGGCTCAGCACGATGAGGCCTCCATGGGGCCGCAGTCTGGATGCTCTGTGCACGCAGTATCCATCTCCCACTTCTCCTCCCTACCCGGGACAGCGTGGCTGGAAACGATGTCATGGCCCCTGCTGTCACTCATGTTCAGGGATCCCTTAAAGATATTGATATTCAATCTGGTAGCAGCCCAAGGCCAGAGCTGGTTTACTTGATAAGCTATTTTTCCTTCCCGCTTTAAGTGCCTTGCTTCACAGATTAGCTGTTTAATTGAGAGCCAGGTGTCTAAAAACCCCAGAGGCTCCGTCTTAGTGATGAACTGTCACAGAAGAAGAAGGCAAAGAAAAACCACCCAACCCCGCCACTCTCTCTTTGCGGAAAGCTCTTTATTTGTGTGACGGCCACACACAGCCGGGTTGTTATTTTCCTCTTATCACACTTGTTCACAAAATGAGAAACACGGTTTTTCATCCTGTCCTGGTCCCTGCCCAACTTTCCCCAGGTTGGTGGCCCTGCGCTGAGACAGATGACAAAAGTGCCGGTCCTGCAGAGACCTCAGGGGACAAAGCTGCTCCTTGCCATGGGCTCAAGAACACTGTGGCCCTTTGGGGTGCCCCATCGGGCAGACTGCTCCCCAGCGTCCCCTGGGGCTGGAGGCTGCATGGCCCCAATGCCTCCTGCTCGCTTGCTAGGGTAAGCCCCAGCTACATGGGCTCACTTTTTTCTGCATCTGCTATGTGCTCACTCAGGTCAAAATCTGATTCTGCCGCAGCCAGGCACTCGGCTCGGAGCGATTTCTAAATGGAGCAGCTCCTCCTTTATCCATAGATGTAGCTTTAAATAAACACAATGCATTACAAGACCCTGCCTGCCTTGCCCTGCCCCAACAATAGCACAGAAAGGCAGATGCATCTACAATTGAACTCCTCGCCACCTCTGGTGCCAATCACTCCTCCTTGGAAGCTGGCAGTAATTTGCTGGTGAGTCCCCAGGCACCGGAGCTAAGCTCTGAAGCACTGCTTTAATAACCAACACGAACCCTGCAATCTTTTTAATAGCTTTTGAGTTCCCAGCACCTCCTCCACAGCGACCTGGGGGGGTCTCAGCCTTACTCCCAGAGAGCAGAAATACCCTCCGCAATGCCGTGTGGTTCAGTAAGTAGAATAAACTGGAAAGGAACCGAGTCCTTGGGTCTTCTGGAGAAAATGGCTCTGACTTTCCCAAATGTGATTGTTAGGGGACCAGGAAGTTATTAAAAGAAGGGAGTAAATAAAGACATTGCAGGTGTCGCACTCGTTATGCAGGAGCAGAGATGCCGTTTGGGGAACGGGCAGCGTGAGGATGTCTGCAGTCTCCATCTGACCCCAAATGGACCAGAAATTGGGGGTGTTCTCCAAAATGGTCAGTGCTTACTTCACTGAGTTGCTTTCCTCAACCTCTCTGCTTTAAGCGCTAACTCCCCAAAGCTGGGGCTCAGTGCAGATGGAAGCACGGCGCTCCTGCAGACAGGTGGATGCTGAGTGCACAACAGTGTGTACAGAATTAGCTGCTTCATAGCACTCCTCCAGCTCTCTGTCTTGCTACGCAAAGAGCCTGCTTTTATAATTTTTAATTAAAACGAGTCATTTTGAACTGGAGAAATCCTGCCAATCCTTTGAAAACCTGGTCGTGATTTAGATTTCAGTGCATCTGGCAAATCCCTCTTAAAGGAGCAATAAATAATCAGTAGCTGTTTTAATAAGTATTTAATCAGTTGTTAAAGGTACAATAGTTACAAAGTCTATCAGGTCAGCACACAGTTTATAGCTGTGGCTCGTAACCATCTGTCCTACATATTATTCATGCCTATAGAAAGCTTAAAAATCTATTTGTCAAGGTCTTAAATCCTAGTGAGCGTGATAAAGGGATGACCTATGGCTGGAAACCCTGAGATAAAGCCAAGTACAACTGCACCAGCCCTGCCTGCCTGCCTGTCTCCTGCTGAAGCCAGACGCTGACAGCTCCTTCCACCTGACAGCATACAGGGCCAATTAAACCATCATGTAAAAGTCATCCCACCATCCGTGCTCTGCTAGCAGCAACAACTTGGGCATTTTCTGAAGCCTGTGTGTATCAACGTCATGGGTTTCAAGGTGTGAGACAACACTCCTCTTTACCTGCTGGAACTTGAACTGTCCCAATCACACAAAACTTCTCTGGACTCCACTTCCTCCATGAAAATAATTCTTAAAGGAAGGCATTTTTTTCCCCCTAAAAATAGAGTTTGTATCATCATTTGATTGCAGAATATGCAACAAGTCGACTTTTCAGGAGACTCTGCTTCTAATCGTCTTGGGAATCTCCTGTGAACAGACTCACATTCTTTTTGACAGTAGCAAAATAAATTTTAAAGGTCAATTGACTCAGATAAGCGCAGCCTGGCAGCACTTTCAGATGCAGAATTCCAGGCATAACATTTAGGTTGTGCTCCAGAACAGAAACAAAATTCTTTGGAGGAAAGAATCTTTACAAGGGAAAAAAAAAAGAAAAAAAAAAAAAAAAGGAGAAGAAGAAGAAAATGAAAAGGAAACAGCAATTAAATAGAATGTCATCTGTAATCCCACTGGTGCAAAACCTGATGATTACCTACTGGGCTGTGGACAATGCTACATGTATTAATCTAATTAAAGTCCTTTTTTTACAGGCATCTGAAGCCAGCTCATTAGTGTGTTACTGAGATGCTCATTAATGGCTGGCCATGACTAATTTCTTGAGAATTATTCTTTAATTCTTTATCATTCACTGCCTAATGGGAAAACACAATGTTTCCATCCCCCACTCTCCCACTTGTACACAGTGAAAACCGGTTCTCATCAGCTGCCTATTGACTTGATGTTACTTAATGAACAGTCCCCCACCTGCCCAACTGTTGTTTTAACAGCAAATGATTTATTCATGAGGAAAGTGAGATCTTCAGCAAGTGAACTTTCTGGGAACTTTCTGAGCAGCTTAATGAACCGGCATCTTTGTGCTGCTTCTTGTGTCTCCCTGAGATGTGCAGAGAGGAGATGGAGAGCTGAAGAAGCCCTCTGACAAAGGCTCGTGGGTGAGTGGAGCACCGCCAAGGGGAAATCTGGGACCCCACAGCAATCATTTAACCACCTGACAGGGCTACAGCTCCTGAAGAACAGCTGCCAAAGGGTGTAATTCTCCTTGTTCATCCTCTGGAGACTTTCAACTTGAGACTGGATCAGGCCCGGGGCAACCTGATCTCGCTGTGGATGTCCCTGATCATTTCAGGGCAGTTAGACCAGATAACCTTTAAAGTTCCCTTCTAACTCTAAGGACTCTATAAGATCTCTGCCTGCCTTTTGGCAGAGGTGAGTGTGGCAATGCCATCAGTTCCTCAACACACTGCTGGGCTCCCAGTGGGACCGTCCTCATGCTCAGCCTCTCACCACCCCTCTCTGCCAGCAGCCCCTATGAGCCAGAAGAGCTGGGGGAATGTTTTTCTGTAGGACCAAGCACAAGTTGAGCATTCCCACACCGCCACGTGCTTCCTGCCACTGGGGATTTCAGCAAAGCCCCACATGCCATGTGAGTTGGCAAAGCCACGCGGTGAGGAGGACACTCCTGTGTTAGAGGGGCAGCTTGAGGCCCCAGTGGGAGCCAGGAATGTTTTGCTTTGCAGGTCAACAGCCAATCACCCCATTCCTCAAGGGAATTAACACCGGAGGGTACCAGTGATGCCCAATGCCTGCTCCTCACAGTGTTTTCAGAGTGGGGAGCAGAGCATGGGATGGAGCCTCAGGAGGCACAGAGCCAGAGGAAAGTGCAGCCCTTGGCAGGCTGATCCTCTGCTTTCTAGCAGCTGAAGTTCTGGACATTCTTGTCCTCTCTTGTAGTTAATTATCAGCTGACTGCCTTTGAAAATTATTTCAGACAGTCTAAATAGTCAGAATGACACCAGTGATTAAGACATATATCTCTGTAAAGCCAACTGGTTGTGGGCTCCCACTCCACCTGCTGTGTGATCTGCTCAAACCTGAATGCTGTGCTCATGGTTCTGCATGGGGCAGAGAGGCAGCAGCACCCTCACCCCAAGGTAAGCACCCTACAGAGGAGGGTTCTGTGCCAGTGGTGAGGACAGGGAGACCTGGAGAGCAGCTGGGCTGCTTGTCGTGGTTGCTATGGTATCACCTACATCAGTTGCCATTATCTTTTTTCTCGCTCTACACCTACTGGTGTTTGCCTCCCTTGGTTTACATGGACACACAGACTAAGACACAGCCAGGCTCAACGCGGGCACATCTGTTCCTATGCTGTCCTCCGAATCTGCTCCCACCTGCCCCGTGGTGCTCTACCCATCTTGCCCCTGATGTGAGCCAAAACTGGGAGTGAAGGTGCACCACCTGCTGCTCCAATTCCCCATCAATGACATCACACACTGACATCAAGCGATGGATTCCTTTCTGTACAATGTGGCTGTGAGTGATGGATTAGGATGGCGCAGCTCATGCTGCTTTCATCTCCTCACACCTTCCAGGACAGCATCACCCTTTCCTTTGCAGCATTAAGCTCTTGTAACAGGGGTTAAAAAAGCAAGCCCCTTTTTAAAAATAATACAGAAAGATTAGTAAGTCATCATTGTTTGCTGATTATGGTCATCCTTTCCTGTAAATGAAGTTCAAAAGTCATTAAAAGATTTGTCAGCTGTGACTTATGAGCCTTTCCTGCTGCAGGGGAGTGAAGCAGTGACAAATGCCCTCCACTGCTGTCATCTGTTATGTGTTAGAAGTTGCCACGTTCCAATTACCGGGAACCCACCGAATCTGTAAACGAAAAGCAACTCAAATATCCCACATGGCCATTGGGACCATTAGTCAGAGCTGGAGAGTTCCAGTGGCACAGCATTGGCTGGGAGGGAGTCAGCAATAAATAAATAACACTTTGCACGTGTGCAGAGTCTGCTGGCTACTGCATGCAGCTTTATCAGAGCCGATTACATTTTGTGCCTGCTTTGGGGAGGTAGAAACTCCCAGTTGCCCAAGCAGAAGGCAGGGCTGACGGGCTGCAGGATCTCAGGCCACTGGGACCCGATCAGCATCAGATCAGGACCAGGAGCTCCACAGCCCAGCCAAAAGCTAAATAGAAAAAAAAACCCAGCATGCTCATTTTTCTTGCTTGCAGCACAGTGGCAAAGGCTACGCACAGCCAGAGCCCAGCCCTGCCTGCCCCTTGCAGAGGAGCGTTTCGCCCTGGAGCAGCCACAGAAGCCATGCAGGGCTCAGTGCTCACAGTGGGTGCCTCCAGCCACACCAGGGAACTCTTCCACACTCAGCGCAGTGGGAAACTCCACAGTTTCCCAGTGTCCTCCTGCTACCCCTTGCCCTGGGGCCCAGCACTTGTGTGTGCTTTACGTGCCAAGCTGGGGCCTACCAAGATAGAACAATCCTGGGTCAAGAAGGGCACACATCAGATGTCACCGACCGATCTGTGTGATGGAGGCGGAATGGCGTCGAGTCTCTTGTTAACACAACAGTTTATAAAATCAATTAGATCCCATTAAATGCCAATTTGGCCCTCATCACACTTAACCTCCTCCATGAGAGGGTAATGGCCCATTGCACTTTACTGCCTCTTTGGCTTTAATTTGTTGGGCATGGTGGAAGGAGCACTTGCAAGGCTAATCTTGCTCCCCCCATCAGCAAAGCCTCTCCCTGCCTTTGAGAAAAGGGGGAGCACAGCCTGGACTCTGTGCCAGCAGGCAGCTATGGATGCCAGGCTCCTGAGTCAAGGCTAAGCTGTCCCACATGGCTCCCTCCACGCCTGCATGGAAGTGGCTGGTGGGGAGAGAGGTAAGGGAACACCAAAATGGTGAGCAAATGGCTTGATTCCTGGCATTCAGTACTGAGTATATGGGGAAGCAAGCTTCTCCAGCCTGGCATCACTCAAAGCAATACCACCCAAATCTTCGGACAAGATTGACCCCAAGCTTTTCTCTATCCAAGCCCACGTCCTGGAGGAGTCACACCAGAGCAGGGATGCGGTACTATGGCTGTGACTTGGTCACAGGGCTGTCATGAAGGACAGGAGCTCTGTGGCCTGCATATGGCAGCAGCCATTACCTATCTGCCTCCCACAAATCCAGCAGGAGGACCAATGCTCCCCTTCATTTGGGGACCAAGCTGTCTTTGAGACCCTCAAAGGAACTGGTTGATGTCCTCATGCACAGAGGTTGGTTATTTTCCATTCACTTTCCTGATCTCTGTACAGCAGCAGGCAGGCATTTATCCTGCCTTTGGGAATACCCCACCCAACCCCATCCTGTGAGTAAAATCAGCTGCATGGGGCTGCATTTACCAGCCCTGCCCATGGATCTTTGGAGGCTTAAATGAGCCAGCATGACTTTCAACTGCTGTTTGCTTTCCTTGCTGCACAGGGCATCTTTGCCTATCGCCAAGAACTGCGAGCAGAAACAGATCTGTCTGGACATGGCCACTCCACAATTACTCATTTTAACAGTAGCAGTCATTGGAAAAGCAAAAGAAGAATGATTTCATTTTCATAACCTTGAGCTCCCCATGCACTGCTTGGACGAGTTTGTCTGCATTATTTTCAGCTCTCAGGAGGCTGGCACTGCATTGCTTTACAGCAGAACGCACCCGGCTGCGCACGCACCGAAGCGCCCATGGAGAGGGCAAACACTTGTGATACACCAAATGGTTTTGTGAGAGCCTGGTTCTGGGAAGGGCGAGGAAAAGGCTTTGTATTTCTATGCATTTATCTTTTATAGAAGGGTCTGAAACACACCAAGACCTCTTCACACCACACAGTTATTACTCAGGAGCTCACTACTGCAAGATATCACCGGTGTTCTCACCAGACATGGGAAAACCAAAGAAATTTCACTTTTTAAGTGTTTTCAAATCTTCCATTCACCCCAAGACTGTAATTTTGATAGGTCAAACTGACAGCTGAGTGTGCAATGGCAAAGGGGCAGCACCTGGCATTCACTTTAATGCCAAGTGCTTTAATGTATTGAGCAGCCACTGCTAACTGGCCTTTTCTCCTGGCATCTGGTGATATTGTAAGACCTTCTGTTTGGATTTTGCTAAAACAACGCCCACTGTGTGTCTGCAGGGGAGAGCAGCAAATGCACCCTAAATACTTTGGTAGGAATAATGAGAACTGAACGTTCACTTCAAAATGAATTCTCATCATTATGAAGCCAAAGTAAGGAAGAAGGTGAGGAAAGAAAGAACAACTCCTCGCTCCATAGGGTTGACAAGAACTCTCATCATCATCAGGTGGGAGGTGGGAGATCTCCATGTGTTTCTCTGGGTTTCTCTGGGTTTCTGGAAGAGGCTGGTGGGCTCAGGGCTGCCCTAAGGGCAGTGTCCCCACATGGTGGCAGTTTGTGCTTTGCAACAACAGGGGATGTCCCCAGCCCTGGCTGTGTTCTTCAGCTCCATGAGAGCAGCGCCCCAGGGAAACCTTTGGGATTCATTGTGGATACCAGAGGACCAGAGATATGGGAAAAAAGACGCCTCGTTTTCTGATACCTGCAGCTTATGGGGCTCCAAGCCAGTTTTTATCACATCAGGCTATTTTAAACATTTATTTTTTTTCACAAAGAAAGAATTCATAAACAGTGCTGTTTATCTCCCTAGCTTTGCTGCAGATCTTTTCATGGCCAGCTGACCTCTGGCTCCTGAGCACAGTGCAGTAAATAAATATCACTGCAGTCACTTCCCCCTAAGTTACTTCATTTCTTAACTTCTAACTGAAGCCCAGGTGTGCTCTGTCTCTGCAAGGCCAGCTGAAACTGGGAGGCAGCCATGAAAGGTGGTGATGGGTGGCTTCACCCTTCGGAGCACCCATGAAAACCCCTTATCTGGGAAAGCTGGCAGAAATTCTCTTTCTTTCTCTTTTAACCTCTCTAAGCCACAGTCCACATCCACATAAAGGGTTGTTTTATTTATTCAATATGAAGTCATGAAGATTTGCTCATGGTTGTGCATCACTTAGATGAGCAGAAGCCCACAGATGCAATGCTGACAGTGATAGCTGCAATATATAATGTCTGTAAGATAATTAATGCCAATCAAGGAACGCATATGGAAAATTGATCTTGTCAAAGTATAGCAAGATCACTTTACAGTAAGATGCTGAGTTGTGAGTATAGAGTTAATAATACTATCAATGAGATAAATGTAGCCTTCTTTATTATGTCCGAGCTGTGGATGTGTTTTCATTAAGACATGTGAACTTCGTAACATCAGCTTGGATTAAAATCTGGCTAAACTAAGAAACATCCAGGCCAGAGGAAACCAACAGCTCCTGGTGTGTCACACAACTGGTGCTGCTTTGAGAGGGCATCAATAATTCTGCTGTTGGTGCTGGCAGAACTATTCCTAGGAGGAATCCATGTCTGACAAGGAAAACACAGACAGATGAAAGCCAGCTCAGGCATAAGAACTACTTAAGGACTGGAAAACGTGGGTTTGTTTTTTGTTTTTTTGTTTTTCACTGAGATATCCCTGGAACAAAATCTTTGCAGCTCAACAAAGAAGTTCCATGATGACTTGACTGAGGGCTCTAAGTGCCATTACAGAGATCACAAATAGAATTTATCAATCAAGTGGACAAAAGCGCAACACTATCCAACAACTGGGAGCTGAAGCCAGAGAAACTGGAGACAACAAAACAAAACAGGAATGCTTACCATTACTGGGAATCATCCTGAGAGACCAGTTATTTCAAATGCTTCTTTCATGTTCTTAAAGCAAGATGGATGGTTCTCCTACAAATCCTGTTACCATTTACGTGTTAGGTTAGCAAGGAATTCAGGGCAGTCCCATTGCCTGAATTCTAAAGGCAGTCAGACATAGAGGTAATGTGACAACAAATTTATTCAGCTCCTTACAAACACATGACTGCTCATGCACATGCTGCATTAGTTCCCCTCCAATACTTTGCTGCCAGGGGAATTCTCCTGCCATCACCATCACCAGGATGCGCTGTCAGAAGCAGGAGCTGATCCCATTGCCTTGCTATGGCTAGTGTTGGTGCTACCACCTTTAATGTCCCTCTGGCTGCCAAATTATACTTTAAAGCCAAGCTTCTCCATTTAAAGAATGTTTAGGTCCTGCTTCAAACTGTCTTAGAAGCTAAATCCACATTTTCATTCATCTTTTGACCATTACTAATACAGATGGACCTTAATTTCAATCCAACACCAATGATGCTGTTGTCATCATTAAAACTCAGCAGGGAAGAGATACTTCTGTCTTGTTAGGGGTTTAATTCTCATTGAGTGGGAGCAAAAAAACTCTAAGTTTTAACTTCAGGTGGCCAGCAAGGCAAATAGAGATGTGTGCCTTGAGCTGCTCCTTGCCTATGTGCACACCTGGAGATTATTTCTTCACACAATTAAGTATCACTGCTCTGCTAAGATCACTAGCGGTGATCTGCAGTAGGAACATGTGATTTATGATTATGAGCATGATTTTTTGCTGCCTGAAACCTTGCATGAGGCCACTTCTTTCTACATTCTACAATCCTGCATTGAGATCAATTTTGCTGCAGCTTC
The DNA here is from genome assembly GCF_026119805.1 of Tympanuchus pallidicinctus. Taxonomy (NCBI): domain Eukaryota; kingdom Metazoa; phylum Chordata; class Aves; order Galliformes; family Phasianidae; genus Tympanuchus; species Tympanuchus pallidicinctus. The sequence goes on from NW_026294722.1 coordinate 9,176,676, forward strand.
TCCTGGCTCTGCTGAGACTGCAAAGCAGGAGATAAGTGCTGAGCACGTAGCAATATCCAACTGCATGAGGTCAGCCACATGTTTAGAAGGTGGCATGTGGAGCACAATGGCATCAGGCTGGGTGACGGCCCCTGAGAACACCCTGCTGGGGACGGTTGTTGCTTGCCCGGGGGTCTGCACATGGACACTGTGCAGGGACTCAACTGGCAGAAAATGGGAGACATTCTGCTGAACTTGCTACTGTGAACATGGAACAGCTGGCACAGACAGGAAGAATAAAAGAGATCTTGGTGGCAGTGACCGTGAACCAGTGAAGTTGAACATCCCATGAGAAGTGAGCAAGGAAATTGTCACATTCTGGAATTATGAGAGTAGGCTTTGGTTTATTCAGAGATCTGCTTAGCAAAATCCCATTGGAGACTGCTCTGGAGGCTCACAGAAGCCAAGGGGCCACAGTCAAGAACACCTCCAACAGCCCATCCTGCTGTGCAGACAGCTGGGCACGCAGCATGAGAACAGCACGGATGCACAGCCAAACCCAAACTGAGCTTTCTGTTATACAGAAAGGCAGAAGCCAGGAGATTGAAGCAGAGCTGGGCCACCCAGGAATACGATGGCAACCTGCTGGATCACTGTGTGGGCATGGAATGTTGAGCTATTGAAGATGTTGCCGAAGGATAGAGAGCCATGGGGGACAGAAACCGTATCGTAGCAAGCTTTTGCAGGGTAAGCTGGGAGGAAGATCTTAAGCTCAGAGTGAGCATGACTAACCTTAGGAACAGCCATATGTGGAATATGATGTACCTAAGCTAGACAGTGAGCATGGTGCACCTTCCTTCTGCCAGAGAGCCCAAAGCTGCAGAGGACAGCTATCAAAGCTGTCCTTTCTGGCTATTTCTTGGTGGAAGAGCTTGGCTGCCTTAGGAAGTTCCTACTGCACAGCGGGACCTTAGAGGTCTTCCTGCATTGCCACCAGGGCATGAAGGATGGCTCCTAACTCCAGGAGAGAAGAAAGGACAGGTGGCAATTCGTAACCTGCCTAGCAGCTTACAGATGACCAAGTCCACGTTATGGCAACCACTTCTCATGCCCTTACTGGCACTTCTGTGTTTCCTTGTCGTTCCTGTGCTCCCTTGACACACTACCTGTAACCTATCTGAGCATGGTCAGTCAGTCAGGTCTGGCTCAGTTCTGCTTGGTGCAGTCTGAACAATGCTACTGGGAGTCAGATTGCTGAATTTGCAATCCTTGCTCAGACAGATTTCCCAGAAAGCCAGAACTGATTTTTGCCAAAACAAAAATCCAATCCAAGTCAAGCCAAGAGGCTGAGAGGACTAAAGATACACTGTTAAGCCCCAGACTAGACAGTTTATGCTTCCAGCATGTTTCTGGTCTGTCCTTTTGAGTTTAGTTGCCCATTGCCCAGCACTTCTGGAAATTCCACTATATACCTTTTAATGAACCTGTTCAAATCTCAGGGAAATGCACTGTAGCCGAATGAAGTGGAGATGGACAAACACATACATTAAATAGGTGTGCATGTAACAACTGTAGCCAACACCAAATTTGGCCATGGTGCCTTGCACAGGTTGTGCCTTGAGCAATTTGGACATGATGTGGTGTGTACTATGGGATGCACGGCAGTACCACCCTTGGTTCCCATGCTTGGCGCTGTACAATGAAGGAGATGGGTGGTCCATCTCCAACTCTCTGTGATGGAAATGGGTAAAAATCCCAGAAGATGGCAGAGGAAAGGGATTCACTGGGTGGGTAAGTGATCTGTACAGTATCATACAGCAACACGCTAGCAGTGGCTTTAGAAAGAGCTCCTTTTCTTCCTAATTTGCTTTCAACCCACTAAATCATTCTCTCATGCTTTTGGCATTGCCCTTCATTCATCTACCCACAGCAGCTGGGTAATGTGTTACCACAGAGCTGCTAGGAGCAAGGTGCAGGAGGACATCACACAGGAATCCAGTGTGATCAACCTTTACACAGCTCCCTGTTGCTTGGACATCTCCTGACGAGAAAGATTAAAGGGATTAGAGGCTTACAAGTTACGAGGGAAGTGAAGGGCTTTGGAAATACTGAAGTCTTAATTTACAAGTGATGTTTGAAAAATGAATGGACTGAGGATTTTCTTCTGCGGGAAAGTGGGAGAATTAATTGTGAAGCAAGGTTATTTGACCAATGAAATGGTTTGCTCATCCCATGTAAAAGTACCAGTGTGTATCTTATACAGTGTTCTCGTGGCCCATAAAGCCTACCAGATCGTGGGCTGCACTCAAAGCAGCATGAGCAGCAGGGTGAGAGGGGAGATGGGCCCCTCTGCTCTGAGACCCCATCTGCAGCAATGCATCCATATGTGCAGTCCTCAGTGCAGGAGGGACGTGGACCAGCTGGAGCAGATCCAGAGGAGGGCAACAGAAATGATCTGAGGGATGGAACGCCTCCCATACAAGGAGAGGCTGAGAGAGCTGGGGCTGTGCAGCCCGGAGAAGAGAAGGCTCTAGGGGGAACTGAGAGCAGCCTTTCAACATCCAAAGGGGCTGTAAGAAAGAAGGGGACAGGCTCTTGAGCAGGGTCTGTTTTGACACGACAAGGAGAAATGGCTTCAAATTAAAAGAGGGGAGACTTTGACTGGATATAAGGAAAAAAAAATTCAGAATGAGGGTGGTGATGCACTGGTGTAGGTTGCCCAGAGAGGTGATGAATGTTCCATCCCTGGAGACATTCAAGGTCAGACTGGATGGGGCTCTGAGCACCTGATCAAGCTGTAGATATTCTTGTTCATTGCAGAGGAGTTGGACTAGATGGGCTTTAATGGTCCCTTCCAACTGAAACTACTCTATGATTACATGAAATTAGGTGAATGGCATGAATGGAGTTAGTAGGTTGGGTAGAGAATACAGTTTCATGAACACAGTGAATAAAGAAGGCACTGCTAGAGTAAAGCTGGGGAACAAGTTTCCAGATGAGTAGTTCATCGACTGAAAATCAGATTTTGGGGTAGGCTGCCAACTACTCCAAAAGCATGTGAAAAATCACACTAGGAAATGAGCACTTGCAGAAGGGATAAAGTGCACCTATTTTATTTCCCCCTTTCCATTCTCTGTAGGCACAAATTTGGCAGAGGGGAATGGGTGGGATGCAAAAAGGCTTCGAGAAAATCCTTCCAAAGCTTATAGAGTCATAATTTAGGATAGAAAAGACCTTTAAGATCATCAAGACAAATCATCTACCTAACAGTACAAGTCCACTGCTAAACCACATCCCAGACTGACACAACTACATGTTTCTGGACAGATGGTCCCAGAGTGGTGGCACCAAGACCACCAACAAGCCCCGGAGCTCCTCTGGATTACTCCAAGGGCTGATTCAGGAGAAGTGGTGTGTTACAGCAAATTCTTGTGTGATTTCTGATATGTGTCCAGCTGTAATCAACTTCCTGCAGAGAACAGATCTGAAGTCACATGTTACTTCTGCCAGTAAAAAGCTCCCAATGTTCAGATATTTTGGTACAAGGAAACCCTAAAGCCAACACAAAATGGTGGGCACAGTGGTGAAGGTCAGCAAGTGGGAAAGATCCATCTCTCTATTACTAATCTGGTGATGCTTCGGAAAGGCTGATCCTGAGATGTTAATAAGTGCTGCTTAACCAATGCAAGATTTTTGTTGTAATGCAGGTATCGACAGACTTTTCCCTCAAGAAATCTCCACATCCTCAATGTGGTTGATCCAAGCAGCCCACGTGGCTAACTAAGCATTTCTCCCTGTGCAAATCATGTGTTTATCATATGTGATCTTATCAAGGAACCGCAATAGCACCAACACTAATGGCAGCAGTACGGCTACTGTTGCACCCCGATAGCCCAGACTGTGTGTCAGAGCAGTCATATAAAATGAGACATAAAAAGAAACGTCTCCACAATTTTATGGCTGTGCCTACTAATTTTATGTAGTTCAGCCTCCCCTGACGTGTCATAAACCATAATGAAAATAGGCCTGTGATGGAAGGTATGAACTGGAGCACCAACCCTATTAACCTGTTTATGCTTCAAAAACTCCACTGAGCTGAAAGAAATTGAGACAGATTTGGGCTGTTAATAGAATTTAATGCTTTCAAGTAGTTTGGTTAAGACTCCAAGTGCCAGCAGTGCAGCCGGCAGCAAACATGTCCTAGGGTCTCCAGTTCCCCAATGCCTACCTCTGGCCATAGCATTGCAGTAAGCTTGTTCCTTGGTTCTCCTGCACTGCACTGCTCACAAAGAGGTCTTATTTCCTAATCTGGCCTGTGGCTCTCTCCTGCAGAAAAATCAGTAATTACTGTAATCACATCCTAGCACTGAGAGTAGATTTCTCTTGTCATTGCTTCTGGTCTTGTTCTCTCCTTACCCTAACTTCTAACTACCCTAACAATAGCTGATTTCCAGGGCTCGCTCTTGATTTATGTCCTGGGTTGTCACTTAGGGCTTTCGCAGTGGCCTCCAGCTTTCCCAGCTTACTCCATTCTTGGGTACCAGGTCCTGTGGTTCCAGGGAGAACCATCCTTGACCCCATCACATGTGAAACTAAGATGGGTGGCTGTGTCTCAGGAGCTGGGTGAGAAGGGGACCAAATGCCACCGGTTGAGTGCAGAGTCCCCTTCTCCAAGGGTCTTTTGGTGGCTCTTGTGTCCACCTGGACACAAGCGGGGACAGTGTTCCCTGCCAGCAGTGCTCAGCCCTGCTGCGTGCTGAAGCCCCAGCAGAGAAACATGGTGCAAACATGAGGCTTTTCCCAGTAAAACCAGTTTAGCCTGGAAAAGCAGTAAGAACAAGGCTGCAAAAATCAACCTGAGGATCTGTTTCACAAAAGGAGCACTACAGAATGAAAAGGGCTGAGCTGTGCAGCTGCTGGGGCTGCACCATTACCTCCCTTCCTGGGGCCAACCTACAAGAGACTGTGAGCAAAGATACCCATAGCAGCATCTCCCTACTCGCCAGCAGCCTGCAGCACAGCCACACTGGGCTGTCACATCCTCCATGCTCACCCAAAAGCTCAGTGCTCCTGCATTATTCCTGTTGTTGCCTTTTCCACTTACTCGCAAAAGCCACATAAAAGACTGAAATGCTCACTCTTAGGGCATCATCTCTGCTGGCTCTCATAGCAACCACAGTGCGACTTGACAGAGTGCTTTTAAAACTTTCCAGGCCTCGGGAGAGATCTACAAAACACTGGGGGAAGGAAAGTATGTATTGTGGAGCAGAGGCGACAGTGAATCCGGAGAGCATGCGATGTGAAAGGGAAAGCAGTGTGATTCATCAGCCAGGAAGAGCAAGACAACTTATCTGTTTTCTGCAATTCCACTTACAGCCAAGAAAAATGAGCCATCGTAACAGAAATTATGTGTGACAGGGAAGGACAAACCACTCTAATCAAAACAACAGCAGTTCAGATAACTCCTGGAAGAACCTGACTCCATTTGGGGATGCGGGGCTGGGAGGATGCACCTGGTAGGACAGACAGTGACAGTGCACCGCCTCACCTCCTCCTGGTGGATAAATTAGTACTCAGAAAGCAAGCAGGCAGGGCAGCACTGCAGCATTCCCAGAGCCTGGTGCTAATGCTTTCTGGCTCTTTGCTACAAAGCCAAGGCAACTGGAGCTAAACCAAAGCATAATGAGTAAATGAGAACCTCCCAAATGTGGAGGCTGAAAAGGAGGATGGGGACTAAAAAAGGACGCAATGAAAACAAAAGACAGTAGTGCAAGTGATTGAGAACATCTGGCTCCCAGAAATGCTTGAAATGGTTCCTGAGGGCACAGCTTTCATTCAGGTCCTCAATCTATTGCTGTTTATTTATTTAATTATTCATTTGTTCTGAACCATAAAATCACAAAGGCTGGAAAAGACCACTAAGATCATACAGTCCAACCGCTGAGCCATCCCTACCATACCCAGTACCTATGTCCCTCAGTGCCACATCTGCCCTCCAGGGACAGTGACTGCACCACCTCACTGGGCAGACTGAAATGTGAAACCCAGAGCCCACAGCATCACCACGAGGGTCCTCTCCAGTCAGCTGACACTCAAGCAGCAGAGAAGCACTTTCTGCCACTGATAACCATGATCAGATCCCTGACCCAGAGAGGTTTTTGTCTCCTTGTGGTGAAAGGAGATGGCTTGGGCAGTCGAGGATACACTCGGAGTGCAACTCAGCCTGAGCTACATATGCTGTTATGTCCTAACCCCTATCTGGATGCCAGTTATTAGCCCCTGCTATTAAGACTTGATTGGATTCAGAGAAGAGCCAAAACGTAGGAGACAACTATCTAGAGGGGAGTCCAGAGCTCCATTCAGATCATGGAACAAATATCCAGGCACCACTTAAGACTAAATCAGACCAGACAGGTCTGAATTTGGATGCTAAAATTTGACCTTACGTTTTGAGCGTCTCTGTTTGCAGGTGACACCAAGCTGAGTGGTGCGGTCACATGCTGCAGGGAAAGGATGGCGTCCAGAGGGACCTAAACAGGCTTGAGAGGTGGATCTGTGTACCTTGTGGAGTACAACGAGGCCAAGTGCCAGCATCTAGGCTGGGGCAATCCCAAGCACAAATACAGGCTGGGCAGAGAATGAATTGAAAGCAGCCCTGAGAAGGACTTGGAAGTGCTGGTGGATGAGAAACTAAGCTGGCAGTGCCCACCTGCAGTCCAGAAAGGCAACCATGTCCTGGGCCGCACCAAAAGCAGCATGGACAGCAGCACACGGACTGTCCCCTTCTGCTCTGCCCTCGTGAGGCCCCACCTGCAGTACTGCACTCAGCTCTGGGGCCTACAGCACAAGAAAGACATGGAGCTGTTCGTCCAGAGGAGGGCCATGAAGATGCTCAGAGGGCTGGAGCACGTCTGCTATGGAGGCTGAGGGAGCTGGGGGTGTTCAGAGGAGAAGGCTCCAGAGAGACCTTACAGCAGCCTTGCAGTACCTGAAGGGGCCTAGACAGGAAAAGTGGAAGTACAGGCTGGATGGAGCCCTGGGCAGCCTGGCTTGCTGGGGGCGTACATTGTACATCTGGTTTGCCATGATGCACAGCACAAAGCTGAACACCCATCCCATCTGTGCAACGCGGATGATTTACCATCTCATCCATCCCACCTTACATCTAAGCTTCCTCTACATGCAAAAGTCCTGCAATTAATTTAGTCTTGATATTCTTAAAAACCACCTTTGAGTTGTTTTCATTTGCCTTCTGGGTTTTTTCTCTTTTTTTTTTTTGTTTTTACATCTGCAAGACCAAGCCAAGTTTTTAAGTCTTCACCATTATAGGCCAGAAATACACTACTACTTTCTGAAAGTGAGAAATTTTGCAACTGACATAGCTATAGGAACTGAGGTTTTAAGAAAACAGACTTCATGCCTGTGCTAAAACCACACGAGTTGGCAAACCTGCAGGAGCCTGAGGCTGCAGCAAGATATGCTGCCTCCTTGTGGGTAATTTATGTGAGACCTACTATCACTTATTCAGAAAACAAACACTACTTCTAGTAGTACTTTATTATTAAAAATCTCCCTCGACACAATTTGCCTAATTACAACTCTGATAAAAATATGAAAACATTAATGAAATAGAAGTCTACTGGCAATCTGAGCAGCGAGAACTCTGGATCAGATGCTTCACTGATGCAAACTGGTGGGTCAGCGGTGACTTCAGTAGCACTGTACCAGTTTATACTGGCAGAAGATTTGGCCATGGCTGGTGACTTGTGTAATGTTAGAACTGGATGGGCAAAAATACTTCCAGCATTGTAAGACGAAGGGAGCAGAGCATGGTGACTTGCCTTAGTCAAGAAGCGTATCAGATGCTTTCCAAGAAGTGGAGTCCTGGTGATTAAACTTTATCTTGGATAATTCCTTCCAAATTTGGAAAGCCAAGAAAGAGTTCTTAGAACTCAATGCAGAGATGAGGTAAGCTCTGGATCCTGCGAGCAGACACAGCCCCGTTGCGCTGGGAGCCCAGTGCCAGCCTGGGGTGAGCTATGGCAGCAGGAAGGTCTGGCTTCACAGGGCATGGGAAGCTGAGCTCAAGCGCTGTAACCACCGGTATCACAAAAGCATGCTTTATTTCCCCATTCACTTCACTGTATCATGGCTCATTACCCAATTCAGCGCGGTCTTTCTCTGCCCTTAACACAGCTTTGTTTTCTCTTATACACAGAGCCAGTGCTAATGAGAGCAGTCATGGCTCTGAGATGCCCTGGGAAGCACTTGTCTCCTCCTGGGCTTACAGGAGAGGATTCCCAGCACTATTCTGCTGCATAAAGACCCCAAGGCTTCCAAAGCCCACAGGACAGAGGATACAGACCAGGCCCACCAGTCAGTTATGCCCAAATAACCCCCTGAAGTCACCTAAATGCCACTGGGGGAACTTGAGACTGAGATGAACAATCAGCAGAGCTCCTCTGGGGCCCATGGCCAAGTGGTCAGTTTATTTACAGAACTGCCACGAAGAAGACAATGAATTCATACTCCTTACCTTTCATACATCTCTTCAGATGCTATGGACCCTTTACTTTTCATACTAAGAGAGACTTGCCATCCATTTTGAACTCAGTGAAGTTTTCTTCATTAACTTAACTTTTGAAATGAAAACTTTTCATTTTCATAACGCTTGCTGCCTGTAAAGAAGTCCTGGTGCTCTTCCTCCTGCACAGAGGATTAGCCCAACCACAGTCCTACTTTGGCTGCCTGTCTCTGTGTACATCCTGGGCTCTGCTGGGGCTTCTGTGGTTTCACAGGGCTGGAATGGAAACTGCATCCCTCGTGCTATAGTTGACACTGCATCACCTCATCCCCTGGTAACCTCCTCTGGTTACGCAGCTGGCACAGCTGGTTACCTCATCCTTGCTTCCTCCATGCCCCCCCAGCAGGTTCTCCCTGCTCCCCAACACACCACAACGCTGCATGTCCAGTGGACAGCCTCACTGATACAGTGGCTGAAAAATAGATGGTGTATGAAGTGCAATTTGGTGTTGTAGCAGAGCTCTGTCCCCCTTGGGGTCTCATGGCGCTTGATTAAAACCCTTTTATGGGAAATCAATATTTTACTCATTCTAACTTTCATTCTCAGACCTAAAAAGCACCAAGATGCACTTGTTAGACGCTGCACTACAAGCATGCACACACAGGTCTATTCATTAGCAGAGGAATCCCCTAGCACTTATTTTTCTTTCGAAGCACACACAGAGGTAAGCAAGGTGAGGCTGCTTCCCCAGCAGGACATTACAGGCTGCAGCAGGATGTTAAGGGCTGCCACACAGGAGCACTGCCCCAGGTCACCCCGAGCTCCAGCCAAAGTAACAAGTGGTCGTGGTGGCACTGCACAAAGCTATTCCAGAGCCAGAACAGCCTGAAGCTTTGCCTTGCACGACTGAGATGCTCGTTTTGATGAGATGAACACAGCACTGGCTTGAGACAGAACAGACCCACAGCTGATTTCTGCTTCTCTCTGTGGGGACTGCAGCTGTGTGCTTTGGTCTTCCCATCTGGAAAATGGGCTGAGACACTGATCTTCTGCGGGGTGACAGGTGAGGGTATGCTGACGCCAGCTGATGGAGGATGGGACTGATGCTGGGATGTGGCCATAGGGGCTGGCATCACTCCTTGCTGGGTTTCTCCCAGGGGTAGCCACGGGGCACAAGCAGCCCACACACCAGGCCCTGCTAATCACCCAGCCCTGCTAACACTTGGAGGCTGAAGGAATGAAACAAGCAGCAATAATAACAACAAAATAGTACTTAATAATCCCTTCCCAAAGCAGCACTGGTTTATTTCCTCTCAGGGGTTGCTTCGCCTCCTACAGCTTGATCTGTTAGTGCTGAAACCATAGCAACAGCCCAGATTGTACCATTAAAAGTAAGGATGCACGACCACTGTCATCCACACCAGCACCAGCAACCTGCCTGGGTTTTATAAAGATGAAAGATATTCGGGTTTCACATGTGTAAGAGAAAAGTCAACACTCCAGGGCACTGAAGGCAGGTGGAGAGCTGGCTCCCTCTGTTCTTTTTACCTCATACCACAGCCTATAGCATGGGCTATGGGACAAATCCCCACACTCACTCATTTTTCATGTTGCCTGGAAACCAACCTCTGCCCTCCTCCTGCCCCACAGCAACCCTGCAGCTGCATGCACCAGGACAGGGATGTGCACTTATTTCTGAGCAAAAGTAGTTTCCTTCCAGGTAAACAGAGCTCAGCATCAAGAAGGAGGCAGGTGGATGTGTCCAGCATCGCCTTCGTTGTGTTGCTTTTATTTATATTTAATTAAAAGCAGCACACTCCAGTCTTTTGTTGGGTACTGTTCAGGCTGCCTTTGCTCTCCACAGCCAGACTAATGGCTGTGGCTGCTCCTGGCACATGATGCTCGGTGACACAAGAGATGAGAGGCCCTGTCCTAGAGGGCAGGTGGTCTCCAGTGCTGTGCTGACCTGTGCTCCTCACTGCTCCTCCCTCATGCATCCCCTCTGCAGAATGGCACTGCCCTGTTGGACTGGAACAAACTTTATTTCGCTTCGTTGAAAGCAGCTCAGCTACTCAACCTGCAGCAACTGTGATGTGTGACATAAGGATGAACTTTTCAACGAGACCAAGGGAACACAGCGGCTAGAGATGGGAGAACACAGGGACAGCATCACACAGTGATTTGTGGGTATTGTCTGTCTAGTTGTTTTTTTTTTTCTTTTCCTTTTCAAAACACAACATGTCATTAACATTTGAAAGCACTGAGTATTTTCCACTTGCTCTCTGGAGGTTAGGAAATGGGAAGGAAAGGTCTGTGAAGTTTCAGAACCAGTCCGTTGTTTGTTCTTGAAAAAACATCACATGCTGCAAACACATCTGAGAGGTTTGTGCATGAGCTACACGGCAATAATTCTTTGTAGTGAGATGAATGTATACATATGAGAAATGCTTCTAGTCAGAGAAAATGTAGATGAGTTTCTATAGGATGACTGGGATCTGGTGAAGGAGTTTCTGAAGGGTATCTCTTTGGTTATCTTGGGGTATTCTCCCTCCTGGTGAGGCAGGCTGCTATACGGCTGAAGACACCAACACCAGGCTGGGCCTGACACAATCTTCATCTGTGCTCTGCTATCTCCCATGGCTCCTTTGCAGTCGTGCAACACAGAAAAATGAACACATCCAGACAAGTAACCAAATCAAAATCAGGCATCACCTTTCCAAGGGAAAGCAAATGACTTCTCCAGAACATTACTCCTGGGTGCTGTATGCCTGACAATAACTCATCCCCTCCTTTTTCTGTGATGCTGGGGAGCAGGTTAAGACCATCAGTAAATTCCCCCCACCAGACAGAATAAACCCGATGCCTCCTTATTCCTTGTGCTGCGATACAAATCTGACCAGCCATCCCCCTGTAATGCCAGGATTTGCCAAGGAGGGATTTTTGTCATTTTGAGAAGCTTAGAAAGCAGAGGGGAGCCCTGCTGCTTCCCAGCACAGGCAGGATTTACAGGCAGGGGCAGCGGAAAGAAACACCGGGAGACTTATCCATTTTTACTTAGAAAAGTGTCACTTTCTATTTAGTGACCTGGTTTCCAGCCTCATGTCTGCATGTGCACTTGCAGATGCCCAGCCTGTGGATTAACAGTGGGTAGTCTGAGCATGGAGCACAAAAGCAGGACCTCTGCTGTGCACTCCCATGAAAGGTGCCATGCAGGGTCCCCACTCTGTCTGGGACCAGATACATAGCTGGGACTTCCACAGGAGTGGCTGCAGGATGCAGGAGGCACCTTGGTGGGATGTCCATGGAGCTGCCAGGGAGTTGTATGCTGCCAGAGCAGACTCATGAGTGTATGAGACAGCAAGGCAGGAGTGGGAGCTGTGGTGGTGCCGGGGTTAAGCCAAGCGTAGGCTGGAGGTGACCGAGTGCTGGGGCTGGGATGGGGCCATATCTCTCACAGGGCAGGCTGGCTTCCCTGCACCATCCTCCTCATCTCTCCCAGGTGAGCAGTGTGGTGGTTCACAGGACCTTCCAAGAAGCTGCTCACGTTACTGCACCTTAGAGCCGAGTTCCTCCCAGTAGAGAAGACCACTAAGAAGGTCTTAGAGACCTTCTTGGGTAAGACCCCAACAAAAGTACAACCCTCTTTAGACATCAGAGAACATTTTTAGATGCACCAATAGAAAAAGTTCAGCTTACACTGACATTTTGGTTCAACTCAGTCAAGAAGTCCTGTAAGTCCAAAGGCTGCTCTGCATGAGCCCCAGCAGCACCAGCTGCTCATGGCTGCATGTTAGGAAATACTACTTCTCCAAAAGAGTGGCTGGGCACTGAAATGGGCTGCCCAGAGGGGTGGTGGAGTCACCAACCCTGGAGGTGTTCAAGGAACATTTAGACGCTGTGTAGAGGGATATGGGTTAGTGAGACATGGTTGGTTTAGTGACTGGATGGTTGGACTGGATGATCTTGGAGGTCTTTTCCAACCTTGGTGACTCTATGGTTCTATGGACCTCCTAGATGTGCTCTGCACTCCAGAAGCCAATTATCTGTACCATTAACACCAGCATCTCACCTAATGAAAGCCCAGGAAGACTTTATTTGGCACCACTCACTTGATGGAAAATGCTGCCAGGTGACAGTACTCAGTTAAATGACTGACACACGATCATTGCCAAACTGGAGTATTTACAACCTCTTCCACCTGAGGCGTTTTAATCCCCTTCTCCACAGCACCTTGCCAGCTCAAGGTGAGCACACAGCAGCACTGTTTGGGGCCAAACGACACACACTGTGACACGCAGATAGCTTGACTCAAGGTGGAAAGGAACCTTTATGGTACAGCTCAGCAAGTGTCACAGCTGCACCAGACACCCCTGGAGCAGAAGGACACTCCAAACCCAAGCCTCCTTACAAAGGAGGTTTTTCAAGGGCTGGTTGATAAGAAGTATATTTTTTTTTCCTGAAATTTTATCTCCTTGAGGGGCTTCCCAAGAGAAAACATCTCTTTCACTGAAATGTCTTGAGCTAAATGCCAGGAAAAATAAACTGAGAGTAAACCTTGCTCTGGGAATGGGCCCCTCAATGCCAGTAGCTCAACCAGCTGTTCCTATGTCATTCTTTACCGAATTGTTTTACCTTTTCCAAAGGTGAAAAAGCCTCGATCCTACTGAAAGATAAAAGAACAGCAGAGAGCAGGCACAGCAGTGACCCCAAAGAAGAGCCAGAATGCCCACAAGCTCCGCAGTGGCACACAGTGGGGCCGCGCTGCTGCAGAGCTGCACATGTCTCTACTGTCTTATCTCCCACTTCCTAAAAAAGCCTCCCAGATGCAAAGTTGCACACCAGTCTGCGGCCAAAAGAAGATGCTGAAATAGTTGATCCTCACTGTGGAATCTTCCTGAGAGGTGCTCGGTGCCTGCAACCAACAGAGCTAATAAACACCTTCCACTCCTACACGCACTTTGGAGTAGACACATTCCCAGCAACATTAAATTAAGTTCGTCAGAAAGATCATTAAATTTCTTTTGATTAAGTGTCAAGAATAAACTGTGGATGAATGATGGAGTTTTTTAATGAGTTCAAAAGTCTATGAAATAGTTTTCTTCCCTGGGTCAATTATAATTTCAAAGCAAAATTCCCGTGGGACCAATTTATTGGGACTGCAAAGAGGCTTTTGTTCTACAGCTCCCAGCTGCTCTGCATGCTGCCTGGCCCTGCCAGTGTGTGCTCAGCTGCAATTTTGCTTACTCAGATAAGATGCTGAATGCCCCAGCAGAAAGCTCAGGGGAGCAGCTTTCTCTCTCTGGTTTATAATACATATTTTGGTGTATTGCAGAAGAAAAAAACCTCCTGCACAATGAACAATTTCCACTGATTTCTGAAACTATCCAGGGATTTGTGCAGTCCCATTAAGCAAACAGAGCCGTTCAGTGCAGCCTGAGTAAAAAGAGACCTTGCTCAGACAAGGAGGGTACAGGATCGTTACTGGGATATCAACAGAGAGGTCCTGCTGACACAGCTCACAGAACCTGCTCTTCTGGTGTGACAGTGTCATACCAAGTGAGAAAAGCACTGAACCCAAAGCACAGGGAAGAGTATGCCCATGTTTACTGCCAGTAACATGTGTAAGCCAAATATCCAGGCTCAGGACGATGAGAGAAGGTAGCCAGTGAAAGAGTCCATGTGTATACCCACATCATTGGCCTTGAACAGGACTCTGAAGGTGCTGATGGATGTCCGTTGTGAGACAGCTTTCAGCTGCCCCAAATCCCAGCCCAAGGTACTCAGCCAGTTTCAAAATCACTTAGAGAAACATGACATCTCCTGCTCATACCAACCACATAGGGACATCAGAACTACTGAACTCAGGACAACCAGTTCTGCTTGTCTGTCCATCCGTCCGTCCATCCATCCATGCATTCTTCCATCTATCCATCCATCCATCCCTGCATCCATCCACAGGTTGCAGAGGAGTGCAGAGATGCCGTGTGTGCAGGGTGCTATGGAGCTAATTGGTTAATTTAACAGAGAAAAATGGCAGAGAAGGCAGAATACGTGACTGTACTCCTACAGAGATGGCCACAGCAGTAACAGACAAGGTTCAGCTGCAGCTGTGTGCAGCATCACCAACTTCTTGCAAACTTGGCTACAGCACCTAACAAACACAACCCGGACACTGCAGTCACATGCTTGTCCCACAGGAATGCCCCAGTTTTTTTGTTTTTTTTTTAATGGACAAAGAGCAGAGCAGTTGCAGATTGTTCCCTCTCCTCCTCTCCCTTCTGCTCCCTTTTCCAACCACTATTAGAGCGCCATGCGCTGAGAAGGTGGGGAACACCTGGCACCCAGCTTGTGATGGTGGGCTGCACTGCCTTTAGACTACAAACCACCACTTTACAGACAATGGACCAGCAATTTATGGACCATGGACAATCACTTTATACACCACGGATGATCACTTTAACCATCTACAGGGCCAGATGCCATTCTGGCATATAACACCTCAAGCAATCCAAAGTAACACAGTGCCATTTCTACTAAATCCTCCCCTTGCTCAGTAGGACACACCAAAAAGAACACCAGGACGTCTATTCTTCAAAACCTTCCCAGCACTTCACCTTCTGCAAATTATACAGCAGAACACAGTGAATATTGTGCAAATCATAAAGCAGAACAAAAGTGCCTCCATTACGCAAATGAGAGACATGGGCTCAAGCACTGCTTGGTCTCAGCCTCCTTCACCAGGAGTGAATTCCCACATTCCTGATTTCTCACCTAAGCAGCTTCTCCTGCTCTCTGCTAAAGGATGGAGCCAAACACAACCTACTCCTCAGCAATTGCCATTCGCAGCCCACAGTATTCGGACAATTTGCCATTGATTTCCACTTCCACCAGCACAGCTGGCAGGGCACAGCCTTCAGAACAGGCTGCATCTTAATTCTGGCTTCAGATTAGCCTGTGATTAATTATCTCCCCGCATCCAGAGCCTCTTACTGCTCTCTGTTCCTTCATTGGAAGCAATATGTGGGATAGGACCATAACTCCACCTAAATCTGTTCTAAGCTGATATCCCCAGAATAATCCTGATGGTCCCCATATCAATGTGCTCTCCTCTGGGCTCGCTCCCTCTGCTGCCTTTTGTTGCAGAAAGGAAATTACAGAGTCCTGTACCCTGCTAGGTTTACATGCATAAAGCAAAGGCTCACCTCAACCCACATGAAATACTCTGCCCTGAAACATGAGGCAGGAGCAGCTTGCAAGGTGCTCAGCACCCTGATGCTGACCCAGGAAACCAGTAAATTATTTGTTCCAATCCATGCAGATGAACAAACTAATTACATGCAACAGGACATCCCTTCAGCCTAAGTGTTTTGCTGGACCAGGTCCCCGATATAAAATGCATAAAGCCATGAACCAATGCCCTGAAACCTTGGGCAGGCAGAACTCATTCCCTGCTGCCTTGCAGTGACACAATGACCACTTCTCCCTGCAGGCTGCAGAACAGCAAAGATTCCAGCAGCTGCAGGAACCCAGTGAGCACCAGCAGTTAGCAGGGCTGCAAACCAAGCCCAGCTGAGCTCTGTGCCTGCTCAGTGCGCTGCCCCACCGCCCTCTCTGATGCTGATGTGTCCCCACCATCCCATGAAGAAAGGTTGAGGTAACTGGGCTTGTTTAGCTTGGAAAAGAGCTCTGGAGAGACCTCATTGTGGCGTTCCAATTCTTGAAGGGAGCGTATAAGCAAGAGGGGGAATGGCTGTTTGTGAGGGTGAACAGTGATAGGACAAGGGGGAATGGTTTTAAACTGAGACAGGGGAGGCTTAGCTTGGATATTAGGAGGAAGTTTTTCACCCAGAGGGTGGGGAGGCACTGGCACAGGTTGCCCAAGGAGGCTGTGGATGCCCCATCCCTGCAGGCATTCAAGGCCAGGCTGGATGTGGCTCTGGGCAGCCTGGGCTGCTGGTTGGTGACCTGCACACAGCAGGGGGTTGGAACTGGATGACTGCTGTGCTCCTTTGCAACCCAGGCCATTTGAGGATTCTATAATCCCCAGTGGCACATTTCACGAAAGAGCACTGCACAGCTCCCAAAACCAGGGCTCTGCTGTGCCAAAAGAAAAACATCAGTCTCAAATTAGCACTTGAAAATACCCCAAACAGATGAGGACCAAACACCCCCAAGGCAGACAGAGAAGGGAGGTCAGCATCCTCTGAGCTGCTGCCCCACAGTGCTGTGGATTGGGGTGCACCGGTACAGCCTTCAGTGAGACAGGGGCCATCAGCTCTGCTGGAGTCCATCAGCCATTCATCTTTTGCAAGACGACAGTTTTCCCCTGTGTGTTGCCACCAACACTTCAGTACTTGGTTTTTGTTTTTAATTTTTTTTACGAACAACACACTGCCACTTTGCAAAGTTATGTTCTGGTACGGTTTGAACACACCATGGGCAATGGGCACAAAACCTGACACCATGCTCGCACACACAAATACCGCCATCTTCCACCTAATTTTGCTACACTGAACTCCCTTCTTTCCAAGCTCCCCCTTGATGGCAAGGCACTTTCTGCACCTCCACTAATGTCCCTGTCCCAGCAGCAACAGAGGGGCTTCCAGGGCTATCAGAGGAGAATGTGAAGATCTGCATTCAGGTCCTTATGTGCAACCCTAACCAGCTACTCAGCCTTTCCTTGGGCCCTGATTCCATCTGTAAATAGAGCTAATACAGCTCGTATGCTAACTGCATTCGGTGTTTATGACAGCATGTCATTGCCACCCATGTGCAAATGTTAACACCTGAAAAGATGTTTACAAAGGTCAATAGGTGAACAAGCAAACCACCGGGGGGGTTGCTTTGGACACAGTTCTGTGCAGCCTTGTACTCTCCAACACATTGATATCACTACCCATTTAAATGCACTTCAAAAAGATGAGTTGGGCAGTAAAGAGCCCATTATGTTCAGAAAACAAAAATGCTACGTCTGCATGGAGAAGGAGTAACATCCTTCACCTACAAACCTATTTCTCAATCTTTCTCGGTGGGCTCACGTGCACAGAGCTGCTGGGAGGCAGCTGTGGGTCTCATCTGTACCTGCAAAGAGAGGTCAGAAATATCCACCAGGAGGAGAGAGAGTAATGCATGAGTGAAGTCGAGAGATGCTGAGCAGAACAAGAAGCTAAAAACAACCTCTCACAAGTGACCAAGGCCACTGTCTGTGACTCAGAGGCAAGATTAAGCTTTAGGATTATCCCACTTAAAGCTTCAGAAGAAAATTAAATTAAATTACTGTCTACCTTGATTGCCACTTTTGTCAGGACAAAATGGGCACAGGAAGGCTCGCCTGGGCCAGCTAATTGAATTGCAACAGTGTGAGCTGGGTCTGTCTGAGGCAGTGGAGGTAGGAGATGTACAAGTTTGGGCAGATGCTGGAACAGCTGGCTCCCACCAGGAATGGGAGACAGTTCCAGGGAGGGTAATATGAGACAGACATATCTAATATCTTTGGAAAATATCCTGATATCTCTTGGGGAGCCTACAACAGCAATAATCAGAAAGTTGTTCCTTTCACAAGTAGAGCTTGAGCCAGGTCAAGCAGCAAGTGGCACAAAGCAAGGCCTGATAACATGCGGGGACATTGCAGCTTGGTTTGAGTGGCACAGGGATACAGAACATTGGAGAGTTAATGGCTACAGCTGCACCTCAGATGGCACATCCTTATGGAATGGGTCACTGATAGGAAAGCTGGGTGATGTTGGCAGAGAGAGAAATTAGGGGGCACACACTATCCCAGACAAGTGACCCAACTGCGAACATCCCACCAAGATACACTGCCTAGCAAGTCTCTTCTTACCGCTTCTAACTCAGCATCTTCGGGCCTCCAGTCCCAGCTGTGCAGCCAGGAAGCTCACTCTGGGGCACTCCCCTGCCCCCATCTCTGCCCTCACTCCCCTCCATCAGCTTTTTCTCTGCCTGTGCTCAATGCAGAAGCAATGCGGGGTGGAGAAGTAGCACAGAGCCAGGCTGTATTTGCTCATCCCACAACTGCTTGGACAGAGGAGCATCAGTGATCTGCAGGGCAGGTCCATCACATCAGGCACCTGCCTTCCACCTGCACATCTGTGTCCATGGGAAGAGTGGCTCTGTACAGCTCCATATCCATTGAATGGAAATGCTGAAGCCTAAATTGCAGACAAGAAAGGCAGGCTGGCATTTGACAAGGGGCTCCTTGCTTGTTATACGACTATCCAAAAAACTACAAAAAAAAAAAAAGGCCCCCACAAGGCTAGGAGAGCATTCAAGACACAATTCCTGCTGGTCATTAAGTGCTGCCTGCTAAATGAACAGGCCGTCTTTATTAAGCATCATCTTTAGTAACAACTGCAGCAGAAAACTCAAGTAACAATGGAGCTCAAGAGCTAAAATAAATCTTTGAGACACTCCAGCCGATGCAGTGGAAACATGAAGGCTTTGCAGCAATCTGTGGTGCCTGTTTAATAGCAGAGTGAAGGATGTTAAGAAAAGAAATTGGCTGGGCAAGCTTTAACTACACTGAACAGATCACCTTAGGTTAGCAAAGCTGTAGTCAATACCCAAGCCTTCAGATTTAGACTTTCAATCAAGTGTCTAATTAATGGAGCCTACGAAAGCAGGGCTCTGAAATTTAATGAAGCGCTCAACACGGAGCTAAGCGCTTCAGATATCTCAGCTTTCAAAAATCATGAGAGGGTGATAAAAAAAAAGAAAAGTCAAGATTATGCAAATATAACCCCTCTCCGGGTCTGCTGAAAGGTTTGCTGAAAAGAAATGAGGATGCACCATCCCTGGAATGCCTCTGAAGCTGTGATGGGAGTGATTACCACAGGGGCTGATCCCAGAGCTCACAGCTGCTTTGATTTCAGGAGGGCAGCCCTGATTTGGGCAGCAGGCTGGCTGTGCTCATCACCACAGCTTTAGATGAGATTTGATGGGGGAAGGGGTGTGCTGCTGGGAGAAACAGAGCCAAGGAATACTCACCTTAGGAAGCTGCACGAGGAAACCTCTGGGCATGGCTGCAGGAGCCAGCAGCACCAATTCAACTTGTGGTTTTAAAGCCCTGGAGCTGATCTTGATCAAAAGTCTTATATCAGTTATGGTGAGTAACTCATATAATTAGTTTAAGAGCTCAGCTTAAAATGATATAGTCAAAACTGAGCTGGGTATTGACCCACAGTCTTCTCAAGGGGCTGATTTTCTTTTATTTCTCTTTATAAACAGCAAGGGGATGCAGCGTGTTGAGCCCACAGTCCTCACTCAAAGCATGTCCACAACACTTTGGTGTTACCATACAGCAAACAACCTACTTCCAGCACGGACCATCACCAGCATCTGTCCCTGCTTGTTGGTGGACTCTGTAACGGAGTGCAGGATGGGCACATCTCCACCTGCAGGGCTCTGGTGTGTCTGATTTCCAAACTTGAATGCCCAATATCCTCTTTTTACAGATTAAAATAAAGAGAGAATGTGGAGAATGCAGCCACAAAAAAAAAAGATTGCAGTGCTGGAGGAATTGATTGACAATTGAAAACTGGAAGAGGGCAGATTTAGATTAGATATTAGGAAGAAATTCTTTACTGTGAGGGTGGTGAGACATTGGAGCAGGTTGTCCAGAGGAGTTGTGGTTGCCTGCACCCTTGAGGTATTCCAGGCCAGGCTGGATGGGCTGTGAGCAACCTGGTGTATAGGGAGGTGTCCCTGCCTACAGCACAGGGTTGGAAGGAGGTGATCTCAAGGGTCCCTTCCAACCCAAACCATTTTATGATTGCATGAGAATTAGACACTTTGCTCTACTTAGCTTATCAAGAAGGGGACTGGAAGGTGATTCTATTACAATGGCTGGGAGCATCCATGTGTGGCAGTGCTGGGTATGAGAGCTTAGTCAAGAGAGTAAAGGCAGAACAGGCATAGACAGTTGGAACTCAAAGCTGGACAAAACCAAATGAGATAAAGGGCACAAATTGTAACAGAGACACAACTAAAGGCCACCACAAGTTACAAGGGGAGGTAGGGAATCTTTTGCTGACATCTTAGCACAGGTTCTGGGCTCGGTGTTCTCCACAGCCATGTGAGATGCACAGCAAGCACATGGCAGGCGGTGGGACGCCCTGCATGCTGTGAGCGCTCATAGAATCACAGGATGGTTTGGATTGGAAGGAACCCCAAGGATATTTAGTTCTAAACCCCCCGCCATGTGTAAGGACACCCCCCACTACAGCAGCCTGCTGCTGATGCAATGCCATGGCACCAGCCAGAACATTTTATTCACTTCTCTCAGTCACAGCCCTGCCTCCTTCACACGGCTCTAACTACCAATGCCTTTCCCTCACTCCATTATTTCCAGCATTTCACACACACCAAGGATATATTCTGGCAATTTTTCCCCTTTCTGGCTTTTAAATACAGTGAACAATTACACTCAACTGCACTCATAAGCCGGCGTTAATGAGGCTCGTCGGCGCACTTTACTGATAGCAGCTGCTGTGCATCACGTTATCGATCTGCACACTGCAGTTATGCAAACCCTCCTGCTAAAATCCGAGCTGCCTGCGTTGCAGGAGAGATGTTTGCCATCCCTTCCCTGCTACTCCTCCTGTCACCGCTGCCAGAAGAGCTGCTGGGCCATCCCCAGAGTGAGGCTCTGCATTCCATGGGAGCCTGGCAGCACACAGTGGGGTGCTGAGCTTCCTGGGATCTCCTCTACGTCGTGCTTGCTGCCAGGAGCAGTGCCAAGCTGGTGTTGTTATTTTTCCAGGAAACAAAGCTGCTTTCTGGGTGTCTCCTCTCAGCTGGATGCCTCCAGCACCAGCTCTCCATCAGCATTAAGTGCACTGAGCACGTTTGTAAGTGCATCTGGATCGCACTGACACCACCTGCTGAGATTACTCCTTGCACCTGGCAGCTGGCACCAAGGGATATGTGCTCTGAGCTGCTCCTGCCACCTCACCAACACAGCCACTGGTCCTCATGGCTCTAAGAGCCAAGATTTGTGTGTCACATCCCCAACTATCTTGCTAACCACGAAGAGCATCACTGGAATCCTGTGCACTGCATCACCTTGTTGCAGCTTCCTCTGTATGTAAACAACCACCTTCAGAAGTTTTCCTGCTCAGTTGTTTTTCTCAGCTGCCTCAAACATCCCTGGGGTTTATCCTCACCCCTGAGGCTGGAAAATAAAGTCATAACCTGGAGCAATGACATTGCCAAGCACTTGTTTGTGCACTGCTGCTCAAAGAGGTACCATGATAGGAGGACACCTGGGGCCATCTCAGGGAAGCCTCTGGGGGAGCCCTGGGGCTGCTCCTTACTGCTGCAGGGCTGGTCTCCAAGGAAAGGATGCTGCTGGGCTTCCCAGAAATACACTGCTGAGCAGAAAAGATGTGGCTCGATGCTAACAACCCCCCTCTGGAAAAGCTCAGCTGGAAGCTAGAGGCTCAAAAATCTTTGCAAAGGCATGATGCAAAAATCCTCCTGGGAAAAGTCAGCATCAGGAGGCAGAAGGATTTAGAGAGGACTGCACCAGAGCAAGCTGCTCCCCCCACCACGGGATGCTGGTGGTAATGGGATAGAGCCCTTCCAGATGGCTTCCAGCATCACTGCCCATCCCTGCCCTTGGAGGGCATCAGATAGGACATCACCGGCTTCAACAAGGAGCTGCATGCACTGGGACTTCTAGAGGAGAAAGGCTGTGGGGGCACAAACCTGCACGACTTCAAGCATGTGCACAAGGGAAACAAGGCAAGAGCACCTCAAGGAGAGTGTCCATTAAGCTGTGGTCTGCAAAAGCACCGTGCCCCTGCCTGCGTGAGACATGAGCAGCGGCCGTACTATGGTGCTGGAGCTCAAGGACCCAACTTTGTCCCACGTGTGCAGATTTGTCACTCTTATCTCCTGCTGCCCACACTCTTCTGGCAAAGCTTGAAAGCAAATTTTTGCCCTTGACAAATAAGCTGTGAAAAGGGATCCTCCAAAATGAGACGCACGGGTGCTTGACGGAATGAAGCAGCAGTCGATGGAGACTGAGAGACACTGCCATGGGTTGGGGTAACAGCTACAGCACAGAGACATCCACCCACATCTGACTGACTAACGGAGCTGGAAAGGTCTCCCCAGCAAATACCAGATAAAGCTCATGGAAATGCATACTCCTCCAAACATCCTTTTTTGCAGATTAAAGCCCAAGTGACAATCCAGTTTCTCAAGTAAACGTTAAGGCTCTCTTTCACCATCCTACAAACACGACAGCTTGAAGATAAAATATCTTCTGTGACAATTTGCACTGGAAAAGTCACTTTGAAAAAAAATCCTTCAATTAAAACCCACTCTGTTTATTTTTTTGTTCTGTAGAACAAAACTCCCCAGTGCTACTGCCTACAAAATGCGCATTTCTCAACAAACGCGCTGCATCACTGATGGATCACACTCTACAGGACTTCCTGCAAAGACAGTGAAAAATGCTGATTATCTGTAGCATTGGTCAGCAAATTGCAAAATGACAGACGGTTTGCTTTGCTGCTCCCATCACACATAAATAACAGATCTGCTTTGCTCCCCATTGCACACATCTGGTTAATCAAATAGAAAAAGAATGACAAAGGGAATTTACAGTTGCTCATCAACTACGTCTCTACCTCTGGCAAGGGGCATTACTATTAATTATATTGCTTCATACAGCTGCAGAGGGAAGGCAGAGGTAAGGCTTTCCAGCTGTGGCTCAGTATTGCACTGGGGGAAGCCCATGGCAAAGCCCTTCATGACTGCTGGGGCACAGGAGTCCAAAGAAAATGGAATCCAAAGAGGCAAAGCTACCAGAGCAAACCAGTGAGCAATGGGAAGGCAGGAGAGCCGTGTCCTGGAACAGCAGTCCCCATCCATTGCAATGTTCTCCTCCTCCAGGCATGCCTGGATGCTTCTGCCAGGGCTGGCCACGTTCAGCACCATTTGGAAGGCCCTAACATTTGATGTATCTCATTTCAATTGCTCAATGTCCAGGTGGAATGGCTCAGTGTCAGAGCAGCATCCCTCAAGGTCCATGTTTCTGCTCCAATATGCCTTTGTCTCGTTCCTGCTCTCTTCCCAGCACTACCTCAGCTCACTGCCAGGCTCTCACATCCATCCTTTCAAATCTCCCTCCTCCTCCACAGCTGAAAATGATTTCAGAGAACCACCCCAACGCTTTCTCTGCAAAGAAACCCCATGCTAAATATTGTGATTCATCAGATTAGTAAGAGCAGACCCCCTAATCTGAGTGTTGGCTTTTTAAAAACTAAAGAGTCATCTGCCACATGGAATACAAGCTTCACTTCTAATTAATGGTGTTAACAAATCTTTCTGCACTAACAAGCACTCGGTGGTGTTTTCCCAAGGGCTTTGTCAGAAGGAGAACATCAGCAGCAGCTCATCTCCTGTGTCCAGTGAGCACTGTCAGGTGAAGCTATTTGGAATGCTGCAGACCCCAGCTCTATACCTTCTCCTTCCCGTGCACTGGGACACTTGGAGCAAGGCAATCCTGCTTCAGAGAACTCTTCTTCCTCCCCTTTGCCTCCTATGGCATCATGGTTTTGTTCTTCGGTGCTAGCTTTACTTTCACAGAATCACAGAATCATGGAATGGCTTGGGTTGGAAGGGACCTCAAGGATCTTCAAGCTCCAACCCCCTGCCAAATGCAACCTCCACATTTAATAGTAGACCAGGTTACCAGGGCCCCATTCAACCTGGCCTTGAACATCTCCAGGGATGAAGCATCCATAGCTTCTCTGGGCAGCCTGTTCCAGCACCTCACCACTCTCTTGGTACTGCTTTCCTCCATCCGTGCGGGAAACCAGAGCTGCTGCAGGTAGAAGGGCAGATAAGAAAGGGAATCTCTGCAAGGTGGGAGCAATCCCTGCTTGGAGAAGTTTCTGTTCCTCTGCAGTCCTGAACAAGTAGGTCAGCCTTTGACACTGATTTTTTAGGGGAGATGAATTTCGAACTCCTCTTTGCAGCCACAAACCTACAGCTTCTCCCACTCCGGGGGCTCAGACCACATCACAGCAGGTGCTAAAGCTCGAATCACCTCAGCTGGGAGCTGCTCTGCTTCTTCTTTTGGAGGTTCCAAGGCCCACGTGCTGCACTTTCTTCTCTTCATCTCCTCAGCAGCAGCATCTCACTGCCAGAGCAGCCCCTCGGACAGAGCTCCTTGTCAGCCCAGGTTTGACAGGGTATGGATCTGCTTCCCTCCCTGCTCGCAGCTCTGCTGATTCAAAGGAAAGCAATCTGTAACGGGCCCCTCGATAGCTGTATTTTTCTTACTTAAGTACACACAAATTGCAACATGCAACCAATTAGACAGGCAGTTTATCTTTTTTTTTTTTTTTTTTTTTCCACAACAAACATAATTTGTAATTCCAAAATGTCAATAAGAGCCCTTCACTTCTATATTCGGCGGCATTTGAAAACTCAACCTAGCCGTTTTGGAGTCAATAATTAAAAGAAAAAAAAGGCAATTAGGGTATTAATTGAGACTCACCAAGTCACTTCACAGAACGTACTGTGTATTTTTTGACTGCACGCTTTGCCCTGACTGCTACTGCTGGATGCTCCTGGATGTGTGACTGCAGCTGCAGTTTTCAAGGAGTTTTCAAGGGGCAACCCCTGAGTGAACCTCAGTTCTGCAGCTCAACCAAACGGGAACAGCCACCCCAGAGGAGCCCCCTCCTCTCTCCCTCTGGAGATGGCAAATTATTCTTTTTTTTCTTCCACGCTAATATCCAAATTCATAGGAGGCATCACTGATGTGGCAGGTTCTTTGCACATTCAAACACTGAGCCAGGAAAGCAGTGTGCACAGGAATAAAGGCACTGAACTCTGCTTTCCGGAGCTCCCTGCTGGAGGGATATTTCTGCTAGCAGAGCTGTAATGCTGTGCAGCATTAAAGGGATTGGCAGCACACCACCTGCAGTATTAAGACTTCCATCAGCTGTCTCCTCACACAAAAAGCAGCGCCTCTCCAAAAATTTAATACCTTGCAATTTTAAAAGTTTGATATTAATACCGAGGCTTAAGAAGAAAGTACAAGTCAGCGGAGTGCGGATGGATGCTCTTCCAGTCTGGCCAGCAGAACGCCCTCGGGTGAGCTCAGTGCACTAATGAAGCAGCTCTGGCATTGTCCTGGTAGAAACAGATGCTATAAAAGATGAAGAAAAGAAAAACTAAAACCTGTCGGAGGGACTGATGCGCTATTGTAGTAGGTGCTACAGAAATAAGTGGAATTAGCTCAGGCAGATCACAAAGGAATGGAGAAAGGAAGGATGGCGTGGGAAGGCCTCGCTGCCCCAACCAGCAGCTGCTTTGTGATGCAGGAGGAAGCAGCCAGCTCCTGCAGCACTGAGGTGATGCTCGGTCACACACCTTCTCTACCCTGTCACCCTGGGGCTGCTTTGGCACTGATCCCCGTGGAGGATTTCAGGGCAGAAGGACTTGGGGATGAGCTTTAAAGCGCTCCCATATGGCTCAGCCAGTCCTTCTGCAGTGAACACTGGAGCCAGAGGAAGGAGCTTACCTCCCTGCTCCCTGCCTCAGCTACAACAGGCTGCTCCCTCAAGGAGATGCTGGCAGGTTGGCAGGTATGTGTGACACAGGTCCCCACCTGCGGCAGCTGGGTGTCCCATTTCCCTCCTCTGGATGTGCAAAGGCAGCACTGGAAGGACAGAAGAAGGACAAGCAGGACAGGCTGAGCTGCCAGCAGAGCCCATCCTGTGGCTTTGTTTTTTCTTGCAGTTGAATCAGATTCTGATAAGAGATGGTGAAGGATTTCCATGCCACATGCAGCGCTGCGATGCAGGCTCTGATCTATGGATTACAGTTTACCAAGGAGACAGCTCTGTGGAAAAACACTTATAAGGAAGAAATGTCACTGTTGTAAAAAAAAAAAAAAAAAAAAAAAAAGCTCAGGGAACCATTTTTCTACAGCTGTTTCCCTTGGAAAAAAACCAATAAAGTCACATCCACTCCCCTGCTGAGCATGGGAAGAGTCTCTTATGGAAGCACCTCCGTGAGGTTTGGCTCTCAAACCTCACAGCATTCCCCATCACCTGCCTGCAAGCACTTCTCCAAAGGAACAAAACCATCGCTGTCACTACAGTAATTTTACTGCTGAGGTCTGTTATGAGTAGGCGGGAGCCCCCAATACTTCTGACCTTCAGGCTTTGAATTCACCCAGGCTAATGCTCATCTGAATAGAAAGCTACATGCCAGACACCCAGGCTGGCAGAGGATCAGCCTCCCTCTCTGATTAAAATATTTAGCGCTGACTTATCCATAGCCACAAGCATCTCGTATTCAAAATCTGTGACTGCAGTGCAAAATGAGTAATGCTCTTGAGAAGTCAAGCAGGTAACTGTAAAGTAGCTTACAAACATTGTCTGAGCCTGATTTGAAAAATCCCAGTGGAAAAGCTGCAGGTTACGTGTTCAAACAGGTCCTTCTCACACCAAATTCAGCACACGTGCTGGGAAATCCTTTTAAAGAAGGTGGGAACCGCAGCACCAGGGCTGCAAGCACTGCCAGCTGCCCTCATCTCAGTTGGTCCCCAAACCTCATGTTGTCCATCCAGTTCCAAACCTCCAATCCCATCTGTGGGCTCAGAAAGGTAGAGCTCACTTCATGGTCAGCTGCTCCTCCACACACTTCAAGGCTTTTTCCTCGAACTACAAAATAATATGAAGTGCT
The DNA here is from genome assembly GCF_026119805.1 of Tympanuchus pallidicinctus. Lineage (NCBI taxonomy): Eukaryota > Metazoa > Chordata > Aves > Galliformes > Phasianidae > Tympanuchus > Tympanuchus pallidicinctus. The sequence continues at coordinate 9,203,911 of NW_026294722.1, forward strand.
TTTCCAATACTGTAGGTTTTACGTGCCATAAAGCAGCATTTGGGTGCATTCCCGACTTCTGCACAGCTCTCCCTTACAGTGTTGCCCTAATTGTCCATTTCTGTTTACAACGTGCAAAGGAAAAGCTCAAATGCAGCTTTCTACCCCCTGCAAATACAGATATTGTTGTTTATTTATAGCTCCTTATTTGCAGAGGACCTACGGAGACAAGCAGAAGGCAGATGTATTGAATCAATCCCCACGCCAAGGGGCCTGGGGTACCTCGTAAAAGAACCACAATTCACAACAGAAGATAAATTGCCGAAGCCTTTATGCATCCCTTCCTGTCAGTTGCTTTCTCAGTACAAACTTGGAGGAAAAAAAAGCAAAGACCCTTCTCCTGGCTCTAACAGGATGCTATAGATCTGCTCCTCACCCTTCTGCACGATGGAGCTGCAAACACAGAAGGAGTTGTCTCTGCATCTGCACAGCTGTTCACATGAACCTGATGCTCTGATCCAGAGTGTCACCTAATGGAGTGATGTGAGGTGGGTATGGCACGCTGACCACCCGGGTGGTCTCAGTCATCTCTAGAAGGTTCCTTTGGCAGGGAGGGAAACAAATCTCCTGGCTTAAATGAGGTGCAGGCTGCTTCTACTGGGAGGGCAGGGGCTCTCCCTATATTAAAAAAGGGAAATTCCTGCATCTGTAGATGTAAAGTGAGGGAGGGAACAGGCAGCTGGTCTGCTTTCCCTAGGTAACAAGAAAAATTCCTGCCAGGCTGATGGAGAGGTCTGAATTTGGAAAAGAAGCCAGTGCTTCACGGCTGCTAAATGCAGTGTAAAAAGATCAGGTCTCAGAGTACATAGGATGACTCTATCTATCATTTAAACTTGGACAAAGAGGGGAGAGTAGAAATTAGGAAAATAGCAGCGTACAGAAAAAGGAAGAATAAAACGATGCAAGAAAGAGCTGTGGCACCAAAGTTCAGAGCACATCTGGGGCAGGAAGGCCTGCCGGGGTCGCTGCTCTCAGCACCCAGCCACAGCCCTCTGCTGAAGCCAGCAGCCACCTCCCCATCTGATCTCTGGGGTCCCCTCCAACCTCAGCCATTCCATCAGTCTACAATTCCTCCTGGAGCTCCCATGGATTTTTCAGTGATATAAGTCCTGTATTTTATTTCCTAGTCAAACAATGCTCAGCCCTTAGGGATCACGCTATATGTGACTTATAATCCACCTAGCTAAGCGCAAGGTGCACCTGGGTCAGGGCAATCTCAAGCACAGATACAGGTTTGGTGAAGAATGGCTTGAGAGAAGCTTTCAGGAGAAGGATTTGGGAATGTCGGTTGATGAAAGATTCAACACAAGGCAGCAACGTGCACCTGCAGCCCAGAAAGCCAAATGAATCCTGGGTTGCATCCTGGGATGCCCCATCCCCGGAAGCACTGAAGGCCAGGCTGGATGGGGCTGTGAGCAACCTGTTCTAGAGGGAGGCGTCCCTGCCTACAGCAGGGGGTTGGAACGAGGTGATTTTAGAGGTCCCTTCCAACCCAAACCATTCTGTGATTCTGTGATTCTAACAATTCAACCAGCAATGCTTGATTAGTCTCCCATGGCACAGACCTTCCTGGGGACCCTCCTTTGCTGGGGCACCATTCTCAGGGGGCTGACGTGTCCAGGCCCACTGCTGTCCAGAGCTATTTCACTTCCTTAGACTCATCTATCTCTGTAGTTATTTCTGTTTCAAGTTTTCTTAACAGCAAACAAAGTTTTGGAAAATGTGGGTGGATCATCATATTTTTGAGCCACAGCACACTCGTATCTTACACCTGCCCTAGATCTTAAAAACATACATATGGTTCCTGTCCAGCTGTTGGGCTCCGACTGCAAATCACACAGTTGCAGATGACAAAATTACCTGCCTATCTGCAGTAATGTGTTTTCCAAACCCATTGTGGTAATGGCAGGAGCTGGTCTGTAAGTTAATGGACCATTTATTTATGGATCATACATAAGAGCGTACAGTATTTTGTAACCAGAGAAGGAAGCTAAAATTTCCCTCTTTGTCTGAGCCCACGGACACCCACCTGCTGTGATTTGGGCTGTGCCTGGCAGGGGGCACCTGGAAGACAGAAGAGTCATTTATTTCCATTTAAATGCAGCTTCAGACCAGAGGGACGGTGGGCTGTGGGCAGCCGAAGTTTCCCCAGTAGAGGTAATACAGGCACACTTTGTCATCTCCAGGATAACAGCAAGAACAAAAAGCCACTGAGAGCACAAACCTCTCCCCTTGGTCAGAGCAGAAACCTGGTGGCATCTGCCCCAGTGGGTCCATCCCTGCCCCAAGACCACTAGTCTGCTCAGCAGAGATGCTGGTGGGTTGTGGCCACCAAACCTCTTCACCTTGGAAGAGGCTCATGGGAAAAAGTCCATTTCCTCCTGATGGCAAACTGGATGGAAATTATGGTTGTGATCATTTTGAGATGCTGGGAGGATGGAGCGGAAAATAAGAGTGAGTAAGGTGGGACCTACCAAGCAGCAATCTCAGCCTTGTTGGGCCAGTGACTGCAATGAAGCAAGGTCACTCAACGGGGGGAGAAATTCAGCCAGGCAATCTTCAGGGGAAGGGAAGAGTAGGAGACAACGTTGGCAAGCACAGGGTGAAATCAAACTGGAGAAATCAATAAAGGGAAAGGACAGAGGGGGGCGACGGGACATGGGAAGAGATAAATTAAAGGCTTGCCCAGAGGTTATGATGGCTAGTGAGCAATAAATTAAATAAAAGAGGGCAATAGGGAGTGCAAGGTAGTGTGAAAAATTAATTAAAAGGAAGGGAGGCATAACCAAAGCATAAAACATGGGTGCTGGCGGAAAGATTAGAGAACTCAGGAATGAAGAGATTTTGAAAAGTGTAATAAGAGCCAAAGCAGAGGCTGTAAAGGCTGTGACCGCATGTGAGGGTCAGATAAACAAGGCAGATGCATTTCAAGAGAAGGAAATAAACACTGAGGAAGAAAGTAAGCACCTTGCAGAAGGAGATGGCGTCGCTCCTGGTACACCGAGCCTCATTCCTGGTCTGTGCATGCCCCTCACCTGCATCCAACTGGTCTCCATGCGCACCTCTGCCTGAAAGGACACTGCACATGGGCTGCTGTGGGATGAGGCATTGCAAGATGGAGTATTTTGGTCAAGATATGCCCGAAATACAGCTATCTCCTCTCCTGCTCCCATCCCTGGTATTTAAACCAGCCTCCATTCTGCTCCTTCAAGCCTCTTCAGCCTCTTCTTGCTCATCACCACAAAGCTCCTTAAATCAGTATTTCATCAGAGGGCTGTTAATTGCCACTGCAGTGCACGTGGTGCTTTGCCTTTGGGGGATTTCTTATGAGCAGTAGGGCTGCATCTTTCAGAAGAGCCTTAGAATATAAAGATTATGCACAGGGTGAGAAATAATCATGAGGATATTTTCAGGCCCTTCAAATCCCATAAGAAAAGAAAAAAATTGGGCAAGCTTGGATCTCACCTGCCTTTAATTCGGCATGCTTTGAAATGGACAGTGTGACCAAGAGCCCAGAGAAGGTGGAGGTAAGCAGGTAAGTGCCAGGTAAGTGAAAATGAGATAATAAAGGTACTCAAAGCCTTATTATTACATTCCAGCAGCAGGAAGGGTAATGCAATAACAAGGCAGTGATGAGGGACAGGCTGAGCCCAGCACCACAGCTTGGATCCACGTGGCACAGAGGAACCCATGCACATCAGTGGCAGCCAGCAGCACGCCGGAGAGCACTCAGAGGGGAAGTAGGACAGAAAGCCATGGATAATTAATAACACTGCAGAAAGCTAAGTAAGCTCCCTGGCCTCTCTCTGCCCTCACCAGCTTGTCTCTGGCTTCTGTTTAAACTGGATTATAAATAGCGAAGTGATGGTGTGTTTTACCTACAGATAACAATAGGTAATGTCCCAGGGAGGCTGCAACACAGGCAGAACAGGCAAAGGGTAAATTCCCAGTCCTTTCTAATGCACCAGAGCAGAGCCACAACGGGGTATTAAGGCCTGGTACAAGGAAATATCAGAGCAGGGCAGAGCCGAGCACCGTGGAATGCTGAGGTTTCAAACTTTGGTCCCTTGACACTTTTAAAGCAATAATCTGTTTAATCACCAACCTTCCCAACTACAGAGCCACTGTTCAGTGGTGTGGTGTGACACTCAGACTTTGCATGTTGTTTCCCCTTGCCTGTGAACCCTAAAACCAAACAGGATTCAGCTAAGAGCTTGATGCAACATGGGCATGTGCTCAATCTTCAGTCAGTCTGCAGGTGAGTCTGAATTATTAGTTCAGAGAAACACCCTACCCCACACATTCAGCATAAACACAGAGATGTGTGGCACGCAGCATCCCCTGGATGTCACAGCATGCAGGGGAAAGCAGTCCATCCTCAGCTCCAGGCAGAACCAGCTCCCTCCCATCAGTGCCACTTCCCCGTGTCACACCACAGCCTGCAAAAGGTCACTGCCTCACAGGGGAAATGTGTGTGAAGACGAAATGCTACAGAAGGGGGATGGTAAGAGTAGCAATTTTGGGGCTAATTTCCTAAAGTTCCCAAATCAAATCTAGCTTGAAAGCAATCTCAGACCTGGATTTCTGTTGATGAAGGATGCAGCCCTGTTCATTCTGCTCTTCTTGCTAACTCCCATTTCTCTCCTTACAAAAAGTCCACAAGTCATATTTGATACAGCTGACAAGGGCAGAGCCATCACATCCCATCAAGCACACGCCTCTACAGCCTTGCAAGGGGAAGCTGAGAAAAGACGTGCAAAAAGAGATTTACTTTCAGGTTTTCATTTTAAGGCATCACCTTGCCTTCTGCTTGCTGACTCACCTTCCAGCTCTGGAGCACATAGGGGCAGCCAGAAAGCTGCATCTGGTTAGCAGAGGGCACTGAGTGAGCAGCATGGGATGCTCTCTTGTCCCCTGTCCCCAGTGCCTGAGCAGTGCATGGGGCAATGACTATTCCCTTTTAATGTCTTAACGTTGAGAAAGTGAGGCCCAGATCCCCAAAGGTAACTGGAAGCCTTTGAGGGATGAAGCTCAGCCAACTGGCCAGGGAACTTGGGAAAATTAGGGTGGGGAGCTTTGATTCCTGCACTATCTCAGTCAGAATTAACCTTCAAGCATTGAGAAACAGATAATTTCACACGGCAAATCCAGGAATTAAAAAACAACCCCCCAAATCAGATAATTTAAACTGACATGCTATTTTGATAAGATCAAGATTGGCAGAGAATGTAACTCTAAGGTCCAGCACTCATTATGAATTACTTGCTCATTTGGGTTGATCACAGACAACCACCTCAGCACTAGAATTTAATCACTGACTCAGGAAGGGTGTTCTAACCCATGGATTTGAGTACGCTTTGACTGAATTAACAGGTTTAAAATCAGACATATGCTTGACTTCCTCAGGTTCATCAAGGTTGCAGGTACAGGGCACAGGATGATGTCAGCTACATGAAAAAGTGTTCCATTTTCTGTTCATCTCCCACTACTGCACTCCCAGCAGAGCAAGGAAGCCTGGCATGGGCAGGAACGAGGACAGAGCTTCTGGGCTGAGCTCATGTCCTGTGCTGAATGCAATGTGTCAGGGCTGGGCTCCAAATGGAAAACCTGACCTCTGAACAGGACTGCTTGGGTTCCTGCTCAGAAGAGGACAACAGCAGAAAAGGAGAAGAGCAGATACAGGTAAGAGACAGGATCAGAAGAGAAGAGCAGAAGAGAAGGAAATGGAAGGATGCAGGTAAGAAAGAAGGGAAGGGGAAGAGGTAGGGGGGTAGGAGAGGAAATGAGAGGATGCCACTAAGACAGAATCGCAGAAGAAGAGAAGTGCAGGAGGAAATGAGAGGGTACAGTTATGACAGAAGTGGAGAAGAGGAAAAGAGCACAAGTGGAGAAAAGAGGATACGACAGAAGAGCAGAAGTACAGGTGCTGAGGAGTAAGGACAGAGGTTAAGTGAGAACAGCAGTAGAGGAGAAGAAAGCATATAGGTCCGTGCAGATAGGATAAATATGTGGGCACAGGGAAAGGTTTTCTCTGTCCTGCAGAACTTCAGAGCTGGCTGTGAACAGGACTGACCACGAGCTTTGCAGAGAGCACTCCTGGTGCTTGCAGCCACTAAATAACTCCTTATCGTCAACCAAAACCAGCCCAAAGAGCTCTCCTTCCACGCTAGCCAAAGATGGCCTCAGTGCCAAGAATGTGGCTTTTCTAGCTGAAATCTTGTTTGGTTCCCCATGTGAGAGAGCCCCGAGCTCCTCTCACAGAGGATGGGCTCAGCACTGGCTGCCTAAGAGCATCTTCCAAACAACACAGCACAGATAAGAGGGCAATCATTCCTAACTGGATCTTCACATTCTCCTGTTGCAGATGAAGACGTGAGAACGTTGGCCCTTGAGGGGATTTGAATTCTGTCTCCTCAGCCCGGGCTGCCATCACCCCCAGCCATGGCTCACAGCCCCATCTCACCAGACAACAATCACAAGCTTATCTCAAAGGGCAAAGAAAGATTTGCACTCTTCGACCGATCTCAATGCTATCTCCGCTGTCACAAGCTGGGAGCATTTGGGGACAGGTCTGAAGCCCTTCCTCCCTTTCAAATAAAACCACACACTTTGTCTTATCTCCTGGAAACGGCCTGAGAGTGCTTCCAATCACTTGGGTTTCTTCTCCCTTCCTCCGAGGCTTTCAAGCACACCCAGACCACTGCAGACAGCCAGAGGTTCCTGCACTCCTGCAGACACTTGGGCTTCCGAGAGCAGATTGTTTGTCCACCGTCAAAAACACACAATGCTGCTAAGAGGGCTCAAGCAGCCAAGCAAGCATCCTGCTCTGAACAGCTCAGTGCTGCACTTCCACCTGCACAGCTCCACCAGAGCAATCTCTGTGCTGCAAAGGAATCCTGCTGATGAGGCAATTGCTTGCAAAATAAAGACAAAAAAGAACATGTGCATGTTCTTCACACCTCAGAACCCACACTGCAGAAGTCACATAATCTCATTGTTTACTGAGGAAGTGCTTAGAAAGAAAGGAAACAACCCACGAGAGGCAAAGCTGTCTGTGCTGGTACAAAGCACTTGCCAGTGCCTGTTGTGAGATGTTAGCGTGGCAAAGTCTGTGCTGCAAATAACATCCAGCTGCAGTGATGCCCAGCAGCTGATGGATGAAGCTCTCCATGCTTTGCACATTGCTGCTGCTCCCAAAGCACTGATGTTGTCTTCTCATGGTTCACAGCACCTGTAGAGGCTCTGGAAAGAGCTACAGCTTTAGAGCCTCTTGAGGTTCATCAGTTGTCCCAAAGTCCATACTCTTCTTTGATAAAAGTATCTTAGGCATGGAGGGTAAGCCGGTCCTACAAGCAGGATGTTTTAAACTCATTTACAACTTCTGTAAATGAGACTACCAACAGCTGCTCTTCACCCATGCATCCCGAGCACTGGCACCTGCACGTCCCTCCTGACCCACAGCATCTCTGCTAAATTAAGCAATCAGTTACAACCCTTCCTTCCTCGGCCCACAGGGTGCTAAGAAGGTCACTGCCAGTTCATAGCTTAAAGGGTGAGCGAGCACTGTCCTAATCCTGAGAGGACAGGAACTGCCAGAGCTGATAAACAGCCTGAACAAGTGATTACAGTCTGGATTTATTTGCCATCAGATGCTGTGATGGACCTCTCCAATGCAGGCTGCTTCTAATGCAGCAGAAAACTTCAACCATCCCCAAACCCTTACAGGATGCTTCCCGTCCTCCCATGATGGGACACTTCCAACCTTTTAAGGGTCAGCTCAATAACAGGTATTTCTGTAACCTCTTCGGCATTGCTGAAATAACAGGCATTTCTATCAGCCTTCCCCATTCTCCAGTTGCTCTCAGTGATCTTGAATCAGGTGAATAACAGACATTTTCACAGTTTTCCCTACATTCCCCAACAAATAGGTGGTTACACACCTCTTTTCAGAATCAACCTTTATTCCACGAGCTCCTCATAAACTGGAGGGAGAAGTAAAAATGGAAAAGCAAATAATGATGCAGCAGGGTTGCAGGGTTAAGAAGCACTGTGGAAGGAATGAGCTCGCCAGCTGAAGGAGGTGCTTGCAGCCCAAGTAACATGTTCAAAAACTGAGGCATTTCTTCCAGGCTGCTGAATCTCACCATTTCATTTGCTGAGCTAAATCCTGGTCTCTGGAATCAGAGCACAATGTTTCGCTTGCTCATGGAGAAGGCAGCTTTTAGTCCATTCATTTGCTTAACAAATCTGTATGTCAGAATTCCTTAGGCCTACTCTGTGGCGAGATACTTTCACTGCTACTAAACTGAGGTTATACGAAGCAAGGAAATGGTTGTAGACAAATCATAAACAAGCTCAAATTCCATTTGTCCTTCACCTTCTTGAAAGTGAATCAGGGCTAACCCTGTTATTTTGGAGTGTTACGGATCAGATTTCCAAATAAGATAAAAAGGACTGGATCTTTATTTTCTGAGTATGATGCCTATCAAGCAACAGCAGAGCCCCAACCTGTATGGAGAGAGGTTTCACCTGATATCTTTCCTCTCCTACTTAAGATCCCAAGGAAAATCTCAACCACAGTCCCAATTAATACAGATGTGTTGCACCAGGGCTGCAAGCCCAGCAGAACTGGAAAGTGAGGAGCTGCTTCTTTTCATTCATCTGGGAATGGGAGGGGAAAGTCCACTGCTGAATTCAGGTCACTGTGCCATGCTACTATTATGCACTGTGCACCCAGAAGTCCTGGCATCTTCATTTATTCTCTGCTGAAGCAAACTCCTTGTTTAGTTCAGCTGGACTCCTTTTCCTGTGTGCTCACCGGAACAAAACTCCCACAGAACCAGCAGGACATCTCCCAGCTCAGGACTTTCCCAACTTCATTGCTCGGGGAGCACAGCAAGTTTCTAATGCACCAGTGGTTCCTGGACCAGCATTTCTCAGTACTACTTGGGGCACACTGTCACTGAGCCCCAAACCCTCTTCCAGCCCTCCACAAACCCACAAATGTGCTGCTTCCAACTTGCTGTCTCCAGGGCTCACCCCTATCCTTCCCTGTGCTTACCACACTCACGCTCTTCCAGCACAACAAACTGCATGGATGACTTTTAGAATAAATATAAGCAAAGCATCAGAAATTAAAAAAATGCTGACCCCACCACATCCAAACAGACCGCCATCTGCCCATGTGGGGGTGATTAAGGTACTCCAGACCCTGCTGCCAACAGCATGGCAGGGAACAGCAGGCTCTCAGCACTGCCTTCCCCCTCTGCCTCCCCGAATGCCAGGATGAGAACACACACAGAAGGTGCTAAGGAAAAACCATCAGCCCGAATCAACTGGAAAAAAGCAGCACCTGATGCCAGCTGTCCTCAGTGCCAACAGCAGGGAGCCTCTCCTCACACAGCAGCAGCAGCCAGGATTCATCTCAGGGCTCTCACACCACTCACCAGGTCCAAGGGATGTGTTGTTACTCACCGGGAATGGTGTGGGCACTGGGGTTTGTTAGTCCTTCCTGTCTCCGGCCTGGGAGCAGGTGCAGCACCCCTCAATCGTCTCACCTTCGTCCTACAAGAATCAGGACACAGAGTTTTCTACCAGCTGTGGTAATCAGATAATCCACTACTTTCTAATCCCCAGCAGAGGAGGGTATGCTGCACTGGAAAGAAAAGCCCCTGGCTGTATGTCTGCACGGATCAGACTCAAGACCTTCGGACCTGAGGCTCTGAGCTGCTTAGCCAGGAGCTCAAAGCCGAGGAGACAGAAGCAGTTGTGTTCACAGGGCTACATGCTTGGGACAGCATACTTCAGATTGGCTCAGGCAATCCCACAGTACCTGCTCTAACATTGTGCTAACATGTGCTAACACTGCAGAAGGGTAACCGATGGAAAGAGGCAGACGGGGATTTTTGGTCTGGGACTTCTAAGGGAAAAGAGGTCTTCTTCAAAATGAAGTATTTCACAGTAAAGAGGAGGGTTTTGTTGATTGAACCGAAGTGCTCTGCTTTACACCAATTCCTCTGGGCCCCCTCTGAACTGTGAGGACTTCAATTCTGCTGCTCTCTGTTCCCTGCCATGGGCTGGGATGCCTGGCTGGTCTATGCAGTGCACTGATGTGTTGCCTTGGGAAGTCCATGAGGCAGCAACTGAACAGTCCCAAGCTTCAGGAACCAAATCCAATCTCCATTCGCCCAATTCTGTCATTAACAAATCCAGCCATTTAAACCTATTCACAGAATCCCAAATTGGAAGGGACCCACAGGGATCACTGAGCCCAACACCCAGCTCCACACAGCAGCACCCCAACCCAAACCCTATGGTTCAGAGGGTATCCCAGAGCTCCCTGAGCTCCAGCAGCTCAGGGCTGTGCAGAACCAGAACACAGCAGTACAATCCCTTCCCTTGCCCAGCTGGCAGCACTGGGCCAGATGCACCCAGGGGACATTGCAGAAGGTCAAACTGGAATGAAGCTTCTAATTAAAACAGAAAAAGTACTAAAGAGACAGAGACTGAAACCAGGTGCCTGTGTAGACACAGTTGCTGTCACCCAAGAACCAATGGCAATGAACTTGCAAATGGTTCCCTCCGTCTCAGAGGACCCAACATTTAGGATTACTGGATCTCTCCAGAGACGTATCTCAAGTTAATCTCTGAGTTTACAGATGCCAGGAGAACAGGGTTTGTGGACAGATGTAGAGCAGGGGAGCAAACATGAGATATTTGAGGTCAGATTTGGGGTGAGAACCCTGAATGTAAGATCTCCTCATGATGCTGGGGATGTGGCAAATGGAGAACTACAGAAGCAAATGCCAACCAGGCAGGAGAAGAGATTTTACTGGAGATCTGGATGAAGTTCTCAATGTTTTAACTTATTCTTTTTCCAAACTCATCCAGGTCCCCTGATTGAGGTGGAAGTATTAATCTTGTTCCTAAAACTTTCCCCTCCTGATAAGAAATGTGCGTGGGGTGGGAGGGAGGAACAGAAGTATGAGGGACAGAGGGGCATTGTGCTTCAATGAGCATCAGAGGTTCCTGAGGATGGGAAGTGAGACCCAGATGAGCTCTAAGAAGTTCACCTCCATGGAAGGTGTACAGGAGGTGACACAGAAGAACCTCATGACTACTACCAACATCAAAGGGGCTAAGAAAAGGAAATCCCCTTCTGTTAGTCTGTAACTCCTCATTTCCCAAACCTACAGCTTCTTTAAAGATGAACTTTCCTTGCTCTTACACCAAGTTTATTATTGCATGAATCCTCATGAACTCAGGCAGGAGGAGCAGCAGGCTTCAGCCCTTCTGATTTTTCTAGAATCACTCCAAGCAATGATGGAAAAGTTAAGGAGGAAGGAAGTAAATATCCTGCCAAAACACAAAAACATCTTTCAAACAAAGTAACTGCACTGAAGCGTGCTGTTTTATTTTCACTCTGAGCTTCCAAAGCATCTCCCTTCTCTCCCTGAATGATAACGGGCATAAAAATTAAATATAAATTCTCCAACAAAAAGCAAAATGCACTGAAGAGTAATAAATCACTGGGACTGGATGGCATTCGGAGGAAGCTGGGGGAAGGAATAAAGGATGAAATCGCATAGATTCTGACGAAGATGTATCACAGACCCTTAAAAAAACCCACAAGAACTCATCTCCAGGGCCGAGGGTTCACCACAGCAGGCTGAATTTTGATAAAGCAGCAAAGGGAACTTGCACAGTGAAGCAGCAGAGATGGTACACAGCGCAGTCCCAAGCAGCACAAAGAGACTCAGTTGGATCACATCCCTACTTTGTGCGGGGATGAAGTCCAAAGAAAGGCTGAGATCATGTGCCAACCGTGGCCCAATGTGCTGGCAATGAGAGCGGGGTCAGCTGGGGACTCCAGAGGAGGCAAAGTGGGATCGGCCCTGTGCTGCACTGGGGACATGGGACACAGTCATTCCTGAACAGCTGCCATGGGCTGAATGCTTTCTCACCTGATGACCTGAGATTCCAACATCTACATTCCCAATAACCTGAAATGCTCCCTGGGGCATCATACAGAAGCACAATATTCTGGAAACACAATAGATCAGCACTCTTTTTCTTCATATAAACAAGTTCACCTTTAGTTCTGCAGGCACCTCCTACTTCATTAAGCTTAAAGATCTTGCTCCCCAGGGGTTTCCTCCTCAACTGGGGCAGGAAATGAAAATACAGATTTGCAATTTAATTGGGGATGAAGCTTCATCTTTACGCTGCCTATCACCATTACATGTCATTTCAAAACAAGCCATGAAGCAGGTGTGAAATGGCACCAGCTCCGGATGCACATAAAGAAGGTTGACACCACTAGTATGTCTCAGTGAGATTCAGATGGTGCAGCTTGAAAACTCATTTTCCCTTTGGCTTCTTTCTTCCTTTTTCCCAGGGAAAGAAAAAAAAAAAAGGAGAGATGGAACAGAAGAAATGGCAGCTTTACAAAAGCCCAGTGGTGTGAGAAGAAAAGCCAATTCCAGCACTTTGCAAAACCCTCCTGGTGCAGGGCTAGCAATGGTGCACAGCAACGAGATACCTTGGCACTTGCCTTCATGTGACACAGAGGTGCCAACAGCAAAACTGCTGCTCCTGCTTGCTCCTCTGCAGTAATGACTTTGCCTGCCTGTTCCCTGCTGGATGATGCATCCCGTTGTGCTTGCAGGTGATAGTGCAGCTCACAACTCCAGAAGTGACACAAAGGCACTGAAGGTGTCCTGGGAGTTGAGGTGGATGGGAGAGGGCTCTGCTGTCCCTCTGGTTATCCAAGCCCTTCCTTCATGCTGCAGGAGCAAGGAGCAAAGTGATGAAATGCTTGTTGAAGCACTAATGAGGATTCAGGTGGACCCCAGCAGAGAGCAGAACCAAGGAGGATCAAGGAGAGCTCTGTGCTTCCAGGTTACTGGGTTGTTTGCTGGTTTGGTTTCATGTGACTCCAATTATCTCCTGAAAAAGTGATGACTGCAATGTGAGATCTCCAGCCTTTGTGCCTTTCTGGATGGCACTGGTAACACCTCGGATGTAAACAATTTCCTTCCTAACAAACGCCATTTCTGTATCTCTGCCTATGGGAGATGGGGAAGATTGTGTTAACTACTGCACTCTAATTAGCAGCTGCCCATCATTTTCATTTTAAGCAATACACCAGTGTGGTTTTATTCTTCCAGTGATCCTATAATGTCGCATTTTCCCTGTGCTGGATCAATATTCAGATCTCCTCATTGGAGCTCACCTGCTCACCCAGCCCTGGGCCAGGGCTGCACAGCAGCTGAGTGTATCAGATGCTCTCACTGACTGCATTAGCAGAGCCCAGCTTTGCACTGTGCCTTCCCTGCAGGAAAGCCGAGCAAGAAGCTGAGCTCTTGCTGTAATTGAGACATGAAACTCTAAACCACGTCCCAGCCACAGCCGGGCTCAGGGACAGGTCAGTTTTCCTGCTCCACTTCAAGGGGCACAGACACAGCTCTTTGCTGCTGCTAATTTTAAATCACGTCTCCATCTTCTGCCTATAAATTCTCTCCTGCTGTCAAAAGGTGACCAGGCCAGTTGGAAAGCTATTTTTCACAACTTTGCTAATCCAGAAGCACCTTGCTGCCTCCTCACAGCACGAAAATGCTGACAACAGAACTAGGGGTGGCTACAGGAGTGCAGGCTGGACATGGGGAGCACTGCCATTCACGGAGCAGCAGGAATGCAGGAGTCCAGGATCAGTTCCCAGACTCTCTTCAATGCCCTCTGCTCAACCTTGGGCTCCTCAGCCCCACCTCTGCTAACTGTGGCTTAAGAACACCTCCCACAGGTGGTCTTGCAGATAAATTAATGATTGTCTCAGAAGTAATCTGTTATACTGGGTAAGACAGCACTGTTAGAATAAAACTGGGTATTTTTTCCCTTGCTTCACCACTGAAGGAATGAAGTCAGGGATGCCTGTAATCCATTATGTCAAGGGTGAGGGCTGAGCTTTTTAGAAGATTTGTGCATGCTCAGCTCCAGGATCTTCTCCCATCACCTGCTGTCAGTTCTTGCCAATAAATAGCTCTAAGGAAGAGCAGCTGTGGGGAGTGGGGTGAGGTGGGTTTCTCAGGATCTGGAAGCTTGCAGGAAAGCAGCTCCCACCCCAAGGAGCCTTCAGATGGGCTGCAGGGCTCAGCCATGGGGATGAGTTTGGAACCAATCCTCCCTGCAGGCAGCAACGTGGAGCTCAACCCTTCCACAGCTCCAGGGACAGCCCTGGCCTGGAAGCAGCATTCAAACCATCTCCTATCCCTCTCCAAGCAGTGGTTCCCCCACCTCTAAAGCCCCAGCAGACAAAACCCACCAGAGCAGGAGGTGTTGCTGAAGCACAGCGCAGCAAGAGCCCACGGAGACAGGGGCGACAGGAAGGGAAAACCTCAGCCACCTGTCAAAACCCCAGCAGTGGGGATAATTGGCTTACACACATTTATCCCTGCACCCAATTATCAGCTCAGTTTAGTGTTTGATTTTCTACAGGTCCAGTGCGACAGGCCAGCCGTTGTTCTGCTCCATTCTCCATTCCCTCACTCATTTATACGTATATTATCCACTCTCTAAATCATTTTTAATAGCTTCTTTACTCACATGCCCTCCCTTCTCATTCCAGCACCATCGGCACAAGGCAGGCTGCAGATATGAAGAGCCTGACATTTCCCTTTTGAGTAATTTGCAGTGGATTTCTTGCCCGTTTGATGTAGTCGTTTTGTTCTCCGTGCTGATGTGACATTAATTATTTTTAAATATTCTTATCTGTTACACACAGTTCTGTTTAGATAAAGGTCAGTGTGTGAACCCCTGACAGCGCTCATCGCTGCCATGCTCTACAGCCAATTTGTCATTCTCTACCTTCAATAGCCTCACCTTAGTTGCAGTCCATTTTCCCGTTAATTCAGGCACAGCAGAGAGCCAATAAAAAATGGAAAATATCTCCGCTGCTCAGATTGGCACTTGGGTAGGAAATTATTACCTTGAGCAGTACCAGTTGCACAAGAAGGTCAGGTAAGAGTGCCCATGCAAATCTAGCAGTAGTCTCTTATGAAGGAACCGCACTGCTGCCCACAGAACTCCCGTGTACTTCTGCAAATGAGAGCCAGCTGAGCCCAGCACAGCAGGGTCAGTCCCTAGGATGGCACACAGTGCCTTCTCCCAGGTTGGTCTGCAGTGTGGTAACTCTATCAGCACAGAGACAGAGCGTGGCTGATGCTGGAAGGAACCTCTGGGTCCACATGGTCCAGCCCCTGCAGTGAGCACAGGACCACGTCCAAAAGCTTCTAAAGATCTCCAACGAGGAGACGACCAAACCCATCTGGTCCCTGTGCCAGTGCTCCATCACCTGCATAGCACAGAAGTGTTTCCTGTTGGAGCTCTGCACCTCCTGCAAGTATGATGAGCACGGATGGGATGGATCCCCTGAACATCCTCTGCTCTGGGCTAAGCAGCTCCAGCTCTCAGCCTCTCCTCCAATTTCTTCACCATCTCCATGGTCCTTTGCTGGGCTCTCTCCAGTAGCTCCACATCCCTTGTACTGGGCAGACCAGCACTGGACCCAGCACTCCAAGTGTGATCACATCAGTTGCAAGAACATGCCACCTTCGTACAGCAGAGGACGAGCTCAAGCCAGTGCTGCTAGCAGAAGCAGAGGAGTTGTGGTCCCTCTGTACTCAGCCCTGGTGAGGACGCACCTCGAGTGCTGTGTTCAGTGTTGGGCCCCTCACTACAGGAGAGACACTGAGGCCATGGAGTGTGTCCAGAGACAGGCAGCAAAGCTGTGAGTCTGGAGCACAAATGTTATGAGTGGCTGAGGGAATGGGATGGTTGGACTGGTTGATCTTAGAGGTCTCTTCCAACCTTGGTGATTCTGTGATTCTATGATCACCACTAACTTGGCAGCCTACGGCAGAACCCAGTCCCCTGGACTCTCACGGAGCAACCTGCCCAGTAAAAGCTACACCTGCATCTGTTCCATCCCGGCCTGCTCCTCATGATGGCACCCATGGGTTTGGGATGGGGATGGAGAGCCAGCCCTCAGGCAGGACACACACACCAGCTGCAGGACACTTGCCCAACCAGAGCAATACTGCAGACATTCCACTTGGAGCAGCAGTGCTGTGAGTCCCAGGAGAACAGCCAGAATGAGCTGTGACCTTGAGAGGCTCCCCCAGGAGATAAGGTGGTCATCCAATCTCACAAAGACCCACGTCAGCACAGCGCAAACAACAGCCTGCAGGACACTGAGCCCAGAGCAGTGGGGAGCATCACAATTCCAGGCTCATCTTACACAGCTCCTGGGATGAGTGGCAGGGCTGGCAGCCCCAGGTGCCCCCATAAAACCTATTTTACTGCTCAGCTGAAATGCATGAGCTTTTACGCCTCCATCCAAAGTGCTTCAGAGCGCGCTTCCCTCCAAGCACACAAATAGCCCTAATTACATCAAGGGAACTGCTCGGATGCTTAAATTGAAATCTGTGCTGAAGTAAGTGTGGAATGAGCCCTGGGTAGAGAAAAAGGGAAGGGTAAGGAGGGCACTGAGCTGAGCCTTCAGCCTCATGAAGCTGGGGAGCAGGGGGATGCAGGGGGAGGAGTGGGTACATGCAAAAGTGAGTCTGCCCCAGGCGGGGCTGCTCCTGCCCACCCATGGCAGGGGAGCATTGTGACCGAATGCACAGCACAACAAATGCTCACTTCAGCACTTTCCAAAAGGAAAACATTTGATCAGTTATTCAAAGTGACAGTTAATTTTACATTGTGCTAAATCGTCTTCTGCTTTTATTTAAAAGAGAATAAATTCCCTCTCCCAGCCCCCATCTTCTCTGAGTAAAATACAAAGAAACATCACGTTTTGCTGAATGTAAGCAAGCCGCTCTTCTTCTCTATTCCTCTTTATATGAGCAAGACAAAAGATAGAAAGGTAAACTTCTTGGGGCCCTTCAGTTCTAGATTCAAAGAATGAGAGCCCACAGCACCATAAATCTCATGGGTTCTGTGACAGCCCAGGAAGACATTATTCAGCACAGCCACTAACAAGATCAACTCCAAAGCCACAGCCACAGCCTGGGTCCCCAGAGCCCAGTTACAGCGATGCGGTGGGGAAGGAGTGTGCTGATCAACACCTGCCCTTCTCTCAGATAGGACGTGATGAAGGCTGAGGGCTGGATCCGTGTGTCCAGAAAGGTATGAGCAACCTCTGGTCCTCGCCAGCTTTGGGGACAGGGTGTCCTGCAGCTAAAAATACAGAGACAAGTCAAAAGTCAAGGCTAGCAAGAGGTGGTGGTAGGGTGGCTGAAGACAAAAACAGAACCTGTTTATTTATTTAGCCAGCCAGCTAGACCAGCTAGCAAGAGAGACTGAAACAGCCTCACACATGCTGTTTGCATGACTGACAGGGTCCTGCCAGCTGGAGGAGTCCAATTTCTCAGGCAGACCCAGGGTTTCCCTCTCCCCATCCCTCTCTGCAGGCTCACAGCCTTTCCTTGGGTTATTTCAAGCTGTGACACCAAGCAGGACACCAGGCAGGAACCCAGTGAAATGGCAAGGGATGGAAATGAGGTTGTGTTGACACGATGCCAGAGCACCAGGGACTCATTAGGAGCTGTTGCTGCGTTATCCCCATGAGCAGCTGGTAAAATCCAAGCTCCTATATGATCCCTGCCCTGATCTGTTATGAGCTTGGGGCATTCAAGCTGTAAATCCCTCCCAGAAGCTCCACCATAGGCTGGGGTGTGCTGGAACACATTATAGCCTCATTGTGCAACACATTGCAGCCTGCTGTGCCCTCCCATGGGTCCTGTCCCAGGCCAGGCCTGTGCAGTGCTGCAGGTGCTGCAGGGCCAGAGGCATGGGGTGCAGGTCTGGTGCAAAAAAGAAAGGGGACACAACCAGCAGGTTGCAGTCCTGCGGGATGATGATGGTGTTTGAGCCATGGCTGAAGCAGCCACACTGCTGGCCACAGCTGTACAACCCCAGCATCAGTCCCAGGGGTTGGGATGTCCCTAAAAGCTGGACCTGGAGAACAGCCAGGCACACAGACCCATCCCAACCAAACTATTACCAAACCACTTTAACACAATGGATGGATCAACCACCTGTGCCACAGCCACCACCAGCAGCCATCTGTCTGCTGCAAGCAGGAAGCCAAGCTAAAACATGGCCATCTTCACCCATGGCAGGGCTGGGTGTCACAATCCAGGGCAGAATTTTACCTGGGCTCCAGAGCTCAGACTTGCCAAGATGCCACGAGTACCTCTGTGACAACTATGTGACACCTCATCCAGAAGACACCACTTACGGTGAGGACTCGTAGGATTTCTTGTGGCACCACAGCAATGCAGGGCTGGAAGAGGCAAAAATCACACGCTTCCCAGCCCTGTTAAACCACCAAAGATCTGATGTGAGCTCAATGAGTACGCAGACTCAAGGCAACAAGATGGGAGGTGTGCTTACGACTTGATGTGTTCCTGGTTGGAAGTTAAAATGGTCATAATTTGGCTCCTTTCAGCCAGCACAAATGAGGGAAAAGCTGACACCAAGACACAGCCACCAAGCATTGCAAGGCAGCTCTGGAGCAGGCTCCACACCAGCCTGAGCCTTCATACTGCGCTGCTCAATTTAATTTGCGTTACTTCATTAACCTCAATGGATTTACACCCGAGACCAGCGCTGAAAAAAAATCAATTATCTGTCTATTTAACCTCATTGCCCTGATATTATTCCTTCTGTCCCATATATGTGGCTCCCCCCTCCAACAGCCGAGCTCCTGCAGACCTGCCAGAAACATGGTTACTGCTGGAGGACCAACTTCACTCTGCACTCCAGCTAAGCAAAGCACGTTGCTTCTGCAAGAGTGATTCCTGCAATAAGCTGCTGCAGAAACATTACTAGAAAGCTCCACTCAGGCCTACAAGCGCATCTGTTCCCTGCAGCTGGTGCCTGATGGCATGCAGTAAGGCTGGAGGCATGCTGCAGCAAACTGTCCCCTTACAGGAACGCTGCTGGAGCTCCTGTGAGCACTGCACTGGAGCTGGTGGCCCTGGGGGGGTCTCTTCTCACCCCATCCTATAGCCTCTCTTGGCCCCCACCTGTGGCAAAGGCAGATCCAACATCCAGCACTGACCTGGTGCCACGCACAGCTCCAGCCAGGGAGGTGTGCATTAATTCCATGCTAAATTGGATGGTTTGTTGTACACAAGCAATTTCTTTTTTTTCTTTTTTCTTTTTTTTTAAAATGAAATGGGTGTATCATTATGATTAAGCATAGCTGTTACATGCAGCCTTTAATTAGATTTGTGTAATTAAGAATTCGCTGAATTATTTCACGCAGTGGAAAATATATTGCTTGACAGGGTTTTGCAACACCGCAGCAGCTTTCGCTGCAGCTCCCAGCACTAACCCATAACCTGAAACAAATGACAGCTCTGATTCTGAGCCATCGCACGGGCTGTGTAACTGCAAACTTCAGGCAGATTTTGCACAGCTAAGAGGGTTGCTCCAACTGGTATTTGCTGCTTATATCTTCTCCTGCCCACCTGGGGATGCTGGTGCAGCAGCTGCACAGGAGACACCTAACAGTGCTGAATGAATGAAAGCACCCCCAGGGCCAGGATAACCGCAGCACAACCAGCCCAGCTCAGCTCACAGTGCTGCAGGGGCATTGAGCATGGAGACTGTCTGCAGGCAGCTTCATGCTCCAGAGGCAAAAAGCAAGAATGTCAGCAAGTGGCTGCCCGGTTTTGACTTCTTTAGCCCAGCACATGAAGGCTGAGAGGGGTAAGCATCAGGACAGCAATGTTCAGGTGCCCAGGAATGAACTGAGCTTAAAGCAAGGGGCCACTAGGGTGCCACTGATACACAAATAAATTAACCCTGAGGTTTCAAGCAGATGGATTTTACTTACTGTCTCCTGGCATGAGAGTAAATCAGAGTAACCAGAGAAAAAAACTCCAGAAAACAACCAAATCTCTCTTACTCCACTCATTTGCAGGGAAGTACTGTCAGCTCTCCATCAAATCCTACCAGCAAGACGGAAGGAGAGGGCATTTTTTCAACAAATACAATACCTGCTAAAGGCTGAGATTCAGAGCAAACAGCTGCTTTTATCTACATGGATATAAGACAAAAAGATATCTTGGAGCCTCTGTATGTATGTGTGCATGCGAGAGAAACTGAGTTCCCTCAGGCCTTCTGTCAGTAAGATGTTTATCTTATTACTCCTCATCTCAGCACTGCCCTGAAACAACTACATCTCAGAGTGATACCCTCATTCTCTCTGGGATCCCTGGGTACCACTGCCTCTATAGCAGAGGAGTTGATTAATTCCAGGACAGCTCAGCCACCACAAAAAACCACCAGCAGAAAACTGGGACAAATACACGTTTACCCATCGTTGGACATACCTGCATACAGAGGCTTCTCCCTAAATACATTCCTGCTTGAAGGAATGTTTCTAAATTTGAAATCAACATCATCCAGCCTTGTGCTGACAGCAATGCTGCTTAACTCACATTATAACCCCACGTCTTCCCATGTGCATTCCTTCCCTTTGATGTGAAGTGCTTCCTGGTGCTTCAGTGTGTGTCCCCTCCCAGTGCCATGGTGAGCAGCACCAATGTACCTCCACACCACCCATCCCATTGGTTCCTGTTTTCCATCAAAGTGCTCCCTGAGACCTTTGGTTGACCTGGAATGACATCTCCAAGCCCAAGAGGTGCTCATACTTTTCTATGCAAACAGCCCCATGCTCTCTGCAGCCCCTGGCATGGCTACAGGCAGGGGCTGAGCTCTCCCTGTTGCATCACAGCTCTGAAAAGCTCCCTGAGTCACCTTTCAGGAGATGAACTCTGCATGGGCTCAGCTCCAGCCTTGCTCAGATACTGCAGGGCTTGAGAGAAGCTGCGTGAGACAGAAGGTGCAGCCCCAGTCTTTGGAGATGATAAAGTTCCATGGCAGCTTTCTCCTTGCAAGGTTTTCCACTGCATTGCCACTCAAGCAGCAGTGCTGTGCTGGCTGGGAAAGGAGGGAGCATTACAAAACCAAGAGGGATACACAGCTAAGATACACGGATAAGAGCATTCGATTAAGGAGCACTTCAAAGTAACTCCTTCACAACCACAAGAAGGACCCCTAACAGATGTTTGCAGTCATACCTGGAGCTGATCTACACAAAATGTTTATTTGCACAACGAGGTGAGAGTCAAATTAGGAAGCAAAACCTCTTCCTCTTCCCAAGCCTCCCCCAGGCACACAGCCCCTGCTGCTCCAACTCCTCCCAGCCCTGTCTGCAGGAACTGAACTGCTTCCCACCTGCAAGCTTTCAGCCCACAGGAGCTTGTTTGCTCATTGCAATCACACCGCAGAGTGACTCTCAGAAGCCCTCTAACTTATCAGGCCAATCACAACTAAGCAGCACCGCTTGAATTTCAAACAATTTTTTTTTTTTTTTTTGAAGTTGAACAACTCCGACAGCTCATTATCCAAACCACTTGGAAAACAAGACTGGGAGAGATGATAAGTTTGGAAAAAACCCATCTCTAGAGCTGTTGTGGGTGCAGCATCCACAGGAGCTGCAGCTCCTGGCTACTGGGGGTTGCTGCTTGCCCCAGCATGAGACACAGCAGGTGGTGACTCCCTCCTGAAAAGGGGAGAAAACAAAGCACTACGGAAGCACAGAAATCTCAAATTATATGATGAAAATATTCCTCTAATAAGATAGACATGCAAAGGGTATTTGTATAGAAAGCTGTGACGTGGGACAGTATGCATGGTGGTGATGGGCTGACTACCTACATTTAGACTAGATAACAGGAAGAAATTCCTTATTGTGAGGGTGGTGAGACACTGGGGCAGGTTGCCCAGTGAGGTTGTGGATGCCCACTTCCTTGCAGCATTCAGGGCCAGGCTGGATGAGGCTGTGAGCAACCTGGGCTAGAGAGAGGTGTCCCTGCCTACAGCAGGGGGTTGGAACGAGGTGATCATAAAGGTCCCTTCCAACCCAAACCATTCCGTGATTCTATAAAAAGAAGGAAAATGAAAATGAGCTTGAGAGAAAAAAAAAACATAAAGAATTAAAAAAAAATAAATCAGAGTAGAGCAATCAGGTGTTCCTAGCAGCAATCTGATCCACACCCCTGAGCTGGACCCAGCAGCTCTGTATTACACCTGAGAATGAACACTGGCTATGCAGGCACTCAAGCTCTCCGAACTCCACTCCTGTCTCTCCAGCGCTCAGTTTACAGCCTGGAACCTGAGCTTGCCTGTTCCTCCCCTGTGTCCCAACCCAGCCCTGCTCCTCACTGCCTGCACAGTGCTCAGGGCACTGCAGGACACAGCCAACAACCACTGCTGAGCCCCAGCCCTCCACAACAGGCATTCTATCCTATCTCACCATATCACGTTTCCTGCTTGACTGAAGGATGATCACAATAAAGTGACAAGTGTTTTTCAAACTTCTTGCAAGGCGTGGTTTTGCTATGTTCTATTTGAGAACCGCAAGCTTCTACCAGAGGGCATCTGAAATTGCTTAGAGCCACCACGATGTCCTAGTATGTGAAGTATAAACATGAGAACACCTCTCACACAAAGTGCAGTTTGAAACCAGCTGCATTTACCAAACCCGGGCTTTGGAACGGAACTTCTTGCAGCTCATCATTTTTACTGCAGGACACTGGCATGGAAGTCACAGAATCATAGGATCCTTAGGGTTGGAAGGGACCCTTAAAGGCCATTTAGTCCAACAGCCCTGCAATGAACAGGGACATGCACAGCTCAATCAGGTTGCTCAGGGCCTGATCCAGCCTGGCCTGGAAAGTCATCTATACTCTTCCAAAAATTTAATGGAAAAAAATATGTATTTTATGAAAAAGATCTCAATCAGCATCTCTATTGGAGTGATTACATGAGACAAACCTGTGATTACTAAGTACAAAGCACAAAGAGGGTGGCAATGAACAGAGGGCAGATGGTTATACGCTCAGGAAAACTGCATGTTCTGAACAGCGCATCCAGACAGCTCAGACCAAAGCACTTAGGAAACTGCTGCAGTCTCCAGCTTGTTGGTGGCTTCCAGCTGGGTCCCTCTGGCTCAATGCACCAACACACAGAAGCTGTAACCCTACCAGGACAGGCAGAGGCCTCTGTGCAGAGGGAACATCCTGAGGCTCACATCCAATGCTTCGGAGAGGTCTTACTTAGCAGCCCAACATCAGCTTCTCTCCCACATGAGATATCTACCAGGACTCTAAAAGACCTAAATGGGGTCCCGAACTCCTCCCTCTGTCTGAATAGCTCCCAACGCCAGTCTAGCTGCTGCAGCACTTCCTCCTGTCTGCCAGCACTTCAATCCCCCCAAGCCCCTAACTTTTGGCACCCTGGCTTTCCAGGCTCCTCAGCATATAACAGCTCACATCAGTTCTGCACCCCTGTGCACAGACAAGAACTGGGGTGCTGCACCCCTGTGCACAGACAGGAACTGGGGTGCTGAAAACAGCATCACAGTGGGACAGGCAGACCCTTCTGCCATCCTCACAACAACAGTCTCACTGTGTCCTTAAGTGTAGGTGAAGGAAGATTAAAATGAGTTTGTCACCACCTGCTGAGTTCTGTTTCGGCACCCAGCAGATGTAACAGCCCCACTCTGCAGGGGTCCGACACATCATCCCTCCCACCCTCTGCTGGGGACACCAACTGTCCATCACTGTTGTGTCTTTAGGAAGAGAGTAGGATGCCAAAGCCAAGCACACGGCTGCAGAGCCAAACTGAACACTCACAGCAAATCAGGGAGGTGTAACATCGTGCCAATGAGCTGACAGGAGCAAGCATGGCTCGTTGCTGCTGTGCTTGCTGCCAGCCATAATCTGCTCTGTGAGATGCGCTCACAGCACTGTGCCTTTCAAGGACCACGGTCCCAACCACTTTCCCTGGCGGTCCTGTTCCAAAGAGAGAAAGCAGCAACTTTCCCCATCACCTCTGCTCTAAATACACATGGAGCAGACTGTGTGCGTGAGGCACACAAAAGCAGCTGTAGGACATTTGATCCCTTGATAAAATCTTAGTCATGCTCCTGGAACAAGAGACACCAAGTAGAGGAGGAGGAGCATTTGCACGAAGGAGGTTTTGGTGCCCCTGCAGATGGGAACCACATTTGTGCACAAGAACAGGTGGTTTTAGCTGCCCAAGGAGGAAAAAAATAACAAAATTCAAACCACTGTCACAGAGACTTTTGCTAGTTCCCAATCATTATTTACTTACCAGATCAATACACAGAGCAGGAGCGCTTTGCCCAGTGAGAGGCACTGCTTGAATGAGGGTCTCTGGGGCAACATAAAGGAAAAAATAGCCAAGAAAGATATTGCACTATCAGACTGAAGGATCTGCTGATAGAGACAGCAAGTGAGCAGGGAAAAGGAGTTGTAAGCTTGTGTTTGCTCTCAATTTTTCTCCTGGTGATTGATGGACAGAGGGCTGCTGGGGTTAGGCAAGAGGAGGAAAGGCATTTCTTTGCAGCAGCACATCCCTCTCTCTTACCAGCATTCAAAAGGAAGGTCAGGACACAGCCATACAGGCGATTCAGAGGTCCGTGGATATACCGTCTGCTTGGTGGAGCTAAGTCAGTGTGAACAGAGCTCGTAATGCTGCTTTTTCAGCAGGAACTCCCTCCAGGACCACCACCCAGCTCTGCTCTTATCAAAACCCAGCATCCCACTCTGCAATCCTAAATCCTCGTTACACCTGACAAATAAAGGACATCTGAGAAAGCCTGTTAGCTCCAGAAAGCCTCTTCCTTAGCACGGCAGGTAGCTCACAGCAGCTGAAGACCCATCCTTCTGTAGCACAGATGGTGAGGTATACTTTCTTAACACCCTTACTCACCCTCAGAGCAGCAGCCAGTATCATACAAAGAAGGAACAGAGACAGAGACAGCATCTGACCCAGCAGCTCCTGGCATGTAGGTGTGCAGCCCAGCAGCAGAGAATGCACACATGTATTTCCCCCCTTAGCACAAGCAAGGCCTGCATGCACCTCCTCCATGTAATTAGTGACTACAAGCAATTAGACACAGCACAAACATCCCAGCATCACATCTCTGCGCTGCCCACAGTCCCTGGATCGTATCTTCCACTTGTCACTTGTATGCAGTCACAGGCTCTTCAACCACAGGGTGGTCTTTTGCTGTCACACTGTTCAGACATCAACAATGCAGGCTGGTCACCAATGGAACTCCAAGTGTTTTTCCAAAGGAGTCTGCCAAAGCAGCCAAACTTCCCAAATGCTTTATCTGCACTATAGAAAAACCAGGTCCTGTGATGCTGATGGCATCAGATCCCACATGTGATCCAACCGGGGCACCAACTGGTGAGCACCACCCCTCCTACCCTGCCCACAGAATCCTTCTGATCTGCATTCAAGACAAAGCTCCAGCACACACTGGAGATTCATAGGCCTGGGTCTCCAGCTGGAGAGTGCCTGTGCCCACCTGGGTACTGCAGGAGATGTCTGCAAAGGGATGAATTCATGTTTGCTGTCCTCCTTGTAGGAACGTGAGAAAGAAGGAGAAGGGAGGCACAGGCAGAGCTGGCATCACCTTGGTGCTGAGCATCCCCTGCAAGGCAAGACTCCCCTGCACTGGACCCCCAGCACATGGCAACCCAATTCAACAGGGGTCCTCAGTAGCCTGAATTAAACAAACATTTCCCCATTTCTATAAGCATCATCCACTGTCTCTGATTTCAGAGGCAGGTACTCCTCTGATTCCTGGATTTAGCCTGATTTGTTCAAAATTGATTTGCCATTTTCATTGGCTTAAGGGAAAACAAAAAAAGGTTGGAGGAATATTTCTGATTCGCACAGCTAAGCAGACACATGCAGTTGAGAAAACACAGAAGCCTTGCTGGAGATGCCAGGGCAGGGATATCAAAGTGGGATCTCTACTTCTGTGTGCCGGGGGATGCAGCACAGACCCGTCCTCCAGTGCTCCATGCTCTGGGAGGAAGGCAGGACCACAGCCCTGCTTCAGCAGGAGCCAGCTCCTGTGTGCCTAACCCAGCCAGGACACGGCAGCTTAGCAAAGCACAGCCTCTTGCTGCGCCTGCTACATTCTGCTTACTGCCCATTCTCCAAGAATGGAATTTAAAACAAACTTTACTAAAGCTAGATCACACAAAACATGTTGCATAGTGAGAGCCACCTACTTTTGTGTGATAGATATCTACACATAAGGTTTAGTACCTATCTTTACTGCTGGCATTACACGCGGCTATCTTTCTGCCTTCCCTCCTGCTGCTGTTACACTTGGCTTTTCAGAAGTGCCTACAGAAGGCAGATGTGACAAAATACCCTTGAAGTCTAAAACATGCAAGTGTCAAAGTCCTGCCTTTAAACTCAGTGTATTAAATACAATCTCACCTTCACATTATGCCTCACATTTCAAGGGAGCAAAAACATTGTACAAGCATGGCATACGCTGCCCTGTCCTCGCTGAGACATGCTTGGACTGGAGAGGGTGTGCTGGCAGCATCCCCCACGGCAGTTCAGAGCCAGAGACAGTACCAGCACAGCATCCCAGCATCCAGCACTGCTCTCCTGAATCTGCCAGACTGCTGCTCTTCTTTGCACACACACACAAAAAAACCACCACCCAAAAGCCAAAAAACCCCCACTGCCTTCTTCCAATAACAAAAAGTTTCCGCAACAAATCACACCCAGCCTAATTTCTCAGCACATCAGCTTACTGAGCACAGTCTCTTCCACATGCAACCACTATCGTGGATCAAGGCTGGCTTCCTTCCCAGGGTCTAGGGACAGGAGAAGATGCAATTAAGGATATTCCACTCTTTTCTATTGTGCTAGGTGGCTACACAGCTTAGAAGATGCTGTAATGATTGGCACCACATGGACAAGCACCAGAAATCCGGGGCTCACAGGAGCAGGAAAGCTCAGACACAGGCTGAGATGTTTTCTCTGCCTGCACCACATCTCGTCTGGGATGCAGAGGTTCCCATTATCTTCCTGACACCTCGAGTGTTTTTTTTTTTCTTATTTCTATCAATTCATAGAAAAACACCTTTCGCTGTCTCTCTTTGCAACAGAGTGGATGGTGCAAAGTTTGCCCTGTCCCCTGAAGTTCACCCATTATTTTCTGCCAACCCCTCCCCACAAAAACCTCCTTAAAACAGCCACAGCTGAGCACTTCCTTCAGTGCCAGCCTAATTCAAACCTTCCTGAGACTTTTTATCTCTCCCTCATCACTGATGCAGAAACACAACAGAGATGCCAGACTTATCCGTATCATTGTCACTCCAGTCTATTAGC
Source organism: Tympanuchus pallidicinctus (assembly GCF_026119805.1). Taxonomy (NCBI): domain Eukaryota; kingdom Metazoa; phylum Chordata; class Aves; order Galliformes; family Phasianidae; genus Tympanuchus; species Tympanuchus pallidicinctus. The sequence continues at coordinate 9,231,265 of NW_026294722.1, forward strand.
TCAGCAGTCTCAAATGTGCATTTTTCCAGTGTGCCAGAAAGCAAGTTGTGCAGACGAGCACTAACAAGGCATTTCTCTTACACCACGAGCCTGGAAATCTTCTGTGACATAGCAGAAAGGCTTCTACAGAGCTCAGACTGATCATCACCAGATAAAGCGGAGGCGACATGATGACTGTGGATCCCTCACACCCACATCTCAAGCCAGAATACCTGTGACTTACAAAGCCCCCTCTCTCCAGCTGCTTTTATTGGGCTCCTCTCTACTTCAATTAGAGAGGCAGTGCTCCGTGCTTTTGGCTTCTGGATCTGGAGCAGATGTGGCCCCGCTGGATGGACGGCACCCAGCCAGCTCCAACCAACCCACGTTGGAGGCAGAGGGCACCAAGCTCACAGCAGCCACATCTCCCAGGGAGAGACAACAACCACAGCAACATCCAGCTGGTTGCAAAGCCACACCACCCCCTCTATTCAATACCTCTGTCTGTTGCTGGCAGGCTGGAGCGTGACACAGCAATATTTTACAGCGAGACAGCAAAATACAAACGCCCACCATAAAGCACCAAGACAGTGCTGATTCACCAAGAAACATAAGATTTCAACCAGGGTTGGGTACAGAAAATCCTAGTAGAAGAGGTAAAGGAGAGCAGTGCAGAGAATCATAGAATGGCCTGGGTTGCAAAGGACCACAGTGCTCATCCAGTTCCAACCCCCTGCTGTGTGCAGGTCACCAACCAGCAGCCCAGGCTGCCCAGAGCCACATCCAGCCTGGCCTTGAATGCCTGCAGGGATGGGGCATCCACAGCCTCCTTGGGCAACCTGTTCCAGTGCCTCATCACCCTCTGGGTGAAAAACTTCCTCCTAATATCCAACCTAAACCTCCCCTGTCTCAGTTTAAAACCATTCCCCCTTGTCCTGTCACCATCCAGCAGCTGGAGGCGCAGCAAACATGAGCCCCCCCTTCTACTTGCACCCTAAAGCTCCTGCCACTGCAGAGACAGGGCACTCACCCACCAGACTGTTTGGAATGAACGTTCCACTAAAGCAAACTCTTTAGAAGGTCACAACGAATGGTGATGAGAGGTTTTGCCCAGTGAGCCAGACAGCTCCAAGCAGCTGGACCTGCAGGAGAAGGGCAGCAGCTGACAGCCCAGCAGAAAGCCAGCCCAGGTGCTCCCATGACAGGCGCAGCCTCAGAATTGCAGGCACGCATTATTCATGGTATAGATAGGTAGAAATAAGTAGCTGTATTCAAGGGCAACAAGGCTGGTGAAGGGTCTGGAGCACAAGACCCATAAGGAGCAGCTGAGTGAACTGGGATGGTTCAGTGTGGAGAAGAGGAGGCTCTGGGGAAATCTTATCACTTCACAGCTGCCTGAAAGCAGGCTGTGGGGTTTGGCCTCTGTTCCCAGGTAACAGCAGTAGGATCAGAAGTGACAGTATTTAGTGGTGCCAGGGGAGATGCAGGTTAGATATCAGAAAATGCCCAGCTGACCAGGGAGGTGGTGCAGTCACTGTCCATGGAGACGTTTAAGAAACACGGAGATGTGAGATGTGGCACTGAGGGATGTGGTCAGTGGGCATGGTGGGATGGGCTGCAGTTGGACTGGATAATCTTAGCGTCTTTTCCAAACTTATTAATTCTATGATTCTAAGATATTTAGGAGAAGCAGGATGAGAACCCTGCCCTCACACAATGCCTCTACTACAAGTCCAGCAGGCTTCTCCCTTCTATCTCCTCACACTCACCTCCATGTTTCAGACCTTTCATTTACTGCTCACCCGCAGGCAGGCAAGGAAAAAGAGATTCACAGGTCTCAAAGCAAACTTCTGCACCCAAGCACCTGGATTTCCAAGTGCTGCCTGCTTCCACTTAACTGATTCTCATAGGCATGAACCCTTCTGCATTCCTCTATAAAACAAGTTCCTTTGCAGCAGCAACTTTCTAGGCTGAAAAAAATATGTGGAATTGCTCCAGATAGTATTCAGGATGGGACTGTGCTCACTCTCTCCCCTGCTGCGTAGGTCCTGGTCTCAGAGCTATACTGCTCATGGGTCAGGATCAAGCTTCCACATAAACAGCCCCCAAATCCATACAAAAGATAGCTATTAAGTAAGATTGTTTTCATAAATCAGCATATTTGGATGTAACTGCTTTATAGGTATGTTTAAAGCCATTACTCATTTTTGTTCCAGCCCTTCTGCTGACTTCTCAGAGCACAATGAATTAATCAGGGTATGGAATTAGCGAGGTTAGATCCAATTAGCTCAGTTTGACCCAGATGCTCTAACTAACATTTTTCTAATATATTGGAGCTCATTATCATGCAACTTCACCTCAGCCCCATGTAAAATACATATACATATATATATATATAAATGATCCATCTCAGAAAATGTGCTAAGCTTGTCCTAGGGTTTTCCTTGTTTTGTTTTTCCTCCCTTACTCTCTCCAATGAGAAATACAACAGGAAAAAAAAAAATACATTGTGAGGTTTTTTTTTTTTTTTTTTTAATGAATCAGTATTTCAAGCCATCAAACTCATCCCCATGTCGATGTGCTGTTCAGGGATGTGTGCAACTGCAATGGGAAACACTGAATCTTCTCTTTCAGTGAAATACTTTCACTGCTCTGCGTGTTCTTGTCAAAATGTCAGCTACCAAAGCATTCACCTCTCTTGCAATTCCCCTTTCCAGCAATTTCGTGCAGTGGCTGCTGGGCCCTGCTCTCTAGCTGTCACAGCAGCTCCAGGTAGGGCTCAACCTGCAGGGTGGTGGTGGGGAAGGCTCCTCCAAGGGATGCAGAAGAGATGAAGAAAAAGCTCCATCTCTATAGAATCACAGAACTGGTTGGGTTGGAAGGGAGCACAAATCTGCCAGTTCCAACCCTCTGTCACGACCAGGGACATCGTTCCCCACAGTTGGGTGGCTCAATCTATCCAACCCAATCCTGAAGACTTCCAAGGCATGGGAATCCACAGCTTCCTGGGGCTATGTCAAGAAACACACAGCTCAGCCTCTGAACGTCCTGATGGAGTGCCAGCCCGCTGCACGTCTTCATGGTCACTTCACCTGTCTGTATTCAGGAGCTGGATGCTTGAGGGCCCTCCCCAGGGCTTCCCTCACCTCTGTGCAACTGAGTGCACTGGCACAGCCTGCAGACAGCTCCCCATCCCCTCATATCAACAGCACTCACCATGGGGGACTTCATCAGGGTCTCGCCTCCCTGTGTTCCTGAAGGGAACACTTAGAGCTGAATGACAGCTCTGCAGGGCTGGGATGGCCCTGCTCCCCCCCCCCCCTCCCCCTCCCACTAAATATAGATGTGAGATAGATCAAAATAAATGTGTTCATTGAATAAGTGCTCACTACTGCGAAGAAAAGTTGCATAACCCAACCATGAACCCTGCCTGCCTGCTTCTGGCTGAAACTGTGGATTTCTTTCTTTATTTGTCTTCCCCTGACATTCCCTTATTATAACCGCCAAGCCTAAGAAACGCAATTAAAGCTAAAAGTCTCTCTTAAAGCCTTTTCCTTCTTTCGAACAGGTTCCATTTTATTGGAACAGCAACTGCAATCAAAACTTTAGCAAATATAATTTGATATGGGGGAACAAAACCCCAGCCTGATCAGCTGTTCCACCAGGATTTCTGAACACACAGCATTAGAGGTCAGGGGAACGGAGGGGCTTTGTGCACAAAGCTACAAAATAAAAATAAACGTTGTGTTGGGTCAAGAAGAGAGCAAATTAACAAAAGGATATTTCTTCAAGTGGCAGTTTCAGCTGACTGAATTACTTGCCACAAGCCTCTAATGCAGTATAATTGGGAAGAGAGGAATGAAATACAGTAGTTGCTTAGCAAATTTCATTATTTTTTAAGAGATCCCAATTTTCACTCTACACTGAATTCAGTGTGCCTTGCTGCATTTCACTATACTTTGCTCTGTCTTCCCTTCACTCACTCCATCATGACAGCCAGATCTGGCTACCCAAGAGCCTTCTCAAACCCACCAGGACTGAGCTGGAGGAATTTATTTGTCCAGTTCTGAGCACAGCAGCAGGACAGCACATTGGAGCATCTCTGCATGGTAGCAGTGCCAAGTGCTTTATGAATGCAGCTGCAGGGCTGGTTGCACCATAACTGGCTGTAAGCAAAGGTTGTGCCAACTGATCAGTGGCAGCCTTGCTCCTCTCTGCACAACCCCATGGAAAAGGTGACAGCACGTTGCAGGAGGGAGCATCCTACACATGCTTGTGTCTTACAGCAAGATTAGATGGTCTAAAGATGGTAGAGGTTTAGTCAAGCAAAAGTTGAAGCCATGAAATAAATGCACTGCTCGCCTGTAAGTGCATCAATGCATACAGCAGGCATGGGCCCAGGCACAGACACAGCAGAGATGTGCTGCAGGTGGCACAGCCACCAGTGCATGTATGAGTGGAAGCGACATTCCAGCATGGTCCAACACCCAGTGATAAATATCCTGTATGGCTCCTATTGTTCCAATGTACACAACTTCAATGTTGAGTGAGACAATCTGCCAGGGAGGGGACAGGGACGGGAATCCCTCTTCTCACAGCTGACAAGACCCAGGCAGCTGCACTCTGGCAATCATCAGCACCCCGCCAGCACTCTCTGCAGGGCCCTCTAAGAACGTAACCGAAATGGTTCTGGCTGCCAAGCCCCCAGCAAGGACACCAGGCATGTGCTGGAGCCACCGGAGTCCCTAGCAAGGAGGAAGAAGGACCTGGCATCCATCCTGCGTTACATTCCCTCCCCCACCTATCCTGCCCATAGCCCCCAGCAGCCATCCAGCACACCAGATGTTTTCATCCTCAGCATGACTGACCCACAGTAGGAATGAGAAGTCTGTGACCTGTGTGAGATCACCAAGGAACCAGAGAGGGTGGCAGAAAAGGATGACATGAGGGAAAGCCAACAAGAGCAGGGCAGGCAGCACCTGCAGCTGTCCAAAAAGGCTTTGAGCTCTACCCAACCAGGGCCACAACACCAGGTCTGGCAGAAGGCAAGGTGGATATGTTGGTCTTGGTGACACCAACATCCTGAGACCCATCACGACAGTGAGATTCCACGTGAAGTTTCAACCACATCTCAGCACGTTGAAGCAGCACCCAGTCCTCAGCTTTGCACTCTGATGGGTCCTTTTCCACATATTGATCATCTCCTAATTAAGCACTATGACACCTACCAGCTGTAGGGCCACCAGCAGACCGCCCACAAAGGAAACCCCTGGCTGGCTCAGCATCAGCTGCATGTGCCTCTGGACAGTGCTAAGGCTTTATACTCTCCATCTTCTGTCATTTTCCACCCTGGAGGAAGCAAGCTTCTAAATTGAATTATCACAAAGAAATCAATTCCAGATCAAACCTCTGTGAAATTATAATTGCTTTAATGATCTGCAGGCTGGAATAGACAGGGCCCAGGGAAAGCGTCACAGACTTTTCCTCCTCAATTCATAAAGCTCCTATAGGAATCAGCCTTTGTTCACAGGGAGCATTAGTGTTTTTTAATTATGTTTTAATTTAATCTACTATTAATTTTCAATTATTGTTATTACACAGGCACTTCCTTTTCCCCAATGTGACTGCAGTGTGGGATGCTGAATGCCAACTAGCTCTGTGGCGAGCTGACAGGCAGCAGATTAGCCTTTAAAAAGAAAAAAGGCCTTCAACAACTAATGTTGATGAAGACATTCCAGCCAAACAACTGCAAAAAAATAATATAAAAAAGAGAAACAAACTCATCTGAAAAGGCTATCAGCAGCCTGCTTCACCCAGAGGCTCAAATCACTTAGGTAATGAAAGACTTCAGAGGCATGCTGTACAATTGGCATTTGACAACTACTGAAAAAAAAACCTACAATCACCCAACTCATAACATCACAGGCAGTTTAAAAATAATTATTAGCCACGGATCAAAGACATGCAGAGAAATGAAGTTTTTCTAACCCCTTTCCTCCCCAAAGATGCTGGTAGATGCCAAATTAAAAAGCAATCGAGGATACTTCCTTGATTAATTGTAACAGTAAAAATAGCTCAGGATTTTCTGCATTACACACTGGGAAGAAGAGAAGGGATGTGGCTGTGATCAGAGCTGGCTGGGACGGAAGACGGGAGCTTCTGCAAGCCATTTAATTCTTGAATTTCACATTCCAGAGATTCTACTCATCAGAAAGCTGCTGGCTCAACGGGTAGATGCTCTTTACTATGGAAATTGTCCAAGATGCCAAGGCGGAAGAGGTGGCACCTGGAAAACAGAGGACATTTCAAGCCCCATTGGCTCCCCCTGCTATTGCTGGAGATGCTCTGGGAAAGGCTCACGGGAGGGGATGGAGGTGGGCTTCGGGTCAACCTGTGCTGGCTGACAAGGCTGTGCTCCAACTGCCATGTACAGCTAGAATCACATCCAAGAACCAAACTAGCGAGACCTTCCAAAAGCAGCTTTGGATCTGACAGATTCACACACTTCCAGCATGCATTCAAAGCAAGGAATTGGGCAATTCATGGATTATGTGAAACAAAGGCCTGGGAAGCACCTTTGCTCATATAACATCATGCTGGATGAGCCCATCTGAGCGGAGACGGAGCATCGCTGCAGCAAACAAAGCTCTTGCAGCAGCACATACTCACAAACTCTTCTGGGCTGTTCCGTGGAAGAGCCTTCCTGCAGCCCTGCTTTCAGGGATTGATCTCCACCAGAACTGAGCATCTCATTGTGCTCCCATATGCTGACACTGGGCTAGGATTGACTTCCCACAGCCCAGGGAAGTGACACAGCTGATTCCCCACAAATTCAGAGCACAGAGATCACTCCACAAGTATTCAGCCATTCCATCCCCTGAAATATAAGCTCTAACTTGTGGACAGCAAAGAGCAGGGAACTTCTGGACAAGCCCAGATGAGAAAGAATAGGAAGCAGCTATTTTTCAATGAATGATAAATTACTAGGGCTACTTCACGAGGTCAGACAGTTCCTTTTGAGTAGTGTGGTCCAAACCTACAAGCTGCTGTTCCTGCTCCACTGGGGCACCATTTATCATAGAGCTTAATTCTCTACTACATTATTGCCAAATCAAAGCAGCTGTGGTGAAATCAGAAAAATAACTCCCAATTCATACCAGAACATCAGAAAGCTAAATCGGGCTCATCAGCTGTGAAAGTGTTTTTGGATCAAAAAGGCTACACAGCAAATAAAACATTCCTGAACACCTCCTTTTGTATATATCTGGTTCCCATATCGCCATTCCCCTGCAGGTAGCATGAAATGAGCTGCATTTTGGCTTGCCTGCAAGCAGTGCCTGCAGCAGGCAGCCCAGAGGCCTCAGTCTGTCCAGCACCTAACACATACCATGAGCAAGCAAAATAGCAGTGCAGATTAGCACGACCTGCCCACGATGCAGGCAGTAAGGATGGATACAGCTAAGGTTTCTTTCAGGACACCAGCAGGCTTGCCTGGCCAGTTATGTGCTCCAGCACATAAGCAATAGAGACAAAGGACAAACGTGACCTGGAGACCACACTTCCAGAGCAGTATGGACAGCCACCACAAAGATCAAGAATTCATGCTGGGTTCTATGAATTCAGCAAACTTTGAAGGCTAATAGGTCTGTTCAAGAGAGAAAGCCAACAAGTCTGGGTATCTTCAACAAGGAGAAGTACCTCCCCCGGCAGAGTGATCCCCAGCCATCCACCCTGCTCCATGCAACGTCTGCTCCAACATCCTCCTGACACAGGACCCGTGTTACCAACACTGATCTACACTCACCTGCTGACATGCTGCTCTTACACTGCCAGGCAAAGACCCATGCAAAGAGTGGGAAAAGCTTTACATCAGGCCTACAGCATCTCAGCCACTCAAGTCACTTATTACACCCACACCAGCAACGTCATGAATCACGACAAAACACTGGAGTCATAAAAGCCACCTTGCATTGGCAGTGCTGGAGGGGCTTGCTCAGCTGGGGAATTCCATCAGTCCTCTCCAGCACACAGCCAGACCGAGCAGAGACAGGAGCAGAGCCTGTGAAGTGTGGAAAGACATTGTACTGAAGCACTGACATCATTCCTACGTGGAGCAAGGCTGAAGGCACACCTATACTCCCAAGTGCAGTTCACAGAATTATAGAGTGGCCTGGGTTGAAAAGGACCACACTGCTCATCCAGTTTCAATCCCCCTTGCTATGTGCAGGGTTGCCAACTACCAGACCAGGTTGCCCAGAGCCACATCCAGCCTGGCGTGGATCTCCTGGAGTGGGTCCAGGGGTGGAGGAGAATGCATGGAGGCCACAGCACCTCTGTATGGTTATGAAACTTCTCACTATTTGTCACTTTGCCTTTCCAAGACCGCTGCCATCACCTGCATGACAGCTGGTAGCAGCAAGCAGCATAGAAACATTAAAACAATTAAAATGCACTCCAGACAGAGGAGCTGTAAAGAACTTCAAGGATTTATGCAAAGCATGAAGCATTGCCTATGGGGGCCCTGAACACAATGCTATTCCTCTTTTAACCTCAAGCCCCCTGCCTTGATCCCGTGCAGAGGGGCAGCACGCACTGTGCAGCAGAGCCTAGAAGCACCCTGTAAGTCTCTCCACATACACACAGTACAGGGCAGCAGCCCCCAGCCCCTGCTCAGGGATGTAGCAGGGTTCATCATGGGGGTCTGACAGCCAGGGCTCCTGCGGTCATATGATATGAAATGCTGAGGGGTTTTTTCCCCTGCTTTGCTGCTGGACCTCATGCTAAAACGACTGCAAGAATAAATCTCGCAGAATAAATCTTAGGAAAGGATTCCTGGAAAAGTTCAGGCAGCAAAAAGAAAGAGGGGAAGAAAGTGCTACGCTCAAATAACACGGAATTTCAAGTCATGAGAGCACTTGTTATGCAGGGGGGAACTGTTGTCTAGAAAGAGAAAAGAGTTGCCAGAAACAAGAAGAGCGCAGAGGTCTCCACGGCGAAACAGAGGTTAATGAAAAGCCTTTTACCCTGGAAAAGTAAAAAAAGAAAAAAAAAGCCAAGAGGAAAGCATGGTTTCCGATTCAGCTTCCTACCAGGCTATGCCAAATGATCACCCTGATGCACATGGAGTTTTGTCTATGGGGAACAGTGAATTGTGAGGGGACAGACAGACATGCAATACATTTCATGTACAGCTTTGAGCTGCCCACTTACATCACCTGTAAGGACCCCATTCCCCCAGATGGCTTTTGAGATGGTAAGACACACTGGTCCCAAGCAGTCCACATCAATTCTGAAGTCACAGCTCACAGCACTTTGCTGGGCACAGGGCTGACACCAGTGACCAACACAGCCTTGTGAAACCATTCTTTTTCGCATTCCTATGAGACAGAACCCACCTTTCTCACCTCCCACGTGCCTTTCAGAGGAGACAGGGTGGTACACACACAGAAAGCAGCTCTGGAAGGAGCTGCTCACCATCACTGCAGCACAGATAAAGCATGCCAGACCAAACAGTTTGACAAAGCTATCTTTAATTCCTTTAAATCAAGTATCTCATGCTAATTTGCAGCCAAATCCCCCAGTACGGGAGGCACTGCTGACATCTGTAAGGGTATGATTCCTCTTACAAGGGACAAAAAAGACCTCACAGATTAGATCTAGTGTCATAATTTATGGAGTCTCAGGAGGAGCAGGAGATCCCCTGCTTTGAGCATTGCTTCAGGAGTGGTCAGAACTACAAGCTGACCATGGAGGAACAGGCTGCTTTCTTCAGGGTCATGTTTTATACATGATACAGCACTGCAGCTTCTCTAGCACACTGCTTTGAAGAGTTATTGTTTATGAATTTGTTATTTTAATAAACTGGAGCCAGCAGGGAACACAGTATTTCTGGCTCTAAAAGCATCCTTGTACGATTTAGGTCAAAATAATCCACATGTTCTGAGTTAAATCAAAGCACACCTCTTCTCACACATTCAGGAAGGAACAGAGAATGCCAGCAGCAGGACAGGGCTGGCAAAACGACCCAGCAGCACACTGGAGCTGCTGCTGCTGCAGGCTAATGGGAATAGTCTTGGTGGGGCCCTCAAACCACAGACATTCCTCCCAGCTCTACTAACAGCTTGCACCCATGCTTGGGTGCCAGGGAAATTATGCTAATGGTTCAAGTGCAGGATTTGAGATGCAGCCTGGGCTTGAATTCCTACCCATCCTGCCATTACAAGCATGCTTGATGCAGAGCCACCTGCCTCCAGATGCCATACAAACACTGCTCTGGTTGCATGGCTTTCCTGACAATGCCCAGACCAGCAGCTGGGAGAGGTTGCAGGTTCCTCCAAACAAGCCACTGTCCAACCTCAGCCCAAGATCCACTGCAGATATGTCCCATACCAGCACTGACAGAGGCACTGAGGGGGGCTCCATGCACATATTGGGAATCTGGCTCCCAACAGAGCTGAAAGACAGCTGTGAGCATCACAGCAGTAAGGGACAGCTTTCTCAATAACATCAGAACACCAAAAATTAGGTATTTCAGCACAAGACCATCAAATCAGAGGTCCCCATTAGGGAAAAACCAAACCCAGCATCTGTAAAGAATGGACTTGCGTTTCAAACCAGGTACAGCAATGGTCACTTATCCATGACTACATGTCCTGATGAAAGCAACTACAAACAAACCTGTTCTCCTCCAAACTCTGTGGCTATTAGCAGTGTCTCAGCTCAGCCTTAACCCCTCTCCTCCAATCTAACTCCAAATTTACATGAAAATAGCATAGGCTTGATGGAGCTGCTGGAAGGTTCAGACAGGCTCAGTCCCCTAGAAGGGCAAAGCTGCAACACAACAAAATGCACTGACTGCCTTAGAAACATTCAAGTTCTCTCGTTTTGATCAAAACCAGCATTTCATTTCTTATGTAGATGCCAGACAGGGAACAGCATTCTTCACCTCCTTTCTCATGCTCAGAAAACAAGGATTTTTATACCCTGCCTTTAGAATCAAGCCAGGAGAAAATTGCAAACCATTTCAGCGTCTCTATTTGCTTTGTAACCAGAATAGATGAGAGCCACCTGACAGCTCTGGGGACTCCACTTCTGTGCCTGTGCATAAACCAGAGACAGCAGCACGGCAAGATTTCTGCACAGCTCAGATCTCTGCCTTTATTTTTAAACTGCTACTGTCACCACAGCATCTCAGTTCACCTTTTGCCCAAAACAAATTGAACAGATTTCCCAGAGGGTCTCCTGACTCACCAGCACATTCTCCCTTTAAAGGTCAAAAAAATATGTAGCAACAATAGGGATTTCATTAGTTTCCTCTTAGTTTCAGTCAGTCAGCAGGGACTTAAAGAGAGATTGGTTGCACTCAGGAGCTTCCCTAACGATGCACACTTCATCTTATTTAGGATGAAGGGAAAGAGCAGCCATAGGAAACATCTCTCCCCTTTTCTTCCAGCTGAGCACAGCCAGGGAGCACTTAGCGAGGTGGTCTCTCCAGCAGAGATCAGGACAGAGTCTGTCCTGAGCCAACTCCATGTGCTCAGTTCACATATTACACACTAAGATTCCAGCTAGAACACCTGCACAGGATGTGCAGATGTTTTTTTCCTCCAATTTCTCTCCAAGTGCTTCCTTCGTGTCTCTGTTCCAAGCAACTCCATGAAGCCCTGCACTGGTGCCTGTTACTACCCCTCTCCATCTCCAGGACCAATGCTCCTAAATTGATGACAGCCAAGGCTGCATTAGTGCTCCCCACCTACCTGCATGCATTGCTCACAAGGACCTGCTTGCTGCTGAGGTCCTCAAGTCCTAACTACTCATCCAGCAGCATAAATGTGCAGAACTTCACACCCGGTTCTGAGACTCTCAGCAAACAGGCAGCGCTTGGGATGCCTCTCAACTGCTGAAGGATGAAATAACAGGTACAGCCCTTCTTTCATCCCAGACGTTTCTTGATAGTCTTGTAGAACAAGCAGATCAGCTTTAGTACTAGAGATATCTTCCACCACACTGGATCGTTTGAGGACATTCCTACACCCATCTTCATCTGCTCTGATCCTCATCTGCTACCATTTCCATTCATGACTGCTCACAAGGTCGCCTCACCTGGGATTAGAAATTCAGGTTGCAGAGACACTATTTGAAGGCTCCCTGGGAGAGGAAACTTTGAAGTTCCCTCTTCAGTTTTAAAATAAACCACAGGTCCTCTATTTATCCATTTTCAATGGATGCTTAGAGTCCCATGGGGTCACATTCCCAAGTTTTTGTTCTGCATCTGAAAGAACCAGTCTCTGCATCCCCACACAGCTTCAAGAGGTAAGAACTGCAGAACATGTAGAAGCCCAGTGGGCTGGCTTGAGTCACCATCTGCCAGGGCTGGAGGCAAACAAAGCTCAGAGGACACAGCTCCAGTGGGAGACGAGCAGTAGCCCTATCTGTGATCCCCGCTGCTTTCACCGTAACACAGCACTTCCCACAGGACAAACACATCTGTCCCTGGCACCACGTCCATCAAAGCAAAAAGGGAGACTCAGTGCTACATTGCATTCCTGACGTGCTTCTGGGCAAGACAAGTTGTTTGTTTTCAACTCATTTCATCCTCCACCAACAGAACCTAAGCGAGAAAAGGTCACCAAATACCAGAACAAGATTGGCTGGGGGTGGGGAGAGGAGGAGGAGGGAGAGTGATTTGTGTTTTAATAACTCCAGCAGCAGAAGCACAGACACGCTCTTTATTCAGAGCAAAGCAAAAGGCATCTGCTAGACGTGCAGCACAGAAGCGTTCAGTATTTTTGAACCGTAAGGCTAATGTGATGTGACACTCCATCAACCCCTGACACACAGCGTACATTCATCTTTCATCAACAAGGCTCCTCGCAGCACGTGGAGAGGAGAACACTTTACCTGCATGCAGGTCCCCCCGGGGCTGTGCCCTCGGCAGGGCTCCAACAGAGGCAGCACGTGGCCGTCCTCCCCATCACTGCAGGAAGGGAATGCTGTCAGCTCGGGTCTTTGTAAAGGGATGAGCATGCATCTGACCTACATAGCACACAGATGTGAGTGGCCTTACGCTGCGTGCCATGCGTTTGTGTGCAAAAAAAAAAGATATTAAGCACCACCTGCTTTGCCTGGAAAAGCATGTGAAGAAAAGGCAGCCGTGCATAGGAAGGCTGCGCAGGGTTTTAAATGGGAGCTCAGTATTGCCACTTCTCTCCCTTATTACACCTTTCTCTCTACAGGTGATTTTGGTACTGTTGTACCTAGGCTGAAAGCATCACGAGCAGCCTAGTGATGCTGCACACCCAGCCATGTGCTCAAGGCAGCTTCAGAACCTCCCAGCGCCCTTCGAGTATTGCAATAACTCCAACTCTCATTCTGGTGTCCCCTCTTTCCCAAAAGAAAGCCCAAGCACAGGTCACCCTGCCAGCAGCAGGTGTTTGTTCCTGCATAAAGAGTTTTATGTTGAGAAAAAAGGTAGGAGAATAAGCAGATACAGCAATATAAGATAAAACTGGTGCTGTCCTGGCAGAGTAGCCGTGCTCCTACACAAGGTAGGCTTCTAGCAGAGCGTCATCTCCTTGCAAGCCAATGCTAAGCCCTGCTAAAATGACTGCTATGCTCCTGTGCTAAATGTCACATGCCACGCATTGCTGAGGCTCCCAGCTCCTCCACGACGAAAGGAACCAGGACAGGACGAAGCTACAAGGATGGAGAAAGGCAGGGAAAGGCAGGAGAGCTAGAAAGCTGGGCTTGGGCATAGAGAGCTCCCCAGCTTCGCCCGTACACCAGGTAGGGTGAAGGGGGGGGAGGAGAGCCGAGAGAGCAGCAGAGCAAACCTCCAGGAGGGTGAGCTGGCATCATTCCCAACTCCACTACCACCAAGGTCAGGCGCAGTCACATGCCCTCCTACCTCTTATCTATTTAGAGCCTAAACTCCAGAGCCACAGCTCCTTCTCGCTGGATCTGGACACGGATCCTCAGATACTACTGTACTGCATGCAAAGATAGGAACGTAAGGCCTCCAAGACTGTTGGTACCGAGTCAAATGATAAAGACTGCAAATGGAAATAAAATTAAAGGAATAAACAAGAACAAGCAGATTAATCACTTTGCATTTATTTTACCAGCTACTCTTTAGCCTACTTGCTAGAGACTCCCCTTTCTCACGACACCAAGGCTCTGGAGATAAAATAAATAAATCTGAGGGTCAGAAGAAAAGCCTCATCTTGGCTGGGATTTCATAAGCCAGCCAGCAGCAGCCCTCACTCCCTGCACCAGCATCCACCCAGCACCAGCCCAGTGGCCTAAGCTCCCTAAAGCAGGCTCCTTTCTCAAACATACAACAGCTCGGGCTGGAAAGGACCTTCGAGATAATTTAGTTCCAATCCTTCTGCCATGGACAGTGTTGTCTAGTTTTCAGTTGCTGAGCCACAATCCCCTGCACCGCTTCCTCACAACAAGCCATAAAATATAGATGTTTACACTGCACAAGGCTAGAATCTATCAATTCCGAGGTCATTGTTTTTTCCCCCCGTCTTGCAAAGCAGTACTTGAGCAGACATACATCATCAGCTGGAAGCGCACAAAATGGGTTGGTGGTGTGACACCTACAAACTGAAATGATAATAAAAGCAGCGGGTGCAGAGCAGAGCCTGCCTCACCTGTGCACATCCCCATGCATCCCCCTATAGCCCCCTCAGAGCTGAGGGAAGACAGGCCAGCAGCTCTTAGGTTGCTCTGGAAGCGGACACCCAGATGGGGCGCTCCATTCTCTGGCAGTGCCCACCCCTTCGTTTGGGGAAGGCAGGTAATTTACAATACACTTTGTGCAACGTTTGCTGACAGAACGCAGATGAAGGACTATCCCTCATGATCAGTGTTCGAGCCCATCTTCAAAGTGATTTGAAAATAATCTGCCCAAAATAAACAAGCAGACAGGTCCCAGGAGCTGGGTAGGAGCTGACAGCAATTGCTTTTTTCCCCTAATGCCAACTGAAGGCAGCCAACAGCCCAGCACAGGGGCGCTGAGCCCTTCCTGCTAGGCATGCGAGCGGGGCAAGAGACCCAATTTAATTTCTTCCACAGAACAACGTTAATTAAAACCTCCTAAGCCCTTCCTGTTCCTCTCCTGCCACCAGGTGTGATTCTGCTCATAGGAAGCATTCCCAAGCCACGGCTTATTACCAGCACCTCCCTGAAAATACTACATGCACTGTAGCAGAGCAGCTGGGAGCCCATTTGCAGTTAAGTACTGCCCCTCATTACCAGGAAAGAAGAGCCATGCCCACTTCTGATGCTCATCTGTAGCAGCAGTTGCTCCCCATATGCTATCAAAGCTGTTCACTGGTGTGGGCTTCTCATGGAATCCTGTAGCAGTTCACCTCCAGCAGCTTCTTCACCATCCCCTGTGCCCCACATAGCTGCTGGAAGGAAGCAATGCACCTGGGCTGTGAGAGTACCTGCATCAGAACTTTCCCAGTAGTTCTATAGACACTGAAGTTTCCAAACTGGTTCCACTCCTGCACTGCAATCTGCAGAAATGGCTCCTGTGCCTGCAGGGAAACACCAGGACGTGGGCAGCTACTGGGGAGCATAAGCACAAGGCAAAGTTCTACTGCTTCACTGAAATGAATAAGCATGATTCAGAGTAAATTCAGTAACGAGAGCGAAAAGAACAAAGCCTAAGTGGCTGGAGAGGCTCAAGAGGATTTCTGTGGTGCTTACAGCCATTACAAACTCCAGAAAGCAGCCCTGCCATGCTGTATCTCCTGCAGCACATTGCCCCAGTTGAGCACACAGTCCCCACATGGAGCCAGCAGCAGCACCTGCCCCTCACCTTCACCCACATGTGGGGCTCACACTGACCCCCCTCCAAGCCAAGGCCCTCCCCTTACATAGGGCAGCCAGCAAAACCAGTGCATCCCACATCCTGAAGGAACACTTTTCTCACAAGTCCTCCCCAAACGGCTTCCCAGAAGACTTTGCTAAATGCAGGAAGAAAGAGGAGATTAAAACTGCCTGAGAAAGGCAGCAGAAGCCACGTGAGGAGTGCAGCAGCCATACACCCCCTGCCTGGTGCCCTTTACCGCTCCAGTCCTGAGCTCAGGAACCTGCTCATAAATCGCAGCATCCACCTGCTCCCAGCTTCCAGAGCGAGCCATCATTCACATAGAAGCCACCCACATTTCTGGGTTTCAGTACATCCACAGAAAGGCACAGATCCCCGCATAGGACGACATCCTCCCCCCAGGGACAGTGGACCCAGCAGGACACAACTGCTCCATCTCAGCACAGCAGGGGATGTGCTCAGCTGTCTCAACCACTGCATCCCACCTGCCCGTCCCTCTGCAGCATGCAGCGGCAACCACAAGATGAATTCACGTTCATTCCTACCGTGGCTGCATTTGCCTGAACATGAGCTGCTTGTAAAGGCATCAGATAATGCTCTGCCACTTTCCAGCCCCTACTGCTCCAAACCATGCCACACCATGGAATGGCTGAATTCATGCTGACAAAGCCCATGGGCATCTCTGCTGCTTACCTCTTCTATGTAGCCCTCTTCTATGAAAAAACAACTAACACTGTGCTTTCTGTTTTAAAAACAGACTCTTCAGAAATAATAATATAAAAATAAAAAAAAGACAACTGCAAGGCAACTGGTTGAGACTACAAAAGGTTATGTTAAGAAATAGACTGTTGGAGGAGCAGAAATGCTACTGGAACCAGTGCCTGGCCTCTGCACATGGCCCCTGAAATCAGTGGGGCAACCTTCCCTTCCCTGTAAAGCCAAGGACCAAGCCTCACCTCACATATAGCTTACTGCAAGCCAGCATTCTGTTTCAACATATTGAAAAGAGTACTGGCTTAAGAAAATGCTATTTGGTGCCACAGGAGCAGGACCCAAGCCTTCTCAGGGAAGCAGCAGAAGCTGCACTCCTGTATTTGGAGTGTCAGCTCCCATGCCTTCCCCTATGGGAAGGTAGTGACCTCAGTAGGGAGCGTGGCAGCACTGGTTGTGTCAGAGCTACACAGGAGCCAAAGCTATGACTCATGCTGCCCTTATAGCCTTCCCATGGACATCCAGAGCAGAGGCAGGCACGCAGCACAAGTAGGAGGGCAGAGCTCCCGAGATGCCTCCTCCTCTTCCATACAGCTCTGGACCACGTTAATAGGGCCGATGCTGTTACAAGACTGTGAGGTTTTCCTGAGAGGGAAACTGTTCTCATTTTAAGAAAAAGATGTCATCACCAGCATTCCTCAAACTGAAGACCTCAGCAGGAGCTTACAAAACTGCAGAATGCAGGAACACACTTCTTGCTGTCTGTGCTGAAGCATCCCAGTGGTGTCCTCCACATCCCCAGCTCAGGCTGCAGCTCCACAGATGCACTTTCTGCTGTAGGCTGGCAGCCACCGGATGCTAACTGCCATCGTTCTCAGCTGCAGGGAACACCAGAAGCCACAAGAAGAGCTTTAGATTGGCTATTAGCATGCATATTTCTTGTTTCCATGCAAACTGTGGATTCCCTTGGATGTGCAAAAGAAAGCAGTCTTTGCTCATTGTTACAAGCCTGTGCCTTCAGAAGTGCAGTATTTTAGATGCAGAATTGGACGCTGTATGCAGCTGTCAATCCCTGCCCTGGTGTCACCTCTCTTCTGCCCCTCGTAAAGTACACACAATTAATTTTGTAACAGAGATGCAGCTAGCAAACACCTGCCCTGCTAATTAAATACACACTCATGTTAGTGAGAAGCTCTAACGTGACTTACTTGATTCAAACAGAAACAGGTAGGCTAGGACTGGTGGATAAAATAAAAATAGACACAGTTCACACAACTGCAAGGAAGGCAGCAACATCCCTGTGCACAACAGCAGAATCAACTTAATCGCAAATGACAACTTCTGAAAGCCTTTGCTTTGGATTCATCCTTGCTATTTTTCTAGGCCAGCTGGAAAACAAAAGCTTTGTCTTCTTAAAATGCAATCGCCTGAGGCACCTCTAAAAAAAGTGACATAACTCAGGTCTGAAAAATGCCTACTGGGTTTCAGATTCTCCTAAGAGGCTCTTCGCTGTTCAGCTTGATTCAGATTACCCACATCAGCGTGAACTCCACAGATTCAGCCTCGGCTGCAGGCACAGGTATGAAAAATCATCCTAAACGTGTGCTTTTTAAGTGATACAATTAAAGCTCTGCAGTTATAAAAAGCCAACTTGGTATTGATCTGATGCTTCCTCCCCCTCTGCAGGTGTGTGAATGCCTCACCAACCCCTGGTGTCAGTTATTCTCAAGTTACCCCTGCTCAGTGCACTTTCTTCCAGCATGCTTTTCTGGTGTTTTCAGTCTTTCCAGCACAGACCTCAAGCTGTGACTGAACAAGTGGAAGTACAGGAATCATAACTTGAGCCCAAAGCTGGGCTCATGATGCTTCTATCCCTACAAGGCTTCCTCATTGCAGTCACTGTGGAAGAAATGCCTTCACGCTCTCCAAAAACCACAAACCCCGTACCACACAGAACAGCAAAGTGTGAAGGGGATAAGAAAAGAAAAGCCACAATTCACTTCAAGGTAAACACAGCCCTTCCCAATGCATGCAGTTAACACACATAGTCCTGTGTAACCCCAAGCACCTGCAGGATGTCAGATGTTTTATTTCCAGACATTCTCCTCGAGCAGACGCAGGTTTGCTTCTAGGTCTGAGAGCTCCTCATGCAGCCATCAGACAGGAACACACACCAGAAGTTCCGCTCCCTTCGTTAAAGCATTTGAGATGCAGGCAGCTGGCAGCTCTCAGAACTGAAAACACATCAGGTTCTGATCCTTCAGAAAGATCCATTCCCATCGCTTATTCCAGGTAGCTGCTCTTCTCCAAGAGCTTCACTCTTCTCTTTACAACTCCGAAATAAAACCTTCTGCCCGCCCTCACTGCCACACATCTGCCTCTTCTAAAGAAAGCGATGCTTTGGATACTCACCTTCCTTTGCCGAGCTGTTCCCCACACGGCAGCACTGCCCCACCAGCAGTGAGTGCTCCCTCCTGCCACCCCTCTTACCACCTGCACCCAGCAAAGCTCAGCTAAGCCAAACCCAGAGCAGGGAACTCCACGAGATGCCGTCACAACAGATGCTGTGGGACAGCCCGAGGGTCTGCCATGCCATGGGCTCCTCACTCTGGGATAACCGGATAAAGGCAGCCCCTCCGCGTTACACATCCACGGCATCCCCGTCCGTTTTGCTTAGAAATACTCTTACTCCCCTCCCAACCCCTCGCCTTAGAGAACAGCAGAAAAAGACCAAAACAAAAAACAAAACAAAACAAACAAAAAAGAGAACAGCAAGGAGCCCAAATCGGAACGAAGTGCAGAAGGACAGAGTGGGCAAAGCGCGGGTGGGAGCGGTACTGCGGGCAGGGAGGGAGGCGGCGGGGTCCGCACTCGCAGCGCAGCCGGCGCGGGGGTCCCGCAGCACCGCAGCGCACGGCCCGGGGCCGCAGCTCCGCTCGGGGGCCGCTCCCTCCCAGCCCGACTCAGGGCGCTGCGGGAGGGGAGAGACATTTTCCTTTTCTCCCTTCAAAAAGCACGCGGACGCTGCGACTTCGCTTTTCGCTAGAGTCGGGGTAGGGCCACCAGAAGGCGGAGCGGCTGCCCGAGGAACGCTACGGACGGAAACAACCCAGAACCACAACGGGCAGATACATACAGACGCTCATCCGCGCTGCTCCCCACGCCGACCCGCCCGGAACCGCGCAGCCACAACTCAGCGCCCGCGCACCGAGAGCGCGAAGTTGGTCCTCCTGCCGATGCCGGCACCGCCGCGCTTCTTTTCCCCCAATTAACACCGGGGAAAAAACTCACAAGATGAAGAAAAAAAGAAAGAATCAGTAAAATAATAACCGATGGAAGACTGGAGAAAAAAAAAAAAAAAAAAGAGAGAGAAAAAAGAAAAGAGAAAAAAAAAGCGAACTCACGTGCAGCAAAACCCCCGTTTCCAGCGGGACGCCCGGTAGGACGCGCAGCAGCACTGCCCGCGCCGAAGGAGGAGGAAGAAGAGGAGGAGGAGGAGCAGAGCCCGCCCCGCCCCGCCGCTCCCTCACCTCCCGCCGGTCGAACCACGGCTGCGCGGCGCGGTAGAGGCTGCCTGCGCTGCCTGCGCTGCCGCCCCGGTGCTCGGCGAGGATCGCTGCTCCCTGTGCTCGCAGCGCAGCCCGGCTCCGCCCGCCGCCCAGGGATGAGCCCGAGGAGTCCGACAGCGGTTCCGGCGGTGCTCGGGTGTTTCCCGTCCCCTCCTCCTCACCGGCTATGCTCTGCTCGTCTGCTTCGCGTGCTCACAGATTGATCTCAGCGATCAGGTGTTTTCTTGCCAAAAGAGTTTCACAGAATCACGGACTCACTGAAGTTCTACACCTCCAGGCCTGGCGACTCCACCACCTCATCCACCCCAATCCCTCCTGGAAGGAGCTCTTTCGTATCCACACCCACCCCGGTGCAGCTCGAGGCCATCTCCCCTGAGACCCCACCTCACAGCAGCCTCTGTCAGGCAGCGGTAGGCTGAGCAGCCCCGCTCCTTCAGCTGCTCCCCATCGCTCTTTTCCTTGTCCCTTTGCCTTCTCTTATCCTTCTCTGCGCACTCCAGCATCTCGGTGTCCTTCCCGTAGCAAGGAGCCCAAATCAAACCCATCCAAGCTTCAGCTCTTCCCCTGCAGAACGGACCGCCACGGAAGGGAAAGACACGACTGCACCAGCTTCCCAGCAGCACGTGTTGGCTTTTCCACAGCAAACAGCCTCCTGCTGGGGCTTCCCTTCCCAGGACAGATCGCCTCTCATGGGGAAGAGATAGTGCAGCAGTGCGTGTCCTGGGCATAGCGGCTGCCAGCTTCCCCCCCTGGGAGGTGGAAGTGCATCTACAAACCTCTGTGCAGCTATGCAACAGCATTTCAGAATCACTTAGCAATAATTCAGCTTTTTGAGCAAAAGCCACCACCATCAAAAGCCCTGTAACATCCCCGCACTCCTACAGAGGCAGGTGCTGTTCATATTAGTCCAGAATTAAACTTCCTTCTAAACCAGCTCTACCTGACTTTCTTTAAGGTCTTATTTATTACAGCTTAACAATTACTTTAAAGATGATGGGTGGGAAGCAATACAAAAGCATCTTTCATTATTCATTAAGGACAAACGATGCAGGGGTTTTGGAAGGGAATGGAGAGTACACACACTTTTCTGCACTTAAAACAATTATTCCTTATTAATAACCCTGCAAAAAGGTGTCCCACAGAGAGCTGCAGTTTGGATGCTTTTGAAGCTGAGCCTCTTGATCACAAAAAGAATTACACTTCCTCTGTGACATTCCTGAGCAGAGAGCCTTCTAAATGTTTTGCTGTGTTGTTTTTTAGCTCTTAAAAATGTTTAGGTGTGAGTTCTGAGGTCTGTCACCCTCACGGAGTGGGAAAGTATTGCAGAGGTTATCGTGGAAGTCAAGACCCAGCATGAGAAGAAAAAAC
This sequence comes from Tympanuchus pallidicinctus, assembly GCF_026119805.1. NCBI lineage: Eukaryota > Metazoa > Chordata > Aves > Galliformes > Phasianidae > Tympanuchus > Tympanuchus pallidicinctus. Next base: position 9,252,736 of record NW_026294722.1, read on the forward strand.
TACAGCCTTGCACAGCAAACCCACAGCAGGGTTGGGAAGAAGACTGAGGATCCCCAGAGCCCCAGGAGAATTCAAGTTGCAAGGGACTGTGGTGCAGCCCACCCTGTGCCCATTGGAGCCCAGCCACCCATCTGCTGTATCACTGTTTTACAAAGACCCCCATCCAGCCCTTGATATTCCAACTTGGATGCCAGGATGCTGTGCCACATCACAGTCATCACCAGCCCCAAGGGGAATGGCACCCATGGTGTAGGGTGGGATCTTGATGTAGAAGAGCAGATAATGCTCCTCATCCACATCTGCCCCCAGCATGGGCAAGAATGGGTGGTTAGGGAAATGTGAGCTGCAGAGCTGGGGGTTTGCTTGGGGCTGCATGGCTGCTGGAGCTCTGCTAAGTGGTCACTGCCTGCTGAAACCCCCTGAAGAAAGCAAGCTGTGTCCTAGAAAGGAGGTGAGCACTTCTTTTTATCCACATGGATTGCTTGTCCTGGATGCTGAGTGCATGGCTATGAGCCCTTCAGACAATTAATTCTCTCACCACACTCTCCCCATAGCCCTATTCAGTCTCCTACACTTGATTTTTGTGCAGGGAGCTAGAGAAAGGACAGTGGTTTTCTTTTTTTCTTTCTCTCTCTCTTTTTTTTTTTCTTCAGTTTTTCTTTTTTTTCCTTTTTTTTTTCTTCAGTTTTTAATAAATTTTTCATTTTGTTCTGCCAGTACAGAAAGAATAACAAGCAACAGTGTCAACACAGAAAGAATTTTCTCCGAAGTCACACCGTGGCTGATCTGCAGCAACAATAATAGATTTTATGAATCCCACAGCAGAGAATTGCTGGGCTGGGGTGCAGTCTCAGAGGGTCCTCAGTAATTTGTGCTTTCCACACCAGGAAGCTCTGCTCTGAGCAGCTATTTAAAGAGCACGAATAAATTAACTTGCTGCAAAAGTGGATTCCTAATAAAAGACAAACAAAAAAATATATGTGCGCTCTGTGTTGTTTAAAGAGAAGATGTTGCCCATTCCTTCTTGCTCGGCTGCTGGCAGGGGCTGAGAACCACAGCTGGACTGCACAGGCTTTGGGTTTTGCCTGCTGTTTGCAGTCCTGCTGGAGTCATGCTTCACAGAGTCTGCCCTAGCAATGGCTTTGCTTCCAAGTGTGAGCAAAGTTCTCTTTCCATATGTCTTTTTTTTTTTCCTTTCTATTTTTTTGCAGGAGGTGTTAACACCAATTTGTGAGCTCAGTGGGATGACAGAGGCAGGTGAACAACACTGACCTTGGAACTTAGTGCTGCCAGATCTCTTTTTCCATCCCATCTAAAAGCAATAAAAGGATGTTGGAAATGGGTTGGAGAGGGGTGGAACAGGGGCTCATCCAACTCCGTGTTAACAGAGAAACACTCAGAGAGCAGCACCTCAAAAAGCAGCTGTTTGTGGCGTGGCCCTGCTGTATGCACACAGCCATCCTCATGGGGGAGGGCTGCAGCTGAAGATGGTCTGAAAACAAAACCTGCACTTATTTTCATGTGTTTTCTTAGCATCGCCAAAGATACTCTTAAACACTCTCTCCTCCTCACCAACATACTCAGCAACTCATAAGCTGTGAACGTGAGAGCAGAAACAGGATTCTCTCTAAAGAGAGCAAAAAACAATGAGCGTGGTGGGGAGTGAGGAGCACATAAAGAATGTCACTGTGAAATGCCATTCAAAATGAACCTCTTTGCCTAGATTTGGGAGGTTAAACAACTGAGCTGAGAACGTTTCTTTTCAGAAAGCTTAACTCGTTGTAGGCCACTGTGCTTTTTTGGTCTAGAAAACTGCCCAGCTCTAATAGCAGTAAATTTTTATGAGCTGTAATGTGAAGGCGATGGGTTTCAATGGCAGAGCTGAGGGAGGGAGCAGAAGTGCTGGTAGCGTGTGGCAAGCATGGCTGCACGGGTAGCTCTTCTCCATTGGGGGGGACCAATAGATCTGTCACCAGGACAGGGATCAGCAGTGTTCCTGGGCTGACGTTTCATGTGCTTGTTTTGAGTGCCTGACAAATGGCAGGGCACGGAAGCATAAGAACAGTGAAGACTAAATCTTATCTTAATAGTCTTTCATTAACTGTCTCTGGATTTAGTCATCGCTCAATGAATGAGAGAGCAATCCATGACACTGTGCTGGTGTGAACCCAGGCAAAGTTTCTGACTTTACTGGAGCTGTATGATTTCCACTGATGAGACAATGACCATGCAGTTTGCCTCTCTTTCAATGCACATACTGCTCATGGAGACATGCTGGTCGTACAACACTCAGGTTGCTTGCTGGCTCATGGCTTTCTGGTCCATCTCCAGTCCTTACTGCACCTGAGATCACAGAAGTAGATGGGGATGGGCTTCTTCCCTCTTCAGTGTCCCTCCCTGGTCCTAGAAAAGGAGGGCATCAGTGCTATCTGGGTTGGGAAAGAAGAGTACTGAGGCACCGAACAACCCAATTCCCCATCTGTATGCTTTCTTCTTCCTCCTCCATATTATAGGAAACCAATGTTAAATTGCTGAGACGATGCTCCATTTTCCAGTGCTTTATGTATTGCTCTCGTAGGAACTGAGTGGAAATGAGAAATTTGGGGGGCAGAGGGTGAAAAAGAGGAGAAACCTGACAGCAGAGGTGGGATGCTAAAGCCTGCAGCCGGCAAACCTGCTAACTGCTGGCACTTTGCACACGGGTAGGGCAGCAAGGGCAGAAAAGCAGGGTGGCTCAGGGAAGCATACAGCAGCCCTTTGCAGAACCCAGCATCTGCAGGCAGTGCCTTGCATCCCATGCTGTATTTGTGCTCTTCTTAAGTGTGGGATCACTTTTCTAAGCAGACCTTAATTTGCATTTCCCTCAGTCCTTCTCCTCAACAACAAAACAAAAAGAGATGGCTTCTGCTGAAGTTCCCACCCTGGAGTTCCCCTTCTCAGCTGGGCCACATCCACTTGTGAGAGACCCACTGCCATTGCTGCCCAGCTGGAATCCCACTGAAATGCTTTAATTAAAATGGACATTAAGAGCTCTCTTGTTCGAGCCAAAGAACGTCAGGAGGAATTTAAATGAAGAGGATTTTAAATCTATGACATTTGTTCTAATGAGAAAACACTTTCTAATCCTGAGTGTCTCCTAATTCAAAACAGATTGCAAAGCCTGCAAGTGAAAACAACTTTTTTTCTTTTTTCTAAAAATCATGTCCTGTAATTAGTAGACCTCACTGGCAAATAACATTCATCTTCTCCCTACAGCTTCCACATCAGCTTGAAAGCAGGCAGTGAAAAGCAATGTGTGGGTGTACCCACACACGGATGCATGTTGTGTTAGGACAGGTAAGGGAACTCACTGTGATTGCCATCAATCCCAGCATTGGAGGAGAAGCTGTTGTGAGGATGCAGTGCTCTCCCATCCCTCCTCATGAAAGGCAGATTGCTGCCGCTGCGTGCCGAGGGGCTGAGGATGAGCAGGGAAACAATCTGTTGGCAGCAGAGGAAAAAACACAGTGCAGTAATTTACTGGAGGGCTACTTTCATCTGAAAACATAATGAAATGTAGAAGAGGAGCAGAAAGAAAAGTGTGAGGCTTCAAATGATGGCTACTTGGGGATCAACTAAAACGTTTTGTTGTTGTTGGACACAGATGCTGGAGAGGTGAAATACAATCCCTCTCTTCACAGTCTTTCTTTTTAATCACGGTCATTTCCCTGTTTCCTTATGCTGCTGAAACTGCCTTTTTTATTTCTCCTATCTCCTGTGTTTACTGACCTTCTGGGGACAGGCCCTCTCATGCATTTCAGTGCTTAGCACAACACTGCGTGGCTTTGATGGAGCCCGAGTACCAAGAATAAACAATAGGATTAAACTATTTTTGGTAATCCAACAGATATCAGCGGAGGGAGAGAAGGCGAGCAAGCAAACTTGTGAGAACTGATGGCTGCTTATTTCTCTATGCATTTCACAACTAAAAACCCCAAGCCTTGCCTGTCTCCTGGCTGTCTTTTATTTGGATATTTTAGCCCCAGCGGTAAGGCAGCAAATCTGCCAGGTACTTACCACCGTGTGGGGAACCCCAGGCATCCACAGTCTGTGAGGACTTTATCCTTTTCCCTAGGAAAGAAATACTTGAATGTAGCAGCAGAAATCCTTATAATATCATCACTTCATCAGTTTTTACAGTCCCTGTCATGCTGGGACAGCAAGCTCTCATGGTGGCAGCTTATGCTGTTCTCTCCTTTGGGTCCTCATTTCATTATTTCAGTGCCCTATGAGCAGCAGCAGTGCAGGACTGTTTCACAAATGGAACACCTCCTCTGCATTATGGTCTGGGTATTTCTGAACAAGGGCAAAGTGTTCTGGTGTATTCTGAAAAGTAGCAAGGCACCAGCCTCAATCCAACTTGCCAGCAGAAGTTGGCCCCAGATTAAAGTTTCCTGGCACTCTTATTTCTATAATGGGGGAAACAAAAAAAATCCTGGATCTGAAAGCCCAAGCCTGAAGCCTGGATCAGGTATGAAGTTTGTGACATGCATCCATCTGTAGTTCAATGCACAGTATTACCTTCATTAACACAGAAAGCGGTTGCATATGATGTTACTGAGACCCTCCTGGTTGTTATTGCATGGATGACAGTGCCAGTGGTTCTAGATGGACTGCCTTTGCATTGCTTCTTGCTGGCTTGCTGTAGATACACTAGCAGAAATGACAGCAATGTTCCCAGAAACACCTACTTTTAAGTGTGTCAGTAACTTTCTGCAAGTGGATTTGAATGCATCCTACCGAGTATTCTCTTGGGAAATATGAAACACATTACCTATGAGTCCAATTAAAACAACTTTGCCTTTAAAGCTCGGATATTCATAGCCACCTTCTTGGAAGAATAATCCTTTGTTGGCATAAATGGATAGGAATCAATGAAGATCAAGGGACTGACACCCATTTATGCTAGTGGATGACTCGACTTAGGGCTTACTCAGTAAATAATCTCAAATACCATGGAAAAATGTGGAATTGTTCCAAAATGTCTGCTCAGAGACAGAAAATGTGCCTCCTTCAGGGGGAATATGAGGGTTTTTAACTTCTTGGATGACCAGTCAAGCATTTAACAGCTTTGCAAGTAGGTCTCTTAATCCTGACTGTCCCCTCCAAAAACCCATCCATGCCTCCCAGGAGCTTTGCTGCTCTTCTTCCAGTCTGTCCACCTCCCTGCCCCTTTGACTCTGTCAACTCGATTGACCCTCTGTGGTTAAAAGATTAGGAAGTACCAGATTCAAACACAGCCTTGGCTGCTGGGGTTAATGCTTTGACGCCTGACCTGCTGGAAGACTGCAGAGCCCAAAGGGTTCAACTCAGTCTCTGTATGTGGGTAAACCTGCAGCTGCCCCCTGGTCTGGATTGAGAAGGTAATACTGCACCCCTGAGCTTTGGTGGGACCAAAGTCACACTGTAAGGACTGCCCATTTTCAGCTTGTTTGAAAACAGACAGCGGGGCATTTCACAAGTGAATGCAGATAGATAGGAAGAGGTGCACTAGAAGGGATGACCCACACGGTGACCTAATCTCACTTTGAAAATACGGGTCTTGCTTCTCCAAGAGACTGCCAGGCTCATCTCTAATGTGCTTCAGCACCCTCTGCTTCCTCCCACAGGGAGCACTTACCCACCGCAGCCAGATGCCTCCTGCATGTCTCACAATGTGCACCAATGGCTCCCAATAGCTCCCATCTCACAGCACTTCTCAGGCTCACATCTGAGGCTGTGCTCTGCATGTGCTCTCACGTCCAACAGCCTTTTACAGTCTCAGTCTGGACACAGCACTGACTTCTGAGAGAAATGGACCTGAGCCTTACTGCTCCCATTTGACTCCTGGAAACATCCACTGATTGCACCACAAATAGATAAGAACTGATTAAAACAAAGTGATTTCTCATCAATTTGAGGGTCCAGCTCCACAGCCGTGCTGCTGCCTGATACCTCTCTTTGGAAGCAGCCTTGCAGAAGCTGCTGGGACAGCTTATGGGCTGTGGTGACACTCAAAACAAATAGGGATGGCAGAACTAGGTCTACTGAAAAGAAGACATAAATGAAATTCACCTTCCAGCCTTCACTGCAAGTGAGGCTGATCTGCATTTCTTATACCAGGCAAGGGCTACATCTCAGATGCTAATTTTATCTTGCTGGCTTTGTAGTGTCCTTGATCTTCAAGAGAATTCAAAATAACATGTACCAAGTGTATAACTAAGTCGTTTTAGAGAGGTAACTGCAAAGCACATAACGCAGCTCAAGGGGAAAGAGCTGCTCTGCTAAACATGGAGTGTGAAATCAGATCACAGGGCAGCCTGAACAAATGGACTCTTCGCAGGTTATCCTCACAACTGAGCTGTTAGGGGAGACTGGGGAGACCTCAATCTCCATCTGCCCTACAAAGCCATCCATGGTGGTAGTGCATAGCAAGGCCAAGCCTCTTAATGGACTGGGACAACACTTTGCTAAGCAAACATGAGGTTTTGCTTCTTCAAACATCATAGCTGCTTTGTACTATGTCAGACACAGCTATTGCAAGAGATCCTCTCCACCCTGAGTGTAGATACCCAGCAACAAGTGCTGCAGGACAGCATGGTGTGCTGCTCTCTCTTTGAAGATTTGCAGTCATACCTCTGGTGGTCCAAGCAGACCCAGGGTGAGATGGGGAACCAGACAGTCTCTCTACTGCTGTGTGATGGCTGGAAGCATTGACACTAGGAGAGGAAGCAGAAGCCAAGAGGTCTGGAGTGCTTTAAACCCTGCCTACAGCTTGTCAGTGCAGCTCCTGCAATCAAAGCTTGGGTTTTCTCCCCTGCAGAGCTCCAGCCAAGGCAAGAGTTTAGCATAAGCTGCAAGGCTTGATGCTCTGGTCCCAGGAGGAGGATCAAACCTGTGCTAAATTGACTGTATAGACATCTGCTGCAACGGTCTTCTGGGCTGCTTGGAAACAGCATAAGCTGGAAGAGTAGAGCCAAAAAACAGGCAGAAGCCAGATAGAGGGCAGGAGGCTCCAGCAGCCTACACTGTGACCAGGACCCCACAGAGCACATGAATAGTAGGAGAGGCAGGATAAGGTGGTCAGGCCAGGCAGGTCGTCGTGCTAGCTCTCCCAGTGCCCTGTGTTGGAAGATGTTTTTGCTGCAGAGATGGGGTTTGGAGCAACACAGGCACATTCCTGGGGCTGCAGGCAGACCAGGTGAGGCAAGTGTTCTCAGTAGCATAAATGAATAACCCTGATCACCCCATGTGGAGATACAACTTAATCTTTACGAAACCATGGTGGATACCAACATCAAAACATCAACAGCTCTTCTCAGCCATTGCTGCTGAGCTGGCCATGAGTTGTGAGCACAGAGGCAGTGACCTGCAGGGATGGGACCTGATGAACCTCACCTCCAATGGCAGGAGGAATGAAGAGTCCGCTTTGCTTTGGAGAAAGCCACATGGCTGCTTATTTGCTGGATGCTTCTGTACTTTCTATTTTAAATTCTGGTCTTGGTAGTACTGGGAATTAATGTTCTGGGGTTTAAGCATGTGAAAACAAGGTGCTGCTTCCCTTCTCCCATCAGCTGCATCTGTGGACAAGGCTTCAATTTCCTCTACAAGCAGTGCTAGGAATAGCTTTGTAATGTAAATAGGCACTTACATATGTGGAACAAGCTCCTGCTTCATCACACTGCCTAATGAGAGCCTGGACAGAAACACTGCAAAAGCAAAGGAAGGTAAGAATACTATTTAAGCTAATTAACGGCAAATTAAATTAAACTGACACACACATATATTTTGGGCTTCTGCATTGAAGGGAAGAGCACTGCAGAGATTTCATTATTCACGTTTCCCATCATCTGTTTTTTCCCAACATCTACCTACCCAATTACCTGGGGAAGGAAGAGAGAGAAAGATACTAAAGCCAATAAGATAATTCTCATTTACATAATAATTTTTCTGCATTGTGTTTAATAGTCTGTGAGTAACTGTAGAAGAATATATGGTCCATTCTTTAAAAAGCTCAGATGCACTAATTGAAATTAAATTACATGGAACTCAGTCTCTGTCTTCTGTTCATTGGGAGATAATATGCAAGTCACAGTTTTATGTGTTATTATTAATATTGATAGATGAACCACAGCGCTCACCACAGAACCACTTCCCAGATGTTTCTCCTTCCTTCACCTGTAGGTGAGCTGAGAATGATGTTTTTCCCCATTAAATTGCCTCATTTCGCTCACCCAGGACTGCGATCCTTTAGCATTCAAGACAGCCATCACTGCAGGCAGCAGCACCTATTTGCAGCATTAACACCAGCAAACGCAACCACATTCTTTTTTCACATTACTTTGCATACGTTACAGCTCAATTAATCCGTCAGGGTGACATTTCCATCACAAACAAAAAAATTTTAAGAGAGCTTCATGTTAAATTGGCGGGCCTGGAAAGTGAAGTCTAACAATAGGATCCTCAGAAGGGTTAGGATGCCAGGACACACTTCTCTGCCTCCAGCCATCCCGCAGCTGCTGGGCCTTGCAGAGATTTGGGAAGGATGGCACTTTGCTCCTTGCCTGAGTTCTGAGGCTGCTAACAAGGGAGCCAATTAGTGCCAGTGGTGATGCGAGCACTTTTTCCACCAGGAGCTGTATTGAAACCTTTAATTCACGTCGAGTGCTCGAGCGTGGAAGGATCCACAAATTCTGAGACTTCGGGGTATCCCAATGCATTCTGTTCTTTGCTTCTGACTTGAGCTTTTCATTATTTTTTTACAGATATCACCCTTTGAATGGTGATCTAACCTACTGCCAAGCCTCCCAGAGCCACTCATGCTGAATCCATCCCTCCCTGGTGATGCTGTGATGCTGGAATCACAGGGTGCCATGGCTGACATGGCTTCACACTGACAGGCAGCTCAGTACCTCCACACTGCTCTCTCACTGCTATTCCTCAACAAAGCAGGGAGAAAAACAATGAGAAAACCTCATGGGTTGAGATAAGGACAGGGAGATCGCTCCCCAATTACTGTCACGGGTGAAGCAGACTCAGCACAGGGGATTCATGTAATTTGTCGCCTATTGCTAACAGGCTCGAGCAGTGAGAACCAAAAGCAAACTAAAAACACCTTCCTTTCATTTGCCATCTCCTATGTCCCTCCTGAGGTTGGGGCTGTGATCTGTCCTGGCAGCTCCTTCATCCTCCCTGATGCCCTGCAAACACATGAAGGCCACCTCTGCCCACCCTTTCCTCAGTGGGATGGGGGAGAATCACTGCTGTCCTTAAAGAAGGCTGCGCCTTGTATGGATTACTAAGGCCTGCCCTAAAGACTAAACATCTTCTAGAAGGATGAGATTTCCTTTCAAAGAAACTGATTCACCAAACACCACTCACACACTAGCAGGATGGTTTGATTTCCCATGTAGGTAAATGGGGCTGCAGGCTCAACCCTGAGCATGAGTCACCAGAACGTTCCTGAAAACCTCCTGCCAAAGGCTGTACATTAAAGGCAGCATCAGAAAGCACAAAATGTTTTTCTCAGGACATGTATCGCATCCTACAGCTAATTAATCCATGCACTTACAAAAGAAATGCTTGACAATGCCCACAGTTCAACTGAGATATGAAAGCAAATGTCAGAGCAGGAAACCTACACATTTCCTTTGGTACCAAACAATTCTCCTTAGCAGCAAGCCTCAGAAAGAAACTTTAGTTTTCCTCTAGTAACATCCCGACCTTTGTGAGTTTGTTTGTGAGTGTGAAGACCCCACGCAAGGACTCCATGTTCTGTACCACTTCAAAAGGGATTCTCTTGGAAATGCCATTGCTCAGCACAGCTCTTGGTAGAGATGTGAATGACTGCAGTGCAGAGGGAGGGAACACTGAATTCTTCCCCAAATATGCAGCAGGTGCTTCTGGGGGTATTGCCTAGCAGAAGAAGGGCTGATGGATGGCTCTTATGCCCTGGCTCATCTCTTGGCTTGGGCATTCACACCAGCACCTAGTGGCTGCAGCAATAGCAGAACGCTCTGTTCAGGATTGAGACTCTGTCATTTGGAGGTTCCCCAGCCCAGTCAGGGGGATGGACAGAATGGAGATAGTAGCTCCTTGTCACCAGAGATGGTGGCTTTGTGATGAGAAGATAGATCTTGTGGAAGTGGCTCAGTTACCTACCGCAGACTTCAAGAAAGGCAGAGCCACAGTGAAGGAAGAGGGCTAAACTGTGAAAGGAATCCAAGGGCCCTGCTTGCTTTCATCTCCCTTGTTAAGGCAGGAGCTGCACAGTGAGCTGTCTCTAACAGCACAACTGCAGGAGCTGTGCTGCGTCTGCTGACACTCACTGTTAGTGCTGGCGATCTCCACACTCAGCAAAGCCTTCCACTGCAGGCACCTCTAGCAAGGGGTGGGAAGCTGATCATCCTCATGATGAGACAAACCAAGTAAAGGATAATGACAGCCCAAGAGCACCTTGGTACTTGGAGGAAGAAAGGTTGTAATGGGTTGGAGATTTCAGAAACAGCAGCAGTCATAAGAGTGATCTCAGAGCAGAGCCTGGGCTCCATGGCACTACCAGCACTGCCCTTCACTTTGTATAGCAAGCAGGACTGTGGCCGGCCTGATTCACTGCCTGGGATTTGGAGACAATATTAATTTCTAGTTCATCGGTTTTATGGTGCTTCAGTAGGTTCAATAATTCAGTTTACAGCTGTATTGTGCAATTATATCACTCATTCTCTTTGTCAACAAATCAGGCTATTCAGAGTTCTGGCTTGACCGTGTGGGCTTTAAAAGCTGTCCAGACATGAGAACAGTGAGAAGAATTATGAAGCACACGCCAGTGGCAGTTCCTTCTCCACCAGTAAATAGGTCCCCCAGCACAGGAATGTTCTAGCCACAAAGAGCAAAGTCTCAGTCTGATGGCATCCAGAGGGAAACGATGTGCCTGGCCATCAAGCAGCCTTCCACCATCCTGGGGAGGGAGGCCACCCCTGCCCCACACACACCAGCACTGGCAGGGAGCAGAGCCAGGCTAAGGGGGCTGAATGCAGCCCTGCTCATCATGACTGTGCATCGGCTGTGCCTTGCTACATGTCCCAACTCCCAGGACAACCCATAGAGAAGCAGCTCCTGCACCACTGCCACTTGTATCTCATGGGCATGTGGGGCTGGAGGAGCTGCTCTGGACCAGCTTGTGTCTTCTGGCTGGCAGGAGCAGTGGGCTGCATGGAGAGGGAGAGAGAAAAAACCTGCTTTATTAAATACCCAAGTTCAGCACTGACAATGCCATGGGTATTGCAGCTACCAAATCCTTAACTTTTCAGCTCTCAGAAAGGCACAGTTGTATGTAGCATCTGCTTGAAAAAAAAAAAAGCTATAGCTGAGTAGAAGATAGCAATCAGATTTGGAATGGATTTAAGTAACAGTGTTGGCATTTCTGACTTTAGCAATGGTCAGTCTATGCCAAAGCTCCACAGAAGCAAGGAAACATTGACCACTGCTTAAACTTGTATGCTTCCTGCATTCTACAAGCAATGAGACAACCTTGCTGTGCAAGGGAAGCAGCTCTGATGTGTCCTGAAGTCTCAGACAGATCTTGAGGAGTCAGTGCTGTCAGGGCTCTGGCTTCTCCTTAGGATGATGCTATGAACACAGTGCTCATTTTGCCTTTCCTGCCCAGTGTAGGCAGGACAGCACGTACTGCACAGGGCAGCAGGGAGCTGGGGCCAACTGCTTACACCGCCTTCTGAGGAAGGATTTACAGAGATGAGAGAGATAGTGCAGGGAGTGGATCACAAGTTATTCCATCTTCCTTCCTTATTTCACAATAGCATCTTTAGTGCATCTTACAAGCTTGTGAGGAATCGTTTCATGCCTAATTGCAAAGCTTTCTGAGAAAGCAATCACTGCTCAGAGGCATTTTCCAAGGATTTTTCTGTCTTTTGCCTTTGTAACATCACTCAAGCAAACCTCTATTCAGCAGTCTCTATAGCCTGGCTCCTTTTTAACCTTTCCTGTAAATCCTTAGATATTATTATCCTTTCCCTATTTGTTCGAGTCTTAGGGGTACAGGTGCTTATTTGGAGCTTGCATTAGCACACCCACCAAACAAAGAAGACATGAAAGGAGCGAAGAGTGCGGCTAAGTTGAAAGTCTTGGATGGGCTTGGAAGTTATTTGTTACCAAATGAGGAGTGATCTTTCATCTGCTTTCACCTGGCACTGCTCTGCTGCGTGGGGGGCAGAGGAGGCGGGCCGGCATCCCACTGCAGGTGAGGATTCACTGCCGATGCTCTGGCTCAAATGGGAGTAGGCTCCCCTGGGGTGTGCATTTGAACACTTGATCCCCAGGCTGCAGCACTACAAAGACTCACGCTGAGCAGAAGCATTTTCACCACGTCAGTCACTCCTCCTGGCTAGCAGGAACAGTAAAGTCAAGTCTAATTCCCCGCTGTGCCAACAGCAGCTGCATGCCCAGCTCCCAGGATGGCTGGTGAACTGCAAGGATACAGCAGCAGTGGAAGCCTGCAATGTGGAATGGCAGAGCTAAGGGGCACGGGAAGAACAACACTTCCCAAAGGCTGGAAGGGTGGGCAGGGCTGGGTGAGGTGAAGTGAACAGAGCCCTATGTGGGCTGCCAGAGCCAGCAAGCGGGACATGGTGTTCTCCATCACTCATACCACAGTGGCTTCACAGACCTCCTGGGAGTAAATACAGCAGCTGTGACCTTTTGAAGCTCATCTTCTGCTGATTGATAGTTCTCTCTATCACACCACATTAATTGTTTTGTAATGAACATGTTCCCTCAGCCGGTGGGAGTCGGACATGACAGCTCTGCTGCCCACAGAGATTGCTCTGCTCCTGTGGAAGCCATCCCAGAGGCACCCGCTGCACGGGCTCCAGGCAGACTGTAAATAGAGGGGTGAAAGGGAACAAAGCAACCATGTTGTGTAGTGATAGTGCCCCAAGGGACACTAATTCTCTTCCCAAACCTCTCTTTTAGTCTAATTTGTCTGCTTTTAGATTGGAAATTGAGCTGCTGGCTCCTCTATGTGTCTCAAGAGTTGACCTCCAGTTAGGACAGATGCACTCAAGGAACTGATCTTAGTGCCAGACTTGTATGTTCACATTTCTCATCCCCACAGAATAACATGAAGACTATGTTCTCCTGTGGTACTGTTAGTAAACTGCATGTCCCATAACAGGTACGACAGTAAGTCCACATCATGTTCACAGCTCAAAGGAGGAGAGCAAAAGCTCAGTGCATCCCAGCATGTGCCAGAACTGTGGAGCATGGCACTGCTTTTGCTTCAGAGTTTGCACAGGGGCTTAGAGAAATAAGGAGCCCGTGGTGACTGTACCCCAGCCTTTGTTTTCCTTGTCTGAAGAAGTGGTGAATGTATAAAACCCAACTATCTTTTTTTAGGTGCATCTTTCCACTAGTGACAGGAGAACATAAACAAACATATATATGTATGTATATATACATCAAAATATAAGAACCATAGAATGACAAACCTGCAATGGGTCCTTGCACACAACTCAGAGGAATCTGATCTGTTATTAGACTTCATCACCCTACCACACTGCTACACGTCACTTTGCAGTCAACCCCTTCAGATCTCCCTTTCATCTGCTGAAGAGATACCTGATTCACTGTATGAGGTGCCACAAACACACACTTGTCACGTGAAACCACAGCTGGCACTCACAATACGACTGTTCACAAGGGTGGATAGTGATAGGACAAAGGGGAATGGTTTTAAACTGAGACAGGGGAGGCTTAGGTTGGATATTAGGAGGAAGTTTTTCACCCAGAGGGTGGTGAGGCACTGGAACAGGTTGCCCAGGAGGCTGTGGATGCCCCATCCCTGCAGGCATTCAAGGCCAGGCTGGATGTGGCTCTGGGCAGCCTGGGCTGCTGGTTGGTGACCTGCACACAGCAGGGGATTGGAACTGGATGAGCACTGTGCTCCTTTGCAACCCAGGCCATTCTGTGATTCTATGATTCTATGAATAGCCCTGCTGAAGACACACTGCTAGCAGGTAAACTCTTATAAACACAAACTCAGGAAGACAACTCAGTAACTCTATGATCACAAGTTTTTGCCAATGGATTTTCACAAAGAATCAACAACCTCAGTGTTTTCACAGCCAATTTTAATAGCCAGATCTCACTCTCTCCATTGCAGCCCTGTAGTCAAAGCACATCACACAAACTTTTCCTGTAGTCCATCAGAGGCTGCAGAGGTTGCAGGTCCCACCAGATTTCATGCAACTGATTTTGGAGAGCACTTAGTTGAGCAAGATCTGCAGGAAGCTCTCCACTTACATTAGTGTCATCCTTCACCTTGATAACTAAAAATAAAGTGCTGGAATAATCAACTAGATTGACTAAGACAGATGCAGCTTTTAACATGTGTACGGTAATTAACTTATACAAGACTAGAAAGCTCCATCTCAGCCTCTTCCCACAGTGGAGGAAGTTTGGCTTTCTAATAATAGGAGCTGGTAACACATGTTGAATTATAAAGTAATCAAAGTTGGTTTTGGCAGGAATGATCCAGATTTGTCATGCTTTCATTTAATCTCCAAGTCTGACAGGCACTCGTTTCCCAATGGACCTGCTGCTTTACTCTTAGCTCCTTCTGAATCTCTCTCCTCTGGCATAAGGGAGGGCACAAATTGTTCACACTGGGAGGGGAGAACTGCTTTCTCTGACTGTCCTCTTGACAAACTATGTGCTGACTTGCTCTCACATGCCATATGGTTTGCACACACGCGTTAGCAACCATACACACATTGCAGCTGATCTGCATGCACGTTATGCACACACCCACACAAAAGCTGGTGCAGATCTAAGCTGTGTGTGTGGAGTGGCCTGGCCCTGAACTGTCACATGTGTCATTATTTGGTGCTGTCTGAGCAGAGGACAAATGATGCTTCATCCCTTTTCACTGCCCCATGAATCTGATCCGTTTTAGCACTCTTTCTCGTACCCTATACATCTTGGGATCATCAC
The DNA here is from genome assembly GCF_026119805.1 of Tympanuchus pallidicinctus. NCBI lineage: Eukaryota > Metazoa > Chordata > Aves > Galliformes > Phasianidae > Tympanuchus > Tympanuchus pallidicinctus. The sequence goes on from NW_026294722.1 coordinate 9,267,760, forward strand.
TGGTAGCGGTAGCTCCCTCTTGCACACTGGACCCTTCCCCCTCCTCTATGGCTCCTCAGCTGAACTTTCCTTTCTCACTTCCACAACCCTTGCTTGGCCAACTTGTATCTTTGGGTAGTGCCAGAGCAGAACTGCAGTTCAGGCAGCCAGTCCCTACCTACCTTTGGTCTTACCAGCTCAGCTAGCATCCATACTAAGTGGCAGAAAGGGCTTCTGCATGGGATAAAACCCAGAAATCGTACCAAACTTGTAATTTGGGATGCTAGATAATGTCCTGTGCCCTTTCATTATCTTTATAGTGTTTCTTAACATGATGAGAAGACTGCTGTCACATCTCTATCCTTGCCTGGACAACCCTTCTTCATTCTTAGTGTGTGCAGAGATCCCAGAGGTAATAACCGAAGCCATCCTTCATCTCACCACTTCAGATCAGCTCAATTCACAATAACTGGCCCACATTCTACTTTTCCATTTGTTGTTTCCATTTCCTCGTGTTCTTGAGTTTTCAGAACAATTTATCCCAGTCTGACCCTCAGTTCTGTACATAAAAATGCAACCCTGCTGCATTTGTGTCCTGCTTGCATGTGTAAACCAATGCCTGTGAACAAATCCTCCTTTTTGAAGGGTCATCTCTGAGGCTTGTCTATAATGGGCCAGGAACATGCACATGCAGACAGCCCTCAGATACAACGCTGCAGTGCTCAACAAGCACCATGAGCAAAGAATTGCACAGAACTGAGCACCTTCGCAGCCCTCTGCACCTCCATAGGTTTCCAACCTGCAAGATGTGTAACTCTGCAGCCCTGCTGGGGACCACCAGCATCCAGAAACCTCCCCTTGGGATTCCTCAATTAACTCCAAGTGACCAAGTGGGAGCTTATTCAGAAGCAGTTAGAATCATAACTTACATTTTAGTAAAAGAAAGAAATAATTTTATTTGGATGCAAGACAGAACTTTTTGCCATACCTGTACTGTACCTGCCTTGCTTTCGCAAACATCATCTTCCTCCTCTGACTTCTGGGGAGGTGGAGATTCACCAGGCAAGCTACGCCCTGGGTGGAAAAAGTAAATAAAAATGGTATTGCCTGTATGCGAGCTCTAGTGCAGACTCAAATTCAGCCTTTATTTTGCTTTGGTGTAAGACCTATCCTGCCTCTTGCCCTCAGCTGTTAGCTGTTCTCTTTGGCCATTAGGCAGAGCAGTAGTCACTCACAGCACATATGCAGTGCCCAGGAGTAGCAGTCAAAGAGGGTTAGATGGAGTAAATCAGTGTAGACTTCCTTCTGATGTATTAAATAACGAAAAGGCATAAAGCAGAAAAGCATTCTTGTAATGGGAGAGAAAGACATGAGCAGAGATAGAGGAGCTGGCGCTAACCACGTTAACTAAACAAGCCCTGCAGAGTTTGCTGTCCCTTATGACTTTCATCCCTATCTGTTGAGCTTCCTAATGAGGACACATGACTTTGCTTCGCTCTCACGTCACTTCAGTTCAGCTGATGCAAATCAGGTTTGCTCCCATCCGCTTTGTACATTAGCAGCAGCAACAGGGAGGTCGTGTCCCTGATGCCCTCATTAGAGGCAGCACCGCCAGCCCCGGGCGATCAGGCTGCCTGCTTCAGTGTGCTCAGACACATCCAAGGAAGAATGGCTAAGCAACAGGGCCTGAGCACTCCCAGACCATTGGAGATGTGAGTGCTACAAGCAGGTGCACGTTTTTCAGCTCGATCTGAAATGCAATAGCTCCTGTCACTGCAGCTGTCTCTGTGCTGGGGTAGGATCTCCACGAGGCCCATGGTGTGTCTGAAGAGCTCTGCATGTCTCGTCATAGCCGTGGGTCTGCCCTGTGTCCCCATGGGGCAGAGAGCATCGTGGGGAGCCCAGCCTGCATGTCCCTGCTTCATGAGCCAGCCTGTTTCCATGCTTCCCCAGGCTTCATTTCCAGCTCTGCTCTTCACCACAGACCAGCACTGTGAGCTGTGCTGTAGTTCACTGCAGCTTCCACTGAGATGAGGACTTCCTTATGTGAGATGAGGAGGCCAAAGAGTTAGAGAAAGAGGAGGGGAGATGAGCAAGCCATGTCCTCAAGCACTATCAGTACCCAGAACATGAGTTTTCAGGTCACGCTTAAAACAAAATGATACATTTCAAAGCACAGTGCTTTGATTCAAACTAAGCACACAGCTAATTAGAACAAAGCATTGGTAATTTACGTGTAGCAGATAAGGAAATCATGTAGATAGTCACACTGCACAACATAGAAGTTGCCTATTACAGAATGCACACAGTGCTGGATGGACGCTTCTGGCACTGCTCAGAGCACTCCAGCAGCACAGTACCACAGTTTGCTGTATTGCAGTTATATGCATCATTTTCAAAGGCTCTTACTTCAATTGATTAAAGCAAGTTTTCATCCCTATATGCAAACACCTCCAAGCTGTATTCCAAGTCAGAAGAGAAGAGCAATAACTTTGTTTGCTCAGGCTTGTGCCTTTGGACAAAATAGAAGCCTGAAACAAGCTCTAGCCACTCCACAGGAAAGTTAGATGCATAAAGGAAAAAGCTGAAATGGAAACCCGTAGCAGAGACTGGCTGCTCTGAGTTGGTTCTCCAGATGGTGCCAGGTAGGAAGCTGGGGTCCCAGGGCCAGGACAAGAACAGAATGGACTCCAGAGCCCTGTATTACCAGACACTGGGTTCTTGCTAAGAGCTCCAGTGAGAGGATGAGTGCAGCTCCCCAGGCTGAGCTAGGACAGGGGACTCATCAGCACAAAGTACTGGAATTCTGGGCACCTGGAAATGCCAGACCTTGCTGTGACAGTGGAGGGCACAGGAGTTCTCTAGTGTTCTCGGTCACCCCCTCCCCCACGCACAACCACAGCCCCTCTGTATTTGTTGCCATCAGAATTACACTTCATGTTGGGATTACAGCATGCGACAACTGTAATTGCAACAAAATTCAGCTGGCTGTATTTTCTCAAAAACGCAGTCAAAGCCACTTTCAGTTAGTTTCACTTAAAGAAAGTCTAGCAAACCTGCGAGCTGCACACAAAGTGCACACCATAAACCATCAAAGGTTCTGTTAGAAGGTTGGTGAACTTTAGCAATGCCTTTGATGAAAATGGTCTGAGTTTCAAGTGTGTAATGAAACCCCAAATCATTCAAGTTTCACATGGTTGCAAATATTTCTCACAGTTCTGATCAAAGGTGCGTTCAGCAGGGAAGAAGCTTTGATTTCGCAGTACAGGGGATGTGCTGAGATTTTCAAAGCCAGGCCCTGGGATTTAGATGAGCAGTTCTTGGAAGCGATGCAGCTAAACTTAGCAGTGCCTGGGGGGATGCTACACAAGAATGGCACATTTGGATTACTCCTGTTACTCCTACCCCCCTTCCCAGGGGAAGTTTAATTCCCCATGCTGATGTTCAGGGGGCTGCATGCCTCTGTAGCTTGGGCTCAGCAGCTGCCCACCCTGCATATTTATGTCCTATACTCTTCCCTTATTTCACTCCGTCAGCTGCTAACCTTTGCTGCTCCACTGCACTTCTGAGGAAAAGGCGTCACTGCTGCAGGACCACTTACTGTCCCACACACCAACAGGGAGCTGCAGGAACACAGCTGGGGAAGCTTCCTGGTCCTACTCAGCTCTTTATGATAGCACCACTCTGGGAGAAAAGGGAAAGCAGCTGCACCTCTCCCAGTGAGCAGTGAGAGACTCCAACCCCCCCCAGAGCCAGAGGCGTATGTAAATGTCTGGGTTTAATACCACAGCCTTGCTATGAATTCTTCATTTGTGACAAAGATTTCCATAGCAACAGACAGATCTCGCCAGCAGGACTGTGGTCCCCTCAGAAGAGAAGGTGGAAGGAGAGAGAAGAAGCAGCAGAACACTGTACAGGTCACCACAGAGCAGCAGATCGGGGTATTTACACAATCAGACCTCAGGCTTTGACACTTCAACACTACCCAAGAAAGGGACTCCATAGGAAAACTGTGCAAAAGGTGTTCAGGCAGTGTTAGACTTAGGCAAAGGGGGCACAGACTGCACCAGTCCCATCTCCCCACCTCCATCAGCCCGTGCACAGCCTGGCACTTGCTTTGTCACCTCATCTCCATGCAGGTGCCATCGCTGGGTGCTGGAGGTGTGCAAAGCAGATGAAGGAGTGCACAATGGGTGCAGCAGGTGGAAGCACTGTCAGATGTTCGCTCTATCCTAGGATCACCTCTCTATCCTATTTCTGTTCTCCACAGGCACAGCTGGTAATACTGACCTACTGAGCTGTTCTGTAATTAGCCACAAGCTAATCAATGTTTAGATGCTGCCGTTAAACCCTCAGTTACTTGGCAGTACAGAAACGCAAAGCTTTGCCATGCTGATAGCTCTTTTAGACCAAGGCTGCATTGCTGGGCCTGCAGATGCTATTTTTCCTAAGGACAACACATCTTACAGGCATAGTGCAGCTATTTGTTGCCACATCCAGCTTCCAATCAGGGCAAATAATTTGCACAGGCATTGCAGAATCATCAGCTGCTCCTTAAGCAGCAATAAGAGTGGTTGGCCAGGGAGGGCTGGGGCAGCCAGGAACTTTGAGGAAGCAGCAAGTTGTTCTTTCTAATGTGTTTTGCTTCTTGATAATTTTATTATTTTCACTGAGATATTACTGTAAGTAAGTGGCTAGAAAGCACCTTGTGATTCTGGCAAATAAATCACACCATGGCAATTTAACCACAAAGGCAGCACCTTTGGCTGGCGTATTTCACTTCAGTGTGTCTAGAGGCATTTATGCAGAAAGCCCTGCAAAGGAAAGGAAGATTTTTTTTTTTTTTTCCCCTCCAGTCTCTGTAACTCCCTGCTCAGTTGCTTTTAGCACCCAGATAAGAAGTTGCTGTTACAGCAGGTTCAAAGACACTGAGCTTCAGGGGGAGAGAACAAGCTCCAGAATCACACAGCTGTACTGACTTTGGCTTTAGTGCGAGCTGGCTGAACACTACACCCAACAACAGCAGAACTCACCCTGCCTGAAATTAAAGCCTGCTGATGGCCTGTGTGGATTCTGAGACATCAACAGACGCTTTGGAGAGCTTTTCCTACACTGATTGCTCTGAAGATTTACTTTCTGAAGGTGACGTCCCTGCAAAAATGAACATCCTTTACCTCACTGAAGTCAGTAGAAGACACCCTGAACAAAAAGCACATCACTGTTCAGGATGCTAGACTTAGCACGCCTATCTATCCATTGCAAAACTTCAAGTTGAGAACTTAAAAATTGAGCTGCCATGCCTGCTGCAGCTCACAAAACCCTGCCTTCCATTCCCCAACTCAGAGTAGCACAAACCCCCTCCCTCCTTACACCAATAACCCTATGGGTATTTAGGATCTGGCCATTTTCCCCTCATAAGGATAAACACTAATCTTCCTGCCTGATGTGCTGAATTAGGTGTTTTCTCCCCCATCACGCAAACAGACTGTTAATTATTTACCAGCCTGTCTGTAATGCTCTAGTTTACATGCTGCAATTTGCATGATTTATTAAACAAAATAGCGTTTAAAAAGAAATCCTGTCACAGATATGTCATCCTTAAAGGAAACTGTTTTTTTTTTTTTTTTTTTCTCAGAAAAACACCCAAATTAAGGAATTGCTCCAAAGAAGATGCCTTCTTTTGTTTGCAACCATTTACCCACTTAAATAAATCATCTCCCTCCTCCTTCCCATTCACAGGATTTATGAGGAAGTCTCATTAGTCGACTAACCTTTGTGAGTGTGTTGATGTTGCAGCAGGAGCTGCTTAGAGGAGAAGATAATGAATCAGGAATTGCTAAATGGCTGCTACAAAAAGCTGAGAAGGTCATCTGGCAACTGTACATTGATTAGTAGCCCAGGGAGCACAACAGTGGGGAGTTAAAAGGGCGCTTAACCCTTTCTGGGTGCTGTTTTTCCACCCAAACTGGTTGAGTATGGGGGGGGGGGGGGGGGGTTAGGTTTCGTTTTTCTGTTTTAATCCTAGGATGGCCTGAGTTGAAAAGGCCCACAATGATCATCCAGTTCCATCCCTCTGCTGTGTGCAGGTCACCAACCAGCAGCCCAGGCTGCCCAGAGCCACATCCAGCCTGGCCTTGAATGCCTCCAGGGATGGGGCATCCACAGCCTCCTTGGGCAACCTGTGCCAGTGCCTCACCACCCTCTGGGTGAAAAACTTCCTCCTAATATCCAACCTAATTTAATTCTTTTTCCCGTGACATGTCGTTCAGAAGGAAAATGCTGCCATATGTTCTGAGACTTCATTGCAGAAACAGTGCAGTGTTGTAGGGCCACCCATTTCTCTCTGGGATGGGCTCTGTCAGCTCAGAGCTGGATCTCCAACATCAGAGTCAGAGCCCCGAGCCTCCACGTGCAATGAGCTGAGCTGTGCCCCATCTAAGTTAAAATAAGGCTTAATGCATTTAAGGCTGAGTCCACGTGGTTGAAACTGAACTTCACATAATAAACATATCAATCATTTTTCTTCCATCGGAAAGCACCTGTATCAATCACCATCTACACGGGAACCACAAAGACACTGCTCCCATGGTTTCCAGGCTGCTTTATGTACCAGTGTCCTTGCACTTGGCTCTGGAGACCTGTAACATCTAACTCATCTCTTGTCAGGTGAAATGACAGACTTTAATTTCCTTTCTTGACAAGCAGTTATGATCCATAACTGCTAAAACTGCGGTTCATTATTTTTTTTTCTAACGCTGGAAATGATGTAATTTAGTAGAAGATACGCTGTAAATAACAGGAATTTGGCTGTAGGTAAAAGCTAGATATATTCAGATAGAGATAAAGTTCACGTTTGGGCAGCAGCAGTGGTTAAATCATGGGCTCAGGTTACTGAGAGATGGGTATGTAACCTGTGAGCTGAGGTCCCTGTCCTTTTCCAACACAGCCCTGCTGCCAGTCAATGGCTTTGATGTAGAGATCCCAGGGTGAGCTCTACTTGCTTGGGTTATCAGGAAGATCAAGCCAGATAACTGTAATGGTCCATCTTGGCCTTAAAATCCCTGGCAGGCTAAAGCACTGAATCTGAGTATGAATTTTTAAGCACTGACATTAATGTCTTCTTCTCTTGCAGAGTTGAGCTATGGAAATTCTTGACAGCAGCTGAATCAGTGCAGCAGCTCACACCAGAGCCTGTGGGAAATACTGTGAGCAAGATTACTGCGGAATACCACCATGCATCACGTTAGGGATGGAATCGATGGAGATGCTGCTTCCTTTCTTTCTGACTGTTGGCAGCAGAGGAACATTCCCAGCCCACTCAGGGCCCCTCTGGTTTTGGGCAGGCTGAAATTAGCCCAGCTAATGGAGTGGCTGCAGGATTTGCGAGGGTGAATGGAGTGAGACTCCAACCTTAGGGGACACAAAAGATGAGCTGTGTTTTCCTGTCGTAGGACAATAAAGGAGGAAGATGTGTGTATAATCACAGATAAAGACATGTGCTTAACATGGGATTTGGACAGTCCCAGCAGGATGAGGCAGAGCTGTGACTACATCTGCTCTGTGACGATGGGACCCAGAACTCCAACAGCCTATGAGGACAAAGGGACCCAATGCGACAGATATGACATGGGAAAAAAACCCTACTGAAGGAAGAAATGAGTCCCTTCTGGTTTGCAACATTTGTTAAACCAGAGTGTCACCACCTGCTTCTCTTCCTCCTCTAATGAATATTCTCTGAACAAAAGAAAAGGATGCACAAATCACCCTTAGATGAGGCAGAGAGAATGCTGTGTGACACAGTCATCTTCACCTGCCTGTGATTAACCCTGCTTAGTGCTTGCAAACAGTGCCCTGTGACTGGAGTTACACTTTTTGGTTCTGTTCATGCACAGCTAACTTGCTCTGTGTGCCTATCTGAATGCAACAGCTGCTTAACAAGATGGGAGATTGGCATCCTGGGCTCAGTTAGTTCTTGGGCTGCACATCAGGGCTGTCAGACAGACTGTAATGCAGGACATACTGAGGGGACTGCTGTATGCTGCTGACTGCGTGTAATCCATCTAATCCAGCCCCAGAGGATAATGCATGGGATTTTAAGGTGGTAACAGAGATGCATCCTGCAAAATTCTTAGGTATGGCCTTTGGGCCCCAAGCAGTGCTTGGCAGATGATCTGTAGGCTCAAACATTTGCTGATCCAGGCTGGGATTGGGTGGAGATGGGACAGCAAAGTGATTCGTATCTCAGCCCTGCTCCTCTGACCCAAGTCACTGGGAATGGGTTGCTCATTTGCTAAGCATGTGGTATGCATTAATACAGTGGTGGCTTCCCTCGTTTGCAGTCATTTTTCCTCCTCCTTGGGTCACCCAAGCCACTTTGTAGTTTTAACTTTATGTAGGTTTTTATTGTCATACCGTCCCTGCAGCCTCCAGAAAGGAGAATTTTCTGAGAGGTGAGGACAACTGGGAAGTGCCACTGTGTCATCTCACATAAGCAGCCTTGAGATGCCAGCAGAGTCCCCCAGACCTGCCATGCTGGAAGATGTCTTTGTGCAGAGCAGGCACTGTCCCTGTACATTGCTCTGCGATGCACTCATAAAACAAAGCTGTCCTCTTGCTCTGTATATCCAGAGCAGCCTTCCCCTCAGTGACAGCACTGAGCTGGCAGAGGGTGAGCAAATGCAGAAGTTGCTTCAGCTGCTAACAGTCTTTGAAGCTGAATCCTTCTTGTCCCTGCACTGTTGGCTGGAGTTTACACAGGGTCTGCTGATTCTCTCTCTCATTTGCTTCAAACGTGGGATTAGGCAAAGCATTCAAAATCAGGAAAAACCACCAAAAAGAACCCTCTCTACTATTGAATAAATGAACACAGGCCTTAGCAGAGTGAAATCAATTCCTGTTAGTATTCTGCACAATACGATAGAAGCAATTCTACTTAGCTCTACCTTAAATGCCACTGTATGTCACACTTTGCAGAAACTGATAGTTCCATTTTCAGAGTATTGCTCTCCAATTAAATCAATAGCTTTGAGTAAGCTCACCTGTCTGATCCATAGAGCAGGGCTGAGATGCCCAGCCTGCAGGTGTGCACAGGGCAGGCTGGCTGAAATGCAGCTGGGATTGTAGGAGTTTGTGTTGTGCCATGTATGCAGGCAGCAGCGCTGAGCTCCAGCCTCAAAGAGATATTTCACTTCGTTCACTACAGAGCTCATTTCTATAGGAGAACCCAGAGATGCTGCCTAGCAAGAGCTTAGACATGAACAAGGGAATCTGCCCCATGATATCTGTGCACATTGGATGCAGGCATTGATTTCCTGGGGGAATCCAGACATGCAAACCGGTGTGAGCCCTCCCTTGCAAGGCAGCATTCAAACTCTCCTCTCCCTCACACTTAGCAGCAGTGCCAAGTGCAGAAAGAGCAGCTCATGTGAAGTGCTAACACCTTTCTCTGCAAAGCCAGGACCTTCTGTGCAGGATATGTGTTGGCCAGCTAAGCCTTCCGTATCTAGGGACAGTGCATCAGGAGTGCTGTCAGTTAATACAGCCCTGAATAAAGAGTCATCATCTCTCCTTACCCAGTAGTGCATTTAGACAAGGAGATACTAAAGCCTTTCTTTGGAAAAGAGTCTTCCTGAACAGATGTAGCTAGAGGTTTACACAGGGTGCTAGCATAAAGGAATCACAGAATCACAGGAATCTCAGGCAGAGCAGAGATGTGAATTAATCACTAATAGCACTCCCATCCCACACTCACTGCCAGTTGCTGAGCACTGAGCTGAGTGTGGGCACTTGTCTCAGCAGGCAGCAGCACTGCCAGAGCCCTGGGCAAGAAGCTTTGTGCTTCTGTTTGGTTCTTGTCGTTGTTTTAAATGAATGTAGCAAGAAATACCCAAGGTTCCTAATGGCTGAGACTGCATCTTATTAGAATGCAAAAATAATAGATCAGAACAAGACTAGCAAAATTAACCACAGTTTCAAAAAAAAATCTTCCTTTCAGGTTACACCTGACTTTCTGGGTTGAAACGTTCTTTGTAGGTCGTTCTTTGTCACCTCTGCATCTAGGCTGTGAGCTGCTCCCTGCTGCAGGCCAGGAACCTCCCCATGTGTCTCTCAGCTCTGCTGATGGCTCTTCACCTTCTTCTCCTGCCTACTTGCTCTTACGAATGATCTCCAAGCCAGCATGCCCTCAGAGATCTCCATCCATCCCCTGATAGCGAGGAGAAGGTAATCACATAGTCTCTCCCTTGCTAGCTAGTCACACCACAGCTTGGTGGGATGTCTCTGTGCAGGAAGTGTGAACAGTTTTACTATCAGTCCCCTGCAAAGATGTACACAGACGACTTCTTTCTGGAACCTTCTCAGATTATGTAGCATGGAGAATTAGAGGACGTTCTCATATAGAATTAGGGTCAGCTGAGATTAGCAATGATCATTAACCCAGAGACAGGCTGGGCAATCACTGAGGATCACTTTGGACTCAGGGTCTCTTTCCTGGTGAGTGCCCTTTGTAAAAGAACAGAAACAAATTGAGCAAAAAAAAAAATTGCCCATATAATTCCTTCAAGAGAGCCTAAAAAGAGACTTCTGGGGAATACGTGAAACATCTGGCAAGAAAGCTGCTTTCCCTTCTGCGCTGAGCAAATTGGGAAACAGAGCAGGTGAGAAAACTGCGCAAGAGAGGCAGATAGCTGTGGAGAGCTGTGGCTGTGCTCACAACGGCTGAATTTTAGACAACATGCTTTTACATCCTTCATTCATATGCCCCTGATGCTCTGATGGGTTATATTTATCAAGCTCCTTTGTCTGTCTCCTCTGGACTCCAACCATTAATTCTTTGCCTTCCACCTGCTTCCAGTCCCTCCCATTTGTTAAGAGCAATCTTCCAGAGAAATGTGCCTCTCTTCTGCAGAGATTTGTCCCTTCCTTCCCTCTGCATACACTTCCCTCTGAAGGCAAACTATAAAGTGTTGCTTTACTCTCTCACTGATGGTCTTTAACCTGTGTGGGACTTCTGGGTGCAAAGCCATCTCCTAGGACATGGACCTAAGACTGCTGTGTCCCAGTCTTGTCTCTGTTTGGTCCCCTCCAGCACATATGAGATGAGAGGGCAGCAAAGTGGTTTCTGTGGGCTTAGAGCTGCAGGGCAGTGTGCTTTCTGTGAGTAGATGTGCTGCTGTGGCATGTGAAAAGCAGGCAGCACAGAGCAGCCCCATGCCTCTTTTCCTAGCTGCAAAACAGATGTGCTCATAGCAATAGAATGGGTCCGGCACCGCACCAAGAAGAACAGGGCACAGGAAAAACAACGGGCTCTCAACATCCATAGGAAGCCACGCAGAACAGCCCATAAGGGCTTGTTAGATTATGTACAGCCTCAAAATGCCTGTTGATGTGGTCTGAATCAATACTGCTATGAAGGTACAGCATGACAGCAGCCTGCTGAGGCCATTCAGATCCGTGGTGGCTTTGTGCTATGCCAGCAGTGACAGCACTCATTCCTTGGCACTATTTCTCTCCATAAGTACCTCCTTATCCTTGCATGCTGCCCTCTGAACTCTCCATACTTTTACATCCCCTGTACAGAAGCAAAGAATGGGCTGAGAAGCACAGGTATCTTTGATCAAATATTCATGAATTTACCTCTGGTACATTTGTTATGTTCTTACCTACCTGCCTTCAGCAGGGTCAGCTCAGCAAAATCAGTTTCTCCACATATTTTCAGAAACTTCAGTGCAATCAGCATATTTCCTAGTAAATACTGAAGTACAACTTGCTCAGTGGGTATTAGATATAACTTTGCTCTCTGAGCCCATGACAGGCCCATGTCTGTCCCACTCAGTTGCTACTCTGTCCTTTTTCTCACCACATTGTTTGCTATTGTGGGGAAACCTCCTCTGAAGTTAGGTTTGAGCCCTCTGCTTGGACCATTGCTGAAAGCAAGCCTGAGCAGCCCTAAGCAGCTCACATGCTGAGTCCAAGGCTGGAAGCCCTGATGGTATTCAAAGTGATAAAAGAAAACATGATGGAATAGGAGCTGGAAGTTATTTCCTCTCTTTCTGGCCTGTTGTTAGTGCAGTTGTAGGGGAGATGGCAAACTCCACTGCTCTGATCTTTGCTTGTAACAAGCTTTACAGCAACCCTGCAAGGAATCTTTCTTTGGCTTGATAGGTTTTAGAATTTAATTTCCAGTGGCTCAGAATTGGTGACCCTCCAACCCACCTGAGCTCAGGGAGCACAAAGCATTTGCTTCTTCTCCTCACCACGCTGTTCAGTACTTGGCTACATTCACTTGTAAGTTTTAGAACTGAATGTCTGAATACGCCATGAATATTCTTTTCAACACACTCTGCATATTCCTGGAGTTGGGCTTCTGAGCAATTCCACTTACTTTTTAATCATCTGTGGAAGATGGGTTTTTCATCCACAACAAAGGCTGGCTGGAACAAAGGTGTCCTGCACATTCACAGCACCCCACTGCACCCCTGCACTCACAGGCTCGTAGTGCTGGATCCCATGGCAGCTCAGCCCTCTTCCTTACCACACCAGCAAGTTGTGGTCAGTCTGCAAAGAGGGACAAATGACTAGAAACAGGCATGGAGCTGTGTCAGGGGAGGGTCAGGTGGGGGTCAGGGAAAGGCTCTGCCCCAGAGAGTGGTGGGCATGGTACAGGCTGCCAGGGCAGGAGGCACAGCCCCAAACAAGAAGGCCTGTCCCCTGCCCTGTCCCTGAGCACATCATCCCCACCTCTTCCCAGCCCAGCCAGTGCTGCAGCAGAACCACAGACAAGAACTGCTGAAGGCTTTGCCAAAACTTTCCCCTCTGTGCAATGAATACACCTGAAACCAGCACAGAAACACAACGGTCTGACGGTTGGCATGAGGGAGACTCGATGCGATACGCTGCAGGATGGACCATTAGCAGTTGGCTGAAGCAATGCTAATCCAGGCCTGAAAAATATGCAGCCCAATTACTGCAGCTACACCACTGGAGTAATGGGGAGCTTGGGAGTGGGACTGATGAGCAGCTTTGTAACGGGCTAATGAACAGTCTGGCTGCTCTCCATCAAAGGCCTAGAGGAAGTTGGTACCAGACCTCTGGGGTGGCACTGGAGGGGGATGTGCAGACTGGGAAACGTCCAAATATCGCATTAAAATGCAGCAGGAGCAGAGTGGAAGCTTGTGCATGGATAAAATAACTTAAATATGACAAGTGCATGAGAACTAAGACATTATCAAAAGGAGCTATATTTGCATTATACAAAGTACACGGAATAGATTAAATGTATTTTTAGGAGAGCAATTTTAGACTTAGAGCTTCCGGGTGGCTGGGAACAACTTTAACTCCAGATAATGGAGGAAGATGCCAAAAAAATCCATCCTTGCTGGGTTAGATTTATGGGGAAGGTCAGAGTGAAAAGGGAAGTAGGTAAGAGTGGTGGGGGAAAGAGCAGGTATTGGGGCGGGACACTGTTCAGGAGGAGCTGCCAAAGATGACTGAGGAGAAGGTGGGCTGACCCATGTCTGCTGTTGCAGCCTCCCTGTGCTGCTGGCATCACAGCCCTGCAGCTGTCTGGTTATCATCCATTTCCATGTTGCCTGGGCAGCAGGAGGCCATATGCCTGATTAAATGTGATTTGAGATACCTTTCCTTGACAGGAAACCATTTCAGAATGTGCTAAAGTGTGTTTGGGAATCATGTCCCAAGGTAGGTCAGAACTGCAGTCCCAAATGATGTAAGCCACTTAAAATTCTCTGAGGATGAGCAAAAGAGTTGATATAAATTATAGTTACCCATGAGATGATTGAACAGCGTCTTTCACTCCTGGACGTGTAGCATAAGACCAACCAGCACAAGAGGGAGGTCCCTGCCCAGAACTGCTGACAGTCTTTCTTCACCAACTCTCATTTCCTCCTTCCCATTTCCCGCAATGCAATGATCTTGTTGCACAGGATCCCTGAGTCCTGAGTGATCCCTCCAAAACCTTTGGTGGTGCGTGAAGAACTTGAGAGCAGTGGCTGGGTGATGTTGTCAGAGGGACACAGAGCAGGGGAAGCATTTGCAGTGTGTTACCAGCTGCTGTTACAGCACTGACATGAATCCCTTGCCAGCCATAGGCTGCAATCACATCCTGCCTGTTATACTTCTGGTAAGGAAAGCTGTGGTGCTTTAGAACTAAAACTGTCAGGGATTGATGCATTTTGCTTCAGCTGTTGGGGCAATGCGTTATTTCTGTGCAAAAAGTGAGATGTAATTATTCCTAATGGTGTCGTGTTGACTCCCTTCTTGTCCTGCTAGGCAAAAAGGTATCTTCTGTAAATAGAGGAAGCTAAATCCAATTAATAATGAAAAGGATGGCTTCTGCAAGTGTATGCTTGAATGAGGAAAGTGAAGAGACAAGTGTGAACATTCATTCCTATGAAAATTACAATTTTTCCAGCAACTTGTTTCTGATCCTTTCTGTCCATTCCTCATCAGCATTCACAGAAATCAATATTGTTTGTGAGAACTTCTGTGAGGACAGAGAGTATGAATATTTACGGGAATGTCAAGGAATGACATGGGACTGTATATGTGCCGAGTCTGTGTGAGGAGTGCTCAGGTGCCCATCACATGAACTTGTAGAGTCTGCACCATTTAACAGCATCTCTAATAGCAAATGAGAGTGCAAACGTAGCACTGGGTGACTGATCAGACCTACAGACATTAAGGAGTGAATATTCCAAGTGAATGAGCTCTGGGGAAGTCCTTGGCACGGCTCTCTTTGGCCTCCAGTTTAGCTAAGAAATAAAGATGCACATATTTTGCTGGGCTGATGGGATGGGCAGTGGAAAAAGCACCTGCAGATCTACAAGGTCAGGTGTTCACCTTAACCTCTTCATGAGCCATTTGCAAACCGTATTTGAGGACAAAAGCAAGCTGGAATCATTAGTTAATGCTGTGATATCTATGCAGAACTTTATACTTGAGCTTGGTCTGTTTTGCCTGCTGCTTTCAAGTAGAAATGGGTAAAGCAATGTCTCTCTGATAGATATATGTAAAAAACTATCTGCTACATTTCAGGGCTGCTCTCCTGTTTTGAATCAATGTATAACTACAGTAGAGGTTATGATTTACAATTTTTCTTTCATTCCTGTTTTGTCTCCCAGAAAGTCGGTGTGTTGGCTATGCTGATGCTTGCTGAGCTGCTGCTGCAGTTCATGTGCTGCAATGTCTGTGTGCTGTTAACTTTGTTCCCCAAAGTTTCAGTATCACACATTATTTTTCCTAAGCTTGTAGCTGAATCTCAACTAGAGATGAACCTGTAGCACTCCCTCTCACAGGCTTGGTCTGCTCGCTGCTTTTAGCTGGGTGCATGTTCCCATTGATGGATCGTGTTGTTCAGAATTGTGGAGATATATATAAATATATATTTTTGCATTGAATTACAGAGTGTTTGAAACTGTTTCCTTTCATTTCATCTTGAAAGGCTGCTAATAGCTGATCTGCATTGCTAGTTCTGCTCTTCTATTGAATAACCCACCTTTCTAGTAGCATCCTTTGAACCTGGGGGCTCCAAAGCTGCTTTCTGTGGACGTGATGTATTGTCTGCTTAAAAGGGGAAGCTTCTAAAGTGCTTTTAAAGAGAAAGCAAGAAAGAACTATGGAAAGGGGAAGGTTAATTTAATGGGGTCTAAGTTCATGGATACTTTTGGAAATGCTTGCTTGACTCTGCAAGCTGTGATTCGTAGCTCCTTTTCTCTAGGTGTCTCAGGAAATAGAAGCAGGAATAGGGACAAACAAATTAAAGGTGGTTAGAGTGCTGCCACCTTTTGGTGCAAAATTAGGGAGAGCTCCCAACACTGACTTGGAGAGAAATGTCTTTTCTGTACCCAAATAGCAGCGTAAAAGATTACCTGGACATAATCTGCTTAGCATGAACGCTACTCCATGTAGCTGTGGATTTCTTTTCTTCCTCCTTCGTGCAGCTCTTCCTTCTGCCTGTTCTTTATTTGCCAGTGGTTTTCATTAACTGTTTTCTCTCCACTGTTTGTCATGTTTGTATCCACGATGAATGCAACATGGAATTGCTTGCAGCATCCATAGCCTTTGGAAAGGATGCTCTGATGCTTCCTTTTGGAGGGGCAGAGGCTTAAATCAAAGACGCAGCAGCTGAGCAGGTTGTAGAAAATTGCTTGACATGGAAAAATTACTTCTGTCTCGGTGTTTCTTGTCTATTGGCAAGCTATAGCTAGGGCAGGATGGAGCTGGTTTATCAGTCTCACTAAGAGTCAGTGGCAATATGCAGTTAGTCTTGAAACATTGCTTCTTCCTCCATGTAACGTTCAGAGACAGAAATAAAAGGAGCAATGCGTGTGGCATTCACATGCAGTTTCCCTTCCTGCCACGGTGTGTTTAAGTGCTTCTGATACAAATTTCATGCAGTTTAACCCATAGGAAAGGACTGACACCGCACAGATGGAGCACACGAACTTTTCTTTCAGTGTGTCTGTTTGTAGAGCTGAAAGGATATGGGGACTAAACAGAAATCCCCCCAGTTGGTTCTGGGAGTCACCTTTGCAGGGAGGGATGCTCTGGGAGCTGCTAGCCAGGTGTGTGCTGTGTGAGTGGCTTTTCCTGCACACGGAGGTGCTGGAGCAGCAGGCTGCAGCTGGCTCGTGGGGATCTTAGGTTTTTAATAACCGTTTTCATGTTGAGTAATGACAGTAATATTTTATTAAGTGGGAAAGCTACCCGTTTCTTTACTCTGCAGGCTCCAGCTTATAAGTGATAGTTAAATTGAGTTGTAATTCTATTTTACAATATGTTCAAGGCCTGTTTTTGCAACTTTGAGTCGTACTTTCTCACAGGAATAGATCCCTTGTCTTTAAAGCAACACTCACATGAATAAAGATGCAGAATCACGCTTTACATCTGTATTGTGCTTGCAGCATGTGAGTTAATGAATGGATGCTGTAATTATTATTTCTGTACGTGTTATGAAGCCAGTGTGAATGCTTCTAACTCAAGGTAAGAGTCTCGATAGTGAATGGCTGAGAGGAAGCTACAAAGGTATTTTAATTGATATGCAAAATGCAAGATGTCAAGATCTGACATTCTTCACCACTTACAAGAAGACATCTAATAACTCATAACTGAATGTAAATGTCATATCACTCCTAAAACATTATGCATTCTCTATCAACCAGAATAATGAGTGATTACAAATGTTCCGGTGCACAAAACACCAACAAAACAAGAGTGAAGCATGAAATTAAATTAAAGGAATAAAGCGGAAAATAATGATAATTCTACTCTGCTTTGCTTTATTAATACTTACAGTCTGGAAGGATCTTAAAGCTCTGGGGGTAGGACAGCTGCTGCTGGCTCCAGACAAACCTGACCACATATATATAAACATTCATCGATCATTTATATGCAGCTCTTGGCACAAAAAATGTTTTGTTTCGTTTTGTTTTTTCCCTTAATTCTTTATGGACTCTCAACAAAGCAGAATACACAGGATTCTGGAAAAAAAAAAATAATAAATAAGGAATAGCTTTTTAAAGGTTTCTTTGCAGTTGCAAGCACTGGAAAATTAGTTTTGGCAGCAATGGCATTTGTAATCACACGACTGCAGAAGGAGAATCCTGTCGCACCTCCCGTGGAGTGACCAAAAGGGGATGGTCTGTTTTCAGAACACCCCTACAACCATTCACTGCATGAGCAGCTGGAAAAAGGACCGTCTTAATGTCTTTGTTGGTCTTCTTTCTGTCCTCCTGTACCTGGTGGCCAATCTTCTTCCAGCATTCAACATATTCTGTGCCCAAAGCATCCACACCATCATCTTCATCCTTTCTTTTTGTGTCTATGTTTCCTGCTGAGGTTTGGGTAGAAGTCACAGCTGCCTGTGTTAGTTGTCATGAGTTGAGATTTTTTACTCAAATGATAAATTTAGTCCCTGGCAACCCTGAGAAATCCGCAGAATGTCACAATATCCATCGTATATGTGAAAGATATGAAACAACAGAGTTTTAAAAATTGGTCATCAGGAACTTAGATTAGGGAGAATATTGAGTCTATTCCCCTTCCATACTCCTGGTGAGCTCTACTTTTTTCAACAAGTAACAAAACCAAGTTAGGAAAAAATCACATGCTTTTTTAAATGATAAAGGCAAATGCAGAGACTGCACAAAAGCATCATAAGCTCATCTCCCACTGCTGCACTGTGGGGCTCTGGTACCTCAATGCAGGTTGCCTGTGAAAATTTTCTCCTTTACTGTACATTTTAGAATGAATATTTCTCTCAGAGCAGAAGTAACAGGGCTAAGCTTCTGAGACAGAGGAAGGTGATCATTATACAGATGTTTCAGCAAAAAAAAAATCAAAAACAAAATCAAATGCTTTACACTGACCATATGCTTCTGAAGCCTTGCTCCTACGAGTCCTTGATTTAGAAGAAGCTCTCCTGTGCAGATATTCTCATAAAGAATGAATCGAGCAGTTATCTCCCATCATCACTTATTACATTGGCCATTGCTGTGTGCATGATGCTGTTAACATGCAGCCAGCGAGGAAAGGACCGATCGTCTCCAGGTCGCCTGTAGGGCAGTGCTGGGTGGCACTTCAGCTGCATGGGACATATGGACAGGTGAACTGTGCAGGTGTAGCTTGGCTTGTGGCTCCTTGTTAATGCTGTCTTGTTGTAGGAAATAGCAGTAGAACTCCACTCAGCATAAGTAAATTGGGTTCTTTGGGTAGCTGCTCCCATAAACTTTGCTTCCAGCCTTATGAGGTTTGCCTTTATAAATCAGCAATATATCTCTTCCCTTAGCTTTGTCAGTGATGCTCTTCCTCCCCAGTGCTCTTCTCCTCTTTGTGTCTGTCACTACCAGCAGACATCACCTTCTGTCTTGTACTTGCCTCGTGGTGCTCACCTCGAACAACTTTTACTTCTTGGGTTTCTTCTTCCTCCAGATCCATGAAAGCCCGCTGTTCCCAACCTCTTCTGCTTCAAGAGAGGAGGATGTGCTCTTCATTGCATTTTCATAGCACTGCTTGGCTCCAGCCTCTTGTCCCTCAAGGAGTGCTCACTAGGAGGTGGCTGTGCCAAGTTGTCTGACTGCTTGTCCCAGAGCAACAAGAGAGAAGGTGCAGCTGCTATGTGAATAAGGATGATGCTGCAGCATCCCTGGTGGCCAGCTGAAATCCAGTGCAGAAGGAAGAAGGAAGGGGATGGAGATAAGACCCGACAGCAAAAGCCTGGTGCTTTGATTTGTCAGCATCTCATGATCATGGGAGTCTGTACTTTTGGGGACTGACCTGGGCATTCTTAAGGATGCTATGACCAACTATGACCCAATGTTGTATGGACACAAAAAAAAACCAAAAACCAAAACAGGTGAAAATTCTATTTACAAGAAACAGCTGTTGGGTTTTGTACTCCTGCAGTGCTCATTACTAATTTTCCAGGTTCTCTGCAGCAGCACTAGGAGCAAGCATTATTTTTAAGTCTTGTTTCAATTTGCCCCCAAGCAAAGCAGTAACTTCCATGAGCTCCAGACCATGCTTAGGAAACCCATACAGAGATACCCTTTCATCTACTGTGAAAGCAATCTATAGTCTTTCAGCTTCATTCCAAATTATACTACTGTATTCTGCTAAATCATGTAGAATTTAACATAATTTGCATAGAACACCAGTAGCTTCTTATCTGTTGGTTTCTTATCTGCTACTCTGCTGTGAGATGAGAAGGCGAGTGAATTAAGGCAGTGCACCTGAATGACTTGCATCCTGCCTCAAGTTCCTTCATTTCCTACTTCTAATTTAGTCTCTTTTCAGATGTTTCTCTCTTAATCACAGGGATAGGCACAATTTGAGTCACAGTTTCATGCGGTGGCCTGGTGAGTCACATGGCTGCACGCTGTTCTTCTGCTTAGGTAACACATTTCCAACAAAATTATTTGCGGGGTGATATTTTACACCTCTGCTCCCAAAGTGGTCAAAACTATGCTAATGCTGATATGCACAAATGTTTCTGCACGCAGCATCGAATTCCTGGCAAGAGGCCTCTTATTTTTATTCAACACCTAGTGTGTCTGCAGGGGTGCGCTGATAAAAGTTTGCAGCATGGACCTTAACTTTAACAAACCAGCAGGATTTTTTTCCAGAAGAAGCCCTGTAACAACATATTGACCTTCTTCTTACTTCCTGCCACACACAGAAGTCCCTATTTAGACCAGCTGGCAACACGCAACTGATGAGCAAACCTTCTGTTCCAACCCCTAGGTGGACAGCAGTGCTTATAAACACAAGTTGCAGTACGTGCTGAAGCATTCCAAATGAAACAGCTACTACAACAAATAGAGTAAAAGCATCTTACTGTTGTCTCATCGGAAATGCATAGTCACTCCCAGCAAAGTATTGTATATGCAGATATAAATATTAGATACCTATTTAAAAAGCCTTACGGGAAAACAGACAAACCTGCAAATTAAATCCATGCTGTAAAACCTGTGGTAGCTCAACACAGATTGCAGTCACCGTACACTCATATTTGCCCAAATTTTTTTCCTTTCTGTTATAGATACTGAACTTTGTGAACTGACCTGAATTTCTCGATGTGATTCTTTTTCAAAGAAACAGAAAACTGCCTCTATTATGGAAAACGTTCATAGAATATTTCATGCAGGAAGAACAGCAGCACTTAAAAACAAGCTGCTGGAATATAGCGAAAAACTGAGTTTGTAGGAAGAAGGAGGGAATGACTTGGAGCCATCCCAGCTCCAAACCTTTCTAACAGCAGTGTTCTCTTGGGAGCATGCAGCCCACCTGCCTCCTCCTTTTCTCCTGCTGATCAGTGCTCTCAACCACCTGGCATCCAACAGTGGCTGACCTTGGATGGGGGCTCTCCAGATGTATGGTGACATTGCATGGAAAACTGTCCTCTCAACTGCACAGTGGAAAAAGATGTCCTATGTAGGGTCTCCTACAGTGCAGAGAAACGTCCACACAGCAGCTGGAACATTCTTGCAACTGCTGGTCAGCTGGTGAAATAATGCCAAGCTTGTTCTCTGCTTGATGCCAGCTTAGGACTCGGTCTTTCAGTAGACTGATGAGATAATCATGTATCTACAAAACATGTTCCCCTTTGTCACTTTAAAATTTAGCCAACCATTTCAAAAACCTTTGGAAAATTGGGCTGGAAGAGCCAAAACAGGCAGCATAATGATGTAGAACTGATTTCCTTGGGAAACTAGGCTAAAAAGATCTCCAAAGAGACTCTAACCCTTCATCAACTCCCATCGCCCAGCCCAAAGCAAAGTCTGTGCTGATGGACAGTGATTAACTATCCTTTGTTAAACACCTCTGAAGGGGATTTCGCTGTGTGTTTTGGCATAATCCGAGTTGACAAAGTCTCTTTTGGTGAAGTGTCACAGATTTAGGGATGTGCTGTTGACAGTGTTGACATGTTTTCTATCAATGCCCGTCCCCCGATCCACAGTTTCTCCTATGATTCATACGCTGCCGAGGCAGCTCTTTAAACACTGGATGTCAAGTTGGACACATAAAACATTTTTTTTTAGTAGGGAGGTTTTAAGTAAAAAATCTGTGCTGAGTGCTCCTCTTCTCTTGTTTACTACATGAAACGTTCAGAACAAAATTGGAAAGTAGCTTAAAGTATTAAAGAATTTGCAGTCCTTTTCTAAGGATAAAGTGGAAAATATTTCATTGGTTGCCCCAGAGGAAAATGAAAAATTACCATGAGATCATTCCCAACCACAAAGGATAAAGAAACCTATGAAATCCCAGTTGTAAATTTCAAGATGATGGTAAAATCACCTCTGAAATGAGCAGGAAGAGTCCCAAGTTTTGCCTGAATGAAAGCAGAAAACAAGTTTGTTGGCTTTTTGCTTCTTCTTGATATGAGGGAGTTGTGACTCTCAGTGGAAAACAGTGCAAGTAGAGATGTGCAGGATAGTAAGAGCTGTGCTAAAGGTTAATACAAAAGTGTTAAGCTTTCTGTGCTTGGAATCAAGCCTGGAAATTGTCTGCTGGCCATATGGATCATTACCAAAGGGAGGTACATTATGGGGAAGATCTTGATGATTCTGTGACAGAAATAGATAAGCAAGTTCTGATAAGTTCTCTCTTCTCTGCAGGGCAGAGGTTTCCTCTCACAGTTGCTCTCAGGTGGCATAGCAGCAAGAAAAACAAGAAATTAAGCTTATTGTTTTTAGAGAAGCACACAAAAAATGCAGGTAGTTTTATGTCTGTGGTAATTCTGTTAAGCAGAATGCCATGTCTTGGGATTGTACTGGGCACAGTCCTTGCCAGTAGCACTGATCAGGAATCTCGTGTCAGACTCGTGCCATTAGAACATACCCCACTCAGCTACAGTCATCACCAAGTCCACATCTGTGCCCAAGAAAGTGCAGAACTCCCGTGTCTGCCAGACTTGGGGATACTGAAAGAACTCAATATTTTCCAAAACAAAAGGGAGTCAACCTTCTGAAAAGTGTATCTGAAATAGCGTGTCTGAGGGTACAAAGCTGGGATAACAAAATTCGTTAAAGGTT
Organism: Tympanuchus pallidicinctus; assembly: GCF_026119805.1. Classification (NCBI taxonomy): domain Eukaryota; kingdom Metazoa; phylum Chordata; class Aves; order Galliformes; family Phasianidae; genus Tympanuchus; species Tympanuchus pallidicinctus. The sequence continues at coordinate 9,290,289 of NW_026294722.1, forward strand.
TGTGCAGTCTGTGGGGAAGAGCTGACATCCACACCCTTCATCTCTCCTCCTTTTCCTGCTGGCCTTGGCAGGAGGCAGGCTCACAACCCTGGATGTGCATCAGATAGGAGCATGCTACAGGGCATACTTGCTCTGATCCTGTCTCACTTGTTTGCAGTTCTGAGAAAGCCTCTATAATTAGGAGGATATATTTTTAATTGTGTTTTTGTGAAGCCCTTTGATACAAACAAATTAACTTTGATCTCCAGCTGCTAAATGAAAGGCTTTTGCCTGGATCAGATGGAAAAAATGCTCCCTTACATATTGATGATGAATAAAAACACATGGGTGATGGGGACTAGCAATACTTCCAGCATCAAAGGGATGGGAGTGGAATCAACCCTCACCAGAATCTCAAGGTAAGGAGAGCTCTCTCAACACTGATGTGTTGGGGCTGGTTCACCACATCAAAGCAAACCCCAGTGCTAAGTGGTAGCCACAAAAACAATTATGTTTAATAAGTATTGGAAGTATTTTTTTCACTTCTGCTATGAAAACATGTGAGGTATTGGCAATCTTCTGCAGACTGTAGTGGTTAATGTTTGTATTCTCACCTACCTGAACCATCTGAGGGCAGACAGGTTGCTTACCTGCCTGTGTGGTCAGCTCCTGCTCTGGCTTCATTGCTTTAGTTCTCTTTTTCCTCTTCTTTCCATCTGTGCCCATAAATTGGGCCAACAGACTGTGTGTGCTGATGTCACTGAAGTTTAATGAATGCTCCCAGTTGCTGCATCATCCATGGAACCAAGGAAGATGTGCTGATTCCTTCCAACCTTGCAACTCACTTTAAGGAATACTTAGAGGATGGATGTGTGTTTGCATGTGCAAACTCTAAACAGATGAACTGAGTAGATGAGGACATGAAATAGGGTAAGGGAAAAGCATGTTCTTTTTCCTAGCTATTTGAGATTGTATGATGGGAAATCTTAGAAGAGCTGGAGATTGTTAAGGACTTCCATAAGCATCTGGAGAAGTAGTAAGGAGGTATTTGGTGTTTCAAGGTGCCTGGATGTAATAAGAGCTCTGTTCTCAGGAATGTGCCACTGTAGTCTTTCCAAGCAGAATTCAAACAGACAAGAATCTCATGTGAAATGAAAACACAGAGAAGTGAAAGAATCATCAATGGTCATAGGTGGATTTTTAAGGAGATCAGATGAAATTTGGCTTTAAGAAAGTTTTTATATAGCCTTAGTTTTTATTTGACCAAGACTAAGAGCTTCTTTCTTTCCAGCACAGCATGAAATCACCCATTTCCAGGAAAATGCTTCCAGCTAGCAACGAAGAAGAATGTTTTATGGTGGGAGATGATCTCACAGGTAGGTTGTACTTGCACAGACAGAAAAGCCTAAGAATGTTTCGTAGTAGTTGAGAAATGTCTGCTTAGTGATTTCACTTATTATACTGCTACACAGAAATTTCTGTGAAAGAGCAGGAAAGACATATCTGTGGAAGATTTGGCTCCTATTCAGATCCACAAATGAGCATGAGATCAGTGAAGCAGGAGGTGTTGTTTCTCCCAGCTTGGTGTGCTCACCCCTGCCAGCAGGTGTGTGGTTCAGTTCACATTCATTCAATTAAAGCACTTACATTATACTAAGGGAAGGAGGAATTGTTTACAGGACACAAAGAATTGATAAAGAACAAGAAAGGCAATATCCCAACTAAGACGGGCTAAATCAAAAGCTTTTATTGAAGCCTCTGTATATTAGGATTGGGAAGACTAATGAACCAACTGTGGATATCCTAACCATCTTCTGCCTCTGTATTTACAGAAGCAAAGTGATATGTGGCTTTGACGCTGGATTTCCATCTGTCTGAGGGTTTAACACAGCAGCTAGGAAGGGAAGGCACTTGGCACCACGTTACAGGTGAAAAGAATCCAACTCGGGCACATGGGTCTTATTGGAAAAATAATGAATTCAGCATTACAGACCTCGATAACCCTGGGAGGAGTCCTCAGTTATCACAAGGGTTTTGTCTAGGTTGCTTGCTATAGTGGTGTGCTCAGCAAAGACAAAGGACATTAACATGGGCATGTGCCTTTGAGACACTTGACAAATAGCTCGATGTGCTATTCTCCCAGAGAAGCATCTCAACATTTAAGCCTTGCTTGTAGTAGACCTTGAACCAATTAAGCTAACATCAGGGTTTTAATTGCCTTGGTTAAAGTGATGCAGACCTCAGTGTGCACACTCATAAATCAATTTAGATGCAAGTTGTCCTCTCTTAGGGTAAAATGCATTAAAGCTGCACAGTTTCTCTTCACCCTTCTTCCCAGATGTGGCAATGTCAGCTTTGCTTTGGGCAGAGCCAAGCTGATTACCTTTTCTTCCCCAGCTTCTGGTGCTTTCACCTTGAAGCTCTTGTAAGTCCAGCTTTGCTGCAGTGATTTTATCCTCTTGAGATTTTCCGGAAGGGGGAAAACAAGCCTTTATTCTCTCCATGATGTTCCACTAACTCAATCCTCCCTGTGTGGAGTTTCCCTCTTATCCCATCCACTCTGCAGAGCACATGGCTTCTTACAGCTCCTTGGAAAGAGAAACAAAATTTATTTCCAAAATTCAAAATAAAGCTCTGATCTATCCTGAAAAGAAGGAAAAACAAAACCTTGTTTGTACTGGTCCCACCTGTAGGCACTCCAGCAGTTCTCTCTCCATGTGGCCAAGCAATGCAATGGGTAAGCTGTACCCCAAGCCCCTTGGTTCTTACTCTTATTCCATTTTGTGTGTTTATTTCTTTCAGGATTTTGTTTCTTACAGTTACTCAGCCAAAGCAATCTGGGATGAATAAACACAGCCACGACAAAATATTAAGCCTTTAAGCAATGATCTGCAGTGCCACACTGCTCCTGCTACTCACTCTGCCTGTATCCAAGAGCCAGGCAGAACCTGAGGCATAGCACTGCTGGGAGTTGGTAGATGCAGGAAAAGTTATATACATAAGAACAAAATGGTGGGAGTGGAAATTTTCTCCCGAGAAGCTATGAAAATTTCTTAGGGCAAGATTTGGTGTAAGTAGCAGTTCAGCACCAAGAAGTTCTGGTGTCTTACAGTTCTGCAGATATTGTTTGTTGAGAGCTCTTTCATTTCCCTTTTTATCCTAGTTACACAAACACTGTGGAAAATACCACCAAGTGCACAGCAGGTGCCAAGCCTACATTCACTGAGGTCTCTAGGGCTGAAACTTCTGCAGCTGTGAAGTAGCTGTAAAGTCTCCTTAGTTCTTGTGATGCTCAAGTGTGGGATTGGCTAGTGATCATTTAATAATGCATGTAATTATCTAATACCTGGCTATGAGTGTATGGAAAAATGTATCTAGTGGCCTTATTTGTGATTAAGAGGATATCTTGGTCTTGAAGTAGCTCAGCCAGGGCACTGTTACTTGGTGTTTGTTGCTGTGAGCCAGTATAGTGCCAGCTTCCTTGAGACACCCATGCTAGATATTCATAGGATAGCCAAAGTAAATTTAGTTCTGCATGTCAAATGCTTGATTAAGAGATGCTTCCTGAAGGCTTGATTTGGGTCTTGGAACATAATGAGTATTCCAGAGGTGGGGGATGAGATATTGCTGGATTTGCCAGATTTTCTCAGTTGGATCTTGGGTGGGAGCTGGTAAGTAAGGCTGCATTGGAGCAGGGTGCCAGCCTCAACAGCTGTGCATTCTCTATTAGTCAACAGAAGCAGGGATGGATAGAAAATAAAGTCCATGCAGAAAATACAGAAGACTAAAGATTAATTAACTGCTGCCTTCTGACTAAGTATTATATTTCTCTGAGATGTCACTTCGTTCTCCACCTGTATCTTCCCTTCTGGATCTTCTGCCAGCCCTTTCCATGCAGGTTGGAGCTGTTCCCGCACTTGGTGAAGGGGAAGAACTCTATTCGTGTGACAGCAGCAAATGTTTGTCAGAGCCAGGCTGGAGCTTGGTTTTGCTGATCCAGAAAAAAGAAAAAAAAAAAGGGATAAAAGGCTTCTTAAAGAGAGCTAAGTCTTTGAACTGAAGAAGATCTCTACACAACACATATTCGAGAAGCCTGCAGATGAAAGTGGACACCATTGTGAAGAGTTGTAACTTAGGGACTTTATCACAAAACCATCAAGCAATTGTAATTTATATTTATATCATACTTGTATTTTTTTCCGTCCTTCTCCCCCCTTTTTCTTAATTGGATGTCATCCACATGGCAAGGTTATTCTGTTAGACAAGCTGGCAAATGACAATGACAGGATTATAATTAAGTGCCAGGACATGCAGCCAACAAAATTACCATCCTGTTATTACACTGGATGATGTGCTAAAGAAGCTCATAAAAATGCTGTAAAGAATATATATCGTGGGACATGTATACAGTTGGAAAAGAAAATGAATTGCAGAATCACAGAATAGGTTGGGTTGGAAGGGACCTTACAGCCAGTTGAGAACCAACCCCACTGCTGTGGGCTAATTGCTCCCCACAAAACCAGGGTGCCCAGGGCCCATCCAGCCTTGTCTGGGGCACCTCCAGGTATGGGGCACCCACAGCTTCTTTGGGCCAGTGTTTCTCCCTTCAATAATGCCCAACCAATGCTGGATGACTCCAGTCAAAGAGATGTTTCCTTGCACCAGAAGCTTTCCTACTTTCACCTGGCTGTAGGGGGAACCAGTCCTTTTGTTCAGCTTCATGCACAGTGATGCAAATGTTAATATTTTTTAAGCCGATATTTTTTCCTCTGTATTTAGCCCCTACTTTCCTTTGTACCTGCACCATTGTGATACCTGTCTGAATCCTACCGGTTGTCAGGCCTTATGCAGGCACCTGTCAGCGTTGGCAATACCTCTGGCTTTCTTGATTGTCTTCTTGATAAAATAATTAAACCAAAGCCAGACTGAAGGCAGAAGTACCGGGGATCTTGTGTGAAAGATGTCATTTACACAAACCATTTGTTAGTAGTCACTGCCTCTAAGTCCTATTTTCAGTCTTTTCAGGTGAGAGGTGAATTTGAAGTTTGTGCTTGTCAACGTTTATCTTGGGTCAAAAAATGTTGATCTACGGTTCAAAAGAGAAGCTGTAGTGTCACTTAGTCGGTTCCTTGCCCTTCCAGACCTTAGGTCCAGAGCTGAAAGTCCCAGAAAAAAAACAACCTCCCACAGCAGAGCTGGTCAGGAGGAGCTCTGATGCTTTCTACAGCCAAGAGCAGTCCTGCTAAAATTGTAATGCATCACCATATTGCCATTATTTTGATGATATTCTGTTTCAGATCATCTTCTCCTTAGAATGTTACCGTTCTGATATTTTCCTGAAATGGCAAAAAGCCCTTTTTCATCTTTTAATTGGCACGGTTTGCTGCTGTACTGTACAAAGCTAAAATTTCAAATGGTCAAATTTTATCAGCCTGAAAGACGTGGCGCTTTGAAACGGAGTGTAAAAGAAGTTAAATTTTCTCCACTGTCTGTTTTGATTTTTGATCTAAACATTCCGGTAATTTGAAGCATTTGAAGATATTTAGGGCTTTGAATTCTAAACTAATGTGCTAAAATCAGAGGCCTTGATGTGCTCAGGGTCTCAGATGTGCTCCCAACACCTCCAATACCTTTAATTCCTCTTTCAGATCTAATCAAGGACAGCTTCAGTCTGAGTGAAATGTTGGAACCAGAGACTGCATCTCGAATGCTGCTAAAGACCTGCACTCCTTTGGAGCAGCCCTGCAGGATCAGCCCCAAATCCTTCTGGCCCAATCATTCATCTCCTTCAGTTGAAACAGAAGAAAAGAAGGAGGGAGGGAGGGGGTCTGCCAAACCTACACTGGAACAAATTTTGAAATATGGACCTGGTGAACCTGATTTATTGCCCCAGTAGCTGGCTATTAGCATGGTGATTTGTAAATGTTTTGCTGCTTAATTTCTGCTTCTAGGTGTTACATCAGTTTAATCCCTCCCAGGCTGAGCAGTTCCTCCTGCTCTGCCATTACCCTGTGTGTTTCAGGAGCTGGCTCACAGAAAACAGGTCTGTGGGACTTAATCAAAAATGGCACAGGTGTAGGGAATGAAGCTGAGAGGATCAGGAGCACAGTTCTAATGGGGAGCTGGGACTGTTCAGTGTGGGGAAGAGGAAGATCAGGGGAGACCTCATCACTCTCTACAACTCCCTCAAAGGAGGCTGTGGTGAGGTGAGGGTTGGCCTCTGCTCCCATGTAACAGCAATAGGATGAGAGGGAATGGCCTCAGGTTGCACCAGGGGAAGTTCAGGTTGGATTTTAGGAAAAACTTCTCAGAAAGAGTGGTGATGCAATGGCACAGCTGCTCGGGGAGGTGGTGCAGTCACTCTCCTTGAAGGTGTTCAAGGTAAGGGTAGATGTGGCACTGAGGGACGTGGCCTAGAGCCGTCACAGGGTGGGTTGATGGCTGCAATATGTGATCTTAGAGATCTTTCCAGCCCTAATGGTTCTGTGATTTTATGGTGCTGCAGCATTTCCCTGTAACTGCCCTTGAGATGAAGGGTTGCCAGAGGCCATTGGTGAACCTGGCCAGAAACAATGTAGCCTTTTCTTCTGCGAATTCTTATCACACTCCATCCTACGTAATGGAGTGAACTGCAGAGATGACAGGGCTTTATTATTACTTATGATTATTCTAAACTTATTCTTTCATGAAAGGCAGGACAAGAGGCTGCTGCCTGACATTTCAGTCAATTCCTTCATTTCATCTTTTAAAACATAATGAGGTGCCTGATGTACTGACTGGCAGCTGCGGGTGAGCATCTTTCTCATCAAAAGGTTGGAGTGAAGGGGAGCTGCTCCTTTGCACTGCTCTGCTGCTGGGACTCTGAACTGTGAGGGGCAGAATCCATCCACACATGGTGGGAGGATTTGCAGGTCTCCTCCTCAGCTACATTAAGGGAGAGCAATGGGTTTGCTTGTAAAAGCAGCGTGATGGGTAGGCTGGCTGTGACCTTGCGGGTGTGTTGGTGTAAGATGGTCTCTGCATGCAGAAGGACTCAGTGCTCCTGCAGGCTGTGGCTTCAGAGCTGTTGAATCTGTGCTGCTGCCAATGGATGAACCATGTGTCAAAATCTGCAAGGAATACTCTTGTGCAGCACATACGGGGTCTATCCCAGCAGGAAGGAGCAGCTTCTACCTCCACTGCTGCCATGAGCACTCTCAGCAGCAGCCATACATCCACGCTGTGTTTAATGTTTTCTATTCTGCCCCCCATGCATGGAAGGGAATGGAGCGAACAGAGAAGCTGGGGATATTCTGAGCACTGTGCTACGTGGCTAGGGCTACAGAGCTGTAGGGCAGTGCTCTACCCACACACAGACATCGGGGCAGCCCCTCCACACCCACCACTTGCAATTGCTCTCCTTGCCTTTTGGTTCCCCCATTTCCCTGCGGCCACCTCTGCTTCCCAGCACTGCTCCTACTGCAGAGGCTCCTTTCTGCTGAATCTGTTCTTTCTGCTCCTGGTGTATTTTTCCCATCAGCTGGATGAGTGGGTGAGTTACACCATTTGTTCCATTGGCTCTCCCTGTAACACACTCATGTAGGAGGGCAGTGGGAAGCTCCCAGGCAGAGCTGCTTGGTGGTGCAGGGCCTCCTGTTGACCTGCCTTGATTAATGCTCCGTCTGCATTGCTTCCTCAGCTTCTGAAACAAACAGGATAGCATCTGCTCTTGACTTCTGAGCTGGAGCAGAAAGACTGCAGTTGCATTTCCAGAGTGACTTCAGTGGAAGTGAAGGCTACTGACTGACAATGCCACTGGCAAACATTGCCCTGGACTGCAGATCAGCAGCCGTGCTGCAGTGCTGGAGACTAAAGTGTACCTGGATCCACATGGCATATTCCAAAGGATATAAGTGAAAAACAGCCTTTGTCACAGTGTCTGTTCATCTCTTCATGTAATTTGTTCTTCTTTTTCAAAGCTCCAGTTCCTGGAAAGGATCAAGTATGAATTCCAGCATTTTGTTTTAATTTATTCTTCTCTGAAAGTGATGCTTTTGTCTTTTTGGTCATATCTTGTCTTGAGGCTGAGCTGTGATTTCTATGTTACTCCTTTTTTTCCTTTATTTATTTATTTATTTATTTTTTATTTCTGCATGCTGTGTGTAGGCAGATAAGAATCATTAAGGTTGGAAAAGTCTACTAGGATCATCTACTGCAACCGTCAGCCCATCACATGCCCACTAAATCACATCCCTCGTTACCACATTTAACTCTTTATTGAACACCTCCAGGGACAGTGACTCCACCACCTCCCTGGGCAGCCACTTCCAATGCCTGACCACTCTTTCTTGGAAGCAATTTTTGCTAACATCCAACCTGAACCTCCATTGGCACAAACGCTATGCAAGATCCTTTCCCTGGGCTGTGTACTCATGTCCCCACAGTTAACATGCATGGCTATGGTGAGTGCTGTGCTGTACTGTGCCCAGGTGGTGCCTTGTGGGCTCTGTGACCACCAAGGTGCTCAGCTCCCCTTCCCCGCAGCTTCTGTCTGCCTTCTGTGCCACACAGCATGGAACAAAGTGAGCAGAGATGAAAGCAATGATGAAAGTGGGAAAGATCACTGAGTTTTATTCCAGCAGGCTATTTGAAAGCTTGCCTCAAATATTTTCTTCTGGGTGAGGGTGAGAAGTGTGTGGAGGTGAGTTGTGGAGACTTGGCACACATGGCAGCTTGACAGCTGACTTTATTTTCAACATGTCACTGACACTGGAACCACTGGAAATGAGAGATGAGAAATCAGTGGCACCTGAGGAGCAGGCTCTGCCTTGGAAAAATATGGTTGAGATTCAAGCCAGTGATGGTCTACTTTCCCACTGCTTGAGCAGTATGAATGGCAGACAAATGTGCGCTGGCCACAGTGGTGCTTTTCCCCACTTTGCTCAGAGTCAACTGTGGCACAGCTGCAGTGTGGGTAATTTGTCTCTGTGCCATATCCTGTGAGTATTTGTAGGGTCTTGTGGTTGATCTCCTCCATGGAGCAGTGCAGCAGATGCTGAGGTTTGGACTGCTTGAGCACAGAGCAGCTCTGAGCAGCTGGTATGGATTGCAGCCTGTACAAAAACGCAGATGGTGTATGTGGTACATAGCTTAGTGACAGCAACAGAGCCAGGGGAACTGCAGACTGCAAGACCAGCCCTTCAGTTCACTTATTTTGTATGCAATATAAAAAAAAAAATCAGTCAAAAAAGGAAATATTTGCCTGCAGAGAAAGGCTGGATTCCCCAGGACCCAATGCCATTTTTGCATGCACCATTTTCCTTCAGTTGAACACTTGTACTGGGAAACAACTCGGAGCAAAATCAGCAGTGGACTCCTGGTCAGAGGCTGCAACTAATGTATGGTTTTCCTACTAACACAACTAGGCAATCACTGCTGGTTCTTAGTCAATAAGTGCTGCCTTAAGGTTTATACACGAATGTACTACTAATTCTCTTTGGCTATATCCATAATTCAGCTGTCCAAGGGTTCTCAGTGATGCAGTGGAAGCTCTTGAAGCTCCTGAATTGTCCATGCTGTATCCAGCAGCATAGGATTGGGGTCAGACTGGGATCCTTTAGTACTCATAAATGTGGTTTTGTCAGCTGTTGATAAGATAAAGCTGGGATCTACTGGTAGATCTACCTGACCTTTGTTTTTTGGGAATTTGGCATAGCAATTGGATTTGGTTGGCTTTTTCCCACCAAGTTCTGCAATTGATACCGGTTCTATTGTGTCACCAGAAAAACTGTTTTTCTAGACTGTGGTCGTTCTTGTGCTTGTAGGAAGGGAAATTTCTGTGGCTGCCAGTTCAAAAGAAGCCAACCTGCAGGCAGGTTGTCTTTGATTCCTTTTTCATGGCTCTGCTCTGCTCTTTGTCCTTCATTTCTTGATACAAGATGTTCAGAAGAAAGGTTAAAAATCACCGTGTTTAAACCTTTCCCAAGCCATCATCTCTTTCTGCTGTGCATGACTGATGTACTTGTGTGTGTGTGATGGGACAGATATCAGCTAATGACCACTTCTTCCATCTGACTCAGGAGAACTCACACTTGATCTGAATGCAGCATATGCAATGGAAGAATAAAGCTGTGGTTTCTTTGTTTTAGGGAACACACAGCAAGTCCAGAGCTTGTCTTCTTTCAGCAGTTGTGTTTGTTGATGTTTCGTAGTACTGAGCCAACCTTCAGTACCCCCTCATATATTTTCCCACTTTACATTGCCTCTTTTGTGAACTGTCCCCTGCTCAGGGTGTCTTCTGCTTTCACCTCATTCCCCTCATTTGCATTTGCATTCGTGGGAAGATGCCATGAGGGTGTCTGTGAGGATGTCTGGATGTCAATAAGCTGCCATGGTGATGGAGTGCAGAAGCAGCTTGAGTGCACACAGCAAATAAACAGTGCTTGTGGAGGCTCTGCAGAGCAGATCAGTCATCTCTCTCCTCTGCCATGCCTGACATTTGTCCTGGGTTTGCAAGCCAGCCCTCTTCCAATGACTTGCAGCCCACCATGCAATGATAACTGCTGGAAAATAAAGTGCAAGTAGAATAGAAAGCTCTCTTAAGCTTCCCTTTTCTTAAAACAGAAAAAAACTAGATGGCAATATTGAAATTAGCTGTTTGCTACATTAATGGAACTGTGTGGAGTAGAGTAGCTGAGCAGATCTGGAGGGCTGACTTCTCACTGAGAACACAAACAGTTTGCTGCAATATTAAATTAGACATTAACATGAGCATGTCCAAAGGTGGTGACCTTAAGAAAGTCAACTGATTCTTTTGACTCCTGAAGATCTCAACTTCCTTTCTCTGCTCTAGGACATTGCCATTACTTCATTTTCTCCCATGTAATGTCTTTATACTGCATGCTGAAGCATCTCTGCTTTCCCCTATTTTAGAAGCTGAGTTAGAGACCTGTTCACAGAACAGTGAATACTGTTCTCTCACAGCAAAACTGAGCTACACAAGAGCACTCAAGGTGGGAAGAAGCAAACAAGCACTGTTGATTGAAGACTCACCCCATGTGCTTCTGCTAAGTGCCATGTCTCTGCACCAGAAAAAACACACGTCCTCAGCCTGGAGCGAACCCAGCAGAGGGATGAGAGGAATAAAGGAAAAGAGTGATTACTGACAACATCCAGACAAAAGCAGTAGCTTGGTGCTGTCAGCTTCTGCTCTGGCTTTTTGTTGCTCTGGCTGTTGTTGCCTCAGAATTACACATTTTATTCAAACCATCCCTGTTTTCTCTTTTTCCTGGTAAGGCCCCATGCTATTCTTGTCTCTGAAGAATACTGCGTGGCTTGATTCCTTTCACTGACATGGTCCTAATTCTGTACTGAGCTCTGGGTTCTGTTGCATATCCAGCTGTGAAACAGCAGGAGAAGAGTGGGAAAGGACCAACAGCAAAAAGGTTTTGAAGCCCTACAGAACCTGCAGAACTGGAAAGCACTGGGATTTTGCGGCAAAGGTGGAGTTCAGAGGACACAGGGATGGTTGAATTTGGACGGGACCTCCCAAGGACTGAGTTTTCAGACCTGTGCATGCATAGTGTTGTGCACAGCGTTCAGTTCTGCCTTCTAAGCCTCCCTCTGGTCCGTGCACAGTCATCTGTGGGGCCTTCTTCTATCCTTACTCTGGTAAGGTTGGTCCTGGTGGGCAGTGTGAGTTGGCCAGGGAAGCCAATGGGGAGCACTCCTGAAGGAGTGTCACAGCCTCATTTCAGAGTTCATGTTCAAGAGATTTAAGCAAAGCCATGGGAAAAAGGGAGACGGATTTGGGATTTCCCCTCTTTCACAGTGCTTCTGTTGCTCAATTTTGGCATGAGTGAGCCACATGAAAAAAGGCTGTTCCTGAAGGTCCTTATGGTGCTAGGACTAGCGAGGGAGATTAACACGATGTGATTCAAACAGGTGAGCGGGGAGGCTGCTTTTGTCAGATCGCTTTGCAGAGAGGCTGTGTGGCTACAAACATTTCTTTTTGTCTGGCTGTGCTCTCAGTGATGCTCACCGCCAACTCTCCAAGGCTGTTGTGGGGAAGGTTAAGATGAGCGTTAAACTCTTCTGAAAACATTCCCCGAGTGCTCTTTTAACCACAGTTCTGTGCAGAATCCGGCATTGTAGCTCTGCAGCCAAAAATGTGAATGTTTCAGATGGAGACAAACAGAATTCATTCTTCAGCTGCCTCAGTGACAGCATACATTTCAAACAGGAGCAGATAGAGTACTTTTTTTTACAGACACTGTCTGTCAAATACAAGAACATCATTTGAACCACTTCAGAAAAATCAAAATGTTTAATCTAGAGAAACTTGAAGCATGACACCAACTTACCCAGCCCATTTTTCTCCTTCTCGCAGGATCAGCTGCTGATGCAATAGAAATCTGTGTTGGCCTGACTATTCTAGAATAGCATGTTTGGTCAGAAAATGATTTCTTCTCAAACATTAGCTTTTTTTTTCTCGGTTTGCTTCTACTGCTGAAAAAGCTCACACTGAGTCTCATATTACTGGCTATTCTATCTGCTTCACTGAGATACATTATGAGGCTGATTTTGCTATGCACACATCATGACAAAGTCCCCACGAAAGGAATCTAATGACTTTCAAAGAGCAAGGAGTGCTGACACCAAGCAGGCACACAGTCATTGCACTGTACTGTTTCCATCTCAGTGCTAATTAGCAGTTTCATGTCTTACTATCTCATCTGCCTCTCTTTGCCAGAAATGGATCAGGTCCAGTGTGGTAATTCCTAAACCTTTTTCAGTTTATTTTCCCTTTTCTGATGCAAAGAGGAAAGTATAAGGCTCCCTCTGCCTTAGAGGCTTATCCAACTGCATGAAAACCTAAGGCCTCCATTTTAACAGCCGAGGTTGGCTTACTTCTTGTGAATTGGATTTTATATTCTTTCAAAAGAGTACCTTCAGTGATGGATATTCATACTTCATTAGCACGTTAAGTATCTTCTCGTTTCCTATGTTCAAAGCCTACATTGGAGGCTCCCTGCATTGCACTCCCTACATTGGAGGCTCCCACAGAGTCACTATGATGTGAGAAAGGGTGTTCTCCTCCTGAGTCTGGAACTGCATGCCAGAGAACCACACAGGTTAGAAGGGACCTCAAGAGAGCATCAAGTCCAACCCCTGCGAAAGCAGTTCCCTACAATAGGTTGCTCAGATTGGCATCCAGCTGGGTCTTGAATAGAGGGAGACTCCACAGTCTCTCTGGGCAGCCTGCTGCAGTGCTCCGTCACCCATACTGTAAAAAAGTTCTTCCTTGTGTTAGTTCAGAACTTCCTATGCTCCAGTTTTAGGCCATTACTCCTTGTCCTATTGCTACACACCACTGAGAAGAGCCTGGCCTCATTCATCTGCCTCCCAATTCTCTTTAGATATTTATAAGCACTAATTAGATGAATCAGAATGGTATGATGTTGTTTTACCAGTTTCAACTCATGGGGAAATGGCAAAGAACAGTATTTGCTCTCCCTCTGCTAGACCTCTCAGGAGGTCTAGTTTCTCTTGCTTCTCTTGCTTCATAGTTTCTGCAGGTCATTTCCTTTCTAAGGTACATTCATGTTTTTGTTCTCTCTCCACAGGAGTGGAAAAAATCATTCCCATTACTGCTCTATGATTCTCTGCCAAGACTTACCAGCTGTTCTGCAGTGCTTGGTGAACAGCAGGCAGGTCCAGCTGAGGTCAAGCCACTGTTTTGTATAGAAAGATGGCATTGCTAAGTCATATTTGTCATTTTGTCCATACATTAGATTTCCATTGGTCACAGAGATTAAAATATGAACAGTTAGAATTTGTAACACAGCATTAGACCCTGCAGAAATACTGTTTGTTACGTACAGCACACGAATGACTTGTTGTAAGTCTGGATCTTAAATGTCTGGATCTTTCCACAGGGCAACCACGTCCAAATTAAAATGTCATTCTTACAGCTCAGTGTGGCTGGGCTCTGAACATTGGTTAAACTCTATGACTTGGTCCAGATCTTTATAAAATGAGGATTAAAGGCCCATGAGCATGAAGGCTGGCTGTAGTTCTGCTGCATTTTCTTGTTTAGGTCTTAACAAACCCTCCACAAATGCATGTCCTTCCTCAAGTGCTCCTGTTGATCTCCTATGTCCACCATACAATGCGACTTGCGGGGAGATACTGCCATACCCAGTGAATGTATGGGCTTCTGCTCTGCTAAATTTTCCTAAATTTACAGCCATTATTATAAGATGCAAATTCCTTGGCTACAAAGAGAAGGAAATGCTCAATTCTTTCCCTTTTCATAATCGTCTTTGCTAGTCATAGGGCAGCTGGAACAATGTGTTCTCTTTCAAAAGAAAACAAAGGCATAAAAATAGATCTTCAGAGCCTAGAACAGTGACAAGAAATCTTTAAATAAAACCCCTTGGAATACAATAGTCTATTTTCAAATGTCCTACTTCAAACAGCCTCCCTTTACTCCATCCAGAAGATGCTTGTATCAGATCAAACTAAAGAACATTTAGTCAGAAAACCTTTTGTGATAGTTTTCTAGCAATTGACTGTGGTACCTCAGCCAAAATCAGATGTCTGCGTGTGCAAATATATACAGTTTCATCTGCAGTTTTCACTGGATGTGGTTATCTTCATTCCTTGCCGCTGCTTGTAAACTGCTGCTGCATTTCCCCATGGAGAAGACTGCATTTTGTTGATACATGAAGTGATTCCAAACACTCTGCTGCTCACAGCAACAGCTACTTTTCTTTAGGGAAAGCCCCTTAGCCAGAATGTGAAGCTTAACAAACAAAGCAGTGCCAGATCAACATCCTGAGGTATTCTTCCTTTTTCATCCACAGTAACTGAAGTGGTGAAATGATTGCTTTCTGGGCAATGTCCATCAGCTTGCTCTGCCCCACTAAGGGTGGGTATGTGGGTGACCACTCAAGGCTGGCAATCCTAATGGAGGCAAAGCAGAGGGACAAAGGTCTCCTGCAATCTCCAGAAAGGCAAAAGCATCTTTAGGCTCATAGCCCCGAAATCTCAGCGCTGAGCTGCATAATGCTGCATCCTTGGTTCATCACTGCCCCATTCGCTGTATGCCCCAATTCCTGGAAAGCAGAGTTCCTTTCCTTCTCCTCCATAGCTCTTGAGTTACCGTGGGCATGCTAGAGTCTGTCCAGAGACCGTGCGGAATCTTCTCTGTAATTGTTTCCTGCTCAAGGAAAATCCTGGATCTGAGCAATGGAATAGGTCAGAGAAATAAAAACACTGCCAGGTTGGTAGCTCGAATTTCACACTCGGGCAGATTGTTGTTGCCATTCCAGCACCTCCAGCAGCAGAGTGGCTTCAGCACAAATGCTGGAGTTTGGCAAATATAGTTTTTGGCTTCTGGCTTCTCTGCAAACTTGCTGTGTGAATTTTGGCAACTTTCTTAATTTCCCTGAGCATGATCCAAAGCCCAGGGAAGTCAAAGAGAGCTTTTCCTGGAACTGGAATGTGGTTTAAATATTTTCCTTGGCCTATATCTCTACTCTATACATTTATAAATGCACTTTTCTCATATATAGGGAGCAAACTCTGCATGGCAGACAAACTCTGAGGTTACCCCTTACTGTTAGCACAACAAAGCACTGATTTTTGTTACCAATCTGTAATTTGAGGTGAATATAACCCATGAACACCCCACAGACATGGGAACTCAGGAAGGTGGCATGCTGCACACTCCCCATACATGAGCAGTGTGGAATGTGGAAGATATAAAGCTGTTCCTGCTGCCCAGAAAGATATTTGGGGCAAAATTAGAAATAAAAGCAGCAGGAGAAAGGAGCCAATGCTGCTATGGCTGTGGCTTGGTTTCTGCTCACAGATGCTCCCAACTCACAGGAATGTCTGGGTCCATGCAAACATTTTGCTTCACCCGCTTCTTGTGTAAGAAACATGCCAACAGACCCTCTTTGTATTCCCCAGGCCCTGAACTTCATCACTGATCTGCAGGACTCAGTTACCATTGGTTTCCATGGCATTGTGTCTGGCCCTGTCTCCATCACAGCCCAGTGGCTGAGGGCTGCTGCCAGGAGGCCAGGTGGTGTTGCATCCATCCTGTGTCCTGCCAGCAGTGCTTACTGACTGCTGAGCACAACATCCCAAAGAGAGAGGCTTGGATGGCTCACAGTTACCTGTTGCAGGAGGAATTGTAGTTCACATGGTTGGTAGAGCGAGAACAAAGATATTAGTAGGACTTAACTACTATTAACTACTATTAACTACTATGAAGGATTGCTGTGTGTTTCACTTGGTTTATAAGGGGTGTGAGTTGAGTGGGCAGCATGGCAGAGCCCCAGAGCTCAGCACAGCAAGCCCCATGTCAGAGCTGGATTCCTCATGGTGCCTCATGGTGCTCGCCATCAGGTGATGCTCATTCCTAGCCAGCCACAGGGCTGAGGGATATCAGCTGCAAGCCAAGGATTTTCTTGTACAAACCATCCTCGTGGCATGATGTAAAGGAGACCATGGCCATTCTGTCTCCATTCCTTTCCTAATAGGAGGGTGCAGATGGACAAAGCTGTGCAGTGGTGTTGGAGTTTTGTTAGTTTGGTCACATACAGATTCAGGCCCAGGTGCTGAAATAGTGGAGGTATCTGTGTAGAATGGGAAGATGGGAGGAATTCTGGGATGGACCTGAGGTGGTATGGAGAGTTTGGATGGTAGACATTGAGTTCTTTGGTGGCTGAGGAGATAAGAGGATCGTGTGGGACCAGAGCAGTGGGGAGGTGAGGGCTCTGGAGTATGGAATGACTGAGGTGGAAGATAAGGGATGAGCGAGTTTAGAAAATTGAAGGCTGTGGGCAGGAGCAGTTGGGGTGGACGTCATGGGGACAATTCCGAGTCTCAGCATGTGCCCAGAACCTAGCAAGAGGATAAGGACTGCATTTCCTATGCTGCATGCCTCTATATATGTGGAAATTCAGCAGGTATGGTGCAGTGCTCTAAGTACAGCTAAGTATTAAGTGCAGCTATGGGAGATACACAGAAAGGAGGTATTACTGTGATGCTCCATGCATTCAGCTACAGAAGCCTTCAGGTCACCATGTAGCATGGCCAAGAGCAAACAAGCTCCTTCTAAGTTCCAGCACACTCCAGTGTCAATGAATTTTGCTCATTTAAAAATGGCCATGAAACTATTTCTCAAGAAAAGTATTTCTGGCATATTTTTTTTACATAGATCCTATTATTTTGTTTAATCTGTGTGGTAGAAATCTGCACCATGTTCAGTGGGGAATTGTTGTTGACTGCCATAATGTAACCGAGATGAGCTGTGCTCATCACAGTGAGCACTTTATCATGCAGTGAACAAGTCCATGCCCCAGGGAAACCTCTGCCACCCACAGGTTAAATGTGGAGCCCGTCAGAGAAGCTCATTGTTCATATGGCTTCTGCTTTGGCTGCTCAGTTCCTGAGGTCAAATCTAAGGTTGTACAACTTTAACTGTCTTCTGAAAAGAAAAGGAAAAAAAAAGTAGATTAAGGATTCTTTTTGCTCATTGGTAATTTTTAATCTTTCAGTGCTACCGTAAGTTCCATTAACCTGGAGTTAAGCTAAGGTTATGCTGTCAGATGAGCATAATAAAATGCATCACCTTGACTATGGAAAGTATTTTTCACAGCACTCTAAGAGGTCTATAAAGCTCTGATAAATGGTGCTGAAGTTTAGCTCTTCTTCAGTGTTCTGCTGAGGGCAGAAACAAAGCTTCATTGAAACCTTTTCTGCAATACACCATGATCAGACCTAGCAACTCTGCTTATTTTAAGCCAGCAACAGCTGCGGTGCCTCTAGTCCCATTGCAAACGCTTGTAACACGATGCTCACGTAAGTGGTGGCCTTATTCATACTGTGGTGTTGGGGAATGTGCATGGGGAGCAGGTGGTGGGAGGGAGGGCTGTGGGGATAGGAGGCTCAGGAGCATGCATCTGCAAAGAGAAGCCAGGCTTTCTCCTAACCATGAATGGAGAGCTTGTCCTTGGGACTGAGGAAGTAGAGATTGCAGTGGTGTCCTTTTTTAATGCAATTTGTGTAACTTTACCTCTCTGTGGACTCCCAAATCTTCCTTGGCTGGGAGCAGGAACATTGCCACAGCACGAGCTTAGAAGCAAGAAGCCTTGGAGACTTCCCAGGAAAGCTACTGAGTCAACGATGTGCAGCTTAATATAGTGACCATGTTTAAACTGATAGCAAAACAGGAAGCTTTTAAATACAGAATCTATGAGTTCACAGCATTGCCCACTTTCACAGCCTCCTCTCCTTCAAGGGCTAAGAATCCTTAATCTGGCAGTGAGGAACCACCAAGCACTTCCCATGGGAATGACCTGCCTGTGTGTAGCCAAGGGCTGTATCCCGTAAGACTCTGTGGTGCTGTGTGTTTGAGACAGCCCTTGCTCAGCGTGACTAGTCCAAATGCTGTGCAGGAAAGTGATTTTTGCATGGACACACATGTGGGAGAAATGGGAAATTAGGGGAACTTTACATGCTGGGTTTGTCCCAAAGGCAGTGAGCCAGTAAGATGCTTCTGCTTGCAAGGTCAGGGAGGTAAGGGGGGGGGGGCAAAGCCTCCTCCTGTCTTATCCCCACTCAGGCACAGAGTTCTGTCAGCTTTCCCGATGCCCCATCACTGCACTTGGATCAGATCCTTATGGCTGGAGAGAGGTGAGACTGGGAACTCTTCTGGCCTCCGAGGCATTTCCAGTGAGGATCTGCTCCACAGAGCAGGTGCAGCCACTTGCTGTAAGTCTTCACCCTTCTGCAGAGCCAAGGAATCTTTTGCAAGTAGCTTCTAGTCCCAGAAGCGATTGCCCCTTCTCCCATTGGCAGCTCTCAGTACTTTAAACTGAGCAATAGGTGTCATCCACTTGAGAATCTTAGAGTCATAGCTGTTGTGTGGGATGCAAACCAGGATCTGCTTGCTGCAGCTCATGGTCATGCCCTGCCAAAGCTCTCTGAGCTCAGAACCTGTCACCAAACACATGCTCCCAGGGCAGGCCACTCTTTCTGTTACACTTCTTGCTTTCAGACAGCGTAAGATGTGAGACTTGAAAGAAACAGCTCTTTCTTTCAGGCAAGCCTCCTCCTGGAATACTTGGCTGATCTACTAATAGATGGAGAACTTGTTCAATTGAAAAGCACTTTGTCGCTCTGATCTAAGTGCACCAGAAGAGATATCAAGGCAAAACCTTTTATGAGAGCTCACAGACATTGTGGTATAAAAGCCAGCCCAGCCATGGTTCCCCGTTGTTTAGTTGGGCTGCTGGTCCAGCACACAGGGAATACTGGAAATCTGTCTTTCTTGTCTTAAGGAACAATGGGAAGAATACTGTTGGACTGCCCAAAGGGCTGGTAGTGTGCAGGGGGTGGTAAGGCAGGCTTGAATGGGTAGGAACAGCCCCAGAAATTAACTGGATTGATGTCCTGTTCATGTCTGCACATCCTCCAGCAGACAGAAGAATGAAGAATCCCATCTAGCCTTATGTATACATAAAGAGTGAGTCCGTACATGTGTGCTCCTCAGCAGATTCTGGTTTTGGTAGATTGGTCCATCTGCTCTGAAACAATTGATCAGAGGCTGAACTGTGATTAGGGCAATGAGACTGTCATAAATATTAGGGCAATTAGACTGTCATAAATGCTAGGTGGTGTGGGGAGGTGGGGCTGGTATCTTGTGGCTGGACACTTTGCAAATCCAACTGCAGTAACAGGTATTGGCTATGGTTTTGGGAAAAGCATGGCCTGTCGGCCAAGTTGTGCTGGGAAGCTGGGGAGGATGAACATCAAGAGGATGTCACTGGGTCAGGATCAACAGGAGGATTTTTGAATGAATGTTGATGTCTGTAGCACTGTTCCCAGGCTTGTAAAATGGGTATCAGCTGGTTGGAGTTTCCAAGCCAGCATTATTTTAATTATTTTCTGGATGTGTGGCAGTTTTGCTGCAGTTCTGCAGTACAAGAGCTCTCCTGGCTGCTGCAAATGTGACTTCCAGTTCTCAGGAAGACTGGAGCTTCCTACAGGGCTGGGAATTGTTGGGGCTGCTGTAGGAGCAGAGTTTGGTCCCTGAGTAGCTCTGCAGGCAGGAAAACTGGCAACCTCACCAATACCTCCTACAGGAGGGTTTCCCGGGGTGCAGTGGATTCATTCAGGAAAGGAGTTGGTGTTTGGGTATTCAGTAGGAGTTCCTCTGCATTCCATCAGCCCACCAAACAAAACTTGGCTGCATTCTTTATCCTGATTGTGAGCATCTGCTGAGAGGTTGGGCTGGAGCCTGAAATAGCCATGAGACTCTGAAACAAAACCCAAGAGGTTAAAACAAAAAGCTGAACTGCCTTCTACATTAGGAATAGACAGCTGATGCTGACACATCTGTTGTGTCTATGTGAGCTGTTGGTTTTTGGTTTTGTTTTTCCCCATTTCATCGTTGTCTTTCTGTTGTCCCTTCTTTCTCACTTACTGGAACAAACTGGAGCTGCTTGTGCTGAGCAGGTTGATGCTGAATTAAGGGAAACAAAGCAATAAAAGCAATAAATTCAGTAACTTGAGGGACTATAAGTGCAGCTAACATTCCAGTATCAGGCAGTCTGGAAGAGAAAGTGTGGAGGACAGGAGGCTGAATCTCCAGTAGTGGTGTGCCTGCTCTGGTCTAATTTATCTCTTACTTGGCATGCTTAAGGCAATTCAAGACTCAAACTTTTCCATATATGTTTGTAGGCTGCTTGAATGCTCTTAAAAGTGATCACCGCAGAAAAGAGTGACCCAAATTTATTATTTGTGTTAAGGAGAGAATATGAAAAATATATTCTTTCACTGTTTATCTAATGCTTCTCTCAACAGTGATTTCCCTCAGGTAATCATATCGGGAGGTAACAAACAGAATCCTGTCCCTGAGGTTGTTTTATTCCAGTTCTCCATATTTGATGATAAATGTTTAAAACATTAATTCTAAAGGATGGGTAGCTTTCTGTTGTTTTAATCACTTCTCTTTGCATTTCCCACTGCTTTTACAGTGTGGTTCCTACAGTGAGCAAAATAATGGAAAACGACCAGAAACCACAGTGCCTCCAGAAGTGGTTTGTGGGAATCAAGTGTTGTTTCTGCATTAGAATTGTATAATATTATTTTTATTTTATGATCTCTGCTATCATAGTTCTTTTTGGGAGTCCTTCTACTTCACCTGGGGAAGATCTCTGATAAGTTTACATCACTTATCGTATAGACGAACCTTCCCAGGAACGCACACTCTGTATATAGCTGTATATATGTATATTTTGTCATTACACACTGCAAGAATATCCTGCACGAGAGCAAACCAGAGAACAAACCATGGCATGCCCGAGGAAGTGCCTGACATTGGGAAGGCCTGCATCATCCCCCAGTGCTCTTTGTTTAACGATGATGACTTCACAGAAAATCACCATATCAATGGGACAAGGAGAGCACCGAGACATCTTGGAAACAACAGGATGACTGCTGACTGGCACCAGATAACAAATAAATGAACAAGTCAATAGCAAATGTAAACCTTCTGATAAGATTGTGAACTTGGAGTACCCAGCCAGTGGGGAAACAGGGGAGGGGGGAGGCAAGGGGGAGAAAACAGGGTATAAAGGCTGTCGTGTTGTGTCCATAGGCGCGCTCCTACTTGCGGCACGCCGCCATTGCAATTGGGAACAAAATCTGCTTTTAACAGAGATACCGTCCTGACAAAATTACTTGGATTATTTCCAACAATTTGGGGGCTCGTCCGGGATTATTATCGCCTCTTTAGGAGTTTCCCTTCTGCCCTGCACAGGATAGGTGCACCCTGCTGATGTCAGCGGTCCTGTCTGGGTGCTGAGGTGACTCCTTGGTACGGCCGATAAAACACCGAGACTGTTTCATAAGGACGGGCTCTGTGAAAGCCAAGGGGCAGGCAGGCACGGGTGTTGGCCATGGCGACCCGGTAACTTCGTGCACGGACCAAGGTAAGGGGATTTAACTCTTTCCTTGGGGGTCGGTTGAGACTCTTGAGTGTGTGTGACTGAGACGCGCTGTCAGTGCGAAGCGAGCGCTGAGTGCCGAGCTGCGAGGGGCACGGCCAGGGACGGACGGAGCTGCGTTGGTGCAAGGAAGAGTCTCGGGAGGGAGCTGTTGGTGTGCGGTACCCTGTGCGCTTGACGAAGTGCCAGCAGTACACCCCTATTAATCCGAGATAGGAGTATAGTACTCCTGAGGGATTGGGCCCAAAATCCGAGAATCGGAGTGTGGTAACCGGTGAGCTGGGGAGTTCACAGTAGCATCCTGGAGGGGTGGGTAATAGGAGTTCTGAGAGCAGGGGAAAAAGGTCCCCAGAATGGTGCCTAGAGAGAGCCAGTAAGACTCCTTTTCTGAAACAGAATTGGCTTAGGTCGCTTAATGAGTGCAAGAAGTAAAGAAATGTGCCTCGCGAGGAGTCCAAGTTCAAAGGAAATAGGAAAGAGAAGCAGAACGATCATAAATGGATCCCTTAGATAACTTCCTCCGCTTTTAATTTCTAAAGCAGTGCAATTTCTAAAGCGGCGGTGACCTCTCCAGAGGAGGAGAGTGGCCGTCTGCTGATCTGTGCAGGGTCCTGGAGAGAGGATGCGCTCTCAATTACTGAGGGACTTGGAGTCATGCGAATGGGACCTGGAGAGTTTTCCTTTCTCTAATACTAACCTTACTAATACTTCACTTTATTCTCTTAAGGCAGCCTTAGGTCAAAGGGAAATAGGGTATGGCAATGCCTGCTGTTTTTACCAGAAGAGAAGTTAGGAGTTTCAAGAAGAATTCCTTAACTGAGGATCCTATAAGTGTAGCAAAACAATTAGATCAATTCCTAGGGCCTAATTTGTACTCATGGATGGAAATGATGTTTATCATTGATATGTTGATTATTGGAGAAGGAGGTTGGCAGCTATGCAAGTGTGGGAAATGAATACAGAGGGAAGGTTGAGCTCTGGAGGGAGGCAGAGAGAGGAAGGATCCTGAGGATAAATTGTACTGATTGTTGTCACTGTGTGTGTGATTGCTAAATGTTTATGTCGTGAAAGTGTTATGTGATGTCGTGTACGAGGCTGTTATGGAACAAGGGGTGTCTAAAGTGATACGAGAAGATCGCCTGGGTTGTATTTTGGCTCACTGGAGATACATCGTTGGTGAGCCAGGGGGAATATTGAATAAGAAACCAGGAATGTAAATGGAGTAATGGGACCAGTTTTATAATTGAGTATTCTAATCATGAGACCAAGTGCTGGGTGTTTGTGGAAGTTGAGGAATTGTGTTGTTTGATTTGTGGATTTTGAAGGCACTGGGAGAAACTGTCTTAATGGTATGTGGAAATGCAATTGTTAATGGTGTGTGGAAATTATGTGGAAATGCAGTTTTAATGGTATGTGGAATTGCAGTTGAGGGTAGAAATAGTGGAATTGTGGAAAAACAAACAAACAAACAAAAAAAATGGCAAAAAGGTGAAGGAAAGCAGTGAATTTGGGATATTAGAGTTGGGCCAGCACGAGAACACATCCCCGCACACCCCCCCACTGCGGCTTGTAAGAACAGCTTGGGGTGGGAGAAAGAGCTGGGGGCCGGAGCCTCCCGCTGTGATGTGAAGGGTGCAGTGCTTGTGAATGGGGATGGGACGGACATTGGAAGTGAGAACAGCCGTCATCTGCAGAGAGCTGGGGAAACCCGATATCCAGTGTGAGCGCTGGAAGCCTGGGGAGAGGAGGGGGTGAAACTGAAATACAATGTTAGTAATGTCTGTGATGATGAGAGTTTGGAAAGTGAAAAGGGTTTGGGAAAAACAAACTGAGGAAGGCAAAGTTGAGCAAGGTTAACAGGGATGTCCTTACCTAGAAGAAGAGGTAAGGGGAGCCTGGAAGGACTCAGGGAGAGTTCCACCCTGCCAGGACCAAAAGCAGCAGGGGAAGCAGGGTAAAGAAGTTTATTTTCTGGTACCTCTGGGTGCCTCTTATCTGTGCTACATCAAGAATTATTGCCCGTAGGTGATTTTTGTAATAGTTGTAGGAGCCACTGGCAAGAGTTTACTTTTTTTTCGGACCAATTAAATACAGGCTAAGAGAACAAGTGGGAATATATAAATTCTTGTACATGCCAAGTTCTCCAAAATGATTATTTGGGCATGACATGTTAGAATAGTTGAATGTAGAGATCAAATTCAGTAGAGACGATTGGAACTACTTGTCAAGCAAGAGCAATGGACTGAAAATTTTAAGTCTGGCTTTAACACAAACTGGGAAAAGCAATGTTGTACTCCCAGAAGTTACGTAAATCCTACATTGGGTATACACAGGATTGCAAGCATCAGGGATGCCTGGCAGAGCCAAAAATGCAGCCCAATGGAAATTATGTTAAAGATGGGAGCCAGCCCAACCAGGGTAAAGCAATGCCCTTTGAGGATACGAGATTGTAGGAAGATAAAAGAAATAAAAATAACTTTTTGGATTTTGGATTACTAATTGGATAGAAATCCAAATACAACACACAATCTTGCAAACAAAAAAATTGGATGGCAAGAGCTATAGTTTGGTACAAGGTTTGAGGGCAATTAATGGAAAAGTTGAATATATACAACTCATGGTGTATATCTTTATTAACCAAGTTAAGGAATAAGTAGGTGGAGTTTACCGTTCTGGACTTGAAGTGCACCTTTTTCTGCCTGGTTTTGCAAAAGAAAGTCTAAAATTATTTGCCTTTGAATAGGAAAACTCAAATATGGAGAGAAGAAAAAAAATAATAATTAAAAGTAATAATAATAATAATTCAGTTAACCTGCACAGTGATACCCAGGGTTGTGAGAACAGCCCAGTGATTTTTGAGAACTGGTCAACTCGTGAGCCTGAGATTTGGGTTCGCCATCTCACAGTGGAACTTTACTGCAGTACGTGGATGCTACAGTAACAAAGGACTGTGTGCAATGGACTGTGAGCTTGCTGAATTTCTTGATTTAAATGGCTTAAATGGTTTCTCAACAGAAAGCACAACTGATCAAAAAGAAGGAAGCAACTTGCTGAGCACCCAGAACGCCAACGCAGAGCTGCCTCCAGGCCAGCAGTGTGTGACTGCATGGAGACTGTCTGTGCCAGCTGGTCAGAGCTACAGGAGGAACCATTGGACGATGCTGAGGAGTCCTGGATTCATCGACAGAAGCAGTTTTGTGAAGACAAGGAAACCGTAAGGCAGGACATGCAGTAACTGCTGCTGACAGGGTAATTGAAGCAAAACCATTACCTGTGGGGACTTCCACTCAGAAGGCTGAAATAATTGCCTTGACAAGAACCTTAAATATATGGACAGATGCTAAATATGCTTTTGGGGTGGTACCCACTCGTGGTGCCATCTGGAAGGAGCAAGGATTGCTTACACACAAGGAAAACAAATTCAGCGTGATGTAAATCTACCAAAGAGCAGCATGGCTGTTATACATTGTAAAGGACATCAGAAGAGTGACACTGTACAGGAAACTGGGAATATGATGGTGGATCAGGTGGCAAAACAGGCAGCTAAAGGAAAAGAAATTGGAGAACTGGCTTTAAGTCCAGACGGTAAACTTGAAATATCTGAACCTTAGTCAGAACCTATAAGGTACTCTAGAAAGGATAGGAATCTAATTAATGAAGGCAAGAGAGCAAGCTGACAGATGGGTGCATACCCAGATGGACACTGTTGTGCCCATTAGTATTTTATAGAATTTGGTTCTAAGGGAACATAATAAAACATGGGGGGTACAGACTTCAGAAAGTAACTGTACAATCCTAGTACCAGGAACAGGGTACAAGTGGGGCTTGCTGGAAAGGGAACCTTCCAGGACAACAATTGCAAATTGATTTTTTTTGAACTGCCAGGAAAAATGAGGGTTTTGATATATGCTAGTTCTAACCAATACCCTTTCAGGGTGACCAGAAGCATTCCCTTGCAGAACCAATAGAGCTGAGGAAGTAACCAAGGTACTTTTGCAGGAAATTATTCCAAGGTTTGGGTGTCCTGCAACAATACCCTTCAACCAGGGAACTCATTTTATTGCAGAGATTGTCCAACAGGTCAGCAAGCATTGGGAATAAATTGGCAATTGCACACAGCACACAGACCACAGGCGAGTGGTCAGGGGGAAAAGATGAACTGTCTAATTAAATCACAGGTTGTAAAACTGGGCCAGGAAGCTGGACTATCCTGATCACAGTTGTTGCCTTTGGCTCTCCTTAGTACCAGAACAAAACCTAGAGCCAAAGAGGGGCGAATCGCGAATAAATTCTGCTTTTATCAGAGTTACCGTCCTGACAAAAATTACTTGGATTATTATTTCCAACAGGTTGAACTTAATTTGGCTATAAAGCTATGAGGGCTGCTCTGAAAGTAATGCCTCCTGTTTTATGATGTTGGCCCATAATGACAGATGTTGGTGGGATGGCAATAAAGGTTGAACCTTCCCACCAATATTCCATTCCATTTTGCTGCTGTGTGACAGATGGCAGCAGAAGGGCAACTCCGACAGAATGGTGCCTGACGTGGGAGTGCATGTGGAACAAAGGGATGGGACTGAATTCCTCCATGCTGAAAAAACGTCACCCAGTGACAATCATTGGCACTTGCTGAACGTTTATGAAGACCAGGCAGTGGGTGTGAGCGCAGAGAGGCGGTGTGTTTCAGAAGTGGTCACACTGACCGTGGGTCACCTCTGCTGGTGCAGACGTTTACAAGCGCAGCATGCAGGCATTTGTCCATCGCAGGCAAAAATGCACAGCTAATGGAGGTGATTATGTTGAAAAATAGCGGTCTGTAGCTGAGAATTTGCTCTGTCAAACAGTGTTATTGTGCTCTTTTATATGGGTTGTGGTTTCCATGGTAATAAATAGGAGGCATTACTTTGAAAGCAGCCTTCTTATAATCAGCTTGAAATAAAAACTTGAGTTTAGTTTTTGTGTTTACCACTAATCATTGTGATTTTAAGTGTAAGGATCTAATGCAAAATCTGCCATTTTACATGTGGAGTAACCCAACAAACTGGGATTTTGCCATAATTAAAGGGGGGTCACTTGCCTTCTGTTGGAGAAAGTAGACTTTGTAAACAGACTTTCTAATTTTCACCTCTTGGCTCAGGAAATCATGTTTTGATCTTATTAATAACTTCAAAGGAGAAGAGTATTATTCACTCATGCTGAGTTGGAACTACATTGCTCTCCCACTGTTGTACTTTGAGGACAACTGCTACATCCAGTGCATTTTCTTTCAGTAATGACACTTCAGTGGTGAGGAAGTCTCAGTTGCAAGTCACACTTGTAAACATCTCACTGGTCATCTATCTAGTTTACAATTTGTAAAAATGACATGCAATTTACATAGTGTATGTAATGTGAAAAACCCTAGTACTGATGTAGTAGCCTTATTATTACCTTGTCGTCAGAATTAATGTTCTGTTTGCACAAAGTGTCAGTTTTGTTTTCTTGTTCCGCAGAAGCAGATGTGGGTGAGAAGTTCACTATGCCACCACCTGTCTCTGCTGCCCTCAGGATGGGCATTTTCCAAGGCTGCTTTGCATTAGAAATAGCTCATTAGAATAGAACAGCTCATAGAAATAGCAGGGGGGATTACAAGCTAGGAACAGGGTGTGACAGCAAGGCAGGCACATGGCAGAATCCTGTGGCAGACCTGCAGGACTGGGATGGGAAGAGCAAGTACAGTAGCAGTCATTAGGGACAGCCAGTCAGTTCCCTGTCAATAGTAGTGAAGCAGTCTGGCTAAAGCAAAGAAGTCAAGTCAGGATCAGCAAAACATAAAGGCAAGCACAGACTGGCTTGGCAATCAACAAGTCACAGCACAACAGATGAGACTTTAGTTAGGGGGATAAGTTCAGTGAGATCAGTGATGATCATATGGAGCTGAGGTAAGCTAAGGCAGGTCTGGTGGCACTGACTTGCACTGGGCTTGGGACTGATGCCAGCATCTCTGCCAGGTGGAACAGAATCATCTTCAGCATGAATGTGATCCCCGAGCAAAGGTTACATGTCCCTGCAGTGCTTTGCTAAAGCGGGAAATGCCCTTTGGTTAGTGTGAAGCAATCAATTCCTTCCTAGTTTTGGAAATCCTAGAACTGGGGAAAAAAAAATAAAAAAAAAAAAGCAAAAAAAAAGCACCAGACTCTAAAAACAACCCAGAAAAGCTATAGTGTGATTAACCCTGTCATTGACATGAGCAGTGTTACTGTTAGTTCTAGCCTGTTCCAGGTTTAGTTCCAAAACCTGGAAGATTGTGGTTCTCAGTTGCATGTTGTTGGCCCTATACTCAAGAGGTACAACTGACTTCTGCTGAGAAAAGAAAAGCTTGATTGTTTTTCCTTTTTTGCTGTCAATGACACGCTGTCAACAAAATATCCCTCGTGCCCTTGCTGCTTCTCCCAGTTTCAGTGGAAAGTGAAATAAGACACTGCCTCTGTCTCTCTACAAATCCTTGGGAAGTCCCACTTCTGGAGCTAAGGGAGACTACCAACCTTCACCACTGTTTCTTGACTTTCCCATTAGGATGCTCTCTTAAAGCTGTTGGACTCGTGTGTGTCTGACAAGCTGAAAGCTGTCTGCCTTGCTGAAACTAGCTTGAAAGCATGACCCAAGCAAACTAATCAAAAGAGCTCCCAAATTGTTTTTCTGCAAATCTCCAGCAGTTTATGGAAAGGTGTCCATTTATAGATAAAACTTTTGAGTTACTGTAATGCTAGATCTCTGGTTTCACATGACTGGGAAAATTGGAAGTAAACTGGGAGAGCCACAAGGAAACTGCAACTCATCCTTGATGCAAATTGCACCTTCTTGTTTCTCCTTCTGATGAGACTGCACATCCAATGAGGCAGTTTTCTGGAAGACTGCATGGGCACAGAGTATAGACAGCTGTAAATATTCTCGTGTAATGACAAGAACCTGTAGGAAGAAAAATGAATTGTCAGCTTGAGAACGGAAAGAACAAAGCCATTATTAATGGCATCAAAATAGCCTGCAGAACGTGGCACTACCATAAAAGTGAAACTGCACTCTGGAACGGCTGCCAGTGAGATGCTATCTATTCCCCCCCCTCCACTCCCCCCGCAGTGATGGGCAGACAGCTAGGAACATCTCAGAATAAAGCTGGACCCTCTGAGCATTTTCTGTGCTTCTTCAATTAGTTGCCTGATGGTTTCTGAATCTTTTATACCATCTTGGATGAGACTGCTTAGTCCCTGGAGTCGTGAAGCGCCAGAATAGATTGCCTAAGGGGCTTGTAGGATATTCATTCTTGGAGGTTTCCAAAACACACAGGCTAGCAAGACAGAAATTATTTGCATAAAGGCAATGGAAGTCCACTCCTCGTGGTCTTTGTTGGCTCTCAGAGACATGTATTGAAGTTTCAGGCTGCCTTGGACTTTGACTAGGTCACATCCCAGCAGTTCAGATCACGTAGAACACTCATCCTTTGGGTGAGGAGAGTGGAGAGCATTTAAGGACAAGGGAAGAAGGTCAGGGAAGAGCAAACATAACTTACCACAAATCGAATTGTGTTTAGAGCAAACATAACTAATTGTGTTTAGAGCATGGTTCATTCCTGTCAGCATTATATCTACCATTGGGGTTTACCTGAATAAACTACATCAAAGCAGAGATTAGAGTGCCTCGTCTGTACTGGTGCTGGGCCTGGCTGCATTGGTATGAGCTGCCATTTCTCAGGGAGGCAGGGTAAAGGTTTCCCAGTGCTTTTAGGCAAGGCTAAGGCCTACTGTGATCAAGAGGTACCTGCTGTGCAGGTCCTGGTTCCTGGTGATTTGTGTGCTTATGTCCTCTGGGAAAGGACCTGAGCATCAGTGTGAATAGCTGCTGGAAAATGAGGAGAGTTGGATGGGGCAGGAAGGTGTGCAGAGCATGAACTAGTGCAAAGAGAAGGTCATGATCTAATGTGCAGTACAGATAGACCAGGAAATGCCTGAGTATGTTTAGAATAATTCAGTTAGTGTGTGGTGTTGATATGATTAATTACACAATGCATGAACTGGCTGGGGTTTCCCTTTATGCTTGCCATGAAAACAGAGTAATTAACTAATTAAAAAAAAAAAAAAAGTGTGATACTTGAAAGAAAACAAACTAACCAAAGGAAAATCCACAGCATGACACAACTGAAATACTGAAGTGTTCCACAAAGGAAGAGAGGAACGCTGCTTCTGGGCACCTTGTTTTCAGAGAGTCTAAGCTTTCTGCATCCATACTTGTTGCCATGTTGCCTGAATGAAGGAGCCTGATGGATGGGATGTGTTCTTAAATTATCCTTGTTAAATATAATAGTCATACAGGCATAAATTGATAGTAGTTATCTAACTCCACGTAAAACATCTTGGCTTGCTGAACCTTATAGCTGACTTGCAGTGCTGTGTGCTTGCTGTGCTGCAGAACAAGGGCTTCCCAAAATGCTTGGTAACACAGAAGAGAATGTTTTCTAAAATTTCCCACCCTGCACAGTATTTCTCTCTATCCCTATTTAGGCCTGCAGTGACACAGTGAATGTACCTGATTCCATACTATATTGTGCTATACTGACTCTTCTCTCTGCTGCTGCATGTGGTGGATGTCAACTCAGCACTGCAGTTCCTGGCCAAGCTGGAGAGCTGGGCACAAAGGAGAGCAAAGAAGAAGTTGGTAGGGAAGCATCCAGCAACTGAAGCAGAAAAAATGTGACTTTATAAATCCTTCATTTTCTGTATATTCCCCAAGACACTTCTCAGAAACTTTCTTATGGAAAACTAAACTCTAGTCTGGCAAGGAAAAAGCTCATCTTAACTCCTGTGCTTCAAGACAGTCTTATTCCGCCATTTATTGGTAACAGGAGGGCTTGTCTTGGCTTCTTTTCTTCGTTTGCCATGTCTTGGGGCAAAATTAAACTAAGGAAAGCATCTTTCATCATATCTGAAGATGTAGCCTGCAGGGTACAAGAGTGGAGAAACATCAGAAAATGACTTAGGAGCTTCTGGGACCATCATCTTGAATTAGCAAGAGTGTTGCTGAGTGCTAATCTGCCAAGTGAGGCTGGCTGAGAATGCTGTCCATGGACTGGAAATAGGGTTTGTGCCTGGCTCCTCACACCCACTACCCCATCTTTCCGGGGAGGAGCTCACCATCCCTGTGCTTGAAATACTCACAGGAGACTGGAGTTGAGCTCACCTCAAGATTCACCCAGCTAAAGCCTTCTGGGATTTCTTTCAGCATCAATGCACACTCATCTGTCTGAGCTCTTGTTAGTCTGTTGGAGAGCACTTGCTATCCCACCTCATCTCCTTTTGCCTTGACTCTGCATAACCGAGGCCACAGCCGTCTGGCATTCAAGCATAAAGTCCAGAGCTGGTAAAAACATAATTCCATATCTTTATATGGATATATCTTTAGGCTTTAATGGGACTCTTAAAGAGCACCAGTTCCTCTCGGCAGGGGCTCTTGACCTGGAAGGTTTGCTCACTGACCACTGATGCACGCAGTGGTCTAACTGATGTTTCTATGGACACCAGAGTTGCAATTTGTGTTAATAACTGAGTGGTTCTGGAGACGTACTTTGAGACCATGTATGTTGCGGCCTTGTCTTGCATATGTATTGTACATGTGTATGTAGCATGCATGTATTAAAACATCTACAATTTCAGTACGTGAGCCTCACTGTGAACCAAATGACGCACAAAGAAAAATGAACTGAGAATCATCTGTTCAGTTGCACAAGAATGTCACTGAATAGGTTTCTCCAGCTTAAAGAAAGAGCTGATAGGACCAAAAAAGGCATAGGAAAATATGAAGAGGGTAAGACACAAGGAAAATGCACATGCAATGTGTCAGCGGACTTGGCCTTTGACAGAGCCTGGGGATAAATAGAGTCATGCTATATGTGCATCTATGGAGAAATGCATCCATGGAGAAAATCACAGTCTCAGCTCAGCGATGAAAAAGGCTTGTGAGCTTCCAGCTTGGTTTTAATTGCCAGAGCTTGATTTTAAAAGGGGCTATCAGCCATGCCATCTTTCAGGATTATCATGGCCAAAGGCTGGAACTAAATGATCTTCAAGGTCCCTTCCAACCTAAGATGTTCTATGATTCTGTGAAAAGTCTGAGGCATCGTGGACTATGAAAGTGCCCCTTAATTAGAAAGAATTTCCTGTCTAACAAATGCAGTAGAACCTCTTCTTTTCCTGGATTGGACAGGAGTAATAATATGATGTAGAGACAGAGTGCAATACCTGGAGAGGCAGTAATGCTCCCTTTCTCACCTTTAACCATGTCGATTTGCTGGGGCTTACCATTGACTAGTTGTATATTTTTTGGAAAAGCGAGTGAAAGAGAAGACCCCAATTCCTCTTTTTACACTATGGAGTATAGTTTATTCTCTCACTCAGCTTTTTCTAGGGAGCTCAGGGTAGAGGAAAAGCCGTTTCCATACAACTAGAATGCATTGCTTTTGATTTTCAAGTTTTGTTTTTGCTGGACATCAGCTATAATGGAGAGAAGCTGTCAAGGCTGGCACCAAAAACAATGTTTTTGACAGAAACAGAAGAAATGAAGGTTTTGCCTGAAGTCTTCAATGAGTTTTGTTTCCAAGTGACAGCACTGCCAGCAGATTTCCTGCCATGGTAGGTTGTAGAGCAATTTAGAATATATCTGCTCTTATTCCCACTTAGCAGTGCTTTGTTCATGCAGCTAAATGGCAGGTGCAAAGTTTAAAGTGAAATTCCCTCTTGATTCTGTTGCTGCCTGTGTATTTCAAGACCTCATGGTGTCCTATAGGCAATGGCACAGGGCTGTGTCAGAGGAGGGTCAGATGGGGGTCAGGGAGGGCGGTGGGCACAGCACAGGCTGCCAGGCAGCGGCTTGGCCTGAGCTGCTGGGGCTCAGGGAGCGCTGGGACGCCAACCTCAGCTGTAGGGTTTGGGTCGGGGCGCTGCTGTGTGGGGCCGGGTTGTGTTCAGTGGTCTGTATGGGTGCCTTCCAGCTCAGAATATTTTATGATTCTATGAATCATAAGCCTGCCTTAGCAGGTTTGTATTATAAGTTAAATGTTTTTACTTACTTTTATCACATTCTAAACATGCAAGGGCGTATCTGCAATTGATGGAGAGTGTCCTACTTCCCTGAAGTACAGCTGTGATAATTTAGAGAAGCGTGTTGTCCTCCTTCAGGACTATGAGAGACCAAGCAGGAAGCAGATCTAGCTCCCTTCTGTCTTATGAAGTGATGTTGTCACAATATTTGTCTCTTACTCAGGTTGTGTTGCTGGTGGCATTGCTATTGATGAGTGCTCTTGTCTGTGTGCTTGCAGTGAGCAAACGAATAAGCTTCCACATATATTTACAAGAATTGACTGAATCACCACTGAGCTGATAAAACACAATCCCCAGCTTGGCCAGACTTCTGCCTTTGTTTCTTGTGAGAAACACGGATGATTGCAGCCGCTTCATGAACAGGCAGCCGACCTGCAGTGGTGGGCTTTGTGCATTGGTCCAACCCCACCATCATCACTGGTTGAGATCTGCTCCTGCTGAGCCTCATTCCTCACAGCGCTGAGTGGCCGCACAGAAATTGGGCTGAGTTGTCAGGTACAGCTCTGTTGTTCATATTGCTTCTCTGAAATAGCACCACAGAATTTTTCCCCTCCAGCACCTCCCATTTCATCAGTCTTTCAGCCTTCAGAGAGCAGTATGATTGCCTTTCATGTATTTATCTAACAAAACGTGCACTTACCTCTTAAAGCTCCTTAATTACAGTGCAATAGAAGTTTTTAGAAAAAAAAAAAAAGAAAATAATTGGTATTCCATCGAGCAGGTGCACTTCTTGGTGATTAAATCCTACAACAAGCTGTATCCTCCCTCTTGTTGGTTTGTGTTTGTTTGCTTTTAATTAATATTTTGCAGCTTTCCTCATGTAGGGCAATTTGTGTTCTACAAGTTGGTATTTTTCTAAATGCTTCCTTCATTTATGTTTTCATCCAGTAAAAGATGAGAGTAGATTACATGTCTGCACAAGCTAATGCAAAGAAACATCCCTTGGTAACAGTTTGGTTAACACATTACAGGTAAGGTAATGGGATGCGTTTCAGTATTTAGTTACTGGTAAAGAAACTCCAGGTTTGGGTTACTGTTTTAGGGAGAAAGAAAGGCAGAAGAAGGAGAGGAAACAGTAAAAGTACTTGAAAAATCTGGCCTCCAGATGATGGACAGGTAGGAGTGGCTATGGCGTGAGTGGCTTCCTTTTCTGCTTCCTTTTAGTTCTTCTATTCACTCATCTTTCTTTCTTTTTTTCTATCTATCTATTTTTCTTTTTTCTTTTTTTTCTTTTTTTCTCCAGTGTATGATGGGAAAAGAAAATGGAATTTTTTTATTAAAGAATTATTTTGGCAGTTAGTCATTTAGCATGACCAAGAAAACGGCTCTGCCATTCGGAATGTTATCTTTAGATGGAAAAATACATCTTTCCCATAAGAATATTTTTCACATATATATCCCTCCACAGAATATATATTTGTATGGAGAATAGGCATTGCAGAGCATCTACTTATGCATCAGTGTGGCTGTGTTATTATCACTGAAGAAGAACTTTAAGGAACCTGTACAGCCTGAAGTACCCTGAAGTGCACCAGGGAGCTGAAAGCACTTTGTGGGCTTTTTCTCTTCTACTGCTTCTAGTTTGGCCTTGATAGTAAAAGTACAACATCAACTGCTGTTGAATAAAGCAGTTGTCCACTGGATGTGAATAAGGTATTAAATAGCTATTCCTGATCAAATTTATCCTGAACCCATTGAGTTATAGAGAGGGGAAGGGGAGTACAGAGGAGCAGGGTGGCAAAAAAGCTCCTCTGTGTTTTGTTTGGATGACAACTAAAGCATTCGCACAAGCCCTGGATGTCCACGCTGATGTCACGCTTGTGGAAAAACCCAATTTTACATCCCTATCTTTCCTCCCCATGCATTTTCAGGCAGGTCTCAGCTGCGTCAGTGTGTTCACATGGCCTTACAAACCTGTGAAGTGACTGATCAGGCTTTGTATAAAGTGAGATCTTCACAGTGAGTCATGAATCACTCCTCTTCATCTGTCCCCACAAGCAGCGAGAGTCCTTTAAGAACCAGCACAAATTGAGCAATAATAGCTAATAAAAACTTATTCCCTAAGAAAAATAGTTTCCAAAAATGTATTCACAGGACACATTTATTGAGTCTAAATGAGAGGTAAATATGAGCCCTGCTGTCTGCATTCTGTCCTCAGATAAAATGAAGCAAAAGGCATTCTCTCTCTCTCTCTCTCTCTTTTTTTTTTTTTTTTTTGCCATTCTTTGCAGTTTTATTTTGAAAAGCAAGAGAACAAACCCTGCAAATTGTTCTCCTTTTCCTTTCATCCTTATGCGCTTCAAGGAAAAAGCTTTTAGGCATTTTCTTTTTGGCAGATCAAACAGCAGAGATTTCCCCTTTATCTTTTGCCTTCCTCCTTCCTTTCCAACATCACACACCTGGTGCAGCCCTTTTCACCCTGAACATGGATGGCGTGCTGGAAGAGGAGCAGTTCAGATGCATGAAGAGGGGCTGGCGTGGGGCTGTAGCAGTGATGGAGGTTTTGTTTCCAGCTGGAAAAGCAAAGCTATGTGTGGGGAGAGCATCTGAATCTTCATGGGCTTTAGAGCAACCAGAGAAAACAAGTGATGAAAGTTGGATATCGTGGTGTTTCGCAGCTCTGGGGTTCACCTTTGTGTGCTTTTCAGAAGACTTTGAGCAGAGGAGAGCTCCCCAGGATGATGTAAAGCAGTGGTGTGCAGAGTGATTGTGCTCAGTATCAGTAAAAATCACATTACAGAGTACTTTGTTTTATGGGCTTACGAAGAACTGGAAATATCAATGAGAGAATCAGTGAGATGGGGATGATCTGATGCAGAGTTGATGAGAAATATGTTTCCCTTTCACTGAGATCTACATAACTAAGAAATTTTGGACTGTCCTCAGCACGGTGGAGGCACCTCAGTGCCTCAATCCCAAGGAGCTCTGGTCACTGCCTCTACCACAGGGCTCCTTTCTTCTGGAAAGTACTTCCAATTTCTCTTTGAACTAGCACCTATTTTGACATTTTTGCAAGGTGCTGGAAGAGGTAAGGCAGGCTAAACTCAGTGTTTTGCAGCAATAAATCAAACAGCAGTAGAAGAACTAAGGAAATCTCAGCTGGAGTAAGTAAAACGATTTTAGGTAGAACTGGGGATTGAATCCAGTCTTGTATGTTTAGGTCTTGTCAGTCATGCTCTAGTTTGGATAAAAAATGTTATCCTGGGTGTGAGAAGCAGTTCCCCTGGGTTTTTTTTTCAGATGCTAAACTATTCTCAGCAAAGCTTGAGGCTAAACAGGGGTCTGCAGACAATATAGCATCTTTCATAGAATTAGCAGCCTGGCATACACAAATTACTGCCTATATAAACAGAAATATAAGGTGGTGTTCTCTGATGGATCTGTCCATAGAGGAAATCAGTCCCAGTTTGCATTCAGAAGGGGATTTCAGCTGGCAGTGTCATTTTGGGAGCTGCCAAGTGTGGGTTTTGTCCCAGCCTTTCCCATGCACTTGGTGTTTATGGAGCTATTCGTGGTTGCTCACAGTAGCCCAAGGATTTCTCTCCAGAGGCAGTTTATTCTCAGATTAGGTGAATAGCTCTTTTTCTCCCCAAGGTCTGGGAGAAATCCTGAGATTCTCTGAGTACAGCTGAAAAAACAGCATCTTGGCAATAGCTTCCAGTGGGGACAAGTGAAAGCCCTGCTGCAGAGCTCCTGCATGATCTTTTCAGCCTTGCTGAGAGGCTGCACAGTGGTGTCATTTGCAGATCTTTGCATCTGTCACTTGATGGGTACAGTTCAGTTTTAAGGGTGGGTAATTTCACCACCTCTTCCATTACAACAGAGAGGTGCTGGTTGAGTTCAAGAAGATGGTTCACAAAGGTCCTGTCCAACATGACCAAGAGCTGCAGCCTGGCCCTAGCTGTAGTCGCAGCACAGCTATAATGAACAGTGAACTTAGAATGAGAGAAGAAGACCAACCTCCATTGCTGTAAGATGGAGGGACCTTTGGGTGACAAGGGTTAGTGGGCATGGTGACGATGGGTTGACAGTTGGACTAGATGATCCTAGTGGTCTTATCCAACCTTTATGATTCTGTGATTCTGTTCAAACAGTGCATTAAGCACAGCATCTAACAGCTGTGCAGATAGGCTCAGTTGTGAATTCCACGGAGAGAGGAACTAAATCTCACAGCCAAACTCTCAGCACTGCTTCCCACATAGAGGCCTCCACCAGAGCCTGGATGGGTGCTCTGTGTTTTGGTAGCTTTGGAGATCAAAACAAACTTGAGAGTTTCTATCCGATGGAAAAAGCCATACCTAGGGGTAACTATACAATCTATTGGGTCTTTTTCTGTCTTCCTCTGTGTTCCTGCCAGGTAGGAGCCCAATTTATTTTTTTTTTAAGACATCAATCCCTTGTAACTATCTTCTCAAGAGGCTATTGAATGTTTAGAAAGCTACTCATGAAGTTCATGGCGACCTTTTCTCTGGGAATACAACCACTTCTATGCCATAAACTGAAGTGCTATAAACCAGAGGATTCCAGATAAGGAAATATGACTGCCCTTTCTTATCTCCACTAGTCCTAACAGGTGTCCTTGGGGTTGTAAATTTATGTGACGGGAAGGTAAGAACAGTCTGAGGTATCTTTAACCTTATCATAAATCTTTCCCGGGGTAGAAAGATTGAAGTTGCCATTGATAAAGGCTGAGCTGGGGTGCAGGTCCTTTACGCAGTGAGTCATTTTCAATGTGGTTGCTCTCATTTGGTTTGCATGTGCTGCATTGCAAGTGGTTGGCAGTTCTGCATTGCATGCATTGCCCTAAAATAAAACCCAAGTAGATGTATGCACTGAAAAGCCTAATTCCTCAGAGGTTTGTAATTCCACAAAAGATAATTTGTGTGCCTATGCTATTACAGTTGTTGCAGTTTTATTGCAGCCAGGCCAAAAAGTCATTGTGGAAATGAGGTGGAATTATCCTTATTTGTCACTTTTGTAGGAGGAATGAATCGTTCCGTGCACTTGCCATAGGACCCTCATTCATTCCAACGCTTTATGCTTGTGGATATATGGTCTAATCATGTTTCTGCAAAGGAGGTGCTCAGGCTCGTGATGTGAATGATTGTGAGGCAGTGGAGAAGCAATAACTGAGTTTTCTCCTCTTTGCTCTTTCTGTGAGAGGTATCTGTGTTTGAAGAGGGGTTTTCTTATCACACTATCCTATTTTTCTTTCCACCGTTCTCCATTGAAATGAGAATTTCCCTCATTTCCCTTCATGTTGTCATGGAAATGGCTTTTTTTCTTCTCTTTTCTTTTTTCTTTCCCCCAAGAAATCCTATGGTTAAAAGTGCTTTGCCTTGCTTATAGCTTATGGCCAAAGAAGTTT
Organism: Tympanuchus pallidicinctus; assembly: GCF_026119805.1. NCBI lineage: Eukaryota > Metazoa > Chordata > Aves > Galliformes > Phasianidae > Tympanuchus > Tympanuchus pallidicinctus. The sequence goes on from NW_026294722.1 coordinate 9,328,769, forward strand.
TGTGGAGCAGACAAAAGCTGAGGCATTCCCCACTCCTGCTTCTGGTATTACCTTTAATGTGTTTAGTTTCCTCAGCTGGTGGATGGACTCCACCTGCTTCTCCAGGTGGGAAAAAGCCTATAGGGAGCCCAGTAAGGATGATCTGGTTAGTGCCTGTCTATGAGATGAGAGAAATGCCACAGTCAGAGAGAAAAGAACTATTTGTGCTGGGAGCAAGGCTGTATCCCAGCATCTGAAGCTGCCTTTCACAGCCCTTTTGCAGCAGAAGGGGTTTTTCTCAAGGAAGAAATAAATGAAACTGTCAGTGCTATTTTTGGAGGCAGTCTGGTGAGTGGTGCTAGGAGCCCATGCCACCTCCCAGTTCCTCTGGACAGCAATGAAGACCTGGAAGAACATGAGCCTGAGGATGTGAACTCCTGTTCAGGAAGGCTCTTGTGCCCACCATGGGCTGTAGCATCACAGCACTGAGGGACCTGGAAGCCAGGCTTGCAGAAATGAAAGGCCCATACCTGAGATCTCTCAGTGGACCTTGAGGGACTGTGTGGTTGAAGGAGAGATGTCAACCTCTTCCAAGGAATTCCATATCCTACCACCTGAATTGGTTTCTCCCACTTTTTTTTTTCTTTTTTTTTTCCCTAAAGGCAATAGCTTGCCAGTCACTGCCGTCTTTCATTGCATGGCTTTCAGGATGACCAACTAGCCTTCGTCTGGGGCTAGACCACCAGCTTGGTCCCAGACTATCCCTATGTGGGAGGAAAAAGTTATCTGAAGCCTTGATTACTTTCCATGTGTGAGGGGACAGCAGCAAACAGCTGCTCACACTCTGGGTCTGAGCCACCTCAAAATGCTTAAGCAAAGATCAAGTTTTCTGTCAGCCATTCTGGATTATAGCTGTGGAGCCTTCTCCACAGCTTCTCCTTCATTGCCTCAGGAGGCAATGAGCATCCTGGTGAGGCCTGTCTGAAAAATTTTCCTTTTTTACCATCTTGAGCAATTCTTCCATTTGTACAAGAGTGTGAAAAAAACAGTGCAACTCCAAGTCTGTCCCTATAATTGGATGTAATTTACACTGAGTATCCCCTCCCTGGACTTTGGGAGCAATGTTTCCAAGTCTAGAGAAGAAGGAAATGTCTGTGTTGCTTCTTGAGCAGTATTTCAGGTGAAGCCAAACAATGAGATGAGCATTCAGTGATGGAGAAGCAAATGGCAGGGTGGAGCTGTGGATGGTCATACAGTGGCAGAATCACAGAATGGCTTGGGTTGGAAGGGACCTCAGAGATCATCTAGTTCCAACTCCGCTGCCATGGTCAGGGTTGCCAGTCACTAAATCAGGCACCAGATCTGGCTTCCCAAGGCCCCATACAATCTGGCCTTGAACATCCTTGTGTGATTTTCCTTTAGAACATGATTGTGAGGACTTACGCTAATGCCTGGGTTCCCCTGCGCCCATTCAGAAACTTGGCAGAGGAGTTCCTAATTTTCCTGCACCCACTGAATGAGTTTACTCTTTTTTCCAAAAAAGAATCACAGGTCCAATAAAAAATATCTCTATTCAAGGGAAAAATAGTCCAACACTCAGATGAAAAGGATAACAGTCCCCTAAATCAGAGGAAACCAGTCTGTCGCCTTGATTTCCAGAGGACTGGTTGATGACTTTTGTCCTCCTGCAGAGGCCTTCACCTCTGTGACAGAGCCAGGTCCCATGGGATAATGAGACCCTGAGGGGCTGGATGATGGGGTGATGAGTTTCTTCACTGCTCCACACACAGAAACTGTGTTTCCACTTACAAGCAGTTCCTGCGAGCCATGCTACACTCCTTGCTTTGTTCCCTTTGCTAATTCTGGCAGCTTTGCTAATAGTTGCTTATTTTAGCTGTTGGAAGAGTATGTGTGACATTGAGGATTAAAGCATACCTTCAGCTCACATGCTTCTTTTTGGCTTGTTTTGCTGCATGCCATGTGTCCTGTAGACTCCATGTCTTTTGGCCTCCCCTGTTTCACGGGACTTATTGACCTTCATCTCCTACTGCTGGAAGCTGCAGTAAGTCATAGAGAAGTCTGTGTCCTCTTTAGGAATTATTTTTCTGCAACTCTGCTGATTGATAAACTGAAATAAAGCAATAAAAATAATAAATAAAACAAAGGCACTGGAAATAAGGAAAGAGGATCCAGAAGGTTGAATTTTTGTGATAAATACTTGCCTCTTACATCTGCCTTTTGTTTGCAACAGTCAGGTCTGCAGGGCTTATTAGCAAATAAGCGTATGAAAATGTGTATTTCCAAATGTTCCTTTTGTAGGCATTTAAATAATGCCAAATTGAGCATGAAGCCGACTGGATGCAATTGCTGCCCTCAGAAAATAGGAATGAGTGGGCTGGGGAAGGCTATCCTCCCTCCCAGGTGGGAAAGCAGCTGAAAGGCAGAGCGAGGACATAAAGGTGCCACTCCTTACGTGGTGCTAACTAACTTCCACATTCAGCCAATAACCAACGATGTCTGATGGCGTGGTGTTTAATTCCTGTATGTCATGCAGAATGAATTTAGCCAGAGAATGGGGCTTCTACTGCAGATGGGCGCTAGCAGCCTCTCATCCTTCCTTTATGGCCATTCTTAATGTTTCTAATGCCACTGATACCAATGGTTCTGTGTCAAATGAAAAGCAAAGGGAATTCAGTGTCAAGTAGTTTGTTTGCAGGAAAAGACATTTTGGTCTTCTTGGAGCAATCCAAACCCTGCTCCCAGCTGGTGTACAACAAGGGAGCTCCTCAGCACCTCCACCTGCCTTGGGGACATGTGAGAAGTTTAAGGAGATGAGAGAAACAGTCAGGTTTTAAGGTCACTGGTGATCAATAGAGCTCATTTAGCACTGCACAAGTAGTCTTGTTGCACTGCCTAATTCTTGTTCCTCCTGCCAAGCAATGCTTGCAGTAAATTAAATCTGTACATTAGGAGTACCAGCACATGGCTGACGGACAAGCTAAATCTGTCTGTGAGAAGTGGATGTTCACGTGTACACCTGGATCTCGTGAAATAAGGTCACTGCCGTTACCAGGTAACAGCAAGATGCAGGTTAAATGCCAAGGTACCGACTCAGCATCTTCTGAAAGCATGTGGTGCATAGAAAAAAAATACATTTGCAATGTCTTGTTCTTCCTTAGTGTTAGTTCCCCAGTATATGGTTGTTTGATTCAACTCCAAACTTCAGCTTGCTGTGATAGTGTATGTTCTTAAATTCCATAGCAGTTGTAGTTTTTGCCTAGAAATATTCCATGTAAAGACCGGGGCAGTCTACACTCCACATAAACTCTTATGTAATCTATCTATATGAAATTCAAGCTTTTGTTGAGGTGGATCTGAGTCTTTGTAAATAATCTGTTCGTAGCACAAAAATTGTGAAGATTTCAATTTTTTTAATTTTTTAATTTTTATTAATTATTATTATTATTTTTAACTCTGGTAATAAAAAAATTGTATTAGTTGTTTCCATGTCAAGATTGTCCAGCAGTTTAAAGTTGCCCAAGGAGGCTGTGGATGCCCCATCCCTGCAGGCATTCAAGGCCAGGCTGGATGTGGCTCTGGGCAGCCTGGGCTGCTGGTCGGCGACCTGCACACAGCAGGGGGTTGGAACTGGATGATCTTTAAGATCCTTTTTCAACTCAGGCCATTCCATGATTCTATGTTATGATTTTTAAAACAAGAATTGTAACGTGGAATTTTTACTTATTTTGTTGTGGTTTTTTTTCCTAACATCCTTGAAAAAAATAATGCTCTCTTGAGTTTAAGAGTTGCTTGCCAGTGTTTTCTCATGACAAGCTTAGTAACTTAAGGAATGAAGGCAGCCAGCAGGCTTTAGTCTGAGTGAGTCTCACTCTCTTCAATATTAAACTTGAAATAATGGCACCATCTTTTATATATATAAATTTTGCATTGAAAAAAAAAAAGTGACAAGAAGTCCATCTGCTGCCCATCACCATAAAAACAGTTGTTTTGCTTTACCTATTTTCTTGATTCCACCACCTGGATATCACAGCAGTATTTAAAACGTAGTGAGACACCAAGATGAGTGAAACCAACAGTGAAGTGTTTGCTTTGACTTCTAACTGCATGGGGCCAGAAGTTAACTGTGTTTTGGCTGAAAGGAACTATTTCCTACCTTTGCTCAGAGAGGGGGTTGGACACATGTACAGGAATAATTGCATTTCCAATCTATAGGCTGCAGGCTCCTTCAAGGGCAAGGAGGAGTATGGATTTCTGTAGCCTGCTGGTGCCTCATTCTGCTGCTTGCTGTACAGGTGAAGTCTGTCTGCACAGCAGTCCTTGAGCTCACCCCGTGAAGTAGCTCAGAGGTGTAATTAACGCTATGATCAATCTATGTTTTCTGTTCTTGTCACTGGCAGCCATGGCTTCACAGTGTTGTTTTGGCACTGGGCTGCCTGCGCTCGTGTTTGCAAGGCCCATGTGGGAACACCCTCTTAAAGGTGCTGCCATTCTCCTTCTCTTATTTGGTGTAAAGTGTCCCATAGGGGAGAGCATGAAGATTTCTATACTCGCTCTCCTGGCTGACCTTGGGAAATGGCACCACTTCACAAGCAAAAGAATGCCTCAACACTGCTGCTTAGGCCATGCTTCTGAGAAAGGTACTGAAAGACAGCCCAAAACATTTTGGAAACATTGCTTCAAAAACAACTGTCTGTGTTGTGCCCTCATGTACACTCAGCTCAGTCCCTGTGGCTGCTGCATGTGCAGTAAGTGCTGGTCCCCAGACGATGCTATTAGTGGACAGTCTTGTTTTCCACTTGTTTCTAAATGGCTCGTACATTATTAAGTTGCACTTTTGCCTGCCTCAAAACCCTGTGTTTTTCTCCTTGTAGCAAAAGCATTTAAATGGGAATGGAAGCACCAGGTGCAGGCAGGTGAGCTGCTGGGGTCAGGCAGGCAATAGTCACAGCCGGTGCCCCCGTGCTGCCCCCCATGTGTGGGAGGACACAACCCAGACTGCTTCACTGAGCAGATGCTGTCGGCACCACCAGTGCAGGCTGTGAGAGCACACCAATGCACTGCCGACTGTGCTGCAATTCAGCCAGTGAAGATCATGGACAAATGAAGCATCACTCTTTCCTTTGACCGCCACCGGTATTTCTGCCCCTCCTGGCTCCTCTTCTGCTCCCAGCTGCTAAAGGTCTTCAAGCTTTATGCACGCAAAAGCACTGACGCCTACCTGGCTATAATGTGTGTGTTTTGCAGGAGGGATAGGGCAAGAAGCAAAGCCTCCTAGGAAATGAGGCTTTATCACACATCTGTCAGCACACAGAGAAGCATTCTGTGCTGAAATCTCACTGCTTCTTTCATTTTCCCCTTCACCAGTTGGATACTACAGGTAAACGATGCTTCCAAAAGGCTAATTGAAGGACAACATAATATGTCATCAAATGGGTTTCGAGTGACTTTCACACACAGCTCCCTGGCTGTCTGAAGAGGTGAAACTGTGCCTATGAGACTTGCATTACTCCACATTACCTTTTCTGCTGCGCTGCACAGGCTGGCTTCCCTTACTCTGCCCCAAGGACTTTGCCGGTGTCTCACTTGCTATGGGATCTTCTCAGAGCCCCACATCAACCTGTAGCATCCACAGTGGGAGAGAGGAAACACAACACGTGGAGCCAAGCAGCTTCATGGAAGGATGAAACTTATGCAAACAGATATCTAAAAAAAAAACCCAACAATTAATAAAATATACCTTGCCCATGCATTATGAAATGTGTCTGCCTGCAGAGTGAAGTAGCAGCTTTAATTTTTACTCTGGCATGGGAGAACTGGTCGGGATGGAAATGACTGCATGCAGCAGTGAGCAGCCACCTCCAAGGGTTTGCATGCACCTTCCTCCTCTTTCTCTGGGTGTCTGACTCCAGCAGTTTGTGGGATGGGCTGGGGCACACCTCTTGTTTTTAGTGCAGTGAATGGTCTGTAATCCAGATAGAGGGAGAGAAGGGTAAACACAGCACTGAGCCAAGTTGCATGTTCTGAGTGGCAGATTTATCGGGTAGGGTTATAGCAGGGCTGCCTCTCTCTCTCCCTTCCCTCTCTCCTTCCTATTAGTTGGGTGGTCTGTGTTGTTAATGCTCTATGATTGAGAAGCAGCTGAGAAGCTCCACGACCCACCTCTGTAACCATGGAGCTATTTCCTGAACAGTGCTGTGTGCCTCGAAAGCAGAATAAGAATATTGTCATATGATGGTCAGTGAGGGAACAATTGATCTGTGCAGGAAGAATCCCCTTGGTACTGCCTTATGGAGAAGAACTGTCTCCTCAGCTGTCCCAGTATTTGGGGTCTTCTCAATATGCTTCTCTGGTATCTACATTAATTGCCTGTGCCTGGCCTTTAACAATGTGATGTACATCAGCTCCTCACTCTACATGAGCACGCACCCTTTCCTCAGCTTATCTTTTCTTTCCAGTTTACAGAGCTTTGCAGAAAAAAGCTCTACCACCAGGGTCAGTGAGCTGCTCTGGATATATGGCACATCCAATTTTTAAATCAGACTGAGCAAGTGCAGTGAAGTGTGCATGGTACCCACTAGCTGCAGAGTTATGGCTTTCAGTGAGTCATTTCTCTGCCTCACCATCCCACATCTCCATCTCTTACAGAAAAGAGGTTACTTTTTTTAGCTTGGAGAAGAGAAAGCTCCATGGAGACCTCATTGTGGCCTTCCAATACTTGAAGGGAGCAAATAAATAGGAGGGGAAACGACTGTTTACAAGAGTGGATAGTGATAAGGCAAGGGGGAATGGTTTTAAACTGAGACAGGGGAGGCTTAGGTTGGATATTAGGAGGAAGTTTTTCCCCCACAGGGTGGTGAGGCACTGGAACAGGTTGCCCAAGGAGGCTGTGGATGCCCCATCCCTGCAGGCATTTAAGGCCAGGCTGGATGTGGCTCTGGGCAGCCTGGTCTGCTGGTTGGCGACCTGCACACAGCAGGGGGTTGGAAATGGATGAGCATTGTGGTCCTTTTCAACCCAGGCCATCCTATGATTCTAAGATTGATACATTTTCAGGATAGCAAACAACAGGAGGAGAAGATTAGAAATGAGTGCTCCCACATTGCCCTCTGGAAACGGGTGCTGCTGCCACCAGAGCTGTTTCTGTTGCAGTGCACGCCGTATGGGAGAGCAATCTGCCCAATGCAAAGCCAGGTGTTGTACTTTCAAAGTCAGTCTTCAAAACAGCATCAGTGAACATTCAGCAGAATTTTCTAGCTATAAATATTTGAACAGCAGTTTGTTAATTTTTGTTACTCTCAGTGTGGATTAATTGCTGTTTTATCAACTTCAGCTTCTATTAGTTCGGGATTTACATCTTCTATGATAGCATCAGCCTTTGTCGTGAATAAAACATTTTGTAACCAAGACAAGTTCATTAAATTCTTGAAGGTGAACTGACAGATTAAAAGCAGTACAAAGATCCTGATATGTTTTACAATTGCAGGAAGGCTCATTTGGAGCTTTATAAAACAACACCGCGCATTTCAGATATTTCAGCTTCAAATGGACTGTGATAAATACTGCTGTCTTTTGAAATGCTACCGCTCCTTGTTATCTCACATTAATAGACTTCCGTACCTATCCTCTCTCTTTTCTGAAGCTAATGAGGTGTCATTTTACATTATTAATCACACAAACAACTGAGGGTGTAATAGCATAACCCTCTGCATGTTGCTCTTTCACCTCATTAACCTCGACTGGCACAGCAGTGTCCCCGTGGTCCCAGCACTGCCATTCACGGAGGTGCATTGAATGGGGCCAGTGGTGATTATCTGGTGCTCTGAGCTGCTCAGATAGAAGTGAGGGTTGTCCCTGGGGTAAGGTGTGTTCATGCTGCTAAATTCATGCCAATCAGGGACATGGGTGAATTACCCATAGGAAGATGGAAACCTGTGGAAAACCTGCTTGTCTGTCGCTTTGTTGGGATGACTCGGACCACGTCTGGAGTAATGCTGTTAATGGCAGTGTGCTTACCATAATGTAGGGGAGGCATAATGAGACCCAGAGAGCGTGCATACTTATCTTCCAGGAGACATCTGATTAGTTATTCTTAATTATTCATATCTGGTCTGATAAATACGTTCAGGATGAAGTGTGGAGCTGAGCTTACTTTTTAAACTCTGTTCTATTGCTTTGCTCCCTTCTGTCTGTCTGGGCAGGCTCTTTTATCACATGGCACTGAGGCAATGTGACTGATATCTGCCACTGACATCTGCCTGCCTGATACACGAGTTCTGCACTGCTAGTGAGTCCCCACGCAGGGCCCTTCCCTCAGTCCTCCTGCTTGGGCACGGGGGATGCTCAGATGCTGACCTCAATGGTATCAATCAGCTCTCTCCATCAATAAGTCCATCAGCTGCTGTAATGCACATTATCTGGAGGGCCAAGGACAAAGTCTCAAGGTGGGGATGTGTTGTTTTGTTGTGAAAGAATCACAGAATACTTGGAAACACAGAATAAGGTGGCTAGGAACCTGAATCAGAAGTTCTGTACTCCAAATATATTCCTATGACCTGTCAGGGCCAAATACATCACACTGCTCAAAAGATGGAGATTCCACCATTTTTTCTGGGCTCTTGTGAAGGCTGGTGATGCTTGGTGCCCCCAGGGGTCTGAGACCAGTACTCTTCAATATCTTTATCAGTGACAAAGATACTGGGATTGAATGCACTCTCTGTGAGTTTGCTGATGACATCAAGCTGAGTGATGTTGCTGACACAACAGAAAGAAGGGATGCCATCCAGAGGGATCTGGACAGGCTTGAGAAGTGGGCCCATGCAAATCTAATGAGATTCAACAAAGCCAGGTGGGGGGCATTGCACTTAGGTCACACCACATATTTGTGCAGGGTGGGAGATCTCACTGAGAGCAGCCCTGCAGAGGACTGGAGCTCCTGGTGGACAGCAGTGTGTGCTTGCAGCCTGGAAGGCCAATGGCATCCTGGGCTGCATCAACAAGGAGGTTGCTGCAGGACAAGGAGGGGATTTGTCCCCCTCTGCTCTGCACTTGTGAGGTCCTACCTGCAATGCTGCATCCAGGCCTGGAGCCTCCAGCACAAGAAGAGTGTGGAGATGTTGGAGTGAGTCAAGAGAGCCAAGAGGATGCTCAGAGATCTGGAGCATCTGTCCTATGAGGAAGGGTTGAGGGAGTTGGGCTTGTTTAGCATGGAGAAGGCTCCAGGGAAACCTTACTGAAGCCTTCCAGTTCTTGAAGAGAGTTTATAAGCAGGAAAGGGAGTGACTTTCACATGGTCTGATAGTGATAGGACAAGAGAGAATGGCTTTAAACTGAAAAAAAGGGGATGTTTAGGTCAAATGGGAGGAAATTCTTTACCCAGAGGCAGTGTGGCACTGGCACTGCTGCCAAGAGCTGTGGGTGCCCATCCCTGGAGGTGCTTGAGGCTGTGGATGGGCTCTGGGCAGTTTGAGTTGTGGGGCAGGGGGGTTTGTAACTAGATGGTTTCTAAGCTCCTTCCAGTCCAACCATTCTAAGATTCAATGATTTGTTCCACTAATTGACCATCTGCGCAGGATTCTTTTTCCTAACATCTGACTGCAGTGCCACTTGTTCCATCCTGTGTCTGTTCTCTCCTTACAGAGAGAGTTTGGCTTTATCAGTTGCAGCCAGCAGTGAGATCCTAATTCAGTTGCATTTCTCCAGGCTGAACAGACACAGTTCTCCCTGCAAGGTAGCAGAGGAATGACATGAGAAGTGCAAAGAATCCAGGAAATCCAATATGGTAATCTTGTTATTTATTAGGCTTGAAATCACTGCAGACTGTGCACAAGTTCTTTAAAAGGAGTCCCAGAGCCCTGGTGATCCAAGCCAGCAGAGAGCACTGAGAGAAGTAGAGTAAGGAATGCAGGTTTGGGGAATAGCAAGTGCTGCATGTAAAAAAAGGAAACTTCCTGCACTAGAACAAATCCCTCAGAGTTGTTTCTTGGCTTTGTCAGGATATCTGGAACCCCTGAGTTATCTGTGAGGCTTTTTTGGATGTTTGCTTTTATTGCAAGCTGTTGCAGGTGGAGGATGGAGCCCTGTGACAGCTCCTGGCTCTACTCCCGTACAGGGCTTTGTCCTAGGGATTGGGAAAGAGAGGGCAGGCAAAGGCAGAAGTTTGCGTTCTGAATTTAGAGGGCTAAACAAATAAACACATGTGTGAGAAAATAGCACAGGGCTTAACGCAGAGACAGGGCTCTCAGAAGTATTATTGCTAGAGGTTCATTTAATCCCAAAGAGATTCAAAGGGATAATGACACAGGAGTGGCTCTCTAGTTCTCCTTATATATGCCCACTGGAGGTTATGTGGGTATTCGGGTGATTGATTCATCTTCAGAGCTGGGGGCAATTGTGTGATCCATATGACTAACAATGAGATTTAGGATCAAATTTATTCCACTTGAGGTAGTTAATCTGATGCTTTTCTCCCCGGGTTTTCTGTCTGAATCTAATCCAAGGTAGTGATGACCACGAGTTTTTCCTGTTAGGGAATGCTTAGCGACCTTGCATGAAGTGGTCCTGACGAGTCAGACAAGCAGGCGCTCTGAATAAAGAGGATGGCTGATAGAAGGGAGCATCAGGGTCAGCTATTCCAGCACAGGGGCATTTGCTGCTGGAAAAGCTTTTACTGATACTGTTAGTATAGCACCCACAGGCTCAGCAGCAGCACAGAAAAATCTCTCTCGAGGGCACGGTCAAACTGAGCACTTTGCATTTGTGTTTACTCCTCATTTTTGCCTTCAAAAATGGGGCTCTGAATAGTGCTATGTATTCTAAGGTTAACTTTGTGTGTCACTACGTGGCTTCCCCCCCTGTGTGTGAGGCAGGATACACTTCTCCAGCCCCACTTCTGCATTCCCCTCATTCTGAGAAGGCCTTTTTTAAAGAAATACTGAGCATTCTTTTGCCCAGAATTTCCTGGAAAAATCTCAGTCTGCCTCTCTACATACACCGCAGGTGCAGACATCAGAGGCAACTTTAAGCCATCCCCATTCAAAAAGAGATCAGCTGAGCTGCAAGCCAGCCTGGTGCCTTTCTGGGCTCCTTTAGAAGGAACAGTGAAATTGAGGAGAGAGGGGCAGTGAAGATGAATTCCTGAATTCCAGCTGTTCCTGCTGGTTTCTCATACAAAGCAAAGGGCCACCACCACAGCAATGTCCAACCAGCAGCCTGGGCTCACTGCCATCACTCGTCTTTCTCCTGAAGAACATGGCACTAAGACTATGTTATCTTAATGCTCAGGGTGGATCTGGGCTCAAGAGGACCAGCAGTGATACCCTGTGCAGACTCAGAGCTTGATGTTTTAGTTACATTAATTAGGAGGCCCTGCTTTAGTTGCAGTTGTGTTTTCACAGCTATTCAAAGTCTGTTTAAATGTTTGTAGAGCTTTTATGGCTGTTAATTAACAACTGGGTGCAAACATGAGAAGGCAAGAATACACACAATTGGTGTGTGTGCATATGCATTCCTCACCGTCCTGCAGGACTCAGTGACATCCCTGCAGTGACCCCAGGGCTGGCCCTAAGGGGCTTAATCTCATGGGTTGCTGGCAATGGGGGGGGTTGCTTTGGGGGAACATGGTAGCATAATCACCAAGACATGGTGAGAACTAGTCTAGATTGAAGCACATTTTTTTCCCATGACTCCCAGACTGTGCTGGGAACTGAGACACAGTTGACTTCATGTGTGCATACCACAACTTACCACAACTGGAGAGGGTACTTAAGCAGAAGTAGGAATCTAATTAGAGAAGGCAAGGTCCAAAAGCTATGTCTAGCACAGGAGCCAAGCTAACCCAGATTCACATTGAGATCTGGTCCCCACTCAGAGACTAGCTGTCCTCTGTACAAACTATGGGTGAGACTATGTATGCCTCCCTGTTCTGCTCTTCATCACTCAGAGACCTCACAAGAAAGAAAATGCACCTGTGTAAATAGAATAGGACTGAGATATCTTGGGATGTTTCACCACAACAGCAAAAGCTGCTGGATTTTCCTAAGGAAGCAACAGATGTTCTGCAGATCAGGTGAGCCTACCAGCCTGTAGGAAGGAGGTGCCAGATATTGGCAGCACAGCTCAGTGCTCCTGCCATTCTGAAGCTAACTTTTATAGGAAATCCAGCATGGACCATATTATAGATTGTAACAATTAATTTAAGGGCTCATCACCTAACTACATCGATGACAAATTTAGTCCTTCAGTCCTTTCAGTTAGACTCGCCCAAATAAAATAATGCCATAAAAAGAGCATCACTTCTGCTCCCTTTGATGACTTCTGGCTGCACTGACCACGTTTAGCTGGTCTGTCTGATGGTTGCAGAAATCTGCACCTTTTTACATAATGTAACAGGTTTCTGAGCTGGGTGATGGCAGATGCAGCTCTCTGCTGATGCCACAAGGTCACAAACAGGACAGAGTATTCAATGCAGAGGTTTTCCATGCCCCACAGGCAGGGAATTGGTCACATGGAGACCTGCAACAATGCACCTTTGCTCTCTAGGAATATTGTCCTGTAAGCATCTTTGGGGAAAAGGGCACTTTGCAGGTGTCTATGAATTCTCAGCATGTGTAAAGGTAGACAGATGCTTTTTATTCCTTCTCCCATTCTGATGGCCAAACTGAGACATTAGAGAGCAAAAGGATTCAGGACAAAGAGAATGAGAGAACGATCCTTTGTTGTTCAGTGCGAGACATAAGCACCTGCCATTGGCTTCTGAGAATTGCTTCTTATCACCCCCAAAATGTTATGTGTTCTCCAAAAAGAAATTTTGACTTATTTTGGAGTTGTTTTCTTTGTAATTTGAAAAAAAAAAAGCAACAGAAAATGAAAGGCAAGAAGTTTCTGCTAGGTAACATTGACCTGAAAAGTTTGACTTTCTGACGCTTTCTCTCATTTTGCTACTACAGTGCAAATCCAGGTGGCACTGATCCCTGTGAAAGCCTGACTGAGGACAATAAACCAGGCAGACCCCCATGGCTTTCGCCTAGCTATGATATCACAGCAGGATGGGTTGGTGAGTTAGCTCTGATGTGGGTCCTTGGCCAAGGCTCTCCACTGTGCACTCAGCCAGGATTGTGCAAGGGCAGAGGGGAGTGCACATTCCACATGTGTTCCATGTTTGCTATGAAAAACACAGAAGCAGATGCATAAACCCCTTTCCTCTTTCTCTTCCAATTTTCTGGGGCTTTTTCCAGCACCATTCACGCTGTTTTCTGGGCTGGCAGCAGCAACCAGTGAAACCTGAACATGTTTAGGGGTGTTCCTGTTCTGTCTCCTTGCCTCCCTTTGCTGTAGGTCTGTGCAAGCTCATACAAAAATATGATGGAGGCTGCACTTGAGAAACCACCCCTCTCCTGTACTTCTAAGCCAAATTCAGAAAATAACCGAATCTCACCTACTGCAGATCCTTTACTCTCCATTCAAACTTCCTTACAACAGCTTTATGTACAGGACTGCTGCTGTTAGTCTGACTTCTACAACCAGTGACAAAAAGACATGAAATGGTGCATGTGGAGAACGTGATCATTTCATCACTAGGGCACAGAGGGCTGCTTGTCTCTGTTCCCAGAAAGAGACATGGAGAAGAAAAACTCAAGCCAGGTCCACCACTGCCCTCCATCCCTCCTGGGTAATGCAATGGGACCCAAGCAGTCAATGGGACCCAAGCATAAAATAACTAAGTTTAATCTTCCTTTTTCATCTACTTTTGACTTTCAGTATAAATTACCTCATCTGCAGTGTCACTAGAAATTGATTTGTTATGCTAAAGACTTGCCAAATAAATAATGAGCTCCCAAATTAACCTATATGCAATAAGACAAGGAGTGAATTATTTCTAGTGATTCCTTTTATCAGGTGAGGATTAAATTATTTCAGAGCTCTGATTCCTAGGACTGGGCTGCCTCCGAAAAATGTGCTAGTGACACTTAAAAACACCAACCCCCATCTATGCTCTTTTATGATATTAAATGTCACCACTTTCCACATTTTATCACATTATTACAGCCTCTTCTTGCCTGGAAGGAATCAAATTAATGAAAACTGAAAGAATCCAAGGTGTCTGCCCATACATCTCTCAGAAAATCATCCTGCACATTACAGAACAAGTTCTGAGGTGATGCCACGGGGCAGAAGACCAAACCAATTTAAATAAAGCTGATTACAGACTTTAAAAAAAAAAAAGAAAAAGAAAAAACAACAGTGATGCCTGTTTTAAGGTACCAATAAAAAGACAAGAACACTTGTTTAGCAGGAATATTGTGTTTCATTGTGTTTCATTTTTTCCAGTGAAACCTGTTCTACTCATCCTCTGGATGGGTTCTGGCGGCTGCAGTTGGGCCCCATTCTTGCATTGGAACTTGATGATCTTTGGGATCCCTTCCAACCCAAGCCATTCTATCATTCTATGATACTATGAGGACTGCAGGAAGAGCAAGTTTTTTTTCACTCATGTGCATCTGAATTACCGACTATAAAAAAAAGTTCTTTCAGAACTCTCTTCCTGGTCTGAGGATACCTTCAGCATGTGCCCAATGGAGAAAAGAGAGAGAAAAAGTAGGAAAACTTGTAAGCAAGCCTTATGCTAACACAAGCAGAGAAATCATCATCAAGGGCCAAGAGCAGCTTGATGCAGATCAGCTGTAAGCTATTATTAGGATTGCATTAGGCAGCTAATATCACTTTTCAGTAAAGTGGAATGTGTCCACTAATGCTGGAAGATGCTTATTATTATTTATTGATATATAAAGTTGTGATGTGAATTTTATTTAAAGGAATGCCAGGCAGCATTACCATAATTTGTTAATGCAACAAAAGAGCTTCCTATTATACTAATGTCACCTTGCTGAAACTAAAGCTCACACAGTTTTTCCATCCATGTGTTATTACTGAGAGTAATCCAGCACAGTTCTTTGGTTTAGCATTGTCTCCATGGAACTCACTGAAATAAGGTGATTTTTGAGGGATGATTAATGTTATGAATTGCATCTCAATCCAGTTAAACAATGTATTGCTGAGCAGAGAGTAGCTAAATGACTTTTTTTTTTTTGGTAGATGTTTGTGTGGCCCCTGGATCTCAGGTCAAACCCTTTATCCATAGGGCACAGCCAGAGGATGCTGTGGGAATGGGTTTGTCTGTGGAGCTGGTGAGGGTCTTGCCATTGTGTTCTACAAAACAGGATGTCTGGGAAGTTACCAAATTTGAGCAGTTTTCATCAAAGTCTTCCAAAAATCTTTTAGAGAGTGCTCTACCAGCCAAAGATTTGAGGCTGGAGTTGGATGATATATTCCAAGGAGACTTCTGCAGCAAAAAGTTTAAATTTCTTAGCCTGCAATCCTCATATATAGCCAGAAATACCATTGATATAAGATTGGGCAGTGAGCGGAGCAGCAATTTGTTTTCCAGTTCCTTCCTCTTGCTATGAGCCAATGATTAGGTGCCCTTGTAAAGTAATTGCTACTTAAATCTCCTGGTGGAATCAAACTCCAGTGGGCAATCATGTAATGTAAGGGGTGTGCCCTTTGAAATGAACCCCACTGCTAATTCTGCAGGGCTATTAGCAGTATTTGAACTTCACATGTCACTTCACATTCCAAGTGTCTGCAGGGTGGCTCATCACCAAGCAGCTCTCACCACTGCTGTGTGCAGCTTGGGTCAGAATTGTCCCTGTGGCAGTCCTAGGAGGAAGCACAGCTGCAGGTGCCAGGGCTGCACACTCTGCTCCTGTTCAGGAGGTTCAGGACACTGAATTTCAGGACAGCAAATTTCAGGCTGTTGAAGGAATTCTTGGATTAGATCTCCTGGGAAGAAGACTTTAGAGAGAAAGGAGCAGAGCCACCTGGCTGCTCTTTAAGGATGCCTTTCCGAGAGCAGAAGAGCTCTCCATCCCCTGAAATAAGAAAGCAGGCAGGGAAGGCAGGAAACCAGCATGGCTTGACGAGGACATGGTGGTCAAACAGGGAAAAAAAGAGCAAGTACAGGCTGTGGAAACAAGGATGTGTCACCTGGGAAGAATACAGGGATGCTATCCAGACACACAGAGGTGGGATTAGAAGAGCCAAGGCACAGATGGAAGTGATCTTGAGGAATGTTAGAAACAACAAGAAGGGGTTCTGTAGGTACACCGGTCAGAAGAGACAGGTGTACCTGCTCTGCTAACTAAGAGAGGAGAACTGGCTGCAGCAGACATGGAGAAGGCTGAGGTACTCAGTGAGTTCTTTGCCTCAGTCTTCCCTGGCAGCCAGGATTCTCACATCCCTGAACCTCTTGGTGGGAGCTGGGGTAGCAAGTCCAAGGCCTCCTCATGAGACTGAATGTGCACAAGTCTGAGAAACCAGACAACAAGCATCCCAGGGTCTCAAGGAAATTGGCTGATGTGGTTGCTGAGCCACCCTCTATCATATTTGAAAAGTCATGGCTCTCGTGTGAAGTCCTTGGTGACTGGGAAACATCATTCCCATTTACAAGAAAAGGAGGAAGAAGGACTCCAGAACTATAGGCCAGTAAACCTCACTTTTGTGCCTGGAAAGATCATGGAATAGATCCTTCTGGAAGACATGTTAAGGCACATGAGGAGTGAGCAGGAGATCTGAGACATCACCAAAGGAAAGTCATGCTTGGCCAATCTGGTGGCCTTCTATGATGGAGTGATGGAATCAGTGAAGAAAGGGAAGGCAACTGATGTTGTCCATCTGGATTTCTGCAAAGCCTTTGCATTCTGTGAATGAATCCTGTGCCTCCAAGGCACCAAGTTCGAGCTCACAGTACCTTACTTACTCAGCTGGCTAAGATGTGTGCATGGGTTGTATGGTACCACCAGTGAGCAGGTACAATAGTGAGAGTGAAAGGATGAGATCATTCCATTTCCTCACCCAGTCTGGGAAATTGTGCCTTCTAGCCTGTCTTTTCCCATAACCCATTCTGCCAGCTGTGGTCCAGCCAGCCTGTTTATCCAGAAGTGATGAGTCTGGATGCTAAAAAGCATGAAAATAACTGCAGCCATTTGACAACTTCATGCCATAATGCATTTTCCATGCTCTTTAACTGTTTTCTACTTTTATTTCTCTCCTTATATATTCCCTTTTTTTTTTTTTTTTTTGGTAATTTACATATTTTTAAAACTATTTATTTAAAGGAAGAGCATTTCTGAAGTTGAACGTCTGTCCATTAGAGCTGTTCAGACTCAGTGTTACCCTGCAGAAGCCAGGTGACTCCTTACAACCTCACAATCACAGAATCATAAAGATTGGAAAAAACCACTAAGGTCATCAAATCCAATCATGAACCTATCAGCACCATGCCCACTGAACTGTGTTCCTTGGACCCCTCTTGGTAGGTGTTAAGGCAAAATAATTTTCTGAGTACAAACAACTGCTTCAGGTTTGGAGTGAGAAGGAGATATTTGGAAGGAAAAGGTCTTTGGAAGGTAGAGAAGATATAGGGGAGGTGTTCCTGCCTGATGGCCCAGACCTGGCCTTCTTTGGGATGGGAAATCATCTCATTAGAATGCCACCGATATGACATGTGTCCTCATTTGTTCTTCAGCACGATCCATTACATTGGGACTATTATCAGCCGTTCCAGCCTAAGCAGTGGCAGACAGATGTTTCCTAATGGGGAAGTGTTACGGGTGATCATCTCAAATTCAGGCTGGAAAATTGCCTTGGGCCTACTTACACAGATCTGCTGAGATGTTCTCCCCCAGCAGTGTCCTGCCCTGTAGCCATTTACAGATAGTGTGGAGGACAGAGATGCTATAGAAACGGTAACAGTTCTGCCTCACTTTATTCAGCTTCCCATTGCTAAATGGTGGCCACATCAACGTTCAGATGAATTAGAGGATGGATGACTTTGACAGAATAGGGTAGATGGAGGGAGAATGGGAGTGGGAATGAGGCAGGTGAGGCAGCCCTTGCTGCTGTGTGGTGGTGCTGCCTGTGCTGATGCAGGTTCTGGTGTCTGACTGCTGCACCTTTCCCTTTCTTTGAAGGTGATGGCACTGCCCTCTCTTCATTGTGAGGCTAATTCTAGTAATGTTGACAAATTGCTTAGTTACCATGGTGATGAGAAGACTGCAAAAAGCTATCCAGGAGCAAACACGTCTCTCCTTTGCCAGTGGGATTTTCTGAGAAACAATTGGCCAGAGCAACAGCTAGACTGGCTGGATAGGGTGCACCATGTTTGCCTTCATCAGGAGACCCATAGGGTTGGCTTTGCAAGCGTTGATGTTCAGAGATGCAGCAGAGAAGGGTGACTGCTGCCCTACCACAGTGCAGGTCTAGAGGACCTGCTGGGACCCCAGGGTCCTTTCATGCTCCCAGATCTGGTCCGTCAGGAGCAGCAGCTATGACTCCTTATCTAACACTTTGTGTTTTGTTTTCATATATCCTAGGCTGCTTCTGAAGATAGTACCTAATAATGTGAATTACTATAATGAAATTAACTTCATTCTACTGCTGTTCTGAAATGGGACAGGATTAAAGGAGAGAACTGGGGAAGAGAGCAATATATGCGATGAGGAGGAAAACAGAGAATTCCCACTGTATTCAGTCTACACCAAGCCTCCTCATATATAGTAAGCAGTAAAGAAGTTTCCCAAAGCAAATGTATTAAATCCACCCATGCCACCCCCATCTCCATGGGCGGACCTGCTCAGTCCCCTTCACTGTGTTTTCAAGAGGGTTTACTGGTGATCTCAAGGAGGGTCACGCTGCTGGAGGGGGTGCAGGAATGACATGCAGGTGCATGTGGAGTTCATGTCTTGCAAAACTGCTTTTAAAACCACCACTATGAGCTGTTTCTGTGGAAGTGCTCATAGCACACGGGACACTACACAGCATCTTAAGACATGACCAAACTCTCTGCACAGAGAAATGCTTTTGAACCACAACTTCTTCTTCCTCTCACCCTCTGAAGTTATTAGGAATAATGCAGCCAGAAAACAAACTTTGCTGTCTATGATATGGAATGAAAGCATGGATAAACACCTTTCTATGCCAATGGTTAGGGAATAAGACATGAAGAATTCCTGGTGTAAGCTGTTCCTCCTGCTAACCACGATTATCTTTCCCCTGAAACAAAAATTTTAGGGTTATCTGCTGAGTCAGTAAGAGTGGAAAAAAAATAAAAACGAGGGGTAAGAACAGATAGAAAATCACGGGGGAGGAGGACATGAGGGTTTATTTCAAGTGGAATAGAGCAGCCTCCATTCTCCAGCCTCATTCTTATGGTAGAGCTTGTGACTTCAGTGTCTGAGATTTTCAACAAAGATTTTGCACCTGCTGAAATGAAACATCTTTGAAACAAGCTTCTACTTTGTCAATACGAAACTCGTTCAAATTAATGATGCTACAAAACGTTTCTGTAAAATAAGAACAATACCTGCACTTTCACTGGGGTTTCAAGCTCTGACCTTTTCCTGTTGTTCTCCAAAATTTTCGATTACATTTTGGTGGTTTTTTGAGGTTCTGCATTCAAGCTGATGTGAAATTGTGAAATATCAGTGAGCAGTGACAGGTAAATCAAATAGTAAATTTGGAAACAGAACCAGTCAGACATATCAGAACTGTGGGTCAAAACATTTTGAATAATGATGCATCAGCATTTGTGATCTGTGCACATTTATATTCTTGTGAAGTTTTTGTGAAAATGATAAGTTTGCTGCAAATTATGGATAATCACCAAAATGTACCTGCTATCACAAAGCAAGCATTCTGCTTCAAGAGGGAGCACATTCTCCTGTGAGAATTTTCTTATTGTAGGCTGAAAATCTATAAGGATGTTGTAGCAATTTATAATCATAAAATCATAGAATCATAGAATAGCCTGGATTGCAAAGGAGCACAGCGCTCATCCAGTTCCAACTCCCTGCTATGTACAGGGTTGCCAACCAGCAGCCCAGGCTGCCCAGAGCCACATCCAGCCTGGCCTCGAATGCCTGCAGAGATGGGGCATCCACAGCCTCCTTGGGCAACCTGTGCCAGTGCCTCACCACCCTCTGGGTAACAAAAGCCCATGTCCGTGGATATTTGACAGAGGGCAAGGCTGTGAGCACTGCAAAACACATTGGTTAAGCATTCAGCCCAGGACAGAAATTTCTATGTATAAACTTGTAAAACAGCACTTAAACTTGGTTTCTGATTAATTAGTGCTGTCAGAACAGTGTGATGGGGCCTGAGGGGAGTAGGGAGATAAATATAGGTACGTTCAAAAATACAATGGTATTTTTGGAGGTGTAACTCTAAATTATCAAGGTTGTGACCCTAAATTATAATTTCCAACCTGAGCAATTCTATGATTCTATGGTCGGCATCTACAGCCCAAGCCAATGTTCAAAGCTGCTCCATGTGCAGCCCATGTGCTGTGCCTTCAGAAAACAGCCCAGTGGTGCCAGCAAATGTCTGAGTACTTCCTAAAGGATTAATGGACCTACTAACCATAGCACAGCAGCACAAGAGAGGCTTTCCAAAAGCAAAAGTCCAGTTTCAAAGCCACAACATTTTTCCGAAGCTTCTCAAACCTTTCCCACATTTCTTCTCACCCTTCATATTTCTTTGGGATGCTCCAGATGATTCTGAAGAGACCTTGGGAAAATTCCAGCAAGGCTGCAGTAAAAAATAAGTAGTCTTGGTGCTAGATGACATCATGCTGTCACGCTGAAAGATGGTGGTTTTTTTTCATAGCCTATCTGGCCTAGAAACCTATTTTTCTTTATTTAATTTAATTTATTTATTTATCTTTAAAAAGAAAGCTGCAATTCTTGTGCAGTGGGAGAAATAGTGAAAGCTGGGTCAGATTGACAAGCAGAGATCCAAGATTTCACCTCAAACATCACCTATGGACAGATCTGTGCAGGTGATGACATCTGAGGACTGGGGAGGACTCAACAGCAGGAGAGCTGCTCTGCCAGGAGACATTTCAACAGCTCAGGATGTGTCTCACCTTAAGGGACCCTACTTTATTAGAAATGTTCTCCTGTGAAGAAATGCAAACTTGGCAACCCTGAAATATTCTGTGATTTCATTTCTGACTCTATGAGATGTGCATTAGTAGGAGAATGAAGTGTGTGTGTGTTGGGGGGGTTGGGAGGGTGGAATGAAAACACTCACGAAGTGAAAATGTCATTTCCATGTTTTCAAAGACTTGAGATTTTTTTTTGCCTTTGAAAATAATTTTCGTTTTAAAAGTTTCTGCCACTTCATCAGCATCGGCACCCGCCATCCTCAAAGATGAAAATGACATTTTTCTCTCCACATTAAATGGAACATGTCATTCAAAATCAAGCGAGATGTCTCTTTTTGCAAACTTCTCACTAGAAGAGTCTGAATTTTGGCTTCTCAGATCTACCAGTGATGTTGAAAGGCAGCGTCAGCTCTGATCTTGCACCACTGCAGCCCTCTGTACGTCCTAGAGTGGCTCTGACCAGGCCCCAGACACAGCACAGCCATGTCTTGGCCTGGCGTCCACCTAAGATGGTTGCTTTCAATGGTTGAAGTCAATGAGAGCTGCCTTCAGAGCTGAGAACATAGGGCACTGGTCCAAAACTCAGTTGGAGTGGGCAGCAAGAGAAAACTGACCCTTTCTCCATTCTTGGTTCACATACCTGCCCAACCTCTCCTGCATTCCATGCATCCGTGCCTCAGCCTTTGCTCTCCATTCACCAGAATTTCTCTCTTCCATCTTTTCATAGGAAGGATGCTCTGTGACACATGGCTTTGGCTAAATGTTGAGCCTGCCCGATGAAATGCATTACAGATTGGAATGAATAAAGCTAAGAGCAGGACTGAGGTAGATTTGCCTAGATTTATTTTTCTCTTCTGTGTCTTGCTTTCTATTTCATCTGCACCATAACTGCCTGAATCCAGCCAATTTTTAATGGGTAGACATCAGTAAGCCCAAGCTCCATGAATCAGAGGAAGCTGAAATTCTGCAACTCTGAAGACCATTTGTAAAAGTAATGTTGTGGACCTTTTATTTTTCTTCTAATTACAAACAGCTTGGCCATGTCTCTGCATGTAGCAGCCTGCCAGTATCTGAAAGGGACAGACTCTTCAGCAGGGTCTGTTGTGACAGGGCATGGAGAAAGGGTTTCAAATTAAAAGAGGGGAGATTTAGACTGTATGTAAGGAAGAAGTTTTTTTTTCCAGTGAGGGTGGTGTGGCAGTGGCATGGGTTACCCAGAGAGATGATGGGTGCCCCACCGCTGGAGACATTAGAGCCAAGCTGGATGGGCTCTGACCACCTGATGCGATGTGATGTCTCTGTTCACTGCATGGGAGTTGGACTAGATAACCTTTAAGGATTCCAACTCTAAAGATTCTGTTATTCTATGTCTAAGACACACTGCCAAGCCTCACATGTGAAGCCAGGCTAGTGCAACCCACTGCTCTCAGCTGTCCTGCACCACTGCAAGCTGGAAGCATATGTAAAGATAACAGCTCTTATTTGATGCCTTCTTTCTTTCTGGGGAGATTCTGATGTGTCTCTGAATAGAACAGCTCGAAAGAGCCAATGTTCTTGAAAATTACTGCTCTTAATTCCATTTTGTCCTCTCACATGGGGGCTTGGGGGCCAGAGCTACAAATATTTTATGCTGCTAGAATGGGAGGAAAGATCAGAAGGTTATCAGCTACATTCAGAAACTGCCCAGGCTATTTCTTTATGCCTTGGAGAAGGATACTGCGAGAGCATAATTTGCTAATTTTACATCCTGCATGACAAGAAGATGACCCTTCTGCAAAGAAATGGGACAAAAAAATTTGAGCACCATTATCTGTGTTTGCCTCAGCAGCTTTGTGTCTCAGCATCAGCTGTGTCTGGGGAACATGGACAGATGGAAGTGGAGGTCGGCTCCAGAGGAGGGCTTACTGACACTCTCATTAAATAACACAGACAAATTGTAGTAATTTGAAAAGACCAACAAAACCCACTATTAGAGTCAGTGGTATGAAACTGCAAAGCAGCCACATATGGACAAAAACTTTCACGTCACCAATGACTGGAGCTCACATAACTCTATTCTTCAGCACAGATGCAATGAAAGGTTTGAGCTATTTTCATGTGGCAGCAAACTGGGGGCATTTACTGCATGAACCACAATAACTGGCTCCCATTACCCAGTTTATGGGGTGAAGTTCTGCATGCTGATTCAAATTCATCTGCTTGGCAAATTGGGAGCGCTCACTGGTTTGTGAATCTCCAGATCTGTGAATGCAACCAGCTGGGGATGTCTGTGGGCTGGGGTTCGTTGTTTTTTTTTAGCTGCAGACATTAGTTTAGCAAAGCATGAACAGAGCTGCAATACCAGTCACTACTATGAAGCCATAAATCGTTTCTCAGAACGCCTCTGGAAACAGGGCATGCCAAATGGCTTTACAGTGGATTTGTGATAGCAGTGCTAAAGAAAATGCCATTTAAATAAAATTTCCTACTAACGTAGGTGAAGGATAAGAGAAAGCATAAAACAAATCATTAACACCTCCCGGATGACTTCAGCTCTGTGCACGCAAGGACAGCAGGGGAGTAAATAGTGGGATGGAAGGATCTGTTTTTCCCTGGTAATTGTAAAACTTCTTTTCTTCATATTAAACTTATTGCCAACTGATCTCAGTGGGGTTTAAATTGATTTTTGGAAACTAGAGCTGGTGAAAATTACCGGGGAGCATGCATTGAGACTGGCATCTTACAACCAGAGTTGCTGTCTGGGAATAGGAATTTCTTCTTTTAAATAACTTTACAGCCATCTTCTAAGGAGGGAGAAATCTTTTGTTTGGTTGCCTTATGAATATTAAAATAGTTGTTTCATTCTGGCCTTAAAAAACTTGCTCTTGAGGCTCCCCAACTTCCCTGGAGCCCAGGCTTTTAAGACAGGAGGTGCGGAGGTGATCTGGGAGGTGAAGGCAGAGTTTCTGGCATCCTGTTTTGCTCACGGGGAGATCCAGCTCCCATTTTGGCATCCAGTGTGATGCCACCTCCTGATTCTTATCCAGAAGCAGCTGAAATTGGCTGGTACTATTTGTCTCCATTCGTGTTCAAGCAAATCCCACCTTTGAAACAAACGACCTGGAGTCGGGACTGGAACCCCTGGCACCATTTCCTTCCAGACATCCTTGCCCAATGCTCAAGGCCCACCAGCCTCCTGGCCATCCCAAGCTGCTGCCCTTGGAGTCTGCCAGACCATGGCATTGCTGGATTTCTGCACAGACTGAGGGCTTTTAGGCTTACAGCTGTGGAAAAGAATAATGGAGATACTGGGAAAAAAGTGCTGCTGAGAGAGGGGATGCTACTGCAGCCTGCTCAGCCTTAAATGCCATCAGAGAAGAGAGGAGACTGCTGTTCATGGGAGAGAGAAAGCCTCATGAGGGAGAGATGATTTAAGTTACAGAACAAGTTGGCTAAGTATAAATTTTGGTTGCAAATGAGGATATTCCTTGATGTATGATGAGGGAAGGTCTTCAACAGCCTCCACTGGGAAGCAAGGAAGGGAAAAGCCACTGCTTTTATCACGGAGCTTAATAAGCTGATGTGATAGGAATCAGAAGGAAGAGGAGTTGCTAACAGAGGAGATCCTTCAGACTCCGCATTTGCACCTCTGTCCCTCCCCTTGATACATCAATAATGAGCTTTCTTCACTTAATTATTGTGTTATTAATTACCGTGATGACCATGAAAGCTGACGCACTGCTTTGAGTGCCCCCACCACCTGTGTACCCTGGACAGCTAAGAGATTTCCCTCTGTGATTTATGTGCCTGTATGACATTTCTAGTAAGTAAAGGAAAATAATATCCAGGTTAATCCCAGGATCTCAAATGCTCTTTAAACTGTGAAGTAGCTGTGCTGCAGCAGAGTGGGTTTGAAGGATTGCATACAGGCAGGAGAGATTCAAGGAGAGATGGGAAGATTGATGCAACTGCAAATGAACATGTGCAGCATGCATCATATGTCAGGGAAAATAGGTTTTATAAAACCTATACAGAGTTTCCGAGTAGTTTTCTGGGCTACTGTGGCTGGCACCTTATTGCAACAGGTGTGGGTACCTGCTGCTTCAGAGGCAGATGGGAAGGACTGACCCAGGAGGCATCAGGCCAGGTGCCGAGGGGCTTGCATGCAGCCCCATAATGGTAAGCTTTCCATGATTGGATCATGGTATCAAATAGACTGAATCTTGCCATGCACGTTGGATCTGGCAGAAGATGCAGTGCTGACACAAGTACATGTTGCAGAGATGCATCAGTGTCCTGGTGAGTCATGCTGCCAGCAAGGAGCCCAGCAGGAGTAAAACCAGCTTTACAGTGGGCTCCAGTGACATAGACAAGTTGAACGCACCAGTTGGCGTGCCCTGGGCTTTGAGACAGCTGTAAAACACAACAAAAATAACTTGCTTCTTCTATGTTGCCTTAGGCCAGTTTGGGGCAGAATGTCTGATCCAAGTCCATTTCTGTTCCTTTAAATAGAGCTGCGCTGGGGAAAGAGTCATGCTGGATTGTCCTCACCAGCCACTTGCATTTGCTGTTAATTCTCTGGAAGAAATACTCCCTCCTGCCTCACCGAGGCTAGGATCCCTGCCTAGAAAAATGGCTTTCTCCTGAGCGTTTGTTATATGCAGCTGCGTGAAACTCTCAGCCTGTTCAATTAAAGAGCCCGTTTTCCCATTAACTATCTCCTTAGACAAATGTGAAGTGTATTTAATGTGCACTCAGGATGAAGCCAACATGTTTCTCCTGCTGTTTTACACTTTCTTCTTAGTAGGGATTTGTCGTCTCTGACTGTTCAAATACCTTGAAGTTCCCCAGCATTTACCATCAGGAAACGGTAACAAGTGTGGTGACAAAGAGTGAGTGCCAAATGAACCTGGGAAAATGGATTGCTTTAATAGATGTGACTGAGGCCCCTCTGCACCCTGCCTGACGCTGAGCAGCCACCCCATCCATCACACTCAGCACCAAGTCCTGGCAGAGCACTGCTCCCCTCCTCCCATTAGACAAAGTGCTGGGTCAGATCTCTCACCCTTCCCGAGTGAGGGAGGCAGTTTGCAAAGGAGAAAATCAGCAACAGATCCTCTGCTTCAGCTCAGTGCTTTTTATTAGCATGCCCTGAGAATTAGCTTCTTCCTGCCACCGGTGCCTTGCTGCACATTAATATGATAACTGATAAAATAAGCCCTGAGCCTGTATTGCGTTATTATGTTTGTTTGTTTTGTTTTTCTTATTTCTTCAGCGCTGTTTCTCTATGAATCAAGTGGCTGAGAAAATTGATGTAGATTCTAAGTTGTATGAAAATACTTTGCTCGAAATATGAGTCTTGCATTGGGCTGATGTATTAATCCTTCTCTCCTGGACAGCAATAATCATTCTCTGTCATTTTTCAAGCTGCAATTCAGCACTTCCATGTTTGCCACTTGCTGGCTTTCAGCAAGTTTGGTGTTTGCCTCAAACTGGGGCGAGGGAGGAAGGGAGGAGGAGAATGGAGATTGGTTGGGCCTGATCTGGGCCTTACCTACATCACCAAGGCATACAAGTGGCATAGCACCCATTCTCACAAACAAAAGCATTCTCAGACCCCACAGCAGCTCCATCCCCTGATTTCTCATCTTATTCCGGAACCTGCTTTGCGTTGATGTCTGTGTCTGTGGACACAGCATGGCTTGGTGAGACAGATCAGGCCAGGAGGGACCAGCCCAGCTCCTCTTTCCTGAGCCCTGACTGCAAAGGAGCAGCTCTTCTTGGTCAGGATCAAGGCTCCTGAATGCTTTCTGTGGGCAATAAATAGTGGCCAAGGGAAATGTGAGCAGCAGGTGAGGTGTGAATTGGAGTACTCCAGTCTTTGCTCCATTCTGGCCTCGAGGTATCGTTCCTATTGCTGGGGCTTTCCAGACACAGGAGCCCTAACCCTAACCCTGACCCTAACTTTAACCTTGTCCTTTCCCTGCAAGGCCCTTCGCTGCAGGTTCTAAATTAACATGGGAGCTGCCCTGGGAACCCTTGTGTGCTTTGTGCTCTGAGACCAGTCTCCAGTTCTTCAATAAGCAAAGTAAGTCATGATTTATCCCTGTGGATAAGTATCTTCAGCTCAGAAGGATTCCATCACTGCCAAGAGCAGTGCACTTCCCCAGCAAGTGGCAATAAAACCATTTATAGCACTTGCTCAGCTTGACAAATGCTCATCGTCCTCCTTCAGTGGTGGCCTTATTGCCTTGTCCCCAAGGGGCTGTACCAGTCAGCCTGCTTGTGCTGCTGGGGTTATTGCGGATGGAGCACTGATATCTCTGTCTGGGCAGTGTCCACAAGGCATGGTTCTGGTGTGTTGTGCAGTTCTAACAGGATCACTGCTCCTCCCCAATTCCTGGTGGTCCATGGACCCAGGTATTGTGAGGATCTGGCTCTAAGCAATTCTGGTTTGTGATAAAATGGAAATGAATCTGATAACAGTCAAGATGGTGCCTTAAGGACGGGCATTCATTTTCTAAAATTTACTGAGTTCCTGCTCTGTCCTCCATGGGTGCCATTATCTGGATTCACATCATAGTAATTTTAGCACAAAAGGGAATTAGAGCTACAGCTCATGCCAGCGTGAGTGGATGTTAAATTATCCTGTACACCCCAGGATGCAAAGCATCTGTTAATTCTTTGCCACCCAAGAGGAAATTTCTGCCTACTGCTACTAGTATCATAAACTTGCAGAAATGTCAGGAAGGCATCTAGCTGTGACAGCAGCTGAAATCTTCAGCAGGTTACCCTGGAATGAATGTCTGCTGTTGTATCTGTGGAGCTGGTGGCTCTGGTGTCCCAGAGACGGAAGGAAGTCATAAAACAGTTCTTGAAGATGTGCCATTAGTTGGTTTGTGTGGCTTCAGTTTGGCCACACAGAATCATATGGTTGGTAAAGACCTCTAAGATCATCTAGTCCAACCCTAAACCATTACAGCCACATCCACCACATCCCTCAGTGCCACATCTCCACAGTCCTCGAACACCTCCAGAGAAGTTGCTGCTCCACCTCCCTGGATACTTCATCACTCCTCTTTCTGAGATGAAATGTTTCCTAACGTCCAATCTGATCTTCTTAGTATCTAAACCGAACCTTCTCGTGGTGCATGAGATCATCTACAATTGGAGCTGTACTGCAGTGGCTTGGAGCCAGTGCTGATGGGATAAGCAAAAGAGGATTAAGAGGAAGCACCTGAGGACAGAGAAGCTGAGTGGCATCCAAATGAGGATGTTTTGATACCTGGGGATGCCCACACTGTGAACACACGGGATGCAAGTTTCTTGATGGGTGCAGCAAGACCAAGTAAGGCCCTGCCTCCAAACCTGTGCCCCAGTAAGGGCTTTGCACTGGATCTGATGAGGAGGGACAGGCTTCTCGAAGAGATGCAGTGGGCTGGGAGACCACAGTGCTTGTGCTTTCAGATCACAGGAGCTATGAGCATCCTCTGTCCTCCCCATTGACAGCAGCAGCAAGATAGTAGGAGGAGTATCATGCAGTCCAGCTCCAGCCCACTGCCACCCTCTTCTCACCCAACTCTTCCACCATTTCATCTGTTTCATAACGCCTAAGCAAGCTTCACCAAGACTTTGTTTCATTACAATTCATTGTTATTACTTTAGGAGCAAGTTTTTGTTGCTTTTTCTTCATCTTTACCACACAGACAATGTGAATAACTGTGTTTTTTCTTGCACTGGGGCTTCACTTGGAGATGAAGCCTTGAGAAATAGCAGAGGCTTGTTGATTTCCAACCCACTCATCCTTCTGTGCAGAGATCCCAGCAACACAAACAAGTAGACTGGGGATTCAGTCACCCACTGCAGCCTTGCTGCTCTCTTACAGCAATCCCTGCTCTCCCTCTCCAGGAACAATCTGGAGGTCTTTCCTGACCTCACCTTTCTTCCCCACTGCCTTTCTGGCTTTCTCATATCTTTTCCTGCTGTCTCAGCATATGAAATAATTGTCTGAGTTATCCCAGTACTTTAACTTTACCAAATTTTACAGTGTCTCCTCAGCTTTAGAAATAACTCTTCATTGTAAATGAAATTTAATCCTTCTATCTGCAAAGACTTAATTAGATTGTGAGATAATCCGCTGTGCTTAGATATGGGCTTACACACAACCGTAACATCTTCCAGCAGATGATCTCAGCGCTTTTTATCTTCAGACCACAGCATTTTCCAGACTTCTCGGTGTTTTGAGGGCATTTAGTAAACTCAGAGTGAAATGACTAACTCTGGCGTGGGACCCTTGGCCCAAGGCATTCCCACTCGATCCAACGTTTTGTACCATGAACAAATTTATTTGCAAAGTTTGCTGTTAGCAATGGTAGTAGACAGACATCCACCACCATCAGGTTCATCTGATACGAGAGAGGGCCCAATAAACATGTTGTTTTTGCTGAGACTGCCATATTAGAAATTACTGTGGAACACTACAGAGTACTACAGATTCACTGAGCAAGAATCAAGAGGCAGAATAGACATATCTTCTGGGACAGCCCAGTGCAATGGCTTTCCATCAGTGTATCAGTCTATTACCTTCTTTGCTCATTTGTTTTTGATGTGATCTGGTTTCACGGGCAACCAAAGAAGTACAGAGTGTCCCCACCTTCCAGAGTTTATGTTCACCTATTGTACGTATTTATTTCTCAAGTATTTCTTCACTTTTGAAAACACATCAAATTTCCTAATACTATTGACTAATCAAACCAATCATTTACATAATTTCTGTCAGCATTTACCTGCTCACTGTAGGTTTGATATTTTTATCACAACATGACTCCATATTTGTTAATAACTGAAACCTCCTCCTAGCAAACAATCCATCAAACCAACAAGCTTCTTGATTTTTATCTCCCAAAGTATTTCTGGGTGATTTTGGTTAGTTGTTGGTTGATAAGTTTTGGCAAATGCAATGGTTTAGATATATCTTCATATCTACTGCTCCCAACTGCTGAAGAAATTTATCAAGCTGGAATTTTCCACACTAAGATGCCACTCAATCAGCTCTTCTTCTCCAGATCACTCTCAGAGCAGTGCTGGGATGGATGAATGCTGTGAGCAGCCATGCTCAGGGCTCTGCTTCTCCTGTCCTGAGTGCTGGGATGAGCAGAGGAGTTTCAATCCCACCAAAATGCTCTATGTTCTACCACGCCATAGACCAATGGGATGCAGTTGCACCTCTAGCCACTACAGTCCTGTTTCCATGCCCTGTGGAACAGTGCCTAAGGAGCTGCCTGCAATGTCAAAACACAGCACATCCTCCACGTTCCCTAATTCCAATGCTTGGGACACACAGCAGCATACTTTCACTCACACTGGAGCTTTCATCCCCTTGGGCTCTCTGTGCCTTTTCTTTGAGCTCCACCAAACTGGCTAAGATTTGAAATCTTGATTCTCCTGCTGCGGAAAGCCTATCTCTGCTTTCCACACCTTCTAGTTCTGCTATCAAGAGACAGTTTCCTGTGAAAGGCCAGGAGTGAAACGAAAAATTCCCTCCCTGAAGCACATACTGATATACTGCTGCTGCTATTCTGCAACCTGCCAAGGAACAAGAAGGAAAACTCCATCCCAGGCACTGAGAAATTGCTGTCAGATGCCTGTCACTCCATAATTTTTTGCTGCAAGTGAGACTAACTAGTCACTGTCAAGACAGGGAAGATGTTCCTTGAAGGCTTGATTTAATAGAAACACAATTTGTCTCATGGGTCAGCAGAATACCTTAAGGATGACCTACAATTTCATGTCCAGGAGGAGCTCTGAAACTTGTCCAGGATGCCCAGCCTCACATGTAAGGCAGAACAGAAACA
Source organism: Tympanuchus pallidicinctus (assembly GCF_026119805.1). Taxonomy (NCBI): domain Eukaryota; kingdom Metazoa; phylum Chordata; class Aves; order Galliformes; family Phasianidae; genus Tympanuchus; species Tympanuchus pallidicinctus. The sequence continues at coordinate 9,359,600 of NW_026294722.1, forward strand.
AGAGATAAATACCACCCACCACACACACTGCTCATCCTTACCAAATGGGACACGATGAAACCCAGATTCCAGCTGAGCAGGGCTGTTCTGAATGATGCCCACCAGCCGTGCACAACCTGCTGTGCCCATGCACTAAAAGCATGAGTGCATTCATGACCAATAAACTTTTTTTGGCAGTATTTGGCCAAATGTAATGTGTTAAACCAATCTGATGAGCTATACTGGAGAATTTCCTGGTAAATTAAGTTCCACATAAGCAATATTCATTCAGAGTCAAGGTATAATTTTGCTTCTAAAAATAACAGTTAATGGTCCAGACAGTTACAGTTGATTTTACATGTTGCTGTGAAAGGGAGCACATGAAATTTTAATGATTTTTGCAAGATCTGGAACAGCATTCTTCACCAGAAGCTGCCAGAGGAGTCTGGATGTCCTATTCCATGGGACTTTCTGCAGCTTCAAAGACACCAAATGGCCATCCTTCATTCATGAGCTAAACTCAAAATCATCAGCGCTCCTACAGCTTGAAGCTTTATTCTGACCTGCTCAAATGTTGGTAAACACTTGATTGAGTAGATGAAGAAATAGTTAAATAGAGGGTAAAGTAATAGGTGTTGGTTGATGAACAGTTGAGTAAGTGCTTTAAGATAGTTCTATGGTTATTCTTTTTTCTTTCTTTCTTTTTTTTTTTTTAGTAACCACAGCCTTTTAAAATTCATTGTTTTCAAAAATCAAAACCACAAATGTTCACTTAGAAAGTATTGAAACACGATAACAACTTCAGACTGTGCTATGGTAAACGCGATTGGAAAAGTACATTGAAATTGCTCCCTCCCTTGGGTGGCTCTGGTTTCAGTACCCGACATTTCCTCAGTGGATCAGATGTAATGGAAAACCCTCGAGTGGATCATTTCAGATTTTGAATAGGAAGTGGCAAACAAAATTTGCCTTTTTTTTTTTTTTTTTTTTTTTTAGCAACAAATTCTCCATTGTTTGAGTTTTGAACATAGCCTGTATAGAGTCAGTAGTGTAAGTTTGCAGATGTGTACATACAGCGGATTAAACGTCGTATGAGGTATTCTTTCTTTTAGAAAGAAATCATCGTAATTCAGATTAGTTCAGATTAAATCTTTCTGCATTTTAAATTCCTTGGACTTCCACCCTTGCTTTGATCAAAACAGTAATTCGCATCGCCCCAGTGATGTCTGGTAAGTGCTGGAAGAACATTCAAGAAAAAAGCATGTGCAATGAAATCCAAGGAGGGAAAGCGAAATGAAGTTCAAAATTATGTTCCTTTTCCCCTTTCTGTTCGCTGAGTCACCTGAGAGCAACAGATCCCCCTGCGGAGAGGAGGAAACACAGTTATCACACTGCTATAGCACAGCAAAGGAGAAAAAAATGATTGGCTTAACACAGAAATGTGAATGCTGACAGAAACGTGAGTTTGCAGAATGCAGTGTGAGGACATTCCAGAATGTGCAGCAGCAGAAGTGAAGTGAAGTGAAAAAAAAGAATTCCCTTTGAAAATGTACGGGCCTTGTTGGAAACAGCTAGTGACAAAGTTATTTTAAAATATACTGAAAAAATGTCCTGTCGGGATGCTCTGAAGCCTGCTGGAAATATTTTTCCCCTGGATAGCATGGAGTGAACCATTTTGTTGTGTTTCTGCCCAACTGTGATCCTGTAACAAATATCCTCTGCTGTTCAATAAATAATCATGTTACAGAATTTAAAATAAGAATCTGGATTATTAAAGTTACAAATCTTTGTGGTCTTTATATCTTCAATAAAACATTTATCTATTAATAATGGATACTGTTTCCACCCAACTCACGCTTTCCATGAAGAAGAAAAAAACAGAAAGACCACTGGAAAGTCACCAACACTCCTTCATCCTCCCCAGCCAGGGCTGACAACAACACGGTTACACTGATAAACTGTTCATCATTTACAGAGGTTTAAAAATTTTAACAGCTCTACGTAAATTGAGGACTAGATGTTTAGCCTTGGAGGCATGCAACAGGAAAAAGTAATCTGGAGCGTCCGGGGAGATAAATGTTATAACTTCATAGCCCTTTGCACATAGTTAATGGAACAGCTTGGCTCATATGGAACACAATGCACACATCAATACAGCATTAAACTTTAATGTACATCATACCAGGAGACCTAGGGGCAGTTGTACCTCTAACGTTTGTTAGCTAGAATGATCCTGGTAGAATAATAATGTGTTATGAAGAGGTTGACAGTGATGTCTAAGGGACGAATAACAGTGCCGTGTGGTGTGGTGTGTGTATGGACATAGGTGCATGTATTTGCATGGTATACAGGTGGGTGCACATAACTGCGACTCAGAAAAGTTAAGGGAAGGAGGCAGCCTGAGAAGTTTGGTCTGTAATTCAGTGGAGACGGAGCACAGCCTTCAGAGCAAACCAGACGCGTCAGGTTGAGCTCTGAGAGCTCACCGCCTCCCAGCGAAGCCGAGAAGGGAGCAGCGGAGATACAGAGCTGCAGTGCTCAGTGTGAAGATGTGCTGCACCTTCAGGTTCTTCATCTATCATCCCTGAAAGCCATGATTTATGGGATGAAGATGTGATTGTTAATTATACCTCCTCCTGGGCTGCTGTTTGACAGAAGGCACCACCTACACTGCCTTGTGATAAGGGAGGGCTCTGCGTGCTGCTCCAGCTGCGGGTTCTGTGACACATCCCCATGCTACTCTTTGCTTTTAATGAGTAAGACGTGCTGCCAGTGACCTGCCCTACTGGGTTGCAAGGGAACATTCATCCAATTGTCTGTGGATGATAACTGCAGATGGTTATCAGTCCTGTGCTCAAAATAGCTGTCTGACCCAAATGAGAACATCTTCTGTGTGGCTGAAATTGTCTGGCTTTCTCCTTCAACAACAAAAAAAAGCATGAATAGAGAAAAATTCAATATTTTCTCTACAGCAAAATATTCAAGTATTGGTTTTGAAATGCTATAAATATTTACAGTAAGGTGCAGCTCCTTTTAGCCACAAAATAAGGTTTTCAAAACCTGGGAGGAGAAGGAGGAGGGGACAGGTTTTCAGTTTCTCAGTTTTGTGGTGAAAAATGAATGGTGAAAAGTTGGATTTTAAAAGTGAAAATCAATGTTCTGGTCTGCTACATGCTCCTGCATCCGTTTACCATCCTGAAACCATCTATGCTGCTGTGCCTCAGAGAATCATTAAGGTTGGAAAAGACCACTAAGACCACCTCATCCAACCACCAACCCAGCACTGCCATGCCCATGTCTGTGCCTATTCCCTCCACCTGCACTCCCAGCTGTGTGTTGGGCTGCAGTGTTCTCAGCCCACAATAGCTCTGCTGCAGGTGTAAGGTACAGCACTGGGTACAATTTGGGAAGCTGTGTGCCACCTCACATGGAGCAAAATGAGCTGCTCAGTGGATGCACTGAAGGTTAGATCTCAGCCTGATCAGCATCTATGTGGGAACCAACAGGGCTGCCTCTCTGGGAAGGGAGAAGGAGAGGAACACAGAGAGACAGTTACTGATTGCTTTTTTGTTTGCTGAGGAATACTTAAATGCTCATTCAGCTTTTGCTGACACTGGTCGGCAAAGTCAAGCACCCAGGAGCTGAGGGTTCAAGCGTGAATTATAGGAGTTACTTTGAACTCTTCTGCACATCCCAAGCTCAAAGCATTCAATGGCCATTGTCACTGTGTGAGCACCAGCAGACCTGCAGGGCAGTGCCCACGAGTGCAGCCTGATGGACGGAGGGGCAGCTCAGACAAATGGACAGACATCTTCAGTAAGATTACTGTGCACCTGTGGCCCTTATGGAGCTCCTTCTGCCATTTTCCAGAGACATGACATTATTTCTCAGGGCCACATCGTCGTGTTTGATTTTGCTGAAGGAATCATATCAGCGATTCACTGATCAAAAATAACAACATTGTAAATGTCTTGAGGAACATTTCTGGTGGAAGTCACTCAGGGCAATTTCTTACACCCAAACCATCAGCTGACCACTCTTCACTTCTTCCCTTAGACATCCTTGACTTCTTCACAGGGATTCTGCTGCGCTTCTATCCAGAGAAGCCCATATTTCACACCCACACTTCTGACAGCAAACACTGCCTCACAGCTGTAGGAAGGAGGCAGAGGGCAATGATGAAGATAAGCTCTAAGGTCTAGAGATAGATCCAATGAAAACATTCAGATTTTCAAGATAGTGGAAGACTGTGGTGTCATTTAATGTTGCACTGCCTGGCAGCTATGGCTTTTTCCTTCATAGCATTTCCTGCATGTTAGGAATTGCCATCTACTGTGGCTCAGTGCCTGGTGTGGTCCAGACTCGACACAGATTGAGATCTCTTAGGAATAGAAAGGAAATAGCATTAATACCAAGCATGGTCTTCTACTGCATTGCAGACTGACACGAGCACTTTTCCCTGGTCACTCCAGACAATCCCCCCATTACATCAAGAGTGCAGCCTGAGAAATCAGACTAATGGAAGGGACCTTTGTGGAGATCACAGCAATTTTTAGATATGAAGCTGAAGCAGCTCAGTAATCAGGGCAACCACACACGTGTCTTGAATGTCTTCATTCAGAGGCTCATCTTAATAAAATAAAGCTGTGCTGAAGTCATACTCAATCCCAGCTGAGAAGGATATCTTTGGGCCACTGTGCCTCTGCAGTGACAGCATCAGAGTGTCAGCTGGGAAATGATTAATGACTAATTATAATTGTTAACACACTGGGGCTACGATTGCCTCTGCATCAGAAGGAGGGAGGGAGTGGACTCGTGGGTCTGTGCAGGGCATGAGGATGTGCAGCTGCAAAGGAAAGGTGGTGGGACAATGCATGGAGCAGAAAGGTGGAAGCTGGGGAGTTCCCCAAGTTGTTGCCCCCTTGAAAGGTGTTATCCAGAAAGCATTTGGCCATGTCTGCTGTGCATACACTGCATTAAACAGCAGAGTGATACTGCGGGGCAGAAATGAATGCAGAACAGAAAGACTGAGGACAGTACAGAGCCAAAAATAATGACTCATTTCTGTATAACAGAATGGAAAAGTTCAGGATGATGGCACTTATCTGCAGCTAAGGTTAAAGCACGTGACCACATGCTGCAAGTGTTGTACAGACAAGCATCAGAGGCTCCGGATTATGGAGTTAAATTTCACAGTAAGGAAAATCCAAAGATTCTATCATTCTTTGATCCAGTTATTAAGAACAAGGAACTAGAATGGAACAAGGAACTCCCCCTAAAATGGGATACAATTCTGATTAGGACATGGCAACGTAAGAATAATGTTACAGACCAAACTAAGAGTTTCAAAGAAGCAACTGTTAATTTTGTTTTTGCTTTTATATTTTACTAATTCATTCAGTGGCAGGAGGACAAAGACACAACTGCTGTGAATGCAGTGTGGGAGAAATCCATGTCTGATTTTCATGTGGCAGCTCGGAAATCATTTTTACCTTGAAATGATCCTATTTAAAATTAAAACAGTTGTAATGAACTTTGAAAAGATTAAAATATAACTACACAGCAAGACACACGAAGCCAGCACACACCTAAAATAATTTGATGCTTTGCTGTTATAAATTAACTTCCTGTAGAACAGCCACTGCTGTCTGAGGCACTGGGGTCAGCCCTGTATAAAGTGGTGGAGAGGTTTTACACACAGGTTGACTGAAGGGAAAGAACAGCTGAAGGCTGTTACTGAGTTTCTTCAGGTCCCCACCTGTGCTAGCACAAGATGCTGAATGCATATTAAGGAATTATTAAGCAGATAGACTTGTAAATTCTCAGAAAGTGCAGCTGTGCTGCCAGGAGGCAAGTGATAACCTGGGAGAGGACGTGCTTATCCTCTGCACAACAAGCTTGTCCCAGGTGACAGGAGCAGAGGAGGCATTCTTTAAGAGGCAGAAGTGGCTGTGTGGAGGAGGAAAATGTGGTGAAGCAGGTAAGGAGTGCTGGAAGGGCAAGGTGAGGTGAGGTGCAAGCTGCTTCTGATCAGGTGCAGCATGGAGCAGAGCATGGTGCAGCCTGGGGCTGGGCAGAGCAGTGGAGCTTGTGCTGATGGGTCGGAAGCCAGCAGGAAGGGGATACTGGCATTGGTTCTGTTCTTCCTGCACACTGGGGTGTTTGTAACTCTCCTCTGTGAGAGGGCAGAAACTGGGAGTTTTGGGTGGAATGTGGCTCTAAGGTATGTATCAGGTGGGGATGCTTGTGTGTTTGTAGGTGATTTTACACGGCTGGTTCCTGCTGTGTGATATCAACCCATAACCATGTGCTGTGATGTGCTGGTTGGATGAGGGGTCTAGAACAGATGTTCCCAGACTTCAGGTTGTGGTAATCTGTAGGGTGGCCTGTGCAATGAGGGAGCAGTAGGTAGTTGGCTGTATTTATTTTATGAATGAGTGAGGATGAAGAGGTGTGTGGTGTCTGTGTGTGGTGTCAGACTGAGGGCTGGCTGCCCTTCTCCCCTGCCCTCTGGCACTTATTCTTCACCCAGCTCTGAGGTCCTGATGGATCTTCCTCTTTCTTTCTGTGCACACCATTTTTCTCCTTGTCTCTGCCACTGCACACTCCACCTCAACATCCAGCTTTGGCTCGGGGAGCTCTAAGCAGGCTGAGTGCTGCCCTGAGCACTATTTCTAGAAGAAGGTAATGCAATGCATGGGCAATCCATGTCTGCTGGAGCACAGCATAACCAGCAAAATTAACATGTAATTGCTGGATAGAAGCTAGACATCAAGAATTTCAATCGGATCCGATTTTACAGGAAGGAATTGAGGTGGGAAAGGAATAAGCACTGGATTATGACACAACCCAACCCAGTCCTAAAACATCTTGCTCTGGCCCTCCATGTTTCAGATATCCCTTGTCTCATGATCCACTGCTGATCTACCTATCAAACACATTAAGCAGCAGAAACTTTCCCATGGCCCATGGACAGGGAGGACCAAGGAAAACTTCTGTAATCCTCCCATCTTCCATTCCTCTAGCTTCCATTTCTCTTTTCCTTGTGAGCAGGTTAGAGCTGCAGCCTGCTGTGATTAGGCAGTCTGCTCAGGGCAGCTGCACCTCTGGATGGTTCCAATGTATGGGCAGCTCATGGTAATTCAGTATTGCAGTCACAGCCCACCTCTGACTCTGAATTCTAGGAAGCAAACTTAGCTCAATAAAGAGAATCAATAAACTTCCCTGTGCAAGTTCTTGCTGCTGTTAACAGAACCATCATATAAACTGGTCTTCAAAAAACTTCTCAGATATCGTTCCTAAAATATTAGCTGTTAAAGATTCGATGAGATGAGCACAAAGAAGCCTTTTGTGGTGCAACTAGCTGGTGCCTTTCACTTCTCTGTGTTGTCTGAAAATCCTGTACACTGTGCTTTGCCCAAAGCTCTTGCGTGAGCTGATGGGGAGCAATGCACGTGGCTTGGAAATCTGTAATCAAGCTGCTGCTCCTGCACCAGCAGCATTAGATATTCATGAGCAGAGTAAGAACAAGGAATCTGGCTGGTGAGAGGAGAGAACGTGGGATACCTCAGCACTTGGTGCAGGAAAATAAGTGTCTGGGCAGAGCTTGGATGGGGCATGCTACAGAGCAGTCTGTCTTGTTGCTCTGCACACTGAAATATTCAGAGCTGAATAACTGTTCTCCATGCGTCTGCCTTCAGAAAAAATGCACAGCTCATCTTCTTGAAAGTAAATATTCTGTAGATGAATTATTTTGATAGTGTTTTGATTTTAGAAGTATCTTAAAAGAAAAAATCTGGCAGAGAAACAAGTGCCTAGTTTACACTGCACTCTGTAGTAAAAAAGACTGATAGAGGACGTCACTGAAAAATCAAAAAAAAAAGGAGAAATGCATTTAAAAAAGCCAGTAGTTTTTCATAAAATCTTCCATGTTCTTCTAAAGGCCATTATTCAGCCAAATGATTCTTTTTCTTGTCCTGTTCTTGAAGAATGCTAAGCAGCTCATCCCAAGGCCAAACTGGAGAGGCCAGGAGGGAAAGGGAGAAATTGCATGTCACTGAAGGGCTCCCAGCCACAGTGGGACACATTCTGATTATTTACTGCTCTTCTTTTTACCTCTGAATTCAGTTTTGCCTCTGAATTTCTTGGTGCTACTCTTACCTCTATCTCTGCAATGTCACTGCTCATAGTGGCAGAGTCCTGGACTCAGTGATGCTGACATCTTGCTGGATGTGCATCCCACCTTGGTTTCATCTACACAGATTTATGGCATGTGATTGAGCGGGGTGTAAGTGTAGTCCCTGTGTGAACGGGCACCACACAGCCTGAAGGCTGGTTCAGCGCAGAGATGATTTTGTTCCTCCCCGAACTTAGACTCTGCTCCAGTTGGGATGATGGGGAACCACAGAACCAGAACAGCTGCTGGCAATATTGGAGTGGTCAGTCTGTGAGAGGTTCCTGCAGTTCGAAGTAGGAAGACACACTGCCCAAAAACATCCAACAAAAACAACAGCAGCAAAAAGCAAACAAGCAAACAAACAAAAAAAAATCCAACAAAATCCTTAAAACCTGAAAAGATGATCAGTGTAATTGCAGGGTAAAACTTGACCAGTGTCTGCTGCCCCTTACTGCCTGCAGATGGGATGGAGGGAATGCCTCGTGTTTTGTGCTGCATTTGCTGTAGAGCAATCTGAGCCCTTCACTCCAGCAATCAAACCCACGCTGGTAATAAATCAAGTGGCAAACCAGTGTGTCCATAGGTCCTGCCAAGTCACTTTAAACCGCAGTTGTTGGGTCTTTTCTGCGACATTTTGATGTATGTCTTTGGCCCATTAGAAAAATAACTTCATTTCCAACCACAGTTTATGTTGTGAGACAATTCTCCCCTTCATTGAAGATCCCTCTAGATAGCCAGACTGCAAAGCACGATACTTGGCTCGGGTTAGAGGTAAACGAGCTGGCGTTGTGCAAAAGCCCATTTCTCAAGGACCCAGCAAGACAGAACAACTTCAGTGACAGCAGCTATGAGGGCAATGAATCTCCATTTGGCTCAGAGCCAAAGCTCTGCTGTTTATCCCTAGAGTTTTGAATAGGATGGGAATATCACTGCAGGCTCCTGTCCTGCCTGCTGTCATACCCTCCAGCTGTCCTTGGGGACAGAGGAAAGCAAGGATTTGTCTTTGAGGAAATACTGACCTCCATTCTCATTTCATCTTGGTTACTTTAGCCCATTGGACAAGGTGACTAGAACTTCTTCAGTGTCATTAATCTGTCATAAAGCAGAAAAAGGGACACAGTGTAAAGAAAGGATGACTTGACCAACAGACTTTTTGCATATAAACACGTACAAAAACAAACACACAGGCAGTACTTTGCTGAGGACTTTGCAATCTCAAACATACAATTTGTGAACAGAGTATTTTCTCGTGAACATTTCAGTGAGAGTTCTGTTTTCTTCCCCCAAGGTACTGAATTTGTGTGATCTTGGGTTGGAGACCAGTTGTCCCTCTGCCACCAGCAGCCCAGCCAAGGCTTGTGCTTATGCTCTCCAAGGAAAAATTCTGCCTGCTCATCTTGTACTCCTGCTGTGCGTTCATGCAGATGACCTCCCATCTCTCTCCTTCTCAGACCATTCCTTCTGAAGAGTCCATGTCCACGCCGGCAGCCTTTCAGTTGGGTCAGCTGTCCCACCATATTTCTGTGATCCCATGGGACCATGGCTCTGTGGCTGCATGCACACCTCTAGACAAACTCTAGACTGGAAAGGAGGAAACAAGGTTACTTTGGCAAGGTATGAAGTTCAATAATCAAATTCATTAACTGTTATTTAGCTCAGATCTCAGCTGTCCCTCAGCATGCCCATACAGTTCACATCAGGGCTGGCATTTCTGGGAGAATAGCCTTTCTCATCAGCCACAGAGCCAGCTCTTCCTCTTGGTCCTTCCTTCCCTCACACTGCCAGTCTTAGTTCTCCTGTTGTGCTGAGTGACATTTTTCATACGTTATCTTTGCATTAGCAAAAAGGAAGGAGAGATACTTGTTCAGCTCTCTCGGTTAGGAACTGCATACTGTCAAAAGCTACCATTTCTAATTGCTTTTCCTTCTGGATAGCCATGTTTCTCCTGACACATGCGTCTTCATGTAAATGTGGTCTGAGAAGACCGAGATCGGTGTCTTTACTTCTGTTATATATTCAGCAGGCCCTTCCTTGCTGGCACAGGCTTTCTCCCTCCAGCTAGTTAGTGCCTTGTATGCCTTCTGAATTAATGACTAGACAAATGCATCCTGAGCACCAGAGTTACCTACTTATTCCTGGCGTTTTGCAAGGACTGTGTGACACACTGATGCGAGAAGGAGAGAAACCAAGGAGCTCTCCCCCTTTCAAATGAGGTATGACATATTTGGTACACTTAATTTTAGGGAATTCTGTCACTTACCTTTTTAGTATTACTCCTAAGTTTCCTGAGAGATGTTTTATATATTGGTGGGAATGTGTGAAGAGGAGAATCTCCGAATCTGGTGGGAGAAGCAGCCTATATTGTGATTACCTAAAACTGATGGATAGGTGGCTCTGGTGGCTCTTTCCACAGTGCTCAGTCTCAGTATCCACTGACTTAGTCTTCATATTTGTGGATTTTCTCTTTATTTATATTATTCAAAGCTAAAGCCATTGACAAGCAGGTTCTTGTCATGTAAAAGCTTAAGTCAGTCTAACTGATGTGATCACTCTGTCAAGCAGACCTGAATGCTAGAGAATGTCTTTCTTCTTGACTTATTTGAGCTAAGCTAGAGACATGTGAACCATCTAAATATGCTGTACTAGTGTTTCCCTTATATTAATCAATAAATTATCTTCAGAAATTGCTATGATGATGTTGGCATGTTTGAAGTGCTGAGCAAAATGAGACAGTTTGAAGTCTCACATTCACAAAGACCTCAAACTTTGTGATATGTGATAAATGAGAAACAGGGTATTCCCTTCCCTCCCTCCCCAAAGCCCCTTCAAGCTGAGATTTGTGTTAAAGGCATGAGCATAGGGTGATGTTTCCATTCACTCATACTGCCTACTGGTACCTGTATGTTTTCCCACTGAGTAAATGTGAGGAATCTTCTAGAGAAAAAAAAGGATAACTGTGAGTCAGAACTGAGGGCAAAAGTTCCCATTCGCTTCTTTAGAAAAGGAAGCCTGGAAAACTAGATCAATCCTCAAACAAGCTCAACCTCAAGTTTGAACCTGAGAGTGGAACAGCAGGATGCATATCGAACTGCAGCGCTCTGTTACTGTGCTACAGTGGTGGCACTGCTAGATTCCATTTTAATGGAGCTGAACAAAATGGGAAGTTCTCCACTTAAGAAACTCTCAGTGGCTGTATTTTGGGGAGACTGAGTTATATAAATCGGTTTCGTTTGATCAGAACTTCCTCTAGCCCCTTCTCTAATGTGCTCGAATCAATTTCTTATACAGCAAAGTGCTTGTGGATACAGAAGTCAGGCCAAAAGTTGTCTACAGTGTTTGACCTAGATTTTTCAATAGACTCAGCTACACACATGCATGTACAAAATCTAAATTCACCCAAGTGTCTAGCTTGCATGAATGGCTGTGCTGGTAAATCAGATAACCAGTAATGCAAATGGATAGACTTATTTTCCATGCAATTCCTGATCAGTACAGCAGTGCAGAAAGTCTACTTGCAGATTGGACGTGCAGTTGAATATGCATTTTTTTTTTTTCACAAACAAATGCCTTTGGAAAATATTAGTCCTGGACACTAATTTGCCAGAGATCAGAATCTAAATTGATCCCAGCAAATGTGCTCATCCAGCCAAAAATAGAAAAAATGGTTGTAGGTACATACATATGCATATATTTCTATTTTGCATGTACAGTTAACTCTAAATGCATGCATTTCAGAACCGTATCTCAGATAGTATCTTTTCAATTAGGCTGGTGGCCTTATGAAACATTTCCAATTGCAATAAAGTGCTAGGTAGGGAAAAAGGAAAGTTACAGCTGGAGACTTCTTTTTTGAGCCCTGGCAGGAGTCTGCAGGCAGTAGTCTACATGCCCATAGGAATCACCTGCAAAAGAAAGATCCCCAGCATAAAAACTTTACAAGAGCTGACGTGAATGTGCGTCTGAGTTAGAGAGATGTCAGTCTGGCTTTCAAGTACTGTCACTGCTGCTAAGTTACGGGCTGGACAGGCTGTGGCTTTGTTCCAGATGGCTGAACTGAACTGCTGATCTCGCTGTGTTAACCATTAGCTGGGCTCTGCCCAAAGATGTCACCAAGAAATGGGGTGGCAAACGATTTAGTCTGACAGAGAACAAGGTGAACATCATTGTGGTTGGCACTTACTCAAATGGCTTTGATTCAAAACATTCAGAAGATTTTGTAGGCAAGAAGCTGTCACAGCTGACCTTATCTATGACTCCTACGATGATGGACAAACGTCTGTGGGCATGAGCACTGCAACCCTCACTGCTACCAATGGATGTTGTTGGCTTTATCATACTCTGGACCTTCACAAAGTTTTGGAGAACAATTTCCTTACTGTCAAATGAGTTCTGCTTCCAGTGGTTGAGCCAACCTCAATTCTTCCTGATTAACTGGGGCAGCAAAAATCTGCATTCTGATCAAGCTCAAAATCCTGAGACCACCTGAGCTCCTTGGCTGCCTGCAGTGCGCATGAGCCCTATTCTTCTCACACCTCCTCTTCTTATCCCCATCAACTCCTGGTCTTCATGAAGAACATTCACCTTGACTCTCATGCGCAACATGTGGTACTTGGACAGCTTCTAAGAAGCAAGTGGGAACAGTGAAGAGGAGACCATCCTTAATGTGTCCTCTGCCCTTAGCACCAATGAGGACATGCAGAGAGGTTTGTGACCTTTTGTCATTCAGAGAGGTGCTTTCTTGGTCAGTTATGGGAGGCTGATGCTTGGAGGAATCATTTCACTTAATTTCATACCACCTTCCACTTGCACACTTGACTGCTGATGTGTACACCTGCATCCTCTGCTCAGGCTTAAAACATTCATTAAAGGAATGAGTAGAACTATGAAAATAATTACTATCATAGTTATGAGTGGGAATAAAGAACATTAAATCCGTTGGATATTAAAATTGGAGTTGTTTTTACTTTGGCATGAGAGACCTCAGATATGGGTCTATTGTTCCTATGTCACAAACAAGGGATAAAATAGCAGATCCTGCCCCAGTGAGCACAAAGATGTTACAGAGGAACGAGCAGAGTCACAAGTTAGAACTTCTGACAGCAAAATGCTGCAGTAGGAGGTTATTTTAGAACTTGCTGCCTCAAGGGAGTTTGGACTTTCTTGCCTTGCAGTCAGCTACAGACGTTGATGCCAATTTAGCAAGAATTAAACATATTCTCTTAACTTCAGGCATTTCTCTTAAGTTGCTGTAAGATTTCTCTTTTTTCCCTCAACTTTCTCTGGGCTCGTGGCTTTTGATATAACGTGGAAAACAGAAGGTTCAAATCAGGCTTACAAACACAGCTGTCAGTCTCCTCTCCTTGGCAGAAGCTGTATTAATTTTTACTGGAGTGTCTCAGCTAGTGATCAAATCTTTTCTTGCATTGCCATGGTAATGCAAAGGAAACTGAATTCCAGGAAGATTAAACACCTCATCTCATGCTTGTCATTATCACTGACACTGTACAAACATACAGCACTGAAAACGATTAGGTATCTAGCAGTGCTGGAGTGGGGCTCTCCTGAAGAGCACAGGGGGTTATTCCCCTCCTACATCCTATGACAAATTAATTCCTCTGTGATAACTGGTGATTTGTAGAATCCTCGGCTCTTGCAGTTGTATTTTTCCCCTCCACGTCAGCTTTTCTGAGCAATGACAAAGTTGTGGCAGTGGTGGTTGCAGAGAAAATGCAGCAAGGCTACATGCTGGAAGTGTTCATCTCTTGTCTTTTGTGTGTTTCCTCTGCTCCCACCCAGCGACATGTGCTCTTTCCTTCACATTATCCCAACATCTCTGTACTTGCTCTTGTTGCTATTTAGTGCATTTCCAGAACCTCCTAATGCCCACTGGGCTCCTTGGTTAGCTGAGGGCTGCAGGAGGCTCTGAGTGCTGCTTGGTGGCCACACAACATGCTCTGGAGGCAAACACACCTCTTCAGGCTGTCCTCTTTGCAGGTCTCATTTGAAAACTTACAACAAAAGATTCAAGGAGAAAAACACTTTAAGAATAAGATAAACACAGTTTTTCACCATCCCACAGAAGTCTGGAGCCAATTTTTCTGTTTTTTTTTTTTTTTTGTTTTGTTTTGTTTTGTTTTTTTTTCTTTTTGTCAAGTCTGCAAGAACCAAGCTCTAATCCTTTTGCAGTTTCTGACAATCATTAGCAAAGCTTGAACCCAGCATTTGCATGCACTGTTGTAGAGAAAGATGTATGGTCTCTGAATACACGCATGGCTCAATTCTTCAGCCTGTGAAAACAGAGGCCAGGGCACCTGGACGAAAACACAGAACAAGTGTTGCTATGCCTCCTTCTATTAGGTGAAGCCCAACCCAGGGCAGCCCAACCCATTCTCTGAGCTACAGCAGACCTGGTGATCTCTCTGTTATTTGCAGATGTCCCAGACTTTTTTTTCCCCTCTTTATTGTGCCTTAAAACACCTGTTTAGAAACAAACACAAAGAATCAAAAAAATCCCACACACATTCTGCTATTTACTGTTGTTTGACAGCACAAAGCAATATGTCAAGGATAGTTCCCATAGGAGAACTGATGAATCCAGGTGTGGGGTTCCTTAATAGCCTGGTGCTTCTACATTCAATCAAGGGGTTTGTCTCAATGTTCCTTTCAAAGAAAAAATTAAATATGCAATACTGGCAAAGGTCCTGTCCAATCCCTTCCTTTAAGGTGATTTGTTTTCAGAGCGAATGACAGTGATCAGATGACACAGCATGAAAAAGAGTACAGCCTCAGTTCTAGGGCTGTTTCTCCACATACCAAGGCTTGTGGTTCTTTCCCTCTCCACTGAAATTCTTTAAGAGTACTGCATAACCACTTCATAACTCGCATGTGTTTTGAACCCATTACCTCTAAGTACATCTCTCTGGGAAGAACTCACAACACTAATGGCAGGAGCTGCACATGAAGGAAATCCATTGAAGGATGCTCTGCAATATGCTGCAGAGGATAGTATTGCAAAAACGTCATAATATATCCTCCTGATGATACATTTTCTGTGAGACATACAAAGACAGAGTCAAGAAAGAAAGACATTTGTATGGCAGCAGACACCCAGAGCTGTGAGATGAATTTGTGAGTAGCTTTTATGTCAAAGGGAAAAAAGCTGCTTTCCCCAACTCTTCTTACCCTTCCAGGCCCTCTCAGTACACAGAACAGAGGCTGGAGCAGGCAGAGGAAAAAACACCCATGATAGAAGGACAGACCTGCACCTCAGTGCCTTGGTCATCTGCCCCCTAATACAGCACAGTGGTGGGCAGCACCTTGTCAGAACTCTCAGGATGTTTAAAATTGGATTATCCTCAGCACAGCTGTTCTGGGAGCTTCCCTGGATGCAGCTCAAGCTGCCTCTGAAATGGAATTGGTTGGTATTACAATAGATACCACCCTTGTTCTCACATCCTCCCATGGTCATGGCCATGGTTGGAGGCAGATACCTCACGGACCTTTGCTTTGGCCACTCTCACCAGTATAACTGTTCTAGTCTCCTTGCAAAGCTTACCTTGTACTTGGCTGTTGTGCCTTCCAAATGGGTCTGGTTTGGATTCCAGATGCAAAACATCAGTGTGCCTCGCCCTGCCATGAGCCTGGACTGACCACCACCACCATCACTCGGTGCTCCTCCACTGCTTGGGTGTCACACTGTGCTCAAAGCTGATCCCCTCTCGGGGCTCCAGTCCTGCTCCTGCGTTATATTCTGTGTTATCTTCTCACAACATCTGGGGGAAGCAGGATCAGAAGTGTTAAATGCATTGGCAGAGGTCCCACAGCAAGCTAAGTCTATGGTTACCTGCCTGCTGTTGTCTGACCTCCAGCTGCCTCTTGTTTTCACATCTCTCCATCAAATAACGTGAAACACAGTCTTTGCAAGTACATACAGATAAGGAAAAGGTGAAAAATTAGCCTGTTTGCCATGGAGCAAAGCCTATAAATACACTGATCTATAACAAACTGTGTGGGTTTCTTCTGAGGGGACAGAAAAATAGATGAGGAGTCCTTGTCCACAAGCTGTATTTGTGGCAGGTCCTAATTACAGCAGAAAAGACTGCTGGAATACATGAGCATAGGCAGCTCTGGATGAGGTAGCTGCAGAGTACAGAATGCCAAAGACTTTTTCCTGCATTTCTGCAAAGATGACAATGTCCCACTGCAGAAGATGCGGAGTTGAAGACTGATACCCCAGCATTCCTTATTCCTTCTATTAAGAACACAAATCAGCCAATAAGGAATAAAGATGCATATTGTTGCTCAAAATCAAAATTATTGGCTAAATATTTACTTGCCTTTAGATCTGAGCAGCTTGTGCCAATGCAAGCCGTGATGCTTTGCTGTTTTACACTCAGCAAAAAGACATGAAAGCTATTAATTGATTATATTTCAGTTGTGCTTTGCATCGATACTACTTGTGGGCAAACAAAACCCTTTAGGATTCCTGCAGTCTGTTTGCCTTGTTAATAAAAGAAGAGCTTATCTGAAGTGTGCAAAGCAGAACCACATCACCTTCTGAGCTGGTTCGTCAGCCTTTCCCCAGCTCATAAGGGGATTCCCCCTGCCTGCTCCACCTCCAGCAGTGCCTTGCAATGGGGCTGCCTGGGCCCTGTCTCCATTCTTCTCCATTGCCTCTGCTTTGAGTAACACCTGTGAGTTCACACAGCTTTTTCTCAGCCCATCTCAATGCGCTCCTCTGTTCCCCATTCCAATAGCTGGGCTGTGCATTGTGCATCAAGTGATGCTTTGGTGAGAAGCTGCAGGTTTTTCAGTGGGGATACATTCTATAGTGTGCAATTCCCAAGGCTCCTCTGACCAAAGGAAACAGTAAGAATACAACCTCATTAAAGACTAATGCGTGTTTCCAGACATCAACAAACATCCAAGCAGCTCCTAGTGGGCCACAGGGGAGAAGCATGTGGAGCGCTATAAAAGCTTTATGAATGACAAACTTGCCAAATTGCTGTTTAAACAAGGAAGCAAATGGGAAGACCATCTGCATCAGATTGAAACAGCTCATAATCCTGTCACTCGTGCCAGCATGGCATGCTTCAACTCTTCTGTTGGCATGTGCCCAAGAGACAAATATTTGAGGCTTATACATCAACGTCCCTCCCGTCCCAGGATCTGAGGCCCCTACTGCCTTTCTGTTGGGTTTCTGATAGAGCACGTAGCATTCCTTCTTCTCTCAGATCTGTGCGATACCTCCCATGTGCCACAGTCTCTGCACAATGCAGAGCTGCACTGGGAACACCAGACTCCATCACTGCTCACTTTCTTCGGTCTCTTCCTGGTCCTTGTTTGCCCCATCTCTACATCAAACATCTGAGCCTCACGTCTCCATCCTCAGCACACCTCCACCAGCCCAGCAGCGCTGTCATCCCCATTTTGTGAAGAAGAAACCAAGATTAATATAACTTTTGCAGCATTACAGAATGAGTTTGTAAGAGAGAAGTGCTGGCTCTGCCTTGTGCTGGATGGAAGCAATCCTCCCCTCAGCCTGGGCCTGCACAGCAGCCACAGGTGCCCTTCTGCTCAAGGCAATTAGTGCAGCTTCGAAAGAGAGTCAAGGGAAAGCCAAGCCACGAGCCCACATCCCTCGTGTAGATCTTTTTGTCTCATCTCTTCACAAGCAGCTCTGAAATAAGAATTAAACAAGTTACTGATAATTAGCTCTTAAGACACGCAGACAATTGTGCTTTATCGCATACAAGCTCTTTGATAATAGGCCAAGCCTTGTGCCATGAATTGCTAATTTATTCTTTCTTAGCAAAATGTTTTGCTTAATTAAAGGGTGTACTGATTTATAAACACGTCCCTAAATATTATTCACTCTACATCTGCTAAAAAGGATGCTGACTGTTCCCGTTTTTTAGCATTTCTTTTCAAATCATTCCATTACATCCAGCCACGCTCCTTTCAACACTGATTGTGACAGATTCAGAAGTTATTAAATCACGAACACAAAGGGAAAAGCTAATGATATGCGCGTAATGGGAAAAGTGTTTGCATCCCCTCCCCCAAAATATTTCAAATCATATCAAACCCAGGAAGAGACAGAGAGGTAGAAATGAAGCTCCTGGGCCAGATCTGTTCTGATTCCTGGTGGGGGAAATGGAGACCTGGACCCCAGATGCTGATGTAAAATGGAGGAGGGTGATAGCAGGGAGGACACATGGGTGGTGTCCTGTCCCAGGAGCTGTAATGTGAGGCTAATCATGAGGCCATAGCTCAACTTGTAGCATTGGGTGCCTGAAGAACAGCAGGCAGGTGGGTGGGGATCAGGTATTGCACCCAGGGCTGGGCAAGTGGCCCAGAGAAGGAGAGGGGAGGGTCTTTGTTGGGACATGAGAAGAGGAACATGTGGAGTGAGGAAGCGGCAGGAGGCAAATCTGAGCTAGAGGGGCTTTGCAGATTTCAAGGAGCTGAATGAGACACAGCAGCTCAAGCCAGCACTGTAAAGGGGGAATGCTGATCTAGAGCAGGATCACCAGTGGGATCTGCTGTAAGATGGTGCAGTTTTACAGCCTCAAGGGCTGCTCAGCTGCACAAGCATGTGATGGAAGTAGTTTGCTTTTTCTGAAGCCACACATAAGTAATTTCCCAGCAGGACCTCATCCTTGCTGTGCTGTATTGCTACTATGAGTTTCAGCATTGCAGTGTGTTTTGGTACAGCACTACTGTAAGGCTGCTCTGTTCTGGAGGGCTTCCCTGAGAAGCAGAAGCCTTCAGCAGGGATAGCACACTGTTCAGTGCACCTCCAGTGGGACCGAGCCAGCCCTTGTGCAAGAATAGCACCTTTCCCCCTTAGCTGCTCTTCCACCATGCTTAAGGGGTGTAAGTCCTACAGTGAACTGTGCTTTGAGACACAAAGCAGTGGCAGAGGTCTCTGCAGGGACTCCTGGTGCCATCTCTATCTCCAGCTCTGCTTCAGTCACAGCCCCAGCTCCAAGGATGAACCACTGCCATACATGCCTCCATCCTCTCCATTTGCATATGTCAGCCAAAACATGAAGAGTTCTTATTTGCTTGTAGAGAGTTGGTGATTTACTTTCCACCCTGTTTACCTTACATTTTGTGTTGTATTACTGCTGGCTGCATAAATCTACTCCAGAGCACCTGATGAGCTTTTGATGAAATACCGTCCTCCAAAATGCATAGGTTTAAGTTGTCAGCAGCCGTAAGTCTGTCAGCATTCAAACACAAATTCATTTCCACAGTCTTCATAAACCAGTCCAAATATCCGCTTCTTTGTCTCTTCCCTCCTTCTCACCACCTATGTATCATGTGGTGAGCTGCTTGATGCAAGTCTCTGCTGTCAGAGAGGTGTGAAATAGCCAGAACTGCACATACATTGACAGAGACATCATCTGTGCTGAGGCTTTGTTGCAAAGGGCTCTAATGAAGTGGTTGAGCAAAGCCATCCAAGCACTCACAGCCATTGGATGAGCTCTAACAGAAAGCAGATGAGTCGAGCTGGGTGTAATAGTGCTGGTGTGACACCAGGTGAGATGCAGTTTTTTTTCCATGAGGTATCCTACAGAGACCTGGAGTTTCATCAGAAATGAGACAAAATGAGACATGTGTGATCAACGAGCACGAGCTATTATAGAGGAAAAGGAAAATCCAGATGCACCCTGAGAAGCTGGGCTGCTGCTGCCGCCTTTCAGAATCAGCAATTCAATGCCTACATGCAGCCCGGAGGAGTCCATCAGGGTAATCAAGTCTAACCTCCTCTTTTACTCAGAACAGGACTTCCCCATCACGATCCCTGCAACTGACTCCCTGTTTTTGTTTGCTTTAGATTGTTTCTTTCCAATGGTCTCTTTCCCAGTCTAGGAATTTCACACCACAGAGAGCCTACTGCCTCCCCAGAGTAAGTTGCTCCAACAGTTTAATTACCCTCACTGCTCAAAACGTGTGCCCTATTTCTTGTCTGAATGTTGGTTGCCTACAGAGACATTATGTATGCTGAGCACTGGATAACCAGCACTTTTCTGAATATATTTGCAACTTGATAATATTGCTCCGATTACTTCTCACACTTAGCCTCTGATCCCCAGCTGGGGTAGATCAGAGCTGCTCTGCTCAACTCAGGGCAGCTGTGTGAGCTGACAGGTCTGGATATGGCCCACTGTTAACTGCAGGATGTAGCTGCTTATGGCTGAAACACCCGATGTTTTTTTAAATAAGAAGAATAAGAGGTTAAGCTGCTGTGGATATTCATATTTAATCTGTTCCAATTACAATATGCATATCGGTTTTCAGAAAGGATTTGAGACTTCTCCTGTATAGACTTAAATGAGTCCATATGAAATACCAATGTTTTAGGCTAGGATTTTCAAAAGCACATTAAGGAAATGAGGCACCCACTTCTTACTGACTCTCATTGACTTCCCCGATTGCTTTGGAGGAATCCCATCCTTAATCGTCATTATTATGCCATGAGAAATGGTCTCCCTTTGTGTCACCCATACATCCTAGATACTGCCAGTACTGACAGCTGCCACATCCACCCCATAAAGTATAATCAAATAAACCAGAATACCAGGGTTGCTGAATGGATGAGTGCTCAGTACATCACCTGCAGCGATGCTCGGGCAGCACTGAAGCATTCCCAAGGCCCCTGCGTTTGAGGCATTAGCCTGAATGCTGCACCTGCACTGAGCAGACACAGCTTGGGGGTCTCTGCTGGACACTTCCCTGCAGTCAGACAGCCCTGTTTCCATTCCAGCTCTGTGCCCTGCTAGTGGAGTGGGTTTTCTGCCTGAGGGATGGTCGAGGAGGCAAAAAGCAGTGCGGTGCAGCTTCTCAGCATCTCTCCTCCTTCACAGCTGGGTTGCAGGGGGCAAGCATGCTTTAAGTACAGCAAGCACTGTTTAGTTTTGCTTTCAAGTAGCTTTTTTCTATTGATTGTAAGCAAAAGGTTCATTAGGAAGGGAAAGGGAGAATTTGGTTTAGTGAGAAAGGCAGAAATCCCAGTTCAGCTGCTCTGAGGCCTATATGGATTAATAGAATTAATTTATCTTGCAGGGCATTAATTGAAGAATGTGCTGAGGTTAAGGACAAGGTCAGCTCTTCACAGTGTAATGTCTCCTACATAATTCACTTACCAAGCCATCAAGGCAATCTGTGCAGAGTAATAGTGAAAGATAGGCTTTCTGCTCCCGGGATCTCAGCGAACATAACCTTGTATTACAGATAACCTTAAATGAAAGTTGTAGGAAGGTACATGGCAGATGTCCTATTAGATGAGACATCTAGCACTACCTCTTCAAGGCACGGGGTGCCAGATCAGGCTACATAAAAGGGACACGTCTGACCCAGCACAGGGTGCTCTGTCCCTTTGCTCCACTGATAAGCAGTGCAGTGCTTGAGCTCACAGCCTCGCCCTTCAGCTCTGCAAGGAGCCAACATAAAACAGCTCATGAATCATTACTGTGCTTCATTATTTCACCAGACCGATTTGGAAAAGGCTGCAGCAAACAACCTGCAAAACATCCTGGGGAGCAGCACACTGCTCAGGTTCTGCTGTTGGGGAGAGGACCAGAGCAGAGCCTCTGTGACTGCAAGTGCTGGTGTGAAAGCCTTTTGGGCTCCCAAGCAGAGCAAGATGCACCATGCACCAGCTGCACTGCCCAGGAGCCACACTGCAGCCTCCCAAGGCTTTCCCTGAAGGTTCCAGGCTGGAACACCCAGCAGAGGGGACAAAAGTTGAGCCAAACACAGTGAGAAGAGATAAGAGGCTTTTGGCTCTTTGCTTTTGTGCTTGCGAAGGTGAAGCATGGTGCAGGTACAGCTGTAAATGGTTTTCACTAAGCAACCACCCCTGGCACATCCTATGGTGGGAGCAGGTCCAGTAGTGCATCCTCTATACAGAGAATGCTGGTGAAAGTCAAGCTTTGAGGATTTGGATTTCTACTTATTTCAAGCAGGAGCAACCTGCTTGTTGCTGCCAGAGGCTCTTTTTGCCTACATATTTGACAATTTCAGTGAGCAGGAGGGGAGATGAATGAAGGCCATCAAAGGCTGTACCAGCCCCCATCATGTACCAGTGCAACACAACAGGCAGAACCTGTTTCTGATTCCATATATCATTTATAGCTTGCTATCCTCCAACAGAAACAGGACCACTGGCACAACTTTTTAACCCTGAAAGTGTTTCCCCATTAGGTTAATCAAATATTGCAGCAGAGGTCCAATACTGACTGTCTAGTTTTGGAGATATTCAAAGAATAAAGCCCTCAAAAACCTGATGCAAATGGCTCTAATTCAGCTTGCCTTTGGACCACAGACCTCCAAGTGTTCCTCCCTAACTGTTTTTTTCCCTAAGTCTCAGAAGTTAGATCTGCAGCATAGCAAAGAAGCAGATCAGAGTCTAAAAGACTGAGCTCAGAAAACTGTTCCCTATGTACATCTCCAGAGCTGCCCCGCAGAGAGGATTGAACATTGCCGTTGGTTATTGCCTTCATCTGAGCTCCTGTGGCAGATATCCAGGCAATGAATCCAACCAGCCCTGCTCCATTAATGAACCCTGAGAAGATCAAAGATGGGAGCACAAGATGAAGTGTCTGCTTTACAGCTCTTAAAAGCTTAAGAAAAATGAAAACACATACAAGGAACCGATATGAGGCCAATTTTACCGAAGATTGAAAACTAAACTCAAAGGCGAGATTTTGTGCCAGACAATGTTTCTTTGTGACCACATTTCATCTTTCTTCCTCAGATGCATTATGATAAAATCTAATTATAGCATTACACAATTTTCCCCAGACCGTGCTTTTCTGAAGCAATGCAGCCAATATTTATTTTTTTATTCACTTGTTTTTGTTCAGCTTTCTTGTTTGTCTGCTCTTTCTGGCTTTATTGCTTACACACTGTTTAGATGAGGACTGATCTCTCTTCAAGTTGATGAAGACCACAGAATTCAGTCGTCGGATTGTGACAGGACCCATCCTATCTAGCACAGAGGTGCAGGAGGTGGCTGGGAAGCAGTCACTGCCAGGGTCTGATGGCAATCCTCCAGAAGGATGGTTCTTCTTCTACCATCTTCTATGATGGTTCTTCTAAACTTCTATGAGGAGAGATGGGTGCACAGCTGGGTCTCAGGGAACCCCACAAGTGTTACTTCAGCTAGCAGAGATTCAAGTTGCTAAAAAGTGCCTGTATTACCATAGACTAGATACTGGATGTGGAAAACAGTCACACGAAATGAGGAGTTTTACCTGCAGGCTTTATCAGATCCAATTGCCCAAGTTCTTGCTTCTGAGCTTGTGAATGGGAAGCTCAGAAAAACTCAGACATAACAGCAGCAAAACAGTTCAACAAAACAATAGCAGATGATCTAGGGAAGTTTAAAAAAAAAACAACCAATGGGGGGGAAAGGTGCTTTACTTGGTGTTTTTTTTCTTTTAATTTAAAAAAAAACAACAACAAAAACACACTTTCTCTTATGTTTCTATGAGGTTACTAACAAGTAACCTGGGTCTCCCTGTAGTCTTCCTGTAGTGAAGGTGTAGGATTTTACAGACAGTTTGCTCATCCACCACCTGCATTAGGGAGAATGGGCTCCTTCCTGCTCTCCCCCAGCTCTCTGCTACTCACTTGGTAGAGCCATTCTCAGTTATAGAGACTCCTTCACTGCCAAGATGGTAAGGAATTATCTTCACCTTTCTAATCACAATTCATTAAGTCATTGGTATATATTATTTCCTTGTTATTATGTTTGTGTCTACTTTTGCAATAGAAGTTAGACTTCAATACAATACTTTCTATTGTGTTTTGTTTCTCTCTTTTTCTCCATGCATATACGGACAGTAACTGCCTCCCCCCAGCCTACATTTTGTTGTATTAAATTAGTCAAGATCTTTAATCTCTTGCCATAATGAGAGCTCTTTGATTTCTCAGACATCCTTGTGATCGAGATTGTGATAGAAGCTTAGGTTGGGCTCCCTTTAGCTTGGGCTAATCCAGTCTGGATTTGAGCTGAATTCACGCCAACACCTTTTGCACTACCTTTCATCCTTGTCTAATTGTCCTGGAAAAATCTCAGACTATAGTTTTCTGTGTATTCCATTCAACCAAAAATTGATTGAGCTTGTGAAACTGCCACAGCAAGTCTGTCGGTTTGCTTTGTTCCTTTGTCTCTGACAGCTGTTTGAGACCTTCTCTAAAGCTCGCTTGTGTCTATGTTGGCTCCAGTGCACTTACAGATGATAGGAAGGTCATGATAGCAGTACTGGCTTCCACCTGCAACCTCTACTTTTAATGTTTTGCCCCTGAGTGCATCAAGAAGCTGTTTCTCAGCCGTGACTTCAAATTGTGTAGCACAGAGGCTATTCAGGAGCAGTTTGTACTGATTATCTCAGGGCTACAGCTTCACTGTATGAACTTGGTAAAGTGTATTCACTGCCACAGAAGACATAATATTTCGTTCCTCACAAGAAGTCCATCACTGTCTTCATTGTTATATTTTGTTTGGTGATACATGTACATAAAGCATCTCTTGGGTTGGCTCTTGGTTCTTTACGACAGCTCAGGATCTGCCTCTGCCCATTACAGGTTTCTCCTGAATTCAGCCTCCTTGACTCAGTTCACCTCTTCCACCCTGGGGCAGCTGCACAGCAGAGAGCTCCAAAATGGTTCTTCTCTTGTTCTGCCACATAAAGCATCTCTGCAGCTTAACCAGCCTGTTTACACAACCCCTTCCAAAGCCTTGCCTGTGTCTGAGCTGCTCCTGCCCCTGCACACCAGTGGAAGATGGGTCCCAGACAGCCAGCTGTGTTCATCTGGTGTTTGGTGCTGCTCAGGTGAGTATGGGTGAGCTCCTCTCTCCCCTGCAAAGCAGAAGACGGACTCTAGCAGATTCCTCCACTGCTATCCAAGAAATGCATGCTTTTCTTGATGGTAGCTTTGTATCTCAGATAATCAACCATTCCTCACCTATTTTCTTCCTTTTTTTTTTCCCCAGATTTTTTTTTTAAGTTATTTTTGTTGACAGTTGTTGAAAACAAAGATTTTTTTTTTTTTTTTTTTTTTTTTTTTTTAGGTTTTCTGCTTTCAATGGAAAGTCAAAACTTTGTGCAAGGAGGAAAAAAAAAATCCCCTCTGATCCATTCTGCTCAGAGAGAATCTTCCTTGCTGTAGGCGAGTCTTGTTTCTTTCCCCTGCTTCTTTTCCATCTTTGCCAGGTTGCTTTGCTGTTGTTTTCCTTTCTCTTTGCCAAAAGATGTCCTTCCCTGAAGCAACATGTGTCTTATGCCCTTTCCAAGGGCTTCACTATAGTTCTTTCCTAATTCTGCCTGGCTGAAATGATCAGAGAGTGAATAGTTAATGCTGCTGATGCTAGAGCTGCTGCCTCAGATGAAGGAGAGGCAGCAGTTGCCTCTTTGAGCCAGGTCAGGTTTTCTGCAGTCCAATCTGTCGGCACAGCATTGCTATGTTCCTGTTTCAGTGGCTGTCACAGGGACCATGAAATTTCCTAATCACAGGCTGGGTGTGCATGGGGGGAGGTACAGTTTTGAAAAAATGGGTTAGATACATCAATAGGTACCTGGGTGCCCACCTCATGAACTGTGTTGCCCTATAAGTATTGAAACCAAGCACTCGGTACAGCCCTTCTATCAATAAGATATTTGAGGTATTTGGGGAAGAGAAAAGGGACTGCTGTCCTGGAGAGACATACAAATTATCACTTGCGTGAAACCCAATGCCCTATGTTTGTTTTGGACAGGCTGGCAAACCCACTTGCATAAAAGCTGGGCCTGTGACACCTACTTAAGAGTTCCCCAGCATGTAGGGTAGTAACAGAAGATTAATATACAAATTATATGTGCACATCATCAATCTTAATCTGACTTGACTTGGTAGTGACCGAGAGCATTAACTTCTGTTGTTCTGTGGTTTGTATAGACTGAGCTGGAGTGACTCAGGAGTCATGTATGTCTCCAAGGCACTGTAGAGAATAACAAAATACTTATCAGAATTGCTGAATACACCAAGCAACAAGGCATCAGAAGGCTGATGTTAGCAGTGCTGAATGTCAACGTTCTGATTCTTCTGAAAATCCAGTGTCTTCCACAACTTCCGATAGCTCAGCTTGGACCTGTATGCAGGATGGTGCAGGATGGTCAGAGCAGCAGTTCTACAAGTCTGGCCAAATTCCTGTGAGTTGCATACCAAGAACTTCGTATGGGACAGACCACAAGATATATACCACCTATAGTAAAGGGCAAAGGGGAAGCAGATGTCTGTAGCTGATTTACCCACAGCTAGCATCTCAAACAGATGCAGGTGCTCCACAGTGAAGTAGAATCGACAAGATGTTGACCAGACAGCAGAGTAGAGCTTTCTGAAAAAAACATTTTGATCATACAAGAAACTCACACTGCCTCACTCTGGATTGTCCATCGTCCATAGCAGTGGTGCAAACCTGTTACTGGTCAGGGGGAAATACAGAAGCAGTACTCACACTGCTCATGACCCTTCTGCAAGTGAGAAGTAAAGCCATGTTCTCATACTTGTGTGTGCACATTTGGAGTTTCTTTGTCTTGGACAACCCCTGTCAGGATGCATGAATTCCTCAGGAAAGCAAGCTTTTAGTCAACAAGGTTATGGTGATTAAGGCCTGTGTCTCTTAATGAGTGCATCAGACACCTTAATCCTGCTGGGCCTCAGACAGTAAATGCAACTCCCCATTTGTACTCTTTTTTAGAACAATTTTGATTTTCAAACCACTTTCCTCATGCTTTCTCAGATGCAAGCCACTAATTCCAAGTATTTTGAGTTGTCAGTGCTGCATTTAACCACATGAGAGAGGGGTGCATGGGAGAGGAGATTAGAAAGGAACAAAATTCAGCCCGGACATTTCTGATATAAATATCCACTTGCAAATAGATCAAAGTTTCAGCATGTCTCATGAAACTCGAATGTGTTTTATAACGTGTCAGGACAGCTTCTTGCCAGTGGGAGGTATTATAATTAGTGGTTAGCAAGTGTCTGTTCACTGTTCTGTTCTGGCTGGAATCATGCTCACAAGGCAGTTTGATCAACATTCTACTTCAAAGGTACAAGACTTATCTGTCATTTCAACACCAATGAGACATTAACTGATGTCAACGAAGGGTCAGATTCCATCCATAAATAAAACCCTGCTGTTAATGTTTCTATTAGATTTAGTTTTTAATTTTTGACCAAAATTATCTAAGATAATTAAGTCCCATCGGTGCCTGGTGTGCTAGAACGAGAGTGCTAGCAAATCTATCTTTTTCTTACATGCAGAGAAATAATGATGATGATAATGCACAGCCTGTAATTCTCCAGTACTGTGCAGTAAAATGATGGCTTTTTACACCCCTCACTGCAAAAGACCAGTTGCTCAGACATCCTCGCCCGGGTTTCACAGCAGAGAACTGACGTCTTTCAGATCATGGTGACATCATTGCAGTCTTTCAGTACCTAAAGGAAGTCAACTCTTTGAAAGGGTGTATAACAGCAGGACAGTGTTTTTAAATTGACAGAGGGAAAATTTGGGTTGGATGTCAAGGGGAAGTTCTTTCCTATGAGAGTGGTGAGGTGCTGGAACAGCTGCCCAGAGAGGCTGTGATGCCCCGTCCATCCCTGGAGGTGTTCAAGGCCAGGTTGGATGGGGCCCTGGGCAGCCTGGGCTGGTATTAAATGGGGAGGTTGGTGGCCCTGTGTGTGGCAGGGGTTTGGAGATTCCTGATCCTTAAGGTCCCTTCCAACCCTGGCCATTCTGTGATTCTGTGATTATACTTTTTTGGAAAGAGGAGGAACAAGTTCAAGTAAATGGACAATTTGTAGTGGCTGTGGAGGCAAGACAGAAGAACTACTAACTACTAATATTTAAAGTCCACAAGACATTTTTCAGAATTCTCTGGCACAGCTCATTACAGTGTTAACAAATATATGCAATGTGTATAAGACAATTCATCACGGCAGTGTGATGGTTATTACCCAAATTCTGCTTTCTCTCTTATTAACTTGTTACCCTCTATTTGTAATAAATAGAAAATCGTTCACTTCAATGTCTTCTCCAATATTACTCACCAACTGATTTTTTATTTCTCAATCCCTTTTTCCTCCCAGGTTGTTAGATCTGATAATTGATCTGATAAAATACCATCCATTTCATTAATCCAGCATGCATGGGAAAGTGGTGAATTCGAAAAGAGGCGATGGATTTCTCTAATCTAGTAGATGTGTGATAAAAAACTCATGAATCGAACCACAAATTAGGGTGAGTCTGAGAAGAATATTGATGATATAAGAGAGTGGGTGGAACTTTGCTAGTTCCAAACTGAGTGTTTGAGGCCATGAGCTCTCCATCCCTGGCGATGTCTTTGCAAACTCCCTGGAGAATGCTGCATGGGAAGCAGGCCAAAGAATGCAGCACAAGTGATGATTTGCTTTCCAAAATCTTAAAATATGTAGAGAGCTCATCCTGACAACTGTGGGATTCGTATGGCACAGGGTAAGAGATAGACTCCACCTTAAAAATACAGGAAGAGTAAGCCTTTTCACAGAAATAGCAACTTTTCTCCAAATGGTGTATGCCTCTCCTTCCAGACAAATAAACAATATTTGTACAAAATGAACAATAGAATAATCCCCCTGAATTTTTTTTTTTTTTTGGTTGATGTTTATTTATTTATTGATGTTGCAGTAGGTTGAAAGGAACTTTCTCCTTTGTTTGGGCATGTGTATGAGATTGTTGTTAAGAGTAGATGACACGGTGACTGAGGCATGAGCAGGATGGATGGAGTGGTTTAGGTGGTCCAGTAGTTCCAAAGCCTTAAGACCTTTGGCGCAGCTCATCCTCTAAACGTTTCTTTGCTCTTAAAACTGCATTGGTGACAAGACTTTTGGCACGCCTAAGAAGCCATTCTTCCTCCTCCTTCACTTTGGAGGCAGCATTTTCAATGCTCTCCTTTACAATGCGGCGACTCAGATGAGAGATGTCAACAGTGCTTCGCATTGGTTGGATCACGGGCAGCTTTTCTCTCCGGCTTGTTGCCAGGCTCTGCTCTTCTGGTGAGCCTCGTCCTGCCGTCCTGCCGTCCGGCTGCGGCTGCCTCTGTGACAGGCGCTTGTTGGGAAGCTCGATGATTTCAGAATACTCAGCATCAAACTCCCGCTCGGAGTGAGAAGCTACAAAGGACTGCAATGTGTTGCAGACGCTTCCAGCAGCTTCTCGAGTGGCTCCGTCAAGGGAAGCCTGCGAAGACACTTTGTCAGAGGCTTCCATTCCGGGGAAGGGTTTCCCCCTTCCTAACAATCCTTGTTTGATGCTGAGGGAGGGCCTCCTTAAGGCACTGGCAGATGGATCCAGCGCCTTCACCCCCTCCAACGCTTCTGTCTTAACTGCCTCTTGAAGACTCTGGTCTTCCCTGTGCTGTTCAGACACAGCTCTGAAGTCACGATCTCTGTGGAATTGTGGCTTCCTTCTTGAGGCAGTTTCAGCATGGCTATTTGCAGGGAGCTTGGCACCTTTGCTGCTTGTCTCAAGTTTAGGCAACTTGACAGGCAACTTCATAGCACGCCCTGTGCTCTTTGAATCTCCCCGAAGGTCTCCCTGAACCACAGCCACTTTCAGCCTTCTATTTTGACCAGACTGACGAGTGCTGCTTGGAGGAGGGCCAGCTGGTTTGCGAGGCTGCAGTGGACTGGCTTTCTCCTCCACAACCATGTCCACAGAAGTGGCTGACTGCAGACAAGATTTCTCCTCTTCCATTCTTAGTCTGTAGGCAGATTTCTTCGAACCGGACATCTCCTGACCAAGATTTTCCTGGAAAGGAACAGTGCATTTAGGCTTGGTCTTGTCTCAGAAAGTGCTTGCCACCCTGCAGGCTGATGATCTACACAGAATGTCTGAACTCTGCTTCAGCCATGCAGTGAGGGCAGAAGCAAACGGCTGCCACAGTGCTCTGTTTGCAAGCAAGCAACATTCCCAGCCACCCCAGTTCTTGCCAGTTTGCTACAAGAACTCAGCCCCAGGCAGGGTTGTCCTTTCCATACCTCCATGCCTGCACCACCAGCCCAGCCCTCACCTTTTCTGCATTCCCCATCTCCCTCAGACCCATCAAGTCAAGCCATCATACCCTCGGTGCCATGCCACTGACACTTGCCCACCAACACCAGGTTTGGCCTACCTCTTTTTGCCTCTTGATTTTCTCCCGCTCCAGCTTCAGCCTGGTCAGGTACTGCCTGTACTCGTTGAACTCTTTCAGAGTGCAGACAACCTACAGAGAGACAAGGGCAGATGACTCCCAAGAACTCTTGAGGTAGCTTCCCACACAGCCGTCCAGCAATGTGCAGGCCCCAGCAGTGGGGAGCTGCTCCTCTCCACCCTCCCCTCCCCAGCCGTGGGGACGCTGCCTCCTCCCTCCTTCCCAGGGCCATGGGGACTCCACCCTGGGGTGCCAGGCCCCTGCCTGCTGCCTGGAAACCCCTCCTGAGGAGACCCGTGTTGGTGAACCCAACTTCCAAACCTACTTTGCCATCCTTGGTGACGAGGCCCCTCTTCTTCAGGTTCTGCAGGTTGTCTTTGCGGTTGTGGTACTCCTGCAGATATGGGTCATGCAGGCTGTTGTATTCTGTGCGCAGATGGCGACAGTAAGGATCTCCCAGATCAAAAGATGGAGAAGGCTGGTGAAGCTGGAAGAGATGCGTTGCAGAGTGTGAATGGGGAAGGAGAGAGCAGCAAAGAGACAAAGAGGCTTCACAGCTGCTCACAGACAAGGCTGGCCTCTTGCATGCCCAGCTGGAGGAGGAGCATGCTGTGTGCATTTCCCAAACAGACACGTCTGGGTTTTTCTAAGTCCTCCAAGAGGGAGAGCAGGAGGAGGTTGCACCTCCTCCAGGAATGTCCCGGTCTTCACATTTCTGGCTGTGCCGGATGAGTGCCTGGCCGCGGTACCCAACACACTGCCAGCTGCTTTGTTCAGGATCCCACCCACCTGCTTGCCTGATGCCAGATAAGGTAATAGAATTAGTGCTGGCAAGCTCATCCGTGTGGAGAGCCCAGCTTTCTGAATGTCTCCTGACCACTGGGCACTGCTATTGGCAAGCCCTCGGCTGTCTCCCTGCTGTGGAGCCAGGAGTGTGCCTTCATTCCCCCGCGCGGTTGGAGCACGGGGCCGCAGTTCCAGCAGGTCCCACAAGGCCTCCTTGGCATGACGGCTACCCCAGGAAACAAGAGGCCCTTTTGACCCTTTCCTCCTCCTCTCACCTTTTCCCCCAGCTTTGTCCTGCAGAAGACAGGCTTGGTGCCAGGCTGCACAGGGATTTTGACGCCGAGTGGCAGATCCAGCAGCCCGCTACCTCCTGCCCCAACTTCCCGTCCTCCGGGTCGGAGCTACAAAGACAAAGACAAAGACACGCTTGCACACTCAGGCACTCCGGTCCCCTCTCCAGCCCCACCTCCATTCCCTTTGGCAGCTCCCTTCCCACTTCTTAGCCCAACTCTGGGATGTGCAGGGAGGCGCGATTCCCTGCAAGCCTTCTCCAGCGCCAGCAGGAGAAGATGCCCCTCAGCCTCCAGAGAGCATCTCCGGCCCCAGAGCAGTCCCACACAGCCCAGGCTCTGCACTCATCCTCTCCGAGGACCCGGTGCTCACCTTTCCGCTCTTCCCCGCTATGCTCAGAAATGCATCTGGATTTCGGAATCCAGCCTTGCCACAGCGCTCCATGGCTCCTTGCAGGAACTCTCCGAGAACTGCGACCTTCCGCTACCACCTCTCGCTCCAGCAGCAGCGAACTGAGGCCACCCCGACCGCAGTCCCAGCCCGCAGCTTCCTGTCACGCTCACCCTTTGTTGCATCACCATGCCATCACAATGTCACCGCGCCGCCACCCGGCAACCCTGCAGCTGCGTGGAGACCATTCTGGCTGCACTCACTGCCACCTGCTCCAGCTGGCCCTGCTTTGAGTCCAGGGCCTGGACCTGCTTGTCTCTGTCTTCCATCTCATGTAGCGCTGCAGGAGGCACAGATTCCTTCCAGGATTGTCCCACAATTAATTTCACAGAATCACAGAATTGTAGGGGTTGAGAGGGACCTGTAGAGGTCATCAGCTCCAACCCCCCTGCTTCCTTCATGCTTTCCTTCATTTCTTCATGTCCCAAGATGAAATTTGATGGTATAAATATATCTAATAGGACCATAATGTAGTTATGGTGCTCTTTCTTGCTGTCGCTCTTTCTCTTAAAATGCTCTGGTTTGGTTGAAATTGTTTTGTAAAGCACCCATCTTGGAGCGTGGTTGCCTGTGCACAAACGTGCCAAGACACGTCAAGGGCGTTTGGCAAATACTAAGCAGAACTACAAAGAATGTGGGGATGGATCTCCCTCAGATCCATCAAGTAAGGGCCGCCAAGCCCAACTCTGGGATGTGCAGAGAGGCGCGATTCCCTGCAAGCCTTCTCCAGCGCCAGCAGGGCCTCCAGAGAGCATCTCCGGCCCCAGAGCAGTCCCACACAGCCCAGGCTCTGCACTCAGCCCTCTCCGAGGACCCGGTGCTCACCTTTCCGCTCTTCCCCTCTGTGCTCAGAAATGCATCCGGATTTCGGAATCCAGCCTTGCCACAGCGCTCCATGGCTCCTTGCAGGAACTCTCCGAGAACTGCGACCTTCCCCTGCCACCTCTCGCTCCAGCAGCAGCGAACTGAGGCCACCCCAACCGCAGTCCCAGCCTGCCGCAGACTCGGTGACTGAGGCATGAGCAGGAGGGGTGTAGGGGTTTACGTGATCCAGCAGTTCCCCTGAAGTGCTCACAGCACTAGGCTGTAGGCATGCGTGAAATAACAGAATAATTTTTTCTGGCCATCTTGTAGAAAATGCAGTGAATTAGGTTGTGTGCAGTAAATGTGGAGTCAGTGCATTATCATGTCTTTCAGGAAATGCTTCCAGAGTATTTCATAGTTCTTCTCTGCTGATGACAGGCAACAGAACACCAATAATGTTGTTTCTCAAGTCTGAAGAACGAAAGTGTGTTGCAGCTAACAAACGCAAACAGTGAATCGTATGATCACAGAGTCATAGAAAGGCTGAGGTTAGAAGAGACCTCTAGATTCTGGGTTTGGAGGAGGTGCCCTGAGCTCCTGAGCCTGGACAGCACAGCCCTGACACGCTCCCCTGGGAGCCGAGCTCCTGTCTGGGCAGGGCGATTCGGACATGCTGGAGGAACAGGCTGTCTGGCAGACTGCAGGCCCGTGGAGGGGAAGGTGCCGGCGGTGCTCCCCGGCTTCTGCTCCGTTTGGGTTTCCCACATGGGTGTGGAAGAGGTGCAATGCAGGGACTTCTGAAGGACTGTTTGCTGTTCTGTTACCGTTTCTGCTCAGAGCAAAAGATAAAAGCCATTTGTAGATCACTTGGCCTTCCCTTTCTTTTTTGATCTTGGCAGCATGTGAGCTCCCAAGGTTTCGCCTCAGCATTAGAGTAAGGACTGATCTGCAGACACTGTCTGTTGGGTGTTTTTGTTTATTAGCTTCCATTTTAATTATATTGTATTATATTGCACTATAGAGTGTTAACTTGCATTCTGATATCTTATTTAGTAAATCAGTTTGTTTCTCCTCAGATCGTTGCCACTGTTGCTGTTTTTTGGTCCATCTCTCTCTACTGTTTTCCCCTTTTTTCCCTTTCCCAGGGCATGGATCCGTAGGTCCTCCTGCCCCACTCGTCACAGAAACAAGCCGCACCAGCCCATAAACTACTGACGAATGCTGCAACTCAGATGAGAGACGTCAGCAGTGCTTGGTGTTGGTTGGATCACGGGCTTTTCTCTCTGCCTTGTTGCCTGGCTCTGCTCTTCTGATGAGCCTCGTCCTTCTGTCCTGCTTTGCCATGACAGAGGCACCAGGGATGGCTGCGGCTGCCTCTGAGAGAGATGGTTGTTGGGAAGCTTGATGGTTTCATAATATTTGCAGCCAAAGTCTTGCTCAGAGTGAGAAGCTACAAAGGATTGCAACTTGTTCAAAACACTTCCAGAAGTTTCTAGTATGACTTGAAGCCTGGAGGGAAGCCTGCGAGGATGCTTTGTCAGAGGCTTCCCTTGCTCCGGTTTTCCTGCTTTGGAAGTTCTTCCCGTGACGGACTGCTCCCACAGCCTGGCTGCTGGCCTTGGCTCAGGTGCACTGGCTGTGCTGGATTCGAATGAATGCTACTTCCAAGCTTTCTTCAGTATTCGCCCTGCAACATCCCAAGCCAGCAATGCAGTTTCCTGCTCGTGATTGAAACGTGGCGTCTTTGAAGGCTCTGCTCTTTTG
The DNA here is from genome assembly GCF_026119805.1 of Tympanuchus pallidicinctus. Lineage (NCBI taxonomy): Eukaryota > Metazoa > Chordata > Aves > Galliformes > Phasianidae > Tympanuchus > Tympanuchus pallidicinctus. Next base: position 9,394,079 of record NW_026294722.1, read on the forward strand.
GCACTCCTAAGCACTTTCTGACTGCTCTTTTGGGGAGCCCTCCTTGAGGAGCAGACAGGATGATCCAGTGCCTTCTGCTTCACTGTTACTTCTCCCAACACAGTCCCACTCTCCTCTTGAAGACTGTCTGCTTCTTTTTCAGACGTTGCTCTGAATTCACAATGCCCAGGGAGCTGTGTTTTTGTTTTTGCGGCAGCAGCAGTATGGATGCTTCTGGGGACTTTGGAGTCTTCCCTGCCCAGCTCAGGTTTGGGCAACTTCTCAGGGAGCTTCACTGCACGTCCTGTGCTCGGTGAGTCTCCCTGAGGTTTCTGCTGCATCAAAGCCACATTCCTTCTTCTGCGTTGACCAGTCTGGGGATTATGGCATGTAGGAGCAGGGCCAGCTGGTTTGTGAGGCTTCATGGGGCTGGCTTTCTTGCCCACAATGTATTCCACAGGACCAGGTCGGAGCTCGTCAGCGCTTGCCATTGGTCTGTGGGCACATTTCTTCAATTTGGAGATCTCCTGAAGAAACATTTCCTGGAAGGGAACAGCAGGTTTAGGCTCGGTCTTGTCCCGGAAAGTGCTTGCCACGCTGCAGGCTGATGCTTTACGCCAACGAGGGCCAGCACTCTGCTTCAGCCATGCAGTGAGGGCAGAAAAGAAGAGCTGCCTCAGTGCTCTGTTTGCAAGCAAGCAGCTTTCCAGGTCACCTGCACGTCAGCACGCTGTGCTAGCTCAGCTCTGAGCTGAGTTGTCCTTTCCATGACTCCATGCCTGCACCACCAGCCCAGCCCTCACCTTTTCTGCATTCCCCATCTCCCTCAGACCCATCAAGTCAAGCCATCATGCCCTCGGTGCCATGCCACTGACACGTGCCCACCAACACCACGTTTGGCCTACCTCTTTTTGCCTCTTGATTTTCTCCTGCTCCAGCTTCAGCCTGGTCAGGTACTGCCTGTACTCGTTGAACTCTTTCAGAGTGCAGACAACCTACAGAGAGACACAGGCAGATGACTCCCAAGAACTCTTGAGGTAGCTTCCCACACAGCCGTCCAGAAATGTGCAGGCCCCAGCAGCGGGGAGCTGCTCCTCTCCACCCTCCCCTCCCCAGCCGTGGGGACGCTGCCTCCTCCCTCCTTCCCAGGGCCATGGGGACTCCACCCTGGGCTGCCAGGCCCCTGCCTGCTGCCTGGAAACCCCTCCTGAGGAGACCCGTGTTGGTGAACCCAACTTCCAAACCTACTTTGCCATCCTTGGTGACGAGGCCCCTCTTCTTCAGGTTCTGCAGGTTGTCTTTGCGGTTGTGGTAGTCCTGCAGGCATGGGTCATGCAAGATGTTGTATTCTGTGCCCAGATGGCGACAGTAAGGATCTCCCAGATCAAAAGATGGAGAAGGCTGGTGAAGCTGGAAGAGATGCGTTGCAGAGTGTGAATGGGGAAGGAGAGAGCAGCAAAGAGACAAAGAGGCTTCACAGCTGCTCACAGACAAGGCTGGCCTCTTGCATGCCCAGCTGGAGGAGGAGCATGCTGTGTGCATTTCCCAAACAGACACGTCTGGGTTTTTCTAAGTCCTCCAAGAGGGAGAGCAGGAGGAGGTTGCACCTCCTCCAGGAATGTCCCGGTCTTCACATTTCTGGCTGTGCCGGATGAGTGCCTGGCCGCGGTACCCAACACACTGCCAGCTGCTTTGTTCAGGATCCCACCCACCTGCTTGCCTGATGCCAGATAAGGTAATAGAATTAGTGCTGGCAAGCTCATCCGTGTGGAGAGCCCAGCTTTCTGAATGTCTCCTGACCACTGGGCACTGCTAGTGGCAAGCCCTCGGCTGTCTCCCTGCTGTGGAGCCAGGAGTGTGCCTTCATTCCCCCGCGCGGTTGGAGCACGGGGCCGCAGTTCCAGCAGGTCCCACAAGGCCTCCTTGGCATGACGGCTACCCCAGGAAACAAGAGGCCCTTTTGACCCTTTCCTCCTCCTCTCACCTTTTCCCCCAGCTTTGTCCTGCAGAAGACAGGCTTGGTGCCAGGCTGCACAGGGATTTTGACGCCGAGTGGCAGATCCAGCAGCCCGCTACCTCCTGCCCCAACTTCCCGTCCTCCGGGTCGGAGCTACAAAGACAAAGACAAAGACACGCTTGCACACTCAGGCACTCCGGTCCCCTCTCCAGCCCCACCTCCATTCCCTTTGGCAGCTCCCTTCCCACTTCTTAGCCCGACTCTGGGATGTGCAGGGAGGCGCGATTCCCTGCAAGCCTTCTCCAGCGCCAGCAGGAGAAGATGCCCCTCAGCCTCCAGAGAGCATCTCCGGCCCCAGAGCAGTCCCACACAGCCCAGGCTCTGCACTCATCCTCTCCGAGGACCCGGTGCTCACCTTTCCGCTCTTCCCCGCTATGCTCAGAAATGCATCTGGATTTCGGAATCCAGCTTTGCCACAGCGCTCCATGGCTCCCTTGCAGGAACTCTCCGAGAACTGCGACCTTCCGCTGCCACCTCTCGCTCCAGCAGCAGCGAACTGAGGCCACCCCGACCGCAGTCCCAGCCCGCAGCTTCCTGTCACGCTCACCCTTTGTTGCATCACCATGCCATCACAATGTCACCGCGCCGCCACCCGGCAACCCTGCAGCTGCGTGGAGACCATTCTGGCTGCACTCACTGCCACCTGCTCCAGCTGGCCCTGCTTTGAGTCCAGGGCCTGGACCTGCTTGTCTCTGTCTTCCATCTCATGTAGCGCTGCAGGAGGCACAGATTCCTTCCAGGATTGTCCCACAATTAATTTCACAGAATCACAGAATTGTAGGGGTTGAGAGGGACCTGTAGAGGTCATCAGCTCCAACCCCCCTGCTTCCTTCATGCTTTCCTTCATTTCTTCATGTCCCAAGATGAAATTTGATGGTATAAATATATCTAATAGGACCATAATGTAGTTATGGTGCTCTTTCTTGCTGTCGCTCTTTCTCTTAAAATGCTCTGGTTTGGTTGAAATTGTTTTGTAAAGCACCCATCTTGGAGCGTGGTTGCCTGTGCACAAACGTGCCAAGACACGTCAAGGGCGTTTGGCAAATACTAAGCAGAACTACAAAGAATGTGGGGATGGATCTCCCTCAGATCCATCAAGTAAGGGCCGCCAAGCCCAACTCTGGGATGTGCAGAGAGGCGCGATTCCCTGCAAGCCTTCTCCAGTGCCAGCAGGGCCTCCAGAGAGCATCTCCGGCCCCAGAGCAGTCCCACACAGCCCAGGCTCTGCACTCAGCCCTCTCCGAGGACCCGGTGCTCACCTTTCCGCTCTTCCCCTCTGTGCTCAGAAATGCATCCGGATTTCGGAATCCAGCCTTGCCACAGCGCTCCATGGCTCCTTGCAGGAACTCTCCGAGAACTGCGACCTTCCCCTGCCACCTCTCGCTCCAGCAGCAGCGAACTGAGGCCACCCCGACCGCAGTCCCAGCCTGCCGCAGACTCGGTGACTGAGGCATGAGCAGGAGGGGTGTAGGGGTTTACGTGATCCAGCAGTTCCCCTGAAGTGCTCACAGCACTAGGCTGTAGGCATGCGTGAAATAACAGAATAATTTTTTCTGGCCATCTTGTAGAAAATGCAGTGAATTAGGTTGTGTGCAGTAAATGTGGAGTCAGTGCATTATCATGTCTTTCAGGAAATGCTTCCAGAGTATTTCATAGTTCTTCTCTGCTGATGACAGGCAACAGAACACCAATAATGTTGTTTCTCAAGTCTGAAGAACGAAAGTGTGTTGCAGCTAACAAACGCAAACAGTGAATCGTATGATCACAGAGTCATAGAAAGGCTGAGGTTAGAAGAGACCTCTAGATTCTGGGTTTGGAGGAGGTGCCCTGAGCTCCTGAGCCTGGACAGCACAGCCCTGACACGCTCCCCTGGGAGCCGAGCTCCTGTCTGGGCAGGGCGATTCGGACATGCTGGAGGAACAGGCTGTCTGGCAGACTGCAGGCCCGTGGAGGGGAAGGTGCCGGCGGTGCTCCCCAGCTTCTGCTCCGTTTGGGTTTCCCACATGGGTGTGGAAGAGGTGCAATGCAGGGACTTCTGAAGGACTGTTTGCTGTTCTGTTACCGTTTCTGCTCAGAGCAAAAGATAAAAGCCATTTGTAGATCACTTGGCCTTCCCTTTCTTTTTTGATCTTGGCAGCATGTGAGCTCCCAAGGTTTCGCCTCAGCATTAGAGTAAGGACTGATCTGCAGACACTGTCTGTTGGGTGTTTTTGTTTATTAGCTTCCATTTTAATTATATTGTATTATATTGCACTATAGAGTGTTAACTTGCATTCTGATATCTTATTTAGTAAATCAGTTTGTTTCTCCTCAGATCGTTGCCACTGTTGCTGTTTTTTGGTCCATCTCTCTCTACTGTTTTCCCCTTTTTTCCCTTTCCCAGGGCATGGATCCGTAGGTCCTCCTGCCCCACTCGTCACAGAAACAAGCCGCACCAGCCCATAAACTACTGACGAATGCTGCAACTCAGATGAGAGACGTCAGCAGTGCTTGGCGTTGGTTGGATCACGGGCTTTTCTCTCTGCCTTGTTGCCTGGCTCTGCTCTTCTGATGAGCCTCGTCCTTCTGTCCTGCTTTGCCATGACAGAGGCACCAGGGATGGCTGCGGCTGCCTCTGAGAGAGATGGTTGTTGGGAAGCTTGATGGTTTCATAATATTTGCAGCCAAAGTCTTGCTCAGAGTGAGAAGCTACAAAGGATTGCAACTTGTTCAAAACACTTCCAGAAGTTTCTAGTATGACTTGAAGCCTGGAGGGAAGCCTGCGAGGATGCTTTGTCAGAGGCTTCCCTTGCTCCGGTTTTCCTGCTTTGGAAGTTCTTCCCGTGACGGACTGCTCCCACAGCCTGGCTGCTGGCCTTGGCTCAGGTGCACTGGCTGTGCTGGATTCGAATGAATGCTACTTCCAAGCTTTCTTCAGTATTCGCCCTGCAACATCCCAAGCCAGCAATGCAGTTTCCTGCTCGTGATTGAAACGTGGCGTCTTTGAAGGCTCTGCTCTTTTGGCACTCCTAAGCACTTTCTGACTGCTCTTTTGGGGAGCCCTCCTTGAGGAGCAGACAGGATGATCCAGTGCCTTCTGCTTCACTGTTACTTCTCCCAACACAGTCCCACTCTCCTCTTGAAGACTGTCTGCTTCTTTTTCAGACGTTGCTCTGAATTCACAATGCCCAGGGAGCTGTGTTTTTGTTTTTGCGGCAGCAGCAGTATGGATGCTTCTGGGGACTTTGGAGTCTTCCCTGCCCAGCTCAGGTTTGGGCAACTTCTCAGGGAGCTTCACTGCACGTCCTGTGCTCGGTGAGTCTCCCTGAGGTTTCTGCTGCATCAAAGCCACATTCCTTCTTCTGCGTTGACCAGTCTGGGGATTATGGCATGTAGGAGCAGGGCCAGCTGGTTTGTGAGGCTTCATGGGGCTGGCTTTCTTGCCCACAATGTATTCCACAGGACCAGGTCGGAGCTCGTCAGCGCTTGCCATTGGTCTGTGGGCACATTTCTTCAATTTGGAGATCTCCTGAAGAAACATTTCCTGGAAGGGAACAGCAGGTTTAGGCTCGGTCTTGTCCCGGAAAGTGCTTGCCACGCTGCAGGCTGATGCTTTACGCCAACGAGGGCCAGCACTCTGCTTCAGCCATGCAGTGAGGGCAGAAAAGAAGAGCTGCCTCAGTGCTCTGTTTGCAAGCAAGCAGCTTTCCAGGTCACCTGCACGTCAGCACGCTGTGCTAGCTCAGCTCTGAGCTGAGTTGTCCTTTCCATGACTCCATGCCTGCACCACCAGCCCAGCCCTCACCTTTTCTGCATTCCCCATCTCCCTCAGACCCATCAAGTCAAGCCATCATGCCCTCGGTGCCATGCCACTGACACGTGCCCACCAACACCACGTTTGGCCTACCTCTTTTTGCCTCTTGATTTTCTCCTGCTCCAGCTTCAGCCTGGTCAGGTACTGCCTGTACTCGTTGAACTCTTTCAGAGTGCAGACAACCTACAGAGAGACACAGGCAGATGACTCCCAAGAACTCTTGAGGTAGCTTCCCACACAGCCGTCCAGAAATGTGCAGGCCCCAGCAGTGGGGAGCTGCTCCTCTCCACCCTCCCCTCCCCAGCCGTGGGGACGCTGCCTCCTCCCTCCTTCCCAGGGCCATGGGGACTCCACCCTGGGCTGCCAGGCCCCTGCCTGCTGCCTGGAAACCCCTCCTGAGGAGACCCGTGTTGGTGAACCCAACTTCCAAACCTACTTTGCCATCCTTGGTGACGAGGCCCCTCTTCTTCAGGTTCTGCAGGTTGTCTTTGCGGTTGTGGTAGTCCTGCAGGCATGGGTCATGCAAGATGTTGTATTCTGTGCCCAGATGGCGACAGTAAGGATCTCCCAGATCAAAAGATGGAGAAGGCTGGTGAAGCTGGAAGAGATGCGTTGCAGAGTGTGAATGGGGAAGGAGAGAGCAGCAAAGAGACAAAGAGGCTTCACAGCTGCTCACAGACAAGGCTGGCCTCTTGCATGCCCAGCTGGAGGAGGAGCATGCTGTGTGCATTTCCCAAACAGACACGTCTGGGTTTTTCTAAGTCCTCCAAGAGGGAGAGCAGGAGGAGGTTGCACCTCCTCCAGGAATGTCCCGGTCTTCACATTTCTGGCTGTGCCGGATGAGTGCCTGGCCGCGGTACCCAACACACTGCCAGCTGCTTTGTTCAGGATCCCACCCACCTGCTTGCCTGATGCCAGATAAGGTAATAGAATTAGTGCTGGCAAGCTCATCCGTGTGGAGAGCCCAGCTTTCTGAATGTCTCCTGACCACTGGGCACTGCTAGTGGCAAGCCCTCGGCTGTCTCCCTGCTGTGGAGCCAGGAGTGTGCCTTCATTCCCCCGCGCGGTTGGAGCACGGGGCCGCAGTTCCAGCAGGTCCCACAAGGCATCCTTGGCATGACGGCTACCCCAGGAAACAAGAGGCCCTTTTGACCCTTTCCTCCTCCTCTCACCTTTTCCCCCAGCTTTGTCCTGCAGAAGACAGGCTTGGTGCCAGGCTGCACAGGGATTTTGACGCCGAGTGGCAGATCCAGCAGCCCGCTACCTCCTGCCCCAACTTCCCGTCCTCCGGGTCGGAGCTACAAAGACAAAGACAAAGACACGCTTGCACACTCAGGCACTCCGGTCCCCTCTCCAGCCCCACCTCCATTCCCTTTGGCAGCTCCCTTCCCACTTCTTAGCCCAACTCTGGGATGTGCAGGGAGGCGCGATTCCCTGCAAGCCTTCTCCAGCGCCAGCAGGAGAAGATGCCCCTCAGCCTCCAGAGAGCATCTCCGGCCCCAGAGCAGTCCCACACAGCCCAGGCTCTGCACTCATCCTCTCCGAGGACCCGGTGCTCACCTTTCCGCTCTTCCCCGCTATGCTCAGAAATGCATCTGGATTTCGGAATCCAGCCTTGCCACAGCGCTCCATGGCTCCTTGCAGGAACTCTCCGAGAACTGCGACCTTCCGCTACCACCTCTCGCTCCAGCAGCAGCGAACTGAGGCCACCCCGACCGCAGTCCCAGCCCGCAGCTTCCTGTCACGCTCACCCTTTGTTGCATCACCATGCCATCACAATGTCACCGCGCCGCCACCCGGCAACCCTGCAGCTGCGTGGAGACCATTCTGGCTGCACTCACTGCCACCTGCTCCAGCTGGCCCTGCTTTGAGTCCAGGGCCTGGACCTGCTTGTCTCTGTCTTCCATCTCATGTAGCGCTGCAGGAGGCACAGATTCCTTCCAGGATTGTCCCACAATTAATTTCACAGAATCACAGAATTGTAGGGGTTGAGAGGGACCTGTAGAGGTCATCAGCTCCAACCCCCCTGCTTCCTTCATGCTTTCCTTCATTTCTTCATGTCCCAAGATGAAATTTGATGGTATAAATATATCTAATAGGACCATAATGTAGTTATGGTGCTCTTTCTTGCTGTCGCTCTTTCTCTTAAAATGCTCTGGTTTGGTTGAAATTGTTTTGTAAAGCACCCATCTTGGAGCGTGGTTGCCTGTGCACAAACGTGCCAAGACACGTCAAGGGCGTTTGGCAAATACTAAGCAGAACTACAAAGAATGTGGGGATGGATCTCCCTCAGATCCATCAAGTAAGGGCCGCCAAGCCCAACTCTGGGATGTGCAGAGAGGCGCGATTCCCTGCAAGCCTTCTCCAGCGCCAGCAGGGCCTCCAGAGAGCATCTCCGGCCCCAGAGCAGTCCCACACAGCCCAGGCTCTGCACTCAGCCCTCTCCGAGGACCCGGTGCTCACCTTTCCGCTCTTCCCCTCTGTGCTCAGAAATGCATCCGGATTTCGGAATCCAGCCTTGCCACAGCGCTCCATGGCTCCTTGCAGGAACTCTCCGAGAACTGCGACCTTCCCCTGCCACCTCTCGCTCCAGCAGCAGCGAACTGAGGCCACCCCAACCGCAGTCCCAGCCTGCCGCAGACTCGGTGACTGAGGCATGAGCAGGAGGGGTGTAGGGGTTTACGTGATCCAGCAGTTCCCCTGAAGTGCTCACAGCACTAGGCTGTAGGCATGCGTGAAATAACAGAATAATTTTTTCTGGCCATCTTGTAGAAAATGCAGTGAATTAGGTTGTGTGCAGTAAATGTGGAGTCAGTGCATTATCATGTCTTTCAGGAAATGCTTCCAGAGTATTTCATAGTTCTTCTCTGCTGATGACAGGCAACAGAACACCAATAATGTTGTTTCTCAAGTCTGAAGAACGAAAGTGTGTTGCAGCTAACAAACGCAAACAGTGAATCGTATGATCACAGAGTCATAGAAAGGCTGAGGTTAGAAGAGACCTCTAGATTCTGGGTTTGGAGGAGGTGCCCTGAGCTCCTGAGCCTGGACAGCACAGCCCTGACACGCTCCCCTGGGAGCCGAGCTCCTGTCTGGGCAGGGCGATTCGGACATGCTGGAGGAACAGGCTGTCTGGCAGACTGCAGGCCCGTGGAGGGGAAGGTGCCGGCGGTGCTCCCCGGCTTCTGCTCCGTTTGGGTTTCCCACATGGGTGTGGAAGAGGTGCAATGCAGGGACTTCTGAAGGACTGTTTGCTGTTCTGTTACCGTTTCTGCTCAGAGCAAAAGATAAAAGCCATTTGTAGATCACTTGGCCTTCCCTTTCTTTTTTGATCTTGGCAGCATGTGAGCTCCCAAGGTTTCGCCTCAGCATTAGAGTAAGGACTGATCTGCAGACACTGTCTGTTGGGTGTTTTTGTTTATTAGCTTCCATTTTAATTATATTGTATTATATTGCACTATAGAGTGTTAACTTGCATTCTGATATCTTATTTAGTAAATCAGTTTGTTTCTCCTCAGATCGTTGCCACTGTTGCTGTTTTTTGGTCCATCTCTCTCTACTGTTTTCCCCTTTTTTCCCTTTCCCAGGGCATGGATCCGTAGGTCCTCCTGCCCCACTCGTCACAGAAACAAGCCGCACCAGCCCATAAACTACTGACGAATGCTGCAACTCAGATGAGAGACGTCAGCAGTGCTTGGCGTTGGTTGGATCACGGGCTTTTCTCTCTGCCTTGTTGCCTGGCTCTGCTCTTCTGATGAGCCTCGTCCTTCTGTCCTGCTTTGCCATGACAGAGGCACCAGGGATGGCTGCGGCTGCCTCTGAGAGAGATGGTTGTTGGGAAGCTTGATGGTTTCATAATATTTGCAGCCAAAGTCTTGCTCAGAGTGAGAAGCTACAAAGGATTGCAACTTGTTCAAAACACTTCCAGAAGTTTCTAGTATGACTTGAAGCCTGGAGGGAAGCCTGCGAGGATGCTTTGTCAGAGGCTTCCCTTGCTCCGGTTTTCCTGCTTTGGAAGTTCTTCCCGTGACGGACTGCTCCCACAGCCTGGCTGCTGGCCTTGGCTCAGGTGCACTGGCTGTGCTGGATTCGAATGAATGCTACTTCCAAGCTTTCTTCAGTATTCGCCCTGCAACATCCCAAGCCAGCAATGCAGTTTCCTGCTCGTGATTGAAACGTGGCGTCTTTGAAGGCTCTGCTCTTTTGGCACTCCTAAGCACTTTCTGACTGCTCTTTTGGGGAGCCCTCCTTGAGGAGCAGACAGGATGATCCAGTGCCTTCTGCTTCACTGTTACTTCTCCCAACACAGTCCCACTCTCCTCTTGAAGACTGTCTGCTTCTTTTTCAGACATTGCTCTGAATTCATAATGTCCAGGGAACTGTGTTTTTGTTTTTGCAGCAGCAGCAGTATGGATGCTTCTGGGGACTTTGGAGTCTTCCCTGCCCAGCTCAGGTTTGGGCAACTTCTCAGGGAGCTTCACTGCACGTCCTGTGCTCGGTGAGTCTCCCTGAAGTTTCTGCTGCATCAAAGCCACATTCCTTCTTCTGCGTTGACCAGTCTGGGGATTATGGCATGTAGGAGCAGGGCCAGCTGGTTTGTGAGGCTTCATGGGGCTGGCTTTCTTGCCCACAATGTATTCCACAGGACCAGGTCGGAGCTCGTCAGCGCTTGCCATTGGTCTGTGGGCACATTTCTTCAATTTGGAGATCTCCTGAAGAAACATTTCCTGGAAGGGAACAGCAGGTTTAGGCTCGGCCTTGTCTCGGAAAGTGCTTGCCACGCTGCAGGCTGATGCTTTACGCCAACGAGGGCCAGCACTCTGCTTCAGCCATGCAGTGAGGGCAGAAAAGAAGAGCTGCCTCAGTGCTCTGTTTGCAAGCAAGCAGCTTTCCAGGTCACCTGCACGTCAGCACGCTGTGCTAGCTCAGCTCTGAGCTGAGTTGTCCTTTCCATGCCTCCATGCCTGCACCACCAGCCCAGCCCTCACCTTTTCTGCATTCCCCATCTCCCTCAGACCCATCAAGTCAAGCCATCATGCCCTCGGTGCCATGCCACTGACACGTGCCCACCAACACCACGTTTGGCCTACCTCTTTTTGCCTCTTGATTTTCTCCTGCTCCAGCTTCAGCCTGGTCAGGTACTGCCTGTACTCGTTGAACTCTTTCAGAGTGCAGACAACCTACAGAGAGACACAGGCAGATGACTCCCAAGAACTCTTGAGGTAGCTTCCCACACAGCCGTCCAGCAATGTGCAGGCCCCAGCAGCGGGGAGCTGCTCCTCTCCACCCTCCCCTCCCCAGCCGAGGGGACGCTGCCTTCTCCCTCCTTCCCAGGGCCATGGGGACTCCACCCTGGGCTGCCAGGCCCCTGCCTGCTGCCTGGAAACCCCTCCTGAGGAGACCCGTGTTGGTGAACCCAACTTCCAAACCTACTTTGCCATCCTTGGTGACGAGGCCCCTCTTCTTCAGGTTCTGCAGGTTGTCTTTGCGGTTGTGGTAGTCCTGCAGGCATGGGTCATGCAAGATGTTGTATTCTGTGCCCAGATGGCGACAGTAAGGATCTCCCAGATCAAAAGATGGAGAAGGCTGGTGAAGCTGGAAGAGATGCGTTGCAGAGTGTGAATGGGGAAGGAGAGAGCAGCAAAGAGACAAAGAGGCTTCACAGCTGCTCACAGACAAGGCTGGCCTCTTGCATGCCCAGCTGGAGGAGGAGCATGCTGTGTGCATTTCCCAAACAGACACGTCTGGGTTTTTCTAAGTCCTCCAAGAGGGAGAGCAGGAGAAGGCTGCACCCTCCTCCAGGAATGACCTGGTCTCCACATTTCTGGCTGTGACAGATGGGTGCCTGGCCGCGGTACCCAACACACTGCCAGCTGCTTTGTTCAGGATCCCACCCACCTGCTTGCCTGATGCCAGATAAGGTAATAGAATTAGTGCTGGCAAGCTCATCCGTGTGGAGAGCCCAGCTTTCTGAATGTCTCCTGACCACTGGGCACTGCTAGTGGCAAGCCCTCGGCTGTCTCCCTGCTGTGGAGCCAGGAGTGTGCCTTCATTCCCCCGCGCGGTTGGAGCACGGGGCCGCAGTTCCAGCAGGTCCCACAAGGCCTCCTTGGCATGACGGCTACCCCAGGAAACAAGGGGCCCTTTTGACCCTTTCCTCCTCCTCTCACCTTTTCCCCCAGCTTTGTCCTGCAGAAGACAGGCTTGGTGCCAGGCTGCACAGGGATTTTGACGCCGAGTGGCAGATCCAGCAGCCCGCTACCTCCTGCCCCAACTTCCCGTCCTCCGGGTCGGAGCTACAAAGACAAAGACAAAGACACGCTTGCACACTCAGGCACTCCGGTCCCCTCTCCAGCCCCACCTCCATTCCCTTTGGCAGCTCCCTTCCCACTTCTTCGCCCGACTCTGGGATGTGCAGGGAGGCGCGATTCCCTGCAAGCCTTCTCCAGCGCCAGCAGGAGAAGATGCCCCTCAGCCTCCAGAGAGCATCTCCGGCCCCAGAGCAGTCCCACACAGCCCAGGCTCTGCACTCATCCTCTCCGAGGACCCGGTGCTCACCTTTCCGCTCTTCCCCGCTATGCTCAGAAATGCATCTGGATTTCGGAATCCAGCCTTGCCACAGCGCTCCATGGCTCCTTGCAGGAACTCTCCGAGAACTGCGACCTTCCGCTACCACCTCTCGCTCCAGCAGCAGCGAACTGAGGCCACCCCGACCGCAGTCCCAGCCCGCAGCTTCCTGTCACGCTCACCCTTTGTTGCATCACCATGCCATCACAATGTCACCGCGCCGCCACCCGGCAACCCTGCAGCTGCGTGGAGACCATTCTGGCTGCACTCACTGCCACCTGCTCCAGCTGGCCCTGCTTTGAGTCCAGGGCCTGGACCTGCTTGTCTCTGTCTTCCATCTCATGTAGCGCTGCAGGAGGCACAGATTCCTTCCAGGATTGTCCCACAATTAATTTCACAGAATCACAGAATTGTAGGGGTTGAGAGGGACCTGTAGAGGTCATCAGCTCCAACCCCCCTGCTTCCTTCATGCTTTCCTTCATTTCTTCATGTCCCAAGATGAAATTTGATGGTATAAATATATCTAATAGGACCATAATGTAGTTATGGTGCTCTTTCTTGCTGTCGCTCTTTCTCTTAAAATGCTCTGGTTTGGTTGAAATTGTTTTGTAAAGCACCCATCTTGGAGCGTGGTTGCCTGTGCACAAACGTGCCAAGACATGTCAAGGGCGTTTGGCAAATACTAAGCAGAACTACAAAGAATGTGGGGAGCTGTGAATTTTGGAAAATGTATATTGCATTTTGTAGGCCTGGTCCTAGCCAGGTGTGGGCCAGGATCAGAGGTGCAGAAGACATACCTGGCATGCTGCTATTCAAAGCGTGAGAGGTCTTTACTGTGGGTGGGATACCAAAATGCTTTTCTGCAAATAGCAATGACTGTTCCCCATTGGAAAAGTCACAGGTAAATCTCACCATCCTGTTGTCTGGACGTGTCACCCCTCTGACTGTGCATGGCTTATGGGCTGGTTTGGCCCAGTTCTGTGACTGATGTCCCAACCAGACACGTCTGGGTTTTTCTAAGTCCTCCAAGAGGGAGAGCAGGTGGAGGTTGCACCCTCCTCCAGGAATGATCCTGTCTCCACATTTCTGGCTGTGCCCGATGTCTCCTGAAGCTGTTCTCTGGCAGTCAGATTCCCCAGCACCTGTGATGTGATGGCAGGCAGAGACAGAACAACAGAGAACAGTATGTCTGTCAGGAATCTCCTAGAGGAGAAAACTGATGGGCAGACATTCCTCCAGTGCACTAGGGCTGTGGGGCAGCGTAAACTAGGATTTCCTTTTCAGATGCATCTATCTGTGGAAATGCCCTGTGCTCGAGGTTATCTGAAAGCATTTTTTTTTATCATTTTTCTGTCTTAGCTTTTGGATGAATATCTGCATTTACTGGTTTACACAAACCATCAGCAGAAAAAGGAAAATACTTAGACACCAACTATTTTCTCTAAATCTGCACGTAAGAAGTAACCAATGAAAATGAGCCCTTATATTCTGGCAGCTGTCTGGGATTTATTTCGTGAGCATTCGCAGTAATGTTCAGTGGCCCTGAAGTTATTTTTGCCCCACCTCTTCCCTCCTCTTAGCCATGCAAATCCACTGCATGACAGTTAAACCCACCCAAAGGGTGTTTTTCCTGAGCAGTTTCTGCAAAATTTTTCTAGCCTGTACTCCTGTAATAAACAACAACTCCCTGCATAGCCAAAAACATGTGTATGATGTTGAAGAAGATCTGTGTGGCTGTGGTCCTGTGTGTGTCCAACTGGGCCCCACCGCAGCTCTGAGTTCTCTAGCACTGACCTGTGCTAGTGCTGCCACAAACCCATGGCTTCTGCCTTCAGAAAGCATGATATTAAGATTTCAGATATAAAACACACAGATTCTGTCATCAACTCATAGCGGGTCGTTAGGTAGGGCCATGAAGACATGTTCCAAACAGCTAGGAGCAGCTGTTCGGCAGCACTGTTTGGGCACACATAATGGGTGTCCCAATTGCACCCACTGGATCATTCTGGCATCTGAAATGCACTGGGTCCCTCCAAAATCAGTGTGGGATCTTTGGGAGCAGGACGTGGTGGATGTGGCACTGAGAGACATGGTTTGATGGGCATGGTGCCAACAGGTTAATGGTTGGACTAGTGTTGGGTTTGTTATTAGGTGACTAACGGGGATTCGGGCTGTCACGGTGCAGGAACCTGGACTGTCTCATGATAAGCACATACGGAAGTTATTCAGCATTGTGGGAGGTGCTTGGAACAGTGCGTCCATTGGCCTTGAGGAAGAAACTAAGAGAGGAAGAAGGAGCTGAAGGACGAAGATAAGGAACAAGAAGATGGACACCACTTGGAGATGGCCACCATGGAATGTAACAATGAAGGGCCAACGGCAGGACTGGTGCTGGGCAGCATGGGCTGATACCCACCAATAAGATTCTGACAAGTGGACTCTGGAGGGTATATAAGATACTGTTGAATTTCAGTAATCGCCATTTTGCAGCATCCCCCATATTGGTGTCTGTGTTGCAATGGTCCTAGCGAGGAGAGATTGCAGGTAGAGCAAGGAGAGACCGCTAGCCCCTGCAGTGAGGGATCCTGGAATGGTGGCATGTCTGTGGCAAGTGGTGCCCCGTATGAGGAGCATCTGGCTGCTGTCCCTGTCGTCCCTTGGGATAGCTGAGTAGTGGCCACAATGGAATCAGTGATAAATATTGCTACAGTTGGGTAAGGATTTTGGTGGTAAAGGATTTTGGCCTTCTAAGAAGGAGTTAACCACCGTGGTATCCCGATTAGTGCGGGAGGGGGTTTGTGAGGACCCCAGAGATATTTTAGATCCCAAGAAGTGAGATGAGATTACTTCAGCTCTTGTGGAGCATGCGATGAGTGCCCAGTCGGATGCGGCACTTCAGACATGGGGTTTGATGTTGGGAATATTAAAAACAGCGAAGGAGGAGGGAGAAGCGATGGGGGCTGCTCGGCAGCTTCTCGGACCGGCCCCGCTGGCGGGGGGTGCGGGAGGAGCGATTTCGACAGCGGGAGGAGTCGGGGAGGGTCTGCACGGGGGTTCGCGGAGTGTTAGCATTCTTCGGAATGACGGGCAGGCGGAGAGGGGAGCGGGAGGCGGTGTAACCTATTCGTGTTAGGGTGACGGCATCCGGCCAGTGCCATTCACCCCGATCGCGCCTGATGGCCGGAGCCATCTGCTCGGCTCCTGCCCGCTGGACTAAGACAACATGGCGACTGCTCGCCGCCGTATCCAGACCCATCGACTCGTCCGTCATATCTTTTTCCGGAAAGGACAGCGTGCACGACCAATCAGGAGTCTCCTCAGCAGATAAGGGCTGAGCCGGCGCCACAGCAGCAGATGCAGGCAGCGTCCTATCAGGCAAAGGCGGCGACGAAGGCGGAGGGAGGGCGTGATGCTATAGCCTCAGGGGAGGATCGACTCTTCCCCCCCCCTCCCCCCCCCCCCCCCTCCCCCCCGTCCCCCCGATGGCTTTCTGTTAAATATGGTAGAAACTGGTTAAGTTTGTTTGTGCTATTAGCTATTAGCTATTGCAGCAAGAACGTGGAAGCATGGGAACGAAATAGTTATTTGCAGTTAACTCAAAGCATCGCACAGTCTTTTAATTTAGCTGTTAATAGCTGTTGGGTATGCACATCGCTCCCTAAAGTAAGTGGGGAGCTATCGTCATTTGGGGTCATCACACTCAACTGGACCATCCCAGATTGGGTGTCAGGTGGTAAATGTAAGTTTGGCGAAGAGTTGGGGCAAGTGAAAGGGCTGCGATTTGAATTGCAGTCCATCTTTGTAGATAGGAGCTTGGAAAGTAGTGATTCTGTAGACATCAAGTGGCAAAATATGACGGGTGTGGGTTGTAGTTGGGACTATGGGAGCTCTGGAATGGTGACAGGCACGAACGAGACATCTTGTTGGAAGCAAAGCAAGAGGTGTGACCCCAAAGAGGATGCAACTAGTGAGTGGTCCACAAATCAAAACGTTTTGGGGGTTGTGGGAATGAGAACGGCCTTCACACAGCAGGAAAGTATGGCTAAGCCGTGCAAGTTGCCCTTTGGGTATTGGTGGTTATGTGGGGATGGTTGGGCCCAGAAGGCGTTGCTGCAGAATTGGGCTGGCACATGTAGAGTGGGGTATTTGGTACCACAAGCCGATACACAATGGGTCCTTGCAGGGTCTCTTGCGATCTCCTTGGAAATGTATAAAAAGAGTAAACAACCCCCTCGTGGTTAAACCCACTGGTTTTCATAGTTTTGTTAGATGGTTCTTTCCAAACTTAGGAGTAAGCGAGTTAGAAAAGGCAACTGTGAATATCTCAGCTACCCTGGAAGCTATTGAGAATGCCACTATGAATGCCTTGGTGTCTATCCAAAGGGAAGTTTCCTCATTAAGTCAGGTAGTCCTACAGAATAGGATGGCATTGGATCTGTTAACGGCCAAGGACGGTGGGATGTGTATGTTTATTAATCAAAGTTGTTGTGTTTATACTGATGAATCCCAAAAGGTGGAAACGGATTTGGAAGCAATATGGAAACACACAAAAGTGTTGCATCAGGTGTCAGAAGACGACACATCATTTGGATTGATGAAGTATGCAGAAGTATGGAGGGCATTAACAAGCTGGGTACCCAATCTTGCTTGGCTTAAGCAGTTGTTTGTCGCTTAATAGTTTTAGCCATATTGTTTGTTATCACTTGCATTATGATACGATGTATACTCACAGTTTGTATGGGAATAAACAAGGACATAAGGGTTGACAGAAACAGCATATTTCTGAAATGTAGGCATTATGCGGGGATGCGCGTTGTGACGGTTGTAGGTATCTTAGGGCATGGGGAGGGGGAAATGTTGGGTTTGTTATTAGGTGACTAACCGGGGATTCGGGCTGTCACGGTGCAGGAACCTGGACTGTCTCATGATAAGCACATACGGAAGTTATTCAGCATTGTGGGAGGTGCTTGGAACAGTGCGTCCATTGGCCTTGAGGAAGAAACTAAGAGAGGAAGAAGGAGCTGAAGGACGAAGATAAGGAACAAGAAGATGGACACCACTTGGAGATGGCCACCATGGAATGTAACAATGAAGGGCCAACGGCAGGACTGGTGCTGGGCAGCATGGGCTGATACCCACCAATAAGATTCTGACAAGTGGACTCTGGAGGGTATATAAGATACTGTTGAATTTCAGTAATCGCCATTTTGCAGCATCCCCCATATTGGTGTCTGTGTTGCAATGGCCCTAGCGAGGAGAGATTGCAGGTAGAGCAAGGAGAGACCGCTAGCCCCTGCAGTGAGGGATCCTGGAATGGTGGCATGTCTGTGGCAACTAGATGATCTTGGTGGTCTTCTCCAGTCTTAATGATTCCATGAGTCTATGAAAGTGGCACTAAAAGAAGACACTGAATGTCACCCAGCATGGATCCCAGAGGGTGGTGATGTCCTGTGGCCTGATGTCCCTGAAGAGCTGTTTTGTTTCCAGAATCTTAAGTGATGCCTGGCCATGTCTGCCCCAGCCCCCTCCTTGCTCAGCAGGACCAGGGCCAAGCATGGCTCCTCTCATTTCCCACAGCCAGCCTTAATTGCTGGATAGTGACCTCTGTTAGCTTACTCAGCTAAACCATTTACCATGCAGCCTTCTTGTTTCAGATCAAAACACCACTCAGCAGCAAGGAATTGTTGTGGCATTTGCTTCTCTACTTATTAAAAAACACTTTATTAGAATATTAACACTCAGACCTTTGGGGTTGCCTGCCACAAGCTGTGGCAGGGAGTGAAGACCCCTCAGCCCTCAAGCGAGAGCAATGCTGCATTTTATTAATAAAAATATGAAGCAAAGCATAATTCGCCCGCCCACCCTGCCAGAGATTGAACGACACAACACTTCAGTCAGCACAAAAGACAGACGTGATATTTTCTAAATTGATAGAATATCTATTGAAAACCTATTTAGACACTTTAATGGGATAACAGGAGCACGGTGCCAATCTGTGGAGGAGGAAAGCTCATCAGAAATTTTAATACTTTCAGTATGTACAAGAAAATAAAATTTGTAGATATTTTTTCCTGGTTTCATCCATCTGCCTCACTGAGCTCTTCCTTTTTGTCTCTTATTTATGGCTCTCATTTTGATGCCAGAGTTAGTGTACAGAGTTAGTGATCTGCTGTATATTTCTGTTATTTGCTTTGAAGTTGCCCTTTTCGGCTCCTATCTGAAGTCGTTTATTTGCCCACAAAATAAGCAGGCTCTGAACTATTGGCAACCACGAGTGCCTAGGAGTTCCTTTCTGTGATGGTGTATATGCATTCCTTATTACTGTACTTGAATGTTCATTAACAATTCATGGAGTCTTAAATGGCTGAAAAAACATTTTTGAGCTAAATATTTCTAGAGGGTCTCTCAGCCCAGAGAGCTTCTCTGTAAATACAGGTTTCACAGCACAGCAGAGCGTGGCTCAAAGTTGGTATTCCAACCAACCAGTTGGTATTAATACAAGTACAAAAGGAAAGGACAC
The DNA here is from genome assembly GCF_026119805.1 of Tympanuchus pallidicinctus. NCBI lineage: Eukaryota > Metazoa > Chordata > Aves > Galliformes > Phasianidae > Tympanuchus > Tympanuchus pallidicinctus. Next base: position 9,412,955 of record NW_026294722.1, read on the forward strand.
TCAGGGGCTAAAAATAATTTTATATACTTCAATTTTACCAGCCTTCATATTATGCTCACTGGAAACTTTGCTGCAGCTTCAGCGGTGAGCATCCTGATGTGAAACCACGAGGCTCCTACAAGGACCATTCTGGTTCCTCACCCAGCAAACTACAGCCATACTGGGGCTGTTGAGTCTTAGCTGCATGTGATCACCCTTGAGACATGTTCCCAGCCATGCAACCATCCTGTGGCACAGATAAGGACAACTGAGGCAATGAAAAGAGTGACGCACCCAAGCCTGGCATCACCAATGCAGATCCAAGGAGGGAACAGTGATTACAGCTTTCCTTTTTTGCACAGGACTCAGAGTGTCCCCAGTAGCATGTTTGTGCACCATTTAAGCAAAAAATATTTAGAAATTTCCAAGTATTTAGAACTTGGGATATATCCAGACCTAAGAATCCATCTGCAGTGGCCTCCATCACCCCCTCGTAGCCCCCAGACAAACCTTTAGCTGTGCAGAGAGGGGAGAGGCTCTGCTCTTCAGCTAAGTTTGTCCCTGGGTGCTTTGGCTGTCAAAAAGGAAAGAAGAATGAGAAGTTGTCTATATGCTCATTGACCTCCAAGTGCTCAGCCCATAGGATTTAAGTGCTTTCCAGGCAATGTTTGAGCCTTTCGAAGAAATATCAGTTTATCTACAAGCTTGTTTCTCCCTCGAAAGGCAGAAGTGTGATGATGGAAGACAGAGGCCTATGGGGCACTGACACTTAATTGTCCTCCCACTGCAGATTCAATCCATTCAGAGACACTCCCTGCAGGCTCCTTTCTGGATCCTGATCTTGTTTCATTCCTTGGAGCATACAATTTCACACACATCCCTCGCAGCACAGTAAGCTGGGGAAATGCATTTATCTCCAGGTCCATCAGATCATTCTGTACTGGTAATGAATGTCTATTAGCACTGGTGGTTCAACGACCATGGCAATGTAAACTGTTTTACATCTCCACTGTCTCTGTAATATACACTGTCAAGGGATGCCCTATAGAAATGCAAAGAAAAGAAGCAAGATTTTTGGTGTCTTTCTCCCTGGAACAGAGGTTGGCTCCAACCAGAATCCGGTTCTAAAGGGTCTGCTTACATCATCTTCTGTCAGTTCCTATGTGCAACAGTAAACAACATACTACAACAACAGAATTTCAGTGCACACAGTGCTGGCAGCAGTGGGACTCCTTGGGCAGGAGACTCAGCAGAGAGCAGGGTGGGCATAACAAGTGCAGCAGCCTGGGGAAGGATGCCAGGTGCTGCCAGGTGCTGCCAGGGACTCATCCTGAGGGCTGAAGCAAAGGTGGGCTGGAAGCCTTTGATGTAGGCAGACCCATCCTGTGAAAGTTGCCAAGAGTGACTCGTTTGGCTCCCAGGGGGCTGTCCTTGGGGACTGTCTTGCGTGGACTTCCAGTATGGTGCTTCTGATGATCCAAGGTGGCCTGAGGCAGTCAGTTGTCCTGTGTGCTTGTATTTTGGCTACCAAACCAGAAGTGGTGAATGATACTTTGTCATTTGTCACAGGCTCTTAACATCTCTCTGTCCATTGCTTGGTGGTTGCCACAGCACAGCTGAGGATCCTTCTCTGCCTGCATGCATGCCTGGTGCCAAATGACCCACCAAGATGAAGGCTCTGTATGGGGATGTGGTGAAGGACAGGTTGTGCTGAACTGTTCTCCAGTGGGGCTCATACCCTGTTGGGATCAATGCTACTCTCAGCATTTTGACCACTACCAAAAATGCCACACCAATACCAATGGTTCAGGGCAGGCAGTGGTTGCCAGGTATGAGCCCAAGTAGCTTCTGCAAAGATGGGCATGGCCAAGATGAGCATAAGTAGGTTAGAAGGGGGACAGAGTAATGAAATGTTCATCATCCCAGAGCTGATTTAGAATGATAGATAATTTTGCCATCCCTGGTTTAATTTGACCTTGATCTCAGATTGAGGCAATTTGTTCTGAAAGAGATATTGGATACCTTAAATGGGAAATATTCTTACATTGATTAGAGGAGAAAGTGATTCAGGTCTCAATGCCAAGCTTCCAACTTACAAAGGCTCTTGTACATCTTATGATGAAAAATTTCTTCTCAGAAAGAGTGGTAATGCATTGGAACAGGCTGCCCAGTGAGGAGGAGGAGTCATTGTCCCTGGAGGTGTTCCAGGACTGTGGAGATGTGGCACTTGAGGTCCTGGATACGGTGAGCTTGGGTTGACATTTGGACTAGATGATCTTAGTGGTCTTTTTCAACCTTAATGAGTCTATGATTCTATGAGACAGAGTGGCACTCACTTACCTGCTCCCCAGCAGGCTGATCCCAGCTTACAACTGTGCCATATCAGAGCTGGCACTGAGCATGGGCAGCCAAAATGCCAGCACTGGGGAAGGAGCTGCAGGCCTGGCTGGGGCACTGAGGGCTTTCAGAACATTCAGTTTCCCACTCTGAAAGCCATTTCACCAGGCATCCCACGGTATCTGGCACCAGTACAAAGGGCGGCTGGGAAGGGAAACCAGGAGTTCCATGCAGTATTACAGCAACATTTTATAGCCAAAATAAATTTATTTCTGGGCTAAAACAGTTCAGACTCTTAATATTTAGCAAGAAGCTTTTTACATGGAAATTATAACATTAGTCATGTTAGTGACAGAGAAGGGAAAAATAATAAAAACACACTTCTTGCCTTCAGTGCGGATGATAGAGTAGTCGTCACTGCACAGAGCCATACCGAAATGAAAGCTTTAATGCAGCCCTTGCCCTTCAGTTTGCCAAGAGCTTGACCCCCAGGGCTAGAGCAAGGATCACACAGGCTTTATGGGCAGGCTGTTTCCAGCTGATCCATCAGGATCAATGCTACTCTCAGCATTTTGATCCAGTCGGGCTGTAGCCACCCCTTCTCCCACCCCTACAGGCTGCCCTGCTTTGTTTGCACAGCAGCCTGCACGGGGAAATCTTGACCTGCGATGGGGACTTTTGGGGCAGGGAAATTATTAATAATAAAGAAAATCAGTGTTCTGCAGTCACTGCACACCCTCTCTTTAGGCTGTTAGCAGGAACCTCCAAAACCTCACTTCTTCCTTTTGTCTTCTGTAGCTACCACTTGTCATGTAATGGGTCTTTCATCTCAATGGGACTTTTATCTTCAAACATGTCAGATCTTTAAGAACTGAAAAACATTAACAGGCATGGAGAAACTTTATTTTAATTTGTTCTATGTAAGGGAAAGAAGAGGATGCAGCAACTTTAATGAGCAGATACTGCCTCTGGGTAAGGGCTCCCGCTCCGGAAGGTTCACTGGCTGCTTCTCACTGCAATGGTCCACTCCTAAATCAACAGTGGTCAAAGCAATCCTCATTAGGGAGGAGTGGCCAGACTGTGCTGTATTAATAGCTCTCAGTGTGCTTTTTTCAATGCTTTTGATGAAGGCGTTTTGTACTGATCTGTAATCAAGACTGTGGTGGGAGGAGGCTGCGTAGCAGTGACCTCCCCATGGACAGTGCTGCTGTTCCATACTAATGAGCTGCAGCAAAACGTGTCATTTAGAGGCATTAACAGCAATGGGGAAGTAATTACAATGCTGTGAAGGAAGCTGTGTAAGCAAGAAATTTTTTTTTATGCCTTTTCCAAACACCAGCTTCCAGAAGAGCATTTGTGACTGTTATTTGTTTATCCAAAAAGTGGCAGAAAAGCCTCTCTGAAGAAACCATATGTCATGTGGCATTAAGAATCCTTAATAAAAAATAGAAGGAAATTAGAGCGTCCTGCTTTGTACTGAATTCAAAGCAAAGAGGCATCGTGGTCACAAGCTGAAGGGACAGATTCAGCTGTGGTGTTCCTTCATCTCTACTAAAATTCCCTGTGGTGAATCACAAATTGTGCCACTATGTTTATCTGATGGACAGTCTTCTTTTGGAGAGAGTCAGCTCTGAGCAGTGGGAGAGACTTTCCTGTCTTCTCCTATACCATAATGATACAGCTATGCTTATAGCCAGGGGATAAAAAGAATGAGGGAAAAAAGAAAAGACTTTTCTATATTTTCTTTCTGATGAAAGATTTGAGCATTGAATCAGGAGGCACAGGACAGGCATTGTTGCAGGGGAGACAGGTTAAACTCCTAGATCTTTTCATAATCACAGGCACGTTATTTATTATGCTGCTGAGCCTTTTCATATTTATTACTCCGTTTGAAGTCGCATCCTATAGAGTCAAGTGAATGTCCCAGCTTTCATTTTGGTAATTTTTTTAGTCACTGTCATTGCACAAAATGCACGAAATGTAACTGCAAATGAAGGTTAGGGGATAGTTGACAAATGAAAAAATAACTACAGATTTATGCTAAAGGAGCACCAAAAGCATACTGTGGCTTTTAAATACATCATAATTTGAATGGTAGAATGAACTGATTCATGATTTTAGGGTACTCAGGACAGGAAAAAGGATAATTAATCTCTTGTCTCCATTATGTCTCTGCAGAATGATATTACCAAAGCAGCATTTATCCATTGTAGACCGTAAGTGCTTTAGGGCACTGCTTATCTCTCAGTGTGCCATCATGTAGTGCCTAATGGAGAAGTGTCTCCATAGACTCCTGTTAGGCCTTAATGCAATATAAATGACATGTTCCATTTTTATTGCAGTCTATTCTTCACGTGCAGTGTCAGTGATAGAGGCATAAGTGAACATCTGCATTTTAAGGCAGTAAATAACCAAGTTTTAAATACTACAAGGCAATCATTTTAATAAAGTTTCTCACAGCAAAATTATCATAAGTGAAGAATTAGGTGAATGAAATTGGATTGATGTGAAATGCAGAAAACTAATTAATTTTCTTCAGTAAGGCCTGGGAAAGCTCACACACAGGGAGGCCATACAGATTGCTGTAGAGGATGCTAAGTGTTGTAAATATTTAAATGGCTCACAGAAACTGCTCGTGTGCTCCAGAACATGTAAATATTCGGGCTTTAGAGGAACAGCAACGTTTCACTGGTTCCTTCTTATGGAAAACAAAGAGCACCCTAAATGTACTGGTGTTCAGTGTGTGCTGAGCATGGGCATCCCAGCACCTGCCAGGGCCTTTGGGAAAGCAAGAACAGAGCAGCAAGGGGCTGTTTGGTGCCAGCACCACCAGGGACCCTGCAAACCCTTGGCTTCCAGCACAGCCTTGCTGATGCTTTCATTGCTTTTTGGGAGATGGGATGGTGTCTTCCCTGGAAATGTCTGTCTTATCCCTAAGTGGCTACACCTTGATGAAGAGTTTGTTCTTGATGCCTGCAGCTGCCCAGCAGCTCATGGCTGACACAGAGTATCAAATGTAAGCAAAGATGTCTGGTGGCCATGTTTGGGGCTTAATGAGGGAGACGGGCAGAGAGAGATGCTCATTTTTTTCCTGAACCATCTCTATAACTGCTTGCTCCAGACTAATACAGCAGCCTTGTGGAAACATTTGCCCCAGGGGCAGGTAGCAGCAGGATGAGGGGAAATGGCTTTCAACTGGAAGAGGGTAGTTTTAGGTTAGAAATTAGGAATAAATTCTTTACTGTGAGGGTGGTGAGACACTGGAACAGGTAGCCCAGAGAGGTTGTGGATGCCCACTCCCTTGCAGCATTCAAGGCCAGGCTGGATGGGTCTGTGAGCAGCCTGGGCTAGAGAGAGGTGTCCCTGCCTACAGCAGGGGGTTGGGACGAGGTAATCTTAAAGGCCATTCCAACCCAAACTATTCTGTGATTCTATGATTTTATAAGTCCTTTCCATCTGAGTATGGTCGAGGACTGGGAACAGCATGGTGTGCTAAGCAATGGGCTGAGCAGCCCAGGATTCAGCATTGGGCTACTCAGTTTCTCAGTGCAAAACTGCCCACATGAACTCAGCCCTCAGGACCTGCCAAGCTGACCTGTGCCTCCATTCCAGTGTATGTGCCCACCTTCCGAAATCCAAACCTGGATTTGGAACCTGGGGCACAGATGGGTCAGCAGGAAACGTGTGTGGGTTTCTCCTTTATGTGCACTGAAGTTTCTGCTGTAGAAGATAGAGGGCTCTAACTTGTCAGAGTGCGAGGAATTTTGTGCACGTTTGTTGTTGCCAATTAAGGGCAGCTGTAGGGATGCAGAGAACCAGAGTTCCTCATCTTGTGTCACATGAGTTGTCCTGGTCCCACCACAGCAAAATGACCAGCCTCCGTACATTCAGATCTGACCTGATCCAACACAAAGAGCTGTGTTTGAGTTCTGAGGTGCTCCTGAAGTTGATTCACTAGCCAGTTGTATTTTTTCAGGAAGTTTCTCCTGCATTTGAAAGATAATTACCATCCTTCAGCCTCCTGCGAGGGAAAAACAAAGGACTGTGTTTTCCTCTTTTGATTCAAATAAAATTTGTGACAGAAGCATGAAAAAAAAATGTCAGGAAGTTCTTCAGTCACACGTTAACAGATCTGCAGCAAAAAGAATGTGCAGCACATTATAGGGAGACAATCAGGAGAGGAAAAGGAAAGATAGGGCTGTCAGATCCTCTCGTGGAAGGAACATCCATGTATTTGTGTCTCTGTGGGAAACAAGAGGGACCATTAAAGGCGGCCAGGTATTCCATGGCAGTGGGTATTTCAGTGCTTGCTGCCAGGGAGTGATACACCTCAGTACCTCTGGCATCTTCCTCAATTCTCCTCCATGCCCGCACAACTCCAGTATTGATCTCAGCCCACACCTGTCCGTATTAAATGACTTGCAAAGGTTAGAAGAAAACCCTTGAGAGATCCATTTTAATTTTACAGTGTCCTCAGCCTCTCTTATTCTTCCACTGGCCAGTGCCTCTGTTCCTTTGATCAGAACGCTGCCATTATGGTCCAGCAATGCATTCTCTACTTGCTGCAAACCTAACTCAAATTAAGCTAGCCTGAAACCCTGCTTCCTATAGCTTATTTCCCCCCAGAGAAACCCTCACATGTGAGTTCTCAAACACTGCCAGTGAGCTTCTGAACGTATGTGATGTTTTCAGCTCTGAATTATTACTTGCCCAAACTGGAAAGAATGAAAGAGTCTCACCCACCCCCTGTAATTAAAAAAGATGAGTAAAAGCATCTAGAGAGGGGTGATATAGGTGCTTAAGGAGATGATTTTCTCTTTCAACCATTATCATAAACATATTCTGTTTCATTGAATTGAAATATTTATCATGATAATTTAATAACAACACTCTAACAAGATTTAATTACTAACTAAACAAGCAAACAAACAAAAAAACTAGGTAAGAATTTTGCCAAAATCTTTCCACAGTTAACACAGAAAAAAGTCTCCAGTACTTAACCTATGTCAATGAAGACGTGTTTCAGCACTATATCCTATATTTAATAGTAGGTCTTAAACAGTGAAAATGGCACTATACTGTCTAAGAATGTCTTTCGTGGCAAATATTATTATATAAAATATTTTATAAAATATATAAAATAAAATATAAAGGCACTAAAAAGAATTAATGGTTGTCTTGAGTTAAATGCCCCCTCCCTGGAAGCATTCAAGGCCAGGATGGATGGAGCTTTAAGTAACCTGGGAGGTGACCTTGCCTATAGCAGGGGGTTGGATCTAGATGACCTTAAAGATCCCTTCCAACCCAAACCATTTTATGATTCTATGACTAAAAATAGAGAGCTGTGTTCACTGCATCTCCTGGCTGTGTTCATTGCATACTTGGGCAATGTGTGAGACACATTTGATGCACTGGCTTGCCACAGTGTGTCCTGAGCATCCCACCTTCAGCTTCATCTCCCCCAAGGCATCTTCATGGTGGGTAAAGGCAGCTCCAGGAGAGAAGGCAACACATCCTTAGAAAAAAATGAATAACACACCAGCTGCTGACCAGCCTTGGTGGTGCCAGTGATAGATAATTATTCGATCCTCAGTTTCTCATTTGAGAAATGAAAGTTCTATCACAAAAGAAGGTGGTGATGGTCAGTGAGATTTTTGATGCTGCAGTGAAAGTGCAGAAAATCTCTGATTAAAGAATGGGAGCTTCATGTGGAATTTCTTCTTGGAGCTGAAAAACATTGAAAATAAGCTTTCTTCCTAAAAGTCAGCTAGAAATCTGTATTTTTCCCGTTTCCCTTGGTGTCTTAAAGTGGCTTTTGAGAGAAACTGCCTTCCTCCTCCCTGAACAGGCACATGTCTCATCTGAAAGCAGCTGAATTTCTGGGAAACTGGAAGAAGTTGTCCAGACTTCCACTGGAGAGACTGATCTAGGTCTGCTTGAATGCATCCCAGACCTTGGCAGAACAGGTGATCTAGGTGAAAACAGATATCATTAATTCAAAGTCTTCAACTGCCCATTGCGGTCTGTTCTTCACAGTAAATCCTGGGATGTTCGTGCTGTAACCAGCCTGAATAACAGAACCTGACTCTAAACTCTGCTTTTGAGTGGTGGTGGGCAGTGTCCTCTGTCTTTCTGTCTGGTTGCCAGAATTCCTCAGGGAAGCCAGATGCAGGGAACCAAAGGAACCGTAGGAGAAACCACCTTTGTCTTCAACAGAGTTCTCACCGCTGTGAATTTGGCTACCTCTGTAACTGCAGCCTGGCATGGACTTCCACAGAAACATATTTGTGCTTGGTATTAGAACGTATGATTGTAATTAACATGCATTTCAGATGATGCTGTTACTTTTATGGATCTTAATTTATGTCAGACTCTACTGAGCTGGCATCTGCACATCCATAGCAAGACACAGTCATGGCAGCAGGGAAGGACAGGATGAAAAGCAGGTGAGAAAAGACAAAGAGGAGAGGCTGGGATGGACAAGTAGAAGCTGTGTGAGGGAGGCTCCTCGGTGGCTGGTAGCAGACAGAAAAAGAAGACATGAGGGCAATCTAGGCAAATGCTTATATGAAGGTTTCAGCATCTCAAGGTGTTGTGGGGCCTGTCTGCTTTGCTAAGTGTTCCTCCAGAAAAGTGTAGGCCGTGTGCATTTGCTTGCTGAGAAGATTTGGAAAGAACAACGTTGACTATGAGAGCAAAGAAAACTATCAGAGAACTCTGCTGAGGCCATGTATCTCTAGTGGAGTTTGTTTCAAGTCCACCTCTGGAGACACAAACAATGCAAGGGGCTGACCATGAGCAGCTGAGGCGCCGCTGGAGAAGGCACAGGGCAGTGAGCAGCAGACAGCAATGGCTTCAGACAGTGCAGCATCACTGACCATGTCTCTGGGTTTGTTTCCAGCTGTGTAGGAGCCCAGTTGGGAAATGAGTGTAAACTCCAGCCAGCTGGCCGAGAGGCAAGTCTGTAAACTAAATAAAACCTCAGCCTCTGGAGGGGAGCAAGAGCCATGAAAAGCCAGTGAGCTCCTGCTACAGCATCTCTGTTTAGGGTAATCCAAAGCACCATGCCAACACCAACAACATGCCAACATGACAACAACCAGCAACAGGTGGGACAGCTTGACCTCTTATGTCAATGGACATAAGAGCGAATGGAGCAATGTGTCTGGGGACCCCAAGAAGGGCAGCAAGGTCACCCTGGTGGGCAGGTGGGCAGGTGCTTCAGGGTCAGTTCTTAAACCACATACACTGCAAAGTTATTGAGGTGTTCTGAGTCCAACTTCTTGGAAATTATCAAAAATCAAAACTCAAAGCTGAAGATCATATTTGTTGTTATCTGTGCATAAAAGTTCTGAGGTATAATCTGTTCCACAGCTGCTTGCCACTGATGGAAATTACAGAAATGATCTTAAGAGAGGCCCTGTTCAAAGATACTTCTCTTGCTTACATTTTCAAAGTATCTATCTTTTCTTCCATTATTTGTTTTTTGACTGCTAAAATTGGATTAAATTCCACCTTTACTACGTGGCCCTTCATGAAAGATATCTACCCACCTCCTTAAAACTGAAAGCTGAGTTGGCTGTTCAACTTCAAGCATATATATCCCTCTCAAGCACACAGTTTCTGACATATCATATATTTAAAAATGAGGGAGAGGGATGCTTCACCAGCCACCCAGAGGTGGGACTGTGGTCTCTAAGCCCCCCAGCCCTGACCCCAGTATGGGGCTGTGAGATCCACGAGTGGCCCCAGCTGAGGCAGCAATGTGCACATGGCAAGTTAGTTCTGCACCGAGACAACGTGTGAATGGCTGAATGAGCTGCAGTCAGTTCTCTGGGTGGCTTGTAGGCATATGCTGCATCATGACGCATGCATCCAGAGGGTGAATCAAGGTTGCATAGCATAGATGAGTGCATATACGTCCATATGTGCGCAGCAGTGCAAGCTAAAGCCCACACAAGCATGACAGAGGAGAGCCAAGCATTTAGCAGTGGAGTTGTGGAGGGTTCTGAGCACTGGGGAGAACTGCTGGGAGCTGGGTTAGGAAGCAGAGAACAGGTGATCAAATTGTCTCACAGCCAAAATAGGTAAATTATAGCAGCATGTGCTTTTCTCACTGATGTATTTATTTTGCTCGCACCAAGCAGACATGGAAAAAAAAAGCATCACAGCCGCATCTAATCAGTGTAGCCAGGCTGAGCTGACATCAGCAGCAATGAACCATTGGATGCTCCCTGTGCAGCACAGCCCATGCATGCAGCTCAGCACAGTGACACGTCTCCTCCTGCCAGCCCCCACCTTCCCCTGTGACAACCCTGCTCCACGTCACCGTGCTGCACAGCCTGCCAGGCCATCCCACCCCACAGCAGCTGGTCTGAAACTTTTCTCATGCAACCACCCTTATGGGGGTGTTTTCTTTGCTGGTGATCATTCTGTCAGTCTTGTAACGCACACAGGATGTGTTACCATGTTAAGTGCTGCTGGTGCCTTACAGCTGTTCTGTTGGTATTCTGGCAATGCATCGGCCCTGTTTTTTCTATTTATAATTTAACCAGTGCCAAAGGGCTATTTTCATCTAATGTAAAAAATGGACGCTTATAAAAATGCATGGGTTTTAAATTGCTCCACAGTTGGAGTAGCTATAAGAGCTAGCCCAGGGAATAGATGGCTGCTATTGCACTGAGCGCATCGGCCATTTCCATGCAGGCTGAAACCAATCGGGATCCATCTCTGTTCCCACAGCACGCAACTGCTTCTCTTCTGTCACTTCAAGCTTCAGTGTCCCTCTTAATGCTTTATTATCACTGTTAAAAGACCACAGTTTTGACTGTGCACAGAGTAAATCTGTCATGATGCATTTAAGCACCAATTGGTTATGCTTTAATGGCATTAATTTTTATCTTCTTGCTATGTGTAAGCCAAGGTAACAAAAGGAGGTAATTCCCCTCTTCCTAAGCCACTGAATATGGTAAAACATACCGTACATGAAAACATAGCAGCACATCCACGAGTCAAAATTCTTTGTTGCCACTTCCAGATATTCTTTGTCCCAGCACCTGGGGACACTTGTCCCAGTAGATGACAACCCAGGAGCCCAGTTTGGCTGTGTCACACAGTGGAGGAGTGTGGCTCTAACAAAGGCAGTGGGAAGTAGCCTCCAGCCAAGGAGACCTCTGCTAGGTTTGCTGTTGCTGGTGAAGACCGGGCTTTGGACCAGGACACCCCGCATCACCCCAGCATTGAGAGAAGACAGGTCCCAGAAAACTTCTCTGGTCAGCAGAGCCACAGGTAAGGCTGCTCCTGTCAGCATGACCTAATGCCCATCAGTAGTAATGACCACTGCTGAATTTTCATTGAGAATTTTACTTCAGAAATACCCCTACTGTCCACATATTCTAGGGAGAGAATCTCTTAAAATGTCATTCTCCAAAGCATCTCTGATATAACTGGTATAGCAGTCTGATATAACACTAGCACAGAAAATGCTAACCAGCTCCAAATTGTGTCAGGAAAATCGATATTCATCCTCTAGATAGTACTGGTTTTATTGGATAGCTTTTTTCTTGGCTTAGCTATTGCAGAGTCCTACAAAAGGATAGAGAAAGAGAAGGCAAATAAGTAAGGAGGTGCAGCACACAATAAACAAGCTGATTCTTAAATTCAACACAAATCTTATGGGTTTATAACAAGCATAATGTAGTAGAGTATAAAATGAGAAGACAAAGACTGGACACAGTAAAATAGGATGGAGATATCTGTTTTTAAAATTTGTTCTGTTGAACAAACGTTTTGTCAAAATAAATCTTTTGTCCTTCTGAGATTCTGACATGGAAAGCTACTTCCCAAAAGTCATTTGTTGATGCGTGGGCAATCAAGACCCAAGACCTGCTGGCCCATTCAGCATGAGGGCTCTGTGCTCAGCGCCTCAGATCGCAGAACATTTGGGGTTGGAAGAGATCTTAAAGTTCGTCCAGTTCATCCTCTGCCACGGACAGGGACACCTCCTACTAGATCTGTTTGCTCAAAGCACTGCCCAATCCAGCTTTGAATGCTTCCAGGGATGGGGCATCCACAACTTCTCTGGGCAGCCCGGGCCTCATCATGCTCTTATTGAAAAATTTCTTCCTTATATCCCAAAGCAGGTATTTCTCTTCTCCTACCCCTGTATGAAATGGATGGGGACTTCTGCACTGCTCTGACACGTACAGTGATGGAACTCCTGACATGGCCTTCAAGTCTCGGGATTTTCTGTGTCTGCTTGGCCTGCAGAGTGGTTCCATGCACCAGACTGGGGCTCTGTGGCAGCACATGGGTAGAATGAATCACTGAGCACTTTAAGCCTTCTCCACTCTTCCATCTTTGCAGTGAGCAGGACCAAGGAGCAGAGGATTCTCCCATCCTTTGCCCATTGGTGTGGAGCTCAGACAGAATGCCAAGCTGGGCTCTCCCTGGGAGAACGTCCTCCATTCCATATGGGAATACCAGTGTGTTGCTTTAGTGTCATTGCAGGGGATTTCTCTCCCTGATCCCATGATGGCCCAAAGCTGCTGTAAATGTCTATATATAACGCCTATATCCCAAGCAGGGTGCACACCTCAGTCTTGTACCATCTTATTACACATCAGTGTGGCCCATGCTGGGAGAAAAACTTCCACCTTTACCCTCCACCACTTCACTTTGTCATATTTTTCAACCTCTCATGCACCAGAATTTCCAAATTTTAAGGCTTTTTAAACCTTCATTTCTTTCTAAGATTTTTTTTTTTTCTGATGCTTTTCACTTGGTTTCTTCTTGAATTGGTGGCAGACACATAATAGATGGCAAGCAAGCGCAGTTATCCCCACGACAGAGCAGCCAATTCTTCTCTTTCCAAGTATGGCAAGCAGTGGTTTATAATGAGTGAGCAACCCTCTTAATTAGCAGAGCAAGCAGCATCCGAATAAATTATAATAAATCACGTTAGATCTGTTCTCAATGCACATCAGATCTATTTGCAATGGCACCAATATTTATCACAACTGAGGACTGTACAGAAATGAAAACAGGAAAATACCATCTTGGCACGTCTGATGGCTGCTATACTGTGCTTGCTCAATATGTAAGTGTTCGTTTGCTGCAGGTTTGCTGACACACATGGGAGGGACTTGAATTTCTGCTTCTGTTTGTAGCTATTTGCCTGGTTTGCATGATATCAATAGCAGCTATAAGTTCAATGCAATTGAATATCCTGATTGCTGGCAAGAATATTTGATGGGGGAATAAGGACTCACAGCATATTTATGGGAGACTGAGGTGCCTGGATTGAAATGCTTCTGTGAGCCATGCAAAAACGATACAGAAACATAGATAATAGGACTGCTCTTACATTAACTGAGTTGCCAGCAGGATGTGGGAGGAGGATGAGGAAGGTACAGGTTTGACGTAGGCACCATGCATAATTCCACACCTGAACTTTGCAGAGAGACATTATTCTAAACCTGTATCTGGACTAAACATTTCAAAAGCAGTTTTATCAACAAGCTGACGCAAACTCTCATCTCTAAACATGCAGAGATCTTGAAATTCTGCACTGTGTGGAGATCCGTACTCTAAATTTTGCTAATCTTTTAAGTGCTTTGGTGTACTGAGCTCATTTCAGAAGAGGACAAAATGTCGCTTGGCTTTACCTCTCCAAAATCAGGTTTTGAGTCTCCCTCGGTCACACAATTTCTCCCTAACATCGGCGAGAGTCTGGCACTGCCAAAGCGCAATCCACGGGATCCGAGCTTGAGAGATGAGTTGCCCTCCAGAGGTGCATGTTTTTCTTCCCTCTCATTCTATATTGACTACAACGGGGGAGCTTCATTACTGTGGTCTGCCGATGACCCGTGAACAATTGATAAAGAAACTGGGTAACGTCAGCCTGTGTTCCATAAGCTGATTAAAATAGCTGTGCCGGGACTGCACTTGCCCTGGCAACATTTAGGGGTCCTTAGATCAGAGGAGGTGGGAAGTCACAGCTCTAAACAGCCCCTGTTCTGGGAAAGGACAGCAAAGCAGACCGCAGTCAGCGCCCGAGGCACCGCAGCCATTCAGCCCTCCTTGTTTAGGAAACTGCATATTAACAGCTTCTTCCTATAGCTTACCCCTGTATCCTTTTTCCTCACAAAGAGAATAGCAAAACGGTAAAATAACTTTGAAAGTCAGGTTATTCCTGTGCTCTAACACCTTCCAACAGATGTTGTTCTTACCCAAAGCAGAGTGCCTTGAATTATTAATGGTTTCCAACAGCTCAGCTTGAAATAATTTAGCATTTGAAAGGGAAAAGCCAGTCTCATTATTCAAAGTGCAGAAACATTTTGGTTATTAAAAGTATTCTCCTTAAAAAAAAAAAAATCTGTACAATTTGTATCTTTTTCTCCTGATACCAGCAGGGGCACCAGATCTAGAAAAACCTTTGTGCTTGCCGAAGGTTAATTGATAAAATACAATGGAAAAGAAATTCTACATATTCCCTTTAAATTTGAGAAGCTTTTATCTGATCTTTCAGTAGCTTTAATTTTACCAGATTTATCCTTTTCACAGCTGGTGATTATTACATTCATCCTGTGTTTTACAGAGACCAAATTATTCATTGTAATCAAACTTCAGAAGGGATGCAGAGTGCCAACAGCCGTTGGCCAGCGCCTCCCATGGACACCAGCAACAGCCCCTGTCCCTCTGGCTCTTGCAGGCCTCTGCTGTGAGCTGGTGTTGAGGTTTCAATGTTCATGTCTGTCAGTGAGACTGCAGTGAGGGCTGGAATATGTGTTAAGTGTTGTTTTGACTTCTAGACTAAGACAATAGGCTGGGTGAAGCTCACTTGTAGCATCTCAGAGCAAGTATCACAAAGGAGTGTCCTGGACTGGATGGGACCAGAGCTGGGATCAATGTCTGCAGAGCAGGGATAGATTTTCACATGAACATCTGTGCTTCCTCCAAAACCTGCCTGATGGAGGAGACAGGCTGATGTTTGCTGAGCATATATGGAAGGCTGGGCCCAGTGCAGATTTCAGAGCTACTCCTGAAAGTGAGGCTGCATCTGCCCTGCCTTGATTCTACCCAGGATACCTTTCCCCTTCCAGCAGGGACCTCTTATATGGGTTCCAGGGCAACTGCAGTGGTGCATGCCCAAAAGACATTTCTGGAGGTAGATGCTGATATGCAGAAGACAAAATATAGCACTCTTCAAAGTGCTTTAGCCCCGTGTCCTCTCCTGTTTGCTCAGCTCACTGAGTCACATCTTTATCAAATTCTCACAGTGTATTGAAAGCGAAGGGATTAAATATTTATTATTGTGATTACCTGCCACTGTAAACAGCATTATGGTCCTGTCCTTTGTTTGCTTATCGATGTTCCTCTGCAAGTGGACACACACACAAGGGCAGGGGGAGCCAGGGAAGGGGGAAGGCTGTGCCTGAGCCCCCAGCACTACAGGGAACCACAGACCTGCTGATGGCTTCCAAACAACAACAGTGGCTGGAGATGCAAGATTTAAGCACTGACATAGTGAGGCAATTCATCAAGCCCTCTCTTTGCTCCCAGAGCAGGGTTAGCCTTGAGGGTCTCGTGGAGTTCAGCTGTTGTCTGTTGATGGATACAAACAAACCAGCTTGCTGTGCTCCTAGCTCCAGAGACATTGGGGCATGTCTCTTGGATTGTGAGTGAGTGAAGCAGGTTTCATGGACTCGCCAAAAGGACGTAGGCCCAGGCATTGCAAGCCCTGCCTCCTGCTACCATTGCCTTGAAAAGCAGTAACAAAGAGCCTGGCCTCTTGCAGGGGGCAGTGAGATGCTGTCTTTGGAAACCTCACTGATATATGTCTTCAGATGCCTCAACACCTGCATTCATCCAAAAGTCACTTTTCTCCATCTTTGCACATTCTATTTCTCCATAAACTCTTCTGGCAGAAGAATGACCCTTACTTTTTGCATGGGATCTGACCACACATGATTCTAAAATAGTAACTAATTATAACCATAAATGTCAATTATAATCCGTGCTTCCATCTGCTCACCTTTGACTGGGATTTTAGAAGGGAAGGGGAGAAGATGAATTGCATTCAAATGTCATTCAGTGTATTCTACATGCTTTCTGTTTGCTTATGTTCTTCTAATTACCAGCCTGCTCACTGCAGTAGGACCCCTGCCTGTGTCACCAGCCCAGGGGACAGCCCCATGCTGCTTCTCCCTGTATACAGGACATGGAGGAACATAGATGCTGCCTAAAACTGCACTTGTTTGCAAAGAGCTGAATGCAGAATTTGGTCATTTGGCTTCCGAGCCACCTTCCCAACCCACAAGCAGGTCTGAGATCGGTCTTAGGATTGACTTACATTCCACAGGAAAGAAAAAAGGCTTCAGAGAAGCAAAGGTTGCTAACAGCTGCAGCCTGGACAGACAGACTTCCTTTTCCTCATATCAGATGCTTGAACCTTGGTGACTTTTACTGCTCTGTCCCACCTTCCCACAGGGCAATGTGCCCATACACCCATGACTCGCTCTTGCTGGGCTCTGTGTTGCACAGGGCCTGGTCTGACTGTGTATAGCCAAATTAAGGGACAGCAAAGTAAAAACTGTCTCTTTATGTCTAGGGAGAATGGAAGTGAAGGCAGCAGCCATTTTCTCACGCCAGGGACATTAGGGTTTCCTCACTTTCTCCAATGGAGAAGTTGTGTCTAGGACTTCAGGAAGCTTCCTGCACACATCTGAGTCTGTGTGTGCATGTGTGTGAATGTGTGCACCAGAGCCCTCCACCCACACTGATGTGCACACACATAGCTATTGATCCTCTCCTGAAGATCTCATGACCACTATTTCAAATGAATAACTTCAAGTTGCACATGGTTTTCTGATGACTCTACAGAATTATGACCCAATTTATGCTTTCTGTAATGATCAGCACAATAAGGCAGTAAAGCTGCCATTGCTGAGCACAACGAATTTATATTTTATCACTGCAATATAATCAATACAATAGGAAACCAATACATGCACATAGGCATCGCATAAGTTGAAGAATTTTACAAGTTCATATCGTCCTCTTACAGCATTAGCAGGGACAGAGTCTCTTTACTTTGGGTCTTAAGGAAGTTTATGTACCTATTAGCTGTGCCTACTGCTGTTACATGATAAATTTGCCTTCCACTGCTGCTGAGATCTCAGCCAACATGCTTTACAGTAATAAGAAAGCATTTTTGTAACTAGTCTTTTTATATTCAAAGCAAGAGCATTGAGTAAATAAAGTTGAGTTTTCTCTCTCCCAGAGAAATGTAAAATACAATGTGTTACTGTATTTCACCCTGTTTATTTAACAGCTGCTTGCACACACTGTAAAAGGAGCTCTGAAATGGCTAATAATGCTCCGCATTGCTTCAGCTGCTGTCAACAAAAGATTTCAGAACACTTCAGAGTTGTTCATTATTTGGCTCACAACACTCTGTAAAATATGCTTAAAACATGGCGTATATACAGACACACGTACACTAATTTGCACGTATACACACACATGTATTCCTGTTTCCAAGTGAGAAAGCAAAGCCCTCAGGTGGTTAAATATAGTGTCCATAGAAACACAGAGTCATTATGGACGGAAAGACCACTAAGGCCATCCAGTCCAGCCCCAACCCACCCCACCGTGCCCACTGACCACGTCCCTCAGTGCCACATCTCCACGGTTCTGAGCACCTCCAGGGGCAGTGGCTGCACCACCTCCCTGGGCAGCTGTGCCACTGCATCACCACCATCTCAGAGAAGAAATGTTTCCTAACAGCCAACCTGAACCTCTTCTGCTGCAACATCAAGCCATTACCAGAGTAGGAGAGAGAGCTAAAGGGAAACCCGCGACCAAACCCAGCAGTGAGATCTCCATTTGATCACAGAAAAACTCTGCCCCGCTGAATTAACAGCAGCAGAAATAATTGACTCTTTGCATATAAACATTTATAACATCATTTCTGTCTTCTGACTGAGACTCAGGTGAGACCTCTCTTCCATTAGGTCAGAGCTGTTGGTGGTGCAGGGGAAGGAGAGGTCCCCCATCCCACTTTTTAAATTCCTCAAATAAAAGATCCTTTAATTCCAGCAAAGCGTTTACAGTCATTGGATTCCCAGCTTTCTTCTCTCTGTAAAGCTCCAATTTTTCTCCTTAGATTTGTTGCTCTTTCTCCCCTGTTAAATCATGTGTGCTTCCCCTTCCCAGTTAATATAATAATTTAGATGAGCAGTGGTTAGCATATATCTAGACACTGAAGTACTTGCTGCTTAAAGCTGTGTTTTAGGAGAATTCTATTTTTGAGAGCAATGTAGCGTGTAAAGCTCTCCGACTATCTGAAATTGCATAAAGTGAGACCTGATACTAGTCTGGATGGATGCTACTTTAGGAGAGGTTATTTTATGAGATGTTTGAGAGCCCATACATGAGAACTACTAGGGCTTCTCAGGGCTGGGAAAGAGGACCAAACCTGATGTTTGGAAGCAATGGGATCGACTGAGCAGCCAGCAATGCTCCCTTATACCTGTGCAGGTCTGTGAGCTCCAGCAGAGCAATCCCAACACGGCCCTGGAGTGACACAGATCGACTGGGCCACTCGTCCATCCTGCTCATGGCACTGCTATACATCAGTGACATCATGGAGTTGGCTTTAAATAAATCATCAGGCTTAAAATAAAAATAATTATTTATTTGCTTCCAGCTTTCTGGGTCATTTCAACACCCGCAGTTTGCATTTTTCAACTTATCTCTGCAATGAGAAAGCCAACTAGTTACTGTTCATTAAATATTCAGACTAGTGTAATTGATCCCAGGAATCCAGTGTCTGGATTTGAAGCTCACCTCTTGTGCTATAACTGAGCTGTGCTCCTGCAGTGCTTTCCATACCAGGGTTGGACATGTTTCAGGGATGGATGGGCCTCATGTCAGTGTATTAGAGATTACCCACAGTTCAGAGGAGGTTTCCAGTAGCAGGAAAGTGTTTCCAGAGCAGACGCAGCTTAAGGTTCAGGCAGGTGTCTCAGCAAACAGAAACAGTATCTGGCATTCTTGTGCTTCCCAGAGCAAACAAACAACTCCAGGCATCTCTTGCACACAACTTCATTTGGACAGCACTCTCAAAAACATATTGTGCACCCTGGAGATCTTCCATGCTTAAACTTTCCTCTTGGCTCCATAGTGAACTACACATGCAGAAACACAAACAGACCCTTAGATGAGAAATGGCCAGAAATTTATAAATGTCCTACGATGTATATTGGTCCACAGTGGCAAAATGCAGGGTGGACCCCCTTCCTGCATGTGTAAAACTAGGATTGCACCTTTCAGGTGCCTCATCTTGCGTTAGCCAACTGTGCATTTCACCAATTGCTGGGATGTGCAAACCTGGAATATCTGTCTGTGATTCCTCACCATCAGCTTTCCTCTTTACCACCTTTCCTTATGTCCTTTGGATAAAAGGAAGACATTTTGCACAGTGAGGATGGTGAGGCACTGGGGCAGGTTGCCCAATGAGGTTGTGGATGCCCACTTCCTTGCAGCATTCAGGGCCAGGCTGGATGGGGCTGTGAGCAACCTGTTCTAGAGGGAGGTGTCCCTGCCTACAGCAGGGGGTTGGAATGAGGTGACCTTAAAGGTCCCTTCCAACCCAAACCATTCTATGATTCTATGATTCTATTCTATCATTCTATCATTCTATCATTCTATCATTCTATCATTCTATCATTCTATCATTCTATCATTCTATCATTCTATGCTGGGTGGGACAAGAAAGTGCTTTGATACCTGCCCTTCTTTCTGAACATAAGCATGATTTTCTTTTTGTTCCTGCCTTGATCACAGCTTCTCTTACACAAATATCTGTGCCATATTGCTGTAAAGCTGTATGGCCAAGCACAAATATCCCATAATCATTTCAAGGCAGTGGGGGCAGGGCAGTGGGCTCAGTTAGTGCTCACAATACCAGCTACAAGACTTGGTTTTACCTCAGCCCTCTTATGCATGAGAAACTCTGGGTCTTAGTTTTATAGCTGAAAATGGAACTTAAATGCCTCCAGGTGGCATTAATAGATGAAAGAGTCACTGACATCAGTGTGTTTCCCAAGTGCTATACTGAGGAAATATCTGGAAATATGACAGAAGACAGTGCATGCCTCATTAGCTGTGGACCAGTTTAAATGATCTAGATAAACAAACTAATTTTAATTGTACTTTTCTGCTCTTAAAAAATTCCAGTCATGAGATCAGGGAATAAGGCAGTGCCATGTGGCCCAGAGGGTTCTGCCATTATAATAAAACGGCAGTGATTCAATGGTCCAGAGGTGAAAATGCATTCATTCAGTCCATTCACTCAATAGCAAAGAGTGAGGGATGGAATTTTAGAAATCAGGAAAGACTCATGAACAGAAAAAAGAATTAAGTTTGCTGAAATGAAAGAAGAAGGGGGGAAGTCAGTGATTTAAGTCACTAGACATTACTCACAGGAAAAATTAATACCAACACAGAATTTCAATCTTCTATAGCAGGGGAGAGAAGCTGTACAAATCGGTGGGGTCGTTCATTGAAGACCATTTATCACATAATCTTTGGCTGATAAGACCTTTTTTCTTGCAAAGCAAAGAAGGGGACAGACACTTCAGCAGGATCTGTTGTGATAGAGCAAGGGGAAGTGGTTTCAAGCTTAAAGAGCAGAGATTTAGTTTGGATATAGGGAAAAAGTCTTTTATAATGAGGGTGGTGAGGTACTGAAACAGGTTGACTGGGGATGTGGTTGATGTCCCTTCCATGGAGATATTCAGGTGAGGCTGGATGGGGCTCTGAGCACCGGGTTGAGCTGTGGTGTCCTTGTGCAGTGCAGGGGAGTTGGACTAGGTGGTCCAACCAACTCTAAGGATACTATGATTCTGTGATTCTATACACCTCTCTTCCTCTGTCTGTCTTATCAAATGAGGCCCTGAACTGAATGTAGCGCTTGGTAATTAGATTTCCCATTCCTCCCATTTGCTGCCATTTTTTATAGGTGAACATTTTAATCACATCAGGAGTTCTAGCGAGCAGCTCCAGATACGAGTATTTTCCAATTCCATTCTCCAATACTGTTTGCTTTGCAGGAAAAAGAGACGGGCAACCACAGAACAGCCAAAGCACAACTGCAAATCTGGGGCTAGGCCGTCCTACATCAGCAATCAAGATGACTGATAGCAGTTTCTGTAGCTTTTTTGTAATCTGGCTTTTACCAATCCTCATTTAACAGTTTAGCAGTCTGGTTGTGACAAGTCACATTTCAGTGTAGGCTCAATATATTGTCCAAAGAGTTGGCATTTGGTGGCTGAAATCCGTGGTACCACACAGGGCCAAATGAACCAGATGTGACCCAGCTCAGGAAAGTTTGCTGTCTTTGTGGGGCACAACTACAGTAATATCATCCTGGGCGTGAGGATGTGAAAGGAAGGCATTCAGGAAGAGGCAGTATTGTTTCTTACACTAACAAATACCTTTTAGGACACATTTCTCCTCTCACATGTCTTTTTTAAGGTCAGAAGTAGAAGCTACAAGTCTCAAGCTAAATGTAAGTGTTCCTGAGCATGGGAAATTTATAGCTTAGTTCTTCCCCCATTCTGTACCTTTCTGCAACCTTTTTAAACCTCTTCCAAACTCGTGCATCTACTGATATTTGATGTATGTGCCTTCTGCAGATGAATTAGGAGCTACAGAAAAATGTACAAGCAAGAAAAAATAGAAAAAATTCCCCTTTCTTCTACTGAATGCCCTTCATTCTCACATTGTTGAGAACTGAATGTGGCTCAAGATCTTCCTAGCCCAAACCTTAAATACCTTAACAGTGCTTTTCTTGTGTGATACATCAGTCACTTCTTCAATGGACATCTCTCACTGCACCAGTCTCTATCATCAGCTGTGCCTTTTTGGCTTTTAGGCTGGATTAATCCTTCTGCAATCATCCAACAATCAGGAACAGATGGAAAAGGGATCCCTGATCATTCTGAGGAGCCTCTTGCTGGCACTGTCTTCAAGAAAGTCTCTTCCTTGGGCAAAGTATTTAGAAAGAAAAGTCATTTTTTTTCCCTCTAAGAGACCCTGAAACAAAAAGCAGTGGATTTTCTACTGTTAAACTTTTGTTCAATTTCTTTTTTTTCTCTGTGCTAACGGACTGACGCAAAAGAACAAGATCCTAATTGCTCAGAGATAAAGTAATTGAGTGGTCTCCTGGGTGCTATGTGGCACAACAAACTTCAATAGAGTTGACAAATGTCGATCCATAACACAGGATTAATAAGGCTGTGCTTAGCTTCCATTCCAGTTCTCCATTTGCTCCTTCGGTCTAACTAACACCCTGATTGCTTTGGGAAAACTGACAAATCTTTGCAGTTAATGAGGCCCTCTAATAATTTATCAAGCAGGTTTTCTTGAATAAGAAGGGCGCAAAGAACGAAATGTTTTTTCTATGCTACAGGAAGGAGAAACACTTCTGCCAGATCCTGGAGAGGCTGGAGGACTTCGCAGCTCTGCCCTGTGAGAGACAGGAGGTGGAATTGCTCAGTGGGATGGGTTTCTCCAGCAGCACTTGATATCCTCCTGTCTTGTGTGGATGTCACCAGCACCCTCCCCTGTCACCTGTGAGACCCAGACAAGTGGCTTCCTGGGGTACCTCTGTGATGCTCTGAGAAGTATCAGAAATGCATGATTTGATAAGCAAGTGCTCAACCCAGGCCTGGACACCACGGCAGCAAAATCTGAACTTTGTGTCACTGGAAACTGGGCCTCCCAGCCCCATCAGGCTGTCTCTATCAGCACACCAAAATGTAATTCTAAAGCGACTGCTTTCAAGTCTTTGTATTTTCTGGAAAATGTCATCACTTCTATAGAAATTCCAGTTTTTCCTCAGCTTTTTGTTAAAATAAAGTTGCAAAAAGGGAACATGGGAAGAGCCAAATTGCTGTCACCAGTAATAGTTCTGCTCTGAGCAGCACAGAGAGCCCACAGCTCTCAGTGGTTCTGTTGTGGTTGTGACAGTTGTAAGTCTGTCCGTCATCCACCTTATTTTTAGTGCAGCTCTTGGTTTTATTTCTTAACACAACAGCTTTCACATTAATGCAGAACGAGATCAATTTTACCTATAATCTTGATGGGAAACAACTGCCATTAAGCTATGGAAATAACTCAGCACTCGCTGAACGTTTTATCTTAGCAACAATTTCAGTGTGTTGGCCAATCTGAACCTGGATCTTAGTGAGAGCTGGGGGAACCTTGGCAGGAAGAGCGTGTTGCAGTTGGCAGCAATTGCTTCTCAAGGGCCACATTTGCACCATTATGAGAAGGGTTGGCCGACAGGCTGTGTGCCCTGATGTCCAGAAGGCGTTGGTCCCAGAGCTGTGTCCATACCCAAGTCCACGCCGCAGCCCCATGCAAAAGGAGAAGGGACAAGGCTGCTGTCTGCTGGGAATAGGACTTTGTTGCCCACATTCAGTTTTTCATCCTGGTTTTATACATCTCAGGGATGATTTGCAGCAAATATCTCTCTGGGTGTGCTGCTCAACACTGGGCATCTTCATGGGAAGCAATCAGTTTGCTGTGTAGTCTGCAAGTTGCAGTATCTCTCCGGTACATGAGTTTGGTAACTGTTTGCTGTCGGGGATCTCAGAGGGCATGGCTTGTTCTGCTCCCCCAGAATGTCATTATGACCCCAGGGCTGAGGTTTGTTTTGCTGGCATCCATGCACCTATGGATAAGAGCAGGCAAATAGCTGGATTTATGTCTAAATGGAAGCATTCCCTTTGTGTAGAGCTTTTACTGAGGCTGAACCAAAACAGTGTGCTGAGCTCCTCCTTGCTGCCACTGAGCTGGATGGATAATGGATAGAAAATACTGATTTTAATGCACTTAGCACAGAGATGTCTTTCACAAACATACCTTGTTCTCTTCTGGGGAAATATTTCTCTCTCTGTGCTTCCTTCTAAGAGTGTGTGTGCTTTTCCATCTCTAGAACACCAGTCTCAGAGGGCTTTTTTGTTTATTTTCCAGCAAAATTCCCCATTACAGCTTGCAGGCATGTGAAGCACCACTTGCACCTAAACTCTGGTATGCTTCATCTCTTACTCCCAGCTGTGTGAAAACATAGATGCCCTTGTCCCGTAACAGCACTGAAAATAGCTCCACACTCATTATTTGGAGAAGTGACCTATTTTGGAGAGATCTTTGCCAGAATTATGAGGAGAGAAGGAATTATCAGGAGAATGGATGCTGTTGGATGTCCCCAGAGGGAGGTTTGAAAGAGGAAGAGTCCTCAAAACACCTGTTGTGGTTAAAATCTGGAGAGCCATGGTTATGCTTAAGTTGCTTGCACCCCCCCCTGAAATAATAAACAAACACATAAAAAATGTCATAACCACTTTGTTCCCTGTGTTCACACCACCTTTTCTGGCGTGGAACTCCTCATTCTGCATCTTGGATTGCCCTCTTGTGCCCCATCCCTCCAGGCTCTGGGCATGTCCAGCCAGCACCAGGTTTCCAGTAATACACACTGCAAATTGCCCCCCAGCTCGATTGGCTGCAGAGCACCACGCTAATGCCATTGCTTTTAGAAGGCAGCAAATTAATGATCCAGCACAGCTGGCGTCCTCCCATTGCAGAGCCAAACTGGAGGGACAGGAGAGCCCACATTAAAAGCAGGACGGGGCAGGCGCTGGCTGTTTCACTTCTGTTGCAGCTCCTTAATGAGAAGGATAAAAATGCAAAGCTGAAGCATCGTTTGTCGGAGAGACAAGAAGAACAAGAAGGGATTATTTAGTCAATCATCCTGTCTGTTGTGGTTACGCTGCGGTTTAGATTCAGAAAACCACATTGCTGGAGGTATTATTCTGCATCTCACATCTGACTTGTAAAATCTGCCGGTAAATCTTGACATCAGAACCCAGACTGAGAAGCTGCTTGTTGTAATCGTGGGATTTCACCAGAACATCTGACTCCTTTGTAAGTGGGGAATTGTGTTTACGCGTTTGTCCCCTGCGCAGGGGTTACAATGCCTGAAAAAAAAAAAGCAGAAAATCATAAACCAGTCTCATGATTCAAGGGAAAGCTGAGACAAAAGCCAGATTTGGTGCAGCTCCATGCTCTCTTAACATGTCGCAAAGGAGTGGCTCCAAACAAGGGGAGAGGTGATTTCCCTCCATAGCAGTCCCCCATGGGGATGATGTTGGTCCTGCTGGACCCTCCTCTCACCTCAGGTTAAATCCCAGGTAAATTTGCTGAATGCATAGGGAGGGATGTAGGGGGTCTCATTTTCAGGTGTCAGCTCAAACTATCCTGAAGGACTCAATGTCCAGAGTCCTCAGCCAGGTGCTCTCAAATGCTTTCAAGCAGACTCTCAGAAAGTGAAGCCCTCTTTCTGCGTGTTCTTTGGTTACCATCCTAACGTCAGTCCTGCTGTCTTCAGGCAAAATAATCAAAATAGACTTCCATGTCAAAACTGAGAATAGAAGAGGCCATTACCTTCTCGCCCATCTACCAAGCTAAGTATTTTAGCTTGTAGCTAATACTTTAGCTTAGTATTTTAAGAATCACAGAATATCCCAAGTTGGAAGGGACCCACGGGGATCATGGTTTCCAACCCTTGTCTCCAGGCAGGGCCATCCAAAAACCAGACCCTATGGCTGAGGGTGTTGTCCAGATGCTTCTGTAACAACTTTGATGCCTTGACCACTGACCCTTGGAACATAACTTTCAATTTTGCTGTGGATCCTGGAACATTTATCTTTTTTAAAAAAAAAATTACAGATCACGATGATGAAACAATCTTGAGTTTATCTGATTCTGGAGAAAGTTTGGGACAGTCATCAAAAGGCAATGTCAAGAGTGAAACAGAAGGATTTTTTTGTCTATTTTTGAGCTCTTATAAGTTTTTAAGCCTTACTTTCTAAAGCCTTGGAATTTTTGACCATCCATCTTTAGTGATGATGTAACCAAATACACCCACACGGTACTGCACTATAACCGTGGGATCTTGCTAGGTTCAACATTTCAAATGCAATTTAAGGCCCTCATTTGGCTCTCGTGTGCACAGTGACTGTTAGCACACAGCAGCTGGAAGCCTGAAGCCAGTTAATGCTACAGAGCACGGGGCCCCAGGGGTGCCAAATCACCATCCTGTGCAGCCTGAAAGCAGGGCTTAGAGCTGAAAAATCCCTCCTGCGTCTGCAGAGAGACTATTTACTGTCAGTCTCGTGCATAATTGCTGTTGTCGTGTCCTTATCCTTGTAAAAACGCTGCAAAGGATGTAGAGTTTATTTATATATTTATATTCATTTCTCATAAATGATTCCTTGGGCTCAGATGAAGCCTACGAGCGTGGCCAGGAGCAAGGACAGGGGTAAATGCATGGTTCAGGGGAAATGCTTGGAGGCATATGCCGTGGAAATCTTCAGCAGCTCCCAGTGCCTCCCTGCCTTAGTTCTTCTTAGTTCTTCTTTGCTGGATGAGGCTGGGAACGTGACCACTGAGGATAAGGAAAAGGCAGAGGTTCTGAATGCCTTTACGTCTGTCTTTAAAAGTCAGACCAGTTATCCTCAGGATACTCCTCTCTCTGACCTGGTAATCTCGGCTGGGGAGCACACGAACCCCCCGTGATTCTGGAGGAAACAGTCAGAGACCTACTGCTCCAGCTGGACTGCCACAAGTCGATGGGGCCAGATGAGATCCACCCGAGAGTGCTGAGGGAACTGGCGGAGGTGATAGCCGGGCCGCTTTCCATCATCTGTCAGCGCTCCTTGTTCATTGGTGAGGTCCCAGAAGATTGGAGGCTTGCCAATGTGACTCCCATTTACAAGAAAGGTCGTAAGGAGGATCCGGGGAACTACAGGCCTGTTAGCCTGACCTCGGTGCCAGGGAAGGTTATGGAGCAGATTGTCTTGAGGGAGATCATGCGGCATGTGCAGGGTGACCGGGGGATCAGGCCTAGCCAGCATGAAGGGCAGGTCCTGTTTGACCAACCTGATCTCCTTCTATGATCTGGTGACCCATCTGGTGGATGAGGGAAAGGCTGTTGATGTGCTCTCCTAGACTTCAGCACAGCCTTTGACACTGTCTCCCACAGCATTCTCCTGCAGAAGCTGGCAGCCCGAGGCTTGGATGGATACACTCTTGGCTGGGTAAGGAGCTGGCTGGAGGGCCGGGCACAGAGAGTGGTGGTGAATGGAGTCAAATCCAGCTGGCGACCGGTCGTGAGTGGTGTTCCCCAGGGGTCGGTGCTGGGGCCTGTCCTCTTCAATATCTTTATCGATGACCTCGATGAGGGCATCGAGTGCCCCTCAGTAAATTCGCAGATGACACCAAATTGACTGGAAGTGTGGATCTGCCTGGGGGTAGCGAGGCCCTACAGAGGGATCTGGACAGGCTGGAGAGCTGGGCTGAAGCCAATGGGATGAGTTTCAACAAGGCCAAATGCCGGGTCCTGCACTTCGGCCACAACAACCCCAGGCGACGCTACAGGCTTGGGGCGGTGTGGCTGGAGGACTGCATAGAGGAAATGGACCTGGGGGTATGGATTGATGCTCGGCTGAACATGAGCCGACAGTGTGCCCAGGTGGCCAAGAAGGCCAATGGCATCCTGGCTTGCATCAGAAACAGTGTTGCAAGCAGGAGCAGAGAGGTGATTATTCCCCTATATTCAGTACTGGTGAGGCCGCACCTCGAGTGCTGTGTCCAGTTTTGGGCCCCTCACTGCAAGAAAGATATTGAGGCCCTGGAACGTGTTCAAAGGAGGGCAACAAAGCTGGTGAGGGGTCTGGAACACAGGGCTGATGAGGAGAGGCTGAAGGAGCTGGGAATGTTCAGCCTGGAGAAGAGGAGGCTCAGGGGAGACCTCATTGCTCTCTATAACTTCCTGAAGGGAGGCTGTAGTGAGCTGGGGGTCGGCCTCTTCTCTCGTGTCATCAGTGATAGGACCAGGGGGAATGGCTTCAAGCTACGGCAGGGGAGATTCAGGCTGGACATTAGGAAGTATTACTTCTCAGAAAGGGTGGTCAGGCACTGGAATGGATGCCCAGGGAGGTGGTGGAGTCACCGAGCCTGGGGGTGTTCAAGGAAAGGCTGGATGTTGTGTTGAGGGACATGGTTTAGTAGGAGCTATTGGGAATAGGTGAACGGTTGGACTGGGTGATCTTTTAGGTCTTTTCCAACCTTGGTGATTCTATGATTCTATGATTCTATGATTCTCCCTTTAATGCGATCAGCAAAATGCCACGGCTCTACAGTTCCCTGCAAGGAGGTTGCAGTGAGGTGGAGGTCGAACTCTGCTCCCTGATAACAGCGGTAAGATGAGAGGTGATGGCCTTAAGTTACACCAAGTGAGGTTCAGGTTGGTTATTAGGAAAAAAAAATCTCAGAAAGAGCAGTGATGCAGTGGAACAGCTGTCCAGGGAGGTGGAGCAGTCACTGTCCCTGGAGGTGCCCAAGGAACGTGGAGACGTGGCACTGATGGATGTGGTCAGTGATGCTGATGGGTTGGCGTTGACCAGATGATCTCAGTGGCCTTTCCAAAAACGTAATGATTCTATGATTTCATGATTCCGTTCTGGAGGCAAATGGTAGGGAAGAGTTTGTATCCTTGTCCCTGTGCAGTGCCTTGGCCAGGCTCATGGTCCAGCATCCTGGGATGGTTGTTGCCATGAGGTTTGTGTTGAAAGAGTGAGATTTCCTCTCTCAAAAGTGTCAGCAAGTGTAAAGAAGACTTCACTGGGATATTAATTTGCCTCTGAAAATATCCTAAATGCAAATAGCAAGCAGGCAGAGTGCTCTTTGATGGGAGCACACAACTGGGATGCTCAGCCTGTGCCGCAGGAAAAGGGCTACTGCTGGTGAGCCACTGAGTTCATTTCCATCTTCATTTATCTGAATGAAATGCAGATAAAAATGGCATTAGAAGAAAACAGGATACAGCATTTCAAATGTATAAATTTCTGCTCTTTCTCGTAATCAGACTGGACTGCGTGCAACCTGGAGAGAATTAGGGAGGGAAAATTATTTTTATCACTATTTTCATAAGAAATGAAGCTCACAGGGCATTATTGGCCAGGATTTCTCCTATGCAGGAATTGGCAGGGTGAAGGGACAACCTGAAAGCTGCAGATTCATCTCTTTTTTTTTCTGATTTTAGTCAGAAATTCTTAATTTTTCTTCTGACTGTGGGTCTAGGGATTTGGGTAGAGGTCTTCACTGCCCAAATTTCCTCAAAACCTCCATTTGAAGCTTTATGGTCTGGAGAGCAGGAGGACTCCATGTACCACAGATATTTGGGCATAAGACAGTTTGAAGAGCAGTGTCCAGATCTTGCTGGGGTCACTAGCTGGCACGATGTCCAGGGCAAACTTTAACTGTGGGCTTGGCTGATCCGTGGAAAAATTAAAGTGAGACATCTTGGGATTTCCAAAAGTGACACAGATCTGCAGAGATGTTCAATTGGAGGCAGAGGGTATGGATACGAGGGTGAAGAGACTGGAAAATCTAGAGGATGCCAAAACTGGATGTTCCCAGAGAAGTCTGAGGAGATGCGAGAGTGAGTCAGTGGACTGAACTCAAGACTGCAGGCACAAGATGGGAAAGAGCAAGGACCTTCCAGCCAAGAGCAGGAGCTGGCTGCCAGCTCCTTGCCCAGACAGTTGCTTTCAGCTCCACATCCAATTGAGACTGCTGGACACAGCTGGGCTGAAAACCAGTATGAACAATAGTATTTGATACCATATGAACAGAGCTCTCTCCAGCTCTATGTCGTGTCTTCTGCATGAGCAGGTGAGTATTTCTGTACCAACAGCAAAGGCATTTATGCTGTTTTGGGAGGATAATTATTTTTTCACGAATGACTATCCTTAATAAATATGCATTGCAAAGTCCTCTTAGCCTCCCTTGATTTACATCTGGGACTTTAACTTTGCATTACTGGGAACCTGACTTGTCAAAATCCCATCTATAGTTATAAACCTGCATGGGGAAAAGGGACAACAGCAGAAGGAACGAACCTATTAGGAATTCACTGCTCAAATCCAAGCCTGTAAAATGCGTCCTGTTTTCAGAATGATTTTAAAGGCTGAAAGGCACATTATGTAACAACACAAAGCATCACTTCACAGCTGCTGATGAATTTAAACAGCGATATTCATTGACCACACTACTGAAGCCTGATTTTACGCTCCATCCTAGCATAGCCAGGAGCTGAGCCTCCAAAGTCAACACAATTACCTGTGCAATGGCCCTGAACTTCTTCAAGTCTGACTTCTGCCTTTGCTGGAGAGGCAGAGCAAGGTGCTGCATGGGGAGGAAGGAGCAGGGGGAAGAAGGGGCAGGAAGTCCCTCGGGCAGCAGTTTGGTGTGGGTTCAGAGGTAACTTGCATTTCATTTTGAAAGTCTTCTTGTAAGCAAAGCCTTGCTGCAAGTTGCTCTACTGAGGGGGATTTCCTCAGTGTTTGCATCAAAACTGATGAGATTTCCCAGAAGTCAGATAGCAAGATTAAAACAAGCTGAGCAAAAAGGAAGAATAAGGATGGGAAGAAAGGAGAAATCTCAGACAGGATGCTGGGATGGAAGAGAAAATGAGCTCACATCCCTGCTCTCAGATACACATCGACGTTATCTGCAATGGGATGCATAAGAAGGAGAACTAAGGCTGTCAGAGTGCATGCTTTCCCAGCTCTAGCAGTGAGTGCTCGCACTGCATCTCAGCAACCATGGGCACTGCTCTGCGTTGGGCTGGTGTTGCTTCTCTCTGCAGTGAGACATTATGGGGGCTGTAAAATACCTGTCACAAGGCAGGAGCTCTGCCACAGGCTGGCAAGGTGTACACCCTCTGTACTGCAGTAATGTCTCGGGTATTGAGGTTAATGTAGAAAATCAATATGGACCACCACAAGTTCAGTGAAGTGGCAAGGGGCGATTACAGAGCTCAGGACACATTGTGCCTAGATGCGCCTTCTCTCCCCCCCAGAACAGCTGTGCCCATAGAAACCTCTAATCAGCACCATTGCCCATGTGGTGGTGGCTTTAAAAACTAATTCCCAGTTGCATCAGAGCTTCAACATCAGCAATGGCAATGGCTGGGAGAAGGGCGGGAGGAAGATAGTCTGATTCTGTCACTGGAATAGTGTCCCTGGTCACTAGTGAAGGGAATCTGATGTAGCAGCTGGACTCAGAGGGGTTACTCAGAACATCACACATGATAGGATGTGGACAACTGCCTCAGACAGAACTTCACCCTGCTGCCCTCGTGTTGGTGGATGGAAGAAGGTTGGAGCTGAGCTCACAAAGGAGATGTCTTGTGCTCTGCTGGTCAGGTCCCTGTGTGTCCACTGTCAAGGAGCAGTTGGTGATGGCTGGTGGACACCAGAGGTTCTGCTGGATCCAGGTGACAGTGGTGCCCAAGAATAGGGCTCCTGAGCTCAGTTCCTTTTGCACAGTTACCTTCCTCCTGGCAAGGAGCCAGGCCAGCAATGCATCGCATCACCTGTCTGTAATGATCCTTCCCACTTCTCGCATGATTAACTGGTCTCTGTAAAGAGACCAACAAGCACATCATCCACCTCAGCTCAAGTTCTGACTGCCTAAATGATGAGATGTGGGAGAGAGACCTTGGGTCCTTCTTCAAAGCAAAGGAGCACATGCTTTGAGCTCAGCTGAGGTCACCAGCCCCTGTCCATAAATGTTGTTTCTCTTTATTTGCAGCTGCACTCCTGTATCATGGTCACTGTGCAAACAGTCGGATGGGCTACATGTGTGGGTACAACCCTAGCTGAGCAAAGTCCATCAGCAGCATGAATTTCTCCTTTTCAGAGCAACAGTGAACAGCCTCTGTTCACTGTTCACTTCGTCAACAGCCTCTGCCTGGCTTCTGTGCCTCAGGTGTGATGGATTCCCACCTACCTCTGAAGCAAGTACATTGTCCCAAAGCACTGCCTGGAGCATCGTTCAACCTTGTAGAGTCAAGTGTAAAACCCCACATGCCACAGGCAAATTTATCTGCACTGTGCATTTGGATGAGGAGGATCCAGTCAAAAATCACCAAGTGGCTTTGAGGTGCTACAGCTTTCTTGGGAAAGCAGCCCATGTCCCTAGAAAAAGTAATTCCCCCAGCAAGGCAGCACTGCTGGTTTCTGGACATCACATAGCTCTCGCCATTCAGTTCAACTCCTGCAGTTCTGCAGACCCTGAGAGCCACCACCACCACTCTGTCCCTTGCAGATCCCAACCCATCCTGTACCAAATGATGGATGTTTGAGTGTGGGAGAGAGTTTTGAGCACCACCCCGAAACCCACCCCTGGGCCACCTCTTCCATCACTGGAGGTGTGATGTGGACCTTCCTGCTTGTTCAGCTGGATCCAGCTCCCCAGAACCAGCCAGTACTCCTGCAAGCTGTCTTATATCCCTCTGTTGAGAACCCTACACAGCAGTGGCTCTGCTCCAGGCCTCCCTTTTCTGCTCAATGATTGCCCTGCGTGACTGAGCAGTGACTCAGGCTCTGGGAATGGAAGACAAGTGTAGATTCTGGTCAACAAGGAGTTGGGCCATCCTCATCCCAAAATGCTGCTGCTCCCTGTGTCCTTTGTCACATAGGACAATCTCCCAGGTACATTCTGCTTTAGCAAATGCTGCCTGTTGCATTATTAATATGGTAATGTTGCAGAGGAATTACCAGGCATGCGCATTTCTGAACCACACAAGGAAACAAGGTAAGAAACGAATCCTGAGTCCAAACTGAGCAAAGAGGGCAGGACCAGGTCCAGATCCATCGTTCACTGGTTGGAAACTCTCAGTTTAAAGCATGATCCTCCTTTACATTGATGCCTGTCCCTGAGCATTCCTCCAGAAGTGCTCAATGACTGCTGCAGCTCCAGACATGATACTCCTGCAGAAGTCAGGCTCTTGCTGCCATACATAGGCTGCAAGTCACGCAAAAGGTCCTGAGCAAAATAGCATTCACAAACACAAAGTGAAATTCATGAGCCTAGAGGAAACCCCCAAGGCTGCCAGGAGGCAGTGCCTGGGGAATAAGGGGACAAAGCACACTGACACTGTGGATCAGAAATTGCCAGGACGGGCAGGATGGCCCCAAGGAAATGGTGTGGAGCTGGGTGCCTTCTGCTTCAATAGATTTCCCCAAGGTTCAGCCTTCTGCACATTGCTCCATCTGACAAGAAAAGAAATGTATGTCCTTGTCCTGGGGATGCAGAAACAGCCAATGGAAAAGTGATTTTGTTGATGGGATCCATCTACCTCCAGTCACCGTGCGCCATGGGCAGGTAAAACATTCTCCCCTGAAACCAAATGGTTTTGCAGAACTACTCTGCCACCTTGCCACCCTTTCAGCCTTATTCATTAAGGCTGCATGGTGCCATTGTTGCCCAATCCTCTGTGCCTGTCTTTCTGCCCGGGGTAGGGCTGGGAGGGAACCAGCACCTTGTTCTGCTTTGCAGCACTGGGAAGCAAGTACTAAAGCAGAATTTCATCAGCTTTGATTGCTCTTGCTTGCCTGCCTGCAGCACATGTGGGGAGATGGTACTAAATTTTGGCCATTGCCCCCAAGAGCGTGAAATGCGTAGCCATGAGCAGAGCAGCACAAAACCAGTGCTTCCCAAGCATCCCCAAGCTGGAAGACAGCAGCTGCTGAGTGCAGTGTATGCAGACACTGACCGTGATAGAAAGATAGAAAGAGGCATTGCAAAGAATGACACAGCCTATGACTTCGTGGGAAATGGATTTATCTTCTCCAGTCTGGTGTAAGGAAACATGTGTCACTGTGGGCATCAGAGTCTTCTGCCCGTGTTCTTACTCTGGGTTATACTGTCTGAGGTCACCTTCTCATTAATCTCTGTCCAAACATCATTCTTTTTTCCCCATGCAAATACTGAACTTGAGAAACAGTGTCTGCTTGGGAGGCTGGGAGATGAAAAAGTGACAAAAGCAGATGAGGACTGGCAACACACACTGCACCCCATGGCTTGGTGGTGCCAAGGCTCAGGGACATCCACGGGCACAGGAGCAGGGGGATGTGCCTGCATCCATCGGCTCTGAGGTAAGCTGGGGGAGGAGGAAAGCATGAGGACTGCAGATATTGAGCTATGGTGGCTGAGGGCACTGGTCTGCATAGAGGAGCTCAGTCTGCAGCTGGCTGCTGCTATTAGCATCTCTGCTGCCTGCAATGATTGCTCTGAGGAAGCCTTGGGCTGACAGCTAGCAGGGTTTGGCAGTGCTGCAGCAGATCCTGAGAGGCCACAAGCTCCGAGGCAGGAAGGTGAGAAGCACAAACTGTGAGAGTGCCAGATCAAAGCCAGTAATGGTCTCAAGGTAATTAAAGTCATTAACAACACAAACTAGGATGAATATCTTCATCAGTGACCTGGTTGAAGGGATAGAGTCCACCCTTAGCAAGTTTGCTGTTGATAAAAAGCTGGGAGGAGTGGCTGACATACCTGAAGGCTGAGCTGCTATTCAACATGACCTGGAAAGATAGGAGAGTTGGGCAGAGAGGAACCTGATGAGGTTTAAGAAGAGCAAGTGTCGAGTCTTGTAGCTGGGGAGGAATAACTGCATGCATCTGTACAGATTAGAGGATGACTTGCTGGAGAGCAGCTTTGTGAAGAAAGAGCTGGGGGTCCTGGTGGACAGCAGGTTGGCCATGAGCCAGCAGTGTGTCCTGGTGGCCAAGAAGGTCCTGAGGTGTATTAAAAAGAGCGTGGGCAGCAGGGTGAGGGATGTGATGCTCCCCCTCTACTCTGCCCTGGTGAGGCCACATTTAGAAGACCGTGTCCAGTTCTGGGCTCTCCAGTTGAAAAAAGACAGGGATCTCCTAGAAGGAATCTAGTGGAGGGCCACAAGGCTGATAAAGGGCCTGGAGCATCTCCTGTATGAGGAAAGGCTGGGAGCTCTGGGGCTGCTCAGCCTGGGGAAAAGCAAATTGAGAGGGGATCTGATAACTGTCTATAAATATCTAAAGGGAAGTGGGAAGCAAATGAATGTGGCCAGACTCTTCTCAGTGGTGTGTAGCAATAGGACAAGGAGAAATGGCCTAAAACTTGAACACAGGAAGTTCTGTACCAACATGTGGAAGAATTTCTTTATGGTCAGGGTGACGGAGCACTGGAAAGAGCTGACCAGAGAGGCTGTGAAGTGTCCTTCTACGGAGGTATTCAAAACCCAGCTGGATGCCCATCTGTGAGAACTATTGTAGGGAACTGCTTTAGCAGGGGTTGGACTCGATCCCTTGAGGTCTCTTCCAACCCCTGCAGTTCTGTGACTCTGGGATTTTGTGAACATTAGTACACAACCGCACTCCTCTCTGAAATGCAGACCTCCTGGGCTTTTCCCACCACATCTGCAGATGGAGCATGAATTGGCACAGTAATTAGAAAGGCATCTGGGAGATGAGCAGAGTGCTGATGAAATGTGGGGAAGTGGAGAAGCTTTTCAAGTGTGGCCCTGGGGGGTCACCCTGTAAGGCTGACTCTCTCTCAGGTGGTTTGTGGGGAGGGTTTATGTTCATCTTTGTGCCAGAAACCCACCACTGTGACAAACAAGGGCAATCTGTCAGTGTAAAAGGGGTAACAGAAAGAGTACCATCAACGTGCATTGCACGCCAACCGCTTCCAGCTGCTGGGACTGAGCACTCATTGCACAAACAGGAGGTTAAATTTGATTCAGGTCACAGGCACTCCTGTACAAATTCCTTTTATTTCCTCTCTCATCTCACAGCTACACAGGTAACGCTACACAGCTACGCAGGCAGACCTCGGCTGCACTGCCAGGGCAGCTCCTGGCTGGCACTGCAGCTTGGGCAGAGACGCCTGGGTTTCCTGGCCTTAGAGATGTGCCAGTTGTGCCCACAGCTTCCCCTCAAGCCTTTCTTGTGAGAGTGCTGCAGGTTTTTGAAGAACACAACTGCAGCCTCAGGACACGTCAGCAGGGCTGGTGTGTTTGTTGCACCCTTACAAGCCCGGCAGAACCTCGTGGTATCATCTGTTCACAGACACAACACATCTTCTCCCAGCACCACCAGCTGAGCTCATGCATGAAATCAAAAATTGTGTCTGAGAGGGAAGTGGAGTTAAACAAAAATTGTGCACAACAGGCAGTAGGATGGAAACCTTTCTAGAAATAACCCTTTAGCACCGACTTAAATGCTTTGAAGTGAAGGTTCGGATTTCCTTGAATGTTTGCCGCTTGGCTTTGCATTTTTCAAAGCCTCTTTTTGTCTGTGATGCCCCTCACTACGCATTATGCTTGCTTCTGCACGCCCCAGGCCGTAAATGATTCAAATTATAGAACTCAGCTTTCTGCTTGAGCGACCATCCTGTCTGTGTGCTGTTCACTTTGGCCACCGTGTCTGACACGTTCTTCCTTGTGATATGGTGGGCACGTTTAAGGAGGCAGAAGCCATTCTTCCTCTGTTTGCATGCTGCTTTGGGGAAAGAAATGGGATATCAGCACCAGTGTTGGGTCGTGTCACAGTTTCCACAACAAAACAATGAGAACAGTGGTGATGTTTTGGTCCTGACACTGTCTCAGATCTCCAGGTCTGCTGGAGGATCTGCACTATGATGATGTTGAGAAAAAAACACGTCTCGTTTCCCATCTTGTCCTCAGTGAGCATCGGACATGATGCAGCTCTAGTTCAGGTGGGATGCTTGATCCTCAGACACTGGAATCTGCTGGAAGCCCACCTCAGAAAGAAATGAGTCTACTCTTGCTCTCTGCAGAAACAGGTTGGCACTATGGACTAGATCACTGGTCTCATTTCAAAGATAATTTTAGGTTTCTTCACATTCTTAAGTCCAAGATTCAGACTCCCTTTGGTGGAGAGGTCTATCCAGGCAATGCCTATGGAATTTGTTTACTTACCTGAGACCACAGCCCAGCCTCTAGAAATCTGACATAGCTTGGCAGATCCCAGTCTTCCCTCTTATCAGTGAAGATGCTCTTATCTGCACTCAGGTGCTCCAGCTAAGGCATGAATGTCTGTGAAGTGATGACTATTCTTGAGGCCTATCTGCTCTGGGAGCTCTGTTTCTTTAGGGCTGCAGCATCCCTTGCATGACACTGGGTAGCTCTTTGTGTCAGACCTCAAGGCCAATTTTCTGCAGCTACTGAGCTCTGCACCTTGGGTTGCTGCATTTCACTGTGGCATTCAGGAGACACTCTGAGGACATCAGCACCAAGTCAAGGTAGTGTCCGTGCTCACAGCATGGCACTGAACTCAAGAGCAGTAAATGGAACCACTTAGTCCCAACCATGTGCACTCTGCTGTGGCTCTGTGCCTCCCCAGTCACACTCCTGGGCCCAAACACAGCCAGAAGGGGGCAGACATTCAAGGGCTGAACTCAGGAGATATCCAGGCTATTTGCTTCCCTGCCTCTGTCTGGGACTGATCAGGGGAGGGTGAATCAAAGTCTGGGGGAGCAGAACAGCAAAGGGAGGGAGTGAGGTTTGAAGGAGAGAAATGCTGCAGTTCTCAAAACAAAGCAGCAGCAGGTAATGCATCCCCTCCAGCACCTCTTCAGAGGCTGAGGCCAGAGCAGTCCCAGCATGGATCTCAGGTACTTCATTTAATTTTAAATATCAGAAAGAAAGTTCATGTTAGCTAGTCTGTTTTACGGTGTTGGGAGAAGTATCACAACAAGGGATGATTGAAACAGATTGCATGGGAACATCAGAAAAATATTGGCTAAACTTACTGGGCCAAATACTGATTTGATTCTGGAGCTATGGAAAGAGGCTAAAGGAACTGGGATGGTTCAGTTTGGAGAACAGGAGGCTCAGGGGAGACCTTCTCTCCCTCTACAACTGCCTGAAAGAAGGTTGTTGTGAGGTGGAGGTCGGTCTCTGCTCCCAGATAACAGTGATAGGACGAGAGGTTATGACCTCAAATTGCACCAGGGGAGGTTCAGGTTGGGCATTAGGAAGTATTTCTTATCTGAAAGAGCGGTGATGCAGTGGCACAGCTGCCCAGGGAAGTGGTGCAGCCACCGTCCATGGTGACATTCAAGATAAGGGTAGACGTGGCACTGAGGGATGTGGCCGAGAGTGGTCACAGGCATGGGTTGACGACTGGACTAAATGATGTTGGTGGCCTTTGAGTCTTAATGATTTTGATTCTATGACTCCTGGGGTGCTCTGCACATAAGCTGTTTTCCAGTTCAAAAGTAAAACGTGTCTTTTATGATCATTTGAAATGGAAAATGGGAAAACAGAACTGCTGAAGATGATGGCCTTCACCTCTAAAAAAATACTAAAATAAACACTGAATCAAAAGAAAGATGTAATTTCAAACAGGTAAAAGTGTCATTTTGAAAATGCCAGAACTGAATGTTGTGAATAATTCAAATGAAGAGTTCAGCACTGAGATGAAAAAGTATTACCAGATATTCACTCTGCCCTAAAAACAGCATGACAAGCTTTGCCAGTTGGAGTCTTCACAAATTCCCATCCTGGCCAGCACCCTGAAGCTGGTTTTTGCTGGGGAAGGCTCTGCCTGGAGCCTGTTAGAGGCACTGGTGGAAACTGAACCTGCAGGAGCCAATGTGGGACTTGCTGAGACACAGAGTGCTTTGTGGGTAATGACAGTGATGGGGAAATGTGCATCGCAGAGCAAAGAAGAAAGCAGGCCATAATTAGATATGCCGAAGTGCAACATCATAATTACAGTGGACTAAGAAGTAAGCAAATGACACGCAGCTAGAAAGCAGCTGATCAGATGGATTCTGAGCTGATTATCATAATGTAAATGCCAACAGCAATTTGCTTGAATCAGAGAGGTTTATTTGCAGAGCTGAAACTAGGTTTATCAGTCCTAATCAAAATAAAATCAATGTATATTTCAAAACAGATTACTGCTGTGAAACAAAGCAGCCATGATTGTTATTCATTATCTTCATCAGCACCAAGAGGGAATCATTTATGTTACTGCTTAATTACATAGATGTTAACAATTAATTAAGTCAACGCGATGATAGCCAGTGATTTGGGAAATGGAGAGAAGATCGTCCCCGATTCACATGCTTTTGTTTTCTCAGCCCAGCTCCAAGCACAGTGCTGCTGACACTCTCTTTGGTGACAGCTTGTGGAAGCAGGGACACAGGCTGCTCGAGTCCTTCCCCTCTGCCCCCACCTCAGAGATGGTCAGACCCTGCTGACCTCCCCGAGGTCTCCCCAAGCCTTTGCTATCAGATCGTCCACCTCCCTTGGCTCAGTGAGCAGAGTTTGCTGCTGTGCTCTTCCAAGGAACTCGTTACAGATTCTGGACTACAAAGTTTCCTTTCTGCAAGAAGAAAGCTGGAATAGCTGGATCAGGATTCCAGGGTGGTGTAAGAAGCAGAGCATGCCATACCCAGGGCAGCAGGATGCCTGCAGGTGCTGAGCACAGAGGTGCTGGGCACACTGCTCTCCTGGGTTCACCTGGGGCACGCTCTCCATCAGCAGTGCCTGGTGATGCTGCGGAGCAACAGGGCACAGAGGAGCTGTATTTCCTTCATCCAGACATCACTTCTCACTGACACTGGAGGCATTCAGCACAGAGAAGCTGGAGCAGAGGGCTGATCCAGACCCATGTCACTGCCTGGTTGTGCAGAAGGACTCCAGCCAACACCACCAGCTGCTCCGGTGCAGGCCAGAAGGAAGAGCCTGTCTTCTTGGAGAAAGGGAGTTGTGTCTGAGCGTTTGGCCATTTGGTCCAAACATCAGTCTGATCCTGAGCCACATTTTCCACCAGGCTGGCCATGACATCTGAGACACCCAACATGAGCAGCCTGACCTCCTCCTCAGTGCATAAAACATCCAGCACGCAGAGCTGAGCCCCACAGCTTGGCTCATGGTCAGACAGCCCATCGACGTGAGATCTATTGGTCCTTCTGACAGTGTAACAGTGCTACTGGGACCTTGGTAAGTGATCTTAATGGAAACGTTGCCTAAAAAGTCCTCTTCGGCTCTGGATTGCAAAGCTGTGGCCCTTCCCTGCACACCTCCTGGTTTGGGTTCAAGAGGTCCTCAGTGTAAGGTATATTGCCAAAACCTGCAAGAAGCTATTTTAACAGCATTTTCCTTCTACCCCGCTCAAGGAAAAGTGGGCCATTTATATTCATTGTGCTTTACAAATGTACCCACCATAACAATCGCTTCTGATTATAGCAGACTTTGTTTTCCGTTGAATTTAATACCAAGAGAAAAATGACACATGACACAAATTTAAATAACACTTTGCTCCCCTCCTTCCTCTTTCCTTTCTGATCTGTAATCCACAGTTTATATTGAAGAATGGTATTGTTTCCAATTCTCTTGAATTATATTTTTTCATTTTTTGGAAGAGGGGAAGACTGCATTAACAAGTTTGCTTTTCAACAGCCGGGATTTTCCTTCGGCTCTCAGATGCTTGACAGCTCGAAGAAACAGACTGAAAATATTTGTAAGGAAAGTTTGATTTTCAGGGTCAGGAAACTGTCTGATCTTCAAGTATGTACTAAAGATCTTACTTGATAAAGTCATATCCAAGCTGTAATCATGGATTTCGGTCTAACTTTCTCATCTAATGACTTGGAGTGAGGCTGTCCAGGGCGATGGGCCTCACAGGCTGCTCTCTGCCATAACAGAGTCCTTTCTGACTGCGAGTAATTTCACAGTTAAAGAGAAGGGAGGGATGAAAGCATTCAGCACAGCCCAACTATTCGCCTGTTACCTAACAAACTGCAGTGTTGCTGTTGATTATACTGAGAACAGAAATAGACCATGTTAAGCACATCTGAACGCCACTTTCCTCATCCAGCTGATGCATTTTATCACTGTGAACATCATGCAAATGTTTTCTCTGGATATGAAGATATTGCTATCACCCTCTGTTACTTCTCCCTCACTAGCAGGGCTGCAGGCATCCAGTACCACAGGGGCCATGGCCGGGAGTCTCACTCCTTACATGATTTGCTAAGACTGATATTCCTCTCTAGAGGTACAGGTTGAACCTGGTATCACCATATGTGCTATTCCACATGCTACTGGTGAAATGCATTCATAGAATCATAGAATCACAGAGTGGCCTGGGTTGAAAAGGCCCACAGTGCTCATCCAGTTCAACTCCCTGCTGTGTGCAGGTCACCAACCAGCAGACCAGGCTGCCCAGAGCTACATCCAGCCTGGCCTTGAATGCCTGCAGGGATGGGGCATCCACAGCCTCCTTGGGCAACCTGTTCCAGTGCCTCACCACCCTCTGGGTGACAAACTTCCAACCTAAACCTAAACCATTCACGTTTTCCTACAACAACCCGCTCACCCCAAGGTTTAAATATAGACCAAGTGTCTTTCTGCCCACCTCTCATCATCTGATTTCCTTTTGCTCCAGTAGAATTTTGTACTTTCAGCTTTGTTTTAGGGTCTAACTCAAGAGATCTCAAGAATCCAAAGCACTGTAGTTGCTGAGTTGCAAACAGAGATAGACTCTTTAATATTGAGGACTGCTGGTCTAAATTACAGCCAAACCAAACCTGTTAGCCTGAACCCTCTACACTTGCAGCTCTGAAATCTGGACTGGTGGTCTTCTTCCAAGGTTCTCTGGCCCGTCTATGAATATTTTAGGTGAAACAACAGAGCAACCAGAGCTGTAAGCACAAGCACTGTTTTCAAGCATTTGCTGAAGCTGTTTTGCATTCATGCAGGCGTTTGCTACCAGCTAAGCCTGCAAAGCCCTCATGTTCCTGCACTCCCATGGCAGCCCCCTGCTCAGAGGCAAAACCCACAGCACCAAAATCCCATCCTGATTTTTCAACAGATGGCAATGGCACAAGGTCTCTGCGCAGCACACAGACACGCTGCCGGCCTGCTGCCACAGACAGGAGCAGCTTTAAGTCCTTTGGCTGTCAGAATTAATCAAGCATTAAAGCCAGTGACGAGCAGATTTTGCTGATTTAATGAATAATTCCAGCTCGTTTGGTCCATCTAATTCCAACTATTAGAAGTGAATCTGAACTGACTACAGTCTGTCCCTGCTTATCTTTGTCAATAGCTTTAGATATAGGTCAATGCAGGTAATCACTTTTCAAGGGATTCTTGAACATGGTGATAGTTGCTATTTGAACCCTTTTTTCTACCTGTAAATATCCTTTCCCTCATTGTTGCTATTACTTTTTGCCATTTTTTCCCTTGTAAAATCAAACATCTCCTTTCTTTCTCGTAATGAAAATGATTCCTTCTGTCTCCTAATTGAATCTCTAATTCGACATGTAAGAGCTATGCCTTCTTAGGGCTCTTCTCTCACTGAACTAGTTTGTAATAGAGGAGAATGAGCTCTGCGAATTCTCACTGTGCTTAAGACAACCCTGTAAGTGATCATGATTAATGTGGTTATTGCTCGAGTGGGAGAAAATGATGGACGAAGGAATTGAATGGCATCCAAGGAATGCTCTTTTATACCAGAAATGCTGCATACTCATTTCTTCTGTTCAAGCTAAAGAGAATTTATAGAGAGAGACATGCTGCTTAGTTCATCAGATAAAAGACATTTAGATCTCATCAATCTTAACCACTGCAGAAGAGAAAAATGATTATTTCTGACAAATTGATGACATTTGTTTTGTACACAGGTAAAACAGATCCCAGAATACCTGCACAGGCATCAAAGATGGAGCCAGGACAGCAGTTTCAGAAAGTCTGGGCTTCACAGAGGGCTCTGTATACAATGAGACCCATACACAAATCCCCTATAGTGTCCCATGGTTCAGTGTTTAGCAAATTTAGGAGCACCTGTCTAGAGATACCACAACTTCTCACTGAGCTGCCCTACAGAAAACACAAAGTAGGAACTTCTGCTCGCAGTTTTCCCACTCTGAACAGTTAGGAAGGAACAGAAGTCAAGCAAAGAGCCAGCAGATCCTGGGAAACGCTATCCATTGTATTCTCTCCTGGAAGACATAGCTGTTCTGTGGAAAGCAGAATGCATCTGGTGTATTCAGGCAGGTCATGGGACATACCAGCAAGCTGTGGACTGAAGACGAAGTCTCTTGAGAATGCTTGTACACTTGCAGGCAAAGATTATGTGTGAGTAAAACAGGCACATTGTACAACTTCTGCAGTAATGGAGAAGCCGGTGTGTTTGTTGTTACAAGAAATTAGCTGCATCACACCTTGCCTTCCCAGAAACTCAAGAGCTGCATTTGTCCCAC
Source organism: Tympanuchus pallidicinctus (assembly GCF_026119805.1). Lineage (NCBI taxonomy): Eukaryota > Metazoa > Chordata > Aves > Galliformes > Phasianidae > Tympanuchus > Tympanuchus pallidicinctus. The sequence goes on from NW_026294722.1 coordinate 9,456,470, forward strand.
AAGATGAATCAGATGTATTTTCTTTGGATTTGAAGTATGAAGAGGATTTAAGAGCTCATTAGTCTTACACAGTGTCACATAGGCTGGTAATCAGAGCTTGTCCAACTCCATCAGTGTGATTGATCTTAGGGCAAGGCAAAGCCAAGTCCTGCAAAATTCCTGTCCTGCCTGCAAACAGCTGCCTCCAAGTAATGAGCTGCAGACTGCTCAGCAAGGAAACAGTTCATCCCCACCTCTGTGCCTCTCTGCCATGGGTTTGGGCACATCTGGACATATAGATCTCAAGCAGAGGTTCTGTAGCAGTGGTCCTGCAGCTTCCTGCTTCTCACGCTTGTCCTGTGACATCCCAGCTTTTCTCTCTCACATTGCTGAGAGCAGACAAGCCTGAAGCAAAGCCAGTCCACAGATGGATTCAGAGCAAATCTACAAAAAAGGTCCTGAAATAATGCACATTTCAGAAATTAGGGAGGAGGTGGAAGGAGCAATACCAATAAACACGGATGACGATATATGCAGGATATTTGAGGATGACCCGAAATTCCAATTTTATAAACGGTGATGGAGGAGAGCTCTGTCTGAAGGCTGCAGGAACTTGGAATGGGATTTCTATGGCTGTGTTTGGGGAACAATAGAATTTAGTGGTTTTGGAAAGGTATGAAGAGCCCAGAGATAATCAAATAGAGTATCTTTGAGCTCAGAGAAGAGATGAATAACTGTCTGCATGGATTTGTCAAGAACAAATATGTCAAGCCGATCTAAATTTCATTTATGACAGTGCAAAAAGCCTTGTGTACAGAGAAGAAACAGCCAGTGCCATAGATCTTGATTTTAGAAGGGTTTTTGACACTGGCTCCCATGACACTTTCATGAGATAGAAAAATATCATCCAGATGAATATATAATTGGGTAATTTCCAAGCTAGTTAGAAAATTATAGATGGAGCAATCATTGACAGATTATTGTCAAAATGGGAATCTGTATGGATTAAGCTTTCAGTGCTTTCAGCACTTGCAGTAATGGTCTCCTCTGTGTTGCTTATCTTTTAGGCTCTGCACACATAAGGTTAATGTACAGCCAGTCATCTTGTCCCTGCATGAAACACAGCATCACCTAAAATGATTCATCCTCTATACAGCAGCAGCAAATTCAGCCTTCAATATACTGGGGTCCCTAGAATTTCTGGTTTGGTCTGCCCATCTATACTCAGCACCAAATTTCTTCCAAAAATTTCAAGTCGTGCTACAGGCTTCAACTTCAGCAAGAAGCATATTGTTCCTTTCCAGTGTTTGTACAGTGCCAAACGTGTGGGGTCAAAGTGATGTCCAGAACCACTGTTTGTGGTCTAACAGAAGGGATGCATCCTCCAGTTCCAGGAAAGACAAGAAGTGGCAGGGGAATGGAAAAAAAAAAAAAAAAAAAGGAATGGAAATCCAGCTGAAAAAATAGGATGGGATGAAAAGAGGAAGGGAAGGGAAGGGAAGGGAAGGGAAGGGAAGGGAAGGGAAGGGAAGGGAAGGGAAGGGAAGGGAAGGGAAGGGAAGGGAAGGGAAGGGAAGGGAAGGGAAGGGAAGGGAAGGGAAGGGAAGGGAAGGGAAGGGAAGGGAAGGGAAGGGAAGGGAAGGGAAGGGAAGGGAAGGGAAGGGAAGGGAAGGGAAGGGAAGGGAAGGGAAGGGAAGGGAAGGGAAGGGAAGGGAAGGGAAGGGAAGGGAAGGGAAGGGAAGGGAAGGGAAGGGAAGGGAAGGGAAGGGAAGGGAAGGGAAGGGAAGGGAAGGGAAGGGAAGGGAAGGGAAGGGAAGGGAAGGGAAGGGAAGGGAAGGGAAGGGAAGGGAAGGGAAGGGAAGGGAAGGGAAGGGAAGGGAAGGGAAGGGAAGGGAAGGGAAGGGAAGGGAAGGGAAGGGAAGGGAGACTTCAATTCTGGTGTGAAGATCAAACTATCCAACTCTGCCATTAGATTTCTTTTGCTACCCAATTTTCTCTCTTGAGAATGCAAGGGTAGAACCAAGCTGGGGAACTAAGCAAGCACCTGTGACAAAGTATGCTTTGCTGGTTTCTGCTTAAATAAATAAACCCCATCCTAAAAGGACAAATTATGACACAAACTCTTTTCATCTTCCTGGGCCCCTCCACATGCATACAGAAAAGTCATGAGTGCTGGCATGCTCAGAGCCTCTGGATCCCTCTCACTTACATGTTTTTTTGTTGAGAAAATCTGATTAAAGCTGTGCAGGAGAGAAGCAGATGGCAGTTTTGACATTGGGTGAAGATGGCTTAATCTCCATCTGTGCTGACATTTTCCCATCTCCCTGTGAGCAGTGGCCCCATGATACTCACCGACACAGAGCTGGGGGGCCAAGGGCTGCCCTTTCAGAGAGGATTTGCCAGGCAGGAGGCTGGGAGCTGCCAGAAACTGGAAATGTGCCGTGGTCCTCGCTGAAGAAACTGATTATTATTCAGCATCTCCATGATTGGGCTATCAAGCTCATTAGTACCCCACACACCTAGGCATTGCTGAGCTCCTGCTTTTGGAAAAAGGCTGTTTCAGCGCTGCTCCATTGGCACCGAGCGGCACTGCGCAGCGCTCCAAAGAGGCAATTAAGGAAGCTTCAGTGCAAAGTTGGGGGAAAACAAGACCACAAAGGCTGTGCGTAGTTTCAAAGCAAGATGATTACAAAGAGGTCCATCCAAGTCACAGCAGCCCTGAGTACTCCTGTGTTTCTGTAAGTAAGGAGGATCTGTAATTAAGTCTGTGGTGTCTCTTCTATTAAGTGTCCAATTAAATACACAGCATTTTGTTGTTGGAGAATGGCATGCATCTGCCAGGGCACTTCTACAGTGGCTGGCCAGGCAGAAATGCATTTGCCACCTTTATCTACTGTAAGGACACTATCAGGCATCCACTGAGAAAGCTCAGGGGAAACCTGATAATGGCCTTCTGATACTTAAACGGAGCTTAAAAGTAGGAGGGAAGTCAACTATTTTTGTGATTAGATAGTGACAGGACAGGGGGGAGCAGTTTTAAACTAAAAGAGGGGAAATTTATATTAGATTTCAGGGAATTTTTTCACAGAGGACAGTGAGGCCCTGGCACTGCTGCCCACAGAAGTGTGGGTGCCCCATCCCTGGAGGTGGCCAAGGCCAAGGCTGGGCAGCCTGACCTGCTGCCTGATTTAGTGGCTGGCAACCCTGCACAGCAGGGGGTTTAAGGTCCTTTCCAACCCAAGCCAGTCTATGGCTCTACAGTACTATGATTCTATGCTTGTATGATTCTTTGACTCTATGATGCTATGATTAATCTCTGGGCTGAGCATGGAGGTGAACTTGATGCAGCTGCTGGGGACACATTGTGAGACTGTGGTAGCTTTGGATTTTGAGCAGTATCAAGTCTTGTGAGCTTCTGCTGACTTTGGTAGAGATCCAGCACAGACAACTGTTAGTGACTTAACATCATGAGGCAGTAATTACTGCAGCCCCAGCTTCCTTGTAATCTCTCCACCCAAAGCATTTACCTGCCTATCCCACCCCAATTTACCAACAAAAACACCAGCAGCAGCCACGGTCCAGTGCACAATATGGCTCTTGACAGGAGTCCTATGTCCATGTATTTGGGAGATTCTCTGTTGATCATAACATATGAGTGCAGGAATGCAGTAAACTGCAAAGAAGACTCGAGACCTCCATGGCAGCATCTTCTGATAGCAAACAGCTTCTGGAGATCCATAAAATAACAGTCTGTGCAGACAGGTTTAGGAGGCATCCTATGGCTGACTGACATCCTGATAAGCTGCTGCATGGGGACCTTTGTTGGGCAAGCACAGCAATTTATAGTGCAATTGTACAGTTCAGTATTCTCTAGTTAGGGGTTGTGGCTTTAAGGCAGTGCATGAATAATTCGTTTCTCAACTTCACAGAGCATCCTTGAAATGCTACTTGTGCCATCTTGTGTTTTTCCTGCTCTAGATCAGTTTAAGTGCTTTGTTCTCTCTGGCACTTGTTTTTATATACCTACCCAACTCACACACACAAACCCATAGACATTGCATTTCTAGGCAGGTAAACAACCCTTCGCTCTTCAGAAAGGCCAGCTCAGCCTAACAGGTATTAGGGGTTCTGACCCTCTGCAACTTGTTTAAATCAGCCGAGCAAAAGAGATATTTTGATGACCACATGCTTTTCTAGTTACAGTCGACCCGTGTCAGACAAGCAAGAGGTTATCGTGTAGAACTGAGAAAAGGTGTCTTTGCTGGGAGGTTTGAAGAGAGCTGAAAGGTCACCATGAGGTGACACCAGTATAAAACACATGTATTTCATTCTCCTATGAGAGGGTTGCTGATGACTTTTGTCTGAATTCTGGGAACAACTCATCACTCAGGAGATTTGGGACTGTCTTGTTTGGATAAAATCCTTAATCAGAGTGAAACTTAGGAAACCCAAGGCTAGAAATTAAATGGCTAGAAATAAGCCAGAGATCCATTCACAGCTTTGGAATCACAGAATCTTTCAGGCTGGAAAAGATCTGCAAGGTCATCCAGTCCCACTGTCTGCCTACTAACAGTACTGCCCACTGACCACGTCCCTCAGAGCCACATCTCCACGTTTCTTGAACACCTCCAGGGATGGTGACTCCATCACCTCCCTGGGCAAAAATTAGCTACAACTAAATTTTTCTAGCATTTCCTTCTAAATTTAGAGTAGTTAAAGTCAACCAAGTTTATCACAGTATCAGTGAAATATCTTCTCTTTCACTTGGAATGTATTGCTTGCCGTTGTCAAGGAGCCAGAAGGAGCTGTGCCCATTCCAAAGAGTGACAGGGCTGCTCACGATACGCTTCAGCGCTTCGGAGCTTGGATGCTGCTTGACGTCACATCCAGTCCTCCCGGCTCCCCGGTCGCTGAATGACACTTCATAATCTCGAGAACAATGTGTGGCAACTAAAAATAGCTGCTCCCTGTGCGAGTCCTCAGGTGCCAATCCACTTGTGATAAGCATCGCGGGATCTGTGAAGGCTCTGACAGATAGCTGATGCCTGCCCCAACACTTGCGAATAGTAGCTAAGCTGATCACAAGAAATCAAACCAAGCGCCTTGTCAGATTCCGTATTGTTCTGGACTGTTCTTCAGTACTTACTCGGTTTTGTCTCTACTTTCAGTTATGTGGATAGCTTTGAGATTTCTCCCTGCTGGGAGGTCAGAATTTGGTGAGGAACTGTATTATTTACAGCAGCCTCTTTTCACCCCATTCAATCCTTGCCTTCCTGAAAATGATCTGCTATAACAAGTGGTGAGTTTGAGCCTGGGAGAAATCAGGCTCTCCTTGGGCTGGAATTTGAAAATAAAATAACGTAGTGGTTTTGTTTTGTTTTGTTTCCTTTTTTTCTCCTTACAAAAGTTATTTGAAGAGAAAAAGTCCAAGACTTTGGATTGTATCCTTTAGCTCCTTGTTTTCAGGCTTTACATAGGGTTATGGCTGACGATTTGTAATTAAATGACAAAAACGTGATGTTGTGAAAGCACCTGTCATCCAAACTTCAGTCTTTCCTCTTCCTTGTAGACCAATGGCAAGAAGAAAACGCATACAGAAAATGTGTGAAAACAAATGCAAGCAAACCAGGACAGAAAAGACAACGGGAACTTCAAGCTTCTGGCAAAGAGGAAGAAGAAAGCCCATCACTAACATCACACTCCTCCCAGAGGAGGATGCTGAGAGCTGAGGGGAGAATGAACAAAGCTCCTGTCAAGATGGGGGAGGTAGTACCAGAGACTAAACTTTAACTGACATTTGGTTTAAGACAACAATTTAGACTGTGAGGCGTAGTAGAATTCTAATTGGACTAACAATAGTAGTAATCTGTTACAAGCTGGCTCCACTGCTCAAACTGCAAAATAGACCAGCAATGAATTCTTGACTTCCCAAAGAAGAGGAGCATCCTTTTTCTTGAACCTCCTGCCCAGGGAGGTGGTACAGTCACCATCACCGGAGTGTTCAAGAGAAGGGGAGATGTGGAACTGAGGGACGTGGTCAGTGGGCATGGTGGGATGGGCTGATGGTTGGATTGGATGCTCTTAATGGTCCTTTCCAATCTTAATGATTCTAGGATTCCATAATTTATGGCTACACCAAGGCCTGTGACAGTGATCTACTTCTAGTATGTGTTCATCCCATGTCATTGTTGCATGGGATGCATTCCCTGCTATCTTGCTTCAAATACATCAGGTAAGATCAAAAATTAAAACAAAGATAAGCAATCAGATATGGATGTTTACACCTCAGGCTCAGTGGCCTGAATTTAGCAAAAGTTTATAACGAGTTGCTGACTTCCTTGCCAGTCCTCTGATTCCTGACTTTTTTTATATTTCATAATACTCCAGCACCCCTAGCTCCCAGGCATCACTTTGAACTCCAGCTACTGCTTTGTAAATGAGACTCCAGACTGGAAAGAAAAGCTTGAAAACAATGACCTGAGGCACCCCAAAGCTTCAGAAAGCAGATGGACGAAAGTGAGCACTAAAATCAGAGTTGCTGGTGCTGCTATTTTAACTTTCCCTGGTTTCTCAGCCCGTCTTGTTGCTGGGACACCCAGCCCACAGTGGCCAAGCTTTGCTGCAGGAATCCACACCCTGCCTGGGACTGACTCTTGGAAGATGCAGTGGTCCCAGTCCCCAAGAAGTTAATAGAGCACTGCACCTGCCATTGTCTCTATTCCTCCCATCAAACTTGCTCTGGGAAGTAATGACATTCTTCCTCCCCTTGGATAACAGCATCAGACTGCTTGATGCCTGCCTTCAGCTCCAAAGAGAAGCAGTGGGGGAAATAACAAATGGGAAAACACATAATGAAGGAGCAGTTTGCAAACTCTCAGCCAGCTTCTTTAAAGGCAGGGGACAAGCGGAGGGAGTGTTGCCCTCTACACCGGTGATGATCTGGAGTCCATGGAGCTCCACCTGGGGATAAACGAGGAGCTGACAGAGTTTATGGGTTAGGGATAAAGGGAGGCAGGGGAAGGCAACATCATAGTGGGGGTCTGCTACAGGCCACCTGATGAGGAAGGTTGAGTGGATGAGGTCCTTTGTAAACAGATAAGAGCAGCTTCACATTCAGAAAGCACAGTCCTCATGGGGGATTTCAACCACCCTGATATCTGTGGGAGGGACAACACAGCACTGCACCAGAAATCAAAGAGGTTCCTGGAATGTGTTGATGACAACTTGCTCTTCCAAGGAACACGGGAACCTCAAAGATCAGGTTAGGAAAGTTAAAACCCAGACAGAATTATATCTAGCTAGGGACAGAAAGGGGAAAAGTGATTAAAAAGAAGGTAAGTGAGGATGAGGGCCCTCTCCAAAAGGAAACTGGAGGCCTGGTAAAAGGTAAAAGGTAAAAGTTTGGAGAAGGTGGATCTGCCTGCCTGCTGTAAGTGAAGATCAGGTTTGAGACCATCTAAAGAATCTTAAGGAGCACAAGGCCATGGAATCTGACAAGATCCATCCACAGGTTCTGAGGGAACTGGCGGATGGACTTGCCAAGCTGCTATCCATCATATTTGAAAGGTCATGGCGGTCTGGTGAAGTTCCTACTGGAAAAGGGGAAACATAACCCCATATTCCAGAAGGGAAAAAAAGAAGATGCAGGAAACTACAGGCCAGTCAGTCTCACCTCTGTGCCTGGCAAGATGATGGGGCAGATCCGACTGAAGGCCCTACTACAGCACATGGAAAATAAAGGAGAGGTGAGGGGTGGTAGTCAAAATGGCTTCACAAAGGCAAGTATAAGGTCCTGCATCTGGGTTAGGGCAACCTCAAGCACAGATAAAGGTTAGGTGGAGAACAGCTTGAGAGCAGCCCCGAGGAGAAGGATTTCGGGGGGTTGATTGATGAGAGATTCAACATGAGGCGGCAGTGTGCGCCTGCAGCCCAGAAGGCCGCAGGTATCCTGGGTCGCATCAAGAGAAGTGTGACCAGCAGGTGGAGGGAGGGGATTCTGCCCCTCTGCTCTGCTCTGCTCTCGTGAGGCCCCACCTGGAGCACTGCGTCCAGATCTGGGGCCCCCAACACGAGGAGGACGTGGAGCTGTGGGATCAGGTCCAGAGGAGGGCCGTGGAGATGACCGGAGGGCTGGAGCACCTCCTCTACGAGGACAGGCTGAGAGAGCTGGGGCTCTGCAGCATGGGGAAGAGAAGGCTCTGAGAAGGCCTTAAAGCAACCGCCCAGTACCTGAAGGGTCCTACAGGAAAGCTGGGCAGGGACTTTTTATAAAAGCATGTAGCGACAGGATGAAGGGAAATGGTTTTAAACTGAAAGAGGGCAGATTCCGAATACGTATCAGGAAGAACTTTACTGTGAGAATGGAGAGATTCTGGAACGGGTTGCCCAGCGAGGTTGTGGATGCACCCTCTCTGGAAGCACTCAAGTCCAGGCTGGATGGGGCTGTGAGCAACCTGTTCTAGAGGGAGGTGTCCCTGCCTACAGCAGGGGGTTGGAACGAGGTGATCATAAAGGTCCTTCCAACCCAAACCATTCTGTGATTCTATGAGAGAAAAACAGGCCAGATCTCCCTTCTCATTCCACATTATTTCAGCATCATTTAACTACAAAACTGGCTCTGGGATAACCATATAAGGTGTTTGTTCCACACGCAGCATCACCTGTGATGGAAGCCAAGGAAACCTAGAGCAGGCCTCAGGCCTCAGCAAGGCTCAAAGCTGGGCCAGCCGGAGAACCGGCAGTGAGTGCAGCCAGAATGGTCTCCACGCAGCTGCAGGGTTGCCGGGTGGCGGCGCGGTGACATTGTGATGGCATGGTGATGCAACAAAGGGTGAGCGTGACAGGAAGCTGCGGGCTGGGACTGCGGTCGGGGTGGCCTCAGTTCGCTGCTGCTGGAGCGAGAGGTGGCAGCGGAAGGTCGCAGTTCTCAGAGAGTTCCTGCAAGGAGCCATGGAGCGCTGTGGCAAGGCTGGATTCCGAAATCCAGATGATGAGCACAGATTTCTGAGCACAAAGGGGAAGAGCGGAAAGGTGAGCACCGGGTCCTCGGAGAGGATGAGTGCAGAGCCTGGGCTGTGTGGGACTGCTCTGGGGCCGGAGATGCTCTCTGGAGGCTGAGGGGCATCTTCTCCTGCTGGCGCTGGAGAAGGCTTGCAGGGAATCGCGCCTCCCTGCACGTCCCAGAGTCGGGCGAAGAAGTGGGAAGGGAGCTGCCAAAGGGAATGGAGGTGGGGCTGGAGAGGGGACCGGAGTGCCTGAGTGTGCAAGCGTGTCTTTGTCTTTGTGTTTGTAGCTCCGACCCGGAGGACGGAAAGTTGGGGCAGGAGGTAGCGGGCTGCTGGATCTGCCACTCGGCGTCAAAATCCCTGTGCAGCCTGGCACCAAGCCTGTCTTCTGCAGGACAAAGCTGGGGGAAAAGGTGAGAGGAGGAGGAAAGGGTCAAAAGGGCCCCTTGTTTCCTGGGGTAGCCGTCATGCCAAGGAGGCCTTGTGGGACCTGCTGGAACTGCGGCCCCGTGCTCCAACCGCGCGGGGGAATGAAGGCACACTCCTGGCTCCACAGCAGGGAGACAGCCGAGGGCTTGCCACTAGCAGTGCCCAGTGGTCAGGAGACATTCAGAAAGCTGGGCTCTCCACACGGATGAGCTTGCCAGCACTAATTCTATTACCTTATCTGGCATCAGGCAAGCAGGTGGGTGGGATCCTGAACAAAGCTGCTGCTGGGTCCCAGGGCCAGGCACCCATCTGTCACAGCCAGAAATGTGGAGACCAGGTCATTCCTGGAGGAGGGTGCAGCCTTCTCCTGCTCTCCCTCTTGGAGGACTTAGCAAAACCCAGACGTGTCTGTTTGGGAAATGCACACAGCATGCTCCTCCTCCAGCTGGGCATGCAAGAGGCCAGCCTTGTCTGTGAGCAGCTGTGAAGCCTCTTTGTCTCTTTGCTGCTCTCTCCTTCCCCATTCACACTCTGCAACGCATCTCTTCCAGCTTCACCAGCCCTCTCCATACTTTGATCTGGGAGATCCTTACTGTCGCCATCTGGGCACAGAATACAACAGCCTGCATGACCCATATCTGCAGGAGTACCACAACCGCAAAGACAACCTGCAGAACCTGAAGAAGAGGGGCCTCGTCACCAAGGATGGCAAAGTAGGTTTGGAAGTTGGGTTCACCAACACGGGTCTCCTCAGGAGGGGTTTCCAGGCAGCAGGCAGGGGCCTGGCACCCCAGGGTGGAGTCCCCATGGCCCTGGGAAGGAGGGAGGAGGCAGCGTCCCCTCGGCTGGGGAGGGGAGGGTGGAGAGGAGCAGCTCCCCGCTGCTGGGGCCTGCACATTGCTGGACGGCTGTGTGGGAAGCTACCTCAAGAGTTCTTGGGAGTCATCTGCCCTTGTCTCTCTGTAGGTTGTCTGCACTCTGAAAGAGTTCAATGAGTACAGGCAGTACCTGACCAGGCTGAAGCTGGAGCAGGAGAAAATCAAGAGGCAAAAAGAGGTAGGCCAAACCTGGTGTTGGCGGGCACGTGTCAGTGACATGGCACCGAGGGCACGGGCTTGACTTGATGGGTCTGAGGGAGATGGGGAATGCAGAAAAGGTGAGGGCTGGGCTGGTGGTGCAGGCATGGAGGCATGGAAAGGACAACTCAGCTCAGAGCTGAGCTAGCACAGCGTGCTGACGTGCAGGTGACCTGGAAAGCTGCTTGCTTGCAAACAGAGCACTGAGGCAGCTCTTCTCTTCTGCCCTCACTGCATGGCTGAAGCAGAGTGCTGGCCCTCGTTGGCGTAAAGCATCAGCCTGCAGCGTGGCAAGCACTTTCCGAGACAAGGCCGAGCCTAAACCTGCTGTTCCCTTCCAGGAAATGTTTCTTCAGGAGACCTCCAAATTGAAGAAATCTGCCCACAGACCAATGGCAAGCACTGACAAGCTCCGGCCTGGTCCTGTGGAATACACTGTGGGCAAGAAAGCCAGCCCCATGAAGCCTCACAAACCAGCTGGCCCTGCTCCTACATGCCATAATCCCCAGACTGGTCAACGCAGACTGAGGAATGTGGCTTTGATGCAGCAGAAACCTCAGGGAGACTCACCGAGCACAGGACGTGCAGTGAAGCTCCCTGAGAAGTTGCCCAAACCTGAGTTGGGCAGGGAAGACTCCAAAGTCCCCAGAAGCATCCGTACTGCTGCTGCCTCAAAAACAAAAACACAGTTCCCTGGACATTATGAATTCAGAGCAATGTCTGAAAAAGAAGCTGAGAGACTTCAAGAGGAGACTGAGACTGCGTTGAGAGAAGTAAAAAGGAAGGTGAAGGCACTGGATCATCCTGTCCGCTCCTCAAGGAGGGCTCCTCAAAAGACCAGTCAAAAAGAGCTTAGGAGTGCCAAAAGAGCAGAGCCTTCAAAGACGCCCCGTTTCAATCACGAGCAGAAAATTGCACAGCTGGCTTGGGATGTTGCAGAACAAATACTGAAGGAAGTTTGGAAGTAGCATTCATTTGAATCCAGCACAGCCAGTGCACCTGAGCCAAGGCCAGCAGCCAGGCTGTGGGAGCAGTCCGTCACGGGAAGAACTTCCAAAGCAGGAAAACAGAGCAAGGGAAGCCTCTGACAAAGCACCCTCGCAGGCTTCCCTTCAGGCTTCAAGTCATACTAGAAGACCTTCAGATGTCCCTGCACTGCACCTCTTCCACACCCACATGGGAAACCCAGACGGAGCAGAACTGGGGAGCACCGCTGGCATCTTCCCCTCCGAGGGGTGCGTGTCAAGGCCATGCTGTCCAGACCCAAAGAGCTCAGAGCACCTTCTCAAAGCCCACAATAAAAATTTAACATCCATAGTGCTTCCTTGTGCCAATATTTATTCAATCCAGGCCATGCTGTGCTCGTGGATTTTCCCTGTGTTCTGCTCTCTCATGTGCCTGCCTCCTCCAGCCTCCATCAGGCCGAGACCCAATGTAACAGACCATTGGAAGTAGCGAGGGGAGAAGTGGCTGCAGAGAAGGACGTGGTGGCCAAAAAGCAGGATGTGAGCCAGCAGTGGCTCCTGCAGCCAACTGCGTTCTGGGCTGCATCAACACGGAGGACACGGCTCTTTGCAAAACAACCATGTTGACAGAAAGGCACGCTGGATCAGACTGGGGAGTGCTCTGCCTGCATCAGCACCTCGCTCCTCTCCTGTCACAAGATATTCACCTGCATGGACTGCACAGGCCTGAGTATTTTGGCAGCTGAGACGAGACAGAGGCTGCGGGCTGGGAGCACTAAGAGCAGCAGTGGCTGCACGGATGACAGTCCTGTTGTTTTGCAGGCAACTGAGAGGAGAGGCCCCACCTCCAGGCATTGGTGCAGCTGTAGCTCTAAGGATGGGTCGGCTCCTGACCCTCTCTGCCCTCAGATACCTGTGCAAAACCCATTTCTTTCTGCAGGCAGAAAAAGGTTGTTTCAAGTCGTAATTCAGTACTGCTCCAACTGCCTCCATCACAGTTCTCTGAGCTGATGCAGAGATCCAGCTGAGGTGAATAAGCATGCGTACTTGTTCCATTTATGCAGTTCTTGCACTTTTTCCTTTCTACGCGTTTTTCTTCAGGTCCTCAGCACACCCTAGAGGACAACACTGCCTCTGCCCAGCAGGGAAGGCAGCAAGCCAGGATGGTTCCTGGTGAACAGGACTGCAGGTGTGGGTCTTTAATGGACCAAGAGTCCTGTTCTGTGCTTTCTGAAGTGGTGCCACGATGTCCCAGCCACAGACAAATCTTTATTGGCTGTTTTTTTGTTCTGAAGCTGATGGATGCAGTGGACCGCAAGAAGTGGTAGAGAGTACAAGGGGGACTGTGGAGAAGAAGGCAGGAGCTCTGTGCACATACACAGGCTGGATGGAGCTTTGAGCAAGCTGGTCCAGTGGGAGGAGTCCATGCCGACGGTGGGGGGAGGTGTAGAACCAGATGATCCAGAGGTCTTTTCCAACCCAAGCCATTCAGTGATTCTGCAGCGGGATGGAGGCTGGGCCATCTGCACACTTTGCAGGCACAGGGTAAGCTGTGCCTTTGGTTGTTGACATCAAGGCTTCTTTCCCCCACCAACACTTGGGATAACTTTTCTTTGGCACCAGCCACGCTTCCTAGCTGGAGCACATTGTGTATCTGTGGTGGCACCAGGGACTCTGTGGATGGCCAGGCTGGACCAGATCAAAGCTCTCTACCCAGCATGAATATAGTCTTACCAAGAGGTCAGTGGTGGATGCTAACTAAAAGTAGGGGAGCAAGAATAGACATAGGACAAGATATTCCTCAGCACATCTTCATCCGGCCTCAAGAGAATTTTGCTTCAGGGACCTTCTCTAGTACAATGGATTTCTCTGTCACAAATTCACTTCACAGTTTTCGACAGTACCAATTTGATATCTGCTTCAAGAACCCCTGGACCACACTCAAATGTAGTGTCATGCCAGTGTGGAGAATGAGATCTCATTACTTCCAGCTGCACGGTGAGCCCAGGAGGCTGATCTATACAGTCTTGTATGCCCACTGGGTTCTTGCCCACGAATAAAGTTTATGCAAGCACTGGAAGAAATACAGATTCCTTCTTCATTACCTTTACTGAAATACATTTATGCTAAAGTTTCACCGTGTGAAGCCATTCTGAGCACTACAAGCAAGAGACAAATCTGTGCATTAAACCTCACCCCTGCAAAGGAGAATTGAAATCAGTCGTAGTTGTAGCTGTTGCCTCATCCTGACACTGCCACAGATGCAGTGATACTGCAGAGGATCCTGCTAGTAAGCTGAAGCATTCTGGCGTCAACTACTTGTAGCCCAGGTGTCTGCAGCATCAAGGTGAGGTCAGCGGGGCTTTTGTTCTGAGGGAAACAAGTGAAATGGTACCCCATGTTCATAAGTCTCAACACTTTTGTAAGACACTCTTCTGAAGTCCACCCCTCATTGCACGCTCACAAGGGATTTGGGTTATCAGCCTTTTTTTTAATCTTTCACTCCCTTTTCTCAAACTTCCTGTGATTTTCAGCTCATGTTGATCATTCCGCTGCCTCTTTGTTGTGCCAGCATCTCTAGTCTGTCACTGTTCAGACTCCACATCAGATCCTTAATTCTGTGCTACCTCTCAGCAGAAAGATCTGACAAGTAGCAGCCCGCTTCTTAAAGGCTGACGTTCATTTTGCTCACTCCCTCTCCTAGAAATTTCCTCCCCGTCCTTCCTAATCTGCTAGTCCTACCAATGGCACCAAAGGAACCAGCTCCAGCCTAAGAGGAAGGGTACCTCAGCTGACAAGAAGATCCAACAGCTGTTCCTTTAAGGAATTTGAAGCTGCAAGCTGCAATCCAGCTACTACCAAGAACATTTCTCCTCTTGCATCAGTGTTTTTCCGTTAATGAAAGCAACCTAATGCTTCCACTAATTTTATGCAGGAGTTTTGCACAGAGGCTGCATGTTGCTTGGCTGCTATTGTAAGCACTGTGACAACACCCGGGAAAAACATATCCTCCTTGGTGAGATTAAGTTCAGTTAAGAAAATACAGCGTTATGAGTTCAACACAGCAGATGATTAGGTGGAAAAATCCAGGTGATGAAGATGCACACATCACCTGTGAGTTGGAAGCCCACACAGAGGTGTGTTGCAATGAGATCCTACAGGGACGGGATGCTGGCTCTGTGCTATTTAATATTTGTGCCAGCGACACAGGAGAAAGTACAGAATGGTCACAGATAAACTTCAGGTGGGAAAAAGACTCCGGGGAGGTGATGGAGAGCTGTTACTGCTGTTATAAAGCAACCTGACTGGGAGCAAACAGTGTGACCTGTAACAGAGATGAGTGTGAAGCCCAACCAAAGTCTGCAACCGCTGTGATGACACAGCTGTGCTGCAAGCAGACACAGAAGGCACGTGGGTCAGCAGCACTTGCTGTGAAGCCACAGCAGCGTGCCAGCCACGAGTGCAGTGTCCAGTAGCGTCTGCAACTGAAGAAGGATTCCCCCAAACTGGAGGAGACACTCAGAGATGCACCAGAGGAAGAGAGAAAGTCAGAGTGAAGAATAACTGCACGGGTTTGATCGGACAAGCTTTGCTGAGGGAAGGTTAGCACTGGCTAATCCCACAGCGACCAAATACAACAGAGGAATCTCTTTTAAGAAATCTGGTCTTCTGGAGGACGATGGGGTTCATCTGTGTGGCAAGAGGAACACCATCTTTGGCAGCAAGCTTTCCAATGTAATCAGGAGGGCTGCAAACTAGAGTTGCCAGGGCTGGGGATCCTCAACCCATTGTACTTCGAGGCTGACAGTGATAATGGATGCCCTGGGCCTGGAGTAGCATCGCAGGCCAGTAGGACAGTGCCTATGGTTCAAGATAAGGAAACTTGAACTGGTAAATCAGCCTCAATGGGAGCCCAACTCAAATGCCCATATACCAATGTGCAGAGCATGGGGAACAAGCAGGAGTATCTGCAGGCGTGGGATGACTCCCATGACTAGAATGTAGGAATAATGGCTATAAACTCTTCAGGAAAGACAGGCAGGGGACAAGCGGAGGGAGTGTTGCCCTCTACACCAGTGATGATCTGGAGTCCATGGAGCTCCACCTGGGGATAAACGAGGAGCTGACAGAGTTTATGGGTTAGGGATAAAGGGAGGCAGGGGAAGGCAACATCATAGTGGGGGTCTGCTACAGGCCACCTGATGAGGAAGGTTGAGTGGATGAGGTCCTTTGTAAACAGATAAGAGCAGCTTCACATTCAGAAAGCACAGTCCTCATGGGGGATTTCAACCACCCTGATATCTGTGGGAGGGACAACACAGCACTGCACCAGAAATCAAAGAGGTTCCTGGAATGTGTTGATGACAACTTGCTCTTCCAAGGAACACGGGAACCTCAAAGATCAGGTTAGGAAAGTTAAAACCCAGACAGAATTATATCTAGCTAGGGACAGAAAGGGGAAAAGTGATTAAAAAGAAGGTAAGTGAGGATGAGGGCCCTCTCCAAAAGGAAACTGGAGGCCTGGTAAAAGGTAAAAGGTAAAAGTTTGGAGAAGGTGGATCTGCCTGCCTGCTGTAAGTGAAGATCAGGTTTGA
This sequence comes from Tympanuchus pallidicinctus, assembly GCF_026119805.1. Lineage (NCBI taxonomy): Eukaryota > Metazoa > Chordata > Aves > Galliformes > Phasianidae > Tympanuchus > Tympanuchus pallidicinctus. Next base: position 9,472,519 of record NW_026294722.1, read on the forward strand.
GACCATCTAAAGAATCTTAAGGAGCACAAGGCCATGGAATCTGACAAGATCCATCCACAGGTTCTGAGGGAACTGGCGGATGGACTTGCCAAGCTGCTATCCATCATATTTGAAAGGTCATGGCGGTCTGGTGAAGTTCCTACTGGAAAAGGGGAAACATAACCCCATATTCCAGAAGGGAAAAAAAGAAGATGCAGGAAACTACAGGCCAGTCAGTCTCACCTCTGTGCCTGGCAAGATGATGGGGCAGATCCGACTGAAGGCCCTACTACAGCACATGGAAAATAAAGGAGAGGTGAGGGGTGGTAGTCAAAATGGCTTCACAAAGGCAAGTATAAGGTCCTGCATCTGGGTTAGGGCAACCTCAAGCACAGATAAAGGTTAGGTGGAGAACAGCTTGAGAGCAGCCCCGAGGAGAAGGATTTCGGGGGGTTGATTGATGAGAGATTCAACATGAGGCGGCAGTGTGCGCCTGCAGCCCAGAAGGCCACAGGTATCCTGGGTCGCATCAAGAGAAGTGTGACCAGCAGGTGGAGGGAGGGGATTCTGCCCCTCTGCTCTGCTCTGCTCTCGTGAGGCCCCACCTGGAGCACTGCGTCCAGATCTGGGGCCCCCAACACGAGGAGGACGTGGAGCTGTGGGATCAGGTCCAGAGGAGGGCCATGGAGATGACCGGAGGGCTGGAGCACCTCCTCTACGAGGACAGGCTGAGAGAGCTGGGGCTCTGCAGCATGGGGAAGAGAAGGCTCTGAGAAGGCCTTAAAGCAACCGCCCAGTACCTGAAGGGTCCTACAGGAAAGCTGGGCAGGGACTTTTTATAAAAGCATGTAGCGACAGGATGAAGGGAAATGGTTTTAAACTGAAAGAGGGCAGATTCCGAATACGTATCAGGAAGAACTTTACTGTGAGAATGGAGAGATTCTGGAACGGGTTGCCCAGCGAGGTTGTGGATGCACCCTCTCTGGAAGCACTCAAGTCCAGGCTGGATGGGGCTGTGAGCAACCTGTTCTAGAGGGAGGTGTCCCTGCCTACAGCAGGGGGTTGGAACGAGGTGATCATAAAGGTCCTTCCAACCCAAACCATTCTGTGATTCTATGAGAGAAAAACAGGCCAGATCTCCCTTCTCATTCCACATTATTTCAGCATCATTTAACTACAAAACTGGCTCTGGGATAACCATATAAGGTGTTTGTTCCACACGCAGCATCACCTGTGATGGAAGCCAAGGAAACCTAGAGCAGGCCTCAGGCCTCAGCAAGGCTCAAAGCTGGGCCAGCCGGAGAACCGGCAGTGAGTGCAGCCAGAATGGTCTCCACGCAGCTGCAGGGTTGCCGGGTGGCGGCGCGGTGACATTGTGATGGCATGGTGATGCAACAAAGGGTGAGCGTGACAGGAAGCTGCGGGCTGGGACTGCGGTCGGGGTGGCCTCAGTTCGCTGCTGCTGGAGCGAGAGGTGGCAGCGGAAGGTCGCAGTTCTCAGAGAGTTCCTGCAAGGAGCCATGAAGCGCTGTGGCAAGGCTGGATTCCGAAATCCAGATGATGAGCACAGATTTCTGAGCACAAAGGGGAAGAGCGGAAAGGTGAGCACCGGGTCCTCGGAGAGGATGAGTGCAGAGCCTGGGCTGTGTGGGACTGCTCTGGGGCCGGAGATGCTCTCTGGAGGCTGAGGGGCATCTTCTCCTGCTGGCGCTGGAGAAGGCTTGCAGGGAATCGCGCCTCCCTGCACATCCCAGAGTCGGGCGAAGAAGTGGGAAGGGAGCTGCCAAAGGGAATGGAGGTGGGGCTGGAGAGGGGACCGGAGTGCCTGAGTGTGCAAGCGTGTCTTTGTCTTTGTCTTTGTAGCTCCGACCCGGAGGACGGAAAGTTGGGGCAGGAGGTAGCGGGCTGCTGGATCTGCCACTCGGCGTCAAAATCCCTGTGCAGCCTGGCACCAAGCCTGTCTTCTGCAGGACAAAGCTGGGGGAAAAGGTGAGAGGAGGAGGAAAGGGTCAAAAGGGCCTCTTGTTTCCTGGGGTAGCCGTCATGCCAAGGAGGCCTTGTGGGACCTGCTGGAACTGCGGCCCCGTGCTCCAACCGCGCGGGGGAATGAAGGCACACTCCTGGCTCCACAGCAGGGAGACAGCCGAGGGCTTGCCAATAGCAGTGCCCAGTGGTCAGGAGACATTCAGAAAGCTGGGCTCTCCACACGGATGAGCTTGCCAGCACTAATTCTATTACCTTATCTGGCATCAGGCAAGCAGGTGGGTGGGATCCTGAACAAAGCTGCTGCTGGGTCCCAGGGCCAGGCACCCATCTGTCACAGCCAGAAATGTGGAGACCAGGTCATTCCTGGAGGAGGGTGCAGCCTTCTCCTGCTCTCCCTCTTGGAGGACTTAGCAAAACCCAGACGTGTCTGTTTGGGAAATGCACACAGCATGCTCCTCCTCCAGCTGGGCATGCAAGAGGCCAGCCTTGTCTGTGAGCAGCTGTGAAGCCTCTTTGTCTCTTTGCTGCTCTCTCCTTCCCCATTCACACTCTGCAACGCATCTCTTCCAGCTTCACCAGCCCTCTCCATACTTTGATCTGGGAGATCCTTACTGTCGCCATCTGGGCACAGAATACAACAGCCTGCATGACCCATATCTGCAGGAGTACCACAACCGCAAAGACAACCTGCAGAACCTGAAGAAGAGGGGCCTCGTCACCAAGGATGGCAAAGTAGGTTTGGAAGTTGGGTTCACCAACACGGGTCTCCTCAGGAGGGCTTTCCAGGCAGCAGGCAGGGGCCTGGCAGCCCAGGGTGGAGTCCCCATGGCCCTGGGAAGGAGGGAGGAGGCAGCGTCCCCTCGGCTGGGGAGGGGAGGGTGGAGAGGAGCAGCTCCCCGCTGCTGGGGCCTGCACATTGCTGGACGGCTGTGTGGGAAGCTACCTCAAGAGTTCTTGGGAGTCATCTGCCCTTGTCTCTCTGTAGGTTGTCTGCACTCTGAAAGAGTTCAATGAGTACAGGCAGTACCTGACCAGGCTGAAGCTGGAGCAGGAGAAAATCAAGAGGCAAAAAGAGGTAGGCCAAACGTGCTGTTGGCGGGCACGTGTCAGTGGCACGGCACCGAGGGCACGGGCTTGACTTGATGGGTCTGAGGGAGATGGGGAATGCAGAAAAGGTGAGGGCTGGGCTGGTGGTGCAGGCATGGAGGCATGGAAGGGACAACTCAGCTCAGAGCTGAGCTAGCACAGCGTGCTGACGTGCAGGTGACCTGGAAAGCTGCTTGCTTGCAAACAGAGCAGTGAGGCAGCTCTTCTCTTCTGCCCTCACTGCATGGCTGAAGCAGAGTGCTGGCCCTCGTTGGCGTAAAGCATCAGCCTGCAGCGTGGCAAGCACTTTCCGAGACAAGGCCGAGCCTAAACCTGCTGTTCCCTTCCAGGAAATGTTTCTTCAGGAGACCTCCAAATTGAAGAAATCTGCCCACAGACCAATGGCAAGCACTGACAAGCTCCGGCCTGGTCCTGTGGAATACACTGTGGGCAAGAAAGCCAGCCCCATGAAGCCTCACAAACCAGCTGGCCCTGCTCCTACATGCCATAATCCCCAGACTGGTCAACGCAGACTGAGGAATGTGGCTTTGATGCAGCAGAAACCTCAGGGAGACTCACCGAGCACAGGACGTGCAGTGAAGCTCCCTGAGAAGTTGCCCAAACCTGAGTTGGGCAGGGAAGACTCCAAAGTCCCCAGAAGCATCCGTACTGCTGCTGCCTCAAAAACAAAAACACAGTTCCCTGGACATTATGAATTCAGAGCAATGTCTGAAAAAGAAGCTGAGAGACTTCAAGAGGAGACTGAGACTGCGTTGAGAGAAGTAAAAAGGAAGGTGAAGGCACTGGATCATCCTGTCCGCTCCTCAAGGAGGGCTCCCCAAAAGACCAGTCAAAAAGAGCTTAGGAGTGCCAAAAGAGCAGAGCCTTCAAAGACGCCCCGTTTCAATCACGAGCAGAAAATTGCACAGCTGGCTTGGGATGTTGCAGAACAAATACTGAAGGAAGTTTGGAAGTAGCATTCATTTGAATCCAGCACAGCCAGTGCACCTGAGCCAAGGCCAGCAGCCAGGCTGTGGGAGCAGTCCGTCACGGGAAGAACTTCCAAAGCAGGAAAACAGAGCAAGGGAAGCCTCTGACAAAGCACCCTCGCAGGCTTCCCTTCAGGCTTCAAGTCATACTAGAAGACCTTCAGATGTCCCTGCACTGCACCTCTTCCACACCCACATGGGAAACCCAGACGGAGCAGAACTGGGGAGCACCGCTGGCATCTTCCCCTCCGAGGGGTGCGTGTCAAGGCCATGCTGTCCAGACCCAAAGAGCTCAGAGCACCTTCTCAAAGCCCACAATAAAAATTTAACATCCATAGTGCTTCCTTGTGCCAATATTTATTCAATCCAGGCCATGCTGTGCTCGTGGATTTTCCCTGTGTTCTGCTCTCTCATGTGCCTGCCTCCTCCAGCCTCCATCAGGCCGAGACCCAATGTAACAGACCATTGGAAGTAGCGAGGGGAGAAGTGGCTGCAGAGAAGGACGTGGTGGCCAAAAAGCAGGATGTGAGCCAGCAGTGGCTCCTGCAGCCAACTGCGTTCTGGGCTGCATCAACACGGAGGACACGGCTCTTTGCAAAACAACCATGTTGACAGAAAGGCACGCTGGATCAGACTGGGGAGTGCTCTGCCTGCATCAGCACCTCGCTCCTCTCCTGTCACAAGATATTCACCTGCATGGACTGCACAGGCCTGAGTATTTTGGCAGCTGAGACGAGACAGAGGCTGCGGGCTGGGAGCACTAAGAGCAGCAGTGGCTGCACGGATGACAGTCCTGTTGTTTTGCAGGCAACTGAGAGGAGAGGCCCCACCTCCAGGCATTGGTGCAGCTGTAGCTCTAAGGATGGGTCGGCTCCTGACCCTCTCTGCCCTCAGATACCTGTGCAAAACCCATTTCTTTCTGCAGGCAGAAAAAGGTTGTTTCAAGTCGTAATTCAGTACTGCTCCAACTGCCTCCATCACAGTTCTCTGAGCTGATGCAGAGATCCAGCTGAGGTGAATAAGCATGCGTACTTGTTCGATTTATGCAGTTCTTGCACTTTTTCCTTTCTACGCGTTTTTCTTCAGGTCCTCAGCACACCCTAGAGGACAACACTGCCTCTGCCCAGCAGGGAAGGCAGCAAGCCAGGATGGTTCCTGGTGAACAGGACTGCAGGTGTGGGTCTTTAATGGACCAAGAGTCCTGTTCTGTGCTTTCTGAAGTGGTGCCACGATGTCCCAGCCACAGACAAATCTTTATTGGCTGTTTTTTTGTTCTGAAGCTGATGGATGCAGTGGACCGCAAGAAGTGGTAGAGAGTACAAGGGGGACTGTGGAGAAGAAGGCAGGAGCTCTGTGCACATACACAGGCTGGATGGAGCTTTGAGCAACCTGGTCCAGTGGGAGGAGTCCATGCCGACGGTGGGGGGAGGTGTAGAACCAGATGATCCAGAGGTCTTTTCCAACCCAAGCCATTCAGTGATTCTGCAGCGGGATGGAGGCTGGGCCATCTGCACACTTTGCAGGCACAGGGTAAGCTGTGCCTTTGGTTGTTGACATCAAGGCTTCTTTCCCCCACCAACACTTGGGATAACTTTTCTTTGGCACCAGCCACGCTTCCTAGCTGGAGCACATTGTGTATCTGTGGTGGCACCAGGGACTCTGTGGATGGCCAGGCTGGACCAGATCAAAGCTCTCTACCCAGCATGAATATAGTCTTACCAAGAGGTCAGTGGTGGATGCTAACTAAAAGTAGGGGAGCAAGAATAGACATAGGACAAGATATTCCTCAGCACATCTTCATCCGGCCTCAAGAGAATTTTGCTTCAGGGACCTTCTCTAGTACAATGGATTTCTCTGTCACAAATTCACTTCACAGTTTTCGACAGTACCAATTTGATATCTGCTTCAAGAACCCCTGGACCACACTCAAATGTAGTGTCATGCCAGTGTGGAGAATGAGATCTCATTACTTCCAGCTGCACGGTGAGCCCAGGAGGCTGATCTATACAGTCTTGTATGCCCACTGGGTTCTTGCCCACGAATAAAGTTTATGCAAGCACTGGAAGAAATACAGATTCCTTCTTCATTACCTTTACTGAAATACATTTATGCTAAAGTTTCACCGTGTGAAGCCATTCTGAGCACTACAAGCAAGAGACAAATCTGTGCATTAAACCTCACCCCTGCAAAGGAGAATTGAAATCAGTCGTAGTTGTAGCTGTTGCCTCATCCTGACACTGCCACAGATGCAGTGATACTGCAGAGGATCCTGCTAGTAAGCTGAAGCATTCTGGCGTCAACTACTTGTAGCCCAGGTGTCTGCAGCATCAAGGTGAGGTCAGCGGGGCTTTTGTTCTGAGGGAAACAAGTGAAATGGTACCCCATGTTCATAAGTCTCAACACTTTTGTAAGACACTCTTCTGAAGTCCACCCCTCATTGCACACTCACAAGGGATTTGGGTTATCAGCCTTTTTTTTAATCTTTCACTCCCTTTTCTCAAACTTCCTGTGATTTTCAGCTCATGTTGATCATTCCGCTGCCTCTTTGTTGTGCCAGCATCTCTAGTCTGTCACTGTTCAGACTCCACATCAGATCCTTAATTCTGTGCTACCTCTCAGCAGAAAGATCTGACAAGTAGCAGCCTGCTTCTTAAAGGCTGACGTTCATTTTGCTCACTCCCTCTCCTAGAAATTTCCTCCCCGTCCTTCCTAATCTGCTAGTCCTACCAATGGCACCAAAGGAACCAGCTCCAGCCTAAGAGGAAGGGTACCTCAGCTGACAAGAAGATCCAACAGCTGTTCCTTTAAGGAATTTGAAGCTGCAAGCTGCAATCCAGCTACTACCAAGAACATTTCTCCTCTTGCATCAGTGTTTTTCCGTTAATGAAAGCAACCTAATGCTTCCACTAATTTTATGCAGGAGTTTTGCACAGAGGCTGCATGTTGCTTGGCTGCTATTGTAAGCACTGTGACAACACCCGGGAAAAACATATCCTCCTTGGTGAGATTAAGTTCAGTTAAGAAAATACAGCGTTATGAGTTCAACACAGCAGATGATTAGGTGGAAAAATCCAGGTGATGAAGATGCACACATCACCTGTGAGTTGGAAGCCCACACAGAGGTGTGTTGCAATGAGATCCTACAGGGACGGGATGCTGGCTCTGTGCTATTTAATATTTGTGCCAGCGACACAGGAGAAAGTACAGAATGGTCACAGATAAACTTCAGGTGGGAAAAAGACTCCGGGGAGGTGATGGAGAGCTGTTACTGCTGTTATAAAGCAACCTGACTGGGAGCAAACAGTGTGACCTGTAACAGAGATGAGTGTGAAGCCCAACCAAAGTCTGCAACCGCTGTGATGACACAGCTGTGCTGCAAGCAGACACAGAAGGCACGTGGGTCAGCAGCACTTGCTGTGAAGCCACAGCAGCGTGCCAGCCACGAGTGCAGTGTCCAGTAGCGTCTGCAACTGAAGAAGGATTCCCCCAAACTGGAGGAGACACTCAGAGATGCACCAGAGGAAGAGAGAAAGTCAGAGTGAAGAATAACTGCACGGGTTTGATCGGACAAGCTTTGCTGAGGGAAGGTTAGCACTGGCTAATCCCACAGCGACCAAATACAACAGAGGAATCTCTTTTAAGAAATCTGGTCTTCTGGAGGACGATGGGGTTCATCTGTGTGGCAAGAGGAACACCATCTTTGGCAGCAAGCTTTCCAATGTAATCAGGAGGGCTGCAAACTAGAGTTGCCAGGGCTGGGGATCCTCAACCCATTGTACTTCGAGGCTGACAGTGATAATGGATGCCCTGGGCCTGGAGTAGCATCGCAGGCCAGTAGGACAGTGCCTATGGTTCAAGATAAGGAAACTTGAACTGGTAAATCAGCCTCAATGGGAGCCCAACTCAAATGCCCATATACCAATGTGCAGAGCATGGGGAACAAGCAGGAGTATCTGCAGGCGTGGGATGACTCCCATGACTAGAATGTAGGAATAATGGCTATAAACTCTTCAGGAAAGACAGGCAGGGGACAAGCGGAGGGAGTGTTGCCCTCTACACCAGTGATGATCTGGAGTCCATGGAGCTCCACCTGGGGATAAACGAGGAGCTGACAGAGTTTATGGGTTAGGGATAAAGGGAGGCAGGGGAAGGCAACATCATAGTGGGGGTCTGCTACAGGCCACCTGATGAGGAAGGTTGAGTGGATGAGGTCCTTTGTAAACAGATAAGAGCAGCTTCACATTCAGAAAGCACAGTCCTCATGGGGGATTTCAACCACCCTGATATCTGTGGGAGGGACAACACAGCACTGCACCAGAAATCAAAGAGGTTCCTGGAATGTGTTGATGACAACTTGCTCTTCCAAGGAACACGGGAACCTCAAAGATCAGGTTAGGAAAGTTAAAACCCAGACAGAATTATATCTAGCTAGGGACAGAAAGGGGAAAAGTGATTAAAAAGAAGGTAAGTGAGGATGAGGGCCCTCTCCAAAAGGAAACTGGAGGCCTGGTAAAAGGTAAAAGGTAAAAGTTTGGAGAAGGTGGATCTGCCTGCCTGCTGTAAGTGAAGATCAGGTTTGAGACCATCTAAAGAATCTTAAGGAGCACAAGGCCATGGAATCTGACAAGATCCATCCACAGGTTCTGAGGGAACTGGCGGATGGACTTGCCAAGCTGCTATCCATCATATTTGAAAGGTCATGGCGGTCTGGTGAAGTTCCTACTGGAAAAGGGGAAACATAACCCCATATTCCAGAAGGGAAAAAAAGAAGATGCAGGAAACTACAGGCCAGTCAGTCTCACCTCTGTGCCTGGCAAGATGATGGGGCAGATCCGACTGAAGGCCCTACTACAGCACATGGAAAATAAAGGAGAGGTGAGGGGTGGTAGTCAAAATGGCTTCACAAAGGCAAGTATAAGGTCCTGCATCTGGGTTAGGGCAACCTCAAGCACAGATAAAGGTTAGGTGGAGAACAGCTTGAGAGCAGCCCCGAGGAGAAGGATTTCGGGGGGTTGATTGATGAGAGATTCAACATGAGGCGGCAGTGTGCGCCTGCAGCCCAGAAGGCCACAGGTATCCTGGGTCGCATCAAGAGAAGTGTGACCAGCAGGTGGAGGGAGGGGATTCTGCCCCTCTGCTCTGCTCTGCTCTCGTGAGGCCCCACCTGGAGCACTGCGTCCAGATCTGGGGCCCCCAACACGAGGAGGACGTGGAGCTGTGGGATCAGGTCCAGAGGAGGGCCATGGAGATGACCGGAGGGCTGGAGCACCTCCTCTACGAGGACAGGCTGAGAGAGCTGGGGCTCTGCAGCATGGGGAAGAGAAGGCTCTGAGAAGGCCTTAAAGCAACCGCCCAGTACCTGAAGGGTCCTACAGGAAAGCTGGGCAGGGACTTTTTATAAAAGCATGTAGCGACAGGATGAAGGGAAATGGTTTTAAACTGAAAGAGGGCAGATTCCGAATACGTATCAGGAAGAACTTTACTGTGAGAATGGAGAGATTCTGGAACGGGTTGCCCAGCGAGGTTGTGGATGCACCCTCTCTGGAAGCACTCAAGTCCAGGCTGGATGGGGCTGTGAGCAACCTGTTCTAGAGGGAGGTGTCCCTGCCTACAGCAGGGGGTTGGAACGAGGTGATCATAAAGGTCCTTCCAACCCAAACCATTCTGTGATTCTATGAGAGAAAAACAGGCCAGATCTCCCTTCTCATTCCACATTATTTCAGCATCATTTAACTACAAAACTGGCTCTGGGATAACCATATAAGGTGTTTGTTCCACACGCAGCATCACCTGTGATGGAAGCCAAGGAAACCTAGAGCAGGCCTCAGGCCTCAGCAAGGCTCAAAGCTGGGCCAGCCGGAGAACCGGCAGTGAGTGCAGCCAGAATGGTCTCCACGCAGCTGCAGGGTTGCCGGGTGGCGGCGCGGTGACATTGTGATGGCATGGTGATGCAACAAAGGGTGAGCGTGACAGGAAGCTGCGGGCTGGGACTGCGGTCGGGGTGGCCTCAGTTCGCTGCTGCTGGAGCGAGAGGTGGCAGCGGAAGGTCGCAGTTCTCAGAGAGTTCCTGCAAGGAGCCATGAAGCGCTGTGGCAAGGCTGGATTCCGAAATCCAGATGATGAGCACAGATTTCTGAGCACAAAGGGGAAGAGCGGAAAGGTGAGCACCGGGTCCTCGGAGAGGATGAGTGCAGAGCCTGGGCTGTGTGGGACTGCTCTGGGGCCGGAGATGCTCTCTGGAGGCTGAGGGGCATCTTCTCCTGCTGGCGCTGGAGAAGGCTTGCAGGGAATCGCGCCTCCCTGCACATCCCAGAGTCGGGCGAAGAAGTGGGAAGGGAGCTGCCAAAGGGAATGGAGGTGGGGCTGGAGAGGGGACCGGAGTGCCTGAGTGTGCAAGCGTGTCTTTGTCTTTGTGTTTGTAGCTCCGACCCGGAGGACGGAAAGTTGGGGCAGGAGGTAGCGGGCTGCTGGATCTGCCACTCGGCGTCAAAATCCCTGTGCAGCCTGGCACCAAGCCTGTCTTCTGCAGGACAAAGCTGGGGGAAAAGGTGAGAGGAGGAGGAAAGGGTCAAAAGGGCCTCTTGTTTCCTGGGGTAGCCGTCATGCCAAGGAGGCCTTGTGGGACCTGCTGGAACTGCGGCCCCGTGCTCCAACCGCGCGGGGGAATGAAGGCACACTCCTGGCTCCACAGCAGGGAGACAGCCGAGGGCTTGCCAATAGCAGTGCCCAGTGGTCAGGAGACATTCAGAAAGCTGGGCTCTCCACACGGATGAGCTTGCCAGCACTAATTCTATTACCTTATCTGGCATCAGGCAAGCAGGTGGGTGGGATCCTGAACAAAGCTGCTGCTGGGTCCCAGGGCCAGGCACCCATCTGTCACAGCCAGAAATGTGGAGACCAGGTCATTCCTGGAGGAGGGTGCAGCCTTCTCCTGCTCTCCCTCTTGGAGGACTTAGAAAAACCCAGACGTGTCTGTTTGGGAAATGCACACAGCATGCTCCTCCTCCAGCTGGGCATGCAAGAGGCCAGCCTTGTCTGTGAGCAGCTGTGAAGCCTCTTTGTCTCTTTGCTGCTCTCTCCTTCCCCATTCACACTCTGCAACGCATCTCTTCCAGCTTCACCAGCCCTCTCCATACTTTGATCTGGGAGATCCTTACTGTCGCCATCTGGGCACAGAATACAACAGCCTGCATGACCCATATCTGCAGGAGTACCACAACCGCAAAGACAACCTGCAGAACCTGAAGAAGAGGGGCCTCGTCACCAAGGATGGCAAAGTAGGTTTGGAAGTTGGGTTCACCAACACGGGTCTCCTCAGGAGGGCTTTCCAGGCAGCAGGCAGGGGCCTGGCAGCCCAGGGTGGAGTCCCCATGGCCCTGGGAAGGAGGGAGGAGGCAGCGTCCCCTCGGCTGGGGAGGGGAGGGTGGAGAGGAGCAGCTCCCCGCTGCTGGGGCCTGCACATTGCTGGACGGCTGTGTGGGAAGCTACCTCAAGAGTTCTTGGGAGTCATCTGCCCTTGTCTCTCTGTAGGTTGTCTGCACTCTGAAAGAGTTCAATGAGTACAGGCAGTACCTGACCAGGCTGAAGCTGGAGCAGGAGAAAATCAAGAGGCAAAAAGAGGTAGGCCAAACGTGCTGTTGGCGGGCACGTGTCAGTGGCACGGCACCGAGGGCACGGGCTTGACTTGATGGGTCTGAGGGAGATGGGGAATGCAGAAAAGGTGAGGGCTGGGCTGGTGGTGCAGGCATGGAGGCATGGAAGGGACAACTCAGCTCAGAGCTGAGCTAGCACAGCGTGCTGACGTGCAGGTGACCTGGAAAGCTGCTTGCTTGCAAACAGAGCACTGAGGCAGCTCTTCTCTTCTGCCCTCACTGCATGGCTGAAGCAGAGTGCTGGCCCTCGTTGGCGTAAAGCATCAGCCTGCAGCGTGGCAAGCACTTTCCGAGACAAGGCCGAGCCTAAACCTGCTGTTCCCTTCCAGGAAATGTTTCTTCAGGAGACCTCCAAATTGAAGAAATCTGCCCACAGACCAATGGCAAGCACTGACAAGCTCCGGCCTGGTCCTGTGGAATACACTGTGGGCAAGAAAGCCAGCCCCATGAAGCCTCACAAACCAGCTGGCCCTGCTCCTACATGCCATAATCCCCAGACTGGTCAACGCAGACTGAGGAATGTGGCTTTGATGCAGCAGAAACCTCAGGGAGACTCACCGAGCACAGGACGTGCAGTGAAGCTCCCTGAGAAGTTGCCCAAACCTGAGCTGGGCAGGGAAGACTCCAAAGTCCCCAGAAGCATCCGTACTGCTGCTGCCTCAAAAACAAAAACACAGTTCCCTGGACATTATGAATTCAGAGCAATGTCTGAAAAAGAAGCTGAGAGACTTCAAGAGGAGACTGAGACTGCGTTGAGAGAAGTAAAAAGGAAGGTGAAGGCACTGGATCATCCTGTCCGCTCCTCAAGGAGGGCTCCCCAAAAGACCAGTCAAAAAGAGCTTAGGAGTGCCAAAAGAGCAGAGCCTTCAAAGACGCCCCGTTTCAATCACGAGCAGAAAATTGCACAGCTGGCTTGGGATGTTGCAGAACAAATACTGAAGGAAGTTTGGAAGTAGCATTCATTCGAATCCAGCACAGCCAGTGCACCTGAGCCAAGGCCAGCAGCCAGGCTGTGGGAGCAGTCCGTCACGGGAAGAACTTCCAAAGCAGGAAAACAGAGCAAGGGAAGCCTCTGACAAAGCACCCTCGCAGGCTTCCCTTCAGGCTTCAAGTCATACTAGAAGACCTTCAGATGTCCCTGCACTGCACCTCTTCCACACCCACATGGGAAACCCAGACGGAGCAGAACTGGGGAGCACCGCTGGCATCTTCCCCTCCGAGGGGTGCGTGTCAAGGCCATGCTGTCCAGACCCAAAGAGCTCAGAGCACCTTCTCAAAGCCCACAATAAAAATTTAACATCCATAGTGCTTCCTTGTGCCAATATTTATTCAATCCAGGCCATGCTGTGCTCGTGGATTTTCCCTGTGTTCTGCTCTCTCATGTGCCTGCCTCCTCCAGCCTCCATCAGGCCGAGACCCAATGTAACAGACCATTGGAAGTAGCGAGGGGAGAAGTGGCTGCAGAGAAGGACGTGGTGGCCAAAAAGCAGGATGTGAGCCAGCAGTGGCTCCTGCAGCCAACTGCGTTCTGGGCTGCATCAACACGGAGGACACGGCTCTTTGCAAAACAACCATGTTGACAGAAAGGCACGCTGGATCAGACTGGGGAGTGCTCTGCCTGCATCAGCACCTCGCTCCTCTCCTGTCACAAGATATTCACCTGCATGGACTGCACAGGCCTGAGTATTTTGGCAGCTGAGACGAGACAGAGGCTGCGGGCTGGGAGCACTAAGAGCAGCAGTGGCTGCACGGATGACAGTCCTGTTGTTTTGCAGGCAACTGAGAGGAGAGGCCCCACCTCCAGGCATTGGTGCAGCTGTAGCTCTAAGGATGGGTCGGCTCCTGACCCTCTCTGCCCTCAGATACCTGTGCAAAACCCATTTCTTTCTGCAGGCAGAAAAAGGTTGTTTCAAGTCGTAATTCAGTACTGCTCCAACTGCCTCCATCACAGTTCTCTGAGCTGATGCAGAGATCCAGCTGAGGTGAATAAGCATGCGTACTTGTTCGATTTATGCAGTTCTTGCACTTTTTCCTTTCTACGCGTTTTTCTTCAGGTCCTCAGCACACCCTAGAGGACAACACTGCCTCTGCCCAGCAGGGAAGGCAGCAAGCCAGGATGGTTCCTGGTGAACAGGACTGCAGGTGTGGGTCTTTAATGGACCAAGAGTCCTGTTCTGTGCTTTCTGAAGTGGTGCCACGATGTCCCAGCCACAGACAAATCTTTATTGGCTGTTTTTTTGTTCTGAAGCTGATGGATGCAGTGGACCGCAAGAAGTGGTAGAGAGTACAAGGGGGACTGTGGAGAAGAAGGCAGGAGCCCTGTGCACATACACAGGCTGGATGGAGCTTTGAGCAACCTGGTCCAGTGGGAGGAGTCCATGCCGACGGTGGGGGGAGGTGTAGAACCAGATGATCCAGAGGTCTTTTCCAACCCAAGCCATTCAGTGATTCTGCAGCGGGATGGAGGCTGGGCCATCTGCACACTTTGCAGGCACAGGGTAAGCTGTGCCTTTGGTTGTTGACATCAAGGCTTCTTTCCCCCACCAACACTTGGGATAACTTTTCTTTGGCACCAGCCACGCTTCCTAGCTGGAGCACATTGTGTATCTGTGGTGGCACCAGGGACTCTGTGGATGGCCAGGCTGGACCAGATCAAAGCTCTCTACCCAGCACGAATATAGTCTTACCAAGAGGTCAGTGGTGGATGCTAACTAAAAGTAGGGGAGCAAGAATAGACATAGGACAAGATATTCCTCAGCACATCTTCATCCGGCCTCAAGAGAATTTTGCTTCAGGGACCTTCTCTAGTACAATGGATTTCTCTGTCACAAATTCACTTCACAGTTTTCGACAGTACCAATTTGATATCTGCTTCAAGAACCCCTGGACCACACTCAAATGTAGTGTCATGCCAGTGTGGAGAATGAGATCTCATTACTTCCAGCTGCACGGTGAGCCCAGGAGGCTGATCTATACAGTCTTGTATGCCCACTGGGTTCTTGCCCACGAATAAAGTTTATGCAAGCACTGGAAGAAATACAGATTCCTTCTTCATTACCTTTACTGAAATACATTTATGCTAAAGTTTCACCGTGTGAAGCCATTCTGAGCACTACAAGCAAGAGACAAATCTGTGCATTAAACCTCACCCCTGCAAAGGAGAATTGAAATCAGTCGTAGTTGTAGCTGTTGCCTCATCCTGACACTGCCACAGATGCAGTGATACTGCAGAGGATCCTGCTAGTAAGCTGAAGCATTCTGGCGTCAACTACTTGTAGCCCAGGTGTCTGCAGCATCAAGGTGAGGTCAGCGGGGCTTTTGTTCTGAGGGAAACAAGTGAAATGGTACCCCATGTTCATAAGTCTCAACACTTTTGTAAGACACTCTTCTGAAGTCCACCCCTCATTGCACACTCACAAGGGATTTGGGTTATCAGCCTTTTTTTTAATCTTTCACTCCCTTTTCTCAAACTTCCTGTGATTTTCAGCTCATGTTGATCATTCCGCTGCCTCTTTGTTGTGCCAGCATCTCTAGTCTGTCACTGTTCAGACTCCACATCAGATCCTTAATTCTGTGCTACCTCTCAGCAGAAAGATCTGACAAGTAGCAGCCCGCTTCTTAAAGGCTGACGTTCATTTTGCTCACTCCCTCTCCTAGAAATTTCCTCCCCGTCCTTCCTAATCTGCTAGTCCTACCAATGGCACCAAAGGAACCAGCTCCAGCCTAAGAGGAAGGGTACCTCAGCTGACAAGAAGATCCAACAGCTGTTCCTTTAAGGAATTTGAAGCTGCAAGCTGCAATCCAGCTACTACCAAGAACATTTCTCCTCTTGCATCAGTGTTTTTCCGTTAATGAAAGCAACCTAATGCTTCCACTAATTTTATGCAGGAGTTTTGCACAGAGGCTGCATGTTGCTTGGCTGCTATTGTAAGCACTGTGACAACACCCGGGAAAAACATATCCTCCTTGGTGAGATTAAGTTCAGTTAAGAAAATACAGCGTTATGAGTTCAACACAGCAGATGATTAGGTGGAAAAATCCAGGTGATGAAGATGCACACATCACCTGTGAGTTGGAAGCCCACACAGAGGTGTGTTGCAATGAGATCCTACAGGGACGGGATGCTGGCTCTGTGCTATTTAATATTTGTGCCAGCGACACAGGAGAAAGTACAGAATGGTCACAGATAAGCTTCAGGTGGTAAAAAGACTCCGGGGAGGTGATGGAGAGCTGTTACTGCTGTTATAAAGCAACCTGACTGGGAGCAAACAGTGTGACCTGTAACAGAGATGAGTGTGAAGCCCAACCAAAGTCTGCAACCGCTGTGATGACACAGCTGTGCTGCAAGCAGACACAGAAGGCACGTGGGTCAGCAGCACTTGCTGTGAAGCCACAGCAGCGTGCCAGCCACGAGTGCAGTGTCCAGTAGCGTCTGCAACTGAAGAAGGATTCCCCCAAACTGGAGGAGACACTCAGAGATGCACCAGAGGAAGAGAGAAAGTCAGAGTGAAGAATAACTGCACGGGTTTGATCGGACAAGCTTTGCTGAGGGAAGGTTAGCACTGGCTAATCCCACAGCGACCAAATACAACAGAGGAATCTCTTTTAAGAAATCTGGTCTTCTGGAGGACGATGGGGTTCATCTGTGTGGCAAGAGGAACACCATCTTTGGCAGCAAGCTTTCCAATGTAATCAGGAGGGCTGCAAACTAGAGTTGCCAGGGCTGGGGATCCTCAACCCATTGTACTTCGAGGCTGACAGTGATAATGGATGCCCTGGGCCTGGAGTAGCATCGCAGGCCAGTAGGACAGTGCCTATGGTTCAAGATAAGGAAACTTGAACTGGTAAATCAGCCTCAATGGGAGCCCAACTCAAATGCCCATATACCAATGTGCAGAGCATGGGGAACAAGCAGGAGTATCTGCAGGCGTGGGATGACTCCCATGACTAGAATGTAGGAATAATGGCTATAAACTCTTCAGGAAAGACAGGCAGGGGACAAGCGGAGGGAGTGTTGCCCTCTACACCAGTGATGATCTGGAGTCCATGGAGCTCCACCTGGGGATAAACGAGGAGCTGACAGAGTTTATGGGTTAGGGATAAAGGGAGGCAGGGGAAGGCAACATCATAGTGGGGGTCTGCTACAGGCCACCTGATGAGGAAGGTTGAGTGGATGAGGTCCTTTGTAAACAGATAAGAGCAGCTTCACATTCAGAAAGCACAGTCCTCATGGGGGATTTCAACCACCCTGATATCTGTGGGAGGGACAACACAGCACTGCACCAGAAATCAAAGAGGTTCCTGGAATGTGTTGATGACAACTTGCTCTTCCAAGGAACACGGGAACCTCAAAGATCAGGTTAGGAAAGTTAAAACCCAGACAGAATTATATCTAGCTAGGGACAGAAAGGGGAAAAGTGATTAAAAAGAAGGTAAGTGAGGATGAGGGCCCTCTCCAAAAGGAAACTGGAGGCCTGGTAAAAGGTAAAAGGTAAAAGTTTGGAGAAGGTGGATCTGCCTGCCTGCTGTAAGTGAAGATCAGGTTTGAGACCATCTAAAGAATCTTAAGGAGCACAAGGCCATGGAATCTGACAAGATCCATCCACAGGTTCTGAGGGAACTGGCGGATGGACTTGCCAAGCTGCTATCCATCATATTTGAAAGGTCATGGCGGTCTGGTGAAGTTCCTACTGGAAAAGGGGAAACATAACCCCATATTCCAGAAGGGAAAAAAAGAAGATGCAGGAAACTACAGGCCAGTCAGTCTCACCTCTGTGCCTGGCAAGATGATGGGGCAGATCCGACTGAAGGCCCTACTACAGCACATGGAAAATAAAGGAGAGGTGAGGGGTGGTAGTCAAAATGGCTTCACAAAGGCAAGTATAAGGTCCTGCATCTGGGTTAGGGCAACCTCAAGCACAGATAAAGGTTAGGTGGAGAACAGCTTGAGAGCAGCCCCGAGGAGAAGGATTTCGGGGGGTTGATTGATGAGAGATTCAACATGAGGCGGCAGTGTGCGCCTGCAGCCCAGAAGGCCGCAGGTATCCTGGGTCGCATCAAGAGAAGTGTGACCAGCAGGTGGAGGGAGGGGATTCTGCCCCTCTGCTCTGCTCTGCTCTCGTGAGGCCCCACCTGGAGCACTGCGTCCAGATCTGGGGCCCCCAACACGAGGAGGACGTGGAGCTGTGGGATCAGGTCCAGAGGAGGGCCATGGAGATGACCGGAGGGCTGGAGCACCTCCTCTACGAGGACAGGCTGAGAGAGCTGGGGCTCTGCAGCATGGGGAAGAGAAGGCTCTGAGAAGGCCTTAAAGCAACCGCCCAGTACCTGAAGGGTCCTACAGGAAAGCTGGGCAGGGACTTTTTATAAAAGCATGTAGCGACAGGATGAAGGGAAATGGTTTTAAACTGAAAGAGGGCAGATTCCGCATGCGTATCAGGAAGAACTTTACTGTGAGAATGGAGAGATTCTGGAACGGGTTGCCCAGCGAGGTTGTGGATGCACCCTCTCTGGAAGCACTCAAGTCCAGGCTGGATGGGGCTGTGAGCAACCTGTTCTAGAGGGAGGTGTCCCTGCCTACAGCAGGGGGTTGGAACGAGGTGATCATAAAGGTCCTTCCAACCCAAACCATTCTGTGATTCTATGAGAGAAAAACAGGCCAGATCTCCCTTCTCATTCCACATTATTTCAGCATCATTTAACTACAAAACTGGCTCTGGGATAACCATATAAGGTGTTTGTTCCACACGCAGCATCACCTGTGATGGAAGCCAAGGAAACCTAGAGCAGGCCTCAGGCCTCAGCAAGGCTCAAAGCTGGGCCAGCCGGAGAACCGGCAGTGAGTGCAGCCAGAATGGTCTCCACGCAGCTGCAGGGTTGCCGGGTGGCGGCGCGGTGACATTGTGATGGCATGGTGATGCAACAAAGGGTGAGCGTGACAGGAAGCTGCGGGCTGGGACTGCGGTCGGGGTGGCCTCAGTTCGCTGCTGCTGGAGCGAGAGGTGGCAGCGGAAGGTCGCAGTTCTCAGAGAGTTCCTGCAAGGAGCCATGAAGCGCTGTGGCAAGGCTGGATTCCGAAATCCAGATGATGAGCACAGATTTCTGAGCATAAAGGGGAAGAGCGGAAAGGTGAGCACCGGGTCCTCGGAGAGGATGAGTGCAGAGCCTGGGCTGCGTGGGACTGCTCTGGGGCCGGAGATGCTCTCTGGAGGCTGAGGGGCATCTTCTCCTGCTGGCGCTGGAGAAGGCTTGCAGGGAATCGCGCCTCCCTGCACATCCCAGAGTCGGGCGAAGAAGTGGGAAGGGAGCTGCCAAAGGGAATGGAGGTGGGGCTGGAGAGGGGACCGGAGTGCCTGAGTGTGCAAGCGTGTCTTTGTCTTTGTGTTTGTAGCTCCGACCCGGAGGACGGAAAGTTGGGGCAGGAGGTAGCGGGCTGCTGGATCTGCCACTCGGCGTCAAAATCCCTGTGCAGCCTGGCACCAAGCCTGTCTTCTGCAGGACAAAGCTGGGGGAAAAGGTGAGAGGAGGAGGAAAGGGTCAAAAGGGCCTCTTGTTTCCTGGGGTAGCCGTCATGCCAAGGAGGCCTTGTGGGACCTGCTGGAACTGCGGCCCCGTGCTCCAACCGCGCGGGGGAATGAAGGCACACTCCTGGCTCCACAGCAGGGAGACAGCCGAGGGCTTGCCAATAGCAGTGCCCAGTGGTCAGGAGACATTCAGAAAGCTGGGCTCTCCACACGGATGAGCTTGCCAGCACTAATTCTATTACCTTATCTGGCATCAGGCAAGCAGGTGGGTGGGATCCTGAACAAAGCTGCTGCTGGGTCCCAGGGCCAGGCACCCATCTGTCACAGCCAGAAATGTGGAGACCAGGTCATTCCTGGAGGAGGGTGCAGCCTTCTCCTGCTCTCCCTCTTGGAGGACTTAGAAAAACCCAGACGTGTCTGTTTGGGAAATGCACACAGCATGCTCCTCCTCCAGCTGGGCATGCAAGAGGCCAGCCTTGTCTGTGAGCAGCTGTGAAGCCTCTTTGTCTCTTTGCTGCTCTCTCCTTCCCCATTCACACTCTGCAACGCATCTCTTCCAGCTTCACCAGCCCTCTCCATACTTTGATCTGGGAGATCCTTACTGTCGCCATCTGGGCACAGAATACAACAGCCTGCATGACCCATATCTGCAGGAGTACCACAACCGCAAAGACAACCTGCAGAACCTGAAGAAGAGGGGCCTCGTCACCAAGGATGGCAAAGTAGGTTTGGAAGTTGGGTTCACCAACACGGGTCTCCTCAGGAGGGGTTTCCAGGCAGCAGGCAGGGGCCTGGCAGCCCAGGGTGGAGTCCCCATGGCCCTGGGAAGGAGGGAGGAGGCAGCGTCCCCTCGGCTGGGGAGGGGAGGGTGGAGAGGAGCAGCTCCCCGCTGCTGGGGCCTGCACATTGCTGGACGGCTGTGTGGGAAGCTACCTCAAGAGTTCTTGGGAGTCATCTGCCCTTGTCTCTCTGTAGGTTGTCTGCACTCTGAAAGAGTTCAATGAGTACAGGCAGTACCTGACCAGGCTGAAGCTGGAGCAGGAGAAAATCAAGAGGCAAAAAGAGGTAGGCCAAACGTGCTGTTGGCGGGCACGTGTCAGTGGCATGGCACCGAGGGCACGGGCTTGACTTGATGGGTCTGAGGGAGATGGGGAATGCAGAAAAGGTGAGGGCTGGGCTGGTGGTGCAGGCATGGAGGCATGGAAAGGACAACTCAGCTCAGAGCTGAGCTAGCACAGCGTGCTGACGTGCAGGTGACCTGGAAAGCTGCTTGCTTGCAAACAGAGCACTGAGGCAGCTCTTCTCTTCTGCCCTCACTGCATGGCTGAAGCAGAGTGCTGGCCCTCGTTGGCGTAAAGCATCAGCCTGCAGCGTGGCAAGCACTTTCCGGGACAAGACCGAGCCTAAACCTGCTGTTCCCTTCCAGGAAATGTTTCTTCAGGAGACCTCCAAATTGAAGAAATCTGCCCACAGACCAGTGGCAAGCACTGACAAGCTCCGGCCTGGTCCTGTGGAATACACTGTGGGCAAGAAAGCCAGCCCCATGAAGCCTCACAAACCAGCTGGCCCTGCTCCTACATGCCATAATCCCCAGACTGGTCAACGCAGACTGAGGAATGTGGCTTTGATGCAGCAGAAACCTCAGGGAGACTCACCGAGCACAGGACGTGCAGTGAAGCTCCCTGAGAAGTTGCCCAAACCTGAGCTGGGCAGGGAAGACTCCAAAGTCCCCAGAAGCATCCATACTGCTGCTGCCTCAAAAACAAAAACACAGCTCCCTGGACATTATGAATTCAGAGCAATGTCTGAAAAAGAAGCTGAGAGACTTCAAGAGGAGACTGAGACTGCGTTGAGAGAAGTAAAAAGGAAGGTGAAGGCACTGGATCATCCTGTCCGCTCCTCAAGGAGGGCTCCCCAAAAGACCAGTCAAAAAGAGCTTAGGAGTGCCAAAAGAGCAGAGCCTTCAAAGACGCCACGTTTCAATCACGAGCAGAAAATTGCACAGCTGGCTTGGGATGTTGCAGAACAAATACTGAAGGAAGTTTGGAAGTAGCATTCATTCGAATCCAGCACAGCCAGTGCACCTGAGCCAAGGCCAGCAGCCAGGCTGTGGGAGCAGTCCGTCACGGGAAGAACTTCCAAAGCAGGAAAACAGAGCAAGGGAAGCCTCTGACAAAGCATCCTCGCAGGCTTCCCTCCAGGCTTCAAGTCATACTAGAAGACCTTCAGATGTCCCTGCACTGCACCTCTTCCACACCCACATGGGAAACCCAGACGGAGCAGAACTGGGGAGCACCGCTGGCATCTTCCCCTCCGAGGGGTGCGTGTCAAGGCCATGCTGTCCAGACCCAAAGAGCTCAGAGCACCTTCTCAAAGCCCACAATAAAAATTTAACATCCATAGTGCTTCCTTGTGCCAATATTTATTCAATCCAGGCCATGCTGTGCTCGTGGATTTTCCCTGTGTTCTGCTCTCTCATGTGCCTGCCTCCTCCAGCCTCCATCAGGCCGAGACCCAATGTAACAGACCATTGGAAGTAGCGAGGAGAGAAGTGGCTGCAGAGAAGGACGTGGTGGCCAAAAAGCAGGATGTGAGCCAGCAGTGGCTCCTGCAGCCAACTGCGTTCTGGGCTGCATCAACACGGAGGTGTCAGCAGCAGGGAGGGGACCATCCTACCCTGCTTTTGCCCTTGTGAGGCCCCACCTGCAGTACTGCATCCAGGCCTGGAGCCCCTACTGTAAGATGGAGGAGGAGCTATTGGAGCAGACTAAACTGCCAGTTATCTGCATGTGCAAAGAACTGAGCATGAGTCGGGCATCCCACCAACCACCAGGTATTGAGGGCCCACGTCATCAAAATCCGTGTCCTTATGGGTAAAGTGTGGGAAATGCCTCCTGGGAGTGTGCTGTAGGGACAGCAGGCACTCATGTTCATTATTCTTGTCCAGATCTGTAGTACCAGTTGTTTTGTGCTGGACTTGGACTGGGTACAGCTTTTCTAGAGCTCCATATTCTCACTTTATGCCAACTGAAAGCCTATTGCTCCGCTGCTTATTGAAGGGAAGGACAGCCTCTGAATGATTCATGGCTGCTGCTATGGCACTGATTTCATATTAGTCTGTTAATACGCCTACCACACATGTAAAGGGCT
Source organism: Tympanuchus pallidicinctus (assembly GCF_026119805.1). Lineage (NCBI taxonomy): Eukaryota > Metazoa > Chordata > Aves > Galliformes > Phasianidae > Tympanuchus > Tympanuchus pallidicinctus. The sequence continues at coordinate 9,494,884 of NW_026294722.1, forward strand.
TTAAATGTGACGTATGTTAATAATTCTGGTGCTGAATTACAAAATTATAATCAGGCTCTCCCTGCCTGAACACAGAGCTGCCCTGTCCCTCTTGTCACATCCCACAGCTGCTAGGAAAGCCTGGGCAATTTTGCTGTGGGCTGCTCCAGACATCAGTCTTGTTAAGGATCTGAGTGTTGGTGTGCTTATCTGTCCAGGAAAAATAATATTAGAACTGGCTCTTTTTTTCTTTTTTTTTTTTTTTTTTTTTCCCAATTTCCAGTGTTTCTAGCTCTGGCAGAGCTGCAGAAACACAGCTGCAGGTGGTTTCATGAGTTTCTGCCCACATGGGAAGCCTGGATAATGGTGCCTAAACAAAGAAAATCCAAAGGTTCCCAGGTATTATGCATCTTTGCAGTGGTTAAAGTTTGCAGTGAGCTCTGGGCAGCAAATTCACTGTGGTCTTGACCTGAATGGGTGGAGGTCCTACTTTCCTCATGGTATGTAGTGCTTTCCATATCATGGGCTTGTGGTGGCCAGGCAGCTGTGCCAAAGAAAGCAGGCAAGATATTCCTCCGTGGCCAGCCCTCATGGTTTGGATAGCAACATGCTCTTCAGAAATCAGCATGCCATTTGTTCCCTATCACCAATGCCAAGGGAGGAAGGAGGCCAGTGACAAACACATTATATAAACTTCTGCGAATGCTATCAGGCTTTTATTATTATTATCTCCTGGCTAGGTTGTTATTCTACTCCCTTGATGATTTCTTCCATTCCAATTCTATCAGAGCTGTGTCTGTCAGCCTGCTGCATTAATACATGTGCTTTTGCCTCCTTGCCCCTTATTAGCTATAGGAGAAAGCAGGTTTGGTGGTTTCACATCAGAAAAGCATATAACTCCTCCACATCACGCTACCCCAGGGGGACAAGGTTCTGCTGGCCGACCCAGGTCTACAGGATGTGTGTGGCTATAACAGAAACAACCTCCATTATGCCTCTGCACAAATGCCACAGGCTGTTTTCTGTGTTCCTAAACACACACCAGCATGAAACAAAAGCAGCCTGGGGAGATGAGAAGTGGGGGAGTGGGGAGCTCTGCTCTGCTGGAAGCACCAGCAAGAAGTACTCAAAGGGAAGGCTCACACTGTCAGTAATTAAGTGTTCGTGTGAGACCTTTTTTTTTTTGAGGATCTCAGACTACTTAGCAGTTGACATCTAGGCACTGAATCAGTTCACAGTCCATTTACTCTGACATTCTGCATCCACACAGGAGAATCCAGTAATTCCAGGAAAGATGACTGGGACACTGAAACATCTCCATTTTAGTCCTGCTCTCTAGCTGGCCAGACATCCAATCACTTCTTGCTGAGCTTCTGCTTACTTTACTTAGAAGCAGAGTTAAGGACACTTGTGATTTTTCTCCCAGTGAGGGTATTTAAGGGAGTCCTCAGTGACAGCATTTTTTGGCTGGTTTCTTCATGTCCTTGGGCCAGCATGTCTTATGTTTTCTGAGTGGTACCAACAGAGCTGTTAGGGCCTGTACTCACCTGGAGAGGGATTACTTAATTGCTTCCTAGCACTAAGTTGTTAAAAGTTTGCTTCTGCTCTGAAATGAGAAGTTTGAGCTTGCTCTCCCACACCTAAGAGGCACCAAAGAAGACAGCCAAAACCTGCAGCCTCTCTCCAGTCCTCTCTGTCACCTGGCAGATGCACCCCTTGTGTTTTATAGCTCACCAGCCTGAGACTGTTGTAGTGTTTTAAGCTGAACAGCTGAAAATGCAGCCAAAATCCTCAATTCATCAGGGGGCTGGGAAACAGGCCAAGCAAAAACCACTTATCAGAGCTGCCTGCACAGAGGTGGTGGTTGATATCTGTGGGGTGCTGGTCCCCACTGGTCTTATGCCCAGCAGCAGCACCGTGCTGGTTTGTTTAGTAAGCCTGGTCCTGCGTGCCCAGTGTAGGAGCTCCAGGGTCTTGGCTGTGCCATGGAAACAGAGATTTGTATTCACAACCAGCCATCAGCATGTGATGTGATGCAGTGACAGGCATAAAGTTCCTCAATATAGTTGTTACATGATTAATAACAACAGGAGCAGCTTAATGGATAAAGACATTCCCTCTACCTGGGATCCATCCTGGGACTTACTGCTGCACAGCTCGAATGAACTGTGTGAGGACATTATTGCTAATCAGCGTGCATGAGTGCAGCCCGATACCAAAGGCTGCTGCTAAACAGCTTGCTCTATGCCACGTGCTAGAGACCCTTCCTTCCCATGAGCCGGAGCAGCTGTCAGCACAGCCACAGTGTGGTTTGCTTCCTTTGCTTTTCTTCACCATGATGGGAAAGTGCTGTCCATCCCAGCAATCACCGTTCCTCTCTGTAAAGCACCAGACTGCTTGAGTGAGGCACCCTGGCAGAATACACCCTATCGAGAAAAGATAAACAGTTCTTTCACAACCATGATATATTTCAGTAACAACTCTTCTGAAATATCTGCAAGCCTATATTTTAACTCCAGTTTCACCTCCCTTGAAAGAGCGTAGAACAAAACACATCAGTGATAGAAAATCCTGCCAGTTGCAGCAGTCCTCAGGCTGGAGCATGCTGCTGCTCAGCTGACAGAATTTCTTCTGTTTCTATAAAGAGGTGTGACTCAAAACAGCTCAACAGCACATCCTGAAGCTCTTCCTGAGAAGTCTGATCAGGGAACACGAAACAAGGATACACGATGCTTCTCTTAGTTTTCATCTCTTGTCTGAAACCACTTTGCAAAGATCAAAATCTCACTTAATTCCTGCTTGAGATAGGAGAGCTTCCTTGCTGGGAGGTCCCAAAGCAGCTGCAGGTCCCAGCACCTGCCAAGAAATAGACCTGTAAAGGTTATAAATGCACATCCACAGCTCAAAATCTTACTCCTTGGCCAGCTGAAATCATGTCCTGTTGCTGAAATCTTCCTGTAAGTGCCATGATTCAGATTATAGTTCTGTGCTCTGCAAGGTAGGATGAACCCCACTGCTAGAGGAGCCCATGGCCAAAACACAGGAGGGATTCTTCTTCTGCTTCCTAAAAGTGACACCTGCACCGGGATGAGAAGAGCACACAGCTGTTTGATCCAGTGACTGTAAATGGAGACGAGGCAGCCACCTGGCACGCAGCTCAGCTAGTTCTAGCTTGGAGCATGAAACCAACAAGTGGGTCAAACAGCAGGCTGGCAGAAGGTATCTCTGCTGTGCTATTGATGAGGAACTGCACTAAGATGTGGGCATGGATTGGCAGTCTTTGCCGAGGACACAAAGACCCAGCAGCACCACAGTGCTGCCCTGCAGCTGGACCAGCTCCCCTCCGATTGTCATCTCCTTTCAGCCCCTTTGCAGAGCTGCCTGAGATGTCAGCAGCTGACCTTCCCTCCTTCCCCCCATCACCCCGCAGTGTGGGATGGACAAAATATCTCCCTGGCAGCTTTGCTCCATGGGACAGCATTTCTGAAGCTCTTCCCTCATTTCTAAGCAACGCTGAGATGCACTGACTTCCTCTCCCATTCTGCTGCAACTACTTATTTCACACTTGTTACTGGATTATTTATAGTAATTCTGCAAGGTGTTTTGGAATCGGTAGAAGGGCACAGCACTAAATACAATAGCATCACCTCATGAGATCTGACATTTAAAAACAGGGGATCTAATTACTGAAACCAAGGGAGACAGCAAATGTCAGGAAAAGCCAGTGGCTGTTGGCTTGATGCTGCGACTCCTGAATTGCTGCCCGTGATCTGCAGCAGGCACAGGACTGGTTTGCAGCCCCTGGTTTCTCCTGCTGAGCTCACAGTCCAGGAGAACCCAGCACCTCTTCAGGGTATGCAACAAGTGTTGATTTTTGCAATGCTGTCTGAAAACAACAACAACAACATTGCTCCTGACGGATGGATAATCCTTCCACCCACATCCTTCCACTCCAGTTGGGAGGCTCAGATGCACGCCTAGACCTGACCCCAAGGCTTCCAGCCTGATGCAGAGAGTCTAAAGCAAATAGCAGCATCACAACCTGCTTTCTTCTCGCCAAGCAATTCCAGTGCAGAGCATGTCCAAGCTGTCTGAAATAGTGCAGCTGCCTAAAAGCCCAAGTTAACATTCACGCATCGTGCGACATATCAAATACATCCACCTCTCGTCGGCAGCGTCAAACTGTCTTGACAGTTAATGAGCTAGGCATGGGCTCTAAACCAGCAAGTTGTAACTGAATAAATATGATAAACAACCCGATTCCAGATGGCTTTTTATGTAACACTATTTATGCAGTGTTGATAGATGGCAAATTTTATGCCAATAAATCCTCGTATTTTAAAACATTTGCCTTCTTAATTGCCCAGTTTACACGTAAAATATGTTTATGTGCATTGCTAAGTTGAAAAGTGACATGGGAACAGCTCTGGACTGAGCAAGCACTGTTTGTATGTTGGCCCATCTGTCTGGGCTCACAGAAGAGCAGTGTCACAGGAATGTCACCTATGCAATCTCTTCTGTGTAGCAGGAGTCAGATTCTGATCAAGGCTGATATTCATATACACGTAACTGCTGAGCTCCCATCACTTCCCACATAGCATTTGAGGGGAACCTGACTCCACAGGCTGGTGGGACTTTAAATGCCTCCAGGGAAATGCTGCATGGGGCGAAGCTGGTGCCAGAGGAGAGGCTGGGGGCTCAGGGAGGCTGGTGGGGCTGCAGCACCACCACTGGCCTCCCTATAAATGGGATATATGGTTCTCTGTGTCCTGGGAATGGCTTTAGGGAGAGCCCACTGATGGCTGTGTGATGCTCTGACCCTGCAGGGGAGAAGCCGGACATCTTCACTAGGCAGCCTCCTGCAGCATTCCAGGATCTCTGCCCCACTGGGAGGACACAGTGCTAAAGCAAAGACACCCCAAACCATACAGATGAGAAGACTGGAGGGAGTTTGTGTCTTTGAAAGCTCATCCAGTTGCATCTGTACATCTTCCAGCTTGGAACTCCCAAAAGGTTCTGCTCCTGCCTGTCCCTGCCCTCTGCAGACATCCAATGCAGCATCAGGACCACACTCAGGCTGGCTTGTCCCTCTCTCCAGTCACAGTCAGTCCTCACCACTACGTTTTGGCCAGAGGCTGTCTCCTGAGCCTTCTGCACTGTGCCATGGAGGAGCACCCGTCCTACCTCCACATGCCCTACCAAGGTTTCTCAGGGCCATCTAGAACCCTCCTGTCCCCACCAGGCGCTGGAAACAGGAATTGCAAGAGGTAGTGGCCATGCACAGAGACTTGCAAAGCACAGCAGGAGGCAGTGTGCTTGCTGCAGCTCCAGCGCTAAGCCTGGATCCCAAAGCACAGTGAGTACAGGGATGCTGCCTCCATCTCAAAGGGCACAGAGGTGGGAGATGCAGGAGAGGCACAGAGGTGGGAGATGCAGGAGAGGCAGAGCCCCATTAAACACCTCCAACGCAATCAGTTCATAGTTTATCTAAAATCTTATTACTGGCTATTTGCTCTAATAGATTCAGTCATGTGTAGCATTAACAGAAATTGACACCAAGCAGATTTATGCCTTTGAACGTGTTTTCTCTATTTAGGATTCCTGATTCTCTCTGTAGTATATGGGGTATTTTATTTAGCCTTTAACTCATTTATTGGGTATTTATAGAACAGGACTTCCCTGAGCAGTAAAACCAGATGGCTTCACACACTACAATACGTCCTCCTGACAGGTTTATATTGTCTTATTTCTTTAAGGGATAACTTTGCCTCGCTCTGTGCTCACCTTAGCATCGCCACTAAAGTCATTACAACAAACTCTGCCCCTCTCTATCTTTGATGGCATTTAGGCAGCGTGGTCCTGGCTGGTTCTTGCAAGGCCAGGACTGCAGAGGAGGTTGGGCCAGAGCACAGAGCTCCACAGCTCTGCACATGGACCCACTGCCCTGTGAGCATCACTGTAACCTGCAATGAATTTTTCAGAGAGCTACAGGACCAGACCAACCAATCCAGCATAAGAAAAAATCAGCTGGGAGAAAACTTCTGGCATTTTTAAAGCTTTCCAATCTTGATTTTCAGGCATTTTTTGTTTCTAAGCTGAGAAAGGGTTTTCTTTCAAAACACAGTGAAACTCAGACCAACCATCAAACAATGAAAGAGGAAGGGAAGTCAAATATCATATTCATCTGGAGTCTGTGAATGTGGGATGTCTGACAGCCCATAGCTGTACTTTGCTGTGCAGAAAAAAAATGCATGGTTTCCAAAAGAAAACTGTGCTTGGCAAAAAGAAAGGAATACAGAAAGGGGGGGGGGGGGGGGAAAGAGAGATCTCCACTTTTTATCCTGGTTTGACATGGGGATATTTCTCTTTTCTGAAATCTGAAGAATTTTTACCAGACAAGAATACCATTTCCCATTTATGCTCCAGTTAGCACTGTGACAACCATTTTTATAAAAGATTTTGATGGGAGAAAGGAGTGGAGAGAAATCCAGAACCTTCTGCGTTAACTTGTACGTGCAGCAATGGGCTGACACACAGCATTAACAAGCTGAGTGCATCAGGACTGGCAGGGCATCCACACAGCCCACAGAACAAGGGGCAAAATGCTCACACAGCTCCCGTGTCTATCATGAGCTCCCATGGAGACTGAATTAAATTGGGATTGATATAGCAAAGGAATTGCAGCTTTGTTTCATCTCATCACTCCAGGAACTGAACTATCAAAGAACCTCATCTCCATCCTACGTGACCAAAACTATCTCCCCACCCATAGCTTCCAACAGCCTGAAAAACTGGGAGCAGTGGGAACTTGGTGTGGCCCACTGAGGGTTTCAGCAGCTCCTGGGGTGTTTGTTCAGACTATTGCTGGCAGCCAAAGACTCTGCACTGATGGAGCCATGGGCTGTGTTTGCACAGCTGTGTTGAAATGCTTTGCAGGCTGGTCCTGAAAGCAAGTTCAGGTTTGGAGTCACTGGGATGGGACTGCAGGGAGACAAATGGGCTGGGGGTCCTGGGAAGGGTCCTGCTTCAGCTGCCCAAGAAGTCCCTGTGCTGCCTGCATGGGGAGCATTAAGTGGGGAGGTGGAGGGTATCAACTGCAGTACGTCTATGGCCAAAGTACAAGGAGAGCTTTTGAACCAAGGATGTATGAGCAAACCTTCTCTCTGGGCTGGCACCCATGTCTTGCAGTTTTTGCTCAAATTGCCACGATAAAATTTGACGTAGAAAAATTTAGGAATTTCTTCTCACTCTATGACAAAAGCAATATCTGAAGAAACAGCTTCTAAATCTGTTCTCACGTCCCACAAAGCATGGCCAAAACAGAGGGGGCATGGGGTGATGGCTGCCTGCCACCACTGCAGACATGAGTCCGTGAAGTAATGGCTCAGCTGCAAGTTCTCCAATCTCCATTTTTCCCTTCCATATTTCAGTGACATTTGAGAGTTCTCTCAGATTTTAAAACACATAGGTTTTGACGTTTTATTACTTGCTTGTCTCTGTTTTATGGTTATTAGGATGGGTGAAAAATTAAGGTTCCTGGAGGCTGCTCTGAAAACCTCTATTTATTCAAAGGGCATATAAAAAATGGCTGTATCCCCTATAGGCAACATAATGAGATTTAGGGCCATTTCTGGCTCTCAATCACTTGGCATAGCAAGCATGGTATTTCTAGTACCACAAACTCAACCCCAAATCCTTTCTGTCCACCCATCCACTCTTTTTCAGCCCTTTGTGCACCCAGAGGCCAGGGCATCCACCTGCCAGGGGCTGTGGGTACAAGGTGACATCTGAATCCCTTCACATACTGGTACAAGTATCCCCACTCTTGTGATTTCAAAGCATCCAGGATGCTGTTGGGTGTCACCCAAGACCACCAGATCAATGTGGAAATGATCCAGCTCCTGAGGTCTGTATGAAACTCAGGAGATGGACTTTCCACCCAGGTTTCATGGAAGGCAGTGCAGATAGCAAAGCCTACAAGGGGTTGCGTTTTTGTTTTAGCTTGTGCCAAAACAAAACATTGATGCAGATCAATGGAAGTTGCTCTCACATGTCATTTCAGTGAAAGGATCACATTTTGGATTCCTGCAGCTCCACGGTTTGCTCACAGTGGGGATGCCCTTTGGGCTGTCCCCACACTGGGCTGCTGAGGAGACCAACCCCCTAGGTGATAAAATAGAATGGAAAACATTTTAGTGCCATGACCTCATGCAATGCTGCTAACTCTGCCTTCCAAGAACTTTATAAAAAAAACACCACAGGGCTAGAAGTGATAGTATTTAAGTGAGACACTGTCTGAAAGAGGAGGAAGGACCCTACAAGGACCCGAATGGAGCCAGTGTGAGGCCAGAGGCTGCCGGAGAGCAGACAGCTTTTGTCTGCACTTTGCCTTTGGGGTGAGTGGAAATACCCTGTGGCCTGGGCAGCTCTTCTTCTCATTGCTAGTGCTGTCTCCACTGGAGACATCATTTCTGCTTAGGAGGCAGCCTCTCTGTAAAGGATGGCTCCACCTCAGTGAAGAAAGCATTATTACAAGCCCTGTGTCTCCAGCCCTTGGGATGCCCAAGCAACATGGCTGGCCAAAGCAGACGGTAGCTGCTGAGTTTCCCAGTGCATCTGCAGCCTGGCACAGGTGAGAATACATTGCCCCTAGCATCCAGTAGGATTCACATGCTGTATAGGATGAGAACTAATTCGACCCAGCTGCAGAGCAGCAGGCAGCATCCGTGGGGAGCAGAGGTGGAGCAGAGCTGCCTGTGGGCTGGTGGAGCATGGTGTGCACCCTGTGGTCTGTCCATCTGTACCCCAGAACCTCTCACTGCCCCATGCCAGGACAGAAGCTTTCACAGAGCCTCTAATGGTGGCTTTCAGTCTTTATATTTCTCTACAATCATCTTTCCTTTGGAGATTGCCACTAAGACCAAAAACAAATAGGGAGAGCCAGATCAAACAAACCCTTCTGCTTTTTAAAAAAGATCCCTGAAAGGGAAAAATGTTTCATTTTGGCTCAAATGTATTTTTACTCTGTCTTCCCTATGGGATTAAAAAAAAAAAACAAACACCATTAAAAGCAAAACAAGGAAAACAAGGCTCCCCAGATTCAGCTAGACTACATGCAACAATTTCCTTTTTTTGGTTCAAAACACAAAGGAACAAAACTGTATTCCAGGTGAGTGGCCAAAGAGCAGGATCTCACACAGCCAGGGGACAAGGGCAGGCTGCGAGTGCTGGCACGGGCAGCACGGTGTGGAGCTGCTGTCACTTGTGCTCGCTGAAGGATGCCCAGCACTATTGCTGCATCTCCTCTGGGCCCCCAGCTGAGCTCACTTACTGAACACACAAGCCTTTCCACTCAGCCAGCATCCTATTAGCTACAGCATTTTTACAGTTCATGAGCCACACTAGGGCTTTGCTTAGTGCTCATTCACTAGTCTTTCTAGCTTGCTGGCAAGGTGTCCAATTAGTCGAAATGACACTTAGCTTTAGTAGAACTAATTGTTCCACGTTGCAGAGGGACTGCTCTGGAAGCACCCGAAGAGTCCCAAGAGGCCTTGTAATTATTGCTGCCATGCTGCTGCTACTCAGCCCCTTCCCTCCCTGAAGTCTCCCATCACCTCTGCTCCATGTTGCCATTCAGCCTAAGCGTGCCACTATTGCACATCCACAATTAATGCAAAACCCAGCAGGCAGGGGAAGGAACTGCCAAAGCTGTTTCTCCCCTGTTCTTCTGTTTGTTTGTTTGTTTCTGAAGAGCCACTTTCAGGCAGAAACACAAGCGGCTCGCGCTGCCAGCCTCTCAATTATTGCAGCCATCGTTAGTGAGCAAAGAGAAGGGCAGAGAAATTAGAAGCGCTTGGGATTTGGCTTGTAATGTTTTACAGAGAGACTGAAACTGAGTTATTCAAGGCTGGTAAAAAACGCCTTTTGCACAAGTGTAACTATAAGGCATGTGGCTCTGGGCAGCCTGGTCTGGTGGTTGGTGACGCTGCACACAGCAGGGGGTTCAAACTAGATGATCACTGTGGTCCTTTTCAACCCAGGCCATTCTATGATTCTATCATCCTATGTCTCCTTTCCAGTAGAGACATAAACCTGAAGGCCAAGGTGTAGGGGCTGTTTCCTCATCCCAGGCAAGCACTGATGGCTGTCACTATCCCTCTGCAACCCGACCGCCCTGACCCAAATCCTAGCCTTCCCCAGGGCATTGCTCTGGATAACACAGCAATGGGCAGCTATTCACAACTTTAAATTAGGCAAAAAGAGGGAGAAAACAAAGCATCTTTTGGAGGATATCAGAGGATGAACCAGAAAGTAAGTGGTTTTCACCTATTTTAATGTTGTCCTTTTTTCAGATGTGGCTGAAATGTGTTCCTCAGCCTGAGATCCTCTTCCTTCCGTCCCTGAAAATTGGACACATTTCTCCCCAGCCCAGCCTCTCCTGCAATATATAGAATATTTCTGTTTAGCTCAATTAATTTCCGAGGAACAATTTGGTCCTTTAACACCTTTTCTTCCAATTAATCCAATTCCTAAATTTAAAAACTCACTAGAAATAAAGAAAGATACCCACCTCATGCACAACATAGGCTTTCCTATGCAAGCCTGCTGATCTAACGTGCTGCTGTTTCTAAAGGAACACATTTCATCCAGGAAATTCCCAGATAACATTCAGTGGGTTTGTTGAAAACTTTTTCTGGCTGAAATCGGAGCTGCTTTTTCCATTCACTCTTCTGTATTTGCTGTTCTTTACTCCGTACATTTTCTCTGAAGCCTGTGGGCATTATGAAACAGTACAACAAAACCATATGGGATGGTTTTATCGCTGGTGAGGGATTTGGGATGAGTTGGTAGGAGCTGAGAAGGACCCTCTGGTGCCTGAGCAGGAGCTCTCTATGTCCCTCAGCAAGGAAAGCAGCTGCACCCTGTACGTGGACCTGAGTGTAGGAAAGCACCAACGAGAGCAACACCCTGACAGCAAAATTGTCAAAGACTCAGAAATGAGAAAAGATTGAAAACCACTGCAAAATAGTGGTGGTGGGCACCACCATTTTTTTCCAGACTGCCAAATCTCCCTGTTCCTCATTTCTGCACCTTATTGCTGTGAGAGTCGGAGCTCCATCTCCTTCCTCATCTCCTTTTCTCTCTCGTTCTTCTCTCCCCACTTTTTACAGTCGCTTCCCTCATTCCTTCCGTTCTTCTGCTCTTTTACTTCCTCTTTTTCTTTTCATTTCCTTAGGTTTTATCTTTGACTTTTAAAAATGGAACCTGGCTGTAAAATTCCCCATATAGATTATCCATTTTTCAAAAGAGCGCTCTTGACATTACGTGGGGAGGGAAATCAAGGGGAGCACATATAACTGCAGTCGAGCAAACAGCAAAAAATGCTTCCTCCAGAGAGTTCCTCACCATTCAGCAAGGAAAAACAAAGCCTAGACACTGAATCATCAACCTCCAGCTTAATGACAGACACACACTGGCATGGTAGGGCAGCACTGATGCTCTGCCTGCCCTGTATGTAAGCAAGGAGCTGATGGAGGCTGGGCCACCTAATTCTTCAAAAATGCTCCGCTTAGGAAAGGAAGCAGCGAGGACTCTGAGCAATTTCGGTGTGTCAAAGAACTGGCCATAGCACCTGGGAGAGGGAGGCGGGGATCGCTCAAAGCCTTTTCATCAATGAGAGGAGAGAAATGGGAGGCAGTGGAGAAAAATGCTAAGAGCTTGGAGGAAACGAGGAGAAAAAGAGGAGACTGAAATCAACCATCCCGTGAGTGGGGCAGCGTGGAGGTAGTGGCAGCAATTCAGTGGAAATTGAATAGCCCAATTCCACTTTAGAATAACTGGTAAGCAGATTTTATAATCAATTTTATAAATTAAATATATTTCATAGTCAGTGCAATAACTGGAAAGAGGGGAAGATTCGGTTCAGGCTTTGACAAGCAATCGTTTCTCATTTGGGAAAAAATCCACCTCCACCGCCGCGCCCTCTGGTGAGGGAATTGGGGAGGAGCTGCAGGCTCACGCCCTGCCCCAGGCCATTCTGTGACCTCCCAGTGAAAGCCCGTCTTCCCTGCTGGCAGCTTAGGGCAATGTGGTGCCCCCAGGGAGGAGCAGGGGGATGGGATGCAGCAGCCAGAACATTCCTGGGTCCTTCCTGTCCGTCAGTCCTCTGAGCAAGGATGTCAGCCTGGCAGGCTGTGCAGCAGATGAACAGATAGACACACATCTGACAGCTTCCTGGAGCAACACTGCATGTATGAAGCAATTCAAATCTCATGTGTCTGAACTCCTTCGCTTGCTCTTTTAAGAGCTGATGAGCAGTGTCCATGTGTCCATGTCCCATGGACCTCTCCAGCATCTGAATGGGAAACCATCCCATTGCAGTGCTCTGGTATAATTTAATCACCTGGCTAATGTTAGAAGGCACGGCTGCTGATCAAATGTGAGGCCTTACCAGGCATCACACAGATGAATAATGCAGACTGTCCCTGCTCAAAAGCATTTGGGACAGGTTGGACATAACGTGGGCAAGAAGGCAAAGGAAAAAGACACGACTTTGGGATGGCCCAGCTGCAGGGCCACCCTGCTCCATCCCACACTGCCACCTCACACCAAGGACAGGCTCCCCTGGTGGGTCTGGCTGTTAGGCTTGGTTCTGGGTTAAAAATCCAAGCATGTGACATGAATCGAAGCCCATCTTTAACATTAGTGTCACGGTTTTATATGTGTTACAGTCTTCATGCAGCAGAGATGTGAATTCTTCATGACCCCTCCCACATCTCAGTTTGAATTGCATTTTATCTTAACTCCCAAATCTGTGATCTCTTTCCCCATTATTCATCTGATCACGCTGGCATATTGTTTCTTTTCCTAATAAAGGAGCAAATTTAGTAGCTGAGGAGGAGCTAATGGGCAGGTTTCTCCATCATCCTCAGAAGCATTAGTGCTCATATCTTCCCTCTCAGTACAGCACATTTGTATGTTTAATTTAAGAAGGTTATCTGTCAAAAGTGATAATCTCAAGGTAGCGCTGAGCTAGATAAATATGTCAGGAACAATGGCTCCTGCTGAGAGAAACAAATGTTCAGAACATTTGTATTTTGGAGGATCACAGGCCTTAGAAAATCAGGCCAGAATGACAGTTCTGCTTTGGAGCCATTTCCTGCACTATCCCTGTGCCCCTCCACAGCCCCAGTAAAGCTGTATCTCACCTGGGTTCCCCCACTTTCCCCGGGTGCTCAATAGTGTAAAAACTCATTTAGGCTTCTTGGCTCAGCTCCTAAAGGATAACAGGACATGGGCTGGGGAAGAAAACTTCCTACTGGCACAGTGGGACCTGGACCTAGGGGTGACACACGAGTGGTCAGAGCAAACCAACCTCTCACTGTGGCTCACAGTGGGAATGGGTTTCCTTCTCAAATGTCATAATGCACAAAATGAAAATGAATAAATAAAAGAATCACCCCCAAAATCATTATTTTCCACTGTTCCCAGCCCCTGCAGACAGATGTCATCATGAATGATGCATTTAGCAAAGAGTCAATTCCACTCAGCAGGGTGACATCCATCCCTGTAGAGAGACAGCCCAAATACCCCTCAGTAATTCCCTCTTCTGGACCTCCAGCTAATTCTGGTGTTCTCTTATGGTACTGTGATCCTGGTAGAGGGGCAAGGTGCAGAGATCAGCCTGGCAGCTCCTTCAGTTCAGACAGGGAACAGACCCTGGAGAACACAGTCCCATCTGGAATATTAATCCAATTTTGGGCATAGATAGGAAAGGATCAGAGAAAATGGGACTTTAACCAGGAAGAAGCTGGTGGTGGCACTGGATCCGTGGGGTTTTGAGTTCTTACAGCAACAAGATGTTGTATCCTCGCAAAGGAGTTTTCTTTTTCAGAGATGGAGGCAGAGGTAACATCCCTCCAGTCCTCAAGCACAGCAAAGACAGAGGAGTTCTGCTCCAGATTTACGTCTAGCTGATGGTCTACATGTCTGGTGTGTAAAAAGTAAGTTAGATGGTCTTCCTCCACAGAGAGAAACCAGACTTACCGTGGCCACATACCAGCCAGAGCCGTGCAAAGGAAAGGGGCTCCAAGACCACCTAAAGGGCTGGTGGGAAGCATGAGCCCTTGTCCATGCTCAACTCCACCAGTAACTGACTGAGGCAGGGCTGGTTTGCAGTGTTACAAGCCTGTGCTTTCTAGAAATGGTTTCAGCAGCTGGTTCCCCTCTGACAGCTCTACCTGCTCTGGTTTGCACCTTAAGCTGTTTGGACCTCACTTGCCTCTTGCAGAGCACCCAGCATAAGGTGGATGTGAGACAACACCTCTGGATTTACAGCTGTTACTGCAGTGAGAAAAGCAAGCTCTGGATCGCAGAGAGCACAATCCCAGTGCTAAACCCAGCTCTTCTGACATACAAAACAATAAGGATCATGCACAAAACCCTGATAAGTATACTAAAAGAACATATTTCCCTGAAGTCGACAGAAGGAAGGAACACATTCACCTCTTTAATCCTACTCTAAAATCAATGGAATTAAATATCTGTAGCAGTTAAAGAAAGAGGATGATGGGGCTGGGGGAGACGCTGCCTCTCAGAGCATCCCCTGGGTACCAGGCAGAGCAGAACCCCATGACCAGCACTGAGGAATGAATCCAACACAGGGAAAATCAGGTACAGAAACCCCCAGCGTCAGCATAAACAAAGCTGGTTCGGCTTCTGAAGATGAATACCTTAATCCCGGAGGTCAGTAGGCTAATGACAAGGAATATCAAAGCTAAAAGTGGCAAGCGCTTCAATTGAGTAAGTGATTAAAACCCATCTTCAAAAACCCCAGAGGTCCCTGCTGCTGCTGTCAAAAAGGGGAAGGAAGAAGAAAAAAAAACAGCACTGGATAAAGCTCAGCTCTTCAAAGCTTTTTCAGCTGATGAGCATTCAGCAGCTTCCCCACATTGGAGGATGCGATGCTTGGGGGGTGTCAGAACAGCCAGGACCCCCATCTGCCTTCAGCACAGCTGGAGATGCAGTCATTCACAAAAGGATGCTCCTGGCTGGGGCAGAGGCTTTGCTGTCCCCACGTTTTCCCTTCCCTGAGATAGTGGGATTCAGAGCCCACATTCAGCCTTGGTGCTGTGAGGGTCTAGTGCCATAAAAGATATAATATGCCACAGCTGCACAATGAGAGACAGTGCAGGCTTCCTCCACTGGACCAACATAGCTCTGAGATCCACTCAGGTTAGCTTTGTGCTGGCTTTATCCCAGAAACCATTGTTGCTCAGCCTGTCCACGTCCCTGTTCTCTTGAGGAGCACTGCTCAGACTTATTTGTGGGTTCCAGTGCAAGGCAGCTGTGAAAAGGCCATTTCATTTACTGCTGCTGCCACTGAGATCACTGCTGCAGACTGCCAGCAGCTAACTGAAAATTCTCAGGATACCACTCCTGGAAGGATTTATTGTAAATGCATGTGTTTTATTACAAAATTCACATCTCCCAGGAATGCACCTCACAGGGAAGCAGTGACAGCGTGCAAACAGAATTAAAGGTTTGGAATAATCAGGGCTTCTAACAGCTGTCTTGGAAGAAGATGGATTGAGATCTGTCTAAAATGCAACTGGATTCAAATAATAATGAACTGCACTTAATGTCACGAGGCTGAAACAGTTTGGGAAATTTGCAATAGCGATAGTAATAACCTACCAGGAAATGGTAGGAATGGGAGGATTAAAAACAGGACATCTATTTTGCTTCTTTGCACCACTGCAGCAATCGAAGGCTTGCCGGCGCCCTGACAGCTGGGTACAGTCTGCTCCTTCTGTTTCAAGAAGAATAAAGTGGAACTGAAAAAAAAATCCAGGGAAAAGCAGCAAAAGTCATCAAGGGAATGAAACATCTTCCAATGAGAACAGCTAAACAGATGGGGACCTTCCAGGATGGGAAGCAGGAACCAGAATTGAGAGGCACAGGAAACAGAAAGCAAACAGGGAACTTGAAAATGACTGTGGTCTCTTCTAATATAATAATTTGTGAAACCAGTAACCAAAAGGCTCAGAATGGGTAAAATGAGGCTTCTGACATTGCATCACCCTGCTGTGGAACTTCTCACTGAGGCAGCCAACAGATACGAAGTTTTATACAGGCTCAAGAAGCAGTGGACAGGTTTGTAGAAGAAACTCATTGAAGGTATTCAAACTCAACAGCAGCAACAATTAAACCAGCCTCTGTCTCAGGAAGTGCACGAGCTGTGTGTTCAGGCTTTCGGGACCAAAGGAAGAATCATTATATTTGGCCCCCTCCCGTCTGCTGTCAAAGGCAGACAGTGCACTTAGTGGGTTTTGTTCCAGTTTAATACAGCTGACCTCAGCAGAGCACAATCATGGGATTCACTCTCTGATGTCTACAAGCACTTTAGTAAGAATTTATCTCCTTTTGCTCAGATTTTATGCTTCCGAGCATCCCATCTTAGACTCTCCACAGCACGTTTGAGCACAAGCCTAAGTGGATGCAGGGAGCAACAGTGAGCCCAGCAAGGTGGGCAGAGCTGTGGGCACACAGCAGCATCTCACTGCCTGCTGACAGCACAGGTTGTGCTCAGCACCAAAGCAGGGCAAGATTTTACTGTGAGGGGCAATAGGCTCATCATCTCTGTTTGGAGAAATGCCTCTGTGTAATGTTTTACATCCCGAGGGCTGGGTGGGAGAGATGGGATGGGAAATGATAGTTCATTTAAATGCATGTTTTAATCAAACCCTTCAGATTACTCTAGGTGGTGTTTCAACAAGATACGATTGCAAAAGCTGAGCAATTCTATCATTATATTGTCATTCTTTTTTTTTTTCTTTTTTTTCTTTTTTTTCTTTTTTTTTTCATTTTTTCCTTTTTATTTAACAACCAAAATACAGAATTCAATTTACAGGGCTTTAGCCATGGTAGATGAATTTTTATGGGATAAATTCGCACTCCGGTTTTGCTATCAGGATGCACTACGAGGAGACAGGACTTTTTATTATTATTGGGTCAGGCTGTCAGAGCTGGTTATATTGCTCTCCTAAAACTAGATGCAAGATTGCTTGCCTCTGTGCAAGGTCAATAAAAATGGGGTTTTTCTTACTTCAAAGTGCTGTTCTCCATTCATGGAGAGAGCAGGATCACAGCCTTAGCTTCTAGTTCCACACGAATTAAGTCATCTTTCCAAAGGCTCCACTTGGCAAACAAACCTGCTGCAGACTCAGTGCAGATCCAAGGGAATCATTGAAGTGTCAATGAATTGGCCCCTGCCCAAAGCTGCTGTTGGGTACCAGGGCCAGGCACCCATCTGTCACAGCCAGAAATATGGAGACCAGGTCATTCCTGGAGGAGGGTGCAGCCTTCTCCTGCTCACCTTCTTGGAGGACTTAGAAAAACCCAGACGTGTCTGTTTGGGAAATGCACACAGCATGCTCCTCCTCCAGCTGGGCATGCAAGAGGCCAGCCTTGTCTGTGAGCAGCTGTGAAGCCTCTTTGTCTCTTTGCTGCTCTCTCCTTCCCCATTCACACTCTGCAACGCATCTCTTCCAGCTTCACCAGCCCTCTCCATACTTTGATTTGGGAGATCCTTACTGTCGCCATCTGCCAGCCCCATGAAGCCTCACAAACCAGCTGGCCCTGCTCCTACATGCCATAATCTCCAGGCTGGCCAACGCAGACTGAGGAATGTGGCTTTGATGCAGCACAAACTTCAGGGAGACTCACCGAGCACAGGATGTGCAGTGAAGCTCCCTGAGAAGTTGCCCAAACCTGAGCTGGGCAGGGAAGGCTACGAACTCCACAGAAGCATCCATACTGCTGCTGCCTCAGAAACAAAAGCACAGCTCCCTGGGCATTGTGAATTCAGAGCAACGTCTGAAAAAGAAGCAGAGAGACTTGAAGGGGAGAGTGGGGGAGAGTGTGTTGAGAGAAGTAACAGGGAAGCAGAAGGCACTGGCTCATGCTGTCTGCTCCTCAAGGAGGGCTCCCCAGAAGAGCAGTCCAGAAGTGCTTAGGAGTGCCAAAAGAGCAGAGCCTTCAAAGACGCCCCGTTTCAGTCAGGAGCAGGAAATGGCACGGCTGGCTTGGGATGTTGCAGGGCGAATACTGAAGAAAGCTTGGAAGTAGCACTGACTGCTAGCAACAGCACTCGCTTTGGAATTGCAGCTAAATACAAGTTGGATTCCACTGCCTCCCTCTCTGCTAAAGTGAACAACTCTAGTCTAGTTGGAGTGGGTTACACCCAGACCCTGAGGCCAGGTGTGAAGCTTACTTTGTCTGCCCTGATAGATGGAAAGAGCATCAATGCTGGTGGCCATAAACTTGGTCTAGGCCTGGAATTGGAAGCTTAAAAAGGTGAAGAAACTGCTGCAGAGACGGGATATCAGAAGAGTTTGGCCTTAAAACGTATTTCCAATGTGACCAGCAGGCTTTTTCCCAAAACGAGTACAAGAGCTGTATTTGTATTTAGGCAGTTACTTGTTAGCTGGTTTCTAGTTAAATTGGTTACCCGTCTAGTTACGAGTCTGCACTAGCGCAGTCACTTAAACATTACTTAAATGTATTTAACTGTTCAATGCGCTACCCACAAATAAGGAAATAGACATCTGAGAAAACTGTACAATTGTGTGCATGCTTGTTTTATGTTCCTTTTAACATTCAATATTGCTGTTGAATGGAAAATCAATCAGTGGATATCTTGAAATGAGGTCAACGGTTCTGTCAAATCACCTTACGTAGAAATACATTTGGTATCCCAAGATGACTCAAATTAGGAATAAAACAAGTACACACATAAACAAAAAAATAACAAAAAAACAAAAAAATAACAAAAAAATAATAATAATTAAAAAAAAAGAATAAAAAAATGCCCAGGGAGGTGGTGGAATCACCGAGCCTGGGGGTGTTCAAGGAAAGGCTGGATGTTGTGTTGAGGGACACGGTTTAGTAGGAGCTATTGGGAATAGGTGAACGGTTGGACTGGATGATCTTTTAGGTCTTTTCCAACCTTGGTGATTCTATGATTCTATGATTCTATGACTGGAATCCAGCAGAGCCAGTGCACCTGAGCCAAGGCCAGCAGCCAGGCTGTGGGAGCAGTCCGTCACTGGAATAACTTTCAAAGCAGGCAAAGCAGAGCAAGGGAGGCCTCTGACAAAGCACCCTCACAGCCTCCCAGGAGGGAGGAGTGCTGTCCATCACCAGCACTGCCCGGCTCCTTCGGCCTCCATCGGGCAGCAGACAAGCAGACCAAGAGGCCAGCTCCCCCTTCTGGTTCCCCGTCGCGGAACCGTTTAAGGAGCGGCAGAACTGCGCGCCCCCGGCAGCTCCGTCTACAGATCCACGTTCTGGATGTTTCCGAGATGCCCCGCCTCCTCCCCTCCATTCCGCAGCCTGAGCTCCGCTTGCCGCCCCGGCCGCGGCTTTCGCAGCGGTGCTGCTGCTGCCGTCGGGACGCGGCGGTTCGTGCAGCCGCGGAGGCGCAATGTTGACACAAAAGTCCTAACGGAACAACTGTTATGAACCTTCGTGCTGCACTTCAGCCCTTCTTCCCGTCCTAACCAAAGTCCTCCGCTTCCCCAAAGGAACAGCCACCTCTGAAGCTTCTGTGACACCGCTGGAGGCCGCAGGGAGCTCAGCGCCATCGCTGGGCTCCTCCGGCTGTGCTGGTGCAGCAGCTCACGGGACACCAGTCCCAGTCCCGCCTCCTTCTCGGGGCTCACGTGAGGCTGCGAGGAGCTCAGGGCCATCCGCTGGACTTGTCTCCTATCAGCACAGCAGCTTATGGCACGGCAGTCCCGGTCCTTCCCGATTCCTCAGAGCTCGGGAAAGAAGAGATGAGAGCTCTTGGGGAAGGATGAGGATGGAGGACGGGGAAGAAAGGGCGGCAGGGAGCAGCAGCTGGCGCAGGGCTCTCTGGCAGGTAGTGACATTTCAGGGCCAGGGTGGAAATCGAGAGCCCCTGGTGTGCTGCCGGTGGATGTAGCAGCGTCTCCATGCAGACACGATGTTGGGGTGCCTGTCTGCCTCGATGGAGGTGGATGCACATCCATGGGTTCCTCCTCTAGCAGGATGTGCATCTCCATGGGCTCGATGCTGCTTTCAGGTGTATCAGCATGTGGGGAAGTCTCTGGACTCTGAGGACGCGCTAGAGACATAACAGTACACCAGTGTGGTTAAAAACTATCAGAACTATTAAAAACACCCTCACCAAGAGGTAGGCCAAACGTGCTGTTGGCGGGCACGTGTCAGTGGCACGGCACCGAGGGCACGGGCTTGACTTGATGGGTCTGAGGGAGATGGGGAATGCAGAAAAGGTGAGGGCCGGGCTGGTGGTGCAGGCATGGAGGCATGGAAAGGACAACTCAGCTCAGAGCTGAGCTAGCACAGGGTGCTGACGTGCAGGTGACCTGGAAAGCTGCTTGCTTGCAAACAGAGCACTGAGGCAGCTCTTCTCTTCTGCCCTCACTGCATGGCTGAAGCAGAGTGCTGGCCCTCGTTGGCATAAAGCATCAGCCTGCAGCGTGGCAAGCACTTTCCGAGACAAGGCCGAGCCTAAACCTGCTGTTCCCTTCCAGGAAATGTTTCTTCAGGAGATGTCCAACTTGAAGAAATGTGCCCTCAGATCAATGGCAAGCACTGACGAGCTCCAGCCCGTGGAATACATTGTGGTCAAGAAAGCCAGCCCCATGAAGCCTCACAAACCAGCTGGCCCTGCTCCTACATGCCATAATCTCCAGGCTGGCCAACGCAGACTGAGGAATGTGGCTTTGATGCAGCAGAAACCTCAGGGAGACTCACCGAGCACAGGACGTGCAGTGAAGCTCCCTGAGAAGTTGCCCAAACCTGAGCTGGGCAGGGAAGGCTACGAACTCCACAGAAGCATCCATACTGCTGCTGCCTCAGAAACAAAAGCACAGCTCCCTGGGCATTGTGAATTCAGAGCAACGTCTGAAAAAGAAGCAGAGAGACTTGAAGGGGAGAGTGGGACTGTGTTGAGAGAAGTAACAGGGAAGCAGAAGGCACTGGCTCATGCTGTCTGCTCCTCAAGGAGGGCTCCCCAGAAGAGCAGTCCAGAAGTGCTTAGGAGTGCCAAAAGAGCAGAGCCTTCAAAGACGCCCCGTTTCAGTCAGGAGCAGGAAATGGCACGGCTGGCTTGGGATGTTGCAGAGCGAATACTGAAGAAAGCTTGGAAGTAGCACTGACTGCTAGCAACAGCACTCGCTTTGGAATTGCAGCTAAATACAAGTTGGATTCCACTGCCTCCCTCTCTGCTAAAGTGAACAACTCTAGTCTAGTTGGAGTGGGTTACACCCAGACCCTGAGGCCAGGTGTGAAGCTTACTTTGTCTGCCCTGATAGATGGAAAGAGCATCAATGCTGGTGGCCATAAACTTGGTCTAGGCCTGGAATTGGAAGCTTAAAAAGGTGAAGAAACTGCTGCAGAGACGGGATATCAGAAGAATTTGGCCTTAAAACGTATTTCCAATGTGACCAGCAGGCTTTTTCCCAAAACGAGTACAAGAGCTGTATTTGTATTTAGGCAGTTACTTGTTAGCTGGTTTCTAGTTAAATTGGTTACCCGTCTAGTTACGAGTCTGCACTAGCGCAGTCACTTAAACATTACTTAAATGTATTTAACTGTTCAATGCGCTACCCACAAATAAGGAAATAGACATCTGAGAAAACTGTACAATTGTGTGCATGCTTGTTTTATGTTCCTTTTAACATTCAATATTGCTGTTGAATGGAAAATCAATCAGTGGATATCTTGAAATGAGGTCAACGGTTCTGTCAAATCACCTTACGTAGAAATACATTTGGTATCCCAAGATGACTCAAATTAGGAATAAAACAAGTACACACATAAACAAAAAAATAACAAAAAAACAAAAAAATAACAAAAAAATAATAATAATTAAAAAAAAAGAATAAAAAAATGCCCAGGGAGGTGGTGGAATCACCGAGCCTGGGGGTGTTCAAGGAAAGGCTGGATGTTGTGTTGAGGGACACGGTTTAGTAGGAGCTATTGGGAATAGGTGAACGGTTGGACTGGGTGATCTTTTAGGTCTTTTCCAACCTTGGTGATTCTATGATTCTATGATTCTATGACTGGAATCCAGCACAGCCAGTGCACCTGAGCCAAGGCCAGCAGCCAGGCTGTGGGAGCAGTCCGTCACTGGAATAACTTTCAAAGCAGGCAAACCAGAGCAAGGGAGGCCTCTGACAAAGCACCCTCACAGCCTCCCAGAAGGAGGGAGGAATGCTGTCCATCACCAGCACTGCCCGGCTCCTTCGGCCTCCATCGGGCAGCAGACAAGCAGACCAAGAGGCCAGCTCCCCCTTCTGGTTCCACGTCGCGGAACCGTTTAAGGAGCGGCAGAACTGCGCGCCCCCGGCAGCTCCGTCTACAGATCCACGTTCTGGATGTTTCCGAGATGCCCCGCCTCCTCCCCTCCATTCCGCAGCCTGAGCTCCGCTTCCCGCCCCGGCCGCGGCTTTCGCAGCGGTGCTGCTGCTGCCGTCGGGCCGCGGCGGTTCGTGCAGCCGCGGAGGCGCAATGTTGACACAAAAGTCCTAACGGAACAACTGTTATGAACCTTCGTGCTGCACTTCAGCCCTTCTTCCCGTCCTAACCAAAGTCCTCCGCTTCCCCAAAGGAACAGCCACCTCTGAAGCTTCTGTGACACCGCTGGAGGCCGCAGGGAGCTCAGCGCCATCGCTGGGCTCCTCCGGCTGTGCTGGTGCAGCAGCTCACGGGACACCAGTCCCAGTCCCGCCTCCTTCTCGGGGCTCACGTGAGGCTGCGAGGAGCTCAGGGCCATCCGCTGGACTTGTCTCCTATCAGCGCAGCAGCTTATGGCACGGCAGTCCCGGTCCTTCCCGATTCCTCAGAGCTCGGGAAAGAAGAGATGAGAGCTCTTGGGGAAGGATGAGGATGGAGGACGGGGAAGAAAGGGCGGCAGGGAGCAGCAGCTGGCGCAGGGCTCTCTGGCAGGTAGTGACATTTCAGGGCCAGGGTGGAAATCGAGAGCCCCTGGTGTGCTGCCGGTGGATGTAGCAGCGTCTCCATGCAGACACGATGTTGGGGTGCCTGTCTGCCTCGATGGAGGTGGATGCACATCCATGGGTTCCTCCTCTAGCAGGATGTGCATCTCCATGGGCTCGATGCTGCTTTCAGGTGTATCAGCATGTGGGGAAGTCTCTGGACTCTGAGGACGCGCTAGAGACATAACAGTACACCAGTGTGGTTAAAAACTATCAAAACTATTAAAAACAACCTCACCAAGAGGTAGGCCAAACGTGGTGTTGGCGGGCACGTGTCAGTGGCACGGCACCGAGGGCACGGGCTTGACTTGATGGGTCTGAGGGAGATGGGGAATGCAGAAAAGGTGAGGGCCGGGCTGGTGGTGCAGGCATGGAGGCATGGAAGGGACAACTCAGCTCAGAGCTGAGCTAGCACAGCGTGCTGACGTGCAGGTGACCTGGAAAGCTGCTTGCTTGCAAACAGAGCACTGAGGCAGCTCTTCTCTTCTGCCCTCACTGCATGGCTGAAGCAGAGTGCTGGCCCTCGTTGGCGTAAAGCATCAGCCTGCAGCGTGGCAAGCACTTTCCGAGACAAGACCGAGCCTAAACCTGCTGTTCCCTTCCAGGAAATGTTTCTTCAGGAGACCTCCAAATTGAAGAAATCTGCCCACAGACCAGTGGCAAGCACTGACAAGCTCCGACCTGGTCCTGTGGAATACACTGTGGGCAAGAAAGCCAGCCCCATGAAGCCTCACAAACCAGCTGGCCCTGCTCCTACATGCCATAATCCCCAGACTGGTCAACGCAGACTGAGGAATGTGGCTTTGATGCAGCACAAACTTCAGGGAGTCTCACCAAGCACAGGACGTGCAGTGAAGCTCCCTGAGAAGTTGCCCAAACCTGAGCTGGGCAGGGAAGGCTATGAACTCCACAGAAGCATCCATACTGCTGCTGCCTCAGAAACAAAAGCACAGCTCCCTGGGCATTGTGAATTCAGAGCAATGTCTGAAAAAGAAGCAGAGAGACTTGAAGGGGAGAGTGGGACTGTGTTGAGAGAAGTAACAGGGAAGCAGAAGGCACTGGCTCATGCTGTCTGCTCCTCAAGGAGGGCTCCCCAGAAGAGCAGTCCAGAAGTGCTTAGGAGTGCCAAAAGAGCAGAGCCTTCAAAGACGCCACGTTTCAGTCAGGAGCAGGAAATGGCACGGCTGGCTTGGGATGTTGCAGGGCGAATACTGAAGAAAGCTTGGAAGTAGCACTGACTGCTAGCAACAGCACTCGCTTTGGAATTGCAGCTAAATACAAGTTGGATTCCACTGCCTCCCTCTCTGCTAAAGTGAACAACTCTAGTCTAGTTGGAGTGGGTTACACCCAGACCCTGAGGCCAGGTGTGAAGCTTACTTTGTCTGCCCTGATAGATGGAAAGAGCATCAATGCTGGTGGCCATAAACTTGGTCTAGGTCTGGAATTGGAAGCTTAAAAAGGTGAAGAAACTGCTGCAGAGAAGGGATATCAGAAGAATTTGGCCTTAAAACGTATTTCCAATGTGACCAGCAGGCTTTTTCCCAAAACGAGTACAAGAGCTGTATTTGTATTTAGGCAGTTACTTGTTAGCTGGTTTCTAGTTAAATTGGTTACCCGTCTAGTTACGAGTCTGCACTAGCGCAGTCACTTAAACATTACTTAAATGTATTTAACTGTTCAATGCGCTACCCACAAATAAGGAAATAGACATCTGAGAAAACTGTACAATTGTGTGCATGCTTGTTTTATGTTCCTTTTAACATTCAATATTGCTGTTGAATGGAAAATCAATCAGTGGATATCTTGAAATGAGGTCAACGGTTCTGTCAAATCACCTTACGTAGAAATACATTTGGTATCCCAAGATGACTCAAATTAGGAATAAAACAAGTACACACATAAACAAAAAAATAACAAAAAAACAAAAAAATAACAAAAAAATAATAATAATTAAAAAAAAAGAATAAAAAAATGCCCAGGGAGGTGGTGGAATCACCGAGCCTGGGGGTGTTCAAGGAAAGGCTGGATGTTGTGTTGAGGGACACGGTTTAGTAGGAGCTATTGGGAATAGGTGAACGGTTGGACTGGGTGATCTTTTAGGTCTTTTCCAACCTTGGTGATTCTATGATTCTATGATTCTATGACTGGAATCCAGCAGAGCCAGTGCACCTGAGCCAAGGCCAGCAGCCAGGCTGTGGGAGCAGTCCGTCACTGGAATAACTTTCAAAGCAGGCAAACCAGAGCAAGGGAAGCCTCTGACAAAGCACCCTCACAGCCTCCCAGGAGGGAGGAGTGCTGTCCATCACCAGCACTGCCCGGCTCCTTCGGCCTCCATCGGGCAGCAGACAAGCAGACCAAGAGGCCAGCTCCCCCTTCTGGTTCCACGTCGCGGAACCGTTTAAGGAGCGGCAGAACTGCGCGCCCCCGGCAGCTCCGTCTACAGATCCACGTTCTGGATGTTTCCGAGATGCCCCGCCTCCTCCCCTCCATTCCGCAGCCTGAGCTCCGCTTCCCGCCCCGGCCGCGGCTTTCGCAGCGGTGCTGCTGCTGCCGTCGGGCCGCGGCGGTTCGTGCAGCCGCGGAGGCGCAATGTTGACACAAAAGTCCTAACGGAACAACTGTTATGAACCTTCGTGCTGCACTTCAGCCCTTCTTCCCGTCCTAACCAAAGTCCTCCGCTTCCCCAAAGGAACAGCCACCTCTGAAGCTTCTGTGACACCGCTGGAGGCCGCAGGGAGCTCAGCGCCATCGCTGGGCTCCTCCGGCTGTGCTGGTGCAGCAGCTCACGGGACACCAGTCCCAGTCCCGCCTCCTTCTCGGGGCTCACGTGAGGCTGCGAGGAGCTCAGGGCCATCCGCTGGACTTGTCTCCTATCAGCACAGCAGCTTATGGCACGGCAGTCCCGGTCCTTCCCGATTCCTCAGAGCTCGGGAAAGAAGAGATGAGAGCTCTTGGGGAAGGATGAGGATGGAGGACGGGGAAGAAAGGGCGGCAGGGAGCAGCAGCTGGCGCAGGGCTCTCTGGCAGGTAGTGACATTTCAGGGCCAGGGTGGAAATCGAGAGCCCCTGGTGTGCTGCCGGTGGATGTAGCAGCGTCTCCATGCAGACACGATGTTGGGGTGCCTGTCTGCCTCGATGGAGGTGGATGCACATCCATGGGTTCCTCCTCTAGCAGGATGTGCATCTCCATGGGCTCGATGCTGCTTTCAGGTGTATCAGCATGTGGGGAAGTCTCTGGACTCTGAGGACGCGCTAGAGACATAACAGTACACCAGTGTGGTTAAAAACTATCAAAACTATTAAAAACACCCTCACCAAGAGGTAGGCCAAACGTGCTGTTGGCGGGCACGTGTCAGTGGCACGGCACCGAGGGCACGGGCTTGACTTGATGGGTCTGAGGGAGATGGGGAATGCAGAAAAGGTGAGGGCCGGGCTGGTGGTGCAGGCATGGAGGCATGGAAAGGACAACACAGCTCAGAGCTGAGCTAGCACAGCGTGCTGACGTGCAGGTGACCTGGAAAGCTGCTTGCTTGCAAACAGAGCACTGAGGCAGCTCTTCTCTTCTGCCCTCACTGCATGGCTGAAGCAGAGTGCTGGCCCTCGTTGGCGTAAAGCATCAGCCTGCAGCGTGGCAAGCACTTTCCGAGACAAGGCCGAGCCTAAACCTGCTGTTCCCTTCCAGGAAATGTTTCTTCAGGAGATGTCCAACTTGAAGAAATGTGCCCTCAGATCAATGGCAAGCACTGACGAGCTCCGGCCCGTGGAATACATTGTGGTCAAGAAAGCCAGCCCCATGGAGCCTCACAAACCAGCTGGCCTTCTCCTACATGCCATAATCTCCAGGCTGGCCAACGCAGACTGAGGAATGTGGCTTTGATGCAGCACAAACTTCAGGGAGACTCACCGAGCACAGGATGTGCAGTGAAGCTCCCTGAGAAGTTGCCCAAACCTGAGCTGGGCAGGGAAGGCTACGAACTCCACAGAAGCATCCGTACTGCTGCTGCCTCAAAAACAAAAACACAGCTCCCTGGGCATTGTGAATTCAGAGCAACGTCTGAAAAAGAAGCAGAGGGGCCTCGTCACCAAGGATGGTTTGGAAGTTGGGTTCACCAACACAGGTCTCCTGAGGAGGGGTTTCCAAGCAGCTGGCAGGGGCTCATCTTCCCTTGTGCACATGTTTACCTGATACAGCAGTGCTGCGTGTTGTACATACTTGGAACAACAAAATAGAAATACTGTATTTCCCCGTACCAGCATTGACTCCTAGGAGAGAAGTGTGTGTGTGAAAAGCTGGTTCTTCAGCCATGGCCCAGGGACGGAGGGCAGAGGCAGCGTCCCCACGGCTGGGGAGGGGAGGGTGGAGAGGAGCAGCTCCCCGCTGCTGGGGCACATTGCTGGACAGCTGTGTGGGAAGCTACCTCAAGAGTTCTTGGGAGTCATCCATTGGAGATGGATCCACTTCCATCAGTTATTCTTCCAGAGCAAGATCCAGATCTATGGGCTTGATTTTGCCATCTGGGCTGTCAGTGTCCATCAGTTCCATATTGCTGCTGCTCCTGTGAAGCAAGAAGCTCCTTAGGAATCCTTGTAGCTGGAGGAGGATCCATTTGTTCTCCACGAGTCCCACACCGATTAGTACAGGTATAAGGGGTCTGACTGGAACGATGCTTAGATATTTGTTGCTGTTAAAAAGAAGGACTCGTGTGTTATGTGGTGGTCAGTGGCTGTCTTTGGTGACAGGAACAATCCTTGCCACCAAAACTTCATCCCTGAATATGGGGAAAGCAGACTACAGGCTACTCATGGAACTTGTTAACTAGTTACTAACTCATTTTGGGAACTTGTTTTCAAGGCATTGAAGTCTGTAAGTGATCTTTTCTTTTAAGTACTACCTCTCTTTATTATAAAGGACTTTTTAATATATATTATCAGTAAAAGGAAGACCAGAGATAATATTGATCTATTACTTAATGAGGATTGCTACTTGCAAATAGGGTTGCTGACAAAGCAGTGCCTACTTAATGCCGACTTTGATTCAGCACCAGTGATGGGTTCTGGGATCACCAGAGCCTCTGACTTTGAAGGCTGTCACTGCATTAACAATAAACTCCTGGCCAACCCCAACCTTGTTGAAATTTGCTTTTCCAGCAGGATGCATATATGTCGATGAGGACCAAAGAGATTCTTCCAAAGGTACTCAAAGATCTGACTGATGCCATTGTGAGACCCTTCTCAATTATTTTTCGATGGTCTTGGAATTTGAAGAGGTCACATTAAACTAGAAGACTGCAGCCTCACAGAACACAACAGCCTGCATGACCCACATCTGCAGGAGTACCACAACCGCAAAGACAACGTGCAGAACCTGAAGAAGAGGGGCCTCGTCACCAAGGATGGCAAAGTAGGTTTGGAAGTTGGGTTCACCAACACAGGTCTCCTGAGGAGGGGTTTCCAAGCAGCTGGCAGGGGCCTCGCACCGCGCACACAATGGCGCTGAAGAGAATCCACAAGGAGTTGAATGATCTGGCACGTGATCCTCCAGCACAGTGTTCAGCAGGGCCTGTCGGTGATGACAGGCAAGACATTGGCAAGCTACAATAATGGGACCAAACGACAGTCCCTATCAAGGTGGAGTATTTTTCTTGACAATTCACTTCCCAACAGATTATCCCTTCAAACCACCTAAGGTTGCATTTACAACAAGAATCTATCATCCAAATATTAACAGTAATGGCAGCATTTGTCTTGATATTCTACGATCACAGTGGTCCCCGGCACTAACTATTTCAAAAGTACTTTTGTCCATTTTGTTATCTGTTGTGTGATCCCAATCCAGATGATCCTTTAGTGCCTGAGATTGCATGGATCTACAAAACAGAGAAAAGTACAACAGAATAGCTCGGGAATGGACTCAGAAGTATGCGATGTAATTAAAGAAATTATTGGATAACTTCTACAAATAAAGACAGGGGAACTCTGAAAGAGAAAGTCCTTTTGATTTCCATTGGACTGCTTTCTATGAGCCCACGCCTCATCTTCCCTTGTGCACATGTTTACCTGATACAGCAGTGCTGCGTGTTGTACATACTTGGAACAACAAAATAGAAATACTGTATTTCCCCGTACCAGCATTGACTCCTAGGAGAGAAGTGTGTGTGTGAAAAGCTGGTTCTTCAGCCATGGCCCAGGGACGGAGGGCAGAGGCAGCGTCCCCACGGCTGGGGAGGGGAGGGTGGAGAGGAGCAGCTCCCCGCTGCTGGGGCACATTGCTGGACAGCTGTGTGGGAAGCTACCTCAAGAGTTCTTGGGAGTCATCCATTGGAGATGGATCCACTTCCATCAGTTATTCTTCCAGAGCAAGATCCAGATCTATGGGCTTGATTTTGCCATCTGGGCTGTCAGTGTCCATCAGTTCCATATTGCTGCTGCTCCTGTGAAGCAAGAAGCTCCTTAGGAATCCTTGTAGCTGGAGGAGGATCCATTGTTCTCCACGAGTCCCACACCGATTAGTACAGGTATAAGGGGTCTGACTGGAACGATGCTTAGAGATTTGTTGCTGTTAAAAAGAAGGACTCGTGTGTTATGTGGTGGTCAGTGGCTGTCTTTGGTGACAGGAACAATCCTTGCCACCAAAACTTCATCCCTGAATATGGGGAAAGCAGACTACAGGCTACTCATGGAACTTGTTAACTAGTTACTAACTCATTTTGGGAACTTGTTTTCAAGGCATTGAAGTCTGTAAGTGATCTTTTCTTTTAAGTACTACCTCTCTTTATTATAAAGGGCTTTTTAATATATATTATCAGTAAAAGGAAGACCAGAGATAATATTGATCTATTACTTAATGAGGATTGCCCCCTTGCAAATAGGGTTGCTGACAAAGCAGTGCCTACTTAATGCCGACTTTGATTCAGCACCAGTGATGGGTTCTGGGATCACCAGAGCCTCTGAGTTTGAAGGCTGTCACTGCATTAACAATAAACTCCTGGCCAACCCCAACCTTGTTGAAATTTGCTTTTCCAGCAGGATGCATATATGTCGATGAGGACCAAAGAGATTCTTCCAAAGGTACTCAAAGATCTGACTGATGCCATTGTGAGACCCCTCTCAATTATTTTTCGATGGTCTTGGGAATTTGAAGAGGTCACATTAAACTAGAAGACTGCAGCCTCACAGAACACAACAGCCTGCATGACCCATATCTGCAGGAGTACCACAACCGCAAAGACAACGTGCAGAACCTGAAGAAGAGGGGCCTCGTCACCAAGGATGGCAAAGTAGGTTTGGAAGTTGGGTTCACCAACACAGGTCTCCTGAGGAGGGGTTTCCAAGCAGCTGGCAGGGGCCTGGCGGCTGGCAGGGGCCTCGCACCGCGCACACAATGGCGCTGAAGAGAATCCACAAGGAGTTGAATGATCTGGCACGTGATCCTCCAGCACAGTGTTCAGCAGGGCCTGTCGGTGATGACAGGCAAGACATTGGCAAGCTACAATAATGGGACCAAACGACAGTCCCTATCAAGGTGGAGTATTTTTCTTGACAATTCACTTCCCAACAGATTATCCCTTCAAACCACCTAAGGTTGCATTTACAACAAGAATCTATCATCCAAATATTAACAGTAATGGCAGCATTTGTCTTGATATTCTACGATCACAGTGGTCCCCGGCACTAACTATTTCAAAAGTACTTTTGTCCATTTTGTTATCTGTTGTGTGATCCCAATCCAGATGATCCTTTAGTGCCTGAGATTGCATGGATCTACAAAACAGAGAAAAGTACAACAGAATAGCTCGGGAATGGACTCAGAAGTATGCGATGTAATTAAAGAAATTATTGGATAACTTCTACAAATAAAGACAGGGGAACTCTGAAAGAGAAAGTCCTTTTGATTTCCATTGGACTGCTTTCTATGAGCCCACGCCTCATCTTCCCTTGTGCACATGTTTACCTGATACAGCAGTGCTGCGTGTTGCACATACTTGGAACAACAAAATAGAAATACTGTATTTCCCCGTACCAGCATTGACTCCTAGGAGAGAAGTGTGTGTGTGAAAAGCTGGTTCTTCAGCCATGGCCCAGGGACAGAGGGCAGAGGCAGCGTCCCCACGGCTGGGGAGGGGAGGGTGGAGAGGAGCAGCTCCCCGCTGCTGGGGCACATTGCTGGACAGCTGTGTGGGAAGCTACCTCAAGAGTTCTTGGGAGTCATCCATTGGAGATGGATCCACTTCCATCAGTTATTCTTCCAGAGCAAGATCCAGATCTATGGGCTTGATTTTGCCATCTGGGCTGTCAGTGTCCATCAGTTCCATATTGCTGCTGCTCCTGTGAAGCAAGAAGCTCCTTAGGAATCCTTGTAGCTGGAGGAGGATCCATTTGTTCTCCACGAGTCCCACACCGATTAGTACAGGTATAAGGGGTCTGACTGGAACGATGCTTAGATATTTGTTGCTGTTAAAAAGAAGGACTCGTGTGTTATGTGGTGGTCAGTGGCTGTCTTTGGTGACAGGAACAATCCTTGCCACCAAAACTTCATCCCTGAATATGGGGAAAGCAGACTACAGGCTACTCATGGAACTTGTTAACTAGTTACTAACTCATTTTGGGAACTTGTTTTCAAGGCATTGAAGTCTGTAAGTGATCTTTTCTTTTAAGTACTACCTCTCTTTATTATAAAGGGCTTTTTAATATATATTATCAGTAAAAGGAAGACCAGAGATAATATTGATCTATTACTTAATGAGGATTGCTACTTGCAAATAGGGTTGCTGACAAAGCAGTGCCTACTTAATGCCGACTTTGATTCAGCACCAGTGATGGGTTCTGGGATCACCAGAGCCTCTGAGTTTGAAGGCTGTCACTGCATTAACAATAAACTCCTGGCCAACCCCAACCTTGTTGAAATTTGCTTTTCCAGCAGGATGCATATATGTCGATGAGGACCAAAGAGATTCTTCCAAAGGTACTCAAAGATCTGACTGATGCCATTGTGAGACCCTTCTCAATTATTTTTCGATGGTCTTGGGAATTTGAAGAGGTCACATTAAACTAGAAGACTGCAGCCTCACAGAACACAACAGCCTGCATGACCCACATCTGCAGGAGTACCACAACCGCAAAGACAACGTGCAGAACCTGAAGAAGAGGGGCCTCGTCACCAAGGATGGCAAAGTAGGTTTGGAAGTTGGGTTCACCAACACAGGTCTCCTGAGGAGGGGTTTCCAAGCAGCTGGCAGGGGCCTCGCACCGCGCACACAATGGCGCTGAAGAGAATCCACAAGGAGTTGAATGATCTGGCACGTGATCCTCCAGCACAGTGTTCAGCAGGGCCTGTCGGTGATGACAGGCAAGACATTGGCAAGCTACAATAATGGGACCAAACGACAGTCCCTATCAAGGTGGAGTATTTTTCTTGACAATTCACTTCCCAACAGATTATCCCTTCAAACCACCTAAGGTTGCATTTACAACAAGAATCTATCATCCAAATATTAACAGTAATGGCAGCATTTGTCTTGATATTCTACGATCACAGTGGTCCCCGGCACTAACTATTTCAAAAGTACTTTTGTCCATTTTGTTATCTGTTGTGTGATCCCAATCCAGATGATCCTTTAGTGCCTGAGATTGCATGGATCTACAAAACAGAGAAAAGTACAACAGAATAGCTCGGGAATGGACTCAGAAGTATGCGATGTAATTAAAGAAATTATTGGATAACTTCTACAAATAAAGACAGGGGAACTCTGAAAGAGAAAGTCCTTTTGATTTCCATTGGACTGCTTTCTATGAGCCCACGCCTCATCTTCCCTTGTGCACATGTTTACCTGATACAGCAGTGCTGCGTGTTGTACATACTTGGAACAACAAAATAGAAATACTGTATTTCCCCGTACCAGCATTGACTCCTAGGAGAGAAGTGTGTGTGTGAAAAGCTGGTTCTTCAGCCATGGCCCAGGGACGGAGGGCAGAGGCAGCGTCCCCACGGCTGGGGAGGGGAGGGTGGAGAGGAGCAGCTCCCCGCTGCTGGGGCACATTGCTGGACAGCTGTGTGGGAAGCTACCTCAAGAGTTCTTGGGAGTCATCCATTGGAGATGGATCCACTTCCATCAGTTATTCTTCCAGAGCAAGATCCAGATCTATGGGCTTGATTTTGCCATCTGGGCTGTCAGTGTCCATCAGTTCCATATTGCTGCTGCTCCTGTGAAGCAAGAAGCTCCTTAGGAATCCTTGTAGCTGGAGGAGGATCCATTTGTTCTCCACGAGTCCCACACCGATTAGTACAGGTATAAGGGGTCTGACTGGAACGATGCTTAGATATTTGTTGCTGTTAAAAAGAAGGACTCGTGTGTTATGTGGTGGTCAGTGGCTGTCTTTGGTGACAGGAACAATCCTTGCCACCAAAACTTCATCCCTGAATATGGGGAAAGCAGACTACAGGCTACTCATGGAACTTGTTAACTAGTTACTAACTCATTTTGGGAACTTGTTTTCAAGGCATTGAAGTCTGTAAGTGATCTTTTCTTTAAGTACTACCTCTCTTTATTATAAAGGGCTTTTTAATATATATTATCAGTAAAAGGAAGACCAGAGATAATATTGATCTATTACTTAATGAGGATTGCTACTTGCAAATAGGGTTGCTGACAAAGCAGTGCCTACTTAATGCCGACTTTGATTCAGCACCAGTGATGGGTTCTGGGATCACCAGAGCCTCTGAGTTTGAAGGCTGTCACTGCATTAACAATAAACTCCTGGCCAACCCCAACCTTGTTGAAATTTGCTTTTCCAGCAGGATGCATATATGTCGATGAGGACCAAAGAGATTCTTCCAAAGGTACTCAAAGATCTGACTGATGCCATTGTGAGACCCCTCTCAATTATTTTTCGATGGTCTTGGGAATTTGAAGAGGTCACATTAAACTAGAAGACTGCAGCCTCACAGAACACAACAGCCTGCATGACCCACATCTGCAGGAGTACCACAACCGCAAAGACAACGTGCAGAACCTGAAGAAGAGGGGCCTCGTCACCAAGGATGGCAAAGTAGGTTTGGAAGTTGGGTTCACCAACACAGGTCTCCTGAGGAGGGGTTTCCAAGCAGCTGGCAGGGGCCTCGCACCGCGCACACAATGGCGCTGAAGAGAATCCACAAGGAGTTGAATGATCTGGCACGTGATCCTCCAGCACAGTGTTCAGCAGGGCCTGTCGGTGATGACAGGCAAGACATTGGCAAGCTACAATAATGGGACCAAACGACAGTCCCTATCAAGGTGGAGTATTTTTCTTGACAATTCACTTCCCAACAGATTATCCCTTCAAACCACCTAAGGTTGCATTTACAACAAGAATCTATCATCCAAATATTAACAGTAATGGCAGCATTTGTCTTGATATTCTACGATCACAGTGGTCCCCGGCACTAACTATTTCAAAAGTACTTTTGTCCATTTTGTTATCTGTTGTGTGATCCCAATCCAGATGATCCTTTAGTGCCTGAGATTGCATGGATCTACAAAACAGAGAAAAGTACAACAGAATAGCTCGGGAATGGACTCAGAAGTATGCGATGTAATTAAAGAAATTATTGGATAACTTCTACAAATAAAGATAGGGGAACTCTGAAAGAGAAAGTCCTTTTGATTTCCATTGGACTGCTTTCTATGAGCCCACGCCTCATCTTCCCTTGTGCACATGTTTACCTGATACAGCAGTGCTGCGTGTTGTACATACTTGGAACAACAAAATAGAAATACTGTATTTCCCCGTACCAGCATTGACTCCTAGGAGAGAAGTGTGTGTGTGAAAAGCTGGTTCTTCAGCCATGGCCCAGGGACGGAGGGCAGAGGCAGCGTCCCCACGGCTGGGGAGGGGAGAGTGGAGAGGAGCAGCTCCCCGCTGCTGGGGCACATTGCTGGACAGCTGTGTGGGAAGCTACCTCAAGAGTTCTTGGGAGTCATCCATTGGAGATGGATCCACTTCCATCAGTTATTCTTCCAGAGCAAGATCCAGATCTATGGGCTTGATTTTGCCATCTGGGCTGTCAGTGTCCATCAGTTCCATATTGCTGCTGCTCCTGTGAAGCAAGAAGCTCCTTAGGAATCCTTGTAGCTGGAGGAGGATCCATTTGTTCTCCACGAGTCCCACACCGATTAGTACAGGTATAAGGGGTCTGACTGGAACGATGCTTAGATATTTGTTGCTGTTAAAAAGAAGGACTCGTGTGTTATGTGGTGGTCAGTGGCTGTCTTTGGTGACAGGAACAATCCTTGCCACCAAAACTTCATCCCTGAATATGGGGAAAGCAGACTACAGGCTACTCATGGAACTTGTTAACTAGTTACTAACTCATTTTGGGAACTTGTTTTCAAGGCATTGAAGTCTGTAAGTGATCTTTTCTTTAAGTACTACCTCTCTTTATTATAAAGGGCTTTTTAATATATATTATCAGTAAAAGGAAGACCAGAGATAATATTGATCTATTACTTAATGAGGATTGCTACTTGCAAATAGGGTTGCTGACAAAGCAGTGCCTACTTAATGCCGACTTTGATTCAGCACCAGTGATGGGTTCTGGGATCACCAGAGCCTCTGAGTTTGAAGGCTGTCACTGCATTAACAATAAACTCCTGGCCAACCCCAACCTTGTTGAAATTTGCTTTTCCAGCAGGATGCATATATGTCGATGAGGACCAAAGAGATTCTTCCAAAGGTACTCAAAGATCTGACTGATGCCATTGTGAGACCCTTCTCAATTATTTTTCGATGGTCTTGGGAATTTGAAGAGGTCACATTAAACTAGAAGACTGCAGCCTCACAGAACACAACAGCCTGCATGACCCACATCTGCAGGAGTACCACAACCGCAAAGACAACGTGCAGAACCTGAAGAAGAGGGGCCTCGTCACCAAGGATGGCAAAGTAGGTTTGGAAGTTGGGTTCACCAACACAGGTCTCCTGAGGAGGGGTTTCCAAGCAGCTGGCAGGGGCCTGGCAGCTGGCAGGGGCCTCGCACCGCGCACACAATGGCGCTGAAGAGAATCCACAAGGAGTTGAATGATCTGGCACGTGATCCTCCAGCACAGTGTTCAGCAGGGCCTGTCGGTGATGACAGGCAAGACATTGGCAAGCTACAATAATGGGACCAAACGACAGTCCCTATCAAGGTGGAGTATTTTTCTTGACAATTCACTTCCCAACAGATTATCCCTTCAAACCACCTAAGGTTGCATTTACAACAAGAATCTATCATCCAAATATTAACAGTAATGGCAGCATTTGTCTTGATATTCTACGATCACAGTGGTCCCCGGCACTAACTATTTCAAAAGTACTTTTGTCCATTTTGTTATCTGTTGTGTGATCCCAATCCAGATGATCCTTTAGTGCCTGAGATTGCATGGATCTACAAAACAGAGAAAAGTACAACAGAATAGCTCGGGAATGGACTCAGAAGTATGCGATGTAATTAAAGAAATTATTGGATAACTTCTACAAATAAAGATAGGGGAACTCTGAAAGAGAAAGTCCTTTTGATTTCCATTGGACTGCTTTCTATGAGCCCACGCCTCATCTTCCCTTGTGCACATGTTTACCTGATACAGCAGTGCTGCGTGTTGTACATACTTGGAACAACAAAATAGAAATACTGTATTTCCCCGTACCAGCATTGACTCCTAGGAGAGAAGTGTGTGTGTGAAAAGCTGGTTCTTCAGCCATGGCCCAGGGACGGAGGGCAGAGGCAGCGTCCCCACGGCTGGGGAGGGGAGGGTGGAGAGGAGCAGCTCCCCGCTGCTGGGGCACATTGCTGGACGGCTGTGTGGGAAGCTACCTCAAGAGTTCTTGGGAGTCATCCATTGGAGATGGATCCACTTCCATCAGTTATTCTTCCAGAGCAAGATCCAGATCTATGGGCTTGATTTTGCCATCTGGGCTGTCAGTGTCCATCAGTTCCATATTGCTGCTGCTCCTGTGAAGCAAGAAGCTCCTTAGGAATCCTTGTAGCTGGAGGAGGATCCATTGTTCTCCACGAGTCCCACACCGATTAGTACAGGTATAAGGGGTCTGACTGGGAACGATGCTTAGAGATTTGTTGCTGTTAAAAAGAAGGACTCGTGTGTTATGTGGTGGTCAGTGGCTGTCTTTGGTGACAGGAACAATCCTTGCCACCAAAACTTCATCCCTGAATATGGGGAAAGCAGACTACAGGCTACTCATGGAACTTGTTAACTAGTTACTAACTCATTTTGGGAATTTGTTTTCAAGGCATTGAAGTCTGTAAGTGATCTTTTCTTTTAAGTACTACCTCTCTTTATTATAAAGGGCTTTTTAATATATATTATCAGTAAAAGGAAGACCAGAGATAATATTGATCTATTACTTAATGAGGATTGCTACTTGCAAATAGGGTTGCTGACAAAGCAGTGCCTACTTAATGCCGACTTTGATTCAGCACCAGTGATGGGTTCTGGGATCACCAGAGCCTCTGAGTTTGAAGGCTGTCACTGCATTAACAATAAACTCCTGGCCAACCCCAACCTTGTTGAAATTTGCTTTTCCAGCAGGATGCATATATGTCGATGAGGACCAAAGAGATTCTTCCAAAGGTACTCAAAGATCTGACTGATGCCATTGTGAGACCCTTCTCAATTATTTTTCGATGGTCTTGGGAATTTGAAGAGGTCACATTAAACTAGAAGACTGCAGCCTCACAGAACACAACAGCCTGCATGACCCACATCTGCAGGAGTACCACAACCGCAAAGACAACGTGCAGAACCTGAAGAAGAGGGGCCTCGTCACCAAGGATGGCAAAGTAGGTTTGGAAGTTGGGTTCACCAACACAGGTCTCCTGAGGAGGGCTTTCCAGGCAGCAGGCAGGGGCCTGGCAGCCCAGGGTGGAGTCCCCATGGCCCTGGGAAGGAGGGAGGAGGCAGCGTCCCCTCGGCTGGGGAGGGGAGGGTGGAGAGGAGCAGCTCCCCGCTGCTGGGGCCTGCACATTGCTGGACGGCTGTGTGGGAAGCTACCTCAAGAGTTCTTGGGAGTCATCTGCCTGTGTCTCTCTGTAGGGGTGTAGATGTCTGAACTTTTCTCATGTAAGCCTGTCTTCTGGGGCTTTATCAGGGAAAGACAACATTGCTGTCCCCATTCCACAGGAAAGGAAGCAGTGTTTGGGGGGATGGGGGGAGGGAACCAGGTGGCCATACACCATATCTCTTTTACAGCCCATCCGGGGCATCTACAGACATAGACAAATTGACTGCAAGGTCTCTATCATCCCAGCCTTATTCTCATAGAACTTTTATGAAGGACAGGAACAAGCAGGACTCTGGAGCCCAGAAAGGTGAAGATGTAAATTGTGCAGATGACTGGAGGTTTTAAATTGTAGCATAAAAAATTTATATCTCTCAGATTAATGTTCACCTACTGTCCAGTTCTTGAGATATCTGGCCCCTTGGGTATCTCAGTTCTCTCTTCTAAAGGTCAATTTAATCCATGAGCAAGTCAGCAAGCAGGCTATATGCAGAGAGACTAATTAGAGACCACTACAGCTGCAAAAGCATTGAAAAAGAAATCTCATACTAACATTGTCTGTTATTCCCTGGAGTCCTCACCAGCCCTGTCCTCCAACCCATCTCTTTCATCCAGGGTATGAGCCACATGAGCTGCCTTGTAATTTGGGAAGGGTTGTGTGGTTCCCCTTTGCTCCAGGGTCCCCCACTTCACCAGCTTTGCAGGAGGAATTTCAGAGCTCCTAAGAGGCCGCAACAGCAGCAGATCCATGTCAAAGCTACAGAGGTGTTGTGTATATATCCACAGCTCAGTGCTGGCCCCTGCAGCCCCATCCTGCCCTGCCTTGTCCCTGCCACAGCTGAGCAGGAACACTGCTTTTTGACTGCACAAAATAAATTAAGATCTACTTAGGGGATGCAAGCATAAATCTCCATTCAGAAACAGAACACAGCCAAAGCCTCGTCACAGACCTGATGGCAAAAGCTTTGGATGAGGGCAGAAATTGTTGCTCTTGCTGTATTTTGATTTCTTATGAAAAATGATTCACTTGGAAAGCTACCCACCACTTTTACCTGCTCAGGGCTGTAAAACACCCAGTGATGCCTTACATAAGCCAGCAGTGTTAGCAGAGCAACGTATTCTAGCTGATTTTTCAAGTGATAAATAGGTGGTAATAAAGACGAGCACAAACAAGCAGGAAATCCTGCCAATGAACAGCAAAGCACTGCCTGGAAGTGTTCTCCACTGACTCTGCTTACCCTTTCTGTTTCCCCAGGGACCTCAGCCAAGCCCTGGCCA
Source organism: Tympanuchus pallidicinctus (assembly GCF_026119805.1). Classification (NCBI taxonomy): domain Eukaryota; kingdom Metazoa; phylum Chordata; class Aves; order Galliformes; family Phasianidae; genus Tympanuchus; species Tympanuchus pallidicinctus. Next base: position 9,534,222 of record NW_026294722.1, read on the forward strand.
GCCCCCAGTTCCCCCAGACCCCTAGTTGAGCCTGTACCAAAGCACGATGGCAGACAAGCAGTGAACAGCACTGTGGAAGAGGACAACAGCCACAAGAAAGCCAGCAGTCAGTAAAATCTGGACAGAACAGAAGGTTTCTGCACAACCAGCCCTCCTCTGTCATCCCTCATGGCAGCACAGTAGCCAAAAGGGCCCAAAACCACAGTGAGTCTTGCATCAAGTCTTTTTACTTAACACTTCACTTTTATTATGCCCTTGTGCTCAAACTTAATAATGTTCTTTGTAGCCATCAGAGGCTATAAAACTAGTGTTTCCTCCTTTTTTGATGTTATAGAAATCTACTGAAAATCTAGTGTAAAGGGGAACATAGTATTACAGACACAGTATCATAAATTGAGCAAGGGCAGAAAGTCTTTCATCTTAGCCTTCCAAGCACAAGCTCTTTCATTTACCACAGGCAGTGTGCAGGTTAGAACAAATTCAGAAGAGGTAAATCGCATCAGATATTACAGGAGAAAGAGGACAGTGAGCTGTAATGTTGATGTTTGTCTTTGTGAATGTTCTGCTGTCGTGCCAGTTTGTGCTCCCAAGGACACTGCCTTGCTTGACCATTGTCCTGTAGCAGTTCCCAGGAGTCATCAGCTTCTGGTAGATGGTGGCTGGACACGACCCACTGTGCTTTAGTTGAGATGGGAGCATTTTTGTGATGGTGCAATCTGCACCATGGCAGTGAAGTTCCCAGAGGTTGGGAGGAGAAAGAGCAACGCCAAAGCCCATCTCAAACTCCCTGTGCCAGCAATCCCTGGATCCCCAGAAGTGGCTGCTATCTGAGGACCAACATTTCTGTGTAAGGACATGGCCAAAAAGTAGGGCAACACTGCTGCAGAAATGGGAGTAGCATTTTTAAATTGTGAATAGGTAGGTGTTATGGGAATGTTCATTTCTTTAAAATTTGGCCTGGGGAACAGATTAAAGAAATGCTCCTATAAGTATTTGTTCATTTAGAGAAAATCAGCTTTGTTTACTTAGGATCTTGGCCTAAGTTTTGTGTTTATATGAGAGATCTTGAAGGAATTTTAGAGAATTTCACATCAGGTTATCCATTTGAGTCCATTTCAGGAGTCTCTGTTACCAGACAGATGTAGACATGGTACAGTGAGACCAGTAAAGGGCATGGAGGTGATTAAAAGTTTGGTACAGAGAGAGACCAGGGACCTGGGATGATCTTCCTGGAGAAGGCCTGGGGGTATGTGATCCATCTGTATAAAAACCTGAAGTCGGGAGTAAAGATTTTTCTGGGTGGTGCCCTGGGACAAGACAGACTCAAATTTTGGTAAAACATAAGAAAATAGCACTTTTCCTCTCATAATAGATGAACACTGCAATACATTGTCTGGACTGCCTGTGGGTTTCCATCCTTTGGAGGTATTCCCAAGCCAGCCGGACATGGCTGTGGGCAGACTGCTCTGCTGACCCTGCTTTGAGCAGGGGCTTGGCCTGTGCCATCTCCAGAGGCTGTCTCCCACCTCAGCAGAAGCATGTGAGTCTCACAGTCAGCATCACAGCTGAGACTTCCCAGCACTCTGAACAAACTGCTCACAAGCAATTAACTGAGCAGGAAGGAACATTAACAGTTATTCCAGAAGTTCTTTTTGAATAACAAAGGAACGTGAGACGCTCATAAACTGCTGACAAACAACTTATGAGCAGGAGAAGTCGCCAGATTCATTAAATAAATTATACATTGCATTTTATTCCACCCTCAGCTCTATTAAAGATTATGCAGCTTTAGTCAGAGGATAAGGTTGAATTATAAATATCTGTCAAAAATAAGCAAAAGCATGTAAACATCCCATGAGCAGTCAACCAGTAGAAGTCTTCTGTAAATATATAATTTTATTGTATAATTACAATGAAAAATTTAATATAACAGTCTAATTGCTAACACAATTAGCTACTTAAAATAAGCCAAGAATCAATGACAATTCATTGAGCTCAACTGACAAAATATTTCAATTATTACTGCTGCACTTATTTGGTATTTATTCCACAAACTATATTAAGTGCCTTGTTCATCTGTTTCTTCACTGAATATGTTTGAGATGCACCATACTTTGTGCTCTCAAGATCTCTGTTCCATACAGAGGTTTTATTTTTTACTGATATACTTAGCAGGGTATTTTTATACTTCTATGCTTAACAGCTCTCTGTGGATTCTCCAAAACATATGTCCATGAATTTGTGTAATTTTGCAGCCCAGGTAAACTTTCTGCATCTGCTGCTTGAGCACCCAGGGTTTCCATAGGTTGACTGCACATCAAGGCAAAGGAAGAGCTGCCCTCGCTTGGTCTTAAGCCCATTCCCTTCAGGTTTCATCTTGTAGCAAGAGACCTTGCACTGAAAAACAGTTAATTTTATTCCCTATTCAGCCTCTATATATCAGCTAAGATTTTACAGCCATTTGTAGATTTCTTTCTTTGGAAAAAAGCCATTTCTAACCACATCTCCACTCACTGCTCATTAGTCTTGGCTTCCACCAGGTTGCCTGCCAGAGATGGCAGATTGCCACAAGTAACTCCAGGGACATTTCCAGTCCTTCTTTGAAAACAGAGTAATATCGGTCACTTTTCCAACCTCTGGTGCTGGGACAGCAGAGAACAAGATTGCACTGCACAGTGAGCAGGCCTTCATTCTTCAGAGCATGGAGCCGACACCTCCTGGCCCTGGCAGTCCTTTGCTGTCCATTTTGTTATTTTTTCCTGTAACCTCCTCTAGCAGCTCAACAGAAGGGTCCTGCAAAAAGGCTCTCTAGAGATGGAGACATCCTGGGCCTCGGAGAATGCAGATGCAAAACAATCTGTGCTTTGGCCTTCCCCTCTTTGAGTACTTTTGCACCTGGGTTGTCAAATGCACTGATTACAAGCTTTGGGGCTTTTGGCAAGCTGTTCCTCCAAATTTTTCTTCTCATTTTGGCTGCCTTCTGTATTTCTCCACATAGCCAGTGTGTTCACACGACCCTGTCAGTTTTTCAGTTGAATATTACTTCATTTTTTCTGAAGACTCTTAACAATGTTTATTCTTCCTTTGCTGGTCTTTCTGTAGACCTTTATGGAGGCAAAGGCTGAATAATCCAGTGGGATTTATAGAGATGTGGCTCCAGAAGCAAACTTGTCTTCTAGAGGAATTTGTCCAAGAAAGGGCAGGACCTGAAGCCCTCATCCTTGCTCCAGTAGTGTAGAACATCATCCAGTTCCTCTTGGCATGATCTGGCAATGTTTTGGACAGCCCAGGTGCCTGCAGTACTTGGGTGCTCAGATCATTGACCAAGCTGCCAGTGCTCCCCTGCAATCAGACCCCTGCACAAGCAGGAAGCAAGCATCCATCAGACTACCTACAGAGGGTAGCTGGCCTTGTCTTTCCAGAGCCTGAACATTTCATAGCCACCATGGAAAGCGATTTTACTCTCTAAAGATTAGCAATAGAAGAAAAAAAAATACTCTGCTCGTTGCACAGATAAAATATCTGATGATTAATTTTTTATGGCATGTGTATCCAGTTATGACTTCTGCCTCTGCTCCTAAACTCTCAAAGGTAAATGTCATCACAGAGATCAGCTGTCATATATCTTAATGTACTTGGAGGCTAATGTCTCCACTGAAGAGTGTAGATGGCAAGAACGTCTCATTTCTGAGGGTGCTTTATGTCAAGTGCTATTGCACATGATCCCTTCACAGCTAGGTTGGATGCTGTGCTGGTTCTTGGCAAGAACACACTCAGCAGGTCCTGCAGCCCAGCACTGACATGCAGCAGGGTGCATTTGCAAAGAATCTAAAGTGACTCATCCTTCTCCTGAAAAACAGCCCCTTTCTTTCCTAAGATGCCACAATAATCACAAGGAGTACATTTGAATTACTGGTAAGATTAAAAAAAAAAAATCCCCGTAACATCCCACAGCTCATCCAAAGAGGGGAGTTGTTCTTAATTTCCAGCATAATTAATGCTCATTAACCTGGTAGTCTTGGGAATTCCTTTTCGTCTTTTGTCCGCTTCTTGGCTTAGAACCTGCAAGCCACAGCTGTGGGATGTAGGTTTGCACCTATGCCAGATGCCCAGGGTGGATGCCTGTCTTGTAGGGCAGCTGTCAGCCTGCTCACGCTGCAGGTAGCAGCCGCAGCCAGCAGACTCCTTGCCCTCATTCTACAGGAGTGAAAAGCAGGAGATGGAAAACATTTTTTCTCCTGTTTATTTCAAAGGAAGTTTTTCATCCAGATTGTCATCTTCAGCCCTTCTGGGTGCTGTGGTTGCTCACACAACCTGCCCTACACACACACAACATGCCCTAGCCTGCCCCACGGACTGTCTTCAGCACAGCTCTGCTGCCCAGCACTGTGTCCAACCTTCTCTCCCATTTGGTGTTCATGAGTTTCCTTCTCACCACAAAACCAAGGGAACCCTAACCACCAGCCTCATCGCTGGGCACCTGGGGGGCAAGTGAGACAAGTCAGGAGAGGGGTTACTCTTCTTGTCTTTTACTGTGTCCTCCCATGCTTTCATTACCTGTTTTTTCTCCCATAAAATCAGTTTCTGGCAGATCTGAAATGGCCGACAAACTTTTACGATGGATCAATAGCCTGCGACACACCCAGTCCCACCTGCCTCCTCCTGCAGAGCATGAAAGCCCAGAGGAAGCAGTCCTGGGTGCTCTCAGCAATGGAGCGGAGGTCACACGGTTAATCTCTCAGCATTAAGGGCAGCTGCATTCGTCACTCCGTTTTTTCAGTATGAAGCCAAAGAATTTTTTAAAAGGCAACAGGTATTTTCTAAAAGCAGCGCTCAAAAATAACACACGTGATGTGCTTCCAAACAAAGCTACTGGACTGGGTTATTTAACCTGAAAGAATGACAGTTAATTGGAGTCTCTCCACTGTGACAAGTGGGCTCACAGCAGTAGATAAGGACAGCCCCAGTAACCTCCTGTTTTATCACAGAGACCTGCAGAGGTTCTCCTGACCACAGAGTGAGCAATTGCATTTGCCTTACAGGCTTCTGTCTGGCATCACTACTTCTGATTGTCCTGGCTTTGTTGCTGTGAAACAATGCCATTTATGGCAAAGGGCAGATAAAATCATCATTAGAAGTTGATACCTTTTAACATCCTGCAATAAAAGAGGCTGAAGGAGAGAAACACTAAATCATGGTGGTGATCACCTCCTTCTAGCAGAACTGTAGGGCTTGAGGGGAAGGATTCAACCCAAGATCACTTACAGAGTCTGAAAGGGATCGTGACCTGGGCAGTTCCTGCATTGCATACTATGATGCAACAGAAATGAGATCAAAGATTGGCCAGGGGAAATGTTCTTGCTTCCTCCCTTGGCCTCATGTGGCTTTTTTCTAAGGAGATGGCTGACCATAGCCCCAGCAGATGGGTGGGAGGGAACTGGGCTCCACCTGGGATGGCAGGAAGCAATGGGGCCAGGCTGGCACCACAAACACCCTGCACATTGCTGAGAGCCCCTGGGACAAATTCACGGGTGGGTTGGAGACCCACGCAGGGAACATTTGTCATTCGGGCTGTAATGAAAGCACTTTAGTTTAAAAAAAAAAAAATAAAGCCTGCTTTAAAAAGAAGCATGAGATGGATTCATTCCAGGATTATTCAAATACCTTGCTTTGGGGGAATATACTTCACTTCTCTTTTAACTTTAATATCACATTAGAGACTGTTCCCTGGGATGGTGGATACTGTATTCTGAATACTTTATCGCCAGACTCTGAGAGCTAGTGAAGTGTTTTGGATAATAGAAATGAATAATGTATCAGACATTCATTGCCTACCAGACTGATTTGTTTACTAGTAATTTAGTTTAAAGTACATTATTGTTTTACTACTCACACACTGATTTACTTCCAAACAGTGACTGAACAGCTATCATTAAATTAGAATAATTTTTAACTCTGAAAGTATATTGTTTACTATTTGCTCCTTAGCAAGGCAATTGGTCTGAGCTGCATCTATTTGTCTCTAGGGTTACGGATCTGAAAGAATCTTCAAGCTGATTTTTCCTAGGATGTCTCAAGACTTGCTTTTGTACCCAGGGTCCATTCCAGCCTTCCTGTTAATTAGCTCATCAGGAGAGAACAGCAGCAGAAGTGAGATGAGCCCAGCAGCAGACCCTGTGTGAGACCCTGCAGCAGCAATCACAGCTGACGCTCCATTCTGAGCTTTTCCTGGGAGGGTGACTCTTCTAATCCTGTGCAGGATCTCATCTCCATTGTTCAGTATATCTGTGCATAGTTTTGCAGTGCAAAACGAGTTGCAGGTAGATCTTTTAGCATATTTTGCAGCGGTCCTGTGTAACTGTTGTGCGCATAAAATTCGGCAGCAGAATAACTCAAGCTTTGAAACCTTTCTCTCTAGTTAGAGCTTGATGGAGTGAACCTAATATGCTGTAGCTGAAGAAATGTGGCTAGTTTTAGGCAATGCTGCTAATAATTGCTGCATCTGTTTGCAGAAACTTTTGCTGTTCATTTTTTAGTGATATCATGAAGGCAAATACGTATTATGCCCTTAAACATGAGCTTCATTTTCTGTAGAACCGAAGTTGCTAAGTGCATTCCTTACGCTTACATGTCGTTTGGAAACAGATAATTGGAACTATGAAGAAAGATGAACAAACTGGGGAGTTTCAGTGCAAACTGGAATGGGTGGGAGAAGGGGAATGATGTGGTAGCATTCTTTAAAGAAGTAACTGCTGCAAAGAGAGAGACTGATTGTCTTCCATGCATGTAGAAGATAGGAATTCATGCATATAAAATAAAGTACAAAATATTCACTTTACTCATTTAGGAGCTTTAAAAAAATGCGGGCTGTGGAGCACTGGAGTAGGTTTCCAATGCAACAGCAATGTCTCCATCTTGGGGGGCTGCAAGGAGCACTGGGACCAGCAGTTGTGGGGTGGGACTTTGTGGGTTTGATTCTGCAGGGCTGGGGACAGAATGGCTCAGCTCCAGACTCTGCCATTACCCAAGCTTCTGCATTCATGACTCAAAAGTGCAGTGCTGCACTGTGAAGGTGGAGCTGCTGCTGGGCATTCTCAGCCTCCATCACAGCACTGAGACTTCACATGGGTTTGGAGAAGAGGAAAGGTCATTGCTGTGCTGGATCACTTTCAGTCAAGATAAATGGGGGCAAAGGATGCTTGTTGTAGAGGTAGGAAATTGCCACTTCTTAATTTGCTGCAAAAAAAGAAACTGAGGTTTTACAGACTCTGCGAATTGGCTGCCCAGCACGATAGTAGGAATGCAATCCCCCAAAGAGAAGACTGACGCCAGCTGTTGGACTCCAGAGAATTTTAGTAGGCAGTCTCCTGTTTATTTTCTTTCCCATTCAGGCTTAGAGAGGTTAACAGTATCGGAGAAGAGGAAGCCATCCTGACATTGCTCTCAGGGATAAGAACTGAGAAAAGATTGTACAGCTTACAGGATGAGAAAGAAATTAAACCGCAGCATACAAAAATCCAATATCCCAGCTGCAGGCTCATCCACTAGGTGAAACCAATCTAATTTGTTGGTCTCTTTATTCCCAAAGCCTCCTGAGACCTTGGAGTAAAAGAAAGCAGCTGCCCAGAGAGGAAAAAAAAAAAAGTTTCCAGCCCAGAGGAGCAAAGGGTATGTCACATTTATTTAAAAAGAGACAGGGAACAGTGAAAGAGAAGGCAATCTTGGGTGCCTTCAAGCACTGCCACACAGATCCTGACAGATAAGCCTGTATTGTCAGAGCCTCAGGTTCTCTGAAACAGTTCTGATGCTGGCTGAGAGCTGTGCATGATGGCAGTGGGAGGAAAGCCTTGGAGCTATCGCTGATCCAAATGTAGAGCAAGAGCTGGAACAGCAGCTCCCAGCCTATTGCTCACAGCCAGAAATCTGCAGGGACCTTCCTGCTTTGCTCCCAGCAGCTGCAAAGGAGAAACTTGCAGCCCACCAGCATGGAGTGCAAGCACTGTGCTGCTCATAGAAACAGAGGGTGTACAGAGGAGAAAATGCATTGCTCAGGGGGTGAGGAGGGCCGGAGAGCAGCCTGAAGGAGGAAGAGGAATGCCTCTTGGTCACCAGGTGCCTGCAAGGGGCAGTTGTCCACGGGCCAGCTTGTGGAAGGGAGCTGCGATTAAAGTGCTTTAGAATATGAATGTGGTTTCCTTAATACCCTGAAAAAACAGACTGTCCATCTATCACAGAGAAAGAGGACTGGCTAGTCAGCTGCAATTGGCAAGTTTTCATAAACACTTATGCTCCTGGGAACTGTCATGAATATTCCATCAGCGCAGAGGAAGGGATTCACAGACTGCCCCCCAGACATGCACGATTTTATACAGCAAACTGCTGCAGCTCTCCTAGAATAGCCAAAGCCTCAACAAGATTATTCAACAGCATCAGTCACTGTGCTTTCACTCCGAACTGTGCTTCCCGATACACCGATGGCTGGATAAGAGCAGCCTTATCGTGTGCAGTGCACATTGCTGTTGGCCTTTGTTGAACTTGGTGCACTTCTACAGCCCTGTTGTCCAGAACAGCAATTGTCCCCCCCAGAATTATGGGGAAGGCACTCCGAAATCTGTGCTCTCAAGGACAGCGATCTTATTCTGCAACTTCTGCAAGAACCTCAGTATGCTCCTGTGCAATTTAAAACATCAATTACTAAGATTGCTTTTAATTGAAATGTAGTGGAGTCTGTATCCTGTGCTTCAGACTTCGCACAAACTGAAATTTCTGGTGCCTGACCTGCTCATATATTTAAATATCCCTTTCCTCATTCATAATAGAGCTGGTAGAATTAATACATTATTCAGTGATTTAGTCCTTCCATCCATGATCCAAACCCATTTTCTGTAAATGTATTCATTGCTTCCTCGTGTTTGTTGACTTGTTATGTGAAGGACGTTCAGCCTATATAGAGCATTAGGGAGCATTTTGCTTTGTTTGCAAAATGTTATCCATGGTGGGGAGGTCATTAGAGTCTCAAAGTATTGTTCCCACCACCCAAATCTTTTTAAACGAAGGATTAGTGAATTGCAAATGCAGACACTTAACACCAAGTCCTAGCTACAGAATATTGCATAGTAAGTAGTAAGTCCTACTTCCAGTTAAAGAAATTGTCATTGCCACAGAAATGTCAGTTTGGTTTTCTTTTCTGGGGTGAAGTTGAGATTGTTTCCCAAAGGAAAGGCTGTGGAGGTGAGCATCCTGAATTCCCCCTAACGCCCATGGCACATGGTGGGATTGCACAAAACTCCATATCAAGTGGGAGCTTTTCATGCCTTCTTTCCATGAAGAACCTTTATGAAGATGCTTGTTATTCAGGTGGCGTTTTCGTTGTAGAAAATCCCTCACATTATGAGGTATCTCACATTTGAGGGGTGTCCAAGGCACACCCTAGAGAGCAAGTGTGTAGAAATGCAGCCACTTTGCTCACGACAGCACTGAAACATGCTCTAAGCAGAATCGTACCCTGGTACGATCCCATGGTGGAGCTGAGCCCCAGGAGCTTCTGAGCACAGCCTGAGTCTTTGCTGCCCACAAGCAAGGAGCGCTGGCAGTGCTGCACTGGAGGCCTGCAGGGTCTCTGGGTGCTGGGTGCCCTCCTGGCACCTTCTGGGTAGCAGAGCAGCCCCGTCCTGACCTGTTCTCCCAGGAAACACCCGGTGGTGGCAGCGAGGTCCTGGAATTTCACCCACAGCCCTGCCCACCCCGCTAAAGAAATCCCAATCGATATTCTCCATTAGGGAGTTGCTGGAGTGGAAGCAATTTGGCCAGGTGTAGTTGCTGGAGGTCTGTTCTTCATCCTGCTTCTGACTGCAAAGGCTTAGGGTGAAGGATTTACAGCGTTTTGGAGAGACAGGGTTATCCTTCACAAGACAGGAACATTGACAAGCTGCGCCTCTTCGTCTTCATTCCACTCCTGAAATCCCTCTTGATTCATTACAGCATGTCCTTCTTGTTGGTGTAATGAAATATAAATGTTTATGTTGATATATAAAGATAGCAACATTGATTTTCTTTTCTGCAGTAGATTTGATTACTATCAAGCTCCAAAAGCCTTCCTGAGGTCTTTTTTTTTATTTATTTTATTGCAACATCTTTTCAAACTCACAACGTTTTCCTAATTGTATTTTCTGCTGAGAGGAGCACGGGGAAGAATTGGGAAAGGATGCAGGTGAGGTCCCAGAGGGGCCATTCTGACACATTAAAATGTTGAGATGCTCTGATTTTACAAAGACTGTACTTCACAAATTACATATTTGCAAAAACTTACAGATGAAATTATAAATATAACACTGCGAGCAAAGTTCTTTCACATTTATTACAACTTCCTCTAGATTTTCATCTCATTTTATATCCCCAGAGATTGGGAGGTTTGCTGGTATTCTGACACTATTCGTATTCCTGTTTCAGTATGCGATATCTTCCATTTGTACTGATGAATGAATGATCAGGTGTGGTTAAGTGTACAAATGCTTTAAATACGCTCAAAAACAAGGCCAGCTTCAGCACGTAGGCAGCACATGCCTCTCTGTGTTCAATTTGTGCTGGTCGTGAACCTGAAGAAAAATCTCTTATTGGAAACCTTTGTGAGAACTGAAGTGTTTGATATCTAGAAGCTCATTTCACACCTCCACTTAACTCAGCCTTTTACATGCCCTGCTCTGGTCTGTAGAATGGGAAAAGAATAAAATAAACAAAAAAGGCAGAAGCTGAAGTTGTGCTATTGTACTACAAATCCTGAAGATGCAAAGGCACCAGAAACCTGAGTGGTGGTACTCCAGCATCGTGGTACTCCAAAACAAGATGCAGAAGTCACCCAGAGACCACTGGGATGATCCTGGAGGTTGGTGGCCCTGCCTATGGCAGCAGTTTGGAACTTGATGATCCTCAGGATCCCATCCAACCCAAGCCATCCTATGATTCTAAGTATCCCTTGCACAGCTGCTAAGCTGGTCCTACAGCAAACATCTCTTTTTTAAGCTGTTCCGAGTAATTGATTTACTGAGACAGAATGTTAATTATTATGGAATCCATGAAAAGGCTTGTAGTTTTGTTCCTTTTTTCTTAACGAATGGTATTCTCCAATTAGTCTTGGCTTTGTTGTGAATGCAGGAAAGATTCTTCCTAACTACCAAAGAAATTGATTTTTCAGGTTTCAGGGTGTTTATGTTCAGCACATCTTCAGCGTTTCCTTGTTTGCTGACAGAAGGGATACAGATGAAATTGGAGCAGGCTTCCCCTGGGGGTGATCGCTTAGTGGCTTAAACATCATCCTCCCACAAGTGCCTGCAACTGCACATTTCTGTCAGGTTTGATCCAAAAGGTTGAAGGAACATAGATTAAATTCAAGTGTTTCTGGAAAGATCCTTTATGAGCTTCCCCGGACAATAGATGTGCACAGACACGGGTGTGAAGGGCAGGGGTCCCTCTGAGCACTCCTCTGGTTACACGTGGCCATGTGTCATTGCCATGGACTTCCTTGCTACTTCCTTGCTACTTTCTCTCTGTTAACAGAGATTCTGAGTGTGATTCCTCAGCCAAAATATCTTCATAGTACCATTGTGCAGGTGTAAGAAGCACAAGGAAGTGATGGAACCTTGAGCCTTCCCATATGGCCTGCAACGCCTGGGCATAAAGCAAGAGCAGCCCAAGCTGAGGCTTGCGCAGTCAGCCCTAAAGTCCTCCAGCTGCAGATCTCATGGGCTCTTGACTGCTCACAGCCACTCAGACTTTAGCTGGTGTGTGCATGTCTGCAGGCAGAAGGTTCAGCACTTTGGGGATTCCAGTGAGATGAATGGTGATGTTCCCTGTGCGTCCCAGCATCCGTCGGGGAGGTGACAGTCTGGCATTCCAGCTCCAGAACAGCGAACACCTACAAACCTTCACAGATCTAATCCTAAGCAAACCTACACGTTCTCACTTCAGTTTCCTTTAGGACACTTCTGAATCCTAGATGAAAACTCATTCGGCATTAAACACTTTGTTAGCTGGATTAGCCAGAGGGGATGCTCATAATTAGAGCATTGTTAGGGCTGCTTTCCATTTAAAACCATTCTGTTAAAGATGCTTTTGCACACAGACTTGTGTAATTTCCCTAGCAGTGGGCTGGGTGTAACTCCTTGTTAAGCTGATAGATGTCTTTTTCTATAAATTCAATTACTGGCAGAAAATCCACTAATACAAAGGGCATAATGCAATTATTTGGAATTGATTTCTTATAAGCTTATGAATAGACATTTGGAAGAGTTCAAGTTTGCTGAGTGAGTTTATAGTAATAACTGTCACGTTTTACATTAGCATTCATCCCAGAGGACTCCAAACCACTTTGCAAATCCTGAACGTGCATCTCTAAAGAGTAAGCATGGCCCAGTGCCCATTTGTCTTTTGCTTGGGAAATCTGCATTTTGTTCCCTCTTGCCGCAGCCTTCCAGCACAATCCTTAACAAGTCTTCAAACCCCAGCTAGAAAATGAGCAAAATGCAGGTTCTCCCTGCAGGGAAACCAGAGTAGACACAGTGTAATGGCTGGCAAAGCTAAGGAAGTGCAAAGCAAGGTGGAAGAAGTTCATTTGGATCAAGATAAGCTCTTAGGATGAGAGAGTCCTGGAGGATGCAATGCTCCTGTTTGCATGGCTGGAATGGTTGAGGCAGTTCTGCCGCATGGTGCCACTTCTCCTCACGAGCATTAAAAGGGATCTTTGGTCAAGAGAGTGGATTAAACTTGCAGCTTTTCACTGTTAAAGAAATCCTCCCCACTATGCCATGTCCCAGAGGTTAGTTCAGAGCTCTGTGCTCTGGTTTAGGAGCAGAAAGGCACTTAGTGATTGTAATACTAACAACAGTGACGAGACTGAGCTGTGAATGCTTTCAGGAGGATGGAGGCTCTCAGAGCACCTGGCAAGGAAGCAAAAGCGTGGCAGCCAAGGGCTGGCTCTGGCTCAGAGGCTGGAATGTGGCTCCTTGGCAGTTCAGTAATGATGGTTGGTGGAGAAACCTTATGTCATTACTTTGCAAAGCTCCAAAGTTATCCAAAGGCAAAACCTTCAGACGAACTGCGAGAGGCCTCAATGAGGCAGCGTGTGTAATTGCTGGCCTTTTCTTGGCCCTATGGTGGGCAGAAATTGCATTAAAAAATCACACTAAAGCCGAGGCACTAAAGTTAAATTGGGGCATGTATACAATAAATACATTTAGTATGCCCGGAAGGAGCAAGGAGTCACATTTTTATTTATTTTCCCATCTGCCTCTAAGATGAGCTTCACGTAAGCCAGGAAGAAGGATGTGAGCACAGACAGCCCTGTGCTGAGGTAAATCCATCTCTCTTTTAGTGTCCCCAACATGTGGCACTCTGGAGTAATCCTTTTTTTCCTTCCCAGCGTTGCAATGAACATAAAATGAACCCGACCCTTCTTAACTTATATTGACATCATTTCACACCACTGGAAGAATGATCCTCACAGTTTAAATAGGTCAGATGGTAACTAATGCACTAGATAATTGCACTGATCAAGCCTGATGCCTAAGAATGAGGATATACTCCTTTCATACTTACAAAGTTTTTTAAAACTTTTCACTGACATTCAGGGACTTCACAGCATTCACTGTGCAGCAGAAGCCAGTCTGACAAGGTGCCAGGCTGAAGTGAAGTTATTGTAATATTGTCACTATTTTTAAAAGGACCTGAAAAGAAAAAAAAAGTAAGCATTTTAGAGGAATATTGACAGATTAAATAGATTGTATGATGGGAACCAGGAAATCGCTCAATTAAAGCATGTGTATACTACAACATTAGGCAATTGTTGAATTAACAGATGGCAGAGACTTTACAGAGCTCTGTAAAACCAGATCCTAGCAGCATCCAAGTGACAAAGGGAAAGTCATACGACTGCAGGCACAAGGCTGAATACCACACTCAGTTATCAGCATGTGGGCATTTGGGAGGTGAAAGTGGTGGCAATAACAGGGGAACTCGTGGTGATGGAAAATCTGCGTTTTTCCTTCAGCCTGCACTTAGTATCTAATTAGTCCCCAAAAGGTGGTTCGTATTGTTCCCCAACTTGCAGCAAAGTGCTTGAGGAAAAACAGCGTGGGAAGACAGGGAAAGAGAGGAAGGTGAGCTCACAAAATGGGCTGAGGCACGCAGTACCTCTGAGCAGGGCAGGTGGGTTGGACCTGCCTGCGATGGGGTGGTTGAAGGGCCCTGTGACACATGGAATCACAGAATGGCCTGGGTTGCAAAGGAGCACAGTGCTCATCCAGTTCCAAACCCCTGCTGTGTGCAGGTCGCCAACCAGCAGCCCAGGCTGCCCAGAGCCACATCCAGCCTGGCCTTGAATGCCTGCAGGGATGGGGCATCCACAGCCTCCTTGGGCAACCTGTTCCAGTGCCTCACCACCCTCTGGGGGAAAAACTTCCTCCTCATATCCAACCTAAACCTCCCCTGTCTCAGTTTAAACCATTCCCCCTTGTCCTATCACCATCCACCCTCATAAACAGCCATTCCCCCTCCTGTTTATACACTCCCTTCAGGCTCTGAAAGGCCACATTGAGGTCTCCCTGGAGCCTTCTCTTCTCCAAGCTAAACAAGCCCAGTTCCCTCAACTTTTCCTCATAGGAGAGGAGCTCCAGCCCTCTGACCATCTTAGTGGCCCTCCTCTGAACCCATTGCAACAGCTCCACGTCCTTCCTGTGCTGGAAGCCCCAGGCCTGGATGCAGTCCTGGCTCTGGGCATGGATGAGGACGAGTTTGTTTCTGACTCCTGGCAGTCCCCTCTGGAGAAGGGCTTTGTAGGGCTACATCCCTCACTCCTCTCTGCTGACACTTCTACTGGCTGTGAGGATTTTTTAGATTAAATCCAAGAGCAAAAGCTCATTAGCCTGGAGGCAGGAGCAGTCGCCTGGGAAGTAGGTTTGCTTCAGGGAGCATTTAATTGTTTATACAAAGCTTCACAGAACTGAAGAGTGAGATGTACCACACAGCAGGCAGTTTATCTCCTTGGGCTGGCAATGGTCAGAGCACTTCCCTGGGCAGATGACTGATCCCTCAAACCCCTCAAGCAAAGAGAAAATTCAGGCAGCACCAACTTCCTGAGCAGCAGTGACCTCGGGCCCTCGTTATCAGCATGAAAAGTTCTGCATTAAAAGCAGAACTGTGCATCAATCCACACGCAGTGCCTGAGATGTGCATTGCGTGGGAGATGGAGGGTGTAGATTTGCTTCAGCTCTCTGAAGCTCAACCATTTTTTTCTGGTCTGGCTGTCATGTGGAAGAAAAATCAATCAATCATTCACAGCATTTTAGCAATTACCCCCTTTTCAGATTTAATTTATCTAAATTGGAACCCTGGTGTAAAAGCAAATCCGAGATAGCTGTTTCATTATTCTGGGCCTCTTGGCATCTCGTAATTTTCAACACAGACAAATACAAGTGGAATTTCCCTCTCTTGCAGCGGTGTTTTCACTGCAGGCAAGGTCAGGTCTGCACACAGATGACAACAGGGAACACGTCAGTCATCTCCAGCAACCATTTATTGCTGAGACTTACATGGGCAATGAGTGTCTGATGGTCTGGGCTCTGTCTCACCCACAGACTGCAGATACATCAGGATCTGGCTGATGTTCATCAAACAGCTCAGAAGTGCCCTGGAAAGGTGTCATAACTTTCAAGGGTGTTTCACACAGATATCGGTATGAATCCAGTTCCATCTGAAAAGTGCAAGGAGAAACATCTTTGCAGGCACAGCAATCTGCTCAATGGCCAGTATGGCTGAGCTGCAGTACAGTGCAGGCTGTGGGAGAAAGCATTAAAACAGTTGTTGAGAATAGAGCACATCCCCAATAAGTAAATACATACGGTTTATGCTTATTTCTTCTGATTTGAAGGCAAACCACAGCTTGGCTTAAAATTCAGGATTGTTTCATTCTCATAGGCTGATTGAGAACATTATCTGTGGAAAAGAACCAGAAAACACTGTGATGATTTAAGGGGTCACTTTCAGCAGTGACTTAGGAACCAAGGGTCAGGTTGTCAAAGGTGTTTGTGGGTTTAGAGATGCACACAGACGCAGGTGGCCAGATGCATAATGGCTACATGAGGAGGAATGATCTTTAATGCAGATGCAAGGGCTGTAAGAGCACGAGTGCTAGGAGTGGCTGAGAGCAGGGGGTGAGAAAGTGGGCTGTGAGCATCAGACAGACCTTGAGAAGTGATATGGAAAAGGTCTTCATTCACACCACAATGCAGTTCTCACCACTGATACATCCAATGAGGCTGCCTCTCCATCCAGAGCAAAGGCAGAATCCAAGTGTTGAAAGCATTTGAAAACTTCTGGTCTGGACTGTTCAGATGAATATTGCAGCAACAAGGGCAAAACAAGTGTAATGACCTCGGTCTCCAAAGAAATCAGTTATGCTTACTGAGAAAGTAAAAATTGAATTGGGCATTATGAAAAATTCTCTGTGTAGCTGAAACTATAACCTGGGTAATTCATTTAGGCTAAATATATGGTTGTAATTGAAAATCCAAATAAGGTATGCTTGTGCATTGATCCACATGATTTAAATCAAGCCATAAAACATCAACATTATCCAGCAAAAGCTGCAAGGAAATGGTAGCCAAGCAGAATATGAAATTCCAGGGAGACCACTGCACTAGCTGGGAGAAGGACTTAATTGATTTTGACCAAGAAAAAAAACCTATTTGCTGTTTAATTGATTCCTACTCTAAATTCACAGCACTTTCGGAGTTAGTAGAGGAGCAGCAGAATAGTGATTACCCATACCAAATTACAGCCACCAGGGTCCAGAATACTGCAGGTTCTGGTTATTCTCTATGCACCAAATTGCTACCTTGGATTTTCAGAGAAACACTAAAATCTCCTTGTACAAGCACAAAAATGTCTCGCCGATGAGTTACAGGATAACGAAAGCTATTCAGAACACTAAAAGGAGCTTCAGAAGAGGAAAAGCAGTGAGGATATTCACTTTGTGCTCAGTGTCCATACTCTTCTGCACCACCTCTAGCTCAGCACAATCCTGCTGGCTTGCAGGAAAGGAGATGAAAACTTGGAGTTACACTGAAAGCAACAGCACATAGCACATCACCAAAGGGCTTCACCAATGTCCCCAAGCCCTTGCCTTCATCTTGGACCTATCAGACCCTCTCAAGATGTCTCATCTGCTGGGGCCATGCTGTTGGCAGGACCGGTCCCTTCAAGAGCAATGCTGGGGGTTGACTCATCCTCCTGAAGCCAGTGCTGCCACTGGAAGCACAAACGAACACCCACATGGCACCATCTTGCTGATGTTTAAGTTGCTATTTCCCCACCGCAGCCCTAACAGCGACCGATGGACTCGTGGCAATGATTTTCCAATTTGAAAAATCCATTCTCATTTCAGAAATCATCTTCCTCTGACTTCATCCATTTATCATACGCCACAAAGCAGAGTTGGGGCACAACTACCACACGCCTGTTCAACAGGGAAGAAAGGTCTGTGGAACCTGGGAGAGAAAGGGTGGAAATGACAGCCTGTTTGAACAGAGCAAGTTACGGAATCACAGAACCACAGGGGTTGGAAGGGCACTCAGCCTTTCTCCATTGGGAGATGCTCCATGGCCCAACCATCTTTGCAGCCCTCTGCTGGACTCTCTCCAGCACTCCCCTCTGCCTGGAACTGGGGCGACCAGAACTGTGCCCAGTGCTCCCAATGTGGTCTCCGCAGGGCAGAGCAGAGCTGCATTGAGAGACGGGTTACACAAAGGAAATATGGTCACGGTTATCAGTACTATAGGTCTTAATCATTCACAGTGCCATGGGTGTCCAACCTGTTGGCTTGCCTAGGCCATGTTCACTGAAGAGGAATGGTCATGGACCACATATAAAATATACAGTATATTTAAGGTATGGAAGTAATAAAAGTTTATTTATTTATATACAAATAAAATGTACAAAAAAAAAAAAAAAAAAAAGAGGGCAACAAAAAAAGGAAAACTTGCGGTTTGGACACGTCTGGGTCATTTCTTACATCCCCATGCATCTGGGAGCTGTGGAACAGCACTGTGCACATGAGGATCCCCAGCACACAAAAGCTGTCCTGGCAGGTGAGAGGACATCTCCAGCACTTAGTGTGCATGCATTGTGCATTAGGTATGGCACCAAGGCAGAGACCAACCTCAAGCCTGTGTCCATAGGGAGATCTTTTCCAGAAGTGTTTCCTGCCAAGCGCTATGAAATGCTGGAACCTCCTCCTTAGGACATGGACCACTATTCAGGCTGCCCACTTGCCAGCTCTCTCCTAATTAAAAGCAAGATGCTGAGACATTGCTTATCCTTATCACTGCTGTGGCCAGAGGGATGGAGGCAGTAGCTGAATGTTTGGTAGCACCTCTCAAGAAGAGGCTTGCAGCCCTGGGGCTCTCCTTGTTTTACCAATGGGACTGCAGTGAACACCTGAGTAGGAAAGGAGCTCAGGATCCATGCTGAGCAGCGACTGAGCCTGGGTGCATCCTTCCTCCTTCCAACAGTGCAACATCCAGAATCAAACAGCTTGCAATCAAGTGAGAAAAAGCAAAGCTTGTCTGCAAGCCTACTGAGGTGCATTTCCTGCAGCACTCATAACACATCACATAGAAGGCTAGATGAAAAAATGAAATGTTCAGAGAATTCTTTTCTTGTACTAATACTGACCTCTGGATGTCATTGTAAGAGTTTCCCAAGGAAGGGAGCTGAGAGACTTGGCTGTGTTAGGAGAACACAGGGCAAAGACTGAGCTCCTCCACCTGTTCACAGAGCCATGGGGACAAAATGACACCTGCTAGGGCACATAATGCCAATATTTTGTGCAGGAACCCAAAGCAAGAAGAACAAGGAAAAAGACAGAACACCTGTGTTATGCATACCTGTATGTGCACACATGGACTCCAGCTGGGATAGGACCCCTTCCCCGATGTGCCAGCCCCAGGCCAATTGATGCTGCTGTTTGCATTTTGCTCCATCAGTGAGGAGCTCTCTTCTCTGAGCTCATCACACAACCCAGCTCATTGTAGCCACTGCCTGCCAGCAGGTGTTGCAGATAAACCCCTAATGAGGGCAAAGAAACTCCAAGATTTCCCATAACAGCTGCCAAGCACCTCCTGAAGTCACCAAAATTGCAGCCCTGTAAAGCCAGAAGCCATTATCCAACATAAGCAGCTTCATTTTCTCACTCCCTTCCCAAAAATCCAAAGAGAAGAACAAAAAGAAAACGAAATAAAAGCATTGTTGCAGTTTCTCTCCAAGCCAAGCAGTGAGGTGCCATCAGCACTTTGTGTGCCACATACCAAGCATGCCCTGGGAGCTTCTTTCTGGATCTGCCACACATTTCCCAATGTTAAACGCACAGAACATCATACAATATATCAGGGCTTTGAGTTTGTGGGTTGTTTTTTTTCCCCGTGGCCTTGCAGCCCTTGGATATCAAAGAGAAGGAAGGTACCCAAGTGGGTGATTCATAGATCCCTCCCCTCCTGATGAGCCCACCCCCCAATAACAGCACAGTTGGGTGGGAGGGGAATAATGTAGCTGGTATCAGCCCTCATGCCCCTTCTTCTAGGAATTAAATCCAGAAAATAATTAAAATGAGTGTAAAGGCACCAATTTCACGCAGAAAAGATAACAATTATCTCGAGTGTGGTGCTTTTGTGCTACAGGCCATCCACACATGCTCAGTGCTCAATACCACAGGCTTCCTCCTGGAGCACGGGCTGGCCAAGCACAGCATCCCAGCCACAGCAAGCAGTGTGCAAAAGCAAAGCCAATGATGGGCACAAAAACCCAGCATGGTGGTTTTGCACTGTGTCCCCCATCCACCAGCAGCAATAAGCATCAAAAAGCTCAGCTGGAAGCAAAGCCACTGCTCACAGGCTCTGCAGGTGAGGGCTGTGCTGATTGCACCTGGCTCTGTGCTGGGCTCCCCAGCCCATCTCACAGCAGGGTAAATAATCAGCACTGAGGGTTTGTCCCAGCAGCTACACTCTGTGGGCAGTCACAAGGCAGGATGGTTTTGCAATCAGTCAACCAAGTAATAAAAGCCAACACAAAACCAGATCTTGGAATTTGCTTTCTCTGATTTTTTTCATGTAGATACATCAGTGAATGGGATCCTTGGGGGGGGGGGGGGGGGGGGGGGAACAGCCAGTTCAAACCTGAGGAAATTAAAGCACCTTTGCAAGGCCTTTATCCTTTACTCCTTCATTCAGTGCAGTCTCTCATTTGAGCCAAGCAATGCTGGACAGCAGGGATGCTGGAGAACCAGCAGGCCTGTAAGTGCTGTGTGCTGTTTGCAGGGGTCTCCTCACCTTCTGTGGTGTTCCATTCCACAGCTTTCAAGCTTTGGATGTAGAGATGCATCCGAGCTGCCCACACTACTGTGATTCTTGGGTGATGGGACCAAAAGCACCTCGCAAAGTCTCTTTTCTCTGTTCTACAGAATGGCAGGTGTTTCTAATCAGCCTCTTATAGGGTAAACACCCACTTGGTTTGTAATTTGGTTGGTAAATCTTGTATCTGCAGCTGTAATTACCCAGTGAAGGCAGCTGGATAGACATGACATTTATGGTGACCTTCAGCTTGCAGCTGCAGTAACCATCCCATGGGAAGGGTGCAGCAAAGGCACCAACAGATGTGCTCTGGGGCTGGAGCAGTGCTTCAGCAAGCACAGCACGCGTGAGGGTGAACCTCTGGATTTCCCTGCCGCAGGTCTGTCCCTCCTGAGCACACCACCACCCCTTCCCCACGCTCAGTTCCCAGGCTTGTGCAGCCCACCCTGCACCTACATCATCCCCAGCCACCCCTCCTTCTGCCCAGTTCCTCCCCAGTTCTCAGCACCCTCTGCTTTGCCTGACCACTGCCTGAGCTGAACCCCTCTCCCTGTGAAGCACTCCTGCTTTTCTGCTCTGAAGTTTAAGGATGCTCCATCTATCCCTCCTTCCCAACATGCACTGAATTCTCACTATTAACCCCAACCCACTCTTCTTAATCCAGCCTCTCCTCTGCTCCTCACATCCCTCATGTTTTCCCATCCCAGCTCTCTCCTGTCTGAATCTCCATCCCCTTCCCACAGTTCCTTGCCCACACTTAACTTTCCCAGTTAATCCCCTCTTACACACCCAATGCCAACTTTCCTCCTCCCCCCATCCAAGGCAGTAGGAGGGGGGCACAGGGGCTGGGAGAGCTGAGCAGTACCATCCCATCTCCTGCCCACCAGCACTACAAGGAAAATAAGCAGCTGCAGGGCTCTTGGTGGGTCACCTCAAGCTGCCAATTTGCTGAACTCCAGAAGTATTTCTGCTCCAACTCAGCTCATCAAGGAGATGGTACTTCGGAGTATCAAAGGTGGAGTCTGCTCTTGGGTGCCCAAGAGTTGGGTACAAACAAATATTTGAAGCAATCCACAATGAAGAGAGGTGGAGAGGGCTTGCAGAGATGCCCATGGAAAGAGCTGAGCAGGAGCACAACCACCCATAGCAAGCTGCAGTTTACAAAGTGAGCTTAATGCAAATGGACAAAAAGTGAGGATCAGTCATCAGAATAGCTTGAAATCCAACTGTGTCAGCACTCACTCCATTAATTATCCTCCAGATCACCTCCCAGATCCACCGCTGGAGCATCTCACGTTGAATCTAAATAAATACGAGAATCAGAGGGAGGTGAGGAAGTCAATACTGCAAACCAACTCCTTCTGCAAATGGATTTTCATTACCATAGGGGCAGGCACTGGTGTCCAGAACGCACCACAGTGCAGGCAATTATATGCTGGCAGTGCTCTGTATTCACAGAAGCTGCTTTGCAGCAGTGAAGGGCAGCAGAGCTATCGATCAGGTCAGCTCCTGTCACTCTTAGAGGCACCAGGGGCTTTAACAAGGCACACGAAGGCAGTATTGGAATTGTCACAAGTACATGCTTGGTTTGTAAGCCAATTTGAAGCAGATTTATTGACTCCCTTCCTTGCCGTCCACAGGGGGTGGAGGACAGCAGAGCTGTCCAGCTCTAAGCCTCACCAGGAGCTGCCAGAAGAGACCCTGAGGAGGGATGGAGGAAGAGCTGAGTGCTGACTTCTGCAAAGATTTCAGGCAGAAAAGCACCCACGTGCTGCACATGGGAGCTCTGCAAAGTGCTGCCAAGAGCAGCTGTCCTTCTTCAGCTGCTCCTGTACCCATGTTGAGCAGGGCAGCACCCAACTCAGAGCACAGGGAATCCTCTCCACATTTCCCTCTCCCCAGCTCCTCTGATGCAAGCAAAGGAGATGTAATAGGAGAGAGAGAGGACAAGTGCAGATGGCTAGAAAGCAAGGAACCAAGCTACAGAACACAGTCTCTGCCTACATCATGCAGCAGCAGAGGAGTTCCCACCACCCAATTCTGCTCCAGCAGAGGCCAGGCACAGCACCATCATTTTCTAGCAGACGGCAAAAGCTTCATCCAGTTTCCACTGCAGATTAACTCCAGTCAGCTTTGGGGATCTTACATTTCTCCACATAGAAGCTTAAAGTCACATAAAAAAGGCAATTCAGAACACCTGTGAGGACCCCAGCTACACAAGCAGCCTTTCATGGCAGTCACAAACTTTAAAAAAAATATATACATGTATTATTTTACAGCAGGCAGTAAGTGGAGATATTGTGTAAAGGCTGTCAGTGTACTAATATGTACAGAAACATGGAAACGTAGAGTGGAATTAGGCTTTTTGCAAGCAACTAGAGGGCTTTTGCCTTTCAGCACTTGCTACTATTTCTGGTTTCCCAATCTATTGCCTTCCCAACAAAGCTGCTTGGGAAACCCTCCATCAGCAGTTTCCCTTGCCAGGTAGAGGTCACAGCAGCATGTTGGCTAATGCCTCCTAACTCAACCTGGGGAAGATGACAGCACATTCACTGACCTGGAAGTCAGGCATCAAACAATGAAGGGACAACAGCAGGGACTGAATAGAAAGAGGCACAAGTGCATGAATGTGAGCGGAGAATTAAATAATTAATATGCTAAGCAAACTCCTAGAGGGAAATGAGGTGGCATCTAGCAAGAGGGGAACAAGGAGCAGGTGCCCCTGTGATTGCATTTAAAATTCAAATCTGCCTGCAACTGAGCTGTCATACATGGCCACAGCCTAAGCAGGCATGAACAGCAGTAGAGGAGGGTAAGACAATCACTTGGGCTATCATTATCTGAATCAAGGAATACCACATAGTTTCCAAGGGCTACTGAGAGCCAGAAAAGACATCTCAAGGCATGCTTTCCCTACTTGTCTAGGCTTGTCAGATTACTAACATTTCTTACTCCTACCCAAAGTGAAGAAAAGTAAGCAGAGACAAACTGGTCTGGACAGAACTGAGAATGTTCTGGTTACTCTCAGAGCTCAGAAGAGTTTACACTTCAACCATTTGCAGGAAATCCATTCATTTGTTGCTACCCAGCAGCCACAGGCCCTCAAAATACAGTCAGAGGACTTCTCACCATTCAGACAAACCCCTGGCTAGTAGAAAGTAGAATTATAGAACTCCAAAATAAGTCACGAGTTGGTTTTCTTTTTAGCCCTTGAATTTTGAACAGTTAGTACATTTAAGACATGCCTGATATTTTTCTGGAACCTGCTGGAGGGAAGGAGTTGCTCTACTGAGCCCAGAGAGGACAGATCCTGACACTCACAGTCCTGAGCAGCCTAATGGCCCATAGCTTTCCCTTATGAACCAAAACACTTGGAAGCAACTTTTCAGGAGAACATCTGAGTGATTTCCCTCCTCCTCCCACTGCACACCAGGTTCCCGAGGCAAGAGCTGTCAATAGTGACTGCAGGAAGTGGATTTAAGCAGTAAGCAAGGCTATGCCCCAGCAATCCATAAGCAGAACACGCATGATTTGCTAGGGCAAGCACTAAATTAATATAGATTTGATCTGCTGCACTGATAAATTAATGCGGAGTACAAAAGTCATTTACTTTCCTCCTGGTAAGTTTAGCACCTAGGTAGTTGGTAGTTGGACACAGCTTTGATACTGAAGGAGACAACATGCATCCTACCAAGCATCAGGGCTAGCTCTTGGTACTACCTGCAGTCAGCACCCCCTTCCCTCCCTACAAGTGTAGCTGTAATTACATTACACAGTCTGAGCATGCCTTTCCCAGAGCTCCTCACCAGAGAGGAACCAAACAGCAGTAATCAAAGAACACGCATTGGAGAGATGATACTGCAGTTCCTCTGACTGCAGCATAGCTTGGCCTGTCACAATGGGCTTACCCTTCTGCTTTCAGCATGAACCAGTTGGTATTTAAGGAGCACAGAATTGAGTACAAGAAGTAACAAGTGGAGCTGCCTGTTCCAGAGGCTTTTGGAAGATCAACTTCAATGACGTTACTGTCCAGCAAGTCTGAAAGCAGTGTGTTCTTCTCACTCTTTGAAAGAGAGTCATGTATATACATGGTGTGCAGAGAGCTCCTAGCTCCACTGCAGCATCTCTTGGCCAGAACAGGTCAGAACTGGCAGGACCAGCACCAGTAAGGTTCTCACAGGTTCTGCCCCTATGGACTGGGCACCTGGAGATCCATGTCTGAGAAGCCACTGAATGCCTGCCTATTGATGTCCTTCTGAGAAGTCACTGCAACCCACTATCCTGCTGCAGGCTGGGATATGCTCACCACATAGCAGCAGATCAAAGGTTTTAAACTCAATTACTTCATGCCCACCATGGCCAAGACAGCCTCCAATCACCACATCGCCCACAGGAGTCTTTCTTTTTAAAAGCAAAATATCTAGAAGCACCATTCCTTGTCATTACCCATAGTATGTGTAGCAAGAACTTACTGTCATCAAGGTGTTTTAGAAGTCTCCTGCACCTGCCTCTATCAGCTGTGTGGTGTTCACAGTTAATGTCTAGCAAGCTGAAGCCACCATAAGGACAAGCCACCTACTCTCTTGGTTCTTTACAGAATAAATGATCCATGTAATCCATCTGGAAGCACAGCCTACAAGGCTGAACACCACTGCTTAAAGGTTTTGAAGCAAGTTCACTGAACCCAGACCTGTCCCCTCCAATTAAATTAAAGCAGCAAAGCAGTCCTGTTTTAGCTGCACACAAATTCTTGAAGGAGAGAAAAGTAGATCACATTTGATGAGCAATACTCACTCTTGCAGGGTCTCATCATAAGATAAGAGATACTGTATGAGTTTCTGCTTGTGACAGTTTTATTTTAAGCAGGGTACTGAGTACAAGCATTTTCTAGGAGGAATTCTTTAAATTGCATACCATCTGAAAGATGCAATTATTGCTTTGCATATAGGCACCATCTGGATACACTGATGGAGACATACCATGAACAGCTTCCAAGGGAGGCGAGAGCATTGGAGATCTTTAGGTCTATACTTCCAGCCTTGGGCTCCACATAGTGACATTGCTAATTCCACCACCTCCCTTTGAAGCTGCTAAAGGCTTACTCTCACTAGTGTTAAAAAAAAAAAAAATAAAAAAAAATCCAAAGTGTGTCAACCCCACTTTCAGCTAGAAAGTTGAGTACGTAAGGCCAAGACCAAGTGCTAGGCAACAGCCAGGCCTGTGGAGCTTCAAGGTTCTCAGCAGCTTATGCTCACTTCTTTCTCCTGCAAGGCTTCCTCCTCCTTCCTAGGGGAGAATGGTCCCACCAGCCAGGACAGAGGCTTGTTGTCCGACAGGTAGTCCAGCAACTCCTCCATGTATTCATAGATTACAGCCAGTTTCTCTTTACTATGGCCCAAGACGGTGCTGGACAAGTCCTGGAGGGAATTTGCTGCCAAGAAGACAGCATGAAGCTCCTCTATGGTATTAAAAGAGCGTTTCAATCTATCCTGAAGGCTTGAGGGAAGGCCTTGGATTGCAGACACAACTTTAGAGCAGGTGATTTGCAGCTGTTGTGTGATGCTTTTTGCCAGGAGTAGGGCCAGAGACTCCATCTCCTAAGACAGGAAGATGATGAGAAGCGTTACTTCAAGAGAAAAAGAAAAAATATATATGAAGAAAAAAATAAACAAGGAGATGCCCAGAACCCTTTTGCTTTCCTTCCCAGGTAGATACCTCTGACTTTGCAAAGCTGTTATCTCCACTCTCATCAGGAAGCTTCCTAGTATAGTCCACCCACATCAGGCACAATTGCTCTTGCAACTCCTCCTGAAGCTTTTCATTAAATTCTTGCTTGAACACCTCAATCTGAGGGAGGTAAGGAAAGGTGCCAAGATAGGTCAGCTGGTAATCAACACAGGTTCTTATCAAAGCAACAAAGATGAGGCCAAGCCAAACTTTTGGTCAACTCCTGCCCTCCAGCAGGAACACCAAGCTCTACCTACCAGCTCAATGATGCTGTGAAGCTGTCCAAGGGCCTCCCGCAAGCCCTGCCAGATCTGCTTAACTTTATCCTTTGAGTGCAGGTAGGCAAGCTGGAGAAGTTCATCAGAGAGAGACCCCAACCGCACAAAATAACTCCTCTTCTGCTGCTGCAGCTCCACAGACATTATATCTGCACCCTCCCCAGATGCTGCAAGTTTGGCTGAGGAAAGAGACAGTAAACCAATGGTTTTTGCCAAGCAGAGCCAAGATTTGTCAGGAGCCAAGTTGTCTCCCACATGGCACTTCCCACTGCCCCAGTCCACACCAGCAGAGCAAGAAACAGTGCCAGCTGTCCCCCATTTTATGATCCTCTTACACACGTAGTGCCTGACCTAGTTCTTCATTTCCCATGGGGAAAGAGTCATCTTCTCCTGTTCTCCCCAGCACAGCTTCTGCTCTGCTTACAGCCATCTGGCCCACTCTGAAGTCCTTAACCATCCCCACGCTGCTGGTCACTGCAGATCTGGCAGCCCCCACACCACTGTGAAGGGCCTCCTTTGTTGCATCTACCACCTCTGCCACTCTGCTGCTCATAACATCCTTTGCATCAGCCACTGTGGATGACACCAGCTCTTTTGTTTCAGAGATAACCTGTTGAAGAGAAATGTCAGGAAGGAGAGTGGGTCATATAATGCACTGAAAGTACTCTGTGCACTACCTGCTCCTGTAAGAGCTTGCACTGTTCCTCTGGGGGCTTTTCATTCCTCGAGAGCCTACGTTACTCCCAAAGTAAGAAAACCTCCAAGGAACAGGGCAGCCTTTATTTCCCACCTGATCCACTGGCTTTTGAAGAATTGGAAGCTTCTCCCCTAGTTTATCCAAACTCCTAGAGGCACAGTCGTTTGCTGCAGCCACTGTTAAGAAAAAGAAAGAAATTCAAGCTTATTTTTCCTAACGCTCAGGAATATAAGAGATCAAGTATGTTGTTCTGCAGGGAGCCCAGGTGAAGGTCTCCATCCAGGCCAGGTGTGCTCTGCTGCAAGCTGAATTCATAGAGCAGTTTGCCTTCATCACCATGTAGACCTGTTTACTTTGACTGCAGCAAGCTTTAACAGACACAGCCATCTACGTGGTGCCCCTACCCAGGTTTCTTGATGAAACAGTTGGACAGCCATCCTTTCTGCCCAAACATCCATATAACCATATAATATAACCGTTACGTAATCCGTACAACGAGGATCCAGGATCAAGTAGTTACCAACAAGAGAGATGCCTACTCTGGACTCTATCTGAACCTAGGCCAGTCACACATTCTACCAGACACTTCACATCAGTAATTAACCCCTCTTCTATGCAGGGGTTTAGAGCTTCTTCACGGAAGACAACCATCCATGTAATTAAGGATCATAGCAAACAAGGCCAGTAGATGTGGCAGCCCAAGAGCAGGCTTTTTCCTTCAGCAATTATTAACTGGCAAGAACTAAACTATGAGCAATTATAACTAAAGGCGCTGGACCTGGCAAGATCATTCTTCAAGTAACCAACATCAATAAAGTCCATCCCAGTCCTTCTCAGAGCATCCCTTTGTCACATTACTTGGATTAGGACTCAGTTTTTCTGCCTCATGCACAGTGGTTATTTTAGTACAGTAACTGTGCATTTCCACACTCCAGTTCCCTTCAGAGGGACATGAGGCCACCCCTTCCACAGGGAATTACCTTGAGGCTCCAGGGTAACCAGTAGTGGCTGCACACAGCTGGCTGTGGCTTCAGTCATGCTCTTCACTCCTTTCTCTGCTGTGTCACACACTGTTCTGATGTAGGGGTGGCTCTCCTTCATGGAGGCATAAACCGTAGAAACCATGTCACAGGCAGAGCTGATCAGTGCCAGGTTAGCCAACTGATTTACTGTATCCTAAGTGGGGGGGAAAAAAAGGCCATTAAGCATGAAAACACAACATTGAGCTTTCAATGTTCTGACAAAGCTTCTTCCCAGATATCTTTTTGAAACACCTAGCTGTGAAACCAAGGCTTGCTTCACTTGGACTTGCTTTGAAGACTGCAGGCAAGTTAAAAACAGCTGTGGAGCACTGGCACTTACTGTGGGTCAATCCTAAGATGTCTTCCTGCAGTGCAATGCTACTCAAGAAGGCTGTTTTTGTAGAAAACCTCCACACTTTTAGATACATATCTAGCTCCTGTTCACTTTGTACAGCTATTTAACAAGACAGTACCCCTGCAAAAGCCTCACAGGGCAGATCAGGCTGGCTATAAGCAGACAGGCTGTACACTGATCAGAAGAAACACAGCAAATACAACAGGCTTCAGAGCTGCAGAAACATGGGAGCCTTTCCTCAGAGCTTTGCACACAGCAAACCAGGCCTACAGCTACAGGTTTGGAGCTACCTCCCTCCTAGCCAAGAACAAGGTTACTCTACTTAGCTAACTGAAAGGTTCCCTGCTGGCCCCGTAGGTCACCTGTGGCTGTGACATCACCTCTACTTCCAGTGAAGCTACAGGGCAGGGCCCAAGAGAAGATGTGCACAGCAGAGATGCAATCCACCACACCTTACACAGAGCACCCACCTGCTGCTCCTCTTCCTTCACCCCTGGGGAGCTCTTAGCACCTTTTTCTTTGTCAGGTGTAGCAGAGGCCATTGTAGCTGCAACACAAGCAGTGCAATGGTTTAGAAACTAGACCAAGCAGCTAGAGAGCATCCCTTTCTTGGAGAATACATCTTTCTGATACGACTAGGGGCTATTCTTTAACCCCTATTAAGAAATTAAGGTCAGACCCTTAAATGGGTCCCCTCCACTTACAAAGAAGAGGGATCTGAGGAACTCACAAGCCACCCAGCATTCAGGTTTCACCTTGTTTACATCAAGGAAATAAGGGCAGTCTTTTCTCACTCTAGAGACCTCTTGTCAGACAAGCGATATTGATAGCAAGCACTACGTTCAGTAGAGACAGCTGGTGCCTCTTTCCTCCTCACCAAGGCTTAGAAAAGCTCTGGTATGAGAGGAGATAATAACAGCAGAATTAGGGGGCAGACACTCAAAGCTCTGCATTATTGCCATGAGTACCCAGTCCTACCTACCTGCTCACTTAAAATAAATAAAATAAAAGCACTAACCTTTCACCAGGATCACACGCATAGAAAACACCCACTATTTTCACTCTGTGATTAAATGAGGTACAACACATTCCCATTACAAACTAGGCCCTCACAAAACAATCACTGCCTTACCTCCCCTCCTAGAGAGGACAGTACCTGTTTTCCTATGTTGGAGACAAGCAGCTATCCAGCAAAAAGAAATCACACAGCACACCATGCTGCTATCACAGCTCTCTGCCTTTTTGTACCAGATGGAGAAGTGGTCTGGGGAGGCACCCTGAGTGACTGACAGCTCTGACCAGCAGCACGAAGGACCCAGCCCCTTGCCTAGGAGAGGTGGAAAGGGGCAGTGGTGGGTCCTGCTGTGACTCGTTAATTACTCTGTAATCAGGCAGGTACACTTTGCACTCTGCAAACTCCTTTCAGAGGCTCTTGCAAAGGAAGAGAAGCAGCACTGGCAGAGCCTATGCAAACTTTGAGATCTTGCATGAGTTCACAGGCACAGACTGGAAATGTCAATTTGTCTTTATAGAATGATAGAAAATCGAATATCCTGTGTTGGCAGGAACCCACAGAAATCACTGAATCCAATTCCACACAGCACCACCCAAACCCAAACCCTACATCTGAGAGCACTGTTCCAACAGTCTTTGAGCTTCAGCAGCTCAGGGCTGTGCCTGCTGCCCTGGGCAGCCTGTTCCACGGTCCTGGGGTGCAGATGGCCTTGCTGGCTTTGCACAGCACTCCTGGCTCAGGTTCAACATGTCCTTAACCAGAATCCCCAGGTCTCCTTCCACAGGGCTGCCCTCCAGCCCCTCGTGCCCCAAACTGTGCTTCTGAAATTTCAGGCAGTTGGTGATTGCCCTCTCATTTGTCAAGAGCTCTGTGCAAGGCCTCTCTACCTCCAAAGGAGTCAGCAGCTCCTCCCAGTTTAACATCATCCACAGGATCAGAGCTGATGTGATTTTGTGTTGCTTGAGGAGAACATGTAAAGCATTTGTGTTACAGCCTGCATCCAGCACCTCAGCCCCTCAAATTGTCCCTGTCACCACCAAAACAGCTCTGAATAGATGGCACCAGTGTAGCATTAATGTGGAGCAGCTGTCCTGCTAGCTACAAAGGAGCATAGATCTGGTGACAGAGCAGGCAGGGCTGGCACCCTTAAACACACACACAATTACCTTCCTCCTTCCCAGTATTCATGAGCTTACTTCCATCCAGCATTCGTCAGCATGGCACAGAAGCTACAGAGCCCATTCCCTCATGCAGGGAGCTCTCTGTTCCCCATGCCCACAGCAGAGCAGATGTCTCAAGGCAGCCTGGGCCCCTCAGCAGCCCTCACAATCCCTGTTCCCATGTGTGCAATGGAGGACAAAGCACAGGCTCTCAAGAGTTCCTCTAGAGCCACAGCCAGGGCTTTACAGCCTTCATGTTTGCTCTGTGCACCCTGCAGGAGCCGTTCCTGGTGCTGGGAGCCAACCTTGGTGATCTGGATGCTGTGAGAAAGGTCCCTGCAGTCATATTCACTGTTTTGAAGTTTCTACCCTTGTACAACACTCTGATGGAAACAGGAGCAAAGCAGCCCAGCACAGTGTGGCTGCACACGGTTGCTGTGTGCTGCTGGTTACAAGCCATGGCTACTTGCAACAGGAGCAAAGCAGGACTCACAGATAATACCATTGGTGAGCTGTAAGACTTGGGGTCTTTTAAGGATTTCTTCACTTCCACCCAACCCTGCCAGAGGTGCCGCTGCCCTCTGTAGCTCTGCTGCATGTGTTTCTGTACCACTTATCTACAGATCTCCTTACATCTCTGGGTGGGGAAGATTATCAGAAATTAACTGCTGTGGTGATGGACTCTAAGTACCATAGATCCTAATTTTACACTAAGTACAAGGCACTGTAACTGCAGTTTCTCAAGTTAATTGGCAAACTCAGTGTTAGAAAAAGGAAAAGCCTCCTTGAAGAAGGAGCAGTGTTTGCACCATTTGCCTTGCAGCCTATTTTTCACTTTGTGTTTTGGGCTGAGACAGCAGCGTCATAAATGAATCATCTGCCTGCACAAGGACTTGAAGGACTCGGCCACAGACACCGTGTGTGCAGCAGAGGCTTTATACCAACAGGAGAGCCCAGGCTGGGTTTTGTAGTGCTGAACTGACAAGTGAGTTGAGTAGGTCCTGCACTTGACAGAATTGACTTTAAGGCTTAGGATGATCAGACTCATAATGAAGCTTTATTCCCTCGTGTAAAAACAGAAAGGCCTTTGATGTCTTGAGCTGCTCATGTAGCCTTCTCTGCCTGGATTTCTGAGGATGTTTATAGGAGAAACTGCATTTTGAACCCTACAGTCGTGGAATCGTAGAATGGCTTGTGTTGGAAGGGGCCTCAGAGATCGTCTGGCTCCAGCCCCACTGCTCTCTGGGCAGCCTGGTCTGCTGGTTGGTGACCCTGCACACAGCAGGGGGGGGTTGAAACTAGATGATCGTTGTGGTCCTTTTCAACCCAGGCCATTCTATGATTTATGATTCTATGCTGTGGATAGGGTTACCAGCCACTAAATCAGGCACCAGATCAGGTTGCCCAGTGCTCCATCCAGCCAGGCCTTGAGCACCTTCAGGGATGGGTGTCACGGAGTTGACCAGATCAATTTATGTCCGTGACAGGGGCGGCAGGCCTCTGCCCTCCCCCCCCCACCCCGGTCCCACAAAAAATGGGAAGGAAGGAAGGGAGGAAAAGAGCAGCGGCAACAATCTATGGAGGAAAAACTTATTTTACTATAATATTGGAATACAAAATAACACAATATATACAATTTAATTGAAATTGAGATGAATAAATCAGACAAGATGAGAGAGAGAGTTCCCGGGACCGATTCAAACCTGAAAAGCTTGGAACGGCTAGGAAAGCACCCTCCAGCACCCACTGCCAAGCAGCAAGAGAGCGCCCCCCCCCACCCGGAAGGGCCAGATCCCGTGACTGCTGTAATGTACAGGGATAGGTAGCTGGGATTGGGGCAGTGACACTTTAATGGCCCGTACACTACATGATGTTTTGATGTGGAATACTGAAATCCAAAAACAAGAAAAGCAAAAAACAAAAACATAAAACCATGACAATGGGGCATCCAAAGATTGGGCAAAAAATGGATGCTGCCTCTGCTTCCAACTGTACCCCAAAAGATGAGCACACCAAGAGCCTTCAGAGAGCCCCAGGCTGCCTGTGGAGGAGGGAAGCTCCTGCTGTCCCATGCCTACCAGTGCACTGAGACAGTGAAGGATGGATCCTGTAGCCCTACAGAAAAAAAAGAAAACGTTAATGTTTCTGTACTTGTGCTGAGCTTGAGCTGCCAGGCAATAGAAAGTCAAGCATTTGAACTCCCTTTGGCTTCTGTTGGAGGAGAGAAGCACTGATTACAGAGGGGCAGGTGCATCAACTCAACTCAGTCCCAGAACCCCTGCAGAAAAACCTTCAAAACCACACTGGCTTCCAAGGAACTGCTCCTGTCCCCTCTGACACCCTCTCTTTACTATTTAGCTCAACAAGAAAACTAGCTGTTTTGCTAAGCCCCGTAAAAAAACAGTCCTACAGAGGCAGAAAGCAGCAAGCAATTTCATGTTACATGTCTGCTGCTGGTAAGACCAAAAGGCATGTCCTTGTGCTCTGCGTCACAGGGTGAACAGAGTCTCTCTGCCTGGAAACTGCTGCTCAGATGCTATGCAGTATTGGCTGAGGCTTTCTTTTTCAGGAAGATGTAGTGAGGGTGATAGCTGCCTGTGTGCTGCAGAGTTTAGCATAATTGCTGTGCAGCCTGGTTCCAGCAGCTGGGTAGTTATGGTGATAACTGCCCCCTGCTGCCTTGGCCAAAGCTGCAGTGCACCTGTGTCTGTACAAAAGATGAGCAGTCAAAATCAGAAATCAGAGGGGGACACGAGGAAGCTGGCATTGGCTATTCCTTTTGCTCAGGCAGCAGAATGAATGCTGAGTGACCTGGAAAGCTGGTGGTGGTGAACTGGAGAACTTTTTGCTGCTTGGCCCGGATGGTCAAGGCTGAAATCTGTTGTTGTTTTTATTTTTTCCTTTTCCTGGTTCTACTCATCTAAACCACACTGGGCAAAGAAATGGAAAAGGTTTGTCTGTATGTTTCAGCAGTGGTGACAGGGACAGTGAGTCATCCACTGGTGCAGATTTTTATGAGCACAGCATGCAGGCTTGGGAATTTGCTTTATCAAATAGTGTTATCTTTGTATCTTGTTATAATATCCATAGAAAGAAATAGGAGGCATTACTTTTGAAGTGACCAATAGCATATGCACTGGTTACAAATGAATCCAGCCAGCCAGCACCAGTTTCCAAGTCCCTGGCTTTGCTTCCCTCCAGGAGGAAGAGGCATGCTGTGCCTGTGATGCAGGGATGTGCTTCTGCTGATGCTCAATTCAAGCACTTGAGCAGAGCTGTCAGGAGGACAGGTTGAACTCTTCTGCCCATTAAATCTCACTCCTTCTGCTGGACCCTGTGTGAGCTGCAGGAAATGACAGCCTGGCCCCGAGGAAGTGCCATCAGCTGCCTTCCACCACCATCCCTTGTAACTGGACTGGGATTGTCAGGCAGGCTGGGATTCTGTGCAGTTCCAGGCTGAGGCAGGCAATGGGGTTACACCAACCCTCTAGCAGCATCCTCAGCTTGGAGACTATCACTCATCTAACTGTGCTTGGTTTCAATACTGGAAATAGATCTGGAGGACCTGCGAGATACGTGTGCACAGAGGGGGTTATTGCTCTTCTCTGATGTAAAGCAGGAGGTCTGGACATATGAAGCACATGTATTGTGCTGGCTTGTGTCACGCCTCCAGCAGGTAACTTGGGCCCAATATTTGAAGAGAACACCCACTGAACTGTCAGAAACACCTTTCAGAAATTTCATTTGAAGTCCCTCTCATGTAAAGAAACTGAAGCTTGAAATACGTACAGAGCACAAAAGAACAGGCACAAGCAGCAGATCTTAAAAATCAGTGCTTTAGGCAACCTCCTTAGCAGCCTGTTAGATGTTTTATAAGTGTCCTTCTCAGCTCCAGAAGAAATAATACTATTAATGATTGTGTCAGATACAAAATAATCTCACGGCCTTTTTTTCCTCTGTGAGCTTCTCACTTTCAGTAAATCATGTGCCCTTCTATGCAGCTGAAGGAATCCAAAACCCAGAGTACAGCCAGTTTGGTTGGGAAAAAAAAAAGTAGAAAGAGAGAAAGCACAACAGCAGGGACATCTTTTTTCTGCATTAGTTCCAGCCAATATCTTGTTTGCCTTAGCAAGTCAGGCACTTTCTGAGCTGTGATACCTTCTCATTAGCACAGCTGAGCGCTCCCTGCCGTCCCAGGAGGAGGTGTTAGACATAAGCATGGGAAGGCATAATAAGGGAATCAGCACATGCCCGTATGAGTCGCTGCTCTGCAAAGTGGGCTGGTGGCCCCAGGAGAGCTGGGGAGCAGCTCAACCCTGGCAAGGTGGGCTGTGAGGCCGTTGTGATGGCAGTGGAAGCAATGGCAAGATATTCCTTCAGGCAGAGAGGTGATTTGCACGTATGGTTCCGCAGTGAGCCGTGGGAGCTAATGAGCTCCTTCAGGTGGCCCTGCGCTCAGACAGTTGTCCTTATGGGCAGAGCTGAAAGGTCCACCAGGAAAAGCTTTCTTGCTGGTGGCTGCCGTGGAGATGGCATAGATGAAGCAGAGCAGGAAGGACACAAGGGCTTCTGTCTCCCACCCAACAACACACCGGTGAGAGGTTTCCTCTTTTGATTTTAAAGGGGAATTGACTACCATTATTTCCTCCTCTGCCTCAAAATCATGGTTTATTTCTAACAAAATCGTCGCAACCCAGGTTCAGACAATCTGAATGCTCAGAAAAGGCCTGCATGCACTCACTTTTCTAGATATATTTTGAACTCCCCGTTGAATTTTCGCAGCGGATGATGGGGAAAAGGTCCCAGAAATCACTATTTAAGAATAATAACAATAAAAAAAAAAAGCATTGAAATGAGCAGAGGAGAATGAACCTCCAGTGCTCAAAAATAAATAACTTACACTGCTAGATCAATCTTCCTACGTTGACAGCATACATTTACTTTCTTTGGTCTGAATAACAGAAAACACCGCTCCAGCCCCTTGCAATGAGCAGCTGAAGCCAACAGCTCTGCACCATGCCATCATCAAGGCATGGGCTTCATCCTCATGGCACTTGGGAAGGGTGACGGCCTCTCCCGCTCGTCCTCCCTTGCAGTTCTCCCCTCAGCACAGCACAGGTGTTGGTTTGGGCTGGGATGCTTGGAGCTCCTCCACCGGTGTTTGGGGCCCAGGAAGGACTCCCGCAGCGTGACATGAGCAGGAAGACAACTGCATGTCTCCCTTGACCACATGTGGTACCTGAGCAGCGGAGCTGATGGACAAGGTTTGCGTCTCACGACTGACTGCAGATCCTGGCTGAGCTTTGTCTTAAATTTATACACCCATAAAGGCGCTCTGTCTCCATCTGATCCTCTGGTGCCTGCTAGACTCTGAGCTCACGCAATGATCTCTCTCTCTGTGGGGATACTTAGGCTACATTTTTCTTCTTCAGTCACCTATTTTTTCACACTTTGTGGGAATGTAATTACCTTTGAAATCTCTTCCCTGCAATGTAAGATCTGATTGAAATTTAGCCAATGGATTCAGAAACTATTGTGTAGGGATAATTTAAAAACCCAAGGAGACAGTTACACTGCAATGTGAACTAATTCACAATCCATTTGAGTTTAATTTATCCATAGCACTTAGATATTTTTTTTTTTCCTATATGTTAAGTGATGTAATTTTGAGAAATTAATTCCAGGTCTGCATGTTCCCCCTTTTTCCTTTTTGCTGCCTGAGGTGTCTGGCAGCACCTGGAGCTGCTCCCCTAATTCGTGCCAGGGACCCACGATCTCTTCAGCACATCTGCAGAGGCAGAAAATGCAATTAAAATGAGGGGAAAAAAGGGTCAGAAAACAGAAAACACGTGGCTGACCAATTTGTGTGTGTGTGTGTGTGTGGATATTTAATCTCTTAATAGTTAATGCTGTATCTGAACTCCAATGCATAGGCATAGAGGTAAACGAGCAACACAAATGTAATGATCTTTTTCAGGACTTCTTCATCTTCCATGCAAGCTGTTTTCCCTGTTTTGTTTAAGGTTTGGGTCTCATCTTGCTGATTTGAGTCACATGAGTTGTGATAATCCCCCATGGGACCCCTGGTCACTTCAGTCACAGGCCCACGGGGTGGTGGGAGAAGCCCATCCTTCCCATCCATCCATCCATCCATCCATCCATCCATCCATCCATCCATCAATCCATCCATCCATCCATCCATCCATCCATCCATCAATCCATCCATCCATCCATCCATCCATCCATCCATCCATCCATCCATCACAGGATACAGGGTAGGAGCTTTTCTTTCTGATGGAAAAGCCTCCAGTAACTTCAAGCTGAAATTAATACAGATGCCAAGTTGAGGTCATTTGATGTTATCAACCATCCTGTATATTCTCCTTTTCAGAAAGCACCAGACCTTTAGTGTCTTTTTTCTACTGTCCCATTGACTGGTCCCAAACAGATGTCGTTTTTTTCGCATAGCATGGCTTCAGGCTTTCAAGAGAGAATGATGATGCAATATGCAGTCCTCAAGGTCTGGAAACTTCATTTCAGAGCGGAGCATCTGTGTCATACTTCTTGGCAGGAAGACTGCAGGGCCGGTGTTATAAACCATAGATGCTTTCTGAACGGAGGTTGTCTGCAGTCAGTTGAATTGTAGCTGCCAAACACGAATGCTGAGGCTTTGGACTATCACAGAGTACTTGCCACCAGTTGGGTGCAGTTGGTAGATTAATTTCACTGTGCTTTGATTTGCAGTTTAATGACATCAAGGTTAGAGTGGATTACAGCCATCTCATTTGGCCTCCAGCTTTAACTTCGGCACAGGGTGTTGTTCACTGCCTTTCACAAACATGTTAAGCACATCACTGGTATGCAAACAGCAGCTATGGGCCGTCCCAATTATCCTGCCTTTGAATTTCAGAACTAGGGGCCTCAGGGGCAAATAGTTTCTGCAAATAAACATCCAGCCTTATGTGGCTACGTGATGCCAGGCAATCAGGATTGCTCATAAAGGTGCACATACTGTGGGATGACACCGATGTAATCAAAAGCAACTTGACTGTAGCATCTACATATTGTTTTCCTCACCTGCCACCAGCTTTTTTTAAATTTTTATTATATTTTGGGATGTTAATAGTAAAGATGTTAGCGGAAAAACTTGTATCTTAAGGCCACGGTTCTTGTTGGTGAAAAATTTAACATGAGCCAGCACTGTGCACTTGCAGCCTGGATGGCCAATGGTATCCTGGCCTCCATCAGAAGAGGGGTGGGCAGCAGAGCAAGGGAGGTGATTGTGCCCCTCTTCTGCCCTTGTGAAGCCCCAGCTTTGCATTGCATCCAAGTCTGGGGCCTCAACAAAGGAAGGATGTGGAGCTTTTGGAAGGAGTCCAGAGGAGGGCCATGACAGTGATCC
The DNA here is from genome assembly GCF_026119805.1 of Tympanuchus pallidicinctus. NCBI lineage: Eukaryota > Metazoa > Chordata > Aves > Galliformes > Phasianidae > Tympanuchus > Tympanuchus pallidicinctus. The sequence goes on from NW_026294722.1 coordinate 9,572,271, forward strand.
AAGGGCTGGAACAGCTCTGCTATGAAAAGAGGTTGAGGAAACTGGGGTGGATCAGTCTGGAAAAGAGAGGGCTGTGGGAAGACCTCATTGCAGCCTTCCAGTATTTAAACAGTTTAGAAACATAAGGAAAATCAACTTTTTACATGAGCAGATAGCGATGGCACAAAGAGGAATGGTTTTAAACTAAAGGAAGGGAGATTTAGATTAGATGTTGGGGGGAAGTTTTTCAGTGAGAGGGTGGTGAGGGGCTGGAGCAGGTTGTCCAGACAGGATGTGCATGGACGAGTACAAGACCAGGTTGGATGGAGCCCTGAGCAATCTGACCTAGTACTTGATTTAGCAGCTGGCAGCCCTGCCTGTGGCAACCTGGGGGTTGGAACTTGATGATCCTTGAGGTCCCTTCCAACCCAAGCCATTCTATGATTCCATTCTACGATTCTATGATCAAAAGCATTTTCCAGCAGCCCTCAGAACCAACATCCTGCGCCCTCACGGCCATCCCTGCACCACACACCTGAGGGACACGTGGCTCAGCTCTGCCTATGGGAGCAGACGGTGCCTTTCCTCCTGCTGCTGAAAGTCCCTTTGGAGCCATCTGTGCAATCCGAGCCCTCCATCTTGTGCAAGCCTTGGTGCTCAGAGCTCCAGCAGTGGTCCTGGGGTGCCAGGGCTGGGAGCTCCTCTCCCTGCATCCATAGGATTGCTATTTCTTGGGGATGTTTTCCAGAAATCTCTGCAGCTCCGCTCACAGATCACGGATTGCCAGTGTTGTATCCGACCGTGTGCTCGCGAGCAGCCTTTGTTTGCATTATTATCTGGAGCAGCATGCTATGACTGTCCTACTTTGCTTCTCGTAAAAATAGCACAGATTTAAGGTTTGATCTCTCTCCAACCACAGAGATAATTGTGAGCTGTTTGCATCCAGGACCTTCCTAGTTGATTCTTACAGCTATTTTTAAATGATTCTTTTTCAACTTTTTTTTTTTTTTTTTTTTTTTTTTTAATGGGGTCACTGAAATTGGTGGCAAAGCTTGATATAGCTGTCAAAATACTTTTTTCCACTGACAGAACATTCTGTGTTACACGTTAGTGTATTTTAATATGTGCCCCATTCTTTTGCCGTTCTTTAAAGCAGTTTGGAGGATACACATTTCAAATCTTTTATTGTGCAGCCTTTTGTGAAAGTCTCTTCATAATTGCTTCTTTCTTCCTTTTGAAATCAGATTTCTTTCTGATAGGATCAAATCTGAAATCACCTGTTATGTTCCTTATATTTTTCATTTCTGAAGTCAGGCATTGCTTTTTATACAGGTTGTTGTTTGGCGTTTTTTTTAGGCTTTTGTGCTTTTCTCTACTTGTAATATGAATTCCAATGTTTGTCAGACGATTTGATTTCTGTCACCTTTATTCTCTGCTTTATGTGATCTGTTCTGATGGTTCCTTCCTACAAGCTTTCTGACTAAATTTCTTTAATTCCCGGACGATGCTTTTCTCTAAGCACTGTTGTCACAGAAGGAAAGTATAAGAAACATTATAGACTGCATGCTACTTTGCCAGCCTAATGAGACAGAAACAAATGGTACACATGGAGAGAGGCCACACAGCTCCTGGTAAATGGAATGGGTTCTTGCCTTGGCTGCTGTGACCCCCTGAAAGGGGAGATGAATGCCAATGCGGGTGGCTCTGCACATCATGGCCTGTGAGCACGAGGAGAAGTCGCTGGGTGGATTCCTGGAGCACTGTGCAGGACCCAGCAGCCCCCTCCGCTGTGCACCCAGTGCCCATGGAAACCCTGGCCCATCTTCCCATCCAGGCACGTGAGCAAGCCCAGGGATATTTCAGATGCCTCCATTAATTTTCTCTCGATTGGCGTGTTTTTCAGCAAGTAGTGCGTTATTGTGGGCAGCAGGGAATCAACCATGAGGATGGGGAGAGGGAATAACAGGGCCGGCAGCGCCAGCTCCAGCAGCAACCCCAGCTGACAGCACAGGAGCTCAGGGTGATTAATTCAGGCACGACTGAGGCTGCCAAAGGTCCTTGATTCTCCCAACCCTTCCATTAGTGCCACTAAAGAGGGAAGTATGCTCTCAACCCGCTGGGCAAGAGGACAAAAGGAAGACAAGAACATCAAACATCCTCAGAGTAGTTTGAAGTGAAGGCATTGGAAAGCCTTTGGGTTGTTCAACATTGGCAAAAAACAAGTGGGGGAACAAGGATTGTGAAAAGCACAAGTGATGAACACAAAGGACGGATCCTGGGAACTGCTCTCCTTCATTTCCCAATATGGGAGTGAGGGGGTTTCAGTGCTACTGAAGAGTGATGGCGTCCAATGAAGCAAAAAAGAAACTTTGCTTTCCTTACAGTGTGTAAACTGGTGCCATGGGGAGGCCAGGGCCTGGAGTATCGGATGAAAAATGGCCTTGGTGTGCTGTGTGGCTATCAGGGCTTTGGGTATAAGTCACAAAACGGAATGAGAGAAGGGATCTTAACCTTAAATTCAGGGCTGAGAGCAGAAAGAATCACTCTGAAGGCCCACAGTCATGGGCTTTTCATGCTGCCTTCTGCTCATGCTGCCAGCTGTTGCTGGACATGGTGCAGCAGAGGATTTGGAGCAAGATGGCCCCAGAAGTCCAAGAAAATGCAAAACTCATTTTCTTCAGCGACTCTTACAGTTGAACGAAAATGTGGGCTGTGTGTAGCCTACAGAGGGGCAATGGCACATTTCTAATCCAAGACCAAGCTGGGAAATAGAGGCTGCTCCTCCCTGAAGTGAGAGCAGGGACCCCAAAGAGGGGAAAATTACCTCTTGTGCTGCCAGTGGAGCAGGCTGAGGGCTTTTTGTAATGGAAAAATAATATATCTGACAAACACAACTGACTTGCAGAGAACAGCACTAAGCTGTGGATCCAGCCAAGCCAGCATGGGGATGTAAATTAGCACTTGCTTCAGAAAGCAGATTTCATCCAGGAGAGAAAGCAGACTGACTTCCACCAGCTTGCCATGCACCTGGGTGGAAAGCCAAGCAAAGTAGCACAGTAACTGAGTGGTGATTTGAAAAATTAACTAGCAGCTTGGAAAAACATACCCAGCTTCTGAGGAAGGCTGGAATTAGTTGTGCTCAGCTGTTGCCACTTACCTTTCTCCTGCTCTGCTTGTTTATTCAATGGCTTATGTTCTCTTTTTTTCTATGTACTTCTTCTCCATGCCACTGCACAGCCCAGTCAGACTTCAGAGAGCAGCCAAGGATGCACATTCCCACAAGCCTTTTCTGCTCTACTATTTATCACATGAAATTCTTGTCAATGATGTTGAGATCTAGCTTAGCTGGTCATCATGCACCCAACTCAAAGCGAGAAGGGAGACACTGCTGCAAATACATGCACCCAGGGCAGGGTGGGCAGCAAAAAGAAAGCCATGAGGTGTTGTAAATAGAAGTAGCAGAAGCCTGACTGCTGCTGAACGGTGGGGACTTTGGCACCATGCAGCCAAGTGGAGGGCTCAGGCTGGGGGCAGCGCCATTCCCATCCGACAGCTCAAGAGGTGCAGGGTGAGGTGACAGTGAAGGGACAGCCCGGGATGGAGATGCATTCAGGTCTGTCTGCATGCACTGCCTGTAGGGTAATAATGAAAAAAAAAACCACTAATGACAGCCATAAAAGCAGTGCAATTTTTTTTCTTTTTTTTTTCCCCCTGCAAAATCCTGAGCTTTCCCTTTGAAGGGATTAGAAAAGCCAGACCTCACCACCACCTTCCCAGAGCCTCCCTGGCTGAAGAGCTGCTCATTTTAAATAATTCGAAGCTCTGGTTGTAGGAAGGGGGAAAACCCCATGGGCCCAACTGTAAAACGGAGAAGCAATATGACCTTTTACAAGCAGTATGTTTTCTGTGCAAGAAAACCAAACTAGCCATGAAGAAATTGTTCCCCAGAGTGCAGGAGCATCATGAGGTCTTTCTCTGTTTCAAGAACCACTGCTACCAGGTAATGCTTGCTATTGATCAGGAACAGTTTAGGTCCATTTCTTACTTTTTCATCTATGAGCATGGTTTAAGAGCCTTATAACTCATCTGCTGGGGTTGTCACAAAGGAGGAAATTGCAGGAACATGTAAGGCAGAGGGATCTACCAAAAGATGTCACCTGCAGGTACACATTGAGTCCAGCCTGGTCCTTCCTGAGGTTGGGGTTCTGGCCTGGTGCAAACACCCCCCTGTGCTGCTGGTGCCCCAGTTCAGGGCCAGGCGCTGCTCCATCTCACACAGTTGCTGTTGGCAGCATTGAGAGCATCTCTTTTCCTCCCCGGCGACCTGTGAGCGGCCCTGAGCATGGACAGACTCCAGCTCTTCCATGTTTCTACATGGGGAGAAGTGGGATGTCTTCTCAAAACGAACCCCACTGCCTGCTCAAGAATGTTTCAGATTATTTAGAAACCCAGCACAAGAAAGCATTGCTTACCAGGAGAGTTTTGAAAGCTGCTTAGTGTAAAGGAGAGATCAAAAACAGACAGAGCTTCGGCTTGCAAAGGAATAACAAAGAACTGAAGAGGAAGGCGAGGGGCTCATCTTGAGGTGAGCGAGGAATGAGGCAGGTGTTAGGTGGAATCACTGCAATGGGACAGTGAAGTGTAGAGAAGGGACGAGTCTCCATCAAAAAAGCACAGGATGGAAACTGTCAGTCAGCTGCAGCATCATACAGGCAACCATGCACCAGAACAAGGAGCTGGGGTCCTTGCAAACTCATTCTCCAAATACAAAGACATTTTGCCTCATTGAGAACAGAATTGTGCATAACTCCACAGAAAACATAACTGAAATGGATGGAACAGAGTGGGAGGGAGTGGAATAAATAGGCAGCTAGCCAGAGTGGTGTCTGCTGAGATCAAAGAAAAAGGTGTAACTCATTTGTTTCAAAGAGAATTTTAAGTTCTTTTTTTCTTCTTTTGCAAATCTGCTGCCTCATTTCATTAATTATGAGTAGTAAGATGTCTTTAATGAAGTCTGGAGGTGTGGCACGTATCCCAATCTTGACAAACATCTCTGAAATACTTTTCTCTGGGTGCTGCAGTTGGCACTGCAACACACAGAGTCCTGCTAAGTGCTCACCCTCAGGATGCCCCTTTATCTTACAGGAGTCAAAGATTTCATCCAAACTGATTTTAATGATTTGTGTTCATCTAAGAGAGTTCTCAGGTCAACAGCCTCAAAATGCCCATGGTTTTCTTGTCCCAGCTCTGTGCCTCACCCTGCTTAGTGGCATGATTTAGTGAAAGACAGCTGGCACGTGGCCCTAGCCATGCTCTGAGCTACAGCAGTACCCAGAAAAACAAATACAAGCAGAAAATGGATTTGCTGGAGGAGAAGGAAGCAGGTCCGTAAGTGACACAGACTGGCTGCTCTGCAAGGCTGGAGCTCTGCAGCTTGGGGAAATATTGCAGGAGGGAGTGTGGTTGTTCAGTTTTGTGTTTTATACACCCTGCAGTGCTTGGTGCATGTTTGCAGAGGGTGGCTGTTGGCACAGTCCAAGTGTTGGTAGCAACCTGCAGAGAGCTGCACAGCTCTGCCCAGTGACAGCTGTCCATCTGTCATGAGAGGGAGCACCAGGGAAGGAGGTGTTCATATGGCAAATCTTGGCATTTCTTGCACGGGATTGGATTGCCAGGCTGTGTTATGAAAATAATCGGAGTAACAAAGCCACGCTGCTGGCTGCCAGCTATCACAGCCACTCAGCAGGCTGTGTGTGGACATGTATCACTTTGCTTACAGGAGTGCTCTCCTGGCAAGAGGCAGTTTCAAAATAGGGGGAAACACTGTCAGGTTCTCAGCCTCCTTAATTCACAACCATTTTGCAAGCTGCTTAGCCACAACTCTCAGCAGTGCTGTGGCTGCCAGTTGCTCCTCTCTGCGTATTTCAGATGAGGTAGCACAGGTTGTGAGCAGCTCAGAGACCTGTAGACATCCTGCAGGAGCTCCTCAGCTTCTTGGCCTTGTCGCAATTGAGCACCTTTGGAGATTTGTTTATGATTTCCAAGTCTACCCTTCACAATGTGCATCTGACGCCACAGGAACGTTCCCCACCCACCACCAGCAACAAGCAAGGACCATCAGCAGAGTTCTCCATGGCTCTGTGTATGTGTGGCAGCAGCTTGCAGAAGTGACCATGCAATGCAGGAAAACTGTGTTACATTTCAAGCTGCATCACAACGAAGAGTGGAGAACTGCTGGGTTACTGGGACACATACACATCAATGGACCCCACTCCATCACCACTAAATGGAAGATCCCCATGGCCAACACAACCCTTGGCTCCCAGCAGCAGGCTGATTGTTGCTGTTGGGTTCGTGAGGCTCTTTGCAAATAAGCTGGGAGCACAGATACTTAGCATTCAATTTATTGGTGTTAATTTGATAGCGACGTGCTTGATCTTTAGCTTTGTATTCATTGGCAGAAGGAGGAAAAAATCAGGTTATCCTTGAAAAAGATGTGCAAAACAATAGATGTGATGCACAGTGTGCCCAGGGCAGGGCAGTCAGTGGCTGCTGTGGGTCAGTGGGACAGCAGGAGGGCAGGATGGAGGGAAAGGGTCCCTGCATCTGCAGGAATCACAGAATCACAGAACTGCAGGGGCTGGAAGGGACCTCAGGACATCATCAAGTCCAACCCCTGCTAAAGCAGTCCCCTCCAACAGGTCGCACAGGTGGGCATCCAAGTCAGAACAGTTCCCCCAAAACAGTGCTGCAGACGGGTTACCCAAACTTGGAGAATTAGTATGGGCTCTGCAAACCAAAACTACAGTGATTCCAGCACCTCTATTATGGCTCTCATGGACCCTTCACACACCTGCAGCATTTGGATTCAGATTTTCCCTTCAGCTAGAGTAAATAATTCCATTCAAAGGAGCAAAATTTAACACACACAAAAGTGCACACCTCTTTCCAAAGCTGTACAAGAAATTCTCTTTGAAAGAAGGACAATTGAGATATTCACATAAGCAGTCTTTCTCCCTTCTACCTCTCTCAGCACAGCTGAGCTTCCCCTGCAGCTGCCCCAGTGTCTGAAGGCACCCACAGTCCCTGCTGAGCATGGCATTGGTGGCTGCAGGGAGGTGGGTGCTAAAAAAAAGCAATAGCAAGCATTATTTGTAAAGTTCAGGTTGGAAGGGAGGTCACCTAGTCCAGCCTCCCACATAGCTTTGGTGCCCCCTGCCCACCCCTGCAGTCACATCCGTGCATTTCACACACTGCCATTCATCGCAGGGTAGCTTCTCATCGTCATCATCACCATCACTCAGACCAGAGGTATATGTATGGCCAGTGATGAAGTTTCACACTCTGCTTGGTTTAAAGCTTGCTTGTATTTTGGCAATCCTGCCAGCTTTGAGCCTCCTCCTGACACCTCGCACTGAGGATGACCACCTGCCTGCCTGCAAACACCACCAGCGTGCAGCCGGGTTCCTCCGACTGATTTCACCTTCAAGAAATAAACTTGGCAATAAAGTTAAACCATTTATCCTTTCAGACTCTGCGCTATCATTTAGTGAGATATGAGTGGGTGAAGATGACTCCTACAGAGCTGCAAACTTCACATCTCAAGAGGAAGGGTTTGGTATGGCTGCCCATCATGGCAATGCATAGGTTGAAGTTCAGCTGCTAGCAGGGGCATGGTTAGTGGGGACACGGTTTAGTAGGCATGGTGGTGATGGGCTGACTGTTGGACTTGGTGATTTTAGTGGTCTTTTCCAACCTTTACTATTCTAGGACTCTGCGCTTTCTACCACACCCTACCTCCCCCCTGCAGCTCAAAGCAGTGAGACCTGCAGTCCCCCTCCTACAATTTCCTCTAAGTAGGGACTCCAGTCAACTCAGACCCATTCTACTGATGGTAATGTTCCTTCCCATGTGTTTTCCAAAGCTGCAGCAAGCCTCCAAGACTCCCTGTCCCCTTATTTTCCTTTCCCATACATCCCTCAGCAGCCACGTGGCTTCCCAAGGGGTTTCCTCAAAGGTCCCCACAGCTTGGACATCCCCCAGATCTGCAGAGCTGCTCAGGAGCATATGTGCCCCTTGGAAAGCCATTGGCATAGTGACAGCCATCAGCACCACACTGAGGTTTGTGTTCCACACTGACAGGGAAATGAGCTGTTGAGTGATTTCTCTGCAGCCTGGTTTACAGCAGAGAGAAATGGTTCTCTCTGAGCTGCTCTGCTTCATTAGTGATTTAGAGAAGAGGGGAGAAAAAGAGAAAGTTGCCTTGAGGTTGGGAATTAGATTCTGTTTTGCTTAATCCCTCTTGAACAGCAGAGCTGCAGCGTTTTGGCACACAGCTCACGTGGGTTGCACCCAGCAGGATGGGACCCTGAGAACACCCTGATCTGCCAGAGCCTCTGCCAGAGCCACCGAGTGACAGCCAGGGATTGCTTTCTTCTTTAATATGGGAAGGGAGAGCAGGGAAACCCACACGTCATGCAGCAAACAGAGTTGGATGCATCGCACTGAAACACAATTCAGCAGGGCACAGATCTGCACGGTTCTACGGCAGCTGGAGTTCTCCAGAGCATCAAGGAGCTCACTGCTCAGCACTGCACTGCATCTCGGCCTCCCTGCAGTCTGCTAAGAGGAAATGAGGATTCTCTTCCTCGAGACTGCAGAAAAATGTCGGGGATCACAAGGATCACAGAGCCCAACCCCATCAAACCCCAAACCCAAACCCTACAGATGAGGTTGGTGTCCCAGGGCTCCCTGAGCTCCAGCAGCTCAGGCCGTGCTGCTGCCTGGCAGCCTGTGCCATGCCCAGCGCCCTCTGGCTCACAGCCTTTCCCTGATACCCAGCTGATGGCTTCCACCTGCCAGGGTCCATTCGATCCCAAGGTGCCACTGATGTGAAGTTATGTAATTTGGGCTTTGCAAGAAGAAAAAAATTCATGCTTTGTTTGCACTGGAATGCCCACCGTGAGATGCAAAGATATATTAGGGGACAGGGGATTATCAGACTCCCAACTCAGCCATGTCATCACTTCTGAAACTTGTAAAACTATATGATAATTCTCAGCAGATGAGAATTGCAGAAGAGCCAATCTGTACCTATGTGAACCTTAGGAGAATGTAAGTAAGCACTGATAGACATAAATGGTTACCCCTTATAGAAGAGCATGGAACTGCTTTGTCAGCCATCCTAATTCTTCTCATGCACTCCCAGAACAAAATAAGTTACGGATCACGTAGTTTAGTTCCATTAATTGAATTAGCAACGATGTGAATTTGCACCTTTGCTGTGTTTAAACCTGTGCATAGATCAACAGAACATCTGTCTGTGTGTTTGAAAGGTGAGAGATCTGCAAGTGCAGGGAGGGGGTGAGAAGCAAAGTCTGGTCCTGGTGGAAGCAGGGAAGTGGCTGTGTTGGGCAGTGTGATGGACAGCTGTCCCCAGGCTGAAATACTGAAAGCCAGAGTTCAGCTGCTCCTCTTCTATTGCACAGCTCGAAGGCACTGACACAACGTGGAACCAGAAGGGGGAGCCGGCCTCTTTGTCTGCTTGTCTGCTGCCCGATGGAGGCCGATGGAGCCGGGCAGTGCTGGTGATGCCAGGGGCTCGAGGCATGGACAGTGGCCTGGAAGGCACCTGGGAACAAAGGCACAAGGGGAAGAAGTCATGGCAAAGACGACACTGCTGGTCTTCAGAGCTGCTTTCTATTGCCCATCCACGGGGCTGCTTTAATGCACGGACATGCAGGAAAACCAGAGCTGTCAGTGCTTACCATCAGGAGCAGCCAGCTCCTCTGAACATCTCCTCTTGTCAAGGTCTCCACCACGCGCTTTCCTTCATGGCTTCCAGTGGTCCACAGATGTGTGCAGCACCTACAGGTCTTCGGAGAATGCTGCCTCTGGCACAGCTGACCACAGAGGAGGCTGCCTTCAGTGCAGCGCTGGCTGCTCTGTGTATCACCCAGGCGATGAACTCCAAAAGACGAGTGGGGGTGTTCTGCAATGTGGTCTTCAGTCACGGGGTGGTTGAGGATGGAGGCACCTCTCGAGAACACGCGGCCCCAAGTGCTGCTCAAGCAGAGCCACCTAGAGCAGATTGGCTGTAACCACATCTGTGCTTTCTGAAACTCCAGCCCTGAGGTGCACAGCCCTGGAAGTTTTAGTTACCCACATCTTTGGCTTTTTGACACGGAAGATTTCAAGGACTCAGATGGTGCCATTATTGGAGACCAGCACCATCTGGCCCCTATCCTTACTCACTTTAGATTAAAGACTAGAAAGCTTTTATGAAGTCAAAATTAAAAAAAAAAAGACCGATATGTCATCTGGATTTCCTACTGTTTGCTGGTAATTAAGTTTGTCACAGTCTTGACAGAGCTGGGAACAGTGAAGGGGATCAGAAAGAAAAGATAGAGGGAGGGAAAATATAATAAGAGTCCCTCCAGAGCTGTTTCCTTCTGATTCTGTTACCAAAGAAAATGATTAAAAGAAATAATGATATTTCCATGGTGTCTGCTCCCCAGTTCCTCTACAGATATAAATTAAGCCTAACAATTTGTCAGGTTTTTTTTTTTTAAACCCAGGTAATGTCATTCCAATATTTACTGGGCTGCACGCCAGCTCCTGGGTTTTATAGCAGTTCAGATTTAGTCTCTTTCCATCGCTCTTTGTAGTTCTATCTTAGTTTATCTCCCTTCTTTTTTTTTTTTTTGGAGAGAGAAAAATCAGTGCAGCTCAGCAGTGCAGCATCTCAGGGGCTGGGCTGGAGGGCATCTCAGCAGAAGGACCTGCCTGCATCTCCTAACAGGGAGAAGTCCTGGGAGCTCACTTTCATCTTTCACATTGCTGGGGTGCAACCAAAACAGCCTGAAAGCTTCCAGGGTATTATGTGTGCTTCACTACTGCCACGACCCACCCCATTGTGCCTCCCACTTACCCCAAGCAGATGGGTCAGGAGGTGTCTGCAGATCATCCTTGTCCAGAGAAAGGATCCATGTTCCAGGCATGAGGCAGCTTCGGGGCTGGAAAGGCACGTTTCTAGGCAAATCAAGTCTTTGCTTTGGGGTTCTTTCGGAAAGGAGAACATCAGATTGGGGAAGTCACTGCAAAGAATGCAGCTCTGGCTCTGACCTAAACCTCTGCTCAACCAATGCTTTGGAGATGCTGCTGGCCTCTCCCCGTCCATGGAGCTCCTGACAAGCAGGACTATGGTTAGTTTTCTTTTACTTTTCTTGACTGAATGAAAATTATTTGTCCCTTAGGGGAAAATATGGTCCCTACCCAAACCACTGCAGCGTTAAGGGGCACCACCTGACAGCTGCTCCAACATAAATCTTGTGTTTCCCCACCTCTCTCTGAGCTGGCAAATCTGCAGTGCTTCATCAGCGGACATTGCAGAGGGCCACGAGGATAGATTTATTTTGGAATATTCCTACTTGTCGTGGCAATTAATCACCACAACCCAAGGAAAAGGAGCAAGGTTTATGAAAACATCAAGCAGGGAATGCGACTGCAGGAACCTGATGAACGGGACAGCAAGACAGGGAGATGGTTAATCCATTTTCATGCCAACACCAGCAAAAAGAAAAGAAACACTGAGCAGCAACCTTCCCCATAACAACCTCTGGAGCATCATTGTGGTCCCCATCTGAAACCACACAGCAGCTCCTCAGAACATTTTTGAAAGACAAGGCGCTGTATTTTTCAGGCTCTGTCTCAAGCACGACACTTGTGAGAGTCCCTCTTCTGTGAAAAATAAATGTTCCTCTATAAAGAACTAACTCCACATTTTTCAAAACCAGCCTCCACACTGGACGTGAATTTCAGAATACAGAGAATGGTGTTGGCTGAAGTTTTGCACTAAGGATGCTGGCAAAGCTGTCAGTTTTTGCTTGAAAGGACTTCTGTCCCTTCCACCATCTGCCATGAGAAGCTACAGGCTCCTCTGGAATGCATGTTTGCAACATTAACATCATTAACATGTAAGTAAGGAGCCTGTTTTCTAGCTCAGCAGCTGAGACATGGACTCGAAATTGAGGCAGGCATTGTGCTACCTGCACCCACAAAGCATTTATAAATGGCAGCCTGACAGAGGAGAAGTCGTGCCCACTGCCAGCACCTGGAGAGCAGGCAGAAGCAGGCCTGGGTTTACCTCCCCCAGCAAAGCACCCTGACCCCAAGTTACCTGGGCTGAGAGCCACGAGGAGGGAGAGAAAGAGGGGAGCCCCTCCCTGCAGCCTTGTGATTCCTACCTCTGGCTCCCTCAGTATCAGATGCCAGCAAAAGAACAGATGGCCGAGTCAAATGGGAGATGGTTCAGAGTGTCACTGTAGCGAGAAGAGATGGAATTTTTGCTAATCCGATTTATTTTTGCATCGTGGCAGCTGTAAACAAACAAACAAAAGAAAAAAACAACCACATAAATTCCTAAACTTCAGCCCTCCTTTGGTGTTGCTGGGAGATAAGCCCCTAAATCCCTTGACTTCAGGCATTTGGGAAGGTTGTGAGGGTTCTGGTTGCTGCCTCTCTGTAGGGTGGAACCAGGGATACATGGAGGTCTGCAGCTTTTCCATGCTTGTAGCTCATACCCATCACCCACTTGTCAAAGTTCATTAGTAGGAACAGGAAGAGCACTTAGTCAAACCTGGTTAATGTAATTAGAGACAGGATGTCTAGCGTTGGTGGTAATGGGGGCACGCATGGGGATGCAGAATCGCAAACAATGAGCCAGCAGCACAGAGCAGGTTGGCAGTGTTCCCACGAGGTTCCTCACTGACCAGGTTGGTTAGCAGGAGCTATGAGGAAGCTAGCAGCCAGCCTTCGTCACAAGTCTTGTTGGTAATTCATAACAAAAAACACACACTCAGGATTCAGGAGATGAATTACTCTTCATGAATTGTGCACTGTCTGTGCAAGATAGCAGTGTCTTCAGACTGCTATCTGCGAAGCTCCCGTGGGGCACAAGCTTTGGTTGTTGTCTCAAGGGGACGTACCAAAATCCTCTTCAGTGTTGCCTGGCAGAGAAGCGTTCCATTGCAATCTGCAGGGGAGGGAGCTCCTCGCTGCAAAAGCTGAAATTCTGTTTTTGCTTAACAGTTAAAACCCTAAATAACAGCCTTCATGTGCAAACTGAACCATTAAATTACAGAGGTGAATCTGAGCCTTCTTACGCTGTGTAGAGTTTGCTCATGTGGAAATTTCCTGGTGCATCCTCCAGTGGATGCGTGAGTGGTGTAAAACAGGTGAGCAGGCATCAGTTTTATGGCACTGATTAAAAACATGCCTCTTCCAAAGTACAAAATAATTCCTATGCTATTTCATTATTTTCTTAATCCACTTGCCATGAACAAATTCCCCATCACCTGAGTTATGCGTCGCGGTTGATGTACATGACTTTGTCCAGACACAACCTACTGAAAGCCAAGTGAATTTCACAGCCCTAAGCAAGATCTGCAGGGCTGGAAGCAGGAGCCAGTGCAGTCCCAGGCAGCATTTTCCGGGCCATGGCCTGGGCCTCAACCATCAGCTGTGCACTGGCCAAGCAAAAGCAATGAGCCACCATGTCCTCTGTAGACCCTTTTATTGTAGGAGGTTAAAGCAAAGCATCCAAGATGTTCAAACATCAGTAATTACCCAACACAGCCAAATGTTAGCCTCTGAGATAGGCTTAGAAAACCAATCAGCTTTTGACAAAACATCCTTGCCATTGCTTGTGTAGGCCATGAGAAGGGTGTCCACCAGCAGCTCTTCTTGGATCCCAGAGAACTCTTTGTTAGATTATTTAAAAGACATGAGCAAGACCTTCCTAGCTGTTTGTACACCAAATCTCTGTATCTTTAGCTGTTGAAAAAGAATGCGGGAGGACTAATGACACGGTAATGTATGTATTAATTAATGTACATATTTTCTCAGTAAATTCTGCACAGCTATAAATGGGCAAATAAATAATTAACGCCGTGGAATAATTTATGTGAGCTGTTTCTTACTTGTTCTAATTACTGGTATGAGCACACCCCGATGAATTATTGAAAATCACAGAATAAATAATATTAAAATTAATTTGTCACCCGTAAGTACATGAAAAGCCAAGTTCAAGTCGATGTTTAGTTGTAGGAGCGCTCTGCACTGCGATTCTTGCCCAATAGGTGGATGCAGGAGCTGGAATGTTCCCTCCTGGCCAACTTCATTTGAAACTGGTTCTTTGGGGTTTTGCTTGTGGCCAGAGCTCAACGGTGGGGTGCTTTTCTTCTTGGACCTTAAGAGGGCTGTTGCACAACGTGAACCGTTTTTGCAGTTGTGACCAAAGGACAGAAGCAAGTGAAGGTAATGGACAGTAATTAATGATGCTGGTTGTTAGCGTGCTTGATTGCTTGTATCCTGCATGCATGCAGAGTAATTGTGTGCATCTTGTTAAATAATGTGCTATGGAGGGTGGATTTCTAAGAGGAAATCCAAAAGGATTTGGCTTTTTGAAGAAGTACCCCCAGGTGATCTGCCCAGAGAGCTACTGGCACACGGATGCAGCCATTCAGCAGGAATGTGTGCATGAATGCTGACACCATGAGGCACCAAGCTGTGATGGGTGCAGCCACTCCCCCAGCCCAGCAGGCACCGTCCAGCCAAAATTGGGTCTCTCACCTTACTTATTACTCACTCAGTGTAACGTGATGAACGATCCATCAAACCCACTCCCTTTCCTCTCTCAGTATCCCCATGGTTAATGTGATTGATGAAGTGTGGTACCCTGAATGCTGGATTAACCAGCATGAAGATTCCCCCTGGGTCGTGCTGTTCGTGGTGACGTTGCCTTCATCACAGCTCAGCCAGCAGGCATCCCATCAGACAGTGCAGTGATTCACAATGGCTCGTTCAGCATGGGCAGCCCTTCCAGATCCCAGCAGAGCATCCAAGCTGGTCACAGGCTGTTTCCAGGTGGCCACCAGCATCAGCACAGCTCTCAGAACATAGTTTCTTATATCTGACCAGTGATTAAGTCATTTGTTAATTTAATAGCACATGTGCAAAGTGGTTTATTGGTTTAGACTGGGATTGGAAAACTTGAATCCAAGCCCTCACTTGTCATAGCAATGCCAGCACACCTGGGGGCACATCCAGAAGAGCCAAGGTATGTGGAGCAGCATCCCATGAGGTTCCTCCTCCTGTCCTCCTGCTCAGTGACCACACCAGCCACACTTGGGGCACCCAGCAGGTGAATCATAGGATCATCAAGGTTGGAAAGACCACTAGGACCATCTAGTCCAGCTCTCAGCCCATGCCTGTCACTGCTCTAGACTTTCATTATGTGCAACATCTGTCCTTTTCTTGAACACCCCCAGGAACACTGACTCCACCACCACGCCAAGCAGCCTGTGCCAAATACAGGCCAGGTGGATGGAACAGGCTTGGGGGGGGGAATAAAACCTAACACTTAAGTGATACCGCTTTGGTTAAATAATATTTTGTGCCAGCAAAATTAGAATTACTCTTTTCCCCTTTCCTATTTTCAAGTTTTGTTGGGGATTTGTATTCATGTTTTTTTCCAGTATTTTTCAAGCATTTTCATTTGAAGGATTTCACAGCTCATCCTTTTGATCCTTTTTGATTTTCCTTCATCTTTCTTCATTTTCCTCTCTCTCTCCTGTCAGATTCTCGACATCTGTCAATTTTTCTACAAAGCCATTTGTTTGTTTGTAGAAAAGATGCTCCTATGGAAAATCTCAGTGAATCTCAACTCTCTCTGGGAATGCCCGTGGAGGTGCTGGGCTCACAGGCACGGGCTGCTGGTTGGACTCCATGATCATAGTGGTCTTTCTAACCTTAATGATGATTCTATGAAATGGAAAATACTAAATAGGTAATAGAGGTGCACCGGAATGCAGGAGGGATAAATAAGAGCAGAGGGGTCTTGGGATGGAGCTCCAAGCCCTGGAGCAGAGGGACATGGGTGAGCACTGCCCTTTGCCACCCCAAGCTGCTGTTTGCAGCCCCACTGAAGGCTGTCCTTGCCAGCATGGTGGGAATGAACCCAGGGAGATCATTTGGACCCAGACCAAAAGAAGTTGAATAAGGAAAGGCACTGTCCTTGCTGGGCTTTCCTCCTGCATCTTGGCTAATCAGGTGACTGATTATTTGCTGAATATTTAACTAGCACATCTAATATGATCTTTGCTTTATAAATGATAAATCAAGCAGCTTTTTTAAAGCTATACCTTGTCATAGTCTCTCCTCCAGCACTTTCATGGGCAGGAATAATTATTTAGTGCACATCGCATGTATAATGAATTTTCAGGCATACTTGTTTGATCTATAGCCTTGGAAATAAAAATCCCATTAGTCTAACAAGCTCACCAATTATTCCCTGAGATCACTGAGCCCATTTGAGTGAAGAAAGTTACACAAAATTGAAAGTGAATGGGGAATGGTGCAATATGTTGTTTCACAGAGTGAAACGTTATCAAATTGCATCTCATATCACAGTTGGAGGGGAGGGAAGAGCAGAGAGCTTGGACCTGCACCACCACACGTGGTGTAGCTGCGCCTGTAGCAAATTCCCACCCTCTCCCAGTCCCCTTGGGCTCCTGGAGGTGGTGGAAACATTGCCAAAGAGCCACTTCTGTGGGTGACCACCTCTCTCCATTGCCTTGGTCAAGCAGCCACAGCAGTCAGTTCTGAAGGGATGCCACAACTGCATGGTGCTCCACACCTCCCCCGGCACCCCCAGGGTTCACTGGGACGAGGGAGCACCAGGCTCCATCTGCAAATAAAGGAAGTCAGAGAGCAGCCTGATTAATTCCTGTTTGCTTTCAGGGCTGCTGGGAGCTGCTTCTAGTGATTAGAGGGGGGCAGAGGACACTGCAGCAGCAGCAAAGAAAGGGAGTGATTAGAGAAAATGCTTTAACAAACACACACAGCATCAGCATTTCTAACTTTTAAGCACTTCGTTCTGCACCTTCAGAAGAATGGTTTTTTACTGCTGATTTTCTATTCCTCTTTGAAGCAGTCACCTCTGTGAGCCTGAAAGGCCATCTGCCATCTTGAAGCCCTGACATGTGGCACCCAGCAGGAGCTGGGTGATTGGGGCTTGATTGGGGGCTTGTGCCCCCAGCACCTGATAACATACCTGAAGCATGCAGGTCAAGGCAGAGCACGTTCACTTGCATGCTGACCATGCTGCAGCTCAGCTCATGCATGGGGAACAGGTGGGTGCAAAGCAAGGTCAGCACAGATGGGCTCTCTGCAGGCTGACACAGCCCATGCTCTCATTTACTCTCCCCCACCCCTGTTAACTGAGCCTTCTGTTGGCTTGCTTCAAATGACCATGGCGCCACGTGCTCAGTCAGATCTGATTGTTTCTATTAAAGCTCCAAAAAGAGCATTTTCCCCTATGTCTCTAGAAGGAAACGTACAAATGTAAAACATGGGGGAAGAAAAAGCAAGTGGAAATAACAAGAGAAAGGCACAAGTGCAGTGATCAAGCAGTGAAATGCAAGTATTAGCCTGTCACATTCAGTACTGTCCAGATAACCCTGGAAAGAATTTGCTTACTGAATCCCTTCGAACATATGTAGCAGTGCTTGGGCTCTGTGGTCCCATGCAAACAGGACCATGAGCCACTTAGGTTAACGTTTGTCAAGTACTCAGACACAGCACGTTAATTAAGAGTTGGAACAGATGGGCATCCATGGATTGCATCTGAGCAGGTTCAGGAAGGAGTGCCCTCCGCTCTTCCCAGGAGCTGCTAATTACCACCCATCAGCAGATCACAGCTCCAGCATTGAAGCATGCTGAACTGTGTGGGAAGGCTCCTGGTGCAGCCGACTACAGGCAAGCTGTTTAAGTTGCCCTAACTTTCCCAAGATGTACGAATTTGCACCTTACACTTGGCCATCTGTTTTTCTCCATATGGTTGCCCAGGTAGCTACAAGAGAAGAAAACCCACAGCAAAGCTGTCACTGTGCTCTTGCATGGAAGCAGGCTCAGTCCCCATGCAGACAAGCCCTGGGGTGGGCCACCAAGCCTGGCTGGACATGGACAGACCTGCATGGCTTGAAGACTTGCCATCCACTGTCCTGTCCAATGGGAAACAGGCTGCTGAGACCCCTGCCCTGGTATCCAAAGGCATGGCAACTGTGGACAGGAGTGGTTTTACCCACTCACATGGAATGGTCGAATTTTTACCCATTCTGGACCAAAATGGACCCATGACTTTGGCCACGTGGAAGTCACAACTCACAGGTTCCAGTGGAAATCCCCTAGAGAAAATCCTTCATGTAGGCAAGAGTACCTCTGTGCTTCCAAGGTATTCAGATCAAGGTTGCCCTGTGTTTGGTAGGTCATGAAATGAAAATGATGGACTGGGGATGGAAGTCACAGGGAGGATCTCCTGGTTATGGGTGAGTCCAGCTCAGGTTCTTCCTGGGCTTGGAATCAAAGTGGTGCTGGCTCAGTTAGCCTAAGCATCATTGAAAGCAAAAGTAATCTTGAGAAGAACTTGCCATTGCCCCCAGAACTGGAGCAGCTGGTAGGGCCAGGAGGAAGCAGGGTCACCCCAGCAAGGCAAAGCTGGAAACATCCAGGCAGAAGTCTAGCCTACAAAGCTCTTTGGCTTTTCAATACCAGCCCTAGGCGAATGTAATGGCTTTGGCAATAGCACAGGCTGTGAACTTGGCTGCAGTGCTTTCAGGATGTTTAGCTTCAGCTCTTAAGTAAAATTGCCCCTTATAAATAGCTCTTCAGGGATGCTCATTGGTGGATGAAGGAGGCTTAGAAAGAATGGAGAACAACTGAAAGGCTGTGCCAGGGTTAAGGCTCAGCCCATGATCCTGGAGCCCAGGATCTCCTCTTGGAGGCTCACAGAGCCCCGTGCTCCAAGGCACCATTTTTTAGTGATGTGACTTCGGAAAGCAGAAAGAGAGCCAGAGAATTTGTCTGCTTTTTTTTTTCACTTGAAAAGCAATGCAGGCAGTGACCATGGCCAAAGAGTAAAGATGATCCGCTTAGCCAAACACTTGTCCACCTGCAAAAGCTACAAGAGGCCTTGCTTGGTTTATGGGAAACAGTTTTCTGTCTATTTACAAGGCTTCTTATCATCTGGTCTCCATCAGGCGGTTTTCCATCAAGAACCTTTATACCTACTTGTGATCCCATTTGGCATCTCCTGGTCCACAAAAAAAACAAGAGGAGAGGAGAGGAGAGGAGAGGAGAGGAGAGGAGAGGAGAGGAGAGGAGAGGAGAGGAGAGGAGAGGAGAGGAGAGGAGAGGAGAGGAGAGGAGAGGAGAGGAGAGGAGAGGAGAGGAGAGGAGAGGAGAGGAGAGGAGAGGAGAGGAGAGGAGAGGAGAGGAGAGGAGAGGAGAGGAGAGACCCATAAACAGACAGAGCACAGTTTCTCTCCACTCTGCAGCAAGCTTGGCCTAAATGCTGGGACAAGGCTACTCAGTTCTGTACTGGTTTGTGTTGCTGGAAAGAAATTCTACCACAATTTCAGATATATTATCATAGGGGGGATTTACTAAATAAAACATGAAAGTCCTGATTAACATCCATGCTGTTTCATTGGACTACTTAACTTGATATTAAATGCAATTAATTTTGCCCAACGCTTTTTTTTGTTCTTTTTAAGTCAGATGAGTGCTACCCTCTCCCAGTGGAGGCTGCAGTTTCCCATGGTTCAGCTGTTAGCAGAGGACAGCAATTCAGAGAACCCAGTATCCTCTCCCCTAAAAAAAGCTCTACAGAACAACTTCAGCTTCTTCACACATTCCCATGTACAGCATGGTCCCAGTAGGCACAAGCTTATCTTCTACTGAGATGCTGGGAGCCTGGTCTAAAACGAAATGGCTTTTTGATTGCACAGGAATGGGAGACAGCATCTTCTCTAGGTTCTGTTGACTGAATATGACTCAGCTCCCAGGCTGTTGTGACCCCCATTCCCCAGCTCAGCAGTTGCACCTCACAGACATAATGCCCAGCCTCTCATCCCCAGGTCAGCTCTGGCTCCTGTTGGTGGGCTATTCCCTCCTTGCTATGCTAGACATCAAGCTGATGGCTCTTGCTGCACATCCATGAGCTCCACACAGAGATGAAAAAGTTGGCAACAAGGATCTTCCCTTGTTATTCCTAGAGGGAAGAGAATCAGGAAAAAAGCAGCTTCCCTGACCCGTCACAAATGCCAACCTGAGGGGACCTAACAAAGAGGTGATCTCCCCACCTGAGGCTTGGGACACCCTTGTTCCCCGTGGTTGCTGAAAGAACCCATTGATGTCTCAAAAGGAAACTGAAATAGTCTTGTTTTGTGCTAAAGCTCACAGCCTCTGCAGCACCATCCTGTGGAGGATCGGCCCTTGGGCTCTACGAGGACCCCTGCACATTCAGGAAAGCAACAGGTGAGGGCTGCCAAGCCAAAGGCAAACAGAAAGCAGGAAGGAGAACATCCCCCTCCAGCACTCCCTGCAGAGCTGAGCCCCGCTCCGTTCCCCTCCCGTCCCACACAGGAGCACAAGACAAACGATTTCTGCTGAAATTCATTACTGAGTTCCAAAGGGCTCGTGAAGATGGATGTGTCCCCTGGACTGGACAGATGGTAGGAAGGTGGAGAAAGAAAAAGAAACGACAATTCCACAAATCAAGCTCCGTAAAGACATCCTTTAGGTGTGAAGGTGCCCTGCTCACTGCCATGTTTGCTTCCTGCAGTGCTTCCAGCAGCTGGGTGTGCATTGCTGGGCACCCTGCCTGTGCCACAGCCACCGAGCCCATGGGTTTCCCTGCTGGGATGGAAGCTTTGCCCTCCCACCACGCACTCTGCTATTGCTTTTCCCTCAGCTGTTGTTTATCCTCTCTGCCCGGCTCCCAACACCTGTATCTGTTTGATTGAGAGTCACACTGGAAGGAGAGGATGAAGATCAAAGCTCCTCTGGTGTTCACGGGCTGTCTGCAAACAGGCCGTGTAGATCAGCCTGCTGCTGCATGCCAGCTGAGCTTACAAAGCAAGCATCATTTTTGCCTTCGCTTTTCACATCATCTCCCAGCAATTCAGTGTTTAAAGGAAAAGCTTTGTACTTCTTCCCTTCTGTCTGAACATTTTTTGAGAGTGAAAAGGGTTCTGAAGAACGTTTTGTCTTGTCATTTCTTTGAGTGATGGGGGAGCAATTGAAAGACACTTTCTCCTAGAGATTTAAAGAGAAGGTAACCACAGATACAGATCTCAGAACTGAAATGAAGAAAAAAAAGAAAACAACCCAAAACTTTGAAACTGGGAACTGGCTTGTCTGTAGAACAACAGAGTGTTTGTAAATCAGTAGAACAAGCAAATGGTGACTTCTGAGCTGGAGCAGCAGGTATCTGCTATGTCCGTCCAGCCAGCCAGCTTCTGTGCTGGTTTCAGTCTCTTATTTTTCTAGAGAATCAAATGAAGCACCCTTCCCTCTGGCTTCTATGTTTGCATCTCTGCATCTCTGTTTCTTGGGCGTTTTGAGCAGGGTGCTGCTCAGAATCAGTGAGGTCTCAGGTGTGCCAAACATTGCCCCTTCAGCCAGAAGGTTCAAGAGAAAGCCTCTGTTTTCCCTCTGCTACCCACTGACTTCTTTTAAAAGATGTTGGAGCCAAGAGCAAAGATGCCAAAGTGCACCCCTATGGAGCCTGCCATGCCAACACCTACAGGCCCAGCTCTGGTGGCCCATTTCCCGTGGAGCCCCACCAGCTCCAGGTGCCAAAGATGAACCAAACTCAATTCTCATCACCCTTACTCAGCAATCCACCTCACCCAGCAGCATGCTGACTTGCTGGACACCATACCTGCAAACCTCCCTTGCCAAGCAGCCTGCTGGCATGGCATCATCAGGGCAAATGCAGCTCAAAGAGGCAGCAAGGTGGCAGCTGGAGGAGGAAGGACCCCAGCCTTAGACCTCTGGGTTATGTAAAACAGGCAAAAGCTGAGACAAGAGCCGATAACCAGCATCATCTTCATTGACCATGGACTCCAAAGCACCAGTTGGCTTTGAGGAACCCCATCCTCCAGGAGTATTTGCTGCAGCTGTGTCCTGGCCAAAGGACACAACTCACCATGCATCCGAGGCACAATCCCTAACAAAAGCCCCTTAGACTTACCAAAGGAAGTTAAGGAGCTGAGGATCGAGTACCAAGCAGGAGAGCTTGGCTTTGCCAACAGAGGGACACTGAGCATCACTGCTTGGAGGGCACTTGGACTATTTGGGATGAGATCTGTGTTGGTGCAGCCTCCAATATCAGCCAGAGTTTTGCTGTAGGTTTCAACAATACAGATTTAGCCCTTACCCCACCTCTAATATGTCTGTTTCTTGTAGTCAGAAGAAAAATGAACAAATATAAATCACGAAGAATTTATCTGACAATGGCAAGGAGAAAAATATGAATAATTTATTTGATGGATATTATTCATCCTTCCACAAAGCCAGCCAAGTAATGAAAACATTTATTCACAAATCATTTTGGTGAAGGTTGAAAAGTTTGTAGAATGAATTATTCATGAGTGCGATTTGACTCCCTAAAAAGCCCAAATGGGTGGCTGACCTTGAAGAGGAGGACGGCGTCAGAGCTGCACCTGTCTTAGGCCTTCCTCATGCCTAACATCAAGGTGGGAGCTTTGGATTGTGGAAAATGGGATGTTCACTTACAAGGCAGCCCCAGAACTGGACGGTCGTGGTGTCATATGGCCGTGCTAGAGGTCCACAATTGCTTTCTGATGGAAGCAAAAGGATGGCTCTTCCCACCAGCCGTGCTCCAAAGAGTGCAGGAGTGCCCATTGCTCCATACAGACCATGCTAGAAAGACCTGAAACAAATGCTTTTGCTGCCAGAGGGAGTGCAGCTGCCTTTTCACATCTTCTGTACAGTTTATTCCATTATCAGAGCTCCTTCCTCCATCCTTTATGGCAACTTTCAGACTGATGAAATAAGCCAAATGGGTCCATATTCCCTCTAAATAATACAAACAATATTCAAGCAAGGTTATAGCTGCCACAGATGAAAATATGATATTTATGTCCCCCTGAATTCCAGTCCCTACTTTATGATCCCAGCTCTTCCAAAGAGGGTCACAAATCTACACCAAATTCCCAGGCTTAGGGTTTTGCATTCAGATCCTCTAAGATATCTAAAATTACATGAAGATTGACTGCTCCCTATTGGCCATCCATATGCAGAGGCACAGAAACGTGCATTATTCCAACATGACTGCTGAGTGAATTGCCATCTGCTTTCAAGCAGCAGAAGAGGAGACATTTCTAAGACCAGACTGGCCAACCACAAAACTTGTCATGGTTTGGTGCCATTCATCTCACAGTCGTACCAAAAGCAAAGCTGCTTCTTGGAAATGGACGCAAACAATTCATTCTCTATTGGTGAACGAAGCCAGGTTGGTACCCAGGGTAAGCCAGGTTGCTTAGGAGATTTTCAGTCCTTTTGGGGAAGTACTGTGAGAACTCTGGGCATACGGCATTTGCAAGGTCCTCTCTCTTCCCAGAAGAGCTGGTTATTACAGAGGATGCGGAAATGAAAACAAAAGTTCATGAAGGCTGAACAGATGACAGCTATTTCTTTTCAACAAAGACCCTGAAGCATTTTGGGGGAGGAAAGGGTGGAAAGGTGGGATGGCTCAGTGCACAGGGACGGAGTTGACCTCAGGGATATTCAAATCCACTTCACTGCAGTCACCAAAAGCTAAAGTATCCTCAGGTGAGACACCACCCTGCACCTACCCCCGAAGATTTTCATTGCCTTCCCCCTAATTACTGGCCCAGTGCTTGCTACTGGCTGCCATTGAACCACCCTCAGTGCCTACCAAGACAGAGATTTAAGGAAAAACTGAGCTACTTGAACCAGCCAGCGAGCTGTTTGTTTGTTTTAAAAGAATCCTAGAATGGCCTGTGTTGAAAAGGACCTCAAAGATCATCTAGCTTCAACCCCCTGCCACAGGCAGGGTTGCCAACCACCAGACCAGGCTGCCCAGAGCCACATCCAGCCTGGAAAAGAAACAGTGAAATCTCTATCCTGACATTATTCTAGCTTCATTTTTTGCTGCTTTTCCCTTACTACTTCTGGGTATTTCCACATTTTTATATCTGAAGTGAGTTCCCCTTCGTTCTGTTTATATCTGTGAGCTGCAAAACCCCTTCAGCAGGTGTGATTTCCCCTTTCCCTTCTCCCGTTTTGCTTGCACAGGACAGACATCCCTGTAAGGACCAGCATCACCAGCAGTGCCTCATGCAGGTGGGTGCCCCCAGCTGAGTGAGCCCTGTGGCAGCCCCCACAGCACATGCATGGTAGTGGGGGCCGAGGGCGGGTGAGACACACAGCTGTGGAGCCCAGCTGAGCACAGCAAAGGGAACTGCTGCAACAGAAAGGCAACAGGGCTTGGGACGGTGCTCCAGCTGCAATAAGATGCTGGTGCTGCACCTCAGGGATCTTCAGCCTGGGGCCAGCACTTCACTCTCCCCAGGATGGAAGAGGAGGGCACGCTGCTACCTCTGCCATGGGATGACCAGAGAAGGCTGCTGGTGGCAGAGAGAAGGGGGGAGCAGCGTTTGGGCAGCACTTGTTCTTGGGGAGCAAGAGAACAGCACGTAGCAGTGAGTGGGCATTGAGGTGAGCCCTGGGTGGTCAAATGGGACCCATCATGCTGGGCTCAGAGGCCAAACAGCTCCACGTGGCTCCAACGTCCTCACACCCGCCAGCAAGCCTCGCAAAAAAGAATAAAAGCATTCACCATCTGTGCATCTCCAGCACAGAGCCTCTGCAGGAGGGCATCAGATGAGACATCGCCCATCCCAGCACCCATCACAGGGGTGGGACAACCATCAGCTTACCCAGCACCAAGCCCCTGCTTCTAATAGAAACCTAAAACCAAGCTCTGTGCCTCTTTGATGCTGAGCATCTCCACTGTGTGTGGCTGCACCCCCCCCTTGCTGGGAGCAGCCCTCGCCCCACCGTTCCCTCCTCTCCCAGCTCGATGGGGTTTTTAGGAACCAACCACAGCTCTGTAGTGAATCCACAGTGCTCCCAGCAGTGCGAGGAGGCGGCTCTTACCAGGAGCAAAGTGTGGGCAGTGACTCCGTGGGCTTTTTCTCTACTGAAACTGTAATTAATGTGCATCCTGAGTACTCAGAGCAGGGAGAAATACAGCTTCACAGCAGTTGAGACGCATCTCATTAGTGCCGAAACCACCGCGTCGTCAAAATGCACAATGTGCAGCAAGGAGAAGTCGTGTGATTGAATTCCCACCAAAGCACAGTTCATCTGCACTGCCCTCATCTGGAGCTCAGCACAGCTGCCTGCAAAAGAGGAGACACTGGGATTCCACCCGTTACAGCACAGAGGTGTGGGGCAGTGTTCTCAGGGCTCAGCGTGGCAGACGGGGACCCCAGGGTGTCTCTAACTGAGGACCTCTGGAAGGGCTGTAGGGGCTGCGCTGGCCACAGCCACAGGAATGCATAAAGGCAGCCCTTACCTGCATAAATCCTTTGGCACTAATTAATAAATCACGGGCACCATTCATTATTCTAGGCTGGGTTGCTACAAGTGGCAGTGATTGCATAAGTCATTTCATGTGCACAGCTGACAAGCGTGCTGCCAGCAGCACAAACACACGGGGCAATAAATTCTGCAGGGCTGCACACTGCGGGTTCTTCCCCCACCCATTGGTTTTAAAGGGTAAATTATCTTTCATTTAGAGAAATCTATTGAAAGCTTCCAAAGACAGCAACCAGGGGAAGAGAGGAGAGACACGGAGGGAGCAGCGGTGATGTTCCAGGGGCTGCTGGAAGCAATTAGTTGCCTCCAGCCTTGGCCTTGACCTGGAGCTGCAATATCTGTATCTGCCATAGAGGTGGATTTTGCCCACCGAGGTGCAAGGGATGCTGAGCTGCAGCTCCTGAACCCGCAGTGCTGCCCCGGAGCTTTGGTCCCCTCCGACTTGGCCAGGCACATCCCATCATTTCCGTTCTTCAGATCCCATCCTTCAGCTCTAACAAGAGAATAATTTTAATTAAGGTAATTAAAAATTTATTTGCATTTGAATTTTAAGTAGGTCTTAATTGGGAGCTGCTGCGAGGAGCCCTCCGGCAGCATCAGCACCACGAGGAGCAGCGGAGGGGGTGGGAGAGGAGGGGCAGCAGCGAGGGGTGAAGGAGGGACAGCAGTGCCTCTGTTACACAGACAGCCCAGTGTGGCCATGGCCAAAGTGCTGCCTGGTGATGCTTGAGCAGGACGTGCCCATCGATGCAGCAGTGGCGTGGACTCAGTGAGGCCTCATGGCCGCTGCATGTGGGTTCCTCACCCCCCAGTTATCGCTGGGAGGCTCTAATTGAGCCCCTGGTCTGCCAGGCAATGGGAGACTTCTCAGTGGACAAGGGTTGTCCCCAGTGCTTCTCGTTCATCCCCCCAACACACAGCCAGCCTGAGGTTGGTGTGATGGGAGGCATAACGCATCCGGATAATGGCCCTGCTGAAAACACCTGCTAATCAGTTAAGTGGTGCCCAGCACCACTTAATTCTGCAGCTCTGCCATCACCATCTATCTGTAATGAGAGCATTTCCTCGGTCACAGTATTAATCGTAATGGATTTATTAAGAATGTAAGGGGGAAGGGACATTCCCTCCCCCAGGAGCACGGTTTGGCACCAGCTCTCCTTAGTGTGCAGATTTTTACTGTTACAACTCCATCACACAATCAGAGGTTCCTCTGATGCTGACACCCAACAGAACAGTGCCACTGAGCCCCATTTTCCCCTGAACCCTTCTCCTCCAAGCAGGCTTCTGGGCGCACAACTCCACATTGGCAGCATGCCTCCCTCTCTGTGTTTGACATGTTCTGGTTCTAATTCGTTGAGCATGAGTTGCAGCCTGGGTAATTAGATTAGTCTTAATTAGTATGGATTACCACACACCGCCATGCTGCAGACTTCCCTGCAGCCAATGCTGTGTGGTCCCACCGGCTGCTGGCCTTAAAAAGAACAAGTGAGAGCCCACCTAACTACTGACAGGTGTGGGGCTGTCAAACAGGGGCTGGAGGGGGACGTAGGGATGCTCCCAGAGCTGAGCATCTCTCCTATGGAGACAGGCTGAGGGAGCAGGGGGTGTTCAGCCTGGAGAAAGGAAGGTTTGGATACAACATGGAAGGAACTTTTCACTCAGAGGGCAGTGTGGCACTGGCACTGCTGCCCAGAGCTGTGGGTGCCCCATCCCTGGAGGTGCCTGAGGCCACGGAGGGGCCCTGGGCAGCCTGAGCTGGGGGAGGTGCCCCTGCCCATGGGTGGGGTTGGACGATCATTAAGGTCCTTCCCATCCCAACCATTCTGTGCTAAATAACACTGTGCCCAGCTGGGCCAGGACAGAGGTGGATCAAGAGGCTCTCTCCATGGGGCCAAATCCATGTCATGCCACAAAAAGGAGCACGGTTTGACTCACACCAGCTTGCTTCCAGCTTCAGAGCCGCTGAGTTTCAGACTTCCCAGGCAGCTGCACTCTGGGGCTCAGCTCAGGAGTGCTGCCATTAAAAATGAGCTGCCAGCAGCTGCCAGCAAGTCCCTGACGTTATGAAGCCATTAAGCAGTCGATCTGATCAGTTTTCCACTGTCGCCCCGCTGCCATCCAAGCTCCCATCCATCACCCCCAGCTCAGCACATCCATCTCTGTGCCCCAGCGCCGATCCCTGGATGGTGACAGTGCCACCGATGTGGC
Source organism: Tympanuchus pallidicinctus (assembly GCF_026119805.1). Lineage (NCBI taxonomy): Eukaryota > Metazoa > Chordata > Aves > Galliformes > Phasianidae > Tympanuchus > Tympanuchus pallidicinctus. The sequence goes on from NW_026294722.1 coordinate 9,599,952, forward strand.
CGATGTGAAACCCAGCTGCCTCATTGCATGAGAACACGTTCTGCATGGCGGTGGGTGAGGGCAGGGTGCAAGAGGCTGATGGCAGAAGCACTGGGGACAATGCCCCCATCCTGCTGCAGGCCTGTGGTGGGATGCGAGGCGGCAGTGGGTGACGCCATGAGTGAGAGGGACCCTTTGCATCCCTGCCTGAGGCAAGGGGTTGGAACTGGATGATCTTTAAAGTCCCTCCTAAACCAAACCATTCTGTGTTTTCGTGATTTGCTGAGGCACTCAGGGGCCCAGTGTTCCTTGCAGCAGAGCTGGGTTTTCCCATCCAAGTGCTGGGATTTTACCTCCAGGACCCAAGTTCTGGCCCAGCTCTACTCACTGGGGCACAGAACAACACCCCAGGAGGACACAGCCGATCATGGCACCCCTGGTAGCCAAGGGACAGCTGACACAGTCTGAACACTGACTGGTGATGACCACAGTTGAACAAGACACCAGCTCAGCACAAGCACCATGTGCTCACCCAGAGCTATCTTGTGGATGAGCAGCAACAAGTGGAGACCTTGTCTCAACCTCAGGCACGGGCTCAAGCTCAGAACATGAGCCTGGAGCCAGCTTTGCTCGTGAAGGACACCTGGGCTGCAGGGGGTCTGTAAGCTGCCACTCATTGGCTTTGAATTTAAATTCATGCTCCTCTCTCGGCTCCCAGTGGGGACATTGAAGTGGCACCAAGTGTGCAGCAAGCAAAATAGAGTTCTCTGAAATGGCACCAGCAGGATTATGAGAGCTTTGTCAATATTTGGCCAGAATGGAGGTGAAACTGAACCGAGTGAGGCTAAGAAATAATGTCAGATATTGGATTGTGAAGTGTAGTTGATCGCCCACAGTGGCAGCTATTGAGGCAGTACCAGCTGCTAAGCTGAAAAGTCCTTTTTTTTCCCTTTTCCTCCCTTCCTTTGTATTTTAACTTCAAGTAAATTGATCACAAATTACATATTGTGCAGCCACAGAGCCGGCTGGTACAGAAAATCAGCAACCTGGAACGCTCCGCAGGGAGAGCTAAATCCACAACTTGTTCCATGCTAATAAGGGAAGAACAGAGTCCTTCCATGGAGCTGCCCAGGGACCGGCCGTGTTCTCCCACAGTGGAGGGACTGGAGCAGTTCAGGTCCTTCTCAGGCAGAGATGCTCCCATGGACAAACCGGGCTTTGCTGAACCTGTGGTGCCCACACCCAAGGGGACAGGGTGGGAGACAGCAGCAGTGGAGCATGGCCACAGGGGTCTCAGGGAGATGCCTTCCCATAGCAGATGTCCCCACCATGAGAACCATTAGGAGCAGCACCTTGCTGCTCCCCTCTGCTGGGGAAAGCGAGGATGCTCAGCCCCCTCCATCTCCACAGCTCCAATGCCAACAGCTGTTTGCAGCCTTTTCAATCACCACTGCTTTGAAACAGCAGATGTTTCATCCCAGAAACATGGACACGGTCAGAGCTGTGACATTTCAATCAGAGCAGCCCCTTGTGCTCAAATTCAGGCCAGGCATTAGGCTGCAGTGGTGGCACTCCAGCCCCTTCGTCCCATGCCACACACCCTGCACACCCATGAGGAAGGGGTACTCATGGGCCCCCTTCTCCTCGCACACCACACCTGGTGGTGCTGGCATGGGAATGCTCAGAGCTGGAAACACAGGATTTGTCCCCATGTTGAATCTTTTAACCCTTCCCCAAACCAAGCTGCACCCTGAACAGATCCTGGCATCTGCATCCTCTCATCCACTCGCCCATCCATCCATCCCCAACCTCACCTTGCCATGAGAAGGGCAGGAGCAACCCTGCACCCCAGCGTGCTGTCCGTGGGGACACGGGATCCCTTCGCTCTCAAAGCCCAGCTCCATCCCTCCCCAGGTGCTCTGGGCCCCCAGGCAGTTCCTGGGCCAGACAGCAAGACATAAGGCTGCCTCACCACCAGGCCACCACTGCACACAGACTTCCCACCCAGCAGCTGTGTGAAATGACAACAAGCCCAAACGTTTTTCTAAGGAATTTAAAAAAAAAAAAAAACAACGATGCACAAGTCAGATTCCATTGTCACGTCAAACCCAGCGTTAGTTAGAAAACAGCGACAGATGGCTCTGCATCCCGTATCCCTCAGCCGCCACCAGGGGCTGGAGGACACACGTCCCAGCATGGAGCAGCACCGCCATCAGCAGAGCCACCACACAGCACCGCTGCGTGCCTGAGCACCAGGAGCTCAGTGCAGGACCTGGGCATTCCCTGCACAGAAAGCAGTGCTCTGCTTCAGTCTGTCCCCCAGGACAGATTGTGTTTCAAGCACACGGGTCCCCATCCCTTCCCTCCTGCACATGGGCACGCAGGTCCTGTCCCCCCCTCCCGCACAGCCCAAGCAGAGCATGGAGGCAGCAGTGATTTTTCAACCGGTCATCATAGATCTGCAGCTCAAAAATCCCAGCAAGATGCAGAACCAGAACTGTAGGCTTGCAGGGAGCTCCGTGCCTGAGCCATCTGCTGCAGGCACAGCCTGAACATCCCTGCTCCTTCCCCGTGCTGCTCCCACCAGGTCTGGGAAGGTGAAGGAACTCCGAGAGCACCTGAGAGGGCTGCAACCTCACTGCACAGTGCCCCATGGACCGGGGGTCCCACTCTGCCCTGCCCCAGGGAAATGCTCCCCGAGGGGCAGGGGGAACCTCCACCCAACTGGCTGCTCCCTGAGGCCAGAGTTCCCTTGGTGCTGCAGCACCGGTGGTGTTTCAGGGTGAGAAAGGAAAAGCGGGAGATGAAAACAAAACAAAATGCAAGGAAGAAATTATTTTCATTAACGGTTGGCAGCCAACCCCGACCTTGCTGAGATGGCTCGGGAGCAGGGCTCTGGCCCACGGGCACCAGTGCCACAGAGCGAGAGCCGCAGCGCTCACAGCCCCGAGCACAGAGAGCAGCCCGAGCCGCTCGGTGCTGCAGCGCCTGTCCGGAGATGCAGCTTTGCCTCCCAGTGTCCGTACCCGATATTGCACTGATGGGATCCGCCGAGCCCACCCGGACAGCACTTTCAGCTGTACCTCCGGGTGATGCCCAGCCCAGCCCTGCTGTTGCCTGTGACACTCTCAGGCTGGGATGCTGCCAGAATCCCAGCGAAGGCTCAGTTCTAAACCTCAAACCCTGTGCTCTCATGCCAATACCTGAGCTCCAGGAGTCGGCTAGTCCTGTCCTGCTGCTGCCTCCAGAGAGCAGAGCTCCGTGCTGCCCTTCTGCCTGGCCCTGCCGGGTCCTTCCTGCTGCTGACCAAGCAAAGCTCGCTTGTACATGGAGGTGGTCACAAAGAAGGATGGTGGACATCACAGCAGGTAGCAAGAACAGAAGCACAAGTGCAAGCACATAGCAAAGTTCAGGAGAAGCCTAAAAACAGCAGAGCAGTATGTCCCAGACCAGCTGGAAGCAGCTATCCCCCCATCCTCTCACCAACAAGGGATGCGCTTGGCTGCAGCTCAGGGATGACATGTGGAAGGACATTATGGGGTTCCCACAAGCAAGAGAAGGAGAAACCTCCAAAAACACTCCAAAATGTGGGCTGAAAGTCCTGTTGTGGCTAGCCAGCCCTGGGTTCAGGAGGTGTCAAGCAGAGCTGAAACACCCAGAAGAGAGATGGAGGCTTGGATGGGCTGCTGAGAGCCATGGGATCTGCAAAGCTTACTTTGATTTAATGGACCTTTGTGTTTGAAAATTAAATCAAGAGAACTCTTGTATTTGCCACAGGGCTGAGCATAAGCCGAACGCGCAGGATTTAGAGGCGGAAGAGCTTTCCAGATGAGCAGAGTGCAATTTTGTCCTAAGAACCAAAATAATGATAAAAATAACTAGCATAGGAGAAAGGGAGCTATGAGTGCAGCATACAAATGTCAAACTTCAGATCCTCTCAGCAGAACCATAATAAAAGGGTTTAACCTATTATATCAATTAGTGGTATTACATCTCTAGACTGAGAAGAAACTCATTCTCACAGGCAGGCTAATTCCATACATGCTCTGCATTCAGGGGCTTTTGGCAGCGTGGTGAATTTTAACTGGTAAATAAAAGATCTAATGCTACCAAGTACTGATTCCATTCATATAAAGCAGCACTGGGCAGAGTGATGGATTTTCATTGCTCTAGGGAGGAGAGATCCCCCCACTGCACCAACCCAAGTGGTCTGCAGCCCCGGGGGAGGACACATGCTGAGCTTTATGGTCAGAACTACTGAGAGCAAGGCCTCCTCTGCTACTCCCTTGCAGCCTCTGCAACTGCTCTCTGCATTGCTCACCCGGCTCTCAAAGTAGGAAGATGGGAACTGGTGTGATGAACTCCTGAGCTTGTAAGGAGCCATCACACAGCAATTTCTTTCCTGACTCCCCCAACCCAAACACGCAGCATAAAGAGAAACACTTCCCTGCCACCGCTGGTGGAAGCACCCTATGTCCCCAGGCTCAAAGTACAAATGGAATGTCCTGCCTTCTCTTCCTGAATAACAGAGGTAACAATTGCCTCCTCTGCAAAAGGTTGAAAGCATTGTAAGGACAAAGCCGTGATGAGGCCCATCAATCTGGACTACGTTTCCACCTTACGTTCCAGAATCATATAAAATCCAACAGCAATAAAGCTTTTCCAACTTTGCTCAGGAAAGAAAAAAAAGATTAACTGAAAACCTGAATCTGGATCCCAGTTTTCTGCTTGCCTCCCTTAACAGCAAGTTAACAACACATCTACAGAGAACACTGATACAGCCACAGAGGAGCCCAACGAGGGCAAGTTACCTGCCAGCAGATTGCTATCAGGGACTGCTTCCCAAGAAGGAGAAACCCCAGGCACTGTGGGCAGGCTGGGTACCAGGTGGTGCTTCTGTCACTCACTATTTCTAAGCTGCTACTTCAGTACCTTTAACAGCATGAGCAGTGCTGTGAGGTTTCCTGTCTTGCAGCTAACCTCAGTGCTCCTGCTCAGATACCTTGCTGCGTTTGAGATGGTCAGCTGCAACTCCTACAAAATACTAGGGCTTTACAACACATTTTGTTAGCACACAGCACAATGGATGTCATTTCTACGACAAAATGATGATAAAAGCCAAGGCTCTGATCTTGTCTGTCCTTAAACCTGTTGCAAATGAACCCAGCTTTCACTTCTCAGCATGGATTTTGATGCTGTGTCCCAGAAGATTACTGGAATGAATGAACAGCTACAGGAGTCCTTTGGCTACTTTGCTCAGCTAAGACTTAAGTTTTATGCAAGCAAATTAAAGCCAGATCATCAAAATTCAACTAGCTTTGAAGACTGCTAAAGCATCATAAGGAACTGATGACAGTAGTCACAGATGAAAATTAATCAAGATATTTAATACAGTGCAATCCATAGTAGTTTCTTAATTAAAATAATTGTGTGCACGTATCTGAATGGGTTATCAATTATCACAAAAAGCAATAAACATTGTAGTGCTATGTAGAAAAATGTACAACTGAAATTTAAACCTTCCCTACTTCCAAGATAGCATTTGTCAATTGCAGATCATGATCACCAATTAAAATGGGAACAGAGACTACGTTGTTGCAGTGACAGACACAAGGCTGGCCACACATCAGTCAAGGGATATAAATATAACTTGCAAAGAACTAAAAACCTAAAGTATTCCTGCACCTAAACACAATAAGAAGCCGATGGTGGCTTTACCACTTTTCCTTTTTTTTTTTTAAATGCCTTACAAGACTTCTAAACACACTTAAACTGACTTAAAATTACAGAGTGCTTTTCAGCTCATTTCAATTCAATACGCCCAAACGTTTGAAGATGAAGATCCAGCAGTGGCATTAGCACAGTCCAAAAGCTGAATGTTTAATTTTGCAAATACCTTTTTTACAGAAATTCAACCGTACAAACTGCAGGCAATTCCCTCTGCTCCCCTCTCTTTCCTTTGTGCAGACCACGCTATGCAGAAAACAGCAACGCAGTTCCCACTGCTTCAGGTTAAAATTAAAGACATTTTACTTATGCTTTCTCCTCAACACAACATATTTGCATCCAGAACAGGTAATCAAAGTCTTTTTCCAGCCAATTACTGCTGTGGTTACATGTTTCCTGCCCAAGCTTCCAGCTCTTTCATGTCATCATCCTCTTCTTCCTCTTTCTTCTTGGCTGCAAAATATTAAAAGAAGATCAGTGAGTTACAAATGGGGATGTTGGCAGAACCCTGCAACCACTCCAGAAGAGCAGCCTCCATGCCATCAACCTAACCAGTAAGGGAGGCACCACATGCTAGTTGAGGGCGTGTGAAATGTTACACCAGGCCTTCTTCAGCTGAACCAAAGGTACCTTCACAAAGATTAGTCCATGGTGGATTTTCAGAAGACACCACTTAAAATGAGAAAATTCATAGGAAAACTGCAAACACGAATGAAAGCATGTGTACACCAGTGTATCTGCTGTTTGCCATAAGCACCACCTCTACAGCAGGACACCCTGAGCCTTCAGCTTCAGTCCCTCCCAGCAGGGCTCAGTTTCTCACAGCAGCTTGTCTCCAGTCTCACAAATAAATTCCTTACTGCATCAGTAAGTCCTCAAACTGCAACAACACACAGAGGGAACCAGGTTTTGGTATAGCTAAGTACAGAAGTGGGAGACTTCCAACTCTTGTGTCTGTTATGCTCTTTCAGGGCTGAGGAGCTAACAAGCCAGGTGCTGCATCCCCTCTTGCCATGATCACACTTGCAGACGTGAAGCAGCAGCCCTGCACACGTTGCCCTGCAGTTTGCTCCAGGGGAGCAAACAATTTTTGTTTGTTCTAGTACAGTTAAGTCCAATTTCTGGAATGAGGAGCATTAACAAAAAGCAAAACATTTCAACCCAGAATTGCTACAGCAACTGCTTTGGAAAAAAAAAAAAAAAAGGGGAAGGGGAAAAGTTCTTCCTCAGATAGTATTCTAGCTTCAGAATTGTCCTGTTTCTAAAAGGGAAAAAAAGAGTGAAATAATTCATGCTCCAAACAGCTTGTGTCATTTAATGACACATTCATGTAAAAGGGAACGGAGTTAGCTGTAAGTCAAACTCAAAACTTACTGCTTGTACAAGTTTGGAATTCCTTTTTCTAAATAAAGCTTATCCAGTCTCAGCTAAACAGAATCAGCTTTTGCCTGAATCCCTCCAGACATCAGTACAGCTGGCAGGCAACAAACACCCTTCTCATTTGGACTGATTACTTCAAAATCCAGGCAGCTCCTGAGAACTGGAAAGTCAGGAAAGCTCACGATCACTTTCCATCCAATGAATAAAAAGGAGGGAATGGAGTCAGCTGTACCACAGCAGGCACAAAGCATGCACCTGAGCTGTCAGGTAAAGCAGTGCCACCGAAGTCTGGTTAGTAATGACCCAAAGTACTTTCAATCCTAATACAGTGCAAAAGGTATCTTTAGTTTCAGGTTGGTACGTTTTAATGATAAGAAACTTCAAGAAAACAGCTACACGTTAAAAAGACAATGCCCAGATTTATCCAAAAACAATTTCTCCTGCTGTTGAACTGAATTTGGATTAAGGCACTGATTCAAGATACCTTCATGCAACTCGCTGCTCTCTCATCAACACTTGTCAGCCATTCTGCCTTGCGAAACAGAACTAGAAACCAATGCAATATCAGTTACATCTAAAAGAAAAACAGCACACAAGAAGAAAACTTCCCAACAAGCCACCTGAAGCAGAACCTTGTTGTTTGGCATCGTATGTTGCTTCCCAGGCCTTCAATTGTTCCAGAAGCCGCAAGATAATTACAGATATACTGACAAGCAGTTGGGAACATTCCCACCCTCAAGCTTTTTGGACCTCTTTTCCCTCCAAGAAAGCACACAAAAGAGAGCTGCAAAGTCTACGACCTCCTTGGAATACCTTATGACAAATTCAGCAAAACAGACAGCAAAACTTCACATCCTGTTAATGCATGTCAAAGGTATTCCAAATCAATTATATTTCATGAGGTATCACTTCTAGTTCACAGAAGCAATTAGTGCTGCTTGAAAAGCAGCTTTGAACTGTCTGTGTAAATGCTAACACTTCTTGGCCACTCTTCATGTTACATCATTATGCTGGTTTTTGCTGGATACAGGTGCTGTAAAACTGGCATGACTACAAGCCTGCTACTGCCTGGCTTGAGCACGTGCAAACCACAGACTAAGGAGAAAATAGTGGACCCCAAACAGGGGACTGAGGATAAACAGGTTAAGTCCTTCTAAGAGCCAGAAGAACAGGTATCAAATTTAAATAAAGCAGTACCAAGGAAGTATGGTTCAGTGTGGGTATCTAAAGCAAATTCCAAGAGCTAAGAAGCTCGCAACTCAACTGCCTTTCTTTTATACCCACAGGCTGCAGGTCAGGATGACTTCCCTGATGCATCAGCAGCAACCAGCAGGAGGTGCTGCTGGCTTCCTTCTTCCACATCTCCACTCTACCTTGAGCATCATTCCCACCAAAGTTAAACTGTAAGTGCTGCAACAGACAATAACTGTTCCTGTGATAGTTATTAGCTTTCACAGTTCTTATGAAAGGCAGGTTAGCTCCTTGGATAAGTGGCACTAGATGTAACTTGGAACTCACAAAGCCATTTCATGTGACATGTCTGTGCTGCCTGCAGCTAGAATTCTCTAATTGGGGGAACTGGAAATTAATGGAGGGTGCACTGTGAGAACCCCAAATGTTTCTGATCCACACTTACCTGGCTTTGATGGTATTGATATTGAGGGCACATTTGGTAGTGGTACTGTTTCAGGACCACTTATTTCCAGCAAGTTTTTGTCTAATTCTTCTTGTTCTAGTTCCTCTAGTTCTGCCATGAGTTCATCCTAGTTTTATAAAGGGAGAAGAAAAAATCAGAACAAACTTTTAGATCATATTTACTATCAAGCAGATTCAGCCAGCCATATTATTGCAGAATAGCCTAAGTGCAAAGGATCAGCACAAACTGAGGAGATAAAGAACCTGAATCTTCATGTGAATTCCCATATTCCTCTCTTGGAGGAGACAGCAAAGATATATAAGTCCAAATATTATCTGATCCATCCAGTCCATCCTCAGCATAAAGTCAGGTTCACAGCTGCTGTATGCACTGGCAGAAATAGCAAGGAGAGATCTACAATCCTGCTGCTATTCCTAGAAACACGAAACACGTAGATCTTAAAAAAAGGTTTCATTTAAACAGAGGAAAAATTCAAAGTGTACCTCATCAAATTCTTCCCCAAATCCTACTGGCTTCGAGATGGCTGTTGAGATCTCATCTGCCAGCTCTTGCTGCTCCGCAATGTCCTGCATTAATTCATCTACTTTATCGATATCCCTATAAAAAAAGAAAAGAGGAGGTCAATCAGGCACTTCCCCAAGCAGAGCTTAAGACTGTATTTTTTTTTTTCTGTAATAATGCCACACTACAGTGACATTTTACAAGGTTATTTCTGAAAAAAATACTTTGCATGCACATCTAAGCTTTATCCCTCTACACCTCAATCCCTGGTCTCAATAAAGTTATGCATAATTTCTTGTTTCACTTCCCAAAAGCTTAGCTCACAGCAGTTACACACAGAGAGCTCCTCTGGAAAGGTTCTGGTTTGTATTTTTGATATTAATAATCATTTGCTCTGTTCCCTGTTCCAGCATTATTACATTACGCCTACAATATTTGCTTTTGGAAGAAGTACAGCATTCCCATAATGCTTTCATTATTGCTACATACACAAACCCCACAGCAAAGAAAGAAGTTTAACCCTTGCTTTGAGGCTGGAAACTTGCTGTTTGCAGGCAGATCCATAGGTAGCATGCCCTCCTATCTGCTTTACACCCAACTGGTGGCAAACTTCTGCTGGGCAAAGGCTGCGCGCGTGCTACGAGTGGCTTCATGTTGTGTGAAACAATGCCAGATTGAGAAAGCATTCATCCTTCATATCTTGGCAATTACCCACATATACCTCATGTTTTATTTGTATTTAAGTTATAGACTTTTAAAAAGAAGATTTTACTACACTGGCTCTATTACTTGTTATAAAATACATGGTATTTAGCATATCAAACAAATGTCAAAGTAAGGGTCTTACAGAAGGAGACAGAGAGGAAGAACTTACATGTTGTCATGAGCAGCTTTCATAGCCTTAGCAGCAAAGCCCATATTCTTAAGCACTTCAGTGTTGGTGTTGGCATTCTCCAGGGCTTCCCTCTGAAATTCAATTGTGGACAACGTGCCATCTATCTGGGCAAGCTGCTTCTCATACCTCTTCTTACGCTTCAGGGCCTGAAGAGCAGCTGAGCAAAGGAAAGAAAAGTAGGATTTGTGAGATTTGTGATGCAGCCAGCCACTGTTCTGTACCAAACGCCACTCAGTACACAGCAACATTCAGCACACTGTATTGTTTGTTTGTCTTATGGTTGCCTACTTGCTTAAAGGTGGCCAAGTAAGCACTGACCATCTGCAGCTGCCAGAAGGATGTAGGTTAAGATGAGAATGAAGGACTGGCAGCTGAGCCAGCTGTAACAAGCCACAGCACAGAGACCTGGCTGCTGCAAACAGCACGCTTCAATACACATGCCGATGCACTCAGCAACATCTTTGTTCCTCCCTGTACATCCCAGTATGGTGCAGTGAGCGTCACTTGAGGTTCTGGTGCTGCTGTGCAGCTGCTGGCAGTAGAAACTCAGTCATGCAGGAAGTGAGACAAAGCTCTTTGTTCTGCTGCTGGATGCTGTGATGTATACGTATGTAAACAAACACTGTGCACGTTTCATGTTACTCTTGCTACAAGATGCTGCCCGCACTGCAGCCTGGTGCAAGCTCCCTTCTGAAACATAATGCAGGCAAGCTGGATTTACCAGTAATTCTGCCTTTAAGTAGGTAAAGGTTCAGTAGGAGCAGCACTGTGGGCAAAGCGTTACCAAGCATGGAGCACCACTGTCTGATGAGCAACAACCAAGTGCAACATCAAGTGAAGCATACCACTCCAACTTCCTCCACAACACTTCTGCTTCTGACACAAACAGACTTCTTGCCCATTGTGTGATGGGCTTGGCCACATAATATGTCCATCTTGTTTAAATGCTCAACTTACAGGCATGGAATCACAGAGTACCCCAAGCTGGATGGGACCCACAAGGGTCACTAAGTCCAACTTCCAGCCCCACACAGCAGCGCCCCAACCCAAACCCTACGGCTGAGGTTGGTGTCCCAGCACTCCCTGAGCTCCAGACCAGTGCCATGCACAAGGAGCAGTGGCAACACAAGCTTCATATCTTCACAGTGCCCTTCCAAATCCCTCCCTGTCCTTGTTGTGATTCCCTAGCAGATTTTGGAAGGCTGGGGAAGCAAGGAGGAAGAAATCCTGCCAGCAGACAACTCCCCTGTATCCTCTTTTAAAGCAACAACAGCTGTGACATGGTGAGCATATCACTGCAACAAGCAGCAAAATACCTCAGCTCTTGAAAGAGGATTAAGTCTGTAGGCAAAGCTGGCAGACACCTCGTGTGTTGTCAGATGCCATCTTGAGAAGCCCTCAAGATAACATCCCAGCAGCGTGAAGAGGAACGCATCCCTTCAGTCCTCTAAGCAGCCATGATTAATTTCTAATTCCTCCAATGTACTGGAATAGCAATACTGAACAGAGAGCCACTTTGTGCAGCTAAGGCTGAAGTTGCCAAGCACCCTGCGAGGCCCAAGGGCTGATTTAGCAGATGTGACCAGAAGGACAAACAAAGGTCCCCCCAGCTTCTCCAGCACAAGCCCAATGCCAAACCTAAGGCACTTCAGTGCCCCCCACCCCAATGAGGTAAACCCCCCTCTATTCTGGGGCCAACTTCACAGCCCCAGCAGCTTTCATTTGGCACAAGCAGGAACAGGACTGAATTTTCATGTCGCACAAAGGCCAGCATTCTCTCTTCAGAATTAGACACAACACAGATATCATGTGGAACATTCCAGTTTGATGCCAAGCACAGAGTGAAGAGCAGTCACTAATTTCTGGTACATTTGGTCGGGTCAGCTTAGCCCTCATTGTTTAATTAAGGATAGGTAAAGTTATCTTACAAAGAAAAAGCTGTCAGTATCATTTATATTTCAGCTGCCTGAAGGGAGCACAGACCAGCAAGAGATGCAGGATATGCACAGTGCTTCTGTGCCTGGGCACGTAGGGATGGATATCCAGTGCAGAGCAATGAGCATCAAAGTAAAACATGGACTTCTGCAGTGAAGAAAAGCTTTCAGAACAGACTGATGTTTCCTGCAACTAAAAAGCACCAAGGAACAGACAACAAAGTACTTAATGGCTCAATTGAGACAATCACAGTTTCCTGCAATCTATTGCCATCTGTCCCCTTGCTTTATTATCTCAATGTAAAGTTTGTATCTGAAGCAAGAAGATCTTATTAAGCTGATTATTATTATTATTATTATTATTTTTTAGATCACATTTGTTTTCAAACTTGTCACAGTTCATTTGGTTCCCAACTCCCTCCTAGGGCTGATTTCTCCACTCTCAGGTTTCAGGAAGAACACATCACCCCCAGCACAGAGTTCTGAAGCAAATTCCAGAGCAAGGGCACCCCTGGGGCCAGCAGGAGAGCTGTACAGCCTTACAAAACAGCCCATGCATGGAGGAGAGCCTCCAAACTCTACTGGAAACACACCAGGAACAGCCTTTGCCATTGCAAACAGTGGGCTGCAAACGTACATGCTGCTGTCACACTTCACAGGGCAGTGGTACCTGACGGGTCCCCTCTGCTCTCCTATTTAAGATTTGATTGAAAACAGACAGTGGTTCTGCTGCCTTTACCTTGCAAAGCAGTCTTTACCATCTGCATAAATACCCACTGAATTCCACCATACTGCCCAAGTTACACATTTTTATTACATTTTCAATAAAGTCAGAGCAATGAAAGCTTATTCTGAAAGAAGCTGCATTAAATCTTTTCTATCCACGAAATCAATTTCCAGAACTTGAAATAAATCTGAAGGAGAGGCAGCTGGCCACTGATGCATCTTCCAATATTGCAGTATTTCACACGTAAGCAAGGAATGGGTGTACCTCTGAAGTCCGAGTGTAATACAGCCCATCTCTGCTCTTCCTGAGGACAGCTGTTGTGTTTAGCAGTCATGGAACAGGAGGCACCTTTAATTACACCTTTACTACTTCAGGTAGCAGTGACATCAGCAGGCGCTGTAATTTCACACCCATAATGGCCATGGAACTGCTCCTGCAGGACCCACCACCATTGATTCTGCTCTGAGCGTTGCCCCAGGCAGGCTCACTGCACTCCCACCCTCAGCCTGCCGCCAGACAGCCTGGCAGCACATTTTACTGGCAGGAGCTGACCTGGATTTTCCATGCGTGCCAACTTCCTTACCTTAGAATAAAACAAAACAAACAAAAAAGCTGTGCAAGGTTACAGGATCACTGGAGCAGCACCTCGCAGCAGCTTCTGTGAAGTGCCCGATATATTCAGAAAGAAATATGGACTGGGAGTCATTTCCTCACTTCATGTGCTGTGTATTTCTTAGGAGAACACATGCCTTTGCACTGAGTAAGGGTTAGCACTGGGTATTTCTTCTCCTAAAAACAACAAGGCTTTGGGCACGTAAACTTGTTCTTGAATTATTCCTCTTTGTATAGAAAAAACAGCAGTACTTCTTCAAATCACTGCTGCTCTAGAAGGGGAGAGATTTTGCTTGTCTTTTAATTCTCTTTAAATCTCTCACAGGTTGTACTTGAAGAGACAGCAACTGCTGACCCACAACCAACAGCTCACCCTCTCCACCTGCTAAATAGATGAGCTGAGCTGATGAGAGAAGCAAAGCCAGTTATAGACTTTGAATTCACTATTAAAAAAACCAGAAGATCAATGCTTAAGATAATCTTCACTTAATGAATCAAAGCAAACCCCACCATAGCAAAAATATTCGATCATCACATGAAAGGTAGCTGTGGATGGGACTTCAGACCCAACCTGCACCGAGGAGGATCAAAGTGATCAGAGAGCAAACTGCTATCCAGCCAGACTGGCTGCTTCCATTACTTCAATCTAGAAACATGTCCAAAAGTAAGTTTAATATTACAGCCTTCTTATAAACTCAGACTTCTTGATATATTTAAAGGCATTTCTCCCTTCATTTTCACAGCCCTAGAATATTAGTTTGTGTACAGCTGATGAGGAGCCGGCGTCACGGCGTTCAGCCACTTCTCCCCCTGAGTAATGAATGCTCTCAAGTGAGAAGGGGAAATGCCCATGTTCCAGCTGCATCACCCAGACTTATTGCCTGACAAAACACCACAGTCTGCCAAACAGTTTCACTTTCTTCTCTGAAACTGCAGAGAGTCTGGAAGAACTTTATGCAATTGTTAAAGACATTTCAACCTGGACATGAAGAACTGTTAACAGAGCTGTCATCAGTCTAAAACCTGCCCCAAAATATAGATGTATGCAGCACGTCAGTACGAGAAAACGCTCACAGTGATCAGAAGGTAGCAGGAGAATAAAGATACAATTTTTGCCACACGGTACTGCATTCAGTGAGAAACATCTGACTGAACATGTCAATGATTTCATCACACACCACCAACCTGCTGCAAATTAGTACTGCCAGTTCATGCACTGGGCAAGCAGTTAAAGGGATATTTATGCCCTCAGCAATCTTATTCAACTAATGCTTTTAAGTAGCAAGAGTAGAAAAGCACAGACTGATATATAGAAAAAACAATGAACTCGAGACACTTTTCCACCTACGTGCAACCACAGGCTGTGGTAGCAGAAACAAGTCTGTGTTTGGGGAAGGCAGGCAGACTGGTTCCTCCAGCAGGGGGAAAGCATTTGGGAGCTGTGCTGAAATTAAGCCTCGCTTTCACAGAGGCAGCTGTGAGCCCAGGAACTCCTCTCACACGTGCACATGAAATGCCTGCTCACTGCCCAACGCTGGGTCACCATCCCACACGTTGCACTGCACACCTGACCGGGAACAAGAGATACATCATTAATTTTGCTGCTTCTGAAAATGTGATTCCATCTTCCTGGCACCTGCCTCAGCAGAAAACATAATCACCACCCTTGCTGTCCTTGAAACTGGATAAACTCGAGGCTCTGCTAAGCATAAGAAGCAATTTGTTCCTTGCTTGCCATAGCTTTGCAGCTGTTGAGAACGAGCAGACACTGCCTGCAGTATCCCCAGAGAACTCCAAGAAGCTACCTTCAAGCAAAACCCCCAGTGCTAAGACAGAAAGGCAGGTAGAAATCCAATAGAGACAGGTCCTGCCACAGCCTTACACAGTTCTTCCCTACCTCCAAGTTTAACCTTGAATAAATACACCCATGCTGGAGTTTGCTCCCCAGAAAGCTACTGCCTAGCTGAATGCTCTCGATGGTTCAAACCTAACCCAGCAGCAAGGCACCAGCTGCACCTGGACTCTTCAAACCTGCTGCATGTACCCAGGGAGGGCTCAGACCAACCGGGGCTGACAGAAGCCGCCAGCTCAGAATCCTCTGTGTAGGTACCAGAGGTCAGATCTTTCCTGGACATTTCCAAAACCTTTTGGGGTATTTCCAGAACCACTGCTCCAGATGTTACAGCTGGAATGCATCCTCACCTTGCACACTTCTGCCTGGGAATTCTGTCTTGGTGCTTTCCTGACCTTCACAGGGCTTGCCCAGCACACCAGTAAGATTTCTCTACAAGAGGAGAAACATGAAGGCTTTGGGCAATGCTGCCAAGCAGACCTTGCACAAGGGATTGCCAAGGAAGAAACAAGCATGCCCAGTGAGGCAGTACGCATGGCTAACTGGCTGCCCATTCGTTCCTGAGCTGCCCCCTTAGCCGAGGTGACTGCACAGCCCCAAGTGTCAGAGGCCCAAGAAGATAGCCAGGATTTTAAGCTTTGTGGTGTGACAGTGGATGGGAGAAGGAAGCAGTGAAGCGTGGCTCAATATAAATCCATGCCGCCTCCATGGCTAACAGAGGGCAAAGCATGATTGCTTTTCCTCTCAGGGCCACCCCCTGAGACCTGTGATGTCTAGAGGATAAACCCAGGCCTAAAGTTACTTTATGCTGGAAGTCTGCAGCCATTATCACATCCAGTCCCTGGTGATGGGGTAAACATCTCCCACAGCATTCACAGAGCTGCCAGCAGCCTCCATCCCTCTCTTTGCAGGAGCATTTTACCCAAGCTCAGCCTTTTCTCTCCACTCATTCTTCTGTGCCTGTCTGCTAAGCATTAACAGAGCTCCCAAACCCTCTCCTCAAAAGGCAGGCAGCTTTTTTCAGTTTTTTCCAGCTCAGAGATTAAGTGCCTGCTTAAAACTACTTTCATAAAGTATCTAAATCCAGGCAGAGAATGAAAAGTTTCCATCCTCTCTGTATTTAAAACAACAAGATTACAACCTCCTTCTGAAGAAAGTATTGCAAGAACATTCAGTCCATTCTGCTGGAGATTAAACCAAACGATAAGGACCTCTGGTTTACAAATCTACAACTAAGCAAGGGGGGGAAAAAAACAACAAAGGAAAAAGCACCTGTGTGTGACAGCAATGCATGCTCTGAGCTGTGTGACTCCCACACAGCGCAGCCACCAGCACTGCTCACAGCCCTCTGCCACCAGCACACACCTGGCTGCATGGTGGCACTGCTGTCCCCACGTCCCAGCAGCCCCACCACACTTCCTTATTGCCTGTGAGTCACCAGTGTTGAAAGTGCATTTCCAAGGTCAGAACCCATGACTGCAGTGTCATATGTTCCTGAGACAGTGCCTAACACGCTCAGGTTTGGCATTACAGAGTGAAATATACCACACTCTGGAGCCCAGACCCGGCAGCAACTCACCTCCTCCTCTGCAGCAACTCACCTCCTCCTCTGCAGCAAACAGAACGTGGCTCCCCTGCCCCTTGAATGCTAAGACAACACTGCTCTGATCAACAATCCACATGAAGATAAGCTCCAGGACAGTTATGTCTTCTTTCCCCCTAATGCCTCCGGAGTAAGTTATTCTCCCCCACTCCTTCAACCTGCCCCAGAAATGCTGCTGTTAATAACCTGCATCTTTTTCACATCCTGATTTGATATTTATACACACTTGAAGAGATTATTCAAAGTTCAACAAACATTGAAAGTTTTTGGATGAAATAAAGCACACTTCCTGAAGGGTCCTTTGGGATTCTCACGGCCTACCAACATCTTTGTGGCTTTTCTTCTTCATTCTGCACCTGCTGAAGGATGCTTTGTTAGAGGGAATTCCAGAGATAAACCCATCCTCTTCCTCTGAATCCTTCTGCCAAAAAATGCATCAGGGAGAGGTGCAGCTTTACCTTTTCCAGCTCTTCAGGGTGATGAAGCACTGCAGCAGGCTGTCCAGAGAGGCTGGGGAGTCTCTGTCTATGGAGATATTCAAGCCCCAGCCAGACACCAACCTGTGAGACCTATTGTAGGGAACTGCTTTAGCATGGATTGGACTCAATGCTCTCTTGAGGTCCCTTCCAACCCATGTGGTTCTGTTACTCTGTGAACAGAAGCTGCTCTTAAGCATCTCAGAACCTTCTTAACATCTAGGAATGATCTTTTCTGACAGAAAAAAAATCATCTCTGTGTTTAAGCAATATTTCTGCAAATGAACTCAGGAGATGCTGTCCCCAAGCAGCCCACTTAGAGACCTGCTCTTCCTGGGGAATGAAGCACATTACCAACAGGGCAATCTCATTCATTTCCCAGCTTTGTGCAGTTATTATTACAGTGCTGCCAGATTTTACTGAGTCCATCTTAATATCTGGCGTTCCTGTTAGCATCTCATCTGGTGAAGTTATGCTGTTTTGAAATGTGAAAACTTTCTTTTTTTCCCCCCATGAGAAATCAGATTCCAACGCTAATATGGCTGAAAGAGGAAAAAGTTAAAAACCACAAGCCTTTGGAAACCCAAAAGTATAAAGCAAATAAGCTGAACCATACTTTCTACAATGCCTCAGCCTGTAAACACTTAACTGGCAGTGCTGCAGTACACCTCTGGAGGCCAGAACTTAATTACATTCTGAAGACAAAGCAGCGATCAGCTCCAGAAGGCAGGGTTAGCAACACAGATCATTACTGCAGCCCTCCCAAGTCACGGAGTCACAGAACAGACTGAGTTGCAGGGACCTTTAAGCACACCCTGTCCGCCTGGTGAGGATGCCCAAAGCCCCATCCAACCTGGCCCTGGGCACCTCCATGGATGGGGCACCTCCAGCATCACAGAACTGTCTGTGTGGGATGGGTGCACTCAATCCCACTGTCAATTGGAGCTCTGGGCCCAGGATCCTTGAAGGACACCACTTGTCACTGATCTCCATGCAGACATGAAGCCACCGACCGCCACTCTCTGGCTACAGCCAGTTCCTTATCATCTAACAGTGCACCCACCAAATCCAGGTATTTCCAACTTGGAGAGGAGGATGTTGTGTGGGACTGTGTCAAAGGCCTTACTGAAATCCAAACAGGTGACATCAGCGGCAATTCCCTCATCCACTGACACAGTTATGCCATCATAAAAAGCAATAAGATTGGTCAGGCAGAACCTGCTCTTGCTGCAGCCATGTACTCCATATACACACAGCTTCCAGGAGGCTCTGCTCCACGATCCTCCCCAGCACAGAGCTGAGGCTGACAGGTCACTAAGTTCCCTGGGTCAAACTTTCTACCCTTCTTAAAAATGGGTGCAACACCATTCACTTCACCTGACTGCCAGGACTTTTCAAATATCAAGAGTGGCTTTGGCTGCATCAGCCAATTCCCTCATGACTCCGGGATGCATCTCCTCAGAACCCATAGGCTTACGGATGTTCAGGTTCCTCAGGCAGTCACAAACCCAATCTTCACTTACGGTGGGAGAGGCACTGCTCCCTCAGCTCCTACCTTCCAAGCCACCCAGCTGAGGGCTGTGGGCAGTGCAGTCTCTAGTGAAGACGAGGTAAAAAAAAAGTGAAGTACCTCAGCCTTCTCCTTGTCCATTGTTAGTAGCTGCCTGTATTGCTCACTGGAGGCAGGAGGGCACATCCTCCTGGACTTTCGTGTTCTGACTGTACCTACAGAAGCCTTTCTCACACTTCTTTGCACCCTTGCTAAATCCAGTTCCAGCTGGACCCTGGCCTTCTAGACCCCATCCCTACACAACCCAGCAGCATCCCCACACTTCTCCAGGTTATCTGTTCCTACTTCCACTGCCTGTTGATTTTTGTCTCGCTCTCCAGTTCAACCAGCAGGTCCCAGTTCAGCCATGCCAGTCTCTTGCCTTCCTTTCCTGACTTCCTTCACCTGAGGATGGAGAGCTCTTGTGCTTCCCTAAAAATCTGCCAGCTCCCTCATCCTTGAGGACAGATTCCCAGGGGATTTTCATGACTAAATCCCTCAAGAGTTGGAAGTTGGTTTTCCTAAACTATATGCCAGCAGTTTTTCCACATGTATAATGAAGAATTTCCTTCTTACCTAAATCTCCCCTCCCTTAGTTCACAGCCATTTCTCCTTGTCCAATCCCTATACCCCTTGATAAAGGACCCTCTCCACCTTTCCTACATGGCCCCTTTAGGTACTGGATGGCCACTTAAAGGCCTCCTCAGAGCTCTTCTTCCAATCCATGGCAATGGGTCACTGCAGCAGCACAGACTGGTGCAAAAACTCAGCATGTAGGCAGCAGCAGCTGTGAAATTGGGTTCTGAGTTCAGCCCTTGTTTGCTGCACACAAGGATAAATACCTAAGTTCCAGCGTGAGGAACTCTGCTTATTTGGACAACCCCAATTCAATATGCCACAGCTGACTGCCAACAACTGAGAGTTAAAAGGCAAAGCAACAACTGTCAGAATAATTAGGCCACAGTTATATAAGCCCTATAAAATGAGTACTGGAAAGGCTTCATTTATATGATGATCATGTAGGAAGCCACAGCAGGCTCCTCACAACTGGATTTCCAAGTACAAGGGTGTTATGGGCAGAACCGTCGTTGCCTCTGTCCCAGCCAGGCACAGAGCTTCACCAATGGTCACCTCCACCTGCCTGCTGCATTTCCCAGTGGGAGGCTAATGTGGGTGTTTCACTTCCCAATAGCAAGGTCACAGTGCCCCAGGTTCCTCAGATGGGATGCAGCCACATCGCTGTGAGCAGCTCAGCACTCCTGAGTCAAGCCTTCACCTATCTGTAAAGCCATGCTCTGCCAGGACAGTCTGCAACAGCACTGCCTCCTCACCTGCTGTGTGCCTCACAGGGCAGCTCTCCTGCGTGGGGCACCACTCATTTCTACAGGACAGGCAGCACAGTGCACAAGCCCTACAAAAGCTCATTGGGGCTGAAACTCTTCTCATTCAGGTCTACCATGAATGGCAAGGAGAACTACAGAACAACCTAAGCAAGCAAAAACCCTTGTCCCAACCAGCACTGGGGCTACAGACTTCTAATGTGAGGCTGCCGCTCCCTTCTGTATTTTAAGTTAACATCCTGCTCACCAATGAAGCACAGCCACTTTACTATTATTTTAGGACTGAAAGGACTGTAATTTCTCTAGAAGAAGCAGTGATCCATTTTGCTTGCAAGGTCCTGCTAAAGTCGAGAACATCACAGTGCCCTGTATGCTGGGAAGCATCGTAGACAGGACCATGTGTCTTCCTGTAGAGGACTGCTGTAGTCACATCAGAGCAAGTTCCACATCCTGCAATCACAGAATGGCCAGGGTTGGAAGGGACCTCAAGGATCTTGAAGCTCCAACTCCCTGCCACACGCAGGGCCACCAACCTCCCCATTTAATACCAGACCAGGCTGCCCAGGGCCCCATCCAACCTGGCCTTGAACACCTCCAGGGATGGACGGGGCATCCACAGTCAAATGCAAAACCCAGTTGGCATTCCAGCAGCAGGGAGATTCCCCTGACCAGCAAGTGCTGCTGGAGGGGAACCAGCTGGAGAGGGGCACGCAGGTGGCTGAAGGACTGGGAGGGCTTCGCAAGGAGACCGGAGGGAAACAAGCATGAAGCTCGGGAACACAGCTCTGAATGCATTCTGCCAGCCAGAAACAAGCAGGCAGTCAGCTGAACAGTCTGAGGAACTAAAGGAGGTTTAAACCAAATCAGCACTTTGCATGAGCTGCAAATTGCAGTTGTAAACTGCACTGGGAGCCCTTACACAGGCTTTAGCTGAGGTTTCATCAGGTGCTAGAGTCCAGCACCTAATGCAATGGGATAGAAAAAGCAATTAAAACAAGCTGGGTGGCTGCAGACATACCAGGTGCTCTCTCTGACAGAGCATGAAGCAGAAAAGGAACACAGGACGGATGTATTGCAGCCAAACACGGTTAGCAAAACGCACCTGGCAGAACTACAGGCTTTTTGCTTACATTTGTGTGCAACTTGTTAAAGTTTTTTAGAAAGAGTAATTAGCACCATTTTCCAGAGCCAGGCGTTTTAGCACTCAACTCATTAATCTCAGAGCAAGACAAAGGACTCTGCCTTGCACTTGGCTTCCATCAGTGCTCACCTTGGCACTGGGGCTGCAGGCAAGCACCTGGAAGGGGAGGATGCATTTTAATGCAGCCTGTGACTGAATGCAGGGGCACAGCAGGCTGCAGTGTGACAAGGGCTGGATAGGGTTTGCTACAGGGCTGCTGCTACCTTTATGTCAGCATCTTGGGATTTCTGAAAACAAAACCAGGTTTGCAGTCAGGTCCTTACAGACAGGATCATGAGGCTCTGCAGCCTCCGCCCACACCTAGGTCTGAGGGCACAGCTTTCTTTTCCTTGAATTCCAGACAACCACAGTAACTCAAACCACTTAAACACCTACACAAAGTCCTCCATGCCATCATGCAGCCACGCTTCCATTTTTTAATTCAAAACCAGCTGGCCCCTCACTGGGAGACCCAGACTGCAGCACAGTGCCTGCTGGCCACCAGCAGGCAGCACCACCCCCTCCTGCCGGCCTCAGCTCCAGCACTGCTGCAGACAAGAGCAGAAAACTGGTTTTATTTCTCTTTTAAGGGTTAGCTTTCGCCTGAAGCAGCACCCAACCCAACCCACGCAGTGCCCAACTTATGCCAACATCAGCACAAAGGAGCCCCGGCCCTCTGGGGCAGCCTTTGGGGACAGCGCATGGAGGAGGGTGGCAAAGAGTTTGTGTTCCTGCTAACCACTCACCTGGCAGCACCAAGACCTGCCCAAAGACAGAGGTGGGCAGAAAACCTGGACTTCTGGCTTCAGCTTACACCCAGCTTGTGTATTTGCTTTCCTATTTCTGGTGTGGGATGGGAAACAGGAGTGTCCTCTTTCCAGGAAAAGCCTGAATTACACAGCAGGAATTTAACTGAGCTCTTGAATCCGTTTTGCACTCAGTCACCAGTGCCAAAAAAAACAAAAAAAATCCCAACAAAACAGCAATTTGTTCTTTTACTGTGATGGAAATAAACTTTCATCTTAGAGTAAAAGAAAACAACAGAAATCAGAGCAGATAGGAAATCCATCAGGCATCCATCTCCTGCATGTCAACCTGGTATTTGCTTTCTGCTCATCCCACTGTTTCTGATAGGCAGGAACATAACAGCACTGAGTTACTCTGCACCCAAGTGGGTTGAGCACAGGATTCCCATCCTGCTGGAACGTTCACACTGAAACGTAACTAGAAGAGACAATGAACAGATTCTGAAGTGTTACACTAAAGAGATCAGAGACCCAGACCTAAGCCATTGCTTTCACTTATAGGTGCTGTTTCCCTGGCAGCCTGGTTTTGTGAGCTCGCCCTGTAGGTGCCAGCCACAAGGAAAGGAGTAAAACGGGAAAAGCAGTGATTAAGATAACCCTGAGATATCCTGAAACCAAACACGGAGTGCCAGAACTTCACATCCCTCACACAGAGTCAGCAGTTTGCTTTGTTCTGGGAAGTCAGAGTGCCTGACCCGACCACTGTGCTCACAGCTGCACTTCCTGTGTTCACGCAGGACTTACTTCCAGCACAGATTTACATCTCGTAAGAGACCCAAACCAAGCCATGCTACTACTGGTGATTCAGTTCACTGCATGAATTAGGTCCTTCACTCATAAGCAACAGCAAAAGTACTGAAAAGTATGTGAAGAAAATAAGGTAAACACCCAAACTCACACAGTTTCCAAAAGAACAGATTGACTGTTTACAGGAGATAAAGCACAAGCATAGCCCAGTCCTTCCCAAACAGCTCAGCATTCACTAGCACCATCCCCCTGGCCCACAGAGATGAGATGAGCACACTGCAGCTGTAAGCTCTGCTCTCCACAGCTTGCTGCTGAAAGGCTGAGCTGCCCAGCGCTGCCTTCTCCACTCCCAGGAGCTGCTGGGTACTGTGGCCTAATGACAATTAGAGTGAAGGCAAAAAGTGCTGCCTGTTAAAACACCAATCCTGAAGCCCTTACGGACTGCTCAGCAAGCGCTGAGCTGCCATAAGTACACAGCCAGATAAAAACAGTCCAATACAAAGTGAAAGCCCACCGTGCCAAGGGACAGGGCACACTCAGGGTGCTCACACCAGTTAGTTACTCACTTGAACTTCAGAATTTCCTAAGCAGCTGTCTGGCTGCGCAGCCTGTGTATCATAAATGCAGATGACAAAAAGAACATGCAGAAGTTCATAAGCTGTTAAAACCCACACGTGCTTGGTGCATGGACAACAACCAGAAGTAAGAGAACATATGAAGTTCCAGAACTGCAATTTCTAAAAGTTGAACCAATGGATTAATTAATAAGTTAGCTTTCAAGTGGTTTTGCTTAGTATACTTCAACTATATCAGAACATCTCAATTAAAAAGACAGATTTCACACCCCAAAAAAAACAGTTGTGTTTTTTTGTTTTTTGTTTTTTTTTAAAATTTTCCCCCTCATTTATAACTTTGTTGTTAAACAACCAAATGACAATGTCTGTCAGGAAGGGATAAGCCTACATAACTATATAAAAAAATAAACACAGCACCATAACATGTGCTATTCTGTTGATGGACAACACCCTGCTGCTCCAGCAGATACCAGCTGCCCTTCCCAGCAGCCCAAGCATAAAGTTGCCCAGAAAACCTCTTAAAAAAAAAAAATAAAATAAAATAAAACGGATTTTACTTTCCACCAGACCACCACCCCCAGCCCTTCTCAATTTCATAGCTCCTTAATTACTCATCAGGATCCTGTTCCACTCGAGACCTCGATTCACCTGACCCAAAATCCTGCACTCAATGGGCAGCTTGTCTTCCCATGCCTCCAGCACAAAACAGGGCACGAGCAGAGCCGTGGGGACAGATAACCTACAGTGCTACAGGGTGAGGACCTCAGCAAGCGACGAGACATAGAGAAAATACGAGTTACATGGGATCACTGAAAGAGGATACAGAAAATGTAGATGACTACAAAGGATGCGTGTTTTAGTTCTTTCCAGCTCACTACCAAACTAACACCACAAGAAACTCTGTCTTATTACATCCGTTGCAATACATTACAATTGGATGGAGGAACTGGCAGTGGAGTTCACAGAACTCCTCAGAAGGACCAACCCTGGGAGCAGAGGGGCCAGATACAGCCCTGCTCCACTGTGCCACCACCGAGAAGCCCTGGAGCTGCAGAGAAGGCTCAACCGCCGGCCGAACAACAGGAAGGAGCTCCAGGAAGAACCTGTTAGGTGGCCCGGCTGGAGGTTCGGCCACGCACTGACCCAGCCCTGCTGCATCACATCGCTGTTGCCTTCCGTCCTCCTGCTCTGACACCGCCCAGAAGGGCAACGCCAACACCGCAACCCCAACCAGCCTCCCGCAACGCGGTGCGTTCACCACGGCCGTGCAACAGGCGAGTAGTGGCGCGGGCAAACATACGGACTCACAGAACAGAACTATTAAGGCTAGAAAATGATCACCGAGCCAAACGCCTCCCAACCCACCGACCCTCACTGCCAAATCCCCACGGTTCTCAACACCTCCGCGGACGGTGGCTGCCCCACCCCGGGCAGCCGCGTCACCACATCGCTGCTCCTTCCGATAAGTTCTCCCTCCCACCCAGCACGGCCGTCCTGCGGCTCCGCCCGGAGCCCCGCACCCCGCCCTCACCGCGCTTGTTCTTGGTGCCGTGTTTGCGTGCCGCCGCCAGCTCCTGTTCGATCTTCTTCTCCAGGAACTCCTGCTTCTTGCTCAGCATCTCCTCCGTATCCCGCAGCCGCTGGATGGCCTCCTGAGGAGACGGGCCCTTTCCCGCGCCCTTCCCGCCGGCGCCGGCCCCAAACAGCTTCCCCAGGAGCCCCGACATGGCTGCGCCTTGCCGGGCCGCGCTACGAGGCGATGGCGGCTGCGGAGCGCTTGCGGCGCTTCCCTCGCTTCGTTCCCGTCGCTGCGTGCCCCTCGGGCGGCCCGGCCCTCTGTCCGCCCGCCGGTCTGAAGAGCCCCACGACGCCCGGACCGCTCCGCTGCCACCGGCCGCTCGCTCCGGCCCGCACCCCGCCCCGGCTCTCCGCCCCACCGCGGCCGACCCCGTGACGCATACACCTCCCAGCGTACCCCGCGGCTTAGCGTCGCTCCGCCAAGCGGCGGCCGCGCGAAAAGCATGCTGGGAAATGTAGTGCGGGGCGCGGAGCACGGCGGGAAAGGCGGGGAGCAGCGGGCGGCCGGGCGGAACCCGGAAGTGGCGTCATATAGCGAGTGACGTTGGCGCGCGGTGACGTCAGCGGATGGGCGGTCGCCATGGCGACCTAGAAGGAGCAGGAGGTGGGGCGGGCGGAGGCCGCGGGCGGCTGCCCCGTTCTGGAGAGATGGAGCCGGGCGTAACCGCGGCTGAGGCAGCCTTGGAAACACAGAAAAGAGCCATAGAGTCGGGCACTTTAAGACCCCGTGGTGCAACCCCCCCTCCTCAACAGAGACGCCCACAGCTCCATCAGTGCTCAGAACCCCCCATTCTGACCTTGGGTGTCTGCAGGCATGGGGCACCACCACCCCTCTGGGCAGCCTGTGCCAGTGCCTCACTGCACTCCTAGAAACTTCCCTACATCCAATATCTCCTTTTTAGTTTTAAGCCATTTCCACTTCTCCCATCATGACAGACCATGCTCAAGAGCCTGTTCCCTTCTTTCTTACAGCCCCTTTAGACACTGACAGGCCACTCTCAGCTCTCCCTGGAGTCTTCTCTAAGCTGCACAGCCCCAGCTCTCTCAGCCTGTGCTCATATGGTTGGTGTTCCATTCCTCAGATCATTTTTGTGCCCATCTCCCTGCTTTGCACCCCCGCAGGTTTAGGGGCCGGATGACACAGCTAACTGCCATGCAGTGAGCACAGCACTGCCTCCTGCACAGTCTGCAGGACAGGAGCAGTTCAATGAGAAAATCCATCTGCAGAAGTTCACCAACAATGCCTTCTAGCAGATCCTGCTTCACTCTAGCTTGTTAGCTTTGTCATGACAAACACGGAAGAAAGACAAAGAAATATAGAGAAGAAAAATCCAAGGTTTACAGAAATCACTCCCAGGGTAGAAAGTCCCTCAGAGGGAGATATCAGAATGTCAGAGTGCAGACACAGCCTTCTACCCATCTTTATGACTCTAAGATCTGCTGCCAGAGGTGAATGCTGAGTACCAGAGACATTTGTTCTGATCCAGCATGAGCTCCAGATCTTCCAGAGCAGGCAGCCAGCCTGCCTGGAAACCTCCAGAAAATGCTAAGAGGCTTCTGGCAACAGATTTGTGCCCCCAGCAGAGCCAGCCCTGTGGAGAAGTATCCGGCTGTCGGTGCTCAGAGCACACAGGCGTACAGCCCAGCAGCTCTGCTCCTCCTCAGCACATGCTGCAGAAGCAGAGATGCAGTTCCTGGGTGAAATTCTTCCAGTTTGGCCCACAGGAAATAGAACAGCATGTGCACATCCTAACTGACCAAAGCTTCAGTGAAGCTCATAAAGATGGACGGAACAGCAAGAAACAGAGTTTCCAGAGCTCCTGGCATGCCGTGAGGAGCCTCCTTCCAGGCACAGCTGTTTTGCACACACAGAACAGATCTGCACATCACTCTCAATGTCTCAACGACAGCATCTACTTTTTCCTGATTCAGTTCTCTTTCCCACAAGATTTTTCTATGTCAAAATTGAATCTTTTTTTTTCTTCTTGATGTTCTTTTAAATAACTGCTTCTTTATTTTTTTCTGCTTTTCAAACAAAGGGCAGGGCCCAGAAAGGAACGGCCATTCCACCAGACTGCCCTCCAAGCTGGAGGAGAGCTGCACCACACGTTGTCGTCTCAAAATAGACCTGAGTGCAGCATTGCAGCCAGCACCCGGAGCCACATAATGACACCGTACACTGTGGGTAAAGAGAGCAGCAAAATAGGAACAGCATATTTAGCAATCTGTTTCCTCTCCTGCAAGAACTGTATTTAAAACATTATGGGCAAATAACCTCTGCCCTTTTCAACAGAAGAAAGATGTCCCAGATGCACAGAAGCACTTGCCCTAGCTCCCAGTCATGCCCACTCAGAGCAGGATCCTCAGGGCCTTGTTGAGCTTTGAGTACAACCCAGTACTGACACCCCACTGCCTCTCCACAACCTTTTTCCAGTGTCTGACCACCCTCTTGGATGAAATCCCTCTACGCTGAGTCAGAATTTCCAGCACATCTCTGTAGCTTCCTGCCCTGCTGCTGCGCACCCCTGAAGAGTGCAGCTCCATCTCCTCTACACTCCTGCAAACCTCAATTTTCAGAGTCTTTGCAAAGAAACAGGAGGAGTGCCTGGAGCTCAGGCAGGCAGCAGCCAGGCACCATGGTGAGACCAGTCAGACCAGTGACACTGGGTTGACTGCTCTGGTGGCCAAAAATCCATTTGGAAGCAGCAGGTGAGGCAGGGACTTCACAGCCAGGCTGTCAGCTCCCAGTGAATTCATGCTCTGCCCCACATCACCCCTAGGCTGGAAATGCAGTGTTTTCACACCTATAAAGTAGCAGTTAATCACAAAAAAATTACCAAAATTTACTCAGCTTACCCATAAAGAGAAAGAAAAAACAAACAAACAAAAGAACAACAGTGGAGAGCAGAGTATGGAGACAGCGTGTCCCAGGTGGACCTGGAAGCAGCAGGGATATTCTCCAGAGTCCAGCTGCCTTCTTCAACAAGCAGGACCATTGGATGGCAGCACAAAACTGAAGGCAACGTGGTTTGTGAACGAAGAGGGACCCATAAGGCCAGAGCAGAAGGCAGCAGCACACTTGACTTCTCTCCTACCTACTTTGGGCCCCGCATCTGTCCACACAGCTCCTCTCCCAACATTACACAATGGTAATTTTCAGTTCCCTCTCATTAGGTGCCCTGGTTTGGTGCTGCCCTATCAGCTTTGAATCTTTTACTTGGGAAATCAGACAGGAGAATCCAACTGGATGACAGAAAACACTCTACTAGCAGGATTTCCTTGCTCCTGGATCACACTGACTTCCCACCTGTCAATGATCAACTGAAATTATTAACTGACACATAAAACTGAGCTAAGGGCACATACAGACTGGGAAGCAACAGGAGAAGTGCACAGAAGTATCCTGCAGCACTTAGCCCAGAGCAGATGCTAGAAAACTGGGCCATAGATGTATCATAGGTTTCCCCGTGTGACCCTGGGCAGGAGACCTCACCCAGGCCTAAGTTTCTCTCATTGTACATAGGTGTCACATTTAACTGTTAAAGGACTGACCCACTGATACCCAAGGCACTTGGAGATTCTTAGATATGGAGAACAATGTGAGAAGAACACCATGAAAGGGACATCAAGCAGAAAGGAGCTAACACACGTGTGCACACCCAGCTGCTCCCACCCACTGACTCCACACAGTTTACAACACATGTAGTATAGACAAGGTGTTCTTTTTACTGATAAGAGCAGAGAAAGATACCAGAAAAGTCTATCAGAGTATTTCTGAACAGTGTTCCCAAAGGGTCTCACAACGAACTTGCTTCCACTAGGAAGAATCATTTGTTTGCTCTCGAAAAGGGCACCCAAATACTGGGCAATACAGCTTTTAGGCCAGAAAAACCACAGATGGGACGGGCTGTGATTTGCAAAGCCACCTGACTTCAGCAGCTCTGTTTGTTGCAAGTTTATATGCTCCTCCTTCTCACCCTGATTCAGGGATCTTAGTCTTTCTTGCCCTTA
Organism: Tympanuchus pallidicinctus; assembly: GCF_026119805.1. Taxonomy (NCBI): domain Eukaryota; kingdom Metazoa; phylum Chordata; class Aves; order Galliformes; family Phasianidae; genus Tympanuchus; species Tympanuchus pallidicinctus. Next base: position 9,629,081 of record NW_026294722.1, read on the forward strand.
ACTGACCAGCCATGCAGAGGGACAAGAAAAAAACGGAGCCATTCTCTTCAGTGCCTTGTAGCCATCAGTGGCTTCCAAAAAGTCCTTCGCCCATGGATGGGAAGATCAATTGGAAATGAAAGCCATTCTCTCCCATATCCATCTACTCCCCACAAGAGCTTTGGTCTTTTTCACCAGAATAAATTTCAGCACCAAGTCTGACGATCCCAGCAGCAGCCCCAAGCCACACAGTGGCTCTACATACGATCACTCAGTCTGGATGTAAACGGGGACAGCCAGCATGGTGCAGGGGCCATCCGAGGCAGCCTGCAGTTCTGCCAAGGACAAATTGGATGCAATACTGCTGGGCTGCCCAGGAACGACAAGGTCCGAGTCGGCAGCTCCTGACCCACCAACCACAATGGACAGGACAGCATCTGACTCCTGGAATGGCTCTTTGTTAGGGACGTCTTCCCCAGCAGCGCCGTCCTTCAGCTCTCCCAGAGGCAGCTGGTTGGGAAGGGAAAGGCCCGCTTTGCGTCCCTGCACCACCCGTCTCTTCTGGGGCTTCCTGAGCTGCAGGTCTTTGTCCTTGGGGGAGCCCAGGCGGCACTTGTGGTCCTTCATGTACTTGTGGCGTGTGAAGCCTTTGCTGCAGGTGGGGCAGCGGTATTTGTAGTTGCCGGTGTGCGAGCGCTGATGCTCCATCATGTGGGCTCGTCGGCTGAAGGACTTGTTACAGTACTGGCACTTGTGGATCTTCATCCCTGCACACAGCATGGGAGGAGAGAGCTCAGTTAGAGAGTGCAGGAAAACCTACACTGCAAAGGGAAAGCGTGATAGCTTTACCTCCTCCCCCACGCAGGCGTTCTCTGATAAAAGTTTGAAACAGCCACCTTCTCACTCAACAACCCCATTCTTTTCAGCTTGCTTATTAGAACAACCAAAGGAGTTGTCTAACAGACATCGTGCCAGGCAAATTTGCTATCAGAGAAGGATGAACTGCTACACCTCAAACATCGTTGCTCGGAATGTTTACAGTAACGGTTCTTGCCTCGAGTGAGAGGTTTAAAATATCACTAGGAAAAAAAATGTGTCAGGTGGTCGTGATGAAAACACAGAACAGCCTTACACTCCCATTTTTTTTCTCCTAAATGTAATCTAAAAATGTCACAGACTGCACCATCAGCACAGTCTCAGCTGATCACCATTTGCAGCGCTTTGGATGTGAAAGGCATAGGAAAACACTTTTTACATTGACAGAAAACAAAGCAAAAAAAACCCAAAACAAGAACAACAAAAAAGGTTTCCTAGGGCACAATAGTAAATGAATCAACTTTATTAGGATCTGGAGCATCATTTTTGCACTTACCTGAATGGGACAGTATGTGAGCTTTCAGCTTGTCAGGCCTGTTGAACTCTTTATTGCAGCCTGTGTGGCTTCTGTAAGAACAACAAATGCTGGTGAACAGCATGAAGCAGCTGAAGATTGATGCATAAACTGGAGAGAGAGCCATCGCCCTTCTCCCTATCAGAAACTGGATGTGTCCCTGAGTATGGTTACAGTTGGAGCCCCACTATTTCAGCCTTTCTGGAGGGGGGCAAGAAATAAACAGGCTGCTATCAGGTCACATGGCTTTTGCTGGACCAAATGCCGCCTTTGCATCACCATAAATTCTGCTAACAACAGCAGGTTCAAGGTTCCAGTGGCAGTCAGAAATACTCTGGAAGGGGCCACAGGGTGGTTGGAGCAGGGACAAGTCGTTTCCAACCTTGCGACTCTATGATTCTAAGTCAGTCTCGACTATCTCAGAAATGACAAAGATTTGGGGATGCACCTCCTAAATCTAGATTTCTTTGGTTTGTACACTGGTTCCTCTGCTTCTAAGTGCAGCCGGGGAGACCCCAACACTCAAGCAATCCTGTGCTTTGTGCTCAAATTATATTCTTTCTCTTCCCCAGTGCTCTGTGAGTGCAATCTCCCAAGCCTCCCATGTAGGCAGGCACTATTTTAGAGGACTTGATGAACTTGTTGCCCCACAGAAAGTGAAACACAACCAACATTTCTGGGTTCCCAGCATTCTCGCCTCCTCAAGCAGCAGAGAACTGTCAAATGCCACATGTTCCCTAGCTATGTACAAGGAAAGTTCCTTCCTTTCCAAACCATGCCACAAGCCAACAAGACAAGCTGCAATGCCGGAGATGCTACGTACGAAAAAGGACATTTATACTTCTTGAAAGGTTCGTGGATCAGCATGTGCCTCTTGAGTTTGTCTTTCCGATTGAAAGCTGCATCACACACCGAGCATTTAAAGGGCTTTTCACCTGGATTAAAAAAAAGAGAAAGAAATGAAGAGACAGGGAAAGCACAGTCACACGGGGCTGCTCTAGTCACGACAGGATTCCCACTGGCAGCAGTGTTGCTCTACTTTATAAACTCTCCAGGATTCCTCACCCTGTGGGTAAATAGATGGATACTATTCCTACTGTGTGCAGCTCTCCAAGGCAGCTCCCTTAGCTTCTGCAGCCCTGGGCAGTGGGGAAGCTAGTTCTGTGCTCCACTTCCAACTGGTTCACTACTGGGCACAAGACTGAATGAAAACCACACATTTCCTAAAAGCCACGTTACCACAAATAACTCCTACGCTGCTCCTCCCGATATCAGGAAAATATCCAGAGCACCACAGGGCTCAGCAAGGACCACGATGCAGAGCCACTGAACGCTGCAGCGCCAGCAGAGCCCCGTACCTGAATGGATGTGGGCATGCAGCTTGAGGTAGTGCTCCCGGCGAAAGAACTTCTTGCAGATCTGGCACTTGAACTTGCTGCCTCCGCCGTGGGTGGGGATGTGGCGGCGCAGGTACCTCTCACAGGGGAACACCTGTCAGCACACAGAAACCAGGCTGAGTCAGCAGCACTAGGGGACATCGCTGAGCTGAAGGGGCAAAGGACTTGTAGGCTGTATAAAAAGCACGAGCTCAGTGATCGCTTTCTTGGAAAGGAAGCGCTGAAAGGACCTTTAGTTTTTGTAGAGGGCAGATACACACAGAGCTGATAAAGCATTCAACGAAACAAACCCTTACCCTTAAGAAACATACGAGCTGAAACATTACTGCTAAATTTTCTGACACCATTCTGCTGAGGACCAGCACCCTAGACAGATGCTCAGCTTCCTGCCAGCAGCAGGACCATGACACCTTCCCCCTGCCCAGCAGTTCCTACATTCCCATACTGTTGATTTTAGTTTTTGCTCCCTGTTACCTATTATCAAGAACTCCCACTCATGGTCTTTATAAAGTCAATATGAATGCTTCCCTTCGTGTAATGAGGACATTGGAAACATTCAGGCTGAGTTCCTAATGAGGATTCTGCAAGAACACATCCAGGGGGAGCAAAGGAGAGCCTAGATGTTTGATACCCAGTACTCAGTACCCAGACCTCCAGAAAACAGCAATATTAGCAAAAATACAAATAGAAGTTAAAAATCATGCTGCAGATAATGGGTTTTCAAACATGCATGAGGCATGCAAAGTCCCATCCAGGCTCAGAAAGGCATCTGTCACTTGGAGTGAGGGTGGAGAGAAGGCAGGTAAAGAAACACGGGTTACTAACCATGCCAGGAGCACGTATTCCCTTCCTGAACTACCTCAGTACAGAGTGGTCACTCCTTTGAGATTGTCCCTGCCCCCACTGCAGGACTTTCATTTCCTCTGCTTTAAACTGAGGAGCATTTCAGTCTGGATTTCAAAAACTTATTTATAAAAATTCAAACACCATAAAAATTTGCCCATCGAGCCCCTTTCAGGGCCATGCTGAAATGAACACTTCCAGCCAAAACCTACCCGTGCATCATGCCGGTCCCAGTCACATCATTCTGAAAGGTTTCTCTTTGCCAGGACACAGAGCACTCATCCAAAAGGTGAGACCAAGGGGGAACCCAGAGAGTTCTGTTGCAACAAGAGATGAGGACAGCAACGTAGGTGTCAGAGCTCCCCCGGGACCCAAGGGTTTCTGTTCACAACTCTTCCAGCCATGGGCAGACAAGCATGGTGGCTCAAAGGCACCACCACTACTCAGAGACATCCCTGACTTCACTGACACACTTACTTTTAAGAAACAAAGACTGCAGCCTAAAGCGTGCAGCTCTGCATTGTCATGGGAATAAGGGGACTCCCTTACAAATTCTCTTCATTAGGTCAGCAAATGAGGACCAGGGAGAAAAGCCAGCACTGTGGGGAGGAATGCACTCTGCACGAGGTCAGGGATGTAACCACCTCTGCCTCTCTGAAAAGCACCTTGTGAGCCTGCCAGTCCATACTGAGGTAGAAGGGAGAGAAAAGGGATCAAAGGGGTCTTGTGCCATCAAAGCCAGGACTGACAGCAGTCACCCACTCACCTTCTGGCAGTGAGGGCAGGGGAAGTTGTGCGTTGCTGTCTGCAGATGGTGCTCCAGGGCTTCAGGAGTGGAGTACTTGTTTACACACTTCACACATCTGAATGCAGAGAGAAAGGACAGAGCTTGTGAACAGGTCTATCACTGCATGCAGACCTCAACAGGGCAGCCCAGCCCTTCACCAGCCACCTTCTGCGTTGATTTTTGGCAGGGTCAGTTTGGTACAGACATTAACACCATCCCCTAGGTGTTCTGAAACCTCAGCAACCCACATGGCCAGATCACACACACAAACTCAACATCCTTCACCAGGAGAAGACGCTGGAAAACTGGGTGAAGAAACCTTTCAATTACTACTGCTCTTCTACACAAACTCCCATGGGAGCACCCAAGGACCAGAGCACATATTCCACACCATCTCTTCATGGAGACAACTAAGATCTCACCCCACATAAAACATCTCCTTCCTTCTTCATGCAAGTGAAGAAGCTGAGCACAGCACAGCAGTATTTCCCTTGGCTGAAGCAGCCACAAGGTGACATGCTTCACTGTGGGGTCCCCAGCATCTAACAAAGCTTCAGCTCACTCCGACTCCTCTCCTGCAACACCTGAGCTCACTCCACCTGACCCATCAATTCTCACAAACCCTGGCAGTATTTCTGAGACCCGTGTCAGAGCTGACTGGTAATGCGTGATGGGGACATGCATCATCAGCGAGGAACAAACACACACCATGCATCTGCAGGGAAACTTCTGTTTACTTTAGCAGACTAAAACCTCCACAAACATAAGCAGAGCTCTGACCTCAAAGATCTCTGCCAATAAGCCTTAGGATGAAGCCCCAGGCACAAGAATGGCTAGAAAGTATGGAGTCATTAGCAGTAGCTATTTATTCCACTAGGGTCCTAAGTGACTTTCAATATCCTCTGGGCTTCCTGCTCTCCCTGTATATCCCTATGGGCATTTCAACATCCCCAGAGAGCTGTGAACTCCCTCACCCTTTCCCTCTGTACTTACAGAAAGGCTTCTCCAGGTAGTATGCCCTTTCACAGCACAAGAATAGAAGTAATAACTCATTTTACCCAGGCACAGCTTCTGCAGAGCACACTCTCCTTGCTGCAGGTTTTTAAAGAATCAAGCTGGAAGGGGCTTCCCAGGGTCGCTTGCCCAACCTGGAGCAGGCTCAGCTACGCTCACCTCACTCCCGACTGATGATAAGAGCTCTTGCAGCGATGGGATCTTCCTAAAGAACTAATGGCAGTCCTCCTGAAAGGGCCCTTGCGTTCAAAATGCTTGGCTCAAATAGCCTGCTGGAGAGGCCCCCATCTACCTTTTGCGTGTCCAGGAGAATTATGGCTGCTGAACAAGCAGCCTCCTCACCTTAATCTTATGTTTCCCCTGCTCTCAACCAGACACCCTCTGCACACACCCACTCCTACAAGCCTCGTGAGCACTGTTTGCTACTGTACTTGTATACAGCCACGTCCTTCTTGGGGCTGTGCTGGGGCAGCAGGCTGTGCGAGTACTGGTGGACGCCCAGCTCATACAGGGAGGGGAAGTCCTTGCTGCAGAGGTGGCAGCGATAACTCAGCTCCTCCTGATGGCTCTTGATGTGGTCGAGGAAAGATTCCAGCTTCTGGAAGGTCTGAGCGCAGCTTTTCACCACACACTTGTACACCTGGGTGAAGAAGTGAGAGGGGAAGTGGAAAGGCATGCAGGGCAGGAAACACACAGGGCAAGTCCTCTGTAACAGGCAGAGAAATCTCCTGTTTGGAAATCACAGCAGCTGGGTATTTCATAGAACACAACCACTGCCTGAAGAGGAACTGAGGTTCTCTGCACTAGGTTGCACCAGGTTCCCAGAGCACAGACCATGCCCACACACTGCCCGTGAGGCCAAGAGCACTCAGTCAGGGCATAGCAAGGAAACCCTGCCCTGCAGCAGGAGCACAACACGGTGATAAACCAAACCAAGCAAAACACTTCCCTGATGGCAATAACAGCGCAGGGCAGCTCAGCATCAAAACGTAGCTGACAACTGTGATGAAGACAATGGCAGAACCTGCTGGGAACTAAACAGGAACCAAAATTACACTCCTGCAGCACAACAGCCATTGAACTGATACCCAAAGATCACCCAAGGAAGGACCCCACCGCACACAGCTGGCCCCACATAACCCTTCCTTGACCCTCAGAGCCACTTCAGCTGCTGGTCAACAGCTGCAGAGGTCATGCAAGTTAAGCACAATCCACAGGCAGGTCTTGCTCTCTTTCCATTTCCATCCCTGGGGTATGATCAGCTGCAAAAGGTGAACCCTTCTAGCCCTCAGCTCTCTCATTTCTTGAGGGCTGGCTAAACCTATTCAACTTCCACATGATAGTTGCTCTGCCCACACAGATTGCCAGGGCATTCCCCTAAGAAAACAAGAAAGCAAGATGGGAGAAGGAGATGTTTCTGTGAGCACATGAAACCACCTGAGGGAGTGAGACCACAGTGCCCCAGCAGCGACCATCCTACAGTGCAAGAGCTGCCACCTACTCTGAAAACTTTGGATTTTGCCTTTTTTCTTGTTCTCTAGTCACTCAAACCTGCTTGACTGATTTTTCACCAGTGGCTCAGCAGGACAGGGGCAGCAGAGCTTTTCAAAGCCACCCAGAACACACAGCTGCAACCCAGATATGCAAAGCGCTAAGCCGAATGGCAAGAACTTACCTGTCTCAATCTCACCACAGACACATGGCACCCTCTGTCCCTACCTGTTCATTCTTGTGCTGTGTCATGTGTGATTTGAGCTGGAAATAGGTGTTGAATTTGCTGGGACAGAACTGGCACTGGTAAGAGCTGTCGATCAAGACAACCTGCTTGGCTTCCAGTTTGCCAGCATCGCTCTCCTCCATGGGGCTCATGTCTTGGGGAGGTTGTGCTGGGTTCCTAGAGGGTTGAGTCAAACCTGGAGAGAAGGGAGAGAGAAAATCACAGCCTCTACAAAACAGCTCTGAAAGCTGCTCTGCAAACTTCGTGCTGCTGAGAGATACCCAGGCTTGGTCTGAATCCGGGCTCTGCCTTTCAAAGGCAGATTTTTAGATCAGAAACTCACTTTCTAATGGCATAGTTATAAGTTTGTCTGCAGACGACCAAAAGCTCTGACTACTCCAGCTTCCCCTCCTTGACCCATTCTCTTTACCATTGTGCTTCCAGGAACATAACTGTGCCCTGTGAGTATGGCAGGCTGCCAAGGGGGAACTAGTGCCAAATTTGTTCAAATGCCCAGCAGGAGACAGGTGGTCAGATCCAGCCAGTAGCAGTCCTGCTGTCTGCAGAGACCAGCTGCAGCTGAACCGTGTCCTAGGTATGACATTGCCATAGTGCTGTTTCTTCTGCTTCTACCCGTGACCAAGGTCATCAGCAGAAAGAGCAGACACCACCAACCAGCCAGGAGCTCTCCTTTGCATCAAGTATTTTCAGTTGGCCACCGGGACCAGACCAGTCCAGGCAATTTGCATATTGCCAGCAGGCAAAGAGCACCAGGCTGTGCTAAATCTCCAGCCTAGACCAGAGCTACCAAGTGTGGTTCAGGTACTGCCCAAGGTGCACCTGTCAGGAGTGAGAAAGGGAAAGATCTCTCTCCCTGTTCCTATACACATCCTGACACAGAGCCACCGTTTTCACCAGCACCTGAATCGGAGGCTGGGAGTACCAACAGATGAAGCTGTCAGCAAGAGTGGAGCAAACACAACTCAAGCATCCACTGCACTTCCCCAGTGCATGCCATTAAATCCCACAGCAGGACTGCAAGTGGCACACATAGCCCCTGTCTTCCCCATTTCTCTGTGGAGGATCAGGAGATGCAGAAATGCCCTCCCATCACTGCTCTGCCCCTAGCACACACCATCCCCAGGCAGCAAACCTGTGTTCTCCTCATCCTCTGCCTGGTTGGGGTTCAAGGCCATGACCTGCACCGTGATGGAGTTGCGGGAGATGGTGCATCCTAGTCCTGGAGGCCACACTTTATGGGTTTGCATGTGTTTCTTCACATTGGACTTCTGGGCGAAGGCTCGGCCGCACACGATGCACTGGAAGGGCTTCTCACCTGTGTGACTGAATGCAGAAGGCACTGTAGCTGTAGTCAGTGGAAAGAGGAGGCAATCCCCAGGTCTGGGCTGCACCACACCATCTCTGCTTGGCAGATCAGCCTCCAGACCAGCCAAACAGGTTTTCAGACCCTAACAGTATAGGAATGGTAAAAGGCCTGAGGAAACAAGCCCAGCACACAAACTGTGATAGTGTGGAAATGACAAGGGATCAAATGAAGAGCTCTGCAGGTCATTCACTGTTAGAGTTTCTGCATGGACTTCTGAGACCCCAGTGTTCTTCTCACAAGTAAAGATAAATAAAGATTCTCTGTCATTACCCTCCCTGCATACATGTGACTTCTACCCTGCAGTACCCTGATCTCCCCAGACTTGCTCTCCCCTATCCACAGCAGAAATCCCCTTCTACTTTGCTCCTCTGCTGCCAGAGGAAAAAGCTGGCTTTGACACATGGAGTATGTAAGATAAAGAGCCCAGGATGGGAAGGCGAGCAAACCACCATTTGCTCCTCATCTGTCCTGAGCTCATCATATCCCAATGGAGAAAATGCTGAAGATCTCAACTACCTCCTGCCAGAGCTCTGGCTTTCATAAAAGCTCCCCATGTAGACACTGAGCTTAGCTTGTGGTTTGCTGATTCCAGCCTTCCTGCAAAACATGCAAGCTGCAGCTTACTAAGGAGGCAGAAAAAGGATTGAAGGAAGCAGTGGAGATAACAGAAAACAGGTGGCTTTCAGGGTCTCATCAGTTAGGAAAGGTCTCCAATCTCAGCCCATTAGCAGAAAGAAGACTGTAACTTTGGTGCAGCCTTCACTTCAGCCGCTAAATTACGCTCCTGTAGAGAAGCCCTAGAGGGTGAGGGATGAAGCTCAAAGTCATTAGAGCATGGATTCTGGGAGACATGACAAACATGAGGTTTATTGGGCTATGCGGACTCCCTCAGCAGGGCTGTGCCCAGACCCACTCCAGCCACCCCACTGTGCTCAGGCTAGCATCACCCTTACCTTCTGATGTGCTGTTGCAGGTCAAAGTTTTTGGTAAAGGCCTTGTCACAGTAAGTGCATTTCAGCTTTGGGGACTTGGGTTTCCCTGAAAGAGTAAGAGTGTGCACAGGAATGACATGATTTGACACAACCTCATTGTCCCCCTCCACTGCAGGGCCTTCAACCAAAGGCATTTCAGAACCAGAACAAAGGACTGCCTGAACAGATCGGGGAGGGGAGAGGTGAAGGAACAAGCACCTATTAAACATAGCCTGAGCTAGCTCAGTAAGTGCTGAGGACAGCAGAAGGTGGGAGGCAGGGAATTCCCTTTGGGCTTTAACCACTCCAGGGAACCTTCCAGCCATGCTACAAATGGAAAACAGCAGAACCATGGGCTGCTCTAAGGAGACTCTGAGAGCTGCTTGATCATTCACACCACTGCAAATAACATTTTAACTCTGTGGGTCCAATCTTGGCCACGTGGCTTTCCTCCATCTCATGCCTGGGACCTCCCTTGTCGCTTGTGAGCACACATCCACCTCACCATTAGCAAGCAGGCTCAGCCAGCAGAGGATCTAACGCTCTTCTGTCCCATGGCTGCTGTGCCACTGTCCTGCCTCTCCCGTGTCATTCACAGGCACTGAAACACACACAGGGTTGGCTCTGCTGCATCCTTGATATTACAGCCTTTGAAATCAAGCCTCTCCCATCTGGCCCACAGGAACTGCAGCTGGGCATTACTGCCTCAGGTAACACGGACCAAGCTCTAACACCTTATTTTGCAGGATCCCCCATTTTTAAGTGCGATCCAATCAGCATGAAGCTGCAGAGATTTAGCACAAGTTTGCCTGTGCTTGCACAGCACTGTCCTTTCATGTGTACACAGAGGGGACAGGCAAGAAGCTTGCCCACGCTTTCACCTGCACTTGACAGCCTTGTGCAGTGATGGTGCTCCTCCCAGGGAGCTGCAGCACAGTCAGTGCCACCACACAGGACCCTGAGAGCACGGTGGCCTGCAGGTTAGCACAGGGTACCTGCCATAAGGACACTTACCTTCCTGCAGCCCACTCTCACTTTTGGAACGTCTACTTTTGACAGCTGAGGTGGAATCAAAACCAACCACGTTGCCTCCTCCTGCACTGGTCAAAGGTGTGGGAACGCTGGCACTCTTGGGCTTGAACCCCTGCTTCCCAGGGCTGTACACAGGGGGAGAGGGGTACACAGGACTTTCCACACACTGACTTGGTACCTGCAAGAGTTCCATTACCAGTGGAAAGAGGTTTGCTATACAGCACAATACTGTGCTAAGCACAGTTCCTACTATCCTCCATCTCCAGCAACACTTGCCACGTCAGGTTATTAGACTGGCTGAGTTTTCCTGCCACACTGAATAAATTTCTGGTTCACCAATTCATCAATGTTTCTCTAAAACTAACACTGTGCACACTATGAAACTCTGGCTGAACATCACAAAGCATCCAAGATTTATTACAGCAGGAAAAGAACACCAGAGAAATACTGAAGGAGAGCTCTACTAGCCCGCCTATGCCTAGTGCATGGAATAGCTCCTCATTCCTCCAGGGCAGGTGACCAGCACCATCACCGCTGAGCCTGCAGGCCCACAGCACCCTGAAGGCTGGGACCTCCAGGCCCTGCCCCAAAAGGACTGCAGATGGGAAGGAAAACACAAGAAAACTTCAGGCAGCAAAATGGAGCTGTTTACATCAGCACATCAAAAATGGATGTTTAGAGAAAAGGACAGAGACCAGCAGAGAGCAATATGGCTTAAGGGCATTCCTATTTCCCACCCTGATAAATTAGTATTAAGTACCAAGTATCCAACATGCCCATCCATTTCTGAACACTGTCACTTGCAGATCAGCAGCCAGTTACAAAGGTAAGGCTGGCAAACCTCTATCACACCCAGTAGTTTCGAATGTGAACGTCAGTGCAAACATGGAAGCTGTGGAAGTTGATCCACCATTAAACCCACTCCTGCCTGTGCCTCTCTTTAGGAGAAGCTCCCTTTGTCAAGCTCATTGAGATTCAGATTGGCTTCTTCTCTCCATTTAAGCCTGCAATGTACAGTGCAGTGCTCTGCACCCCTGAGACAACTCCTTCACCTCAGCCCTTTTTCAACACATGCAGGAAGCCAGCATCTGCCCTGCAGCTTTCTTTATTGCTCACAGAATCACAGCATGGCTTGGGTTGGAAGGGACCTTAGAGATCATTCAGTTCCAACCCACTCTGTTGTGAATAGGTTTGCCAGCCACTACATCAGGCACTAGATCAGGCTGCACAGGGCCACGCCAAGCCTGGCATTGAGCCCCTTCAGGGATGGGACTTCCACAGACCGTTTGGGCAGTCTGTGCCAGAGCCTCACCACCCTCTTGAGTTCTCAGAATCCCCTTCGTTTTGCTGACATCTTTCTGATCAGTACTTTTTCCTCCAGAGGAAATAATCCCTCAGATAACCTAGCATAACCTCCCAGTTGCTAATTCAACATTTCTAGCCCAAGCAGCATTGCTGTCTGGCTTGCTAGAAGAGGTCCAGGAGTACAGAGAGCCTGGGGACAGCCTTACCTCCATGGCTGGGTATGGCTGCATCCCCAGCGCCTGGATCTCCACGGAGCTGTTTGCTGCCATGGCTGCAGGAGCACTGTACACTTCAACCACACCGCTGCCGGTGTTGGGCTGCCCCGGAGCCCCCAGGCTTGGTGGGGGGGGTGGTGGGGGCTGTGGAGGAGGTGGTGGGGGAGGAGGAGGGGGCTGTGAGAGGTAACCAGCCCCGGCATGCATACTCAAGCCGCTCTAAAACCAGAAGAGGGAAAGACAGACAAGATGTTGAGAACACAGCACTGCTCTAGCAGCAAAAAGCTGGAGGGGTTGCTTCTTCACACACGCTCCCATGTCCCAAACCAAAAGGGCACTTGCAATAGTGACGGTGTCTTGATGCAAAGCAGCACTGTCCAAACATCAGGTTGGATCAGACTTCACTGACTTACAGAAGGTTGATTTGGACTGGCAGTAGACAACGCCTCCTCCAGAACCTAAGCATTCAAACCCCACTGTTTTGTTGCTTTGTTTTTAAACCCTGTGGTTACAGAGGATATTTTCAGGGCAAGAGGAGTGTATCCAGCATGGACAGCTTTAGGGAAAGCCCAGAACAACCATGCCAGGAAAAGAGATCAGTGAGGCAAACTGATAAGGGCTCTGGAAACCAACCACTACACAGGAGTGCAGCAGAAAGCTGGGGATTCCTCATTAAAAGATCTGAGCATCCAGCAACAAGGACACCAGCAGAAAGCAGGCCCTGAGTTACTCTGTCATTTACCCAATGCCCCTTCCCAAGCCTGGCTGTCCCCTGGGGAAGGTGCCCAGCACTCTGCATCAAAGCAGATCTCTGGGCTCTGATCAACCACCCGCATTCTCCTGCCACACAACCACAGTCCCAGGAAGCGAAAGCCCTTCAGCCCACACGTGTCCCTTACCTGCACTGGGGGCTGCACCGCTGGCATGGGTTGGTCCAAGGATGTAAAAGCAGACATGGCTGACATCAGCACCTCATCACTAACCAAGATGTTCCCCTGCACCAGGGTCTGAATCAAAGGCGACGGAGGAACGGTGATGTATGTAGAAATTTGCTACAAGAAAATAAACACGGCACTGTCGACCAGCAACAAGACAACACAATAAACTCAGAAATATGGTGACACGGCTTACTGCTGAGCCTCTGAGCCTCTTCTATCTGCTGACCAGAGGATGTGAGAAGCCAAAGTAATTACCTACAGCTTCCTGTTGAGTCCATGGCAGTTTCTAGCTGTAACAATAAAGCAGTGCCAGAAATGTTCTCCAAAAAATGGTATAAAAGATGACAGTGGCTCAAGGGAGAGGTCACTGGCTGCTGTTCAAATCAGTGGTTAATAACCAGCTTTACAGGACAAACTAGTCACAGACAAGATCATGTCTTTACTGAATATTTCCTGACAGCCATGAAAGTTGGAGGAAGACAGAGGCTGCTCTGGCTGCAGATGGTGAAGAGGAAGGGAGTGTGGATGTCCTTATTTTATGGATGAAAACAAACAGTTTGCTGTATGAGAGCTCCCACTTTGCTGCTGGGAAGCACCATCCACTGGCACTGAGTAAACTTGAAAAAATAACAGTTGGTCTGAAGAACTTCAGAAACCACCATGGCTGCAAGCACAGCATGTGTCTTGCACAAGGGACTTGCTCCTGATAATCTGTTGGGAAGGAGGGCTACGAGGTAAGGATATTCTCTTACTGCACAACACACCACGTGATATGGGGTTAACTGCAGGAGATGAAAGGAGGGACACAGGGGTGAGGCTGCCAGATACCTGCCTTTCTCTTCAGACCATGAGCCAGTGAGAGCCTTTCCCACCGAGCTTTGCACAGTTATTATTACCCAAACACACTGCAGACCTGGTAGTCCTGAGCAGAACCTCCTCCAGCCTGAGAAAGGTGTATCAGACGCTCACTCTGAAGGACACCTTGCTGCAAGGACCAGGCAAGTTTAATGGGAGGTCAAAAGCTAAGAGGACCACAGCTGAGAGAGGTGAATTATGAGGCATTACCAGACCTAAAAGCATCACCTAGGGGTCTCTCACTCCCACAAGCACGGTGGCAGAGCCTGCTGCTTCACAGCATGGTACCTGTCGGCTCGTGCTCGGAGCCTGCTGCACCGATGTGATGGAAGGGGTGTACACACTGTTGGTGGCCAGCGAGACTGTGGAGAGGGAAGGGGTGTTTCCCTGGCACTGCTCTCTCTTGTGGGTCATGAAGGCAGGCAAGGAGTTGAACTGCTTCTTGCACTTCCCACACAGAAACACATCTTCATCATCTGCAATTAGAGAAACAGGTCACTGCTGCAGGCCTTCCCCAGTGCTACAGTCGAGCTATAGCCAGCAAAGGCAAGAAAACAGACACTTAACATACCTTGGCATCTCAAGGATATCATCAGGAGATATCAGGTGCAACTGCCCTTCCATAATCCTAAATTCTCCCTAAATACAAGTAATGTGAACGAGACCTGTCTCGGTTGTGCTTCCAAACACAAGACATGCTGTCTCCTTGAGATGAGCTGAATCCCATCATCAGCCTTCTCATCCCAATGGCACGATCCAGCCTCACTCCTGTAGCACTTTCTGTTTTTAGTCTACAGAGCTTCTTCCAAAGCTTTACCCCAGATGAGACAGACTTTGTTACTCAGGTTACACAAAGGATGAGAAGTAAGGTGCATCAAATCACACAGTCAACTGCAACTTCTGCCTGAATCCCCTTCTCAGGAGCACTGCTGGTCTGTGGTGCCTCTACTTGATGTCAGAGGCAGAAGACAAGAACCCAGTCATCACGGGTCTACATGAAATTTGCAGCACTAGTAAATCACATAAGCACATGGCAGTTTTCACTTGAGCCAGTTGCACTCAAGCCTCTGGAAAAAAAATATCCTGAAGCTCACAGAAACTCCCATCTGTTTTGGGGATGCAGACCATAACCTCTCCAGGGGCACAACTCAGATCCTGGCCACCACAAAAGACTTTCTCTCTTTCTCCCAGGGCAACATAGAAATTCACTGTTTAATTCGATCTTATTGACTGGCCCACACAAGGGGAAAAAGGGCTGGAAGAATAAACACACTCACAGGTAAAGACTCACAGCATCATTCCACTGCACTGGTTGCTGGGTCTGCTGCCAGCCAAACTGTCAGCATGCAGCATGTGTGGAACCCAGCACCCAACTCAGTACCTAAGTCAGAGCGCCCTTAGCTGAAAACTGTGGGCTTCTGCATGCAACCACCTATTCCCATATCCACTCACACAGATGAGGTACCCAGTGACTGAATACATCCCCAGAGGATAAGAAACGGCTCATTAAATTAAAAAATACAAATACAGGTAGTGGCAAGGAGCAGCTGTTCCCTCCCTCCCCACCTTTATCCAGAACACACAGGCCACTCTTGCCACAAACCACCCAAAAGCATCTCTGCTCGCTTCAGCACTGACCCTTCCTCCTGCTCTGCCCAGCCCTGCTGAGGGATTCCAACACTCACAGCAGCACCCAACACGGACAGGCTGGCTGTTCTGACAGCCGTAAGAGCAGACTGGAGCAGACCTGCAGCCCATGGCCCCCACACCTCACTTGTGCTCCCCAGAACTCACCCATGGGCTGGATGGGGGCAGCTGCATTGACATTTTGAGCAGATGGATCTGTTACACCTCCTTGACCATCCAGCAAGGACTGCACAGCCAGGACCGTCTGATTATCCATTCCTTGAAGAAGACACAAGCACAGGTGGTAAATCAAGCATGGCATGAACAGGGATGGAGCACCCGGGGACCAGGAGCTCGCTCAAAGCAAGTCATGGAGAGAAGTTCTCTGCTGCACAGCCTCCCTCACCTTCTCACCATGCTCCACAGCATTAAGATTCACACTTAAGCCACAGACTCCTGTGTGTCTCTACAGCTTTGGTACATGCAGAAGAAAAGGAAGAAGTATAAGGAAAGCTGAAAGAGGGCTTGGTTCCAGATGCCCACCAGCAAGGAAGGATGCTTAGATAGCTACAAGGCAGACACTTGGAAGTCATGGGCTGCCCATTACAGCAGCCTGGGTGGCTCTCTCTGAGGACACGGCAGGATACTGCAAAGACAAGCCATCAAGCTTGCTGAAGACAAAATGCCTGGTGTGCAGCATCCTGGACTCAGCCCACACCTGAGCTTCTTTAAGATATTTTCCTAAAACACCTCCCTGTTCTCAGGATCAGCCTTCCCATGTCTGATCTGACACAGGCCTACAAACTACAGGAGGATTTAGATACAGCAGGAAGTATTAAGCAGGAGCTCTGGGGAGCACTGGCTGCCACTCAGTGCTGGGACACACAGCAAGCAGGACCACGGCTCCCTCCACTCTCTGCACCTCTCCATGAGTGCCTCTCCCTCACGAGCTGCCAGTCACACGCTCTTATTTCCATCTCCTGTGAGGCTCCATGGGTGCATGCACGCCCAGACTGTTGCAAGAACCAGCTCACTTGGCCTGGCACAAATATTTTTCATTACAGGCTCTAAAATGTTCCCGCTAAATACAGATGGGGACTGCTCACCTACGGAGGGAACGAGGCCAGAGACACACAGCCGCCGCATCGAGCCCAGCACGCACATTTTCTCCAAGATCTCTGCCAAATTAAGCTCTTACCTAGTTGGACCTTGGGATTATGTGCTGCGCTAAAGAGAAAATTCACCAGTCCAATCATTTTCCAACGGTGCAGGTGAGCAGAGGCCCCACTGAGAGGTCACACGTTTTAAAGACATTCTAAACACCCATTTCTCCAGCGCGAAGCCAACAACAGTGAGACTCCACGAGCACCATTTCCATCAACCATCCTGCACCAAGGAGGGCTCACACCGCTGCACAGTGCCCTTGGCAGACAGCAGAGCACTGTTCTGCAGCTGCCAGGGGGCGGAGGGCGGTAGCAGCTACTGGAAAGCAGCAGATCACGCTGCCGCACCGATGGGAGCCCTGTCACATAAATCACAGCCAGGCACAGCAGAGCTGCAGGGCCAGTTTTGCAAGCCTTCATTCTGCAGAGTGCTGCATCCCATCCTGCAGGCACAACGCCGCTGGATCCTTTCACACCGGCTTTCAAACACACCTCCTGCTCTGCACAGCATCTCCTGGGCAACTGCAAAGCACACAAAGCACACTGCAGGCTCTGCTTGACACATCCAGAGCAGTGAGGGGAACAGAGCAGCCTTTTTGCAGAGGGAGTAAGCTAGCAGGAGACAAAAGAAAACTGGGGATTAAATGCTCAGTTTTAGTATATTTGGGGAATAAGCAAAAAGAGTGGAAATGAAGAATTATTCCCATTGCACCTATTGCACTTGGTGTGCCCAGCCCTATTTCTAGCTCACTGACAGATCTTCAGAGTGAAAAAGCTGCACGGTGGCCTCAATCCTGCTTGCAGAATCAGCAGCACACACAGCCAAAGCAAAGCAGCCCAAGACAGCAGAAATAACTGCTCTTCGTTCTTTTGTCAATTTGCACTGATGCACAGGGTGTCCCTGCATTTCACAAGTTAAACTCACAATGACAGACTTAACACAGAGGGAAACATCTAAGGTTTAGTAACCAACAAAGGCAGGCAGGCACAGCTGCTTGGTTGTGCTGCTGCAGCTCCATGAGACGGCCATGGAGCAGTTCTGCACTGATAACAGCCTGCAGGATGCTCTTCAGCCACGAAACCTTAAAAAAAAAAGCCATCTGTGCCTTCCCAGCAGCAGCGTGCCTTCCCAAACCTGAGAGAAACACACAGATTTGGAGAAGCCAGGATAACAATCCAGGATTGCTGATTTGGGCTTTTATTTCCCTCTCCTTTCAAATCTCTCTCACTTTAGAGACCAGAACAAAACCACCCACTTCACCCAGGTTCTCCTATCACCTCAAGCCCTGAATTTCACACAGTAAACCCTTTGGTTTGCTCCTGCCAACACAGCTCCAAGGGCTGCAGTGGCAGTGCAGAGGTGTCCCTGCCCCATGGCATTCACTGGGAACACGACTGCCTTGAGCACGACACTGAGTCACCGTCAGCTTGTAATCAATCCAGTCAGCAAAACAAAGCAAATAGGTCCAGCTATCAAGAGCTGGGAAAAAGAAAGAAAAACAAACACAAACACAACTTGCAAAGATGCTTTGGCCTCATGAGCTCTGCAACAAAACCAACACAGCATGGAGCTGATTGCAGAAAGGAAATGAAGCACCTGGTCACACACAAAGTGCTGTCAAAGGCACCAAGAGCTGACCAAACTGAGGGAAATATTTGTTCTTGCTCATCCTGCTGCTGCTGCGGCCGCAGGTGCTGTTTGCACAGCAGTGTTATGATGCTGATACATGGCCTGGGTGACAACATGTCAAAGGGAAAGATGGAATCCAATCAGGGAAAAAGATGCTGCTTTTCTGCAGCAGGCTGACCCCAAGCACAGAGCCCTGTGTAGCCAGGTGCAGGCCATGCCTCAGAGCCCTGCACACACTGCACGGCCCCGTGCACCAACATCTGCACACACATAGGGGCAGGCAGCAGGCTGGGGGCAGGAGGGAAGCGTGAACAGCAGCGGGGCCGGGTCCTGCAGCCCTGGGGAAGAGGGACCAGCCAGAGTGCTGGCAGCAGGGTGCTGACGGTGTCCCAGCTGGGTGATTGGGTGCCCCAGGGCTCGGCGTGTCTATCGTACATCGCTGTCCCAACGGGCAAAGGACAGCGTGGCGATGGGGAGGCCCCAGAACGCAGGGACACGGGACGGCAGGGGACGCGTTGTGCAGGGACAGGAGCGCCCGCCCGAAGCGGCGAGCTGCAGGGGTGCCCAGGAGACAGGGGGCAAAGGGAGGCCCCGAAAGGGAACGGCGTGGGGAGGGGAGCGGCGGGCCGCCCCGATAACCGACGGGCACCGCGATGCCGCGGCAGCCTGGAGGCGCGGAGGTGACGGAAGGGCCCGGCCGCGCTCCCGCCCCTGCAGCCGCCGCACGGGGCCGCTCGCACCGCCCGTCCGCTGGGATGGGGGGGAGGGAGGCGGCCTCGAACCGCGGGACCCCGGGGCCGGGTCGGACGGGAGCGGCACCGCCGTTACCTTCCAGCGCCTCGAAGATCGCCTGCGCCATCTTGGAGCCGGGGCGGCCGCGACCCGACAGCCGGAGCGGGCATGGAGGGAGGAGGGAGGGGAGGCGGAGGGAGGGGCGGCACCACCCGCCGCCAGGGGGCGGCCTCCACACACGGAGCGAGCCCGGGCCGGGAGCGGGGCGCGCGGCGGGGCAGAGCGGGGCAGCGAGCCGCTCCCCCCGGGCGGTGCGCGGCCGGGGGCAGCTGGACGGGAACGGCGCCGCTCACGAAGCGCCCGGTGGAGCTTTAGCACGGCACCGGGGAGGGCGCCGACGGCATCCCGGCAGCCGGCGCTGCGCCGAGGGTCGGGAGCGCCTCGGGACACCCTCAGGGCCGGCCGTGCAGAGCACGGAACCGACCTCTCCCCGGGGGCAGCCGTTGGCTGCCGGCACGAGAGGGCGAGCTGGATGTCGCCGCCTGTTGGCGGAGAGCTTTGACGGACAGCCCAGGCGGCCCGTGCGCGCTGCGGGCGCGGCCCCGCCCCCCGGAAGCGAGCGCGCCGAGCGCTGCGGAGTGCCGGGCCGCACCATGGCGGGCGGCGCCGCTCCGCCGTCTGCGCTGCTCCGCGCCATCAACGCGCTCCTCCTGCAGCGCCGCTACCGCGCAGCGCTCGCCGTCCTCAAGGGCTTCCGCAACGGGGCCGTGTGAGTGAGCTGGGCGGCGGGGAACGCTGCGAGATCCGGGCCCGCACGCGAGGGCTGGGGCGGAAAGGCTCCGGGGTCGGGGCGGGCTGTGCCGCCGGGGCTGAGCGGCTTCTTCGTGCCCGCTGCTGTGTGCCGGCATTGCGCGGCGCTGTGCTGATGCCGGGCCGCCCGGAAAGAACGGCCGGCACGCACCTGCAGCACCTCCGGGCTGTCGGTGGAATGGATCTGTGGTCGTTTGATAGCTTGGTGCAAAAAACATCTTTCTGCTTCTCGCTTTTGCAGGTATGGAGCAAAAATTCGTGCTCCGCATGCCCTGGTGATGACTTTCCTGTTCAGGAGTGGAAGGTACTGCCCTGCTTCTTCATTTCTGCACTGCTCCCTGGGTTGCTTCCATCCAAGCGTTAGTTATTCCTTGCTCCTGTAGAGCCCCCGTTTAGAAAACAGAAAATAAGTCAGACGCATTCACTGCACACTGTTGTGTTGAGCAGGGTAACCTGTGTGTGCACACAGATGGACATACTGCTTGATCATAGAATCACAGAATGGCCAGGGTTGGAAGGGACCTCAAGGATCATGAATCTCCAACCCCCTGCCACACGCAGGGCCACCAACCTCCCCATTTCATAGCAGCCCAGGCTGCCCAGGGCCCCATCCAACCTGGCCTTGAACACCTCCAGGGATGGACGGGGCATCACAGCCTCTCTGGGCAGCTGTTCCAGCACCTCACCACTCTCATAGCAAAGAACTTAAATCACTCATGCAGTGGTTGTTGAGGAGCAATGGACAGGTGAGAAATTAGCAGATGCCATTAAAGACATCTGCTCCTGTCTGTGCTTTCATACAGGGGGCAGAGCTGCACCAGTGCCCATTGTGGCTCTTTCCAGTTATCCAGAAATTTGAACTTAATAAGAAAAAAAAAAAAAAGAAGCTGGTTGGCTGTTTGTAGAATTGGACAAATGCAGAGTGTGAGGAGAGCTGGTGAGTGACCCAGAGTCAGTGATCCCTCCTCCCTCACAAAGCTAGAGATGTTTTTGGGGGGGTATCAGAGCTATTGATGTGGGTGGGCAGGCTGGAGGCATGTAAGATCCGGGCTGGTCACTGGCAATGCTGCCTTTTTGCTCTCCTAATTTTCTGTTTCTTTTGTTCAGTTTAAGAGAGAAATTGAAATCGATTGCTCAGGCCACGTACACTCATTCCCGGAACTTGGCGTATTTTGTGTTCACCTACAAGGGGCTGATGGCGTTGCAGTCCCGACTACAGGGGAAAAAAATTCCATTTCATTCTTTCTTTGCAGCCTGCATTGGGGGTTGGTTAGTGTTCGGTGAGAACAATCCCATCAACAGCCAGGTAAATGTCTCTGCTGAAGGTTTGGTTGACAGAAAGACTAACAGATGGGTGGGTTTTGTGCCAGGAAGTGGTTGGTATAGGCTGGCCCATTTCTCCCTGTGCAGCGTTGCTTTTATAGTACAGCTCATTGTACAGAGTTCTCTTTTTGACTGTTCTGTGCTCAGACACTGGAGGTGGTTGTGTGCCCCCATGGTGATGTTTGTAGTTTGAGAGCTAAACATCCTGGTGAACCTCCAGAGCTGCACTTGCATCTAGGAGGACAGGTTGGCAACCCAAAGCTGTGGGGTTACCCCACCCATCCTCTGCCCTGTGGTAACTGTGCTCAATCTGCCTGCTTGCAGAGCTAAACCCACAAGCTTGAGCTTTGTTGTGTGTGGAGAACGGTTGGTTGCAGAGCTACACTTGACTAAATGGGGTAAACTGACAAAAGCTGCTCAGGGAAAGCTTGGTTTGGAGCTGCTTGTTACCAGTTTTAATGTGGGTCAATAAAACATGTAGGCAGAGGTGAATCACAAGTGTTCCACTTGCACACCCCCCTTCTCTAAGACCATACCTTCCGTCGGGTTTCAGGTGGCGCCCAGAGATCTGGGTTTGTATCTTGGCAGGCTAACAAGGCTGCTCTGTGGATATCAGCAGCAGCATCTGAGGTAGCATTGATGAAAGTTGTGCAACTGATCTGCAACTGCAAAGATTTATTGCGTCAGGTGTAATTTCTTGCTTACTAAACTAGAGCACTTACATGGCAGTAGGACTTGGAGAAGACAGGGAAGGCACAAACATTTCCAGTTTGAGATGGTTTGATGTGTGAACCTACAGACTGTTTGCTGTTACACGAGATGAACTGTTGCTGCCTCTCTTGCACAGCTTATCACAGCTGAATCGCTCTCTCTGATCAGATTTGCCAGCCAGGCTCTTCTCCTGATGTTCTCTGGCTTTTCTCTCCGTGCAGATCATTATGTACCTGCTGTCTCGCATCCTGTTTGGCCTGTCTCGCCTGGCGGTGGAGAAGGGCTGCATCCCACAGCCCAGGCAGGATCCCTTCCCGCTTGTTGCTGCTCTGGTGTGGGGAACAGTTCTCTGGCTCTTTGAGTACCACCGGCAGACCCTGCAGCCTTCTCTGCAGGCCTCCATGACCTACCTGTATGACGACAGCAACGTGTGGCACGACATTTCTGACTTCCTCATTTATAACAAAAAGCCTGAGAGCAAATAGCTCGTTGTACGCCTGTGGAGCGGATGGTGCCTTCCAGCAGCTAAGGGAAAAGGTGGTTCTCTTGCCCTTGACTGATGAATGTGTTTGAATTAACACCTATCAAGGAGATTTGCCTCTTGTGTCCTCATCAAAATATTCTCATTCGTCTTCTGTTAGCTCTGTTTAGAGCTGCTAAATACCCCACGGAAGCTTATTACAGTGCCTCAGGGAGAGTAAATGCCTTGGGAACCTTCAGTAAAATCAGTCTTCTTTTCAAGAGACCTTATTTTTCTTTGGTTTTGTTTGCTTATTGTATTTCCCAAAAAGGAGAAAAAAAGAAAAAAAAAAAGCACTTTTAATATGACAACTTGACAGTAAGTGGGGAATAGATGCAATGTTCTGGGCATTATCTGAATGCTTGCGAGGTGGAAAGGTTTTTCTGTGCTACTGCACTCGCTGTAGTGGTGAGATGGGAGTTGGGGACCTGCTTGGTTTTGAAAGCAAGGATGTTTTTTCTTGATTTCAATGTAAGACAGGAAATCCAGTACAAACTGTTGCAGGGATAGCTGTGTTCTCCCTAGGAGAGTTCCTCTGCAGTTTTCTCTCTGGGAGACTGAATCGAAGCATGAAGTCTCTCTGATACAAGCCCTGTAAATATTCTTGCTCAGTTCCTCTCATGCTCTTGGGATCAATCTGTTCCTCTACAGAGCACACTAATTAATACCCTGCAATTCCTTAAAACTTTTTGATCAAGCTTTTTAAAAGCTGATTGAACTAAACACCCAAACCCCCTGTGCTACTTAAGGCTCCTTTGCAAGCAGGCACATTGCCTGCCCTCAGATGGAACTCTCTTTGTATGTAGCAGTGACACTTCTTAAGCACTTCCAGTTTGGTGGAGGATCACCTGGGTTGCTCTTAGGTTCAGAATTCCCCCTCCACAGCTGTGGGGTGCATTAACTGCGAGCAGACCTGGATGTCCCTGTTGTTACTGCAGTCTTGTTGCTGCACCATGGAGCATGGAGGTACCAATGGTCTCCCTTCTAAAACTGCACTGCTGAGTACCAGGAGCAGCACACAGTGGGTTTTCACAGAGGGCCGACTGGGCAGCTGAGAAGTGCTCCATTTCATCAAGAACAACAGCTGTTTTAAAGTTGGTACCATCAAACTGTTAACACTATGAATTACTGATACTGCTGTATGACCATTCACATAATGATGTGCATTAAAATAATTCCTGACCTGCTGGTTTTATGTGGTGATATCATAAGAGTAATAAAGCAACTTACTCTAATTTTGCCCTTTTGTCTCAGACAGGACTAGTTTGTCTCCTCCTCTCTTACCACCTGTTTTAGCTCTCCATTTACACATCCCTTTTTCAATCCCACTGGTGCTCATCTTCATCTCCTGCAGTCTCTCCTTTGCCCTCCAAACTCCAGCAGTTTGTTGTATTCAACTGTGTGACTGGAGTGGTACATTTGTTGTGGTACCTTCCATCTTAAGGTATTTTTCCTTCTCATCTAAAGCTCTTTTCCTACTACTATGTATTTCTCAGTGCTGCTTTGGCCTTTATATTTTCATGTTCTGTGTCAACAAGGGGGAGAGTGAAATCTTCCCTTTCTTGGTGTAGATGAACTTAAAGATTGAAGTACAGATGGAACTGTAGCTCAGTTCTGATTTCTTTATAAATATCATGCCCTGGCTCCACTGGTGGAGGTCTGAAGCAGCACTGCATCCAATCTTTATATTGGATTAAATAAGATGGGATCTTTTGATAGGGTTTGAGAAGACCATTCTAGAACTCAAGGGCTATGGCTTGAAAGTTTCTTCGTGAAACCATCAGACTAACAAATCTTTGTGTAATTGGAGCACAGCCCCCTGCAGGCTGGCCCTGTGAGCTGTTGTCTGTTAAGGTTTGCAACCTTTTGACCCTACTGCTGCCATTCCTGGAGAAAGGCTTCTGATTCTCTTAAATGTGGACTGCTGTGCTTCTGCTGGTAGTTGTGTTACGGCTGCGGTCACACAGTGCTTGTGCAGCACCTCTCTGGCTCTGCAAAGGGTCAGGATCTGCTGTGCCCCTTCAATCGCAGAATCACAGAATGGCCAGGGTTGGAAGGGACCTCAAGGATCATGAAGCTCCAACCCCCTGTCACATGCAGGGCCACCAACCTCCCCATTTACACCAGCCCAGGCTGCCCAGGGCCCCATCCAACCTGGCCTTGAACACCTCCAATGCTCAGGGTCTTCTGGGCAGCTGTTTCAGCTCCTCTCCACTTCCCCCTGACATCCAACCTCAACCTTCCCTCCCTCAACTTCAAACCATTTCCCCTTGTCCTGCTGTTATCAACCCTTTCAAAGATTCCCCTCCTGTCTGTAGGCTCCCTTTAGGTACTGAAGGCTGCAGTGAGGTCACCCTGCAGCCTTCTTTTCTCCAGGCTGAACAAGCCCAGCTCCCTCAGCCTGTCTTTGTAGGGAGCTGCTCCAGTCCCCTGCTCATCTCTGCGGCTCTGCTCTGGACCCTCTCCAACAGCTCTGTCTTTCTTGTTTCTGGGGCTCCAAACCTGGACTCAGCACTCCAGATTGGTCTCACGAGGTCAGAGTAGAGAGGGACGATCACCTCCCTGTCCCTGCTGGCCGCCCCAGCCCCATCGCAGTACCTCCATGCTCTCTAGATGGCAGAACGAAGCCAATAGCAGCGCTCTAGGATCAACCTGATAACAGCAGCCATCAGTCATCCTTGCTTCTGATGCTCTTTTCCTCCTGCAAATCTCTTCCCAACGTCACTTTCAAAGCAAATTGCTCCTGAGGCTCCAACCATCTGTACTTGTGACCCAGGACCCAGCTGCTGTCCCTACAAAACAAACCACAGCTCATCCCAGGGCAGGGGCTGTGCAGCAGCAGCCATCAGCTGCTCTTTGGGACGGTTTGTGTTCCCGCTGCGCGCGGGCAGGACGTTAAGCTGCAAGTCACTTCTTTCCCCAGGGAAGTAATTGGAACGGTTCTTTAACGACATCGGTGCGCATCGCTGTTCCTGTGACCAGATAGCTGGGGATGGAGCCCTTCTGCTGCCGATGTGTTGGAACAATGCCGGCGTGTAGTAAAGAAGTGAACTAGAAGTAATTTGTCTGAGTCAGACTTTTGGATACAGAAGTGACAACTCCCTGCCCTCCCCCAGCGCATTGTGTGAGGAGCTGAGCCCCCGTTTGTGTTCCTTTTTTTTTTTATTAGCATTAAAACCAAAAGGAATAAAGAGGCAGTTGGGAAGCCACCTGCAAATCGGCCACGCGCTCACACATCACAAAGGGAGTAACATTTTTCCCCCAGCCCCAATGGTTTTGAATGTTAAGATGAACATGCTTTTGTCTACATCAGCCTTATTTTGCCCCGTTATTTCTTCCCAGGCACCCGACTCTGAGATGCTGAGTGCTCTAAAGAGGGACACAGCATCTCAGTGTTCAGCTCAGCTTGCCAAACACAGAGCTGTGGATAAAAGTAGAGTGTTGGTTTTGAAACCGTGCTTCTCCTTCACATTTCAAGTCTCTTTTTGCAGAGGTAATTTTAAAGGTTAATGAATGGAACTGATCAAAAGTTTTCACCCAGCCTCCAATAACAGACTGACTATCCTGAGCTATTAATCATTTATTTTATGAGCAAACAAAGCAAGCTTGAGGTTATTTACAGCACTGCGTGCTGCCCTGGTGTACGTGCTGTGCTTCACTTCACTTTGGAAAACAGCTCCTACATTACTGCTCTTCTTCAGGGTTACTGAAAAACCAACCCCAGGACAGCTTTATTGTTTAACAAAGGTGAAAGCTCAATGGGTGTGTGATATTTGGTTTGGCTGAGGTACTGCATCTGATCCTTTCAGTTGAGGGTTAAGGAGAAGGGGAAATCTGAAAGGAAAACTGCAGAACTTTGGTATCGGTGCTGCAAGGCTTCCTTGCCCTGGTAGGGAGGTTTAAGCTCTAAACCGAGCTGGGTGGGAGCAGAAGGGAGGGGATGTTCTCTGCCTCCCAGAGCAGACTGAGAGCAGCACCCTGCATCCCATTGGGAGCTGCCTGGTGCCAGTAGGGTACTGGTAACCACTACAGATACCCTCTCTGAGAAGAAGCCGGTATGATGAAGCCCATTTTCACTGCGTCAGCACAAATCTGACCTTTGGATACCATCCCAAGCTGTGTGCTGTTTCCTATTTGCCAGGTGGTGTTTGTTCGGATCACACCAACCTGAGCAGACTGGCTTCCATTTTCTGTTGCTGGTTTTGCAATCCAGCAGATAAGGAGAGAAAACCAGGCACAATGCCATGCAGCGTAATGTCTGTCTGCTGCTGTTAATATTTTGGGGGCGCTAATCTTGAGTTTTCAACCTGTATGTTCACACCAGATTGTTGGAGGAGTTGACTTTTTTCCTTACTTAGAATTTTCAGCTCTCTCCTTTCCTTGTGAGGCTGGCAATGAGGAGGGGAATAACAAGCGCTTTGTAACACGGGGGTTGTTGCCTTTGCTTTTGGTTTCACTGTGTCTATTTTAGGTCCATAATTGCTGTGTAATCCAGGAGCTGCATCTCAGCAGGTCAAACTGGGGCTGGGATGGACAACTGGCAACGTGTGCAAACTGGATGAACTCAGGAATGAACACGACTTGAATGAACTCTTGCACTGCAGCCTGAGAAGTCAGTGTGGGCTGATGTGGTTAGAAGGCAAACTGCTCCCCGGTGCCTTGCAGCCTGTCTCTGACACGTGCAGGTGCTCTCAGAGCATGCAACTGTTCAAAAGGACACGAGCCCGAGTGTGCCTCTCCCATTAGCTAAGGAACAGAAGCACACATGCAAATGATTCAGGTGCTGCTTCAAAGCCGAGCGCTACAGAGGAGATATGTGGTAGAGGTGAGAGCTGTGGCAGTGGAGATAAAGGCAGCCCTGAGTGAGGAGCTCCAGGAGCACCTCAGGGAGGGGTCCATCATCAGCCCTGGGAGAAGCCAGACCAACACCTGGGAGATGATTTCAGCCTTATCTTCAGATGTTTGTTTTTCCCTTCGTATTGCACCAGGCCATATTTCTTTCCCAGGTGAAGATCTGAGCTGGTGCCTCTCCCACCCTCTGGCTTTGCAGTGCCAATGGCTGCGCCGTGCACCTGCTGGGAAGTGAGCTCAGGCTGGGTGAAGCCACAGAGTCCAAACACACTGCTGTATGAAGCACAGAAGGAGAGGTTTTTCTCCAAACGTGCTCCTGGATGGCTCTGCAGAAGATGTCCTGTCCTATTCTTCCCTTGTAAGCCAGTGCCCTGGGCTGAAGGCAGCCAGAGAGCCTGGTGGGATGGAGCAGCTTTCAGCAGCTCAGCTGGGAGGCAGGCAGTGACTTGAACTGACTTACAGGCTATGGACAGAGCTGTCTTGGTTTGGTGGATGAGCAGCTTCCGTGCCCCTGCTGCCCTCACCTTGGGACTGCAGGTTAATACTGAGTTTCAATATTGGATACCACTGGAAGAGAGAAGGAAGTAAAGCAGCCAAGGCGATAGCTGCTGTCCTGGGAGCAAAATTGCTGCCCTAGTGCTCTGTATAATAATGCAATGAAAGGAACAGCTCCTAACTCTTGGGAAGCAGGATCCAGCTGTGCCATCTCCTACGTGGATGTGGCCGTGCTGGAGCAGCAGCTCAGCACAGACTGTATGGTGAACTGCTGGAAGCCAGATCGAGCTGCAGATGACAAGGACAATAAATGTGCTTCTGGCACAGCTAACAGCACAGACACATGCAGAACCTGTATCTTCATTCAGCTGCACACACAAGGGATGTGTAAGCCTTGTGAGCACTTCCTATGTCTGCATAGCCCCTCCGGCCTCATCCAGCACGTGGTCTGACCCACACAAGGCTCTCCCAACCAAAAATGGTTCACCTTTAGGAGCAATGAATCAGATCCCTAAACCTGAAACACTGTTCCAACGGGAAAGAAGCCAGGACAGGGATGAGGGGTTGGGTCCCTCTGTGGGAATTCAAAGAAGCAGTCTGGAGATGCTGAATGTGTCCCAGCAGTAAGCCAGGCACAGTGCTGTGAAAAAACCCTTCCTGAGGTTAAGGCAGCGATGGTTGGAGTCCAGCCCTATGCTCTGAGCAATTTGCATCATCCCAGTTCCCCTGCATGCTCCCACCACCACAAGATGACCATGTATGACCTCAGAGACCCACAGACAGCCCATAAACATGACCACGGCAGGATAATTTTGGCCAAGTCTGCAGCTTGCAGAGCCCTCTGACCCCCCATCCCCAGAGGAGTTGTGCTGCAGTGTTGGCAGCTATCAGAGCTCAGCACAACGTGGCAGCTTATGGCAGCCCGCAGCTGTGCCAGGTGGGATTCATCCGAACACAGGAAAAGCCCTCGTTTCCCCCAGCATTTGTTGCAGTGACAGTTTTGCCTTTCATTTGTCTTTGCATCTGCCCTTTTTCCAGTGCCACAAGAGCTGAAAGCCTCGGAGAATTGGCATGGGGGGGGGGGGGGGGAGGGTAGCTCGCTCCCCCTGCATAAACTACAGCATGAATGAGGGGGGGGGGGAAATAAAACAAACCCCGGGCTGCAGGCCGCGTGCCCCCAGCTGCCCCGGCCTTTGTGAGCGCGGTGGGAGCAGCTGGTGCGGCAGCTGCAGCCCGCGGCCCCGGAACGGCCCCGCAGCCGGTGCGGGTGGGATCCGGGTGGGGAGACACCAACGAGCCCGCATCTGGCGTGTAACTGCTGCTTGTGCTGCTCGGTAACGGGGATATTCCCGCGACCGGTGTGTGGATATCACAAGGACCAAACGTTAATTAACTGTACTCATCTCCGCCAAGCTGAACGGTGCTGCCGTTTGCTCTTCGCTTGCGGAGGGTTCGGCCGTGGTCTTAGCGCTGCCCCGCGGCAGCCACAGGCGGAACCAGCAGCAAAACATCCCTCGAAGTTCGCGACATTCCTTAAAGCAGAGGCACCTCCCGCTGAGCCCAACAGCCCCGCCGCGGCCTCAGCGCTTCCTCCGGACCCACTGTACCGGGAGCTGAGGAGTGGTGGGGGTGGAGGGTATTTACGTCCCTTTGGGCTTGGCTACGTTCTCCCTTATGGTTCCGTCTCCTCACGCACGGAGGTTATCAGCGCCCCGCACGCGGGGATGCCGACGGCGGGAGCCGCCCACGCCACGTCCCGCGTGGGGGAATCGGCTGCCCTGCCCTGTCGCGCCGCGCCCTGCCAGCACCGGCACCGCCACGGACACGCAGCTCAGCCCCGCCGGCCTCGCGACCAACTCTAGGCCAGGAGCGCAGGAAGCGCCCAGTGCCGCAGACCCCGTCCCAGCGTGGCCCCACGCAGCGCAGCTCCGCGATACCCTCGGCCCCTTTAAGGCCCCGCCGCGCTCCTCACCCACGCGGCGCCACGGCCGCGTCCCTGAGCCGCCTCCTGATTGGCCCCTGCCTCGGCGCGGCCGTTCTGATTGGCCGCCTGTCAGCGCGTCCGCCGCCGCCGCCCTGGACCAATGGGCGACCGGTAGCGCCCCTCCCTCCGGCTACCTCGACCAATCGGATGGCGCCCCCGCACCCCCGCCTCGGCGCTCGGCGGAGGGCGCAGCCAATGGGAGGGCGCGGGGAGGTTGGCGCCGCTTTCGCGGCAAAAAGGATTTGGCGCGCAAAGGCGCGCGGGGCCGGAGCGCGGGACAGCCCGGCGGCGGCGCGGCGCGGAGCGGCCCCGCGCCCGGCATGGGCCGCGCCCCCGCCCCGGCCGCGGCCCCGCGCCCCGCGCCGCCCGTCACCTGAGCCATGGCTACGGCGGGCGGCGCGGCGGGGCTGGCGGCGCTGCTGGGCGGCGCCTCCCCGCACCTCCTCATCGTCTCGGCCTCCGAGGAGCCCGCGGGCGGCTGCCGCCCCGACGCCGACCTTCTGCTCTTCGCCACGCCGCAGCCCTCCCGTCCCGGCCCCGCGCCGCGCCGCCCCGCGCTGGGCCGCCCGCCGGTAACCCGCGGGACGGGGGAGGGAGCGGGGGGCGGCGGGGCCTCCCAGGGTGGCGCGAGCCGCCGGGCGGGGCCGGGCCGCGCGGTGCCCACGCGAGACGGCTGGCGGGAGCGGCCCCCCATCAGGGCCCGGCCCCGCGTTAGGGCCCGGCCCCGCGGGGCACCGCCGCTCCGGAAGCCGCCGCCGGGACCGCCTTCCGCCCGCGCGCCCGCGCCGCTGCACGGGGCTGCCCCAGGAGGCCGGGGCCGGGCCTGCCGCCGCGGTGCGTTCCGCTTCCCCGCGCTGAGGAGGCCCTGTCCCGCAGGTGAAGCGGAAGCTGAACTTGGAGACGGATCACCAGTACATAGCCGAGAGCCTGCCCGCGGCCCGCGGCAGGGCCCGGATCCCCGGCAGAGGTACGGCGCGGCCGTCCCCGCTGTGCTGCCAGCTCGGAGCTGCGGGCGCGGCCGTCCCTGTGCGGCCGTCTCGGCCGGCTGCGGGCGCAGTGCTGGCTCGGTCACTTCGTTCATGACGGGCCGCGTCACCTCCCGCTTCACCTCTGCCATCTGCCGTCCCCCTGGGAGCGTCGGGCCTTGCCTGGCTGCTTGCTGTCAGATCTCAGTTGTGGGGCCCCACAGCGCCTATCCCCCGAGCTTCCCCCCCAGACAGCAGATGTTGGGGTGCTGCTCACCTGCAAGGTGTGGCGGTGTTGGTGCTGGGGCTGTCCTGGGCCCCGCAACTGAATCCTGCACCTGTCCCCAACAGGGACAAAGTCTCCCGGGGAGAAATCCCGCTATGAAACCTCTCTGAACCTCACCACCAAGCGCTTCCTGGAGCTGCTCAGCCAATCCCCCGATGGTGTGGTGGACCTCAACTGGGCGGCTGAGGTGCTGAAGGTGCAGAAGAGGCGCATCTACGACATCACCAATGTCCTGGAGGGCATCCAGCTCATCACCAAGAAGTCCAAGAACAACATCCAGTGGCTGTATGTCCCCAGGATGGGAGGAAACACAGGAGCCACCGGGGTTGGGTGTAGGGTGGAGGAGGGAGGGCAAAGCTCAGAGCAGTGCTGGTGGCCGGGTCCCACCCTGAGGTCAGGCGGTGATGGCAGCACTGGGATGTTTGTGCTGGGGGTGACGGCCCTGTGTATCCCAGGGGCAGCCAGGTGGCCGTGGGGGCTTCCAGCCGACAGCGACTGCTGGAGAAGGAGCTGCGGGATCTGCAGGCGGCCGAGCGGCAGCTGGACGATCTCATCCAGACATGCACGGTGCAGCTGCGGCTGCTCACTGAGGATCCCTCCAACCAGCAATATCCTTCGGTGCGGGGCCTGGATGGGGCTGGCTGGGCTGGAGAAGTGCAGGGAATGGAGCCCCACCGGCACCTACGGTCACTGTTTGGGGTTTTGTGTGTGAATGTGTCCCTGTGTCTGCTCCTTGACCCACCACACCGCAGCCTATGTCACCTGCCAGGACCTCCGGAGCATCGTGGACCCTTCTGAGCAAATGGTGATGGTTATCAAGGCACCCCCAGAGACCCAGCTGCAAGTCTCAGACCCGGCAGAGGTGAGTTTCCCAGTCCCCCCCGTGGGTCTGCACAGCCCTTGGTACAACTCCGCCTCGGCACTCCGTGTCCCAGCTGTCCCTCTTGTCCCCAGGCTTTCCAGGTCTCTGTGAAAAGCACTCAGGGCCCCATCGATGTGTTCCTCTGCCCCGAGGACAGCTCAGGGGTCTGCAGCCCTGTCAAGAGCCCCTTCAAGGCACCTGCTGAAGAGTTGTCCCCTGGCTCATCGCAGCAGAGAGCCTCCCCGCTCCTGCATCCTGTCCAGGATGTGAACATGCTGCTGGCTGGTGAGCAAGATGGGGATGGGAATGGGATGAGGGCAGTGCTGGGGCTGTGGCGTGGGGACACTGTCATGACCAGAAGCATGAGCGAAAAGGGCTGCATGAAGCACAGAACTGAGCTCTTGGCTGTGTGTTAGGGGCAGCCCGGCCTCCATGCTCACATCATGCAGTGCCAAGTAGCTGGACTCAATGATCTTTATAAGTGAGTCCCTTCCAAATTGGGATATTCTGTGATCCACCCAGCTGTCGGCTTTGCTTCTACCCAAGCTTGGCAGAGGCAGCCCTGGAGCTTTCTGCTTAGGAAAGGACACTGTCCCTCTTCGTCCCACCACTCAACAGATGGTCTGGGTCATGCTGCCCGGTTGGCCTGAATGTTTCTGAGCTCTCCCAATGCTTTGTGTGCAATCTGCATGGCCTCAGTGGCTCAGAGCACAGCAATTCTGCTGTTCTGGTGTGTGCTGTGGGGCTGACAGCCACGGTCTGTCCCCACAGAGGCACTGCTGCCAGGCACAGCGCTGCCCTCCAAGTGCCCCACGGAGGACGTGAGCTTGTCGCCGCTGGCCTCCGTGGACACACTCCTGGAGCAGGGCAAGGACGATTTGTCGGGCTTCCTGGCGGATGAGTTCATTGCACTGTCGCCACCACAGCCACAGGATTACCACTTCGGCCTGGAGGATGGTGAGGGCATCAGTGAGCTCTTTGACTGTGACTTTGGGGACTTCACGCACTTGGACTTCTGAGGTTCTGTCCTGATTTCTGAAGCTGCCCCACTGCCAAGGAAATGTGGGCAGGGCTGAGGACAGCCACATGGTGCCCTGTGCCTTGGCGTGGCTCTGGTGCCTTCCTTGGGTCCCTGTGCTGCAGCAGCTCTGGGGCCCCCTCCATCCGTCCCCTCTGCAATATTTTCTTCCTTCCCTTCTGGCATCTCTGCGCCGCGATGGGACAGAGCCCAGCTTGGTGCTTGAGCCCTCACAGGGGGCTGCTCCTGTCCCAGGAGGAGGATGCTGGGGAGCAAGGGGTCCCCATTGGGTGCCCCTCACTGCGGGCCAGCCGCAGGGTGCCCATGGCAGAGCTTTAAGCAGTCCTGTGTATAGATCAGATTAATTTATTATTGTTCCCTGGGGACAGCGTTTAGTTTCCCGGGAGGGGTTGGGGGGGGTATGTGGTGGTGTGGGGGTTTGCCTGGAGGTTTCCTTGTGCTGGGAAGGGCCAGCTCTGCAGGGTGGCACCGTGCCGGCAGAGCGCGGGGTATTTATTTATTATTTATGCCATGAGGGGCTCTCCCAGGAGGCGGGAGTGGGAGCGGGGGGAGGTGGTGCAGGAGGGGGGTCCCGGCAGGGTGTGCTGGCCCCAGAGCTACATGCATCAGATGGCTGTGGGAAGAGCGACGGGGCGAGCTGGGGGTGTCCCAGGATGTGTGAAGATGGGGAACATGTGCACCCCCAAGCTCCAATGAGGACCAAATGTTGTCTCCAGGCTTTCTCTCTAATTTCCTGTGCAGCCCTTCAGGCTGAGTGTATTTTGGGTTTGTTTCCTCCTCCGTGGCTCCAAAGGGCTGTGGGGAGGATGGAGGGGCCTTCAGGCCAGGCTGGAGCCGCACTTTCACTTAATGCCTTTAACAAGCTTGTGTTCTGCTGAGCTTCGTGTTTAATAAAGGTTTCTACTGACTGTGGTCTTCACTTTGGGACTGGGCTTCACACAGTGGGGAGCTGAGATACTGCCTGCACCCGAACAAATAAGGCCTTTGAGGTTAACTTTTAACTTGAAATGCAGCGGTGGTGCTTTCAGAGCCTGCAGGAAGCACTTTGGTGCTCATCTCCCAGGGTGGTGACACAGCCTCAGCCCCAGGCGGGTATTCCACCCAGCGTGGGTGCTGGGAGACAGTGGGGTGTCCCTGGGGGGCTGGGGACAGTGGCACATGGTCAGAACAGTGGGGACAGCCCTGGAGTGGGGCTGAGGGCAGCTGTGCCCCATCCTGTTGGTGGGAAGAGATGAGCCACTTCCTTCCCCTCTTTGTCCATCACTCCTCTTTCTTTCTGCCTGGCTTCCTGCGTGTTACTTGTTTAAACTCTGATAAATATTTCACTCCAGCTTGCATTGCATAACCCCTCTGTTCTTGCTCAGGCTTTAGAGCAGTTTGGAGTCCAGTTTGGGGCTGTGCCACATGTGGCCCCACTGAGATAGACACAGTGTCCTCGTGGCTCCTGGGGCTGAGCTGTAAGCTGGGTGTGGGCTGAAGGGGTGCTTTACATCTGGGCATGTGCTGGTCCCTCCCCTGCCCTGTGGTTCTGAAGATGCTGGTGGCCATGGAGCATCCTTAGCCACCTCCTCTCCCACTTGCAGAAGGGGCAGCTGCTGGGGGCTGGTTGAGCCCTGGGAAGTGGCAGGTTGCACAGATAGGAATCCATTGTGAAGGTTCAGGGATGTTTGCTGAGAAACCAACCCCAGCTGGGAGCACTTGGCTGCCAAACCCAGCCTGGGCGGACATGCAAGTGTAGAGTGAATATTTATCCCCTCCTGGTGTTGGCTCCGTGCTTTACATAAGGCAGGGATCCCGCCTGCCTTGCTGCTGGCTGCAGTGAGTGGGGGCAGCACTGCTTTTCCCTGCAACAGCTGACCCATAGCAACAGCACAGCTCCTCCATTACCCAGCGTGAGAGCAAACGACCACCAGCACGGAGCAGAGCCCTGGCATACCCACTCCTAGCAGAGCAGGGACGGATCATGTCCCCGTGTGCCACGCAGCCCATCTCCAGAGCACTGCATCGGCTGCTCTGTGCTGCAAAAATAACTGCTGTGTCCCGAGGATGAGTCACAGTGCAGCTGAAGGGCTTCCCCGCTTCTATTTTGGATTGCTGGGGAAGGAGCTGAGAGCTCGTGTAGGAGTTCTCATTTCTGACAAGCACAAGGGATGTAGTGAGCGTGGCCCCTCAGCCCTGCAGGGTGGGAGGGAGCCTGGCTCTGCCCCCGTATGGGACAGCCGAGGAGCTGTGCACTCTGCATCGTGACAGGATCCAATACTTCACCTTCTGAAGCCCATTTGCATTTCTGCGGAGAGCAAACAACGTGGGGAGGTGAAGCACGGCATCATTTATGCATGAGGCACCACGAAGAGCTCCACTGACTTGTGCCCAGCTGTGTTGTTGTGCCCTGCTCTGCCCAGGCGGCACAGCTGAGGGGACCGCACACCTAGGGGAGGCATCATGGGGTCCTCTGCTGAACCCCTGCAGCCTTTCTCAGAACCTGGAGATATCCTGGCTGTGCCCAGTCTGTGGCCATGGCCCCCAGAGCTGCTGTGGGGCAACTGGGGCTGCATGGGGACCCCCGTGGGGTCGTACTGAGCCAACTGGGGCTGCATTATGGGCTCGCTGGCACCACAGTGGTGCTGCACTGAGGCCTCATTGGGACCGCTCTGAGGTTGTACTGAGCCAACTGTGGCCGCACCAGGGTGACTAGGGCTGCCCTGAACCCTCACTGCGACACTGGGGCCATACTGAGTCAACTGAGGCTGCCCCAGGGACACGCGGAGCCAACTGAGACTTGACTGGGCCAACTGGAACTGCACTGCGGCCGCCCCGAACCTGCCGGACCCGCGCAGTGCCGACCGCGTCCCCGCCGACACTGTGGCAACCGCCGCCTCCGCGCTTTCCGCAGCACCGCCCCGGCCCGCCTCTTTCCTCTCCGCCAATCACAGGCGCGATTCTGAGATGCCAATCACCGAGCGCGACCAATCGAAGCGCCGCTGGGGCGGGCTTTGCGCCGAGGCAAAGTTGCCGGGCGGCTGCGGGACCGTTCTGTGAGGGTAGGCGGGAGCGCGCCGCTCCTGCGGTACTGTGGTGCGGGCATCGCGCCGAGAGGGCACCGCACCGCACTGCACCGTACTGCACTGCACTGCACCGCACTGCACTGCACTGCACTGCACTGCACTGCACCCCGCGGGCGGGCGGGCAGCGGGCCGGCCATGATGGCGTGCGCCGAGCTGCTGGCCGTGTGTCTGCTGCCGGCCAAGCTCGGCCCCGAGCCCCGCCGCGAGCCGCTGCCCATCTTCCACGACGTGAGTGCCGCGCGGGGCCCGGAGCTGGGCGCGGGGGCAGCGTCGGGTGGGCGCCGGCGGGACCGGAGCCGTGCGGGGTGAGCCGCGGCCTTGGGGACGGAGCTGCGCGCCGGGCTCCGGGGGCGGCCCCGGGGCTGGATGTGGCCCCGCTGCTCCCTGTGGGCGCGGATCGCCGATCCCGTCTGTCGCCGTGGCCGTCGGCCCTCGTGCGGGCGGCTCGCGGAGCTGTGGCTGCCCGTCCTGCCGCGGGGCTCGGGCTGCGCGGCTCTCCAGCCGGCGTCGTTAACCGCACTGATGGCTTGGCTGAGGGAACGCGAGCTGTGGTGGTGACAGCTCGGCTCCTCTGGGCGGTCGCTCTGTCCCAGATCTATCCCTCGGAGTGTCGTTAAGGCAATTAAAATGTGGAGTGTTAACAGAGCTAGCAGCAGCTCTCGTGGCGCACCAGCCGCTTCCCGGGTTCTCTCGGCTTCCCTCCCTCTCCCTCCGCGTTGCTGTGCTCCTGCCTCAACTCTGGAGCTCGCCAGAACGGTTTGAATGCTTCCTAGGCCAGCTGGGTTCGTGGAGCCCAGCTGTGTGCTTTCTCCTCCCGCAGCCGGTGGGCTCCAGTCTGTCCTACACACCGCAGTGAGACCTGCAGCAATGGGAGCATGTGAGCACAGCATGAACCCTGGACAGTGCCCCTTGTATCGGGCACCTCCAGGTGCTGGACGGATGTGAGCCTGCTTTTTCCCCCCAGGCTGCAGAGATGCTGCTGGGGGACTATGTTTCTCTGGGCACATCTGGACATGGTGGCACTGCCAGGAAGCTGAGCTGTGGGCTGGCAGTAGGATGGATGGCAGGGAGCAGCACTGGTGCATTCCTCTCTGATGTGTGTGGTGGATAGGGCTCCTGAGCAGCCCAGATGCTTTTACTAATGAGAGATGGAGAGGAAAAGAAGATAAGAAAAGCAGAGAAGGATAAAGGAGATGAGAGGGAGAACAGTGGGATCTGCCTGTCTGCCTGTGGTAAGTCATGCCAGGCTGACTCTGAAGAGCCAGGTCATCTCTCCTGGCCTGCATTTGCCCCTGTTAGAAGTCACCAATGTTTTGGGAAGGTAAGAACAAGGGCTCCGCCTGCAGTGCTTCAGCATGCATGCTGTGTGAACTGCAGCACTGCTGTTGCAATTATTATTCTCCATATACATTTCAAGCCCCAGAGGAGTTTGTCCCCCAGACTGGAGCCTAGGGCTTGCTTGCTTTCCATTCTGTATAACAGAGGTTTCAGAAAAGCTGTTTGCACAGCCAGTCTTGTGCCTGAGGCATGGCGGTAAGCTGCAGTGACTTGTCTGTTAGTTCCCTGGGTGACTGCCCCCACCTCACAACCACGGTGTCCCCTGCTATGTGCCTGGGAGCAGAGGTTGCTTCTAGCCCTGCAAGCAGGAGGGACCCTGTAATGTCCTGCTTTTCCAGGGCTCAAGGGGCTTAATCCCAAAATAAAAGTAGTCTCAAGTCTTCCTTCATTGTTCTGTCTGTCACTGCAGGCACTGAGCAGGCTGTGGCCCCTTGAGCTTAAGCCTGAGAGCCGGGTGAAGGGACGTGTCTCTCTCAGGCTTGAGGCAGTGTCCCTGTGTTTCTGAAACTGCCCAGCAACGTGAATGCATGTGAGGATGGAGGTAGGGCTCTCCAGTTGCCAACCCAGACTTGTTTCTGTTCTCAGGCTGAGGGCAGGTGGGATGAGGAACCTGCTGTCCCCAGCATCGCACAGCCTCAGGGGATGTTGCCTTTCCTTCACAGGGCCCCTTCAGCTCCATTTCCTTGCTAAGATGATCTTCATACGTTTCTGCTGCATACACAGGCAGAGCTTTGCTAACAGGTTGCTGGAGTGGAGGTTTCTGTATATGAGTGAAAAGCATCTCCTTGCTATGACTCCAGGACAGATACCCCCAGGTTAAGGACCTGCTTCTTTCCCAGCCCCATGGCATCCCCCCCAAAGCTCTGCCCTCCCTCTTAGCCTGCAGGCAGACCACAGTGAGCCAGGCCAGCCTAGGAGAAGGAAATGTTTGGCCTCCCTTGATTCTGAGTTAGGTAAAACCTGGGTGACGCTGGCAGTGTTTTGGGGTGCGGGTGGGATGAGCTAGCTGGCCTCGGTGTTGGAAGGAAATATAGCCCTGAAAGCCTGAGTGGAACCAGATACAGATGCAGATCCTTTCGCCTGGAGAAAGTTTTGCTTTAAAACCCAGAGAAATCCCCAGTGTGTGCAGAATGCAAGTTTCTGTACTTAGTCGGTAGCAAGAAAGCTTTGAAGTCCATCCTGAGAGTCTTAATGGGCACTCAGAGTGCCCTGCCCTGTTCATTTGAGGAAAGCAGCCTGCCGTGACCAGGAATGGCATCTTGCAGGCAGTTACCTAATGCTGGGCAGCTCAGGGCAGTGCTGCCAAGGGAGCTGGTTTTGCTCAGGAGAGCATCCTCCTGTGAGGTGTCCCTGCTTCTGGTTTGGGCCATGGGGATGGAGCAGGGAGCTCCCTATAGGGACTGGCTTCGAGAATGAGATTTCTTCAGGAAACTATGTCAGCTGTCTTTTTGTCTGAGCAAATGGCAGGAACATCTCTGTGTCTGTGTGCAGGGCTGGCTATGGGCTGTGAGCAGAACCTTCAGCAAGCAGTGTGGGACAGAGCTGGGGTTGGAAGGGCAGCTTTATGGATGTATCTGCCAGCAGTGAGGAGCAGAGCTGCTCTAGGGCTGCTTTAGCAGTGGTTTCTATTCTGCAGGCGCTCAGAAAAGAGCGTAACAAAGCCTGCTTTCCCTTTGTCCTGCCCTTTTTCATTCCTGATCTTTCTTCAGACCTGAAAGAGATGGTTAAAAAGAGGAAAGTTGTGACACACAGCTTGCTGTTGTCAGCTCTGCTAGGATGTGCTGGCCAAAAGCCTGTACTGTTCTGTCTGGCAAGATGTTCTCAGCCTTCAGCAATTGTGAAATTGTACTGTTCCTCTCCAGAATCAGCCCAAGACCTTCAGACAGTTGTTGGTGAAAAGGGAGAGGGGAAGCAATAAGAAAACCTGGCTTTCTCCTGGGCACTGTGGTTTGAGACAAGATGCTTAACCAGAGCAGTGCTCAAACTGTGCTCTGGGACAGAATTAGTTACAGATGAATGAATTAATTATTAGTTACGTTGCAGGGGTTCACGTGTCCGGGTGTCCTGTACAGGAGAATTGTGAAGGGCTGTTACAACACGCAGGGTGAGAGCTGCAGATGGTTGAAATGTTGGTGATGACGTGCAAAGCGCTCACATTATGGAGTGTTTTTTGCTTAATGTTCTTTCATTTAAGGGATTTGAAAAATTAAACACTTTCCATCACGAGGCTGTAGCAAAGCTGCAGTAATGCCTTTCCTACCTCGTCTCCCTCTGCGTTCTCTAAAAGAAGCTCTGTGCTAGTGCTGGACTTGCTTGGGCATCAGCGATTGCGCTGAGAGCTTTGTGCAGTGGAGAGAAATGGTTTTAAGCATTTGCAAAGGGAAATTTCCCCCCACGCAGTCTGTGCACGCTGTCCTTCTGAGCCCCGGTGGCGTGGGCTGCCCCACAGCTCCTGCAGGGCCGGAGGTGCCCCTGTGGTGGCTGGGGAGAGCTGGCAGCTGCTGTGCTCGCTGCTTTCCCTGCCGCTGCTCTCAGCCTTGTCTTGTTTTCTCTTTCAGATTTTCCGGCGAGCAGACAAGAACGGTGAGTGCTTTGTTCTGCTGCCTCCTCCCCCTCTCAGCCCCGGGTAAAGCTGTAGCCCTTCCTCACTGAGAGGCTCACTGGAAGAGCGAAGGACAGGCAGCTCTCTGTCTGGAAGAGAGCTCAGGCTTCTGCTTTGCCTGGAGGTGAAGGCACTGGCCAGGGACTGGGAAAGCAGTTTTCCCAAACTCAGCGTGGCCTGTGTGTCACCCAGCACAGAGCTGTGGGTGCTGAGATGTCACCAGCTGCACCACTACTGCACAAAGGCGGTGCGATGGGAGGCAGAGCAGGGCTGGCCAGGATCCATTGGGCTTTTTCTTTGTCCCTTGCAGCGCTGTCTCTGCCCTCTGTTGGGTGACTCTGCTCTTTGACTCCACCAGTGCCCCTCATGTCTCAGTGTTAGGCTGGAGTTATATTTGGCACCCTTAAACCAAGGTGTTCAATGCCACGAGTGGTTTCTACAAGCCTTCCTCCTACCTTGGCTCTTCTCTTTCATGATAGATTGCAGGGAACAGAAGCCACCTTTGATGCAGATCAAAATGCAGCTCAGGAGCATCAGTTCCCTGCAGATTGGAAAGAAAGAGCTCGTGAGTCGAAGAAAAGATTTTCTTTCCATAGAAATCTGATGCCATCCTCATTGTGAGACTTATAATAGGCTCTGTACTGAGGAGAACTGAATGGAAAGCCAGCCTAGAAACTTATTTAAGTGTAGTTTCAATACGTTTCTGAAAATGTTACGAAAGGTCTTTTGGAAGGAAGGATCAGGGTAGCTGAGATTCCCACCTAGCAGCACTTGCCCTGCTTGCCAGCCCTGCTAGGTATCTGCTGGGGTTGCTCTGGCTGATGGGATGTGCTTTCAATGAGATCTCCGCTCTAATTATCATGCACAACACGCCCAGCTATCCCACGCTTCTGTGAAGAGGCTGCTGAGAGGATTGCTGGGGCTTGTATGCTTCTTTCTGCAGATATATAATTATTCTTCCCTTTTGTTTAAATGCAGATGATGGGAAACTGTCATTTGAGGAGTTCAAGAACTATTTTGCTGATGGAATCCTCAGCTCGGAGGAGCTGTGGGAGTTGTTCAGTGGCATTGACAGGCGTCATTCAGAGTAAGTACCATGGTGGTGCAGAGGAGAGGAGATGAAGGAGGATATGAAACTGCTTGGCTGTAGATGGAGGACATTTGGAGGCGGGTGCAATAAATAGTCAGGGTGAGATAAACCTAACTCTTGTGACACGCAGATGTTAAAATCCATTAAACACCGACTGTGAGCACTGGTGATGAGAGAAAGCAGGTTTTCTGAATCGGGCACTATCAGATTTACTTTAGTGCCATAAGAGCAAGCATCCATTTAAAATTACATTATGCTGGTTTGAAAAATGTCTTCCAGAAATACGCAGCTCTACAGAGCAGGTTGTGTGTCTGCAGGAGGAGCATGTGGTGATGTGAGGACGATGAACAGTTATCCTGGTGACTGCTGACACAGGGAGCTGATTTTTCACTTACGTAAGAACTTTCCACCAGAAATGGGCCTTGTGAGTGTCAGTGTAACTGTGAATTTAGGTCAGCACTTAACTCTGGGCTCCTGTAGGTTGGAGCTACCTAGGGAGATCAGCTGGGCTTTGCTGGGTTTGTCGTGCCACTGCCAGCAAATTCTGAGCAGTCCCTGAGCTATGCACCCGAGTTGGGTGAGTGGAGCGATTGATTCTGACCAAGGGTTGGTGGGTTAGGTGGTGCTCTTGACGTAGTGATGGGGCAAAGAAGTGGGCTGGTGCCTCTGCAGCCCCTCAGGCCTCTTTCTGTGATATGTGTCCATCTGGACAGCTGCTAAGGAGGTGTTGTACCATTTGTGTGAGGGCTGGAGGGCGTCTTCCTCCAGTGACTGCTTGCTGCTGTGTGTACGGTCAGATGGGCTTGCTGGATGAGAGCAGCAGGAGGTGACCTGCAGGTGCCTCCTTAGTCTATTTGGGAACCCAGGGACATAGCAGGGAGCTGTTGCCTTTCTGTGCTCCTCCCACTGATCCTTAGTTTGGGATGATGTTGGAGTCATCACCGCTGCAGTACCACTGGAAAACAGATTACAGCAGAACAGAGGGCTGTATCTGACCGGCAGCGATCTCTTGGTTTACCATTGCTTTCAAGATGGGTTTCCTGATGTCCCAGGGCAGCAGCTCCACCAAACCTCAGCCCTTCTGCCTATGGAAGAGGCGGGATGCTGTGCTGGGCCCCTCCAAACTGCCCGGTGCCCCCTGACTCTGCAGGCCCCACGCCCCAGGGCAGCATGCCTGCTCTGAGAGTCATGTGTGGCCTTGGCTGCTGCAGTGCTCTCTGGAAATTGTCACCTGTAATGACAGCATGGTAGCTATGACAACGTGGTGTTTGCAGCACTGAGCTGGTGACATCTATTAGCAGGGCGTGACCATTGTGTGCTTGATCTCTTTGTACCATGAAGACCAGAAGGGACCTTGCAGACAAAGTTAGTTTCCAAATTTTTGCATTCACTAACTTCAAGGAAGCACGGGAGACCCCTTGTCCTACAAGGATGCCCTCAGTTCTCCATGGGAAGAAGGGGCAGATGGAAGGCCCAGCCCTGAGGATGCTTCGGGAACACTCCTGTTTCTGTCCCTGGCTGGGATGTGAGCCGTGTGCACGTGCACAGGGTTAGTTCTGGGACAGTGAGCACGTGGGAGAGGGATGGATTTGGCATTGTGGCAGCAAGGGAGCTGTACTTAATCTCTCCAACCTGATCATTAGCTGGTAGACGAGCAGGTAGCATCTCCAGGAGCAGGAGCCTGGTGCTCAGCTAATTGCCTGGTAGGAGGCAACCAGTTCTTTGCAAACAACGTGTTTCTCAGAGTGCCCTGATCCTGGCCTGGAGCTCTGTGCCTGCTGGGCTGAGGGCTTTCCTGGCAGCCTTGTCCCCAGGGAGAAATTACCAGTGACTGCCTCCTCCCTGAGGCCTCTCCCTGGGGCCAGCTCCACTGTTGCTGGCTTTGTGCACAGCCTTCCACGAGGCAGTGTCAGCTTTCACTTGGTGCCACTCCAGGCTGGATTTGGCCTGGCAGTGAACCGTGGTGTTTGC
This sequence comes from Tympanuchus pallidicinctus, assembly GCF_026119805.1. NCBI lineage: Eukaryota > Metazoa > Chordata > Aves > Galliformes > Phasianidae > Tympanuchus > Tympanuchus pallidicinctus. The sequence goes on from NW_026294722.1 coordinate 9,671,974, forward strand.
TGTCACACAAGTGACATAGAAACCTTGTCCAGGGCAGGCAAGCAGGCTTGGCTCTGGGCAGCTTCAGGATGCATTAGGTAGTTTATTGCTTCATTGACCGTGCCAGAGACTTCAGAGATGTAACAGGGTTTGCTCTCTGTTTGCGTAAAATGGAACTGATAAATATGCACTGGGCTCTGCACAGACCTACCTACCTGCTGCACAGTACAGGTGATGGAGAAATCAGTCAATATTTGGTGTGCTGGACCACGGAAGGCTTCCCGTGGCTCTGCATCTGGAGTCAGGCTTTCTGCCATTTGTTCTTGGAGCATTCAGGGAAGGCTCCTACTTTGTGGAACTTCTGGTGCCTCGTAAGGGCTGTGCTTGTAGCCCTGCTGTCTCCTGGAGAAGAGCCAGACTGGACCAGACCAGGGCTTTGTCTCTCCCAGTATCTTTCTGCCATTGGTGTTGACAGAAGGGACTTCACAAGACTATATGGGAAGCTCCTTTACCCTTCCAGCAATCACTAGTTCAGGACCTTCTTGATAACATCACCAGCTCCTGTTGTCCTCCACAAATCTAATCTTGTTTTGAAACCGTTTAGACTTTCAGCTTCAGCCATGCAGGCTGGAAGTTTAGGTCCACAGTTGAGCTGTGTAGCACAATGCTGCTTTCTCCAGCTTTTTTGATTCCTGATATCTGCCAATTCTGTGTGATATTCCACAGGTTATCATGAGAGGTATTTCGAGGCTGTCAGTGAAGCCTTCTCCCTGCAGATGCTGTGATTGCTTTGAGCTTCACGGAAACATAAAACATAAGCTTTTATACTGAGCAGAGCGTGTTCAGAGGTAGATGTTCAGCACCATCTGCTTGTGTCTGAAATCAAAGGTGGGCAGAGGCCTTCAGAGGTCAACCTGCTGCTGGTGTGCTTCTTGCACGTGAATTCAGCATAAGCATGGTCAGCTCTGCAAGCACACCTGGCCTTCTCCTCTCGTGTTCTGTAGCTTTTTTGACAGTGGGAAAGTTTCACTCTTAATCCAGTTGGTGAATTTGGTCACAAGGATGCTGTGTTCATCAGGTCTGTGTTGAAAAGATTGTTTCATTGTCAGTGACAGCCTGACCCAAGGAAACACAGCAACAGGGATTTTTTATACCCAGACATTATCTGTGTCTGGGTAATGGAGTGCTGCCCAGACACATACTGACTCTCTTTCATCACTGCCAGCCTGCATCTGCTCCCCTGGCTCACAAACCTGACATCTGGGAAGATTAATATTTTAGAGGTCTCATGCATTATTTGTTCTCCTTCCAGAGAGCCCACAGCATCACATTCTCCTTTCCTCCCTTCCTCTCTGTCCTTCCTGCCTGCCTGTGCTCTACCTCCGGTGTCACCCAGTGCTCAAGCAGGACGCTGGTGGTGTTTGTTAGAGCTGCCTCTGCACGGTTCAGCTCAGTTCTGAGCAGGTGGAATAAAGGCTGAGGGGTAACCCAACATCTGTTTGCTGCATTGGAAGGAGGGATCCGATCAGAATATGTTTGCAAAAAACTTGTAATCCAACATGTCTGTTTGAATGATTGTTTGAAGGTTTTCTGTTTCCCTGTGAGACATTTTTAGTCTCATAGGCACTCCATTTTGGTTTTAAAATATCTCCTCATTCTAATTTTTTGGCATTTAGAAAACGTTTTGTAGTGAAACTGCATGCAACTTTTGGCAATACCTCAGTCCAACAGCGAGGCTCATGCTGCATTTCACTTGTCAGAGAGTGCAGCACCAGAGCTGCACCGGAGCAGAAGAGACCATGTCTCCCTATGTGCTTTTTCATCCACCAAAACTTCTGCTAGAGAAAAGCCAAATGTTTTTGTGGGCAGTGGAAAAGCTCCATTGCTGCCGAAGTGTCTTGGGAGGAACAGCATGCAGGTTGCTGCCAGAGCAGCCGTGTGTCTGTGCTCAGCCCGGACAGGTGGGTGGCAAGGGGTCCTGAGATCCCTTCAGAGGTCCCCAGCCCTGGGATTGTCCCCTCCTGAGCACGTCTGTATGGGATTGTCCTGCCAAGTGGGCTGAGACCCAGCATGTTTGGACAAAGCACTGAGGTGTGTGTGCTGTGGGCTCACTGCTCTGTGCATGGACTGATGCAGTGTGCCCCAGAAAGTGTCAGCAGGATCTCTTGCACCTTTCTGTTCTGCATCAGTTGGGAAAATCTAGATGGGAAAAAAGAGATCCAGCACATCCTCCTTTGTGTGGGAGGTAGCTGTCAAATCAGGCTGACAGGAGCTCGGATGCAGTCTGTTGAGAGTTCTGATCTTGAGCCACGAGTGAAGGGTTTGGGATCTCTGAAGGTCTGCTGACCTTTTATTTTTTAAGATCTCTCGGGAAATTCCCTCAGGCCTCTGGTGCTGTGGAAGAACTGGTTGTGTCACATTGCCTCCTGTCTTTGCTCTGACGCTCGCTGTCACAGCATCAGCCAGTCTTTCTACTCTGGAGAGTGACTGCAACTCTAAAGAGCACAGCTAAGGCTTTGGAACCAGATCTGTGATCACAGCAGAGGTTTCCAATGTGAACGTTAAATGGTAAAAAAACCAGAATTCCCATCTGCTTTGCTGAAGCTGATTGATGTTTTCTTGCATCAGTTCCAGGCGCATTCTGACAAAATCCTGAAAACATGATGATGACAAGATCCTCCATCATCAGTTCAAGCTTAATTACCGTTAATCAGAGGCTTGAATGTAGTCAAAATACAGCTATGTGGAAATGTGGAGAGCCTCAGAATAAGTGCTTCGGAGACAGAGGATGCCTGTCCTGCAGTGATAAGAGGAGGTGTCAGAGGGAGGAGATATTGGTACCGCACTCTCTTTTTTTACCCTTTTCTTATTGCACTCTGCCTCTTCTCACCATGCAGTGCTGTGCTTTAGCTGCTGGTGTTTCAGTGCTGACATGGGAAGAACCAAGTGTGATTTTGCACTTTTGCAAGGCAGGGGCAGTGCAGGTGCAGGAGCTGGGAAGCAGTGGCCGTACAGAGTTTGCCCACTTGGTTTTGCTGACTCGGGTCCACATCTCACCTTTCGTGTTACTCACCTCTTGGATGGGAACCAGTGGCTGCAGTTATTCCTTTGGAGCACAGGTTACACAAGCTGTGCCATGGATGCTGCAGTGCCCAATCTCTGTGTCAGTGCAGCAGCAAGGGACTTCCTGCAGCTCTGCAGGTTCCAGACAGCTTTCAGAAACTTGTAGAAAAAAATAGGAAGGAGCAAGATATTTTTTACAATTTAAATTTGTGCTTCAAACCCCAATCAGCTTGGCAGAGCTGTGGGGGCATGCATGGAGCTTCTTAGAGGTGGGATCAGTAAAGCCTGACAGAGAGGAGTTGGCAGGTGAAGGGGCATTGGTTCTGTTGATTATCTGTACTGTATCTCAGGGGAAACACTATTTTTATCTTTAAAACTATCTTAACTTTAAAAACTATCTGCAGTGCCTGGACTGTAGTCCAGAACTCTGCCTTAATCAGCTCCTCCAGTGCTGTAATGTGGATGAACCAAAGCACATCTCAGCACTGCCTAAGTAACACGTGATGCAAGTAACTCAATGCAGGGGCTGCAGTCCCACTGCCAGAGGCTTCTTGCTCCCAAAGAGGTTTGGGTTTGGTTATGCAATTTCCATTTCATGACCCCAGTACTTGCCCTCCCAGTATTTCTGCACCCTGAAATTGGGTTCTCCAGCAAACCCCAAGTGCAGGAGCATCCTGCTGAGTCCATCCTCCCTGCCACACTCACCTGCCACGCTCCCCATGTTCCCTTGCCCATCTCTGTCTGCTGAGGCTGTGCAGGTTTTTGGGTCACAGGGGCCAGGTGACAGCCCGGGGCAGCCAGGTTCATGGGACTTTGCCAACCAACTGCCCCACGTGTGAGCCTGCAGCCTGCTCTCTGCAGGGGGCTGCCCTTGTGTTCTTGGCTGTGAAGCAGCGACGTGCTGCAGTCTGCTGAGCTTTGCAGGCATTGCTGGCCCAGGTTGATCTGTTTACAGCAGGAGCACTGACAAGGTGCTGTGTTTCCCACATAGACTGGGGAAATGTGAAATTGACATCTGTCAGCTCAAAAATGAGAGGCTTGGACGTTGCTATTCCCACTGGGGTTTGCGTATTTTCGTAATTGGAAGCACTGTGTGTTATTAAAGATCATGGAATCTTGATGGAAAGAGAGATGCAGAAACCAGCAGCATGCTGCAGCCACTTTTGTGCTGGGAGCCCAGCAAGCTCCAGGTATCACCAGTTCCTCCACACGTGACAGCACTTGAGCATTTAAAATCATTTTTAATACTGTCTTCCACTTTTCCAATCAGGTGTAAAAAAGGCTGCAGACACTCGGGAGATTTTGAGACAGCAGAATTTCTTGAGGAGGCTGATTTGAATAAATGACATCTTGGGGCATTTTCCCTGGGAGCCGTGCAGGTGATGTGAGGCATCACAAGCAGAGCTGCTTTGCAGCTTTGGTTGCCTGAGTGTTTCTGCCAGTTCTGGGCAGCGTCCAGCATTCTGCCCCAAAACTGCTAGGTATTTCGGGCTGTGTTCTTCCTTTCCACCCCAGCAGTGCCTTTATAAGCAGGAAGAGGGAGGTTGGCCCTTTGTTTGCAGCGCTTGAGAGTGCTGTGACCAGGGGGCAGGGGTGTGCAGAGCTGCATTTGTAGGGTGACAGCTCTGGGTTCAAGGCTTGGGGCTGTTTTGTCACAATCCTGTTTGCAGCAGTGAGACTGTGTCCCTGCCTACCTGGGCATGTGGTGGTTTTCCCACAGGACTCGTGCCTTGTCTGGCACCTGGTGGCAAGAAGGTTCAGGGAACTAACAAGCTTTTCAGTCTGTTTGTTTTTTTTTTTTAATTATCTATTTGCTGTCTGCAGGTGCCTTGTGTCTGTCAGCCTTACAGGAGCTGCTCCAGGGGCATGTGTGGGACAGAGAGGACAGGAAGGGGACTGGTGTCACATGAGAAGGACCTGAGCAGAAGCGATGCTTCTTCACACCTTCCTTCTGAGCTTGTGTGGCTTTTTATCTTTTTATTAGAAATACAGCCTTTAAAGTGCACTGGAGAAGCAGTAAATTCAGTGGGGGCTCCAGACAAGACTTCAAGACCCCACTCACCACAACTGTTTCTCCCAAACCAGCCTCACTATCTAACAAAACTGTTTTTCTTGCAGCAATGTGGACACAGAGAAGCTGTGTGGTAAGTAGGCTGATTGTCTGTTCTGGAGGGGCTTTGTCTCTTGAGGGGTCTGCAGGGGGTTTATGCATCTGGGCTGGGCAGGCTGCGTGGCACTGATGGGTCCCTGTGTTTGGGTCCCAGCTGGCCAAGGGAGGGTGACAGAGGGTATCTGTGCTTTCCTCCAGGGATGGGGCAGTTGTCCCTGGGGCAGAAATGGGCTGTCCATCTGGTGCCAGGCAGGAGGTGTGATTGCTGGGCGGGAATGGGAATGCCCCATGCAGTGCTGGAAGCAGCTGGCACAGGGGAGGCGAGGAAGGAGACGCTTTGGGAGCTCACAGTGTCTTCTCTCCCACTTCAGATTATTTCTCAGCGTATCTTGGAGAGTACAGGAATGTGCTTTCTGCATTGGAAACGCTCAACTCTGCTGTCCTGGCAGCCATGGACAAAACCAAGCTGGTAAGGATGAGGCAGGAGGGTGGATAACAGAAGTGCTGTTCTCATCTTCTCATTCAGCATTAAACATGGGTTTCAGGGGCTGCAGATGTGGTACTACCCAGGTGTTACAGGTTACCTGCTGCAATGAGTTTTGATGTGGATGGGTTACTTGAGGGTGGATGCTGTGTCAGGCAGCTCAAGCTTGAGCTTCAGTGGATATGAGTTTCTGCTCACAGCAAGGGGACAGGAGTTGCTGTAGGGAAAGGGCCACTTCAGGAAGTTGCCAAATGTTCAGAAGGAAAAGAATGGTGAAATCCATTGACTCCTAGCTGAGTTCACCCCTGCTGCGAATGCCTTTCCTCTTCCTGCAACTTATACTGAGGGGAAGCAGATCTGAGGCTGTTAATGAGGCCAAGCAGCATCCTGCTTTGTCTGCATGTTGGAGGACAGGAGTCTGCAGCATGCAGCACTGCAGCTGGACTGCAGCTGCAAGAGAGCAGTAGCAAATGCTGGAAGGGACCCTTCTGGGTATCAGCATCTTGTCTGCATCTGAGGAGTAAGAAGTGGTTTAGCTTTGTACCTGGGGCCATCACCAGGAAGGTGGGTAGGGAAAAAGAGGCAGTTCCCTTCTGGTCAGAGAAGCAAAGGGTCGTGCTGCCAGCTCCCCCCAGCAGCTCTCTGGGGTGTTTGTGTCTCTGTAAACTCACTCATGATCTTGCCCTCTGTGCCACTTTCTGGCCAGATCCACCCTCAGTAGTGTCTCCCTGTGCAATCTGATTAAATGCAAATCCCTAGGGAGAGAATGATTCACCTGGAGAGAGCTGTGCTTTATTTGACTTCTTTTCTTATTTATTTATTTTAATAATGAATTCATTGTATATTCATGTATTTCTCCCAAGTACAGCACAATTACTGTCTGCCTCACAGCATTGGCACTGGTGTAAACATCCCAGAGAGTTCCATTATAATTACATGTCGCTCTGCAGCCCTGCTCAGCACACACCTTGAACCACTCATTTTCTTAAATTAACTTCTCGTTTTGCTTATCTCTTGCCCTTTTTCACTGGGTTTGAAGAAATAAAAAGCAACCTGTGGTGGCTTTGTAGTTGAAATTCTAAAGCCTTGGATGCAGCCTCTAGGAAATGGAGCTTGGCGGGGGTTTCTGGTGTCACACGTTTTCCCTGGAAAAGGGAGGCAGGTTTCTGCTGTTGAAACAGGTTTGTGTGTTTGTTTGTTTTTGCACCTGTGATGGTTCTGAGCAGAGCTGGGAGGAGGGCAGAGCATGTTGGTTGTGCAGCACCTGGTCAAGGTGCAAGTGCTGGTGCTGCTGGGTGCTGCTCCATTTCCTGCCCTGGGTGACCCAGGGAGAAACCAGGGCTCGTGTTGGAGCTGTGGGAAGTGTATCGCTGCTAGAGGCTGCCAGAGATGATGAACACTGCTTTCTTAGCGTGCTGCGACCTGAATGCCTTCCCGTGTTTGTATTTCCAGATGGGCTGTTCTGGGAGTAATGGATCTACTGGGGTTGGGTGGGAAGATTATAGCTCACACCTGAGCCAGGGCAATGGGCAGAGAATGGAGTTTTCCCATGTGATGTCTGCCTGTCATTTCTGTTGACTCAATCATCCCCTGTGCCCCCGTGGCTGAGGAATGACAGTTCCACTTTGTCAGAGGAACGTCCCTGAGCTGAGTGAAACTTCTTCCTGTGGGTTTTGCTGGAGGTGCAGCAGTGCTGGGTGCTGAGCAGGCTGAAAGGTCCCAGCCTGCTGAAGTGGCCCTGCTATGAGACTCTGCCTGCAGAGCAGGCCTGTCACCTTGGTGGAGGATTTTCAATAGCTGCCTGGTTTTCCCGGGCTTTATGTAAGAGAGCTTTGCGTGATGCTCATGGAGGCAGTGGTACCAGATGTATGGGAACTGTTGTGTCCCAGTCTGAAGCACTGACTGAGCACCTGGGGAAAGGACCTGGTCAGCCCTGGGAGCACAGGTGAAGTCAATTCAGGTGTGGGACCAGAAGGGGTGAAGCCTGGCTGCACCCCTCTTAGACCTCATTTGAGGGCTGACTGCCAGTGGGGAAGGAGTTCTTTCTGGAGTTTTCCCTGTGAGCTGAGATCCTCTGAGAGAGGTGAGCAGTCCTTTTTCCTTCCCTTATAGCAGCTTTCTGTTGCATTACTCCCTCTGTCGCTGCACCCCTGGTATCACCATTCCATCATGTTGACCTTTCCTGGACCAGCTAAAGGAAGAAGGGCATCTCTAATTTGGCCTGGGTCTCACCAGTGGAATTGCAGCATCCCTTGGTTGCGAGTGTGATCTGACTCCAGTAGCTCCTCCTTTCTTCTGCCTGAGGGTTGCCACCCCTGTATCCTCCAGGCACTTGTTCCACAGCTGCAGGAAGCCTCAGGTAAATAAACCTGAGCCCACTTTTCAAGGTGGAAAACAGAGCATGGGATGCTGCGTTAACACAACAAAAACACACCTCTGGGAGACAGGCTGGGCTTGCTCAGATGGTGTGGGGCAGCGAGCTGCAGGGAGGGAAATACAGAAATGAAAGCTCAGAGGGAACGTGGTGCGGCTGTGCTGGGAGCCGTGGTTTGAAGCGGTGCCTCTGAAAGCCTTCTTGGTGCACTGGCTCCCACCCCTGCACGCAGGACGCCTGGCACAGACGTGCAGGGTGTCTCCTGGCTGCGCCCTGGGTGCCTGCAGTCACCTTGTAGGCTGCTGCAAAGTGCTGCAGGAGCGTGGGAAGTGGAAGCCAGGTTGTCCTCGCTGTTGCTGTGACAGCAGTGGCTGTAGGAAATAGCGCCTGTGTGGGCAGCAAACCTGCGCCAGCTCCTTCTGCTTCGTCCTCAGTTGGCAGGAAAAGAAATGCCTGGTTCATGCATTCCCATCCTTCCTCTTTGGTAGAAACGTGGTAAAGAATGATACCTGTTCAAGGAAAAGGTTGGTTGTTTGGTTTTTTTGGTTGGTAGTTTCCTAATATAATAATTGTGTATTTTTAAAGCGTAAATACTGGTAGCTGTGCTATGATATATTAAATATACCTTATTCTATGGTTGAACTTTGCATCTGCATTATAATAGTGTCAGAGCAGGATGCAAACCTCTAACAGGGATCCTGTGTGCTAGAATCTTCTCATTCTTTAGCCTGCAAACACTGCAAACCAAGCTACAAATACCCCTTCAAATCAGATGCTTTGATGTCTCCATTGGCAGGAACTGTGTGTTCACCTATTCCACGCTGTGTCCCAAGTTTAACCACCATCATAAGAAACATAAAACCTCTCAAAGCACAACTGCAGCAGTTCTTGGCAGCTTTGGGATTTTTGTTTGGGTCAGCGGAGCTGAGTACCACTCTGCAACCACAGTTCTTGTGCTCACTGAGTTATTTCCTGCTTTCCAAGAGCCTTTGCTGTGAGCAAAGTGAGATGTATTTTATTGAGGTTCTATTGACAGTGGGGTTTGAAGTGCTTATTGCAATACCCAACAAGAGGGTTTTTATTTTTATTTTTTGTTCCCTGAAGTGAGCTGTGCAGCTGAATCAAAGTAAAAGAGTATTTTCAATCAATTCCCTCCCTGGTATGAGATCTTCCAAGGTGATGCAGAGGGGTGAGTTAGCATTTCGTGTTTGCTGAAATGCCTCCTCTGAGCCCAGACATGAGGTGCCCATCACTTGATGTGGGGCAGAGGGAACGTTTTTCACCATGGAACCCCAAGGGACTTCAGTGATGCAGTGCTGCCCAGCAGTTCCTCACTGTGCCTTCAGTGTGCCCTGAGGCTTGGAGACTCCTCTGCTTTCTGCTGGATTCCTGAGAGCTCCGTGGAGCTCCTGAAGGATGGTTATTTCCACCCTCCTCTCTGTGTGCTCCCAGGGGCGTGCTGTGTTTGAGCAAGACAGGAGGGAGCTGGCTTGTTGTGCACAGAGCACACCTGAAATGCTTGCAGTTGTGTTGGGACCCTGCTTTGTCCATTGGGAGCGGTTGGAGGTACACAGTAAGAGATGGACACCGGAGCACAGTGGAAGTGTATGCTGGAGCCGGGTGGGCTCATCTCAGCTGCTGTGTATTGAGCAGATTGGAGCCTCCACAAATGTCTGGCAGGAGCCTGAGCTCTCCTCTGAGAATGTAGCTGGGGGGCGAGCTGGGAAGGGAAACCTGAGCCTGTCTCAGCACTGTGCACCTAGCACGGACGGCCCACGTGTGTCCCAGAGGTGCCCCAGCTCCCATTGCTGCTCTGGGCAGGGGGAATTGCTTCCTCTGACCTTGCAGTGAGGCCAGGGGCTCTGTTTTGCGCAGTCCCCTGTGAATGGGCATGGCTGAGGGTACGTGAGCAGCTCACTGCAGGCAGCACAGGGGGACGGGGCTGGGGCTCTGCTTCCTAAGGCCACGCCACTGTCAGCTGCTTCTCTGCCACCTTCTCACTCTGGCAGGAAAGAGATTGGTTTTGAGAGATGGATAAAAATCCACGCACAGTGGAGCTGCTGTGGTGAGAGTTGTCTGCTTGGACAGAGAGCAGCTGCAGCTGTCTGTGCCTGCTCTGCAGATGAGCATCCTCTCCGCTTTCAAGGCCAGGAGCTGGCATTGCACTGAGCTGCAGCCTGTGAGGTGACAGCTGCAGGCAGAGCTGTTTCCAGCATCAGGGTGAGTGTGCCTGCTTGGGTAATTACACTAACGACTTTGTTTCTGCTGTGTGGGACTGCTGGCTCTGTGCCTCCCCCTGCTCCTGGCCAGAGGCCTGGTGTGGCTGTGGGACGGGGGCTGTGCCCTGCACCGTTTCTGACAGCAGCATTGGAAGGGTTACATCCAAGTGCTTTTATGCAGAGCTTTTGGAATTTGGGAGCCTCAGTTCTTCTGTGTGTTGGAGAGAAACAGAATAGGAATTGGAAATATTTGACCTCAATAATGCAACCACATCACTGGAATCTGTTTTGGAGAGGAGGGTTTGAGCTCAGTGCCCAAGAGTGGGACTCACTCAGCTCCCTGAAGCACCAAACTACCTTTATACCAGAATTGCAAAGAGTGAGTTCAGTTTTCTGGTTTTCCCCACTTGTACTTCATTCTCAGTGCTGGGCTGCTCTGTTGTGGTCAGAGATCACCTCTTGCAGTAATGATGCTGCAGTACAAGCACTGTGTAGCCCTTCTCAGCTCATTCCTTCCATGGATGTGGCTTCTCATTCAGACCTGTGGGGCCCTGCTGTGCTGGCAGGGAATCCAGGAAGGCTGGTTTTGCTGTGGTGCTCTGGGTGTGCCTGGCCTCCTGCCTGAAGCCTTGGGGCCTGGCTGTGGAGCAGCTGGACCAGGTGATCCGAGCTCCCCTGAATTCACAGGGCTGTATTGCAGTGATGTTGGATGGAACAGTTTGGAGCACCAGGGGAAAGCAGTTCAGTTCTTTTGGAGCATTCAGAGTTATTTTGGACTCCTGCAACAGGGCAGGAGCTGGGCCTTGATCATCTTCTACAGGAGTGTTGGCTTCTGTGCAGCACTGGGACACTCCATCTGCCTGCTGGAGTATTCTGCCTGCATACTGGGGCCTTGTTGCTGGTACTTCTCCTTTCCCTTCCACGTGTGCTGGAAGGATGTGAGTGATGCTGCCATCAAGTCTTCAGTCCTTGCTGCCATGCTTCTGTCTGGAGCAGCCAGGAGCCTCAGCAGGCAGCCTGTGTTGGAGGTTTGCAGCACTGAGCTGGGAAAAGCGTCTTCTTGGGAAAGCCAGGAAACATGGAGGAATCCCCTGTCTGCATGGTGTTACCCACTGTGACTCTCTTGCTGTACTCAGGTACCTTCTAGAGTGTCTGCAAGGCCAACAGGTGGAGCCCAGGGGAGCTTTGGTCGAGCAGCCTGAGCTTATTTAAGGGCCGTCCCCTTCCAGATATGTCTGTGCTTCGCCACGCAGAGCTGTGGCGTCTGACTGTTTCTCTCCCCTTCCCCACAGAGCTACGAGACCTCCTCCAAGATGGAGCAGTTCCTGACCCGCTTCCTGCTGCGGGAGACCATGCACCAGCTGCAGTCCCTGCAGGGCTCACTCGAGTGTGCTGTGGACACCATGGAGGAGCAGGCAGGAGGGGAGAGGTACGGGGTGCTTGCTGGATGCGCTGTGCCCTCGCACCACCACGGGGTCACGGAGTGCTGGGACTCGGGGAGCTTCTGGGAGGGATCTGTTGGAGCTGCCCTTTGTGACCCCAGGGTGCAGTTGGCCCTGGGAAGGACCGACCCCAACTCCTTTGCTTTTTATCCTTTCAGAAAGGACATAAAGATATCAGAGACTTTGGTTGGCTTGAAGTCAGGGCGGCGATGTGGGCGCAGAGGACAGAAGAACATCTGTCTGTCTCCAACAGACCCCTACTCTGGGATGCTGACCACAGGTACTGTAGCTCAGCCATCCTGGAGCCGTGTCAGTGGATAAAAGTGTCTGCCCCCATCCTGCTACAGCCTGGGCTGGGCATGAGAGCAGTCTGCAGCGGGGCCTGGACTGCTGTACCCAGAAATTACAACCCAGACCATTGTGAGATTTTGTATCTCTTGAGCAGCAGGAAGGCTTTCAGTACAAAAATCAGTTTCTTGGTTTATATCAGAGGTTTAGAAACTTCTGCGGTTTTCTGAGTCTTCGGCAAGCTTTTGTGGTGACATCTCTGTGCCTTCACCTCTGCAGGCGTTTGTGTGGAAGCTGACAGCCAGTGGATGGCAGAGATCTCCAGGCTCCAGCAGCTCATTGAGAAATTGGAGTGCAAGGTGCGGGGGGGCTGGGGGCTGCCCCACACCTCAGTGCCAGAGCAGCTGGGACCTCTGCTCGTGCCAATAGCTGTGGCATTCAGCCCTGGCTTCATTACAGAGCTGCACCAATTCACCAGACTCTGACTTGTGAGTCAGTCTGGACCCACAGAGCCCCACAGATGTGTGTGTGTCACATCCCCTCGTCCCCAGGTATCTGAACACCTCTGAGGTGGTGCTCATCTCACACCGAGCTGGGCTGGGCTGTGGGTGGCTGCTCATTTTGCTTTATTACCAAATTCTTAGCTAACAATGATTCTGTGAAATGCAGAGCCCACGCCTGGAGCCTCTGAAGGAGGAAGTAACGTGCAAAGGAAGAGATGAAGTAAGTGCCTGTCCTGTTGCTTGTCTCTTGCAGTAATGCTGATGTGTGTACAGATTTTTCTCTTGTGCTCCTCTGTGCACTGAGACACTCGCTGGCTTTGGCCCAGAGCTGTCCTTGTTGCCCAGGGCACATGCAGCCCAAGGCACGTGCAGCTTCTGTGTGTGTGTGTGTGTGTGTGCCTGAGATCAGCTCGAGGAGGGCAGCGCTCTGCTTGTGAGCACCCAAACCTCTCAGCTTTGTTCCAGGCCCCGTGGTTGGGGTGTCCCTTTCAGCTGGAGCGAGCACAGAGGGAAGCACAGCAGTCGTGGTGCCAGCCTGGCTTCCTTACTGTCACTGCACCATCCTGCTGCATGGAGGGAGGAGGGCAAGCATGGGGACGGCTCTGTTTGCGATGCTGCTGACTGCCTGTCCCTCCTGCAGAGCATCCTGGTGGCCAAGAGACAGATATCAGTGGCCAAGGGTGGCATCGAGGAGTTTCACCAGGCGCTCAGGTCCTACATGGAGGTCACCACGGCGCAGAGCAGCTGCCTGCAGTAAGTGTGGTGGGAAAGGAGCAGGGCAGCCCTCAGCCCTGTGTCAGCACAACGCAGGGCTGTGCTGGGAGGCGAGAGGGGGTTATGCCAACCTGAATGATGGTGCCATACACCTGTAAGAGAGTGCAGCTTTGAGAGACTTGAGAGGAAGGGAGAAAAGTCAGGGCAGAGCTCATGTCACAGCATTATTTCACATTAAGCGTGAGTGGTGCTGGTGGGAAGCATCCTGACCTTCTAAAGCTGGCCTCTGATGTAAGATCAGGGCTGTGCACCAGCACTGCACCAGAGCTAAGGATGAAGCCCTGGGCCAGATGGAGGCACAGCTCAGTCACTGTGTCCCTGCAGACTGAGGTTGCTGCTGGAGTCTCCCTTTTCCCAGGGGAGGCTTTAGGCTGCTTCCAGAGGAAAATGTTTGTGCTGTACTCATTTAAAGTGCCATTTTTCAGCTCTTCAGTTTCAACAGTACAAAACTGCATTTCAGTGCAAGCAAAAGGAAGAAACTTGTTTTGATGTGTGGCAGTGAGAATGATGTGTAATTTTTTTTAGGCTTGATGGGCTTTTCCCTCATAAGAACTCGTAAGAAATTGCTGATAGGTGGATGGTTGGACTGGATGATCTTGAAGGTCTTTTCCAACCTTGGTGATTCTGTGAGCTGTTAGTGTGACACGGGAGCAGCACTATGGGCTCTCCATGTGAGTGGGAAGTGGATGTGAAGCCTGAGAAGACCCTGCTCAGTGCTCCAGCACAGGGAACATCAGAGTGTGGTGCAGCCCTACGCATGGCACAGCTCTGAGCTGCTGCTTGGGCATCCTTGGGTGTCCTTTGCCTTTGTTGCCCCAGTTTCCTTCCTGCTCCTGTCACAGTCCAATGCAGATTGTCCTGTGGCTCTGGATTTCACTCCCTGAGAAATAATGAAACACCTCCATGCTGCTCCTGGGCTGCTGTGAGGGTCACCCCAAAAGCATTTCAGCTCCTGGCTGTTGAACTGACGTGGTGGGGGTTCCCCAGGTCGTGGCTGTGCCCTAGCATTGCTCTCTGGCAGCTGGGTGGGCGCATGTGGGCAGAGCTGTGCTCCTTGTTCCCAAGTGGCCGCAGCTCAGGTTGCTCCTGTCCCCACAGCGTGTCTGCCTGCAAGCTGACGGACGAGGCCTGCTTCATCCTCTATGAGTTCTGGCAGGATGCAGCTTCGTGGAGAAGGTCAGGGACTTTCTTGTGTGTGGTGGGGGGCTGGGAGCTCCTGCATGCGCTGGGTGGGAGTGGAAAGGGATTCTCTTGGTTCTCTGGGGGCCCTCACCAGCCTGTCCTGCTCCCTTGGCCCCTCGTGTCCCAGGACCGATGGCAGCAAAGGGGGGCTGAGCTCTCAGCTCGAGGTGTGGGCGTGGGGTGGGAGCAGCGGTGCTCAGGGCAGTGTCAGTGCAGCCCTGTCCCCTGCCAGCACAGAGCCCTCCTGCAGCCCTGGGGCATGAGCAGGACAGGCTCCTGACCTGCACTCTGCCCCACAGCCACCTCCAGTCCAGCCACAGCAAGATGTTCCAGCGGGCCACCATCAGCTTGCTGGAGTCCCCGGAGCTGCTGACCACGATGCTCTTCCCAGGTGAGTGGGGGCTCGATGAGGCTGTGCTGCAGGTAGCAGCCTCCTACATCACGTTTCCAAATGTGCTGTGCAGCTTGGGTTGCTGAGCAGATGAGAGCAGCTCCTGGTGGAAGGCGCACACAGCCCTGCTGCTGCCAGCCTGGGCCCCAGCTGGAGGCTGCACTGACTGCCCGCTGTGCTTCCCTCCATCCCGGAGAGCTGGCTGTAGAGTACGTGCCCTCCTGGTCCCGTGGGCTGTGTCTGAGCTCCATTTTTAAGGGTGCAGTGAGATACCTGCTGAGGGGAGAGTTTGGAGGCAACTCTGACACCAAATTGCTCTCCATTTTGCTATTTACCATGCAGGTGGTGCTGGTGCATCTGCAGGGGAGCCTCAGCTCTCTGAGCAGGGCTCCATCCCTGCTCCATCCCCCCAACCCACCCCTACCCTCAACACCACATCCTGCCCTCCCTGCTCGCTTCCCCTGAGCTCTCCTTTTTCCCTCCCCAGCCTCGTGGTGGATAATGAACAACAACTGACCCGAGCAGCCGCTCCAGATGCTGCTGGCACGCAGAAGGACACGGAGCCCCTGCACGGCCACCGCCTGCGCTCACGTTTGTCACCTCTGCTCCCCCTCCTGCAGCCCCAGGGCTGCTTGCCTGGTGGCCCCAGCGTTGTTTCACCGTTTTGCTCTTTTTGTGTCATTCATCTATTAATTTATTTACTCCTCGTGCAGCGGGTGAGCGTGGCACTGGGTCCCCATGGTGCCACCCCCCTGAGTGCAGCTCCTGGCTCTATGCTGCTGCTGAGTGAACATAAACAGAACTGGCACCAGCACAGTGCTGGCATGGAGTGTGTGGCTGTCACTGCATGCTGCGGGTTGGGAATGGCATGGTGAGGAGCCA
Organism: Tympanuchus pallidicinctus; assembly: GCF_026119805.1. NCBI lineage: Eukaryota > Metazoa > Chordata > Aves > Galliformes > Phasianidae > Tympanuchus > Tympanuchus pallidicinctus. Next base: position 9,687,665 of record NW_026294722.1, read on the forward strand.
GGGCAGTACGGTGGCTGTAACAGCACAACGGTGGCTGTGTCCTCATGCTGCAGAGCCAGCAGAAACTGAGCTGCTGAGAGCAGTGTGAAGCGAGAGCCAGCATGGGCACAGGCCACAGCCCTGCAGGGGAAGGGAGAATGTCACAGCTCTTCTCCTGCCACGCACCTCTCCTGCACCAGCAGCGTGGGGCTCAGCACCACTCCTCTTTTCCCTGCTGGCTTACACCAGAGATGCTAATTTGAATGGTTTGACTCCATTCCCCATTTGTAGTCATTAAAAATGCCATCAGTCTGTGCAGCACCAGGGGGCACAGAGAGGCAGGGCAGGGCTTGGGGTGCAGGAGAGGGCTCTGCTCCCCCCAGCTGTGGAGGTGGGGGATGGCATCTACGAGAGGGCAAAATGCTGGGGACTGCAGCTTGTAACTGCTGCTGAGCAGTGCTGGGGGGCACTGGGGGCTGACCTGCAGCCAGCAGCTCTCCAGGGCAGCCACAAACATTTCCCCAGCCCCTGCATGGCCACGGCCCCTAAACCCTGCATTTTGTCCCCATGTTTCTGCCCCCAGCGGCAGATAGGGGAAGGTGCTGTGTGATGAGGAGAGTCTTTTTATTGACTACTTTCGAGTAGAACAAACTAAATACATCTGTAACAGTTTGGGTTCCTTTATACAGTACATTAAATAAGTTATGCACAGGAATGAAGTAACAAATTCCTATTACAGAATTAAATGTCCAAAAAAAAAAAAAAAAAAAAAAAAGGAAAAATAGAAAACTCAGTCCCTCAAGTCTGCCCATGTCCAAAGTTCACCTGTATCGTTACGTGTTTAAAAAAAATAATTATTCTAATCATGACTGTTAGTATTGTACTCATTTACACTGGGGGTAATTTTAATACACAGCCACCAAAGCTGCATGAGGACGATGGAAGACGGTCTATGTACACACGCGGGCAGCACTCGGCCCTCACACTGCAGGCCCTGGGCTGGGCTGACCCCGGCTGCTCCATGAGAACTGGGAGACTTTGGGGCTTTATTTTGCAAGATAATCCCCTGCAGAGGCAGGGCTGAGCTGCAAAGCAGCTCCCACAGCAGCATCCCCTGCAGGCTGTGGTTGCTGCTCGAGCCCAGCACACCGCCTGCAAGCTCTGGGATCATTCCTTGCATCTCCATTATTCGCCTCCAATGGAAAAAGTGATCAAAAATAATTTGGGAATTACTTGCCTCATTGGGCTCCAACCCAGTGAGCACACAAACCCAGTCACGGAAACGCAGCTTTACTGAACAGATGCTTTCCTCAGTCCCATTTGTGCGCAGCACAGCATGAGCTCAGTGCGGGTGCACTGCGGATCCTCCCATTGCTGCACTGCTGACAGCACGGTGCTGGAGCACAGCCCTGTGCCCCCCCAGCCCTGAGCAGCTTCTCCCCAGGCAGTGCTGGCTGCAGAGCTGAGAGGAGCAGCGGAGGGTGCTGGGCCCCACGGCTTCAGGTGGGGCTCTGGGGCAGGAGCTGTGTGGGAAGAGCGGGCTGTGACAGCACCCAGCGCTCACACTGCAGCCTCGGTGGCTGAAAGCAGTAATAACTCCCAAACCAACAGCTTCCACACAACAGAACAATGCTTCCTGCATAGCAAATATCTGCACCCAGATAGAAAGGGCAGTAATCACCCATGAGGGATTCAGATTTGGGCTGCAGGCGCTCAAAGGTCCAACATCAGACCCAACACTGCTGCCTGGCGTGGCACAGAGGGACTCAGCACAGTCCCTGGAGTGGAGCTGTGCCCCCACCCCCAGGGTGATCCTGTCCTTATCACTGCATGGCAGGATGGGATGCTTCTGCTGGGACAGCAGCCCTGCTGGGGCAGAGCACCACGCAGCACTGGGAGCAGGGTAACAACAGACAGACGCACCTGGGGCTGAATACAGAGGGCTTCGGACACCCCAAGGAAGGAGCTCACGTGTCTGAGCCAAGGCCCAGGGCTCTGTGTGCCCAGCACTCCTGCCTGCAGCCCCGACTCCTCGGCAGCGATGGGTGCAGAGATGCTGTGGGCGTGTGCTGCAGCTCCCTGTGCACCCAGCGAGGCAGGAGGGGCGGCAAAGCTTCCAACAGAGGTGACCTGGGTTTGTCCAACACGTCAACTGATCCGAGCTCCCGTGGGTTTTATTTTCCAACTTCAAAAACCAAAACACCACCAGGACAACGAAGGAAACGGGCTGAACCCAAACTTCCCCTTTAGAGTCCGTTCGTGTCTATCGCTGTCACAGAGGCGGGCGTGGAGGAGCGGGAGGTGGCCGCCGAGCTCTTCTCCATGCTGGGGCTGGGCACCCCGTCCCCGGCCTTGGCCGAGCGCCCTGCAGGCAGCGCCAGCCCCTTGCTGTGGCCATGCAGGCTCTGCCCGCAGATGCGGTGGTGCCGCTCCCAGTCCTTGTGCTGGCAGAAGGAGCCGCAGTAGCGCGCGATGTTGCAGCCGCTGCACGTCTCGCTGGCCTTGCGGCCGCAGTTCCAGCAGCTCTGAAAGGAAGCAGACGTCGCGCTTGGAAACGGGTCGCGCAAACAGAGCTGTAGGAACGTAACAGAGCTGCTGCCCCAACGGTGCTGGGGGGAACCGCTCACCCCCGCCGGCCCCCATTTGCTCACACTGAAATGGGTCCTGCCCTCCCACAGACCTCTGCCAAGCTCAGAGCACCGCACTGCCCCGCTCCCACTCTGCCCACATCCACCCAGACGCACGCAGGACGCAGCAGGCGAGGACTGACACACACACTGCTGTCTGGTTTTTCTATTTCCTGCTGTTAGCAGCTCTGTTCTGGTCTCAATCCCAGCCGATTGCTCACCACGGAGATCCCAGCGTGCTGCTCTGCCACCAACTGCTCTGCCCTTGGGTGGAAGCACGGCTGTGAGTGGGACAAGGAGCACAGCACAGCCCCTGGCCTGCAGCCCACAGCCAGCTCAGTGAGAGCACGGGGCCGACGCTGGAGCTGCAGCCACAGCTGCTTCAAGGGAGCGGGGGAGCAGCTGAGCTGCAGCTGGGCTCCTGTGATGGTGAACGCCCACCCAGAGGGGAGTGCAGCTGCCACCAGCACTCAGTGCTGTGGGCAGGAGTAGGAGGCTGCAGGGTGGGCAGGCAGCGCACGGGGCTGTGCTGGGACAACTTGCAGGCTGCCAGCACCGAGCCCAGAGCAGCTCTAGGAAAGCTGTGTAAGCAGCTTAAAGCAGTGACATTTCAACCACTGTGCTAAATCACGCTCCTCAGGTCACACTGTGCCAGGATGCACGCCAGCTTGTAAAGCCCCCAGAGAAGAGTCCCCAGTGCTGGAGGATCAATCAGGGGTGCTATCAGCTCCCATGTCCCCGCTCTGCTCCCACTGCTCTGTGCAGCAGTGTAGGGCAAAGGATGGAGGCAGAGGAGGGGATACACCCCAAAAAATTCCCCTACAGAAAACCACTGCTCACCTCAGTCCTCCTCAAGCAATTCCACCCACTCCCATTGTCTGTTTACTGGTTGCTGCATTGGTTCATCTTCAATGATTTCATGGGAAAGTACCAGAGCACAGACACATCTATAACAACACCCCACGTCCACACAGCTGCTGCCATGTGCGGGGATCAGAGCCTCCCAGAGGATCCCAAGGGAGGACAGAACTACACTGGCTGTCCACATGGCCTGGGGTGACACAATTCCCCACTTCCTTCTCAGTTTTGCTGAGCAGAATCACGCAAAGCCTGGAGCATTTGAGCAGAGAAGTGACAACACTGAGCCAGCCACAGGTGGCTGTGACGTCGCAGAGAAGGAATTACTCGAGCAGCTCCTGCTCAGCCCCTCTGAGACCTCCAAAACCAAATGGAATGCATTCCCAGCCAAAGAGCAGTGAGGGTACCTAATGGCTGAGGGATCAGAATAGCCCTGACACTCACTCCCCACATTCTGCTGCGACAAACCTGAAGGCACCCACGCTTTTCTGAGCTGCCATACCCCACTGGGTGTCCTCAGACTCTGCAGTATGGGGACAACCAGCCTATGCACAATTCCCCTGAACCCTATGGGGGTCGGAGGAGCAAGAGCCCTGCAGAGCCAGATCCCAGAGGGCAGCCAGGCACACTCCTGTGCAGCATGAGCCTGCAGAGCAAAGTCCCAGACAACACACACCCAGTGCTGCTCAGCAGCACCACAGGCACAACACAGCCACCGAGCAACGGCAATTCCAACCACTCACAGAATCTGGTGGCTGCCCTGCACAGTCCCAAAGCCCACAGACAGCACTTCCTTATCTGCACACGTCAGTACTCCACAGCAGCACATTTCTGAGGAGGATGTAAAGCTGTCCCACCAACACCCTTTTCTCTCTGCAGAAATCCCCACAGCTGGCCCCACACTCTGCTGACAATGCCCTCACACCACCGCCGTGCTCCCACAGCTTTTAAAAGGGATGAAAGAAGGCAGGGGACACCAAGGCACTGCAGAGCAGGACCCAAGGCTTGGGACTCGTGGGCCTGCCCAGTTCCATACCTCTGTGGACTCCTCCTGCTCATTGATCACCAGGAAAGCATCCTCGGTGGCCTGGCGCTTGGCGTCGGCGATGGTTTGCTCCATGCGCGCCCTCTCGGAGGCGATCATCTCAAACGCCTTCTGCTCTGCCTCTGCCACAGCCTTCTGCACCTCCGACATGGCCTGGCGCTTCACCTCGTTCACGGCTTCTTCTGGAAGGGAAGCTCAGCCTCACCAGCCTGCCAGGACTCTGTGGCTGCGCGGCCCCAACAACAGGGGATGGGCTGCCCTGGGCGCACCGCCGGCACCGCGCAGGGGCAGAGCCGAGGCAGCAGCGTGCAGCCGGGCTGTGCTGTAGGCAGGCTGCTCCTGTCAGTGCACTGCAGCGCCACAGCTCACCCTGGGCAACCCCACAACCAGGGCTCACCTGCTTTCTTCCATATCTCCTCGGTGACGTAGCCCGGCCCCGACCTGCTGCCGAACTCCCGCAGTGAATCTGTTGGAAGAAGAGCGAGGCGGGGAGGGTTAACGGGGCATAGCTCACAGCAGAGGGTTCCTCCAGTTGGAGCTGTTCATCAGACGCTCGGAAGATAAATCACAGTCCTTAATTAGTGCCCTGCATAATTTATGATGCAGTATAACCCGTTCCCATCTCCAGGTACCCTGCACCAACTGGAGATACAGGCGCACCACCAAGTGCTGCGTGCTGACCCCAGCGCCGGCCCCCAGCAGCTCACAGCCAGCACAGCAGCCGTGGGGACGCCCACATGGGGATCTGTGCCCACACTACAGAACTCTCGTGCTGCCTTCTATCCCTGCCCTTTTTTAATGCCTCGAAATCTCATCCGCCTCCTTTCAGCCAAACTCTAAAAGCCACTGATCCCTTCAGCTCTGCAATTCAGATCTGCGTGGGGTTCCCACTGCAGGGCAAGGGCTGAGCTACAAATGCTCATTTTTGCTGTCTGAGAACTCCCAAAAGTCATCCAAACACAGCTAAACCTGACCCAGACCCTAATTTGGGTACCTTTTGGACATCCAGGAGGATTCACTTTATGTATTAATCCAAACAAGTTGAATATTTATATTGAATTGTTAGAGTTGGGGGGGGTTACTCATAAAGGCCATCTGGTTCAACCCCTGCAGTGACATCAGGTTGGTCAAACTGGGCTTCTGAGCTTTAAGAATTGTATGCATTGAAGTCCTCAAGGTCAGAAATGATTTGGGTTTCAGTGAGAACTACGTGCTCTCAAACTGGGGGGGTGAGGACAGCTTTCCACCTGTAAGTTAATGCTTAGGACTGCCACAACGACAGATGAATTGCCATCCAAAGCAACTAGCAGCTTTCTCCCCATGATTTCATTAAGTGAAGTCAAGCTCATCTTTCCAGTATGTTCTATTTAATGACTCATCGTCAGTCTGAAGAGTTTCAGAGCCAGCAGTCAGCTGCTGTGCTGGAAGAAGAAATCATTGCCCACCACAGGTATGAAAGAAATGCCAGAACAGGGCACAGAGGTGGAGCTCGTCTAGAACCAAGGAAGCTTGTCTTTCCTCATATAAAGGGGCTTAGAAGAGAGATGGAGAAAGACTCTTAATCAGGGCCTCAGGTATCAAGACGAAGGGGCAATGGTTTGAAACCAAACGAGAGCAGATTTAAATTGGACACGAGGAAAACACGGCTCACAATGAGGGCGGTGAGGCAGTGGCACTGCTGCCTACAGAGCTGTGGGTGCCCCATCCCTGGAGGTGCCCAGTGCTGGGATGGAGGGGACTCTGAGCAGCCCGATCTGGGGGACGACCCAGCCCACAGCAGGGAGCTACGCAGATGTCCTTTAAGGTCCCCTCCAACCCAAACTGCCATCCATTTCTGTTGCACTCCTTATGTTTTGCTATAAACCTATTATTTGAAGGCCCGTTTTCAGATAAAACCCTTTTTCTCGTGCAGTTTCCCACCCAGCACCGCTCACCGCTGCTGATGGAGTCGGAGCTGCCGGGGCTGTGCCTGGCTGTGCCCAGCTCCCCCCCAGCCTTGCGTGGCTCAGCCTCACTGCAGCGCCTCTTCCAGTAGTTGAGCTCCTCACGGTCAGCCTCCTGGCAGCGCCGCAGCACGGCCATGGAGCGCCGGGTCTTCTCCACCATCTCCATGATGCAGTTCAGCGCCTGGAGGGAGGCAGGGAGGGAGGCTGTCAGTTCTTTTGCTGGTTGAGTTCCCCACTGCAGGTGCCCCAGGGGTGTCCCAGTAAAGTAAACCCAAAGTTATTTCACGGCAAAAGGATGTGAGCATCTCGTGGCATCATGTGGTATCTCGACAGTATTCAAACAGATACCATTGGGTCCCACGGCCATCCAAGCAGTGATACTGTGGGTGTTACCACCTCCTGGGAGCTCAGGCTGTGTCTGAGCTCAGCATCTGGTTTGGTCACCAACAGATGTGGCCATGCTGCTCAAGGTGGAGCGAGAATAAACTGCTCTCCCATGGCAGCAGAGTGCCCGTGCTGCTGCCTGTGCCCCCACGGCAGTGGGGATGTGTCTTTACGATTCATGATATCTCTCTCTCCAACCCAGAGGAATTGGTACCAGCACTCCATAGGTACATCCCAACTTAAAATATTCACCTACGGGGCCTTCTGCTCCATATCCACCCACGTGAAGCATCAGCTTTAGGGCATAAGTAAGCATAGGGCCCCTCTACATTTCTGATCAAAGCTGAATTCCAATTCCATTTCTTTAGGGGAAGCATTCCAGAGAAGTGCTTGGGTCAGCAGCCTTGTTCAGCACAGAAAAACAGGCTCTGCAGAAAGTCTGCCAGAAGTACCAAGTCTGCCCATACCCAACCCTGCCCCATACAGGCTGGCAACCCAGGAGAAAAAGCCTTCAACCAACCCCAGCATTGTTGTGTTTTGTTGTTTTGTTTTTTTTTTTTAATCTGTAAGTTCCACACACGTGCTGCACACAACACATCTGCACGCTTGTTGGTACAGTGCTGGCCTGGGCAGCTGCTGGAAGACCTGTGCAGGTTGTTCTGACAGCCAGCAGGAGCAGCTCTCCAGCACCAGACACTTGGTTCAAACTGGTTTTGGCTTCCACTGGGCGCGGGCAGAGAAAAAAATAACAGGAAACTGCTCCTGCTGAACTGCTTGTGGCAGCCAGTCCAACTGCTTTTAAAACCTGCATAAGGTATTGTATCAACAAGAAGGAAATCACTAACTGGAGCAGGTGAGCAGCGGGTCGCTGTGTCCCACAGAGCTTCCCACACCTCCCAGCTCCTTACATGATCGAGGTGCTTCCACTCATCAGCCCACTCCCTCTCAGTCAGGCGGTGGTCCACCAGCTCGTCCTGGTAACCTCCATTCAAACCTGCAACAAACCACAGTTGGAGGAGTGATCAAATGGAGCAAATGCTTTCAGTGCTGCAGAGGGACCTCGGCCCCAAAGCAACAACAGAGCAGGATTTCTAACCAGGTAGAGCTGTAATTTTAAAACACACCTCCAAGACATGGGCTAATTGCATACGGCTGCTCTGATCCTTGCTTGTGTCATTGCCTCAGAAGTGCTACAATCCCCTCACAGGCCTGGACCTGGCTTGCTGAAAAGGCAGTTCCCCGTTTGTAAAGCCACAGGGGCTCTGAGCTGTGACTCAGGTTGCCCGGCTGGAAACAGGGCTGTTGCTTCCACACACCCCTACCAGCACCAGGAGAGAGGGGAGGTCACACACTGCTCTCCCCACACACCACAGATGTCCTACATCAGTCATCTCTGAAAAGTTAATTTCTATTTATTTCCACATCCTTCATCTCTGCATACTGGCTTGGCCACAGTCAGCACCAACACCAGGTCCTGCTCGCTCCTCACCCCTGGTGGCTACAGCCTTATACCCACAGAAGGAAACTGCAGCTCTGCCTCTCCCTCTGTCTTCCTGCTTTTAACTTCTCACTATTTGACGTTCTCTCTGACTTCTCTGCAAAACCTCTCAACTTCCTTATGGGACACGCCAAGAATTACAACCCAAAGCCCTGCAGAGCTGCTCACCGAGCCCGCCGTGCCTGTCCCGGATCTCCCTGTGCTCCAGCATCTTGCCAGGGTCTCTGTACAGATGGGAGGTGGCGATGTCTTCCAAGGTGTAGTGCTGGAGGGGCGGTGGGGTGGGGTGGAACTGCCCACCAGGGTTCAGCATTGGGATGCTGAGTGCTGGGCTGTGCCGGGGCGCGGGGCTGATGGTGCACACACGCTTGGCAGGCGGCTCCGTCGGCAGCGGCTCTCTCTCAAAGCTGCTGTCATCCCTTCTGTAACCACACCAAGAGACACAGGGTTTCGTTAGCGCTGCATAAACAGGGAAGGGAAAGATGAACAAATTGAAACAGCAGAATTTGGGCAGTGCTGATTTTACCGGAGGGGTGAAGGAGGGAGCTGAAACAAACACGATCGACTTGTGAACAAATCCACGGAATGACCTTGCTAAAAGGAGTTCAAAAAATGCCCAAGTGTTGTGATTCATCTTTCTGAGCACAACCAAATTAAGATTTCACAGCTTCTATAAATTTGAAGTGTGCTCCACATAATTACATAACGACTTTTACTTGGAATAAAGGCAGCGAAAACAAAACCGCGTCCTTCCCTGTGCTGAAAGTGCCTCCACCTGCTGCCTTCCTGGCTCAGGCACTTGGGTGACCTGCTCCCAAACAAATCCCCGTGGGCAGGGTCTGCCTGAGAGCCCCTGGAGAGGGTCTGCAGCCAAATGATCAGTGCTACGAGCAGGAGTTACAGCCATAGACAGCAGTGCCTCACCAACAGCTGTAAGGAGCGCTAAGATCCTATGTTTGGCCCAGAACACAGTTTAAAATTCAAATTCACCTTCACTGCTGTCCAAAAACATGACTTTGGGAACAGAGTGGCAAAGGCTCCTCTACCTGTCAGGGCTGTGCCTCTTGCTGTTCCCGTTGACCTCGATGAGCAGCTCTGAAGAGTCGGCCGGGGAGGAGGCGGTGTTGAGAAGGATGTGCTCGTGCTGCGCCAGGTACTGGGACGGCGTCTGCTTGGCAGCCCGGGCGCAGTGCAGCAGCTCTCTCTGGAGCAGAGGGAGGTTGGCCTGGAAAACATCACGGCTCTGCTTCATACAGCCTGCATGGACACGAGCAGCTTTGCTCAGAGAGCATGAACAGCTCGAGCCCGGGGCCCCGCTCAGCATTTCCCCGCTTGTCACGTCTGCGCTGGGCAGACCTACCTGTGTTTTCTCAGAGGCTGGGGATGGCCTGGGGCCGGCAGACACAAAAGCACTGTGGGAAGCTCCCAGCATCTCGCTGCCCCAGACACAATAAGCCAACACCTCAAACACTCTAGATCCCAACATTTTCAAACTGCAGAATGGAGATGGGTTTGTCTCATTTACCCCTAGCGCACAAGCAGACATATGTGGCCCTCATTACAAAGTCAGCTTTCTGCGAGCCAGTAGCACGTGGCAACGGCCATGGTCTGTGCAGTCTGTCTTGGATAAGAATAGTTGTGGAGCTTGTTATGAGAGCTTCCCCAGCAGGGACACACTGCCAAGCAGCACAGCCCTGCACAGCACTGCCAGCCCGCCCCACCAGCTCCTGTCACCTTCAGGAAGGGGATCACAAACGGCCGCAGGGGGAAGTTCGTCGCCTCTTGCAGCTTGCAGTGAAATTCCTCGATCGTCACTGTTGAGTTCTGAGAAAAGAATTAAGAAATGAAATGACTGTTTGTTCTTATTTTTAGGTGCTTGGAAAACAGCTCAAAACGAACAGAACTAGAAAGGAGACTGCATCTGCCACAACAGGACTGACAACGCTCACACCAGATCCTGCCTCACACAGCCAAACAGACTCAGGCCAACGGAGCAGAATGACTGCACCAAACGTGGGGGGCTGTGGGCACTGCCAGCACCAGAGCAGGTGGCAGCAAGCCCAGCTGGCACCTCCTGCAGCCCAGCCAGGCGGCCCAGGGCAGGCTGGGGACGAGCAGCAGCTCCAGCTGCTTCTTCTCTCTCTTCCAGCTCAGCTCACCCAAACCATCCACCATCCACGAGGTCACCAGCAGCCTGCTGCTCCTATACTGATGTTCCCAGCTTGGGTGCTATCTGGAACAAGCTGCACACATAAAGTTTATCCCTGCAGCAATAACTGCCATCAGGGGGGACAGCGATGAGCAGAGGAACTTGAACACTTTGTAATTTCTTTCGCTGGTGGGTAAACTGATGTGCTGCCTCGCACCCATGGAAATACAGACAAGTGCTTGCCTGCTTCAGCAACAACATTTGGTGCCTGTGAAGAACCCTGAGGCTGCAAACAGACTCATGTATGCTCTGCCCATGCCAACCTGGGGAGCAGCAGTACTTCAGGCTGCCCATGGCCCAGCTGTGTTTGCTGCATGCTCAGCCTCTGAGCAAGGCTGCCAAAAGCAGAGATCAGCTCAGAGCTGTGCTGGGCCATGCACCAGGTGGCAGCTGGCACAAGGCTGTGCTCCAGGACCTTGGCTGAGCGTGCACAGGGCTGGGCAGCATTCCTACCAGTCAACTCGTACCACTGCAAGTACTGCATCCAATCCTGCAAGGCCTGTTCATTTCTTTCTGAAGGATGTTTTCAGCTCTCCTTACATGCAGAGGGGCAGTGTGTGCACTGGGTGCACCAGCAGCAGCAACCCTAGCTCTTGCATGACCAAGCACAGAAGATGCAAAAAGTCATTTACCAATCCCCTTCCTGCTACTGCACTGTCAGGCTGCCATAAAAATGAACGCAGCTCAGTGACAGTTTGCCCAGCCATGCACTTCTTGTAGGTGCAGGGAAAGCACTGAGGCCTCCTGCTGCAGTGCCAGGCTTTCTATCTTCCCCAGGCCTCGGCAGTGCTGGTGGGGCTGCACTGCAGTACGCAGGATGGAAAAAGCCCACTAAATGCCCCCTGTGCTCAGCACTGCGTATCACGAGTGAGGTGCTTGAAGCACTGAGACATCCTCTACATGTTCAAGGCCTAGAATTGGATTTCTTTCAAAAAGCAGCAGGCACAGAGAGCACCCCCACAGCTCAGCATCACCCTTTCTCCCCCCAGCAAGTTGTGCATGCAGCACCTGCAGAGCTGCAGCAAACAGGATGGTGGCCCAGCATGCAAGGCCCAAAAGCTCCCTGCAAGATGCTCTTTCCAAAACAGCACCCAAAGCCATTCATCTGTATTTGCAAAGGTGCTCGGGCACGGAAGCACCATCACCTCACCAGAAATCACACATCCCTTCTGCTCTGGGCTTAGGGGTGCAAAGAAGAGAATGCTTCCCTGGCAGAAAAGGGCTCCTGGGAGTTACTGGGAGCAGACCAGGAAGCACAGCACTGCTCATGGCTTCTAGTGAGGAAGGCAAAGAGCACCAGGCATGCAGCTTCTACAACAAAGTATAGTCCCAAGCCCTCTGGGTTTCCATAAGCTCAGCTGCACCTGGGCTCATGTCAGTGCAGTGGGACAGATTGCTTTTGAAATCCACTGAAGAAAACAAAAAAAAAAAGACAGTGCATTTACCAGAAAGTACAAACAACACAAGCTGTGCTTAGCCAACATCTCTGCTTGCAAAGGCCCATGATGTTGTGCAATGGGGGCACGTGCTGGCTGCTGGGATCCCATCACTACAACGCTTTTGCAAAAAGAAATGTCCCCTGGGCTTCCCGGGGAGCAGCTTACCACCAGGGCCAGGACCAGGGTCCGCACCTTCTCCCCGATCTCTGGAGAGATGTCATTGCCAAACTGCTGCAGGGTGGTGAGGAAGCGTTTCAGCTTGCTGAGCTGCCGTGCGCCGCACGTGGCCGGGAGCTGCTGGTTGGTCAGTGAGGAAGAGGAAGAGGAGGCCGGGCCGTTGCCAAAGCGCTGGGGTGGGGATGGTGCCCCATTGAGCGTCGGGGGGGAATGGTTCATCCCGTTGGGCACTGCAGAACGGAGACAAAAGTGTTATGGCACGAGATGGGCACGGCCCCGAGGGCTGCGTCCCGCCTGCAGTGTGACCGTACTCCCCGTGGGGCTGAGGGGAGTTTGGCAGATGCGGCTGTTTGTCCAAACCAGTCCCATCTGTGATCGTGTCTCCTTTAAGCAGAAGGCGTGATGAAACTGACTGCAGCTTGGGAAGTCCGCATGGGATTAGAATAAATTGTTGACATCCCCTCAGTGCTGTTGTGCAATCTGAAGTCGTGTCTGGGAAATGGTGAAAGCAGCTGTGCATGGGGGGCCCAAACTTCAGATAAACCCAGAATGTTAGAGGTGAAAAATACACCACGGTAAATACAGCTGTGGCTGATGCACAGGGCTGGCCTTAAAAGTCCAGAGCTGAACTGTGCACCTCTCCTATGGAGACAGGCTGAGGGAGCCAGGGCTGCTGGCCTGGAAAAGGCACGGCTTCAGAGTGACCTCACTGTGGCCTTCCTGTACCTGAAGGAAGTTTATAAAAAGGAAGGGAGCAACTTTTTACACAGGCAGACAGTGACAGGACAAGGGGGAACGGCTTTAAACTACAAGCAGGGAGATTTAGGTCAGATGTTAGGAAAAAACTCATTACCCAGAGGGGTGTGGTGCTGGCAATGCTGCCCAGAGCTGTGGGTGCCCATTCCTGCAGGTGCCAGAGGCCATGGATGGGCCCTGGGCAGCCTAAGCTGAGGGCAGCCAGCTTATGGTGGGGGGAGGAGAAGCTCCCAAAGCCCCTCCTAGTAGAGCTGCCACAGGCATGGGAAGGCGTGTGCTGGCCTCAAAGGAACACAGCCTGCCAAAGCTGCCAACATTCCCACTGCAGCTTCCTCAGGATTGCTCCTTGGGTCTTCCAAAGAATCACACCTGGGAGGGTTTTTCAGAGAAAAGTACAGAGGCATTGGAGCAGTTAAACCACCCTGAGGCACAGCAAGGCTCCACACACCTGGAGCTGTGGGGTGAGCACAGAAAGAGGAAGCACAGTCAGTTGAGATCCAAAGGAAAGATAACGGTGAAGAGAGCAACCAGGGCAAAAGGCTTTTCTGGGGCATAACAAAGACATACTCCTTTGTGCAGAGAGCAAGGATGAAATGAATGTAAAGACTGAGGACAGAGCTGTGAAGGTGAAACGGGCTGATGCCTTCTGTTCTAGGTCAGTGCAACCAGAGAAACTCCTTGCCACACTTCCCCACGCCAGGAAAGGAACAGAGATGACCTGCAGAGATCAGCAGTACCTGCCATAGCAGCAAATATTGAGCTCATTTAAAAGGCAATGGCAAGTACTCACAACGAGCATTGGTTCTGCAGTAAACATGTAATAAAGAGAGGTAAAGCCACCCCAAGCAGAGCAGTAATGCACAGCCTTGTGCCCTCCAGAGGCTGCAGCCAAGGGTTCCCCATTTCTTTCTTCTTGTTGCTCTTAGCAAGGGAAGAAGGACAGTGGAGGTTGCTGTGTGTGGGCAGGAAGGGGCAGGGGCTGCAGGGGAGCACAGGGTGAGCAGGAATATGAAAGTCATCCTCGAAGGCTACACCACTAAATTCTGCAATAGGTACCAAACTGTCTCTCCTTCTTTACATCCCTTCACAGTGCAGGGCGTGCAAAGGGTGGCTCTGAGCATTGCCTCTGTGCACAGCCAAGAAGTGAAAAGCATGAGTAAACTTCATCACAGCTTGTAGTGCTCGCCCTACTGAAGAGGCCGCGAAGTCATCAGGCCTCAGCAGATTCAGGTGACTTGGCCCTTAACAGTGTGCCAAGCAGCCTTATTGGAAAAATTAATTTCTATCACTCTGCTAATGGTCTTTTTCTGCCTTAGCAAAAGGAGAGCCATTAAAAAACCCTCCGTGTATAAAGCCAGGGACAACGTGTCTGGCGGGATAACCCAATGATTAGCACTGCTGCCAGCATCTCTCAGTGCATTAGCTGGTGTCCTGAAAGAGACTGAATGGCAACGCTGTGAAATCCCCTGCCAAGATGAAATGGAGATGCCCCAGACACTGCTGTGGGTAGCAGAGCAATACACACACAGCCAGGGGACCTCAGTATGGAATAAGGGTGAGGAGAGAATGAAATGCCCGCGTGCCACGAGTGGGGTAAGGTAATTCCATGCTTGAGTGTAAAACAAAACAGCTGTGTCCTAAAATGATGCTTTTAGATGATGAGATTTTAAGATGATGGCTTAAATGTTTTCTAAAAGGAAAAAGCATGAGCCTGTGTTCTTCCTGCAAGGTGGGGCTGAACACCCATCCCACCTGGTGAGCTGCCTCCGAGCAGCGCCCTGCAGCTTAACGGGAGAGGTTATGGAGCAAAGATGGAGAACAGAGAACTTGGACAGACAGTGAGAAATTTTTGAGGCTGTGAAATTAAAAGAGGAAAACTTTCTAATCTCAGCTGCAGAAACGCTGTCTGCAATGCAAGATACAGCAGAGTGGGAATTAACTCTGCCAGATACAGCACAAAGCTCAGCTCCTGGCTTCTTTGAAGCCAACCTGATAAAAGCCTTAAGGAGGTTATTGCAGAAATCTGCACCTGCATGGAGACCGACTTGGAGAGACTGTGACAACACTGGGACAAAGCAGGAATGGGCAGGGTTGTACTACAGACCCCACGGTACGTCCTGCATAAGCAGAAGGAAAGCCCCAGCCCTCGCTCCCAGCTGCGCAGCTCTGTGCTGGCCAGCAGCCTGGCAAACAGGGAGCCCTGCCAGATGCTGGCACAAGCAGAGCTCCTCATTGCCGGGCCAGTCCCTTGGCAAAGTGATTTAGTGGGGGCTTACGTGCAGCTGGGGTGAAGGAGACGGGCCGAGGGCCGCCAGGGTTGACGGGGGGCAGTGGCGGCATATTGGGAGGAGAGGACCTGGTCTGTATCTTCACTTCCACGGGCGAGCCGGGCATCACTGGCACCCTCTTCTCACCAGCAACTGTACAAAGAGAACAGCAACACGTTATCAACAATCCTCACAGGGATTGCCCTGCCGAGCACAAGAAGCGCAGAACTGCAAAGGCTTTCCCTCCATTAAAACTGCGGAGGGATACCGAAACCACAACAAGCCACTCTTATTTTAACTGTAATAAAATAACAGCACTAACGTAACACTGCCAAACACGACTCACACACACCTGGCCATGCTTTCACACCACGTGTCTCTCACTGGCACACTGCTGCACGGCCACAGCACTCACACCAGTAACAGCTGGAGGAGCACTGCTATGTGCGCAGGAGCTGCCCTGGCTTGGTGCAGAGCCCTGGTACCCCCTTGCCCCTTGTCCTCAGCTCCTAGCTTTGGGCACCAGAACATGGCCACACGTCCACCTTGATTCCTCTTCTTCCCCTCCTCCACTGTGTACATACACAACTGGATTTTGCCACGGAGAGAAACTGAGCCTGAAACAAATCTTAAAGGTCTTTTTTTTTCTGTTCTCCTAAAGCATTCCTAGGGCACGCCACACGCAGCATGGAAGCACCAGCAAAGAAAGCAGGACTAACCTGGTTAAACTGCAGAGGGGGAAGAAGAGCCACAGATTTGATTCCCTGGAATATAACCAGCTAGCACTGTGCTACCAAATGAGAAAGAAGTTACCCACAGTGAGGGTGGTGAGGCACTGGGACAGGGTGCCCTGGGAGGTGGTGGGTGCCCTGTCCCTGGTGACACCAAGGTCAGGCTGGATTGGGCTCTGAGCACCTGATGGAGCTGTGGGTGTCTCTGTTCACAGGGGTATGGGACTGATTCCTTCCACCTCAAACCATTCTACAATTCTATGAAAGTCAAGACTGGAGGAGCCAGCACCTCACCTTTGGATGTGCTCCAACAGATAGCAAGGACCAGGCAGGGCTGATAAGCGTAAAGCGTTCCTGCTAAACTCCTGGGGCCTCTAAAACCCAGATAAAACCCATCCTTCTGAAACTCAGTTTTAGCCTAACCACATCCATTTCATGAGAACCAGGCCTGCAAAACAGGCTGTGAGCAAGGATGCGAGCCAGCCCCTGGCTGACCAGGACTGAAAACCAGACAGCCTTTGTCCCATGTAGACACTGCCTTCCCCACCCCCTTCTTCCACATTTCACTATTTAGAAATATTTACCGGCTCACCAATGGCAACACAGCCGTGCTGCCTCCAGAGGCACAGGAGATGCTGCAGGTCCCAGCACAGCTGGAATCGTGGCTGAGAGCTGAACACCAGCGCAGCTCCCTGGGTCACATTGCACCAAGGCCCATCCTTGCTGATGGCTGAATGCCCCAAGCATCAAGCAGGACACCTGCCTGCCCTGGGACACTGATGGATTTTCCATTAGCAAGGCTGGTTCCAGCCCAGGTGCTGAGTGCTCCCATGCAGCTCTTCTCGAAACAAATGACAAATGTTGTGTCTGTTTTTCCAGCAGTGCCTGCAGCACACGGACTGAGCACATTTATGGCACATTGCTCTTACCATTGCTGCCAACTGACCCGACCTGGGGATGACACAGTGACCCAGGAACAGCAATTTGAACCACAGAGGGGCTGCAGCACTGCGATCCCATGGGGGGCTCCTCCATAGACATGAGAACACTGTGACATCACACAGGAGGATGATTCACCAGGAGCAGAGAAAAACCTGAGCATGGAGACACTGTTCTAAGCCCAGCTCGGTGCAGGAATGCCACATCCTCAGGAAGCTGATGGGGCAGATCCTGCAGCGCTTGGAGTCACGGCTTTCAGATGCTGCAGAGCTCCTGCCTGGAGCAGGACAGCTATGGCACACAGTCTGTGCAGTGTGCCCATGTGGGGAGGGCGCCTGCCCCAGAGACCACACTCAGCGATTCCCCTTACAGAAGCCTTCTGACTACTGTGTTTAGTGCAAAGAGAGTGTTGCTATGATAGGTAACCTCAGAAGAATGGCTAACATTTGCTTGCGCTGTAAACTGTATATAGAAGCTGCTTTAGTAATCGCTCCCTGCTTGTGAGCTCAAGAAAAGGCACGGGTGAAAAGAGCCACAAGTCAGGGAGCATCCCAACCCCTCTGGAACTCACATTAATAATACTAAATGCCTTCAGTAATCAGAGAACAAAGTAACAAAAAGAAAGAAAAATAGTGCAAGGTGAGAAGAGGGCACTGCCTCCCTGTACAGGCAGGCAAGGGCTGTGGGGCAGCTCGGGGGGGCAGGCAATGCCCCACACCTCTCCCCACTGCAATTTTGCTGCACAGATCCACACAAAGCCAAAGCCCTGAGCTGGCTGCGATGCTGAACCACAAGCCTGCAGGGAGCAAAGAGCACAGGGAGAGAGCAACAGCACTGACACAGCACACAGCACGTGGACGCTTCATACACATTTCTGTGATAATATTTATACGTGCACAACTTAACACCATACCACAAGCCCTACGCACAAGCACAGGCAGTATCTGTAGGCTGTTAAGCCCTGCTGTCAGCTGCAGACGGCAAAGCCTTTCCTGCTCCTTGATGGAAAGCAGATCTGAGCCTGTGGCTGAGGACACACAGCGTGGATGGGGGCAGACCCAGGTGCTGTTGATGCAGGTGTGGGATGCCCTTGGCTAGGGCTCAGGACAAAGGAGGAACCTGCTGCACCCGGGCTGACAACAGCTGCACAGAGCCCTGCTGCTTCCTCACAGCCCCGTTCACTGGGCTCAGGCACTCCAGCTTAGCAGGCTGCAGCTTTCCGAGAAGTCAAAACAGGGAACACATTGGAAGGAGTGAGGGAAAAGCATGCTGAGCATGGCACAGCACTGCACGGCTGGCTGTAATGCACGCATCAGGATCTGCTTTTTGCTTTTGCAGGTGGCAAGGTGGAGAGAGCAGTGTCACAAGACTGTATCAAGGCTTTGGCCACACAAGGTTGGAGGTGAGGTCTGTGAGTTTAGCCAGTCGGTGTCTTTTGAACAACAGTTCAGTCAGAAGAGTAAAAGTAGGTGACAGTTTCAGACAGAGAGAAGAGGTTTAATTGAAGTAAGCACCTTCAACTTCCACGTAGTACACATGAAAGTGTGCACAAATATATCACAGAACAGACGAGACTGAAGCAGCCACTCCTCGAGGCTCAGAGCCCCAAGCTGCCACAGCAGCAGCGTTCTGGGCACATGGGCACAGATCACAGCACATGGCACAGCCCACCCCTGGGTGCCCAGCAGTGCCAGGAGACGAACCTCATATGTAACACAGTCACAGAGCTCCAGCCCCTCAGCCAGACAAAGCCTTCCTAGAAGCAGAGGCTGAGCAACCCCACTGAAATGGGAATCAAATCACAGCTTTAAGATAAAGCCTGTCCAGGTGATTCTGTGATTCTGTGCCAAAAGAGACCATCTGAAAGAGCAAAGCAAAGGACTCCGGTGCCATGGGGCAGCAGAACCCTGGCCACAGCCTAGGAGAGCTGCTTCAACACAACCCTATACATTACCCTGGAGAAAAGGCCCCAGAGCTCTGTCCTGCTCCAGGCACCACGCTCACACCGTGCTGCAGCTGGCTCTGCAGCTCCTGACAGGCAATCTGCATGCAAAGAGAAGCAGCACCCGTGTAACCTGACCTGCTCAAGTAAATAGGGTGAAGTGAAATATGGCTCGCCACCTCCCAGCTTTGCTGAATGTTTATTTTGAATAACATGCTTATCTGCTCCAACTGCTCACCATCTGTTTCCAGTCTCCACCAAGCTAATATTTTTCACATTTAGGCACCGAGAAATGGGAAGAATTACATTTAAATTTTATTAACATCTTCCCTCTGCTCCGAGGTCGCCATTCCCTCCCCTCGCCAGCTCTGAGCCATCTGCAGAGCACCTCTGCAGCTCCAAGGGCTGCATGGAGCTGCCTGCATGCAGCTTCCAGCAGCTCACTGCAGCTCCAGCACCGCTTCCAGGCAGTTCCCAACCCTCAGAACTAAACCGAGGAAGGACCCACCAGCGTACCTTGTTGCAGCACTGTGGCATCAGGAAGCGATGGAGGAGGAAGGCAGGAAGCCCTTGGGATGGGGCCGCTGGCAGCAGCCCAAGGAAACACGGGGCTGGGGTACTCAATCCTCCTTAGGGGGTGACAGAGAGCTCTGAAGTCAGCTTTCACCCCGTGTTGCTGGGTGTATGGCACAGCCAAGCTGCGACCTGCAGGCCGTGGTGGGAGGGAAGGACGGCGCCTCGTGCAGAGCCCCGCGGCACTGCGAGCTGCTGAGCCTGGGACCGGAGCTTCGTACATCAAAAATAAACGCGTGCATCTCCTCTGCCATCTCCTCCTCTCCCACACACAGCTGCTTCGCTTTAAATCGCAATTCGGTGCAGTGCTCAGATAGAGGAACTTGAAAGAGCAAAGTATGTTATCATTTGCAACCAGTCCAGAAAGCAGTTAATAAGGGAAATAAGATTAATAATTGATTCCTGACGGCAGACTGCAGATCGCCATCTGCTTCGCCCTTCGGTGCTCTCCATAACACCCTATCAGTGCTCCCATCCCGCAGCCCATTCTGGGCTCTCCTGGTTCCCCTCCTCTCGTCCCCACTCAGCACCGACCCACTGAAACAACCCAAAATATCTCCTCGCAGAGGTCTGCTTTCAGAACCTATTCCATAGCTGCTGCTTTCAGCTGGAGTCCCCTCTGGAAAAGCACCAGCCCATGGGACAGGGCGACAACAGCACTGTGTGCACATACCCTGCACAGCGCTGCGAGGAGCCCAGCGGGGAAAAGAGTTCTCTGAATGGACCAGACTGCCTTCAAAGCAGGGTTTAAAGACGAAGCTCTGCTACGATCTGCTAAGGTTTAAAGCAGAAAAACTCAGTTATGAAAAATCCCATGTGTTACATAGAACAACTCAGCACTGCAATTTCGGGAGTGGGAATCTTTTTTTTTTCTTCCTGCTGCAAAGCAGATAAAGATGTGACTTCCATACCTGGAAATGCTGACCCAAAAGGCAGAAAACTAGCTGCAGCAACCTCTAACTTCTGGAGGTGTTTTCTACTTTCACAGAGGCTTTGAGACTCCTCTTTACACACAGCTTGGCCTGCTCCACAGCTCCTGCCCTCCAGATGGAACACATCAGCTCAGCCCCATCTCGGTGCCCTCCTCTGTCATGGGAACATGCCATCACAGCCCTAGGAGCTGTGTTTAATTGGCATCCTCTTATTGCTAATCAGCTGTGAGGGGCTCTCCACAGCTCCTAATGGTCAATAGAAGTGCACTCACTGATTTAAAGGGGCTTCAGAGCAGAGAATCAGGAGATGCTGTTGCTGAGCACCCACTGCCCATGTGTCCCACAGGCACCTTTCTGCTTGGCCCTGCAGCCTCTGCACAGCAGTCTGCCTTGCTGGCAGCAGAAATAAACCCCAACTGGTCTGTCCTAAGCTCCCAGGCTGCCGACCCCTTCTCTCCCCTACCTGGTGTTCAGTTCCCCAGCTCTTGGTTTGGGAGGAAAAAAAATTCAAGCTGTGGAAGAGGAGGTGATTTTCCACCATCCAGTTCTGCACAGAAGGCAGCAGATGTTGACAAAGCCGCTGTTTCTAGGTCAGTGCAGCCCGCTGCCTTATGGGCTCACCAGCCCTGTCCTCACCAGCTGAGGAGCAGCCACATGGGGAGTTCCCTTGGAGGAGCGCCTCCAGCAGAGCCCGCTCCTCTTCTCGGTGTGTTTTGACCTCCAACACCTGCAGACGTGCTGCTTCGTGTGAACCGGATCAGGGTCAAAGCACCACGGCACGTGTCCCCATCGCAAGGCATGGAGCAAAGCAGCAGCTGGCCCATGTGTCAGCACAACACAAGCTGCTCGGGGTGCTGTGCCTGTGTAGGAAATCCCCGTGCCCAGCCTGCTGCTCCTGGTTGTAAACTGCTAGGGAAAGCCCCCTCTGACTTCCAGCATGCCACAGAGACCTCGCTCATCGCCAGCAGGGCTTCAGAGATCAAAGCTGGAGGTTCACAGCTGCCCCTCCAAGTGCAGACTGAACAAGGAGGGGTATCCAGGGCCCCCTGCAGCCCCGGCCCCACACTGCAGGGGTTGCAAAGGGCATGGCTGCGGGGTCTGTGTTCCTGAGAGACCAGAAACAGTGAGGGAAGGGCAAGAGGCAAACACGAGTCCTGATGAGGAGGAACACCCCTCTCCAGCCTCATGTTTTACCCGAGCATCCCTGAGATCAGATGGCACCTTCACAACAGCACAATTTTCCACCACCATGCTTTCCATATGTGCCTCTTCCGTAAGCTGGGGAGTTCTCAGCCCTGTTCTCCTCCCCCTGAACAAAGAGGCACGTACAGACACCTACAGAAATGTACACCCACATATGGCAGGGTCAGCTCGGAGCACCTGGGAAGTGAATCCAACAGAAGGTAAAGGAGAGCAGCCTGAAAGGGATTAAGAGGAGAAAAAATTCTCATTTCAAATAAGAAAATAGATTCAAACCCATCACAAACTTAGTTGTCCAGTAAGCAAAGATTTCAGGATTTTAAGCCTCATTATTAAAGGTGTACAGGAGGACGGTTTAAGTTAGGAGCTTCAAAACCATGGTTTAGGATCGCATCCTTCTTCCCTTTCTCCCTCTCCGTAGCCCTGCTGCTCAGTGACCTGCTTCCCATCATCACAAACCAATTTAGACAACAGCCAGCACAGAGCAGACCTGGGCTGCCTGCATCGCAGTGCCGCTGGATGAACGAGAAGCACGGCCGCCAGCACTGCACGCTGGGACTGAGCAGCTCCACCTCACAAACCAACCAGCAAAAACCCTCAAAGCAAATCCCCACATTTATTTTAAAGTGCTGTTTTCCTTCCTTCTACAGTCACAGGGAAGGCTGTGACACAGTGCCTATAAATGTCCTTTAACGATACAGCAGGCAGAGCCCCATCTGTGCCTGGGCACAGGTGAGACTTCTCACCACGTGTAAGTGCACCTGCCTTCCAATTACACTCACCAGCCCATTAGGCAAATGAGATCACATCTGAGAGGATATCTGGAAAGTCAAGAAACAGGCCCTGAAGTAAGACATGCTTTATAACCCGCGTGAGCTGAGCTGGGCCTCGGAATGCAGGGCATATTGGGCTGTGCTCGGAGTTCTCTGGGTTGCTGCTGCAGCGCTCAGTGCTGGTGGAGTTCTGAGCATGTGGAGCTCAAGCCAAGGATATCTGCGTGCCCTGCACGCTCACTCCTGGAAAATATGGCCACTTCTGCAGGGCCCTCATCATTGCCAGGTTCTGCCTTGCAGTGGGAGAACAGATCGTTTCCATCTATCCAAAACAGACCACGATATCACTGGCCCAAAACAATTTAGACCGCTGCTGGGTTTCTCCCTGCAACTTGGGGAACAGCACTGAGCTCCAGGACCGTGCCAGCACCCAGGGACACACAGCAGCAGGATGGGCTCACAGCACTGTGTGGTGCCACTGAGGGCACAGGGAACAAACTGCCCTGCTCAGGTGATTTGAGGAATCCATCTGCCTGCACGGACTTTTTTTTTTCTTTCCCTCCTGTGAGTTTATGCAGAACAGAGACAACCTAGCTCAGCTCCCAGCATCCAGATGGCACTTGCAAACCTTGTCTGTGTATCAAATGTTGTTTTTTAGATCAAGTGTCCCTGGTTGACAACACAGAACTTGGAGATGCTATCTTTAGAGAGGCTCTTCTGCAAAGAAGCACCCTTGGAGCACATGTTGCAGGGATATGCTAACATGGCAGCTCTCAGCAGGCACACACGGGTCTGTCTGGGGGCTCAGGGACCCCAGAAAGAACAGAGCATGGCTGAAGCTGAAGGGTGACCCAGCCCCAGCTAACAACAAGCTCTGCAGGAGCGATCCATCAGTAAGACTGCAGAGAAAGGTTAACATCCAGCACTGCAGGATGTGCTCATGGCAAAGTCCACTTGCACACAGGAATGATGCTCACCAAATCCCTACTAATAGAGCTGGAGCAGCTGAACACAGGCAGCAAGCTCTGAGATTTCATTCCTTCTTTCCCCCTGGAGGTTTGGAGACTCCTACCCCGCTTTGCTCCTCACCTCAACACAAAGGTCCAATAACAGACTAACAACAGACTGACTTCCTCCCAGTCTTTATTTCTTCCTCCAGCCTTCATGCATGAATGAAAGCACAAGCAAAGTAACCGCTTTTAAATACTCCATTAACAAAGAGCAGAACTCCAAAACTTTCAGTTTTATATATTTCTGAAACAGCAATGGTAGCTTCAGTAAGTAGCTGTAATCCTTGCTAGAGCAATATCAGCCTCCCCCTAACATTCAGTTGCTTTCCAGTCTCCTCAGCTCCAAGATCATTAAAGCAATTGTCACCTGCATGGGAAAACGCACCAAACCCAGCTATGTTCTGCACACTGCCATGAGCAGCACGGACATGGGGAGAACACAAACGGGGGTGCAAGAGCAAGGAAGGTCCTGGCTCAGCTCAACCCCTGCTCCAAAGGTGACACCGACAGTGCAGAGGGCTGAAGTGACCCCTCCTGCCTGCTGCTGAAAAGAACATTTCAGAGCAGCGACATCAGGTAAAGCAGCAGCTTCTGAAAAAGAAAGTGATCCAGGAGGCAGCTCCTTCCATATTGCAGGCGCTCACAGTAAACACCATATGGCCTGCTAATTTAATTAGGGAGAAGAAACCCCCGAAGTTTGAGATTTGACTTTGAAGGGTTTAAAACAAGTCTGAGGAGAATTGCTCAGCATACCGCATGAGGTTGCTGTCCTGCTCCAGCTGTCCTGCAAAGCCCTCGCCTGGCACTCACCTGCAGGGGCCATAGAAGTGCCCAACCTACAGCCTTGCCCCACATTGCTGGGTCAGCAGAACTAAAAGGATTTCTCTGTTCTTAGCACATCTTCCAGCAAGCACATGAGGGAAATGAGCTTTCTCTTCTCTGACATGGGACAAAAAGCAAGTCCAGAGCCATGAGCATCCCAAGCATCCCAACAGTGTTCTGCCACTGCTGGGGTGGTATTCTAAGGACTGGTGTAATCTGGAGGGAAAAAAAAAAAGTGGAGGAGTAAAATAGGACCTCCTTCTTGCTCCAATTTGGACAATTCACAGCTCTCAGCATCCAGGATCTTTTCAGAACCAAGGCTGGGACTCATTCCTGCTGGGCACAAATCTATGGGAGTACATCATCCCTTCAACAAGCTGCTGGGCCAGCAGCCCCCAGCATAAACTCCATCCATTGCAGCTCTGCAAACTCCTTCTGGGAGACCAGAAGTGCATCCTATGGGAAACCCATTAGCACTCCACAGAAGTGCACAGCCCAGCCTCCCTCCAGAGTCACCAAACTGGGCCACCTGTGTCATTAGGGCAGGAGGGCATGAGAGATGCTGTACCCAATGGCTCCAACAGCACAGATACAGCTGTGCTCACCCATCCCTGCCTGTCCCATGGCAGTTCAGGGCTCATGGACTGCTTCTTGGGGTGAGCTCCCAACCTTCCCCTTGCAGCGGTTGCTCCACAGGAACAAATCTGTCCCTGAATCACAAGATGGCAGTGAGAGGCACAGCCCTACAGTGCTCTGTGCTGCTCTATTGGTGACAAACTCAGGAGAGACCTGGGGTTTGGCTGCAGCCCTCTTATGAACCATGCTGGGAGAAGGCCACGCAGCTCCCAGCACTCTGCAACCTCTATTTGCACAGTTTTCCTCCAGCTCCTCTCCAGAAATGAATTAACCACCAACCTGTTCCTTTTTTGTTTTTCTTCCCCCCCCTTTAGCCCATCCTGGTCTGCTCGTCTGCTTAACAGCAGTGGCAAACCAGTGTGCCAGGAACGACTTTCCCAATTTTCAGGTTAACAATAAAAAACCCCAACAAACATCCAAAGAGCAGCAGACTCCTTCCTGTGAGCAAGGAACCTCCTTCTCAGGACACCGCAAAGATTTAATTTACTGCCAACTGCCCTCTGGCTATTTTACATTTATGGGGTGGGGGTTAGGAAAGGAAGGAGGCAGGAGAGGGCATAATTAGCTCTGCTTGTAAAACGGTCATCGCGGCGGTGATGGTGGCTGGGACGCAGAGCCCATCGGGGCCTTAATAGATTTCAGGGCATTGTTCTGTGGGAGTGCTGAAGTGCGCGCGGGGTGGGGGGAATGAAAAAAAAAAAGGAAAAAAAAAAAATCAATGAGTGGATCCTACTTCTTGCCACAACCCCATATGGAAGTAATCAAGCACGAGGGTGGCAGCTGGGGCCAATAACAGTCACCTGCAGTTGAGGGACATGGGGGTTTCGGATGGGTTTTTAATGCTAATTTCCATGGGAAACAATGCGGGAGCGCGCGGGGCGCAGCCGCCGAGAGCAGTGAATGGCCCCGATGGGAACAATGGCTGCACCTGGTGCTGCAGCACGGCCGGCACGCGGCACCGCACATCTGTTCCGCCCCGCACACACAGCGGGCAGCAACAGGTCGGGCTGCCGGCCCGCAGCCAGCACTGCACACCTCATCCTGCCCCTCTGGGGAGAGCTCAGCGTGGGGCTGGACCCATACGGCCGTGCTGGTTTGGTTTTCCAGGTCCTTTGGAAGGGACGGCTGCAGGCGCTGCAAGGGAGGCTTGCTCCTCAGCAGCAGGGAGCCCAGGGAGCTCATCCACAAACCTCCAGCTCCGTTGTATTTTACACTGAACAAAGCCAATCAAAGCCACGATATTATACTTTAAAATGCTTTGAGACCTCTGAAATTGCCACTGTCCTCGTGCATGTCTGTGGCCGACACACAAACTAATGGGAAGGCCAAAGTCTGGTGACAGAAAGTCACATCAGGCTCAGGGGCTGAGCTCAAGCCTCCATCCTGCGCCACAGCAATGAGAGCAGCACCTCCTGCTTCCAAACCGAGGTCTGTGCTGCTCCCATCTCCAGCTGTTCCCAGGATGCCACCTGAATTAAGGCTCCACTGCAGAAAAGTTTCAGGGCTCCTGGAAAGCTGCAGCACTGCTACCCCAGGGACCACGCTGCATCTGAGCCCATCTCACAGTGAGCTGCTAACAGCAGCCCTGCACAGGAGGACTCAGGGCCATAAAGGGAAGCTTGCAACATCATGGTACTGGTAAGTCAGCTCTTCTGTTATGGGGAACAAACCCAAGCAGCAACAGATTATGACCAGCTCAAGTTCAGATATAAGACATCAGCCAATGCTGCCTTAAACCTCTTACACATGCACAAGTCCTCAAAATGAGTCCATCCAGCTATATCCTATAAATATTGTACACACACATCTTGGTTCTTTTTCCTCCAAACCCTGAAGAATTAAAGCCAAACAAGCAGAGGCCCCTAGCTGCTCCATCCCAAAGGACCTTTGGTTCTGTTAGCTTCATGAACTCCTGCCCACCCAGACAGGGCAGCCTGCAGAGATCACAGGGTGCAGGACCCCACACAACAGCACCACTGTGGCCTTTTCACTACTGGATGGAGTTTCCGCTCTTTCCTTGGGGCAATCTCTGCGTAACATACTTCTCAGATTAAAAATTTATTCTGCTTGCTTTTAGCAAGCCTCCTGCCCCCACAACCCTTCAGACCCTCTGCTCACTGCGCTCTCCTTGTGGTCATTCTTTGCCCAACCTGACTCTGCTTTGTCCTCTTCACCCGGCTTCCCACCCAGGGTCCCTGGGCTGCAGGGTTTGCTGGCTGCTAGAGTTGGGGTAGCTCTGGGCACCTGGCAGAGGATTTACAACTGTTCTGATGAAGCCTCAGTAGTCCCAAAGTCAGAACACCACTTCCATATAAAACTGAAAACCAGAGTCTAGAGCACAGCTCTGAAAACATCTGCACTCAGAGATGCCACACACGTACTATAACCAGCCACCAAGCTCCAAGACATCCCCATCCCAATCACCATGCTCAGCTCCTCACACATCCTTAAATCCTTCCCTTCATTTTTCCTTCTACAGAACCCACAAAGGAAAAGTTTTCCCTGGGACTTGAGCAAGAACCTGAGGCTTTAGGTTGCTCAATGGCCAATTGCACCGCCCTGATGCTAGCAAAACTTCCGCCTGCTCCTAAGTCCCTGGAGCAGCTGCTCCTGCAGCCAGCAGTGTGTTCACGTGCTGGGCAAACCCCCCCGCAGGCAGGGCTGCTGGCCTGGAGCACAGGGTGCTGCCCCTGGGCACTGCATAGCCTTGTCAGAGCTTTTCTGCTCCTATTTCCTCCTTTGTGCTGCTGTGCTGTGAGGCGCCCAGCTCGCATAGCTGCTGTCTGCTGGCTCTCCTGGGGACACCGAGCAGACTCAGAATCGTATTTAAAAAACCAACAACAAAACTAAATCCCAGCCCTTTGCAAACTCCGAGAGAAAGCAAAAACTGGGGTGGGAATGCAGCGTGCCCTGGAGGGGTGCTCCCAGCCGGCTGCTGCACAGGAGCGTCTGCAACTGCTGAACTTCCCCAAAACCAAGGGGAAAGGGCAGGTTTGGAAGAGGAGGTATGTCAAATTGCAATGGAGTAAAGTAGGAGCTGAGATGCAGCAGCTGCAGCCCAGCAGTGGAAGCGTCAGGGCAGGGAGGTGCGCTCCTGTGCCACATCGATCCACAGATTTACATGCTGGGAGCATCGGCTGCTGCGCGAGGAGCGCGGAGACAAAAAGGAGCATTCTGACACAATGCAGAGAAAGGCGAAAACGCAGGGAAGTGAGGAGGGCTGGGGGCTGACGGAACAAATCTGCCTCTGCAGATTTCCCCCAGCATCAAAATTTGCATGCACAAATGAGAGCGAGACGAGGCACAGCAGAAAAACGCATTTTGCTAAAGCACACAAAAACCTCCCTGGCTCTGCATTTCCCCAGAAACCACCAATCCCAACCCTCCGCTCAGGAAAAATAAAAGGGGGAAGAAAAAAAAAGAAATCAAACTGAAACCACTCCACGGCAACACAGAGCGAACCCCCCCGCAGCTCTCCCCTGGCTCCATGTTATTTCAGCTGCAGGATCCCTGCGTCCATGCAAGTTTCTCCCCCTCCCGCCGCCAGCACACGGGCTCGGGGTGCTCCCCAGCACCTCAAGCCCCCCAGCATGGCACCATGAGCCCCTGCGGCTCCTTCCGAAGCAGCCGGCTTACCCTACGCGGCGAGGTTAGCGCAATCCAGCTGCTGTTGAATACACCTC
The DNA here is from genome assembly GCF_026119805.1 of Tympanuchus pallidicinctus. Lineage (NCBI taxonomy): Eukaryota > Metazoa > Chordata > Aves > Galliformes > Phasianidae > Tympanuchus > Tympanuchus pallidicinctus. Next base: position 9,716,091 of record NW_026294722.1, read on the forward strand.
GTTTCGTTGCAATATAAATAAAAAGGCTCTTCCTCCACCGCTCTTAATCTGGGAGCGCAGGCTGAGCCCAGCCTTCCTTCTCCTTTCATTAGCTGGACATGTGTCAGGTCCCTCACATCTGCGATTTCTCACTGCCTGGAGCCGCCTGTCCGGTTCCAGGGAAACACAGATGGCTCCCAGATGGGGAGGTCCCGCCGAGCCGCCCGGCTCCCACCTCGCAGCGCCCGCTCCTGCCCGCGCCGCGCTGCCGGGCGCCTCGCCAGCTGCCAGCACCGCCCCGCACGGGACGTGGCGCGGGTCTGTGGCACCGCGCAGGGACACCCGCTCCTCCGTATGCAACGCTGAGCCCCCGGCATCGGGCAGGGCCCCGCGAGCTGGGAAGCAAGTCGCTTGTAAATCATGGCCGGGAGGAGCCTTCGCCTTTTTCAGATCGGGGTGAACCGGTGGATGAAGTCGCCCATCGGTTTCCCGATGGTTCGTTCCCCCGCGCGCAGCAAGCTCTCGAGCGCGCTCCCCTGCGAGACCCCGCCATGGAGTCTGCGAGGCGGCATGTGGGAGCAATTAGGGGCAGCAGTGAGATAACAAGAGACCGATGTTGCGAGGGTACCAAATGAGGGCTGGAAAATTCAAAGGAAGAGCAATTAAATGTGTAACTTATTAGCTGGGATCGAAGAGGAAGTGTTAAAGCAAAATGTAAATCCTAAATGTTTTATAGGTGGAGTGAAGCCCACGAGGGCTGCAGGCGTGTGAGGGAAAGCTGCTGGACATCTCTCTGCAGGACCATGCTGTGCCCTAATGCAGCGCCGGTGGCTCTGCCACCCACACACAGCCCCTTCCCCACGAGCAGCAGCAGCACACTGACAGCAGCACAGCTGCCCACATCCCACCCGAGGAGCAGAAGGGATGTTGGAATTTTGCTTGCAGAAATATCCCGCTCTGCAGTCTGGGCACTGGAGCACACAGGTGGATGTGAAGTGCTCAGGAGGAACTCACCACAGCAGGCTGTGTTTTGCAGGTTCAGGTTGTGATGTAATCCTTATGAAGTGTTTGCAGGCAGTTTTAGCTCTCCCTCCACCAGCCAGACTCCTATGTACCTTGCCAGGACAGCACAAGAGCTGCCACTGCCCAGTGCAAGGGATTTTCATTTCCCAAAACCAGAAAAGACACAAGTTGAACCCTGCACTCCATTGGTGCACAGGTGGTGGGTATTCACTCGCTCACAAGCACAAGAACACCTCTTGTTAGGGTCTTTCCACTTGCACCCCCATACTGCTGCCATCCTCCTGGACCCCTGCAGCTTGGTGGCCCTGCAGAGCTACAACCCAGGACATCACCAAAGCACTCCAGCTCAGTGTTCTGCCTTACCGGGGCTCTGACACTTGCAATGAAGGTTGTGCAAAATACCAAAGCTCTCAGTATTTCATATGCCAAGATGGAAAAACCTCTGTCTAATCTCTGAGTTAGACAGACAACGAAGCAAGACAAAAAGTAAGCAGCTCCATGAGCACCAGGATTCCTAAAACTGATCTCCACGGTCCCAACACCCAACAATTTGGTGCCTTACAGCATCATTCTGCAGCTCCACAAGGTACAAGGTCACACAGCAGCTTTGCCCATCAGGACTGGCTCCAGGCAGAGGGAAGCAGCCCCAGTGTTGATGGCACTGAGCATCAGGCCCTGCCGCTCCTGCCCTGTCCTGCGGCACAGATCCTACCCAGGAACTCCAAGACTGCTGCAGGAGCACAGGGGAGGAGGAGGATGCGGATGCTGCAGCCAAACTGCAGTGATGGGTCTCTGGGGCAACAGCATCAGAGAAAGTCCTCTTAGAAAGCAAGCAGTGTTCTGGGGCTAATTGAAGCAGGTTAACTGACACCCCCTACGCCCTTCTTTAATCTTATTTTAATGCAAGGACCTCAGTGTAGACACTGGACTAAACAAGAGCATGACGATGTCCAGGTAGGAATTGCTGCTTGCTGCCACACCTGCACCAGCCCTCAAGTCACATTAACTAGAGATGGGGGAACCTGGGTGCCACAGCGAGCCCACACTGTGCTGAGCCTCCTGCCAGCACTCCTCCCAAAGCGAGCAAGGGAAGATGAGAACCGTTGAGAAGCCCTGAGCCACAGCACCTACTGCCCCCAAGCAGCTCACTCACCTGTGTAACCCACAGGCAGCCTGCCCTCTGAAAGCATATCACACCAACTTCCCAAAGCCCAGATCCCTATGTCCATGGACAGCACAATGGAAAGAGCAAGGCCAGCCAGCAGCAGAATGGAAATTGCTTTCCCCGACTCACCACGTCTATCTGCTGCTGCTTTCTTCTCACGGCAATGTTCCATGGAAAGAACGATGCAAACAAAATTTGAACAGTGGGAGCTATTGATACCTGCTGCTCAGTGTGGTTTCTGAGGAAAGTGGAGAAATCTGAAGAATTTTTCCAGTTTGCAGTGGAATTTGCATGCCCATCACAGCCCATTCCCACAGAGCATAGGGGACCTGAACTTCTTCATTTCCCTTCAGTGCCACTGTATTTCAGAACCACTGATGCTTTACTTTCTGCCCACCATGCTCTTACCTTGGAAAGAAGCTCAGCATGCACTCATGGCAGCCCAGGAAGCCTCTGCAATTCTGGGCTGATCACTTTCCATTGCACAGAAAATAAATCCAAGCACACCAAGGTGGCCAAAGCCATCTATCAAGCTAAATGGAAACTGTAAATTCATGCTAACTGGAATCTGATGGAAACCAATTGGGAACCTCCTCCTCCCCTAGACCTGGGTTTGGCAGAGAGTCTGATGTCTCATCACCTCCTTTGTGCCTCCCTCAGAGGCTGCACCCCTCCCAGATTTATCACATTTAACAAATATCTTCTTTTTAATACCTCCATCAAGTTAGCACACAGCAGATTATGTTAACAAGCTTAATTAGTCAAGTAAAGCTAATCATATTGCCTCATACACGTGTAGGATTCAGCATTTGTATCATTTCAACATTACCCAGAGTAATGCATGCACCAAAGGCTGGCTTTAAATGAATGAGCTGAATTTACACCCAGAACAACTACGATGAAACACTGAGGGAATACCAGTGGAAGCAAAGGTTCACCAATTAGGCACAACCTCACCAAGTTCCTGCAGCCTCACTTATGGCTGCTGACTGATGGCAGGGGGAGGAAGGGAAAAGGACTCTGGCAAAGGCAGCCTTGCTCCTCTGACCACATAAACGAAGGAAACGCTCAGGGGGTGATGTCCCATCCAAAATAATGGGGGAGACTGGTTCCTAAACCAAAAACCCATGCTACGATTAGAAATCCCAGTTTGCAGTTGTCATGGGTATTAAAACCAAACGTGGAAATATGGAAAAAATGAGTAAGCCCATTTGAATAGTGTAAAACCCAGCCTGCAGAGGATTAAGTCCAGTTCAACAGCTCTGCAGCTTGACAATATTTTCCAAAGAGCAAGGTCAAAAGGTACGAAATCAATAGCAGCCCTGTTGGATGGCTGAGGTTTGCCACAAGGCACACACCCACCCCTCCAAGGGCAGCTTTGGTGACAGTGGCTGCTGGGCAGCCACGCGGGGACCAGCAGGAGGGCCTGCAAGCCAAGCAAGCACACGGGAACACACCTCAAAGCAACACAATGTGTGCTTTTGCTCTCATCCCAGGAAGGGCAGCATTTACAATCAAAACCAAACAGACTGCGGCAGACCCCAAGCCCTTCCCCATGGTTGGGCCATTAAGCGGCGGCTCGCTTCCTGCCCTCCTACCATCAGTTTTCCCCTTCCAGGACAATGTTCTCACCCTGGGAACTCCTTTTCTTTCACCTCCCACCACTTTCACAGAACCTTTCCTCCTTCACCCCGCATTTCCCTCCCCTGTGCCCCTGGTCAGTACAGCTGCAGGCACTTTGCAGGCAGCTGCACATGGCACACGCACTCCTTGTGCTACCACACGTCCCGTAACACAGCGCCTCCATGCCATGCTGCTGCCCACCAGGCTTACAAAAAAAATCCTCCATTCTGTTGTGCTCCTTTTTTCCAGCAAAGCCTCTGACTGAGGGCTTCAGGCCGGACTCTCCAGCTGGTGCCAGAGCTCTGCTGGTTTGCAGTGTTAGTGCTGAGCAGAGCTCCCTCCCTTCCCCCCCACCAAACAACCCAAACCACATGGTTTAAACGGCAACTTCCCTTCTGGTTTTGTCGATTTTTAATTTTTTTTTTTTTCTTCAACATTTTCCTTCCCAACGCCTGTGCTTGTCAGCTCCTCTTCAGCTGTCAGCCGGCCCACGAGGGTGGACGGAGGGGGAAATACAAAAGCCAGCCCCAGCCCAGCACTCCATGCCTGGCCGACATCCTGAGCTTCCTCTGCTGGCTCCAGGCAGGCTGATGTGGGCACTGCTGGGAGCGATCCGTGCAGGACAGTGCTGTGCTCCCCTCCTGCCTGCTGCTGAGTGCTGACCATGGGAAGGTGTGCAGGGCCTCGGCAGGGAGCTGCAGCCAGAGGAGGCAGGAGGAGAGAGGCTGGATCATGGCTGTGCCACGGTGCTTCAGTGTGAAGAAATGTTAATTAAATGGGAGGCTCATTAAGAGAGCTCAGCCTGCATCCGGATCCTCCTCCTCCTCACCTTTCATCCTGCTGGATGCTCCTTGCTCTCATTCCTTCTATTCACATTTTGGTGCCCTGTAGCCATTCCTCCTTCCTTTCCAGATCCTCTTCCCCTTCCCACTCCATGCTTTCAATCTCCTTTTTGGCCTTATTCCTGCTCCACAGCCTGCCTTCACCATCTCCCTGGCACCCACATGCCCCATGGACAGCCCAGCAGTGTCACACAACACCTGTGCCCAACCACTGCAGCTAGCTGCAGCAGCCCAGCAATGCACCAACCAAAAACCAAGAGGCATGAGGGGCTGGGACAATGGCTGCCTGCACTGCTATTTGCCTTGGCACCAAGAGGTGCACAAAATGCAGAAGAGCAAGATGTTAAGTGCAGAAGGTGAAAACCACCAGCTGAAGTGCTTTATGGCACCCAGCAGATCTCCCCTTGCAGGCAGGAACAAAAGCAGGGCTAAGTGACACCGGTGGTAACACGCAAAGCCAAACAGCTGCCAGTTTGGCTTATGCATCACCCTAAAACATCCCCTTTGGATGTGGGAGGGTTAACTCCCTGCTAAAGATCAGCTCTGTGGTAGGAGAAATGAAACAAGAAAACAAGTGAGGAAACACCATTCTAGAATCATTAAGGTTTTGAGACTCTCCAACTGGCTTCTATTAGGATTGCATCCATATTTGGGCGCCTGGAGGAAGGAAAAATAAAACAAGACCTATTTGCAGAGGCACAAAGCCACACACGGGATCCTTGATTTGCCTTTGCTGCACAGCCCTAGGAGGTGCAGGAAGGGTGATTGAGGACCTGAAGTTCTATTCCCTTCATTTTTGTTACCAGCAAAGCCTACTTGCAGACTCACAGCTCACGGCAGCAGGAAGTTCATGTTTACAAGTTTTCAAGAAAAAAAAAGGTCCAGCATTCCTGTCCTCTGTAATCCAGTGGTGAGACTCAGCTCACGTGGGAGCCCCCAGCCCAGTGCTGCATAGAGCTCTGCCTGTCTGAAATACCCAGCCCCAGAGATACAGCTATGGAATAGCCAAGGGCAGAAGGAAAACAGTAATTCAGCAGCTCAGTGGAAAATACACACTGAGATACTGTAACCATGCCTGGGAAAAAGCTTTTAGCATCATGGGTTCACACTCTGAAGAATCTTAAGAGGGTGGAAATCTATATTCAGGTACTAGCACAAGGCCTTCTCCTCGTGCTCCCTGCTATGTCCTCCCTTATGGATACTAAAAGACCACAATCCTCTTGCAGAAGTAAGGCACAAAGCAGGGAGACCCCAGGCAGCCTGCATTCCACCAGGATGCCAAAGAGCCACATTCACATCGCTGCATGTTTATTTAGGCCATGTTGTACAGTTTAGTAAATACTACAGAGCGCCCAGGGGAAATCCTGATTTCCTGCACACATATTGGTCCCAGGGAAAGTTTCAATCTTGACAAATGGCTGCTTTCCAACAGAAAAATGATTCAATCAGAAGATTCTTCACCAGATTTATAAAACAAACTCGTTCAACAAAATGAGTGCAGATCATTGCAGCAAAATATGGTGCAACAATCAGAAAGACCAATGAGGTAGAACAGCGATACAGAAGGCATAAAGACAAAGGGACTAGTGCGATAGAAAGGTGTTGCAAAGAGAAAGGAAAGGTGCTCACCTGCCTCTGAACATCTAATCGCAGGGAAACCTGCGCAAGGGAGGATCTCCAACCTCCAACCAAGAAATCCTTCCCTGGTGGCAGTCAGCCCTTCAGTGAGGTCTAAGAGAGGTGCAGCCAGGCTTCACCTCTTCTGGTCCCACAGTTCAATTGCACCTGTGCTCCCAGGGCTAGCCGGGTCCTTTCCCCAGGTGCTCAATCAGTGGCTCAGGCCGTAACTCAACAGTTACCAACACACACAGCCAGCTTCTCCCAGAGAAACAACAGAACAGGCTAGCAGAGCACACAACTCATCCACCTTGGAAACAAGCAGGATTCAACGTGTGCTTGCCAAAGAGCAGCACTAAGCGTAGCACACGTGCACCCAAAGCCCTGTGTGGGGCTGCCCATCAAAAATGTAGTGTCCACCCCACCTCCTCCAGACAGCCACATTCCCACTGTGCAGCAGTAACAAGATTCCCAGCTAGATGAGAGAGATGGAGAGGAGATCAGCACACACAGTTAGCGAAGCCTGTTCCTCCATCCGCAGAGCTCTGCTGGCTGCGCAGTGCCTGCCCCACCAAGCCAGCAATACGCACAGAAACACTTCAGACAATTCAAAGAGAGGGGTTTTCAACAGCCTCACAGGAACAGTTGAGTGTTACTTTGAGAACCACATGTAAGGAGGCAGAGGTGCACAGCACAGGGCTGCAGTCTGTTAATTCACACAGGGAAGAGACTGAGAGTTATCTTCAGTCCAGAACTGGCTGACACTCGATGTGAAATTTGAACAGCTATCAAAATCTCCATTTTGTACACCACAAGTTAAAAAAAAAAACCCAAAAACCAACATACATTGCAATACACCTCCTAATTTAAACAGCAATAAAAGCTTGGAGTAAGAGGAGTAAGAGATGAAAAAGACACACTCACCAGCAATGCTGCTATGAAGCAAGGTTAGGTGCAAAGGCACGCATTCTTGAAATAGTTGATTTGATTTGGCTGCAGTGCTACCCAGGAAAAACCAACAGTTCAGGCACACACTTACTTCCTCTTCGTTTCATTAATCCACCCCGAGCCCATGCTGTCACCACACAGTGTGTATTGCAGGCACTTTGCCTCCAGGCCGTTCTGCCCAGGTGAAGCAGCACATCATTCCTCTCTTCTTAACTTTTCCCAGCTGTGTTTTGCTGACTATCCCCAGCAACTCCACCTGTTCCTGCAGATGGAGCAGCTGCAGCTAAAGGCAAACACCTGGTCCTGCTGCAGCAGGGGTTCAGGGTTACAGCAGCTCCTACCCGGCTTGTGTCTGTGCTCGGCACAATATGCTGCTCCTACAGAACCAAGGCCACCTAAAACCCCGTGTGCTGATTTTTGCACTGAGCAAGGTTATTAGCACACAGTCAGCTTCTGCAGACTACTTGCCTATCACAGCCAGTGGGACACAGAGCTGCGCAGCAGAATGGCCCTGCTGCAGCTCGCTGCCACGGGTCTTGGCTGGGACCATGCCTCATGGCTGCACTGCCCACCTGCACCCAGCTCCCACCCTTCTGCCAGTCCCAGTGCCATGATCAACACATCTGGGTTAAGACCAGGAGGTGGGGGTCGGCTTCTGCTCCCAGGTAACAGTGACAGGACGAGAGGGAATGGCCTCAAGTTCTGCCAAGGGACGTCAAGGTCAGATATTAGGAAAAATTTCTTCTCAGAAAGAGCAGTGATGCGGTGGCACAACTGCCCAGGGAGGTGGTGCAGTCACTGTCCCTGGAGGTGTTACAAAATGTAGAGATATGGCACTGAGGACTGTGGTCATTGGCCATGGTGGAAGGGTTAGGGTTGGACTTGATGATCTGAGAGGTATTTCCCAACTTAATGTGTCTATGATTCCAAGATGCAACCACAGAGAGTAGAGTGGCATGCTTACAAAAAAAAGCAAACCCATTGCCCTGCAGGTTCCAAGTGTCTGGGTGTGACAGCATGGTGAAAGAAGTTACCTGGTCCTTAGCCCTGATTTTTTGAGGAACTGAACCTAATCCAGAATCACAGTCCATCTGACTTAATCCAAAATACAATCCATCTGATTTAGTCCATCAAGAAAGAAGGTCCACCAGATTTAATCTATTTTGGAAGAATGGAGATAACTTGAGCAAAAATTAAATTCTGCACAGACGAAGCTGACAGATTCAGGGATTAGTTCAAGAAAGCCCAGGGATCAACTTAGATAAGAAAGATCCTTCAGCAAATTAAACTGTTTTCCTGACTGCTCACCTCAGAAAAAGGACAAAACTCCAGACTTCCCAACTCAGCAGCACAGGGACAGGACCTGGGAGCAGCACAGAGTGCTGGGGCTGCCACTCACACCTCCAAGGCTCTCCAAAGTCTTCCTGGACCAAGCCCAACAGGGCCAACATCAGTGCAAACCCTTTGCAGGTGCCAATCCGTGTTGCTGTTCCTCCTCACCTGTGTCTCAGCACAGCCCCACGGCCAGAAGCTGGCTGTGAAAACGGAGTGCTGCCGCTTGCTTGACCCATGCAGAATGGGTAACTCCAGAGAGATAATCCTGCTTTAAGAAGGGAACAATGGGACCTTTGATGAAGCATACAAATTTTATAAAAGCCCCACTAAAACATTCCTTTGTCTCTGGTAATGGATGATGGACCTCTAAAATGAATGTTGCATGTGCCTGCCTTAAGCCGTGTAACGTAATACAAGGCAGGCAGAGCAGGCTTCTCTTTCTTGTATTGCAAGACACCATAAAATCCGTAACAATGCTGAAGGCAAGTTTCCCATGCCTACACATATCTGTGTGCTGCCTCTGCCACAGTGTGCAGCTCGAAGGAGCTCATGGCCAATCCATCCAGCCCCATCCCGCAGGGCAAGGCCCCTCTATGTGCCACAAATGGGCCTGGGGACAGAGCGAAACCTGCAGCTGCTTTCATGCTGAGGCGAGAGGGACTGGGCTGCAGCACAAGGCGATCCTCACTCCTGCTATTAGTCAGCCTCTGTGAAACTGAGAACCAGTGCCAGGATTTGCATTTAAAAAAAAAAACAACAAAAACAGTATCTGAAAACAATTCATTACAACCTAGGTGCAGAAAGCCACTTTATGCTCACCGTACAAAAATCCTCAAACACTTACTTGTTCTCTGACTTCGTGGTACCTCGGTCCAGCAGCACAGAAGGGACATTTCAGCACTTTGTTTCACCCTTCAGTGTAAACACACACACAGCGCTGAGGAAAAGCAGCAACGCTGTGACCTGACACAACCACCGTGCTGGGATCATCCCCACGCCGTATCAGTGACTGGAATTACCAGGGCTTTGCCAGCAGCTCAATGAGATGGAAACTCACACTCCCGCTGCCAGGATATGTTTGCCGGGATATAAACTATTTGGAGGCCTGGAATATTTTGCCTCAGCGTTATAAAACAGGTGCAGATAGGTGCATCTCCATCCACAGAGCAGCTGCTCTGGGAAGCACAGCCACATGGAGCTCACCATCCATAGCAGAGCTGGGCTTTGCACTGCCCTCGCTCTGATCTCTGGCTCCACCCCACACTGGAGGGACGGTCAGCACAGAGTTGGCCACCACACATCTTTGGGGCTCTGTGCAGGACCAGCCCTGTCCCGGCCTTCAGCTCCTTGCAGTGTGCTGCAAGCCCCCCTGCCCAGGCTGCCTGCACCCAGCTCTGCGGCCTCAGCTGTCAGCCCGGTGCAGCTGGTGCCCAGGCAACGTCAACAGCATTGGCAAGGGTGGAGGAGAGGCAGGGATGTGACACGCACAGCATGCAGGAGCAGAGACGAAGCCCACAGGCCTTGTTTTTGCAAGTATGTTTTACCATAAAAACAGAAGTAATTTTATTCTCATAACTTTATAGCTAACTTAACTCTTTTAATTAGAGGTATGGGGCTCAAGGGAAACTGCTGTAATTACTGAATGGAAAATAAAATCTGATGAAATGGCAGCTGCAGTGGCTGAAAACTTAACATTTAAATAAAACTGAGATCAGGCAAATCAAGAAACTTGTACAAACCGCCCGTGTTCTGATACTCACGTACCCACACACACACAAAAAGATGTTTTAGAATAAAGTAATTTTCTTTTTCCTCTTTCGAAACACCTTTGAAAAAGCAGTACTACAAAAGAAAAGAAGAAATTTGTTCAGTATGATAAGTGCAAGCAAGATGAAAAAGGAAGGAGACATGCCTGTGAACGTCTTTGATTCAAAGAGCACCCCAGCACACAACCAGCACAAGGCAACGCAGGTGCTGCTTTGTGCAGGGGCAGGGAAGGCAGAGCAGGGTGTTGTGGCTGCTGCCTCTACGGGCTGAGCTGAGACACCTAGCCCTCTCCACTCTGCTCCTCTCCTGCTCACAGAAGACTGCCAGCTTTGCCCTGCATGTATGTTTCACCTCTGTCACATGAGCTGCCCTCCTGGTACAGCATCCAGGCTGGTCCTTCAATACCAGGAGAACCTGTGAAAGAGAGGGCACTGCGCCTGTAAGCATTCTCTGCTCATCTTTTCAGTTCCAGCACTGAGCTGTATCACACCACTTCTCCTTTTGGCAATGCAGAATCCACAAACATAAACCAAAGAGCAGAGCTCAATGCTGTGATCACTGCACTGTACAAACCCCTGTAAAATAAATATTTAAAATGTTTGAATGAGCCCTGGGTTAGCAAGAGGGCTAGCATGGAAAGCCAAGAGATTAAACTGACAGCATTTGTGTCCACCATTGGACCCTGTCTCACTTTCAGCCAGATTTAGCTGCTGGAAACACAAACGTACTGAGAGTTCCCAGATAGGACCAAAACATAAACAGCATTTCAAGCTTGAAGCTGGGAAGATTTTTGCAGGCTTGCGTTCATCCTCAAATAAGATCAGAAAGGCATGGAGGAAAACTTGAAAAAATTGTCCTGTCAAGCAACAAGAACCACAAACCATTCCCTGCTGCATGGGAAATCAGCATGTGTTCAGAGCCAGGAGTAGCACTCCTATAGACTATGCTAGAGCAATGCGAGCTTTCCAGAAAAGGGGCATCTGCCTCAGTCAAAGAGTCTTCCTCAGGAGACTCCATCAAATTAACTTCTAGGTGTCAGGCACACCTGGATACAGGGGCTGGCCACACTCACAGAAATAAAGCACCCCTTGGGCATAAGGCACCCATCAGTGTGTTCTAAAAGCTGGTGACTCATGTGGCCGAAGAGCTGTAATCTAAGGTCAGACTTCTGCAGCAGAGAGATAAATGAACGGTGGTAAATGGAAGCAGATGGTTCACCAAGAATTCCTTTTTGCACACTGCTGATTTGAGGTCCCGTTACCCAGCAGTCAGGCCTACAACCTGAAGGACAAGCCACTGCCAGCGTCTCCACACTCCGATTCCTCCTTTCTCAGCACACATTTAGGCGAGGACTAGCCTGGCTGAAGAAAGGAAGAACAGAGGAAAGGAAGGCAAGCATGGACATGCGTATTTCCCTTCTCTGAACATAGCTGCAGGTGACAGGGCCTTTAAACAGCCACCACGCTTAGCATGAAGTGAGAGATCTCTCCCCTACCCCACAGCACGGAGCTGCTTTCTCTTCGCAGTGGTCCTGGCAGTGCTCTCCTAGATCTGTTGAACAAGTCTCCTTCACGGTTGCCACCAATCTTACACGTTCTTTTTTTTTTGGACACCACTGTCAGAGTTGCTGCCTTTCCTCTTTGTCTCTAAGAATCAGTCTGTGTGAACATCCAGCCATGGCAGAAGCACCAAAATATCCTCCAGCAGGTGTCCATGCTCATAGAGGAAGTGGGTACTTAAGCTGACACAAGTAATCTCAAATTAGGCGTCAGGGTTTTTCAGCACTTCCTGACCTGAGAGCTGGATCACATCTCTGGAAAAATCTTCCTGCAGATGCCAGTTTCTCAGCCCAACACCAAGTATGGCTCATATCGTTACTCACCATGGGCAGGTGATCCACTGGCATCTTCAGTGTGAACAGGGAAGCAAGCAGCAGAAGGAAAGCAAAGAACTAGAAAGAATTTCTGGCTAGAATTTGCTGCTTTAAATCATCACATAAACATAGGCTGTGTGCTGGAACCGCCATGCTCGCATCACAGAAGTGAAATGGGCATCAGGCTCCCATCCAGCTTGGTTTTAATGGCAGAGAAGACAGATCTGCTCTTTGAAAAAAATCCCTGTTGCTGATCTCTATTTTGTCTTGCAATGGAGTACAGTATTCCTCTTTACTTCCTGCCAAAAGTGGAGGAAGTACTATGGTACTTCAAAGTAATTACAGCAGTTCGGCTGAGAAATGGCTGCATTTCAAACTAAGCAGAAGATGAGAAAGTGGGGAGTGGCTCCCTGATAAATGTTTAACCTGCTTTGAGACCTCAGGATGAAAAGACATTCTCCAGAACAAATAACTGCTGTTTGCTTAATACCTGTCCAATTTGTCTCCATAAAGCGCTTAGAGAGGCCTTACCCTGCTAGCACCTCGGTGCCAGACCTGGGCAGCACAGCACAGCCAGCACAGCCAGCACAGCCCCGACACGACAGCTGGTGTCCGAGGAGCAGGTGGTAGTGTGGGCAGCGGGGGAGCCCGAAGAGGCTCTGTTTGATCCCATTTCCTTTTGGTGAGCTGCTATCTCTCCTGGAGAAACTGGCAGACATTTGGCTGTGCCAGCACCGCACCCCTGAAATAGGCAGCCTGACTTTTGCAGCAAGGCTGGAAGTTTTCGGTCTCCTGATTATCAGCAGAACAGCCACAATTATCTAAATAAAACTATTACTATATTGGGCCTTGGAACATAAATAGAACTTAATGGATTTTATTACATCCCAGGAAGCAAGAGTTACAGACGGAGAAGTACTGCTAAGAGTGCACTGCTGCTACCTATCAATTTCTCCTAAACACTCAGCACTTAAGAAATATCCAAAGAAACACACTGCTTCCACAGCATAACTATTTCAAATTCCCCTTTGAGCTCTTCCCTTTTAGCCAACTTGCACGGCACATTTTAGCAGCTGAAAATTAAAGGGTCACAATATCGAGCCTCAGGTATCCAGTGCACAATGGAAACAGCAGCTTACACAGAAAGGGCACTGCTGAACACCGCAGTAACGAGTTTGTTGCCTCAGAGCTGGAAGCTCTCTGCCATGAAGTTTTTTATTTAACTCAGCAAGAAACGAAGGGAAACGTTACAGCCACAAATTTATTCCTTACAATTCTGCTACAAAACCAGAGCCACGCTAGGAGCGAGAGTCCACAGCTCAGGCTGCAGCATCCTCCTTGATCTGATTTACTCCCATTCAAGTGAGAGGGGTCAGCCTAAAGAAGGACTGCCAATACTTCAAGCTCTCCTGCTGGAGCCCGGCTTCCAGAAGGCCAGCTAGGAGCCAAGGACATGAGATGCTGCAGGTCCAACAGAAGCAGCTTGCAGCAGCAGAGCCGGGCGGCAACGCAGCCACCAGCCCAGCAGGGCTGGAACAAAGAGGGCTTCTGGGGGCCGAAGGAAAGCAGCCAGCGATGCCGGGCTTCCCCTGGCCCCTCCTTGTGTGGTAGAGGAAAAGCAATCTTACCACCCCGGGGACTTCCCACCTGGCCCCGCTCAGAGGTGACAGCCCAGGCCTGCTGTTATCTCCAACGCAGACGCATTTATTCTCCAGAGAGCCTCCCACATCTTATCTAGCTGGCCGTTTCCAAACGCCTATCGTACAGGCCAGCTAAAACCACTTTAAGCTCTTTTATGCAGCTATTTCTGAGAGCGGGTCGGAGGGGAGAAAGGAAGAACGAGAAGCAGGGGGGGCTGGAGATGTCAGAGCACAGTTGCTGGGTTCCCCCCCTCGCCATGCCCTGATTGTCATGGAAAGCAGCCTCCTGCCGTCTGCACCGCTCCCTGCCTCCCCGCCTTGTAAACAGGACCTGGCACATGAATGGAGGCACAGTTTACAAAGATCCCTTGCTTAAAGCAAATTTGCCTCTCAACACATGGCCAAACTCTCACACAATAAATTAACTATTTGGCAGCCCCCGAACTATTACTGGAGCCAAACCAATTAGGGTTTAATGTGATCCCAATTTCCTATTTCTGAGACTGGGGTCGGGATTGGGGGAAAGCAAGGGGGGAGAGGAGGGAATGAGAGCTAAGTAAATCCCCCCTTGGTTTATAAATCCTTGCCAATCATCCCAGATAAACCTGTCACCCACAGCTCTAAATCTGTATCTGCACTCGTACGCTCAAAGGGATGCTATGGGAAAAGGCACATTGCACTCTGCGTGCCCGACTCCCAACATGTGTTTTCCATACTCGGGAAATTCAATCATTTAAAAAATATTTACTAAGCTTTGTCTTTAATTAGAAAAACATGACGACGGATAAGGAGAGTTATTGTTTCTAAGCTGGAAATGTCAGAGATCCTAATGATGTCACAAGATAAACCCAATTACCAACCCACATGTATGCTGCCAGGGAGGCAAACATTTTAGAGTTTTTCATCTCCCCTCCAAGTTCAGTGCTCTACAGTCACAATTAATCAGAGGCTTCTTGGCCCCCACCAAACCACTGAGGGAGAAGGGAGGGCTCTGACTGCAGATCTGTTAGGCAGGCTGTTTTGACGCAAAGGAGCTTGCCCGCAGGGGGAGGAAGATGGGAGCCATTTGATGACTTTGTGTTTTAACATCCTGACTTCAGTGACCCCCCACTTCCCCCCCTCCCCCCGTGCATGCAATTACCTGCCAACACCTAAACCAGGCAAACCAGCCTCATCTGCACCTGGAAGTGCCACGCAGCGCACGTTCACATCCTTGAAAAAAGTGCTGGAATAATTTTCTGCTGAAGCAAAAGCCATTGAAAGATTTGCTTCCCACAACACAGCCATAAAACGTCACCTGCAATACTCACACAACTGCAAAGCAAAAGCCTCGAGGAGGGGACAGGCTGCAGAGATCCAAGCTGGCCCTGACGGTGGGTGCAAAGGAGCAGCTGTTGTCCTCCTTGCTTCGTGTGAAGGCAAAGGAAGGTTGAGCATTTCCCCCACGCCGCTGCCTGTAAGATGCTGCAGGAGCTGGCCCTGAAGATGCACCCTGCACTTCCAGCCCAGCTCACTTGTGCAACTCCAGCCAGATGGAAAGAGACTCCGCAGGCAGGATACACAAGAACTTAGAAGTATAAAGCAAATATTTGTTGGCTAACGCACACAGAAGATAACTGGGATGTAATGAGATATTAGGAGAAGCATTTGTGTGCTCACCGCTCCTGATAAGGCATCCAAAGAGTTACTGCTGGCAGGCAGGCAGGCAACAGGGAAGGTCCCAGGCCCAGCTGCTGTCTGCCACCAGCCCAATCCCTCCAGTGCCCACCGCTGCTCCAGCCAAGCCCACAGCCCCTGGCAGAGCACTGCCCTACATACAGCAGCACACAGCCTCCCTCTTCTCTTCCTTTTGGGATTTGCTACCTCCCCATTTTACTTCTTTTCCTTCTTGAGTGATTCAGGGACCTCAGGATGTAGTTTCAACCCTTCTTATCTCTCAGATTTTCTCTCTCAGCGGTCTGAGTCAAGGTTACACAGCTGCGCCATATCAGAGCCAGGTCACAGATCCTCAGCACAGAGGCAGCCAAACTTTTGGGTGGGATGCTTACAGCAGAGGCTGTGGAGGGAGACAAGCACCCTGGTAAGTACCACGCACATCTCAAGGTGTGAAAAAAACAACTCCCATCGCTACTGTCAGCAGCAGGAATGCTGACTGCAAGATGACCAGGCTCTTCCCGCCATGCTTCCTGAGGAGCAGGGCAGAGATGCAGAAGGCACAAGGCTGTGGGGTCACGGATCTGCTGAGCAGGAGCAAGCCCCTACACTCTGCTACTTCTGGATTTGGGGGGAACTTAAGATCTACACCTCCTGTATGCCAGAAATGGCTAGACAAAGCACACAGAGAAGCCAGGTGGGATTGCTCCTGGTGGTAACGGTTAGAGGAACTTGCTGCTACAGTGACTAAGTGTACTGTTAGGAAGTGGCTGCCCAACTCCCAAGAGACCACACGGATACAGAAAAGCGGATGTTTAGCTCAGGGAGAAGCTGCTATTGATGCTAGCAAACCAGCATATCTGTTACATCTGCTTTGAGAAAGTCAGTGAATGCTTGCAGAAACAATGCTAAGTAGTCAAGTTATTATTTTAAGACATCCACAGGAAAAAAAAAAAAGCTACTGCTACCTTTTCCATTCAAAACCATACCTGGTAAGGAGAGAATTCTGCAGTATTTTGTAAAGCTTTCAAGTGTCATCTATGGACCCAAAGGTGAGACAGCAACATGCCATTTATCTTCTGAAAATATCCTTGAAACTCAAGGTTGAGAGCCATCACCAAATATTCTCTTAAATTCCACCAATTCTCTACACTGGAGAAAATCCTTGTTTGAACAGTGCGACCTTTTACGTTCCAACAAGACTGCAAAGACTTTCTTTCAAGAAAACGTATGTGCAGGATTGAATCCAGTCACCAGACAGTAGAAATTAGTGCTTCACTTGCTAGAAAAGAATGAAATGGAGCAAAAACAATGTTAGCTGAGCCTGAAGGCCAGGCTTGATTAACATGGTGTCCACAGACACAGTAAAAATCACATCCAGTGACACCATCACAGCTGAATCAAACCACACACTGGGTGCCACAGATGGGTGGGAGGGCAGCGGTGACAGAAGTGGCGCTGGCTGGACAAGTGGCCTCAGGAAGATGGCTTTCAGCCTGGAAGGGTTCTGGGCAAATCATGCATCTGGGGGAAGCACTGCCTCTGGGACTTCTTACACAGAGGATATCTGTTGGTAACTTCTTGAGGCAGCTGTGAAGCCTTGGCAGCTCAGGCTGATGGAAACTGTACTCGGCTCACATACCCCCCTGCAGTCCTGCTTTAGTCAGAGTCAAAAACACGAGCTCTACCTGAAGTACGTGCTCTTTTTTATCCTCACTTACAAGTCAGAAAAAAACTCTTTCCTTTACGGCTTTAGAAAGAGTTCCTTTCACTCTCCCCAACACTACTGCAAGGAAGGACTAACACCTTAAGCCAGTTAGTTTACAGCATATAGAAACTGAGACCAAGCTCCTCACAGACTGTTTTTAATTTCTGCATATCAGAAAGTCAGCATGTGCCTTAAACTAATATGGAACATCCCGAAGTTTCAAAGCAGGCCCACATTTCTCCTTTCTTTCTGGTCCATTTAGTTTCAGAACAAGTACGAAGTATTTCTCTGTAATGGATACTCAAAGACATTAAGAATCTTCCCAACAGACCCAGCAACTGTACTCATAATACAGTAGAAATCACTGGGCTGATAACAAAGGCAATGAACATAATTTGCACTTAAACAAATTACAACTCTATCTTAATTATTCACTTCCTAGAGACCAGTGATAAAACCCAGCAGCATTTCTCAGGCAGATGCTAAGCCCAGTGACAAGAACCAGTGATGCCTTGTGCTAGCAATCAGCCTGCTCAATTCCTGGCACCAAGTGGACATCACTACCTGTTCCCTATCTATAAAGCTGCTAATGACACAACACGTTTTATGTTTATCACAATAAAACAGCAGTGTGGCTCATTGGTGTTATCCTTAGCACTTCACCACTCCAAGCTGGGCCACAGGCATACAATGCTTTGGCTGCAGCGGAGTCATCTAAGCATCCCCTCTCTGTGGCATGCCAGGCACTGGTCACTTTCTCTTGTCAGAGGTTACAGCCTTGTCATACCTGCTGGTGTTTGGTCCTGTGCAATCACTTCCTGACCTGGATCTGGCAAAAGGATCAAGGTTTAAAGTGCTTCTAGCAGACATGGTTTATATTGCAAAACTGAAAAGATGCACTTACACTTCAGATACAATCCAGAAAAACATTCAAACCACTTGTCCAAGGCTGCAGAAAGCACCATAGCTGAGGCAGGATCTGGTTTCACACATTGAGCACAAGATCACTGTCTTCCTTCAGTCTTACGGGTTTTTGTTTAAGTTGGATTTTAATGGCGTGACTTTCCTCCCAGTGATCAGTCTAACAGAGATAGGGATGTACAATATCTAGCTGCACCACGAGCAAGATTTGTTACATGTAACTCTGAGTTACCACAGTTGGAACCAGTTAGCCTGGCCTCCCCTTGCAGTCTGTGAAAAAGCTCAGGCATCTGAACAAACAATTCATCACATCCAAAGAGAGGTGGTGTCCAAGGAAGGAGAGATCAATCACGCTCACAAGTGCCTGCTTCTCCTGCAAAGGGAACTCGGAGAAAAGGAAAACAGCTATACAAGGCTGATTTGTGGGTTTTGAAGCTAAAGAATGATCTTGCTCAAGGCCTGTGGGGTCTTTTTTCCAAGACAAAGAGAAAATCCCTCCCTCACAGCAAGTGGATGAATCAGGTATGAGGTTTTTGCAAACCTGTGCTGATGCCGATGCAGCGTCTCACTGCAGCTCCTTCCTCCTGCAGCAGCCATCTTCACTGCTGGCTGTTTCCAGCCTGCTTGCTTTGACAGACCACTATTTCTAGCTGCCTTAGGGGCATAACAATCTCACTCAGAACACCCCCACACACTGCACCGAGCAGTGTGATAAAGCATTCACCCACCTCCTACAGTTTTCATCACTGGGTAATTCCTTCTTCTTAGAGAGAATGTAGCTCAGGGTGTTTTCCACATTAAAGCTAGCATCTATCTTTGCAGAACAACAGAACATCCTGAGTTGGCAGGGACCCCACAAGGATCACGGAGTCCAACGCCTGGATCCACACAGGACCACCCAAAATCCAACCTTGAGTGAGCTGCAGCAGTCTGGGGCTGTGCCCACTGCCCTGAGCAGCCTGTTCCGTGGTCCCTGGAGTTCAGTTCTGCTGCCTTTGAAAGCAAAGCAGTTCAGCTCCATCATTCAGAGACAAATACTGCGTGCACTCTTCTTAAACTTCAGTTGGGGACTGCCCTCTGATTGTCAAGATATCTATGCAAGGCCTTTCTATCACCAAGAGAATCAAAGCTCTTCCCAATTTAGCATCATCCACAAATTTAACATATCCTCAAGAACTTTAAGAACATAATTGAAGAAAATATGGAAGAGAACTGCTTTGGAAATGGGGCCCTGCAGAACCCCACTAGTGACTGGTTGCCAGTCTGATGCAATCCCATTAACTAGAACCCTTTGACCCTGATCTGCCAGCCAATCCTTCAGCCAATGCATTCTGATTTTGTCTTGCTGTATGCTGGGCAGTTTGTCCAGAAGAATACTGGGAGAAACAGCATTGAAAGCTTTGCTGAAATCCCACAAGATTATGCCTTGTCTTCTTTTCCCTTGTGATAAAAAGATTATAAACCTTATAAAAAGTTCATTAAAAAGATCTTTCCCATTGTGAATCCACGCTGGCTACAACCAATGACTGCACTGTGCTTCAGGTGTTTTTCAGTATTTTCCACAATAACCACCTCCACAATTTTCTCTGGTATCTTAGGACCACATCTGCCAGCTTCCAGTTACTGAGACCTCTCCAAACTTCCAGAACCACTGAAAAATAATTGAGAGGGGTCCCACAATGACATCGGTCAGGCCTTTGAGTACCCTGGGATGAATCCCATTGGTCCCCATAGATTTATTGATTTATATGCATCCTGCTGGAGCAGCAAATTGCACACGAGTTCAGAGTTGGCCAGGAGTTTATTACTAGCGCAGTCACAGTCTTCAAATTCAAGCCTCTGGTGGTCCCAGAGCCCATCATTGGTGCTGACCACAGAAGCAAAGAAGGCATTAAACATTTCTGCATTGCTGGCATCCCTATTTGTGATGTGACATTCACCAAGTAACAGTACAGTGTCATCTCTGCTCCTGCA
This sequence comes from Tympanuchus pallidicinctus, assembly GCF_026119805.1. Taxonomy (NCBI): domain Eukaryota; kingdom Metazoa; phylum Chordata; class Aves; order Galliformes; family Phasianidae; genus Tympanuchus; species Tympanuchus pallidicinctus. The sequence goes on from NW_026294722.1 coordinate 9,736,159, forward strand.
CTTGCTGCTATCGTATTTTAAATAGACTTTTTTTGCTTTTCCCTAAAGTTCTGCTCAGCTTCAACTCTAACTGAGCTCTTGTCACACACATATGCTCTCCCTGCCATGGCAAACAACATCTCTGTAGTCCTCCCACGCCACCCATGTCACTTCCACCGACAATACGCTTTCTTCTTCCACCTAAGCTGCACAAGAAGACCTCTGCTCAGCCAACCTGACCGTCTGCCCTGATCTCCTGCATGGTTTCCAACACTATGGCACTGCTTGCTCTTGGGCACAAGAGAGATAGTGCTTAAAAGTGACCAGCACTGATGTTTGGTGCGTTCTGCCACAATATCACTGATGAACTGGTTTTATCCCTCTTCCCTCTTCAAAACCAGGGCAACTCTCAGGCTATAGGCCCCAGTCTTTGCAAGAGCAAACACGTAAGTGCTTATATGCAGCCTCAAATCCGTGTCAAATACTGAGAAATGCTGCTCACATTTAGAGAAAAGACTGAATAATACCATGAGGGAATAAGATATTGTCAGCTCTGCTCACTGGGGTCAGTCAAAAACTTAAATGCAGCAGAAACAAAAGAAGCATTTGCCATAATATAAACAAAGGAAAAGAGAAAATTAAAGAAATAAGCAATCCAACCCTTTTCCACTTTAATTTGTGTCTGTATCCTGCTGAGACAACAAGCAGTTTGTAAGTTGTAGTCTGCCATGTAATTCAGTATTAGTTGCAGGCTCATAAATAGGACAGTAAAGCATACGCAAGGACTGATTTATAGGATCCAAAGAGAGAGAGCCGAAGTCCTGCAGCTATTTGCATCCTCCTCACATACAAACGTGTGCTGATGGAGAATTTCCTGCTGAGAAAGAGAGAAGCAAGAGATGCTCGGAAGGGAGATCTCACTCTAAAAAATAAAAAAGTCTAAACTGTAACAAGGCAAGAAACTTCGTATTACATTGGTGGTTTCTTTTCCCCTCAAATCCACAGGCTAATGATTACACGAGAGGCAGGGCTTGCTGCAATCACACTACTTAACTGCTGCTCAGCAGGTGTCTGCCCCTACATCTGAAGCCGTCTCTCAAAGTCACAGCAGGGCAGAGGTAATGGGGAGGATGTGAAGTGAGCAAAGTGTCCCAACACCAGTAGAAGAGGGCAACAAGTAGTGGTATTTATCATGGCAGAAGATCAACACATCAGATCAAAGCTGAAAAGCGTCACAACAGGTTTTGGGGGTTTGTTGGTGATTATTTGTGAACAGCTTTTCCTCACCTGACAGCTACAATGGGTGCTGGGAAATCATTTGCTCAGAAAAATTCTTCAGCTGAGCAGAGTTGAAGAAGCAGGACTGCAAAATCTCAATGCAAAGTTACAACTTTGGATCTTTCCTACCTCAAATAATCTCCAAGCTGAGTGGGAGCTGACTGCACAGTAGCATTCTTTCCCTAACACTGAAAAATGCTCCTTCATCTTTTCATTTGGATCGGGCAAATGTAAACATAACCAGCACCCAGCATCTCCCTGGAGTTCAGTTCTGCTGGCTTTGAAAGCAAAGCAGTTCAGCTCCATCATTCACAGACAAATACTGTGTGCACTTTAAAGCCCCCATTTCTCTCAATACCTAACAGAAGTTGGCTGAAGAGCCTCCATTCAGCACACCTGACTTCAACAGACTTCTGTGAATTCCTGCTTTGAAGATAAAGGGATTCTGGGGCTGCTGCAATGTGAACGTCCTTAGCTCTGAACTCAGCCACTCACAGTGTTGATGGGGTCCATCCTTCATTCAAGCAAAACTTGCAAGCTTCTTTACCTTAGAACTACAGCTGTGGTTTGTAAAGCCCACATCTCCAAACCCAGCAGCGTACAGAATCATAGAGTCACAGAATCTCCAAGGTTGGGAAAGGCCTCCAAGATGATCCTGTCCAGCCATCCACCTACCAGTGATATTTCCCCACTAAACCACATCCCTTAATACAACACCTACACGTTTCTTGAACGCTCTAAACATTTCTTCTACACAAGAGTAGTTTAACAAGTGCCCATACATCAGATCAGTTGCAGTGTATGTAGTGCTATGGCAAAAGAAAAAATGGATGGAAAGGTGTGTATTGCACACAGACCTGGAAAAACACAAAAAGTCTGAATATAGGAGACTGAATGGCTGAATGAAGGAGATCATTTAAGAAAGACTTCCACCTCGACACAATCAAAAGTGCTTCCAGATGCATCAAGGAAAAAAAGTGCAAAAAAACAAACCTGATATAAGGTCTTCTTTAGTACAGATCACTAGGAATCAATGTATTTAGCTGTTCAGCATCATGGCTTGCACACATTTAATGCAACCCAAGAAGGCTGACTGTGCAACTAGCGGTTGCACGCCACATGGACAACAGAATAAAGCTTAAAGCAGGGTAAAGACAGTAGAGAACTCATTAGAACTATGGAATTCATTAGCACTTTGCTCAGAAAAGGAAACTGTCACTTCCACAGGTGATTTTGAACTCCTTCATTCAGCCGTCCAGAATGAAATGCAGTACTTTGGTGGAAAGCCTACGAACTGCAGCTGCTGCTCCATTTCTGAATGATCAGTAACCATGCTTCTTTACACGCTGCTTCCCTGCGAGCTTCATTACATACACTTCATTAGAGAAATCCCCCAGTTCTTTGAGCACTGGGATGCTCTTCATGCTTTTCTGAACCACAGCGTACCAGCCATTCTAAGGGCACAGTGCAGCCCATGAGGCAGCAGACAGAATCATAGAATCACAGAACGGCCAGGGTTGGAAGGGACCTCAAGGATCATGAAGCTCCAACCCCCTCCCCGCCACAGACAAGGCCACCAACCTCCCCATTTCATACCAGACCAGGCCGCCCAGGGCCCCATCCAACCTGGCCTTGAACACCTCCAGGGATGGACATCCACAGCCACTGTCTTTCTCATACTGGGGGCTCCAGACCTGGACACAGCACTCCAGATGGGGCCTCACAAGAGCAGAGCAGACAGCATCGAGCACCACGCTCCCTTCTGCCCCTACCTGGGGCGGCTCTGAGCTCCGTGCCCACACACGCGGTTCATGGAAGCAGGGATGGGAAGCAGGATGCCGACCTGCGGCACACACGTGCTGCACACACACCTATGCTGCTTCTTGGCAGCAGGGCTGCGCTTCCCTGCGCTCCTGCCAGGCTCACAGCTTTCAGCGCTCAACACAGCCGGCAATAAACTTCCTGTGCCGAGAAATTAACAAAATTAACGAAAACAGAGCTTTTTCACCTTCACTCCCCCCAACATCGCGGCACGCCGGGAGGCTCCGTGCCCCACGGGGGACATCTCACACACACACACACAGCCCGAAAAGCCGAGGCGCTTCAGCCCACCGCCCCAGGATACGGGCACAAAGTTGGCACGCAGGGGAGAGCCGGGCTGAGCCACGACCCGGGGCTGCGAACCCGACCCGGCCCGCCAGGAGCGCGCAGGCACCGCCAGACGGGTCGCTGCCCGGCCGTAAGCGCGGGGCCAGCAGCGCCGGCACCGCCCGGCCCAGCTCCCGCCGCCCAGCCCCGGGCCCCCCGCCCCGCCAGGCCGCCCGGCCCCGCTCGGCGGTCCTTACGCTTGCAGCCTCCCGAGATCCCCACCATCGCACGACTCCCCGCTCCCGGCGCGGCCCAGGCGGCCCGGCGCGGCCCTGCCCGCCTCTCGGCTTGACGCGGGGGGCGCGGCCAGCTCCAGGGCGGCGGTTGGTCGGCTTCTGGGTAACCCGTTCAAATGAGAATTAGAAACGAGGCGATATCGATGCGGGTGAAGCCTTGGCGAGGATATAGCCAGCAGTGTTGTTCTGTTGTAATCCAAAATGAGCCCAGCTCCCCTGGCCACGCCGAGCCCCTCGCACCTGTCTGGGGAGGAGAACGCAGAGGCACATCCCAGTGCCCGCAGCCCAGGCTCTAAGGGTGAATGCTGTCCTAGCCCAGCACCGCCGCTCACGTCCTGCAGGAGGTGTTTCAGGGGCTCCGTGGTGCCTGCAGGACAGCTGGGATGAATCACGGAATCACAGAATGGCCAAGATTGGAAGGGACCTCAAGGATCATGAAGCTCCAGCCCCCTGCCACACGCAGGGCCACCAACCTCCCCATTTAATACCAGACCAGGCTGCCCAGGGCCCCATCCAACCTGGCCTTGAACACCTCCAGGGATGGACGGGGCATCCACAGCCTCTCTGGGCAGCTGTTCCAGCACCTCACCACTCTCTCTGTAAAGAACTTCCCCCTGACATCCAACCTCAACCTTCCCTCCCTCAACTTCAAACCATTTCCCCTTGTGCTGCTGTTATCAACCCTTTCAAAGAGTTGATTCCCCTCTTGTCTGTAGGCTCCCTTTAGGTACTGAAGGCTGCAATGAGGTCACCCTGCAGCCTTCTTTTCTCCATGCTGAACAAGCCCAGCTCCCTCAGCCTGTCTTTATAGGGAGCTGCTCCAGTCCCCTGCTCATCTCTGTGGCTCCTCTGGACCCTCTCCAACAGCTCCCTGTCTTTCTCTTACTGGGGCTCCAGACCTGGACACAGCACTGCAGATGGGGCCTCACAAGAGCAGAGGAGAGGCGGACAATCACCTCCCTGTCCCTGGTGGCCACCCCTCTTCTGATGGAGCAGGATACCATTTGCTTTCCGAGCTGCAAGAGCACACTGCTGGCTCATGTTAAGCTTTTCCTCCATCAACACCCCCATGAAGAATGGGACTCCTCAGCGAGGATGGTTGCAGCTGACTGCCCAGCCTTCAGCGGGGCTGAGGAGCTCCATCACAAGCCCATGTGGTTTGCTGTGGCTCTGTAAGGCAGTCTGGTGTGCCAGCAGCTCTCCCTTAGACCTGGTCCCCCAGCATCTTGCCTCTGCAAGAATGCCCCTCAGAGCCTGACTGCAGAGCCAGTTCATTTAGATGTCATTTTTACCTTATGTGAAAAAACCTCATGCTAAGTCAACGGTTCACAACAGACCTCCAGTGTAGCTGTTTTAATTGTAGCAGAGTCCAAAGCTTAGTTTTCCCTCTGATGGTTACCACTGAGCCCAAAAGTGCTGGGATTGCTGATCCCAAGAGCTTCACCAAGTGTCTAGAAGTTCTGCCTGAGCTTTGTTGCAGCTGCACATGCAGCACCAGCCCAGTGCTGACAAGCAGTCAGCAGCTGAAAACAGAGCAAGAGGTGGTCTGTGCTAAGGAATTTGCTGTGATAGGTGCTCCCTAGGGACACTGCGGGTGGGCTGGCTGGGCCAGGAACTTCCCAATAGCCTTAAAGGAAAGTAGCTGTGTATCTGCAAACTCAGTTATAGCTGGGGTTTCTGTTCTCAGCAGTGAAATACTAATGTGGTCTGGAGAGCTGGACCTCATCTATCCTGTGCAGAAATCCTTGCCAGCAGTTGGCAGATCACACTGGCACCAGTGTTCCTGTGGCTCTTTGCTCCATGAAGCCCAGTGGCTCAGCATTCGCAGGGTGCATCACACCTCTTAGAACAGAGCAGAACATTCAAATTGGCTGTCCTATGCACCATCAACTCTCTGTCATTATAAGCAAGGCAACAAGAGCTGTGAGCCCTGCATAGCACTGGGGAAGGAAGGGCAGCAACACTGCTGTTGTCCCATAGGGTCACATTCCCAGCAAACTGGCAGTGAATCCCTCCATTTCTGCATGGGTTACTGCTGGTCATGTTCCTGTTTGAAGCACAGCTGCAGGTGAGCTACTGTGCAGTGACTGAGTGCAGCTTTGTTTGAGTTTGATGGCCAGGAGCAGGCATCTCTTGGGTTTAGAAGTCCCACAGACATTTCAGATATACTTCATTGTACCCTTCAACTATGGACATTACATACACAATATATACAGTGGAGCAGACTGAAGGATATGAATAGCACAGAGATCCTCAAAGTTTGGCATGTTCTGTCACAATATCACTGGTAAACTGATTTTATCCCTTCTCGTCCTTCAAATCATAGACACCTCTCCTCCTCCTTCAAAATTAGGGCAAATCTCAGGCCTGCACTTCGTTTCCTGCAGCTCCAGGGCAGTTTCTCACTAAGGAAATTCCCAAATTACTTGCTAAGGAAATGCAGCAGTGCCCAGAGTGGTCAGTGTTCCTGACTGCAGGAAGATGGGCTCTTGCAGAGAGAGAACTGCTGAAGAAGATAGGAGAAGGGATGAGATCAGGCAGGAGTGAGAGTACGCTGCAGCTATTGAGCCCAAAAAGACAATAATTCTGTGCTAAAATATTTCCAGTAAGGGAAATCTGAGGCCATCAGTTATGGCACAGATCAAACGCATGTGAACCTGAGAGTGCTCAGTCTGGCTTGGAAACTATAATCTTTTCCCTGAAGCCACCTCAGATCTTCCTCATTTGTATATTCAAGCTGGTGGGTGCCTGATGCAGAGATAAGGATAGGGAAACCATCTTTAATATCACATTTGTTTTCCAAAAGCTATCTGGCTCCATTTTTTTTTTACAGTTTGAGAAAGCAGTGACTTTGGCAGTGCTGCATTCCCCCAAAGTGCCCTGGGTGATAGGATGAACAACTGGAGGGGTGGAAAAGTGATGTGTGAGCATTGCAGTTGCCAGTGCTGAGTGCCGGATGTACATCTCCTTACGAGACCTTCCATTTCTTCTCTGAGATGAAGAAGCTCACTGCAGCCATTGAGGATCTCAGGAGACAACAAGCAGGTCCTGCTCCATATCACCTGCTCCTCTGGGTCCCCATTGGCCGGTCACTCATTTCTGTATCCTGGGATTTTACTCCTGGTCTCCTCACCCATAGGGACAGCTTTCTGCCCAGCTCCACTGCCCTGCTCAGTGATGTGGCATGAGCTAGCTCAGCACCAGGCAGGATCTAGCCAAGCAGATACAAAGCAGTGGCAGTTGATGCAAAGCCAGCGATAAGCAACAAGATCTGAGGACTGCCCAGCCCACATATGGCTTGGATTTCGTATAGGATCGCATTTCTCTGGTCATTGCATCTCTTTGGTCAAGATGCTGAGCCCCATGGTTTGGCTTCCATCAGCTGCAAGCTCTACTGTCTCCCTCCTCCATAGACAAGTGCCATGAAGCCGAGACCCTGCCAGCAAGTGAGCTGCCAGGAGAGGCTGCAGAAGTGGGGACATCTCCTCTGAGACCAGTGGAGACCACAGCTCCTTCCTCACGTCAATGTTTGCAAGGGGACGACCACGGTTGGGTGCTGAGACTTAGCACTGCAGCATGCATCGTGCCTGCTCACAGCACCCATGCTACCTGGGGAGCTGCAGCACCACTCAAACTTCTAGCAGTGGTCCCCAAACACCCCCTGCTCTCATGGTGAGCCTGAGCCTCGCCGTGCAGGCTGCCTGCCATCTGGCATGAGTGGGACTGAGTAGAGTTAAATAAATGTTAAATACACATTAATGCCATGTGACAACTAGCAAAAGGCAGTGACTTCAAGCTTGAAGAGTCTGCTTATGTAAACAGCATCCTGAAATTAATATTTACCTTTTAAAGCAAACAGATATTTGGGGTATTTTGTTGTCTTTCTGCCTAGCAGATGCTAAGAACAACAGCTTGGTGCTGCAGGGAATTGGCTTGACAGCTCAGGGGATGGTAAACTCCCTGGCAGCCTCCAGACTGTGAGGTCAGAGCCGGTCCCTCTCTTTTCAAGCAGATAAATTCTCACAAACACCAGATTAATCTTTGCTGAGGGGCTCAACCCTTAATGAGGAGCAGGACCTGGGGAGCGGGAATTCACATAGCAGATGGATGAAGACTTTGGGGATGCCTGAAGCAAACTCTTGTCTGGAAGGTTCTGGGGGAGGCTGTCCTGTGCTCCATTACCAGCAGAACCTGCATCCATGGGGCAAATCTCACAATTTTTCATTTTTTAAAGGATGATCAGTTTGCAAATCGCAGCTTCAGCCCATTTCAACTGACTACACAGCCCTTAGAGCCTCCCAGCCTGATTTTGCTCCTGTGGGAAAGGCTGTCCCCATGTACACCTACAGACTTGACCTTTTTGGGATTTCACCGAGGTGAAAATGGTGGCATTTCTCAGCCCATGGGATGGCTGTCCAGTATCTGGGGCTGGGAGATTTTAGGAGCATCTTTCATCTCATCGCTGCTGACCTCACCCAGGGATTGCCTTTATTTCACTCCTCTGCTCCTTTTCTTGCCTTAATCCCCAGTGCTTTACTTTCATCCTCTTCTACCATGCGACACATGGGGACATCCATGCCACCCAACAGCTGCCCAAGGGAATCGGGCTGGCTTATCTGCATGGGGTCACACTCAAAGTGTCTCCATCTCAGTGGGAATAGAGACGTGCAGAGCTCAGAGTTGAGGGGCTTGGTGAGTGGGATGGGGCTGATCCTGCGTGTCCCAAATCCAGCCCTCCAGTATGCACCAGTCCTGTGAGCATCACACTGAGGGACTGTCACCTGCTCCTATCCCGCTGCACAGCTGCCAGCTTGGGAGGACAAACTGAGAGCTGCTTTTGGAGGCCGGTACCCACAAAGTAAACCCATTAACACAGGAGGTTCGTGGGTGGGATCTGGGGCAGGATTGGGCTGGGAGGATGTGGAGAGGCTCGATTGCCCCTGTAAAAAGTAAAACAAACCAATAACAGTGTTCCTAGAACAGCTTGGAAAGAGACGCGGGCACAGTTGCAAGGATAGGGGAATTTTGGATGTTATTGTGCTGAGAAATGAGGACATACTGCTGGGGGGGGAGGAGGGACAGTAAAAGTGTCCAGCAGCATACCGAAAATGTTGCTGAAAAAGTGTGAGCATGCACAGCAATGCCTGGGGCAGCTTTGCTACTTCTTTTTGTCCTGCCCTTTGGCACCAAGCACCCACCTCAGCAAAAAGAGATGCACCACCACCACAGGCAGTAATTTCCATTGGTAACAACCACAGGATGTACAGGATGCTGGGTGCCTGGGGAAGCACTGCACCAGCCTGGGGTGCTGAGCGTTTCCAGAGTGCTGTGCTGGGAATAAAACAAGTTCCTTTGAGTCGTTAGGCTGAATACCTTTCTTCCTACAAGTAAACCTCTTTGCTTTTAAAGTGCTGACAGTGTGTGTTGAGGCCCAATGTTACTGTGATTATGATGGATTTAAAACACTGTACTCATTGCAGCCTTCAGTACTTGAAGGGAGCATATAAGCAGGAGGGGGAACAGCTGTTTACGAGGGTGGATAGTGATAGGATAAGGGGGAATGGTCTTAAACTGAGACAGGGGAGGTTTAGGTCAGATATTAGGAGGAAATTTTTCACTCAGAGGATGGTGAGGCACTGGCACAGGTTGCCCAAGGAGGTTGTGGATGCCCCATCCCTGGAGGCATTCAAGGCCAGGCTGGATGTGGCTCTGGGGCCTCTGAGTACACTGTATTGAAGCCCTGAAAAAAGTCAGATAAGGAAAGCAATTGAGAAAACAGGGGAGTTTTCTTCTTGCATGGCAAATCCAGGCTGTAGATGGGAGGATGAGAGCTCAGTCTTCTTCCTGAGCCAAGACAGATACAGGACAAGGGCTGGAATACTTGCTCCTGGCAATGCCCACACGCTTCTGGCTCCTTCTCAGTGCTCCCAAGCACCCAGCACATGGCTCTGTCTGCATTGGGGGCGCTGGGGAAAATTACTCCATTCCCATAGCTGGAGAGCTAGGAGCACGGTGTCATGGGACCTGTTAAAGTGGGAAAAACCCATCTCTGGGACTCCTTCCATCTTTGTGCTGGGGCTGCCAAGCTGAAAATAGGACCCGCCAGCCCACCCTGCTATGGGTTTGCAGACATATGTGTGTGCGAGGGACTTTTTTGGATGAGTTTTGGAAGAAAAACCCCTCTGGGTGTGTGCTGTGTCCCCCAGCCAGGCTGGCTGTGGCTGCCCTTGGTGCTACAGGGATGCGTGGCACCAACTGCCTTCTGCTAGGGGAGGTTTTGGCTGGGCCTTGCTGTGTGTTAATTTGGACAAAATCTCATTTTAGAAATGAGAGCAAGCATGTGGCGTTTTCGTTCCAAATTCATCTTTGTTCTATACGATAAGCCGTAGAGCTGGAGATCAGGAGTTGAAATAATGAATTTCACTGTTACTGACTTAAAAAAAAAAATCCGTTAAATGGCAAATTTTAAAATGTCATGATTTCTCCGTCTGTTCAGTGCAAAAACCCATCTGAAAGTGCCCACGGCTGAGCCCCCATGCCCTCTGCAAGCCCAGGAGCCTCTCACTGCCATCCTGCTGGGCCTTGAGCTGCATCTCTGCTCCTGATCCCTTTGCTTTGGCTCCTCCAGGCCCCATCCCAGCGCTCAGGGCTCTGCACAAGGCCATCACTGCCAGCATCCCTGGTGCCCATGGGCAGCTCTGCCCCAGCAGCGCCGCACACCGGGGCCACATCCTGTGGGGCAGCCGGCTCCAGCAGGGAGCAGTGGTAGCACACAGACCGTATCAGAGATGATTTCCTGACAAACAGTGCGGCTCATTGTCTGTTCTCATTTATAAACTGCTCCACACCAGCCATCTGATATCCATTATTACAATTACAAACAAGCACAGTAACTCTCCAGCTGGTCAGCCCCAGCCGAACAGCACTGCAGCCATTCAAGGATGCCATATGGTACCGGGGTTTCCAAAGCAGCATTGTCAATCAGCCTTATTAATTTCTGAATTTGTTTCTTTTCCTTTTAGGGATATATGTACATATATATTTTTATACAAGACAGAGACACTTCTCTGACCTTAATTTGGTACATGCAGCTTGATGGAATAATTGAAACCTTGAAATCTACCCGGCAGCTGGTGGGGACAGGAAGAGCCTGGGCTCGGCGAGCAGCCCCCTGAGTGCTGGTGCTTGTGCTGGAGCTGCACACGCCTCTCACCATACACACCACCATGCATGCCACGAGAATATTAAAAACCCATTAGATCTGGAGCACTGGGCACGGCCAGTGACCATACTGCAGATGAAAAGAGGCTAATAGTCACTTAGAATCAGAATCATAGAATGGCCTGGGTTGAAAAGGACCACAGTGCTCATCCAGTTTCAACCCCCGGCTGTGTGCAGGTCACCAACCAGCAGACCAGGCTGCCCAGAGCCACATCCAGCCTGGCCTTGAATGCCTGCAGGGATGGGGCATCCACAGCCTCCTTGGGCAACCTGTTCCAGTTCCTTTTGACCTTTTGTCTTCCTTTGAGCTCTGTTGAATTTCTCCCAAACATTTTGGAGCTTTGAGTGGTATCACTGGGGACAGCTGGAGGTGCTGTTGGGCTGCATTGCTGCCGTAGGGCAGCCCCTCCCTTTGGAGTGATTTGGGTTAAGAGACCCAAATGCATCAGCTCATGGCAGCCAGACTTTATGTCTTCTGCATTCACAGCAGCCAGCTGTAGGGATGGGTGAGGTTTGGTTTGGGACTGGTGGGGATTGGTTTAGGAGTGATGTGCCTCCGTGTGCTGGTTGAGGATGGCACCCTCAGCGTACCCACTGAGAGCAGCTTCATCAGGAATAGTCCTGTGCTGTTACGTAGAAATATTAAAGTGGTATCAGAGAAGACAGTGGGTCTGCACTTAGCCCATGGATGGAGAAGGATGGAGCTGGGCTTACACAGAGCTATTTCAGAGTAAAAATGCCTGTTTGGCTATGGGTGCCTCTGGCAGCATCCCCAGAAGCAGCCAGGAGGAGGAATGAGCGAGGCCATGTGTACTGCACCCTGAAGCTTGGCTCCTGCTCCAGATGAAACCCCATATCCAGTGATGGATGAGGCACAACAGGGTGTAAAAGGGAGAAAAACCATGTGCCTGCACTTGGAGCAGAGTGCATTATGCATATTGCATCAGATTATGCAAAACCCCTTTGTTAATCCTCCCTGTCCAGAGCAGAGCTCAGTCGGATGCAGGGACGCAGCTGGTGGCACTGTGGTTCTGGGCCCCTCACCTCCCCATCCCACCACTACTGGATGTTCCAGTGCCATCATTCTGCTCAGGCTTTGTCCTTTCACACCTTTGTGTGCCGTTTACTCCTTTCTCTTTGAATTTCTGGCTTCGTGCCCTTCCCCTTGGTCTGGCACCATGCTCTTCTGTCGTTGCCCAGTTTCATGATGGCACTTGGTCAAAGGTACGCTTGCAGATGTGACATCTGTGGTGTGCTGAGCAGGGCTGGGACACCCCCTGGGGGTGTATTGTGGGCACCTCGTCCTGTGACAAGCAGCACACTGGGGCCCTGCTTTCCTTGCCAGCCTGGTGCCATCCTGCAGCTTTCCTGCAGCTTTCCTTTCATGATGTCCCATTGCTCACACAGCCCTCAGCTCTGAGATCTGCACTGGATCTGCAGCTCTTCCTTGAGGCCTTTTTTATTTATTTTTTTTTTTTTGTGGGATTTTGATGCTTTCTCAGCATTCTTCCACTCTGATTTGACATCTCTCCTGGAGCTGACTCACTGCTGACACCATCTCCTCAGGGTACCCTAGGGAGAGCTGAGACGCCATCACTTTCTGCTCCCATTCCTCCCTTTCCCATGTGCAGTTCCTCCTCTGGTGCTCCACAAGAAGCACAGCTCCCATGTGTTCCATAATAGTGCCACGTGGGCTTTCCAAGAAACTTTAGGGGAGGAAAAGTTTTCTTAAAAAATCCCTTATTTTTCACTCTTCAGCTGGAGCAAGGCCAGGTTTTGCAGCAGGATGCTATGCTTTGGTAAAATGGAGTTATTTTTCTCTGGGCAGCTCCTGCTGATGGGCTCCCACCACAACCACCTCCACAGAGGGACAGGGGCCACCAGCTGAGTCACCGTGCTGTGCTGGGGACTGCTGACCTCTCCATAGGGCTGCCACTGAGACTTCTCTTTGAAAACTCTCCAGTGCTTTGTTCTCCCTCTGATACAATCCATTTGGAGCAAATGCAGTTTCGGAGCATCTTGCCAAGCCCACAAGCTTTTTGGGAGACTGCTGTGAAGCTTTAGTGGCAGATAAGGCCCTCTGTGGGGATGGGTGTCTGGCAGAGGAGGCAGTGTGGCGGGGTCCCCTCCTCTCCTCACCCTGCTGGGAGTCCTGGAATGAGCATGGGGAATCCAAGGCCAGCCCCAAGGCAGCTACATGGAGTGTGGGGATTCTCACAGCCCTGGGGTCAAATTCCCTCCTGCCTTGCCCCTCCTAGTGCCTGTTCAGCAGTGCTGAGCAGAAGGCATCACTCCTGAGACCCACTGAAATGGGGTGCAATGTGGCTGCAAGCCCAACGCTCCCAGCCCCCATCTCTTATGGCTCAGAGACACTGCATTTCTGTCTGCAGAGTCAGTAAGCAGCAAGTACGTGCAGCGTCCATACCAGACAGCATCACACCGTGCAGCATTCATTCCATGCAACAGTCATACCGTGCAGTATTTCCACCACACAGCATTTCCAGGCAGCATTTCCACGCAGTTTGGCTGCCATGGTGTCAGGAGGAGAGGGGATGTGCCCAGCCTGGCCCAGCTCTGTACATGGGCAGCAGCAATGCTTGGCTGAGCTGTGCAATGAACCCATGCCACCAGCAGCCCAATGTCCCCAGGGTCCAGGGACTTGGTGACAGTTGACACAGAGGTGGAAGCAGAGCCAGGAGCAGCTCGGGGGGGTTAATACCACTGTAAGTCAAGGCAGGGCCCTCCAACAGAAGGGCTTGTGGCCAGCTGGGGGCCCGTCTGCTGCACCGCCTGCACCAGGCCACAAAGGAGGGTCCCAGTGGCAGCTGGCCCCAGTAGAGGTGACAGAGCCACGTGGCAGGGCACAGCCTGAGGGTGGCAGAATCTTTTGTTGGGGTCACTGTGGCTGGTGGGGAGCAGCTGGGATGGAGCCATGGGGCCAGAGGGCAGCAGGCGTCTGGGGGACACAGCAATGGCTGCGAGACCCATTGAGTGCCATGCTGTTGCTCGTGCAGATCATGAATCATTCATTCATTCATTTTATCTCCCACCCCCCCTCTTTGTTTTTCCCAGAAAAAAAAACCAAAACAAAACAAAACAACAATAAAAAAAAAAACAACAGCACCAGCTTAGTGCATGCATCCTTTTGCTCTTCACAGAAACCAAATAGGGATGAGGATGAGATGGGATGGAATGGACCCACCCTGCTGCTGTAACCCAGACAGACCCCCGGCAGCAGCTCAGCCCTGGGGTGATGCCAGCAGCCCCACATCCGGCCCAGCCTCCCCCTCACCAGCAGTGCAGGGCTAATTTCAATTATCTTCTCCAGGCCATGTGAATTCTATTAATATCAAAGTAATGAGGTAATTACTGTGATTTGGAGGAACGGCTGGGGAATTGCTTTGGAGAGGAATTTGCCAGCCAAGAGGGTAAATTAAAACCTCTGTTTGGAAGGGAACAAAAGGCTGCACTGGAGGTGAGCGGGGAGCCATGGGAGACAGCCCAGGCCAGGTGGGGGACACCTGTATTGCTGTCCCCTACTGTACTGTGGGGCCACTGCTGTGATGTTTGCTTTGGAGAGCGATGCTGAGATGTGCAGAGGACAAAAGGATGGGGATGGGGCTGATCCTGCTCTGTGAAGCTCTCGTCCAGGACCTGGGGCACCGTGCTGGCTGTCCCCTCGGTGCTGCTGTCACCCAAGGGCTGTATGTCCCAAGGGCTGTATTCCCAACACACCTGGATGTCAGGGGTCACACAAGGGGACCGAAAGGCCGCTGCCTGGTATCGGCAGCAAAGCGATGGAGCACTGCGGTCCCAGCCAACAGCAGGCGGGGGTCAAGGGGGCTGCGAGAAGAGCTCAGAGCACGAACGCACCTCGGTGCCCACGCACACCGCGGGCTATGGCTCAGAGTAATTGAGGAGCTGAGGGGGGGTCCTGGAAGGTCCCACCCACCCGTCCCCGGGGGTCCCACCCTGCTGTCCCCACATCCCGGGGTTCCCCACGCGGCCGCTTCTGGGCGCTGCCGGCGGCTCTCTGCTGGCATCTGCTGCCAGCACGCGGCAACGCAGCGGCTGCAGCGTGGGGACGCGGCTCACGAGTGGCAGGAAGGGGCGGGGGAGCGGGGACACGGGGACGTAGGGACATGGGGACACGGGAACACGTGGACGTGGAGGCACAGGACAGAGCTCTGGGCCAGCCAGGGTGGGAGCATCCCTCGGGGCTCCTTTTCCTGGGATTTCGGGGCCTTCTTGCAGAATCCCGGTTGGAACTTTATGACCATCGCGTTCAGCCATTGCCATCTCCAGTGCGCTGCTCAGCCACGTCCCCGTGTCCTCATGTCTCAAATACCCGCAGCGTGGGGACTCACCGCTCCCTGGCAGCCGGTCCCCATGTCCCACCATCTCTCCACGATGCCCCACCGGAACCTCCTTGGCACATCTGGAGGCCATCTCCTCATGTCCCATCCCTTTGTCACCTGAGAAAAGATACGACCCCTCCTCTCTGCAGCCTCCTGTAGGCGGCTGTAGGGTGATGGGTTCCGCCCTCAGCCTTCTCTTCTCATTTCCCTCAGCCTCTCCTCAAGTCCTGCTCTCAGTTGCCTCACCACCTTGTTGCACTCCTCTGCATGCCCACAAACTACAAAATATCCTCCTCCTGCCCCTCTGGGCTGAGGACAGCTCAGGCACAGCGCTGCAGCCATCCTGCTCTCGTTGGCTGTTCTCCTCCCGCTCAGGACAACCTTGGCTTTGCCATGTTCACAGCTCATTGGAGACAGGAGGTGATAGTGGCAGGCAGTGACATTTACGGGAGCTCCATTCACCGACTTCAAATAGAAGCTGACGGGAGCCACGAGTGTGGGGACATTGCCAGCGCCCTGTGTGGGGACAGCTGCCACGTGCCCCTTGTTGTGGCACGAGCCCAGGACCATGGCAGTACTGGGGCTGTGCTCCGTGCAGAGACGGCACCTGCCCACCTCACTCCTTGCCTCAGTTTCTCCACAAGCACCACGCAGGAGAGGGGCTGCATGGGGACCCTGTGCCGGGCAGGCGTGGCATCTTCCCTTGCAGGTTGCACATCATTGCTGGCAGGGCTGTGCCCACCCCGCTGCATCCCCCAGCTCCTGCTTTCCCCGCACTTATCTCAGTACCCAGGTGCTTCTTTTTCCCATTTCTTCGACAGCACTCATCCAGCCTTGATAACCCATCTGCCGTGCAGCAGCAAAGTGTTTTCACAGCACAGAGCTCAGCTGGTGTGGCTGTCTTATGGGGAGTCAGAGAGCAGAACCCAGACTGAAAAGGGAGAAACCTGGCCAGGAATGACTGTGTCCGAAAGCAAAGCATCCCAAAGTCAACTGGAGGAGTCAGAGACTGCATGGTTTGGGCAGACGATGCCATTTCACTGCATTTTCTGTATAGCAGAGGATGAATCACTCGGTTAAGTACATAGAGCACATCTGAACCTTTTTTATTTCCCTGCCCATCCTCTCCAGCCACTGATTTCCCTGGATTCATTTCAGCAAGGCAGGACCTGCCGCCCAGGACTCACAGCTGCCTTGTGCACCCCATGTCCTGCCAGCACCCGAGGTGCTGCTGCCTGGCTTGGGGATGCCACTTCAGGCCCAAACACGAGCTTTTATTCTGTTTCAGAAGCGATTCATTTAATTCACCCAGCTAACAGCACTCTATAAATAGACGGGTGGGCTTTGACACAGCTCCTGTGTGTGCCAAGAGCTGAGCCTAATAATAGCAGCTCACCCACCACGTCCGGGAGCGGGGACGTTCTGCAGGGATAGGATGGGATGGGCTCAGCCGTGTGATAAAATCGCTGTGAAAATGTCACCGTCCCACGGGCACTGCAGCACCTCTGTGCCACGATGTGGGGCTGCACACCTGGCCCCGCTGCCCAGCAGCCTGGCGTGACACAAGGTTTCCCCCTGCATGGCATTGCTCTGCTTCCCACTGCTGCTTTGTATCTGTGCCTGAGCGGTGCATCTGTGCTGCCAGGGCTGGGGAAGCAAACACATCCCTGGATGGTGCCGTTGTGTGGCACTGAGAGCAGCGTCTCTGCTTTTCACCGTGGCTTACAAGGAGAATACGGCCTTAAGCAATCACCTGTGCTGGAAATAACACTGGAAAGAAAAAAATTATGTGTTTGCATAGACCCACGGTGATTGCAGCTGGGATGGTGGACACAGTGAGTGGCACAGGGCAAAGTGACCCTGGGTCAACAAGAGGACAGATGCCCTCTCTGCCATGGACACAGCAGCTCAAGGCCTGTGGGACGCACAGAGGATGGGGGGTGACAGGGGCAGGAGCAGCACTCAGACAAACCCGAAAAGTCACTCCAACCAAACTGCAGAATTTTGATTGAAGAGAAAAACCGGAATATTTGAGCTGTGTTTTGCAAGGGGAAAACCTTCAGGGTTTTCTCTGCAGCAATCTCAAGAAATTCCACAGCTGCCTCTGCGTGGGGGGGGCGCCGCTGCCTCTGCGTGTGGCTGGGGAGGGCTGCAGCCCCCTCCCTGTACTCCCCCCCACTCTCCCCCGTTGTGCCCTTGTGGGCAAATGGGATTCAATTCCTTTAAGGCTGCTTTTGCAGAGCCTGCGGTTTGGGGACCTGCAGCCCCACCCCAGGGCTCTGGAGCTGCCCGAAGGGGCACAAGGGATGTACCCAGAGGTATTTTTCATCCCTAATTGCTGCCACTCGGTTGCAGGAGGAAATGCGGATCTGCCAAAGGAAACAAACACCGTTCCTGTTTTCAAGAAGCAGGACAGGAAAAGAGAAAGGCAAGACTGTTTTGAATGTCTCCAAAAATCCTCCCTGCTGTTGTCTGCGCCCATCTTTGGGGCATCGACGTCGCGGAACGTCTGCGGGAGAGCTCCTGGGGCCGCCCCCCGCCGCCCTCAAAAGCCGCCCTCGCTTTTCATCATCGCAATTTTCCGTAAAAAGTCCGGAGTCCGCTTCGACTGACTTTCTGGTTTGCCTGACAGCGCCGCTCGCTTCCACGAAAGCAGTTCCTCGGGTCCCCCGCGGCACGCCCGAAGCTCTCGCGGCGCCCGGTTCTCGGCACGGACACAACTGCGCCCCGACGAGCCCCGCGGGGTCCCTCCTTCACACGGCCGCCCCGCGGTGCCCAGAGCCGGGCGGCTGCGAGTGCGGGCGGCCAGACCTCGCCGCGCCCCTCCCGGCTCTCCCAGTCCCTTCCACGGGCGCGGAACCCCGCAGCGCGGCGCTGCCCCGACGGGGCGGGCGTGGGCCGGGCCGGGGGCGGTGCGCGGGGCTCGGAGCTCCGCCGGGCGGTCGCGGGGCAGCGCGGAGCGGAGGTGCCGGAGCGGCGGGGCCGGGCTCGGCATGCGCGGAAGATGGCGGCGGGCAGGCGCGGGGCGCGCAGCGGGCTGCTGGAGCTGCGCGGCCCCGGCGGGCAGTGGCTCCGCGTCCTCCTCACCCTGAGCGACGACACGCTGAGCGTCAACCCCGCCGACGGTCCCGGGCACGGAGAGCCGCCGGCGGCTCAGCTGAACGGAGGGGAGCAGAGCTCCGGCGTGCCCGAGGCGCTCGCCAACATCAGGCGTACGGTGCGCGTCGTCAAACAGGACGTGGGGGGGCTCGGCATCAGCATTAAAGGTGAGGGGGGGGCATCGGGAGGGGGCTGCAGGTGGGACCCGCTCTGCCTTTCTGCGACCGGAGCGCTCCGCCCGCGTGTCCTTGCGTCCTGCGTGACCCCGGTGCGATGTCCCCTCCGGGCCGCCCCGAACGCAGCGCTCTGCCCCCGTCCAGTGTCCCCGGCCGCCCTCGCCCCTCTCCTGGGGACTTTGCGGGAACTTCGGGCCGGGAACTTTTACGAGGTGGGGGTGGGGGGCTGCCGTTTTCTGACGTGGCCGCATCGGGCTCAGCCTTCACCGCGCTCTTTGCCGGACGTGGGGTGGGGCGGTCTGTGGGGTGCGGGTCTCCGTGCGGAGTCCGGGGTGAGACCTCACTGCTGGTGGGGTTCTGGGTGCTGGAGCTCGGCAGC
Source organism: Tympanuchus pallidicinctus (assembly GCF_026119805.1). NCBI lineage: Eukaryota > Metazoa > Chordata > Aves > Galliformes > Phasianidae > Tympanuchus > Tympanuchus pallidicinctus. The sequence goes on from NW_026294722.1 coordinate 9,755,033, forward strand.
GCTTTTGGGAAGTGCAAATCTCCCTTGTAACCAACCTTGAGCTGCGAAGCTCTGCCGGCTCCGCGGCTCTCCCAGGAAAGGAGAAACGTTACTTGGTTCAGCTAAACTTTATTTTTGCAGTGACGTAGGTGGAAACCAAGGAGCCGCGATCCAAACGGGGAGCTGCGGGCGTGCGGGCAGCACTGGGCTGCCTTGTGCCTGCTGCTTTGCAGGGGGGCGAGCATTTCCCTTTAAACGCAGCCCTCAGCTCGTAGCCAAACCCTGCTGTCCCTGCGGGGGTGTGGAGGCATGGAGGGACGGGTTCCCCCCTGCCAGCCAGCTCCTGACCACGGCCCGTGGGACAGAACGTAAAGCAGATCTTCTGGTCGGGGTATTACAGCTGCATCCTAACGCCAGGCGCTGCTTTCGGGGTTTCTGGTGCTTCAGCCAGCCCTGCAGGGTTACAATGATTAGGGTTAGGGTTAGCATCTCTTTCCTGCAGGCTCGGTGTACCGCACGGTGCTCCGGGCAACGGTTCCCTTTCCACGCACGCAGCCCGGAATGGGTGGCTGCGAGGCGCTGCTTCCAGGCCGGGCTCGGCAGCCAGCAGCAGCCCCCGCGGGGGCCTCTGACAGCTGATAGCCGGAGGAGCCCTCAGCTCCCGGAGAGGCTCTGCAGAAATCTGAGCGGGGCAGAGCCTGCGGCACGGCGGGCGCAGCGCCGGGCGGTGTCACGCTGCCTGTCCCAGGCCGTGGGTGGGGAGTGGGGGGGAGTGAGGAGGTGCCCGGCACACGCTGTCCCAGCGCTGAGTGCAGGCAGCGCCAGGCGGAGCTGCTGGCGTCTCTTACGGGTTCAAAAGTGTGCAAATTGATCTCTCCGAGCTGCCCGGAGGCCTTGAGAGGTGTCCCGGTGTGCTGAAGAGCGGGGAGCAGCCCGAATGGAGCCAGAGAGGAGTGGGGAGCAGATAGCCCTGCGGCTGGGCAGCCGCTCTGTGGCTCTTTTGCCTCTCCAGCACTCGGCTGCTGCCCCGTTGAGACCGCGGGGTCCTGAGAGCAGGGAGGGCTGCTCAGCACACGCAATTAATAATGCAAATAGTGACACGGTTTCCTGCCAGAAGTGATGGGGAGGCGGTCAGGGTGTGTGTTTGCTCTGCGAGGAAATCTGCAGCCGCTCAGATGGCTTTTTGAAGCGCTTACATGCATCTGCCATAAAGCCCTGAGGTATTTGGGCACTGCATGTGCTTGTTACAGGGCTGGGGGCTGCACTCAGCCCCGAGCAGCCAGCGTGCCCCTAATTGCTCAGTGTCCCCTAACTGCTCGGTGCCCCTTCTGCCCGCAGGTGGCCGGGAGAACAAGATGCCCATCCTCATCTCCAAGATCTTCAAGGGACTGGCAGCAGATCAGACCGAGGCGCTGTACGTGGGAGATGCCATCCTGTCTGTGAATGGCACCGACCTGTCCGAGGCCACGCACGACGAGGCGGTGCAGGCGCTGAAGAAGACGGGCAAAGAGGTGGTGCTGGAAGGTAGGGGGCAGCGGGGTGCCCTGCTTATGTACACCCTGCGGGTACCCTCATGTCCTCTGCTCCCGCGCTCTGCTTTTCCCAGAACTTCCTTTAAATCCTCCTCCTCAGCTGGAGCTCTCCCTCGCCTTCCCCCAGTTGTGTCATCTCCAGATTTCTGGTTTTCGCTGTGCTCAGCCCTTTTCTGCTCTGGGTTCCTCCTCTCCTGGGAGCCACAGAACCACGCTGCAGCCTGAGGAATGTGCTGCTCTGCACAGCTGCCGGGTGCAGATAGGGGCTGATTTATTTTTTTTCTGACCAAAGAGAAATACAAGAGCCTCTTTCTTTGGGAGTCTGCAAAATTCCTCCCCGCCGCCGCCGCGCTCAGACCACCCTCTCTCTGTTATTTTCTTTTCATCCTTTACTTTGGCACGGGCTTCCCTTCTGCTGGAGGTGCTGCAGGAGGTGGTGCTGAGCTGCCCTTCCTTGAGAGAACCACTTCTCCCTCTGACCTTCCTCCTCCTCCTCTGCGGGGAGCGGGATGGGCCCTCCAGGAGGCACCTACATGTGGTTCTGCAGGAGGTGGGCTGCTGCAGGAGCGGGGCTGGGCTTCAGAGGAGAGCCAGGCTGACTCCCACTGTCATGTTCTGGGTTATGATGTAGCCATGTAATCACTCTCCTGCAGCCTTATTCCCCCAGTCAGGTTGGATATTAGGAAACATTTCTTCTCCAGAAGAGTGGTGAGGAATTGGAAAAAGCTGCCCAGGGTGGAGGTGGAGTAACCATTCCTGAGGTATTTAAGAGCTGTGGAGATGTGGCACTGAGGGACGTGGTCACTGGGCATGGTGGGATAGGTTGGGGTTGGAGTGGATGATCTTAGAGGTCTTTTCTAACCTTTATGGTTCAGTGATATGTGCATGGCATCTCCATCTCATCATCACCTCCACTTCCCCTCCATTTCCCACGAGGCAGAGCCTGGGGATATGTCATGCTTTACACTGAGCTGGGGACAGCCCTGCTCCAGTCTTGTTCTTGGGCTTGCTCCAAGGCTCAGTGATGACAAGTGACACGGTGACTTTAGCATCCAGCAGGTGCCCTTTTCTCCTGACCACGCTCCCTCCTGGAGCCCCACACCTGGACTCCATGTGGGGCTGCCTGTCCCCTGCTGACCCCTGTCCCAGCAGCTCTGGGTCAGCCCTGTGCTGTTCTGTGTGCCCCAGCCTGGCACAGAGCTTGGTTATGTTGTGCTGGCATTGACAGGGGATGAGGGCAAACCGCAGCCCCTGGGCACTCCCTGGTTAACTCTGACATCCGTTCTCTTTACCATAAATATCACCATGCAGTCATTTAGCACAGCCAGCATATGTTCACCACCTTTCTCCTCCCCAGCAAAGACTGTGTTTGGAACTGGAGCCCTTTTAGAGTGGCTCACGAGCGCTGTGCCAGACAGAAACAGAGCCCTGACCGTGCTGTCGCTGAGAAACCATCGGTTTGCACGCTCCTGGCTGGTGGGGGCAGTGAATTGGGGTACCTCCCCCATGCTGAGCCCCAGAGCCAAAGCCTGGCCCCGCAATGCTGGCATTCCTGGGTGAGGTGACATGCAGAGGCTCCCGGTGTGCCCTGCCAGCACTGCTCTGTGCCAAGCTGCTCGCTGCTATCTGCAGGAGTGTGACTGTATTTATATTACAGTGTTATACGGGGAGAGGCGGCTCTGCCTGACCTTATTTTTCCCCCACTTTTTTTTTTAAATTTATTTATGCATCAACTTTGTATCCAGAGTTACAAAGCACTGCTGGGCTCAGCAGACACTGGAGAAAGTAACACAGGGCTGAAGGGACAGGAGGTCTCAGTAGCTGGTTTTGAGACTGGGATTTGCATGCTGGTGCAAAGAGGCTCAGCAGTTGGTGTCCCTGTGGCACTGGGGCTGCCCTCCTGTCTGTGAGCCTGTGGAGCTGTGCAGGGTGAGCCCTGAGCTGTGATCTGAGCATTAGGATGTATTGTGGGAGATGCTGTGGTCAGACCACAGTGGGAGCACCAGGTCTGTTATGCTGATGTGCTCCATGCCCTCTGGAAGGAGGATCAGAGCCTCTTGTCTTGGCACACTCTGGGCAGAAAACTTGCAGAAAGTGCAAATTTAGTGACCCAGCTGTGCTGTCTTAGAGATGCTTTGAGATGAGTGCTATGATCTCAAGACCACACCTGGGATTTTTGGGGTGCACCAGGACATCCTGCACAATGAATGCCGGAGCTGGTGGCCACGTGCCCATGTTTCATGCAGCACCGGCTCACAGAATCACAGAATGGCCAGGGTTGGAAGGGACCTCAAGGATCACAAAGCTCCAACCTCCTGCCACAGGCAGGGCCACCAACCTCCCCATTTCATACCAGCCCAGGCTGCCCAGGGCCCCATCCAACCTGGCCTTGAACACCTCCAGGGACTGGGCTCTGCACTCATGTGTGCACTGAGGGGGTCTCCAGCGCATCCCACCAATGACACCCCAGGGCAGTGCCTTGCATCCCATCCCCTGCATGGCTCTGGGGATTTCTCCTGGCACGGCATCCATTGGCCCTTCCCCTACCCCTTCTCCTGCTGCCATGATGTGCTCCAGCCATTGCGCAGCCGATGCTGGTGGTGTCCCACTGCCCTGAGGTGACACTTAGGACAGATGGTGCAGGAATGCTGCAGTTACTGTGAGTTAGGAGGGAGGGCTGGGGGCATGGCAAGCAGTGTGTCCCTGTGCCCTAGAGCACTGTCCCCTGCAAATGGCCTTTGGCAAGGATTGAGTGCCTGCAGCTGAATGCTGACTTGTGAAATGCAGTGAGCTGCCAGGCACTGGGTAGTGATGGGTCCCCCCTGCTGGGAGTGCTGCCCGGGCAGCACAGCTCGCATGCCTGTGGCAGCACGGCTGCTATTTATACCAGCAGGCACGAGGTGGGTGGCAGGCACATGTCTGTGCCCTGGTCCTTTCCCAGCAGCCACCCGAGGAAAGCCCTTTTGAGCAGCACACTCCCTGCAGCGCACCACCCTGCTCAGTCTTGGCTTGTGTGAGCCCCGAGACCCCTGGCCCCATTCTGAGGCTGTGTCTGGAAGGCCCCACCAGTTCCCCATCACTTCTTCTCTCCCCTTTCCCAAGCCCTAGGGACCACTTTGAGGTTTGCTCTTGACTCACCAAGTCCTGAGCACTGGTTTCTCACCCCTGCTTTGTAGCTCACCAGGCAGGGTGGGTTATGTGAGCTGCGTGCAAGCAGCTCCAGGCTTTTCCTGGGGCCAAGCCATGGTATTTCAGGGCTATTACTGCTTTGTTCCCACTTGGCTGTGGGACCAGCTGTACCAGCACAGTTTGGACTGTGTAATTTTGGCCTGGGCCTCCTGCCTGTTCCCCGCCCCTGGCTCTGTGTGCCATCCCAGCCAACGGGGTCAGGGCTGGAATGGGAGCTGTGACCCAAGGCACGTTAAAAAAAAAAAAAAAAAGAGGAAAAAGGATAGTTTTGGCCAGCTCAGCTCTCTGGTGCGTGGCAGCATGCCCCAGATGGGGGGCAGATGTGGGGCTCTGCAGAGATCCCACAGCAGCACTGTGGGCGATGTTGGGCTGACGGGTGCAGGAGGTGCGGGTGCCGCAGGCAGGCTGTGGCCACGTCGTGCCATATCCCGGCTCTTCTCTTGCAGTGAAGTACATGAAGGAGATCTCACCTTACTTCAAGAACTCGGCGGCGGGGCCGACGGTCAGCTGGGATCCCTCTCCTGCCGCCCCGCAGAAGCACTCGTCCCCCGTGCTGCCGCCCCGCGAGAGCCGCGCGGTGCCGCTGCGGATGTGCTACGTGTCCCGCAAGTGCCTCCCTGCTGACCCCGAGCACAGGTAGGGCTGCACCGCGCCGCGGGGACGGGGCGGCCGTGTAGGGGGCAGCGGGGATCCAAACGGGGCCGTGTCGCTGCAGGTACCTGGAGGTGTGCTCGGCGGATGGGCGCGTGGCTCTGTTCCTACGGGCGAAGGACGAGGCCACGGCACAGTCGTGGCTCGGGGCCATCCAGAGCGCTGCGGGCGCGCTGCTGCCGCGGGTGAAGGATGAGCTGCGGGCGCAGCTGGCGGGCGCTGGCACAGTGAGCGGCAGGGAGGTCAAGCACGTGGGCTGGCTGACCGAGCAGGTACCCGCAGCCCCGCTGTCCCCTGTCCGGTGTCCCCTCCGTCCCTGACCCCTTCCCCTTGCAGCTGCCCGGTGCCGGCACCAGGAACCTGCTGGCTGTGCTCACCGAGAAGGAGCTGCTGCTGTATGGCAGCCTGCCGCTGAGCCGCGATGCGCTGGGCAAACCGGTGCACAGCTACCCACTCATTGCCACCAGGTAGGGCTGCCAGAGGGACGGATGGTGGTGGTGGCTTGGGGTACTGGTGGTGGCTGTGGGTGGTGCTGGTGTCCTAATGGGGTAGCAGGGCCTCAGGATAATGGCAGTGGCGTCCTTGGGGTGGTGGCGGTGTCCCAGATGTGGTGGCAGTGTCTAGGAGTGCTGGCAGTGTCCAAGGGTGGTTTTGGTGTGCAAGAGTGGCAGTGGTACCTTAGGGGTGGTGTTGGTGTTTTGGGGGGCTGGCAGCGTCTGGGAGTGGTGGCAGTATTGTGTGGGGCTGTTGGTGTCCTAGGGATGGTGATGATGTCCAAGGATGGTGGTGATGTCCAGGGGCAGTGGTGGTGTCACAGCGTGGTGATGGTGTCCTGGAAGTGGTGGCAGTGCCTGGGGGTGGTGGCGGTGTCCGGGGTTGACTGCAGGACCCCAACACTGGTGGCAGAGTCTAGGGGTGGTGGCAGAACTTGGTGGATGATAGCAGTGCCCCTGGGATTTCCTTCCTAGGACTGATGCCAAAACCTTGGGTTGGTGGTGGCAGAGCCTCAGGGGTCACTGGCAGCATTCAAGGGTTATTGGCTGTGCTCTGGGGATGGGGGCAGTTCCAAGGGTGGTGGCAGGGTGCGTGGGTTGTGGTAAAGCCCCAGGGGTAGTGGTGGTGTCCCAGAGGTGGTGGTGATGTCCCAGATGATGGTGTTGGTGTCCCAGGGGTGGTGTTGGTGTCCCAGGTGATGGTGTTGGTGTCCCAGGGGTGGTGTTGGTGTCCCAGGTGATGGTGGTGGTGTCCCGGGGATGGTGATATTCTGGGGTGCTGGCAGAGTCTAGGACAGGTGTCAGCATCCTGACTGGTGGTAGCATCCAGGGATGGTGGTGGTGGGCTGTGGTACTGGTGTCCTGGGGTGGTGGTGGCGTCCCAGAGGCGGTGGTATCCCGAGCTGGAGGCAGTGCTGCAGGGCGGCGTTGGTGTCCCAGGAGCAGTGGTGATGTCCATGCGGGGTGGCGGAGCCCCGGGGGGACAGCGGCGTCCTAGAGCGTTGGCAGTGTCTGCGAGTTGTGTCAGGACCCTGGAGATAGCGGCAGCGTCCGTGGGGTGGTGGCAGGTTGCTGGGAACGGTGTCGGTGTCCCGCCGTCCCGGCAGAACTTAGAATACGGCAGCGGCAGCCGCTCTCGGCGCGGGGGCGCGCACGGTGCGCGGGCGCGGCGGGTCCCACGGGCGGTGTTGCGGCGCCCCCTGGCGGCCGCGCGGTGCTGAGCGCCGTGCCGCAGGTTGGTGCACTCGGGGCCCGCCAAGGGTTCGGCGCTGCTGGAAGCGGAGCTGGCGTTCGCGCTGCGGGCCGGCACGCGGCTGGGAGTGCAGAGCCACCTCTTCAGCCTGGAAAGCCCCCGAGAGCTGGCGCTCTGGACCCGCCTGCTGGTGGACGGCACCCACGGCGCCGCCGAGCTCGCTCAGGAGGTGTCCGCAGGTACGGGGTTGGGGTCCCGGCGGGGCCATGGGTGGAGTGGTGCGCTCGCATCGCCGTGCTGAGCGCGTCCCCGTCCGCAGCGTGCACCTGGAAAGGGCAGGAGTGCATCCTGTCCATCCACATCGACAAAGGCTTCACCATCTCCGCCACGGAGCCGGGGCTCAGCAGGACCGTGCTGCTCCAACAGCCCTTCGAAAAGCTGCAGATGTCCTCGGACGACGGCACCAAGATGCTTTACCTGGATTTCGGAGGCCCCGAGGGAGAGATCGTGAGTGGGCGCCACCTTACGCCCCCGGGAGGCTGAGGGGGCTTTGGGGGGTCCTCGTCCCCTGCAGCTCCTCTAGATCCCTCCCCTCCGCCAGCACAAAGCCGCCCGCTCCTCGACAATTCTCACTGCAAACGTCCCTCTGCTCCTCTCTTGCAGCAATTGGACCTTCACTCCTGCCCCAAAACCATCGTGTTCATCATCCACTCCTTCCTTTCGGCCAAGGTGACCCGGCTGGGGCTGTTGGCGTGAATCCAGAGCGGGGTCCCGGCCCCCACCACATCTATGCACCTCCCTTCAGGCCACCTCCAGCCCGAAGCCCCCTTGTTGGGACGCAACCCCCCGCAGGGTGATGCCATCCCGGTGCCATCCTGAGGGTGGCAGTGCCTGATGGCCCCGTGCCTCCATCCCTCCCTGCAGCGCTCGGTCAGAGCAGCCCGTGGACACCGCTCGAGTGCCTTGAGATGATATTTTCTGTACAAAGAACCCATTTGTATGGAAGTTTTATATTTATATCACCCCCGGTGCAGATGCTGATGGGGCAGCACTCGTCCACCCAAGTCCCCCAGCACAGGCATTGGGGTCTGCCTGCCCCCAGCACAGCACAGCACAGCTCTGGGGGCCGGATGGACAGGAGCTGCAGATCAGCACAATTTGCCAAATCGTTCCGTGTCACAGCGTGCGACAGGAGCTGCTTTTCTTTGGGATGGGTGGGCGCTTTGTTTGACTTTGCCAACTCCACATCGTTGTATTTCTTGGTTCTGGGGGGAGGGCTGCCAGGTGGCTGCTGGGAAACGTGTCACAAACCAAAAGTTTCTGCATGGAAATGCCTCTTCTTGTCTGATTTTGGTCAAATAAACTCGCAGCTCACACCCAGCATTGACTCTGAGGGACTTCCACTGGGACAAGTGGGAGGGGGGGACGTGGGCTCCACGTGGGCTCTTGATGGGGCAGGATGCAGGTGAGCAGACCCTGCGTTGTATGGCACAGTGCTGTCCCACCAAAAGAAGAAAAAAGAAACAAAACCCCCAACTACGTCACTGTTAAATCAGTGCCACGGTTCAGAAACAGGTGGTGCATTTTTCTATGATCAAAAGTGCGTCTGCGCGAGGAAAAAAACTGTTGCTGCCGTTTCCCTTCCCTTTCTGCCCTGCAGCCATTGGGTTCACACCGATAAAAGAGGGAATCGCTCCCAGTCCTGAGCAGATCTCCCACAAACTGCCGTCCCACTCCATAGCTGCAGAACAAGCTTTCTGTTTGGAGATGGACCTCTGCTTCCTTGGATTTTTTGTGTTCAGTGCTGGTGATGGGTTGGGGATTTTTCCCAGCCCCTTCTGGCCCTGGCAGTGCAGCATGGCTAAGGCTGTATGGCACCAGCAGGACTCAAGGAGCAGAGGTAAATGGGGTGGTGGAAAGAGCGCAGGGAAATGGATGGCAAACGGAAGCAGAGGAGGCTCCCTGCTCCCCCCTGCTCGTGCTCCTCATTAGTCAGCGCTGACCTTTCAGAGCCATAATCAAACAAGGCAGCCCAGCGCTTAAATCGGAGCGTTTTGTGCTGATATTTACAACTGGTTCTCACACTGGAGAGCCCAAATGAAAACTTCCTCGCAGGCAGCGCGGTGCAGGGACCGGGGATCAAAGAACTCATTTGCCAAAGCACGCGTGTGCTGGCCCCTATCAGCCAGCAGCCAGACCTATATCCCATCCCATCACACCCCATCCCATCCCATCCCATCCCATCCCACCCCATCCCATCCCATCTCATCCCATCCCATCCCATCCCACCCCATCGCATCCCATCCCATTCCATCCCCTCCCACCCCATCCCATCTCATCCCATTGCATCCCATTGCATCTCATCCCACCCCATCCCACCCCATCCCACCCCATCCCATCCCACCCCACCCCATCCCACCCCACCCCACCCCATCCCATCCCATTCCACCCCACCCCATCCCATCCCATTCCACCCCACCCCATCCCATCCCACCCCACCCCATCCCATCCCATCCCATCCCATCCCATCCCATCCCATCCAATCCCACCCCATCCCATCCAATCCCACCCCATCCCATCCCACCCCACCCCATCCCACCCCATCCCATCCCACCCCACCCCATCCCACCCCACTCCATCCCATCCCATCCCATTGCACTGCCTGCTGTTTGTGCTGGAGCTTTTGTGTTTATCAGCCCTTCTTGCCAGAGTGCTGAGCACACAGTTTGTGCTGGGTCCCTTCCCACCCTGCAGCCCCCATGCTACATCCCCCCCTTCCTTATCTCAGGGTTTTCAGTCAAAATGAAGGGAAGCAAATAGAGCTAATGCTGCATGTCTGGCCCAGGTGACACAGAAGGAACCAACCCCACAGGTAACACCTTTGTCCTCCTCACTCCTGAATGAAGCAGCTGGTATGGATGCTGCCATTAAAACAACAGGGGGAAAATCATCAAAAGGCCAAGGAAATCCAGATGTTTTTATCCCAGCTCTACAACTTATCTATCTACCTGTCTATCAGTCTATCATCTATCAGTCTGTCCATCTATCTGTCCATCTATCCATTTATCTATCCATCTATCGTCTGTGTATCCATCTATCAGTCAATCTATCTATCTTTCTGTCCATGTCTATCAAGCAATTAATGTGTTTCTCTATCTCTTTATCCATCTGTATATATCTCTTTATACCTGTCTATCTTTTCATCTATCTATCCATTTGTCTATCTATGTCTGTCTATCCATGTATCTGTCTATCTAACCATCCATCCATCTATCCATCTCAGTCTGTCCATCCATCCATCCATCCATCCATCCATCCATCCATCCATCCATCCATCCATCTATCCATCCATCCATCCCTCTGTATATTTATCTGTCTATCTCTATTTAATATATGCATTTAACTTCTCTCTGTGTGTTCTAGATCAGATCAGGACTCGGGAGGCTGGGGAGCTGAGAACAGCTGAGCTGACAGCCAGAAGGCAGAGGTTTGCTCTCCAGCCAGAGATGGGATTTGATGTGTAATGTGCAGAGATACAGCAGAGATCCTATCAGAGTTTCTGTGGTTTTGTTGTACTGTGTATGATAAGTGCTGCAAAGTAGATTCCCCCCTTCTAAAAGACATTCCTTTTCACAGCAGAAGCTTATTTCTGAGCCCTTCACCGTGGTGGTGACATATCCATATGCAATATAAATGACCTGTTGTTTCAAATGATGATAATGGGAATAAATACCAAATTAAAAAAGAATCAAACCTCTTAGGTCAGGAGAAATACCAGAATTTCAAACACCCAGAAAGCTCTTGCTCTAGCAAAGGCCACGTAACCATGGCAACGGGAGCCCTCACTGTCACGATAATAAAAAAATATATTATTCTAGGAGAGCTCTTAAAAGGGAAATATACATTTCACTGAGGTGGGTGATGAAACATTGGGTGGTGGATTGAGGAATGAGGTGGAGAAGCCTGGGAAGCTGTCTTGGCTGTTCTTCAGCACGTGGCAGGCAGAGGGATGGAGAGCTGGGGGCTGTGGGTGCAAATGGCCCCACTGAGGATGTCCACCCTGGAACAACACAGAGTGGATGGCAAATGCTGGGAGTTCTGGAGCAGCAGCAGCGTCCTGCAGTGCTGTGAGGGCGACTGTCCCGCTGTGTGATACGGGCTGGCTGGGAGCTGCAGCAGCTCTCTGGAAAATGGGCCCGGACGTGGAATGGCAAATTGGAGCAGCCCTGTGCCAGGCTGGCGTGGGGGCTCAGCGATGTCCCCAAGTCTCCAGGCCGATCCCCCTCATTCCAGGGGATCAGGTGGATGATGGCAGACAGACAGGGATGTTCCTGCTGTTGGTCCTCCTCCCCCATGCTGGTTCCACAGGTAGGGCTCTGCTCGCCTTGATTCCACTGGCAGTGCAGCTCAATGCTTTATAAGCAGCCAACCCAGGGTCTCCGCCCCATACCCTGCCAGCCGGGGCTCTGCCCTGCCAGCACTGGCATTTCACCCCGCTGCCCTTCCTACCACAGCTAAAGGGAGCCCAGGGACAAGCAGGAGGTCTGGGGAGTCCTGCTGAGACCCAGGAGCCAGGGCTCTGTGCAGAGGACCCGAGGGGTAACATCCACAGCACTTCCCGTTGGTGACTCCGATCCCGGCAAAGCACTGGGAAACCTCTGAACCTCTGCGGGCACAGAGGGAAGGGACTGCAGCTGCTAATAAGGGGGTGAAACGCAGGGCTGCACCACCGGCAGAACCCTCCGCGGGCATCCATCCTTTCAGAGATACCATCTGCGCAGAGACCTCCGGGCGCTTCACCTCCGACGATCGAACAGAGAGTTGCACAGCAGAGTTTGGCCGCTGCGCCGCCGTCCAACAGCGCTTCAGAACCCCGAGGAGCGCAACGTCGGCAGCTCCGTGCCCGGAGGTCAGCCGCTCTCGAATCCCGAGGCCGCTCACTTCGCTCTCTGCAGGGGGAGCTCTCGCAGTGCCGCAGCCGCAGCTCCGTGCGCTCCCAGGCGGCTCCGCCGAGCAGCAGCCGCTTCGCTCCACTCCGCACCGCACCGCACCGCGCTCCACGGCTTCCCAGAGGACGCATTGGGCTGACATCCATCCCATGGTTTCCCACCTCCTTGCATTCGTTCCACCCGCGGTGTTTTCTAGCGATCAACTTGAACGGGGATCGATTGCGCCCGTACGGAGAGCGGGGCGGTGCGCGGGGTGCTGTGCTGGGAGTGCGGCGAGCAGAACACAGGCACCTCTCAGCCTGTCAGCAGCTCCTGCCGTGGAGCAGCGTCACGGGACGGGGTGCCAGCCGTCCCCGGCAGAACGGAGGTGCTCAGAGAGGCGGAGGTGCCCCATCCCTGCCGACAGCCGAGGTCAGGCTGGATGGGGCTCTGAGCACTGATGGAGCTGTGGGCGTCCCTGTGCATTGCAGGGGGGTTGGATCTGATGGCCTCTAAGGATCCTTTCCAACTCAAATGGTTCTATGGTGGTAGGACCAACCCCTATTCCAGATTTGGTGCTGGGTGGAACAGAGTGCCCGGCTCCGGGGGCACAAACCTCATGGGCACAGCAGGGTGAGGAGTGTGCAGGCCCTCCCCTGTGGCTCTGGGAGGCACATGGAAAGAAATGAAGGAATTTGCACTTACTTTTCCATCAGAGATGCCTTTTAGTCCTATATCTGTCCCTCCTAGGTGCCATTCCCATATACATATGAAGACCGTTAGGAACACAATGCTTGGCCTAGGTTGCATAGAAGAGATAAAGGACACTGGATAAATTGGAGGTAATTTAGCTTTTATACAAACATGGATGTATGCATCATTACCGTTTTATTTATGCGTGTGTGTGTTTACACATACAGATCTTATATTTACATATTTATAGGATTGCTAAATGAAATATAGAAATGCCATCGGAGACAGCTCCGGGATGAAAGAAACACTGTGAGCTCGTGGAGGTGAAAAAGAAGACAACAAATATAAAATAATGATAAACCAGCAACCTCACTCTATTCTTCTGTTACCAGAAGTAAGTCACAGCTCTGAACAAATGCATGTTTTACTGCACGCTCTGCTGCTGCGTCACAAGGAGCCTTCCTCCTCTTCAGCTTGCTGCCTTTCCTTATCCTAAAGGGGAAAAAAAAATCCAGGCTTTTCAGCACTGTGGTGAAAATTCACACCTTCTCTGAGATGATATTTCAGGTTCTTCTGCTTTTTTTTTTCCTTTCCTGCCACCATTCTGGTGTCTCTAAGCTGCACTGAACACGAGATTTAAATGCTGATGTCGCCCTGAGGAGCTCTCCCACTCAGCCCGGATCCCCACCCCAACTATTTGGGCTCCTTGGCAAAATAAATGTGGAGTTATTGGCTCTGTGTGAGTGGAGCTCTCCCGGTGTCATTCAGACACCCTTTTTTTTTTGGAGTGGCTTCTCTTGAGGCGTGTGACACAGCGTTTGGACACAAAAAGCCCACCAGGAGAGCAGCAGCCGGGCTCCGCTCCCTTTGAATTGCTCTTAGTGCATTACTCAGTTTTCAATTTCCTCCCCTTTGCTATGAACAACCTGAGCTTTATGTTTCCCTTTTAAGCTGATTGAAATAAAGTATTTGAACAAATGTCACGGGCACTTAGAAATCTCTTCTCTGTTTACTCTCCTTTGCTTTCGTTCCGTCCATCTCCTGCAGCAGCAGCTCTTAGAGCCTTGAGTGCTGTCTGTCTAAATGAATGCATCTTGTAGGCAGGGAGCTGTACAAATTCATTAATTTTTTGTGTATTGGAAATATGCCTCGATGAAGGCTCTGCTCGTGCTTCTCCGATGGCTGAATAGGTGAGCTTCTCTATAAACCATCACTGAAGGTCTCCTTGAGATCCATTAGGTACATACCTCCAGGAGTGCCTTACCCACCCAACAGACATTTATGTTCTGGACAGACAATAGGCACCGAAGGAGAAGTGTTGTCATCTTCCCAGCTGTTTCTGAACCATCTGCCATTGCGTGCGTGACTCATTGAGGCCCAGGTGGGCAAACCCACGGGTGCATTTCCATCCATGGTGATGGAACCCGCGTGGTCCTTGTGCACCTCCATCCCTGGGACAAGGTGACGGTGCACAGAACTTAGGCTGGAATGGTTCCTCAGGCAGACAGGAGCAGCTCAGTGCACTGCCCTTTTCCCAAGCTGATGGTCAGAGCCCAGAAAGTCCTGATGGCTCTGGTCAACCTCACCTGGTGCCTCTATCCACACCCCCACCCCAAGGAGCTCCATTTCACCTTTTGGTCCTTACATCTGAGCTGTGCTAATGGGGCGGTGATCTCATGTCCATGCCTGTGCCATCTTTTCCTGGCAGGTGGCAACTTAAAGACTGGCTTCTTGGCTTTGACCCTGCATCCCCAGTTGCTGAACCAGATCCTCACCTGGGGTTTGACTCCAAGGGTTGGCTCCAGGCCCACCTCATCACCACGGTGCTGCCTCGCATGCTGGGCTTTTTGTTGGACCTATCAGCCACCCTGTCCTGCTCGCCTTGCTCCTGTGCTATGGGATGGGGGAAATCCCTGCTGGTTCTGGGCTCCCTGTAGCTCCCCACCCTTGAGCAGCAGCCCTGCTTGTGATGCTCCATCATGGTGACATGGTGAGGCTGTGCACGGAGGCTCGCTCAGCAGCATGCTCCTAGCAATGCTCTCCATGCTGTGTCATTTTTCTGGGGTGAAATATCTCACTCAAAGGGTAGTTTTAGGGAAATCCCAACCTCTACTGTCTGTGCGCCTTCTGCCCAGTACCTTTTTCTCATCCCCTTATGTCTGCAAGGACTAATCTACCTCTCTGGGCATCATGCTGCTGCTTGAGCTTGCTGCCTAATTCTGTCCTTCCCCAGAAAAGCTTAGCAGAAAGACTGTGGGGTGATGCTGAAGGAGGCATGAGAGAATCTCTAGTTGCTGAATGGTGTGCTAGAAAAGGCCATGCAGGATGCTTGGTGACATTTTTAGATGTGCTGATATGGGAGGGCTGTGCTGGTGCCATGCATGCACCATCTGAAGCAGAAGACCAGGCTGCTCACTGCTGTGATGTCCTTGGCTCACGCCCAGCTCACGTCCCAGTGTGAGGCCCCAATCTACACATCTTCCTCCAGATGTGGTATTCTGGCAGGTGGGAGGTCCACACTACTCTGGTCTCCCACTCCCAGGGCTCTGAGCACAGATGTGTTGGTTTAACTGATTGCCATAAGTTCCTTCCAGTGAGAGAAATAGCTCTGTGTGTTACATGAGGCGGTGTAAAAAATCAATTTAGCTCCCATCTGAGTTGCGCGGAGAAGTGAATAAATTGAGAATTGTTTTTAAAACAATAATTCTGTTTGTTTTCATCATCATCTGGACTTGTTCCTTCTGCTGCTGGAGCTACAGCCCTGGATAGAAATACCTGTCCCAGCCCAGGAGTTATTATGGGATGCTTATGGGAAGAGCAAAAGGAGGGTGAAGGATGGAGGTGAGTCAGATAGGAATGAGCACAGGAAGGAGAGAACAGGGTGAACACGTAACCTGGTCTCAACAGCCTGGCCTGTTGAGTAGGGAAGAGGTCCAAATGGGATCATGAGCTACCAGATGGAGAGGACTGTTGTGCTGGGATGGCTTTGGGGTGGGTGATCTACTGAGCACATCCATCCTCACC
Organism: Tympanuchus pallidicinctus; assembly: GCF_026119805.1. Classification (NCBI taxonomy): domain Eukaryota; kingdom Metazoa; phylum Chordata; class Aves; order Galliformes; family Phasianidae; genus Tympanuchus; species Tympanuchus pallidicinctus. The sequence goes on from NW_026294722.1 coordinate 9,770,715, forward strand.
ATGTCCATCAGCAGCTCGCAAGGAAGGACCTTGATGTGGAGTGAGAGCCAGGAATGGGAGCTGGGAGGGACTGGGGGTGGAGGGGAGCACACAGCACACCTGCTATGTGGATGGCTGCCTTTTGCTGCCTTCTCCACAGAGGCTGCACTCGGGGGCTTTAGCTGCAGGCCCAAACCTTGCAGCCCTCATTGCTGCTCAGCCCAGTGCCTGCCCCAGCCCCTCCTGGGCTGCTGCTCACCGTGAGAAAGAGCAAGTCCCAGGTGAGAAGCTCAGTGCACACTCTGCCCTGGCCGTGAAAGGTCCGTGTGTCTGTCCTCTGGCCGTGGAGGCAGAGCATCGTGAGGACCACATCCCTTGGTGCTGGTGACCAACGTGCCCTCCAGCCCCAGCGATCAGCAGTGGCAGGTGGATGCTGAACGACACCCTGTGTTCAAGACCCATCATTTGTGACACCTGTTGGGTGGATAGCTAAAAAAGCTGCAGTTTGTTTGGAGTTTGGCACGGCTGTGCTATGAGGAAAGGGAGACTGCAACACAAACCACAAGCACTGTAGCACTGGGATAACACTGCGAGCAGCAGTTGCTGCTGCTTCACCTATTCCACAGCTTGAAAGCATGGAAATAAGTTAAAAGCAACGTTTCTTGTGCTCTTTATCACTTCAGCATCAGCCGTGCTGCAGGCATTGCCACCACCCCAGGTCTATCAGCTTGAGTCTCACGGCTGCAAAATAAGGGCTGAGCAGCACCTGTAGTGCATGCTGATGGAACTTGGCAGGGTGTGCACAGCTCCTGCAGCTCGATGCGTGCAGTGCATCGGCTCCCTTTGCTCTTTGCAGGATGCTCAGTGCTGCTGGGGCTGGGACAGCCCAACACAACCACACCTGGTTGGAATGCCACCGACTCGTCCTGCTGGTGCTGGTGCATCACGTGTGCTTCAGGATGGGTCACTGCTGTGCACACAGCACAATCCAGGGGTTTGCTCCTGCCCCCAGGATTCTCCTGCCCCAGGATGCTCATGCCTTGGGATGCTCCAGCTCCCAGCTTCACAAGCTCAGGGACAAACCATTAAACAAATATCAGGGAAAGCAAAATCTTCCTAGCAATTACTTCAGAACTGAGATTGCAAGTCTGCTGGTTTTGTTCGTACTCATCTGAAAGCCTTTGACACATCCGTGCTGTATGTTTCTTTTATGAATATGCAAATCAAAGCAGCAAAATTACGGATAATGATATGTAGTCAAAACTTTTCAGAAGTTAATGCATATTCCTTATTTTGCAGATTTCTATCACATTTGTATTTGCAAAATAGATGAGATAGCACCACTCAAGAGCACAGCTTTCCTGTCACTGCGGCAGCAATACACCTTTCACAGCCACAAGGAGCTGCCAGCACCTTCCCAGTGTGCCATGTCCCTGTGGGAAGGGGACATTGGGGTCAGGGCTGAGCCACGTCCCACATCTCATGTCTGATGGCAGCCTGATGGAGCTGTAGGTGTTTACTGCTGGGGAGTTGGACCCTTCAGTGGTTCCTTCCAACGCAAACAGTTCTGTGATTCTATGATCCAATGCTGTTCCTTCTCTAGGGCTGGGGCAAACTCTTGCCCAGCCGCTCCCATGTGAGGTTCCCAAGGTTTGGAGATCACTGGCTTTTTACAGAATCACAGAATGGCCAGGTTGGAAGGGACCTCAAGGATCATGAAGCTCCAGCCCCCTGCCACGTGCAGGGCCACCAACCTCCCCATTTAATACCAGCCCAGGCTGCCCAGGGCCCCATCCAACCTGACCTTGAACACCTCCAGGGATGGACGGGGCATCCACAGCCTCTCTGGGCAGCTGTTCCAGCACCTCACCACTCTCATAGGAAAGAACTTCCCCCAACATCCAACCTCAACCTTCCACATCCAACCTAAATTTTCCAAATCTTTTACCCGGACTGCTCAGTGCGGGGCAGAAATAACTCACTGGTAGTACTTTACAGACTTTGTTGAAGGTGGTACCCACTGGATTACCCAAGCAGCATCCCAGCCTCCTTTTCCTCGTCGTCTTTCCTAATCCCTCATTGCACAAGGTAGACATGCACAACCCAGGCTCATTTCCATGCTGGGGTGACTCCAATGCCAGCATATCCACTCCTGCTGGAGATGCTTCCTGGGTGTTATGCTGTGATGGCCATGTGCTGAATGGAGATGGGGTGTGATGGGTTGGGTTGGATTAAATGATCTTAATGTTCTTTTCCAACCTTAATGATTCTGTGATTCTAGAATGTGCTGCTGGTACATGGTTCATTCAAGACTATCAAGAAGAAATTGCTGTAAAGATGTTGTGCCCACTCAGTGGGTGGGAGAGGAGAGAATGGCACAGATGGGTGGCTTGGAGGGAAGGTGGGGGTGGAGAAGCTGTTTTAGAAGGTGCTGAGGTTTGGTGGAGGTGCTGCCCAGGGCAGGTCAGGAGCTGACACCTGCCTGCATCCAGCGAGCTCCATCCCTATGGCCATCAGGTCTTCTGTGGGCTTTGCAGCAGTGTGCAAAGCCATGAGGACCTGCAGCACCCTGGGCTCTGAGAACAACCTTGCCCACGGTCTTCACACGCTGCTGGGGCTCCTACAGGCCCTTGGGTTGTTGGCTTTCCTTTGAGTTTTAAAGGGAACTTCCCATGCAGGATTGCTCTCACTCATGACCTTTGCCCCTCCCAGCCCAGCCCTGCTGGGAACATGACCCTTTTGTAGACTATTCTCCCCCAAATTAATTTCATCACCTTTAATAACGCGCGTGGGAGAGCGGTTTCCAGCAAGTAGCACCCGTCGAGAAGCCCCCCCGGCAGCGGCCTGCCAGCCCTCCTCCTCCTTCTCTTTCTTCTTGCAAACACCTACATCCTTCCTGTATTGTTTGAAACCACAAGATAATAAACTGAGAGGCAAACGCCGTCAAACGCCGAGTGGAAAGGTCTGCGGTGAGAGGTGGACCTTCACGCCTCGTGGGCTCCACCTCCAGCTGCAAATACCACCGGAAACCTCCGTCCTGCCTGTTGCATAACGAGGAACAAAGCCATGGTGCTTGGCTGGCACTTCCTTGTGGTCATCGTCACCTCGGCCAGCCCTGCTGGCTGGATTTGGCAGCCTAGGGCCTGTGGCATGTTCTGTTCCAAGGGGCTCCTTGCCGGGTTCTTACCAGCACGTATTTGGGCAAAGGGCTTTTTCACGTGCTTGGTCCCAGCCAGCAGGTTGGTAGCCCACTGCATCTATGGGCACACCATGAGATAGGGATGCACTGGGAGCTGTCTGCCTTGCAGACCCTCAAGATATCTGAAACACAAGTCGCCAGGTGAACCTTCCTATGCCCAGCTGCTTCAGAGTGGACAGTTGTGAACTGACTGCTGCGGCACCCCAAGTCTTTGTGGCTTTGGATGCTGGGCACATTTGAGCTCCCAGGCAGCAGCAGTGGGGAGCTGGGTGCTGAGCATAGCTTCAGGTGCTGGGTGCATCCTGTCGTGTGCAGTGTGGCTCTGCTGCCCTGCAATCCCTGCACCACTGCAGGACAGTGGCCACCACAGGTTCTTTACTATAAGAGTGGTGAGGTGCTGGAACAGCTGCCCAGAGAGGCTGTGATGCCCCGTCCATCCCTGGAGGTGTTCAAGGCCAGGTTGGATGGGGCCCTGGGCAGCCTGGGCTGGTATTAAATGTGGAGGTTGGTGGCTCTACGTGTGGCAGGGGGTTGGAGCTTCCTGATCCTTGAGGTCCCTTCCAACCCTGGCCATTCTGTGATTCTGTGATTCTGTGGCAAGACCAGTATCACTGCAGGTAGGGACCAAGGTTTGTTTTCAGGCATGGCTACCTGGTGGCTGTCTGGGCAGTGCAGCAAGCTGTCTTTAAGCACTTGGTGAGCAGAGCAGGAACAGCACTTGCTGACCCATTGCTGTGCAAACATGCTGGCAGACAGTCACATGCAGCTGAACCTTGGGAAAGATCTGGACGTAGAGAGGAAAGATGAATTGGCAGACGGCTCCTGTGACACTTCAAGAGCTGCCAGCTGAGCGCTGGCACTCCAAGCACACGTGGTGTTGCTCAGCTTCAAGGAAATCCCTCACTCAGGTTTGCTTGTCACTTGCCAATCCATTCCCTCGCTCCTCTGGGATGGAGGCAGTCAGGAATGTCAAGCCAGTTCCCACTTAGGCAGTATTTAATGGACTTGTTCTTGAGGTACTCTGAGGTTATACCAGAGGAAACATTTAAGTCCTGATAATACAAGACCTCAATGCTGTCTGTGGCAAGGAAGTTGGAACCCAGATGATATTTTGATCCTCTTAATGCTGTTGTAGGAGTGCTGCCCAGTTCTAAATGTAGGGGTAAGTCTTGTATTCCCCACCCCAACCCTGCGCTTCATGGTGCACTGAACTGAGTGGAGACCTCGAAGTTACAGTGACTTTGGATCAATTTAGACTTGATCTAAAACCCACCCAAAGCACCACAGGATCCTCTGTTCCCATTCTGAACCAGGGCTGTTTCGTGTTTTGGGAGAAGCCCATACAGTCAGTGGGGCTTAATGGGGAGCGAGTGTGGGCACGAGCCAAAGGTGGACAGACTGGAGGAGGTTGGAAGGAACGCAGTAGAGGCGCGTTTTTATCTTCTCATGGAAAACTTCTGGATGAAAGAACAGAAATTAAAGTTTGTCTCATTCTATATTCACACTTTCTTTTCATTTTGGGTTTGGGAGAGAAGAAATTATTCATGTCTTCAGCTCCTCCTCTCTCTCTTATTCCTGTCTTTTTCTCTCTGTGCCAAACTCCAAAACACAAAGGAATGAATGGGTGATGTTCATGGGAAGAGAAGACATTTGCTCCAGGTTTTCCAGTCTTTTCAGCTCTGCAGCATTAAATAATGCTGCAACTGCGTAAAAATTGCAACTTAAAAAGACAAAAGTGAAGTGCTGAGTTATTCCAGTGCAGAGAAAAGAAAGGAAATCAATCTGAGGATGTTTCTTGCTTTAATGCTTTCAGTATTATGGAAGGGCCAAAGGAAAAACAACAAATAGAAGCACAGGACCCGACCAGCAGTCTTGCATTGCTGAGGGGGTCTGAGAAACCAGATTTTTCTCACCTTTCAAATGGAAACTATGCATTTGTATTGCATCATAAATTTAGATTGCTTTTCAGTTATTCAAAGTGAGATATCCACTATTTCTTCTCATGGTTTACGGTGCCCCAAACCTGGTTCAGCCTTCGGTCTGAAGGTGTTTCCAGTGCAGTCACTGAGTGCTGAGAGGGGCTCTGAGAGCCTGCGGAGCTTTGGCTGAACATCTCCCAAACTCTGAGGAGGGCTTTTCCCCCACATGCTTTGAGCCCACAGTTTGGTGCTTGGGGTGGGGATGGGACCATCTCCCCAGAGCCCAAGTGAGGGAGCCAGGAGTTGCCCACTCAGCTCCCAGTGGGACACCTGGTGGGATGAAACTCATTTTGCTCACGCTCAGGGTAATTAGCGTGATGTGCTCTGAGTTTTATTAACTCAGTCTAGCTTTCCGGGCTGGCTGTCCGTAGGGAAGGCAGCAAGGCCGTGGCCCTTTGTGACCCTCGCTCAGTGACTGAGGTGATGCGAGGAACCCCCAGGCGGTGGCCTTTGGGGATGGAAATGGCCTTCACGTCCATCCTGTCCCTCCTTCTTCCTCAGATAACTTTAGAAGCTGGCAGAGGCTCTCTGTGTGACATTTCCAAGCTTTTGGCAGGGCAGCTGGGGAATGCTTGCGCTCTTTTTTCCCCCTCTGTATCCCGCAGTGATTCAGGTGAGTGGGAGATTGCACAAGTCCTATAACAGGTGGTGCTACCCAACCTCTCTGCCAAAAGACCAGCCACAATTAAAGCAGTTAAGTGAGGATCTAATTACAAAAACGCCACGCATAACTACAGAAATATTTTGTGTAAATTGCTGGAGGATGAAAAATTAGTATAAACTGTGCTGCAAGCCAATAAATCTACTTGTAGTGTAGCGCTTCCGGAGACAGCATCTAGCAAATGCCTGCGTTCCAGAAAAAGAAAAAGGTTCAATATGTTCTGAAATGCCTCTATCCTGTTTCTCTGCTAACTTCCCCCAAGCCATGCTGTCTTCTGGAGAAGTCCCAAATCCCTGGGATTTCTTCCAGCCCTCCTCCCGTGGCAGGCATTACAGGCTCCTCACCAGGAAACAGATATGAGTGCGTGTTACCTGAGTGCCCCAACGGGATGAAGGGATGTGTTTGGGCACCCAGCATCCCCACCAGACTCCTGTTGTGTGGCACAAAGGGAGGCAGCACAGAGCTGTTGGAGCAGGAGGTGGGCCAGAAAGCACATGTAGCTCCTGCCAGCCCCAACATCACTCCTTCATCACTCCATCACTGTCCCCCTGGGTGCAGATGGTGGCCCTTGTGTTCCCTGTGGGACCATGCAGGGCAGCACGTGGCCCCTCAGCATCGCAATGGCCTACAGTTCCGCAGTCTATTCTATAGTCATAACTGTCTTCCGTGATCAAAATTCATCTGGAAAACAATGAGACACGTTGATTATGTACTGAAAAGCAGTTATTATTCTTTCCTCTTTCCTTGCAGTGAAAGGTGCTTGGTTCATAATGAAACTGTAGTGTGATTCCAGCTCGAGTAATTCTATCCTCCCCCCAAAGCTGAGAGCTGCCAGGACCCAAAGCTGTGCAGGTGACTTTACAAGCAAGGGCCAGCCCTGCAGCACCTCCTGGCATTGCTCCTGGGAGGTGAGGATGAGGATCCGACCCATCTCAAGGCTCCCCCATTGAAGGGGGCTGGGAATGATGAGCAGCTTCCCCCAGTACCCAGCCTGATGAGGGGAGAGCACACAGCCCCACTACGTTCCTTTGCTCTTGGAAACCTGGCCATCCCACTGCAGCAAATGCGGGGCAATATGTGATGCACTGCCATGAGAAGTTATATCTAATCCTGGACAGAGTCTTGCCATGGGCTCCCAGCCCTTTGCTGCCTTGGAGACACACGGGCATGAGCATGGGCAGAAGGGCAAAGCAAGGCTAGCAGGAGCCCTGGAGCAGCTGAGATGGAGAGCTGAGCACTCTGTTCTTCCAGCCCTCCTTTAGCTGCACTCATACTGCAAACCAGCACCCCAGTATCACCTGCAAAAGCACCCACCTCGTACATTCTGCATTAGTTGACTTTCTGTCCCCACAAATAATACTGGCAGAGCAGCAGAAAGCTCTCTAATGGGCTCACAGAGTAATAAAGTAGCCTCACCAGGAATAAAGCCTAAAGCAGTTACTGTGCCAGGTATTATGCTGATTGACCACATTGCAGTTCAAAGTCAAGAAGAGTTGAGGATACTGTGATAAAACATTTGGTCTAAAATCAGACTCCAAATTGCCCTTTTGGACAGCACAGCATTTCATCCAGGAGAACTGTTATTTCTCTCATCTCTCCCCTGCAAAAACTCACTGTTCAAAGAGATAATTTTGCACTGCTCGTGTGCTGAGGTGAGGAATGCTGCACTCTGAGCTGTGTGAATGCTCATGCTGAGGTGATGAACCATGGGGATGCAAACTTCCTTCATACACCTCCCTGCTCCAAAGGGTTAACACTGCTGAGATCCCTCTGGTGAGACTGGGAAACTCCCCATTACATTTCACTGTGTTGCTAATTACGGCCTCACAAGCCCAAGTCAATCAGCAAGGTTTCTTCCTGTGTGCCTCTTTGCCTCTTGGACTTCTTCTCCATCATTAGGAACTCCTGCCTGGATCTGGCTTGGATGCGCTGGGGTTGAACTTGGTCATCTCAGTGGTCTTTTCCAACCTCGGTGATGAGGATAAGGGCTCCTTGTCTAGGAGTAGCAGCTCTGCAGGCAGTCTGGCAGCAGAATGTGAGCAGTGCGGAGCAATTGCACCTGCTCACAGGAGGAGAACAGGGGGAGCTGATATCCTTCTTCAAACATGGAAAAAATTACTGCAACAAGGAAAGCAATGAGTTCTCCTTGATGTTCAAACGTGAGGGATTTGCTCTGTAGGGAGAGAGATTTAGGTTAACCGCCTGGAATTGAAAGGTTCTCAGTGGGAGGTTGGGAGCACAGGGAGGGCTCGGGCAGGTCTGACCCCAAGGCACACAGGGAGGTCAGGTAACTTTTCAGAGCCAGTTACTGCATTTTCTACTAAAGCTAATAGTGAATAAAGGCTGATGTCACTCTGCTCTACTCAAGGGTTGCTGTGATTATACCAAAACGGGTAACGGGACAAGGAAGAGGCACTTGGTGCTTTTTATCTGTGCCATTCAGAGAGCAGGAAGGTTGGGGTTAAAGCATGTTACAGCTCTAATGAAAGATGGTTCACACCGTCATGTCTTGATTTCACTCTCATGCAGAGAAGACAAATATTCTCAGCAGAGGGGGCACCGCTCAGTCGCTTGGCAGTAAGGCTGTGATGGCCTTGGGCGAGTAGGAGAGCACATCCTTCCTGTCAGGCTGACTGCACGTGTCGGTGTCCCAGGCTCGCCATCCCATGCCGCGTTGCCATTGCCTCCATCTCTCCCAGCATCCAGGGCGGGCCGATCCCAAACCCAGCATGCCCTGAGCCACCTGCAGATCTTCCCCACCGCCCCGCTGAGGGCAGCTTCTGGGTGGCGCAGACTGGGATTTTGGGGTGGCTCTTTTGGACGTGCCAGCGGGTCGTAGGGGATTCTGCAGCACAAGTCAACCAGAGGACAGAGCAGGATGACCTCCAGCATGAGCTCCTTGCCCTGTGTGATGGACCAGAGCTTGGCACTCTGATCGGACTTCATGCAATACGCACAGGGCACAGCAGCATTTTGAAAGAGCATATAAAACCATTGGGCAATGAAAAATATCATTTAGCCCATAAAAAAACCCTTTAAGCTCGAAGGGTGAGCTCCCTCTGAATTGTTAGAATGGTCTGAAGGCTTAACAAGTTATTTAAAGTCATTGGAGGATATAAGTGTTAAGGCCACCTTCATCATTAACAGGTAACAGTGGGAATACTAGGATCTTAACTATGAGATTTGGACCTAAACATGACCTGATGCTCCAAATTGCATGAGAAACACAGCCATGCTGCCACTTCACATTTTTCCATTTAAATGCACACTGGCAGAAACTAGGCTTTATCTAAACGACTGCAACCTGTGTGCTAGGAACAGAGCGTGGTGAGACTCCTATGGACAAGGCTGCCTCTGAAAATAGGCTTAAAACGGTACATTAACTAACGGGTTTCCACCAGACAGGCAGCCTGGGGTGTGGAATTTCACATCGTGTTCGTTTCTACGCCATTCACATTTTCCATCCTTTCCATTTGTGCTTGTCCTTCTCACCAGTGTTCCCTAGGAAGAGTTGGAAAGGGCTCTCGTGGGCACCTGGTGGCCCACGGCCTGGGGCAGGGGTCACTCCAGGGAGGTGGTGGGGACACAGACCTGGAGGTGTTCAAGAAATGCTCAGATGTTGCACCAAAGGACACGAGCTGAGGGGAAATATCGATGGCAGGTGGGGTCGGACTGGATGTCAGAGGTCTTTCCCAACCTTGGTGATTCTATGACTCTATGATACGATTCCAGGATTCTGCACTTCTGTAGCTCAATGCATCGGGCAGCTGCTCAAAGCAGGGTTGGTGCTTTTCAAGGCAGCAAATGAGAAACACCTGTCTGCTGCGGTGGTCATTGCTCGGTGATCCATTTTCACTGCAGAGCTGGTCCCAGGCATTCTGAGTGAAGTCCTGTTGGCCCAAGGCAAGGGGAAGGAAACGAGTGAGGATGTGGTGGAAGAGCAAGGAGGGATGGGACAAGGACAAGTCACGGGCACCACGGCCACCATGGCTGAGGCCAAGCCCAGCATAAGGAGACACTGGTTCAGTTCTATTTTTCTTATCTTTTATTATAAAGAAAGGTAAGATAAGCATCGTGAATGTGCCAGGTGCTGCGAACACAGCACCATCAAACAACATAAAAAAGTAAAATAAAAATAAAAGAAAAATGCACCTTATGAGAAACCGTAATTATGCTCTCTAATTCTTCATAAATAGACAAAAATCATTGTCAGCAATTTTTTAAATAGATGGACATATGGCAGGAAAAATATAATAATGCCATACAACATGGATATAAATTGTCCATTTCTTGCTGTACAAATAATAGAAACAAGTTTGGCAGGCTTTTTTTTGTTGTTTTTTTTTTTATACACATCTCCCTTCTATGTATAACTAAAAAATGTGCTACAATTAATATAAAATGCTTTTACTATAAAGTAAACTACTAATTTTTTTCACAAAAAAATCTTAAAGATGTCTTTAGCACAGCTCTAAAACACTTAGTAAACTACTTACAACTATCCAACAAATTATATTTTCATGATCTGTTTCACATTTTCCCTCCCATGTTTTGCCTTCTCCTCTCACCCCACCTACCTAAGAATAGTTTTTATTTACTTTTTGTATTTTTTTTTGCCAGACATCCAAGGCCTTTGCATGTACAATATTCACACAAACTTCACATTTTTCTTGCACAAAGTTTAGTGCTGTTAGCAAGTCAAAAGAGTGCATCCTCCTACTGAGCTGGCCTAATGCTTGAGGACACCAGACCTGGGCTTATGCTGCATCTAAAAGCAGTTCACTAGGAAAGTAGTCTGTAGCTAAGCTGATGGCAAGCAGAAAAATTGTGTCCTTATTTCTTTATTATTTTTTTTTGTTGGTTTTGTGTTTATTTATTTTTTATACTATTTTCTTTTTTTTCTCTTTTTTTTTGTTGTTGTTCTTTGTGATTAACGAGGTTCTGGTCTTCCACGGAAAGCAGACTTTAGAGTTAAAAGCAATCAGAGAAAACTGCTCTTGGAGCCTGGGGACGAAGCCAGCGACGAGGTGCAGAGGTTGCTCTCTTGGCAGTACGACTTGCTCGGAGCCTCGCCACGCTGTCTGTAAGATAGACCCTGCCACGTGTCCTTCATCTGAGCCTCCTGGACAGATGGTGAGCCTTAGGTGAGGTAGAGTGCCTTGTCCCTCGGCAGCATGCTGTAAGGGAAACGAGAGCAGGAGGTGAGACGGGCAGCAGGGCGGCGCTTGGCAGTCAAACGGGCACTTGCTCAGCCATCTGCACACCTGGCTCAGGGCCACCGACACCCCGAGTTGGAAGGCACTAACGGGGATCGCGGAGCCCAACCTCCGGCTGCACACAGCGCCACCCGAGCCCCGCGGCTGGGAGCAGCGCCCAGACGCTCCTCGAGCTCCGGCAGCTCGGGGCTGTGGCCCCAGGGGACGAGTGGGTCCCTCTTCCACATTAAAGCACGACGTGGTATTGCTCTGAAGCCCATTTCATCTCAACGGGCCTTGTTTGCACACGTCTGATCGTCTCCACAAAGACGCCTTGGCCTTAAAAGTAGAGAAGAACACTGCAAAGCTTTGGGAAATTCTGGTGTGGGTGTGATTGTGAGTGGAATAATGGGAAAACAGCAGCCAACAAGCGGTGCTTTTGTTGATAGAGTGCAGCACAGACGAGTCTGCATTTTGCTAATCTCCACGTTTTATAATCTGCATTTTAAATGCAGAGTGCTCCCTACTGCACTCAGCAAAGATTTAATACCAGTGAACAGCAGAGAGGTATTCTGATACTAAAACTTCATTAATTTTACAAAATAGGCTACAGAACACTTCCCAGTTCATTACAGCATATTGCCATAAATAATTGAACCTGAACTAAGTGCATTTGTGATGTTTCGCCTCTGTCTTTTTATAAAGTTTGCTCACTTAGTGTCTGATTTGGAAATTTCCCCTGCTTAAGAGTGAATTGCTTCATGGTTAGCAGGGATTGGTGAGGCTGCCAGAATCTGGATGGAGCAGCTGGCTGTACGTGGACAAGGTTTACCTGAGATCATCTCCTCCTTAACCCCAAAGACTGGGAGAAGAGGAGAAAAGGTGCTGAATGCCGATACCCCAAAAAGAACCCAATCTGGGTGGGGAGGCGAGGCCTCACTTTGCAATCAGCCTGGATGTGACTGCAGGGAGCACCATCACTTCTGGGCTTCAACACCTCTGTGCCACATTGCTGGGCGTCCACAGCTCACCCACCAGGTTGGCATCAATCAGGGACAGCAATGCCAAGGGAGAGACCAGCCAGCACACCTCTGTCACAGCACCAGGCAATGACACACAGGTACTGGTTCTAAGCTTGGTGCATTGGAGAAACTCACTGCAAATGCAGGTATTTGGTGGGTGCCTGGGAATGAGCAAGTGTGAGAGCAAGGCTGTCAGGTGGGGGAGACAGGGGACTGCGTAAGTCTGTGATACGATGGCAGAAAGCAACGAAATTGGATGCTGCAATTGCTTGTGGGAAGTGATAGTCATGCACTAAGATGGGGAAAGGAGGCTCATGTCTTTGCTAGCAGGCTGGGTTAGCTTGGGCTCGAGCCCAGAAAGAGCTAGAAAAATTGGATGGAAGTCAGTGAGCACAAACTCATTTTAAATGGGGAGAGGATGGGCTAAGAAACATCTAAAGCTCCCTCTAATATGGTTGATTTATGAATTAAGGAGTGTCTGTTTGAAAGATCCTGGAATCTGAGGGGTGCAAGGGAAGAAGAAAAGTTTAATAGCATTATAATCAGTACCAGTTGGCTGGGGGAAAAAAAAAAAGCTTCAGCAATCCTTCCTAAAGAGATCTATTAGATGGGGAAGGACAGAGAGAAAGCCCACCTCGTCAGCTTTTACAAGTCTGGATGACAAGCACAAAAGGAAATGCAAGACTGGGAGGTTTTACCCCAGCTAAAGCAGTGCCAGTGCATCACAAAAGCTAAAGAAATGCCAAGGGCAGGCGTGAAATCAGCATCCTCATCTGAGAGCCAGGCACACTGCTGGTGTGCTGGGGCAGTCAATGAGATCGTTGCTTTCAGGAAGCCGGGGCTCCGTAGCTGAGCCGCATCAGGACAGAAAATAATCCCTTCCCCACCCAGACTATTGCTGATTTTGCTTAAATTACAATTAAGCTGAATGCCATTTGGAGGTTGAAACGGGCAGTAACATGATCCAGAGGCTTCCCAATGATACCCAAAGCCGTGCTGATGAATCATACCCAGTGAGATGTCTGTTCCCTTTGCTGCTCTGCACAAGCCTTGCTGGCAGCTGTGGCTCACCCTGTGCCCATCTCAGAGCAAAGCAGCAAGGGGCAGCCCAAAAGCTCTGAGCACAGCTAGCAAATCAGTGCAGAACTGGATAAACAGCACAGGCAAGAAGATGAAGAGATCTGGATAATCACTTTCCTGGACAATACATTTAAGATACACATGGGCTGCATTTCAGCAGTAAGAAGGGGGTTGTTGCTACTGATGTGAGTGGACACTACAAGTGGACACTACAGAATTGTAGAATCACGGAATCATTGAGGTTGGAAAGACCACTGAGGTCATCCAGTCCAACCACCCTGCCATCCCCACCACAGGCACTACACCACATCCCTCAGTGCCACATCCAACCTCGTCTCAAAAACCTGCAGGGAGGGCCCTCTGGCAGCAAATATTAGGGGCTGGTGGGAGCAGGTGGTGATGGCAGTGCTCGTGCACCAGGCTGCACAGTGAAATGAAGGGAAGCTGGTCAGTCTTGGTGCAGGAAATGGTCTCTTAAAAGAGATAGTGACGTTTTTTTGGTGCACTAAGAGCTCTCTGATCCATATGCATCTGAGTTCATTTCTATAACCCACTCTCGTAATTATCTGGCAGTCTCTGCATAATCTGTCTGGTTTTAAAATGATTTTTTTTCCAGGAAGCTGTGATAAACCCATGAAATTCGATCTTTCTGCTGTGACAAACTCATGAAATGCATGAGCTTTGATCATGAATTGCATGGGCCCTGTGCTAACAATACAGCGCTACCGCCGGATGGCAAAGGGCTTGTTTTAGCAACACAAAACCCAATCCTGCCTACAATGTTAGCATTTCCCCCGTGTCTGGGAGTCACCTCTGCTAGGCATCTCCACAAATAAGCCTCCAAGCGTTTTGCCCACAGCATCTAAAATGATTTTTATCATCGAGAGCCAAAGAACTTCCTCTCCTGGGGCTGTCTGCTGGGCCTTTGCTAAGCAGTGTGCCAGATTCCGCACTAAAGCCCACAACAATCCCCATAGCTGACACCCTCTGCAGGCAGATACAGCCCTATTCTCATGGCTTGGTGAGTTATTTATTTCCCTGAAAGGAATAAACGTCTGTACAGTCTGTGCCCAGCCCAGCAATTGTAAGTGCACTGCTGGCACAGGCGGGAGCTGCACTCTGAAAAGCCTGGGAGCTTGCTATTATCTCCAGTGAAAGCACTATGTTCCAGCACTTCAAGCAAATCAAACAATACTCAGAAGCTACCAACCTCCTTCCCTACCTGCTCTAGCAGCAGCCACCGTGCCTGTTTGACAGAGCACAAGAGCAGGCTTGAAGCTGTTAATGCTGAGCCAAGAGAGCTGGATTAGGCTGTGTTTGGAAATGGCTTTTACACCCTCAATCTTGGCCAGCTTTGAGATGATCCTGATGTTTTTATTTATTGGGGAATTCAGGCAGCATTAAAGGGACCTTTGTGCAGGCCCTTTCAGGGTGTAAGTGGGAAGATCTGGACAGAAGGCCACCTGCAAGGTGCAGAGGACTGAAGTATCACAGCTCCAAGGAGGATGAGGCTTTGTGCCCGCTATGCTTAAACCCTGGGATGGACAGAGACAGCTACAGGAGACTGTGGCCTTGGTGGTAAGAGTGATCACTTCAGAAGCAGGACATTGCTTATGGACACGGCCAAATGCTCTCCAACACCAGTATCCATTTGGCCTCCAACCCCAGCATCTCCTGGGATTCTGCTTGTGGTACACTACAGAACCACCAAAAATGAAGCTCTTTTCAACATGTTCAGTTTAAGCTTCTCTAGCAAGCAGCAAATCCACAAATGCTGCAATAATCGTAATCATAGGGCATAATCACAGAATCATAGAATCACTATGATTGGAAAAGACCTCTCAGATCTTCTTGTCCAACCATCCACCTACCAACAATATTGCCCAGCCTGTCCCTAAGTACCACATCTACACATTGCACCAAACACTCACAGGACGTGGATACTTTTGTACTCTGGGTTATGGCCATGCTGAACTCAACGCACGTAATGGGCTGGGCTTCCCTGTCTTGCTCTGGAAGGAAATGTCTCAAACCCTTCCATTGCTCATGGGATGGAAAAACTCCAAAAAGAGAAAGCCATTCATGTCCAATGAAAATATTATCTTGTGATTTTTAAGCTACCTGCCTCCATAGCATCATATCAGTGAGCCCACAGGGAAGAGGAAACCTTGAGCACCATTTACCATAATTAGTCTTTCAACTTGCTGTCCATTTTGGGGTAGGTTCCCAGCTGTTGTAAGCTGTCAGACTTCCAACCATTTACAAAGACATGTTGCACTCTGTGCTTTGTGGTTAAAAAGTGCTGACCCCTTTTGCTCACAGGAGGCAGAAAGACCTCTGCAGAAATTGCTCCCAGAACTCACTGATGGGTAAACCAAGTTTAGTGGCACTTCAAGCAACTCAAGTGACTCAAGCCTAGGACTCAAGCTACGGGAGGAAGCGCCGTGACAAAGAAATGCAAATTGTTTGTGCAACGTGACATCTTCCTCTCTTTATCACCCATCCCTTTTGGAACAACAAACAACCATACGTTCATAGATGAGATGAGAGAACATATGTGAGCAAAGCCCTTCTGTCTACTGGCCTGCAGTGGTTAATGCCACACTCTCTGCTGGGGTAGTCATTGTCCCACTCAGTGCTTCCTGCAGGGTTTGATGCACCAGGCGAACGGGGTCCAACGCTGTTCGGAAACTCAGAGGAGATGTGTGAGAAGTCCTGTGGGGTGGAGAGAAAAGGAAGGGTTAAATGCATGGACAGAGGCAGGAGACACCAAGCATCTAAGAATACTGCACAAACATGACTGCATGCCCCAAAAGCACTGCAGTGCAGGGTGTAGAGCCCTTACATGAGGAGAACAGCCCAGGACCCAAAGCTCCATGGTGGAGCTGAGCAGAACATGAGATGCTGCAAGCATGTATTCATGCAGCTACATCTCCCATCCCTCTGCCCCTCTGTTATTTGGGTCCTCAAGGGAGTGGTACGTGGCTGCAGGAGAAGCACAGCCAGGAAAGCCTTCACATCAATATTTGGGCAATCGAACCCATTTTTCCACTTGAAGTGCAGCTCCCTTTGCAGTAAGGCATCAGCCCGTCACAGAGCATGGTAACAAGGTGAGGAACAGCCACACAAGTCTCTGTCAGCTGTCACTGCTGGCAATTTAACGAGGGCTCTGTGGGGCTGTTTGATCTGAAAGCCAATCATGATCCCAATTTTGCGGGGCCTCCTTAATTAGGCAATGCGTATGAAAAAGCAGAGTTGTGGCAGTTACCTGACCAAGATCATGATTTTATCAGAAACATCCAAATTAGGGAAGCAAGTCTTTTTTTTCCCTTACATTTAAATTTTTACTAACAAACACGTGGAACGAAGCTTCACAAAATGCTGCCCTCAGCAACTACAAATATCCCAATTAACGTGATTATGAGGATCCCCTGAAATACTAAGGCTACATTTGCTTATGCAGAGCCAAAGCACTACCAAAGTGTGGGAGAAGTTACATGGGATACCCTGAGCAAGCTGGAAATAAAATTCTGCGCTTGGATTTACTTTCCCAGATGTATCATCTTCTTCTAGTGGTCAGGAATGACTGTGCTTCCACGTCCCTGCTCTCCTTTCCCCTTCTTCCACTGTAACAGCTATTCCAAAATGAACAATTTTTGTTTTCTCAAAGCTAGTCCCAAACTGAATGGGTCATATTATGTGAAAGAAAGCTTTGTTCATTGCTAAAGTACTGTGTGAATTTTGTGATATACAGCTAGTAAACATGTGAAACCCAAATTACTCAACCATCTGGGTGAATAATACAGTTAAAAGTATCATCAAGTAAATGGTAGCAGCTGTGAATTCAGAGCATATGTCCTTCACTATGAATAGTTGGTCCAGTTCATATTCCAGATGGAGAAGCTCTGGAAACCACTCATCTCCCTCTCCATATACTGGCATGTTCTCTATGAGACAGAGGGCTGGTTCTTGCTGCAGCCTGTTTTTCCTCCAGATCCATGTTCTTATCAGGTTTAGAGGAGCAGCAGAGACTCCTCAGCCTGGCTGCTCAGTGCTGCCAGCCACAGGCACAGCTACGGGTGGTTTCCTTCAGCAGATTTTACACCTGCCTAGCATGGGTCTGTGTGATTCCTGTTGCTGTTATGCTGTTAGCACAAGGATACATGTAAGTATCCTCTTGGCTCCCTGCCACAACAGCAACGTCCTCCAATTGCTAGGCAGTTTTGGGAAAAATATTCTTTTTTTTTTTTTTTTTTTTTTGTGGCATTCCCTCCATCCTTTTTCTCTTCATCCTGGTGAAACCCAACTCTGCTGTTCTCTGGTGACCTTCCAGCTCCTCTTTTGGCAGTGTTACCAGGGGGATTCTCACTGCCCATCTCACTGAACCCATTGCTTCAGATGACCATCGGTGAATCCTGGCAAGGCTGAGGGACCACAAGCACAAGGAACTTCTACCAGGGGCAAACCCAACTCCTGCAGCTTTTCCCATGGACAAAGCCTTCACTGCTCCAGTTGCAAACCCTGCCCTGTCTGTGGGGGTACTGATGCTCCTAGGTGTCTCAGCACTTTGGACAACACCGCCCCAAAATGTGTGATGGAGGATGTGCAAAGTGAGCAAAAGCCAGGAGAGGCTTCCCTGACTGCCACCACTGGGGCTGATCTCCACGCTATGGTGACTCACACCAAAATCCTTCCAGAAGGGACGACATCTCCACCCCCAAACCACACAATGACCAACTGACCCAACGCAATGAAGAGGAAACATCCACCTTTTATCAAGCACGTTGCTGGTCATGCACTCACCTGCTGCCCGGGAGGCGAGGAGTTCATGGGAGGCTGTACCTGTAGTGCCATGGGGGGGGACAGGAGGGGCTGCTGGGGGACCTGCTGCATGCTGATGGGCTGGCTGAGGAGGGAGCTCTGCGGGTGATGCAAGGAGAGCTGCTGGTGCAGGGGAGGGCTGATCTGGAAGGCAGGTGGTGGGGAGGCACTGATGCTGGGCAGCATGGGCTTGGAGGGCAGGGTCCTGGGGAGGCTGGGGTGGCCGCGGTAGCTCTGCAGGTCCGATGGGGACAGGAAGGAGCCCAGGCCGGGGTAGGGCGACGAAGCCTGCGGTGGCATAGGGTACATGGTCTGCTTGGGTGGGATCATCTTGGAAGGTGGGTTGGTTTGGGCACTTTTCGTCTCCCCCTGGTCAGCAGAGCTCTGTGGGAAAACAGACTGGAAGTGGGTGAGGGAGGAAGGATGCACCATCATCTGTCCGCAGGCACTTGTCCTGCCCAACCACACAGAAGCATGATTTGCACCAAGATCCTCCTGGGGCTTGGACCGATCATGCTGCTGAACTCTACGCCTGTCCTACCCAGCACATGCACCTCCAGCCCAGTGGCTGGGCACAGAACCCAGAGCTAAGAAATTGAAGTCCAATAACTCAACTGTGTGTTGAAAATGTTTTTCACAATAAGACTGGTGAGGCACTGGCCCAGAGAGGTGATGGATGCCCCACCCCTGGAGGGGGTTCAAAGTCAGGTTGGACCAGGCTCTGAGCACCTGATTTATCTGTAGGCATCCCTGCTCCCTTTCAGAGTGGCTTCAAACTCAAATGATTCTATGACTGTGATCTGGCATAGCCTGGAGCACGGGAGAGGCACTAATCAGCATGGAGACAAACTGCCTGTCCACTGTTCACTGCTTAGGCCCACGTAGGTGGGTGACAAGATCACTTTTGCTTCCATTAAGGAACAAATGGGACTGTAAAAATACTCCTTTCTTAATCTTGAGCATTTCTGCAGCCCTGTGGGGTCTATAGTGCACAACACAATGGTGGCCTCATTTCTGAAGGAATAAGAGAAGAATAACAGGACATTATCTGGCTCGGACAATGAGGTTTTTATCCGGCGATGGGCTCTGTAATGATCCTCCAGATCTTTTCTCACCCATCAGCAGGGAACACACAGTGCTGTTTTACTCAAAATAAACTTGTTCTGCAAAAAATTGGTCATTGGAGAAAAATGGATCCATGGAGTGTGGTGACTCCATGCCCTCCATACCCCACATCACTGCTATACATGTTCAAGGTAAAACCCTCATAGGTTTCTGAAATAAGAGCTTTTAAATCCCCAAATAGTTCTTTCCACCTCCGTTTCAGACATCTGTCCCTGCTGCTGTTCTGTTCACAAGTTAAGACAGTGACAGTGCTCATGTCTGTGCCAAAGCTTTGAGCCTGCCCAGCCCACACCACGGTCACATGGATTCCACATATGATGGTGGATCTGGGACACCACGTTATCTTCTGTAGCAGCTAAATATGATTAGTAGGTACTGAGGGTGTGGTATAGATCCAAGCACATACAGTACATCTAGCACAGCACATCCAGGGAGCATGAAGCGGACAAGGCATTTTGCTGCTCCAGCCCCATTCTGCCCCCCAGAGTGTCCTGAGCATGTCCCAGCACTGGGCCAGGAGCTGCGGGCTTGCTGGAAAGCCCACAAAAGCTTTGTGAGTCTTTGCACTCGTGACTGGCCAAACACAGCAGAGATGGATCAAGGCATGGACCAAGACATGACATGTTCAAAGAAGGACTAAGGCACCCTAAGAGACATGGCAGCAGTCCAGTACCACTGCAAGGTGCTTATGGGCAGGAGATGGAGCATCACTCCAGTAGAGGTGGCCTCACCAGTGCAGGTCTAGCCTCCTCCCTCACCTTTCTCAGTGTCGAGATATGGGCAGCAAGGAGAAGCAGGTTTGTGGGGTGGCAGCTACACGAACTACCATCTGTTGGCACTCTTGGAGCTCATGGTCCAGGGCAGGTGGGGATCCGTTCCCCTCCTTTTTGTGTGCCTTCCCTCAGTCCTGGCACTACCAGCATGATTACACAGTATTCCTTACAAACTCAGAAACCCAGAAAGTCCCATGGGTTGCAGTGAATTCATCACTGCCACGTGCAGAGACAGCATGCACCAACGTACCTTGGAGACCAGGCTGGCCCGGTATGCAGCCAGGGCTTTCAGATACTCCTTCTTGGCAGCTTCTGTTTTCCTCTTGTATGCCTGCAAGGACCAAATAATGAAGAATTACGATCGAAGCAGAATGGGGTGCTGCTGGGTTGGCTGCACCCTCTCTGCTCTGCGGAAGCCTGCGTGGCCCAAGCAGGGATGGCATTCTAAAACACAGCATGAAAATCTCAGTTCTGCCAGGGAGGAACTGACTTCAAATCAAGCAAATAAAGCCCTGAAAGGCTTTTATAGGGTGAAATCTCTGTGTTTGCTTTCTGAACAGGAGCTAGAGGAGAGTGAGATCCAGGCTCTTGGTGGAACAACACAAGGCCAAGTCCCTGAATTACCTTAAGAAATGGTGAATCATTCAGAAATCCTACACTAGTGCCTCTCTTTCCTGGCTTTCCCGTTATTAAACCTAAAGTTCCTACTCTTCAGCTCTTCTCTGCAGCCCTAGCAGTAGGGAGGTCCTTTCCGCGACATATCAAAGCTGAGATTCTGGCCTAATCTCATGACTTTGTGATCTGGGGCTTGCAGAGAAACAGCAAGTAAAACGAGAAAAAGCTTTGTAAGAGTGGATTAGTGTTTATTCTCCATTCTCCACCTCACAGCTTCACAGGGTTGGTCTCCTTTCTGCCCCAAGTCTGGTTCCCGTTGCACGGAGAAATAACGGCGTTCTCCAGGCAGAATGGCTCCCTATGGGGTGAAGCACATCCAACTGAACAAGCAAGAAGAATATTTCAAAATAGAATAAAAAATACAGGTGAAAGGAAGAAACTCCCTAGAAAAATATCTGTCAGCTCTCTTCTCTGCTGGAAAGTCAAAGCCCTCCTCAAGCGGCACAAATGAAGGTAATTTCAATTAGGACGCATTGCATATATTTCATTCTGCTTTAAAAACTTGAACAATCAGCACACTGAAGCCTGGTGGGGAAATACAGCTAATTTCTGAGGAGGTCTGCTTGCTCGCTGTTGTGCCAGGCCCTGAGCATGGGCACATGGGTATGCTGCCCATACCCATGGGATGGTGCTGGGAGGTGATGGATTTGGGGTGATGACTTCTACCAACAGAGCAGGAAAAGTAAAATTACTGCAGCAGAAGAGTCTTTGTGAAATTTGTTCGAGCAAATTAAGCAGAATTTCCTTTTCCATTTGGGAGTTTGACTCAGCATTGCTTTCATGTTGCACTTTTATAGTTCTTGTGCCACCTGCCTTGGCAGCATCCTTCCAATAGCAAAGAACTTCCGAACAGAGGAACCAGCTCCAGCAGCCAAGCCACCCAGATCCTTGAATTTCTGTCCAAAATCACTGCAGATTAGGTATATTAAAAAATGATTGCAAACCTTATTTTCTCCACTAAATCGAGGAATTCTGCAATAAAACGTTTTGCCTCGACGTGCTGCAGATCTGCAATTTTCTGAAACGGAGCGTTTTCCTAAGTTTGTCTTTGGCTTTGTGGCATTCAGGAAGTATTATATTTGCTCCGTTCAGAACAAAATTACATTTTGAAATGTCAGCCTGAAGAAGAGTTTGCCCGTGAAAAGCAGCTATTTCTTCAAGCTGCACCCTAATAAAAGCTATTACTTCTCCCTACAATCCTTGCCTCCCTTACACCCTTCACCCATCATGGTGAAACCAGAGATCCCAACACAGCATTTACTGTAAAACAGAGACGTGGAGTTTCCAGCAGCTCTGCTTGTAACAGATGCTCTTAAGGGCAGTATTTGATGCTGCACAACAGTAACATATGAATTCCTTCATCTCAGGCTGCTACAACGTTGGCCACAGTGGATATCCACATGGATAGGTCAGTTATTTGGAAGACTTGTCTGAAGAAAAGCTGCACTTCATGGCCATGGGCAGGGAGAGGGAGAGGGTTGGGAGAGGGCTGGTCTGTTACACTTCCTTAACCTAAATGCAAATAAATGGATAACTAACCAATTCAGTGCCTACATTCATCTCGGGCACTTAATCTTTCTGTGCTTTTTTCCCCACACTCCATCTGTCCCTATCTTTCCCAGCACATGGCACAGCTGCCCAGGGAGTGGGTGGAATCATCATCCCTGGAGGTGCTCAAGAGCCACGGAGATGTGGCAATGAGGGATGAGGTTCTGTGGCATGATGGTGAGGGGCTGATGGATGCACTAGATGATCTTAGTGGTGCTTCCAACCTTGATGATTCTACAAGTCTACAGGCACTGCACTGTGCTGGTATCTTTGCCCATGGCCAAGTCCCAGGTCTATTCCTGTCCCCATGAATGGGGTTCAGGGCAGGGCAAGGGGACATCAAGCCTATGGTGTGTCTGTGGATGCTCTCCCACACCCAGCTGTGTCCATCTCATGGGTGTTCCCAACGGTCCCCCAGCTTGGTGACCATTCCCATGTGCTTCCTGCTGGGTCATCTGTCCGAGCACACAGCCTTTCCTGCATTCACAGTCTGTTCTATTGAGAATGCTTAACAGCAAAAATGCAGCCCGCCGTGTCACACAGACCTGAGCACAACTTCTCACCAATCCTCTCTGCAAAAGCAGCTTCACTGCAGTATTTATAACCTTTACAATTTTAATTTAAACACTGACAAACCCATGTTACTTTCTAATTAAATCCCATTCTCTCCCAGGGATTTTAATTTCCAAGTAATTTATCAGATTTAAGGATCCTCAAAACATTTTGCATGTTTTCCTCTCTAACCTGCCATGCCCGCTGACTTATTTTTCCTACTTGCTAGCGGGAGGATTCATTAGTCATTAAGCGAGTGGGTGGGTTGGGGGGGGAGCAGAAATGGTTAGTGATTATGAAAACACGAAATCAGAGCTGTGAGAAGCATATGTTGGGATCGTAATCCTGACACCTCTGTGTCTCAGCAAAGCAGCTAGTAATTGTACCGTAATGAAATGTTCTTGTTTGATAACCAGTTAATTAGAGAAGACAATTATTCCGAACCCCGCTGACGCCCACGAGCAGCTCGGTGTCGTGCAGGCACAGAGTGGCAGCGGGAGCTGTTATCAGTAACCTCTGTTCCCAGGCATTTAACAGCAATGCTGCTTTCCAAGCCTGCAGAGGAGCGAGGGGGACACTCTGCCCAGGCCCACCCTCCTCCTCCATGCAGGGGATGCCTTGGTTTTACATTATCAGTGTCTGCTGATCCTGGTGCACAGCCCCCTGCTGCAATGCCAGGTGGAGTTTGGGGCATTTTGCTTCTAAAAAGAGATAGGGGTGGAGGCTGAAGCTCGATGTTCCTCAAGGTCCTTTCCGAGCTGAGCTGCTCTGTGATTCTCTGATAGACCATGAGGAGAGAAAAGCTGACAAGCAGAGTGACCTAACTAAATGAAGGACTCCACTGACTTAGAAGACCAGGAGGAAGCACAGCCTCCAAATGTGACACAGCAAAGAAGGAGGCAGTGACCGATACTCCACAGATAGGAAAAGAGGCAATGAGCTTAAACTGTAGCAAGGGAAACATTGGCTAAGCAAGAGCAGAGCATTCCTAGCAGTAAGGATAATTAAGCACTGGAAGAGATTGCCTGGGGAGATGTGTAATCTCCAGCACTGAAGGTTTAAGAACAGATTAGGCACACATCCATCAAGAATGGCTTAAGTAGAGCTGATCCTGACTTCAGGCAGCAGTATGGTCTGGCTGACCTCTTAAGACTCTCCTTGCCCTCCTTTCTATGATTCCACGACTCTTTCCCCCCAGACGTATACATTTGGATTTTATTCTGCCTGTAATTCTGGAGATTTTTTTTCTTGTAACTATTATATTCTTTCCTTGAAGTTATCTCTTGGGATCATCACAATTTATGGCTTATTTATATGATGACTTGAGAGTACTTCCTTGCTTACACCCCACCACCTATCTGCTTTGCACACAGCCTTCACACCTCCACTGGGAGTGCATGTAACAAACACACCCACATCATACTGCCATTCCTATCCAGCTCTTCCCCAGGTCACTGCATCCCCCTCCTGCTCTCTTCTTGGGACAGACTTAACCCACCCCTCTCCCATAGCAATGCGCCAACCCAAACCACTTTCTTTTTTGTGTAAACATTAACACACCTTCTTCTGTCCAGTAGCTGTGCTCTGGATTCCTAAAGCCTGATGCCAACAAGCTTGGCCATGGGAAGCACCTGTCCATGATGACAATTGTGAGGCTGCTAACTAGGTGCTCTGTGTCCCCAGGCTCTGCCAGCTACAGTGTCTGACAGCCCTGAGGACACCTCCATGGAAGGCTCTTGCTATGGAACTGTTCTCATGGCTTCAGAAGAGCTCCTCCCTTATGCTGGTGGAGCAGCACAGTGAAGCAGTCTTTAGGAGAATGAATGGAAAGGCACATCCCCAAGCAGCAATTACCATAAAGTGTCCCAAACAATTCCTGCTATTTTTCCTCTGCCATCGTGTCACCTGGGTGTAAGTCAGCTGTTCCTCCAGAAGAGCCTCCAAAATGAAGCGGAGGATGAGGGTGACAATCCAACCCTAAACCTCCAAGGAGGAGGAAAAACACACAATACGCACCTTCCCCAGCTCTCATTTTGCTCCTCATGCTTTTGGAGCTGCTTTCAGAAGCAGTCCTGCCTTTTCACGCCTTCCTGGTCACTATCCTGATCTCCACAGATCTCTCCTGACATCATTTGGGATTGGTGCTTTCATTCTTCTCCAGTACACGACTTTTCTTGGCACTCAAAAGATGCTATAACTGGGCTCCTTCCTTGCCCCTTGCTGCCAGGTGTTGGGAAGCAGCCAGCAGCACTGCTGGCTCCTGCTCTGATGGCTCTGGAGCAATGCTGGAAGAGGGCAGTTTGCTGGCCATGCTGCATTCAAACCCCACTCTGCGATGGCTCTGCCAAAATACGGCCTTCCAGCTGGCCCTGGACTTGTCTGTTCTCTAGACATACGTAGTGTCCTGTCACCATGTGATGGATCAGGTTCAATGAGCAGATGGAGCTGATTAGATGGGTGATCTATTATTTTGTGCTGAGCAAGTAATTCTTCTGTTGGGTAATTTATCCCTGGAGTCTGCATGCTGTGTTATTCTCAAGGCTGTGCATATGGATGGGAAAATCACGTATGCATCTTGCCATGGAGCAGCTCTGCATGGCTGGGCCAGCATGAGCATCGTGAGCTCACATGTGTTGGAACACTTGTGCCCTTGGTGGGTCCCAGACCATTCTCATGCCTCAGGCCCTTTTCAACCTCTTAGGACAGTGCTGTCATGTAGAAATAACACTGAGCAGGGGATTCTGGAGACTCGAGCAGGGCCAGGAGCTGCGGGAGGCTCACAATGCCAGGTACCCCACTGGATGATAATAGCTGCATTAGCATTTCTCTCTCCACCAAAGTCTAAGCTATCTCTACAGGAACAGCTGCTAAACTATTTGTAAAGTTCAAAGAGTACGTATTAATATTTTTTCTTCCCCGAGTCACATTCTTCAGATTCCCATGTAAGCTCCTTAGGAAGGACCACGCCAGCTGTTGAAGAATGCAGATTACAACGTCCTGCTAATGCAGCACTGCAGATATTTCAGGGCATTGTTATTTGTGGCTGTGAGGCACACTCAGCCATGCTGGAAGGGGTTAAAGTGGGGAAGAAAACCGCCACTTGCTGAACAGGTGTCCTTGAGCAGTACCCAAGGACACGGAGATTGCTAATCCTGTATTCCACAGCATGATCAAATCACCAGGCAACAGATATAAATAAAAAAAGGCAGGAAATAAGGAAATTTAGATACAAGTGTGTCAGAGGGAAAATGAAGATTCATTGTGAAGAGGCTGAGAAGAGGAGAAGAAGAAGGAACAAAATGACAAAAGCACAAATGATAAACCAGTGAGAACGACAGAGAGGGGAAAAAAAGCCCCTCTGTGAAATGCATGGCTGTGACAGCAGCAGCCAAATCAAAGATGCTCCTAGATTATATGGTTTCTTGCATAATGTGCATTCTGATTCCCGCTCAATGTTTGTCTTTCAGCTCGTGCACAAGGAAGAAAAAAAAAAACAACATATCTGAAATGGTACGTGAGCAACCTTTATTTTGCTTGTTTCATCAGGAGGAGAAAGCAAATTTGCTTTGTGGGAGCAGCAGCACCTGCTCAATGGCAAATAAATAGCTACAGCTTTGATATTACAATGCATATAATCATTAGCAGCCCAAATGGCAAGGGATTAACCCTCTCAGTGCTGCCTGTCCTCCCTGGCACATAGTTGGCATCCCAGTTCCTATTGTAGAAATGGTGGGAATTGGGTTTATAGCGTCCTTCCCTGTGCTGTCACTGACCAGGCAGGAACAAAGCATGCTCTGGGCTGGTGAAACACTGAGCCTGCTGACAAGCAGAATGAGGTGGGTAAACCTCATCTGAAGCAGAAGCTAGAGCAATGAAAGCATCAGGCTATGAGCTGCATGGTGGGGATGAGCTCTGCACATCAGCCTGCCAGAGAAGCAACACACCTGCCCAAATATCCTCCTGTGCTTTGGGGTACAAGGAATCCAAGTCCAGGACTACAGTGCAGCTTCAGATCTCACCCACTAGCCCCAAATCTCACAGCAGGACCAGGGGAAGCTTCCTTTAACTAAAGCCTTGGTCTGACTTGAGCGAGGACATCCAGACTTAGCGCTCTGCACCTCTTCTGCAGTGAGGTTACGCAGGTGAACTAAAAGGTTTCAGATGGATCTGAACCATCATTGCTGAGATGTCCTGCTTGGTCACTGTCCCCTCCCCAGAGCACTTGGCTGTCTGCCTTCATCACACATGCCCATCACGCTTGCAGTCCTTGGGAGAAAGGACATGCTGGACATCCTTGTTTTTACGTTTTAAAGACATTTGGCTAATGTGTTTTCTACTTTCTTCCTTTTTGCTTTCCTTCTTTCCATTGTGTTGCCTTACAAATCCAAACAAACTTGACAGAATTGCTGGCAGGAGAAAGCAAACAGGGGCTAAAGGGGCTCTCATCCACCGGGCACTCAACACGCGAACGTGCCCCATTGCACAGAGCAGCACAGAGCAGCACGGCGTCCCTGCAGCCTAGAGGTAGCTGTGCTGGGAGGGGAGCACACAGCTGGAGACAAAGGCAGGAAGTTAATATTTAAGCATCCAGACAAGGAACAAATGACTTAATCAAATCAATTACAGAGGGAGAAATGGAGCCACTTAGAAAGCGCGTGTAAAGAGACAGCGAGGCTGCTGCTATCTCATGGAGGAGAAGAAGGGAGAGTTAGCGGGGAAGATAAACGGACTGGTTAAATCCCTGCTGTTAATTAAGAGCCCAGCATTTGCACTGTGCTGAGTCAGGGTTGCCACAGTACTTCCACTACATAAACTACATTTGCAGATGAACTCAGAGCCCAACCTACAGAGATATTTCTATCCAGATGGAGTAAGGGAGAGCAGGATGTCAGGAGGGAGGAAGGCAGCAGCAAGAGGAAACAGAGAACCTGGGGCAAGTTTTATCCATGCTCCTGGACCCCTTGTACCATGGCCGAAAGCCATTCCCTGCAATGCAGAACCTGGGAGATAGCCTCATGCCTCAGAGACAGCCTCACAGCCTGGAGACAGCCTTACAGCCCTGGGGACAGCCCCATGCCCTCAATCACTGCACCCACGGGCTGCAAAGGAAGCCCGGATGGCCAGAGGACTTCGGATGGATTTCAGGAAGAAGGTGCATGAGAGGGAAAGGCAGAGTTGTCAAAGCAACACATTGCCCACTATGGGGACTCCCAATGGACCAGCAAAATGGCTGTCAGCCAGGCAGACTGCCTTGTTTGTAAGGTGTGGGATGGAAAGCAAGACAATTTCCTAGCAGCATGACTTCCATTTCAGTGATTTTTCCTTGCTGCTGTTCCCACCCTAAATGCAACTGCTTTGAGTCCAGGCCATGGGCACCCAACCAGAGCTGGAGCTGTACTGAGAGGAAGGCTCTGTGTGGGGAGGACTGTCAGCCCCAGTGTGGTTGGGCTCACAGATGCATCACACACAATGTCAGACCTCGCTCTGCCCAACAAAAAGCCACGCGTGCAGTAGAAAGTGTTCCCTGGGGTTTTCTCAGCAGGGACCAAGCAATTACAGACTGCTGTAACTGACTCAGCATCAACAAAGCAGTTGAACCCAGACTCGCATGTCTCCTGCGAGAATGAATGCTGTCAACAGCAGTGAGGCAGGAAGGTTTCCTCTGCAGGGCCACTTCAGATGTATCCCACTCAAGCCTTTAAGCCCTAAACATTCATTTTCTGGCCAATGAGGTAGAGAGCTAACCATTTTTTTCCAGTTTCCAGTCACTCTTTGTAAGCAAATACATAAACATTTTCCATAAAAGAGCTCATGCCAGGGAAATACCACTGAGGTTGTTACAAAGCATGTCCTTATCAAGAACAATTAATTATCAGAAAGATTTGCACTTCCCCATGTAACAGCATAGTTTTTTCTACAGAAAGAGCAGAGGTGAAACAGACAGTGTATCCTACAGGGCCCCTGACTGTGATCCTGAATATCCTGGGGAGATGTTGACCCTTTGCAGTGGAAAAACACATTAATAGCTGAACAAAAACCACTAAATAGATAACTTACTTGTTTTTGTTCTTCTCCCAAGCCGTCCCACATAGATGCAACAATTTTTGATACGTCTCCAAAGGTAGCATTGGGATTTTGCCCTTTGATAGCAGCTTGTGTGTCTCTGAAAAACAGGGCATATGCTGACACGGGCTTCTGAGGCTCATTGGGATCCTTCTTTTTCTTCTTCTTTTGGCTTTTGGGCTTTTTGCCCAGGTCTGTTGATGGTCTTTTCTCTCCAGTGACCTGCAAAAACCAAGAGAGTCCCTTAGTGGGCAGCTATGGGCTGTCTGAAATAGGTCTTTTTCCAGCTGATCAGGAGTGGGATGGGATGGGGCAGGGGGGTGAGGATGCCCTAGGGGTCTTTTCTGCCCCTCCTTCCAAAGCTGGGCTTTCTCAACACTGACCCTCAGTCACCTCCCTCCCTGGCATCACAAGATCACTCTCTTCATCCCCTTCCAGGACCTCTCCAAACACACTGCTTCCCAACTCTTGAATTTCTGCAGACTCATCCTGCTGACATCCATTCCCACAGTGCCCCTTTGCAAGTTGCTGTTGGCAATCCTCATCCTTTCATGACTAGACCTCCCCATGCCCACGGCAGGGGACACAAGCATGCACCAAGCAGCGCATACATTGGCTGCCCAAACTTTTTTTCACCCTGCTGGCGCTCAATTACTGCCATCCATACAAACATACAACAACCAACTCTTTAAACTCTGTGTAGTAAGTGCTTCACAGGCACTGTTCCCTTATTGCAATCTGTCTGGGTGCTGCCAGACAAAGCTTAGGTGCTTGAACCAAAGGGTTGGGAGCCAACCAGTGAGGTGCAAGCAGGGGTGTTTCCAGTGGAGGCAGCACAGAACCAAGATCCCATCGCTTAGCTTGTGCCTGGGCAGGCTGTTAGAAATATGGGGCTGTAGAAGCCGTGGAATGCAACCTCTGGGCAGTGCTTGACTGCTCATCAGAGGTCCCAAGGCACCTCCTGGCTTAAACACTAAGATACTACAAAAACTGCACATCCTGTGAGTGCTGGGAGCAAAAGATCTTTGCTCCTGATGGGTTTGCTAATTTGATTGTGAGCACAGAGGGCTTGGATTTCAGAAGCTTCATATACGTTGGTACATTCATCAAGGGGAGAAAGGGCAACCCTGCTTGTGTTCTATGTACAGGAGAGCTCAACCAGCCATTAAGATCAGTATCAGTGCAGTGACATTTGTCAAAGAGACAGTGACCATTAGTGAATGAGCAGAGACTGAAAAAATGGCATTTAATTTAAAACTGTCCAATTGGGCTTGAATAGGAGGCACTGAGGTGAAAGGCCTCCTTATTAGGAGGACAGAAATTCATAACAGGGCTTCAGTCCATTAGCAAGCAAGATGGCATTGTAACTAACCAAAGTCCTGCCTGATTCCACAGGGGAGGCTGACCTCACAACTGGTGGCCATGGGAAGTAGCTGGGGACTTGACAGAACCATAAAATCATAGAATGGCTTAGGTTGGAGGGGGCCTTATCTATCATCTTGTTCCAACCCTCCTGCCATGGGCAGGGTTGTCAACCACTAGATCTGAAGGCAGAACACAGCTGACAGCTTTGGGGCTGGAAGGTTTCCTTTCACTGCAACGCAACGGCCATGACAATGGCTATGGAGCCAGCCCTGCACACAGAGCCAATGGCATTGATGGAAAAGCCAAACAGGACATCCTCAGAGGTGCTGGCAGCCCTCATAGATGTCAAACCCTCGAAGGGCTGAACCTTATGGACACCATGATATTCAGAACTATGGAGATCTTTAATCCATCTGGGATCTGACAGCTGGTTATAATCACATCTCCAGCCCTGGAGCGACACAGCAGCTAACCACCCCAGTACAGCTTGGAGACGTCCTACAGTTACAGGCTCCCTACCTCTGAGGACCCTCTGCACCTGAACCACCCTCTGCCATCGGACCCATTTATTTAATGCGCAGCTTTCTTGTCCACAAGATTGATTTCTGTTCACTGGACATTGCTTTGATGACCTGTTGTACAAGGACCATTAATGGCCATACAAAAAATGACTGATGAGTCCCTCAGAATGTTTCCAACAGCTGTGTATATAGAGAAAACAAACAGAAACCTGCAGGGCACACAGCAGCTCTTCTGCTTTCTTTACACTTCTGCTCTCCTTTCTCCATCAAATACATCACTCCTGTTTCACCCATCAAGCTGGGCAGTTCACAGGGCAGAAAAATGAGGGGTATACATGTAAGATCACAAAAAATCAAACCGCTGCATGTAACTTGGACATCTCTGCATTCCTCCTACCCCAAGATGCATCAGTGGGCCAATGAGATCCACCCACCAAACCATGTCAGGAAAAGAACTGAACGATGCTGGAAGAGGCAGTGAGAGGACTCGGTGTGTAACTAAGATGAAAACTCGTTTTCCACTGACAGATTACAGCTGTGTGATACAGGCTCAGGGAGACAGCAGCCCATGGTGTCCAGTGGAACATCCCATCCTACAGAATCCCCAGACATGCAGTCAGAGGGTGTGTGAAGTTCTATCTATAATCAATCGTGTACCACATCTTTTCATAATTTTAGTCCACCAGACCTCAGTTTGGCATACACAAGTGCTCTCTGCTTTGAAATGCTCTGATCTGAAGTGAAAGCTGCCAATGGATAAAAAAACCTACATTAATTATGAGAATAATTTTGCCTGCATTTCCTTGGAAATGCCTTTGCTCTTTTTGCTAATTCCTGGCATTTTCCTGCTTCTTTTCCAGTCCCTTCACTGTTTCTGGTTATACATTCACATCCCATCACAACTAGATATTTTTAGAGGATAAGGCTGCAGCATTGGTTCTTCCGGCATCATCCCTGGATCAGCACTTCCAGGAGAAGGCTTTCCATGAGAGGCCTTTGATTAAAACCCACAGGGAATGCAGGGGCTGGCCTAAATGGAGACCTTAGGATGAAGAGATAGTGACCCTGTGATCACTGCAAGTTGTCCACAACAAACAACAGAGAGCAAACTCACAGAGGACAGCAGAAGAATTTTGCTGGTGCATTTTGACAAGGGTGGACAATGACCAAGGTGTCCCAGAAGCCCTACAAAAGGCTTTGTTTTTTTGATTCATTTCAGGCTTACATGCCTGGAAAGCTGTGGGGAAAAGCCCGGTTCTCCTTGCTAAACTTATTATACCAACCCAAAATGTGAACTGACCTACCAGGTTTACCAGGTTTGAAAGCAGTTTTCCCAGCTTGGGGTAAGTACACATATATATTTGTGTGTGTGTATAAATATCTATATATGTGAAGCTATTTATACAGAAGCTATGGATATAAAGTGCTCTTATTTAGCATGAGTGGAAAACATCATCTGATGTCCTCCTACCATCTGATGGAAGAGCTGTGACTGCACGTACCTTATAGTGTGACTCTGTCTCCTCTTCCTGAGTAGAGCTGGAGGGAGATGGTGTAGCAGACTTACTCCCCGGGGGTGATGGGGAGCCATGGGTGACACCACCACGCATCCCCATCTGTGAAATGAGCTGTGATTGGCTGAGGGCACCCATGGGGCCAGCCAGCATGGCGGGGCGGTTCAGCAGCGGCACTTGTCGGTTGGACTCGTAGGACGCGGCGTCCGAGTGGACCATCTCCTGGATCTGTGCAAGGAAGAACATCACTTTGTCATTACAAATGTATTCAGTTATGTGCTGTCAGATCACTTTATGATGCAGTCTTATTGACTGGCTCTAAAGGGATGACAAAGTCTTCCTCATGTCCCTTCCAAGCAAGCCAAATGCAAGAAA
Organism: Tympanuchus pallidicinctus; assembly: GCF_026119805.1. Classification (NCBI taxonomy): domain Eukaryota; kingdom Metazoa; phylum Chordata; class Aves; order Galliformes; family Phasianidae; genus Tympanuchus; species Tympanuchus pallidicinctus. The sequence goes on from NW_026294722.1 coordinate 9,803,162, forward strand.
TGAGTCAAGTGCTCCAGGGGCTCTGTGCAGGTGTCACAACCAACATCTCACAGCTGCTGGGTCACCAGCACTACTGGGGTTAAATCTGGAGGCAAAAGCAGGAAACACAGAAACCATCAGGGGAGTCTCAGGCCACCATTTCCACCATGTTGGGCTGCCTTACTGTTCTTACTTGGGAAAAGAGGCTGCCCTAACCTTGCCAACACCTCCTTTCAGGTAGTTGTAGAGAGTGATGAGGTTCTCCCCTGAGCTGCCTCTTCTTCAGACTGAACCATCCCAGTTCCCTCAGCTGCTCCCCATCACACGTGTACTCCAAACCCCTCACAGCTTTGCAGCCCCTCTGGACATGCTCCAGGGCCTCGATGCCTTTCTTGCACTTGGGGGCCCGACGCTGAATACAGCACTCAAGGTGGGGCCTCACCAGTGCCTAGTAAGGAGTACAATGCTTCTTGAGATGCGTCTCAATTTTAAATAGCACTGCTGGTTTTGATCTCACCTGAAACGAGCACAGCACAATAACATCCAGAGAAGGGCAAGGGATATTCCTGGGTCATCATTACTATTTCGCAATGAGAAGAGACCAGAAGTGATGTAGGTGTATGAAGAGAGATCAGAGATGAGAAAGGATGCTTTGTGGCAGAGCTGTCCCTGAAATTCCCATGAATCCCTAAATCCCATTTCTCTATTCCCATGAGAATGAGGGGACAGCCAATGGGACTGAAATGGCCAGTGCCAAGCAGCTGCAGAGACACAGAGACGCTGCACCGGCCACCAGCTGCTGGGCCACCAATCTTGGAAGATTTGGAAGAAAAATGTGGGGCTGCCCCAGTGCTGAGCCCACAACCAACTTTTCCCTCTCCATCGTTGCAGCACTGAGCTGCCTCTCTGCGTCACCAGGTCCAGCCCCAGCTGAGCAGTGAGCGGTGGGGGGGAAAGCAGACCCCCTTGGAAACACTGTTTTTTCCCTTTCATATTAATCTGATTAATGTTAACACGAGCTTAAAGACCCAGGCTTTATTTATTAACAACCTTCATTTCCGATAAGCCCGCTGAGGTGCGATCTCTCATTACCAGGGAGACTTGCCAGCTCCATTAGCAGTGCATGCAAAAAGAAACCTGGGGAAGACCTACAGGGGCTCGGCAGGCTTCAGAGGAAATAAATCCCAATGCAAAACCAGCTTTAGAGCTGCAGGTCAGGAATCGAGAGCTTTGAACAACACGAGACGGCGTGCTCCGCTCTTGCTTTCCCATTCTCCATCAGTGGAGAAGCATGCATTAGGGGAGTAGACTTTCCCAGCTTTGCCCCGTTGTTATATGAATTACAAAGTGCAGGGTTTTATCACGCCTTGCATTTACACAGCAGCAGGAGTTTGGCTGAGGCTGGCTTGGCAGCCACGCTGCATTGCTGCTTCCAAGGAAATGTGTGTTTGCAAAGGCAGTGGGGCTGGATTTGCTCCGGCACGCAGCCAAGAAAACTCACTTCCTGAACTATGCAAAGTGTTACGCACTCTTCAAGTTGCCTTGTTGCAAAGGTCTGGCCTCTCCTTGCAAAACACAATGCATAAGAAATCCCGACCAAGAAGACAGTAAGCAAGGTGGGGATGGACAACAGGCTTGGGTAGCGTGGGATGCGTCAAGAAGGGGATTTCTGCACTTGCATTAGGATTTGCAGTCATGATGGGACAGGCAGTGATGGGGAGCCTGCAAGGAGGCAGAAGGGCTGGCAGCCCTTGGCCCTCAAGCAGTGGTAGTGGAGGAAAAGTTATGCTCAGCTCGGATGCTGTCTGCTTAACAAGGCCTTTGGTGTTCAAGGAGATGTTCTGCTAATCCAAAATAATGGATTGTTCTTGTTTTAAATTTAAATGAGGGAAGAGTACAGAAGATGGGTGTTTCAGAAGTAGAGATGGCCATGAAACATGGCTTACAATTTTTTTAAATTTAAAATAGCCCATTCCCATTTGTAGCCATGGCAGTTTCTTGGGTAAACACCGTATTAAGACAATCTTTGTGAAACTTTTATTATGTGGCCAACGGACCACAACAGCTCCATTAATCCATTAAATATGTAATCATATGCTTTTTCTCTACAGTGCGTGTTATTTATGCATCAGAGCAGAACAAGTCCAGGAGTGCAATTATGGATCTGGGACACATGCTGCAAATTTTTATGAAAATTCACGGGTAAAAGGGAACCCGAACCACCTAGAAGCTGACACCATCCCAACCACAGCAGTGTTTTTCCTGGGAACCCTGAAGCCTCCTCACAAGCAGCTGTCTATTGCTGTACATCATTAACAACTGACATTTTTACCTACAGTCTGCTGAACATTGGTGGTTCTGCCTCCCCAGACTGCAGGCTCTCTGGGCAGTGGGTTCTGCTGAAGGGCAGCAGCTGGACCCAACAATTGCTACTCACTACATTTCTCCCCATTACCCATTTTTTAATAAAAAGTAAGAGTTTGTAAAGCAAGATGCCAGCTGCCGCCTCCCTGCAGCCCCTGCCCATGCCTCGCCGACTCCACTCACAGCAGTGCTGATGATCTCAGGACTGGAGAGGGTCATTTGTCCTCTCCAAATTGAATGTGTTTAGGGTGAAAACGAAGGTGAGTCATAGGATCATGATGTCCTTAAGGTTGGAAAAGACCTCTAAGATCATCTAGTCCAACCTCAACCCATCCCACCATGCCCACATCCCTCAGTGCCACATCTATCCTTTCTTGAACACCTCCAGGGACAGTGACTGCATCACCTTCCTGGACAGCTGTGTCACTGCACTGCCAGTCTTTCTGAGAAGAAATGCTTCCTCATATCCAAACTGAACCTCCCTGGGCATAACTTAAGGCCATCAACTTTCAGCCTGGGAGCAGAGGCAATGATGGCAAAGCAGAGCAACCCATAGGCCTGCTATAAGCCCAGTGTAATTACATACAAACGTAATTAACACTGTCAGCAGGACAAGCTCCCAGGACTGGATCCCAGGTTGGATCTCACTGCCTCATGCAACCCCAGTGCCATAGGCTTGCTGGGAGATGCTGCCAGGCCCTGGGAATGTTTGCAGCCTCCACAGAAGCTGCTTTGCACCTCATGGGGAACAGAAGCGAGATGCGATGCAGCCATAGCTGAAGTAATTAAGTGCATCTCACTTAGCAGATTCCCAAAGGCTGCGCTAACTCAAAGGCAACTTTTTCCCCACAATATTTATTATTTTTTTAAATGAATATGCAGATCAGCCTATAAAGACTCCAGCTAATCCTCCTGAAGGACAGAAACAGACTGACAAACGTATAAGCTGTGCTCCTTGCTGTGGGAGAAGGGCAGGGCAGCACAGGAGCCAGAATCTGTGGGTCGGGGCTGTGGCTTGTGAATCCCTGGGTGTGCTCCTGGGAATGAGCCCTCAGAATCACATCAACCAGGGAGAGAAATTAGTGGCTGAGCAGTTTCAGAGCCAAGTTTTCCCAGCAGGCTTTTTCCCGTATTGAAGTTTAAATGTAAACGCATCACCATAGCTGAAATGCTTAAAGATGATTTACTTAAAAAAGAGAGAGAGCAGGAGAGAGGGAAGCTGATAAGAAAATATATCCCCAATTACCACCCCTCCTCCTCCTGATTTGTAACTGCTCCTAATAAACTTTCATGGTCTATGTAAAATGCTTTAGTGCGGTGACAAATTTCTGCTGGAATTTGAGATGTCTTGTTCAGAGTAATAGCTATCTCACACAGGTGCCCAGCTGCTATTGTAAAATCAGTAAGCATTTAATTGAAACAAATGACTATAATAATAGTACATTATCCCTGCAGGCTCATAGCCATAACAGTTTTAATTATTGAGTTAAGAGTCAAACTAATTTATCCTTTAAAGTAACAGCCACATCTTTGGTTCCACCGATCATCCCGCTATGAATACGAAAGCGGAGGGAGGAGAGGATTTACAAAGGGAGCAGTTTGCTTCTGCAGGGGTTGGGGGCAGCTCTCACCTGGCTCTGTGCATGCAGGGGGTCCTGCCCATGGCCCAGCCTGCCCTGGGTGCTGGGGTTGAGCATCCCCTTGGATCAGGTGCCCGCTGCTGCCAGCTTGTGGGGTTGGGGCACGTACGAGTTTTTGGGAACCGTATCAAAACTGCAGTTTTTCTTCATCGCTCACAATGAAGCACGGGTGTTCCCATCCCTCCCATCCCTTTCCTGGAGCCACCCGGGTCCTCATCTCCAAATGCTTTTTTATTCTCTCAGGTAGGACAGTGTTGGTTTCCCAGTGCATATTAACTCTTTGTGACTAGTTTACCAGAACCTGCAAAAACCTCTGCACCTCCATCATTACTTGCCTACTTGCTGCATCACTTCCACACTCCACTGGTGATTATGTAATGCTTTCAGTGGTAAAAATACAACAAACTGCAGCATGACAAACTGATCCACCAAACTTGTATCTCATTGATTTTGCATTGTTTGACTTTCTCAACACACTTCGTGCTTCCAAGTCAAATGTCTTGCAGATGCCTAAGTATATTATGTTAACATCGTTACCTTTAGCACCCAAACCTGTAATCTCATCAAAAAAGATATCAAGTTGGTTTGACAAGATTTGTTTTCCATCAGTCCATGTTGATTGGCATTAATTATATTACCTTCCCCTAATTCTTTATTAATTGAGGCCTGGATCTGCCACTCCGTTACGTTGTTGAGAATTGATGGCAGATTGACAGGGTTGTAATTACCTGGGCTGTTCTGTTTCCCTTTTAAAATATTTGCACATTAGCTCTTTTCTCATCCTCCAGAGCCTCCCCAGTATTCCAGGAATTAATAAATACCGGCATTAGTGGCACTGAGTGCTCCTCGCTCTGTTATTTCAAGCCAGACACGCTAGCTCAGCCTGCTGATTTAAGGAGGATTTGTGCAGATATGTTTGAGAAAAGAGAGTTTTACGATCTGCTCTAAATGCTACCTAATTTGAAACCCCAACCTTTCTAATTAATATTGGCAGCTTCGAATATAATGCTCTGCGACACGGAGCTCTGCTGCACAGCCACGCAGCCAACCCCACACCACGCTCCTGCAGCTCCTCCTGCTTCAGAGGTCTTTATATCCATCCTTCCCTGAAGGCTTTTTTTCATTTGCCTCTGGTACTGCAAAACTTGCTCTATGTCTCCTCCAGTCTCAATCACCTCCTATTTCCATGTTCCTCACCGGCAGCCACATTTCTGGATGCATTTTGAGTGAGCTGCCCTGGTAGTTCAGGCTGCACATTCAATATCTCAGACACTTGCCAAGTTATCCTCTCAAATGAGGGGTAATGGCGTGTTTTTTTTCCCCGAAGAGAAGCTCTCTGGCAGGCAGAAAACAGGACCAAGGGCTGGGTTTGGAAAGCACCTGCCTGAAATCTGCGCTCAGCACTTTGACAGCCTGTGATCTAGTGGTACCACATCCTGCTATTACTGGGGGAAAGAATCCTCCAAACACAATTAACACCTCGTTATGAAGATTACTGTTACTTCTGGGTGAGAACAGAGGTGCAAAACAGGATGGAGACTGCTCGGCAAACGGGAAATATTTCTCGTCAATGTTCTCCTCGCTCCCTGTGCTGGAGGAGCACGGCCAAAAGGAACAGATCAGTGCAGCACAAACCGAGTTCTGCTTTTGTGCGATATGACTGTCCACCAGGCTCATTTGCCAGTAAAAGTATTACTGTGTACTTGCAGGGCTGTCCATTACTGGATCCCCTGAGAAGTTCCATCCAGGTGATAGACCTGCTCCAAGCTGCTGCTTCAGGAGAACATCCAAGTTTTGCAAGTTTTGCTCATCCCAAATCCAAAATACCAAATCCTGGGTTCACCAGCTGTCCCACAGACAAACAGTGCAACTGAGATCAGGATCCGGGCAACCTGTGCCCCAGCCAGGCTGCCCATGTGCTTCTCACATGCTCTCAGTCACAGACAAGGCTGTAAATAATGTATTTAATAACCCCTTTTTTTTTCTTATAAGTACATTATTTCACGGATAAAGAACAAGCTTGATAATTCAGAGAACATGTTTGCAAATAATCTGTTCCATTAATTTCCAGCACGTTTTCTGAATACATTATTTAGTGATTTTCTAACAACCACTTGTACATGAAGGCAATCACTGCTCACCCAGGCATGACATCACCACGTCTCCAAAGCAAGGGCCAGAACTTCCCCATGATGGGAAAATATTCAATAGCACAAGGTTCCTGCCATCCCCCCCCCCATCCTCAGGGGGTATAAAACTTTAACTGCCGCATCCCCTTTGTGTGTGTTGGTGCAAAGCAGCAAAGAGGGTGGGTAAGGAATCTCTGCAGGTGAATGGGCTGAGGGGCTGAGAGCCCTGGGAGTGGGAATGGTGCTGAGCCCATGGGAGGAACTGGAAGGAGCTCTCCAGCATGGAGACACAAGATACCATGGTGACATCCCATGGCCCACGCTGCTGGGGATGCCAACAAGGGGATGGCCTCAGTCGGGTCCCCCTGGGTGCTGCTTCTGCAAGGTGGTCATGGAGAAGGTCTGAGGAGTATGAAGTCCTTGTGTGTGCCAGCCAAAGCTATCCTCGTGGGGATCAAGAGAAGTATCTCCAGTGTGATGCTATCCATCCATCTGAATTTCATGGAATCACAGAGTCCTTTAGCTTGGAAAAGACATTCAAGATCACATCCAAGCAACAGCCTGACCTGGAGTTTTCTTCCCGTTTCAGTTTTTACTTTTTAATCCCAAGGATGCTGTCAGGAAGACAGAGCCATAATCCACAGTTAAAATCTTCTAAGAGAGTAATTAGCTCAATAGCAGGGCTTGCTGAACGCTTCCCAGGGTCACATATTGCAGGGGGCCCTGGACACACTCTGCAGGTCACCTCTGGCCACGGAGCTGCTTTCCAGCAGTGCAGCTCTGTGCTCAGGGGGACCATCCCTTGCCCCACAAAGCTGTCCCATAGGATTTGGGAAGAGCAGATGGATTCCCTAGAAGCAGAGATCTGGTTTTGTGCAAACAGCCTTAGGGATAAACAGAAGTTATGACATGTTTTATGTCTTAACTCAGACAGAAAGGCTCAGTCGCCTTTCTAAAAGATTTTGAACTGCTGAGATGGACAAAAGTCCTCTCCGTGAGCTCTGCTCCTGCAGACCTTGTGGCACTCCTGGTATTTCTCCCAAAGCTGTAGGGATGCCAGACAACCAGAAGTCACTCCTCAAAAAACACAGTGGATACAACATTCATTTGCACTCCCTGCATAACAGAGGACAACGTCAAAAAGAAAACAAAACAAACAAAACACCCCACAAATAAAAAAATGGGATTCAAAAAAAGGAGCAAAAAGGAAAAAGGAGTACAGGAGATGGCCCTTCTACCATCAAGAAGACTTGTATTGAAATGCACCCTGTTGGGACCCATTGCCCCACGGCCTTTCCTGGCTCCTGCAGATGACTGAAGCCCTGCTGCACGGTGCAGTTCACTTTGTGAATGCTGTGTTAATGTTCCTCCTGGCTCTTTGCAGATATTTTAGACATTGCATTCACATCAAGCAATAGACTCAACTGTAACGACAGGTTTCCACGTTTTATTGTCTGGAGCATTAAAAAAGAAGGGGAAGAAGAAGCAAAAAAAGAAATAATTTGAGAACACAAACACAAAGTGGGATGAATACAAAGAAAGATCATCCTGGTGGTATTAAACTCTGTGAAAAGAAAAGCTGGCAGCATCAGAAAGAGTTGATTCCCCAAGTGCTGGTCCCACATCTGCACAAACCACATCACATCAACACACCTGCACGGAGCTACCCACTGCCTGAGCCCAGCTCAGTACCCAAATATTGCTGCGATTATTGTGCTGGTCTGTGATAAATGTCTTGTAAGAGCCACTGATGATGGGGAACACTGCCACTCAGGGAAAAACAATACTTCTGTGACTGAATACTGGTTGGGGAACTCTGTGAGTCTGTAAATCCAGCTCTGCTGGATCAATGTGAGACAGGGACCGCACCTCCTGCCCATCAGCTCCCCACCAGCAAAACAGAACTGCACTGCAGAGGGGAAACTCCAGGAGCAGCAAGGTTTGCAGCAACTTTGCTGCATCACATAAACTGTTACCAGAAGGCGCCGTCTGTTATCTGCTTGTCTTTAAATAGAGGGAATGTGAACACTTTTAAAAGAGGTGCGAAAAGCTCGAATGATGCTTTATGCACAAAACTAATTGCAGGAGGGAGCAGAGAAGAGAAACTCAACTCTGAGAGAGCATGGTCTCCAGCCACGAGAGCCAGGTGTGGTGACTCCTGCTCTGTCTCACCAAGAAGCAGCCCTTCTCATTTTGTCACTAGCTAATAGAACCATAGATGCTATTCCAGCACAAACTGCAGACGTGCAAAAACCAACGTAAGTGCAGAATTAAAGCTATTCAACTTCGGAGAGTGTTTATTTAGTCTGCAGCAGCAACCTTAACCTGTGCTTCCATGCAGCCTGCACTGTGAGGTCCGTGCTGTTGGATTATTGCACTGCATTAAGGGCTAGTGAGAGCTGCTCCGTCCAGCGTCCAGCAGCGTGCTGTCCTACTGGGCTGCTGCCTGACAGATAACAGGCACCTGAGATATTCCTTTCTTTCCTTTCACCATGGAGAGAGCTGACTGCTGGAGTGAACGATGCCATGTTTAACAGGGTTTGGCTCTGCCCAGCCTGCACAGATTCCTACCTCCAGCCTTCATTTAATCCTGGTAATGGGAGGGATTCGGGCCATTGAAACCACTTCCTCCCAAAACACATAACCCAGTGGTTTTAAAACCACAAGCAACGCACAACCCCATTACAGACTTAATTTTTTCCACTGGGATTACAAGCTGACACTGGGGAGCTTGATCAATGGAGTCCTGAGGTTTGATCAATAAATGTCACCGATAATGCACTGCATTACAGCAATGCTGCCCATTCATCAACTTCAGTAACTGCAGCCACCCAAAGGCAGAGGCACTGGAGCAGCAGCCGAAGGCGTGGGGTGGCCTGAAGGTGACCTGGGACACCCCAGCCTCACAGCAGCTCCTCCTCAGCACTGATGACATTGACCTCGTTTGATGGATACAACGGGGCAGCAGCAAACACCACCGTTAGGTTCTTCAAAAACAAGTGAACCACACAGCAAAGCCAGGAGGTGAGGGGAAGCAGGAGGAAGGCAGAGCACAGACAACATGCACCCTCCCGAGGGCTCACAGTTCATTAGGACATTGCTGTCTCCTCCATACTCGTGGCACGCCGTGGCTGTCACACATTGCTGCTCTTCTCCCTGCCTCCTGCAGAACAGCAGCAGCACTGGGACACCTCCCCAGCACTTCCACCTTCCCCAGTCTCAACTGCTCCCACTGCAGCCCAGCCATGGGCAGGACCATGCCTTGCAATGGCCCAAAGCCTTCCTACAATCTTCCAAGACCAAAGCATTTTGTTTCCAGGTTTTCTCCCAGACTCAGCAAACCTGTCTTGTTCCAGTTCTACAGAACACAGCAAATCAACCTTGGGATTCCACTGACACCCGTCATTGTTTTTGTTTAAAAACTTAGGACTGTGTATAGGAGATGACCAGCAAAAACTTTTACCACTTTTGCAGACATGTTTTCCTGGAACAGACAGCATTCCTGAAGTACCATCAGGGCACTGAGGAGGACGGGATGGGAGAAGCAGGGCTGCAACAGTGCACTGAGTTTGCAGGGACTGAGCATCACCACACTTGCAATTCCCTGAGATTCAGGAAACCAAGATGAAATACATTATCTGGGAAGAAAGGGTTACTTTTCAATGGAAAATTAACGCACTGAATTCTGAATTAACATGTGGGATAATTAAAACCATCTTTCCAATGAATTTATTATAGAATATACAAAGCTAATTATAAATTCTCTGTTGCTTAATCCCTTGCAGTTTGCTAATGCGGCGTTGAAATCTCTTTGGCCACACTTGTTTAAATTATTCATTAGACACAGCAACAGTTGTGAACTGTAATTTAAATTGGCATCTCATGAATATTCAATTAATACAATAAACACCAGAATGTTTTACAGCACACTGCTCAATAGTTTGTGCTCGAGCCCGTGTTTACACATTTTTATTAACTCTTTATAAAGGTGTTTCCTATCTATGTTGCTGATTACAATGAGAATAAGAAGTCCCACTCATAAATATTTGTCTCATCATCTTAAGAGAGACAATGCAATTAGGCAAAGCTTCCAAACTCATCATTAATATTGGGTGCACAGCCATTCCTATCCATGTGCACATCTCCCCCCCCACCCAGCCAGGCTGGGTGCCACCCCTGGGTGCCCCGTGCCACACTCCTCACAGACGGTAGGAATGGAGACAGAAATGTAAATATTTACTCCCAGAGGTTGGGCCAGAGTTAGAAAATAAAACATCTGGAAATAAGCTCCCTGTGTGCGGTAGCCTGATGGCACTCTCATCTTACAATGGGGAGTTTTTAGCAGCAGCACTAAAAAATAATTATCGAATGGCTGTATAATTCAGTGTGTTTTTCTATTTTAAGATGGAACTTTTTCATTTCAAAACATGGCCCTGCTCTGAGGAAAGGCTGTAAAATGGCATCATGGGGTGCTGCAGCTGTGCTCATCACCAAGTCACACTGCCTCGGTTTGGAAATTAAAATATTTCCTCCAGCTGCCAGCCCTGCCAATGAGGGTCAGTGATGTGAAGGCGAAGGGAGCACAGAAGCAGCAGCAGCAATTTGGGACTTCAAAATATTTGCTTGGGCAAATCCTTGGTACTGGAATGCCCCAGAGCCCCGCTGCATGCACCAGGGTGCTGTGCCAGGCAGAGCAGATGCCCATTCCTTGGCACAGAAACCGAGCCATGCTGCTCGATGGAAAGGCAGCTTCTGCAGCCAATCTTAGAGAGCTTTGCTTCCAGAGAAACAAGCAGCCAGGACATGGACACAGCAAAGCCAATGTGCTTGCTTAGCAGTACCTCTACAGCAAAACAATGTAATTCTAAAGTTCTTACTGATCAAGGCATTTTAATTGGCTTGGGGGCTTTTAGGCTCAGAGTTGTGGACAGTCACTTCCATACATGCCTCTGCATGTTTCAGGCAAGTGGAAGGCACTCACAGACACCTGCAGTGCTTTGCATCCTTGGGCCTTTGCCGCTGGGGACAGAACTGGTGCCTGCAGCCCGTGGCCTCACTGGCAAATCTTTGTTGAGAGCTGCCGCCTGGGGCCAATCAGCCCCTGATAAAAGACTTCAGGCAACGACATAATGTTACATCTGATGCTTTTTGAAAAGTATAGCTTCATCATGGGGCCCAGCATTCACTGCTTGGCGTTTGCTCGTTGGTATCTGCATCTGGTTTCTGAAGACTGTTTCCTCTATTCCGCTGTGTGCATGGCAGCAGCCAGCATCTCCGCTGTGAACTTTATATTCCTTTTCATTTTCTTCTATTTCCCCATGGCAGAAAGCCGGTTTGACATCTCTCAATTACAGCGCGGTGGCTGGCAGCCCTCTGCTCACCCCGGCCTTTATTCCCAGTGACAGAACACACGCGACTGCCACGCTCCTGTTGTGATGCTCAGCTCCAGATCCACCCCCTGAGCCGGCGGAGGGCCGCACCGCCCCACGAATTAGTGAGCGATCCCTCCGTGAGAACCGCATGGGGCTTTCAGGAGCAATCAGTGCATTTCTGCTGGTGTTCCTTCAAGCTGTTTCTCATGTACCGCAGCTGGCGTCTTGTTTCAACTTTGTGGTAGAACAGAGAAAATCATGACACTTTGTACTGCTAATGCCTTTCTTTTTTTGATCTGTGAATAATTTTCTGCGCCGCTGCGGCAGCTCGCCCGGAATACCAAATGCATGCAACTGCGCCAGCTCAGCTCTGACGCCAGCCGTGTGCTGCTGTGATGTCAGTGTGTGACTCAGCCTCACTCCCTTTCTGCTCCTGGATCCGGTTCTGCCTCTGGGAAGGGCTGTATTGCCAGAGCCCGTGTGAGCTCTGCAATCTGCATCTACACCTCTGGAAGCCGCTCTTGGTTTCATTCAGCTGGGAGCTGCTTCTCCCCGAAGCCCTGAGGACCGCAGTAGGACACTAATGTAGCATGCCCAGAGAGGTGGCTCCCAGTGAGCCCTTTGCTTCTGCAGGATTCCGGCCTCACAGGGCAATACAAACATATCCTTTGAGGATCCAGGTCCCTGGGATTGATGCAAAGTGCCAGACATCCCTTTCTCCCCCATGGCTGCACTTGGATGGACCCGTTCACACCAGTGATGACATCAGCTGAGATGTTCTCCACTCTTTCTAATTCCCTGGCAGCTTTCAATGTGCTTCTGGGCCTCTGCTAAATAGCTGGAAAAATCAACATCTGTGCAATTGCAGACGCGTGGACTAATGCATCTGAGCTCCTCAAAACATCATGGAGATGCTCATTCCATCCCAAGGCTCAGACAGGTCCTTTGAGTCACACTGCAGAACAGCATCTGCCTCTTCCCTGCCAAAGCCAGCCAGGTGACTGCTTCAGTCCTGGAGAGCAGCTTCCACCTGGCTACCACCCCACAAAGCTGCCTTATTCAAGTCGGCATTTCCTACATTTGCAATGTTTTAAACAAAGAGGTTGAGCTCATCATTTAGTAGTTCTTATGCTTATGACTCAACTCTGCACAACCCAGTACCTGGCAACCATACTGATGGCTACAGATAAAAAAAAATGTGGGTTTTTTTTTTTCACATATATGTATTTCTTTATCCAAAGGACTCTGTAAACTAATGTCTGTCACTTTCCTTAACACTCTTGTCAGATCTCCTGCACCAAGCTGCAGGATCAGCTTCCCACTGACCCAAAATAGAAAAAATTCACAGCCCTGGCCCCAAATGAAGAGGCTCAGGGAGACAAGCCATGAAGGAGCCCCTGGATGGAAGCCCTGACCCCCAGCTCCTCCCAGTAGTGCCACCAGACAGGCTTCCAGCCCCAGCTTGGGGCTATGCACCAAGCTTTTTTTCCCAGAAGCTGATTATAAGCCCATAAACAAGACATGCTCACATCTCACCTGTTTCATGGCACTGCTGGCTGCCCTACTTCACAATCAGTTTGGAGAGGTTGGGAAGTCTGCTCTGCTCATGTTAAATACTTCTGGTTTCTACCCAGAAAGAAGCTAGAAAAAGGTTTACTGGAGGAAATATTAAACCCAGCCTTCCTTGAGCTAATGCTATTTCCCATAGCTTCAGTTCTCAGCTCTTGACAACACTGACATGTCTTTGTGAGAGTGAGAATGGAGCTCATGAAGTCTGGTTGCAATATGTATTGATTTTAATGATCCATGCTGTTTAAATTACAGTAGAATACGTACTACAAAGGAGCCATCTTACCACAGCAATAACTGTAGTTATTCATCTAATTTTTCCTCTGTGAACCTTAAATGTAAGCTCCAACTTAAGTCCAGTTATTATTATTTGTGGTGCACATGGCATCTAAGTGTGACAAGCGATCAAAGGGGTATTAAAACATTACTGGCCACTTCCTCACACCTCTTTATTGTCATCCTATGGCCAACTTCCCACACAAAACAAGCACTACAAACATGCAGATACAATGGGACACGATTTAAAACCCCTACGAGGACTCTACTCGTGTTTCCTCTGCGTGTCCCCACACTCTTGCAAGGACAGCTGATGGAGTGCAGCATCACTCTGAGGACAAAAGAGCAAAAATCTGGCTGTGATAACCAAATCCTTTGACCATTCATGGGCAAGAGTAAAAATCCACATGAAATTGATGGGCGCTCCCACTTCCAGAGAAGTGCAGCATTTCCCAGTGAATGGCTCCAATAAATCAGCACGGCTGAGCTGCTGTTGGCTGAACTAAATTCACTGTACTGTGTACGGCTTTTCTACTTCACTGAGAAGGCAAGGCAAAAAGGAATGAGGCAAACTGTCACTCAGGAGAATTCCGGCTTCGCTTGCTCATTACAGATCACGAAATCCAAATTTTCAAAGGGACTTCAGTGTAGTCCTGGATTTTTGTCCCAAAGCACAAAAGCAAAAGGCAGGATTTCTGTAGGCAGTTGTTTTTCTGTGCAAACCTAAAGATGTTAACACGCACCAGGAAGGTTCACACAAGCCATTCCTGCAGGATGAGGCTTGGATGTGCAGCTCTCTGCGATCCCAGAAGATACAGTTTTTTCCCTCTTAATTCTGGGGAAATTCACAGCAGAGAAGTCTTGTTAGGTCACATCTCACCTCTGGGACTGTGAGAAGCCAGAGTAAAAATGCATTCTAAAAATGCCCCTTGGTAGACCTTGCCCAGCTCCACACGAAATACCTTCCTCAGCCAGCCTGACCACACAGCTCTAAACTACAAAATAAATATTCGCTAGGATAGCAGAGGAAATGTTTACAGAGCCATGCTGCTTAGCCACACACGGACACATCCCATAAATCAGCAGTGATACTGCTCTTCCACTTGGCATTAATACAACACCCTCATCAGGGTGTAATACTCCGTGCTGAACTTTGGCTCCTATCCCTTCAGGAATTGGATTTCTGCCTTGTAAAACAGCATGGCAGAACCACAGATGCTAAATTACAAAAGAAGGAAGTTCCAAATCCGCTGTGCCCCGCGTGGGACAGAGATCTCTGTAATCCTCCTTACAAATTCCCTAACACGATCTGTATGGGTTCCAGCACAGCCAGTACTCCAGCAGCTCGGTCATTTGTAAAAGGATTAAAAAAATCTTTTCCATCCTATCTGGGCTCCACTGTTGGGAATTCATCTTTGGGGCAAGTCGTGCTTAGATGCTCCATAACTGCTGTAAAGCATCCACTGCTGCAAGCATCCACTGCCCATCACAGAGGGGCTGAATTTGGCTGGGCAATGGGCAGCCACTGAGGCAGCAGCAAGCTCCAGGAGTACAAATCCCATCATGAAATGTGACCTTAAGAAGGAATGGATTTTCCACCTGAGAGAACTTTGCCAACGCTACCAATAGACCTAAACCAGCCGCCTGTGGGGCTGACCATGGCCTTGCCCTGTCTCTTGTGGTAGGACATGGACTTCCCATCCCACCACGTCTACTAAGATAGAGAAATCAGAGCAAGCCCTTGGATTTTGCAAGGGATCAGCTGGGAAAGGAATGCATCCTATCTATTTTGCTTTCACCCCTGCTTCCCTCTCTCCCAAACTGGATGTCCTCAGCTCAGCTCAACATAAACATGAAGTTAGAGAACTCATCTTGAAAGGAAAGTGATTTCCCTGCAGGTGAGAGCACAGCCTCCTCCCTCAGATTAATGCTAACCAGATGGCCAGCTGTCTGCAGTTGGTTCCTAAAAAACACAGGCTGAAATAATCAGAGAGCCTCTAGGACAGACATAGAAAACTGACAGAGAACTGGAAACAAGCCATGAAAGAGCCCAGCCTGCGAGGAACTTGAAGCTGTGTGCAAGACTGCCTCCAGCACAGGGCAGAAGACCTTTGTGATACAGCAGGTGGGCTGGTGCTGGCAGATGGATGCTTTGTGTTAAGAACACGAGATCCATAGCTGGAGCTCAACTCCTGCAGAGACCACTTCTGCACACGCAAACCTGAACATGCACCTTTAGGAGGTGGCTGGCAGAAGCTGGTGCGTCCTCGTGGGCTGGAAGAGAGCAGTGGGAACAGACCTCAAAAGTTTAAGTTGGGAACATGCCCAAATCTCCATCCCCACATCGTCAGGATAAAGAGAGCCCTGGCTTTGGATGCAGAGGAAGCAATTCAGAGCTGCCTGGTGGTGTTCCAAGGAAAGGAAAGCAGTTTGCACTGCTTCAGCCATCAGTTCTATCAACAGTTTACAACAACTCAGTAGGAGTTAAGTGTTACCTCTAGCCCAGAACAGACATGGGCCAATTCCATCCTTCCTCACATGGGGCACACTATGTGTTGGATGGGACTTGGTGCTCTCACAGCTCAGATCAATTCCAGCTAGATATCAGTTTCAGGTTTACCACATGTAACAACTTTCTCCTCCTTTTCTACTCATCCACAGTTTAACATCTACTACCCCCCATGGTTTTGGCATCCCAACAAGCATTTAAAAAATGTCTCTTTGGTGCATCATTTTTGGGCAGGGAGTCCCAAAATTTCTATAGACCTGAACAGGAAAAAAAAAACAAATTGCTTTCCATTGCTCTTGATTTCCAAATCTCAATTCCTGTGAAGCTTCTTTGCTCTTTCCTTATGAGATGTTCCCGATTCATCTCCTCTGGCATGCTTCCTCTATGCACTTATCTCTATGCAGTTAACAACACTGAGCTCCCTTAGAAACACTGTAGTCCACTTTCCTCCTATGTCTAAATCTCTCCAAACTTTGTTTCTCCTGTTCCAAATATGTTTCATTCCTTTGTGCCGCCCACAAATTTCATCCCTCACTTCCTACATCCAGCATTGTTACTAACAAAGCATAAACCCAATGCATCCAGGGCCACAGCAATGCTTTGAGAGCCTCCCACAAACCAAGGTGCACAAGGATCCCCAAGAGCTCCTCCTTTCAACTTTGATCCAGACAACAACATCATACGTGGTGAGCTGGGCAAAACATGCTTCTTCTCTACAGAAACCATCCTGGATCAGGCCAGCCACTCCCTGATTGGCCCCACTCTTTGTTATTCCCTTTTCTTGCTGCAACACCTCAATTCACCCCAAATCCACCCATTTTTGTCTCTGCCACTGCACAGAGCAGCCACTCCACGCACCGCAGCATCCCCCAATGTTTACAGCTGCCTCGTGCTGCTTACAGGACGTCTCGATCTATAATGAGAAATGCCCACTGCAAGGAGATAAGTGTGAAGTATAACACCAACAATTTCCATGGATGTTGAGGAATTGCAGCAATACACTCCTTCCCTCGCACAGCCGGTCAGAGAGACCAAACAATTTCCACGGTGTAAAAGGAGAGTTTGTAATGGGATTCTGCAGAGCTGAGAGACGAATCGAACCGCCAGGCAGAGCATTACAGAATGCTTTCCAGCCAGCAGAGCCAAAGTGAAACACTCGGACATATAACATTACCAACTGGCTCGCTGCCATGCATCAGATGCACGAACATTTTTCTCTTTCTGTGACAAGCTGCATCTGTAGCAATCATTATAATTTCTCTTGACACTGCATCCCACACCTCTTCGCAGAGGCAGTTCTCCAGCAGTATTCTTCATTTAAATGGTAACTTCGATTTTTCCTGGGCTGTGGGGTTGAGAACTGTTTCAGCTGTAGCAGCAAGCCAGATGGGAGGGACGCCAGGAGATGCGTTTTTCAGAGTTCAGCCCTCTGCATCTTCTGGACCCATCCAGATTCACACCCACCCCATTGGTTGAGAATCAGGATGGAGAATGGGAAATCTGGTTCAAGATTCCCATTTCTGTTACTTGTTCTCCACCATCACTGCAAACCTGACAGGTAGAAAAAACTCCTACTACAAAGCTGGGACTACCATACACCTTTACCAGTAGAGGAAATCTTACCACCAATTAGAAACCCTCTCCCTTCCCTCGAGCTGAGCCACGTGGCTGATGGAGCTCTTTGATTTTTCTGTACAACAAAGCCAGTTCCAGCCTATTATTTTTATTGTAAGCACTTTCTGTTACTTGCCTCTAAAAATGGCTCCCGTTTTAATAATAAAATAGACTTAGTCAACGTGTACACACCTACAGAAGTGAACAGTCACCGTAACTTCTCAGTCTGAAACAAAAGCTGTGGAAATTTCCATCCTTTTGTGCTCTCCTGCCCCAGGTGTGCAGTCAGCAGCCTCCAAAACGGGCAGGGTTGTTTGTGAATGGAACTTCTGGAAAGGTACTGAGAGCCACTTAGCACAGCACAGCTTGGATTGGGAGTGCTCCTCAAAGGCACATGAATCCTCTCTTATGACAATGAAGATCCGAGGCAATGAGTAATTGCCAGAGCAGGATAATGCAACCCGGTAACATGCAAAGAGGAGGCAAATGACAGCAAGGAGATAAATATGGTGGATCTGGGGGATAAGGGTAATTAAAAAGGGGCTGCAACATTGATCAAAATGTTCAGAATGGAGTGCAAGGAGCTGACAGACATGCTAGATTGCTGGGATAACTGACAGCACGGTTTGTCCTGCAGCCAAAGTGCTGCTGGTTAAAGCTGGCAGGAATCATTCTTCTCTCAGCTTCCTGGTGCACTTCAGAGTGACTTTATGTTGCACAGGGAAGTGGGTTATAGATGCATATGGGAACATGAAAAAGACAGTGTCTTTTGCATGTCACAAAGCACAGCACAGAAAGGGCAGCAGGCAGGGTGAATATAGGTAAAGCCCCACTGGGATGGAGCTAGCCAGGCCCTTTGGCAAGGCCACATCCCTGGGTCATGCCATCACCAGGCAGGTGACAATAAAAGCTTGGCTTTGATTTACATCCCCACGTTGCCACAAGTGATGAAGCACGATGCAGGACAGGGTGCATAATCATGTCTGGGGGATTGTCACTGCTGGAAATCACATCCTCCTGTGCATGGCCCGAACAATGAGTTCTTATACATCCTATGCCATTGGTTCATGTGCAGGAAATGAGTGCAACTCAATTAGTGCAGTCAAATGGGTGCAACTGAATCAGTGTAACCAAATACAGGGCTTGGTTAGCAGCAAGCCCCTGGAAACATATAGCTCTGATTTTACTTCTTGTTCCCAAAAGGGTCCAAACAGGACCTCAAAGCTTCACACCAAAGACCAATATTTAAGCAGAGATGATCGGATACCGTTTATCTCACACTGCAATTAAACGCACGATGCTTTACAGTGTCCTGCTTAAGTTTGCATGGGCAAAGGTAAATCTGACATATTCTGATTGTTCAGCCTTTGTATTTTTATCTGATATTTACTTTTTTTACATCATTTCCTACTCTTTTTGGAGTAGGGGGGAAGGAGACGGCAGATATGACTCAAGCACAGCACAGGAGAGGGAAGAGATGGTCCCCAAGCACAGCAGAGCCCATGGGGCTCCAAGCACATCCCTGGCTCTTAGGACCAAGGTGACAGATCCTCCAGGAGGAGGTGGGAATTGGCCATGTTCGGGCACTCTTTTCCTAGAGCCCATACCAGACTCCTAAGAAACCCTCTTCTGAATTTCCAGATCCAGGGGGAAAATGTCGTCACTGGGAGGCAGACAACCCAAATCCACAGGGTAAAACCAGGCGAAGCGACAGGAATCCATCTGCATGTCTGTGTGTACAGATGAACACGTTCTAAGATCAGAATCAGTTCTCAAAAAAGGCCCATCCCACGTCTTTAGCATATTTGCTCTGCACACTTCCAGTTACTCGCTATTGTTCTCAAAACCCCCTTCACGCCGTATTATTTTATCTGCGTCTGTAACTCGCAGATTTTATTTTCCGCTATATTTTTAATTTATATCATCTTTTATTTATACTACTGTCTTTTATGAAACCCCAAATTTCAAAACTGACATGAGCATTGCACACACAAAGTAGGCTTCTTATTATCAACATGGCAAAGGAGACAAAAAATGACAGGAATAAATCTCGGATTTTATGTCGCCGAGACGTTCTGCGACGTAAGTGACATTTCTCAGCAATACAAATTGTACATTAAAAGATAATTTTCAGAACATGATACCAGCGATGGAGTGCAGCACCATTACGCAAAGTAATACTGAAGCAGCGCTTTAGCAAATGCTGTTTTTATGTCGTGCTGGTTTGGCACCAAGATTGCAGCGGGTCTTGCGAGTGGATTGAGGAGTGATTAAGTTTACTGTGCACAAAAGCCAGTTATTTGGCAACCTGTCAGTGCAGCGTAATTGATATTTTAATTACACTACTAATACACATGCTGTTCACAACGAGCCTCCTCGGTGGTGTTGCACAAGCTGCATGTTTACTGCGCTGATGATTGTTCCTGAGAAGTTTGCATTTAAAAATCAGTAAAATTTTAAATGGCCGTAAAAGCAAAGCAAATTGTTTTGCAACTGCTTAATGGCCGGCTGTGCAACGTGAGGAGAGCAGGAGAACTGCCACCAGGCACGGGGCCTGGGGACAACGCTCCCATGGGGCCGTTGTGGCCGATGGGGTGACTCCAAGCGGTGGGGCTGCCAACGGTACTGAGCAGCCCGAGGGGAGAGGGAAAAGGTGAGCAGGGTGTGTTGCTATGGGATGGGGAAAAGGTTCTCCACGTGGTGCAGAGGCACTGCTGGATTGATCTGATTTAGACGGTGACAGCCCTGCCTGTGGCGGGGGGTTGGAATGAGATGATCTTCAAGGTCTGTTCCAACCCAAGCCATTCTGTGAATCTGTAACTCTATAACCATGGCTGTTGCAGCAGACTGGGATCAGACCTGCTGCAGCTCTGGCCAAGTGATGAGCAGGAGGAGATGGGCTAACAGTATGCAGAACAAAAGCAAAGGAGAGAAGAGGCGTCACTGCAGGCACACACACGCACAATGTGAGCCTCTTCCTGCTCTGGATAGAAGCACACCTTAATACTTTCCTCCATCCCCTGGTTATGGGACAGAAGAAAAAGGACAGACACAAGTGTGCGGCAGTAACCCTGGCATATGGCAGGAAGGATGGATGGGGAAGAAGAAATCTAGATAGAGCGCAACCAGCACTGTGCTTCTGCAGGCTGAGGTCCCCCAGCACATCTCTGCTGTTACCTTGCTCCTAAGTGATATTCTTATGTACTGGGTAGGGAGTTTTTCAAGGCAGAGGTATCTCTTCCCATAGGCTTTGTACCCTGTGACTCTGGCCCAGGGATGTGCAATTTTATTGTTATTTTAACAGCACACAACACTGACAATAGCAAAGGTAATTTACAGGGAATACCCAGGAAAATCTGCTAGGTGATACCTAGGAGCAGATGCCGACATTCCACGCCGCTCATCCCTTGCTGTGCCAGGTAGCGTTTGTCACAGCTCGGCAAGAATCTGGCACTGGCTGGGGGAAGGCCTGAGGTCCAGGAAGATCATTCCTTCTGTTGCTACGATCCCAGGGAACATCAAGCACTGCGTGCATATTGCTAGTCTCAGAGCCTTCCTCCGTACAGAGACCTTAAAGGGGATCTGGGGCAGAGATGTGCAGACCATAAGCACAGCTGGGGAGCAGAGATCATGCCAGGAGGAAGCTGTGGGAGGAAAGCCAAGCAGATTCCATGTGAGATCCCCAGTCCTAGCAGGAGAAGGTTAATGTGTTCAGAGCTGGCAGGCAAAGGTGGCACCTTGTCTCCTCCCTGGAGTCAATCTCCTGTTACCAACCAAAGCGCAAATCTACTCTGTTCTCAGCTGTCACAACATACCCACAAACAGCCTATCTCTTATTTCTCTTATCACAGAGATGGGATACCTAGGGGTGAACCTGAGGTCCAACCACACAATCACCCTAGAAGCAACTCAGTTAATCGTGTCTGCTGCATGCCCAGCCCTGCTGCTGTCTGAGCACTGGCACAGATAGGACATGGTGCAATCACCATTTGGAGCTCTCCTGCTCACCTGGCCTGGATCATGGAGCAGCTGCAGCAGCTGCGAGCAAAGAGCTCAGGCTGGTTTTCAGGATGATGAGAAGTCCCAGGGATGCTCTCCCATAAAGGAGGAGCTACGTCCCCATAGAGACCACCAGCTCTGCACCCAGCACCACGCATAGCCAGAAACAGCACGTCTGCTCTCTGCAAACACACAGGGCTCAGCCACAGCTGCTAGAACTTCCCCGAGTAACTACCAGACCATGCCCCTTCCTGCTCTTAGAAACACACACAAACAATTTGCTCTTTGATTGGGAATCTTGTCAGACCTGGAGCGAAACCTTACTAGCAATAGGGCTGGGGGGGGCATGGAGGGAAGGGGCTTCCAAACGAAATGCCAGCAGACATCAGAGCCAGCAGCATGTGTGGGTGTAGCTAAATTAAGCTCACGAGGAGGTGGGGCAAACGCCTTAAACAAGTTTGCGAAGGTAAAATAACGTTCATTAAAAATAGAAAAACAACTGAAAAAATATCCTTTGTATTCAACTTTGCACTCGTACATCATAATGTTCCAGTAAAAGCCCATTTTCCCTTGAGATAATAAAAGAATTGAATTTTTCCTTATCGGTCATCTATTTTTCTAGCTAAAGCTATTACTCCCTCTCTGCGGTTGCTAGGCAACAAGAAATATTAATAGCAGCTTTTATTAGCTTAGCTTTAGCAGTGGAGTACCAGAATGAGAAAATGGAAAACATAAATGTGTTACATAAATCTTTCAACCTTTCAGGGTTTGTGTTAGTCTCTGTTTTCATAATGATTTATTGAAGTGATGGTTCATTTATGAGAAAAAGGAGTGTGAAATAAGAAAACGGAACATTACCCTGAAGGACTGTTTGAAAATAAATAATTATAGGAGGTGAAGAAAAGCTGTTTAAAACCATTTTTCTGAGTTTTATAAAATTTAAAAAGACATATTTCTTTCATTTATTGCCTCTGAGAAAAACACTAGCAGGGAATTGCAAACAGGGCTCTGTTTAATACAAAGAGCCCTTCACGTACGGCTGTGTTATTGCTATTTTCCACCAAGGCTTGTGTTTGGAGTTTAGCTTTTAAATAGTGAACTGTTAGTAAGCAGAAAGGCAAATGAGTCGAAACCTGAAGCATGCACCATGGGAGTGCCAGGGCACAGGGGTCTGCTAGCCCTTTGCTCCCAGTGACATGGGGACATGGTGCCAGCCCACGCTCAGGACATTGCTGGAAACAGAGTTGTTTCTAATATTTTATTTCACCAGGCAATGATTTAAAATAATTGCAATATTCATGCACTGGAAGTATTTGCCAACAACATGTACGTAGCACTGCCTGCTGGAGCATCTCTGTCACCTACGGAGCTGCAGCTCTGTGCACATCCAGCCCAGTGCCCTCACCATGCTCCCACAGCTGAGGCCATACTGGAGCTACTCAGACAAACAGAGATCCTGCTGCCCTCATGTGACTCAGGCTCCAGTCAAAAAGATGGGAAGAATGGGAGGTGAAGAGAAACCCACAGCACTGGCCAGGAAGATGCTCTTGCCAGCTGCCTGCATGCAGGAGCCAGTGCTGGAACAAGTTATACAACTGCAGAATCATTAATGTTGGAAAGACCACCACTGAGATGACGTCCATCCATCAACCCATCACCACCCTGCCTACAGCACAGTGCCACTCACCGCCACATCCAACCTCTTCTTGGAAGCCTCCAGGGATGGTGACTCCACCACCTCGCTCAGGGTCTTCTGCTGGCCACCAGCGAGTTGTTTGTCCTCAGAGGCCTCCACCATCCTCGTGGCCCAGGCAGGCACACAACCCTGGCTCTGAGAAGTGGCTGCTTTTCATTTCCATTTCTCACTTGAAGGTAGGTGTGTTACAGCCGAAGTTTTGCTTGGTTTTGTGTTTTATTTTTCTTTCTTTTTTTCCCTCTCTATTCCATAGAAAAGCCCCATAGTGCTAGATAACAGCAGTCTGGTTTCCAAAGCCAAGCTACCCAAAGCCAGCCAACCAACTCCAGACATTTCAGGGCTGCGTTCGTCCTTGCTGCTCTATTCCTCCTGCCTTTAACCTCTCCTCCCTGGAGAGAACACCCAGGAAATTATAATTAAATACAGTAACCCAGTGCATACAGGTTCCAGACCTAACCAGAAATTTGACATCTTTTACACTGTGAACATGCTTCTCACCACTGGTGATTTTGAACATTTTTCAGATGATCTGGATTTTCTCAAACTGAAATGAAACACTTCCAGGACATTTCTGGAGCCTTTTTCTATTTTTTTTTTTACATTTTTTTTTCACTCAAGCTGATGCACCAGCTTTCTGATAGCAGAAAAAATTCATCACCTGGAGCTGAAGGGATAGTTTCTTTCCAACCTCTCCATCTCTCCTTCTCTTCCCAGTAAGAGGAAGGGAGGGACTATAGGACAGCATTTGCTGCAACCTCCTCCAGAAGAGCTGAAAAGTGAGGGAAGCTGATTTTGGGTACCTTTTTTACAGCCATAACCAGTGCAAACGTCGAGAAATAAAGTCAAGTAGATCTCCCATCATGAGAAGCACCAGGGAGTGGAGGTGCATGGAAAGTTGCCAGTCTCTCCAATCAAACTATCATACTGAAGATAAAGTCAATGCTTGCTCCTAACAGCTGCCACTTGGGGTGTCCAAAATGACATTTCCCCCAGCAAAAGTACACAGCTGTGCCATAGTTCTACCCAACAGAGAAGGACGCAGCACCCCGGACTGGGCACCATCCCGCCTGATGAGCAGAGACACGCCGCTATCTAATATTTACAGAAATATATTTGCACTGTGCTAGAGATTCGTGGGCTCTGACCTTGATCACCCTTTCTTTCTGTCAAATAGGTTCTACCAAATCCCTTCTGAAATCTCATTTATTCACAGCAGCTCCTTCTCCCAGCAGCATCCCACCTTGCTCCCTGTCCCTAGTTATGCCGTGCGCTTCCCAGCTCTCACCCACCAGACCCCCATGAGGGCTCAACAGCCACCTGCTGACACCAAAAAGCTGAGAGGATGCTCACAGTGGGCAAAGTTATTCCCTTTATGTGAAGAACAGGTCTTTCTTCCTCTCTTATTTCCCTAAGTACTCACCATTTCTAAGTGAAAATCACATCTTTCCTGTTTTCTTTCCCTCCAACCATTCCTCCTCTTTCTCCATAGCAAAAAAAAAAACCAACCAACCAACCAACCAAACAAACAAAAAAAACAGATGGCAAGAGAGAATAATCTGTCCTGCTAAGATTTTTTCAACTGTTTCCTTTGCCCAGCACAACTACAACATGCCTTCCCCAAGGCTTCACCTTCACTCTCTAGCTCTCATCCCATTGTGGGTTTCCTGCAGCTGCTTTAAACCTGCTCTGATCTAGGTCTTCACCTGCATAATGGGAACAACAATTGCCTCCCTTGCAGAGGCACAGAGAGGCTTAACTCAATGTATGGACAATGCTGGGACATTTTTGGACTCTTTTTGGAAGTGCAAGCAGGTAAGTCCCTTCCTTTTTTGTGGATGCCCCATCCCTGCAGGCATTCAAGGCCAGGCTGGATGTGGCTCTGGGCAGCCTGGTCTGCTGGTTGGTGACCTGCACACAGCAGGGGGTTGGAACTGGATGAGTGCTGTGCTCCTTTTCAGCCCAGGCCATTCTATCATTCTATAACTCAAAGATTCCTTTATCAAATCCTTTCGTGCTGCAACTCCCACCTGAACGTGCTGAACTTTTGGGCAGGTTTAGGGAAGGTTGCACATGGCACAGTGACAGGCAGCAAGGCCTGAAGTATCTTCATGGTGCCTCACCCAGAGAGCTGAGGCTCAGTGGGATGTGGGCAGGTGGTGTCAGTGACACAGGCTTAAAAATCTGCTCGTTTTCTTGTATTTAATTACTATACATGCCTTGCTCCTAATAGTAATTAGTGAACACGTGCGACAATCCTGCCACAGTGGAGCTATCTGAGGGGAACTCAGCGTGGGCATCCAAAACCACAGCTGGGCAGGAAAAAATAGGGCTGGGAGCTGTTTCTGTAGCTCAGGTATGACAGCATGGAAAAAAGGCTTTGGCCGGAGGGGAGGGCAGGGTTTAATTTCAACTCGACATTGCAACAGCATTCGCGCCCTGATCTACTTCCTTTGCTGCTGGGACCTTTGAAGACGTATTGCAGATCGGAGGTTTCCACTCAAAACTAAGCACTTTCAATTCACCATCGGCTGGAAAATTCAGGGTTCACTGGATTTTTTATTTCAGTGGAAAGGGGCAAACAAATCTTAATCTCTCTATTCTATGTTTACAGCCCACTAAGCCCCCTTCTTATCTTCTCCGGTTCAGCCCTGATTTATTGTCACCACGCTGCATTTGTAAAACAGTACCATAAAATAAGAAAGAGAACATTTCCCAAGGACTATTCCAAAATAAATTATTTCAGACGTACAGAAGCTGTTTAATAAATCCCACTATTCTTGTTTCTTTAGGTATTTTAGAAAGTGATTTATAAGTGCAATATCACCCCTCAAAAATGAGACAATCAACACAGGATAAAATTATTGTGTTATGAAAATAAGGGTCAGGAAAAAGGGTTGCACTTTAAATTAAACTAGGGAAAAATATTTCATCTGAAATTGACTCTTTTTGTCTCAGAAATGAATGTTTTAATCACCTAAGAACCTAAAATCTAACACACAGACCTAAGTAATATTTAATTTCACAGAAATATGCTCGTGTTCAATATTGATAGGCAGAAGATGATGTTTTTCTTAAACACACTAACCAGGCAACTTGGAGATGCACCGAGACTTTACAAAGCCTTGGGATTTTCCTAGCCTAAGAGATAATATCCCATTTAAATATTTAAATATCTGTCTTTCAGACCATTATCTATTCAAGCAATCGACACCAAATGCTGTCTAGCTAGAGCAGTTGCAGACTTGCAGGCAATGCTAATAAAGTAAAATTAACTCTATTTGATATTGATGCCTTCTAACAGCACCCATGAAAATCAATGATCTTAGAGAGAAACAATGTAGAAAACTAACCATAGGGCTAAATGTGCTAAAGAGGAAAATATTACATAGCTCCAGTGTTAACACCACTGCCAAAAAACAGGAGAAAACCTTTCTTCAAAGCTGCTGCTACAGAAACGTCTTAAGGCCTAATTAGTCCCAAAGTTTCTTCCCAGAGCTGCCTTTATTTCATTATCCCTGTGTATTTATTCCTACAGAAGCATCATTTGAAACTTTGCAAGGTATCACCTTACCACCCTGTGAGCCAAAAGGCAACTTAAGCTTGCAAGTGCAGGCAGGGATCTTGTTCTCCTGGAAATCAAGAGGAAAGCTCTCCCTCCGTGGGGCAGCTGTGCTCCTCCTGCCAATGCCACACACCACGGGGTGGCAAGAAGGAGGCTCAATCCCCATCCCCGGTGCAAACACCCCATTAAATGCATAACATCTCAATCAAATCATAGCACAATGTACAGAAATGGCTTTAACGGAAGGTAAAAAGAGGAGAGTCACTGACCGTGGGTAGCTGGCTGGAGAGGAGATGCCCGTCCTGACTCAACATGTTGGAGACCATGATGGCTGGCAGGTCCATGTTCTGGTAGGGGTAGGCGGGTATCAGGCTGTTTGGAGGCAGGCTGTGGCACAGGGAGTGATATCCAGCTTCGTGGTCCACCAAGTGCAGGAGTGAAGGGTCGGGGAGGTTGGGAGGTGTGATGGGTGGGATTTCGTAGTCTTCGTTATTCTCATTCTGACTACTATACGTCTAAAACATGAAAAAGACATTTCACAATGCGTCACTGCCTTGTCCCTTCTGCAAATGAAAGTGATTGCTTGTGTAAGAAATACAAAAGCACGATCCCAGTGAAAATGTTCTTGTTTTAACAGAAAAAATAGCTCCAGGCCCAGCTGTCAGCTAGTCATAACCGAGTAGGGGCCAGGTAATGGGCAGTGCACCATCCACTGCAGAACACTGCATGTTCTTGAAAGCCTCCAGTGCTGCTGGAGCACTGCTCACTGCCCCTGCATCCCTGCTGCAACCCTTTACCAGGTTATGAACGCCTCTAAAGAGAGAAAGCCTGACGGTGCCCCACACTGAGGTTTGTCCTTCCTTACATTCTCATACAGATCTAGTTTGGATTAGCATGCCCTCATCTCCGTACCAATATTCCCCATGAATGTGCAGAGAAGCTGCTTCTTTTGTTTCCCATGCTTACTGCTGGTTTGTATAAAATTAAGCATTCCAATTTGTATGGGAAAAAAAAAAGATATTACACCGATGTGAGTGTTTTTATATCAGACAAAAATATATTTGCTTCATAAAGCAAGTGTAAATCTATCCAAAATTATTAATTATGAAAGCAGAATATAATGAGTCTCTCGCAGAGGAGGCTTACTCTAAAGATCTACTGTTTCACTTATTATTATAGTATATGAAATTCTGATTAGCCATAGCATTACACACATGGATTTTAAGCTAAATTTCTCAGATCACCTAGTTTCATGGTTGGATTTTGACTTAATACTCAATTTAAGAGCAAAACCCCAGGCGTGTGCAAAACTAGTTGAACATTTCAGGCTTTATTAATCCATTGCCCCAGAGCTCACACTTGGGTTCATGCTCTTCACCACCCCCAGACTGCAGGGAGAAAACCCTTAATAAAATAAAATAAAATTAAAAACATATACATTTTTAATCAGAGCTCAGAATCCAGTAGGAGAAGCAGCTAAGCGGAAATCCACCTCTTGTCTCCTCTCATCCCATCACAAAAACAGAGCAGAGCACATATGCTGCACATCCCACCCAATTACTCACATTTGTGTGAAATTCCCACTAGCTTTGGAGAAACACGAGTACACCAGAAATATAAGGAGACCAAGCTGAGCTAGCTCTGTATCAACAGTTATTGTTCAGGGGAAATTCAAGCCCAGTTGTTTTTCCAGCCAGCTTCTGTCTAGCAGTGGCATTGTGCTGGCAAGGTAGGGGGATGAGAGGCTGCACACAAAAGCAGATAGATCCCATTTAATGCGTCTAGCAGTTAAGTTTTCATTTGAGCTACACTCTTCGAGGTATATAAATTCTTCTCCAGCTATTTAAGAGGATTTCACTCTGCGCTTTATGGAAAGGGATTTAAATAAATCATTGCACAGCAAACTTGTTCCTCCAACTGGTTTATTTTGGTATCAGGTATATAAGAAAGTGGCTTTTCTGCGCTTAACTAAATTATGTAAAACCCACTCAAAGTTTCCTAAAGCTCTCTTCAAAACTACGAGTTGCTTGTGCTGCTGCAAAGCAGCTCACGGAAAGGCTTTGAGGCGGTTTTGCCCCCGCTCCCCCTGCACATTCTTTGCTCTGTGCTATTCAGCCCGGGAGAAAAAAGCCCTGTGTAACTCACACAGCCCTCCGAAGAGCTACAGTATTGTGCAGACCTATCAAAATCACAATCAAAGCCGTACGCAATCAAAATCAGATTAGACAATATCCAATCAACATAATCAGCCTCGGCGCCTGCCAGCTTTTGCACCGCGTCGCAGAGAACTATTTTCCAAAACAGGCCACCCTTATTCTATATGTGTTTTAAATAGATGGCTAGAGATATAGGGAAGGGAGAAGAAGCAGTGTGGGAAGGAGGGGAGAAGGGGGGTTATTGTGGCACACTGTTGGCATGGCCATGGGGATGCATCCATGCCCACGGAGGGTGGGCTCACACACAAAAGCCATCATCCCCAATCTCCTGCCAGCAGCACCCCATGTGCCTTCCCACCACGGCCCGGGCTGCGTGGTGGATTCTGTTTTCTATTCTTATGTTAATTTGAATTAAATTAAACAGCCAATTATACGTTATAAGGATACATTACAAATTAGATTAGTGAGCTGGCCTGAACCCATTCCTCCCACCAGGAATCCCAAGCCAGGCGCAGGGAAGCTCTCCCAGCTGAAAGGCCGCCCGCTGCGGAGCGCACAACGAGCGCGGGAGATCTGGGATTTTCTGCTCTCAAGCAGATGACGGTTGTTTGATTACACATTATTCCCTTTCAAATTAAAACACTGACATCGGCTGAAACAACAAGCCTACCCGTGCCAGGCCTCTCCAGCTCAGTGCTGCCCTGTGCTCCCTGTGAAGAGCCACAGCCACCATGAGCCCTGCCCTCAGCCTGCCCTGCTCTGGGCACAGCAAACACAGCGACCTCAGCTGCTCAGGAGCAAGGCTCTGGCGGCCCACGACCCCTGATGCTTTCTGACAGAAGGAGACGTGTTAACGCACCTAAAAACCCCTCACAGGATTCACAGGCAGCCCACATGAGGCTCGCAGGGAGGGACGCTGTGGCTGGTGGTGCCCTGTGTGGAAATGGAGCCGAAGCGAGAGCTTTACAGAGATAAAGCCAGTTCTTCTGCTTGTCTCCAGCGTCCCATGATGGGATGCCTGAATTTTAACACTAAAATTGGATGTTCTTCCGTATGCCCAGATAAGGATTAGAACTAAAAGGGTATCAAGCTGCAGACATCTTCTCCAAATGCCCTTAAGCTACTGAAAACTGTGTGGGCCAAGGAGGGAAGCGAGTAGTTCTCACCCTAAAATGTCAGCAGCTGGCAATCAGCAAACTGGAAGTACAATCACAGAACCACAAAGGTAGGAAAAGAGCTCTAAGAGCATCCAGTCCAACCCAAGCCACCCCTCCTTGCCCAGTGACCACGTCCCTCAGTGCCACATCTCCACGGTTCTGAGCACCTCCAGGACGGTGACTGCACCGGGCAGCTGTGCCACTGCATCCCTGCTCTTCTGAAGAAGAAAGTTTTCCTGATCTCCAATCTGAACCTCCCCTGACACAGCTTTGGGGCCTTTACCTCTCCTCGCATCACTGTTACATGGGAGAAGAGCCTGAGGCCCACCACAGTACAATCTCCTTTCAGGGAACTGCAGAATGATAAGGTCTCCCCTGGGCATCCTCTTCTCCACACTGAACAACTCCCATTCCCTCAGCTGCTCAAACGTTTCCACCGCCAGCACCCATTACAGCTGTAACACAATGCAAGCTCCTGCAACAAGGAACACACCTTGCTACTGCTCCAGAGTGGGGCAGACACAACCGTACTTTGCTCCGCTCCATCAGCGTGCTGCAGACAGGAGGAAGGTTTGGGAAACAGCCTATTCCTGCACCATTTAGGGTCCGTCTGCCCACCTCTGCACTGTGCACCTCCAGCATCCAGCTGCCTGAATCTAAGGGATATCCAGGCATTTGAACACCATCCAGATCTCGAAGGGCTGGCTGGGAGCCAGCCAAAGCCATAATCACTACCTTATCGTGAATGACACCAAGAACCCACCATGCAGGTAGCTTGAGGGAGCTACAAGTGCTGTGCACATTAAGCCTTTGGCTTTCTCCTGCCTTTCCCCTCTTGGATGAGGAGGGAAATACTGCCTTTCTTTAAAAAACACTCTACAGCTGGCCAGCACCACTTCTCCCTTGCACATTGCTATTAATCATAGAAGACATGACTTGACCAAGGACCTGGGAACTGCTCTCCTCAGATGCATGGCAAACATCCAGTGACCCCAATTCTCCACTGAGTCATGCTCCGTGTGATTATCCATGAGGATCCAGGAGCTGCAGCCAAGCACTGATTCAGAGAAAATATTATTCACAGTGGAAAGGATAGGGATTTGCAGCATTATTGCAGGTAAATATTTGCCCTGTCAAATAACACTCAACAGTAAACACAAGGCTAAGAAAGAAAATTTATACCCAGTAAGGTACAAAGAAAATATGTCGACTGATGTGATTCATCCCACCCTGATCATCCGTGTGACACAAAACACCATGGACTCTCCCACCCCTCACCTGCTAACAAAGCTGTTCCTGCAGCTAACATGAGAGCTTATTGCCGTAGGAACGTGACCCTCTGGGAATTTCAGACATCAGATAGGGCTAAACAAACAAAAAGCAGGCTGGGAAATCTGCAGAGCGAATAAAACATTGCTATTTGTGAACAAGCGCGACCAAGGGCTACCACAACAGACACCAACAAAGCCTGTGCCCCTGTTTGCATGGAGAGCATGGAGTGCTGAAACCATAGGGGCAGCAAGGTTGGTTCAGGTGGCAGGAGAAGGTGGAAGGCACCTGGATGTTGCAAACCCCAAAGAAGAGCTCCAGTTCCAGCAAGGACCACAGCACGGTGCTCACCGTGGGGCTGCCAAAGGCTGCGCTCCCACCGGTGCCTTCCAAAGGCCCGTGCCAAGCCTTGAAGCAGCGCTGATATTCCACATCAGCAGCTCTGGGGCTTAGCAATGGAAATCGATTTGCCTCATCTCTGCACGTGGAGATCCTGCCTGTGAATAGCGGGACCAATGAATTACTTGGGTACTGTTGGAGGAATACTGTAAATAAGTACTTATTAACAGCCAGCCACATACTGTCTACAAATTGTTTTAGATGTTCTCCCAGCTCCTTTTACACTCATTTTCACATGCTCAAGTTTTTGACTGAGGGAATGCAGTTGAAAAGGGAAAAATGAGTCCTTGCACAAACGTAAACATGAGCTGGAAGTGTGTGCACAACCTCCAGCAGCAGGCAGACACGCCAGGAACCCAGCAGGATGGCAGGCAGCCCCACGACCAGCAGCAAACTGGGGTCTACCTGCCTGCTGGGACTTCTGTGCTCCTTTCCTTCCTGCAGTATAGGATTTAAATCCCAAGCGAATGCTGGTTCACCCAAAGAGCAATCAATCAACCTGTTTAATGTTCTCCAAGTTTCTCATCATTTCCTCCTATTGTTGCTTTGGTGCATGTTCTGCATGCTATGGTGAACCCTAGAAGACAGCCAGTGTCCACCACAGTGCTGCTGGACGTCATTGCCCTGGAATGGAGGTGGAGATTTACTTCCCCATCTTACCTGCCCTTTGTCCCCCGTGCTGTAAACACTTCTGAATGGTTCAATCCTTCAATCCCTTCTGAATGGTTTAAACCAAATTTGACAGTGAAAAGAAGCCCTTTATACAAGTTTGATAAAGCCAAATGTGCACAGAAAGGAGATACCAGGGTCCTAAACATTCACTTTTGCCCTGCAAACCTTGGATCTCCTTGGCTAGCTGCTATTTGGGTGAAGGGATTGCCACGATTGGGTGCCATGCTGCTAAACAGGATGAAAAATGCAGGGAATTGGCCATGAGTATTCATATCTTACACTCAGTTTTTACATCACCCAAGCTGTGGTTGACTTGCATCACTACTTCACCACAAAAAAAAAAAAGCTAAAAATAATGGAATTCTACGAACAATTTATAGCAAAAGAAATCAGCCCTATTGTAGGCTTTAAAAAAGGCTCCCAACTCCCTCTCCCCCCACTTCCCTCTTTTTTTTTAATCAGCATCTTATCCAGAACTGGAATCCTGTCAAGAATAGTGGATAGCACACAACTATAACTTCTTATTATGTGTATAGTGATTTCATGAATTCAGTGGGGAATGAAATGCAATTTTGTCAGACTTGTCTGTGTTCATAATGACCAAGTCAAATTAATCATCGTGGATAATACTCCTGTGTCAGCCATTCAGGAGATTTTTTAATAGAATTTTTCTGATTCATGTCTTGCAGTACATCAGATCTGTAGTAATGCAGGCACTTCTAAAAATCAGTGCAATTATGGCTTCTTGTTGGCCTGTCATTTTCCTGGAATAAAAATGTCTCTGCAAAAGTCATATACTGTATATAAACCAAAATGAAAAACAAAAATATAGTTACAATTAGACTTGATTTTTCCTAAAGATTTAATATCTTCTCGAGGCCATTATTTACAGGCAATACATAACGCAACAGTGCACGATGCCGAAGATGGACTGCCTTATCACAGCACACACCAATTTTGTCCTGCTTGTCATTCTTCCTCTGATTGCCCTATGAGTTAGTGCTTTCGTAGGCATGGAAATGACTATCCCATAGAACAAACAGGGGATAGGTAATGGGCCTGCAGTCAAATTATTGTGTTTATTAAAAATGTATCCAGGAAAGCCCACAGAGATCCCAAAGGGCTCTTGTTCAGGAAAATCTCTGGTTCAAGAAAAGGTTACAGTTACCATAAAGGCAGATAGACATGCATGGGAGCAGCAGTGCAGCGTGCAGCGGTATATAAAGGATTAGTAATGGTACACTTATCCTTCTGAGGGAAGAGAGAGACCTCTAATTCCCCAGTGACAAAGACAGAAATGAGTTTTGGAGGAAGTTACCCCCAGGAATTAAGAGGAAGGGAAATGCAATCTACCCCAGCTCTCAGCCTTCGTTACCTGGCGTTCTGCAGTTATTGCCATGGAAGGGAGCACAGGGAAGGTCCCCACCAGGGCCACCATGGGTCCCAGCAGAGCTGCCCCACACCCACCCTGTGCCACCAGGGAGAAACCTTCTGGAACCACTTGGAAGGAGGTATGGAGACCCACCACCACACACTGCCCTCCCAGGAACACAAGACCTGCGTAAGGCAGCAGATCAGCAGTTCAGCCGGTCAGGGAAGCTGGCTGAAAAATCAGCCAATAGCAGCAAGCATTTTGGAGGAGATACACAAACCTCTGGTGAACGCTCCTTGAAGCCCCTCAGAGACCAGAACAACTCATCCCTCACTTTCACCTCTCTCATCTGTTTTTATTAACCTTCCACCTCCCAGCATTCCTGTTAAGTTCTGGAAATCAGCATCCAGCAGCAGGGAGCTCCGCATGCTCCCTGCAAAACATGCCCCAAACTCCTGCTTTGCAGCGCCATACCCTGCCTGTGCTGTCCCCTGTGCTGTTCTCCAACCCACATGGAGAAGCTGCCTCTGAACTCCCAGCTCCAGCACTGAAGGCAACACCGCGTTCCTACAGCACAGACTTTCCCCTTCTAAACACACACCTGGGATACACGGCTCCAAGTCTGCTGATGGCATTTTCAGGAGCACTCAGTATTGGCTCATGCAAATATTGGCAAGAGCCAGAGCTAAAACTCCTCTGTTGTATCTTCATTAGCAGGACTAGAAGACGTATTTGATGCACAGCTGCTCTTTTTCACCTGCAGTAATATCTAACTGCAGTATCTACCCTGAGCACGGGCAGATAATGCAGCACGTTTTTGTAGCAGTGCTTCCCCAAGTCTTTTGAAATAAACATGGCAGAGTTCCAGGGGAAGCTTGGAGATGCGCAAGCTCTGTTCCATGTCAGCAAAGCACACCCTCTGTCATCTGTCTCACAATTGTTTATAAAGATTTAGCTTGATTTTAAAGTATATTCTGTAGGGACTGCACATTCAGGCAGAGAGGAGCCAATAGGGATCTAAAATTAGATCGACCGGATCGCACAAATACAAACCCTTCGCTTTGCTTTCCTGGGCTCTGGGCTGGAAGTCAATACAAGGAATATGATAATATTCTACTCAAGAATATCACGCGTTTCTGGGAATTATTTGAGGAGTACAGACTTTACATAATTGCCTTTTTTGTCTCATGGCATACTGAACTTGCATAATAAGATCAGCGCACTTCACAGAAATTCATTGTTGGGCTGGATGGATTTGTTATTCTGCAGTGAGCCAAGGGTACATTACATAATGATGTATAATGCACTGTAAGCAGGTCAAGAGATAAGGCAGCCTGCAAACACTAATGGAGTGCATGCGGGGAAGAATTAGCAAAAAGCACTCTAAGAAATTAATTCAACCTGGCTTCAGTCGAGCAAGCAGGACTCAGAGCAGGAAGAAAACTTTATTCTGTACCATGCTTATCCTCTTTCAGTTTGCATTTCGTTTCTCCATTGAGTTTAAAACTGACTTTGTGCTGCACTTTGGGTGGGTGCTCTGTAGCAAGTTTTCCACTTTGGGGGCTGGATGCACGGCCCCATGTCATTCGCTAAATTTCTGTTACTTACTGTGAGCTGGGGCTGGGACCTGTGCTGCCCAAAGCATCGCTCACCACAAACAGGTCCCAACTTTGGACCCGCGTGCTTCCTCAGTTCCACTTAGGGCCCCAAGTCAGATTGACAAGAAAATGATATATGCATGTATGCATGATGCAAAAAGGCAATAAAGCCCACGAGCAGCAGCACAGCCCCCTCCATCGCCCAGACTCGACGTGTCTGATTAGCACAAGGACGGGGAGAAGTGGGGAGAGCCTGCATAATGTGTGTAAGCTAGCACCTCCCCCAGGGTGCCCAGCTGCTGCAGAAGCAATTTCACAGCTCATCATCCATTATGAGATTAAAATAATTTTTTTTTCCTCCTGTGAAGTACTAATAAATTGTGCGGGCAGAGCAGAGTTAGCATTTACACAAATGGTAGTGAATCACCCACCTAGTTATTTCTTAATGGATTGAGTATTTGCTTTCCTCCTTATCCTGTCATTTCAAAAAGTAAAGACACAAACCTGTTTATCTGCACCGTTCAGCCACAGGGTAATAGGCACAAAGGCAGAGAGGGGCCCTGCCCAGTGATTCCCAGGGAACAGCACCAAAACATCAGTATGGAAGGGGAAATCAGCTCCACAAAAGGGCACCCGAGATCATCCCCAGAATTCACTCTCTTCTCCTTCTGGGCGCAAAACTCGCTGAGGCATCGCTGGCACAATGCAGCTTCCATGGTACATCTAGTGAAGATGTAAAGCTGCAGTCAGAGCAGAGCTAATGGCTCTGGGAACATCCCTGCTTTATTATGGTATCAGACGAAGCAGGCATGTTTAATGTTTAAACTTCCAGCGACAAATGCCTACAGCAAATATGTTTTATGTATTTATTCAGTGCTTCTTATGCACCTGTCACCTTAGTAGCTAAGGTGCTGCTTACCTCTTTTTGTATTATTAAAATTGAAAACGTATCAGTGCTCTGTGACATGCCAAGCTCTCCCCTCCCCTTTCTCCTCTCCATCCCTGAGAGCAGCTCGATATCCTTTACCAGCCCATCCCCTGCATAACATTTCAGACTGCCAGGAAGTGGTCGAAATGGGAAAAGGAAATTAACTGGAAGCCCTGGAGCAATAAATCAGCCTCCACGTTATCCTGAAGCCCCTCAGCCCCAGACCTGGCCCTGAGCACCAGGAGAAGCAATGACACCAGACACCAAGTCAGTCCTGAGAGCAGATGGCAGAAGCATCCCCTGATACTAAGCTCAACAACTGGGTTCAGGCAAGCGCTGCCTCCAATCCAGGGCAGGTAATGTCAGATTGGAACTGAATGTGATCTGGGCAGGTAGGGCAAAAGAGAAGTTAAAGATTGCCTTTGGAACTGGGATGCTTCCCTCCTTGCAGACCCTAAATATGCAACATTCATCCATGCTCCAGCCTGCCTCATCTGAGAGAGGTTAAAGGCGTTGAGTAGGATCTCTCTTTGCTCCTTTTGAGTTTACTGAGCTCCCAAGAGCTCAGCTACAAGCCTTCCTCCATCACCACCAGCACTAGAATTGTATTCATTCACACACTTACCCAAAGCAGAAGCTGTCATGTCACAGGAGCACAAAGGTGCTGGGCTGTTAGGAAAGCACGAAGCACCAAGAGACTCATGACAAAATGATGAGAACCGTAACCTGGTACACAGCCAAGTCTCCAAATCCCCAGCGTAGGAGTGAAAATCTCAACCTTCAGCCTCCAGTATGTAAATTTGGAGAAAAAAAGCAGATTTTATCTCTAACAATTCTAACATATTTTTTTTTTCTTTAATAAAAATAAGCTTACGTATGGAATCTAAAAAAAGCTAGGATCACACACATTGCTCTGAGTGGCTCATCTATGTCCTAACTCACAGATGCTCATGAAATACCTTTAGAGAAGAAGTGACAGGGACAAAATGAGAAACTACAACCACAGAATTAGAGTGGCTTTGGTTGGAAAGGACCTTAAAGATCATCAAGCTCCAACCCAACTAGAGAAGATCCTGGCACAATGTGGGCTGAAAGCAGAAACAACAAACCCAAGGTACAAACTCAGATTTGCCCTGACCACTCAATGGCTTCTACTGTCATCTTTTAAAGTGTGGACAAGACATAAATATGCTCACAAAGAGTTGAGTGTTTCTATTGCTCAGAATGGCACCAAACCACATACCCAGCGCCCTTCTGGGTGTCAACCAAAAAAGAACATTATAGGCAGACCCAAATGTGACCAAAATGGGACAGGCTCTCTGAAGGAAGACCTCCAGAGAAGCTCCTGTTCCTACTCTTGATATCAAACAACAGGGATTGGAAGCTGTGAGACAGACCCTTGATGCAGAGGTCAGGAAAACAGAGCCAGCAGAGGGATTGCATGGCATCTTCCAATGGCAGCGCAGTGTTTCAAAAACTTAGCACCCAAATACGAGCAGCTCAAAGAGATGCAGAATATTCTGCATTTCACAGAGGGCTTTCCCCTTCTCACCCCCAGCATTGCTCTGTGAGCACAATGAATTCGCTCCTGAAGCGACGTTTGGGAGCCCAATAATTCCCATCCCCTCCCTTCATTTCTTCTCTTGACATTTCATGACCGATTTTCCCAGGAAAACCTTGAAAGCTGACTGCAGCGTTTTCCCAGCTGGTTCTTCATGTTAGCAAACCCACGGATCTGCACGCAGAGCGTTTGTGCAGAAACATCACATTTGCACACGCATCAAATCTGACGGCACCTGCAAGAAGGCATGCAGATATTCATGCAAAACCATGCAGCTGTCAGCGCTCAGGGGAGCAAACACCTCCCGACTGGGTGCAGTGCAGCTCCTGCACCAGCCAGGTCCCTGGTGGAAATGGGCACCCAGTGGCTGCTTGCTTCCAGACTGTGCTGGGGATTGCTGGAGCCTGGGAAAATGGCAGTGCCCAGCACGAGGCTCTGCTGCATAGCTGTGTGTTTGCTTTGGAAGTTAGCTGGAGTTCTTAAAATAAATTCGCTAAATTGTCTTCCAGAGACTGATGGCTTTTCTTTTCTTCCCTCCTTAATAAACTTGCAGGGCTATCTTTATTGTTATGTCTAATTTTAGGGAAAACTAACATTTCCTGAGATTCAATTTCTCTCATAATTGTTGGAAGGAAACTAAATTGTCTGCTGTAAACATTCACTGTATTGTGTGAAAAGTATCTTTATTACAGCCCACTGGGAATACCAATAAAATCCCCAGTCCTGGCCCTTCCTCACTTTTTTTCTCCCTTTAGCTGCCTCTTTTCTCTCCTGTCCCCATTAACGTCAGTTCAAACATTCTGCAGTCAGGCCACGAGAACTTAAAATATATTATTTAACAATCAAGATAGAATAAAGGCTTGTGAGCAGTGAGATCCTTTCTCCCTTCTCCTTGCTGCTTTCTATTACAGAAAATGAGAATGGCTGTTCCATTTGTGTGTGCGTGCTCAGAGTTGATGAAAAAAATCTCATTAGTTTAGTCTGACATATATTCAATACAGCCTATGTACATATATATATTTTTTTCATTTTATTCTACAGCTGCAAAATGATACTAAATTTCATCAGATTGGAAAGAAAACTGTGGTCTTGGAACATTTCCCTTTAAGGGTCTTATATTTATTCAGAATTCATGAATCATTTTCCCGTAATACAACCATAATTATTCTTAAAGTGTTATGTTTGAAGGTTTAATATGAAATACTTGCAAAAGGCTCTTTTTCACTTTGATAGTTTGTAATCTTCATGGTAATCAGATCAGTTAGCCCTTCACACAGCAGCCTGGAAAATACAGTTTAATATGAATCTCATACCCTTCACTCATGTTTTAATTAAAGTAATAAAAGCCAAGTCATATTTTGCCCTTTACAGTGTACACAGATGTATAGACCTGAGCACACAGCATGAGCACAGACACTTCTGGTGACTGCTGATGACTTTCCTGGTCTGAGACGAATCTCAGGGGTTGCTGCCATGAGAGCAGTGTCACTGGTGGCCAGCGAGCAGAGCCGTGATGCTGTGATGGGCAGGCGAGCTGAACGCAGTGCTCTGGCTCAGCTGTGCCACTTTTCATGCCATCACCTTTCAGATGGACAAACTCTCAGGTCTGCTTTCCTGCCCAACAAGCATATAGATTTTGGAGCAAACACGTGAACCCGTGTGAGCGGCGGTGTGCTTGCTCCACAACCTCAAGCCAGGGTTGTGGAAGAGCAGCTTTGGGGCTGAGCCCACCCTGCACACACCCAGGCACCCCCACACCCTTGGGGAGCAGAAGGCTCGTCCTGTGGCCACAGAGGTGCCTTCCTGTTTGCACAGGCCTCCATCCAAACTCTGAAGTGGCAAGCAACATTTTCCTGCTGGAAGCAAGCAGTTCCCCAGCTAATCGCCCCGCAGTGGCCGCAGACCCAAAAACAGGATCTGATGGGCCAGGAGAAGTAATCCATCACTTGGGAAAGGAAATCCCAAGAGCACAAGACCTGGAATTTTTTCAGTATTTCTGCAGCCCACGATGCTACAGTTCCCCAAATAGACACCATTTCCCAAAGCCACTCCCCAGAAGTCCACATCAGAAGCAAACAAATCTTTGCATTCAAGAGCAGGAGCCAAAACCAACCCCCAACAGGGCGCAGCAGAACATCTTGCTTGTCACAGCTTAGAAATGACGATGCAATCAGAGCTCAGCAACACAGAAGCCATCACATGGCTTCACAGCAGTAATTCGGCTCTCAAGAGCAGTGGCTGACCGGAGGAGCAGGAATGGAGGTTTTTCAGCACGCACAGCATCATACCAATGCGATGCTGGGGGTTCAGAAGCATGAGCTGCTCCCCTTGGGGCTGCCCAGGTTCCCCCCAGTTCGCATCAAAGGCAGCAGCTCTGCAGGCACCACGCGCACTCACTCCCAGCAGCACGGAGAGCAGTGGGAAATCTTTGATAAAGTGATAAAAGTTGTTGGCTGCATACCATCTTCCTCTATATTTTGCTGCTATTTTATTAACTGTCAGCTGGCTTTAACAGCTCATCAGCATTGCTGGACAGCCAGCCCATGTGCTCCTTACGCCATGGGAGCCACACCACATCCCAGCAGGTCTCCTCCAGCATGACTTAGCCTGACCAGATGGTTGGAATCACAGAATCACAGGATCCTTAAGGCTGAAAAAGACCTCTAAGATCAAATCCAACCATCACCATCAGTAAACCACTGCCCCAAGTGCCACATCTCCATCTTTCTTCAATACCTCCAGGGACGGTGACTCCGCCACATCCCTGGGCAGCTGTGCCACTGCCTCTTTCTGAGAAGAAATTTTCAATCACCACCACGACCTCAGAGTTTTCTCTCCCTACAAAACGCTTTCCACACCACCTAACAGATCTCGTCAGCTGTATAAGATGCTTTTTTTTTTTTTTTTTTCCCCCTTTGGTCTCAGAACTGCTCAGTCCCATTAGTTTTTCACTCTGTGATGTTTTTCAAACACCCTACTGCTAACAACTTAGGAGTTCTTTGAGAACAAGGGTTGAAGATGATGTTGCTTTGTAACACCCATGCATTTTTTTAGTATTGTACTATCCAAGCACTACACCAGCAATGGAAGCTTTGGTTGCTAAGATGAAGTTATAGGAATTGCTTCCTGACTTCACTTTTCAAAAATTTCACTGTCTCATAAGAGTTCATACAAAATTCACGAGCCTGGATCATCAGCTATAGTTGTGCTCACCTTCAAAACCCCGTCTGGAAGGGTTTCCATTAACTGCTGATTGTAATAAATGACATGTAACACTCTACTGTTCATTCTAAAATAGTACATGAGATTTCTCTTGAATTGTCTGCCAAAAAAGGCATTTAATATCTATCAATGTCTTCTCTCTATTTTTTATTCTCTAGCACAACATCTGAAATTGCACGGCACTGCTTTAAGAGCAGCAGAAAAGAAGTAAAATCTTGGTACTGCTGCAGTGCACACTACGACTTCCACCACACTGCCAGCACAGTTTAGTCCTTCCTTTCAACTTCAAATCCGCACAGAGCTCACTTCTCCTCACCAGGGATCTTCAGATATACATATACATGTGTTATACATAGAGAGAGACATACATGCATATAAGGACAAGAAAGTCGCATACAAGGCAAGGTGCACGATACCAGTAGGAGCATCACAGCTCTCCATGCCTGGGGGCCAGAGTCCCCTCTTTGACATCAGTGATTTTCTCTAACACTGACCATCGTCTGACCATCATCTGTTCCAATGATCAATATGCAGCCAAGATAAAGAGATTACAAAGACCCTGAGACCTATTTCCTCCAGTTTAAAACAAACTTGTGGTTTTTTCCGATGCAAAGACCAATCACACTCCTTAGAAGCACAGAATCACAGAATCACAGAATGGCCAGGGTTGGAAGGGACCTCAAGGATCATGAATCTCCAACCCCCCTGCCACATGCAGGGCCACCAACCTCCTCGTTTAATGCTAAACCAGGCTGCCAAGAGCCCCATCCAACCTGGCCTTGAACACCTCCAAGGACGGGGCATCCACAGCCTCTCTGGGCAACCTGTTGAATCTCCCAAGTTGGAAGGGATCCATAAGGATCATCAACTCCAAAAGTTCATCCAGGGACCAGAGTGGAAATTACAGCCACACCACGGTGGGCACTGAGCTTTCCTCCACCTCCAGACTGTGTAGTCTTTAGTGGGATGAGTCAAGGGAAGAGTTGCCTACGGCCTTGCTCAGCCACATGTGTGGTAACCTCCCAGCCTTCCTTCTGGAGGAAAGCCAGGTCTGAGCAGCAACGGTGGTCACCATGAACAACATGCTGCAACTATGAGCCTCAGGCAATGGGGACAAATAGCTGAAAATTCCTCCAAATTCACATGTCCTGGGAGGCGAGGGACAAAACAACACAAGCACACGTCATCCCCCAACAACCGCACTGCCAGCAATGGAGCATCCTCACCAAAGTCAGTGATGGAGGCAAAACACAAGGGAAAAATGCCCACATTGGTCCTGCCTTCCAGCTCCGGGAGGAACCACAGAATCATTAAGGATGGAAAAGATCGCTAAGATTATCTAGCCCAACCACCAAGGAAAGCAGCAGGCGCCAGGGAAGGATGCAGTGTCTTCATCAGCAGCCCCTAACTGCCCTCCCAGGCGGTGGCTCCTGACCACCTAGCAACGCGTGCTTCAGGCTGCACGCTCCCCACCATGGACCACTGATGCTCGCCCTCAGCAACCGCAGACTGGTTTTATTTTACCAACTGTTGCTATTTCTCCACGATTCAGCTGAGCTGGGTGGGAGGCCTGGGAGGTGGGAGTGCGGCGTGTCTGCCAGGATTGTGACAAGGTTTGATGGCATGTTTTATAGCAGAGCCTGCCAGGAGGAGCTCTGTCTCGTCTCAGCACTCGCGGCACGCCAGGAAGGTACTGGAGGCTTCCCATGCTGTCATTAATTTCTAATTATGCTATCAGTTGCTTCCTACATTATTGCTTATTTACCAAACACAGCTTTATTGTAACGTCTAGTTCCTTATAACTAGCAAACCCATTGTTATGCTAAAACGAATGTTCTAAATGTTATTTATTATTTGATAAACCTTGTGTAACCCTGAATGAGGACATTAAATGGCAAGAACACTACTTCAAAATCCCATTTTAAATAAGTCACCAAGACAGCTATGCCTTTATAAAACACATTAGAGTGGCACTCAGAGCACATATAGCTCAGGGATATATACAAATTATACAATTTCTGTCATTTGGTCAAATAAGAGGGACGTTTTGACCCCAGAAATGAGTCAAATGCAAGTTGTAATTCAAGCCCCACCGGAGGCCCTGCTGTAATGCATCCTGACGGCTGATCAAGGAGCCCTGACCATTTGACCCAGCAGATCAGCGACTCACTGTATCTATTATGGCTAATACAGACCCCAGCTTGAAGACGTATGGAGATAAACAGATAAAGGGCAATAGACACAATAGATAAATGTTGATTTATCCACATCCAAGCACACATACGTGTGCAGATGGATTCCATGCGTGCAGGAATGGGCAGGCATGTGTAAATTCGTGCTAACGTTTGTAAAGGGACACATCTGAAAACAGATGTGTATGTGTGTGTATGACAAATCCAACCCTTCTTAACTCCATTTCCCCCAGTGCACTCATTCAGCTGTGCTCCTGCTGACTTGCATACAACAAGAGAAACCCCAGCTTTCCTTTATGCCACATAAAAATATCGTGTCAAAATTAATGAGAATATGTTAAACACCCACAGACACAGCAGCGGGGTCCTTGCTGTGCTCTCAGCCACAAAGGAAAGGAGCTGCTTATGGCAAAGCATCCTTGAATAAATGACACTGGTGTGTAACAGTGTTTGCACAAGGAGTTGCACAAATTAACTTGTCGGTATAGAAACCAGAGTGCTGCTCAGCTGGAACAAGGCGTGCGCAGAAAGCTCCTGGGATTAAGATCAAAAGTGCCCAGTGGTAAGTAATGAGCTCTTTGCTCCTTTGAAGCACCCACTGACCCAGGAGCAGAGAAAGGTGATG
The DNA here is from genome assembly GCF_026119805.1 of Tympanuchus pallidicinctus. Lineage (NCBI taxonomy): Eukaryota > Metazoa > Chordata > Aves > Galliformes > Phasianidae > Tympanuchus > Tympanuchus pallidicinctus. The sequence goes on from NW_026294722.1 coordinate 9,847,022, forward strand.
GAAAGAGCAGAAATCTGGCAAATGTACCTATCAGCATGACAGCATTCATGGGATCCACACATCTCAAAGACAAACCCACCCACTGCCACCCAACTGCAGATTCTGCCCTATTTGAAGTTACTTCCCCCATCAGAAAGGACTCGATGAATGCCTTTCCTTACTGACTTTGCAGGTGTTTTTGTTTCTTTTAACAGCACTGTTGCATTTCTTTCATGATACGTGGCCTGGTTGTGGTTCTGTGCATTTCTTGGGATTTTTCCTTGTCTTTGTTTGGAGGTGGGGAAGGAAAGACTGAAAATGGGCAGGGGTGAGGAATGATGCTCTGCTGATTCAGGAGACATGACAGATCCCTCACTCATCTCGGGGGTCAGATGTCCACGACTGTTTGATCAGATGTCAGCTTGCATTTATGCTCCGGCTCCTGCTGGGGGTTGAGTTACATTTCACATTTGACTCATTTCTGGGGTCAAATGTCCCTGCTATTTGATGGAACAAGAGGAATTATTTTCCCCAAGCAGCCTGTGCTGGCGCAGGTACGGATCTGTCAGTGTTCTCATTGTGTTTTAGGCTCCTGCATTTCTGCATTTAGCTCTCAGCTGAGACAAACCCCTTTGGGGATGAAAACAAGAAACGTGGAGTACAGCACGCAAGCAATCACATAGAAGAAGATTAAGAGGAAAGCAGATCAGCTGGCTTTACAATGCTCATGGCAGTTTGTTCATACAAGTTAGCAGCTCAGCACTGCAGGAGAAGAAGGAGAGGGAAGCCATCATGCCTTCCCCCCCGCCACGAGAGGCTCCTTAGGATGAAGACTGTGGAAGTGGCTGTGAGAAGCTGATGCTGGGATGCTGCAGCTTCACGATGCTTTCCAGGGACTGCTCAGCACCAGAGCTGCCCTAACTACAGGCTCTGCAGTGGCAAAATGAGAATAATCTTATCTGTGTGATGGGAAGGGATGGCTCCAGAGCTTAAGCAGTTGCTGTGTCTCTGGATGAGAAATGTAAAGCATTACTGTGAGGGACAGGAGATATTTAAATGGGAGGAGACATGGTAAACTGAATTCTGCTTTCCACCTAACTCTCCCTATATATTATGAAAGAGAAATCACCAGAAAATGCAAACTACAGACCCAGAAGCAAAAGACAAGTCCCTGTATCCCAGAGCAGTGTGAACATCCAGCCCTGGTAAAGCTCTATCTGTGGTGGCCGTGCCTAATGGTGCACACTGTGACCGAGCAGCTCAGGACCACGACAAGGGGAAAAACATCATATCCATCAATTACAGTGTGCGGGCTCCTGTAATTAGTGTGCAGGACATGTCTTTATCCCCACGAGTGCTGTGGACCAAGCACTGTCCCACGTGTGTTGTGTGGGCATCCAGAGGCTGATGATTTAGCTGCCTCTCAAATGGGGCTGTGAAAATGCTCTCCCGCTGTTTAACATACTCATTCAGGTTCCAGCAGGTTGAGCAAACAGTGAAAAACATCTGGGTTCCTCATTTCATTAGAGGCGCTGTATTATTAGTAATAAAGCCATGACCAGTGCTATGAAGTGCTCAGTGGTAAACAGGCACTGATGTGAGCATACACAGGGGATGTGAACTGATGGTGATGATGGGAGAAGTCTCAGAAGGAGCACAAGAGGTTCCTGAACTCCCCACCACGATGCTCCCCACCCTGGGGCACAAAGCAGTCCCAGACACACAGTCACCAATCACCCACAGCTGAACCCAGGGCATAGTCCAGAGGAGGGAAAAGCAGAATGGAGAGTAACCTTAATTAAGTTCATTAATTGCTTTGTAAAGAAGCTGCTGCTCATTTCTGATGGTGCCATCACCTGTCCAGATGCTCTGGGCAGCGCAGGGTGGGATGAAGCTCAACCCCAACTTGGAGCACCCTGGGGCCACCCTGTTCCCTTCTGCCTTTACTCAACCTGTGCTACCACAAGCAGTGCCTGGGTTGGTTGGCATGTGTTTGAACAGCTGAATCACCTTAGAGTGCAAAGTTTGCAGCTCCTTTTCCACTCTTGGAAATACTTCTTGCACAAGGACAACCCTCCACCTATGTGGTCTCACACTCTAGGAGGATGAACAACAGGTTTTCTTCCTGTTCGATATACAGATGTTTTTTTTCATCATAGGTACCCAAGTTAGATATTCACCAGTCTCCTAATTTATAGCAATGCTATATTGCTACAAATTGCTAAAAAAGGCAACTCCCAGCCCTGGCAGCAACTGACATCTCACCCTATGCAGCTCCAGCAGCATTTGGGGATAGATGGAAATCTTCACCCAGCTGTCTTTCATGGCCTTGCACTGCACTGAGTTCACACTGGACTTATCAGAGTCTGCGCTGCACACAAAGTGGCTCAACTCAACCCCAAAGTGAGGGATTAGATTAGAGTATTAGTGACAAACTTGCATTTTCCCTTTCGGTGAGAAGCTTCATGCCAAGGATCAGAGAAGAACGCAAGTAGAACCACCTCTGACCTCCCAGTTAGGACAGGTAGGCACGTGCTGAAGTTCCCCCTCCCCGCAAGACCTAGGCATGTGCCTATATGTATGTGTTCATCTACACACATTCAGGGTTCACTGAAGAGCCATTCCTGCTCTATGAGTCCACAAAGGCCGCTGTGAGACATGAACAGCTCTATTCTGATCCTCTCCATGAGGGTTCATAGCTCCAGAACAGGAAACCTTTGACTCTTCTCTTCTCCCCAAGCCAGCTCACTGCAGGAAATGCTCTGTGTGGGGGCAGAGAGAGGCACCCACTCTACACACAGTGCTTAGAAACCTCACCTCTAGAAACACCTGCTGCACCTCCATTTACGCTGAAGGATGCTGACCTCCTCTGTGCACCCTTCTGCTGTCCCAGGAGCAGGGATTCCTGGAGATCTCCCAACACTCGAGCTCTGCATGGCCTCCGTCTCCTGGGAAGCCTCCCCCACCCTGCACACACAACCCACCCAACCCCAACAACACTTACCTGATTTGCAGACAGAAACTCCTGGGTATTGTCGTTCATTCCCATGTACATGTTCTCCCCATCAAACTAGAATGGCAAAAGAAAGTTAGAGTTAGAGAAATACCATCTGTGTGCCAGGGTTATGTGCTTTCCTGGCTCTTTCCAGAGCCAAGATTTGCAGAATGAAATCCTGGGCTGGTCCTCCTGTACTTCTGAGCGTATATGAGCTCATGAACATCACTGATATTGCAATGGGATGTGGTAACATAGCATGGTTATGATAATTCTTTCAGCAAAGTGAAAGAATGAGTCACTCCAATTCAAATTAATAAACCAAAACTGTGCGAAGCTGTGCAAATTCACAGATTCACCCAGCAGCAAGCAGCGCTGAAATGAAGTTCTGCCTAAAATTCCCACTACACCATCAGTGAACTATGAAAAGACAACTTCCCTCAGTGGAAATTTCCAAGACAGGCAGGTCACCTTCAGTCCTCTTCCAGACACCCATGTATCCCTTTATCCCCAAGCAGACGCAGGACGTGCACAGGGGGTTCTACCCCAAGCCCAATTACCATCCTCGCAGTTTGGTGTTCTATGCAAACTCCATGTGCAAGATGACATATTTCCTCTCCTACCCCTCATCCCCTCCTGCCTGCTGGGACTGCATCTCTGTGAATGGGGATCCAGGAGCACCCTGAGTACGGTGTGTTCCCATGGCTGCTGCAAGCATGCCTGCCTTCACCTGGTTCTGAGCTGCTAGATCCAGCCATTTGATGCTAAACCACCACGGAGAGCTGCAAAACTCTTCTCATTAATTATCTACAGTGATCACTTGCTCTGGCTCCAAATGAAGGAAAAATGCCATCTAGAATTGACTCAGAGTGTGGCTGGAGCAGTTCTGGAGGTGAAGTTCACAAATTAATTATGGCAATAAAATGGGATATGCTGTAAAACACTCCTGAGACAAGGATGGAGGTAGAACTGTGAATGACACCGTGCACTTAACAAGGGGAAAAGCCAGCCCTCTTGCCCTTACAACTGGATGATGAATTGCAGATTGTTCACCCTGTACTCGTCCCTTTGCTCTCCAGTATGAGGCTGACAACCAGTTATGCCTTAACAGAAACGGGCCACATTAAGGCCAATAAAAGAGTAATCTAAATAAAGCCAGGTGAAGGCTTTTGCGCAGGCTATTAATTACACTTCCATTTCTCCTAGTGCTGCTGAATTAGCTATTAGAGTCTGCAGAGTTAGCAAAGCCCTGCGTGGCATCAGAGTGCACAGACACCTCTAATTGCTGAACCCTCCTCTGGGACAGCACAGAAAACCAATTAAAAGCAGAAAAATTACAGCGATTCACCAGCTAACAGCAACTGCAGTGGGATGGAGGGGGATCCCCACATGTGTGCGGGATTCCCTACGACCCCTCGGTGGGGAAGGAGCAGCAGGATGCAGCAAGCACCAGCATCCCTAAGGGCTCTCCAGGACCAGCAGCAATTCCAGAAGAAAGACACACTGAATGGAATTTCCCTCCGTGTGTAAAATGATTGCCAGCACAGCCGCTGCTGCTAACGCTCTCCCAGCTGGAGCTGACGGCTTTCCTGGTGTGCAGACTCAATCAGCTCCGCAGTCTAAAAACCCTCTGCCAGCCCAAGTGGAGCAGGCTGTGTCTGCAATGGAGATGGCACAAGGTGGTGGAAAGGCTCAGCACTGACAGCACGGCAGCAGCATCGGCTGTGGGGAGTCCATCTCTTTGCAATGGGGAAAGCGATGGACAAGGCGTCTTCCACTGCAGGCTGCCAGGGCAGGGGGAGAGCTCTTCTTTCTCCATCCCATTCCATTTCTCAGATGTTGTTTTTTTTATGGCTTTTACTATTCCTACCTCCATTCCACACCTCCTTCTGCCCTTTGTGCCTTCATAATAACGGTAATGAATCCTTCCTTCAAAATTATGGTGGCTCTCATTGCCACCCTGAGCAGTGAGCCTGAAAACCAAGGCTTGAAATACCACTGGAACTTTGGAAGTTCCCCGGTGCTGATTTTGTTCCATATCTCCCAGGTTATGAAGGTGCAAACAAATTTATTAGAAATTCTCCCATCAGAATATCTTTCTCAACTAGATACTTGCCACGTACCCAGCAGCCAGGTGGAGCAGATGAGCAATGTGCTCTCCCACTTCTCATTATCGATTTGCTACAGAACACACTTCAGAAAAATCAGCCCCATCATTCCACGATGATTTACAGCAGAAATGGGCATTTTCATAGAATCATAGGATGGCCTGGGTTGAAAAGGCCCACAGTGCTCACCCAGTTCCAACCCCCTGCTGTGTGCAGGGCTGCCAACCACCAGACGAGGCTGCCCAGAGCCACATCCAGCCTGGCCTTGAATGCCTGCAGGGATGGGGCATCCACAAAAAAGGATCTCAAGAGCTCTGCATCATTTTAATATGTCCCATTGGTTCCAAACATTTCCTCCCCATTCACCATGCTCCAGGTGCAGCCATTCTGCACTCTGACCCCAGATTCATCACACCCATGCTGAATGATGCACGTGTGTGGAGTAGCAGTTATCTTTTTCAGGTCCTTGCTAAGTCACAAGGAGTCTGCTCTTGTGCTGCTGTCTTAATCACGCCCTTGCTCTTTTGCAGTGACTTCATTTTTGCTGTTCTTCTGTTAACAGAAGCAGCCCATTGAGCAAACTGGTGGCTGTGGCTAATCCTCAGCTCTCCTGCATGGACTGCCAACGAGCAGAGGGAGCTGTGAGTGCTCTGCGTTTGAAGCCCATGAGTCTGAAGCCCAGACTGCCAGAGCTGGGACCCGGAGCAGTGGGGATGATGCGCTGTGATCCAATGTCACGCCATGACCCAACATCACACTGTGACCCAATGTCATGCTGCACACGGGGGCTTCTCCAGGCCCCACAGCGTTGTCAGAGCTGTAGACAAGCCCAGGGGTCACGCAGGGCACATGTTAATAAGATGTGAGAAAAACAAGAGGCGCATGCAGTGAGCTGGGGCAGCCCCAGGGCAAGCGTGCTGCAGGATCGGCTCTGAGCAAACACGGAGTAAATGTTTGTTCACAGGGAGGGACCTGCTGGAAGGACACACAGCCCTGCCAAGGCTGGGGAACGTGCTACGTGTTCATGGCTGGCACTGCCAACTCGAGTAGCGTCATTACGAACCTTATCACATCCCTTTATTTCCCAAGAGCTGTGAGCTGCGATGGGAACGTCAGCTTTCAGGTTTGTAAGAAATATGTTGGAGGAGTGGCTTTGGCGACACCTGCAAGACCTCAAAAAAATTCCCAAACTTCTTGTTTAAATTTTTGTTGTTACCTTTTCCCTTTTTCCTTTTTTTTTTGAAGCTTAACGTTTGGTGCTGGCAGTACTAAGTTGGTCCATTCTATCTGCAAGTCAACTGGAGCTTTTAGAAAGTAAACTATTAATGCAAATGTAGCAGTAACCCAAATCCACCAACACTGACCTACTTAATGCCCAGTGAAGAAGGAATGAGATGCTCCCAGCAATCCCTACTGCTCAGAGACACAAGCACTGCCCTCCACTTTGCTCCTCGTGCAGGATGCAGCTGCAGGTCCTCTCTCAGCCATGGCACTCTTATCGCCAAGCTGGGTGCACAGCACCTTTCACAGCTGGGTCTCCATGTCTTCAGCATGTCACAGAGAGCAAACAGAGAACATCACAGAATCATAGATTCATTAAGGTTGGAAGAGGCCTCTAAAATCATCTAGTCTAACCCTAACCCATCCCAACATGTCCATGACCACGGCCCTCAGTGCCACATCTCCACGGGTCCTGAACACTGCCAGGGATGGTGACTCCCCAACCTCCCTGGGCAGCTGTGTCTCTGCATCACCACCCCTTCTGAAAATAAGTTTTTCCTAACATCCAACCTGAAACTCCCCTAGCGCATCTTAAGGCCATTACCTATCATCCTATCAACAAAACAAAACCAATCAATTAAAGTAACTTTCAGCCCTGTATCCCTATGGTGACACTCTGGGATACCTGCCCCTAAGCTCAGCCCTATGGGCAGCAGCACAGCACCCAGCAGCCCCCCGTGCTGGCTTGGATGGAGCTGTCAGCACACGGCCCTGGGATGGGAACAGCTCCAAGCAGCACTGGGATGGGAACATCTCACTGCAGCCCTGCCCCCAGTGTGTGGCCGCCTGCAGAGCTGTGATTTCCTACAAGAATCATTTAGTATCACGCCTCTCCGGAGAATACAGGGCTGAGGTTAGCTTAATCTCTTTAACTGCAGTTTCCCCCATTAAGGTCTTTACACAACCTCTGGCCCAAAGTGATCTACTTAGCATTATTTATTTGTCCACTGCAATGCTTGGATGGCCCCTCAGTTGCTGCTGTCAGAGAGGGTCATGGGTTCAGACACAGATTTACGAACCCCGCAGGATGCTCCCGCTGTAAAGCTCCGTGTTTCCCTGCCTCACCACTTACTGCAATGTGCTTCTGGACAAATGTCATTAGAAGGAAGCAAAGCAATGCAGAGGTGTCAGCAGCAGTGCATCTGCAAAAGGGCTGCACAACCGACCACTGACGGGAGACAACTGGTTCTCATGAAGGAGGGTTTTTTCTGTGTTATACCAGATAATCACAGGGGTAGATCCACACGGATACAGGTGAAGGCTTAAGCCTTAAAACTATTAGAAAAAGTAGTTTTTAAAAAAAAAACAAAAACAAAACAATGTATAAATAGGATAAAACTGTAGTGACAGTTACTTCCCAAGCACGGCAGAAGCAGGAGCCTACTGCACAGCTGCTGATTCCAAGGGGTGACCAAGGTACAACAAGAGCGGTCCAGAGATTAAAACCACATGCAAAAGGCTGGAATGATCTGCACTGCCTTCTGCAGATTTCAGTTGTTCCTGAACTGAAAAATCCTCCTCAGAAAGACCAAACTGAGCAACCATCTCAAAATGGGACAGCCAAAAGGGATCAACTAAAAGCAACACAACCAACCAATCGAGCAAAGCAACCACTCTGAATGGCCAAGTGGGACTCAGACACCTGCGCTGCAGGATCCCAAATGCAGTGCGTAGCCCACCAGCCAGGCTCTGCTACAAAAGGAACTGGAGTTGCAGGCAGAAGTGCTTGGTTTTTGCTTTGTTAACTCAGGAGTTCCAGAACTGAGTTTAATTTCTGATTCAGAAAACTGCAGACTTGTAGGTCCTACTCCCGCACTCTGAAACCAAAAAGCCAAACTCTTAAAAGCCAAACCCAGCTCATCCTGGGACCAATGGGAAGGTCCTTCTGCTCACAGTCAGCAAAAGGACATCCAGGAGGTTTTAGCAGGAGGACGGTCATGGACGAGAGAGCTGTGTTATAATCCACCCAGTTCAGAACTGAAGTGATCTAGAAGGATTCAAGTTTATTAATGAGACAAAAATTATGCAGGCTGGCCACAACTGAAAGCAGACTTTGAATGGCTTTGTGTTAAGAGTCTCACAGCACTAAGTGGCATTGAGGAAATGGAAGATTAAATTTAATGTCAATAAATGCAAAGTAATGCACTGGAGAAAAGCAATTCTGACAACACAGGCACGACAATGGGCCTTAAAATAGCTGTTATTGTCCAGAGAAGAAATGGTGCATTCATCCTGAAGAGTTTGCTTCCAACTTTTGCTCAGCTCTCAGCGGCTGCCAAAAAACACCATTCAAGATTTAGAAGTTATGCGGGAAAGAACAGAGAATAAAAAGATAAAGCACATATTTTCCACCTGCTAGGAACAGAGGGGTGAGCAACACAGATGGCATGGCACACACAGATGAGGAAAAGAGATGATGCAGGGGGACAAAGAGATGCACACACAATCCCAAGACAAGAACAGGCAACGGCTCTTCCTCAGTGCTCCCAACCCAAACTCAAGCAGCAGCCACTGGAAGCAGCACTGTTGGAATCAACACCTTGTGGGAGTCCTTCCTGCAGGACCAGCAGCAAAGCCTCCTGCTGTGGCATGGAGGGACCCAGAACAGCCCAACTTGCCCAAGTGGGAGGGGAAGCTCAGTGCAAGCCCTTGGGCTAAGGAGAGGGTGTCTGGGTGCTTTGTGCCTCGTGGGCATCAGACAGACCTCTCCCAAGGCCCCTGCCCCAGCATCTTCCCCAGCCTCCCCTTTTGTTCCTGCATACTCGAGGCAGCAGTATTCAACAGACAGCATTCATTTATCTCACGGACTAGCTGGTTTTCTGTGTGCGCCGCTCACCAAATTACTGTTATTACGTTATTTGAGGGGAATGAGGACTTAAACTCATTTACCCGGGCCTTTCAGAGCTTGCAAAGGAGTTCAAGTTCTTCACAGATGCACACAAAAAAATCCGTCCACTGAAAGCTACAGGGAGCAGCAGAATTCAGTCTTAAGGCTGACATGGAAATAGATTAATTTTTTTTCCCCCATTTCATATTCTAATTACAATTTTTCTCCCCCTACTATTTTCTGTTCTCATTACAGTCTTAAAATTGCTCTGCAAATTCTGTACCTTATTCTGCTCTTCCTACCATCTTTGTCATGGAAATGAGAAACAGAATGTATAAGCACGAAAATATTGCCGAGATCAAAATTCTGCTTAACCCTTTCTTGTGTGACTCCAACAGGAGGCAAAAGCAGCACTGCTAGCAGAGCACAAAGCAGACCGCTCCCCATCCAGCCATTCGTCTGTCCATTCGTCCATCCATCCATTCATCCATCCATCTGTCCTCCTTCTCTCAGTCAAAGGAAAAGACCGTGCTTGGAGAAATGCTCAGAGGCGCTCACATTTGCCCTTGCACTGTGCATGGGGGAGGGGGTTGGGTTTTTCCATCCTATGAGGACATATCCTGATCAAACAACCACGTTTGGCTGTAGCTGCCTGGTGTGCTGCTGGCTGGAGGGAGGCATGCAGTACCCCAGCATCCCCATACTTCAGGTACATCACATCACATCCCCTCCTCCTCAGAGCATAGAGCTGCTGTACAGCCCAACCAAACCCTTCCCAATTTCCCTCAAAACTTGGGAATAAAGAAATCCTTTGCCACGGGAATACAGCCCTGCCTTCACCCCAAAGCACCCCATCCCACTGCTGACTGCACTCAGGGCCATTTACTTCCACGGTACGACCAATGGAGCTGCACGTCTCCAGCACCTACATCACATCCTCTCAGAAACCCAGCAACAACAAGCACACCCTGCATTGTTTATCAGCTTACGCAGGTGCTGGAGGTGTTTATCTGCAAAATAAACCCAGGGCCCTTGCTAAGCTGCTCCTGCTCCCTCAGCAGCTGAATAATCCCGAGAGCTGTGAGCGCCTCTGCCATGTGCACTGCTGGGGAGGGAGGGAGGGGAGTGAACGCAGCACGTTTCCTGGCACTGGGCTGCTATGTAGACAGTCTGAAACAAATACAGTAAGTGATAATGAGACTTAACTGCACCGCCTGCCCCACTGCTAACACGTGTAATTCACAGGAAATGGGGAGAGGCAGAAAGCATCCAAAGATCTGAAAGAAGCCGAGGAGGCTCTGTGCAAGGAGTGCTGCGAGCGTCAAAGGCATCTAGAAACACTGTTTTTTTGCAAGATAAAACCTCAGGCTGAGATAAAAATAGAGCTTCCACCTGTCTGCCTCTGCAGCAGCAGCCAGTGCTGCTCTGCTATGTGGGTCCTCATGGAGGTGCTGATTTTGGAAGGGAAACAACAGCCTTGAAATGGCTAAGGAGGGGAGGGAGCAGCTGGGAAGAAAGCAGCCACAAGCCAGCAGGTTCGTCTATCTTATTCACAGGAGGAATGGGACCATGGGCAGTGGTGCTGTGATGCACAGCCATGCCTGGGGATGGGAGCAACCTGATCTGTCCATAGGTGTCCCTGTTCATTACAGGGGAGTTGGACTAGATGGCCCTTGAAGGACCCCTCCAACTCAAACGATCCCATGATTCTGCAATTCTCTACAGGCACCCATGGGGTGAAGGTCCAACATCCACATCCTGCATGGGAATCAGAATTGTAGAATCCTAGAATCATAGAATGGCCTGGGTTGAAAAGGAGCACAGTGCTCATCCAGTTCCAATCCCCTGCTATGTGCAGGGTCACCAACCAGCAGCCCAGGCTGCCCAGAGCCACATCCAGCCTGGCCTTGAATGCCTCGAGGGATGGGGCATCCACAGCCTCCTTGGGCAACCTGTTCCAGTGCCTCACCATTCTCTGGGTGAAAAACGGAAGGGTCTGGAAAACACCTCTTTGTCTCTTCTCAACTGCAAAGCAAAATAAAAAATAATAAATGCACACTCAACTGCATGTTGCAGAGAGAGAGAAAGGGCAGAGGCTGCTGGGAGCTTTATGTCATAGGAGCGGGCATCGTGCTCCTCGTGCTGCCTCTGACAGCTGGGCAAGTTGAGTTCCTTCACCCAAATATCTTCCAGCAAACTCCTCTAACTCACAACATTGTGAGTGCTGCTGAACGGGAATTTTAATGAATTATTTCTAAAGCCACTTCTCTCTCAGCAATGCAATCACCGTCTGCTCTCCTGCAGCCCAGCCCGAAGCTCAGCCCACACCATTCACCTGCAGGGCTCAGCTCAGCACCTAAACGCACCCGTCCTCCAGCACTGCTGACCCAGAGGGAGATGAAGAATCGATTTTCAAAGCAACCTTAGCGAGAATGGGAGCATTATGCAAAGCTGACCAAGCGGTGGGGGGAAAGCAATCACAGAGCTTCTGCCGCAGTCATTTGGAGAGGAATTTCCAGCAGGCAGATATTTGGCACTGGTGACATCTCCCTCCCGCGGCTCTGCGCACGGCGGTATGCAAATCACCCGCAGCCGTGCAATTTATGACTTGCAAAAATGGGCTGACAAAGTACAGCTCATCTCACAACTCCAGCGTCAAAGAGTGCGCCTGGAGCGGGGCCAGGGGACCTGCTGTCACCCACCGGCCATGCCAGGTTCTTCAGTAGGAGGAGCAAAGGAGAAAACGGGATTCCCACCGGCAAAGGGCGTCCCTGCGAGGTGTCCCTGTGGGATCAAGCAGGTGGAGGCAGCAAGCCACACAGTCGCAGTCACAGGGTCATTAAGGTTGGAAAAGACCTCGAAGACCATCTCGTCCAACCGTCCACCTACCGCCACCATGCCCCCCAAATCATGTTCCTTAGTGCCTCATGGCTCTTGAACGTCTCCAGGGATGGTGACTGCACCACCAATGTTCTTCAAGCACGTCACTGGGGAAAACAACCCCAAAGCCTTAAAACCCTGACCTCGAGGCAGAGCAATTCCACATGGAGCTCAGCACAAGGAGCAGCTCCAACACGACCCACCAACTCCCATTATTAACAAAAACCCAAAGCACCTCTCTCAAGCATTTCTCATTTCGGTTCTTTTTGTTGGAGACCTCTCCATTCAGCTTCTGAATCTTCCCCATGAATTGCTCTGCTGTGTAACACTTTGATTAGAACAAGGAGGCAATCCACGTTCACTTGTTATAACGCACACCTGAGCACTGACAGTCCCCTGGGTTGGAAATTAAGGAAACTAATGAGAAAGAGGCACCTCTGATTATTATTCTGCGTCTGCCTCGCTGTAAGTAATTGACTTGAGTTATCATTACTATTATTACTACTATTATTATTATTACTATTATTAACCCTAACAAAAAGTTTAAAGCACGTTAATGAGAAAAAGGAAAAGCAGCTTTGCCCGACTAATTAACGGCTTAAATAAAAAATAAACAAAGGGAGTCTTCCCAATTTGAGCAAAGTCCTGCCTTTCTCCAAGCAGTTAAAAGCAGACTGACAGCTTTATAGATAGGAGAATGGGCGGATAAGATAAACACGCACAATACAAACTTGTCCAAAGCCTTTACAGTCTTTCTCTGCAACACTTCCAGCTCATTAAATTACAGTATTACTATAGATTTGCAGCAAAATTATCTTTTATCTTGGCTTCTTTTAAAGCTATTTGGCATTTGCTAGTATTTTCTATTATAAATCTAATTGCAGATTCCAAACAGACAAGGGCTCATTAAGCCTTAATTATGCACATGTTGTTTTCAACAAACATTTTCATTTGGACTGCTGTGAGCTGTAATTGTTCAGAAGGCACCGCAGCCTCTGAGCCGCGCACTTGCTGGGGATGGCAAAAGCTGCTCTCAAGTGGGGCATGGCTGGGCTCAAGGACCAACCTGCAGCCTGGGATGGGATGAGCCAGCCCTTGGGAACGCTGCTGGTCCCACTGCTGGCAGATGAGGGGCTTTGCCACAGTTGGAACAAGGGTGGGGGCATGGTTTGGGATGGGACACTGGGCACGTTCACCCAATTTCAGGTCAATTAATGATTAGGGCTCCAAAAGCAGGCAGGAGGTGTTGGATGCTGCCAGACCCAGGAGTTCCCGGCAGGTTTTAGATGGAAACACAAACGTGTTTGTGCATCAGTGTTGCAAATTCTAGCCCAAAATCCTGCCCGTGGGGCATCCAATGTACCATCTCTGGAGAAGAGAGATGACCAGGAAAGCAACAGTTGTGTTAAGAGATTAGTAACCTCCTTGGTCACGTTTATTTCTCTCCTCAGCGTGGGAGATGACAAATTTCCTCTGTCCCACAGACTCACGTTGCGCTGTTAGAAGGAAAATGTGCTGGAGTGAGCATGAAATGTTACGGCCTTGCCTTCGAAAAAGATAAGTTTTCAAGTTTCTAGTTTGACCTAGAAAGGCTTTCTAGGTCATTTTGACTTGGCATGTATATGGCTGACCTACTAAATCCAACACAATAAAATTAGAGTTTCAGCCACTCAGTGTCAGATCATTCATAACTTCAGAGGCAGTATTTACCAACTCGCTATTCATATATTCACAAATAAAGTCTTGCTTGGCTCTTTCTGGCAGGAGAACGCTTGCCCTGTTCTACATTAACTTGTGCTGACAAAGGGAAAAGGTAACAGCTGTGCTCCCATCTTTGTCTCTCCTCACACAGCCCTCACCCCTAAATCCCATAAACAGGATTTATGCTTCTCGCTGCTCCTTTTTACTTAGAGAAAACGTCAAAAATGGGTTTGTCCTGGCGTGGGGAACCCAGAGAGTGCAGACACTGACTGCTAAAGGGAGGGCTGAGGGAGAAATTAAGGAGCTCTGCTCTCAGCGTTGTTCATGGGCTGCGTCCTCTGCATCCTGACTGCTGGTCCAGCCCAGCACAGTGCCCCTATGTGAACTGCATGGAGACTCCTTCAGGCCACACAGTAGGCCTATTTCAGCTGCACCTCTACAAAAGAAGCAATACGTTTCCTCTTCCACGTTATTCACAACTGTTAAGAAGCTTTCTTACTCTGGACCCAGGGGGGCCAGCAGGGCTGTGCCAGCACAAAGCACTGCACCAGATGCAGGGTGCACAAGTTAAACCTCCAGCACAGTGAGGAAGGACTTCCTGGAGTTTGCATCGTAAAGATTTAGGCACCTTGGAAAGGTGAAAACACTCAATTTGTGCTGCCAGGCCATCATCTCTCATTTCCCTCCGTTCTCTTGCAATCCCCTAGAGCTGCATGTACAGCACCTTCTCCACCTCCTAATTACAGGCTCCATTGTGCCAGATAATGCTGCTCCAGCAGGCTGCAGGAAGTCTGTGTGTCATCCCCACCGTGTCACACTGTTGGCTACAAAAACACAAGAATTAATCGCCTCCTCTAGTTGGTAAGTGGGAGCAGACACTTGTGTGCTCGTTGGAAAGGAAAACGTTTGGTTCCTTTAAACAAAACACGATGAATCTCCCAAACAGCTGAAAGGTCCTAGTTTCTATCTCTTGAAAAACTGTGTTGTTGTTGCTCTTAAAACGCATATATAAATCTTCACAAGTCATAGTGGGAACAATGCACAGCCTGGTCAGATGGGAAAGATGCTTGACTGTCAACACAAACAGCTCCAAGCAAGCACCTGATGTGCAAATTGAGTTCACCTTTGCTGCTCAATGGGGCTGGAGTTACAGCTGGCTTGGGAATAGCCTGCAGCACAGAAAAGCACCGCCGTGCTCGGCAGCATCCTTCCCCTCCTCGCATCTCTGAGTCTCAGAGCAGCCTGCGACATGCTGCCCATTGACCTCCTCCAGCCCCATAACAAACCCAAGTGCATTTCTTGACATTCCCCGGGGCTCAGAAGCAGGGGCAGCCATGGGCTGCAGGATGCTGAATTCCCTCCCCAAACATCCGAGCAGGACAAGATCTAGGAGGTCAATCCAGCTGCCCCAGCAAACAGGGGGGGGTTTGCTCTAACCAAACTGGAGTTTATATGCGATGCTGTATGTGACCCAATGCTGATGAGAGCCAAAGAGTCAAGACTAAGAATGCCACTTGTTTTTCAAGGCAGCAATAATTAACACACCAACACAAGTATTTAACCAGGTCTCCTGTTGCTTAATATCTTTATTAATGACCTGGAAACTAGGCTGCATGGCAAAACAAAGTTTGCAGATAAAAAGAACGCTATGTAGGTTAATTACAAACGAGGAAGTCCTGGGAATTGCAGAGCCACCACACCAAGCAGAACAGCAGCAAGCAGGAGAAACCCAAAGCTGTCAAATGCACCCAGGCAGGAGCTGCCTGAAACACTTCCAGACTTCAGCGGGTTTTAAGTTAACTGAACATTAAGTGATAAGTCCAACTATCACATCAGCCACCTCGTGCAAACCTCTACTGAAAGCACAGCAATAGTAAAATGACAGAGTGCAAAAATAACAGGCCAGGAAATAACAGAGAAAATACTGCAATACTGTTATCCAAACTGTCAGCACATGATTGCTCCAGGTACTGAATTCAGCTCTGCTCACCCCTTCTTAGAGAAGAGGAGTGGGGAAACAGGGAGAAACTGGGAAAGCAGGCTCCAGGACAGCAGAACACTGGAAGGTCTCCCAGATCCTTCCCTTCTCCATGCTGAGCACCCCCAGCTCCCTCAGCTTGACTCCATAGCAGAGCTGCCCCAGCCCTCTGAGCATCCCTTGGCCCTCCTATGCACCCGCTCCAACAGCTCCATGTCCTTCTTGGGCTGGGGGACCCCAGGGCTGGATGCAGCGCTGCAGGTGCAACATCACTTCCCCAGGTGTGCAGTGGGGATAACGACTCTGTCATGGTGAGGTGCCTTGCAGTGCTGAAAGGAGAAACCCTCTGCTGACAAACTGGTGTCCTAGACTTTTGCTTTTGTGTGGATGGTTTTGTAATGCAGCCACAGCTCTGCTCAGGGTTGGGTCAGAGGTGCAACTCATAATGAAACCAATGAAGGCTTTCATCACTAAGAACAGAATTTCACAGTGTGCCAGGCCAAAAAAATACATATAGATCCCAAAGCAGATAGCAATGCTTATAGGAAAACAGAAGGGGACAAATCCACCTCAGCCTTTAGATTTATACCAATGAGAAATTTCACTCCACTTTCTTCCCAAAAACCCACAGTGTTTTCCTGAGAATTTGTTTCAGGGCAGGAGTGCCATGCTGAGCCAACAGTGTGAGCAGCAGCCCTTGGTGCTGGGGCTGTGTTTCCATAGCTGTTCCCTGAGCCTCGAGCCTTTCTGGGGAGCTAACTGAGGAAGATGCCACAGCAGGAGGGATTTAGTGGCAAGAAATGCAATGACTGCAAGGCTATTGGAGAACTGGAAAATACAGAGCTGCTCAATGCCCGGTGCGTTAAACTGGTACCTGTGCCCGCAGTGATGCTGCAGCGTGGCAGCAGCTCCCCATGTCCAGGAGCCCATGGAACCCAGGCGAGGGCCGTACATGGAGCTGGCCCCAGAAAAGGGACACTGTCACCAAGCAGCAGCCCATCCCCAGGCTTCTCCAACCTTGGGACCAGACCTGCTTAGCATCTTCCCCACCTGCCTTGTTGGGCAGCATCACCACCATTCATGGCCAAGGGCAGCTCTCAGCTGCCTATGTTCAGCTTCCCAACAGACCAGTGGGAGGGGAGGCAGGGTGAGGGATGCAGAAGGACAGGCAGCAGCAAATCCAGCTGCCCAGCAAGGAGACACAAAACTCCATTGCCAGCCCCACCATCCCAGGTGTGGGATGTGGACCACAGCCCTGCTGCGGGTTATTATGGGGTTTGTAGCCATCACACAGTGACAGTAGTTGCACCAACAATGCACAAAACTGGACTGAAGATCCAGGTGCACTGCATGATTCTTTGGTTTTGGGCCACCATCCATGACCGATGGAGTAACTCACAGCAGAAACACTATCCTGTAACAGAGACAAGCTGTGTGCCAGCCAGCACCTGCAGCACTGCTGCCATGGGATGGGACAGACCCACACATCCCACCACACTCCATGACTGCTGCTATCTCCTGGGGGGCACAGCCAGCAGTGGCAATGCCTGGCCAGGTTCACACTGCCTGCACAGAGGAAGAGGAGCTAAGCTACATCAAAGAGAACAGGATATCACAAAAAAAGCAAGCAAACAAACCCAAACAAACAGGTTGTAACCATTTTTGGCTAGATTTCCTTCTCACCCTCCCTCCCCTCCTCACAATGATACCTCCAGCCTCACCCCAATCACTTGCAGCAGAGCTTCATGCAAAAACAAGGAACAGGAGAAAGCGAGCTGAACTGCAGCACCACAAAGCTCAGGGTGGCTGCTCGTGCCTGCTGATGCCTGCACACCATCCGGGCAAAACCTCTGCATGCACAGTGCCACAGTTTCACAGGTTCCTGACAACTTTGGGACCAAATCTCCATTAAGCAGTTACTTAAAAAAAAAAAACAAAAACAAAAAAAACCAAAAAAACAGACTCTTCTGTTTGAAGATGAAATCTGCAACAACAGCAACCACAAGAATGAATAACAGCAGCAGCACACGGCCAAAGCAGCCCCCAGCCAAGGGCTGCTCAGCTCTGCAGCAGGTGAAAGCAAAGCCCGTGTTCCAAAAAAGCCTTGCCATTCAAATTCTGCTTGAAAGTGAATGAAAATGCCAACCAATCAACTCCGCGGCAGGATTCAAAGAACAATATATCCAAACCTCAGCACCGCGGCCAAGAATGTATTTGTGATGCAGGAGCACTACAGCAGCAGCAACAGAAGCCGTTTGCAGCAGTAAATGAGGTTATTTTGGCAGCAGAGCGGATGTAGCAAACAAGCCACTTTAACTGAATATGGTAAACAGAGATGGAGTGATTATGGCAAGAATGAACGTAATAGGGTTCTGAGCTGCTTTGAATTGCCTCCACGGACCACAATATCTGATAAAACCAATGGAAAAAGTTCTGGTTTCCTCTTGCATATAATTGATTATCTTGCTGAGATCTGCTTTTTGTACACACACACACACACACACACACACTTGCAGACCTCTGAAATTCAGTTACTTGGTGGGGCTGCCAGAAATAACCCTGGGCAGGAGCAGTTAGGTGGTGTTTATTTTTGCCAGGGGTCAGGGGCTCCAGAAATAAACACCTTTGGTGGCCAGGATGCACGTGCTCCATGCACAGCTACTGTGCTCCTCAATGGCTTTAGGACAGAGGGAATAAGCCTGGGGACAGCGTGCTGTTGCCATTGATCCCCTACCTCGGGTTCTACCCCTTGACAAAGCAAACGTGGATCTGATTTACGAAAGGAGCTGCAGCCAGGATGGAGCAGGGATGGAGCAACGAGCTCATGCTCTTCCCTCCTCACTGCCCCAGTCCCCCTGTGGCTGGGCATAGGGCCAGAGGAGCTTTGCAATGGGATCCTTCCAGAGCGCGTTGCCTTTGGTCAAAGAGAAGTGGGGGATCCTGTGAAGGCACCTGCTGTCCAGCCCCTCCTGTGCCCCCGGAGCTGGGTATGGGATGGAGCTGAGCATCCTCACAACTGAGCTTCCCGGCTGCAATTAGTTTATGAATTTACTTACTGAAACAGCACTCAGCTAAACCTGTGATTAGTATTTTCCTCCCCAGGCTCCTAACATGACAAAACAATAATTAATGAGATAGAAAAATGAACCCAAGTTACAGTAAGCACAGGGAAAGACCCATAAGCAAGCCTACGAGCAGGGCAGTTCACAACCCATGGTTATTGGGAAGCACCTATGCAATATAGCAATTAAAAATCATAAAACAACAGAAAAGCAGGTGGAAGATTCTCTGTGTGCTATGTTATTTTGCCTCATCAAGAGTCACAGAATGGCCTGGGTTGGAAGGAATCTCAAGGATCATGAATCTCCAACCCTCCCACCACAGGCAGGATCACCAACCTCCACATTTAATAGCAGACCAGGCATCTCCTTTGCTTTTATCCATTCTCCTCTATGAGGCATCACCTTGAGGGCTGGGCTCACAAAATTCTACTGGCCAGGACTCGTCCCATCAGCCCAAAAGAACAGAGCGCAGCTTCTCAGGGACTGTTCCCAGTCAGGATGCACTGGGAGAGGGTTTAAATAACAGCTGCAGAAGCACAGAAGCTCCTCTGGAAGCTAAGAGCTCAGGGGCAGGTGCCAGCCTTGTGCTGGGGACAGTGGCATGGTGCCCATGGTGACACAGTGCCTGCCGTGCTCTGGCCGCCTGCCACCATGCATGGCAGAGCCAGGACCTTTTCCCCCAAACCCACGCTCCTCAGCTGGCAGCTTGTGCCTGCCCCTCAGGTTTGCAGAACAGAGCCAGTTCCCAAAGCGCAGGGGGGAAAGCAAACCTCCTTCCTGCACCCACCCCCCAGCTGGGGGCAGGCTGCAGCCAAAACCAACAGGAACCCCTGCACAGAGAGGGGATGGGTGGACCGGAGCAGAGAGGAGCAGGGCAGCAACCCTACAGCACAGGTGTGCTCAGATGGGGCAGCAGGAAATGCACAGACAGATGGCTGATGGGGAAAACAATATATTGCTTCTACCCATAAATACAAGCTTGTTTCAATCTGTGGCTGTAGAGCAAATGTTCTAATAAATCATTGCTTAAGCTTTCCAACGGACTTTCTCAAACTCATTTTTTACCCAGAGCACAAATGCATGCATACAAACAGAAAACCCAGCACGTAAAGCTGACCAAAGCTAAAATATTGCAGAAGTTATTGCACTTCCTACACAAAGACGCAGACACAGTTTGCACACCCCCATTTACTGATGTGCACACGTATGCACACACGTGTATGCACACACACACTGACCCCTCTGCAGCCCCACTGCCAGCCCTCTGCCCAGCCCCGTGCAAGTAAGAGCATCTGTGGATGCCTGCTCCCCTCTGCGATGGCTGTGCGAGGCAGGGGAGGTGTCACAGCAACAACATGTTCATTCACTAATGACTCCAAGATCAATGGCACAGACAGGGGAGAAGAAAGTGATTTAATTTCCCCATCAACAGATTACATGGGTACACAAAATATTCACTGTCAGATAAACGTGTTACCTTCATTCCTTCAGCCCCTCAGTGGAGGCAGAAGCAAAATGCTATTGCCTCGCCCGTGCTTCATTCTAACTTCCCCTCTGAGAACCCAACCACATGAAAGGTATAGAGAGGACAGAAAATATTTTCCTTGCTAGAAGGAAATCTGGGTGCTGATAACTGCCCAGATCTGCACAGCGCTCAGGAGAAGAACACAGGAAAATGGGAGAAAGAAGACGAGAAACTTCAGGAAAACAACAAAGCAACAAAACCACAACATGTGCGTGGGGTCTGGGGGACCAGGATAAGCAGACCTACCAACCCAATGACAGAGGTGGAAATAATGGGCTGGGATTGCAGCAGAGCCCGGGAGAAGAACGGGACGCCATAGGCATGTCTTTGCTCCCTGCCCTCCGTGGGACACTGAGGATGGGGAGAAGTACAGTGAGGAGCAGCTCACGGTTTCCCACCACCCCAGGTCACTGCACAGCCCCAGTGGGTTTTTTGGGGGCCTCATCCTGGAACTGATTCATTGAAAGCATCACCTTCAGCAACCAGCCCTTCCAGTCAGCACTGATCGCTGCTCGGCACTGGGTTTGGAGATTTTTGAGCTGGGTAATTAACGCACACTTAAAAGAGAGTTGTCTCCATCCTCAGGAGTCTCACGATTTACTGCATCTCTCACTTGAATTCACGTATGACTTGCATTTCCAGACATTATGTAATGAGGTTTTTGTGGTCCGTAGAGCTTTCTTAGCGATTCTCTAGTTGATGCAGCCAACAGCAATGACAGCACGCACAAACATTTTTGGAAAAGCTTTCAGCATTTCCCTCCATGCACTCACAATAAAGCTCCGTTATCTTCACTAGCAATGGCACACTTGGGGTAAGACGACCCCAACACAACTGGTACACGTCCACTGCACCCAGCAGGGCCACGGGCCGCCCAAGGGCCGTGTGGCCATTGGAGGTGACAAGGCTTGAGAAGGACCTGCTCTGGCCCAACCTTCTCGCAGCACTGCTCTCAGGGCAGGAGGAGCTCCATGCAGCCTGGGCTCACCAGAAAGCAGAAATGATTTCTCAGAAGCCATTCACTGCTCGGGGAAAGTATCTAAGGCACAAAAGTTATCTCACATCCACCTGATGACAAAAGAGGAAAACACAGATACAGACACACGGGGGACAGCCGCAGCTCTATAGATAGTCTGGCCGGTCCTCCCGCGTACAGTCATCACTCTGCTCCCACAGATTTCTACACGGGCCCTTTGGAAACCAGCACATGGCCCACAGAGGCACCTGGGTTGAATGGACCGTGTTAAAATTGCACTGAAATTTCTGCATAAAACTCAGTGGATTTCAAAGTTCTAGAGACATTTTGACGTTTCTCTGGTTAGACCTACACCAATCCATGGCTCGTGTGAGGCTACTCGTCTTTCTGCTGGCAGTAATTACACCCACATTCCATAAGTAATGGAAGAGTGAGCCCCAACACGTACAACCAAAGTACCTAAAATCAGAAGATGACCACCAAAAAACCCCAGAGCCTGATCACAGCTTCCCCACTTAACGCTTCAGGCACAAAAAAAGTAGACTTAAGTCAACTGCGCGCCCACAGATCTGATCAGCCATCACTGAGCACTGCCAGCACCCAAACACCATTATAAACCAATTGCTCAGGCAAAGGCTGCGAGCCACAAATCTGCAACAGCAGGATGCATGGCAATTTTGGCCAGCTTCAGCCACACAGCCCTGCACCACAAAGAGCCACCCTGGCTGCGAAGGCTCTAAGCAGCATGGATGGTGTTGGGCAATAAGTTTGGTGTCCTTTAACTGCACAGCACTGAAAGCACGAGCTATAACCAACAGTTTCACTGGCAGGTGATAAATCACGTGCCCTTTAACTTGTGTTGCAGATGCAGTTAATTAGGAATGCACGCTTGCGGTTTTTTTCATGTATTATTTCCTGCTCCATTTACATGTGCTGCCTTTATTTGAATACTTGCTGGGATTGAGGCTCTGGGGTGTGAGATATGGAGGAGCACAGAAGTGCAGAGCACTTGAGGTCGTGGTGCTCTGCAGCCTGGAGCCAGCAGTGCAAAGAGCAGCAGCAGCAGCAACAGGTGACCAAAATGCTTCATGGACACGTGATGTGAGAATGGTTGGGACCCTTTGCTAAAATTGCAAAACAGAAGTACAGATAACTTACTTAAGCATTTTGTCCATTGCAACTAGCTGTATAAAGATGCTTTCCAATTGCTTCCATGGGGCATGCCAGCCTCTTAGAGCACCAAAGTTCAAAGTCTCCTGTGCCCCTGACACCCATCACGTGGGGACCAGCTGTCCCCATCCCCATCCCCCTGCTTCACCAACTGCACACCACAACTTGTGTCACTCCTCATTACCACAAATTGTACCCACTCTCATTTCAAATTATTTTGTCTGTATTTTTTCTGCGGACATTTTCGGGCTGCTGACAGCATTTTCAGCACTGGTACAAAAGAGCATTTGTTAAAATGTTCCCTGATGGCAGAAGATTCGTAACAGATTCAGAAACCCGGCTGTAATCAAGGTAATTTCTTAGCACTCGTCTGCCAGACAGAACTGTCAGCAGGACGGGGGCCCTGTTATCTGCAGGAGCAATATATGATATGCTCATTTTTTCCCCTCTATAAACTTCAATTATTAATGATGGAAATTTTTCCCTGCCTATTCTTCCCTTGGTGGGAAAAGCAGCCATCGGTGACATTTGCCAATTTAAATCTAATCCTCCTCATCTGCATGTCGACAGGGCTCCGTTTGACTCTACGCATTGATCCAGCCAGGAAAGGCTACTCTATAACTTAATCTGATGTCAAACCGTGATGAGTCCTGTAGGAAACCGGTGCTGTACATCTCCGTGCTATAAATATGTCAGCAGAATTAACTGGAAGTGCTAATAGGTCACTCGATGAGCCCGCGGAGCAGGCAGGGCACCAGCAGGCTGTTGTCGCGGTGCTTGTGATTGATGACACCAAAAACGAGCCAGAACAGAGGGCTGTCAGACAGCCAGCATGGGGACGAGGGACTCGCCATGTGTGTTATTTAAAAAGAAAACAACCAACAGCAGCAACAAATCCTGTCGGCTAATGTAAGGCCAGAGAAGAGCAGCGGGATCTCTTGAGCCTGCAAAGCTGTCCCCTGCACCCACAGCCTTTGGGCAGCAGCTAGAGCCAAAGGAGAAGCCTTGCAAATTGCCCTTGGAGGATATCAGGTGCCTGCAAAAGGATGATGTTGGGTCCCAAAAATGCAGCCCAAGTTGCATCTTTCCACTGCAGACCTTTTCAACCCAATCATACGGCTTTTGCTGCCTGGCTTCATTTCCTTGCCCCAGTCCAACATGCTCCAGCTGCTGGGAGAAGTTCAACTATGGCGTGGAACCATCCTCTCCCACAAGAATCATAAGCACTGTGGGAACAAAAGCTGCCGTGCTTCCAGCATGATGCTGTTTTCCTTTACCCATCAGTGGTCTCATAGACGAATTAAGCCCTGGAGGAGCACCTCACTCAGCCCCAAGCTGTCATTCCCATTCCCTTAGACCAACCTGCCATCTTCTCCTGAAGTCTGGCAAAGCCTCTCGACTCATTCCACAGACAGGAAGCCACTGAGATCAAATTGTCATCGTTTTCAGCCGTGGCAGTGCCAAGCTTTACCTTTTGTAGCTCCCACGGAGGTGTATCACACCATTTGCAAGATGCAAGGCTCCAAACACAAACGAGCACCTATCTGCCCCCGGAGAAATCAGGTCTCCAGCACACAGCTCCAGTTATCCTTGTCCAACCAGAGTGACCAAGACTGGCAAACCCAAAGGCAGCCCGACCCTCTGCCCTCCTTCTCAGAGCTATTTTTACAGCTGTAAGTCAATTGTGCTGGGTGCCTACAACACAGCGTTGAATGGAGCTACCTCCTCCATTCAGCCAACCACAATCAGAGCAGAGTCTCTGAGGTCCTCTTCATCTCATGAGCTGAGCATCCTCATTAAAAACCAACAAACGAGTTCAAAACCATTCCAAGAAATACCAGAGGACCAAAATTCATGCAGGTCTCAAAACTGGTCAGAAATCACTGGATCCAGCAGCAACACAGACTTGAATTTACCAAATCCTGCTCTTTTTAGAGGGCCCCCAGCCCACTCTTTGGCAATGCACCACCCTTAATGCTGTGCCTGTGGGCTACCAGCATGGCTGCAGGTGCAGCTAATCCCTGACCACACGGAGCATCACGATGTGAACACGGAGATGACAGCGGGCCATTCCAGCAGGCAGCTGATATTACAGACCCACCTCCAGCAGAGGAGCAGGCAGCACCTTCAAACAGAAACTGGATTCTTTATTTACCTGAGCAGATGCTCACCACAGTGTTTTCAGAAGCCCAGAGCTGGGTATTTGTCAGCGCTAATGGGATTTCCAGGAGCCAGCTTGCTTTAAGAGCTTATTTTCTCATTCAAATTGTAACAGTCACCATTTTCTGGTTTGTGTTGCCTCTCTCACCCATGATTATCTCCCCGAGTGCTCACTTTTCTCTGGGTCACTGAGCGGGGATCTGTTCTAATTACTGTCAGCTTAGCTTTTGTGTGGCATGCCGTCACACCAGGATCTGGGCTGCATAAATAAGCAATGTGTTTGCTCTTTGTAGGCTTTGCTAACCAAGACAGAGCCCGGCTCACATCACCCAGCCGACCGGCTCGTGCCACCAGCTCACCTGAAACAAAACCCAACGTGCCAGAGCCCTCACGCTTGCCAGGTTCATTCACCAGTTTCTTCATCACTTCATGGAAATGGATGCACTACCTCTGCTAACCCTCCCCAGTGTGGATGCTGATCTGCCAGCCTGGAGGGATGAAGTCACACTGATACTGATCCCAGGGCTGCGGTCCCTTGAGAGGCTTGCTAAATTAACAGCAACCCTGCAAAAAATCTTTGTGCTTTAAGGAAGGGCTTAAACCAAGACCCAAGCTGAGCCATGTGCCATACAGATTGTTACAAAAGCTAATGAATTGTCTTTTAAACCTTCAGATCCTCTGATTGGGAATTCACTGCCCCTTCCAATCAGATCTGGAGCTCTGTTTGTTGTGCTCTCCAGAGCAAGGCGGTGGTTACAGCCTGACACACCTATAAGAAAGCAATCTGCATGAGACAATTTCCAGTGCTTTGGGCGTGCAGGATGGAGGGATGCTCCCTGCAAAGAAAGCAGCCCTCCCTTCCCTCTGCAGGCAGCACCTCTCCAGCCTCAAGGACAGAAATTGCTGTGGAGCATGGCACAGGGCAAACAGCAAGGCCAATATCTGGACATGTCAGAGGGCTGCCAGGAATTCAGATGTGCTGCTGGCCCAGGAAGAGGAGGAAGGCACAGGTAGCTCTGAAATAGAGCCAGCTGCTGGCTCAGAGGAGGAGCAGCCTGCAAGCAAAGCAATGGGAGCTGGGTTGACCAGGAACAGATCTCAGTGCAGCAGCACGCACCTCTGAGCAGAAGCCAGCAAGGGCTGCAGAAGCAGTGAGCTGCAGCAGGAACCTGAACAAATAAACACAAAGAAAAAAAAAAAAATGTGCCCTGTAAGACTTTTATTAAAAGCAACTCTTTTCTTCTCTCCTTTCCAGGAAGTGACTTTGCTCTTGTCTCTCCTGGTGCAGTTCAGGACTGCTCTCAGGATGCAGAGCAGCATTTTGGCTCCGAGCTGCTTCTTGCAAGCATTCAAAGGAGTGAGCATTCGGTTATTCAGCTGCACAGCAGTCACAAGAAAAGCAAGAAACAACCAAATCAAACTGCTTGCAAGCATCCAACAGGTTGGGATTCAGCCACATAAAGCTACTTCTTAAACAATGCCTCCAGGCAAACACATTCAGCAAAACACAGCGGCACCAGCACACAGTTTGGGAGCAGACAGAAGAATCAGTCACACAGGAGCCTCATTCACAATTACAGACTTGGCCCACACTCCTGGCACACAACTGCTTGCAACGCAGCAGCGTGTCCTTCAGCTGACATCTGCTGCTGCTCTGATGCACGAGGACTTTCAGTTTTGTACTGAGTGAGAACAGTGGTTGAAAGCCTTGAAGAATAAGCTACTTGCAGATGAGACCCATAATTCAAGAGAATCTTATCTAAGGACTTTGTATTCTTATCAGAAGCATTCTCCTATTCATCTGATAACACGGAGATCTGTTTCTTTGTAAGGGGATGCCAATAAGAATCTGGCTGGAATCTCCTAAGAGCGAGGGCAAATGGAGTCAGCAGAAGATGCCCACCTGGCCTCCAGCAGGAGCTCCGGATGGAGAAGTGCTGAGTTCACACCACAGAGGTGGGCTCTGCTGTGCTGCCCCAACAACACACAGTGGGAGGTGCAGAGAAGGAGCAGAAGCTTCAGCCCAGCACCACTTCCAGCAGCACAAGCACAGTGCCAACCATGAGTCATGAGTAACCCTGAGCACATCCTCACCAGAAGAAGGCCAAGGCAAAAACCACAAGTGTCAGAAGTGTCAAACCAGTGGCGTTTCTCCTTCAGTTGTTGGCAATGCTGGAATCAAAGCTTTATACAGGATTTACTCTGTTTTAATCCACGTCCCATGACCCTGGCAGCTTGGTGCTGCCAGTAAAAGACTGTGGAAGGCTGTGGAAAATCAGGTCTTCTTGTAAGGACAGCCCCAGCCAGAATACTGCTGTCATGAATCAGCAAAAGCTGCTAAGCCATTTCTCAACAAGATCTGCTCTTGTAGCAGGGCAAAAGGTGAAGAGTATCACCTTGTTACCATAATTCAATATTGAAAAAAATACTTAACTCCCATTTTATGATTGCAGATTTTGATTTTCCTCCTCCTCTGCTCTAGGATTTACTCTCAAAGCCCACGTACCAACTTAGCTAGGCAGTCACATCATCCACATTTAATGTAATCCTGTGCTGGAGGATTTGCCAATTAATCCAATGTCCTTCTTTTGGCAATTATCACTACGCCACGGAGCTTCCAAACAAACTCAAACCATCCAATCAGCAGAAGCCATAACACCTGGATAAGGGCACAAATTAAGAACACTGCCCGCAATTGCCATCAGCTGAAACAGCAGTGGGGAATGGGGCTGTGCCAACACCTGCTGCTCCGTGCTGCCCATCCCCAACCACAGGCAATCAGCAGCAGCACGATGTGCAAATCTGCCTGCCCTGCCTTTGCTCCCAGCATTGCACTGATGTTGCTCAATACCCGTGCAGCAGCTGGACCAGAAATACCAAGGTTTATTCTTGTTTGGAAAACAGAGAAATAACATCCAACGTACTTTACAGGAAGGAAGAGAAAAACGTGGGGAGGGAGGCCCTGGCTTCCCAGCTGGCCACCAAGGGGAAAACTGCTCTAACTCGCAGCTTATGGGCTCGTGCTAAATATTCTCTGCTGAATACAAGATCACCTTGTAAAACAAGAAACACGAGTCTGAAATAAAGACTGAAGTGAACGAGTCTGAAATGAAGTGTGGCTTCTTGCTCCGGCCCCCCAAATCCCCCTTCACCCTTTCTTCACCACTTTTCTTACGATGTCACGATGCCTGCAAGGAACAGTGCTGCATTTTGGGGCACTCTGAAGACCTGCAGCATCAGTGGGGCAGCACAGTGACAGACACTGCCGTGCTTTCTTGGCTGCAGGGACACCCAGGCCTTCAGCACACAGCTATTACTCTATGTAGGTGCTGTCCCATGCCCAACGTGTGTCCTGGGCATCTCACAGCCTGCTGCATCTTCAGCCCTGCACTTCCATCCATGCCCAAGTAGGCCTGGCAGCACCCAGAAGAGGCAGAGTTATCTAAACGTGCACCAAACCACAGTCATGTTCAAATTCTAGAAGTTCCCAGGGTTTTACATCTTAGCCTCAATCCATTTTCAATCAAAATGTGGCCTTTTTTATACCTCTCATCTGAAAAATAATGAGAGAGAGAGAGAGAGAGAGAAAGAGCAAGGCAGCCAGAGAATGAAGCCTTCCTTCCTCCTCCCCGTCAATATTTTATCACAGCAAACACCTGCCATGCAAACAGCCCTGGGAGAAACAGGAGGTTCGTGGAACTGCCTCGGCAGCAACACAGACACCACAGGAAACAAAACAACCTGCACGAGCAGAAGAGCCACTCTGCAGCACAGCCCACAGAGCACATGTTTGCATGCTTCGGAGGGATATGAGACAAATTCTGCTCTGCTTTTGCTGATGAAGAGGGTGCCACTGCTCTGTGCCCAGCGATTTCAGTTCTGCAAAGGGGGTTGCAAGCAGTGAAAGCCTTCCTTGGCAAGGCTCAGCTTTGGTGGTGGAAGCACGAGTCAAAGGCAGCAAAGTCAGTGTCTGCACTGAGCTGTCAAACTTGCAGGTTGGGCACTCAAGAGCCTCCTGCTGAAAGCACCAGCATTCAGAGCAAGATGAGATGAGAGACACCAAAGAGAAAGAAGTGTGGGCAATCACTCCTCTGAAAGATTCATCAATGCCCCCTGCCCAGGTAGGCAGTACTCAAAAAAATTACTTAGACCGATATTTATGGAGCTGAGAGGTGTGGGAATTGTCTGATCCTGCATCTTCTGCGCTCCTGGAAAGCTGCTGGGATGACACCTCGGGGAAGGCACCATTTATTTGTTATGGAGCACGCTGGGATCAGAGAGACTGGTGGTTATTATTTCTATCTGAAATGTGATTTCAGGCTGCGAGGACAATTTTAGACTGTGCAAGCCTGAAATAACTCCATAGGCCAAATTTTTGACTTGTAACAGAACCATCAGATTCACTTGCCATTTTATTAAAGACCCACACCACCCCATGACTTACACACACACCGGGGCTGTCAGTCCTGGGAACCAGAAGCATCAGCAAGGCCAGACCCGCTTCTCAAAGCATTGCTTTTGCCTCAGTGCTGTTTCTTAAGCTATCATATGCCCCAGTGAGATGGCTCTGTTCCACGGCTATATCATGGAGTTCATAGAATCATAGAATCATAGAATCCTAGAATGGCCTGGGTTGCAAAGGACCACAGTGCTCACCCAGTTCCAACCCCCTGCTGTGTGCAGGTCGCCAACCAGCAGACCAGGCTGCCCAGAGCCACATCCAGCCTGGCCTTGAATGCCTGCAGGGATGGGGCATCCACAGCCTCCTTTTGCAACCTGTTCCAGTGCCTCACCACCAGACACAGGGCATCACTGCCCAAAGCAAAGCATCAGATGGTGGGGATGCTCCTGTGCCCACAGCTCTGGCCAGGAAGGACTTCACATCTCATGGGTTGCATCCCAGGAGGAAGGCTGTGCAGCACCTTGCCCGCTGGTTACAACCTCCACGTTTGGTTTTCCCATTCCAACAACCACTCTGATCATTTCCCCCCTGCCTGTCTCCATACCCAGTGCACACCATAAAAGAGAAAGCACATTCCAAACAGTTACAGAAGTGCACAACAAATACCAGACCCTATTTTGTTGCCAAGATGCACACTCAGCAGTGCTGATCGCAGGCTGAAAGGACCCTTGGTGTTTCAGGAAGAGACGTGCCCTTCTCTGGAAAATGCACTTTTAAATCCCCCAGGACATCACCTTGTGTCACACTTGGAGCCAGTCCTCTGGGACAGGAACAACACCACGGGTACCTGCAGTGCTGCCTCACGTGGAAGGCCCTTCTTAGGTTCACAGTGGGGATGAGAATAAGTCTAGCATTAAATGTGGAGGTTGGTGGCCCTGCACGTGGCAGAGGGGCTGGAGCTCCATGATCCTTGAGGTCCCTTCCAACCCAAGCCATTCTATGATTCTATGATTCTAAGTTGCTCCTCACGAATACCATTTATTTTAACATTTCCACTAAAACACCATCAATTTGAAAGTGGTCAGCAATCACACAAAGTCCATTGACACCATAGAGGCGATGCCTGTCCTGCTCGTCACACCGGGCCCTTCTCATGGAGAGAGAGGCTAAGCTGTACTCTGCAGGAAATATTGAGAAATCCAGTCTTTTTGATGGAGAGATCCTCTCTAAGCAAAAAAACCACAGACCCATGATTGATGGAGCGGCTGCGTTTTCAAACAGTCACACAATCCCAAAAGCCAGGAGCAGCGCCCATAAGTGAGCACGTACGACTGTCTGCAGAGACAAGGGTTAACAATCTTATCTGGGGTCACCAGAAGACATTCCAAGTAAAACCCACAGCACGCAGATTTCCTGCTTTCTAACCCAATGCCCTATTTATACCTCTCTTTCTTCACAATGCCAGTGACAGCTTTTTCCTCGCTCACAGGCATGTTTCCTGCTTCTTGAGCTGTGACTTTCATTTGTAGCTCATTTCCATAACCTCAGAAACAGGGTTTCAATGGAAGTGTTAAATGTACTGATAAATTCTTCCCGAATCTTAAAGCTATGGGCAGAAAGAATGGAAGCCATTTACCCCATATCAAACAATTGGAAATTATATTATAGATTTCAGAATCCTTAACCTGAATGTGGCAAGCGTTATCTCTGGCTGATAATGGAATGCCTTGTTGCTGGTGAGACAAATACCAGAGCCCGTTTCCAAAACACCAAGATGTGTAGGATGGCAAATAGGCTCAGTGTGCACAGCGACCTTCACAGCCTTCAGTTGTCATGGCGGGGACAGACGTCCATCCTATTCCCCATTAAAAAGAGAGGGGGGAAAGAGAAAGAGGGGAAAAACAGCCCAGCTGTGAGCCTGGACCTATTGCACTGCAGGCAGAGCAAACAGGGGGAAAAAATTAAGAAAGGATGAATGGAGCTTTGCTGCAATGTCTGCACTTGGCTGGAGCTGGCAAGAGGACACTGCCACCTGCGCTGGGACAGAAGGTGGCTGCAGCCAGACCAGGGCAGCAGTACATCCCCACCCTCCTTGGAAAGCTCTTGCAGTGTGTGTCCATTAAGCCATGCATCACCGAGCCCAAAAATGCTCTATTTCAAAAACGAAGCTGAACCTCTCCAGGCGAACTACAGGAGTGGGGACAGCACTGCAGCACGAAGCACAGCTGCCCCCAGGCCCTGCTCACACCCAGGAACACCAGCAGCTCTGTATTCCTACAAAACACACATGCACCGTCGGGATCCTACAGAACAACTCAATTCCTCTCTTGTTTTTCCTCCCAGCCAATGCCATGCATTCTGCACCAAGCCAAAATCCAGCAGTCAGAGTGGTGGCTCGTTTCAGAGCAGCCTTTCACTTCCCCAGCACCATTTATAAAACACGATCCCGCTGATTCCTTTTTTTCTACGCCTGGCATTGAAGAGCACTGCAAAGCATTTGAATAGTGCTGTTCTGGAAAAAAAAAAATAATCATCATCATCATCATCTGTAAGAGAGAAAAAATTAAATTCAATCATCGCTTTACCCTCTGTAAAACTGCAAAAGTCTTGGGAACATGAAAAGGGGCTTTCTGAAGGATGTTAAGCATTCAAAAAGATCAGACTGCACCGTGCAATTAAATGTTCCACAAGCCTTTGTCGGAGGACCCAAACCTCACTCCTGTGTGAACCCCACACCTCCCGCTGGGAGCACACTGGAGTGCCTTTGCTTTAAAGCCAACTTTGGATATTCCATACCTTTCCCTTTCATCATCCTCCAGCACACGCTAACGCCGGCAGAGTTAATAGTGACTGACTAATTTTAAACCCTATGATTACTGGAGCTGATTTATATAGTAGCTTCACTTCACAATGCTGTGAATCACGCACGCGGTAATTGCCAAGTTCAATTTTAGCTCTGTCATACTGAAGCATTAGTTTTTTATGCCTCAGCTGTTGCCTCCTCCATGCTATAGAGGTAAGTTGATAATGCAGTAGGATTTGCTGTTAAATATCATAATATTATGATACCCCGTGTCAGATTCCTGCAAGCTTTGTGAGCTGTGCAGCGTCTATTAACTAAATACTTTATTAAAGGAATGGTTTGAAAAGGTTTCTATTCTAATTTAGCTCACAGCACTGAATACTGGGGGATAAAAGAAAGGAAAAAAAAAAGCTGTGGTTTAATTCACCATCAGAAGTGAGTTGGAGGAGAGCAGCATCTGTCATCATCATCATCATCATAAGGGGGAACGGCTGTTTACAGGGATGGATAGTGATAGAACAAGGGGGAATGGTTTTAAACTGAGACAGGCGAGGTTTAGGTTGGATATTAGCAGGCAGTTTTTCCCCCAGGGGGTGGTGAGGCACTGGAACAGGTTGCCCAAGGAGGCTGTGGATGCCCCATCCCTGCAGGCATTCAAGGCCAGGCTGGATGTGGCTCTGGGCAGCCTGGGCTGCTGGTTGGCGACCTGCACACAGCAGGGGGTTGGAGCTGGATGACATTTTCCTTTTGGTCCTTTTCAACCCAGGACATTCTATGATTCTATGATCATCAAAGCCAGATGGTAGGAGGCACAGAGGTGGAACCAGAGCCTCGTGGAGCAGCACTGAGACCAGAGGTCCCCCATCTCCAAAGGCACAAACTGGTTTTGTGTGTCCAACTCTGTGCCCATCCCTCCTGAGTGGGAATGGGATCCCAACAGCCCCATAAGCACTGCCAGGAGGTGTTTTAGCCTGCAAGAAGGGAGCTTCAACATGCAAAGGCAGGCATGAGCAATCATCTCCTGAGAGCCCTTAAAGTCACTCAACTCTCGGACTTCAGATTTAATTCTTTAAATATATTCTGCTCGTATCAAATCTAACAAGTTCACAAAAACTGGAACTGCCTTCTCTTCTGGTTCACAACAGAAGCCCCCAGCTCTTGGAGTGGGCTCTGTGCCACGCAGCGTGCTCCAGGCACTGCCCTGGGATGGGCCCAGCAACACCTCTGGGTAGAACTCCCCTTTGGAACAGCCAGGGCAGAGAAATTGCCTCTGTCAGCCCTATTACTCTCAAATAAATGTGGACAGATGTGCAGTTCCAATGGTCACTGCAAACATGGCTCTTGACCCAGCTGTGCCCTTTGTGCATGACTCAGCCACGCAGGCAGCAGTGAGTGCTGCAGCACCGCCTTGCCCATTTACCCTGCCATTGTTTCATCGAGGAGATGAGCGTGGAAGTGAATGAAATTCTCTTCCATTTTTTCCTCCTGGTTTTCTGAAAGGAAAGGAATTGAAGTGACGTGCCAAAGAGAAGATCTCCTGCAGGCCTGGAGCTGCAGCTGGGCTGCTCAGGCTCTGAGTAACGTGGCTGTGGGATGCTAACAGCATCCCTGTCCCCGAGACATGGTGGAGCAAACAAGACGGGACTACAAAGGGGCATTGCTTCATGCAGCAGGGGAAGCCCAGCCCTGCATGCCCCAGCCCTACCCCAGCAGCACACAGAGACCCTCCGGTCCCCAGCCAGGAACTGATTCCTTCTCCAGGATATCCAGGTCATCCCCATTTGGTTTACAGCTCAGAGATAATGAGCTAACTGCCGTGCGATGCTTAAAATAAATGGCCAACACCTTTGCACAAGGAGAGCTTGACTTCTCTTTTCAATGCTCGCAGTTGCTTTCAAAGTCTTACTCATTGCATTGAAAACAAAACCGGACTAAAAATGTCCTTGTTAGTGTATGGGAAAGGAAAAGAAGCAAGCAGGTGGCCTTGGCTGCACGATCCTCTTACCGCAGCATTGTTACTAAACTGAACGTTTACACAGGTCTGACAAATTGTTTGCAATGAGCATACAGGCAGCAGTGCTACCAGATGTTGTTCTCCTAATATTTGCTCTATTACATCATTGGATACTGCTGGAAAGCCAGCCTGTGCCAAATTTGCCGAGGCCTCGGCTTGCTGTGCGTGCATCTGCAGCTCCAACAAGCTGAGCTCTCCCTTGGACTTGGGTGCACAGGAGCTTCCTGAGCTCAGGGTTGTGCATGCACACATGCTGCTGGTTTGGCAGCTGCTCTGCACCACCAACAGCTATTGAGGCCATCATGGACATATTGAGGACATCGCTCAGCAGCAAGAGCTCCCCTCCTGCATCCCACCATGAGTCACGTTTTAGAAAAAGAGGGAAAAAAATAACCCTAAATGCAAGTAGAATTTGGTGCTTTTCCTCTTCGTGTTCATTGAGTTGCACCTCCCCAGGGGTCCAACCAAACCTAGGCTTCCTCGCCCCAGCATTCAGAGAACAACAGCATTGGATGGATGGAAATGCTTCAACTACTTTGCTGGGGTGAGATGCTGCTCTTCCTCACTGAGTTATACACCAAAACACGGAGTTCCCACCCACAGACCTGTGCTGCACATCCCCGTGGCTCTTGGCTCCCAGGAGGCTGAGCAATGTGACCCCAAAGTGCTGAAGAACTCTAATGGAGAGCTTACGGCAACTGGTATTTTTCTTGTTCAAAGAAGCAAATGCAAAGGTAACCCTATTTTAAACAAACTGCCATCACCACACACACAAAGATACCAAATATTCTCCTCCACCATATGGTGGATTCACTTGCTGCTTTTCACAGAGACACACTCACTGGCAAACACTGGGCTGTGCAGCAGCATGATGAGGAAACTGCAGATCGCTGCCCTTAAGATTCTCTTCTTAATGAAGTCAAGAAGGCTCTGTTTAATGTATATTTCATTTTAAGCTCTCTTTCTCCCTGCTTTCTAGAAAAGCATAATTTCAGTTACATTATTTCTAAGTTATTCCCAAGCACTATGTTCTTAAAGTATTCCCAGCTGTCTGTGACTTACCACTGGGCTTCATTTTTCCTTCCCATCCCCATAACAGTAGGGAAGGAACTGTAATTGCTCCTACAGTCCTATAAACCTGAAGCAACTCCAAGGAAGCAAAGAGAATAGAGCAAGACTGGTCCTTGCATCCTCTGCACTACCACAATACTTGCTGAGACCTTTCCCACCTCCAGCCCCATCTTACAGAGCCTGGAACTCACATTCAGGATAAACCACCTGGCATTACCATCCCTTGGTGACAAACATGAGTCACTGTGTTGCAGAGCACAGGGAACACACTGTGTTGCCACGAATACATATGCTGGGTCTTCCACACTGTGAGTCTTCCCATGCTTCCAAGACAGGCTTTGCATTAATATATTTGCCGAAATCTTTCTTGGTCAGAAAGATTTTTATGCCCCTTGATGTGCACCCAGATGAGACAAGTAGCTTGAGGAGACCTGCAGCTTGCTAGCTGCCCTTCTCTTCTGATTCGTCCCAAAGCCACCATTCCAAGGCACAGGCTTGCAGGTGACACCTTGAGTTGGCCAACCCACAACCACCCTCCTGTGTGAACAGCCCCAGGGGAAGAGCTCCAAGCAGGAAACTCAATCGGAAAACCACCAACACATCCCAGGCTGGATCTAGATGTTCAACCACAGTGCACAGCTGTACTCATGTTTCATTTCATCTCTAGTTTGAGAGATGGCATTTTGAACTTCAACTCAAGCGGCCCATGAGCATCACACCCTGCACACACAGCTCCATTGCTGCTGTACACCTTCTGGGCACGTTATGGTGGGATGCAGGCATCAGCCCCCAGCCAGGAGCCAGCCCAGCGCCCTTCAATTCCGTGGCACTGCAGATTAATTGGATGCTGCAACAGGAATAGATGTACAGTTATCTTCAGCATTCATCAACCTTATAAAGGTTAATTCGTTAGCCTTTTTGCTTTGGAGACAGGTTCTGCTTTCACTTACACCTCCGCATAGTCATCAGCTCAGAGGAGGTCTCAGAGATGTAACCTGGGCAAATCTTATCAATGAATTCAAATCTTGAGCTAAATCAGGAGGAGGAATGGATTTAGCCTAATCCCCCCCAAACATCCATCAGCATCACCTGCCAGTTCCCTGGGATTTAATCTCCCTCTAATCTCTCACAAACCATGGAGTGTGTGGGGAGGAGACTGGGCATGCAGCAATTGTAGTTCCATTGCTCTCCCCCTCCCTCCCTCCAATCTGACTGCCAAATCACATTAAGAAGCACTTAGAAATTCATTAAGGTCTCTGCTAGCATCATTTCCCAGGCAAACAACCAAAGGAGCGTGCATGCTCCAATGTAGGTCCCACACCATTTGGGACAGGAGGAGAGGTCCCATCCGTCCCTGCAGGGACACCATCCCCATGAAGGTGCTCAGGAGCTCCAGCCCCAGTTGCAGTGGGCCATAAGTAAAAGAGAGGTGAAGATGCAAAGATCCTCAAGAAACCACTCTCATATAGTGCACACCAACACTGCTGCCAACCCAACAGCATCAAGAGAGACCCCATGCCAAGAATGAGCTTTGATACGCAGGTACCACACTCAGCAACAAGCTTACATCCCAGCTCCGAGCGACTGACGGCATGCTTTCAATCCTCCCACTAAAACTATCAGCTGTGAGGGAGATGTTGGCTCTGACTGCTGTGGATAACGAGGCCGGGGCTGCTGGCTCTGGGTGCTGTGCCAAGCGACCCATGGCACGCTGTGCCAGTCAGCACATGCAGGAGCCCCAGCTCAGGGCGTTAGTGTGTGATTCTAGGTTTACATAACACCGCCAAACGACTTCTGGCAGAAACAATTGGTATTAGCAAGGGAAAGGAAGCATCAGGAACAGCCGGCAGAGCGCTGAGACACCTCTCACAGCAGCCCCCAGGCTAAAGGAAAACATAAGGACGCAACAGAAGCAACACTTGGGCAACAGAGAGGAAGAAGGGAATTCTCCACAGAGGGAATCTGTGGAGCAGATGAGCAGGGAATTCAGCTTTCCCTTTCTCACCTCCCTCCAGCCCCTTGGACCGAGCTCTGCTTCGCTACGGCACGCAGGTCAAGTCTGCACCACATAACCACAGCAAAGGGAAAACGCGCTCCAGCAGGGCCCCAGGCTGCGAGGTCTCAGCAGCTCCTGCTGCGCTACCTTGGCCCCGGGGCTGCTAATTGCAGAGCTTAGTGTGCTCCTGCAGGGATCCAATGTGTTCATCACAGTGGCCAAGCAGCTCCAAGCAGTCCCACAAGTGTCACGTAAGGTTTTTAAGCTCGTTCAGCCTGCTGAATTATAGAGTCATAGAATTATAGAATCCTTAGAGTTGGAAGGCACCTTTAAGTCCCACTTTAGATACTGACAGGCTGCTCTCAGGTCACCTCACAGCCTTCTCTCCATGCTGCACAGTCCATGCTGCTCTCTCAGCCTGTCTTCATATGAGAGGTGTTCCATGGATCATTTCTGTTGGAGAGGCTCCAATGCTCTGGAAGTGCTCCAGTCCGTGTCTCTCCTGCACTGAGGGCTCCACACCTGGATGCAGTGCTGCAGGTGAGGTCTCACAGCACAGAACAGAGATCCCCTCCCTCACCCTGCTGGACACGTTTCTTTGGATGCAGCCCAGGATCCAGCTGCCTTCCTGTGAGGGCACACTGCTGGCTCACGTCCGGCTTCCCGTCCATTGGTACCCCCATTAGTACTGGTTGGCCTTGAGTTTGTCTCCAAACAAGCACAAAGCCCAAAGGAAGCCGTGTCTCCCTGGTGGCTCCTCCAACTCCAAAGCGATGGCCACCAGTTTCAGCTGTCCCTGTCCGTGGCACACTGCCACAGGCTCTTGAGACCTCCATTGCCAAGCAGGGGATCCCTTCCCAGCTGGCACCATCTCCACTCTTGTGACACGACGACGATGACACCAGATTCAGATCCAAGAGTTTGTTCTTCCTTGTCTCCAAGTAAGATTTTGGCATTTTCAAAATGCTGCCCATGATTTCCAGCTTTGGGAGCAAGTGAGAAGCTCCAGCTGAGCTTCACAACATTGTAAGACAGCTTCACAAGACAAGAGGATGTTAAATCCGCACTTCCCAGATAAATCACTTAGAGAGGTGCTCTTCAGCAAATAGGAACATGGATTCACATGCATACTGGAGGACAATTCTGCATAGGACTTAAAATGAACCTCAGCTCAAACTAGAAATGTTTCCATGATAACATTGGATTTGCCAGTTCTGTAGTGATCTCATTTTGACAGTGTGCAGGACCTCATATTCAGGAATGCAGCCCTGTATCCGACCAACCCCAAAACAGCAACCAAGCAGCTGCACGTGCCATTGCTGATTTCTTAAATACGCTTCCAGAGCTGCTTCCAACTGACATTTTATGATTTTAAACACGTATCTGTTTCATTTGTGCTCTTGCATAAATGTGATAACCCACTTCCATACCACAAACAGTTATTCCTACCAGGGTTTGCTCTCTGTTCCCAACAGGTCACTGCACACCAACCACCTCACTTCAGTGGCTGCAAGTTCATGAAGCTAACGTTGATACATTTGGATGGATGGATGGATGGATGGATGGATGGATGGATGGATGGATGGATGGATGGACGGATGGACAGATGGATGGATAGACAGATGGATGGATGGATAGATAGTTGGACAGATAGACTGATAGATAAATAGATAGGTAATACTCTTCCCCTTTTCAAAGCCCAACAGTAGAAAAATCTGTTTAAAATTGCTCTCAAAAAACCCTACACATCGGTCTGACTTAACTAAAACAGTTCAATCTCCCACGTGTGCAGTTTGGCATGGCCACAGCAGACAGCCGCCCACAGTTCACTTGCCACCTTGATGCAGGTTGTCAATTCATTACAGAGCACACGTCCCTGGTCTCTGGTTCACTCTGCGACCTGCAGCCTACTGGACAGACTTTTTATCTCAAGGGAGAACAACAAAAAAAGCCCTACCACTTAATAATGAAAACATGACTCTGTCTTTCTTGGCGTCTAACAAATGCTGTTCTCAGCCTTAACAGATTTATCAGGTTTAAAAGCACCGCGTCGCCAGCATCCGTCTGGGCTGGAGGAGCCCAGAGCCTAAATCCAGCACAGGTCCCTCCATACCCACAGGCTGCAGGCAGTGACCTCACTGTCTGGCTGCAGGCTCGGCCCCGCTGGAAGGTTTCCTCCTGCTTCCAAGGGCCGTTTGATCTTCAATCAACAACGCTTATCAGCGGCGCAGGCTGCCAGCCGTTCCCCAAAGTTCAGTATTTTTAACAGCACATTCTTCTTCTCCTTTGAACGCTATTTAGAGACAAGATAACGCATTGGGGAGAAGCTGTCTGCCTGGGCTTAATGCTGGCAAACAGAGCAGGATCTCACCAGGAGCTGCAGAGCCCAGATTCCCCCCAGCAGAATTTCTGCTTTTCCTTCTTCGGACGACATCCACGCGCTTTCTGCGCCCACCATTCAACTCCATTCTTTTGGACTTGACGTAAGTTGGTTTGTTTTGTCTGCCCCAGCTTGTTTCCATACAACGTTTCTTCTGAAGTTTTCCTGAAGTTAATGCCATTTCTACACTGTTCAAGTTTTGCTCTGTGTCACTGAGGGCTGAGTGCACTCTGCCTCATTTCTGACCCCAGGGATGAGTGCCTCAAGTCCTGAGAGCCCCTAAAGTCACCTCCAGTGGGACATGTCCCATGGCAGGCAGGGTGCTCACCCCATAAAAACACACTGCTCCAAGTACCAGTACAAGATGAGAAACATAGAATGCATCTTAATCAGCTTATTTTTTGACAAAGTTTATCTTTGTTTTAGGATAATGATGGCCACAAAAGGTCTTTGAATACAGCTGGGATGAGCTGTCATTGCCCCCTCCCAGTGCTCTGGAACCAAGTTCCCCATTGCCACCTCTCATCTCATCTCCCCAGCAGCACCCTCCTGT
Source organism: Tympanuchus pallidicinctus (assembly GCF_026119805.1). NCBI lineage: Eukaryota > Metazoa > Chordata > Aves > Galliformes > Phasianidae > Tympanuchus > Tympanuchus pallidicinctus. Next base: position 9,886,883 of record NW_026294722.1, read on the forward strand.
TACAGCAGTTCAGCAGCTCTCCATAGCCCAGCACCTTCCCAAGGGAAGACTGGGCAATGAACTGCTGGGAGCATCCATCAGTGAAACCCTTCAGGGAGAGGAAACAGAATCCTAGAATTATAGAATCATAGACTTGTTAAGGTTGGAAAAGACCACTAAGATCTTCTAGCCCAACCATCAACCCATCACCACCATGCCCACTAACCCATGCCCCTCAGAACCCACAGCCTGGGAGGAAAGGAGCCTCTGAGGAGCCTTGGGCTCTGCATGCCCCACTCTAGGGACCCAGGTCTCCAACAGTGGATGCTTAGAGCTCAGAATGAGCTGAGCCCTAAAGCCTAGGGTTCTGCAATGTGAGCCACTGCATCTGGAAACAGAGGCCAAGGGCAACTGTAGAGGATGAACAGCATAGCCATAGCACAGCCCTTATCTCAGGCTCTGGCCACAAGCACACAGCACAGGCTGCACCTCGCAAACAAAAGGAGAGGCAGAAGAAGAGGACGGTGTGGTGGGAAGGGGAGAGCAGGGGCAAAGCTGCATGCAGACAGAAAGAGGATGGAGCCTGTGGGTGAATCCAGATGGAAATGGAAACTCTGAGTCATCGGGGCGGTGGGAAGGAGCTGCTGCTGGGATCCACACAGTCTGATACGGAGCTGGGAACTGGGTCCCACCCCACCACCCCAGAAATGCAGAGAAATTCCACCATGAGAGCAAGGTGTTAAACCAACAGGAAAATACATATGTGCATATGGGTAAAGCTCCCTTCTACACAGTCTGGCCATGCAGCCCCAGCTCATCCCGCTTCCTCCAAAATGTTTCTGAGAACCACGTGCAGCCCCAAATCTCCCTTCCAGAGCACCAACTGCAGGCAGAAGGCCCTGCTTTAACGCTTTGCTCACAGCTGCCCAGCCACAGAGCTGCACGCCACATCAGGAAGGGATTTAATGTATCTGCAGAGCTCACACAATCTGTGCACGGGATTATGGCAGAGGAGAGGGATGGCATAATGCAAAGGTTTTGACTTGCAGGCAGCGTGGAGCCGATGGCATTTTTCAAGGAAGAAATGGGATCCATCAGAACAAACCACCAAAGGAAACAATAGGAAGAAGAGGAGGGAGGATACGTGTGGGATTAAAATACCTAAAACCGGCCTTCTAAGTGCAAACCACACGATACTGCACAGCTCCCAGTCACTCCTTTCGGTATATCAGCACTTGTTTCATTAAGTTTTGTTGTGAGATTCCCCCTCTCCGCTGCAGCTCAGCCCCAAAATAAGCTTTAATTACAGGAAAACGTATGGAAAATCACAAAGGTGGAACATCAGAGCTCAGATCTCCATGTAGGAGTCAGTGCAATGCACCAGTGCTGTACCCTGAGTTTAGGAATGAAGAATTAAACAAAGAAGAGATGGGAACGTGGCACACCACAGCTTCTCTGGGTGTGAAATCATCAAGGAAAACACATTAGCAGCACAATAACTTCTTTTTAATGTAGAGCTGTTAGGAAAACACAATTATGTGCTTCATTTACACTGAGAGATATAAGCCAACTTCTGGTAAAAGCATTTTGAGCTCATTTTGTCAAGAAATAAAAGATGAACGAGCAGGATGAGCACAAAGGTAAAGGCAACAGCCCTTACTGGGGACCCAACACCCACATTTCCAACTCAGTGGGAGCTGCTTGCCAATGAGAACCAAATGGGCCCCACATTAAAAGTCAGCTGGACTTTGTTCCCCATCCAAAATCCTCCATCCCCAAAGAAAGATTTATGTTGCATCACAACAGAGCTGGCTTACAAAGCAAAAAAAAAAAGGAAAAGAATATATTTTATCTTCCAGAATGGCAAAGCAGTTCCGGAGAAACACAGTGAGAAAGGGACTGTGTTTATTGCTGCAATTTACAATTTACAGTAAAAATCAAAGCAAGACAGAATGTTCTGCAGCAATGTACTCAATCCATCAACCCAGACTCCTACCAGCAGCTTGAATCCCATTGCTGAAGGGTTCTTCAAAGACGACGAGAGCAGAGCACAGATTAACATCCATCTTGTGACCACCGGACTTTAATTATCCATAATTGATGATGTTGAATCAGTTAAGCAGTTTTTGTCCATTATTCAGCCAAAAGGGCCCAGGGTGTGTGTGGAGGTGCAGAGCAGGAGGGTGCTGGTGGTGGGACGGGGCACGGCTGTGCTGTCCTGCAGGAATGCTGCAGGGTTCAGGGCTGGCCCATTCGCATCCCTGTTAGCATCCCTGTGTGCTGCTGTGGAGTCCCCCAAAAACCCAGTGCCACAGCAGTGCTCTCCACAAGGATTCAGTGCCCCCAAGCTGGCCCCCCTCCTCCTCCCCATCAATCATTGACTTCAGTGGAAATCCAGCACTGTGCTAACCGAGCCTGACCAACAAAAACACCAGAAGCCACTGAGAATGTACACTGAAATTCAGAAGAGAGATGCTCATTCTCCCCTTAGATTTGCTCTGGATTTGCAGAGGTTCTCTCCCTCCCCATCGCAGCCCAGGGCTGCACACACAGTGCTCAGGCAGGGACCTGCTGCACACCTTGCAGAAATGAGTCCATCTGGGATGAAAACAAGACCCCAACTGCTGGTACTTTGTGGATCCACTCACAATTCCAGCTCTCCTTTCAGAGATGGCACAGGGTGAGCTGAATCTCCTCAGGCCCTCACAGCCACTGCATGGACACAGCCTGACACCAAAGTGGTGTTTCTCCTGTGCAGTCACACCAACAGAATGTGGCTGGGATCCAGCCCATGGGCTGGCATTCTGGCACGGGTAATGCTTGTTGCAGCATGCTGCTCTATTTGCCTCTGCACCCTAGGCTGAATCCAGCACCGATGCAGCCCTAACGCCCATGCCATTGGTCCTGCCTGCAGCAGCTCTGGCAAGTGTGGACTTTGCTCCTCTCCTCAAACTTCATGACCTCAAGCAAGGCTGGATGCTCCGAGTGGGTCACCAATGATGGAGATCTGGGCAGCCCCAGTGCCGCCAGTGTGCCCAGAGCACCACAACTCCTCACCAAACACAGTCAGCACAGAGCCCAACATGCTCCCATCCGGGTGCTCAGCCTCAGTTCTCACTATGGGTCTCCACCGGGGACAGACCCCAGCACATGCTACAGGTGAGCATCTCTCTAAGGAAAAATACTGGTGGAGAAAGAAAGGATGCAAATGTAAGCCTCTGGGCAGGCCTGGGCTGAACACACTGTCCCCATCTCACCATCCCTTGAAACATTCCTCGTTCATTTAAAAATGGAAAATCTGCTTCACTGTAGGTACCTCTGTGGCTGCAAAGAGAGACCGTGGCTTGCTGCAGTGCATGGATTGGGAACCTCACAGCAACACCACCACGTTCCCAACCACACCACATTCAGATGGTGCACAGAGCACTTCGGGATGCTCAGCACTGTGGCTCTGGGCAGCTGCTGACGGGCGGTGACACTGCGTGCGTCAGCATCCCCAATAGGAAAACAGACAGCAAAGCCCCTGGGAGCCAGAGCTGAGCCTGGACAAGAGATGCATTTGGAGCAGAGGGTTAAAGCCCCTTCACAGGCTGTCTCACCTGCAGCATGGCCCAGGCTCTGTGGCTGCTGCTGTGTGCTCTGGGGCTGGGAGCATCATGGGGAACAGAGCCCACGGGCGCTCTTTCCCCAGCTCTTGGGGCACTGTACAGCCTGAGAACTTCCACATTTTCACACTTCAGCCCACTCTGTAGATTTTTCAAGCAGAAAAGCTTTCAGGCAGACAATGCCTTAGCTTGGAACAGGAATGGGACTTTCTGAAGTTTCATACAGTGTCCTGCATGGTTTTGAGGGTGCACATGTGCTCAGACAGCGCCTGCAGCAGTGAGTATGGATTCCCAGCACACCCATGGGCACCTGCAGCCCAGAGGAGCTCTGCAGGGTGATGCCACAGCCCTGTGGTGCTGGGACTGTAGGACTTGTGTCACGAAGAGGGGACAAAGTCGGCTCACTTCATCTCTGCCTCCTTTCCAGCTGCCTCATCCCGCAGACAAACGTGCACCGCTGCGAGTGACACGTGGTAACTCGGAAAAGAGGGGGGGAAAAAAAAAAGCACCCTGAAAAGGGTAAATCGCTTCCTTTCTTTCCTGGCCCCCCCTTCCCTCCTCCCCCCGGCTGTCTTAAGATCCTCGGTAGCAGTGACAACAGCAGCATCTGGTGGCAGTGGTCAGTACCTTGGGTGCTCCTCTCGGGTGTCCCACGCGCAGCTCTCACAGCACAGCTCCTGCTTCCTTCCAGCCCCACGGTGCCACTCTGCGCACACAAGGGCTGCTCGTGTGTATCGATCACTTGCTAATCAGGGCCTAAGCCCAGAGATTCGGGGCAGCGAGGAGCTCTAGCGCAGGGCTGCACGGCCAGGCACTGGGGCTGGGGGTGCTGGGGGTGGCACGGCCCCACACCGTGGGCCTGGAGAACCGGGGCACCGCTAAACCGCGTCCACACCTCCGAACTTCGTGACGAACTGGAGCTCCTAAAGGCAGTGGGATTGGGGTGGAAGCAGCTCCCATGGGCACTCCCGGACCGTCGGTGTCGGCACTCGGTCGCCCATATCCCGGCTCCCATGGGGTCGGCTCTCGAGAGCGTTTTAAGAGCATCATTTGTGTTTTAGGAACAGCGGCAGTGATAAGAGAACCGTTTGAAACCAGTACGTGAATGCAAGAGAAATCTATTTGTTTCCTTTCGGGAGAACCGGGCGTCTCAAAATAAATGAGGGCTATTAGGTTTACTACAACTTAACAAATAGAGACAAATAACCCAAACGCCAGAGAACAGTTAAATACACGCACCGACACACAGAGCTGAATTCCCCGCAGCCGGGAGCCGCTCAGCTTTCCTTCTGCCGCTCCTGAAGAGTTTGGCCCCGAAGTGCCACAGCGGCGGGACGAACCGCTGCCATCCCACAGCGGCGGCCCCGCTGCAGTTTTGCCCCTTTTTGAAACTTTCCCAGCGCAAACATCGGGCTTTGCCCCCCCAGGCGCCCCTCCGCAGGGCTCTGCGCTCCAGCACCGCGATCCCGCACGGATGCGATACGCGGAGAACTCTTTATCCCCGCGCTCCGACTGCCTCCGCCTTCCCCTCCGGCTTCTCTCGGCCGTTCCTTACGGCTCCCGCAGCAACCTCAAATATCCCCGCACCGCGAATCCTTCTACCCGTTATGAACGGGGATGGCGGGTCGGGAGCCGACAGCAATGCACGCACCGAGCGCGGAGCGGGGCGGGGGGAGCCCGGGGAGTGGGGGGCAGCGCCGGACCCCCAGCACCCATCCCCGCATCCAGAAGCAGCTCCGCTTCCGCACCGCCCGGCAAACGAAGGGTACGAAACAAGGCTACAAAGTGCCAACCAACAACGGCAACAAATAAAAAAGCGCACGTAAACCGCTCCGGGCGAAACACTCCCGGAGGGAAAACAAGAAAACAAACCGACAGCTCCGAACGCGGCCGAACCGAGCGCTCCACGCAGCCCCGGGCGCTCCCTCCGCCCGCCCGCAGCGCTCCGGGTGGCGGCCGCGGGCCGATGCGTGGCGGTGCGGGGCGATGCGGGCGGCCCCGTCGCCCACTTTTCCGATCCCTTCCCGCCGCCGCCGGCACTTTTCCTCCCACCCGGCGAGAAGTTGCGGGACGAGCCAAGCCCGGGGTTGGGGGGATGTTGGGGAAGGGAGGGGGGGGGGGGGGGGGGATCGGCCCGCTCCTCGCCCCCTTACCTTGTTGCAGTGATAATAATCCAGCGGCCCCAAGCAGGGGGGGTCAGCGCCGGGCAGAGAGCCCACGGCGGTGGGGGCGGAGGGGTAAAACCGAACGTCCATGCTGGGGCTGCGGGCGGCGGCAGGCGGGGGCTCCAGCGGGCATGGACCCGGCTGCGGCGGCGGCGGTGCCTCTGGCGCGGGGGGCGGGGAGAGGGCGGGCGGCGGCGGCGGCGGGGGGGCGGGCGGCGGCCCCCGGCCCGCCCCGCTCCGCACCGCCCCGCAACGGGGCCGCTTTGTTCGCGGCGGGGCCCCGGGGAGCGGGGTGCGGGAGCGGAAGGTTCGGGGCTGCCGCACGCGGGAAGGGTCGGGGCAGCGGATCCCCTCTCGCCGGCGGTGCTGCGGGGTTTGCCCTCCTCCCGGCCGGGCGTCCCGCAGCCCGCGCCTCCATCGTCCCGCCTCCTGTTCCCGTGCCTCCCGTCCCGCCGGTCCGCTCGGAAATGGCCCCAAAACCGACAGCTCGCTCTCGCCGGCTCTGAACTCTCGGCGTGCCCTCCCACCACCCTGAGCCTCTGACATCAGCCCCGCTTCGTTCCCCCACGGGCCCCGCGCTGCCCATCCCGCACCTCGGCAGATCCCGCTGCCGGACGAACGTCGCCCCTTCGCGCTGACGGCCCTCCATCCCACCGCCGCTCCGTGGGGCGGGCAGCCCGGGGCTGTACAGCGCCTGCACGGAGCGCTCTGCGGCGCGGTGCCGTTCCCGGAGACCATAATAAGCCTCCCGTGTGAGCCCACGCGGATTGGACTGAGCCGAAAGTGTCGCTTTTCTGGCGGTCCGCTGCTGGAAATTGCCTTTTTATTTTCTCCATTTCTTTCTTTCTTTCTTTTTTAAACACCGTGGCTATGAGATACTGTTACAACTCACACCCTGCACGACTCCGGGCAGCCCCGCTCTGCAGCTGAAGCACCGAGCTCAGCAAATGCACGGCTCTTCCACAGCCCCTCGACTTCACAGCCTTGGCCAAACCCTGCCGAGCTGAGGAGGTTTCGAGGGAACGTCAGCTCCAGGAAATCGGTGCTTGTTTAAAAATCGTGGCTCCCGTTTAAATGAAAACCAAGCGTTGAGCCCTCCATTGATTTGAGGAGAAAGATCGATTTGGGCACAAAAACGACTTCCTCTTCACTATGATTTTTTCAACCTTTTGGAGCACTGAGCCTGGCAGGGAGCTGCTCCCAGGCCTGCCAGCCAGAGGTGTGATGGGGACAAGTGTGTGTGTGTATCAGCTGCCCCCTGCTTTCACACGCCCTGGAGGGGCTCCTTCTCCCCCACCTCTCAGCAAACACCGCACAGACATCCCAAATTCTGGGCCCCATTGTTTCTGTAAAGCCCCCCCAAATGCAGCGACTGCATATTGCAAAGTGCAGAGAGTTACAACTGAGTGAGAGTTGTTGAAATAAAGGAGCGAAGTGTATTTTATGCTACATTATTCTAGCTTGTTTATCCACAAAATTCAGTAGTTAGTAAGCAGCCTTTGAGTCATTAGTACGAATTAGCAAGGTTTTACTGTATTATTATCTTTATTAATTATCATAATCATTAAATTTCATATTTTGTAAAGACACTGGTAGCAGCATTCCAGTTAAGACTGAATTGGTGTTTTTTTTTTTTCACTTAAAGTGGGATTAATTCTGTTGATTCCTGTAACAACTAAAGTGTTTTGTCACTGAATGCTCAGCACTGCTTCTCTTGCAGTCCCATTCCAACCACCTTGAGGCACACCGGTTCCAAATGCTGCTCCTTCATTGGTCTGAACTGCTTTCCTTTCTGTGCTGATGTGGGACCTGTGCTATAGAACCTGTCCCCTCAGGGACCAACAGTGCAGAGCTTCCTCCTGTGGGGAGGAGGAGGAGGACGTGCTGTGTGTGCTCCTGCCCTGGGTTATATCCCAGCAGATCACTGCTGATGCTCTGCTTGGGCAGCCCCTACCTGCAGCCTCGGCTCACCTGCAGCAGGGGAAGCACCGTGGGGCTGAGTCCCAGCCCCATGGGATGGGCACCCACAGTGCCCATGGGGATATCTGTGGCCAGGGCTCAAGGTGTGCCTCTGGGTGGCTCAGCTTGGGTGCTGTCCTGCACAGGGAGAGCTGGGTGCCCTCTGGGATGGGACACGGGGGACAGAGCCATTGCAGCCTCAAACAGGACCAGAAAATGAGCAAAGCCTTCAACGTTGGGCCAAGCCAAAGTGCAGGAGCGGAGGGCTGAAGAGCAAACAGATCTGGGCTGGTTGTTCACAGCACAACAAAGCCTGATATTAGAGCATGGCCATGAACAGGCACCGTTCTCTTCGTTCTCCTTGCGGCTGACTGCTCACCAGGCCCAGGAGGTCTTTGGCTGGGCTGCTGAACCAGGAGCTGCACACATGGCAGTTCTGATTTCATGCCTAACGTTAGCGCTGGGACAGAAAGAGCAGGGTGATTACCTCAGCAATCCCATTTAAGCTGCACTGACTCTTCACAAAGCAGAGAAAACTCTACAGTGAGTATTTCTAAATATGAAGCTAAACCTGAACAATCTGAATTTCAAAGGTTTGGAAGCTGGGAAAGGACTGAAGTGATCAGTTTTGCTCTTTGTTTCAGAGCCGTCCTCCAGCGCCCATCCCTCTTTTGAACACTATGTTTTAATTCGTGACATGCCAGCAAAAAATGCCTGCTGAAATCATTTTTAAAGTAATTGAGCACTCTGCAGTTTCGTTATTGTCAAATACTGGTATCCATTTTCCAAGGTGTTATGCAATGGTATGTTGGCATTTTAGTCCCACCCCCAGTTTACGTCTGAGGGCGATTTAATTCAGAGCTGCGCTCTGCGTTTCTGCAGGGAAGTGTTTGGATTCAGCAGTTCCATTGGCCATAAAAGTGCTGAACAAATGGATAAAACCGGCTGCCAACGAACACAATGCAAATGTGTACATTAAAATGCAGCGAAAGTGGATTAATTAAATCCACATTGCATCTGGATTCACGCGTAATGCAGAGCAGAATTCAACGCGAGAGCTTCCCTTGGCTTTGAGCTGGGTTTGGTTGGAGGTTGTTGGCTGGTTGGTGCTCGCTCAGCCATGCTCAGTGCCACCCCCAGGTGAGCTGCATGTGACCCACAGCTCCAGGGTACAAATCTAGCATTGCACATCATTTAAAACTGAACGTAGAATCGCAGCTCTGCTAACAAAGCAGATGGTATTAGGCCTTCTTTCTGGCATTGGGTTTTGGTACCTGTCCAAAAAATCTTCTTGACATCCTTTAAACGCAGCTATTTAACCACCTGTCACTTTGCTTTAGATGCCCATTGAATTTCTGACAGGAAAAACATTATTTTGTCTGCGCGTTATTTCGTGCCACAAGAAACGCAGCACATGTACAGCAAAGTTTACTCATTGTGTGAAGATCTATTTTAAAAAAGAGGAGAGTTGTTACACGCTACTGAGGCAATTACTCCGTAATTAATGTCACTGATGGGATAAAACACTGCAGAAGCCCAAACAGAACCAAACAAAACTCTCTCACATGTGGCAGAGAAGAGCTGAGGGTGCTGACGCATCCACTCGCATTGCTCTGCTGCCTGAGTGGCACCATGTGTGCTGCTGTCACACACAGCCTGGCGGATGCTCGGCACTCAGACCCCATCCTTAGGGGCAGCAGCAGCAGCACAAGGTGTGGATGGGAGGGATGGGAGCTGGGAAGGCACCGGGCTGAGCTGCAGCAACAAGTTTAGGAGCTGGGATGGGTAAGGAGACACTTCATGCAGCAGGAGGATGCTGCATGGTTTGTCAGCAGCCCTGTACTTGTGGAGATTGAGGTGTTACTTCTGCTGACACTTTTGAGGGGAACCCTTCTGCAACAGCTCTTACACTTCCCTCCTTCAGCTCTACCACTTCAGCCCCCACCCAAAGACACCCTGATCTTCCCAAAGCTTGGGTGACCATCAGAGCCCTCCTCACATTGTGGGGCAGTGCCTCAGGAGGAATGCTCCCGTCAGATGCAGCCTTGCTTGGAGAGTCCTGAGATGTGAGATCTGTGACAGATCTCACGTCTGTCCCAGAGCTGTGTGACCCTCTGGGGACTTGGTGTCCTTGTCCCATTCTGTTTGTCCTCCGCCCAGCAGTGCTATGTGGGAGGAGATGGTGCAAATGGCCAGAGATGCTTGTGGAAACGTGGGGCAGGTTGATAACATGGGTACAAAGGTGAGTTATAGTGTGGCCATGTGATGTGGCTCCAACTCTGCATGGGGATGTGGCACCGGAGCCACTGTGGGGCTTCGAGCTGCCCCTGCCCAGCTCCCACCTCAGCACACTGAGCATCGACTCGCCACGTTTATAATTCCTCCAGAAAAAAATGTAAGCTTTCCTCAGGCAAACTGTAAGCAAAGACATGAACTGCATCCAGGAGTGTAAATACAGGCACTGTGGTGCACAGATGGACTTCACAGATTTTACCCAAAGTAGAAGAGGAGCCGGCAGCAGCCCCAGGGCAGCCCAGGAGTAGGGGAGGTGATGCTCTGTCCCTGTGTGCTGTGAAAGCATTCAGAGCAATCAGTGATCATTCAAACCTGTGTGCCAGAGGAAATGAATCCTGGGTGCCCACCCAGCACTGGCAGGAGCACCACCCAGAGATGAATTTGGTTTCATAGCTCTAATTATACTGTGCAACAGCTGAGAAGAAGCATTGCTTTCGATTTCAAGGATGTCACAGACTGTGACCAGCTTTAACAGTTTCTTCAGTGTTCTTCCTCCCAAAGCAAAGGAGTCATTTCTTATTACTGCACTTTGAACGAATGTCTCAGGCTCTGAAAGTGATGCAATTGAATCATCTCGCTGGTTCATCGCGGGGGGTGAAGCCCACACTCCCCTCCTCTGCCCAGAAAATTAATCTTTTTGAGAGCATCTCTGACTCTAAATGCAGCAGAGTGATTTTTTGTTTTATACATCATCTCCCGAGCTTGGAACAGTTGGTTTGTTTCTCCAAACTTACTCAACATTTTGGCAGTGGGAGGGAGCTCCTGCATTCACCCTCAGCCCATGGAGAAGATAGCACCCGGCCTTCAGAAACCAAGTCCTACAAATGACTTTCCTTGTAATCACACCCATGGCCATGCTCATGGACACCTCCTACCTGAGAGCTCCAAACTTTAGGAATCAGAGCTAAAATACCTCCCAGCTTACACTTGCTGTATGCATTATATTACACTTGTCCAATTGCAGAAAGTGAGCTTTGTAGAAACGAGTGTTAATGGTGGTTGGTGTGTGCTATGAGCTGAACCAAACCAGTAATGGATTCTCACTGCAACGGCAGAACTGGAAGCTCCAGCAGTGCCAGGCAGGGTAGGTGTGGGGGATTATCATGGGTTAACCCCAAAGCATCCTCTGTCTGCACAGAACTCTCAGCTAGGTTTCAGGTTACTCACTGCTCTCCATATCTTCACATAATTACATCAGTCAGGAAACAGAGACCCCCTTTCAACTTGAAAACTGAAAATGCCTCATTTTGAAAGTGCTTAAATGAGATATCATGACTATTTCCAAGCTGCTCCTCCACCTCCCTTTCTCTTGAAGAACCCACTGGCACAGTCAACACAGCTCACAAGTCTCTTAACCCTCTGGGCTTTCTGGGAAATGCAGTTTTCCCCAGTAACCTCCTTCCCCCCCTTCCACTGTCCAAGGATGAGCTGCTCCAGCTGCAGAGCTCAGTTCTCATCCCCACACCTCCTGGTGAGACCTCCAGACCTCTAACTACACTCCCTCCTCTCCAGGCTCTGCCCAGTTCTTCCTCCCCTCCCCACTGTCCCTGTCCTGATGCCCTTTCTGCCCTAACTGCCCCCCTGTGCCCCTTGTTCCTGCCTCTCTCTTTGCACACCTGGCCTTGAGCTTCCTCTGGGCCAGCATTTCTCCATGGCTATAGAAGGCCATTTGCTGTTCTCCCCCCATATAATAAATCAGACCTGGAACTTTGATAAAAGGAATACATGTCACCAGAGTTGGCAGCCTTCCCTTTTCTTCCTTTCCTAGATTTCTGCAGGAAACTTGTGCAGCGTGGATGCTGAGGAGCTCCTTCCACACTAGGCTTTTGCTTTAGCTCTTCGTCAGCTCCATCCCAACTTATGCCATTTTACCTCTATTTCTCTGTGAAAAACCAGAAACTCTGTCCCCAAGTAAGGCAAGAAAGATGCCATCAGTGTGGACCAAGCTGGCTGAGCTGTATCAACAGTCCTTCTGTCTACAGCTCATTTTCTGACTGCTCTAGGAGAGCTTGCTCTGAGACAGCATAGAAGAGGACTTCTGGGCTATGGATGATGAACATCAGACCCGTGGAGGGAAGTCAGGTTGAGGTTTCAGTGAGCACTGGCTCCATTCAGCATGCATGTGTGCTCACTGACACAGACATGCCCCCAGACTTGGTCCTCACTGAGGGTGTGAAGCTTCCAATTGCTCCTCTTCCAGCTGCTGATGGATGGTGCATGTGAGTGCAACAGGGAAAGGAGGGCTCCTGTTGGGAGGGATAAAGGGAGTCAGTCCCACACAGCATCCAGAGGAAGCAAGGTTTTGCCACATAGGATGCTTTTAATAAAATGCCGTTTAAAAGCAGTGCTGGAGGCATAATGGCTTGTGGTTGGTCGATGATGGCTTTGTTGTTGGTTTTGTTTGTTTGTTCATTTTCTTTTCTTGCTGCTGTTTTTATAATTACATAAAACAGTTTGTGCAAGCTAGATGCAAATTAAAGAAACGTTCCCATTGCAACCTGTGGGCCCCCAGGCTCGGGGCTGGATGAACTCCAGGGCTGTCACACTGCTCCTGGCCTGAGCCCCACGATGCAGAGCAGAGCCCATGTCACCCAGAAATGGGTGCTTTTCCCCCAGTCTCAGGAGGAGTCCTGAGATCTCACACAAAGCCCCGCCAGCTGACTGGCAACTAAAGAAAACATTGATGTAATACAGAGAGCAACGAGGAACCCAAACTTAGCACAGTGATCATTCTGGCTGTGTTTTCGCTTTCAGCAGCTCTGCTCTGCACTCTGCTCTGGTGTTGGTTGCATTCACAGGGGCCACGCAGTGTGTGCAGGGAGCACATTCTTCCCCTGTGCTAAGAATACTTCCCCACAACACATGAACCAGCAGACCTCTGCAGGGTGAAGCCCACTCACACAGTGCAACAGCTCTGCTTGTTCTTTTTGCCCCATTATGCCGAAAAGGAGCCCCAAAAGTCACTTAAGGATGCCTGGCTTGGTCACAGAGCTGTGATGAGTGAGTGCAGTGGGAGCTGGAAGGCATAAAGAGAAACCTGCTCCATCCACTGAAATTGCAGTAACAAAACTGCTTCATCCAGCCTGTTTCTAACATGAGTTTCTGCAAGCAGCTCATTTCAGCAGAAGGTTCTTACACTCGTGGGCCTTTGTGCTGTGAAGTGCTTAGCTGCAACGCTGCCGTGCTTGGCTGTGGGCACTGACCACTCAATGCAAGTTAAAGGCTAGCAAACAGCACCCAGCAAACTCAGTCTGCTTAAATCCTTTCTTTTAATTTAGTATACACATAGATGTTAGTGGTGGTTGTTTATTTTATATATATATGTGTGTTTTGGAATTTTTTAAATTTATTTTAAATGTTTTCCCTCCCAGATCTTAACTAGGAGCTAAAATGAGCTGACAAAATATTTCAGGTAATGATATGAGACCCACGTGATTCTCTTCCCTGACTGATCAGGCAGGGCTCCCAGTCTGGCTAATGGGGACTATCCTGCTCCAAGCACCCATATCAGCATCAGACTTTTGAGATGCTGAAGACATGATGAGAGGAGGACGTGAGAATGATGGGGGAAAAAAAAGATGTGTACAACATTTAAATACTAGATTTTATCTGGATTTTTTCTTTTTCTGGTCACTTCTGCCCTTCTTTCAGCTGAATGCAAGTTTCTGTGATGGTGGTGTGGAAGTGCCACCCAAGTAACTGGGGAAGATTCCACAGCAGGGGGGATCAGGGGCAAGAAATGCAATGACTGCAAGGCTATTGGAGAACTGGAAAACAGAGCTGTGTAATGCATCATCAGAGCTATGAGCTTCTCCTACAGGGAGAAAGACTAATAGGGCAGCTAAATACAGCTGGATTTTGGCTGCAAGGAGAAATTCCTGAGGGAGTTCTGATACAGACCTCCCAAGTCAAGAGCAGAGTGGAGAAAGATGCTCAGGAACAACCATTTATTATCTCTTGTAATGGAAAAGCCACTGGGACCTGAATGAAATTATCCATAAGAAAGTAGTTGTCCGTCTCATAGAAAATTAAATTGAGGAGCTCATTGCCATAGGGTGCCGTGGGAGCAAACATACAGGTGGGTTTAGAAGAGATAAGTCCTTGAAAGCAATCAGTAGTGATGAGCTGAATATCGAGCTTCAGCAGATCCCCCTGTTCATATTTTCCTAAATCTGAGGTAATTGCCCAGGTTGGGGTCACTCAGCACAGCCTTTGTCTCTTCTCCACTTTCCTCTTCTCCACTGCAATGGGGTGACGGGTGATGCGGGTGTTTGGGAAACAGTTATGGCCCTAAAGTGGTGGATCCAGTAGGGTGAACAGGGCTGCTATGGGCCCTGGGCACAGAAAGCAAATGAGAAATGAGACCATCAACATGAGCCAACTCCAGGAAGCACATGGCCCTGCACCGGGGTATTGATTGCATTTGTTTGTTTCAGAGTATGAACAGCATCTCAGAAGCCTCCAAGCAAGATCATTCATTGACTGGCCACTTCAGCATTACGTTGGAAGTGCTGGCTCGGCTCGGCTCAAGGCGTGAGTTCTTTGCTCAGAGCTGCACAGTGCATGCTCTGCTTTAATCCTGGCGTGCCATCCCAGCTGAGAGCTGTTTGCCACACAGTGCAGTGCTTTGGGAGCTCAGGCAAGACAAGGACTCCCAATACACAGCCATTACCTGAGCTACAGACGGTTCCTCACTACTGAAACAAAAAAGAAAACAAAAATCTGACATCTAAATCACTCCTCTGATATTGAGAGCAGTTGGGTGTCACGCACAACCTCTAAGCTGCGGAATAAACAGACAGCAAAACACACACAGAACTGAGGATCCAAGACGAGACTTAAGCTGGGCATGTGGAGTCGTAGGAATCTTTAGATTTGCATATACAATATTGAGATCATGAGAATGTCACATTTAAATGCAAAACTCACGTGTCTCATGAATAAATCATGAGCGGTGGTGAGGCTGATTTATTCTACCCCCCCCCCCCCATCCCTTTGCAATTGTCATCTCCCCCTCCCCACCCTCGAGCTGATGTGCAGAGCAGGCTATTCCCCCTTCCCCAGGAAACACGCTGATAGATGAGACTTGATAAGGAGCTGAAAGCTCGTCCAAAACAGAAACATGTGCATGCGCTTCTTGTTTACACTTGGCGAGGAAGTAAAGACGCATCATTTCCTCTCTCTCTCTTTTTTTTTTCCCTTCTTCTTTCTCAAGAGATACCTTAATACCATGGCAACAGCCTTCAGCCCTTTTCTTGTATGACACAACCAGATTTGAAAAAGGTTAGCAGTGTGTTGTAATCAAATCCAGGCAGGTCAATCATGTAAAGAGATGACTTCCCATGCTCCGTGGGATAATGAACGAGCAGATCACAGAGGTCTCCCTTGCTTCCTTCCTCTCCTTCTCCCCTCACCACCCAAAGCACGGGGTATTAGCATTTCTCTCTGGTGACTGAAATGGAAGCAAACAATTTCCAAAGGTTGCTGGAAAACAGAGCATTGATGAGACAGATGCAACACTCAGCAAGGTGTCCAACATGGACACGTTCCTCGCTGCACCAGAACGAATAGGGAGGTCCTATGTACAAAACATAACCCAACCTTGTGCAAAACAAAACCCAACATGGCCATGCTGTGAAGCACACCATCTCACAAACTAGGCAGGGCTCTGCTTCCTCATGCTACCTGAGTATCATTTCCAGGCTTAAGATATTATGCCAATTTCACGCTTTGAAAACAGCAATTCAGATCTCATTAACGTCAGGATGGTTTGTTTTTTTGTTTGTTTGGTTTTTTTTTTACAACACTTTCTAAAAATCGGACATTTAGGGTTCATTCAAATGAACCCTAAATGGATATTCTGACAATTTGTTTGAGAAAAGAGAGCTTTGGGATGAAGTTTGATCAGAACAGGGGATGTGCTATCTTGATCAGGAGGAACACTGGAACACAGGGCATGGCAGCCCCTCATGTGCATCTCTTCCCATATCTCCTGCTGAAGCAGCTCCATGTGGCAGATATAAAGCCTTCATTGACTTGGGAACTCGGACCTTAATTTTCCATAGCCAAGGCTGGGTGTCTTGTTCATTGATATTCAGCCCCCATTGGTGAAGGTGCAGCTCTACTGAATGTGGCTTGATGGAAGTGACTTCATGGTCAGAGCCATGAATAAAGCAGCAACAGGGCATGATCCCATAGAAATGATCCCAGTGGTGTCACTGGACAGGTGACAGTGGTTTGGGCAGAATTCTGCTGCCTCCTGAACAGGACCAAGGAGGAATACACTTGTCCTCCTTCAAGGCCAGGTTGGATGGGGCCCTGGGCAGCCTGGTCTGGCATTAAATGTGGAGGTTGGTGGCCCTGCCTGCGGCAGGGGGGTTGGAGATTCACGATCCTTGAGGTCCCTTCCAACCTGGGCCTCTCTGTGTGATTCTGCTCCTTGTGGCTGTTTCTCTACTGAGCACCACATAAGCAGTCCAGTGGCACTGGGTTTGTCCACTGGCTGTTTTTTGACATTAATTCCAGATTAATGTCCAGCAGGTAATGGAGAGAGGAAGAAGGGAACCCCTGGGAGATCCCAGAACCTCCAATTCTAGAATTAACCTTCCCAGTGTATTCAATATTTCGTGTTAATCAATGCAGGTTCTGCATGCACAGCTCATGGCTGTGTGGTGGGGCTGCATGCTGTCACAGATGCTATTTTTTCACCTTAAAAAAGGATTGAAATGGCCACAATGTAAACGGGCAGCACCTTTCTCCATCTGAGTAACGTTAAAATATATATGTTAAACCACATCTCAGTTTTGCTCACACACTTTTCTATGATTTCAACTCAACGACCTCCAGCTGCAGATGCTGACCAAGCAAAAACTCCCCAGCGCGTTTGCAGCCCAATTGCACTGGGTCAGTTCACTGCATTAGACCCGAGAGGTCCGTCCAACCCCCTGGACAAATCTTTCCAGGTAATACAAACATGCTGTGATGGGAATTGCACTGAAAGGCTGCTGAATTTGCAGAGTTAAGTGCTCAAGACCACTTGTGCATCCTCATTCAATCTTGCTGTGAACACAGCTATGAGAAATCTGAATGCTAGCTGGTAAAGCAGGCAGAGCTTTAAAACAGTGGTGGGACATGCTGTTGGTGTGGTGAGTTGGAACCTTCAACCTAAGCTCACCTGCAGCTTTCTCATCTACTGGAAATTTTCAAGGCCTGGTTTTGATTTAATTTAAATCACGAAGATGTTAACTTCCATAGAAAGACAATACCTAAAAGGAGGAAATTCAGAGTGAAGGAGCCTTGGAAAAGCACGTGACACTACTTCAGGACAAGTCCTTCTAGGTAACATACTTTGTTCAATCTATAGTAGGGAAATATCTATGAAAATTGCAATATTAACCAATGCTTGAAATTGAAATTCATCATTTTATTTTGGAACAGCTTATCTGTCAGCACTGGATCCGAGTTCTGTGTCAGAATTTTTTTTTTAATCATTTCTTCTCAGCAAAGGATAAGAATGGAGAGCGTGAGAGGGATTAGGATGAAACCATTGCAGGCTCGATAATGGCAGAGAGGTTTTTAAAGATTGACTTTGAAGTGAAAAATTAAGCAAACCTTTAGAAAAGACTTCTCAATCAGAAATGGGGTATTTATAAGAGGCATCCATTGTAAACAACTGAAATAGCTAAATGCCAGCCTGAATGCATGCCATCCATCTCCAGGAACCTGGAAAGCAGAGTTCATTTTTCTTCATTTACATCTTAAATTTAATGGAGGCAAAGGAGAATTGCTTGGTGCTGTGTGAAGGTGGGCACAGAGCAGGCTGGTATCATCTCTCCCATCCTGTACCACGGCATCTCTACCTGCCATTTATCCCAAGCTGCCTTCTCAAAACTGCTGTGGAAAAAAGCTGATTTCAGCCCATTTCCCCCATCACAGGCACTGGGATGGAGAGTTTTTGAGCGCTGAGAGGCGCTTTGGCTCCAGGTGGGCTTTCCATGCTAATCAGATCTGCTAAGTTGGTACAGACCAAGGCACAGAGCCTTGCTCAACCAGGCTGTGGGGTGGGGAGACAGATAGCCTCAAGGGTAGCAGCTTACAGAATGCTTCTAAGAGGTTTATAACTGGGCAGCTCAATGGGACAGAATTTGTTTGAGCTTCTAATCAGATGTCCAGAGCTTATTGAAAAACTCGTCTTCCAGTCCCAAATTATCTGCAAACATTCTTAATTTTTCAGTATTAATTTATCGTGGGACTAATAATAGTAGCAGATAGAGCTCTGCATACCGGCTGGAGGAATTCTACTGATCCATTAACTTCAGAGAATAAACAATTTATACTGCTCTTAAGAGACCTCTTCCCTTTCCATCATTAGCTTAAGTTACAAAAGTGTTCCTCTCAGCTGTGCACCTTTCAATTCGCTGTCTCTTCTCCCTTGTTCCTTGCAGCCAGGCAGGGCCATGTGCTCCCCAGCAGCAGGTGAGCACGTTGGGTAACACAGTGATAAAAGCTCCTACACAAATCCCATTGCTCTTTGCTTCCTCCTCTCTCTTGTGCTTAACGATCTGTTGCCTTCTCACTTCGGTTTGGTGCTCTGAGTAACTGCTCTACGTGAAGTTTATACAGCTTAATTAAAGAGATTTGGTCATTTTAGCTTTATTGCTTCCTTCTTGTTATCCTCACCTAGAGCCAGCAGTTGCTCCTGTTTTGCTTGAGGGAGCAGTGCTGGTCATAGGCAGTATCAAAAGTAGTAGACACAGGGAAGCACTTGTATGCACTTAAATTTAAGGTTAAATCACACTGATTTCAAGGAACACAACTGTGAAAATCCTGTTCTATGTCAGACTGATATCCTGATTATGAGATCTAACAGAGGTGGTGGGAGAAGCTGACCTGTTTCGAGCTGTCCTCTGAGAATGAGCATCACTCGCATTTGAATACCAGGTACATCCCCAACTGACCCAGCTGTGGTTTCGGGTGCAGTGTAAATGCCCTTTGCTAATGCTGCAGTTTGGCCTTTTCCCCAGCTGGAAATTTTAATTTATTTCCCTGAATTTTAGCGTGCTGAATCCCTATTCAGCTTTGTAAGTAATTATTTTGTGAAAGCATAAGGTATTGTGAGACCCACTAACAGATGCTCTGCTGTTATTTCACATCCACCGATGGCACTGAAGCCTCTCAGGCATTAATGAGTGTTGTCTCTGAAGGGGACTTGTAAGCAGCCGTGTGGGATGGAAACAATTTCCTAGGCTTGATCTGTCAATAGATGCAAAAAACATCCCTGGTATCTACTCCTCCCTTTGGGTTGGCTTCATCCTCCTCTCCTTTCATAGGATCACTACATCAAAGATGTGAGAGAAGATCCCAGCTAGGAGTGCTCGTTTCCAATTCAAGCTCAGGACAAATGAGAGGGATTTCCAACAAAGTTAATGACAGCAGGACCCACAGGCACCAAAGATGCCACTGAGCCTCACACTGCAGCGAGCTCCGAGGCTTTTTGTATCCACTGCAGCAGGGTGGATGGGGATACTTCTGTGCCTGTGTGTTTGTGCTCTTCTCCAGCTCTCTGATTTATTTAGCAAGCTCCAGTTTCCCTGGTTCCTCCAACCAAAGAAATCCACTGATTGCCCTGTGGGACCAGCACTGATGTCACGATTGCGGGCGCTGGGGGTTAGACCATCTTTGCTCAGAGCTGAGATCATGAAATGGTGTAATTCCCTCCTGTGGTTGTGCCTCTGTGCCATCACTGGCGAGGAATCTGGGTCCCTTCTCAGGATACAACTGGGTTTTAATTTAATTAAGCTATGTCAAAGCGACCCAGCCATGCTACTGTACCACTCCAGTTCTGCCCCAAAGCAGCTAACAGAGTGATTCACTGCTCACACTCCCAAGGAGAAGGGACAAAAATTATTTTCTCCCTCATTTACAGAGTGAGGTTTTGGTATTTCAGCTTTTCAGAACTGATTTTCTGAATTGAAAACCTGCTGAAGAGCCAGGTGTGAAGTGAAAATTCACAGCAACCACAGACCTTCTTAACTTTATCAATGCCTTTTGCTTCCTAACTGCCAGAAAGCCACAGCTCCAGCTTACTACTTCCTTTCATTTGCACCTTTTGCATAGATCTGCAATTGCACAGCACGATGTTTTGAACAGAGATCATTTTACCCGAAGACCATATGACCAATGCCCATTTATTTGGGAGCAGAGGGGAAGATGAAGGTGGTCAAAGCATCCTTGTTTGCTCATGTCCCTTCCAGTTGTTTTCAAAGCCTCTGCTGAAGCTTCTGTGGTGGGATACAGGCCAGGAGAGAAGCCAGGTTGATTCTGATCCCTGCGTGTCCCCTTTTCTTACTGAGCCCTTGCTCCCTTGGCACAGTGCTGGCAGGATCTGGGTATGTCTTTTTGTACCTGAGGCTCGTTGGCTTTAGGGCCACTACACCATGGGCCTCGGTAGGGCTGAGTGCTTTTACATCGAGGGGACAAATCTGGTTATGGTTTGAATCCATACCTCACAGTTTCACTTCCATGGGTGCATTCACAAGAGAAGATTCTTCCAGTTGTATTTCAGTCTCTGCACATTGAACCCTGCCAGAGGGATGGGCTGGTTTAAAACCACAACACAGTCATCCCGTTCATCCCCTTTGACTGTTTCCTGGCCAGAAGGTGATTGTTACCCAGAGGGATGCTGCTCCTGGGGACCTTCAGGATAAGCTCACCACGGTTCTAGAAGGTGTTGCAGCACCACGAGGCCATCACTGCTCAGTGCTGGGTCGCCCTCAGCTTCAGCAATGTGATCGCACAGCTCGGTTCGACCTGGGTGCTTCCTTTTGATGGGGTTGATAAGGCAAACAACATGAGCTGCATTTGTCTTCGGGGTTGAAGTGACTGGATTCAGCTCCCTCCTTCCTGCCTGCTCTCCCGCGGAAACCAGGCAATTGTGATTTATCTCATTTTAATGTACTCTCTGCTGAGGATTTCAATATGATTATCCCTGAGCTCTGGCCGACCACTTCTAGCCTGGATCCTTGGCCTTCTCCGTTCATGAAAGGCTGCTTTTAGCTCTCTGGCCTACTTTTAACCTCAAAGATAATCTCTCGGCAGCGCTTGGCCTGCTGCCAGCGGGATTAAAATCTGCCCGGGTTATTTACTCTCCTAATGAAATGCAATACACCCAAGAATATTGGTTCTAATTAACACCCCGTCCGCAACATCTCTCCCGAGCTCTGATCGTTAGGAAAAAAATCCACCCTCTCCCAGTCACCCTGGCCATTAGAAAGGAAACGGCTTTCAGTAGGTTTTTGCTTTTATTACTTGCAAATAGTTCTCTTCCCAAACTTCATGCTGGCTCGCTCCTTGTTCCCTAAGCTGAATTGCTGCCAGGAGTTGTCTGACACTTTAATTTTATTTAGGTCTTGGCTGAAGTTTGACTTGGGTGAGGCTGGGAAGCTGAGCGTGCCCTTTGGCCACCGGCTGCAGGGTGGCACAGGCATGGCAGGAAAGCACAGATCCCAGTGGTGGATGTTGTGGGCTGGCTTTGGTTTGTAGGGCACCAGAGCAGTCCTCGTCCTTGTGGCTGAGTGCAGTCTGATGGAGGAAGAAGGCTCTTAGGATGCTTTGACAAAGCCTAGAAAGCCTGTCTTTACTTTTCGCTGTCGCAGCTGCTGATAGAACACTAATATATTCGTAATTCGAAGGAGAATAGCTCCAAATAAGCACTGCAGGCTCTCAGAAGCCCTCATCTGTGCTAGATTACGTCAAGGGCTCTTGAATTAAACAAATCTGAAGTTTCTAGGCCAAGCCATATTTGAGATATGACATGAAATAGCATTAGGAGATGCTTCAAACACTCTGAATTACACTTATTTTCCCTAAGACCTATGTCTCAGAAAGGGATTGTCTGACTTGCCTCAGGTTTTGCCAAAAAGCCCCTCCTCTTCTGGCTGTATACCATGCACACAGTCCAAAGATGCACCCAGGTTTTCTGTATGACTCCAGCAGCTGGGCCAAGCCCAGTCACTTGGAATGTTTATTATAAGGTTCATCAAGGCAGATGGGGAGAACAGGGACAGTGGATCTCTGTTAGCCAATGGTGTTGGTGTTCTGTGAGACCTGACTCCCCTGTCACTATAGAAGAAGTTGCTACTAAGATGATTGGAAAAAAAGAAAAAAGAAAAAAGAAAAAAAGAAAAAAAAACCCCTATTTCTGAGGATCTCCTTCCCAGAAGGAAAGTAGAGGAAAGTGGAGACATGGGTCACATACCAGTGTTCCTTGGGACCCTTACAGACCTCTTTGAAGATGAAGTGGGTTACAGGTGTCTGCTGAGGCTGGAACTGAGGTGACCCTGAAATGAAGAAGTTATGACTGAATATGAAATGAGATTTATTGGGCAAGACTTTATTGTCTCTCTGCCAGCTTGGCCTCAGCTCACCGCAGGCAGATTCTTTGCAAAGCACTGCATGGACAAATGTTTTAGCATCAGCACAGGGGATGGGCTTTGCTGGGGGGGTCATCTTCACTAGAGAAGAAGAAACAAGAAGTCTGCAGAGCCCAATGGCCCAAACCTTGGCAAGCCACATCCTGCTGTGTGTGTCGTCTTCATCCTGCCCCCAAGCAAGACAAATGAGTGTTAGGAGCCTTTAATGATGTTTGCTCAGATTTCAACACCTCCCCGGAACCCTTGGTGCAGCAGAGCCTCAGTGAGGATAACCAACCATTGAGAGAGGAGCTATGAAATGCAGTCTTCTCCAGTAACTTGGGATCTGTTTGAGGTCTGCACATCCTCACCTCTTCCCCCTACCCAAGCCCAGTGGCATCTGACCACTCTGGTACAGCTGGGCAGCTCTCCCAAAGCACCTCCTGACCCAAGGTCCCATGGGCTGAGCCTGCGAAAGGCAAACGTGAGGGAGAAGTGCTGTATGACCATGGTGGTTGGGAACACTGAGGGAACTGCAGGTACCCCAGAGCTACACAGCTGCGCTGGTTGCAAGGTGACAAATGTATGCAAGCAGGACTTCTGGGAGGGGCCATGCAGTTGGATGCTTTGGAGATTAAACTGACTCAACCTGGCTATTTATGGACAGAAATCATATCCAGAATCCAAGCTACAGAAGGGTTTAAGTACTCTACCACAGAGGTGTGTTTAAGGGCTTGTTTCTGGTGAACCTTGCCCTTGGATGACTGCTCCCACCCTCATGTCAGGAGAGCTGCGGGAGGCCAGGTGGAGGAAATGAAGGTGAAATATTAAATTCAGCCACGATGTGAATGTTAGTGTGAGACAGCAGCTTCTGGAGAGGTGCTGCAAGATGCCCCTCTGCTGCAACCCTAAGCATTCAAAACTGTGAGCAATGTGAGTCACATATCTGCAAACTGGCTCTGTGCCTTACAGAAACAATCTGTATGTATTTATGTATATCTCTGTGTGAATAAAGGATGAGGGGGTGCTTTTAAGTTTCATTATGAATTTTGAAGACTGTATTTTTAATCATTTCTTTGCAGTGCTGAGGCTCAGTTTTATTCCATCTGTTACTGCAAGCTGAGGGTGCTGGGCAGTTACCAGCTGCAGGAGCCACAGCTTCTGAGGAGCACCCGTAATGCAGAGAACAGCAGAGCCCTCCCAGGTTATCTGAAATCATGCAGCCAAAGCGGGATTTCATTTGGGGGATATTTTCCAAACGTATTCCAAATCAGGTGTAAGCAAAAAAATCTGTGGAGAGGGAGAGCTGCTAAGGCGACTCTGTGATGCAGTCTTCCATTATGAAGGAAGCCAAGGCATTAGGCTGTAATTTTCTGGGTAAGGTTTTATGTGGAATGGTGAAAGCCTTAGACTTTGCTGAGATATCTCCTGGGTGCGTGCTCATGGGATCTGTTCTGTGCCTAGAAAAGAAAGCTGGGAAGCAGGGAATACTGTCTCCACCCATTGCTGTGTAGCTGCCAGCTCTTGCAAATACACCTTAAATCCCAAAAATGCTCCCAGAAATCCATCCCACACCTCCAAAACATCACCCAAGCCCACAGAGCACCTCTTAGACTCTCTGAAGACCCCAGAATTCTCAGAATTCTTCCCAAATCTCCTCTCTGTGACTCCCCTCCCCCCACCCCCAAATACACCAAATCCCCACAGCACCCTCAGATACTTTCCCCACACAGCCTCCATGCACAGAATGTAGCATCCAGGAGAGCAAGCATGAAGGACCTGAATCAACTTGTGTAAGTTTCCATGCCTTTAAGTTCACTCCAACTGAGATCAGTGCGTCAAAATTAGGCCTTGAAAGAGTATTTTGGACCGAAGCATTTTAGCAGGGAATGCCATGATCAAGAGCAGCCTTATAGCCTTATATCAAACCTGCATGCTGCCTGTGCCCTGCGACAGCCCTGAGCTCCCCATCCCTGTAGGGATAATTTCTTACCCTAATTGCTGCCTTCTGGCCACGAGTTATGAGAGATGTTTACCCCAAAACACGCAGCTGGGCAGAAGGACTGCATCCTAGGAGAGGGTTAACATAGAGCTGGAGGCAGGATGCCCTCATGGGAATGGAATGTGTAGTGGTGGTAAGTGGTGGTGCCCCAGAAGCCTTTGAGAGCCCACTGACTACTGCATGCTAACGATTGGTATTATTAAAGAACAATTGATGGTCTGTAACCAAACAACAGAAACTAATTACTGGAAAACTTTTATTGTCCTTTAATTACTGGGCCTCTTTGTCAATTAGCAAAAGAGAGAGAGAGAGAGGGGAGAGGGAGAGTCGCTTTATAGCAACAATAAATTTTCTAAACTACAGTCATCAGTAGCTGAAAAAGCGAGTCTATTAACACACAATATTAAGGCACTGTATTTACTCAAGCTGCTAAATGTAGGTGCATTTCTTCTGCAAAAGTGTAGAGCTCCAAGAATACTAATCAGGGTTTTATTCCTGGGGCCCTGCTGCTGCCTGACACCACGGCTCTCATTCTCCAAGCAATTGTACCCCTTGACCGAGGGGTTCTTTCTGGGAGCCTTCCCTAGAGCTGGCCCTGTGCCCACCGTGCAGCATGGCAGCATGAGGAGTGATGGCACTAGTGATAGGACAAGGGGGAATGGTTTGAAACTGAGACAGGGGAGGTTTAGGTTGGATATTAGGAGGAATTTTGTCACACAGAGGGTGGTGAGGCACAAGGAGGCTGTCGATGCCCCATCCCTGCAGGCATTCAAGGCCAGGCTGGATGTGGCTCTGGGCAGCCTGGGCTGCTGGTTGGTGACCTGCACACAGCAGGGGGTTGGAACTGGATGAGCGCTGTGCTCTTTTGCAACCCAGGCCATTCTGTGATTCTATGGACTGGGAACCCAGTGCTGGGGAGCCCAGTGGCAGCAGGACCTGCAGTCCATAGGGTTTGGCCACAAGGATCCATGTGTTCATGCCTCCTGCTCCCAGCTCTTGCCTTGCTAGCACTATCCAAAAAAAGTTTATTTGACTTTTGTTTTTTTCTTTTTCCTCGTCTGATGCCAAATAAATTATTTCTGGGCATGCTGTCATGAGCAGTTAACCTTCTCTGAAGAGGTTTGAACTGCAGTTACCCCCCAAAAATGAATCACTATTTTTCCCTGTCACTTGGCAGATAGCATTCAGCAGTGTAACTCTACTTTCTCCCATTAACCACTCGCTGCCTGCTCCAAAGGAGATGCTGTGTCTTCTACCAGGCACCCATCCCACCCTGTGACATGGGTCTCCTCTCCTGCGTGGGAGCACAGAGGGCCACCAGACCTGGAGGCATCTTTGTCAGGAATGAGACACTTTAAACAATAGCTGCCAGATTCTTGGAAGCCTTAGAAATAATAAGACAAATTTGGGACCCCGTTCTTCTTTCAGTCATTCTGTCTTTGAGTACTGAAGGGTTTTACCGAGTTTTACACCAGCTCCTCCATGTGCATTGGCAGAATCGGGGCCAGGGGTTATTGCAAAGGAGTTCAATTACTCCTAAGAGTAACTGCTCTTAGAAATAGTTTGCAAAAGAGCAAAGTACCAGGCTTTTATCGGAAAACAAACAGCACTCCAAGGCACGATGGCAAACACAGGAGGCGCCTGGTTTCCCTGCAGCTGGCTGCCGAGCCTGTGCCCATGTGCCAGGCTGTGCTCCAGGGCTGTGTGTGCTCTGGCAGGACGTGCAATGGGGAAGGAACTCATGAATTTGTTACCATCTGTCTTGCTTTACTTTACTTGAACAGATGTGGGTTTCGTGCTAGAGGTGGAGACCCAACGTGCGTGCCCATCTATGGCAGCTGGTTTGTAAGCAGTGTGGAGCTGGGACTCTGCAGCCACTGACATTCCAGGGATAAGAAGAAACAAGAAACAGTGGGGCAGAGGATGGCTCCCTTACCAAGGTCCCATCTGTGTGCAGAACAGGGCAGGATGAGGGCATCAGCAGCTGCAGGGCTGGTGCCAGGAGGCTTTGTCTTCCTCCACACCTTCATCCCTTCCTTATTCCTTCTTCTTGCACCTGTTGTCTCCATCCCCATTTCCTTTCCTGTTTTTACCTATGAGGTAGCCTACGAGGGTTGCATTTTCAAATCATGCCTCCACTACTCTTAAGATGTGAGTGAGCCTCGTACAAGAATGCTTCTAGAGTGGTTCAGCACAAGCCAAGGGACTGGGAGACCTTGGACGTATTCCCCAAACTTCCTGAGGAAAATGACATGCTTTGTGGAAGCATTTCTGGTGGTGAGCAGAGCCTCCAGCAGCTCAGCTGGCAGCTGAGAGCTGTGGGGTGGATGCTAAACATCCAAGAAGAGTTACAGGATAAAGCCCTCATTTGGGTTGGATTGTATTTGGTTTTGGTGCTCCTTAAACACAGTCTGGTCATTTCCAGGTGTGGAGTGGACACGTGAGGCACTATCACTGTTAGGTAGCAAACAATTAAAAATCTATTCATCTTCCTTTGGGGATTTCCCTGGTGTTTTCTGTGGCTTTTTTGGTTATGATCATCAGAAGCAATCACTTACCCTGTCCGGGCCACTACTGTCCTGGTCATCGCTGCCACAAGAAAAGATGACAACACCCACCCTGTGCCATTGCCATGACGGTTCCTCCACCAGGACATTTCACATCTCCCTGTCTCCAACAGACATGGGATCGTGGGAGAGGTTCAAGTTTTGCTTGTAAAAACCAGACACTTTGTGCTTCTGCACTGCTTTCTGCTGCAGATACAAACGCGACTTAGCAGCTCCAAACCAGAAGGAAAATAAGAAGGAGCTCCAATTAAAAATGAAGATGACAGTTTGGCCGGTTCTGCAGTTGGGAACCTCAGAATTTTTTAGCAGCTGAGGTTGGCAGCACTCTTAAATTACAGGGAAGAAGTTGCCTTTTCACAGAGCCTTCCATCCCAAGGATCCCAGCCTGCTCCACCAGCGGAACCCAGAACTACCCCCAGCCCATGCAGCAGCACATCTCTGCCATCTCTCGCAGTGTCAGCTGTGTGACACACGGGGACCTTGCAGCAGGCAGCCTGTATCCTTCCTTCTGCCTGTGCCTCCACATCAATGGCCATAGGCTTTTAGCCAAATCTGCGTTTTCACATCACTGAATTTAAGTGTGAGAGCTGAAGAACATGTGGGTATGGATGGAGCTCATTTTAAACGCAAGCTACATACAGTAATGAACATGATTTACATGATTTATTTATATGAAATAATATAATTACCTAATTAGATGACAATTTAATCTTAATTTTCACTGGATTTTATGGTAACTACAGGAACTCACCAGTAATGCACAGAATCTATTATTTCACCTAGTTAAATGTTTCAACTCCTGGGTGGCACTCCAGCCTGCAAAGCATCAGGTCCAGAGCATTTGGAGATGCTGATGATGTTAAACCAGCACAAGGCTGGTTTGCTCCTGTCTCTTGCAAAGGTTGCAGCTGATGCCGGAGCAGGAATCCCATATGGAGTACAATAGTACAATAGACCTGCACTGTATAATTATCATGCTGTATCTGCTTTCATATCACAGGTATTTTTAGATGTGTCAGTTTGAAATCTAGGATTTAGTGCACAGAGCCTAATGGATTGTTCTTTCTTTCTCTCTCTTTTAATGTCAACTCTCAATATGCATGAAGCAGACATAAAAGCACTTTTGTGCAGGTGCTGTGAATCTCTTAGTGCAGATGACAAGGGGAGATGGTTTTCTAGATTCATTGAGCTTCAGAGGAGGCAGGACTGGATAATTCAGCCTGATCTCTTGCATAGCAATCGCTCAGGTTTCTCCCCCTGCCCCTCCACTAGCCCAGCAGTTCTATGCACCCCAGGAGAGACACAAAGGGCCCTTTGGGTGGCTTGTTCCCCTGCCTCAGTTGATGCTTGTACATTTGAAGTTTGAAGTTTGTACAATTAGGAACAAGAAGAGGGAGAGAACTCCAGTTCTGTGCAGCCCTCCAAGGCCGCTCCAGTTCTGCACAGCAGCAGAGACAGGAACATCAGCCCACAGCAAGAGCCACCTTGGCCAGGTGTCACAAAACCCCATGCACACTGAGATGGATATCCCAAATCCCCCAACCCAGCGCTGCATTTGGGCTCAGAGACTGGAAAGCAAAGATGGACCTTCTGCAGCCTGCAGCACTCAGCCCTGTGTGGAGGACAGCATGCGATGCAGTGCAGGGGTGCTGTGTCCCACTGGGTCCTCTGAGGTTTTTTTTGGTACTCGCACCATAAATTCATTGGTTTGATGACAGATTTGGTAACGGTGTAATTGACTGAATTATGTAACGACCACAACTGCTACGACATCCCTGATCACCCACTGCACTGTGGACACAGACTTTGCAGACACTTGCAAAGGCACATAAGCACAGGAGCAAATTCACTCCATCCAAAGCAGCATCCCAAACCCATCTGACCCCAGTGACACGTCACACAGCTCACATTAATGCCCAATGCCTTCCAGCAGAGCTTCTCCACACCCAGCAAATGCTCTGCAAACATGACCCCAAGCAGGTTCATCCCTGAGCTGCACAGGGCTGTGCACAACACGCTCCCAGCACCTGCGTGTACCAGAGACCAGCAGCAAGCAGGAACCAAACACACTTATCCTCATCACCTCCTCATTACCCCGAAGTTTACCACCGCTCCTGATTTTATGACATTTCTCAGTTCAAATTGAGGTTGGAACCAGTCAGCTTTGTTGTTTTTTTTTTTCCCCTCGTACTCAATATCAACACAGCACCAGAGTAAGTAAATAAAGGGGAAGCTCTAACTGGCAATTGCAGTACTCCGCACACTGGCAATTTCTGATTGTGTGAATGATGCTCCGGGATTGTAGTAGAGGCATAATTGAGACAAAAAGAAATTCCTTCCAAGAAATTTCTGCTTATTTTAGCTGTCACTGCCGTATAACTGAAGCTGCGGTGGAAACCAGTAATTCATGGGAACGGATTTTCAAAGTCCCCCTTTCGTGCGCTGCAGCCCAAGGTAAACAACTCTGCTCTGATAGTTCACCCCACCCTGTTTGAGGTTGAAGTGAAGCACTTTTTTCCAGTCCATGGTATTTACTTAATAGTCGTTATCAAGCTATGATGAGATCCCCCTTCCACCACCCATAGCTGTGGGCTGGGGGTGCACCTCCCCATCCCAAGCGGAGTCCCCTGCCCTAGAGAAGAGTCATTGAGCAAACATACAGAGAGCAAGGCAACTAAAGATAAGGTGGGGGTGGGGGAGGGAGGAATCCATGTTTAGCCATAGCACGAAGACAACAGTTGTTGGCAAAATGAAGTCATCTGGAGCAAGATTGGTGTGCATGGGTTGGTTGTGCTGAGGTACTGTTGGAGTTACGCCTTCTAGCTTTGGCCTGGGATGTGCTGTTGAGCTGCAATGGGGAACAGAAACGAGGTGCCATCCCCACAACCCTGCAGCTGGGGGCTGGAGCCAGCTCTGCACCTCACCACCACAACCCCACCACGGTAATGTTGGGGCACAGATGTAACACCAGATGTGCCACATTATTCACCATGCCAAGTGCATTCATTTGGGGAGATAACAATACCGGTTGGTCTATTTTTAATTCAGTTTCTTGACAGAACATTTAGCAGTTCCTCTTAGAGAAGAATTTTGTAATGGGTTCCTATCATGTCAATTTGGAACGCATTCCAGCCTCCCACTACTGAGAAGTGTAAAACTATTGGCAACATATGGCATCCCCGTGGAGCTATTTAATTGTACAAAGGGCTGCCAAAAGATAAAAAGGGACTCAGAAAAAAATAAAAAAAATAAAAATACTACAGCTCCATTCCTCCCCTTTCAGCATCTAACAGCAAAACAGCTTGCTAGATTTCCTAAATCCTTTCTCAAACAAATCTGGGTTGCTGCTCTGGTGCTTAATAAGCTGGGGGCTCTCATAGCAAGATCAGGGATCTGACTTCAGCCCAAGATCTCCGATTTCTTCCCCTTCCCAGTGGTGATCATGCCTGGTTTGGGGCCTGTGTTTGTGCCAGCCCTGTGGCCCCAGTGGGGCAGGGTGAGCCATAGGGCAGCTGCAGTGGCTGCGGAGTGGGTGGGAGTGGTGGGAGTCTGCCCAGGATGTGTGTGTCTCCAGCTGCACCCCCCCAGCTCACATCTTGCAAGGGCTGTTTCTTGGGGCCTTTGGATATGCTGTTATTTAACAATGCTGGTGTGCAAACTGGGGGACACATCTCAGGGTTCTGGAGAAGCTGTGTCAAGTGTAAGGAAGCTGTTGTGCCACCTGGAGTGGTTTTCTTCAAAACAGCTTTTCAGGAAGAAAAACCTCTTCTGAATGTCAGAATACTCCTCAGGCACTGCTTTACCAACTGGCACAATCTTTCTGCATCCCTGCATCCCACGCTGCCCCATGTTCACCCTCCCAACCCTCACCATGCTTACGCTGGCTTCTGCCTCAAGTCCAGGGAAACCAGCTCTTTTTTTTGGCCACCAAGGTGTGAGATAGGGCTTGGGCATTGTCCTCACACAGCATGGCATCAGAGCTGCCCAAGAGAGCCCCTCCACACCAGTCACAGCCTGCTGCATTCACTCCATGCCTGCAGTCACTCCAGCACATCCCCATTCCACGCACAGGCACAGTCACAATGATCCACCGAGGATGAATGAAGAATGCAGGATGCGATGCAACCTTCTTGTTCAGTGCTTTTCACAGACTTCTCCAGGAGAAGCCTCCAGCCCTTGCAGGTTCTCTGCTAGTGAGGGCAAGATGGCAAGCTGAAGTTTGGGAGATCAGAATTGCAGCCTTGGGTTAATGCCTTTTCTGCCCCATGGAAACCTGGTGTGCAGAGAAAATGAGGCACTTTCATGGGGGGAGGTGGTGCTGGGATGTGCAAAGGTGTAGATATTAACACTTACATTAGTTTTACAAGTTTATGGGCACCAGGGCTGGGTGCTCCACTGCACAGCGCCTTGCACAGGCTTGCAGCCCCCTTGGATTGTGTTGCTCCTACACCAAACTTGCTCAGCCATGTGCCAGGGGCTGCTCCAAGTTGACACTAAAGGGGTCCTAAAGCTGGTGTCCTGCTGGGAGGCACAGCCCCCCTGGGGACGCTGGGCACTGGCAGTGGCTGGGAGCAGTCTGGCTGTACCACTGCAGCTGGCTCAGGTATGAGGGCTCACTCCTTGCTTTCTCACTTGTCAGAGCACCATTCAGTCTCCCCTGGTGATGCTAGACTTCAGGAATAATATTACATGGAAATACTAGGAATTGTATAGAGAGAAAACTTTCAACTAACTTGAAGTCTTACCATCTACATGAAAAAAGCTGGAGAGAAACAAGGGATCTAGTGAAAACCTAGCCCTGTCTGTATAGAGAGAGATTCAAGATTATTAAATGGCAGTCATTCTGCTGAAAATGGAAACCCAACTCTAAGTAATCCTATTAAAGGAGGCCTTGAGGGGACAGGCAACAGGTATGTTCAAAACCCACGTTAGGGGATGGAGATCGGGGGCTAAATACACAGCTATAGAGAAACAGGCTGCAAGATATTCTGTTACATCTGAAACTGAAGTCCACATGAGCATTTGCAGCATCATGAGATGCCAGGAAAGTGAAGAGAAGAGCATGGCAGGGAAGTCCCGTTACTCATCATGAGCAGCACAAGCCCCACGCAGCCTTGGCCTGTGTGTGGGTAGGGAGGCCAAAACTCTATCAGTGTTTTGGAAGGGGCCACAAGAGCAACTTTATATAAGAAACAAGAAAAAAAATGAAATCAACACATAAGGCAGAGAAAGCGTCAGCCAAGATCACTTAAGATGCTCCAGAAAGAAGAGATGGAACAGGAACAAAAAATATACCCAGTCTGTCATGAAAACCACCCCTGTGCTGAAAACCTGGAGGCACAGCCTGCACAGCTCTATGGGAGCAGCTCCGGGACTCAGCTGGGCGCTGCAGCAGCAAAAACGATGCCCACGTGGGGCAAACTCACTCAGACTTTTCCCCACAGTGACTTTGTTGGCTTTGGGAAATGCTATTCTTCGTTGCACGGCTCAGGAGCTGGCCTGGGTCAAGTTGAGTCCCATTGCTGCCCATTGCTGCCTGCATATCAGATACCTCTGATATCAGATATCTACCTGCTGTGGGGGCCTCCCACAGCATCCCCACGACAGTGCCCTCTCCTCCTCTCTGGGGATCTGCAGGTGCTCACAAGAGGGACCAGAAGCCCTGCAGGGTGCCCACCTCCTGTCCTGGAAAACCCAACACAGCTCTTTGCTGCTTTCTGCTTTTTAGTGTTTCCTGCCAACAAAGGAAGAAATAGCCTGACAGAGATATAAATAACCTGACTGAGATAAAAGATGCCTAAATCCTGGTGATTTTCCTGAAATGATCCTAAGTCACCGGGGTGGTTTTGAAAAGGTTCTCCTGCGGTGCCAGCGTGGAAGTGAGGTTTGGCCTCTGTGGGAGGAAGAAAGCTGAGTGCATTGCTCCACTAAGGGCTGCTACAGCTCCCCATTGGCATGCATTATTTATAGCAGGAATAGCAGTAAATTAGTATCTGATGAGCTCTCAGATTGAGCCTTTGTGTTGGCTCAGTCCCACTAATGCAGCCTACAGAAAACCCAACTGCACAGAAGCGACGGCGTGGGCTCTGTTACTGCCAGAACCTCCCTCAGATTTCAAGGAGATGGTTCTCTGGTGCTGTTAACATGAACAGGAGCAAAAGGTGTCATTGTCAACTCTAGACTGGTTTTTATCAGTGCACACTGCACTTCATTAGAAAAGGCTTCCATGTTTTTGCATGGCAAATAAGTAGAACTGGAAGATGAGATGGGGAAAAAATTGAGAAATCATGTTGAGTTTAATCAGAGGAGTAACAAAAACACATCTGCTGAAAGGACTTGCTTTTCTTAGGTTCTTAAGTTGGGTTGGATCTCATTGGTAAAGGGGTAATTCTATTCCTTTTACAAGAGTGCCAACAGTTTAAATGAAAGCAGAATACTTTGCTTGACCAAATGCAGCTTAATAACTGTCTGTCTCTCTTTTCCTTCCTTTCGCATATGAGCTGCCAAACATTTCACAGAATCACAGAATTGATCACAGAATCATTAAGGTTGGGGAATACTACTAATATCAGCCAGTCCAACCATCAGCTGACATTGTCATCCTGTCAGCATCTTTCTTTGGGTTGGGTTTGGCCTTGGGTGTCATCTTGGAGGAGATCGACATCGCATCCACCAGCAGAGACAGGCAGGAGGGGAGCTTTCCTCGACAGCCATGTTTACCTCAACACTGTGGTCTGGGTTCCCATGCAGAATGGTTCACCTCATCAACAACTGGAAAATCTCTGGGCACAAGAAATTACCAGCATCTGTGTTTTCCATCTCATGCAAAATTGCAATGTTCCAACTGCCACATCTTCTTCTGCAGAGGATGAAGATGGCTGATGAGTTACTCCCTCTCTCCTGCTCAACATCTCAGCACAGAACAGGACTCTCCCAGGTTCTCTCCTCTTTCCTTTTTTAATTTTTATGTTTTTTTTTTTTTCAGTTGTTGCTACCAGACTTTGCTGTATTCAGAAGAACCTCCAGAGTTCCCTGGGGAAAGCAAACTTCATAGGGGAGAAACTTCTTTCCACAGCCAGGAAGGACAGCAGGTCTAACCTTCACTCCTTCCTGCTGATGAAGGGAATCAGGGGTGGGTGCATCTTGGGATCCCATTGCACCAGCATGGCTTCTATCAGCATGGGGGTTTTAACTGGTCAGATATAGGCAACATCCCAGAAAACAGAGAGCTTGCAAAGGGAAGTGCAGAATGTATCTGGAATACACAGCTGGTCTCCTAGCAGACATACAGCAAAGAAGCAAAGAGGCTGAAAGGGACAGAAGAAGAGACAGATCATCTCTTTGGAGCCCAAAAACTGCACGACTCAAATGTGACATGTCAAAAATCAAGGTAAGTTGCAACCTGCAAATAAAATATAGTTTAAAAAAAAAAAAAAAGGAAACAATCTTAGGTCACACAGCAAAAATAAAAAAAAATAAAAAATGAAAAAAGAAGCATGGAGCTGCTATACTGGATGAGAAGGGTGAAATGAAAGATAAATGTAGTTATAGCCAAAAACTAAATGGGTACTTTGCTTCAGTTTTCAATAAAGATGATGCTTCAGGACACAAGGGCACAGAGATGATAGCTAATGGGCATAAGATTTATAAAAATGGAAATTTCGGCATCCAAGGTGAAAGCAAAACTGAGAGAGCTTTAATGCACTGAAGCCAGGGGGAACAAATAATCCAGTCCAGACTCCTGAAAGGATTGGCACATTGAGTCCAACATTAAGGATTTTTAATACATGAATCAAGCAGGAGAAAATAGCAAGCCCAGTTCTCACGGTAGAAAAAGGAAATAAAGGGCCCAGGCAGCTGGAGACATCAAGAGTATGCAAAGCTTAGAATAAATTTGCTGGGAAAGAATAATTAAAGACCTGAAGGTAAATGGAAAATGGGATCAAATATAGCAAATAAAACACTCGGGTGATCCTGATGAGGGAAGTAATAGAAACAGAATGAAATGTAATAGTACAAAGTGCAGAGCTGTGCATGCTGGGACTAATAACATGAATTTCTGCTTGAAGCTTGGGCCTCATCACTTGGAAATGACAGAACAGGAGAGAAACTTGCTTCTGCTCATCTGTCACAGGGGACAAAATGGCAAACATGCTTATCCCAGGCAACATTTTCCCACTAGAAATGGGCATACGTGGGTTCCACGTCCCTGGTCAGGTGCAGTCACATCCCAGCACCCTTGCTGGAGGACCAGGAATGAAGGGGAAGGCTCAGAAGGGGCCACATGGCCTGAAAGGAAGGGCTTGGCAGGTGTGATAGGAAAAATCAGCAGCCAAGGGAGGCAGGGAGAGAGAAGGGAACAAATGGGAAGGAGAAACAACGCTGCTTATGCTAAAGGACCAACTCAGAACAAGGGCAAACGGAACCTGCTGGTTGTGGAAAGCGTTTAGGAAGCTGTAAGATTTTTAATGGGAGAGTTGTAACAATCTGAAAGAGTCCAGAAGTTTAGGGGAAGGAGGACACAGAGGTTAGACTTGAAAGAGAGACGAACAGACTCCTGATGGGCCTCTCCTCATCGCCCAGTCGTGCAGTTTGGAAGGGGATGTGGGAAGAGTGGCTGGGCAGGAGGTGAAAGGCACGGGCAGCCTGCTGGGCTTTCACATTCACCTCCCCATTTCCATACTCACAACCAAGACGTGAGTGGGATGAGCTGAAGCAGGAGGCAGAGAAGAGCCTTGATGTTCAAGCAGCAGGTGTGTCACTGACCAGCAGAGGTGGGGACGTCACGGCTGGGCATGGAGGATGAGACCCCTCTGCGTTTCATCTGCCAGGAGCAGGTCTGTGAAATAAGAAAGCACTGTTCTCCATCATCACTGGAGCCACTGCTTAAATTCACTTGGATCACGGGGTAATTTTTCCACTCTGCTAAAGGTTTCTTTTGTAAGTGCCACTCCATGTCTCTTGATTTGATTTCCTTGTACCTTTTTTCATCCATTTTTAATAGGCTTCCAGATTTTTAATAGCTTTAGAGATTTCTTTTCTCCTTCATGTCTATGTTGTTGATTGTAAGACTGGCTTTTGGATCTCTCCTTTCTTTGATACCCCGCTTGCCTGGGCCGTCTTCTCACTTATCCTTTAAACATATTCTCAATGTACTCGGTTTACTTCATCGAGCATTTTTTGAAAGCATTGCCTTTGCTTTTCCTCTCAACTCTGTTATCTGAATACATCTTAGGTAATTAATCAGCTCCCATTGATCTGAACATAAATTTCCAGATTTTTCAGACATTCATTACATGCGCTGAATAGATGTGAGGGTGGCTGGATGAGAGAATTCATACCTGACAAACAGCCCATCCAGCTCTGAGCTGCTCCCTCTCCCCCAGCTCCTCTCCCCATTGAGGAGCCGGGTGGAGGAGTGGCACCTTTCAGACAGCTGTGAGCAAGAAGTAGAAGTACAGAATACAAATTCACTCCTCAAGGGCTCTTCTCCCCATTCCTCAGGATGAGCAGCCATTTCTGACTGGAACCCACCAGGACCAGCTGGTCCATTAGTGCTCCTTACTGCCAGCCCATCTCTCAGTTACAATGCATTTGCATCCCAGAGCACCTCAGTGCGGCCATGAAGCTGGACTGGAGGCTGCTGCCTGCAGTGGGCTTTGCTGTTGGCATCAATCACCTTCTTTCACCCTGAGACCCAAGCATTCCCCAGGGACCACTCTGCAGCTCCTTGTCTGTGCCCTAAGAATCACAGCATCTGAAGGGCTTGGAAGGGACTCCTGGAGATCCCCCAGCACGACCCCCTGCCAAAGCAGCTCCCTGCAGTGGGTTGCACAGGGTGCTTGGGTCTGCTGGAGCATCCCTGTGTCACTGAGCAGCTCCACAGCAATGAGTGCTCTACGTTTGGGGAATATTTCCTGCATATTTAAAGAGCTTTAAGTCCTATATGCATGTACTCCATTGTGTTTCATTGCCAAAAATGCCATTAAATGAGTTTGCTACCGCAACACAGGCAGAGACAGCCCTGCCTTGCTTTTTGTGTTTTATGTATTCTCGTGCTGAAAATAATGAGGAAAGGATCGTCAAGGTGGAATGAAAGAAAAATACAGGGATTGCACACCTCTCTGAGTGGACAGTAGTGACAAAGGCCATAGTTGGGTGTGGGTCAGATAAACTGTGTCTGATGTCTCATCGCCATCTCCCTGGCATAGCCAAGAGTAATGTGTTTGCAAGGCAGAGAGCTCAATTCAATCAGCTCTCTCTCTGCATATATTTATATGTATATCAGTGAGTTTATCCCTCCGCTTTGGTTTCAGCAGGGATATTTTCGGAGTGAGCTGCAAACCAGCATGAATCAGAGATCTTGAAACTGGGTCTGAACAACACAGAGCCTTCTATTATGAAAATGCAGTTTAGCAACGAAAGGAACAAAGCCTCACCACCTCTGCCCAGGATGGTCAGGACCTCGTTCAGAAGGACACCGTTTTTCAGCATTTGGTTTTATTATGAGCTATATCACTTATTCTCCTGATTCTTTCTTCTCTGAGCATCGGATTTGCTCATGCAGCACAACCGCTCATCAGGAATCATTGTTGCAAACAGAATTCCAGTTGCAGATGTCAAAAGTATTTTTATTTTCATCAAATACTCTGTTCCATTAATACGTCACCTCACCCAAAAAGTTTCTAAAAAATCCTGATTTTGGTCCCATAACTCTGCCAAATGAAGATGATGTGCCAGCCTTCCTGCAGCTGCCTTTTGAAATGGTTGGTGCTCGGGTGTCTGCATGAGAGTGATTTAATATTTAAGGGGAGGGAAGAGGATTTGAAGAAGCCTTACAGCTTAGGAAGTTTGTGAAAAATCTCTTTTCTGGTTTAAAGTGAATCAGAAATGTGGATGCTGTTTATTGCCGTGGACACAGTTTTCTCACAGTATTCAGCCTGGGGGAAAAATCTCTTTTCGTTACGCAACATGGATCTGATCCTGCAAGATCCTAAACAACCAGCAAAGAACTGCAGAATAGCTCTCGTGTATGGTGGCCAGCACAGGTTTCCATGCATTGGGTGCAGAGGTCAGATGGGTAGGCATGCACAGTTGGGAAAATGCTTTTGGTGCTGCCACATTCTGGTCTCCTCTCCCCTTCCAGCTCTCACTGCTGCTCTGGCTCAGCAGACGTGCCAACTCTTATCCCTGGTCTCCACGTCTTCTAATAAGCTTAGCAAAAGCCCTCCACTGCATATGGTCAGATTGCAGTACTTGAATGCTTGTAGCATGGGCAAATCAAACCCAATTTCCCGCAGTACAAAGCCCTGCACTGCTCCCCAATGAGGGCTATTTTCCTGCCAAATTGCATCTTTCAAACCACAGGCAATTCAGCTGTAGAGCTGCCAAGAATAAAAGGTCAGAAAGGATACCATTTTTTAAAAAAAGATTTTCTCCTCTTCCCTTCAAAAGGAGCTCTCCTAATTCTGCTTAAACTTCCAAAACAAGGGAGAAATTGTTGTGGGGTAGGTGCAGATTATAAGCAATTTCAGCCCGAAGGACAACAGTCTGCAAACCTATCAAGAGTATGGGAAAATAACAGCTTCTAACGGGGCCAGGGCTGGAAAAGCTTCCCAGCTACTTTGGTTTATGAAGATTTGCTCCAGCAAAGCCAGCAGAGTTGTGCAAGCAGAATGGGACCTTCCTGAGAACCACAGAATCATAAAGGTTGGAACAGACCTCTAAGAACATCCAGAGCAGCCATCCACCTACAGCCAATATTGCCCACTGACCACATCCCTCAGTGCCACATCTCCATGGCTCTTGGACGCCTCCAGGGACAGAGACCCACCTCCTCCCTGTGCAGCTGTGCCACTGCAGCGCCGCTCTCTCTGGGAAGATTTTCCTGATATCCAACCTGATCCTCCTCTGGTACGACTTACAGTCATCACCGCTACCTGTGCAATATTTTGCACACATCAATTTCATTTGAAAGACTGTCACGAGCACCTGCTAAGCAGCAGTCTTTATGAGATAAGTATGCGGCAAATGGGAAGATGGGGAAAGCATCTCTCCTTTTCTAGATGGGAGAAAAAGAGTGGACTGGAAGGTGATTGCAGCAAACAATAAAATATGTAGAAAGAACAGAGTAATGGAAGATTTTAAGTGCCCAAGCAGAGAGTAGAGGACATTAGGGAGAGAATGCTAGCTGGAAGCTTGTTTATGGGATTGGCATAAGATTGCATTTCGACTTACTGTGTGTATCAGCTGAAAAGGAGGGGGGCTACGTGACTCGTATTCAGTGCTGCACTGCATGGAAGGTGACTGAAGACAAGCTGTACTCCACGGGAAACTGTTCTGCCAAACACCCATGTCCATGGTGACGGGCTTAGGGGCAAGGGAAGGTTTTGGAGCAGGAAACTTGGAGCAGCCTCAGTGCTGCTGACAGCTGCCTTGCAGCCAGCACGAGAAGCCAGCAGGAGTGCTTAGGGCTGATGAAATCATATGCGAAACGTTTTACAACCCAAAGCGCTAAGGAGATATAAACACCCAAATCAGTGAGTGCATTGGTGTGATGGCAACTCTGGGGTGAGGCACGAGCTGCTCTGCATGCAGAAAATCACGGAACCAAAGAACATCCTGAGTTTGAAAGGATCTATAAGGATCACTGAGTCCAAATCCTGAAATGTGAAGTTTACTGTTGGTTGAGGAGGGGATGTAAAATAAGCCAGCAGAGGAAAACCTTGTGTAAAGCACTGACATCCCAGCCTGGTCAGCTCTGATGGCAGCACAGTCTGAGATGGCAGAAGCAGAGAGGTGACGGAGGACACCATGTGGAAGGGGCAGAGATGTGACATCAGTGCTGCTGCCAGGATTCACTGCTACATATTGGGCCTTTTGATGCAAGATTTAGAAATTCACCCTCCAAAGGCAGAGATTCATTTTCCGGAGGAAGGAGCCTGGGTGAGTGGAGAGTAGAGCATTAAAATGCTTTACCATGGTGCTTGAGCAGATAATTAGGCAATTAGTAGTATTAAAGGATGACAAAGAGCTTGGTCTTGCTGAAGGACGTTGCTGGGTCTTGAGGCCAACAGCAAGGGTGAGGGAGGAGCTGCCAGCTCTGGAAGCCTCCCGGAGGGCTCCCTACAAGCATTTGGCTAATAACCATGCCTAGCACTGCTGCCTGCCATCCTGAGCTGCTGAGATGGAGGATGAAGGTGAGGGGCAACAAAGGCTTGCATTTCTTTGGTTGTGGAACCACATATTTTTAAGCTCCCTTCCAATCCAATGCATTCTATAAGTCTGTGACGTTTTTCTTGCCCCTTTCTCAGTACAGCTTAGCTCACTAATTGTGTTTGGATTTTGACTGCTCCTGCGCACTAAGCAGATGTTTTCATTACAATTCACAGTGACAATGAGCTTTTATTGAGAAGTTACAGTCAATTTAGAACCCATTAACGGCTGTGAACGGTTCAGATTGTCCCTTCCAATTTTCATTTCTTTGCCTTTTATGCACCAAATTTGTTCAGCTACTGTACTGCCCCACCATGGAACTTGTGGCATTTCCTAAATGAGCTTTCAAAACTTGATCGTTACATATTGTTTCGTATTTATCCACAAATATTCACTGCTCTGTCCATGCATTAAAGCGAATGCTCAGGCATCTGGGCTATTAATAAACAACACTTGATAACAATGGTCCTCGTGTGAACCATAAGACTCTGCAGTATTAATAGCCTTTCCTTTTGGAGGAGGACTATTTATTCTTATCCTTTTCCTTTCTTCAGGCTGGGTCTGATCGAATTGTTCTTTGTGAGTAATCTCCATGGAGAATAAAGTTCTTATTCCTCTATGAAAATAATTCATTAATTCATCCTGTGAACTTTATGCAAAGAAACTCAGCCTTTTGCTTTCGCTGTTTGCTCCTTATTACTCACTGTTGAGTCTTGGTTCACCTTTAGACTTCTGTATTGCTCCTACGTAACTGGATGATGAAACGATTAAGCAAAGAGTGACTGGTAGCAGTACCCAATATTATGCTTCTTCGGTGATTAAATCAGCCTTTTAGCAGGGATAGGAAGCTCTAGAGACCCGTGAACTTTTCTTTGAAAGACTGAGAAATGTCTGCTCATCACAAGAAGCCAACACAATGACTCTACAGGCGACTGTGGCTTCTCTCAGCCCAGTATGGAAAAAGCCTTTTAGTATTTCCAAACCACAACAGCAGCCCACTCTCTTAGGCCTGCAAACCTCCTGGAAATATTTTTCTGTCTGCAAAAACTGGGTAAAGGACACTGTTTCAGGGTGAGATTAAGCACCATGTAGAAGCGCAGTGGTGCTGGTGAGGGCTGAGCAGTGCCCAGACTGCAGCTTCCCCTCTCCTTTGGCTGAGTTTATCCTGTGGTCTTTTTTTTTGTTTGTTTTTGTTTTTTTTTTAATTGAGAGGAGCCTGGAAACTTTTCTGCAGGGCTTAAACCAACTGCAAAGCTGGGAGAGCCCAGAGGAGTGGACCCAGGCTGATGTGGGGGAGGGCATAGTTCTGTAGGGGAAGTTTTAGCTTGATGTTGTGTTAAGTGGTGGGATGCCCTCAAGGCTCATGAAAAAGGCCATTTTTGCCATTTTTTCGACGCTTCCTACAGCCTGGAAGAACCAGGAGCCCTGTGACACCTTTGAGCACTCAAACCCTGAGGTCAAAATGCAGAAGTCAGCATCTCTTTCTACACGTTTCTATGGAGCTCACACCTTCACCTTTCCAAAAGATACCACATCAGTCGTATTGTTTGTCTGCTCATTGGTAGAGCTCATCAGTTCTTCTTCTGACATTATTTATTTCTGCTGGTTGTCAAGAATACATTTTACCAAGGTCTCCGTAAAGCAACTCCTCTCAGCACATGAGGGGACCTGACTGCCTCTGTTACGGTTTGTTTCTTTATACATTTTAATTTAGAGCACAGGTTGGTAGGCAATTTATCTGCAATCGATGAACTATAATTTCCCAAACTATCAAGGAAAAAAAAGGTTAACTTAAGAGCATCTTGTATTTGCTCAGATTGTTGCTGTCTGAGACCACACAGAAGCAAAGACAAATAAAGAAATAACCTTAATTAACTGCAGGTTAAGCGCTGGGTTTACAGGCTCAAATTCCTGTGGCTTCTCAGCTCACACTCCTATAAATTGTTATACTTCTTTGCACATAGATGGGAGTCTGGGATGATCAGCATCTTGAGTTAAAGTGCCTTTAGGCTCCCAAACCTGTCGGTTCCGACCATCGCTCTCACAAAAGCCAATAAGCCTGTCAGTGTTGATTCAGCAACAGCAAGGCTCAGCACTCGTGTCCCTGAGTTATACTACAAGACAAGTTGGCACCTGTGAAAAACAAAGGAAAATCTCCTACTGATTCCATGGGGAGGTAATCTAAACGCTTATTAGCCAGCATCCTCCTGTGTAGCTTCACCAATCAAAAATATGTCAAAGCTAATTTAGACTGTGTATCATCAACATCATTGTTATTATTACTTTGATTGTGGCTCGGAATTGGGTTAGGAGAGAGCACCTCTGAACCTTATGGCTTAACAGTAAAACGGGGTGAAATAAAATAGGGAGGATGGTCGGAGGAGGAGGTGTGAGCAAAAGGGCTGACCTTGTGGGTTTGTGTGATAGGTGGTGGTTAATGGTGGTTACAGTGCACCAGACACGTGGGTCACTGAAAAAATGGAAGAAAGTCCTTGGGGTGAGTTTGAAGTATGGCAGAAGGTGGTTCTGAGGATATTTATGGAGAGCAGACTTAGAGCAGACAGAGCTGGCAACAGGCCTGGTGAGTTGAGACCTTCCTTTCTCTTGCCAGCCAAGGGTTCTCACTGTGGCCCAATGAGCTGAACCCTCCCTGCCGTGCATCTCCATGGGAAATGAGATGGACCTCAGGCAAGATTGCCTGACACAGAGAATTTTCTGACCAGCATCATGTAAGAGCAAGTGAGGAACTGGGGGCAAAGTCAAGGGAACGGGAAGAGGAGATAAGAGCTAATGGAAAAGAGCACAGTTGTCCCTAAGCTACAACTTTCCCTTCTGTCCAAGCCCTGCCATCCAGCACAGACATCTGCAGCACTCAGTCCCAGCCCGTCCTGGGCATCCCTGTGGAAGTTCTCACTCAGTAACTTCGGAGGGATTAAAGTTATGGAGTCCACTTTCCTTTGGGTTTGAGCCTCCTCTTTTTCACTGCTTTATGCAGTGCTTCCATCCTCTCTCTTCCATGGGCAGCCACATCATTTGAGAACAGTGACAGCAAAAACAGCAAAGCAGAGGCTGTACAGAACTATTGTGTATTTAATAGGGTCATAGAATGGTTTGGGTTGGAAGGGACCTTTAAGATCACCTCGTTCCAATCCCTAGCTGTAGGCAGGGACACCTCCCTTTAGGCTGCTCACAGCCTCATCCAGCCTGGCCTTGAACACCTCCAGGGAAAGACTCTCATTCTCATTTTGAGGTGGGTGCAGGTCTAAATTTGCTGTTACATAACGAAACACATTTAAAATCAATTCCTTTTGAAAATAGACTCCTAAACTTTTAAATTACTGTGATAATGCAGCCTAAGCCTGTGAATGCTCCAGTCTGGGAGGAAGCACAACAGTGGCTTTTGATGAGGACATGAATTTGTTATGACAGGCTAATTTTACAAACCCATGCCTGCCTTATGGCAGAATTATAAAGATACACACAAAGAAAGCAAAGCCCAGGAACCAAGAAATATATTGTGCCACTGGTGAGAAAATGTTCTTGCAGAGCCAACTCCCCCGGGTCAGCCCAAGGCTGCACCCAGCCACCTTGATAGCCTGGGGTGCACAGTGCTGTGTGCTCTGTGCATGTTTAGGCTGCTGTTTGAAATGGGCCTGTGTGTCTGTGCACTGAGAGCTGCTCTGTGTGAATAGCAGCAACAGAGAGATCTTGGGGGAAAACAAGGAGAAGGGAAAAACCAATCCACCAGCCCCCCCAGATAAAGCCTGAAACAATAGAAATCCTGCCTGGAACCTTTCTGCAGCCTCACCGTGCCTGAGTGGAGCTGACACTGTGTGTTAGCATCAGAGAGGAGTAAGTGGGCTCCTAGAAATAATCTCATTGCAGATATCCTCACTAATCCTCCAGCAGGAAGGGGCAGGAAGGCTTCTCTGGGTAGGGATGAATGGATGTCTGCAGATGAAGGGAGTGAAGGGATAGCCTGTAAACACATGGAGAAAACTGGAGAAATGGAAACCAAAGCAGAGGGACTGTGCAGGAGAGGAGGAGACAAGCTGGTGGCATGGAATGACAGCCTCAGCCAGCATCACCAAGAAACAGGGACTGCAGGAAGGTGGAGAGCACGCAGGAGGGAGGAGAGCTGCATGGAGGTCATCCTACTGGGGGCTCCTCGCTCCCGTGAAGCTTCTGTGAGCAGCAGTGCAGCAAAGTGGGTTTGAAGGAGCCCACTGTGGATGGATGCCAAGAGGCACTCAGCTCCTCACCAATGATTGCCGTACGGCAGAGCGGCCGAGCAGCCCGGTCTGTGCTGCTGACAGGAGCTGTGGGTCAGGTGGTGGCTGAGGGAGCCGTTGCAGGGA
This sequence comes from Tympanuchus pallidicinctus, assembly GCF_026119805.1. Lineage (NCBI taxonomy): Eukaryota > Metazoa > Chordata > Aves > Galliformes > Phasianidae > Tympanuchus > Tympanuchus pallidicinctus. The sequence goes on from NW_026294722.1 coordinate 9,931,438, forward strand.
GCTCCCAGCTCACTGTCACTGCATAAATCTCTCCAGCCCGTCACTGATGGAACGGTCTATGTGACAGGTGTCACCCATAAATCCCATTTAAATACATCCATTACAGCGCACTGTATCACTCACAATCACCCATGAAATGTCTCTTTGGAGTCAAGAATCAGACAGGGCTGATTTAGGGCTGTTCTGCCCATGTGATGGGATTAGCCAGATCTCACAGCCAGTAGCACACCCAGCGATGCAGGGAGCAGCAGCAGCCCCTCGCACTGCTCTCCTGCAGCCCTTCCTGCATCGGAGCTGCTGCAAAACCGGAGTGTAAAATGGAGCCCAGACACTTCAAAACCCAGTTCCCACGGGAACACATGAGGTGACTGCAGTGCCCCACACAGTACACAGCCTCTCACTTTCGGTCATTCTTTCCACCTTTGCAAGTGGAGTGCAGGCAGCTTCCCACGCACAGCCCCAGGCATGCACATAACTTCTGCACCATGCACAGACAGAAGGAGCCCTTTCCCAGCTTAGGATGGGTGGTTTTCCTTTCTCCTGCAGAAGGAGCAGACAGTTTGAGGCATCATCCTGGCCCAAATGGGGAGCCTCAGTGAGGGTGTCTGTAATCAACATCCAGGATGGATGTGGCTCTGGGCAGCCTGGTCTGTTGGTTGGTGACCCTTGCACATAGCAGAGGGGTTGAAACTGGGTGGTCCAGGCAGGAGTGATGCTGATCCAAGAGGCTGAGACTGTCCCTGTGGAGCAATTGCTGTGGGTACTTTAGGTAAAAGCAGAGGAGAGAGGTGATCACATCTCCATTTCTGAGCATGCCTGGTAGCAGCAGGTTCAAAGGAAGGAGAGTGGAGAGCAGTTCCAGTCAGGCAGCATCCTACTGGCCCAATGAGGAGCTCCTGCCCTGCGTACACAATGGGGCTCAACTTCCCTGTTACACACATCCTGTCCCTTTCAGAAATCTTCTGGCATTACAGCCTCGATGACATCTCTGCACTGAGATAAAGTGAGCCCTCGTATACAGCAGAGCAATGGAGCCTGGACTGGAATCTCAGGTTCGAGCAGCAGCCAAAGGTGGCCAATGTGGGTGTGAGTCCCCAGGGTTCTGCTCAGCCTTAGTTTGCCAGAAAGCTCCCTGGGGAGAAAGAGCCCCACTTTTCTTTGCCACAGAGCTCAGGAAGGGATGGAATCAGCCGAAGCAGGAGAAGCCATCGGGGATGTCAGGCAGCCACCTGAGGAGAGGGCGTGGGCGAAGGTAGGAGCAGAGCATTGTCACTTTTAATGAGGGTGATCATGTCCCAGCAGCTGCTTGCAGATTAGAGGGGGGACTTGGTTGATCGGGGATAATTATCTCTCCCAGGAATGAGGAGATTCTGTGCTCTGTCAGGCAGCTCTGTGTCCAGCATTGCCATCCCTGGGGGTGACCATCGGTATCTCTCTCTCCCATCCATTCCTGACCTCAAAGTCTGCAATCCATGGATTAAGCTGGTGTCTTACATCCTCAGCCCCATGCTGTTCCCCACAGGATCCTGCCCTTGCAGACAACCAAAATGCTCTGAGGAGGATGTGTTGGGATGGTGTGCACGGTGGGACACTGCAGGAACTGGCAATGGGAGGGAGGATCATCAGCAGGGGGTGTGACCACTGATTTACTTTTGGAAATAAAATCTTTAGCTTAAAAAAAAAAAAAAAAAAAAAAAAAAGTGTTGCTCAGAAGAAGTGCCATTCCCTTCAGTTTCATTTGCAGTGCAAACTGAGATAGCAATCGTAGCTTACTGATAGCATTTCAGTTAGCTTTTATTAAGATTCTAACCCTGACTCCATAGGTAGAGTGTAATGTAGAATATGATCTTCCCAGCTTAAAAGCTGTAAGCGTATCAGCTAGTCTGCTGCCAAAAACTGAACAGAAAGGATCTTTTAAACATGCTTCCTAAGCAAGTTACGGATGATAGATGATCTGCCTTTTTCTGCTGTAATTAAAGGAGGTGGACTTGATTAGCAGGGAGCACCTGGGCTGGGTCCCTGCTGGTGTGGCCCCATGGCCCCAGTGCCAAAGCAGCAGCAGCGAAGGCTGGAGGGCCTCCTCCTGGTTGGGATGCACAGACCATGCAAAGGTTATAATGGCAGTCTGCCCACAGTGCTGAGATCCCATATGGATGTCTGTGTGCAAAATATCCTGCAGTGTTCCAAGCTTTACCCATGGAAGTGGTGCAGTCACTGTCCTGGAGATATTCAAGAACCATGGAGATGCGGCAGGGTTAGTGGGCATGGTGGGAATGGGCTGATGGTTGGACTGGATGACTTTAGTGATCTTCTACAACCTGAATGATTCTAGGAAAGTCTTGAATTATCTTGAAAAAGCTGTTGGTGAATCCAGGCTTTCATCAGTGGCCATGCTACTGGTACAGGATGAACAGGGTGAGAGTACAAGACAGTGCCTATGGAGCGTCACCCCTGTCTCTTCTATCCAGCACCAGTGGTTAACAGAAAATGCTTCCTATTATGATTTTTCTTCCTACAGAAGCACAGAAGGTCCTTGGGAAGGAGACCCTGAGGAGATGGCTGTAAGGAATGCATCAGGCAGAACAGAAGAGAGCGTGGGACAGCAGTGCTCTGATGTCCTTGGTCCTAATGGCCAATGTCTTGTCCTTGGTTCCTTGCTCCTCTGCCTTATGGAGAGTATGAGCTGCAGGCAGTGTGCTCCATGGCAGTAGTACTGCTGTGGGCACTTGGCTATGGTAGGTTAAAAACTATCCTGGGATCAAAAAAATGAATGCCTTGGAAAAATAAACAGGATTTCAGCAGTGAGTGAGGTAACCACAAGTTTTTCTCTCATGTCACAGCAAGAGAATACACACTTCTCCCATCCTTATGCTGCTTGTTGACTTTCCTATGCTCTTCCAGTGCACTTCCAAACCTGCCAGAGAGACACCAGTCTTGCCAGATGTAATTTCCTTGTGTTTCAAAGGCAGAGGACCCCACTCCAGGCTTTGGAGTTTGCTGAGCTCTGTGAAGCCAAAGGACACAGCAGAATTTGTTGTCCCAGAATACAGACATTCACTATGAGCTGTGAAAGCAATGAGTCAAGGTAGAGCAGAAGAGTAGGACATGGTCTAAAACATAACAGAGAAACTACTTGGTGAGTTCCGTTCCTTCTTCAGGATTGGATTCCTGTGCACATGATGGCTCTGTTAGCGCTGACTGGTAGGCGTAATTGGCAATGCCTGATTAAAAGGCTTTTAATTACAACACTTGAATTATGATTTTACAAAACAACATCATTTTGCTTGTCTGAAAGCTGAGTATTTATTATTCTCTAACTGCCAAATATTAGCTAAGCGCCAGCACACCCCTTGGATTTCTGTCCAAGCAATTGGGTGATCCTTTGCTACCAGCAGGCTAAGAACCACAGAATCATAGAATGATCAAGAAATCAGGAAGTAAAGGTGCAGAGTAAATAATCTTAATTGTTGCATCTTTCCTGATGCACTCCTCCATCTATTTGGAGTTCTCTCATCTGGGCTCTTTTATGTCTCATCTCCTCTGGGCATCTGGGGATTCACCAGCACTTCCCCAGCACAGGGGAATTCTTGCTGAGCCTCCCAGTTGCCCTCCTGTTTGAACATCCCAAATGACATCTCCCTCCACCCTCTGCCTCCTTTGCAGCAGCACCAAACCAAAAACTGTTTCTCCATGTCTCCAACTTGTCTCCAGCTCCAGCTGTTTGGTCTGAAATACATGGCCAATGGGCACTGGAAAAGCAAAACTGTACTTCCTACAAACTGCTACAAAGATTTTGTGCCTCTTCTCCACCCTGAGAGGTCAGGATGTCAATTAAATCACCAAGTCTTTAAGAGTTTACCAAATAGATGGAAAAAGAGCCCGAAAGAGAGGAATGGGAGTGCTGAGCTGTGACGCTACCAACAGAGAGGATCAAGGTCAACCATGCAGCTTTATACTGTCTAAATCTAGAGTGTTTGGCTGGCCGTTTTTTCTCTCTCTTCTGGTGCAAACACACCAACCTGCACACCTCGAAGGGGCCCTCTCCATACAGGTCATGAAATGTGGGGTTTCGCAGCAAGCACCCAACCTGTTCTTGCACGGCCAACACAGGGCCAGCCAAGGAAGCCAGGAGGTGCCAGGGCAGGCAGAACAAGCAAGAACATCAGCTTGCTAAGCCATCCAAACAGGGCGCAGGGCACCGGGACAGACCTGCCATTCCAGCCCCTCAGGGGCAAAGCTGACTTATGTCCTTCTTCCAATGCACATCAGATCCCTGCTGACCCAGAAACGTTGCAGGACACAGTATGATAGCCCCACTGAGAAGAGGGCTTCCTCTCCCCTGCAGCAGTACAACTTCTGTAAGCAATATTTGGCGAGGAGAACAATTAGCTCACAATTTCTACGTATGACAGCGTCTGATTTCAGCAAGGGAAAGGGTTGGGAGAAAGAAGGGTTTACATTTGTGAGACTGCTGTGTGGGGGTTGGAAAAACATGTGCTTTGCAAATTCCTCTTATTATGTTCAGTGAAATAAGCTCTTAGCCTCTTTGGCATCTGACAAGAAACATTCTGTCAGGAAACCATGGATGTATTTTCTGCCTCTGTAACGCACACACACACATAGAGAAGCAGCTTGTTTTGCAGCATTTTATTCTGTGGTTTGGAGCAGAGGTGATACATCATCTTTTTTTCTGCTATCATTTAGCTACCAGACCAGCAACCAACTCTGAGAGATTAGATCTGCAGCCAATATATATTGAGAAGACATCAGCCTCTTGCAAGAGTGACCTAAATTACTGCTAATTGTAGTGGCAGGACTAAATAGCTCTCCTCGGCGTGTTTACAACCGGAGCAACAAACAGTTTGTTCTCAAGATAATGACAAACCGCTTATATTTGGTCTACAAAGGGACTGTTTGTTCCCTAAATACCTGCACCAGGAACGGGTTTGCAAAGGGAAAACAGAATGTCTTTGTGGGCAGTGCCTGCCTGTGGCTGCCATCCCAAGGACGCTCGCAGCTCCCGTCTGCACTCACTCCCATGGGTGTCCACCAAGGAAAGAGCCTCAAACCTCCTTGATTTTGGAGGCAGTTTGTGGCCCAAACACTGATACACCCTGCCCTGGGAGAAAGCTCAGTCTGCACCACGTCTCACCTTTCTTAGGTTGTTATGGAAAGGAAGGAAACCAGCCTGAGAAAGAATGGTTTTCTGTACTGGAGTCCTTCAGGCCTGTAATTCTTAATGTGAACCCAAAAGAGAATTCAGTGTCAGACATCTCTGTGCATCTCTCAGACATGTATCAGAGACTGAGCAATTTATCACAGCAGCAGAAATACATCTGCTGTGATTAGATGGAATAAAATCATTCCACAGAGAAGGGAGAGAGTACAGAAAATCTTTAGCGATGTAGTTTTCCATCCCTGTTCCCCCGTGCAGGAACACATGTGAGCACAAACTCCATTGAGTTATGCATGAAGGTGAACTCACTTTCATCTCTCCCAACTCTGGAGACCCCATGGAAGGATGTGGAGGGGCTGCCATTCCCATCCAGCTGTGCTCCCTCCAGCTGTGTTCCACCCATGTTTGCTGAAGCCCATCAGATGTTCTCCTTGCCCCAACCCCATGAGGACTCCCTCAGCTGCTCTGTGCTTTGCCACTAACCTTCATCCACACGCAGTTCCCTCCCCACTTTCCACTTTCCCATTCCAGACTGCTGCAAACTCTACTGGAGATTTCTGCCAGCACTTCCCAAACACAAATTCACCTTCGGAAAGCATTCACCTTGAGCAGCAAATACTTTCTCAAGTACCATGCTCTGATCCAAGTGTTCTCTCCGACCTTATAATCCACAGCTCCATTAAGGAGGTAATGGCTTCACTTATCCCAGCCTGGCAGGATGGTGCCAGCAGGATGGTGAGCTCTGCTGGGTTTGCTGGGAAACCCTTGCTGCTCTTTGTACAGCAGCGTGATTTCTTTCTGCCTTAGTGCAAAATATGGGCTTACAGACCCTCAGCACTGCCTGCAAAATCACTGCCTCATTCAGATCCAGCTATGTAGACTTGTTCTTTTTCCCCCAGAATCACCTCTTTTGCGAGAGAGAGCTTTCCTGTTCTCCATTCCTCTGGCTGCCTTATGTATCTTTCACCACTCTGCTCAGGTGCATTTCCTTCAAAAGCAGCACAAATTTAGCATGAATAGTCACTATTAGGGTCCTGACTGACCCCCTCTCTGTTCCTCTGCTCCTGGATAGGAAAGGCAGAGCCTGTTCTTGCTCTGCTGGTGCTGGATTTCCAAAGCAGACTGCAATAACCCAGATCTCTGCAGTTTCCCCGCAGAGCTACTGCACTATTTAGGTCTCCAGCGTGCAGCCCCATAATGAGCAGTCAATATGTATTTAGGGCCTGTGCTTTTGTTTCTTGGCTTCTACAAGAAATTTGGTTGCCCTGTATATGGAAACTTTGCTTGTACATACTTTGTATTACACAGGTTGCTCCAAAAGTACTGCCTCCTATTTGTTTCCATTGAAATTACAGCAGATACAAAGAGCAAAATAACAGCATTTGATAGAGCAAATTCTCAGCTACAAACTACTATTTTTGACATCATTTTCAGCACAATTTGCTGTGTTTTTAGCCAGCAATGAAAAAGAGCCTGCATGCTGCACTTGTAACAATCTGCACCACAGGAGGTGACCCACTGTTTCACAGCTGACAGCATCGTTAGTAGGAAAATGTTGCCCATGCAGTCTGTCATTCATCAGCCCTGACAGACAGAAGTCAGAGGGTGCCAGATCTGCACTGTACAGTGGGTGTGCTGGGACAGCTCAGCCAAGATGGTCTTCACCCTGGGATGGGGCCTGGTGTTATTGTGCAGGACCACACAACCCATCGCCTCATTGCGCTCACACCCACTGCCCGGTCTTCATAAACGTTCAGCAAGTGCCAATGAATGTCACTGGGTGATGTTTTTTCAGCATGGAGGAATCCAGTTCCATCCCTTTGCTCCACACGCACTCCCACGTCATCACCTTTCTGTTGGACTGCCCCTCTGCTGCCATCTGTCATATAGCATTAAAAGGGAATTGGTGGGAAGGTTCAACCTCTGCTGCCATCTCACCGACATCTGCCTCTGACATTGTCGGCCAGCACCATAAAATAGGAGGCATTACTTTCAGAGCAGCCCTCATATTAAGAAGCACAGAGCAGTAGGGCTGGTTTCGTTTCCCATTCTTCTTTCTGAGTTTATCATTTATTTCCCAAGCTCTGTTTCTGCTGTGCTCACAGGAAACCCTTGAACTACTTTTCACTATCAAGAACCTGCTGGCCTTGCAGACCCACACTTGCCTTACAGATCCAACACTTGCAGAATTCACCCAGTTTCACCCCCTGAGATTGGATCTCTCAACCCCTCCAAGCCCTTAGTTGGAGCCAGGAACACTTTCTAGGTAAAAAAAAAAAGCAAGCAAGAGTAAAGTGAGGGCATCGCTCCCAGGGCTGGGCTGTCTGTGTGCAGCAGCATGCTGCTGGTGGACAGATCTCCAGGGCTTGCTCAGACATCTTGCCTGAGTTCCTGGGACCCTGCTGGTGTGAGTTTTCAACAGTAAATTTATTGGAAAAATAAGTGTTTTCAGTGCATTTTATTTCCAGCACAAAAGCCAAACAAAAGCTGTTGCGTGTCTCTATGAAGACCTCTCTACTCGGGTACTTTACCCTGAGAAAATAACTGAGGTTAAATCTCAAATTCAGAGTCGAGTTATGAAAACAGTTGTTTTGACATTTGCAGAGGAGAGAACATGAGCCACTGCCTCCAGAGCATCTTCAGCTTGAAATTTCCAGTCACTGCTGCATTCTCAGGCAGGCCAGACAGAAGAAGGACAGATAACACAATATGGCACAGCGCGTCGTCTACTGGTCAGGAGTAGGAGGAATTGATTTCTGACTAATAAAGAAAATTCATTACCCAGACTGAGTGAGTCACAAGGAAATGAAGGCTGCTGTACAGAGGGAGGATGGACTCATGCACACTGTTATTCTGGGCTTGCTTCATTGCAGAAAAAGTCTGCCTGCACAGCTGCCCAGCCTTGGCCAGCATCCTGCAACATGCCTGCAGCTCAATGACTGCAGGAGGGACTCATCACCAGAGCAGCCAGGGCTCCTGCAGCCATCTCTTACCCTCACATATCTTCATGGGGACAAAGGAAGGGTTTTCCTGATGCCAAGCAGAGCAAGCACACTATGGATCTCAGCTCTGCTCTCAGGGCATGAGATCACGATCCCACCCATGGCATCTCGTGATGGGTTGCCATCAGCCCGGGATGTGGTCCCAGGTGAAGCCTTACCATGGGCTTGGTGGCTGCAGCATGGGGACTCCTGCATCGCTGAGGTGACCAGCAGTGCTCTGTTCAGGAACACACGGTATGCTCATGGGGCAATGGTGCTGCCTCCCTCCCATGCAGGAGAAGTAAACCAGTGTGAAGGGTCTGTGGGATTTTTGGCCAGCAGTCTCGTTTGCACTGTGCTGAACTCCCTCCCTGCCTCAAGACACATCCCACATCCCGCGCTGCTATTTGTGTCAGGACTGGTTGCATCTCCCGTGGCAGGGAATGCTATGACCTTAGTTAAAAGCCTTCAGTCGTACAGCTGTCAATTAATCCCACGTGCTGCTACGCAGAATAGCTGGTGGGCAGCGATGTTTCCTGCTGCAATGAACACTTGTTGTGAAGAAGGCTGGAGGAGGAACAGCGCTCAGATTTGACAGCAGGCAGTGCAGAGGGAACCTTCACACTTCACAACCCCAAAACCACGGGGTTCCCCCAACCAGCAGCAGTTCAGCAGCACTCACTCAGACCCACACAGCCCAGCTGGGGCTGCTGCCAGCAGTGCTCGTGCCATCCCCTGCTCAGCCTTCTCCTGTACAGCGGAGATTTTGGGACACAGGAAGAATAAAAGCATCTCATTGCCCCGTCATTTAAAGCTGTTCTCTCAGCATCTGCAGGTGTCTCACCTTAGAGGAGAAATCAGCTCCTTCTCAGCCCCAACCTCTGCGTTTTGGAGTTTGAGAGCGAAGCAACAGCAGTTCTGCTGCCAGCAGAGATATCCAAGGTTCACTCCTGGATATGAATAAGAACCTCTGGTTTGTCATCCTGTAGGTTACATTTCTCATGTCCCAGCTTGAAGTTTCTATGCAGTTTTCTGCATTTTTCCATATTTGAAATAGGAAGGCTCTAAAACCTGGCTGTGTCTGAACGCTTCCCCATTCACTCTGATCACCTTCCAGTAACAGGCACAATTTTCAAATCCTCCTGTATTTCTGCAGGGTTTTGTAAGCAAGATCCATCCAAGTGAGCTCTGAATAAGCTTTTGCATTACTTGGAATTATTTTTAGTAGAGAAATGTTTACTGGTACACTGCCACAAAGAGACTCTTCCATTGAAGTCCATGATAGCAGCCAAGAAATGTCTGCAGTCCTCTATAAGACCAGAAACAGGGGCTCCCCCATCCCCAAGACAAATAGACACAAACATCTGTCTGAAAGTGCCCAGAAATTGGGTTTGGGTGAAGGCTGCTGTTCTTGTGTCTTTCTCATCTGTGGAATGGTGCAAAAATGGTTACAATAAGCACTGTGCCATAAACACCATTCATCTTACAGAAATAACATGGGTCTGGGGCGTTGTGAAGGGCCCTTGAGGATGCTGGGATGGGGCCAGAGGACCATGGTGCAATGGCTCAGGAGTGGTCACAGGTAGGAGTGAATGAATAAATGTGTTCTCCAGTTCTGCACATGGAAAGAAAAGAGGAACAGCTTCAATAATGAGTATAGTAAGAAGTGTTTGTGGAGAAAACTGGATGCCTAGAATAGCATCCTTCACTTCTTTTTGGCTTTGTTTCTTTTTGGTTGTTGGGGTTTTGTTGTTGTTGCTTTTTGTTTTTTGTTTTTTTTTTTGCTTCATTTTTACAATGTTTTGAATAAAACTGCATTAACTGCAAATCATAAAAGGAATATGTTTTGTGTTTTTTCAGCATATGAGAAAGCTTTCATAGCCATAACGAGTCTGAATGCATCTCATGTTTTTAGATACCTGCAATTTTTTCACCCAAATAAGAGTTTCTCTAAATACACTTCCCAGGAGTGCTGCTGACATGGTAGTATTAAACCCAAAAGAAAATACACAAAATGCTCCTACTAGTTATTGGAAGAAGGCAGCTGCATTTGGAAAACACAGTGGGTGATGCAGAACCAGCCCTCAGCTGCATGCAGAACTCCTCTCTGCAGGTCAGTATAGGGCAGTGCTTGCCCCCAACCAGCTCCTCGCTCCAAAATGTCTCTTTTGCACGCATCCCAACTCCTTTAAAGCGTGCTGAGCCCTGCTGTGCTCAGAGCAAAGGAAGGGAAAGCAAGAAGGCTGCGTTTGGGACATGGAAACCTGCTCCTGCATCAGCCTGGGGTGGGGGTTCTGTGTCTTATTTTCTCCCTTTGAAGATCAGAGGAAGGGTCTGCAGCTGCCCAGGGAACCTGGGGCAAGGGTTGCAGTAGTTTCCCTCCCATTATTCTGTTTCTCCAACACAGCAACCATCTCCTCACCCATGCCAGACACTGACACCATCCTCACAACCACCAGCCAGGAGCCCAAGGAGCCGAGACAGAGCATCCCAGACAGCAGCGTGTGCAAACCCACTGACTCCTCCAGCACCATTCCTCTTGGCAGAGCCACCAGCAGCTGAGGAATGGCCTTGGGAGCTGAGCCACAGATTTATTTGGTCTTCAGGCTCCAACAGGCTGCTGGCTGCTGCGGGAGCCTTGATAAGCCCAGGGACGCAGACAGCAACAAGTTCTCAGCAGTCCCTGCCAGCAGCTGACACAGATGCTTTCTGGCGTGGCAGCAGTGAGCGATGGCTCTCGTTTCATCAGATGTTTATCTGCATGTCCCACACATACTGATAGGCACAGCGATAGCCTCTGGCTCTGGCCTTGCAAGCTAGCAGCATCGGGATGACTGCGCTGCACACAGGTTTTGTAAACGGCAGCACTGTGTTCTGCAAATGTCCACCTGTGCAGACCTCATCACTGGGATTCAAGGCATGAGGAATACAGCTGCGATTTTAACTTTGCAGTGGTAGGAGATGTGTCACATTTGGACTTGCTGAGGTCCCAGTCCAGATGTGCTCTGCAGCATTTCTCCCTGAGTGGTTGAACTTTGCAGTGCAAAGGCATCGGACTGGGCATAAGAAACTGGACATAGATTGGATATAAGGAAAAGATTTTTTATGATAAGGGAAGTGAGGAACTGGCCAGGTTGCCCAGAGAGGCAGTGGGCGCCCTGTCCTTGGAGACATTCAGAGTCAGGCTGGAGGGTTCTGCACACCTGATCTGCCTGTAGATGTCCTTGTTCATTGCAGGACAGCTGCATTAGGTGACCTCTAAGGTTTCTTTTCATCTCAAATGATTCTATACTCTATAATTCTATATCTAAATTCTATATTCTAAATCTATAATCTATAATTCTGTATCATTGGAACAGGTTGCCCAAGGAGGCTGTGGATGCCCCATCCCTGGAGGCATTCAAGGCCAGGCTGGATGTGGCTCTGGGCAGCCTGGTCTGCTGGTTGGTGACCCTGCACACAGCAGGGGATTGAAACTAGATGATCACCGTGGTCCTTTTCAACCCAGGCCATTCTAGGATTCTATGATTCTGTGATTCTATGATTCTATGATCAGCTTCACGTTTGCTTTTGACATGCTCTTATCGCCAAAAAGCCCCAGCATGGTGTTCCTCCAGCCCACAGCACAAAGGCAGCTCAGCAGGGACCTTCTGAGCTCAGTAGGACTTCCATCACTCCAAGAGCAGCGCCATTGCTGCAGTCTGTCCTGGAGCAGTATGAGCAGGAGATAGAACCCCAGAATCATAGAATGGCTTGAGTTGGATGGGACCTCAACGCTCATGTAGTTCCAGACTGCCTGACATGGGCAGGGTTGCCAGACACCAGATCAGGCTGCTCAGGATCCCATCCAACTTGGCCATGAACGCCTCCAGAAATGAGGCATCCCCAGCTTCTCTGGCAGCCTGTTCCAGCAGGAGATGCAGGAGATACGAGGAGATGCGCACAGGAGATGGGAACAGGAGATGCTCTTAGTCGCAGCTGACCACAGGTGCCTGAAGTTGGGGTGCTCAGTAGCACTTCATGTCAGTGCTTTCCCTGCTGGTGGCATCATGGATCCATTGTGTGTTCTGTCTCTGTATCACAGCACGGCCAGCTTCACTTTGTACCACTTATGAATTATTGCTTGTCCCTGCAGCTGTTGTCAGAGCTTCTCAGCTCCTTATGAAGATGCTGATTCACACAGGAGTAATTCCAGACTTAATTGCACTTGTGTTCTCTTCCCTACATCCCTTCTCTTCCTCTTGCATGGAGGCAGCCATCCAACAAGAGCGCTCACCCCATCTCCCCCCACTCCTTTGCTAGCTCTAGGCTCAGACTGCGTTGCATTTCAGAAGGTTCCATCCCACCCTGAAATGGGCTTGTCTTCTTGCTTTGTTGAAGCCTGACATCCTCAGATTTCTGTTCCCCTCTGCTCTCCTGTATCCATAACCCAGAGCCTTTGGGTGCCTGCTTCTCCAGGCGCAAACATCGGCCTCCCATCTCTGGATTGGATTATTCTCCATCTTGCTTCTATCAGCCATAAAAAACAGCGTCTCAGCAGCAAACTTGAGATCAAAACTGACAAGCAAGCTTTTTAGATGAGCCTGTTCTGTTGTATGTAATTAATGTGCCTTGTTTTCTTCATTTATATTTTATTTATATGCTTTTATGTATTGTGAGAATCTCCAAGAGGGTTTTCTTTTTATGAATTATGCTTTGTAAAACAGAAGAACTGATGTTGATGAAATAGTTATTATCAGCTAAAGACAGCTCTCCCAGCCTTCCCAGTGGCAGACTGTCACTCTTCTGACCGACAGACAGACGGACGGGCAGCAGCTCCCACTGAGGAGAAGGATGAAGCAGAGCCCGTGATGAAGGTGATTAAAAATAGAGATAGATTCCTTCTCCCCAAATCACAGTGAGAAGTTTTGGAGAGGAATAGACTGAAGCTAAAAAGATGTTGCCTAAGGGGGCTTTTACTGATTTCGCTCAGTGTTGCTCAGCTCAGTTCACTCCAGTGAGTGGCTGCACCGGGTTTTGAGGATGGAAGAAATAATTACCAGTATGAGGACTGGAGGTAGGGCTGTTATTTTTAAGTTACTTTCCGTAAAAATCCTTTCTTCCATTAGGTGTTCAGAGCAGGAGTGCTGCTGGGGGAGCAGATGATTGAAACTGGATCATTTAAAGCTTAGTCCCTTCCCTTGTGTCGATGAAGTTTCTACCAAAGAAGTGCTCTGATGGGAGCTCTGTTGCTCTCTGTAGTGTCCCCCTGATAACCACAGGTTTCACTGGGAGCTCTGGGGGCCACCCAAGTGCTGGCAGCAGAGAGGAGGAGCAAAGAAGCTCTTTTAACTCATTCTCCCAAGGAAAATGAGGAACGGCTCTCTCAGCTCAGCTGCGTCCCTCCTGCCATCTACTTGGCTTACCTCAGACAGATGTTCTCAAACCAAATGTCACCACTGTGCTCTGCAGGCAAGGCAGTGACAGTGGGGAGGGAGCCAGCATCCTTCAGCTGAGTACTGGGACACAGAATCATAGAATTATAGCATCGTAAGATCATAGAAGATCATTTTGCTCCATCCCTTGCCCTGGGCTGGCTGCCCCCCAGCTCACGTTGCCCAGGGCACAGCCACAGCCTCGAGCACCTGCAGGGATGGGCACCGACAACTCTGGGCAGCATTGCCAGGGCTGCACTGCCTCTGGGTAAAGAATTTCTTCCTAATATCAGGCCGAAATCTCTTTTGGTTTAAAGCCATTCCCCCTTGTCGTATCACTATTACAATCAGACCATGTAAAAATGTGGTCCCCCTTCTGTTCATAAGCTCCCTTCAAGTATAGGAAGGACACAGTGAGGTCTCATTGCAACCTTCTCCAGGCTGAACCTGCCCAATTCCCTCAGCCTGTCTTTGCAGGAGAGGTGCTCCAGCACTCTGACCATCCTCACGTCCTTCCTCTGGATCCACTCCAACAGCTCCACACCCTTCTTGTGCTGGGGCAGAGCTGGATGCAGAACCACACTTGTAGGCACCGAAGGGCAGAGCAGAAGGGGACAATCCCCTCCCTGCACGCTGCCACCCCCCGTTCATGCAGCTCAGGATGCAGTCGGCCTTGCTGGCTGAAAAACATGGGCCAAGGGCTGTAGCAGGAGCAGTGCTGGGAGCCCTGGCCTGGGAATAATGAAGAGGGTGGTTTATATCTAAACCCCTTCTGAAGCGCTCCAAGAAGAGCCCCTATTTGCTCTGATCCCTAGCAGCATCACAGAGGCAGGCCCTGCAAACACCCCGAGGAAGATGTGTGTGCCGTGAGTCAGGCTGGAACACCCCATCTCCAGGCATGGTTTTGTTTATCAGGTGTCCTTTACTGCGTGTCTTCCAATGAGGCCACTCTAAACCTGCCTGCGAGTCCCCACCACCACTGGTAGTTTGAACATTGCTATAAATGTCACTGCTGGGCAGGAAACCCCGCCATCTTGACACCGTTCCTGAGGTCCTGATGATTCACATTGACATTTACATGACAAAATGAAGAGGGGGAAACTGCTGAGTGTGTCATGGTGACTGTGAAGAGCTTCACCATAAGGTGATTCAAAGCAGAAGAGTCCCAGAACATCTCGGGAAATACCCTCAAAAGGCCACAGCAGCATGCACAGCCCCCCAGCTTCATGGCAAGCAGATAGATGCTCATCCCAGACTCAGCATGAAGGGGAAGGGTTCTACTTGGAGGTTTAGCATTTGCCCTTTTAGGATGTTTCATAACGCCTCCTATTGCCCAATCTGTTTATTGGCTTTCCAGTGAATTTTTGATAGCTTTCCTAGGTGAAAAATGTTGCTATGATTCTTTGGGAAGGAGCAGCCTGAACCAGAACTCAGTGGCCACATGAGCTCCTCTTGTGGATCATAGAATCATAGAATTCTAGGTTGAAAAGAACCACAGTGATCATCTAGTTTCAACCAGCAGACCAGGCTGCCCAGAGCCACATCCAGCCTGGTCTTGAATGCCTCCAGGGATGGGGCATCCACAACCACTCTGGGTAACCCATTCAAGTCCATCATCATCCTTGGGTGAAAAACTTCCATCTAATCCTCATGATCCTTGATAGGACAAAGGGAAATGGTTTCAAACTACAAGAGGGAAGATTTAGATAGGATTTAGTTAGGAGCACTCACAGACATCCCAGCACCTCCTGCTTTGCTTTTATGAGCCCACCCCATGCAGCATCTTGACCCACATCTACCAGCTCTCCCAATGCCATACACAGGGAGCCCAGCTCCTGTGTTACAGGTAGCAGCACTAAATGTAATCACTGCCTCACTCAGTCCTTCTTCTCAGGAATTTAAGCCCCCGTCTTCACTCCCAGCTCTATATTTAGCATGTTGAGCAATCAGATATGAGTTCCTGCACCATCTGCATCAGTTGTTCAAAAATAAGGCGAGTGAACAGCAAAGCATGCAGCACTCTAGGAAGAGCGATGCTTTTAGCACATTGCTGAGAGTCTTCCTTCTTCTGTTCTCTTATTTTTTTATTTATGTTGCTTGAAAGAGGGATCCAAAGACACAGAAAGCTTTCATCCAGGCAGCAGCCACAGCAATTGTATTTGTCAATATCTGGAGAGTGGCTGAAAGTGATGTATTTACCACATATATGGTCCATTGCCTGATTAACTCGGAATGAAAACCACCCAAGCTTTGCGCTGAAATCAGTTAGCAATACAATATCTCTGAAGATTGTGCAATTACTTTTTTTTTTTTTTTCTCTGAATGGATGCCAATAACTGCGACTTTCACAGAAGATAAAGATCTTTTCTGCTTCATTACTTCTGAGATGGCACATTAGGATCAAATGTACCGTCCTATTAAATAAAACTCCAGGAACACTATATATAGCCCCATACCAAATGTAGTCTGCAGAGCAGCATTGATCAGATCAGCCCAGAATGCTGTTTACATGCTGAACAGTTAAAATATTCCTGCTATTAAAATTTACCCACTTTTTGGTAAACCTGTGCCCATGCTGTGCTCAAACAACTGCTACTTGTACTCTCTGCTTTCAGACTTCAGCATCGTAGCCCATCCTTCATGGGGAGAAGAGGTCATGTTGTATCCCACCTAACTCAGTCTCGCTCTGCACTGCTAATTATTGTGGCCTTACTAGTTACCTTGGCCCTACATGTTTCAGCAACACAAATTCCTCATCTGGCAAAGGCTGAGATGGATGGAGATGCTGAAGTCGTTGAGGTCTTCCTGCACCTGGAGACCTAAGGTTGTCTTGTCCTTGTAAGGAGACTAGGGAGTATTACAGTGTGATTCGTTTTTGGATCAGGAATGGACACCTACCTATGAACAATGGGTTGGAGTTAAGACTTGAATCCTGAGAAACAGCACAATCTTTCTCAGAACAAAAGTGAGCTATGAGTCATCTCTCTCTGCACGAACTCCTAGCTTAACCACCCAAACTTCACTCTTGGGGAAGATCAGAGCCCAGATCTGACCCAGCTTCAACCCATTAGAGATCCTATTTTGTGCTGACAGATGATGAGCACATCACTGGGGACCTGAAATGACCCTGAATTCTCTGGTGGTGGGAATGGCCAGACATAGCTGGCACACATGGGGCAGCCCTCACATAATAGGGTGTCTCCTGCTGCTGGGTCAACCCATGGGTTACATATGGATAGGCTCTGGGCATAGAATCATAGAATCGTTTGAGTTGGAATGGAGCCTTAAAGGTCATCTTATCCCCCCCCTGTAAAATGAATACTGACACTGTCCAGCCTGATCTTGCTTGTCTTCAGAGACAGTGCACCCACCACCTCTCTGGGCAACCTGTGCCGCTGTCTCACCATACTTGTAGTAACAAAACTTCATCCTTACATCCAATCTAATCTCCTCTCTTTTACTTTGAAACCAGTTCCCCTTGTCCTATCACAACAGACCCTACCAAAGAGTCTATCTTCCTCTTTCTTACAGCCCACAAAGGGCTGAGCTCGCTCATCTCACAGAGCAAGCAGGAGAGAGCAGCTCAGCCAGGACCCCTGACCCAGCACGGAGCAGCTGTGGCCAAGCAGAGGAACAGGCATCCTGTCCCAGCTCCTCACCATTCCCTGCTCTGCAGTCAGAGTGGTGCAAACTGCTGATTAAAATATGGTTTCCATCGTGAGAAAACTTGCGTTCAATTATTAAGGGGCGGATTTCAAAGATGCAGAAAAACCCTCTGGAATTATATTCCAGTACATACCCAAATTAAGTAAAGGCACATTTGACTGGATGGGCATTTACATATAAATTGCTATCTAATTGCACTAATTGCGCACGCTCACAGATGTGCTGTTGCACAAACAGGTTTTGCACATGGATATCAGGTGTCTGCTTTGTTTTGTAGCAAAGATGGCTTTAAATCAACATGAATTACTGGTTCCTCTCTTGCCAGCCCATGGATTAGATCAGCAACTGCCCGAGATGGAGAGGAAGACCTTTTGAAACGATTTTCCAGCTTCTGTTCTGAGTCACCCTGATTTCATGCCCTCAGCTTTGCGAGCATTCCCTTCCCTTCTGGGTCATAAATACTTGTCTTGTCTCGGGGAAATGTTTGGTGTCGTTGGGTACTGAGGACAGTGTAAAAATCTAATATCCTGGCTTTTTGTTTCTGTATTGGAAACCAATCAAAGAGTGAAAAGGAATCTTGGATCAAGAAAAGTTTAAAAAATAGTCACCCGGATTTAATGTGCCTCAATGACATTTTTTTGTAGACTCGTTACCTCTTTATTTACCCTTCAAGATATTTGCTTCTAGTTTATAGCACAATATGTATTGAACAGAGACATAAACTGGGCAGGGAAATGCCAATGAAATGAGAAAATAGAAAGTTAATGGCGAAACTAGAGTAGGCTAAATTAATTTACTGATTATATGACCATATCCCATCAGTAAGACATGAATTATTTTGTTTACAATCTTCAGGTTGTTGCTTGGCTCTGCTACCCTTCGCTGTTTTCAATTTAAACTTCAGTGATTGTAAAGAGAAGAGAAAATAAACCAAATGTTCCCATTCCACTTATAAATTTTATGTTTATAATCTTGTAGCCATCCATGGAAACCATGCCTGTTATTCAAGTGCCTCGCCTCCCCAAGCTGAGCATAATTATTACTGATACATCTGGATGTTTAACTACCTACTACAGACTCTTGAATTCCTTCCAGATTTTAAATATCCATTAATGCAGGAGTGGAGAAGAGTGGAGTCACAGGGGGAAGAAGAGAGGGGAGGGTTTACGTCTATTACTTCAATTCTCCAAGGATTTATGACTTGCTTAGCACCACAGGGAGTAAAACACTGTTACCTAAGGTAGTGTCTCTCCCTTAAAAGGATGTAACGTGCTTCTTTCTGTATCATTTTACAAAGAGCTCTGCATGCTGACCTGTGCACAGCTGCCCTATTTTGGCATCTGGTGGAGGTGCTCTACCATGGTCTGTCTGCCCCAGACCAGGGGCAGCCTTGCAGACACATCCTGTGTACCCATATTGAACAGGCACGTTTTTCAAGCCCCTTCACTCAAAACCCACATTTCTGTAGCCAGTAGTTCACTTTGTATGAATACAGCTTGTACTTTCAGTCCCTGCAATGTGTTATTCTTGCTCCAGTGTTTCCAAAGTAGTCCAGGTAGGTCACACATTGCACTTGAGGATCCCAGGAAGCAAAAAGAGAGCCAACATGAAGATACAGAGCTGCTTTTGAGCAATGTCACTGCAGCTGGCTTTGAGACAAAGGTGGTATATCACATCAGGGAAGACCCAACTTTTCAACAGCATCTCTACAACCCCTCACCAAGAGCCTGCATTCCCATGTGCAAGGTGTTCTGCTCACTCCTCCTAAAGGTAATCTGGAAGCCCCATTTGAGAACTTAAGCTGTTTTCAAAAAAACAGTTGTTCTGCTTCCCAGTATTCCTTCACCACAGCAGCTCCATGAAGGCTGTAGTCCAGGTTTATTGATTACTTTTTAATCTGTCTCCTATTAAAGTCACACATCCGTCTCACAATTACATACGTGGCATCATTCACTCTGCAGCCATGCCCCATTAGTTCCTATAACGAAGAACACAATTGCAGTTGTGTTGTTGCTGCCTCATTAACCTCAGTAAGTACCTGATCCGAGGTGCATCACTATGGCCCACATTCAGGCAGCAAAGTCACCAGAAAAGCCAGGGCTGGCTCCTTCCTGACACCCAGCACTTGGATCACAATTCTCAGTGTGCTGGTGAGCAACGCTTGGGTACAGAGTGTGTCAGATCCCACTCTGAGAAGCTATTATTTGCCTCCAGATAGAACAGGAAACAACTCTGATCATAGCAGTTACAAGCTGCCAGACTGGAGGGGTAAATGAGATAAATTAAACAGTGAGAGATTGCTTTCCAAGAAACAGTTCACTGTATTTGCTCACACAATTAAGAATGCATAAGCTTTCAGCATGTAATCACGACAGCTGAACCAAGAGGATGATATTTAGTACATCAAATCAAACAATAGCTATCTTGCAGTCAGTGCAATCCCTCCAACTTGCTGGAACCTGCAAGACTGCATTTTGCTGCCCATTAACCCTTATTCTAAATAGGATGGGACATGGTCAGACTCAATAGAAGAACTATCAAACAATCAAAACCTTATTTGTTCACCACCTCCATCTCTTGCATTCCCATAAAATCCCCATTTGCCAGCCATGAGAGAGGATGCAACTGGTATCATCTGAAAGGAGAGGTTTTCTCTACCCTGCTCCCTGCAGTCTGTGATGGCACTGTGAATGGTGCTTCTGAATTGCCTCCTACAGCTATGTAATTTGTCTCCACATAAATGTATTTTGAATGCACATGGTTACCAGATGGAATTTCACATTCAACATATTAAGGGGACCAGATGAGCATGGAGAGGCTGCACAGGCCATGCATTGTGCTTCCAATATTAGTAGATTCCTTCTCACAGAGGAAGTGGCCTGTAATGGAAAGTCCCATCTGTCACTGAAATACTTGTTGAAATTGAATGTTCTGATTGAGATCTTTTTTTCTTTTCTTTTCTTTTCTTTTCTTTTCTTTTCTTTTCTTTTCTTTTCTTTTCTTTTCTTTTCTTTTCTTTTCTTTTCTTTTCTTTTCTTTTCTTTTCTTTTCTTTTCTTTTCTTTTCTTTTCTTTTCTTTTCTTTTCTTTTCTTTTCTTTTCTTTTCTTTTCTTTTCTTTTCTTTTCTTTTCTTTTCTTTTCTTTCTCCTCTCCTCTCCTCTCCTCTCCTCTCCTCTCCTCTCCTCTCCTCTCCTCTCCTCTCCTCTCCTCTCCTCTCCTCTCCTCTCCTCTCCTCTCCTCTCCTCTTTTCTCTTCCCTTCTCTTCCCTTCCCTTCTCTTCCCTTCTCTTCCCTTCTCTTCCCTTCCCCTTCCCCATCCCCTTCCCCATCCCCTTCCCCTTCCCCATCCCCTTCTCCCTCCCCTTTCCCTTCCCCTTCCCCTTCCCTTCCCCTTCCCCTTCCCCTTCCCCTTCCCCTTCCCTTTCCCCTTTTTATCCCATCAGTTAGTCCTTTAGATCTACAGAAAAGCTCAGGACTATTTGCTTTACTGTAATCACCAAGAGGAACAATGTTTTGCTGCTAGTGGTTAGAAGTTAAGAGGTGGAGCTCAATCACCTTCACTTGACCTGGAAAACTTCCTTAAGGGAGATATTTATGTACTTTGTACTGAAATTCTAGTGGCTTTAATTTTTAGTTGAGATTCCCAGATCCCTCCATGGAGCCTGCCCACAGGCAAGCTCAGTTGAAATGATCTTCAGCAAAAAATAACTATTGCATATGAAGCTGAGTGTTTAAAGCCCAAGAGTATGAAAGGAAACAAAGAGGACAGAAGACTAAGGAGACTGCAGTTAGTCTATTAAGAAACTATTTACATTCCAGTTTAGATCAAAACTGCCAAGCTGTGTGATCCCAACTAGAGTTTCTGAAGATGTTCTGAAGGCTATAACTTCAATGTCTGAAGTTATCCTGAATTCAGCTTTTCCTCAGCTTTGGTTTTGGTTCTAAAGAGAAAAAAATTACATTGAGCAGAAGGCCAACAGTATCGTAACTGTATTTGGAAATCCTGCTGGCAGGATTTGGTGAGGGAGAAATGTCATCTGTGAGTGAAATCTGGCCATCCACCATGAACCCTTCCAGCAAATGTGGCTGGCTCCATTTATGCTCCTGCTTCACTATCTTTGGTGCTCCTAGAATGCAAGCCAGCATCCCACCTGGCTCCCCCACAGCTGGGAGCTCATTTCTCAGTGGTGATAATCAGCACCATCTCCTGATTCACCAGCACAAACCCAAAGGGCCCAGTGACAATGGAGGAAGAAAGGTTAACTCAATGAGACAACATCATCTGAAGGACGTGGCAAGACTGTCACAACCCACCAGCTCTACAGGCAGGCTGCTGGGGCTCTACCACCCATAAGTAGCTCAGAAGTGAGGCGCTCCTTGCAGATGGGACAGGACTTATATGAAGGGTTTAAGCCTGTGCTGACAGTGCTGCCACCTTCCACAACCCATTCCGGTTGTGCTGCACTGCCTTTGATCTGCCAGGCAGCTCGAACGTACTCTGCAGGGTCTGGCACTGTAAGAAGGAGCCAGTGAAGGCCATGCCTGTCCATAACGGGAAGCTCAGGACAAAGCTCAGTCATACGTCTGATCTTCCAGTGGTGCTGTGTGGAGTTGGTCTCGATGACCTTCCAACTTCAGATCGTCTTTGGTTCTGTGATGTGAGGACTCACAGAGCCAGGAGTGCTGTCTTGCCCCAGGGGCACAGCACGGCCTTGCCCTCGGGATGCCCAATTCCCTTCTTTACATCCTGGGAGGGGACAAGTTCTAGATCACAGCCCCCACAGCCGGCGGGGTTGCAGTCCTAGGCGGGCCCTTCCTGTACAAACCTTTGGTGGGAGCAGCAGCACACGTCCCTTCCCAGCTGCCTACAAGCCGGCTTCATTTACCCATGTGTGAGAAACCTCCTGGCGAAGCTCAGGCCGGAGGAAGCCGCCATTTTTCATGGAGGTCTGACAAACGCATCGGCTCCGAAACTGTTTCTCACAGACAGCTGAGACTTTCCGTTAAGTCAAGACTTCTGTGGCCTCCCAGTGAAGGCGCCTCTTTCTTATTCCTAACGCGCCTACCCCTATTTCTGATGTCTACTTTCGTCTCAGAGCAATACCGAAAAACCCTATTAATTAGTGATATTTCCACGCGTTGCGCTAACCAGGGTGTAACTTATTAGCAGCTTCTAATGATGTGAAAATCAGCGTGTGGGAAGTGAGCGCCCTGTCATCAAATGACCTTTCCACTCTGCCTGCACTGCGCATGGGCTCAGCACTGCTCAGTGCACTTCTAGGCCCGCTGGCAGGGAAGAGGGAGCGCGGGCAGTCCTGCAGATCTCCTAGAATCATAGAATGCCTCAGGCTGGAAGGCATCTTAAAGATCATCGAGTCCAACCCTCCGCCACAGGCTGGCTGCCCCACAATAGCTCAGGCTGCCCAGGGCCCAGCCGTGGCCTTGGGTACCTCCAGAGTTGGGCACTCACAGCTCTGGGAGTACCAGAGCCTCACCACCTCTGGGTAAAGAATTTCCTCCTCACATCTAACCCAGATCTCCCCTCCTTTAGTTTAATGATTTGTTTCAACTGTGGCAGCACACCTGCCTGGAGCACCCCAACACACCTTTCTGAGGGGCCACCAGCAACAGGGGAGACCTCAGCAGGAGCCTTTGGCACCAATTCCTGGAGCAGCAGGAGCTGAGAGTGGCTGCTTTCACCTAGCAGCAGGAAACACTCACTGCACACCGACAATGGAAGAGAAAGCCTTGAATCTCAGCTTGCTAAGTTCATCAAAGGCTAACCTGGGCAGGAGTGAGTCCCCTAAAGTCTTACAGGGTTGAACTTTTCAAAAGCACAAAGTTCAGCTCATGATAAATGTCAGTAGCAGGGGTCCGGGGCTGATTTGTGCTTTATTTCCCATTTGCTACTGGAGCTCTGATGCTGCAGCACATTCTCCCTGCAGAAGCAGTTGTTTGAAACCATGCACATCTTTGAGATGGGAGCTCAAATCAGAGCTATCCATGGGAAGGATGGGAAGCTCTTGGGGTTAGCAGCTGTGTTTGCATCAGTCTCTGCGTAAAGCACAGCAGGGTTGGGCTCTTTGCCTGCAAGTTCTGCCAGCCTCCATGCAGCAAAACTGGATGCCAGCAGCTGAGGGAGATGGGGCAATAAATACTTTTGCAGCACAGACTGAAAAGAGAATGCTGATTTACCTGAGTGAATTGCAAATCATCTTGTTCTACTGGTTCAAGACATCTGAAGTCCATCCTTCAGAGGCATAAGCTATGAAGATAACTTGATTGACCTATCTGCAGCTGCACTCTGCCATATGCTGGGGTTGTGTCCCTGGATTGAGTTACATGCCCTGTTCAAGCAGTCAGCTCTTGTGTATCCATTTTTCTTGCCACAGGTCCAGAAATAAAAGGTCCCAGGCTTGTTCTTGCAGGAGAGCTCTCAGAAACTCTCAATAGGACGTGTTTTTCATTTGAGCATTTCTATTATTGTTGGTTTTCTCCCCCACTTGAGCCCCACCAACACAGAAACATCTGTAATCCCCTTCTAATGCAGTTGATTTAGTCGCTCAGTAAATACATTTCCTATCTTTTAAGACTATTTTCTATCCTATTTACTGGTCTTTTATTTTCTTTCAAAGCTTCTGTCAGTAACATGATGACTGTTAAGGGACATTATCAAAACGAGACCAAATCTGCCTCCTGGGCTGAGGTGTCAGTAAAGTTGTTTTTATTACCTCTGAGCATTGAGGAGCTCAGGTGCTGCAAGGAAAGGAGGTTTCCTACTTCTTCCCTGGCTGCTCCAGTGTGCATGTTGGGAAGTACTGGGGGTCCACATCTAGCTCCCTCCAACACCTCCCCGTGTCTGTATCCTATAAAACCTCTTCTCAAGCATTGACATCACAGCCATGTTAACCTTCTTTAACACTGGATTTCCAAGTTCTCTTGATCCACACCTGTAGATTTGCTTGCTATGATGTTCATCTAGAGAAACCATTCCTCTCTAGGCACACAGGAGACCTGCACAGGCACTTCGGAAGATCCCAGGGCACTGGTGCCTACAAACATCTTGGGATCATGCAACTGAAATCAAGCTTCAATGCAGACAAGTCCTACACAACTCCCTACATGGTAACAGTAGGGCTGTCTGGAGCACATCCCTTCTGATGATTTGGACAGTGTTTTTCTCCTTGGCAACTTGCTAATTTACAACTTTAGGGAGAGGCATGCAGGGATAATGAACTTAAGTCTGTGAGGAAATGGAAAGAGTAGGACAGTTTTATTGGCTGTCTTCTATGTGCATTTTGCACCCAGTAGCTGTAGCACAAGCAACTCATCTCTATGATTTGCAGCACAGCTGGAAGACGACACTCACGTGCCTATGGAGGAGATGGGTTTGCTGGGAATGCTGTGACACCAGCAGGGATGAGTGGAGTGTGAGCACTCATGGTGGTCACATAGAATCATGGAATGGTTGGGGTTGGAAGGGACCTTTAAGATCACCTCATTCCAACCTCCCCACTTCAGGCAGGTACACCTTCCTATAGCCCAGGCTGCTCACAGCCCCATCCAGCCTGGCCTTCAGTGCTTCCAGGAGTGGCATTCATGATAATACAGACTTTCCAGCTGCATGGCAGGATCTGTGCATGGTCGGTGACTTTTCTGTATGCAGCAGGCAACAGAGATCCTTTCTTGAATCTGTGTGGGAAACTGTCCTGTGTTATTATTTTCCACAGTCTTTACTCTCATTCACATTTTCTCATTTTTTATGTGCTTGAGAACAGAATCTCATGCAAACATTTCAGAGTGTTGGAGAAAAAGAAATTTCAAAGCTCTTGACTTCACAGGTGCATTTTCCTGTGCTGCCCCACTACTTTGGGGAGGCAAATGTCCCTGGCTTTGGAATATTTTGCACAGACAAGTGATAGCAATTAAGATGGAAGTTAATCCAAGGCAACTCTCTTGAACAATCTTTACCTTGACAGGCTGCAGGGAGATGCAATACCTTTTTGTTCCATTTTGCTGCATTTGTTCCACTGCACAATTAGATGAGAGCAGCACACTCCAAAGTGAAACTGGTTTTGCCCTCTTTCACTGGTGTTTGACAGTTCAATTTGTGAGCCTTCAGAGCACTGTACTTCTTGTATGTTCATCTGGTCCTTGCTCTTATCTTCCTTTCAAGACTCCATTGTCTTCTCTTCTTACGGGCCTTGCAGGAAGGAGGGATGGCTGTCCTATGACACAACACTGAGCTTTCAGGATCCTATGCAACACTGGAGCTGCCTGTTGAGTTTGGTCTTGTCAGCATGCAGATTGCCGAACTGATTGAAAAGTCAGAATCTCAAACATTGTGAACCTGGAATTCAGTTCATTCAGTTTGGATTAGCTACAGCAAAATCAGTGAGCATTCATGGACTCTTATCTTTTTCTACACCTTCTAGTAAGCGGGGTATTACAGTAGAATGATGACCAAATTCTGTTCTATTTAAAACAGCATGACTGTCTACAACCAATATCTTTTTTTAACAGGTGGAGGTAGACACCCATTCAGATAGGACTTCAGTTCTAGAAGAAACCCAAGTATATAGGCAGAACTGATGGGGAAGGTCAGTGTGCACATGGAACAGACCTCCTGACCATACTTGAGGAATGGTTCCTTGCCCAAAGATGAATAGCTGGGTGATCTTTGCTTGTTTTGAACTAACTAACGGGGACAAAGACCAGAGTAAGTTGACACAGTGCTGTGTTCATCCCAAGGCTCCCTGCTTCTTTGCATGCAACGCCCAGGTTCTCCCATGTGCTACAACTTCACGTGCATGAGCAGAGTAAGGCCAGGGGGTCCAAAACAGATGTGAACTCAGGCTGCTTGACAGCCTCTCTCAGTGCCCTTATTCCAGAGCAGAGTGGAAGAGTGGTGTTTGTGAGTACAATGAAAACTATGGAAAGAACTGGAAAAAAAAAAAAAAGAATACAGATTTTCTGCTCCAGTTCATGACCTGCATCAAAAAACCTCCTTTCTGTGTTTCACACTCAATAGCCAATTTCACACTCTTTGTCTCAGACAATGCTGTCCAATATGAGTTAATATGCCCCTGCTTTCAGCCACTGGAGGCTCCTTGTCTCACCCCATGTACAACCCTGGGTTATTGATTAACTCCAGAATGATTTCTAATAACAGCTGGAGAATGACATCCACCCTGTGCTCAAAGTGGGTCTTCTCCCTCCTATGGAGGAGCAGATCTGATGCCATGGTTCCTGATGCTGCAGGACAGCAGCTCTCAGCAGCTTCCAGAGTGACGCAGGACAGTGGACAGCAGGGTGATGCCCAGAGCAGCCCAACACCAGTACTTTGGGCACAGCATCTCAGCATGAGCACGTGGGGCTCAGGAGGTTCCCCAACCTAACCCAGAGTGAAGCAGCTTGGGCTGAGTCAGCCACCCACCTCCCACAAGGTCTAGGTGAGATGGGGCTGTGGGACGGGGCTGCTGGGACTGGAAATTGCTCTTTTTGGTTTTCATTTCCTCGTAGACATGGGCTGCCTTGCTCAGAAATGAAACAGAGACACAGCAGAGCTGCCTGAATGCAGAGAGTCGCAGTGCCAGGCACAGGGACAGGGCGGCTGTGGGACTGTGTGTGTGCGTGCCATGTGGGCACAGCCCTGAGGGGCACGGGGAGATGGCTGAGTCCCCACACAGCTCTGAAAGAGAGCGACGGAAGACGAGATATAATTTCAGGGGCAGAGGGGTCCAGGAGAGATAGGGAAGTGACGCTGGGAGGCAAAGAGCTTCCCATCTGCCCATCATTGCAAAAAGCATCACTTGTACCAGGAGATGCAGCATCTCGCTCTGCTTTGTTTCAAGGCAGTATTGTTCATTTTTAGCCTCAATTTGTTGCAATGCTCCTTTCCCAAAAGCAACTGTGGTCCACTAAAGGTTGTCTTCCTTGCATAGTCAGGGCAAGGTATGGCAACCCTATATGAGACAGTGCCACACTGTGCAGGAGCTCTTACGTGAGGCTACCTGGTTTCCACCATGAGATACAAGGAAAATGCAGAAGAGATAAGTGGAGACTTTCAAATTCCAATTTCTACCTAAAGATGGAGAGAATAAAACTCAGATTGTGCTGAATAACTAACTCATCACTCATTTGGATGGAGTTTTCCTGACTGAGTGGAGGAGATCTGTGTCTATTGTGGAATGGCCTTTGGAAGAATCCTTTTCTTAGTGCTGTTTATCATCACAGAGAGTAATTTATTTTGTAACACAGAAACCAAATCTGCATTCAGTAGCCTTCAAAGCACAAAACCAAAGTGAGCAATGCACCAACACACATTAATTGAGTCTTTGAGCCTGAATAAGAGTCCTGTATCTTTCTTACAGACATGACATCTTGGCTTCCCCACTCATTGCACAGCCACCTGGCCATAGGCTGGAGATCACTTGCTAACAGAAGCAATAGGCTCGGTCATGGGAAGCGTGCAGGTAAGACTAGAATTAATCAATGGGAAACAAGTGGAATGTCCATCTCATCCCAGACAAGTGCCAAATACTGAAACCCTCTTTGCTGCCCTCTGAGAGTCAGACAATGCTCCGCAGTCATCACCGTGCACCCGCTGTGAACTGGTTTCGATTTCCCTGCAGTCTGTTCATTCAGAAGGGAATGAAGGCTGAAATATTTGTCCAAAGGAGCTCCAGTTCTTCACCAGATGAAATAGATCTCCTGTTCAAAAGCACGTGGAGCCACAAGGCAGAGGGATGGTGTTCGGTGGCTCTTCATCAATCTCACCAATTTGTACAGATAGCTTAAAGTGAAAGTTGCAATTAAAAGCAAAGGAACAGCTAGTCCCGTTACAGACTAAGTGATTAGATTAAATATTATGCTCTATCTGATTATTAATGTGCAGGATAACTGTTGAGCCACTCACTATTTGTTTGGTGGGTTTCATTAATAGCACCATGGCGAATATTTCCCGTAACGCAGGTTCCTTGCACCGAAGTTAAATATGAAAAGTCGCACAGTTTTCCTCTTGTGGTTTCTCTCTGCCTGGTGATTTCCACAGATTTTCTGCATTTTTTGCTCTCAGCTTTAGTCAGTGCGAGCCTGGACCGCAGCCCTGATGGGGAGAAGAACTCCTGTTCCCCTCAGTGCAGAACTGCAAAACAGGCTGATTTCGTTTTTCCCTTTACGTAAATGGAAGGTCCCACTCTCTGTGATGCACTATCTTCGATTTCAAGCAACATCTCCAAGAAGCCCATCACAGCCTGCCCCAGCCACCCACCTCCACCATCCGCTGAAACGAAGGTGCAAGGAGAAGCACCATGAAAGCATCAAGGAGGAAGAGTGGTGGAGAGAGCTGTTTGCCACCATTCAGCACGTGAGCAGCTGGCTGTTCGGTTTTGTAACCTCAGAGTCAGTATTTCAGATGTCAGTATTTTCCACTGACAGCAACTGAGCTCGGGCCAACTCAGTGAGGGACTAAGATAAATTGGGGTAAAACTTCATGCCTGTTAGAAGTCACAATAAACAGAGAGGTGACCTAGGTGAATGAACAGTCACTCCACCCAGCCCACTTTCCTCCTGTAGACTGCCAGAATGGATCTTGCCCAAGTAAAGGGAAGACAACTGGCTTGTGTTTGGCTGTCTAATGGCTGCTAGGACTCAACACCACCCTGGTCCTCCAGCTGTGCTAGAAGGGACTGTTGCAGGGCTGGCAGCAGTGGGACAGAGCTGGCCGTAGTAGAGGAACACAGGGTTCTGCATCACCAGGGCTTCCTCAGAGCTGAGCAGAGTTGAGCAGGAGCAGGCACAGTCTCAAAGAAAATGGTGCCTGACTGTGTGCAGCTCCAGGGCTGACAGCAGTTATGGAAGAGCACAGGGAAGTGCTGCAGCCTGGCAATTTGGACTCAGATGTCTAAACTGCAGCAAAACGCCGTCTTCGTTGTGAAAGCCCTGTGTTTGGGTCAGGCTTTCCTGGCCATTCATGTCCTGAAGGAACTGCTCTACATAGGAAGCACAAGGCAATTTGGCAGGAAAAACCTGTTCCTCAGCGACCCTGAGCTACCTCATCAGTGCCTGACCTAGAAGCTGGCAATCCTGATCATGGCAGGGGAGTTGGAATTA
This sequence comes from Tympanuchus pallidicinctus, assembly GCF_026119805.1. Taxonomy (NCBI): domain Eukaryota; kingdom Metazoa; phylum Chordata; class Aves; order Galliformes; family Phasianidae; genus Tympanuchus; species Tympanuchus pallidicinctus. Next base: position 9,960,788 of record NW_026294722.1, read on the forward strand.
GATAATCTTTGAGGCCCCTTCCATCCCCAGCCATTCTATGATTCTTTGTTGGACTCAGACAAATCAACCCAGCTGGATGGCCGTGTTCATAGTGTTTGAGGCAGGCACACAGCTTCCTTCTTCCCCAATAAAAGCCATGCAGCAGAGCCTTGCACGGCAATAGACAGGTTGCATTTGGCTAATAAAGAAGTGTTAAATTAATGAATCTCTAAGCCATGTGCCTGCAAACTACTCAGAATGAGGAAGAAATGCTGTGGGAAGGACTCTTCACTTGCAATTTATTGTATAGAGCACCACGAGCCCTGATGGGATCATCATCAGTGCCCCTATGGGACTTCTGCTCAGGGACAGACAGACCTCTCCATTATCTTGTTCATTATTAAAAGTGGGATTCGTTTTAAATGTCTGCCCAGAAGGAACCCAACCAAAGATCTTATAGACAAGGAAAGAGATGCCATCAGCATGGTGGTTGAACAGTCATCACTCACATGTGAGTGGTACCTTAGTCACATTATCATCTCAGCTCCAGAGGGCATCACAGCTTTGTAATCTCAGTTTTCACTTCTACCAGGAGATGTCAACCAGTTAGAGGTCATTCCCATTTAAGTATGCTCAGCCTTGGACACCCTCACGAGCCTGGGGAATTAAATGCCTTTGCTTGAGTTGTGAGGGGATGAGGGGTAGTTTCACAGGAAAATCAGAAGCAAATAAGAAATTTGATGGGTGGACTGGTTGTAACATCATACTCAGAGTGGTGGTCAATGGCTCAGCATCCATCAGTGACAAGTGCTGCACCTCAGGGGTCTGCACTGGGACCAGAGCTCTTTAAAATCTTCATCAATTACGCTGACTGAGTTTGCAAACTCATCAGCATTTTGCAGATGACACAAAGCTGTCTGGTGCAGTTGACATGCCTGAGGGATGGGATGCCATCCAGAGAGACCGAGACAGGCTGAGCAGGGGGCCCAGGTGGACCTTATGAGGTACAGCAAATCCAAGTGCAAGGTCTACACCTGGATAGTAACAACCCCACTATCATTACAAGCTGGGGGATGTAAGGATAGAGCACAGCCCTGCTGAAGAAGGCCTGGGGGTACTGGTGGATGTCAAGTGGAACACAAAGCAGCAATTTTGCCACTGATCCTCCCTTCCACAGGGGCAGCTGAAGGTCATGGGACACTACAGAACTCCTGTCTCCACTCCACACAAGGGGCCATGAGTGAGCACCGCTCCTGCCATGCTTTACGTCACTGCACGTATCTATGAAATGAAGCTAAAGGAAAGAAAATGATAACTGACTGCCTTTGTTCACTGTCATTCCCCTCTCCACAGCGCTAACAAACAACACACAATGAGAACCTGGAAGGCTCCCAGTAATAGATGTTATGTTTTTATTGCTGTTCCTTTCTACAAGGGTGGGCAGTAGGGAATGAGGACAGGGAAGCCAGAGAAATGGCTTTCAGTCTGAACTGTGGCATTCTGCCCCTCTTTTCTGAATTCCTCCATGCTCTAAAGCCTATTCATGCACCTCCAAAAAACTGCTCTTTGAGCCTGGGTGCATGTTATTAATTGATGCTCTAGATATATTTCTAGATATGTTTTAAAACTCACCTCTCTCTGGACCTCCTTTCTCCAGGCTATGTAGAGAAGAAGAGTAATGAAGATGCAGGTGTATCTTGATGGAAGAATCATTTCTGTTATTCTGGGGAGAGAGCACAGTTTCTGACAATATTTCTGCGGAATGGAGGAGGGGCTGCTGCCTTCTCAGAATAGCAGACATCCCCGAACTACATGGCCTGAGCCGTTTTCTTCCTACCAAGAAAGAAACCCCAGTCTTAATGAGGATTTCAATTCGCACAGCTGTGCCAAGGTTTAGATTAATACACAGAAACAGTTCTGGAGATCTCAGTGTCCTCTTAATGCACTCGTGAGTCACTCGGTGCCTGCCAAGGTTTTATAGACTGGCAGTTCTCCTTCTTAGTGTGCTTGTAGGCTGAGTTCTTGTGAGCTCCCTTGGCAGGGGACAACCTGACAGCCAGACATGATGGACACCCCAGGGCTGTGCACTGTGCAGAGTCAGACTCCTGGCTGGGACACCCCATGGACTTCCAAAGGGCTTTCAGGAGGGAGGGCAGAACAGAGGCCTCGGTGCCCCAGAACCCACCAATTGCTGCTTGCCTCTGTCTGAACGTGACCCCAGTGCCCTCAGCTCCCGCACTGTCAGCTGTTTTTGGTTCTTACAGCTTGCTGCTTTGGCACTATGTGCCTAACATGTGCTCTTCCACTTCATCTCTGGGCTCACGTTCACCTCACTTAGGGCACCCATGGAGGTGGCAGAGCCATCCTGATGCTGAAATCCAGAGGACAGCAGGGAATGTAGGGAGGAAGGGGACGCCAGCGCATGGGGAAGGAGCACTGACTGACATGGCTTCTGCACAGATGTCCCAGGTCGTGTCACCTGCACAAATGCGATGGGGACACCAGGACTTCTCAATAACCTCAGTGTGGCTCCCACTCCTGCTGTCCTTTCCCCTCCCTTTCCTCCAACAGTATTTTACTTTAACTTCTCACTGTGAGGCCTTCCCCAGTCTCTTTGCTGATTGTGGCATCCTCACTTTGAGCTCCCTCTTTTCTCTTGCAAGTCCCTCTTCACTCAGGTTTTTAATTTCTCCTCCTGTTCTGCTGCATTTTCTCAAGCTACTTATTTCCCGTCTCTCCCTTTCCTTTGTCTTTGGTAGAGGTTTCTTCCCTCCTACATCACTTTAGGCCCAAGGGAGGGAACTGGATTCCTTCTTCCAGCACATCAGCTCTTATTTTCCCAAGCCCTGATCCACAGAAGCATCTGAGAAGATGGTGATGACAACCATAGCTGTACAAGTACCCAGTGATGAGTTTTTATTGAGGGTGTCATGGATGCCTGAGAAGGAAATAGCCCAGTCTGAGCCCCTAGTCCTAGACTGAGCTTGCTAGATGTGCAGTGATTGATCCCCCTGCCTTTTTTAAAGTAAGAAGCAGAATTTGATTGGATTTGCCTTGTTATCAGTTGATGAGATTAATCCACAACCCACCTCTTGCCCCAGCCCTGCAGGAATCCCAGTTGCTTGCAATGACAAGCAAGTCCAATAAATAATTTTGATGGAGTCAGTGCATTTAGTCAAACAAATAACTTCATTCAAAGAGCAGAATGGATTTTGTCAAGAGCTTTTTTTTCATTATGTCAAAACGAAGAAAAAAAATGTGCAGCCCTTTCATTCTGTCACCACAATGGCATCTATTTGAGCTTCTGGTTTTGCCTGATGTAAAAAAAATAGCTGTCAAGCTCCACACAGTGCAGTGCTCTTCCTCATCGTGTTAGCATGTGTGCACAACCCCACACTTTCATGCCTGGGTGAGAGGGGGATGAGAACTGCTTCTCCCCAAAAGCTCAGTTCGGATGGGGTTGGGTACGGAGGACAGCAAAAGGCTGTAAGCTCTCAGGACACACATGGTGTAACTCTTATGCGGGCACATACATGTATTCGTGTTTTAGATGCCGTGTCTATGGATTGTACATATATGTGTGTAACGGATGCAGCTTTTGGATGGTTTTATACCACAAAAAAATCCTAAGCAATAATCCCATGTGTCTCCTAGGGGTGATGGGCTTTGGGCTGTCTCATCAGTTCCATGGAGAACCTGGGACACAGCATCACTAACTTCCTCAAGACTGCAACAAGCCAGGACGTGTTCAGGCCATCAGGCTTGGCTAGAAAAGCTCAAATGCTTGTACTGCTGGAACAAAAGTCTGAATGTATTTAATGCTGAGGAATCATAGAAACATTAAGGTTGGAAAAGAGCTCTAAGATCACTCAGTGCCACCCCAACCCATCCCACCGTGCCCAGTGACCACATCCCTCAGTGCCACGTCTCCACATTTTGTAACACCTCAAGGGACAGTGACTGCACCACCTCCCTGGGCAGCTGTGCCACTGCATCACTACTCTTTTGGAGAATAAATGTTTCCTAGTGTTCAACCTGAGCCTCTCTGGGTGCAACTCACAGCCATAACTTCTCATCCTATCACAGTTACCTGGGAGCAGAGGGCAACCCCCACCTCACCACAACCTCCATTCAGGCAGTTCTGCAGAGCAATAGCTTCTCCCCTGAGCCTTCTCTTCTCCACACCAAACCATCCCGTTCCCTCAGCCATCGCCCATAAGACTTGTGCTCCAAAAGACTCATCCCATTCACGCTGGGCTCACGCGTATCTGTCCCTGCTGTATGCCATCTCCAGGAGCACTCTTCAAGGCAGGGCAAACTCCAGCAGGATTTCTTAGAGATCCTGCTGATCTTCAGCCTTTCTGCCCTGTAGTGTGAGCAGAAAACAGTGCACTCACTGAGTGCCCAAAGGAAGCTAAGAATTCCCATATCGTTTTGAAAAATACCTCTCTACTTCGTTGAAAACACTTTGTTAAATTAAGCATGTGCATATCAGACACACAAAAACAGGAAAAGAGGAAAGGTGGGTATTTGGGGCATGTTTTTTCATTACGCTTATTAGAACTAATTGAAAAGAATGGGAAGAATTCTGGGGACTAAAACCTCGAAGAGGAGAGAGAAAGAGAAGGTCCATCAGGCAGAGCCGGACACGAGATGACGGAGCAGGGCCATGGGCTATATCTCCTGCACACCTTCTCGGGTTATGAGCAGTCTCCCGTTGCAATATCTAGATGAGATGAGAGTTGCAATTTACCCCATAGGTCTTCATACTCACTGCAGTTTATAGCCAAATTTCCAGGCTGCCACCCAGAGGCAGCAGCCCCATAGAGGTCTTCAAGGGCCATGGTGATGCTTTAGAAAGCAGGACCTACAACTGCCCAGCTAAGCAAAGGGTGACCTAGGAATGCTGCAGGCACTGCATAGCTCCCTCCAGCAAAGAATGGGGCAGCCAGGGGCTCATCACATCCAGAAGGACACACAAAACTTGCCTGTCTTTGTGCAGTAAATTCCTCTGACATAGAAGGTTCCCTCGCATATGGCAACAGCCTCATCGGGCAGCTGACTCATATCTGCTGGGGAAAAGAAGGAAGATGTTAATACAACATGCTATTTTTATTTTCTGAGTGGTGCTCTTTGCTGGAGGGGACATAAAAATCTCAAGAAGACATGTCACTGTGTTGGATCCGTGCAAGTTCATGGTGCCATATCCTTCCACTCTGCCTGAAGGACCCCCACCACCTGCAGCCTCCTCCAGCCTCTCACAGCCCAATTCACACAGCAGCTCCACACCCTTTCTTCTCCAGGACAAGGGGAACCGCAGTGCCCTCTGTGCAGCCACCCCATCCCCATACCCCGCAGGGGTCCTGCATCTAGGATAGAGGGAGAGGAACTGCTCCATGGTATGAGAACGGGGCATTTCCCATCCCTATAGGAGAGCCCCATCCCATCCCTAGAGGTGGGACACGCCGAGCCCGTCTCCATGCTGCCGTGCATCAACACACAGCCACCCAGAGAATGGGAAAGCAGCCCTTCATTCAGACACAGCAAAAGAATAATGAGTTCATTAGATACCAATTGATTGATAAAGAGGGATTTATTGAAAGGTCTAATGTGTGTAGCCAAAATTAGTTTGCCATGTAATTAACTAAAAATGACTTAAGCAATGCATTCTTAATTATTATCTTAGTACAGCCAACTTGTAAGAAATTTCAAGCATCTAATTGGCATTTGATAGAATAGCTATAGCAAGCTAATTAGGTACCAAATTATGGAATGCGCTAATTGATATTTAATAAGTATGTCAATTGGTATCTAACTAGCCAATATGTTATAGCTATCTTGGAATATGTCAATTAAGTGCCTAAAGATCTCTTTCAAGTAGATTATAAATGTAATCTATTAAGGATGTAATTTGCAACATTTTTTGATTATGGATTGTAACTTATTTTCTTCCTGATTACATTACTGCTGTTCCCAGGCTCATTCATACCACGTACGGAATTCTGCATACATGAGCAACTTCGACAATCCATCTTTTTTCTGGGCTTTCCCTTCCCATTTACATTGGTGTAAAGATTTACAATGCCTCCAAGGGATCCAAAGGGGAACATCTGAAATGAATCTGCCAGCACAGCATCCGTGCTTGAAGCTGACAGAACCTACACTGGTGTCATTACGTGTTGGCTGCCGTTGAGGGTGGTGGTTGGAGGAGCGGTCGTTGGAGGGAGGCCAAGGTGGCTGACATGAGCACCTCATTGGGAAGGTGGCCCCAAGCTCTGGGAACCTCTGGGAGGTTCAGGTTGGACGTTAGGAAGAACTTCTCAGGAAGAGATGTGATGCAGTGGTACAGCTGCCCAGGGTGGTGGTGGGGTCACCATGCCTGGAGGTGCTCAGGAACTGTTGTGGCTCATAGGGACGTGGTTTAGTGGGCAATATTGGTGGTAAGCAGATGGTTGGACTAGATGTTTTTTGAGGTCTTTTCCAACCTTAATGATTCTATGATTCTGTTTCTCTGATTCAATGCGTGGTCTTGCTCCTCATCAGTGAAAACCAGGGGGATGCCACTGAAGTAAGAGCTGTTGTCCAGGTGTGAACCCTGCAAGCTGGCTTCCAAGGTGATCAAAACTGCTGCTCTCAAGACAGGAACAAGAGGAGGTGCTGCATAGAAAGAAGCTTAATTTAAGTGTAAGATGTCTGCAGTACCCCTCAGGAACTGCACATGGGGAGCAACATGTATATGGGGACAACATGCATTGCACACAGGGATTCAGGCACTGCATTGCACATGGGGACGTCAGGCATTGCACATGGGGATGTCAGGATATTGTCGAGCTCCTAACAGGATTTACGTGTGGCAGGAGCACTGCAGGCAGCCTGCAGCCCCAGGGAACTTCACTAAGGAGTTAATTTAAAGCATGGTGATGACCACAGTTATTTTCTTTTGATTTCCTTGATGCAAGTTGCCATTTACGCTATGCCTTCTGAGGTCTTTTCCCTAAAGCAATCCACACATCTCTTTGTATCATGTGTAAGTGTAAGGCTTGTATTATGAGAGGTGCAGCACATAACATTAGTGTTGGAGCGATCTGAGCACTTTATCTTCATGAGTAAAGTACCCAGCTGCTCTTGAATTCAACAGAAAAAAAATATGCTGCCACTCGTAACAGCAATACATTTTCAGTTACTAATAACAACTGTTGTCATGGAAACAGCTGGTCCAGCATGAATGTAAGGATTTGCTTTCAGGTCAGTGCTGTATTAGTCAGCAGCCTTTCACAGCCCCATCTCCCAGCACTGAGTCTCCTGTCCAATTTACTCTCTACAACACTTTTTCTCCATTGTGATTTACTCAAAATTAATTACATTTTATGACAATTGTGCACAGCTCCTTTTCAACTCTCCTCTTGGTATAATTACTTGGAAAAGTTTGATGGAGGCCAAAAGAAAATTTCACCCCTACACCCAGCTCTGGGGGTTCTTTATTTCACCTTTTTTTCACAGGAACAGTGATAATAGTAATAGGCTGAATGATGATTGTGATCATTAATAACAATAGAGCTTTCAGCATGCAGACAAGCACTTGGGATGTGTGTGAATTCTGTGCTCCTTTCAGAGCCCAAGTTTGGGCTTTTCACCATGCAAGGTGCTGTGAGACCATTTCTAGCACTACTTCTAGGCTCAAGGTTCAGAAGTGTCATATGCCCAGAGCTCCTGTTGGTGCCAGGAGAAGCAGGAGGGGTTTCAGCCCTTTTTATTCCTCATTGCATGCCCAGCAGAAAGAACCAGTGTGGCACATTGCTCCTGGAAGCCCCTGCTCCTCTTGCAGCTCCCTCCTACACACACATCCCTCCTATTTCCTGAGAGTCAGAATAAAAAATGCATCCATTTTCCACCATAGTGGCATACAGTTTGCTGGTAAATATCCTCAGATGTGAGTGCAGAACAAAGGGCTGGTGCTGATCCCATCCACTGCCTGTAACTGTGCTCCAGACTTTCTGTGCAGTGAGGAGCAGAGGTTGGTCCTTCTCTCTTCCAGACCTGCTCCATCCAATTTCTTTCCTCTTTCTTTTCCCTTTTAAGGATCATAGCTTAAAAATCAAACTAATCCTCTGCATTCTTTAATCCAGGGGTGGACAGAGCCCTGGCTTCCTTGCCTTGCTGCTGGGCAAGAGGCCATCTCACCAGCCTGACCATAGCAGCCACCACTGAGAACTGCAGTCACTGCAGTCATTGTTCTTTGAAAGAAGAGAAATAAAAAGAGCTGAAATTCACATGAAGGGCTGGAGATTGGTCAGTTTTGATGATATCTTTCCCTTCACTACAGAGGTACCCCAATGCTCTCCCAAGTTCAGAGCACCACTGGTGCTGGTCACCCTCTGAACATCTGCATGGAAGGACAGTGCTCTTGCCTCCTTCCATCCCACCTGTGCCTTTTTTCTTCCTTTTGAGATGACTGTGTCTTCCCTCCTACCCATATTTTCCCACATGGCTTTTTCCCATGCCTTCATCTCTCTCCTCCCTGCTTGGTCTGCTTCCCGACGCCTTTCTTCCCATTCCTGAGCACTGTTCTCACTTTGTTTTTCCCCTTCCCACTGGTCCTGATGAAGAAAGAAGTCTGAGTTGAGTGCAACGAAGTGACACTCTTCATGAGGACCACCTGCTCATCTTCTGCCATCTTCTAAGGTAATGGAGTGGTCTGGCAATGTGAGGACATGTGAGATGTGATAGCATTTTTGCTTGGAACCATGGTTGAAACTTCCTGGCTCTAGCTAGGTAGAACTTGATTGCAGGACTGATGCTCACTCATCTCCTCATCTCTTCTAAATTGTGTTGAAAGAAAATTCAGTTTCCTGTTGTCTTGCAGAGAAACTCTGTAGGTGAACATGGTAAAAAAAAATCAGCAGAGGTCTGGGGCTTCATGGTGGTTTTCTGAGGCAGAATTCTGAGCCAAAAGCTCTACAAAAGGTTGGAAGGTTTCTGGCTTCATGGCCAACAGCTGCTGACAGTGAGGGGACAGAAGGGCTGAGTGAAGGCAAGTAATCTCTCAGCACAGGACCTCAATGTGCAACCTGGGCACCTCCACCTCCCAGAGCCGCTCTGCAGCCCTGCCTCCTCCATTCCTACAGCAGCCAGGCTGAACGGTGGAAGCAGTTTGTTTAACCTTGAGCACCATGTTCAAAATCAATGCAGATAACGATAACGGGAAGGGAAGGAGCCTGGCAAAGGCTGCTGAAGAAATGTTTGATTTCTCATTTGGGCAAAAGTTCTGCTCACCCAGGTGGAACACATGGTCTCACTATTTGCCCATTAACCCAAACGGATTGATTTATTCACAGGTGCTTTGGGAGGCTGAGGGTCACCAGAGGTGCTCCTATCTCAGGCTGCGGTGTTGCAATGTCTGCACAAAATAAGGCTGTGTGCTTGGAGGGTTAGACTTGATACATCCAGCTTGTTTTGATATTGCTCATACTACCTGAACCACAGGAAAGCATCCCAGTTCAGGGGTCTCTCTGCTTCCAGCAGTCACTCCACAAACCCTTCTCTTTGCACAAATCTCCCTGTCCCAAGGAAATGCTGCACCATCTACTGCAACCCAAAGGCTTCTTCTCTGTGTGAGCAGGCTGACTTCTTACTCCTCCTTCCAGCTAAAAGCAAATAAAGGTTAGTCAGACAGGAATCAGTGGATAAACCTCCAATTTCACATATTGCTTTATATATTGTAACGTTTTCTTCTCTGGGCCTTTAGTAAGGAGATGCTGTAGTGACTGTGGTTTCTACTCACACATTACGAGGAGCTGAGTTGAATCAACAGTTGCTTGCACGCTTGAGGAGGGTCAGGTTGGATATTAGGAAACATTTCTTCTCAGAAAGAGCAGTGATGCAGTTGCACAGCCACCTAGGGATGTGGTGCAGTCACAGTGCCTGGATGTGCTCAGAACCGAGGAGATGTGGCACTGAGGGACATGGTCAGTGGGCACGGTGGGGTGGGTTGGGGTTGGATCAGATGATCCTGGAGCTCATTTCCGACCTTAATGATTCTATGAGTCTATGACTGAGCACGCTCACTTGGTGGCAACTTTGGGCTCATCCTTCTTCATACTGACACTGCAGTCTGGGCGGGGGTCAAGCTGCCAGCCCACACCTTGGACTCCTTGTGCTGACGGTGCTGCCTGCTGAGGGGAGCTTGTATCCTGGCTCAGCCCCAGAAACCAGTTTTATTGTTCACTCAGTAATGTTCACACCTATGTCAACTGCTGGTGAAGTAATTTAATGTAAAAAGTTGTTACTGAAGCCACAAAACAACCACTTTTAGAATTAGACAAGACACAACTCATGGTATCCCAAACCTCTTCTCACTGCCTGAGTCAAAAGCAGAAGGGAAAGCTAGCCTAGAAAATACAACCACTGTGCCTTTTCTTTGGCCAAAAGACCTGTATGCTGACAGACAAGCACACTAGAAATGTAAAAATAGAAAATGAACATGGCTTGTGTCCTGAGATCAGCCCCAAAAGGGTTGGGATACCTCAGCCAGACCTGCCCATGACCCCTCTCAGCACACAACTGGATATAATTGCGCTGCATTACAGTGTCCACAACTCTGCTGCTGAAATCGTCCCTCTGCTGGGCAAGATACAGGTTTTATTCTTAGCTCACTATGCTTCCACCCATTTATTATTCTATTATCTGCTCTGAAATCTTGAAAAATGCATCCCAGACAGAGTACAGATGAAATTCTGCTCCTACCAATGTATGGCACTGAAAAACAAGATGACAACAAATCGTGAATTAAAAAAAAAAAAAAAAAAAGAAGAAATAGAATAGCCTGGCTCTTATATAATGCCTAATATGCACTGAAATAAATGAGTTTTCAAAATGATAATGCCCTCATCCCCCAGGCCTGCTCTGCTGTAAAGCCAGACTGCTGCAGCAGGAGCTGCCTTTGCAGCTCGTTACGTATGCTGGAGTTTTTCCCTTCTCCTTTTTTTTTGAATTTGTTTGTAGGCTGTAATGGGACCCTTTCTGGATCTTCCTCATATCCTCTGATATATAGGAGTGAAATGGAGGTTTTTGATATATTGAATATATTGAATATTTAAATGCTGTGAATTTGCAGGACAGAGCAGAGACTGCCTCTTGTGATAAGAGACATTATTATTGTTGTGAAGAATTCCTTTTAGATTCCATCTTAATCATTCTGCTATTGAAATTGAAGAATAAAGTAATAAATGGTTTGAATAGACTTGATTAAAAAGAATAATTATATTCCTTGGGTGGGTTAAATATATAAACTCTTTGTGGTTTTGCATTCTTTCAGCATGTGCCTGCTAGAGAGAGCTTTTCTTTTCAGTAAGTGGGGTGTGCTGCAAGGAGGAGAAACCCACAGAGCTCTGTATCCCCTGGGAAAGAAGCAACGCCAGGAATTGGGGTGGAAAAGATGGATTTTCCATCAGTCAGGGCTCCTTTGCCAATGTTGGCAAGTGGCAGAGGCAGCTAACAGCCAGCTGCACCTTCCATGGCAATTCAGATATTGCAGTGCATTCTCGTGCCTTGACTTGGGAGGAAAATCAGGCTATGTGGCAAAATCAGATATTCCAAGGTGTCTTACTGGCATTCTGGGCTCAGTGTAGGTTAATTGTAGAGCCATAGAATTGCTTGAGTTGGAAGGAACCTTTAAAGACCACTTGGTCCAACTCCCCTGCAATGAACAGGGACACCCACAGCTCCATCAGCTGCTCAGAGCCCTGTCCAGCCTGACCTGCAATGTTTAAAGTAAAACATTCTCACTAAAGTCTGCACCTTTCTCAGATGTATTCAGCCTTCCTCCTCCATCTTAATTTCCCATGTTAGCTTTCGAAAAACGAACACTCAATGGGCAAAACCAAGATTTCATTGCATCACCAGTTCCTGAAGAAAACCGCTCTACAAAAAGCCCAAAAAGTCACTCCAGAAAAGTCTCCCTTTAACTCTCACAGTGCTGGGTCTCCTTTGAAAACTGTTGTTAGTGAATTGCTTCCAACCTACATTTCACTTTCTGCTCACATCAGAGAGTGACTGCCTATCTCCCCCTTCCCCTGCAGATCTGATTGTAGATGCTATACTACTAAGGCTTCATTATTTTTACAAAAATCTACTCCAGTACAGTATGAAGTGTTATAAATAATTAAAGAAACACCAGAGTTGTCAAAATAAATGAACAAAGTACACTTTGAGATGCATGCTCTTGGCTTATTTGGGCTCATTCAGTTGGCAGTTGCATCTCACAACTCAGGCCCTGGAAATACCCACCAGAAACACAGCCAGTGAGGCTCAGCCAGCAGCCAACAAGGAACATTTGTCTTCCCCCCAGAGTCATCTAGGAACAGCGATGGATGTCAAACAACGTGCAAACACCAAGTGCAAGACTTCTCTTGGCTTCTGCGGTGAAAGCCAGGACCCAAAACGCATCCACCCAGCCATGTATCCAAAAGTTAGCAGGACCTCTTGTATGGCTGGCTTTGTGCAGTGTTAATGTTCCAAGTGAATGCCTCATTGCCCTGCACAATAAACCTTCTTCTCTTCATTCAATGCTCTTTTCCAGAAGGCCTTCTTTGTCGCCATGACAACAAATAAATTGCTTCTTGTTCACTGAGATCTGCTAAAAAGCTCGTTATTAAGCTAATGTGCCCAGGGTGGCCACACAGCAGGGAAAGGCAGAGGACAACTTCTCCTTCGTGGTCTCTGTCCCATGGGCACCATTTCTCTGGGGTCTCCCAGCTTCGCTTTCAGAGGTGTTTTGAAAAGTTAAAGACATTTCAGAGAGAGGAGGAAAAGCTCCCGAGTGTGAGCCAAAGGCACTGATAAGCGCCCACTCACCCGTGCCATCTGCCCCTGCCTTCTGCTGTGCTCTTCCCATGCGGGGTCCATGCTGGCCTCCAGCACGTGCAAACCCAGTGTCCCCAGCACTGCCATCACCCCCAGCATCCCCACCCCTATGGTGCTGTAGGGACAGATGACTGCGTGAGTGGGACGTATGAGGTGCACTGGCATTTGGAGAAGGGTCTTGAGAGCAGCTGCGCAGCTCAGCGTGTATGGATGAAGCTCATGAGAATCCCCAGGAGCTGGCAGCTTCTCGTGGGCTGCCCATACCCCTTAGCTCTGCAGGGTTAGCTCATTCCTTTGCCAACCACAGCATCTTTTTACCAGCTTTCTTGCTCTCCCCTCAATCCAAAGTGCTAAAAGGTCCCGTGAGAGTAAATGTGAGCGCTTTCATGCGGTTATTGTCACTAGGGAAACCACTTCCTTGTGATTCACATGTTCTGTGAGGCTCTCTTCAGTTCTCTCTGCATTCAGAGAGGTAATGTTGTGCTGGGGCATGTCGGGGGATGGGGCTGGGAGAAGATGTGTTAGGAAGATGTGTTAGCATGCACTTGATTGTAGAGGTTGGAAAAACCAGGGTGAAGTAGAGCCAATTGCTAGGAAGAGGTATGTGTCCAAAACCAGTAAAACAATCAAACTGACAGTGTGAGACTCAGGGTGATAGTCCCACAAAGAATAAAAACACCCATTTTTTCCCCTTCTGGTGCTACTTTCCTTTTTTCCCCATCCTGTTTGCAATAGTTTGAGTTCAGAGTGAGAGGTCTGCCAGCCCTCAGCTCAGTCCATCTCAGGTGTGCACCTGGCACTGGGACTCACAGGGGGTCTTGTGCAAACTCCCCACATGGTCAGGCCTTGTGCTGAGGACATCCACCCCCACCATCCCTTCATCCTTCTGTCTGCCCTACCCCTCACCTCCCTTCACACCACCCTGCTGCAAGCAGATTTGTGCTGGCAAGGGTATCCGACCTGCAAATTGAGTTAGCATTCAGGTGCCTTTTATAGCCATGGGAGGTGGGTGCTTAAATCAAATGAAGATGAATATGTTTGCTGACATATAATTGTTTTCTTTAGTAATTGCACTCAGGTCTCTTTGTCATTAATGCTGGGCTAGGATTGTTTGTGAAATGTCTTATTGTTTCTGATGAACCCTATGAAAAGTGACATTCTTGATTATTTTGCCATGCAGTGGATTACACCAGGTTTCACTGCTAAGCAGTATTGATGGACCTTGTGCTGTCTTTTACCGTTTAGCTGCTACTAATAAATCAGAACTTGGTTTGTTCTTCACGTGCTGAATCCTTTATTACACAATGATGAGAAAAGAGAGCTTTTGGTGTGGCAGGACATCTTCCAGTTGTGGGCAGCCCAATGGAGCTAGGAAGAAGCTGGGACCTGGGTGCTGCACCAGGGTGGGTCCTGAGCACTGTCCTGGTGGTAGAAACCATGACAAGGGTTTGGAACCGGATGGGCTTTAAGGTCCCTTTCAACTCAATCACAGAATCATAGAATCACCAAAGTTGGAAAGACCTACAAGATCATCCAGTCCAACTGTCCACCTATCACCAATGGTTCTCTCTAAACCACGTCCCTCAACACAATGTCTAAACGTTCCTTGAACATTCATTTTTTCCAGAATGGTAATTCTTGCCAACATGCATTTATGTGCTTATCTTTGAGAAATGTCATGTTAAGAAAGAAATGCCTCATTCCTCTGTAAGTACTGATCGGTGAATCTTTTGCATAAGACATCATTCTGTCATTCAATGTCCTATGATCTTTAAGGTCCTTTCCAATTCAAGCCAATCACAAATTCCATGACTCTATGATCTTAAAAGTCCCTTCCAACTGAAATCATTCTATGGTTCTATTGTTCTATGACTGTGTGACCCTATGAACCTATGATTCTGTGATTCCAGGACTCTGTGACTCTATGAGTCTATGATCCATGGTGGCTGGGATGACGATGGGGTGTCTGGCAGGTGACACTGGAAGAACGATGCACTGGTGCTTGCTGTTCACCCACCTCGGGGCCTGGGAGCAAGTAAGCATTCAGAGAGGGAGAGTGAGAAAAAACACTCACGCACGCCTCTCCTTCCTTCTCAGCCTAATTAAGCTAATTAATTTAGTGAAGATCCAGTGCTCTGTAATTTGCTTAGCCCCATGAGCAACTCTGCTGCAGCAGCAAGCCCTGCTGGCCACGAGCAGGGCCCTGTCAGGAGCTGTGCACCCCTGGGCATCTGCAAAGCCCCATTGGGCCTCACGGCATCCCCAGGACCTGCCTGGCCACTACGTAGCTACAAATTTAAAAAATCACAATTAAATATTTCCCATGGCAGAGACTGCAGTTTCTAACCTGAATCACTTGTAACCGAGCCTCTGATTGTCAAGAGCAGTTAAACTCTCATCTGCTGGCGCTTGTTTATTCCCCAGCACCAGGATCCCTTCCCTGTTGTGATTAGAGAGCTCCCAGCAGAAGGGGTTTTGCACAGATCCCCCTCTTCCCGAGGCTGCATTCCTGCCTTTCCTCCTTTTTCTCTCCCTCTTAATGAAATTGTTGCATGCTCGTCAAATAAGTGTTTGTGGCTATGGATGAAGACGTGGAAACTGCCACAATAGGAGGCGGAAAGGAGCAGGCAACCGCGCTGATTAGAGAGCATTAAAATCCCCTCTGCGACTGGCACCGGGCAGGAAAACAAGAGGGACTTCTATGCTGAAGTGGACTGCCGAATAAAAATTACATCTCACTGAGGTCATTTCTTGCATGATGTATCTTGGGAAAAGAGGGGTTTCTCTTCTTTCCCTGCGATACACAGAAATTCAAAATAAAAGCTTTCCGTCGGGCGGAGCGGCACAGAGACCCTCAGAGCAGAGTTAATTCTGCCTTCATCCTTCTCTTTCTCTCTATCTGACAATCTTTAGGGAGGAAAAAAAAAATATCTTGACGTTTTTGTTTCCTTCTTTGCTTGCCTTCTCGGTATGTCAGCAAAGAGACAAGATTATAGCACAATTCCCACTCAGAACAAGGCATGCATTCGCCATCCAAACAGGTTGGTTTCTCCCTTTAATGTGAGCTATCACATTTGCCCAAGTTATTACCATCGATGCAGCAAGACACATCTATTTTAATCAGCTTGTTTATGAGTATCCTTGCGTTCCCAAATTGCACGGGAGCTCTCTTGCTAAATACCACTTTCTTTTCCAGGTAAGATAATTTCTAGGACAAAATGTCAGAAAGCTCAATGCATCCCTTCAATTACTGCTGTGCAGATTTTCTCTGAGCTGCTGGACAATAAGTAGCTTTCAGGGAAGCATTAAGGAGATTTGCCCTCCAGGGTTTGCATTTCAGTAGAGTGACAGTTATTTTTGTAAATACATACATACAAAAAAAAAAAAGAAAGGAAGAAAGGAAAGAAAGAAGGAAAGGAAAGGAAAGGAAGGAAGGAAGGAAGGAAGGAAGGAAGGAAGGAAGGAAGGAAGGAAGGAAGGAAGGAAGGAAGGAAGGAAGGAAGGAAGGAAGGAAGGAAGGAAGGAAGGAAGGAAGGAAGAAAGAAAGAAAGAAAGAAAGAAAGAAAGAAAGAAAGAAAGAAAGAAAGAAAGAAAGGAAGGAAGAAAGGAAGGAAAGAAAAGAAAAAGGAAAAAAGAAAAAGAAAAAGAAAGAAGAGAGAAAAGAAGGAAATGAAACAGAAAGAGAAGAAAAGGAAGGCAAAAAAAAGAGGAGAAAAACGCATCCAGAATGCCTTCCCCAGCCCCAATAAAACAGGCAGACGTGGGCTAGACAACTGCTTATTACCCAAGAACCTTGAATCAGATAGCAAAACCAGAGTTTCTAATGTCTTCAAATGTCACAGCATTGTGATTTATACCAGTACGCTGTGTACCACGCTTCATTATAGAGAAAAAAATTGAATTACAGCTAATGTCTTCCCCTTTATTTCAGAAGGCTTCGCGAGTAGTCTGAGGATATAAAATACATCATTAGTTGTTTTTAAGCTTGTCTCTAATGATGAACAAAATAATGGGGCATGAAACCCAGCCCTAGCAAAACAAAAACACAAAACGGAGCGTTTTACAGACTTTACGTAAACATAATGTGACAATGCACTTCCTTTCATTCTCTGCTATGACAGTTAATTCCAGACCAGGAAAACTGTCAAAAATGTTTAGTTCTGCTTGGGTTGAGTTAATTACAGGCCCCGGGGCTGTGTTGACTTTCTCCTGCTAATGGCACTGTGCTACAGGTAAAAATCCATTTGCAAGAATGTTTTCAGAGCTACAGATCTAATTTACTGAATATCAAATATTTATGCCATTGCAATTAAAGTGACAACGTTCCACCCCTCTTCCCCATGCAAGCTCGGGCTTTTTAATAGAATTTATTATACAGTAAACATTTGGTAAAAAGTTTTACTCGAGCTTATAATGTGAAAGCTTTGAATATTTTATTGATTTTATTTCTTTTGCTCTCAATTCCTATCAACGCCGGAACGTTATGAACTTCTGCAGCGCGGTGAGGATCATTTTTTACTGTCAGAGCCCTGCAAGCTGCACGGAGGGGCTGGGCTGGAAGGTGGGCTGCGTCACCACTCGGCCTGCGTGGGGAGGAAGAGGAGGCACCGAGCGGGGATGAAGCATCAGGGTGAATCTGCCAAGACGCAGTTCTACGTCGGTGTGAGGGAAGGGCAGGGCTGGGGGGGGCCTTTCCTGTTGGAAAGGATGCCCACGGCCTTCCGCTGCAGGACCCTGGGGGGTTGTAAGGAGCTCCGCGGCAGCCTGTGAGCTTAACGAGGCTTCTGATGATGACTGTGAGAGCAGAGGGAGAGGGTTGCTTTCTCCCTTTCTGTTTTGTTGTGTTTTATTTAACACCAGAGATCAGGTTGCAAATGCTGCGCTCGGGGCATTTCGTGCAGCATCTCCAGCTTTAAGGAGCTCTCGCCGGCAGAGCACCTGCCCATTATTGGGCTCTTTAAGCCTGGCAGGTAACTGTTATTTCTCCCACGTGTCTCGTTGCCCCTTAATTTGTGTCAGCCCCTTTTGACCCTGCTGACAACCTACCTCCTCAGGGCAGGCAGCTTCAGAACCTCAGTCTGTCTTGTTCGTACACCAGGCTCCCAGCAGCTTTATTAAATAACCCCTTAGCACCACTCTGCTCCTTCTTGCCCTCTGCAATGCTCCATTGTCCTTTAGCCACTTTGCCTGACTTTCACATGGTTTTCCTATTGGAGAGTCCACATAGCACGGGGATTTTCACCACATCACACCTGAACAAGCTGCCATCTCTCCTGCAGAAAGGATGTCCTGCTGGCACCTGGTGAGTTTAGCCCAGAAGCATTCCAGCAGCACTGGTGGGCTGTAGGGCTGCTTTGTGTAGGACGCCTCTATAACATCCCATGTGCAATCTCTTTGTCTGGACCCCATGAACAGCTGAGCTGGCTGGTGCATACATAGCTGATATTTCACACCATCGCTGCCTGCCATAACTCTGCAGCTTGGCTCAGCCCACCTAGTGCTCCTCACCACTCTTGCTAGGACGGTACAGCCCTACAGCATGTTTGATTACTTGGGCTCTGGTTTTCAACTCGCAGGTGTTCCCTAGGACTCATCTTTCCACCTGGTGTTTTAATGCCATTCTGTCTCACCATGTCCGCCATGCCTGGTGAGGCCCTGAGCATCCTCCTGGTAGTGGAAGATGGAGGTTAGGACTGGGTGGACTTTAAGGTCCCTTCCAACCCAACCATTCTGTCATTCTGCGGCTCTACAATGTCTGAGGTCCGTTCCAACCCAAGTCAATCCATGATTCTGTGATTCTGTGACTTTAATTCTCTGATTCCATGACTCTATGACCCATGGCAGCTGGGGTCGGTGGGTGGCCATACCTCACAGGTGACCATCCCTCAGGGCAGCAATGCACAGGTGCTATCATCATGCATGCCATGCCACTCTTCCACCCACCCTGGCCCCCACCGCCGTGCTCTGCCCTTCCCATGGTTCTGGTAATGGAGCATCACCATGTTTCACAAATACTCCCCTCAGCCAGGGCTCCTCGATGCCCACTGAAGGTGGTGGTCCCTAGGTTAACACAGCCCTCTGACGTTGTGCAGGAGTCAGTAGAGGTTCTGATGCTTCATGTGGAAGCTGCTGGTCATCTGGATGGCAGATGCCCCATCTAATCCCACAGGTCAGCTCTGTCTGCCCAATGGCAGCTCAACATCCCCAGGTCTGCCAGCACCAGGCCATGGCCTCGAGTTCTGCCAGCTGCTAACCTCTTGCCTCCTGCCTCCCTCTAATCACTTTGGAATCCAACTGCTGTCATGTCTTATTGCTTAGATACCTGCTCTGCAGCTGCACATTTACATCCCGGCATTGACTCAGCTAATGTAGCTGTCACTTAAGCACTGGTGATCTGCCAGGAATATTACTGCGTATAGCAGCTATCGAGGTCAGGGCTCAGCACCTTCTGGTTGCACTGAGCAGCCCTGGGTTGTCCCAAAGAGCCTCTGTCGGGACGTCCCAACAGGTTGCAGGATGCTGCTGAGCCCAGGGCATCTCAAAAAGAGAAGACCATACCTCCCCTGCTCCAAGATCTCGCTTCCAGCTGCCCCAGTGACAGGGAAATGCGGTGGGAAGCTACTAACCACTTGTGTCACAGGAGGGGCAGGGGAAACATGCAGCACTTGTTCCTCAAGCCGAACGCTGATGCAGAAATCACAGAATGTCTCACCTCTGATGCTTCTCCCTGTGAGCAGCTACCATATACCTGCTGAAAATATTTGCAGGAAAATATGCCTAGAGCACGAGACAGGGAGGGGGTCAAAATCACACGCTGATGGGATGAGGAAAGATGTCAGCAAGTAAATGTAGAAGTGTCACGGGGACCTGGACATCCTCTGGGGTGTGGGTCAAGCACTGTTAGGAGCTCCCCTACCTCAAATCCATGCTGCTGCTGCTGCCTGGAGCCCTCCTGAGCCATTGCACGGGAAGAGCTCATGTTCTGCCTTTGTCACTGCCTTGTCCTCATGAAAGTTTAATGCATCCCTTCTCTCTGGCTGGAAGTGAGCTGGCTCCTGCTGTTCTGCACAGAATGCAAGCAAGGATGCATAGCCAAAGCCAGCCCTGGGACTGAGCAGCACAGCCATGGGGCAGGAGGGGTGGTTAGCCCCTGCCCACAGGTGAGCAGGGATGTCACTGGGAGGCACAGCTCTGCTGCTTCAGTAGTGGGGCCAGGGCCCAGGGGAGCCCCTGTGTGGTCGTGCTGAGCTTTAGGAAGCAGGCAGACTTAATGAAATCTTTCATTTGTCGGTAAATGCCACTGTATGAAGTGTAATTAATGGATTTACTAGAGCTGGATGTAGCCCAAACTGAAATAGAAGCACTCAGGGAGGCGGCCCGGAGCGGTGTCCTCTGCACCATTTAATTACAGGGTCAGTGCCGGAGCGGTGGGAGCTGTGCTGAAACTCCACTCGGGAGGAACCTTGCCAGCTCCAAATTTCCTCCTGCAATGCCATGGTTTCATGGCTGGAGAGCAGCAAGCAAAGTGTGCAGGGCTGCGAGCAGAGCCCAGGATGTGGCCAGCGGTGTGCAGGGCGGTGGAGGAGTTTGCTCTGGTCACACAGATGCCAGCACATTCTTTGCTCTTGCCATAAGTGCAGCCAGCATCAGATTTTCTCCCCATCTGTCAGGTTTTCCTTCTGATCCCCCTTGGGCCCCATGCTATCTGTGGGTACTGGAAGGGCACTGATGATTTCTAGATTTCCATCCAGTTTTCCATGAGGAGAATTAGGTGCTCAGCTCAGACCTCAGACCTGGGGTGCCCAGGGTTGGGGCAGGGGGAGCGAGACATGTCACAGCCCAGAGCAGCCCTGGTGTGAGGCCAAAGGGAAGGAATGATGTGCACTGGAGATGCCCAACCACCAGCAGGAATCTGGCAGGAAGAGGGAGCCCGCAACCCAGCAGGATAATTACTTTTTTAATCAAGTCTTTTCAAAACATCTAATTTTATTACTTTATTCTTCCATTTCAATAGTGGAACGATTAAGATGGAATCTAAAAGGAATTCTTCACAACAGTAATAATGTCTCTTATCATAAGAGGCAGTCTCTGTCTTCTCTGTCCTGCAAATTTGCAACATTTGAATATTAAATATATTCAATATATTAAAAAACTCCATTTTGTTCTTCAAAAAAATAATAAAGGAAACATATATATATATATATATATATATATATATATAAAACTGTCTGCTGAAAAAAAAAAACCAAACCACCCAAATGCTGTTCTCCTTCTTCCTGGGAAGGGAAACGGAACACTGAGGGTTGTGGGATGGATGGGATGCTCCCAAATAATGTGAGAGGTTTTTGCATTCTTGCTCCTCTGCCTGCACATAACTGATAAAAGGAAAAGCAGCTGGGCAAGTGGGAGGAGAGGAGAAGCATGTCATGGGGGAGAGGCGTGTGTCTGCTTTTGGGTTGTTTCTGGCAGCTTGGGAGAAGCTTACCTTTGCAAGCTGAGGATGCTCGGCACACAGGATAAATAGAAGGCAAAAAGAAAAGAAAAAATCCCAAACACCCAAGGCGGCTTGCCTTGAGAAAAGGAAATAAGATACAATGTTGGAAATAAACACAGATGACCCTGAGCTGCTGTCTCGTTCCAAAAGCATGCCTTTGATTTCCTAACTTGCTTTGCTTTTCAAAGGGAAAAGGTGAGAACAGATTCTACTGTGTCGAACATCCTTTGGGTGACCTGCCTTCCTGCCCTGCTGCTGCCTGGGTCTGCCTGCAAAGCTGCTGTGCCCCTGCCTGCTCCACAGCACACCCACCCAATGCAGGCCCAGCTGTTACAGCACAACAAGGACCTGAAGCTCTTGAAGGATGAAGGACCAGTCCTCCTCACAGCCCAGGGCTTTGTCTGGATGGCCATTTGCCACTGACCTCCAGAACTCCTCCCCACACCCAGCATGAGCTCTGAAGCTCGTGACCCAGCAAGGAGCATCCCTCCCCTGCCAGCACCCGCTGCAACAAGTTGGCTACAAAGCCCTGAGTTTGGGTGTGCTATCTAACAGCACACTTCTCTGTAATGCTCTCCCCTCAGCACTGATACCACCATGAGATGAGTGATTTCAAATTGATGTCTGCCTCTAATAGACTCTCCTCAGCACCGGTTGGAGATTAAAACCCACTCGAGCCTGCCCAGCAGCAGTTCATCAATGCCAGTTGTTTCATTCAGTTGATGCAAACCCGCTTAAAATAAATTCTAATTAAACCAGAAACAGAAATATTTCTGGAGCAGGGCTGGTTCCTGTGCTGGTGGCACTCAGTTTTGCTCCCTTTGCTCCCAGACCTTCTATTACTCAGCCCCGTGCCGCTGTGGATGCAGTGCAGACAATGCTAAATAAATAGTGCTTTCATTATCATCCTGGCCAAAGCAGCAGCAGATTGGATTAGTTGTTCCTCGAGGTTCCCTGCACGTGTGAGTAAGAAGGGGGAAAGGGAGAGAGGAGGCAGGAGCAGCTCTGCTGTCCCATCCTCCCCAGCGCCGGTGCCTGCACAAGGGACAGAAGGAGAAGTTGCCCTGGACGTTGCCCTGGCATGGATGCGTTTGGCTGCTGGAACAGAGCCCCCCCAGCCCAGCAGGTGCACTCTTGCTGCAAGGGATGGCAGGCACGCTAGAGGCTTTGCTGGCAGACCCTCAGGTGGGTGCCAAGGGAAAAAAAAGAGGTGGAGAGGATGCTCTGATTTTATCAAAATCCTTTTTCCTGCCCAGGAGCTCCTCAGGCTCTGGAAGACGATTCTATTTAAACCTCAGGATCATGTTGTAACTACTTCTTATTTACCGGACTGGAAAGTTACATTAAGAGGTTATCAGTTATCTTGCAGGAGAGCAGATTAGGAGTGAAGGACCGTTCCCTGGTTTGCATACAGCTGCACTTCCCAGGTTACTAAAAAGACAATTGATGTACCAGTTCAAGAAGAAATATGATTTTCATTATGATATGCAGGCATCAGGGACTGTGTTCTAATGGTCCCCTGTCACCAGTGAAGAGCAAAATGGCCTGTGACCACTGTAATGGAAAAAAGGTTTCTGTAATATTTTGCATAGCAAGGAAGGATTTTTTCTTTTTTTTCTTTTCCTTGATGGCAGCATTAAAGGGAACAGTACCTATTTCTCCTAGAAGAGGAATTTGGGGTCTCACGGTGAGCATTTTTTCTCTCCACTCTCAGAAGTGTATTTCAATTTGAAATTAACTTCTCACTTAATGATAAGATGAAGTAGTGGGCCCCAATTCCAGCAGCCCAGGGGGGGCCTGGGAACTTCTGCAGGCACACCATCTCGGCAGGCAGGACTGTGTGGTGCTACCGGATGGCACCTCCCTTCTGGGATCCCTTCAGGTCCTTCTGGCAATGCTGTGGTGCCTGTGGGCTGTGGGCTGTTGGAAAACATTGGATGGCAAAGCACAAGGGGCTGGGTGCCAGGCTGGCCCTTCGGCTCACACCACCCCTGAAACACAGCAGCAGCCCTCAAACATCCCCTGTTCCTCACTCACTGTTTAGGAATCATTCCCAGAGGGGAAGAGATTTCCCAGCTTCGTTTGCAAATGGGAGAAATCCTTCAGACTGATAAAGAATGCCATCATTCAGAGCCACCGAAACAGTGTGGGAAGTGCTGCAGCGAGTGATGGGCTGTGATTATTTTTCCCTCCCGTTTAATTACTCACCTGCTGTAAAAACCAAACTGAGTTTCAAAGGCACATAACTTCAATCCCTCACCAGCAGCAAGCAGCCCTTCCCATCCCGTGAACTCCAGACAGCTGGGCTGAGCAGCTTTCCTTTAAACCCACCTAAGTTAAAGACAAACAATTTAGGTCCATTGATCTGGAGCTGCGGAGCCTCCTGTTTAAACTCGGGGAGCTGGAAGAAGCCTAAAGCTAGCGCATAGGATTTTCTTTGCATTGCTCAGATTAAAGGACGTGAGGATGAGTGGTGTGTGTGATGATCAAAAGATTTAACACGCTCTGCACCTGTCACAGGTATGAGCTCAGCTCCGTATAGATAAAAACAGAGTGGAGCTGGCATAGCATGAGAGACTTACAGCAAGGCATGTGTGGGGAGTGTAGTTTAAGCAGGCTGAATATAGGATTAGATGCTGGTACTATATGATAGGATGCTAATTTTCCTTAATTAGGCCATTCCTCACCTGAAGTTCCCATTGATCAGAGCACTCTCTAGCAGATAAAGAGGGGGATGAGGAATTGTCTTCTTAGGAAGGGGAGTAAGTTTCTAAATGCTGATTAGGAAATAACCACAGTAACTCAGTGCTGTTTACACAGTGCCTCATCGGAATGGATGAGGTAGCAGTACCAGCACCAACCTTGGGAGCTGCAACAGGAGAAGTGCATCTCTCCAAAGAGGATCTTTTGTTAAGTCATCCCCTCGTGCTATATTTACATCTCTCCACGCTTGTGGCAAGTTAGAAATAAACAGATAAATGTAACAATTAGGCAATTAAGCAACACCCAGATAAAAACGGAAAGCAAAGGATGCCAAGGAAAAGGCTGCGGGGAGATGCTAATTCTGCCAGATCAGTGCTTTTTGTACTCTTTCTTTCCTGCTCCACACGTCACATCAGGCTCACTGCCCTGTCCATCAAGAGGCACCAGAGGAGATGGGAACAATGAGCTGGGAATGGGAGGAGGTGCAGGTGCTCCCCTCCTGCCTTCATCTGCATGGAGCATCCTGTACTGCCGTCACACTGTGCACAAGCACATCGTGGGGGCCATGGAGACCCAGGGGCACCACCCACACTTGGATTTTCAAGGTAATCCACCAGAGTAAATTACTCAGTGATGTCTCATGGAAAACCCCCACCTTGTGCTCAGCAGAGGGCTCAGTGCCACATTAACCTAGGGGCGATCTAAGCAGCCCACCCTGCTCCCAGCTGCTAAGCAGCCCACCCACACCCCATCTCTTTCCCGAAGGATTCCAAGAGCATCGCGTGAACAGGAGTCCAACAGCCCACATCAACCCCTAATCTCCTGCAGCAGCCAGGGATGCTCTTTCTCATCCCAGGCTGAGCACCTCAGCTCAAAATGCGGCTGAGCCATAAGCCACAACAGTCAGGTCTCCCTGGTCTGGTTTCAGCAGATGCTTCACTGAAGAAACAAACTTCAAGCAGAAATTCTGCCTCTAGCCATTTCTTGAAGATCCCAAGTAATAGCACTTCACAATTTGATCAGCATCCACAAGCAAAGTGACCAGGAATTTCCTCTTGGATGCTGGCTTCAGAGAAGCAAGTCCACAGAATGTGCAGAATCATGGAATACTCGAGGTTGGAGAAGACCTTCACTTTCACCTTGTCCACCCATCCATGACATCTACCATGTCCCATCTCCAAACCACATCTCTCAGTGCCACGGCCACACCTCTGCTGAACACCTCCAGGGATGGGGACACCGCCACATCCCTGGGCAGCCCGTTCCAATGGCTAACTTCTTAAACTAAACCTTCCTGGCATAAATAGATGACAGAAGCATATATGGATTATAAGAGCATGTATGAGTTAGAGAAGCACATGCAGATTATAGATGCACCCCTCCTTCCCAACATTTCTCACTCGGAAGTGACTGAAGCCACCACTGCTCTGCCAGCCGCCTCACACAGCAGAGCTGGCGTGGAGCTGGCAGGTAGGATGCACTATGCTTCACTGCTGCTGGATAAAGCCATCGCATTGCTGAGCTTGGAAAGAGTTATTCTTCATAGAGGAAAAAGAATACTTAAGATTGCAAAACTTCCTTTGACAGAGCTGTCTTTTAATTACCCTGTGGAATGATAAAATCCCAGCTCTGAAAATGTGTCTTTACAAATCTCTAGCTGGAGTAATTAGTCCCGTGCCTGGCTCTCCTGAGAGATTATTGCTGCCTTCTTTTCAGATTACTTACCCAAATAGAAGCGGAATCACTGCTGTGTTTGACAGTGAGATATAAAATATCAGATAAAGCTGTTAAAATACTGTTTCACACACTGCGTTTCTGCAGAGTAAGGAAGCATCTGCTCTCAGTATCAGCAGCAGAGCTGAGCAAAAAATTCACAGCTGAGGGCTGAGATGATGAATCTCAATTCTTTTCTTGTTCCTGGCCGTTCCTGGAAAGATCCAAGTAATCAATGATTCAGTCATTATTGAGTGATTCGATTAGCATGATTTGCAGCTTGAGTCCACTTCAAGGCTGGAGCACGCTCATGGGGTTTTAGGTCTGCTTAGCCATCTGCTATGGTCCGAGGTGCTCAGCATGAAATACTTCTGTTACAAAGGGAAAGTTGCTCGGTGGTGTTGGTGAGCTCTGAGAAGCCCAGGTCTTGTCAAACCCCAGGGGCTGTTGGGTGGATATCTCCCTTTATGCTTACAGGTACCTACAGGGATGCAAGACATAGGCAGCACCCCATCTCTCCCATACTTCCAGACATGTACTCAGACTAAGTTTCTCATTCGATCTGGCACGGATCTGTGGTAAAGTTTCCTTTAAATATGTTGCAGTTGTTATTTATTACTTTTTGGAAAAAGAAGTCTTGCTTTGGGAATTAAAGTGCTTGCTACATTTTGTCAGGCTATTAAGCTTACAGCACTCCAAAAATGCATTACTGACAGCCCCCATCAGTTGCTGAGCAGTTGTATAGATTGCACCCTAGTTGGTTCATTCTTTTCATACCAGCAGGACAAATGTATCCCCATGCATGAGTATTTCTCAGGCCTCTGTAACTGCAGTGCTAGCTGCAGGGGCACAGCCCTAAACAGCAGCTCCATCATTGAAGCAGTGCTGAATCATTGCCTCTGGACAGTCTGTTTCTTGTCCCCACAAGTAAAAGTTTTGTGTAATTCTCACCCCTCCCGAGTGCCAATTTTGTCTCACCAATCTTCAGTGTAATCCAGCACAGGGATGAAGACATCCCTTGGGTCATCAGTGTGGTGAGGAGAGCTCAGGCAGCTCAGCCAGGATGGGGAACCACCAAAAAGATGTCCCATGGGAAACTAAATCATCCTAATGCCTGCCACTGATGAACTTCATGAAATAATTCTCTGTGGAAGGGCAGAAGCCTCACCCTGCCCAGGCCCCATGTTGAGACTACTGCTCATAGCACTGTTCCATACCCTAGGACATCCCATGACATGGCAACCCTGACCAATCCATAATCCCACATCCCCTTCCATACGTCCCACAGATATCATCCGTCTCCTTGTCCCTATTCATCCACGCTCCTCAGTTGCCCAGTGTCCATTTGTCTGGCAGAGGTAAGACCTGTACCGCATCGATAATTAAAAAAGAGTTCTGGAAGTCAATGGCTTCACCAGCCGTTCCCCGTCCCTGTTTTGCACTGGGATTCCAGGCTTACGGTTTAGCTTCCCAAAAGAACTGGACGCAACAACTGCTCATTTGAGGGTGTGTGGATGTTTATTGGAATGTTTATGCCCAGATCCCCCCGCGTCCTCTCTGTGGCCTCCAGGAGGGCCATCGCAGCGCCGTCCTTGTAGCGGAGATGTTGTGTTCTTCCACCACCGGGCCGCCGTTGGCTGGGCTCCGTGCAGTGCCTGGGTGGCTGGTAGCGGCAGCCCCAGCCCGGGCACTGTGGGCTGATGGAGGCCGATCAGCGGGGGATGGAAGGATGAGCTGGATCAGCCGGTGGTCGTCTCCAGCTGGGCAGGGAAGTGATGGTCAGAAGTGTTGGTCCGTCCCCGTGCCGTTCCGTGCGGCTGAGGTTGGGCCGCCCGCTCACAAGGGGGGCCCGTCGGGGTGCCGCGCGGGCTCTCCGGCGCCCATTGCCGCTCCCGTGCCGCCCGCCGCAGCCACTCGCGGTCCTGGTTCTGCGGCGGCAGCTCCTCGAAGCGGCTGCGCTGGTTGAGCTCCCCGTGCCAGGAGGAGCTGCGCGCCAGCCGGCGGGGGGACCTGGAGCGGCTGCGCGGCGGCTGCGCGGTGGGGCGCTGCGGGAGCGCCGGGCAGATCTTGCCTCCCGCCGCTCCCTGGTGCGCTGCAGCTTCCCCTGCGGTGAGCAGGTCGGGGGCCGAGCCGAGGGGCGCCAGTCCAGGCGCTGCTGGGCGAGGATCCTCTGGCGGCACAGGGGGCAGCTGGGGCTGTTGGCCGTCCACTGCTCAGTGCACTCCCTGCAGAAGATGTGCCTGCAGGGCAGAGCGCGGACGGTGTCGCTGACCCGGTCCAGGCAGATGGGGCACCGGTCCTCGCGGGCCTCCACCGGCCAGGCCCACGGCTCGCGCCTGCGGTTGGGAGCCGCCTCCTGGCTCATGGCTGCGGCTGCCCTGGCGCTGTGGGGCTCCAAGGATGGATTTGGAGCCCCAAGGATGGATTCGCTGGAGGCTGCCTCTTGCGGAGCAGTCGGCAGCCTCTGCGCCTCCGCTGGCAATCCACTCGCAAGACTCCTGTCTCACGCACTGGCCAAGTCTCAGTGTCTCGTGCTCCCAGAGGAAGACGCTCACGCCTCGAGAGTCGCCAGCAGGACTCAAGGCGGGCTGGGCCCGCTGGGTATTTAGAGGCACCCGGCCCGTTGTGAGCGCATGGGCTGACTGTGACTCTGCGATGCCGTCGCCAAGGGCGCGCATAGGGGGAGCTTTGCTGTGCGCTTGTTGTGGCGTTGCTGTTGTTGGCATTTGCCTGCCCGAGTCCAGCCAAGGACTTTCTGTGGGACATTTTCCCAAGCGGTGAGAAATAAACGATTGGTTGAAGCAACCAATGGAATGGATTTGGTGTTGCCATTGATCAGTGCCATAGCTGTGAGCGTGCTGATGTTTAATAGCGGTGCTAGCAAAGCAAATGCTATCCTGGGTATTGTTCACCAAGAAGGGAAGGGAAGGGAAGGGGCAGAGCTTAGCAAGAAGGGCTCCCTGTCTTGGTGGGGAAGGAGCAGCGCGGCTTCTCTGTTTCTCTTGTCTCCTTAATCTGTCTCCCCGCCCCTCCTCTGCACCCTCCAGGATTTTCATTCACATCCTAACCTAATCTGTTCCCTCTTTGGAAAGCTCACAGTGCTTGGCCAAATTAGTCAGAGCGCTGGGAGCCCTGGTGGTAAGGAGATGGTTGCTGAATGGCTCATGAAACTGTGAAATAAGGGAATCTTAGAATTTTCTGATTCAGCAGTGTGCTCTGCAGCATTCTGCACCAAGCAAGTCTATCTAGAGCAGGTTTCTGGAAGCCTTGTTGGTTGAGTTTTGAACAAGTCCCGGAATGGACATCCCCACATTTCCTCTGAGCTCTTTTTTCCAGTGTTGCACCTGGATAGAGAGAAAAATTATCCGTGGCTGCACGAGAACACATCCTTGTGCAGCCAACTCCTGCGTCAAGTCGATTTTACCCAGCGGAGCCCCAAAACACAACACAGTAAATAATTTCCCACACCGGGAGTCGAACCCGGGCTGCCTGGGTGAAAACCAGAAATCCTAACCGCTAGACCATGTGGGAGCACATCTGGTTGCCCCACCTGCCTGGCTCTGAGCCCCCAGGTAAATCTGACCCTGCTGAACCCTGTGGAGACCCCAGAACCACTCCCTCTTTCTCCTTCCCTGGCAGCTTGAAAGGCGAAAGCACAACAAAATGCTGGGACCCTCCTGTATCTCCGTTTCAGAGATGCAGTTTGCAGCAGGTACAGGCAGAGCTGGTGCAAGTCCTGTCCCTGGGCTGGCTGCATTAGGCAGCTGCCAACCTGGAGCACTGCTGCCCAATTGAAGGCAGGGTCACACATGAGGCCATTAACACCGTTAAATCAGTGTTAATTGGTGGCAGGAGCTAATTCCACCCAGCATGAAGGCACACTTCCCCTTTATTTGATTTGATTACACTTTTTTGTTTTGTTTTGTTTTTGCTTGATTTCCTACGGTAAGTAGCTCATAATTAACAGAGGATGAATAACATTTCTGCCACTCTGCGCATTAAGTTTTCCCACAACAAATGAAAACATAATTGCCATCACACAGCACCTTTATCTGAGGAAACACACTGCAATTGGGATGATGGAGATTTACTGATAGACACGCACACTTCAGCTGCTTAGAGATGAAAACAGAATGCCTATACAGGGGCTGGAGCTGCTATGCACACTGTATAGCTTCCTGTTGAGAAGAACATTCCATTGCTTGTCTCTACCACAGGCTTGCAGGCTTGCAGGAGCCAGGCCAACGTGTTCTGCAGCACAGGGACTTCTGTGGAGCAAAGGATGGTCTGAGGACACACAGCAGGGGATGTGTGGGATATGGTCCCTCCCCCCCCCACCCAAGGAGACTCCAAAAACTGATAGCGTGTGGCAGATCTGATATCTCCCTTTGCTCACCTTTGATTGTCCCAGGATCCAGGGTGGGTGAAGCAGCCATGAAGGGTAAGTGCATGCACTGCCCAGGCTGACGATGGAGCAACACCAACAACCCTGCACACATCCTTGGGGATACCGAGGAGACACAACTGGAGGATCTTTATTCTCCCAACTGTTTTCATTTTTCATCAAAAAGCAATAGCCAAACCCTAGATATTAACCCCAAGAGCTTGACTAATGCTGCCAAAGAGGCAAAGGGGCTGTGCTGGCACCTGTAGCTGACAGCATCCAGGTTAGGGACCTCTCCCAGAGCCAAGGTATGGGCATGTCCCAGTGAGTACTGCTTCAGGGGAAGTGAGGAGGAGCACTTTTGTTATGTGGTTAGGATATTTTCCCCATTTTTTCTTCTTTATAAAACCCATTTTGCTTCAGTTAACAAATGACAAGTCCTCCTGCTTCCCCTGGCCAATATTGCATGGAGTGTATCTGTACCAGGATGTTCATGAAGACACAAGGTCTAAGATTTGCCCAGGCAAGCTCAAAACCTGTGCTCCCTGGCTGTGTTTATCTATCTCCTGTTGGGCACAGAGAAGCAGCTTGCAGGTCTATGGGCTCCCAACAGTCACTGGAGAAACTCCTCGAGGTGGGTGCAGGAGGTGGCTGCCTTGGTCCATTGTTGTACAGCCCACAGGGGGTGAGATGCCAAACAGGTCCAGGACGAAGGACTGCAAGCTACTTCCTTTAGCCTCCAGAAAGGGGCCAATTTCACCTAGCCCATCCCAGCTGAAGGTGTGGAGGAGCGTGAGATGTGTGTGATGTTCACAGCATGCTCCCTTGGCTCATCACACAGACGGTGGTGAGGCACTGGCACAGGTTGCCCAAGGAGGCTGTGGATGCCCCATCCCTGGAGGCATTCAAGGCCAGGCTGGATGTGGCTCTGGGCAGCCTGGGCTGCTGGTTGGTGACCTGCACACAGCAGGGGGTTGAAACTAAATGAGTATTGTGGTCCTTTTCAACCCAGGCCATTCTACGATTTTATGATTCTATGATTCTATGATCTGGAGCACTTGCCCAGAGCTGTTCCCAGCAGCATGCTTCATAACCATTCCCAAAAAACACAGACTTTCCTCTTCCTCTTCTGCTGCTACAGTGGTTCCCTGGAAAGGCCAGCCTGTTTTTACTTTTCCAGTAGGTTTTACTTTTCTTCAGTAGGTTCAGGTGAAATACAGACTATTCACCCATGTCACCTCTGCTCTGACCAAACCTGGGATCTCTCCAAGCACATTTGTAAACTGATAGCTTCCCCACAGAGGACAATTTGGAGAATTTCTCACATCCTGCCCTTCTGATTTGCTCATGCAGCAGCCCAGGCTTCCCTTGTGCTTTTGTGATGCTGTTGTACAGTTGCAGACAAAATGTTTGGGGAGGATGTAATTGCCAGTTGTTTCATCTGTTGCCTCCCATCTTCTTATCTGAAGTGAGTTCTCATTGCAGAATAAAAGAAAGAACGAGTTTCTGGGAACAGACCTGTCCTGGCTGTACTTCACAAACAAATGGGGGCACAAAACGCAGAAATGGCAGAAAATGCTGAACTGTACTGATGTACTTCAGAAAAGAACTGCATCACTTGTGCTGGGTGTAATTAGTCCTCATTAGAGCTACTTGTCATACAGATACTCCCAGAGGCCCTGCCAGGATTTCTGCTGGGCTTTGAGCAAATCCATGGAGAGAGCTTCCCTGCTCCCAAGCCATCTCGAAGGGAAATCTCCCATGGGTATGGAGTTAAACAGCTCTAAAATAGGTCTTGGTCAGCTTACCGATGTGACACAGCATTTTCTGCATGAGAAGAGCACAGGACCTGGTTTCACAGGGCTTTTTTTCCAGTTCTCCTCCATATTCACTACACCAATCATTTGGTTTGGTAATTACCTACCTACCCCACAGAAGATATCCCTTTTCACAAAAGCTCTGGTCCCACTGCTTTACATCCAGTGGAGTATCCAGTCTGGGGTCCATCCCCACCAATCTACAACAGTGAATCTGTGTCCTCAGTGCAGTGACAGATGCATGGAAAAAGACCCCTGATGGCCACAACACAAAGCCCACGCGAGAAGAAGAGTTGCAGTGGCTGGAGGACCTCACTGCATGCTTTTGTACTGATGGTTTTCAGGCTGGATTAGAAATAAACCGAGAGTTATCAAATAAACTTTGGTGCTCCCAGCACTTCATTGTGAGGGTGTCATAATGCAGGCAGTACCAGCACACTGCACTGCCAGGGTGCCTGCCTGCCAGCTCCCACCCAAAGCTGCTCCATTTTTATTTGTCAACCGCAAGAGATGAGCTGGAATCCAAATAAAACACAAATGGAAACCATCCTTTCCAAAGGGATGTACAGCATTTAGAAGATTTAAAACAGATCTTCCGAGACGTTCCCAGGGCTGGGAGATGGATGAGGTTCTCCTCACGCCAAACTTTCAGGATTAACACCACGATCATGGGAAACAGCCGAGGGAGGGGCAGAATCTCAAGGAGAGCCGTTCACCATGCGGGGGTTCACACCCTGCCCCCAGCAATTTGCACGTGGATGTGATCAAGAGGCTCTCACTGCATGTCAGTGATGTGACAGCGTTAGGATTTCTCACAGCTAAGTACTTTTTCTAATTAAAAAGTGTTCCCTACATATTGTGAACAACACAGGAGCACCTGAAAAGCCAGAAGCAAGCAAGAAATTGTCCAGCATCTTTTGAAATTGAAGAATTCTCTTGATAAATAAATCTCTTAATGAAATACAAGCAATTAAACTAAAAGCCCTATCGAATGCTTCTTGTCACTCCACACATTGACATTTAATTGAATTTTTTTTCCATCCCCTGGTCCCTTTTCCCTGATAAACGAATTCATTCACAACGGATCAGGTTTCACTAACCCAAAAACCAGATGATAGTCAATCAACTAATTGACACAAGAAAGACTTTTATATGAAAAAAAAAAAAAGAGTCTAATTAAAGCTCAAATGAAATTTAATGATACACAGACGTCTTATAATAATGAACAGTCTTTTTATATTAATTACTCTGGTTTTAACCCTTTCCCTCCTTCTGGTCACCTAAGCCATGAGGCTGATGGAAGCACGGGCTGTTGAGTCCATCGAATCCCTCTTGGGAGGTGCTCCAGGCAGAGCAGGGTTCATGTGGGTGACCTCACGCCTGGCTTCTGGGTGCTCCCACACCACAAATAACAAGTCCCGATCAAAGTAGGAGGGAAATGCATTCCAAAAATGAAGAGCAGCCCTTTGAGGAAGAACCAGATAGGAGGAAGAGCGAAGAGCTCACCAAAGGGAATAAGAGTTACATTTCTTAAAATGCTTGATTGCTTGTGCAAGGGGAACCCAGGAGAGATGTCAAGTGTCTTTCCCATTCCAGCTCTCTGCATGCAGCACTCCAGCCCTTCCTGCTGCTCTTGGCTCTCTTATTATGAAGCAGCTATTATTTTCACAATCGTTTTCTAGTGCTCTTTACACCATAACGGAGCACACTGTTGTGAATGGCCATTTTGTTTGCAAGCACGTTTGGACACGCACAGCCTCCAGCTCTTTCACCAGCAGAAAGCACGCAGTGCTCCTCTGTGTGCACGAGGGCTCAGATACTCGCAGAGCTCATCAAGTGCCCAGGGAGATCCAAGGCACGCTGCTCGCTGGGGCACGCCAGCTGTGAGAACTCAATTATGCTAAACAAAAGCTAATAGGGCACCAGAGGGAAGAGGAAAGGGGAATTAGCGGCCCTGTCAGACTCCTCCAGGTAATTATGGTTTCTCTATCTAAAAATTACAACTGCTGTGGAAATGCTGTTTTGTTATGCTGGTGCTTCTGGCATGAACGCGAATGGAGAAGAGTTGGTTCTGCAGTGAAAGCCTTTATGTTTGGAAACATTTTGCAGAGGTAAAGTTACTGCAGAATTAATTGTCACCAGGAAGAAATCAGTTCTGGTGGTTGCCATGAGACTGAAAGATAGCAAGAGCACAGAGTGCTTGAACAGCTGGGGGAGATGCTACTTCACCATCCCAAATGGAGATCTCCCATCTCCATCCCTTGAGGAGCTCAAAGCCATGTAGTCTAGATAGGAGGTAACTGGGGAAAAAAGAAGACTGCTGGCAAGGAGAGAGAGAGAGATGGTGCAGGGAGAGCATCCCCAGAGAGCCCAGCATCCTTTCCCAGAGCCCTCAATAACCAAGACATCATGCCTTGGTCCCCACATGCTCCCAGCCCTCTCCCAATGAATCTCAGCCCACTAAAGCACCCCCCAGGCAGAGATCCCTGGGCCCAATCACCACATCCTCAATGGTGGCACAGGGACATGCTTTGTCCCAGCAGGCAAGCAGAGGTGTTGCTGAGCAGAATGGGAGCAAAAAAGCCCCAAGGGAACACACCAGAGGTGCCCAGCACTCAGAGATGCTGTTTTTCACACCCTGCAAGTCTTTTGGGAAGGAGAATGCCAGTGAGAGAGTAAAGTGCAGCTGTGGAATTTTCCCCAGTATATTTAAACACATTGCTTGGCATTCGTGGAGGTGGCAGGCTGACAAATGCTAGGGCTCTAAGGGTTAAGCTCTTTCAAATGTCTTGGGAGTTATTTGTAAAGCCATTACTTCTGAGTTTGTTAATAAATCAGGATTTAATACACCTGAGTTACATTATCTCTCGGTTCTAATGTATAAATCCTGTCACTAAACCTTCAGCCCCAAGTGCTGTGTGCTTTTAGTCTTAGGTTTAGCTACCTGGTTTCTAAAACATTAGATTGTTTCACAAGTCAAGAGATGGATTTTTAAATCCTTCAAATCTCCCAGCAAGTATACAAATCTGTGTCTGGAGTTACAAATCCGATCAGAAGGTTTGTAAATCCTACAAAAGATTTATCTGAAAAAGTTTTCATTTACAAATTCTTGCTTTGCCTTTGGGACATGTAAGTGACTTATTTACAAAGGAGGATTCAGCAGAGCTGCCATCATTGGGTTAGGTTGAAAAATTCTGCTCTTCCATCGCCACACATTCAGCATGGGATAAACCCTCATCCAGCCAGCCTACATCCATAACCCTAATGGAGTCTGGGGTTAGTGATGAGATGTAGAGAATGTATGGAGAGGAATGGGTGCTCCAGCAGGATGGCAGCCTTCCCTGAGGCCAAAACACAATTTTGGGACTGTCATGTTCTGAAGATGCCACCTCAGCCCACCAAGCACAGAGGGAGAGGGATGAGTAACTAGGAGCAAAGGCCTTGCAGTGAGTCCTGCCCTAGAAGTGAACCATCTACACCTTCAGAAATGTGGCCTGATGTGGTCAGGGAGGGGTGGAGGAGTTGTGCTGCCATCCCAGCGTATTCCATTCTGTGCTGCTCCTCCTGCCATAGGTGCCCTCCCCCGGTGCCATTAAGCCCAAGCTGCCACCTACCAGCAGCAAATCTGTTCCTAAACCTGAACCCAGAGTCAAAGCTAAGTTCAGCAGCATCATCCAGACCCAGAAAGTCAAGCTTCACCGTGGTTTATCTTTTGAATCTCAGTTGGTGCCCACCCTTCGGTCATCTCTGTAAGTGCTCCGATAAGCAGCGTGCACCAGTGCAGAAATCAGGACAGCCAGTTTGGGTTAGTTCAAATGCTAGAGGTTTTTTAATCATTTTTTTTTTTTCTGTGCTGTTCTCCTTCTGTTTTTAGGCCCTCCCATTTGTCCTAGAAAACCTTGTTAGGACGTGGACCTTGGATGACGTGGAGGCAAATACAAAATGAAAGAAAAAAATACAGGGAGGTTTTATCAGAAGTAGATCACATTAGACTAATTTAATATCATTGTAATAAGAAAACAGTCAGCAGCAGAGGAGCTCATCTATCTGGGTTTGAACAAAATACTGCATACACAGACTGATAGGAAATTATTATTTGAGTAGAGATTCAGGGAATAAGGACCTCGGTTACCAAGTGGATGTGGGTCCAGACAGAGGGAGGCCACAAAGAGCTGCCAGCCCAGAAAGCAGTGCTGCAGGCTGCGGCCTGGGACCAGACTGGCTCTTCCAGCAGAAATTGTGTGCTAATGAAACTGGGAGTCCATGAAGTCAGAAGGTATTGCCATTGCTCAGGGAGTCCAGACTGCCATAAATGAAGCACCAAAACGGATTCCAAAATTAAACAAGACCAGACCACAGTATTTTATGCCTAGCTTGCTTGTTCCAGGTTCAACCCATAGGTAAATTTGGGCTCAGAAATGAGTTTCTTTCCAGATGGACCATGAGAGTTTTCTCCGTAGCGCAGTCCATCGTCCAGATGGTGTGAGTGTGATGGCAGAAGACACCCGTGATGCCAAGGGCCATCGATGATTTGGGCTTTTCCACCTTTCTCTCGGGATGCTTTTTGGCTCCTGTGTCTTTATAAAGGTTCTGCTTGGAGCAGAGAAGCTGGGGGGACAACAGAGATCCCACCCACACTGCCTTTCCCACTCTCTCCCCCAAATGGTACTATGCTTGCTTTTTAAGGCAAAAAGGAGCAGCAGGGCACCTGGTGTATTCTGCTTCTGTAGGTGACCTAGTCTAAGGATAGTAGAGATGTTGGGAATGTGAAGATGCTGGAATGCTGGAAATACTGGGATGCTGGGAATACTGGGATGCTGTGGATGCTGGGATGCCGGGATGCTGGGATGAAGGGATGCTGATGATGCTGGAGATGCTGGGATGCTGAGGATGTTGGAATTCTGGGATGCTGGAGATCCTGGGATGCTGGATGGTGGGATGCTGGGATGCCAGGGATGCACTGCCTGGGGTGCAGGCTACCCCTGCCCAGGGCTGTCTGAATACAGCAGCAACAAACACCAGCCTGACTGCATCCCACCCTGTGGCTCCACAGCAAGAAGAGTGGCCTAAACAATATGGCACTTGTTAATTATTGAATCATCAACACAAAATAAAAAGACATACTAAACCTTCCCAGATGCATCTTTAAACTTGGGCTGAAAATTAAAATATAAATAAACAAGTCCAAGGACTGGTTCAGCTCTGCATTTCTGTGCGCTTGAAAATCCGAAATGTCTTTGTCGTCTCATACTGCTTCTGTTTGTCCATTCTTCCTGTCTCTGTTTTCATGTTTTCATTTTTCTATGGCTATGTGGAACACATTTCTCAGTTAAGTACTTGCTTTTGAGAGTTGTTGCCATAACAACCGTTTCATTCCACGATATGCACACTATCTCTGAAATACAGAATTTCTCCTTAAAGGAGCATGTGCCACACACATCAAAGAGGAATATGGACTCATTATTTTTACATTATTTTGTGGGCAAATAGATGTTTTCCAATACATTTTCTTCCTAACTGGATTTTCTTGTTCAGTGGAACTATGGTGGTTCTCTTTTAAGAATTTCTATCTCACAGCATAATTTTTGCCTGAAACCCAGAACATTAAGAGGCAAGAATCTTCATTGTAGTTGCTTTTCTCCAAAGGTCTGAGGTTACTATGCTGCAGTTAATGCATTTAAAACCCATCTTAATAGACGGAAGAAATTACATAAATAAAATATTAAAAATGCGCAGTTCTGGAAGTAAAACCTTTACTTCACTGCACAAATTGGTGGTGGTAGGAAAGAGGGCACCAAGCATGGGGAAACTGCTTCGTTTCTCAGCACCTTGCTTTCAGTGGTCCTTGCCACATGCATCACATGTGCAGCAGAGCTCTTGCCACAAAACTCCCAAATGATTTGTGTCAGAAGGTCCAAAATGCAGAGCTTTGCACAAGAGCCTGCTGCTGGGGCTCCCCTTGACTCCCAGTTCCCTTCCTGGGAACTCTGAGCTCCCAAGGGCTTTGTGTGATCCCAGCATGGGAGAAAGGAAGGGACCCTGCACTTTGTTCAGGACTCGAGGGCCTGCCTGGTCCCCAGGATGCTTCCACCAGCAGAAATGGTGTGAGTCCATCGAGCACAGAGCAGCAGAAGCACTGAGGAAGCGGGGATGGAGGCACCAAGGGCAGGCAGAGGAAGCTCAGCCTTTTATCAGAAAACCTACATTTTTTACAGGCCACTTTGCAGGTCCCTCTTGTATGCAAGCTGTGCACCTGTCTCCTAAATTTCTTTCACAGCCAAACCCCAGGGCCACCACCCTGCATGCGATGGACACCACGGAGGCCTTGGTGCCCCTGGGTGCCCCTGGGCGCCCCTGGTGCCACTTGTGCCCCTGGTGTCCGTGGTTCCATGGATACTTGTGGGAGCCCACACCACCCCATTGGAGGCACAGCCCCACATGCAGCCACCTCCCCTAGCAGCTCATCCGTAGCCTTCTTTGAACCCGCTGCACCCATGAACATTTCATCAATTTGTTGATGAAGGGCGTTCAGAAACACACATTTGGAGCTGTGTTGAATGGCCGTTAGCTTTTGCTGATTACTCATGTTCTACATCAGACTGATGTTTTCTAGATGCGTTTCAATCAATACAATGGCTTTTTTAGCACACGTTACTGCTCGCCTTTGGCCTCTGGCCAACCATCATTTTTCTTTCAGTTTAGTGAGAACTGTTGGTGATCGGTGCACAGTTGGACTGGAAGATCTTGTAGGTCTTTTCCAACCTTGGTGTTTCTGTGATTACGTGATTCTTTGCAAGTGCCCATTTACATCACACTTACCCCAAAGATGCACCATATCTCCCATGACTGCCACCTGAGCTTTGGCAAACACTCCCACTTAGGTTTCAAAATGCCCCGCACGCTCAAGCTTCATTTCTGAGTGCTTCAGACAAAAATTTGGATGTGTTGTGTCATTCATGTCACACAGTTATTCTCTGCTCAACTTTCCATACCACAGCAGCATGAATATCCAAGCTTACTCCTTTCCCTGGCCTCACTGCTTTGTGGGGGTTAAGGCAGTGCAGGGAGGTACACCTAAGCAGTAGGCTGAAAACAGGGAAATACATTGGGTGAACATGTGCCAAGTGGGGTGCTGCTGTGGTTTCACCATTTTGGGCACCCATGGGGTTGTTTCCAGCCCAGGTCCCATTTGGTCCTGGCATCCATCTCCTTCACTCAGTGCAGGTACGGCAACCTCTGTTCTATTGCATCCAAGGTCTTCCTTACAAAGCAACCTTTGCAGGATCTGAATGACCTTTAGAAATGTAGTAGCAGTAGAGATATGGGGTTTTTATTTTAGATCACTTCCTTGAATAATCATCAGTCCTGAAGATTTGCCTTTACTGCAATGTGAGGCACGTGGCTCTCCTTCTCAGTCAATTATTCTTTCCATCATCAGTCAGATCAACCAAGCCAAACCACCCTTGCTACCACCTATATTTTTAATGCTCCAGCTGCACTTGTTAAGGTCATTTATTCCAAACCTCCAATTCCACTTTGCACGGGAGGGGCACACAGCATTTTGCATGTTTTAAAGGACCATTCTTTGTCGGTAGTAAAAACACAATGCTAAATAACACAGCTGTTGTCTTCATTTGTTCAGTGATAAAATGAAAGCAAATGTTGATGTAGCAGAGGAGGGGGGAAGGGATCTTCTTCTGCTGATGTTGCACACCACAGGCTGACTTCCCAAGCGTGCTGCACATGCCCATTATTTCCTTGGGTTGGCATTGGCTTTGTTGAGCTCCTCATGGCACATCCCATCCACAGGTCTGGAGCCCATTGACCATATATAAACACACCAGCACACGGTGACAGCGATGAGCTCAAGGACAGTGGCATTCCTGTTCTCCCCTCCTGCCTCCAGTGCATCCATCTCCATTGACCATACAAACCAATGTTAGGTACAAGTAACCAGCACGTGCCTGAGCACACACCTGAACTCAGCTTCCATGGGCACGAGGAGGTAACGCTTTCACCCTTGGCTGTGGGGAGCCGCAGCCCATGCTGACCATTGGGCATCTGTCGCTGCAGTGGTTTCACCCCACACAATGTCCTTCAGATAAGCAGGCAGCCCAACTTCATGGGCTGTGATGTTCACCAAGTGCTGTGTTCGGCTCTTTTCCTGTGGGTGTTTTGTTCTTTCTCATGTTCAGCATTCACTGAGGATTTGAAACCATTTCACACTAAGAAGTCTAGAAAGCTCCTGCTGCCTCTCCAGGTATCAGCTTTCTTTCCTTAAATTTTCTGCAAAAACTCAAAAGTCTTTGAGGTCTATACAGACACATGGCAATACAGCTCCTGAAGACTCCTGAGAGTCCATTACCCTGCTGAACCTCTTAGCATTCTGCAGCAAAGCAGCTGGCTCCTGGACTTCTCCTGGATTTGCTCTGGTTTCAGTAGGAGCTGTGCAGGGCTCCTTGCAGAAGCAGGGATGCTTGAGCAGCCCCTTGCTGCTGGCTGGGTCTGCTCACTGCATGCAAGGAGCTGAAGGCCCCTGATCCAAGATCAAACTCACACCCAGGATGGGTTTATGGCCTCATCCCACCCCCGATGTGAGTTTTTTCCATCATTTCAGTGGGTGATTAAGGGCTGGAATCAGGAACCTGGAGATCCCAGGGTGGGCTTATCACCCAATTCTGCAGGAAAACGGTGAGCAGGATGGTGCTGTTGCCCCCCAAGGGGAATGGGATGGCCAGGAAGGTCTTTCCAAGCCCAGAGCACTTGTGATTAGCTTGTGCACCACTGAAACCACTGACTTCAGTGGAACTAAGCTGACCAATAGATGCCAAAAGCTCCTGAAAATCCACACAGGGGCTCTGCCATCAGGGATGGGGATCAGCTACAAGCTTAGAGCTGGGAATAATGAGATGAAGTTAAGAAAGGGAAAATGTGAAGTGAGGAGCACCAAGCATTCCCTAGAGTGGGACCTACCAGCTGCTGAAATAATCTCACTGGGGAAATGGCATCAGGTTCATCACTTTGAAAGCTTAAATAAAGCACAAGACAACACAGAAGGAAAAGCTCATGCGGATGGTGAATGGACAGAAGTACCTGGCAGCATTTCTCTTGCTTTCCCAGACCTTCTATGGTTCCACATTTTCTATCACACTCATAAATAGCATCAGAAGTGCCCAGCAGCCCTGGACAGCAGTGCAGCATAGGGCAGGCATCAGCACCCAAGGATCAGCTGAGTGTGAAAGGTGCGCCAGGAGCGAGCTGATGTGGGAAAGATTTGACCAGCCAGAGTTTGTATCTTTCTGTGCTCCCGGGTTTAAAAGAGCTCTGATAAGCTGCCTACTTCCCAGGGGCTGGCAGCCCCTGCACCTCTGTCCTGATATGTCTTGGAGGTGGGCAGCAGGGCTCCACCGAGCTGCTGGCCCAGAGCATGTGGACCCAAAGGGAGTGGCTTTAAACTAAAAGAGGGGAGATGTTAGGAGGAAATTGTTTAATCGGAGGGCTGTGAGGCTCTGGCACAGCTTCCCAGAGAGGAGTGGGTGCCCCATCCCTGGAGGTGCCCAGGGCCAGGATGAGTGGGGCCCTGGCAGCCTGCTCTGCTGGGGGGCGTCCTTGCCATGGCAGGGGGTTGGAACTGGATGAGCTTTAAGGTCTTTAGGATTCCTTCCAACTCCAAGTTGCCATTCTATGGTTCTGTGTTAATGCAGATGAGCAAAGTGCTGAGGAGCAGGAGCAGGACTGTGAGCATGGCCCAGACGTGGTAGTCAGCAGCCCAGCAGCACAGACACTGAACACAGCACCAGCGGAGGCAGAAACTGAGCCTGACCTCTGCCCAGCCCCTCCATCCTGGAGCAGAGAATCCAGGACAGAGGTCCCTGCAGCACCCCAGAGTGAAGCCCTCTCCTCACTCTGCTCTCAGGCTCTGTGCTAGTGCTGCTACTTGTTTTCCACTTCCAATTCTTGCAGAGGAAGAGGGAAAAGCCATTTCCCCTGGAAGTCAAGGTCAGCACTGTTGAACTTCCAGGCTCTCAGGCAGATTAGCACAAGGTATTTTACCTGCTGAACATGGAGCCTGAATCTACGTTTCCACCTCCGGCAAAGAATTTACTTTGGCATTAGTTTTTTGTTGAAAATAAAACTGAATAGAGGGCAGGATGTTGTCTTTAACTAGTCTGAGATGACTAATTATTAAACTCATTTTCTAAAGGTTAGCGTATACAGAAAAGCAATTATACAGAGATTAAAACAAGTTCAGAAACCTGATTCATTCTGAAACTATGGCAAACCCAAATCTTGTACTATTTCTGATGTTTAATGACCTCAGAAACATTTTATTTAACTTAGATGTGAAACGCGATTCCAAAATGAGAGATTAAACATATTTCATGCCTTCTTTTTTCCCAAACATCGTGCAGTGCACGAACACTCAATGCCAGTTCTGTCAGCGGGTTCCAGCAGATGAAGGACAGTCCTGCTTAACCCCTGTGTGCCAGCACTGCTCTGAGGCACCCAGCAGTGCCTGCACGGCTTGGATGGGCTGTAGGGCTGTGCTTTGGGACTGAGGGGTGGGAAGGGAGGTGATGCTGTATCCTCTCAGTGGTGCTCCCTGCTTGTTTCGGTGGCCCAGAGCACAGCATTGCAGATCCTTTTCCTCCTGTGCTGGGGGAGCACAGGGAGCGTGGTGGTCTGCACATCCTACTTGGAGCTGCTGGGCACTTTCCTTTCATAAGTCTCTGGAAGAGGAAGGAGAGGCAATTGCCAGGCATGGGGCAAATGCTGGGTGCACTGTGCCTACCAAAATACACCCAGGGTTTGGC
The DNA here is from genome assembly GCF_026119805.1 of Tympanuchus pallidicinctus. Classification (NCBI taxonomy): domain Eukaryota; kingdom Metazoa; phylum Chordata; class Aves; order Galliformes; family Phasianidae; genus Tympanuchus; species Tympanuchus pallidicinctus. The sequence continues at coordinate 10,003,553 of NW_026294722.1, forward strand.
ATGGGGCTGAAGGGAACCCCTGATTTTCTCTGTCATTGGCTTCCTCAGAGCAGCCCACTGAAAATGCCCATTTCTGAGCAAGAAGGAGAAACCCTCCTAGCAAAGAGCGGGTCCCAAATTGGCTGAAGCCCAGGCTCACGCTGTAACAGTGCAACAAAACGCTTCCAGGACTACATAGGACCCAAGGTGGACCTACCTTTACCAGCCACGGGCAGCTGCCTCCTGGGTCCCGGCCAGCACCCTCTGTGCAACAAGAGCTCACCGGGCGAGAAACACCGGCCTCCAGTTATTAACTAGTGCGCTGGGCTCAGTATTCAAGGCACACACTGGCCTCTAGCGGTGCTCAGTCGAACCCCATGCGATGTATCGAGCGGTACGGGGGTGGGTGACAGCACAAACGGCACAGATAGCGTTGATACAGACATACATACAGAATCCACAGGGCCTTTTAGGACTCTGTGGCCCCTGTAGCATCCCTGGGATTCTCACAGATCCAGAAGACTCCATAGGCTCTTTTAGGACTTCATGACCTCTAAAGCATCCCTTGGACTGTCGGCATCCCTATGGAACCCATAGGGGCCCTGTGTGCTCATCCATTCATTTATATAAAGACACACATATACAACATACATCCCATGTATGTCATACTCCTTTTGGCTAAAATCTGGAAAGCAGAATGTGAAAATGGGAACAATTTTCATCTGAAGATGTGACACTGAAAACCTTCAGCTCATTTGGGCTGATTCCTGCAGAATCACAGGGACGTTTGGCACACTTGCAGCTTCAGGAGCTGCAGCTATAGGAGAAATATTAGATTTCCTGGGCATCACCGGACAGTGCCAACAGGTCAAGAATTCCAAGGGCTAAGGTAGGAAAGTCGGGCTCTTTGCCTATTTGTTCACACTCAGAACTCCTATCATACCACTGTGGTCCATGGGAAAACTGCAATACATCAGAAGGTGGTCAGCAAAACCACTGCAAAACTTTGAATGCCACAAGAGACAGCAGAAAAACACCTGTGGGTCTTCATGGTCTGGTGATCATTAAACCTGGCTCGAAGCAAATTCAAGCAGCCAAAGTTCCCAAAACTTGAGCTTTGCTCACCTCAATGCAGAGGTCTCTCCTTTATGTCCCACCCTTCCCACAAGGCTGCACTGTGAGCTTTCCACGTCCTTCCACATGGCTCAGAAATCACACATGGTCACGGGCTGCAACCCAAGGCAGGTGGCAAAGCCCTGTGCTTGTGGGGACTTCTCATCTCTCAGGCTTTGGACAAGCTGGCTGGAAATCAGTTGTCAGATTTAAAAGCTCTACAGGTGGACTGACAGACAGATGGCGGAAAGACAAACAGGCAGCTGGCATGAGTGCAGCCTTAAAAAGCAGAAAAGAATGGGATGTGTGTAGCACCAACGCTTTTCAGGGGGGCTCGATGAGGCCAGAGCAGTGCAGAAAGAGGGAATGGCTGTGGGGATCAGCAGTGCTCAAGAGGATGGGAAGGACAAGGGCTGGGGAGCCAGGCATGTTAGGAAATGAGAAGGGCTCAGAAAATCCAAAGAAATTGCAGCACCACCTGAGGAAAACCAGCGGGGCAGGGCAGGGCACAGGCTGGAGCAAAAGGGTGCAGAGAAGAGACTTTGCCCATCCTGTATAAAGGATGAAGAAGCCAAACTGAGCACAGCTGCAAAGAGAGAGTGATGCAGCAGAGGGTCTGGCCCCAGAAACAATTCCCCCTCCAGCCCAAGAAGCAAATGAGATGAGTTCATGAGCCCCAGTGTTGTCACAAGTGCTCCTACATCGCGGCCAACATAAAAGCAGGCAGGAGTCCTTGATGCAAGCCTTGCAAGGACAGAGTTGTTGCTGGATTTTTTTTTTCCCCAGTGAAACGGGGCCCAAATTAAATCAGAGAATGTTTTGACTCCTGTGGAAACATTTTTATTTCCCCCAAAGAAACTCCCATGCAGTGCCTGGACGTTATCTGAAGTCTGTCTGCATGCCTCTGCAGTTCTGAACCCGCATGTGCAGGTGCCGCCTCAGAACACAAATGGGAGATTGACTTTGGAGATTTGGAAACATTTTTTTAAGCTTTATTTCTTTGTCAACCACCAAGCGAAACATTTTGTTTAAAAAATGCCTAAACACAATATTTTGACATTTTCAAAATGTTCTCCTGTTCCCTTTAGCCAAAACACGCTGCTGTATTCAAAGCAAACTCGCAGATCCCTCCAGCACACCCAAAGTGGTTTTGTTGAATTTCACGTGAGCTGTGCCACAGGGTGAGGAGCAGGGGGAAGTGGGCAAGGTGAGATGGGGCTGAAGGAAGAAGAGGAAGGGAGAAACGAGAGAGGCAGTGTGCTTTGGAGTGCCAGGAAGGAGAGGCTGGGAGGCAGAGGGTGAGGGGTTCCTGGCAGGGATGGAGGGAGCCTGGGAGCCAGGCAGCCCTGTGGATGGAGGGAAGTGGGGCTCAGGAGGTGGCACAGGGGTCAGAGGAGTGGGCCCAAAACAGAGCCGGGCACAGCTCTGGTGCCCATCACTTGCAGGACAGCAGCCAGTGGAACATCAGTCTCCGTGCAGGCATCTGAGCTGGGTCGTGCACCCTGGGCTGTGAACCTCTTTCTCACGGTACACCCAAACTGCCCTTGGAGAGCTCTGCTCTGCTTGCAGTGTTCCCCTGGGGAGAAGAAGGGAGGAAAACAAAATAACCACATCTGAGAGGCTCTAGCAATGCTGCCCACTGGCAGCCATGCTCTGTGGCTGCTCAGGTGCTGGCACAGAAGCAGTGTCAGCAGCAGCAAGTCACACTAGGAAGGCGACTCTGCCACTCTGTCCTGGATCTCACCCAGGTGCTGAGGTGAACAGAAAGGACTCCTCACCCAGCTTAGAGCCTGCAGGCTGAGCACAGCTGCCAGGGCTGCTCTTAGGGCTGTTTGGAAGCTTTCTGCACACTTTTCCCCCACTGGCCCTGCAAGCCAGGCACAAGGCAAACCTGCAGCCCAAGCTCAGCAGGGAGGCAGCTGAGGAGCATTCACACTGTTGAGTCCCATCCAAACCTGTTTCCATGGCAAAGGAACAAGTGTGGTACATGCTATCAGCATCATCAGCACTGAGGTGACATCTCGTTATGCCTATATTTCCTGTTATTTTACCAGAGTTACATGTGGATTCAGAGGTGATTCATGAGGTTCATGACCTGCTCAGATAGTGCATTAATGGGGACACTGTGGGCGGCTGCTATAATTAGTGACTAATTTCTTGAGTTCGGTTGCACGATCATCACATTACTCTCTCAAGCCAGCCGACCACATGCAGACCACGTGGAAAGTTGGCCCAGAGGACATGGTGCACCCTTCATATCCCACCATTGTCCCTGCTTCAGCATGGCTGTAGGAACACGTGGTAGGAGGGTGCTGAGGGGCTGCAGGACCCCCCAAAGGGCCTATGTCCCAACCCACGACAGCCTTTCCTAGCTCTGCTCCCCATGACAACTGGAGCTGTCTTGCCCCACTGCACAGAGTTGGGGTCTTCCTGATAGTTTTCAGCATTACCAGTGGAAGACAAATTGGAAGCCCATAAATTGGCCTAATCTCATGCCAGAATGGCTGACAGGTATAAAGCAGACCAAGAGAAACAAAGAAAAGATTTGGAGAGATCTGCTGAAGTGTCTCCGGCTGAAGACAAACACTGGCTCCTAAAGCTTGGGTGAAACTTTCTTGTTGGCCAAGTCAGATCATGAAGGCTCTATAGGAAGCTCCAAGCTTTCCTCTGATACTGATCATAAGCCAAGAGATGACCGAGTGGGTATTCCTTGAAAGCACTGTAGTGACCTAGATTTCCAGAAAGTGCAGAATAGATGTCTGATCTACGACCTATGTCTGATTTAGCAGCTCCCTGGGGTCATTTGGCACCACCAGTGTCTCCTGTGGAGAAAGCAGGAGCAGAGTGAGATCTCCTGGGGCCTGATTTGGCAGCTCATCACCTCAACCATGCCATTACCAGACCAGTTTCACCAGAAGTTCTGTCCCAAGAGTTTACTCTCTCATCAACGGCACAAAGCTGCACAGATGGAAGATTTCAAGGGGAAATTATTTAGATAGGAGATTATCAGGTATGCTTCAATGTCAGCTGAGCTTCTGGGCTTAATGCAGAATGATGGATCACCCATCCAAGTACATATTATTTTCCCTGAAGGCACTGCCCTTGTGAAATTTATTTCCCTCTGAAGGCCCTTGTAAATCATTTGTAACAAATAACCCACAGTATTTCCAACCCCACATGTTAAAAAGTGCACAGCATCATAGAATATCCTGAGTTGGAGGCGACCTCCCCTCCACTGCTCAGGGCTGAACGAACTCAGGGACTCAGCTGTTCCATGCATGCTTCACCCTCCAGACCCTTCCCCATCTCCATAAACCTCCTATGGGTGCTCTCCAACAGTTTTCTGTCTTTCTTACATTCTGGATTCCCCGCCAGATGGACCAGGGCTGCTCACATGGTCCAAAGGGTTCAGGAGCTTTCTGAAGCACCAGAGATGGCAGGTGCTGCAGTTTTCTAGAGCTTCACTGGGCATCACTGGGAGAGATACTTTGAGCAAAAGCTGCAGCATTTTGCTACCTCTATCTGATAACCTCCCACAATCAGCCCTCAGCCCTATCTGATCCTGCAGTTATTGAAAACCCAGCTGGGTGTGACTGGGATCATTTTTCAGGGCTTTCATGCTGTTCTTTGACCATGGTGAAAATTAAAGAGCCAGTTGTTGAACAGGAGAAAGCATGGTACTTTCACTATGATACTTTCTGGTAACGAGATATTTATTAATGTTCATTTCTCCTCATAGGAAACAAACCAAACCCGATCCCTTATCTCTCCCACAGTGTTTAAGTTATGAGTAACACAGGAAGCTATTAGGCCATGAGACAGCAAATACACCCAGCTCAGGAGCCTGTGGGTGTAGGAGGCACAGCGATAAAACCAAGATAGATCTAATCACTTCCATCTACCTTGAGCTTTCTGCAACTCTTGAAATGATGTAGGATCTAAAGATGCTTTGTCTTTTTTTTTTTATGAAAAAAAAAGCAGCTGTGATTTAGCAGTTTAATCACTTCTGTCACAAAGAAATGCAAAACAAAGCCTATCACCAGGATATATATTTTTTTCAAAGCTGTGTTTTGTTTCCCATCAGCAAGGAACAATTGCAACACCTAACAGCAGGCTGAGATAGATGCATATTCAGTGATGCTTCTCCTGTGCCAGACCTAGATCAGCTCTGTGAAACTGCTGTCCCACTGCAAGTTTAGTGATGATGGCCATGACCAAAGTCTTTGGGTGCTCAGCAGGTCTTGATGGGCAGCTGGTTGAGTTGAGGATGTAACTACATATCAAAGAGCTGTCAGAGCACCAGGCAGGATTTGAGTTAGGATTTTCTTGCCTGTGCTGGCCTCAAGGTGACCTTGTTCAGACTGCAGGACTCGAGCTGTGGCTGCTGCTGCTCTCGCTCTCACAAACAGCAGGAACAACCCATGTTCAGCAGTCTGAGTTCACTCCCACAGTCTGGATGTACAAACCTTTCCCTCCTCTGCAAACAGGCACTGGGGTGCCGAAGAAATGGGTTTCTCAAGAATAAAATGCTGCAGAATGATTATTTCCTTTGTCATTATATTCATACCCATGTGGTTCAGTACCAGGGCTGGAAACTTCACAGAACTGCCAAGCAAGCTGGGTGTCCCATAAAACTTCAATGGCACTGCTCCCAGCCCCGGAGCTCCCTCACCCAAGCCATGTCCCAGCTCCAGTTTCAGTTCCCCACAGGTTTGGGATCTTCGTCTTCCACCCCTTCCCATGCCCTTCTCCCTGCTGCAGCCCAATTCTCCTGCTCATATCCAGGAATAGGCCAGAAGCATCCTGGGGAGACCATCTCCCACTGTTGCCCAGTGCAAATGGCATTTCTGGAGCTTTTAATTGCTAAATTATTACCTAGTGCCCTGCTCAATGTTTGCAAAATGTGGTTTTTACAAAGGACTGTGTTACAGCCAAACCGGGGCACATGTGCATAGAGAAAGCAAAACATCCCCACAGCTCAGTGACTACCCTTTACCAGGCTCCAAAGCCTTGCTGATCCTGCCCAGATATTGCAAATATTGGTGGTAGGAGGACGGTTGGACTAAATAATCTCAGACACCTTTTCCAACCTTGGTGATTCTGTAACTCTGCGATTACAGGATCGTGGCTTTGTAATGCACCTTCTCCTTCGATGCCTTAGTAATAGTAGTTAAAAGATCCAGAGCTTACATGCTGCTGCCATATACAAGATCCAGGAGCTCTTTGTCCTCAGTGGCCTTTTCCAAAACCAGATTGTTTGGGGTTTTTTTGTTTGTTTGTAATTTCATATTTCTTGGCTTTGATACCTGACTGCATTTCCCAGTGTCAGTCCATGGCAGCACAGTCTTGCAGCAATGGCTGAGTCCAGTGAGACTCAGGACAAAGACTGGAAAAAAGGAAAAGCCTTCACATGGCTTTTTCATCGCATGGATGAAAATCCACCCTCTGACATTTTCTCTTTGTGGTCAGTGAGGGTTTCCCTCACCGGGCACTGGTCAGGTTGGTCATTGGTCCCCAAATGAGTCATTGCAATATGGGAACAAAGGTCCCTGCAGAAGCAGACCTGTGATAGATTGCATCAAATCTTGGCAATGAACAGCAAGGACAGGTCTGTGTAGCTGTGAAGAGCTAATGGACGTGGCCCAGCTCAAGTCCATGTGAAGGAACAAGGGCATCACTTCAAACAAAACATCCTCATTTCTCTTCACTTCCTCCTTCTCAGCTCTCTGATGGTGACGTTGTGTGGAGCTCCACCAACTGGGTGTATCTATCTAAATAATTTGGCCTGTTCTTACGTCCAGTTCAGGCAGGAAAACACACGTGATTGATTGGACAGCTAGAAACAAAGCAGGTCATGGCATCAGAGCCTACAGTATCACCATCCAGGGATGGTTTTTGGCACGGCTGGCCAAAGAGCAAGCCAAGGTTGGAGAAGACTGACAGCAGCCATGCCCTTAGTGGAGTAAAGGTGCAAAGTCAAGACTTTCTCTTTTAGTAAGATCAAGCCAGGTGGAGCTAAGTGGGAATTTCCTAAGTACTCTGTTTTGAAGCATTTGACAACATTACGCTGTCTTGGAAAGTGTGGATTTGTTGAAACAGATTTTTTTTTTCCCCTGCCATGTGCTGGGTTTTCTGCAATTTGCACTGAATAGTTTCTCTGGTCTGGACAGAAAATCTGGTTAAAACCAGAAACAAAACCAGCAGTGCTTAGAGACTCTCTGTAAAGATGCTGTTGACCAGGTTTGAACTGGCTGTTCCAGAAAATGAGCATTTTGCTCTATTTGTTCATGACATGGAGAGCAAGGAGCAGGGATCTGGTAGGCAGCTGAAAACCACCTGGGGCCAGGCAGGTCTGGAGGGAGGGGATGTGACACCCTCAGAGACCCAGCCCTGTCCTCACCACCAGCTGAGCTCGGCCGCAGCAGGCCAGCCTCGATTCTCACAACAAAAGTCAGAACGTCACGTTTGCACTTGAAGCTGACACGGGAAGGTGGCTGAGATCGCGGCCGTGCTGCAGGGCGGAACAAGAGCTCCTCACCTCCCGTATGCATGGAGCACCAGCAGCTCTGATCGCTATCGCTGCTCGCTTCGCTTCCGCGCGTCACAAGGCAGTGATGGCTGTTATGAGATGAGCTGGCCGCCGCACCCCGGGGCAGCACTGCAGCTCGGCTACGGAGCAGTGGATGTAACAGCAGCGTGTGAAAAGTCACAAGTGCTAGACCTGCAGGACGGCGATGAGCTGGTGGCAGCCCAATAGCAACCAGCTGGATCTGAGATCTCAAGATGAACCAAGCTCAGGCCAACGGCTTCTAGGAGATTGGCTTCGTTTCCTAAAATCTCAGCTGACATGGCTCAGTTAGAAACCTCAGCTGTCAGTAAGAAAAATGCTCTGCTTCTGGCACTGAAGGTAGCAAGAGAAAGTTGAAAGTTTTGGTATTCGACCCTTTAAGACTCTGAAGCGAGGAGACAAACAGGAGGTTAGAAACTTTAAAACCTCATAATTTTGCAGCCCATCTCCTGATTTCAAAGTCCCAAAGCCTAGTACAGAGATCAGTTGTCATCTCCTGCATGGGCTACTGGGGACTCTTGCAGAACGCAGTTTGAGTTTCCTTTGACTGAACGTTAATAGATCCCTCCCTCATCTGCAGAAGAAACCTCTCAGAGTTTTTTTTCCATTGGATTTTGTTTTCTTCAGAGAACAAGGGAAACTTTCAGAATTTTGGACAGGTCATGTTTTCCCCTTCCAGCTATGAAAACTGCTTTTCATCTGTATACATGTGTACGAATTCAGAAATTATGTGTTGGCACAAGATGTTGCCCTCAAAGACTTGCTAGATTTAAATCTAGATAAGCAGTCAAGCTTAGTCATCTGAATTTTAACTACATTTTACTAAGCTGCATTTTGTGAGTGAATGGTACAAGAAGAAATTATCCAAAATACCTTTAAAACAACCAAGTATTGTTCAGTGAATTCCTAACCCATTTCTAATTCCCACCAATTCTAATTCTCCACCAAATTTTGACACATCACAAGAGAATAAGAAAGAGGAAAAGAAAGGGAGTGAGCCCCAACAACGAGGTCTCACAATAAGCAAAATTCAGTTCAGATCTGTTGGCAGCATCCAAAGAAACCTGCTCCCAAAATCGCAGTGTGTTCTTGCAGTAGGCTGGTATGTTGTTGTTGTTATTTGCTTGTTGGTACTCTTCCAATTTTTGAGAAATCACAACTATAAACTTGAAAGATGGAGCCACAGCACTGATATGTTTGGCACAGAAAAGCAGATTCACCACATGCTGACATGCGGACTTAACAAAGGCAAAGCCTGGTTGGTTATAAACGCATCACATGCTAAAAATGCTGCAGGAAGGGTGCAAAGTGTGAGATGAGAGGTGTGCTCTGGCTGCTTTGAGCTGCAGGTACCCATGTCATGACCAAGGAGAAGCTGGGATGCCCCTCTTACCACTGCTGGCTCCTCCTTTGTATGTGGCTGAACAAAATGGTTGGGTTCACAGAGGATGAGAAGCTCAGAGGCAGGTGGTGCTTTTACATTCTGCTCAGGCACGTCCAGAGCTAAGGTCCATCCATAGGTATCAGATCTTCTGCTGTGCTGGCATCAGTGGAAACCTGCTTCTGCTTCAGTGGAGCTGGAAGCTCATGGCAGAGAGCTCTGCATATCCCTTCACACCAACAGCCGGCCATCTTCACATCTGGAGGATGGGCTTTCAAAGCCCGTTGCCATTATGTCACCTTACTGTCTCAAAGAAGCTTCGCAGATGGTCCAATGCAGACCAGCACTTGTCTCCAAGCTTCTCTATCAGGCTCTAGAAAACATCAAGAGTAGAAATGAACATCATCTTCAAATAAGAAATGAAGGAGCCCCTCAGCCCACTGGTACCTGAGGATTCAGATGGCAGCAGAACTGCTAGGAATACAGACCTCTGGTGACACAGAAGCTACCTGACCACCCATAATAACTGCAAGATTTTTAAGAAATAATTTCCACATTGACAGCTCTGCAGTGCTGTGGTCATCCCTCTGCTTACAGCCAGTGGCAGAACAGGCCATGGGAGAGGAGACCAGAGTGTCACAAGGGCCCAGCCACAGCTGTGATGCTCCCACGGGCCACAGCATGCTAGAGAAAGACAAAGAGCCCAATGGTCTTGCCAGCATCCAAGGGCACAAGCACTGCTCCAAAGAGACATTAAGATCAACTGCAGCACTGTCATTTGTGTGTTATGCCTCAGCAATCTCGTGTGCTTCAGAGGAAGATAAAATGAATGGCAGCTGCCAAATCCTCCTGCAGTGAATGAAGGGCAGGAGCTCCCTGGGGACAAGAGCTGGGGATGCAGTGATGCCAGGCTGCACTCAGATCCTTTTGGTTGATAGGAGAGAGTGGTTCCACCTACCCTGCTCTGAAAAGTCACTGCCAGTGAACCTCTGTCCGCTCTGCTGCAGAAGCGGCCAGTTCTGGATGGGTTCTGCCCATCACACCCTGTCCACAGCTTTGCCAGGCAGCATGAAGAAAACTCTAGTGAGAAAGGAAACTTTGCTGCCTGCCCTGACACCCCAGCCTTTGGCAGCATTACCAGCTCATACCCACAGCCCTTGTCTCCTGCCTCGAGAAACAAACTTACCTTTGTTCTGACCTTTTCCTAGCAGCAGGAGACCCTTGTTCACTGACAAGTTTCAGTGAATTTGTTTTACACAGTCATAAACTAGGGAATAAAACCTCTCTGCAATCTCTCTGTGTTTCCAGGCACAGGAGGATTAACTCATTGCTTCTTCCCAGCTATAAACGCCATCTTTTTGCCATGTGCAGTATGTGAATGTGAAAGCTGGGTTACTCTTTCAGAGAAAAATGAAAAGTTTTTTGAACTTTTAAGTCAATTTGGAGCCAAGAACCAAACTGGATTTCTCAACCCTTTCCCACCATGCATGCTATAGGGTGAACATCTATAGTCCCAAGCCCCATCTTTTTTTTACTCTATCTCTGCATGAATCCTCAGGAAAAATACAAGATGCAGAAGCAGTGCCTCCCCAGACATCCCAGGCTCATGTGGCCCAAGGGGCTGACCACAGAACATGATGAACTGAGGCAGAAGCAAAATGCAGCCCATCCTCTGCTTTGCCTATCTGTATTCTACGGACACCAATCATCCGAACAGCTCTAAATCTTCCTGGTAAAAGAATATCAAAGCCACAGTCCCTATGGGAAAACGCCAGCACTTGGATCAAGAAAATGAAACCTCATTCGCACCAGTTGGTAGCTTTGGACTTTATGGATGTCACGTAACGTGGGTGCCATCAATCCCCGCACTAAAAACCAAGACACATTGATGTTAACTCCATTTTATTTTTGCTTTCTCACTTGTCAAAATCTCAACAGTAAGCCAGGCTTGCATAAAATATTCAATTCTATATGGAGCCACAATTCTTTGAGAACACAGCACAACAGCTCCCGCATGAGCCTATTTGCAACAGGAGCTCTCACTGCATTAATTCTCTGGTTGCTGCCTATCAACAGCTTCTGCAACTACTTGTTACTTAAGTTAGTAATGAAGAAAAGTTAGTTAAAAAGTTAGTTAGTTAGTTAGTTAAAAGTTAGTTAAGTAGTGGAAGAAAAAGAAAGGGTGGGGAGATGTGAAGAGAGTGAGTTGGACTCAGGGAAGCTGCACGGTGGAGTGCTGCAGAAGCAGCTCATCTCATCTCTGCTGTCACTTCCAAATGCTGTCTCAGTGGGGCATGCACTGTTTTCCTGCCCAGAAGCACAGATCAGTGCAATGCTGAAACATTTTACATGCCTCAGCCATGCAGCTCGCAGCCCAGTTGCTTCATTCTGAATTTGCAGCGTGGCTTAATATCACAGCACCAAGAGGGAGGCCGTGCCTTCTCTTGGGCTGTATGTCTTTTATGTTAGTCAGGTGCTAAACAAATAAAATCAATTCTGAACTTAGAAAAAGCAATTGGAAATGTCTACTCTTTTATAGTGAAATCTCAACTGCAGCAGCCCACAGCACTTGGAGAAAAATCAATCATCGTTTCCATCCCACTATGCATGCCACTGAAATTAAGAATTGATGTTTGGCTGCAAAGGAAAATTATTTCAAGTGAACCACCTTAGCAACAGTTTTCAGTGTTCATAAAACTCCTGTTTACATTTCTTCTCATAACAGACAAACTCCCACATCCCGCCATGAATAATAAATATTAATGGCTAATCCTGATTTACATAGTTTCCATCTTAATGGGCATCAAAATTGCAAGCTGGGCAACAGCACTACTTACCGTAATAGCAAGTAGTAAACAAGCCGTCAGCCTAAAGATGCCATAAGCCTCTGTGTTCAACGCCCCTCTAATTACACTCTCCCTCACATCCAAATGAACCTTGGTATTATTTTGCCAGTGGCCTTTTCATAAAGACTGAAAGCCAGGGAAGCCACTCGGACATGTGGAGCTGCATTTATCTCCGAGACAGGCAAAATATTGCAGCGTTTTGTCCATTTGAAAGCACTGCTCGCCCCCCCTGCAATTTGTTGCATCAGTGCAGATATCACTGCATGATCTGAGGAATGCATGCTGTGTTGGTATCCCTCTGGTGCGTGCTATGTCACATCAGACACCACCCAGACCTCCAATCGACGTCTGTCCTATGGCAGCTGTGTGTGTGTTTACTGACACGTGCAGTGGCTTTTCACAGCTCACAATGTCAGAACCCATCTGGTCCATCCGTTGGACCATCACTTTTGGAATTCGCTGCCTGACTTTGATAGAGAAATTGCGGTGTATGGTAAATGACAGCGGTGCAGAACGCGCGCTGATAGACGGCCCCAGAACCTCAATGAGAGCACTGACACCTAGCGGGGCAGCACGGCAGCATCTCTTGGGCTTTAGCTGATGGGAGTACACTAACAGCAGCCTCTTGTCTTGCTGAACAGCAGCACGGGCTGTCAGAGCGCCGGCTTGGTGCCCGCACTGCTGTGAGCGCGCTGCTTTGCAGCTCTGATGGCTGCTTTGCAGCTGATTGCTGCTTTGCCGCTCTGATGGCTGCTTTGCAGCTGATCGCTGCTGGCTCCTGCTCCGTCCAGGCGCCACGGGCGTAGAGGGACAGCTTGCTGCGGGTCAGTACTGAGCTTGAAGCAAGAACAGGAGCAACTATTCGCATGGCGCGAGGACAAGGGGCAACGGCTTTAAGCCAGCGCGCGGAGGCGCGGGTCCGATGAGGTGCAGAGCTCCGTGCGCATGCGCTGTGGCGGCGCCGCCATGGCGCTGCCACGCTCGCTGTGCTCCGTGCTGTGGCTCTGCGCACTGCGGCTCCCCGCGGGGCCCGGCGTCGCCGCCCGAGGGCTGGACGTGGCTTCGTACCGGTGAGATCGGGGCCGGGAGGGGCTGGGTGAGAGTGAGGCTCGGCGGGGTGCGAGCGCTGTGCTGTGTGTGTGTGCCGCAGGGAGCGGGTGCGCGCCATGTTCTACCACGCCTACGAGCACTACCTGGAGAGCGCGTTCCCCTACGACGAGCTGCGGCCGCTCACCTGCGACGGGCACGACACGTGGGGCAGGTGAGGGCGGAGGGGCGCGGAGGGGCCGGGCTGCCGGCCGGACCTCGGCTCCGCGCTTCAGCTCCGTGCTTCCCCGCAGCTTCTCGCTGACGCTGATCGATGCCTTGGACACGCTGCTGGTGAGTACGGGCTGTGTGCCAGCGCCGCGCCGCCCTCTGAGCAAAGAATTCATACGCGCATCTAACCCGAATCCACCTCTTTTCCTTTGAAGCCGTTCCCCTGCCGCTATCAATCCGTGTAAAAAAAGCCGAATTATCCCCAGCGTGTGCTCGTGCCCCTGTTTTCCCGTGCTGTCACGCTCTTGTCACACTGCAGATCCTGGGAAACGCCACCGAGTTCCAGCGCGTGGTCACCGTGCTGCAGGAAGGGCTGGATTTCGATATCGATGTCAACGCGTCCGTCTTCGAAACGAATATCCGAGGTGAGGTGGGTTTTTCTGAGCCTCGGGTGCAGGCAGAGGTAATAATCTCACAGGGAGGCTGTAACGTGGTGCCACAGGAGATGTAAACGCTCAGAAAACTCCAGTGTCACCTTTCTGTCTTTGCAGGGCACCTTTCTGCTTCCTGCCTCAGTGTACACAGGAGTTACACATGTCACTTTCAGTATTCTACTGCCGAGTTTTAAGCTTTGCTATAGATGTGTCTTCCATGGAAACAGCGTGGATTTAATGCATTCCTTTTTGATGTACTGTTTTGGAAGAAAGATTATATTGTCCCCCTCCAGTGTGCTCTTGTGAGGCCCCATCTGTGCTGTGTCCAGGTCTGGAGCCCCAGTACAAGAAAGACAGGGAGCTGTTGGAGAGGGTCCAGAGGAGCCACAGAGATGAGCAGGGGACTGGAGCAGCTCCCTACAAAGACAGGCTGAGGGAGCTGGGCTTGTTCAGCATGGAGAAAAGAAGGCTGCAGGGTGACCTCATTGCAGCCTTCAGTACCTAAAGGGAGCCTACAGACAGGAGGGGAATCAACTCTTTGAAAGGGTTGATAACAGCAGGACAAGGGGAAATGGTTTCAAGTGGAGAAAGGGAAGATTTAGGTTGGATGTCAGGGGGAAGTTCTTCACAGAGGGAGTGTTGAGGTGCTGGAACAGCTGCCCAGAGAGGCTGTGATGCCCCGTCCATCCCTGGAGGTGTTCAAGGCCAGGTTGGATGGGGCCCTGGGCAGCCTGGACTGGTATGAAATGGGGAGGTTGGTGGCCCTGCGTGTGGCAGGGGGCTGGAGCTTCATGATCCTTGAGGTCCCTTTCAACTCTGGCCATTCTGTGATTCTGATTCTTTGATTATTAATCTCTTGCTTTGGTGCTGTAAAATAAAACTTGTCTTTTTTTTTTCTTTTTTTTTTTTTTTTTCTTTTTTTGAAACTTACAAAGACGTTTGCCTTCAGTGGAGTGGAATGTTGTACCCTATTGCACACCTCACTGCTTTGGTGCTGTGAGACGGAGAGACAGGGAGCATAGCTGTTAGTTATGCTCTTTTCTTGTTGTTTCTGCTATTAAACAGTATTGAGCCAGCTTTTGCAGCACTGTAACTTCTCTGTGTTTATGCTTGTTGTGTGACATCAGGCTAACCTGTGAAAAGAACTGAAAACTCACAGCCTCTGACAGTCAGACTACAATTCTTTACTCTAACCTAGGCCTTTTTCTGCAAGGAGTTTAGTAAGGTATGCTGTATTACAGAAACATGACATAAAGCTGTCTAGAAGAAATGAAACACAGTTCTTTAGGATGTCATAGCCACTATACTTGTAGCTTTTTGATTTTCTGCAGGGCACTGCAGATATAGGAGGGTAAGTGGGATCTGATGCTCCTAATGTAATGGAATAAATATACCCAGGTACTTACTGCAAACAGGAAGGAACAAACAACTCTTCTGAGGCACTGAATGATGCATGTCTTAATGATGTGCCATCTCACTTTTCTTCCTCATGAACACTGTTGTGCATCAAGCTAAAACACGACTGGTTTGGGACTTCATTCTTCCTCTGTCCCAGCATTTTCTAATGGGATTCTCACTGTGCACTTTCCAGTGGTTGGTGGCCTCCTTTCTGCTCACTTGCTGTCCAAGAAGGCTGGCGTTGAGGTGGAGGTGGGATGGCCCTGCTCTGGACCTCTCCTGAGGATGGCAGAGGAAGCAGCTCGCAAACTGCTGCCAGGTGAGAACTTGTCTTTTCTGTGCTGCTGTGGTTCCTGAGGTGACTGGTGCACTGGAGGAAGATGGCACTGCTTGAGTTGTGAGCTCACAGAACAGTCTTACATTCCCTGAGCTCTAAGGAGTTGAACTTCCTTTGTTTGCAGGAAAGCATCTTGTAAGTTCAGGGCGCAAGTTGTCCACGTGTGTGCCAAGTGTTGTATGTGCTTAATGCAGCAATTTGTTAATTGCTTGCTGTGGGAAATATTTTATATGCATGAGAAGTGCTATAAAGACTGTGAAACAGCTTGCAAAGACAAGAAGGTGCAGCCTTATCTGCCCCTCTGTGAGCTGTGCTAGGATGTGTGCTCTGACAGCATGACACCATTTCCTTCTCTGCATGCACCCTGGGCTGCCCTTGAGCAATCATGAGCTCAGTTTTTGTACGCTGCTGACCAGCATCTGTAGTTACGTTTCACTGACTACTGTGTGCAGGGATGCAGCCCCTGCTCTGCACAGGGGAGAGTAGATCTGCAGTAGCTTCTGTGGCTCCAGTCCAGTTTGTTGCTGCAGAATGTGCCTGGGATTGTAGGGAGCACCTTATCAGTGTGATAAGATGTAACAGTGAATGCTTTCATCTGAACCAAAAATTTTGTTTCAGCTTTTCAGACTCCCACTGGGATGCCCTATGGAACAGTGAACTTGTTGCATGGAGTAAACCCTGGGGAGACCCCGGTTACCTGTACTGCTGGAATTGGTACTTTTATAGTGGAATTTGCCACTTTAAGCCACCTTACTGGTGACCCAGTGTTTGAGGATGTTGCTAGGAAGGCCCTGAAGGCGCTGTGGAAGAACCGCTCAGATATTGGACTGGTGAGTGAGGACATACTTTGAATTTTCATATAGCTTAAAGGTTCTAAGCTATATTCTAAGCGTTGAAAGTATGAACTAAGGAAAAAGCATTGGATAAATAACCACGGCGCTAACAGGGCTGAAAGTTGTGTTCCTGAAGACATGCAGCATGCACATCTTTGCTTTAGAGGTGCAACTCAATGTAATGCCGTTGTTTTGCTGCAGAACAGATGTGGCTGGGAGACAAAAATGCCTTCTGCTGGGCATTGCAGCTTTTGTAACAGCAACTGTACAGCATTGCATGAAAGATCTGTCAATGCATGGTGTGACGGTGGCTATGGAAGGAAATAAGAACACCAGGGTATTTCTAGTCTGTAGCATTTTGGGGCTCTCAGAGTTGGAAGTGCCAGCTCTGTGTTCACTGTCGTCTGATCAGTCTTTCTTCAGTTAATGTCCAGCTGCTTTTGAATGTATATGAAGTGTAATAGATGTATTTGTATGCTGTGTGAATCATAGATCATCTTGAGTTGGAAGGAATCCGATGAGGATCATTGAGTCCAACTCATGGCTCCACACAAGACTGCCCAAAGTTCAAACCACATTGAACTTCAGCAGGCCTGGTGCCTGCTGGAAACACTTCTGTTTGCTTTGGGGTCTGTTTTATTTTCATTTGATGCCCTGACTGTTGCACTGGAAAGAAACAGAATAACATGTTTTCCTGTCTTTGCAAAGCTAGGTACAATTGTTCTTAAATTCTCCTTCAGCTCTTTGGAGGCTGAAGACTGCCAGTGTGAAGGATGTATTTAAATATTAGCATGGCAGCTCTCTCATGCCCCTGATGTTCTTAGTATCCTGCTCTGTGCCTCATCATCCTTCTTTATGCTTTCCTAAGGTAGAAATTAGTACCAGTCTCATGATGCCCTGACTGTGGTTTTTTACAGTAGCGTGACATTTTGTTTTGGCCAGTGCAGTGTTTGTACTGAGCAGAAAATCCACAAGTAATGATTTTCTATGCTTTGTACTTCTCTAGTGCTGACAGACATCTCTTGTACTAGAGAAAACACTCATTGATCTTGTCACTGTGAATCTTTTTCTGACAGGAGGTTGGAGGCTTTTTGCGTGATGTTGCTGCTGTGGGAATTATTTTAATTATTGTTTAAAAGATGAGCTCTATTTCCACTCTAACACTCTCTTTCCTTCTCCCCACACTTGCTCCAGGTTGGTAACCACATTGATGTGGTAACTGCCAAATGGGTGGCCCAAGATGCTGGCATTGGGGCAGGAGTGGATTCCTACTTTGAATACCTTGTTAAAGGAGCCATTCTCCTGCAGGACAAGGAGCTGATGTCCATGTTTCTAGGTAAGCAGGTTGGTTGTTTTGTTTGTTTTCCCTTGTATTGAAGGATCCTGGGAATGTGCCCTTGGCTTCACCTGTAAAAGTTTCCCTGTGGGAGAATAAGGCTAATGAGTTCCATTTGGGACTGTTCCAGTGTCTTTGCTATAATACTTTGGAACAATCTGTGGTAAGACTTATCACAGGGAGGAAAGCACAACTCATTCGTTTGACATAGCTGAGGTGGAACAGGGACTTCAGTCATTCTGAGAAAGAAGAACATTTGTTTTATTACCTACTCATCTATGCTTTTTTTTTTTTTTTTTAATACATAGAATATAACAAAGCTATCAAAAATTACACCAAGTTTGATGACTGGTACCTCTGGGTTCAGATGTACAAAGGAACAGTATCCATGCCTGTTTTTCAGTCTCTGGAGGCTTACTGGCCAGGCCTGCAGGTGAGAGCTGTCATATTGGTAGCATACAGTGGCGCATGGTGATGATGTTTAAGTTGATTTATAAAATATAAGTTACAGATATAACCCTCATCTGTGCTGGTTTAAAGCTCTGTTCTAATCTCTGGTGATGTCTGCAGCAGTCCTCAGTTTTTGAAAGAGTAAATGCTGAGTCCACCTGGTCTAATTAAAAAAAGTTACTAAGCATAGAAGGTGGTTTTGTTGTAGCAAACTCTGCTGATAGTGATCTCGTAATCTAGATGGGAACCTAAAGGAGAAACAAAACAGTTTTTCTGCTGCTACCACATAAACGCATTCTTCTCATGAACGCTTCCCACAGAGATACAGTGAGAACTTTACTTTCTTATCAGTACTTATGTTTGCTCTGGGACTTGGTTATTCCTACTGGAACAAACTGCATTTTTTTTCTAGCCTTCTGTTAACTGAAAATTGAGGCGACTTTGAATTCTGCACACCTGAAATAATGTTATCCAAGGGAAAAGCAGGATCTAGTGCCTCTTCAGTTCTATTATTCTTAAGGCATCGTGCCTAAATGCTTATCATACCATTTAGAGTTGCTGAGCAACTCATTTCTCACCCCTTGTTTTGACTATGGGAGTGTTACTGAATGAACCTTTGTACTGTTTCTTCTTCACTCTGACATTGCTTTCCTAATTCTTTTGTCTCTCTCAGAGCCTGATTGGGGATGTAGATAATGCCATGCGAACCTTCCTCAACTATTACACTGTTTGGAAGCAGTTTGGTGGGCTGCCTGAGTTCTACAACATTCCTCAGGGCTATACAGTGGACAAGAGAGAAGGATACCCACTCAGGCCAGGTAAGCAGAAATGAAATAAAAAGGAACATGAAGTTCTGGTTTTGCTCTGGTGGTGAGATCAGGCCAGATGTTAGCAGTAACTGTCATCTAAGAGCTCAGTTTTGTTCTGACTTGGTTCCTGCATGGGTTTCACCATTGATGTCCATTGTCAAAGCCAAATGATTTGCTTTCTGCCATTCACAAAGGCAGGGCTATTAAAAAAAGCAGACAGTAGTGTTATTATATAAAGGAGCCCTGTTAAGGAATTGAGTTCCCTGTGTCAGATATGACAGGTTTGTGTTAGATTCTCTAACGAGAAATGGTTTTACTTAAAAGTCATGTGAAATGTTCATGTGACTGCTTATACCCTTAGGTTTAGGAAGTGAAAGACTGCTGAGTTCCTGAATCAAATTAATTCCAGTTCTATGAGTAGACATCAACACATAAGAGGTTTAGTGTTGTTTGTAATGCTGCAATGCAATCTCTTTCCTATTAAGATCTTTTTGTTTGGCTTTTTTTTTTCCTGTCAAAAATTTCACACGTGGTTATTAGGTCAGTAGAGCTTTGTAATAAACTGCCTTTTGGTCTGAGCATTGAGATGAAATCCTACACTTCTACCAAAAACAGCAACGTTAACTTCAGTGTGTATTATAGCAACTAGAAACTTTTTTTTTTAATTACATGTGTTGCCTACATATAGTGTTCCTGTACTGACAGTTTTCGTTGTGTTCCAAAGCTTTACAGCTTTTTCTCTAAAGATATTGTTTGAGGGGTTCAATTTTATTTGTAGTCCTTTCTAGAAACGTCTGTCTTTGCTTATTTTGACAACTGAGTTTTAATCCTTTTGTGTTGCTCCTCTTCTTCATTGTAGAAGGGAGCACTGTTCATTCTTACCTGAGCTGATGGAACATGGTTACAGTGAATTTCTTTATAGAAATGAATTTCTTTCATCTTTACTAGAAGCAAGTTTGTGTACTTTTAGCCAAAGGAAGCACAAGACAAGCTAAACTACTTACATGGTCATATTAAAACAGTGTTGATAATTCAGAGAACATCTTCTCTTCGCCATATGCATGGTTTGGTAATCTTTGTGCTTGCAACTGTGTGTTAATTAGTTTTGGTTTGAGGTTGGTCTTGTTTTGTTTTTTGCAGAGCTGATTGAGAGTGCAATGTATCTGTACCGTGCTACACGAGATCCCATACTCTTAGAACTGGGAAGAGATGCAGTGGAGTCGATAGAGAAGATCAGCAAGGTGGACTGTGGGTTTGCGACTGTAAGTGTGGCTGCTAAACAGCAGCTTTTGTATAGAAAGTGTACTTAGGGATGATGTTGTGCTTTGAGTCAAATGATCACAGCTATTAAATCACATCTATTAAAGCATGACTTCTTTTTCAAATAAACCCCTTGTTTTTCTCTAAAGCTGAACTGCTGATCATGTTTCTGGGAGTAACTTTCCTTGCAGCCTGAAAAATGGGCCAAATTCTGTTAATTGTTTGTCACACCGGAGCTTAAAAAGTAGAAAAGCATCAGAATCTCCTCAGCTTTCCTGTATCTTGGTAGGTATGAGGAGTCCCACGTTGGCAGGGGGGTTCTTATGCTCTGTAGAAGTGAATGGGCCTCTGCCTGTCAGTTGTAAAACAAACAAATGGAAAAAAGCACCCAGAATTTCAGAGATTTGAGAGACACAGGAAGCCTGACTGCCAGTGAAGGCTGAGGCAAAAACCCTGAGTAGCCCAGCCTTCTCCATATCTGTTACAGCCTGTTCTCCCTTCTCATTTATCAGAGACAGTACGCTCTCCTTGGCCTTTCAGTTCTGATCAGTGATCCTATAGGATCCTTTCTTATTTTATTTTGCATCAATTGCCAACTTCAGTTCTATCTGTGCCTTAGCTTTCCTAATCTCATCACATTCTCTTCCCAGGCTGCATGCAGTTCAAGCAGGAACATTTCCTTATAACATCTCAGTTTGACTGGCAGGTTATTGCTTAGCCATGCTGGTTTCATCCTCCCCTGTTTCATTTCTTACACATGAGGATGTGAGCTCTTGCACTCTTGCGACTCTAAAAAAAAGCATCATTAAAGAGCTGCCAGCTCTGATCAGTTCTTCTGTCCCTATAGTCCGTTTCCTAGTGGATCTCATCCACTCGTTAAACAGCTGGAAGTTTTCTTTTCTGAAGATGTGAAGTTTTTGGTTTTTTTAGTTAGGTAAATGATGGGAAGATTATTCTCCTTACCCCTGTAGGAAGTACATTTCTGTTGACTTAGTTTCCTGTTTTGAATCACCAGATTATATTAATTCAAAACAGATGAAAACTTGTTGGTATACTGTATATTACCATCTGAAATATGGAGTGTATTGATATTGTGCTGTTTGATGTAGATGAATTGCAAGCTGGTTTTACATTCTGTTTTGGTTTTTTTTCCCTGAGTTCTTGAGTTTGATATCAATGTAACCCACTGGTTCTCTTCTTCTGTAGATCAAAGACTTGAGAGATCACAGGCTGGACAACCGCATGGAATCCTTCTTTTTGGCTGAAACAGTGAAATACTTGTACCTACTGTTTGACCCAGACAACTTCATTCACAACGATGGCTCAGACTTTGATGTTGTGATCACCCCTTATGGCGAATGCATCTTGAATGCTGGCGGGTACATCTTCAACACTGAAGCTCATCCCATAGACCCTGCAGCACTGCACTGCTGCAGGAAGCGGAAAGAAGAGCAGTGGGAAGTGGAAGACTTAATGAGGGAGTTGTACTCGCTTCAGAAAAACAAGAAATTCCCCTTACAGCAGAATTCTGACTGTGGTGAAGGGGGATGTGCAAAAGACCCCCCAGGTGCATCTTTAGGTGGAAAGAAAAGAAACTCTAAGAAGGGCTCACACTCCCTTTTGAGTTGCCCCAGTCAGTCTTTTAACTCTAAACTTGCTGTACTGGGACAGGTCTTCCTGGACAACACTTGATTGTATGTTTATCATCAGTATGAATTACTGATCCAGACTCTGGGAATGTATTTTTATAGTTTCATAATGGAAAAAGCCATACCTCACAATGTGAATTGTATGAAGTGGGAAAAAAAAAACAACTTTGCATTAAATTCTGCTGCTGCTGGTTCATAAATGTGATTCACACGTTAGCTGCTGATGCTATGAAGTTGCTAACCTCAAAATGGTTACCTGAATAGCAAGCAGCTGTTCAGAAGGAAAAGCCTCTCCAGGTTGAGAGGTACTGTGTTTATTTCATGGTGATTTCGAAGTTTTACAGCCTTTTGCAGAGTCCACAGCTTACTGTGCTCCATAGAAGTGAGCCTAAGTGGTTCCCTGTCGATAAGGAAGAAGCACTGGATTACAGGCTCTAGTTGCAGCTCTGAGACTACAGATCTCTCCTGTGTGATATACTCTGCATTTTTTTTACTGGCCTTGTTATGAATGTGGTTAGCCTGAAAGGTCTGTGATTTGTTAGGAAAACCTTGTGATTTCATGAGGTGAAGGCTCAGATTTGTAGATCTAGCGTGTCTATCAAGCATGAGGGATGGCTCAGTGGAAGGAAGGCACTTGTGACATGGGGAACTGCTTGCTTCCTGTGTGTAGAATCATCATGAGTCAGTACTACCAACCTGAAACTGGCTTAGTAAGCATCCAGCTAATGTCATCTGCAAACTGAGGTGTAACGTGGACTAGCAAAGGCTCAGTTTACCCTGCAGTAGTGTGTGCTCTCTTCTTCAGGATCTGACATGCTTTTCCTATGAAATTTCCTCATTTCCTTCCTCTTTTAGACTTCCCCTTGGGGCCTCACTTGCCTAACTCCACATCAGCCTCCTCTAATAGTGAAGTTGGCCTCCAGGTGGACCTGCTGAGTTCTGCGTGTAATAACCAGATATCTGCCCCCAAATAAGGGCAGAATGGGAGGTGACTTGGTTCAGAATGAAATGCAACTCTCCCCTGGTGCAGGAAGTTCTTAAGCTGCTTCCTGGAACAGGAAATGAGAGTTTCTTGTGATCCCTCCTGCAGTGGAAACAAAGCTGCCCTTCCTTTGTTGTCTCAACAGGTGAAAGGCATGAAAGTTGTTGGAGTTTGGCTGACTTGGCAAACTCAAACCATTATTAGTGTCTGAGCAGGTGGATGCAACGAGCAAAAAGCAAATGCAATAGGGTAGCAAAGAGGTTTTTATTTTTAAATAAAATGTTTTTAAAAGACAGAAAAAATGCTGGGCTTTCTCCAAGCCTGCTGGGTGGTGAGCAGTCAGGAGCAAGCACAGAGAAGCCAGAATCTGTCTCAGAGAAGCTCTAAGCTGGCAGTTTGAAGTGGGTGTGTGGATGGCTTATGAAATGGTGTCTCCTGGCCTGTATGGAAGCTTTTGCGCAGATTAGTACCTATAGCAGCCAGAAGAATTCTGTTTCCCCATGTGTGGCAGACATTGCTGCCTCAGTGCTGTTTGTATTACAGCTGTTTCTCACATGACTAAAATGCACCCCTGGCAGCCTGGGGACATGACTGCTTTGGCTTTGCATCTTTTTTTTTTTCTTTTCCTCCTCTGTTTTGTCTGTTACAGTGATGTCAATCTGGCATGTGGTGAGTTGGAGTCTTGGCTTTCTTCATTTGAATGAGTTAGAGGTACAGGACAAAGAAATCCTGTTTGGCCTCCAACTGGCTAGTAAAATACTGAACTGCAACTGCAACAGACTTTGCTGGGGTAGGAACACTGCTTTGAGGAGCTCTTGTCTCCATCACCAGTGCTATAAAGTTACATGAAGCCTGAACTTACCCCTGATGATGGAAATCCTGTTACAGTTGTGAATAAACTGTTGGAAGAGGCCCCTCCATCTGAAGACAGGCAGATTGGAAGCATCAGTGACTTCTACAGACACTTGTAGGTGTGTGCTTCTCTCTTCAGTTTCTCTGGGGCGAATGCTGCTGCTTTAGAAACACTGCATGCAACTGTTGGCATGCAGGTATTGAGAGCAGAGCACCCTAAAACTGAGGCATTGTTGGATCTTAGGCTAGTGGTTCCTCACTGCAGCCATAAGACTGCTTCCTTTCTTTTCCAGCAGTTCATATCTCACACTATTCTCTGTCCATTTCCAGAAAAAGAAAATATAGGTGTTTTCCAACAGTTCATGTGGTGCTTGGTCCTTGTTCTCTTTCAGCACTGCTCCACCCACAGGCTAGCTGAAAACAAAGACCTTCAGGATATGTTGCAGTTCACTAATATAGTGGATGGATGCTAACCATGGAATTTTGTTGCCTTCTCCTGAGGTTCCAGTAGCAGAAATAGGGTAGGCAGTAGCATTAGAAGGTAAGACCTCACCTCAGCACATCTGGAGCTGAAAATACTAACCTGGACACAGCTGTTCTGCTGATAGTACTTAGATGGATTTTAATCAGTTATGGGGTGGAATAACACAACCTTAGTCTTGGTTTGCTCCAGCATTTTGACACGTCCTGTTGCCTCTCCTTCCAGGAGAGCCTCACAATGAAGGACATCTGTCACTCAAAGAGCTGGCAGGTCTCTTTCAGTATCTTCCAGCAGAAGGGAGAACTCCAGTTCTACAGTTGAGCAGTATGGTGAGCACTTAGCTGTGTTAACAGAATGTGGGGTTTTGTCAGGAATCCAAAATGAGGTGAGCATGAAACAGTGTTGGGGTTGTAGAAAATTCTTGATGGCTTCCAAATGAGGCAGGCCAGAACTGGGGAGGCAGGTCCCACCTACTGAGACTCCTGGCAGCTGTCAAAGGCTGGAAGGAACCTGCAATTTTGGTTTGAGTTGTGAAAAATAGCACAGAAACCAGATTTAGCATTTGCTGTTGATGTTGCCTCTATTTATTTATTTTTTCCTATACTGTAGGCAGCCTGCAAAGGCCAGAGCCTTGGCCAGATCCTTTTGAGATGTTTCAAAAGTTATTGTTTGTATTTAGAGAGGCTGTGGATGTGGCTGGATTGATGAAAGGTCTGACAAACATCTTTTAGTGGATGTAAGCAAGGATGAGAGGAAAATGAGTCAGATCTCTGCATGAATTCCAAATGGCAAAAACCTTTGCTAAAAAAGCAAAGGGGGAGGGAAGCAGGGGAAGCAGTAACAAAGCAGACTGAGAGCAGCCTTTTGTACCTATGAAGTAGAGTAAGTGAGAAGAGTGCCATGTTTGCATTTCTTTAAATGGTTTTCTGTGAACAGCAATTTATCTGAACAGCAAGTCATCCATTAACAGATCGTGGTTTCTATAAACAAGTGTGATCAACACATGCTAGAAGTCTAAGAGAGGCTGTAGCAAGCAAGGGGTGAAGGTAGCTACTGGTGATGGTTAAGTTGCAGGAGCTGCTGCCTGTATGTGAATCAGGAACTCATTCTTGGGTGTCTGCCTTTGTAAATTGGTGTGACCTCTTTCATTTGTTTGCTTTATTAGCCCTCAGGTATTTGTGATGTTTTGCACTTTCTTGGCAGTTCATGTGAATGCAATTGATTTTTTTTTTCTTTCGGGGCAGAGCAGGTTTTCGCAAAGGTCTTTCTTGTGGTCTGTGCTGTTCACATGGTTATGAGTTGCTGTTTTGTCTTAATTTGATTCGAGAAGCTCCTTGCATGCTGCACTGTGGATTTTAGTTCTGTGTCTGTTCACCTCAGCTAGGTTCACAGGGCATTGGCCTGCTGTGCTGACCAAGGAGCTGTTTCCTCTGTCCTGAATGTTGTGGTGTTGCACAGACCAGGGTGCTGGGAGTAGGGCTGGTAAGCAGCCTGCACAGCATGGTCAGGGAAGGCTTTTGGATGTCTGCACCTTGGCTGAGTATATGAATTAAGCTGCATCTGGGTGTTCCCTGGTGTTATTTATGGCACGGTTGCCCGCTGCTCATGATGATGATGTTCTGAGGGCTGCAAGCCACTGATTAAACAGGACAGACGTAGACCTGTTGGAGTACATCCAGAGAAGGACCAAAAAAATGATCCACGGAATGGAACACGTCTCCTGTGAGGACAGGCTGAGCGAGATGGGGCTGTGCAGCATAGAAGGCTGTGAGGTGACCTGAGAGCAGCCCGTCAGCATCTGAAGGGAAGCGACAGGACAGAAGGGGACAGACTCTAGCAGGTCTGCGGTGGTGATACAACAGGAGGAAATGGCTTCAGGCTCTGGGAGGGTAGATTTAGGTTGGAAAGGAAAAATCCTTTATGGTGAGGCTGGTGAGGCAGTGAACAGATTACCTGGAGTGGTTGGTGCCCCGTCCCTGGAGACTTTAAACAGGAGGCTGGATGGGTTCCTGGGCAACACGATTGGTCTGCAGGTGTCTTGCAGCTTAACTCAAGCGCCTGTTAGGCCCGCAGCGGAGGAGGGCTGTTAGCTAAGCCTGGTGGCTCGCCGCGGTACCTGCACAGCCGCCTCTGCCGCATTTACAAACGCACGCTGGGGCAAACGGCCGCTCCTAAACACAGCCCACCGCCGTCCCGCCGCCACACTCCGTGCCGGCACACTGCGCATGCGCACAGCCCCCTGGACTACATTTCCCAGCATGCTCTGCGCTCAGCCTCTTCCCGCAAAGCGCGCCGTGCCCGGAAGGGGGCGCTGCGGAGGTCCCTCGCGCCGCTCCGTACAAAGCGGCGAGGGAGGGGGCGCTTCCTGTTTGTCTCGGGCCGAGCGGGGCAGCGGCCATGGCGGCGGTAGGCCCTGGGCCCGGCGGCTGCCGGCGGCGCGGAGCTCCCACCAACATCCTGGCGCAGCTCCGCCACGGGCAGCTCAGCGGCTGCGGGCTCACGCGGGGGGCGCAGGTACCGCCGGGAGGGCTGTGTGTGTGCGGGGGGGCGGGCTGCGCGACCGTGGGCCCCGTGGGGCGGGCGGAGCTGCGGGCCTGCACTGGGCCCGGTCCTTAGGCTGCGCTCCTGCGGCTGCTGGGCCGCTCGGGGATCGGCTTCGTACCGGGGCCGGGCCTTGGAGCGGGGGCAGCGGCAGGGGTAGGAGTAGGGCAGGCCGCCTGTGGGCTCCTCTTATCCCGTCCTTCGTCTAAATGGGGAAAGGCCGCAGAGCCGTGCTGGGTTCTGCGAGGAAGCTGATGATGGTGGGAAACGCTGAGGAATGGAAGCAGCTCCTCCACCCGGGCTGCTGCCTATCGTGTGTGTGTGTGCTGCTTTCTTAACGAGCCGCCCCGGGGTTCTGCGCTGCTCGTTTCTTGTTGCAAACAACAGTCGATGTTTCTTTTAAAGGTGCAAAGGTAGGAAACAGAAGCGTGGCGTAAAGAACTTGCTTTTCGGTGGTCTCTTTATTAAGCTAACAGTATCTTAAGTTTTCAAATGTGGTAAATATGGGATTTTAGTGGTTTTCATTAGTTCAGCCATTAGGGTGTTCTCCTTGATTAAGAAGGCTTCTGAGCAGTCCCTGGGAGGATACTTGCTCATCCAAATCAGCATCCATCCCCAATGCTGTCGATGAGGTAGGTGGAAGAGGCAGGAGGTGATTTTAAGCTGCTGCTCTGTCCTGGTTCTACTGCTGGCTTAGGTGCCAGTTTGGTTAATACTTGAGAAAAACCTCATTGCTTGGTTGGATTTAACCCTGTTACTCTCTATTTTACAGGCAGCTATTTCAGTGGGTTGTTTTAGGAGAGCGTTCTGCAGACACAGGCTGTGGTGGCTCACCAACCTGTGTCTCTGCCTCTGTGCTTTAGGCTCCCATAGCAATTTAAGCCAAATAACCCTTTAAGCAGGTTGTGCACCAACATGAAGTGCTGGGCTGCTGTGTCTGCTCTGGGCTTCGTTTAGCTTGAGAAGCACAGGGTTGTACCATGTTTTAATTTGGGGCTGTTAGCAGTTGTTTGAAATGACCACAAATGGCCAGACTTGGAGAAATCAAGGAGGCTTCTGCCAGCTACTTCTTCCTTCTCACAAGGTCCAAATTCAGGGTGAATTTTGTTGCTTTTTTGTTTGTTTTTCTTTATACGTTTCATTGTGTCTGTGCTGAGCTGAGAAATTTCAGGCTTGGGCCGTAGGGCTCCCAGTGCTTCACAAATGTGGTAGGAATGCATTTTTTTGAATTACTTAGACTGAGGGGAAGAAAAAAAAAAAAAAAAAAAAAAAAAAAAAACAAACTTCTTGAATGATTTTCAACTCTGAATTGTGCCTTTGTACTGTTACCTTGAAGCAAGTCTTTTGTTTGCAGATCTAAATTTAAAACGCTTCGACCTAACCTTTAAAGAAGCACAAGGCAGTTTGGGGTACTTTATGTCCTATTTTTGTCAGTGTTTATCAGACCATTTTCCTCTTTTGACTCTTCAGTAGCAGCGTGGAGCCCTTGAGTGGGGTTCTCAGCTCATTTGCTTTGAAAAGCCTGAGAGCAGAAGGCTTCTGAGCTGCTGTGTTTGGGTCTAGAAGAAAAGTCAGGACAGTGCCCTTACTGTTCTCTGCAGGGAAGCTGTTGCAGGCTGCTTGAGCTGCACATCTGGTGTCCTGTGGAGAAACTCTTTTCCAGCACTTACTTCAGAGAGATTGGGAAACGCCATTGCCTGTTGTGGTTCCTGCCATCCGAGCCCTGTTCTCCCACAAGATTGGTGCTGCTTCAGCATCTGGTCTCTGGGAAGCAATTAGTATTCTTCTGTAGGCAACAGCAGACTTGCTTTGTTTGTAATGAAGCTTTGAATACTGATTTTAGGTGATCTCAAAATCTTTTTGTATGAGGAAAGCAGGTGCTGGTTCTTGAGATGGTAAGGATAACATCGACGTGTGTCAAAGGAAATTCATCAGCCTGATCTTACAAGGACACGAAAATAATTTGGACAACAGCTACGTCAATATCTGGCAGCACTGAGGCCAGCTGAACTTCTGAACAACCTGGATCTTTGCCACGTGTTCCTGCTGCTCTCACCCACCAGAAGTCACCGTGTTCTTGGCAGCTGGCCTGTATGCATTATTGTTAAGATGTTAGATGAATGAAACAGGTTTTGGTAAACATTGCCATTATGTGTTCATATATCCTTTGTGGCCGTATTGCTAGCCTCAGTTGCTGCCCTGGATGTGAACACCAGCCTCTGTTTCAGATTGTATAACCTCATGTAAAGGTTTGCCCTGGTGCTGAGCACTGAGCAAGTGAAAGGGGCTTTTCAGGTGCCAGTAAACAAGAAGCAGACTGACTTTCCAGAAGTGACACACGTCTTATAAGGAAAATATTACTTGTGAACTGGCTGGCCTGTGGTGCCTGTCCTGACACAGCTGTGCTGTGCACAGAGGCACTGTAAATAACACATGGCAGGGTTTGTGTTGCAGTTCCATCAAGGCAAGGGAGTGTTTTGGTTCACCTGACCAGGCTCAAAGCAAAGCTTCGTCCCATCTGCAACAGGACAAACGCCTCATCTGCTGCAGGCAGGCTGTGAAAAGCGTGTCTGTAACATGAAAGCAGAAGATATTTACATGTACCAGTGTGAATCCTTGTAGAGAAGCAGTGTAATAATGGATTAGCCAGAGATTTGCTGGCAAATTAGCATGCTTGTGGTGCTGTCCCAAGAGCAGATCATCAGCACTGGTCTCACACTGTCAGGACTGCCAAGGCTTTGCTGAAACAATCAGAGTGGAAAAGAGTCCGTTTTTCCGGCTCTGTCTCACAGTCTGCTGTTCTGAGGTTCTGCTTAGCATTGTAGTCCATATCCACTTCGAACTATTTTGCTGTGAAAGGAAAACATTTCCTACCTTATCATGCAGATTTCCATTTCCTAGCATTATGAAATCTCTGAAAATATTTTGGTTTCCAACCAATTTTGTTTCCTCCCGACAACGACGACAAGTGGACGTTCACGTGAACATAATCCTCTCTAGCAGCTCTAATTGTATTGCTCTGAGCAGGCTTACACCTCTTCAGGAGAGCACAGCCAGCCAGTGCTGGACAGCTTGCACTGGCTTTTATGTAACAGGGAGCAGAGCTCTGTCATATGCTGGAGATGATGTTGAAAAGTGGCAACGTTAGTCTCTGGGAGTGTTATTTTGCTTGACTAAAAGTGAGTGGGAGGAAAACAGTTCCTTGCTCCTGCCTTTTCCTAGCTATCTTTGCATGTTGTTTGGATTAAGAAACTGGCAGTTCCAAGGCAAGAGCGATCACTGAGAAGTTAATATTTTACAATCTTATTGATTTATTTTTTCTCTGAGCATGAAATCATCAAATAAACACTGGTACCCTGTATTAGTTCTGAAGAGCTGCCGCTGCTGAGGATCTGCTTTGGAGTCGTTCTGCTCTCAGAGGCGGTTGTGGATTTTGGAGGTAGCTGAGGTGTGGCTCATAGAACAGCTCTTGCTGCAGACACAGAGTGGAGCACTGCTTTGGGCTTCACAGGGATGGCTGCACCAAGCCAGGAGCTGCAGCAGGGCCTGTCCTTGTCAGTGTGCCTCCAGGTTTGTCCCCTCTTTTGGGATGTCAGGAGGAGGGTGGCAGGCTGGGCTGGGCTTTGCAGGAGCCCTGGTGCTGGGAGGAATAATCCACACCTCGGGGCTGCGGGGAGGCTGGCAGTGGGGATTTCTGCCAGCTTCGTGCCACCTGCAGGGAGTTGCCTTTGCAAATAAAGCACCGGGGCCTCTGACACCTTCTTACCCACAGCTGTGTGCCAAAGACCCAACGGATGACTGGCAGCTGCAGGCTTCAGCGCTTTCTCCTAAAGCACTTCCCAGAATTGCTGCGCGGGCCTGAGGTTGTGTGTCTGCAGTGCTGCCTTGAGAAAACAAAGACAGGGCAGGGGTTAACCTGGTGGTTGGGTGTGCAAAGCAGCAGGAGGAAAGAAACAGATTGTGCAAAGGAGTGTTTGGTAGTGACTGGGAAGGAAAATGCAGTAAAGAGAAGAAATGACTGGACGGTCCCCAAAATTGTGAATAATCATTTTCCTGGCTGTGTGTCAGAAACAACTTCCTAAGTTAGTACTGCGGGGAGGAAAATTAAATATTTAATTGCACAAATATTAGTTTCCTGTTTCATAAAGATGCAGCCTAAAAGGCTCGGCGGATGGGATATGGAAAGGATTTGGTTTCCTTCTAAATACGCAGAGGCCATGTGCTTGTGTCTGTTCTGTGAGATCCCTAACATTTGCCCATTTTATTTCTCTTACACTTTCTGAACATGGGATTTACACAAAGAATTGAGACAAATACTGGGAATGGAAATTCTGCTTTTTTAGAGACTTCCAATCTTAGCTTAATCCACAGTTGCAACGGCCTAAAAAGGAACTAAAAAAACCCCAAATAATAAAATCTGTCACAGAACGAGTCCTTTAGTGGTGAGAAGGATGCCTGGACCCCTGAGTTCACTGTTTTTGCCTTTTCAGATAGCAGCCTCATAGAAAGCACTTTCCTGTAATGACTGCTGAGTAAGACTGAAACATTTGAAGTGTAAAATGGGAAAGCATACAGAGGCTTCGAAGCAGTCATCACTGCAAGAAGCTTTAGACAGGTAACAGGTGTTGCAGCACATGGTGCAGCTCTGACTGTGTGCACTGGCACAGAGCAGCAGGGACTGTGCCTGGAGCTCTGCAGTCCTGCATGGACACGGCAGCAGCAGGTGCTGGGGAGAAGGGAAAGGGGAGCTAAGCTGATAGGGTGTGCATTCAGGGAGATAGGAGCACAGGGCTGCTTATGGTGTGGTGAAAGAGTGGGGATTTGCTAGTAGTTGTTGAATGTTAGAAATTGCTAATGGATGCCATGAAGAAATCCAAAAGGATTTCTAACAGGAAGAAGGAGAAAAAGTATCTAGATTTGTTTGCATTCTCTTTGACTTTGTGTATAATTCTTCCTGCATATAACTGTATAATGGGAGGGTATTCCTACTGTAGTGGGCTGCAGTCCTCTGGAAGAGGCTGAAGCGAAGTGCTGTGCATACCCTGCCTTGTGGTGCTGGAGGGGCTCGATGCTGTGTTTCAGCTCGGTGCCTAAATCCTCCTGAATGTCTGTGAACCAGGCTGCCACAGCTTGGCAGGTTCAGATAAGGTCTAACCTCACAGCCTTCCTTTGGGGTCCCTCAGGTATGCTCTGCAGCTGTCCAGCAAGTGAAGAAGAGTTGTGAAGAGTCCGTGTTTGGTTGGGTTTATCCTGCTTAGGTGAGACCAAAAATGTGTTGGAGAGGGAATGGGGCCCCACTAATTCTGATGGCTGCTCACTGATGTCTACCCAGAGACAGCGAGGAGAAAACCAACTTCACTTACAAGGGAAAACTGGTGACTTGCTGCTGTTACAGAAATCATGAGGCACACGTCTTAACCAAAATGGTTCCAAAGGAAGACAATTCCATACAACTTAACTGAGTTTGAATCCATCCACAGAATCCAAAATCTTCATGTTGGCAAATACAGCCCCACCACAATGGAAATACTCAGAGCCAGGGCAGCCTCGTAACTGTAAAATGGGGACCACAAGCTGGAGTTTGCAGTGAAACCAAGGATGGGTTTTAAATCAGGAGAAGAAAAAATTGCTCTTGGAAAGCAGTTAAAAGAAGATGAGAACAAGGAAACATTTACTACAGCCTTTCAGAATTTCAAGTCTGGAAGTTTTCTGCGGATTAGCACAAATACATCAGCTGGGGAGAGGAAGAGCTGCTAGTACAGAAATGAGAGTGGAGATCCTGCCCCAAACTGAGAAGCATGTGTGTGGTTAGCAAACGCAGCACTGAGCCCAGGACTGGGCTTTATTAGTGCTGAAGCCTTTTGGCCACTCTGAGGGCTGGATGCCGTGTGCTGTGCTACACCCTGGAACCTCGTGCTGCAGCCCCTGTCCCTCAGTGTTGCCTGCAGTATCTTCTCCATCAGCTGGGCTGGATAGCTGGAGCCTTTCCCTGTGTTCTTTGCGCTTCACCCAGCAATTAATCTGGTTCCTCCTGCAGCTCGGTGCTGTGTGCTCCTCCCACGCCAAGATGGGGCAGTGGCAGAGCTCCCTGTGCCCTGGATGCTCAGGGGGAGGGATGGGGATCTGTGGCTTCAAAGGAGCTGACCCATTATTCACAGCCTAAGTGACGCAAAGCCATTTTGAGTTTCTGGTTTTGCCCTGCCGTTTCTTGTAGGAACAGCCTCCATGGAAGGAGCTCTGCGTCATTCCCCAGCAATGCTGGTTGATGACTCTTACTCCAAGTTGGAAATATGAGAAAAGTTGAAAACTGAAGAGAGCAGTGTTACGGGCCAGGCTTGCTCACACTGCTTTGATCACTCCTTGTAACAAGAAAAACAGACCCTTAAGAGCCTTGAGGTTCTTTAAGTACCAATCTGAGTATTAGATTGAAGGCAAAACAAAGAAACCCTGTATATCTGGGAAGGTAAGAAGGGGGGGGGACTCGCAGATGCTGCCAGTTTGAGTTCATCATGACAAATTTCTGACATTGTATGCTGTCTTACACAGAGAAAAAAGAGTTAAATTCTCAGAAATAGGAGTATATTTGCATATAATTGTGTCTAATCAGGAACTGAACAGCCCTTTGGAATTGTTCTGAGGTATAGCTGAGAAGGATGCCTGGGCTGAAACAATAAGGAAGGAGATTTCCTGGCTGCAGCTCGGAACAATGAGCATGGAAGGAAGCGTGGAGTTAACCAGGGATCAAGGAGTGACTGCACAGAGCAAGGGCAGCTTCAAGTGTGGGTCTGGTAAGGGAAAGTGCACTTGCATTGCACTGGAATATGGTCCTGCTCTCCCTGGGGATTGGTGTGTAAAACATTTTGCCAGAAATCTTGCTGATTGGACATCTTGTCATTGTTGGCCATAACTGTACAAAAGTCAGTCCTCACTGCAGGTTTGTTAGGAACCTCTGGTGAAGCACCTTTAAGGAGTGGGGCTACATTTTGGCTAGCATTAACTGCACTGGGGACTTCACAGAGGAGTTCCTCCTATAGAGCATCTGCTGGATCACCCTGGAAGCCTTCCTGCTTTGCAGCACTTGCTGCAGCTTCTTTGAGTGG
Source organism: Tympanuchus pallidicinctus (assembly GCF_026119805.1). Classification (NCBI taxonomy): domain Eukaryota; kingdom Metazoa; phylum Chordata; class Aves; order Galliformes; family Phasianidae; genus Tympanuchus; species Tympanuchus pallidicinctus. The sequence continues at coordinate 10,037,159 of NW_026294722.1, forward strand.
AATGTTCATCAGCATTGTGTAAAGCACTGTGATAAATATTGAGGATTTTTGTATGTTTTGAGAAGGAGGAAAACTGGAGTTGTTGGCAAAAATGTAGCAGCAAATGCTGAGGTGTTCTTGGTAATTGCAGCTTTCTTCCTGAGTGATAACACAGTGCTGTTCCCCTGCTGGTGGAGATGCTGGTTGCCATTTATGACCAGCCCAGGACTGGAGGAGGAATTCTTACTGTGGTGTAGATACGTTCCTCAGGAGCATGCTTGTCAGTCCTTTTGGTTTGGGTAATTGCTATGGCCAGTAATGGCTTTAGGGACTTGGCTGAGGAGGTACTCATTACACACTGAATGGGAAAAGGAATGGAGTCTGTCTTCATTGCATGCTCTCTACTTCAGTCTCATATCAGTTTTGATAGTGTCAGGGTCACCAATTTCCTCCTTCAGTGGTTTGTCAGTCAGAGGTCTGCTTGTGGAACTGGATGAATGTGATCCCTCTGAAAAACGTGATCGATATAGAACTATGGGATGGGAGTAAGTATTCAAAATGATAACATCTGCTTTCAGGCCTGTCCTTCAGATACCTTAACCATCCGCACAGTTCTGCTAGCCCTGCATAAATCCCTGCTTGGAGACAGGGGCTGCGTTTTGCTGCGGTACTGCCTACAGCACACACTTCTGTGATGTTCCTGTTTTGTTATTGTGGATTGTTTTCCTGAGTGTTACACGTTGGACACGTGGGAATTACATTCTTCCTTTGTTGCAGATCACAGAGGCCTTGTTGAAGGAAAGAGATAAACAAGCAAAGTGGAATGGGATTCCCCTGCTGTTACAAAAGCTATATGAGCACAGCCACCCAAACAGCGACTTCTCCCAGTGCCAAAGCATCTTAAAGGTAGTGCCTTCCTCTGTGTTCTTCTGGAATCCACGTGCTGTTTTGTTGTTACTTTCTTTAAAGGCTAACTTTAAATATGCTTACCAACTGTGATTTTTGGAACTGTTTCTCTGATTGTACCTGTGGATTGAATGTAGATAAGAGCTAGGAATGCATGTAATTGATGAGCCAGTAGATCCATGGATGCTCTGTGGAAGTTGTGTATATGCAAGTGAATAATTTTCTTTATAAATCACCTTTTTTTTTTTTTTTTTTTCTTGCATGCAGGAAATTTCTCCACTTCTTTCAATGGAAGCCATGGCATTCGTGACAGAAGATAGAAAAGCTGCTCAAGAGTCCACTTTCCCCAATACGTACACGTTTGACTTGTTTGGAGGAGTTGATGTAAGCATGGTTTATTTGGTTTGTTTTGCTGTGTTTTTTGGTTGTTTTTCCAAGGATTTCTGCAAAACAGTTGCACCATTGGTATGTCCATAAATGGGATCTTTGAGACTCTTCTAAATGCAATCTGCAGAATGATTTTACTGTGCTGATGTTAACCATTACAATTGTGGCTGTTCTGCCCTGTGCTGGTGAGGCCCCACCTGCAGTGACCAGGTACTGTGACCAGACATGGAGGGTCCTCAGTGCAGGAGAGACACTTTTCATGTTACATGAAAGACTGGAATCTCTCTGGATTCTTACCTTCAGGTAGCTCAATGAGCTACGAGACCTCTAGAATATTAAGAAATGGTTTCAAATGATTTCTAGCTGTAAGATTAAGCACTACAGTACTCTCAGTACCACTGAGAATTTCATTTACCACTGAAGGATGTGTGTGAAGACTTATTAAGCACACTGTGTGCTGTGTTAGCAAGATGGTCTGTGTTTACTGTTGGCATGTAATGCACACCGTTTCATCTATGGGAGGAAAAAAAACCAAACTAGGGGCTGATAGGTTTATGTGTGATGTTTGGACAATTCATCTTTTATTCTGTTCGTTGCAGTTTGGTGTTACACAGATACCTGAGTCTACTCCAGTTCACAATCATCAGCCACTGTGATCTTAGCTTTCCTTAGAAATGTCTGGCTTGTGTTTTCCAGTGGACTGGCTTTTTGGTTTTTGCAGTCTCTTTGCTGATTCACTCTCATTGCAACACTGTGCCTTTGTTTCCAGAACAATCCATCCTAAATAGATGTTTTTGAAACAACACTGGCTTACTTGCTAATATCTTGTCAACTGAGGACAAAGTTCTTCAGCTACCCAATAAATTTGGAGCATGATATGAAACTGCTTAAAACGATACTTTTTGTTTTTGAAACAGAAGCAGTGGTGCCTCCTGTTGAAGTGCTTTTGCTACAAGAATGCAAAGCACTTTTATTTTAATACTTAAATATTGGAAAATTGCTAAAGGTTCGTTATTTTGGGGGATGTGTGATTTCCCTCCTTCATGTTACCTGGTATGTGAGATTACTTTCTTTGTAGATTCACATTCTTAATAGTTTGCCATAGGAAAACTATTTTATATAACTGTTATTCTTTCTTCAGGGTGAACACAGCTATTTCTGTTAATTTTGACACCAGTGGTTTTTTTTTTTTACTCTGGACACTGAATCTTAGTGATTTCAGCAGAGGTGGGACTAAGTTTGGGTTTGTCACCGACAAATTAATTGCTCATTTGTGTTCCAGTTATTATTCCCTTTATTCTGTGTCTGTTGTCATTTCAGCTTTTAGTAGAAATTCTCATGAGACCAACTCTTATGACACAGAAAAAGAAACAAAAAAGTAAGTAAATAGTTGTGCTGCCTCTTCCTTCGTTGTTGCTGTGCCCCTTTTTGAGACATGAGCTGTTCCAGCTTTCTGTTGCTCTTTTCTCCGTGCCGGGGATTTCCTGCTCTAAAGTGAATCACTGGTTTCTTTATTTTCTGTAGAGCTGATTCATGCTGGGGTTTAGGATACTCATCTGCTGCAAAGTGAAGCTCACGAGTATTCATGTTATCAGCATAACTTTTCTCAGTGCAGGAAATCTGCAACCACTGGAAACTTTTCCTCTTACTGTGGCTGTTAGCTGGCTGCTGTTAACGATTATTAACAATAACCCAGTAACATTATTTATGTAATGGGATTGTATGGATTGTAAGCTAATGAAAGGTATGCTGCTTTCCTAACCTAGACACAGTGACTAGTAATTTCCAAAATGTTGTAAAGAGCGTTTGTTAACGAGGAGCAGTGGCTGCAGGGCAGCTTTCCTGCTGGAGCAGCTTGAGTTTAGTGTTTTCATTTATGTTGTCTGTGATTCTGTTGGTTCCACGCAACCCTTCTGAGGAAATGTCAAGCTGTGTGCCGTGCCCATCAGCCAGAGAACTTCAAAGGTGAAATGACTTGAGCTTGAGGCAGCTCCTGTACATCTGAAATACATCTTAAATACTGAAATGCTGGAAGAAATAAGATTGAAAGTTTTTCTAACAATTCCTGATGCTGTATGAAGAAAACCACGTGAAGAGGCACTTTTTTTTCCATCTTTAATAACTGGAATTAAAGGTCTGTCAGCAGTTTTTCAGCTGACAGACTTAATTTCTGATTTCCATTTCCCCTTTTGAAATCTTGCTTACTCTCTATCCTTTACTTCTGCGTGTGACTAAGCTGTGCACTAGAGCTCAGGTACATCTTATTGTCTGCAGTCCAAGGCAGAGGTGAGTAGTAGTTGTGGAAGAAAGCAAGCAAACAGGGTAGGTAGTGATTCTTCCTCTTTTTTCTTCTCCAAGCATTTGCAGGTATGATGTAAGCCAGCACTTAGCTTGAAATTCTTGGTCTTTTCAATGGTGTTCTATCACTGCTTTGGATGCTAGTGTTCTTTGTCAGCTTACAGCTCACAAATGTGTTTTCTCTTTTGCAGTAAGTGATGACCTCATCAAGGACTGTTTAAGCATACTGTACAACACGTGTATATGTGTAAGTAATTGCTGTGAAAGTGTTCTAGCCTGAGCAGTGCACAGGTTGTGTTTTATATGATGTGATTGTTTTATACTTGATGAGATAACAGACCCTTTTAGGCTTAATTTCAACTTACTCTGAAGCTTTTCATTACAGTTCCTTTAGATACACAGCCACCCTGTATTGTGGATTATTATTCAAATATTTTGCTTTCTTAGGCACATTGTCACTTGTTTAGGTCTTTGAGTATCCGTGTTGCCATCAGACAGCTGTGTCAAGCTCTCTAATGTCATGCATTCAAGCTTAAAATTTGAAACTGGGGATGGATGCCCACAGTGTAAGCCAGGCTGTGTTGCATCTTGTTCAGTAACACTACTGACAAACACTTCAGGTCCAATTGTGCAAATTCTTCATATCCTAAATGTCAGCTCAGTTGCCAGTGGATGGCAGATCAGTGCCAGCTATAGAAGGGCATGCCTCTCATTATGTTGACAGGAAATATCCTCAGCATTGTTTACTTAATCACACAGTTCATTATGCCATAACCTAGGGAGCATTGTTTAATGAAAAAAGCCAAACAAACCACGAACGTGGTTACTGGGCTGGAGCTCTTCCAAAGACAGCAGCTTTATCTCCAGAGTTGGAGTACTCTGTATCTGAGTACAGAAAGGAGAACAGAGGGAATGACACTTCACTTGACTCACACTAGTTTTATTTTTCTGAAAGCAAAGCTAATGCAACTTTTGCAAACTGAGCAGTTTGAGAGCACGAAAACTAACTGTAATGAAGTGTGTGGGGACCCCAGAAGTTATTCTTTAGCATGCTTTAGTGTGACTGTTCTGTTCTTTGCTAGGTTTGTTATGGCTGACATTGGATTCTGGTTGCTCAAGCTCTGAAAGCAATGCTGACAGTTTAGGAGGAATTTGAGGGCTGAATTTTGCACACTGTAAAATGGAGCTGACAATAATTTGTATGGGAAAATAGAGGCGAGCCTCTCTGATGTGTTTCCAAGCATGCAGTGTTTACTCTTGGCTTAAGCAAGTAAACAACTCTGTTTTGAGATGAAGCCTCCCATCCTGCAGTCTGTAGTTTTTGAACAGCCCATTTTAACTTCAAACAAGGGTTGGAATTGCTTTTGGTCACCATAAACACAGTGCTTTCTGGTCTCAGAAGCAGCTGATTTTGTAACACAGCCTCTGAGAAACTGTTCTGTACGTGCCTGTGCCACATGTGACTCAGCAAGGTGGGTTCTGACTCGGGGTCTGTTGGTGCTTCTCCTTTTTAGACGGAGGGAGTCACGAGGCGACTGGCAGAAAGAAACGACTTTGTGCTCTTCCTGTTTACACTGATGACAAACAAAAAGACATTCCTACAAACTGCAACGCTCATTGAGGATATCTTGGGAGTAAAAAAGGTTTGTTGCTGGTTTCTTATACTTGTGTGGCTTTTCAGGCCAGTGGGGAAACACAGCAGTTTCTTTGAAAACAGCACTCTAAGATAGCAAGCATTCTTGCTTCTTGTAGCTTGTTTGAAGCATGGCTGTTTACACCAACATTGTCTTTAATTGCAATTCAGACAGAAGCCAAATTATGTATGTGGCTACTTGTAATGGCTTTGCATGACTTGCACAGGATGATAGTCCTTTCCTTCTAATTACACATTGATTATTTCTGCTAACATCTGGAAGACTTCTTGTGCTTCTCTCTTACCATGGTTTTTGTCATGTCTCTGAGATTACCTGAGATTGTTTGCTGCAGGCTGGGGGAATGGTGAGGAAGTGGGGGAAGGCAGTGAGATCTTGTGCATGAAATAGGTTTTTGAGCCTGCACTGAAATACTTGCTGATGTCATTGCAACTTAGTGCCTTGATGTGGTGCAAATAAAACATCTGGAGTGTAACCCTGAGGAAATGTGCCTTGTGTGTTAATGTGGAGAGGGTCAGGGCCTTGTAGCTGTTGCTGGTTTTGCTTTTTGTCTTCTGACTGAAGTTGAGGATATTGTACTTCCCTAGGAAGGAAACTATCTTAGTTCATCCGAACGTAAAAGTTTATGCTGAAAATGGTTTCAACATCATTTCTTTATCTTTTCATGAAGGAGACGGGGGGAAAAGCAAACTAGGAGTCAGTTGTCATCTGTGAGCCTTCAAGAGACTGCAGGTAGAAGCAGAGAACAAATTTGAAACTTAATTTGTGAATGCCAGTGGTTTATTAAGCAATTTTGAAGACGACGACGCAATTCAATGTAGATGCATAAAGAATGGGTTCTTTGAAGACTTTAAGGATGCATTTGTATCCTTCTGGAGTTGATAAACATAAGTGATGCCTGTTGCAGATGCACAGCTGTTTTCAAACTCTTCACTTGTCATTGCCTATTTGCTTCTCCTTTACTAACATTGAGATGCACAAATCCCACCAGGGAGGAGCTGCAGATGAAACTTTCAGGCCACGCCATGTGTTCCCTTATTGAATACCATGTGTGATTTGCTCAGCAGATTGTTGTCTCTTCCAGGAAATGATACAACTGGATGATATTCCCAATCTTGCAAACCTTGTGTCCAGTTTTGATCAGCAACAGCTTGCAAACTTCTGCAGGATCCTCGCAGTCACAATTTCTGAACTCGATACAGGCAGTGATGACAAGCACACACTTCTTGCAAAAAATGCCCAGCAGAAAAAAAACTTGGGTCCTTCTCGAGCTGAAGTTAATCAAGGTAATTGTTATGCTGTGAACAGATGCAGAAAAATGATAGCCATTTAAAATTTAGCTCTTCTCCATGTCAGATCTGAGATCTTTTTAGCAGATGCTGAGAGTGATGCATCTTAAAAAGCATTTGTCTTTATTTCCTTTCTTCGAACAGTCTCCTAGAAATGGTCTTTGCAGTTAATGAAAGTTGGTAGCTTTCACTTTTGTATGTGATCAGTAATCAGATCAGTTGAGTTCTGTCATTTTAGCCCTCTTTGATCAACTGAATTGGCTTAAGATAATTGGATTTGTTTTCTGTTGCTTGGTTGTTTCTGTGGCCTTTCCTTTAGCATCTCATTAATTTCATGTCCTCCTTAATTCTTGAACTGAAGCTCTTCAGGCTTTGCTGCTTTCAGAGCAGTCCCTTCTCTGATTTTTCTCTGGCACTGTCATGAGCAGGATGTCTGCCTTTATCAACAAGGAAAGTATGTTTGATGTTAGTCACATTGTCTACAGTTACAACACCAGCCCTGGAGATCTGTGGCTGTAATCTGAACTTAAAGCTGGGACGCAGCGCCCATTTTCTCATTTTACTGGGTAGAGATGCAGAAGCCTTGCTTGGAGGCACAAGTCCTGAATTCGTACTCAGCCTTTCACGCAAGATATTTGAATTAAAATACCCTCAAAGATGGAATCTGCTGTTTTCAGCTATTCGTATACTGAAGAGCTTTTGAGCTTCCGAAGCAGGCATTTCCATAGGCTTATGTCAGGCCAGCTCAGGACTCAAAAAAGAGGGGAGCTTGGAGCTGTTTCTCTGATCTGTATATCTGTATTCCACATTAGCCATCAGTGATAGAGCTCTGTTTGTAACCACTGCCTGATCTGGAGCACAGAGTGAGAGATGGAGGGCATAATATGGCAGGCAGAAGCTGAGAAGCTTTAGAGGAGGGTATTGTCTTCTGCCCTGTGATCACCAGAGCTTGCTTGTAAACAACAGTGGACGTATGTTGGTGTGGGTGCAAAGATTAATTTAAATTATTTAAACAATAAGCTTGGATCCTGCAGAGCTGAGTTTACCCAAGCAAATGTTTAACTAACCATTTCTTGTTTGCACAGTCACATCTGTGCCTAAGATTACAAAGCATATGTAATTTTAAAACTTTCATCAGGGAGTTTATTCCTTTCAAGATGGTAGCAGTGGGCAGAATCACAGCTCTTAGCATAGTGTTGATGGCTAAATCTTTGTGTTTTATGCTTTATCTGCAAATGCAAAGACTTAGACATATGTCTGTAATGAACAGGTCCTGCAGTTATGATTCTTTGAAAACAGTGGGACAAAATGTGCCTGCTAACACCTTCCAAGCCCTTCCCCAGAGATTTTACAGATCAGTGACTTCTGGCCTTGGACTCATTGCTCTTTCTAAGAGTGCAGTTCTACAGTGATTATAATCCTCCAACTTGGGGCAGATGTTGTGTGCTCCCCTCCCATTCTGCTCTGTGCTGAACCAGCTCAGGAAACTAACACATAAAAAACAAAGCCTTTTCCAACCAGCTACAGAACTCAGTTGGCTCAGTTTGCTCTGAGGCAAAAGACTGCAGGAGGTAGAATGTTGGAGGTGGCATTGTGCAGAAGAATGGGGAGGCAGAGCTGGCCCTTGCAAGGGCTGCTGCTTTATTTCTTTCTGCTTATTTTTCAGCCAGGTTAATTTCTTGATACTGTCTCTCTATGGGCTGGAAAGCAGCAGTGCTGGCAAAAGTGAATTGACCAGGAAGAAACAGTCAGAGTAGGGTAGAGCTATTTTTTATCCACTGTAAGTCTTACATAAACCAGGTCAGTGCTGAATTATGCCTAGGGTTTGAATGCTGTCTTCCAGTTCTTAACAGGAGAGTGCAATCAGTCTTCGATCTTTGGATCTTTTCAACTAGGTGAGATATGTTTCTCTGTACTCCTCCATATTACTAATGCAGATGTTTTGGTACTTGGTGGTAGCTTGACAGCTGTTGTATTGCTGATCTTGAATCACCACAAAGCAATTTTTCTTTTCCAGCTACACTTCTGAATATACCAGGTTTCATTGAACGATTATGCAAACTGGCAACACGGAAGGTATCTGAAACAACAGGCACCTCCAGCTTCCTGCAGGAGCTAGAAGAGTGGTACACCTGGCTGGACAATGCCCTCGTCCTTGATGCATTGATGAGAGTGGCAAATGAAGAGGCAGAGCAGAGCAGTACAGGTATCTGGCCTGCATTCCTCCAGCCACCACTAGCTAATGCGTATTTTGTCATCTTCAGTGTTTGTCATCTGGTGCCTTTCCTTTCAAATAGTACCAATTCTGTTCTTCTTGCATGAAATACTGAAATATCAGCATTTAGGTCTGACTCCTGTTTTGTTCTCGGGTAGCACTGATTTAGTATTCATGAGCTCAAGTTAGTGAAAGGGAAAAAAAATGCTCCTTTTCACACAGTTTATTTGTAATCCTATACACTCTCATAACTCATCTCCCTCAAGAACGTGTCTGATAAGTGGGGTAAGTGACTTTACCAGGGTTTGCTCTAAAACTTATCCAAATGGAATTGATTCCATACGCTTCACAGGAAGCAGACAAGCCCCTCTTTCAGAAGGAGGGGTAGTTCCAGCAAGATGGGGTTGTTGGTGGGGGAGCTTCTTCCAGGGGACTGTTCAGAAGTGTCAATGCAACCTTAAGAGAAAGCTATGAAATGAGGGCCTGGTTTGTTTTTTCAGTGTTACAAAAATGCAAGGTATGTCTTATTTAACTCAGAGCACTAAATAACGAGATTAGAGTTATTTCCAGTTTTTGGTATCTAAATATTTGCCTTTGTGCTTAGGAAGCTTAGCCTTAGAGGCTTTTGCCACAACCCAGCTTTGTTAATTTTGTCGAAATTATTAACAGTCCTGAGAAATGCACAAGAGAAGGATGCAAATGTTCCAACAGCATCTTGTACATACCTTCATGCACACCTTTGGTGCAAACTGGGACTGCTCTGTAGCCTGAAATGAGATTCAGGGAGTGATTTTGCTGAGGTATGCATAAAGGTGCTCAGCTGCAGCTCTTGACCCACAGCATCAGTTAGCAGGCAAAGCTAGACGTACTTTCCCAGAATACTGGCTCAGTCTTCACTGATTGTGGCTTAGGGATGTATGAGTCAAAGGTGCTGTCTGTGCTTTTTAGCCTTTGATGCTTTCCTTCTTCCATGTTCTTGTCTGCTGAATGTTTCTTCACATGGCTTCAAAAAGCACTCGCGCTGTCCTCTAGCAGGCTGGTTTGCAGCTTAGTTATGAATGTTATGAAGGCCTCATTCCTTTTTAACTGCAGTCTGCAGGATTCACTGTCCTTGTTTACTTCATCTGTGTCACTCGCAGCTTCTGTGTTTTCCACTTGAAATTGTGGCATCCAGTTTCTGCTTTTAGCAGTATAGCAGGACATGAAAATGGCTTAACTGTGTCCTCAGTATATAATGGTATTGAGGTACAAAATGCAAGTAGATTAATGGTAAATGTTACTGATGCTCTCGCCCCTATTTTCATTACCTTTTCTTTCATGTTCTTTCTGATTCAGTGGTATACTAACTCATATTAGTTGACCTTGCTTATTTTAATGTATATGATGTCATTTAGCTTATGAAAAAATGAGATTTTAAGAAGGCAGACTTTCATCTCTTCTAAAATTTCAGCTGTACTTTTTCTCCTTCCCTTGCGTTCAGATTGGCTCTGTTGTATGCCACTGCTTGTAGTTGAGAAGAGGATTCATGCAGGCGCGCTGGTCTTACATCTGTGTTTGAGTGTAAAAGCAGTAACTGTAACAAATCCTTTCCTGTTGAAACTGCCTCAGGCTCACATCTTTGCCATCTTCTTCAGAGTCTTCTGATGAAAGTGGTTTGGCCAACACCTCGACACGGACGCAGCTTCCACAGTCCATGAAGATCATGCACGAGATCATGTATAAACTGGAGGTGTTGTATGTTCTCTGTGTGCTGCTCATGGGGAGACAAAGGAATCAGGTGAGTATTTGTGGATGGTTACATGCAGAAGTTGATATCCCTTCAGACTGAAGCACTCATAAATTAGGTCATGGACACAGAAACATGAAGGGACACTCAAGGTATAAAGCTGAGATGATGTACTTCAGTTTTGTCAGCTCTAGGTGCTTCACAGCAGTCCTGTTCATATGTTCCATTTGCATTTCTTGCATTTGAAATGAAAAATAGGGAACAAATTACTTATCCTATGTAACTTCTGGAGAACCTATCACCACAGCATGGCTGTAGTTGGGTTTTAAACATGTTGAAAGCATACTGAGGAGGGGAAAGAGGAAGCAATCTGTTGGTGCAGGTTTCACAGATTTCCAGTACTGACAACCTCCTCATCTTAGCTGGGCAGCTTGGAATAGCAGGGTATTGGGATGCCCTGAAAACTGGGAGAATCCAGGGGTTTTTTTGTGTCCTTGAAGGGCTGTAGTATTCAGCAAGAGCTAGCTGTGCTGGGGGCTGTTGCTTGAGCACATTTATCATGTGCAGTTTGTTCTTTGCCAGTAACCTCCTACCCTGTAGGAGTCATAAATACTTGTCATAGACAATCCTTTAAACATATTAATTTGAATTTAAAGTAGAAGTGTATTTGTAGAACAGTTCTGCAAAATGTTCACTGTGTCCCTACAAAGGGATGCTCTGTGTTAGAAAGAAATTCTATATAATAATAACCAGAGGAAGCATGCTGCTGCAGTAGTTAGCTTTGAAGCTGACTCTGGTTTTTATTTGCCAGAAAAACCTCTTACTCTTCCTCTGCCCTCATTGGAAGTCTTGGGATAAAACTGGCTTGTGGTTTCTTTTTCTCAGGAGATTGTTCAGGGCTGGATTTGAATTGTTGCATGTCTTGCATGTTCCTATTGTGACAAGCAATCAGCTCTTACACTTCTGCTACAGAGAGCCAAACTGCGTGCAGCAGAAACTCCAAACAGTTTTAGTGGTGAGAAAGCAGCAGAGCAGTTTGTGTGAGGCTGGGCGGCGCCGGGGAAAGTCAAAGGAGTTTGAAGGATGAGTGTAGAACAAGGATTGTCTTGGCATCTGTGGATTGAGCAGTTGCAGTGAGTTTGGTTCTGAGGGGCAGTGGCTGTCATTTGGGAGCTTCGTCCTGCTGAGGTCTGTCAGGGAAAAGGTCAGCAAACTGAAAGTAAACCAAATGCATTTCAAATGAGGAAGGTGTCGCTTGGGATGAGCAGTTATGCTGGCGTGGAAAGGAGCAGGTTCCTGAGCTGAAGCACAGAAGCTCCTCCCACAGCTGGGCCCAGGCTCTTGCAGGCAGCTCCCACGCTTGCGCTCACCCTGTTGTATCTGTGCTGTGCTGGCTCCCAAAAGACAGGCTGCAGGGAATGCTTTGTCCAGATTCCTCAGAGCTGCTTCTGCTGGGTGCTTGTGACTTGGTCAAGGTATTTGAAAATGCCCTCGGGTAAGGGAGCACAGAGGGACTCTGAGCCTTGCAGTCTGTTGGGGTGGTTTGGGTGAGGTGGGAAGGAGCTGCATGCTTCCTGTGAGGTGATGCAGAGGTTCCCAGAAGTGGGAATGCAATTTCCAGGTCGATGGAAGAGTCTGTGGCTCCAGCCAAAAGGAATGCAGAAAGCCCATTAGCTGTGCTGCTGACAAGAACACCTGTAAAACAGCACTGGCTTTAATGCTATTTGAGGAAGTAAAGCTGGAATGATCTGCTTAAGTACTGCTAGTTACAATCCCTATCACAGGCACAATCTGACTTAATGTTCAGGTAGCTGCACAGGTCTTTGCTGTGTGGAGCACTTAATTCGTACAGCTTGTTGGGCTTCGCTGTCCTGAGTGATTCCCTTTTGCAACAGGAATCAAGGGATACTGCTTGTCGTAGGCCTGCAGCTGCTGAGGATCTCTCCTTGTATTTCTCCTCCTCATCATTGTCCAGGTTGCTTACATCAAAAAGTATCAGAGCTTGGACTGTAGTTATTTAGCAGCTGTTCACACCGCAGTTACTGGTTTACATGAGTAACTGCAGTTTGTTTCAGACAGTGGGTGTGGGACACCATGGTGTGTCCTGCAGTGTGACCGTATGGAAAGCTGCCCACTGCTCTGCAGATTGTGTGAGCAAAATCTGTATCCATACTTCCTGTTGTCTTCAGAGGGCAGCCTCAGCTCCAGCTGTGTGAACTAGAAAGGCAGAGGATGCTCAGAGGGGGACTGGCAGCAGAATGTATGCAGCTTAGTGTTGTGACACAGAAGTCATATATGGACGTATTTTCAGTGGGTTGCAAGCAATCTCCCAGTGTCCAAACAGTGATTAATTCAAATCCCTGCTTTTTCCCAAAGTGTGTTCTGCCTGTGCCCACCAGACAGCACACCATGATGAATATCTGTGTTACTGCACACACATGCTGTTTGGCAAAGCATTTCCTTCTTCTCTTGTCAGTATGATGTGTTTTCTGTGCTGTGTTGTATCTGTATATGAGGTGAATCCTTCCTTCTCTTCTTTTCCAGGTTCACAAAATGATAGCAGAGTTCAAACTTATTCCTGGCCTCAATAATTTGTTTGACAAACTGATTTGGAGGAAACATTCAGCATCTGCTCTTGTTCTGCATGGACACAATCAAAATTGTGACTGTAGCCCAGTGAGTAACTTTTTAAGTTCTGTGCAGATTTTGATGTTATTTATCATAAAGTTCTGAGACATTGTATTGAGTAAAGCAATGCCTGTGTAATAAGCTTGGTGAAACACAGTAGGACTCGAGTTTTCTGGTTCTTCAAATCATTGTTTTCACTGAAGTCTTCATCTGTGGTGTACTGTAGCATTTATCAGAGGGCAGTTTGGCTTCTCCCCTCTCTTCTGTGTTGGAAACTCACAAGATGTTCATTCTGTGGTTCCTGGAGGCCAAAGCTAGGAGAAGATGAAATAATTGCTGATGGGTCTAGCAAGGAATTAACTGTTACATGCATTGTCTTACTGGAAGCCTCCAGTTCTGTTTTGTTTTTGGGAAGCCTGAGAAGTGCAGCCTTCCCAATTTATGCAGATCATTTGCTCTGCTGTCCAAATGGGTTTGATTTGGGTAGGTTTCCATTTCAGCTGTTTCGTATCAGTGTGACTAATGATGTCCAAAAAAATACTGAAGCAGTTCTGTTGATGTTTCTTTCCTCTTTGTAGGACATCACTTTAAAGATACAGTTCCTGAGGCTTCTTCAGAGCTTTAGTGATCACCACGAGTGAGTATGAAAAGCTGTGGTGCGTTGTGGCTCCGTGGTATTGTTTGCCTGGTTGCAGTTACAGCAGGTGTCCTGGCCATGGTGCAGGCTGTGTGTGAATGGAATACTGTGCTGTCCTTAAACATCTATTCAGATGTTTGTGTTTAAGCTCCTGATGCAAAAAGAAGAGGACTGTGTTCTGGGCAGGATTGATGATGATTAAAACTAACCCATTTTGCTTGATGTTGAAGTGGACCGAAATGCTGTGATGAGCAGCCACTGCTGGCTGCAGAAATAAGGTTGCAGCCTTGGTGGTGCTGTTCCTGTCTTTTTCCTGAGACTCAGTAGTGAGGCAGTGTGCTCACATCAGATGTTTTCCCTGTGAGTGAATGTAAGTCTGTTCAAACATCAGGGTGAAATACAGGATGCTCACTGTCAGAATGCTGGGAAGATGTCGCTGCCATCTAAACACCAGCAATGGAGAAGACCTGGTTAAACTTGATCAGAAAATGCTAGGGGAAAATTAATTGTAAGCTAGTCATCAGGAAGCTGGTCTGGAAATGGAAGAAAAGCTTCTGTTTACTCCAGCAGAACCAACCTTCATAAGCATGCCTTCTGAATGGAAGCAGTTATGGGATGGTGCAGGTTTTTAATTTAGGCTTACCCAGGAGATATTCCTTCTCTTATACAGAGATAATTGTTGGTCTAGTTTGACTTGAAAAATGGCATCTTGTGTGCTGTCAGTGTGCTTTTGCTCTCATTCACCCCTACAAGATGGTTCCATGTTCCATACAAACTTCTGCATTGAGGCATGTTGCTCTGAAGATGCACATCTACGCCTGCTGCCTCGCTGCTCTTATTTACAGCCAGCAATGGTATTTTGTGTGTAGGTTTTATCTGGTACCATTGAACTTGTTATATATGTGTGCTGGAAGTGGCAATCTTGTTGATTTGGCAATATTAGCTGTAAGAACCAGGGATTTGCTGAACTTCTTCAAAGCTTAAGAGGAACAGATCCTCCATTGAGGCATTGCTCGCTGAGGAATCGCTCAGGTTTTCCAGTAAAATCTCTCTGGATGATGATGTTACTTAAGTAGCTGCTACAAAGATCTCAGACTTGTTTAGACAGAAAGCTGCTTTCATCTGTAGCATTTGAGCAGATGGTATGTGTGGAATCTGCCCAGGGTTTTTAAACAAGCAGTGGCCTGAACTCTATGAAATCACAGTTGAGAGGAGTTAGCTGAGGACACAATGGGAGGAAGTATTTATATCCTGATACTGACTGCAGTAAAATGGCAAATAAACTGAACTTGCAGAAACTGTTTGTGCATGGAGAGAGAGGCTGTATTTTCATTGCAGAAACCTGTTGATGCAGATCAAAAGAAGCTTCACATGGCAGTTCATTGGGCACTAATCTGGAAGATAGTGTTCGAAGCAAGAAGGCATCCCTGCCACCTTTCTGGTCTAATAACTTATTTTCTTCATAATTGCTGTGATTTAATAGGTTCCCTTTGCACACACCCACGGCTGCATCCTGTACTCTGTGTTTCTTGACAGTACCACTTTGTTGTCTGTTATTGATGAATTTGAAGTGGAGAACGTGCTGGAGCTGGGGAGTTGGCAGTGGGAGCCTCGAGAGTCCATTTCTGCATTGTCAGACTTGTTCTGCACAACTCTTCACAGAGAAACTCAGTGGCTTTCATTAAGGAAAAAAACACTATTTGATAAAGCATTTATGCAAATTCCTCCTAATATCCATTCCTGTTTTTTGTGTTGTATGAAGCCTTTAAATAATTCCAGAGTGTTTAAAATACCAGGAAGACTGAGTATTGCTGCAGTTGCTGCTTTCCAATTGAGGCTAATTGCTGATAAGCAGCACAGTCATTATTTGGAGGAGAAAAACTGTGGGAAGCTGTGAAAAAAATTTACTATTTATGACTGCAGAAATCCATCAAACTGTTGCTGAGATTTTCAAAAGCCATCTGGAAGCAAGTATTTGTAAAACTCTCCATACGATGATGAACAGCACAGAACAGGCATCTCAGGACTGCTTGGTGCTGAAAGCTGTGAGGGACCACTGAGAAAACAGCAGCTGGTGGGCTTAGAGTGGGAGTGAGCTGTGGTGGAGGCTGGTAGGGTGAAAGGCTGTGAGAGATGGAGAGTGAAAACTGAGTGCCTTGTTCTGCAGCCCTCAGAGGCCTGTGGCATTACGTCCCATAGAATTGCATGCTTGCTTGCCACTCGCATGGATTCATCACGTTTTTCTCCCCTGCTCCCCAATTGTCTTGTTTTAGGAACAAATATCTCCTGTTAAACAGCCAAGAACTCAATGAGCTGAGTGCAATCTCCCATAAAGCCAACATCCCTGAAGTTGATGCAGTTGTCAACACAGACAGGTGAGTAGGGACAGAGGGTTCAAGGACAGCAGCTGCTAGCATTCTGCGAGCACTTACACTGGGAATTTGATGTTGCTGTTTTGTTTGAGGTCCACCACATTTGCTTTGATTTCAGTCACAGTTCTCAGCAGGAGGCGTCCAGGTTTGTGTGGTGTTTGTGGTCATTAGCAAACTTGGTGTGCTCGTGCACAACAAAAACAGCAGCAACTTACAATGAGGGTTTTGATTTCAGAGCCCAAAGTTCTCAGCTTGGCTGCACGTTAGGCTTTTCTCACTGCTGGCCTTGCAGACACAGCTGGGAATTAAGCTGGGGTCCCTCTGATGCATCAATTGCTGCTGCTGATAGATCTTAGTTTTCAGATTCAGGAGCAGTTTGTGCACAGTGTCCATCTGTGGGCTGCAAAAACGTTTCTGAAGGTGCGTGCCTGAATTCTGTATTTTCAGACTGGCTGAAAAGGAGAATAAGCTTGATCAGATTAATGTTAAACTGCTTGCAGAATCTCTAGTGCTACAGTTGAAGATTTGTTAGATTTGCTGGTTCGCTTTAACGAGGTCTTTTATTGAACTCTGATATACAAACACACACAAACTTGATGAACTCCCAGGGTTGATTGTCAGAGTGCTCCTAGAATGCCAGGGAAGCTGCTTCCCACAAGGGTTTGGTGAACAGACTTGATTGTCCAGCAGAGGTGCTGCTGAGAATGGCCAGGTTGATGCATGAATGCACCTGCTGAGGATGTTGTGAGTGAGAGCGTGGTGAGAGGCTCTGCCTCTTTAAGGTGTGTTGTGTAGCCAGATGTGCAACATTGTTTGGTTTCTGGCATAAACTTAGTTTCTTTCCCATCCTTTGTGTTTTGTTTCCGTGCTGCCTTTCTTGATACATGAGTTCAAGGCATTGCTTCTGCACAGAGTTCCTGTAGGTAAATACTCCACTGAGGATGCTGCTTAGTACAAGTAGTGCTGCAGGCCTTTCACCTCTATAGTTTTATTAGTACATGCAGAAGGCTACCTCGTGTAGAGCCTTAGGATCATTAAGGCTGGAAGAGACCTCTCAGATCATCTCCAACTTCTGACCCATCCTGCTGTTAAAATGTTGGGAGAAAAGGAGTGTTTTTTTCTTCTAGGATTTATTCCTAAGTCGTGTTGCAGGTATTGCAGTTTACCAGAGCCATTGAGAACTCTGCCAGTAGCAGAACTGTCAGTGAATTCTCATGATGCATATGGAATACTGAGGGCTTTATCTTTTGGAGCACTTCAGAGTTGTACAAGGCGCAGTGTTTGCCCTCCCAGTCACACAGTCATTTCTTCCCATGTTTTAGGAGTCTTGTCTGTGATGGGAAGAGAGGTTTGTTGACCAGACTGCTTCAGGTCATGAAAAAGGAACCAGCTGAATCCTCCTTCAGGTAGGCTGGCTTTACATTGCAGCGTGCTGTTCTGAGTTGAACGGAAGGCTGTTCTGTTTCCATACAGCTCACGTGAAAATGCAGTTGAAAATGCTCAGAAACCATAAGCTGTGAAGATAATGTGGCTTTGTTGTGCTTGGCTAACAGTGGCAGTGCAGGTGAGGGAGAGTGCCAAAGCTTGCATTGGACCTCATCCCCATACAGGCAGTGGTTTTCTGCAGGATCTACAGATATCTCTCCAGCTTCAGATTGGAATGAAACTGGTTAGGAAATTTCAGTTGTAGTTGTGATAGAATTCCTATCCTTATTCCAAAATTAAAACTTCTTTTCTTTCGCTTCTCAGGTTTTGGCAAGCAAGAGCAGTTGAAAGTTTCTTGCGAGGCACCACCTCCTATGCAGACCAGATGTTCCTGCTAAAGAGAGGACTTCTGGAGGTAATGAATTACTTGTCAAGCTGCCTGTGTAGCAACTGAGGAGGATTTATCTGTAAAGAATTCAGATGGGGGTAAAAATACAGCATTAAATACTCTGCTCTGTAGCAACAGAACAAGTTTTGCAAAGCGTTTGTGAGTTCTTATGGCAGCCAGGCACGGGGCAGCCAACTCTATAGATTGCTTCTCTGGGAATTCTGTTTCATAGAGGAGACTCCTGAATTTTTGTCTTTGGTTCAAATTTAAGAACTGGACATGCAGGAAAGTGTTTGAAATTAGTGATCAAACCAAAGAACATGGGCTCAACTGTGGCAATAACGTGTTTCCCTCCCTTTCCAGCATATTCTCTACTGCATTGTTGACAGCGAGTGCAAATCACGGGATGTGCTTCAGAGTTACTTTGACCTTCTGGGAGAACTGATGAAATTCAATATTGATGCATTCAAGAGGTTCAACAAGTACATCAACACAGATGAGAAGGTAAATATTTGTCACCAGCAGGTCAGCTTATACCCTCTTACAATGCAACGCAGCACTTGGAAGCTCCGATTTGTTTGCTGCTTTTGGTCTGAACATGGAGCTCAGTGCTACAGGCACAGCGAGCTGCCAAAATGTCTTTGTGAGCTTTGTGTTGCTGCATACACAGGTATGTGATGGGGCAGGGCCAAGGTCAGGGCTCAGAGGTGGTCGAGCACTTAGTGTGAAGTCACGGTGGTTTGGGTTAATCTGCTGCTACAAATGTTCAGGTCGGCTCCAAAGAAAGAAAGTTTCGTTGGAGCTTCACTACAAAAGTAAATGCATCCTTAATGGAGACAGCTTAAAAACACCCACGTGCCTTTTTGCACTGTCAGATATTTTCTTTGATATTATTTGAACTTGCAGGTGTTTGAAGTCACACCTGATGTGATTACGTAGAAAACTGAGGTGTGCTTGTAGATCAGGAATGGGCAGCTCTCCTTTTGCAGAGGGATTTTGTGCTTTTATGCACAGCTCTCGGGGAGGTTTTGAGTTGCCTCCTATTCTTGCTTATGTGACTTCAGTTCATCTCTGGTTGCTGTCAGGTCTGGCAGATCTTGGAGAATAGAAGCAGAGATGTACAATCCTGGCCTTGCAAATACATCTCCTTTTATTCTTGTCAGGATTAACACAAATAATGAGTGTGTGTGTTTGTGTGAGAAGAAAATAACCAGATGTGTTTTGGCATTCAAACCTAGCCTAGACCTGGCTCTCTCCTTGGAAAGGAAGCTGCCCACATCTGCACATGCCTGTCTGGTGCTGTGCATGCTTCAGGTGTTTGTGCTCAGAACCCAGGGTGCTTTCTGATAACCTTCAAGAACTGCATTCGTTCAGTGTTGAGAACCTGGATGTTTGCCCAGCTGTTGCCCGACTCTGTAGCTCTTCCTGCTTAGGCTCACAGTTCCCCTGTACTGATGAGGTAATTCTTTTGTTACGCATTCTGAAAAGGGTATGAAGTGCTGCTGTGTGACCTCATCTGTGTGTGCCCAAGCAGGACAACTTCTGTTGGTTTGTTTGTTTCCTGGAGTGCTGAGTTGTTTCTCTTTAGTTCCAGATATTTTTAAACCAGATCAACAGTTCCTTGGTTGACTCCAACATGCTGGTTCGCTGCATCACGCTGTCCCTGGACCGATTTGAGAACCAGTCTGATGCTAAAGGTAAAGGACAAGAGATGGGCTTGATTGTGATGGTGGTTGTTTTAAGCCAGACTTCCACAGATCTTAGTATCAGACAGAAACGTTGCCAAGCACGTTTGTTCCTACAGCCTAACTCTAGCTCTTACTGCTGTGGTGTGTGATCAGCGTGTCTGAACTTCAAGCACCTGATGAGTGTCTTTTTCCTCTTGCTGCAGTTGCAGAAGTCCTGTCAGAGTGCCGCCTGTTAACATACATGTCCCAGATGTCCATGAGAATGTCCTTTCTTTTCCGTCTCATTAATATTATTCATGTACAGACACTTACACAGGTAAAGAGCTGGCAGTAACTTTCTTGTTATCTCGCTGGTGCTGGGCTGGGAGCAGGGAGGAACCTGGCTTTGCTTGAGGAGATCCGTGTCCCTTCTTTCCTGATACAAATGGGAGCACTTCCTCCAGGTGCTCTGAGGGCGTGTATGCAGCCAAGATATCAATTCTCGTGTTGTTTTTATTTCTAGGAAAATGTCAGTTGTTTGAACACAAGTTTAGTTATCCTAATGCTGGCCCGAAGGAAAGAAAAGCTACCGTTTTATCTGCGCACTTTGCAACAGATGGAATACACAGAAAAATATCCAGGCTTCATCCTGAACAACTTCCACAGTCTTCTGCGATTCTGGCAGCAGCATTACCTCAACAAGGATAAAGACAGCACCTGCTTAGAAAATGTACGTGGACCTGTGACTGTAGCCAGAATCAACTGCAGCAGTGTCTGACAGCCTGGCAGGAGCAGGGCTGGCTGCGTGCCCTGGGTCCTGCAGGCCAGCCATTGTGTTGCAGCTCGTGCCACGGTTTGCGTTGATGCTTCCGTGGTCTCTTGAGCTGCAGACAGGAGATGCTGCTGAGAGCAGTTGTCTGCCACGCTGTGTTTCAGGGTGCTGTGCTGGCATGCATGTACGTGCTGTGTCTTGGGCTGCTGTCTGGTGCATAGAATCAGATATAGTTGTCCAGTGGGTAAATAGCAGACAGTGGTTAATGTAGAGTGGGGCTGCTAATTGTTGCAGGAGATGCTTTTTGGCTTTACAAGATGGATGCGAGCAGAGAGGGTGTCTTGTCTCTGTGTCTTGCTCAGGAGCAGGAGCCTCTCTGCCAGCTCTGGCTTCATCTGCAGCACCACAGTGACCTGCTTTGTGCCTGATTTGGGCAACAGAGGAGGAGTTGGGGCTTGTGAGTGTGACCTGCTTCTGGGCAGCCCTGCCTGCCCAACCCCGTGCTGTTCTCTGCAGGGTTATGGGTGCCCCAAGGGATGGAATGCCTCCCCTATGAGGACAGGCTGAGAGAGCTGGAGCTGTGCAGCCTGGAAAGGAAAGGGCTCGGGGGAGGCCTGGGAGCAACTTCTCAGTACCTAAAGGGGCTGTAAGAAAGAAAGGGGCAGACTCTTGAGTGGGGTCTGTTGTGATGGGACAAGGCGAAATGACTTTGAACTACAAGAGGGGAGGTTTAGACTGGATGTAAGGCAGAAGTTCTTTAAAATGGGGGTAGTGGGCACAGGCAGTGGCACAGGTTGCCCAGAGGGGCAACAACTCCAGAGCAGTGGGCAGCCCATCACCGGAGGCACCCAAGCTCAGGCTGGGGCTCCGAGCACGGATGGAGCCGTGGTGTCCCTGTTGCAGGGCAGTTGGCCCAGATGCCTTCAGAGGTCCCTTCCACCTTCAGTGATTCTGTGAAGCTGGGCTGGATAGGAAGCAGTTTTCAGTTTTCTCTGCTGAATGCCTTTGTTGCCATGTCCTGCTTGCTGACCACACTGACTGCTCTCCATCTCTTCCCGCAGAGCTCATGTATTAGTTTTACCTACTGGAAAGAGACTGTATCTATACTGCTCAGTCCAGACCGGACGTCCCCCTGTGCCATAGTTAGCTACATCGACGAGGCATATATGGACATTGACAGAGACTTCTCTGAGGAGTAATTCTTCGCTCTGGCTCCTGATGGGCAGCGCTCAGAGGTTACCTGTCAGCCCGTGGATTTTCAGGGATACGCTGTGCTGTGTGTGCGCGGCTCGGAGCCGCGGAGCGTCGCCGCCTTGTCCAAACCCCATCCCTGCTCTGACCTCTGATGGATGAGACTTTGAAAGCTCTCTGGATTCACATTCAGGGATGTATTTTCCAGTTGTTCTGGGATAAAAAGAATCACCTGCAAAAAAAAAAAATGATTCCCCCCTCCTCCTTTTTTCTTTCACATTTTTCTCTCTCTTTCTCCCAGTCCAATGTGGATGGTCAGTGAGTTTTGAGCTGACAGATGAGGATAGTCTGTGTGTGCCAATGGAGTTTTGGTTCTTTTCCATGGCTGTCAGAATTAGTAAGTCGAAAAGCACAGCAATTGCCCTCCAAATGTGAGCTCCAAGGAGCCAGTCTGCGTGGGACCTGGATGCACCAGCCTCATGCAGAGGGCTCCCTCCAGCTGCAACTCTTCTGTTTGGGTTTAGAATCGGGGGTTTAAGGTTGGTCAGAGTGTGAGTGTGTGTGCGTGCTCTTAATTCCTGAGAGCCCTCGCTCCAGTCACCTCTTTATCATCTACTTTTGGATCATTTGGTACTAAATCTGTTCAGCTGTCTGTGTTAGGAGAGATCCTCTGCTCCTGCTCTCTTTCCTGCAGATCCTCCCCACCTGAAGGCATTTCACAGTGCTGCGGAGCACAGAGACATTTCAGTGGTGGAATTGCAGCAGGCGTTGGCTTTTTTCATGGAGCACTAGCATTAAAATCTACTAATTTTTTTAAACTTGGGGCTTGTCCCTTCTTGGGTAACTAATCTGGTTTTAAAATCCTTTTCAGGACCGTTGCTCTTGATGCTAACCTGCAATGGGTGGAAGTCTTACATCAGTCTCTGCTTCAGGTCCTTAATATCAACACACACATAAATCTTAAGTGCAATATTGAGCGGAGACCTCAGTTTTTCCTGGATCTGTTTTAATCAGAACGTGTTAAAGGCAGGGAATGAACACTCCTAGTTGAAAGTAACTTTGCAGGATCTGAAGGGAAAGGGGGGGAAAGCAGGTTTTGGCAGTTCATGATTGCCAGGCCTGTGCACACTCTGCCAGCTCCCCAGTGTTGAGTGTGTTGCTCCAAGGACATCACAGTCGCAGGAGTAAATACAGCCTGAAATCCTGCACCACTGCACTGAATTCAAAGCATTCCATCTTGCAGCTCCAGCTCAAAGGACACAGTTTGAGTTTTTAAAGAAATCTTTTGACTTTCATGAGACAGTTTGCTGTTGGCTCTCTGGGGCCCAGGGTTGAGGAGGGCCCTGAGCTGCGTGTTTTGTCTCTATCCCTTGGCAGCAGAATGAAGCCCCCTCTGCGGGGTCCCTGTGCTGGGACCTGGCTGAGAGGCAGAGACTTCCAGCCCCACGTTCAGGAGTTGCTCTCTGAAGTCACCCCTTGCTTATCTCCCACTTCTGTGTCCTGCTCCAACCAGCAGGCAGCGCTTTGCTTGCAGGCTGGGCAGAGCTGCTGAGCTTAGGCTGGGGCATTCAGTCTCTGCTCAGGGTGAGCCCTGGGGAGGCCGTGCCCAGCTCCAGTGTGCTGCTGCTGTGGCAGCTGCCCCTCTGCTCTCTGTCAGCTCACCCTCACCCTGTGCCCCCCCTCCCCCCCCCAGCTGATTTCTTTCTCATCTGTACTTTTTTGTTCTTGGCTATTTGTGTTTTTGGTGTATCTTTGCTTCTTCTTAACTGTAATAGATGTACACTTAAAATAAATGCTTCAAATTAAAAGGCTTTTAAGTTAAGGGATGCCTTTTCCATAGTCTAGTTAATTGGTGTATCCAACGATTGCTGCTATAAACCTGCAAAGTCTCATTTACATCTCTGTATTTATGTAATGAGCAGGGAGGGGCCAGGCTCTGTCTGTCCTTGGCTGTGCTCCCAGCTGGTGAATCTTCCTCCTCGTGGGGGAGGGTGGCCATTTCCACTCTGCCCTGCTTTCTTTTGGGCATTGCCTGCTGCAGGCAGCTTGGCTCTGCATCCGCCTTTAGGCTGAGCTGGCTGCAGAGGCCCAGGCTGGAAGCCTCTGGCAACAGCAGGTGCTGGACTGTAGGGGCCAGTTCTGCTTGCAGGGGGCCCAGAACCCAGCACAGGTGGGGCTGCTCGCTTCTCTGCCAGCCCCCCCAGGCAGTGCCCCTCACTGGGACCAGGCAGAGGCTGCGGTGGGTGTAAGGATGGGGACGGAGCTGGGAGCCTGCTCACTAACACATCTGGAAGCCTGCACTTCCCCACGGAGAGCTGAGGTGTGTGCTGCCCCCGTGAATGCCAATTTACTAACTGCAAATAAACATATTAAATGGAAACTATTAAAGAAATCTATTTTAAAGAAACTACTGGAGATGTCTTTTCTTTTGTAGTCCCTTTGCCAAAGCCCTGGTCAACCTCTCTGTGCTGTGCAGGACTGTGCTTACAATGGTGTGAGGAGGTCTGTTCTGCACTCCACCCTCCCCTGTCCCCCAGCTCTGCTCTGCCCAGCTCAGCGTGTGCTTGGGGGGCTCTTGTTTCCCACCTGGAACAAACTGGTGCAGGGTGAGGAAAGGCCTGTGGCTCTTGCTGCTGCCTGGCTGTGAAAGATGCTCCCAGAGATCCCAGCTCACCCTGCACCTCGCTGCTGCAGCCCCTCATACCAGCACAGACACAGAGGAGCCGCTCCTGGCACAGCTACGTTTATTAACTCGGCGCAAAGCTGGCAGTGACTGTTGCAGCCATTTGCCTCCAATGTACAGCAGGCAGCAGGGTGGGCAGCCACGCTCCTCCTACTCGTGCTGGTGAAAGAGAAGGGTGTTGGTGCTGCGCAGCTGCTCCTCTGGCAGCAGAGGGTGGGCAGCGGGGCTGGGCCTTACCTTGAAGGTGATGACCTCCTTGGTGCGGGCACGCAGCTTGTTGACCTGCGTCTCAGCGATGTCAGCTCGCTCCTCAGCGTCATCCAGCTCGTGCTGCACCTTGCGGTACTTCACCAGGTTGGAGTTGGCCTGCTGCTCCTGGGGGGAGGCAGGGCCAGGGGTGAGGGACTGACCTGAGTACCGCCAGAGAAGAGCAGCAGAGCAGACCTGCACTTACCGCCTCCTCAAACTGGCGCTTGTAGCTCTTGACCTTGCTCTGCAGCTTGTCGATCAGATCTTGCATCCGGGTCAGGTTCTTTCGGTCTTCCTCCGTCTGCAAGTTCCCCCCCACCCCAGTCAGCAGGGCCCCGGTGCTGGGCAAGACCTCTCAGCCCTGCTGCCCCAGTGCAAGGCAGCCCTGTGCTTCCTTTGCATCCACCAACTCCATGCCCCCTGGACTGGCCCTGTTGGGTCCAGCCCTCAACTGAGGCCTTGCCCCCAACACAGAGCAGGAAGGCAGATGCTGGGGGTGTTGAGTAACATGAGGGTCAGCAAATGGGGAGAAGCGTGGGGCCGAAGCTGCGCCCGGTGCTGCCATACCTGGTAGCTCAGCTCCTTAATCCGCCGCTCGTACTTGCGAATGCCTTTCTGGGCTTCAGCCATCTTCTTCTGCTCCGTATCCAGCTCTCCCTCCAGCTCACGCACCTGCAGCCAGGAGAGGCCACCTCAGTCATGGGAGCCCAGGCAGGGACATCCGGCCCCAGCCACTTCCCCAGCTCAGAGCAGCTGCAGCTAAAGGCTGAGCCACTCCAGGCAAAGTCCTTCGGGCCTGCCCTGTGTAGTTCCAGTGCCCTGCAAAGCCCATACCACCAGGGTTCTGCCCCTGTTCCCTCACCCTGGCCTCCAGCTTCTGGATCTGCTTCTTGCCCCCCTTGAGAGCAATCTGCTCTGCTTCATCCAGGCGCATCTGCAGGTCCTTGATGGTCTGCTCCATGTTCTTCTTCATCCGCTCCAGGTGTGCGCTCGTGTCCTGCTCCTTCTTCAGCTCCTCTGCCATCATGGCAGCCTGCAAGGCCAAGTGCACAGACACATCACTGGGCAGCCCTGCCTGGAAGATCTCTGAGACCTTCATGCATGCTGCATACCTTTGCCAAGCCACTCAGCACCATCCCCAGCCCCCTCTTACATCCGTGATGGCCTTCTTAGCCTTCTCCTCAGCATTGCGGCACTCCTGCACAGCATCCTCCACCTCACTGCTCAGCTGGGAGATATCGGTCTCCAGCTTCTTCTTTTGGTTGATCAGGCCGGTGTTCTGCAGGCAGAGAGGCAGTGCCACAAGGACTGGCCGTGCCCAACAGGCTCACGGCTCACCAGTCCCAGCAGTGCCCCAGGAGCCAATTTGCAGCCCCTCACCTGTGAGTGGAGCAGGTTGACCCTTTCGGTGGCCTCCAGCAGCTCCTGCTCTGCCAGCTTCCTGCTCCTCTCAGCCTGCTCCAGGGCAGCCCGCAGCTCCTCCACCTCTGCCAGCAGGAGGTTGTTGCGGCGCTCCAGGGCGGCCGCCTGTTCCTTCAGATCATCGTTCTGGCGCTGGGTGTCATCCAGCTCGATTTGCAGGTCCTGCGGGGCAGCGTGGGGTCAATTGTGACAGGGAGGAGGAGGGAGAGCTAGGAGAAGGCAGGGGTGGCACAGGGGCAGCAGCCAGCCCATCCCCCCCACCTTGATCTGGGCCTGCAGCTGGCGACCCAGCTTCTGGAACTCGGCAGCCTGGCGGTTGGCATGGCTCAGCTGGATCTCCATCTCGTTCAGGTCTCCCTCCATCTTCTTCCTCAGCCGGACAGCCTCATTCTTGGCCCGAGCCTCAGCATCCAGCGTGGCCTGCATGGAGTCCATGGCACGCTGGTGGTTGCGCCTGCGGGAGGGATGATGTGTCAGCTCCACTCCTGGGGACATCTGACCGGATCAGCCTCAGCCAGACGTGCTTGTCTCGTGGCCATGATGCTGCCCCAGCCCACAGCAGCAGCCCAGCCCGCCACACGCACCTCAGGTTCTCAAATTCCTCATCCTTTTCTGCCAGCTTCCTGTCTACATCAGCCTTGATCTGGTTCAGCTCCAGCTGGATGCGCAGCGTCTTGCTCTCCTCATGCTCCAGGGCTCCCTACAGACAACAGCAGCTCTGGGAAAAGTCCCTCAGGGAAGCCTCCCCAGCCTTGCCTCAGCCCCCACAAGCAGGACCCAGAAGTGCATCCAGTTGCCCCAGCACCACCTCCCCAGAGCTGTAGGGAGTCCAGGGGCTCTCAGGTGCAGCAGGCATCTGTGAGCTTCAGTGAGAAACACAGGCTCACCTCAGCCTCCTCCAGCGCTGCCTGGATATCGCTCTTCTCATTCTCCAGGGCTTTCTTCAGCTTTTCCAGTTCATGAATGGTTTTGCCGCTCATGCTTATCTGGTCGGTCAGATCAGCAATTTCCTCTGGCAGGAGCAGAAGGTGTTTGGTCAGGAGTGGGGCTGCAGTGCCAGCCTCTTGCAGGACAAACTCATCACCCCACCCAAGCTGTGCCCACATTCCCCCAGTCCCCGGGTGCTGAGGCTGTGCCTGCAGAATGGGCACCAGCCCCCTTTGCTGGGCCCTGCTGTGCTCCCTTGTGGCCAGTGCAAAGGAAAGGAGGGACAGGGCACAGGAGGGATGTGAGGAACCACAAAAGACCCTCTTGTCAAAGGATCACAGTGCTCCCTGCCTAGATGGATGTCCATCCTGCCACACAGCTGCCTCAGGGCTAAGGACATGGGAGCTATGGGCTGCCCATGACAGCAGGGGCCAAGGCTGCCAACAGTCTGAGGGAAGGCCTGATCCCAGTCCTACCCTGCAGGTTCTTGTTCTCCCTCTTGAGGGTCTCCAGGTTGTCCAGAGATTCCTCATAGGCGTTCTTGAGCTTGAAGAGTTCTGTGCTCAAGCTGCGTGACTCTTTCTGTGATGCCTCCAGCTCTGCCTGAGTCTCCTCATACTTCTGCTTCCATTCAGCCAGGATCCTGTCAAAGTTGCGCTGCTTCTTGTCTAGGGCAGCACAGGCAGAGTTGGCTCGTTCCAGGTCCACTGAGAGGTCCTCAATCTCTGTCTGCAGCCGGTGCTTGGTCTTTTCCAGTGAGGAGCACTTGGCGTGGGCAGCCTCCACAGCCTCCTCTGCTTCCTGCAGCCGAATGGCCAGCTTCTTCCTGCAGACAGCAGCAAGGAGTAAGCACCTCCAGCCCAAATGCCAGTCCACCTGCAGCTCTGCAGGGAAGGCCTTGGTCTGCCCAAAAAGCCTCGGATTTGGGAGGGTCACATCCTTAAATAGGAACCTGCCACCCACAGGTAACCTAATTCAGGCACGAGACTCACTTGGCTTCCTCCAGCTCCTCTGTTCTTTGGATAGCATCTGTTTCGTATTTGGTTCTCCACTGGGCCACCTCTGCGTTGGCCTTGGACAAGTTCCTCTGGAGCTCGCTCTTGGCCTCCACCTCCTCCTCATACTGCTCCCGCAGCAGGTCGCAGTCATGGCGGGAAGCTTGCAGGGCGTGCGCCAGGGCATTCTTGCTCTGAGGAAGGAACAGCTCATGAGATAGGCAGTTGGCCCCAGGCCCCTGGATGCCAGCTGGGATGCTAGCAGGGAAGCAATTCTGTTTTTCAGTGACTAAAAGCTGCCTTGGTGCATTTTTATGCAGGTTACATCCCACCTCCTCAGTACTGCGCTGGCCCACTGCACTGCCATCTGCCACTCCGAGCCACTCAGAGACCAGCCATGGCCCAGCAGTCTCACCTTGGTCTCCTCTTCTAGTTGCCTCTTGAGCTCCTCAATGGTCTGTGTGAACGAGGTCTTGCCACGGCTCAGCTGGTTGATGAATGACTCCTTCTCCTCCAGCAGCCGGCTCAGCTCCCCTGGTTTCAAACAGAGCCAAACAGCTGTGTTGGGGCTGGACACCCATGCTTGAGCCCACACCCGCTCACATCTTATGGCCTTCAGTTGCACTGAGACTCCAGAAGCCAATTGTATTCCCAGTAAGGCAAGCTGCGGCCCATGAACAGAGGTGTCCCCCAGAAGCTAATGGCTAAGTGTGACAGCTGAGAACCCTCTCCTGATGCCTGAGATCACCCCCCACCAGCACCTGTTAAAACAGCCTTGCCACAGAGGTCCCCTCCCTTGCCACACCATACAACAGCACTGCAATCCCTGAGCAGAGGCACACCATAGACATGCATTCCCCTTTCCTCCAGATGGAGATTCCACTGATATCTGCCCCTGCGAGGAGCTGGACAGCCTGCACGACTGAACTGAACCCAGCGCAGACGCCGCCGTGCAGGAACAGGCACACACCCCCACCTACCATTCTCAGTCTGCAGCCTGCCCCGCTGTGTGCTCACATCAGTCAGCTGCCGCTGCAGCTCATCCACCTTGGACTTGGCTTCGCTCAGTTGGTCCTCATAGGTGCGGCACAGCTTTTCGGCATTGGCCTGCATGCAACAAGTAAAGCCTACATGAGATAAGGCTCTGCCCCAAGAGCACCGTCCCAAGAGGGACTCAGCGACTGCACGGCCTGGGACCTTACAGCCCTGCTCAGCAAATCCCTGGTGCACACAGTGCAGGTAGGAAGAGCCTGGCAGAGCTTTTACATCCCTACTAAGCTAACAGTAGCATTCTGAAGTCTCTCACACAAGTACTGTATTCCCAGATCCTCCAAATTTCACTAGGACAAGCAAAGCATTCTGCAGGTGCTGCCACGGCGACAATAGGGACAGGCTACACCCAGGGAATAAGTGTGCATGGACAGGGCTGTGCAGAACGCACTGCAGTGAGCTGCACTGATGACAGACTCACAGCTGCCTATTCACAAAGGAGACGAAGCTGCCCAGTGCAGAGCACCCACCTTGTTCTTGGTGAGGTATTCGATGTTGGATGACAGGTCATCCACCTCCATCTTCATCTCGCTCTTCTCCTTCTCCAGCTTCTGCTTGACACGCTGCAGGTTGTCGATCTGCTCGCTCAGCTCAGCCACGCTGTCTGCATGTTTCTTCCGCAGAGCGGCCGCTGTGGACTCGTGCTGCAGCGTGGCCTCCTCAAGGTCCCTCCTCAGCTTCAGGAATTCCACCTCCCGCTTTTTGTTCATCTCCAGCTGTGCAGACGTTGCTCCTCCAGCCTCCTCCAGCCGCTCACTCAGCTCCTCCAGCTCCCGGGACACTTCCGCCCGCTGCTTCTCCACCTTGGCTCGAGCGGCACGCTCAGCCTCCAGCTCCTCCTCCAGCTCCTCAATACGGGCCTAGAAGGGACAGGATGGGGCAGATGTTCCAAGCACTGTCTAATGTTCCAGCATCTTTGCTCCCCACAATGGGACAACCCACGTAGACGCCCCCTGCGCATTACATCTGATGGGAATTTGGGACCGCTGGGCCGTGAGAACAAGACTTCCAACCATACCTGGAGCTCCTTGATCTTCTTCTGCAGCTGGGCCTCAGTCACCTGCTGATCCTCAATTCTTGAGTTCAGCTGACTCATTTCGAAGTCTTTCCTGTACAGAAAGAAGGCAGAGCTGACCTCTGCTCAAACACTATCCTGCCCTTTGCATCCTGAAGCCGGAGGAAAAGTATTCCCTGCATTGTATTATCCAGGCCCAGAAGAAAAATAAACTAACCCTCAGGGGAAAGCGCACAACAGGGTGAAGAGCAGCAGATGGCCTGGCTCTTAGATTTTGCCTGCAATTGCCTGTTCCCCAACTAGAGCTGGGGATGAAGTGACAAGGTGATGAAGTTTGTACTTGTAGCTGAGGTCTCAGCTCCACAGAGCAGCCCCTGCAGCACCTCTGCACAGTCCCATTAAAACTAAACCCTCCATCTGCTTGGACTGATCACACCAGCAGTGCTCAGAGCCACATCCCAACAGGTCCTGCATGTGTCTACCTGGCTTAGAAGCAGGCACTGACAGATAAAGCGCGCAGCCCAGTACATGTCACACACTCACTTTTTGAGTTTCTCCTCCAGTTGCTGTTTGTCATTCTCCAGATCCATCACAGACTCCTGTGTCAGCTTCAGGTCTCCTTCAAGCTTCCTCTTGGCTCTTTCCAGGTCCATGCGGATTTTCTTTTCTTGTTCAAGAGAGCTTTCCAGCTGGAGAACAAAGGGCAACAGGATAGGGAGGGAAAGAAGCCCTTGTAGTGCCTGACCTCCCCCATGCCCATTTCTTGGGAACTTCACCCAGCCCTGAGAGCCATAGCTGTTTCCCAGTTGGCCTCCTGTTCCTTCCCCTCAGCCCAGGCTGCTCCCCATGGGGGTCCTCTGGTTCAGGGGCAGTTTGTCAGTGAGGTTGCTCACCAGCTGGCCTTATTGCATGGGAATCATCAATCACCATGTTTTCCAGACCCCACTCGGTGGCAGCCCATGGGTTCTCCCAAAGGTGTGTGATTCAAACTACTCTCACTTCACTGTCACTGGCCATGACTCACATCATCCACTTGCTGCTCCAGTTTGACCTTCGCTTTGGTCAGCGTGTTGACCTTATCTTCCTCAGCCTGCAAGTCATCCAGGGCCTGCTGATGAGCCTCCTGTAGTGCTTTCTTCTCTTTCGTCAGCTTGGCAATAATCTCATCCAGAGCAGCCATCTCCTCAATCAGGTTTTTAACCTAGATCAGATAGGTAAAAAAATTAAGTGCATCTTCTTAGAGACAGGTGATGCAAAGCTAACACAGCAGCTTGGCCTACAAAAGGCAGGAATCCATGATCAACAGGAGCTCAGTACCACAGCAGCAGCCAGCTCCTTTCTCCTTTGGCTGGCTTTGGTCAAAACCCCAAAACATTTGCTACTGCACAGAATCACTTGCCCATGCCAATCCCATGCTGTAAAGCAGGACACTGTGGGGTTTTGCTCTCTGCCACACCTTTTAGCACTCTGCTCAGCCTCAGCTCCCACACATGAGCAGTATTGTCCCCAGCAATTCCCTTACATGCCCCTAAATGGCTGACATATCTTGGCAATTAGGCCGTTCCCTGCAAGAAGGGTCAGTCACCTTGTTCTCCGTGGCATGCTTCTCCTTTTCCACCTTGGCCAGTGTGATCTCCAGATCATCGATGTCTTTTTTCAGCTCTGCACACTCATCCTCCAGCTTGCGCTTCTTGGCAGTGAGGTCTGAGTTCATCTCCTCCTCGTCCTCCACACGCTCTGTCAGCTCCTTCACCTTGGCCTCCAGCTGGATCTTGGTCTTGATCAGCAGGTCACAGCGTTCCTCTGCATCTGCCAGGTTGTCTTGCTCCTAAAAAAGATGCAAGAAAGCTGGTGCTCATCCACTGCTCCAAAAGTATACAGCAGTCACACTGTCCTTGCAAAAGTCAAGGAGTGGAAGACAGAGCAAACCCAAAGTGATCAGGTGTAATGACAGGAGCTCCATGCAGGGCCAAGGGACAACATCTAGCATTGACCAGAGCCAAAAAGCTAACTGCACCCAACTTTCCAGAGGCAAGAAACACTGAACTGACACTTTTTGGCACAGAATTGCCACACATCAGCCACAGCTTGGACAGCAAACATTCCCATCACTTCCACCTCCATATGAGATCACCCTTTTCAGAGCCAGGGAACCATGAATTCCCACGACAGCCTTGAGACAGCAAGACTGTAATGCAGCTTCAGGTTTTCACTGGGTCTAACACAGTATCTCAAGTGGATTGTGGCAATGAGTGGGTCTCAGAACTGCAAGAGTCTGGAGAAGGGATCCAGCACTCTCTGCTCCTTCCTCTACCCACAGACCCTGCACTGTGTTTATGCTGCCAGGGAGAGGGTGAGGTACTCACTGCCTGCAGCTGGAGAGCCAGGTCATTCTTCTCCTGGATCATGGAGACCTGCTTCTCTTCCAGTTCCTTCCTCTTAGCCTCCGACTTCTCCAGAGCCTCCTTCAGCTTCTGGAACTCCTCCTTCAAGTTGCTCATTTCCTTCTCAGTCTGAGCAGACTTCAGCAAAGGCTTGATCTTGAAGAACAGTTTCATCCAGGACCAGTTCTTAACAGCATTGAAGGCTCGGATGTTCCACTGGATGGTATAGAGGGCTTCCCTGGAGGAATACAAGCAACAAGGATCATCATGGGTGTAGATGCCCCACCTCCAACTCTCATCTGCAGCAGAGACCTGACTCCATCCTTCACCAGCAGGACAAATAGCAGTACCATAGAACCATAGAATGGCCTGGGTTGAAAAGGACCTCAAAAATCATCTAGTTGTAGGGTCGCCAACCACTAGAACAAGATGCCCAGAGCCACATCCAGCTTGGCCTTGAATGCCTCCAGGGATGGGGCATCCACAGCCTCCTTGGGCAGCTCTGTGTCATATGAATGATCACACTGCAGTGATGGGATGTGTGGTGTGACTCTCAGATCTCCTCCTTCTGCACCCACTGAATTCTTCCAATGGAAACCAAACACTTTCCCAGCCCAGATGAACCGACTCTTCCTGTCAAGAATGCCAGGCCCTGTAGGTTTGCCTCCACCCCTTCCATGCTGTTGTTGTTTAACCTGGCAGGTAGCTGAGCACCATGCAGTCATTCACTCACTCTCCCTTGGCTCTGTACAGCACTGCTCAGCAACAACTAATACAGCAGTGTGTTATCAACATGATTTTTTTTCCTAAAGATAAAACACAGTATCATAACAGTCACAGCGAAGGAAATAACAACTCTCTACCAGCTGAAACCAGGACACATGCTCATCCTCTGCCAGCTACAGGCAAACCCCACAAACCAAACCCACTGAAATGCACAGAGGAAAAAAGAAGCACTCACAAAACTCTTTCTCCCCCCACAACTCTACCTCCTGCTGATGATCTTCTGATACTCAATGCGCATGAGGTGCCCACGGATCCTGGCCTGCAGCATGGTCAGGATCTTGGCCAGACGCTCATCTCGCATCTCTTCCAACATGCCCAGCAAACCAGCCTTGAAAAACACCTGTAGACAAAGGTGTGAGAACAGAGTCAAACATGACAGAGAGCCCATGGGTGACATGACGTGTCAGACAGGCCTGAGCTCTATGTACAGCCCAAAGTGGGGGTATTCAGAGCAGCAGGGCACAAACCCAGGCTCTGTAGAGAGGGGAACAGCTGGACACCAGCTCTCCTTGCCCTGCATCCATCCCCACATATTCCCAGTAGGACCAGTTGCTGCACTGGGTGGAATGAGCTCAGGCAGCAGCACCCAGACCTGCTTCCTCCTAGCTTCTTTTCGCTTCCTTCAGTCTCATGAAGGCCATGCTCAGCCTGCAGAGCACAGGGCTTCAGCAGAGCTGCAGTAAGACAGAGGGCAAGCTGGGCAATACCAGCTAGCTGGGGTTGCAGAGATGGGTTGCAATGAGATCACCCCCCCAAGGACCAGCAGTTGCCTGGTCTCACCTTGGTATGACCAAATTTGTACTGGGAGTGATCCAGATCCAGAGAGCTCAGCAGCTTCTCTGTGGCCTTTCTGCTGTCCATAAACTTGTCATCTGGAATGGCTGCTGGGTTCAGGATGCGGTAGCTGCAAGCACAAAGCAGAGGGAGGGCATTCAAGAAAACCTCAGCACAGAGTTGGTGGCTCCATCATTGTCCCTGTATCCAAGTCGTGCCAGTCCCCACACACTACAGCACAAGCTAAAGCCACAAACGGAGCAGGAGCTCCAGGTTTCAGTTTGGGATCTGCTAAAGAGCAGATCCCAGGAAACCTTGCCATATCTTAGGCCCTGTACATGAGGACGACTGTGCAGGAGGAGGCCACTGGCCTCACCTTGCCTGGCTCAGGCCCAGGCTGAGCAGGATGGATGGAGTCAACTTAGGGAATGGTAAGGATCCCCAAAGCAGAAGGATATCAGAACCAGGACCAAAGGTCCTGTGCCTTGCCTCCAATCACCTGCATCAATCCTGCATTCAGCATCTGAAATATCAGTACCCCTGCTGTCTCATTGTGCCTGGCACAAAACTATCCACATTTGGTACCACAGCTATCCTGACCTGTCACACACTGCACATTATGTGGGCTTCCGAGCAGCCCGGCACAAGCTGGGAGTTCAGCTTCCCCAGAACACATGCTGGGGAGGGGAGAAGAGGGAGTTACCGCTGCTTGAAGTCTGCGTAGAGGATCCTGTTGGGAAATCCCTTACGGCAGATGCGGATACCTTCAAGGACACCATTACACCGCAGCTGGTGCAGCACCAGGAAGGCATCCATGGCTCCTAGGGGGTGAGAGTAGGGACAGAGGAAACATTCAGTCCAAGAGGATGGGGGGAGCATGACCTGAACTCTGCAAGCAGCCTATGGGGGCTGTTCTGGGAACACAGGTGGTAAGCTGTTTTGTAAGCCTATACTGAGCATCAGTGCTGCAGTGCAGGCCCAAGAGGCTAGAAGTCAGTCTGAAAAATTCATCTATGCCTGATGTCAAACAAGTGCAAGGCAGCCCAGCTGCCAGCACACAGCCCAGCTGGGAGCCTGGCAAAACTTCTTCACTGGTAGAGGAGACTGGCAAGGGTCTCAGTGGTTTCCACAGAAATGGAGCCAGGTCTTGGCAGCAGCAGAACCGCTGTGATAAAAGGACTGGGTAGCACGTGGGTACAGGAGCAGGGCAGGAGTCCCTGCCAGAAGGAGCTGCCAGGGTGCTGTCTCAGTCCATGCATACCTGGGGTCTTTGTCTCATTGGGGATGATGCAGCGGACAAAGTGGGGCTGAGTGGAGCGCAGGTTGGTCATCAGCTTGTTAAGATTCTCCTGTAGGGCAGACATGGGGGATGAGGCATGAGGTGATGTCTCTGCTCCCATAGTGCTTCTCTCTGGCTCCTTCCTCTCACAGGCAGGCAGAGAGCAGATACTGCCCATTTTGGGGGGTGGAGAGAGGAGGGAATTTCCTCTTGCTTGGCTGCTGCCCATAGCAGCACCACTGCCTTCTGCCAAGGTGGGTGCAACAGCAGAGAAACTACGGTGGGCAGACATGCCAACCAGAACTGGTTTTGCTGTGCCAGACAGGAGTCAGGTGCCTCACAACTGTTTGTAAGTGAAGTTCTGCTACAGGGAAGAGCCAGAAACCAAGACTGAGCACATTTCTGCCATACAGCTCTGCTGGTGTCCATCAGCCCTGCCCTCAGCACTCTACAAATCCAATGCTGGCATCCATACCAACTGCAGCCCTCATCTCAATAGGGGTTTTCCTTGTACCCCAGAGTTCTGTCCATGCCCTCTGGCTGTAACAGAGGGCCCTGCCAGGCCAGCCTGAGCTTTCTCCATCCTTCCAGCAGCTTTACATCAGGTCTGGCTCATGATGGATGCTATGTGAATATCTGCTTGGAGACCAGCATGCCCTGGCAGGACAGTGGAGACGAGCTCCTGGGATTAAGGCCCTACAGTAGAGCACTGTCAGAGGCCTGAATCCTGGGATGACTCACAGTCTTGCCTTTTCTTGTGGGAAAAACATTTGCATCCTTGTTTTTTTCTCAGGTTGCCTTTCCTTCCTTAGAGGCTCAGCCAGTCCAAGACCAGCTCTGGCAAGCCCTACCATGGGGCAACTTCTCACCACAGACACTTCCCAGGGACTGTCAGTTGTGCAGAAGAAAGAACACCACATGCTTCTCTGAATGAGGTTTGCTCAGGAACCTTGTCCCCAGGAACCTCTCCTTGGCTACTAGAGCTCTGGGTGGATCTGATGGCAAGACTCTCTTTGAACACCCTGCGACCATAAGGCTGTCACAGCAGACCACAGCTTTGGGATTACAGACACCTCTCTGTGCTGTTTTTAAGTTGATTGAACTCCGGGATGGACAAATAAATGCCATGGTGAGCATGGGATCAGGGGCACGAGTTATCCTGAGCTGTCACATAGCTCTCCATGGACAGGAGAGCAGAGAGCTGCATGCTCAGAGACCCATTAAAGCCTCCTCCATTTTCTTCTGCCCAAAGGCTGTCCTTCCCGCCGACAAGAATGAGGAGAGAAGTAGCACAGACTTAAAGTGATGTTCATGTAATACAATATCTAAACATCACTACAAGTCTTAACTGCCGCTCCCTCAGAGGTGAAGGAGCTGCACAAGCATCACGTGGGCAGAAGCAGCACAAACTCCAGCTCAAAGGGAGCCATGGCTCTCCCAGTCTGGAGCCTCACATCCTTCCCTAGAAGCACAGGGACAGGGCTGGGACTCTGCCAGGCACAGGGCCAAGTAGAAGATGCCAGGAGCTTTTGGCTAGCCAGGACAACTCCCTGGAATCCTTGTGGTCCTTCAAGACCAAGGAGCTCATGTGTAAGACAGCCTGGAGTTCTGGAAGGGGAGTGGGACTGGTGCTGGGATGCTCTGTACATAAATCCCTCATGGCCACACATGAAGGGTTGGCTCTTACCTTGTGTAGCTGGGACACTGTTTGGAAGGAAGCTGCCTTCTTACGTTTCTCCTTGGACCCTGGTTTGTGAGGTTCCTCTGTTGGGTTAAAATATGGATTAAGTACATCAGCAAAGTGACAGCTTGCTTTGAAGGACTCCATAGCACCTCCAAGCACCTCTGCACTGAAAATGTCAGTGATATGCCCACAGCCCTCGCTCTCTGTCAAGCAGAGATAGTAACAGCCAGCTGCAGACTTAGCCTGACAAAAACTCCTCCCACAGCATCCAGCTCTGTGTGTTGTCCCCCATCTCTTCGCAACAGGTCAGTCCTTCACGCATCCTACGTCACTTCTTGCAGGTCTACCAGGACAGGAGTACAGCCCTGCATAGACTCAGCCTGCTTTTCCATAGCCACCTAAAGCCCCTAGGCTAGTGCTGCACATCCAGAGCACCCACCCAGGTGAGAGGCTTTAAGAGCTGGTGTGGGTCCTCCCTTTGCCCAGGCTGCTCCATCGACAGCTGTGTGTGTGTATGATAAGGCTTTGCAGTTAAGGGATCAAAGTGCAGCTTGAAGAAGGATGAGGTTGTTCCTCACCTGAGCTGGAGCCCACATAGTTCTCATAGAGAGAGGCCAGGAGCTTGTTTTGGGATTTCTGAAAGACGGCCACCACTGTCTCATTCAGGGGGTCCTTGTTTTTGTCCAGCCACCCAATGATGTTGTACGGCACCTGTGGGCAAAGGAGAAAGGCAAAGCTCAGCCCTGCAAGAGGAGAGCGAGTGCTGCCGAAGAGCAGGCAGGCACGTACCACACCAGCATAGTGCACCAGCTCAAAGTGGGCCTCGTATTTCCGCTTCTTATCCGGCCGGGGCTTCTGGAAGTTGGGTGACTTCCCGATGTGGTTGTCGTAGAGCTTAGCTTTAAATGACATGTCGGAGGCTTTTGGGAACATGCACTCCTCTTCGAGGATGGACAGGATTCCCAGTGGCTGCAGAGAAAAGGTGGCGTGAGGAAATCTGATTTCATTCTTGCCACGTGCCATCCCAGAATGGGAGACTCTCTGTGCTACTGGGCAAGGTGAGGCAAGAGAGGTCATGTCCTCACTCAGGCAAACAGTGCAAGATATCTACCATGGGGCAAACTCTCCTTGCTCCCCTGGTGTACACCAGGCTGCTTCTTCCGCCCAGTGAGAGTGGGACTGGCCAGGCCCACAAGACATTGGTCTTGCCCAGATGTGGTCTACTGTCAGGAGAGGAGGGGTCCCCTCCAACATCCTGACAGGTGTGTTCATTTAGGAAAAAAAAAAAAGAAAGGGCGGGTTTCCTCCATGAAACTGTGGAAATCATTTATAAGAGGTGCTCAGAATCAGTGAGATCGCCATTCTCTAGAGGAAAAATTCTCTGTTCCATCCATTTTATTTTCTCCCCCCATCTCCTGGTTCTGTTGCTCACTGATAAGTAAAACAGAATTCCCCACAAAGACAAAAAATGTGTCTCAAAATATGGTCCAAACAATGAGCTGAAGGTTCTGAGCTACAAACGTGGGAAAAATTAAGTTGTCCAGTTGCCACTGATTGGGGAGAGACTAATTCTATTTCTGGTAGCAGAGCACTTCTCATTGTTCCTGTCTTTACGAACAAGCTGTCTATCAGAAGTGCCAATTCTGTGTCCTGGTTTGTGCTTTACCTTCTCAATCAGGTCAATGCAAGCCTGTAGGTCCAGGCCAAAATCAATGAAGACCCATTCGATGCCTTCCTTCTTGTATTCTTCCTGCTCCAGGACAAACATGTGGTGGTTGAAGAACTGCTGCAACTTCTCGTTGGTAAAGTTGATGCACAGTTGCTCAAAGCTGTTGAACTGCAAGAACAAAACCAACCTGCTTCAGCAAGTAAAGCTCCAGAGATGAAGAGAATCACTGTTCTGCTTTGTCTGGGTGTGAAGAACAACCCCTGCTGGACTCAAGTTGCTACCAAAACAGGTAGCCAGGAGCTCACTTGAGGCTCCACAGTAGTGTTAGAGCAGCAGCTATGGAGCTGCCTGTTTATTTCAGACAAATAAATACAGACAAGAGCTCGTCCTATCAAGACCAACAGTTTCATGGCAGAGATAGAGCTGTTAAGACAGCAGGGGACCTAGCTGTCATGTTACAACATTCCCCTGAGCCCATTGCAGGGGGACTGCAGAACTCACCTCGAAGATCTCGAAGCCTGCGATGTCCAGTACTCCGATGAAGAACTGCCTGGCCAGCTTGGTGTCCAGGGTCTTGTTGATCCGAGTCACCAGCCACTTGAACATACGATCATAGGTGGCTTTGGCCAGGGCTCCCACAGCATAAACAACCTGCCAAAGGAAACCAGAGAGCAGGTTGTGAGCGCCATGCATCATACTGCTTTTGCAGGCATTAGGCTGCAGGACAGCACTCCTCTTAGTGCACAAAGGAGAGACTGACAGATCTGGGGAGTTCAGGGCTGCAGCATTCTCTCTGATAAGCTTTCCCATGCTCACAAGCATGTTCCTGCACCTCTGGTCCAATGAGCACCAGGATGGCCTCCAAGGTCTTGGGGTATATGCTCAAGTCCAAAGTGATATTTTCAGATGTGCATGGCAGGAGCCTACACCTCACTGCCTCTGGATAGGACTCCAGTCAATAGCTGAGGTCCTCTTAAATTTTATTTAAGAATTGGCTGAGAGCATCCAGGCCAGGTTTGGGTACTCAATCATGACGTGGCTGAGCAGATGCATTTTTGCTGCATTACAGTCTCCCACAAGATCACTTATTTAGATGAGATTTCTATTGTCCAGAACTGAAATTTTTATGGGACTGTGACTATCTGAAGCAGATCCATAGAAACCAAACCTTTTCTGGCTATGATCCAACTCACATTTCAAAGACACTGATAACCAAAGCCTTGGTTACCATCCAAAACAACCTGCCAACCCTGAAGCCAACTGTCCCAACTACCAGGAACCAGTAAGTGTGGATACATCCTACCATGGTGCTCTTTGCTCTCAGGTCTCCTTCCTAACTGAAGCACCAGGCATCCTGAGCAAGTAACACTGCACACAGGGCCTGACTGCAGAGTCACATACCAGCATGGGTATAGAAGCCTGTGTCCTGAAACACCCACCTGCTCTACATTCTGACCTTTGGTCACGTACTCATTGCCCACTTTCACACGAGGATGGAGCAACCCCTTGATGAGGTCAGCTGAGCTGATCCCCATGAGGTAGGCAGCTTTGTCAGCACCTGTAAAACCACACAAGGCATTAGGAAACAAGAAAGTAGGACACAGAAAAGAAAAAATCAGCTATTCTGCTGATCAATGCTAACTAACTTCAGGCCTGCTCCAGTGGCTGAACTGCAATTTCCAATTTTGGATATTTCATGCTGTTCTTACAGGCTGCACCTCCTGCCTCAGAAGTTACAGTTTAGAGGGCTGGGATCTCAGATTCTCATGCAGTAAATCTGGGCTGACGAGGTAATTTTTGTCTCTTTACAGTAGACTGTAGCTAGGAAATCACCTCTGTAAGAAATCATTTCTACTAGATCACAGTCTTTTTTAATTACCATGTAGCAGCTGAACCTGTATTGACACTCCTCATGAAGACAAACTCCTCCATCACGAGTGTTACCACAACAAGGCCTGCCCCCAGGTGAACATTCCTCTGTGTGCCCAGAGCAGGTCCTAACACTGCAACTGCTCAGGATCACAATCTTGAACGTTCACAGACCAGGGCTGCTTTCACAGCCTGCCCTCAGAGGAGTTTGGATGCCAAGCTCAGGTTGGGTGAATCTGGCAGCACAGATTAAAACTCACTTTCAGTGCCATCAGCCTCTGCCTGCTCTTCCCGCTGCTTCTGCTTGAACTTCATGTTGCCAAAGTGCATGATGGCGCCCACTATTTTATAGGAGCCGTATTTCTCATCATTGCTGAAGCCCAAGATGTCCATGGCATGCTGAGGGGAGACAAAGCAGCACAGACAGAACAAAATCAGCACCCTGAGGTGAGGGTGGGTGCTCCTGTTGTCTCCCAACATGTTTTCCCTATTCTGGGGCTGAGTGGACAGGGTGTTCTGGGCTGTGAACATCTGGCTGAGGAATCCCACTCCATGAAAATCTGACCGTGAGTCCAACACCCCCAAGATGCCCATACTCTCCCCCAGGCCCCCACTTCTGGCTCTGTGGCATGAAGGAAGTGCACATACATCTGTTGCCATGAGCTCCTCGCCGTCATCCAAGTTGTCCACAGTTGTTACACCCTGAGAGCAGAAGTGGTAATCGTAGGGGTTGAGGGAGAGCAGCAGCATATCTGTTGTGAGAAGACACATATGCAGTGAGGCCAGACTGACAAAGTTGGTGCAAAAGAGCCAACACTGGATACAGATGAAGAAGTAAAGCCATACTGGCCTCAACTAGATGGCACCAATCACCTCTCCTGCTTGCTATCTTGGGAGATGGCTTTGTTGCAGACTGATTTAGAAGTGGCCATCCATGTCCTTGTGACCACCAGATAAGATTACTGCACAGTGCAGCAATCCAGACCTGCCTAATAAGGTATTGTTCTGGAGCCAGCAGAGGGCTCGAGAGCCAGCAGCCAAGTGGCTGACCTCCCCAGGGCATTGTGGCACCCATCTTCCTGCTGTGTGGAAAGGTTTCATGAGCTCTCTGTGCAACCTGGCATCTAGAGGGCAGGCAGGACTGCCCAGCACACAAGAGTGGCTCCAAAGCAAATTCGGGGTCAGCTGGTACTGTATTGGGGAACAAATTCAGGATATGTCTATACCTGGGTTGCTGCAGCAAGAGAGCTGTGCAGCTGTTTGCAAATTCACCTGAAACAGAATCATCCCCCTAGGGTGGCAGGAGGAGCTCAGAATGGACTGCAAAACACTTTCCCCTACCCCAAAATGAGTATATATATCCTACCTGCATGTGCTGAAGTCAGTGCAGAATCACTCAACAAGGAGTTTCTGCGCAAGGCACCTTAGCAAGGTGTACTCCCACCCTGCAGACAGACTCAGAGACTGCTATCCCACTCCCAGACAGCTGCAGAAAGGCCTTTAGTTTTCAGACCAAAGCAACTGGTTTCTCCACCCTGAATTATCTGAAAATCCTACAATCCTGCACAGTCATCAAAGCATTTGAGGGCCAGACCTGAATGGCAAACCCTGACCTGGGTTTGCTCAGCCCTTATGGACAGCAGGACCCTGATGCTCAAAACAGAGCTCTTCCTGGCTATTTTCAAGCCGTCACACTGTAAAGGCTATGCTGCCTTACCTTGCAGCTCTGGTTTCTTCCCAGAGAGGATCTGGTAGTAGATGTGGTAGCTTCGCTCTTTGGGTTGCTGGAAAATCACTCTTGATTTTTCCAGGAGATCTAGAAGCAAACAGGGCAGAGAGGTTACAAGAGGGCTTGCTTTGCCCTGGAGCTCACCCACCATCAGCAGAAACGGTGAGAAAGAAATCCACCCCCTGCAGCTGGCACGTGTTACTCACAGATGTCGATGTCTGCAGAGGCCAGCTTCCCTGAGGGGCCAAAATGGATGCGGATGAACTTGCCCTGAAAGCATTTACAGGGAGATAAACACCAGGCTTGTCTACACAGGCACAACTCTGGGCAGCTCCTAGTAAACTCACACAGCTAAAGCATCACTGGCAACTTCCCACTTCTGCTAATGTTAGGCAAGATACTGTGCTCTGTGAGAGACAAGTGGGTGAAGTTCTCTGGTAGAAGGTAGGCGGTATCACCTGGGGCTTTAAACACTGGTGAGCAGAAACACTGCTCACAGCAAAGAAATCCCTGTCCTCAGGCCTGCTCTGAAAGCTAAGCACTCCTTGTAGAGCAGTATGACACCCAGTCTGCCCACAGCCTCCTGGCTATCGTGTGCTGAGCAGTCTCAGCCCCACAACCTCTCCGTCCCCCACAGGCACAAGAACAGGCATCAAAGCCACCTGCAGTCAATCAGCTCCACACCCCAACACAGACCCAAGCTGGGCTTACAAAAAGGATGCAGCTGCCTCAAGGACACACGTTTATCAAGCACTCCGAGCTTTGATTGCTGGCCCCTTAGTGCTGATCCTGGAACAGACTTTCCAGCTCCAGGCTGTCATTACAGGGACAATTCGTTCTGACCAACATGCAATCCAATGCACCAATTTAGCCAGTTTGGCCCTGGCAGCCCTTCCAGCCCTCCTAGGAAGAAGAGCTACTCCTGTGCCCACACCATACAAAAGCAATTATGCTATGGATGACATGTTTAGCTTACATACACCCTGCAAATCAGCAGTGGCTTTCTAAGACACTTACAAAACGTGAGGAGTTGTCATTTCTTATGGTTTTGGCATTGCCAAAAGCTTCCATAGCTGGGTTAGCCTCAATGATTTGATCTTCGAGGGTGCCCTGGAAAACAAAACCAAAGAATGCATCAGCTCCCACTCAGCTAAAGGGGATCTGTCATCAGTGTCACAGGGAAATGAAGTATGAGGCTCTGTGCCCATCTGCCTGCTGCACTCATTAGATGTCTTTAAAGCCTGCTGTTCCTGAAGTCTCACGTTGTCTCACAAGGGGATGCAGCTGGGTTTGGGGTCAGAAGAGTTGGATTTTGCAGCAATGCTCTCTCTGGGATTCCCCTTGCCTGAACTGCA
Source organism: Tympanuchus pallidicinctus (assembly GCF_026119805.1). Lineage (NCBI taxonomy): Eukaryota > Metazoa > Chordata > Aves > Galliformes > Phasianidae > Tympanuchus > Tympanuchus pallidicinctus. The sequence continues at coordinate 10,080,561 of NW_026294722.1, forward strand.
CCCAGAAGTCCTTCGCTCCCTTCCTAGGCTGCTACAACATGCAAACCAAGAGCAAGCACACACTGTCACAACAGCCCAAACATTTTAGGTTCTGCCAGGCATTTCCCCTTCCACCAAACCAGGGTCATGGACAGTTCAAGCATCAGTGCACTGTGAATGAAGAGATGCAGAAAAAAGGCTTAGCTCCCTGCACCAACCAAATGCATGGCAGGGCCACAGTGTGACAGGGACACATCATGGCTCCCAGCTGGCATGATCTGCTGGTCTCTCTGCATCTCTTTGGAGCAAACCTCGAGATTAACAGCTCCATAACCATGCTTCATACACATAGTTCATAGTATATTTCATATATGTAGTTCAAAGAGACAGAGACAGGCACCACCTAACACAGGCAAAGCAGGACAAGAATTAGAAGAGAGACGCAAGACTTGTGCCAAACCACACGAAGGACAGTGGAGTCTGACAACAGGGGCACTTTCCATGAGAGCCTTTCAGTGCCCTCACCCTGACACCGTGACAGCTCCCACTGCTCTGCTGCTGGGTGCCAACCACCACCTGTGGGGCATGGCTGCACCCTGCCTCTGCAGCTCCGGGCACGTAAAGGGCAAAAGAGACAGGGAGCAGCTGTGAATCATGGTTTGTAGTAGCAAGCTGTATTTTTCCTTTGATATCCTTTGATCTGTTGTTCTTAAGTTTAGCCCAATCTACAACTGCCCTGCCTGCCCATAGGCCACCCCAAAACTCACACACGCATCCCTCCAACTGTTTGGCTCTTAGTAATAGCTTTCCTGAGTGGGCTGAGCTTCACATTTTAATGAGGATTTCCCACCCAAAAGGGTAGGAATGCAGCTGGCCATGCATATAAGCTAAATGCAGCTCCTTGGTGCTCCAAAAGAGGAGCTGGGAGTTAAGGGCATACATGTGAGCTGCTACAATGGCTGAGCCATGACTGTAGGCACTGGCATTTCTTATCACCCTGCTGTAGCTCCACTGCAGCAGAATCCAGTGCTCAGCATTAAAGATTAAGAGTCTGTAACACTTACCCCAGTTTTAGTGGCAACAGCTGCCTAAAGAAAGGAAAGAAAATTGTCTTTAGAAATCCAGAAAAGCCAGGCAAGAACCACAAGAAGCATGATCAGAAAAGCAGGACACGGCCATTTAGTGCCAAAAATGGCCCAAGAAAAAATGGGAGGATTAAACTTTTTAAGATATGCCAAAAAGTTGTTAAATAGATTAGCTCAAGAAAATGAAGAAATGCATCAAAAAGCAAGAACAGTTAAATTCAAACCAGGTAAGAGTAAAGAAAATTTTGAAGTATTGTTTGTCTGATACCTAAAGCAGCCAGTTTGCTTCTGTAAGGGGAAAGCAGGCTGGAGCCTCAATGTATCAAGAAGAAAGAAGCAATTGCAAGAGCAGCTCAAAAATAACCAGCACCAAAGAATCAAAACAAGAGCAAGAAAAGGACAAGGCAGAGAAGGGTCAAAATGAACAAAAGAAAGGAAAAAGAAAAAAAGAGGAGAAAAGGAGGAAAAGCAAGGCTTAAAAGAGCCAGGTGGGAAACTGCAGTTTTACACCATTTCTTTTGAGCTCCTTAAGAAGATCTGTGGGGTGTTGAAGAAAGAAGAGAAGATAAAGAGGGCATCCAAAGTGCCTGTTCCAGGCTGCTCACGCTGAGCAGACGCTTAAAAAAATCCATTCCCCCCTGAGCAAGATAGTTTCAAGCCTTGCTTGTTCAAAAGTCAGGGAAAAGCCAAGCCCTGGGCGGGTCAGACCAAAACAGGTTTCCAAATGCAAAAAGTTGAGAGAAGAATTAAAAAAAAAAAAAAAAAAGTAAAAAAAAAAAAGAAGAAAGGGAGAAGGGAGGAGGGGGGAGGGGGAGAGAAAAAAAAAAAAAAAAAAGAAAGGAAGAAAACAGCAAGAATTTCTTTCAAAAGAAGGTCTTACTAATTTCTTGCCCGGTGTGTCGCCCAAGGCTGCGACAATGGCAAAGTACTGAATGACCCGCTTGGTGTTTACAGTCTTACCAGCACCAGATTCTCCGCTTAGGGTAACAGAAATACACAGATCAAGGATATGAGGCAAAGAACAGGCAAAACTTCAAACAGAGATTCTGCAAACCTGCCGGCATTGCCCAACCACCCCACGCATTGTGCCAGCTAGGGTAAGCGAAGCACGAGGGAAGGATGGGGCGATCGCCCTGCCATCCTAGGCAGCAGTTCTCAAGGGGAGGGCAAATGTGGAAAGGAGCAAAAACCTGCACTGCGTCCTTCGGAGCAAGGCTGCCATCATAGCCCCTCTGCTCTGGGGCTGCACACAGCTGTCAGGAGGTGCCAGCAGACACTGAGGCGGTGCTGAGCTTTGTGCTGGTGGGCACACAGCCCTGCCCCAGGGCTTCAGCTGTCCGGGATTCAATGCTGGCTGGTTTCAGCACAGCCTCTCTTCGTTGGCTGTTTGGAGATGGCCAGGGCGGCACGGCATGGCTGATCCTGCCCAGGTTGTGCCCACACGGGGCCGGGTAAGCAAGGGGCTCGGGTGGCTCTCAGGCTGCGAAGGGCCCGGTGAGCTCATCCCTATAGATAGCTGCTCCCTATTGTAATCCCAGATGACAAAGAGCGGGGGGAGCCGGGGAGCACAGCACGCAGGACCAGAGCCAAGCATCTCTCCTCGGCCCCTGCATTGCCTAATTAGGCTATGGCCGCTGCTAAAAATGTCCATGGCTCTTGGCAGAAGCCTGGGGTCCTTTCGAGTCCTTTATATAGCCCTTATCTATATGTCACTTGAAATCAACCTGGCCTACACCCTCCCACGTCGCCCACTGCCCCTCCGCCCGCCACCGCCGCCATTTTCCTCTGGCCACAGCCGCCATCTGTGGCACAGGGACGGGCGCCGTGAGGGAGCCTGGCATCGCAGGACGGGCTGACAACCACTGGGCGGGATGAGGGCAGCAAGATGGCGGCGGGGGGTGAAACGAAGGCGGGAAGTGAGGGGAGAGACTTACGTGATGAGCATGGACTGGTTCTCGCGGTCTGCAAGGGAAGGAGGCAGCGGTCAGTGGGGGTTGCCCCCCGACCCTCCGCCATTGCCGGCAGCCCCCCCGCGCCGCCATCGCCCCGGCCCGTACTGCGCAGCATGTCGTTGTAGGCGTTGTCGGCGATGGAGTAGATGTGCGGCGGAGCCTCGGAGCGCCGCTTCCCCTTGTAGGCCGCCACCACGGGCGCGGTGTAGACCGGCAGCCATTTGTAGGGGTTGATGGTGACGCAGAAGAGCCCCGAGTAGGTCTGTGGGTGGGAAGGGGGAGGCTGAGGTGACGGGGAGCCCCGGCAGCCCTCCTCCTCATGGCGGGGGGAGGGAGGCGGGGACCCCCCAGCGGCGGTGGCTTACATAGATCATCCAGTGGGAGTAGCGGCGCTTGAGGTTGTAGAGCACGGAGGCCTCGTTGAGATGCGTCAGCATGGCCATGTCCTCGATCATGTCGAACTTGGGGGGGTTCATGGCCTGCAGCTCATCCTCCTTCACCACCCGCGTCTGCCAGAACGACGTGGCGGCACCGGGCTCAGACCCGGTGCAGCCTCAGCCCTACATCGCCTCAGCTCCACTATGGAGACATTTCCCTGCGGGTGCCACCTCTGCCCCCGGGCTCCTTCTGCCCTCCTGCAGGTGCCACCCTCGGGACAGGGGAACAGGCACAGCCCTGCATAGCGCTCAGCACCCCTTGTCCCATCGGAGAGGTCTGTGGTTATCTGGCAAACAGCTGACGTGCACACCCCACCACTTGGAGCTGGATCCGTTTAATCCTGCAAATCCCAGCCTCGGGGAAATATCACCTTACATATCTGGATGCGAGGACCTGGATTTAGCAAATGGGCTTGTTAATGCATCTGAAACAAAATCCGAGATTATTATTTTTTTTAATAGGTGAGCATTAAGCACAGGGCGTTGAGAGGTGTTAGATGTTAAAAGAAGGGAAATAGATGGAAGGACAAGAGTGGGGTTTGCCTCTTGAAACTGTTTCTGTTGGAATTGAGATCCGGAGGCAGCAGGTACAGCTTCAGGTTTTGCAAATCCATGACAAATTGTAACACAAACAGTTTCAGAGAGTTTGGAAACTGCTTTGTTTGTAGAATCTGGAGATCTTGAACCAAAGCATTTAAAAAGGCAAAGGAAGATTTCAGATTGATGCTCCCCTCCACAGTAAGTTACCTTTCATAGGAGGAGTTTTTTATTATTATTTTTTCTCCAATTTCAGACAAAAACCTTTTCAGAACCTTGGCACGTTTCAAAGGCAATTAGACGTAATTAAGTTAGGCAGGCACAAGCAGTTCTCGGTGCCATGAAATGTAGCTGAGAAACAAACACAACCACATCTACCGGTTACTGCCAGGTCAGCAGCTGGTTCTTTTTCCCCGTTTTATACCCGTGAGAGTCTCTGCATGGCAGCAGTGTTGCCATGCACTTCGCATAGCTGAGAAGGAGATATTAGTTAAGCTCATTTGCAGCTATTTGTAATGGATGTTGTTCTTTGCCTATTCTTTGTTCCCCAAACAGTGCTGCTTAATCTACTGCAAATCCAGGCTAAAACAAGCAAGACCTGTCTCCTTACCTCTGATTTTTACCTCCAAGATTAGCAAGGCAATGGTTCAGCACTGCAATGGGCTGTGCTGGAGCTGACTGCTGTCCCCTTCTCCCTCCTGGCTCAGTACCCCAGGTTTGAAAGCATTTGGTGGGGGATGCTGAGCGGCTGGCACGCTTAGCAAGTCCTTGGCCTACAGCGTGCTGACACTGTGCAGTGACAAACCCATGGCAGCCCTCGGGGGACAACTGAGTGCCGAGTGGGGATGGGTTCTCAGGGACATCTTGGCTGGGTTCAGACGTGATCTTGTCACACATATCCCCCCTCCACACATAGTTGCAGGCCCTTGGAAAAGGAAAGGTATTTTGCTTACTTGCTTATCTTTAGTTTCCACAGTGACTTTGCCACCGGTGCTTTCTTTGATTTCCACTTCAATGTAAGCTTCTTTCTCATCTGGGATCCAAGCACGCTTCTTCCCTGGGGAGGGGGAAAGGAAGGGAAGGGAAGGGAAGGGAAGGGAAGGGAAGGGAAGGGAAGGGAAGGGAAGGGAAGGGAAGGGAAGGGAAGGGAAGGGAAGGGAAGGGAAGGGAAGGGAAGGGAAGGGAAGGGAAGGGAAGGGAAGGGAAGGGAAGGGAAGGGATGTGTTGATATCTAGAAAACTATTTGAAAGTGTCAACTGAATGCTGTGTGAATGCAGTGTGATAATGTGGAAGGACAGTGATTATTTCTTCCTACAATCTCGGTGATAGGAGTGAGGATTTCTTTGCCTTTTCCATGTTTGGCAGCTGTTTATTTTGCCTAGGTCAAATGTATGAATGAAGTCTGCTGTTTCCCATGTGTTTGCAGGCAAAGTGTAATAAAAAAGGAAGGCGAGAAGAAGTGAAACTCCCCTGGTTTGCTGTGTCAGAAGGCACAGGGCAGAGTGGGATGGCTTAGAGCAAGTTCTGCACATTTCCAATAGAGATGGAGGAGATTTTGCCACCACCAGTCCTTCAGCCCATCTCCCTCAGTCTCCTACCCCTAAGGGTCACAGGAGATGATGGGCCACCTGCTCCCACTGCTCAGCCAGCAAGGGGACACTCAGAAACCTACTGAGATCCTCCTGCTCTCTGGGTGCTGGGGGCAATTCTGCAGCACATGCAATGTCTCGGGGAGCAGACCCAGGGAAGGGATGGGAACATCTCCACTGAGAGCCATGGCCAAGGGCTTGGGGCTTACCATCAAATGGGATTGTCTGAAGCTTCAGCTGTTCTGTGTAGCTTTTCCGGAGGTATTCAGCAGCCTCCCCAAACTCGCTCATGTCCAACAGAGACATCTTGTCTGGCTGGAGGAGGACTTGCCAACAGCAAAAGAAGAATGACAGACACCTGAACGCTGAAAGGAGGGAAGGGACAAGAAGTCAGTGCACAGAGAAGGCACCTACCGCTGGGCTGCTATCAGCGATGTGCAGTCACCAAACATGCTCTTGGTGTTAGAAAGTGAGAGAAGACAGCAACAATGCTAGCAAATAATAACCGTAATAACAACACGATCACTGAATGCTTTCCCTTCTGCTGCTATCAGCCCTGCTGTGCAAGCCTGTATCACATTGGTGTCAAAATCAACACTTGTGTTTATGGCTTGGCGAGACGCTGTTAGTGGCACCCGTTTTCTTGACAAAGCCAGCTAAAAGCTACTCCAGCTCTACAGACCTGCTGGAGCCTTGGTGCTCTACACAAAGCTTATGTAAAGACCCATGTTCATGCTGCCGAGCAATCTTGCGGGATGATAAAAGCAGGAATGGAGGCATGATTCCCTTGGAAGACCTATTCTAGAGGACCGTGCTGACAGCTGCTTGGAAAGGCACTTTTACAGCACTGCTTTCTAACATCCATCTAATGCAACGTCCCGCAGCAGGACGCCGAAATGCCAACGCTGCCAGGAGCAAAATCAGTGAGCTGCTAGCAGGCAAAGTGTTGGCAAAGCACACAAATTATAGAAAAATGCTCTTGGTTCAGCTTCATCCCACCCTGTGCCCACAGTCAGTGCCCGTCCTGCAGAAACTTCCACCCTGCGGAGGTGAGGAGGGTTAGTAGCGGAAGAGAAGCGCACACAGACATGCTCCTTATTACTAACCTTAGTGATAGGACTGAGTGGCTGTGTGCATGCCGCAAAGCCCCTTTTTATTGTGTCTGTCAAGGTCAGAGTGGGAAAAGATATGTCAGAAATTCCCATGTGTCATGTCCACACAGCTCCATTGGTGCTGCTGTCCCACTGCCCGGAGAGACACAAAAGGCAAACTTCGCTTTTATCTCCCTGCAAATGCAGCCTGGTTATTTTTACTCCTGTATTGTCAGGCGAACACAAAGGCAGAGAGAGGGACTGCAGTCCCTGCAGGCAGTGCAGCTCTGCAGACCAACAAGGAGTGCAGCGCTGAGAGCTTTGCTTTCAGCCTCCCTGGGTCAGCACACCCGAACCTCTGGCTGAGCACTGGCCCAGTCGCTCCTCATCGAACAGCCCCGGAGTGGAGAATCAGGACAAGGGGCTCAGGGCTGGCCCCTACTGCTTACCCACTTGCCTTCTTCCCCAAGGGTTTGCCTGGTTCGCCCAGCCACAACAGACCCTTCCCATTTAGCACCAAAAGTCACAATTTGCTTTACTGGTAAGTGAAGTGTAATGGTTTTGCCAGGGACTGATTCTGGTAGGATTCTGCCCATCACTAAATGCCCAAACCCTGCTCCCAAAGCGTACTCACCTCAGTGAGGGAGTTTGGTTCCTTTCTAGGAAGGATTAAAAATCCCTCTGTATAGAGGGGCTGCTGAGTTTCCCCCATATCATTTTTCCCAGGCTGGCTCCAAAGACTCCACAGGCAATGCAGTGATCACCACCCAAAGCACAGCTTTGTCCTGACAGCACCACCATGAACTCTAGCTCAAACCACCTTGCCACCATGGAAGCAGGCAGTCTCTGAAGACAGAAGTGAGTCTAACCAGAGAAATGATGGGAACGGTGTCTGGCTGGGGACAGCTGGTTGCTATCCCCCTCCTCAGCAGGGGGAGCATCAGTGCTGAGTCCCTTGGCTCCCCACTCCAGTGGTCATGTCCTGGAGACACAGAAATGACAAACAAACCCATTTAAATGACTCTGGAGTGATGGAGGAGGACTGCAGACCTGTCCCTGTGGCTCGAGCCCCAGCGGAGGGGAGGGATTGGCATTGCTTTCATTTTCTGCACAGTATAATGCAAAGGCTTTGCAAGGTACCCCATGAATTAAAATGGAGAGGAGTCTGCAGGCATGTTCTTTCGGCACTAACGAGATGACTTGGAGCCCATCGGGTGCAGCAGCCTGAAGCCCCCACCACCGTGTCCCATGTGGACACCCTCCCACCAGGCTGGTGGGCCAGAAGCCCACGACTCTGTCGGGATTTGGGAGCAGCTGATGCAGAGCTGGAATCCATGACATGACTACTGCACCTCCCTTGGGGAAACCATCGAGGAAACACCGACCCTGAGATCCCATTTGGCCACGGAGTCACAGAGGCGTTAAACCTTGCCAAGACGGCAGTGTTGCCATGTCAGGAAGAGCAGCAGGCGTCTGTAGACCACGGGTTCCTCTGAGGTCACCCTGGTGGTCTTCTGCTTTGTCCTGGGCTCGGAGTCGGGTTTCCACCCACACCCCGGAGGGGCCCAAGGCCTTTGGTACCTTTGCCATGAGTCCCCGGCAGTGGGATGAGCTCTTGGCCCAGGCCTACCAGCTGCCCAAGCCTTGCACATTCTTCTCAGGGCACGTACCCGGCCCGTGCTCTGCTCACCCCCTCCCTGCCTTATCTTTAAAGAGATTTTATTTTTGGAGATTCCTTCTGCAGTTCCTTCTGTTCGCCCTAGTTTCTCTCCCTCTTTGAAGACGTTCCAGCAGGGTCCATCAAAGGCCGAGCAGATCTGTAGAAAGGGAAATGTGGAATGGTCACTCTGGCAGCTGCTGAAATGCACTTCCTGTGGGTTTGGGTGTTTTCAGAGCTGGCCTTTGTGATGTGGCTTTCAGGGTGGTAGGAAGCTCATCCTCACATTGCTGGCCATTGCAGAGCCGTGCCCTGCTCAGGCAGGTGCAAAGCAGCATCCTCCTCAGGGCGGCGGGGTGGAACCCCATCAGCACAGTGAGGAGCCCACAGCTTTATCTGGAGCAGAGAGGATTTGCTTTAGGCTATCAGTCTGCTTGGCCAGCCCACAGCTTCCACAGCCATCTTCAGCAATGCGGGCATCTCTCCAGCCATTGAGGCTCCCCTGTTTTTCCTTCTGTAGCTCTCTGCTTGACACGTTGGCATCCTGTGAGATGACGGATGAGGATGGGGCTCCTCAGCTGTGCCCCTGAAAGCTGGATAAGTGTCTCCCCACGGTCACCACCAGCACCCAACTGTTGACTGTTCTGCAGTCAGATCAGCTCCTTGCTGGACCCAGAGATCCATGGGCTGCTGGGGGACTCAGACACTCCCAGGTGATCCCCCGCTGCTCCCTGACCCGATGGGAGGAATGCTTCCCGTTAGCAGTCTCTGATAAGAGGCAGGAAGGAGAATTACTCTCCGTGTTGGGCAGTTTGTTAGAGGTTTTCACACTTAACATATCACCGCTATCAGCTCCCTGAAATGCACAGGAGAGGAGTGCAAAGGCGGCTGTTTAGATAAAGACAATCTGCAGAAGGGCTATTTTGGGCATATTTCCATCCAGCGGGAATGTCTGTGCACAGGAGGGGCTGACAGCCCAGCACTGCCATCCGACAGCATCCCTCCAGTCAGCCTGGGGCTGCAAGGCTCCCTCCAAAGCAAATGCCTGCTCTGCAAAGCACCGCTTCACCAAAAAGCCTTTGGGAGCAGATGTGAAGTTGCTGCTGCTCGCTGTGGCAAAAGACGTGGGCAGCAAGAGGGCCTGAGCACTGTGCTTCCAGTGCATGCAAGAAATGAATATCCAAAATGATTATCAGGACTGAGAATGTATCTGGAAGAAACACGACTTGATCAATCAGGCCAGAATTTGCAAGCAGAGTTCTGGGAAGTTCCCATTCAGGCACGGACAGCAAGATCACCTGGAGGTGGGGAGAACTGGAGGGTTTTATTTGTTCACTGTGATTTTCCCAGCTCTGAGGTTCTAGGGACCTGCACGGCCTCTGAAAGACCCAGCATCTATTTAGCAGCAAGAGTTGTACAGAATGCTGCAAACATCACAGGAGGGGGTGAGCTGACTTCAGTGAAGATGCTTGAAGTTTTGGCAATGAATTTCAAAAAGAGAGAAAAGAGCCTCTTGCCCCAGTCATCTGAACATTTAATAACACCTCAACTTCAGCTGGCTGCAAGGACAGGTCCTGGCACACAGCAGCTGTTAGAAATCAGGTCCATGAGCTGCCTTAGTCATGATTTCCAACACATTTCTGTGCACTGTGGGACAGGACACATGCTGAGCCCACAGCACCCAGCTGCTCAGCCCTTGCTCTCTCCACTCCTCACACATCTTCACTGCTCCATGGGGAAGCTTCATCAGAGCCGTGCTGAGGAGACAGCAGATAGAATTGAGTGTGCTGCACTGGGATGTGCTGCATGGCCTCAGCATTTGTTTCCCTGGCTTTGCAGAAGCTGTGGCTCTGCTCTCCTAGCCCATCAGCCCAGTTTTCTGCTTGCTGCATGCTCAGGCACTGCTTAGTTCTTTTCCCCCTTACTGTGCTTGGTCAGCAAGCCCCTTGCTTGATCCAACTCAGCTCATCTTATGACAAGGGACGATTGCTCAAGACAACGTGGCAACAACTACAGGAGTTTTTCATAGGACCTGGTAGGCTTGGCTCTTCCTTAAGACTGGCTGCCATCTGGAAGGGAGTGATATTCCTGCATGTCCCCGTGCTGTGGCAGACCTCCCTACTTCAGTGTGGCCCATTAGATGGTCACAGCAAGAAAGTGGCTCACTGCAGACTGCCAAGCAGGCTGTGACCTGGTGAAAGCAGAAGGAGATTGTGGCGACCAGGCACAACTTCTCCTTCTTGGCCAAGGAAGCAGATCCTTCACATCTGCTGGTGTCCCAGACCCACACAAAAGGATGTGGCAGGGTCTTGCCCAGTCCTGTGTTGAGAACATACACTCACAGCATCTTGGCTGAGTCACGGAAGACCCAGAAATGTCTGGTGGTGCCTCTCAGCTTCTGCTCAGTATCCACAGCATTTTGAGGGGCTGCTGCTGTCCCCCACAGTTGGTGCACGCTGCTCCATCCAGGGATCCAAGCTGAGCATTTAATTCTCCAGATTGGTGTGTATGCCCAATTCCAGGTTTCCAGTCCGGATGCACTCTGTTAGGGCAGCAGCTTGCAGAAAGCAGCTTTCCCTTACAAGTCCCCTGGGACCAGGAAAGTCCTGTCCCCACGGCCTTTTGGACTGTAGGGCTACCCTGAGCAACCTGGTGCAGCAGCAGAGTTGGACACAGCCTCAACTGTCACCTGTTTGTTGGCTGCTGAGTGAAATAAACCTCCCAAAAAGCACCGCAGAGGGCAGATCCTGGTGCTGCAGGGACCACAGGTCAATGGGTCCACCAAGAAGGAGTGGTGAGGCATTGGCACAGGCTGCCCGGGGAAGCGGTGGAGTCACTGTAGCTGGAGGCGTTCAAGAAAATGGTAGATGTGGCACTTGGGGACACGGTTTGGAGGGTGTGGTGATGGTGGATTGGTCAGATTAGATCTTAGTGGTCTTTTCCAACCTTGGTGATTCCATGATTCTATTCCACAATCCTATATGTGGCCAGTGTGGTGGCTGCTGGCGAGCCATGGAAAAGGCGATAAACATCAGGGGCCGTGGTCCAGGGCAGGCTGCTGGGAGGCATGTGTGCACATCCCCATCCTGGAGCTTGTGCTCCACTCTGGGAAGTGACAGCACAGCCAACCTCAGGTGGAAGGTGATGGCTTGGTTTTCTGAGTCCCACTGGATCACTCGCAGCCCGGTTCAGTGCTATTTCTGCCTCGCTCCATGGCTGCTCCATGGCACAGAAAGGCCTGGTGGAAGAGCTAAGGAAGTGAAATTACTTTGGGGAAGAAATGACACTACTCACTTATAAATAACTCGGGTTTCATTGATCTTTTAGATGCTCCCTTGGCAGAGAGTCCAATGTCATCGCTCCAGTCATGCAGACAATACTTGGGTATTGTTTTAGTCTCAGTTACAGGGAAAAGGACAGCACCAGCTGCCTCGCTATCTTTAGCCCATGAGAGCACCCCTCAATTGTTCTGCACTTCAAACAATAGGCACACGTGTGGAGGGTTTAAGATTGCTGGCCTTAGCAGAGCATTTCACATTGAAATGCAGCCTCGGAAACAATAGATTTCTTTCATGCCCTTGCTCAAGCTGGTATTCCTATGACGGAGAAGCCAGGGTGCAGGAGCTCTGCCTTGTTTTCCTCCAGCAGGATGGGCCAGCAAGGGGGCTGGACTCCCTGGGGAGCCCTGCGAGCTCCATCCACAAAAATAGCCCTATTGTTCTGCCTCTATTTGGCTGGTGTGGAACATCACATCATCCTCTCCGCTCGCAGAGTCAAACCGGTGGCTCTCTTACTACTCCATTGCAAAATGCGTTTCAGCACCGGCATGCAAGCATCTCAAGATACAACGGCGTTGGCCCAAACCCCATGAGTTGGTTTTTCTCTGCAGCTGGAACTGCAGCAAGGCAGAAAGAGGGGATTTTTTTTTAACAGGGTACCAGGGGAAGCGAGCACAGAGGATGAGCCCTGCTTGGAAGGCAGCAGCTCGGTGAGCACCAGCAGCTGCATCGTATCAAATGCCCGCATATCTCGGCAGCACGGCCGGCTCACGGCCGCCCGCTCCCTGCCCACCCTGCAGTGCTTGCTTCCCAAGCACCTGGGCACGCTGCGGGCATCACAGGCTCGGTATGGGGCTGCTGGGGATGGACCCTCCTCTGAGGGGAACAAGAAAAGCAGCATTGGCTCAGAGCCATTTATACCCTCAAGCTGATTTGTATTGAGTTTCACTTGTCTGATCCCTGGGCAGCCTTTGAGAGCAGACACGGCACCCCAGAGCCACGAAGCTCATCTTGGAAGGCTCTGATAAAGCCAGAGGAGAGGTTTACAAACACAAAGCGCTTTTCTTTTAAACTTTGCAGGGCTCTATTTTTAGCTAATAAAGATAACGTCCCAGTTGCTGTTGTTCATCTTTTGTTGCATGGAACATGCCAAATACTTACCATGTCTGCCATGTTTTTTTTATCATTTAACCTTCTCCAAGCTGCACTGCGGCTCCCTCGCGCTGCAGCAGAGATTATGGGCTATCTGCATGTGCTTCATAGCATGGCTTAGGTTGGTTTGGACTTAAAGATCATCTAGTTCCAGCCCCCTGCCACAGGCAGGGCTGCCAACCACCAGATCAGGCTGCCCAGGATCACATCCAACCTGCCTCTGCATGCCTCCAGAGATGGGGCATCCACAACCTCCTGGGCAACTCATTCGGGATCTGCCCTGGGTTGGTTAGGAAAGATCTCATTCTCCAGACTGAATTTGCAAAGAGGGAACGGAAGGCAAGGCAGAGCTCCCTACAAAAAGAGCTTTGCCAGCCTGAGCAGGCTGTGTTCATCGCTGTGAAGACAGGGCAGCACCTTTCCCAACTCTCCTGAAATGAATTGGACTGCGTTTTGCAGTGCTTTGATTAGGAACTGCAGCCTGCCACGTCCTTCCTTTACTCTCACAGCAAGCAGGGAGCAGAACAGACTCTGGACCCTACCAGGAGAACTGAGCGAACAACGCTACTGCCTGCACGCACCCAACATGTCCTGCACCATCCCGTCCTACAGCCCACATATCCTACACCCAGTGCTTCCCCCCGCCGTGCCCTACACCCAGCACGCCCTATACCCAACGCACCCTACACACAGTGCATCTTAAGCCCAACAAGTCCTACACGCAGCGTGCCCTACACCCAGCACGTCCTGCACCCAACGCACACCCCCAAAGACGCTGCCTCGCCCCCCCCCCCCCCCCCGCATACCAAGCACGCATGCGCGCCCTAAGCCCCGCCCTCCTCCCTGGCTTCTTTGTTCCACGCTGATAGGTCGGTGGCGCTGCCAATCGGCTGGCTTTTAGGGGCGGGGCCAGGCTATTGTCCAATCGCCGTGAAGAAGGCGGGGCAGCCCGGGAGCGCAGGAAGCAGGTACGGGTTGGGATGTGCGGCGTGCGGGCTGTCGGGGGCTGTGGGGGGGTGTGGGGTGCAAGGGGCATGGTGTACAAGGGGGGACTGGGATGCTATGGGGTTCAGGGGTCTGGAGGGCTATAGGGGGCTGTGGGACGTAGGATGGCTGTGGTGTTCAGGGGTTTATGGGGGCTCTGGGGTGCAGAGAGGCCATGGGGTGAAGAGAGGCAGTGGGGGACTGAAGGGACATGAAATGTAAGGGGGGTTGTGGGATGCGGGGTGCCTGTCGGGTGCAGAAGGATTGTAGGCGATGGTGGGGGGCGTGGGTTGCAGGGGGCGAGAGGGTCTGGATGCAAGTTACGGGGTTCAGAGGCTGTCAGCAGAGGCATGGTGTCCATGGGGAGATGTGGGGTGCTGGGTACCACCAGTGGGGCCGTGGCAGGCTCTGCCACTCCTCACCCCCATCTTGGGCTGCTCAGTGGCTGTGAGTGACCCCGTGGTGCCGCAGCATGGCAGGGCCGTGGGATGTGGTGCTGCGGGATGAGGCAGCCCTGAGGCAGGCAGCAGTGGTGGCGGTGGATGCGGCGCTGCTGGAGGGTGTGCTGATGCGCACCGAAGCTGAGCCCAACGCCTCCGAGGTAAGTGTAGTCCTCCCTGGCCCCACAGAGCCGCACAGCCCCACACCAAGGCACTGCTGTTGTGCCCCTGCAGGTGGTGAGCTATGCACCCTTCACACTGCTGCCCTCGGCCGTGCCCCGTGCCCTGTTTGAGCAGGCCTATGCTGTACAGCGGGACTTCAACCTGCTGGTGGATGCCATCAGCCGGGACAAGGGGTTCCTGGAGCGCACCCTGGCCAGGTAACGTGTTGCAGGTTGCATTTAGTGGAATGCAGAATCGTGGATTTGTTGAAGGAAGTCATTAAGGTTGGTAAACGCCTCAAAGATTGTCTAGTCCAGCCATCAACCACCATGCCCACCAACCCACATCCCTCAGTGCCACATCTTCACACCTGCAGAACAGTCACTCCACCACCTCCCTGGGCAGCTGTGCCACTGCATCCTTGCTCTTTCAGAGAAGATATTTCTCCTAATATCCAACCTAAAAGTTAAGTAGGAATCATGTATCATCTCTGCAGGAATTCTCTTCTTTCCTGGCTTTTTGTCCTAATGTTCATTTCCATCAAGTCTCTGCAATTTGAGGTCTCACTGGGCCAGCAGTTGTCTGCTGGCAGCGACTTCTGCCTCACCAGTACCTGAGCTTTGCGGCTTCTCATGTCACTGGCACTGAGGCTGTGAATTCAAGTAGCTGGAGGCTTCCTCAAGTCCTGCCTGTGGCAGCCTGCTTTGGTCTTGTCTGCACTTGTTGGCAGCTGGCTGCTTGCTGCTGAAGCCTTAAGTTGCCTTACGTTGTGTCATGGGAAGTTCAGGTTGGAGATCAGGAGAAGTTTTTTCTCAGAAAGAATAGTTATGCATTGGAACAAAGAGGAGTTGGTACAGTCCCTGTCCCTGGAGGTGTCCAAGTAATGTGGAGGTATGGCACTGACATGGGTAGTGAGTGTGGTGGGATGGGTTGGGATTGGAGTGGATGATCTTAGAGGTCTTTTGCAACCTTAGTGATTCTGTGAAGAGCTGAGCACTGCAGCACACAAAACTCAGACATCCAGCAGGACAGGCATCTGGTGCAGCCCTGAGCTGTGTGTGCAGGCATGGGGATGCCTCTGGGTCCTTCCCCGTACCTGCAGAACTCTGTCATGTTCCTTTGCTTTTGCTCCGTGCTGTCTCTGCCCCACATCCCCACGCACTGCTCCAGGAATATCCCCAGCAGGGATTCTTAGTGCCTCTGTAGTGTTGTGAGAGGACTGACTTGGTCCTGCTGTCCCTCCAGCACCATCAAGGTGGATGACTTCACGGCACGGCTCTTCAGGATCCACCAGCAGGTTCTGGAGGAAGGGCTGGCACAGGTAGGCTGCAGCAGGGTGGGTGGGCTGCCACAGGTCCCAGCCCTCTGTGGGTGCAGCTGGGGAGAGGTGCATGGAGCCCCTCAGATGGTGTGGGGTCGCTGCTAAGCAGTGTTGTACAGAGCCAAGGCCATTCACAGCAAGGAGCCCAAGGAGCTGGGAGGGAAGGGAATAAGGACAGCTGACTTCAACTGGCCAAAGGGATATTCCATGTCATATGACATCACGTGGAGGGAGTTTTCAAGGGAGTGGGAGTTCATTTCACTCTCATTCACTTGCTGGAGGCTAGCTGGGCATCAGTCAGGGGATGCTGAGCAATTGCTTGTTCATCACTTGTTATATACATTATATGTAGTCATAGTTATTTATGCTTTTCCTTGTTCTCTTAGTAGATGGTTTTATCTCAACCCACGAGTTCCGTTTTGCTTTGATTCTCTCCCCTGTCGCACTGGGAATGGAGCGAGCGGCTGCGTGGTGCTGAGCCACCTGCTGGGGGATGCGGGGCCGCACCTCACTCCCTCCCCTCCGCCTCAGTCTGTGTTTCTAGGCATCAACCGCTCTGACTACATGTTTGACTGCGGGGCAGCCAGCCCGCCGGCGCTGAAGCAGATTGAGATCAACACCATCGCTGCCAGCTTCGGTGGCCTCGCCTCCCGCACCGCTGCCGTGCACGGGTATGGAGCAGCTGCGGCCCAGCCTGTGCCCCAGCACAGAGCCGTGGTGCCTGGGGCCGGGTCTGGAGCCGCTCCTGTCGTGCAGGCGGGTGCTCAGAGTGCTGAGGAAGCCTGAGGAGGCGGCGAGGTTGCTGCCCAATGACCCTGCCCAGGGGCTGGCCGTGGGCATCGCCAAGGCCTGGGAGCTGTACGGCTCGCCGAGGTGAGTGCTGCCAGCTCCTGCAGCTGCACATGCTTAGTTTACAGCTGTAGTTCTCAGACAGTGCTGTTGGTTTAATGACCCCGATAGGGCCCAGCCTCTTCCTGCCTTTCCCCTTTGTGTGTGTGCCCAGCACATGGTGGTGTCACGGGGCCTGTCCTGCTCTCTGTGCCAGGCCACAGAACTGCTGCAGGACGCTCACGGGAGCTGTGCAGGCAGCCTGGATCACAGAGATCAGTGGTGGGTGAGCCTGGTGTGTGATCTCTTGAGTTAATGGTGCCCTGTGTGTCTCTCGCAGTGCCGTGGTGATGTTCCTGGTGGAGAAGGCCCAAAGGAATATTTTTGATCAGCGATGCGTGGAAAACAAGCTTTGGGACAGGTAAAGCAGAGTCTGTCTGCTTCTCAGTTGGCCACTTGTGCAAGGTTAAAGTTAAAACATGTCACGGGTTCCTGGTCTGTTGGAGGGCATGCTGTGGGGTGCAGCGGGACTGTCCTTACCTTGGACTTCTCCCTGAGGTCTCTCAGCTTTCCTTTGCCAGCATCCTGCTCCAGCAGCACCAAAGCCATTGCTCTCCAGGAGTGGTTCCTTGCCAGGTCCTTGATGTACCCATGGGTCCTCAGAGCTGCTCCAGGGTGGCTTTGCTGCAGGCCGAGGCAATAAGGAGCAGAGCAGGGATACCAGTGGTCCTGTTTGCTTTCTAACTTGGGATTGGGCAGAGGGTCTTCAGTAAAAGCTTAATTATTGAAGCTTCAGCCCCACTGGGAAGGGCTCTACAGATCTGTGGGGCTCTGGAGAAAGTGAGGTCAGAGGAGGCTGAGCCCCAGGGCTGAGCATGGTTAGGGGGAAGAGCCACGGCTCCACCGGGGACTTTGCAGGGCCACAGTGCCACTGTGTGGGGAGGGACGACAGAGCTGAAGGGAGGAGGTTCCCCAGGAAGCACTGGCTGGGAAGCGACAGTGAGCCTGTCCTGCATGGGATGACAGAGCAGAATGATCACTGGCTTCTTAGAAAAGCTTTAGGAAGGGCAAAGTGAGTGTGGAAGAATGCGGGGTGTTCAGCACGCGCTGCTTCCTGCAGCGTTTGAGCTGGGTGCTGGAAATGGAGCTGTTGTGTGAGCTGTGCCTGCCTCTTGTGACCGCCCTGCTCCTCCTGCAGGAACATTCGGGTCATCAGGAGGCGGTTCCAGGACGTGTATGAGCAGGGCTCCCTGGATGACTCCCGGAGGCTCTATGTGTGAGTAGGAGCAAGGTGCGCGCTCTGGCTCTGCGCTGGGCACGCAGCTCTCAGCTGAAGTTGCTGGAATGGTTTTGAGTGTAAACAGTGGCTTTCTGGGAGTGCAGGTCTCTTCTGTGCCTCAGGCTGCTGCTGCTTCCTGTAGGATTATGTGATTGTTTTCATGATGGTGGGACTTTGCATGCACACGTCAGTCTTTTGCAGCTAGAAGCCCTATTTCTCTCTCCCAAACCACAGCCTCTCTGCTCTACAAGGTCCTTTCTTCCTCCATGCACATCTGCAGCACACCCAGGCTGTTTCTGAGGTTTGCACTGACACATTTCCTGTTGACCCTTCACTTGATGCTTTGCCTGGGTCTGAGCTACCCGTGCTGGAGGAGGAAGCACCGCGCCTGTGATGGGCACTGAGCATGCTCTGCGTCTCACCCACGCAGGGAGCTGATGCCAAGTGTGATGTTTGTCCTATCTCCAGGCTAACATGCTTGGAGCTGCACGAGCCCAGAGGAAGCTGTGGTTGCACGCCAATGTTTTTTCTGTTGTTAGGCAGATTTTTTCCATGCTCTGACCTTTGGGGCATCCTCCACGTTTAATTAATGAATGCATTTGTCAGCGCCAGGCGGTTAAGGGAAAAGTATTGCAGTGCTTCCTCTGGAGCATCTTCCCCTTTCCATGAGTGCTGTCACATGGCAGTGGCCATGGTGGGCTGCGTGGCTGAGGTTGGGGTGCATGGTACCATGATGCTGGCAGCTGTGCCCTGCCCTGAATCACCCTCAGATAAGGATCCTGTTCCCTCCCAGCCATAAGAATGTGAGGCTGCTGAACAATGAGCTCCTCACCTCCCTCTGGGCTGGGTGCCTGACTTATGGAGGCTGTGCTTAGAGCAGGGCTTCCCATATCCCCTCCCTTCTTGAGGAGCTCAGGAGGCGAAGCAGAAAGGGCAAACCCCATCACAGAAAGGGCAAACCCTATCACAGAAAGGGCAAACCCTATCACACGCTGCCTGTCTGGGCCTGTCAGCCCTACGTGCTGGGCTTTGTGTGGAGGAGCTGCTGGCTCTGATGGCTGCTGCTTTCTGTTCCAGGGACGGCCAGGAGGTAGCAGTGGTGTACTACAGAGAGGGCTACGTGCCGAGCAACTACGATCAGCAGGTCAGCACCCACTGCTTGCTCCTAGAAGCTGTGGCAGGGGTTTGGAACATCCCCTGCTCCTGTCCTGGGTGGGGTTAGTCCTGCCTGGGTGGTGTTGGGATGCTGCCTGTCCCCACTGCTCGTGTGGTGCTCCTGTAGTAAGGAAAGC
Source organism: Tympanuchus pallidicinctus (assembly GCF_026119805.1). NCBI lineage: Eukaryota > Metazoa > Chordata > Aves > Galliformes > Phasianidae > Tympanuchus > Tympanuchus pallidicinctus. Next base: position 10,099,624 of record NW_026294722.1, read on the forward strand.
AGGTGGCTTCTTTCTGCAACCACCATTCCTGTGGGCAGCTCCTGTCTGCAGCACTGAATCGCTGCTGAGCAGTGCAGGTTAATGCAGATTAGCACATACTTAAAGGCTTGAACTACAAACCTTTTCCTGCCCTCAGTTACGCATTAGGACTGGTAGTAGCAGGTGAGAACAATGCAGAACAGCTCTTGGCTGCTGACTGGAAAGCAGCAGAGCACAGGGGGAGGTGGCAGAGCAGCCTGGTGTGCAGCTCCCAGGGGCTGTGGCAGATCCGTGGGTGCAGCTCTGCTGGGATGAGAGTGCTGTCCCCATCCCGGCAGGCAGGGATCTCACAGGGAGGGCTAAGCAGAAACAAGAGGAGGAAGCCTGGCTGTGCTGATGGGCTGATTGCTCTCCCCCTATCTCAGAACTGGGAGGCACGGCTGCTGCTGGAGAGGTCGCGGGCAGTGAAGTGCCCTGACATTGCCACACAGCTGGCTGGCACCAAGAAGGTGCAGCAAGAGCTGAGCCGCCCGGGGATGCTGGAGAAGCTGCTGCCTGGCCACGCTGAGGCTGTCAAACGCATCAGAGCAACGTTTGCTGGGCTGTACTCGCTGGATGTGGTGAGTGGGATTGGAATGAGAGTGAAGGACACATGCTTGGCCTGCATGATGTAATTCCTTGGTTCAGAAACATCAGTATGCTTCGCTGGCCTCGGGCCTCTGGTAGTCATGCTCAGAGAGGACTCTGGAGGAGCTCCTGCTCCCTACTGATCCTTTGCTGCTACTGTCTTTCTTCCAGGGTGAAGAGGGTGACCGGATTGCTGCCACAGCTATCGCCAGCCCTGAGCGGTTTGTGCTGAAACCACAGCGAGAAGGAGGAGGTACGAGCTGGAGTGGGTTCCCCTGGGTTTTGGTGTGGCTCACGCTGTCCAGTGTCATGTGTCCTGTGATGGCTTCTGGTCCTCATCAGAGGGGTGAGAGGCAGGGTGGAGTGGCTTTGTGCCCACAGGGATGTATCACAGCGGTGAGGGAGCGCTGCTCCTGCTGAGCTCCAGGTTCCACCCTCAGGGAACAACCTGTATGGTGAGGAGCTCAAGCAGGTCCTGGAGAAGATCAAAGACAGCCCTGAGAGAACCTCCTACATCCTGATGGACAAGATTGAGCCGCAGCCAGCAGTGAATTATTTGTTGAGGGCACGCAGTCCCCTAAAGGCCTCCAAGTGCATCTCAGAGCTTGGTATTTTCGGTGTCTATGTCAGGTGAGTATCACGCAGTATGGAGTGGTTCCTATCCCTGCTCCTCTCTCAGAGGAACATCTCAGCAGCAGGGCAGATGTTCCAGGATGGAGGGATAGGGACAGCTGGTGTTGGGTGGGATATGTGACCAGCAGCAGCTTTCCAAACCCCAAAGCTGGGGTGTCCCATTCCCAGTTGCTGGAGGAACCTCCCAGCATCTACATACAGCCTCACTCAGAAAGAGCTGAAGGTGGAAGAGGTCGTGCTCAACCCTAAGTAGCTGCTGCTTTTGTTTAAAGCCCTTTATAAGTGGATCCACAGAAACACTTCCATAGCTTATAGATTGAAGCCCTGCTACAACTTTTAGCAACAACTGCACTCTGGCAGCATTCACAGCCCAGCATTGCTCCCTTGCAGAGCCTTCCAACCACCATAGCCCAGCCAAAGAAGGGCAGCATCGCCAGGAGGAGCTTAGATTGTCGCAGATGGGAGAAATGCTGTGGGCTTCCTGCTCCACCGTGCTTCCCCTCTGCCTTCTCTTTGCAGGCAGGGCACAGAGCTGGTGCTGAATGAGGCCGCTGGGCACCTGTTGCGGACGAAGGCAGTGGAGCACGCAGACGGCGGGGTGGCAGCCGGGGTGGCGGTGCTGGACACCCCCTACCTGGTGTGAGCTCCTCGTGCAGTGCCCACAGGGCTGGGCTGCCACAGGGCTGCTTCCCTCAGGTGCACCTAGTGAGGTGGGAAGGGCTGGAGACAGCCAAAGGTTTTGCACTGGTTTGAAATGTGCTCTTGGAGGCTGCTGCGGCACTGGAGGGGACCCTGCTCAGTGCCAGTCCCAGTTTTGTTAACGCTCCTATGCACGTGGACAGCTGCCATGCTGCAGCTTCCCCAAGCCTCCATCACTGTCAGTACATTCTCTTGGCTTCACCGTGGGACCAGCACTGAGGGATGACAGGATGCGTCTCCCCCGGCTTTCCTGAATCAATGGGAAGAGCAGTGGGTGCTCCTGCTCACGGGCCATGGCTGCAGTGCACCCCCCTTCCACTCCAGCCCTGCTCAGCTGAGTAACTCCAGGTGTGACACAAAGTGCCCCTTCCTGGAATTGCCCTGGTGAAGCACCTAGGCAGCCTGAGCTCCGCTGCTCCATGACTGCAGCGAGGCCTTACGCCTGTGTTCCTGATAGCCCTGCTGGCTGTGCCTACAGCCTGCAGTCCAGGTGCCTCAATCAAGCACTCATCTGCCACTGCGCAGTGGTTTTGTTCTGTGGCTGATTCCACAATCTGTGGCTGGTGTTCAGCTGGGGGGCTTGATTACCCCACCAGAGATTAAAACATACACTGCATCTAAACAAGGCTCTGGGGTCAGTTTTGTCTGAGAATAGCTGTGCAAAGAGGGACACGTATCTTAAATTGTACCTGGAGTGGGGGTAGCATGATGGATGGTTTGCACGAGCCAGCCTGAGTAGGGGTATGCCCTTGGCTGAGCTGTGTCTCCTGCTTCAGGTGAAGCTGTCAGGGATGCTGGCTGCTCTGGGCTCTGCTCAAACTCCATCTTATAGACAGAGCTGGGGTCACATTCTCCTTTACACGTTTGCTTGCCGCTCCGACACCAGGGGAGCTGGTTCTGCTCAACTTGGTCCCTGCAAAGCCAAATTTATCTGACAAGCTGTGGTGGCAGCTGAGAGCTCACTGTAGCCCCTCAGTATCCTCCTCTCCTCCAAGCTTGGCTCCTGGTCCAGGTATGGCTTTTGGGCAGCTGCACACCAATGCATGGACTTTTCTTGGTCAAACTGGCAGCTTCTGCTCTGTTCAGCTAAGTCTGTTCAGCAGCATTGGAGATGTGTCCTGCGCTGCAGCCCAGCATGAGCAGCCAATGCTGAGCTGCAGGTGTGAGGCACAACGCCCTCCAGGAGGAAGCAGTCTGGTCTTAGTCCTTGGGTGTGCTTTTGGTTGGAGCAGTGAGCAGGGAGAACGCAAGGTTAGCTGCAACCATGAGGAACAGGATGTGAGCACTGGAGCAGAGCTCTGAGCTCCCGGAGGCAGCATGTGCTGCTTTCTCCCTGGTGCTGCTCCTGCATCCATCCTGCACGTTGATGACATGTGGGTGTCACACATCTGGTGCTTTCCATCCACCTTGGTGGAATGATGTTGGCTGCGGACCAGGAGAATAATAAAGCACAGGCTCTGGCGCTGGAGCTTCTGCTCTCTGCCCAGTGTAGGGGCAGCACAGACTGAGCCACAGCCTTGGGAAAAGAGAAAAGCATCAGCTGACACCACTGCAGCCACATAAGCACCATCAGTGCTCAACCACAACACAGGGATGAGCGTCTGTCCCACACCACGTGTGGCTTTCAGAACAGCTCCTGGTTACGGCACAGAGCTCTCCCCCTGGACTCCACACCAGACAAACATTTACAATGCACCTACCCCTACCCATGCTCTGAACCTGTTTCTGTTTTGTTTTCTTGAATTTTTATTCCATTTTGCATAGAGTTCTAGCTGTCTCCAGCCAAAATTACACAACAAGTACTAACAGAGGAGGAGAACAGATGTAGGAACTCACGTTAAAGAAGTGGCACAATCCTGTGGAAGGGAGCAGTGGGTGGTATATGGGACACAGGCATGACTGAGGTTGTAGGTCACAGATACCATGCCGGTGAGAGCAGCAGGCAAGAAATGAGACTTGGGCAGCAGCTCTGCAGAGCACCTGCAACACCTGCCCTGGGCCTTGGAAGAGTTACCTCCTTCTTCCCAGCCAGCCAAACACCAGCTCAGTTTAAGGGTAAAGCCTGTTGCAGCAAGATTTAAAGCTCGTTTTTCCTTTGGTTTAAGTGTAGAAATCAAACAGCTCAGGTGTGATTTCAATACAGACATTACAAGGAGGTATCCTTCCCAGCTCAATCCAGGGCTGATGTTCAATGTAATTGACTTGATGAGGAAATGTTGGCTTTGGTAGCACCCTCATGGTGTTCAGACTTGGGCTGGAGTTACTTTTTTCTCTCATCATCATAAGGTCATGCCAGATTTAAACAGAAGTAACACACGTTTGATTGGTTTGCAGTGGGAAAGATGCCTCTGCAGTGCTCTGTACCAAAGAGCTCTAAAAAATCCAGCTAAAGCACAGAGCTCCCAAGCCTTACCTCATTCTCTTTCAGGTATGGGACCTAAGCTAAAAAACAGTGGATGCAAGACTAAAATTCAGTTGTGCTTGTGATGTGAGAGTGCTTTTAAGTTTTCCCATAGCTCTGAGTAGAAAAGGAAGGTTACTCAGCATGTAGACAGTGGTAGATGAGCATCCCATGCCTGCCTGCACTGAGTGACTCCAGTACCACTTCCCCTACAATCTGCCCCCAGCTCCTTCCCACTAAGGGAACCAACTAAGGACACCAGGCTCCCTCAACTACATAAAATTAATCAACACCCCCTTCCCCCCCAAGAGAAAACAATAAAAATCAAGATCGAGGTGATGAAAACAGAGGAGCACAGGTCACAAGTCCCTGCATAAATGAGGCCAAACCTCAGGTGTATGATACCCATCTCCGATGTGACGTGCACGCTCCTCCAAGGCATGAACATGCTGGCAAGACGCAGCCTCTCCAGGCTCAGCCTTCCTTCATCTCTTAACATTTGTACATTCGATTTCAACAGGTGAAGGTTTCTTTCCCAAGGCAGACAGTGGTTACTTGAGGGACCTGCTCATTAGGACACTGCTGCTACAGTTCTGTTCAGCAGGCAGAAGTCACGCTGCTACAGTTTGGTGTCGCATCTGTTGCTGAAAAGCTGGTTTATAATGCCTGGGTTTACCAAGGTGGAGATGTCCCCCAGATCTCTGTCATTTTGGGCAATCTTCCTTAGTATCCGCCTGGTGATCTTTCCTGTAAGGACAACCATGCAAGGAAAGCAGGACTTAGGATCTCTTCAGCATCCCTAGCAAAAGTCAGTGCCCAGACCGACAGCATCCCATATGCCCTAGGGATGCTCCCTGTGGATTTGGCTGCTCCCAGATAAACAATTCAGGGATAATTCCTTTCCACTGGCAGGAACTGGTTGGTCCTCCCCAGCTGGGAGCCTTACCTGAACGGGTTTTGGGCAGGCTGGGAGCATACTGGATGTAATCAGGCGTTGCTATCGGTCCGATTTTTTCCCTGACTGCAAAATAAAAAAAAAAAAATCTTCATTAGAGATACAAGAAGATCTTGCACATGTTTTTCTGGCAGGACTACTGAGTTCAGGCATGCAGAGCCCAGCTCCCAGGGCAGCCTGGTGCTCACACAGTGTGTGGTTCAGCACATGTTTCCAAAGGCAGCTGCACTCCAGTTCTCGTTTTCTCCATTTCCAAGAGACCTCAATAATCTCTGTACCAATCACTGTTACCACTTTGATGGAGCAAGAATCGATTCCCTAATGTGTTCCTGCAGAGAAGAAAGTCCCATGGCAGGTCAGTCCCTGCTCTGCCAGCGCCTGCTGGCTGCAGGAGACAGGTATGCAAACGTTCCCTTCTGCCTCCCAAAGTAACCAAACAGTTCTCAAATCAACCAGGGAGAGCCACAGGAACCATGCCCACCACTGCAAACAAAAGCTACCCAAGTTGTCCCTGCAATTGCCAGCTCCCAAGAGGTAGAGATGGCATCACATGAGCAGCCAAAGGCCAGGAGAACTAATTTTAGTCTTTGCCATCCATGTTCTCTAGTCAGAGGGGGCACCTTGATGCACTTGTCCATGCTGCATTCCCCAGACTACATGCACCCTCATTTAAGCACCCGAGCCCTTAACCCCTCCACTCCCTGCAGCAGCCTCCAACCTGTTTGGCTGTTACTACCTTGTTTTTTCAGCTCATCTGCCAGGTCCTTGGTGAATTCATGGCCATCTTTCAGGGTCACGAAGCAGTAGAGGCACTCGCCTTTCAGGGGATGTGGGTGGCTGACCACAGCGGCCTCAGAGACGGCTGCATGCCCAAGCAGAGCTGACTCCACTTCTGCAGTGCTCAGCAAGTGGCCTGGAAACAGAGAGGCAGCGCATTGCAGAGCTGCGTGGAGGCCTGCAGCCCCCCAGCAGCCAGGAGGAAGAGGTCAGGAAGTGTAAAAAGCCCTGAGCTGTATGTTTGAGAGGACTGCTTTCACTCGCTTCTCTCTCCAGCTGTTTTCTCAAGCCCATTTTAGCAGTTCAGTGGTGTGGGCTGCCCCACAGGGCTGCCAGGCATCACTCACATGAGCTCAGGCTGCAGGGTGAGGCTAAATCCCCTGGCTGTTTTCCTTCCCACCTTTAGGTTTCTTTCTTCGACAGGTCTGTGAATTGTTCACAGACACAGGATTACACAAATCACAGGCTGAGGAGTTGGGTTTGGTAAGAGGAGAGCTGGCCACAAGGTCAGCTGAGGAGGAACAAGCTGGACCGGCGCTGCATTGTTGTGGAGATACGAAATGGAGCTTCCCTACTCAAGGCTGGGGCACAACTCACTTTTCTATACTTCCTGCACCCACACTCTGTTATTCTGGGACTGCTGTCAAGAAAACCACAGGAAGGTGACCAACTCCCAAAACAATCAGTTGGTGAGGATGTAGCTTGTCTGATGAACGGATCTAGTTTGATGCAGGTAAAAAAGTACAGCAGCATCTCAGAGCCAGCAATGAGTACCTGCAGGCTACAACTCCAGGAGAGGACAGAGAACCTCCATCTCTGGGGGCAAAGCACTGAGCAGCTTGATCCAGCTTTTATGTTAACCCTACCTGGAGCTACATGTTGGATTAAAGACTGCAAGGTCTTGCCCAGCCTGGATGTCTGTGCTTCCCTTTGGCACTGCATGCTTCAACACAAAGCATGTATGTTGGCTGAGGATCTGCTTTAAGATACTGCAGAAGGCTCCTTCCCTCCAGTGTACTGCTACTGGAGGAATTAATTCAGAATCACAAAGTCATAGCAGGTCTGATTTGTATATAAACCTGATCCAGCAATTAGGTCCATCCAGAGGACGGGCTGCTGGGCAGTCTCACATACGGAGAAATGCTCTCCATAAAAGCAAAGAGGCTCTTTTAACCAGCATCAGGAAGCACGCTGGCTCCCACTGAAGACAAAAAAAAAGCTGTTCTTACCAGAAACATTCAGCATGTCATCAATTCGCCCTGTGATCCAGTAATAACCATCTTTATCTCTCCTGCAACCTAAAAATAGCCAGAAATGACAGCATGAAGCAGCAGTGCCAGCTCTTGGAGCAACTGATAAGGGATCCCGAGGCCAGGACTGTGCAAGATTTTAATTGCTGTCCCCAAGCCTCTGCACCCACACACTGCCCAGACAGCCTTACCATCACCTGTCACGTAGCACCCAGGGAACTTCTTGAAGTACGTGGTTTCAAACTGCTGGTGGTTTCCATACAGTGTGCGCATTATTCCTGGCCAGGGCTGCTTAAATACCTACAGTGAAAAATGCAGACCTGAGTCAGTGGTCAACTGTTAACCAAGTGGCCTCTGCTGTTCGTCAGCATTTCTAAATCACCTCCATGGACCCACAGTACTGCTGGGCAGCTAGAGCACTTCCTACACTGTTCCAGGTCTTGCCAGCTCAGCATAACCCTTTTGTAGCTCCTGGCACATGGAAAGAACAACTTTACTCTGAAGAACTCATCCAATGGTCAAGGTATCTATCAAATACCTGCTTTCTGCCTCCCTCAGTTCAGGATCCTATAAACTGTTTATTCTGCTAGTGGAAGGAAAGTAGCTCAGTGTTTGCAGTGCTGTGCAATGACGGAGATGCTGCAGAGGTGGCCGTAAGAAATGGCACTCAGACAGCTACTGCCTCATGCTACTGAGAAAGCCCCTCCAGTCCCTCCTGCCATGCTCATGCATGCAAGTGCCTTTATGGATCATTTAACAGCTTGTTCATGGCACAAAATTCACAGTGAGTTACAGCAATAAAGAGATCTCCTGCCACCCAAGGGATCCAGTGTAAGCAGAGATGTGCATACGCTACCCAGAACGTCCTGGAGCTCGTGGGGAACAGACAAGGGTAGGGTGAGGAAGATCAGCCCCTCTTTACCAAGTAGCCTTCTGCTTCTCCTTCCAGCTCTTCCCCCGACTCGTTCATGATGGCAGGGACCACACCAAAGAAGGGGAACGTCTGCCATGGGCACCAGACAGCAAGGAGACATGAAGATGAGCTGAGGCATTCAAACTTTGCACAGAGGGATGGCAAGCCCTCCCTGTCAGGGCAACAGTAATACTCACAGCAGAGCCTGGTTTCATGGGGGTGGCAGCAGGAAGAGGTGTAAGCATGTGGCCACCCTGAGAACAGAGGCAAAAGGAATGAGATTAATGATACCAGCCTGTGGGGAAGGATACAGCAGAGGAGAGGGTGTCCATGTTTGGGCACAAAGCTTTGAAACTGCAGGAGATGACAGAGAGAGGGAGAACAGGGTTCGGAGAAGACCTTCTCAGGAACACTTCTAAGAAGGTCTTCCCATGGCACCTGTTTGAGGCCCTGGGAGAGAAGGGGAGCCAACACTTGCAGGCTACATGAGGTGCTGGGAAAAGCTCCTAGACAAGGAGAACAACTGGTTCCAATAGCACCAAAGAAACATGATGGGAAACTTGCAAAGACACCACGCTGCCTGCTGGGAGCACAAAGAAAAAAGAAGTCCAGAGACACCCAGCTGAGGACTCACCGTCTCTGTCTGCCAGAACGTGTCCACAATGGCACACCTCTCCTCTCCCACCACACGGTAGTACCACAGCCAGGCTTCAGGGTTGATGGGCTCCCCAACGCTCCCCAGCACCTTCAGAGACTTCCGGCTGTGCCTGCAGAGAGGAGGGGGCTCACAGGGGCTCAGCAGGCAGCAGAGAAAAGCAGCTGTGAGCCTGTGGCACTGCAGAGCCTGCAGGAATCCCCAGGCCTCTCAAATATATTTGGAGTTTCAACGATTCAGTCCCTTCTCAGCTCTCTCTCACAGGGGAAGAAGGGAAACCCCTGTGGTTTTGTTGCCTCCTGCTCCAAGCTCCCACTTGGCTCTGCTCCTTCCCTTCTTTGGGCCAAGCTGCAGCACAGGGGGGCCCCTCTGCCCGACACCCCTCTGTGAGCCCTGGGTGGGGGAGCAGGGGAGAACCTGCAGTCTCAAAGCTTAGCTGCAGCTCACAGTGAAAAAGAACAACCTGCTCTGGGGTGCCACATCGAAGGCAGTGAAGGGGTGCAAATCGCTGGGTTGAAGGCCAACAATCCTGTTTTGTTCAGACAACACGGTGGGATACTGCTGCTCAGAGAGGAAGCTGTGCTGGTGCCAGGGACCCCCGTGCTCCTGGGGACTGACTCACTTTTTTACGAGCTCCTCCCCACACTTCATCAGCAGCCGGATGGCTGTGGGTGCCGTGTAGAACTTGGTCACCTTGTACTTGTCAATGATACTCCACATTCGCCCAGCATCCGGGTAGGTGGGGATACCTTCAAACTGAGTGGGAGACAGGGCAGTGACACAGCTGTTCCTCAGTGCCACCTCCCCAGAACGACCTGCAGCCCTTCCTCAAGCAAGAGGAGCCAAGAGCAGCTGTCCCCCTGTGTGATCTTAGAGGCGTGCCAGGGGCATCACGCAGTGAAACCAGTTCAGGACCCTTCTTACTTCTTCCTCAAGATGGATTTTGCACCCTCTCACCCCAGGTGTCCTAGCAAACGTCCCCTAAAACATCCTAGCAGGGAGGACACTTGAGTGGCTATCAGAGTGACGCAGTCCCACCAGCCCAAGTGACACTGCCCAGGTAGCATAGGGTAATGCCACACCACGCTGTGGAGACCCACAGCTGACAGCACTAAGAACCCTAAAGAGGATTCTCCCTGGATGACATATTTTCCTGCTTGCTCTACCACATGGGAATTTTGGACCCAAGGCTCTGGTTCCTGATGTGTATACAGGTTAGAGCCATACACTGTCAAGGGAGATACAGGTACAGGAATTAAATGCAGGTTGTCAAATTAGTGCCAGCAGCAACAACTTTACTCCCTGGCTTCCAGTCCAGCTTTCACATTAGCTTGCAGTTGTCCTGATGCCTGTTTACACAAGGCTGGCACTTCTAAGAGAAAAAAATGTGAGCATTTGAAAAACAAATTACCTGGAAATTATACACACAGCCTGGCCATCCCTCTGCCACTACAGAGTAACCCACATCTCTTTGGGGAATACCATCCTTCCTCACAAACCACAGCGTGCTACAATACAGCATGGACAGTACAATGCGGCCTCACACAAGGGAGAAAAGCAAATCCTGATGTGCTCCTCACAAAGCAAAGCACCACCATGCCTAACTTCTTAGAGGACAGGCACCCAGTGGCCATCCAGCACTTACTAAGACACTAGTTGCCCCATTTGCCAAGGGTCCGTAAGTGATGTAGGAATGGCCTGTTATCCATCCAATGTCAGCTGTGCACCAATAGATGTCTTCAGGCTGGTAGTCAAAGACATACTTAAATGAAGAGGCAGCATAAAGCATGTATCCACCCACTGTATGCAGCACACCCTGAAAAGAGAAGGCACAGAACCATCAGGTCATGTTCCCACCAAGGCCCCCATCTCCCTGGCCAAGCTGAGAATCACTGTTTCATTGAGATTAAACAGCAGCTGAGCACAACACAAACACAGCCCCTCCTGCAAGGCAGCAGGATCTCCCTCATCCCGTCACTGGGGGGTTGCTCTGGCTCAGCCCATCCCCACAGGGCAGCAGGCTATGTAGGAAACGTACCTTGGGTTTTCCAGTTGAGCCACTTGTGTAGAGGATGAAGAGTTCATCCTCTGAGTCACACCACTCAGGCTCACACTCCGTGCTGGCACCGCTCATTAGATCTTGCCACCACACATCCATGTGTGGATCCCAGGGGATCTGAGAAAAGCCCAACATTAGGAACAGGCCCTCCACAAAGGCACAGAGAGGGGACAAGTGGCTGCAGTCCCAACCTTGTCACCCCTCTTGGCCTATCCAGGCAGTTATTCATGGCACAGCTTCTGCCCAGAACTGGAAATCATGCATCAGAGCTGCAACTCTCAGTCAAGATGTTCCTGCAAGACCTGAAGCAGATTTTCCAAACCACTGGCAACACCAACAAACCCCTTTCAGAAGCAGCTGTGGCTGCTCTGCCCTTTCATAGAAAACAGGACCCCTCCTGGCTCTGTGAGCTGCCACTGAGCTGCAAACAACCAAGCCAGAAGCCTTGGCACAGCCACATGTCCTCCATCACAGCCACACTGCAGGGTCTTGTCATCATGGGGGTCACAAGACCAAGAGGAACACATCAGGGGCTTCTTGTCCCTGCAGATCCAAAAATCTGTTATATCCAATTTTAAGACAACTATCTTGATAAGAAGTGGCTGCTCCAATGCTGAACCAGCCAGCACTGACTGCCCATCAAGAGTGCCAAGGCTATGACAGGGCTACCAGCACCCATGGGGGCTGAGGTCACCCTGAGAGCTGCGCTGGCTGCCATCATCTCCAGAATGCACAGCTCAGTGCAAGACCCAGTTCCACACAATCTTTTCTCCTCTCCATGAAGGAGCCTGGGGACAGCTGAGCTCTTCAGACTGACAGCACACCTCCACTGCCCACATCTCCACAAAGCCAGACACACTGATCCCCAGCCTTGCAGCACATGGAGGGCTCACCGGGGGCACATCAGCTGGAAAAACAAGGGCCCACTGTGCAGCACAGTCTGTGCATTGTCCTCAAGCTGTCACTTGTACAAGAATTTCTTGTTAGCAAACAGAACTGGAAGGTGCCTTTGGTCCAAGAAGAGATGTAGAGATGTAAACACCTCAGCAAAGCAGGATGGAAACATCAGCATAGGGATCTTCTGGTTCTGGTGGAACTCCGTGGCTGAGCAGACATAGCAGCTGCTCCTAGCACTCACCAAGGCAGGGAACCTCCTCCACACAGCAGATCCCAACAGCTCACAGCTGAGGGCTATACAGAGCAGCCCAAGGGCAGCAGATGTACCCCAGAATTCTCTCAGCTGGAGCACACCCGTGCACAGAGCAGCCACGGGGTGGCAGTGATGTACTGCAGCCCTGAGATGTGCATGGGCCGTTTGGAGGCGCTGGGATTCTGCTGCACACAGCTCTGGTACACGGTGCAGAAACGCCAGCTCCTCTGCCCCTTCACTGACAGCACTGCACGGTTGAGCCCATTTTGAAAGCTCTCACAGAACCCCGCGGCACCAGGAGAGAATTTCCATAAGTGAGGCACATCAGCAAGCTCTCAGCGAGGCACCACACTGAACACATCCATGCTCAGCTCGTACCAGCCTACCTGCTGCCTTCTGGCATCTCTCCTCCAAGGATCACTACGTGTTAGCACCAAACTTCCTCTGTTCCACCTCAGACCCATGAATGGCACACAGCCCCCACTGCCAGACCAGTACACACAACAGGGCACGCTGCCTCTGTCCTACACAGTTACACTACCCGGTTAGAAAGGAAGGAGACCTAGAGCTGAAGGACGCAGCAGAGACGGAGGTGCCTGTGGTCTCTGAGAGCTGGACAGCTTGATCCAGGGAGGTCTGAGAGCTTGATGTAACTCTGGAATGTAGGATGGGAGCTAGCACACACCTGCCCATCACTGAACATCACACTCGGGTTGGCAGCAAGGCCATGGGGCAGCTGATGCCAAGGGATCAGAAAACATCTGAATCTCAAAAAGTCACACTGTGATGCTGACTAATAAAAGTCCAGTATGCAAACCTGGCTCTCGTGGTGCTCTAGCAGAGGATACGTGCTGGCTGGCCTGTGTTCAGTTCACACAAGCCCTGTAACTGCAGCTCCTCAGTCAAGTGAGCAAAGCCCTGGAGCTGAGTTGGGCTGTGGGGCTGCAGGCTTCCTGGCCCTGCACACCTCTGCACCTGGGGAGCTGCCTGTGGTTCCTGCTGGCCCCGTGATGATGAAAAGCACACTGTGAGTACTGCCTGTAGAGGTGAAACGTCATCCTGATGCTGCCACCAAGTCCTACTGAGTTTCATCTTGTGAGCACACTCACATGCATCCAGGTGTATTCACAGAAGCCAATCTGTTTCCAGCAGCAAAGATGGTGTTGCTGACCCCAGGCTGTGCTCAGCAGCCATCCTGCCACCATCAGAACAGAGAGGTCTGGACTGCTCCTCTGTGAAGAGGAAGCAGAAGGCAGCCAGGCAGCCACAGCACACACACATCTCCTCACCCTCTAATTCCAGAGGTCATCATAGACACTGCAGGATCCCAACCACACTTGCTGCCCTTGTGCTGCTGGGCAAATGGCTCCACACAGTGTCTGCAGCCAAGCAGATGTGGCACCTATTGCTAACATGCAGCTGCTGGTCACACAGTTAGCAGGGCACGCGTGGCCGTGCAGAGTTTGTGCGGTTAGAAAGGGCTGGAGGGGAGAACAGAGGGGAAGTGTCAAGAAGAGAAAGACAGCACTGTGCGTAAATACCTTGGGATGGAGTCTCTGTGAGCTTTCAGTCTTTTTTTCCTGTTAAAAATCCACAAAGAAGGTGTGAAAGTTGAGAAGAGGAGGATCCACACCAGGCTTTGAAGGCAAGGAGTTCCATGTTGACCTGGCAGGCTGGAGTTCTGATCCAGGGCCCAGGCCAGGAGGTGCTCTCTGAGCACAACTGTGGCCCAGTTTGCCTTCTCTAGGGGCCCAACACCTCTGGGCAGGTCTCAGAGCCCCTCCTGCACACAGCCAGCTGGGTAAGACAGCACAGACCAGGACAAGCTCACCAACCACCCAACAGTGTTACAAAAGCCAAGAGAGCAGCAATGAACTCAAAGGGGAAAGCGATCCTTAATAAAAGTGTCCAAACAAGAACCAAAGGGTAAGAGGCAGCCCCACTCCATCTCTGCCTGAATGGCTGCTCAAGAGCCTCACATCCCCAGCAATCAGCATAGGGATAGGCTTCTCCACGGCATCTCATCCAGGAAACGCAGCGCAGAAATGCTGCCCAACTCCACTTTGCACACTCCCTGCAGCTCCCCACTGCAGGTAAGAGACAGGCAAAGGAGCTCAATGTGGCAAACGCTGCACAACACCCCATATCATTAACACAGCTGAACAAGCAAAGGTAACCCAAAGACATAGTCTGCACCCTTCTGAAAGCAGAGACCAAAGCTCTGTCAAACACAACCCCAAAACACAGCCCATTTCTGGGCAAGCTGCCTGCCCAGGCAGTACCCAGCACCTGGAGATGATTCCACGCACTGCTGTGAATTAACTGGCAGATGCTTAGGGACAGAATATAACACTGCAAGACGCAGCGTGCTGTTAGTGCTGGGTGGTGACTGAAGCATCCCATCACGGCAGACAAAGGCTGTGCCTGGCTGCACTGTGCAGCAGGACTGTCACGGCCTCAAGAGCTCAGTAGGAAGCCACGGCTCCCTGACACCTTCTGTTCCCTCCACCCCATCTCACCCCATGTCTCTGGCCCACATCTTTCCATCTGGTTTCTTTTGCAAGAGACAGCCCCAGCTCCAGCAGCTGACGCAGTGCCAGCTACGCAGCAACTGCACTGCTCCCAGCATTTCTGTAATTGTTATCTTGGGGCCTGAAGCCAGTCATAAGAACAAATCTTCTGTTTCTTTCTTCTGTTTCCACTGCTATAGCTACAGCACAGGAAGACATTCCTCCTCACACAAAATGGGAGACAGATACAAGATTGAAAAGGAAGAACCCTTTGGTGGCCAGAGAGAAGCAAGTACCTTGTTCTTGTCCTAAGACTTCCAGCCTGTGGAAGCTGTACCCTGCTGTGCAATCAGGAGCCCTGTGGGCTGGCAGCTAGCAATGGTGTTAAAGAAAGCAGTGGGAGGGGATCTGGGAAAGACAAAGGAACCCTTCTTTGTACCACTCACAAAGCAACAACAGCAAGCAGGGGAGAAAGCAGGAACAGGAGTCAGAAAACAGAAGCATTGAGAGAAGCACGGCAGTGATTTCACACTGAATTTGTTGAGGGGAAATGAAAATAATAAAAAAATCCCTCCCAGTTCCTAACCTCCTAAGAGCATACCTGCACGTCCTGGCACAGCCTTTTGAGAGGAGGAGATTGGCTGCATGCCCCGTCTGCTGCTATCTCCTCTCGTCCCAGGTGCTTCACCACAATGCACTTCTTCAAAGGGAAGCCCCTGTAAGGGGGAAGGAGCTGTCAGATGAGGCTGCTCAGGCTATGCCTGCCCTTTGTGTTCTATGGGCTGTGCTGAAGGCAGAGCTGAGGCCCTGAGCTGCTTTTCTTTACCCAGTGTATGCTGCCTGCACACCCTCACAAGTAGCTCACTGGGAAGAGCTGTTCTGCTGCCTGGCACTGCTGGGAGCAAGGGAACAGGAAGGCAGCCTGGACACAGCTGCACAGGGAGGCCCTGCTGCACGTCTCACCCCTCATCACCTCCCCTCCATCTGCACTGCAGATGCAGCCATGCAAACCTCAGGCATATCATGAATTGCTGTGGGACGTGAGCAAGGCCACAGCACAGGAGCAGAGCTTGGAGAAAAGGAAAGGTCTGTGCAGAATTTAATGGGGTATTATTAGATAAACCATACGTGTACCGTTCTTAAAGAAGGAAGGATTCCACAAGCATCTCTCACAATTCACTGCCTGACAAATCCCTAATTTGCCTGTCTGTGGATCTGAGCAGGACCTCCCACAGCACCCACGAGATGCCAGGCAGCTGCTTCCATTCCTAGGAGTGATCAGCTGTACACTCCAGAGAAGGAAAAGACTTCCAAAGCCAAATTACACATCAGGTACCAACACATCATGTCCATCAGTTAGCTTCATCAGCTTTAAATTCTAGTTGTCCTACCACGTAACTGCTTCTACAAACAAAAGACTTGAAAACACTTCTAAAGAGTTTGAATTTTTAACATTCAGGCTGCCTGCCCTAGAATTGCATGTTTGATCTAACAAGTTGAATGCAAAATCACAGTGAGTGTTAGCAACTCTTCTCTACAAATATGTCGCCTTTATTCTTACTAAGCAAGGAATACTTTGCCTACTAAACAAAAGGTTGCAAAAAAGTCATGACCAGTGTCTGTGTGTTTTTTCCCCCAGTGAAGCTATCCATTATTATGACATGCATCCGTCTCGTCAGTGCAGAAGCCAAAACAATTGGAAGAGGAGATTTTGGCATGGCAGGGTAAGGATCTGGGTGTGGTCTCCTGCATGACAGTGACTGTGTCTGCAAGCCTGGTAAAGTCATTTCATCATGGTCATTTCCCTTTCTTTAGAATGGGACGGTAACATCTGCCCCTCTTTATGATTCACCAGTACTGCAGTGGAGACATATCCAAGAAATGGAGTCAGGCATTAATCCTGTGCACAGACTGGCACTTGCCAATTAAAGCGCTGGTTCCTGCGACACAGCCATCTCCCACAGCTGAAATCTCTGTTTTATTTCATTATGGTTGAGCAAGAGGCTTTTGGGCAAGATTTAAGCTCCATCTTAATATGCACCACAGTATGGTGTCAGACTGCTCACAACTTGCACTGGGAGATCCACCATTGGTCATGGCCTTTTTCACCATGAAAATTTACACTCCCATTTGTGCAGGAGTAGATTCCAGTAAGTGCCCTTTCACAAAAGAATCTGAATTTACTTGTCTTTGCTCTTCTGGAGAGCTTCATCTGCAATCTGCTTCAGGTTGACCAGCTTGTCCCCTCGATAAAAGGCATCTGCAAAACAGTAAGAACAGTGTGAGAGAGGCTCCGCAGCCAAGGCAGCCTGGGACAGCTAGAAACAACAGGCAGCTTCAGGAGGTCAGAACAGAATTTATGCACCAGAAGGAGGGAAAGCAGTCAAGCAGCTGATGGGAAAGGTTTCCTAATACGCCCTTTTAGCCTAGAGAAACAGATGCCAAGGGAAATGGTGAAATTCCTTCCCTGGGAGAGGTTCAAATTTGACCTGAAAAGTCTCTTAGGAATATTCTGTGGGGAATAATGCAACTTGGCCAGAACATACATCACAGTATTTAATGGGTTCCTTCCATGCCATGAACCTATTAACAGTAACAGCACTACCTCAGAAAATACAGCTTTGGAAAATGCATTGGCTTTACATGCAAACACTTTCTTGATCTCTTGCTTTGCAAAGCTGAGAGTTGTGATAGAAATTTTCTCAAAATAGGGAAGAGAGGGAATCCCTCAAATTTGGGCAGGCCCACGAATGATACATCTTGCAAACATCTGGCACATTCTGAAGAGGAACATGGATGAGAAGCGTTGGGAAACATGCTATTAGCAGCTGGTGACATCATGCTTTACAGGACAAAGTGGGCGGGCTGCTTAGATGCTTCACAGTACATTCAAAGAGGAAAGCAGTCCTCAAGCACAGCTACAAGCAGCATATCCGCCTTGCAGCAGCTCAGCTGAAGCACTGCCCCTTCCTCTTCCAATTCCAAGCACATCTGGCTTTTAAAATACAGACCTTTCAGACAGCCAAGAGAAACAGCTCAGAGTCAAGGGCACTGAAGCATGTTTTACCTGCCGTAATGAGGAGGGAGCAACCGCAGTCGAGGATCCGCTCACAAAGAGAGTCTGCTGAGAAACCTGCAAACTGGCAGATCACACAACCAAGTTAGCAAGCAACACAAAAGGAATGGCCACAGCTGCACTGTTATCCCATGGTAAATGGTAACAGCATGCACTGATGGAAGGACCTAGAGGAGCTCATTCCATGGCGCACAGAACGCACCGCATTTAGTTTCCATCCATGTTATGGTCAGCACCCATCCTTTCAGCTCTTCCAGTCCCCCTCCCTCACTCTCCCCAGACCAACAGCTGCTCCCAAACAGCGATGCACAAGGCTTGCTCTTACCACAACAGAGTGGATGGCTCCAATCCTGGCACAGGCGAGCATGGCTATGACCAGCTCCAGGATCATAGGCAGGTAGATGGAGATTCGGTCACCTTTCTTCACACCTGTGAAAGGAAAACAAACACGTCATTTGTCAGAATGATCACACTGTGCCAAAGGAACAGGCTACAGAAAAAAGCTAATGATTTTAAGCCAATGTTTATACACACACAATAAAATTTCAGCTGGAGCTAGAGCATAGCCAGCTTGGGAAGAACATTTCAGCTGTCCAGGCCAAAGCAGTGCCCACAGGCATGAACTTCCACTGCCATTCCCCAGCAGTGCCCATGCACCACGGCAGAAATGCAAGGAGCATCACATCAGTAACGACCAGGAAAAGAGCTCCAGACTGCCCAGGGGCACTGAGCACATGTGTTCTGCCTTTCAAGCCTTACTGCTCTTGTAAGCTTGCTGCAATGGTCAGAATGTGCAGCAATGAATGTTGCACGTTCTGAGATCAGACATGTTCAGTCTCTTGAAAGAGGCAGAACCTCACTGCTAGTTGGAAAATCTCAGAGGAGAAAGTTTTGAGCACAAGTTCCTTTCTTGTACAGCTGGAAGGAACAAGCAACATTGATGAGCTAGAAACAGCTGTGTAAGAACACACTGCAGAGTAAACCTGCACATACCTCCTCCACAGCTGTGGAAGCAGCCAGAGAAATGAAGCATGTTGCATTTAATAGAATAGCAACCATGCAAAAAAATGATCCCGTCTCCAAAAACTGGTCTAATGCTTTCCCAGTATGTAACTCTCCCCTTGCTCCAGCCACCTACCGTGGTTATGGAGGACATTGGCAAACTGACAGACTTTGCGCAGCAACTCGCTGTATGTGATCTTCATAGAATCCCCCGGTTCATTCCCTTCCCTGGAAAAACAAGGAGGTCTTTGTTACTGTGCAAGCACTATAAGGAAACAGTGCAAATTCAGAGGTACTGTCCCCACGGACAGCACTGATGTTCCCACTTGTCCTCCTGAGCAGAGAAACTGAACCCCAGAACTCCAAATCTGGACTGAAGTCCTCCATCAGTAAGACAATTTAGTCCAAGGTCCCCATCCCATATATATCTGCAAGCAATCAAATGCATGCAGTGGAAATGCAAGGTACCTTCACATAGGAGACAGAGGAAGAAGGAGCTGACAGTTCCAACAGTAAAGATGGCCACACTTGAAAGGAAGCTGAGATTTATGGTATAGCATGCTTGCTCACATGCCTGCAGACACGTCTGCCTGAGACACAGGCCAGTGCTGTCCTGTAGGAACACCCTCCCCTTACATACCCACCTTCTGATGGCCTGGGATTGATGCCAAAGGCTGTCTTATTTTCCAAGGTCACTTGCAACAAATACACGCAGGTATATTTAAGTTACTGCACTATTATGCATTATCATACATGTTATTAATATTACACATTATTACATGTGTTAAGATATGCATTATTCTCTGCAGTTCTCCATAAACAAGCTCTGGGCTCCTGCTACAAAGGTGCCAGTTCAGTGGGACCTTGGCACTGAACACAGTAGCGTGAAGAGCCAAGAGCTGCACCCAGAGATGAAACAGAAATGTCACATTCCCCTAGGAAACAGTCTGTTACCAAAATAAAAACCTGCTGATTTTAATGACACTTCAGCCACTGCACAGTGAGGCAGGAGATTAACAATGGAAACCTGAAATGAGCTCCCAGGTGGCAAAGCAGTGGTCCCCCATGCCTAGAGAAGGAGACACTTCCCCACATTTCTCCCCAAGGCAGGCAGCACACCATCATCAGTGACTCCCAGAAGATCGCTCTCAGCTGCTTGTTCCCCTTGAAAAGTGTCCCCTGGGGTACGTGCAGGCACATTGAAAGCCAACACCAGCTGGGGAGCTGCCAGGATGCACCTCTGTGCACAGGATCCTGCCCCATGGCCAAGGCAGGCTGCCTCTAACTTGGGAGCACAAACCTCACACCTTGAACATCTCAAACAGCTCAGAGCACACAAAGCCAAGTGCTGCATTCTAGCTGAAACTGCCTGCTGCTTCCTCTTCCCCCATTAACACGAGCAGAGGGAGGGCTGCTGAGGCACTGAAACGTGTTAAAGAAATACACCCATTTCTCACGTAACTCCCCAGGAAGGGCTGTTCTGCATCAGCATGGCAGTGCCAGGGAGCCATGCGCTCTGATGTCAGATGTGCTCCTCATGGAAACAGCACACAGCCTCACAGAGACGAGCCCTGCACCTCCTGCCGCAAGCAGGATGGGGCTTTCAGAACTGGTGGCTTCATCTGGATCACTGCTTTGAAAAGTGCTCCTGGATCTGCTGTTTACAAACTTGACTCCTCACTCTGGATACCCACTCACAGTCATGGCTTCCATGGTGCTCCAGCAATCAGGCCCACTGACACCTGCACTGCTGCACACCCTATCTTCTGACCCAGGGTTTCAGAAAGGGGATTCCTGGTATGATCCTGAGCCAAGTTTGGCACCACGTTGGTAGATGCAACGTGAAAAAAAAAATCAATGGGAACAAGAAGCAGCGCTCAGGAGAGGCAGCTCAGCCCTGGCTCATAACCAAGAGCATCGCTTGGAGCTACACAACAAACCGTTACATGGATTCCATACTGCAGGGCCCTCAGCTTGTAAAGAGAAACCAGGAAATCACAGGGTTTCCTTTTAGATTTTATTACTTCAAGGTCAAAGATTCAAGAACTGATTTCAGGGTTGGACTGAGCAGCTGTAACTGATCTGACTCAAAGCAAGAGAATCTGCTTCTGTTACACTGCCGCCAACCTTCACCATGCAATGATCTTCACTAAGGCATCTAAGCCACGGGGGTGCAGCAACACTGAAACAAGCAGTGTGCAAAACAGCTTGGAGCCGGACTCACAGGAGCGCTGCAAACACAGCTCTGTGCTTCGATAATTGCACTGGGTTTCCGTGGCAGGGGTTGGGTAGTGGAGGGCTGCAAGGTAGCCTCTGTGAGCAGGGAGGAGGTGCTCCAGACACAGAGCAGAAGTTCTCTGCAGCCTAAGGAAGGCTTGTGGTGGTGCAGGCTGTGCCTCTGCAGCCCACGAGCGCTGCACAGAGCAGATCTCCACGTGCAGCCACATAGGAGCCCATGGTACAGCAGTGGACATGGACTGAAGGAGGTACAGCCCACGGGGCCCCACAGGAGCAGGGCCCATCTGGAGCTGCAGCCCATGGGGAAGAGCTGCAGGGAGCAGGAGGCCTAGGGGAGCTGCCACCTGTTGGGCCCCGCACCAGAGTTGCTCCTGAAGGATGGGCCCCATGGTAGGGTCCATGTTGGAGCAGGGTGTGGAGAGCTGCAACCTGTGGGATGCACACACAGGATCCATTCAGAAAGGAGAGCATCTGCAGGAGGGACATTCCTGTCCTCATCTCAGCCCTTAAGTCCTGTTCAGTATTTTCTCCCCTTCTTCATTTGAGGAGGGAGAACAAGAGAGCCGTGTGTAGGAGTTCAGCTACTTCTCAGGCGAAACCCCAACCATCTCTTTTCAGTACAATTATAACACCTCCAAATAGGAACAGGAGCACTCCAGCCCCTGTGATTCCTCACTGCAGCTCTGTGTCAGATCTGGAGGGCAAAGGGGACAGCAAGGCTGCAGGGACGAGCAGCCCACGTCTCTTGTCTGACACCTCCACACTGCCATCCTGCTCACAGCCTGCTGAGGACATGAGCCTGTCCTGTATGTCCCCTTCTCCAGGCCACAAGAGATGCACCCAGGCTGGGACACACACTCAGACTTGACTGTAAAGCCAGCACACACAGGGCACAGCAGAACACGGGGTGGGAAGTTGAAACCTCATCCCCCAAGGTTTTCAAAGGGCTTTCAACATCCTTCCCTGGCTCCATCCTCACAGCTAGCATCAGCAGGGGTGCCCCAGGCTTCAGAATGATGAGTTCAGATCTTAAGGTGACCTGCATCTTAATGGAGTGCTGGCCACTATAGAAGATAGAAGATGCCCACTTGCATCTCCTGCAAAGGCCTCTGAGCACACTCTCAAGAGGAAGCAATTGTTTCTAGCTTCCTTCTGTCTGAAAACAGTTTGCAGTGCCCACAGCTACACTTGGGCTGCAACAGCACTCAGGCTGCTCTACACTTTTCTCTGGCACAAAAGTGAACACAATTACACATTTCAGATGGGGCATTTAGAGGAATGCCCACCTGCACGCTACAAAGAAAGTAAAGTACTGTGTGTCAGAAATGAGCTTGAATTCCTGGAAGCAAAGCTTTTTGAGCAGCATCTTCCCTCTGGTGCCCAACAGATAAAAGCCAGAGCTATCAGCCCTGAGCCTCTCACAAATAGCTCACTTGTCCAAATTCAACTGAAAAATAAGTATATAGAAACTCAAACAGCACGACAGCAAAGCGCTCACCTCCACAGCCCTGACGGCATCTTCTTCAAGCACTGCTGATGAAAACCGACAGCAGTGGCTCTGCTGCAATTGCAGGTGTGTGACTGAGCTAACAGCAAGCCTTCCTCTGAAACAAAACAATTTTCAACTCCTCAGACCCCCCAGGAACACTGTTGGATGGAATATGTGGTGAAGCACAGTTTGAGCTTCAAATTTAATCCTGCATTTGACAACTAGCAATCCAAAATGTTACATCATCATCTGGACCACAGCAGGGATGCATTTGCATTTTTCAGCACATGAGAAGCCTGTATTTTACATGTTCCACGTTGTGTGCATACTCAGCTGGAGAGAAGTATTTTTTGGCTACGTGGCCTCTGCTGAGCCTCCCATTGACATAAATAAATTCCAGTTCTTTAAGGTACACACACAGGTGCACACCTTCCAGAACGTTCTGATGAGAAAGGCAAGTTTCCTGCATGGAGGAGAGCCTTCCAGCTGCCTTCAGCCATTCACCAGCTGCACAGCAGCGTGCAGGACATGAGTGCCAGGCTCTGCAAAAGACAGATGGGAAACCTGAATGATTATCACCTCTACAGAAGAGCCACACTGATGGGAAGATTGCAGACTGGCTGTCTGCTCAGCCAGGAGCCTGACCTTGGAGATGCAGAACTGCTAAATCAAGGCAAAGCCTCCCTGTTAAGAGTGATCACACAGGTTAGCAAAAGAATTAGCGTTGTACTGTGCAGTAAGAAGAATGGTTTGTAGGAGCAGGTAAGCATTTCTTGAGACGCATTAACTCAAGCAATGACCCTGTGGAGCAGCCAAAGCTCAGGAGCAGCCATGTGGGAGCAAAGCTGTGGCAGATCCACGCCTGGGCAGCTGCACTGCAGCAGGTTAAACAGTTTTGCGCTCCATCAAGCATCAGAACTGACTACCAGGCTTGTTATTCCTCAGCCTGCTCCAGACACACATCACATAACCAATGGAGCATGGCTGTCCATCCAAGCACACTGAGCCCACTTCAGCTGCTACATCTCAGCTGCAGCATAACAGGCAGCAGGAAGGAGTGGGAGCTTCTTAACCTCCAAGGAATGCATGCTTCCCAGAGCATCCAAACAGCTCCAAGTGAAGCTGAGACACCAATAACTGGCAGCACTCTTCAGTTTCTCTTCCCTCAGAAGTAAAATGAGTGTTTGCATAACCTGTTTGAGTAATAGGAGAATAGAGCCTCCTCATGCTGTGCTGACTGAGCAATGGCATGGAGCAGCAGGAAGCACAGGTTGCATCAGTGGGAATTATGGCTTGCAAGGTAATTACTGATGATAACTGCGGTCTACCAGGGTTGTAACACCATTAAGAGTAGCTGGTGCACAGGAAAGTGATGAAGTGAAGCTGAGCAAGTGAAGTGTTAGGAGTTGTCAAGATCTGTCAGACCACCTGCAGACCCACAGTGTGTCAGCGCTAACTAAAGAGGCAAGATATTTTTTAAAAATAACACAAATCACACAAACCACAAGAAAGCAGGCCACAAAGCCAACATCTACCCAACCCCTGTAAACATTACTACCGAGAAACTGGTTTCTCCTCTAAGCTCCTGTATCCACATCACTCCCAAATAACAGCAGTGCCCACAGTCAACAGACAGAAGCGCTCATCATCCCAAGGGCCACCAGCTGTCAATTCCTAAGGACAGCAGGGATCTGGGGCACAGCTTGGCTCCAGGTGGAATTTAGTAAGAAGGCAGCAGCAGCAGCATGGAAAAGCTTCCAGCAAGGCAGGCACAGGAACTGTGAGAAGGTCACTCCACTGCCATCCAAACTGCAGCAGTCAGAACTCTTCTGAGCAAGGGGCTAAGCTGGTGCATGAGCAGAACGGGGAGTCAACAGCCCTCCAGCTCCCCAGCCAGCAACATGTCCCAGAGCTCAGATACGAGAAGGCAGAGCTTTTCCCATGCAGCAGGAAAAGCAGCTGCCCCTGCCCCACAGCTCCTCCTCACGTGCAAGGTTGCAGGGGGGCAGCCAGCCAGCCCTTGGCTACCATCTCTCAGGCTCCAGAATTAGAGCAGCCAAAATGCCAGGCATGGCATGGCCAGGCTGAGCTGCAGCCATGTGGGGAGCAGGCTCATGTGCTGCCACGTGGGCAGCAAAGCCCCCAGCCATCCTGAGCCGTGCCAACACGCACCCACCACGTGCGCACAGGCAGCGCTATCATCGCAAGCCTCCTCACTGCCATTTGGCCTCACTGCACTCAGAGCCAGGAAACCTGTGGCCTGAAAGAGAGGCTGGGACAGCCTGGTGGCTTGGTAACCCAGCCTAAAAATGGCCATGTGTCAGGCTGCAGCTCGCCTTGCTCACCCATCTGACACAGGAATGGCACTTCAGTACATGGAGCCCCTCAAATCTGTCCTTGAAAAAGCTGAATAGATTGAGATTGAAGTCTGCAATGCTCAGCCGTGCAAGAACAGTTTCACTTAAAACAAACAAACAAAAAAAAACCCAAACAACACTCCACCACATGCATTTGCTTGCACATGGATTGTTCAATATGGGAATGCTCCTAAACTGACTTCCCAAAAGCACAAGTGTTTCCAGCAGGATTCCACACTCCAGAGGAGAAGTAGGTTTGCAGAAAGCCTCCAATCAAACACTTCATAGTAGTGGGATGGATCACCCACCTCAGTAACACACAGCAGGAAATACCCAGCGGAGTGCTGGGAAGGCTGAAGGTTTTTACAGGGGGTTGCCAGAAAGCTCAGCCTCCGCATTCCCTGCGGTCGCGCTCAAATCCTGTTGCATCACAGCAGGATCAAGAAAGAAGAAGTTGTGTAAGGGCAGCACACCAGGGAGGGGCTGGTGCAGGGGCTTTCTCAGCCCCTCCAGAAAAATTTGGCAGCACTGTGTGAGAAGACAGCTGGGCAAACGTGGCAGCTGAAGTCCTGGGGAAAATTCACATCCATTTATCAGCATCACCTTCTGAGTCCACACGGTTAACTTGGAGAATCATTTTCCATGCCATCGCCCTCTACACAGAAAATCTAACAAGGCTCCACTGTCAAATCCATCAGCGTGAGCCAAACCATTTCAACCAGAAGCTGACCATGTACCTGGGTGAGCAGGCTCCTGCTGCTCTAAGAAACCCAAACGAGGGCAGCACACCGTGCGCTGCGCCAAAGCGGGGCCTGCTGAGCTGCAGCCAGCCTCTCCCTGCAAAGTGCTTGCCAGTGCCTGTCCTTCACGGCACTGCTATATGACTGTTATCTCTGCAGGGACACTGGGCCACCACCTGCTTTATGGCCAGGAAATCAGGCTTCTAATTGCCTATGAAAACAGCCATATGGAAACGGGGGCTGGAATGAAAACACCAGAGATCCTGCATGGTTACTGGCATCCCATACCAAAAACCCAATCAATCTTTGTCCTTCCTTCTCATTAATGACACTCTCAGCTCCTCCCACTACCCATAGCCTTTCCTAATCTGAACAAGTACCAGATGCATGTCAAGAAATAATATGTACTCTTCGCAGTCCAAACACTATTCGCTTCACCATCCCCTTCAGCACACAGCCCAGCTGCTGGTGGACCCCACTCCAGAATTACTCCTTTATTTACCAACCCTCCAGAATCATCCAGCTTCTCCTATTCACTTGCCTGGCCCTAAGAACCCACTTCAGGCCCCTTTAACTAGGCTGCACAGAATGCCCTAAAGGAGTCAACACCACCAGCCCACACTGTTGTCACTCAGTCAGCCAATATAAGGGAGGAAAGCTGATGGACAAGGGTTTGTACAGCCTGCAGTGGCCTGAAGGCCTAACCCTGAGCAATGCTTTTAGAGCAGGGAGCAACAACAGCAGCCATCATGCTCCCCTTGAAGGGGAAATCTGCTACTGCTGTGTCACACCTGATAAAATAAGGCAGCTTACAGCCAACGCTGACCACAAGTGAATTCCCAGCAGTGCTATCAGTCCTTCTGCATGGATGGAAGAGGGTCAGCAGCAAGGGGAATCCTGCTCCTCTGCAGCTTTGTTTTTTTTCTGCTTGTTTGATTCTGGGTATCCATCGAGTAGAGATTATATGCATTAACTGTTGATATCTTGCAGGTATTTTACAACATGAGAGCAGCCAACAAAAAAGAAAATTATATCTTACTGCCCATTTTATTTAGAGCCCACTCCATTTAGCTTGTTTTAAACAACACGCCTTAAGGATCGTGGTGTTGCAACAGAGCTCCCATGCAGGGCTCCTTCAGCAGGTCAACCAGGGTAGGGTGACCTCAGCCATCACTGCTGATCCTGAGAGCCAAATCCTCCAGATGCTGTGAGATGTGAGAGCGAGATAGCTGACATCAGAAGAAACATTTCAGATGCTTGCCACAAGTAATATTGTCAGGAGCACAGACTATTTTTACCAGCCCAATGGGAGGAGAGCTTATTTCCAGCACCACACACTGAGCCCTTGTTTAAGCAATCTGCAGTCAGGCCGTGAGATGAGCTTCACTCAGGATATGACAACAAGCTGCCCGCAGCTGGGAAGAGCTCTGCTTTGGGAAATGCAGCCTATCTGCATGGAGCGTGCTGCCAAATTGCCAAGACCTGGAAACTGAATGCCAGGCAAGTTGACATCAATGAAGACTCAAAAAAAAACATTGACTAGGCCCACATTGGGAAGTTACACCATTAATCAGATTCTTTGGTGGTCTTTCTACTTCATGCCTCAAATCTCCGCAGGTGATGGCCAGATGTCCTCTGCTGGGCTGTCCTCTTGTTCAGGGTGAGAACATCCCTTGGAAGATGCTCAGTGGCAATGCAGAATGCACTCAGCTCTCAGGTACACGGATGAAAACAAAAAAAAAAAACCAAAAACAAACAAACAAAAAAAAGAACAAGCAGGAAGATCATCCATTTCCTTGAGGGATTCCCCTAAAAAGGGAGCAGACACCTGCAAACACAACAGACTGTGAACTTGCCGGAGCTCATGACTCCATACCACTCCACATATCAACATTTACAACCAATGGTGTGCAGAAATGCAAGCAGACCCAGAAGGCAAGGGCTCTGGCACAGGGTTGGGTGGAGGAAGGCAACTCCTGGTGCTGCTGAGAGCCCAGGGGCTTTGTCAAAGCTCTTATAAATCAATACGCAGCCTCACAGCTCTGGCACAGAAACCCACCAGGCATAAGGAATGCAGCTGTCATGAACACGACACCATGCTTGGACCAACCACCCATCTGCAACTCTTTTGCAGGGCCTGACCACTTCAGGGCAAGCTTTACCCATTTAGTGCCCGATTCATTGTCCATGTCTTTGCCTTTCACACTGGAGTGAGAGAACATACAAACAAGCCACCCACACAACTACAGCAAAATAATCATGTTCTCTAGTCCAATGAGCAAACTGAAGGCTCCCATCTTCCATACAGGAGCATGCCCTGGATCAGCACAGGAGGTCTCCATCCTCTGTCCACGCATTCCATGTAGACCCACCTGCAGTTTCCACTGTCCTGCCAACATCCTCAACATACAACCCTCACACAACTCCATGCCTCTCCCAGCAGCAAGCTGTTCTATAAAGGTATCCAGGTGTCCAATATCTGCCACAATTGCAAGACACAAGTTGCACAGGCTGTGATAAAATCCCAGATCATCTGTGCACACCACCCTCCTCGTACTTCCCCAGGTGGGTATTGTGCAACTGCACACCCATAGGCATGCAGAGGTGGCTTTGGAAGAGGTGCAAGCCAGCATTAGGATAGTGGTGCAAGAAGCAAGTCAAGAAAGATGACTGACTCCTCCATGCTGAGTCAACAGAGCCAGACCTTCTATCAGTCCAATGAGCAGCATGAGAAAAGCAAATAAAATATTAAACAAAACTAAGTAACACATTAATTGCCCCAGGTCTTGTGTATATTGGAGCACAGCACACAAAGCAATGGGATATTCACAGCAGCTCAGTCAAACCTGCCAGACTAAGCCAAAATGCTGCATGAGGTCAGAACCGCGGCCTGGAACCTGGTCTCCAAGAGCAGCAGCAGGACATGCTGTTGTGAGGGGCATCTGAGCCCCCATTGAATAGAGTAGGCAACAATTCCAGCATTGGAAAAAATCTGCTATTGCTCCTGAAAAGCAAAAGGAAAGGCTAAATGAGCTTGATAAAAAGACCTTTCTTCCATTCACGGGCAAATTAGTTTCTTGATTAATGTTTTGTGCAAGGCCTCATGAAGACTGCCTGAGAAAGGCTTTACCCATGTACTCATGCCACTGCACCAAGCCCCAGCTGACCTTCACTTTACATTACCTCACCAGCCCTGCCACTACTCCATGCACACAGTGACCCTATTCCCACCTCCAGCACCCACTGCACCACTGGTGATGGCTCACATCACTGCCAGGCTGCTCACCAGCACACCTCACAGCTTGCAGCCCTCTCCAAAGCCATGCAAGCAGCTTCCCAGCCCTGCACACAGCCCTGTGTGCTGCTCCACAACCCGGTCAGCAGCTTGGCTATTTCACATGCAGCTTCCTGCAGCACACTGAGGGGCAAACCATTTAATCCCAGGCATTTACTGACATCTAACTTGTTTAACTACTCAAAATACTTCCTGGGCGCTCCTTTGTATTGACACAGGTGGATACTGCATCCCTGCCAGTAGCAGCTACCAAGAGGTGCAGAGCAAAAGGCTGGGAACAACCAGCTCTGACAAAGCAAAAGCAAGCTGGTCCACTGCCTCACTGCTGCCTTGTGCTCCCAAGCAGTAAAGGAGCAATCACACCAGTGCCATGGCCACACACTGCCAGCTGCCAGGTAGCTCACAGCAAGACCAGCAGCTGCTGCTGAGGACACATGCCAGCCCCCTGCTTTGTCCTGCCCTGCCAGCTATCCTGAGACAGAAAAGGCTCTGGTTTGGATTTAGGTGATCCTGCGCGGAGGCAGGATTTGGATTCAATGAACCTTGAGGGTCCCTTTCAGCTCGGGATACTCCATGGTCCTGCAAATCAGCCCTGAGAAGAGACAGCACTGTGTGTGTGCCTGCCTGAGTAACACGATGCTTTTAACACCAACTCGCATCCAGGAGAGCACAACTCACGCATCACTCCTGTGACTGGAAGAGCTCAGGACAGCCATAGCCTGAAGAAGGCATTTTGCTGCTCTCCTGCATTTACTTCAGCCCTCAGGCACAGTCTTTCAGCTGGAAACTGTCTCAGAGATTTCAATAGAAACGAGGATGGAGGACACAAAACACAAGCTATTAACAGAAATGCTCAGGACAAAACAACGTCAAGGTATGACAGGGGAAAGCTGGCAGGAGCCAGATCTCAGCACAAACACACACAGCCTCCAGAAACAAGCACCCAAGCACAGCAGCTCCTTGCACTCCCACTACAGCATTGACCACACCAGGAGGTGACTGCCCCTGCAAATGGGACAGAAGGAATTCCACTGAGATGAGAGAAAAAGCACTCCTCCTCCAGGAGCGTTCAAGTTACAAGAGCAATGTTCTTTACTTCTTGTTTTAAAGGCAGGTTTCTGCTGATGCCCCCCGGCAGCCAAGCAGGGTTGGGAAGGGCCCTGCAGGGTCATTTCCATTTGAAGGAAGGAGCACTGCTCACTGCTCTCAAGCACCCAGGGGCAGCTACTACAGAAAGCTCTGCAACCCCTCTGGTCTGCAGGGACCAGCAGGGTCACTCCTTCCACACTGCGCAGAGGCCCAGTCCTGTACCTGGACACCACAAGCATACACCAAACAGATGGTAGCTTTTCCATTACACTTCTTGCTGCTGCAGAGCTTTCTCTGCTTCACCAAACAGCAGTTTCATGGCACCTGTGCTCCTGCTGCTCTCAGCAGATCACAGTCACATGGCTGGAGATCACAGAATGGCCTGGTTGGAAGGGAACTGAAGGATCATGAAGCTCCAACCCCCTGCCACACGCAGGGCCAGCAACCTCCACATTTCATACCAGCCCAGGCTGCCCAGGGCCCCATCCAACCTGGCCTTGAACACCTCCAGGGATGGACGGGGCATCACAGCCTCTCTGGGCAGCTGTTCCAGCACCTCACCACTCTCTGTGTAAAGAACTTCCCCCTGATCTTAACCTAAATCTTCCCTCCCCTCAACTTCAAACCATTTCCCCTTGTCCTGCCATTATCTACCCTTAGAAAGAGTTGAGATAGGCATTGGGAAACACAGCCTTCCCAGACTGATTATTTTTTCCTCCTTTAAACTAGCAGTGCAATTCAAGGATGAGTTTTCACTGTCAGAATGGTGTTGAAAGTGGCCATGTCACTGAAATATGACAAATCATCCAGGAAGTTACCAAAGAAACAGAGTCCATCTGGCACAGGGTTTGAGTGTCCTAAAGCTGGTGGGAGTAGCAAAGCAGAGTGCATTGCATGGATGCTGGCTCTGATTAACACAAAGAGGTGCAGAGCTGTTTAACAGCCACCATCCTCAGTCACAGCATCCATGCCCGGGGCACTGACAGAACACTGATACCTGTGAAGATACCCA
Source organism: Tympanuchus pallidicinctus (assembly GCF_026119805.1). NCBI lineage: Eukaryota > Metazoa > Chordata > Aves > Galliformes > Phasianidae > Tympanuchus > Tympanuchus pallidicinctus. The sequence continues at coordinate 10,130,530 of NW_026294722.1, forward strand.
AAAGAATAAAGAGAAAGCACACAAACTCACTCCCTGATCCGGATTCTGGAGATCAAGCAGTGAACAGGTACTACTTTGCTTTTCAGTTGATTTTACTTGACCACAACCATTCTCTTTTAGTTTGTTACAGAAGGATTAATTAGAAGAAATTCTTATACTACTGACTCCTAAATCCTTTATTACATCTAGAAGAAACACCTTTTTGCATTTGTGTCCTACTTGCTCTAGTCCCAGAATAGGAAAGATCAGCATTTACTCTTCCACTTAAGCAAAGCTACAGTAAGTTCTGGCAGTCATCACTACCTTTTCTTCTCTTTTCTAATGCGTCCCTCCATATGCAAACACAAGAAAGCAGAAAAAGAACAGACTTATTTTTCCAAGAGGTGGCAGAAGCTGCAGCCCACTGCTAAACCCACACACCCAGCCAATGGAGAAACTAAAGGCAGCGTGCCAAGCTCCAACTGCTGCCCCATTTCCACCAGACACCACCAGTGCTTCATTCCACACAGGTTACAGCCAACGTGCTTCCCTCATAAGAAGTGCTTCCCTTTTTAAGACACCATCTGGTTAAATTTTTACCTCCGCAGCCTCTTCAGACAGACGTTTCCACTAGATGATTAACAGGCATTTCAACAGAGATGAGAGTTTGCCCACACGGTGAACATAACTCAACTCCTACAGCTGCAGGGCAGGTATCCACCTGCACAGTAGCCACCGAGTGAACAGCCCTGTGCTCTCCATACAGCTACAAAAGATTTCCCTTTTCAGAACAGCACTTTATCAGACACTTCCTGTCTCTTCTGTTCCTCCTTAGGCCACATCAGCAATACCAAACAGAGAAAGAGGAATCAAAAGCAGCAGGGGCAGAAATACTTTCAACGTTCACAAGCAGCACAAGATATCATACAGAAACAGGCAACGGAGAAACAGCAAGTGCTTCCTACCTACTCGGAATGGTCAACTACAGCTCTAACTGCACCCAAAGGATGACACCCAGCAGTGCCACCTGTGTGCAAGTTGCACAGCATGAAGCAATCCCACACACTGCTCTTTGTGCTGGAAGAGCAATCCCACAGAGAGCTGCTGGCCCGTGTGCAGCCCTGCTTCAGATCCTCAGAGTGGGACCCACGCTGTCCTGTTCTGGCAGCAGTACAGGAGCCTTCAGAGCAGCACCGGAGCCCATCTGGTGGAAGTGCCAGCTCCTCCCAACCACAGAGAACTGCTCTCACTTTTGTCAGGACACACTTCTTCCCAGAGACACCCAGAAGTGCCTGGATTCATTTATTCCCTTTTCCCTACTTTCTTCCCTCTGGAAATGAAATAATGACTTCCAAAGCTCTCATACAGTGAAGCAGTGACACCTCAGCACCACCTCAGCCAGTTCCAGGCAACAGACAATAGCAAGAAATTGGCCAAGGTATTTCAACACTTTAAATTTTCCCTAAGAATTCTCTTTGGCTTTTGGAGGCTCTCATTTCCCTCTTGATCACTCACCCACCACGACAAATCTTAAGTGCTTCTAGGAAGCAGGACTCTTTCAATAACAGTGTTAAAGGCAGAATGTGAAAGGACAAGATGACAGCAAGTATATTTTCTTACTGAAGATAAGCATGTGCCCTGAGAGGCACGTGTGTGTTCCCAGAAGAGTGATTTTACAAATAACAACCCTCAGCCCAGCTTCTCAAGCCCCTTGTGCCAGGAGTTCACAGGTCAGCACCGCATGTGTCATACTGACCATGGCTCTTCTGTTTCTCACACCATTAAATTCTCAACTGACAGCCCCAGACAGCACAAGCCTCAAGTCTCATGTCAGACCCACGCTGGGAGAACTTACCCCAGAATTGTTGTGGAAAACAGCATGTTAAGGTGGAAAGGAGCCCTTACTTTTTAGCACTGTGACTGACACTCACCATTTGCACTGTGAGTGTCACTCAGCATCACAAGTATCCCACAAAAGGCTGGGAGAATAACGAGAAAAACCCTCACTGAGATCAAATGAGAGCTGCATGGCTTCTTCCAGAGGGGAGAGTGCCACACGCAAGTTTCCGAGCAAGGCTGAGCCCGCTGCCCCCAGAACAGCTGGCAGCTCGAGCTGCCAAACGGCTCTGTTTGCTGACACACCTTTATCACAATGAGCTCCGTTCAGAAGCTGAAGTCATTTCATATCTGAGCAAGTTAGAGAATGCGTTGACTAGTGGGGAAGTAAATACGTTCCACCATTTCACCTGTGTAAGCTACAGTAATGTCAGTGCTATTATCTCTATGCAGCAAGTGCAATTTTCTTCTGCTGAAGCAGCAGCCATACGGATAGAAACTTCCACACGAGCCAAGCTCCACATCTGCAGCTGTAACTATATTGCAGGAACACATTTCCTCCTGCAGTGTGGCTGTAACAAAACACCCCTATGACAGCCACACACAGCACAGACAGCTCTTCGGCTGCACAAAATTACTGACAAGCAAGAGAGCTCTTTGTAGTTAGAGCACTTGGTATTTTTATCACAGTGACAGGAGGGCTCCTGAGCTGCACACAAACAAGTTACTGCATCCTAACTGACGGCATGCTTCAGTTTGGTTCCGCGCAGCCCCACGCAGCCATGGGAACACAGATGCAGTGCAAACACATGCTTTGAGGTGTGTGAGCCCACAGCACTGCTGTCGATCCAAGGCACAGCTGCGGTGCCAGCTGCTGCGGTGCAACAGAGCCTTGGTTCTGGATGTCACACATCACAAGACAAGCCCATTCTCCATCACGATACAAATTTCACCTTTATAGGACTCTTCCAACTATAAACTATTCCACGAAAAGATGAGAAAGAACAAAAAGAATGACACAAGCACACTTCACTTTTCTTCCCAAAGACAGCACTTGATCAGGCAGCCTTTAGGACAGTGCCACTGCATTATAAACCATCCAGCACTAAGAACCAACACACTGAGCTCAGGACTTTTTTTTACAACCTTCCCAGCATAGGAGCAAAGCCTGCCAGCCCCACGGAACAAGGAAGCAAGCTGAATTTGCATCTCAGCAGTTCCTGAGCCTATATCCTCCACCCACAACTTCCTACCTGCGAGGGCACGGCCTCGCACACACCTGCAGCTGGGGACAGCCGTGTAGGAGCGCCGGGCATCGCAGCGCTTCAGCACAGCCCAAGTCACGACAGCACAGAAAGCAAACAGCTGCTGCACCACGTACAGAGCTGAGCCCACCGCTGCTGCCGTGCTTTAATTCCCCTCGGCCGCAATCAATACTACATGTACACCTTGGTGGTACGTTCACACGCTTCCTACGCAAAAATAAAAGAGCTTTACCAATAAAAAGCCACTTTGTCACCGAGTTTCTTCTCGCCGACGTTCCTGTCCAGGAGGTTGTAGCAGACGTTGGTCTTCGCCCCTTTCATCCACTCGATGAAGATCTTCCCCTTCGTCACATCGAAGTTGTACCTGAGGAACGGCCCCGAGTGCTGCTGCTTCCAGTAGAACTCCTTGGCGACGTCACCCCAAAACTCTACAAAAGCAACGGGCACAGCTTACAACCCAGCGAGCCGAGAAACGGAAACCGCTCCGTATCTCAGCGGGGACGGAGAAGGGCGGCGAAGCGACCCCGGCAGCGCCCCGGGCTCCGGCAGCGCCCGCCCCGCGCGGCCCTCACCCTGCGGCTCCTCCACGGAGCGCCGGTACAGCCGCCGGTAGTCCGCCAGCGAGGGGACGTGCGCCGCCGGCAGCAGCTCGGGCCGCGGCCGGTACAGCCGGGCCTGCTCCCCGGGCTGCACCATGGCGGGCGCCGGCGGCTCTGAGCGGGAGAGCGGCGCCGACCCGCTTCAAAGCGGCGCGGAGCCCGGGGGGCGGAGACGGCGGTGCGGGGCGGCGCCCCAACGGCTCCGCCCGTCGCCCCGGGGCCGTTGGCGCCGGCCGGCCCGGAGCAGGCGCGGGGGGGGGCGGCCCGCCGTCACGGCGTGCGTCTCCGGTCGGCCATGTCGCTCCGTCGGCCGTGTTCCGCCGCCAGCCGCGTGCCCCCCTTGGTGGTGCGTCGTGTCGGCTGTGTCTCCGGCAATGGAATCCGCTCAGCCAGACGTGTCCCTGTCAGCCATGTCCCCCTGTCAGCCATGTCCCCCTGTCGGCTATGTCGCCAAATCAGCCGTGTCCCCCCCCCTCATCGATCATCTCCCCTGTCAGCCGTGTTCCCCCGTCAGCCATGTCCATCTGTTAGCCATCTCCCCCATCAGCCATCTCCCCCATCAGATAGTTCCATCTGTTAGCTATCTTCCCCATCAGCCATATTCCACACCAGCTCGGCCTCCCTGTCAGCCCCACCATCAACTCCCTGTTCATAGCGTCTTTGCCATCAGCTGTGCCCCCCTGTCAGTGATGTCCCCCACCAGTGCTGTCCCCCCTTGCCAGCGGTGTACCCCAATAGCTGCCCTGTCAGCAACATCATGTCCCCATCAGCCTCGTCCCCATCAGCCGTGTCCCCATAGCCGTGCCCCCCTCCCGTTGCCAGGCACAGGGGAACACTGCCAGGACGTCCTGTTTGCAGATGCTGAGACCTTGAAGATTTCTTCGGCACTGATGGATGTCATCCCTGCCAGTGCAAATGCACCACATCAGGGGAGTCACTCACTATGGGCAGCTTCTGTGGTACACAGTGCTGGGGCCCAGGAACACCCAGAAGATAAAAAGCCAGAAGCTTGTACTTGGCACATATTCCTGTCAGCAGATAGGTCTATTCTGGGATCCTTGGTATTTTCCATGTTCAATGCACACCCTGGGAGCATTGTGTTGCTGCCACAGACAAACCCACCACCACCCATGCTCTCTGTATGGGCAGACATGGCACAGGCACAGCCAAAGTCAGCAAGGTGTTTCCCTCACCAGCCTGCACTGTCATTACTTCCACGTTCCCTATTGCAAAAACATGTTTTTGAAGAAAAAAATGAATGAATTCCTGCAGCCTGGGTGCTGTGGCATGGATATTCTAGGAGCCATGGGCAGCGTATCTGGAGACCTGTTCAGCAATGCTGGTGTGGGCTGCTGAGGCCAGAGGTGTTCTTGAGCTTCAGCTGTGTTCAGGATCCTGCCTGATGGGGTGAGGTCACAAGGCACCTGCAAAGAGGAAAACTGAGAATAGCTCCTGGATCTGCTTTCCTGTGCAAACACACCCATGCATAGGGATGAGAACCACACTGCTGGGCAGACCCAGCCTTGGCATAGACATGGCCCTTATCAGCTTTCATTTTGATGGTCAGTAGATGAAATATGGAAACACTCTGGTCTTTGCAGGGATAATCTAGGCTCCAGGGCAAGGACTCTTGCTGCATGACCACACTTTACTGCTCCATCTCCCTTGGCTCCCTTGGCTCCAGAGCAACTTGCATCCAGCTGTGCTCCTGCCCTGGAGCTGGGGCTTGGTAGGGCAGAGTGCTGTAGGTGGGGTTAAACATGGGGATACACATCTCACCACAGATCAAACTCCTCTGCATTGGCTGCAGGAGGAAATTTTAACTGAGTTATCAGTGCCTTTGTTTGCAAACGGGGCTGCTCGATATCACTGTGGCTCTGGGCATTGTGTTGGCAGCTCGGCAGCCCCTGGGAGTTCCCTCCTCCTGCTGGCATGGGGAGCTAAAGTGGGTCAGTTTGGGCAGAACCAGGCCTGAGCCATTCCTCTGCTCACAGGGATGACAGATGGCTGAATTTCAAGCTTCAGAGAGAAGCTGATGAATATCAGAGTCTGATGATTTAGCCTTCTGCAGAGCGCATGCAATATATTCACAATCATTTTGCATGTAGATGAGCTTATAATGCAACCATGGTTCTAAATCAAACCCAGGAGACACATTACTGCTGTTTGCCTGAGCTTTCAGAGTGATTGAGCCACAAGAAAATGCCTTTCTGTCTCCTAGATAGGGTCAATTAACCTTATAAAGATTCTCTCTCCTCTCACAATGGCTTGTTTGTTTATCTGGGCTCTGCTGGTAGCTGCTGTTTTCCATCTGGATGATGGAGCCGAGTCAAAGGGAGATATAGTGGGCACCAGGCAAGCAGAGGAAGGTAAACCAGGCTTGGGAGACACTGCATCGGTCTGCAGTGCGTTAAGAGAGGTTGAGGTTTAGGAGCTGCTTTCCCCATGGGGTTTCATCGGTGTCCCAGAACTCCCATGGCGGCGATGTGCCCTCTGCTGCCGAGCTCCAGCCCTGCAGGCCTGCAGTGCCAGCCATGCAAGCACCACAGTGGGCAGTGACACAGAGTTTGAGGTGGCAGCCACGCAGGGTCTGTTGTGACAGAGATTTGCAGCCCGTGGGGTCAGCGATGCAGGGTCCCCAGGGATGCAGCCTCCAAGCACAAGTTCATGACAGCTATGCTTCATGGTGCAGCACATCCCAGCCATGGCATCCAAGCACACACATCCCTGCGCTATTCCCTGACACCCTCTGCTTTTGCCCTAAGCCTGGAGCAGCCTGGAGCTGAGCTGCACTGGAAAGTTCCTCCCAAGATGAAGGGCACTAGCTGGCTGCACAGGGGTGACCCAGACCTGCATCCTGATACCTCACTTGAGTTAGAAGCATGGGCTGGAGTGAGAGTATCTGCTTGGGCACAGGACACAGCAGCCCATCCTATGCTCAGGCGGCTGGGGGTAGCAAAACCACACCAGTGCTCTGTGGGACCACAAGGACCGGTGAAGGCAACCAGCAAGCAGGTCTGCTTCTTTCTTTTCTTTTTATCTCACTTGGCCACACCCCACCACACAAAATGTCCTGTTCCCATCCCCTCAGGCTGAGCTCAGGAAAGCTCCTGCTGTTTTGCAGGGAAGGTGGGACAGGGCGCATGGAGAGAGGTCTGCAGGTAGAGCTGTAGCCAGAGGATGCTGGAGAGGGACCTGGCCACAGCAGATTCCCCTGTGGTCCCTGGCAGCCCTGTCCCCAGCTGAGGGCTGGAGACTGAGGACAACTGCTGTGAAGCCCACGGTCATGGCTGAGCCACCCTATCTGGTTCAGCTCCACAGCTCCTTGGCTCAAGATGCAGGTTGTTTCTATGCTCATCCCTGTGGCTCATTTGTGGCACCATCCCACCAGCCTGGCCAGGTCTCACATTTGCTTCCATCACCCTGCAGTCAAAACATCTCCCTGCAAACAGCATTTGCTCCTGCATGGAGAGAAGGGCCGGGAGCACAGCTGGTCAGGCCAGTGCTGCTGGATGGGAACTCTCTCATTCATCACCCAGCACATCACAAAATCTCAGCAGCTGTCTTCACTGTGGTTGACTTCCCCGGGGCTGTAGCAGGCAGTGGCCAAGAGGCAATTGGAATAGGAAAGCCACCACTTGACATGGTGGCTCCAACACATTAATGTGAAAACAACTTAAAAGAAAGATTTTATTTCAGCTTTTTTTTTTTTTTTTTTTTTTTTTTTTAAGAGTTTTTTTATTGTTTATTTTTAAACAGACTTGGTTTAGATTTTTGTTTTCTACAATAATTCAGTGTAAAAATCCCAGTACAATATACAACAGTTTGAATGTTTGGAATAAGAAATCCAGCTTGGGGAGACACGTAAGTTCAGCTAGGTTCTAACACAGGTAGGAAATTCTCTCCACCCTCTCCCAAGTTCACCAGTCAGGAAGGCATTTGGGTGGGAACACTTTACAAACGTCACCCCTGCCCCATCCAAACTTTGGCTGCCTGTGTTGCAGTGGGACACATCACCTCACGAAGGGGCAAAGATGCTGCTCCTCCATGGGGTGGTTGGGAACCTCCAGTGTTGCAAGGCAAAGTCTGCATCAAGTGAGCCGGCTGGCCCTTGTGCGTGAGGGATGTAGGATGGATGCTCTGAGGGGGTCCTCCAGGAAGGTCCCTCGGGGTCTGGGGCTCCCACGGGATGGAGAAGAAGTCTGTCCTCCCCTCGGCAGTGCCAGCATTTTGTGCCCTGCTGCTGTCAAAGGTGGCTGGGAGGGAACAGCCCCTGCATGGCCCAATCCAAGGGAAGGAAAATGAAGGTGATGCAAGGGTTGCTGTCTCGAGGGGCTGAGCGGTCATCTCAGGGTATCTCACTGGCTGGATCTGGCAGGCCTTCAGGAAGCCACTTTGGCTTGGCCCATGGTACTCAAGCAACTTGGGATGGTCCTGCTTGAGCATCCTGGAATGGTCCCACTCAATCTACATGGGATGGTCCTGCTTGAGCAACGTGTGAAGGCCATGCTCAAGCTACATGTGATGATTCTGCTTAAGCAGCCTGGCGTGGTCCTGCTCAAGCACCAGGGAGTGATCCTGCTTGAGCAGCATGGAATGGTCATGCTGGAGCAGTATGGGATGGTCCTTCTCCAGCAGCATGGAGTGATCCTGTTTGAGCAGTCTGCAATGGTCCTGCTCAAACAGCACATGGGGGTCCTGCTTGAGTACCATGGAGCAAGTAGCAGTGATGGTTCCTCATGTCCTGCAGTATCACAAACACTGCACTTAAATCCGTGTCTGGCCTTTTTTGACACTCTTGGAAATCCTCCAGTGTTTGGAGAAATCTCCTACAGGTGTGGGTGCTTCAATGGATTCCAGGAGACTCTGACTGAGCTCCCTTGTTCCAAAGGGTTATTGCTAACGAGTCAGAACCAGTAACTTCAGCTGAATTTTGTAATCTTCCAAGAGCAGAAATCCTTCCACTTCCCCAGTGAGCAGTTCCAGCTGTACCAGCTCAAAGCAGAAGTGCTTCCTGATGTCCGGCAGGAATCTTCCAACCTGCAAGCTATGGCTATCTCTGCTGCTATGCAAATGTCTTGAGTAGCAGGGATGGGGTGGGAGGCTGGCTCTCCATCCAACCTAGCCCCACTTCCCATTTCCAGAAGTAAGGGCTCTGCCCTTCTTGCTTGCAACAGGGATGGAAGTGACTTTCCTGGGTTGTTGAGGGATGGGATACAAGGCAAAGGAAGGAGGAAGAGAAGGTGGCAATAACAGCGGGGGGCAGATGTGCTAGGAGTAAGAGTGCAGGAAGGATGGAAGAGAGGAAGAATGGCAGGAGGATGGGCTGGGGTGGAAGGCAGGATGGAGTTGGGAGGTGAAAGAGAATGAAAGGATGGCAAAGGAGGGAAGTGTGAGTTGGGTGAGGATGACTGGAGGTCAGGAAGAGGTGGAGGGGAAATTGCTGAGGTAGGTGGGACACTTAAAAAATGAGGAGGGATAGAGAAGTGGGAGAGTATGAGGAGAAAGTGAAACTGGGAGGTGAACAATGGTAAGGGATGGTGGGACAGCAGGAGAAAAGGTATGAGGAGAGACAGGGCAATAGCCAGAGCTGAAAGAGGATGGGGAAGGATGGAAGGTGGAGGTGGACTGGAGGGACAGAAACCGAGGTGGAAGAAGAAGAGATGAGAGATGGAGGAAAGAAAAGGGATAGGAGGTAGTGGAAAGCAGAGGAGAACAAAGAGATACAGGAGATGGAAAGTGAAGGATGACGAAAAGACTATGAAAGGTTGCCAGATGATAAGGAGAATTGGACAGGTGTGAAGTGGAGGATGGGGAAGAACAAGGGGTGCTGGGGCATGGAAAGGGATTGGGAAAAACAGGAGCTGGAGGAGAATGAAGGAGAAAAACAGGCAGTAGAAGAAGATAAGAAAGATGAGATGGTAGGTGATGGAGGACAAGGAAAGGAGGGAATAATAATGAAGAAGAGGTATGAGGAGATGATGGGAGCACAGAATATCACAGTATCTCTTGAGTTGGAAGGGACCTTTAAAGGTCATCTAGTCCAGCTGTCCTCCAATGAACAGGAACATCTACAGCTAGGAGAGATAGAGGAGAGATGGAGAGGTGTTTAAAAGTTAGAGAAAGACAAAGATTGACGGGAGATGGAGGAAGATGTGAGAAGGTGATGGAAAATGGAGAGGGGGTCGGAAACATGGATGTTAAGGAAGAGGAGGCAGGGTCAGGAGATGTTGACAGCTGGAGGTGCAGGGCAAAAGTGGGAGGTGAGAATGGATTTTGAGATGGGGAAATGGAGGAGGATGAGGGGGATGAGGATAATGGAGGAGGTAGAAGTGGATGGATAAAGACAGGAAGGGGAAATTAAATAAATTAAAGCAGGATGTGATGATGGTGGGAGCTCATGGAGGATGAGAAGGGATGGTGAAATGTTGACATGGGGAACAAGGAAAAGACGGGGTGATGGAGGATGAGGACAGAGGAGACAGGGAGGGGGTGGAGGAAGAAATGAGATGAGATGGTGGAAAGTCCATGAGGATAACAAGGGATGGGATGTGGTGGGAGATGGAGGAACACAGGAAGGATGAATAGGATGTGGTGGTTGATGGAGAAATGCACTTAGGAGAGATGGGAGATGGAAGAACATGGCAGGGAAGAATGAGATGCAGAGGTGACAGATCATGGGAAGGAGTGAGGGGACGTGGTGGCTGACAGAGGAGCACAGGAAGAATGGGGACATAGTGATGGAGAAGCACAAGGATGAATAGGACATGGTGAGTGATGGCAGGGAGGGATGAGATGCAGAGGTGAGGTGACAAGTGAAGGAAGGAGGAATGGAAGGTAGATGATAGAACACAAGAAGGGACAGGATGTGGTGGGTGATGAGGGAGCAAGAGGATGTGGCAGGTGATGGGAGAATAGAGAAATGAAGGATGATGGAAGGAAAGATGAACAGGAGGTTGTGGGTGATGGAGGAACAGTGGAAATGAAACGTGATGAGTGGTGGAGGAGCATGGCAGGAAGGGATGGGGAACAGTGGGCAACAGGAGCATGGAAGGGGAGGGATATGGTAGAATATGGAAGTGCAGAAGAAGAGAGGTGGACTGTGAAGGGCAGTGGAACATGGGAAGCAGAAAAGAGATATTGGATGATGTAGGAGCAGAATAAAGGGGTGTGGGATATAATGGCCAATGGAAGAGCACATGGAAGTGGAAAGGTATGTGGCTGAGGATAAAGGAGAATAAGAAGAAAGGATGGGACATGTTGGGGGAATGAGGAGCAGGGACAGAAGGGATGGAATACAAAAGATAGCGAAGAAGCAAAAGGAGGGGTGTGACACAGGAGGTGGTGGAGCTCAGGGAAGGGAAGTTTCATGTACAGCCCCTGGGGGGGCTGGGATCTGCATGTGATGAGGGCAGGAAGCTGGGGCAGTGACATGGGGTCTGTATGCAGGTTGGAGTGAGCAGCTAGGCAGGATGGGGCAGGGAGGCATGAGAAACGCCAGCAAGACGAGAACATGGAGCTAAGAGGTGTCTGTGTGGGGTGAGAGTCCATGAGGGACAGGGGAGTGATGGCAGGGAGCCGTGCGACACAGCCACAGTCAGCACTTGGAGATGGGGAGCAGATGGGACGCCAGGTGTGGACAGCTGGTGGGGATACTGGGGACAGGACCTCCCACCCCATGCTGCCCCCCGCAGCCTGGGAAAGCAGCACCGAGGGTGCGGGAGAGGGTTTGCAGGGCCTTTATTCATCACACGACAAGCAGGCACAGCACAGGGCGGGCAGGTGCTGTCATCAGGGCAGAGCGAGCCCTTCATGTGACCTTGGGGCAGGGACAGGGACTGCGGAGAGGACGGGGGCAGATGCTGCAGGGGCTGAGGCCAAACCTGGCACCTCCACAGCACATTAATTATCCCCATCTCCCCAGGCTTGGCCAAAGCAGCTCCTGCCTCTCTGCGATGCTGCCTTCACAAAGCCCCTGCCGTCCCCTGTCCCTGTTCCCATCCTCGTGGGTAACACCCAGCACCGCTATTTACAGAGTAAGACAGAACTGACTAATATTACAAATAATTAAAAGGCAGTTGTAAAAATGAGAAAGAAAAAAAAAACAACAAACAAACACATTCCAAAAGTATAGTCTTTAAAAACAAAACAAAGCCTAGTTTTCAAGGAAAATGCTAAAAACCACCCCGAAAGGATCTATGTACAGCAGGAGAATGCCGGCAGCAGTGCCGGGGACGTGAGGGCAGCAGGCAGGGACGCTGCCTGGCCTTGGCTGCTGGTGCTGGGGGCAGTGCCTGCCCCACGGCTGGGTGACAAGGACCTCGTGGGGCCGGCCAGGTGCCCTCGGAGTGAAAGGCCATCGGTGCTGGGCCGTCTGGCCCTGGCTGATGCTGGTGTGTCCGGAGACACAGGCAGTGAGCAGCCATCGCGGAGATGCTGATGGAGGCTGCGACGTGGCAGTGATGCGGCCGTCCCGCTGCGGGCAGTGTGAGGCTGGACGGGAGGGGGCAGCAGCTGCGGCAGCAAGAGCGGTTTCTGAGTGTGGCTGCGAGATGACAGCAGCGCACGGAGCCCCTGGAGCGATGTACACAACATGAGAACAACGCCCACAGGCTCTGGAGCAGCGCAGAGAGCCCCAAGGGGAACGCACAGAGCCCCCAGAGCACCGTTCACAGCCCCTGAGCAAAGCAGAGGCCTCTGGAGCTGTGTACAGAACCCCCAAAATAGTGTACATAGCCCCTGAAGCAATGCACAGACCCCCAGGGCATTGCATACGGCCCCGGAGCCATGTGCGGAGCCCTTGGGACCATGCACAGAGTCCCTGGAGCAATGTACAGAGCCTCAGAACAATGCACAGAGCCCTTGGGGCAAATGCACACAGGCTTAGAACAATGCACAGAGGCTCTGGAGCAATGCCCAGAGCCCCCCAAGCAATGCCCGCAGCTCCAGCAGGCACAGGCACCTGCAGGCAGTTCCATCTGTGCAAATCTCTGCCCAGCCCCTGGCACGCAGCTCAAAAATAGGTCAAGCAGCCACCTCAGAAACTGCCCTTCTCACCCAGCACAAACACTGCTGGGATGCTGTTCTCCTCCCTCCCTGGATAAGGCTTTTCCCCATGGTGATGACCCAACCTCCGGGCGGTGGAGGCTGCGAGCCACAATGCAGCCTCCCAGCCCACAATCTCTTAATCCAATTGGTACATCTCCAATTTAGCTCATTTCAGTACGTTTGGTTTTGTTGTTTTTTTTTTTAAATGCACTTGGTTTTACATTGCAGGCTGTTCGGAATTGGGTAGAGCCAAAAGCGGATGGAGAAATTAAAAAGAGGGAGGGATATGTAAATTCAGCACTTGGAAGAACAAATAACTACAAGCGGCCTTGGGAAGGGAGGCGGGGGCTCAGCAGGGCTTAGGCTGCAGGGAGGGGGGTCCCACACACGTGCATTCAGCACCCATCCCATGAGCCGGATGGGAACGCCTCCACGCACCGCCCAGCCCGGGGACCCCCCGCCTCCCTCCAGCATGCGGCTGATGCAACCACCCTGCAAGCAGAGCTGGCAGGGATGCACCCAGCATTGGCCACGGGGCGGATCCATCCATCAAATCCAACCCCTGTCGCGCTTCACCCCTCCCTGGACCAGCAGCATCACAGCCACCGCCTCGCATGGCAGCTGTCCCCTTCACGGGGCCACCGCAGGGACCCCGTGCTTCCCGTCGTGTCTGTGCCACGGCCACCCTGGCGGGATGCCCCACTGCTGCCGGCAGCCTCCGCCGCCCTTCGCCATCTGCCTCTTAAGCATCCCCACGAGTGAGGGGATGGTTAGGAGACAGATGCATCCCCGAGAGGGGCCCCGTGGGCGTTCTTGGGGAAGGAGAGTGGGAAGCAGGCCAGGCTGCACGCCCCATCTCGCTGTCCTCACTCACTCAGTGGCCCGGGCTTCTCCTCTGCCCTGGGCATGTCTATGGGGTGCAGCCTGCACTTGGAGGGCGAGTGGCGGGCGGCGGAGCGGGACGGCCGGGCAAAGCAGGAGGTGAGGGACTGTGAGCTGCAGTCGCATGCCATGTCCTGCAAAGAAAGATTGAAGGGCAGTTAGAGAGGGTTGAAGCCATCCCCACCACATGGCTTGGCACATAGGAGCCCCTCCACCTCATTACCTCGCTGGCCATGGCTGAGATGAAGTCAGGGTCCCGGGGGAATGCTTCTTTGCTCCCTTGGCCAAGGGACATCAGCTTGGGGTCCTCACAGCTGCTTTGCTTGAGGACTTTTTTGCTCAGGATGCGGGAGGTGTTCTCAGTGGGGTGATAGGAGGCCAGGCTGGGATGCTCGGTCTTCTTGGAGCCCTCCTCCCCACCACCAGCATCTTTCTTCTCTGGGGGGGCTGTGGGGCTCTGCGCCCGCCCACAAACATTCCTGAAGAACTCCTGCACCAGGCCGTACTTGGGGGCCTCAGCTTTGGCCCTGCCGCCCTCAGGGCAGCCCGGCTTCCAGATGGACTCGGTGCTGCCCGCATGCTCCACCACACTGAAGAGGCTGGACAGGCCATCGTTGATGTTGCTGAGGACGGGGCTGTCACGAGTGGTGGTGGAGCGGGCCCAGGCGGAGCCGTTCTGCTTGCCCTGGTGCAGGTTCCAAAGGCTCCTGTCCTTGGAGGCATCCAGCTTGGAGGAAGATCTCCGCTGCAGCTTTGGCGAGCCGTACTTGGGTGAGCAGCAGGGCCGCTCGATCCTGGCGTGCACCTTGTCCAGGGAGGTGGAGATCTGCTTGCCGCGCACTGAGACGAGCGAGGAGCTGCGCGGGGACCAGCTCTTGCCATGCAAGCTGCCGCGCGGCAGGTCTGTCTGCAGGCCCACGCTCACTGTCTGTGTGGTCTGTGTCCCCACGTGGGCCAGCCCCACGGTCTGGCTCGAGGTGCTCTTCACTTTCCTCTCCAGTGAGCTGGAGCGGATGGCCTGGCGCACACAGTTGGTGATCTCCTTCATGTCGTCACTCATGTTACCGGAGATCTCCAGGTCGTGCAGCGAGGGAGGGAAGCGGGGCACTGGTGGCACACTGCTCTCCCCGGTGCTGCCATCGAGCAGCTCTCGCTGCTGCTTGGAGAAGTTGCACAGCCACTGGCTGTATGTGCTTTCTGTCCTGGCCGACTCCTCAGGCTCCTTGGGCTTGGCCATGGTGAACAAGAAGCCGGGCTCGATCATGATCTTCCCCTCCTTGTTGTGCACCACAGCTGCCTCCAGGCGCCGCACCACAGGAGGGCTGTAGTAGATGCGGATCCCTGTCTTGTCAGGTGCTGTGTAGCTCCTCTGCATCTGTTTCTGAGCTGGGTCATGGCCCGTGAGGCTGCTGGCCCGTGAGTAGTCCCAGGAGGAGATGCCCAGCTTCTCCTTGGCCAGGCTGTCGGAGGCGGGTTGCTCGATATTCACATAGGTACAGTTAGGGGGAGGAAGGCCGGTGCTATCCCGGATCCCGTTGGGCAGCAGCTGGGAGGCTGCAGATGACTTTTTGCCTCGGGAATGGTCACCCAGCCCAGGCACAGTCTTTCCAGGGAGGTAGGGAGAACAGTCGAGCAAGCTTTCAAACTCTGACATGGAGGAAACGGACTTGGTCCTGTGGGAGAAGAGAGGACAGGGTTCAGCATTCATCCATCCAGGCAGAGGTACAGGCTGATGATGTGGGATGCTGGAGGCATCACCCCAGTGAGACCATGCTGGGCACCCAGCCCTGCTCACTGCCTCCGGGAAGTCAATCCTGGACCACAGCAGTGTCCAGATGGAGCTGGAGGTCAGTCCAGCTGTGGGAGCCACTGATACCCTCCACATCTTCGAGATGATGGCCACCACCATGCTCACCTTTTTAAGTTGGTTCCCTTGGCATCTTCTTCAGAGATTGTCTCTTTGTCTGTGATTTTTTCATTCAGAGCCTAGGAGGACACAGAAGCATGCTCTGGTGGAGTCAGGCACAGGACCACGGCACACAGGTGTGTTGAGCAGGGACTGCACCCTGCTCCTTTCCAGCAGCACCTCCCCAACACAACCAGGTCCTGCACCTCACTCCCAAAGCTCCACAGGGCTCACCCTGCCCACAACTATTCTCTTAACAACTTTCTGAAGCCCCTGGAGATTGGCACAGCAAGATGGCCATGCTCTCTGCTGTCTCCATCTACTTAATTCCCCCTTGCAAATGATTGAGACCGCTGTTCAGGAAATGCTGTTGTGGGGTACACCCAACCTCCACCTAATTTTTAGCACAGACCTGAGCCAAACAGGAAGCCACAACACATGTAGCCCTCTCTCACCTACCTCTTTCCAGTTGCTGCCATGCTTCTCCATTTCGGAGTGTTTCAAAGCCCACGGGTTGGCTCCTTTCTGCAACTGGAGAACACATCCGTCACCCAACACGTGCACAACGAGCAGGGGCAGATGCTGGATGACACATGCATGGGGACACCATACCTGGTTGAGTTTGTTCTGCAGATCCTTCGCTTGCTGCTCTGCCTGCTGCTGCTCTTCCTTGAAGCGGGCCAGCAGCTCCACTTTCTCCTGTTTCCAGTTCTTTTCGCTGATCTGCAGCTGCTTGGTCAGGTCCATGACGGCGCTGTAGGATTCAGCCAGGAGATGCTGATGCTCCTCACGCTCCCTCTTCAGTGCCACCTTCCAGTCTGGTAACGTCCGCTCCGTGATGCCTTTGCCTGCTTTTGCCTCCAGCTGCAGGGACACAGTGTTGGCAGCCACGTGCCAGATGGTCACCCAATGGGATGGGGGCTGAATGTCCCCACCGAAATCCTGACAACCCTGAGAGGGTGACATCCCTGTGGGGCTGGCTGAGAGCACCCCAGGGATGCTGCTGGTGGTGGCCAGGATGGCGTCTGAAGGAGGGGTACTGTCACCACAGAAGCTCTGCTCACTTCTAGGGAGGAGAGAGGGGAGCTGGGGACTAAAGATGGAGACTACAGAGAAACACAGCCCAAGAAATGCTGGCATCACTCTCATGAGCAGATGCACAGCCACAGGCTGCTGCCAGAACGGCATAAGGGAGCTGCAAACTGTCATCACCAGGAGCTCAGGGCAGACTGGGGCTGGGGTCTGATGGGACAGGAAAGGAGGGCTTTGGTGCTTTTGCAGCCTGGGGTAATGAGCACTGTGCATGACCAGAGCACGCTGAGTCCTGCTACCACCCTACCCACCCTGAACAAGCCCATCAGAGGAATAAAGTGCATCCTCTGCTACCACTGCAATTTTCCTGCCAGCCCCGTTGCTATAGAAACTCGCCTGCTAGAGTGGCTGCTCATTGTGATTCCTGCCGTGCCATGCTTCCTCCCAGCAGCCAAGCTCTGGCTGACAGTCGGGCAGCCCCCAAGCCCTACGTCCCCCCACCCCAGGCTCCCACCTGGGCGATGTGGCACTTGAGCTCGGCGCGCTCCATCTCCCAGGCAGCCTTGGCCTTGGTAAACTGCTGCTGCAGCTCGCCTGCACCACGCCGCTCCTCCCGCAGCTCTGTGCACAGCTCCTTCAGGGTGACCTTCATGTCTGCCAGTGTCTTGATGCACTCGTTGGGCTGTCGGGGACCAGAGGTGAGCAAGGGGTGCCACTTCGGTGCCCCAGCTCTGCATGCTGCCACCCCCACGTTACAGGTGTGAGATGCCAGCAGGATACAGGACCCCCCCCTACTGCCAGCAGTGACACTCAGTGGGGAATGATTCTGCTCACTACTCTCACCGTGTTGGGAGTCCAGGCGTCCCCAGAGCAGGTCCTGTTGTCTGCCTGCTGCTGTGGTGTGAGCTCCTCCTCTTCCAGCAGCATGTACAGCTCCTTCATGCTGTTCACCTGCAGGAGATGTGGGCAGGTTGCTGAGGACCCCGGCCAGGGACTGAGGACAGCTGAGTGTCCTATTTCCCCTGCCCACAGTACCTCCAGGAAGTCATCGCCCTCGCTGTGCACTATCTTGCCTTGGCGCCAGCACTTGAGGAACCACTTGAGCTTCATGAAGAGCAGAAGGAAGCTTTGCCTGAACTGCTGTGACTCCTGCACCAGCAGGTTCTTCTCCTGGCTCCAGAACTTTTGCTCCAGCCGCCTCTGCAGGTTGAGGCTCTGCAGTTCAAACTCACGCCGCAGCAGGGCTTTCTGGTGGTCCTCTTTTAGCTGTGGAGTGATGTGCTGAGCCATTAGCATCCATACAGGCTGCTGTGCCTCCTCCCAGCACCAGATCCCAAATTTCATGACTGACTGCCCAGGGGGAGCTACAGCATCCTTGGGACAGTGGGGTCATAAAAGCAACAGGGGGAAGTCCTGCATGGCTCTACACCCACGTGCAAAGATGGGCAGGCTCAGCCCCCTCGTTTCTTGAGGACTGTTTTAGTGTCCTCAAGCAGATCCCCAGCCTGGGGATGGCCCAGCTGTGCTCACGGGGATCCTATCTGCCAGGGCCAGCACCTGCTCACCTGGCAGATCTTCTGTGAGAAGTTGTCCACCTCGTCCTTCCGCAACTGCCTCTCCTGCGAGAGCTGCTCCTGCAGCCCCCGCAGGCTCTCATTGGCCTCCGACAGCACCAGCTGCAGCTCCTTCATCTGCAAGGGTACGGAGAGGGTGGTGGGTGCCCACCGGGCAGGGCTCAGCATCTCTACATAGCTCCTGACCCCGCATCACTCCCACTGGGGCACCGAGCTCCTCCTGGGGCATCTCCAACCCTCCAGCCCCACTGAGGGGACACAGCTCCTGGTCCGCTCTGGGACAGGTGGCTTCGTACCTCGGTGGCATAGGAGTCGTTCTCGTCAGGTCGGCAGGTTTTGTAGCTCCGGGAATGTGCGGGGTCCGTGTCCTTGGTGTGGGTGATGCGGTAAGGGTCGGCATCCCTAAAATCAGGCTGCTGCATGCGTGGGCAAGTTAATGAGAACAAACCAAAAGAGCGGGAAGAAAAGAAAGCCAGAAAACAAAACAATGGGTTTCCGAAACAGTAAAGAACTACAAGACAACAAAAAGGATGATGAGGAGAAGGAACTTCATCACCATGGCGGGAGACAATGCGGAAACCAAAAGGAAACACAGGATGAGACACGTGGCCTGGATTGTTTGGGAAAAGGAAGGGAAAAAAAGAGAGAAAGAGGGAAAAAATGTGCAAACACCAGTTACGGTGCCATGCAGTGACCAGGGGGGACCGGGACCTGGGGCTGGTGGGACTGCAGTCCAGCAGCATGCAGAAAAATAGGACTCTGAACAAGTGAGTGTGCTCCAGAAAAGGGCTTGTGCCCGTGATAGGACCTATGTCCCCAGTCACGTCCCCATCCCTGGCTGTCCTGGAGAGGAGGGCACGGGATGCTCGCTGTGGATATACTCCCCATCAGACCCAAATTTGCCTGGCCATCTCTGCTTTGTATATTACCCTGCCTGGGAATTATCTCAGTGCATGCCATGAGGCTTTTCCCAAGCTGGCTGCCTGCAATTCAGGGGGCTTTTGGGATGCTGCCCATCCCAACAAGCACAGAGCATCAGTGGAGGGGACACTTGACTCTGCAGGGAGCTTGGTGGCAGTGGAGGGGAGCAGCTGGGCCACCAGCTGTGCCTGGGCAACTGCACTGGGGTGGGACAGCACTGCAGCCATGCAGACTCCTGCCACCACCTCCTGCTGCACACACTCTGTTGGAGCAGAGTCCTATCTTGTCCCAGGTGCCACGGCATGCAGCGAGGTGAGCATTAGTTTGGGGATTGCTCTGGAGAGGCACGAGGAGGGGTATGTTACGGGTCGGGGTTTGTTCTGTTAAAGCAGGAAGAAAAAGGCAAAAAAGTGGCAAATAAAGCAACGAGTGCTGCGGGGCGGCCATGGGGCGTGGGAAGGAGCCCCGTACCTGCAAGTCAGAGCCATGCTCCTTCTGCAGCCCCTCTTTGGTGGCCTCGTGGCTGCTGGAGAAGGGGAAGGAGCCGGAGTGCTCCTTGAGGCTGCTGGAGAGGAGGTCCACCTTCCGCATGAAGCAGCCCAGATCTTGCTGCAGCACACCCAGCCTCATGAGGAGCACATTCATCAGCTTGGCGTCGCTGGGGCTCTCGCTGCTGTTGTCCAGGGCCTCAGCCAGCAGCCCCCCCACGCACTCGTTGTCCAGGCACACCTTCAAGCTGGAGGTGAAGCCATTGGCATCCGAAATCAAGATGTCGATGGCTTTGCTGACAAGCGCTGCTTGGTCTCGGATGCCCAGCAGGGTCTCCAAGTCCTTGGCCTTAAGCAGCTTGGTGTTGGAACTGCCGTCCAGCACCCGGTCCTGCACCTCAGCCTCACTGCCACGCTCATCCCTCCAGCCAGCAGTGGGCACGCACTGCGCTGAGTCGCCGGCCTCAGCGTCGGTCTCCAGCATGGGCCGGGTGGTCTGGCAGGAGGCCAGGTCACAGCGCTGCAGGTTGGAGAGGAGAACCCGGTTCTCGTACTGCAGCTTCTTCACCTTGCCGCTCAGCTCACTGATCTGCACCTTAGCCGTGGCCAGCTCTTCCTGCGAGGGCTCGCTGACCACTGAGCAGCTGTCCTCTGACAGCGTCACATCCAGCTCGTGGTCCGACTTGTATTTGTTGAGCTCGTTCAGCAGGAGCTTGTTCTGGTCCTCCAGCTCCAGCAGTGAGCGGCGCAGCAGGTCGGCCTCCTCCTCCACAAACTGCAGGTGCCGTCGCAGCTCTGCCACCGTGTCCCCCGCGTCCCCGCAGGCCGAGGTGCAGGCCAGGAACCGCAGATCCTGCCCTGGTAGTTCCCTGTCCCCCTGGCCCTTCATGTCGTCCATCTCAGCCCGCAGGCCGCGGTTCTCCACCTCCAGCTCCACAATCCTGCGGCTGAGGATGTTGGCTTCTTCTTCCACCAGCTTGAGGTGGACCTTGAGCTCAGCCTCACGTGAGTGGGGTGAGTCGGCAAGCTCCTCCACGGACAGAGAGCTGTCGAGGTCCCCGTAGAGGGACCTGTACTTCAGAAGCTCCTCCTTCATGCCATCGTTCTCCTTGGCCAGCTTGGTCAGCTTCTTGCACATCAGGGCCGACTCCTCCTTAGCAAAGTGCAGCTGGCACTTCAGGTCCGCGCTGTCCTCCTGGGGACAGGGAGGGGACAGGTGTTAGGGTCACAGGCTGAGAGATGGTGGCTCTGAGGGACACAGAGCACAGACACCAAGCTGGGGATGCTGGCCCTGACACCACCCAAGATGGGGAGGAAAGCTGTCAGATGCCACGGGAGAAAATCCCAGCCAACAGGCTCCCTTTCCCTCTGCTTTGTGGTGGCAGAGCAGCCACCTTACAGGGACACAGTGACAGCCGCAGCTCCAGGACAGGAGCAGCTAAAATGCGTTTGTTTTTTTCTCAAGGGCTGGAAGCCTCCCATGGTCCCACCCCTCGTCCAGCCCCTTTCCTCTCAGCCACCCGTCCCCACCACCACTCTCATAGCCCCAGCCAAGCCCCTGGCCCTGCCCAGGCTCCTTTGCTCTGAGAGACCATTTCTCAGCCACGGAAAGGTCTCTGGACAGAGGACCAGGATTTCCTGACTTCCAGCTCGTGACTTCCTGTCCAGTGTGGTCACTCCGGCGCAGTGACCGCCTAGGGGGGACCCACCAGCATCACCCACCAAGTGGAACCCACCTCCAGCTCCCCTGGCCCCCAGCACCCCAATGTCTCCCCAGTATGGCAGAGGTGCCCACAAAGCTCCAGGAGCCACAGAATATTGTGGTGCCTCCATCCCAGCAGGACTGCCACAGGTCTGGGGTGCTGCTTAATTCCCCAAAATAGCCACGGGGACAAGCAGGGGGGGGGCAGCGTCATGAGGCCGCTATCCCAGCCAGGCAGACATGACCTCAGTTCCTGTTTTTCCAGGAAAAAAAAGCTGCAGCCAGGCACTTCCCCCCAGCCAGAGCAACCAGCAGCACCTCAACTGCTCCTTGTGCTGGGGACAGAGGGGACAGAGCTCATTTTAAGTTTGTCTTGCCCCAACAACTCCATTTCTCCTAGTGCTCAGCACTGTCAGGCAGGAAAGGAGCACAAGAAGCTACCAATGAGTCACAGATGGCTTTGCCTGGAGGCACCCAGTCATGCTGCACAGGAAGCACACAGGGACTGGGGGACGCTGCCAGCCCATTGGCACCCAAGGAAGCTGAGGCTGGCTTTGAACCTCCAGCACTGAGCCACAGTTGCGCCCCTCTTCTGGTGCTGCCCTTCTGCCTCATGTCCCTAAATTGAGGGCTCTGAGAGGATGACAGCACGGGAAGCAGGAAAGCGGGGGGGTGTTTTCCTGCATTTTGTCCCCATGTGGAGTGGGATGTGACAGCAGTGGCACAGTGACCCCGAAAATCCTGGGGTCACCATGATGAGATGCTTACAGCTTTATGGGGCTCTCTCCCTGCCCAGGCTTTAGGGGAGCAGTTCTACTCCCCAGAATAGATCCTGTCGTTGCCTGCCTTTGGAAGCGGATTTTTTGGGTGTTAAAACACTTGCATATCTATCACCACAATGGCAACTCTGCCCCTCTGAGCCCTGGTAACAGCATTAACGTCTCACAGCAGCTCAGTGCAACCGCAACTGACAGATAAAATCCCCCAGCTGCCAGCACAGCCCCTCCCCACACCCGCCCAGCAGCCTGCACAGGGCAGGGATGGTGACAGTGGCCTCAAGCTGCTGCCATGGGACCCCAGGCCCCTCAGGATCACTTGGCCACTGGCACAGGCAACAATGACACATGGAAGGGGCTAAAGGCACCACCTGCCACTGGTACTCCATTGATAAAGGAGACAAGGAACCCCTGAGGACAATGAGGAAAGCTCAGCACATCAATTCCTGCCTTGAGCAGGGGCTGGGGAAGCTCTCAGATGAGCTCTGAGAGGAGGAGATGGCTCTGCCTTGCTCAGGATTTCCTTCTGTGCTGGATGCAGTGGCCATCAACTGGCACCACAGCCCGTACCTGCACCGATGGCTTCTTCTCAGTCTTCCCAATGGAGCGAGACCCCCTTTTCTTCAGGGAATTCTGCAGAGAGAAGAGGAAGATGTCACCCATAGCCAAAGCGTGGCACCCTGCTGCAGACGGACAGAGCAACCAGGACTTCCAGCCTGGGGACACCACAGCCAGGGCACTGCTGACTGCTCCAGTAGCTTGGGAAGGGGCCAGAGCACTGGTGGGATGAGCCCCTGGTGCTGGGGGATCCAGGGTGCCTGACATCATGTCATGAGATTTGGCCAGAGATGTCCCTTGAGGGCACGAGGGCAAGTGGAGAGGCTGAGTCATGGGCCGGATGGAGTGGGGAATCCCAGGCTGGGATGGCTTCGGGGCATCCTGGCTTAGAAGCAGGAGCTGGAGCTCCTCCATGTCTCTCCCTGCCCACACGCAGCAGCAGGCACATCCCAGCTGCCTTTCTCCCATCCGATCAGGGATGCGACTGCAAATGGGGACCTGGGATCAGCCACGAGCTGTCACACACTGCTAGAGACAGTGGCATGTGGGCAGAATGGGACACCAAGATTCCCAAGCCTAAATCCCCCAGCAATTATCCTCCTGCCGCTCTGACCACCCCAGCACAAAAAGTGCTTGGCAGTGACTCCTAGTTCATCAATGGAGCAATGCTGGCCCTTTCTCCAGGGTCCCTGGGCACACAGGCTAACAATGACAGATGACACATGGGGAGCCCCATACAGGAAAAAAGAAGAAAACAAGTTGACCTGTTCCCAGTCATTGCATTGCCCTGTTGTGCCCTGGTGGGTGATGCAATGAGGCTCACAAGGCTGGGGCTGCCCCAGGCACGTTCCCATGCTGGCGCTGAGGCCCCAGCAGCCAAAGAAAGCAGCTGTGAAATGTAAGCTGCTGCCTGTGCCAAGGTGCAGGGCTCCAGCTTTCCTATTAAGGCTAAGACCAGTGCTGGAGCTGCTCGAACCCCACCCGGGGGCTGGCTGTGCCACGTCGGCATTGCTCGCCCCGGCTGTGCTAGGGACAGGCATGCCCTTACCCCACAGCACAGTGGTTAGGGGACACTGCGGTCCCTGCGCCCAGGATAGAGCTGGGGGGTGGTGGTTCAGCCCAGGGGACGCACTGCCCATCCCACAGCAGCCCAGCCACGGGAAAACCTCTTGCAAGTGAGAAATAAGCGGCCCCTAGGGGCAAGCCCAGCCCTGCCCAGCCTGCTGCTGTTTGCATGCTGCTAACAAGCTCTGCCACTGCTTCACATCCTACAGCAGTAGGGAGGAGGCAGCTGAGACTCACCCTGTTAACTCGCTTTCCTAATTAGCGTTCTGGAATAAGTGAGTAACCCCAGCGCCTGGGGAAATGCCCTTTTCAAGAGCGGATGCAAACCCATGGTGCCTGCTGCAGAACCCAGCAGGAACTGCAGAAACACAACGCTCTGTCCCCGCAGGGCTCATCTATGGTCACAGCCAGGGTTGTGCCCATTAGCATCCCACCAGCACAGACCTGCCAGCCTCAGGGAACTCAAAACAACCTCAAGCACACAGAAGCCTGTCCTGTGCCAGCCAGCAGCAACCCACTGAGGCTGCAGAAGGGGCACCTCCCATTCTATTCTCACAACCCACTTTCCCCACCCCCGTTCCTACACAGGCAGGGAGGGCAGCTGGGCTGGGCGATGGCACCACATCCTCTCTGGCACACTGCCTGCAGCTCCTCGGGGACCCATCACATCCCGGGCAGTAGGGAAGTGGGTTATGAGTGCTGTGATGGATTACATGCCTGTGCTGTCACTACGATGCCTTTCCTGTCACCAAGAAAGGATGCCCCCTCACTGCATGGGGACCAGCAGCATTCCTGGCCAGGAGCTTGTCCCAGACTAACGGCCCTGGAGTCCTGCTTAAGTGCACATGTGGATTTCCAGGACACACACAAAGGAATCCCGTGTGCCAGCCATGCCCCACAGGCAAGCCTGAGCAGTGTGAAGCTGTCCCCACTCCCAAGCAGTCAGGGCACAGCCAGCCCTGGGCGTGGTGCTGCCCGCACACCCCAACATCACTCCACACAGAGCAGCACCGCTCGGGTTTCACGAGCATCTGCAGCACGGTTTGGGTTTCAGTGATATGAATGCTCACGGCACCAGGCCAGGACACCTGCTAGGGGCTGAGCCTTGGGGTCACCCCCTCCACGTGCCCCCTGTGTTCCCCTCACCTCTCTGAGCTTGTCCATCTCATTCTGTACCACCTGCTTAGCCAGCTCTGTCTCGATCAGTCTCTGGCGCAGGTCCTCGTTCTCCTCTTCCAGCCTGATCCTTTTCTTCTCCACCGCCTCCAGCTCGTTGTGGAGCCGCACGGAGACATCCTTGGCCACCTGGGGACACAGAGTGGCTGTCATTGGGCTGGGTAGAGCATGCTGGGACCACAGCACAGGGGCAAGACCTCATGGGCACCTACCAGACCCAGACAATATCCATGGATATCGCCATAGGACTCTTTGGAGCAGACACTATGCCAGGTAATATCCTGTCCCCTGGCCACGTGTCTCTTTTATTACCACCATTACTCCTCCCCCTACCTCTATTGGTCAAACCCTGCTTTCCCCAAGCACAATGCGGTGCTGTGGGATAGATGCCTGTCAGCTTTTTGTGCTCCACTGTGCTGGAAAGCAGCTGCTGCATGGCTGGGAGGGGAGAGGAGCAGCCCCTCGGGAAAGGAAAGGCGAGCTGCTGCATCGGGTTACGGAAAAATCGCACAAGAGCCCCCAGAGCTGAGCGAGTCCCCGCTGCAGCCTCTGTGGGGGGCATTGCTCAGGGTCAGCACAGTGCTTGGTTTCAGGCTCCTCTGTCACCTCTCTCCAAAATCTGAGCTGCTGATTGAGCTGCTCCCCTGCAGTGGAGATATCCCCTGCTGCCACCACTCCTTCTGGCAGCAGCACAAGTGATCAGCAAACACAACTCAGCTCATCACTGGCTGGGGCAAGAAATACAAGACCATCTCACAGCCAACACCTCGTCCCTGTTCCAGCCTGGGACCTCGCAAAGTTCCCATAGTGGCCAAGAGGAGAAGCAGCTCCCAGGTCCCCAGCTACAGAGTGGAAAGCAACTCACAGTTGCTACAGCGTCCCAGCAACTCACTTCCTATCTCACCCCAAGCTGCTTTGGGACAGATCCCACCCCACCTTCTGGGCACTGCCCCCGAGGGCACCCCCCGAGCATCACCTTGACGTCCTGCTCCAGGCTGTGGATGAGCTCGCCATCCACCTGGCCGGTCTGTGCCACACGCAGGCTGCGCCGTTCGGCCTTGCGCAGGCGGTACTGCAGGATGCGGCACGTCTTGCTGGCTTGGTCCAGCTGCTGCCGCAGCTCCTGCAGCTGGTAGACGTCCTCCTCCATGTAGACGTCCCTCATTTCCAGCATCTCGGCGCGCAGCTCCTCAATCTCATCCTGCAGGGAGAGGCGTGTTGGAGAGGTCAGAGCCCACAGACTGCAGCAGTCCCACGTGCCCATGGCGTGCACCCCACAGATGGCTGCTAACAACTGGGGGTTTCCTCCTTTGCTCTCATGGCACAGACATCATTATGCTGCTCTGCACATGGTGCGATGCCTATGGAGGTAGAGGATAACACTGGGCCACATGCACCCCATGCACACCAGATCAGGGGGAAACTGGTATCATGTGCAGCATGTCTACCTTCAGCACAGGGATAACAGCACTGAGGGAGCAGACAGAAGCACCCAAAGTGGATCATAAAATAACAGAATTCCTGAGTTAGAAAGGGATCATCGAGTCCTACCCCTGGCTCCACACAGCATCACTCAAACCCTATGGCTGAGAGCGCTGCTCTCGGCTCCCTGTGAGGAGCTGCAGCCACCATGAGGCCTCCCCTCAGCCTGCTCTGCTCCGTGCCCAGCAAACACAGCAACCTCAGCCACCCTTCTCACACACTGAAGCCCTCACACCCTTCCCCAGCTCTGCAGCCCTCCTCTGGATGCTCTCTCACAGCTTTATGCCCTTCTTATGTTGTGGCACTCAGAGCACAGCAGGACAACCCCTTCCCTCGCCTGGCCAGCAGCACTGGGCCTGATGCACCCCAGGGGACGGCTGGCCCTTCTGGCTGCCAGGGCACACTGTGACTCGTGGACAACTTGCCGCAACCTCCAGGCCCCCTGTGGGATGAGGATGTGGATGTGAAATCCCACTTGAGCCCCACAGAGCAGTGTGCTGGGGGAAGGGGCATTCTGTAGGGTTCAGCCCGGTGAGCTGAACACCACGCGTGTCGGTGCCAGCACCTCTCATATAAATAAACCAAAATAAAAGAGGAAGATGGGGGAGGGAAAGGATTCGCCGTGGGAGCAGCCCAGGCAGCAGTTGCAGAGAGAGAAATGTAGGTCGCCTTGGAAAAGATGTGTCAGGAGGAAGGAGGCAGGCATGGAGCAAAGAGGCAACGCAGGGACACGAGAGTGGCTGCCAGCGCTGGGCCCTGCGGCTGCCCCACTGTTTGCCACCAGGCAGCCACTGCCACAGAAGGGAGCACAGAGCTGGGCTGGCAGCGCACACAGCGCCTGGAGCTGCCCCAAATTTGGGTGGCAGCCACTCTGCCCAGCTCCAGCACAAAGCTCCAGCTGCATTTTCCCTTTCTACCCCCCCCCCCAACTCCGAAAAACAAAGCCTGAGGGCGGCAGCTGCGAGGATCAGCCACAGTCGCTCACTGTTGGCTTTTGCAGTGAGATGGCAAATCGGGGACGTCACCGAGACAATCCCTGATTATCCCCGAGCTGCCGGCACCACGGCGGCCGCGTGGCTCTGTGTCAGGGTTCTGGAGTAAGCAAGAACCAGGAGGTGACCCTCGGACGGAGCAGGGTGCTCTGGGAACTGCCAGGACTGCCCCACTGAGGGCATCGCTACAGACACATCCCATGGTTCTAAAACCCCCAGGCACAAAGCACAAGGATGAACAGCACCAGAAGACATTGCTGTGAAGGCTATAATGCTCCCCAGGGTGACATCCCTACTGGAAACCCCACACTGACCTAGGGAAACGAAAAAAGCTCCGAAAGCCATGCTGGTCTGGGAGCTGCTGGGGTGGGTTTGGAATGAAGGTGAGAGCTTTCATGGAAAAAATGCTTTGCACAATGCAGGTGGCTTGCGATGGGGCAGCAAAAAACAGCCACCTGCAAATAGGGTGAGCAGATCCTGCATGGCAATGTGAGCACTTGAAATAAAAACACCACCCTGATGCTTCACAAAGGGCCTGAGAAAGGTTGAAATCAGCCTGGGTCAGGTGGCTCAGGAAAGCTTCACCACCAAAGCTGTTCGAATGGTGGCCTGAACAGGACTGCGAGGCAGCTGAGGTGCTGCATGGGACACTCCCTGCAGGACACCCTGTGGTGCTAAGCCTAGGTAATGGGATTAGGATCGGAGAGCAGGAAGATGCCAGCAGGCCGGGGGCAGCTCAGGGCAGCTGTGCTGACACCCTCTGTGGGCAGAACAGCCCACCCTGACCACCCTGCTGCACCTCTGTGGAAGTGCTGTGCATCTTTGCAAAATGCAACCAGAAAATGCAAACTGAGGCAAGGGTAGAACCAGAGCAGATTAAATGCTTGAGAAATAGCCAGGATTGAGGACTGGCACTGCAAAAGCACTGTATGTGGTGCTGAATACGGCATGCCATGGAGGTGAGGAGGATGCCAGGAGACATGATGGGGTGTGCAGAAGTCAATGCCTGGCTTGTATTTTCAGGAGTCAAACATTGCCTGTGGAGGAGCACAAGATAAACACCAACCCGTGAGCCTCAGAGCGACCGCATCTTTCCAGTGACAACCCCAAAAGGCAGCACAGTGGGAGCCCCATCTCCTACAGGCAGAAAGCAGAGCAGGATGCAAAGCTGGATGATGCAAATGACAGCACTGCTGGCTGCTGTGCTGCTGGCAGTGCCTGCCCCACCAGAGTTGGCAGCGTTTGGCTCTGGGGCGCAGCCAAGCAGCAAGCATTGAGCCCTGGGGACAGTCCTGCGCACACACTGAGCCCCAGCACAGGATGAACAGAGCAAGGAGGGATGTGGGCAGAGGGTTGCTATACATTCCCATCTCTGTGCAGAGTTGGAGCAGCAGGAGAGTCCACAGAGAGCCAGGACCAGCACCCTGCAGCTGCACTGATGTTACAGGACATGCACAGCGGCTCTCAATGAACTCTGAGCCCTCATTGGACAGAGAAGACAATTATGCTATAATTCTCTAGGGAAAAAAATAGGGACCCCCCCCAGCAAGAGGGTCCTGGCACACACCCCAGTCTACCACGTGATGCAAGGTTGGTAAGGGGCACCCTGTGTGACGCCTCACGAGGGTTTCTTCAAGCTCTCCGAGGGCACAGCAGCCACCCTTCTCATTGTGCCTCACAGCAAGACAAATCCCAGAGCTTCCCAACTTTGCACCTGCCCCCATAAATTACCCTGCACACAGCTGGGGGCTCACTGCTGGCTGGGCAGTGGTGATGGGCCAGGCGCTGCCAAGCCCTTTGTGGGGCTGGGAATGATGAGGCCCTGGGGCTCATTCCAGCACTGGTGGTGTTTTGCTGAAAGACTCTGTCAAATTGTTTTTTTCCCCTCTAAGCCTGGGGAAATCACTGCTGCAGGGAGCAGCAGGAGAGGCATGCTGAAATATATACGTGCATTGGGTTAGTGCAGCCAAGAAAGGAGCAGTACGAGCTGACAGCTTGCCCTGCCCAGGTGCAGCACTGCAGTGGCACCATGCACGGCCACGCTGACAGCACCCAGTCCATCCCAAAATCCCCAAAATGGGAATTTTATCCAGCTCTTTCCAAGGGATATTTCACCTGTAGCTGTTCCAGTTAGCACTAGGATGTGCCGCTTCTGACAGGTCAGATAGATTGGTGCCAGAGGGGAGGGGACCCTCTGCAGCATCCCTGCATGTTGCATCACAGGCCAGCCTAATCATCTGGCTTAGGGTCGGCCTTTTTAAGCTCGGAAGTCCCAAATCCATGAGCATGCACACACTGACAGCTCCTCATATTCTACTGCAGCCCATCCCCCTTTTCTGCTCCTTGCTGGTTACAGTCTGCTTGACAGCTTCTACTTTTTTGGGGAGCACCACAAGTGAGCATAGCTGCAGTTATTGGCCAGCACAAGCCAGGAGAAAAGAATTGATCCTGACCCACCAGCATGGAGGATGTGGGATGCTCAAAGCACTTTCAGGAAGACCTCACATCTCACCGCTGCTTCCCCACCTCCCCAGGATTGCAAGGGGAACATGGGACACATGGAAGGGGGTGCAGAGGGCAGCACTGCCACACACAGTGGGATTGGGGACACCAATGTCCCTACAGACCTTCTGGACACCGCTCCATGCCAGGGCTGCTCCTTGCAGCAAAACACCCCGAGCCCTGCAGCCTGCCGTGACGATCACATGAAGATGGAGGAAGCAATTGCACAGCCAGCCGGCGCAGCAGCGTTTTCACACGCATTCTTGGAAACCGGAGGGGCCTCATCTGTATTTTTCCAGCTCCCCGTAAATCAAAGCCCTTAAGCTCTTGCTGCTAATTCTGGCAGGAGTTCGGACACCAGCTGCAAGCTGGGGCTTTGCTAATGGACAAAGGGCTCGGCCAAGCATCTCCAGGGTGTTGCACCCAGTTCTCACCTCACCACAGCAACCCCCACATGTTCCCAAGCTCTGCCACTGCGAGGCAGACCTGGCGAGTTCCCACCTGCCACTCTGAAGGGATGCCACCAAACATAACATCGACACTTGGCCCCTCTCAAGATGCTGCTGCAGCCTGTACGGTGGCATCAGTGTCTTACCCAATCGGCACCCTGAGGAAGAAGGGAGGATGCAAAATGCCTGCAGCCCACCGGGTCACAGCATCTATCCCCCTTCTGTCCCCAAGACCCATGTCCCCAAACTTGCCCTGGCATCACTGTGTGCCCATCAGCCAGCTGCAGGCCTGGAAAAAGGCCCCGGGGAGTCTGGGGCCCTTGTGGAGAGCAAGCACAGGGACTGGTGGAGGGAAATGAGCTGGAAAATCTCCCCCTGGGGACTTGCCAGTGTCAGGAGGCAGAGAGGACAGTGGCAGCATCCCACTCTGTGCTGCACCATGCCATGCCATGTGCTAGGCTGTGCTGGGTTTCTTCATGCTGAGCTGAGCTTGGCCCTTTCCAGGCCATCCCATGGCATGACAGGCTGTGCCAAGCCAAGCTGGGCTTAGTACTGGCTCTGCTGTCCAGCTGAGCCATGCCATGCCGTGCTCAGTGATGCTGGGCTGAGCCGTGCTGGGTTGTACTGTGAGCCCTGTGCTTGCCTGTGCCATATCTAGCCATGCTCAGGGATGCTGGACCATGCTGTGCAGGGACACTGAGCCATGCCCAGAACTGCTGAACTGCACCATGCCAGGGATGCTGTGCCTTTCCCAGGAATGCCCAGAGATTCCGAGCTACACTTTGCCCAAGGATGTTACGTGATGCTGCGCCAAGGCCATGCTGTGGTGCCCATGAGATACCTAGAGATACTGGGTCCTGCTAAGGGATGCCCAAGGATGCCCAGAGGTGCTAAGACACACTATGACTAGGGGATGTCATGGGATGCCCAAGGATGCTGTGCCCTGCCCAAGGATGCCCAGGTACTCTGTGCCCAGAAATGCCATGCCCAGGGAGCAAGTACAACGAGCACAGAAATGCTGCGTTACATGCAAAGATGCCCAGAGATGCTGAACTATGCTACGTACAAGGATGCTGTGGGATGCCCAGAGACCCTGTCCCCTACTCAGGGGTGACATGTCATGAGATATGCCCAGGGATGATATGCCATGCCCAGCAACGCCACGTCCAGAGATACTGAGCTGTGCTCTGCCTGGGATGCCGTGTCCTGCCCAGGGATGCCATGCCATGCCCAGGGATGCTGCACTCTGCCTAGGGCTGCCGCTTTGCGTTGCACCCAGGGATGCTGTGGGATGCCGTGCCCTGCCCAGGGATGCCCAGGGACGCCGCACCCGGTGATGCCGCACCGTGCCCACCTTGAGATAGTCGTTCTCGGAGCGCAGGTCCTCCAGCTCGCGGAGCAGCCCGTCGGTGCCGGCGTCCAGCAGCTCCTCGGTGAGATCGGAGAAGGCGAGCGAGGTGCTGAGCTGCAGGCGGCTGCTGGCCATGGAGGCGGCCGAGGGCTCCTCGGGCAGCGGCGAGGCCTCCCCGGCCGAGGGCGGCGGCGGCGGGGCGCTGCCCGGGGATTCGCTGTCGCTGCCGCTGAGCTCCAGCGACATGAGCTTCGCCTCCTCCGAGGCGCTGCAGTCCGACACCTCGGAGCTGCTGTCCGTCAGGCCGCACCCCTGCCCCGGTCCCGGTCCCGGCCCCGGTCCCGGTCGCAGCGCCCCGGCCGCCGGCTCCGCCCCGCGGCACCGCCCCTTCGCCCTCGCCGCTCCGCGGCCCGCCGCCCCCCCCCCTGCCGCCGCCCCGGGCCGCCGCCGCCGCCGCCCGCTGCCGCTTCTCGGGGCGCGGTTCCTTGCCGCCTCCCGCCCGCCGCGGGTGCCCGGAGCCGCCGCCCGCCGACAGCCTCGAGGCCGCCGCCGAGTGCGCGGAGCCGCCGCGCCGGCTCCTGGCCAGCGACCAGCCCGGCACCTCCTTGGGCCGCGCCGGTGACGGCGCCCGCTGCAGCTTCTTCTTCTCCGGGAGCGGAGGCGGCGGCGGCCCGGGCGAGCACGGCTCCGCCGAAGCGGCCTCCATGTCCCCGCTGCGCTGCGCTGCGCTCGGCCCCGGCTGCGGCTGCGGCTGCCGCCCGGCTCCGCCCGCCCCGCACTGCCGGGCGGGGACGCGCGCGGGCGGCGAACAAAAGGCGGCGGAGGGGGGAGCGGGGGGGGGCTCGGCCGATGCTGGCGGCAACAGCGACCCCTCCGAGCGGCCGGGCGGCCTCGGCATCGCCGCGGGTGAACGTGCGGGAGCCCTGGGGAAGGTCCCCATCGATGCGAGCGGTCCCTCCCGGGGCATCTTCAGCTGCACGCATCCTCGAGGCGTCCCCATAAGGTCCCCACCTCCCCCGCATCTCTGTGAGCGAGGTCCCAACATGTATCCCCGTAAGGATGTGGGTCTCCCCTGGGTGAGAGCCCCCCCGGGGCATCGCTGGGGGTGGGGAGCAGGCTAAAAGGCCCATAGGAGTCCCCCCCAAGGCATCCTCGGGAGCGCAGGTCCCCTGGGAGTCCCTCTAAGTGCGAGTCCCCCGGGGCAGCCTCAGTAGTACTCGTCTCAGGGGTCCCAGCAGGGTATCAGGGTCTCCAGGGCTCACTTAAGGTCCCCCTGGATGAGAGGGATCCGCCTGAAACGGGGGGCTACCAGGACACTGCTGCCAGCCCAGGGCATCCTCAGGGACAAAGCTCCCTCGATACCCCCTTCGTGTCCCAGGGCCGCCTCCCAAGCCATTGGGGCGCACACAGCCCCGCGGTGTACTGCTCGGTGCCTCTCGGCGTGGGGGGGTGGGGGGAAAGCCTTCAGCAGCAAGTGCTCCCACCCACCAGCACGCGTCTCTCGTACGTTAACAACCCGGCCCCAAACCCGCTGCGAGCGGCCAAAAGCTGGGTTTGAAAAATGCTCTGGCTGCAGCGCAGCGGGAGCGCGGCGGCTGGATGCAGCCCTGCAGCAGGAAGCAGAGCCCTGTTCCTCAGCGCTGCTCAGATTCAAACTCTTCACAACGGGCAGCGTGACCCCAATGCAGATGCTGGGGAAATGGCTCTGTCACCGTGCTACAGCCTGCCTTCACGTTTGAGGGACCAGCTCTCCCAGCAGCCCTCCCGGGGAACACAAATGCCCCAGCACTGTGCCCCGTGAAGCAGTGTGGTCCCTTCTTTCCCCATACTGGTGACTTGCTGCAGGACCCCCAGCACCTTGGTGCAAAAACAGTGAGCAAAGGGCTGTGCCTCCAGCTCAGTGGTTTCCAGTGTCATTGAGGGAGCTGCGATCCAGTCCTGCTGCATGCTGCCCATACCCCTGCGCAGGATGCTCTGCCATGACCAACTGGTGCCACGCTCATTAGTGAGGATCGTTATTTTTCCATGGAGCAGCGGTTAATTGCGTAATGCGAGACATATCATGTGCTGCCCTCACCAAGCTGCAGCGCAACAGGGGTGCAGACACAACAGCAGTATGGCTCCAGCCTTGTCCTTGGAGACAGCCCCAGCATGCTGGAAAGGTGGGAAACCAGAAAACCCCAGCACTGGGCTCTCACCCTTGTTCAGTGGCACTTTTAGGAGTACAGTGCACACCCCATCCATGCAGGCAGGCTTGCATGTGTTTCCCAGCAATGCTACGTGCTCCTCAGGGTTACTTGACCATAGGACAGTGCATGCATAGCTCCAGTGTGCAGTGACACACGGCCATCCTGCTCCCATCCATATGGCTGCGCATCTCCCTCCACCTCTCCACCTCTGGAACCAGCCAAACCAGGACCAGTCCCTGAGGGAAATCTGCTCAAGGGCAGGGCCAGGTTTGGGGAGGAGGAGGGAAGAACATTAACAGCCCTCAAAACATGCCCTGGGGCTGGAGGCAATGTAGAGAGTTTGGCAAGGGACACCGAACCCATCTCATTGTGGGTCTGGTTTAGTGGCCGGCCTTCAACACACTGCTCCCAGGAGAATTATTCAATAAATTTGCATTAAATGCAGGCGGGCGGCTTTGTGAAGCCTCAGGAAGAAAAGCAATGAGCTTAACCAGTCCCCTGGGCCCTGGAGGGCTGGCGGGCAGCCAGCAATGCCAGGATGCAGCACAGCCTCGAGCAGGGAGGGAAGCTTCTCTCATCCACCCGCACTCACCTGAGCACCCCTTCCTGGATCAGGCCCCACTGCCCCCAGCCTATGGCAGCTCCTCTCTGCTGGCTCTGCTCCAGACCTCTGAGGCTGCTGTTGGCTGTGTTTGGGGCTAAGATGCTGAAAAGCTGAGAGCAAAGAGCACTGGGGCAACAGCAAGCAGAGGATGCAGCCTCTGGGACTGTAGCAGGTCCTCAGGTGCTGGCCCAGTTCCTACCAGATTGACCCAAAGCTGAGAAAACCCCATAAATCAATGATCCCCTAATTTCTTGGCAGAGGAATATTTATAAATGCTTAGCCAACATTCAGCATTTCTTTTACGCAAACAGAATTTGACAGCGATATTGAACACCTACATTTATATATGACAGATACATACACAAGTGCTGAGCTTCCCTCTCCCCAGCGCTGCACTCACAGAAGGGTTTTGCTGTTAGGAGGGACATAAATAGGGGACACCAATGGAGACATGCAGCCAAAGGAGCAGGCAGTGCACGGGGAGTCCAAGGCCATGGGAATGGAGGGGACAGGGTTGTAAAAACCATGCCTTGGTGCCATGCTCGCACCTGGGGAAGCACTTGCTTTCCAGCTGTGCACATCATTTTGCTGCTTCATGCAGCGTTGCACTGGGGCCAGCTCTGCGGCAGCCATAGCAACGGGGCTGCCTTCATTCTGCACCCTTCCCAGCTAGTAGAGATAACACTGATTTCTCTCAAATTTGCCACTGCTTGAGCAACGCCAGCAAAAACCTCTGCCCAGGGGCTGATGTGCCCCCAGAAAGGCACAGTCCTGCCTCTGCCAAGCCTCCATGTGCATCACAAACCCTAGCACCATCCATCCATTATCAGCAGAGTGGGAAGCATTGCCTGCCTGCAAGAGAAGGGAGGAAAAGCAAAGCAGCTAGCACTACTGGGCTCAGCAGCAATCTGTCAGCATGCAGCACCAGCACAGCACATCAGGGTTTCTTTGCTGGGGTTTGGAGATGGGGCCCTGGGTCTGGAATTGGTCATGGGGACTTAAGGGACAGGAGCAGCCCTAAAGATGACAGCACTATGGGATCAGGGCAGCATCTGGTTTACAAGGTACAACACAAGCATCTTCCCAACCTGCAAACAGGCATAAAAACATGCAAGAATGGATAAAAGACAAGACCCACCCCGGCCTCCCCTTAACACACAATCTAGGTGGCTCTGCTGTGCAGCAGGAGGCTCCCAGGAGAGCTGCTATGCTGGAGGGGGGACAAGGACATCATAGGAGCCAGGGATGTCCTCTCACCCACACCGCACTTCTCTTCCCGGCCCCAAATCCCACAACAAACCCAGACAGACACAGCCCTGCGGTAGCCATCCACATCTGCACTTCCTGCCCCATTTCTCGCCCTGCATTGCCACCTGGTGACCAAGGCAAGCAGAGCAGCTGCCTTGCAGTTCCTGTTAGACGTGCTTGAAGAACACCCGGCTGAAGGAGTTTCTTAAAAACAGGGTACTGAAACCGTTTAGCAACAGGAGACGAGTCAAGAGGATTTACATGCATGGATGTTGCTGTGCTCGTGTTTCTGCTGATAATACCAGGTTGGTATTAGAAGGACAAAAATTGCTCATTCACTTCTTTTTCTGGATGACCAGTGGAGCATCTCAGCAGTACTGGGAGCATGAAATGCAGCAAGGGCAGCCCAAGCTGGGTTGCAGGGTGAGTGCTAGCCCCTATTCCCAGCCAGCGATGGTGGGCAACAGCTCAACCACAGCATCCAAAACAGACAAGGAAAGAAAATCCACATAGATTGTTCTCCTTCTCTGGCTTGGCCATTGAGGAACCACACCAGTGCCCAGAGCTTTCAGGTGGACCCACGGCCAGCCTGGTGATTCTGTTACCACCTTTCAGAGGAAGCTTTGTAGCCTGGAGCACAGCACAGCCCTCGTACAGCAAGGGGAAAGGGCTGCCACAGCCCCAACACCAGGCTGAGGGAGGTCTAAAGAGCGACAGCAGCTGCGTTAGGCAGCTCTATGAACAGACCACAAAAACTTAACCCATACAGATGATTAAGCATAAAGGAGAGAAAACACTCAGCTCTCCCTTTGGGTTTCTCTGGCCACGTTGGCTCCATCTGCTGGGTGGAAAAAAGCTTACCACATAAGCCATGCTCACCCAAGCAGCCCTTGCTCGCAGCGAACTGCCACGAGGCAGCCCTGGGTCCGGGCACCAATTAGCTTCAACACCATGATGAGCCCCAGCTGGGATGCTGCTCATCCCACCCACCTGCAGCACAGGTGCTCCATTTAAGCCCAGCTTGCATGGCTCAGCTGCACTGCTTTGTCCTGTCTGCATGGCCTGTGCTGTGGTAAGCAGTGGCATCGCAGTAGGGATGCTGTGTTGTTTTGGTGTGACTGGGGGCTTCTGGGCCGATGTGCTGTGTAGTGCTGGCACTGAACACACGAGGTGATGGTGTGCAGGGTTCTTCCTCCCCTCTGCCTGCCTTTCTGGTTGGTGTTGGGCTGACATTCCCAGCAGTTTCCCTGCACCATGAACATAGCTTACTCTTGTTATGTGTGCTTATATGCATATAGTGTGTCTGTGTTCTGCCCTTCTGGGAGCTGAGGCGCCTGGCCCATGTCTCCCACTGGGTGACTGATGACAGGAGGGGTGAGGTGAGGTACCTTCAGTTCTGTCTGTGCTGGAGATAGCAAACGAGCAACTGTAACGAGCTGGCCAGTGCACAAGAGTGCAGTTACTAACTTGGGATGGCATCAGGGTTGCGTGGATCTGCAGCAGCCATAATTGCTTCTTGTTAATGGAAAGACTATTTTCGTTTAATTGCTGGGAATGCGTTCCTCTGGAATGGAGGATCTAACCTTGTTTCTGCTCTAAACCTTGTCCTGTGGTGTAGGCCAGAATCTTGGTCTCCTGTTGATCGTGGCAGAACTTGAACTTTGAAATGAAAGTAGAAACTCTTCCATGCTGTGCTTCAGTTCCTGAAGTTCTAGATGCCAGCAGTAAATCCCTTCTGTCTTTCCTCGTAGTCATGTTTCCCACAAAACAAAGTGTGAGAAAGGCCTGAGTGTTGTGAACTGGGGGGTGTGGATGCAGAGGGAGCTAATGGCTGATAGGTTTATAAATAGCTTGATAAACATTAGAGGAATCTTGTGAGTGAGCACTTAATATGTTTTTAAGAGGTTTGAGCTTGCAGCCTGTGTTCTGTAGTGGCAGGTCAGAATTTCATGGGTGCGCTGTGCATTCAAGTGCTCATAGCTGAGAAGAAAAACAGTGCACAACCAGCTTTGGGATGTGACTGGGAGAACTTCCATGCCAGGGCATGGACAAAGCAGTGAGGTGTACCTTGATGTGCTGTGCTGACCCCTTCTGGGTGGGCTGGTGGTGGCCATAAGTCTCTGCAGGACTAAGAGGATCAGGCAGAGAAGGTAAGGGGGGGTAAAACAGCACAAACTTCTTTGCAGGATCCCTCCTCAGAGAGGTCTAAATGGGGAGGTAGAGCTGCTTGCCCTGCTACTTATGTGCATGTGCAGTGCTCCCCCTGTCACCAAGATCTCCCTGCTCAGAAAAACAAATCAGCCTGAATGTTAGCTCTGCAGGATACCTGGAAGCAGAGCTTGATGGATGTTTAATACCCCGTGTTTGCAATGTGCTGGAATAAATTGAGCACGTTGGTAACCCTTGGGGGTGGTATCTAAAGGAACTGGAAGCACTGAGCTCTTGCAATCACAGACCAAATCTGAGTTTTGGATATGCATATGGTGAACACAGCCTGAGTGCCTGCTTCTGTGAGCAACTGGCTGCTCACCAAACGGGATCCCACAGCACGTGGCTGAGGGCGATGTGCTGCTGATCAGTGCAGGCTGAGCCATCAATACTGAGCTGTAGTGCTGGCTTGGTGTGCCTTATCTCAGAGGACTGCAGCAGATGCAAGGCAGTGAGCTGTTTGATGCTCTGTGTTCTCACAGCAGTGCTGGCTGAGGGTGATAGTGTCCTCAAAGACAACAGATGTTTCTGGGAAGCAGTTGGTGCGGATGCCCATGAGGGAAAGGGGTGAAATGAACTCAGTTTTCCTTTTCTGGGATGAGGAAGCACCAGATGTCCTTGTGTCCCAAGAGAGGACCTAGGCAGTGACCTGCGGCAACAGCATTTTCCCTCTGATTTCCCTTGTATCCAGGTGAGCCAGCTGCAGGCTTTTTCTCATAGACTTTTTTTCACACAGGTTTAACTTGAAGCCTATTTTTTGCATTACTGTTGCTCTGAGGGGATTATTACCACCCTTCTCTCCAACACAACGGGAAGGACAGGCACAGCCTCTGCACACAAGCCTGCCCTGCTGCCACCCAGCCTGGCTTTCCTTCCTCTGCTGTTCAGAGCCCTGCTGTGGGAGAAACAAGGGCCAAATTGGGCAGACAACAGCTGCCCAGCTTCAGTCATGGCCTCCAAGCTACAGAACCACAAACATAAAGTAGTTTTGAAGATGAAAGTATTCCCTAATCCATACTTTTAAAAAATATCCTGAAGATGTGTGGCTTTGGGTCCACTGTATGATCTGTCCAAAGAATGATTTTATGGATCTGCTTTGTCTGAGGGGTATTTTCAGGGGTGTTTGGTGCTTTGCCAGCTGTTGGGCATGTCTTTCAAGTTGTGGGGGCTCACTTGGGCTCTCTTTACCACTGGTTGTGT
The DNA here is from genome assembly GCF_026119805.1 of Tympanuchus pallidicinctus. Classification (NCBI taxonomy): domain Eukaryota; kingdom Metazoa; phylum Chordata; class Aves; order Galliformes; family Phasianidae; genus Tympanuchus; species Tympanuchus pallidicinctus. The sequence goes on from NW_026294722.1 coordinate 10,169,562, forward strand.
CCCAGGAGCTGAGCGTGCAGGGTTCAGATGGCTTCAAAGAAGGAAGAATTGCAACAGGGTGCTTTATAGATGGGCCATATAGTTGCTGCATTCCAGCTCCTTTGAGCCCTCATCCTTCCTGGTATGTTAAAGAATGTGGGTTTAGCAGTGCAGTGTGGGGTGCTCTGGTTTATCCTGGGGAAAAAAGCTCATGGTGACACTGCTATGGTTGGGCTCTGTCACTTCTCTGTGTAGCTGCGTGCAGGAGATGGTATGTGCTGGCAGGTGCAGTGCCGGTCCTGCTGTGTTGTGGCAGTTCCTGGCAGGGGCTTGAAGCCTTGGGAAGAGCAACGGGACGCTTGGAAGTGAGTTTGTCCCAAGTTGGTGGTTTTGCTGGCTGCTTGTCACAAGCTTCATTTTCCCACGAGGTGGTGCTGTGGGATAGGGGACTGCACCGAGTGATCCCCGCAGGGATTTATGGCACCGAGCGCAACGGAACTTGTGGCTTTGGTAGCAGGGAAGCACCGAGGGAGCAGCGTTGGCTTCAGTGCAGATTCTTCTTTGTAGGAAAATCCAGGCAGAAGGAAAGTACCCGTCAGATCCCATTAAATAGCACGTAAATGATTTGTGCTGAGCCCGCGTACACTCTAGTTATATTGCTGTGCTCATTAACATTTTGTTAATGAGCAAGGAGCGTGCTCTATATGTGGGAAAAACTCAATAATGTATTCTTAGTATGTATGATAAGAGTTCAACCACATTTAAATTCGTTTGTGTGAAGGGAATGATACCTGCATGTAACTGCTATCAGTTTGAGGGTTGTGCTGCCTCTGCCCTGCTCCTCTGGCTGCAGTTTCATTCTGGTAGCAAAGCAAGTTATTACCACCTGAGCCCTCTCCTGGTAGGGATATGATGTTCGTGTTGGGGTTTTTTTACTTACTCTGTTGTGCACTTGATCATTTTTTTCCTCCACACTTTAACCTGTCTTTGGCTTTTGCTCTTTTTGCATTGGTCTACAGTGGAGTGTCTGAATTCAATGTGTGCAGTGCACTCTGCACTGTTTTTGTGTTCTGTGTCACCCCTGAAACTGATTCTGCACAGCTTCAGGTCTGCATTTCATTCTGTGCAACATTGCATCCCATGTCTCTGTTTCTTTGCAGTCCTGAGTCCTTGCACACCCAATGCAAAGCTTATGGCCTGTTACAGGTGATAGCAATTCTGCACCACAGAGCATGTGGTCATGCAGAGCATGTCATCTCCAGAGAAGATGTGATGTTTCTGCCCTGGAGCTCTTCCTATGGCTTTCCCCTCTGTTTCTGATGCTTTCTATACAGGAGAGTTTTTGGGGGGCTTTTTTTTGATGCTGTTTTCCTCATCTGAGTCTTGTTAGGGAGAGAGGTCTTTCTGAACATATCCTGTCCAATGATGTTCTTCATTAATAATGATACTTTTGATCAGCGTCGTGGAATGTGTGGGCAGTTCTTGGAAGATTTCTTTGTGTTATAAAGAAAGTGAATGAATGAACAAAATGCTTGCCGTGAGAATCCTTTCTTGCTGAGAAAATGTCTGGGCTGTGCTATCTGAAAAAAGGTATTTTAGAAAATTGGAAAAGGTCCAGGTGTCAAATGTTAACTTATGCTTTATTTTTAATTTTGAATCCCCACCGTGTAGAAATGAAAGTATTATTGGGGTTTGATCTGGAGTCCTCTGAAGTCAGACAAGGAGTCTTTCCTCAAAGTGATCCTGTAGCAGTTAGTGCTGGACTGAGAGAGGCTTAATAATTTACAGAGCAAAATTCCCACTGCTGTCTGTTTGCTATTCAAACACGCTCTGAGCCCAGGGGTGCAAGGAGACATCCACGAATAGAGGCTGCCTTGACTTCAGTGCATAAGCTGGGTCTGGAGGCTGCTCAGCTGATGGCTTCTTTCCCACTCACCCCGTGTGTCTGACTGCTTAAAGCCTTCCCGTGCGTTTTGCCCTCATTCCCAGCACTGGTGTGGGATGTGGGATCCACCCAGCCTGATGTGCACAGAGCTTTGTGCTCTGAGTGATGCTCGGTTTTCAGTGTTGCATTGGTGAAGTTAGGTTATTCAGACAAATTTGGCTTCTTGTTTGTTTTTATTCTGAGGAACAGCTCAGCCAGGTAATAGGCATCACAGAGTCTATTTCATAACAAGCCAAAACCCCAAATCCCAGCTTGTGTTTTTCTTCCTTCAGGGCTCTTTGTTAGTGTCCAAACAATGACTTTGAAGCTCCACTTTCACTGTAGGAAGAGGTGATCAGCTGTGTTTTTCAAAGTATTCTTTTTCCTTATTTATGTAACCCTGTCACTCAGGTGTAACCTTCCCCATATCTTCCTTTAACAAACAGTAGTGCGGCTGTCCTGCCTGTCTCCTGTAAGACCTCCTGCTCCTTGCTTTTGGAGCCATGTGGCTGTGGTGGTGTTGTTCTCACTTTGGAGTTACTCAGCAGCTGTGTGACCCAGGGTCACACTGCAGTATGGTGTTGTGGTGAGGACCCCCACCTGAGTGGCATCTTCTCCTCAGGCCTTACCTGGGAACAGCTTTCTGCAAAGTGAGGTTCAGCTCCTGTTCGTGTACCGATGAGCAGGCGTACGACCAGCAAGTCAGTCCTGTCCAGGTGTAAAGCTCTGGCTCTCTTAATCTCATCCAGAGGTGCTGCATCTCACCAGCTCACTCTGAACATTGCTGAATGAGCCCTCAGACCCCTCTCCAGTCTTCCTCCTTGATTTGCCTCCGATACCATCATTATCATTCAGGTCATCGTCCCTATGCTGCTTTTGACATGGATTTCCCTCTGGGTCCTGATGCTTAAACTACTGAATTTGGCAGTCTTCGTGCCTGAAATGCAGAAAAATAAAACCTCAGCCCTTCTGATCCACCTGTGCTGGTTGAGTGCTGGTGCCTGGTAGCATACCTGAGGCTCGTGGTTCCTTCTGGTGCTTCCAGGTAAGCATGCACAGGGAGGGTTTGATACCTACAGGAGGTCTGGAGCTCGGCCAGCTTGCTGCAAGTTTGATGTGAGCTTGTTCATGGATGCCTTGAAGCCAACCCAAATTTATTCATTGACTATGCTTCCAGATCAACAGAAAACCTGGAGAAGTGCCACAGATCTCTTCTTCCCCTCAGAAAGACTTTTTCAGTTAGCTCAGGCATGTCAGAAACTTGGGAATGGGCTCTCAGCTGTTGCTTCATCCTTGTCTTTGGCCTCAGCGATGCAGTCTTGCCTTGTTAACCTCACTTGACATGTTTCTCTAATCTTGTTTCTGCCAACTTGCTGTGACCATCTCTGCCTACATGTCCATCCCTCTCACACTGCTGCAGTGCCAGGAAAGCTGTTGTCTTTGTTTCTGATGACTCTCCAAGTGCATTCCTTCCCTGTTGCCCTTGATAACCATCTCTGCAGCCTCCCATAGCTATGACAAACTACATATTAGATTCTTTATGCTGGCCCTTTACTATCTTCCTCTAACATCTCTAATGCTTTTCACCCCCAGACCTTGAACCTCAGGCAGCCTGCTATACAGTGGGATGATTGTCCATAGGGCTGTGCAGTTTTCTTGATCCTACTGTTTTCCTTCTACCTTGCACTGAGGGCAGCAGATTGCAAGGGATGAGGGCTGTGCGAGAAGTTGGCGTGCTCCTTGTGCTACCCTCAGCCTCTTGCTCCCAGTGCAAGCTCAAGCTCTGTTCTCTAATTGATGCTGTCCCATTAGCTTTGTATGTGGCACCCCCATCCTCTAAGGAGAATGTTTGCTTCGCCTGGTACCTTGAGTATCTGGCACAGCTGAGTCACACACCAGTTCAGTGCAAGTAATTAGTAGTTGCATCCCAGGGAAAATTGTCTCCTGTTTTTCTGTTGGCAAAAGCTTCTCCTGTTGGTGTGGGAGATAAATGGGGTGTGCTGGACAGTGGCTGTGGCCCAGATCACTCTGGCTTGCTTTCTCTGCACCCAGCAGGCTTTCTTAGTGGCCCTCGGTCCCCACAGCTGAGGCTGTGGAAACTGGGTCACATTAGTGAGGATGAATACAAAAGGACAGTGTGTGAGCCTGGCAGGACAGAACCAAAAGGCCAAGGCACAGAATGATTACAGAACCAGGAAGAACACAGGATGCAAAGAAGCTACAGTCTGGTGTATTAGATGCAACAAGAAGATAGGGTGAGGAGGGAAGGCTGTGGATGAAATGCCTGGCATGCTGCAGTGTTTCATTACAATTTTCTTCAGCTTCAATTAAACTGTCTGGCAGCCAACACAGAGAAGAAATTACAAGAAAAAATGTGGACTGTTCTGAAGTCAGGTAGGTGCAGAGAAAGTCACTGTAGGGTGTGTAGAGAAAAGACTGGAGCAGTCTCAGAGCTGCTCACTACTGTTTTTTGAGACCTTAAGAAGAATAAGAGATGTTGTGGGAATACAAGAAATATTCAGAGCAGCAGCTGTGAAGCAGGATAAACAGCATGAGAACCAAGGACATCTCTAGAAGAAGAAGAAAAGACAAAAGGAATGGCTCATGGCTCTGATTGGATGAATGCTTGCATGCACAGTTGAGGAGTGTTTGTAGAATACTCTGTTGACACGTAAAGGTGATGGAAAGGTGAAAAAGGAAAGTTGTGGTTGTATATAAGTGATGTGTTTGGATCGTTCACATCTGAGTCTGTGCATCAGATGCTGCAAATGGTGCCTGCTGTGTGGAGCAAAACAAGAACACCTCCACTTCTTGGTCATTGATCACATGGCAGATGATAACCTGGTACCAGCATTGCAAGAAAACTACACTGCAATGCTGTCCAAGCTGTACTGAAGACTGAGGTATGATGTAACAATCAGAAACAAGTTTGTTTGAATAACAGCATCTCATCTCAGTCATCAGATCCCACCGTTTATCAGATGTTTCCATGCTGCAGACGTGGATGTAGAACTCGCTAGGAGAGACAATTAAATGCATAATTGAGCCAGGCTGTGCAAGCCTGGTCTGGCAGTGCTGCCCAGCTGAATTACGGAGGGATTGTTTGGTGTGTGCCTGCACCATTCTGCAGACCAGAAGGAATCGTTCAGCAGATTGAAGGATCTCTTCTTAAGGAAGTTAACAACCTTGCCTTGTTTGCACAGCTCGAGGACTGGCCCTACGTGGTTCCAGCATGATATGTTTGGCCTCATCTCAAGGCAGGAAATAGCATCCAGCCCTTATAATGACTGGGATTGTGTGTTTCTTTCTTATTGGCATTGTTATGTAATTTGTTGTATTGTAAATAATGTATAGGTGCCATAACGAGTGATGAAAAACAGCTGCATTACCCTCTGGATGGTATTACAGTAACATCAGTAATGGTGTGACAAAGTGGGTGACTTTCCCGTGTTATTGGTGCAGCCTCAAGAATTAGAATTATTGGACATTACCTAGGTTGCTGTGTGCTGCTTCTATTTTAGTAGTAGATCGAATGTGAATTCAACAGGGTTTGATGTTACCAGTGCTGGAATCTATGGGAATAGCTCTTCTAGTGTATTAGTAACATTTGGTGATGATGCTATTAGCCTATCAATTAGCCTTTTCTTAATTGGATTCCTGTGTGTGAGTGTGCGTATGTTGACTAAAGCTCATAACCCTCTGTGCTGCTCTGAATGCTTCGTTCCCTTGCCTCTCTGCTCCTGCAACATCCTGCCTCTCAAATCCAAATGTGTTTTGAAACAGTACAGCTGAAGCTTTAGCCACATTCACCGAGTTAGAATGTTAGCCAGCTAGGTAATGCCCCTAGTGATACTCCAGCACACTTGCCCACTAATATTGATTTTATCTGACATGCAACTTCATAAAGTTGTGTGACCATTAGTTTTCTATTAGCCCAAAGGTGTGGTTGTGAGCACTCTAAAAGCATTTGTTGAACAAATTTTAGTGAGCATTCAAAAATCAATATATCAGACTGTATGTAAGTTGAAGATTCTTTCTAACCAGTTACAGATTAATACAGAAAGGGACCCTCAGGGATTCTCTTCCAGGTTGCAGGAACTTGGGCCCGAGGACAAACGTGTTTGTTCTTTTTAGTGGGTTTAACAGTATTCCTTGTCATTGTGCTATGTTTGCTTCGTTTCTTTGCTTACATTTGGAGTATTGTCAATCGATGCCTTGATTGAGTTATAATGATTAATATAATTAGTATTATTATTTTATAGCATGGTAATAGACTGCTAATAAATAAAAAAGGGGGAATTGTGGGAATACAAGAAAAACTATTCAGAGTAGCAGCTGTGAAGCAAGATAAACAGCATGAGAACCAAGGATACCTCCAGAAGAAGAGAGAAAGCAAAAAGAACAGCTGGTGGCTGTGATTGGGTGAGCGCCTGCATGCACGGTTAAGGAGTGTTTGTAGAATGCTCTGATACATAAAGGTGAATGGGAAAGCTTAAAAAAGGAAACTTGTGATTGTGTATAAGTGGTGTGAGAACTTGTCATAAACGACTTGCATCGTTTGTCTGAGTCCGTGCATCAGGCGCTGCAGGACGTCTCCTGGTGAAGATCAAAAATAATTCCTTAAATTGGGGTAAGGAGGCTCCAGAAAGGTGCAGACCAGTGAGTTTAATTTCATGATTTGTTCCAGTGCTTTCCTGGAAAGATGGCACAAAATGAGGTCCACAGCACCGTGTCAAAGCCACTCTTAAACCGTCAGTATCATCTGCTCTTGCGGTGCAAAGAGAGACAGTGGATACAATGTAACCTGGTTTTAATTAAGCTTTTGATTTTTTTTTTTTTTCCCTTATATTTTCATAAAGAAACTGCATTAGAAGAAATTATCACATGGTGGTTGTAAACTGGTTGGAAAACCATGCTAGAGAGTTGTTTCTTCTCAAAACAAAGAGCAAAAGTGGGCAAAGTGGGTTGTAAAGTGGGTTCCTGCAAGTGTGTACTCTGGATTTACAATCATTATTTTCACTGATAATACAGAATATGACACAGTTATTAAATTTGCACATGAGGTGAAGCAGAAGGCATTGGGTGAAGCTGTGTCAGAAAGTTTAAGATCCAAAACAGTCTGAAAAAGCTATTTCTGGACTGATTCAGCTCAGCACATTTTGCTTTCAGTTTTGAGCTTGAGGAAAATATCAAAAATGAAACTGAATTTGATAAGGATTTTCACTTTACATCCCATGGAGGTCAAGTCTTGCTGTGTGTGAAAGCTCTTGCTGGTTTCTGAAGTGATTGATTCTTCAGGGCAGAAAGCCACGCTTCTGTGTGATGTGGTGATGAAGTGAGATGTAGTGCCCCACAGCTTGGGCTTTGCTTTTCAGATAGGTGAGACTTCTGCAAGAGGAAGCACTCCTTCCCAGAGCCAAGGAAGACCCTTCCATAGGGCTTTCCCCGAACTTTGGGTTGAGTTTTAGAATCAGGACCTGATCTGGATCTTCCTTTTGCGTCACCTTGTGTTTATAAGAATACTCTGTGTAAGGGGAAATCCATAGGCCATGGACATTGTGCTGTCATGTAGTAAAATATGTGCTTCCTCACTATTCAGTACTAGAATGTGCTGGGTGATACTGGGGTCTAAACAGATAGCCGTAAAGCAACAGATGTGCTGGTGTTGTTTTTCATGCTTAAAAGTAGGAGACTAAGCTGCAGCATCACACAGGATGGAAGGCTATCGTGAGCTGTGAGCGACACCAAGACAAATGCATGCATCCTTCCCTTGTTAATGGGTGTCTGACTGTACTGGGGGAGGGCAGCCCAGTGGTCAGGAGCTGAAAGGAGGCTTGTGTCACTTTCTGTGCAACTTGGATGAGTCTCTAAAGCACAAATTTAAGATACTGAGGCCTACAGGAGCCTTTACTTTCAGGCTGACACTTCCAGGCTGGCTTATGGACTCTTGTAAAACTTCAGCCCTTAGACTTCTTGAAGGTGAGTCACTGGGGTGTCTGTCATGTTACTTGGTCATGCTATGAGAGGTTCACTGGTTCCCTGTGCCTTCAGCTGGTGGTGTGCTGATCACCAGGGCTCTGTCACACAGCTATTATGGCACCAAGGAAAAGAGTCCTTGGGATAAGTGTGAGGAACCCACCCCAATCTGCCCTGTGTGCTTCTGCATACACATTTCTTCTCCTAGAGTCTCAGTCCTCTCATTTGCAGCAAGACCTTTGCAGTCTTTGCCTTTTTGCACATCTCTTTGACTTATCCCCTTCTCCATCAGGGATGGCAGGTGTTAAAGGTGAGCAAAGTGCAGCCAAAGACTTGGGTTGGCACGCACCCTGTCCTGGGGCCACTGTCAGCATCAGGAAAGGAGGGTTTTGTGCCCCAGGGATGTCCCTTAACTGCTGGCTGCTTGAATAGCCTTGGCTGATGTGTCTGGAGGCGCTAGGTCTGTCTTTCATGTGAAATAACAGTTGTTCTGCTCTCTATCTGCCTTGAGTGGTCAAGTAGAGAAGCCCAATCTCAGGTTGGTCTCTTTGTGGGGTAACTCAGGGCTTAGTGCTGTTGGTGCTATTCTACAGCTGTCAGGTACAAAGTGCTGGGAATCATGCCCATGGCAGAAGAGATTTTTGGTACCTTAAAATCCGGGCACAGCTGGTAATCTGCTTTCAGATTCATTCACAAAGCGTACATGGCAATGTTAAGAAAAGCTCTTTTGGCCAAGGTAATACTCTGAAGCTTGCCTTGGCTATAAATCTGTACAGTATTTTCAGAAATCCCTTTTTTATTTGAATGATTAAGAAACGGTTCCCCACACCCTATTGTTATTGTTAATGGCAGTATCTTGCTGCCGGAGTTTCAATTTATGGAAACATTTCTTTCAAGAGCTGCTCTCTGACTGCCTTTAGGCTAATTGAGCTGAAGCATCAAATTACAATTAAATCAGAGCTCAGAAAATGGTTGTAATCAGGACCCTCTGAGGGCTGTTATTCTTACTTTTTGTAAATCAAGATGCAAGAGCATGCTTTGAGTACAAGTTCTACCTTTATTTTTTTTCCTTTAACAAGAGGCTAACTTGAGAATTGTTGGGTTTTTGCCTCTGATGTGTGTAGGAGGTGGCTTGAAGCAGCAATCTGCATACTGTGGTCAAAGGACAAGACAGTGCATCTGCAGCAACAGGAACGTACTGGGTTATGTGCTGTTTGCCAGGGGAGGAAGCAATTTCCCCATGGTGACTAAAGGCCTCCATTTCCCTACCAAGGTCAGCGGAAGCATCCTCTACCTTTGGCTACATCATAATTGCATTAATAAAGACTGAAGCTCCCAGGGGCGAAGACTGCAATTAGAGGCAGTATCAGAAGCTTCATTGCTCTCCACTGTGCTCCCCTGCAAGCAGACAGGCTCTGTCTGAATTCATTGATGTCATTCTGTGCCTTTGAACATACAGCTCCTGATGTGCTTTCTGGCACCTGGCAGGTCTCTCTGTGGCTGTAAATGGGTGCTGGGGGTGGGGTGCTAATGTGGAAACTGGGACTGCTCCTCACTGCCTGCAGCATGGGGGAGATGACACAGGAGTGATCTTCAGGACAGTGATGAAGACTGGAGGGTTTGGGGGCATCAGCTGGTTTTATCAGGAAGGAGGATTGTGATCACTATGTGATGCTGTCTTGGTGCGGTTTCTGGCTGCTCTGAATCTCAGTATATGCTATGGCCAGGAATAATGTTGGCACAGTTCACATTGTCACTGTGCACTTCTATGCTACTTGTGGAGAGGTTGCTGGGCCTGGGGTTATCATGGCTGTCCCCGTGCAGAGCTGGAACATACCAATGAGAAGCACTCATGGTAATGGAGAAGCTGCTCCAGAGTGAAGCAGAATCCCCACAGCGTCTGGGTAGGGGAAAGATGAGCATGAAGAATGGGGGAAAGCTGCGTTACTGGCAGAGAAGCTTCTCAAAAGCTTTTTGTTTTGGTGGAATAATAAAACTTAGTGCAGCTGGAGTGAGTAGCAAAATATCTTAAAATCAAATAAGCTTTGATTTTTAAACGAGCACTAATAATACTGGATCAATGCTCGAAAGTCAATTACAGTTCGGCTAAGCTGTGACCTTTAAAACCTCCCAGAATTGCTCTGCTGTTGTTGCCAGTGACACACAGAAGCTTCCAAGTTTGCTCAGAGTAGGAATCTGTATTCACTTCCAGAACCTGCACTTTGATTAGAATAAGATGGTCTTCAGCGTTCAGTCTTCTGAAAGAGGGCAGGATTCCTTCACGTCTGTGGAATTGTCAAGAAGTAATGAAAAATACACTTGTCCATCTGAAATTGGACACTGATGTGCTCTCCTGGCATCTGCCCGGTTGGTTGTTGAATGACAGCCATTTGTGCCTTCAGAAATGGAACAGTCCCCTGGAGTGCACAGGACTTAGCAGTCCAGGAGGCCCCTTCAAAACACGGCAATGTTATGGCTGCAGTCCTGCTGTGAGCATCTCCTGAGGAAGCTGGAGGTAGGACTGTGTTCAGCTCCACGGGGCATCAAAAAGTTGGTCTCAGGACGTCCCTAAGAAACCCAGAAATCAGCATTGTGGGGTGGTCTTCGTAGACCTTCCTAGTAATTTTTTCCCCAGCATAAATACAGTAGAAATCAGTCTCACAACTCATAGGTGTCAAAATGAGTGAGAACAGCTTCACAGAGGCTCTGGATCAAAGAGTGATTTGTGGAAACCTTGGGTTTGCCTAACACAATTATTCCTCAATTATACAACTCTTAATACTTCAACAGCATAAAGAAAAGCTAAGTAAGGATTTGCATTGCTGCATTGGTTGATGGAGGTGTGCCATTGTGGCTGGGTTGTGGGCATCTCTGCTCTATAATAAAGGGAATAGGAAAGACCTGTTCCTACTCCAAGTTAATCCTCTGTGAGTGTCCTTTTAATTACACTGATGCCAATCAGGTGAGTGAGCATCCCTGTGCACCTTGGCCTCATTGATGCACTAATGAACCTGGGATGCTTTACAGAGAGTAGAAGAAGCTTCTGGAAAGTGTACCTCCTGAGGTTTTCCAATTACTGCTGCCCTTTGTGTGTTTTGTTCCTTTTGCATTGATTTGGATGGGTTCTGAGATATCGGGCTAGCCAGGATGATAAATAAATTAACCTTTATTAATTAGACTATTTAGGAGTGATTCATTTATTTCATTTCAGTATTTGTGATTCACCGGCGCTATTTTCTGCTCTGCCTCGCAATCTGTTTGTCTCGAATTTCAGATTATTGTTGCATCTGTTTGAGATCTTTTAATAGGGGGGAGAGTTATGATAGCAAGATTATAAATGCACACATAAACAATGTATGACTAAATTGAGAGGCTTGGCATATTACCTCGGGCTGCGTGCCATGCTGACGTGGCTACCAGGACTGTCTGGCCTAGAGCTGCTGCATGTCTGTCTGCTTTGGAGAGGAGAGGTGATAGCAGCAGCTGTCTGTGTCTGGCCTTGCTGATGTACCTGGCTGCACAATTCCTCCTGTGTAGGACAGAGCCATCTCTCTGACCTGGTTTTGGGATGAGTTTGGGTTCGATAGAAGCACGTCATGCGGTTCCTTTGCTGTGGATGCTCTTGAGGCTGAGCAGAACCTTCCTGCGTTTCCATTTTGTGGATGTATACAGAGCATGGTCTGAGCTGCATTTCGGTCTGTCACTGCGGGGCAAAGACCATAGCTGTGGCTCCAGCTGTGGCCCCAGGCACCTGCCATGCCCAGCAGTGGTACAGCTCTTGCCTCGCCTCACCCATTGTGGTGGCGAGCAGAAGCAAGACCATGCTTAGATTGTAGTTGCACTTCTCTCTGCTCTAGGCTTGTGCTTGTTTAATATCCTCTTCCTGAGCAGTCAGAAACACGGCAGAAACTGATGTATTTTTTTGTTTGTTTTTAATTTGACCGATTCATTTGATTAAGTTCTTCACAGAGGAGCTGGAACAGCTGCCCAGAGAGGCTGTGGATGCCCCGTCCATCCCTGGAGGTGTTCAAGGCCAGGTTGGATGGGGCCCTGGGCAGCCTGGTTTAGCATTAAACGTGGAGGTTGGTGGCCCTGTGTGTGGCAGGGGGGGTTTGGAGATTCACGATGCTTGAGATCCCTTCCAACCCTGGCCATTCTGTGATTGTAGGAAAGCTGCTCAAGAGGGGAATTTAGGGAGATGAAGAAAAGGGCAGCTGTTCTGGGACAGACGGCTTGTGCTATGCAAGTCTCTGAGCAACTGCATTTCCCAGGGATTTGTGGACATATTTTCCCTTATCAAAGTTGTTCCTGGTTCACACAGCCTCAGTTAATCTGAGATGTAGCTCCTAGTTGCACTGTGGACGGATTCTGTAGATTCTTGTGGCAATGTGCACCCAGCCAGGCTGGGGTTGAAGCTGTCGTTGCACAGAGGTTCTTTATCACGGACAGTGAAGCCGTGTTTTCTGCATGGGGTCAGGGTTGTGTGTTGACAGGCTCTAATAAAGCCATTTTTCTTCCGCAGCCTTGATCAGGCAGATCTGCTTGGGATGCGGATCAACAACTTAGCTTCAGTTGGGTGCCTTGGAACAAGCCTGACTCTTTCAAGGCCAAGTGGGAAAAATGTGCCCAGCCTGTTTGGAAGACCTCAAAGGTCTGCCTGCAGCTCCTATGCTGGTGCATCCCCCTAGGCATGTAGTTCCCATCTTTAAATTCAGAGCAGAGCACAGTTAGCCTTCACCGGCATACTTTCCTCTGCAGCCCCATCAGCATATCTGAGAGCAACATTAATACTTCACAGTGCAAGTCCCAAACATCCCAGCTCTGCCAGGAGCAAGCAGCAGGCTGAAGCACCCTGTGATAAGCGAGCTGAGGGTTAGGGAATGGCTGTGTTGGAACGAAGCAAAATGTGAATCCATTTGTTTCTTCATGTTTTCTGGAAAGAGACACAAATAGCTTGCACACAGTGCTTTTTATTTGCAGTTTGCGTGTTTCTGGTTTTCTGGTTGGTTTATATTGGTGTTTGTCTAATAGAGGATCTATCATACCTCCTTGCAAAATTTTTAGGCTGCTTTTAGGCAGCAATAGGCAACCCAGGGAGACGCTGAGGCTTTGTGCATGGCTTCTGTCTTTAGATCTGCCTTTAGATATTCCTTAATGGGAGTATAATACCGACTACCTTCAGGTAGGATGCAAAAAGGGGGGAAATACAGATTTCTTAATGTGCTGTTGTGATGGATGAAACAGTTCCCTCAGGAGGGGAATGGGATTAAATCCCCCTAGCAATGCGTGCTGCTAGTCTTTACCTCTAACAATAGCTCTGTCTCAAGCTTTGAAGTGTCCATTTCTTACTGGAAACATCATTGTGGGGTAGCTGGAGTGAAGTTCTCAGAATCTAGCCTTGGGAATAGACAGCTTTCTTTGCTGGAATACACAGCAAATTCACTGTTGTTTTCTTTTAAACGGATGACTTACAAATAAAAAGAAACAATAACCAATCTTGACTCTAAACAGATTTAAAAATTGCTTGTAGGATGTCAAGGTTGCCCATTGTCAAGACAGGCTGGTGAGATACGAGCTCCGATCAGTCACGCTCCAGCAGTTCTGCGTGTTGAGTAGGTGAGAGGTTAAGAAGTATCTATAATAGAGGTGGTTTTGGCAGATTGGTTAATGGGACCATAACTTCCTCCTCCCACACATCCTCGCAAAGCAAGGCTTTTTCTCTTTGTCTGTCCCTTACAACTTACTTGGAGCTGTGAAGTCATCTGTGTTTGTAAATCAGCAAATTCTCAGCTGAGCTCCTCTGCATGCCGCTTTTACAGGCAAATAGGAATACCTCACAGGCTTTGGAAGCAAAGGTGATGGTTTCAGAAACATTTCCTGCTTCCTTTTCAGCAGCCCTGCTTTATGCCCAAGGACTTGAGAAGCAGCAGCAGCAGCAGCTCCTCCTGAAATAGCCACAGCCCAACATGCCTGAGGTGCTTTAGCAGCAATGCTGAGGAGGATTTGCTAAAAGGTTTTTCATCTTGACAGCGAGTGGCCTCTGCTGTGTATGCCCTGCAATTAAATAGGAAAGGAGAGAGCCTGTGTGAAGTTTGCATCCTCAGACCTGAGGTTTGGCCACACATCCCTGTGAGCCGCTCCTCGCTGCAGCAGCTTACGAATTCAGAGAAAGTTTTCTGATGAAGAACTGCAGTGGAGATGCAGACCTGTGTTACAGTGCTAAAGAACCTCTGGCAGCTCCATTCTCCCTCTCCAGGAATGCGTGCTTCTGAAAAGACTTCACCGTGTGAAGTTATAGCGTTAGTGTAACTCGCTTGTCTCCTGTCAGCAAATTGTTCATCTCCATGGTGAGTGTGATGGATCAGCTGTCCTCTGCAGCCATGGAATGAGAGCATAAGGGCCATCAGTGCTAATGAACCACATTCACTTGGATCTCACTATCTGCCTATACCAAAACAGGGCTTTATTGCAGGATTCGAGGCTGCAGGGAAGGCTGGGGCTATGGAATGGCCGGCAGAAACCTTTCTGAACCTGCTGCTCTCTGGGCTGCCCGTCTGACTTCAGTGCTTTGGGCTGGCTGCGCATGCTCTGATTTTCATCTGTCCAAGTCAGATCAGTCCAAAGCACTGCTTTCCCCTCCCTCGTTTGATGCACCTGCCCCCAGGTTTCAAAAGAACAGCTTTGTTCTTGCAGATGCGCACTGGGGCAGAGCAGGGTTAATAATCTGGGTCTCTGGGTTGGTAAATATTCTGCAGGTTGGTTACCTGTAGGTACACCAGAGCAATGCCGTACTTTAATTTCTCCTTTGTACAAGGGTTACTGCTGCCTTAACCCCTGTTCTCTCTGTTCTTCCGGACTGTGTCCTGCCTGCACTCAGGCTTGTTGGCTGCTTGCTGGCAGAACCAGCAGCAGCAGCACAGGCACATCTTGCACTCGAGCTGCTCATACTGTGCTGCTCCCACCCTACTGTGTGCCCGTTGGTCTTGCCTGGCTTTTGTGCAGCACTGGGTGTGAGTTCTCACCAGAATTAATGACCTTGGATACAGGGGCTGCTGCAGGGTCAATTTCAGCTCTGATCCTCCTGGAGTCCTCGCAGTGCTGGTCTGGACCAACACATGATGTGTATGTGGGTATCTGACCGTAATGTCAGCTGGGTTTCAGGCTTTTATCTCAAAACCATCTCTTATGGTTTCCTCAGCCTCTGCTGAGCAGCACTGTCTGCCACATGAAGACAGCAATAATTTGTTTTATCAAACTCACCCGTTTGTGGCTGCAGAAAGTGATTCAAATGCTTGAACTCCTCAAAGCACTGGATGCAGTTTGCAGAACATGTGTACATGCTGCGGTGCTGATGGGGAGATCTGGGGAGCACTGGGAAGCTACAGCGTGGCTTGCTTCACCTATTGGACAGGGAAATTGGGACAGGAAAAGGTGTCTACATGGGAAAGAAAGAGTTTGCAACATATACAGTTTTTCAAGGTGTTTGTTTTCAATTGTTTTCAGGGCAATTATGTTGACAAGACCTCAGACTCCTCCTTGTCTCATGGTGCCAACACACCCAGCAGCCACCATGTCCTTTTGCTCTCCTATTGGCTCCCATCCATGCAAAAGGCCCCAGCTTCTATAACCAAAGCAGGTACCTGGGTGGCAGCAGGGTCTGTGCAGGCAAACTGTCAGGGAGCAAACTCCTCCTAGTTGGCTCTGGTTCTTTGCTCCCCTGCTGGCAGGGGTCAAGCAGAGTGGCCTGGCTTCAGAACGAGTGCTCATGGGGAGCAGCACTGTGTGTGGGTCTGCTTGGTGCACAGCGGTATTGATCCAGCGTTCAGGCATTCAGGAGCAGCTGCAATACAGAGAAATAAAAGTCACACCCGTAAATAAGAGTCGAACTAATTTAAATTGCCCTTGCAAAATAATTAGGAGCTGTTACAGATTCAGATCTGTGTGCTCCCTACTTGCAATGCATCACTGGCAAAGCGGTGAGCCCCTTTCTACTCTGTTTGCTCTTTCTGGAGCATTTTGAGGTGCAGTCATATTGGACAGCAGTGAAAGCAATGCTTACAGCACAAGCTGGGCTTCCTGCAAAGCTCCCCCAAAAAAGGCCTTTCCTCATTCCATACCAATAAAAAAAACAAACAAAAAAAAAGCAAGAGTGAAGGGCAGAGAAACAGAGCCTGAAGTGTTTAGGAGCAAATCTTTCTAACCTTGCTATCACATACTGCTTTCTTTTAATTAAAAATTTACCTTCCATGGTATTATCTTTCCAGGTGCTCCTGGCTGTGGGCAAGCATGGTTCCTGCTCACCTGCAGCCTTCTTCCTGCCCTGTGCTGTGTGTGTCCAGCATCTGGCTGCTCATCAAACAGGACTGGGAGCAACACTGTCCCAAATGGAATCTGCTCTGTGACTCACGGTAGTTACAAAAACAAGAATGAAACCAAAAAGGGCTTCTGATGAACTGGAAGCTTTTCTGGGAAGATCAAGAGCTCCATCTGATTGCCTCGAGCCGACTAAAGAGAAAATAAACCCACGAGCGGGGGGGAGAAGCTTGATGATAGTATAAAAGGTGCTGTGCTGTGTATTTTAGATAATAGATTCAAAATTACCCTGCCAGCTTCAGGAGGAAGAACAGCTGGGGTGAGGCTCGGCCACCAGTGGATTTGGGCAGAGCTGTGAGCAGTGGTGCCCCTGTTCTGTTTGCTGGTGCTCCCCCAGCCCTGTGCAGGGACCTCTGCTCACATCCCACCGTGCTTCACTCCGTGCCCTTTACCAAAGCTGAGAATAATCTCTATTTATTTGCTGGCATTTGGCAGTCTGGCGGTATAAACTTGTTTTAGATTTATTTTGTGCACCTGTGTCTCTTAAAGGTTGGGGTAACGTGTTAAACTGTTGCTGCTGCCCTTTGAGCTGTGATCCTAGGTTAGTAATGGGACTTTTCTCCAGACCCCAGTGCTCTGCCTTTTCCCTAAGGAGATCCGGAGCCCCTGTGGAACAGCTGCTCAGGGCTTGTCATGTGCATTTGGTAAGAAATGTTATTTTCCAGCATATAGTCAAGTATTGCAAATAATTACAAACCAGAGCTCTATATTTGTGTAGCTTAGTGTTGTTTTAACTCTCATTGATCAATGCTTGCCTTCAATCTAATGCATGAAAAATTCTATCAGGGATAATGCTCATGCAGCGTGAATCTGTTAGAAACAGATCCTTGGGTGCTGCATCCATGATGAGATGTTTTCAAGAGGGTATTATACGTCTCTCAAAGACTTTGGAAGGGAGAAGAGTCCTGTGAGACAACTGAGGCTGATCTGATGGCTGCACACCAGGGGGCTGCTTGCGTGCAGTACAAACCATGTAGAAGCAAGGATAAGGAAGAAGAGAAATGAAGGGGGCAGTTAAGATGAGACAGGTGCACGTCTTGGTGGGAGTTTGGAAGGAGAGCTGCACTGCTGCATGGATGCTGGCATTGGGCTGCTGGCTGTGACAGAGGGTGCTGAGCTGCCCAGGGCTGTCTGACAGAGCCAGAGGGATGGGTGAGCCTGGGATGTGGCTCCCAAGTCCTCAGTTAACGATTCTTTAGCTGAAAAAATAACACCTGGAAGATGCTTTTCGCTCTTCTCATGAGGGTACAGTGAAAACCCAGCATAACTGAGACAGATCTGATTTAAAAGTTCATGCTTGGTTTTTCTTAGCTCTGTTACATGCCACGCTTCTCTCTGCTTGAGCACGGAGCAACTTGGGGAAAGGAAAGCAATCCTATTGCTGGATGGCTTAAATGCCATCTGTGCGTGACAGTGACACAGAGCAGGGCCACAGCCACACACAAAGCACACACGGGCATTCAGGGGTCTCAGTCCCTCACAGCATCTCCCTACACATCCCTGCAGAGCAAACCTGGTGACAAAGCCTTTCAGTCAGGTTCATCATCCCTGAATGAAACTGTTTTTATTTTTTCCCAAATGCTGTTTTGGTAATAAACGAGTTCACAGCTAGAAGTGGGTGAGACTGAAGGTATAATTAGAGGTGCATTCATCACTCCTGCTGGTAATTGTTTTCTAAGAACATGTGAAAAGAGAAATTAATGCCTTCTGAAGTGCTGCACAGCGTGCAGGTATGAGCCACGGGTCTGTGGAGTGGATGGCCCCTGTCCCCATGATGGACCCCAGCGGTCCCCCAGGTCCCCAAGAGGGTGTAGGGGCAACCCAGGGCTGTGAGAGCATGCCAGGTGAAAACCTGCTGGGGAGATTTACAGAGCTGGGAGTGAAATCCAGTGCTCAGCATTGCATTCTGAACTGCTGAGACTTGCTGTCTGCAGGGGGGCAAAGCGAAGAAAAAGGCAGAAAATGAAACAAAAGAGTTCCTGCAAGTTTGGGACTGAGCCTTTACCTTCTCTGTGACAGCTTGCATCAAAACAAATCTATATTAAATAACTGTGACTGAAAACGATGCATTTCTTGATCTGGTGGTGGTGAGGGGGGTTTAAAAGTCTCCCAGTGAAAATGAGGTCAGTTGATGTGTGCCTTGGTTGTTTATTCCACAGAATCAAAGTGGAACGAAGCACTCAGAAGCAGGATAGCAGCGCTGCCACCAACTGCAGTGCCTCCCCCTGGCTCCCCTCTGTCCCACATTGGGTGGCCCAGCATGGTATGCAGGTATGGGCTGTGATGGCCAGGAGGGGGATGACTTCCTCCATTTGGGGAGAAGGGCTCAGGGAAGAGTAGGGAGTGCACCTCTCAGTGCTGGGCTGGGATGTACACTTCAAGTGCTGTTTTAATGAAGGTTCTTTTATACCGAGCTGAAATCAGTGCCCCAGACAGCACTGCTGCTTGCTCTTCAAACAAGTTACTTCCACAAAAAAAATGCACACCAGTGTTTTGTTTTATGGAACTTCAAATGGGCCGTAATGCATAGTATCATAGTCTGGAAAATGACTTTATCGTGGTATTGCAAAGTGATTAGGAAGGCTTGCTGCATGCACTGTTTTGCACATGCTGAAAGTGCTGAATAGAAAAGTCCATTCTTCCGTGAGCTTTCCTTATTAGCAAACTCTAGTAAGTTCTTGAACAGCATTCAGTGCAGGAGTTGAGAAATCTGACCACAGTGACATCCCCTTCGCCAGCCCTGCAGGCTGCTCGCAGAGCCTGGTGAGTGCAGCAGCAGATGGTGCTCGTGCTTTGCATGAGCTGCCTGCAGCAGTGGGAGATGCTACGCGTCAACCTGGCCCTAGTGAGAGTCCTCCAGGAAGCAGAGCTGGAGATGCCAAGCTTTGATGAGCTGTGTTAAGCCTCTCGATGGTGCAGCCCCCCACATGCCACATAGGCAGCCTGCCAGCATGTCCTTCAGGAAGGTGCTGATGTTAAATTGTGTGCAGGCAGCAGCACAGCCCCAGAGAGCACCATGTCATAGAATTGTATCGTAGAATCCTAGAATGGCCTGGGTTGAAAAGGAGCACAGTGCTCATCCAGTTCCAACCCCCTGCTGTGTGCAGGTTGCCAACCAGCAGACCAGGCTGCCCAGAGCCACATCCAGCCTGGCCCTGAATGCTTCCAGGGATGGGGCATCCACAGCCTCCTTGGGCAACCTGTTCCAGTGCCTCAGCACCCTCTGGGGGAAAAACTTCCCCCTAATATCCAACCTAAACTTCCCCTGTCTCAGTTTCAAACCATTCCCCTTTGTGCTATCACTGTCTACCCCTGTAAACAACCCCTCCTGTTTATTCACTCCCTTCAAATATTGGAAGGCCACATTGAGGACTCCATGGAGCCTTCTCTTTTCCAAGCTAAACAAGCCCAGTTCCCTCAACCTTTCCTCACAGGAGAGGTTCTCCAGCCCTCTGATCATTTTACTGGTCCTCCTCCTCTGGACTTGTTCCAAGAGCTCTGCATCTTTCTTGTACTGGTGTCCTGGAAAGGTCCCTCTGCAAAAGGAAGCTGGAACCTCAAGAAAGTGCTCTGAGCATCATGGTGCAATGTCCCACGTGTGGTGTGACCCTGCATAGCAGCCTGCTTTCTTCTTTTTGATTCCCCCTCTGTGGAAAGTGATATGTGAGTTTACTTTGGGATGAAGCTGGAAAAGTTTGAGTGAATGAGGTAGTTGGAAAAGGCTCTGAAAAACCAAATGTGCTGGAAAAAGCAAGGGGAAATGGCTTAAAACTAAGTCATGGGTGATTGGATGTTAGGAAAAAGTTCTGTGCACTTGGGGTGGTCAGGCATTGGCACAGACTGCCCAGAGGTGGTGCCCCATCCATGCAGACATCCAAGGTCAGGCTGGTTGGGGCTCTGAGCACTGATTCATTGCAGAGGGGTTCTAGCAAATGGCCTTTAAAGGTTCCTTCCAACTCAAACAATTCCACAGTTCTGTGATTCTATGATCTCTTCATTCCAAATGCACTCCAAACCCAAATGTGCCCTAGGAGGGACTTATCGATTCCTGTAAACTCCATGCACTCAATTTTTTTGGTTTATCACCACCAGTTTAATACTGCGTATGAGCTACAAAAGTGCGTTTCTGCTTCAGAAGCAGTGCTCCAACAGCAAGAGGAGTAGCTGCGTGGAGACATAAAGGAGAGCAGCAGTGATGGCTGTATGCGTGCAGATGTGTGCAGTGATGTGCCCGCTGCGTGCAGAGGCACAAACAGGGTGTTTTAAATCCTCCCTGTCGCCTGGACATTAAAAAGCTTTAAAAAAAGGAAGACGAAAATGAATGCTTCTGCGGTTTCCTCCGCGCTCATTGAATTTCTGTCCATAGCGTTTACAGACTTTAAGAGGAGCCTGCATAATTACCTTTTCTCGTGATGTTTTTTTTTTTTCTCCTCTCCATTTAAAACTCATTGTATTGTGTCATTTTATAGGCGCCAGGAATAAATCTTTTGTCAGCTCGATTGCATTATTATGCAAAGTACACAAAAAAGTGCAGGAATAAAACAGGCTGGGAGAAGCGGAGCGCCGTGCTTCCAACCGCTGCTCTGCCCAGCAGCAAGGCTCCCGCTTTGCTACCACCACCTTTTTCCCAGGCAAACTTCCTCACCCGTGGCCACTGATTGCAAAGAGTTCACTTGACCGTGCTAATGCCTGCGCCAGGGATGTGTATTTAGTGTGAGAAGGAGGACTTGGTGAAGGAGCCATCAGTTACCTCTGCAGAACTGATCCTGAGGGGAAGGAGCTGCTGAGGACTTTAGGCAGGATGAGAGGGGTCAGCCCTCTCAGTCAGTGCTCCCTTTGTCCTTTTTCCCCATGCTGAAGTGTCCCAAGAACTGATTTAGGGAAAAAATATATGGGTGTCACTTGAAATATTCCAATGGGGAAAGCTCAGGAGATGCAGGGGAAGCTGCTGGCTCCATCAGGGGCCTCCTTGGGCTCTGACTGGTCTGAAATCCTGGCGATGGGGCAGGGGATCCAAACCTGGGGCTGGCCCTGCCCTGCTGTGCACTGCTGGTCACAGCTCTTCCAGCTGGTCACAGAGCTCTGAGGAAGAACTCATTTAAACTCATTAATGGGTGCTTTAACTTCTCGCTGAGGCTCGTTAGCATTGCTGGAACAGAGCTCTGCTCCCAGAATGTATCAGTGAAATGGAATTAAGGAACTTAAATAGGTTGGGTTAAACAGAGCGAAGGGTGTCAGAGCAGGGGAGTGACAGCTGGGAGAACTCTCCCCACTCATCTGCTGGAACGTCCTTGGGAAAAAGGCTGGAGGAGGTGTGTGCCCATGATGGGGGTTTGTTTTGTCCTCCCATGGGGTTCCACCCCTTTCTTGTTCCATCTTGTACAAATAACAGTCCTTCACTTTGCAGAGGAAGAGGATAGCAACTGGCTGTGCTGGTGGAACTGAGGGAAAACAAAGGGAGAAAATGGTCATTAGGAAGCCCGTAGTAAACTCATTTTTCTTGAGGTGAAGGATGAATCTATGGTGACTTGGAAAGCTGTCTCCAGGGGCTCACCCCGCATTTATCCACTCATATCTAGCTACCACTGTCATTATTTTTTTGAGCTGGCAACAGAGATTGCAATATGATGGGAAAAAACTTTAGTCCCCATGCCAAACTGGAAAGTGTAAATCTATTCTTCACTAATTATTTACTGACATACATCTTCAGACAGAAGGTTGAGTGCCCTGCATTTGTTTTCTGGTATGTTGAAGTGGACCATGGGCCACACCAGCAGCAGGTTCTGCTTTCCTTATATCTAACCTAAACCTACCTACCTTCCCTTTGGGTCTGTGCAGTGGGTGTGAGGTCCTGGGAACTCGCAGTGATTGTGAAGGTGAAGAAGATGCTGAGGGAAGCGTCTGGCACTATTCCTTGGGCAAATTAGATGCTTCTGGAAGTTAAGATGGAGACACGTGTACGTGTGAGATGTTTAGTGGGGCTGCTGCCATAATGGCCCGGAGATGCCATGTTGGGATGTGGTAAATGGGGTTGGGTTACTCTTGCTTGGCATCTTGAGCACTCCTCCCAGTCCCATCTCCACACCTCCAAATTGCTAGCCTTGTGCATTCCCACAAGCATGAACCTTTATATCCTATAAAACACTAACAAAACCAGACAGATCACACTTTCTCAAGATGGGAAAACATCTGTCGCTGTGCCTTATCTTCTCCCTTTCAGTACAACCCGTTGCAACTCTCTGCTCCGCTTCCAAGCTGCTGCCTGCAAATAGTGATGGGAAAGGGGTTTGAGCATCACTGCACAAACAGATTTCTGGTGGGGAACGGCTGCGCTGTGCACCAATGCCAGGATGTGCAGAAACAAGTATTTATGAATTATTTACATTTCTTTAGTTGCTGCTCATCGTTTGTTGTTTTTCTGTTTAATCAGTTTGTCCTCTGTTCCAGGAGGAGAAGGAAAGCCAAAATGACTTCAGTGACAGCTCAGCTGTCCCGCAGAATGACTAGTAAGTAGTCGGAGTAAACAGCTTAGGAAGAAAATACAGACAGAAAAATTACGCATCTCATCCACATGACAAATTGCTCGGAAAAAAAAAGAGATTTCTTTTGTGCAGAAAATCCTCAAATTAAAAAAAAAAAGTTTAAAAAAAGAGGGGAAAAATCGTTTACCTTTTGCACAGAATGAAAATGTTACGAAAAGCGTTAATTGAACATAATTGTGCTTCCTTTGTTTCTAAAATGTGAGAACAACAGAATTACACAGGAAAGTGAAAGAGAAGGGAATTGAGCCAGTTAAGTCAGCGATGAGGGGTTTTTTTTTCCTATCAAAATGAGAGAGAAGTGCTTTATTTTGACTTTTTCCCATCAGAAATGTTGTGGAAATCAATGGTTTCCTATGCAACACTCGGATGAAAATGAAAACCACGTTTGCTAATGAAACATCGCTGCAGTGACAGCTCTAGTGCCTTATTGGAAGGCATGGGCCTAATCCTGGCACCAGTTCTCCCAGTAAGTCTGCTCAGTGAACTGGAGCTGCTTCGGACCTGCACAGAGGTTTCCTGCTCCGGGAAGGGGCTGTGATCTTCACTAATTTATTCACCATGAATAATTCAACCACTTCTCGTCATTGCTTTGCCACACGTGTTTCTGCCATAGCCTGCATTTGATTGTATCATAAAAACCTGGAAACTGGAGACAGAAAAAGTGTAAGGTGTTCTCCCACCCCCCCAGGTTGAGCTGCTCCCTGCACTGTGCTGATGGTTTGGAACCGAAAAGGCAAACAGGGAAGCAGAGAACTGCAGCATGATTGGTTTTGAATATTTGTTTTAGTTGGGGTGTTTGGCACAAAAAGCTCATAACTGGTTTCTAAGCACAGGTGAGAAATAGAAAAAAAAATGGGGTTTTATGTAAATAAAAAATGTGGAGAAAATACAGTCCTTCCTCTGCCCAGCTTAAGTATGAGAACACACTGCAGGGTTTATTTTCCAGGTGAAATTTCGGAGCTTTAACTCTATAAATAAGCCTAGCTCCATTGATCTCAATGGCACGATGCTGATTGACACCTACTGAGGATACATGCATAAGTATTTTTCCTAATGAGCTCCTTCTGAGCCTACGATTGCCAATTGATGTGGCAATTACATATTAATATGTGCAACTGTGCACAATCAAACTGGGCTAGAAGGGATGCAACCTTTTGTTTCTTAAAATTAATAAAATATTTATTGCAATCAGCTCACATCTCCCAATTTGTTGCCAATTAACTAAAGTGTTTGGCGTGCAGCTGATTGAGGCTACAGCAACAGAGCTGCACATGGGGAACAAGTCGGAGGCTTCTTATACTCAATTCCTCTCTTCTCATACTTTGCAAGGAGGAGCGCAGCAGCAGGAGGTGGAAATGGTGATGACTTCACCTCCAGGGAAAGACATCATTTATGAAGAGGAGCTGAAGGCAGGGGATGGCCAGAACTCCGCCAAACTTCTGCTAGCAAAGACCAGAGAATTTGGGCTGTAAGTGGACTTAAAAAGGCTTTTCTTGTTATTTTTTGGGAATATTGACTAAATGGGATAAAGGTGGAAAGAGTTGCAATGTAGAGTGATACCAACTGTGGACATTTATTTGTCATGGAAACACAAATCCTACTTTTTATGTGACCTGGTTTGTGGCATAAATTAATCCATTATTATGGAATTCCAGCATTATGGGACTTCAGCTCATGGTTGCATAACTATATATTTATATGGTAGCTAAGAAAGGATAGAGTGTTCCAGAGATGATATCTGTGAGTGGTAGAGGTCCTTAAAAGATGCTACAGGCCACACTAGTGCTGCTGGAAGGCTGACTTAGAATCAGAATATCCCAGGTTGGAAGAGACCCACAGGGAAACCCGTCCCTGTCTCCATAGCCCTCCTTTGGATGCTCTCTAATAGCTTTATGTCCTTATATTGCTGCACCCAAACCTGCACACAGTAGGCATGATTGCTTGGACTTCAGTGGTGATGTGGCAGCTCTGCAAGTCAGGCAGTGGGGTTACCTCAAGTATGAGGCACTGATGGACGTCCAGCACTGCTCCCAGCTCATTGTGAGCGTGCCCTGCCCTTGGAAGTCAGCAGGAAGAGGGCAGCCGATCTCCACGTGTGCAGCCGAAACACCCAACATGCCAAGGCCCAAGTTAGTCCAATGCCTCTATTCTCACTTCTGTCGCATAGAAGTCAGTTATTTAAATTACATTCACGGCCTTGCTGCTTTGATGGCTCTTTTTTTCGGAGCTTTTCCCTCCCTGCTTGTTTGTTGTTGTTGTTGTTTTAATTTAAACTAATGAGATATTTCTACGTTCCTTCCTCTGCGAGAGCTGGAGAGTCTCATTAGAACTCCTGCAAATTCTGGAAATGAGCTTGTAAAATCTTTGCTTGGGATGTTGGAGATAAGCACACACCTGCCAGAGGAAGAGCCAGATCCTGTTTTTTAAATGCTTTTTGTTCAGCTTTTTCAAAGCTGAACCAATCCCTGTAATGAGGGACTGTCTCTTCATAAAATCTCTCTCATGGGATCTTTGATCTCTATTAGGAAGTGGAACTGAGCGAAGAGAGAATCAGCATCAGTAGCCTGTTTCATCCCAGCCTCACTGCTCTGATGATTCATCCCCCAGCCAGGCCATCTTTTTCAATGAACTTGCCATTCTTGTGAATTAGATCTAATGCACGCTGCCCTAGCTCACATAATTGTTAATAAACTGAAAGTTTGCATGTAGAATAAAATCAAATAGCTTCTCATTTTCTAAGAATGACTGGGCAGAGCAAAGCTAATTTTGTTCTAGCTTAAAATATTAATAATAGCTAATGAAAGCAGCCTAATGCCAGCAGGGTGAGTGCTCTACATGAGCATCGTGAAGAGCCAGAGGGCCCAGGAGGTGTCAGCACTGCCACTGCTGCTTGGCTTGCACCCTCCACAAGCTGCCTTGTGCTGCGCTGGAGCCTGAAGGCTCTGTTTGGAGCTGCTCAACATTCCATGTGAAGAGTGTGGGAGGAGGGCTAAGGGCTATGGGGCTGGAGGAGGACAGGGATCCGTGTGAATCTCCCCTCCTTTGCTCGGTGGTGCCATTTTGTCAGCACTCAGACTCCAGTGTGATGTAGTTTTCTCTCTTTTTATGGGAAATTAGCACCTCATAACCTTTATACAGGCACAGGGTGTCATTCGAGCACAGTCAGTGCTGAAGTTTTGACTGGTTATTGGTTCAGAGCCAAAGAAACCTAATGACCGTATGCAGCACTAAGCACAGGGAAACTGTCCCTCTGGAGCTGTAAGCAGGACAAATATGATAAAAGACAGCAGCGACTGAATTCCTTGGTGCCATTTCCACAAAGTCACTTTTCAAAAGTGGAAATGTGTTTCCAGCAATCTTTATAGTTCTGAGTACGTACATTGCTTGCATGATAGCTCATTGAGTAAATGCACTGAGAAACATGGGAAACATGGTACAAGTAATGCTCAGCCAGCTATCACCAAGTGTATGCTTTTACAGTCCCTTGCAATAGAAAGTAGAAGAAAGTGGGTTTTGTTTTCTGGTGGGTTTTTTTTTTTTTCCTTCTCTTTTTTCTACCTTGGAGTAAAAATAAAGTAAATCTGGCACAATCTATTGTGCAGGGAGAAGGAGCTGACAGTTTCTTTTAGGACAAAAAGAGGTAGCTTATAAAAATAGTTACTTGCAAACATGGTGTTGCAGTAGATACTCTGCTTTGCTCCACCAGGATGCAACCCTTTGTATACTTTCCACTATTACATTATTTCTGATAAATTATTGAGATATGAAGGATATTTTACTCTCCCATCTCAGGCAAGTCATTAAGTGCATCAAACCCTCTGCTGATTTATCGAACCTGAAAATGTTTAAAAAAGTGGGAAAGGCATATCTGCTTTTAACACACATTTTATCCTTTTTACATTTTTCCCCAAAAGCCCTCTCAGGATTTGAGAAATTTTCTCCATTGTTCATGGGATTTTGGGTGTTTTTTTTTTTTTTTTTTTTTTAAAGACAATGTTGAATTATTGAAAAACACTGAAATATTTATTTTCTAATCAATAATACATTGGATGTTCTGCTACTTATTTTTATTATTGACAAAAGCAAGTCAGCCCTCTGAGATGAGAATACACGAAGATGATGCTGTAATCAAAGCAACTGGGAACTGGATACATGGTGGCTACAAGACGTCCTTTCCTGTTTCTGAAAAGGAGGTGGGTCTTCTGCAGAGGAAATTCTCAAAACCATGGGGTATGTACATCTTTCACCAAGCTGTACATCATGCTGAAGTGATCCCAGTGAGAGGTTGTGATGGAGTGACACCCAAATCTCTGCCATGCATCCTTCTGAGCGATGGGGAAATGGAGGTGGAGGTGCAAAGGAAGGTTGAGATGGAGGGGGAGATGGAGATGAAGAGCCGATGGAAATAAAGATGGTGATGAAGGTGGAGATGGAGATAGGAGATGGAGATAGGAGATGGAGATAGGAGATGGAGATAGGAGATGGAGATAGGAGATGGAAATAGGAGATGGAAATAGGAGATGGAAATAGGAGATGGAAATAGGAGATGGAAATAGGAGATGGAAATAGGAGATGGAGATAGGAGATAGGAGATAAGAGATGGAGATGGAGATGGAGATGGAGATGGAGGATGTCCCTGCCAGCCTTGAGCCAGCCTTGCAGGCTGCACAGCTGTAAGGGCATCCATTTCAGTGAACAAAACAGGTTTGTTCAGGATTGTGTGGTAGAATATGACATGTATGTCTAACCAATGCAGCCAGGTTCGTATTAGAACTGTTTTATGCATAAATGAACTGAAAGCAATTATAAAAAAACACGAGATGAGGCAAATTAATCAAACTCTTGGAAAAATGTAAAGCACATAGAAACCAACTATCTGAAGTGCTATGCATCCTAGGAAGATAAAGGGACTACCAGGTGGAGTCACTTATTTGTCTCGACTTATTTCTGAGAAATTATAGGAGCACCAGAAGAAAAGGAGGAATGTAAATACTGTCCTACTCATCAGTAAGTCAGAAATGACAATCAGCCACCATACATTGGATTTCTAAGTCTGAAAAAAAGGAGAAAAATACTTCTTTGAGGGTGGATTTGCATACAAAAAATAATAATCACGCAGACAATTTCAATATCTTATTGAAATAGAGTTACAGTTACTAGCTGAAGGGAATGTGGTGGGTGCAGTCTATTTGAATTTTAGAAAAGCATCTGATGCAATCTCTCATAAAATTTTAATCTTGAAATAAATTAAAATTGCCTTTGATATAAGCACAGCAACATGGATCCATAACTGGCTAAGAATCATAAAAATAAGAATGGGAAGTGGCATTTACATTGCACTGCAGGAAGTAGCGGTCCTTAATGCAACCCCAGTAGGAATAATTGGCCTTATTTATGATCTCCCTAGCAATAGAGAATAGGAAGCACACCGGCACGTTGCCAGACCAAACAGGAAGGCATATAATGGACAGCAGCACTGGGAGGAGGTAATACAGTGTTTTTCTGCCCACGGTGGACAGTTGCAGCAGGCAGACAAAGTGCTTTAAATTCATGGCTCTGCTTACCCAGGGGAGTTTGGGCTGGCAGACGGGTGCTGCAGGCAGCTCTGCTGGGTCAGCCAACGGGCATGCAAGAAAATGAAATGCTTGTCTGTCATGAATGGTAACCATAGAATCACCGAGGTTGGAAAAGACCTCCAAGATCATCTATTGCAACCATCCTTCTACCGCCAATATTTCCCCACTACACCATGTCTCTTAGTACAACATCTGAATGCTTCTTGAACAGTTTCAGGAATGGTGACTCAGCTCCCTTCCTGGGCCACCACCACCCATTTCAGCTCACGACCACTCTTTTGGAGAAGGAATTTTTCCAAATATCCAACCTGAAAATATCCAACCCTTGTGTCCACCAGCTCTCTCCCAATTGCTGTGCACCTGCAAGAAGAGGCTAGCTCTGTCTTCTTTGCATCCTCTGTTGCAATGGATATGATGGTCATTATACAAACTATAGAATCATAGAACAGCCTGGGTTGAAAAGGGTCTTAAAGATCATCTAGTTTCAGCCCTCCTGCTGTGGACAGCATTCCCAACCACTAGACCAGGCTGCCCAGACCCACATCCAGTCTGGCCTTGAATGCCTCCATGGCCCCCTAAGTCTCCCCGTGGGGCGGAGTGCTGTGCAATAAGCCCTTGGACAGCAGGAGACAGAAATGCACTTAACGGTCTTTTCCCTTAAATTGGTGTTTCCTGCAAGAAGGAACCTGCTGTGAGCCCATAGAGACTCAGGGCTGGACAGACTTTTGAGTGTCTGCTTGTGGGAAAAGGGAAACTCTTCTGCCCCTTGCTGAGTGCACACCAAGCAGGCGTGGGGCTCTCGTAACTGGCCTGATGAAGGTGCCATATGGACCAAAGCAAGCAGCGGTGTGGGCGAGGTGTTTTATAATGCAGTACAGCAGTTCAGGGATTTGGGACTTGCTTTAAAGTCCTTTGCTCCAGTTAATCCACGTGCACAACAGAGGGATCCCTTGCTAGATTGACTGATAAAAACCAAAACGTTTTGGAAAGTTCTGGGGAGAGCAAAAATTGAGCTGGAGAGTCCGGATGAGACAGAAGTGAGAGGCAGCTCCGCACAGTGGTAATTGACTCTGAAGACACTATTCATCTGAATTACTCAGTTTGCAAGGATTGCCTTCCTTTCCATCTTCACAGAGGAATTCAATATATTCAAGAGTAAAGCTGTGCAAAGAACTGATTTTTCTCTCTGTTGCACAACCTGAATAAGGAAATGTAAAAGGAAATCATTTCACATCAACTTGAAGCAGTTCATGAAATTCTTCTAGTGAATTGAAAGTAAGAAACATTTCTCATGAAATGAAAGACTTTCATTATCCAGCTTTTAATTCTTTTAGAATGAAATCAATGGCCTGCTGTTATACTGCTTAAAAGGCTCTGTTTAAAGACATCAAGAAAAAGTACCCTCGTTTAAATTATTTTCCTAAGGATTTCTTTTTTTGGGGGGGTGGGGGGGAGGGGAACGGACAATTTCTCAGAGCAAAATTTATTAGGAAAATCTTATTATTATTTTCAGTTATGATCTTTGTCTTTCTGATGAAAAGCATTCCAAGGAAAGCCTTCCCCAGCTCCACCTGCTTCTGGAGGCTCCACCACGCTTCCTTGGCTTTGTGCAATGCAATGGCTGCAGGCAGGCACTGCTTTCTCATTGCTGTTCCTGAGGAGGTGAGGAGGTGGCAGGGTCACCAGGGTGCTGTCTGCATTTACTCACAAAGAACGTGGCAGTGATGATTTTGGAGTCCAGCTACAGCTGTGGATATCAACTTCCAGTCACCAGGGCCTTCCACAGAGCTCCCATCTCTTCCCACTCCCCTCCTTAAGCCTTCCATGCCCACGCTCTCATTAGGCTGAGCTCAGTAGCAGCCAGAGGAAGCAGTTTCATCAGCTTATGTTCAGCTTGATGGCAAACACAGCTCTGGGTCACGGAGCCTGTACTGTGTATGACTCCACAGCACACACCTGGCGCTCCATCTTCTGCCCTGTAAAGCACCACTGTCACATCTGGAGCTCCGCGCTCTGCAGCCTTTGCTGCATTCTTCATTTTGATGCCTCGTTCCAGGTTTTAAATCACTGCGAGTCTCCCATTGCTCATTAGCAGGCTCAGAGGAATGGCTTTTATAGACCCATGTATTAAACAAATAAAAAACGTCAGGGAAACTTAAGAACACATCCAGCTGCTTCCACATTTACTGCACGAACATTAAACTCTCATTAAATGTACTTTCATAAAAGGTGGCTTTATTTTTCCAATCTGAATACCTGTGACAGCAGGAAGCAGAGCTATCGAGATGAGCTGGCTGCATGAGAACATTTCCCAGCCCGGGGCTCATGGGCCGAGCCTTGGTGATGGTGCAAAGAAGCAGCAGGTTTCTGCATCCAGTCCTCATGACAGCCATGGCCAGCAGTGCCTGGGAGCAGCCCGAGTACCAGCCCAAGCACACCCTGGCCCTGGCAGAGCTCTTGTGGGCATGCAGCACCAAAAACGGCTCTGATGGCTGTGTTTGCAACTGTGCAAAGGCAAGGAATGGAATCTGCTTGCTGCAGCATGTTCACACATCAGACGCTCGATTGATATGGACATATGTTAGCAAATGGAATTGGTTTATCCTCCATTTGAACTTTTATCTGCAAGAATAACCCATTTATTAGTGAATAATCCAGGCTACTGAATACTGAAATCTTTGACTGTGGCAGTCACTGCTCCATGAAGTGCTGGCAGAAGATATGGGTGAGCCCAAGACATTCTGGGTTTGTTGCTCCCAGCTCCCCCGGCCCTTGCCCAGCCCCAAAAAGCCCCATGGCCTCATTCCTTATGGCCGTGCTCACTTTCTGATATTAATAACTTCCTAATGTGACTCTTTCATTCCATTTCTGGTTGCAGAAGTAAAAAGCGATTTGATATCAGAAGAAAGGATTTATGTCTTTAGGGCCCAATTTACCGAACGCTGCACTAAAGATGTACATGCAGTTCTTGGCAGAGATCTGGTTTCAGTATGCTAATTGGGTTGCTGCGTGTAATTGCCCTTTCCATGCATAATTGCCCATGGGCAGTTTTTGTAGAAGATCCTATCGATGGCGTGTGCAGCTGGGTCCTACATTTCTATGCACTTAGGAAATGTGCCCAAGCAGGAATTTAAAACCAGACACCCAGGAGGGATGAGGACTTTTCATCAGTCTGGAAACAGCAGAGGTGTGCTGTAACCAGCAGCAGGATTTTGGCAGGGCGGTGCACCTGGGAACCAGAGGGCAGCTGTGGTGGGGGCTCAGGACAAGCCAAAGCAGGGGCAGCTTCCCAGATCCCACCTTGTGTGCTCTGATTAACCCTTCCCTGTTCCACCCAAGCGCTGCGGAGGAAAATGCAACAAAACCATTCTTGGGTATTCGTTCCTTGTGTGAGTACTGAGGTCTGGAGGGGCTGCAGCCCTTTCCTTCAGGATGTGTTGGAGGAATTCCCGCAAGGAATCGTCACAAAACTTGTGTGAGTTTTTACTGAAGCTGCAAGCCTTTGTTTCACCCTTCCCCAATTTTTCTATCTCACTTTTAAAGGCACTTTTACTGAAGATTTACTGATGGAAACCTTCTACTGAGTGCATTTGATCGCTTCATATTTCAGAAACAATGTGAGAGCGGAGAAATCTCTCTCTTTAGGCTCCATTATCTTCCACTCTTGTTGTCGGCGCTGAGTTATAAGGAACCAGAGCTGCCCTTAAAGCACTGAATGGCTTAACTGCTCAAAACATAAAATGAAAGCACTAAACTTATCAGTTTTGGGTAAAAAACGTGCACCTTTTCCTTTGTAATAAACAAATAGATATATAACAGCAGGGGAAATAAAGCAGGTAAATGCCTTGGCTTCTCTCGTCGGCGTGCCGGGCTGTAGCTGCCTGCTGTAAGAAAATACATCGCTGGCATTGACTTCAAGCTCCGTGCCGGGAATGAGAGTTGCCATCTATTCACAGCCTCGGTGGCAAATTGGGTCATTTCCAGGGGCAGCACTGTAGGAGATTTTGTCTCTGGAATTAGGGCTCCATCTGAAAGGTCCGGTGTAGCTGCAGGGCACAGCCCCATTTCCCACTGTGGTCACAATCGTCCTGCTGGCAACAGAAGCTCTGCTGGGCGAGCTGTGTCTGCTTGTGATAGAATTGATAAGATAAATGATTTTTCTAGACAAAGGAAATGCAGGGTATCTCATCTATCTGGACCAAAGAAATCATTTGATATAGTGCCACATGGGAAATTATCAGCATGACTGAAAGTGCTGCAAATTTAGACAAGAACTGTAAAGTGGGTACAGTGCGGGCTAAAGGGAAGCCAGTGACAGGCAACACTGAAAGGGGAATTATCGCTCTGAAGTGAGGTTACCTGTGAGCATCCCTCAGGACCAAGAGTGGGATTGAACATATTTCATTTCTGTGCTGACCTTGGAAGGGAAGACGGGAGTGTGCTGGTGTCATTTATAGCTCCTGCGACGTGGGGAGCATCGTCAGTGTGTGCCGGGATGGGGCTATAGCTGACAACTGACCTTGAAATCTGAAGGAACAGAAATGGAATAAACTGCGATAATACGTAATGTATGGGCAAGTATTTATGGGACAGCAGAAAAAATTCAGCTGTTTGTTAGAAATGACGGAGGATGAGAACCAGCTGGGTGTACCTGAATGTCACAGGTTAACCATTAGTGGTCAATTATGTGGTCTTGAGAATAAAACGATTGGGTATGTCTGCATGGATATATCCAGTTAAAGCTGGAAATGCTAACTTGGTTTTGTAAAGGTTGGTCTGATCTCACCAAAATGGTGTGCACAGTTCTTCCAGATGTGAGGGCAAACAATTCTGTGGACTGCAGGTGATGTGGTGAATGGCTTTGGAACAGTCAGAGAAAGCAAGGACCGTTCATCTGAGAGGGGAAAAAAGCATCGTGCTGGCTTGAGTGAAGACTTGGCTTGGAAAATATGAGGAGGATAAATAGTTTAGATAAGCCAGAAATTAATCTAGACTTGAAATGAGAGGAAAATCTCTATAGGGAGATGTGAGGATGAACCCCTCTACCGGCCATGCTGGAGAATGGTACATGACAGCGTTCACCTGATGGAGCTGCCAGCAGGAGCTGGTGTCAGGCCAAGAATAGCATTGTCCAGTTTAGCATTACCAATTTGCACCTGGTTTTAAACAGTTCAGTCATGCAATGAAGGCAGCCCAAATCAGAACATGGCATTCACCTGCCCGACATGGGCAGCAGGAACCCAGAGGGGCAGCCTGGGCTCTGCCATCAGCTCAGCGCTCTTCAAAGGACTCGGATGATACGTAAAGAAAGTGCGTGCATTTGCCAAAACTGGGCTTAGGTCATGAATGATTCATGCACAGAAAACAAGGCTGCATTCATCAGATAATTTATATGTAAACCACTCGTTCCACCAGCTACAGAAATAAGCTCAGATCCCGCAGGTCAGAGCCGTGCAGAGCTGCCGGCGGTGCCCTCGTGGCTGTGCTCTGTGCCATTTCCCCCAGCCCCTTGCTCCCCAGCACTGGGGATGTGAGGATGCTCGTGCCCTTTGACCACCCTACAGCTGCCACGTGGATTTCTGGGGCACGGTGCTCTCTGTAGATGCTTTGAGAAGCAGCAGCAGTGCTCGCCAGAAGGTGAGATCCTGAGGTCCTTTGGGGGCTATGGAAGCAGTGGCTGAGCAGACATAAATTGCAGTTTGTTGGAATGGAAAGAGGATTTGGAGGCTTCCTCTGTCCACAAACCTGCCATATTGCACAGATCAAGGGAAGAGGCACTCAAGCACGCTGTGTGTGTAAAAGCAGGCTGTTTTCTGGGCTGGAGGATGCTCTGCAGATAGACAGGACTAATTACTGTGCTCGTATTTGTCTTGCTAACGTCCATTCCTCATTATGAGCATAGTCCAGGGTCACCAGGAACTTACGGATTCTACAACTCTACAGTGGATAATGAACTGCACATAGAGAAACAGGGGTAGGAGACCCCAACTCCATGTTGGAGTTTGCCATTGCCCTGCATAAGACAACCCCAGCCTTATGGAGCCACAAATGAATTATCGTCCTCGTTGTCCCCAAGCTCTATTGGGGGGGTCCTGGC
Organism: Tympanuchus pallidicinctus; assembly: GCF_026119805.1. Lineage (NCBI taxonomy): Eukaryota > Metazoa > Chordata > Aves > Galliformes > Phasianidae > Tympanuchus > Tympanuchus pallidicinctus. The sequence continues at coordinate 10,204,029 of NW_026294722.1, forward strand.
TTTTTCTGTTTGCTTTCCATTCAATGCAAGCATCTGCCCAGTGGCTAGTTAACTAGCAAACAACAGAATCCTATTAAAAACAAAAAAAAAAAAACAAAAAAAAACCCACAAAACTTTTAATATCCTTCACTAGTATTGATCTGACAGTTAAGTCACTGAATAGTCCTGAACTTGCTGCAGAGCATAATAGGCAGCAGAAATGTGTTTTGCCCTCCAGCAAATGGCTTGAAACCTATGAAATTTAACTGAATGTGTTCACCCACTGCCATTCACCTCATACCAATAGAAGCAACTCCACCAATTAGCCTTTTTAAACCTCTTTATAGCAAACTGGGCCAGATGGACAATTGCTCTGCCCCAGTAGTGCTGCTGTTTCTTTTTTTTTTTATTAGGAATAGGCTGAGTTAATAGACAGATCCTACAGGCTTGCAGCTGGGGCTGCTCCAAGGCTGTCCAGCAAAAGAGCAGTGAGTTCACTGGAGAGAGGCAAACAGACTTGGAATACAGATGGGCAAACCAGGAAAACTTGTGGGTTTTTTTTTCTTTTTCCTTGTAATCATTTGTCTGGGAGCTAGGAAGTCAGCCGAAAGGCCTTAAGGGCATTAATAATAGGAATGTCATCCAACACTCTGCTTCCTCCTTTCCTTGGGGACAAAGCATGAGGGATGGCTGTGCCGCAGGGTCTGGCCATGCCGGGAAGCCACAAGTGCCACCCTGCGTACACCAGGTGCCTTCCTCCCTCCAGCTGTGGACAGATGTGCTGACCCTCTGCTTAGCAGTTACACCTATGTCAGACCATGTTGGTTCGCTTCTGGGAGTGTGATTGCCAAGCTGTGATGGATTTCCATTTTTTTTCAGTCATCATTAGCTTCCTGAGCATTTGCTTTCAAAGGTGTGTCGTGTCCGCCTGTATCTGCTACGGGTCTCCTGCCTTCTGCATCCATATGATAAGATGAAAAAAGAAAAAGCAAAAATGCCCTCTTTTATCCTAAGTTGTAGAGGTTCAATAGGCTCAACAGGTTTCAAGGGTTTCAATAACCACATCTCTCTTTAAAGCAATAGAGGCAATGGCCACCTTCTGACTCAAAACATTAGTTCCTTTCTGCAGTCTGCCTGGCCCTGTACCTCACTGCCACAATATGCAAACCAGTTTGTTGATTGTCATCCCTACCTTCCAAAGCTGCTCATAGGTTTGAAGCTACTACAGTTCCAGCTGTTTCACATACATTCTTGATGCCCTCATCCTCCCTGGCTGGAGGTTTACCTGCCTGGAAGCTGTCTGATAGCATTCTGCAAGGTGCGTGACCCGTTTGGTTCAAGCTGACATCAGTTCTGTGCTTGTTTACAGCCTTTCAACTCTGAGTTTGTTAATTTTAGTTGGTTTTAAATTTAATCCTAAACCCTTTGATGCAAGCCGTGGTTCCCTCTAGCCTCATCCAATCCGTACCAGTGGTCATTCTGGGCGGTAGATGCCACCAGTTTGTGTTTTCATAATTCAGATTGCTACCTGGTTGCTTTTCTCCCACACTGCTCGATTATTCATGGCTGAAATTTCTCACCTTTTTTAGTGGAAGTCGTGCCTGATTTTCATCAGATTCTGAGGACATCCACAGCCCTGACCCTGACTCTCATCCCCGTTGCTTTCTGTGTGTGTGTGATATAGATAAATTACAACCAGCTAACCGGCTCCCAGATTATAAACTGTACTTCTGACATTCAAATTACTGAAAATTGTTAGTTGTGTGAACACCGCACTGAATCCAGAATCATCCATGTAACCTGAAGATGTCAGACAGCGCAGACTTGTGCAGGAGCGTTCCTGCTCCTTGCAGTGCTGTGCAGGCAGAAGTGAGGGCAGCTTCTCAGAAGCACACCAGCAGACATTCTGTTGTTTTATGGATCACAGGGCTCATCATAGCTCCTCTGCTTTTATCCAGAGCAATGTCCTTGCTGTTTGCCTGCGTATAGAGGTCATAGGGTTGCTGCCTCTCCCTGGATATGTCTCCTCTAGGACTCTGAAATCAAATACAGCATTTTAATGATGGTTCATATTCTTGCGGAGAGTTCCTTCCTAAAATAACCCATTGCATGCAGTCAGAAGCAAGTATCATGCATCAAATCTCATTACCTCAAATGAAAGGCATGTCATGTGAAGAAGTGCTTACAAGGAGAAGCAGTGTGCTGAAATATTTGCAAGAAAGGGCGAAAGCTGACCAGTAGGTCAGGGTAGGTTCTGAAATTTGCTGGGGAAAGTTCAACACCAGCAGTGACAGTAGTTTAAGGTCTGTCTTCAGTACCAGTCTGGAAGGCTAAGAGTGGGCCAACAGCTCAGCCTTGAACTTCGGTGCTTTAAATTCAGTTTGCTGTGTGGATGGTGAAGGAAAGGCCCTGCCTGCCTGCCCCTGCTGTAATCCTGTTGGTAGTTCTCTCTCCTTGTGTTTTGGAAGCAGCTCCTTCCCCATCCCCAGCTTCATGTGCCAGGCTGATGTGCCACTGAGGAACTTGCTCTCTTCCCCTTTACATCATATACACATACCCTATTTATAGCAGGAGAGAATTTTTGCTCTTGTGCATCATTCCAGCCAGAAGAAAGCAAAACAGGAGGAGCCACCAGTGCAAGAATACATTCCTGTGAGCTGGGTTTGGAACACAGGAGGGAGGATGCTCACAGTGCTCACACACTGCCTGCGATGCCCAAGAACCTTTCGGAGGCCTCCATACCACAGGGATGAGCACATCTGAATTGAGCCAAGTGTATTTAGTTTTTAGAAGACTGGCATAAGTCATCTTTATTGAATATAATTTAGTTTTAACATATTGCTCTGTGCTTGAGTTATTATCTTCACTGTGCTTGGAGAAATAAATTACATTGAGGCCTTTATTTTTGACCTGTGACATCAATACACGCCATGGACAGATTCCAAAATCTTATCAGCTTTGGCATGGCTATTAAATTACAGTAGTGAACAAACCTCTTTAGAAATGAAAAATGCTTTTGGAGCTTTGACCTTTTACATTTCAATTCGTAAAGAGCCCAGTGCAAATGGGAAATGCTGATCAAAATCCAGTTACTTTAATCTTGCACGGTGTCCTTTCTGCAGAAGAAAAGAACAAAACGTATCTCCTTGCCTCTTGACCCCTCAGTTCTTGACACCAAAGTCTGCCTGGAACATTGAGGTTTGGTGGTAGAAAGCTGTGTCTGTCAGTATGGAATGTGGCAAATAAGCCAGAAAATTTCCAAAGGGAAACCTACTCTAAAACAAAGGCAGGAATTAAAGTTGGACAAGTGCACACGGCTGTTCAGCTGACAGGTTAATTCAGGTACACAGAACAATCCTGCTGTATTTTAACCTCCAAGCACGTGGTGGGGCTCCTTCTGTTTAGAGGATGGGGGTTGAACCCCAACCAGTGAGCAGCATTCTGAGATTTGGGTCGTTTTCTCACTTCTCCCACTGAGGCTTCTGTCTGCATGAGATGATTTTCCCTCTTCCAAAACTCTGTGTCATTCCTTGTGCAGCACATGGTGATGAGGAGTCGGTTACATCGGGTGGGGAATTAGGCAGGGATCAGAGGATAGGGGTTGGAAACTGTATTGCAGAGCAACACATAGCAGCTGGAGGGAGATAAGGTGTAAGTAAAAGTCTCCAGAGCAAGACTGACAAAGTTTGCAGAAAACATTATTCAGCGTTCCCTGCCTTTGTTTAATCCCTTGTCTCTTTCCAAGCAAGTGCAGCACACAGTTTTGCTGTTTGCAGGTAGGAAGGGGGCGTTTCCACATCCCTCACCTGATGTGAGACATCAGGTGCTGCACAGGCTCTGTTGCTCTTGGAGCAGCACTGAAAGTTAATTCCTTTCCGGACGTCTCTCCTGGCACAGCTTGCTTTAGCTCTATTTGATGGTGCTTTATGTATTTCTGACAGTTTTCAGAGAGAGGCGGCATTTCTGCGGTCGATGAGAACAAAAAGTAAAAGTTACACTTCAATTAACAAATGCAGCTGGGCAGAGTCTCTTACAGATCCATCTTTTCCTACCAGGCTTTAATGAAGCAGCAGCACTGGGGAGATGCACTGCAGTTTCTGGATTGTTTGTGATTTTTCAAGAGAGTAATTCCAGCCCAGGACATCCATCAGCAGCACACATTTATATTCCACTTTAATCCCATATTACTTTTGAATAGCTGGTGCAAATCTTGGCATTCAGAGGAAGGCACCGGCTGGTTTCCTGGCTGAATCAGAAAAAGGCACAGTGCAGCCGTCTGGGCCATGGGGAGGCCCCTGCCTTTGTGAAGCTGAGAAGAAAACTGAGAATACTGCTGCATCAAACGAGACCTCTGCTTCTACACGGATAACTGCAGGCCAATAAGCTCATAAAGAGTGGGTTTGCAATTAGATTTTATTTATCTATTGCAGGTATGATATTGGACCTCAAATGATGGGCGAGAAGTAGTTAACAAGTCTGCGAGCCTGGTCTGTTAGCCAGGCAGTTAAAATAAAGCACCGAAAAGCCTAATGTATGTTAATTGAATGCCAATTGATTAAACATATTCATTGAGGTTTCACATCTAGGTCATAAGTAATCTATCTATTACATACTTGTTAAACCTCATTAAATAATTGCCTGGTGGTATTTAACATGCAATAAGTATCCCCTGAAATGCAACTAAAATGTATTCTTACATCTGCTTAGGAATTTGCCTAAGTGAATTGATTGAAGGATGTTAAAAACCAGTATTAATTGTTAAATATGGCAAGTGAAGTTTTTCACCAGCAGATATGTGCTGTTCTGCAGGGCAAGGTACCCCAGTCAGTGAGCCTGCTGGAGGACATGCAGTATCTGCATGGTTATCCGGGTCATTCTGTGCTGAGGAAGGTGGGACTCTGCCCAGCTGAGTGCCAGCAGTGGGCCCTGCAGGAGGCAGAAAGCATCTCTAGGCTTTTGCATGAGAAAAGGATCTGGAGCTGCAGATGGGAATTTGACTTTTGCAAGGAAAGACATTTGCCACAGATTGGAAGGCTCGTTCATGCCTCTCGTCCCTTCTGAACCATTAATGCCGTCTTGCAGCTTGAGAGGAGCAGCTCCAAGTGTCCCCCCAGACACAGATTTGAGCTGCTCCCTCTGTGCCACACGTTGCCCAGGTGCCCTTTGTCCAGGGCCAGGTTTCCAAAAGTCTCATTGACCTTAGCAACAGGAAATAGCTGAGTTTGGAGGCCTAATTCCACTGGCAGCCATTCCGATTTACAGCCAGCTCTAGAGCTGGAAATACACTTCCAATATCCTTAGCAATTGTTGCGGCTTGCTCTTTGCCTTATTGCTGGCCTATAGCTCAGCAGAGATGCCTCGTTTGGAAAGGCAACTTCTGAAATGCAGAATCGAGATTGAAGTGGGTATTTGGAGTGTCCACCATGCAAAGGCAGCGCTTGGCCGTCATCCTAAATGTCCTGCAGGCTGTGTTTGTCATGTTTATGCAGTAAACATTTGTGGAATGGATGCGATGATTTAATTTTTGGAGCACTTGTGAAGAGAGGAAATTCAGAAACGTCGCCTAATACACAGCCAAAACATAAAAGCAGCTATTAAACAGTATTCTATAATTAAATTTCCATTTAATGGTGTTTATGCATCTGTTTCTAAGCTGGGAATATGATATATGCACACACTTCATAAAGGATGTGTTGGAAGGTTGTTAGCAGGCGCTGATGATAATCCTGTGAGCTTCTTTAATTCTTTTTTTGCAGTATTATAGAATCCCCTTCTCATCCTCACGTAAACCAGTCACACAATTAGCCTCACCGAGGTAAGCAATGCAGCACAGGCGTGATGTTTCCATCCTGCTGCTATTTCAGGAATAACTTTGGCCTTTTTCTTCACCCAGGTGTGGCAGCTCCTCCATCCGTGCCAGCCTTGCTCCTAACAAGGGACCAAGGAGCAACTTTGCCTTGTTTAATAAGACCCAGGAGAGACGAGGGAAGGAGAGAAAGCTTTCTCATGCACACACACAGAAAGGAAATTGCACTGGAGCTGCAATGGCTGGAACAAAGAAGTGATTCATAACTGAGGCTGGAGAAGTGTGGGTGAAGGGAGAGGAAGGCAGGTATTTTTCTTACCTATTAAAGTGAGGAGTTAAGTTAGTCACTGAAATTAGTACTTCATTTGACTTATTTATGTAACTGCTTAATTTTTAATATTAATGTGTTCGGTAACACTCCTGAAATGAGCTGATGGTTTTACAGCAAGCAGCTTCAGATCTCCAAAACTTCTATCGCATGCTGGCTTATGTGAGTGCAGTGGTCTCTGGGAGGCTCCGGGCAGGCTCTGGGACTCAGAATGTTGTACTGATGAGTTTATTTCAATGGCAAAGAACGAATTTGTCCCCATATCCTGGACATTGGAGTGAAAGGGGAGAGGTTTGTTAGCAGCAAGTAGGGGTAGTGGAAAATTGGTATGATGATGATTGAAGAATGGATTTTTTGGAAGGATGGGAAGATGTGGTGGCACGGGCACAGACCAAGTGGTTCGAGGAGAAGGGCTTTGTAATGTCGTTGGTGTGGTGGGTTCAGTGTGCTTAACAAGAACAGGTCAGCACCATCTTTGTGTAAGTCAGTGCCAATCACACGAGCTTACTTACAGCACGGGGTGTGCAGAGAGCTGAAGGGATGTCAGGTACATGACGAATGAATGGCTCATAGTAGGAATCATCTGAAAAGTACAGAGGAACAATATGAGCTAAAATCAAACAAACGAGCTAAAAATACGGTAGTTATAAAATTTTGTTTAATTTTTTTGTCGTGGACAAAATGCTACTGTTCTGTAAGGAAAAAAACCCACTTATCTCCAGTCTGATACACTTCTTTGTGTTCCTGCAGCAGGGCAGAGAAAGCGCTGTCTTTCAAACATTTCCATCTGCAGTGAGGTCTTACATGGTCTCCTAAAAACTATTCTTGGGAAGGAAGCAGCTGCCTGTCATCAGAGTTTGCATGGGGGAGGGGTGATAGCCATGTCAGGACAGGGTTAGTGGTGTGGGGCTATAGGACCAGCCCTACTGCCGAGCCAAAATAATGGCTTAGATTGCCAAGAGCATCAAGAAAATAGCAAAATGTTTCAGGGGATGTTAAAGGATGAGGTGGTCTACATTTGGGGGTAAGCATATGGTGAAGCACACTGAAAGGATGGTTGGGCTGGATGATCTTGGAGGTCCTTTCCAATTCCGGTGGTTCTGTGATTCTATGAAAAAGGAAACAGTTTAAAGTACTCATGTGGAATTGGTAGTAAGTTAGCCATAGGCTATTGGGAAAGGAGGAATGCATCATTGCCAATAGAACATCCATTCAGCATGAAACATTGGCCAGGCAGGCAAACAAAACATTTGCTTGCATAAAGAAAGAACTTGCTAGTAGTGCAATCTTATGATGTAGCTTCTGTATTAAGTGACACCTCAGCATGAATACTTCACTCAACTTTGCTCTCCAGTCCTAAATAAGGACAAGGCAGAAGTAAAAAGGTCCAGGAGAGGCACTGAAAATGATGAAGGGAATAGAAAGCTGTAGTATGTGGAGACAATAAAAAATTAGAAGCATTTATCCTAGCAGCATGTATCCTAGACATTGGAGGAATAAGAGGTAATGATAGGAAGAGATTAAAAGCAGCAGTGTGTTTAAAGATGGTAAGGCAAGAAGTCCTATTCCTAGAGCAGAAAGCCAGTAAAGTGAAATGAAAAAGCAAGTAGTTTAGACCTTTATGTATAGCTTACAGCAGGGCAGCAGCACCGTGCAGAAGACTGACATTTGTATCAGGGCATCCAAGTACACCTCATTGGAGCACTGACCTCACTGTGATGAATGAAAATCATGGCGTTGAGCTTGGCCATGGCTTCTCCAAGTCTGGGCAATTTTAAGGCAGCTTAGTTCATGAATGGATTTACTGCCTCCACTCCCAAAGCAGCAGACAGAATAATTTTCAGAAAAAAATATGATTTGCATCTGTGAGCTGAGATAGAGATCTTTTTGTTGGTTTGTTTTTTCCCCTCTGTATTTTTTTTGGAGCTAATGAACTAGAAACCTCTCTGTGTGAAATCTGCAGTGATAGGAAAGATCCCTAGTGCCTGTTGCAGGAGATATCTTAGTCACATTGAGTAAGGCACCACATCTCTTCTAGGAGTCTGTGATTGCTAAAAAAGTATGAAAAGCAGCTTCCTAAAACAAATCTCTGCCTCGCCTGTCTCCTGCTGCATTCCTGTCCAGAGCACCTCAGTGTGCACCAGCTTCATGCAGCTCAGGTCGAGGTGCCATGCTCCTGCTGCACCTCAATCTGAGGACCCAAGGGAAGGCACAAATTCCAAAATGGTGTGCTCAGCCTCACAAGTGCCCTGGGAAGCTCCTCTGACTTCTTTTCAAGCAGTCTGGAAGGCTGATGTGAGGCACACTACCACAGGCTTGGAGATTGGCTGCGAAGCTGGTCCCACTTGCTGGCGTTTATTAAATTATATTTCACTGCAGCAACAGCAGTCTGGGCTGGGCTCTTGCAGAGAATTGTTGCACTTCTCAGATGGTTAATCGCTTGGCCTTTGGCCTCCTGCTTTATAACTCCATTTGACATCTCCTATAATTACTGCCTGGAGAGTTTTACTACTTACTTATGCTATCAGCTATTGCAGTTTAACATGCCATCAGTCTTGCCAGACCAGTCCCTCTACACCCCCAGAAAAAACTCCCCTTTCACTCATACTTTTCTGCAAATGTCCACAAAGCAAGGAAGTGTAGAATTTCTCCTTTGATCATTGCACTGTGCAATTTGAGACAGTAAAAAATTCTAGCCCGTTTCTTATGCTGCTCCCACTCTTCCACGTTTGTGCCCTTTGATTTTCAGACTTTTATTATAGATAGACTTCAAGCAGCCAAATTGCCTCATCCTTTTTAGTATGTCTCCTAAAAACAAATGAAGGCTCCGCCATGCAAGCTGTTGGCTTGGTGGAACATCTGCCTGGTGCTCACAGGCTGCATGCTGAGCGCTCAGGGTCCATGTCCTCCCCTTCCCAGGGCCCAGCTCTCTCCAGCCAGCGTGGGTCTGTCCAAGTCATGAAACATTTCAGCAAGATTTGAAGGCCGGCTTTGCTGTTGCAAGAGATAGAAACCATTGCTGTGCTACCTCGGTTGGGTTTTGAGGAAGAGGCCTGAAGCATCTCTATTCCTTATGGTTCTTTCCTTAGGAAGCGTGAGGCAGAAACTCTGTAGTGCTTCCTGAAGGCCGTTGTGATAGCAGAAAGGAAAAGTGTAGAGTGCAAGATAATTTTAAACCATCTTGGCTCTCACCAATGCAAGGGTGTGCTGATTTATGACAACCTCCCCAGGCTGCCCACAGACTGCCTGACAGTCCAGACAGACACGGATTCTTAATGGTGCGTGGTGCAGCCCCATCCCCTTCCACCTCCAGCATCTCTCCTGCACCAGGACCAGAGCTCACCATAAATCTGCTGTGCCCGTGCCAGGGGAATTGTCCCCGGCCTCCACGGCTTGGGAGGGAGATAGGATTAGTACCTTGATGCTCAGTATTGATCTCTGTTTGATTTATATGCCCTTGATCTGATTTTCTTCTTGGCGTCACAAGTATAAATCAAAAGTAACACCCACAAGAGTTAGAAGTTAGGCTGGCTTTAAACTCGTGGAAGTGAAATTGAGGTTCTGCTTCCTTCCGTTCGGGCTCTCCTGCTGCAAAGGGAAAGCAGATGTAAGAAAAGAGTTCTGCCTGAACCACAGGAGCAGCCAGGCACTGCAGGATGCAGTCTTCAGCCATTCTTTTTAATTACTTCTTGAAACTGCATTTCAGAGGAATTGATTCCTGGATTCTCTCCCATAGCATCAGTCTTTCGCCTCGAAGCCTCCCCACCTACAGCAGCCAGCAGTCCTCCTCTTCAGACTTCCTCTGGGGGGCTGAGTTGAGTTTTCCTGGTGAGAAGTGAGGAGGGAAGTTAGTGGGGACAAAATAAAACACTTCTGCAGAATGATTTTCAATGCATGACCATTTTGTATTGAGTCACTGAACTAACAGAGATCAAAACCCTGAACGGTTTTCATTCCCTGCTCAGCAACTGACATTTCTCCTTCCACTCAGAAGCATTACAAAGCTTTATCACAGACATTATTATGGTCCTGAAACTCTCCTTATGAAACTCGGTGCATCTTTCTGAGGCCACTCCTTGGATGTTGTAGTGGAAATACTAAGTCACAGCTTATGGCCTGAAGCAGTGATTGAGCACCTGGTGGGAAGGAAGGGCAGATCCAGGGGAGCTTGGGTGTATGCAATGCACCTGAGTGACCAGGAGGGGAGCCAGGATCCACCCCTTCCCAGACCTCATTTAAGTGTTGGCAGTGGAGGTGGGGGCACCTCTTGCTTGAGTTCCCTGCATACCTGAGTCTTTCCTAAGGTAAGCAGCTCTTTTCTTTCATTTCTGTAGCTGTGGTGGCTGCATTTGGGCTTGTTCCCATTTGCTGTAGCTAAAGATTTTACCAGCCTGCTATTATACAGCCTTACTGATGTCCTAAAATATCCATTAGTTTGGCCTGAAACTTTTTCTTTTGTACTGAGGAGATGTTGTATGATGAAGGAGAGAGGAGCAGTAGTCTAGATGTGCTGTTTTCCTTCATCATGGTGTGTTTATTGAGGGCTGTTGAAGGTCTGGGGGGGGAATCAGGCTGCATTCTTATGGTGTGGAAGTCCACTCCAGCCAATAGTGCCATGTTGAAAGATTTATAAAGGAGAAAGCTTCCAGTGTTCCCCTGGTGACTCTGAGCAGCGGCCCCTCATGAGGTTCTGGTGTGACTGATGGAAAAAGTAAGTGAATCTGAGCAGAAGGCACAGACCGTAAAGAGGCTATGGAGACAAAATAGGCCTTCCTAATTAAGTTCTGCATTTTTTTGCATTGCTGGGGAGTGAGTGTTGCTTGAGTGTCAGGAGTAAACTCACCGCCTGCTCCTTGATGGTCCTCCTTTGTGCCCAGCTGTTTTTAAGCATCCCTTTCTTGGTGCTTTCTGACAAGGCGCAGACAGCTTTTAGTGAAAGCACTGCAAGATTTTATAGAACGTATTCATTTTTGTATCCAATGTGTAAAAAGCAGGCTCCTGGGGTTGTACAGCCAATTATTCTCATAATATTAGCGTGACCGTAATTTAACTAAATCTTATCTTCAGTGTGAATGGTCTGCATTTACAACACTTTCTCTTGGGAATTTTCTCCTGGTGTTTTTAAAATCCTTTACCTTAAATTATTGACTGCTGTGCCTAACTCTCAGATAATGCAGTAAGGTAGTGAAAGAAATGTATTTGCATGCCAACGATCTGAAACTGTATTGAAAGCGGCTCATTGGGTTATTTTGAAGTTTTGTCTGATTTTGAGGGTTTTTTTATGAGTCTTGAGATGGTTCTTCCACTGGGAATGTGCTCAAAGAGCCACCTGGGGCTGGAGGCAGCATGCCAGACTGTGTGCAGGAGGGCTTTGCGATGTATTGCCACAAGTATCATCTCCTAGCCTTGGGGAAGGATGAGAGGAGAATCGATGCAGGCAGAGTGATACCTGCTCAATTTGTTTTCAACATGTTGTCAGCTCTTTTTAGTATTCATTTACTCCTGGTAACGATACAGGGAAAGGAGCTGGTGGGGAGATTGGTTTCTCCAGTTTGAGCCTTGATGCTCCTCGTGTGAGCGGTGTGCTATATTCACTGCATTGTCCTAGGCAGCTGAAAGCATGGGGATCTTTCATTTTGATGATGCTTCATTTCTTAGGGTAAATAATAAGCACATTTGGTGGAAGTCCAAAGAGATTCTCTGATTAGTTATAGTTGCTGCTGAGAAACCAATTACTCTGAAGTACGAATGCTCTTTAAGATTGCGACACTTGCTAAATTGGGTTCGGAGAGCAGTGGGTGGACAAAAGGTGCCTGTTTTTATTATTGTGTATGGGAGTGATTGTGAGTGTTCAAACAAAGAGGGGCGCATAGAAAAAGGCATTTCTCTCCAAATACCAGCCTCCATTTCCCAGCGACATCAGAGGGAACAGAAAGAAGCGCGGGGACCAGAAGAGATTTGAGATGAGTTCTGCTCATCGCTGCAGGATAGAGGATGGAAATATGAACGGCTCCCTTTGATTAATGTATGCCCAAGGTCACACATGCAACTGTAACAGTCAATAGCAATCAGATTAGTGTAATGTATTATTCAGTGTTTATGGTGGTGAATTTGTATAGTGCCCGTGAGGCAGCTTTGATCCCCTTGAAATGTTTTCTGAGTGCCATTTGGGATTGACACAGAGCTGAGGATCTCTAGCTGACTTTCCTCTGGTATAATTACCTACAACCATTGTTTCTGCATGGATATGTGCTTGGATTTAGTTGTGCAGTTGGTTGCCAGCCTGGCATTCTCTGCCTCTAAGAGTTACAGTATGGAAAATAACAGAAAGTAATGCTTTTAATTGAAGGTCTTACATGCTTTAGAAATACTGCATCATTAAGCTTTGCTGTAAGTTGGTGATTGCTGTATGTGTATGTGGCTCTTGGCCTGTCACTGTGCATGCAGCATGCTGCGGTGCAGCCCCATGTGAAATTCCATCATACCAGTTGCCAAAATGCAGCAGATCCCAGGCAGGGCCTGATGGGATCAGGACCAGATGGGAATATGAAGTCTTGTAGCCGTGTGCAGCAGATCTGTGGACCTGTGCAGAACTCAGGGCAGAGAAGTGGTGCAGTTGGGACACCGGGTGCTGTTCCCTGCTGAAAGGAACTTGGTTGGTTACTCACTTTATTAAATTTGAAAGCCCAGCGCATCAGATGGCAAACCTTTACAAGATTTGGCCACTTAGAACTCCAGTAAGTAATCTTACACAGTAGGTTGCAAGCCATCACTTGAAAACTAACTCTTTTCAATTGGGTTGGAGGCATCTCTCGTGGACTGCAAAGTGTCTAGAAAGCTGTTGGCAGTGCACAGCAGACATTGGTGTGCTGGATCTGGTTAAGGGCAGCAGCACTAAGAGTACCTTGGGGAATTTTATTGTATCTAGTCTTGTTCAAAAGCACTGTTAATGATCTGAAAAAGCAGAGAAGAGCACATTAATTAAATTCTCAGATGATACTGAAGTTGGAAGGTGTAACAGAGCAACAGTGGGAAAACCATCCTGGAAAAAAAAAACAAACACGCCGATGGACCAAGAGGGAAAAGAAAATGCCATTAAGTGCAAACTATGGATGGGTGGATTGGTGGATGGTGTCGGTTGGTGTTGGTAGGTGGGTGGAAAAGGTGATTTGAGAGGATCAAAGTGGCTGATATTTGAGAGTATGATTTGGTGACACAGCATGGCTGCAGGTAGGGCTGTCGTCCAGTTAGGTGTGGATGAGCAGAAGCACTGCAGAGGAGAAAGGATGTAAATGTTGACCAGAAAGCACCAGCTGGACGCAAGTAGAAAATTGCATTTGTTTATGACCACTTCGAAAAAGAAATTCAATTAAAAAGGAGTGACAGGAAGTTACCTGATAGATAAAAGATTTACAATGGCGGTTTTGCTGAGCTAAAATTTGGATGGAGGAGGGAGAAATGGAGTAGCATCAACTTGCATTTAAGATGTAGATAAGTGTATTAACATGTAGATAGAAAAGAGGCAAGGACTCCTGGTGGCAGCCAGAAAGTGCTCACTAGGGAGGATAGGAAAATATTGGCTGAACATCAGCATCAGTTTTCTATTATCAGAGCAATTAGTCCTGTTGAATGAGCTCTCAAAAAAGTGCTGAGTGGCTTTAAAGTGTTACAGACTGAGGGCTGGGAAACAAACCATACTGCAGAAAACAGCCTTCCAATGGCAGCAGGTTTTAAAAAATCCTCCTTTTCTAGCAGTTTTGTTTATGACTCCAGCAGTTAAATCATCCTGACACACAGGACTATGGCTGTTAGGACTTTGCTGTTTGCCACTTTTATTCTTTCACATAGGAGGGCAGCAGTTAATAAGGAAAAGCCTCCCAGAGCAGGTGAAGGCCTTTCCCTTTTAATTCCTTGTGAAATTGATAGCAGGGGAAGACTCCACAAACTTTCATCAAACTTTCTGCAGCTCTGGGCTGGTGGAAACACTTCTACAGCTCCCTGGTGTCCATCTCCATGTTTGAGCCCTGCTCACGGGAAGCTGGAGGAGATGGGCAGGCGTATTTTGGTGTGTTGCACATCCTTTCAGCCCTACATCCTTTTCTTCCAGAAGTAGACAATAGGCATTTAGTGACGTATTTCCATGCAAGGAGACACCTAGAGAGTGTAATGCTCACTTCTGTGGCTGCAGGAGAGAAAAGGGTGGTTAGATAGGGAAATATCTTTCCTATAGCAGAACCTGATAGCTCTTGCAAATTCACTTCCTTTTTGATTGTGTGATACTGTGATGCTACTCCACTCTGAGCAGTGGGTTGCAGTGAATGGTAGAAGACATCCAAATGCTCTTCCAACCTGATTTATTCTGATTCTGGGATCATTCTGTCCTTACGTTTTGTGGGTGGAGTTATTCCACAACATGTCCTGCTGATCAGCTTGCCTTGAAGGAAAGGAACCTTTCAGGAAATTCATTTTATTCTGGGTCAGTCCAGTAATGGGCGTTTCATTCCAATCTGCATCAGAAGGCAAATTTAGCCTTCTAGGGTTGCATCAAAATGAAGCTGAGGCACTAAGGCTTGACCTGACACGTGCAAGGACCAGGCTCTCCAGAACAAATCCTTTCTCAGAATTGAGATCAGGGTGCCAGACCACGGTATTCACCTCCAAACCCCCAGTGTTGTGGAAGTGCCTCAGTAGGGTCCCCTTGTGCTGTGCTAGGATGGGACCTGGGCACACCACCAACCCCTGGCCACCCCATGATATCTGCCTTCCTCCACCTGCCTGCACCATCCCTGTCCAGTGCTTCTTGATCCCTTCTCCAGTAGAGACACAGTACAAGGGATGGGGCTGGCATTGGACTTCAGCTCTGTGCAGGCAGGCAGCAGGTATAAGTGCTCCTGCAATCATATTATTGCTTACACAGTGATTGTGCAGCACTGCGGGATAAAAAGGTTCTTTCATATCAAGTACAGCAGCCAGACTCAATCCCTATTGTACCCTCTCACTCACTTTATTAAGTTTACTTCATTTCTGCTCTGTCTCTGTACCTCTGTGCCCTCTGCTGTGTGTACCAAATCTTATTGACATTTTAATATTAAATTATTATGACAAGAAGATATTCCACTTGCTAAGTAATTTGTTTTATTCTGAGGAAAATTGGAAGCTGCAGAAAAACCATTATGAAATATTTAGACAATGGAGTGATACTGACTGATACAATATAAATAATTATTTTGTCCACAGCACGCCCAAATTCTCACCTAAAAATGTAAGCGATAAAGGCAACAAGTTAGAAAATTAAATTTGAGGGGATGAAAAGAATATTATGTACAGAAGGGGAAAAAAAAGTAACATTCAGATGTAGTTGTTACAGAAAAGCACATCCCAAAGAAATCTAGAGCAGTAAAAGGAGGAAATCACCAAATGAGCGCTTGGCCCCACTGTTGTTTGTTCATTGTGGGTTTTTTTTTTTTGTATAAATTTTCCTGGACTTTGGGACACAAATACAAATCTGCAAGGAAGAATTGGGGGTGGAATTTATTCCAGTGTGTGTTGAGAGGCATAATAATATAGAGAGATGATATGGAACAAACAGCACAGCTGCACCAAGGGCGAGTCTTGCCTGCCCAACCTAATGGCCTTCTGTAATGGCATAACTGTGTCTGTGGATGAGGGAGAAGCCACTGATGGCATCTGTCTGAACTTCAGTGAGGCCTTTGACACAGTCCAACACTCCGTCCTTCTCTCCAGATTGGAAATACATGGATTTGGTGAGTGGGCTGTTTGATGAATGAGGAACTGATTGTGAGATATTACTCAGAGTGGTGGTGGATGGCTCAGTGTCCAGATGGAGATCAGTGACAAGTGGGACCGGTGCTCTTCAACATCTTCATCAACAGCAGCAGTGGTAGGATTGAGTGCACCCTCAGCAGATTGCAGATGGCACCAAGCTGTGTGGTGCTGTTGACACACCTGAGGGACAGGATGACACCCAGAGGGACTGAGACAGGCTGAGCTGTGGGCCCAGGAGAATCTGTGGGATTCAACAAAGCTAAGTGCAACATCTTGCATCAGGGTTGCAACAGCCTTCACTATCAGTGCAAGCTGGAGGATGAAAGGATACAGCACAGAGCTGCTGGAAGGAACTTGGGAGTACTGGTGGATGGCAAGTGGGGCATAAGCCAGCAGTGTGCCCTTGCAGCCCAGCAAGGCAACTGGATCCTGGGCTGCATCCAAAGCAGAGCAGCCAGCAGTTGAAGAGAGGTGATGCTGCTGCTATGCTCTTCACTGGTGAGACCTCACCTGGGGTACTGCGTCCAGATGTGGGGCCCTCATCTGTGCAGGAGAGACATGGAACTGTTGAGATGTACCCAGCGGAGGACCAGGGAAGCGATCTGGGGGATAAAACTATCCTATACAAGGATAGGATGAGAGAGCTGGGGCTGTGCAGCCTGAGGCTCTGGTGAGACTTGAGAATGGTCTTTCAGTATCAAAAGAAGGGCTGTGAGAAAGAAGGGGGCAGACTCTTTAGCCAGGTCTGCTGTTATAGATCGAGAGGAAATGGTTTCAGGTGAAAAGAGGGGAGACTTAGATTGGATATAAAGTTATTTATGGTAAGGGTGGTGAGGCATTGGTACAAATTGCCCAGGGAGGTGGAGGCATTCAAGGTCAGGATGGATGGGGCTTTAAGCACTCTGACTGAGCTGTGGATGTCCCTTTTCATTGCAGGGCAGTTGGACTAGATGACCTTTAAGGGTCCCTTTCATCTGAAATGATTATGTGATTCTATATTGTTACTATAAGATGTATAATAATAAGAGTTTTCTTATTCGGATACCTTCTCTTTGTGAAGGCCTGAAGATCAGCCACCCTGGAGGAACACGAGTTGGCTCAACCTGACATCTTATCATTCAGAGGCATCCTGTGGAGCAGCTGGTGGGACAGCACTCTGGCAGCAAGGTTTGTGGGGTGTGGGGATATCCCAGAAGCAGGGAGGCAAGTCTGAGCTCCTCACTGGCTGGGAAATAATGAGCTGGTGAACTTGGCTGGTAAAGAAAGGATTATTTTACATGGAACTTGCAGTCCTAGAGCATCAATGCCAGGATTTGCAGTTGGGATTTCATTTTAAATGCTTTGCCTTCTGTATAAAGGACTATTAGCCAAAATATTGCTCCCACTTGGCAATTAACCTAGATAGCAGTGGAGCTGTAATTTAAACAAATGTAACTCTCTCTTTGTCATTGTGATATTTTTAAGAGTAAGGTTGCTGTTGGCTTTCTGGATGGAGGCAAGCATTAGAGTCACTCCTGATTTGGAAGCACTATTGTGTGCTTAACTTAGATACAGATTTCTTTGTTCAAACAACATTGATAACACTCAGGGGAAGCAGCTATTTTGTAAAACCGTATTAGAAAGCCTGTGCTTTACACTCAGGAAGGAAATGACAGGGTTTTTCCCAGGTGTCAGTGGTCTGAACTGGGTAAAACTGGCCCATGTGTCACATGGGAAAATGTCCATCTGTGACCTTGCTTGGAAACTGGGGAGTCGCATCTTTGTGACCCAGCTTTAGAAGGCTGGGGAAAGATGAACATCAATTACTGAAATCCAGCCTGCCTTGTAGTGAAAATCAGGATAAAGTGCAAAGCTCAGTGACTGGGGGTGTGAACCTGTGTTTGACACCTTGGGAGAAACCGAGGACCACCTGCAGGTACCTGCTTGTCCTAAGAAAAGCCTTCCTGCGTGGCACAGGTTGGGCTGTGTATGTTTCTTTGGACTGGATATATCGCAGGGACTGAAATTGTCGTGTGAGTGTGCTCTATTTGAAGTTGAGTTCATCACCGTGGTCTGGCGCTTGGCTCTCCTGGGATTTTTTTTCTTTTGGGTGATTATGGAAGCTCTATGACTACAAGTCACTGTATAAGCAGCTTTGTCCTCTGCTAGCTGGGTTTATTCATAATCTCACTCCACGTTAGAAATGAGTCCTCAGTACTAAGACACGCTGTCTGCAAGGGTGATCTGTCCAAAACTGATGGCTGTTCCTGGTGTAAGCCTAAGCACAGTGGGAGTCTTCATGATATTGGGGTAGCTGGAATGTGTCATTCTATTTATGAGGTGATTTTATTTGCTTGCTAACATGGGAAAAAATGGCTACTGATAAAAGAGTAATTGAGCTTTACCTGAGTTTCTGAGTAGTGCATGAACACTTATTTTGTTGGATGTAAGTCTTAGAGACTGAGCATATGTGGTGTTTGGCTGATGTTGCTGTAATAAGGGCATCCCAAGCACTCTTCTGTATTAGATAAGGGTCTTGGGACCGTAAGAGATGGAATCAGATCCTTTTAATCTTGGGATGATGACCTCATTGCAAAGGTAGTACCTGTCATCTTGTCCCAAGAGCAACCCGGTTCCTCTTAACATTTCACACTGGAAGTTCAACCATGCTGAATATAAGTTGAAAAGGAAACAGGTGATTAAAAGTGTTGCTTCATTTTTTCAAGGCTCACAGGAGCACCAGCACTGCCTGTGGGAGGCAGCTGGGGAGTTTAAGAATCGCTGTGTTCGTAAGGCATTGTTATCATATTGAAGTCTAACTTTCGTAGGTCTGTGATGATGAAGTTTTGAAGATGAAAGATTGGCCTGTAGAAATTACATTACAGAACAGCCATTAAATATTAATCCTCGGGTACCGGAGAGATTTCGGATTAAAATTTATGATCTAGGAACATATCCATGCTCCCTTCACATAAAAGCACCGGTTGTCTTGTGAAATACAACCCTGTTCAGGCAGAGGAGGCAAGCCAGGTGAAGAGAGGATCGCAAACAATCCTCAGGTAGAAACTGGGGGGTTCGTAGCGAGGTAGCAGAGCGTGGCGTGGCCACGGGAGGGCAGCAAGGGGACATCGGCGCCGTGGGCTGCAGGATGTGAACAGCCGGCGGGTCCGGCGTGCAAGAGGGGCTGTTCGGAGTGAAGCAGCCTGGTCTGGTGGTTGGCGAGCCTGCACGCTTAGCGGGGGGGGTTAAACTGGGTGATCACTGTGGTCCTTGTCAACCCAGGCCGTTCTGTGATTCTATGAAGTCATGATGTGCTTTGGCGGGCAGCAGTTAGGCACAAGGGCTGGGGGAGGAGCAGATGTGTGATAGGGCTGCAGTGGGACAGAGATGATGTGCTATATTAATATATTTTTCATTTTCTATTGATCTGAAGAGCTTGAAGCCAGCAAAAGGGGGAAAAAAAAGTCCATTGCAGACTGAACAATATACTAAACCTTATCTTAATTGAACACTGGGGGATGTTCATGTGGGCAGCGCAGGGCTTTTGCTAGATCAGCATTCGGGATGATATCTTCCAATTTCTGTGATTAGCAGAGTGCTTAGGGGAAATCTTTAGTCTTCTACAGGAAGGCTGAGCACCTGGGGGTGCAAGGGTGGATGAGTACTGTGGATGAGCATGGGTTAGAAATAGCAATTTGTTAGCTACTCCGGTGTGAGTGCCCTTGTAGCTGCTTTTAACCTCCTAATAAATGCAGTGTAGCTCACCTGGCTTTTTACTGTTGGGTAAGACGTGTGAAATGACCTCACACAAAGCTGTGGCATTAAAGCCTGTGTGCAGGCAGGCTCTGAGTTACTATGGAGAAGACAGCAGGCTGTAAATTCGCATCCCGGTGCGTTCCCAAGGAACTTCTGTGCTCACATAACCCTTCCCACCCCTCACCTCCAGCACTGCAGATCTGAAGCTGCTATGGTGACTGGACCAGTGCTTCCAGAGTGCTTTTCTGTAGTCAGTTTCTGGCTGTTTGCTCACAGTTTTGCTGGCTTATCGATTTACCCATTTCTTCCAGCCAGATTCATTCCAGAACTGGAAGTCCAGTTTGTCACATTACAATTTTCCCTTTAGAAGTGATTTCTGACTAGAGCACTACAGAAATGTGTACTGGCTTCAGTGTTACTGGAAAAGTTGACTTGAAAACATGTATTTTTTCCAGCATCCAAAGTTTAGGGAGATGATTGTTGTTGTTGTTGCTCATCCATTTTTTCCTGCTGGGTGGAAGTGCTGTGATGCTGTAGCTATCTTACATTATGCCCATAACCAAAGACAGCAATGCGGATACTTTACCTCTAACCTCACTCATTCCTTTCAGGGATGTTCCAGTGCATAGTAACTGATCCTCAGTTTTGTGTTCAGAATGCAGACTTCTCCAGATGAAGCTTGGATCTGTTGTGCTGAGCCCCTGCTGCTGGGCTGCATGCAGCTCAGAGGCTTCACTCATCATGTGGTATCTTTACCAAAACACTGAAGATCATGTTTTTTTTCCTCAGTTCTTTCCTAGAGATATGCACGGAGTGGTAGATGATTGTCATTTTGGATAGCTGATTGCCATCCACAAGCTGTAAATGTGCTCTCACAGGCAGCTGCATAGTGCGCAGCTTCATGGGGAGGTTTGCTGAGCATCACCACTTGTGTGAGGAGAAGTGACACATTTCAGATATAGGCTGCACATGACCAAAGGGACCCAGCTCCCATCTTCTGGCCAGGAAGGGCAGCCATTTGGACAAAAAGATGCATGAAGCAAAAATACTTCCTTTTCTGCAGGCAATTTCAGGGCTTTTACAGCAATGCGGGGGACCGAGGATGGGCTTTGGTGAGGAAAAGAGATCATAGGGGAGGGAGCGTTTTAGCTATTGAGTGTTCTAAGGAGAGTTGCCAACTTGATGCTAATTATATAGTATTCATCTACCACCCGGGCCAAAAGTGATTGAAATAGACTTTTTATTCTGTCATGCAGATTTAATTGCCTGTGCTGAACTGAAAATTGTCTTTGGAAGTCACTCCATATTTCCAGTATCTTGGAAACTGATCCTCTTTAAGGAAGAAGCCTAATAATATATCTCTTTCCCAGCCAGAATGTAGCTTAACAAACACGGATGATTAAACTCAAAGTTCCAAGCAATTATAACCAATCAAGATATGGAGGCTCTTTCAACAGTAAGAGTTCTGTGTTGCGCTGTGTCTACAGTTCCCTCTGTTCTCTCTCCAGTCTTTGAAGCTTTAAACATTCACATTCTGTCTCTTTTTCATTTAGCAGTTAAGTTTGGATTGGGGTTTCCAAGCAAACTTCTCCAATAACATAAGTATATACTTCATTCACTGGAAAAAGTGCTGATGTCTTTAAGAAAAGAGTGGAAGTAATCTGCCCTGTCCTACCACTCCGTATGCCACATTGACCTGACCTGTAAGACAAGTCTTGAGTTACCTTACAGATTTTCCTGGTTCACTTTTTAGTTTTCATGCAGGGCTGAAACCTCCTTCTGTGCATATCATTCTCTAATATCTTTGAGGGCATTCTCCTGAGACTGTGGAATCCCATCCAGGACTGCAGCCTCTCCTTTCCTCCCCCTGCTTGCTAAGCACTGGCAAGGCAATGTTGCTCTCGGACCTTGTTTCTTATTCATTTCTACCATCTCAAATTGCAGGGATTGATGGAGCTCTCACAAGGACTTACACACATACAAATAACTGTTTTCATTTCACTTTTGTCCATTGTTATCCCCTTGCAGTGCTGATGGCCATGGTGCAGTTGGTCTCCAGCACACACGTGCTGATGGAGGCATTCAAGGCCAGGCAGGATGTGGCTCTGGGCAGCCTGATCTAATGGTTGGTGACCACTAGGGTTGGGCATTGAAACTAGATGATCTTCGAGGTCCTTTTCAGCCTAGGCCATTCTATGACTATGATGACAGTGCCCCATCTCTGCAGCACTGGGGCAGGTAGCATTGGTGTAGATGTACTTCAGCTGAGCCATTGGTCTCAGCCCCATCACTGTTCCTCCAGACTCATCTCAAAAAAGCCTTGTTTTATTCCCTTCCCCCTCCATACCTGGTTTAAAGCCCCTATTTCTATGCAGCATGCAATATGGCTCCATTTTGTGTAACCCAGGCTTTTAGTTATCCTAGTGGCCAGGAGAGAACAGCAAACTCTTAGGTGTAGAGCATCTAAGAACCTGTTACTGTCAGAAATGCATCTCCTGTCTCCCCCTTTCCATTTGCAGCATTGCCTTATGCTTACAAAGTGCTGAATAAATCCTTTCTAGTTGTCTTCCATACTTTTAGATCATTTCAGCTCTGCTGGAACTTTGCTTCTGCTGCTCCTGTCTTCCATTTGGGATATTTTCTGTAATTTCGATTCACACCTGATAGTGTGCTGTATTCAATCTCTCAGGGTCCAAAATGCTGGAAAAAGATCCTCTGTATGCAGCCTCACACTTACAACTGCTTCTGTTTAAATGAGCATGAATTTCTTCTAGTCGTACTCAAAATCCCTGATTCTGAGAACTCTTCTGCAGTTACAGTTCCCAATTTTGCAGTTAAGCACCCTTATTAATTTTCCTTCTCCATTTTTATGTTGGCAAGGTCTTTTTTAATGGTCTCTTAGGGGGGACAAAAAGACATAAGATCTGTCAGTCTTAGGGTTGGATCAGGGCAGGTACAGACTTGACGTGCACAGGACCAGTGCCTCATCCCTGCATCTCTAGAGGTTCACTGAGCAAATGAGAATGGTCTCCATCTATCACACACAGGTCACCTGTGCATTGTTCATGCTATGTGTGACACTGCTGGAGAAGCCACTTTATCTCATTTGGGTTCCTGGCATGAAATCTGTCTCATTTCCACCTTCATTTCAGCATGTGCACTGGGAGCAAGCAGATGCTACAGAGTAGTTGATGCTGGAAGGGACCAAAGGGACCAAAGTCATTTAATATCAGCTTTGTGTCTTACAGAGCATCATCCTT
Organism: Tympanuchus pallidicinctus; assembly: GCF_026119805.1. Taxonomy (NCBI): domain Eukaryota; kingdom Metazoa; phylum Chordata; class Aves; order Galliformes; family Phasianidae; genus Tympanuchus; species Tympanuchus pallidicinctus. The sequence continues at coordinate 10,226,923 of NW_026294722.1, forward strand.
GACAATAGCTTCCTCCTATGAGTCCTTGGGAAGCTGTGGTGCAGTGTGGCTCTTTATCCAGCAGAGCTGTAGAGCTATGCAGAGTTCTGCCTTGCTCTGCATGGGTTTGGGAGTAATAGAATGAGTCATCAGCTGGGAGCTTGAAATTACGACGTGTGCCACTGCTTTTGGAAAGCTAAAGAGATTAATAATAACAATAAAAAAGATGCTGTTCACTCACTGGTGTAATGAAGAGGTATTGCACACACCATGCACCTGTTGGTTAAGGTATGCGTTTAACGATCTATTACCCTTTGAAGGGAATTTAAATACACATTAGAAAGTAAGCATAGGGGAAGTTATGCTGTTGTTTTTGATATCAAGAATGCACTAAGAAACATCAAGCAGCAAGGAGTAATGTGAAAGGAACAAAGAAAGACTTAAAAGAATATTTCTGTTCTATATGTTGGGTTGCCTTGATCCTCCAGCCATAGTTCTTTGTGTGTAAAGACACAGATTCAAGGGTGAAGGACAGGGAGTGTACATGAGGCAGCTGGTGGGAGAGATTGGTCCATCATCTGTCCAGCAAGTGCAGGAACTGGTTGTACAATGCCACAACTCAGATCTTCCCAGGTGAATTTCCAGTCCCAGCTTTCTGGCACCTTTGTGCATGTCACTGATGTTTGTGTTCTGTTCTAAACAGCGCTCGGGTGAAGGTGGATCTTCTATAATGAAGATCCTGCCAAAATCCAAGAAACTCAACACACAGCATCATCTTACCACACACTTATGAGCAAGCACTTCTCATGCATTTTCCTTGCCATCACTGCTGATAAATAGCATGATCTTACTTTTATCTGGTGCCTTTTTGAAGTGTTATATGTATATATTTGTGAAAGGAGAACACCAATGAATGCATTCTTTTTTCTTTTCCTGATGCAAGAGAAGAGCCCAGCTTCTCCAAAGAGGTAGTACAAGCTCTCTAGCAACCAGATGGAGCAAGGAAGATTCTTTTCTTTTTCAATTTAAATTAATCAGTGCTGAGTTTTCTAACATGAAAACTACAAAGCTTTTGGAGTACATCAGTGACATAAGGAAATGCTACAGAGTCCTGAGCTTCACTGCAAAGCCTCTACGGTCACAGTATCACCTAATGTTGAAGGCTGAGGGGTAGCCAGGTCGTGTGCAGCTCAGTATAGGTTTTATTGATGTCTATTTAATTGTTGATTTGCTTGTTCCCCACTGATGACATGCCTGACCTGCCAAAAGCTATTCAAAAGTAATCTCTTGATGTCTTCACTGCGGTGCCCCGTGACCCCCATTTTACAGGGAGTTGGTTTTGGAGAAGAGATGGGTCGTGTTGCCACATCTCTCACTCCTTCTTTCTCTTGGGAATTGTGGACATCAATGCAAGCCAAACTGTGGCACTGAATGAGGCATAAACTTGGGATCACAGCTATGTTTACATCTATTTACATTTTATAAACGTATGTTTTTCTCTGCCCCTGAATTGCTCTGAGTTCTCTTTGCCTGGTGGGTTTTTATCAGGATATCCCTAGCTACCATGCAGAATGTGATTTGTTTTATTTTCCTTGAGAAAGATAGGCAATTGAGGAGGAAGGATGTTGTTTTTTTCTGCATTAAAGCCAGCAAAGAAAAGAAAGCAGCTGAAACCTAAGAAAATTGCACTACTAATCATATTTTCATAAGCAGTCCTCTGTAGCATTACAGTCACAGAGTATATTTATAATTTGGTTTATATGAGCAACAGTTTAAGTTGAGGAAAATTGGTTTCCTTCTCAAAATGTCATGTTTCTCATTTCCTCCGAATCTTGGGCTGCTTCGAGCTCTTATCAGCCTTTAAATCATTCAGAAGCACACTCCATAATTAAAATGCCGTAAATCCTCATGAATCAATTTAGTTTTTTTGATTTGTTCTAAAACAGATTTAAATAAAATTGAAAGCTTACTAAAATATGGCATAATAAACGCAAGCGCAAAGCAAAGGGAAGATAAACCCACTCTAGGATGATAGCTGGTGGTGGAGTCAGAGTGGAAATGGGAAACGACGCCTTCCCAACACAACGGAGACGGTTCTGTGCTCCCCAGAACAGGAGCAAGCTGGCTTCCATTGCTGGTAAGGGCACTCTTGTGGCTTCTTTGAGTTGCTGGCTTGGCTCTGGCTTCTGCTCCTATGACGAAGCTCTAATGCAGACACTTTGCTCCTCTCGAGGATCAGGGTCCATTTGCTGCTTGTGCTGGTGGAGTAACAGGGTTTCCAATGGCTTGCAATTAGTTATATTCTATTTCTCCTTTGTGTAAAGGAAATAAATCGGACAGAAGTATCTGCAGGGTTCATGTCTTCCTTCAGCAGTGTCTTCTTAAATTGTCACACGTTGTTAATGTCCTTTGTCGCCAGTCATAGAATCCTAAAATGGCCTGGGTTACGAAGGAGCACAGCGCTCATCCAGCTCCAACCCCCTGCTGTGTGCAGGTCACCAACCAGCAGCCCAGGCTGCCCAGAGCCACATCCAGCCTGGCCTTGAATGCCTGCAGGGATGGGGCATCCACAGCCTCCTTGGGCAACCTGTGCCAGTGCCTCACCACCCTCTGGGGGAAAAAGCTTCCTCCTAAAATCTAACCTAGACCTCTCAGTTTGATCGCTCCATCACTCCATGTAGTTTGTTTTGCTTTGGATATATATATATTTTTTCCATCTCCTTTTCTTCTGGAGTGTTTCAAGTTCTCTCTCACAGCCATGCTGTTCAAGCGCTGTTCTGGCTCCACAAAGTCCCCATTCTTTGCTGGGCACCTGCTTGTGGCTTTGCCAACACTTCATGCTGTTTCTCCTAACGTTCTTCTGCATTTTTATTCCATACTCCAATCAATATTTGTATCTTGTAGGGAGCTCTGAAATTCTGCTCCCTTCGAGGGATAAAGTAAAAAATTGCAAAATTGTCTCTGCAGCCTCGAACCCATTGCAAACTGGGTTATATTTTCTCTTTCTTCTGTAACTCTGCTCTGTTCAATTTCTGGAGTTTTTCTGTTCCTCCGCTGTATGTAATGCAGTTAGTGTTTTCTGTGGGACTAACCCAAAATCTATTAAAAACATGAAGTGTTTCATATCCAGCCTATGTCAACAAAGGAAGACACTCAGAAAGTAGCTTTTCAAAATTTTATTTCCATTCCCATAGTGTTTGAATATCCTGATCTGATGTATCACCTCAGTTTGTTTTAATTCTGATACCAGAACCAAAACCAGAGATCTGGCTTGCTCCTTGTTAGAATATTTTTGAATAAGGGATCTAAAAGCAAAAGTTAAAACCCTTTTTCTTCTGTTGTAATGGCAGAAGGAATGCTTGACTGGCTCTGCTCTTGGTATGAGCCCCAGAAGCCCTGGGTTCTTATTCCCCAATTCCTATCTTGCTGTGGATTTTAGAAGTCCTGTCTCATGCAGGCATTAAATATGCAAGATTGAACCCCTTCCTCTATCCTGGTTTCCAGTCAGTAAAACAGGGCTGGGGTAACCACATTCCTTGAGGTGGTAATGGGGAGAAATTCAGTGAGGGATCTGAGGTGCTTTGGTAGGATGCTAAGGGACACAGTTGTGCCACAGTTCACAGATGCTGAATAGATATTTTGGACACTTATCACCATGAGGGATGGAATAAACCACTGATTAACACAAGAATCTGCTTCTAAACTGTTGCACAGTCTTGTGGCATTTGGTCTGAGGTTTGGACTTGTCCCTTTTGTAATTATAAGAATGTGATAAAATCACAGTTTATGAAAAAAAAGAACAACAAAACAGAGAGACAAAATCTGTTCCTTCATGGGGCAAAAATTCTGAGCATCACAATGTGAATTTGGTCAACTGTCCCTTCCTAAAGCCTACTTTATCTCGTGTGAAAACAGGTGGGTTTGTAGCATTACAGAAACCCACACTAAGGCTGCATCCAATTATTGGTAATGGTATTTAGATTTATTCAACCTGACTAGTTGCATTCAGATCTCCATTAGTGATAAAATAAGGGAAAATAAATTAAAATTAAACCAAAGAGAAATGAAATAGACAACAGCTGACCCTTGGGCCCTAAGAACATCTTTGCTTCCTGCTATTCTGGTTGTAGCAGCAGATGCAGTAACAAGCTGGTTGTATAAAAAACAGCAAATAAAGATGCCACCCCAGAGGGAACAAAACATTAATATTTAAGAAAAGATATTTCCAGAAGGAAGACACTGGACCCTTTTTTATTGGGTCTCTTCATGCCGGTTGTTTGGGCAGGTAGGACTGAAGCAAATCATTAAATCCTGTGCAAATACGTGGTCCTTTTTCTAGAAATGTACCTTCACGAAAACGTGGCGAGGGAAAAGCAGGAAAGCAGACTGCTGAGGATAAGGACTGTTAATGTAAGACTTTGTGAAAGAGGGAAATGAAGTTTTCTTGGAAAGGCAGGAAGATCAGGACCCTTGTATGTTTCCATTAAACGGTGATAAAGCCCCGTTCTCCCAGGTTGCAGGATGCTGACAGACATTCTGCATATAGATTTCTCCTTTCCTGCCAGCACAGGGCTGGATGAAAGCCCAGCGGTGCATTCTGTTAAGGAGCTTATTCATACAATTAAGTTTAATTGTCAGCAGTTTTGATGCTTCAAACTAAAATGAAACCTGGCTCCATTTCTGCAGCTTAGATACACCTGCAGCTGGGGAGGATTCTGGGGGTATTAATACCAGAGCCTTGCTAAAAGACCAGCAAGTTGCAAGGACAAATTGTGCATTAGCAGGCTCTTTCCTCCCAGGTCTGGATAACTGAGCAGCAGGCCCTGAACACTGTCCATCTATTTTTTGTAAGCAGTAGTGTCTCAAATAGTGGAGGAATAATTGGAGCAAGAGAGCCTGCCCTGGTTCATGTCAGTGGTGTGGCCCTTCCACAGCCCAGTGGGCTTCAGAGCGGTGGTTTTGAAATACAGGCATACAAACTGTGTGTCGTGCTTACATAAGGACATGGAATTCTACATATGCCACCAGGTTCACATGCAATGCAATGTGAGCCTATAACCTTACTGTTTCTCCCCGTGTGAGGCTGTTTCCCTCTTCCCCTATTGTTTTGTGAACAGTAGCAAAGATCTTCCCTAAATCCAGTGCTGAACTTATATTATCCGTCACATTTTTCAGCACCCCAGAACAAAGTGATGTATTTTCTTTAGTGCAAACCATGCTTTCACATGTTCATATAATGTTTGTGTATGTTAAGTCCTTCTTGCAGATGATGGTTGGACTGTATGATCTTTTCCAACCTTTGTGATTCTATGATCTTCATGGACTCCTGCAGTCACCTTGGTTAAATATCAGTGATCATTTATTCACACTGTAATCAACATCAGCAGCAGTATTTTTTGAACAAGAATTTGGTGCACGGTCCAACTCACTTTGCTGTGCTATGAGCAGCAGTTTGCAGGAGCACGATGGCTGCTACTAATCACATTTTGGAAATCACAGAAAATGTGGCATGACTTAACCAAATGCTGCTGTAAATACTGAAACCTCTGTCCTTCTTTGGAAACAGAACACAAGAGAAACAATTTCATCAGAGCTCTACCTGCCTGCTATAGTACTGCTCGCTCATTAGGTAGAGTAATTAAGCATCAGGCAGAAATAATTATTATAATTATAGGACTTTTGAGATTTCATTTGCCTTCGTGAAATAGGAGTTACGTAAACTCATTCCTTTTGCAAAGTCCACTCACAATAGCAGTGAGTGCTTAAACAGCTCTGCTCATTGCCTGCTTATTTCTGCAGCATTATTGGGCCAACCTTACAAGTAGCCATTAAGAACTCAATAATTACCAACGATTATGGTACCAAGATATCCAAATAGCCTCAGCATAAGTAGAAAAAAAAAGGAAATTACTGTAGTAATTGTGTTCGTTTGTTCTGGAATAAATACAGAGAGGAAAAAATGTATAGGGGAGTGGTTTGGTATTCTCTCTATCATGCTTACTACTAGATCATTTTTAGCTCCTGATGGCAACAGCCACTGCCAGCACCTTCTGTTCTTTTAGTATTTTGCATGTGGCTGGATTACGGTGCTGTGAGTCCTGTGTCAGGAGGTAACTCAGCATTGCAGCCCTGCGATGGCCTCTCCCTCACCTGTGTTGGCTGGAAAACCTCTGCCAGTGCTTAAGAGACATTCTAAATTGGTCCAAATCCCAACTACAAGAGGTGGTACTGCTGAAATATTTCACGGGGAAGTATTCATTCCTAGGAAGGTTGTTACGAGATGCGAGCCCTCCTATGCAGAAATGCAAAGCAGCTTCCCCAGAGACACTAATGAGTGCGTTCCTCTGCAGCTGAGGGCAAGGTTGCTTGGTGATGTGTGCAGAGAAATAGAGGTGATGCCAAAAGAGTGCATGCAGTTGGGGCACAGACCCACGGTGAGATGAATGCACCAAATAGGGTAACCTCACCCCCAGGGGCTTGCAGTAGGGATCCATGGATTGTGATAGCAAAGTGCATGTGTGGCAGCAAGAATGAGGATTAGGACTCGAAAACACTGTTATAATACTGTTTTATCATTGAAGTTTGCTAGAAAATAAAAAAAGGAAGGTGTCAGACTTGTGGGTTCTGAGACATTGGAAAAGACAAATAAGAGAGACTGTGTTTATGTGAAAACCTTAAAATAGTCACGAGAGCTTGGCTAAACAAAGCTGTGGGCCTGTGTTCAGTGCTCTCAGGCACAGACATTGTTTTTGCTGCCTGGAGCAGCCCTGGATGGGTTTGCAGATGGCAGGAGGCTTTGCATGTAGGGTCCTGGAAGGAGGATACCAGCTTGGAAACACATCCAGAAAAAGATGCCAGCTAGAAGGCAATGACTTTAAATGACCAAATTTTTACTTAAAGCATTGTTAGTAAACAACCCTGAATTTACTAGAAATTGCTTCCTGATGTTGAAATGGCAAAGGAGGGCTCCAGAGTTATGGTTTTCTCCTTATGAGTGACCCTGGGCTTGACCAGGCACTGGGGGGGCAGAGGCGAGGTCAGAGCTCTTAACTTTCTCCCATACCAGTGGCTCTGTACTGCTCGTGTAGCACAAGCCTTCCCATCACTTTCCTTCTGCCCTTTCAGCTCCCATCACCTGTGGCTCCAGCCATGATTTGCACCAGCTGTCCTTTCAAATGGAAATAAGTACAGACCGGGCTATGAATGCAGACTCCTAGAAAGGTTTCCAGAATTACATTAAAGCAGACAGCTTGGGCAAAGAAGATCAAAAAGGAAGTCACAGTCAGAATTTACCTAGGCTTCCAGGGAGCAACCTAATAAAGCGTCGTGAATAATACCCAACAAGAGGCAAAGACTTCTATTAATTTATTTGTTTACTTGGCTCCCAGAGAAGCTCCTGCAACATTATTCTGCAAAGGAGGCTCAGGTGGCTTTTTATTTGCTTATTTAAGCACCTTCCCCACCTTATGCTGAGTCCTGGTGGGTTTTGTGAATGTCAGGCTTGCGATGCTACCATTATTTTCTTGAATGTCTGAGTTTATTCAATCCTCTGTGGGATTATCAGGAAGGGAAGAAGATAACAAAGAGATCCATCTTCTACAGATAGGAGAATAGGCATTTAAAATGAGCCCAACGTCTTCACAAAAGTATTAGCTCTGGCAGAATGTATCCCCTCTCTTTGTGTAGTGAAAAGTGAATTAGAAAGCATCAGCGAGAAACCAGATTAATGCAACAAGCTCCCGTTAATGTGTGAGCTCACTAACCTTACTTTTTGTGTGTTCTTTTTCCTATTCGATTTCAAATGCACGTAATTAATTACTGCATGTAATTTCTGTTCTCCCTCCAGTCTGCAGCAAGCAAACTGGCGCTTGATGGTGTCAAAGCTCATGTCAATATAAGATGAAAAAGTATATGGGCTCTTGTGAAATTTCTAAGCAACTCTGGTATACCCAGACTAGTAATTAAGAGGTGATTAGAAAGAACTTAAATAATATAAGTTATTAGCATCACCATTGGCTAAGTATAATCTAGATCAGACTGTATGTGAGATATTGATTGCCACTTGTGTTTGTAAGTGCAATTATTGCCTGTGCACGGCTGGTCTTGTTGTAGTAAATATCCAATTGAAGCTGGAGCAGTGCAGGCTTTGGAGTGCCTGAAATAAGGAGTGTGACACTCTTAGTTTTGCTTCTTGTTGTGAAGATCTAAATAGAACGTGAAGGAATAGGTTTCTGTTTCCTGGATTAGATTAGTCTGTGCCCTGTTTGTGTGAGGATAACAATCTCTGGCTGTGAGGCAGGGCTGTAGCGAAGGCGAAGGTGGGTCTGCAGTCTCTCAGGTCATATCTGGCAAAGCCCACAGAAACCCCTCCTGGTACAGGAGCAGCTTGTTGTGCGAGACAGATGGGCAGTGGCATATGCACAATGTAACTTCTTTTGTAAGCTGTCCAAGTTGACCGTAGGACTGAGCCGATACCTGGCACAGCAGGATTTCAGTCCCAGCAAATCTGGAGGTATTACACATCCAAAATTACCCTGTCTGATGTTTGCTCGTGGACAGCTATGTTACTTGGAAAGCTGGCCACATGTTTCATCTGGGGTATTTATGGCATAAGAAAGGCCTGACTGTGATGATTCATTCCTTTGAAGAAAATACCGAGAATTATAAGTAGAAAAAAATACAATAGGCGATGATGATGGTTAATTAGAACACTCATCTAGTTGCTCTTTTTTTCCCCTCCCCCCACCCCCCTTTCCAAATTGTTTTCTGAAATCTCCTTGTGCTTTTTGCACTCTGCACACAGCTCTAGGCCTTGCTTTACCTTCTGCCAACCCCAGGAGCTCAGTGCTGGGCTGCACTCTGCAGTTCTTGCACTTTCGGTGCAGCTTGGCCACATTCTCCTAATTCCCTGCTGAGCTGCTCCCTCCATCCAGCCAGCAGGCTGCATTCAGCAGGGCAAAATACTGGCATTCAGGGTGGCTGGCATTGTTCTCCAATGGATTATTAGGCACAGGAGAAAAGGATTTGGGACCCTTCAGTATAGTGTTCCCAAACCAACAATGAAGCTCTCTGCTGAGGCAAGGGGAGAAAATCTGTGCAGCTCCTGTGAGTGCTGCCTGTTCTGCACATCAGAGATGTGCTGTAGCAGAGCTGGAGAATGACATCTCTTTTACTTAGCATTAACCAAACATAAGTACTAATTATCCCTAATGGCATTGCTGTTCCCCATGGCATCAGAGATGTGATCAGCTCACTGGAACACGATGGACATTTGTCCCTGCCCTTATTTAGGGTGTTGGGTGCTGCTATCAGTGCAGGCTGGGTTGAGCTCTGCGTGCAGAAAACAAATGTAGGTTGTCTGAGAAGGGCTTCCAGGGCTGTTTCTTCACCCTCATCAGCAAATTTAGAAAGAAGTTTGAACCGAACGCGTTTGGCTCGAGGAGTTGCCATGGTTGCAACACAGACGATCTAAATGTGGGAGATTATATAATCAGCCAGAATGACTATTTATACAAAGAGTTTAATTTAAACAAAAAAAAAAAAAAAAAGAGAGAGAGAGGAAAGCAAATGTGCTGCACAACGCATGACTTTGTCACTCTGCTCCCGCATGGCAGAGCTGCGCTGGCACTGATGGTGTTAAATCACAGCGCTCGCACATCCACTCTCTGCAAGGTGTTTATAGAGTGCTCTAAATCTAAAATAAAAATAAAAAAAGCATTAAGTAAAGAGTAACAGAGCAGATCCAGCCAGTCAAGAAGGAGGATGTTTTATTACACGTGAATCAGCGACAGCATCTTTACAGCAGATGTGTAAGCTCCTCTGCAGTTTTGTTGTTTTACTGTAGACTTTTAAAACCCACTAGCACAGCTCTCCTCCTTTACAAGGATCATCCCATGAAACACTATCATGGGGACTAATTTATCTTCCACCAAAAGCAATTAAATGTATGGGAGCAGATGCTGCAGCCTGAAAGATATTACCTATATGTGGTAACTTCATTCTTTCTGTGTAATCTCCCAAACAACCTGAATATCCTCTAGAAAGGAAAGTTTTTGTTGTGTTCTGAGCTGGGCTCTCAGCTAAGGAGCATGGTAGTAAGGGTGGTTCAATTAATTTTCAACAACCTGATGGGAAGGAGTGCTTGCTGGGCTCATTGTGGCTTGAAGCACGTGCAGAAACACTAAGCCAGCATTCTGCATGGTTTTGGCCTCCCAACTGAGCTGGATTTCTGAGCAATGTGCTTCTTGAAATGAGATGTTTCCCTTTTTGCTCCTCTTTCCAGCACAGGCCAAGCTGTGTGGTGGTCTCTCCCTTTAAGCCTTCCAATACCTCAAGGGAGCCTACAAACAGGAGGGGAATCAACTCTTTGAAAGGGTTGATAACAGCAGGACAAGGGGAAATGGTTTCAAGTGGAGGAAGGGAAGATTTAGGTTGGATGTCAGGGGGAAATTCTTCACAGAGGAAGTGGTGAGGTGCTGGAACAGCTGCCCAGAGTGGCTGTGGATGCCCCGTCCATCCCTGGAGGTATTCAAGGCCGGGTTGGATGGGGCCTTAGGCTGCCTGGGCTGGTATGAAATGGGGAGGTTGTTGGCCCTGTGTGTGGCAGAGGGGTTTGGAGATTCACGATGCTTGAGATCCCTTCTAACCCTGGTCATTCTATGATTCTATGATCTCACTTGGCAGCTGTTTCCCAAGCTGCCCTGCAGGCTAGTCACTGCTGGTCCTCCTGGTGCATGCAGGGGATGCTGCAGTGAGGGCTGTCTCTGTAGTTTCCCCATCAAACAAGCAATAAGCAAGGAGCAGTAACAATAATCATTAGTTATAGCAATGGCAGCCAGGCAGATTTGGCCTAGATGTAATGAAGGTTGTTTCTTTGTAGTCTTCATGGTCTTTTCTTTGATCATCACAGGGTGGAGAGACCTGAATGGATTTATTCTGTTCCTTGATGATGTGTGATGGCTGCTCCAGCACCCTCACACCCACCACTGCAGGCTGCAAGCAGGGTGCTTTTAGCACCTCTTTGGAGCAAAGGGATTGCTGGCTGGGGCAGCAAGAGCTGGCCCACGAAGCTGAGCTGGGGCTGCATTCAAGGGAACTGGAGCAATGAGTGATGCTTCTCACTGCCTTTCGGTTCTGGTGATGATAAACCTCGCTTGGAGGTATGGTTCTGCTCATGTGACAAAGAGAAATGGGCTGTACAACTGCAGGCAGCAAGGACAGAAGAAAATCTCTATTACAGATACAAAAGTGATATTAAAAATGTTAAAGTTGTGCAAGTAAATCCAGTTAGGAGGAAGAGGTACGCAGCAGAATAACTCTACCCAGCAGGCCATGGAGGAAAGTATGTGCCTCATTTCATCCTTTACTGAATTTCCAGGTATTTATTGCCCTGCATCAGTGTGGATACATCAAGTCTATATTACAATATACAAGTCATACATTGAGTGTGAACAAGCGCTTTTCTTTTCTAGCAGAGCTGGCCCAAGAGCTGCTGTTTGGGACCAAGGGCCGCTGCCATAGCTTTCTGCAGTGGGAGTGTGAGCCCTGAGATCTGCTATGCTGAGAAGGGCAGTGCCCTGGGGATGCAGGGCTGACCCACTACTGGGGTGTCCAAAGTGGGGGTGTGATCTGAGGGGCCTCCCTGACCTAGAGGGAAATCATGCCATGTGGTTTTTCCTTGCAATTTGGGCTGTCTGGGAGCAGGATCCTGTCTTGCTGCTGTGGATGGCTGAAGAATGCAGCATATCAGCAGTGCCTTTTGTAGGACATCCTGCAGTGTGTCTCTCTTGCTCAGGTAGGGTTCACCTCTCTACAGCAAGCAATTGCAAATATTGGCTGTCTTCTGTGAAGCCCATTTTCATTTTAACGGAGCACAGAGAGAATGCTTGCATTTATAATTCAAGCAGGGAGCATGGGCTGTGCTCTGCTTTTTTAAACTAATAGCACTGTGAGAGAGAGGCCTTGAAGCAGTCCAAAGCAAGTTCCTGCTGCTCTGCTATAAATACCAGCAAACAGGGATGGTGCAGCCTCAGCTCCAGTTTGGTACAAACTGCTGTCACTGGAACACCAGCAGCTTTCCAAAGGCATTTACTGCCGCCCTGCCATGCCCTGAGCAGCAGCACGGCTGTCGTGTGCAGGGTTCATTTCAGGGCCAGGGAGGGATGAGAGAGGAGAGAAGCCTGCAGGGAGGGCAGAGCTTGGGCATCCTCCTTGCTGTGCCCTGAGCTGGAGGTGCCGTGTGTGTGTGTGTATCTTTGTCAGTGTGTCAGTGGCATCTCCTCCTGTTGAGACTTAGCAAAGAGCTGTGTGTGCTGACATGCTGCTCTGCCTCTGTCTTGCTTTCTGCCACATCCTTCTTGGTGAAGACAGCAATTGTTGAAAGGAATATGAGCAAACCTTAAGCAAACAGCAGGGTGTTCGCTGGGATAGGATTCGTCCCTTTGAGTTTTAGAGTCCCTGGGTGAAATGGAGACAGAGCCCTACCCTGGTGGGACAGCTAATCCTGGAGTCTGCTGATCGTATGTGGTGAGATCATGAATGAAAGTATCTGGTGGTGTTCTGCTGGCTTTTGTTGAGCTCTAAGACAGTATGCTTTCCACTGTTTTCGTTCCAGACATTCCTTTTATCAGGAATCTTCCCCGCAAGCTTTTGTGTTTATTTTACTGTGCCCCAAATCCTATTCATTTAAACGTGTTTCCTCAGTGGCATTTCTGCAATGACATGGGATTGTATGCAGTGACTTAAGATGTCCTTTCTCATCTGTTTGTTTTTTCTTTTTTTTTATCTTTCTAAAGCTCCATGTTATCTTAGAAGTACTTCCAAACTGAGGCCTCATTCTCCTCTCATGTCTTCCAAATAAAGAGTATGAAATAAGCTTAGCCCAAATCTCTAGAAGAATTTCTTTTCTGATTGACAAGTGCTTGCAAATATGTCCTGGGACCTGTCCTGCCTAATAAATCATCATTAGCTCTCACCAGATACAGAGAGATTTTCTTCATCTGGCAGGGTATCAATTCAGTGCCTTAATGTGTATAAGGTTTTAGGTCCCTCTACCAGTAGGCTCCAAGAGAGGCTCTTTGTCAAGTGAAAAAAGGAATTCGTGCAGCAACGTTCAGCTGCCGGGTTGGCTGGTGATGGACGAGGCAGATGGGAATGCAGCTCTTTCCGTCTCTGCTTTATTGATCCTATGGCTCTGACCACTGTAGCAATGTTCCTGTATCAGTAAAACCAGATAGGAATGAATAAGGGGGCAGTGATGGTTTAAGGTCAGTGTCAAAGCCGGAGCAGTCATGGGGAGAGCTTTTGGGAGGTCAGTGGCAATGGCAGCTCAGCGTGGGTCAGTCCTTGTCCTCACAGGACTATAAAGAACAGTGTGGTACCAGCCCAGTGCATGGGGATACAGAGTGGAAAGTTGTTTTCCATTTCCTTGCTCATCTCATTTAGGCACACCAACAACAAAGAGCATCAGCAAAGAACCAATACATGGCGTGCAAGCCACAGTTTCAAAGTTCATTGTTGACCAAAGGTGCCCTGTGCTGGACTTGAGTGGTTTGCTCTGGCTGCTGGAATGCGTTCCCTGTTGTCTGCCCCTTCCCTTCTGTAACTTCTACACTTCTGTCATCCAAAGTTGTTTTTAAAAGAACCCACCCTGTGTTTCTCTGCTTGGGCTAAGATTCTGAAGGATGGTTTCTTACCTGTAAGTAATTTAAAGCTGAGTTAAACGGCACTGAAAGGAAAAAATAGATTTTGAAACAGTAAAAAGCAAAATGAGATTTTAGCACGTCAATTCTTGCTACACTGAATGCAGTCCAGAAGTTTCACTGACTCCTTTGTTTTCCTTAGTTGTCATTCTTGGTCTCAAGCTTGTTTAAACTATACTAGTAGACTTGGAAGAAAAATTAGGATGAAACCATTACCATTTTGTGTAACTGCAAGCTACATCCTTTCGCATTTTTTCCCCACAAACTACAAGATTAAAAATAAAAAGGATTTAAGGATTTAGTTTTTTTACCTTAATCCTTTCCCTGCAAGAGCTGAGCTGTTAAGAAATGCACCGAACGGAAGTCTCATCATGCAGTCACAGAAATGACAGCACTGAAATCACTGCAGTATTTCAGTCCTTGCGCATAAGTATCAGGATCCCGCTTAGAAAAATATATGCGTTGATACCTAAAGTACTTTATTGTCTATTTGCTGGCTTAGTTGCTATGGCAGACAGTTAAACATGAGTGAATCTGTGGGGAGGCGAATGCAGCCTTGTGTTCGAAGCTGGGCTGTGATGTGAGGAGCACATCAGCAGGATTGGCGTGCTGATTGTCACATGTAAGGGGAGGCTGACGGGGGGTTGTCCCTGAAGAGCCCATGACTTTGCAGGAATGCTGGTGCCCCATGGGAGGCCGATGATTTCAGATCCACGGGGGCAATTATGGAACTGGGGAAAGTCAGGTAAATGCGTGGAGTTGGTTGTTACGGATTTTCTCAAATCAAACAGGAGTAATTAAAGGAATAGTCAAATATTTTCTTCCTGCAAAGACTGTAACAGTCATCCGCTCAGTACTGTGCTTGAGATATATTGAGGAGGAGCTTATCTACACAAAGTGCTCCTCAAGCCCCCCTGGATGCTAAGGTGAGCTTTGCCTCTGAGTTTGTTCTCCTTTGGAACACTGCATCTATAAATAAATGAAGACTGCTTCTATTGTATGGTCCAATTCTTCAAGCTTTTGACAGGGCTTTTAAAGGAAGCTACTTGAAATCTATGCTAAAATAGAACATTAGAACATTGATATCCCTCAAGGTTGTGGAGGTATCTTTGCCTGGTACTTAGCATGGTGAGAGCACAGCGATACAGTCAGGGTCTGCACGTGGCACTGAAGGGAGCAGAGCTGCTGTCTGGGGGAGAAACAGTGCTTGGGGCAAGGAGCAAGGCAGCAAGAAACACTGCAGATGGCAGCCAACCAGCAGAAGAAATGATGAAGAAAGGAAAATGGAGCAGCTTGCATAATCAAGGCTGTGTCATAAACACAGCCTAAGTGCTCGGATGAAGGTGTTATGTTACTGGAATGTAAAAACAAGCAGTTTGTAGCTTCAGTCAAGTCAGCATCATGGGCAGACATTGAGCGAGGGAACTCGTAATGCTTTTGTAGTGCAAGGTAAATGACATCAAGCTCAGTGCATATTATTGGTCCTCTTGTTGGATGGACTCAGAGCTGATGGAGTACTGCAGACACCTCAGTCAGACCACTGAGAAACAGCTGTGGAATAGGAGATTGTGAGTTCTGGACCATCTTTAGAGGCACATATGGTAAACTTCCATAGCACAAAGAGCAGCAGACTTGCTAGAGCATTGCTGCCTGCTTATAGGCATGTTGACAAGCAAACAAACAAACAAAAACCAACAAAGAAGAGACTTTGCTGTCTTACTTTGTGCATTGGCTGTATTTTCTCATGGCTTGTTACTGAAGCACCACATCTGTTGCCTTTCTGTAGATAACAGCTTCAGAATCCCTGTCCAGTTTTCAGAGCAGCACCTTTTCTTCATCACTGTCAGCTTTTGTCAGTTCATCTCGCAGTCATAAAAATTATAAAACGAAGTCTGCTGTCTGTCTGCTATTGCTTCCATTAGAGATGCCCTGCACTTTCATTACAGGGATCTGACTTAGTAATTTTTGGCAGACATTGTTTTACAAACTAAAACATCTTGCTGTCACTGGCTGACCCATCCTACGCGCTTGGGAAATCGCTGTAACTATCTCTGTTTTACAGAGAAACTTGAAAGGAGACTCAGGCAGAAATGATACCCCAGTTTTCAGGGCTTGCTATTTCGGTGTTCTGTTTGCTGTGCTTCTGGCACTTCATCCTGAAGCTCACTGCTGTTCAGTAATCAACTTTTAGTAGGATACACTACTACTCCTTCTGTCTTCTAGAGATGGGGTGTTGCCAATGGGATGCCCCCAAAGGATGTGCACCAACAGCATGGTTAAAACCTGAAGCTTAAGCCTTGAATGTGGACGAGGATCTTAAGGAGCCTTGCAGATCTCCTGCAAGGATTTTGGTGTGCTTACAACTTCATATTACCTGGCTTTTATTTATATTTTGGCTTATCTGTGCTGTTCTCCAGTAATACACAGCCATCTGCTGAGGTATGCTGTGTCCCAGCTAGCGGAGGTCTTGTTCCTCAGTATTGCCTGCGCTGCATTATTGGATCCTGTGGCTTGGTTTATAACCCATCATATTTTCCCTGACTCTCTCCAGAGAAGTAGTGCTTCTGATTAATTTTATTAGTGGGTTTATTTCAGCTCAAAATGAGGTGTGGGTTTCCAAGTGACAGAAAATAGCCCTTTTCTTAGAGCATAACAATGTAGTTCAGAGATGTATTATCCAGAGAAAATGAGAGGATTCTAAAGGCTTCTTTAGAGGTAGAACATTTCAAGCTTGATTAAAAACAGAAAGGAAAAAAAAATGTTCAACAGTAATTTCAAAACAGGAGTTGTAAAGGCCACTTCCATGGGTTATTGCTGTAATCCCACAGTCACAGCAAAACTGCCCTGAACAGGAGAGGTGAAATAAAAATTCGAATTGGGAGTCAGTGTGCAAAATCCAGCAGTTTCCAGGCAGAAGAGTGGTGAGGAGCTGGGAGGGTGACGAGCAAAGCCTGAGCAGCAATCTCGATGGCAATCTTTTGATCCAAGGACTGTTGCTCTAAATGGGGTACTTATAATCATCACATCCCCTGTTGACCTTAATTTCTTCCTCTTGCCTTGCTAATAGCTGACGTCATTTGCTGTCTAATGATCACGACTTCTTTCTTGTTCACCCAAGACACAAAGTATTCTTTCTACACTGTGTTCCTTCATTCCAGATTCCTACCTTTACAGCTGGGCTCCTTTCTCATCTGTGAGACACGTGCCTTGCCTCTTGATACCAGAAGTGCTGTGACTACTGTATTTTGCTTAAATGCAATGATCTTCTTTGCCAGCCCATCTCTTTTCAAAGCATTCACGAAGCAAATTATGGAGTCTCAAGAGCAACCAAGTCTTCCTTTTCTACCACTTTCATCAGTTTAGTTAAAGTTGTGAAGATACAGAGCAGAACTCATTTTCAGAGAACTGAATGTAACGTTTGTCTCCACCTTGGCTCCTGAGAGCTCTTAATACAGAGCAATTTCCTCTCATCAAGAGCTTTCTCCAAGGTGGTGCTCATTTTACTCAGTGTAAGCTTCTGTGCATTCATCTTCCTCAGTACTTCATTAAACACACAGGTGGAGGTCTGTTGTGGAGGATCCTGACTGCAATCCTGCCTACTCTCATTTGGTTTATGCTGGGAGTTAATGGCCTCGTATCTTTGTCTGTGGAGGCTGGACGGACTGGAAGTGCTCTCCGTTGTGGCTCTGCTGCCTCAATCAGACTGGGGACACAGAGTCATAGAACGGCTTGGGCTGGAAGGGCTCCAACCCCCAGCCACAGGGAGCTCCACCTACCTCCACACCTGTACCCAGGTTGCCCAGGGCTCCATCCAGCCTCCAGGGATGGGGCCATTAAGGTTTTTCAGGGTTACGCAGTTGAGCATAACTTGATTCTAATGTCCTTTATTGTGGCTCACAGAAGTGCCTCACTTTTCAGTGGTTGACATTTATAGTAATTTTCTGAATGAAAGATTAGATTACTTTGTTTGTGGTTATGAAGTTGTTGGCAGCTACATGCATTTGACTTCATTTTCATGAGTTATTTACAAGAATGGAGTTAAGTATAATTATTTGCAACACAGTTTGCATATGGCATACATAGACATTCAGTTTCTATGAAATATTAATGGTCTTCATGAATTTTTCTAAATGGCAAAGGTTGAACTATTGCAGAAAATTAAACCCATACAAGTAACCCCTTTCCTCAAGAGCTCTAATTTAAAGTGAATGAGAATCTTGCCCCAGCAGCTACAAATCAGGTAAAGGCATAAACACTTTTATATACTCCAGGTATACACATGCACCATTTTTAAGATATTGGAATTTTCATCTTTAACAAAAGGCATTTCCTTTTGGTGTCACCTGTGGTAGCATAAACCAAAAAGGTAGAGGAAGATTTTTAAAGTACAGCTGAACTACAGGACTGAATTTATCTATCATCAGTTAATTAAATTTATCAGTAGTGTACGTCTCTCCAGCTCCTCACTGAGGAGTCCTGCATAGCAAGGCATACCTTGAAGGGGAAGAAGCAGTTGCTCAAAAGAGGAAAGGAATTAACATGTTCAGAGCCAGTCATCATTTAAAAACACTTGGAAAGCATTTTACATACGGAGAAAAGTATGGTGGAACTCCAGACCTGGCAGGAAAACTGGCAAGGGAAAAAAAAGCAGGAAAGAACCAACGTCAGCCTTTAGCATTAGAAAATAATTTGCGTCAGGCCCTAAATCAGCAGAAGGTTGATCTAATAAGCCATAATGTTTTCTCATTTATCTCTGTTTTTATTTTTTTTGTATGATGCAGAGCACCCAGCTTTGTGACACAGGCTAATAGATAGCTGAAGTTCACAAGAGAACTTTCCAAAATTCAATTGTAAGTCATCAGGAGTAGTCCAATTATATTACTTGAAAAGCAGGCTGAAATAAGGATGTCAGCATGACCCTGCTAGTGTTGCACACTAACTAGTTAAACAAACTGCTGGGAGTTGAATTAATAGACCGCAGGCTGCTTAGTCCCATGGTAACAATCAGCCTAAAAGATCTTTCTAACCTTTTATTAGAGATGTAGGAACAGGAAAAATAGTTACAGAATTTAAGATGTTAGGTATTAAGTAGAGCTTTCATTTTAACAGTATCCCTTAATCCTTTTTCTTTTAAATACCCAGATGGAAAAAAAAAACCAACAAAAAACAAAAGCAAAAAACAAACAAACAAAAAAACCCACAATCTAAGGAAAATGCAGTTTGGGAGACATTCAGGGGGTGCAAAAAATATTTGGGATAAAAGAGCCATTAACAGATAACAGAGCTGATGTTACTGCTTTTGCTATTGTCCCTGTTGAAATATAATTCTGTTTCCTGGAAGGAAAACCAAAGCAAACCAGGATGCTGAGTGAAGAGGCAAGAAGAGATTAGCAATGAAAAGATGCATTGCTTGTTTTTCATGGGACAGATATTTCCCAGCAGTCTTACCAGTGCAGAAACAGCAATGGGATGGGCGCCGATCAGCCTCTGCAGCACTGCTGTGGTGGGGCTGAAGGCTTAGCTTTCAGCTCCATTGCCAGTGACAGGTACAGAAGTGCTCTGAAAGAGCAAGGGAAGTCTTGCTTGGCCAATGATGTCTTTTTTTTTTTTTTTTGCACTAATAGAAGTCAAAAACAGAAGCAAAGAGTAGAAAATGCAAGATCTGTGAGCGCTACAAATAATGAAGACTCGTGTGTTTTCTTTTTAGTGGTAGCTGATTGAATTTTCTACTCAAGATGTTTATAGTGGAAACTTGCATAGTTAAGACTCTTGTCTCACAGTGAGTACTGGGTGTCCAGTAGCATTAGCTACTCCAACCTTTTAACCTATAGGGACATTTCCCAGGTACAGAAATAGGGCATTTCCCTTTCTCTCAGCATCCTATCCTCACAACACTTCTGAGGAGCCAGTTATCTCTGAGCTTTCTATTGATCTGTCAGCTCTGATGGAGACAGACCTACAGGCTTGCAAGTGGTAAGTGAGGTGAAGGGAATAAGAAAGACAGCAGGATCACACGAGCCTTGTTTCCATAGCAAATGAGTATGCAACGGTGGAGGAAGGAAAAGGAGACATATGGCAAGTGGTGAGAGCAGGAACCAGCTCTCTCCCTCTGAGAGAGGTTTAGTAGTGTACTGGAGATGGTGATGTCATTACTCTGAATCAGCCAAGCTGCTTTTCAGGATCGCATGCTGGTGCAGAAGTGTCAGGGATGCAGTAAATAATATGTGCTGTTGTGGTGCTCCCTCTTCTTTTCTATCCGTTGTCAAAACGCCCCATCACCTCCCTTTTAATGCAGGGTTGTCTTAAAAGATTCCCAAAGGCTGATGGCTTGCAGGTTTTTTCAGGATCATTTATTTCCTGCTTTTGCAGTTTAACCTGCTATCAATTGACAAATGATTGTTTGCCTCTGCATCCAGTTGTATTCAGTAATAAGTAGCCTTCAGTATTCGTAGACCACTCTGCATAACAGGTTGTGAAGAGCTGTAACCAAACATCAGGAATTCCTGGCATTAGGAGGATGGCCAGGGGGTGCGTCTGGAGTTTTAGTGGAAAAAACCTAATAATATTGCTACATTATATAGATGGGATTTGCTACTTGCTGTTTACTACTAATAATCTGTTTTATAATGTGTTCTTAATTATCTTCATTAAAAAGAGCTCAGAAAAAAAACTTGTTTACAGCAGCAGTGCACTTATGGCCAAAAAAGCAAAGTGTTTTCCACACGTTTTTGAGAGAAAATAGGTTTTAGATGCACTACTAAGCGGTTTGGATCACACATTGGAACCAGCCAGAAAGAGATAAATGCTGTAAAGAACACATGAATTTTAATTCCTGCAAATATATAGAGGAAAACAGGCAATTCTGTCCCTCTTGATGCACTGCATGATTGGAGAAGGGCTCCTCTGGCCTGGTGTCAGTGTAGCATTCACTGAGCATAGGAAGAGGAGGGGGAACGGCTGTTTGTGAGGATGGATGGTGATAGGACAAGGGGGAATGGTTTTAAACTGAGACAGGCGAGGTTTAGGTTGGATATTAGCAGGCAGTTTTTCCCCCAGATGGTGCTGAGGCACTGGCACAGGTTGCCCAAGGAGGCTGTGGATGCCCCATCCCTGCAGGCATTCAAGGCCAGGCTGGATGTGGCTCTGGGCAGCCTGGGCTGCTGGTTGGTGACCTGCACACAGCAGGGGGTTGAACTGGATGAGCGCTGTGCTCCTTTGCAACCCAGGCCATTCTGTGATTCTGCGATACAATTCTCTGCTCCTTTGCATCCAGCCCCAGAGTCAGAGTTGACTGCCTGGCACAGGGAGGTCCTTCTTTCCAGGTGGAGTTAAACCATAGGGACAGGTGCTGTAGGGTGAGGTGCTGCAGGACAGGTGCTGTGTGTTTTCCCCACGTGTATGGAGACGATCCCCATGTGTTGGGAGAGGTTTGTTTCTTTGGCATACCAGGCACTATCACTGATGATGATGAGAAAATCTGTGGGTTTTCTCATCGCTGATATCATCACTGGTGATGAGAAAACCAGTGTGGGTCCTTCGAACCGTGGGCAGCAAGCAGGAGGGAGAGGTTGCCTTTTGCCAAGAGTGAATTAACACAGTGGGGAAAATTTTTGTGCTTTCCAGTAATTGCAAAGCATTATGGCAGTTACCTGCCTGTTTTCTTGAGGGATTTGTACTGAGCAAGGCGAAGAGCTGCTAACAGGATTGCAGGGTTGGGAGAGATTTGGGAGGAAGGAGCTGAAGAATTAAATGTGCGGCGTGTAGAGAGGGAAGATGGTAATGAATGGATCTATCTGCCAGCCACTTCCATGAATTTACTTAAGGAAGAGAAGCAAACAGCTGAGTTATTGTGGTTCTCCTTCCAGAAACACACCTTTTTTTTTTTCCTCTCTTTTTATTTTTATTTTTGTAAGAAATGTCAGCTGCCTTAGGTAGCCTTCCAGTCCTGTGGGACTGACTTGTTCCCGTGGGTGTACCCTTGGGATGATCCAGAGGTGGTTTCAGTCCCTAGAAATGCTTCCTTTGACCAAGATACAAAAACCCATCTGCTAGAACAGAGGAGGAAGGGGTGGGACAGAGCTGAGTGCGTTTTGGAGGTTGTAGATGTGAAGCTGAGAGGAGGGGGGTTGCTTTGCACAGTACAAAGAGATCTGTTTGAGCTTGGAGTTGTACTAAAATAGGAATTTTCATATGAGCCATAAGAGAGTCAGATGTCCCAGATAATAATATCACATAAAATAAAGTAATTGCATTGTATAAAGGTTGTCAGTTTATTTGCAACGCATCTAGTCACAAAGCTGATCATTTTCTGTTCAATTAAGGTTGCACAGTTTGCCTCTGAGCAAGAGGGGATTGGTACTTTTCATTTTGTATTTATTGCTTTTTTAATATTTTATTGGATTTTTAAGTCATTAACTGAAAAACTGTGTGCCAGGCGTTCACTGGCTGAAAGACGGCGCCTTACAACCAAAAAAGTTGTCAGCCTCAGGAAGTTGGTTGCTTTTAATTCTGAGAACCCGTGGTAGTGGGTTTAAACCTGCGTGGCCAAATGTCTCTCTCAAATCTAGGATAGAAAGTGCAAACTTGGGAAAAGGAGACTGTTCTGTTCAGCACGTTGCCATGAAATGTCCCTGGGAATGGGGCTGCCTCAGCAACACATGGCTTTAGCAGTGTGCAGTTCCAGCTGCCTGATAATTGCTGCTGGAAACTATTTTTCTTTTCGGGGGTGATAAACTGGTGCCACTTCTGTTCCTTCAGCAGCAAATCCCTTATATCTTCCATCACAGGGCACTGGTTTGGTGGCCTGCATTGAGTGGCATAACAAACAGGCACTCAGGTTTGATTTACTCCCTGGATCAGGGTGTATATAATTGTCAAAGCTTATAAAATAAGTTCTTTTTTTTTCTCCTTGCTAAATAAGTTTGAAACTGCAACCCTTCAGATCAGCTTATAGGGATGATGAAGTGGGAAAGCAGAGAAAATACTTGTTGGCAAATGGATTAGGAAGTGGAGAACTCTCTCTGTATAGGCTATAAGCCCCAAATCAGATTTGATAAATCAAGTGATATTAGAAGAAGAGATCTTCAGGGCTCAGTAGACTTAAATATTACAAGAAACTGATACTCTCATATTCATCTCAGTGTGTAACGTGCTGAATATTAAACGGTGATGGATCAGTCTCTTGTCAGTCACTTGTCACATTTGTGAAAGATTATAGATCAGTAACTTGATTAATAAACAAAATGGGGCCAGATTTCTATTTGAGTGGGGCTGCGTGAAGGATGGGTTTTATTTATTTCCTTATTTAAAGACTACTGCATAGCAGAAAGGAGCACTTCATGCACTCCTCCTCTCTGAGGGTGCAGTGCTTCCACGGTCACACGTACCAGAATGGAGCAAAGCATGGCTGGGCTCTGCTCTCGCTCTCATGTTACGTTCTGCCCTGTGCTGACATGGCAGTGGATCAGGGCAGGGTGTCTTCCTGCAATTGCATTTATTCTCACAGGGGCTGCATAGAGCATCAGTGCTCCTGAATGCAGCCCCATCTGCCTGCGGTGACTCCGAGAATCCCCACTTTCTTTGTGGATGTTGGTTTGGGGCTCATGCTGGTGTACATGGTGACACAGACAGTACGTAGTGAAGCCCCATGTGTGTGACATGCTGCTCCGAAACCACTCTCTGAATTTCTGTGGTGTGCACACGGGTATGTAGCAGAGCTACCCTGAGCTCTTTGGAGAGAACTGTATCTTCTTAAATGCAGGTGCTCCAAATTTCAGTGCAGGTACCTGGTGTGCAGTGAAGCAAAGGCTGCTAACACTGTTCAGACTGCTTACCTCCATGCAGCGAGCCCAGCTTTTACTGGAATCAGCGTCCAGCAGTTCCAGTCCTGTCACTTCCCACACCAATATCAAAATAGCAGCACTCACCCCAATAAGCCCAGCGTTACCGCAGATCTTTTCTTCCAGCCCCTCATGGAGCACACAGTTGGCTGCGAGAGGATCTGTGTGGCAAAGGTAAAGACACTTCTGTCAGCTAAGCCTGTAACCTGTCTTAAAAGCCTGGGTTGAGTTGCACAGATGGAATATTTCTGCTGGTAATTATGATCATTTTTCATTATTATCACAACCAGGATCCATTGTACTGAAGATACTCCCTGTAGGAATGCCTGTCGTTCAGCAGTACTTCTTCCATGTGCCCTGATGATGGGGTGACGAGCAGAGGTGAGCAGGTTGCAAATGTTGGAGCAGCCCCACAGAGCCCCTAATGAGGGGAGATGTTTGTGCAATGTCCAGTGCTACCTGCAGTCCTCTGGTGCTGAAGATCAGTCCCTGGACGTGTACAAATATACCCACATGATGGGCCTATCGAAAGGGAAACTAATTAGAGCTATAGACAATCCACCCTTATTCAATGAAATTATTGCACCCTCTGATCCATAAATCTGACATTTATCCATATTTATATGCCATCGCTTAGTGAATACCTGATTAAGGAATACAGCTGCCAAGTGAATAAATTTGTTGTTAATCAAACGGCGCTGTAAAGACAGATCATCAAACCTATTAGAATGTATTCATTCAGCAGATAAATCTGCGTGCTGCCGCCTGTTAGCACAATGTGCAATGCAAATCTAATTGTTCTTTGGAGCTAAACCTCAAGATTTGCCAGAATAAAGACGACTTTGCATGGAGGCAGATGAGATGAAATCCTATGGTTTTGCTGAGGGCCTGAGAGCCCTCGGTGTTATGTGGATTGAAAGTAAATTTCACCCTAATTGAACACTGAAGACTGAGGAATGCTTTAGTCTGCGTGCTGAAGATTCTGCTGCAGTATATAATTGCCTCTCTCTTTGTTAGTGTATCTAATTCAGAGGTATAAATTACCAGCTTAATTTTTTTCTTATTGTATGATGTACAAATACTATTATTTTGTACTGGTGTGAATTAGCAAGTGGCATTTACGTTTATAGAGCCTTTCATCCAGGGAAAATCTAATGACAACGTTGGTGTAAATATTAAGTTAAAGGGCTGAGGCGTGTGGGAGTGAAAAGATAGCCTAAAGTGAGTGGGAAATGGCCATCAAGCTTACAGGGGTCCTGCAAATCATCACAGCGACTTCTGGGAGCTCTGCTGTGCTGGCACATCTGTGAACCCAGGTTTGAGGTACTCTTTGCAGGTCTGAGCACAAGTGCTTGTGCTTCAGGTATTAATGAGGGGAAGCTCCGGCCCGTGATGTGAACCACCCAGCAGGTGCTGATTCTCCTGCCATAAGCACAGAGAACTCCAGTTTGCAGATTCCTCTGGTGGAGGACCTGCCCGCTCCTTTATTTCAGCTCCCTGCTGAACCCAGGCAACGTTTTGGTGAGAAATGCTACATTGGTGGTGGGAGGATGGTTGGACTGGATGATCTTGGAGGTCTTTTCTATGATTCACACATAGCTGAAGTGTTTATGACAGTTTTACACTCAGCACAACCCACCTTACCTAATCCTGTACAGCACATGCAACACTCCTTGTTACCTTGCATAAAATACGAAAGCAGGCAGGTGGCCCCCTTTTTTTCCCCTCCACCTCCATCCTACTTCTATTTCCATTCCCTTCAGCCTGCTTAGCACCTAATGGCTATTTTCTGATGGGATTATTTGAGCCAACAAACCCAATGGAGAAAATTAAGACTCCAGTGGGCAGGGGGTTTCTTTGTCTTCCTCTGACCCTTGGCATTCTGTACAGATGTGCAGATGTGTGCAGATGTGAACCTGCACACACTGCAGTGCTCCTTCAGCACTTGGAGCTGCTCCTGGTGGTTTCCCACTAACAGCCTCAATGGCGACCTGTCTTTCTGCTGCCAAGCAACCTCTGTGTCCACGACTAAGAAGTTTTCCTGTAACATTAATGGGCTCGATGAATGTTTTAGTTATTTTCTCCCCAGTATACAGAATGATACTCTTTCCTCCATCATGCATTCAGAGTTTTGATGGGCTTTACTCCAAAACTTGCTGACAAGCTTCTCTTCACCGTGAGAAGTTTCAACTGGGATTCATTTTGGGCTTATCAGCATTTCTCAGGTTGGTGTTTGAAATGCAGCTGAGAATAAGAAAAAATATTTTTCAAAGAGTCCGGACAATTTTGCACACAGTGGAGTCTGCCCTTGTGCCCCAGTTGTGCCAAAAGGCCATTGGTTTTTGTCAGCTTAGGAGATGGCAAAAGAAAACTGAGAGGCACTGTTTTGTTTGAGAATACAGGTGCTCAATTGTAGGAAATTTGGAAACCTGTATTTGGAAGCATATGATGTAGGTTACCTCGGGAAGAGTAAAACCTCTCCTGAAAGCAGTAGGGGATACTGGGAACAGAGAAGGGCAAGTGAGAATTGATCCTAGAATCATAAATGGCTTGGGTTGGAAGGGACCCTGAGGATCATCAAGTTCCAAACCCCAGCCACAGGCAGGGCTGCCAACCTCCAGATCTGGTGCTAGACCAGGCTGCCCATGGCTCCATTCAACCTGGCCTTGAACACCTCCAGGGATGGGGCATCCACAGCCTCTCTGGGCAGCCACAGTGAGAGGGAGGAATTGGAGGGGATAAAAAAAAAAGGGCTTATAACAGAAGAGAGATGATTAAGCTGTGATTTTAAGCATGCTGTCTGAAGACTCAAGCTGTGCATATGCTTTGGTTCTGCTGAGCTCTGAGCTCTCGCATCACCGCCGCCCGTCGCTCCTCCTGTTTGTGTTTTCCTGTATCACTCGATCCTCCATGGCAGGAGGTCTGTGCAAAGACCTGTCTGCCACCCTGTGTTCATACATCATCCCATGCAAAGGGAGTTTTTGAATTCTGCTATAACACAAGTTCAGCTGTCCTTTCTATATAGTGTAGTGAACACACATTCAGCTCTGTGTTCTGTTTTTTCACCAAAGAACATGTAACTGGAGGGGTTCAGTACTCTCAGTTCCATTCCCAGTCTCATGTAGTCTCTGCTGGTCCCTACCAGTGGTCGCACTGTGCTGAGCCAGCACAGCTGTTGCGTGACTCAGTGCTGTGAGGCCCTGCTATGCTTCTGCCAAGGTCTTTGCTCCTGCCAGCCCTAACCAAAGACCACCGTGTATCACAGGACGACAGAGCAGCTTGGATGGAAAGGATCTTAAAGCCCACCCAGTTCCCACCCTGTTCTGTGGGCCAGGTGCCACCCACCAGATCAGCTAGCATGCTTCTGCTGGCTGTCTCCTGTAGAGAACGATGCATGGAAAGGCCAAGGATCTGCATCAGCAGTGAGCTGGAGGAAATTATTGAATCCACAGTGCTGATAATCATAGCCTGAGCAAACTGACTGAAATTAATGCACCAGCTGAACTGTTCTGTCTGCTCTGCCTTGATGTTCCTCATTTAAAATGAATCTCTCCAGACCTGAAGGCTGTTTGGGAACAGCTGATGGTGCCCATAATGAGGATCCCGATCTTCAAGTCTCCAAGCTGAAATTAGACATATGTCCTGACATGCTGACATTAATTTGAGCTGTTATAGCTGTAATGGGTTTATTTTGCTAGCATTTTTAATAGAATTTCAGGGGAAACAGGCTTCGCTCCATGAGTCAAGTAGGGGAAAGGCTGTGAGCAGGCATAATTTCAAAGGTTAATTTGAAAATGCTTTTCTTGACAGAACTTTTCTGAATTACAAGGTCACGTGAAAATGTGTTGTGGTAGTTGTTGACATTGTGCTGGAAAAGAGGGCTGGGTGCTGCAGTGAGTGTAACATTGACAGGGACTGGTGTCCAGTTCCAGTATGACTCCAAGTAACATACAGCCATAAATCAAGGCAATGCAAGCAGATAATTGATTGCTAAAGTCTGTTTTAGTAATTTAATGTGTGGCATCAGGGGAGTGAAAAAAGACCAAAAGGGAGAGCAAGCCCCTGAATGCTTTTCTTAACTGGAGCTCAGATAGTTCCCCTAAGCCCCAAACCCACACCCAGCCCCAAAGGGAAGCCCTCTGCACAGCCCCACAGAACACCCACAGATGAGCCAAAGCTATGCCTCGTTAGTTTATTGGGTATCATTTAAATCCTACAATCTGAGGAGACGCCGGGTGGGGACAGCTGCTGCTGCACTGAAATAGCTTGATTTAGGCCAAGGGATGCAGCAGCTAGCTGTGTTTTTGAAGGGGAAAATGTCACCGATGGCAGATTTTTAACCCGGTGCAATTCAGCAGATATTTGATACTTTTATTTCCTTCTGCTGACTTTATACAGTGGAACAGGAGGCGGGTTGCACGGATTAAACAGTATTCTGTCTGCAAATTAAAATCAATAACTTATTTATAGGGCTGCCAATGTTCCCACAACAAAGCAAGCCTGCCAAGTGGCTGTAAAAGTCCTGAATCAGATGCCATGTATCTCCAGCCCATCTCCACAGTTGGCTGGTTGTGGCTGCAGATACAACACAGCCTATCCAGTAACCATACCTCCTGGTAATTGCAGTGTGTAAATAAATATGATTCCTGAACCAACCCGTGGTGATGGTTGTTTCCAGATCTATATGCTGCCTGCTTGTTTCCCACATGTGCTGTTGTTAAACCTCTTGTTGCTCATCAGGATTTTTTGAGAACCCGTTTATTTTCCTGAAATGGACTGGCTAGGTGGTGCTCTGTCTTTTAACCTCCTGAAACGCTCAAAAGGGCAAATCACACAGCAGTATTGGTAGCATGACAGGAGATCAAAGCCTGATAATTGGTTTTCTTTCAGTTTCCACCCAAGAAACCCCTTCCTTTGATAGCAGCCGTGGTATTTTGAGAAGATGGATAGCAATGTTCAGCATGAGTGCAGTTCCTGCACCTTTGGTACATTGTCATCGTGTAGGATGGGTGGAACTGGCCTGAAGGAATGGAAGAGGAAATGGCCTGAAGTCGTGTCAGGAGAAGTTTAGGCTGGATACCAGAAAGAATTGCTTTTCAGGAGGGAGTGGTGAACAGGAGGCCTGGGAAGTGGGGCAGTCACCATCTTTGGGGGTATTCAAGAACTGTGGAGGTGTGGCACTGAAGGATGTGGTCAGTGGACATGGTGAGATGGGCTGATGGACTAGATGATCATAGAGGCCTTTTCCAACCTTGATGATTCTATGATTATATTCCCTTCCCCTCCCTTCTCCTTCCCAGTGAGGAGTGTTTGTGAAGGGACATTTCAAAACACAGTGACCAAGTTGCCCACAGTTACCTGGAGGGGAAGGACCATGTAAACCATTCACTGTACATAGCCATTACGAAAACAGCAGTGTACAAGAGCACAGCACAAAGCCAGAAGGACGTCTTTGGTAGAGGTCATAGATTTCAATAAGTGACTGGAAAGTAAGTTACATCCATTTATTCTTACATAGAAAGGTTCTGGTGGTAGGATGTAGCCAGACAGAGTACAGTACAAGCAGGCCATTGGGACTGCTACCTTGATTACAGAGCACAAACATTCAGGGCACTTCACTCCTTGTGAAATCCCTTGATTTGTTCCTTCTGTAAATCCTTCTAGTCACCATTCAGCTTTCCTGAGGTGTTTTGGCTCAGAGCAACCCTTGTTGAGATCCCAGGACCTCCTGGAGGCTGCCACAGGCAGTGCCTCGTGTAGCAGTGTTTATATGGAGATCCAGGATATAAAGCTGAGCGCTTGCATGAGAATTGTTTTAAACAGTTTTATCCCTCTGAGTTGTGGAATGAGCATCTTGGAAAGGTGAACTTTGTTTAAAATAAGAGCCATATGTTTAGGTTGTGCTTTTGGTGGGAATGATGAGATTGTTATATTGGGAGTGGCCAAAGTAAAGATTTCTTAAAGGCTGTCTGTTCAGTTATTTGTCCTGAAGAACAGGTAAGAGCTAGGATGTGCTGTGGTGGGTTGTAAAAGGCCCAATTTTAGTGTCTTTTCTGTCTCTGATTTCAGACTGGGACCGCAGCATCAAAAGGTTTCAGTGAGTTATAGCTGAAGCAGATGCACATTCACATCCTCCTGCACTGGGGCTTCAGCCTTTTATTCCCTTTGCCTATAGATGTACGTGATCCTTAGGCTTATGTATCTCATCTGAGACAAAACAGAGTAACTTTCCCAATCTGCTTCCTCCGCAGAGGCCCTGCAGCTCGCTGCCCCTTGCTTCCCTTCTTTCCTTGGTAGTGCCTGCCTCGTTAACAGCACAGAGGTGACAGAGATCTCCCCACCTCTGCCAAGAAAACAGAGTGAGCGGGCACGGGCGGAAGGCTGCAAAGAGACGCGATGCAAATTCTCATTTTGCAAAATGACTTTTAGCCAGAGCGCGGCTCTGAATGCGCTGTGACACCGCGCAGATGATTCTTGGCCCGTTAAGTAACAGTTTCCCCCTATATTTATTGCTCTCGAGTTGCGCCTGACAGTTTTACTGCATGCAGACTGGCACATTATGAAAAGTAAATAGGCCTGTGGAATCATGGCCGCGGTATTCCTGTTTGAGGGGAAAACAACTCGCTGCTTTCACCACATGTTTGAAAAGAGAAGACAGTTCTCCCTCAGTGTTTTATAGCAGCTCCCCCTCCCACCTCCCCCTTCTACCTTAAACAGTCTGGATTTGTTTGGCTTGTATAATTAGGCAACAGCAGCTGATCGGATTTGAATCAGCGGCATTATATCACTGCAAAAACCGCCTCGATTGATGGACAAGAGAGGCAACAGCCTGTTTATTTGCAAGAGCTATGAAATGGCCCGCCTGTGCCATGCTTGCAGAGAAGTACATTAGCTTCAGCTTCTTTTTATAATTCTTTGAGAGTATATATTCGGCTAAGGCACTTGAACTCTATTATGATGTCAAGCTTCTGCTATTTTCTATTATCCTTGAGACAAAAGCAAAAGAAATGCTGGGTATGGGCTCATGAAAGAGAAGACATTCTTTGAAAATAATTGTGCCCGTAGCCCTTAGTGCACCGTTGGACCTATACAAATTAAAAGGACCATGATCAAAGTCAGAGCAGTATTTATTTAGGCTAAGATGCCTCTTTGCAAAGTAATTGCAATGGTGGTGCACACCAGCAATGCTGAAAATGTTTTAACCTCTTATTTCCTTCCTTGCAAACCCTACTAGAAGAGATGCAGCTATCTTCTTTTATCAGCTGAGATTTGGATTTAATGACTTGCCCTCTCCCTCCCAGCCTTTTCAGGTCAGTTAAGAGCAGAAGTAGCTTTCTGTCCATATATTCCTCCCTAATTTTACCCTCAATTGCTTGCTGTTATCTCCAGCTGTGACCATTTCCTGTCTCGCGTTCCTCGATGTGCATGGGAGCACAGCAGCTCCACAAGGGTGGCTGCACACAAGGATGCTGCAAACCCAAAGGGGAAAAATCCTGCAAAGCCAGGAGTTTTTCCACTGCTTTTCTTGAGACATAGAGGCTTAACAAGTTGGGTATAGAGCTGCGTCTACTTGTTCTGTTGTATCCCTCTAGCAAAGCAGTGGGATTGTCTACAGTAGCTCCTATAGGATTAGAGCTGCATTACTTGCAAGGCAAGCTGCATATCTGATGTGTGAGGCTAGCTCGGGTGGCTCAGCTGGGGTGGATTTCCTGGTGCATGATGGATGCTTGTGAAGCCAGCAGCATGATGCATTTCCTAAGTCTTCAATCATTGGGTGTGGGGAAAAGGGAGCACACAGTCATCGGAGCTTGTTTGCTTAGCTTAAGAAATTGGCTTGAAATTGGACAGAAATTGAATCATAGAACCGTAGAATGGTTTGGGTTGGAAGGGACCTTTAGGATCATCTAATTCCAACTCTCTTGCAATAGGCAGGGACGCCTCCCACTAGATGGGATTGCTCACAGCCCCGTCCAGCCTGGCCTTGAATGCTGCAAGGGAGGAGGCATCCGCAACCTCACTGGTTGAGCTTTTGTCCCCTTCACTTTCATCACGTTTCTGTCTGTAATACAGCTCTAGTATTCTGCAGAGCTGAAATGAGCAGAAGGAATGAAATGTGCGTATAGCCCAGAGTCCCCTGCTGTCCTCTTATCCATCTTTCCTTGCTGCCCAGATCACCAGCAATTGGTGTTTGAAGAGTCCCTGCTCGTGCCACCGATGCAGTCAGCACTGGGATGGCTGTACCTGACCTGCTTTGGGCTCTCGGTCCCATTTTCATGGATATCAGATTTACTGGGACATTACAGCAAGTATTTTCTCTGTCTGAGAGAGGGGAAAGCAAGCCAAACAGCAGCACTCAGCTAAACAGGCTCTTTCCACTTGGCAGTATAAAAGGTAACTTGCCACGCTTGTAAATACGGTGAGAAAATGGTGTCATCAGTCTGTAATGAGGTATTCCAGCCTCAGATTGCCATCTGTCAATGATATTTTAGCTGATTTTCTTTCAGGAAGGAAAGTGAGCTTATTTCCTTTAATCTCCTGAGAAATTACTTCAGTTATTTACAGCATTGGATTTCCTTAAAAAAAAGATTGTGCTGCAGCTGAGGGGATTATTTGAGCAAATAGAGGGTTTCTGCCTTTGTTTCATGGCACTAGCTCATTTAAAGAGCAAACCTCAGCGAGTGCCTTGCGGAGGCTGCTACAAGTTTCTTTACTTACCATTCCTGGTTTCTCTGCCAAAAAAACTCCACCTGACACAGTATTATTGGCTGCACACCTTTTAGAAGTAATGAAACTTGGTCTACCTGGACTGACTTTAAAAGAGTCGGTTTTTACAGTCATGTTTTCATGCTTCTGTTCGCATTCTGTTTTGAGCCTCCGCTCATTGGAAATGCTGTACCGTTCAGATGGCATGAAGCCAGAAACTTCTGGAAAAAAAGCAGGGTTTTCCAGTGCAACCCCAGTGAACTGCTGCAATGCCTCCAACACCCGAGCAGGGGGCAGCAGCCCAGCTCTGAGCTTTGGTGCAGCAGCAGGATGAGGTGGGGTGGCTGAGATCCTTTTGCTGTCTCTCTGAGAAATACACTCCTCACTCCTGCTGTGCAACTGCGCTGGGGTAGGATCAGGGATATTCAGACTTTTAATTGCACTCGAGGGACTCCGGTGAGATCAAATCCCGGATCTGGAAGGGAGGTGGGAAGCACCTGAAGGCAGTCGCGTGCAGCTAATGATGTGCAGGTTCAAAACTGGGAAACACGTCCCCATAGAACTGTTCTTCCTTAAACACTGCACTGCCGCTTATTAACGTAGCTGTTGCCCGAAAAAGCCTAAAGAATCAGCTCCAGACCCAGCATTCATTTCACTGCCATCTAATGATTTTCCCCCATCCTTCCACATTAGTTTTCTTTTAATAGGAGACATCATGTTTCATATGACTTTCAGCTATCTCCAGTTGGAGCTCTGATGGCTGCTTGGTGCAGTCGGTAAACGTGGCTCTGCAGCTACTGCTCAGGGGCAGATTCTGACCCTGAGTGCTCTGGCATTTCCTCCCTTCACCAATAAATCCACACAGAGCCATGCAAGAAGCGTGGGGCCGTGCTGGGAGTTAAGGCAGGATGCAGGGAGGGGAGCTGACCCCTGCTGCACACACAGCTTTGGCATTAAGTTCTCCATTACAACAAAGCATTGCCAGCTTCTAAAGCATTGCTTTAATATGGTTCACTACTGATATTTATTTGGGCTTTTCCCCATATTTTTAAATATTAGGAAGAAGTTTTTCACTCAGAGGGTGGTGATGCACTGGAACAGGTTGCCCAGAGTGGTTGTGGATGCCCCATCCCTCGAGGCATTCAAGGCCAGGCTGGATGTGGCTCTGGGCAGCCTGGTCTGCTGGTTGGTGGCCCTGCACATAGCAGGGGGTTGAAACTGGATGAGCATTGTGCTCCTTTGCAACCCAGGCCATTCTATGATTCTACAGTGATTCTATGATTCCATAGGCTCTCTTCCCAGATTCATGCTGGCTGAGAAACTCTTGTTTTTCCCCCCACCCTAAAAGTAAGTTTCTACTTCATGATTAAGGACAGAAGCTTGAAGATGTGATTAAATGTATTTGAAAGCTTTCGAAGAAAAGCAGAAGGTAAATAACTCATTGTGTATTATCTTTCAGAAAGACAGCACCTCCTGTTGTGAGGGCTGACGCGTGACCTGAGTGCTGCTGGTTGGCAGCACTGTTGTTATAATTCATGACAAAGTTTGATTATTTTGTTGTTGCTATCATTCACATTGCTAACTGAGTTCATGTAGTGCACATTCGTACTGCAGGAACTGATTTCTCCATCTGGATTTCTATACAAATAGGTTGTTAGTGCAAAGAGGAGGAAGAAGCAGAGGTGTGGTTGAGTTTGGATGTGGTATCTCTGCAGAGGCATGAGGATCGTAGGGAAGCATCTTCCTAAGCATCTTCCTCCTCCCCACATTGAGCTGATCTCTTTCAGAGCAGCTCAGAAGCTGCTGGCCCTCTGCTTACCAACCCAAGAGCTGCTGTGCTCCAGAGGCTGCTGAGCTCTGGAAGAAAGAGGGAGAGCTCCTTGCTCCTTGCTTCCAGCATGGGGCTCTGCACTGTGGTTTGCCAGGATAACCACCCACGAGCAGGTTTTGTGCTGAACACAGTGCTTCCATCCTCCCAGAAACAGCCACTGGCCACCAGGACTTCAGAGCAGCTCCAGGAAACCTCCCATTTCCCATTAAAAAACCCAAACGAACAATAATGTTGTATCACAGATAAATGTATTTACTGAGATACCACAGAGTGGAACATTTTATCATAAAGTACCTTGCAGAAAATTGCAGCCTGGAGAGCAGTACTTTTTCTGCAGGTTCTCTTCCTTGTTGAAAATACAGGATTTCATGCAAGCAGGAGTCTCTTGCTTGGTACAGAACTTACTGAGGTTTGTATTTCAGTAAAGCCTCCGTTCTGCAGCACTGAGCAAAATCTATTCAGGAAGCACATGGAGAAGTACAGAAGTAGTAAAAAGAAATCTTCTAACTCCAGATGTGCTAAATAGTTGCTGCTCCTTCGCTGAGAAGGTCTGTGCATATCCACAGGGAGGATGCAGTGGTGATGCAGAGGTGGAACTGCTGCGGTGCTGGCACTGCTGAGCTGCTGCTCACTGCAAGGCTTCAGCCCTGCCCATCACAGCAGCCCCAGTGCTGGGTGGGACCAGGCTGGGGAATTCCCTTACAGTGTGACTTGTCAAACTGCCCCCAGTTTTGTAATTAATTTTCTTTGCTAATCCTAATGGTTCACAGTCCAGCATGCTTCAGGTCTGCCTTCTGAAGCCCAGACTTCAGTGCGTGCCTGGTGTCCTGCTCTCCCAGAGTGCTGGTGCTTCAGGATGTGACCCATCAGCTCTCCATTGAGCCAGGCCATGGGCAGCACTGCTGCTGCTAAAGGCTCTGCTGAGAGTTTCTTAGAATGTGTGTAGTGAGAGCGCTGCAAATATCATTTACAGTCTTCAGAGCCTCCTAAAGATCTCATCGCAAAATGAAGAAGGGAAGACCTATTTTTAACATCTTGGAGGATGAATAGAAAGCAGTAACTGTTTTTCTTGCTTAACTTACACTTTTGTTCCCCTCTATCTAAAGATAGTCTTGGTGCTTCTTTATTTCAGGCTGTAAAATTCCTGGAGGTTGACTAGCTGGAAAATCAGGGGTGACATTGAGTTTAAGCTTTCAGACTGAAAACTCTTTGAATGAAATTCTTCCTACACTGTTTACCCACTTTACATTGATACTTTCTTTGTTTTGGTAGAGCTCCACAGATTTGATCTGTTCTGTAGTTACACTTATGGGGCAAAAAAGACTTACTTTAGCCAATATATTTCCCCAAATACATAGAATTAAGTTTGCATGAGATGCATTTTGATTTTTATCCCAATGATAAATCTTTATACAAACCTCTTGATAACATTCTGTATTTTCCATTCCGAAAAATAAAATGGGGACTGGCAAACATTAGAACAAAGAGAGCACCTTGCCCTATGGAAGCACAGTCTCTGCTCTTTTGAAATGTTATCAAGTTACAGAAACCATGGTGGAATGAAAACAACTTCGAGCTGTCAAGGTCCCCATGAAATCCTCCATCAAATAGCAACATCCCTTCCAGAAACTGAAGGTACGAGAAGGAAATCAGGAAAAGGCTCACATGGCACAGAGACCTTAAAGCCCTTCCAGTACCTGCAGGAGCCCACAGAAAAGCTGGGGAGGGACTTTTAATAAGGGCAGGTAGCAACAGGACGAGGGGAAATGGCCTTAAACTAGAAGAGGGTGGGTTTAGACAGGAAGAAATTCCTTACTGTGAGGGAGGTGAGATTCTGGAACGGGTTGCCCAGCGAGGTTGTGGATGCACCCTCTCTGGAAGCACTCAAGTCCAGGCTGGATGGGGCTGTGAGCAACCTGTTCTAGAGGGAGGTGTCCCTGCCTACAGCAGGGGGTTGGAACGAGGTGATCATAAAGGTCCTTCCAACCCAAACCATTCTGTGATTCTATGAGAGAAAAACAGGCCAGATCTCCCTTCTCATTCCACATTATTTCAGCATCATTTAACTACAAAACTGGCTCTGGGATAACCATATAAGGTGTTTGTTCCACACGCAGCATCACCTGTGATGGAAGCCAAGGAAACCTAGAGCAGGCCTCAGGCCTCAGCAAGGCTCAAAGCTGGGCCAGCCGGAGAACCGGCAGTGAGTGCAGCCAGAATGGTCTCCACGCAGCTGCAGGGTTGCCGGGTGGCGGCGCGGTGACATTGTGATGGCATGGTGATGCAACAAAGGGTGAGCGTGACAGGAAGCTGCGGGCTGGGACTGCGGTCGGGGTGGCCTCAGTTCGCTGCTGCTGGAGCGAGAGGTGGCAGCGGAAGGTCGCAGTTCTCAGAGAGTTCCTGCAAGGAGCCATGGAGCGCTGTGGCAAGGCTGGATTCCGAAATCCAGATGATGAGCACAGATTTCTGAGCACAAAGGGGAAGAGCGGAAAGGTGAGCACCGGGTCCTCGGAGAGGATGAGTGCAGAGCCTGGGCTGCGTGGGACTGCTCTGGGGCCGGAGATGCTCTCTGGAGGCTGAGGGGCATCTTCTCATGCTGGCACTGGAGAAGGCTTGCAGGGAATCGCGCCTCCCTGCACATCCCAGAGTCGGGCTAAGAAGTGGGAAGGGAGCTGCCAAAGGGAATGGAGGTGGGGCTGGAGAGGGGACCGGAGTGCCTGAGTGTGCAAGCGTGTCTTTGTCTTTGTCTTTGTAGCTCCGACCCGGAGGACGGAAAGTTGGGGCAGGAGGTAGCGGGCTGCTGGATCTGCCACTCGGCGTCAAAATCCCTGTGCAGCCTGGCACCAAGCCTGTCTTCTGCAGGACAAAGCTGGGGGAAAAGGTGAGAGGAGGAGGAAAGGGTCAAAAGGGCCCCTTGTTTCTTGGGGTAGCCGTCATGCCAAGGAGGCCTTGTGGGACCTGCTGGAACTGCGGCCCCGTGCTCCAACCGCGCGGGGGAATGAAGGCACACTCCTGGCTCCACAGCAGGGAGACAGCCGAGGGCTTGCCACTAGCAGTGCCCAGTGGTCAGGAGAGATTCAGAAAGCTGGGCTCTCCACACGGATGAGCTTGCCAGCACTAATTCTATTACCTTATCTGGCATCAGGCAAGCAGGTGGGTGGGATCCTGAACAAAGCTGCTGCTGGGTCCCAGGGCCAGGCACCCATCTGTCACAGCCAGAAATGTGGAGACCAGGTCATTCCTGGAGGAGGTGCAACCTCCTCCTGCTCTCCCTCTTGGAGGACTTAGCAAAACCCAGACGTGTCTGTTTGGGAAATGCACACAGCATGCTCCTCCTCCAGCTGGGCATGCAAGAGGCCAGCCTTGTCTGTGAGCAGCTGTGAAGCGTCTTTGTCTCTTTGCTGCTCTCTCCTTCCCCATTCACACTCTGCAACGCATCTCTTCCAGCTTCACCAGCCTTCTCCATCTTTTGATCTGGGAGATCCTTACTGTCGCCATCTGGGCACAGAATACAACAGCTTGCATGACCCATATCTGCAGGAGTACCACAACCGCAAAGACAACCTGCAGAACCTGAAGAAGAGGGGCCTCGTCACCAAGGATGGCAAAGTAGGTTTGGAAGTTGGGTTCACCAACACGGGTCTCCTCAGGAGGGCTTTCCAGGCAGCAGGCAGGGGCCTGGCAGCCCAGGGTGGAGTCCCCATGGCCCTGGGAAGGAGGGAGGAGGCAGCGTCCCCTCGGCTGGGGAGGGGAGGGTGGAGAGGAGCAGCTCCCCGCTGCTGGGGCCTGCACATTGCTGGACGGCTGTGTGGGAAGCTACCTCAAGAGTTCTTGGGAGTCATCTGCCCTTGTCTCTCTGTAGGTTGTCTGCACTCTGAAAGAGTTCAATGAGTACAGGCAGTACCTGACCAGGCTGAAGCTGGAGCAGGAGAAAATCAAGAGGCAAAAAGAGGTAGGCCAAACCTGGTGTTGGCGGGCACGTGTCAGTGGCATGGCACCGAGGGCACGGGCTTGACTTGATGGGTCTGAGGGAGATGGGGAATGCAGAAAAGGCGAGGGCTGGGCTGGTGGTGCAGGCATGGAGGCATGGAAGGGACAACTCAGCTCAGAGCTGAGCTAGCACAGCGTGCTGACGTGCAGGTGACCTGGAAAGCTGCTTGCTTGCAAACAGAGCACTGAGGCAGCTCTTCTCTTCTGCCCTCACTGCATGGCTGAAGCAGAGTGCTGGCCCTCGTTGGCGTAAAGCATCAGCCTGCAGCGTGGCAAGCACTTTCCGAGACAAGGCTGAGCCTAAACCTGCTGTTCCCTTCCAGGAAATGTTTCTTCAGGAGACCTCCAAATTGAAGAAATCTGCCCACAGACCAATGGCAAGCACTGACGAGTTCCGGCCTGGTCCTGTGAAATACACTGTGGGCAAGAAAGCCAGCCCCATGAAGCCTCACAAACCAGCTGGCCCTGCTCCTACATGCCATCATCTCCAGGCTGGCCAACGCAGACTGAGGAATGTGGCTTTGATGCAGCAGAAACCTCAGGGAGACTCACCGAGCACAGGACGTGCAGTGAAGCTCCCTGAGAAGTTGCCCAAACCTGAGTCGGGCAGGGAAGACTCCAAAGTCCCCAGAAGCATCCATACTGCTGCTGCCTCAAAAACAAAAACACAGTTCCCTGGATATTATGAATTCAGAGCAATGTCTGAAAAAGAAGCAGAGAGACTTCAAGAGGAGACTGAGACTATGTTGAGAGAAGTAAAAAGGAAGCTGAAGGCACTGGATCATCCTGTCCGCTCCTCAAGGAGGGCTCCCCAAAAGACCAGTCAAAAAGAGCTTAGGAGTGCCAAAAGAGCAGAGCCTTCAAAGATGCCACGTTTCAATCACGAGCAGAAAATTGCACAGCTGGCTTGGGATGTTGCAGAACAAATAGTGAAGGAAGTTTGGAAGTAGCATTCATTCGAATCCAGCACAGCCAGTGCACCTGAGCCAAGGCCAGCAGCCAGGCTGTGGGAGCAGTCCGTCACGGGAAGAACTTCCAAAGCAGGAAAACAGAGCAAGGGAAGCCTCTGACAAAGCATCCTCGCAGGCTTCCCTCCAGGCTTCAAGTCATACTAGAAGACCTTCAGATGTCCCTGCACTGCACCTCTTCCACACCCACATGGGAAACCCAGACGGAGCAGAACTGGGGAGCACCGCTGGCATCTTCCCCTCCGAGGGGTGCGTGTCAAGGCCATGCTGTCCAGACCCAAAGAGCTCAGAGCACCTTCTCAAAGCCCACAATAAAAATTTAACATCCATAGTGCTTCCTTGTGCCAATATTTATTCAATCCAGGCCATGCTGTGCTCGTGGATTTTCCCTGTGTTCTGCTCTCTCATGTGCCTGCCTCCTCCAGCCTCCATCAGGCCGAGACCCAATGTAACAGACCATTGGAAGTAGCGAGGGGAGAAGTGGCTGCAGAGAAGGACGTGGTGGCCAAAAAGCAGGATGTGAGCCAGCAGTGGCTCCTGCAGCCAACTGCGTTCTGGGCTGCATCAACACGGAGGACACAGCTCTTTGCAAAACAACCATGTTGACAGAAAGGCACGCTGGATCAGACTGGGGAGTGCTCTGCCTGCATCAGCACCTCGCTCCTCTCCTGTCACAAGATATTCACCTGCATGGACTGCACAGGCCTGAGTATTTTGGCAGCTGAGACGAGACAGAGGCTGCGGGCTGGGAGCACTAAGAGCAGCAGTGGCTGCACGGATGACAGTCCTGTTGTTTTGCAGGCAACTGAGAGGAGAGGCCCCACCTCCAGGCATTTGTGCAGCTGTAGCTCTAAGGATGGGTCGGCTCCTGACCCTCTCTGCCCTCAGATACCTGTGCAAAACCCATTTCTTTCTGCAGGCAGAAAAAGGTTGTTTCAAGTCGTAATTCAGTACTGCTCCAACTGCCTCCATCACAGTTCTCTGAGCTGATGCAGAGATCCAGCTGAGGTG
The DNA here is from genome assembly GCF_026119805.1 of Tympanuchus pallidicinctus. Classification (NCBI taxonomy): domain Eukaryota; kingdom Metazoa; phylum Chordata; class Aves; order Galliformes; family Phasianidae; genus Tympanuchus; species Tympanuchus pallidicinctus. The sequence goes on from NW_026294722.1 coordinate 10,266,944, forward strand.
AATAAGCATGCGTACTTGTTCGATTTATGCAGTTCTTGCACTTTTTCCTTTCTACGCGTTTTTCTTCAGGTCCTCAGCACACCCTAGAGGACAACACTGCCTCTGCCCAGCAGGGAAGGCAGCAAGCCAGGATGGTTCCTGGTGAACAGGACTGCAGGTGTGGGTCTTTAATGGACCAAGAGTCCTGTTCTGTGCTTTCTGAAGTGGTGCCACGATGTCCCAGCCACAGACAAATCTTTATTGGCTGTTTTTTTGTTCCGAAGCTGATGGATACAGTGGACCGCAAGAAGTGGTAGAGAGTACAAGGGGGACTGTGGAGAAGAAGGCAGGAGCCCTGTGCACATACACAGGCTGGATGGAGCTTTGAGCAACCTGGTCCAGTGGGAGGAGTCCATGCCGACGGTGGGGGGAGGTGTAGAACCAGATGATCCAGAGGTCTTTTCCAACCCAAGCCATTCAGTGATTCTGCAGCGGGATGGAGGCTGGGCCATCTGCACACTTTGCAGGCACAGGGTAAGCTGTGCCTTTGGTTGTTGACATCAAGGCTTCTTTCCCCCACCAACACTTGGGATAACTTTTCTTTGGCACCAGCCACGCTTCCTAGCTGGAGCACATTGTGTATCTGTGTTGGCACCAGGGACTCTGTGGATGGCCAGGCTGGACCAGATCAAAGCTCTACCTAGCATGAATATAGTCTTACCAAGAGGTCAGTGGTGGATGCTAACTAAAAGTAGGGGAGCAAGAATAGACATAGGACAAGATATTCCTCAGCACATCTTCATCCGGCCTCAAGAGAATTTTGCTTCAGGGACCTTCTCTAGTACAATGGATTTCTCTGTCACAAATTCACTTCACAGTTTTCGACAGTACCAATTTGATATCTGCTTCAAGAACCCCTGGACCACACTCAAATGTAGTGTCATGCCAGTGTGGAGAATGAGATCTCATTACTTCCAGCTGCACGGTGAGCCCAGGAGGCTGATCTATACAGTCTTGTATGCCCACTGGGTTCTTGCCCACGAATAAAGTTTATGCAAGCACTGGAAGAAATACAGATTCCTTCTTCATTACCTTTACTGAAATACATTTATGCTAAAGTTTCACCGTGTGAAGCCATTCTGAGCACTACAAGCAAGAGACAAATCTGTGCATTAAACCTCACCCCTGCAAAGGAGAATTGAAATCAGTCGTAGTTGCAGCTGTTGCCTCATCCTGACACTGCCACAGATGCAGTGATACTGCAGAGGATCCTGCTAGTAAGCTGAAGCATTCTGGCGTCAACTACTTGTAGCCCAGGTGTCTGCAGCATCAAGGTGAGGTCAGCGGGGCTTTTGTTCTGAGGGAAACAAGTGAAATGGTACCCCCTGTTCATAAGTCTCAACACTTTTGTAAGACACTCTTCTGAAGTCCACCCCTCATTGCACACTCACAAGGGATTTGGGTTATCAGCCTTTTTTTTAATCTTTCACTCCCTTTTCTCAAACTTCCTGTGATTTTCAGCTCATGTTGATCATTCCGCTGCCTCTTTGTTGTGCCAGCATCTCTAGTCTGTCACTGTTCAGACTCCACATCAGATCCTTAATTCTGTGCTACCTCTCAGCAGAAAGATCTGACAAGTAGCAGCCCGCTTCTTAAAGGCTGACGTTCATTTTGCTCACTCCCTCTCCTAGAAATTTCCTCCCCCTCCTTCCTAATCTGCTAGTCCTACCAATGGCACCAAAGGAACCAGCTCCAGCCTAAGAGGAAGGGTACCTCAGCTGACAAGAAGATCCAACAGCTGTTCCTTTAAGGAATTTGAAGCTGCAAGCTGCAATCCAGCTACTACCAAGAACATTTCTCCTCTTGCATCAGTGTTTTTCCGTTAATGAAAGCAACCTAATGCTTCCACTAATTTTATGCAGGAGTTTTGCACAGAGGCTGCATGTTGCTTGGCTGCTATTGTAAGCACTGTGACAACACCCGGGAAAAACATATCCTCCTTGGTGAGATTAAGTTCAGTTAAGAAAATACAGTGTTATGAGTTCAACACAGCAGATGATTAGGTGGAAAAATCCAGGTGATGAAGATGCACACATCACCTGTGAGTTGGAAGCCCACACAGAGGTGTGTTGCAATGAGATCCTACAGGGACGGGATGCTGGCTCTGTGCTATTTCATATTTGTGCCAGCGACACAGGAGAAAGTACAGAATGGTCACAGATAAACTTCAGGTGGTAAAAAGACTCCGGGGAGGTGATGGAGAGCTGTTACTGCTGTTATAAAGCAACCTGACTGGGAGCAAACAGTGTGACCTGTAACAGAGATGAGTGTGAAGCCCAACCAAAGTCTGCAACCGCTGTGATGACACAGCTGTGCTGCAAGCAGACACAGAAGGCACGTGGGTCAGCAGCACTTGCTGTGAAGCCATAGCAGCGTGCCAGCCACGAGTGCAGTGTCCAGTAGCGTCTGCAACTGAAGAAGGATTCCCCCAAACTGGAGGAGACACTCAGAGATGCACCAGAGGAAGAGAGAAAGTCAGAGTGAAGAATAACTGCACGGGTTTGATCGGACAAGCTTTGCTGAGGGAAGGTTAGCACTGGCTAATCCCACAGCGACCAAATACAACAGAGGAATCTCTTTTAAGAAATCTGGTCTTCTGGAGGACTATGGGGTTCATCTGTGTGGCAAGAGGAACACCATCTTTGGCAGCAAGCTTTCCAATGTAATCAGGAGGGCGGCAAACTAGAGTTGCCAGGGCTGGGGATCCTCAACCCATTGTACTTCGAGGCTGACAGTGATAATGGATGCCCTGGGCCTGGAGTAGCATCGCAGGCCAGTAGGACAGTGCCTATGGTTCAAGATAAGGAAACTTGAACTGGTAAATCAGCCTCAATGGGAGCCCAACTCAAATGCCCATATACCAATGTGCAGAGCATGGGGAACAAGCAGGAGTATCTGCAGGCGTGGGATGACTCCCATGACTAGAATGTAGGAATAATGGCTATAAACTCTTCAGGAAAGACAGGCAGGGGACAAGCGGAGGGAGTGTTGCCCTCTACACCAGTGATGATCTGGAGTCCATGGAGCTCCACCTGGGGATAAACGAGGAGCTGACAGAGTTTATGGGTTAGGGATAAAGGGAGGCAGGGGAAGGCAACATCATAGTGGGGGTCTGCTACAGGCCACCTGATGAGGAAGGTTGAGTGGATGAGGTCCTTTGTAAACAGATAAGAGCAGCTTCACATTCAGAAAACACAGTCCTCATGGGGGATTTCAACCACCCTGATATCTGTGAGAGGGACAACACAGCACTGCACCAGAAATCAAAGAGGTTCCTGGAATGTGTTGATGACAACTTGCTCTTCCAAGGAACACGGGAACCTCAAAGATCAGGTTAGGAAAGTTAAAACCCAGACAGAATTATATCTAGCTAGGGACAGAAAGGGGAAAAGTGATTAAAAAGAAGGTAAGTGAGGATGAGGGCCCTCTCCAAAAGGAAACTGGAGGCCTGGTAAAAGGTAAAAGGTAAAAGTTTGGAGAAGGTGGATCTGCCTGCCTGCTGTAAGTGAAGATCAGGTTTGAGACCATCTAAAGAATCTTAAGGAGCACAAGGCCATGGAATCTGACAAGATCCGTCCACAGGTTCTGAGGGAACTGGCGGATGGACTTGCCAAGCTGCTATCCATCATATTTGAAAGGTCATGGCGGTCTGGTGAAGTTCCTACTGGAAAAGGGGAAACATAACCCCATATTCCAGAAGGGAAAAAAAGAAGATGCAGGAAACTACAGGCCAGTCAGTCTCACCTCTGTGCCTGGCAAGATGATGGGGCAGATCCGACTGAAGGCCCTACTACAGCACATGGAAAATAAAGGAGAGGTGAGGGGTGGTAGTCAAAATGGCTTCACAAAGGCAAGTATAAGGTCCTGCATCTGGGTTAGGGCAACCTCAAGCACAGATAAAGGTTAGGTGGAGAACAGCTTGAGAGCAGCCCCGAGGAGAAGGATTTCGGGGGGTTGATTGATGAGAGATTCAACATGAGGCGGCAGTGTGCGCCTGCAGCCCAGAAGGCCACAGGTATCCTGGGTCGCATCAAGAGAAGTGTGACCAGCAGGTGGAGGGAGGGGATTCTGCCCCTCTGCTCTGCTCTGCTCTCGTGAGGCCCCACCTGGAGCACTGCGTCCAGATCTGGGGCCCCCAACACGAGGAGGACGTGGAGCTGTGGGATCAGGTCCAGAGGAGGGCCATGGAGATGACCGGAGGGCTGGAGCACCTCCTCTACGAGGACAGGCTGAGAGAGCTGGGGCTCTGCAGCATGGGAAAGAGAAGGCTCTGAGAAGGCCTTAAAGCAACCGCCCAGTACCTGAAGGGTCCTACAGGAAAGCTGGGCAGGGACTTTTTATAAAAGCATGTAGCGACAGGATGAAGGGAAATGGTTTTAAACTGAAAGAGGGCAGATTCCGCATGCGTATCAGGAAGAACTTTACTGTGAGAATGGAGAGATTCTGGAACGGGTTGCCCAGCGAGGTTGTGGATGCACCCTCTCTGGAAGCACTCAAGTCCAGGCTGGATGGGGCTGTGAGCAACCTGTTCTAGAGGGAGGTGTCCCTGCCTACAGCAGGGGGTTGGAACGAGGTGATCATAAAGGTCCTTCCAACCCAAACCATTCTGTGATTCTATGAGAGAAAAACAGGCCAGATCTCCCTTCTCATTCCACATTATTTCAGCATCATTTAACTACAAAACTGGCTCTGGGATAACCATATAAGGTGTTTGTTCCACACGCAGCATCACCTGTGATGGAAGCCAAGGAAACCTAGAGCAGGCCTCAGGCCTCAGCAAGGCTCAAAGCTGGGCCAGCCGGAGAACCGGCAGTGAGTGCAGCCAGAATGGTCTCCACGCAGCTGCAGGGTTGCTGGGTGGCGGCGCGGTGACATTGTGATGGCATGGTGATGCAACAAAGGGTGAGCGTGACAGGAAGCTGCGGGCTGGGACTGCGGTCGGGGTGGCCTCAGTTCGCTGCTGCTGGAGCGAGAGGTGGCAGCGGAAGGTCGCAGTTCTCAGAGAGTTCCTGCAAGGAGCCATGGAGCGCTGTGGCAAGGCTGGATTCCGAAATCCAGATGATGAGCACAGATTTCTGAGCATAGCGGGGAAGAGCGGAAAGGTGAGCACCGGGTCCTCGGAGAGGATGAGTGCAGAGCCTGGGCTGCGTGGGACTGCTCTGGGGCCGGAGATGCTCTCTGGAGGCTGAGGGGCATCTTCTCCTGCTGGCACTGGAGAAGGCTTGCAGGGAATCGCGCCTCCCTGCACATCCCAGAGTCGGGCTAAGAAGTGGGAAGGGAGCTGCCAAAGGGAATGGAGGTGGGGCTGGAGAGGGGACCGGAGTGCCTGAGTGTGCAAGCGTGTCTTTGTCTTTGTCTTTGTAGCTCCGACCCGGAGGACGGAAAGTTGGGGCAGGAGGTAGCGGGCTGCTGGATCTGCCACTCGGCGTCAAAATCCCTGTGCAGCCTGGCACCAAGCCTGTCTTCTGCAGGACAAAGCTGGGGGAAAAGGTGAGAGGAGGAGGAAAGGGTCAAAAGGGCCTCTTGTTTCCTGGGGTAGCCGTCATGCCAAGGCGGCCTTGTGGGACCTGCTGGAACTGCGGCCCCGTGCTCCAACCGCGCGGGGGAATGAAGGCACACTCCTGGCTCCACAGCAGGGAGACAGCCGAGGGCTTGCCACTAGCAGTGCCCAGTGGTCAGGAGAGATTCAGAAAGCTGGGCTCTCCACACGGATGAGCTTGCCAGCACTAATTCTATTACCTTATCTGGCATCAGGCAAGCAGGTGGGTGGGATCCTGAACAAAGCTGCTGCTGGGTCCCAGGGCCAGGCACCCATCTGTCACAGCCAGAAATGTGGAGACCAGGTCATTCCTGGAGGAGGTGCAACCTCCTCCTGCTCTCCCTCTTGGAGGACTTAGCAAAACCCAGACGTGTCTGTTTGGGAAATGCACACAGCATGCTCCTCCTCCAGCTGGGCATGCAAGAGGCCAGCCTTGTCTGTGAGCAGCTGTGAAGCGTCTTTGTCTCTTTGCTGCTCTCTCCTTCCCCATTCACACTCTGCAACGCATCTCTTCCAGCTTCACCAGCCTTCTCCATCTTTTGATCTGGGAGATCCTTACTGTCGCCATCTGGGCACAGAATACAACAGCTTGCATGACCCATATCTGCAGGAGTACCACAACCGCAAAGACAACCTGCAGAACCTGAAGAAGAGGGGCCTCGTCACCAAGGATGGCAAAGTAGGTTTGGAAGTTGGGTTCACCAACACGGGTCTCCTCAGGAGGGCTTTCCAGGCAGCAGGCAGGGGCCTGGCAGCCCAGGGTGGAGTCCCCATGGCCCTGGGAAGGAGGGAGGAGGCAGCGTCCCCTCGGCTGGGGAGGGGAGGGTGGAGAGGAGCAGCTCCCCGCTGCTGGGGCCTGCACATTGCTGGACGGCTGTGTGGGAAGCTACCTCAAGAGTTCTTGGGAGTCATCTGCCCTTGTCTCTCTGTAGGTTGTCTGCACTCTGAAAGAGTTCAATGAGTACAGGCAGTACCTGACCAGGCTGAAGCTGGAGCAGGAGAAAATCAAGAGGCAAAAAGAGGTAGGCCAAACCTGGTGTTGGCGGGCACGTGTCAGTGGCACGGCACCGAGGGCACGGGCTTGACTTGATGGGTCTGAGGGAGATGGGGAATGCAGAAAAGGTGAGGGCTGGGCTGGTGGTGCAGGCATGGAGGCATGGAAAGGACAACTCAGCTCAGAGCTGAGCTAGCACAGCGTGCTGACGTGCAGGTGACCTGGAAAGCTGCTTGCTTGCAAACAGAGCACTGAGGCAGCTCTTCTGCCCTCACTGCATGGCTGAAGCAGAGTGCTGGCCCTCATTGGCGTAAAGCATCAGCCTGCAGCGTGGCAAGCACTTTCCGAGACAAGGCTGAGCCTAAACCTGCTGTTCCCTTCCAGGAAATGTTTCTTCAGGAGACCTCCAAATTGAAGAAATCTGCCCACAGACCAATGGCAAGCACTGACGAGTTCCGGCCTGGTCCTGTGAAATACATTGTGGGCAAGAAAGCCAGCCCCATGAAGCCTCACAAACCAGCTGGCCCTGCTCCTACATGCCATCATCTCCAGGCTGGCCAACGCAGACTGAGGAATGTGGCTTTGATGCAGCAGAAACCTCAGGGAGACTCACCGAGCACAGGACGTGCAGTGAAGCTCCCTGAGAAGTTGCCCAAACCTGAGTCGGGCAGGGAAGACTCCAAAGTCCCCAGAAGCATCCATACTGCTGCTGCCTCAAAAACAAAAACACAGTTCCCTGGATATTATGAATTCAGAGCAATGTCTGAAAAAGAAGCAGAGAGACTTCAAGAGGAGACTGAGACTATGTTGAGAGAAGTAAAAAGGAAGCTGAAGGCACTGGATCATCCTGTCCGCTCCTCAAGGAGGGCTCCCCAAAAGACCAGTCAAAAAGAGCTTAGGAGTGCCAAAAGAGCAGAGCCTTCAAAGACGCCACGTTTCAATCACGAGCAGAAAATTGCACAGCTGGCTTGGGATGTTGCAGAACAAATAGTGAAGGAAGTTTGGAAGTAGCATTCATTCGAATCCAGCACAGCCAGTGCACCTGAGCCAAGGCCAGCAGCCAGGCTGTGGGAGCAGTCCGTCACGGGAAGAACTTCCAAAGCAGGAAAACAGAGCAAGGGAAGCCTCTGACAAAGCATCCTCGCAGGCTTCCCTCCAGGCTTCAAGTCATACTAGAAGACCTTCAGATGTCCCTGCACTGCACCTCTTCCACACCCACATGGGAAACCCAGACGGAGCAGAACTGGGGAGCACCGCTGGCATCTTCCCCTCCGAGGGGTGCGTGTCAAGGCCATGCTGTCCAGACCCAAAGAGCTCAGAGCACCTTCTCAAAGCCCACAATAAAAATTTAACATCCATAGTGCTTCCTTGTGCCAATATTTATTCAATCCAGGCCATGCTGTGCTCGTGGATTTTCCCTGTGTTCTGCTCTCTCATGTCTTAAGGATCATTGGCCTCCTGAGTTCGGTTGTTCTGTAATTGTATAAAAAAGAGACTCAGGCTTTCTGGTCGTATGGCAAGATCTCCAATACACTTGTGAATACTGAGGGTAAGTAACCGTGTCCAGCTCCAGTGGGAGACAAATTCATTGCTGCAGCAAAGGTTTTCCATCATATTGCTGTAATTTGATAATTTCAGCGCTGCTGGTAAGGGAGTCTACAGCAGAAGCTTAGAGAATTATCAACTAATAGCTCCTGGAGGCCTGCAGCTGATATTAAACTTGAACTTTTATGAAACTGGATTTTCTTCTACAAAGTGGTAAAAAGCATGCAGTGCTAAATGAGAAAGCATTTTCTCCCTTTGCATGGGGAGCGAGCTGTCCAATCCCCCAGCAAGGACACAGCTTAGTGCTGGGGGATGGCAGCGGGATAGAGAAGCTTCTGGAAATAATGCGGCAGCCACCATTGCTCAGGACAGCAGCTGCAATTGGTGTGCACACAAAGTGGGGGCTGAGGGGCAGCTCGGGTTTGCAATTCAGAGCCACGGTTTGAGGTCTGTGCCACTGATTTCAGCAGGCTCAGGACCACGTGCAGAAGGAGCAATTTAATTAAAGAACCGCATCTGGACAAGAATGAAGAAATAAAGGGCACAGGGAGCAAGTGAAAAACTCAAGTCCTGATGGGATATAACCTGCAGTGGTACGCCCTCGCATTTGGTTAGCTAATGCAACAAGTGGCTAACATCACTAGGAACAGCCAGGTATTTCAGTCACTATCTCACTGGATGAACTTGGAACGGGGATGAACAACTCAGCAGCGTCCTCTATTGTGTTGGCAAAGAGGAAAAACAAGCAAACAAAAGGAAAGAAAAACACCCACAACCCAGCAGAGGGAACGCTGCTATTTGGGGTGACCTCTTTTCATATATCTGTAGAATACAGAAAGGTGCCTTCGTAAATGCCAAACTGGTATTTTCAGTGCCATAGTGTGCCAGCTAGCATTTGTGTGCTTGTTGTGACTTGCATGATGAGAACGAATTCTATACAGTATCATATTTTAGTCAGTTGAGTTTTAGAGAAGAGCTCTTTGCATGCTAAACGAAGTGTGGTGAATATCCTTGGATTAATACCTAAATTCTCTGCATGGGTAAAGTTGCTTTGGTCTGCAAGCATATGCTTGAACAAGGGAATTTTACCAGAAGACAAGCAAAGCCGTGCCAGCTGCAGCACGTGCATTTCAGTCCGGATGAGGCTCCCACCGTGGAAGATTCTCAGGTCCCAGCAGTGGGGAGTGACTCCAGGTTCGCAGGCATTGCAGCTGTCTGTGCCTTTGCTCACAAGGCAAGACCTGACAAAGTAATCCAAGAATGCAAAATATAGGGACTGGATCGGTCTTTTATTTTTAATTAGTTGTAATTAAATGCATCCTGTTCAGAGAAAATGAGGTCAGGAAACCCTCATAAAGGCTGTTAGGACTGTATGACACTCAACTTGGCAGGCTTCACAGCAAGAAGAGGAGACCTTCAACATCAAAAAGGTGAGTTTCATGTACAGTTAGGTAAAGGTTTGATAACAGCAGTCTTGTGGTATGCTTTTTCCTGTAGCCTACAAGTTAGTCTGCTCATTGATCCCTACAGGACTGAAACTAGGAAACTCCCAGTTGTTATAACACCATCATTACAAGACTATGGGGATATAAGAAAGAAAATCACTTGGCACTTTTCTTAGGTTCTCACAAAGTTTCTCTGATTGCTGCATCAGTAAAAAGGTGTGATTACTCCATCATTGGGAGCAGCTGTGCAGGGCTGGGGGGAGGCAGCTTCCAGAGCACCAAGGAGGGAGAGGTAGGAACCAAGCCAATGCATGAGCAGAGGGATGCAGGTGTTTGCCATCAGGGAAAGTGTCAATAAATGCCCTGCAACTGCACCCTGTTTTGCTGCTTCTGCTGCAGTATGGGGAGTATCTGAGCTGAGGTTAAACCTATGGAGGAAGGCTTGTCTGGAGGGCTAAGGTAGGCTGGAGGAAGGAGGTTTAAAACTTCTATATTTTATTTTGTCTTTGGTGTTTTGTGCTTTGTTGTTGTAGGGAGAAATAACTGGTATAACTTATTTTCTATTGTAACCTTTTTATCTTTTCTTGGGGCCTGTGGTAAAGGGAAAGGTTTGGGCAAGCCTGCCTCAGAGTCTGGTCTGGTTTGTGATCCTCTCTTATCTTTGATGTGAATCTGTGGGCTAGTGCCCAGTGGTGCTTACATACATATGCTCAATTTTAGCTAAAAGAATGAATGCTGATAGGAAATGACTTGTTCCAGGTCAGGGTGGTTAATTAAAGAGAAAAATCTAGCCTGTGGCAAAGACCGGTAGGGTCTAAAGTGTGCAGAGTGAGGGAAGATTGAAATATACGTAAAGATAACCTGCTTTTGATCGCTGCAGAATTCCTGTTCTTTAAATCAAATCCCTGCTCATCCAATGCTGTTAGCAAATCTGCAAACTTCAGCAGAAGTTCAGCAGTTTGAAGCCTGCTGTGCTGGACGATATTTGGTTTCTAGGCTTATTTTGTGTTGTAAGATGCTGTTGTGGGTTGAGAGAAGTGCTTTATTTAGAATATGCATGGGCATCTTTTGTTGTTGTTCTTCCTCAGAGAGGAGGGCCTCTGGTGAAGAGAGAGCTGTGGGTTGAGATGTGGGCCTTGGGCAGGGGGTGGCCAAAGGGACCTGGCCAGTCTTGGAAGTGCACTGAGTGAGGTTGCAAAAGGGATTCTGTGAGGTGCAGGGGGCTTGCAGAGCTGGCAGTAATGCCGTAAATTAAATTGGGTTAAAAGTAAGCCTGTGGAGACGACCTTGTGTGCGTGGATGTAATGGTGGAAGCAGACTTGTTAACTCTTAACAGACTTCTTTGTTCAACTGTGTTGGTTTCTCCTGTTTTAAAGTTGCATCTGTGTAGTGCTTCTTCAAAGACAAAGTGGTTTTGAACTCCAGTTTGGAGGTCTGGAGAGCTGTGGCTTGCTCTGAACCTTGTGTGGGAGGGCAGTCCTGCTGCAGAATGGGAAGAGTCGGTCTGAGCTGATACAGAGATGTGGAAGTTATTCTGTGCGCTGCGCTCTGGTTTTGGGGAGCTCATCCTGCTGAAATCTTTCCAGTGCTCTCTCTGATAATGAGAATGTGAGTTCTTCAAAAGGATTTGAAAGTGTTGACAGTGAATTGTTATTGGTCTATTGAGTGTTTAAATTGCTAATATTGTACTCAAAAGCCTGCTTTACGAGGCAAGCTCTTCTTGAAAGATTTATGGCTGCAGTCACAGAGGGTCTAGTAAACTTAGCATTGAGTATGAAGCTGTATCAGTCACAGCTTTCTGTAGTGGATTACTGTTTGCAGTGCTTATGGTAGCTGCTACCTGTTCTGAAGCCTTTAGCAGGTTGACCTGAGTGGAAGGTGGTGGCAGGAGGAGTTCTTTCTGGAAACTAGAAGACATTAAGTGATGTGTAAGAGCATGGTCATTTTGGGACACACTGGTGGAAGCTTGCATCCTCTATGGGAGAAGCAGGTGGACGTGAAGTCAGGAGTGAGTTCCAACCCTTAGGAATAGTGCCCTTCATGTAAGCTTCTGGACACCTTTCTGGTAGCAAAGTCCAGAAACATGTAGAGTAGAATTGCAGTTCAAGGGTTGCTGCATTGTCCATATGGTTTTATTATGGGCTACAAATGCATTTGGGGGTATTTTTCTTCAGTAAATTAAATTTACTAATAATTCAGTAGCACTTAGGATTCACTTGCTCATCTTTAGATATTTTCTTCAGTGTGATGGCAACTGCAAATCTGTTGCAGCAGAAATAACACCCTGCACCCCATCCACACGAGGCACTGAACTGAGCACCGCTGCATGAATAGCAACCCTGAAATCCAGTCTAATTTGAATGAACTGCTTAGCAGAGGTACGGCTCTTGCCTTTCCATATTCATATGGACTCAAAAGTAATCAAAGTTGCCTTTCTACTCATTTTCTTTTGTATATCAACCTAAAAGAGTTCTGGAGTGTGATTTACGGCACAGCTCCTGTGCTTTGCTCTATTCTGAAATAATTAGGAGATTATTTTGGTCAATAGGAGCGAACTCTGATTTAATGCTTTTCAATGGCTAGTTGCATTAGTGACTCTTCAAGGATTAGGAGCTTAATGAAATGCACACATCAGGGCAGTGGTTTAATCTTGTTCTCATAAAATCTTCACAACAAGATAATAAACCGTAGGAGCAAAAAATCATTTTGACAAACCTGTCTAGCTTTCAGGCTGTGTGTAGTCTGAGATAATTACCTATGGGCCACTTCTGTCATATGGGGGATTGCTGAAAGGGCAACTTTAACTGAAAGTATGAAGGTATTGCATAGGCAACGGAAATTCAAGGCTAGGAATTAGGAGTAAGAAATCTCCCTCCTGTGCTGTGATGTATAATCAGATGTATCAAAGCATGTGTTTGCAGTCAAGTCGCTTGAAACTTTCCGGTGTTTTCATAAGGAAAACAATCCCTAAACATTATGTTGAAAAGAACCATTCTGGTGGATCAAGTAGTTTTGAATTCATTTTCAAAACTTAGCAGTGGAACAGCACGGCATTCACAACCTGAGTGGTTTGGTAACTTCTGTTGTCTCTTGAAGCCAATTTGTCTTATTTCTATCAGTCAAGCAAAATCTCTTAAAGATGAACTTCTCTGTGGTTATTGGAAGCATCAGCGTAGTTTGGTGGCTGTTCAATGGCCCGCAAGAAACAGGTGGGGAGTCCCTGCCCAGTCTGCAGTAGGTGAGCAGGTCTTGCATCTTCTGTAAGAGTGGTGTTCTGCTTCCTTGCAGTGGGAGCCTTTCTTCCTTTCCTCCATGAACTGGGGAATACAGGGACCGGGCAGAAGGGAAAGTCCTCTTGTAAGTGATCCTATACTCTGCAGCCTGTTAAACTTGTGCAAGTCATGAGGTTCAGAGTGGTGTTTGAGAAGGGATTTCTGCCACAAAACCAGAAATTAAAAAATTACTCATTGACCGACTCATTTAAATTAAAAAAAAAAACAAACAACAAATTCTAAACTTGAGTTCGATCTCCAGTGCTGACCTACCGCAGGCTGTGAATTCCTATCACTTTTCCCTTCTCCTCCAGGCCTGCCTTGGTCAGTGTAGGAGCAGTGAGGTGCTAGATGTGGTCTCCTACTCTGTAGGAAAAGATGCTGTGTTGGCAGGCTGTCCTTCAGATACAGAACTGTTACAGAAACCTAGGATAAAAAAGTATTTGAATGGGAAAGCAAATGCTGTGTTGTACACAGCATTGTACTGGAGCTCAAATGTAAAAATGTCGCAGCTTTTATATATTGTTTTTCTAAAAAGAATGGAGTTGAAAACAAAGGTGGATGATGCGAGTTTCTTATCAGACCTCATTCTGAGTTTTTCATGGTGTTCCTCTCTGTCAGCTGCTCTGTGGGCACCACTGAATTGCTTTGTAGATGCTTATGAAGTGGGGAGCACCCATTAAATGGTGTGATCTTGCCAGAAATAAGATGCACCAACAGTTTAGGATGAATGTAAAAACTTTTGCACTTCCAGCAGTCTTTGCACTTCTTTTGGTGCAACTCAAACATTGGGGATGCTGGGAATAGGAGGGGGAGCATCTCTTGTTAGATTTATGTAACAGTTTGAAAATGAGAAGAACTTGCATAGGGGAAATCTCATTTATCACTGGCACTACTTCTGAAGTTGGACTTCTAAGATGGATGTGAGGAGGCTGAATAAGGCCCCAGGGAGGTTGAGATGTATTTTCCTAGGGATAATGGCAAGACTTCCTTGAGAACTCTTTCTGGTTTCCTCAGTCTGGATGCCCTTAAGCTGCTGTGCTGACATCTCGCTCCATATTTCTGTCTTCCTGGTAATCAAAGCCAGAATAGTTCTCATTTACTATGTTTAAATGAACTGCTTTCTGGTACTGTGATTCAGATGAGATTTTCATTTCTTATGCTTTTATACAGTAATTTACAGTCATTTAATCTGAACTTGGATGTAAACAAAGCATATAACTTGAAGTTCTGTTATTGATGTAAAATTTCAGATCAATGAATATTCGTTTGAATTATGGTGTTCTGATTAAATACTAAGATAATTGTTCAAACTGATCAGAAATATCTTTAAGTATTATTTGAAAGCAGGTAGGATACAGGTATGTCTTTCACTGGGGTTCTGTCTCAAATCAAGTAATTTGGATGCTGGTTTTTGACTCTGCTAGCATCATTTGTAGAGTATTTATGTCTTAGTAATGAACTAATTAATTGAGCTCAAAAATTCTGCCCTGGATCTGGGTTTATAATGAGTTTACTCTGACTAGATATACTATCGATGCATTTCTATCCTTTCCTTTTGAGGTGATGTGATGCTTGAAGGGGGGTTCTTCTCTTTGGGATGCTGTTGGTGACCAACTATGCTTTGCTGACTAGATTACCTAGTCACGCTGTCCCTTACTTTGTGTTTAGTCACTGGCACTCCTTCCATGCTGTGTGTGTATAACAGCAGTGAATTCCAAGCAGTGCTTTGAGGGTGCAGTCCTGTTTTGAATTGGGAATTGAAAAGTTGTGTGGATGCAACCATATCTAAAGCAGAAGGGGAAGGCCTGTAGGTGATGCCAGGTGGTCTGGACAAGGTAGGAAGGAGGAGAAAGGGGAGCATGATCTTGTTTGCCTTTGTAAAACAAGGCCTGTAGTATGATAAATAGCTGAGTGAACCCACTGGTAATGAAGAAAATAAATGCAGCAATGGGAAAATCAGGAGCTTGATGTAGCCAAGGTGGAACAGTTTAGCAGGAGCAGGGAACAGCCATATTCTCAAGTATCTTGAGAATGAAATAATGACAGAATTTTTTCTTCAGTATACTTGGCAGTAAAAGCTGTTCTCCCTCTAGAAGTCTAGCAACCTCTGAAATCAGGAGATGAAAGTACAGACCTGGGAAGGATCTTAAGAGAGCAGAGCTTGCCATAGATGAGCTGTGCTGGAAATTGTTTGAGTGATGAGGGGTGAGGAGGCAAGGAGGGGCTGCAGCTGTGTGTGGGGGAGATGATGGTGTTTAAAGGGAAGCAGTGTGTAGCTCATCAAGGGATGTGCTGCAGGATATACCATTCTGTGGCTTTTATAATGAGATGTGCAGGTGACTGCTGGTAGAAAGCTGCTAAGTGTGGCTCAGAACTGCAGGAATTCATGAAAATAAAAGCAGAAAATGTGCCATATGCATAGACTGCAAGGGCTTAATAAGCCAAGTGCATCCCTTAATAGGTGCTCAAGTTTCTAAAGGGTGTTTCCAGTGTGATGAGGATAAACTCCCATCATCCCCTCACCTGTTGAAATCGTAAGTGGCCCAGTGTCATAAATACCTCAGTGCTGGATGTGTTTAAGTACAGAACTGGCTGCTCCAAGCTCAAGTAAATAAACAAAGTGAAAGAGGGAAACAAATGAATGTGACCTTGAAAGAAGGCAGGCTCTTGTAAAGGAACTGAGTTGGTCATTAAAACGTTTTTATGTGGACTTGTGTTGTTGACATGAACTAATAAGCTCTTCAGTAGTGCAGAGCAAAATTAAGTATCCAGGAGGACAGGGAACTGACCACTCATACTGACAGAGGATAGGCCATGAGCTGGTCCCTGTTGGGAGTATATTGGAAAAATAAAAACAAATAACTGAATTTAAGGGTCCTGGGACAGAGTCTGATTGCAAGATGCTAAAGCTGCCTTCAGGAAAAGCTTTCAAAATGAGTTGTAGTCATGTGCTGTGGTCCTGGGGAGACCTGACCTGCAGCCAGCTGTGTAAGGAAGGCTTGGTATCTGTAGCAGACGTGGTGGTGAGGTGCCTGTCTGGGCAGGAGGCAAGGGTCAAGCCCAAATCCTAGAAAACAGGACTGCTGTACATGTTCAGGGAGAACGCCAAGAGATGAGCTTCAAAGTGAGACTGACCTCATAACAATTTTGATGAATGGAGATAATAAGCTAAACATGACGTGTAGGGACTATGGAATTGTTCTGACTGAAGTCTTGTGCTGAGCTGGTTGCTGTGTTCTGTACACTTGTGACTTGCTGCTTATGCTGTGCATTGGTGTCTGCATGGCTGGAGGAAGGAAACTAATGGTAAGCTGAATGTGTTGCATATGAACTGCTGGCTAACACATAATCAAGTTTAAAGTTTATAAAGTTTATAAATAAAGCTTATCCCAGGGTAAAGCTAGGATTTTCTGAAATGAGGAAAATTTGTTGAAAGGCACTTTCAGTAGTGAGGAGTGACAAGCCTTCCACACTGATAGAAATGAACCTGAACATCTGTCCCTGGAAGAAGTGTCTCAAGGATGACAATGGACAAGTTCTTGCTCTTCTCTTCCTGCAGCCAGCTGTGAAAGGCTTGGAATGGGAAGGGCACGCATGGGGAGAGCCATGCCCTGGTAGTTGTCACTTTCTGAATGTGCGTGTCCTTCAGGCTTGTTAACCACACCATGCTGCTGTTGCACTGCACTGCTCGGTCTTCATTTGTTCAACTCCCATCACCTGCTGGGAGGTGTCATGTGCACACAGGGCTTTCTAGAAGCTGAAACAATTCTTAGTGCCCTTGTGATATTGGAGTCATTTTTTGCCATCCTGGAAGTGATGCCTGCAAAGATCTCACTTGAGTGAGTGCCTTTCTCCTAGGTGTAGGTCATTTGCAGACAGTCTGTTGGAAGTCCTTTGAGGAATTTGTGGGCAATAAAGATCAATTTCAGTGCTGGGAAAGCAGAGTTTGTTTCATTCTGTTTTTTTTTTTAAATTTTTTTTTTAAGAAAGGAGGAAGTGGGTGGTGACACTCAGAGGGTGGTGACACACTGGAACAGGCTGCCCAAGGAGGTTATGGTTTCCCCATCCCTGGAGGCATTCAAGCCAGGCTGGATGTGGCTCTGGACAGCTTGGTCTAGTGGTTGGTGACCCTGCATACAGCAGGGGGGTTGAAACCAGATGATCTTTGAGGTCCTTTTCAGTCCAGGTCATTCTATGATTCTATGAAAGCTTTCCAAGATTGACCAACCAAGAGGCCTGTGGAATGACGTAAGTGGGATTACAACACCTAAGTGGTGCAAAGACACCTCAAATGGATTAAAATCAGCATCTGCAGCTTTAGTGTCACTGCCTGGCTCCTTTGCTCTGCTAATGGAGCCCTCAGAGTGGGTTGAGGACATTGAGTGCCTAGCCATGGGCTTGTGCCTGGTGTAATGGCAAGCAACCCTGCTAGGGGCAAGGGGGTTGGAACTACATGGTTTTTGAGGTCTCTTCGAACCCAAGCCATGGTGCAGCTGTGTGCATGGTTAGGATGTGTTTCATAGGGCGTTGCATTTGTTCACTGTGGCATGCCCTGAGTTCAGGGTGCAGCTCTGAGTAAGCGGAGGCCTCCTGTGGTTGCTTTTTTTCTTCAGCACAATGATTGAGAAAGTTTTGTGCCCTGATTGATGTTTCTATTCTGAGGTATTGATTGGCTTTGTTGAAAATGGTCAAACAAAATAAAGTAGCATCTGGATCGGTGCACTCTGAGAAATTCATCTCTTGCAGCCTCAGTGATTGGATCACGCTGGGCTTTTTTCCTTTGCACGTCTTTGTTTCAGCCTGGTATTAAAAGCCCTTCTGAGCAAGCAGCTCTGTTGCAAACAACATGCACACCGTATAGGGAAGGAGGGCTGTTGCTGTGACCCTGCCTTAACTTCAGTTGTTCAGTCAGAGGCAGAACTGCCTTTTGGAGAAGCTGCTCCCAGCATTCCAGATGAATTTGTTTCATTTTTGGGAAAATGCAGAAGTAGAATCACGATCTGTTTTACTTGAGAAGCTGATTGCTGTGATAGCACTCTGGAGGCTGGGTGGGTCTTGGTGAGAACTGCTTAACAGTCTGCTGAATGACATTCATACCTTCCCATGTACTAAATCCGATTTGGTAACTGTAAAGAACTCTACAAAACTTGACACCTCTGAGGGCTGCAGTGACTTTGAAGTCAGCATGGCAGAACTGCTTTCTGTCACCCGGCTCCCTGAGGTGGGAAGTGGATTTTGTCAGGGGGGATCTCATGGAGGGCTTTTTGGATCCTGGTTCTGGGCTCTGTAACCTTAGGAAGCTTGTGTGCCACATGGCTGAGGAAAGAAGTGTTGGCAATTCAGGCCTATGTGTGCAGCAGCAGTGGGGTGTCCAGAGGATGTTTGCAGGGAGCATAAGGATAAGACTGAGGAAGCACTTGGTTCCTGAAGGGCAGTGTAGGAAAAATGAGAAATACAGAACAAGTTCTTTGCCCATGGAGAGTAGCACAGTGATCAAAGCACTGAAGTGAGCTGAGGCTTCTGGGGCAGAGCTGTTTCCAGAGTTTTGGGAGAGCTGCTGGTGTGGCTTCTGAGACATAAAGGCTTAGTTCAAGAATTCAGACATCCATGGTTTGGGTGCAGTAGGAGCACTGTATACGTGCCACTGAATCCCAAAGGACTCCTCTGTGGGAGCATCCTGCAGCTTGATGTTGAGTGATGAAGAACTGAGACATCAGGAGCCATGGGCAGCTGAAGGCCTGAGCTGCCTCATCCTCTGCAACAGGCCTTGGGGGCTGTGTTTCTGTTGTGTGTGCCTGGCTGCTTGCATGCATTACAGCATCCCTCCTGCCCAAACCATGCATTCTGTGCTCTGTGCCAGTAGCAGGTGGTGTGTGGAGCCTTGAAACTGGTTGGAGGTGGCATTGGGCTCTGCTGTAAGCAAACTGAGGGTGGGTTGGGCTGCGGGCATTATGGCTGGGGCAGTGCACTGGGCCATGTGTTTGTGCTGCAGGCTACTTGTCTTGTACCTGGGATGTTCTCCAGCAGCTCCTGCAGTTGGTTACAGCAGCTGATCTCTAATGCACAAAATAAACTCAGATTTGCCTTTGATTCACCTTTATTCGCTTTATTCACCTGAAAAGAACATGTCAGCTAACTTTGCAGTGGTTCTGGTATCTGAGGACAGGACATGTAGGATAAATAGGAACCCACAGCAGTTGCAGGTGGTGTTCTTGCAAATACAGGTTGATTTACTTAATGCCTGTCCATTTAGAACAAAAAGTTAGTTGCTGTGCTGGAGAAAAATGTGCTGATGTTCTTTTGTGCTGACAGCTAAATGACTGGATCTGCATCGCCTCTTTGCTTCAGCGTATGGCTGTTGTAGTGGAACACTTTTAGTGGATTAATTTGTTTTAAAAACAGTTGATTTAGCCTTCGCTATGGCATTAAATTCTGCTACTCTGCTTTCTGGGAAATAATTTCTTTTGTTGCCTTGGAGTGAAAAAATATTCCAGCCACTTGGCAGAAGAGTTAACAGACGTGGTTTTGAGGTAATGTATTCCAAGTTCCAAAAAATCTCTTGGGGGGAAAAAACCAACAGCATAAAATCCCCACAAACAAACACCAGAAGTAACAGCTGGGAGTGAGGTTGCTTACTGTTTAATACCTTCCTACAATAACAAATTGCCCAGTTCCAGTGCTTTTATTACTCTGTTATTGACAGAGGCTCATTTTGGAAATCACCAGACAGAAGATCAGAGCTTTCCTAGACTTCCACTGTGCTGCCTGAATTTCCAAAGGAATTTTGGTTTAATTTTGGTTTAATGTAGTAGAACAGGGAGAGAGCTGGTGGATTTTAAGGCAAGGATGTATTCAACTTGGGAGCTCTTAATTCTGACGCCCATTCAGTAGCGTGCAGCTTACGACTGCGAAATAGCTGTAAATGTCAGTGTTCTGTTGTGTGGGTTAGCAGCACGCTGTGTGGCCTCAACTGTGTTTTGGGAAACAGTCATTTCTTTTCAGCAGTGCTCGGTGCATATGTTTGAGCTCCCGTGGGTAAAAGGTGGGAGGATGTTGATATAATCCAGATCGAGAGCTTTCTTGTAAAGCGTGGTCACTTAGCTCACTCCTGATGGTAGGAGAATGGTGAATGTGGGTGTCCTCAGGGCTTTGCTCACTCGTCAGATCTGGGATGCTGCTGGGGTGAAAAGAGTGATTGCACCAGGCAGATGCCTACATCAGAAAAAATAGTCACGCTAGGGGAAGCCCCAGCTGAACCATTTGGGTGTAATGTTGAATCACAGGAAGGTTTGGGTTGGAAGGGACATTTAAGATCATCCAGTTCCACCTCCTGCTGTATGCAGGGACACCTCTCACCAGACCGAGTTGCTCACAGCCCCATCAAGCCTGGCCTTGAATGCTTGAAAATAGTTTAGCTCTCCCATTAGGTTCCAAGTCATGAAGGAACAAAGAGACCTTCCCAGCTGTGGAACATGCCCTTGTCAACACATTGGCTCTGAACACCTATAAATGTGGAGATGTTTCCTGGGTGTGTGGTTATTCACCTCCTGTCTATAGCTGAGTGCTGATCCCTGCTGGGTGCAGTCTGTGTTAGGAGGAATCTCCCAGCCACAGTTTTTAAATGTTACCCTCTTGTGTTTCTTTCCAAGTCTGCAGGAACAAGCCTGGTTTTACAGCAGCTGTGGGTGAACTGCACTGCTTGTAGAGTGTGCTCTCTATGGTGTTAGAAATAATTCCAAAAAACTTGTTGAGGATGTAGCTTATGTAAGGCAGTGTCCAGGGCATGTGGGTTCATGCATAGACAGACTGCCCTGAGTCTGGAATTCGTTTTGGCATCAGGTGATACTGTTGCATTTAAGATGTATAGCATGCAGGTCTTGGGTTGGCAGTGTGAGCAGTCCTATGGCAGAAGCAATCGATGCCCCCCTGAGTGCCTTGGTAACTTCCTATTGCCTGATAACTCACTTCCTTCTGAATGGTGTAATTAAATGGATTGATGGGTGCCAACCCACTGGACTGTGAAGTTTGCACAGGTCTGAACCTGTGCCTTTTAGTTGTTATACATCCTTTAAAGGCAAGTAGCTTGTGAAAGCCTAGATGGGAGAGCACTGAGTTAAGTGATGTGCTGTGATATTCAGGAGTGTTTGAAATAAAACTATTTTGTGTGAGTCTCTTGGTACTTCCTCATTGTAGGGCTCTTCTAAGCATTGCTGTAGCGGTGTTCCTGTGCTGTAAGTTCCTGGAGCTGAAAGTAGAGGAGTAGGCAGAGCCACCTCTCAGAGAGAGCCTGTAATTGCATTTTGGATGACTCAAGGCTGGTGTTTGTCTTTTTTGTTTGATGCTGGCAGGTAACATGTAACAAAAAGGCTTTTGAAGTTAACACCTAATTAAGATGGATGGAGAAGGTCACAGCCCTGGTAGTGCTGTTGGTTCAGGCTGTCAACTGCCTCATTGAGACATCAGTGAGAAGATTTGCAGGGAAAGCTTTTGTGCATCCAGGATGGGAAGAGTTATTTAAAAATCAATCAGTAAACAAAAGTCCCAAGTTCTGCACACAGAGATAGCTGCCAAATGCAACAGCCGAGGCACTTGGCTTATTCTCTTATAAGAATATCCTTGTCTCTATTGTTTTCTGATTAAATGCAGTACAAGAGGAGTTGCATTCTAAATCTAAAAAATGTAAATCTTGCTGCTATGTTCATGGGCATGTCATGCAGATCCATTTCCAGTCCAAGTGTCAGGATGTAGGTGGGTAGGCAGAAGCTGATGATCTACTTCTCACTGCTTCCTGTAGTGGGATCTGTGCCATTGCAGCCAGGTTATTTCTGGACCCACAGCAGCACAGCATTTGGGGCATGGGCACTGAAATTAGAGTGGGAATGGGTACATGTGAGTTCGTGTTAGACTTAAAATGGAGGCTGAGTGTGGGCTTTCTCTTTCTATGGAACAGATAAAAAGAGAGCACAAGGTGAGGTTTTGGATAAATAGTGCTAATAAACACTTTTCAGAGCCTGGTTCTGCTCCTTGTACGATGTGGATCAGCCAACACTGGGAGAGAGGTCAAATCATCACAACAGCGTCAGTCTGCTTCATGTGCCTGTGAGTTTATGGACCACAGAAGTGTAATATGTTGCTTTTCTGAACCAAGTGCCTTCCTTCTATCTGCAGCCTTTGCTCTTTTCTCACTTGTACAGTGTATCTAGCAGATAGCTCCTCCAGCCTTCACTAAGGTGTTGTGGCTAAGCTACAGAAGCCTTGGAAGGAGCTATTGCTATCAGGTGAACTGTACTTGAATTCACCTGTGCAATTAAGTGCTTTGTACCACTTCAAAATGCAGAACAACTAATGAGAAAATGCTGCTGGGTGATGGCAACACAGAAACTGGTTTCATTCTGGATAATTTCTCCTAGCTGAAAATGAGGTCTCGGTGCTTCCTGAAGAATGAAAACACTTTTCAGAAGGGTGTGAGCAACCCAGATACACGGCTCCTTTGCACATCCTGCCCTCAGTACACAAGTTTCAAAGTCTGGTGGTAGATGAGAGGAAAATCCCCAGGCTGTTCCACGTGATCTGGTTGGTGCTAACTGCAACCTTGTGCCTTTGTGTCAGTTTGTGATTGCAGCCTCCCACGTGTTCCTTCGCAGGTTGGCCCCATTGCAGCTTCTCCTGCTGCTTCATGTACTTAGCAAAACAGACTCCTGTGTGGAGTAACTGTGTGTGGCCAAACGAGGAAACTTTGGAGGTGTATTTGTGATGATGTTGAACCTCCTATCCCATCCTTCCACTCTTCTGTGAAGGTGTGTGGGGTTTCTCATGGGCTTTATACTCATTGAGACAGTTGAGAATGGCTATCTTGTGTGTTGTATTTTTCAGTTAAATGTTATTCTTGCCTATGGAGGTAGATACTTTGGCAAAATCTTCTATTTCAAGAGGAATAGAGGGAAATAAACCAACCTTGGCAAGGCCCTTCAGTAGTATTAACAGAACAAAAAGTTGAGGGGGAGTAATACAGGTTTTTCAACGCTTTGTAAGCATGTTATTAACTTCTGAGAAATTTCAGCTAGAATCAAATTATTCTCTTTGTTCAGTGGCACCTTGGATTAATTATGGGGAGAAAAATGATTGTTTTCCCTCTGTTGGAAGGGGTTTCTAAATATCTCCACCAGCAAAACACCAGGGAAGAGATAGAAGTGAAGAACTGAAACCTGAGTATTTGGATGGTGGCTCAGGGCATCCATTAGTAATGCATCTCCTTTGTTTGTTTTAGAGGCCCTTTTTTAGAGGTTTTTTTATTCAGGAGTAAAATCTGTCCTGAATGACGTGGAAGAAAAATAAATCTTTTGCTTCAGGTGAGTGTTTGCTGTGCTCAGAGCACACAGCACTGCTGGGCAGCAGCACTCTGCCAGCACACATTGCAGGGCGAGCATTTACAGTAGGCCTGAGGATTTCTTCCTGTTTAAAGGCTGAGAAGTAGCAAGGAGAGTTTGAGGGTTTTATCAGGTGAATGATAGTTGTGGAGGTAGGTAAGAAAAGTTTGGCAGTGAAGGTGGAAACAGCAGAGAAGTGAGGCCATCAGCGTTGCTGCAAACTTTGAGTGCCATAAATATGGCTGAGTGTTCCACCAGCGTTGTATGGGGATGACCAAGAGCATGTTGAAGTTGAAACAAACTGTAAAGAGGAAGGAATAAGAGGAGCACGTTTTTCCAAAGATTAAAGACAAGAAAAATCAAGGGAGAAGATAAAATGGGAGCTTAAAGGTGTGTGAGGAAAGGTGTTTTTGTGTTATTTTAACACTCAAGCGTTGCTGAAGCACTAAGAACAAGAAATGCTACAAAAACAATGTCCAGGTTAAGGAAATAGTTGCCATAGATATCAGACAAAGGGTGAGAAAATTTAGTGTGGGTGACTGGGGACCTAGAAATGATAAGAGATTGGACCAGAATGGTTAGGAAACAGTCTGACATGTCCTTAAGCACTGAAAAATCCAGAGGTTCTGGGGGGGCTTGTTTTTGGTCTTCAGATCTGTTCCTCTGGTTGCTCAGCCCTCATTTGGAACACTGTTCCAAATGAGGCTATTCACTGGGAGCAGATGATGGCTGTCACCTGCGTGTGTGCCTTTGCTTTGTGCTTTTCAACATGAGTGCTGTTTCAGCTCTGGGTCAGCGTGCTGCCTGCTTCCAGCAGCCTTGCCATTAGGCACAAATGAGATCTGCATCACTAATATTTATTAGCATGCTACGCTACAGAGTACTTGGTAGCCTTTTTATCATATATGTTTCAAATGATTCTGCTTCAGCCAAACAAATTGTCCAGACTTAATTTCCGAGAAATCATTGTCAAAATTGCTGAACCAGTTTAATTCTAAAGCATATATTTATACTGAGCTGCGCAAATCAGGCTGCCAAGTGAGGTTACAAATGGGAGAGAGAAAAGTTTAATCAGAAATGAGATTGGATTTGAAAACAGTGTTAGTGATAGCTGCTGATGCTCAGACAGGGTGTAAAGTCATGGGTTTGCATGGCGGGCTCAGAATAGCTCGCCTGGGGAAGCTGCAGAGCTCATAAGCCCCAGTGCTGACAGCAGGAGAGCGCGTGGTGGCCTGCGAGCAGGAGGTGGTTATTTGTGGCAGGTTGCTGCTCAGAATGAAGCAGAAGTGGGTGGCAGAAAATAATGCAAAAGACGTGACTTGGTGTTAAGAGAGATGGGGGCAGATGGGTTGGTCTGTGCTGGTGCTCTGGGAGGTCCCACCCATTGCTTGGTAGCAAATAGGGCTTCCACCTTCCTGTGAGGGCTGTTGGTTTCCCCTGAGCATTTGGGTGGCTGCTGGGTGCCTGAGCAGATGAGTGTGCAGAACAGAGCTGGAGGAGAGGTTGGTGGAATGGCATTTCTCAATGGATGCCCAGATCTCTGTGATAAATAATGAAATAGTGCTTACTGATACCAAGGGTTGACTGCAAGTGCTGCCTTCACCCAGCCTCATTTAGGTGCCCTGTTGTGACTGCAGTTAGATGGAGTGTTCCTATGGCTAAGTGCCAATGGGCAGTTGTGCATGTGCTGCTTCTGGGTCCATAGGGCTGGGGTGCTGGTGGGCATTGCATCCACACATCCTCCGTGCAAAGGAACCCCATCCTGCTGCAGGGAGGATGCAGCACAGCACTGTCTGAAGCTGATTTTCTGTACATATGTGTGTATGCATTTATATATATAAATTTAAAAAGCCAAACAAAAATCCCCAAACACATAAGCTTGGCAGTGCTTCAATGTTTCTTGTGTAACTGTTGATCGTTTCAGCTGTAGGAGGAAAACTGAACCCTGAGAAGCAATGTTTCATCTTGGGGGAAATGGATGGATTTTTTTTTTAATTTAAACACTGTTTTTTTTTTTTTCCCCCAAGTCACCTCTTTCACATTTCTAAATAGGAAACAAGAATTGGTACAAACCTGCTGTCACTGCAACATCCCCCGGGCTTCTTGATGAGCTGCAGAAAGCTGCAGATGCTCCCATGGTTGAGAACTGAGCAGATCCCTGCCCCTGCTGCTTAGAGAGGTTGTGTTGGATTACAATAACAGCAGGGAGAAGCAAGGCATAGCAGCAACTTTGCTTATTGCAGGAGAGCCAGGCTTTGCTCAGCAGTCTTCCTGCCCTGTGTTAAGTTGGAAAGACTTCTCTTGAAATTAGTCTGATAGAAGTGCAGTCAGCAGCAATGTTACCATCAGCTGAGGGGTAACAGATCACTCCAGCCACTGCTGAACTGCTGCTGCTCCTGGACTCAGGGCTGAAATATGCATCTTGCCACAGCAGAGGTTCTGATCTTTTTCTTTTTTTTTTTTTTTCCCCTCTTGTTAAATACCAGAGATATTCCTGATTTGTCCTATTCCTTGTTGCAATGGGTTACTTCTCAGCTCTGTTGATGTTCCTTGTTTACTCTCTTGCAGCGCCCTGGTTTTCTCTCACCTCCTTAATCTTTGTTCAAAGGTAGGTCTTTCTTGCTGACGTGCGTTTTCAGTGGACGATGGCTGCGAACAGGAGTCAGTATCTGGTTTTAAAAGGCTGTGACACTGATTTAAGGGATTTTCTGTTCAGTATGAAGGCACTGCCACTTCTTTTCTTAGTGTCTGTTTGCTCTCTGGGTGGAATGAAGAGAGATGGGGACATTTATTCCTTGGTAGGTGATGCCTGCACACAAAGCAAACCCATAGGACAACTGTGAATGATGTAGCGATGGCACAAACCATAGTAGAGGTACCAACCATTTATCTGGATGAATGCAGCAGGCAGTGACAAATGCTGCACATCAAAATAACCCTGCAGTAGGCAGTGATGGTGAATAATCCTGCCCTGGGAAAGCCTCCTACCTTGTTTAAATCTTGGAGCTCCAAGCTGTGCTGCTTTAGAAATGTCTGTAAAACTGCCTGAAGGTGCACTGAGTAACCCCAGTTCAGTAACACCAGGAATAGGGTGGAGCGCCTGAGGAACCCACAAAATGCTGTTGTTCTCTTTGCCACCTGTGTTGGATGCTTTGGGTAGGAAGGCTGTGATGTAGTTGTTAATGGTGTTGGCTTTGTAGCCGCAGGGTAGGTTTTGTGTTCAGTTATTGTGGCTGTGTGGAGTGAGGTGCTCAGCAGGGCTGGCTGCCTTGTGCATGTGATAACGTACTTCACTGGTTAATGAAAAGTCAGAACTGTGATATAAGAAGCTCCACCCTTCTCTAGAGTATAGGTGGCACAGGTCCTCTTGTGAGTATTGGTAGGCTGATATTTATATTTCCAAAGAAGAAAGTTCCTGACACACAGGCACCTGGTTGCCAGACTCCTTTCATACTCTATTTTTATTGTCACTTGGTAGGATGCCAATTAGCCATAAACGGGATTGTGGAGCTGCTCTCAAGAATAACAGTTGCATTTTGTCTTTGAAACACTGAACAGTGTTATTCTTAAAAACAAAACAAACGCAAAACAACTAAATCTTTATTGACTTTCAATACTGTAATGGTAAGAATCAGTCCAAGGATTATATTGTCACATCTACCTAATTTAGAATTATTAAAGCATATCAGGAGAGGAGCAGAACTGAAGGCTAATGCATCATGCAATAGACTTTGTGTCAGGCCGCTGGGGGAAGTGATGCTTGGGTAGGCCAGGGCAAAAGTGCTCCTGCTTCATAAGCAGCCAAATCAAACACAATGGCAGAAACCTGTGCTGCTGTAGAGCAGAGGCCTTCAATTAGGGAGGGATGCTACTTCCATGGGGAAGAGGAAGCTGGAGGTCGTGGCACAGACCAAACTGTGGGAAGGAGGAGCTGTGCTGATCAGATAAACTTGGAGCTGTGTAGAGATCTGAGAGCATCCCAGAGGGACCCATTAGGAGTAAACACTGTATGTGGTCTTGCACAGAGATAGTTGTGAAAAGCAGGGAATGAATAATATTTGGGGTATTAAACTGCTTGATAGTATGCCCTTAAGTGCAATGATTGCTACAGTGTTAAAGTGCCAAGCATAAAATGGGCTCTAATGTAGTATATGCATTTTTTCCTTAGCCCTAAAGAGGTGGCATTGTCTGCCTTTAACAAGAATGAATGAAAATGTCAAGGCAAATCCTGAGTGCCCATTGCTTCTTCGGCAATGATCAGCTTTACACTGACTAAAATTCCTCAGCTGCACAAGCACAGATCCCTCCCTTGCTCATATGCTGTAGTGCCTTCCCAAAACAGTAGTGCAGGAAGGCAGGAGCAGGTTGGTCTGCAACCCAGACTTGCTCACCAGGAGCAAATCTGCCTTCTAGCTGTTGGGAGTTTGGTTAGGAGGAGGTGGCCCAACATGGGTTAATCCAGGTGTTGATGGCATGGCTTTGCTGTGCTGTTAACAGCCTGTGAAGGATAGGTATCCAGTTACTTGCTTTTTGCTGTCTCTAAGAGCATAGAAATAAAGTGGGACAGAGGATGAACAGAAACATGGTAACCTCTTGGCTTGGAAGGACTCTTGCGTTGTTCAGTTTTTTCCTTCTATCCCCTTAATGCTCTGCTTAAGGTCTCCTTTTGTTGCAATCTGTGCTGTATGTCCTTGCAGAGGGCCCTGCCAGAATGAGGTGCCTGTGTGAGCTATGTGCAGCAGTGAGCATGTGGTGAATTGTGTAAAGGGATGGGATGGTGAAAGCTTTTGGCTGTGGCCATGGAGCTCAGGAATTAGCTATACAAAAATAACATCACTCATACCTCAAGAGCTTTACCAAGCCTTGAAGGAATCGTCCTTATTCCATGCATGAGGGAACTGGTAGCAGGGGCAGCAGTGATTTGACAGCCATATGTGTGACCAGTTCAACCCTGTATGGCGCCATGGGGTCTCACTTGAAGACCCCACAGGAACTCTGCTATAATTTAAGTTTCTAGAGTGATGGCCTTCTCATATTTGAAAGGAGCATATAAACAGGAGGGAGAATGACTGTTTATGAGGATGGATGGTGATAGGATAAGGGGGAATGGTTTTAAACTGAGACAGGGGAGGGTTGGATATTAGAAAGTTTTTCACAGAGAGGATGGTGTCACACTGGAACAGGTTGCTCAAGGAGGTTGTGGATGCCCCATCCCTGGAGGCATTCGAGGCCAGGCTGGATGGTGGTTGGTGACTCTGCACGTAACGGGTAATGAAACTAGATGATCCTTGTGTCCTTTTCAACCTAGGCCATTCAATGTTTCTGTGACACTGTCTTGAAAGGAAACAGTGCCAAGCAGATCCTGTTGAGATCTGAGTTTGTGACTGCACTCAGAGCATTAGCTGCTGGGAAATGGGATGATCATATAAAAAATAACGAGAGGTTTGGTGTGCTCTTGTGATAGATGATTCTCACCGGCTTCTGTCTGCTGGTGGGGAGCAAGGAGCAGACCACAGGTTCCTGTTGGCTGCAGAGCTGCCTTTCTCTGGTTGGCAGCCAGGCAGCTTGCTGTGCTGCTGTCCTGTCCCTCAGTGGGGCTGCCCCAGACAAATTAACAGCAGAGATGATGGAGAAAGAGGTGGCGGTGACACCAGAAGATGCCCTGCGACCTATATTTGCTTGATGATCCCAGAAAGCCTTGAGGGATCAGAAGTGGCAGTGCTCAGCTCTGCAGTCATGTGAGACCTTATCCTCATCTGCTGTGACTAAAATGGGATCTGGGCTGTGTTCCAGATCTGGAGCCTGTGGCATTGGGCTGAGGAGATAAGAGTTCACAAGACGTGGAGTGCTACGAAGTGTACAAGAAAAATCAAAATGACAAAGTTCTTTTAAGTAGAACTTCCCTAACTGGAAACATTTCAAACTGTTTTGGCCTATGAGACAAATGTAGATAGTTTTCACTCTCCTCTCGTATCTTCTCTTGCCATGCGTGCAGTTAGCAAAAAGATGCTTAAGAAACCTTATGAGTTCTGTAGAAAATCCTTAGAACCAAACAAGGCGTACACAGATGTGCCCTCCTCAGAGATCTGAGTGGTGGCTGATGCCTTCTGCATCCGTATCACAAAACGTGGTTGTAAATGGTAAAATGTGCAGCAAGGAGCAGTTAAAGTCCAGGTAAGGCATGGGCAGTGTGTATGCAAACATACATAGCTAGTCCAAGGTACTGCTAGTTGCAAATGGCAGGTGTAGAGTCCTGCACATTGTTTTGCAGCATGCTTCTCTGCTGAACACCTACCTTGATGGTGACATACAGCTACTTTTCATTGGCATAGGTTTGATATACTGGAAAAAGATGAGCAGAGCAAACATGTTCATCGCTGTGCTGTGATCTGCCCCCAGACCCCATCTTTGCTTTTCAGTGAGCTGTTCTCCTTAGTGGTGAGCTGACAGCATTCTGGGGGAGGGAGGGCTTGGCACCCGTGTGTCCTTGAGGCTTCAGCAGTGGTAGTGATGAGTCCTTGTGCTCCCAGTCCTGAGCAGTGGGGGCTGCAGTGCCTTCTGGGGTGGGAGTGGTGCTGCTCACAGGGGCTGTGAGCCGTAACTTATGGGTTTTCATGTTCTTCTGAACTTGTGACTCACTTTCCCTTTGGCAGTGGGCAAATCAATTGACTTGTGCTCTTAAAAATGGGCTGCCAATTTGTCTGCCTTGCACTGCCATTTGTCAATGTGTCAGAACAGCATTACTAACCAACAGGCCTTCCCTTTGCAATAAACCTGTTCTCCTAGCTGGCTGAACATTGGGGGGTGATTAAGGTGTGATCTTTGTTTCACCAATAAGAGAAGCATTGTGCTTCTCTAATTCTTCCTTCCTTCCTCTTCCCGTAGAGCAGGTAATTGCCCAAGTCCAGTATCTGGGGATGTCTCACTGGAAGCATCATCACTGTTGCATTCCTATTTCTGTCTTCTGTGCTTTCATCCTGGTTAGGTGGGGTTAGAGGTGCTTTGAGGGAGGAATTCTGGAGTAAGTGTACCCATCTGTGTGCTTGTATGTTCTCCATTCCCAGTCATGCTCTTTTGCCAGCAGAAGAAAGGGGAAGGGTAATGTGTGAAATTGCTGGATCAGACTGATCTGATGAATGTCATCAGTCTGACAGAGCTCTTTATGACAATTCAATAGCTGGAATAGGCTCAGTAAATTATCCAAGCCCTGTAGCTCAGAATACATTACCCACTCATCTGTTGCTGGACTCCAGCATTGTAACTATTGACACTTGTGTGAAGTGAGTGACCCTGTAATGTCATTCCATGGGGTGTGATTTACATTGCCAGGTGTAAGTGATGCTATCTGTTAGAAATACAATGGCATTTCTTGCTTTTATATTGTAATGGGAGTAAATCTAACATCCATAAAGTAATCTTTCTTACAGGTGCTCTGTTTAATATTGTGCATGTACATACACTTCCCATTGTACGGCAGGACTGTATAGGACTCTGCTTACTTAAATCCCCAGCAGCAGAGAAATCACACAACCACGTGTAATAAATAAGGCTGCATTTTTGGGGAGGGTGGGGGACGGGTAAACAGGAGGAATGAGGTAGTGAAACAACATTGACATTCATGAGTGAGTAAATGGTAATGAATGTATGTTGCAGAAAGACGCAGTGATACTTTTCTCCTCTTGCTGACATTCAGTGATGCTTTGAAGACAGCAGGAAGCTTTGCTTTGAATTGTGAATATATAAAAATTAGATGATTTAAATTTTTTTTTGCCTCCAAATATTCCTCATCCTCAAGCAATTTTTATTAAAGATGCTAATTGCCCAGACCCTGACTAATGCAGGCTGTTTGGTGCTGCTGGATTATTCTCCTTTGCATCTTCTGAAGTCGAGCAAGGCAAATATTAAAGCAGAAGATGTAAGCACTTCTTTAATGCTTTATATTGCAAATGCCATTGCAAATGTAATTTAGCCTGAAGCAATGGTGCTGATGGACATCTCGTGTAGTTTTTGTGACCGTGTTCCCCATTGGTGTGTATGAGCCTACAGTGTTGAGAACAGAGCTTGTGTATCACAGGGCTGATGCTGCCTATGTATGCAGGCTGAATATACATTTGTGTGGACGTAGATCTGAATTGGGTCATGGTCACCATGCATCAGCTTCATTACACTCTACAATTAATGATGTAAGTAGAGTAAAGCCATCTGTGGCTGATGCGCTTCCTTTGTGTGCAAGGTGTGCCCTGCTTGTTTTCTCCCACAAGCAGCCATGTGCTTGTCCTGGATGAAAGGAACTTTGAAGCTCAAGCAACAGCCTGCTGTGTGTTTGCCTTCCTTGTCACTTTAAGGCAGCTTTCAGTTTCTTCTGGCTTTCTTCATGTTAATAAACCTCAAATATAATTGCCAAGTCTCTTGGAATATCACCATTTTCTACTGATACTACTTCTTTAAAATTGAGACTTCTTTCCTTGTAACCTTTCAGAAATCCTCACGCTTATTGAATTTAACTGTTCCGAGTAATTCAGTGCCTCTTTAAAGAATAAATTCCTTGACCATTTCCATCTGTGTTATTTGTACTGGTAAAGGAAGAGACTAGAAGTTTTCATAGCAGGATAGCATAAAAACACTGACCAGCAAACTGAGCCCTGGGGAGCCTAATGCCTTTCTTCTTCAGTCGAGACTGAGTACTAGCATACAGCTGTTTATGAATTGCATCAAGTTTTATCTTCTCATTTGTCTTAATGCTTATTTAGATGAACACTTCTAAGGATGCAGGATGATTCCATAGCATGCTCTATATATTTTAAACATCCTTGTAATTTTTTATTTCAATTTATTTTTGCTTTTAAGCTCTGTCAGTTTAACTGATGACTTATGCTGCTTGTATATGAAGGAGAAGCTAACTAAAGGTACAGCAGAAGTGCAATTTGTCAGCTGATGATGTGCAGCAGCTCTGCTGGGCACTCACAGATTCTCATCTGGAGTCCACAGGCAGTTTCGTCTCCTTGCTCCTCGGGTTCACTCCAACACTGCAATCTTAGTGTTTTTCTGCATCTCTTGAAGGCTGCAGTCTCTTGCTGACTCTTGCTTGGTTAGCTCAGGAGTTGCCTGGGAAGAGAAGCAAAATCCATCATAGCAGAGGATGTCAGAGCAGTCTCCTCTGGAGCGGGAGTTCAGCAGCTCAGTGAAAGTTGGGATGTCTGTGGTTTATTGATGAATAACTGCCCTTCTCCTTACTGAACTTTAATAGCCTACAGAGCACTTTTCAATTCCAAAATAAGCTGTTTTAAGGGAGTGTTCATTCTATTTGCTTGCTGTAGTACAACTGTAGGTACAAAAAGACTTGAGGTTGGTCCTTGCATTCAAAGTGCAGCTTTGCTGCAAATGTAACCTTGTCTAACATGCAAAATCCCAGAATAACTGGAATCAGCCATGTCTAGATGGATCATTTTGAAGCACTGCCTTCACATGCACCAAGGGCAAATAGCTCTTCTGCAAGAGAGAGCTGAGAAGCTATTAGGAGAATGGTGGAGTTCAGTGTGGATCTAAAAGAGAAGCTTAGAAGTGCAATCCTTTCCTGACTACCACTTTAGGCCTGTTGTGTTCAATTCTATAAAAGGCTGAGCTGCTGCAGGGAGAACTCATCCCTTTGTCACCAATCTGCCATTGATTTTTTCACTAGTATGCTCAAGGAACATGCTGTAGAATTGCCTGTGAGAACAGACATGTAAAGCT
Organism: Tympanuchus pallidicinctus; assembly: GCF_026119805.1. Classification (NCBI taxonomy): domain Eukaryota; kingdom Metazoa; phylum Chordata; class Aves; order Galliformes; family Phasianidae; genus Tympanuchus; species Tympanuchus pallidicinctus. The sequence continues at coordinate 10,299,880 of NW_026294722.1, forward strand.
GCACTTTGGAGATGGCATCAGAAATACCTCCTGGATCTAGAGGGCTCCACAAACCACAGGCAGGAAACCACTGTATGTGCCATCCTACAGCTTCTGCTTGCCACTGGTGGATTCTGACTCCAGTGAAGTAGTGCCCTGCAGGCACAGGCTTGGGTGTGCTTGCTCTGTAGTCACAATGTGCCTTTAGAGACTGGGAGAGCTGCAGGTCAGTGCTATGCTATGAATGATTTCTTCAGTGATGCAGGTTGCTGCCATTAATATTAATTGCTTTGCCTTTGCCAGGAACCCAGTTGTACAGCATGGCATTTGAGAGCCGAGAGGAAGGAATTATTGATCAGGACTGAATTCTGGTAAAAGCACCCTGTGTTCTACTGAAATGTATCTGTAAAATTGTGATCATCTTTGGTCCTGTTTTGAACAGCAAGAGTTTGGAGGATGAAGGTACATTAACGTGTGTCCCTGTGCCTTGAGTCCTTCAGATGGAAGATGCTATGGAAAAGTAAAAATACCATTTAGAAAAAGGGGAGGAGGAAGGGGGAAAGTACCTGCTAGGAAAATACAGCATTTATAAGCTAAACATCTGGTGTGTGGTTGAGGCCTCAGGGACAGATCCTCAGCTTACAGGCAGCTGACTTAGCTGGGGCTGTGGGAGAAGGGCAGTTGGGAAGCAGAGCTCAGTGGCGCTGTGCAGTGAGCGTGGGTGAACCCTGAAGATGAGGAGCAAGCTTTTACGTTCTGATTGCTCCTTATTATTTGTCATTTCTGTGAGTTGTCCCACCAGGCTGGTGTTAGTTGTATGAAATGTGCCTTCAAGAAGGTGCAGAGATGTGTCATAGGCTCCTTTTGCAGCACTTCCTAGAAGGTACTTCATGCTGGGCAAGATGAGACACGGTGTGTGTTTGCAAACTGCAGGCAGAGAGGGAATAATAGGCTGCTTGTGAACTTCTGCATGTAGCTTTTGCTCCTTAATAAAGAAGTTTACCTTGAAACCAGTTTTGTTCATCATGGTGATAACGTGGTATCGCTTGAGCCTAGAGTAATGACTTGTGGTACAGAGAAAATTGCTGAATTAGTTCCATTTTGGTTACAGTGTGCCGTAGTTAGAGTTGAGCTGTGGGTCCATTTTTCAGTAATTTGATACAGCATCCCTAATAGCCATTTTGCAGTTCAAGGTAACACTTTTATTAAGGGGGGATGATATGTGTTTTTCTTATTCTGTAGTGGTTGGGTATTGGTTGGGGGGGGAAAACCAAACACTCCCTGGGTTTTTCAACTCCTCTGGCTTGGCCTTTCAGAGATTGCTTCTTGTCATGTCTTTCTCTATTACATTAAGAAGCTCTTTAGTAGCTGGTATCTTATCCCCAAGGACACACTTGTAATCAAGTCCCTTTCAATCTTTTTGATAAAATAAAGAGACTGATCTTTCTTATCCTTCATGAGACGCACTCTCCTCTGGCTTAAAGCAATTGCTTTGACACTTTCCATGCTGTCTCAATTTTTTCAGTGTCTTACCAGAATGCGGACATCAGTTTGTACCATTCCAGTAACAGTGTCTGCTCTGCCCTAGTTTGTGGTGGAAGTAGCTGCTGATTTGCTTATTTATTTATACTTGCTGTTCCTGTTCCATACAGCCTTGTTGCCGTTAGAATTGCTTGCGTTGTTTTTTGTTACTCATTCTGTTAGTGGTCATTATGACCCATAAATCCCTTGATTGCTTTCCTGAACAGGAGATCTCCATTCTACAAGTGCTAGCACCCTCTCTAAGATAATGCTTTTTGCAGAGTAGTACTGCAGTAGTACTGTGGGAGAGGATGAGTACAAAGCACTCCAAGCTGCATCACACTACAGACCTTCCCATCATCACTTACCACTTCTTTAAACACTTGCTGTGGATGCACTTGGGTTTATCCCGTTTAATTGATGAACGTGACACTGTTTGATATACTTGCTGTGTTTTGCTGGTGAATTGCACTACAAACAAACCTGATCAGTTCCCTGGATTACGGCTGTTTGGAGAGCTGTCAGCTTCCTCTGCTCGCTCTGTGTTCTGTGCTCCTCATAGCCTATGGTATCAATTCTGTAGTAAGAATTATGTGTCATTAAAACAAATATCATAACATTTGGAATATATCACATTCATCAAGGCCAACTTTGAGTGGGAATCAACCCAATTTTCTGTAAAGTCCTGGGATGGTAACCCTCCTTCGGTTAAGCAGTTAGGCCCAATTGTCTTTTTTGCTGAAGGCCACAGAATGGTTGGGTTGGACGGCACCTTACAGCCCCCAGCCCCACTGCTGCCTTGTGCTGGCTGTCCCCCAGCTCAGGTTGCTCAGAGCCCATCCATGGCCTGGGGCACCCACAGCTCTGGGCTACGGTGCCAAGGCCTTACTGCCCTCTAAATAAAAGTAAATTTACCCTAATGTCTACCCTGAATCTCCCATCTTTTAGTGTAAACCATTCCCCCCCTTGCCCTGTTGCTATTACACAGTGTGAAATGCCACTCCCTCTTGTTTATGAGCTCCTTTCAAGTACAGGAAGAAGGCCACAGTGAGGTTTCCCAAAAGCTTTCTCGCTTCCGACTCCATCAATCTGACTTTGCAGCTCTCTGAGTATCCTCATTGCCCTCCTTTGGACCCCCTTCAACAGCTCCCTGTCCTTGTGCTGTGTCCCCAGGCCTGGATGCTGTAGTGCAAGTGGGTCCAGTGACAGAACAGATGGGACAATCCCCTCCCTGCCTGCTGCCACCTTCTGCTGATGCAGCCCAGGATGCAGTTCATCTTCCAGGCTGCAAGTGTGCACTGCAGGCTCACATCCAGCTTTTGTCCACCAGAACACCCATGTTTTTCTCCACAGGGCTGCTCTCCATACGTTTTTCTCCTTGTCTCTACTCAAGCCTGGGCGGTCCCTGATCAAGGTATGGCAGAGGATGAGTGGTGATCACCTTGCTCTTGTTGATCCTCAGTAGGTTCCTGTAGACCCACCTTCCAGTCTTGTCCAGGGCCCACTGCATGACATCCCTTCTCTTGTATCAGTTGTACCTCAGCTTGGTGTCATCAGTTAATCAGTTTTTGCAGAGCTGAGTCATTTTGCTTGACTTACATGGATATTGGCATGATGTTACCAACCTTTAGAGATGTATTAAAGTTGGTACCGGGGCATCAAACGTGCCCCAGGGTGTTTTCATAGGTTCCTGTTATCTTTGCAGAGTCGCTCTTGATTGCAGCTGCAGTATGAAGCGCTTCAACTTTCTGAAGTGATACAAGTGTATTCTCCTGTTTCTTTCTAAATACAAACCAGAATTGTTTATTGAGCTTTTCTGTTGTTGTGAGTAGTTTTACCCTTCTCATAAAGTAGTCTGCCTATGCAATGATTAAATCTCATCATGCTTTTAAACAACTGTACTGTATTCAGCCCTTCTGCCAGGAGTTCTTCTTTCAGTTATTCCATATTGTGTATTTTTTTAACATATGACTTCTTTCTGTTCTTTTATGGATGCTTTGCTTTGTTTTGAACCGCTTTCTCTGGATTTTAGCTGAAGGAGGGTAGAAATCCACTCCCTCTTCATACTGAGATGAATGTTGGTTCCATGTTAACCATGTCAGAGGTGGTGATAGAACTGCTCAGACAGGAAGGAAAAAACTGGGTATCACAGTAGTGCTATATATTGATCTATTTTATGTGATAGCCAAGTGTTATCTAGCCACTAACTCTGATGTCTGATAATGCTTCTAAAACATGATTTTAGAGCAAATCAACTTAAAAGGATTTTTTTAATGTCACCTGAGGGAATTAATTTTAACTTTCTTTGGGATTTAGAGGAAACATAAATGCTACCTTTGAGTCTCTCTCAACTCCCAGCCTAATTTCTTTTTTTCCTAAATGTCATGAATATGTGCTTAAGTGCTGTTGACTTTCAGAGCAAAACTGGCTCTGGTATTGCTGTCAAAATCACAACAATCCATTTTGACAAATTGTTGCTTTCTGGTGTTGAGCAGTCAATTGTGTATCACTGAACTGCACAGATTGTGTGATTTGTTAGGGTGAGGTGGAGATGGATTGTCATGGTGTTCTGCATGCCCCATTTTCAGGGCGTTTGAATGGGGAAGGAAGATGCTGGGTATGGCAGAGGACCAAAGCTTTACTGCCTGTCACTGTTAGGGGTATTTCACCTGCTGTTACCAGCAGAACCAACAGGATTACATAAACCTTATTTTGTGCTGTGGGTTTGCCCTTTGTTTCAGGGGAAATCCTGTCAGTTTGCCTGTGGAGGGAAGGAGAGCTGAGAAGGCTTCTGCCTTCTATAGGCTGTATGGCATGGGCAGCAAAAGGCTACCTTTGACTTGCTCAGCCTTGAGACCGAGAATGGTTCACCTGTTGTGGAAGGGGAGACCTAAGAACTACTAACTAGTGCTCTGGGAGGGCCTTGGAGAGGCCTGCAATGGAGAGTGTAACATAGGTAGAAGTACAGGGTGATGTAACTAACGTTTGTTGGTTCTTTCCTTTCTGTAGAGTGGGTCTGTGAAGTGGGTGATAAAGGGAATCCCTTTTTCCTAACAGGGAAGCTGCTTGTATGCGTATTACAATTAGTTAGCAAAAAGCTTATGAGATGGCTCTGATTACACCGACTTTGGAAGTTGTGCTTTTACAATTTCACTTGTCATGGTATTGCTTTTACTGCACGCTTAACAGGTTTATTTCTGGCTCCAACAGAAAGCAATTACTGCAGTTACCAAAATATTAAGTGCTGAACTAGAACGTTCAGCTTCAGAATTTCTAGGCCAAATTTTCTCCTAGCGTAGCGCAACTTGGTAGTGTTACACCAAGAGGAATTTGATTTATGGAAGCTTGAATTTTATTTTATTATTTCTTTGCTTAAGGAAAAAAAATGCTTTGAGTCTCACATGTCAAAATCTGGCTGTGGCCTTTTTGAGGCCTTGACTTGAGCACAACTGAGCCTTGTTTTCACTTTCTTTGTGTGATGGCTTTGTGTGATGGCTCAAAGTTGGTTTTGTAGGCTTGTTCCTCGAGTCAGAGATAGCATAGACACTACTGAGAGCAGTGCTTTCTATTGAAGCACCCAATCTATGCTCAATCTTACAGCTGCACTCAAAGGCAGTACTTGCTTTTGAGAACTGGCTGCACAACTCAGTGATTTCAACTGCAGCATCGCCTACGGTTGCTTACAGGAATAGAAGCAGTGCAGCAAACACGAGATGAATGCTCAAATCTGTCTGCGAGTGTTAACTTGTAAATATGCTTGTGAAGAGTTCTCACATCGGAGTTCCACTATGCGAATGTTGTTTGAAGAGATCACAAAGTGGTTTGTGTTCTGTGAGATGTCTAAAATGGGCATGCCTGAAAGAAGTGGCTGCTTGAATGGAGTTCTTGCAGCATGGTAATAGAACCCAATTCTGGAGCTCCAACTTGCCGTGCATTGAGGCTGTCAGCTGCAGGCAGGGATGTGCTAGATGTGGATGATCTACATGGATTGAAAGCTAACCAAGAGCACGTGAAGGAACTCTAAACATCAAATCACTGCAGCGAGCTGCTTTCAGAGAGTGGTGGGATTGCTAAGTGCATCTGCCCTATGAAATGACTCAGGCACTCGGCAAGCCCATCTGCTTGTGGCTGCTTTAAACAATTAATTGAACCATTTCTATGTATCTTGTGCTTACTGGAAGCTGTGCTTCTGGAGAAGGAGATAGAAGTGTTTGCTGTGTTTTTCTGATGTTGTTCTTTGTTTGACTACTATGGGCCATAAGGATGCTGATAGCATTGTAATAACACCAATAATTAGAGTTTTTAATCCCAGTTCTGCTGTGCACCTCTTCATTGCGCAGGGAGAGCTTGACCCCTCTGTCCATGTGACATCTGGGCAATGGAGATAACAGTGCTGCTCTGTTCAGCAGAGTCATTAGGAGAGTAGGTGCTTGAGTGTGTATTGAAAGGATGCTGACTGAAAGAGGCTTGAAGGAAAAAGCCTATAGGTATGCCCATAGGTCATGCACGTAACAGAGGAATTTGTGTTCTTAATTTGAGTGGGAGTGTGATAGCTGTACAGCCTAATAGCAGGAGGGCTGAAAATGAGGTTAGATGCTTTCATAGGGAACTCAATAAAATTCTCCCCTCTGTTAGGGGGTAGGGCTGATGCTTTCTAGTACAGAGATCCTTGCCATGTTCCCAGTAGGGGACTGATTCTTCACACGTCTCTGAGTGCACAGCCACTTAGTGACTTCCCAGGCTGAAATGTTTTCTCCATCAAAAGCTTAAAGCTTTTGTTCTTTTTTTCTTTTTGAGACTGTAAGTAAGTGAACTGGAAATATCACCAGTAGCTGTGATTCAAGTAAAATTCCTGCTGCTAATTACACAGGCTTTTTGCTAAAGGTAGTAAATAGAAATCATTCATGTGTCCTTAGAGGCCTCAGAATCATTCAGTATTCATGGTAAATATATCAGGGAGCTTCATAAGAGAATTATTTAAAAAACAAAGCCTGGTCAGCTGTTTAATAATTTACTGATAGTGATAGCATGGGGAATGTCTAATAACTAGCGAGATTAGCTTTCAAGTAGGAAATAAATTACCATTATAAGATGTCCTTTTCAAAGAGTCATAATTACTATTAGAGAAACATTTGGTTATTGTGTCAGTTCTTGATTGCTTTACAAGCACTTACTAAGGCAACAGCACTTTATTTAGGAAGCTGCAAAGCCAAATTTGTTCACATACTGATGTGAAATGGGCAGCTCTTCTAACAGTTTTATAAAGTGCAACCTCAAAATATAGGGATCTTTTTACTGGACCGGATACAATGGACTGACATCAGACATACTCAGTGGTCTGGTTATTATGGAAGGTTTCAACCCTCAGATGGGAGATCAGTGTGTGACATGAGGATCTGGGGATTGTGCCTTGTGTTGATCTATGGCTTTCTGTGGGATAGAATGCTTTTTAAGATGTACTGTGCCAAGGGGTGTGATGGCTGTAGTGAGTGAAGCTAGATGGGCCTTGAAGAAGACAAGTGGGGTTTCAAGTTTTCTGTGGTTTCAGTTCTCCTCACTGGCATCTTGTCGGCTTGAAGTTGTTCCTTTGATTTCCAAACTAATAACCCTCTGCTGTGTAGTTTTGTTTCTGCCTCTTCCAGTGACTGTGAGTGACACAGTGCTGTAAAATATGGCCTTAGTGAAACCTTCTGATTACTTGGTTTGACTTATTCTGTGCTGGGTAGTTTTTGAAGGAGAGGAAGTGAAGATACAGTAATTATGATCTTAATGATGCTCTGTCTTTTAACTACTTGGCGAAGTTCATGCCAAGCTGCAGTGATGCAGTGAATTCTGAACAGAAGTATTTTACTGGTTTGCTTATCAATTTGTCTTCAGCTTGTATTGATGCATGTCATGAGTAATGCATTGAGGAATCCTAAAGCACTTATTTTTAAGTTTTTGACACTGCTTTCTACGCACTCCTATGCTTCCCTGAATAAGGACACAGTGGATGTGATCCTTTAGTCATGATTCATCAGAGTGTTTCTGGGATTAGCACTGAGCACGTTGTGCAGAAGGAGAGGCTTTGCTGCCTGTATCTTTCTTCATCGTGGGTTCAGAGCACTCAGGTGCAGCTCACAAGCGAGCAATCTGTGATGAGCTGTGGGTTGACACTCCATCATAAGTTAGAACACAACTGGTTTTGTTTTAGAAGCTTTCCCTTTCAGCAATGCTCATCCTTTCTCTCTTCCTAGAGAACTCTCTGTATTGATTACTCTGTGGTGTACCCATGTAATCCAGGTAGTGACAGACGATGCTTTTACATCTGCAAACTTCATATCTGCCAAAAGTTCACGTGTGAAGTGCTGAGGATTTGCTGCTTCCCTGTCCCATCCTGGCAAACCTCCCTCTTAAAAACTTGATGAGCTGGAACTGTAAGGAGGTCACTGACCTTCATTCTTCATCAATTAACTTAAGTAGTGATATTTTTTAAGCTGAATTAGGAATTTGTGTGATATCACGTGTGGAATCTGAGCTGTCACGGTGGGATTCTGCAGCTCCTTGGAGGGGAAGCCACACAGTGGAGAAGCAGCAGTGATCTCTCATATTGGGTTGGTTTGCTGGGGGGGAATTAATGCTCAAATAATGCCAGCTGGACTCATATCTGCTGTACCCATTGATTCTCCTTCCTTCCAGGCCTAAAAAATCAACGGACAATAAGGATAAAAGAAACAAGGGACGGAGAACTTGTAACTGGAAAATACATATATACTGCATATTAGTTTTAGTAATCCTGTGTTATCAATAGACTTGCCTCTGGGAGTTGTGGTAAGTCAAACCTTATCCTTCATATTTCTTCTTGAGCCTCTCAGTACTTACTACACTTTGGTCACAAAAGCACATAATATTCTTGCTAATCGATTACTTGGCTGGCAAGGAGCTGTTTGGCTTGGTGCAGCATGGTGTGATTTAGAGCTGTTAACGTGAATGCTCAGTGAACAGGGGATGTAAGAGTCAGTGTTGGATATGTTGCCCTGTCACCTTTTGAAGTCTTCAGTTTAATTGTTGATGACTTTTGCTGTGATTGCTTCTGATCGCCCCGTTATGCGAAGCATTGCACACTGAGGATTTCTCTGCCAGGGCTCTCTGTTTTTGGGACAGGTGAGCAATGAAATAAAACAGGCACTGAGGCTTTGTCCAGCCCGCCCCCCTGCACACGACCTGCTGGAGTTATCTGGAGCTTCCCACTCCACAGCTTGATGTGCAGGTGGTAGAGAAAGGGAGAGAGTCTCCCATGGAACAAATCCTTTTTGTGTGATCTGTGATCATAGCTGCTCTCACCAACTCTCCTATAGAGAGAGCAAGGCTCATGATTGTTGCTTCAGTTGGGATGAGCCCTAAAAAGAGTTAACTGCGTGGTGGCAGTGAGTGAGTTCTGTTCTTAATGTATTTGTTTGGGATAGTAAAAATAGAAACAAGTACAGAACAAAGTGCATTGGAAGGTGAGAGAAATTCAGATAATAAATAAATTAAAAACAAACAAAAAACAAGTGAAGAAGTGGGAGCTTGTCTTTGTTAGCTTAGGACTGGAAAAGAAAACGAATTCTAGAAGGTTCCCAAATATCAGAAGGGCTTTTGTTCCAGTTTTCTGAAGTACCTCAACTGGCTTCTTTTTCTTTTCCTTCTACTCCATAAGCTGGATATTTGTGGTCTCCAGCAGATGGGCTTCTGAGCATGGTTGAATTTCACCTATAAGCAGAATAGGGAGGAACTAATTGTGGTTAGATGAGAAGCTGGAGCACAAGGTTAGGGTAAGCTTAGTTGGGTAGAGTGGTTGGGTTCAGGGGTGCTCATGTAGTTACCCTTGCTCTGCTGTTTGCTTCTGTTATGGCAGAAGGGAGCTGTGACACTGTATCTGGGGGGAGGGGAGGAGGGGGGGGTGAAGCTCCCAAAAGTAGAGAAGTTGCATCTGAACTCATGTGTGATCAAATTCCTGGATTTAAGTGATCCTAAAAGTACCCTGAGCACAAATTGTGGAAATGCTTGTTAATAGAGAAGCGATGCTGAGAGTGCTCCTGAAACTCCACAGGAGTAGTTTTCAACTGGAATGCAACTGCATGGCTTTTATTCCTTATAGCTGATGAACTCGGTATCTATTTCTGAAGGCCAGCAGAGATCTGTCTGCTACCTGGAGGAACTGCTCCTGCTTCCCCATTTAATGGCAGAGTCCTCAGGGAAACTTTGCAGGATACATGTAACCATGTGCTGGTGAGCCCTAAGTAACCTGGATCCCAGTTGCAATGACTGTAAAATAAAACTTGGTATCGAGTGTAACTTGAAGTTTTTCAGTGAGAAAATTGAGCAATGTTAAGGACTGGTGCTTGGAACACAGCACAAGCAAGTGACGATGCTCAAGGTACTGCTGAGTCAGAAGATGGCAGTAATGACACCAGCATCCCTCTTTGTTCTTTGCCATGCAAGCACTGCTAGTACTGCTGGAGAAACAAACTTTATAAAATAGTGAGAAATTGGTGATCTGGAAAATATAGAGTAAAAACAAAGGGAAACCTCTCCCTGCTAACCGTGTGCCATCAGGGTCAGCCTCGTCCTTCAGGTTTGCTTTCAGCAAACACAGTGGCTTCCTGCAGGCACGCAGCATCTATCCTGGCTGCTTACGAAAGCATCTCTATTCCCTGTGCTCTGCAGTCCCCTTGCTGTACTGCTAATGTGGGCTCCCTTTGGGCTGGGACTGACTTTTCTGGACCTATGTGCCAGGAGCTTCCTCCCCCTGGACATGTGCAGGTGTTTTCCAGAGGGAATTTCCCCTCTCCCCATCTGGGATCCCACACTGTGCTGTCAGCAGCCTGTACAGCACAGGTGCTGCAGGACAGGCAGGGGACCTAAATGCTGTGCATTACTGCGGTCTTAGCTGTTACTTAGCTCTGAGTTTTGGAGCTGGAGTCCCAAAGCACTGTGTCTCATTTGTGAAGGCACTTCCATTGGAGTGCGCCCACGCACCAAAGCTCTGGGTCTCACTATTTAATAAAATAAAGGTCAGTATTAAAGTTGAAAATTCATGGTGACTTTGGAAGAGCTGTTGGGCTGCATGGCATTTTCAGGCTGATCGGTGCTGCTGCTTGTCTGCCCGTGTTATTAACACGCTGCTTTCCCATAATATGGCCTTGTCAAGATAAACTGCTGCATCCAGGCTGCTCTGGCATTTCCTGGAAAGCGTCTTTGTGTTGGCATAAAGGTGAGCTTGTATTTCTGGAGAACTGAATGTGGGCAGTTAGCTTTTCCTGTTCAGAAAGGAAGAAACTGAGGCATGAGATATCAGTGCTAGCATGGCTGAAATCAATTAATGCTTCCATCATGTAACCAGATTAAAAAAGACAGCTGGTATCTGTGGGTGCACGTGGTTGTCTGCAGGGAGGAAAACAGGAGGTAACACATACAGGCAATGACAGTGGGGCAGAAGTCTCCTCCCTGATTTCAGGAGTTCAGCCTGCTGTTAGCTGCAGTAGGGAGGTGTGCAGCTCAGTGTGGATCCCTTTTTCCACGGGGTGGATGATCTGCATGAGTATGTGTGTAATTAGAGTTGAAGACAGAACTCATTAAGGTTGGGAGGGCAGATGGGTGAAGGTGCACATGGTGCCAGAACAGCACAAGGTGTGGTGCTGCCTCTAACACCTCTCCACCCACCTGTGACAACAAAAACAGAAGAGAGCACACTTCAGACCCAAACGTACAGTGCAGAATGGGAGGAAGTGCTGACTGAGAGCTCAAGGAGCAGCTTGAGAAGCTTTACTTGCTGCTCTCATCTGGGAATCCTGCTGACTTGCAAGGGATGTGCTGCATCACAGGTAGTTCTGTAACGAAAAGTGGAAGTGGTGTGTGTATAAATATACCTAATACGTGCTTCAGGGGAGGAGAAAGCTCACCAAATTGGATCAAAGCTGATTGTAATGTGTACCGAAGTTTGCAAAGGCAGGCGAGGATTTGTGTGCTGACAGAGAAGTGATGCTGCAGGTGTAGAACAGAGCTCCTCCACAATCTCTCTCAATTACAGCATCTCGGGGAGCTGCAGTCGTGTTTTCATGCCCGGTGCACTACAGAAGGAGCACACGGAGCTGCGAAAAGATGGATTTTCCACTCCCTAAAGCAGCACGTGGTCATGAAGCCGTTCCTTTCCTCGTAGGAGCCGTGCTGTCTATGGGGGGCAGCAGCAGCCTGGCCATGGCTGAGCCGACTCCGGCTGCAGTAAGGATGCTGTGTGCCGTAGGAGCACGCTTCTGTTTCCAACCCGCAGCAGGCTGGGGTGCTTGCAGACTAACTGGGCGGTTAAACGTTTCAAAAACAAATGTATTCATTCGGGTCCACCAGCTGATTTATCCGGGTAGATTTTTTCTCGGCGGTTAAATGAACTTAACGTCGCGTTTTGACAGTGCTTTCCAGTTGTTCAGCACTTTGATTTCTAGGGGCAAACGGTCCCGTCTGCGGGTGAGTAAAAGCAAGGATTACGTTTCCTTATCTGTCACAGCAAGGGAGCTGTGCAGCCAATGAGCCCTGAGCAACAGGCTGCGGCAAACTTTAGAACTTGCAGCAATGTTTCCCTCCTTTTCTTTCTTTATTTTTTTTTTCTTTTTTTTTTCCTTGTTTTAAGCCACTTGGGACCTTGCTCTGAATCATTACAGCTTGTCTCACTATTGCTAATAATAAATGCCAGGATGGAATTAATTACTCCTCTTTTGCTAATTTGACATGGTAATGTTGTATAGGATGTGAGCTCAGAAAGATTTAATGTGAGACCACTTTGTGGGCTTCTAATTCCTTGCAATAGCTGCAGAGGCCACAGCTTATGTGTGTGTTGCTGCTCAGTGCTGGTGCATGGCGTGCCCTGCTCCTCTCAGCCATGGAGCACTCAACCACATTCCGTGGCCCCGTTTGAAGCTCAGAGCTTTCCCTGGTTGTAAAGTCTGCTGCACTCTGTGTTTGTTTCAGTGATCCATTCCTGGTCTGCAGCGCGTTTTCTTGTTGCTGAGATGCAGCAGTGCAACTTGATATCTTTTATGGCTGGATTTCATCCCTTCTCTATGCAACCAATCCTCTCTTGCTGTTCTCAATCCTTGTCAGTGATTCCTATTGACTTTGTGTCATCAGGTGTATCTCATTAGGAGACAACCAGGAGTATTAATATAAAAACTAAACTTTGATCAGGACTCTGACAGAGCCTTGCTGTTAACCGATGTCTCTGCAGTCTCTGCCTGCAGCTTGTTGCTCTGTTACCTTCCTTTTAGGGCAGAGTCTTGCTGTGTATTTCCTTGGTAGTAATGCTGGATTATCTTGTATGTCATTTTATCATGTTTTGGTGAAGTTGTGATTTTAATGTTGACCTGATCATGCTTCCTTTAATTGAACAGACAATTTCTGCACATTTCCATTAGAACATCCTTGCTGTAGTGTAGCCTGTTGCTCAGCTTTAACCTTCAGAGTGTCTCCCACCAACTTTTGTGCTGTTGAAATTGAGTGGCTCCAGAACCAGTTATATCCCTTTCCCAGTGTTCAGTATGGATGCAGTGTGCTATTCTGCAATTTGCAGCAACTTGAATGAACGGAAGTCAAACCAAAGTACTAACACCAGCATTCCGCTCTGTTGTACCAATCTGTGTAACTTCAGTTTCTCCTGTCCTTGCTGCAGTCATTGCACGTCTTCTCTTTTCCTTTCTTGCAATGAGGTGGTTCTGGATGGACAGTCCTTCAGACATCAGTTCAGCCTGGTGTTTGGCTCTGCCCCTCTTGGTGTCAGTTTCTTATGATCCATTTTCTCCCATCCAGTGAGAGGTGAGGATGAGGATCCTACCTTTTCTCCTTTATGTTGCTTATGATGCAGACTTCTCTCTTAGGTTATCATCTCTCCTTGGAAGAAGTTTCTCTCTTTTCTCTGAGCTCCTCAGACCTCAGTAAATCTGTTCATGGAACTTTGTCACTCCGAATGCACTTTGCAAGCTTGCTTTTGTTTCTTCCTTTTATTTCATATATATGGAGACAAGCGATGATCACTTGATGTAGGGTTGGGTTTTGCTGTTTACCCATCACTCCTACTTCTCTTAACAGCATCACCTCTGTGGTTCAAGCCTCTCTGTTCTTATTGTACAAGCACTTTGTGTTGATGCAGGATTCTCTCTGCAGTTTCTGCTTGCTTGTGCTTTACTGGCTGGGTTGTTTCTGTGACTTAGGCTGCTTAGATGGTGACATTTTCAGTTTCCTTGCCATCGTGTTCTCTGCTTTCACATTAGGCTTCTAGTCGTATACTTGTTTATGTGATTGTCCCTTTACTCAGCAAAAGATAGTGGCATGCCATAATTCTTGAAGTGATGCTGACACCTACAGAAAGGACTGCATTTCCTTGGCTAGAGGGTTTTTTTTGGGCTGGCAGAGACTTTGGTTTTGAGCACAGTGCTCAGACCTTCTCTCAGACTCCTCTCTGGATGGAGATACTCAATACCAGTGCAACTCAGCTCTGTATCTATTTTTAAATAATGGCAATTACTTCAACGCTTCACTTCCTGAGTGCTTGTCATGGAGAAGCTGTTCCTATGAGCTGGCAGGCAGAGGAGGGAAGAACTTGGTGCCATAGAGGAGCAGCTTCAATTAATGGTGCTGTGCTCTGTCCTGGTCTTCGATGCTGTCTGCTCTCTGCTGTCACCAAGTTTGCAGTGTGGTGATCCTGCCCCATAAGCAAGGTGTGCTGATGGAGTCAAGCTGCCATACGGCTGTGACAGTGAAAAGGGTGGGGACTGTCTCTCCCCTCCTGCACTGAGGATGAGTAACTCATTCTGCAGAACTTTTGAAAGAGGTATTTGGTATTTCATCTCTTTGCAAGTCTTTCTGCTGGGTCTATGGAGGAACGTTCTATTGTTGGAAATAGTCTTATGCATTTAGGTAAGAAACTGAAAATCTGGACCACTGTTGTGAGCCCTGGTTTGCTCTGGGCCCATTGTTACTTGTGCTGGTGCCCATGTTGCAGTCTCTGCTTCTAGCAGTGTAACTCATGGGGGCAGCAGGTGGACACCAGCAGCAAATTGAAGTTCCCTTTGTTAGGTGATGCTTGACTGTTAAAGTCTGTGCTTGACAAAACCAGGAATGCAATGTGAAACACTTCAACAGTGATTTCCAAATGTGAATCTCGATGCTGTGGTGCTGAAACTTCCTCACCTGAGGCGTCTCCTCCTCTACCTGCTGTGGGGAGCTGCTTGGAGGAGCCCCCCAGATGAATGCTTTGCTTATCAGTGCCCCATCCCTGCTGTGTGCCATGGTGCTGCTCCATGCCCTGCACAGGGTGGTCTCCCACCCTAACATGGGCTGCAGGTACCTGGGGAAGGGCTGACCCCATTCACCCCATCCCCTGCACTGGGAGAAATGGGCTCTGTGTGCTGGAGGGAGCACAAAGAGAGGAGATTAAGTGACACTGAGAGCAGTATTAAATTTAATGAGGAAGCGGTGTTCTATTAGACCTAAAGCAGTCGGAGGAAAAGCATATGTAGCACTGCTGGAATTTCTTGGGGAAGTTGAGTTACTGTCACAGATAATCTCCTGTTGTGCTGATGATTAAAGACTCGTTTTATCCTGGGCGAGGTGGTCAAAGCTTCCCCCTTCCTGTGCAAATCCCAGCTCAGGTTGGCTGATCAATATTGATGTGTTCTGATTTTGTGCCTATGAAGTGTGTTTTTTTTTGTAAAGTTGCCTATGGAAAGCGATTTTTTTTTAATTATTTTGCTTGAGACAGTGCCTGTGTACACAGCCCGTGTGCAGCACTACACGCTGTGATCCGGTCTTCAGCGGTTAACTCTCTCAAAAGTGAATAATGACGAAAATGACTGTTTTCAGCGGCAGCCGCCCAGCGAGCTGCCGACAAAGGATCCCGAACTCTTGCTGCCGCCTCCCCCCCATCAGAGGGTCGCTCTGTCCCTCCTCCCGGCTCTGCCCCGTCCCCGCTGAGCGCAGATCGCTGCATTGGCGCTCCATCCCCGCTAGAAAGAGAGCAGGCAGGAGCAGGAACCCGAGATTCGCTGGCACGATGCTGCACTTCAGCCGCTACCGATAGCAGATCGTGGTGTGCGCAGCCGGGCTTGGAACGGGATTTTAAGGAAGAGAGAGAGGAGGGGGGGGGAAAAAAACAACAAGAAACAAACCGCCAGGCGCGAAGGAGGACGGCTTTTAATCCGAAGGAGGGGGGAGACGGGCTGTGCCCCTCGGCGGGGCAGCGGGGCGGCTCTGCGCGGGCGCGGCCGCTGGGGGGGGTCCCCTCCGCCCGCCTCCCCCCGCTCCCCGCCGCCACTCGGCGGCTCCGCCGAGCAGCACCGCGGCTCCGGCTGCCGGGGCCGCCGCCGCTGCCGCCCGAGCTCCGATGCGGGGGAGAGCGGAGGGGAGGCAGCGGCACGGCGGCGGCGGGGAAGGTGGGCGGTGAACTCGCTCGGTCCGAGGAAGGATGACCGGCTTCGCCGCGATCGTCTTTCTCCTGCGGCTTTTGCGCGAGGCGGACGGACAGGCTTTCCCAGGTGAGCGCGGTGAGGTTATGCCCGCTTCTCGCGGCGTGCCGATCACCGGCGGCCTCAACTCTTCCAGCCTCAGCCCTGCCTCCGGCGGAGCCCCGCGGCAGATCGGTGCGGTGCGAGTCGGGGGAGCTCGGCTCGGCCCGGGAGGGGTCGCGGCGGTGCCCGCGGGCCGGGGCTGCTCGAGAAGTTGTGCGGGGAGAGGGCTGAGCATCGCCGCCTCCTTGCCGGACTTGGAGTCCCTACCGCGACCTGTCGCTGCGAGCCGGCCGGGCTGCGGGAAGAGGAGCGGCCCCGGAGGGCTCCTGCCTGGAAGCTCCTCTTCTCGGAGGAGCGTTTCGTGTTATTTCCAGGAGTTGGGGACAGATTTTCTTCCCCCCTTTCATCTCGCTGCTCAAGTAACTTTCCCCGGGAAGCCGCTCCTTCCCAGCTGTCATTCTCGCCGTGGCTCTGTTAAGGAATACTTTGCTGCCTGGCATGTGTACATTAATAGCAGCCTGCTATTTCCCCCTCCTACAAGTTCCTTTAGGCATAGTTTGAATGGCTTTGAGACGACAGGTGCAGGTTTCTCCTCTTATTCCATTTTGTAGGTGAAAGAAAGATGTGCGTAGTTTTGGCTCTTCCCTCAGATATTTCAATATGAAACAGTCTAACTGCAGTTTCTCTTTAACGCTGGACAATAAACAGTTGTAACATTCCCCTTTCCTGACTTAATGCATTTAGTTTTTCTACTTTTGATCGTATACAGACCAGAAGATTTTACAGGAAATAAAAATTCTCCTTGTTGTTGCTTAATAGTGATGAATCTCAGTGCTGGAGATGGGGTTCCATGCTTTAAGACTGCCCTGACGACTCTGTCTCTCTTCTTTAGAACAGAACTAGCGCACAGAGCAGCGGATGCTGAGCGTGCAGCCAGCTCTATGTATGCCTTTAAATAATACCTTCTGTTCGGCATGGCTGAGAAAGTTTGGCATGGGGAGAGCTGGGCAGGCATTGAGCCCCCAGCTCGGCAGAGGGGATGCTGTAATCCGTCAGTGCTTTGGCAAAACCATGGCATCGTGTTGACATTGCTAGGCAACTGCACAGAGCTGCAGAGTTGTTAGGAAGCCGAGAAGTCTAACCTAGTTAGGGAGCTTCTTCCTTGAGTAAGTGAGACGTGGGGCTGCTTCTGTCTTTTCTGTTCCAACGGTGTTTTTGGGTTCTCAGTGTGCGTCATATCACTTACGGTGAGATCTGTGCCTTCTGATGAATTTGTTGAGCCAGGTGCTTAGAAAGAGGCTTTTCAGTGAAGGTGGTGAACTTTTTAGGGAGCAGGAAACACTTGAAATTGAGGGAAATAGCAATATAATATGAACTAAGCATATGTGAACTTAATGGAAGCAGCTGGCTAATCCTCATTTTCAGAAGACAACGGTATGTTTGGCTTTCAGTGTTGGTTTTGCAGGAATAGTGACCGTGGGGGTTTCCTGACCATTAACAGCATTTCACCTCCTCTCTGTGTGCTCTTTGCTGCTCAAAGCAAGAGGGGCTGCTTTTCATGTTGTCGGAGCTGTGTGTGTGCTGACCTTAAAGCAGAGCTCCCCTGCAGGTCCACCGTGGAGTGAAGCGCTGCGTGCTCTGCATTGCTGATAGTTTTGTGGGGAAAAAGAAGAAGAGAAGGCCAAAGTTGCTCAGCCACGCTTTGCCTCTTACACTTCTGTGGGGTTTGCGGTCCCCGCACGGCGCGTTCCCGCATCGCCCATCGGGTGGTGCTGTGCCCATAACTATGGGCCGTCGGAGCTGCCGTCTCTCTGTGATGGAGTTCCGAAGCCCGGCGCGTTGCTGCCGCTCGGACATCCCGAAATTCTTGGGGAAAGAAGTTGGGAACCCATTGGGCGAGGAGTTGGTGGTGTTCTCGTTTATTTCCAGACATGACAGTTAACGAACAGCACAGCCACGAGTCGAGGCAGAACAAAGCTGAATTCTTACCTGCTTCTTTCCGTTATCCCCAGCATGTGAAACTGGAGATATTGCAGCCTTGCAGCAGGCTGCTGGCCGCCTCCTACTTGCAGTGCGTGGCTTCGTACAGAGGGAGCAGGCTGACATTTATTTCCTTACGTAATTTCTGTGTTTTCTATTTATAAGTTCCCCCAGCAGTCGCTTTGGGTTGAGTTTGAGCTCTGTGCTTACCACCAAAGGTGTGCTTGTGGGTGCTGAACAATTGGGTGGCTCTGGGGCTGGATGCTACATCAGTTCCTCTGTTTTCCCATGTAATGCATTCAGGAAACGTGTGAATGTTGTACTAAGGGACGTGGTTCAGTGGGGAAGTATTGGTGGTAGTTGGGGTGGTTGGACTGGGTGATCTTGAAGGTCTTTTCCAGCCTGGGTGATTCTGTGACTCTATAAAGTAGCAGCAGGTAATTCCGGAGGCTGCTGATTTTGTAGGAGCTCAGAAATTAAAGCAGGATGTTTTCCCAAAAGCACGTGTGCAGCTCTACAAGGAAGATTCTGCTGGTTGCTGTGCGCTTCACTACAGCTCTTTGTGTGTTCTTAATACCAGAAAGTGGAGCCTGTGGACATTAAAGTTCATTTGTAGCTGTGAAAGGCAGCTGGGAGGGGGAAATTGTCCAGTGGGTTTGTGCTGGGACTGTTCCCTTGGCCATCAGGGCACTTGGTCATCTCCTGATGTCAGTGTCAATCTTTTATATTTTTATCTATATATCTTTCCTGCTCGTTTATCTGTGCTCCCTGCCACTGAGCTGTGGCTGTTTGCTTTCAGGCTGCTGCCCATCACAGAGTTACGGAGCTGGATGGTTTCATCTGGGGATCTAAGAGAGAGGAGATGGGGGTGAAGGACTGAGCTGGGAGGATTTGGGAGGGAAATGAATTAATTTCCCAGGAGTTAATTGAGTCGTGGATTTCGCTGTCGGTAAATTGGCAGTGAAAAATGGATCTTTCCAAGTAAGCTTCTCAGTGTGGCAATTGCTAACAATGCAGCCATTTAACTCAATAATCATTTTTCACTCTCACTGGGGAACTGTTCGCGCTACAATTCAACTTTATTTTACATCTCTGGCTGCTTTGATTTGTTTTCTAATAAATAATTAGTATCAAAAAGGTGACTTGAAGCTGCCTCCCTTACAGTGGCTGTGAAAGGTTGCTGTGCACAAAGGTGTTTGTGGATCCGAGTTCTGGTTCTGCAAATGCAGAGCCCTTCTTTCCCTCTGCCCTTCTGAGAGTCCCTCAGCTCTGCTGCTCTCGTTTAATTGTACTTCCATAGAGCCTCAGATTCTCTGTGCAGGCCCACGTGCTCCAGGTAATATTGCAGGAATGATTTGGGATACTTATTCTAGAATATAATAGTATTTTTTCAAAGGCACCGCCATCTGTTGCCATGGAAACCTGCGTAGTGGTAAAGATGTAGGTCTGAGGCTTCGTGAACCTCCCAAAAAACAGCTGCCATCGGGGGCTGTTTCTCATGGGAGCATCTACTTTTGTGTATAAAATCCAGTTAAGTGAAGATGAGAAAAAAGAAATAAACTGATCAGTTCAGCACTGCGCTGACAATCCCCCTGAATAGCTTTCAGCACAGGATTAGTGTGTCTCTCATTCTCTCTGTGTTTAGTGGGGTTTTTTAAGCTTGTTATTCATCATAATGGTGGCTATGCTTCTGTTAGCATCCATTATAGTTTTATAAAGGGGGTAAACTAATGTATATCAACGGGTTCGTTGCTTGGATGGGAACTCCTGAGTTGAAATGTTTTGTCGGTGCGCAAATCTGACAGAGAGGTGTGGGGAAACCCAGCTGCTGAGGAGTGCTGGGGCATGGGTGGGTTTGCTGGCTCTTGGGAGCAGTAAGAGACTGCTGGTCTGTTTCATTGTAGAAATACTGGAGCTTAGCTGGTGTTCATAAAAACTCATGGTATTTGCGTGAAGAGCAGCAGGAGTGTGTGTATATCTGTATAAAGCACACATCCTTTAGAGAGACACTTAATTTGGTATGGAAACCGCTTCGGAGTGTTTCCCAAGTGTCTTGTAACGCACAGACACAACGTGCAATGAAGTTTCAAAAAGTGCTTGTAGGTGTGCTGGTAGACAAGGCTTTCCTTGCAGAGGGCTTACAGAACAGCAGGGTCTGGAGGTCACTGCTGTGATGGGCTGTTGGAAGCTGCAGTGCACAGAGCCTCCTGCGTCACTTGGTGGTTGGTCCTGGATTGATGCCACTTGGTTCTGTGTTCTCATTTCTGAGAAGAATGTGGTGCACTTGGATTTTATGGCATTTCTGAGCATTTTATGGGGCAGTATTACGTGGCTCATTTAAACCACAGTGTTTGGACAGGAATCACTTTTTTTTTTTCCTAGTGCCACTTGAATTTTACAGTTCTCCTATTTTTCTGCTGATGGTGTGCAGCCTGTTTGTGCTACCTTGCACTGCTTGGGAATTGTTTCATTGCAGTGATACTTGCTTTTTGGAGGGGAAATGCAATTTATTTACCTGTCACCTCTCTGGTTCTGTGTCACTTCTTGCACCTGGATGTTGCTTGCTCACTGTCACAGCATCATGAAAGGCTTTGTACAGCCTGGCCCTGCTGTACATTTGTAACCAATGTGTAATTGCTTCTAGTTCATTATTGCAAGCTCTGAAGATGATCTATCTTGATGGAAGAAGACATCATTCCCATGTATTAATCAGACCATACATCATTTAATCAGAGCCACTTGTTTTATAATATCTGGTAAATACATCCTATCCATCATACCATGGTTCAGAGATGTTGGATGCTGTGCAACCTGGATGGGAGGGCATGGCATCTTCTGCAAGAGACAGCATAGAATCACGGGATGGTTGGGTTGGAAGGGAACTTTAAAGCCCACCCAGTCTCAACCCCTGCCATAGGCTGGCTGCTCCCCACCAGCTCAGGCTGCCCAAGGCCCCGTCCTGCCTCAAGTGCAGCTCCCATGCAGCCAGGCTGCTGCAGAAGTGGTGAGGCTGGCAGTAAATGTTCTGGTCTTAATTGCTTTAGCAGCTTGCTGTCAGGTATCTTTCATGTAATATTGTGAGCAGTAGAAATGAACTATATTTGAGTGATGTCCATGCATGAACCCGTGTGATGGAAAGACAGACTCATTGTAGCCTGTTAAATGGTTTTTTTTTGTGATGTTTGCAACACATCTGTGTGTACCAGATCTGAGTTCTGCTCAGGGATCTGGGCTTTGCCTCCATGTCCTGTGCTGAAGTTGCTGAGATGTGGTGGTGTCTGGGTTTTTTAATTGTTTTTGTTTTGACGACCTTATGCTGCTCTGCTCCTGCACCTCTTGGCTGCCATTGAATGCTAACTTAAAACCACAGAATTATAGGCTGGCTTGGGTAGAAGGGACCTCCGAGATTTCTAAGACTGCTTGGTTCCAATCTCTGTGCTGTGGGCAGTGGCTAACCACTGAATCAGGCACTAATCCTCTCCCTTATCCTGCTGCCACATGGCCCTCTATTGATGCAGCCCAGGATGCAGTTGGCCTTCCGTGCTACAAGCACACACTGCTGGCTCGTGTTAAGCTTTACATTTACCAAGACTAAAAGTCCTTCTTAGCAGGACTGCTCTCAAGGAGTTCTTCTCCCTGTCTGTACATAGATCAGGGAAATCCCAGATATAAGTTGAACTCCTTGCATTATCTTGTTGAACCTTATTTGGCTTACACTGGCCCTCCTTTGGGGCTTGTTTAGGTTGTTCTGGATGGTATCCCTTTCTTCTATTACATTGACTGTGCTATTCAGCTTGGTGTTGTCTTCAAACTTCTGAGAGTACGCTTGATCCTCTTGACTATGCCACTAAAAAAAATGTTAAAGAGTGCTAGTCCCAGAATGGCCCCTTGGGGACACCACTCATCCCTGACCTCCACCTGGACATAGAGCCTTTGGCCACCTTCCAACCAGTCCCTTTCCACTGAATAGTCCCCCCTTTTGAGCTCATATATCTCTAACATAAAGAATATAATGTGGGACCGTGTCCAAGGCCTTGCAGAAGTCAAGCTTGTTATCTAAACAAGGGTATTAACTACAGTGTTAATTCCATCCTCCGTGTCTGTTGTCACTAGTTCTCCTGTCTTATTTGTCAGTGGATTGGGGATGCCTGTTCTGTTTGGTCACCCTTTTCTGGCCAATGTACTTGTGGAAGTCCTTCCTCTTTGCCTTCATGTTTTTTGCCTGTATCACCTCCCAGTGATCTCAGCTTTGATCCCACTGTGGTCATTTTGTTGACTGGCTGGGAAACCAGAGCAGTTTCTGTGATTCCACGTAACAACCCTGGGCTCAGTGCTCACACAGCAGTGCTGGGAGGGCTGACTTTCTGCTTTTCCTCTGCGAAGTTGTGAAGGATGACAATAGGAAGAGAACTGCGCTTTAATCCTGATTTCATCCATTTTGTTCTATGTTGGGGATCAGTCCTTCTCAAATCTGAAGAAAATGCTGTTACCTCTTTGAGCAGAAATAGGCTTTTGAATTGTGCTGGGGCTATTCACCTTGAAATGTGCTTTTGCTGACTCTGGTACTGCTGAATTTGTTGGTGTTACCTGAATGACCTGAATCAGTGCATCTCCACTACCTGAGTGTCAGTTCAAAGGCCAGCTCCACAGCGATGGAGGATGGAGGGATGGAGCTTTGCAAACAAGAAGGAAGGTTTCAATAGGCAAATAGATGATTGTGTGTGGTGCTTTCAGGCTCCTCTTTTAAATGAAAAAACCATGCTGAGGATTCTATTCATGGCCTCCACTTTTCCTTATGAGTGTGATGAAGACAGGTGGTACAAGTGTCTTGGTGTAAGTGTGCATGGCTGAGACTGCCCAGCAAAAGGAGGGCTTGAACTCAGGAAAATAAGGGAATTAATGGAGTTTGGTTGCTATGGAGGGGGCTCTTTTCCTGTAGAAATACTTGCTGGAGTTGCAGCAGTACTTAATGGATAAGCAGAAGAGCACTTTGTCAGCAGGATGGGGAGCTGCTGCACTTGATGGCTCTTCTCTTCTAAACAGAGGTTTCTGTCAGCATGTCCCTTCTTGATGGCATCCCAAATCTCATTTTTCCTCAAGGTGTCAATTAAACACCCTAAAAAGAAAGCAGTTGTTGATGGCACTGTAGAGCACTGTGTATTTCCACCATAATTAGTTATTTTTTTTTAAATAGAAATATTTAATGTCTTGGTGTTACTTCAAATGTGTAGATGAAAGATTATATTTTAAATCCTACTCTTTTGTTCCCAAGGCCTGAACAGCATCAGCATAAACCTGTGTGGGCTACCTGTGATGCAAATAGGGCTGTTTCCAAGAGCTACACATGCATCCACGATGGGTAGAAAGTCCTGCCTGTGGTGGATGTTTAGGAGCTCGTCTTCCTTCTTGCTGTGCACTTAATGGGCAGTTGTCAGTTTGTATGAGTGTCAGATCCTCTCCCCCAGTGAGCATCTTGGTACTGAAGTTGTTTTTTTGTTTTTCCTCTCCTTTTTATTCTTTTAAACTTAATTGCTTTACTGTGTAACAACTCGGAGATAACCAGAAGAGCCACCTGTGTTACATTCTGCAGAGGCAAGGCGACTCATTTTTGTACCCTGAAGAAGGCTTTCATCTCCAAGCTGTAAAAGCAGAGAAGAAACGGGAGCAGCGATGGTGGCTGCTGACAGACATTGGTGGGGAGATGCTCAAGGAGGTGGTGGATGTGGGTATGGCGTTATTGTAAGAAGGAAGAGGGAGGGAAGAAGCATGAAATAAGACATGAAAGGTGAAGGGAACCTGCTGGGATGGGCCTGGGAAGGGAGCAGGCATGAAAGAGCTCGGCAGCTGGCTGCTGCTTACAGCTTCTGAGGGCGGCTGTCGCTGCCGTTGCCTCTTTCTCCCTTTCCCTAAGCTAACTGTCAGCTAGGAAGAAGGCTTGTTGTTGCTGAAGAGTTGGCCTTTAGGCCAGAATGTGGGCTGCTGCATATTTTTTATTATTCTCCTTCAATTGCACTGTGGTGTTTTCTCAAACTGGTTGAGCTTCTTTTCACAACCCAGGCTGATGAGAAGACTTTCAATTTATTAACAAGCCATTCTGTGTTTGCTTAGAAAAGTGTGCGAGCTTCGCTGCTACATCTGCCAATCACTTAATATTTTAAGAGCCTATAACCTGACAGCAGCAAGTTTCCCGTTGTTGCTCTCTGACTGATACTTTAGAGATCTCTTCCTGTATTTATGGTACGGTTGTGTGCTGCTTATTTTAGTAATGAGAAAAAATGAGCATGCAGCAAGCAAAGACTGATGTTCATCTTGCAAAATGCTCTTACCCCTCACTGCCTGTACTCAGCTGGTTGAGAGAGCAGCAGCATCCAGGTACCCTGGAACTTGTGCATGGCACCCACAGTTATGCTTCACAAGTTATGTCCATCAGAAAGCTGAAGCCAACTGCATCTCCTTGCACCTTTTTTCTTCCAGGAGGGGGGAAAAAAAAAAATTCTACAGGATGCAATGTGATAAATTCAGCTTTTGGGTCGTGGCTTTGTTGCCAGTGCTGACTTCATTCCCCTTAGGATGCCTGGGTTTCCTGCAAGAGAGATGAGAAAGGAGACAGCGCCGGCCTGTCCCTGTGCCAGCAGTGCAGACAGTTCCCTCCTGTTCCCCCCGCACACAAACACATGCAGAGTGCTGCTGCCAGGGGCACAGCTGACTGCTCGGATGCTGCCTGGCTGGGTTGGACCCTCAGTTTAATTTCTGTGGGGGAGAAAAATCTTCATTAATTTTTAAACCCAGTTGAAAAGTTTCCATGACTGTGATCTGAAAATTGATTTGAAGATAAACAGCTGTTCTGAAATGAGCAGTTCTGCTGTTCTCGGGGTTCAAACATGCTAACATGAATTGGAAGTAGAAAAGTCCATGTAATTTAGTGCAAAACAACGGTTTTCAGTAAGCCATATAAGAAGTCCTATGTATACTTCTTCAAAGGCATTTCTGCTTTGAGTGAATATTCATATTCATACTATTGCATTCTACAATGGGGAAGCAATGTTTCAGCTTCCCAGTGAATCGCCTTCATTACAAGTGGGGTCTCCTGGAGAAACAGTGACTAGATTTGTATGATTTGAAAACGGGAGATGGTTTATATGCTAACAGATATCAGCACGTGGTTGTAATACGCAGAGAAGCGGAAAGCTTGGAAATAAACAACCGCTGTCTCTGTTGGCACAGGGATAACTCTGGAGACTGCCAAGGCCAGAGCCTGCGAAGATAAGAAAGTATAATTAATTGTCCTTAGATGAACCTACCCAGCAGAAGCAACCCTTCTGAAGTCAAGTCTCTGCTTTGCATCTTTTATAATAAAGCTTTTCAGAGTGTCAAAGTTTCTCATGTGTAAAGCTTTTCAGAGTGTCAAAGTTTCTAATGTGTAAAGCTTTTCAGAGTGTCAAAGTTTCTAATGTTTTCTGATGTACTTATTTACATTTCTTTGCATTTCTAGTGTCAATACTTAGCAAACTGAGTATAGCTGCATTGGACATCTGTTTTACTCTCACACTTTGATGCTCTTCTCGCAATAGCACAGACTTACTTACTTTGCAAATAGCTGAGATGTAGTGCTCTGGAACCAAGTCTTGCTCTTGGCTGAAGGTCACTTAGCAGTTCCCCTCATTAAATCACTCCTTGTAGTTGTTTTTAAAGAGGCTTTTTCTTTGCTCCTGTGCCTGTATCAATGGAAGTGTTCTAGCTCCTATTGTAAGAGAAGTCATTTCCCCTCATTAAAGTTCAGGAAAAATTTGGAAGCAGTTCCTCTGTTCTTATTGATGGTGAAATGGGGGAAATATCATCAAGTTCTCAAAGTTATAAATTGGAGGCAGAAACTTCACCTTGTGAAACTGCAGTTTTGCAATATTGCAACATGGATTTTGGAATAAATTCATGCAGTTACTTGAGTTGGATGGGAGAGATCTGGAAGCAGTGCTGGGAGTCTAAGAGGACCAACAGTTGACAGAATATTTTATGTGACTGAAATGACTTTGAAAAGAAGCAAGTAAATGGTTGTGATCTATATGACCAGCAGATCAGGTCAGATATTCTGCTGTTACTATGTGCTTGTGATTTATTTTTTCCTGCCTTGAACATACCCTGGGCATCATCTTATTCCTGAGAGTGACAAACTATTGTGAGGACCTGGAAGTGACCAACAACTTATTCCCTTTTAGAACTGAGGCACAGAATCACCAAGGTTGGAAAAGACCTCCATGATCACCCAGTCCAACCATCCAGCTACCACTATTTCCCTACTAAACCATGTCTCACAGTACAACATCTAAATGCTCGGGTATGCAATCTAAATACTTTTAGCCCCCAGATCTGCAGCTGAGAACTCAGCTGTGACAGGGAGAATACCTTGGAGGAAAGGAGGAGGAAGGGAGAGTTACTTAATGTGCACCAAGGGTAATGGAATGAGTTCGGAAATGAGAGCATAATTTACTTTAAGCATTAGGAGAGCCTTATTGCAGGTCTGTGAGGCTGTGGAGTTGTGTCCCAAAGGAAATGGTGGAAGCCCTTTTCCTTGAGACATTTTAATTGAGGCAGGATGAAATAATTGCTATCTATAGAGGGAAGGTAATTCAATCCTAGGAAAAAAAATGAAGAATCCCCTGCTAGCTTGTTTTTCTTGTAAAGTTATTGAAGAGGGGAAAGGTATTACAAGAAAAAGGAGGATGTTGTATTTAGCATGCAGTAAGTGAGGGATGTTGCCCCACTAATGGGGTGAATTTTCAATTCATCTGGTTTAGTATCTGAAGACAACGGGTTTGACAGCACTGGGCTTTGGTTGGGGATCACAGCACATCCACTTCTGCTTCCCGAGTGCCATGCTTGTTCTTGCACTCATATAGGAGATAAAGAGCACAACTGCAGTTTCCAAACTAGGGACTTAGGGTAATAACTGGCTGAAATAGAGTGGGTGTGTGCAGCCTTCATCTGTCCCTTCATCAGCAGTGGCAGTGAATTGAAGATTGTATGCAGGCATCATGTACCCCTCCCAGTTCCTCCCGAGTGGCTCTGGATAACTTTCTCAAAGCTCAGCTTTGGTGGCTGGCTGCTGATTGTCACCCTGGTGGGACCCCATTCTTACACCCTGGATTTGATATCCAGATATCATATCATAGCTGCAGCTAGAATCAGTGGTGCTGTTTCCCATTTGTGGGGCCGGTACAAGTTCCAGAGGATGTTGAAAAGCTCTGGGTGCTTCACAGGGGGGATACAGAATTAATGCTATCTTCCCTTAATCTCTGACTCCCTGAAGCAGGAGCAGCCAAAGAAGGAGCTGTGGGGCATTGCTGAGTGCGTGTGTGTGCGTGGTTGTGAAGGAATAGAAATTCTATAGCTGTAGAGAAATCCAAGAGGAAATTAATAATTCTCTCTGTGGAGATCAGTTTGCATAGCGTGCAGTAAATAATGCATGGGGTCACACAGCTAACAATAAGATTAAAACAAAATATTGAATAGCTGCTCATTCAGGGAGTACCATCCATCTTTTGCACAGAACAACAAAAGGACCCATGGCAGGAAAGAGTATGGGATCAGGTAATTATTCGTCCTGTAATGCTGGATCTACAGGAGGACTGATGCAGGGTTCTGTGGATGACCTTTTTGCTAGGGCAGTAAATAACCTTCTGAAAGCTTGATTTTTGTTTTTAATAATAGTACTTTTTTTTTGTCTTGCTTCGAGGTGGGGACGCCCATCAGCAACCAGAGCTAGATGGAAATTTGGGGACTTCTCCATTGGGTTTAAGTGCATTGGCAGGGGCTTTTACTGCTGCTTTGTGATTGTGAGCTCATCTGCGCAACACCCTGCCTCCTTTTTTTCGCTTTGCAGTATCAACCTTGAGTCTATCAAGCAAAGTCTTGGATAGCTGTACAGTGAGCTCTGCATAGGGCTGCTTTCTTTGTGGAGGGTTGCCCAAGGTGGTAGTGTGGCTTAGAGCCGTGAGCAGGCAGTTGGATTGGGGTGGAAGTGTTTGAGATTTCGTGTCTCTATGTCTCTAATCGTATTTATTACATGACGTCTCACGCTGCAATCATTTTATATTTGTTTGAATCAAAATCAGCATGTTCTGTGCAATTAAGGTCATCCTGCGCTTTGTTCACTTCAACTTGAAACAGTAGAAAGCTGGGTGGGGAAACGAGTGCCGCTGCAATTAAACTGAATTGATTATTTGAATCACATTAAAGAATAAAGGAGGTGAGAAATGGGCTGTGTAATTTATCACTCAACTTGAGGATATTCTGTCTCCTGAAAATTAACTTCAGTTCCATCCCCTTTTATTTTTTTCTCCATATTTACTTTATTGCAGAACAAATGAGTTTCATTAAAAAAAATCTGCTTTCTTCATAGACCTCCCAGGCTTCCAACTTATCCCTGTTCCGCTCTCCTTCAAGCTACACCTAGTGTCCATTTGTTCCTCTTGCATCCGGTGTGTTGCTGGTGATGCCCACTGGTGCTGTTAAATTCCGCTCCAGGCATTTATGTGCTGCAGCAGCAGGTGTGTGCCTGTGTGCTCCCAACGTGTGCCTGATAAATATGCAGAGCAGTTCCCGTTCCGAGGCCATAAAGGTGAATGGATTTATTAGAAATCCTCTTCCAATTCTCCTCTCCCCTGCATTGCCTCTCTGCTAAGAAGGGCAAGAAGGTAAGAAAAATTCCATAATTAAAACAGTTATAAGAGCTTTTTCCAAGTCAGGATTTTTCTTAAAGAATCTGGATTTTAAAAAATGCAACCTTGATGAGGTTTGATGGAAGCCTGTGCTGCGGTGCTGTTGGAATAGGGAGCAGAGATCTGGTGGTCTTCTGTTGGTGCTGGGCTGTGGCTGGAGCTCTCAGGTTTGTTTCTCCCAGGTGCTGGTTTGCCTTGCACATCCCTGGCAGCCAGCAATGCCTCTGCTGCTCCTTTTAGCATCTCCTGCTGAGAACCGTGGATGCTTTTCTTGCTGTGGATTTGGTTTCATCTGTGATCAAATCAGCAAAGGAAAAGAAGGCTGCGTGTTGAGACAGTGACTGGAAAATTCATCTACTTTGGAACAAGTGATTTCTCTCTGTATGGGAGCTCAAAACAGAGCCCGGAAACTTACAGCATGGTTTATTGATGTTACTTTGCCCCGTGGGCCCTACTGCATAGCATGGGGTGGAGGAAACATGGGGCGTCGTGCATTCAGGCTGATACTTTTCTTGGACTTGTCTTTGACTTCCTTCTTTCTTTTTTAATGTATTAAAGTAAATACAGAGGTGTTATTTGTTGTACCAAGTACTGTTCCCCAAGATACCTGTTTCTTTAGATAATAACTTTGGCTCCAAGGAGATTATGGAGGAAGAGGAAGTTCACATCCTGACTCCATAATGAGGTGGATTGGGTACAAGAGCGTTATCTGCAATGTATGTGTAATTACATGGGGAAAAGATGTAAAGAAAATGTATTTGAAGACTTAACATGAATCAAGCCCTTCCCCTCCCCCAAGCTCCTGTGTCAGCTCACTGCTCATTAACCTTTTGGAGGTAGGCATGTTGCAGCTCTCCATGCTCCTGTATTTCTGAGAGAATCAAGGAGCTCTCACAGATGGAGGTGAATCCTTGGTCTTGTTCAGTAATGAGAGGTTTTCTTGGTGACAAAGCAGCCCACTGGATGTTGTACCCAAATGGTACCATTTGAGAAGTGTGCTCCCTTCATAATATTTGAATGCTCGCAGGAATTTCAGCTTTGTGTGACTCTTGGGGAGCAGGTGAATATTCAGTCCACACTTTGATTTGGGATTTGGAGACCCAGGGTTTGTGCTCTAAGCTCTCTCCTGGCCTTATTTTATAACCTTGGTTAATTTTTTCATATCTCAATCTATTGTAAATGCATGCATGTTTCTATTCTGTCTCACAGGGGAAGCTTCGTTAACACTGAATTGTGATGAAAAGCAATGGGTGCAGTGTGTTCTCAGGCTGGCTCCCCATCTCCCAGTATTACCAAATGATCTGTTCCCTAAGAGGTTTGATAAGATCGTGGCTGACATGCAAGAATACATGCTGAATGAAAGCAGTGGAGCTGCCCAGTTTACCTGCAAGGAGCTTTGCTTCTGCACCCTGAGTGGCACCTTGCCATGGGATGATGGGTCCTCCCTAAACCTGTGTGCCTGGTCCCACCACCAACACCTGCTGGAACAGGCAGTGCTTTTCAGAATTTTAGTATTGGACAGTTTTGTTTTAAACTGTCCTGATTGCCAGGAATAGAGGTTGGGGTTTGGAGCAAACCACTTCTGCTTTTAGAGCCCCGTGTGTGAGACAGGTGAGACGAATGATGGTTTAACTGGGACTATTTGCAAGAGACTGCAGTAATCTTTGGGGAGCTCCTTTGGGTTAGCAACTGTGTGCAACCTCTTTAGTAACAGAAATCAGGGGTTTGCTAGAGGATGTGGATGTCATGCTTCTCCCAAAATGAACGTTGCACTTCCTCAGGCAAAAGCAAACTCTTATAAGAGCTCCTGACCCAGATGTATGCCTGTGTGTGTGTTTGTGCTCCTGCCCTCCCTGTGCGTGGTCGGACCGATGCTATAGATGGCGTTGGGGAGGCTTGTGTATTGGAGCAGTGCTTGAATGAGCAGAACAAGGTTACCTCGTATCTGTGGGCTAAATGCTTGGGGACCTCTCTCCATCATAAACCGGCCCTGGAATTTGCTTTTCTGGATGGTGTTCTGGCAGAGGCAGTGAGGCAGGCAGATGCTGATTGTTTCACAAAGCTGAAAAGTATTCTTTTACAAAGGATGGTGCAAGAGCAAATACACAAATGCTGGGAAGTAGAAGAGATTTGCTTTTTTCATTGGAGAGGTTAAGAACTGATTTTTGGAGGTGAGACTCCAAAAGAGTCCTTTTCATTTTTGATTGATCTGTGTGATTATTGTAGAGGAAAAGGTTAATGTGGTTAATGCACTCCTGTTAGGCATTGGGGTACTCGTAATGGACCAAAGTCATTCTTTCTTCCAGACAAAATAGAGAAATCTGAGAGTGCTGAAGCACAGTATTATTCAAACATGCCATTTTGCTTCCCGAGTGAAAGCAGTGTCCAAATGGACTTCAGAATCTCATTTTTTCCTCAAAACTATTAACAAATAACTCATTTTGTCCTGTCTTAGTGAGAATGTGTACAGTTAAGAATGTTCTAAAACTTCAATTCCCTACAATTTCAGGTATACGTAAAGAGCTATCCAAGTATCGCACTAAATGGCACTGATGTTGGAACTGGATCAGTGCAGTGAGGTGAGATATGACCTCTGGAGATGGCAGCCCACCCCTGTGCTCGGAGCAGGACCACCACCTGGAGCAGGTTCCTCATGGCCGCGTCCATGTGGACTTTGCATGTCTTCAAAGATGGAGGCCACAACCTCAGTGGGCAGCGTCCTGCTCCTTGACCACCTCTGCATTGGTGTGTGTGTGTGTGTGTGTGGGGGGGAGAGGTCCTGTTCAGTCATCCTTAGGCTTTTCCATTGGGTTTTTATAAGCACTGATGAGATCCTTCTGAGCCTTCCTGCTTCTAGGCTAAGCTATCCCAGCCTCTTTGTGCATGTCAGATGCTCCAGTCTTTCAGTCACTTGTGGCCCTTTGCTGGACACACTGCATGAGCATACACTGTGGTTCCCTGCACGTGCTAGTGCAACTTCAATGTATTTCTCAGCTGATTTACATAGTCTTTTTTATACATACAGATATACAAAGGATTTTAATTGGAGATGATTGATACATAGCACAGAATTTCCCAGGTGGTTCTTATCTGATTGCATTTCAATTTGTGCGCTTCATCAAATATTTGGCTGCACTGAATACGTTGGTATATTCAGTTAGGCTGTCCTGATTTACTGTCTCAGTCCTGTCCAGTAGATAGAGGAAGGCAATAATCGGTCTGTCAGTTGCTATTATATTTTCATTTGAGGAAAAACATACTGCTTATATATTCCCTCAGCAAAAAAAGAAAGAGAGATTTGGTGAAGTACTTTTCTAGAGTGGTTTCTTTTAGCAGCTCGAACTTTTCTAAGATACGTTGAACAATTCCACTCCTTTACAGACCTGAAGCTATTTTGTGGACCTCCATCAAGTCTTAGAGGCATCTTTGCTGCCCAGGTTGTTTGGCTTCATAGGAATAAATTCCGTGTGCTTTGAATTCTGTAAATCAGAGAAAAAAATCAATGATTTATTCTCTTTTATGGTCTGTTGAACGACTTAGGGCTGTATGTGGTTTAACTTCACTAAACCCTTTTATTGGGAGTGCTGCTACAAAGCAGTATTGCTTATTTGATACCTTCAAGATTGCAGGAGAGCCCTTTTTCTGCCAGCACTAAAAGTTTGTATTTGTTCACATCCGAAGAACTGTATAATGTTTGTAGGAAAAAAGGCAGGGCTTTTGCATGCTGTGTTAGAGTTGACTAGAAAACTGTGGAAGTAAGTTCCTCATTTGTGCTGTGGGTATGCAGACAAGCCAAACCATCCCAGTTGTGACTGACCTGTGGCTGTTCACATCCAAAGGTTTGTGCAGGGCTCCATTGGTAATTCCAGTTGCTGTTACTGGACTGATAGCCCCGCTGCTGTGCTTCCTTGGAGCAATCTTACTGACTTGGATAATTTGCAGAAGGGTGAATTTGGCTACCTGCTTTCAGTAGTCTGTAGGCTGCAAGTAGTCTTGAAAACACTTAGTAGAATTTGAATTCGTGCATTAAGCAGGGTAAGACACAGCTCCTCAGGGCAGGGCAGGCTTCTGTCTGCTGTGAGCTCAGTGGCTGTAGTGAGGGAAGGCAGAGGTGTTTATGCAGACCTGTGCGTGTAGCATGAGGTTGAAAGTCTGCATAGCTGAATTTCTCCTCCTTTAAGTCTGTATGATCTCGTGTTTTATCATTATTCTTGTCTGGACCAGCTGATAGCCAAGGTTGTTCAGGCTCTTCTTGGGCTCTGGAGAGGCTTCTGCTGGTGCTGAAGTACTTGCTAGGGAATGGCCATTGCTGGATCAGAGCAGTCCTTAGCAGTGTCTTCAAAATGTCTTTAAAAGACCTGAGTCTGTCCAGACAGTGCATATTTCCCAGTCATAGTGCCCCATCTTCTCAGAACTGGAGAACTCCACGTAGTTATTCCCACTCTGGGGAACTCCATACAGCTCTGTGCAGCGGTATGCTCGGAGCAAATTGTGTTAATAAGCACGTGCGATCGTTAGTGGCATAAGGATGATGGAACCTTTGAGACTAGAAAAGGCCACTAAGACCACCAAGTCCAACGCCAACCCGTCCCACCATGCCCACTGACCATGTCCCTCAGTGCAGCTTCACTGCCCCTCTCTAGACAGGCTCAGTGTCTGTCTTGTAGTGAGGGGCCCAATGCTGAACAGAGCATTTGAGGTGCAGCATCACCAGGGCTGAGTGCAGGCGGACGATCGCCCTTCTGTCCTGCTGGCTGTGCTACTTCTGATACAAGCCAGGGTGATGTTGGCTCTTTAGTTTGGGACACAAAGTCAGTTTCCTTCTATAGGAGGCTCTGCAAGTGTGCGTGATGTTACCACTTGAAATCTATAGTAATATTGCCCACTCATCTTGTTTAGAAGTGGTAAAAGGGAAAGACAGCAGCGCAGAAGTGCAAGTTGTGAAGCACAAGGAAACTTGAGAAGCTCAGGAGGAGGGCCTGAATGAAGTCATGAGGAAAAATGGCCCCTGCTGAGCTGCTGTGCTGTGAAGATGGATGTCTTTTTTTCCTCTAGTGAAAGAAGTCCTGTTCCTGTTTCTCAGCGCATCCCAGGCTGTGCTTTGCTTTGTGTGCTTCCCTGTAGGACCTGTTGCCAGCTGTGCTGGTGCAGGAAGGCAAGGACTTGGGCTGTTGTTCATCTGCTTGGTGGCTTGCTGTTCTACAGAGGATTTAAGAGAGCTCCCTGCAAAGACTTGCGCTGCAAGGAGCGTTTTTCACCGACTTGAAAGAAAGCTCCTTTCCTCAGCAGAGGGTAGGAGGGGAAAGGAGGCAGTGCTGAGCACGTCTGTGTGTTGAGCACTGCCCTGCTTTTGTACCTCCTGCTTTGAGCAGTGTTTGGGTGGGAGACAGGTGTCAGTCATGCTGATAAATGGTCTGAGATTGATGTACGTTGTAAAGCTGCTTCAGGGATCTTTAGACCCGATGTGTGGAAACATAGAGGAGGCTGGAGGAGACGTGGGAGGGGTTGTAAAAATGAGGAATGGGGTAAGAACACAGGAAAACTCTGCTTGGGGTTGGATAGGTGAGAACTGCTGACTTAGTTTGGCTTTTTCTGTGACTCTGGAACCCTGAGTTTGATCAAGTGGAGCTCCCTCAGCTGCATGCACTGGGGTGAGCACTGAGCTCTGACCATCTGCTGCTGGGTTCCACCTAGTGCAGCCTCAGCTCAGCTTCTGGGTGCAGAAATCCCATGGCAACAGGATTGTTGAATACTGAAATGTGAAAAAGGCTTGGGATATCACGTAACTAAAGGGCTGCAATTTGTAATTGGTGTTCCAGAGCTCTGGCTCTAACAGTCCTCTTTTTCCTGACTTTTTAATTGGGAATCCAGAGCTCTATTACTTTAAGGTCCTTAGTTTAACTTCCTACCACTGCAACTGACTGCATCTATTAAAAAAGAAAGGAAAATGCAACAAAAACCTGTTAAAGAAGCGTGTGCTTTTGTTTCTTGTCTGCTCTGAAGAAGCCCAGAGGCTCCTGGACAGCAGTGCATTTCCTGAAGTGTGATTGTGGTGAAAATACAGTTACTATTCCAGCCAATTTGTAGGGGTGAGGGGAAAAAAATGAGGAAAAAAATAAATAGCTTTCACTACATCCATTGCTTATTTTTTCTGCTGGAGACGAAGTTTTCAGTTTCAACCTTGTATAATATAAATGGAGCTTTTTTTTATAGATGAAAAAAAATTTTGATCAATACCAAATAAACATTTGTTTGAAAGCTTTCTTTAGCAGAGAATGTGGAAACTTCTTGCTTTAATTCAAAGCAAAATGTTACTTTGTGTTACAATTAAAATCTATTGATTTTTTTTGACTTGCAGGTATTAAAGCAAAAAAGTTCACATCACCTCCTCAACTGCTTCCTCGTAGCACTGCTTTGCATAGAGATAAAGCCTTGCACATACAGCTGAACTCTGTTTTTCAGCGCCCTCCTCCATATCTCTTAATATTTGTGCTAAAGTGTAGATATGCACAGACTGCTTATCAAAATTACCAACGGGTGTCTGCTTGCAGATGCAGAATTATTTCAGAATTCGATAGCAAGATAGTGGATTTGTGCTAGTTTTGGGAATCTGCTGAAAGCTGAACTTTGGTAGTAAGTTCTGGCATGCTGCTCTGCTCCATATGCATCCCGACCCCAGTAGTATTTCTAGGCTGTAGAAAATACACATATAAACATATATAGCATTTTAAACACAGTAGAACATGCATACATCTCTATAAAAACCTGCAGTTTCAGCCCAAATCAGAGGCTCGGGGAAATAATGCCCTTGGGTTTCTTTTTGAGCTGAAGGATATTAATGTGCGTTGAAGTCCCCACACCAATTAGTGATCTCTGCTGAAGAAGCTTGTAAAAAATGACCCTGCTCTCACTGCCATGTGGCCTCTCCTATTGTGACTTTTTCACATTCTGGGGATTTTTGGTGTCTTTATTTTGTAACTGTGAAGGTTTGAGCTGTGTTTACATCTGTGTGCTCAGCCCAGTGCAGCAGAGGGCACAGATGCTTCTGGGAAGGTCTTGAGAGAGTTCTTCTAATGAAGCTGGACACTGGAGTAGTGACCCCATATGTAAATGCTGTGCTTTTGTTTGGGATTCCTTTTCAATGTAGTGCTAAAAAAAAGGTCTGTGAAAATATTGTGATCTGAATATTTGAGACAAGTGTCTTTTTGGGTTTGGCAGTTTCCAGCAAAGGGGGAAGGATGCTTAAAATAGGAAGTTTGGAGTAGAGTCAGTAGGTCAATAGGTTAATCTTTAGTTCGAAAAAATCTATTTCTGATCAATCTTGTTTTCATTGATGCTCCTTGGAGGTAAAACGTAAGCAGCAGAATCTTGCATACATACAGCTTCACAGAATCAAAGAATCATTCAGGTTGGAAAAGACTTCTAAGATCACCCAGTCCAACCCTTCCCACCAGGCCTGGTGCCATGTCTCCATGTTTCTTGAATACCTCCAGGGATGGTGACTGCACCGCCTCCCTGGGCAGCTGTGACACTGCATCACCGCTCTTTCTGAGAAGTTCTTCCTAATATCCGATCTGAACCTCCCTTGGTGCAACTCAGGCCATTCCCTCTCATCCTGTCGCTGTTACCAGGGAGCAGGAGCTGACCCCCACCTCGCCACAACCTGCTTTCATGCAGTTGTAAAGAGCGACCAGGTCTCCCCTGAGCCTCCTCTTCTCCAGACTGAACCATCCCAGTTCCCTCAGCTGCTCCCCATAAGACTCATGCTGCAGACCCCTCACAGCTTTGCTGTGTGTCTCTGGACACGCTGCAGGGCCTCAATGTCTTGTAGAGAGGGACCCAGCACTGAACACAGTGTTTGAGGTGCAGCCTCAGTTTCAGTCAAACAGAGGAGATATGAAGGCATTATCTGGGTTTATTTAAAGGCTCGTGTGTTAATTCAGCAGCTGTGTCCAAGGGTTTGCTCCAAGGCCCATCAAAATAATTGGAAAATCTGTTGATTTTAATGGTGGTGGGTCAGCTCAGCCTGACTTGGTGTTGTTGAAACAGATGAGTCCTGGCAATTTTTAAGCCATCTTTTTTTTTTTTGCTGTGCTCTTCTCTTGTAAGCCTGATATCTCTGTTTGCAGCCCTCAGATGAAATTATTACAGCAATTCAGATGGCAGAGCAAGCGTTTCCAGGAGGTGAAGGTGCTTTGCTTGAGTCCCAGTGGGGATGGAGGCCCTGCACTGCTTTGATTGCGCATCCTTCCATTCTGTCAATATTTGGTTTTTACACTTCTTGTCTGTTGGAATATCACCCTTCTCAGAAAAAGCAAACATTTGCTTTTCCCTCATTTCAATATTGGGCTGTGAGAGAATGGTTGTGATTACTGCTTCATACCAAGTGCCTGAAATGTATCTTAGCTGTGCTTTTGAATTTGCTCGATTGCAATACTGGTTTTTTAAATGCCAACTTGATTTTCTGCTTGGATTGCTGAAAATAATGTATACGTGTGTGTAAGTACTCTGTAGCATATGCAGATGGAGGACCTAGCTATGAGTTTCTGGGCGTAGCTTGGCCCAGTATTAAAAGAATTAATCACATATGTAAAGCTCTGCATGTACTTTCACTTTTGCTGAACATAAATCTTCATCTGGCATCTACAGCATCATATTTGGGACGATGTCCAGATTAAAAAAAAAAGTCAATAACCATTGCCAGCTATTGTGGCAAGGAACCAATTATCCCATTCTGTTTTCATCTCTCTGTGCACACGTCAATAAATAATCACTCAGCCATAATCCTAACCAACTCTGATTAAACACGTGTCCTGAAAGCTTCTAAACTGTGAATGGTGGCAAAAATGCCCTTACTCACTTGTTTCTTTCGATCTGTTAAAATACCTATTGAGGCCTTAAGGTGTTTGACTGCACTTAAAATATACTGTGGAAAATCAGATACCCATTACACGGACCGATCCAAATTGACACCAATCCCCATGTGCTGTGTGAGCTGCATGACAGCTCTGGGGAAGCATCTTGGCCCTGACTAATGGGAGGCTGTGCTGCAAGTTAGTGGATTCATCTCTTTTGGAGCTCTTAGCTTTGAAAGTTGTGCGAAGTGACTTTGTAGTTTTTTTTGCTTGTGAAAAGATTGATAATAAGCTGTTCCGCATGCAAATTATGCATCCTAAAGGCTGAGATTAAAAGAATTATATTATAGGCAGTAGATAGGGTTAGTTGTAGATGGAGCTCGTGATAGCAGCAAGTGATCTGCAAGATTGTGGGGTCTTTTAGTGGTACTTTGAAGGCTGCAGGTTCTCAGTGTTGCTTGTAGTGCTTGAAAATAATGCTTCCCACCGAACTCTGGTCTTTGGCAGAACCACAGCTAATGGCATTGCGTTGGTTTTGGGCCTCAGGAGAGAGGGTGGCTGTGTCTGCACCCGGTGATGAAGGTGGCATCAGTGCTTCTCCACATGTCTACCCTGTACTGCAGGAAGAAAAGCAATTGTAGGGAAAACTGTAATGACAACAGTATGTGTAAATCTCCAGCATATCAGAATGGAAGCACCTGCATTCCCTTTGCAATAACATCAAGTATTGCGATGCATTTTTAACTTTAAAGATGTTCTTTGAACTTTCAAGAGCAGCCATCCTTTTACTTACAGAGGTTAATGTGTGGATGTTGAAAGAGGTATGGGAGTCAGACTGAGTTTGTGGGAAGAGAATGAAGCACAGTTTAATGTTAAAAGTAAATGGAGGACTGCAGATGGTTTTAAGGATGTGAATTCAAGCTGCTGTTTTGATGGCTTTGCATTGTCTCAGTGTGGAGAAGCTGAGGCTGCACAGCCCAGACCTGGGGTTTTCCTTTGTCTGAAGGAGAACAAATTGTTTGCTTTGCAATTGTGCTGGAAAAAAATGAGTTACAGCTGCAAGGTGCCCAGCCTGGAGCAGATCAGTTTTGGACTTATTGTTTTGTTTATCTAGTGCAACCATATTATATTTTGTGCATCAGTAATAATTCGTAATGAACCTGCACTTCTGTAGACTTTGTGCCCAGTCTTCCACCAGACAACACTTAAAAACAGAAATAAACAAAGAATTGTGATGCTTTCATCAACCTTCCCACAGGGAAAGGGAAGGTCTTCCCAGAAGGAAGGGAGAACAGTCATAACTTACATGTTTGCATTTCTTTCAATTGGGTTTTATCATTTCTAGTGCTTGCTCCCCTTTTTGCTGAGCAGAGTTAGCATCTGGCTCACCATTACCCCTCCCCAAACCTGCCCTATCTGTGTGTCTATACAGAGCGAGTTAGTCATAAAGCCATCAATTTTTGGAAACGTTACTTAGAGATGAACAAATGTTGAATACAAAATTATGGTGTTTGTATTTAGCCATGTCTCAAATATCACAATATTTTCCTCTGCGGCACCAAAACTGTACTGATATTTCTGAGATCAGTAGCTCCAATATAGTCAGTTCAGTTTAAAGGTAGTTGCTCCGTGTTGATGTGGCTCACTTGATTTCAATGGTGAGAGAACTGTTACACTTAAAGCTATGTTTCCTTGTAGTCTTTTTGGAGATGGTTCTGCATACAGTGCTTCTTCTGAGGCCCTGCTTTGATGCTGCCCTATTTCTCATTATCTAATGTGCCCAATTTCATCAGGAAGTCCTGTCTAAGAGGATGGCTGGGATGTAATTTGGTCATGTCCATTGCTCTGCAGACTAGTTGGCTCAATTGCTTTACCTGAGCTACAAGATGCTCTTGTCATGTATATCACGTGCACAGTGTGCTACTGAGAGCTTCTCAGATGCATTAGATGTGTGGCAACGAGTGTTCAAATAGCATGCCCCAAAGCAGGGGTTACAGAGCTCTAGATAATGCTGTCCATGCACAGGTCAGGAGACACAAGCCCACTCATCTGTGAAGCTGCCTAACATCAGCTTCCACGTGTTCTGCATTATTGTGCTGAGTTTCAGAAGGCACTGTGAGGCCTTCCAGCATCTCAGAGTTACTTCTCTTCTATAGAGAGGCTGTGTAAAAATGCAGGCACCCTGTGACAAGTATGAAACCCATACCTAGAACCCATTTAGTAACTCTAGCAGAAACAGCATAGCCTTATGAGCTTCTGTAGAGCAGAATTTTGGAGAAAAAGTAATTTGTAGAAGCTGTTCTTACTGAAGCTGGAAGGCTGTTTGCTATTGTTTCTTAATCCCCTGAAGCTAGCTCAGTAGCTCAGCACTTTAAAATTAAGGTTGCCATTGGGTAAACAAGATTCAGAAGTGGCTCTGAGAGCACTTTCTGTGCGTTATGAAAGCATAAATCATTTGTCATCATCTGTAGTCCTTCATGTCTTGAATTCTGCCCACTTCTTCCTTCTTGGGACTGCTGTGTGTGGGTAGCACCCATGGCTTGGGGAGGTTTTGTCAGGTGCAGGAAATGAGCCCACTCTAAACAGGTAGGGGCTGCATTGAGGTGGGTGTCCAGAGGGTTGTGCACAAAGTGTTCAGGAAGTTTGGCTCTTATTGCTGTGGGGCAAGTTAGTAGCAGTTGTCTTCATACTGAATGTGGGAAATGGGATAATCTGAGCGGTCTGTGCCAAGGGCAGCTTGGTGGTGCTGTAGATAATGTGATCAGCAGAGACAAATACGAACAGATCGATAATTTCAGATGGTGGCTCTGATACAAGCAGAGGCACGGCATTGATTTGTAAAATAAGAGTATGGATGCAGCAGAGTTAAAATGTGCTCTGTGTATACACGTTAGGTAATAAATAAAGCAGAGTGCCCTCAGCCTCAAAGGCAAACAATAAATCATCAAACTGCGTGAGCCCTCTAATGCAGGAGGCTGGGAAGCATGTGGGCAAGCACTTGGAGCTGTGCAGGATGGATTGTGAAGGAAAACCCAGAGATCTTCATTCATTAAGAAGATGAAGAGTCCTTGTTCCATGTGGCATTCCCCTATGTGGCATTCTGCCCTTAGCTTCCTCCACAGGCACTGCTAGCATTATGGGGATGAGTGAAGTGGGAGGTCCAATGTCATGACACAAGTGAGGGTCCAAGTGAGGTTACTGCTGACTGCAAGCCCTGAGTATCTGGATGGCAAATGATGTCAGCGCTGACCAAAGGTTGCAGGTGTTGAAAGAGCAGTGACAGAATAAACCTATATCCTATGGCACCTCCTCAGTTCCTTCCATTGCATCCTGTGCTGGTGACTCGCAGTGCTGCAGTGGCTCTGGAGCAGTTGGGTTGGTGGTTCTGGTGTTGGGTTTAACACACCAGCAGTTGAACTGCTGCAGGCGTGTGTGTCTATTAAGGCAGTAGAATTGGTTAGTGTGTGATGTGGGTTAACATCTGCCAAGGCCAAGATGTGAGCTGCCTTTAGAAACTTCCTGCTGGGAGCATGAGATTGGAGCTGGGTGCCTGGGACCCACGTGATGCGGGACATAGAACTGCTGAGAATTGAATATTGATCTGCAACTTTCATTTCAGGTAGGCAAGAACAATTAATTATTAGGAATTCTACATGCAGCTGTGATGTCTGGTATTAAAGTTTTTCAGCTGTGGTTTTTACAAGTGGGTTATTTCTGAGTGCATGTTTGATTGAGCTGAGTAAATTCTTCACTTTGTTGTGGGAGGTTTGTAACATCAGTGTGATCGGATGCTGTGATCCGATCTGAACGTATCTCTGATATGGTGGACAGAAGGACAGCTCTTGAAATGTCAGATTTTGGGAGTTCCATTATGCTCTGAGCAAATATATGCAAGGACTTGGATGCTGCCATGTAGTTGTGTTCTGACTGTGTAGTACCAAGAGAAATACCTCCAGACAGCCCCATGAGCACAACGTCAGATCGACCCCTCTTTAGTTCTGCAGGAGCACTGCTGCCATAATCTAAGTTGCTTTGGGAAGCTGCATGGATTTGCATGTGCAGATTGAGGAAACTTTGGAACGTTTAGAGAGGTTGACAGGTAAGAGTTGACTTCTGTTCAGAAACTGGACCTTGAGGATCTGGAACACTCTGTGCTAGGGCTGGTATGATTGGAGAACCAAAAAAAAAACACCCAAAAAAGCCACACCAAAATAATCCTCCCCAAAGAAGTTGTGAATAAGCAGTTTTAGCTGCACAAGCTCGCTTTGCATCTAAATGATACCTTGTCAAAGATAATGTTGTAGAGAGTTGTTGAAGTGTAATAAAAATGTTATTGAATTAAAATGCAAGCAAGATTCAGCCCAAGCCATTCTATAAATATCTTATTATGAAAGGCTCAGAGATGTTTCTCTTAGCAAATTTAAAATAATCATTAGAATCCTTCAGCAGATTGCTGTTAATTGGATTGAGAATTAAACAGCTTTGTATGAGTGCAAAGTTAATTAATAGCTCATTACCTTTTTAATAAGGCAAATTCATTTGGAAATAAAAGAGATGCCATGGAGTTTACTGCAGATTTGATCTGAGATTGGGAGTATTATCCATTCTTTTTGTGGGGGAAAATGATCTATACCCCAGCCCCAGTATCTGGTTGATGCTGGGATCCTGATATTTTGAATAGTGTGTTCACTTTCTCCATTGCTTCCTTTTTCTCCTACA
This sequence comes from Tympanuchus pallidicinctus, assembly GCF_026119805.1. Classification (NCBI taxonomy): domain Eukaryota; kingdom Metazoa; phylum Chordata; class Aves; order Galliformes; family Phasianidae; genus Tympanuchus; species Tympanuchus pallidicinctus. The sequence continues at coordinate 10,342,162 of NW_026294722.1, forward strand.
ACTTTTATCTCTTTTCAGGCTTTTATGATTTTTTGTAGTCCGTGATGCTGTACAACTCTGTGCATCTTTCCCTGTGCCTGAGACTCACAGTTCAGCTTCATAGCAGCACACTCTTTAAGGAAAGAGGAGCCATCCTCAATTTTAGCTTCTATCTCTGGTTGCTTTTATTTATACTGATGCAGACCGTACAGAGAAAATATTTTGTGCCAGTGATGCTGAAGGAGCCTGGCAAGCAGTTGGTCTGGCACTGGTTCCTAGTTACTGGGAACTGGGAGAATGCTTCCCATGGAAGAGTTCCATGGTGTGCTCTGTGCTCCTCCAGCAGCTGGCGAGGTGTTGAGTGGGGGAAGTGTGAAATATTTTTGTCAACAACCGTTACTGGTATTTAATATATTTCTTTAATGGAAGAGATTGCATTAGTCTGCCAAGGCCTATGATTTCAGTCAGTGTGGGTTTATGGATGAACTACGTTCATTGTCTTTAATTCTTTGTTAATTGAGCTCTCTATCAGCTGCTCAATTATTTTTTTTTTACCTGGGACTGATGCCAGCTGACAACTGCATAGTTATTCAGGTCATTTAATTTGGCCTTTAAAAGCATATTAACAAAAAGTCCTCTACTTGTATTTCTGAAGTTAAGGAATAATTTCTGCCTTTTCTCAATATATAACACTGATTTGTATACTTTTTTTCTCTTCTTCACCCTCTTTGTGCATAGATTTTGGACATTGTGTGCCACTGGGCCATTTTGGACTCCATGTGTTTTAGAGCTCTGTCTTCTCTGCTGCCCTACTTGCATGGGTAGGAATCCTCACATGGTAGGAACGTTCCTGTGCAGTGAAGGAATTAAAGGCGGTGCTTTTCTGTATCAGATCCAAAAATCCCTTTTCTTTCATGCTCTTCTCTAATTTCTTAGCTTCTTCCCAAATGTGTCAAAAGATGATAAAGACTATACTGTTCATTAAACCTGCCGGGCTTTAAAAATGCTTTTTCCTTTGTGTTCCCAAGTGAAGTCATAACGTCATCATAATCTTCTCCCTCCTCTTTCCCTTCCTCTTCTTTCTCCCCCCTTCAGTAAAATACAGACAACATGAAAATTACCCAAGTGCAAAGCCATTGTGCTAGCTGTAAAGAAGTCCCTATTGCTTCTTGGTGCCTTTGAGAGAAAGATCCCTTTGCATTACCTTCTATAGATGCCCGCCTGGCAGTGTGCAGCAGGACCAGCCCATTGGTTAGCAAGTTGGTTTATGGGCAATAATGGAAAATGAATAAAGGGTGAGAGTTCATAGCCACAACTCAAGAAGTCATAAGAGGCACTGGGGAAGAGGTAGGAGGTCTGGACCTGTTTAATAAAATAGCAAATAGGTGAAAGGGCTTAGCCTTAGTGCTGGCTTTTGAAAGGGTTGATTTTCTCCGTTAAAGCTCAAAGAGCAAGTAAAGTTCTCAGCTGGGTGAACCTGGGACAGAACAGCATTGGTACCATCCTAATGAGGCTGAGCATCTCCAGATAAGGCTCCATCCAAAGGATGGTGATTTAGTGGGATTGGTAGTGGTGGGTTGATGATGATCTTACTGGTCTTTTCCATCCATAATGACTCTGTGATGCTACTGTGAGAGCTGGGAGGCCTGACTTGATGTCTGCAGGGAGTGGGCACCACCAGGTAAAGGCAAACATTAGCAGTGGTTATTTTCAGAATCAGAATAAAGAAAATGATTTAAATGTTAATTAACTTTGTTCCTGAATTGAGCAAAGCTTTATCAGGATCCTTCTACTTATTGGTGCCAGCCTAGGAGTTGCACCATCTGGTCGGAACCTGACCGCATGCTTGGACCAGGAGGGCTCTCCAGATGCCGCATAGAAGGTCCTCATTGTGTGCTGCAATCAGTCCCAGCAGTCAGTGGTTCACAGTTGGAAATGGTTGCTTAAAAATTTGAAAGCATTTAAATAAACTCTGGGGGGGGGGGGGGGGGGGGGGGGGGGGAGGGGGCCATGATGGTTAATTTCTATTACTCATATTTTGAGAAGTGCATTGAGAATCATTGGCTTAGAAAATGTACTTAAGGATTTCCAGCATTACCTGAAGGGGGTGGGAATAGAGCAACCCAAACCCCTCTAGAGTCATTTAGAATTAATTAGGTCAGAACAAATGCCTGAGCTGCACAGCTGATCCTCAGCTGCTTCTGGGCTATGGAGACTTATTTCCAGGACAGTGCCCTGTTTTTACATAGATATCAGAACCGACTGCAGTGGCAAAATGGTCACTGTGTTGGTGATGGCAGCTGAAAGTTGGCTGTGAATGCTTCATGTGGAGTTTGTAGTGGAACCTGCAGTGTTGTAGTCATCGAATGAGCTTCCATTGTAGGGGAATCAATTGGGGAATTCTACCTTCAATAATGGATTTTGCCACTACATTCTCTTGGCTCACCATAAGAAATGCTGTCTGTGCACTTTTACTGCACTGAAGTACTCATCACCTCCCACTTTACAACCAGAAGAGCTGTGCTAAATCCTGATACGATAATCCACAGGGCTGTAATTGCTGTCTAATACGGTTCTTTTATTTTTATATGCACTTATCAGCCTGTTTCCTGCAGTGGTGGGAAGAGATGCTGGTTCCAAGATCTCAGGTGCACTTTCAGATCTGATGGCCCAATTAGAGCGAGGAGTTTGGGAATGCCCTTGGGATGAAAAAGCAAATGTGGCCCTGTTCAGTGCTGTGAGCATGGAGAAGTGGTTAATACAGTACTGACTGCTTAAAAAAGACACTGACTAGGCATCAATGTCTCATTTACAGGCTCTCAAAGACAAGGAATTAAGGGTTCTTTTAAATACCTATACTTTTTAGTTTAAGATGCTTTAAATTACATTGAAGTTTGACCAATATTCATGAACTCTTACTTTTGACCAGCAAGGGGTGAATGGGGGCAATAGCAGCCCTACCCCTACCTACCTGATCTGTGCACAGCCCTTCTTTGGACAGAAGGTGTGCTGAGGCCTGTGCTCCATTCTGTTCTCCTTGCAGAGATGTAGAGGCTGGCGTTTCCTGTGATAGGAGTTAATTGTGTGTGATCATCAGGAGCGGTGACAGACGTGCAGGTGTGAAGCAGCCTGCTCCTGCCAATTGTCTGTGGCAGAGCAGCCCGTGGTGAGGAGATCTGGCTTGACATCCATGGCATCTCAGTGTAGGGTTGGTGAGATCCTCCCCTTGGTGATGTGTTCAAGACCTTGTGATGACTAAAGTAGAGGGACTCCCACCCTTAGAGGGCTTGCTATGGGAGCAGGGTTTCCTTGGGTTTGTCTGAAGGGCTTTAATTTACATTGTCATTTTATGACTTGTGATAAAGTAGACTGGGCTCGTCCTTCTGCTTTGAAATTTCTTAATTGCTAATTAATCTGTAACTTTGGGGAGGAGCTTAGTCTATGTAAGCTCTCTGAAGAACTTGAGTTTCAGTGTCGCTGTAAATTGAAACGCTGACCATTCTTCAGGTGGACAAATGGAAAGTGAAATCCCTGCAGTTGCTGACACACATATGAAGGAAGGAAGTAGGCAGAGCTGTCTTTGTTTTTGGATAAGCTCCTGTCAGTTTCATTACATTTTTAATACATTGAACTGTGAGTTGTGCATGTAAAATACATCTTGCATTGGTGTGCAGGTAGCAGCACTGCCTCTTATCCACTTTGATTTTGGAAATGAAATTCTCTTGGAGAACACTTCAAGATTGGTAACAAACTTATCTGTTTCTTTGTGACCAAAGCAATTGTCAAAGTTTTGAGGTGATAAATAGCTGGAAAGACGAAATTTGCATCATCTGCAGATGTTTTCTACCATTTATCTCCAAACATGCACAAGTCTTCCTATATATTCCCTTCTCCAGCATTGCTTTGAGATGCCTCAGCCTTTTATCTGGCATTTTCATTATGTCTCAGGAATTGTTTTCCATTGGTGAACATGGCTAGCAGGTAGGCTCGGTCACTGCTTTCTTCTTGGTTAGTCTTGTCTACTCTGCATTTCTAATCTTTTTATTCCTCACCAAATGCCCAGGATGAGCTCAGCGTTGAACCATTTGTCTGTATTAAGAAAAAGCACTTTTAGTGGGCCAACAGGTAATGAAACTTCACAATATTAGAGAAGTTTAGGTCCTGAAGTGATGTATGGGCTGCAGGGCCATGTCTTCACTTTCCTGTAGGGAGATGCAAGTGGCTCTGGATGTTGGTTAGATTTGTCTGTAGTTTTGATATTAGTTTTTGGTATCTTTGTATCACAGTGCTCTATGTATGCATTGCCTACGACTTGTTTCTGTTTTTTTTTTATTAGCCTGAAGGTAAGGAATAATAATTAGTGATGAGTAATAATAATGACCGAAGCTGGCATTCAGTATGAATTAGGAAACAGAAGTTCAAAGGCATAGATGACTACTCTGTGCTGTAGCAGGCTGGCAATCAAGGGAAGCTGAATCTGTAATTGAAAAACATCTCATGGCACTTCTGTGTTGCTTGCTCTGAGTTTTATGTATCTGATTCCATAGGTGGATGGTGAAGGAGTGCTCAGTACTGGCTGCAGTGCTTCTATGGGCCATGCAACCTACAGCCAGTAAAGGAATAGCATGTTCCAGTCTCTGAGCTGTTGTTTTTCCTATTTAAGTTGGCAGTCAACTTCAAATGCCATGTGGTTGGTGTCCAGCTGGAGGGCTTGTTGCCTATTTGACCTATACTGCTTTGGGGACTGAAGTGCCTGGCCAGGCTGGGGGGTGGCCATGAGTTGGGTTGGGAAGTTAGTGAATATCTCTTAAATTCTGCTCTGCTTTGCTATAAATCCTCCCTTCCAAAAGGGGTGACAAGATGTATGCTACTCTTGGAGAACAGTGGTGCCAGGGGAGAGTCAGAGTCACAGAATGGTTTGGGTTGGAAGGGACCCTTAAGATTACCTCGTTCCAACCCCCTGCTATAGGCAGAGACAGCTCCTAGCCCAGTTTGCTCACAGCCCCATCCAGCCTGGCCTTCAGGAAGGGGGCATCCACAACCTTGCTGGGCAGTCTGAGATGCTTAACTCGAGGAGATTCCGTAACTGAATTCCACTTCAATTACAGAATAATTTCTTTTGAGAAGGAGGTATTACTCTGTGTACTTTCAGCGTGTTTAGTTTCTTTGGGTGCCACAGATACCTTTTGTTATGGGCACTCCCCAGCCACATGTGCCCCCAAGGCTGTGCTCCCACAGCTCTGAAGGCTTTTGGCAGCAGCTGGGCTGTATTGGGCCCTGCTGGGAGGAATGCAGTATGTGGTGTTGGTGCTTGGACAGCAGCCTCAAGAATGCTCTTTTTGTTCTGGAAAAACTTGAGTCAGATTTGTGCTTGTGTGAAATACTGGGGGCTGTCTTGCTTTTTTTTTTTTTCTTTTTTTTTCTTTTTTTTTTTTTTCTTTTTTTTTTTTTTCTTTTTTTCCCCTCTTTCTTTGCATACTTTAAGGTGACAGTTTTCTTTTGTATTTGTTCGTTAAGGTCTTGGCGGCACGAGCAGGTTGCTAGTCGCTGAAAAGCTACACTCAAAGCAAAAATAGCACCAGAATCCAGACACAGAATTGGATTCATATCACTAGTTCCTGAAATAAATTCTCCTATACCCTGGGATCTAGGGAATACTGACTGACCACGAGGGGAAATGTTGTCCCTGAGCTTCAATGGCAGCAGGGACCAGCTTATACCAGTAACTGTCTTCCGTGCTGCTTGTAGCTGCCCCAAGTGTGTTTCTTCAGGAGCAGTGGAGACAGATTTCTGGGGAGAACTCTGGGTGTAAATAATGGTGCTGTGCTGCTGGGCAGCACCCCTGGAGCCAGAAGCACAGAGCACGAAGCAGCAGGGCAGACATGCTGCACCAGAAGCTGCTGCTGTTGGTTTTTTACTTTGCTGGCCCAAGCAGATCATTGGTGATTCATAGAACAGAAATACATTGCTCTCAAATCTTGGAAGCTGAAATAACAGGCTTGAGCAGCTTGTTGGTTTTCTTTCATACCCTTATGGAGTAGGCAGAGGGAGAAAGGTGGCCCTTGTGAGGGTGTCACTGCTGAGGGGAAGCGCAGTGCCTCTGTGGGCTGCTTTGTGAGGAACTGGCATCACAGAGCAGTTCTTGCTGCAATATTTGGGTCTGCACTGGGAATCTGCAAGTAGAAAAATAACTAACATCGCCTAAGTTGTGAATGATTACCAGCCCTTTCCTGCCTGCATGCATTGGCTACAATGCTTGCTGTCCACTTTAGGCTGCTCTCCTGCATTTATCTCCTACTCCTTTGCTCTGTGTGGTGCTTTTTTTTTTCCAGATGCATTTAGGCGTTCAAAGTTGAGTACAGAACAGATGCTGATTTATCCCATCTGGAAGGGAGCTGCTGCCCTCCTCCTTCTCCCTCACAGAGCTCCTGCAGTGCTGTCTGCCTGGCTGAACATGTCCATTTATACCTATTTAGCACCACTGACAAGATAGCTTACCTGCATTTGATGGATTTTTGGCACTCCCCACTCCACAGCATCTTATTTCTTCTCTGTTGAATCCTTTGACTTAAGGATTTGATCTGCCTTTTCATGTAGAGCGTTTTTATTGCAGTTCAGAGCAGGCACATTGATGCTCTGTGATCTTAGTGGGAGCTGTGGTGCCAAAGGCCATAGCTGAGCCACTGATGTAAGGCATGGGTGGCTGCAGTGAGTTATGTGAAATTCAACAATAGGTCTAATCATCTTTTTATAGTGATTTTTTTTTTTTTTAAAGCAGCCCATCTTGGCTATGCTGCTGCTATGAATCGTCGTGTGCCAGCTTTCTAGCTATATTGGTGAGAGGAGGGTGAACGTTTTGCAGTGACACTGTGCCAACTTGCTCTGCGAGCCCCCAGTACCTCATGCTGTAGGCCTGGGAGCAGCAGGAAGAGCTGCCAGGTCCTCTTCCTGCTGGTGGTGGACCTTGCATCACCTCCAGGAGGGAGTTCTGGTGCTTTGGAGAACTGATGAGGACAGATGGGCTGTGTTCCTGGGGGGCAAGGACCATTCTCTTTCTCATCTTGATCCTTCTTGGAAAGGAACAGGAGCTGTGTCAGAAGGAGCATCGCAACACCATTTGGTTGCTGCTATGGATGATTCAGGAGGGATGCTGTTAAATGGGTTTGAAATGCCATTTACTGGTTTTGTTTGCTTTTGGCAAAAGGATCACAAACAGATTTAACATAGAAAGCTAGCTGATGTGTATAAGGGGCAAAGGGGGGATTAAATTAATGATGCTAAATATCAGGATGCTACTTATCTATCTTCTTCTATTGCAGCCTTCAAATGAAATTCATGAGGTTTATTGGCCTATAGTTATAAAGCATCAATAATGTTCCCCTGCAGGCTTGGGTGTATGTGTATGGTGAACAGAGGGAAATGCAATCTCCGAGTTATCAAACTGTTTTACAGTGTTCTTCTGAACTGCAGAAACCCTTGGGAATATTTATGCCTCTCCTGGGTCTTATTACCATGAAAATTATTTGTATTTTATGGGATAGGAAATATATTGTACTTCTTTCTGACAATAAACAAAACTGAAATATGAGCTCTTACAAAAAAAAAAAAAATAAAATAAATTATGGTGGATGCATTTGGGCTAGTTTCAGTTGTTGCATCTCTTAGTGGGGTTTTCCCCTTGATTCTTGACCCTGCCATCCTTGAGACAGTTCCTGGGTTCTTGGCTTTCTTCTTTTGTTGTGTAATGTTAACTCAGATGCTTATTACATCACAAGATCAAGCCCTTGGACTTGAGCCGTGTGGTTTTGCTGTGGGCTCTTCCTCGGGTTGTGTTATTCCTGCCCCTCTGTATGGAAAGACCCTTTAAGGAAGGGAGGCTAAGCTATGGGCCAGGGTTCACTTTGCCTTCTCTTTAGGCTTTTTGGTTAATTTGGGATAATGGAGGTCTGTAGTATCTGTCAGAGATGCCTGCAGAGCCCCTTTGTGCTTAGATGTTTCTTGTCTGGTGAGATCTGAGCTGTGGTTCTTGTGATTTACTTACAGTGTAATATCAAAAGAAGCCTTCATGTCTGGGGATCCAGGCAAATTAATAACAATAAAAAAGACAATGTCTAGATACTCTGGTCAGAAAGGACTATGTAATTACTGCTGACATACATGCAATATGTGCACGTGTTCCCTTTCCCAGACAATATCAAGTCATAGAGGTGACTGAGCATCTGTAAGGTTTGGAAGGTTTGATGATGGTGATATCTTTGAATTTCACTTGTGTGAAAGAGTTAAATCAGGTTGAGGAGAAAGGAAGGGTTGGAATAATCCATCCTGAATGTTTCTTGTTACATCACTGCAGATTGAGTCAGGTGTGTGAGCAGAGAGCAGTTCCAGTTCTGCACAAGCAATGAATACATGAGCTGGGGAAAGGAGTGTTCAAAAATGATTTCTTTTTCATTATTTGGCACGCAGTCTATCACACTTTGAAACTTACAGAAATGTTTTCTGTTAATTTGACATCCTAATTCCTCAATGTTCTCAAGGCTCTTACCCTCACCTGAAGGAGAAAGGAAACATGATCTGTTGGACCGTGATTTGGGGGCAGAGTTGAGGGAGTAGGAAACATTGCCTTCTGGATGTGTGAGCATGGATGTGGCCACTAGTGTTTGGCTGTAACTTGAATTATAAAGCTACTCCTTATATCGAAATAGCACATTTATCTGCTGAATGTGCTGAGAGCAGCTCTACCTACTGCACCAAAGACTCTGCTCACCTCACTGAATTTTCTTTCTCTATTCTGAATGGCTGACTAGTAACTAATTTATTTGAAATTAAAGGAGGGAAAAACAACAACAAACCTAAACCTTTACTGAAACACATGAAGGGGAAGTTATCTTCCACTGTGCCCTACTGGCCCTGAAATCCGCAGGTAACACACTGGCACTCCTGTTTGCTATAGAGACAACAGTGGGGAAATTGGGATAAAACCCTGTATTACAAGGCAAGCTGGCTTTAGGTAAACCTCTTTATCAGAAAACTTGCTTAGTTTCCACTCTAACATGCCATCATCAGGACTAAAAGCACTGTTTTGACAGTCGGGGTTGCTCCTTTTTACCTGGCTCAGTTTGTCTTATAAATATTGTTGAAAGCTTTTTTCTTTGCCTATAGGAGACACTAAATATTTTTGAAAATCACTTGGTATTTTTTGCATTACTTTCACCATGGACATGCAGCTACCTGGAGAGTGAAATATTGTTCTTGCATTCTCAGCATAAAGCTGCTTTGCTTTTGGCCTTGTTCCCACTGGTTTCTGGCTTGCAAGGCAGTGCTGGATTGTGAACCATACTTCTGGTGCTGGCTGTGTGCTAGCACTCCCAATGGAGGTGCCATGGAGCAGAGCAGCTGAGTGGGGCAAACAAATGTGCAAGTGACAGGACAATGGAAACTGCAGGGGGGTGGAGCAGGAATAGTTGGCAGATGTCAAAGAAATTCTGTAAGAGCACTGGGGAAAACTATTATTCTTAAAATCTGCAGTAGGAGTTTTCTTGATGACCATAGGCAGGACCTTTGCTGAGTCTTTTAGCCATTTTTAATGAGCTGGTCCGCTCTGCTCTTGCAGCCTCTACCACCAGCTTTCACATCTTCCAGCTGCTCTCTTGGTTGAATGTGCCCTTTGGTGTTCCCAGCTGCCTCATGGCTCTTCTTGTGTGGATGATGGCCTTGGGCAGCCCTGGGAGTACAGGACCTGTGTGTAGTCGATAGAGGTGGACGCAAGAGCTGGCATTAAGTACTAATTAAGTTCCCAGAGGTGAACTGCTTCACGAACCCCACTTAAAGGATTTGTCTAATTGATTGAGGAAATGGTTTGAAGTGGAAGAACGCTTCTTTCCATTAACATTCAAATGAACTGCAAATTACAGAACTTTGAAACTTTTATCTTTCTTAAGGTAAAAGCTTTTTTTTTTTTTAATTTAAATTTTAAAAATCAAAATTCAACTTTTGTTTGAAATCAGAAGCAGATGCATTTATATGTGATGGGGAGGAAGGGGGTGTGCTTTTTTGCATGAATAATATGATAGCCAAGCTGCCAATGGTGAGTGATGATCGACTGTAATGCTTCCCCAGTCTTAAGCAAAGGTGTGTGTGTGTATTTTTATAAATTTGAGGCTTAGCAAACATCTAGCTATTGAACTGACTGGTGCAGAGCTGTTTGCTTTATGAGGTTATGGATATTATGTTGAAGATCAGCCTTCCTGTCCTGATATAATAACAGAATTAAGGTGTGGATCACAGAACAGATGTAGGATGGAATATTTTGGTGTTAGGGGGCTACTGACCTTGGAATGGGAAGGAAGGGACAGGAACAGCAGGTGAGTGTCTGCTCTCTCTGTCGCTCTTTGGAGAAGTGTGCAAGGCATCCAAGAGTTGTGTGGTCTGTGCAGCTAACTCAGAGTCTGGCACCTGGCTATATTGCACATCAGCTGGATTCTGGTGGATGGCTCATAGCAAATTCAAGATGCTGTTATATGTTTCTTCCATGGCAGGTCATTAAGCCATGTTGTATCCATTGTTGTCAGCTGAGAGCATTCACATGCATTGTTAACTGTGCAGTAAGGTAGTAGCTACCTATAAGCAGGTGTGGATGATTCCTTCCTTTTTCTTGATAATGTGAACTAATACATGAACCAGGAGACTCTGGCAGTGAACGTTGGTGTTTGCTCTTCTGTTTCTGGAGGTGTATCGCATCCACTTTGTTGTGATGGCATAGGCGTGGGTAAGGAGGCAAAGTTCTAAACCCAGTCTGCATTTTTACTTCTTGTGTTAGGATTCTGCCCTTTCTCACGGCAGGCTATTTGTAGATTACTGTATGCATATCCTCTAATATGCTTAGGCAAGGGAAGTAGTTCACTCAATGGCTTGTCATGTTAAACTCTCACACGCATCCTTAATAGCAGCAGACCTCTACTGACACTTCTATTACACAACCTACAACCAAGAGAAAAAGGACTATAGATCAAAGGAACTGTGTAAATGTATACTATTTTCCCTCAATAAAAAAACTAAAACCAAACAAAGCAATAGTATGTTAAGATTGCTTCATAGAAGTATCGTTAAAGAATGATCTCGAGCTGTATGTTAGACTCCTGAACATTGACTGTCTGGAGCTATGAGGTAGTTTCATCACTAAGAAATTTGCCAGATGCTTCTTTCTGCAGCACTGAAGAGATTTCTTTAACTGGGGCCTGGGTTACCAGTGCTTATTGCAGCAGAGGAGCAGTAGGACCTTCCTACAGAAATCCACATGGCAGGTGTGTGTGTGTAGCAGGACATGGATGTGAGAGATCACCTCTTGGACAAAAAAGGCTTGTCTAAGTGCTCAGACCAAACTCATTTGGTGAAAGTGACCCAGGATTGTGTGGATGTGTTTCTTCTCTGATCAACTCAAAACTGGAGAGGTAAGAGAGCTTCACTTTAAGTACATGGTCCAAAAAAACAGAGGTGGGTGCTGTAGCCCTGTAGGTATGCTGTGATGGTGGAGGAGAGCATCACTGGAAGAAGTTCCCTTTCTGACTTGAGCATATTGAGTACTGATGGAATAACTCATGAATAGAACCATAAAAACAGCTGCTATTTTACCATCTTCTAATGATCCTTTTCCTTTTAATCCAGATTACATTTGGAGCATTTAAAGTGCAAATTCCCTATCAGGGCTCCTTACTGAGGGTATGAGTTCTATGGAACTTTTAAATCTCCAGAAAATGTAGTGCATGTCTATTATTTCCTCTAAACCCTGCTATAATTGTATCAGGAATATGACTGTTCTATAGAATATTATGTTTCTCCTGATAATATCCTTATATTCCCCCCCCCCAACACACATCTGTTCTGCAGCCTTTATATTTCTGTGCAGTTGTATCTAAGGAGGGGAATCTTTACCTAGAGCAGAAGCAGAAATTCTCAGGGGATAATAAATATCATGACACCTTTTCTGGAAAGGGTAACAGATGGCACCTAGCATAGACACACTTTGATTCTGTGAGCTGTTTTGACACTCAGGGAGGAAAAGTTGAGCATGAGGCTGTTCTCACTGCCCTCAGCAGCCCAAAATCTCGAGTGGGCTGACCTTGGGTGAGGAGTGTCAGAATGGCGAGCAAAGATGACAAGGAAACGTCTGTATGTGCTCGTGTTATGGAGAGCACGACTGCAGATTTCTGGCTCCTGTTTGCAAAAGGCTGAAGGATGCTCACCCACATCCTTGAAACAAAGATGAAAAGTGCTTCCTGGGGAGAACAATGCTGCAATATTTACTGAGAAGAGAGGCAGATAAAAGGAACCGCTTTGTTCTCTCCCTACAGTGTACAATGCTGCTTTGTCTTGGAGAACGTTATAGGAAGCAGGCTGTTCAGCACAGAGCCTTAAGGGGAGAAATCACATCGTAGGGACTGACTTCTGTGATGCTTGTTTAGCTCCATAGCTCTGTATCTCCTTTTTATTATGGAGAGATGATTCCTGGTTTGCATTAATTTAATGTTGATCTGTTCTCTGCTATTTTGACTCTAATCCATAGCATGCATCTTTTCCATCTTTCCAACTGACCTTTTAGAGATGTGGTTTTGTGATGCTAGGGGAAGTTTTTACATACATTTTTTTCAGACCTAAACCTGATGTGATGGTGATCAGCGTGTGACCTTTGAGAACATTGATGGGGGGAGTTGTAGCAGCTCTGGTCCAGTGGTTTTGAGTACCTGTGTGCCATTTCTCATGGGGATTCTCCAGCTCTGAATAGCAGAGTGGGTACATGCAGCATGCTCTACAATATCAGTTAAATGTTCTGTGAAGTGTTTTTCCCTGATCTAAGAAGAGCCCCAGATGAGTGGCATCCTGAGCAGTGTGTTACCAGCTGTAGCATGCAATGGGTAAGCTGTGTGTGGGCACTGCAGGCTGCCTCGTCCAGCTGAGCTTCTGATGAGATCCCAGTTCACAATTGGGATCTGTAGATGCAGTGCAGCTTTGGGTGCTGGAGCAGAGCTTTGGGAGCGCAGTGCACTGCCAGCTCTTGTTTGCTGCAGTTTGCTGCAGTCTTGTTTGTCCAATGGGAATCAGTATCTGACTATTCTGAGGGCATTGAATTGTTATCTTCTCCTCTGTAAGAGTGTGACTTGGTGAGGAACAGATGGCTGAACTTTCAGGTCTGAAGATGATAACCTTGTATGGCTGGGAAATGTGAGGCACTGCTGTGTGCCCTGATGATGAGGAAAGCGAGAGCCAGAGCAGTGGTTACAGCTGGAGGTGGGAGTCCTGCCCCTGCTCTCTGGGATTGGCAGAAGCAGACTTCCAGCTGAAATCCACAGTGGGGTCAGGCCATGATGGAGAGGATCCACAGCCCCAAAGGTCACCTATCCAGCTTGCAACACAGTGTTTGGGTAACATTCAATAGGAAATCGGTTTTCTTTGTGTTTAATACCTTGAGTTCACTCATCTGTTGAAAGGAAATGATTGTAACATCTCTAAATGCCCTTTAAGTCTTTCCTCAGTTTCTGTGCAGCCGTATATATTTCTCATTTTCCCCTCAAGGCTGCAAAGGAGAAGTCTTGCTGATGAATCTGGAGGCAGCTAATGGGGAGTGAATATTGATTGTGCTTTCAGAATGTTAACATATATGAATGGTTGTTCCATGTATGGTTGGCATTTTGGGGTTTATTTCTACAAGTTTTGTTACGGGGCCTTAGGGATGTTTGAAGTTGATGGCAGGTGGTGCAGGGAGTTGGTAGGAGCTTGTTTTAATTGACTTTAAGGTTGGTGTTTCTGAGAAATAGCAGATGATCTCCAATTCCTGAGTGTGTCATTTGTCTATTAAATGCTCTTGATCTAAGAGCTTTTTTGAGCTCTATCAGGGCAACTCCTTATTTTAGCCTTTTATGGCTATGGAAGGAGTGCTTTGTTGACAAATACCATGCAAGTGTGGATGTTCTTGTGGACAAAGCTGCAGTATCTGTGTTTATGTGGAAACACCTGTAGCTTCTCTCATATTGCTGTGTCTTTTGTGTCACGTTTGCTTCAGCCAAGCCCATTTGTGAAATGGAACCTTTGTCGATACACCACAGTCCTCAATGGGAATGACTGGTGTCTAGGGCAAGGGTAAATGCTGGAAATCAGGCTGCAAAGCTAGGAAGCTTCTGACTTGCTTATTTGCCAAGAGGTAAAGGCATATTCTGCTTTTTAAACCACTTGACTCTCCTTACTTAGAACTTGCTCTGCCCATTCATGTTACTGCCTCCAGCATCCCTTGGAGCAGTAGGGATGTTCCAGTTGAGAACAAACAGCTGAGCTCGCACCTTGCAGATGTGCAGTGGGCACAGGTGAGGGGGAGCAGATGCAGTACTGTTGTGTTGTTCTCACAGCCTTTCCTGAATGTTGTTTTGGTCAGGGTTCTCTCTGGGCAGCCTGGTCTGGTGGTTGGCGACCCTGCACGTAGCAGGGAGGTTGGATCTCTGTGATCACTGTGGTCCTTTTCAACCCAGCCCATTCTATGATTCTAAATTCCTGTTCAGTAGCCTTTGGATGCAACCACAGTGTCAGTAGGAAATGACCCTCTGCTGTCTTCTTGTTACTGCCAACGTTAGCAGAAAATCCCCAAATAAAGATTTTTCTCTGCCCTCTGTATTATGGCTTTCTGTTCTGTTCTGTTTCAGTTCAAGAAAGCATTGTGCTATTGCACAATTAGCAAAATCTTATATAGATCTCTTGGAATATAAATGCAAAGTCTATTTTCAGTGGAATAAAAATGATGTAGTCTGTTTGACATGGGCTGCCCAGAAAGAATAAATGTCTTTTACTGGAACTCCTCCGAAGAGATCGAGTTGTACTTCTTTGTCTCCTTGAAATGTCATCTTTAAAAAAAAAAAAAAAAAAAAAAAAAGGATAAATTACTCTTCTATAACTGTGGATTATGTGCTGCGTGGCCACTTGCACTGAGAAGCTGGTGTGTTTTTGTGATCCCAGATGCTTTTCTGGAAACATGTTGTTAGAGTGGAAGAGATCCACTGTAGCAGAGGAGGAGCCAAGGCTGCTCTGGGTGGGCTGCAGTTGTCATTCTGGCTCCATGCTTGGAAGTTTTGCCTTTGTGTGGGGGAAGTCACAGTGTTTGGTACAGGGCTCTGAGGTTTTTTTTTTCCCCTTCAAAGCTTAATTCTTTACCACGTGTGTTTTGTGGAAATGGCAGCCCAGAAAAACAACAGGATCATGAGCTGCATCCAAAGCAATGTGACTGGGGGGGTGGAGGGTGGGGGTGGGAATGTTCCCTCTGCTCTGTGCTGCTGAGATCCCACCTGCTGCACTGTGTCCAGATGCGGGGTCCTCAGCACAGAAGGGACATGGACCTGTTGGACAGAACCCAGGTGAAGACCACAAAAATGGTCCGGAGGGTGGAATGGCTCTCCTACAAGGGCAGGCTGAGAGCTGAGCAGTTTGGAGAAGAGAAGGCTTTGAGAGGCCTACAGTGGCCTTTCAGTATCTAAACGGGCTGTAAGAAAGAGGGGGACAGACCTTTAGCAGGGTCTGCCATGATAGGACAAGGGGAAATGGCTTCAAACTACAAGAAGGGAGATTTAGACTGGGTGTAAAGAAACTGTTGTTTATGGTTAAGGTGATAAAGCAGTGGCACAGGTTGGCCAGAGAGGTGATGGATGCCCCATCCCTGGAGCCAGGCTGGATGGGGCTCTGAGCACTGGTGGAGCTGTGGGTGTCCCTGTTCATATGGTTCTATGATATGTGTATGCTCAAACTTCAAGCTTCTAAAATCACTCTTTTTAGCAAGTACTGTTCGTTGTTCTTCTGCATGCGCTATGTGCAGCCACGTACCTGTAATCATAACTGCAAAGCAGCTAAATAACTCAAGGGGATTTTCTGCTTTGGGAACGGGGGTTTACCTTGTGTACTAATAAAGCAGGCAGCTCATTCCATTGTTATGGCTTCTTGGTGTAACTGTGGTCATTGAGTACGAGGTGGGTGTTGAACAGTGATAAAAACAGGAATGCATGAGAACTCAGCTTCTAATTGTCACTGCTGTCTGCAAAGAACCAGAAGGTGCTGTGGTGCAGATGAAGGGGTTATCCCAGAAATTTGGGCTTGCACTGTGGGGCTGGACTCCTGCTGTCTACTGGTTTACTTTAGTGAGAATGTACGTAAAATAGGAAGGGGAAAACAGATGTACAACATGCTGGAAGGGGGGGAGAGAAAGAGTTCTGAAACAGTGTGCTCACAGGGAGAGCAGAAAGCGAAGTCCTAAAGATTTCTTCTGCAAACTTGGAAATTTAGCAGAGAAATATATAGCAGTACAATGCTATTGTGTTTCTTGATGCTCAGGAATTAATGAGGAAGGCTATGAGTGGGGTTTTTCTGCTAAGTTGTGCGATCAGTCCTTGCTTTTATACCCAGGCACGTCTTGTAACTGTAAGAGCAGTTCGAAAGCAGAATTCATAGCAGAGACTTCACCCTATAGATAGTTAGTCTTGGATACAAGGGCTGCTTCAAAAGTAATGCCTGCTGTTTTTTAGGCTGGCACACAACATCAGAGGCAACTTTTGCAGCTGAGAGTGTTTTAAAGCTGAGAATTTTCTCTATTGAATAGTGTTACTGTGCTTTTTGTATCTCTTTCAGTTTCCGTGGAAATAAATAGCAGGCATTACTTTTAGGGTGGCCTGTATGTGTATAAGTCATCTATAACTTGAACTTCAAAATTGAAACAGGCCAGTATAATACTGAAATTGGGCTCTGCTGAGTTTACTGTCAAAATAACAATGTTATTTTTGCTTCTCATTCTCAGAACACTACCAGTGCCTGTTTTGATTTCCTTTCAAAATCCATGACATCTATATTGGGAGGCAGTATGAAGTCTCCATAATAAACAGCTGCTAATGGATGACAAAGTCATCTTCCTTAGTGAGGAAAGTCAGAGTCTATCATAGCCTCGTAACAAAATGATATCTAGCATCAGCTATTCCAGTTTAATATCAGCCAACAAATCAGAAACATGTAATGGAAGTAACCAGTGCTACCAGAGCATTTGGGGAGCACAAGAGTGAATTGCAAGCAGTGCACATTGCCATGTCAGCCATTGTGTTGAGGACTTCTGTGCCCCCAGGGGCTGCAGTTGTGCTGGGGTTACTTTGGACAGTGATGTCTTCGTGAGCTGGCTGTCCAGCTGCTCTGGTGGATAGCCAAGAGAGAAGAAAGATGAATAGAAGGGTGGTTAGGGGAATGTGTGTGTGTTTGTTTTCTGGATATGTTAAGAGAGCTTGTTGTTGAAATATTGTTCTGAGTGGAAGTAGATATTTCTGAACAAGAAAATCTTTCTGTCCTGGGAGAAGTCATAAAGGGTTTTCTCTGCTGTAATCAGGTTGTTTACATCTTGACACATCAAAGTGACTTGTCTGAATGCAACTGCTTGGGAAGCAAGGCCACTCTGAGGAGAGTTCAATGGGGAAGTCCTTCAGTAGGGGAGTGTGACCCCAGCCTGGGAGCTCATCACTGCCCATGGAGTTGGGTTGGAGGGAAACTGACAGCCCTCCCAACCCCTGCCATGGACTGGTTGTCACCCATCAGATCAGGCTGCCCAGGGCCCCATTCTGCATCAGGTGCAGCTCCCACGAGGTCAGACTGTGTGGCAGTAAATGTTCTGGTCTTAATTGCTTTAGCAGGTTGCTGTCAGGTATCTGTCAGGTAGTAGTGTGAGCTGTAGAAGTAGACTACATTTGAGTTATGTGCAATTTGCATGAACCTGTGAAAGACTCATTATAGCCTGTTAGATTGATTTTTGCAATATTTGCAACATCTGTCTGTAGCAGATCTGACTTCTTCTCAAGGATCAGACTTGTGCCTCCATGTTCTGTGCTGAAGCTGCTGGCCAGTGATGCCTGCGTTCTACCCTGTCTTCTTTTGGTAGCCTTACGCAGAGGCTCTTGGACAGCAAAAACACCACCATGGTTATGAATTAATGGAGCTGCATTACAGTACAAGACAGACAGAGAGCTGTTGGAGGGGGTCCAGAGGAGAGCCACAAAGATGATCAGGGGACTAGTGCAGCTCCCCTGCAAAGACAGGCTGAGGGAGCTGGGCTTCTTCAGCCTGGAGAAGAGAAAGCTGTGGGGTGACCTCATTGCAGCCTATCAATACCTAAAGGGAGCCTACAGAGGGGAGGGGAATCAACTCTTTGAAAGGGTTGATATGTGTAGGATGAGGGTAAATGGTTTTAAGTAAAGGGAGGGGAGATTTAGGTCGGACATCAGGGGGAAATTCTTTACAGAGAGGGTGGTGAGGTGCTGGAACAGCTGCCCAGAGAGGCTGTGGATGCCCCGTCCATCCCTGGAGGTGTTCAAGGCCAGGTTGGATGGGGCCCTGGGCAGCCTGGGCTGACATTAAATGGGGAGGTTGGTGGCCCTGTGTGTGGCAGGGGGCTTGGAGCTTCATGATCCTTGAGGTCTCTTCCAACCCTGGCCATTCTGTGATTCATTGAAAAGCTGTGAACTGACTAAGATGACCAAGAGACCTTTTCAATATTACAGGCTTGTCCTTGTGTTAATTTCCAAGTCTTTGAGTGGAAGCAGTAAATAAGAGGGTGCACACATAGTTGCTCTTGCTCAGCTCTATGCAGCAGTGCACTGGGAGAGGAGCTCTGCTCCTTGCAGAGCTTGCAGAGTTGGATGCCCATGTCTGCAACAAATGACTTCCCTTCTGATGACTCTGGAAAGTGAAAGTGAGGGAAATATGAATGTAAAGTATAGTTCTGAGGTCCTTCAGAGAGATAAAAAATGTGGCTGTAGTCCTTGTGTTCTGGTGTTGTGTATTTTCATTATTATTACAAATGGCATTTCTATGATAGGGTTTGAAAGATACGTATTTGATCTCTTCATAAGCTGTAAAAACCTGATGTCCTATGCAGAACAAGACTGGGAGGATAAACTGAGAGATTTAGGAAAGCTTTGGTGGTATTAGCGCCCAACGCATTTATTTATTATGCTTATTTCCTGTTTCATTAGATTTTAAATGGCAACCATTGGAAAAATGTTCTATCAAAGTCTCTGACCTTGTTGAGTGTTGCGCAGCACCCACAGCAGTGATGCTCTGTAGATTACCTTAAAAGGAGGCTGTAGTATTGAGACAGATAATTGCAATTGCTCAAGTAGGAAATAACCTTGGTCAAGCAAAATACTAACTTCTTTCTTTCCTGTTTTAATATATTTTAAAGACCACTCTTGAGAATTCCCTGTAAAGCAGCTTGTCTCCTGTATAAATTTAGTGAAGATTATCGGTTAATTTGTCTCCACTTCATACTCAAGTATGCAAAGCTGCTAAAGCCTATTTTTGCCTTAAACATCCCTGGGCTTTTTTTGTCCTAATTTATTCTGTATTTCCAATTAAGCTGCGTGTTGTCAGGAAAAAAAGTTGCATTTTTTTCTTGAAAAAGAAATTCCTCTTCAAGTTGAATGAATGTCCATGGAAGCCTCCTGCAGCTTTTACTATAGCAAAATTACAGCAGCCTTTCTGGGAAATCAGCATCTATTCCAGAGAAGGAAACACAGAAGTTGTCCTGCAGGAGACACTTGCAGATGATACTAAAAATGTGGTGTGAACATCATAGCGTTCTTCCATTAGCCTGAAAATGCAAATGCTGAACACTTGAAAAAGATTTAAGAGAGGGAAAATAGCTTCAGGGCTTAATTTAGTATTTTGGGGATGCCTATAATGAAAGGTAGTTGTGCTGTTGAATGCTAGTATTGAACAGAGTAATTGCAACCTGTGGTCTTTCAGGCCTGCCTTTGGCAGAGGAGCATGGAGAAGCGATAGTTGTGCACTGGGGGGACAAATGGGATCTGAGCCACAGTGTCTGTGTGCTGCTGCCATGGTTTATTTCAGGTTTTCAGCTCATTTGTGATTTCTTTAATTCATTTTTTTCCCCCTCTAACACTTACGGCAGCTGAGGCTTGGGGCTGGGACCTCTGAGACAGGAGAGGGCAAAGGACACAGCTGGAGGGGCTGGATCTCATACAGCTGGAGAGCTGCTTTGACTCCCAAACTAACTTCTGTACGTGGCTGTGAAGAGTTGTTGGCAAAGCCAACGCTTTGTGTCAGGATGTTCCTCAATGCTAACCAACTAAAACCTATTTCAGAGCTATAACAAGGGCACCTTATTTCTGCGTTCACATGACTTCACTGTTACTTGTAGGTGTTCTCAAGAGTGTGACAGTGAATGTCTCTCTTAAATACAGGTAGCGAATACCTTCTGATTTACATAATACTACCAAATGTCTGTGTGTAGCAGAAAAATTAATTACTGCACACGGCACTTAGGAGAAGGCAGGGCATTTTCTTGATAATTACAGTATTGCTGCAGTGTAAATATATCTGTCTTCAGCTGACAATGTAATTAATAACATCTATTGAGTAGTTTGACTGCTCTGCTTCATTATTGTTACGAGATGATTTTTCTTTTCCAGTGGTGCTGAGCACCTTTGTAGCTCAACTGGAGCTGATTGCTCCATGCCCTGGAAGCCACAGTGGTGTACTTAGATTGGAATTTCTTCCTGATTGAGCCACTGCTGAGCTCAGGGTTGGGATTTAAGGCAAACTTGCTCTTCGTGTGCTTGATTCATCTACTCAGCCTGATGCAAAGAGAAGTACAAATCTCTGTGGGCTCCTGGTGGTAGATCTTTTGAGAGTTGGTTCATGCAAGTCATAAATTAGAACACTAATGATGGAGATTTTAAAGAGCAAAACTAAAAATGTGTGCTGAGCACTGACAGTTCAGGCTGATGGGGTTGCCGAGTGGGTTGGCTTTAGGATATGCCCCTGGATCTGTTTCCCTTATGTCTAGTCCTGCCTTCACCATCTCTGTCCATTGGTCGTCATTAATGCATCTTTGTCTAATTAAGTGATGCTGAGAGATCATAGAATGGCTTCAGTTGGAAATGGCCTCAAGGATCATCAAGCTCTAACTTGGCAGGGCTACCAACCTCCATGTTCTATGTTTAGACCCCAACAAAGGTGAAAAAAGAATAAAAGGATGCTTTTTGCTGTCTTCCCAATGTTTCTTAGGTCTGTCAATAGTTTTCTTCATCAGCAGCATTAAGAGGTCTTGGGCAAACTGTTGTTTAGTAGTGGCAATGCCTGTGAGAGAGCTGTCTTAGTGTTACCCATTTCTCACTCCATTCTCTGCTTTTGTAACCATCAGATGTTCCTGTGTGTTGCCAGACATTGCCTCCAAAAAAAAAAAAAGTGTGCATTTTCTTTGCCAAATTTGTGAAACCTTAAAGTCACGACAGTATTAATTAATACCATTAAGATTATATTGCCTCATCATTTTTAATGTTAAGCCTCAGGTAACAGTTAATGGTGCTGCAAAGTATTTTAATAAAATTACTTGTAGCAATTAAGGAAGAGTGGGGAGCTCAGTGGTGGGTTGGAAGGAAATGGGAACGCAGCCCAAGGGGTGTCTGGCTGCTTATCTCCATCCTCAGATGGATGCAGGGCCTGGATGGACATGTGGACCACAGAGCTCCTCGCCAAGGGCTGGAGCTGCCTCTGCTTCACCAGCACTTACAAAAAAGGCAGCTGAGCAATGGGTTGACCTGTCAGCATTAAAGAGGAATAGGATAGATTTAATTTTCCCTCTGTTTACTGGGAAGAATTAGTTGTGGATCATTTCTAGTGGTTTTGTTGCTTATGGGGCAGCGTAAAGACCTGAAGATTGATTCCCACTGCATCTTTGCAGGAAGCATCTCGTGGAGCTACGTTGTCAAAAAGCATTCTCTGGCTTTGCACAGAGGCTGTAGGCAATCACGCTTGGCATATTGAGTAACGTAGGCCTGAACAGAGACACGAGTGGATGAGATCTTGAGCAAATCTAAGGCTGGCTTATTTTGCTTCCGTTCTTCAGTGTGTTCATACAGCTGTTTGTTGATGGCTAATCATTGAAACCAAAGGTTTTGCCTACACAGTTTCCTATCTTGCCCATTGCTTTTGCACATGGCTGCAAATGCTTTGCCTATTGCCAGGCCTGTATGAGCCGTAGCAATCTGAAGCTGTATCTGGCCCACGTTCCTTCACCTCCCACAAACCTGAGGTGTTCATTTCCATCTCATCTCTGCTCATTACAAACCCAGGGAAGTTGCGTAGGATTATGCTAATTCCAAAATTTCCATGATACTGCAGTGTTGTTTCACTAGTCCTGTTCCTGTAGGTATTTACATTACTTTATCTTTTTCTTCTGGATACAATAGAAGTGAGGAGAAGAAGCTCTCCTAGGGGCTGTACTTGGTGTATTTCTAAATGATGCTCATTTTGGCACTGCTTGTTGGTTCTTGTAAACCTATCATGTTTTCACTTTCTGCTACAGAATGGGCAGAAACAAAGATTTTAATGCAGGGTGTGCTGGAGACTCAGCAACCACTGCCAAGCCCTAAAGGAACATTAGGAAACAAACTCCAATGAACAGCTCAACTAAAAGTTTAGGTTCTACTTAAGGAATTATTTGGGAGTTGTCATAGTTATGGTACAAAGTTTGGTTTCTGATGTTGGTTTCCCTGTGAAGGTCTTAATCTCAGAATCTTTAAAACAAGTGAGAAGTTTTTCTCTCCTTCCCCCTGAAGCAATCAGACAACAGAAGTTATGGAAAATGAGAATGCTTTGCTTCAAGGGTCTGTACAGAAAGTATTGGCACTTCAATGAAAACATCTGAGCTGTCTTCCTGTGCTGTCTTTTTGAATCAGAAAAGTTGCCATGGCTTTATCCTGCCATCAGTACCATCCACCATCTTGCAAAGCTGCTGAGACTTTGGAAAGTCTGAACTTCACCTGCTGCAGTGATGTTCAAGACTTGTGGCACGCCACTGGTGCCATCGCAGGGGACCCATGGAAGCAGTGGTGTTGCCAGCAGCTGTAAGGAGGAGGAAGCACTGCTTGCTGTCAGGCTGGCTTGCAGTTTTGGAAATTGGAAACAGAGCTGTTGAAATATCACAATATGCAATTCCGATGAAAAAGGCTCTTGAAACAAAATTTCAACATTGCTATTTTAGAGGTTAAAAGAAATGGAACTTCTTATTCTAATTTGGGATGCAAATAAATATTTTAATGTTTGAATTTCTCCTGGCCCAGAAATTCTGAATTCCATTCAAGTTCTATTATAGCTTGGCTATAAAATCTCTGGTGTCTTTGATCCTTCTGTTCATTACAGAGAAATTTAAATTAAGATGAGACTGTTTCCAGTTTATCCAAACGGGAAACTAATTTCAGACTCAGAGCAAACAATCAATGCAAGTGCTTTCCAGTATAGATCTATTTCTTCTTTGAAAAATCTAGCAGGACCAGAAAAGACCCAGTTTGCATAATGGTTCTGCTGGTGCTATCCCAAGAGTTCTGCTGTCAAGCAAATAGGAGCAGAGCAGATGGCCCGGCTGGCTGCTGGGTCTTCCATTCAGTCTTTGTCTGTCTTAAGGCTTTGGGGCAAATCACTTATTTCTTCATTTGTGAAGTGTGAATAACAGTACTTAGCTCCCTGGAATGCTAATGTGCTAATCTTGCTGCAGACACTTGCTTCTATCGTAGAAATAGAAAAGATGGTAATGTTCAAAGTCAGGTTTCATCTTATTTTCCTTAAGTCTGTCAGTTTAGGGTGGAATTTAAGAAATACTTGACATGGTCTTAGTTTTATTCCCCAATATAAGCCAGGAGCAGTACTTGTGTCAGTTTCATTCATCCTGAGTGGAATTGACCTCTGCTTGTTTTTTTAATAAGTAAAAAAAAAAAGTTTCCTATTGTAGTTACATAAGGAAGATGATATTTGCAGAGCAAAAAATGGGAATAACTTTGCTTTCCAAAGTTCCAGCAGTATTCCACCATGATGGATTTTTTTAGAAACAGCTCTCTAACTTTTTTGGCTGACTTGGGCAGTAAGCAGCAGAGCAAGGTCAGCGTGGGTCAGGACATTGCTGCCTGGGCATTTTAGCAGCCAGGATAATATTCATTGCACTGGTAGCAACATTGCATTTCCTGACGTGAATACAAGGTAAACAAAGCTGACCCAGGTGGAGAGCCCTTACGTTAAGAGGAATGTCTGACAACCTCAGTCAGATGAGCAGGCTGTAGGGATGGATAGAGCTAATACTGCAATGCTCTCATGCCAACACCTTGTGTCATTGCCCTTTACTGGAATAAGATTTTACTGGGAAGGTTGGGGGAAAAAAAGCAATTAGCCCAGGTTCTTGAAAGTGACTGATATGGATCATAAAGGATGTAAATTAAAAGCATGTTGTTGCTGCTGCTCCCGCAGCTGCTTTATGTGCAGTTCCACTTCAGATGGGACATTCAGACTGTTATCTTTTAAATTCAAAGTTGCAGTTCTGATTCTGGGCTCGATCAGTAACCTCTGAAAGTCACTGCCATCCAACAGCTCTCCTGTGGCCTACGTGGAAATTATTTATCGACTCATATATTCGATTCAAAACTAAATGCACTGTTGAGAGCTGTGCTGCTCTGGCCTGCACTCATTCCAGACCTGACCTGTGATTTTACCTTTCTCTGTAAATGGGCTTCTTGTTTTTCTGAGTGTGTTCTTGCCGAATGTCCTTTTGTTCCCATTACCACAGATGGGATGGCCATTGAGTTGCAGGCATGTTTTGCCTTTTCAACCTCTTGGAGGAGTACGCCTTGGGTTGTCTTCAGTGCCTGACACACAGCAGCTGAAAGTCTATTAAAGCTCTAGCTGGGGAGTTTCAGATGACTTCTGCGTCTGCTTTTCCTTCAGGTAAAACAGAAGTCAGTTCAAGAAGTGAGCAGGGCATTTTTCCTTGTATGTGGAAACCTAATGCAGACAAGTGGTTGTGTCATACCAGCTAGCAGCACTCATCAGTCTCGGGGAGGAGGTCATGGGCTGAAGAAAACCTGTAGCTTGAGCTATGCTGTGCATTAACTCAGATGTGGTATGAAGCTGAAATCTGTCTGTAATGGACTATACCAAGCTTCTTGTTGCAATTTTCAGTTTGTGACTCTTTTCCTGGATTAGCTGGAAGAAGTCTAGGCTGGCCATTGCTATTTGAGCTCTGAGTGCCCCTCAGGAAGAAGAACCAGATACAACGAGGAGAGCACTGTAGCATGCAGAATTCTTCAACTCTCTCCTCTGAGAACATATCACCAGCTGCCACTGTGAAACTGAAGCTTCAAGCTATAGCAAAGTGCCTCCTCTACATTCTGCTTGCAGTTCCGAGAACTTCAATTTTAATGGCCAAGATGGGCATTATAAAAATATGTATACTTATGTAGACTGTCAAGAAGCTTTTAGAACTGTGAGGATACACTAGAGAGAGAAATTTGGAGCTGTTAAACGATAGCTCTTCTCTTGAAGAAAAGTCTTGCTGAACAAAAATTGTTAGATAAAGGTGCTCATGTATGAATGTGTATGGGTTGCTGCATTCAGTTTAGGAAGGATTATTTCATTAATATGTGACGTTTACTGTAGATTTGGAAGGCGTTATTGAAAACAGAGTTAAAGGAAAAATGAAGCTGGGTAGAAAACTTAGTGCTTCCACATAGGTATTAGATGGAAGACACTAGGCATCAAATGGATGGGTGCTGAAGGATGGACAGGAGCTTGGGGTTGTGGTGAAGTAATATCTCAGATTGGGGGCCACTTCGTCTTAAAGACATCTTGAGTCCCTTCCTCTAAATTTTAGGGATTGAACTGGGAGGAGCTGGCTCCTGAGGGATGTGAGCTCCTTTCAACTTCTATTCATATGTTCCTGAATCACAGAATTTTGGGTTTGGAAAGCATCTTGGAAGCTGTTTGGTCCAAGCTTTCTCCTGAAAGGGGGGTTGGCTAGAGAAGGTTGCTCAGGGCCTTGTCTGCCTTGAAGCATCTCTAGGAATGAGAACTGTGCAGCCCCTCTGGGCAACCAATTCCTGCGTTCAATGTCAGTCATGTTTAATTAAGGAATTAAACTGATTGCTTGAGGAAGATGGGAAGAAACCTCCACAGTATTAAAAAAAAAAAAAAAAAAAAAAAGTAGTGAAAATGATACTTAAAATAACCAAAACTTGAGTCTTGATTCCTTTGAAAGCTTTCTGTAAACAGACCTGAGTGTTTTGGGGCTGTGCTGTCACTAAGAGATTTGGATTATCATGGTTACTTTCACGAGCTGTTATTAATAGAGTTGCACAGATTCCCAAAACATTGTTTGCAGTTTAAGGGGGAGGATGAGGATGCCAAACCCACCCAATCTAAACAAAATTACACAGCCCAACCCCTTAGAATATGTGAGGATGTTCAAGCAGTTGTCATGTGTCGTCTTGCATGGATGCTGGGCTGAATCTCCTTTTTCTTCCCATTTTTCTGTAGTGGGAGTGAATGAGGCTCCCTCCTTCCCCATCCAGCCACTCAGGTCTGTGCTCACAGATGTGTCTTATTGCTGAGCTGTTGTCCATCAGCCATGGGGCAGCAGCTCTGGGGGTGCCTCAATGTCTGAAGAAAGCAGGGACTTTAAAGGACACCAAGGCACCAAGATGTGTGCTGATTTTGCTCCCCCCCCCCTCCTCAGGTATACCTTATACCTGTGCCTTGCTAGGTGTGGTGACCACTCTGACTTATTCATGGTGTCCTCTCTTGGACTTTGAGATTTTTGCATCCCATCCCATACATTATATGGACAAGTTCCCACTAAATCAGCTCCTGTTGTTTTGCCCTTCCCTGGGGTGACTAAGTCGGTGGCAGTCATTACTTCTACCAGATGTGCCCAAGCAGCTGGAGCTTTCTCTGCTGCTATGTCAGTGTCTTTCCTGCTGACTATTTCCCCTTTATTTCTAGAGTGGTGTGTTTCTAGTTTAATTAGTGGAGGCAGTGTTAATCTGCTGCCTATTGTTTGGTGGTGGTGGGGCTTTTTCTCCCTTGGCTTTCATGCACTCAAGGCTGAGTGGCTTCCCCCCACCTCAGCAGTGCAGTTGGCAGTGGAACCATGTGGTGAAAGCTTGCCAGCTGGGAATCTTCCTCAAGAATC
The DNA here is from genome assembly GCF_026119805.1 of Tympanuchus pallidicinctus. NCBI lineage: Eukaryota > Metazoa > Chordata > Aves > Galliformes > Phasianidae > Tympanuchus > Tympanuchus pallidicinctus. The sequence continues at coordinate 10,369,172 of NW_026294722.1, forward strand.
TCAGAATAACATGGCAGAAAAGGGGAGAGAAAAAAAAAAAAAGCTCCAAAATAGTATTGAATGTCACATTCAAACCCAAAAAATGCTCTGGGTTGCTAGTATTTCCACTGCAGAAAAACATCCATATTTAGTGTGTGTAGTAAGAAATTCCGTGAATCATGGCTCCTGTCTCTCTTTTCCATACTTTTCTGTGCATTGCCTCGGTTGCACGTTGACCTGTGCACTTTTGGAGCCACAAACAGCCAAGTCAGCAGAGTCAAGCTTTGGTAAAATACGACTAAAGCAAAGACATTGCATTTGCTGTAACAGTTTATAGCAGTTATCTATCATCTTCAGTATCTTATTTTTAGCCTTGTCCAACGTGTGATTCTTCAGACAAAGACAACGTTCCTCTCCAAAAATACACAAGGTAATGCTTTGGCAAAATAACCCCATAGTGATGTGCTTCATCTAAGAGCAAATCTGAACGTGATTCTGTACTTTGGTCTGTGTATGCTATAGAAAAAATTGACATTTATAATATTCTACTCTGTCACAGAGTTCGATGCAAGCAATTATTTTGGCTGATGGATCGACTTATTCTCTGCAAGTTATAGCTAGCTCTTTGATACCTAATGAAAGCGCTTGCCACTTACAGTCCTTTACATCTTCAAAGCACTGTATAAACATTTAAATTAATACAAACCCCACTGAGGATGGTAAATGAATGAAGCACGTACAAACTTGCACTTACAGGACTAAGAGGCCCTTCACAGAAGTGATGGGAAGTTAAGCGTGCTTTACACGGCGCATTATTGGCGCAGTGCTGATTTGTGCCCTGCAGGTAACATGCAGGTACGTCTTCCCCGGCTGGATAAGCACAGACAAAAATCTCTCCTCCTCGTCATCCCTTGCAGCCATTCCTTTTATCACTGCAAGACACCAAACTTGTTTTCACATCAAATAAAGTGGATTTTGCAGGAGGGGCTTTGCTGGCCCGTAAGCTGCCACCTGAGCTAAGCAAAGTCCAGAGCTTCATCTGTATGATGCTACTGCAGATCCCATGCTCGCTCCAATGTCCTGGGAGAGCAGTTTGATCTACCCACAGATATGTTTCTTTTTGGCTGTTGCTGTTATAACTCAACTTCCCTGGGTTGTCCATGACCGTTATGGGCAGCCCATCCCTTCCAACCCAAACCATTCTGTGATTCTGCAATCTGCTTGCGCGTGCACTCGGAGCAAGGCGTGCAGTCCTTTGTGCAGTGGTTATTGATAGTGGTGTTAATTGGCACTGATGGACACAGGGGGCTCATCCTCTGCGGGTGCTGCCACCTGCTGCCATGTGGTGTTCAGAGGTGCTGAGTGTTTTGATGTTAGCAAATAGATTGCAAAGCCCACAAAAGCCGAGGCTGACATGTAAGCTCAATACTTTGTAAGTAAAGCTGCTGATTTCCAGCTGGTTGTGGAGATTGGAAGCATTAAACCAGCTTACAGAAGTCATATTGCTGACCAGCTTCTGAGACGTGGGGGATGCTGAATCTCTTCCAGCACGTGGGATGTCTCTATGCAGTGCTCTCTGCTTTGCAGCCAGTAATTTTTAAGAACTGTTACTCTGCTGCTGCCTCGGGAAGGTAAATACCCACTGTGAGATAGAGCTGGGGGGCCCTGCAGAATGAGGTTGCTGGGCTGTGGCCGCTTCTGGTGTTGCTGCTTTGCTTTGGTCAGTGCTCGAGGGCAAAGCAGTCTGCAAATTCAGCTCCCAGCAATGCAGGTGGACCTCCAGTCAATGGAGGAGGGTCAAAGCAGGGAACTCAAACCTGTGCTCAACAGATGTATTGTATTGTTATATATCTCGTGCTCCATGGCACTTCCCGGGAGCATCTCCATCCTCCTGAAGGTGTTAGGGTGATGTGGTCCAGTAAGGAATGCCTCTGTCAGCTTCCTTGTGCTGATTTCCTCATGGGGTTGTTGCCAAGAGCTGACCACAAATCACCTTATTAATCTTTCTCTTGTAAATATCATTGTAAAAGAAGCCAACTTTATATTCACGTGTGCTTTCATTATTATGGTAATTAATTTTAATTTACAACAAATTAATGCATTTCCGTTTCAAAATCAGCTGTGTTAGCAGTGGTGAGCAGGAGGCGGGCAGTGCTGGGCTGTGCCTGGCAGCAGTGCTCTGCATGGACCAACCTCACCTTGAGCTGAGACCTCTGCCCCATGCCAGGCCTGTGCAGTGAGCTCAGCATCATTGTGGGGTTGGGGGCTCACAGTCAGCAGGGACAGCCCAGTGGGCAGAGTGATGGGGAATACAAACCGATCTCATGGAGGGGAGGGGGAAATGCAATAAGGCGAAGTGTGGGTGCTCTTTGATCTCTTGGCTGTAATTCACAGCAGCACGGTCCTGCTGCAGGTGGCATTAGATAAGAGGGTGTATTCCCTGGGTGGATTTTGCTGGCACTCTGAAGCAATTAGTTTTTGGTTGTTTGTAAAGTGAGCGTAACAAGGGGCTCCCTCCCTTTCTGCAGAGTTTGAGATCCCCATCTCCCGAATGGATTAATTACAGCTTCGTTTCCTTCCTGTATCAATTACAGTAGTCTGTGTTACTGGGCTTGCTAAAGGGGTTTCTTGTTCCTTTTTCCTGTCTCCTTCCTGAAAGATGCTCTTCTACTGAGATCGCTCTTAATGGGTGTAAAGCAAGAAGTCTAGAAGCCCTGTAGCATTAAAATGAGACCCAGATATTAAGATGATTTTAGTTCAAGGGCCTGAAAGCTTCTTGTAGGCGTGCATTGACATTTTGAAGGTGGGGAAGAATGGGATTTGATGCAACAGAGAGACACCTTCAGGGAATGAGAGCATGCTTCAGAGGGCAGAGAAACTGCATGTCCTGTTCCAGCCACACGTTCTGATTTTCCAGGCTCTCTGCTATGTAATAAGGAATTTGTGTGGTTGCTTTTTTGCTTTATCCTAGCCGTGTGCTGGATGGTCCTTGCGAGAAATGATGTGCATTAGGAACTCTAGCTGGGCTGGTGGCAGGGACAGAAAGCTTTGTAGAGCAGGAGGGGCTGATAAAGGTAAGGCCAACAGAAGGATGTGTACTGCAGCATCCCCTCAGAGGTTTTCAGATTGTGTTTTGAGCCATTACCAAAATTCTTCCCTTCAGGAATTAGGCTAACAAAATCAGCTTCCTCAAGATCCTCAGCCATTTGCTGCCTTGTGGTGTAATTGTGCGTGACTGTTCCTCATTAGACAGCAATATGTACCCCCAGGGAATGGGCCTTTACAGCAGAGGATGAATTAAACTGGAACTTTGGCAAATGTCGCTGCTTTTGTCAGGGCTGAAGAAAATGAGCAGGCTGTGAGCACGCGTCCCTTCCAGCACCTGGATGCAGTGCCCCTGGATGCTTCGTGCTGTGGGAGGAAGCAGTGAGGCTGTGACAGAGCTGCTGCTTGTAGTCCATTCCTTTTCCCATGGCACAGAACTTAGGAGACCAATTGGTAGATTGTCAGGGATGCTTCGTGCATGCCAATGCTGCCCAGGCTGCCAAATGTGCTAGCACTTGTGTTTTAGGATATACACATCTGTGGTTCTGACTGGGATCCAAACTATTAGCCCATTTGTGCATGAGAGCAAAGGGTGCATTCCAGTCTGAAGGTCGCAGCTCTCTGCTCATCTCTGTGGGGAAGGATGGGAATTCCCCGTTCGGGGAATTAGGGGCTTCGTCAGAAGGCAAAACCATCCTGCTTTGCTCACAGTATGGTGTATTATTTCATCACTTTGTTTTGTTGTCTTCATCTGATGCTGCTCTAGACAGTGGGTTCTTATCTCCAGGCTCTGAGCACAAGAAGTTAATGAACCGTTTGAACTCTGGTAACCACTGATCTCTGTTTAAGCTGAATAATGCAGGCTGCAGCTGTCGGTGCTGCTGGCATCACGTGGAAGGGATGGCAATAGGGCAGTGTGGGCAGAGGGAGGGGAGGGCAGGTGAGGGCACAGAAGGTATCTGGCTTGGGAATTTTTGGGTGATTTCTTGTCTTTTGCCCATAGTTCATTCTTCAGGGTTGCTGCCTTTCAACAGAAGGAAGTGAAAGCAGAAGGACTCCTTTGTCCCTTCAATGTGGATTTTGCTTTATTTGAGCTAGGAAGGTGTTTATAAGATGGCAAAATATTGAGGCTGCCTGGTTATGTTTTGTTTCCCTAAAATACTGGATGTGCCTATGCATAGGAGAAGGGCCTGAATTCCCACATCCCAGCCTGAATGTTCTGTGCCCTTCTGGCATTGAGCACTCCTGGTGACATCTGGTGCTCAACTCTGGTAAAGAGAAATGCCATCCTCCTGTACCACAACTTTTTCACAAGGTTACTGGGATTCTTGTTTCTCCTTCTACAACCCGGTTCTTCCCTTCCTGTTATTACACAGGGTTTGGGTTTTCTCTCACTGGCTGGAGACTTCCAAACATAAGACACAGCAGGCAGACGCTTGATATCAAGTTGTTCTGCTTGTCTTTCCCAATGATGGTACTTAATTCAATGGGAAGTGTATCATCTGGCATAGTTGGGCATTTTTTTCATAAACAACAAGACAAAGTGCTAGGAAAACTATATTAGTACAGGACAGGTTGAGTGGAGGGAGCCTGGCAGTGGAAGAACACAACTGTTCAAAGAGCTGAGCTGAATGTTCAATCTCTTGGTCAAGTTTCAGTGGGTGGACGTTGTACTTTGGACTTCTGAACCTCAGAACATGGATGCTGAGATGCGTCTTTTGATGCATTTTGGATGCCTGCACCACCAGCTGCACTGGTGGAAGTCCTCAGTTCTCTTTAAAGTCAGCGGAGAGGAGCCAGGTGATTCTCAAGGGTGATTCCTCTCACCCAGACATCTACATGAGGATGAGATGACATTCAGAATAAAAGTACTGCTATTTCTTTGCTGGCTGTAAAGACAGCAGAGGTGGCGTGGATGTCTGCGTTACAGACATTTAAGATTTAAGTGAATCCTGGCTGACATGCTTTTTCTGTTCCTCCCTGGAGTTGCTGGGATTTCAAAGCATTCTGTTTGATACAAGGGATGTACAACACTCACAAAACCCATCCTGTGCTGCTGGCGAGATGTGAAAGCCGTTCCGCATTTGTCCTAAACTTCAGTGGGCGGCGAATGCATTGCTTCCACTTGTCAGGTGGAGAAGCCTGACTTCTGGGGGCTCTGACAGGAAGGAAAAAATGTATGCGTTCTTTTGATCTCTGCACAGAAATGTAGTGTGGAGATTTGGAAGGAGCTGCTGTCCGGTGACATCCACAGCTCAGTGTATCAGCTTAAAGGATGACTATATCCAGATATCCGGATGTTTTTAAAGATCTTTGTTGTATTCATTTTTAAAGCTTTTCTAGGGCAAGATAGTTGGTTCTTCTCCTTGCATTTCACATGCAAAGCATCCAGTTTAAAATACAAATGAGTTTGAAAACAATCCTCTTTTTTACTTTTTTAAAGAACTTTTAAAGCTTGGATTTAGCTTTTTAGGCTCATTAATATTCACAAACACTGCTTAGTTAAGCTTGCTTTAATTTCTCTGTGTGCTTTGTTAACAAGGATTATAGTGATGTTTGCATTTGCATGTGAGACTTTTACTATTGTGTAAATTTTGGTCATTATTATGGGAAAAAGAAAAAATGGAAAAACAAATCTACTTTGCTCTCTCCAGTACTTTAACTCTTAATGCCCTGTGAGAATGTTTCTTTCTTGCTTTCCATACTTATTAGGCAGGTTTTTCATTTCTCTTTGATAGATGTCTTGGAATTCCGGAGGATGAAGCAGATTTTGGTCTCCAGGGAGACCTGTGGCAGTGACAAAGGAATGTCCCCATCCAATCTGCAACCAGGAGGACAGTGGTTGTGTCATTCCTCCCCCACTGTGGCAGCTGAAGGTGTTGGTTACCTGCTGCTGCTGCCCAACTGGAAAGCATGGCAGCATCTCCTGAGGACATCCCAGAGCCAAAGTCTGCTCTCAGCATAACACCTGTCTGTGCAGCCAGTGGCTGGCTGACTGTGAGGGCTGTGCGGTGTTTACTCTATAGCTGCTTTTTTTTTTTTTCCCCATTTAATTCCAAATGCATTCAGAGTTCTTAAGGAATGGCATGATTACCTCTAGAATTACAGCTTGCTGTCAACCCTGCAAGAACAAGACAGCATGAATGGTTGCTGGGCTGCTTTGTGCTCAGCTCTGCCTTGCTGGAGGTCCGTGGGGACAGGAGTCAGTGGGTGCCCCATCAGCAGGGCTCATGGCAGTCAAACTGGTGCCACAAGCTAATTGTAAACAAGTTGCAGAGCAGCCATCCTGCTGTCAAGCTGGGTTGGTTGGCATCACCTTTTGGAACGTGTGAAGACTTGGTTTTACTTAAGTAAAGTAAAAGTGGTTCCAGGTCATTTATGGGACATTAATGTTAGAAAGATCGCTAAGGTCATCCAGTCCAACCCCAACCCATTCCCGCCATGCTCACTTACCACGTCCTTCAGTGCCATATACAGTGCACAGGTTTGATAAGAAAAAGCATGAAGTTGTTTTCCTGCAGCTCACGGGGCTCTTTGGGTGTGTGCTCTCTTGCACTGCCATTTTCCTCCTCCTGTATCATCAGCCTGACCTACAGAGTACCTCAGTGTGGCTTTTGTGAAAACATCTGTGCTGTATCAAACTAAGAAGCACTTCTTAACCTTTTGCTGCATGCTCTTTTGGCAGCAGTTGACCATAGAGACCTCTACCTCCTGTATAAAAGGCACAAGCAACTTGGTCCTTGGAGGATCTTGGCATTGGTTCCTGTCATATACCTGCAGGCCATATGTGTCTGGGTAGGTGATGGTCCAGAAGCTGTCAGTGCACCAGTGCAGATTTAGTGCTGAGCAAACACTGCTTCTCAGCTTGGACTTGGTGCACGTGGCTCTTGGTGAGCAAGGAAGGTGGGAGAAAGAGAGAATAAGTGGTCATCTCTGGGTAGGACCCAGACCACTATGAGCAGTGGCAGCAGTTAAGAGGTTGGGATAACCCTAGGAAAGGTGCGGAGATCTGCTGAGATGTACCAGCAATCTTTAAGCACTACTGCTTGTCTGAGTCCCTAGAGCTAGGTGCAAGAGCCAGGAGGGAGTGTTCTCTTTCCTTTCCTCCTTTAAATCCCCAAACTATCAGATCAGTCACAGGGAATTTGTACACCTAGGAATGTTTCATGCAAAAAGAGCTTTGTTTCCACTGACTATTCTGAATGGATGCACATTGCATCTTCACTTGGCATCTCTGATAACGTGTCCTCTGTACTCTGTAATTTCATGCATCCCTGTAATTTATCACTCACGGTGTGGCTTATGTAGCAAGAGATGCAACCACCTATAAATCAGATAAAATATCTTGCATAAGAAGTCTCTGTATCTTTCTCATGTTATGTTTTCAGGAAACGAGATGGCTCTTGGTTAGGTTTGCTGGGAATGGGGTTGTTCAGGTTTTTGGAGATGAAGCAATTCTCTGGCAGTCACACCTGATGTCCTTTTGCATTTGAACTTGGCAGGAAGTAACCCATTAATTCACTAAGTAGTTCAAAGCAGCAGTCAGCCTGGTTCAGCTCCCTTCTGCTGGGGGAGAATTCCAGTGCGGCTCTTTGTGATGTTTTCTCTCCTGCTTCAGCTGGAATGTGCTGCAAGCTCCAAGCTGCAGAGCATTGATAAGCCTTTCAACTTCAATAAATGAATCCTGTCCGATGGATTTGAGTTTTTACATCTTCCTTGTCAATATCTAATCTTTTGTTCCATCAGTCACATGGTGCAGTCTTTGCTCTGACTTGTTCCAGTTTAAGAAATCTTGGGAAATGGTGGAGAAGAAGGGGTAACGGTTTCTTTATCTTTTTGCATCACAGAGAGCTTCATCTGAAGCATTGCTAGACCATGTTGTCCTACCCCTGAAGGCAGCCTTTGCTGATTAGCTCAGAGAAAAGAAAATAATCAAGTCCATGCACCCCTTAAAACTTCAGTTGCGTTAAGAATTCCACACGTACACAGTTTGGAGTATTTTTTTGCACTTATGAAAGAGTAGCATGAGTTTTTCTCCTGCCTGTTCAGCTGCTTTATGAAGTCAATTTGTAATGAATATTACTCTGGAGACACTTGTAAATTTGGTAATGTCTGTCCATGTAAACAGAAATTGTAAGTTTAGAAAGTGTAGCTTGACGACAGTGTTATCAGCTAATCTCTACTGAATTCCCTTCCCTCCCTCTATTCCATAAAATAACAGTCAGTTTTCTGACAGAGGTTCTGATGTTGATTCATTCTGTTGTTTTTACTTTCAGGTTTGCTGTTCAAATAGGCTCCAGCACATGGTGTGTAAAGAGTGGTACTGGAAAAGGCAGAGCACTTGATCCTGACCAGTTACTGTGTGCCTTGCTGCCTCAGACCCGAGTGCTTTAGACAACTAAGATGAATATCAGTATCATTTGAAAGATTTGGAACCAGAAGTAGAGAATTTGCCATAGCTTATCCAAGGTGCCCTATAGCAGGGGGTTGGAACTAGATGATCTTAAAGGTCGCTTCCAACCCCAACTGTTCTATAATCTGATGCTCCAAGGCAAAGTAAACCTGCCAGAAGGTACCGAGGTTCTGAGGCTTAGTGCTGAGGTTCTGAGGAAACAAGGCTTTCAGAACTGCAAAGCCACACAGCTTCAGAAAAATGGAAGTGATGGAGGAGGCAGAATTGCTGCATCTTTGCTTCCTTGTCTCCCACCATGCATCTACAAATGCCGTCCATAGATCACAGCTAAGTAGAGATCAGTCCTTAAATAATGAATGTTTATTCTGGTTTGTGTTTCTCTAGGACCAGAGCTCTGTTTTAATTGTCTGTGTTTTCTGTTGCGGTATTTCAGAGGAAGAAAAAGAACATGTGGTCCTGGTGTTAGGGGATTAATTACCTGAAGCTTAATTACTACAGATTTCTGTAAGTGTGTAAATTGTGTCATGACTTCAAGGTGTTAATTGCATCCATAGCATCTGAGCACATGAATAACTGTGAGGCACATGAAATCTGGTGCTTCTGTGAAACTGAGCATAGCATCAAGGTCTGAGAATTCCTCTTGTATAGCTGACACGTTCATTTGTTACTATGAAAGAAAAGAAGGAACATAAGAAAGTGACTAACGATCTTATAAGAGCCATAAAAACATTCAATTGCACAGATGTATAAGCTCTAAAGCTCAGCGCTGGTAAAGATGAGATTATTGTTTCTGAAAGCATGCTGAAATAATGCACTGTTTGCTTCTGAGGCCGTGGTAAGTCCCTTCATACCCTGTCTCATTTTAAGAGATGAGAACTGCTAAGCAACAGAATATTTTAGCTTTGTACTGGCAAGATTTTTCTGATTATGTAGGAAGGTAACAGCAACATCACTTTTTTGTTTTTGAAAGCAACAGCAGTAAAACATGTATCCAAAGCAAAATAGAATGTTTTTTTTCTTCCTACAGAGAAGGTAATTTTAAAGCATTTGTTCAGTGTGGAATAGTTGTCTTGGACAAATCCTTTGCATGTTCAAATTTGTGGTACCCTGTGGAAGGATCACTGGTCCCAGGCACGTTATATTCTGAGCACAATGCAGCTCTGCTTGTGGGCCGGCTTGGTGAAGGGAGCCAGAAAAGCTGCCCAGGTTAGATGTTCCCCCCACTGTAGGGCTGAGAGAACTGGAAATGAGACTTCAGTTGGGTGGTGATGGAAGCAGGAGCAGTGAGATTGAAATGGTGTGGTTTTATTTCATCTTTAAGTTGGGTCAAGTTTTTACAGCTCTGGACACTTGGACTTGTGTAAGGAAGACTGAACAGATTAAGTACTTTACTGAATCCTCTTTGCATTCCCACTCATGCCATAGCTGCCACTTCTGCTCAAAACAGAGTAGTTCAAACTCAAGCTAGGGCTTGTCAAACTATAGAAGATGCTTGTTAAGGACAGTAGTGTTATGTTATCTAAAGTAAGGCAATTCTAACATCTTGTGGCTCTGTAGGCTTGACTTCTCAAGCTATTTGCATGAAATCCTTTCTCACAAAATGCAGAAGCTGAATAAAATGGATCTTAAGATCTCTGAGAAGCGGCTCCCTTTTGTGGCCCACTGAAGCATGTTAATGTCCTAAGGGAGACCTTGTAAAATGCGAGAAGCGTCAGGCTGTGATGCACCTCTGAGGCCAATGGGTGTCAATCTAGCCTTTGCAAGTGGCAGTTGTGCTTTTTTTGATTAAGGGGAGGAAACCATCCCAGATTTTCAGTTTTAATATACTAGTTTGCATTCTCTTTTCCTTCCTTTCTCTGGGTTACTGTACTCTTTGCCTCGGGGCTCATGCGTGGCTCTATACCAGAAAAGACAGCATCATGGTGAAAAGGGCATCTTTGAGAAAGAAAGGGTTTCCACAACATCAGTTTTTATGCCTATTCCTTCTACATTACTGCTTTTCCTTTTATTTTTAAATTTGATTCTATATTTTAGTTCTATATACTGGGGATTGGAGCTCAATGATTTTTAAGGTCCCTTCCAGCCCAAACCATTCTACTATTAACTTTTCCAATGGCCTATTTTTATTTTTTTAATTTGTGTGCTTTCTAAATCTGAATACACTTAAAACCTGCATCCTGCTCAGAACCTCGCCAACACTTAATTTTTTCAGCTAAGCCTCCTGGAAACCTTGACCATCCTCTAGAGTTGGAGCATGATTTCTGTCAGATCATGATGTTTCTTCATGGATCTTCTCTTACTCTGCATGTGATTGTTGCTACTCCAGTGGTACAGAGAATTAACAGGAGTAACAATATTGGAAGAATCAACAAGCTTGTTTTTTTTGGTTTATTCTAGAAATAAATCCCAGCATGCAAACATACAAACAATATTAATGTAGGTTTTGTCCATATTAATCTCAACAACAGGAACACTTAATAGTCTGGTTGTTTTCATCAGCAACCTTATTAGAACTTTTTTTAGGACAGCTTGTTAGCTCTTTGGGGTTTCCTTTCACATGTTCCTTTAAATCAAGGAATATAGTTGTTTTTTGAAGGATTATAAATCTGTATCTTTTTCTTTTGCTCTCGTGCTTGCCTATTAATTCTCATGGAGCTTCCCGCTTGAACGTTAAAACTCTTCATCTAACCAGCAGGCTTCAGTAAATACCTTCTCATACGAGTTTTTCTAAGCTCAGCCACTGTTTTGATTTTTATTGAAACAGTCTTTCCCAGGATGTTTGGCCTCCCATTTTCAACAGTAAATTTATTACCTTCCTCCTATTTGCAGTGTTGAAATCATGGGGCTTTACGTGATGATTAAGGACAGAATCACCCAAGGATGCTGCTCAGCTTCAGCAGTTTGTTCTTGTCCTTTTAAGACACAAAGTTCAGAAGGCTGCACAGTGAATGGTGTGCTATCATCATCCCTACAACTTGTTGGTACCCAGGGATAGCTGTAGGAGGGACCATCTGGTCCCACACCTCCTGGCTGGCCCTTTCGCTGCTTCTTTGTTTACATTTCCTCACTTGGAGCTGAGAAATGGACCATAACTTACTTACCAAACCCAACATATTTTGTCTTGTGCATGTCTTTAAGAGATTCATCTCCAACGCGAAGATGTGGAGGATACATCCCTCCCCATGGTGTTCTGCTGTAGTGGTTCATCACTCTTACTGTTAAAAATGTGTCCTTTCCTTCTAATCTGGAATTTCCTGGAACAGCAGCTGTGCATCTGACAGAGCAGTGTTTCATGATCCTTCCCTGAAGTGATCTAATAGTGTTTAACATCTGTGGACCACTTGGGTTGCCAAGGTTTTACACGCCTGCTGTGAGAGTGTTTGCACACAAAGGACGCCCCGCTTCTGTGCTGCTCTCATGCACATCATTCTGGCAACTTCTTAAAAATGAGCCGACATCTCGTTATCTGCACAGCTATGCAGCAGATTTATTGTGCTTTAGAGTAGGATCCGTGTTGGTATATATTTACAGTGCAACTCATTTTTCATCCTTGTATCCATTCTGACTCCGCATCCTCTGTGCTGTAGTGGTGGGAAGTACGTAGGACAGGCTGGTGGCTTCATTTGGGCAAATGCTGTGAGCACTGTCAATACCAGAGAAGTGGAATCCACACACAGTGTGTGTGTGTGCTGGCTTGTCCTTTAGCTTAGAACTTTGGTGGGTTCTGTGCGTGTTTGTGTTTGTTTGGCTTTGTTTTCTTAAACAAAGATCTCTTGCTACTCCGAAACAGATTTGCGTCAAGGTTGTTTGTGCTGCTTTGTATTGCTTTTCATAGACGAGAGTTCTGCTGGTGTTCTGAGCTTGTTATGCATGGAGAGCTGAGTGTTTGGAGGTAGAAGAGGATCTGCGCCTAAAAGTTATGCATTGTCTCCCCATGGCTTTGTGCTCCAAAGGGACCACAGGGCAAGGCTGCATGGGGCAGTATGGGGAAGGGGCATGAGGGTAACACGGACCTGGGGGACAAATCTGGGGCTGGGGGTGCCAGCTGTGTGTCTGTTTTGGGAATGTGGGGTGCATGGAGAGGCGGCTGTGTCCACTGTGAGGGCAAAAGGAGCCTTGTTGGCCAAGCTGGGCTGATGTTTTCTGTCGGCTGTGGGCCTGGCTGCTTGAAGCTTTGCTAATTAACTTCTTGTGGCTTTTGGGATAGTGCTACTTCTAGAAGCACGTCCTGCAGTCTTATACTACAATTTTCTCACTTGGTTCTTGCATTCTGTACAATCAAGAGCTGTGTGTGAGCACATTTGATCACAAGCATCTCACTGCTTCTAACCATTTGTTGCTTGGTGTATATTGTAGCAGCAGTAACCTGAAAGCTTCTCTTGTCTTTCATCTGAAGGTTCAGCTTCATATGAAAGCCTGGAAGTTTGTATTCATGCTGCCCCTGGAGCAATGGGTTGCACAGACAGATCTCTCGGGGAGTGGATGTTTCAGGGACCATATTGGACCTGAAGGACACTGGGAGGGGAATGAATGCTTGAATTAATTTTATCTTTTTTCAGGATGCTTACCAGTCCATGTTCTGCAGCGCTGCAATGCTGCAGTGCTTCAGTGGTTCTTTGGGGGATAGGATTAAAGGAACAGCAATTCAGATTATCCTTTCCTCTTAATGCTGGTGTTATGTCTGTATTGGAATGGTCACTGTAATTATCTGTGTACCCTGAGATTGACTTCTTCTTGTGTTCCAAAGATGGTGGAGTAGAAGTTGGGCTTTTATGCAAATACCTTGCGAATGTCAGACAAACTCAATATTGGTTATGAGCTGAGAGGATCTTTCCTCAGGCATTGGTGTGAGATAAAGTTTCTTTGTATTTTTTTTTTAACGCAATCTATCTGCCTCTGGCCTTCAAGTGAAATATGCTTGTCCTTCCTGCTCTCCATCTCCTGTAAAAGTTCTTCAAGTAGAATTGGTTTTATCAGATTTAGAAGTGCTGCTTTGTTGGATACCAGTCCAGAACGTATTTAACTTGAAATTATGTTATATCAAAGTTTAGTGAAGCTGAATCTCTCTGTTTATTTCTCTGCCACTCAAATCAATATCCTTCATCTATTTGCTGATGGAAGGCAGCAAAAAAGGAATTGTTGTGTAGGTGGTAGCGACTTGATTGGCACAGAGTAGAAGCAAATGGGAGAAAAATGTGTTTTCTTTTTCTTTTTTTCCCCACTTTGTTTCCTTTCTTTGGAAGTTTCAAGTTTTCCAGTCAGGACTGAAGTGGTTCTTGGAATGATGCACTTCCATCCCATGTGGGCATGTGCTTGGCCACTGGTGCTGCTGAAGGTTCTTCCCCAGTGCAAATACTTAGGAGGGCAGCATTCTGTCATCTCAGTCAGATACTATTAATTCCTTCAGTGACATGTGGGTGTTCATGAAAAAAGGTGAGTTTGCTTGGAAAGGGAAGCATGGTTACGATCTACTGCTTCAATCTATTCTTCCTCATAAGAAGTGCCAAGAAAGCCACTTGAATTTTCAGAATGGAGTTGTAGGATTTCATTATTGCTTTTTTTGAGTCAATTAAAGCTGAAATATCACTGGCTGTGGAGAGGAGCAGAAGCCAGGGTAGAATAACGTGGTGGTAACTGCAGTCATAGCACCCAGTGGAAATATTAGGGGAGGTTAAGATCTCAGAAATGTGCTCTGTGGTGCCCTAATTCTGCTTCCGCCAAGGTCAGTGCTGAAAGGCTCTCTGGTGTAATTTAGAGCCAATGTAAGCTAATGAACAACATTTTGACAAGTCCACGCTGCAGAGGTTGGCCCCTATAAGGCTGCAGTCGGCTCTTTAAGGCTGCTGTGCTTGAAGAGCTGGTGCTCAACCAGCTCGAGAGTGCCTTGATCTTTTTTTTAATCTTAATTTAACATTTAAATTCACGTTTCTAATGGTGATTGTGAGCTGGCATGCTGGCTGTGGCCTTGCTTTGCTTTCCCAGGTAAGAGCTGGTTCTTGTTGGATGAGAGATGTGTGTGCTGGCGAGGTTAATGCTGGGTTTGGCCCTTCAGTGCTACGGTTGCAATGTAGATAGGAGCACTTAATGAAGCAGGTTTGTACTCTGTATGGCTTTTTGGTTGTTTTCTATATGTTTCTGCCCTTGGGTGAGTCACGCAGGTCTTCATTAAATTTAGTTATTGCTTTTGTCTGCGTGTATTTGGTGTTCAAATAACTGGGAGGGAAAAGGTTACTTAAATATTTAGATGCATAAAATTGTCTCTAATATACAGTCTACAGAACAAGAAAGCAAGCTTACCAAAGTATTTTACATTTACGACAGATTTATCCATGTAATGCAGTGGTGTTTATCTACTTCGTGCAAACTCAGCTGTAACTGCATTCCATTGGAGGAGTCAGGCATTTAGCAGGAGCTGTGTGGAAGCTGAACAGCAGCTCTGTGCTGGGCTAGTGCTTCCCAAATCCATGTTTATCTTAGATGAAGTTGGTTTTGCTTCTACTCCATGTAAGCGTAGAGCCAGCAAACTTTGAAGTAAAAATTAATCTGCTAATGAGCTCAGTTCTTGGTCAGGAACAATTATTTTTTTTTCTATTTTGGAACAGACTTAAGCTTGCAACTGCTGTACTGTATATTTTAAAAGAGGTTGCTGAGGTGGATTATCTTATACTTTGTGAACATGCACCAAATGTGTTTAAATGTGTCTAAATGAGGTTAGACCTGGCAGACACATCTAACAGCAGTTTTATGAAGTTGGTGTTTATATACTGTAGAAAAAAAAATAGTATGAAAATGCCAGACGTGCTTTTCAGGCAGATTCAGACACCACTATTGATTCGTAGATGCAGACACCTTCAAGTTCCAGGATGAGCTTCTGGCATGGATGAGCTGTGACTGAGAGAGCAGAGGAGTTTTGCCCTTACATTGGCAAATACACAGTTAGTAACAGCTCAGGCTCACTTCTGGTCCAGAAATTGATCATCAGGCTTTTACTCAGCTCTTTGATAACTTCCTTTTCCTTAATGAATGAGGCAGCTGTCCTGATGCCAGGGCTCTAAATGAGGGTGAGCATCCCTCTGGAGCAACGGTTGCTTTCCCCGTGCTCTCAGTTGTAATGCAATAGAAGTAAATCTTGGTGCATGTAATGCAAAGCCTGTGCCTTCTAGAAATGATCCTGGTTGAGTATTACTGCATGATGCTTGGGCTGTGCTTTCACTAGTCGGAACAAAGCTGCCCTGGCTCAATGTCTGGCAAAGTTTCAATCTTGGCTCAGTGCTGTTGTTTAATCAATTTCTTATGAAGTTTGAGGCATGCACTGAGATTGTATGCTTGCATGCTTATGAAAGACTAAACTAATTATGTTTGGCTTTCCTAAGCTTTTTTTGTGTGTGTGTGCTCTGTGTCCCACTAATGGCTTTTAGGTATTCTGGCTAATTGAGCCATTGGAAACTGAGTTTAAGTTCAGTTACTGCAAAATAAGTTGTTGTTTGTCAATGTAAATTGCTGTTAGCAGCTGGAGAAGAAACTGAAGCTGATACAGCTGCAGAAAAAACTACAAAGCTGAGCAGTTCTGTATTATAAAATAACCAGACAAACTTTCAAACCAAAGGAGGCAGCTGCTGCACCGCCGCTGGCACTGTGCTGCAGAGTGGGGCCTGCCTGGATTTGCCCATCACACCAACTGAGAATGCAGCTCTATGTTCAGCTCTTTGCTCCTGAGAACGGAGATGTTCAAGGCTGTGGAATACTGACTGTGTGGTGTTGGGGGCTGAAGGCACTAAGGATACAGGGGGATATCCACCAGGTGCCTTGTTTTAGAAGAGAAAAGCTTTTCTTATGTTTGGTATGGGCATGGGAGGATCCTGGCTGGCAGCACTGGAGCCAAATCCTGTTCTGAAACGTGTTATACAGACATAGAGTCACTGCTTAAAGAAATGAATAGATGAAGACATCTGGATTTGTGCTGCTGCAACAAAACGCAGCGTTGTCCTCTGGGTATAGTTTCCATGCACCAAACAGATCGAGGCTCACACATCTTAAGTATTGAGATTTTATGATTTTTCAAGGCACTCATTTAGCAAAAGCTAAGCAGGGTAGGGAGGGAAACTGCTGCTGTGTCACATCTCTCCAAGGGAAAGAATCCATCCCCATGTAAGGAGAGCAGTCAGCAGCTCACCTGGAGATGTCAGTTTTCTGATGCAGTCTGTCCCTTCCCAAAGACTCCATCACACGGAGGAAAGCACTCTCCAGTCTGTCTGCATTTTTCTTCCTTTCCTGAGCTCGGTCTTGGAACCAGAGCCATCCTAATTGCAGTGTCCCGAAAGCTTCCTCACGCTTTGGTTGCATCTGATGCTCTTAGTTCTCTCATGTATTGCCTTATCAACAAATTAATAGAGCAGAGTTTGCATAAGCGTTCTTTGTTCTGCTGCGGTTGGGTTTATTGGAATTTGTAATCATAAGCTGTGTATTAAAAACAATTCTAAATGTTGACACAGCATCTCCCTTTTAATTTCCTGTCTTTTCCGGGCAGCCTTGGCAACAGATAGTGCTCTTCAAGCACTGCCATGCCGGACCTGACCTGAAGACTCTTGGAGGAGATGTTCTCTCTGTTATGCCAAGCCGGTGCTTTCTGCTTGCAGAAAGTTGTGCAGAACTCACTTTTTGATGCCCCTTTCCTTTGTTGGACCCCTGTGTCCACCAACTCCTGGGACAGGGAAGGGAGGGCTCTACCCAACTGATCTTTCCTCGTGCGTTATTAAAGTGGGCATTGATACACGCGTTGTTAGGTTTTGTATTGTTTTGCACTACATGAAGCCTCCCTCTGCTTAACTGCATGGCTGTGCCGTGGTAGAGGTGTCCTGTTTGTCAGCATGGCTCTGCTCAGTGATGTACATCTCTGGCTGTTGGAGTATGTTGGAGGTATGGCAGCTGCTGTCAGCTTTCCAGCCCTGCTGTGGTGTTGGCATTCGCAGGTGTGCTCCTGTGCTGGAGAAGCTCTAAGACTTAAGGAGACTTAAGTGACTCATTATCAGGGTGCTGAGAACAAGCTTTCATTTCACTGGAAGCTTATTAACAGCGGGTGGATCAGGCACATCTTATCTTACATAAATGACCTGATTATCTCAAATATCAGACACGATAACCTATTGCATTTCTTATGTATTTTGGGCACACAATAGATTTCCTGCTGTTTTCCAAAATCTTCCTGAGGATGCTTTGTTTCTCTCTCCTGGTAGCTAAGTCTTTTTTTTTTTTCCCCCCCTATTCATTAAAGAAGTTGGGGATGGCCTTTGGTTGTCTCTACCCTTCTTTCATTATTTTTCCAGATATCTGTATGTAGGAAATGAAGGGCCAATGAAACATAAAATGATAGACTTGTCATTTCTGTCTTGATTTGTTATCTGCAACAAAAGCCCTTCATGCTGGGGAATGCAGGAGCTCGGTATTTTTGGGAGGAACCAACAAACTGCATGTTGCAGCCTTTCCATGAGGGTGACATGTCTGTGGCTTCAAACTGAAGTGCATCCAATTAAAAGCAAACAATGAATTGTGGTGTATTGTTAGTCTAGAGATATGGACTGTGGTGATGGATGATGATGACGATTTATTTTTCTACAGTTATGTGAACAATAAAAAGCCATGGGATGTATTTTGTTCCAATAAACACAGCAGATTTTGCCGTTTTGAAAATGAGACATCTAATCTGTGTGAACCAATTTGCTGTATTCCTAAACAGAGCAACACATTAAGGAGCTATCAGTGGCTGCTGATCTATATTTAGAGAAAGACAAACTGGCTTCAGCCACTTTATATGCCTGCTCTTTATTTGCTTTTTTTCACCCATTGCCCAACAAAAATACTAGCAGATGCTTTCAATTTATTTTGCCTACAGCAAAAAATCTACTCAATGATTCTGTTTGGAAATAGAAGCTTGAATAATAATGTAAGCATTTGGAAATGCTTTGATTAACCACATCGCCTTCTTGCAGTTTGGGATAAAACAGAAAAAAGAAGTTCTAGTTCTTTTATAATGGGAATTTTAATTATCTCTGTGTCTTTGAGGCAGTACTGAATTGGAGATTTTCTCGCTGGGTCACATCTGTGAGACCGGAGGGATTGCTGTGAGGGAATTCTCCCTCCCCCACCTTTACTGTTGCTATTACACATTCAACTGATGGTTGGTCTAAGAATTATCCATTGCAGTTCTTGCTGTGCTCCTGAGCACCCTGCAGGAGTCACACCTCCACGTTGGGCTGTGGATGCTTCTCTTTTCAAATACCGGCACTTCAGTGTCAGAACAAGGGAAGGAAAAGTTAATTTATAAAACTTTGCAGCAAAGTTTGGAAGAAGACTCCAAGATGTGAAATTTGATCGCTGGGAGTCAATATCACATAGCACCTTCACTTTCAAAAAGTAGATTTGTATTCATCACACACTGGAACAGGCTGCCCAAGGATGCTGTGGATGCCCCATCCCTGGAGGCATTCAAGGCCAGGCTGGATGTGGCTCTGGTCTGGGCAGCCTGGTCTGCTGGTTGGTGACCCTGCACATAGCAGGGAGTTGGAACTGGATGAGCACTGTGGTCCCTTTCAACCCAGGCCATTCTATGTTTCTACGATATATGTGTGTGGGTTTGGCACCAAATTGCTCAGCTCCTGGGTTTTAGCTCATAGATAAAGCCATTAAAAGTGACGATGAACTCGTGGTTGTTCTTGAAGCTCATTATCCAAAGCAGCCTGGACAGGATTGATTGCCTATACAGAATGAGAATAGTACTGATTTTTTTTTTTTTTTTTTTTTTTTTGCCTGTGCAAGATGAGAGTTCTCAAAAATGATTGCTCTTACTCATTTTGAAACGCTGCATATAATCTGAAGGAGTTGGGATTAGATTTCTGGTGGCAGCACTGGACGTGGCATGCCCTACTGCAGGCACTGCAGTTCTTCTTCCTGTGTTGGGTCAGCAGCTGAGGGTAGGGAGGGCTGTGGTCACCAGGTAAAGGCTTTCCCCTTATTTCTGATGTGTACATCAGCTGAGGTAGGCTTTTGTCACAGGAATGAGGTCAGTTTCTTAATACAGCCTGTGAAGCTCAGGTCTCAGGCTCTGGGTTTTTTTTTGTGTGTATGTATTTGCCAGCCTGAGTACTGGTGAATTTAGTTTGTTTGCTTTGTTGGTTGTTTTGAAACAATTTGGGTTCCAGGCATGAATCTTTAGCAGTGTCCTAAAGCACAGCTGCTTGGAGCAGATCTGTGTCATCAAAGCCCTGCAGGATTTCTCTGTGTCTGCCGGTGTGGGGCTTGGTCACACAGCGGCTTAGCAGGGGAAAAGGCTTTTCACTGTGTACACAGCTTATTTCCCAGAGGCTGTTAGCGCTTAAAGAAAATGTAAAAGAAATCCTAAGTGGCAGCCAGGGCATCTCCAACAGAATAGCACCGCTGAGGAGAGGCGGTCAAGAGGAAAAGCAAAGTGTTGTTGCTGTGGCATTGAATCAGCGTGGAGTGAAAAGCACTGCGGGAGTCGCGTGGTGCTTTGTGTGGTGGAGGAGAGTCCCTGACAAAGGGAAGGTGGATGCGGAGGAGCGATAATGAATAAAATGTTACCTGTGGAAGTTGGCATTGTCTTCCTTCTCTTTGCATCAAAGCGCGCACTGGGCGCTGGTTGGACACTGAGGTCCTTGTTAAGTGCAGTAGGGAATGGAGGGTTTGTCCTGGCCTTTTAGTAACACGCGAGGGGAAAAAAAACCCTATTGTTGCCACTAACTAGGGAATAAAGTGGCTTTTCTTCTCCCTTCTGCTCTTTATCCTGTGAGATAGCACGCATCCACAACTCATAGGTCAATTCTCTACATTTTGCTTTTGACTTAGAATTATCTTTCTTGCCTGGGCCTGTTCTTGCTATCCTTTAAAACTCAGAATATCAAATTCAAGTGACTTTTAACACGATTGGGAGGAGGCTGTGTATTTCTTCCAGAGATACCCATCCTAATTAGTTGGGTCTGATTGTTTTTCCCACGTGTTGAGTCATGGGCAGCAGACATGAGCACAACAGGCTTCCTGTGTCATGAGCCAGACTGGGGACTTCTTAGAGGAGACTTCAGTGCAGAGCTTCACCTTGAGCAGAGAGCTCCTTGATCCATACTGTAATGCTGTGACATCTGAAACATGCATTGTTCACCTTCCCAAGCTCTTCATCTTTTTCTTGAGAGAAGGAAAGCTTTTTCTGTGTGAAAAGCCCTGCTCTGTGCATGGAACATTGCAATGGGAAAATGAAAAAACCCACAAAGCTTTGGTGACAGAAGTTTGGTATTAATAATAGTTAATGCTGTGGTGGCAGCACAACGGTGATGAATGCTGGTTATTCTTGATGATCTTAGTGTTTCCAACCTGGGTGGTCCTATGAGAACTTGCAACTTGCTGATTCTTGTTATAGAATCTTTTCTAGATGATTGTTATCAGTGGAGTGGTTCTATGTTTGCGTCAATTGTCAGAAACCAAAATCCTGTGCCATTGATTCTACTCCAAGTCTGGCGTATGGGAAAATGTTCTCAGTGATTGTGATTAGAAGACTTAAAATAGAATCAGAGAGCTTTATTGCCCCTACTGCCCCTTCCTTTGGGATTTCTAGAGACCTGAGAGGGTCCTTTCATCTCCTAATTGAAAGAATGAGGGATTCTTTTTCTGCTGAGTTCTGGTTCTGCTTGCTTAAAAGCCTTTCCTTCAGGCAAAAGTCTGTGCAACACTATTAATGCCAAGTGGCAGGGCTTTTCTCCCCCTTCACTTGGGATAAATCACAGGGGAAAAAAAAAATAAAAAAGGGAATTAGCCATTTCTGTGAAACTCTGGAAGTGAATGATAACTTTTCAGTTTCCACTGAAGCACAATGCAGTTATGAAGCAGTATGATGTTATGAATGTCAGAAAACTCAATACTTGTTGTGTGGGATATGTAGCACTGGAGAATCCTGGAACACATTAAGGAAAGACGCACGTAAATTTTACTGGGGTGCACCACTACTGAAAGCCTGCTTTCAGTTCTTTTGCAAATCTTGCATTTAACCTTTGGGATTTGCAGCCCTTGCCAAGAATGCAGGTTGCACTTGGTAGCTTCTTCTGGATAACCTGTTTTACCTTCAAGTCTTTGCTGTGCTGTGGAAGGATGCTGTACTCCTGTGGTATTGTTATGTCCTTGTAGTGTATCTGCACTCTAGTGTAGAGCTGCTGAAACTCTTTGAGACTTGAACAGATCTTGAGCATAAAAAGGGTTTGTAAAAACCCATTCACAGTACTGAAATGGAAGATGGCTTATTTTGAAACAATAGGGAACTGCAGCTACCAGAGTCTCCACAGAGCACTCAGAGGAAGGACTCAGTGGCGCCTATTTTGTTGTTGTTTGCTTCTTTAAGAAGGCTTGAACATCATTCCTGCACACTCCGTGACATTTCCCACTGGAATTGATAGTAATTCTTCAGCAGATGGATTAAGCTGATTTCAAACTCAGATTCTCTCACCTGAAAGCAGAACAATGCAGTTAAGGGCTGGGAAGACTTTGTATACACAGATACCTTACATATACTTAAATGTGTGTCTCGGAACTGATGCCAGATATCAGCGTCTAAAATCTCTGCTTTGTAGAGCATCTGGGCCTTGCCATCTTATTTGTGTGCAAGTTAAATTTAATTAAACTCATCTTATCTGTGTGCTTATGCAACTCTGGGCCAACTGCAGCTGGGGAGGAACTGCTCCATCCTGCACACCCCAGTGCAAACAGCCCCTCCTGCCCCCATCAGCCAAAGGTGGCTGGGGAGAAGTCATGACTGGGGAGCGCTGCAGCTCCAGGCCGTCCCCAGGGGGTGCACTGGGTTGTGCCCTCCTCCGTGCATTTGTTCCTCTGCTGTTTCAGGGCATGAGCAGAGAAACTAAGCAATTCCAGCAATTCCCAGGGGATCTCTCTGGTTTTCCTTTTAGCAGACAAAATGCTTCATTTTTTTTTTATTTTTTTTTTTCTTAAAACCCTGGAGCATTGCAGGCTGTATTTTGCAGAAATTAGTATCTTAAACTGGAATTGGTTTAAGTCCATGAATTTTGCAGAACTTGAGGAAGTCATAATGCATAAATAAATGAGTACTGAGCTGAAAGTGGTGAGGTTTTATGCAGAATTGTTTGGGGCTGGTCTTTTTTCAACACGAACAATTCAACAGCATACGGTGCATTTGTGTTCAAAGTGCCCTACACACATCCCAAGTTAACCCTGCCAAAATCCTTTGCAGTGCTTTGGAAGAATGAGAAAAAGGTCTTCTGAGGCTCTAGATGGGGGACTGCAAAGTGTCGTGTTTGAAGTTGTGAGGAGCAGCCGTACTGGAGATGGAGTATTTGGAAATTCATTACTGTGTGCTTAGATTTCCTGAAGCCACATCCAGCCCAAACAGACTGATTAATTTTCTTTAATTTTTTGTCATACCGTTGTTGATATGGATGAATTTTGGATCAGCCACCCCGAAATACGTGATACAACGCAGTGAATTTTCATTGGTTTTGTTTTTTAAATTTCTGTTTTTAGGGATGTGTGAGAGATGTACATCTGTCAACACAGCAGTTTTTAAATGCTGTGTCTTTTGGAAATTACCTCAGGTAACATTTGTGTTAAGAAACAGCTTGGCTTTGCCTCGCTGATTTTGAAAGCTGTCTGCGTTTTCTTGCAATTTTAAAAGCCCTGAAAAACCTATCAATCCTTCTTATAAAGGAAAGGAAGATTGAAAATAAAAATAAATTTTGTATGCCAGCTCTGGTGAAGTGGTAACAAGAAATGAATGTAGCTATAGCAAATGTCACTGTTTTTGATTTTTGTGATATTGCCATGGCTTGTAGATATAAATGTGTGCCCTTTGCTTGTTTATCACCTTTTGTTCTGTAATCAGAAGTGAAACAATGCCAAGCGTGTAACGCAGCTGCTCTTTGCTGCTCCAGTGGCACGGGCTTTGGATGAGGCATTGCTGCAGCACTCTGTTCCTTTGTGCCTGAAGGAGCAATGGCAAATTATTGCAAATGGAAAGAGTGTTCTGCAAGCATGAAGAATTCTGGCTAAACCATAATTTGTCCTTTGGTTTTTGTAAGAAGGGCGCTTCAGTGAGAATGCTACCTGGGTCCATCTTTGAGTTCTTCTCCTGAATGAAGTGAATGTTGCAGGAGCTTTAGTTGTAGCTTTAGTTTTTGAGATCTCCCTTGATCTCTCCCCGCTGCAAAGTTTTGGCCACTCTTTCTGCACTGCGTGCTGATTCTGCTAAAGCTCAAGCAAAGTCACCTCCTGATTCTTACATTGATTTTGGGCGGCAGCTTCACTGAGGAAGTGAACTTCATCCTAAAGTAAGGGCCTGTTATGTATATAGGATGTTGTGCTGCTTCCTCTGTGTGTGTAACATCCCTGGATGGTGCACACAGCACAGCAATGGGAGGTGACCTCCATGCTGAGCGCTGTGTGCCATCATACCTTCCCACTGTGTGGTTCCAGTGCAGCAACCTGAGCACCAGCATGGTCAGGAGCTGAGCTTGGTGTAAGTGTGGAGGTGTTTGGGAGCAGCTGGTACAGACTGCTCCTCTGATCCTCATTGCTGTTCATTTGCTGTTGCTGAAAATTGGGAAATAAAGGAGGGATTTTTGTACATGTGCGTTGGTGAGTTCTTTCAACCTACTGAACAGTGACAGTATTGTGGTGCTTTGAACCCCTCATTTAACACTGACTTTGTAATCAGACTGTGATGCAGTTGTGTACATCAGATTGTTACGCCTGTATTATGTCCTGCTGCAGCCTGTTCTGCCACTTACCACCTTTGCATCCTGTTCCCACTCTCAGGAAAGCAGCCTTCTCCTTGCATTGTTTTATGTCCCAGCAGAAGTGTTTTCTTTTGCTGTGCTTGGCTCCCTCTGGCACCACAGCATCCCTGCCTGCCTCCCCGGCCCACTGTGCTGAACTTGAGCTTAGTTCTCTTCTCCAAATTAGCTTCTGTTCTTTTCTTCACCGTGCATTCCTTTGCTTAATCCAGAATGAAAATACAAATCACTGATATTTTTTTTTCTGTAACTCACTTAAAATGCACAAAAAATCCATCAGAGGCAATGCAACATCTGTGCAGTTCTTTGTTAATGGCTATTCGCTCTTCTTGCAGTGCAGGAACAAAGGGACATCCAAGGAGTTTGGAAGGTAGCACGTTGTGCATTTAGAACTGATGGAAAAAGAAGTGCACATTTTACTTGTGCCGTTCTGTCTTGAGGCATTTTTTGGGAAAATAACTTGGCTTGGCGAAAGATCAGACGTTTCCTTGAAAATCCATGATTAAATTATGCAGGATGGAGTTGGGGAAGAAATGCGAAGCCACTGCCCCAGGCCAATGCATTCCCTTCCCTGCAGCGCAGGGGCTGAGCGTGGGGCAAGCCGCTCTGTTGCTTTCATCCGATGTGTTACTCTTGCTTTCGTTTACCTAAGTACACCAATTAATTGGTCATAAACTTGTTCATACTTTTCATTAATGGGGAACGTGAGTGATTTACAGCCCCTGGGAATAATCCATCAGATGAGCCGCGGAGCTCAGGCTGGCTGTTTTCTGAAAGAGACTGTGCGCCGATGCTGCTTGCATAGCAAAGAGCTGCACTGCAGCCATTGATATTCAAGGAGTGCTGCCCAAAGGGAATTTTTTAAAGATAATTATGACATTTTCTCCTTTCCTTACCCTCTTCCTTTGCTGACACGATGTGATGGAGACATAGCGGCGCGGGCTCCCTCCCCTTGGTGTGCGTGGGGTTACTGTTCCTGCAGCACAGGGAGGCAGTGTGCCGTGAAAGGGAAGAGCCCTACTGGATCACAGCACTCATAAATATCAGATGGAACCAGCAGGAAGGAATTTAGGTTGGGGGTAAATGACACAAAGCTCCGTGTTGGTTTTACACAGGTGCGGGGAAGCCTAAACAATTATTCTTTCTGCACTGACAGTTGAATATTTCTTCCCTTTGCCTTACTGTGGTATTTCAGTTTCCATGGCAACCAGGGTTGTTTTTTTTTTTGTTTTTCTTTTTTTTCCTGAAGGCTGGCAAACCCTTCCAGAGCAAATACAGGGAAGCAGGTGTTGGCCATGGCTTTGCACGTTGCCTGGGCTCCTCCAGCTGTGGCTGTGGTTCTGTAGGATGCTCTTTGGGCCATGCCATGAGCTGCGCCCTGCACGGCATCGCCATGTGCCACCATTAGTTCTACCCTAAGGATTTAGGCTGCAAACTGCAGTCAAGTTATCAGCATTTCATTTTCAAAAAGTGAGTGAAGCGTACAGAAGAGCTCAGGAAATCATACCTTGGTTTTCTCACAGAATGTGGTGGTGTAGTGGTATTTTAGGAATATATTATTTCTTTCACCTTACCCGTGAGTCACCGTGGTTGCAAGCTCAGCCTCCTCATTGCCTTGTGTCTTCCAGATCATCTCATTGATCCCAATTGCTTCTAATGAGCTGCAGTAATAACCAGCACACTTTATCTTTGGATGCTATGGAGTACAAAACTAGCTAATTTAGATCTAACCAGCCTTAATTTAGATCTGTGCTTTGCCACTGGAATGAAAAGAATCTGGGCAACTACAGGCAGAGCTGTGCAGTTTGTTTTTTAGTATGTACTTTGTTAGGAAAAGAAGCACAAGCTTTTCTTCTTGCCTGCCTACAGAGGCAGGGCTGAGGTGTCTTGCTGATGCTTTGACCAGGGGGAGATGAAGCTCCCACGAGCACCATCCTTGGTGCCACGTATCTGCAAGGAACTCTACTGCATTTATGCCATGATTGCTGTGTTCACTCTCAGCAAGTTTCTGACATGGTGGTGAATGACTGGGGAAGTGGGTTGTCTGGCTGCGTTTCCTTGGCCACAACAACAAAAGCACAAAAATAGTCACTAAAGAAAAAGTTGTTTTGCTGCAAGATGTAATATCCTATTTTCTTGCTGACGAAAGGAGGTAAAACCAAACTGCCAGACTTTAAAAGGGATTCTTTTCCACCTAGTACTAGATTTGGTAATAAGTAGACGTGAACTGTAATGAAAATGTAATGTGGCAGTATAAGCGACAGGTGAAATTAAGAAATCTCAGTTCTTAGCTAAGTGCTCACATGTCTTATGTTTCTCAGTTCCCTTCAGAGCTGGGCTAAAAGCATCCCTGGATAGCAGCTTTCCTTGCTACGGTGGGATGGAAAGCGCTCCAAATAACCCTATAGGTGAAGTTGGATGTATCTATTTCTGCTCTCAGGTGGCTTCTGGTGGCACAAAGGCCAATGGCAGAGTGAGCTTTAAGGTGCTCAGATGTGAATGTTCTTCTCTGTTCATGCCTGATTGACAGAGCAAAATCTGAAAGGTCACAAACTGCCCAAATGTAAATGTCTTCACCAACAAGCACACGTAAGTGGAGCCCGTACTCAGTCTCTTGTGCAATGCTTTCATCTCTCGGTACGGTTGCTGTTTTGAGTAGTTTGTGTGTTCCGCAGATCAGACTTCAGAAGAGTACCCAACTGTGAATGATTCCTTTAAATCAGTGCACCTGTCTGTACACCACGGTGCTGAGGCAGTATTTGTTTCTGCTGCACCTGGAGGGCTCCTTCAGAGCCTGGAGCTGAGTCCTTTCCAGCAGTGATCATCTGAGTGTCATCCTTCTGGATGGTCTCACTCTGCTGTGCCGCTGCAGCAGGGATGAGAGCTGAGGAGACAAATGTAGTGCTCATCTGAACTGAGCTGTCAGCAAGTCCACGTGCAAAACAAATCAGCAGGGCCTGTGGCTTCTCCCTACTGAACAGAAAAGAGATGGGTTCAGGTGCAGTGCCACTTACCCTCTTCCTTTTGGTACAAACATAAAGAAGTGTTCTGGTGCTCCCTGTACTCCTTCAGAGATTAAAGAGCCCCCAAATGAGCCCAATCTGAGCGCTCAGAACTGTGGGAGGATACAGTGCTTGTTGTGCTGACAGAGAAACGCTGGTACAAACTGCTTCGTGTCTGGTTTGGCCACCTGCCCAGGGAGGTGCTGTGGCTGTTCCTTATGAGCATGTATAAAACCAGGTTCATGTGATGAGAAAATGAAAGCTGGGAGTACAGTATGGCATTCGCTCTGTCCCTCTCCCATCACAGGGTATTTAATCTTCATAGGAGCAGCCTACTTTTTAAAATAAAACCCAAAGAGCAGCAACAATAAGAACAGTGAGTCAAGCAGATGTGACAAGGAAGAAGAAGAAGAACATGCTGCCCTTCACTAATTATTGGAGTACTGCTTATTATCTCACTGTTCCGGGGGCAAATATTAACCAGTGAGCTATGGAGCATTCAGGGCTTTGATTTTACCTTAAAGATGAATGTCCTTACTCTTAAGAGTGTAGCATTAGTGGTCTGTATAGAGGGAAGGATGCAGAAAACTTGGAGTTAACCTCAGGGTACCTCAAATTGCTTCAGCACATTGCTCTGCTGTCACCTCCACATCCCATAATGGTCCTGGGGTGCTCTCTGACCTGCTGCCAGCCAGGATCCCCTGCACGCTCAGCTGGGATTACAGAACTGCACTGCCTGGCTGTGAGCAATAACGAGCAGCGAGTTTCAGGAAAACCTGACTAATAAGAGACCTTAAGCACACGTGGGTTTTTAAAGCTCTGTTATGTACCTTTAATCTTTCTGAAGATTATAGGGTGACAGGATTTTCCAGAAGCAGGCAGGATTGTTAAAACAGTGTGCGGAGATCAGCTGTGAAATGACTACTTTTATCATAACCTCTCAACGAGACCTCTCTTTATGCTGTTGGGAGATAAGCGTAGGTTGTACCTGGGAAGTTATAATAAATGTTAATTGAGTTTAAGGATCGCTTCTAAAACTGCTGCTTTTTCTATTTCTAAGGAGAGAAAAAAAAAAAAGGGAGAAGAGGGTAGAATTGTGACTCCTTTGAATGGCGAGTGAGCTAATTGACAAAACATGTTATTAGACTGTGTGCTGGAATGTTTTTCTGTGCTCTGTAATGGATACCCCTAGTTTACAGAAACATGCTTTGTTTAGAAACAGCCATGGCTGCACGAGATCTTGATTCAGCCACCCATGTGGTTGCACACACAAACACATGAGGAGCGAGGAGAAAAATTGCTACTGTTCTGTTTTGTTCCATAACGCCTGCTGAGGTGCAAGCTCCCCCCTGCTTGCAGCAGGCACCAAGAAGCAGCCGGATCCTGCTGTCACCCAACAGCACCAGTTCTCCTGGCTCTGCAGTGATGCTGCTCTCAGCTGAGATGTTGTTATCTCTCAGCTGCCAGTGCAAGGCTGCACCTCTCTCTGTTTTCCTGATTTACTTTTTTTAAAAATCTGAGTCATGGGCAACAACTCCGATTCTTTTGCTCTATCCTATGTACCATGTAGGATATATATATAAACAGCCTTTATTTAAATAACAGACAAACACTGACAAACCCCCCCTACAAAATATCACCAACGAGAAACTGTAAAGAATAAATCCCGGCTCACCCTATGGCATAAGAGATCAAGGATTAAAAAAATGGCCTAGACACAAATCCCACCTGTCCAAAAGCTTACTAGACATATCCTGGTGGGCTGACCTGGCTGAGCTGCTTTAATGCAGCCTGATGCCTTCAACTCAACTTTCTAATGCTGTCCCTTTGCTCCCCAGGGAGGTGTTTGCTCTTCTTTTCATCTCACTTTCAGCTGTCACAGCGCACATCCTCACTTAGATAGAGCCAAGGCAGGTTTGTCCCTCCCAATAAGTAACAGACTCTTGTCTTTCTGTCTGTTGAAGTGTTTCATTTGAGGCATCATCTTTTCACACTCCTCTGCTTCCTGCAGCTTCTAATTAATTTTGATAACGAGATACTGATTGCCACAAGAGTATTCAAAATGTAGGTGCAATTAACTATTGGGAAATTGGCTCTCCTCCTCCACGGAGGACTGGAAAAGCATTTACCATTTCTGGCAGTGACCTCTGTTTTCCATTATGGATGGAGGTCATTGCCAGGAACTGCACAGCTCTTCCCTTTGGGTTTTGTGGCTGTCCCTGGAGCAGGTCCTACTCCTGTCTGCTCTCTGCCCCGGCCAGAGTGAAAGGAGCTGTGCCAAAGCTGCCTCCTGATGAAAGTAACAATGACACATTTCCCTATGGGCCCTTACAATAGGCAGGGGAAAAAGCACTTGTGAAAATTCAGTCTCAACTGTGTATATGTAACAGGCAGTGCTCCTGCTGCTGACCCTCCCTCAAGTCACCGTTCCATCCAAAGAGCTCTGGTGAGGTTGAGATGGCACTGGCAATGTCCCCAGGTTGTGGGCTCTCCTGCCAGCAGCAAAGGAGCACACTGCTTGCTGAATTACCCATTTGACAGCTTATGTGTACATATGCTGGTACTGGTGATTTATTTATTTACCGTTGGCTTTCCATGACCCCTCCACTGCAAACGTTGTGTGACTGCAGCCCAGCCCCTCTGAGGTCCTCGTGTCCCTAGGAGCTGTGTTGGCAGCTAAAGGTGAGAGCTGGTGCCTGCCCTTGACCTAATTCTAAAGCTTGTGTGTACAAATCCATCCCATAGTATTCATTCCCCCGGAGCAGACTTCAAGTAGAACGTCGTTACGCATAAAACAGCTACTAGGGAAGGGCGAAAATATCAAAGGGCTGATGCTAATGCATGATGCAAAGTGCCATGTGCCACAGAAATTTAAGTACTCTGCGTGGCTATGGGGACTGAACTCCATGCTTCCAGGCACAGCAGCATCCAGAAGCTGAGTTGGATGAGATCGTAAACAGTGCATTCAAACCTCTATGGGTGGGCTGGGAACTGTAAAGCAGAAGGTGGTGGTGTTTCAGGGGTTGCGTGCTCCTGCTATCAGTAGAAGCCCAGAGTGTGTTTTATGGGAATAAAGAACCTCTTAACTCACCTACCTGACCGGCTGGAAATGAGGAGTTGTGAAAGTCCAGGTCACTGCTCAGGGGGAAAAGAGCTGTCAAGCCTTAACATAGCCTGAAGTTGTACCTTCTGAATTTGTTTCAGATGGAAGTGGGAAGAATCTGAAGTCCTGTGCCAATTATTAGTAGTGATTGTTAATCACTGGTAAGGGTTGGAATTGGGTGATCTTTAAGTCCCTTTCCAATCAAAGCTGTTCTGTGATTCAAGCTATGCTATTGCCAGTTTGTGTGTGTGAATGCAGTTTTGGTGGGATCCTTCTTCACGTAGTTATACCTACTGATCATCAACTCTGTCATTTATTAATTATTAACGTGATATCAAAAGCCTTTGTGTTTTAAAAGCCACGGAAACCTTTGCTGTTAAGCACTACCCTACTGCAACTTTGAAGTTCTTTGGTGCAGGGATTAACTGTGCATAATCCTTTGGGTTTCTTTCTTTTGATGGTTAAATTGTACTAAGGACTGCTTCAAAGAAAAAGCAGTGACGTGGCATGGTAAAACAGCCACATTTAACTGTTTTTTCCTGGTACAAACAGACAAAAAGAAACCAACCTTCAGATTTGGGGTTGTTTGTAAGGTTTAATAAACATCCTCTGATGAGACATGGGGCTAAAGTTTATTCCGCTTTTTTATGACGTTATATTAGGAATCTTGATCAGCCATTTCTACAGAAGGAAACAATTCATTACATGAAGGAAGATATAGGAGGTAATTTTTTGCAGGTCTGTAGGGGAAAGACAGGTGGGCTGCAGGGAATGGAGGGGGGAGGGCTGTCTAATGGAAGGATGAGTGGGGATGTCTGGCATTCAGAGCTCATCGGGTCAATGAAGGAAATGCTTTCCTGTTTTCTTTCCATCTTGTTCGTGTGAAGAAAATAGCAGGACAAAATTCTTCAGGTGTAATACTGGAAATGCTCACTGAGGTACAGGGCAGTGGAATCTATTTCTACCTTAAATTGCAAGTACAGGACCAGAAGCATAGTGCTTTTTCAAGCTTGTAAGCTCTCTGACAGAATTGTATGCCACAAAAGAAAATGTGAGATCTGTACATAATTTCGTTTTGGATGCAAGATGTAGAAATCATTTGCAATTTCACACTTTAAATTTCCATATGTTTCAACTCACAAGACAATGAGAAGCATGTTTGTATCTTACAGCAACCATATGAGATCATATAGTTATCTCCATAGGACAGGCAGAACGGTTGGGAACCTATGCACTGCATGTTGGTACTTTTTCAGGTTTTATGGAATGTAAAGGAGCTCCCTAGTTATCCAGGCATCCTTAGCTGGCACTGAATTTGGTAACTTTTGTCACCTACTTCTTATCAATAAGAATAGAATCTTATATACACGAGTCTGTCTGTGTGCCTGTAATCTATAGTCACAGCCTGAGGTCCCTAAACTTCACTTCCAAAGCAAGCCAGTGTTGCTGTGTTCCTTTTTCCTGATAATTAGCAATTGGAAATACTTAGAAATTTCAGACAAATTCAAAGTAAGATTTAATTTCAAGTAAATTTTTGGCAGTGGAGAAGTAGGTAGGACTGGGATGCCAAATGGGGGCTGCACTTGGTGCTCCTGTTCTGCTTCAGCTGGCTTGGGTTAGCTAGAACAGTTTTAGGAGGGAATGGAGAAGTGCTGCAATGAAGTTGTGGGAATGTAAAGAGGTGCAGGGCAGCACATTAGAAAGTTTACTTCTGCAGAACGTTGTTATTTTTGATGTTGTTTGCTCCTGTTGATGTTTTTTAGAGATGCTATTCATTCCCCACTCAGACACTTTGTCTCAAACTACTTATTACAGCCCTTTCACTGTGACCTTTTTCTGACAAGTCCTCTCCTGGTTCAACAGCTGTAGGTGTGTGTTTGTGCTTTTCTATTGCTGTATATGTGCCATGCCAAGAAGTGGGAAGGTATTTATTCTGTTCTGGCTCTCAAACTTGAATGGCAAACATTTCTTGCTGCACTCCAAAAAGATAATTCTAGCTCTGAAATGGTTCCTGTGGCTCCTTTCAAGTTAGCTCTGTATTTAGGTTCTAAGATGCACCACATTAAAACCTGAGATGTTTGACTTTGTACATAGAGAGGGTTTGAGCAGGGGGCACTTCCCATGTTGCAGCTGCTCCAAAAGAAGTTCATTTTGGATGGAGCTCTTCAGGCTGGAACTGCTGCTGTGAGTTTGTGCAAGCAGCAATTTACGGATGAAGGGCTTTGGAAGACTTCTACCCCATCTCTGGCTTCTTGATGTGGTAATGCTTTGTTTTTGAGGTATGATTCCTTATTTAAGGTCATCAAAGCTAATGCTGCAGCCAGGTCTTTCATGATGGCTGTTTGTCTATAGTTCATTTCACCTACCTGATTACATGGCCTTAGCCAGAGAGGAAATAAGGAAGCTCTCATCTATAGCCTGCTGAAGTCATGCTGATACCACTTCTTCCACTACCAAAAAAATAAACCAACCCACCCCCAAAATCAAATGCCCACCTCTTATCCTTTTGTCTCTCCACCAAAAATTAACAGAGTGAAGTGTTATTTGGAAGTTCTTAATCTCGAAGTGGTCTTTTAGCCATTTGTCTGTATGTATCCTGGGTACCTGCGGCTAGAGAGTTTTAAATGAGTAGAGAAGAATTCTGGTTTGACAGCCATATGCTTTGAAACAAATCTAGTTGATTGCTTCTGCTTTTTTAGCTGAAGTTGACTACAGACATCAGTCCTTAGTACTTTTACTTCAAAATGTATCTGTTTATTTCAAAGCTCGTGCTTATTTGCGATCCCAGCTTTGTACACAGTTGATTATTTTCATATCATTTCCCACCTGAATGAAAATCATCTCAGGCAGTATTACAGATTCGATTTTTATTGCTAGTGCACATCTGTAAATATATTTTCAGTGAATATTTGTACACATAGTTTAATGTTTTCTTTCTGCAAAGTGTGTGCCAGGAATGACTGTATTTAAGAGTCGTACACCTGGTATCAGTGTGATTAGAGGCAAGATTGCTTCCCAGTTTTAGAAGGAATTTGCACTGCTTGCTCACTTGTTGCCATGGTGGCACTGGTTTTGTTTCTGTAAATGTAGGCTGTGCCTTCTTTGTAAAGGGCCTGTGAGTTCAGTATTGGCTGCTTGGAGTGCAGATTGCTTTGAATCCTCATTGTTTAAACAAGCAAGTGTGAGGATGTAAATAGAATGGGCAGATAAACTTTTAAGTGGCTTACCAGAAAATATTCCATAGATGCATCCCCAAAAGTTTTAGTTGCTGGCTCCAATTTGTGTTCATTCTCACTGCTTTGTTTTCTTCAAACGTGTGGGGTAACGGGGCAGGTCCTGTGCCTCTCAGAAGAGCAGGGGCTTGGATGCAGTGTTTTATTCTGGATGAGTGGTAAGCATTACAGGAAGTAAGAAAATACTCTTAACGTTCTCTGTCATCATTTCAAGATCTGAACAATTTGAGTGACACGAGGCATGTATGTCACAGAGCAAATAGTCATCTGGTTCTAGTTGCTGCAGATGCGATGGGGCGACTGAGAAACAGTGGAATGCCAGCAGTGTGAAGCAAACCTTCACCTCTGTCTTATCCCCCTGATGGAAGGTTTAGGTGACCATATTTGTGACAGTGGATGAGGAATGGAAGAGCCTGACGTTGTGTACATGCTCCAAACGAAGCACTAATTTCAGCATCATCTGAGATGTGTTAACAGTAGTAGTATTTTTGTTCCATTCTGTTCTCACTTAAATCTGGCAGTCAAGAGTGCCTGGGTATTCTCTGCAGTGTTAGGAAAAATATTGTACTTTGTACTACCTGCTGTCTGTGCTTCAGGGTCTGTTAAGGGCTACAGAGGGCTTGAGGTTTGCTTTGCTGGTTAGAAAACAAATTGGGAAAGCAGCTGATGGTCCTGTGGTTGTTGGACTGTGAAACAGAAAGGCTGACATCTGTAATAAAGCAACTCCTGTAGAGGATGTCTAAACAATACAGCTCACATAGTAAATAAACTTTGTTTGGTCATGTGAGGTTTTATCTTCTTGTGTTTGTCTATTTTTACATAGGAGGAAGGAGAAGGATCCAAAGTGATAATTTAATTTTTTGGTTTTGGAACTAAAAGTAATTGACATTGCCAGAAAGTGAGTCTTGAAATCATCAGAACAGTTTTCTTAATATTAAGGCTTGCAGCAACAATTTTACAGGTAGGAAAGGAGGGCAGAGATTCCTAATGATGTGAGCAGTGTTCTTCCTTTCCAGGAGTTAATCCTGCCAATGTTTACAATTTGCCTTGAGATTTGAGAGAAATTTCAGATTCCTCATGTAAATATTTATCACCTCTTCCCTGTCTCTTCCACTGTAGCCCCTGCACACCTTCAGCACCTGAGCCAGCTAACCCCAATTCCCTTCTCTTAATTTCCCATTTACTTGCAGCTGCAGGCGGTTTGAATGACAGCTTTCTGTATATCGATGAATCCTGCAAGTGTTTCAGGCTAGGGAAACAACAGATCTTGTGACTTGAGTTCTGCAAGGTTTTGCTGGCTTAAAGGTTTTGTGAAAATCACTAAGAATTAGGATTTGTCTGTCTATTGCTTCCGTTTGTAGCATGTGTAGGGTCACTGCTGTGACTTGCATCCTCTCTGGGGTTGGTTCCCAGCCCAGGTGCCATCCCCAACCCTTCACAATCTGCAGAGATTGAGAGCAGAGCAGGTGCTGTGCTTATGCATTGGCTGCCTACCTGCAAAGCAGAATTCATCTATCCCAAAAACCTGGGTGAATTGATCAAGGCTCTGCAAGGCAGGAAAAAGTAAAGTAGATCTTCTTTCATTCTTTCTTTCTTTCTTTTTTTTTTTTTTTAAACACAATATTGCATTTCAAAATGATAGTTTGATTTGTGGGAAACATAAGAAAAATGGAGAATCTTCCATTTTCCACAGTTCTTGTGGGTTGTCTGTGATTAGCCTGAGATGCAGCAGCTGTAGCAGTCAGAGTGGGCACGTATCTGTCTTTACCTCTGGGGGGAACTGATGGTGTTTACTGTGAAAGATAGTCTCTTGTTTTCCTCCAGAATAGTCAATCCTACTCTGAGGAATTCCTAAATTACAGGATCAAGTCATTGCTTGGATGCACTGAGCATGGGGATTCTGCTTGAGAAGCACAAGCTTCTTGTGTTGCTGCATTGTGCAAAGGTAGAAGGAACCCTGGCTTTCTGAACTGCAGCTCAGATAACAAGGGAAGACGATCTGTTCCTGATGGCCACAGCTTTTCAGTGCACGTGATGCAGAGAAGAGCGCTGGGCAGGAATGGCTGTGGCTATTTCACAGAATCACAGAATGGCCAGGGTTGGGCATTCAGCTGGGCAGCTGTTCCAGCACCTCAACACTCTCATAGGAAAGAATTGCCCCCTGACATCCAACTTCAATCTGCCCTCCTTCAACTTGAAACCATTTCCCCTTGTCCTGCCATTATCTACCCTTTCAAAGAGTTGAAGTTTCCTCACATCGCTTTCTTTTCTAGCAGCTGTAGGTGATGGTGGAGTGCAGGAAACTACAACCAAGCAAATGAACATTCTGCTGTTGTGCTGCTGCTTTTTGTCCCAGTGCCATGTGGAGGGCAGTCCCAGAGCATTTCCTGTGAGAGGCAGCTGCTGGCTGCAGTTTTTATCAGGCCTTTGGTGATGAGCATTCAAGGATCTTCAGATTTTAAAATCTGTTGTTAAGGGGGAAAAAATGTTCCAGATGCTTCAAATGGAGTGGGATATGGAGAAGAGTGCAATGAAATCTTAAGGAGAATTGCATGTGGAGCAGTGGGTTGCTCCATCTTGGGCAGCAGTGTGAGATACCATCAGGAAATTCATGTTTCTGTATGATGTTCCCCTGTAGCCCCAGCTGCTTCTGGCTCAGCTGCTCCTTATTGCACAGCAGAGGTCTTTGTGGAGTCACTGCTCCCAGTGACTGCTTGTCCTGTCCTGCAGTTTCTTAATGAGTGTGGTCAGTGCAGGTTTTTCTGGGCAGATGCACAAATCCAAACTTGCACAGTCTGTTCAGATTTCTGAATTTAGGAAAAATTTCTTCTCTGAAAGAGCAGTGATGCAGTGGCACAGCTGCCCAGGGAAGTGATGCAGTCACCATCCCTGGAGGTGCTCAGAACCATGGAGATGTGACACTGAAGGATGTGGTCAGTGGGCATGGTGGGGTGGGTTGGGGTTGGACTGGATGATCTTAGAGCTCTTTTCCAACCTCTGTGGTTCTGTAAAAAGCTGCTGTGCTCTGGGTTTGTGTATTGATATTGCTGTAAGCCAGAAGCACCAACATGGCGAAATGCCCAGGCGTTGTGTGATGGTTGCAGAACGGGCTCAGATAAGGCGTGGTGCTTCTGGGTTCTGTTTTACAGAACTGAAGAGTTTATACTGTAGTATATATCTTGCTTGTTATTTACCAGCCGTCCTTCCTGCAGCCCTAGAAAATTTATCAAGTTAACTCCCCTCTCTCCAACATATAGTTTTAAAACGTCCACTTGCATGGGAAAGAAAATGCAATTAAATCCTTGCTTTTATCAGGGTGTTATTAGGGTGAGAAAGCGCTGGCAAGGCCTCTGGCTTCAAACTTGCTTCAATCTAATTTTTCTCCATTCCTGGTTCTATAGTTGACTTTTTAGCTGAGCTTTTCATCTCCACAAATTCAACTTGAGCTGCGATTTTTCAACATAATAATGTTGTCTAAAAGGAGGGGGTGGGGGTGAAGCACAAACATTGCTCCGTAATTATTTCTTGATTTGAACTCTGTGTAATGTTGTTGGTATTGGAAAAGAAGATGGAGGAGTGCAGAAGGTGCTAGAGGAGGTGAAACCCAATGCTGTCACTGCTAGTGATGGGTAAAAGGAGGGCAGATCCAGGCTGTGGTCAGCTCAGCATAGCAGAGAGGGTGGGGGGAGGAAATGTGGTTGTTGCAGTTGTAGAAAATATCTTCGAGCAGAATTAAACAACTAGAAGGTTGTAATAAAGTAATTTATTTCAAAAATTACCAGCAGAGGCCACTTTGGAGGCTAAGCTGTGTCTTCCTAATACACAGAGCAGTTACCAAAGGAGGCCATCAAAATGATGATTCCTCATCTGTCCTGCTTATTATGTCCTTGGCTATTTTTATTCACTGTTTTCATAGCTCGCTCGTCCTGACATGCAGAGTTCTCTGCAAATGAGCCCAAATTAAAAGTCTATAAATATTTGTTTTTCTTGCTGTGAAGCAAAAAGATTTTGCTTTGCTTTTATTACAGCATTATCCTTGATGTCAGATAATTTATCTGAAAAGATATAAAAAAGAGTCACACTTTTTCACATACTTAAAACTGAAGGCAAATATTGACTCTGGTTTTCCCTCTGGAAGAGAAATCTGGTTATTTTTTTATATAGGCTTCTTATCTAAGGTACGATTTGAAGGGAAGTGACTTTGCTACTTCTGTCAATTAGCAAGTCAGCAGTTTCAGAAGTTACTCGTGATTTTAACATAGTTACCCGAGGATGCATTTGAATTTTCTGTAGATACATTTATTCCACATTACGAAAATGTTTCCAACATCGTTTGCCTTTCAGAGAACTTCAAACCTAAATTGCAAGTGAAAGCTTTATAGTTACAGGCGCTGAAAGTTTGCTCACTCGTGAATGCAAACACGACGGCGGGCTGTGCATGTGAATGCAATCTGATAGCAGAAAATGAAACACCACATTCTGCAGCTGAACTCCGTTGTGTCAGAAGTGTGAGCAGAGATGTGTGTTCTAAAGCGAGGACTGATGGTCTCTTTGCTGATCTGCAGAACATTGAGTCTGCTCTGTGCCTTCACTACTGGGGAGTTCTGATGGGAGTTTGATATAGAAAAGAATTAGGAGGAAACTTGGATGGATGGAAGTCTCTGCTTGCTTCTATGTTGGAAATGCATCTGGCTAAAGAGAAAGTAAATGAATGATATAGAATCATAGCGTTTATTTTGTTTGAAAGCAGTGTTTCATATGCCCTGTGAAAAAGGGGAAACAATAACCCTTTCTTCAGAAGCAGTATTTATCTTGAAAATGCCTGTTTGCTGTTGTACGGTGAGCATTTGAGGTCTCTAAGGAAGTTAGAGCATCCATTACTTTCTGGTTTTCCAAGAGTAGCTGCACAGAAAGTAGAACATTACTTTTATAACCCGTCTTCCTTTATAGATTGATGGATAATGGTGGTATTGTGAACTTTCAGTCAAGGTTTTGCTGAGCCTTTTGTGTTCTTCAGGTAAAGCAGATGTGTTGAGTGAGAACAATGCTGAGACTGTTTCAAAGAAAAATTAAAATATTGCAAGTTCTAAAATAGGTAAAATCTTAATAGAGAAAAAAGATACACAAGTCTTAGGACTTGGCAATACTTTTATCTCTATTCAGGAGTTGTCAAACTGTTTATAGTCTGCATCCCTGAACCATGAAATATCCAAGGGGAAAGTAGCCAAAGCAGATACTGGAAGCCAGGCATTTAGAACCCTGGCCTGTCTTGCTGGCAGCTGAATTCAAATCGGGTGTACAGATAGCAACAGATTTTTCCTTGTCTAGGAAATAGCAGGCATAAATTCGAGTGGTCGAGCTTTGTGAAATGGGGAATTACCCACTTACCAGCCAGGGACTGTTGTTGTATTCCACCAATCCAACTATGGTGCTTTTAACTTACTGTTACCTATAACAGCAACTCTGGGATCTGCTGTTTGGGATGTAAGTGCAAGAACATTGTAGCACCACGATGCCCTGTTGGTGCACGTGGCAATGGCAGGAATGCAGCATAAAAGAGGAATCAAATATGTGCTCAAGTGAGTTGAGCATTTTTGACTGGCACCAGCCAAACCTAAACCATGTTTTAGAAACCAAATTACGACAGAAGTAGGATGGCCTGTAATCCTTCAGTTCTCCCCCTTTAGCCTTCTTACAAGGGCTTTATTCAGTGTCCCTCTGGTCAAACTACAGGAAACCAACATTTTAGTAGATAAATTAGTGTTATTTTTAGTGTTATTCTAGCAACAAATCTCAGACTTGTGTTTGGATTCCTAAATTCTCAGCCTCCCAGCATATTACCAAAACCTCGATTATCTAGGGAACCCATTACTGATTCTTTAAAGCATACAGTGTATTAAAAATTCCAAAGAAATGAAGAGGTTTAGCACAATAGCATGAATTTGTTCAAATCCTGACCATCATTTAGGTCTCTGGGGTGCTCTGATAATACAAGTGCATGGAAAGTTGGATATTCAGCTGGGTATAGTTTTCATTTCTGGGAAAATGAGAAAGGATGGATATCCATTCCAGATGACATTTTTGAAAAAGGCTTGTGATTGATATCATAGTCAAAAAGACTTAAGGCTCTTGGAAAACACTTTATACTTGTCCAGAAACAGTGGTGCTGAAAGGCAGCAATTTTAATAATTTAAAACATTAAGAATATAATCATTTATAATCCACTGGTGTCTTTCTACATGCCTGCGTTCTGAGGGGTTTCAAGCAGATAATACTTACTTGAAAGTCATACAGAAAAAGAACATGACTTAAAAAAATCTTAAGAAGAGATAATGATTAGTTCAGTAATCTGTTTTGCATATCTTTTGAAAACATTTCCAATGTATCACATTAGACAGCGGTGTGTGTGTGTGTATAAAATAGCTTAAGAGTTCATGAAGGCTGCAAAGGTCATTGAAATCAGGTGAAGCTTTTTTCCATCTGCTGTAGGAAATCACATGTTAATAGGCAGAATTAGGTGACCTTTGCACGAGCCTAGAAATACGTGAAGCTAGTTGAAAATTCTACAGTAAATGAAACAAACAAGATCTCCTGCTAGATGTACGTATTTCTCTGTGTGCAATCTCTTGTTTGAGAAAATCTTGAATGACTAATAGTTGTTTAAAAGTAGATGTAGAGGAGCCTTATAGGAGGTTTTAAGTTCACTGGACTGACTGTCCTTGCACCCGAATAGAAATACGCTGTGGGCCAGTAAAGGAAACAATCATCAGACATGATTTGCACTTCTTATTGCCACATCATCGCTCAGTTAGTTTTGAAGTCTTGTTTGCATTAATATGGGCGAATGATGTGAAGAAACTTGCGATATTTTTATTGTAACAAAAGAAGGCTGTGCTTCTCAGCAGAAGGCTTCCTTTCCAGAACGGTTCCCCAATAAGGGTTTTCAGTCTTCCATCTTAGGAATGTTAAGAATAACCATTTAACTTGGATGGCTCGGTAATGAAGGACTGTGGAAATGAAGAGGATGATGACAGTGCATTCCATTGGGATTTAGTAAACCAGCCTTAAAAAGGGGCTTGAGTTTCTTTGATGTGGTTTTCCATTTCTCTTGTAGAATATCCCAAATGTTGTGTAGTACCATGTTGTCCTAAACAACAAGGTAGATATCTAATGCTTTCAACAAGTTTCTGTGGCTTGCTTGCTTCCTAACCAAGCACTCTCACTGGTGTTTTTAGCTAGTCACTCTTCTTACATGAGAAACAGGTGATTAATTATTACTTAGCAGATGATTACTATTTTCAAAATTTTTTGAGACTGAAGGAAAAAAAATACTTGTTATCAATCCACATATAAAAGATTGGGAGTAAACTTCCTGGCTTTTACAGTTAGCAAAAACGGGATATTACTGGTTTTCTTAACTATGTCAATGTATATTACACACATATATATATATAATTATTTTATGTAAATGAAATTTTAAAGCCAGTTTGAGAAATAGCATGCTTTATCAACACAGTGCATGTCAGCAGCATTGTCAAATTACGCCCTATTCTCCATGAATGAAGATCTAAGCTTGCAGTAACTGATAATGTACTTACAAGTTACTAATTTCTAAATCATTGATGTTTCATGTCAAAACAGCAGCTTAAGATTTGAGAAAGTCAAATAGAAACTTGTTAAATGAAGGGTTTAAAGCAAGTATACTTGTTCTTTTGTTTCTCATCATTACTTTCCTATCTATTAAATATTGTATCAATTTGACAGCACTGGAAATCAGATTCTATTAAATAATTACCCAATTTTAGCGGTACCAGCATGGCAGTCCACTGACTTTTTATCTCAGATATTAAATCAAGTAGTCAAAACCTTTAATGTCATAAACTCTGTGGGACTGGATGGATGAAAGATTGGCTCAAGCTGGTACAAATTTTTTCAATCACCACTGAATCCTGCAATGTTGATTGCTAAAGCTAGATAAAGATTTAATTTAAATCCAAGGTATTTGGAAGCACACTCATAAAGATCCTACAAGATAGACTTTATGAGGGAACCAGTACGGGGGCATACTGTTTGAATGGATGTTACTGAAAAACTGTTAGTGGGTTTGAGGTACAGTGCTATGGATGGACTGCTTAGGAAAAGGTAATGTGATTGATCTAATTCAAATTTTAGAACACAATACTGTGAAAATAATGTTGTTTTTTTTTTTTAAATAGAAGAAATATGTTAAATGGATGAGTCTGTGACTAACCTGGGCATTATTAACTTTGTGTATACCTTTATACCTTCTGTATGAGACTGATGGTGAGTTAGCTAAAGGTGTAAAGGATAATGCTTGAGATCTAACTTCTTTTCACTGATGCTCACAGAATGGTCTGGTTGGAAGGGACCTCAAGGATCAGGAATCTCCAACTCCCTGCCACACGCAGGGCCACCAACCTCCCCATTTCATACCAGCCCAGGCTGCCCAGGGCCCCATCCAACCTGGCCTTGAACACCTCCAGGGATGGACGGGGCATCCACAGCCTCTCTGGGCAGCTGTTCCAGCACCTCACCACTCTCTGTAAAGAGCTTCCCCCTGACATCAACCTAAAAGCAGGGAATGTGCAGTCCATAAGCAGTCACTGACATGCAGTTGGAAGAGGATAAATTAATCAGACTGGAGGAATGAAAACTTTGAAATGTGGTGAAATCGAAATTGGATGTAATTTAGTATTGCAGCGTGTAAGGTCATGCATGTCGGGATTAATTAGATTTTTGCTTTAAGATAGGAAATCAGCTGAAAGTGACAAAAAGCTGCTGGAGCATTAATGAGAGGAGATTGAGGTAAGTCTGAGAGATTTGTCCTAAAATAGGGAACGTATTCCTGTAAGGAAGGATGGTGAAATAAGAATGCCATTAGACAGATAAAAAAATAACTTAATATGGCATATTCTGTACAATTTGGGTACTCCTTTAAAAGAAGGATTAATTCAGGACATTACAAATTCAAAGAAGGGCTATGAGGATTATTGGTAAAATTGACAACTTTCCCTGTGAAAAGACCACACGAG
Organism: Tympanuchus pallidicinctus; assembly: GCF_026119805.1. Taxonomy (NCBI): domain Eukaryota; kingdom Metazoa; phylum Chordata; class Aves; order Galliformes; family Phasianidae; genus Tympanuchus; species Tympanuchus pallidicinctus. Next base: position 10,411,818 of record NW_026294722.1, read on the forward strand.
TGTGACTTTATTAATCTGGAAAGACAGAGGCTTGGAAGTCCTCCTCATGAAAATACATAGAAAGAAAAGGAAAATAATAGACCACTCTAAACACTCCAGATTCCTCTTTTTTTTCTAATGGTCACCCCTCCCCTGACCAGTCACCAAGGTATGCATTTAGTTACACATCCAGAAGCTTCGTGGTAGGGTGGCTTACTGGTCTTGGTGCTTTCCACTGGCTGAGGCAGCTCAGTTGTACTTTTCTCTCGTTGTGTAGGTAAATGTAAACTTTGTTCTCATATCCCCAGCCTGTGCAGGTTTGAGGATACCATTCTCACAACAATGTTTTTCAATGAGATTTTTCTTTGATGTGGAAACCTCACTCTAGAGCAGCCCGAGAACTTTTGCTGAAGTGAAACAGTGTTTTGTGCAAACCTCCTGAGACTTAGAAGTATATTCGCTTTAACAGCATTCTGTCCTCCCTATGGTGTCCTATGGTGATGACACCCATTCTGCTGAAGAAGTGTTATGTCGATTAGCTCTGTGTACATTGTGATTCATTGAGGAGTGGGATCACTGAGGTTGGAGCAGTGTTTTTGGAAGTTAGTGACATAATTATAAGTCAAATCAAATATATTCCATAAATCAGTGTTCCCAGCTGTCCTGCAGTTGAATGCAGATGATTTATGGATATAAAATCTCTCAGAGGAGAAAAAAAAAAAAAAGAGGAAAGGGGAAAGATTTCATTAAAGTAAAATTTGAACTACATAAAGCAATTTGGTATAATCTTTGCATTTGAAACCAAGTCCATCACCTTGATTCTTTTTACTCTTTATGCTAATAAAATGATAACTGCTAGTTAAATATTGCTTTTTAAAGTCCATGTTAATTGTGGTAACAGTTCTGGGAAATTCTATTAGTTTCTGCCACAGATGAGTGTTTTCAGAGGTAGTTAAATAACATCTTTATTCCAACTGGGACCTCATTGTCAGGTTTCTCTTCATTAGATAATCTTAAAATAGCCTTAAACTACTAGAACTGCTGCAATACAGTCAAGCATACCGATTCTTTTCTCCCTGAGAGACAGTTCTTCACAAGGAGAGAAAAAAAATACCGTTGGCTGATAGCCTAGTGAGAAGTCTGTCTTGTCCCAAAGTGCAGAATGTGATTTAAAACAGTTACGCCTCCTGGGTACAGTCCGACAAGCGCTGTCACTTACATGGGAAAACAATATACTGTAATTCCTTTCTCATCACTAAAGTGTCAGATCAGCACATGAGGCAAATGCCATCTGCAAAGATAGTGTCACTGTCCTGTGCTTGTATGGCTTTGCATAAGGGCAAAAATAACCCCATCTCTGTTTCTAACTGTCCCCAGGAAAGTAGTAGCCAGAAGCTGTCAGAGTGCGGTTAAGCCTTAGAAGTCATCACAGGCGTGCAGGTTCTGAAGATGGTTGGGCAGATTCAAGGGAGGAGAACAACTGACTGGAGCGAGGCTTGTTTGAGGCTGGGAAGGGGTTTTGAAGAAGATCTGTTGTGTGCTCGTCCTACTTCTGCATCTTTCCCAAGTGACGTCTAGCAGATGTCTGACCTTTGGTCTGACGTGCTTCTGTCACTCTCTTGTTTTGTAAGCTGCATGAAGTGCTCTGCTGTCTTTTCCTTCTGCCAATCTCGGATATGTGCAGGTCAGGTGATTATGATGGGACCCGGGGGATCAACAGAGGTCTGATAGCATACCATGCTTGTTCTCTTAGGCTGAGAAGTGCATGAATAACAAATGGAGATACCTGACTAGCTTGTTTTTGTCGCTACTGTGCTTGATGTGATATGCTAAAACTTGCATCTGAAGCCTGAAACATCTTAAGTTGCATTTTTTTAAGAGAAGGACCATGGGGCAAACACCAAGAAAGCATTACCTTCATTTCTTACATTTTGGGCAGTAGTGCCTCAAGCATGGTTGTTAGCTGAAATACCAGTGGAATTACAGCGTGGTTCTAATTTGATAGGTATATTTAGTACCAATTAATTTGATCAGAAACTGAATCTAATTTCTGAATTAATATTATCATTGTAGTGTTTTGAAGCATTATCTATTTAATGAATCGGATTCTGCACAATTACTTCAAAATTACAGTGTCTGGCATGAAAATGTTATTGAAGAACACAGAGTTTATTAGAATTTTTACACTTGATTTTAACTACATAGCTGAAATCCTTAGGATGACACTTTCATCTCCAAGTATCTGCACTTTCACCTGAGGACACTGGGAATGTATTAAATGTTAATGAGGTTGCCTGTGCCGTCGTCTTGTGAAGCGAATGCATGCAGCTGTATGCATAAATACCCTTCCCTGTACCAAAATCAAGTGGGAGAGGAATTTTATAGGGCTTGATGGTGGGTGGATAGAACAACATTGTACAGTGTTTGTCTAATCCACAGAGAGTGTCGTTTGACCTCTAGTGTAAAGTGTAAAGGGAAATTCTGTAAGCGAAGGCAGTTTCTTTCTTAAAGTGATGCTAAGACTCTTTCCAGAACTGGATTTCAGCAAATGAGCTTTTTGTGCACCTGAATTGCACCAGTCAGCCAGGACTATTTCAGTGTAGGAACAATGGTGAAATGTTTGTCTACAATGCTTCCAGTGTTTTGTATTGCATGCTATGTGGAAAACGTTACAAAATCCTTTTAGGTTACGAAAAGGAAATATTGACATGTTGTGACATATTGTATGTTAAATGCTATTCAGACCAGGTTCTAAATTTGGGTTTTTAGATGCCTTTCACTGGGCCATCTCAGCTGTAACAAGTGTGTTTGCACTACAGCGTGAAGCACAGGTTATAGCTGTGTGCACTTGGGATAAAAAGCTCAGGGTGCCTTGTTTCATGTCTCAACTCAATGACACGAGGTTTATATCACGAGCAAATATGACAGGAAAGGTTTTATTATTAGAATTTGGTTGTTCAGTATCTTGAAAAGTAACTGCATTGAGATGTTGTGCCTTTTGTATCTTGGGAAGAGGTGCTTTAAACATTTAATGCTTCCTGGCAGAGTTCAACTTGATGCTATTTTACAGAAATAAGAACTGAGGAATTCAGAAAATCCTCCTTTAGAAATAGATTCCATTTAAAATGTAGCATTCTAGGTTACAGACTCAAAATGGAGAAGATACATCCCAGAAATGGGAGGAAGGCTTTGGAAGATGGCATACTTATTTTTTTTCTGTATGTGTGCTACCAATCATGTTTTATATAATGACAGCACAGCCTGAGCCCTTTTGAAATGAAAAGTGTAGTGAACTTAAAACATTACAAATGAGCCCATTTGTGCAGTTTGGAATTCCTCTAAAATGAAGAATCTGAGCAGACAGCATTGAACTGTTCTCTATCTTTTATTAGCAAATGAGTTCCTGCGTCACAGGACAGAGCAAAAGCTGTTCTCTCCCATAGTGGAACTGCCTCACTATTGCACGGCTGATGGTCATTTTTTTGAGATCACCTTTGATTTGTCACTGGTTGCAGATGTGGCTGATTCTGAACAGTGCTGAGAGGTGAGATGTGCTGTGGTGGCCTCCTTTTTAACAAAGTATGAGCTGCCATTAGAGAGCTGCTTTGTGTTAATGCCCTTAATTTTCTCTGCTTTCCCCTGCTGTCCTTCTCTAATACAGCGTTTAGAAGCCAACAGCTGTGCCTCTGCTAAATGCACGCTCTGAGTCTGGTACTGTAAGTTGAAGATTCATAGCTGTAATTAGAGGGGCACTTTTTGCATTTCTGTTCAAATACTGAAATAGGAAATTTGGTTAAGCAGAAAAGGAACTCAGTATATTTCCAGGGACTCCTGTGCTGTTAGACAGGGATCTAGTCTTTCCTGGCACCTATCTGTGTTTTGCTCTTCGGACAAAGATATTTGCACTGCAAGCTGAACGTAAGCAAATCTTTCCATGATTGCTGTGTTCACAATGCTGCGGGGGATAACAAGGCTCCTGGTGCTCTTTGCCTCCACCTTACTATGATTCTGGAAAGCATCCTGGTTATTGCAGTGCGAGTGGTACGCTCAGGATCTTCAAAATGTGTGAAAAATAGAAAATAAATGGACTTAAAAAATAAAAGAAAATGAAAACCATGTAACAGATTATTAACTTTTGATTCTAGCCGATTTTTAGTGCCTTGGCCATCACTCGGCTGACCAGACTTTGCAAGGTCTTTTGTGTAGTCCATCTAGCATTTGACATCCTGCCCCCAGCCTGACTGCAGGGCACCTGAGAACAGAGCAGCTGGCTCGCCACTGCTATTTCAGGGCCTGACTTGTTCCTGACACACTGAATGAAGATCATGATGTTACTGAAAACAGTTTTAAAAACACATCCCCGACTATCCTTCACACTGCACTTTACATGTAAGTTGAAACTGCTGACAACAAATAAGAAGGTATTCTGTGGACCTCTGTCTGTGGAAGGTATAAACTTGTAGCTGCAAGAATTGGTAGACCTCAATAAAATTTATTTATGCAGCCAAACACTGGGAGTAACTTCCAATAACCACAAAATTAAATTGAACAACATATGCCAATTGCAAAACTCGTTGCAAGTTATTATCATTGTATTAGCCAATGAGATTCTGTTTTAACAGGTTATATCCATCTTTCTAGATAACTTTCTGGTATTTGACCAGTATACAGTTGAGCTATTACATTTTAAATACACCAGCTCAGACATCAAGAAGCAATCTTTGGAGATCTATGCGACGCTGGCTGCTTAAATTGCAAGCGTGCTTCAGAAGCAATGTAACAAAACAATCAGTATTGATCCACAAGAATCAAAGTAGGATGTGGCTCTGGGCAGCCTGGTCTGATGGTTGGCAACCCTGCACACAGCAGGGGGGTTGAAACTGGATGATCATTGTGGTCCTTTTCAACCCAGGCCATTCTGTGAATCTGTTCAATGAATCTACGGAATTACCGCATTTAAGTTTCTACAAGAAAACATTTAAACAACTGTTGTTGTTTTTTAAATCACTTGTATGCGGACACGATCTGTAATCAAATTATTATTCCCTTGTCTTTATGCGTGCTGCAGGAAGCTTTCTGTAAGTAGAAAATTGAGCTGTGGTCCCTAGGTTATGCTAGGTGTTAGTGAGGGTTGGCTTTGGAGGTGCTGCAGTGAAGGTTCAGGAAATGTCAGGTGCAAACAGTTTTAGAGAGGTCACTGCAGACTGAATGGTGGGAATTACCATGGAGTTATTTTCTTCACTTGGGAAGAGCATTGAGGTAGTAAAATGCTTCTGAAAAATCTCAGCTTAATTTTGTCTCTAAAAATAATAAAAAGTGATAAAAATGTGTTTAGTTACCTTTGATTGCAAACAGATTGTGTATAACTGCTTTCCTTTTTCACTTTTGTGTCAGTTAATGTGAATTCCTATTCCTAAGCCACTGTCTTCTTGAGTTCTGGCCATGAAGTCTTCAAAGAAAGCATCTCAGCTACAAGGAGATCCTGATATTCTATCTTTTGATAGAGTATTTAATTCATCGCCAAGCACAATATGAGTGAACCAGTGACTGCTTCTTGTTTGAAGTTCCAACATACTAATTTTAATCTTATTAAAAAAAATAAAATGTTAGAATTCATAATAGAGTAAAGAAAATAAGTCCAAAGAGCTACCTTCAGGCGGCTTTTTTTGCTGCCTGTGTGGATGGGGAAAGTCATAGATATGTAATTTAAATGACTATGCAGCCTGAATATCTAGCTATTCAATGTGACATTACAAAATGCTGAAATAAAGTCAGTCAATAGAGCGTTCTGACTGATCTAAGACTCCAGTGGAATAACTGATGTAGAATTTGGTCAAAATGTACCATACACATAACATTAGATAAACCCTGTTCAGATTTACAGAATAACTAGAGCCAGCAATTTTCATATGCTGGAAGGAAAGAAAAGCAGCATTACTAAATGTTGAAAATTAATTTTGGAATGTAAAACAGTATTATTTTAGGTGGAAAAAGCTGGTCCTCTAACTTAAAAAGCAGAAATTGGAGCCAAGTAAAACCTGGTTATATTTATGGTACAAAAATAAGTGCTACGAATTTGCATTTTAAAAAAAGGAATCTTAATTTTATCATACTGTGAATAGCATAGGAGCCTCCTACAGGAGTGGAAAGCTACCTGACTAATGAATTAAAAAGATATGATTAACTGGAAGTATAACAAAAGCCACTGGGGAACATCTATTTAAGAATGTTTCATGATTTTGAAAACCTGTGTTAATCTTGCAAGTTTAATTACGTGAGGATGGACTAACCTGAAAACTTCATGCGAGTTAATCCTGGCGTTCCAGCAGCCTGAAGCTAAGCTTAATTTGCAAAGCCTGGATTCCTGGAGAACCAACTCGAGTGCTGCGCTGGGTTAACTGACTTGGTTCTGTAGCTTAAAACCAAAAAACAACAATGAAATTGTAAAGGTGTGCGTATTTAAAGCAGTTAAATGTTACGATTCAAGTTATTGAAGTACTGACAGCTGAGTGATGAGAAGCAAAAAGGTGCTCTTGCTGCTAAACACAGAACACATTCTGGCAAGTGGAGTTAGGTTGATTCGTACTTGATTTGGACATTATCAATTTAAACAAATGACATTTAGTGTTGGTTTTACTCCTAGATACTTTAAAAGGGATTTCACTAATCCTTAGTAGAAAATGAGGAGCAGAATTAAAAAGGAATGTATGAACTGGTCTGAGGTTGAAATTACAAGGAACGTGGGAAACTTCTGCAAAGATAAAGCTATAAAAATAAATTTAAGAATGAAAACGTAGCATAACCCAACAAGTCCAGAAAATACAGCTTTTAAATGCTTGTTCCATATGGAACAGAAGTCCACTCATGCTCTCCCACCTGCTCCTGTCCCTACCTCCAACATCAAAAAGATCTGATTGTCATGGGATGGAATGTGCAAAAGGAATGAAATTTAGTCAAATGCAACAAGAATAGCCCATACCTAAGATGGGCAACTGTTCACTGCATCTCAAAAATCTAGCACCTTCTAGAGTAGATAAAACCTCCCTTGCCCAAATCTAAACCAACTAATACCATGTGTTAAAAGTAAGATGGAAAGGAAATCAGTGGATCTCCCCTGTGGCAGATGAATCATCCCATGACAGTGAGGACTGATAGAGGCTGCGGAGAATCAACAAGTCATTGTACTTGTAGGGGAAATGAAAGGCTTTTGTTTGAAGCACTGGAGAAATCATTGATGTTTTCTCCTGAAGCCCCAAAATATCTGGATACCTTGAGAAATGCACTTCTGTTGACACAAGAGTTTGATGGGTAAATGTGGATTTGTGTTTCATGATTGTATCTGAATTTCTGCTAGACGTGAACTCAAGCAACTGACATAAGAAAAAGATGTTACAAATACCTTTCATTGGAGTTTATACCTTATTATATGCTGGGGAATCTACTCCTTAATTTCTCCTGGCATAGATCCTCAGGTGACTGAGGGACAAAACCTTACCAGAGCTGTCCCTGCATCTTAAAGAGTAGCATCTTCCTCTTCCTCATAGTCTGAATAAATGCACTGAACACGTGGTAAGTCTTGATGTGGTAAAGGCAACTTTTCTTTTTGCAAAAGCCTTTTTTCTTGAAAACCTGGTAATACAGAAGTAGTTTAGGAAAATAAGGAAGTACTGGTTGAAATTAACCAGTTACAGCAGTAGATTGATAAGATGGCAAAAGGATGATTTACTGAGCAACGTGATAGCCTTTCTGAAACTTCCTACCCTGTACTATGCAGATACATAAAGCATGTCATTTCTAGGCTGCTATGTGTGAAACTAATGATGACTGAGGTGACAAGCACCTTCTGTCTTGTCCTTCTCTTTGGCGTGATGCCTGTTGAGAGCTGAGGTCATTGGACAGTGCTCATCAGAAATAGGAATAGGCTGTAGAATTTGGATCTGATCTCCAGTTCAGCTTAGCATTTCTGGTTGGTTGTATGTGTATTTCTGATGCCTTCTGCATCAACCTTTCTGGATGGAGCAGAAGGCCTATGAAGTTGTAACTGCTGCTCCTGATGGAAGAAAACTCAATAGCCCTTGAAAAGATTTACCCTGACATAAATGAAGTGACTCAACACAAAGTTGAAATGCATGCTTATTCTCCTCTCCTTCCCAGTAACAACATGGAACAAATTTTTTCAAGGTTATCCTACATGAAGTCTGCATTCTGAAAAATTTGTTATAAATGGATTCTTGTAAGACAAATCGTGTAGAATAAATTGTTTTCCTAAGGAGCCAAATGCAGCTCTTTCAGTGAAGTACAGACAAAAATTATTGATCAGAGAGCGTTTGGTTTTGCTTTTATTTCTGGAGTTTTCAATTCATAAGCACTATCTCATTCTATGACCATTTGTTTCTTCCTGTACTCTCTTCATATTTTGTTAGGCTATGAGGTTCTGAACTAAATAAATAGATTTCAACGCATTTCCAGAAAAGGTATTCCAGGGAAAAAGCATTGGTTGGAATTATGTGTGCTGTTATAATTTCTATCCCAAAAGTAAAGGCCTGGAAGAGGACAAATGGAACTGTTGAGGTTCTTGCTCTGTTCCCCCCTCCCCACCCTGAGAATGTTGTAAATGCCTGATCAAACTGAGGATGTGTTATTTTCTGTCTGTATCTAAAAACACAGGATAACCAATGGGGCTTCTCCCATTAGTACATTTCTTTATCCCTCTTTAGAAGGGATTGTTTTTTATCTAGTGAGTCTGTGAGAGTTTGACATTGGATGACTTTATAAAACATTCTACTAATTGGATTTGTTAAAATAAATAAATCAAACACTAATTGGAACGTGCCCTGCCATTATTTTTGCTTACTGAATTAGATATAATGGCGTGAAGTCCTTTTTATCATATTTGTGCACTTATTTAAACACCCCCCTGGCGCACACTTCTGCAAATTCAATTATATATTCAAAGGAGGCATTCAATTTATGCAAGGCTGGTTTACATTTAATCCGGGGGCAAGACTCAGTAACTGATGATAGGTCTGCTCAAGATTAATTAGCATCACTCAGATGAGCAGTGGCATTGTTACAAGCCTGCAGTGTAAAACAAGGGATATTTTATCTGTCCTGTGTGAGCTGTTATTTGCTTCAATATGACCCTTTTTAGGGAGGGAACGACTTCATCCTTGTTTGGCTTTCATTTTGTGAAAAGAGATGGTCAACACCGCATGCATTATCTTAGCAGTGTCAGAGTCATCTCAATTTCCTTTCCTCTTGCCCTACTTAGCAATGGTATTCTTCACTTAATTTTTAGCTGATTAATGGAAAGATTCTAGTTTGCATCCTGAAATCCTTAGCCCTCTTAATAATTAATGAAGGCACCAAAACTCCATTTTGGTTGGCATGCAAATGCTTTACTTTTGCTCTAAGCTGCTTTGTGATGCTGTGGGTAGAACTGTGACGTGCAAACCTAGTATCTAAATTTACAGCCTGATATCTTTTGTTGTGAATTATTTTCTCTCTGTTAATGAATATCCCTGTTCTGTGTCAAGCAGTTATGTTTCAGCGATGGATGATTTTGTATTAAGATGGACCTTATCTCTGTGGTTTTTCTTCCCTTGTTATGTTCCTGCATAGCTGAAGCTTTTAGGTATCCATATATGTGGTGTCTTAGGAAACAGTAAATATTAAGCTTGTGCTGCTATTTGTGAAAGGAACTCAACTGCAGGTTTTAGCTTGCTGTACTGTTTTGGAGTCATCGCTATCCTTACTAAAGCGGGTATTTACAGTCCCATAATTACATTTTTGTTTAGAATGAAATTAAGTAGTGGGGAGTAATTGAATTTCCAAGGATCTGGTGGCAAGGTGCTTGTGTGGCAAAAGGGATGGCTCCGTCCTGGCAGGTTAGCACCTGTGCAAGAGCAGTTAAACAGCACACATGCCTTCAGCTTGTTTGGGAGCTTATTGTCCACATACACACACACACACACACACACTTGTGTGTACTCAGACCCTGCTGCAGCCTGGGCAGGGTGCCACAGGCAGCAGGGTGCTGCTGAGTGCTGGAGGCACAGACGGGTCTGCAACTGCCCAAAACAGCTTCAGGGAGGTGAGGGGAATGCTCCCATTTGACCTGGGGGCCATACGTATGGTTTAAAGCAGAGTTTGGTGCTTAAAAGATCAGCAGTGGGTGTCTGGCAGCGGGGCACCTCTGGGAGGAGAAGGCAGGGCTGTGCTGGGCTGGGCACGGTTGCTTCTGCAGGGCACAGATTGTTGGAGAAAGGGCAAAAACGTGAGAAACAGTGCTGTGCACACCAGGGTCAGTAGAGAAGAAGAGCACGAGTGGATGTTGGATTTCTCAGGTAGAGCAGGGTGGGGTATGGAAGGCTGCTTTTGGTTGCCTGTTGCAGCCACGTTGCGTTGCCATGTTTGTCTTCTGCGAACTAAGGCCATCAGCAATGTGTATTGTAAATATGAGCAAAAAGCACTTAAAATTCTGCAGTATTTCAAGTTGTGTGATTCTTTGCCTGCACTTACTGAAGTCTTTCCTGTTTAATAATATGGTATATGCCGTATTTTAATGGTGATAACAGAGTTGATGGCTTTCTTGCTCACAAGCGATCATGGCTGTGTCCCACCTGGATCCACTCTTAGTTCTTGTCTCTTTTGTCACTCTCTAGCAAAAAGCTGACAGGTGCTTTCCTCTCCTTGATCACCCAGACTGAGCCGTTCTGTGCTCCCTGAGCAGCCACTGCTTATCCAAGCCTTGAGAATCGACTCCAATGTTTTTTTCCCTCTCCTCATTTCCTGCAAATTCACCTCTCCAAATTCCAATTCTATTGCTTCCAGTAAATTAATCCATCTGGTTTATTGCCTTGTCACTTTGCATTTGGTGGTTCCTACTCTAACTTTTCTTTCTTTAGAAATGTAGATGTGTTGCAGCTGCTTTTAAGGCTCTCCACAGTTTATCCTTTCTTATCCAATCTTACTACAAGGGTTAGTCTTGAATGTCACACAAAACGCTTTCAAGCTTCCTAAGGTGTTGTCTCTTATCAGTGGAAACTCCCAATTAATTTCTGGAAGCTCTCACTACCCTTGTTCAGCTTGTTCTCCAACTTCACCTGCCTCTGCGTACATAAAACAACCTATTTAGCTAATTGTATATACATCAGCAATTACATTCCCTGTTAAATAAGGACCGCTACCCTGTGTTTTGTTGTCTCATTTTGCTTCTGAGACTTTATATCAGCACCTGCGTAATTTTCTCTGTACACGAGTCCTCATGCAATTGTCTGGCTTGATCACAGTATTTATTTCCAAGAAGTAGCTGAGACAACAGCACTGCTTGTTGTGCTCTGTAGTGTGCTGTAGAGAGGTAGTGTGTAAATGGAATACATCTGAAGTCCTCCTGCTAGAGTGAATCTATCAAGACTAGAATGCCCTGCGTGGAGACTGAGAGCAGAGTATTTGATATCATCTCTCGTAGCAGCTCACTACGAAAAAGGTGACTTTCAGTTGCATTGCATGCTCCTCACAGGCAATCCAGAACACCTGTTTTTCGTTAGACATTTTAATGAGCACATTTAATATTTTAAACTTGAACTCTTTCACCTAAATCAAATTAAAACTTTAGGGAAACAGCTGAAGTGCAGTCCTGCTCACTTTGACAGCTCTGAAAGCCTCACGAGCGCTGTAAATTTAAAGCAAAAAATACTTTTAAAATTTGTAGAAAATACATTTGCAAGGTCTCTACTGAAGCAGGCAAGGCTGGCAGGGTCGTGAAATCTGCTGTACTCAGAACTGTTTATACTAAAATTACACAACATGACAATATTTTCTTTTAGGACAAGCTTAATCTTTAAATTTTTCTTTAACAGCACCGAGTATGGTCAGGTGCTCTATCCAACAAATCCTTCAAGCTTATATGCTTAAATAGGAATAATTTGTGTGAAGTTTCACGGGAGTTTTTAGAAAACCAGTTGTGGTTGGAATGCACATTAAATCCTTGAGCAGAATAGGGTTTTGTGAGGAATTTCATAGGAACTGAGATGGGTTTGGGTTTTGTTGGGAGCCAGAGGGAAAAGATATACACAGAAAACTAAAGAATGCCTAAATGATCCACTGTTGGGTAACTGTTATTGAGTGGAAACCACTTGTGTACTTGCTATTTACTGTGCATGTGTAGAGAATGCAGCCTGTGGGAAGGTAAAGAGCTGGGAACGTCTCTCTGCATATAACTCTGATTCGTGTCAGGAGCAATTGGCAGTTTGGCTGGAAAGGCAAGATCATGTAGCCCTGAGCACTGCTCAGTCCTTGCAGCTCCAGAAGTGTTAGATATGTCCAGCTGACTTTGGAGTACTAGTAACTGCAGAGAAATTTCTCCTTGCTTCTGTAAGAGAAAACAAAAGCAGGGCAGTGACACTGTTGTCATAATTAAGGTCAAAACCCAAGCACCCAATCTACTTGATGTAATAGATCCAGTACTGCAATATGTTTGGCAAACCAAGTTGGGTGGATGTGAGGAATGAGGCAATGGAAGGGTGGTTCAGCAGTGTGGTAACAATCTATTAACACTAAATGAAGACTAAACTAGTTGAATTGGTTTGCCTCACACACGTCCATATTGAGATATATTTTTTTCTTCATTCATAAGTGTTCAGACAGCTGCCAGGTGATAGTTAATCATTTGGGTTTTTGGTCATTCATTTGGGTTCTTTCTCCCTCTTTTTTTTTTTTTTTAAAAAAATATCTGACCTAGAGGTTTCTGTAAATATCAGCACTGGGACCCAAATGCACGTGCTTATTATGTGCAATTGTCTGTGAAAATGTTAAGCAAATAGGTTGAAACAAAGGGAGCTGATAGAGGAGAAGAGTAGCAATGAGAGAAGAAAGACTTCTAAGAGATACAGAAAGTTGAAAATTCAAAATATTTTCTGGATATCTTCTCTGCTCTCTGAAATATAATATGCAGGATTTTTTTTTTTCCAAGTTCCTCTGTAAACCTAGGAATGAGAAATTAAATGATTTTAGTATAATGATTATATGTAATTAATGCAGGAATGCATGCATTTTTCTTGTTTCTAGGTGGTTGTTCCTTTGATGAGCACTACAGTAATTGTGGTTATAGTGTGGCCTTGGGAACCAATGGATTTACCTGGGAGCAGATCAATACCTGGGAAAAGCCAACAATGGATCCTGCAGTCCCAACTGGTAAGTAAGAAGCCTCTGCAGCAGCAGAGGTATTACTCTTTGTGAGGATCAGCTGTTAGCCCTGTACGGATTACTGACATACATTGGGAACATATAATAATACTGTAGTCTTTTCAGCATTCTCTGAAGAGCTCACAGTAATGAAAATTTCCTATGGTTTTATTTCTTACTGGAAATTAACATTATATTGTTGGTGTATAGATGGCATAGATTCTACGGAATGCTTCGTTCACCTTGAAGTAAAGCACGTTTTAAGAAAAGGCACTAAATTTTTCTAAAAGCCATAGTTTGTGCTTTTTGGCAATTGAAATAGCTGAAGGCCCTGCTCTAAAGCAATTGACACAATGGCAAACAGAACTGGCCAGCCAACTTGACTGCAGTCATGAAGTATTTGTTCCAGTTAATTGATTGCACTCTGACAAGCATGAACTACTTGGCAGAATTAACATCTTGTGTTGTTGCAGGGGTATTTTTATGCCTGTAAATTATTGGGCTAAGAAACGTGAAATTGCTAGGTGTCTGTTAAGGGAAGCAGGCAGAGCTGATGTAAGAATAGTTTCCTGCTGTAGCCATGGATAGACAGGCTAGTGTTCGTCCCTGCATGTTAAATCTGTTAATAGAAACAAAACCACAAGATAACTGCTTGTTTTTTTGTTTGTTTGTTTTAATTATAGCCTAAATTGGAAGCTGTTAGTGACAGAAACTTTCAAAGTGTGACACGTGGGACTACTTGTTTTGGCTCTGGTATCCCGAAAGCTAATTCTGAAAGTTACTTCTCTGGTCTTGTCTGTACAAATGCATTTCATCATTCTGAATGTGTTGACTTTTTCATAAGGGCAGTTTTATTTCTCCAGCTCCTCAGCTTCAGCTCTTGTGTGTCACACTCCCTGCTTGTAGTAGACCTAACTAGAGAGACATGGCAGATATTTGAATTTACAGATCTCACAATGATCTGAAGGAATAGGAACGTAGATAGCTGTGATGCCATCTGGAAGGCAAGGAATTAACGGGAGGGCTTGTACTGGAAAAGTTCAGTACTTTGCTGACTCTGAATGTGAAGGAAAATCTATCTTCCTGCCTTCCATCTGAAAGTGTTTTATCATCTGAAGATGCTGGATCCGTGGAGAAATTGATAGACAATCAACGGCCTGGAATGGCAAACAAACCCCAGAATAGTACAGCATGTTTCTTAACAAGGCTTTCAGAATTGTTTTTCCCAAAACAAAGTAGATAGAGATATGTATGGTCCTTTCTCTTAATGCTGTGTTCCGTGTTATCAGGTAGAACTAATAGTTAGATCTATAAAGGTTGGAGCAGCTGCAAAGTAACAGCATCAACAACAAAAAAAGCAACATGAAAGTGCAGAAATCTGAGTTGTATTAATTATATGTATATGTTATTATACTGTATATGGAAGAGGAAAGATTCTAACAACTTGTAGTGTTCTGATGATGAAATATTATTTAAAGAGACCTTAAGGAGTATGAGGGGGAATGATAAAGTGCTTTGCTTTACTAATTGATGTCTCAGTACTAGTCACAGAGAACAGAAGGTCAAATCATTAGGTTGGAAAAGAAGGCTGACCACAGCAAATGTGTACAGAACACATTTCTCCAGTAACAAAAATATGTTTTCAAAATCTGTCCAAATGATGCTAACCTTGAGGTAAATTATGGTGTTCAATTAAACAGCCTCAAGCTTGTGGAGATGCTAGAGCTATTATTGGGAGTCTGTATTGCTGGATGGAATCTTAATGCATGTGTTTTTTGGTTACTCACTGAGAGTCTGTTTTGTGAGAATAAAGGATTACTTAAAATTCATCTAGTGGCAAAGCCAGCCAGATAAACTGATGAAATAGTTCCACTCCTACAATCAGAGACATCTTTAGAGCCAGAGTACTAGAACATTTGGTGATTGACTTTCTAATCCATTTAGTTTTTCCAAAGCAGCTGAAGCAGCATGGTGCAAATCCATCGGGTTGCAAGGGTGTCAGAGGTGGTAACAGTGTTTGGAATAAGCAACTTCCAACTTCTGGTGGCCAACTGTAGGCAGGAAATCACTTTTAGCATGGGCAGAAGCAACAGGGGCGCAAGAATGCATAGAGGTCTGAGGATGCAAGCAGTAATGCGTATTTTCTTGAACAGGATGCTGTTTTAGACACTACACAGTTCTTGTGTGACTGGAATCAGATTAAAATACTGTATTGTGAAAATGGTAAAATGTGTGAGCAGGCATTAAATTGGTTCCATGGTCCTGAATAAGTCTGCAGCGCAACCTGCTGGGAAATGTTGGCAGAAAAGTGTGGCCTCACCCCATCCTGGTCAGCCCACATTAACGTTACTGTCAGAGCTATTTCCTTGTTTAAAATGTCAGCTTTCATAAGCACCAGCAGGTCCCTTTGAATTCAACCAAGCCACAGAATTCCATCCTCCTGAATACTAATGATAACATCTAGTGCTTTTTACAGTCCTTTTCATCGTTAGATCTCAGAGTGCTCTTCAGAGGAGGTCAGTATCATGAATGAGAGCCTAAGTTTGTAGTACTGTGTAATTCTCTGCTGAGACACTGCTGCAAAGGTCTCTGCTCAGGGATGACTTCCTATTTTTATTTTTATTTATATATATTTTTTGAATTAAAATGCGCTCCTCAAAGGGAAAAAGAAAAAAAAACCGCACAATTAAACTGCTCTATTAGCCATGTAAAAGTTTGTAGGCAATTTGTTTTACACCATTGCTAGCAAATAAACTGTTTTTCATGAATTTTGTGGTTAATTCCTTCGGGCTGGAAACTGTGTTAATTGGGGGATTAAGAAACAGATGTTTGTTGTTTCAAATAAATGTTTCAGAAACCTGAAATAAATGAATTGTAGGTATCCAATGCCCAGACTTTGGTGCAACTCTTTCCACCTCCTTGCATGATAGCAGGAGCGATTATAACAGAATATTCCATAACAGATGGGTGTTTACTTAAGCCTGAATTATCCTCAGTGATGTGTATTCTACAGCCTCTGGGCTACTTGTTCCACTCTTTGAGTTATAAAGGTTCTCAGTACTCATCTTCCATTTTCCCTTTTATGGCTTAATCTCGTTATTTTTTTCTCCATCTATGACTAGGAAGAATAATCAGTTGTTGCTCTCTTTTATGATCTCTTACATAGTTGTGTACGGTTAAGTCTTTGTTTCCCAGGACTAAGTATGACCCAGTGCTTTTACCCTTTTTGAATTCAGAATGTTTTGTTTCCCTCTCTCTACTTCATGCCTTCAGTCATTACCTTCTTATCTTTTTTGGGTATTTGCCTAAAGCTCTCGTAGCAAGCTGGGATTTGAAACTCTGCATGACAGTCCTGGCAGGATGCACGGCTCTAATTCTCTTCCAGAAGTTTAGACTACAGCATGCAGTTATGTCCTGCTCCTTGTATTTCCTTCATGCAGTTTTTATTCCCCTTTTTTTTTTTCCATTAGTAACCTGTCTTTATGTGTTTATGTATTAGATGATTTGAGATGAACGTGGGGTTCTAGTTTGTGTTGAATCACAGAAAATACTTCCTTGGTGGTAAAAGGGCCTGAGCTTGTGTGTATTTCAGAGGCAAAAGCTTGGTTCGTAGAACAAATTCTTGTACTGTGTTAAAACTAGTGTTGGAAAAACACTGGCTTTACTTTTCATGTTATAACACTGCAGCGTTCCAGGAACCCTGCACCTGCCTACCATTGCAGCATTTGTGAGAATATATTAATAATGGAAGTATTTAACATTTAGCATTTGCACGTTCAAAGTATTTTACTGGCTTTTTCTAATTAACTTCAATGGAGACCTAACTGGGCTGACTAGACTGGAGCAATTATTTTAATTGTGTTAAATACGGTCGTCCTCTGAATGCAGAGCTGTGGTGCAATGTGCCTCTGTGCAGCAGTGTCTGTCAGTGTTACACTGACTGTTCATCTCCTGGTTGGTTGTGTGAAGTTTCCCTGTTCCATGTTAGCAGAAAGCAGTCGGCACGCAGCAGTTGAATGTCTGGCCTCATCTTCCTGACTGCTGATTTCCCTTCGTTTATACAAATTGGCACTTAGTGCTAATTTACTTTGTGTGTATGCGTGTATATACATAGTTATCTTTCTGTAAAGATACACAATATCACTGCTGTTTTGGGCTGAATCAAGTAGACATCCTGTTTGTCTAAAAGCAAATTTAGATGAGCTTAGAGATGAGTGAAACGTTTAGAAGAAATTAGAGCATTCAGAGTTAGCACTGTAGCATTTGGGTGTTCCTTAGCGAGTGCAGGTTGCCTAGCTTTCCTCACTTCACAAAAATTTCACCAATTTTCCACAAAGAAACAGAGCCCATTAACAGTCAACAGTATTTTCATGCATTGTTACCTAAGGGTTGAACTTGCTTGAAATGTGTAACTCACAGTTTGGAAGCTGCAAATAGTTGTGGGAAATGCCATGAATACATAATTTTATGGGTTTCCCTGTGTGTATTTGATAAGTGTTATCAAATAACTGATAAATAGTGTTGCACCACAGATTCGGAAGTGTGCATGTATTGCATTAATCTTTTGCTGTTTACATTTGAGCTAAAGCATTTTAACTGTTTTACAGTGCTTCAGGAGACAGAGTAGGTTAGTACCAAGTGACTGTCAGCTGCCCTGTCGATTGAAACCCTAATGGCAAGTGCAGCATTGAGATGAGCAGTTCACTCTTCAGAGACACAGTCAGCATTTGTCCTGTATCTGTCCTCACACGAATTTGGAGAAGGGCTCCGAGCTGAATCCTCCTAATGGTAGATGTTTTGAGATAATGGTAAGGTTCAGACATGAACATGTTCTGAGTACTTTCTTGTGTGAGTCCATATTGCATGGCACAATGAAATGAACATAGCTTGAGAGGTGTTTGGTGTTTGAATCGCATTGATCCCTCGAACATGTAGCAGATTCCTTCTTTCCTCTTGCAGCAGAGATAAGGGATGGGGACTCTTCTCTCATCTAATTGGGCGTGTACTTTTGTTCCAGTAGCTGGAGGGCTCACTAAGCTTCTCACTGAAAGAACAGAAGGGTTATCATCATTAGCATTGCTTCACGAAATAACCATTTAGCAAGTGAACATCATAGGCATGATGTATATCTGAATACCAGATGGCTAAATTCTACTTGGAATCCACTGAACTGAGTGAAGTTTTATGTTTCCCTAATAGGCCAAATGCTTTCCTGTGTCACCTTCTTTGCAGTGAGTGGCACTGAGAACTTAGTGTGAATGAATAATTATGGAACAGCTTTCCTTGAAGATGATAAACTCCATCTATGCCCACATTGAAGATTGACAGGATTGTTCAGTTTCATTCAGAGAGGATTGATGTGCAGTTAGTGTTAGCCCCCCCAAAGAACAGGGAACCTCTGTACACAGGTCAGGCATTTCTTTTTTTTTCCTTCAAAGCTAGAATGAGCACCAACATGAGTTAGACTCAGCTTTGTAAGTTTGAAAGGCAATGCAGTAAAATTAACATTTTCCTGTGTCTGAGTGGATTAATACTTGCTTACAAGAAAATAAACAAACTTGTTAAAGGAATAAATTAAAATCCAACTGTGTATGTGATGAATCATGATCCAATTTTGTCTGAGAGGGGAGAAGGAAAATTGGCTCAGCTGTCTGTGAATTGTTTCTCTAAAAAATATTTTTTGTAGGGGAAATTACTAAGAATGAGTGAAATACGTTTCTCCCCACTCTTTGACTTCCACAGAAATAAGCAGATTAGGCTGGGGATGGGTACTGAACTCAAAGTAATTTCTCAGCTTTTAAGGTCTGAGCAAAAAAGGGATCTGTGGAGACTTTCCGTAGCGCATTTTAATTTTGCTCTTTACCATCTTGCTTACTGTCAGTATTTTGGGGTTGGTTTTCATAGTAGCAGTAGTAAATAATTCTTCTCAATTTTCAGAATTTCGTCACTAATTTACATTGACTTGAGTTTGGGGGCATGGTTTACATCTTTTTCCTGATCTTATTTTGGTAAGTGTACATAAGAATGCTTAGACCTAGGAAAATAAATGATTTTAGAACTATTTATGGATACAGCTTTGGGATGGACAGAATCTTGTAAACAACTAGAGGGAGCTTATTTTGAACTGCACCTTTTAAATTGCTCACTCTTACACTATCTATTGGGTCTCCCCAGAAGCCATTACTGTAACTGATTCCTTAATAGCTGTTTGCAGCTCAGTATTAGTATTTATTTTCTCTCAGAGGAATGTATTGTCATCCATATTTTTTTATTTTCTCTAGTCTAGGTTATCTGTAAGTAAATCATACCTGCATTAGTATATAATTTGCTTTTCAGCCAAGGAAAACTAGCAATGGAGACCATGAGCAATTGCTTTTGTTGCACACAATTGCTTTCAGAAAGGTAACTCCAAGCAATTAGCCTTGAGGGTGATTCGTACCACAGATTTGATTTCTATCTAGTGTTCCATTCTAATGCCAATCTGTGGGTAGACCTACTGATTTTGGGTGGACCATGAATAGTAATGAATTAAAGTACTTGTGAAATTACAGACTTGTAAAGTCATTATCTTGCACTGAAAAAAAATAAGCATAAGTTAGTCAACTATTCTATGATGTTATATGCAGGAGAAATTGATTTAATTAAGAACACTTACCTCCCCAGAGGCTCCTTTCTGAAGGAAATTACATCCTGGTTATTAATGCTTGGTCATTTGTATCATAAATGTGAAATAGCACATTTATGCACCAGTGTGAGAAGTCAGAAGAAGGATGCTTCTGTGTAGATGGCACTTTGGTACTGTAATCTTGCTTAGCAAGGGAGAGTAGTTTTTTCTGAACGTGCACAGTATAAAGACAGATCAAAGAAGATGGAAAGAGTGACTTCTCAGAAGGCCTTTTAATGACCCTGAAGGAACCATGTAGGGAAGGCATGTAGTTACTGCACCTTGATGTGTTAAATGGTATGTTTGAACTGTTGTCTATTTCTGATCCTTTTCAGTGGAAACTGTCAGAAGTGGGACTGTTTGTGAGTGTCAGCATTTCACCATTAGAGAGACCGTGACACTTCCAAAGCACTGCGATGTCATCATTCAGCATCACACTAGGATGACAAGAAAGCCATCATTGTATATATTTGCATTCCATGGTTTCAGGCATATTCATTTTTCCCAGAACCTGTTGGCTCTAACAGGAACTGATGCTTTTCAGCATCTTAGATTAGGAAAAATGCAGACTCTTAGGGCATGCTGTCCAGGTGCCAACGGGCAGACGGTTGAGAGCCAAGCTAAGGCACTGTATAACCAAAGTACTGGAAAAACATTTCTAATTTAAAACTCCAAAATGTTTGAGGGTTGGAGAGATAGAAAGAAGAAGTGTTGAATTTCATGTTAGGTTTCTTCCAAGTGGATAAATACTATCTAGTTTAAATGCCACAGAAGTTAATACAGTTGCATTGAAATAAGGCTAGTATGCAAAACAAGTTTTCTTGTCCTGTGACTAAGATCTTCCTTTTTAAATAGTTATTTCTATGGAAATTCTTTCTATAACAAGGGGAAGATTGATAATTTTATACTCCACTTATTAGAAGATTCAGAGCAAGGAAAAGCACGTTATAGGAAGAACAGGAGATGAGAAAGATGCGTAGGTAGAAAGAGGATTGGAGAAGGTCTTTCTGGTGAGCTGGTGTAGTAAAATTGATAAATGTAAAAGTAGTGGTCACTAAGGAACAGAGGAAAAACAATGACTAAGGTCATCTAGAGAAGGAAAACCTAAAAGGGAAGAGATCTGAGAGAAGAATGACTCTAGGTCTGTATGGGCAGATGGCCAAAGTCAAGGTAGATTAGATTTGAAAAAAGGATAAGATTGTGAATGAGGAGTGAACGTTGAAGGATAAGGATTTACAAAAGGAAATGCTGAGGAAACAGTAGGAAAAATTACATCCCAGAAGTGATCAGAAAGCAACAGTGGAAAGCCTTTAGAGCAGAGGCTGATCAGAATGCAGGCGGGACAGAAGGTACAGTCAAGGTTCAGTCCCTCATCTGCTTTAGTAGCAGAGTCTTGGCAAGTCTCTATGAATGTTCAGCTCTTTGCAGCTGCTTGACACAAAGTCAGTGGAATTTTCATGAAGTTCTTTGAATTCAGTGGAAACAGGATATAATCACTTATGGGTACTGTATGTTGTGATGATTGTCTGACTAATGCAGTACATTTCCTGTTTTATGTCTTCCCACTGAGCTCATCCTTCTACTTTTATTATCATTAGTTTTTACTTCTATCACAAAACCAGACTCTCAGCATCAGAGCACAAAGTTATGTTGTAGTATCTAAGATTCCAGCATCATTGATTATTTAACTTTACCATAGACCTGATTTGCTGTGTAGTGAAATAAGTGGAAGTCTTTCCACCAACTCCTAAATAAATAAGATGAGATTTCATAATGGGCAGAGTACACAGTCTAGACTTTTAAATACTTCAGTGCTTACTTAAAAGGATGCAGGTTGTTTGGATTGAATGGTAATAACCTCAGTTAAGTGATCCTGCTGAGAACTGTGGCTACTAAGAATACTAAGTCATTTTTTATTCTTAGGAAATACTTAGCATTTCCCATTTCCAATATTAGATATGTAGTGCATGTAAATCAGCACATTAAAAAAAAAAAAAAAGGAAAAAAAAGTCTGTTTTCCTGAAAGTCATTTATGTATGTACAAAAAGAAGCTGATAGCAACAGTTCTCACATATTCTCATGGGGAGAAATAATGTATGCATCTCCTGCATTAGGCAATTCAATGTCTTCCATAGCACTCACCTCTTTCAGAAGGAGTGGAAACTGTTGCGGTTGTATTCCTTTGAGATGAAAGTTGTAATACTACAAATTATCACTTGTTTTCAGTATTGACTAGAAAAATAAATGTAATTTATGCTTTTAAATGTGGAAAATTAAGCAAAATAAAGCAATTTTATATGTTTGAGCATCTTTTCAAATGAAAAGCTGCATTCACTGAATTCTCATCAGTTCCTTTTCTGTCATGTTTCATGATGTGAACTCTGAATTGAATGAACAGCTGCAATAAAATGGTACCAGTCAAGTCAGGGGAATTCACAGGGAGTTGAGACATTTCAGGCTGTGAGACAATCCTTTTTGAACCCTCATTTACCTTGAGAGATGGTTGACTTTTAGCATAATGTCTTCAGTACAGCTCACAAATAGAGAGGTGTCAAGCCCTTATTTGCAGTTCTTATACTTAGTACGTAAGAGTCGGCCTTGTACAAACAGAACAAAGACTCTTGCTATCACTATAAGCTGTTTATATTTCTAATTGTGGAATTAGATTTTTCTCTTGGTCTCCCCCTTCAGTTTTACTTACAGTGCAAACATGAGAGTTAATATGAAGGAAATGGCAGAGTTGATCTTAAGGGTGTTTTAAGGAAAGCAGAACAGGAAGTGAACGACATAACTCAGGTCTAAAAGCCTTCTTGGTTCACCTGAAATAAGGCTGTTCTTACCATTAAATATCTGACTACATCCCTTTGATCCTTGAAAATGCCATTTATTGCAATGCGTGGATGTTGGCTGAGCCAGTCTGCAATCTCAGCTGATGTGTTTGTCCACACAACAGAAGCAGTGGGCAGAAGCATGCTGAAAGAACAAACGTAGGGGCAGTAAGTGTCTGCATTCCTCAAGATCTTGAAATAACAGATCTGATTAATTTGAAGATGTTTCAGAACAAATGTTGTATGCACTGAGAGTATATTCAGTGCTTCCATTTTTTAAAGTTTATTTTTGCACCATGCATGACTATAACACCCAATATAGTAACTCTTTGAAGAGCATGATTTTCACAGAATAACTTAGTGGTGGCTTTTTGCAAGTCAGTGTGTCCTGTGAACTGAGGCTTAGTTACTTGTCGTTCAGTTACCACACGAAAAGTGGAGTTTCTTTTCACTCCGTCCGTCTCTTTAAAATGCATCCTCCCATAGGAGAAGATTTTTATTTCTTTGGTATTATTTTTCCAACGTCATCTTGTTTTAATCTGTACCAATTACAGTGGTGAAGGTTGAGGTGTGAGGAGTCTTGGCAGCAAAGCTGAAGTTGCCTTCTCCCTCACCCTGAACGAAACTAAGATCTAATCAAGCTACGATAACTTAAATTAACTTCTTGCAAATGTTGATGCAGTGTAGGGTGATTGAGTGAAGGTGCACCACAGACTTTATTATGAGCTCTCATGGCCAGTCTCACTACTCCATCTGACCATAGCAGACAAATATCTTTCACCGTTTCCATTTTATAGGTTTAAGCTGTTTAGTGATATAGGGAATATTAAAAAGAGGAATCATAACCAGATCGTGTTTTAGCTTAGTTCTCATTAGCTGTTCATCTAGAACAGATTGCATAGGACAATCTTCTGGAGTGTGTCTAATTGCTGCAACATGGTAATTTAATGGGAACACATTTTTATAAGCTTGTTTAACTGCATCTGTGCCAACTGACCTCACAGCTTGGTGTGCAGTGATGCAACACTAGAAACTAGCATCTAAATGTTAGATCTTATTTGTGTGGCCCCTTTTGAACTTCATTCACTGTTGTGCCTTTTCTAATATGGCATCACTAATGCTAGCATCACTGCAGTATCCTACTGTTCATCCTCCATCCCATTCATCATCCACAAATGCTTGTTTTTCAAGATAGTTTTTAAGTCCTAACAGTCTTATTCCTTACGTTTTTCCTTCTATTTCCTAATGTTGTGAGCATTTCTTTTCATAAAATGTTCTTTGACATAGTTTGTCTAGGAACCAAGTTTTCTTGTTCTTAGGAGTGTTTTTTTTTACATGGCAGCAAACAAAGCAGATCTCAGAACTCTGAAGTCCTTCAGCTCAATCCATTTCTGTGCATCTATCTCAAGACCTTGTGTCTGTTGTAATTTTTCCCTTTATCCCTTCTTCTTTGACTTCATCCTTCAGGCTTCCCTGTCACTCACAGCCTCAAGTCCAGTGGGCCACACCTGTTTCTTATAGGTTGCCAGGAAGAAAAGGCATGTGCATTCTGTTGCAGCTTAGCTGAATTGCTACAGAAAGCAGCTTGGCTCTGTTGGTACAGAAAGCATCCCTCAGCCTTTTACCCTTTAAGTGAGAAACAGGATTTCAAAAGCTAATTTGCTTGTTTTCATAGCACGATCTTAATTCTACAAGGGAGAATAGATGATCTAATCTAATTTAATTTTGCTCTTTGAGAAGAAGGGAGATCACTTGGCCAGCTGCTGCTCTAAGCAAACATGGAGCATGTAGGCTACAAGATAAGCTTTGAACTCTATCAAGTCTCTCGGCAGTATATGCTAATGTGTGCTGGTGGGAGATCTCTGAAACTTTTTCTTCTGATTGTATTAATTAGTGGTGCTGCTCCAAACCAACAAAGCACTTGGAATGAGCTGTAACTCTGTAAAATAAGTAAGTGCTGTTACACACAGGGCTTCCTGTGTCCCTGATGCTTTAGTGTTTTGGCAGGGTGGACTGTGAAGATGTCTATTTGGCCTGATTTGTGAAATCTCAGTACTTCTATCTATTTCATCTCTTTCTAAAACTTTAAGCATGTTTTAGCACTTTAATCTTTTCCATTCAAGCTGTTCATTTGTTACAAGAGGAAAGACTGTATATGCTAGTCTTGCATTTGAAGAGAAGCTCTTTTCTCCACAAATTTAACATGAGGTAAGAAAGCATCTCTGAGCGTCAGTAGCAATGCTAAATTTCGCTTTGCACTGTGACAAACTCCCTCCCTATCTCAGATATCAGACTTAATCGGCCTACCTGCATTTCCTGAGTACTTTTTCATTATTCCAAAAGTAAAAGCAATAAATAATTTCATTTACGATAAATATTTTTAAAGCTGTCTTAAGCTCAGATAGGAAATCTAAGAAGCATGTCTTGAGAAGCATGTATGTGTAACATAATAGCCCATCCAGAATTCATCTGGCTATGACAAATTGTTTCTACAAGCATGAATGCAGTGTCTTTTATGCATGTACTCACATACAACTGCTTTAACTTTAGAAAAGGATAAAAGACTATCAACTTTAGAGCCTATTCAATACTTTACATAATAGATATTTGTAGGGCATCAACTATGTTTTTTCATTCAGTTAACCTGCACTTACTCTTGGAAACGTGTTGCTTGTGTATATGTCTATTTGCTTGATTTAAGAGTTGTCACCCTTCCCTTTTGTACCTTGCTCACAAGGCACAGTTGGACCATAGCTGAGCTTCTGCATCTCTGATAGGAGTGTCATTCTGCTGGAGAATGATTGCAGGGCTTGTAGAATGTGTGCCCAATTTGCAATTAAATGATTTTTGTCTGTCATCACATCATGCTGCAGCTTGAGATCCAACACCAGTCTACATTTTTTCATCACCACGAATTATAATATTTTTTTTGCCAACCAATGGTGTTTTCAAAAATACACACGTAATCCTTCTTGCCTTCCGATGTCTAACTGAAAGTTTGCTACAAAAACGGTTACCCTGGGCAGTGTAGTAATTTATGTTGTGTTTGTTTAATTTTATTTCTATTGTTAGGGCAATAAATCAGTAATGTGGTGGCTGCTGTTATACTGCCACTGAAATGAAATTCCAAAATCCCTATACAGAAATGATGCACTCATTTCATACCAACACAACTGCTGCATGCTAAGAAAAGAATGCATAAGTGTGGTAGGCACACTGATTAATTAGTTCAGGTGCATAGAATTCAACTGATTTTTGAGTAGCCAGACGTGTGGGGCTTCAGCTATTGGATGTTTTAGAGTAGAATCAAAATGGTTCTAGCTCTGTTGCAGAGTAAACCATGCTCTCCATAGTCTTTTCATCACAGCTTTACTTCAGAACATGTAATTGTTCAAAGTATTGAATTCGAAAAACTCTGTAAATGAGTGTTTAAAAATTAAAATAAAAATAGGGAGATGGTGGTACAACCACAACAGTAGTCAGTTAACATTGCAGTAGTGCAATCTCACTGAATTTCTGCCAGGAATGTAGATTAGAAGATATTCCGTTTTAAAAGCTTCAGCTAAGATAATTAATTGCATTTATTTTCAAGGTGATGTCGTGCTTGTTTGTGGGAATGAGCAATAGAGAATTAAAAAAATGGAAATTTCATCAGTGATTACAAAAGCGATAGTGATTTACTAATTGCCTTTTGCTGTTTCCTGACAGTTTGTATCTCTTATAAGCGAAACAGTCTGCCTCAAGTCACTGAAAACATTTGTGTGTTGAGAGATTAGGATAAATATACCACAAGTAATTGTTTAGTTGTAAATTTGTTCTTTTCTTTTGTGGGGGACTAACTTTGCCTCCTATCTTCTCCTATTTACCCTGTAACCATTAGCGTGTGCTCAGAAGACCCTAAGCAAGATTTTGGCAGAACAGAATGTAGCCAGGAGCAAAATTCTCCTTCCAGATGTGCTGGAACAGAGCCCTGGAGACTTCTTTGCTCTCATGGTTTTGGCTCTGGGAACTTCTTGAAAGCAGTGGTTAACATCAGTTAAACAAAGACTGCAGACTGATGCAGGTTTCATGTGTTGTCCCCACGTTGCTGCCTTATCAAAACTGGGTCTACCACAAACTAAGCAAACAGAATTGGGCTTGATCACCTCACCCAGTTTGGTGATGCAGCAGATTGCCCACTGACTCCTGATCATTTCTTTACTACCATGGAATTTCATTGTGCAGTCACCTGTCCTAGACACGGTATATCATCAATTTACAGGTGGATATGCTAAGATTGTGAAGAAGCAGATGTTTACCTTGAAATTAAGGCTTATAAGCATTTAAGGGAAGCGTTTCTTTTGTATGACCAAAAATGCACCTGGATCTCTTACCTACATCCTCTTTCAGTTCAAAGCTAGCAACCTGGTCTAAGTTTTGCAAGGCAAATTCTAAAAAGAAAAACTTCAGAATCAGAGAACTGTGAGAACAGATGTGATGGGATGTTCAGGAATGGTTTCTAAAACTTTTTTCCTTCCGTACCCTTGTGTGTTTGAGCTGGAAGTTGGAAGGGGATGCAGCTACACGACTGTATCCACACTGTGTGAGCAGGGGCTGATCCAGAGCAGAATTATCTGCACTTTTCCTTCTTTGTGCTCTGGTATATCCTTGCCAGCAGTGTGTGGATGGCACATTAATCAATATAATGAGATTTGTGTGATTCTGTTGAGTTCTGTAGGAAAACATATTGAATGTAGATTGAATCATGGAAACTAAGGCTCAGACAAATGTCTGACATATGCGTTTCTTCAGGCATTTCAAAGTGTAATATGCAAATGGCAAAGGTGTTGATTTTGTGACCCTCATGAATAGGCAGATGTAGATCCACAAACCTATTTTCATATTCAGTGAGGCAGAGACCCTGCTGCTGCCATCAGTAACTCAGTGCCTGAGTGTTTAATAAAGTGCAACAGGAACCTCTGGATAAATAAATAAATACCTTATACTGCAGATCAGTTACTTCTATAGTAAAACAGTATTCACAGGTTTTTGGTATGTGGCTGCTTCTTTTTTTTTTTTCCTCCCAAAATAATTTTTTTTTCTAATTAAAACTAATGGAAGAGTGCAGGCAAAATTAGCAAGATGCTACGTGAAGCTGCCCCATATCCATGGGCCAGGCCTACCTTTTTTACTGCTGTAAGAACAATATGGTTCTGTGTTTAGGCTGATTTTGAAATTATCCTGCAGTACTTTGCAATGTGAAACAAATGAAAATCACCAGACACTGTTGTGTAGCAGATCCCATAAACAGCATGTCTTACGACAAGTGTGTAGTGTGATGAGATAGGAATAGTTCAGTGAGAACACAAAAAGCCCCCTCTAAGGAACGCTTTTTGGAACATCAAGAAACCCTACGAACCAACCCAACTTCACAGCCTTTGTGCACAGTGTGTGGTTACTTTCATGCACAGAGTTGGGCTGCGTGAGCAGGGAGATGGTCCTGTGCCTGGAAGGGCAGTCTGGAACAGAGACTGCCTCTTTGGATGCTGTATGTGAACTGAGCCTAGAGATTATCTGCTAGAGATGTTTACTAAGTTGTAAGCCTGTGGCATGGCTTCCAGAGAAGCCAGACAGTGAGAGCACATAGACAGGAGGGGGAATGGCTATTTATGGGGGTGGATGGTGATAGGACAAGGGGGAATGGTTTTAAACTGAGACAGGGGAGATTTAGGTTGGATATTAGGGGGAAGTTTTTCCCCCAAAGGGTGCTGAGGCACTGGAACAGGTTGCCCAAGGAGGCTGTGGATGCCCCATCCCTGCAGGCATTCAAGGCCAGGCTGGATGTGGCTCTGGGCAGCCTGGGCTGCTGGTTGGTGACCTGCACACAGCAGGGGGTTGGAACTGGATGAGCATTGTGGTCCTTTTCAACCCAGGCCATTCTATGATAAAAAGGGATATGTTGGTGGAAGCTGCCTCTGTAGATTTGCTTCATTTTCCTTTGATTCTTCTACTATTGTTCTTGAGGAGCAGGAGGGATTGAAATGGAAGTAGTACTCTGGTTCTCTATTGCAAGCTTGTGTATTGCCCTGTCACCTTAAGTGGTGGAAGAAATCTGGAACTACTTAGGACACCCACTAAACTCTGAATTCAGCACTTACTTGTCTTAATCCAGCAGTTGCTAGTTGCATTTAAAGCCCTTGAGCCCTGTTGAGTTAACTGTTGTGACTGTCACCCGGTTGTTTTTCTTTCCTGCTCAAATGAGATGTCTCCCCTGAAAATAACATGAGTCTCACATGCAGAAAGCACAGCTTTCAAATGTTAAACCAGATGGCAATTATCCTGAATTAGTCTCTCATTTGCAATACTCTTTTTTTTTTTTTTTTTTTTTAAACTTAAAAACAAAACAACAACTAAAACAACAGCCAAAGCAACCCCTTAGCCATTTGTGATTATTTTTGTTTGGTATTTAAAGACTTGTTTGCTTTTAATTGGTTGCCAAAGTCATGTACTGTTTCTTGTAGAATGGAAAGGCAATAGAATCCTTCTGGGGACAGGACTTGTGCTATGACATTCAATGGCAAGGTTGTACATGAGGGGGGCATGGTTTGGTTCTAATCTATATGGAACAGTAAACGTCAAGTACTTAACTGGAGAATACATGTTTTTACATTTGGACAATCTACATTATTTTCCTCCAAATAACATGTTGGCTATATACCATATTTCTCTGCTTTTGGAGCTTTTGTTTTCTTAATTACATTTTTAGAGCTATAATATAGAATACAGGCAGAAGGCAAGAGACTCCCTGTAAGCTTATTTAACTTACTTATGTGGACTGTAGATGGATTTGTGGAGTCTCTAGCTCTGAAAATGGCCATCAGAAAGCTTTGATCTCTCTCCTGCCTTCATTCAGAACGTACTGTGCCAGTAGTAAACCTGAAGATACAAAACAATTTTATTTTCATTTCATAGTAATTTAAAACAGAACTGGTTTTTTTTGTGCAATGAGATGAATAATTTAGAATTTTGAAATATAAATACTGATTTCTGATATGTGGGCTACTCCAAAAGTAATGCCTCCTGTTTTATGATGCTGGTGCACAACACCAGAGGCAGGTGTTGGTGGGATGGCAGCAGAGGTTGAACCTTCCCACCAATATCCCATTCCATTTTGTTGCTGTGTGACAGATGGCAGCAGAGGGACAGTCTGACAGAATGGTGTCAACATGGGAGCATGTATGAGGCAGAGGTTTGGAACTGAATTCCTTCATGTGGAAGAAATGTTACCCACTGACATTCATTGACATTTGCTAAAAGTTTGTGTAAACCAAACAGTGCACGTTGACGCAATGGGGTGTGGGGGAGTGCATTTCAGCAACTGCAACAGCAGTGTGAAAGACAAGCTACATTCTGGACAGCTGTCACACCATAAAATGAAGAGTATCTCCATCAGCTCATCTGCATGAATCAGCAACCTGGGAACAGTGTACAGGGCTTAATATCAGCTTCAGTGCATTGGAAATGATGGTGACTGTGTTAAAATATTGGAAAGCCTGTGCCAAGTGGGTCCCACAGATGCTCACACAGGAACAGAAAGAACACCATATGCAGGTTTGTCAGGGTGTATTGAACCACTGTGAGGATGAAGGTGACAGTTTCCTGGATCGCATCATTGTCGGTGACAAGATGTGGCATCACTGCTACAAGTCAGAGTCAAAATGGTGGTCTGTGTAGTGGTGATGCAAATTCTGCATCAAAGAAAAAGCTCAAGATGCAGCCCTCAGTGGGTAAAGAGATGCACACTGTTCTTTGGAACTGAAAAGGGGGGATCCTTCTGGATTTCCTGGAAACCAGACAAATTATCACCTTTGACCATTACATCATAACTGACGAAGTTGAAAGCTTCAATTTCCAGAGCCTGCCAGAGAAGAAGGTGGTCTCAGTTTTGCAACAAGACAACACCAAGCCCCATACCAGTTTGAGGATCATGGAACACATTGCCTGGACTGTCCTACTGCACCCACCTGGTGCAGCTGGATTTGGCTCTCTCTGACTTCCATTTATTCGGGCTGATGGAAGATGGACTGTGTGGGCAAGATTTTTCTAGCAACAATGCTATCGCTATCATAGTAACTGTGAACCGCTGGGTCACCTCTGCTGGTGCAGATTTTTATGAGCATAACATGCAGGCTTTTTCTTGTCCATCACTGGTGAAAATGCACAGCTAATGACTGTGTTGAAAAAGAGTGTTTTATAGCTGAGAATTTGCTATACATCATGTACACAAATGGTGTGCAATAACAATAGCTCTCTGTATCTGTTGGTTTTCCATGGAAATAAACAGGAGGCATTACTTTTGGAACAATATATATAAAGTCTCAGGTCCCCATATAGTTTCTTTGCAATGAAGTAATCTGTTATGGATCAGGTAAAGAAGAAGGCTGCTGCTTCCACAAAATCATTCTGCCTTTGGTGGTTGCTGTGTGACCATTTAGGGGTTTGGAATGCAAAGTGAAACATAAGTGACAAAGATTGTTTTATTGCAGTGTGCTTAGATTACTTTTCCAGTGTGTAAAACACACAAATATTCCTATGTACATTCTGACATTTTCAAAAAAAAACCCATGTATTCTGATGCTGAATATGCTGAATATGATAAATAGCCTTAGTACTTGGAGGCAGTTAGAATTTTTTGTCAGTTGAAAAATCTCATAGAAATCTGAAGAGTGTTCAAGGAATTCAGGTACTTAAATCCCACTCTCACATATAACTCAGTGTTTTGAAATGTAAATTTTACTGGTATCTTAAATATATATATGTGTGTGTGTATATATATTAAGTACTTCAGAGAACATTACCTACAAAGTATTTATTTGTAGCCATAGACTGCACAAAGTATATGCAATAAGATACCACCATCTAACTGAGATACTACTAACATAATTCCTAATCACACTGTAAGAGCCCAGACAGGTTTCTAGATCACAATCAGTGTGTTTTATAATTCATTGTCCCGCAGGGCTCGGTACTGGGGCTGCTTCTATTTAACATCTTTATTAATGATCTTGATGAGGAGATTGAGTGCCCCCTCAGTAAGTTTGCAGATGACACCAAGTTGGGAGGGAGTGTTGATCTGCCTGTGGGGAGAAAGGCACTACAGAGGTACCTGGATAGACTGGATCGATGGGCCAAGTGTTGGGTCCTGCATTTTGGTCACAACAACCCTGGGCAGCCCTACAGACTTGAGGAGGAGTGGCTGGAAAACTGCCTGACGGAAAGGGACCTTGGTGTAGTGATGGGCAGTCAGCTGAATATGAGCCAGAAGTGTGCCCAGGTGGCCAAAAAAGCCAACAGCATCCTGGCTTGTATCAGGAATGGTGTGGTGAGCAGGACCAGGGAAGTCATCCTGCCCTGTACTCGGCACTGATGAGTCCCAACCTCGAGTGCTGTGTTCAGTTTGGGGCACCTCAGTACAGAAAGGACATGGAGGTGCTGGAGCACGTCCAAAGAAGGGCAACAAGGCTGGTGAAGGACGGAGAATATGGCCTCTGAGAAGAAAATGAAGGAACTGGGGCTGTTCAGTCTTGGGAAAAGGAGACTGAGGGGAGACCTTATTGCTCTCTTCAAATAGCTGAAAGGTAATTGCAGCAAGATTGGGGTTGGTCTCTTCTCACTGGTGACAGGTTGAGGGGAAATAGCCTTAAGTTGTGCCAGGGGAGGTTTAGGTTGGATATCAGGAAAAACTTTACATAACGGATTATTAAACACTGGAATGGGCTCCCCAGGGAGATTGAGCCACCATTCCTGAATGTGTTTAGAAACTATTTGGATGTGGTTCTCAGGGACATGATTAACTGAGGGTTGTTAGAGTTAGGGTAGTATGGTTAGGTTGTGGTTGGACTTTTGATGTTCTTAAGGTCTTTTCCAACCTGAGCAATTCTGTGATTCTATAATGGGATCAAAATCTTAAAAGATACAGATGGAAATTTTAAAACAGGAGGGTAGAAGGTGTGGAAAGGTTCTACACTCTTCTTCTAAATTCTGTCCTTCCAATCTAGATGTAAAGTGAGATATTAAATGCAAGAAGAAAATAGTTGTTGAATTGAATCTTGAATCTGCACTGAGGAGGCAACACAAAAAGTGTGTTTAGTTCTGTGTAAGGCTGGAGATAAAAGGATAATGACCACAGAAGGAGGAGAGAGAATTGCATCAGCCTCTGGAATGAAGGTTGATGTTTGTGTGCATTAAAGAAACTATTATTATTCCCTAGAAATATCCATGGAGATCTGAAGTTACTATGTGTGCTGAGATTAAGTATATGTTTTAGGTCTTTATAGCATATGAAGTTGTTGAAATAAGTCCTAGAACTTGTCTATGGAATCTTTTGACATATGAAAATCTGTAGCAGGGCACTGAAAATACAAATTTAAGAGTTTTGTAAAGTAGCATATTTATAACTGAAAGAAGGATAAAAGGATCAGAGTTTGTTCCTGCGAAGAGAATAGGACAATAATTGATTTGTGATTTCTGGACAAATGAAAGGAAGTGAAACACAAAAGGCTGAAAAACAACAGCGTAAGTACACACACACAAAGGCAGTAATAGAAAAAAAAGAAGGGATTATAAAGGATAAAGCTGATGCCTTTAATGCACTGCTTGGCAGCATTAAAAGCACAATGAAAAGCAAACAAATTCTGCAATGGATGCACAGAAGGAGTGAAAAACCTAAAGGTATCTTCATGGCTGCTGGATGACTATATTTAGTGGAGCTTACCCCATTATAGAGGAGCTTTTAGAAGAGAGATGAGGATTCAGCAGAGGTCAAACTGGAGTGGTCTCGAGTCCTGAGGATCGGAAAGTATTAAGAGCGAACAGGAAAATATTGTTTTAATAGCATTTAGAAAATAGAGAAGGAAAATGATCAACAGAGGGCCTTGTTGAATTATAAGACTTCTACTGGGAATAAAATGAACACATGCTACAGGAATATCTGAGCTGGTGATGCATTTAAGAACAAGGTACTGTGAACTAAAAGTGAGAAGGGGCTATGCACATTAATTTAGCCACAGCTCCTTAGAATAAAGAGAAATGCATCAAATAGACTTTCAAGGAGAAGAGTAGGGTAAATGCTCCAAGCAATTTTAAAACATTAGCTAAGTTTTATCTTTCAGAGTGTGGAGAGAAAAGTGCTTTCCACCAGCCCTTCAGTCCCCCATAAAATTTTTCCAGACTTGCTTTGCAAAAGAGTTTTACACATCTAACTCCTTCTAATGTTGTTGGAAGGGGTCGGAGAGCAGAGAGTAACTGTGACTACTGGGATTGTTAATGAAAGGCCAGGCTAAAGAGTGTAAGAAGAGGAGGATACTGAAGTTATATGGAAAATGAGCATCCAGTTGACCTTGCTGTTCAGCTGGACCTTCCCCCAAAGTCTCTGTTGCTTGGCAGTTTAGAGATGAAATACTCTTTATTTTTTTTTCTTAGTAGATGCTTTTCTGAAGACACAGGCATTTCAGCCCCAAAAGTGCTTTGGCTGTTTTAACAGAAGTTAATTAAAAGAAGTTAAAACCCTGGATTGTTTGTACCTTGCTCAATATCTGCAGCACTTAGCACTGGGCTTTTGGAACAGGAATACAAAATCTTTCCTAAAAGGCTACAGACAAAGTCATTCTCCAGTGGAATAAAGGCTTCTTGTGAAACATGTTCATTTTAATTTAAGGTGAATGAGATTAAAACTGAAACTGTATTGCCTCAAGATAATTACCTGCTGTACTGTTGGTCAGTGCTAGCTCTTTAGCAGTTATGGCTTGGTTAGCTTGCTAGTGCTTCAGAGATTGCATTAGTCCCGTTTTTTTTCACACAGCCTTCCCCAGGCACAGAACTTTATTAGGGAAGTACAATATGCAGTGCTGTGCTGGTGACTGAACAATGCACAGCAGAGCTGAAGGCAAAGGACCCAAACCAAGTTTTGTCTTCAGTCTGCAGAGCATCACACACAGTACTACTACATTTTCTGTTTTCTGCTGTATTTTTAATTGATTACTTGCTCTAATTATCCTGCCAGGTATCCATTTAGGCTACAGTCATCTTCAAAACAATTTTTGGTATGTTCTGTATTTGGCAAGTCATGTCCTCACTGAACAGTCGTATTTTGTGGATTCTTGGGACTTTGACTAAAAGACAGTTTGCTCATTAACTTATCTAGATACTTGAAGCTCTTACAGGTCAGTATTTTCAACACCTTGGTTTTGCAGGTAATGTTTTTCAGGCTTTGAAAACATTGCTCTGTCCTGAAGCAATGATGTTTGTCTTGGTCAAGTAAGAATTTCTGTATTTATCATGGTAAATAGAAGTAAGTTATAAATATGGATTTTTGCATTAAAAAACAAAGAAAAAACAACAAATAATGTTGCCAAACTAATTATTGCAGGCAAAGCCTAAACAACTAAGTATTATTTTTGTTCATGAAGCCATCAGTTTTCCCAAAAGGTATGCTTTAAATTCACTTGGGTTGTTACTGAAATCTGTAGAAGGGTTCTATCAAACATGCAATTACTACAGCATGAAATCAGTAATATTAGATAGTGACTGAAAACAGCACTATCTGTGACCCTGTTCTTTGGACAGCAGCAGAGGGAATATCTCTTCATTTCAATCTTCTTCACCCTTCCCATTGAAATGACTCCGGTGTGGGTATTCTATCATTTCTAAGAGGTGACGTTCACAGATTAAATTGACCTTGCTTTGAGGAACATCAGGTGATATCCAATGTAAACATTTTTTTGTTTAGTTGTATCTCTTTGGAGGATTGGTCTGCTGCTGGAAGAGCTGTCAAATTTCTTATATCAGGCAAACTTTGAAAAAATAATATTGACTGAAGTGAGAGGTTGATACAATTTTCGAGGTCTTGTGATTAACATAAAACAACCATACAGCAAAAAGTGGTATTGCTGTGGTCTGGAATTCTCCATTTTTCACCGGTGCAATAACATCAATGCAACATACATCTCTTCTGACAGGAATTTGCTCAGTTTGGTCCTGTGTGTGGTGAAAATAGAAGTGGACTTATCTCTCCCTGGTATTTTTGTTTTTGGAAAGTTCATCAGCAGTGAGCACTGCTTAATCTTTCAGTGTGACTTCTTCTCCTCTGGGGAGGCTTTTGGTGAAAGCCAGGATGAAAGAATGTGTCCTCAGAATAATTTTTAGGGGAAAAGTTGGATATTTAGTGCTAGACAGCAATGTTATCATGAACTCCGTTGTGCCTCTTTGCCATATGATGTCTACCACTTGGGATGAAGTTTTAACACCCATTAGCTAGGAAAGAATTATACTTGAGAAGTGTTGAAGGTTTGTGCTTGCTTTGAGGCAAATGATCTTTGCAGATAATAAAGGCAGCATTGTATCCTTATGCAAAAATGAAGATAAGTGGAAATTTGTGGGCTTTTGTGATTGAGTGATTTTGTTGCTGTCATTTTTTCTTCGTTGTTTTTTTTTCTCTTAACCAATAGGCCAGATTCCCACCTGGTGTTTTCAGTCTATCTCTTGCTTCTCTTGGAGCCTGGCCAGTTTATATCACTTGAGAATTTAGTTATTTCTTGAAGGGCGTGCCTTTATCAACTGCACTTGTTTTCCCAAAAAAAGAACAGTTGTTCTTCCCATTCTGCAGCCTGCCTTCTCATTCCTGGCGCTTTTCAAAGGTCGTAATATCTTAGCACTTTCTAAACGTTGCAAAGGATTTGAATAACTTCTACTTCAGCATATGGTATGTATCATCAGTGAGCTCCACTACAGGTTCTGAGAGCTGGTAGCAAACTGCATGAGAGAGACTATGCAGAAAGTAAATGAAATGGGGAAAAATTTAAAATATGGAATTAGTGCAACAGTGAGATAAATCAATAAAACCCATTTAAAACACTGGGATAAAGTAATTTGCTTTGAATGCTCAGGAGAATTTACTATCTTGTGTTCAGTATGCATCCTGTACTTAATTTTGTCTTCTGCCTGTTTGTTATGGGTTTTTGTGTGTTTTTTTAATTCTTCTTTTTAACTCTGCATATTTGAGGTAATGCAAGTAATTAGATAAATTGATACTTGCAGTATAAAAATGATTGTTTTTCTTAATTAACAGCCAGAAGACAACTGAGATGAAGCTTGCTTGTGGTCAGAGGAGGTCTAAAGACAAATGGAAAAGGAAGGAGTGCTTCCTTACAGTGTCCTCAGAAAACCCTGTAGAAACACAAATTATTCATCAAGAGCA
This sequence comes from Tympanuchus pallidicinctus, assembly GCF_026119805.1. Taxonomy (NCBI): domain Eukaryota; kingdom Metazoa; phylum Chordata; class Aves; order Galliformes; family Phasianidae; genus Tympanuchus; species Tympanuchus pallidicinctus. The sequence continues at coordinate 10,448,707 of NW_026294722.1, forward strand.
CGTAGGTCAGGGAATTACTCATTACTTAATGGTATTTTGAGGAATTTGTTTCCTTTCACTGTGGTTATTTCCAGTCATTCAAGTTTTCTATTATGCATGAGTGTGCTATGACTATCTATACAGGAATGTTCTGCAGAGAAAAGATGGAGTTATCAGGACTACATGGGAACTTACTGAATTTCTATGTAGGCAGTTCTGAATTCCAGTGTGACTGCTGACTTTCTGTGGGAATTCATGACCCAATCTTCCCAACTGGACAGCTGTCAGTGGATTGCTGAAATCTACAGTTGTGCTTCCCCAGACTGCCTCTCAGCCAAGAGGTGAACATTTTACTGTAGTTGGTAAAGAGATTGCTGTGAACACTTGCACATATTAAAAAAAAAAAAAAAAAAAGGAAAAAAAAAAAAGAAAAAACTTTATACGAACAAAAAATCCCCAGGTGTCTTGGATGGCACTGAAACAACTTCTGGAAGTAAACAAGTAACTTTCAGGAGGTTAGTTCCTTCTCACCTGCAACTTCCTCTGCATATCTTGTACAGAAACTGATGCTTCAATTTACTGTGCCACCTGGCCTCTTTTACTTTGTGCCTTAAGCAGAACGACTCTGCACTCTCTGGAGCTTTGTTATACCTCATGCTGTACTTTCTGATGCATCAGCTCATGTAGAGAAGATAATGGCACAGAGTTGTTCTATGGGATTTTTTTTTTTTTTTTTTCATTCCAGTGAAAATACTTTCATTTAATTTGTGAATTTTTCTGTCGCTCCACTTAGAGCAGTGTTCTTGTATTCAGTTTTGCACAAAAGGTGGAAACACTGCCTGGTTTCTCTTGACAGCCTCAGTCCTTGAATTCAATCCTTGCATCAAACCATCACAGGCTGAATTCCTCTTACAGCAACAGCTGCAGGGATGAGGAATTTTAGAGGGTCACACTTTATCACTTTGTTCTCTATGCAAGTACAGTATGTCTTGCTTCACTGGAGCTGGACTTTCATAGATTTAATTGAACTATGTTGCCGTTGGGGTTTTTTCACTGCTGCTTGGTCTCACTTTATTGGATATCTTAGCCATAGCTGTTAAAGAGCAACATTAAAGCTGAGCGAAAAACAAAATTGCAGAAGAACAAAATGTTACAGGAGGCAGATATCCACATGTGTTTTATAGAAATAGGACTTAGGTTGCCAGAGGCATTGTTTGTGACTCTATAGCTAAGTTGAATGCTCTAAACCATGTACAAAACTAAAAGATGACATGATATAATGCAAGATTGAAAGATGTAGACAAGCACAGAGCTGTTTGTCTTGTCCTGAAGCGTAGAAGGGACCTGTGGTATTTCTGGAAGGAATCACCTTGGATGAGGGACATACTTAACTCTAACAGCTTAATCTTTTCACACTTCCTCAGTTGTCTGTTGAGACACAGGCTACATTCTAGATTTTATGTTTTAAACAGCTATTTAGAAATGTATTAGATCTTAGAAATTTCTTGAGAAACTATTATGTATGTTTCAGAACAACATCAGCAATACATGGCAGCAATTGTTTTCAAATGGCTATTAAGCAAAACTTCCACACTTGATTACTCTTTTTTTGAGCTGGTGTTATTGTGAGAGGATGGTGGCAGAGATACTTGCAGCGTAGACATGCTGCTGTCCAAAATCCCTAAGGACAGCAAGGAGCAACTACATGCGTTGTCCCTGTTAGATCTGTTGTCATTGTTCTACCTGTTCTGATGACGTGCAAGTGTATTTCTGTAGGATCTTAAGTTGTAAGCTTTTATGTGGCATTGAAATTATATTGGGCTAGTTTCTTTTTTCCTTGTATTTCACTAAGTGGCAACAAGAAGTCTTTGTAGGGGGAGAGTCATAAATATGGTGGGTCTTAAAAGTCTTGTGCAGCTTTGGGTGGTGACATAGGCTACATTGGTGCAAAAGGCTCAGAAGAGAATGAAAGGTTAGAAGAGCAGTTGAGGCATGGAGTGTTTCTTATTGAGTCTTTGCTTGAGACCCACAGCTAAAATGGGTTTTAAAACAGATTTTGCATTGAGCAGTAAATTAAACATTTCTATCACTGTTTCAGACAAGAAATTCCTTAAAAATACTTCTAAATGATTTAAAGTTTATTGAGGATGTATCTTCCAAATTCCAAGTTCTAAGAACAAAATAAAACATTAATTGTCTAAAATATTTTTAAATTGAAATTCTCTGAAGGCAAAGCTGTTCATATATGTTGAGAATGTGGTTGCTGTGCTTTTGTTACCTATTCATCAGTGGTTATATGTTTTTTCAGTTTGAGTTTGCTATAATGATGAGGCTGCTGTCTGATTTCTGCATCTAAAGGAAAAGATTGGTTCATAATCTGGGAATGCAGTTGTTTTCTGCAAAGCTCTCACAACTGGTACAGTCCAATCAAAATCTGCTTTCACACTGTCTCTGGTACTGCTGATAGAGGCTGCCTGCCCTGGGCTCATGTTGTTGATGTTTCTCTTTCACTTCTGAGACTGTTCATCATATTGATGGGCCATCATCATATTGATGATATTCATCATATCGATTGGGCCAAACAAAATACAAACTGGAAGCAAGAGAAAGATTGGGAAAGCAGTTGTGGTGTGAGAATGTTTGGGGTTTTTGGGGGGTTGAAGCCTGGAAATTCGGGCAAATAGGTGCTACTGAGAACTCCATTGCCTACCTGGAGGAAAAAATAGAATAAAAACCTATATGGTATTTGCTATTTATGTTGGAAGCAGTTGTTCTTTGCTCACAAAAGGCTCAGTGATCTGATCCAGGAATAGAAACACTGCTTTGTTGCTTAGAGGCACGAGTTGCGATGAGTAGAAAAGAATAGTGAGTAACCCATCAGCTGAGAAATGCCACATGCAGAATCCGAACTATTAGAAACCCCAAGAAAATTCATAAGTGTCAAGTTAGGTTTGTGAATAATTCATAAATAAAAGTTTCCATATTACAGGGTAAATCACTCATGAGGTTCTGCTCAGCACCTTCTCACAGTAGTCACTTCTGAGCTTGTGTAGTTGGTGCTTTTTTTGTTTTATTTGCTCTGTTTAGTTTGTTTCAAAACGATATTTTTTGATAAATGTAGCTGAATAGCAGTGCCAGGAATTCGGCTGGCATCCATACTCCCCTGCCAGCATTTCACAAGGAGCACCTCCATGACCTTTTATTGAACAGATGACCTAACAGGAAAAAAAAGAATCTAGTTAATGCCAGGATAGCCATTTACGTTGCTTCCTCAAAATCCCACTTCCATGTGTGCAGAAGGAGCAATGCAAAGCATTTCCAATCATATTATAAGGTTTTGCAGAGCAGAATGTTATGGAAAGCTGATCCGGCACGGGGAACTGGTACGAAGGGCTGGGTTTCTAATGCTTCAACATTCTTTCCATAGCCTTTTTCCCCTCTTTGAAAGTCATTTCATACTAGTAAAATAAGAATGTCAGTGATTTTATTCATTTTACCAAGCATATGATCACCCTTGCTGAAATCAATGTTCCAGTGACTTCCAGTTTCATGTTTGTTTTTGTGTCACTGCTATAAGCAGAAAGCCTGGCCTTACAGGGCAAGGAAGGCTTCTGAGAAGCAGAAGAACTCAGATTCTGGAATTATTTCTGATGTGTAATCACCTTTTTTTGACATTAGAGTATTGGAGTTGATTAAAAAACAATGTGTTTCTTAGAACTGATAGGCAAAATGTTCAGGGTGTCGTGGTTTTGTGATTTTTGGTTTTTAGTGCCCCACATGATGTTATGATGTGGAATACCGAAAACCAAAAATCACAAAACCATGACACAGGGAATGTCTGGCTCAGAATTTCTGAAGGTTGCTCCAGAAGTAATGCCTCCTGTTTATTTCAATGGAAACTACAACAGCTACAAAGAGCACCATAACAATATTTGATAGTGCAAATCCTCAGCTACGAAATGCTTTTTTTTTTTTTCAACAACACACCTGTGCATTAGCTGTGCATTTTCAGCAGTGATGGACAAGAGCTGCATGCCTTGTTTGTAACCATCTGCACCAGTGGAGGTGAGGCGCCATCGGCACTGCTGTAACGCACTGCCCAGCGCTCAATGTGCGCACATCCATGGTTTGGTCTCCATAACGTTCAGTAAGCATCGATGAATGTCAGTGGGTGACATTTTTTGAACACAAAGGAATTCAGTTCCACTTTTGTGCTTCGTGTGCATACTGTCAGTCTGCCCCTCTGCTGCTATCTGTCCCAAAGCAGCAAAATGCTGTTCGCCTCCTCCCAAAGCTCTGTCGGCAGCCGGAGCACCGCTGCCCACCCCAGGCACAGCTCCCACTGGGCTCTTCTTGTGCTGGCACAGCAGCTTGGACAGTGCCAGTCCCAGTCCTGCCCTTTTCTCAGGGCTCACCTGAGGCTGCATGGAGCTCAGGGCCACTTATCTCCTATCAGCACAGCAGCTTAAGGGACAGCAGTCCCAGTCCTTCCCGTTTCCTCAGAGCTCGGGAAAGAAGAGATGAGAGCTCTTGGATGAAGATGGAGGACGGGGAAGAAAGGGCGGCAGGGAGCAGCAGCTGGCGCAGGGCTCTCTGGCACATGGTGACATTTCAGGGCCAGGGTGGAAATCGAGAGCCCCTGGTGCGCTGCTGATGGATGTAGCAGCGTCTCCATGCAGACACGATGTTGGGGTGCCTGCCTGCCTCAATGGAGGTGGATGCACCTCCATGGGTTCCTCCTCTAGCGGGATGTCCACCTCCATGGGCTCAACGCTGCTCTCTGCTGGTTTACATCCATCAGCTCAGTTATCGGATAGGTACAGTGAGGCACATTTGAAATGTCTGCACACCAATGCACTCAGCAGGAGAAAGTAGCCAGAGCAGCTGGAAGTCTTGGCTCTGTCCCATAGCTGCAGTATCATTGGCATAAGCAAAATGTGTTGGGAAGAGTCCTGTGCCTGTTGTGTCATGATGAACAGTTACTGGCCCTTCATCAGCAACAGGCAGGGCAGTTGTGGGAAAGGAAGTTAAGTGTCATCTACCATAGGCCACCCCTCCAGGATGATGACACTGATGATTTGTTCTTTAAGGATCTAAGAGGTACCTGTGGATCAAGTGCTCTTGTCCTTATGGTGACTTCAACTTGTCAGACATTAAGTGTGAATACCACACAGCTGGTACAAAACAGGTCCAGGAGAGTTCTTAAAATGGCTTGATGATAAATTCTCAGTACAGGCGCTGGGGGAACCAGTGAAGAATGGTGCTTGTAGATTTGTGGCTTTTAAACATTGAGATTTAAGTTTCAAATCCTTGGTGGTAGGTGGGAAATTGTCACAAAACTTCAACCCAGGATATTGGAAGAGCAGACCTAAGACTCCTCAGGGAAATAAGTAGAAGGTCCTCTGGGAAACTGCTGTTGAAGTCTTTGGGGACCATCAAAGTTGCTCACTTTGAACTGTCAGCTCTGTAGCGTACAGGAAAAGGCCATGCCATAATGTTGGAGGTCGTGCACATGGGACAGAAGGTTAGCTTGCCTGGGCAGGGATCTTGTGCAGCTTAGGTGGAATAAGCGAGTGTATGACCACTGGATGTGAGGTTGAAAAACATGAGGAGATAACAGAGGTGTTGCTTAACCTTGTTGGAAGAACATTTGTGTGACGAAAGTTCAGTTAGAGTTGAAGCTTGTCAGTAGTGTGGGAACTGGAGAAAGGGCTTTTTTTCAAAGAAGTTAATGGCAAAAGAAGGACCAGAGGATGGTGACATCACAAAAAAAATGTAACAGAATATTGACCATACCACCAAAATCTGCCTTTGATGTCATGGACTAACGCAATAAAATAGGAGGCCTTACTTTTGAAGCTGTTCACATAGCTTGCATTAAATAGGATGAGCTTGAAGTATGACCCTTGGTTCTGAAATCCTTTGCATCCTTTGGTAGCACATCAGTACTCAAGAATAAGCTGGTAGTTGGATTTTTAACAGATACAAGTCTGTTTTAAGTCCTTATTGAGCTGCTTGGAAGATATAACATAGCTGTAAGTAGTGATGTGACATGTGACCAGAATCAAGAGCACAGGGATCATTTTGTATCCTCTAATTCCTAACAGAATCTCTAGTACATGCTTCCAGCAAGCACAAGTCATATGGCTGCTGCAAATACTAGCCTGCTTCAAATGAAGATTCATAGTGGTGCATAACAGCATTCTGCAAATATATATATTTTCTACTACATTAATCGGTGTACAAGATCAGTGTGCGTGTATGTTCCATGTGTTAACAAGGTGAGGCAAAAGCCCCAAAGAAAATAGAAAATCAAGTCTATGAATTATTATTTTGAAATTAAACAGTATCAGCCTTGAAAGTCCTCCTCGTAAATGTAAATAATAGGACTTGGTTATTGTTATGCCTAATGATTTATTCATCAAGTAGAAAAATATCTGTATTGACAGAGCAAGATAAATCCATGCTTCTTCACAAACATATGCATCAGCACAAACTTCAACAAGCCCTATAAAAGCATGCACTCTTCCCTAAGCTTGTCATAAAAGACTAAATTATGCTGCTGCACTGTGTGGTGGGGTAATATATTTGAGTACTTCTCACTTCTGAACACAAACCGCATGTCTGTCCATTAATTAGAGAACTCATTCTGTCGTGTTTGCCTTCAGTAAGGGAGACAGCACTCGCTGGGCACTTGGAAGAGGAAGAATAACTCGATTTCTGGGCACACTTTTCCCATCTGCTTTCTATTTTGGTACATTTATGGCTTGGAGTGGGGAGGGGCAAATCCCTGGTGAAGCTGAAGTATCAGGATGATAAAACATGAGGGAAGTGTCTCCACTAATGTGCTAAAGGAAAGGAAATTCTGAATTTTGTGGGGTTGGATGTGGCTTTTGGACCCCTAACTCATTTAGGGCTTGTATTTCAAATTCTCCTCAGGAAGCCACAAATCTGCTCTGATTCTCAATAGCTGAATCAAGTTTATTTTTCTTCTTTTTCATTTTTGAGTATTTTTTTCTTTTTTTCCCTGTATAATAAGCCTCTAAGATGTTATGTTTGGAGTTCTCAAGGTTGATAGCTAATTACATGGGCTTAGAAGAGTTTCAGTAAAAGGTATTATTTTGCAAGTGTTCAGTATAAGATTTCTTGGACTTTTTGCTCTGGAAGATTTTAAAGGCTAGCTAAAAAGAAAATACCAATCTAATCAGTTGATTGTCTAATATTTTAGATTGATTCCTATATTTATTTGAAGTTCAAAAGAAATCTCTCATTGAATTTTAAACTACTAGGACTTAAGTTGACCTTAATATTTCCCCAGTCTGTCTTTATCTATCTATCTATCTATCTATCTATCTATCTATCTATCTATCTATCTATCTATCCATCTATCCATCTATCCATCTATCCATCTATCCATCTATCCATCTATCCATCTATCCATCTATCCATCTATTTACCAGCCTTTGCTTTGATTTATATATATTAGGAAACTGTTGACTTTTAAGGAGCTTGTGGGGAGGGGTTTGCCTGGTGTTGCAGCACTATGATTTATTGCATTGCTTCACTCCTGCATCAGCTGTTTGAGGTGCTCCTGGTCCTGTTCTGAGAGTCTTGGAGGCAAAACCATATTGTAGTATTTGGCCATCTTGGCTACTTCATCATCCTGAGCAATGTGTGTGTTATGGCACTGGTACTTGCTGACTCCAATAATTAAACAGCTGTGGTGCGAGGAGTGAATCCAAGAAATCCAAGCCCTGCCACTGCTGCCACCTTTGACCAAGGTGCCTTGGTTCTGTTGTCACCCCAGAACAAAACAGAATGGCTCAGTTGGGAGGGACCTACAAAACTCAAGTCCAGCTGCCTGGCCTCTTTACGGATAAAGCAAATTGATGAGGGCATTGAAGGTGTCTTTTGAATACTGACATGTCTAGGGCTTAGCATCTCTGCAGGAAGCTTGTTCTAGTGTTTGGCCACCCTTGTCACAAGGAAATTTTTCCTTATATCAGCTTTGTGTACAGAAAACTGTGCATTAAGTTTAAGAACTTGTTAGGGATAGTCTGGACTGTAGTAACTGGGAACAGAAAAATATGACATCAAATGTGTAGCTTCAGTATTTTTTATGATTTATGGCGAACATTCACTGTGGGAAGTGTGGGTGATTTCAGCAGAGGCCTTTGCTAACTGCCTTGGAGGCCGGGTGGCTAGGCCTGCTTTTCCTTCTCTTGACATTCCCGTGTCCTTCTGCATGTAATTCTTGCCCACACTATGCTGAGGAAGGAAAGCAGTGTATTAGAGAGTTATCTTTTCTGTGAAAATCTGTTTTCATGTTAGATATGGTTGGAAGATCAGCTCACTATAATACATTGATTCAGAAGGACGAGAAAGACCGCGTAACACATTTTCAATGTTCATGTTTGCATAGTATATGCAATGTATAATCTTTCTTTCAGTGTCCTCCCCAATTTCTTTCTTAGGTCTTTGAGGTCAGCTTTTCTTTATGCTTTGGTGACTTCCATTGCTAAAAATGAGACAGCATTTCTGGTAAAGGTTTAGAAAATCTTCAGAGCCTTTCTAAGGCTTGTACCTTGACTTATCTCTAGAGCTTCTTAGACATCGAAATAGTAAGAACAGAGTCTTCAAGAGATTGATGAGTAATTAAAATTCACACCTTTTCAGAGCTTCAAATGTGTAGCTATACCAAAGGCTTTACATGCTACAAGCATGTTTACAATTGCCATACAATTGTGTGGTTGAATATGTGAAATCATGTCATGCAGCACATGTATGGGTTGTGAATGCAGAAATCAAGATGTACAAGGCTTTAGAAAATCATTCTTGTCGTGCTTCATGTGATTTAAAGCTGTCTGGAGTTGTAGGCAGTGTGAATGCCATATTTAAAGTGCTCTGCTTTCACTGACACTGTCAGAGTTTGGTACACATCCTTAATTGTGAGTACTTTTACAGCACTGGTGTCAAAATATGGGGTAACATCTATGCTCGGACTCAGTGCCAAACATCAATATGGCAGTTCAGCCATCCACAATTTATTTTGTGTCTCTCAAAACGAACAAAGAGTGTCTGCTTGATACTATCTGGAGTTTTAGATGCTTCTTGATATTTAATTTCCAGCATCACTGCATATGACTTAGAGTCACTTGGTTGTTTCCTAAATAGAAAGAAGTTAAAATCTACTTTCGTATTGAGCCATAATGGAAATACTAAGGGAAAAATAAGTGTGCTCATGGCCAAGAGAATTCTAGTAAGATTAGCAGTATGTAAACCCTTCAGCTCTTAAAAGCTGTTTGATAGGCAAATTGTTGCACGCTGAGGCTAGGCGGTTCTGTGACTGCGAAGAAATCAGTCTCCACTGTTCTACCAAATTAGCACCCTGGATGGAGGCTGTGTGAATGCAAAATAGAAAATGGAGCGAATGATCTCAGTTCTTGTTAATGCCTTTATGCTTTATTGTAAATACAACAACTAAAATCTTGAACTGTTTGAAATAAAAATGTTCCAGTACCAGATGCAGTACTTTAGGAGGAAATTAAAACGGGATGGAATTCAGAAAGATCTCTTGGAGGAAAGGTTACACTCAGCATGTGGTATCTACAGTACTGTGAAATCAAAATTTCATTAAGTTATCTATGTTGAAAATGTAAACCTGCAGCCTGTTACCAGTTTTAGTGGAATATGCTGAGCTTTTGCCTTATGAGGGTGAAACATAATTGTGTATCCTCAAAGCACAAGCTGCAAGTGGTATGCGTTCAAAATGGAAAGATGTGTTTTAAATGAACTGTCTGTAGGTTTGGAAATAGGATTCGTCCTTATAGTATAAGGAGACAAAATAACAAAGGAAATTGTCAGGCAGGAGGACTGCTCGAATTCCAATCCTCTGGGGGCTCACATCAAGGTGCTCTGAATATCAAAAGTAAGAGTGAAGACTAAACAAATGGAAAGGAGCTTGTTTTTTGTTTTGTTTTGTTTTTTAATGTAGTTTTTATGTTTATATCACAAGCAGCAGCTGTCTCTTTTGGGTACTTTTCTTCCCCAGCTGCTGAAAATGATATGGATATAGAGCCAATCTGAGCATGGACTGTGCTTTAAGCTGTTATCATTTTTACTGTTTTTCTAGACAATGTATTTTTAATGTAGTATATTTTCTATTCCTTTCAGTTCAGAGCTGGGAAGGGAACAGCTCTGTGCACATAACAACACTGGGCCCTTTATGTTTGGTTACCTCCATGTTGTCGTGTATCACTGGCTCAAAGATGGTAAACTTTAGCCAGTATCCCACTGCCTTATATTTGAATATTGGGCTCTGCATTCCACTGCATCGCAGTGCTTTATCACATAACTACAGAAGGCAGTCTAAATGCTCTTAAAAAATAAAAAACAATTGAGTAATCCTGATAGTTTGAGAAATGCACGGGCTATCCAAACACAATACCATTGCTCTTGAAAACTGATAATCCTGATGATCCAGTAGGCTACGTGTATGTACACTTACATTTAAAGGAAAATCATACAGGTTTCATGAGATTGCTCACCACATTGAGTGTTATAGATCAGTGCTCCTTGAATGGCAGGCGTGAGCAAGCTAAGCAGGTTATTTCAGTTGAGCATCCATAGAACCTCTGAAATAGAAACACTGTTGCACAGCTGTCATAAACGTTGAACTTATTTCAACAATTGTTTCCCAGGAGTATAAATTTCCTAATTTATTCTGTAAATCTTCACCTGTGGGTAGATTGCCGTTCCAGTAGCTGAGGACAGAATAACGCATGCTGACCCTGCTGTAGCATACATGGAGTTATGCTGCTTGCAGTCAAAGTGAAAGTGGCCTCTAGAAAGGGAAGAAGCCCTAAGATCCCTGTATTTTTACTGCTGTGTGTTTGCCTAAGTAACTACCTATGTAATTAGGTAATGCTAATAATTAAGTAATGCTAATAAATACAAGTTTAAAAATGATCCATTTTATGTTGTACATGATTACCAGAGGAAAAAACCTTACTTATGCATTTTGAGACGTTTTCTTATTTCTGAAAAAGAGCAGGATGTGGATGCTAGAGAAATCTCCATTCCAAAATCTGTCAGGGCGTTGACTCTTGGAGCTTCCTACAACACTTTTGCTGCAGTAATAGAATTCGATATATTAAGTCAGGAGGAATAGAAATACGATTCTGGAGTACATTTCTGTAATAGAGATTAATGGGAAAACTGAGAGCCTGAAAGCCTGATTGTATCCACATGCTTGGAATGTTAGTCTGTTTGCATGAATTTGTGAAAATTCTACTAATCTCACTGTAATTCCTACAAAAATTGCTCGTTTGTTTGCAAGGCCATGAGGAGCAATTATTTTTCAAAGATAGTTAATCCTACTCAGAAAAATGCCTGTTAATAATTTGGCACTGATCCTGATTGTGCTGAGTTCAGGAGGAGCTTTATTTGTCTGCTTCATTAGAGCAGTATCAGAACCTGAGGAAACTGCTCGAGTATGTTTTAATTTGAGTTCTTTCCACCTAAAGTGTTTACAACCTGTTTCAACAGCATGCTCTTGGAATAGTAAGGGTGAGCTTTGCCTGTGGAAAAATCTGTTTCCTTTTGAACTCGTGCCAGTACTGAAAACTTTCTTCATGTTCTAAAAGTGTGACTGAATTTTTCACTTTACCTCTTGGCCATCTTAAATGCTCTGCTGTAATTGCCAAACACTCCATTTAAGTCCCAATACTTCATGTTGTTTCAAGGCTGTCTCACACAGAGTTTTAGGTTTTTTATCCTGCTGTTTCAGTTGAAGAATTAAGGAGGGTAATGTATAGGAAACCATGCTACCATTTGTCCTTACGTTGGAGTAAGTTTATTCAACCACTGCTACATTTGAAAATTGCATCTTTGAAAATATTAACTGAGAAAGACTGTTAAGGCTATCATGAAATAAAGCAAATAATTCATAGAATCATAAAAACATTAAGATTGGAAAAGAAGTCTAAGAATGTCTAGTCCAACCATTTACCTACCTCCAGTGTTGCCCACTAACCATGTTCCTTAATACCACGTCTACAAGTTTCTTGAACACCTGCAGGAGTGGTGACTGCACCACCTCCCTGGGCAGCCTGTGCCAGTGCAGCACCGCTCTCAGAGAAGAAGCTTTTCCTAATATCCAACGTAACTTGAGGCCATCACCTCTCATCCTACTGCTGTTACCTGGGAGAAGAGGCCGACCCCCACCTTGCTACAACCTCCTTTCAGGCAGTTGTAGAGAGCGATAAGGTCTCCCCAGAGGCTTCTCTTCTCCAGGCTGAACAATCCCATTTCTTTCAGCCACTCCCATAAGACTTGTGTTCCAGTCACCTCATCAGCTTCACTCTGCTTCTCCGGACACACTCCGGTTTCTTTCTTGGCCACCTGGGCACATTGCTGCCTCATGTTTAGCTGAGAATCGACCAACATCCACAGGTCTTTTTCCTCTGCACAGTCTTCCAACCTCTTTGCCCCAAGTCTGTAGCGTGGAGTGGTTGTGACCAAAGGGCAGAACTTGGCACTTGGTCATGTTGAACTTCATCCCTCTGGCTTCAGCCCAGCGATCAACCTGTCCAGATCCCTCTGTAGGGCCTTCAGGCAGATCAACACTTCCTCCCAACTTAGTGTCATCTGCAAACTTATTAGGGTGCACTCGATCCTCTCATCCAGGTCATCAATAAAGATATTAAGCAGGACAGGCCCCAGTACTGACCCCTGGGGGGAACCACAAGTGCCTGGTCACCGATTGGATTTAACTATGTTCCCCACCACTCTCTAGGCCTGGTGTCCAGCCAGTTCTTTACCCAGCAAAGAGGGTACTGGTGCTAGCCATTGGCTGCCGTTATCCTTCATGGTCAGGTACCCATCTGTATCCAGTAAACGATGGAGATTCTCATTAGCCCTTCCCCAAGAGTAGAGAACTCTAGCATTGTGTGATCACTCTGCACAAGGCAGCTCCTGACCTCCACATCTGCCATCAGTTCTTCTCTGTTTGTGAACACCAGGTCTAGCACTGCACCTTCCCTGGTAGGCTTTCTTGCCAGCTGTGCTAGGAAGTTGACTTCCACACATTCTAGAAACCTCCTAGACTGCTTCCTCTGTGCAGTGTTAGATTTCCAATATTTATCAGGGGAAGTTAAAGTCCCCCATGAGAACAAGGGCTGACAATCACAAAACTTCTGCCAGCTGTTGTCTGTCTGTCTGTTGTCTGTCTCTTCACACTGGTTAGGCAGTCTTTAACAGACCCCCACCTGGATCTTCACCTTATTGGTTTTCCCCTGGATCCTTCCCCACAGACTCTCAACTTTATCATTGCCAGCCCTTTGAAGATAAAAATGGCATTTCACTTTAAAAAATAATTTTAAAAGAGCCTATTAAGAATAATTATGAGGTGTAGTATAGACATTTGAAATTGGGAAATTGGGGTAGAAAGATAATTTCAGAATAAGGTAATATGAGATTCTAAGTTTATTTAAATCTCCTGGATGCAGGAAATGAGGACTGATGAGTCATCTAGAATCAGAATATCGGTAATTAGGTTCTTTTTCAGGTACAAAAATCTACACTTCAGATAATCTTAGGTTTATTAAGGTTTATTTTTTCCTTTTTTTGACTCTTGGTCAAACAACCAGTTGTGGTTTTGGTAACAAACAAGAAAACTTTATGATACCCTGTGGAATCTTTTAGGGGAAGTACTGGATTTGCTGATGTGTTTTTTCACAGCTGCTTAATTGGCTACCGAAGAGAAGAGCCAGGAGTCTCTTTCCTTAACAAAAAGAAAAAGGGATGATCCTAGAAAGCTTGGAGGTAAAATGATTGAAACAATAACAAATAGATGAATCCACTTAGGTGAATCCAGCATGAAAGACTAACCAGCAGAGCACTATGGCGTTCTAATTTACAGACATTTTTTCAATGCCAGTGTAATAATGGATTAAAAACTGGATTTACCAGGGATTTCAGAGCTTTTGAAATACCTCCTGAGAGTTTATTAAATAAAGCAATCCTCAGGGGAGGGTCAAAACTCTGCTTGGGATTTGAAGTCTACTGAAGATAGAAAATAGTCAAATGTGGCAGAAGGCTAACAAAGGATTGCTCAAATGACTTTCCTAATAATGTATTAGACTTCATTTTTAGGAGGAAATGAACAATTAAATAAGTAGCACAGCACTGACTGCAAAATTTGTTGAGAACTGTGAGGAGCTTGAGTTAAATGAAGAGCTGGCATACTTGGGGTTGTTTAGAGGATTTCTCAGTAATGTTAGGAACTGTTTGCACTGCATTCTGAACATCTCTGCTTGTGTAATCTTAACCATTCTGTCACTGGCAGCTCCGTGTATTTAACCAAAGTGCCAGGACTTGGTGCAGTGTTTGTTGTGTAGTTGCTAAATAATCTTCATTTAAGCAAAGCCCTGGTGGTGTCAATTCATGGCCACATTAACCAGTTATTTTGGTGTGGCAGGTACTGCATTTGAGTTACCTTCTGGAGAAAAAGGTGGATTTACATTGTGTCAAAGAACTTAACAGGTGAAATATTGGAAGTCCCCACAAGAAGTGGTATCAACTCAGTTTGTATCAACTGCGGAGCTTGGAATGGGTGTTGCACAACCGTGTTTCTCAGCAGGAAAGAGCATGGCCAGAAAATATGATTCAGTTAATGCTATTAATTTCTAATAAAAATCTATCATTGTGTGTATAACACTATTAGGTTCTAAATGAACTGCAGTCCACGGGACATAAATGTATGCACACTTTGGGGCAATTTAGTAAAAATAAATAGACTCACACGGACGTCCAGCTGGGCTCAAAAAACCACATGTGAATAATAGCCTCTGTGGAGATTAATAATCTTGTTGCTGCTTACTATCAGAAAGACCACGAAGTGAATCATGATAAACTATCGCAAACTATGCACATTGAGTGTATTGAGCATATTTGTTTGTCTAAAACACAGGGATGTGTCCAGGGACTCAAAGGTAGCTGCTTCTAAGCTACTCAAAGAAAAGCTTTGTTGTTGAGTACAACTGTCAAGTTGAGTAAAAATGTTTGTCAATATTCAGTAACTATTAGGTGTTTACTTAGGCTTCTGTGAAGTGATGGATCCAGTTCAGTAATCGTTAATTGGAACTGCATGGTTTGGGATTTTTTATGAGCACAAATATTGTCTCATGTCCTGAGCCAGCCACTAAATTCTTCTTGCTACTAAGAAATGTCTTCTGTTTGGATTAAATTAGTATTTTATTGTGGAAAGTTTGCACTTTCTCTGAATGGTAGTATTAGCCAGCGTTGGCAACTGAGCTGCTTCAAGGTGGTATTTCATTTTCTCTTCCTGTAGTACAAGTCAGTAATGTTCAGCTAGAAAATGACCACCCTAAGAGGACAACATGCTTGGAAATGAGGATGCTGACAGTGACTCCTTCTGCTTAGGTTGCTGTAATTGCAACAGGAGTTATGATAGGCAAACAAACATTTCCCATTTAAAAGAAAAATCTGGTTTAATTTAGTTCCCATGGGAATGAGCATATCACAGTGATCACAGCTGGTAAAGGTGTGGGCTGAAATGGCTGAGGCTCCTTTTTGCTGTGCCAATACGCCTCCACAGTGGCCTGCACGAACCTCTGCTTTTGCAGTTTTGAGCTGCTCCTTTTGAGAAATTCTTGCTCTGCCATACAGTGTGGTGACTTGTGAGATGGGCTTAATTATTTTCTGAATTCACTCTGCCAAACTCCATCCTTGGCTATATTGCAGTAAACCCAGAATAGCATCACTGACTTAACAGCAATTAACACTTTCTGTTGAAACCAAGCTCAGAGGAGTTGGGAATTTGTTACAAAAATAACTCACCATCCAACCTTTGACATATTCTGAGTTTAGAGTTGTGGTGCTGCTTTCTTAAGTGTGCAAATAAGTGGCCATATGGTTGGAACTCTGTTATGTAAAAACAAACTCTTAAGAAACAATTCCTTTTCAGACATTGTTTGCTGCAGTTGGCTTTTGGCATTGCATTTAGTGTGTGTTTTCTGTCACAAATACAGAAGGTAATAATCTCTCCGCAGTTGCCTGGTGAATGTTACATAGACAAGACATATGGAAGTTTTACACGAGTTGCAGAGGCTGTAAAAGTTGGCCGGCAGTGGAGCTGCATGCCTACTAATGAGATATTTGGTTCTGGCTGGCATATAGAACACTTCTTATGCCTTAGAATTACATAATAAATTATTTGGCCATTTGTCTTTCATGATTAAGCGAAGAAAGAATTCAAATGTATTGAAAATAAGACTGTGCTTGAATTACTTGGAGTCTAGTACTTTCTAGTAAACTAATATTTTTGCCAAAATACTTCTGGTAGCCCTTATGCCAATTCCAAAGGTGATTCCAGAGTGCCTTTCAGAAAATACACTTTGATTCAACTCTTGGAGTGCACAGCAATTTAGATTTTTTTATTATTGCAACAGCAAGGATATAGGCATGGTTTCTTAACTTGTGAAAGCCAGGAGCCTATGAACACATGTGCCCCAGATGAATTTCGAATGGGGCACTGGAAACAGGCAGTAGGTTTTGTCTGGTGCAGTTAGGTGCTGTGGAGCATCTGGGAACCTTGAGCTCCAGCGGGGCAACTGTCTGGTGGTATTCAGTCTCAGTGGCTTTAGAGGAGACAAATTAAAATACACCAGGCCCTTCTGTGAACCTTGAGCCATCCATCCGCACACCTCTCGAATGAGGCTGCATCTGACAGATGGCTGCTGCATACTTGAAGTATGTGGCATAACGGAGTTTGTAGTCATCTTTTAGGATGTATATAGAGGAGGGAAAAAATATGTTCAGAAACAAACCAGAAATGGGAAACACTGACAGGACAAAATAAAAGTAGAGAACAAAAGGGTATTCTGAAAAGGGGCTGTTGTTTTTAAATGACTTTGTCTGGTCCGACACTGTATCTGAACAGTGCAGGATAGTTGGTCTGTGAGGGTAATCATGAGTTGTTATTTCATGTCTGTTGACCATTACATGTATATCGAACTTTGATACAAAACAGCTTTCAAAGCCAGAAGGAAGTTATATTCCTAGTTTTGTGCACACCATGTATGTTCAGGCATATCAAAGCCTGTTTCTTTGGCTGTTCCAATCCAGAGGGGCAGCAGAGCTGTCCTTTGCCTTGCTGCCCTCTGCCTACAGGAAGAGCTGATGTTGCAGTAGCTGTGACATACCAATTTAATTCTTTAATGACTTGTAATCAACAACCGAAAACATGCTTTCCTTGAGTCTTGGTTGGAGAGACCTTTATTTTTAGCCATTGAGCTTTAATGAGATAGAGAATTTTATTTTAAAATAGTTCTATGTTTGTAAGCAAAGCTGTGAGGCACACATAATAAATAGCAATTACTTGTTCAGAAAAATCTTTACTGACTACCTCTAAACTCATTTGTTGTTGGGATTTCCTCTCGAGAGCAGTCTTTAGCATCTATTTGTAAATTATGCTCATTGTACAAGTAGTTGTATGCCTGGAACTTAAAAAAAAAAGGTCAGTGCATTTCAGAGTGGGTCCAGGGGCTCTGTACTGAAAATGCTGCCTTCTCCCCGAGTGAGAGACGCACTTGGCAGCAGCCAATTGGTCACAGGTTAAATCAGGTGAAGAAGATATTTAGTATTCTGCTGAACTCTGAGCCTTCTTGGAGCTACATTTGCAAGAGGCTTTGAGGCTTACTAATGTCCCTACAACTCATCTCTGTGCCTCTCTTTCAAGGCTCAGCTGTAATAAAGCTCTTGAGTGCTGAGAACAAGATTTGCAGTGTCTTTAAGCAAAGATATTATGCTGAGTTATGGCCATTCCCTGTATTTTGCTTATTTGCCCATTTAATAACCTGTACTTTATTAAGTGTTTAAATCAGTTCTCTACATTTCACCAAAGCGTTAAGTTAGTAATTGATAGGATAAATAGTAATCAAACTACTGGAATTGAAAATCAACAATACCTCTTCATGGTTTTAGTGTGTATTTTCACGCGTTTTAAAAAATGATGATGCAAACAAGAAGGTATAATTAAAATTAGAGAGAGTTCTGATCTGTTGACTGTAGAGATACATGTTCATTATTACAAGATTCATTTAGCTGATAAGCGGGAGTAACTTCATTTCTAATGGACCCTTTTTTTGTAGCACTGCAAAGCAGTTTATACCCTATTTATAAATAATGGAATAAGGACAGTCTCAACGTATGCTACAGCAGTGACCTTAGCAACAATGAATGCAGGCAGTGAATCCATTAAAAAGTTTTTCACTGTTGAGATTTATAGAATTGTTTGTGATTCCACAGCACACACCGCTGTTTGCTTCTCAGGAGCAGGCTGATGGCTGTGACAATCAGTCTTTCAATGAAGAAACATTTACAAAACATGGAAAGAAAATTCTAAAAATGACCGTGGAGCGTTGAGGTGTGCAGAGCATTTGTAAGATAGCTGTAACCCTCAAGCAACGGCTTTCATCTGAGATCTGATGCCAAGGATTTTTGCTTTGTAAACCAAAATTTGAGTTTGGTGTTGGAGGGGAAGAGGAGATTGGACCACAGATGCAATTCCAGCAAACACCAGCTGCAGGTATTCTCCTGATTGATGGTGGAAGAAACTGCTTGTGAGGCTTGAGTGGAAAGCAACAGCACTGGAAGCACCTTGCACCTTCAAGTGAGAAATGTTCTCATGAGTCTTTGTGATAAGCTGTACCATCCCTATCACAGACCAGCGCTGTTAGATGTCAGTGCTTTCAGGACTCATCTTATGGAGGTTTAGATGGAAGTTTTTTGGGTATTGAAATTGTAATTAAGTATCACTGCTGTGTTCATACTCCATACAGGTGTTAATCAACCTCTAAGTGCTGATTTTCCACTGAATCTAGCAGTAGTTTGGTGCAGGTGTGCCTGTATTGAGTACAGGGCTGCTAGGGACTGCTCTGGGCTGGAGGTGAGGCCACAAATCCCTCTTTGCTAATGTGAGATTCTGTCACTTCTCCAACTGCTTCTTTTTATGTCTGTTTTTGTAAAAGTTGTGCCTCCACATTACAGTTTAATTTTCGTCAGGCCAATGAAAAAAATCCCTATTTGTCAGTGAGGAAACGATGCAGACAGAACCTGAATATTGCACGCTGTCTCTTCATTGCAAATATGTCAATCTCTGTCAATGGCTGTCCTTGGTAAACGTCATACAATTATGTGAACAAGAACTGCAGACATGCATTATGTTAGAAAAACAACAGAGCAGTGAGAAATGTACTTCCACTTGATTTAAATATTTTTGTAAGTTTAATGGAGCATTCATTTAACATACAGGGGCCCTTCCTAAACATGAAGTGGAAGAAAAAAGTTCCCTAGTTCTGAGTATTGTCCTGTAATTATTTGGTTTTGTTTAAACCAGAGGAACTGCAAACATCCCCTTTCTCAGAGAAACTATGAGATGTGCAAACCAGGCTCTCACTTATTTGCTACACACCTACTGCTTCAGAAAGGTCAGTGAGGCGGCAGGGCCACAATCTTCACTTCCTTTAAATTACTACAGCAAATATTTGCAGTCGCTAAAGCAATATGTAATCAGTCTTGTTTCCAGAGGAGATTCATCTTATTTAAAAAAAAAAAAACAACACAAAACAGTAAAATAATTCTTTTCATGACATAAATTTCCAGAAGAAAACGTCTTTACAAATAAAGGCTGTCTCTTTAAAAAATATTTTCCTATTATCCAACAGTTTCCCAAGCGAATGAATTGTCCTTATGAATTATATGGGACTGAACTTGCAGTTTATATTCCTATTTATCTGTGAATCAAGCTCTTTATTCCATGGCAGATTAATTCAGTGTGGCCCACATTTGAGAGAGAAAATGCACGGGTCTGATTTTGTCCTAATATTTGAAAAAGGGACAGCAGCTATGAGATACGCCTTGTTTAATTCTGAGTTTGTACGAGCACTGCTCTCTGTGGTTCATCAGCCAGGAGATTTCTGAGCCTTCCTCAGCTGTTATATGTGACTATGGAGGGCAGGGATAGAGAAATGTGGAAAGTATGAAGCAGGTGGGCGACAGTAACTTTTTGTAAAATAAAAACTATGAATTTCATAGTTTGAACTTAAAACAATTATATGGAAATATATTTTTTTCCTTTTTCGTACTCAGTGTTGGTGCTTTTCAAAACCTGTTCTATGGCATTCAGACTGACTAACAGTGTTATGAATGTGCCTTGCCAAAAGCTGTGCAAGTGTATGATACTGGGGAGCCTTACTGAGAGAGATGAGCTTTGTTAGCTGGCTGGTGTGATGTGATGCCTCCTGCTACATCTGTCCCATAAAAATGCCACTGCTTGTGGACTTCCAAGTCATTTTATGAGATAATGAGCTGGCTTTGACCCTAATCCACTGTGACTGAGGAACTGGGAAAGAATATTGTTGGAAAGTTGCATCTCAGCAGTCTTTTGGAATACTTTCAAGAAGTAAAAAAAAAATAATCTTAAAATGACTTTCAAATGCAAAGGAGTTCCAGAAAGTGTTTTGAGAGGACTCTTCCTGAAAAGAGATAAGGCTGCAGTGGAAGAGACAAAGTGCTCCAAAGGTGCACAGGTAATAAGCAAAGACTACCAGCAAATTCATTTCCCCAGTAGAGGTTACTGGGGTACCCCCTTGGGTCTGTGCCCTGTGACATAATAACCTTGAGAGGATGGTGAGAAATCTCACCTGAGATTGTAATTAAAATTATTCTCAATAACTTTGCTCGCCTTAACCATAAACTGCCCTTCATCTTGGTATCCACCCACGAAGACTATGGGGCAGGATGTCTTCATGTGTGTTTATGTTAGGGATTCATAGTAGCAGACTTCTTCTCATATCTCTGCTGAAAACCACAGAGATGTGTAGTCATTCACTAATGTGTATAGTTTAAAATGAGTGATGTGGATAGCTTCTACTGTTTTAATAAGTATCTTTCTCAGAGCATTTTGTTTTTGTAAGATGTGAAGTTACCAGAACTCTCCTGGTCCTGTATTTCAACTGCAGAAGTGCTGTGAATCTACAGAGACCAGAGTCAGGACAGAGCTTCATGTGTTTTTAGGTCAGGGTGTTGTTATGATCTGGGTTGGTGGTGGCAGATGGGGAGAGGCACACTGGTTGGCTGGCAGCAGTTGGTGGCAGCTCTAGTTTGGCATCAGACGGTGGGAACAGTTGATACAGTCAAAGGTAGGACCACCATCGAGAGGGGTAGAGGCAGGCTGGAATCATGAAATGGCCTGGGTTAAAAAGGACCACAATGCTCATCCAGTTTCAACCCCTCTGCTATGGTGCAGGGTCACCAACCAGCAGACCAGGCTGCCCAGAGCCACATCCAGCCTGGACTTGAATGCCTGCAGGGATGGGGCAGCATAAAATTGGACATGGACTAGTCAGATAGAGGGCAGCCTGAATATAAGCTAGCAGTGTGATCTGACTGCTAGTGGCATCCTGGGATGTATTAACAGGGACCAAGCCAGCAGACAAATAGAAGTGGTCCATCTTTGTTTGCTACTCGTTAGATTGCATTTGCATATTGTGCCCAATTTCGGGTGCCCCAACATGACTGATGAAAGGGAGGAAGGAAACTGAAGGCCATTGAGTGGTCAGGGCTGAAGCTAGCACCCTTGGAGAAGAGGCTGAGGAGTGATGAGATTGTTCAGGCTGGGGCAAGAAGGATTTGGGGGGTCCTGAGAGCAACAGCTCAGTGCCTGCAGGATGGGGCAGGCTCATTACTGCACTGAGTGTCTGCAGGGTAGGAGATAAGGGGTATGGGTTGAAATGAGAGGTTATGGGGGATACCATGAGGGCAGCCAAGTACGGGAGCAGGTTACCCAGAGGGACTGGGCCATCTGGGAGGATTTAGAGTCAGTGGGGAAAAGAGATGACTCTGCTCTGAGCACGGAATTGGAATAGTTATGACCTAAGGCCCCTTCCAACTGAAATTATTCCAGCTTGCTTCGTTCCATGCTAACAGGATCAGATGTCAGGCCCTTCCTTTTTGAGGATAGAGTTGTTCTTTGGAAACTAGCAGCATTGTGACTGAAAAAAAATGCATCTGCTGTGATGGAGATGCTGGAAAGCAGATTGGTGTACTGAGAGGAGGAGTTTGCTGTGTAAAAAAAAGTTCTGTACTTGATTTGGGTTCTCAGGGTTTAAGAAGGCTCTTTTTGCAGTTGAGCATTTTGACAGTTTTCTTTTCAAGTTTACATTTAGTCTTTAATGGTTGCTGTAATTTTACTTTTAAACAGCTCAGTTCTTCAAAGGCAGCAGTGAAAGAGCATCAGCTGAGTTCTGTCTGGTGATCGTGAGGGGTTCTCAGTGGCTCGTTTCTTCAGCTGTCATTTGTCAGAACACACTCATGTAATCTTAATGAACAATGTGCAAAGCCATTAAAAACTCAATTACGGCTTTCTTTTTACTGCAGACGTGAGAAAATGCAATCATAAAGTGCTGATGTGTAAACACAATAGCCACCATCTGCTACAGAGCAGCATTTCAGTTCAAAAAGAGGGTATATGTTGCAGATGCATCAATAATAGGAAGCTTATCAAGGCATCATTATGCACCGAGCAGGGGAAAAATTGAAATTTATGGCCAGCTAGAGAGCACTTCATGGTTTAATTCCCCAATTTTCAGTGGTATGTTTAATAACTGTAAGAGAGTGCCTTTTTATGTTCACTGTCATTCGAATGGATTTTTAAAAATGAATTTATTTACCATCTTTCTTTTCTCCGTGCTTTTGACTGATCTGAACACAGCACATTCAGTTTTAGTTATTCAGGAAGGTGGCAAAGCCAGCAAGAGATTAATTAATGTAACCTGTTGGTTCAAGAGCACTAAAGTTAATTGACCTGATATTCAGCTGCATTAATGAGCATATACTTCTGTGTCCAACAAAAATAGAAATACCCAACAGCATCCACACAGAATACATCACTTCTTCTCTCCACACTTTCTTTTCCCATTGCAGTGTCTATCTGATGGCATTTGAACTTTCCAGATGGAGGTAAACAAAATAGCACTCAGTGTTTTTTCTACTGTCATTACTGCTCAAAGTCAATCTAAATCAGAGTTTCTTCAAGGAATCTTTTGTTTTATACAAATTCATGCCAGGGGAAATTTAAGTAGGTTTTCAGTCGTTCATTGATCAATAATTTCCGTTTGTGACATGTTAATGCATTCCCTAGGGCTTTATATGAGTGAGAAATGTGACAAATGGTTTGCTGGTGCCAGACCTGATTGTACCTCTTTTATTTGCACGTACAGGCCTATAAATTCAAAAGAAGTCCCATCAGCTTCAATTCTTTGCTCATGCTAAAGAAGGCCGTCAGACTCTGAATCGCGATGTGTCAGTTTTTATTACGGCTAATAAGGCAAAATACGCCTGTCCTTAAAAGGCTGCTTTGAACTTTATGTATTTATTTATTTATTGCTGCTGGGAGCAGTTGTAGTGATCTCAGAGCTACTGGTAAGCAATGTGTACTGCGCAGAAAAGCTTCACTGGCACAGACACAGAGTCAGTGCATCCCAGCTGTTGGTCCAGGAGCACACAGAGCAACCTTTGGAAGGTTCTTGAGGGTAGGGGATGGGATTTGCATTCGAGTTCACAGTGCAAAAAGGAAAATGAGAATCATGGAGGGCAATGTGTGGTACAGGGTATAAATGATTCACAACAATGAGATTTTGTGAGATAGATGTTCTTGTACCCACTATCAGTTATGGCATGGGTGAAGCTTTAGTTTAACAATATCCCCTCCTAAGGGCAGGCTTGGTGTGCTGTGCACCAGCTTGACCCGGGACGAAAAGGGCTTTTTGTGGCACCTGCCATCTGAGGTCTCTGTGGAAGTAAGGGCAGACAGAGATACCAGATGGCACAGTCAAGGATAGGAGCACTTTTCTGCAGCAGAGGCAGCACTCGAAGTGGAAATTTTTTATCTCTACTCTTACTATCATGTAAAGCAATACCTCTCCTAAGGACTTTACTGGAGACAGTTTGAATTTTACAGCATTTTCTCTAGGCATGATGTGGGGTGTGGCTATGTGGTTTTAAGGCATCCATAAATCAGAACTAAGACAGTGAATAATTTGCAGATGGCAATAAATTTTTTGTAAGGCTATTCTTCCAGTTACGAAGGCTAATTATTTTGTAAGTGTTTTTTGGTCGATGGATATTTTACTGGCTCACGTTGTGTCAGTCATTATGTACAGGCTCTGTACTCTCTCTAGCAGTTGCACAAAAGGCCATTGTCGTTCTGCAAATAGCATATGATTCATTTTTTTGTGGGTGTCAAAAAATAAAATCGTAATTATTGCTTTGAACTTTTTTATAAAAGTTGATGTTTTTCTCCCAGAGGAATGCTCATTATTTTTATACATGAATCTGGAGAAGTGAAATCCTCCTTAAGTCTATCTATCATTGAAAGCTTGCCTAATGTACTGCAGTTCAGGACCTAATTGTGTTAGGCATTGTGCAGCTTCAGAGTCGATCTTTAGGGCAGGGATCCATCTATTATCCAAATACAGAAGTGTGAAAGGTTGAGGAAGGCACGCAGAAGTGGAATGATGTGTGCTAAGAGCTGATAAAAAATAGAACAGAAATGAATGATCTCTACTTTCCTTTACTGAATGTTTTCTTTGGCTGTACCATCACCCCTGTATCTCACATCTGGCAAAATTGCCTTCATCAGATTTTGTACTGTTTCCCAAAATGTCACTGAAACACTGCAGGCAGTGCATTTTGCAGCAGCTAAAACAACAACAACAAAACCCTTCTGTTATTCAGCAGTTATACAGTGGCTTCTGTCTCTGATTCTTAGTAGTAGATTTTACTAGTGTTCTTATTTGATTTATACGGGAAGATAAGGCAGTCTACACATACAGACAGAGGTCATAGAATTGAATGTGTTGTCAGACTTAGAAACCAGCCCTTTGGATTTCCACCTTGCTGCCTTAACCAGCAGCTGTGCTGCCTTGCCAAACCTGTTGGTAACTCTGCTTCCTGGTAATAAATTATCCCAGGTCATCAAGTCTGAGCCCAAATCTCAGATTGTCACAATGTTAGTTTATTTAGGGTTAGTTTATTTAGAAGATTACTGCAGCACTCATTGAAATCTCTCATTTGACGAAGGGGATTTTGTGGTTGACTGAGAGCAGGAGTGCATCAACAGAGAACATTTGTCTCACCTTACGGACTTTGATTATTAGAGAAAAAATTAAAAGTTTGGACTCAGCTCTTCTGTTTCTTGAGCTCTTTGCGGTGAATCTGGAATTTCTTGATTTGGGGCCATTGGGATTTTCAAGCTATCCAAATGAAAGATTGGATTGCCAGAAAGCACCTTGACTGTAGCATTTCTTCTTGTAAATCTTCTTCCCCAGCTCTGCTTGCACTGTGCTTGACTTTTCCAAGGTTTCTGGAGTGTGTGTGATTTCTTATGAAATATCCACTTTCTTCTGCATCCATGCCTTGAAGTCCTTTACAAAATGTATGTATATATATCACATAAACAGAAAAACAAAATAAAAAACAACAAAAAGAACAACCCACCAAAAGCAGTTGTGAGAAAGTTGCTGCTATCTGTTGACTTAAAAAAAAACCAACACAAAAAACAAACACAAACTAAAACTAAAAACTAAAATGTATGGCTGTCCGCTGGACAGAATTGATCCGAATGTTTACCTGGCTCATCTGAGTGCCTGTCAAACTGCTATGGCATGGAACTGAGGAAGTCGATAGGTTAGAAGTGAGGCAAGGCTTTTCAAACGCAATGTTCTGTGAACTGCAAGAGGCCAGTAGAGAAATACATTTGTAGCATGACTTGGCAGCTGCAGCAGGACTCTGAATGTCAAGAAGGCTGCATTTGATTAAAAATTATTATGCCTTGCTGCTGACACATAGATTTTTCCCCCTGGATCTTGGTATTTTCTTCTGCTTTTTCTGTGAACGTCTGTGCACACATAAAGCAGATCCCTTAAACAGAATTGAATCAAATAACTCTCATAACGTTTTTCCTTATTGCTAACATTTGTCACCTTGATGCATCTGTAAGGAGATGAGTTGAGACACGATGTGCTGTAAAATAACTGCTTGATGAATCAAAACACGAGTTCAACATCCAGTGCCATGGTTAATATGATGCAAGCTTCAGGGTTAACAAACTCAGAAATTGCCTTAGTATAGATTTTCCTCCTAAAATTCAGCCAGTCCTTCCCTCTTAGAAGTGTAATTGTCCTTGTTGCTGTATTGCTAGTTGAGATGTTGTTGTGCTAACAAGCCTAATTCATCCAGGTTCTGAACACCAGGTTTTCTTAACACCTTGCCACTTTCCAAAGCTTGTACCACAAGATACAGGGCTCCTGGGTATAGATTGGCACAAAGTTGGTAGGGACCATGCAGGCTAATGCCAGCTGAGAATCTGATCTTTTGTAAATAGTCTTTTGTATTCAGTGTGCCTTTGGCAAAGTAGATATCTGGGGCTGTATGTGGTAGGAGAGCCTCATGGCTGCTTGAACGGTAAATGTGATTTTTTATAGAGTGACTTTTTTATTGCAATTTTATAAAACAATAAAAGCAAAGCCGTATTTTTATTTTTAAAGTTATCTAATTAAGGTGTTATAGTGGCCATGAATCTATTTGTATTTATACCCTGTAATTTAGATCTCCTTTCTTTTCTGTTACCTAACAACTAGCATAAAATAGCTAGTTTGAGTTCTTAGGAGGAACTGTTTTGTTTCTGGCTTCTAAAGGAATCAGTGACTTTCCCAAGGAAACTGCTTTAACTGAAAGAGCTCAGCGGATGTTTTGTATTCTTTCTTTCTTCCCTTGTCTGTGTACAGGCTCCTTCATGATGGTGAACAGCTCTGGACGGGCATCTGGGCAGAAAGCTCACTTGCTTTTGCCCACGTTGAAGGAAAATGACACACACTGCATCGACTTCCATTATTACTTATCCAGCAGAGATCGCTCGAGTCCTGGCTCTCTGAATGTCTACGTGAAAGTGAATGGAGGACCACAGGGCAATCCCATATGGAATGTCTCAGGGGTTGTTACAGAAGGATGGGTGAAAGCAGAACTTGCCATCAGTACGTTCTGGCCACATTTTTATCAGGTATGAGTTTGCAAGATTGATCTCACTTTTTCCACTGAACATCTGGCTGGGTGTGAGCTGTGAGCTGCTGTCAGCATTAAGTCTTCTGAAAATTAAATACAGTGTTTTTCATCACATCTTTTTTGGTATCAAAATGAGTTTTCATGTCGCAGTTTTATAGCAAGAGATGATGGAGACATCCTGACGTAATTCTTCTCACCCTTTTTCTTCAGATGTTCTCAGGTCACAGAGAAAAAGCTGGACAGATGAAGTAATTTATTGGAAAGTTAAAACCTGTTTGAATGTCATGAAATATGCATATAAACAGACTTGGATTGGCACTTCCCATGCACACAATGGGCTCACATACTTCTTCTTAAACGGTGAAGACATGAGGACTCTTATTTTCAAATTTTTGTCTTTTTATATTCAAGGGAAAAAAAAAAAAAAAAAAGTTCCTGGGAGGTAATTGCACCCTACTCCTTACAGGAAAATGAGAAATACATATTATAGTTTAAAAAAAAAAAAAAGCATGAGTGAGATGGGAATTACAGTAAAAGAAACTATGAAAAGGCAGTGAATGCTCTATGGATAGAAAACAGTAGGAAGAAAAGCTTTTTTTTTTTTTAATAACTGGGTAGTAGGTCTATAGAATCTGGGCTAAAGTAGAGCACTTTAATGTTCTGCTTCCGAAAAGGAGCAGAGGATTTCAGCAGAATAGATAAGAGCGCACTGTACAGGGTGAATGGGATGAAGAGACACAAATGCACTGAAAGTGGTGTTTTAAGGGCTGTGCACAACTTGTCACTTGCTCTGAAATCATATTAAAGTGATCAATACTACTTTCATATTAACATCAACCAGAATCTGCTTGGTAGTAGGTGCTGTACAGAGATAACAGAAATGATCTTTCACCCAGATAATCAGTGCTTGAAAAACCTGGAAAAGACAGTCTGATCTCAAACTAAGAGATCCAACTGTTAGATATACCAATACCAGACTTCCTGAACCTTATTACATCTTTTGCAAGTCTTTTGAGAGGTCAGGTTTGCTTTTCCTGAGAAAGAAAATCCTTTAAATCAAAGAAGAATTTTGCACTGCCGAGCAAAAACGAAGAGCCTACAGGCAGCAGTGACTGCTTGGGAGTGGTTCCTGCCCACAAAATGCAAACACTCTCTCTCCTTTTCTCTCCATCTCCTCAGCCTTACCTTTTTGATGGATGAGGTTCCAGTTTCCTTCTTTTAACGTATGGCTTTTAAAATGTGAGGGTCTTTCCCACAGGTTGTGGGGGATCTGATAGGCTGTTCTGTCATTGATCCCTAATTTTGTACCTCAGTTGCTGCAATTTGGTGGCTCTCTACGTTTAAGTCTAAACAAGAAAAAGAAATAATACAAAAGAAAGAAAACTTTAAGCTCTCAAAAGTGAAGAGGAGATACAATCACAGAGTTTTATCAAAATTATTGTTCTTTGACGTCGTAACCCTTGTGGCTAAAGGAGTCCAGAGGTGGCAGGGTGATAAAAGCTTGTGTGTACCAATGCCTAGGGAATGTCTCCTTTTACACTCACAGTCTAGATTATGCTGTAAGAGTGTTATTTGTCAGCTTTAAATCAAAACTGCACGCTCGGAGAACAATTTGTGCCCAAGAGGCCTGAAAGCATGTTCCGTATTTCAAAAGCACAAGGTAACGCAGGAAAAAAAACAAAAAAAAAGTATTTCTCCTAAATAATGAAATCAGTGTCAGGCAAAATGTGGATTATTCTCTTAATGCACGACAATCGCACCATCAGGAATTGCTGTGTGCATTGAAAATTCTGTCAGGCATAAAAGTCTGAAGCCATTTGCCCTGGGTGGGAGGTTTTGACAAGTAGTTGGAGCTTTGGAGATGGGAGTAGCGGCAAACCAGTGCCAGGCCTATTGCCAGAGGGTCGTGGTTTGGGTCTGGCAGTTCTGCACAAGGGTTGTATGAGTCACCCACATCCAGAAGCACCCTGCTGAGGTATTCACATGAGGGCAGTGGAGGTGTTTCAGCTCTGCCCATGAGTTAGTCGTGCCTTGATTCCCAGTCTGCGTGCGTTTTTAGCGTAGTGAGTAAAAGCTGTAATAGCTCTTGGAGAAAGGTAAGACGTGTTCTCTTGAGTTACTGCGTGCCATAAGGATGGACTTAGTCCCAGAATGCACCAAGAGCAGCGCTACAGTCTGCCAGGAAGGGGTGTTTTGATGTACAGCAAGAAATGGTATTGATCTATGCCTGAGGAAAGCTGTCGTGCCGCAACAGATGAGCCAGGCTACATTGCTAACACAGACCTTGCTGGTAGATAGCAACAGTGAAATGTGGGCTTGTTTATAGGTGAGGAAACACCAAGCGACTTGGTAGTTGCGATTCTCAGGAGCATTTAAGGATGTTGAAGAGCAAAGCTTTGCATTTGCCAGTTACATTAATTTCTGAGAACTTCCAAAAACGTAAAGTATTGAACGCCTGTTCCTCAACCATTTCATTACATTTTCAACTGAAGTTAAAAGGACGTAAAAGAAATTCAGTGTGAGATTTGCCAAAATGTGCCACCTATAAGCATGGGTTTCTGCCTGTTCCTCACTGCTGGATCTCAGTTCCCTGTATTTAGAAAACCCAGGTGCTTCTGCTCTGCTCACTTTGACAGGGCTGAGGTGGTGCAAAACTGCATAAAAGGGTAACAGTGTAAAGATCTGAACTGGGAAATAAAGAGATCTGAGTATAGAGTGAAACAGGTAATAAAATACCCTGTTCAAACAAAACAGAATTGATAGGGACCCCTCCACTTTTGTCAGTGATTTTGGCAACAGTGTGAATATGAAATCCATGGATTTAATCCACAGGAGCTGACACAACTGCTAGTGAC
The DNA here is from genome assembly GCF_026119805.1 of Tympanuchus pallidicinctus. Classification (NCBI taxonomy): domain Eukaryota; kingdom Metazoa; phylum Chordata; class Aves; order Galliformes; family Phasianidae; genus Tympanuchus; species Tympanuchus pallidicinctus. Next base: position 10,478,685 of record NW_026294722.1, read on the forward strand.
TCTAGGTTTAGGTTATTTTGTGCTCTATTAAAGACATTGAGCCATGTCAGTAATTAACAGAAGACAGTTCACTATGTGTGTGTTTTTACCGCAAAGAAGTGGGCAATTTTTCTTTCCAAGTTCTTGGCTTTCAGGAAATTGATGTAGCAACTCAGCAAAGCTTATAACTTCTCACTAATGCGTAACCAAAGTAAGGTTTGGTAGCTATAAAGGGGCAGTTTAATCCTAGTCTGAAGGGAGTCACAGTAGTTGCTGTGTGACCTTACCAATAAGTGCCATTTTTATCATGAATGGCTTTTCATTTATCTTGTAATTCCAATACTAAGGACATGCATTATATTTCTTGCTTATACAGTCTCTAGAAAGTACTGAAACTCTTGAACACAGGAAACATTTGTTAATGGTTTGATCATCTTCCAGATATTTGCTTCTTCCTCTTAATCCCTTGGACAACCTATTTTTTGCCCACCTTCATCTGCTGCAGAAGTCTTTTCTTTCAGTTTCAGTTTCTTTGTATTGCTAGCACCTGAGCTTTTCTTAGTTCGTCTTTTCTCCTTTTATTTTTGTATTCTACCTGTTTTTATCATGGCGTTTTTCTAAAGGGCTTCTTTTAGGAGTGCTCCCAGTTGGAATGCTCTGAACTGAGGGAGCAGATGTTAAGATGTCATGGGAATATAAGTAGAAACTAAATTAGGAAGCCCAAATACAAAGCGAAATGATTAATGGCAACCTGATTATGAAGTACATGTTGCTTAATTTCTGTAGCCTGAGCATGTGGTGATCAGCATTCAGAAAGTTGAATCTGTTGTTGTGTTAAATCTTCTGATGGAGGAGATGAAGGAAAGTCTCAACAGTGACAGGCTAGGAATGCTGGCTTTTATTTAAAGTGGAAACAGCAGTGTTGAAGAGTGGCTTGAGATAGTTAAGAAACTTCGTGGTGTTCCAGTAATGATTTTGGTAGTCACAAATTATCCTGCAAAAAGAATGGCTGCACTTGAATGCTGCTGCTACAGTAGTAACTGTGCCCGCTGAACACATTAATCAGCTCTGTCCTGGAAAACATTGCTGCAAACTCATGCAAAAACCATAGGATCATAGAATGGATTGGAAGAGACCTTAAAGATCACCTGGTTCCAACTCCCTGCTATAGGCAGGGACACCTCCCACTAGAACAGGTTGCTCAAAGCCCCAGGTTAGAGTGTGGCTGACACATTAGTAAGAGAAAACAAAGGGGCATCTCTTTCAAATGCTGGGGACAGCATTCATTTCATTTCTGCACACAGAGTTAAGGATAGCGCTTCATTCCTTTCCTTTGAGATGAGCATCACTCACTCGAGAGCTGACATTACCATATTCAGTGTTAAATGACCAGTCTGTGTTTTTCTTTTTTCCTTTCCAACTCAACATTGTCAAATTCCCTGCTTCTTATAATTGTTGTTTGAGTAAACTTCACAATATTTAATACTATTTTTCTCCTGAATTTTATTTTGCTTATTTGGTAATAGTTAAATTAGTTTGAATTTTATCAGTCTTCTAGGGTCCCCTTGCTTGCCCCGAACTCTTTGCATGTATTTGTATTTGTACTAACAGGACACTTCAGATCAGAAGTAATTACACATATGTGTAATCAGTCTCAAATTAGTGGAACACTTTCATAAATAATACATAAATAAAATTGGATGAAGTAGTGTACCATTAACATAGAGAAATATTACATTTTTACATACTCAAAAATTCTCTTCTGGTTCAATCTAGGGAAAGGCAGAAGCAACTTTGTTATTTCTGGGAGAATATTATTTCAGTCCAGTAATTAAAATCCACATCATCTCTTGCTCATTTATTGCTTTCTGGTACTGCAGTGGCATGCATGTGAAAATGCAAAAGGTTTTCTCCAAAAGAATCCATGCAGTGTTATTGATTTAATGAAATAAAATTATCTCACAAGTGGCATTCTACAGCTTTCTGGAATAAGATGCCAAATGATTCCACATCTGATGTTCTCGGAATGGTGCAAAGTGAATACAGAGTGTGTGTAAGCATAGGGTATATCTTTGCTCTTCCAAATGGAAGTTGTACATAGTTCTCACTAATCCTAATTAATGTTGCTCTGACTTTGTTTTCTGTATCAAATAGATTTTCAGTCTTTGATATTCGTTTTCATGCTGTACTGCATAGGTACCCCTTTGTTATCAATGATAAAATGCCTTGAATGTATCAGACATTGGAAAAAGAGTGGAATATGGTGACTGGCCAAACGACTAGTGCAGTCTTTCTTTTTAAGAAAACCTTTTCTTTGTATTTCAGGTGATATTTGAATCTGTCTCTGTGAAAGGACATCCAGGGTACATAGCTGTGGATGAAGTCAGAGTTCTTGCCCATCCATGCAGTGAGCATTCTTTGTTTTTCTAACCACCTCAATGTGTTATATACTAAGCTTTGCAGTCTTCATACCAGGCTTTGCATTCTAAGGCTGTGAGTTATCCAATTCAGCCAACTCTAAAATCTCTTCTGTTTTGGCGTCCCCCAAAGCAACTAAAGACTGTCAGCCTTGTGTAATTAAATAACTTGACAATTTGTGCAAAAGGCAAAAGTGCTCTGAGGCTGACACTTGTGCCAGGATGTTTGTGGAAGTTTCTCTTTGTAGAAGTGTCACAAGAATATAACTCTATTTTGTTGTTTTGGAATTGTACTGCTGTACAAAAAGGAGAAGATCTAAATGTTTCTGATAACGTCCTGTGAGGTTAACTTAAGAAAAGAAGACAAATTCGTTCGATATTTCCTTGATAAAGGACATATCCCAAAGGTATCTCTCAAAAGAAATGTTAAACCCACTCAGATTCTGCATGAGTTATTTAAAAAATAAATCTCATTTAGAGTTGCACAGACACGAAAACTAATGCAGGTTCATTACATTGCTCAAAAATACTTGTTCTGTTTCTTCTACCTTAGCTGCACTATGCCCAGCTTACCTTTTTTCTGCTTAGAGACACCTTAAGCCTCTACATTTGTGTGTGGACTTCTTGGGTTTCTCTGTGCAACCACAGACAGGCTTGAGAACTTTTGTATCCCTGTATGGAGCATACAGACTTCTACAGATTTTTAACAGCTTTCATGTTCATTAATGAGTTCAGACATATCTCCTTCAAATATGTTATTTTTCTAAAAGTAATTCTGTAATAAATTTATGTATTTTAATGCTTGAATTATTAGTTGTTACGTAGCATATTAAGTTGCACTTTTGGGTGGTACTTTGGTTTATTACATTTACATCTGTTTATTATTTTGATGCTGCAGTATTTCCAGGCAGCCTGATGTCATTTTGGAAGGTAGCCCACCACCCTGCCAGGTCAGAGCTTTAACAGCTCCTTTCACTGGTTCTTAGTTTCAGTAAGCAAGCAGCAGCTCTTCACAACAAAATTCTGTGGGACGTATCAATGGGATGAGATTCACCCATTTTATTTGAAAGAACAGCAACCATTGGGTGTGAGGAACACGGCTCTGCTCAAGTTTAACAGGACATTTCTGATAACTGCAGTATGGTTAATTGCAGTTTAACTAAATTATATTTGTATTTACCATGTGCTCGCTGCTCAGGCCTTTGGGTGTATTTACTTCATTAAGAAATACTTACAATCTGTGTTGACCAGATGTTGCTGATAACTGGCAGCCTCCAAACAAATCCCCCAAACGATGTGCATGCATTCCACAGCATGTTTGGTGATGACTGATCCCTTTACTGGGAAAGAGGCCACAAAACCAACTGTGAGGCAAAGACAAGAAGGTTATAGGATCAAAAAATGTATACCAATCCCAAGCCCTACTTAGTGAAGTATTAAAACTGATGTTTAGATCTGTGTCTCCAAGTACATGCAGGTCCCTCTTTAAAATTCAGTGAGATCTTGGTGACCCAAAGCTGAAATGACTCAAACTATACCCAGTGCATTTAGAATCAGTTGGCAACCTGCAGTGTGCACAGGTCCCTATGAGCTGCAAGTTATCTGTAGTCTTATTGTAAATACTTCTGTCTGATTCTCAATGTTGTCTTTGCTGTTCAGCACTGACAGCCACCAGAGTAGATGTCAGCAGTGACATTGTACAGATTTACTTTGCCCCTTGGGTTCATTTTACAATTGTTAAAACTCAAAGCACAGGAAGAGGAAGCTTCTGATTGAGCCTGAACGTCACTCAAAATTATTGGTGTTATTTTTTAATTTCTCCCTCATCTACACAAATCGTAGTATAGCAGACAATCTTAAGTAGCAGCTGTTTTTTATTTTGTTTTTTTTTTTTTATTAATCTGGGAAAAACCCCTGATGACACAGTGATGTGAAAACACAGAGGTCTAGATAGTATTGCCTTTTTTAATCCTGTGAAGGAATGCACAGAGAATGTTTTTGCTGTGCAAAAGGCTCGCTGGCTGTGTATGCACAAGCACTTGCAGCTGTAGGACAGTGCAGTGCCCTGGAAGATGGGCAGAACTGAGCTCTGGGGTTTGGGGCTGGTGTGGCTGCATGTATCTGGGTTCTGTTTTGGAGCTCGTTCGTATCTCATGCAGGCAGAATTCACTCCTAGCACGTAGGACTCGCTGCCTCTCACCCAAAGGTGGTTTTCCAGTTGGCTTTGACACACAGTACTGACCCCCAGAAAGCACCATAGTACAGAATCACTGCACTTCAGCAGTCTGTTTGCTAGAGTTGTCAGCAAACTGGGCATGTGGACAGTGTGGCACAGGACGTAGATATAAACCTCTGACATAGCATATAGGCAGCTGTCCTCTGTTCGTATGCCTGTAGCAGACAACCATGTATTTGCTAAGCTTTCTGCACGCACATGCCTACAGCCTTCTGAAGCTATTTAATTCCAATAGAAAAATGTAGGCTACTATGTGCTCTGAAAATATGTAGTTCTTTGGCTATTTATACTCAAAAATGTAAAGATGAAGTTGAAAAATGCTGACCTTTACTGCATTGCAAGGCTGCTGTGTGTTCTACTGAGAGTATTTGGTTGGCGCACAAACTTTTTTCTGAAGCACAAGGCCCATTTTGAAGTGCCAGATTCACTACTATTTTTAAAATTACTTTCTTATAATTTTTTTGCAGAGGTAAACAAATGATACTTAGTCAAAAAGATAATCAGGAGATCTTTCTCTGCTGTCACCAAATATATTGGTGATATTAGCATTTTGATGATGCATTTAGTATTGAACTAATACTGAATTTATTGTCAGCAAAAAACAGATGTTGGTGTTGTTAACAAATGCAGCGATACAACACTTATCAGTAATATCAATATTTCATTTAATATCAATGATTTGATATCAGTGGCATTGATATTCCACAACTGCAGGAAGTATTTGATAGTCAATGAAATTAAAAGGAGAAAATTCTTTACAAGAATTTGTTTTTGCCAGTTGTGCTTGGCAGCCTCAAACATTTGATTTTATTTTGCCCTTTGTAGAACCAGAGTTTTCTAAAGAAAAAAGTGTACTCAGTTACTCTTTATAGAAGGAAATAACAAATTGTTTTGGTGTTGTGATCTAATAGTAAGTGTATGTTTTCAGGTGTGCTGGAGGTTTGTATTGGTTTGGCCTGTTCTCTATAAGATCACCTTGCTCTGCAGCGAATCGTTCAATGCTGAAGGACAGTTTTATTTTGCTAAATCACTTTGTGAGGAATAGGATGGTTTGCTAGGTACTGATATTTGTGTTGGTGTAACTGCTGCCTTGCTCTACCCTTCCTATTCTTTGCTTCTCTTGTTAGGAAAAGCACCTCATTTCTTACGGCTTCAGAATGTGGAGGTTAATGTGGGACAGAACGCGACATTCCAGTGCATTGCTGGGGGAAAGTGGTCCCAGCATGACAAACTCTGGCTCCAGGTAAAGTGATGCAATTTTTTTCGGGTAAAATAAGTAGACAGAGGACAACTGGATGGTGGGGCAAATGCTTATCATCAAAATCCTTTGAGAACTGCCTTAAATTGTTTCCAAATCAGAGTTCAAGGTGATAAAATGCAGAATTGTGCTACAGAAGATGGAAAAAGTGGGCAGTTACAGCAAAATGTCAGTTCCAAACATAGGTCTGCACACCTGTAAGGACTCGTTCATAAAATAGAACAGGTGAAATAATGCCTCCCTTCTGCTTAATTTTTGGTCTTCTTTCCTTTTGCCCCCCAAAAATATTGTTGACAAAGGCTGGGGAAAGTGTGTTGAGATGAAAACACTACGTAAGATATGTTAAACAAAAGACAAAACTTGTTTGTACTGATTTATTTCTTCCTCCTGGTTTCCTTTGGCTGCATTGATAGCGGATTGTTCCTCACTAAATGACCGAGGAGTTCATTCTCTTCGTGTCTATTTTCATCCTACTGGTTGTTCAAAGACTGTTTTAACAAGCTTAACCGATTTTCAGTTCTGGAATTAGGAATGGAGCACTTAGCAAACTGCAAGGGTGGAGCGTGGTTTCCCAGTGAAGGACAAAGTTATTACTTGTACTTTATCAAAGCTGTTATCCAAAAATTTACTTTCTAATCTGAAAGTTATTGGCCTATGTTGTACTTCTAGCATTAATAGAAATATATTTTGGCTTATTCTATATCATTTTTGAGTTCTTTCTGTGAAGGATTTCCATGGAAGGATTAGATGTGTGAGAAAACACTTCTGATCTGAAGCACTGTAAACTTTTTTCCAAGAGAAGAAAGGATTTGGGAGGAAATCATCATTCTTAGTGGCAGCCTGTTTTCCATTATTTTAAACGGAAAGATTTAATGAAAATAGCCTTGGAAATACCTCCCAAAATTGATTACTGGAAACTGGCAGAATGGCTCTGTGTTTTCCTTTGAGCCTCCTAATAAAATAGACCAACTGAGCAAGTTCAGGTGTTTATGCCGATTTCTAGTTAATTCATCGCCTGTCAGTTTTCCAGTTGGGAAAATGTTGCCTGGCATTGGTGGAGAGAGGTTTATTGAGGAGTGCTGGACAGATCAAGATATTTAAATTTTTCTGGAAACAAAGTTTTATGCCTGAAAATGACAGGTTTATAAAATCTGTTCATTTATAGCATTTCCACAGGAGTACAAAATGCATTCATTTGTAGTATTTTCATGTCTTAGCTTAGCTTCTGGATATACCCTGTACAGATATTCTGAACTGTCACTCTCCAGCCTTTTCAGTATGCATAACACATCAAATGCACAAAAACATATCAGAATTTAAGTAGATACAAAAACTTAAACAAATATATAAGAACATTTAAGCCTACTAGTTTATAAAACCCAGCGTGCTTGTAAATTTTTCATGGGCATTACTAGCTGTCTTTTTCCTGAAAAATGGTGCTTATACGAAATGTAACCTAGTGAAGGGCTGAGCAATTTGAAGAGTAACAAAGAATGAATAATTTGTATGCCTTTGTGACCTGTGTCGTTTTCATCTGTCTTCACAGCAGTGGAATGGGAGGGACACTGCACTGATGGTCACTCGAGTCGTCAACCACCGGCGTTTCTCTGCTACGGTCAGCGTTGCTGACACCTCGCAGCGCAGCATCAGCAAATACCGCTGTGTCATTCGTTCAGATGGTGGATCTGGAGTTTCCAATTATGCAGAATTAATAGTGAAAGGTAGGTTGTATTAAAACAGCAAGTTTGTTTTAGATGAACTTTTCCTCCCATGTCAACTGTGTATAAAATTTGACCCCCTGTTGGGCTTTTCTCTTTCAATTATATTAGATTCAAGTAGGAGAAATGGGTGTAAGTGACATGAATTTCAATCATTTTTTAAAACAATTATTTGAATCAAGGAATTTGTAGTATGGATCTTCTCACGGAATGTAATTTCATTGCTCGAAATGTTTTCATTTTTTTATGGAAATGGAGGACTGTTGGAGAAATGAGATCACTTTCTTCTACTGTAGTACTTTTTTACCAACTTTTTCTATCACTTAATGCTAGTACCTTTGCAGTGCCTTAAATATCCAGTGTTGTAGATATTCAGACTACACTGATTATGAAGAGAATATTCAGATTAGGTGCTAAGTGCTTTTAATTCCTGCCAAATTATCTAGTATCTTACTTGTTGGAGGAGTTAACTCATGAGTAAAATAAAATTGAGTTGCCAAGAGTGGCATATTAGTGCTATATGATTGGTAAGTAGAGGGAAGGCAGTCTTCCAGAGCAACCAATATCAGAATATGCAAAGTCGGGCATGTGCCTGACACTTTCATGTTTAACAACATGAGGAGGAGAAAAATAGAAGAGTGAGCTGTAAATATGAGTGGCTGGACGTCCAACATGAGGGACACTGATAGACTCACTGCTGAATTGCCCAGGCAGGCACCTAGCCAGAAGAGCTTGAGGAGAGTACTATTGTTATGGGAAGGCACACTCCCCTACTCCGTGCTTCTGTATAGTATGCAGGCAAAGTGAAGTGGTTCATTTGAGGTTAGCTTGATGCAGCACTGTGAAACACTGGGATTGCATGGATGAATACTTCCAGTCTGGCTAATTTTAGTGTGGATAATAGCAAATTCGTAACGCATATATACAGGCTGAAATGAAAGCAAATTGGAATTGTTTAATTCTGAAGAGATGTTTATTGAATTGCAGTAATGTACTTGGGTATACATTAAATTAGTCTGTAATTGAAGTTCTGCTCAATTGACAGTCCTGTCCCTAAACCTACTAAATCCAAGCTAATACTCTGCCTCACACGCTTTCTCCCAGTTAGCTGAACATAAAATTATGTGGGATTTTTTCAACAAAGGTCAAGGTTGAAAAAACTATCTGTATATCTTTCTCGTGTAAAGATGTGTTTGCTTCCCTTAGCCATAAGATATTTTATTACAGTAATGAGAAAGTGATTTACATTTCTTGATGTTGCATAATTTAGTAGATACGGAATGAGGAATTTTTATTTGAAATACATTTACTACTTCAGCACTTGAAATTGGAATGGCAGATACTTCTTTCAGCAAATAAATCAGTGATACTAAACACAAACCAGCCCCCTCAGTTGTCATACATGACTATGTGGACTTTACCTTTGTAGTACTGTGAAAGCATGGGAACTGCCACTGTAGAGCTGTTCGCTGTCTGTGTTGATACCTTTCTGTACCCGATTCTGTTGCATGGCTTTTATAAGTGACAGTAAATTTATTCTTCTCTTTGCAGTTCAGAATCATAATTGTAAAGCCTGAAAAACCCATCATTTCCTTCTGCACACCTTACCATCCTTTGCTGCTCCTGTGGAAATAGCTCTGTCTGTTTCTTAACTTTCACGGTTGCTCATACAGCAATTTTGTGTAGGGCAGGATTCAAAAAACCTAGAGCTTCTACATCTTGCTATCCTGGTCACATACAGATGGAATGCTTCTTGTTTGTAATTTTCTTTTAAGTAAGAGCCGCACGGCAGTTATTCGTATTCTGAAATAAATTCATATTTTGCTTGTGTAAAGAGTGTTTAGAATACTATGAAATTGGCCAGAATCTGAATGCTTACGATCAGTATTAATGATACACATCGAATGTCCTTCCAGGAAACCTGTTGCTTCATATAGAAGTGTGAATAACATTTTAAACTGTGTATGTGTTTGTATGGCAAGTTGTTTGCAGTTTATTTTCTGATCCATTTCAGGTAGTTTGAGTGCCCAAATTAATGAATGGTAGAAATTTGTAACTTATTTTCATTAACCAATTTTTTTTTTTTTGGTAGTTTTGGCTCTCCAGCAAGTCCCTTGAGCTTATCTTGTTGCTACCTGATGATTTTTGTGAGCTCTGTTCTATTCTACCACAACAGGAGTTGCAGTATGCAACAAAGCCCCTCTACAGACCTCTTAGGATATGTTCTTTTTCTCTTCAGTTTTGTCTTTGTTGATTTTTAAAGTGTTTGATTACTCAACACAGATGTAAGACAGTCTGTTCCCTAGCTGAGTGGCTTTCTGTCATCCTTTTGATATTTGGGACAGCTCATCTGTTTATCAGTCACTTTTTTCTTGAGGTTTTCAGACATGAAGCTGATACTTTCAGTGATGCCAGAGGGAGAGGTGGATTTTTTTTCCCAGAGTTGCTTGCTGTTTTTTTCTCTGATTCTTTTCTGGTGCGATGCCTGTCAAAACAACAAATAACGAGAAATAATTATGCATTAAAGCAAAATATCTGTGACCATAAACTCCATGGTCTTTCACTTCATAGAAAGCATCTTTTGGGACAGGGGATAGGAAAAAGAGTCTTGAAGCTTTTTTTTTTAATTATTATTATTTTCATTCTCAGTACATGTATAATTCTGTACCCCAGGATATTGATATGAAATGTACTCATTAAATGCATCATAATATCATTGCCATCACAGGATAATATAGCAACTATTGCCATAGTGGTACTCAGACCCCTGGGCTGGGGTACTGATAAGAAAAGTAGCACTGTTGTAGTTATCTTCTTTTGCCTGGGAGCAGCTGGAAGATCCCAGCCCAGCCTCTCACTTGTAGTCATTTAGGAGAGAAGCTCATCTATGGTCAGAAGTAAATGCCTTTTAGATTTCACAGCTAAGATATTTTTTATAGTATGCAGAAGTTTAGATAGGAATTTCTGTGCCTCACAACTATTCATCAGGCTCATCCTGGTTGCAAAAGTTGCTGAGTAGATTTGAATTCATCTGCCTCAGTAATATGCATTAATCAAGGTCCTCCAAGTTCCTTCCATGTCGTGAACAGGACAGCATCTCTTGTTGGCACTGGCAGCAGCATCAGGAAAGCTGTGATGGGGAGGGCTTTCCTCAGGCTTCATGCTCTCTACCTTTTTACACAACTGGATTTTCTGCAGTATTGATGTGTGCTGCACCATGAGAAGTTAAGCGTAGATTTGATCAGGTGTGTGCTAATGTTGCTCATTTTAATCCTGGACCACCACAGTGTGGTATGTGTGTGTATGTGAACCATTTGTGAAGGCTATGAGATTACTGAACAAAAGAAACTGGCTTTGTGGTTGTGGGGTGCCTGAAGAAGCTGCTAACATTTCTTTATTCCTTTGTAGTCAAAATGATGTAGGGAATGCAGTGCTCCATTCCCTGGTGTTTGAATCGGGCTAATAATTACTTGAACTCTTCGCTCGGTTTTAATCATCTAGTTCAGTGTTGTCCAATAGCTATTGCTTTAACTCAGTTGTAATCATTGGATGGCTGTGTGCTGAGAAAAGGGGAGATGAGATTTTGAACACTCATTCCCTCTCACTAAAAGCTTTACCTTTGCTTCCTTTTCTTTCACTCAGGCTTAATAGCTTTTTGAGGAGGGGAGAGCGATGAGGACAAAGCCGTTGCTTCCTGGAAATAGGCAGTTAGAAAGAATGATACGTGTTCTTTCAAAAGAAAATATTTCCTTCTCCTTCTGTTTAACCTCCAAAATAGAACTGGAAATGAAGCCCTTCCTTGAGAGCTGATTGATAGATGTACACAATATTATAGACTGGATCAATTTTTCAGAACTGCACAGTGCAGTATGGACTTGCAGTCATGTTGCCATGTTTGTATTCCTTGTTTTCAGTGTTTGCATTTGCCAAGGCAACTTAGGATAGGTATAAAGTTCTTAATGGAATACAAGATAAATAAACGCATTAACAAGTAAAGAAAGAATACGAAACAATCTTTTTGAAATGAAGGAGCTTGAGAAATATCCTTCTGCTTTCTGAGTGTGGTTGCCTACAGCCTCCCTGATGCATCTCAGGGACCTGATGTTGGATGCAGGGAGCAGGCAGCTCATGTGAGCTGTGGTTCTGCTGGCTGAAAGCCATGGGGCAAGCAGTCCTCATCAATCTTAGGCAGAGAGAGCTGTTACAGCTTGTAGTAGCAAGGGGGCTTCTCCCAGGTTATTATCTCCTCTCTCTCAGGACTCTAGAAACAGGTAGGTATGATTAACTTAGTAAAAGGCTTGTTTGTTTTTATTTTTGTTTCTTTAAATCTTCCCTCCCAACTTGAACTGAGAAACTGCAAGATTTCCTATGGGAAGAAGCTTTCTTGCTGCTTTTAAGTAAGATAATGTTGTGGTTGGGTGAAAGAAGTAGCTAGCAGTTGTCTTTTGTGCCCCGTCCTATATGCTCTTACCTGCCCCTACAAAAGGAAGAAGAAATCTCCAAAGAGCAAAAATAAAGGAAGAAAAAGCATCACTGGATGGTAGACTTTCTCTTCTTGCCAGACTCCCCTGGCATTCCTTGGCTTTTCCATGAACTGTTCTTGTAGACCTGTATAGGAAAGAAGATAGCTTTATTCTTCTACCTGCTGTTCTGAGAAGTGTCTCCCCACATCAGACACATGTAAAGGAGAAAGTGGGAGTCAAAGTAAGTAAATGACTTGTTTTGTCATAGCAATTTCAATCTTGATATGTTAAAGTTGCCTAAATAATTTATATAAGGTTTTGGTCTTCAGACTTTGGTGGTCCAAAAATTGATAGAAATAAAATGTTGTTTATTGGTTAGTATTCCAGTAAACATCTACTTATTAGTTTCCCATTGTAGAGAAAGCTCCCAGCAAACAGTGCAGCTGGCAGAAGAAGGGAAGCTTGCAAGAACAAATGAATGTGTTTCAGTCTACTTAGGATTACACTCCTGCTTGAAAAGTACAGACAAGGTAATTTCATATATTTCATGCTGCCTTACATTTTGGAGGAAGGATAGCAGTAATGCAATTTTCAAGTATATTGCTGCTGGGGTGTGTAGAGTATTAACTTAAGTTGCTGGATTTTCACTGCTGGAGGCTTCCATTGTTCTGTAGCATTCATTTGACGGTCCGTAGAGTCTTAATAATCAGTTCTCATTTGTTTATTTTTAAAGGGAAGGGAAGAATAGCAGTTACGTGACCAGTATTGTTTCTTGCCTGCCATTAGCTTTCTCGCTCAGTTGCTAAAATACACTCAAAATACAAAATTTGTCACTTTGTTAATTGTTCTGCAACCTATGCTGCTGTTTTTAGTAGAGTTTGATCCTGCTGAATTATGCCTGTGGTTTGTATTGTGGTGCAGTTGGAAAGCACAGCCCTCTCACTGCCTAGTTAAAATCATCAGAAAAGTTTAAAGCAGCTGCACAGAAATTAATTCAGGAGTGCTGCTATCAGGAAAAAAAAAAAAAAAGCATCAAATGCTAAGGAGCTGACTGAAAAGCCTTTGCTAGCTGGAAATATTCTTGCAGTGGGGATAGCTTGGCAACTCAGACCATCAGATGTATGCCATTGCAAAATGTATCTGGAACTTTCCATTGTTCTTTGTTTCTTTCCAAGGTACAATTTTTCATAACGATTGCTTGTGATGCTCATGTTTTTTACAATTCAAAATGACACTTTTTTTTTCCCCTTGTGACTCAACTGTAAGATTTAGCAGAAAAGTTGAGTCACATGCATTGCTAACTTTCTCTCTTTCACTCATCTTTCTTCTGCCTTTTTAGTTGTAGGGAAGTTCTGAATGAACTTTCAAACCTCTTGGCAAATGGAACCTAGAACTATTCTTAATTTGCCCATGCTGTGGTTGCAATCCTGTTAAGTGCTTTTAATTCAAGAGAAGACACTTGAAGTACAATCTGCCATTGTACTGGATATTGGTGAGGAGTCTGGTCTGATCAGGAGACCTCTGACACTTGTTAGATGTGATTGGTGGATATGAGCTGTTATCTCAGCAGGAAGGACATCTTTCCACATCAAAATATCTTTTCTGTTGTAGTGGGAGAAAAAAAAAGCCTAAAATTGTAGTGCTTTTACTTCATATGAAATGTGGGCAAAGATTCATTAGATTTCTTAGTATGCAGTGGTCATTATTAATAAAAGAACCTGTCAGAGCAAACTGGCAAAACAGCGCAGATTCCATTTATATGTGAGAAATGGTTGAATTTCAAACGAAGAGAGTAAACTCGTTCTATTGGATGCAAATGCCTCAGATGAAGATTGGAGCTTATAAGAAATTTATGGCTCTAGACACACAGAGGGTAAAGAAGCATAGTTACTGATCTCTTTCAGGAATGCAGTAGTTACTGCAGCTAATAGGCTTGCTGCAAAAGTATTACATTTGCTACTGGACAACTGAATGAAGGAGTCAAAAATCACCTGTGGAAGTGACAGTTTCCTCTTCTGAGCAAAGTGCTAATGAATTCCCCAGCTCTCTTTGCCCTGATTTAAGCTTTCCTCAGTCAGAAGTGTGATGTCAGTCTGCTTAGTTGCCCAGTCAGCCTTCTTGGGATGCATGAAGTATTTGCTCAGCTTTTTTTGTTTTCCTTAAAAAGACAAACAGAAACTCACAAGACACAATACAGAGCTGTTAAAAGAAATATGGTGGTTCCCAATGGTCTATGCTAAAGCACTCAGCTTTTTTTTTTCTTTTGTGCCTCTTCAACCACCTTTGATTGTGTTGAAGTGAAAGCTTTTCTTGAACAGTATTCTTCAGGTGCATATTCACCCTTCCAGGTCTACATGCAATACTTATCTTTCCACCTGCTTTTCTTTTGGCTAGCACTACATAAGCTCCAACTGTTCTACTGTATGGGCAATTGTTAAATTCCTGTGCTGGGTTTGGATGTGTGGGCTTTACAAACCACAGCTGTAGTTCTAAGGTAAAAAAGCTTGCAAGTTTTGCTTGAATGAATGATGGACCCCATCAACACTGTGAGTGGCTGAGTTCAGAGCTAAGGACATTCACACTGCAGCAGCCCCAGAATCCCCTTATCTTTAAAGCAGGAATTCACAGAAGTCTATTGAAGTCAGGTGTGCTGAATGGAGGCCCTTCAGCCAACTTCTGTTAGGTATTGAGGGAAATGGGGGCTTTAAAGTGCACACAGTATTTGTCTCTGAATGATGGAGCTGAACTGCTTTGCTTTCAAAGCCAGCAGAACTGAACTCCAGGGAGAAGCTGGGTGCTGGTTATGTTTACATTTGCCCGATCCAAATGAAAAGATGAAGGAGCATTTTTCAGTGTTAGGGAAAGAATGCTACTGTGCAGTCAGCTCCCACTCAGCTTGGAGATTATTTGAGGTAGAAAAGATCCAAAGTTGTAACTTTGCATTGAGATTTTGCAGTCCTGCTTCTTCAACTCTGCTCAGCTGAAGAATTTTTCTGAGCAAATGATTTCCCAGCACCCATTGTAGCTGTCAGGTGAGGAAAAGCAGTTCTCAAATGATCACCAACAAACCCCCAAAAACTGTTATGACGCTTTTCAGCTTTGATCTGATGTGTTGATCTTCTGCCATGATAAATACCACTACTTGTTGCCCTCTTCTACTGGTGTTGGGACACTTTGCTCACTTCACATCCTCCCCATTACCTCTGCCCTGCTGTGACTTTGAGAGACGGCTTCAGATGTAGGGGCAGACACCTGCTGAGCAGCAGTTAAGTAGTGTAATTGCAGCAAGCCCTGCCTCTCGTGTAATCATTAGCCTGTGGATTTGAGGGCAGAAAAAGCCACCAACATAATATGAAATTTCTTGGCTTTCTGCAGGCTAGACCTATTTCTCTACAGGTGAGATCTCCCTCCCGAGCATCTCTTGCTTCTCTCTCTTTCTCAGCAGGAAACTTTCCGTCAGCACACGTTTGTATGTGAGGAGGATGCAAATAGCTGCAGGACTTTGGCTCTCTCTCTTTGGATCCTATAAATCAGTCTTTGCGTATGCTTTACTGTCCTATTTATGAGCCTGCAGCTAATACTGAATTACATGGCAGACTGCAACTTACAAACTGCTTGTTCTCTCAGCAGGATACAGACACAAATTAAAATGGAAAAGGGTTGGATTGCTTATTTCTTTAATTTTCTCTTTTCCTTTGTTTATATTATGGCAAATGCTTCTTTTGTTTGTCCTGCTTCTAAGTTTTTGACTGACCCCAGTGAGCAGAGCTGACAATATTTTATTCCCTCTTACTCAGCATTATGGTATTATTCAGTCTTTTGTCCCAGACAAAAATGTGTCCCAGACTAAATGTGAGCAATATTTCTCAGTATTTTCCATAATTTTGAGGCTGAAATTCTCAGCATAAGTGCTTACGTGTTTGCTCTTGCATCTTCTTTTGCCTTTGCTCTTCTGCTTGACTTAGTCTGACACATACCTTTGCTCCACTTGTCAAGCCTTGCCAAATTGCTTACTTTTGTTTCCTTATGTGCGTTATGGATGACAAGGAACTTTAGTGAATTGCTTTTGCTGCAAAATGGTTTGGCTGTTTATTGCATGCAGCAATAGCTTAGCTTCTGGAAAGTTCTATGATTACTGCAGTCACAAACCCACAGGTTCTTGAGAACTGACATCTTGTCTGTTCACAAGTATTTTGTACCAATTTCTATGTAGATATAGCACCAGAAGTCCTAGAGCAGAATAATGCTTTTCCACTGTTTTTTTCAGAATATAAAATTTAGGATATCCTCCTGACCCTAACTTGAAATTACATTTTTGTAGCTTTGAAGTGTGAATCTTGGTTTTGTAAATGCTCTCTGACAGCTGAATGCTCTGTTTCTCTCTGTTGCCTGCTAAGAGTGGACAGGACTACCTTAAAAACTGTACGGATCAGATGACGTGTTGAAGGCAGATGAGGCTTTGCTATCAGAAATTGAATTGCACACCAACAGTAGTTAGGAAAAATATATTTCTTCTCCTAAGATATAACCTTTTCACTATATTCGTGGTCTTCTCAAAATCTCTGTCAATTGGATATAATTTAGCATTAGTTAACACTGCATTTATTCAGGAGTCTGAGGAAACTCATTCTATTATAATCTTCAAGTTTATCATAATTACTTTTTTGTCTCTTCCTTGGAATCACTGCACTGGTACAGTCTTTGCAGTAGGATTTTGGTAGTTCCTCGGGAATAAAACAAACACACAAGCAACAGATACCTTTATGTTTTTCATAAATGTTACAATAGTTTCAGTAAGACTCGACTTTCAAGCTGGAGGATGGAAATGTCCTGCCTGCCTCAGCCTTGGCTAGAACAGTTCTATGGTCTTAAGAAAGCTCCATTGTTTTTTACCCATCTCCTGTGACTTAGAGATGTAATGATAGAAAGAAAGAATGTTTAATCAAACTTGACATGCTGCGGTATGCAGGCCCTAGAATGTACAGGTCATTCTTGCATCCTGTATGATAATGTATGAATGAAGCAGAATTGTCTTTGAGATTTTTTTTATCATTTAAAACTTTCAATCATAATCATCATAACCTCTGTAGGTAAGCTGCTTCGGTAGTTATCTTCACTGCTTAGTGTATGTGTCTTATTCTAATAACTGTTTCCAGCTTTTGAATCTGACCATCAGATCTCGAGTCTTCCTGCTAAACATAATAGATCTTCAGGTGCAGAATGCTTGTGGTTGTGTAGAACCTTGTATTGACCATGAGCTTGGCGTTGTTTAATTAACTTACATAAGAGTTAGAAGTTACTTTGCAAAGTCTCTTGTTCTGTGGAAGTGCTGCTGTCAGTTCTGGGAAAACAGCTCAAGATTGGACTTTTACATAAACTTGTGAACCACTACCTTTTGTTTTCACAATGAATACTTTGCTTACTATGTTTGTTTTCTTCCTTGAGATGGAATGTGAATCTTTTAAGCATGTTGTGATATATCTTTTTCAATTCTGACACAAGCACTCTTCAAAGAAAATAACTGCATGCATGCTCCACATGCTAAATAAAATGCTTTCCAAGCAGAGCATTTCACATCCTTTCTTGTGTTGGGAGACCATCATTGCTTATGTGATAATCTCCTGCACTTACAGTAACAAATAACAAATGTATTGAAACATAAGAAAGTGCAGTGGGTGTCCCTGGGAATGGCTTCAAGGGATAGAAATAGACAACCTTAAGGTTGTTTTTTTTATCCAAAAACTTTTTGGTGCCTGTCATAAAAACAGTTTTAAAAAGAGTCTTCCAAAAGGTATTTTTGTACCACAGAAAAGATTCCTAGTTGGGATGATGCACATTGTTTGTGCACTTGCACCAAGTTTGTGACACTTTGTACTGTGAATGCTGGACTCATTCCATGTTGTTGTTAAATTTCCTGGCACGTTTACTTCAAGCTGTTTTGAGGGAATATGGGGGCTGTTGCAGAGCACCTTTCCCCAGTTTTGGGGTCAGTGCATGATTGCCTCATGAGGCGTGTGCTGGTTTTTCATTGTTGAACTTGGTAGCAAAAGTATGAGGAAAAGGATAAAAGAAAGGGTATTGTCTGTGATAACGCTCTCACTCTGGTAGTACTGGACTGGTGTATGACATGGAGATGGGTGACCTCAATGTTTCAGGCTGTAAGAGGACACTAAACTTTGAGATTGTATAGTTTCAAACCCATGGTAAAAATTTCCATAGGAATGAGCCATAACCTGAGCAATCTTAAACTTGGGAAATATTTTTTTTTTTTTACTTGAAATGGTTTTTCTAGTTTGTGGAGTCTTTGCCAAGGCCTGTCTCTTCTACAAACATGAAGCAAATTTGTTTATAGCAGTAATGATTGATTCTTGGAAAAAAATCACGGCAACAAGTTGATTTCTGAAGTGCCAGTTTCTGCCTGGCTCTTTGTTGGTGGATCCTCTGCTCTCTTGCTTCCATTGCTTGGAAGTGACAAATGCACCATTTCTTCCTTCTCATCATTCCCTTTTCACACTTGAAGGCCTCCACTCCGTTCAGAAACATTTTTTAATTCCTAGATGAGGCTGGTCCTGTCTACATCATGGGTCATTCCCTCGGTCCTTAACTTGTTACTCACCAGCCAGGGCTCCAAGGAATAAATCCTGAGTCAGGACCTGTCTTTTCTCACCATGATTCCTGTAACTTGAAGAGTGTGGCTTGGGGTGCCCCAACGTAAGGAGGGCATAAAGCTGTGAGAGAGCATCCAGAAGAGATTGCATCTCTTCTTCAAAATCCTCGCAGCAGTAATGAGTGGCAACGATGGATCAGATTTCTCTGAAGTCTCAGCAGGAAACCGTAAACAGTGTAGGGGCAAGCACTTGGGCAATGGAATAACTGCTTACCCCTGGGTAAGGGCTTCTGCAATGGTGCTTCCAGGAACTACAGGAAAACAAATTGTCCCGCTGAAAGCATCAGCTGAGAATGGCATAAGAGCATGAAAAAACAATTTTTGAAGTTTAATATTGCACACTTGGTGAGGTGTTCTGGGTGGCAATTATTTCAAGTGTTTTGCGTACGCTAAATTAGCAGCCTCCTATATTTGCTGCATTGACTGGTATATGCTGTACTATGTGATTATGAATAAAAAAGTAAGGTTTCTATCCTAGCTGGATCCACTGCACATCTTCATGTCAGTTCTTATACTTTTATATGCACCTGCTACTTCTCTTTCTTGTTAGCTGCTCCCTAGAGCAGCAACTCAAATGACAGGCCATAATGTTATCCACTCATTGACTTGTCTGTCCACATCAAAATGTTTTGCTGCAGACAAGGCGATAATTTTCCTTACATCAGTCAAACTTCTGTCAGTAAGATCAGACAAATGTCCCTCTGGTTCCTGCAAGGTATATTTATCCTGTTTCCAATCCAAACAAAGAAAGAAGCAGTAGGTAATTCTGGTACAATTGAATGGAACAAATTACTGATAATTGGCAAGTAAGACACTTGAGTTGCTAGGGTTACTCCAGAATAATAGAGGCTTATTTATAATGACAGCAGTTCAGTTCCTTGCATGGGACTGCACTATTGATTCCCCTTGCTTTAGATATGTTCATGAAAAAAGCAGAAGAGGAAAGCCAGTGTATTTTAAAACAAGTAGTGAGAATGTTGTACACAAAATGTTCTTTTATTTTTGTTCCTCCATTAAACTGGAAATCCTTGGGCACTGAGCCCAGGAGTTTAGAGTGACATATGTAAGGTTACAGTCTGTTATATGTTCTTTCTCTTACCATTTGTGTCCAACAAGCCAAGGGTCCAGACAGTTACATCACAAATTGAGAGAAGAGTTCAGTTTGTAGTTGGATGTGTGAGATGTTTATATCTATGGGGACAAAAGAGTCAACTTTTCTCATCAAACTATGATTTGATAGTGTTCTACATCAAAATGAGTAGGAAAAAACAAAACAAAATAACATATTAGTAGAAAGCAGAGACAACTATTGATAGTTCCATGTGTTCTTCTTGTCCCATCTGCTGTTGCAGACTCTGTCATGATTTATCATCTTAAAAGTTCATTTTAAGGATAGAGGCATTTTAGTCACGTATATCTGACAAGTTTTGACAATGTGGGCAATTCTGGGATTCACCAGTGACTTTCTCTTGAGTTGTTTTCCCTTGGATATTACATAGTGGTTATTTGAAAAAGGTGTAATATCTAGAAACCTACACAGGTGTTTTTTTTTTGTGTATGTGTGTGTGTGTGTATGTTCTTTTTAATGTTATGTTTTCTGATACTTTATATATGTCTGGTCTGGGTGGCAGCTCTGTTTACAGATACTGTTTCCAAATTGATTCATGTCACCAGATGTACACCACATTTCAAGAGCGTCCTGTGCTTTTTGATGCCTGGAGGGAAAAAAGTGTTCTACGTGAACAGCAGTGAATCAGATTGGGTATTTGCTCTTGTAAATAGATGGAGACAGGAGACAAGCTTTCGCCAAACTTAAAGGCAGTGATTCTGGTGGTATGTATAATTCTATGAAGCTTTCAAACAGAAATTTGATGGTTAGTTGACAATGGATGGCAACCAGTCTGCCAAAGCTGAGTTATCTGAGCTGGAGCAGATCTTTCTCTCAAGGGCTTCAGAGGCACCTGCCTTTCAGAATGAACTGGATGAGAGACTGAGGCACTTGTTCTCCAAGGCCATTTCATTAGATCACTAGAATTCATCCTCAGGATAGCTATACTCATGCTGGTTAATGTGCGTATCATTTCTAAAGTGGCGGTAGCTGTAGGCACAGCAAACTTAAAATGATCTCTGTAGTTAGGACAGTGGATGCCATCATACTGGAGTACAAACATAGGTAGAGATCTCACTCTGCATTGTGTCACATGTGTAAAAGTAAGCATTTACCATATTGCAAATCTAAGCCTATATTTGTTAACATGCATGAAAAACTGAGCCCAGGGGACTTTAAGATGATATCTAACTAAATGATTGTGCTCAGGGCCCTGAGGCTAATGGCATAAAATGTGGCAGTGCATTAAGATCACTTAGCTGAAATAGCACCTCAAACAATTTATATGTTAAATGAGTTGTCACATATCTTGCTGGGATATGCAGCCTGCTTTTCATTATATGCATTAGTATGTTCCTGTTTGGAACCATCCTTTGTGTGTATGTCGGGGGGAGGGGGGTGGGGAGGCAGGGGGGATGTTGTGGAAAAAAGTATCATTCAGTAAAACCCCACTGGGTTCAATTTTCAAGAAAATTAACAAATGCAAACTTAATTAGTGTAATAAAATTGTGAAGGATGGGGTGTGGTTAATATTGCATGACATGCATATCCAAGAAGAAAAAGAAAATGGATTTTTGTAGGAATGCATGTTTGAATCCGTCTACAATTCCTAATAAGTGTGTTGTTCAAATCTATGCAGCTTGTTCTGTGATCTCAGAAAGTGAATCCAGTGTAGCAGGTGTACTCTTTTGTGTAAATACACTGATTAGCAACTACTTGCCCCATGTCCACTCCTCTGCTCTTATTAATGAACAGTATCCTGTGAGAGTGAGAAAATTCACTTTTCATTCAGTTATATCCAATTCATTTGCACTGATGGTTGTTTTGGGATGGAACATAGGTCAGCAGATTTGACCAGCATTGCTGGTCAGTTCCCACATTCTGTAGTTGTGGTGGCTGCCCCTAGCTCTGTGGGGCTTTATATGCACTTAAATCCATCCTTTCTTCTCTCATTCTTCTGCATGTCCCTTACGACCAGAGCTTTCCTCATTTTGTCCTCCTCTATCTGTCCTCCATCACCCCATTCTCTTTATTTCATTCCTTCAGTCCTGTTCCTGTCTCTTAATCAGGAAAGCATGTCTTTAACCGAATAAATGGAGCTTGGTGTCCGTGATGCCCTTGGAAAGGAATAATGCTGTTTTGGATCTTTACACAGACATGCTATGGCCTATATCAAGGGAAAAGAAGTTTCTCAACTGTTGCCAGCCACAACTTGGGAGGAAATTTACTTGAATCGTTTCTGTCACACATGTTTCTGTGAATTGGGAGGCCAAATATGATACCTTCTAGATTAACGTTGCTGCTAGTCGAAGTCATATCATCCATCAACAAGTTAATTCTGCTGGGTAGGAGGAAGGGTTGAATTTTCCGTCTTTCCAAGTGAAAGGCAAGCAGACCATTAGCATAGAGCCTGGGATATCTCTGTTCATACCAGTTATAGGCCAGTTAGTGTTTTATTTGCCAGCTAAATAAAGAATTTCAAATTTAATTTGTCAACAAAATGTCTTTCCTGTTCTTTAAATACAGCCATAGGGAGTGCTGGTTTCAAGCAGGTTAAAGTTCTTATTCAATAAGATCAGGTGGAATGTCATAATAAAGTTTATTTGGGTGCTGTATGGCACTAAATGGCACCAAATATGCTGTACTGAAAAGAAAAAGTACTCAAAACAGCTTTTTCTTTGTGACTTTTTAGGAGGGGGGAAAAGAAAAAGCCTACAGTAAATATTTCTGCCACTTGTTTCAGGTAGGAATTTTTGGGCTGTGAATGTCCTTGCAAGATCTAGAAAACCAATACAGATTTTTTTTTTTAGTCATTAGAAATGAAGGAACTTCAAAATTTTTGTTTAATTTCTCTTTGAGTTTGATTGCATTGAACCAGATGTTATTTTTTTCCCCTCCGAGCCTGCACCAGTTCAGTTGTGTGTGTGACATGCTTTGAAAAAGCACAGGGCAAGCAAATCTGAAGAGCATGATCTGGAGGCTTTCAGATGTGATGTCTCACACGTCTCTTACATAGGGAAGTAGCTACAAACCTGCAGCACTACAACCATGAATGACCTTATGTGTCCAATCTGATTCTCTCTGCATGATGTACTACTTAGTTAGTTATTTACTTCTTTATTTATATATCACCTGTCCATTTGCTTCCCTAGCATACCCGGTGTAAAAGTAAAACAACTTGGACTCCACGAATTATTTCACTCTCTGAGGTAGTGTTTGTTGATCCCTATTATGGGCCACATGAATGGGAAGGAATGCTGTGTATCCACTAAAAAGAAAGCAAAACTTTTACTTTGGTTGTAAATTCCAGATATAATCATGAATGCTTTTCCATTATCTGGAAACAGTATGTTCCTTTAAAAGCTTACTAATTTTATTTTGTAAAGGGAACATAAATATCTGACTCATTCTCTCATACGTCTGCTGTTCTATAGAAAATGCCTTCCCTTCAGTATTCAAGGCATCTAACAATACTTATTCACATGCCTCTTGTTTATTTAATAACTAAATGAGGATTTCTGAATAAGTACCATTAAACCAATTAGTGCAGAGCATAAACATCTATTGTATTGTTGTTGATAAAGGGATAGCCTGTATTTCCTCTTTCTGATGCAACCCTTTCCTATAGTAATAAATGTCTTCTGAGGAGTCTGTGCTAGCAAATCTGCTTGACCTCTCTCATCTGCTGTACCAAGCTGACATGTAGCACTTTCTTGGGAAAGGAGATCAGTTCTTACTCTACGTAAGTTAAATAAGCATCACTGAGTTTGAGTAATCTCACAGCCTGTGGCTGCTTTCCTGTGCCCACTTCTGGATTTGGGTGGCATATTGGCTCTAGTTTTTCATCTTTGTCTAGTGTGATGGAAGACCCCAGAGTCATCCATTGGCTACTCGTACTCTGCTTCCTCTGTGCTTGATGTCACCCACCATTCTGACTGTGTATTGCTCATCATGCCATCAATGAGTTTTATAAGTTTTTACATACATTCAGAAAGCCATCTTTTCCTAGTAATGCTATTGATGTCAGTAGATAATGTGTATGAAATAATGATTTTTTGGTATAGTTTTACTCATATTTAGTTAGACCTAAGCATTGTTAGATATGCTTCTGAGTGTATTAATAAGGAAAACACTGGTGTACAGAATAGTTTCCCTGTTATGCCAGTGGCAAGGCAATTAGTGCATCTCCACTGGCCACTGACTTTGAATCTTGCACGGTTGTAGTGCTTTTATTCACAAGCTGTCACTGTTACTCTCCTATCTATCTAGTTCACAGGGAAATAAAGTATGACATCTTTCAGGATTGCATTGGAAATGGAAATAAAGAATAAAAGAGATTTAGTAAAGAAGTAATGCCTAAACTGTAGCCTAATTCTTCAGGGAGAAAATAAAATACCTGCTGACAGCTCTTGCCGTCATGACGTTCTTGCTTCTGTCAAAACATCAGACGCCCCATCATTTCCATTGGCATTTGCAAGACTCTTTAAAGAGATGCATAGGAAAGCAGAATGTTTTGATGGGTGAATTTTTTAGTTGGAATCCCTTTCTACAGCCACTGTTTCAATTGAAAAGAATATTTTTTCTGTCTGTCCGCACTCAGTTTGATTAGAGAAGGGTTTAGGAGCAAGTGAAATTGAAGTGCAGATGAGATATTAAAAGTTAGCAAAGTTATAATTTTTCCTCCTGTTGTGTAATTGAACGGTGAGAACTTCTGCTACACAATATCTGTGTGATTATTAGAAAAAAAAGATGTATTTTTTATGTGGACAAACTGGTAATGGGGACCTGGGATGTGCTGCTAATAAAGTGGCTATCTGTGTGTTATTTACAAGATACTGAAATTCCTCCTTTACAGAGGTGTAAGGTGGAGTGAAGGGTGTAGCAATGTCCACTTTGCGATAAATATAGTTTTTCAGCATTCAAGGCCAGTGTTAGCTTCCTCCTTTCAGGATCTGGTGCTGCTTTAGAAGTACTAGTCCTGTCTCCCTAGGATGTGCATACCTGGAAAGCTGGCGAGAGGGTAAGCTGTGACCCACACTATCCTTTGTATGGTTGATCTCATCTGATTAATAAAGGAGAATTGAAGTGTCTGATGTAATTGGGACTGAGGCACTGAGCGCAAGTGTGTGAGCTGTCACTGAAGTAGGAGGTAGGTGGATGCCTATGGAGAAAGAAATTATTTAATGTGTCATTTAGTGCTGCAGTGTTTTCTTGTCTGCTTAGCTTTTCTAGATATGGGGCAACCACAATTCTGCTAGTTAGAAGAAAAAAACAGCATCCAGTGATTTTGTAGCAGAATGGTTGTTTGTGGCTTTCTTTCCTTGGAGTATACATTTCTTTACTGAGTTGGAAGAAGGTTCCCCTCCTTTTTTCAGAAGTATCACCTAAATAGGAGGGATGATTATATACATAGTGTGGCAACAACTTACTGGGCAGGGTACCACACTGGATAGCTGGACGTTCATACTTTGCACCTGGTGCTGACAGAAAGGATGACAGACACAATTAGAGAGTATATTGAGTAGTAACGTGCTTTACTTCACCTACTCTTTATCAATAGCTAGCCCCATAGGACAGCTGTCTTTTTTGTCCGTGTCCACACACGTGGCGAGAGAAGATGAAATGATAGAGAAATAGGGGCCAAAGAGGCAAAAATGAGAAAGCAATACCCTGTCCAATTCCCTTATCCACACCATTGTTGTTTGCAATCGCTTTGTCTGGCTGTGTTGTGCTGATTGGCAAGGAGCTGCAGACAGGATAAGGACAAATCCATTGTGCAGGTAGGACTGTATTTTCTCTTTTGCAGTCTGCGCTTCATAATGATGTTGGATTGCTTCTCCAAAAATCGAATCAGGCTGTTCTTAATTGCAGTCTCTTTACATGTCCGCCTTAAATATTCTGGTATTTGCTTCCTCTCTTACTCTCCAAACAGAATTCAGGAGCTGGAATTGTTTAAAATAGATGTCATCAGAGGCAGCTATATTTTTAGCTGACACAGAGGAGAATTTTAATTCTGATTTTGAGTCATGGTTTTTGCTCCTTCCCGCAGGTAGTACTGCTTTCTAATAATTTTTTTACTACTTTTCTGAATCTATTTTACACATTGTTGGATCCTGCTACCCCTCCAAAATGTACATGTTCTCAGTGTAGGACAAAAGCCATATGACTCTGATTCATTGGAAATTTTCTTTTAATGCTTTACCAAGTTTTACTTCTTAAACTTTCTTTTCTCACATCTTACTTCTTTGATGAGATGGAGTAGAACTCAAATGCAGTCAGCTCTCTGTTCATTGTAATGGAGCTTTTAAAGGAAATAACAGATCATGGGAAATTATATCCCTCCTTCCTCATCTCTGTTCTTCAGAAGAGATTTATATTGCCTCATTATAAGCCCTATTTTCTTTACTCTGAGAGCTTCCTTAGGAGCTTTGTTTTCTGTTTTTCACCTCTACAGTGTGGAAGTCACTTTTTTACTTCATGGATTTTTTTTGTGTGTGTTTTTAACAAGAAAGGTCAGTAGGGCTGATATTTTAGAATGCATTGTCTTAAGTAATGCACTTAGAAGACTCCTCTGTGGTTATGAAAAAGAAAAACCATTTTAACACTTTCCTTCACATTGCTGGCATTGCACAGTTTTTGACAGCTGCTCCTTTACTGTGAATTCTGCCAGATTTGGTGATGTATATTAAAGGCTAAACGTTTTGATCTCTCAGTCCAGTGGTTGGGAAAACCATTACGTAAAAAATGACGTGATGACAACAGCTGCAATAGCAGGACCTGTCATGCATTTAAAGACTAAAAAGGAGCTGTTGCTGCCATATCAAATGCATACTGTTGCATCTCACTGGTTCATCTATTGGGTACGTGTTCAGCTCATTAAAGGAAGTAAAACAAAAATCCTCTAAACCTTCACACTGTATTATGAGAGGTACTGAGCTCTGACAAACAACTGGAAAAGATAATCCATTAAAGAAGCTGGCCTTAAAACTGCCTATTACAGGCATGAATCCCGGAGCATTCCTGGCAGTCCCAAACTCCTCATGTTGAAGGAAAGGAAGAAGCCCTTTCTTTGCCTTGGGGCATCTCTGTGGTTCTGTGTGGATGCACTCAAGGTTTGCACCAGGTCTTCTTTGTATTTGGAAAGGTGTCTTGTCAAATGAGCAAATATCACTGTGTAATGGATGTGTAGGTGGTTATGTGATGAGAAATGTCTAAATTGGATCATAAAAGTACATGCCCCAAGCTGGGAAGTCACTGAATCTTGGAATGCTTTATTGGAAGGGACCATCTATTTGCTTGGGAAAAGGAGGCAGAAGAATTCGTAGAGCCCCAAGAGTGAATCTCTATCATTTTTGACAGCTTGGTATGACAAAAGGAATGGATGGATGTTTAATATATGTGGGGTGAATTATTTAGTAAGGCTAGATCTACTAGGTTCTAACTTGGACACTCTTATGTGGATTAACCAGAAGCTATAAAGACTGGGCAAGTAGAAATAGCATAGAACAGGTCTTCCCTGATGTATTTTATTTTTTTTTAAGCTAAAGCACATCAAAAGATTTATGACTGACAGAGTGAATTTTTGTGCATTAGTACACCATCCTGTCCTGCTGGTGGAAGAAGAAGGGACTGTAAATGTAAGTGTATTGCATATTCACTTTGCAATTCTTCTTAACTGTTCCCTCAGTGGCTTGTCGTTTGAGCAATCATAAATGATCCATGATCACATTTTCCACTGCTCTTTCCAACAAATGAAGCAATAGTAGTGTACTCTATAAATCCTACAATACAGATAATCTTAGAGTGGAGGTAATGAGAAGATATTTTTCCCACTATAAACTGTATCGCTGCTTCTTTTTTTTTTTTAATCAGCATGTATATCTGTATCTTGCCCAGCTGTGATTGTGTTCAACTGTTGATTTCAAACATTCCTTAGTCTAGATTCTCAGTCTTTTATAGACACGACTTGATAAGCTTTGAAATCGGGTATGCATGGGAGAATTGTGGTGTCTAGGCACTTGCTTGAGTCACTGCATTTACCTTCTGTGTTAAACTACTCTATGGTTAGTTCTACTAAATAATTTGTAGCAACATTCTGAAAGAAATACAAGGATCTCAGGACTGCCAACTAATTCCTGATCATATGCAGCTGCTAAGCATTTTTTCTTGTTTACGTACAAGATAATAGTGCCTTAAGATTTATTTCATAACTGCTTGCGAGATGCATATGCAGTTATTATCTACATAAATTACTTATCAGTGAGAGATCTTTTATACAAACAACCATGCTTAATGTCCAGCCACTTTCAGTTGAGCAATGAAGACTGAGTAATTCCCTTTAGCTGAAATCACATTAGGGCATCTTTCTTACTTCCTTAATTCCAGTGATTTGAAAGCGAGATAGGCTGCCCAAAGGCAAGTGAGCAGGTAGTGCTGCTGCTCTTCTACCTTAGCTCTATTGCAGGAGCTCGTTGTCCTGCAGAGGTAATAGGTGGGTAGATTTTCATCACTGTGTCTTTGAAGTATGGTTAATGTGACTCATTTGGATCCTCATAAATCTGTACTGTGATTTCTGAAGAAAGCAATTGGATGCAAGTCAGTGGTAAATTAACCTAGCCAGGTAATTAATTGTATCAGATGGAAACTTCAAATTCTCCACTTTCGTATACCTGTGCTCCTTTCATGTGGTTAACTTGGGTCTCCCATAGGATTACACTGATTGAAGAGCCAGATACTGCTGTTACCAGAAGTGTGAAGGAGGCATTGAACTTAATGAATCAAAGAAATGAAGGGATTTGTAAAGTACAATCCAAGTAAAAAGCGCTTTAAGGATATTTGAAAAGGCCACGTGGGTCGAGTGAGCTAATTGTGGATATTAACTTGTGCACTGTATTCTGGCACGGTTTTGGAAATCTTTTGGGGTGTGCAATGGGAACAATGTGTGTGCTGCTTTCTTCATGGTCTGTTATGTTGTCTGTGTCTTTACAAAGTTAAAGCTTGCTGACAGCCTTTGCACTTGCCAAGACCTTGCACTGTGATTCATTTTTGTTTTATTCCGGTGTTGTTTTTTTTCCCCCTCTGTTAGCTAATGTAAGGAAAGACTTCTGTTTTTATTTTTGTAATCTTAATGTTTTCAAGAAGCTGCAGGTCTTCTCTGTGTTTTTGCAAATTCCTTTTAGAAGATACTGAGGTAGATCTTTGATTTTGGTTTATGTTATAGCTTTGCTTAAGTCTGCAGTGAAAATAGGCTTAAATGCTTAAGTGTAAATTTTATCAGCAGTTCTGATAAATGTATGTATAAAGTCATTGTGAAAATTTTGGTTATCTGATGAAGAAAATCTTTATTATATTGCAAGCACCAAATCTGTGGAATGGCCAGCAACTAGCTACAGCTGATTTGAGCCCTCTGTGACTTCATTAGGTGTTCTTTCCTAGTCCTGAACTGCGACAGACTACTGATGCGTGTGTGTGCTTGAAGTCTGTGTGCTGTGTGTCACTGCCATCAGGCTGTGATCTGGAGATTCCTGAAGCCAGCCCCAGTAGTTGTTGTCACCGATGGTAAGAACTGATTTTAATAGCTAATAGATGAAACACAATCTTGTGTTCCATTTAATGTCCAGCTTTAAGGAGGTGATCTTTGAAAATTGACCACTTCTCCTGGGCTTCTCTTGTGTCCAGGACCATTGGGATTCTTCTTTGGTCACTGAACCAAAGTCTGCTTTCCTGACAACTATGGTTATCAGCCTGCTTAATGCCGCGTTCCTCTGACTCAGGCTCATGGCAGGTGGAAGGTGTACCCCTACAGCTCTCACAAATTTGCTGCTAGATTTCCTGGGAAAGGAATTGCAGCTTTCCATACTGGTGTGGCCGAATGTGAGGCTGTTATGACAGCTAATTAGATGAGAGAGACAGTACTGCTTTTTTTTTCTCGTGCTCTTACATGTCATGGTAATCTCTTATAAAGAAGCGCCTTAAATTGTTGTGGTTAAATTTAATAACCGTCTGTAAAAGTTGTTTAGCTATAGAAATCCTTTGCAGTGGAGCAGAGTTTATTTGCAGCTTCCTGTGTGCTTGTTTCCTTTATAAAACAGTGGGCAATGTTCTGTTGTAAGCACACCTTTATTTAGGAGAAGGTATGAAATGTCAATACTGCGATTTCCATGGATAACAAGATTGTTTAAATAGTAAGCGATGAGCTGTAAGACTAGAATTCAGAATTGGTACCACAGGCAGTTAAGAGTTGTAAGTGAAAATTGCATTGGTTGTGTAATGGATTGGCAGCTAACACAGTACTTGAAATTCATTTGGCATTTACATGCACGGTAAATTCCAAACGAGCTCCTAAGAACCCTATAAAAAGAAAAAAGTGTATGTGTGGACTGCTAGTCCCTCCCTGTAATCCTCATAGTACCAGGTTATCATCTTCCTCTGCATCATTGGGAGTTTTTTAATGCGTGTGCAGAGGTGAGTTACGTTCTTAGTTTAATGCATTTCCAACAATATGAGAGGAAGGAGGCTATTGTTAGCTTCTCATCTGAAGCTTGCACTTTCCATATGAATTTATCTCAGTTTTTCTGCCCTGCTGCTTTTATGCAGTGAATATTGGTAGATCCCAAGAAAATACAGCTGTGAATTTTATTACCAATGAAGTGATTGCCCAGCAGATCGCATTCCAAGTGGCAGCTTGTGATAGATGTATATGTAATGGTCCTAAATCTTTGTGTGAATTCACTGCATTCGGTATTTTACTTGAATAAGTTTCAATAACAGTTATCCAAATAAATTAAAATGCAGCTGTCAGGTTCACTGGCAGGAGTTGAAGGCATAGACATAACATATTAAAAATCCGATTCCCAGTGGAAAACTTCTGAGATAAATTTTGCTGGATCTGAAAGCAGCAGATTTATCTCCACTGTTTGTTTTTCTTTTCACTTTTAATAATCAAGTCAACTTGTAATTGAGCTTATTCCAGATGGTTTCTTACATTTCTGGGTCTGGTTGCATATCTGTTCCATCAGTCCTGGTTTACTTTTTTTCTGATTATTTTAGAACTTTAACTTTCCTGGAACTTTAATACTTTATTTAGGGTTTCTAATACCTACAAATGAACATGGCTTCTCAGAAGGTCCAGATAAATTTGACTTCCACAGTTAATGCCTTTTATAAAATTATTGCCTAGTTCTTACAATTGGGGTTTTATGTGATCTTAAAAATAAAAATCTGCTGACAACTCTATTTTAGACTCTCATATTTTATCTTAGTGCCCCAGAGATGCGAGTTCTGGATGTTGTCAGTGTGTGCCTAGCAGTTTGAGTAGCTCCCCATCCACCTCCTTTGTCTCAAGTCACTTCTTATCCATTTGGCATGGCTTATTTTGACTCAAAGCTGCTGGCTCTGCTTCTCCCTGCTTTTGCTGGGGAGCTCAGCCAGACCCTCAGGGGCAGGCTTCACTCCACTGCCTTGCTCGCAACTACTGGCTCCAACTAGCATCCTTTCTTGTCAAACTCTCTTATTGTCTCCTGTTTCCCAGTACCCCAGGACTTACTCATTAATTCATGCTGAGCAGAAAGTAAAGGAAGCTATGCTGAGGCTTCTTTTCTCTTGTCCTCACTTTTAACACCTGGTCATTGCAGTTTCTGACAGCCAGCAGGGTGCTGGACGTTTATCTGTACTCATGTCCATGGATCTGTTGGTGTTGAAACATTTCTAGAAAGCATCAACTCTTTCTACATAGCTGACAGTGCTTTTCGTATCTCTCCAGGCTCATTATAGCCACCTGTTCAACAGACTAAGTTCATCATATCATTTTTAATCACGTTCATTGGGCTGTGGAGCTGTGCCAGGGTCCTACTAAGCTACAAATGGGTTCGGAGCAGGCACAGCACAGATACTGCTAGAAAATAGTTCCCTCTGGTGCTGGTTCTTATCAGCTTGTCTATGAAGGATAAGAATTTATCAATATTTCAGATTACTCAGGGACAAAAGAGCAGAAACTGGGCTTATTTACATCGCAGCAGTAACTCCATTTATTTTGCATTTCTACCAGAGTAAACTAGGGAAGAATTAGGCACAGAGCCAGATAATCTTTGTGTTTCTTAAATAATCAACCAAGTCTGCAAGGAGTTATGCTGATGAATATTTAACAAGTGAGTGAGGGGATCAAATATTGTACCATCATCCGTATCTTCCTGTTCTCAACCAGGAGGTGTTTTTGGGGGTACGCTTTGAAAAGAACTCTGAGAAAAGCAAAAGGAATTCAGTCTAAACAGCCCTTACAAAGCAGTAGGTTTGCTGTGCAAGTACTTTGGGTAAGATTTGACCTGTGGTATTTTACTCTAGCTCCTCTAAGGTGCGTGATTATCTGCAGCAATTCACTTGTTGTGATTCAGACTTGTGGGAATACAAAGGTACAAGTCTAAGAAATAGAGTTTCCTATTGCCCTGGAGGGGCATCAGGCATTACCTGGAATTTGTTTGGACGCTAGCTTTCTGCTTGTGAAGATAGAAAATAGGAAACTGGGCTCTTAACTCTGTATAATCAAGTGATATCCATTCGTATAATCATATGGGACAGTGCTAGAGGTTTTGTGTTGCTGCTCTTTGTTACTGTGTCTGTTTCAATGGTGCAGTGCAATACTGCTTCATGTTGAGAGGCGTTAAGAATCTGAGCATTTCAGCAGCTGCAGGGCAGGTATTACTGACAGTAATAAAGGTGAATTTTGACCCAGTGCTTCATAATTATGTAATGAGAAAATTGCTGACTTTTTTAGCACAGATGTTCATGATTATGTAAATGACAGCTTATGGAGGACTTGTCTACTTAAAGTTTTCCATTGATCTGCATCAGCAGGAGTTCCACATGTACACAGTAATGGGCAAAAAGAAGCCCCTTATGTACCCTAACTCAATTTTATGTACGTACCGAAGGCTGAAATAATCAACATATGGCCTTTGCTGTTTTGCTTCAGTGTGAATGACAGCTTGAGAGTTCAAGGCCTACATTTCTAAATTCTGTGAGTTTTTTTAACCAAACCTGATTTTCCATCAGTGATTCAAATGGATCTAAATTAATGACTTCTCTGCCTGGTTAAGAAATACAGACCTTGTACAAAGTTATAAATGGCCCTTACTGAGGAAAATATTTTTTTTTTTCCAGTCACAATTTCCATCTGAGGTAGGAATAATACTTTTTCACACCTAATAGTATGTTGGTCATTTTGCATTTTAGTTTCTGATTCTTCAGATACACAGGATGACATGTTGTTCAGGCTGTTGCTAATTATGTATTAGCTATTAAGGTAATTGGCAGCTCTCAATTTTGTTGTTGTGATTACAAATTACTTGGTAGCAGGGTGATGATGCAAAAAGGTTCCAGCCAGTGTTGCTGTTTGGAATCATCACTGTTCCTGTTCTCCTGTCTGGGTGTGCAGCCTGCTGTAGAGGCTGGTTTATTTTGCAGTGCTTATCACTGCAACACATAGTACAGCAGTGCAAATGTCTGCAGGTATGTACTTATGTAAACGTGTATAATCCACTCCTCTCCATCAGCAGCGATCTCAAATCACACTTTGGAGTAATGCAGTGTTTAATAAGATCTTGCTTCAGCCAGAAGGCATGTGTGAACAGCATTTTCTTGATGATTCTTGACCTGTTTGATGGCCATGCTTAGCGAATGGTGCTATTAGAAGATGACAGATTGTATATCAAAGCTTGTGTACCATAGCACATCATCCTGAAAGGATGATGAATCGCTGTGACCTGAATCCTTTGTACTGTGTTCTTGATATTGTGTTTTGTTGTTGTGGGTTTTTGTTTGTTTGTTTTCAGGGGTGTCTTTGCATGTCTTAACAGATTTTCCATTCTGTTTTTAGGCTTTGCTGAATGTTGGAATGTATGTCTGTAGGGAACTAAACTACTTGGGAAACTCAGTTCATTACATCAGTACATTCAAGTTGAATCTGAAACTGCTCAGGAATGCCCAGGTTCAATTTGCATGGGTAGGTGGAGTAATAATATGCTTTAAGCAGAAAACTCTGGACAGAAAAGTGTCCTTCAGTGAACAAACTACTAGTAATCTAATCAGTCATATATGCAGATGGTTCTCAGACACCTGCAGATTCTGTTTAGGTAAGATTTGTAGCAAAGTGAATATTCTGTTCATTAGTTCCTCCATAAATCATTTTAATCCATTATTTATATAATTGGAACATAGACTTTTATAGTAGAGATTTTGTTTGGAAGGCCTTGATGTGAGGTCTCACAGGATGTATATGAAATTTGGTGTAAAGTGAATGAGAAATAACATCTTCTCAAGCAGGACAGGGTTCTGTTGCATGAGCTCAAACACAAGACCTTGTCTATGGGAGACACAGGTTGTCTCAATACTAATTTCACATTGACTTGCTGATACAGTATACTGTATCAAAACCCACTTCAGTTCTTCTACAGTCTGTATTCCAGGAGCCATGCCCAAATGAGCTTCCAGGTTTGTCTGATGGTAGGAGATCTTGTTTCAAATCCATTCCCTCAGGGACAACACAACAAAAAGCAGGTGAACATGCACTTACTGAAGGAATTTCTTACGGACATTAGTGGCAATAATGGGAGACTGATTGAAAACAAACAAACAAACAAACCAGTAAAATGCTAGCATCTTTTTTTGAATCTTGGATCTCACTGGACTTCAAGTCTAAGGGAAATATCTGCCTGCCTTCCCGTCGTTGGACTATTAGATTTATTGATGTGGTCTGGCCTCTTGGTTAGGGAGTTGCACTCTGTGCTTGGGACATTTTCTCCATTGTGCTGCAGCAGGGGAAATTACCAGCTCTCACTTCTCATCCCCTGTAATTTCTCTCTGATTGGCTGCTCACTCAGTTGATAGCTCTAAGAATAGTTGAGTAGAAATGTCATTCATTGTTCACCACAGTAGATTGCTATTGCTGTCTTGGACCTTCAGTCTCTTTTCTTTAATGGTTACAAAATAGATTCTTTCATACACAAAAGAGATTTTGAAGTGCCTCTTTTATACTGTTTCAGAGGGAAGTTTATGACACAGGGTGAGGCTGTTTAAATAAAATGGGGATTTATCAGACCTGAAGATCCCAGTGTCAACAGGCACAGCTTCTCAAGGGCAGGATTGACTCTGTTAGGTTCGTTCAGAAGCAGAAGGTTTGTTCTTTATGGGGGAAAAAAAAACAACAACAACCACCAAGAATGAAACAACACACATTGGAAATCATAAGCGCTAATAGAAATAACCACTTTGCGGAATATTTCTTGGTGTAGTAGGAGGATTTATTTCTTTGTGGTTAATGTGAAATATGCACAACAGTCTGGCATATAACCTAAGGGTAGAAGAGATCCCTTTATGATCTGGAAGCCTAAATGGAGCTTCAAGGTGTGCTACTGGCACACACTTTGACTTTTTCGCACTTAGCATAAATATTTGTTGTCAGTAAAAATAGAACAGTAATTGTCTCTATGTTGAATGTCTGGGATGAAAAGTTATGGTTCAGATGTAAACCGTAGGACAACTTTGATGTATTAATGCAAATGTTTTTGGAATATTTGTAGGAAATAGCTGGATTAATATCCAGGTCTTCAAGTAGTTTCTTTAAGTTTTATGGAGTATATATCTGTGCTTCTTGTCAGCAAGCAAAATAAAGAGAGAAAACTTTGAATGAAGCATAGCTGTGATGACAGGAAAGCCTGTTCTTCCCTCTTGCAAACCATGTCCTTCACAGTCTCCTCAAGTATAAATGTCATTTCAGTTAGTTCTTTAGGGCATACAGAGTGACTTCCTGACATGAGCACTCAGCAAAGCTACTATGGAAGTAGAAAGTCCTCATGCGTCCGTATAATACCGAACTGCCATATAATACTGAACTCTGAAAAACGCTTCCTTGCTCAGATAAGTGCCAAGAATACATGCACACAGGTGTCCATCCATTCTGCAAGGTAGCTGCCTGGATAGTTTGTTCAGCACTGTTCTTGTAGTACAGGTATGTTTGTTCAGAACTTCCCAGGTTTCAGCTTTAGTGCTTTATCTTGCCCGTGGTGGCCGACCAAGATCCCTGTTAGCATTTTATTGCATACTGCTATTAGAGTGTAAGCTCCTAAGAGGCTATGTCAGATGTGACTTGCGCCTTAATTGTCAAATGTTCAGTGTTTTTCATAGGTCTGTCATAGGAAAGTGAATACTTCAAGGAGGATGTTTTGTTTTATGGGCTGAGAAAGCCTGAAGTTGTATGTCAAGCTTGGCGTGCACTTCTTTGTTGGGGGTCATCAAGACTGTAAGCTGAAACACAGGACTACATTGTATATGACCCTACAGCTATCCATTAATCATTATTTCCAGTTATAAAACAACATACTGTTACTTGCTTCACCGGTATGTTGCAAAGATGATCTGTGAGCATATGGCTCCTGGAAATGCCCTATGTTGCATACACTGCTGTCCTTGCTCTTCGCTGACCCATCTCCGGGTTCATTGAGAAGAGAGAGTAGTACCAGTGGTGCAGCAGCAGAATGGATGCTGATGAGCCTGAACGTCTTCACAGTCATGGGCTCTTATGTTTAAACTCCAGCCTGACTGTTGTCTCAGTTTCCCTTACTGCTCATAGTCTCTTCCACATACTTTTCAGAGGTGGCTGGGCTGATGGTAAAGGGCAGTGGGATGTTTTAATTCCCCAATTTGCCTTAAACGAAATGAAAAATCCTGCCTCAGGCTTTTCCTGTAAACCTAGCAGGTTGCTATGGATTAAGCTACTTAATCAATCTGGACAAACTGTTTCGTGCTGCTCATAGTAGTCAATACCACCAGTCACTGGCCATTTCAGCAGCTTAGAGACAGACGATCC
The DNA here is from genome assembly GCF_026119805.1 of Tympanuchus pallidicinctus. NCBI lineage: Eukaryota > Metazoa > Chordata > Aves > Galliformes > Phasianidae > Tympanuchus > Tympanuchus pallidicinctus. The sequence goes on from NW_026294722.1 coordinate 10,515,389, forward strand.
TTCATTCTGCAGACAGAGATGTACCAGAAAGCCAGAGTTGCTAAATAGCCTCTCTAGAAGAACCTATAAAGTCCTGTTGCCTCCATCCTTTCCCACCATCATAAGCTAGTAGCGTAGCAACTGATGAAGCTGCTTGAACTTGAGTTGACCTGAAATTACATGTTTCACAGTTTATGTGTTTACTACTGCCTTTCTACTAATTTTTTTTTTCTTGTGTGTGCTTGTTGAATTTACATTTGCAGTCCCTGTGGGAGATTAGCAGCTTGTTCATGCAGAAAGCTGAAATAGATTTAATAACACATGATATATGAGCTTAAATAGCGTGTGGTGTTAGAAGCATGAGATAGAGCTAAAGCTGGCCCTGACTACTGGCTGCTGAGAGCACCTTGGTTTTGAATGGGATGTGGATGCAGTTTTCAGTATCTTTGTACAGAGTAGGTGCAGCCAGAAGAAAAGAGAGCTTCCCATCTGCTAATGTTGCACATTTTACTGTTGTGTAGTTTGTGTTACAAAGCAAAGCAGTGTGGGGTATAAATACCCTGGGCTTCTCACATGGGAAGGACAGAGAATTTAGACTCTGGTTCAGAAACACAACTTTGAATGACTGCTGGTTTCTGGTGGAGATCTCAGTATGTTTTCTCTAGCATCTGAAAAGCTCCAGTATTCTCATCTCCTTGTCAGAGAGCTGATGTGTTATGTTACTTTTGTAATTGCTGCACTCTGATGCTTGTCTTCTGCTAAACTCTAATGTGGCTTTCTTCATAGGTCATTTCAAGACCAATATTGTTAATCTACACATCTGGTGTGTCTGTCATCAAGTGCAAGTTCCAAGAAATAAGGGAAGTAATATAAGTGAAAATGATTAACTTGTGAGAGAAAAGATATCAAAGATGAATCTGGAGAACAGGACTTGCTTGGTTCAGGCACCCAGGATGTGCCAACATAAGGGCAAGACAGAACAGTTAGATAGAGAAATTAATTGGTTTTTTGTTGTTGATTTTTTTTTTTGGTCTGTGTGTGTCAAATGAAAATGGAACGTTTTATTTCTGTGTGCAGCCTCAACAGATGGGATATTCTTTCTTTGACAAGGATTTTAGCCACTGAGTTATTAAAGTAAAGGGTATCACTCACCAGTGCATGTTCTGGCTGCATATATAAAAGAAAGAGCTGTGCCTGTTTTTTTTTTTCAGAGGAAAGTATGATCGTTTATCTTCATATGAAGAATTTGGACTGCAGCACCTGAGCTTTGCTGCCATGAATTGAGGGCATTATGAAAGCATTAAAAGAGCATTCAAATGCTCAGTGTTACTTCTTGCTGAGCTGTTCTTTGCACAGCTTGCTTTGTGGCTTCCTCTTCACATAGGGTTACCGGTCTTATTTCATGTTGAAGGCCAAGCATTGAAAACATAAGGTTAAGGATGTAAAATGCATCTCACGTAAATCAGAATACCAGTCAGAAGAGGTAAGGTTCAGGAATTGATTGATTTAATCTGTCTTGGATATGAAACTTACCTTGAACATTGTCTGAAATTGTCCATCTCTCTCCATGGACTATAAAGGGAACTTGAGGTGACTAGTACAAGCTTGAGTATATCGAAGCTACACAGTAAAAGTTCAGAGTATTGTCATCAATTCATGGATATGTAAGTTCTTAGTACATAAGAGTGTATTGTGTTGAACCCCTCATGTAAGATGTCTGTAACCAGAATGATATTCCATAATAGTGTCATTCCATAAGCCACAAGGGATGTACTGCTGTTCTTGCTCTCGTGATGTCGTTGTGTAGCTATTTCGTGGTTGAGGAGATCAAAAAATCACACAAACATTAAAAATGAGAGTTAAATGGCCATTTCTCCCAACCCTGGGGAGCTTGATGCTCTCAGGGAGCTGCTGGAGACCGCCTGTGCACTCCTATCTGTATAAAGAAAGTTGCCTTCTAGCACGCTGAGAGCACAAAACTTATGAGTGTGTTTTGCTACAGTAGTGAAGGTTTTTGATTCTTTTGATACAGTTGTGGCTCATCAATACTGAGCCATTAGGGAGCCATGGGAGAGTCTACAATTGCCTTCTTTTTTCTCTCTTTTACAGCACAAATGATGACTCAAAGTGAAGCATTCAGTTCTAATCTATGTGAGTTCTTGTAATAAGCTTCACAATTAGAGCAGTCTTCCATCTAATTCACTTAATTTACGCTGGGAAATGAGATACTGTTCAACTAATCCGATGCTATTTTCTTCTTTATTAGGGAATGAAAGCATCCTTGGAAGCTCTGGTGGGATTCAGACTAAGCTTCTGAGAGACAAATAATATGAAAGGCTAATGAAATAGCATGCTATGGTAATTCCCAATCAGTATCTGTGCCCCACTCCTTTAACCTATAACACAATTAGGAGTAGAGTTGGTAGGAGGTGATGGACTGTACCAACTTTCTGGTCTCACGATGAGTTCATAAATTTCTGTTTAATAAGATGACACTGATAGAGATAAACTTTGTTAAGCTAGGGTTTGTTCTACATGTCTTGTCTGGTGATCTGCAGTGCTTTCAAGGAAGTTTTCTGCTGAATTATTCTACCTCTTACAAACATTATTGCATTCTCCTCTTTAAACCCAGACAGCTCTCTTGCTTAATTTAGTACATACATATTCAAATCAGAAATATTTCCATGCTTTTTAAGAGGAAAATATGAAGAGAATGTGTTCTTCATTCTCATCAGCAAGTTCTTTAGAACAAAAGTACTACACCTACACTGCTGTGAGATGTAAAGGATATAATTCCATACTTTTTGAATATTGGGTCTTTTGGAATGTTGGAAGATGAGCATCTTGTCCAATATTGGTTATCTTGCTCCACTGGCTTTTTTTTATTTATATAATTATTATTATAATTACCATCCACAGAGATCTGCTCTTCTCTTGTTTTGCATTGCCACTGTGTTGAGTTTTTCACCACTTTGTTTAAGTCTTTGACACCTGGATCACATTCCTGCCTCATGACATGGTAGATGTTAGCTAATATTCGTAGGTGACCTTTTTGTTGTAAGATAGGAGGAGGTTAATCAAATCATGAAATTATGTCAGATCCCTTGCAGGCAGTGGTGTTAGCTGTGAAAGCAAAAGTGAGAAGCAGATGACATGCTATGACATGTGGTCTATATCATAGAGTACTGAAATTACTTACTGTGTGCTAGTAAATTCTGCACTAGGAGGAGTATCACATGGAGAGGACTGACATTAGATTTACTAATCCATAAAACAATATGGCAGCGTCTAATTGCAGCTCCCCAATTACTGCCCCAGTGTCCTGGATCTTTAGCTAAGTACCAACCTGCCGAGTTTCCATTCTTTTTGTCAGTCTTTGATTGTTAAGCACATAAAAATCCTCTGACTGTTCACAGGAATGGCTGCAGCGTTGATCTCGAGAGGGCCAACAGGACACCTGCACACCCACAGGGCCACTGCATACAGTGCAGGAATGCTCGTGGAGGATGAGTAGTGAAATGCATCTAAGGGTGGTGATTGCAGGCTGGAACTGCTGTGTTGGGATACAAATGGGATAATGGGATACAAAACCAGCTTCCCACAGGAAAGGCTTTTGCATCTGTAGAATGTATAAATCTTTGTTCTGTAGACTGTGGAAACCCTAGGTTGTCTTCTCTCTCTTCCCTGGATTTTTGTTTTAATTAAATATTCAAAACTATTGATTTTAGAATTGGTTCTGGGTGCTTTTCTTTGAGTAGGCAGACTGGTGCAATTTACCCATGCAGGTGAATTAATGAATCACTTTATTAATGCCACTGGCACATTTCTTCCAACGCAGTTGACATATGCTACTGCTGTCAGCCTATTACATTACTGAGAGACTGATTTGAATGTCTCTCTTATAGACAAAAGAGCTATTAGTACCGTGTCTGTCAGTGCAGTAAAATAGTCTCGTGCTAAATTTTGTAAAATCCTCATGTTGTTTCTTTGTGCAGTTAATGGAACTGGAAGTTCAGACAGTCACTGGAAAACAAAATTTAATGGCTGTATTTGTAACAGTAATGTGCTCTTAATGAGCAATATAAGTACCATGATACAAAGCTCAAAATGCTCGTTGCAGAGGTATAAAAGTAGGAGTCACACAGATGCTGTTCAGTTACGTGTCTGGCTCTTAGGGCTAGCTGTCACTACAGATAAGGTGTGCAACAGCTGTGCAAAGGTGACAGATTTATCTTCAAGGACAGAGGTGCAAAAAAATCCGAACAATGGCACTTCAACGTTTCCATTTCTTTTCTTAAAACCGCTGGGTTTGCATTCTTAAGTGCAAATTTAATTAATTAAATTGCATTCTTAAGTGCAAATTTAAGTGGCCACTGTTTGTGTCTTTTGTGTAGAAAACAATGCAATTATGTTCTGTTCTGGAGTTTTTGTTGTATTTAAAAAAAAAATGATATAAAAGGGTTCTGAAGAAGCTTGACATTTGCCTTCTGGTCTCGTCTTTACCCATTTCATCTGCCCAGTCTGCATCTGGTCAGTGAGGATGCTGTGAAAAAATTGCACTGTTAAAGTTCCTGTTGGTAGGGGAAAAAGCAGTATCAGGTTTGGGAACACAAATCCTGCTTGTCCAGCAAACGTCTTTTCACAGCGCTTTGCACTTTGATGCATTTTGTAACTTCAGGTGGAGACTTTGGTCAGCAGGAGGTTGTCCTGTGAAACTTCTTTGGTTGACACAGATACTGGAAGATTATTTTAGGGAGCTTGGGAAGTCCTTAGGTAGTACTACATGCTGTAGAAAATCAACATGTAATTCTGTTCTTACACATACATACAGACTTGGGACTGTTTTTTGGGTGTGATGGACTTTTGGGCTGATCAGGTAGAGCTGATCTTGTGTTCCTGTGTGTTCTCTGTCTTTGGAAGCAGGACAAGACACACAGAAAAATTTCCCAGTATTAACACTAACTCTCTGCAAAGGAATCAGCTGCTTTCCCTTTGCTTTTACTATCACAAAGATCAGTCTCTTCTATCCCTGATCAAAAAGCAGCAACGTTCCATGGCTTCAGTTTTGTCAATTAATTGTCTTGAATTTTTTGTAATTGATGTAAGCTGTTCACAGAAATATTCCCTTCTGTCATGAGATACATGCATGAAGTCTCAAAAAATCAAAAAGCAAAGAACAACTGTCCAATTGCAACAGCACCCCAGAGAACCAGCAACAGAAGTGTGCCAATTTGACTGAGAGCATTTTTTTACTTTCTTACAGAAATCTGAAGCACTGATTTAGAACAAACCTACATACAAACAAACAAACAAACAAAACCCTCAACATTCTCCTGTTGTCACATCTGATTTTGAGATAGCTTATTTGGCAGTTCCTTTCTGCTGCCCATGAGAACACTGGAGTGTTTCTAAAGGTCTTTTGGTAGAGAATGCCCTTTTCCTGTGGACAGATCAGAGATGTCGTGATGGTGATGGAACTTCAGTCTTCTTTCATTGAGGATTGATACAGCAAGACCTTGGCTGTGATCCCTTCCAGCTCCATACTCAGGATTTGTTCTTAGTTAGGAGATCATTGCTTTCCATCTGGGATTGTAGTGGTTTAGAATAGGCCTTTAGCAAGGACTTGCTCTGGAATTGTTTCTCTGTGTTGTTAAAGATGATACAAACTTTCAGACAGAATTAATGCAGGAGGCATTCACTGCAACATTTAGATAGCTGGTTGGTTGTCCTAGAAGGTATTACCCCTTCTAAGAATATCGCCTTATGGAACATAAGCAGTGGTTTCTGTTTGTATTCAGTAATGGGCAAGAAGATTAATGGCTTTAGCTTTGTTTCAGTTAGGCTGAGCATGTTTCTTGCAACTGTATTTTCAAACATTTTTTGCTTCATCATATACTTCTACCAAAAGGGAATTTTTCCCTCAGTTCTATTTGGCTTTTGAACAGGCTGCTCAGTTTTCAGCAATCTCATCTTGCTTTTTCACACTGGGGTTTTAGATGTGAGAGGTAAGTTGGGCTAAAGTTGGCAAAAAGAGTTCAGAAAAAGCACTCTGTGAAATAATCCTAATGTACCTCTGGGTGCATTTGCAAGATGAAAGTCGTTGCTGATTGGGGAGTATTTGTCACACTGCTGGGAGAGCAACTACATGCCTTTTACTTGAATGATGGTCAATCTAGTACATTTTACAGTTGCTTATACATCGAAGATCTACTGATCTACTACTTAAAGGATTACCCAGCACCTCCTATGAAGATAATTCTGGTTTCTTTCACTGCAGCAATCAAAATCTGTAGCATTTCATGTTTTCCTTGGGAGCTCTTTGTTTCCATGAAAAGCTCCAGAACTGTTGAGACCTCTACCAAGGACTGACAATCAGCTGCTTCCTGCCATGTTTCTAACACACTTCTTGATTTTTCCCAACGTAACATTTTCTTACTAACAGTACATCATCTTTATAGGAGAGGAAAAAAAAAAGTAGTGTGGTGAAGGTGACTCAAACAAATAATTTGTCTTCTATAATATCTTTTTTCCTTCATGATTGATCCCAACTGCCAGAGCTTAGCAGACTTCTATTGACTTTCTCCATCTTTTGGTCCACTTCACAGTGTTTTACCACTGAACTATACAGATAACTGGAAAACTAAGTATAGAACATAACCCCTGTTCTTATTTCAAGTTTTTTCATCCAACCTGCACCCAGTGCTTTGTTGCAGATCACTTGGTTCATCCTCTTTTCTCTCCCTCATTTTGGAGCCCTTTGAGCCCTATTAAAGCAATTGCTTAGAATTGTCATGTAGAGAAATATTCCAGTAGTAGAGTAGAGATACCCAGAAACAGTTGCCCAAGAGTAAAATGGGTGCAGCGTGTGAAGTGTTTCCTCTTATGGGGGGAGAAGAGTACACCCTGAATTCCATTGCTGAATGCATAATTGGGAGTGCTTTGTGCACAGGGTAAAATCTATGCATGTTCAGTAACTCTGTTTTGGGCTTGTACTACGTATGTCTTGTCTTTTCTTGCAAGAAGTCATCTAGGACCCTCATTTCTGTGTCCTTCCTGGGACTGGGATTCAGGCTAGATGCCATCCCCACTGCAGCAGCCCAGTTCCAGATGTGCTCTTTCCTGAAGAGTCTGCAGGAAGAGGGGATAAAGGCTGAAAGGGAGCAAAGCTTGCAATATGAAAGACTGGCTGGATGGATCAAATGAGGCTTAAAATACTGCTGATCACAATTACATGTGTACAGACCCAATCTGTTACCCTGTTTATTTAATCAAGGTCGCAGAGAGGTTTTAATTACAAAAGCAAGCTGATAGCATGAGCCTGGTCATCTGTACCTGACAAGCGTGTTTAGTTACAATGGACAAAAGCGGTCCTTATTTATGTGCTAGTTGTGCTAAATAATGAATAACTTGTTTAGATCACTTGCAGTAACTTGGCAAAGAGTGATGTTGAAAAGTAGCTTTCTGTCCAGTTGGTGCCAGTAGGAAAGAGCCCATTATGTGCAGTGAGGTGTTATTGAGTCCTGAAAAATTACAGTTACTGCTGCTCATCTTTGCTTCTTCAGTTTGGAAAATGAGAGCAACAGTTTCAACTCCTAATTTTCTAATATCCTGCATCGTCTATTTCTCTGATGTTACTGGAGAGCCAAAAATGAGTGGGTAGAAGAAAGTGGAAACCATCATCTCCATCTTGGCAGAGGTGGAGGGGAGGCAGTTTAGGTCTGTCCTGAAGTAGACAGTGAAATAATGCTGGATGTCGTCTTAATTTAAATTGCTTTGGCAATATTAGTTTCTAAACTTGCTAGACAAGACTTTAATGTCTGGTTAGCAGGACAAACTGTTTTATTAATTAAACTCAGGCCCATAAATCTGTTCTAACTGGCAATCAAATCCCAGAGTAACCTGGAGTAACATTCATATGTTTCTTCTTCTGAAAGAGAAATGTCCTTTTTGTCACCTTGTTTGCACAAGAGAATAGGATCTGTGTCCTCTGAAGACAAACCACAGTAGAGTGTGGCAGAGCGAAAGCTAAATGAAATTAATGAAATTGCTCATAATCTTGCACAGTTCAGCTTGGGTTTTCAAAACCACAAAGCATATTTTATTCATGTGGCTTCCAATACCATGTTGGTACTTACATCCTGAGGGTGCAGGGGGGGAATCAGTCAGACAGGCAGGCAGAGCCCAGGAGACCTGCAGTGGTTTTTGTCATTGAGATGCTGAGGTGCTGCTGAGATATTGGTACTTGTCTTTGCTTTTCTATCACACAGGTTATATTCAGTGGCTGGGTTCCTCGTGATGCTTTTCAGACATCTAGGCACTCTTCCAAGTCTCAAACAGACTTTACTTGTGTACTTCTGCTCATGAAATTAAGCAAAAACTTCACAGTCAATCATTGGTGCCTTTGTTTTTCTTAGCTCTGAGCTACCAAAGCTCTCAGTCAGTTTTAGTGATGTCTGGAGTGCAGGACCACTGGGAGATCCCCAGTGTTCATAGCTGCAGTACCTTCTCAGACAAATAACCAGTACTTTCATTACAAATCTATCCTATTTTTCATATTTGTTTGCCTTAATAAGACTACGGAATGAGCAAGTGATTTGAGTTTTCCACTCATTGCTAGTTGTGTCATTTTAAGCACTACACAGTTATGCTCAATCTGTGTTATTTAAGACTTCTTTTCCTTCTCCTGTGTTATATTCACAGCCGTTATGCATATGAATAAAGAAGGGAATAAGTACAAACCTTCTGACCTTTTAAACGTGTCACTGTTGTGCTTTATATTTTCAGCAGAAGCTGCTTTGTAGGCACTGTATTTTTGAAGTAATGTTTCTGCATTGGTAATGCTACCAGTTGCATTAATACACCAGTACAAGGGGCAGTAACTTCAAAACAAATATAATGCCTTTTTCCTTTGTTTTTCCATAACGGAAAACAAATTCTCATGAAAGATTTGGTAAATCACAGGAAACGCTCAGTAACTAACGAAAGATTTGGGGGCAGGCTTGCTTTACAGGTACATAGTGGAAATTTCATTTCGATGAAACGACCTCAGGCCTCTCATGATTTCTCTTTATCTACAGAACCCCCAACTCCTATTGCCCCTCCTGAACTGCTGGCTGTTGGAGCCACCTACCTGTGGATCAAACCCAACGCCAACTCCATCATCGGAGACGGGCCCATCATACTGAAAGAGGTGGAGTATCGGACAACCACTGGGAACTGGGCAGAAACACACATTGTGGACTCTCCCAATTACAAACTGTGGCATCTGGACCCAGATGTGGAGTATGAGATCAGAGTGCTGCTGACTCGCCCTGGAGAAGGAGGCACAGGACCACCTGGACCGCCACTCACAACAAGGACAAAATGTGCAGGTAGTGTTTCTGCTGCTTTCCATGGATGTTTTGGGTTGCTTACTGATGCATTAACTCCACCTGTACTTCTTGTAGATGTGCTTCTTTGGAGATCTGAATTAATTTCATGAATTTTGGTATGTTGTAGGTATATTTTGCCTTTTATCCATGGGCCAGTGTTTGAGAGTGTTGTTTTTATTCATGCAGTGTGTTTGCTTGCAAGACTTTCTTCTACAGTGTATGTCTGCTTTCTTTTGAAATGGACAGAGCAAACGAGAGCTTTTCAACTGATTCTCCAATAGGCAAATAGATCTCAGGACTTGACTTACCAAATTTTCACTGTGCAGGTTTATAGCAAAACATATGTTCTTGTTAAGTAGCAGCAGGTCAGTGCTGGTTATTCAGTGCAGTAGGGATAAGCAATAAGCACTGAATTGTTAAGATGTATTTCTGTATTCTGTTTCATTGTGCTGATTGTTCCTCTCACTTCTGACCAAGAAACCTATTTGAACGCTCTGCAGTGTCTTCCTTTTGCCTTTCGTATCGGAACAGATCTGTTTTGATCCAAGGATAGGAAAAATCTATCTTCTTTCTAAAGCACGTTTTGGCCTTTTCAGTAATAACTAAAGGATCACATTCCTCATGTTTCAGGTATTTTGGATCCCATTTTCATAAATGAATCACTAAGGGAAATCAAGATTAGTGCTCCTCACTCTCACAGCACGTGTATCCCTAGCATCATCCTCTTCCTTTGCCAAGGAGGCCTGGCAGGTTGAGAGTGCAGGGCAGAGCTGGGGGCACATCCTTACTGCCTTTGCTTTTTGTGTGACTTATACAGCAGTGGACATCTGGTGTCTCTTTAAGAAGTTTTGACTGGAAAAGAAAAAAGAAGGGAAACCTTAGCATAAGGATTTGACATTTAGATGTTTGCTATATTCAGCACTTATCCATTGGCAGATGACAGATGTTTGGAGGCTTTTCTTCAGTGGTATGGATGTCCTGCTGGCCCCTTTGGGAAATGGGCATGGCCTCTGCTACCAGCTTTTGGCTGTCCTCATTCACTAGTGTTGTGGTCATGTTGTTGTCAAATTTTCTTACCTTCAGCAGAAATAACCTGGCACTGTGCATTTATTTGTGGAATTGTGACATGCTGAGGTTAGGTTTCTTGCTCACACATAGCAGCTTTGCAGGCAAACTCTCTGCAGCAGCCAAACTTGCAAACCTATCTGGTAATACTTTCTAGGTAATACAGGATTAAAAAAAGTGGTTAACTTTGTGCTTTATGATGGCTTGTAGGGATCCCAATTTTCTTGCTCTGAATATCAACTGATGTCACAAAGAATGATGTAGATAATCTACTAAAATTGGCTAAGTGGTGCTACTTACTGTTTTCCATCCTAGTTTGCTAATGAAAATCTTACTGGAGAAGGTCATTCCGTTAATATACATTGCAATTTAGAGCTTGTTAAGACTGATGATGATGGCATTTATGTCTTGTTTAGGGCACTGGATGGGGGAACTTGTAGTGATCTTTATCTAAACATGGACACAAAGCAAGGAAGAGACCTCCCCACTGTCTGAAGATGTACGCCTTCTAGAAAATGTTAACTGAAATGATAGACAAGAAAATAGATGGTATTTCCCAATTTTCATACGTGGTGGTAGGACTTCAAAATAACCTATTTCTGGTACAATTACACAAAACTTTCATAGTAAAGGTTTTCAGAAGTGTACTGAATCCAGAAAGCAGCACTACCTCCTTGGTTTTCCTTAGAGCACCCAGTGAATGACATAAATTGAAATAGAGTTGTTGTTTTCTGAATAGTTCAGTGATGAGGGATGCCACTGTTTTTCAGTGCATTTTTTCTTTTGTCATTATGTTTTCTTAGCAAGGAGGGAAGTACCAAACTCCTACACATCTGTATGTCATCAGTAAGTGGTGAAGTGGTCCTATTTTACGTTGTTTGTAATGTGTTTATCAGGCCCACGAATACAGATAGCAAATTGAATGCAGAAATGGTAATAGAGAATATCACTTGTACTGGAAAAACCATGTTTGCTTGGTTGTTTAAATGGCAGGAAATATTTGTAACCATAAATGGAAGTTGTCTACAACTTTCTGAAAATGGAATGTCAGTGTATTTTTTACTAAATAATCTCCTGTGCATCTTTTCACGTTGGCATGGTCTGCTTCTGTGCTGCAGAGTCTGAGTGTGTGCTGGGGAAGCTAAGAATTTATGCACACCTTGAGGTGAGATTCTCTTTTTATTTATAACTCTGAATGAGAGAACAGGGTTTGGGAAGAATCAGGCTTTTCTTTTTGCTTCAGTTCAAGTGATGGGAGCTTATTTACAAATACTGGTGTGAGTTAGTTGACTGCAGGTCTTATATCAAACAACGGTCAGCGTGAGCTTGGAAGGTATGACTCCATCACAGAGTCTTTATCAGGATCATTTGTGATCTCCAAATTCTTTATCACAATAAATGGAATGTGTTTACCCAGACTGTAAAAGGTTTTCATTAAATGAAATCCATAAAACTAATTATGAAAGGTCTCGCTTTAAATAAACACAAAGAAGTTTTGTTAGTCTGGGTAATATCTAGTTTTTTCTAAACAGGGTACACCTGGGCATCCAGTAACCCACTGGTGGTGCTTTCGCTTTCACAGAGGATGGTATTGCAAGCCTTCATTTATATTTGATATTTAGAAGTGACACTGAGAAGTGAGCCCTACCTTGCTTCCTTCTAGGAAAAAAGCCAGCTACAGGGAAAGAGCAAACCCTGCCTTTGCAAATAAATGATTATTTTTGTTGTCTTGTAATTTTTTCCATAGGCTGTGGTAGGTCCTGACTTGGGGCAGGAGAAAGTTAAATGTTCTGGCAGTGGACTGGCAGTCAGGAAAGAGATGTGTGGCAGGGAATGAGGACAAGAGAAAGAGTGCTGCAGGTTAAAACCAGACACAGGGTTGAGGGGCAGTTAGAGGAAAGGATGATATAAAATATTAGGTTTTTCCCCCAGAATAATAGGGAAGGAGATAACAGGGTCAAAATAATGTCTGAACACAGCTGCCAGTAACAATCTGTTCAGAGCCACCTTCTGAGTGAACCAAGCAACCAGAAAGTCTGTTTGTGGTAAGGCTGCCAACATTGAGTTTTTAGAACTTGAAAAATATTTTGTATTTAATTTTAAGGTGATAACTCCCCTTAAATGGGAAGCATTAGCTGTGATGCTGAAAAATACCATTTGGGGTTGCTATACTGTTGCTTTAATCTATTTGAAGCTTACAGAAAATCTAGAAAAAATAGCTGATACGTGTGTCAGACAACCACCCATGTGGCATATAAGGTGATTTGAAAGAGTCCTGTGCAATGAATGTGTAGGTATTGTTAAAATCACTGATTCACACGCTAAGTCAGCCTGGAGTTACTCTAGGTCTTCCCTTGGGACATAAATTTGTATATGTATATGAATAGGGAACTTAGTATATGTATGAATAGAGAACCAATATGTATATGTATATGAATAGGGAACTTACTGTAATTCTTACATCCACTGTCTTCTGCAGCTTTAAATGTAGACAACTGGGAAAATAGATGCTTATTTAGCAGGAATGTTGATTTTTGAAAAACACACACAAAAAAAAAAACCAAAACAAAGCAAACAACAACAACAAAAAAACCCACAGACATTAGCAGTGAAAGAAAACCTTACTGGTGTTACTTGTTGCCTGTTTTTATTGGTAAATATTGTGAGGGACTTTCTGTTCCTACTGCACTAGACAAGGCACGAGCCTCAGTGGCACACGTTCCATTTGTGTTTGGTTTGTGCTAAATTCCCCCAAACAAAGGCTTGTATAGCACAACGAAAATGAGTTCTTCTCTTGATAGCTTCTGTTCCCAAGAGCCACAGAGCCCTGCAGGTGAGCTGCTGAGGATGGCACAATCTTACATCTGTGTTTTGATATGTGGATCCCGCAAAGCCTGTGGGACTTGTACCTGTTTGAGCGACTCTGTCCATGAGCTGCAGTGTTTTGTTGCTGATTGAAACTCTGCTTTCATTCCACCTCAGCAGCCTTTGGCGTGGCAGCTGGAGAGATAAGAGTCGACTTACCAAAATATGATATTCCTTTCGCTTGATCCTTGATCCCCAGTTTGTGCTTGGAAACGGTCTGATGGTGTTACTGAAAGATAGGGACTTTATCTTAACAGCTTAAGTCCTTTTACATGAGAGAGGATGACTTTCTCTGTCAAATTGATTAAATAGATAATGTGTGTTGCTTGGTTTATCCTTTTTCCCTCCTCACTTCCTAATTTTTGGGCAGGAGAAGAACAGCATCTACCCTTTCAATAACAGAAAGGATGCAGTATTTCCTGATGTCATGTTTTGTGGCTGTGGGCGTGGAGTGGTGCAATTTCCTCATCTGTCTTTGTCAGACTTTAATTTCTTCTAGCCCATAATGTGCACATTCAGACCTCCTGGACAGTGCAGACAGGGTGTCAAACTGAAGAGCAGAGTTCCATAGGAGGAAGTTGTGTTTCTGTTTTGTCTTCGTGCTGCAGAGATGCAGCTGGATGCTGGTGCTACGGTGTCTCGGGCAAAAGGTGTCTCTTGGAGGAGCTGCAAATATCAGGTTAGAGATGCACCAGCTGTGGAAGTGTGCTCAAAGCAGAGTGACAGCGTTCAGAGAACAGAGGATTGATTGTATCTAAGTATGAATTATGGCTGCTAGAAAAGAACTGAGGAAAATAACAACAACCAACCATGTTGTCTGGGCTATAACAAGGGGATGACTTAAAGGAACAGAAAGAATCTGGGAGCAGAAAGGAATTGGAATTAAATGGTGAAATGAGAAGCAGGATGTTTCACAGTACAGGACTCTTGAGACAAACTGGGAGCATGACAGTTTCCCTGGGTAGGTTTGAGAAGCACAGCCCAGCCAAAGTTCAGGCAGTGTATTCAGTGTGTTGGGAAATGATGGTGTGCAGAGGAAAGGCTGGGATTTACTGTGGGAGTGCATCAGCATGGCACAAATCTAAGGCTTGCTTCTAGCAGTTCCTGAGCCTGGCAAAGCGTGCCTCCTGTTGCCCTGAACCAGGGCACATGTGGTGAGGAAATTTCTTTATCCTGACCCTGCAGAAGATCAGCTTTTGTCCCAAGGCATGTGGATTGATTACCCTTATCTTAGTCTGCATAAATACCTTCATGAATGGAGAGGCAGTCAAGATAGGGCTTTGGTCTGGAGTTTTTTCCAGAGGGATTTTGCTCATGATGGATTTAAATTCTAGGGATTTATTTCTTTTTATCTGCAAAGGCATTTTTTTGTCCCGAAGTGTTTTTATTTTTATTTTTTAGTATGAAGTCTAGTTATTCAGTTCCACGTCGCCCTGTTTCTTCTTGGTGCTGTTGGTGTTAAATTTAATGACTTTCTATAATGGCATTTGAATATAGCACTGCATTCTGAGTGGGCTGGCTGGCCAGGAGGATGATAACTTCCAAAAGGCACGAGGCTTTCATGGTAAGAAGAGGAGATCTTGCTGGTGATGGGATCTCATGGCTTTTCCCAAAAGAATGGAACCTACCTGGCAGCTGTTTCCATGCCAGTTGTCTTAGGACACTCTTGATATTCCTTGACAGTCAAGTCTTGTCCGGGTTTCATTCCAAACTGACAGATCTGAAGAGGCAGAAATGCAAAGGGAGAGAAAATGGTGTGATTCTCCTTTTTCAGCTCACTTAAAGAAGGGAGAGAAGCAAAACAAGCAGATATTTGGCATGCTAATAGCTTCTTTCCGCTTTGCTTACGCAGCTTCATTTTAGCATCCTCAATTTGAGGGTCTCTTCAGCATGATCCTAAAAGTGCCATTCCACAAAATGGTATTCCATATAAAAAGGGTTTGTGTGCAACCAGCACTGCTGTACCAACGTCACCATTTTACGCCAGTTGAAAGTCAGGCCCACAATTTGCAAGAAAGGGCCAGGAGTGGGGTGGGTTTTTTAGTTTGATTTTTTTTTTTTCTGATTGTCACTCAGTCCCCTGCTAAAAGCAATTTATTTAAATTGCATGGTGTCTTTTAGTCTTCAGTTAAGTGCCATCTTTCATAAAATTCCATCCCTTATTACCATATTATTACTGCTTCTGTAGCTTTTTGAGGGTGCGATGAGATGATCATTTCCAGATGTCGCTTTATACGGGAGTGAAAAGCCCAGTCAGTGGGAGGAAACTGGAACAGATAACGCTGTGTGTGTTCCTGCCGTGCCTGTGGGAAGCACTGAGCTTCCACTGGGGAGTGACCGAAGAGAGGAGGCTGTTTTTCTTCTCTATACAGTTCATATTGTGAAATGACAGACCCCACTCTTGCAAAGCATTCATGAAGCTCTGTGTTTGTGTAGTCATGAACCTACCTTTGTCCTGGGACAAATGCTGCTTTCTGCTTCCTGCTTACGCTTCTCTTTCTGCTTTTCTAAAGGCGGCTGAAAAATAAATGCCTTTTGATTGGGAATGTTTTTGATGTACATGAGTCTGCATGAAAAAGCACCCAAATAATGAGACGCTTAGAGTTTGTATACCCAAAGTGCCCAATTTTAAACATTTCATAGAATAAAAGGCACTTTAATTGGCTTTTTTAGAAGCTCTAGCATGTAACACAAAAGCAAGGTAGGGGCCAAACTGAATAGAACACTGCATCTTTAGCCTCACTGTACGCTTTTAACCCTGAGATTTTTTTGTAAAACATTTAGGAAGTGTTTTGTTCCATACATCTTCAATTGTTTTACATTGCCATAAATATTTTACCCTTATAATTTTTCCCCACTGGACTCTAAAATGAATGTGGCTTTCTGCTCAGTGCTCTCCAGCTTACCCCTATCAGCTGGGATGGTGCCCAGTTTGTGAGAGAAGTGGGGAAAAAAGAATTAAAAAACCCACACCGAACACACAAATACATCTGAGCCCTACTGAGGAGAGCCAGCAGATGGAGTATGAGAGTACAGAGCCTTTTTTGTGCTGGTGCGTGTGTTTACCTTCATAAATACATTGCATTTTCATTTGGTTTTCACCCTGCTTGAGCATGAAAGTAGGACAAGTTGGGTTGTGGGTTTCTCTGTTTGCTTGTATGGGCTTTTACCGCCTCTTTTGTTCATGGATGTTTCTGTGATCCATTATTTTATGGCATCTGAACATGACAAAGCCAAGAGTGAACCAGATTTGTCCTCCCCCCTCATAGGGTGCCAGAATCCCTCTGTATCTCAGTTTGCATTTCACAGGTGGAGAAGCAAAGACCCTGAACTCCACAGTCTTTGGATTGTGATGCCATGATGATTGCCATGGGATTGGTAGGGAAAGGAAGCTTTGTTGCCATCTTAGTTCTTTGTTATTCCACTGAGCTCAGAGCAAGTAAAAGGAAATGCTTTCAACTCCTTTAAACTTAATCTATAAGCTAAAAGCTCATAAAAGCTTTTTATTGTTATTTAATAAAAAAATACGAAGTAGTTGACTATTTTTTTACTCTAGACATATTCAAGTAGGCCATAGCTGTGACCATATCAAAGCATTCGCATATTACTGGAGAGGCATACAGGCCTGAGCATCATAATCAGCCTGACAGTTGTTATTACAATGTACTTCATTCAGCATCCACAAATCCTCCTCTTAGCTGCCAATAATCCTTCAAGTATTAAACTAAAATCTTGGTGCAGAAACCATTGGAAAGGGATTTATGTGAAGACCACAACTGCCAAAATAACAAAATCTGAAAACCTTAACATAACAGCTTTCTCCCTGTGGCACTTTGAAAGGTTTTCCAGCATTTACTAGAAAATAAAAAATATGCAGGAGGGAAGTAGTCCTTAAATATATCCAGATCTCCAGAAGCTGATTTGTGAGTAAAGGCAGGGTGATGAAAATATTTGGTGAGCTTGAAAGATTAGGCTATTTATCAAGGCAGTCCATCACTTCGAAGATGAAGTCAGAGTGGTCTATTTGTCCAACATGGAATTTTTAAGGTACATTTGGCTTAGTAATGCTTGTAATAGGTAAATTGTTAGTACTGAGTTATTTTTAACAGAAAAGGAAGTGAGGCAAAGAAGTGGGAGATCAGCTATGAGACAGTGAACGCTGCACCAAAGGCAATCTCAGGTACCAAATACTGGATGTGATGGACAAAGTTGTACGTATTAAAAACCAATTCTTCCCTGTGGGCTTTGTTCTCAGAGATATTATTTGTTAAGCCTCTATAGGAGCAAACCTTTCCACTTCTTTTATGGGCCACATTAATACAGTGCTTATTTTTACATTTAACGCCTTCCCCTGCAAGAACCTCCACGTGGTTCTTCATCCCAGGCAGAACCCTGTTGTCACTAAAACTGAATATGAAAACCTCTCCACAACTGTCTTTGTTTTCTTTCATGCACAGCTAAATGCCAGTTCAGATGGATAACCTTATTGCCCAAATGTTTTTGAGCTTTGTCTGATACAAGACATTGAGATACTGATGTAATGCCCACTCAAATCACGGATGCATGTGACGTGTTATAACTTGCTTTGGGGTGATGAATGTGTCGTGGTGATTGTGAGCGTGGATTCTCATTCCTCCACAGGTTATGGTCTTCCTTTTTCTAAATCACCCTAATTTCAGTTGACTTTCCTATGTGAAAACTCAATTTCTCCAGTTCTCATCTCTGTCCTACTCTTCTGAAGAGATCACGAAATGCAGACATGAAAGATGAATTTTGAAATACCTGACCTAAAATTCAGTCCTCTGTGTGCTACCTGTGCTCCTGCTTGTTCCAAAGCTGTTTTCAATCGCTGCTGGTTTCAATTTGTGGTGTGCATGTGTACTGCAGATACATGCCTTCTGCCAGCCTGCTCCTACCGCCTCCCAGAGGTTTGGACAATGTATAGCATTCCCTTGATCCAGCTGGCACAGCAGAGCAATTATTTACTTCTTTTCTCACAGAAGCAAATACCTCAGTGTAAAAGAGCTGGAATTGCATTCTGTGCAAACAGGTGTGCAACCAGCACTGCACACTGCAGCCTGTCAGGAGCTGAATCTCCCAAAGCTCCTGCACTGCTGCAGCACAGCAGGGCTGCAGTCTCAGGCTGCAGGCGGTGATTTTTCTTCACTGCACTCAGGTGCTGGGAGCATCAGCAGCATCATTGTGTTATTGCTGCCTTTTCTCTGGGACACTGGGGTCCCTTGGGAGTAGAATGTGGAGGTTTTAAAAGCAAGCACTGTTGAGAGAGGGGAAGGCAGTGCATTGTTTAGGTTGAATATCAGGAAAAACTTATTTACAGGAAGAGTTGTTAAGCAGTGGAATAGGCACCCCAGGGAGGTGGTTGAATCGCCATCCCTGGATGTGTTTAAAAAACGTTTGGATGTGGTGCTCAGGGACATGATTTAGCAGAGAGCTGTTAGAGTTAGCGTAGGATGGTTAGGTTGTGGTTGGACTTGATGATCTTTAAGGTCTTTTCCTACCTGAGCAATTCTATGATTCTGTGATTGCTTAGATATGTTAAACAAAGGGTACATTTCCAAAAGTGCAATGGAAGGACCTAAAATGAAAGGAGTGGGGGGAAATTCTCACTCTACTGAAAAACATTCTAAAACTTGTTTTCAAGTCGTAGGCTGTTTTCTGGAGATGTGTCTTCTGAGCTGAATCACTTCTGTTCTAAGTTTCTTTGTGCAGGAAAAGGTTTTTTGTTTTTTTTTTTTTCTTCTGATTGGAGCAATTTGCTACAAAATATTTACATTCCCCTGCAATTTTATCAAACACTTCTCCTAGAGACAACAATTAAAAATGAAGAATGTTCTCCTCGTGTTCGTCCTTAAGCCATGTGATACTCCAGTAGCCCTGAGATCCTTGGACCAACTCATGTGCAGCATGCTGCTGGGAGAAAGCTTTGCCTTCTCTGTTGTTGGGATAGGATGTCTGCCATGAAAAATCAGTGTGGTCCTGGCACAGCCAATCCTTTTTTGTTTTTCTGGGAAGACACAAGTTCATTTTTGGGGATTGAAGGCAAAAGGCTCATCACATACAGCTGTAGCCCAGCATTTGTTCCCTTTAGAAGCTGATCCTAGAGTATATTTAACAGCAATAAAGTATCTTATTTTATTGCTTATCTTATTTTCCCATGCATCTGGCAAGAAAGAGTAATAGGAGTTGTAAAAGCACATAACATACCTGAGTCTTAATTGTAGATGACACGGATGACAGTGGAATGAACAAATATGAAGTCAGTCTGCATATGTTCTATGAAACTTAGTTTGTCTAGCAAAATATCTTGGTGCTGTTTGACTTGCAGTTTGTGTGCACACCATAAGCATTTGCACACGTGCAGAAGTTTGAAGTTTTTGCACAAGAACCAGGTGAATTTGGTAGGAATGGGATTGAATCTTCATTTAAATATCCTAAGGAATACTGAATGAAGAATTCAGTGAAAAGAGTTATTTTAAAGAATGGATAATGAGTTGTTTTTCAATACACTTGCCCTCATTCATAATATGAAAAATAACACTGTGTAATAACATTGCCACCCAGGAACAGGACTCCAAACCCAGTGCTATGGCTAAACCCTTACCCTGCAGTCTGTACTGCTTCCCTCTGAACCACCAGCTGGGGGAATTCAGGGCTCACAGGTATTGCATTGGGAATAGCCCACCATTTGAAATGCTCATGACAGGGTTTTGTAAAAGAAATCTCAAGAAATCTCATTGCTCCTATAAGAATATGGAGAGTTAAACATCCGTATGCAGTTTTGTTTTCTCGTCTGCCTCTGCCTCATTTCTAAACAGATTCTGCCTGTGAAGCTTTCATCTCATTCAACCTTTCTTTTCAAGTAATATTTTCTTCTTCTGTCTCTGATTTCTGAAATCAGAGTTGAGTTTTATCTTACATGACTGAAATTGATGCCCTCCAGTCCCTGCAAACAGCTTGCCTGCACTTGGTGATGGCTTTCTCTCTGCTGGAGCTCCTGTCCTCAGCTAGCTGCCCCACTTGGCACGGCCACTTTTATCTGTTTAACCATTGACAATTCGATTGCTCAGACCTTTCCAGTTGTCAGGAAACCTTAACAGTTACTCCCTTATACCCACGTCTATTTGGCTACGTATTTTCCATTGCAGGTAATTAACTCTAAAACCAGGTTATCCTCCTGGGGTTAAGGGAAAAAAAATCCAAGAAGGCATGATTAAACTGCTGCCTGAGTCACAGACTTCATAAACATTATGCAGAACTCTCCACTATTCTCCACAGCAGGACGAAAATGGCCACGCTGTGCCTGACAGTTGCATGGGAATTATGAAATAGCATTGCCTCAGATAATGTGTTGACAGCTTTGAAACTCAAATACCTTCAAGGATTTATGAAAAAAATCCTACCTTGGGTTGTCCCCTAGGTTAAGGAGCAGAGCGCTGGTGGTGTATCACCTTCAGCGTTTCCTTTAAATTGGTCTTTCTCAAAGGAGTCAGGCTGAAAAATAGCAAATTGTAGCCTGCAGCCGTCCATCTGTTCCCTCCTGAGAGCACGAGGACAGTGTGAGATGCTCTGGGCACCCTTCGCACCGCTGCAGGTTGCCTTCTTGTGTATTCAGAGCACAGAAGGAACAACAGTGTGATCGGATTCTGGGCAGCAAAGCTGAGCGATTCCAGATTGTGTTGACAGGTCTATCCTTAAAAACCCTTTCTGCTTTGCTTTTGTGATTTTTATGACAGTTACAGTACCATTGGTCCAAAGAGCTGAAAAATTTGGAGTCAGAAACCATCTATCTGTTTTGCCACTCCCTGCATAGTACAACCTTAGGAAATTTGGTCTTGTTTTTTGTTTTTAAACCTTCATTTAGCTTATGCTTTCACGTGTATTTAACAGTCACAAATGGATGATCTGTTCTCCATGCTAAAACACAGGCGCTGAGCTGTGCTTCCAGGCTGCCATCTACATGCATCCTCTCTTCTGCACTGCTCCACCTCAAGACTGAATACATTTCCAGAGTGGTAAAACCAACAGCTTTTTCTCTGTGATGGCCCCAAGGACTTTGGGCAGAGGAAGACAGGAGCACATTTTGTTTGTGTGCTGGGTGCACATCCAGCTGTGTGCAGAAGGGAAATTGGGGGCCAGACTGCTAAAAACTGCTCTGTTGGTTCTGCTGCCTGTTAGTCCTCGAGTCCAGCCCCAAGAGAGTCAGCAGGTGGTGGGACGTGCTGCCCCAGCTCTGTGCTGGGCTGAGAGGCTGCTCTTTGTTTGTACTGCAGGGCTTTATGATGGCAGAGGATCTGGTATTTGCTCCTGCCGTCTCCATAGAGCACCAGGAGCATCTTTACTGCACTCAGAAGGATGCAGCACTGTGCCCTTTACCTGGTCACAATTAGCTCAAACAATTCCTTTGAGCTTCCTGGCTTCTTGCAATGCTAATTGCCAAATCATATAGCTCGCAATAATTTTAGCTCTACTTACACTAAAATATTATCCTAGACTATCTGGGGAGCCTTATTCTGTGTAGTATGTTGTCTGCTTGAAAGGAAGCGTGGGAGATGAGGAATCATGCCAGTCAGTGTGATCTGCAAAGCTTTACATTTCCTACACTGCTGAGACAACATATGGGTGTCAAGATGTACCATACTAGAGAGACATTTATAAGGGGAGGTTTGACACGAAACTTCAGAACAGCACAGCTTCTTGACAGTCTTTGCATTGCATTGTACCAATGTATATTTATTTTTATTTTTTTTTTATACAGAGCTATTATGGCATTAATATGCAGTACTGAATTTAGTGGACAAGAGCAGTGGATGTCCGGAATGCTGTTGAGTTCACTGCAGATACAGCAATGCTGGGCTGAGTGCTGTTCAACTTTCACATTAGCTCAAACAGTCTCTTGCTCCTGTTTCCTTTATTTTCTTTACATTTTATTCTCTCTCTTTTTTTTTCTGCTGAAAAAGAAGTATTTTTAAATTTCAGAGTTGAGCTGATGCTTCATCCTCGTGGGAATAAGAGCTCAGCTTCTCCTCCCTCCAAGCACAGTCTCAGATCTCTGCTTTCTTTAAGCACTGTGCCAGCTTTCAGCTCTCGAGTGCCTGCTTCCTTTGACTGCGGTGTCAGGTGGGTAGTGAGTGAATTCCAGGTATTGTCTTAGGAGGAGGAGGCATCACGGAATGGGGTTTTTCATCCTGCAGATTATGTCATCTATAAAACCTTTGGGTTATATTTAAGCTCCTTAGGACCTTGCATGTCACCAGAAAACAACACATTATAATCAAACTCTTATAACACAGATATGATTTCATAACTCCGGGTCAAATTGCCTGAGAACCTAAACTTTAAAAATTGTGTGTGAAGGGAAGAGCAAAAAACCTCTGAGTAAAATGTATGGCAATTAAATATCTAAGCAATGTCACTTGCTTAGTAACAGCTTTGTGGGAGATCTCATTATTTGATACCATATAGTGTATTCTTTATAATAACAGAAGTTGGAGACATCTTGCTTCTGCAGTATGTTGTATAGAGACTCTGATGCATGTTGTCTGTGAGTATGGAAGTGCCCAGCAGAAATTGCAGTCCTCTGTTTTTGTGCAGTGGGAACCTGAACTGGACCTGGGGGTCCTAACTACTGATGTAATACTAATAAACACAGAAGGAGGTATAAAATGTGTTAAGAGCATCATTAAATTGTATCAAACTTTGGCAACTGGATGAATGCACTTTTTGCCCTTCTCCATCCTTGACCATGCATGCACAAAAAGCAGGTGCACAACCATTTCTGTGACAAAACTTGAAGACTGAAGGCTTCTGTTGTTTTCAGTGTTGCTGGGGCTGTATTAGAAAGGAAGAATCTCTTAATTCTGCCAAATTCTAAATACTGGTGTTCAGTTGGTGTTCTGTCAAATGGATGAGGCCAGGCTCTTGGTGGTGTGTAGCGATAGGACGAAGAGCAATGGCTTTAAAGCTGAACACAGAAAGTTCAGTACAACATGTGGAAGAACTTCTTTATTATTGTAAGGGTGATGGAACACTGCAGCAGGCTGCCACAGAGGCTGGGGAGTCTCCTATGAAGACATTCAAGACCTGGCTGGATGCCCATCTGTGTGACCTATCGTAGGGCACTGCTTTAGCAGGGGTTGGACTCGATGATCCCTTGAGGTCCCTTCCAACCAGGGGAGCAACAAAACATTTCCATTGTGGAAGTGGAATTAAGCTTAATGTAGAACAGGAAAAATACAGAAACTTTCTGTTAAACTTTCTGCGTGAATCAGTATCAAGGAGCTATTTTCTGTATCACATCTGTAATTTTCTGTTGGTAGCCTACAGGTGATTGATTGATTTCTTTCTGGCCTGTAGCCCATTCAGTGAGTCTGTAGCACTGAGTCTTGCTCTGTATTAAGAGTCTTTTTCCTTGCTCCCAAATGGGACTCATTGCAGGGCCAGCAGGCTGTGGCCTTCCTTTGCTCTTCAAACACTGCCTCTGATGTCCAAATAGCAAATGGAGCAGCTTCCTCCCTCTCTCTGCATGCCATAAAGAAAATAGTTTTAGTGAAAATAAGTACTCTGGTTTAGGTTCTAAATACATAAATAAACAAGTTTGTGGTAAATGAGGTTTCAGTCTGACTCCTGACACAAGCAGTAACGGTGGCATTAAGATGCAGCGCAGGTTCTCTTCTGGGTTCTTGGTTAGTTTCTGCTATCCCGAGATGAGACAAAATGAGGTTTCATCTGGTACAGTCGCTGGCAGTTCGAAGCGTTAACTGCTGTGGAAGAAGATTTGAAAGGCAATTTCCCTTCTCAATTTTCTCCTAAGTCATTAAAATTCATCTTTGGTTCTTGAAACATCCAAATTCTGTTCTGCCTAGTTATCTGGATTGGAGATCTTACGATTGTTCGCTGCATTGAATATCCCTTAAATTTATAGCAAACTGTTTGACACCGTTTTACAAATCGTCCATGATTCTACAGATTTATCTTTAGAAGTTTAATTTTTTTCCTGCCAAATGAACGCTAATCTTGCAATGATCTGAGCTTAGCGCTGCTGAAACCTGAAGCTGCCTCATTGCTTCTTTACTTATTAGCGTTATATGCTGCTGCAGCACTTCTTCTAAAGGTTCTTACTTCAGGTTGGACACACTCTTGACTCCTCAGCCCTTTAGTTTAATATATTTTTTTCTACGATGCTAATGGCTATCAGCAGTAAAATGAATGAAGAGAGGAAGTGGAGTGCACAGTTTACTCATCCATGCCTCACAGCACTTATTTGGGAAGAAACCTGAAGTTTGTCTTAGAAGTGCGGAGGAGTATAAAAATAACTGTGCCACCATATTTGAATTTAAAATAACTCCTTTTTAATTCATAAAAGCTCATGGCAGGAGTTGTCAGGCTGTGGGTGTCAGAAGGGTGATGAATTTGTTGAGTGGAGGCTAGAAGAATACATAGGACTTTCTGTGTATCTTTTCTTTAGGAAGCTAGTGGAAAGGGAATAGCCTTTTGTCATACTCGTGTCACATTTTATTTTAGCTTAAGACTGATGAGAGAGGAGAGGAATCTGGTTGTCAAGAGCAGCCTGTCTCCTCCCGCCTGCTTTGTTCCTCCAGTCCTCAGCTTCTTGCAGCGTGCAGCAGAGGCAAAGCTCCAGCTAATCCAAGCATTCAGCTGGCTGCCCTGCTCACACTACTGGCTTTTAATGAACGCAGTGATGTACTTTAATCCTGCCTTCTGAAGGTTACTCTAAACCACATTTTTTTCTACTTGTTATGTTTATCTCTACAACTGTTTTAAGTATGAACATTCTGGGGTGCCTGGGATTTGGGAGCTGGATTTTTTCTGTGTAGAAAGCAGCCTTAACAAATGATTGTTTCAAAAAGTTAAGGTTAATGACAACACGCTTTTCAAGAAGCTCCAATAATAAATTACTAGGAGGCGAAACATGGGTACACAATATGTATTTATATCCCAGCTTTGACACCTCTCTGTCATAGAAGAGATTGGCAACTCTTTGCTGTTTATCAAGTACAGAGGGAAACAGGGGATGAGGAGATTCATCTTGTTCTCTGAAGTCACTTTGTGTTTCAAGGCAGACACAAAAAGAGAAGGTTAAATGAATGGTGAGAAGCTTTCTTTTTCCTTCATTTTTTTCTTCAGTTGTGCCTGTGATTGTATGCTGCTCATCAAGTAGCCAAAGGCCCTTCTGAAAACTCCTTTCATTTCAGAATGATGCGAGACAGAACGTTTGTGAAATAATTACAGAAAATGAGTGTTGATGCATGTTTTGACTCTGCTGCAGAAGTAATTTGGTCTCCTCTAGTTGAAGTAATTACATTTGTTTCTAAACAGAGAAAAAGAAATGGTAATTGTAAAAAATAAAATAAAATAAAATAGATCCAACTTCTACTTTATGTAGTGGCAGATAGTTGGAAGGCAAAAAACTAATTATTATATTAGTGGAGTCATTGTTGTGTATTATTCATTGAGTGAAGTACTGTTATTAAACACATCGAGTCGTGAAGGATTTGTGGGTTTTACAGAATAGCTTGCCTGATGGTTGCTTTCTTTAGCTTTACAGAGAATAAACGTTTTTACAGCATTGGTTAATACCAAAATTAGCATAGAATGCTGCAGGAACTCATTAGCTGTTATTACTTTTTAATCTTTCTAAAGGCAAAGAAGGTCTTTTGTCATTTGAACTAGAATCTTCACCTAGGGGAGGAGCAAGACTATCACTTGTAGTTCTGTACCTGCAAAGCTTCTGCTCCATGCGGATGGCCAGGGTAAGGTTGTGTGTCCTTCCTTTTGGAGGGGCTGGAATTGCCCTGTCCTACATGGGGCAGCAGCACAGGCCTGGGAGCGCTGCCACTCGGTTTCTGTTTTACTGTCCATCTTTTCAAAGGGATGAAAGATGTGTGTGGCTCCCTGAGATTCAGCTCCCTGAGGTTTTGGTGCAAATCAAATGATGTGAAAGCTCACAGCCCTCAGTAAGGATAGGGTTTCAGCTTGTGTTTGGGAGGACAACTCAGGAGCACTCTGGGGGGAAGCCCAGGCTGCAGCTAACTGCTGAGCATTGCTGATGTTGCTCACTGTTGGTTTTTCTATCACGAGTGTGGCCTTGCAAAGAAGCACGAGTATGCTGAGTCTGTTGGATGTAGTAGAACTTTTAGTAGTTTCTGAAATGCAGATGATCCTACAGTGGACATGCTGGCAGCCCTGGCAAAAGAAACCCTACCGGAGAATAGAACCTCTTGTACATGAATCATTAAAACTGTGTCTATCAAAATGCAATGGCCAAGGGAAAGCACACCACAGCTCTGCAGGAGACCCACAGGTCCTTGCAATAGCCAGTGGAACAGACGTTACCTGTAAGTAAGTTGTGGCTGTGTGGCAGCAGTGACTTTCCCCAAACTGGCTCTCCTGCAGGGCTGATCCAGGCTTCGATGGGCTCAGCGTTGCCCGCAGTTTTGTGTGCTGGACATGTAGTTCTCCTTCATGCCTTGCTGGTGTGTGGTCTCTTGATTTTATCTTCTGTCTTTCACATTCAGGGAAGCCTTGTTCCGTTGACTTAACTGGAAATTGGGCTTAAACATTTTGAGATAAACTTTGGCTACACTTTTGCCCTGTGTACTGTAGTCCTGTTGGTACATATCTGAAAGCAGAACTGGACATCTGAAATGCAGATTGTATGTTATTGTGACTTGTTTAGTGAGAAAATTTTAATTGTTGAGTATATTGTTAAATTTAGAAGTTAGTGAAAGGAAATACAGTGGAACATTGCTCTACATTCTTAATGAGGCACCTGATACTTTGTTCAATATTAGCTAATTTACTAGTTTCCTGAAGAGACTTCTTAATCTCTTCCTAATGCTTTTACTCAATCTGACAAGATTCATTTGCACTGCTAGAGTTTGATTACACGTATTTAACAGGTGTACATCACTGTAGAGTCATGGACTAAAATAGCCACACATCAATAATGGATTTAACCTAATACTTCTTGTGTTTCTGAGATATGTGATGATTGGGAAAATTCTGCATCACCCACTTGGTCTCAGTCTGTGGAAAACCTGTCTGTATAAAATCACAGAACGTGGTTCCTGTATTAATGCTGTGGACTTGCTTTGTGTTTCAGCATTTTTTCCAAAGATTTGCCAGCTGCTCCTTGTATGGTGAGCTGAGCAGCAAAGTAGGCAGCAAGCCTCTATTCCACGCTACTAGCAAGGCACGTGAGATTTTAAATAAAAAATAAAGGCCACTGAAATTAACAGAGTTTAATGTCTTCCAGGGGTGAATTCTATTTGCACGGCAACTCTTCTTTCCATTTTTAAGGGAGAGATGTGAAAAATGATGTAAGGACCCTACCTTTTTTTTGGAGAGCAGGTCAGAGTCTTTGTTTTGGTGTAAAATTTTGATGAGTTAACTAAAAGCACTATGCAGACTTGCATACAAATTGTCCCTTAGTGAGTCATGAAATTATACTCACTTTTCATTTCTATTTTTTTCTTGCTTGTGCTGGAAAGCTTTGGATGACACATGATGCTGTCAAGACTGTCAAAACTTCATACAGTATATTTCAGCTAAAAGAAAAACCCACAAAACCAACCTCTGGTGTGAATAGGAAGAAGGAGAACCTGGCAAGCTCTCTGACATCAAGGAATGAGAAGGGCGTTGAGAGATTTCTCCCTATCCAAGATCATAAGCAACATATGTTCAGTGTGGTGGTTTGTTGGTTTTTTTTTCTTGTTTCTTGGAGAGTAAAACACAGCTACTCTTTTTTCACTACAGTGTTTGATGCTTGTGAAATAAAGAAGATCACACTAGATATTTGTGCTAGCATAGTTTCAGTGGGGATGAACTGTCTGTGTGACTTTCAGGTCAACAGCAATAACACAGAGCTATGGACTGGCAGGACTTGAGGTGTGAAGCCTGTCTGTGGGGTCTTGTGGGAGCCCGTGGAGCCTCTTGGATGTTCTCACACTGAACTTCAGTCACTCCAACATCAGCTGGGAGGGCAGCATGGCAGGATGTGAACAATCGAGAAGCTTTTGGAGTACAGCAAGAAAAATTCTATGAAAGAAAGATTAGAACTTGAATCATTTGGTAGATGGTTGTTGGAACTGGATAGTCTTTGAGGTCTTTTCCAGCCCAAGCCATTCTATGAGAATGGATTAAAATGGGTTCGTTCCACCTGAAAACGTGGGTCTGGAGGGGAATGGTATCTGATTGCTGTAACTGTCCTGTGAGTTGTCATAAAGAGAGCACAGTGAAATCATCCTTTTGATGCACAGGGAGAGGACCAGGAGAAATACATCTGTTGAATTTTGAAGTTGAATGTAACTTTGAAATTGTATTTTGGATGTGGAGTTGTTGGACCAGATGACTTGTAAAGGTTTCCCTCCACCTGAATGATTCCAGGATTGGTTTTGTTCCTTCTTCATCACAACCTTTAGTGATATATACAACAGCTTCTCTTGTCCTTTAACTGAAACTTTTCATTTACTGTTCCACTTACTCAACAAATTCACTGCCTTCTGACCAGGACTGTGTTATCTCACCCTTGATTTTTAATGTTGCTGTACCAGCCATTGGTATATGTTGGAAGTGCGGGGGGGGTTGAGGGGATGAAGAAGCTGCAAACTAAATGAAGGTCCAGAGGACTTTTAGTCAAGGATTGAGGAGGACAGGGAAAAAATGAGACTTGAAGTTCACTCTGTGAGGGTACTGTTGTTCTAAAAAGCCAGCTGTTCTCTCCCACAGGTGCTAAGGATGAAGGCCTTGCTGCATGCAGAAGTGCTGGAGAATTCTTTCTGCAAATACCTTCTTTACATTGTTCTTGATATAACTTTAACATGTTTTTAACTCTGAGTTAACAGCATTTTGTGTTAACTGTATTATGCCACGTTTATAAATTGCCTGGGCTCCCAGCTGTATCACAGACTACCAAAAAGCAGCTGCGTGAGAAGTGCAGTGATTTTACTCAATGGGGAATTGCAGACACTGGACTTTGAAAGACTTCGTTTAAGGGAAAAAGAGATCTTCAAAGCTGGCATTTTCCAAGTAAATAACTCCTCATCTTTGATATGCCTGCTTCGTGCTGCCTTGTCAGTCTAGAGAAAGATGTACCTTAAATCAAAGTGGACAACTGAGAATGAAAGCTGATAAAAGATTACAATAAAAGAAAGGAATCCCTGACATTAAAAAAAAAAAAAAAGAAAAAAAAAAAGGCAAGACATTTTGATATCTGTTACAGCAAGCATTTGTAGGAGCGGATAGCTAATGTGCAGTCTAGACTGAGATTTCTTTGGGTGAACTTTTACCAGGTGCTTAAAGCTCTGCAGGGTGATGTGAAAAATCGTGGGGCAGCGGAAGTCCCCAGCTATAGGTTCTCTGTCACCTTGCAGATTCCATAAAGTTACCATTATGAAAGAAAAATCACTACTGGGCTGATAATAGTTTTGCTGAGCAGGCAAGTACACAGTGTGTGTAAGCACATGGATGAGGATTCAATAGCCTCATATTTTATGACTGAAATCAGCGTGATTAATATTTAGCAGAGCAATAGATCCCTGACCTTGAGCAGCCCTGCAGAGGCCATCATTACGGACTGGCCATGGAGGAGGCAATAGCACTTCACTAATGGAAAGCATTTATCACCTTTAAGGAAGTTTGTTTGAGCTCCCAAACTTGGGCATTTCAAACTAGTACTGCTGAATATTAAGGTTAAACCAGTCTGGAGCTTAGTTCTTTCTCCAAGAGCTTGAAGTTGATGCTGGTTTGGGATAGGTGTTTCTGGTTTGAGATGTTTCCATGGCCATCTTGGCAGGACAGCACACTCATTGGTGTAAGCCTGAAGCACGTCGTGTGTTGTTGCAGTGCTGGGGCTCAGTGATGATCCTCAAAGTCTCTGTTTTTCTCTTACAGCCTCAGAAGAGGGAGAGCAGAAGGGATTCCCAGATACAGAGGGCAAATAATCTGCCCTTCTAGGGGTACAGGATGTTACAGAGGTGGTGATGTGAAGTACAAGAACAGGATGAACACAAGTGTATCTAAACAGACTTCTGGAAGCTTGCAGTGTGGGGAGGATATCTCAGTCTGTTTTACCTGCCCTGGGACCACTGCCAGGTGCTATTTCTAATGGACTAAAGGGGCAGAAAGTGTCCTTGCTGTCTCAGTGACTTGGTTTCTTTGCTGGTAAGCTGTGAATGTTTTTTGGGGTTGGCTCAGCTAGAAGGCTGAGTTATTGGAAGGTCTGGAAGGACCTGGAAGTGACTGGGGAAATAAAGAGTTCATCACTTCATTTTCCCATCTGTAAAATGAGGATTAGCAATGCTTCTGCTTTGCATAGTGTTTTTTGTTTATTGTAGGTACTGCAATTGTAGGAGCCCTGCAATATCTGTAGCACATTGCCATCCTCTCTTTGGTAAACAGTGACAAGATGTTACCCCAGTTATCCTGGTGCATTTACACAATGTTTACAGTGTGCTTCAGCTGGACCCTGCCTTCATGTTTGTTCCCTGCCTGATCTGACTAATAGTGTTGTACAAAGGATGTTGAGGCAGGCTAAAGTGCAAAGAGATCTTTTAGTGGCATCTGTAGTTGATGGCAATGACAGCTCTTTTTGAGGGATAAGAGTAAAGAAAGGACACTGAGCCTTTCAGTGGCAGCTGGGAGGAGAAGTTCAGTCAGTTCTCAGTAACACTTGGTCATGGGAACAATGAAGTTTCCATCAGGATCTTCTCAAAGTCACTGCTGGTTGCAGCCTGTGGATTTTTGCTGACTGGAGTACATCAGGGGCAGGGGGTGCTGCCTACTGAGAGCTGCTAAGGGCAGGTCCTAGCACTGCCTGGGTTAAGGCACTTGGGATGCTTTGTGCTGCTGCGTGTGTCCCATGGGCTTCTGTCACTGGTGCTGGGGGCATAGGTCTCTTGTCACTGTGGATTTTCCATAACATCTGCTTTCCTTGCTGGGAATTCAACAGCAGAAGGTGGTAACACGAAATATCCCTTCTTCCAGATAAACACGTTGATGACTTCACAAGTGAAACAAGGTGCCAAGATCTGAGGCAGGAGAGCACACAGTGCTGCAAAGAGTAGGATTTGTCAGGCCCTCCAATAAATACTGTCCATGATTTTGTATTTTGTAGATAAGAGCCCTGCAACAAAGCATCTCTGATAAAGCAGTACTGTGTTAGCATCTGTAGATTCCCACTACTGCCCTGAAAGTCAAAGACTTTCAGAGTTCTTTGTGCTGAACTGCAACAGAACTGTGCTGCACGGTCCTGCGAGTGTCATGGTGGTTCACTTTGTCTTTACAGTCAATGCCAAATGAATAAATAATGTTCTGACACTTACTATAAATAATGCCCCATTTCCACCATGTAACCATGTGCATCCTGCAGCACACAGCATCTCTGACACACTGCGTCCATGGAGCTGCTTCTGCAGAGGTGCTTTGCTGGGCTGGCGGAAACGACGTGTGCATGGCTTCAGGCATACAGTCAGGTAGCCCTGCTCTATCTGAAAGCAACTCATTTTCTTCTGGAAAAGAAACTGAAGATAGGAACTCAAGCAGTGACAGAGCAAGCATTGGCTAGTGGCTGGAATTCACCTGCTGCTAAAGGAACAGCGAGGAGCAGGACAGCTCCATTAGGGAAAAACAATACAGATTATGCTGTGCATAAAACATGTCATTTTATAGCAAATATTACTGTTTATGTGTGTCAGTCCTTTAATAGATCTACGTGAGCAGACTTTGGCAGCTGCTGGGTTCTGTCCAAACCCATGGAGACCTTTTCAAGTCTGGTTTACATGATAAGATCTCAATAAGGATGCAGATCATCAAGGATGGCACCTGGCAAATTCTGGGGCACTGCATAAATAATCTTAAGGCACAATTACAGGTGATGCTCATTAGCATGCTGAAAAGCTGGGGATTGAACCTACCTGACATGAGATGTCTTGGGAAATAATCTCTGGCTGTTTGTGCCTGATCAGTCGATGTGGCTCTGGGCAGCCTGGACTGATGGTTGGAGACCCTGCACATAGCAGGGAGTTGAAACTGAATGATCACTGTGGTTCTTTTCAACCCAGGCCATTTAATGATTCAATGATAAGGGCTTCTCTTGGGAGAGATGGTCTCAGTGGCCATTTAGGTGTGAGGTATGACCCAGTGTTCTTCTCAGCCTGTTAATGACGTTAAACCAAAATATCTGCACACCTACAGCGTACTGCATGTAGCCCTGTGCTAAGAAATGTGGAGTTGTAAATGTGTTTGTAAATGCTTTGCTTTAATTGTACAAATAACATTTCACAGAGAGAAGTGAAGAACTGTAGGCTGAAGCAGCCATAACAGTCATATTTCTCTTATAGGGAAACTGACAACTTTAAATGTCAGGGCCATAATAATAATTAATTCAAAATGCTTAATTATCATTTTGTATCCAGTTTTCCTCTCCGTGCCACAATGCCAGACATAAATTGCCTGCTGCTGAAATGTGGCTACCAGGAGAAGCCATGGCAGGCATTTTAATTTTGTTTGGGAACATTATATAGTAACCAGTAGTTTGAGGTACATGGGATGGAGGCATCTCTTAACTCTCCATTTTAGTGCACAAGGAGGCAGCACCCTGGTGTATCTCCACCTCCAGAGACCAACCTTCCTGTGCTGGATTTTGCACTAGGGATGAGTTTCTGTGCTTACATGCATTTACAAGGCAGACAAATGCTTCAGTGCCCTGGGCATTATGCTGTGTGTTTTGAGTAAGAGAGTTTGTCAGCAAACAGTGCGGCACATTCCAAGAGAGCAGGGAAAGCAATTATCTTCCCTGGCACTCTCAGTTCCAAGCCCAGCAATATTGTGGGGCAGGGAGCTAATTGCTCCATCTGTTGCTTTGGGTCTTTGGGAAGGAGCCGGGTCTGTCTGCCACACCCCATGGAAGCTCCCAAGTGTCATTGGCTTTATTAGAACCCACTTGTTTTTCATTGCATCTTTGCATTAGCCCAGGTTTTCTGTCAGACTGGGGTCGATGAGGTTTGTTTTCAATCACAACTTGTGTTGGATGCATTTTTCTGCCTGGTGGTTCAGTTGTCATCATAAACAAAAGTTCTTTGTGCCTGCAAACCGCTGTGTAGAAATGCATGTTGGTGTCTGCACAAACTTTGCTGGCCCAATATCACAGCTACATTGACAACAGGACGCTCAGTACCCCAGTTTGTACTGATGGTCTGTTTTACTTTGTGGTAAAAAAGAAAATGTGCATTGGCTTTTTAATCTTTATACTTGTCCTGCATTGCCTTCTTGTCCTCATTCATGTGTGTGATGTTCTGATACGTATTAGCATTGGTTTGTACTTTTAACCTTTATGAACTGTTTTTGTATTCTGGGATGGCAATCACAAAGTATTTGTGACTTACAAGCACAGATCCAGCTGTTCCCTGGTATCCATCTTCTGTCATTTTCACACAAGTGTTAATGTAGGAAGGCCCTAATGCACGGTCCAGCCAGAGCCACAGCTTTCATCCCCTTGGAACAGCACCTCAGCACTCCACAACAGGACTGTAGCAGTAGGTTAAAAGAATGTAAACAAGAAACAATATTCACCCTCAGATGGGAAGAATCTGATGTTTTAGATCTCTTTGTATGTAAATATTACCATTGAACTCTCAGGGTGGTTCTGTTAGAGAATGCTGTTGAAGGTGAGGTCTCATAAGCGACATGGACATGGCCAAGGGATGTGGTGCAGAGTTCATTCTTCTGCCTTTGATGTGAGGAAAAAGAGCCCGCAAAGGCAGGAATAAAAGCTGTTACAGGTACAGCAGTGCTGAAATAATCAGAGATGGGGGAGACCTGAGAGGATTGTGCTGCTTCTGACGGTGCGGTCTCGACTGTGTAGAAAGCTGAGCTCTTCTGTGCTGTGCCCAGCTGAGCTTTAGATTGCTGAAGGGGTGGGTTTGCCACGAGGCTCTTGTACAGATTGCTTTTTAGTTGCCTCTTGCTTTTGTTGCTTACATTATGCATACTCCCAAACTGGAGGCAGTGCTGCTGATTAGCTCATCAGGCACGCGAACTGTGCAGCACTGCACTTTGATCTTTGCTATATTAGAGATTTAAATGATAAAGCAAGCCTGATTTTCTGTTGAGGAGTCAGAAATAAAAAGCACAAATTTAAAGAGCCCAGGAGGCTTCCCAGTAGGCTAACATTCTACTTAAAGATATTTTATATTGCAGTATGTTCCAGCTAAATATCTCTCCAAATACCATCGTTAGCCTTCCAACCAGAGCCACGCTGGCATGCTGCTTTCAATCAGACCCAGACTGCAGGGGATGTCTGAAGAGAAAGCAAACCTGAAGCTACAACTTGGAGCTTTCTCCCCACCTGACTGGCCCAGAAGAGCCCAGGGAGCAGTTAAATATGTTCCACTTGGTTATGGGACAGCAGCACTAGCTTCACTGGGAGCCCCCAACAATGGCTCTTCTTTGCTGTTCCACAGCTCTGCCCCTCTGTGGTGGCAGCAGCAGCTCACAGGATTGCATATCTCAGTCTTAGAATCATCACAGCTAGAGACAGAAAGCATCTTAACACGAGGAGCTGGTAGCACACATCCATTTCATACATCCTTATCTGCACCATGCCTGCTGTCCCTGGAAGAGCGACGTCTATTGCACAGGTGGTGAACCAGGCCATGGTGAAAAGGTTTATTTTACCTCAGTGACCTCTTGATTTTTTGTAGTTCATGAGGTTGAGAAATGGACGTTACATTGCTTATCTTTATGATTAAGTTTTAGAAGTTGCAGCTTATCTGAGCATGCTTTTCAGACAGATGCTGCTGTTTTCCACTGAAACTGTTAGAAGTGCAAAGATCAATGCTTTCGAGTTGGAGTAGAAGTGATTGAGCGTGCTACAGAAGAAAAACAAAACCAGGTTTGCATTCAAGACTGCTGTTTGAAGAATTGTTAGTAATAGTAAATAATATTGATTTATTCTTGGAGATACGGTTTTGGAAAGAGCTCTTTTCTCCTTGTACCTCATGCTACAGTTACACAGAGGAGAACAGAGGGGCATTTCCCTCTTCTCAGCAACTTCTCAGCAGCTGCAGGAGTGAGGCTGAGCTGGCCCAATGAATGACACAAATCCTGCATCTTCATGGTGCCTGAGCAGCAGCTGCAACTTGTTCCATTCCAAAGTTCCCAAGAAGGTCTGGGATGTGACATTTGTTTAAAACGTAATGAATGCGTACGGTTTGTAGTACTAAATAGCCTGGAAAAATCTGCATTAAAACAAAAAGCAAGCAATAAAACAAAAAAGCCAGAAGATGAAATAATTAATAAAAAGCAGCTTGTTAATGCTGGAAAAAAATATATCTCCCACGTTTTCCTCTATGTGAAATAAATTTTGCAGTCTCAATACTGTTTCCCAAAGACCCACATACTTACTGGGTGCTCCAGCAGGAAGCTCAGTGAGGAACATGAGGCTAAAATGACTGCTCCCTGCTGCCTGAGCTGCACCTGAAGAAGGCTGAAGCATTCCAGCAAGGTGTGCAGAGGCGGAGGAGGTTTTCTGCCTGCTGTTGCTCATAGGCTTGCTTTATTGCCAGCTTCCACAAGAGTCAGAACAGAATCCTCTCATTTCACTTTCAGAAGTCAAAAGAGGCAAAAATCTGAGGCAGGAGCAGTCCTTGGTGGGATTTTTGTAGCTTAGCATGGAGCAGACATGAGGAGGATGTGCTTGTTCCCCCTTTTTAAGAAGAAAGAAAGAAGTCTTAGGTGCTTTTGCATTCCATGAAGATTTATTTCCCAGGCAAAAACCATACATCCTAAAGACCACTTCTGTGTACAACGTGGCTGGCTGAAGAAATAGAATAGGAAGACAGAAGACATATGCAGAAAGGCATATGTGTGCATGCATGCATTCAAGTGGACTATAATAGTTCATTTCATATACATGAAAATCAGTGACACGTAGTAAATGTGACCTGACACACTGCAGATAACTTTGTGAT
Organism: Tympanuchus pallidicinctus; assembly: GCF_026119805.1. Classification (NCBI taxonomy): domain Eukaryota; kingdom Metazoa; phylum Chordata; class Aves; order Galliformes; family Phasianidae; genus Tympanuchus; species Tympanuchus pallidicinctus. The sequence continues at coordinate 10,551,678 of NW_026294722.1, forward strand.
TTGGTGGTGTTCCATGTTCTACAACTTGGAACCATTGCTGTAAAGAGATTTTGGAATATGGATGATGTTGGCAGAGCACACCCTGAGTGTTTGATTGGCTCAGAGAACACTGCCAACCAAGTGATAAGAGGAACAGCATAAAAAAGTTCAGTTCCCGCAAGAAGCTTCAAAAATACAAAGGTGCAGATAATTCCACATTTATCTGTTTTAAATTTTGATTCATTTCTGTTGCTGTAGATGTTCTGTTGATGGAAATCTGTGTAATCTGCATATCTGCCTGCAGGGAGGAACTCACTGATTTACAGAGCTTTTGAGAGAGCTCAAGCAGGCAGCTCTTCCCTGCCAGCTCATGTGGGACGAGGCCCTGCCCCTTGTTTCATAGCACTCACACTGTCCATGAGTGGCACTTGTCCACAGCATTAAAGACCCACATCAAGGCTTTTTATTTTGTCTTGCCTTGCCCTCCCTGTGGGTTATTTGAAGTCTGCTGGGACCAGGCATTGCATGAGGTGCTGAGGGCTGCAGGATGGTCGGAGGGAGCAGCATGCTTTGCTGAATAGGAGAAGGGGAAATGGTGTCTTCAGGAGCATCCTTGGTTTGGGTGGAATTGTTGTCCTGTAACCCCATTCCCCTGTGATTTTTCTGCATGCAGCCACCCACCTTGACTTTACGAAGCTCCCATATGCATATAGCTCGAAGAATTAGGCTGTATTTGCATCTCTGAGATGACACCAAAAAAAACCAGAAAAATATAGAAATCCTTTTTAATGCAGTATTTGTAACCATTTTTTCAAAATTGCCACAGAGTCATAGCTCATCCTCTATTTCTTAATAGAAAACCCAGAGTGATCTCAGGTCAGTGGCCCTGGATCTATGGATGATCCTTGAAGTTTCCAGAATGAAACTTAAATGGGAAATGAACATGGCGCTGAATGGCATGGAGACAGATGGAAGAGGAAATGCTGGCAGAAGGAAAAAATACCTTGATTATGTCAGTACAGGTAAACGTGAAACGCTGCAGCGCTCATACAGTGCAGTGATGGAGCCATCAGGAATGGGAATGCACAGAACAGCAAGGCTGGGGAGCAGCAGATTTCTTTCTTGCTATTAAGCCTATAAACCTTTAGGCTACTTTCTATTAAGGCCGTGCAATAAAACATTCCCAGCTGTTTCCAGGACACATTTTGTGGCAGTGACCACAGCAATATATACTATGAGTATTGGCTGCATTTCATAGAGGCTTCGGGAAGTATGAGATACTTGAAAAATACACTGGGGTAATGCTTGAAAGCACTTAGGATGTGCCCTCAGGCTGCTACTATAATGTTGGGACTGCTTGTTTCTTTCCTATATTGTTAATCTTTCCTTTTTCTGTGTGCTTGGTTTCACGCCAGTCCTGCAGTATAGGAAATCAAAGTGTCACCGATGACGGAGCTGTCTGAAGGTGAGTGTGCACTGCTGGGTGCTGAGCATCCCATCAGCACCTTCCTGGCTCTGGAAGTAAAATGTAGTAGCTTCCAAGGGTGGCTGAAGTCAGATTCATTTTAACGAAGAAGCCCAATTGAATTGCACTGCCTTGTTCTTTTAAAACACTTTTGGTTAGAGTAAGCGGGCATTTAATCGCCCTTGTGGATCACTGCTCCACAGTTTTCCTTTCCCATCCATCCCTAGAAGTCAATGCTGAGTTTTAAAACAAGTTTTCTCTTTCCTCTAGTGTTATATATTAAATTATGCAGCCAGTTGTGGTTTGTTTCCATGCCTTGTTCTACATCTCTCCTAGCAGTTTCATTTCATGCTTTAATTAGAAGAAAGGAGCACATCAGTTATTTTCAAAGGAGCCATTGTTAGGTGGGAAAAGCATTTGCTGCAAGTTCATTGCTTCATAGTTTTGACCCTTTTGACCCTTACATTGGTCTGTCATCAAATTCCATCAGTATTTACTTCTTTTGGTCGAAGGACCTTGCATTTCCTAAATAGTCTGTTGAAATGTTTGGAAATTTGATTATTTTGAGTGCTGCAATTTGTTCCATTCAAATAACCCCCACCCCCCCCCCTCCCCACCCCTCGCCCCCCCCTTTTTTTTTAGGCTCCCATAATATTTGATTTAAACAGTTATTAATCAGAGAAGATGATAGTGAGCTCCTTATGATCACAGTATTCATAGGGTACAGACAGTAGGATGACAAAAACAAGTTTTAGAGGATCCCCAAAAAGGTACAGTTCAGTACAGGAGAATTAACCAGACTGCTCTTGAGCATGGAGGAAACATGCATAGCTCAGCATCTGTTGAGTCAGCAGTGTGGATTCCATGCTGGGTGGAGGGGCAGTGGTATCTCAAGTGGAGGATGGCCTTTCTGAAAGGAACGGCTCATTTTCACATATTTTTTGCAGTTTGGTAAAGAAATGGGATCTGACCAGCAGGGTGGCTTCCTATTTGCAAATCAGAGCAAATAGGCAAAGAATGGAGAGAGACCCTTTGCAATACGGCATGGTGTCCTAGCTGAGTGCTTGAGCAGGTACTGCTCTGCTGACTCTGCATGTCCTGCAAAGCCCCATGAATGGTGTCTGAAGAATTTGTTAAGGAGGAAACCAAGGGGATCCTACTTCAAAAAGCAGCAGAAATTAATAAAGCTCTTGGAGTGGGTCCAGAGGAGGGCTGCTAAGATGATCAGAGGGCTGGAGAAGCTCTCCTATGAGGAAAGGTTGAGGGAACTGAGCTTGTTTAGCTTGGACAAGACTGTGGGGAGACCTCAATGTGGCGTTCCAGTGCTTGAAGGGAGTGTATAAACAGGAGGGGGAATGGCTGTTTGTGAGGATGGATGGTGATAGGACAAGGGGGAATGGTTTTAAACTGAGACAGGCGAGGTTTAGGTTGGATATTAGGAGGAAGTTTTTCATCCAGAGGGTGGTGAGGCACTGGAACAGGTTGCCCAAGGAGGCTGTGGATGCCCCATCCCTGCAGGCATTCAAGGCCAGGCTGGATGTGGCTCTGGGCAGCCTGGTCTGGTGGGTGGTGACCTGCACACAGCCGGGGGTTGGGACTGGATGAGCATTTGGTCCTTTTCAACCCATGCCATTCTGTGATTCCACAGATGTCTATTCCTAATGATTTTTGAAGACTCTCCCACATAAAATTCTATAGCAGAGATAAAATATACAGCGATATGAAAACACTGAATATAGAATGTAATAGAAAAATTAAATATTTTGTAAGGTACTTCCCCATCAGGGATAACGAGACATCACTAGTCTGTATGAACTTCTGATCAATATGAAATTCAATTTGGAAGTGAATAAAAGGGCTAACAGCTTCTTTGCAAAGAGAAGATAACACATCTCAGTTCTGTGAACATACGCAGTTCTGAAGTACAGCAAAAGTGTTTGGGCAGTAGAAAACGATTGGGAAAAGAATCCCTGAGTGGTGTTTGGCACTGTTAGAGTGCTCCTGTGCTTCCTGGACAGTGAAGACCTCAATGAATACAGTATGTAGGATGAGGATAGACCAGTCTCTGGCATTTGTGGTACCAAATAGAGGTGAATGTCTTCTTTTTTACCTAAACAGCCTCAGTAATGTTACTGGTGTTCCACATTCAGTTGCAGAACAGTGACTGGAGCTCCCTATGCTGCCCCACGCAGACTCAGAGCCCAAACCAAACCACCAGGCATACCCAGGCTGCAGATGACGAAATGCACCATCAGCTCAGCGCTGTTCCTTGTGGACAGGGATATTGACTGGATGCTGTCTGAGGGCTGCTGGTCACAGAGTTTATTTGTTCAGGTCATCGGTTACATCTGTGACGTTTTATTTTGTCTTTCATTGTGTGAAACCCAGAAGTAAGTGACATCTGAGTTCATGGTCTGTAGTATGTTGGAGGAATTGCATTTGCAGGAATGCTTCCTCGGAAGATGCAGTTCCCTCAAACATTTAACAACAGATGGCTTTGGTCTCTTGGCTCTTCAGTGAGGTTACCAACTGCTACCATGAGGCTCAAAGCCTCGATTGTTGTGAGGCAGTTTGCACAGTGAGCATTAGCAGAGCATTAGCATTAGCACCTTTTGCACTTCTGCTCTTTATAGGTGCAATTAATGCTCGAGTTTCTTTAGAGCTATGACATAAAGAAATGTCAATAGCATGCAATAGCTGGTTCAATGCTGTGGAAAAGGTGTGCGTGTAAGAAAGGAAAATATACAGAAGAGAACAGACAATCTCATGGAGAGGTGGGTATTTGTGGAGATGTCTCTTATCATTATATCATATCATCGTATCATTAGAGCATGCTTGTACTGATATTTTTGGTATCCTGTTTTGCTTGGATTTCATCGTGAATATGATAGGTGAGACATCCATAATCTCTCTCAAATCACTTGATCATATTTTGAAAACTGATTTTTAAAGGTGCTGTATAGAAGTATGTCCAAGGAGTGCCAGCATGTGTCTCAATGGCACTGACCATTTCTTACTTATATCTCACAGTTGCCTCACATCCCATTGGTCACATCAGTAATTTCTTCCTTCATCCTGTCCTTCTCCTGTATCAGAAACATCGTTGCTGTGGCACCCACAGAACATGCATTTCTTAGAAAATGAGTGCAGTAGAAGTCCATGGGCAGCATTTCAAAGTAGAGAGTGGCATTGTTTCAGGGGCTCTTGGCTTTGGGGATTCAAACTGACTTCTGACCAAAATACTGTTGTGGGCAGTTTTCTTTGGTTGTTTTGTTTCTTTTTTTTTAAAAAAAAAAAAAAAAAACATTTTGGGCAGTGAACTTTCCCAGTGTGAATTAGAAAATGGGCAAACAGGAAGAAATCTTAATATTATTTAGGCTGTGAAAGATGTGTAAATATTTTATAAAACCATGGCCAGCCAACAAGCAAATATTCTGTCTGCCCATTGTGTCTAATTAGAAGATGGCTGAGCCTTCCACTGACACGGTGCCTTCAAACACAACGCACAAGCAGTGTAGCAAAGCACTATCCATTATTGACTTGTATCGTTTTATGCTTTTACCTTTGTACTGTCGTGCTGCAGACAAGATTAGACGTCAGTCTGCTCAAAACAGAAATCTAATTGAACTTCCTGATTTAGTGCCTCGTTCTAATAATGTTAGAATAGATGGACTAAAACTTTGTTATTGCTCCCTATATATTTAAAATTAAACAAACAATAAAAAAGCGGGCAGAATCTGGATTTTATAGCTGTAGCCTTTGGCAAGAGCAGTGTATGCTTCTATAAATTCTGTTTGATATTGTTGGATCTCTTATGTGACAGCAGTGTTGAAATGAAAGAGTATTACTGCAGAGAACCCAGGCACGAATAACACAGCAGCCTGGTGGTGCTCGTATATGGAGGGATGGCCACAGCTTTGAAACCAAGGTGTTCATTTTGTTTTCCTGCCTGGGAGATGAGTACAAATGTGCTTGGATGCTGCTCATTTACAGCCAGGAACTTGGTTGTTCACACCACCCTCATTGTCTGTTTTGTTCTGTTTCGCTTTGCTTTTTTTTTTTCCGTTTCTCTATAAATGAATTGCTAGAGGGAAATTTGGCCAGAGAAGATGTTTTTAGATGCCTTTGAAGATGTAAAAACAGCAAATGCAACGTGGCTGTGGCATAAACATCAAAGATCTGCCCAAGAGGAATCAAAGGATTTTTGTGAGTCTATCAGCTTGCCCATAAGCTGAATTGCTTCGGCTGCTGAAGGTTTCCTCATGCGGGGCACCTCACTACTGATTGTGGTGCCACCCACACATGAAAGCATGCGTGGTACTTACAACTGCTTTCTGCAAAATTCTGCCTCTCAGTTCTACACCTATATGATGCCAACTCTTCTTCCTTGGATCCCCCACTTTTAAGGGTTTGGGGATCCAGCTGGCAGCCCTCCTCTCTCCAAGCTGGGAAGGAGGCAGCTGGTCTTGTCCCAGAGCTGCTCTTGGTTGTTGTTAGCAACCTCCAGCCCTAGGAGTGATTGGGAAGTTGCGTTAGTAGCGTTAATCTTGTAGTGCTACTGTATTTAGTCAGTAAATGGTCAATGCCAGTATACTTGCATTTTGGTTTTGTTTCTGTTCTGCATACTTGTGCCGTATCAGGGCAGTCAGGTATTAATATTAATGCTAGTAGGACGTGCACATTTTATTCCTTTTGGATTAGTATGAATACTTTCCCCTGTATGACTTTTCAGACAGAATAAAAGTTAACTCTGAGGAGTTGAGCTGGTATGGGTTACTAATGCAGTCTTCCTCAAGTAAAATGTTTGGTTTTGAGGCAGTGATCTCCCAGGGCCAAGTGAGAGATTTTTCTCAGTGGAATGCGGAGTGAATTCCCTTGTATTGAACCTGAGGTGTTAACAGTGCAGGTGGTCCTTCAAAGAACACTGAAATTCTGCTTCAGCAATACCTAACAACTCTCTTTGGATGTGTTCTTAACTACTGGGTGTTAGAAGAGGTTTGCGTTTTGTGTTTTTGCTTTAATTATCTTCTGTGAGTTCAGGAGATGTTATGCAATAGCCTCTTATTGCTGCTTATGCCACTAGTTCCATTTTGATATGATTCTTTTTCTGAAGAGCAGAGCAGAAAAAAATGAATTTATTGGTTGAACTCCATTCCTGAACATTTTAAACCCTGAGAACACCTAAATGATCTGTTAGGGAGCAGGGGAAGACTGGAGCTGCCTCATTAAAGGAGCAGCCCTCAGAAATGATTTTGGATATTCTCTGAATATAGTCCTGCTGCTTGGTCTTGTCTGAAAGCTTTTCATCATTAGAAGGACAACATCTGGGAAAACACTTCACTCAATTCTGGATGCATCCAGGTTTGATTGAGAGTCTGATTTCTCTTTCTAGATCAGCAATTCCTCCCATTTTCAAGTACTGCTTGTGGGAGAACCGTGAGCTGTTCAGGGGACCTTCTACATCTGTGATGGCTGCTGCGGAATAAGGCTCAGATGTTGTCAGCAGGCTCTGCAGACGTAGTTTCTGCTTAACTTCTGCTTGTCTGCAGGAGGCACAAAAGGAGATCTGATCAGCACTTCTTCCTGAAAATTAAAGCTTACCAGTATTGGTACTAGGAAACAGATTTTATTTTTCATTACTGTACTTCATTGTGTGCTGCTGAACAAAGGTAACTCATCTGAATGGAACAACCAGTGAACATCCACCTTCAGTGTTTTTATGTGCCTTGAGAGTTTGGAAGCCAGGAGGAGAGAACAAAATGAGGTATTTCTGGTGAAGTCTTTCTTTTGGAGCCACGGTTAGGACTTCTTGAGAGGCTCCCAATTTGGTGTGTCCATGTGGGGCCATGGCTACACCCCACATCCAGCAGCAATCCCTGCCATGAAGCACTGCAGAGTTTGGGCATTAGCACCTCTTGGGGTAGAAGGCAGGGTTCTAATGAGCCCCAGCCTGGCACTTTAGGAGAATGTCACCCCAGAGCACAAACTTTGGAAAGAAATGCCAACTGCTTGAACATACACTTTCTCTTCACATATATTTTTTTTCCCTTTGGATAATTTTCAAATTGCCGTAGTCTCTGTGTCTGTTGCTCAGGTTTCCGTGCCTGCAGCACCACATAAGCAATGTCAGGGGAGGTTGTTGATGTTGAATTGATAAAAGAGTGAAAAGAAGAAAAGGAACAGCTTTGACAACTTGACAGTAAAACACCAGCTTAATAGCTGTACCCTGTAAACTGTGCTGCTGGCTCTAGCATGGTGTCCCTGCCAGCTGGGCCTGCAAAAGCAATGAGTGGTTTGATCCACTGGCTCTATTTCTTTTCTAAATGAGTAAATTCCTCTTATGTTTCCCCACATGCACCTTGCCCAGGAGCTGCTCTGTCCATTTAACACCTTTCCTTTGGCATTAATTGAACTAGGAAGGTGTGATAAATGGAAAGCATAGTCTGTTTGTTTCCTTTCTGCTCTTGCAGTCACCAAAGACTGGCCCTTTACAGTGATTCCCTTTGTCTGACGTTCATGTGAATGCCAACAGATGGTTAGGTGCTCGATCTAGTTGCATTTCTAGCTGCTGGAATTGAAGACCTTATTTCCTTTCCCTTGGGTCACACTTTATGTGTGCCTTATGAAGGCTTATTGTTTTAAAAGGTGGAGAAGTAATATCTTGATCCACTAGGTGAGAAGTACGTGGGAGTATTTACAAGTGGTTGCTTTGGGAGAAAGAGATTGGTTTGGGATTGAATGAGATTGGTTCTTTCTGTCAAGGTAGATAAGTTGGACACATCTTTCTGAAGGAGCCGCAGCACTGCTGTCCCTCTGCTGCCCAGTGCTGCACTCAGACTGTTAAACAAGTTTTCCAGTACTTTTCTGAGAATGATTAAAATGGTGAGAAGTTCTGCTGTCAGCTGGTGCTTGTGGAAGCAGGGGGCTCTCACAGCTCAGGGCGGTGGAGCTGGCTGCTGCCGTGGAGCTTTTTTGCTGCTTGTGGGTAGAGGCAGGGCACCCAGCTCATGGGCTGACTGCAGCAGGACATCCCTGCTGACTGGGGGGCTCTTATTTCTGCCCTGCAAGGATTTCTGAAATCCCACTGAGGTGGGGGAGGAACAGGAATGCATGCCGTTGTGCTGCATGTGGGGCTCACAACTTAGTTTGATTCCTTTGGATATAATCCTGTGTGCAGCAAGTCCTGTGAGTCTTTTCACACCCATCTTTCCATCTGTCCTCCTGTGCAGAGGTTCTTACTGAAACTAGAGACAAAAGAATAGGAGGCCACCTTACAAACAGCTTTTTTTCCTGAAGGACAGGGAGCTGCATGCTTATCTTCCTGTGTTATGTTTTTCCCTGGGAGAACTGTAAGATATGTAACAAACCTGATGAATTTCTGTATTTCACGTTATGGAATATCTGATTTTAGAATGGTTTGCTAAAGACAGAAGTGCAATTGGAACATAGTAGGGCTGTTCAGACTGCCTGCAGAGAAATATGATTTTTAAAACTGGGTTCTCTTGCTGAATTGGTGTTGTCAATTGTTTTTTCACTTCTCGTGAGAGAGGAAGCCAATAGAGCGTATAAAGTGAATGGGGGGAAGATCACCACTTCCTATGCCATGCTTTGGTGGAAAAAAGCACATAGGATATTTTGTTCTACTCTACAAAATAAGACATAGAAATAGGAGATCTCAAAGCAGGAGAGCCATGAGCTGTGGTGGTGGGTGTGCACACAGCGGCAAAAGAGCACAGGACCAAAAGCTGTCTCTCCAGGCAGTCAGTGACATAGGATACAGTATTCAGGAAGCTAATTGCGTGCCACGTGGTTTTAATGAAGATTTATCCCAAAGTGGTTTTGTCCTACAGCAATGGTACTTTGCTTCCTCACTTCTTACCTTGTAGGCATGTGCCTTCAGTGTCTTCTTTATTTAGTGGTCACTGGGATGCTGAAGTAGGGTTTGTCGGAGTGAAGGGGAAGAAGCTTCTGCCTCTGCTCTGCAGACACAGGGATGAGAGCCTCTGCCACAGGGTAGGGGTGGTGGGAGGTGGAAATGAGAACACATGAATGCCCACATGTGCAAGGTCATGTTGTGCCTGGCTGGGTGGGAGAAGTTGGTGTCAGGCTACGGGAGCGTTGTACTGCGACTACAGACTTTAATACTTAACTGTATGCTTCACAACTTGGTGTGTTTGGGGAGTATATGTTCATTTATAGGAGGAGGAAAAAAAGGCTTACTGCCTGTTGGTGTGAAATGGTCAGCAGTTTCTGTCTGGGAGAGGATTTCATATCAGCAATTGGGCTGCTTCTGAAATGGGGACTCGGTCGATTTCTTATTATTGTTTTTTAATTTTATGGTACATTCATGCATTTCCTCATGCCCTGGAGGAGGCTGCTTATTGCCAGGTCCCTCTTTTTACTCTTCTTTGAAAGGCCAGAAAGGCGCTTTTATAAATCTAACTTCATTATCCAAACACAAGTGTAATTATTAACACGACAGAGCTAAACTGGGAGGAAACGCAGCTTATTCAAGGACTGTTTCAAAGAATGCCCACTGGGTCAAAGCCAACAGATCACACATCCCACAGCAATATAAGGATTATGTGTACAAAATATCAAACTTGCTGTCCTACGGTCCTGCATTGCAAAGTGAATCGTCTTGAGCTGATCTAAGAACGGTTTCCCCCTCCCATGCCTACTACAGTGCTTTGAATGAAAATCTTTGTAAGAACAGTTTCCCAAGGTTATCTTTTTTCACCGTGTTTTGAAGAGAGATGTGTGCTGTGTGTTTGGGAAGAGTGGGGCAGAGATAGGAAAGAGACTGATAATTTTAAATGCAAACCCCAAATTACTTACAGTTCAAGGGGCATCACAGATAATGTTCATGTCTCAAAGATATCTGGAACTTTGGAGACAGAGCCCACGTGGCAGAGCGTGGTTGGTGGTGTTTCTGCCATGTCTTCATGCAGCCTTTGTCATCTGCTTTTGCCATTAGTCTGCCGTGTCAGATGCTCAGAAATACATGTGGGCTCCTGTGTGAGGCAGAGGCAATGCATTTGGATTTAGGGTCTGCTTCCAGCTTCTAGCAGAAGTGTAATGTAAAACCAGGACCTCTTCTCTTGCACATGATTAATAAAATAGAAAGTATTGGTTGGTTTTATTTCCAGCACAAACATGAGAGCTCTTGATGCAGCTAACCAAAAAAAAAAAAACAACCCCAAAACACCAAACAAGCAAATAAACCAAAAAAATCCCAAACCAAACAAAACCAAAGGAAAAATAGAAAAAATGCATATCTGTAAGAATTAGAGTTGCAGTAGCTGGCCTGAGGTAAGAGTTACTGCCTCCAAAGTAACAGCATCATTTACAGTTTTGTATTTCAGCTTTCCGAAACTCTGATGAGAGTCATAGAATCATTCCGGTGGAAGAGAGCGTTAAGATCATTAATTTGGTGGTACGTGTGGGTCTTAAAATAATGCAGGAAGAAAGGCGTTAAAATATTCTTTTATTCTTTACTCAGTTCATTCTGTCTACATTTGAAAGCTTGAAGTGTAGATGGGGAAGATCCTTTCTAATAAGCTCCAGCTGGTTGCTTGATGTGGGGATAAAGGAAATAGGAGAGAAGAGAATGCTCCCCTCTCCACAAGCTGCTCCTAGCTTGGTCTGGCAGCTGGGAATGTGGCTTGTGGTTGTTTCTCCTCACTGAATATTACGGGATATTGGTTTTCTTTAAGAAAAAGTAGGCATTCTATCAGCTTCCAATATTTCTGAGTAGCAACACATTTTCAGTTACAAATAATTCACTGCTCCTTTTCTGCTAAATACATAAATATTGGTGAATCTTGCCAATATGCTGAAATGAATTATTGGTATTTTAGCTGCCACACATTATGAGGAGTGAAGCCCTTCTATGCTTGATGTTCTTCTGATATTTTAGAAGAACAACAGCCCTGCCTGACTCCAAGTTTTGCAGGACTGCCTTGCTCTGTCTTTGGTTAAATATGTTAATGAAATATAAGCTCTGCATCACTCAACTAAATTTCTGTGCTGTGTAACAAGGCAGATGTGGCTGTGGAATGTGTGAATTGTCCCATATTACAGATTCTAAAATGATAAATCCAACACGGGATGTTGTGTGCATGATCTGATCTCTGTTTCAGGAGAGTGAGCTGTTAGCTAGGAAGGAAATAAGCACAATGGAAAAAGCCCAAAAGCAAAGAAATCATCAGCCAAGGGCTACATTTCTGGCACCGTGTGTTTTATGGCAGGTTGCTTACATCAAAGTCTTTGGGCTCTTGTAGCAGATTTCATCTCTCCCATCTCTATTCTTGACTTGTAAAGTACCTGCAACAAATCCTGAAGAGATAGCAGTACTCAGACTGCTCTTTCAAGTGTAATGCAAAAAGGCTGCTATGAAGAACTGGCCTGCAGGTGTTTGGGGAACAAGACAACATTATTAAAAATTGAATAATTAATCTCCCAACGCTTTTTGTATACTGCTTTTACAGTCAGCTAGGCAAGCTTCAGATGCTGCAATCAGTGAAAGACTTGCAGTACAGTGTGTATCAGTTTGAGTGTGTGTGGAATGGGCTGAAATTGTCTCTGCCACCCTGCTTACCCAGTGAAACAATGATGCCTGTTGTCCCAGCAGCAGGTCTGTCTGGACAGCCACATCTTTGCAAGCTAATCCTGATTCTTTTGTCTTTTGTCAGGGACCGACTTTGTTTTCCTTTGCGATATGCAGCTGTTGAGCTGAGTTATTGTTATCTCCTGATTGTAATAAGGCATTAATAAGGCATTAATAAGGCTGCAGCTGAAGAAACAAATCCAAGATTGGATGCTGTAAAGTCAGACCTGGAAAACAATAGGAAGAGCCCAAGGGAAAGCAGTAAGAACAGCAGAAGGCAAGATTAATCATTAGGGTGGTTTTGTCTGGAGAACAGCATGTAAAGAACATAATGTTCTTCAAGAACATTAAAGAAAAGTAGAGAGTAATTTCTTTCCCAATGGCAGCTTTGCAGCTTGACCCTACATTAATATCTGAAAGCTAAAGCTTGGTATAGTTTCTGCTTCAAGATCCATTTGGCAAAAGTAACAGCTGTGCTCCAAGGTATAATTCAGTATCGTGCAAGAATGGAACATCAACAACAAAAATATAAATTATTTATCTAAGTAACTTTTTTTGGTAATAATGCTTAGAGATGTGTGTTTATGATTAAATGCCTGATTAAATATGAGCATCTCACCTTGATAATTAAGCAATAAAGACACATCAGGCAGTGCATTTCAGGGTGATTATAGACTGCCTTGGGTGTTACTGTAGGGCATGAGGCCAAAGATTAAGTGGCTTAAACCACCTGAGAAATTCATTAATATCTGGTAATTTGCTGCTTGGAGTGTTTTGTTGCTATTGAGAACTGGATTCACACATAAAAGCAAGGAAAGCAGGTCTTTGGGGGGAATCTTAGGTAGTGTGGCTAGATGTGGCTGAAAGCTGTAGGGCTCTCACAGCAGTAGGTACATGTGAGCGCTGCTCCAGGCTTCACTGTGCTGCTGTAGGAAGGACAGTTGCTCCTTTTAAGAGCCTCAGCAGATGGCCACAGACCGAAGCTGTGTAACACTCATTAGTAGGATACTGAGAACCCTCACAACGGTAATTTTTTCTCCCCTTCACCTTGTTCTTGATCACTTCTCATACTTCTTCACAATTTTTGAAAAAGCAAACAATTGTGCATATTCCACTTCATAATATACACCTTATAAGAATGAAATGTACACAAATACATATGTATCTTACTTGCTATTCCTGTTTGACTTCTCTTAATATATTCTAAATCACTCAGTAGTCCCTATGACTTCAGCAAGCTCTGTGCACATCAGTACATTAACCTTGACGGGATTCTCCAGGTACCACTTTGAGATAAACATTAGGCAATAAAGCATATTGTGGTTGGTATTAAGCAGAAAGAGCTGGATGTTTAATAGCATTGTGATTCCGTGCGTTCACTTCATAAAATAACCAACGTTGGAGTTCTTCCTCTTGCATCCAGCTTTCCACCAGAGAGCCAATATTAGTGGAGTTATGCTGGCTTTACAGGCAGGTATGAAATCTGGAAAAAAAGTCAAAGAATCATAAATGTTGATGTTGTTATTTTTCCTTTTCATCATCCAAGATTTATGTTCTTCATTTACCATTCTCAAACATGTTATAATTTTGTTTTCCAATTACTCCAACCAAATACAGCTCGTAACTAGCACCAATACCTGTGTACAACTGTGTGTCAGTGGGGACTTGATGAGAGCCCTCCAGCTGGTAGTTTGTGTGCCGTCCAATATGTGATGCCTGTTTATTTTTGCTCGCATGAAATATAATTGCTCCTCTGGTTGACATTGATAAATGGTGTTGACTGGAGTGTGTTCTGATTGCTTCAATGAATGATGTGTACCATGTGCTGATTTTTGACTGTTAAACAAACATCTCCTTGGAAGACAGTAGATTATTAAGCTCTTGCAATGACATGCTAATTAGCCACTATAAAAAACGGGAGAAGACAGAGTCTTATGCTCACTGGTGTTTAGTGAGGATAAAGTTTCACGAAGTTCTTAGTAAGATCGCCAGCAAGCATGCCACAGTCAGTTCATGCTCCTAGAATAGGAGGCATCCTTATTTTTGATGCTGAATATTAGAGAAAGAGGTTATGTACCACAGGAACTTCCGAGTCGAATCAAATGGATTCAGAATCCTGTATTTTGATGCTTTTTAATGCAAAGCTGGCATATCTCAGCACAGATGTAGTTGCTGTTTCAGAATTAGAATTGAAATTTGGGCTGCAGTAAATGTCTCTGGTTACACTTTGGCCCACATTCTTCATTTGAATAAACAAACTTTGGAAGGGTTTTGGGAAATGATTGAAAGGGATAGATTAGAATTTCTTTGCCATTTCCAATTAGAAATACCTTCCAAGCTCTTTCTGTTTCTGCCTGCAGTGTTTGAAATATCTTCCCCTTTCTCTTGCAGTTCTGCAAGCATTCTACCCAGCTCTCATCTCATCTCCTCCTGTCCTTGTTTTCTAGATTTGTTTCCTCATTTATTTGTGACATTTTTCTATGCTCACTCAAATTTCCAAAATAATGCACAAACTTTGGCATTAAAATTTGTTTTTAGATACTTCTTTTTCAGAGTACTTGGACATGCTGAGTTCAAAAGGAGGGCAAAAAGAGGCAGGGAGCTGCCCTGCCTGCTTCCCATCATCTTTGGAGTACCTGCTTGCTGCCTTTGTTTTTCAGAAATCTTCCTCACTCACCTCCTGTGTGCAGGAGTTTCCTGACAGACAGCATAAATGCTGCTCGATAAGAATTGAGTCTTCTGCTGCTCACTTAACCTCACTTACACTGTTTTCTGGCTTTTTGTAAGTAAGATGATTCTGTTTGTTGTATTCATTTTGCTTGGCAGGCCAAGCAGTTAGGGAACGCTGCAGGTCCTGACTTAACTAAAATGCTGGCAATCAGCAGAAGTGCAGGCTTTTCTTATCAACTGATTTATTTATGTTTTTCTTTCTTTGTGCCATTTGAATTTAGAACTTTTTTCACGTTTACTCATGTGGCTTCCCAGATGTGACTTCTGGACCTACCAACCTTAGGAGTCTTGGATACACATAGAATCATAAAATCACAGAATGGCCTGGGCTGAAAAGGAGCACAATGCTCATCCAGTTTCAACCCCCTGCTCTGTGCAGGGTCGCCAACCAGCAGACCAGGCTGCCCAGAGCCACATCCAGCCTGGCCTTGAATGCCTGCAGGGATGGGGCATCTCATCTCGTGTTCCTCTTGAAAGTATGAAGAGATGTGAAGGGGAGAAACTGCATTTATGAACACACTGTTGTAATCTGCAGGTATCTTCAAGATGCTGCAAAGTTGGAAGGATTAGAAATTATAGTACTGCAAATGCTCAGGGAACTGGAAAGAGACGTGGGTTGTAAAGAGGTAATTAGACACACATGTTGTGCCTCTATTGGCCAACATCTGGGCAGAGAATGAAAAATAATAATTTATGCATTTGTAAACATTGAGAGGGAAGAAAAATTTGGGATGATACCGAGAATATGGCTATGAATAGTTGAATAAAGAAAGAAAAAGCAAACTAATTATTATAAACCTCAGTTTTGGGAAATGTATTAGAATTAGTAACCTCTGCCTGGGGCATTTAAGATTAGAACAGAAATTGCAGTGCCAGCTCATTTCCTACAGCATGCTTTACAAAGACAGGGGACATTATCTTAATGATCTGTGTTCCTGAGGCATATCTAATTTGAACTTCTTGTTCGTGTAAACATAATGTTTTTGAAAAGAGGATCGTTTATATTCTTCTGTCACTTTTTCTGATATCGAGTCTTGGATTTGAACACACGTACGAGCATTTGTATTGGCAGGTTAGAAGGATACTAGTTCAAAACTTGTTGCTTTGGGAACAGTGGTTGTCTTACAGAGCCTCTTGCATGGAAACGTAATGGATGTGGTGGATGATTTGAGCAGTGTGATGGCCCATGCCTTATTAACTTATAAGTTGTAAACTTATTCAGTTTACAACAGATTTTTAGTTAATAGGCCTTGAATAACAGGTGGCCAAAAAAAACAAAGCTAAGGAAAAGCTGTATTTAAGAGGAAATCAGTTGTAAAATAGTTTAGGGAATTCTGATCATGATGTGATTGATCTCATTGGGACTTGCTCGAAGAATTTCTGTCTTTAATCTTATTCTCTGTGGTACTATCCACACTATTGATCATACACATTGAAGGCCAATCACAGGTCAGTAGCTGCTAATTTACAAATGTGCCTTCAGTCTCCAGAACTCGTGAAACTCATTTGGATGCATTAGATAATGACCAAATCTGAGTGCCTTTAGACTGACTGAGAGAAATAGCCAGGGACCATAAAAAGCATCTGTGTCAGCATGTTGGTGTGCCCTTCTTTACACCACCGCTTGCATGTACTGCTTAAGGCCCCTTCTGATGAAGAAAGAATTAATGTATTCCTTCCTAACCCTGATTTGGTCGTGTTTCTGATGTAACAATCTCAGTACCATCTGCACAGCACCCAGCTAGGCTACAGAATTTTTCTATTACTCTGGGAGAAAAGTGAGGACTTTAGATCTGTTTCTTGTTTCAGTTGCTCTGTGTTTCAGTTGCTCCCAGCACAGCCCCCATTTACAGTGTTTAGTCTGTAGCACAATGTGTATACAAGTTCCTATAATGTGAATGCAAAGTAAACTGTAAAAGTAGGTGGAAATAAATGTGTTCAGCTTGCATTCAAATGCAAAGTTATTCAAGACAAATACTGTAGCACAAATTGTGTACAAGCAAGCCAATGCATTACTGTTTAGAAAGGGAGATCTCGATGCTTTTCTAACACTGCCTACCATGGCAGGGCAATTACACAGCAACTAACCACCCTCCCCCGAGCGCCTGTTCTGTGAGCCTGAGCATGTAATTGAAAAAGCCACAAGTACACTGAAGAGCCACCTGTTTCCTCTTAGGATTATTTAAGGATGTAAATATCTCACTTCAGAAAATCTTAAGAACACATGCAACTATTTGCTGATTCACAAACAATTTATCTCCAAGGTTACCTATGCTGGGAAAAAAAAGGATGTGCAGCAATTGTACTAAAACACAATCCAAAATGGTTCATAAGCAGCGAGGAAACCTCAGAAACATGACAGCAACTCACACTGTAGGGCTCATCCTGTGCTCCATCTCCAGCACAGGCATTTCGTTCCTGCCCTTCTCTTCCTTACGGAAAATGAAAGCCTTTCAAGATTGAAGATGCGTTAAGGGCACATTCCAGTTGGAAGAGCAGTCAGTGGTGGCTGATGGTGCCAGGGATGATCAACTTCCATTTCTTCTTGAGCAGGTTAAAGCAAAATGGATGCCCTCTGCACTGAGATCAAAGAGTGTTTTCAGTGTTGGCAGTGAAAACCCAAAGAGAGCAGCTGGTTTGAGAGGAGTTTGTCGGCAGACAATTGTACACACCAGGTCTGTGCTAAAGGGCAAACTTACATTTTTGACAAATGGGACCATTCTACTTTTGAATAACACTTCTGGAAGTGCCTTTTAAAAAGCTTCCTATCTTTTATAACCATTTGAGATTCTAAATAGGTCAATATAAGCACATCAGCTATGATTATCAGCTGACAAAAGCCTTGCTTGGAGTGGACAAAATGACCAGATACAGAACTCAGTCCGTGCTATTACATAAATGGAGAATGAACTAAAACAGAAGTTTACCAAAAATTCAAAGGCAACAAAAAAGCAATGTAGAAACGCTAAACAACTGCTGATATACTGATGGAAGGAATACCAAGGTTTGTTTTAATTTTTAGAATTCAATGGCAAATTCAGAACTTGGAGCAGCAAGAGGGGGGCTGCTCCACCAGGGCTGGGAGTGGGGAAGGATGGTGGGGCAGCCTCAGTAGGAGCAGCGGTGCAGCCCCCTGAGCATGGAGAGCTGAGCACAGCCGTGAGGCAGGCCTTGGGTCAAGGCAGAAAGTCAAACTGCTGTGAATAGGTTGGTCCACAGTGGTGAGGCACAGACATAGCTGCTGTGTGGGTCAGGCACAGAGCAGGGAGCAAGGCATGAGCATCATCGAGGGGGAGAAACCACTTCCCTGAGCTCCTTCCCAGATCTGCCAGACGCCAGTTGTGGGCAGATCTGAGGTTACAGCTGCTGGCAGCTGAGTGCTGGCACAGGCCCTGAGCTCCAGTAAGGAACTGGCACAAATCAAGCAGCACCTCTGCTTCCTATTCATAAAAATGCTCCTTCTGAGACTGATGCACAACAGAGAGAAACTCACAGTTCTGATATCTTTAATGTTTGTGGGTTATGTGTACTTAGCTTCAGCTTTTTTTCATCAGCATGAAGTACTCATCAAAGAAAACCCTTTTGATTCCCACTTGGTTAGTATTGCAGTTCTGTACTGGGAAAAGAAAGTTTTGAGATAGAAGTAGACAGTCACTAATGAATGAGAGTGATTTCCCTCTGTCTTAGCTATAGATGATTTCTGTGAGCACTGATATTCAGGTGTCAAATTTGATAAAGCCAGGCTTATTCTGTCATTCTGTGCTCCTGAACACAGCTGTTGTGGCACAAGTTCTTTCTCAGTGATTCCTGTCTTTATTAGGGGATAGATCATGCGTGCTGTGGCTGTGTGAGCCTCACTTTAGTACCAAGACAAGCTGAACCCAGAGATATTATTGGTATTCTCAGTAGCTGAGGCAGAATCCCCAACTCTTGCATAGTTCTGGGACTGGGAAGGAAGCAAATCCCCACAGATAGCCAGCATATATTCCTATATATTCTGATCCAGCAGCACGATGTTCCCAAACTGACTGACCTTTTGCGAGAGATTCAAATGAAAAAGGAATATCACATTACAGCAGTCTTTGTGTAAGGGTAAGTTGGAAACTTACAAGCGTGAAGTAGAATGGCTGTCCATAATAAAAATGATTTTGGGTTACTTCATCCATGCATATCATATCATGCGTATCTATGGGCCAAACGTTCTTTTCTGCTGAATATAGGTAGAAATTGAAGTCCAAGATATGTGAATGTTCCTTTTTCTCATGTTGTGGCTATTGATGAATAGCAGACCTAAGATTTTTTTAGTTTTATCCTGTACTCTGTTTAAAACTTAAGGGGTTGGAAAAGTAGGAAAGAGATTTGTATGCACACTGTAAGCAGAGCAGCTTCCAGCACGCCTCTGCTTCAGACGTGGGACGATGGGATGTGAGCTCCTCTTCTCATGTTCCCACCCTTCCTGATTAGCAGACCTGGATTAAAAAGGCTGGCTTCTTATCACAGTGACATACAAGACTGGAAATGCCAAAAATGTATTCTTATGTAAAGGCTGGTATTTCACTGATGAGCTAAGTAAGACTGATTTATGGTTATTTCTACCTGGGTATTAATTTCTGCTTATAATAGAAGCACCAGAATGTGTTCTGTCCACTGCTGCTGAATGCAGCTTTATTTCACGTCTCAAAGCCATCTCCCAGGAAGTTGGATTTGTCATATCTTGGATAGGAGGATTATCATCTCAAGAATATTAACCCTGTGGATGAACATTTCTTTTTCCCCATTTCTAGTTCTTTCCTCAGTACTTGTTCTGTCATGGTTGGTCTATGTGTTTACTGCATACCCACATTTTTTATTGCTCTCTGATGTTACTGTCTGTGGGTTTCAGGAACATCCTAAGGTGATTTTTAAATGACCTGTTGGACATGTAGCCCAGAAGAGCATGGGATCCAGCAGCAGTTCACAAACCAGAATTTATTGAGTTGATACATGCATTGCAGCATATGTGGCTATTGCAGCATATTTCAGTGGCTTCACTGTAAAGGTGCTCAAACCATGAATTTTAAAGCTCAGCTGGATACGTATATAGAAGGGAAGTAGGTAAGCATGCTTAATAGGTGACAGGCACGTTGCTTTGTCCTCTTGTGTCTGAAGATCAAAATCTTCTTAGAAGAAGGACTAGGAAGAGTCTGCTAAGAATCTTTCTCTGTAGGGTATCAGGTGGGTGTGTGGAGGAACTCTGCAGTGATGCATTCAGGGAGAGGTTTTCCCTTGCTTTGAACTTTTCCCAGAAGATCTCCAAAGCCTGTTGCAGTGTCAGTGCTTTTGTTCTGTGTTACTTTGCTTTACATATAAATTAAGTGATACTATTAATTAATAGTATTAATTGAAACGTTCTTACAGGGCATGTAAAAGATGATTTCACACAACAGCAGTGTTTCTTGAATCTTATTCTGTCTATTTGTCAGGTTGGAGGTGTATCTTGTGTCATTTGGAAGTGCCTGGTTTTATGAAGCTGAGCTGCAAAGGGACTGAAGCCCCCAACTTTGATGGCTTCCAGGAGTTTATTTAGCTTGTAGACCCAGTGCTGTGAAAAGGTTATTGCTTTGCTTCCTGTTCCTGGTCTGACACCCTGGGAGTTGTGGCTGGATGCATCGCCTCACTAACGAGGCAGCTCGTAGCTGGATGTGTTACTCAGAATGATGAGTTTATTCCTATCAAGTGCAAGTCTTGGTACAGTAATACTTTTAACAGAACCTATAGTTAGACATTTCAGCAGCTATCGGCACAGAAATCTCCTCATACAGCACTGTGCACAGTGAACTTTTTTTGGTGTGCCTGTGTAGCAGTTGTTATTGAAGCACATAAAGAGATTTATAATATACGATTGGTCTATAACTTAGAAACTGTTCCCAGGATTTATTTAAATGTTGTTCATTATCCCTTTTGTGCCCAGTCAATACATGCTGCCAAAATCATCTTAACTACATCAAAGTGCCATAGACTTAGTCACAGTCCCTGTATTTATAGCAGTTGTCATGGAGGTGGTTTGTGACATCAGAAAGCCATGGCAGTGTGACCCTAAAAATGTCCCATGATGACCAAAACAAGGCTATGGTGCTAGTTTTGAAGGAGGATATGAAGGGTGCATATGATTTGATGCATGAAAAGAAATAAAACCAGGCTCACCAGTGATAAGCTGTGGGACAAGACTGAGTTTTAGGGATTGTGTGATATTGAGATCCTTCAGACATTTCCATGAGTTATAGGGTGGGTACAGTGAAGCACATTTGAAATGTCTGCACACCAATGCACTCAGCAGGACAAAGTAGCCAGAGCAGCTGGAAGTCTTGGCTCTGTCCCATAGCTGCAGTATCATTGGCATAAGCAAAATGTGTTGGGAAGAGTCTGTGCCTGTTGTGTCATGATGAACAGTTACTGGCCCTTCATCAGCAACAGGCAGGGCAGATGTGGGAAAGGAAGTTACGTGTCATCTACCATAGGCCACCCCTCCAGGATGATGACACTGATGATTTGTTCTTTAGGGACCTAAGAGGTACCTGTGGATCAGGTGCTCTTGTCCTGTATCCAGGTCTGGGGCTCCCAGCACAAAACAGACAGGGAGCTGTTGGAGAGGGTCCAAAGGAGAGCCACAGAGATGAGCAGGGGACTGGAGCACTTCCCCTACAAAGACAGGCTGAGGGAGCTGGGCTTGTTCAGCCTGAAGAAAAGAAGACTGCAGGGTGACCTCACTGCAGCCTTTCTAAGGGGAGCCTACAAAGAGGAAGGGAATTAAATCTTTCCAAGGGTAGATAATGGCAGGACAAGGGGAAATGGTTTGAAGTTGGAGGAAAGATTTAGGTTGATGTCAGGGGGAAGTTCTTTACAGAGAGTGTTGAGGTGCTGGAACAGCTGCCCAGAGAGGCTGTGATGCCCCGTCCATCCCTGGAGGTGTTCAAGGCCAGGTTGGATAGGGCCCTGGGCAGCCTGGGCTGGTATGAAATGGGGAGGTTGGTGGCCCTGCGTGTGGCAGAGGGTTGGAGCTTCATGATCCTTGAGGTCCCTTTCAACCCAGGTCACTCTGTGATTCTGTGAATATAGGAGGACTACAGAGATGTTGTTTGCCACTATAGAGAGAGCATTTATATGACCAAACCTCAGGACTGGAGCTGGTCAGTAGAGTGGGGAACTAGAAAAAGGGCTTTTTAAAATATGTTAATAGGAAAAGGATCATTTGTAAATTTGGTCTTTTACTTGATGAGGATGGACACTTCTCTAGTGCACAGTGTACTGCTGCTTATTTCACCGACAAGTCTGTGTAGGTTTGTAAGTTACAATGTAAAGTTATTCTATGTTTTACTGTTTTCTGCTACTTTCTTTTCACATAACTTCTGAGTAAAATAATTCCTTTTGGCTGATTGATTCTGAAATTTGACTGTTGCATTCGAGGCATGGCATTTGAAAATGCATACTAATGGACTGTAAATGTGTTGCTGCAAGTTTTCAAGTGATTTTTTTAATGTAGAGGTGGAGCACTAATATCTCTTTGGGTAAAATCTATTGCTCCTAGAAACAATATTTTAAAGTTCAGTGGTATTCATGACTACATTCTCCTTGTAATTGCATCACTAAAAGAAAACCAGTCTGCTTTATATTCCAACCTTTTCTGAAATAGCTTTGCAGTGACTTCATTTTATGACAGCCTGTTGCAAAGAGACAAAATCAGTGCCAGAGCAGATGAGTAGCTCAACTTCAGTAAAAATCAAGCTGCAATGGCCCGAGTCTCCAGTACTCTATTTCTTTTTGTATTCAAAGTGGCATTCTGATCCATTCAATAGCTAAATGTGTTGCTACTGTGAGTAATTCAAAGGGCAGTTTTCCCCACTTCTATGTAGACAAGCATATATTGCACCCTAAGATAGTGCAGCTAGGTGCTGTGTCACAGTGCTGAATTATTTGTATTCTAAAATGGATACCACCTCTTAGAGCTAAATAAACGAATATTCATCAAAATGTAAATTGAGAAGTGCAAATATTTGTTTAAATTCACCGTATTATTGTGACACATGTACCCTTAGTTCCTGCTGTCAGTAGGTGTGTGGGTGCTACTGAAGTCACCCAGCTGATGAGTTATTAAAATTGAGGGTTGTGATTCCCAAGGGTGTGAGTTGAGCTGTGGTATTGCTGTCCATACGGTGGCCTTACCATATAGAGCACAGTAGCTGTACTGCTAGGTCACGAACCTATGTAATCATTCGTGTGGAATTTTAACTTTGGAGTATGTGGCTTTTTGTATTTGAGGATGGTAAGCCAGTTTCACATCTAACGAGTGCCGAGCAAAGCTCTCTTTGTGCAGCTGGAAGGGAGCACCATTTAATTCCTTGTTCCGTTCCCTCAGACAGGGGAGCGAGGTCCTGATTGCATTTGTTGCATTGGTTGCGATGTGCGTGGTAAACTAAAGTGGCATGAGCTTGTGTCCCACAGAGGATTGGCAGTTTAGAAAAGCATCTTTCTTTGTGCAAACAGAAGATGAAAAGCTTTTAGAGAAAAATGAGTGCAGACCAGCAAAACAACGTTTTCCTGATAT
Organism: Tympanuchus pallidicinctus; assembly: GCF_026119805.1. Lineage (NCBI taxonomy): Eukaryota > Metazoa > Chordata > Aves > Galliformes > Phasianidae > Tympanuchus > Tympanuchus pallidicinctus. The sequence continues at coordinate 10,575,042 of NW_026294722.1, forward strand.
CTTGACCACCGCCAATGCTTTAAGCTCCTGAATGGTACTGCGAGTAAGTTCTACACTGTGTTTGTGTTTGAGTGTGTAAGTGGTGATAAACTACTAATCGTATCAACAATTAGAAAGCAGCCCACCTGGTGAAGGGTGGTTGCATAACTTCTGCAGCCTGCTGTTTGCTCAAGGACGAATGATATAGAAAAGAATTTCTGGAATAATTAGAGAAAATGCAGATGAGAGCTCTGTGTCTGATAGTTACCCTCCATTGTTGCTCTCAGAGGGCTGCCTTGAAAATCAGATCTGTAATGGATATTATGCAGATTTAAAAGAAAAAATTGAAACATGCAACTTTTTTATCTGCTTTTGATGTTACATTCCACCTCTTTCATCTCAGAGGATAAAAGTAATTGAACAATAATCCCAGAGAGAGTAAAATACACAAATCAATAAACTGCTCTCACAGGAGAATTTTATTTTGATGAGTATACTGGTACCTCACACTTCCCCGAGCTGTTAGGTTTCCATTAGGTGGTCGTGTACTGTTTAATACAGCTGGCACTATCTGGGTTGGAGTACACAGACAACGAATAAGGCAGATACACTGAACATCACAAAGCAAGAACAGCCTTTTACATCCTTTGATTGATCTCCTAAACTTTAATTTAGAGCTGAGAGCTGGTCATTGTCTTTCTGTTTTTGTGTTCTTTGGGGAAGTGTAATGAATGTGAAGAGTTAGTGCTTCCATCAGATGCAGCGGTAATGAATGTAAGCAGTCGTTAGGCATGCTTGCTGTGCTGAGAATTTTCATGTCCTGACTGATGTGCAGAGGAATTGGGGCCCTTTGTACTCCTTTTCTCTGAGGTATTTTCCAGTGATCTTGGATTTTGTTTTTTTTTTCTACTTTGTTATTCTTAATTTGTTTACATGAATAATATGCATACTTGGTAAATATTGCAGAAGTGCCCTTCACTTTTGTGTGGGATGGTTTGATCGACTCATAGAAGAAAGGAATCCAGGATCTTTCAGTCCTAATATGAAAGCCAGCTGAACATCAGTTTTGCACATACAATTCTATGCTGGTCTGCATGACCTAATATGTTCATGCAGTTTTTGAGCTTAAGCCTATGTCTTCTGGAGGAAGCAACTCAAGCATCTCTAAGGCTAACTTTTCACTCTGATTTGTGGATTTTATTTTGTTGGGTTTTTTTGTTGGTTTGTTTGTTTGTTTTTAATGTTTTTCCTGTCAACGTGAAAACCCATCACAGCTGGGTTTTGTGTGATTGAGTTTGGATGAAATGGAAAAAAATTATAGCCTGCTGATATGCAGGAAGATGTTTAGAGATGGTAATGGGTAAGTTTTCAAAAGACTTCAGTTGTCTGGGTTCTTCTTAGCCCGTCCAAGGTTGAGTCCTGGATTAGAAATGAGAGGATCCTTACACCTGTGGAGAAAATGGTTTCCCTGCTGTGCTCAGGCGGTTTGGAGGAGAAATCTGCCAGATTTGATCTCTGAGCTGAGGAGCTGTGTTGGACAGTGGAGCTGGGATGTCTTTGGGAGTGAAGGAGGAGTGCATGAGCAAAGCCAGAGACTGAGACCCAGCGGCTGACAGGGCTACACCTGTGTACTGAAGGGGCTGGTTTGACTCTTTTCGTGTCCCCTGCTATCAGAAATGCTTAAAAGTGCCTTGAAGACCATGGGCACAGTGTGTGTGCATGTTTAATACAACATTCACATTGCACAAGCAACCCTAATTCCATCTGGTCCCAGCAAATGATTGCTTCACTTTGTAGCTGTAATGCTCTTGGATATTGAGTTTCACAGGAGATTTTCTGAAGATTAAGAGGGAAGAGAAAGTGGTTGTATCTGTAAGTCTGGAGAGAGAGCAGCTGAGTGGATGCCAGTTGGAAATCCCTGACATTTCTAATATTCTGCTGCTTGAGATAAATTACAACCATTCAGGGAGCAAATGCTAACACATATCCAGTAGGAATATTATTATTTTAATAATAAAGCAGTAACTATTTTTTCTCTGCCCTTCTTTATTGCACTCTGCTCTGAACAGAAGGAAATCATTAACAGCTGGAAGATAACTAAGCATCAAAGTGACTTTTTCAACACTTGTTTTAGGAAGGAATATTAGAAGAAAAAGAAATTAGGAACATGGCATTTTCTGTATATTAATTCAAGACTACATGAAGTGAACAGAAAGTGTTTTGCAGTAAATGCTGTTGGAACATGCAGAGCTGTGGTGCCAACGTGCAGCAGTGGTTATTGGAATTTTTCAGTGACATATTAACAGATCTTTGCTTAGAAACTTAACTTCCTTAACTCACTTCCAGCAAATGGATTTCCAGTCAGAATTGACATCCTTTCTCCTCTTTCCATTTCAAAATAAACTCTTTCAGGGCACAGTGGCACATTTTTGTGGAAATGGCTTTGCTGAGAAATGGAAAGGCAGGATCTGGACCAGTTCCCTGCACAAGCTTTGCAGTATCCCCAGAAAGTGTCGTGATCTTTATTTGGTGCCCAGAGCATTGCTTAAGCTAGTGAGGGGAAAACTAATCTCTTGCGCTTTCATTGGCAGCACTGTCTCATAGACTGATCCTAATGGGGTGGAAATGAGCTCAGCTGCCTAATTCTGTTAAAAACATAGGCTTTTTCACACATGAATGCTCATCTACTTCCTTCTAGCCTTGTCGTTAAAGCCATGGCAGCAAAGAATCAAGCCATAGTTGCTGAAAACAAAACACACTGCTTTTTTTTCCACTTCTTTCTTTCTTTCTTTCTTTCTTTCTTTCTTTCTTTCTTTCTTTCTTTCTTTCTTTCTTTCTTTCTTTCTTTCTTTCTTTCTTTCTTTCTTTCTTTCTTTCTTTCTTTCTTTCTTTCTTTCTTTCTTTCTTTCTTTCTTTCTTTCTTTCTTTCTTTCTTTCTTTCTTTCTTTCTTTCTTTCTTTTCTTTTCTTTTCTTTCTTTTCTTTTCTTTTCTTTTCTTTTCTTTTCTTTTCTTTTCTTTTCTTTTCTTTTCTTTTCTTTTCTTTTCTTTTCTTTTCTTTTCTTTTCTTTTCTTTTCTTTTCTTTTCTTTTCTTTTCTTTTCTTTTCTTTTCTTTTCTTTTCTTTTCTTTTCTTTTCTTTTCTTTTCTTTTCTTTGCATGCAGTAAGAAATGGCAAGTGCAAGGGGCTTCATTCACCCACAAAAATAAAACTTTACAGAATAAAGATCTTGAAGTTGACAAATGAGCTTTGGCCCAACCTCATGACTAACTAACTTGTTCATTAGCTTTGAAACTTTCAGTCGTGCCCCAAACATTGTTTCAGAACCAAAAACCAAGAGCTGTGCATCCCCATGACTGCACGTGGGTCCTCACAGCATGGCCTCCCTCCAGCTGTGGCAGCCTTCCCAAGGCTGGGCTGTATCACGGCGTTCGGTGCAGTAACAGTGCTCTTTGTTATGGGAAAGCTAGCTGATGGGGGATCAGTGAGTTATGAACAAAGTGAGAAGAGTGTAAATCTACTTCTGCCTTTCCACTGGCCTGCAGATGAGGACACGGCCAATTTCTGTCATGCGGACTGGCAGTTTTATGCCTCTCTACATTTAGGTCCATTAGAGTTGACCTTCCTGTGCTCATTAAAACCTCAAGTTTTTAGTTCCAAGACAAATGGACCAGTAAGGGACTTGGTAGAGAAGCTTAGAAACTGATCACCAGCATGATTTGTGTGGCTTTCAATCTTCATTACATCCCTCTGCTTTTTTCCTTTCTGAAGACTGCAGAGAGTTTCCTCGTGGCAAACTGTAGTTTCGTTCTCTGAGCAAGTGTGGCATCCTGGCATGGAGGGGGACTGCACGTGTGTGTGTGTAGCTTTATGCACAGGTTCATGCACAGACACAAAGGTCCGTATGTTCAGGTTTCACCTGTCTTATAAGCAGTGTCCTCTCTTAAGAGGCTCAGTAGTTTTTCTGAAGAACAAGTTTATCCATACAATATATCTGTGTTGTGCGTAAAGTCTGCACTGACATTCTGTAAGAGTAATTTTTTAGTGTCTCACCAATCGGTGGTGGTGAAGAAATGCTGGTCCTGCTCCTCACATCTGCTCTCTGCAACCTTTGCTCTCACTTCTTCCCAGGCCTCCTCCTTCTGTGAGCCCTTTTGCTTTACAGATCTGCCGGTCCGATGGCACTCAGAAAGGGCACTGATCCTGGCTCCCTGTCTGTGTTAAAGCTGTGGTGGTGTTGAAAGCAGATTGGGAAAAGTCTCAAAGGCAGAAATCTGGGCAATCCCATTGTAAAATCTACCTGGCTGCTGCGTTGCTGACCATGACCTGAGGAGTTACTTATTGATGCTGCTGCCTGGTGACATGCAAGGGAGCTGACAAAACTGAGTTAAAGCCAGAGAAGAGACATTGGCACTTTGTAATCAGTGCTGGATAGTTGGCACCTACAGGAAGGTGCTGAGAGAGATTTTGCTTTTGTCCCTCTTGTGAGCAGCTGTTGAAGCACACTAGGATTCTGGCTGTTGCACTGTAGCAAGTCTGGCTTATTAATTGAGTCAGAAAATCCAGAAGAATGGGAATGGCTCCTATTGGGAACATGGACATCTTTGAACAGAAATTTTACAGCCAGATAAGCTTAGGGATAAAGTTATTCTGCTTTATTTTTTGTAGGTTAAAAGTGCAACCATCACGTAGGAAATGAGCAATTACTGGGCTATTGATTTTTTTCAGAGCCAACTTTTATCCTTCTTCCACCATCCCAAGGGGCATCTATAGCAGTTTGAAATAAACGCTTGTTCAGATATGTACATTCACACAATAGTTATCCATCCATGGCAGTAATGACATTGCACTGCTGATTTCAACTTTCTATTGGAAGAAAGACATCAGCATGAAATTAGAATGAAACAGCTTCCCATATGTTGTATTTAAACCCTGTCTAAAATACACTGCAGACAACAGGCACAGGAATTTGAAAATCTCTTGGCCCAGTGAAAGGAATAACTGAGAAAATAAACAGGTTGGTATATTCTACTCTACCTGGATTTCCAACCACTCACTCCTGAGAACATCTCCTCCCTTTGTCTAGTTTAATTTCTATGGCTGTGTCAGTATCTCCTTTGTCCTACGTAATTATCCAATCTCAGCATTCTTAGCAATTGAAAATATACAGATTATTTATTTTATTTTTCTGCCAGTGTGCTGTATTGTGGGGAGAATATCACTAGAAATATCATTAAGCACAGAAATATCATCTAGTCATTATCATATGTGGATTTCTCAAATCTGGGTGCCTATTGCTGGTGAAAAAACGAGTTGTTGCTTCTCTTGAATCTTCAGAAGATGGGATGAGCTTCAAGTGGCTTTGGCAGCTAAGGTATCACCATAGCCCCCTCCAAGCCAGTGCTTCATCAGCTGGAGGCTCTTTTCACTAGGCTGACAAATAGACATGGAAAACTATTTTTCATAGTTTTTTATTTTTGAAAGGTTTCCTAAAGATCATGGAGAATTTTGGTTGCAGATTGCATGGACAGAAAAAGAAGCTGCAGATAGAAAATGTGAGAAGGCCTATCTGCAGGAGCAGTGCTTCTCTCTGCTGTTTAGAGTAATTCAACAGATCTATGGCTGCATAGAGGAAACCTCTCAAACATTTGTTTCCCTGCTATTTTGATTACCTCCTTTATTTTTATGGAGATAATTTATTCTTTGTCAGGAAGTGCCTTATACAGCATTGCAATCTTTTCCTCTTGTTCTGTTTGAAGCTAACAGCAGAGGTACACAGAGAAAGAGGTAATCAAATTAAATACATATGCATGTTAATAAAATTGCACAAATAAATTTTATTTATACGTAATAAAATAAACAGATTCATAGGAAAAAAAAACCACATTTTACTTCTGTTTGCCAAAGACCAAGTGGTTTACCTGCTTTGTAATTTTGCTTACATTAGCATATTTAATAATGCTTTTGCATTTAATCATCAAAATGCTCCATAATCCCCATTTTGTTCCCAGCCATGGAATAGCACCGCTAAGTGTTTCCATGATAGATGTTTTTAATAACGTCATAATTGCTCCTTATTGTTGTTTTAAATGATTATCTTTAAGTTTGTTAGGGAACAACAGTTTTTTTGGTACCAGAATAAGAAAGCTTTCTTTTTACCATTTCCAAATGGGAAAACACAATTTGGAACCTTGTGTTTTCTACAACGCAGAATTCAATTAAAATTTGCAACTGAAACAAAACCAAATTGATCAAAAAATGAAGAAGTGCTGGGACTTGCAGTGAAATGGTTGTGTTAACTGTTGCAAGAGCTCATTCCCTAGCTTAGCACAATGTCAGTGATCCAGGTTATTTCATAGCTCTTTTATAATGGATCAGCTGTGTGGCACTGCTCCTTCATTTCTCACAGAATGTCATCAGATGGCCTATTTTTGATCATCAGCTGTAATGACACCTATTTCTTTGTGACGTGGGGATGAGTTGATTGCACTTACTTCAACAAGCAGCTTGTTTGCTCCAAGGCCATTTTGCTGTATTAGGTCCCTTCCTTTTTTCTCTTTTTGTTTTCTCTGTTGAAACTCTTCTCTTAGAAGACACCTTTCTGTATAATTGTCTGCCTTCAGCTTTCTCTGCCCTGTCTTTGGAGCGGTGACACCTGAACCGTTTAAAAAGAAATTCCAATGAGGGAAAATTTCGTTAAGAAGGAAAGAATAAGGGCAAGAAAGGCTGAGGAGCTCTGCCTAATCAATGTTTTTATCTGTCATATCTGAAAGGGCATTTGTACCACATTCAGGCTGGGAAGGCATTGAAATATGATGGGCAGCATCTGTATGCTTTGTTATGCTCAGCAAAGAAACTCTGTCACCAAAAAGAAATGCGGTGCTTCAAGAATGCACAGAGCTCTGAAATGTCTGCCATAGGATGAGGATACAGAAGGTGTTTATAGAATAATTCGTCTGTCCGCATCTCTGAAGAGGTGTACAGCACTCACTGGTGTTGTCTGTTTGATCCTGAGCGGTCACACGTTTGAATTGGATAAAACATACCAGTATAAAACATACCTTTTGCTTTGCTTTATCTTGCTACATTATTTTGCTAGTAGGTATGTTTCCCTTGGCATGCTGCATCCTATGGATGTGTAAGGAGGAAGATGGAAAACAGGGAGTCAAGGTGAGATAGAGAGGGCTTCAGCCCTCATCTAATACCTGCACTCAAATCATTGCCGGACAAATTACTGTTTAGGTTTCCATCTGTGAAACAAAAAAGGTGTCTGTAGAACAGGTAGGAACCTACAAAAGAATCGTCCTGTTTTACTGTTAGTAGGAATGTTGTTGCTTTCACATGAAAAGTAGTTTGTCTCAATTTATTGTCAAAGTGAAATATTCTATGAAGTTCTCAAATCTAGAAAGGCTATTCTGTGATGCTACCAAATTTATTTGGTAAGTGAAGATGAATTTAAATACTTTCTGGACAAAAGAGAGAGGTCATAGCACCCAGGTAGCTGTGAGAGTAGAGTTTTGGTCTTACTATTAACTACCAATGCACGCAGGCATCTCCCTGTCTGTTAGAGAGCCTGTCTAGGAAGGAGCAGATGGATGTGGGCCTTATTAGGGCACCAGATGTTAATTGGGATCTGGTTGGAGTGACTGGCCGATGAGCTGAGGGGTGAGAGTATTGAGGGCAAGGCACTTTGACATACTTCCTTCTCTAGTTGATCAGGAAACAGCAGGACTCTCACCAAGCTGCTGCCCGATTTTCCTCCTTTTGTGCTTTCTCAGCCTCAGTCATCTACTGCTGGGAAACGATGTAATCAGTGGACTGCACTGCTAATAAACACCGCCTCTTTCCCTGTAGGGTCAGGAAATGCGGGCAGTGGGGCCTCAGAACATTTCCACTCAGTACTGTGCCCTTACTGATAGTAACAATGCCTTGCAATTAGGCCCCTGCAGCAAGTAGTTAACCTGAAGAGCAACAGCTGATTTTCTCTATTTAACTTCTCTGCTTAACCTTAGCTTCATCTTCAAACTCTGGTGCTTTGCCATTATGACTTTTATTCTTTGGTCTTCCATAGGTGGACAGAGATACAAAGCAGAGACAATTGCTATTAATAATCTAAATCAAGTTCTGCCCTTCTACAATCTCACCTCGAGTGAGATGACTCTAGTGAACAAAACAAGATCTGTAAAATTCAATAAGAAAATTACAGAAACAGCCATAAAAGTACACTTTCTGTGAAATGGTGATAGCAGGAGATGCAGTTTCTGAACAGTAGCAGTCACCAGTGGATCAAAAGCATCTGTTTACGTGGATCTGAATGATCTGCTGGAGTCTGTTTCCATCTTGGCCACTGGGCTATCACAGTTCAGCAAGACATTGAATGGTGGTTCCTGGCCAGCTACATCTTGCAGCATCCTACTGAAGTAAAGATAGGTGTGGAAGTGTTGGTGAGAAATACAGTATTAAAAAATACTGTTTGGTCCTTGATTTTGATGTAATTAATAGTTCAGTCAGGCTGAAAGGAAAATGAAGTGTTTGCACAGTGAAATCCCAGAGACTGTGATTTTCTTTGTACGGATTCAAGGCTAGTTTTAATAGATCAGTGACAGCTGTTTCATTGCTGCTGCCTGTTAAGAATTTTCATGGGTTTTCCAAGGTCTCAGTACATGTAGAAACTTCAGTATATGCAGGTTCCACTGATGTCTTAATATATATGATCCATCACTATTCAGATTGGGTCAGACTGTTTCTGTCTTGCTTTGGTAGTTTTTCTGTACAGCTGAAGTTGAGATCTATATTAGCAACTTCTCTTCAACTAGCCAAATAATAATTTCTAGTTTTCTCCTTGCTTTATTGGAAAGCTATAATTTTTGTATTCTATACAGAATTGGAGCAGTTTGTCCACTCTTCAGGTATTTCCAATAGTAGAAGATTATAGAGAATAGAATAGTTCTGTTGGAAAGAATGTACAGATATCATCTAGTTCAACTGACCTCTTCAGGGCTAACCAAAAAGTAAAGCATATTAATGAGGGCATGATCCAGTTTCCTCTTGATCACTGACAGCCCCCTTGCTGGGAGTCTTGTTGCAGTGTAGGGCAGTTTTTCTTCATGCCTGGTCTGACTCTCCCCAGCACTGCTTTGTGCCGTTCCCATCCTGCCACCAGTTCCCATGATCACAACTCAGCACCACCTTCTGCTCCCCCTCCTCCCCCTCCATCACTGCAGACAGCAGTGATGTTGCCACTCAGCCTCCTTTTCTCCAGACTGGACAGCCCACATGTCCTCAGTCTCTCCTACCTGGAATGTGTCTTCCAACCCTCTAAACATCTTTGTTATCCTCCTCTGGACTCTTTCAAGGACTTTGGCATCCTTTCCATATTGTGGAACCCAGAACTGCACACAGTTCTCAAAGTGAGGCCACATCAGTGCTAAATGCAGCAGGAGAAACACCTCTTTTGATGAGACAGCCATGCTGTGTTTAATGCAGCCCAAAATATGGTTTCCCCTCTAGGGCACACTCCTGGCACATGTTGAACCTGCTGCCACCAGCACCCCCAGATCTCCTTCTGCTAAGCTTTAGTTTACTCTTTTAGGGAAAATAAGTGATTGCACTATGAAAAGTAGTTTATGTTATACAGCAGACCCAGGGAAATGGGTACTACGGACCTTTTGAGACTAAGATTGAAAAAGAAGTATATGTACTTGCAAAGCTGAAGTGCAGGAGGAATTAAACTGGGAAAGTAGTAAGACTGCTGCCCTTTAAAAACAATACAGAATCTCATCTTTAACAATAAGTTTCAGTGGCTTAGGCTGTGGAGGAAATTGGTGTGGCAACAGGAAAACATTTTCAGAATTACATAGTCTTAGCTTCCAGGAAAAGGAGATTGAAAGATGAGATAAGGGTGCCAGAAGGAATATAAAGCTTTGCAGGTCTTGTGCTTCAATTTACTGATGTCATTCCAGCCTCATTTCTCCTTCTCTGAACCTAAGGTTTAAATAGTTTTTACTTATTTATACATTCCTCTTGGCTAAAGAATCTAGAAGGCCATTACATGCTAAACCTCTACACTTTTGGAATCTCCTGAGGATATGGGTATTTCTGAAACTTGCATCCCATTTCTGTTTTCATTGCAACACTCGAATCACTTCCCACCTCACTGCCACAACCCTACACCACTGGACTGATAAATTTCACATTTTAATGACATAAGCCTGAAAAACAATAGCTTTTGGGATAATGCAGGATATTCTGTGTTTGTGTAGTGGGGTCTCTGGACAATATCTGAAATCTGGAGTTTAGTTTCTTGCCTTATAATTCAAACCCACCTGCTGTTCATAGCCAGGTTACTCTACTAAAAACATTGTGCTGGGAAAAAAAAATAAATCAGGATATATCATAGAGCATTTATGATAAAATTACGGAGTTAGAATTTGAGATTGTTCAACATGGACCAGCTTGGGAGACTTAGTTTTGCGAAACTAAGAAATGAAAGGGCTAATGTGAACAGGGTGAGATAACTGGGAAATGCAGATAATCATCCGCAGCAAAGGTTTTGGACGTGCACTTTAATGAGCTGATGCTCAATCAGTCTCATTTCTTACTCACCAGTAGTCAACACACCTGACGACAATAAACCAAACACCCTCTCATTGCCCATTCATTCTATAACATGACGGACTTAAATAACTAATTTTAAAAATGCTATAACATTAGCATGGAGGTTAATTGCCATCTTCAGCTGCACCACTGCCAAGACATGACATTTTTGCAGTGTCTCAGTCCCAATCTGGTTTGGAGTCAGGAGTTGTTTACCTTGGAAGGCTCTGAAGGACATTCAGCTGGTTTTGGTTTTCTTTGAATGCTTCCAAAGCCAGGATTGTGCTAATTGTTACAGTTTCAGAGGCTGGAAGTTGTCACAGAAACATTATTTGGTTCAGCTTAATTACGTATACAATAAATCTACAGAAATGTTCTTTCTGTGGTCTTATAGTAAAGCAATGATCAACTGTTATGAATAAGTGTCCATATATACATGCATACAAACTCTCTGATTTCTAAATATATGTATATATATGTAAAGACACTGTGTGCTGGAGAATTTCCTTTAAGGTGTTTTCTGATTGCTAGAGAAATGACATGGCTTATCTGGAAACAGATTCAGTCACTAGATTTAGACCCCACATCCTTTAAAAACTGTCCTATTTCAAACGTGTATGTATGTGTTCAAGTAGTGCTCAAGCTGGGAGGAGCTGTTGGCTGTCCCAAAAGTGCACAGACCTTGCAGGGAGCTCTTGGCATACTGCTGCACTGGGCAGTCCCCAGGCAGACCCTCAGGTACCCAAATGGAGAGGCACAGACTGGTTTTGCTTTTTAAAAAAATTGCTTAGGTTTTTATTGTTATTATTTTGTGTTGTCCTTTTAAATTTGGCTATGGTCCACTGTTGAAACGAAAGTCCCAATGGAGCAACTGGAATAGACCTTCATGCTGCACTTTGGCCCTTCTTCCCATCCAAACCAAAGTCTTCTGCTTCTCCAAAGGAACAGCCGCCTCTGTAGCTTCATTAAATTTGTGGATGATGCTTAACTGGGAGGAGCACTGATTGCCTTGAGAGTACAGAGGCTCCAAAGTCTTGAGAGATTTGAGGGTAGTTTCTGTCTGCACAAAGAAGAGAAGTGCTGGGCTGTGCAGCTTGGACAACCCTGGCAGCCCCACGGAAAGGGACCTGAGGGTTGTGGCTGGCAGCAAGTTGTCCACGAGTCACAGTGTGCCCTGGCAGCCAGAAGGGCCAGCCGTCCCCTGGGGTGCATCAGGCCCAGTGCTGCTGGCCAGGCGAGGGAAGGGGTTGTCCTGCTGTGCTCTGGGTGCCACAACATAAGAAGGGCATAAAGCTATGAATAAACTCCTTGCTGCAGTGTGTTTTTTGTTTGCCCATTAGTAGATTGTTCACAGTAGGGATGTTGTGCTCCTTCAAGAATCAGTGGAAAGATTTTCTTCCACTTTTACTGTCTTCCAGAGTAGTGCAACTTCTATTTTGGAGTCCCAATAACTTTTTTTATTTCCATAAAAATGTTCCCTTATAATTTCAGCTTGTGAAAGGAACAGAATGGAAGAAGTGGGCAAAACACTAAATTGCAACATCTATCAAAATGTGTGGAATAATGTATTTTCTAATTATTTTTCTTAGATATATATTGAACAACAAAGCAAATGAGCTCGCCGAGTTGAAGAAATGTCAGATAAACAAACTTTGACACTTGTCGTGTTATTACCATCTGACATGTCTCAAACACTGATTTTACTAACTCATCTTTCATTCTTTATATCTGCATGAGTAACGACGCATGCATTTATATTTCATAAAAAGGGCAAAGTCTGTAGTCAAAGCTTCTGAGTTATGCTGTTAAAAATAAATTAAGGAACAGCAGGTGAAAATGATTCTTACACATGAATATTCAAACTTTACCTCAGACAGATACTGTAGAAAGAATAATACAGGATGATGAAACTTTGTTGAGACTAAAGCATTGATGTGCTCTGAAATAAAAGTGGCATAAGGTTGAGCTGGCTCACAAAATTTACTCAAAGAGGGGCATGGTCTGCTCGTGTATGCCATTGCCAAAACATCCAAGAGTGCCTCCCAGGAATTAAAAATGGAGGGAGCATCAGCACTAGGGCAGAGGATGTCTGGCAGTGTACGTCTTGGTTCTTGTACTCCTGTGCCTCAGTCAGAGCAGAGTGGGTTTGGGGCTTCAAGGAGGGTGCAGGAGTGTAATGGTGGTGAGAGACCTGAGCCTGTTCCTTCTCTTCTGACTGCTATTTTCTTGCATCACTTAGGTAGGTCTGCATTCACTGAGGTATTGGGAAGGAGTGTGTGTGTAAAAGTGAAGAAAGCGCAGCTTTAAGCTTCAGCTTTAAGCAGTACTTAAATCGTGCTGCCATTGTTGGGTTTGGTGACATTTCACAGGACTCAGAAGCATGACCTCTGTTCAGTGACAGGATCCTGTTCTATGACAGGATTTTCACTGATGGTTCAGCAGCTAGAATACATTAGTGGGTCAGACTTTAATTTCCCTTTGCCTTTGTTCCTTCTCTCAAAAACGTAATATCGCTTTTACATTGTAAAGGCAAGAGCACTCAGAATTGGGAGGGACCCAGATACTCTGGCAATATGGCAGGAGGCATATTAATGGTGGCCGATTCCTTTCAAAGTTGAATTAATCTGTTATTTCTCTTGTTATTTATTTTCTCTTTGCCTCACAGATCCTGTTCATGGACCACAGAATGTAGAAGTTGTTGATATCCGTTCCCGGCAGCTGACATTGCAGTGGGAGCCCTTTGGTTATGCGGTGACCCGCTGCCACAGCTACAATCTCACAGTCCAGTACCAGTATGTCTTTAACCAGCAAAAATTTGAGGCAGAGGAACTGATCCAAACATCTTCCCACTACACCTTGCGAGGTCTTCGGCCGTTCATGACCATCAGGCTGAGACTGGCCCTTTCTAATCCGGAAGGCAAAATGGAGAGTGAGGAGCTGGTTGTGCAGACTGAGGAGGATGGTAAGTTATGCTGGGTTTGCTTGCTAGCTTCTTTTTTTGTGAAGGCATTGAAATATTTTTGAACTGTAAATAACAGCATAATCTTCTGTCCCAGAAGACTTATAAATGGCTTCTCTGGACAGGATGTATGTTACGCAAGTTAAATTTGTAGGTATAAATAATTTCCATTTTACAGCAGTGTTCTTGAAAGGGCAGGACTCCCTGAAGTGTTTGGAAATGGCAAGCACCAGTTTGAGCAGTTACTGAACAGCAGTAGGTTTAATTCTGTAAAAGTTGTGTTCTGAACTACCCAGGACCTACAGAGCAGCTTCCTTTATCATATGGGCAAATATAATTCTGACATTAGTCTTTTCTTTTTTTTTTTTCTGGTTCCTTTACATCACAGTCCCCAAAGAGTTATAATGTCTTCCTTTCTAAAGTGTGTTTTTTCTTAATGCTGACCTTCTAGATGTAGCATTTTATATATGCCTCGGATGTTAAATTCTTCTGGTGCTAACTCTTCCATTCCGAGACAAAAGAACACTTTTCAAGAAGTACTGATGGAAAGCTTTAAAGTGTTATTATCCCATCTGAGCTATTTCAGACTAAGAACTCTCCTAAACTACAAGCTTCCATTCTGTCTAGTGTTAAAAAGAAATGTTCTTCCTCTGCCAGAGCAATAAGAAGTTGCTTTCCTAAGTTTCTCTCAGCTGAAAGTGATTCCAGACGTCTAATACATCATACAAGGGACTTAAGAGGATGGCAGATCTTTCTGAAAAAATGAGTGGGGTTTTTATCAGTCAGGCTTGGAAGTGTACTTAGTTATCTTTCACAGCATTAAAATTTTGCTTGGGTAGGTGGATTTTTAGGTGGCCTTGTAGCCATCTTGAAACATAAATCTTATGTTGTCCTTAACTAGGGAAATCAATCTTTCATATTGATAAAGGTGTGCAGCTCATAGCATCTTTATGCCGAGGTGCAATCTGGCTGTTTAGGTGGATGGAGCTTTGCTGTTGTGTAGGTGAAGGAGGACGCAGTATATTTCCTACTGAGTGTAACTGTCCTTTAGCACTGTGCCCAAATGATTCTGTTCTCAAACACTCTCCATCCTGTGTATCTGATGGAAGACAGGCAGATGGACAAGATTTAGCTTGTAAGCAAAATGTAAATACACAGCACTGCAGTCTTACAAATTAGCAGAGAGCACACTAAGCCTTTAAAAGAGAATTATTCGTGTCCTGCCTTGTCCACCTGTGTAATGCCTTGAGTTGTCATGTGCATATATCATCTGTAATGTTCCCAGGTGGAAAGCATGAGATAGGGAAGGCATTGTCCAAAGGAGCTGGAAGAGGAGCTGAAATTGCTCACTGCAAATAATTTTTGAAGGAGGCTACACTGCCTACGTTATTACTGATCCTCACAGTGTGTTTGAAGGGCAAATCCTGCTTCCTTGTGGATGTGCTACTCTTCCAACTCTCAAGCAGTTTGTTGATGCAGCAGTGTCAAGTTTGTTAATGACCCGATATTGGTGAACTTTTTCTAGATAAAACACAGCTCCACTGGAAATACAAGGATGTTGTATTCCAGAACAGTGAGAGAATTAAAGAAAGGCTACTCCCTGTAACTACACTTCTTGACATGGTGTGGGCATTGTGGACATTTCTGCAATGTTACAGTGATGATGAGATGGCCTGGGGAGTCTAAAGCACAGAAAAGAGACATTTAAATGATCAGAAGGTTGTATCAGAACTCAGACAAAAGGAACAGCGTGCCACCTCATCACTCTTCCACGTGGTAAGGACAGGCCTAGGTTATGTTCCTGCCTCAGTGAGTCAGAAGACTTCCATAAAAGCAGTGCAGACCAGCTGAGCGCAGCGCTGCCAGATGGAACAGTGAGCACTGCTGGTGCTCTCCTCTGGCCAATTTGCTGAGGTGGCTCAATGCCTCACTGCACTGCGCTGCAAGGACGTGCCATGAGGTTATCCAGTGGTGCAGCAATGCATGCAAGCGGGAAGATCTTCATGCACTGTTCTCTGAGAACTGCAAATATTACTGCTTACATTACCTTCTGTACATCAAGCTTTATCTGCAGAGTGTAAATTACTGTTATTTGCACTAATGCAAATAGGTGTGTTTGAGGTGAAGTTGAATTGGTTTCACTTGTTTAAGTTCTTTTTATTTAAAATATTTATTTTTTGCATCTTAATATATGAATAGAAGAGAAGCTTAGAAAAATATGAACATACTGCAATACTGGTTAAAAATAAATGCTTAATTTGGGGTAAAATTAAACATCTATTTTGTGATGTTGTATGGAAGCAGGAAGCATAAGTCTGTGTGTTTATGCAAGGAAAACTCTTACAGGTGGTTTAGTGGATAAACAAATAAATTCATTTTCTGTAGTTTTGGTTCCTTTTTAAGTACTCAAAGATTTTCTACTGTGGGATAAAGGCATACTGGAGCCAGCTTTGCATTGTCATGGATTCTGATTTTGTTTCTCACTTAGTGATTTTCTTTAATTACTATTATTTTTATTTTTTATTTTCAGCAATGAACTTTGCCTGATGGTCTCTTGGTGTCTTCAGATGTGTGTGGCAGCTGGAGCTTGTGGTAGCTTCTAACACAGCATTGTGTTTGCTATTTTTTTTTTCTTCTGTAGTTCCTGGACCTGTTCCCTTGGAATCCATCCAGGGAGGACCTTTTGAAGAGAAGATCTACGTTCAGTGGAAGCCTCCAAATGAGACAAATGGCATCATTACACTTTATGAGGTGAGGAGAACTGGCTTTTGTCAAACCACGTATGCCATAGGGCCTTTCTCATATGTGTTTAAGCCAGTCATGAGCTCTGGGAGATTTCAGAAAACACTATGGTAAGCCTGAATAAAATACATAAGAATATTTGAGATATTCTGCTGTTGTCACTGAAAAAGTGTTCCAGTTCAAGGCATGTGGGGACTGGGGGAAGGAATGCTTCACCAGTATTTGTGGCAAATTTTGCCAAGGGATAATCCTTTACTGGAGTCAGAAGTTGTGTTTTGTTGGTCATTGTGCAGTCACTTGGAAAAATCTCTGCAGATTGCAAAGGACCTGTCCTGAACTCAAGCAAACCCTTGGAATTTCATGGCTTTTGCAGGTATAATAGGCTATCCTCTGTATATGAGTGAGGAGTTACGCACTAAAGCAATCTGCATTTTTTAAGAAATTGGTCTGAATAGAATCAGTTGTGAATGCATTATTTTTCTGGCAGTGGACGTGACCTATAAAGGAACACATTTAAAGCAATCCTAGTCAAATGATGCAAAAATAACTCCTTTTAATTTTTAAAGAGGCAGTTTCCTTCTAAAATATTGCCTTGGGCTCAGCTCATTGAAAGGACTTCAGCAAACCAAGTAGCTTTTCTGGCAGAGCAGCTGCATAGAGATATTTTAATGCCTCCAGGGTAGTGATGCTTCATGACTGTGCCTTTGCCCCTCGAGTCATACCACTGCTCAAGTCTCAGTGAGGCACAAACAGATCTTTTGATCTTTTCTTTTCTGATAATGATTTTATGCACATTTGATAGCTGAAGCCAAAGAGAAGTCAAGGTGAATTCCAACTTTTCCCACTCCCCAAAAGGATAAAAGTCCATGCGTTAATACCAGGAGAACTGTAGTGTCTGAGGTTTGTCAAGAAATGCCAAAATTCATCCAGAGCATTCCCATTCTCCTTGACACCCTGGGAGAAGTCTATTGACATAAATGGAGTTGACCAGGTGGAGACAAAAATACAGATGAGCAGTTACCTATAATCTGGTGAGAGGCCAGAGTGCTTTCAGAGACATTGTCAGGATGTTGAACAAGCAAATACATGTGTTCGTTCTAAGTAACAGGAAACTTTGTATTTTAAATTGCTTAGTAAATAAAGCATAAGTATTTGCACAGAAATGTCTCATCCTGCTACCTGCAGTTGAAGTTTAATCTCCCTGGAAATACCAAGAAACCTCCAGTATTGCCCTGGTCATTGCATTTTTTGTATTGCTTGCTTAATTCCTAGCCTGCTATGGATACATAAACCTGAAAGTGAGTCTCTACAGGCATTATTTTAAGACTTCATGCTAAAGTAATTCCTCACTAGTAACATCCTTTAAAGCATTATTTTAGACAGGGTTTGGTCATTTATTTGTTATCAAAGCCTGATGCTGCTTTGACCTATTGGTTAAAAAGGAAGAAAAAGCTAGTAGTTAGTCTGTGATAGGTTTTAAGTTTTTTCAGGTATCTGTGCTCTGCAGTACTGATCTAGGTAGAAGTATAAAGCTTTAACTGCAACAGAAAGCAAAATAAAAGAAGGTCAAACTAGGAACCTGTGTGGTGCTGCTTTAAGGAGGTCTCTGGAGGGAGCACAGTTCCTGAAAGCCAGCACTGGCAGCGCTGCTCTGTCACCAGCAGGAGCAGGAAACTCAGTGATGTCTGCAGCTGTCTAGAAACTCTGCGGTGGTGTTGCTCTCGTTAGGGAGAAACAAACCCAAGAACCAACTAAAATTTATTAAAGAAAAATTCCCTCCAAGGTACAGATCAAGAAACACCACATTATAAATTTGAGCTGGTGATGTCAAGTTCTGCATTACCCCTGGGAGTAGCTGCCTAGATTCACACATAGGTATTGTTCAGGTGACTCTCTCTCAAATACCTTTTGGCACAAACTTTCCTAATAAAAAGAAAACAAAAAAGCCATCTTCTTTCCCCAAATGAAGTAATAGTTCCTTCTGCATCATCATCATTTAGGTCTGACTCACTGGATTTTCTGTACTGTATTTTTTCTCTAGTTCTGTTTAAAACAAACAAATAAAACCCCCACCTTTCTAAGCTTTTGTTGCACTGGGTACAGCCACTGCTGGGATTTTAAACAATGGAATCTTTTAGATCACCAAATTAGTATATAATAGTAGTCTGTTCCTAGGGAGCAGAAATCATCACTGCAAGAGAATGTGGAGAGCTCCAGGAGTTGCAAGTCAGTTATTAGCATGCTGGATAGATGAAGATGTGAGTCAGGAAGGAGTGATGGTGCAGCGCATCCTGGGGATGTTAGGGGAACACAGCAAGGCAGTTAATGTGATGAACATGTTCTGTGTTAGTGGGTATCAGTTTGTCCAGTCAAGTGAGCCATCAGGGAGATGCATAGGCTGCTGCTGCAGGTAAGCACTGCAGGGGGCATAAAGCTGAGGAGCTCCGGCTCCAGCCAAGTCCCCGGGGTAGCTTCAAGTTGTGTAGGTACTTACATGAGACAAGTAGATCGATCTGTGTTTGAAAACATAGCTGAACAGTGATAATGGATTTTGCTGGTACACTGGTTTGGGTAGAAAGCTCTGCAGAGGTGTTTTAGCATGTGCCATTTGTGAAAGAGGTGTTATTGCAGCTGTCTGGGAGTGAGCTGTGAGTGGCAGCGTCTAACAATATCATGATACGCTCTGCCCCCCGTTGAGTCTCCTGGAAGTCTGAAAGCTTGTTGAATCTTTTTTGTTTCCTTTTCTTTAAAAAAAAAAAAAAAAATCCCACAAAAGCTGCTGTGCTTTAAAATCCCTAATAATCACATGGTGCTTATACCCACGTGGGAGTTCAGCTTCAAAGCCTTTGTGTACAAAGAAATGCAACAAAGATTTCTTTCTTTTATCTTAAGCGTGTGTAAAGTCAAACCAGCATCAAGCACTGGCAGGACCTATGCTGTCCCTGGAATGCAGTAACAAGCAATCTAATTCAAGGTCATGGACCAGCTTAAATTCTCCTGCATGTAGATTATATGAGGTTGTTTCAGGCATTTTTCCATGATCCAAATGGAAGTGCATCCTGCACACAGATGGACCCAGGTAATTTCTGAAAACTTGTATTTGATCTGTACAATGTAAATAAGCAAAACTTCTTATAGCTGCATTTTGCTGTTTATTTGGGCAACTGTCAGCTTGCAGGGGCACTTAGTGATTGTTGTTGATTTTCACGGTCATAAGCATCTTATTTGTGTGCAATCAGTTTCTTCTAATTGCCAGTTTTTAGAATGTTTCTTCTTTATTGGGGAAGAAGGTCAAATAAAAAAAAACACTACCAACAAAAGAACCCCACATCATTCCTGTCTAAAGTACCTGTTGTATTGCTAGGGGGAATGCATTACAATCTTAGAAGCATTTCAAGTGTGGCTGCAGCATTTTCAGCTCCTTGGCTAGAAGAAAGAGTCAGCCTATTGAAGTCCTTTCAAAGCCATGCCTAAAGGCAACATTTAAACTTTTTTAAACATTGCATGGCATAGTCCTGTAACCACTTACGTTCTCATCTTTACATTGATTAAGTCCCATGTGGGTTTCATATGGGGTCTTGGGAAATAAGGATGTATTTGCAGCTTCTAACTACTAATTTTCTCAGTCTCTGTTTTTGAAATGCTGCAAATCCCTATTTAGATGCTAGAAATAATAATACAAGGGACTTTCATGCACTATTTCAGCTCTTTAATGGGATGCTGAGAGACTAGTTGCTCTAAGCCCAATGGATTTCAGTTTAAATTGTGCATCGGAGGTTACAGATCCTCTGTGTTTCCATGTGAAATTGCAGTCTGCCACACAACATCTCTCCAGTTGCCAATACGCCACTTCTCAGTCACTACACTCACTTTCTCAGCAGGAGAGGTCGTTACATGCAAACTGCCTCTTAGATGGTCATGTGTAGGGTCACCATTTTTGGATGCACTGCCTGCATTTACAGTACAGTGGAAAAGATTTCTCCCAGCTTTGGCCCCTACTATTGCTTCCTTGCTGTAAGATGAAGCTCGATGATGTGATGTGATAGCTACCCACTGCACTGTTATGCTTGCGTTTCTATTTGTATCCCCTTTTAGAGCTATTCACAAAACTTGAAATTTTTAGAATAAAATCTTCCTTCCAGAAAGCAAACCAAGCAAACTCTTCCTGGAGAAGACAAAAGAGTTGAAATGTGAACTTAGCTTAGTCATTTGTTTGTTTGTTTAAAGGCTTTTTTCTTCTTTTTTTTTTGTTAAGAAGAATGAAAAATGGCTCCCTCAAGAAGGAAAGCAACAACCACAAAATCTTGCAACCAATTTATATAAAGCTCTACAGTCAAAATAGTAGAAGGATGACAATTCTCAGAAATTGCCTTCAGTGAGAAGTGGCTTTGAATGTTCCCATGAAAATCAATCATTTTACAGCTTCTCAATTGCATTCTGTGGAAGCACGATACTCCTGGGACTAAGCTTTCTCACTAAGTGTGCACTGAAGGAAGTCCATGCAACACACAGCTGGCTGCTGCGTTTAACTGAACTTTAAGACAGCATTAAGGAGACACTGTTAAGTGCTCAAAACCCAGAAAATGATCAATTAACAATTGTCTATTTGGTTGTAACTTTCTCATCCTCCTGTAAGGACATTTGACAGTGCAGTCTTCCCACAACTGGATGTTTTTCTCTATCTACAGCACTAATGTTTTCCTTTGACACTGATTTTATATGGTGCCTTGTTCCGCAGTATGTTGTTTGTCCAGAGTCCATGAAAGTCAATTATAGGAAGAATAAGTGCTTTACTGCATCTGTGTTATGTTGAATTAGAATCCCTTAATAATCTAAACTAGCAGCGAAACTGTGCAGCCATCCATAATCTGTTCAAGTTTGAAGCTGTCAGCTCTATAGTTGGCTGCTTCGTCCTCTTGATTGCATGTTAGGAAAGCTGTGCATATGTACACACCTAAATTAGTTCTGTAGTTAACAGATTTTTGTGCAGAATTGTGCTGAAAGAAGGCTGTACTAGCTGAATATCAGTTTTCTTTGTATGGTTGCTGACATGCTTTCAGAACACTTGGTAGCCAGGTTGGTTAGGCACTGCCAGTGCTCTGGTCTCCCCTTAGCTAGGATTCAGTCCAAAATGTGAAAAATGAATGGTGCTGACTGC
Source organism: Tympanuchus pallidicinctus (assembly GCF_026119805.1). Taxonomy (NCBI): domain Eukaryota; kingdom Metazoa; phylum Chordata; class Aves; order Galliformes; family Phasianidae; genus Tympanuchus; species Tympanuchus pallidicinctus. Next base: position 10,596,474 of record NW_026294722.1, read on the forward strand.
AATGGTTTATTATCTCATTACAATTGAGAAGGTCAGCAGGGTTGGGATGCTGTGTCAGCCATAAGACTGTGGTTCTGCTTCTGGTACAAGGCAGGGGGCAGTGAGAAACTTCTGGTGGGATCTGAGAAGCACCTCTGTCAGTCCAGTATTATTTGCCACCAGAATCTCACAGGGAGCCTTTTCCATTCCCACCATCCCCTCATGTTATTTAGAATCATAGAATCATAGAATCACCAAGGTTGGAAAAGACCTAAAAGATCACCCAGTCCAACCGTTCACCTATTCCCAATAGCTCCTACTAAACCGTGTCCCTCAACACAACATCCAGCCTTTCCTTGAACACCCCAGGGTCGGTGATTCCACCACCTCCCTGGACATCCATTCCAGTGCCTGACCACCCTTTCTGAAAAGTAATACTTCCTGATGTCCAGCCTGAATCTCCCCTGCCGTAGCTTGAAGCCATTCCCCCTGGTCCTATCACTGATGACACGAGAGAAGAGGCCGACCCCCAGCTCACTACAACCTCCCTTCAGGAAGTTATAGAGAGCAATGAGGTCTCCCCTGAGCCTCCTCTTCTCCAGGCTGAACATTCCCAGCTCCTTCAGCCTCTCCTCATATGGCCTGTGTTCCAGACCCCTCACCAGCTTTGTTGCCTTCCTTTGAACACGTTCCAGGGCCTCAATATCTTTCTTGCAGTGAGGAGCCCAAAACTGGACACAGTACTTGAGGTGCGGCCTCACTAGTGCTGAATATAGGGGAATATAGGAATATAGGGATTTAATAGATGAACGTGGCTTCTAAGCTCCCTGTCAGACCCTGAACTCTAGCATGAGTCTGAGCGACCTGGTAGCAATATCCTGGGAACTTAGAGTGACTGCAGGGAAAGTCTGGCTTACCTGGTATAGTGGAAATGCAGGACACAGCTAGAAGCAGTGATTGAGCACCTGGGCCAACCCAGGGGAGCTCAGGTGCATGTGATGTGCTTGAATGACCAGAAGGGGTGGATCTTGCCAAACCTTATTTAAGGGTTGTCAGTGAAGGTATTGTGCTGGAGATCTCTGTGTATGTGAGGCCTTCTAAAGGTAAGCAGCTTCTTTTGTTTCTGTGCCAACTGTTGTTACGTTTGACCAAATCTTCACTTGCTGCAGCCTAGGACTTTTGCTGCTACAACTGCTGGCATTGCTGTACTTTCCATCAAGTTACAGCATTGCACCTGGGCACAGCAAGTATGGGGAGCCAATGCCTGTATGTGCTGCTCCTTCAAAGCAGGATGGCTTTTCTTCTGCTGTCATGCCTGGGAACATAAAATGCTGTGGTAGGAGTGAAGTGGGTTGGGCTAATTTAGAGTTTGCGTTTATAGGAATTATGCATTGCTGTGTCTGTGTGATAGTTTCTGGAGCAGTGTCTTTTGGTGCTCCTTACATCCCAGGAACATAGAGCAGGAGGTGTAGCAGATGTGGATTTTTGGCAGACCTGTGTGCTAAGAATCACAGAATGGCCAGGGTTGGAAGGGAGCTGAAGGATCATGAATCTCCAACCCCCTGCCACCTGCAGGGCCACCAACCTCCCCATTTCATACCAGCCCAGGCTGCCCAGGGCCCCATCCAACCTGGCCTTGAACACCTCCAGGGATGGACGGGGCATCACAGCCTCTCTGGGCACCTCACCACTCCCTCTGTAAAGAGCTTCCCCCTGACATCCAACCTCAACTTCAAACCATTTCCCCTTGTCCTGCAGTTATCAACCCTTTCAAAGAGTCGATTCCCCTCCTGTTTGTAGGCTCCCTTTAGGTACTGAAGGCTGCAATGAGGTCACCCCGCAGCCTTCTTTTCTCCAGGCTGAACGAGCCCAGCTCCCTCAGCCTGTCTTCATAAGGGAGCTGCTCCAGTCCCCTGCTCATCTCTGTGGCTCCTCTGCACCTCTCCAACAGCTCTGTGTTTCTTGTATTGCTCAGGTGCAGACTTCAGCTGCCCCTGTCTCTCCCCATCCTGCCCCTGTTAGTTTACGGCAGCCTTCAAATTGCAGAAATGTTTGAATGATTTTCCGGTTAGGGATGGTTTTGGTTTTTGAATAAGCACCTTTAAGAGCTTTTGAGCAAACATCTGCAAACTATATAGGATTCTTAATCATGTGCTGCTTACTTGCTGTTACCTGCAAGGTGTACTTGGAAGCAGTTGTTACTAATGCACTTTTAATTCTCTGGTTTCCAGCAACATCACAATGAGAAAATGAGAGGTTTTTTTTTATTTATTTTTTATTTTTTTGAGAAACTCAGACGTCAGGTTTTCTTTAAATGTATGATAACCTCTAGGTAAACAGCAGACTTGTGTTATAAATAGTATGAATCAACTGTTAAAAAAAAAAAAATTGCTTGATCAAGCTTTCCTGAAATAAAAGCATAATGCAGTCCCCTGAGCACAACACTTTCTTTGATTACCTTTTTATTGTTCTTTTGAAGCCAATAGAGTTACAGCAATGTAAATCCAGTGCAAATGAGAGAAGACATTTGGCTAAAAAAAAATAATAATAATAATTTTTTTAAAGGAAGGAACTGCATTATTTTTTGTGCTTGATAGATTTTTATTAACCAAATGAAATGGGAAGAACACAAAAGCAACACTTTTTTTTTGTAACAGAGATAAAAAAAATTTTGAAAAATGAACCTTTTTGTAGGTGTGTGATCTCCTTCTGTCTGCCTTCCACTGCTTTGTTTTCTTTGCTAGAAAAAATACAGTTTTGGACTGTTTTCCCCTTCAGCCATACTGTTTCTCTTAGCTGCCCATCCAGGAAACCACTTGGCAAGATTAAATGGAAGGAATGGGGTACAAAACCAAGAGCCAGTGTACCTGTGCAGTTATGGTATTACAAATAAGGTCCTGTAACATCTCCAGATTCAGATTTTTCAGTATCTTGCTTCCTGAAATGTGATGTTTAACTAACTTGAAAGCAAAGTGCAGATACAGGGTTGTATGGGGGCTGCTCTGAAAGTAATGCCTCCTGTTTTGTGATGCTGGTGCACAATGTCAGAGCTGGATGTTGGTGGGATGGCGAAGGAGGTTAAACCTTCCCACCAATATCCTGTTCCATTTTGTTGCTGTGTAACAGATGGCAGCAGAGGGGCAGAATGGTGTGGACATTGGAGTGCATCTGAAGCAAAGGGGTGGGATTGAATCCCTCTGTGTGGAAGAAATGGCACCCGGTGACGTTCACTGGTGCTTGCTGAATGTTTATGGAGACCAAGCAGTGGCTGTCAGCACAGTGGAAGTTGGGCTCTGTGTGCAGCATTTTCCCACCAACAGGGCTGTCACAGCAGCTGTGGGACTATGGGACACCCCGCTGATGCAGCTCTTGTTCATTGCAGGTGAAAATGCACGGTTCATGGTGGTGACTATGTTGAGAAATAGTGCTTTGTAGCTGAGAATGTGTTCTATCAAATAATTTTACTGTGCTTTTTGTATCGGTTGAGGTTTCCATGAGAATAAATAGGAGGCATCGCTTTTTGGAGAGTCCTGCACAAATCAGAATTTGCTTTATTCTATGCAATGGTGCAACTGAGGAAATGGGTAACAAAGGAGAAGACACAGCTGTGTGCTTGCAAGCTGTGTATGAAGAATACCATTAACAAAGAATGTTTTTTAAAGTTTCTTTAGAAAACAAGTAAGATCCTTTTCAGGAAGGACCAGCTTATGAAACGGTGGTTTGCATGCTAATGTACATAAACACACAGGGCTACAATGTAGTGGGACATGCATTAAAAAAGTTTTCAAGTACACAAAATAAATGTAATAAAAGCCAGTCAAGGTGGTGTTCACATGGCCTTCAAGAGGAGGTGCCAGCATTATGATTCCTTTGGAAACTGATGTGGCCGTCATCCTTGTTGCATGCATGTTAGACCTGGGACTACTAACGATGGTCCTGCTATCTGCTGGTACTATGAGTTTTGTTTTGGGTTTGATTTCCATGCCCCACTCTCCTTACCAACCGCTTTGCTTACTCTTTTGCCCTCTGCATTTGTCAAGTGTTTCTGTGCTCTGTGCCACCAAGGTGGCATCATTGAGAGTGAGGCTGGGACAGCTTCAGGAGTTGGTGCCAGGTGTTGCCATTTGGGAAGGGTTCTTGTGGTTCCTTGCTCCCATCTTTGCTTCTACTTCAGCTGCTTTTTGAAAAGTTGCCTATGGCGAGGCAGACATTTGGAAAATAAGTACACGTGGATAGTACAGTGTTTGCATCACTAAAAAATATAGTCTTACAATTGTGGGCTACATTTATAGATAATCTATCAGTCCTAGCTATTAACGTGGCACAGTGTGGTTCTTGCTGCTGTTACTTTGTGATGTATGGCACGCAGACCAGCTGAAAGTGATGTTGCTGTTACTCCTTTGTTGATTTGGGGCTTTGTTCATTGCCCACAGCTTTCACTACAGCAAGTGCAGCACGGCAAACCAGCTCTGAGAGACATTAAGCATTGCTTCCAGGATCAGGAACAAACTGAGGAGCAAGCATAGGGGTTGAATAACCACCTCAATTCTGCAGTCGTATCAAAGCAATTTCTATAGTTGTCATTTTCTGCTATTAAACTGAACAATGAGCCTCTCCAATAAAATCATATGAAATAGCAGCTCATTAAAAACTCTCTTTAATATATAGCATGCTAATTAATGTCAGTGGGGTGCAAGCTTGAATGGCAGAACAGACTATAATGTTTAGAAAGTATGCAAAATAAAAAGATATTTTATCATTAACGACCTTTTAGTAAACCTAATGAAATCCTTAATGGCCTGAATACATTACTAAGGCACTCCCAATTGCTTTGTTACCTACTCCATTCTTTCTCCCTTTCTCATAGACATTAAATTTAGCTTTATTTATAGAAAACAAAAAGCAATAAAGTCCCAAGGAAGTATGACTGGGAAGGAGGAGCCTGGGCAAGAAGGAGAATACATGAGACTTCTCAGCCCTAATGTTCCTGATCTTGGTGAAGGCTATGTTATGTTCTGTGTCCACTCTGTCTGTATTCAGGTTTAATTGACTCCCTGCTTGTATGACTCACAGCAAACAGGCTAGGGAGCAAAAGGGCCTCTTTTGTTTGCACGGTCTCCCTGGGTTAAGTTCCACAGCCATTCCTAGAGCTGTGCTGTGTTTTTTATCCTTTTATACTAACCGTGCCGTGCTTTTGCTGTGCCTAAATTAAGAGACTTCATTCTTCAGGGCTTTTAGTCTGCCACCTGTTGCCAGCCTTATATTTAAGGCAGCAAAGGCTTGCAGAAATGCCATTTAACTTTCCCTTAACCTTCTTCCAAAAAAATTAGCTCACAAATGGGAGAACAAAAGGCATTTGCTTCTTCACATTTCCTGCATGAAATGTACTGGGCTGGGAAAGGACATAAGTAGCAATAATCATCTGGCTTAAACTAAGTTTTAAAACAGAAAATGCTCCCAATCATCCAGTCATGAAATACATTCTTTAGCTCTGAAGTCCAACACAGGAGGAAGATTATTCCCTAACCCACTTTTTCCTGTTCATTAGAAGATAACTTTCTTCAGATTATTCCTTTTGTGTAACACTTGGCACAATTAACTTAGTCTTGTACTCCAAAATGTCTGAAACTTCCTGATAAGATTGAAACTAATGTCCATCCCAGTAGCAATCCGAATTCACCTGCAATTGTAATCGTTCCTAAGAAGCACAGGCAGTTGGCAAGTCTTAGAGAGGGAAAAAAAAAAAAAAAGCAAAAAAAAAAAAAAAAAGCCTATGGCTTGCTGTGTAATCATGTTTCAATCAGCTTTAGAGAACCATGAAATTGATTGTCCTCCTGAGGTACCATACACTTTGGAGCAGATACTGTGCTAGGCAAGTTAATTCCTTATTTGGCTCCAAGCACACAAAAGAGAGCTTGCTGCTTCCCCCCTGTCCTTACAAACCAAGGAGGAAGGGAGCACAAATCACCTTGAAATCAGAATTTGAGAGCATAGCAGCATCAGCCAGCTCTGTTTTGTGTTCCTAATCATCTGGTGAAAATCACAGTGATTTAGGAGAAGGATGCCCAGGCTATTGGCAGCTCACATGGGAGCCTGGATGAATCACAAAACCAGTGGTGGTGGGGATCAGGTAATGAAAGGGCTATGGGAGTCAGGAAAGTCTGATAGAAAGAAGAGCTGAGCAAATGTCTTGTTAATGGAGTATCCTGATGTCCTCTTTGATATTGGAGTCAGCTTCTGTGTACTCCTGGAGCTGAAATAAGGGATGTGGTGAAGATACGGTCTTGAGGCAATGAAGCATATTCTTTTTCAGATACCTGTGAAGAAGGCCTGGCTCTGTCCTCAGAGAATCAAGTTCCTTTTTAAACTCCATCATTTCAGGAATATATTTGATCCTTCAAGAGGAGTGAAATCCAATCCAAAATATAACTCCCCATGAAAATTCTAGGAGCTCCTTATCCTCAGTCCTGTCCCTTGAAGATCTAACACCAGTCTTGTATTTTGTGTGGAACGCTTCCTTCATCAGGTTCACCCTTCGGTCTGAAATGCTTCTGTCTAGACTTATGTTGTATTTCAGAATCTGTGATCTTTCTCTGCTCATTTTGGTCATTTTTTGAGAGTCAGAAATGTGGTCTTACAACTGCTGGGCAGATTCGGGCCATCACAGTGAGCTCCTTCACAGAACTGCTCCCACTCAGCTGAGTGATGGTAGCTCCAAGCTGTGCTGTCAGAAGGAGCAGCGCTAAGGAATTGACTTTAGATAGCTCATGTATGTGTGTGCAAGAATGATAATCAGCTTGGTTATTGGCATCGAGAAATGTAAACACAGATTATGAACGTAGAATTCCATCTCAATACAGTCTGGAACGCTGTTTCTTTTAGTGCCTGGCTCCTTTTTCTGCTGAGCTAGGAGCCTTTTCTGAGCTATTCCATTACCATGTCTTTGTGACAGTGTGAAACTTCTATTAAATTTAGAAGAAAACACAGTGAGTACACAGTGTTATTATCTTGTCGTTTTCTTATTTGTGATGCAGACAAATTGGAAATTATTCAAGTTTTGCAGATTACCCAGACTAGAGTATGCATTGTTACCTAGCTCTGTCCTTACTCAGAGTGAACTATGTGATGCTGTCTGTGCTGCTGCTGAGTAAGTAGTGCTGCCTAGTAGATACGACTTTTTCCTGCTTACTGTCTTTTTTTTAGTTATTGTTTGTCCTGATTTCAGCTGGAACAGTTGATTTTTCTGTGTCTGGTACTGATATAAGCTCACTTAGCAATAGGGATCTGTTAGTCTATTAGTTTAAGAATCAGTATATTAGTTTAGCAAAAGGGATCAGTAAGTGTTAGTTCTAAAACTTTCTGGTTTAGCTTTGCTAGGTGTGTGAACAACCTTGTTTTTCTCAATGATCCTGCTTCCCAGGAGCACTGGAATCGCAACAGACTGCTTTTATCCACCAGGTGCAAGGACTTCTTCCTCAGATCCCTCCCATTGTTTTAGGTTATAGTATGCGATGATAGATAGTTGCTTGTTATGGCCTAACAAGCAATGGACATCTGCCAAACTGGGAAGAAGTAGCTAAAGATCAGCCAAAAGTCACAGTGGTGAAGCTGGTGATGGAAAAACGAGGAGAAAGTAGTGGTCATAGACCACTGTGGGCCCCTACCATGCATGCCCAGAAGCTCATTAGCATATATTAACGATTTCTTGGAAAGGAATGAATATGTATGCCATTGTATTGCGTATGTGAGATACTGGAACATGTTGTCCAGAGAAGTTGTGAATGCCCCCTCCATGGAAGTGTCCAAGGCCAGGCTGGATGGAGTTGTGAGCAGTCTGGGCTAGAGGAGGTGTCCCTGCCAGCAGCAGGGGATTGGAACGAGGTGATCTTAAAGGTCCCCTCCAACTCAGACCATTCTATGAAGTGTATGTCTTAGCTGTTTGAATGTAAAACTTGAATTCTGGCAGTGCACACTTGATTTATCAGGTCACCTGGTTTGTATCGTGAGAAATAAAGGAATGCTCTTTCTAACACCATACTGCAGTTGGAGAGTTTTCTTCCCGTATTGAGATCACAGTGCCATGCTATGTTTTGACTTTAGGAGAAAAAAGGGTGCTGCTCACACACTGATAATTTAGTTGTTACTGAGCAGCACTGCACAGTGCCAAGGACACTTCAGTTCTTCAGCTTCTTGTACTGCCCTGTTAGCAGGGGGACAGAGCCAGGCCAGCTGCCCTGAATTAGCCAGAGGGGCTTTCCATACCGTATGACATCATGCAAAAATAGAACAAAAGACAAGGAGAAAAGGTAGAATTAATTTTTCTCCCCTGTCCTACTGAGGGGGCTGGAGTGAATGAAAGGCTGTGTGGTGTTCAGCTGCTTGCCAGGTTAAACCGCAGCGTTATTTAATAAGATCTGCTATGTATTACTTCACTTTCCAGAACAGTTTTTCTTCCTTTCTAAACTTCTCTGTATGGCAAAGCAGATTTCCAGCTAAATAAAACTGTGGCTACTGCCTTAGGAGTACCAGTGAGAGAAGTCTGTTGCTGAACTGTCACTGAAGTTCCAACAACCTTGGCTTGGGCAGGAGTAATGAGACGTAGCCCTGGGCTATAAATTGCATTGACTTGGGAACGAGGGAAATTCATTCTGCTTTGCCTGAGGCAAAGGTCTGCTGTGCTGTCAGCCGAGCTTCTCAGCCTCTCAGTTCCTTCTGTCATGGTAATCAGGCACCAGGAAAGCTGCTTCTGAAAGAGTTTTGAGGAAGTCCCTTGTTACCTGCTACTAGTTTAACTTGTGTAATCTCAGCAGCAGCAACGGAGCCATGAGGGGCATCTGCTCCTGGCTGCCTTATGGAGAGCCTTAAGTACAGGGAGGCAGACACTTGCAAGCAACCCTTCCACGAGGAATTCCTTACAGCCACAGCAGTGTGCTAATAGTTGTCATACAAAGAGATGGTACTGGTGAGCCACAGTTGTGTCTGCTGCATGAACATGTTGGTGTTCTGCTACCCCGAGCTCCTCATAAGAAGAAAAATGATGTGTTTGACACTTCTAACGGGAGATGCATGGTAGCAATGGCTATATTTTTTTCTTTTATACGAAGCTGAGATAAAGAGGAAGCCCTGGTGAAGCTTTTGTGCCTGAGAAGAATCCAGATGCGTGGTTTACCCACTGCTTTTTCACATCATTACACAATTGTTTTAGCAGCTTTACTCCTAAAGGGATCCATGCACATCTCAGTGTCCAAATTATTTGCTGGGATTTAACACCGTGCTGTCTAAACAGAATATCTGTGAACATAATCCTTAATGATATGCTGGGGGCACACGCTGCTGGTGGGAGCCTTGCCTGTGATTAATCAATTACGAATAAGATAAGCCCAACAGAAGTTCCTCTGTTCTGGTAGACAATCAGAAACATGCTGAAGCTGAACTTAAATCTGGACTTGCTTGCAGTTCCACACAGGATTTTCAGTGTTGTCTCAAATTAGATAAGCATAGGAAAAAAATACCATGCCAATTGTTGCTTTGCACAGCAGGTCTGTTAAGAATGAGTGTCTGTTTTTGTTTTGTTTTTTTTTCCTGGAAGTTCCTTCTTGATTGTGCTAGTAGTAATATGCTAATGACCAGCACAGCAGTTTTTTGATGATCTTTTCCAACAACCTGTGCACAGGTCCATGTGTAGGTTGTTAGAAGAATGAGTTTTGTCCCTCAGTGCTCGCATGTTTGCATCTTGCCCATTGCAGGCATCTTACTCTCTCCTCACCCCTCCAAAAGCAGAATGAAATAAAATAATTGCAAAAGCAGTTAACAGACCTCTTTTTTCAATCTCTGTACTAACTTCTGGACATGAAAGGTGGAATGGCTGAAAGTAGAAATTAATTCTGCTTTCCATTTAGTTTCCATTAGAAAATTTTGGAGATCATTTTTGGGAGCTCATACTGAAGGAGGACAGGCATTAGTTTATGGGAAGAAGGCTTTCGTTGGCATCCCCTTCTCACCTGAGGGGATGCAGCATTTGGACAGTGCACCACATTGTGTTTAGCACAGCTTTAGCAATGTGTCAACCTCTAAATTTACTGCTTATAAATATTTCTGCTTATAAACCTTCCTGATTATAAATACTGCCAGCAGCTAAATGCATTGCAATCTGGTACAACCCATTCAGCCTCAGCTGCCCCTCAGAGAGTCTTTATTTTAAAGAAGGTAACAGATGAGGTGACAGAGCTCTGCTCTGAGGTGACACTTGTTTTTTCTACTTGTCACTGCAAGCAAACAAGTCCCTGGATTTGAACGTGGAGGAAGATATGTTGCCTTCTGTTCAACAGTGTCTCTTTTTCACACGGAAGTCCCTGGAGTGAAATATGCTTCAGTGGGTGGGAATGTTGTTAGGCATCATTGCAGTCTTCTGCTATGAAATGGAACTTAACATCCCTGCCAAGAGCCTGCTGCATGGAGATGCCAATGTCAGGCATCCCCAGGAGGGACAAGGGATGACCACCAAGAGCTGAGATGTTTGTGCCTTATGCTAAAGGGTTTGGAGACTGGGCTGTTGGGTAAGTACTGTGTTGTAGCTCAACAACCTGAATTTCTATGCAGCTGAGTCTCTGTTTCTGGAGTGGTTTCTGAGGCTCTCACCTTCATTGGGAGAAGATACGCTGTAAGAACAGGCCTGGCTATTATTTATTTTTTTGGTAGGGGGTTGTATCTACATCCAAGTTCTAGCTAGTTATGATGATAGACTTGTCTAGTAAGAGTGGACTTGAAGTTTAATTAGTTTTGCTTGGCTCTTAGCCCAAATGGGCTTTTCTTCTCTCTTTTCCTGGTTTGCAGCTACAGTCCCTGTCTGGTACCATTCCTGGGAGATGTGACAGCTCCTTGAACATCTCAGGTGCTGGGTGCTATAAAGGGGGGGGGGTGCTGAGCAGGGAACCTCATCTTGCACCCAGTTGTTTCTAGCAGCTGTGCTCTCAGGTCATTGGTTAGTTTTCAGGGTTAAAGTGAAGATAGAAGCAGCCGTGCTTGGGAGTGAAAAAAGCAGTGCGGAAGAAGCCCCCATGTCTGGCAGGATCTGAAACTACACAGGTACTCGTTGCTGTATGAGTGGAAAGAGTGCTGTCTCTGCAGATGAATTTTGTGAGCAGGTCTTGCAGACATCAGAGTCTAAAAAATAATGACTGTGTCAGAGTATAGCTTGTGCTCTTCTACTTGCCTTACTTCTCTTCCCACCTAGAGTACTCATTGTACCGTACTTCTAAACACGGTATGCGTGTCTGGAATGGAAATGCATAGCTATACCCTAATTGTGGGAGCAGTGCTTCTTATTTTGGGAACCATCCTGAGGTTTTCATGACATGATGAATGAATGCAAATTGGTGCTTTTCTGAAGAGTTATTTCAGCTTGGTTTGCTTCTGTTAACGTTGTGGGTCAGGCTAATTCCCTGATGGCTGTGTTTTCAGGTTGCATCTTGACTTGTGCAATGCTGTTCCAGGTATGCTGCTGTTAGCTGTGTCACACCATGTTCTATCCAATAGACTGTGAAATTTTGGACCTGCAGAATAACCTGCAAGAATAAGAGTAAGTTAGGAATGGTGGATCTCTATGGATGTCATCTGGGAAGGTGGATGTGATTTTTTTGCAAGGAGAAGACCTGTCTGGTTTGTGGCCTCTTTGTTGGTGCTCTGATCGCTTTGGGTTTGTGACTTAATTACAAGCAACTGAGTTTGAAAACAGATTCACGGATGCAGTGTGGCCTGCAAGCAGTTCATGTTGATGGGACATGAGGAGAGCTGCACCCAGCCTGGCACTTACAGTGAGATGTGAACTTGTAAGACTGGCAGCTGGGGAGAGAAGGGGCTTTTCTGCCCATACCAACTACCCAGCTCTGGTACCACTGCATCTTTGGGAAGGCTTTCCTGTTTGTCTTAGCTGAGAGTTTGACTCAGTAATTATTTTTTTTACTGACTTGAGTGTAATTTTTATTAAATTCAAGCCATTACATATGAGAATCTCCAATATATTTCTAATTTTTAAAACCTGCTTAAAAACAGGATCATAACTAGATCAGCAGGAGGCAGTTTTTTTGAACTTATTGCACTGTGGAAGCTAATGGAAACTTGATGTAATAACCAAAGTAGCTGGGTGTGTTTTAAGCTGTGCTGGTTTTGTCCAGAAATGGCCCATTAAAATTATATTCTTTTTAGAGATTTAATTATCTGTGTGTGTAAACTAAAACAGATTTGAGCTTTGGAGATGTTCAGAGGAGGGAAGAGACCATATAAATGTTCATTCTAATTCTTATTTACTTGAAGAGTAATTATTTCCTTTGATGCTAAATCACCTTTTCTTCTCACTTGATCCATGAATTTTCTATCTGCTAACAGAACCTTAGGATTGTACTCCCAACACTTCGCCTCTGTCGTTCTGCTTTATTAAACTGGCAATTTGTTTGAACACTTCAGTTATTCATTAAATTTTACATTTTCTCTGGCTGTATTAATTACTGCTTTTTACGAACTGGGAATGTAGATGTTCCCTTTGCCATCTATGCAGTGTGATAATTTCTCTTTGTAAGAGACTTCTCAGCATTTCATGCCATTTCCCCCATCACAGGGGCTTTCTCCTTGGCTGTAAGATTTACTTTGAATCCTGCTTCCTACTGTTGTTTGCCATGGAGCAGTTCCCCCAGAAGCCAGGTTTAGATAAAGCTGTCTGAATTCTGTTTGCATGCTTCTCTGCTGTTAAACCATGTGTATGCAAAAGACAAAATGCAAACTTGGACTGCTCAGACCCCATTCTGCCTCTGTGGAGTGATTGCTTCTATCAAATCCTTAACTCCTGCAGCCTGTATGTGCAAATGGGAACTGGCTTATGTCCCGTGTGAGCATTTAGCCTAGTGAGATCAATACCTTGCATGCTTGCCCAGCGTGCTGCTCACATAGCCTGCTTGTGGAGATTGCATCTCTGATGAACTCATTTGTGGTGTGATGGAGTAATGGCAGGATGTAACATCTGCTGAAGGCAAGTGTATGCAGTGCGCCTTTCTTCCAGTTTCTTAACACATTTATTGAAACAAAACTTTCTTGTGAACAGGAATGCTTTGCAGTAAGATGCTCCAGAAGAAGTAGGCTTGTTGCGTTGACATCTGGGGTGCATGACTGCATCCCAGCTGGTGGCTGTGGGAGCACATAGAAAGCTGCTCCTTGCCAAAGACTAGGAATGGAAATGCTGTTCTGGGCCATCTATGCCATGCCCACCTGGTCCTGCTGGCACTCAGCTGGATCTCAGTGTCTGCAGCCTATGGCTGTGTTCCCATCCTGGTATCCTGGAATCCTGGTACCGAATGGAGGCAAAGCGTTTAGGTCAGGAAATACTGGCATGTTGTGATCTCTGAGGTTCTCTGAAACTGTTGCAATTTCTCCAACAAACTATGCCTCATCATTGCAGACACTGAAGGTTGGGACAGGGCTCTGGGCACCTGATGGAGCTGTGGGTGTCCCTATTCGTTGCAGAGGAGTTGGACTAGATAGCTTTTAAGGGTCCCTTCCCACTGGAATGATTCTATGATAAGATTCAAATCTGAATTTTGAGAAACACCAAACCTGGAAGACTTAAGCTTCCACATAGAGAGTGGATTCTCTTAGCGAGTGGCTTTGATTGGAAAGCATTGATCTTGCTGGGACTGAAGTATATGCCCAGATGGCCTTGCTGGGAACCTGAGCTCCCTGAGAAAGGTTCTCATTTACTCTCATTTCCTGTGGCAAAGACCTCCTCAGTGAATCAGAACATGCCTCAATGAAGGCTCCATGAGGACGAAGGCGGCTGAGGAAGGGTCCTGGTGCACCCCATAGCCGTAGCGCTGTTTCATTTCTTGGGAGAGACAGAGTGGGTAAGAAGGATCAGAGTGTTCCAAATTAAAAAAGAGGAGAGGTTGCTTTTGAGGTGGAGAAGGATTGAGTTATCTCAGCGCAAAGCCTTTTGACTGATTGGTTTTCTCTTGCTGATCATAAACCAGGGGAATCACTGCAGAGCGGTGCAGCTTGCTGATTCACTTAGCAGGATGAGTTGCACCAGTCTGTGTCAGTATGCATGAAATATATCAAGACATGCTTAGACTGCTGTGTCTTTAGGCAGCATCTTTCATGCAAATCATAGCTTTTTCTCAATAAATTATCCTTAATTTGAATCAATATAAAAACTGCCTTTCCATTACTGTGTGATGACTCTCTCCAGTTCCCCAGTGAATTCATAAATCTGTTACTCTTTTAAACCTCCAAATTAGTTTATGCTGCATCTCCTTGTTTCTTAATAAAATAAGTTTAGCATGACTTTTCAGGCCCAGGTGTCTGCACTCCAGTTTGCCACATTTTGATGCTAACCTACTCGTGTTTTATGCTTAGGAGCCAAATCTGAGCCATAGTCAAGCTTGCATTCTCATTATTGCTATTCAGAGTCTGAATGCTTGTTGGTAAAAAGGCACAAATATTGCATGAAGTCCAGGAGCAGCTGCTAAATCCATTTGAGATCGCTGCAAAGCATAATTCAAGATGTCACTGTAGGAACAGTTTGCTTCTATAGAACGATGTGCTGTTCTTTCAGGGTAAGTGTAGGTAGCACCCACCAGACATTCCCACTACCTGGTATGTATGGCTAAATGTGATGTTTCCATTTCTCTTTCCATGCCTGTTGCCATCTTTCTGCTGATGGAATAGATTGAAAGAGCACACAACGGGTCTGTGAAATCCAGAAATCAAGCTAAAAAACTGTGGCACGAAATACTATACTGAGCTCAGGAAAAAGTGATCATTCTTCTGCTATTTGGGGTTGAACCTTACAAGCTTTGAGAGTGAAATCGTGAACCAGTTGAGACTGGAAGAATTTCTAGGCCTGCACTAACTGAGAGCTTTCTGCATGTTTGTATGGATGTTACTGCAGCTCAGGCTGGGAAATGTGTAGCTTTTTGTATTGTTGTCATTTAGATTCTTGAATCCTGTTGTTGCTGTGGCAATATGTTTGTACTCTCCCTAGTTTTGAGCTGTAGGAGCCCCTGGCCTAATCCCTTCCCTGGAATTTTGTTATGATGGAGTCTGAGACCTCAGTACAGCAAATTAAACTGTTCTGACTGGTTTGATAGGGGGAGGTTGAGGGTATATCAGGCACTTGTACCAAGCACTGTGGGTCAGCGTTCCTTCTGTGCATGCCTGTGGTGGCAGTGCTGCATGCAGTGCCTGGGTGGATTCTGCTTGCCTTGTGCTCCCCCTGTATGAGGAATGGCTTGGAGTGATGAGTTTGAGAAATACAGGACAGTGTGAGGGAGAGAAAGAGTAGTAAAAGAGAGGCCTTCAAGAGGGAGGAAATATTTTCATCTTCAGCAGAGAATGCATTCTTTTGTGTTCTCTGCTCCTCCAGTTTTGGTTTTTAATTGAAATCTAACGAGGTCCGTTTTGAAAAATGCCAGCATCTTTCCAGTTTGTTTTTATTGTATGATTCCCGGTGTGCAGAGCTGAAGTCTACATCTGCAGCAGTTAACCTTGTTTACCTCCTCGCCATGACAAACTAAAAGCTGTTGGCTTCCTCCCTACCACCTGCTCCAGCTCTGCGTCCAGACGTTGACACAGCAGTGATGCTGGCACTGTGGCTTCTCCCAGCCTTTTGTGACAATGTCACAGGGAAGCCAAGCTGTTTGCTTTCACTTCTGGCTTCTCCAAACACTTTTGAGGTTGAAAAGGAGTAGGAGTGCAAGTTCCATCAGTGCCAGTGGAGCGCTGGTGGAGGGGCTCTCAGCAGAGGACCAAGAATCAAAGCAGAGCTTGAAAGAGGTTTTGCTTCCTATTTGTAAAGCGGAGTTGGAGCTAGCCAAAGTTAGCCAGCTGCTTGCTGCTTGATTTTCCAGCTCATTAGGAAAAGGGAAAGAAGCAGAGCTAGATTATCCTAAAAGGGAAGCTGGAAGAGTAAATTAATCTATTTAAAAGTTGATCTTTTGAGACTCTTTTAATGGTGATGCCTTTTAATGCAGCCTAAAAGAATCCCGAGAATCTTTGGCCAGGAGGAATAGGTCATAAGAAAGAGGAGTGAAGACTGCTTGGACAGCTGCTACTGAACAAAGAAAAGAAGATGGAGCCAATGTTGTGTATTTTCAAATGAACACCATATGTCTGATGATGAGGGGCGATGACAGTGTTCCTACAGGTGATGCAAAATGAGAATCCAGCAAATTGTTGTGATAGGAAGCAAACACGTTTACTTCTTTAACTCTTCTTGAACACGGGTGCTGGCAGGAATAATGGAGTACAGCAAGTGTGTTCCACCAGGAGTTTTGCAAAGCATGTTAAATAGTTTAGAAGTGCAGTAGAAGTGTTACGTGGATTGTAAGTTGACTACATGGCTGTAAGATCAGGATTGGAGATGGGAGATATCTGGAGATCTTTCATTCCTCTCATCTCCAGAATATGCATTTGGGAAACAACATAACGCTGCTACAACCAAAGCTTTCCAGCATAAAACGTACCATAATATCAACAATCCAGTTATTTCTGGGCACAGGGGCCACAGTGCTTCACTCAGCTTCAGACCCTCAAGCATGTTCTCCATAGTGGGGCTGCCACGTGCCTTTCCTCTCTGCAAAGAGTATTTAGTGATTCAATGAGACATGTCTCATTTTCAGCTAATGGACAGCTCTGAGACGCCTCGGTGTGGAAAGTCACTTAAACATCAAAACATTCATTTTTTGGTAAGAGCTTTTAACTTGCTTTAAACACAATGTGTTTTATAGCCTGTGGCTTTTGTGAAAATGCAGTTCAGGTGAATGATCCAGAAATCGTACTGTAGCAAACCTAATTGGAGAAGACCTCTTCCGTGTCAGGAATTGGATTTTATTCATGTAGCACCTAATGCATCTGCAAAATACAACACGTGTCTCCTCTCATGCTGTTATGTCTTGAAGAACAAGAGATGCTTCTCCAACGTGATGGAAGTCTTCCAGCTCTCTCCTGACTTTGGACTCCCCCCAGGACACCAGGAAATTAGGTCCAGGATTTATTCAAGAAGAAACGGGCATCAGTGACTTTGCTCAGTGAGAGCTGCAAACAGTCTGTGCACAAATGAAGGCCCTCGGGGTATGAATGCTGTGAAGTCTCTTTAAAGGCCTCAATGTCTCAGGCATAGGGTTCGTTTTCTTTCTGATTAAAGATTTTGGTTAGTGTGGAAAGCAAAATCGTGGTGTAAAGCCTCATGGCCCTGAGTGAGGGCAGGAACTTTGCAGCCAGGGAGGATGTTGTGCGGGTGATTGGAATTTGTGTTTTTAGGGGAGCTGAATGGCTTTTTCAAATGAGAGCATAGGAGAAATTCTTTAGGGTTTAGATGATACAAAATGTGTATTTTGAGATGCAGAAGGATCGTCAGAAAAGATTTTGGGCTGAGGAGCAGCAGGCTGTTTGTCGCTGAGATTCAGCTCCTGTACAGCTCTACAGTGGGGTTGGTGGCAGCAGAGTGATACACGTCTGCTCCATGAGCTCCTCATATCCCTGTGCTGCCATGCACAGGAACACATTGCAGTCTGGCTCTTAGCTGTGATGCTGTTTCTTTTTGTTCATGCAGCTGCAGGGTTTCCTAAAGCTGTACCCCAGGGCTCTCCTGACACAGCTGGCACAAGCTGTGTGGCTCACAGGTGGTCCCTGTTTTGGTTCCTTCCCTACTTTGGGGGGCTTGAGAAGGGTGGGCTGTGCTCCCAGCATAGTTCTGCATACCGGTACACCTGCGTTCCTTTCTGTTTCCCAGCTCCATCCCCAAGCTGAGTCCTTACCTTTAGTGGCACTGTTGTAGCAGGATGGGACCATCAGGTGCAGCCTTGTGCCAACAGCCACGTGGATTGCTGGGCAGTATTCCTGAGAACTTCACCTTGTCTACCTTGGCCAACCTACTCAAGAAAATATGTTTGGTCTTGCTAAAAATACTGTTATGCAAGACAGCATCTTAACCACTAAATTGCAAGCAAATATTTTACATAGAAAAATTTATGTTCTTTACTCTGTGTTATCTGGCTGGAAAAGCTGACCATTTTTCTGCAAAAGCCAACTTGGCTTTTTCTGCTGTCCGAAGCAGTTCAGAGTATTTAAATAAATACTTTAACTCAGAACATTTAAACAAGGATTCTTATGTTGGCTTCAAGAGGAAGTTCTGGCCCTGTTATTTATGGCAGGTGTGCATCTGTGGGGGAACTGGGCTGTGCTCCCTTCTGCTTTGTAAGGCTGAATTATAGCAGATTGACCTGGAGCAGTTTCTAAAATCTTTGTGACCAGCCACTGTATATCTTGGGGAATGATGCTGGATGGGAAGTGGGGACGTATTAACTTAAAAAATAGGAAAATGGGTATGGAAATCACACAGCCTATTTCTAGCCTTCACTTACTGTGCATGGCTTTCTTATCTCCCTGGTGAGGAAAATCCAAAGGTGGGACAGCTGGATGGCATAAACGGAGAGAGATGTATAAACTGCAATCACTGCCTTTGTTATTAACAGACTATGCCAGGAGAAAAAAAAAAAAAAAAAAAAAGCATACTTCCATCTAAATGCATTCTGCCATTCTGGCAGGCTATGGAATGCTCATCTTGGGAAGTCAGTAGTGTCTGGAGAACTTGTCTAGGTACAGGTAAGCAGGTTATTGGTTGAGCAGCAGAGCACAGCAAGCCTCACTTCTTTCATTCATATGTCATTAGTGCTTGAGATGCTGGTGTTTCAGTGCTGTGCAAGTCAGCAAACAAAGGTACAGGCTGTAAGAGGAATACCAGACAGCCAGCATGGAAGAATGGACTTTGATTTATGGTGCTGATGTGAGAGAAACTGCAAGGGTCCTGGGCAGTGCTGGTTTACAAGTGAGTTCTGATCATTAGTGTCGATTCCTTCTTTTAAGGTCATTTTTTAGTTTTTGTGTGTGACCTTTTCATAGGTTGGTATATCTTATCCTAACAGAGCAGCTCTGGGCTTGATTCACTTATCCATCACCTTTTGAGATGAGCACATGCTCATGCGCTTTATGTTCCCTTGGCAGTAAAGGAAGATAAATACGTGTTTGAGTAGGTTGCTGGGCTCAAAGCATTTGCTCCAGTTTGTATTTTGTACCAAACATCCTTGTTGTCAGCAGGTGAGATGCTGCTGGTAGGTATTCAGTGGTGCAGTTGTTCTTCTTGCTGTTTTTGTTCAGTGTGAATGTCACCAAGGGCTTAGCAGAGCTTCCCATGGCCTGGTAGGGGGTTTAAGCTGTGATCTGACCAGTATGTGCAGCTTTGGCTTGTGTTAGTCATGTTACCCACTGCAGGGCTCATCTTTTTGGAGGAGCTGTGGACTCAATTTGAATAAGCTGGTCTGACGCTTCTCTTCCTCTGCTTCCTAAGAGATGTCCTGTTTCAGTGAGCTGTGGTGTTTTGTGAGATAAATTGAGGGTTTACCATTAGTTGCTGTTCCTTGCCTGTGGTGCAGGCATGCTCTGCAGCATCTCAGGATGGCACACCTGGTTGGGGATTGGTCTCCTGCTTCCATCAGGAAAGCAAACACATCTGCTAACACATGTGGAAACGGAAATTTGGGTTCTCTCATGGACTGCTCTTTGCTGTTGGGTCACAGCTACTGGTGACACTACTCTGTAACTTGCTCCCTGTATTGCAGGATTCTGTTAAAATGCTTGAGAGCTATCTGTGCTATGCTGCTGAGGATGATCCTGAGCAAGAGGCTGCGAGAAGAAAGGAGCTGATTTTCATTCCTAACTAAATTCCAGGCTGTGTGAAGGTATTGGGCTGTCAGGTTTGAATTCAGCAGTGCTAATTGTTTATATTCAGCTTAAGCCCTGATTCTAGAAGATGTCACTGAAGAAGACAGGGCAATTAATTCATCGCAGCTTAGCCCTGGCATGCAGTGACTGGGGACAAGCCAGCTCCAGCTCACTGGACTGAACTACATAAGAGATGCATGTTGTTTTAGGAACATTTTACTAATCCTTTTGTAGTCAGGTCCAGCTAAAAGGTAGGAGGGGAAGCTGTGGTTGGGACTGGTTATTTCTTGTTCTTGTTTTGGATTTTAATGCAAGCTGGTTTTGATGTTAGATATTTTAGAATGTTACACATTCAGATTCAAAATGACATGTTTCAGGAACTCAGGTTAACACAGCAGAGCAATCCAGTTAAGGTATGAGCTGGTATTTGAGAGGTTAGTGATTCCTGAAGTGGTACCACACAAGATGTTCAGGAAGCAGCTTCATCTGTATCCTGCTGGCCCCAACTGAACTGCAAGAAATGCCATCCAGGAGGCACTGCCAACTAGAGCTGGTTTCCTTCTACAATAAATAAATTGCACAGTTAACTTGTAAAGCACATGGCTTCTTAACACCTGGCTTGGGGAACACTGCTTCCCTCAGGCAGCGACTCAGGAAATGAAGGAAATGTTCTAATAACTTTGAGTTCAAGGATATTTGTCAGACTTTAGTGCATCGGTTTATTTGTGTTTATTTTTGGGAAACAGGGGAATAATGAAATTTGCTTGTAGGCTTTATTAGAGCATAGAGTGGAATATGTAAAGCAAGATTAAAAATGAAATAGCCTATTGTTTCCCAAGGTACTTTCAATCATGAAACTTCTCGGCTGCTTCCCCTCCCATCCATCTGCAGGCACAGCACTGATATCCCACCCCTTCTCTCTGTGCACTCCTGACTTGCATAAGGAATTCTAGTCCTCGAAAATCACACTTTGCCTTCCACAAACTTTTCTCATCTGTCTGAGGAATGCTGTGCCAGCCCTGTTGTGGAATGGAAGCCAGAGTATGAAGGATGCACGGAGGTGGCTGTCTGCGGGTGGGGGGAGCTGCTGTGCTGGGGTAGGGATGGGGCTCATGGACAACAAAAGGACATATGGATTAAAAAAATTCCAGCTCATCTCTCAAGCCAAGAATTGAAAAAGCATTAATAATCCAAGAAAAGCTTCCTTTTCTTCTGGCTCAGAAAGGTGTAAAGCACAGTTTGGGATATTCCTGCTGATGCTGGTACCTGTGCATGTGGTGGGTTTGTTATGCCTCCAGTTCTCTCCATAGCAAGGAGCAGGCTCTGTTAACTGAAAAAGTTATGCTCCTAACTGAAAAAGTGGACTTGGTGGCAATTGTAAGCTCCAAGTATCCCTGGTGGTAGGAGTTGTGAGAACAAGGAGGCAGGACGGACTGCTTTATAGAGACAGGGATATAAAACATCAATGGGGATGCAGGGGATAATGTAATGGATTTATAGGTTTCAGATGCCTTCACTGAAGTGCTGGGCAGGCTGTCACAAGAATGGAAAATAGATATACAGTTGCATAATGTGTCTACAAAGTAGTGTTTGATTTAACAGCTGTGCTTAGTGTTTGCATTCCAACAGGCTGCAATCCCTGAAGTCAGAGGGGAAGCTTATGGTCCAATGGTTGGCAATGAATGGGGCTGTAGAGACCAAGTTTGCTCACCAATGTTGATTAATTCTATATGATGGAAGGTTTAACAAAGTGATGTTATTGGTTTCAGTGAGGAGGACCATACAAGCTTGTTTTTGCCTTGACTGGCAGGCTCTCAATCCTGAGACTTTGCTGCCCTCACTTCTAAGGAGTTTTCTGCCCTCACTTCTAAGGTTATTGCACATGAAATCCTAATAACTTCATTATTCATTAATATGAGAGCTTATCTGAATGTGCTGATGTACAGGAAGATCAAATGGCTACAACAGCATGGCTGGAGCGGAATGTCTCCCTGTTTGTTTGTTTATTTAAGAGGATTAAAGAGAATCTGAACAGCCATTCAGGGCTCCCAAGGGGTTTCGTGCACGGTACTGGAGGGTGAGAGAAGGGCCATTACAACAGAGAGAGGACATCTTTATGGTGATTTATTGTAATATTGAGCTGAGGTCCTCACAATTGTGCCATGATACATCCTTCTGAAGAAATGTCTAAACATGAAGGATAATTGATCATGTCCCTTGATGGTCTGTTTTGCTGTTTAATTACCACCTTCTTAACGATACAAAACCTACAGGGTAATTTTTTTTTTGACCTTTGGTTTTCAGCTGTTCTTTCCATTACTGGTGTTATATATGATAATGCTGATGAACCCCTATGGTAATACATTCCAATGTTACAATGCCCTTTTGCTTTGTGTGGACACACAGTTGCCTGTACGTCTGAGAGGTAGAGAAAAATCACACAAGTTAAGAAGGACTTGGTTACACTTCTATTATGTGTTTCCTTCTGAATTAAAATTTGCAGGGCAGAACAACCCTGTGCTTCCTAGTTTAGTTACTATTTCTGCTATGGTCTTTCCTTTGACGATGGAAGTCTTACATCGTAATAGAAAGTTTTACAGTCAGAGATGATGACAGCTGGTAAAGCATTCATTTTCCCCCATCAAATTGTGTTAAATTAGGTGCTGTGAAGGAGAGTGGAGCTGTGCTCCTGCTCTCAGTGTTATGTCTTCATTTTGTGGCTGTTAACATGGTGTTTGGTCAGTGATTTCAAGGGGTTGCTGTTCTGAACTTTAAATTGTATAAAACTCAGAGTAGGATGGAGTACACAGGAGAGCTGCTGGTTGATGGGACTGGTTGCACTGGCATGGGTTGGATGTCTGCTTAAACAACAAGGAGTGAACTCAATAACCATCCTATTTCTGACACCGACCTGTCATGGTTTATTCTGCACAGTCTAACACAGCAGATATGTCACTAAACACTTGGAAATCAACTAACCCCCTGTAGGGGTTAGTAGCTTACTAGAAAGTATCAGAAAGAATTTGTTCTCTTGACCTGTTCTACATTTTATCCACGAGGAATTTGGACTTGCCTGGCTGGATTTGGCAGTTCAGATGGACACTGAACTGAGCAAAGTCTGGAGTGCATTCTCTGCACCCCGGGGATGTCACTCATCCTCCTGCTGTGCTGAGGACGTGGCTCTTGCTTATCTCCCTGAGTCCCTGTGCTTCCTGATCTTTTTGCTTACTTCCAATGTACTACTCCCGGTGCTTTAATTTAAGAAACATTTCTTAATGAAGAAAATAGAAGGAAGATTTAGGATCTCTTTGTTTCTTGGTCTCGCTGTGCAGTAACCAGGACTGGCACTTGCTGTGATCAGAACAGCAGCTTTGTTGGCCACTAAAACTTTTCCTTGGGACCGCTGAGTCACCTTGGAGCCAAAATGTAAATTCCAAATAACGTCTGCAAATGCAGGACAGCCACAGCAGTGTGCAGGGAGGGGCAGCTTTCAGAGGACAGCAGCTGTCTGCCGTGCGGGAGATAACCAGGGAGCTGGTTAAAAAACATAGAGCTGCAGTCTTGTGAGACGTTTCCTCCTCTTTGTGTCTGCATTTATTCTGCATCAGAGTCAAAACAAATATTTTCAATATTTTCAATCAAAGTGAAATTCTTCTTTTTGAGCCTCTTGTTGTTTGTTTTCTGTCTAGGTTTTTAAATGTTTAATTTTATTGTCTCGTTTTTTGGTTTTTTTTCAGAATATACAAGTGTTATATGACACGACTTGTCTTTAAAATAGATTATTTTAAAATAATTTGGAGCAGCTGTTGTCTGGTGATTGAGTCATATCATTTTCTTAGATTAGAATCTCTTGTTTATTTTGTAATGAAATGGTTTGACACTTGGAACAAGAAATGAAGATAAATAGTTAGCATACCAGCAAGGAAAGCAGGTGCTTACTTCAGCAGCCTTCTTTTTCTAGGAAATGCCATATTTCTTCTCCACACGTTTCAATGCATTTTTAGATGACTCTATAGAGTCAGAAATTTCTTTATTGAAAAATGTTCTGCATTTGATTCCCTAAAACTTCTCCTTCAAAACTTTATATCAGCTCAGAGGAAGAGCGGCATCTTCTCACTTTGCCATCAGCTGATGATCCTCAGCTGTGCCCTGTCAGCCTCTGACACATCGTGGTGCACAACCTGAGCCAGCACTGAGCTGACAAACTCTCTGGATTTGGGATGGGAATGCAGTGTGTTGTCGTGTTGTTTTCTTCCATCCACAGGGAAGACTCCTTAGAGAAACGTGGGGATGAGAACGCAGTCAGTGCCTGTAGAAGCTTTTCGCATCAGGATGCTTTGCTGATGGATTTATTCATGGGCAGATCTACAGTGATGCCTTCAGAAAAGTAGTGGTGATGCACGTATAGTTTACAAAAACAAACAGACCAACTCCATCTACTTACTTATACATGAGGCCCAATTTGTCACTGATTTGTTACAGCATCTTTTTGTTCTGTAAGGAAACACAGATACATGCTGTAGCACGTTGCAGATGCTTTTGGTGAAGAAATACCAAAGCTTCCACAGTTACAGATTGTTCTGGCCATGAGAAAGGCACGATAAGCCTGGGGGCTGAGCAGTGGGGCTGAGGAGTGGCCAGCAGCAAGCAGCCTGGCTGGCTGCTGTAGAAGGGAAAATGATTCTGTTTTATTCTGAGCTGGAAGAGAATTCGCCTCCTTTTCCAAATAGTGCTCTGTTTTTGGGACCACTTCACATTTCACCTGAGATTTTGCTGCTTAACCATCAGCACTCAGCTGATGGAAATGCATAGAAGCCCTCAACCTCAAAAATGTTTGTGCAGAGGAGTGTAATAGCCTTCATTTCATAAATGGCAGAACAGAGGCTCAGAGAACATGGTTGTGAAGGAGGCCATCAGCAGAGCTGGGAGCTCAGCTGCATTCTGGCCCTCAGTACCTCCCTAACCACATCATTCTTGCTGTGGGCAGCAGAGAAGAGCTTGAGAGTTACTCTTGTATGAGCAATAAAATCATATAATCATGTACTTAGTGATGTTGGAAAAGGCCACTAAGATCGCCAAGTCCAGCCCCAACCCATCCCACCATGCCCACTGTCCCTCAGTCCACATCCCCACAGATCTGGAGCACCTCCTGGGATGGTGACCCCACCACCTCCATGGGCAGCTGTGCCACTGCATCACCACTGTTTTGGTTAAGTTTTGTACTACTGCTTTTTGTTTCCTTTCTCCCTGTTTCCACATTAAAATTAAGTGTCACGTTTTGGGGACAGGGATTGTTGTTTCTCACCTGGGTTAGTAAGATCCACAGTAATGTGAATGGTGTCTGCTGCAGTAACCGTCTTGCACTTTGGTTATGTCAGGTGTGTGTCTTTACCGCAGTTTACATATCCTTAAAAAAACTCATTTGGGGAAATGACTGATGTAAGTGAACAGTCTTTCTGAAAATCAGCCCAAGCTGTAACCTCAAATAATCTTGGATGTGTTCTCTGAAGTGCTGCTTTCTCCTTCCCACTTTTTATGAGTTGAACCCATGCTGGTTTAAGATTCCTTGTGCTCATTTAGTGAGCAGCAAGCCTCCTCCTCTTTTTTTTTTTTTTTTTAATAGCAGTGATTTTCCTTATTATTGTTCTTTTTCTCTCTCAAAAATATTTTTACCCATTTGCCTTTAGGGGATATGCATGTATATTGATGAAGGAAAAATATCTCATTTTGTAGTAACTTTAGAACTAGTAAAGGTAAGTGAATGCATTTATTTAAATGCAGATCAAGGATAGTTTTATCTTCTACTTTCATTTATGGCCTTCTGTGCAGTGTGTTGGAAACAAACAGCTATGGTTTTGCACAGGATGTCCCGTGAACGTGGTGCCTGGTGCCCTTGTGATGTTCCTCACCGTTTCCCAAATTCCTCATTATTTCCTTCTCCTGCAGAAGCACACACAATTCTCACTTCTCTAACACTCTTTTTACAAATAGAGCATATAAACTGCATCAGTTCATTCCTAACAAACACAGTGCATGCATTTTTCATACTGGAGTTTGCTGGGGCCTTGGCTGGGTTGCATCTCTGTGTTTAAGGTCTTTGACCCCATTCAGATTCTGCTGGTGGAGGTGCACAGGTGCTGTTCCTTCCAAGTGCCACAGCAGTGCCTTGTGTGCACCTCACCATGCCTGAGGACAAGGAGCAGGACTAAACATTTCTCCTCCAGCACTTAATTGCCTTGTTTTAATGATCACTGCGCCAAGTGCTGTGTCTTCCTCAGGTTTCTAGCAAGCAATAAAAATTCAAAAGCTGGTTGTAATTCCTGGAAAAGTTAGCAGGTTTGCCATGGGACCACCTACAAGCTGCTTATTTATAATTCCTTTTTATTCTGTTACTATTAAAGCCCCATCTTTTAAATATTGTTTATTTATTTTTCCTTTAAACAGAACATTTTCCTCCTGTCACAATACAAGCAACTTAAAAATTTTCAAAGGCTCTTTCAGCAAACCTGGGAATTAGATTTTCATGGAGTCCTTCATAAAATATTGAAGACTTCATATATTAACATACATTGATTTATTCATAGTGTTTCATTACAAATAAGCGAGGATCCCATAATATAAGGAAAGGTTAGGAGAGCAGCGGAGCGCATTATATTATATTGACAGCTCAGTTGAAATTGAGCTGCCTCTGGATTGAATTTGGAAGGTGAGGAAGGAATTGGCTGGTAAATAAGTCATGAGCTCTCCTCGAAAGTGTCTGCGTATCACAGGGGCTGTCGTGGGTAAACAGAATGGAGCTCGAGCAGAATTTCAAAGGATGTTCAGCCTGGGTTCCCCTGAAGATGTGTTAGCAGTGCAGAGCACGCAGGGCTGTGGCCTGGCTGGGTTGCTCTCAGGAATGGAGCCATGTGTAAGTCTGCAGCCCAGGGCTAAAACTGGGAAATTTTATCAGCAACTGTCTCGTGAGCTCAAGGAAAACGAGTGGGACTATTGTCTAAAGGCTTGGTGATATTTATTTCTCGTGAACCTGTCATTTAATTTCAGTCTTTCATTTTGGCGCGATGTCTTCAGCATCGGAGAAGAATTCAGACAATTTTGTTGTCAGTAAAAGGTTCCTGTTTCTTCTTAAAAGCCTCCTGAAAACAACAACTGCTTGATGGAAAATGTATCCCTGTGTGCACCAAAAGTTCCTCTGTGCTGTGGGAAATTCTCACAAAAATTCTGCAAGTTGTGCTGTGCTCAGCTTCGGCTGCAGAAGTTTGGGGTGGGGAACGAAAAGCAATTCTTGGTGGCTTTTGTACGTCAGCACACGCTGAGATTTTAGTGGAGAGAAGAAATTAGCTTCTTCCAAAGTAACACCTGGAAAAATGGTGATGTTCACTTGCCAGCATCCAAACACAGGGCACTTCACTAGGAGATGCTACCCTTATATCTGCCCTTTTATTTTGGATGTTGAGTTCCAAGAGGGGAGTGAAATAGGGGCGCAGACAGAGGCCGGGTGCAGAAGACTCCTATCACCTTACTGTCCTTATTCTTCATTTGCAGATTACTTACAAGGCCGTTGGGTCTCTGGATCCCAGTGCTGACCTGTCCAGCCAAAGAGGGAAGGTCTTCAAACTAAGGAATGAAACACATCACCTCTTTGTAGGATTATACCCAGGGACAACGTATTCATTCACCATCAAAGCCAGCACAGTGAAGGGCTTTGGGCCACCCATCACAACACGGATTGCAACTAAGATTTCAGGTATTGCTTTGGGAAGACAAAAAAGGAACTTTACAGGGCTTTGTTCTTTAGATCTACAGCTGATGTGTGAAACCATAAAAAGCTGTTCAGCTTGGTGTCTCCTCCACAAGTTTCATAGGGACCACAATCTATTATCTATGTTTGTTCAGATTACAAATGCAGGGGTTAATTTGTGGATGCCTTAGGAGGATTTCAGATGGGAACCTTTGTTAGTTCAATAGATGAACTCTTACTACAGCAGATTATTCAAATTATATGCTTGATCACAGAAGCTCCTTCAAAAATGCTGCTTTATCTCAAGAGCTCACCAAAAACGGATGCAGTGAAGTAATTGAATTAATAGCTGAAAGAGAGGAAAATGAGGAAGAGAAACTACATTTATGGCTTCTTTCCTGAGTAAGGCCACAAAGAGGGCTTCAGCTAGGCGGAGAAGGATGTCAAAGGCACTGAAATCAGGAGGCACTGCAGAGAAAACTCCTGGGTACAGTAGAAGCAAGGAAACTTGGTCTGGCTACCAACAGCTCAAATGGGTAAGGTAGTGGTTGAGATGACATTGAACAAACATATGCAGAATTAGATATTAAAATTTCACTAAGCCAGGTTCTCTAAGGGACGTTTTTCTGGAGTATCTATCACAGTGACATCAAATCAAATATTTGGGACACTTGTAATGATGAAATATGCAGCTTTGCATATTTTCCCTTATCTTTCAGGACTGATTAGTAAGTTGTTAGCAGTAAATGACAGTTTAACATTTTAAAGAAATAAAGTCTCCCCATTCTCTGCACTGACAGTCAGCAAGGCTAGAGACTTTTAGATGTAGTGCAAAAGTTCATGTCACATCCAACTGGAGTACAGCCACGGGCTGTAAGGCTGCCTGCAGAGGAAGGCATGGTGTGTGCTCTGCCCACCTCCGGCCAGAGAAACAAAACAGCACAGGAATAGGGGTGCTTTTCTCTTCTTATTCAGTTTCTTTTCATTTTATTTTTAAGGGAGTGCTCAAATCTTGTTAGAAGCCTGCGTGGTTATTAAATGTATGGGCACTGAGCTCAGTTTATCATCTCTGTTTCTCTGTCCTCTAAACTTCTTGTTTGTAGTAGACAGACACAGGCCCCACTCAGGCATCTCTGGTGTTCGATTGTACTGTTGTATGGTCAGTCCTCTGCACGGGATTTTGAAGTTACTGTTATATTTACTTAAAGATGCAGTCCTAAAGGAAGCAGAGAGAAAAATGAGACTTGCATTGACTTATTTTTACTTATAAAGCTTATAAGGCTGTCTGGAAACTGCTGGCTTTAAAATGAAAAGCCATCCTATGCAGTAGGAAAGTGTGAATGTGTATGTTTATCTGGGTGGATGTTTGTTAATTTATCTATCACACTCATGTACTATTTATCACACACTTTATAATACTAGTTGCCTGAATTCCCAAGGACTTCTCTTTGGCCAGGACTCAGCAAAATAGGCACCACATCAGTGAGCAGTGCTTGCTGCTTTACAGAGGTCACTGCCAAGAGTCATTTTAATGAGGCACTGTCCAACTCTTCCATGTTGAGGACAGAAAAATGCCATATCCTGTTACAGCATCTTGTGACAAATACAGTGCAGTTGCTGAATTGTACTCGATACCATTAGCTACTCCTGCCAAAAACGATGTTGCTTCCATTTGTTTCTCAACTAAATGGCATCTGAAAGTCAAATGGTGCATTCTGTGAAGGAACCAGCCCAGCTGGCTGACACAGCAGAGGCCATTCAGTCGCACCAGTGCAGCATTTCAACTAGGCCAATGGAAGCTGCAGCAAAACAGGGCCTGCAGAGGTACAACCCAGCCTGCTCATGGTGCCCAGGGAGCCCTGCAACACTGCAGTGTCCCCTCTGCCAAGTACAGGAGCAGCACAGTTCTGACTGTGGCATTTCCAGTGAGTACAGTGCTGTCAGCTACTGGGTACTGCTGGTGCCCTGCATCTTTAAGTGACTCATACTGCTTTCCTCAGTGCACAGCACCTTCTGCAGAGGAATCCCTGCTAAGGAACTGCCATTCGTTCTGAACTCGCTGCCAGCTTATGGATAGGGAAGTCAGTTGCTGAGCTGATAATAGGAAACACCATGCTTAACAGTTTTCAGGCATTTAGATAAAAATCCTGATTGTAAACAGGATTACTGTGGAAATCGCTATGAGAGGATTAAATGTGGGACCCCCACAATGCAGCTTGCCCTTGAGAGTTGTAGATGAACTGAGTGGGACTATGTTCTTCATGTAAATTCTTCTATTTGCTTTATAGTTAGGGAAATTTCAACAAAGCTTACCTCTTTGGAATAAATACAATGCTGCTCAGATTCTTCTGGGTTTTTTTTGTCCCTAAGGGATGTCTGCTACAGGGGAAAGAAGACTTAACATAATGAGTAGGCTGTGTTTCCTAGGGAAATCTCTCCCACCTTGATGAAATGACCCTAGCAGAAGGAAATAAGGCAGAAGTAGGAAGAGGACTGTGGCTACGTGTGAGTGGTCAGCGGTTTCCCATATCACACCACTGCTGGAGTGATGGATGCTGTGGTTGGTCACTGCCCTCAACACACACTGGTGGACACACCACTAAAGCACTGGGCTTAAATACCCATTTGAGTGCTCAAATAATTCCATGCTCTTTTCTTTTGATGCCTTCCCCCTTCATAATGTACCTTCCAGCTAATCCAGGAGACAGAGCTCACACATGCATTAAAAATTCTCTAAGATGTGAGAACTCTGATCCATTGGCACAAATAGTGAACAAGAGATGGGTTCCTGGGTGCAGCTTTCAGCCCTGCCACTGATTCACAGGTCTCAGGATGGCATCTTTCAATGTCCATGCAGTTCTTTGTCTACTTTTAATTTTGAAGAAATAATCCCATCCCAAAGGACTGATAAGTCTTAAAAATTCAAGGCAGGATTTTCAAAGCCAGCTTGAAGATTTGGGTGTCCTGTTTAATTTTAATAGGAAATGAGTGTACAAATTTTTTAAGCAGTTATGACAATTTTGATCATAACATTGAGAAAGTATTTTGATGTTTCAGTCGAGAAATGTTAAACGGTCTCCAAGAAATGTTACTAGCACGTTGCCATCACTACCAGAGGCAGCAACTGGTATCTCAGTAACGTGTTGCTCTTTGTTCTGCTACAGCACCATCGATGCCGGAGTACGACACGGACTCGCCCTTGAATGAGACAGACACCACCATCACTGTCATGCTGAAGCCTGCTCAGTCCCGGGGAGCCCCTGTCAGGTGGGTGGTTCCTCTTCCTTTTTTTTTTTTATTTGCAGCATTTTCCTCTCCTTCTTCCCCAGGTTTCACTCATCTTTTATTCTCATCTGATAACAGAGCTGTTGAAAGTGAATGCTGGATACATGGCCAACTTGGCTGTTGATTCTGCCTTTCACGTTTCCTCTTATAAATGCATCCCGCTGCTCACCTCCAGGAATGGTTGCTGATGGCATTGCATGGAGTTACTGCCCTTTCAGCATCGCCTCAGGAGCCTCAGCAATACTGGAGTTTCAGTTTATAAAGCTATGTGCTGTGATGTGAGCTCAGCAAGCGTGAACAAGGCTGCAGGCCTCCATCTCCTGCCCTTGTTTCTATGAGGGACAAGCCTTTGTTGTAACTATATGGTAGGAATGCCTGAACTAATGCTGGCAGATCATTTGTTCCAAACCTGGATCCAGCCAGGCTCCTCACATCTCAGTGTTAAAAGCCAGCTGCTGCTCCCAGCTTGTTGCAGAGACAGGAGGTGATGGAGGCTGGCAGAGTCCCTCTGGTTTAGTGGGATGCCACCAGCTGTAGGTGGGCAGTTTCCATTTCCAGAATGGAGGACTTAGGGGCAGGAAGCTATACAGATGGAACTTGTGGAACGGGATGATGGCTTTGTAGAAAACATCTGTGACTAATTTTGTGACTAATCCTGGGCTGGATCCCATTCTTACCAGCTCTCCAGGGCTGAAATGGGGCACCTAGCTGCAGATCTCTCTCTGGCTGCTGAAACATGACTTAGAGGCCTGTACTCCACTGCTGTCTTTTGCTTTGGAAAACATGTGTTGAAAGGCATCAGCACAAGAGAACGAGCTGCCTCTCAGAGACAGCACTGCCTTACCTGAAGCTAGCAGGAATGCCAGGCACTCCTCCATCCTCCGTTCTCTTCAGCTGAGCATGTGAATTAAAGTGCTTATGATAAAATTAGCTGTAGTTTACCTAGGAGGATCTGGGCTGCTCTGTAAAATACCCAGCAGCCATTACCTTCCTGTAAGCTCTTTAGGATTTCCCTTGAGTTTTCACAAGACACTTCTTTTTTCCCTCTGAGTGGTATTTTAAAAACAAATAATTGCTTCTCTCAGAAGTGAATGGGCTTTGTACATCCCACGGATGAGTTCCTAGTGCTTTTTGAAGGCGTCTCACTAAGTGTTCAGGAACAGATTACTCACGTGTAAACTTGTTTAATTTAATGAAGTATCCTATCTCAATTAGTGCTCCATCTATGTCACAGCTTTTTCCCAAGTTGCACTATTAGTTTAAAGCAAACTATCTATTTTTGCTGAGCACCACACCCATTCTAGTTGTTCTGAGAAGCAGGCTCCAACATTTCCCTTTTAATCTCTGGTACTCCATATGAACAAATTTAGAAGCCTATTTTCTGAGTCCTTTAGGGATATTGTTGTGCTGGAAAATGGCAGTAAAATCACAGAGCTCTGTTTTGTTTTATTTCTTTATATGGGGGAACGTTCCTGTATCTCGTTTTGCCACCTGCTGTCTTAAGAGTGTTGCTATTTCGTCTTTTTATTGAAAGTCTTGCGATTTTTCTTGAAGCCAATTTGCTATACATTAACCTCGTTCAGAGAATAGTATCTTTTTCAGCAAATGCATCTATTATAAGAAAAAAAATCTATAAAGTTTTCCTAATTTTTCAGTCTAGTTTCTTTAATTGCATTGTGGCCTATGGTGCACGTTTGCAGTGTAATATTTATGCCACATCCAAATGATGAGGTGACTTCCTTTACAGAGCCCTGTCCATTGACACAGAAAACCAGAGCAGAGGTGTATGTGTGTGACAGGGGAGGAGTCCTCCCCTAAAATATCTCAGGGGAGATATTTAGCTTTTTATTAGCTATGATAGCTGAACAATGGATGAATTCCTTTTGCTGTATAAATATAGCCTGCTCTTAGTCTAACCTCATGAAATCCAACAAATTTGACCTTGTATCAGATTTTCCCAACCAATTCCCTTTTCTTTCAGCCTGTTCTGCACGCTTACAATATCCAAAAGTAGGTAGCGCTCCCTCAGAGGCTTCAACACCATCCAGCCAATTAGAATAATAATGTGCCATGAACTGTTGGTGACACTTAACACACAAGGATGAGGTGTTTCTTTGCTTTTTCGTAGATTTTTCTCTCATATTCATGAGAGTTAATATACTCTCTTTTTCTTGTCTGATTATTTGTTTTATGCTTTAAGTTTATTTTTCCTTCACACGTATAATATCTTGTATTTGTCTCTACTTGTTGTCATCAGATTGACTTTTAAAATGCTTTTAAATCTTGATGCAAACCTTGAGTGCTTCCATCCCCTCTTAGTCTGATTGCCATTTCTCATTCACTTACCAAGGCATTAGTGAAGATACAGATTCAGATTCAGGCAACACTGGTGCTGAGTGTTGAGGCTGTGCGAGGTGGGTGGAGGGATTCCACATAATGGGAAAGATGCCCAGCATGCTAAAAGGATGTCTGTAGGATGTCTGCTCTCCTGGCCTCTCTTGTAGGCATGGCCATGCTTTCCTCGATCCATTCCCTTTTCCACCTGACCACTCAGGCTGCCTGGGGTGTTTCAGAAAGGGCTCTTGAAAATGGTCTGAAATAGATACTGCTCACAGTAGCTCATAAAGCCTCTGATCTGTCACTGTGCAGGAATAGGTAGACCTCTCATCTCTTGACAGTACTCCAGGCAGCCAGTTTCTGCTCTGTGGTGCCCCAAGTTTTCAATATAATCCTTCCAAATGTGAAAGTAAAGAAGCAACAACAACGAAAGAACACCTTCAGTACATAGCAATTATTCTTCATATTTTCTCTTAGATGATAGGGAGATGAATTGGAGTATGTGTGAGGGTGTGATTGGTAACAGTATCTCCCAAAAGATAGTTATGTGACCTGCGTTGTGTTATTTCATTCTGCTCTAGTCTGAGCAGCATACAGATGGAGTACGATTTGCAAGATCATTTTTAGAGTAATATTGTAGAATATTTCAGAAAAGATTCACTGTTGTTCCTCTCATGTGAAATACGGGTGCACTAAATCCAAAGTCACTTTCAACAGTGAGACGTTTCTGATGTTTCCTTGTGCTCACGATCAATAACTTAAATGTGGTTGTTTATAAAACTAATGGTTGTGAACTTGACATTGTTAACAAACTACAGATAAGAACCAAGATACTTTCATATGAACTAATAAAAATAATATGAACTTGGGTATACTTTTGTAGGCTTTGTCTTATTGCCAGAAGAAAGGTGGAGCATCAGCAAGGCATAAATATCCTCCCTTGTGGCCTGGGCATTTCATTATTTCCTTGTGGTGAAACCTGCAGAGTTTGACACCACGTTGCCCTTTAAAAATAACTTTTGGTGCTTCTTATATCAATTCAAAGCCCCTGAATGGTGTTGTGATTGATTGCTGAAGACTGACATTCGTCTGTAATAGATTCAGAAGGGGGAAAGAAGAATGCAAGTGTTCCCAATCTTTATTCCTCAACTCCTTCTTGAAAAAAAATCCCAGTGTGATTTTGAAGATAATTTTGCCTGTGAATCCATTATTGTCAGGAGGGCTGAGTCGGTCCTTCATAGATTATTCACATATGACATCTTTAGACCTCTATTTGAGAATTTATACCTTATTCACTGCCTGAAAATACTGCTGTGAGGGATTTTATCTCCATGACCAGTCCGCTGGGCTGTTTGCTGTGTGCTGCGTACTTGGAAGTCCATCTGGTTTATTAAGAAACCATCAGTTGTATCTACCTGTTACTATTACAGAGAACATCACATTTTCAGAGCATGTGTTAGTTTCAGGGATTTCAAAGTTGAAATAATGCTCACCTTAAGGGTGATAGTGTTGTTTGGCATGCCATTCCATCTCTTGGAGCTGCTGGGCCATTTAGAGCAGAGTCTGCAATTACACTTTCAGAGTTTGAGGTGGTGGCAGATTTCTTTGCTTAAAAAAAATAAAAAGAGAATTTAATTTTTCTGTATGGCCTTGCTGCAGTTCTGCAAAGTGTATCAGTATGCAATCTGTGATGTTCTTTTGCACGGCAGGCAGGCAGATGCATCAGGTATCTGATGGTCTTTAGGCACCTGAACTTGTGCTGGGCTAAAGAAAAGTGTTTTTAGAACATAAGTTTTCGAACTTTGCACGTGACCCTGTGCATACATACACAGGTGTGTGTAAGGAGGAGGTGTGAGTAATGGTGGATAAATTATGGAGGTCAGACTTGTTTGCGCGGTGGTTGGATATACTTAATCACTTTGCTGAGGATGGATGGGTTATCGTATTGATGCATATCTTAAAGGAAATAAGGAAATCTAAATGGGAGAAGGGGACTGGAAGTCTTTTGAATATATTTAGATGCACTGAGCAAAAGGTGAAACAAGTATTTTCATATCACCAGCCAGCCAGTAGGAGAAATTAATTTGTATGAACAAAGCCCCATGTTACTCATGAGTATTATCTGATTTTTGGTCTCCCAAGCATGAAATAACAGAAATATTTTTGGTCTGCGTGTTGCTAAATGAATCAAGAGAAAACAGTTGTGTTGTTATTCAACAGAACAGTGTTTTTTTTCTGTTTTTCTGCTCAAGCTGTTCTCCAAGCAAGCAATCCTCTATGATGTTTCTGCATGTCCATGTCTTCCTACACGTAGTAACAAACGGAAATACCCTGTAATGTTGGGGAGTGGCATTGCTTCCATCTTGTGTTGCTGTGCTGAGACTTTCACTGCTGAACACTTGCCTTCCACTTCAGAGCAACAAAGTAGAAATGCTGAGTGTCTGAATTCATAGGCTATAATGTTCATCTTCATGTCATTCTTTCTTTTCTTGTCATTTCAGCTACCGTCTATTTTTATAGAATAGAACTAAATCCCTCTGGCTGGCATCTTGATTATTATTAGTAGTATTAGTAGTAGTAGTATTTTTGGAAGCACACTAGTTCTTCACATCCATACGAAGGAATCATTTGCAAACTGAATAACCTTGATTGTGTGGTGGAGGAGGAATGAGATCTACAAAAGAGGAGGTATAAATTTGCAGAATCTGTTGGGTTTTTGTTTGTTTTGCAGATAGGGGCTTTGGTGTTTACATCTCAGTGTCTGTGTTGATGCTGTTCAGCTTGTTGTTTTGCTACTTTTGAGTGTTACCACATGAGTTTGCCTCAGGCATTTATGCTTATAATAAATTCATTAATGCCAGGAATGGGTGGCGATTTCTTATTCTTAAAACTCCTGCACAGAATACCTTGTGCTTGAAAATAAAGACTGGAGTCGGGGATCAGCAAAGCAATAAAAAAGGTTCTGATGTTTAAAGCTGTGGGGAGCCTGACAAATTGTTATGCCCTTGGTAATTCTGAGAGTTCAGTTGCATTGATAGGCGTGTTGTAAATACCTGGAAAATAAAAATCCCAGCCTGCTTTTACTAAACTCTTATTCCAGTGTATGCATCACATGACACAGTTGATTGAACACAGGGCAAACAGTCATCACATTAGATCTTTTAATTTTGTGGTATCTAATGAGGAATGAGATTATCAATCTAGGCTTCTGATAGTACAAGCCTAATTATCTGTATTAATTAACATCTCCCGTAATATACCTCAGGGATATTGTTCTGAAATCATTCAAGCTGGGTTTCTCCTGCATGGCGTTCTGTCTTTCATCTAGGCAAGAGTTTGAAGGTAAATGAGCAGAGTTCCTCTTCTCTCAAAGGTAAACTAGAGCTGCTTTTTCTTTAGTGGTGTGTGATTGCACCCAAGAGAATGAGGATTTGCATGAAAGGCTGGGAAGAATGGCAGCTGTACAGACTGCTGTGATGGTTATTATACCTAAAAGGAGCAGAGTTTTGCCTTAAATATTTGCAGGTTGACCTCAGCAGTGTGTTCTACCCCTGGTGAACTGAGCAGGGCACAGCACAGCTGAGCATACGCGTCCGGATCTGCTGGGTCATTGCATGGTGGTCATAGGACATGCAGAATGACTTCAGTGACGCTTTGAGTTGTTCTGGATCTTACAAATGCTGTGCCTGCTGTATCAATGCAGTGGAATGCAGGGTTGAGTCAGGAAACAAGGTGACAGCTGTAAGTATCAGGAAGGAATATTTTGATTTTTATATAGCGTGACATAATCAGTTGAATAGATGTTTCAAGGTTTTTTAGTTCCCCTGAAGAGTCAGATCCTGGCCCTAAAAAGTGAGAATAAGTGGCATTTTGGGTCAGTTGTCTCATCTGGTACTGGAAATAGGTTCTCTTACTGCAACATCTGAGAGAACTGTCCCTTAAAATGTCACCAAGCTGCTGTTACCCATTTATCAGCCATCAGAAACATGCCTGCTCTCTGAGCCTGCGTGACCTGCTGTGTCTTGCTAAGCCGTTCTGTGGAGAGTCTGGCAGCAGCTGGGAATGGGAGAGGAAAGCCATCAAATTTGCATATATTTTAATTATAATATTTTAACAATCAAATTACATATAGAGACAATTCTTTTGTGTCAAGTAGCATTTTATTAGCTGCACAGTGAAGCTTTTACTAACATTTTTCAGCGAGCTTTCTGAAGGCCTGAGGATATTGAGAGTCAGGGAGTGAATGTTTTTGCATAAATCTTTCATGCTGTCCACATGAACTGTCAGGTTAAATTCCAGCGATCAAAAGGTTAATGAAGTCTGAACTTTAAGCCGAGAATTGCAAATTGATGGCCGTTTTCTCACCTCAAGCTGTCAGCTGGTAAGACAAAGAGGGAACAGGGGGAAATGTCCCCATTCCCACTGTGAGCACTTCTTTTTCCCAAGATGTTCCTTAATTTGCATCAGAGCACCCGGAGTCAGTATTCCCCTTCTGTTTTATCCCAGAATAAAAGGATGATTGCAAACTGCATAAAATATTTTAAAAAGTAGAAATTGTGTTTGTTGAGATGTACCACCAAGCCTCCTTTTGCTTGCAGCAGCCCCTGGATCACACCTTGAGGTGGGATGAGCTGCCCCAGGTGGGAGCTTGCCCACAGGCAGCAGCTTGGTTCCCTTCATGGGCCACGGAGGAAAGTTTGCTTAATTGAAGCAGCTCCTTTTGGTACTTACAATCAGATGGGATGAATCTGGGCAATAGTCCCTGGCAAACATCACCCCTCGGAAGCAGTGTATGAGCCCTATCCAGCCAGCATTCCTCCAGCAGCAGCAGGGCTGAGATATTCAGAGGGTAAATGGATGCCTTCCTACATGTGGCAGGCAGTGTTTGTGCTAGCAGGTGCCCCTCAATATGTCTACAATAACACAAAACTGCAATAAAAGGGAAGATGAGTAAGCTCTGCTTTGCTGTTGCAGACTAAGGCATTTCAGGATTTAATTATACTACAGGTATATAAATTCCGGAAACATGTTAATGCTCCCGTGATTAAAATTATAGAGGGCCTAATTGAAAAAGCATAAACCGAATTGAAGAATTCCTAATTATAGTTTGCTTTGAGGTGTTAATTTCCTCCATAATGAATGCATAATTTCTTGAACTAGAAAAGGGGGCTGCTGCACCAGCGCGTGGGCTGCAGATGGAATGAAGGGATTATCATAAATGCAGCCAGACAATTCAGAAGAGTAAACCTCTCCAGCCATGGTGCTGTTCTGCCTCCCTATAATTTCAGTTCTCCTAGCACAGCACTTTTCCAAAGCAAAAGGCAGAGCTAGGAGATGGTGAGAGACTTGCTTACGGTGCAGAAGGAAGGGGAAATTGGACTGGTTTAATTAAAAGTAGTCATGGTGCAAAAGGGGAAGGTGAGGAGAGAGGTGGAGAACAGTATTTCACTGGAAAGGTCAAACAGTAGAACAGAAGATGCTGACTTTCCTCAGTACCCACCTTGCCTGATTCAAAACTAATTGCAGGAGCTGATGTTGATGCAGGTTGAGGGGTTTTTTTATTCCTCCCAGAGGATTCACCCTGTGTTTCAGTTTTATCTCACATCAAAAAGATGCATAGCTTTGAAGGGAGTGAATGGTGAAGTATGTCTTTATCAGGTACGGCCTCCCGTTGGATAAATCTGCCCCATTCCCACTCTGTTGGGGATCTCTGAAGGTGTTTACAAGTGATGACAGACCAGCTGCCAGCTCTTATCCTTGGGATTTCCATTTTCCTGTTTTCCCACCCACAGCTTACTTGTATTCCAGAGCTGAAGGTGCCACTTCTTCCTGCTGTCAGAAGCATCAGTGTTTTGCACCTCCTGAAAAGCGCAGTATGCCCAGAACAGGCAGAAAGAATCTGGCCAGTAGCTTTCAGAAGGTGGAAATCTGTGTTACCATCTCCCTGGAGAGCTCATGTTCTCTATTGTCCGTGGATAAAATAACAGTGAGTAGACTATGACGTGAGCACAGCGGCCTTATTTAATAATGACTCCTCTGCTGATGTTAGAGCAAGTTCCCCTGTTTGTCTTGCTTTCATTAGCCTTTTAGTTACATAAATAAGTCAATTCTATTGTTCTGTTGTTAAGAAAAGATTTTACATTCATATGTATGGGTTTTCCCTGTGTAGTCCAGTAGCTATTGGCCTGTAAAATGGAGAAAAAACTAGATTGTTTCTGTATGGAAACTGTCTTAATTTCAGGGGAGCCATTAGAAATACCCAAACTCATTGAGAACAGATGCAGATACACACAGCCTTGTGCGAGGCTCTGCTTTATGGAGGGCATGGCAGAAGACGCAGGGAAGGGCCTGCCACACTCTCTCCTGGTCCTGTAGGTAGCTAAACAACTGCTTTGGCTCTTCTTGTCCTTGAAACTTACTTTCTTCTGGTCTCAAGACAAACCAGCGATCACTGAGACCTCAGTCAGCGATGCCTGTTTAATGCTAAGTGACATCAGCACAAAAAGGTTGTGGTGGCTTTTTTTTTCCTCTAGATCAAACAGATGGCAGGTGGTTCAGGAGGGAAAAAACACCTCCAAAGCCACAAACATTAGCTCCTGTTGCAGCGAAAGCCTTATCTGTCTGCACTCATTATCTTTAATCTGCCAGCACAAAATAACATTGAGCTGGAGAGATAGGGACTGGGCCTATTCCACGGGGGAGCAGCAGCTATTATGTCTAATCTGTGTTGCAAGCCAGGTCAGCCTTATGGAGATGGCTGAGATAATGGAACACAGAGCTTTGAAATGCCCTCTAGTTCTATATTATTTTTACCGTGTGTTTTTTCCCAATAAGATTAAACAGGAGGAACTTTAGGCATTTGAAGAAATGATGCATATATGTGTGTATATATATATATATACATACAGATATATATATATATATACACATGTGTAAATATATATATATATATATATATATACAGATATATATTTATTTACACATGTGTAAATATACATGGGTCAATCTAAAAGTAATGCCTCCTATTTATTTCCATGGAAACTGCAACCTGCAAAGAAACTGCAAAAGAACACAATGACACTATTTAATGGAGCACATTCTCAGCTACAAACCACTACTTTTCAGCGTAGTCACCACTATTAGCTGTGCCTTTTTGCCAGTGAGCAAGATCCTGCATGCCGTGCTTGTAACCATCTGCACGAGCAGAGGTAACGCACTGTCGCTGTCACCACTGCTGAAATGCACCACTCACTGTGCTCACATCCACTGCTTGATCTCCATCACTGTTCAGCAAGCGTCCATGAGTGTCAGTGGGTGACTTTTTTTCTGTATGGAGGAATTCAATTCCACCCCTTTGCTTCATACAGAATTCAGTGTCAGATATTATAGTGTCAAACTGCCCCTCTGCTGCCGTGTGTCACATGGCAACAAAATGGAACAGGCTATT
Source organism: Tympanuchus pallidicinctus (assembly GCF_026119805.1). Lineage (NCBI taxonomy): Eukaryota > Metazoa > Chordata > Aves > Galliformes > Phasianidae > Tympanuchus > Tympanuchus pallidicinctus. The sequence goes on from NW_026294722.1 coordinate 10,637,027, forward strand.
GATGGGAAGGTTCATCCTCTACCTCTGCCATTGCACCAACATCTGCCTCTGGTGTTGTGGGCCAACGTCATAAAGTAGGAGGCATTACTTTCGGAGCAGCCCTAGTGCAGGTAAATAGATGCAGTGGTCTGAGCATGGAAAGAAAGCAATCTTTTTTAAGTATGGGCCAAAGGCCAGAGCTTTTGGGCTTTTAAGCACAGTCCTTCCTTTGGTCGTTAGACACTGACTCTCAATACAGTTGTCCTCGTGACAGCTGTGTGTGTTTTGTACGTGTAGCACATTTGTTTGGAGTTTACTGGCACTGCTGGGGTTATAAGTTTAGTCCATTAGTCCAGCTACAGGGAAAGATGAACTATAGTTGGAATTTTAGTCCAACAGGGATAGGATCAGTCTTTACATTTTCTTACCTTTTTCTAGTGCCCACTCCACTTGCTGTAGAAATTTAACAAAGCTTGATGTTCTAGTGATAAATAATATGAAACCCATATGAGCCCATATGAAAACAGTGGCTCCAAATAGTGTTAGCCAAGTGTGAAATCGCTACATTTTGTTTCATGAATTTCAAGGTAGAAAGGCTGTGGTAGGGGGTGAGTGTCAGAATGGAATAAAATGTGGAGAGACTGTTATCAACCTTCTTGATGAAATGGATTGCATTACTGCTGGCTCTATCTCAGCAGGATTTTTTCATAGCAACAGCAGTAGTTAAAATATTTTTTTTTTTTTTTTGTTAACAAATTTGGCTGAATTTTGATATTTTCAACTAGAGCAAATGTAGCCAAAGAGTTGTTTAATTTAAATGAGTGTTTAAAGAGCACACAAAAATAACTTCAAAATGAAAGATCTGATGTAATAGCTTTGCAATATGAGAAACTATTTCCTCAAGTAGCATCACTTTCGTAAGCATTATTTGTGTGAATGCTTTCTTGCAGATGTGAAGAAGCTGATTTCTTTTAACGATTGTATTGATGGAATTGCAGCCCAATATTCATAATGGGCTAGTTTTGGAATCTTTGAAATAGCCAAGCATATTACAGAAGATGACATTGCAGAACATCTTTATTTCATATTCTTTTCCATAAAAATGTTTATTGAAAGCTGACCTTAACTTCAGCATATTGCGTCCTACGTGGAGCTGTATGGAGGTAGTAGCAATCTTTAATTGATTGTAACGGCTTTAGAATCAGACCCCAAATAGAGAGAAAATTGCAGAACGGTGTATTGGGTCCCTGTACGTACATCTTAGGTGGCTGTGAAGCCCAGTTCATTATCGTTCGTAGATTAGTTTCAGAGCTTCTGATTAAAAGTGCATAGGAGATGTTAAGGGTGAAATTTTGGAGTGTATGAAGTAGATGACTCCATTCTCAGGAATGTATTGGCACTGAGCATTTTATTATAGTCACAAGGAGAAACTACTGAGGGAGTGTTCAGCATTGCACCAAAGTAACACAGGGCTGTAGGTGCGTTGTACGCTCAGAACAACGAGCCTCCGTGTTTGGCTTTGTAGGATCACAGAATGGCTTGGGTTGAATGAGACCTCCAAACACGTCCCTTTGCAGCCCCTTCCCATGGGCAGGATTGCCTTCCACTAGCACAGGTTGCACAGAGCATGGCTCAGGATGGAGCTTCCACAGTGTCACTGCTCTCTGACTGTTACACGTTTTATTCCTGTACATTTTATTAGCAAATCACTTGTGTTCTTATAAGTCTTTTTGAGAGTAAGTGGGTTTTGGTTGAATTCATTACAAAATCCTTCTGTGCAAGTTCACACTGTAATTACTATTTAGTATTTAATCCCACTTTTTTGTTGTTATTTAAATTTTTGAGTGAGCTCTATGGAGACCTGATGGATTTCTATATGGTACTTCTAGCTTCTATCATTTTTCTCCCACAGGGTGGTGATGCACTGGAACAGATTGCCCAAGGAGGCTGTGGATGCCCCATCCCTGGAGGCATTCAAGGCCAGGCTGGATGTGGCTCTGGGCAGCCTGGTCTGCTGGTTGGCAGCCCTGCAGGGGTTGAAACTGGATGATCATTGTGGCCCTTTTCAATCCAGGCCATTCTTTGATGATTCTGTGATTGTATTTCATCGGATTTCCCTTTAGGAGAAAACGTGTGCCTGGATAGTGAAGTGTTTCTGGCTCGCAGAACACCCAGTTTGCACAGAATCTTTGTCTTCTGTCTGGGGCTGCCATGCAATTGACTTGTTGTGAGTGGTACCATTTTGTTTCTTATTGCATGTGTGGCAGAATTCGGGGTTTCTATAAGACACCTTTGGGAAATCAAAACTAAAGACGTTGATGCCATTCTTCTGGCTCAGTTTGCGTCACTAAAAGCAACTTGGCCAGAAAAGTAAGCATCTGCAGACACAGTAGCTAATCTGAATCTGGTCTAGAGGGAGGTATCCTTGCCTATAGCAGGGGGTTGGAACTAGATGATCTTAAAGGTCCGTTCCAACCCAGACCATTCTATGATTCTCTGAATGCTGAAGTTTGACTATCATGCACCACATCTAAGCCGTCCCATTATGGCAGGAGAGGGCTCCGTGCTGGCAGAATAAAGGCCCCGAGTTTTCCTGTTCATGTGGAGGTATATTGACAAATGTGTTTAAATTGTTTTAAGCCAGTTTAATGGAGTCACAAGTGAAAAATGATGGTGGAAGGTGCTGGTGTAAGTATGTGTAGTCTGATTTCTGTGTTGTGCCATGCCTGGGGCATTCACATCCTCTGTCTGCTGAGGCTGTGAATCAGCTTTCTGAGGAGATTCCCGGTCTTAAGAGAACACGTTTTTAAAACTTTGTCAGTGTGGTTAAGAGGAAAGAAGAATTGGTTGTTAGCCCTTCAAAGTGTCACACCTTTGCCCCTGGCTGTGTGCACTTGATGCCTTTTGGTTGTCTCTGTGCAGCATTAACTCTCACAGATCGGTCAGACAGTATTTGGGTTTGATTTGCATGTGTTTGGATAACCTTTTCAGAAGTGCTGCATCTGCTGATTCTACAGAAGACATGCAACAGGGGAAATTCAATGCATAGCTCATGTGGGCTGCTGCATGCCCTCAGTCTGAGATGACAGTGTCAGGATGGAAAAGCCTTGCATCTTCATACTTTGTTTGCCCTTCTTGTCTTTCATCCTTGAATTAAGACAACTATTAGTAAGGAAACCACAAAGACCCTTTTGTGGTATCTTAATTCCTGCTGCCTGTCAGACGGTTTGCCTGAAAATATTGTACTCCTTTGAACCAGAAATGAGAGGTTCCTGTTCTCTGTGGGGTGAGTTACAAAACTTGCTGAAAATAATCTGGTAAAAATGCACTGCAACATCAGGCTGTACTAATTGCCACTGGGTTTTATTCCCACGGTGAAAATATTATTGGAAATAGTGCACAGCTGATAATATATTTGTGTGTTAAATATTAAAATCAAATGAAAAAGTATTAGATCTTAATGTGGTGCGTTTAAGAAAATGTAGTACTAAAATGGTCCAAAGGGGATAGTGAACTGAATGCTGAAGCGTTGTTTCTTTTAAGCTTTAATAAGTCAAGTGAGGAGATCACTGTAGGGTTAAGAAGGAAGTGTATCAATGGCATACTCTGTCATCATCAGGGATAGAGTGGAGATGCTCCTGGATGGGAAGTGCTGTGTCAGCACACCAAAGTGCACAGACCAGATGTGGAATACTTTATGGAAAGCTCTGACATTTCCTCCCACATTCGTAGACATCATGCATCCAAAACTGGAGTCTGGATTAAACACACAGCTAGATTCTGGACAATTACTTCCTCAGCCCATCCTTGAGCAGCATAAAAAGAAATCAAGAGCAGGGAAAGAGAAGTCTGCCAGAGCTCAGAGATGTCTCAGTAGCTCAGAGACAGGGCTGTGATTTGGAACGTTGATTATCACACTTGTGCTTCCACACTGAATAGAGAACTCATAATTGAAGAGATTACCTTGTAGATGATGATAAGAGCACATTTTCTTCCTCTGCAGACAACATTTGTGCTGTGGCGGCCATTATGGCTGCTGCTTTTATCAGTGATTTAGAATGGAGCTGTCAAAAACTTTAAAATGCTTCTATTAAAGTAATATGGTTTTATCTATATAAAACCTGTGAGATTTCTCAGGGAAGCCAGGTTTGGCCTCCTTTTCTAATAAGAGTATACAGCTGTGCCACAGGGCAGGGAGTTTCCCAGCCTTCGAGGAAGTCAGGCATCTGATCAGTACCAGATTGAGAATCCCTGGAGAGCTCTTTCTTGAGAGCAGAGCTGTGGATGTGTGGAAACCAGTCCTCAATTGCCATTCATGGGGATAAAGCAGTTGCTGGTTTGCAGTGAGGCGGTTTGGAGTAGCACAAGGAAGGCAAGACCCCTGCTTCTATTCCCCTGCTACATGCAGATGTGTGGATTTGATTGCAGTGTTTGCAAATGTGGCTGGATATTAAACATTGAAAGGAAGTAGTTAGTTTTACTGTGTCGTCTTCCAGTTTATTGGCACTGGGGTTGTTATATGGAATTGGTAGTTTCAATGTTCTGCTTTTGTTGTCTCTTTTAATATAATTTCAGTGTATGACACTGAAACTTCCTTTTATCCAGCTGGGCATTTTCAAGCAATGTATTGATTCCTGCTATGAAAGCAGTGTTGGCTGATACTGGCTGGAAGCGATAGCTTTGAAGCGTGAGAGGAGGAGAGCCCCAGGAGATCTGCTTTACTGCCTACCTGGTAGCCAGAATAAGAGCTAATAGAATAGCTTGGATACCTCCTCTGTATTTCCATTGCCTCTTTTCTTCCTTGCATTTAGCTCTTCTTTTTGGGAAAGCACTCCTTTTTTCCCTGCTTATAATCACAATGCTGTGTATTGCAAAACTGTTGGTCTTAACAAGCTGCAAATGGTTGACTCTGCTCCACATCCCAACAGAAGTGTGGCTGCAGCTGGATGCCTCTGCAGGCCAAAAGGGCAGGTCATGCTCACAGAGTTTATTTTGAGCGAGTGCCTGACTGCAATCTTTGGGGTCACAATGCATCGTGGAATGTTATCACTTCTTGAGAAAACTGGAATTACTTTTACTCTTTTGAGAATTTCTGTAGTAATGCAGACAACCTGGCCATAATTGTGATGAGTAATTGCATGCTTGCTATCCAGAATTCCCACATGGATTTCATTTGGTTGCAGGATCACTGGCTTTCCACTGCCAGTGGAAGGGCAAGCAGGAGGGAGATGTGATGCTGATGGAAGCGGAGTTGGAAGCTCTTGATGTGCTTCATAGCACCTTGTTATTTAGAGCAGAGAAGCTGATTCCTGAGAATGTCCTGAAGGCAGTTCAGGAAAATTCTGCTCCTAAGTAAAAATAAGACATTCAAAACTCTTTCAAGGAGACCTTTCAATGGCCTTTCAATGTTCGAAGGGGAACTATACGAAGGAAAGGGACAGACTGTTTCCGGGGTCTGCTGGGATAGGACAAGGAGAAATAGTTTCAAGCTAAAAGAGGAGAGATGCAGGTTGGATATAAGGAAGAAGTTTTTTACACTAAAGGCAGTGAGGCAGTGGCACAGGTTGCCCAGAGAGGTCAGGGCACTGGGGATCTGAGCACTGATGGAGCTGTGGGTGTCTCTTTTCATTGCCTTTAAAGATCCCTTCTAACTCAAACATTTCTGTGGTTCTAAGAGGAAAAGTAACCTGGAAAAGAAAAATACATCAAGGAAGAAGAAATAAGAAAATGAAATTGTGAGCCTTTTTTTAGTTAGGGGTGAACTGTGTAAATCTGGCATTTCTAGAGGGACCAGATCAAAATATCCGAATCAAAAAATGAGATCCAGAGTAATGATTTGGCAGGAAAACAATTTCCCAGAGTGATAATCTTCAGTCCAGAGTGATCCTTGAGAGTGGCTGCTCTCTTGGCCACTTGGTCGACACCTGTGAGAGCGGCCACTTGACCACTAGGCAATAACAGAGAGCCTAAGGAAAGAGTGAGGCTGAATGATGAAGGTCACTGAGTTGAGCAGGTACGGCAGAAAGAGGTGCCAGCACTGTGTCAGTTGGTGAGAGCCAGGGCACAAAGGGAAGAACTCAAAGTAATGCCATCTGTAACTCATTCTGTGTTTTGCCAGGGAGTAGTTTTTTTAGACAAAGGGAATAATGACAGCAATGCTGGCTCAAATACTTGTTTCAAAGGAAAAGGTGACAGTATTTGAATAGATCAGTGGTGTTTTAACTTGCACACAAATGGGACATCTATTAAATTTCAGCTGAATGCTCATGAAGGAGCCATTGTGCTTCCAGAGACATCTGAAAAGATTCCAAAAGAATAAACATAAAAAATAAGTTGAAATTTCAGGTTGTAAAATGGAAGAGCTACCCCCAGGGTAGGAAGAAGTATGTATTAATGGCCAAGGCAGAAAGCTGTAATGTAAAAGATTGCAAGCAAAAGAGTATCTGTTACAAGGTTCTATATGCATCAGAGGAGTTGCTCGTGATGAACATGAGTGCATATGGTAATGCAGTGGGTGTGAGAGCAGCCACGGGAGAAACTGAGCATGTCTTCAAAGGTAACTAAGTTCTCTGATTACAGAAGCAGTTTAATTACCTGGCCATTAATGTTCCTGGTAACTTCCCCTTCTAAACCAGACAGGTCTGTGGGCTCTCTGCTTGCATGTGGCATAATGAAGAGAATGAGGTTGTCCTTTCAACACAGCAAGTATGGGAGAGAAGAAGAGGGAACCTGTGGCCCCTATGGACTGAAAGGAGAATTAGATATGTGTGTGTGTAATGATTTGTGTGTGTATATAAAGGAAACATTTTCTAAAACCAGCAGAAACAGGCGAATAGGATTATATGCAGCAGGAAACAAACAATTTTTTGGTTAGAAAGCATATGACAAATGCCCATAGAAATGTTCATCACAATTTGGAGTACTTCTGTCAGCAAACAAAAGCTTCCTTTTATTTTTGTCAGCAATGTGGATTATTATTGGCAACCTGAAGGGTCAGAATAAGACTCTGCATATAGTCTGTTAATGAGCAGTGTCCCAGAAGGCAAACTGCTACTCTACAGCTGAGCTGAGCTTGAGGTTGAAGTTACACACACTTTTGCTTAAAGCTACCACTAAATCCTCAATGGTGAGTCCTTGTTGCTGGGAAATGTGTTTATCGTCTTAGAAATCAGCAAATACTAGAGAAGATTAAAATATTCTATGAAAACCTCCAATGAACAGTAGGATTGAGGAGAGTCTTCCAAAGTGCTGCGGGGACGTCATTGAAGGCTGTGTCCATATGTCTGGGTGCTCCTGCTCCATTAGCAAATGTGAATACCATCCTGCATAAGGACAGCTTAATAGCAAGCAGTTCATCCATGGGTCATATTGGTAACGATGATTTGCCTTTGGGCCTGGCAGTGGGAGCTGCCCTGCTGTGCTGATTGCTTCACTCTCAGCACTGAGCACGCCAAGTACCTGCAGCCCTGAAGTAGCAATGCATTCCGAAACATGAACTAGGTTTTGTTTTGCCTCCTGCCTGTGGAAGGTGCCAGAACTTTGCTCCCCGCAGAAGCGCTGATGAACCATTGCTATGCGAGATAATTTCCAGTGCAGCCTTTCTGCAGAAATGAGCCTGCAAAAGCAGGGACGCGGATCTGCTGCTGGCTGCCTCCGGTCTTCTAATCGATCTCCCCTGTCCAAGTAAACAAAGGAGCAGCCTGACACAGGCAGGTGAGGGCAGCGCTGTGAATATCCTGACAAAAAGTGAAATGACTGCAGCGCTATCTCTCTTTGTCAAAGGGGTGAGCGGTGTTAAGCAGGCACTAAACCTGCCACGGCTGTAGCAGCGTTGAACTAAAGGGCTTTGTTAACTGTCTTTGGAAAAGAAAAAAACAACACAGTGTGCATTTGAATGCAACCTCCTTGAGCCTGGAAATAGCAAGCTAGAAATGACAAGGTTGCTATTACATATCATACAAGGCAAAGGCTTAGCATGAATCGAAAAGGATTAGGATTTCATGGAGCTCGAAAGAGTATCGAGAGTTGATTCCTGAAACAAAAGTGAATTGGGAGAGAGATGAAGCCACCTACCCACATATGCTGCTCTGTAAGTCAGCCTTTAAGTGATGCAAGGTAGGAGGAGACTTGCCAGCAAGAATCATGGCCAAAAACTTTTTCATTCCGGGATGTATCACAAAAAGAGATGTGAGGCAGGGCCAAAACTAGGAGCAGTCTTAAAAGTTACGGGAATCTTTTTCGGTCATCTGAACTGGTTCCTGCACCTTGAAACTGTCCAAAACAGAGCCGATAGCATTGCTTTCTGTGGATGCTCCCCTCTGCTACAATCATCCCTTGGCCAAGCGAAGTTTTCATGTTTCACCTTGGTGGCTGGAATGGAGGGAACATTCAGTACATTAAAAATCTGTTACTGATTGGATCTTGTAGTAGGTAACTTCGTTACCCAAAGCGTGGCATGACTGAGCTCTGTTCTGACTTTCCCAAAGGTGTAATCCTGCTAAAGGAATAGAGCAAATGAACCAGCACTTTACCTTCAAAGCAGCTTACAGCAGCCATAGACAGTCATTGATGTGCCAAGAGCTGTTTTGCTGTCTCACCCTAATGTAACAGTGTTTTTGTTACTTTGCTTTGTTCTTTCACTGTTGGAAACACTCTTTATGTTTAAGGATCTTGGGACTCTAGTCTTACCTTCCTCTCTCCCCTCTCCTCACAGTGTCTATCAACTCGTTGTCAAGGAGGAGAAGCTGCAGAAAGCTCGCAGAGCTGCAGACATCATTGAATGCTTCTCCATCCCAGTGAGCTACAAGAACGCCTCCAGCCTTGACTCACCTCACTACTTTGCAGCCGAGCTGAAGCCCATCAACCTGCCTGTCACACAGCCCTTCACCGTGGGCGACAACAAGACCTACAATGGCTACTGGAATGCTCCTCTTTCTCCCCTGAAAAGCTACAGCATATACTTTCAGGCTCTTAGCAAGGCAAACGGCGTAAGTGCAGAGAATATTGTCTGTATCTGTACACATGACAACCTCCAGCCTCCCTGTCTTTCTCCTTCCTTCTCCATCAGATGCCAGTTTAATTGCCGATTATCACTTTCTTGCAGAAATTTGAGGGAAGTTATACATGCCACTACTTGTCCTTCACTCAACTTTCTCTGCAGATGCAATGGAAAGCCTGTAGGAGTGCCAAGTGATGGAAAGGGCATATGTTGGCACATGATGTATGAAGTGGATTGTTTATGATCTTTTTCCTTGCGTTAATGTCAGAGTAGAGGTTGTTGTCCTTTTAAGATGTAGCTGCTACATCCTTGCAGTCGTCAGTTCACAGTAATTTTAGAGGAGAGATGAGAGCTACCAAAAGCTATTAAATTGGATTACTTTGTAGCCTCCTTTTGCTCATGCCGTAGTTTAGCAGTTATTGTTGAGGTTTTCACCTTGAACAAAATGTAAGTTTTACCGTAAAGGGAACTTTGTGCCTGTCTTTCTTACTCCTTTTGGGTATCATAGACTTTATTTTTAACTTATAGTTATTTTGTAATATTAAGTGTGTGATATTAAGACTGTGTGGGAAACATAGTCTGCCCCTTTTTGAGAGTCAAATGTCACACACATCATGCCCAACAGATCCATTCATAGGAAACTGAAGGCCTCTTTTCCCTCATAAATTCTTCTGGAAAGTGGTTTGTGACCTATGACCTCATGCTGCAGATGTGTTCAGCTAACAGCATGCAGGCCAGATCCAATCTAAGCAGTCATTCAGCTGCATCCCCTCTGGCTCCCCCAGTAGCTTTTGGTTATCACAGACATGTTACAGGTTACCAGTCCAGCCTCCTGAGGAGACTTATAGCATTAATACACAGTGAAGAAGTTGGGCAGCCAGGGATGTTTTTAGTGCATTTACCAATGCTTTCCTGAATCCAACTTTTACATGGGTAAGCTCTCTAATACATCACCTCTGAAAGAACAAAATTAGAAAAATCAATCAAAGATGAATGGTAAAGGCTTTGGTCTCCACTTGGGATAATGACTTTGATACCCAAAACACAGGCGTGCATCACAAAGGACTGTGCGTCCTTTAACAGGCTGGCAATGCCAGTGAAGGTTCTCAACATGTCATGCTGTTTTACTGCCTTCATTTATCACCATTCTGCAGAGTATCAGCTGTGTGGCTGACAAGCACAAATCTCTTCGGTACTGTGCTGCTTTTCACCTTGATTTCCCTTCTAGTTGGTACAGTTTCCATTCAGCACTCATCAATTAATTCAATTTTAGATTCACTTCTATGAAGGAAATTGTAAAATATATGTATCTGTCTCTTTGTTTCTAGTTAGTTCCCCCTTATGTGATAGTTAATTGCTAGCGAATGGATCCCTAAGGATGAAAAAAACTTTTATTTGCTCGAGTACAATCTAATGTGCCATAACTGGGTAATAAGAATGGAAATGTAGGCTTCCCTTGGCATTCTGGAGTGAGGCAGCAGTAATGTACAGCTCCTGCTTTTTCTAGAATTCTGTAGCTGACAGGTTGCTCCACACTCAAAAAAGTCCATAATACTTGGGCTGCTCAGATAGGAAACTAAAAGACCTTTCAGGAAGAAGTAATCCAAAAAGTCTGTATGCAGCTTGTGAAGGCATGAGAAGCATCAAGTTCATGTCTGAGCAAGCAAATGCCTCTTGTGTTAATAATTTACATCAGTACATTATATGGTGATGTATCCTCAAAGTGCAGTGCTGCTGGAAAAAGACATAGGTGAATTGTCCAAGAGCGGAATATGGATCTTAAGTGAGTAGCTGTGGAACTTGTTTTGCCTTGATAGAGTCCTTGAGGCACTCATTTAAAATGTTAGGATCTGATTTGCGTCTGATGTTTTGCAGCTGTAAATGTTTTCTTTCATACCCAGAACTGTTTGCAAGTATAATTTGTTTTTAAGAGTTCTGGGTGTTCACTTTTATCAACAGCCTGAGGCAGTTTGGTGGTCTACATAAAGCCTACCAAAAATTATGGCTGCAGGAAGGCATTTTTAGATAACGCACATCTGCAAAATATCTGAGACAGTAACAATTTAGCACAGTTAAAATCCAGCCTTATGTTCCTTTGCACATGAAAAACTTAACAGAGCATCGCAGCTCATTTTTTAATTAGGATATTCTATAGTTTCATTAATCACTGACAGATCTGGAACGATGAAACTTCTCTTGCACACCTGGAACTTGCAATGAGAAGCCGTCGTGCAGTGAACCGTAACATCTTCCTTTGGAAATGGAGGGCTCCAGGGGGAGCTTAATTTGAGGAAACATTCTGTGTTTGGTCAAAAAGCTTGATTAGGAGGAGATGGTGGTGGTAGAGGAATTCTGCATTGTTATTTTACATCTCCTCTGTGTGTGGAGGGTTGTGCTCATTTGGTGTTCTTGTCGGCTCTGTAACCATTAGCCATGATTGTTGCATTGAAAGGGACATAATTAACAGCTGGATGCAAAACAAGTGCAGCAAATTGCTGCAAAATCAGATCTCGAGCTTTGCTGCCTTCTTGCGTGCAGTGTGGTGCTTGTTTTTTGACAGCTGTCGCTCTCTGAGTTCTGTGGGCAGTTGTGTGAAGCTTGGGCAGCCTGTTGCTGCTTCCAGACAAGGGTCTGAACAGAACATTTTGTTGTGCAAAACGCTTCCAAACTGTGTGGGTTTTCCTCCTAGGAACAATTGAAAGCCAGATGCTGAACTGAAAGGTGTCGAAGTTCAAAAGGGGTTGGGGGGGAAGAGAGAAAAAGAAAACAGAAACTCTAGGCTTTATAACAGGGCACTTGAGAAACACAATTAGCTACTGATCATTTGTTAGGGACAGTTAGTGCAAGAACTGACACAGAGGGAAGAGCAGACAACTGGCTTTGCTGTGTTCTGGCAGGAGCTGCGTGCCTGCCATCCCAGCCTGGTAGCTAAGTGATGTTTGCTGGTTGTGCTGGTGCCACCTGCTACAGATGGCTGCTGGCAGAGCACAATGCTTTCCCGGCCTGTAAAACCACCCTGAGCTCAGCCTCTGTGATGCACAGCCCTGTGGTGCTTCTTCTGAAAGGTACGGCCTGGGCAGCGATATTATGCAGAATTAATAATCAGAGTTAAATGTCACAGATTTTGCTGTCCCCAGGTTCTTTGTCTGAGCCATGGATGGTGTTGGTGCCCAGTTAGAGATCCAGCAAACACGCTCAGGTGGGGAGAATTCCTTGGCTCCCGGGGTGCTGCTGCCTGAACTTTTGAGCAGCTCAGGAAACAGAGCTTCCTAGAAATCTTTCCTGTAGCTCCGGTGCTTTACGTCATGGAGTTAAAATGAAATCTGTATTGGCACAGTTGCAATCAATAACCCTTGGCCATTTTTCCTCTAAATGGGAGATGAGGCAGGAGGCTTTGTAGCACAGCTGGAGATGATGTGGGGGATGCTGCCAGCTGCTCCTGCAGCCTGGTGGTCCAACAGGTGAATGATGTGTTCATGCCAGCTTTGTGAAAAGTGGCAGCACAGGAATCAATGAGAATATTATTTTTGAAGGAATGATGGACTCTACAGAGTTTTTCATTGATTTTTTTTCCACTCTAATGACTTGTACTACATGCACAATCGGGCAGCTTATCATTATCAGGGGATTTCAGGCTGGATTCCTGGTTGCTAACAGGTCTACTCACATACTTAAGGAAGATTTTGGAGGTATGGGCAGAGCTGCCAGTAGGAAAATAACCTTCATCCTTGTGGAGATGGCTCACAAAGAGCCAGCGAGGTACTTCACTTCAGCACAAGGCCTATTCTGAAAACCAGTATGCTACTAAGTCTGCCTGCATTGGTTTTGCAAACAGACAGCTGTGGGGACTCAGTGTTCTGTGATTTCAGCTGTACCATTTTGTCCAGTGATGTTTACTGCCTCTTACTGTCATGCTGGAGCTCCTGGGGCAGCAGTAAAGCAGCTGTGGATACACTTCACTCTTTGTAAGTCCTTGTTTCCACATTTGTCTGGCCTTCCTGAGCCAGAAGACACGAAGCTGAGTGTTGGTAGTCTTATTCATTGTATGAATAAGATTGTCTAGTCATCCTTGAGTTTGGGAGATGTGGATACTGAATAAACTAAATATCCTTGAAATCACTTTCTGTTGGAAATAATAAAAGCCCAAACCACTTTGTTAAAGCTCACTTCTCCAGATAACACAGATACTAAAAATAACTGATAATTGGAAAGTCAATACGGGGTTTAGCTGAGCCTCCTGGAGAACTAGCAGTTTCCTTGAGCTGGCAGTAGAAATTATAGGGGAGTCCATAGACTCTGCACACTCTGTGCATGTGATTAATTTTAAGGACAGCAAACAATTGGTCTCAGTGGAATAAGAAAGAGACACATGGGAAAAACTGAAGAACAACAACGGAAAGTTCAGAGGATGGAAGGGCAGTGCCTGTCCCATGGGATCAAGCTGCCTACAAGCGTGCTCGATACAGGCTTGGGACATGGAGTGCTGTGGCTGAGGCCAAGTAGGAGGTTGGTAATTACCTGTCTGTGCAGCAGCAGGAGTTAAAACTGCCTGTCCCCAGGTGGGGCTGTCTGGAGACCTGTGGCAGGGTGGCACCTGGGGGCAACAGGTATATGCAGGTGCTGGCAGGGACTGCTTCAGCCAAGGAATGCACTGTTGAGCTAATGCAGGGTCATAATCAGAGCCAAGGAAAGGAAAAGGAAAAAAAACGGTGTGAAAACAGATGGATGAAAAAGCTCTGCTTATCTTATTGTTCATAGTCTGTAAACAGCAAGCTGTCATTTTAAAATAAAAGGAAAAAAAATCATTTGGCCTTTTAGGTTGTGAAGATGCAGCTGTCACATAAACATATGTCCTTCTGCCCTCATAGATCTTTCCTGCAGAAAGTTGTTCCCATCCAAGTACTAAAACAAAGGCAGAACTTGTCTTGTTATCATCCTGTGCACTTCAGTGAAATGCATATTTTGGAGTCTAAATAATTAGTAAATGGCATCAGCTCTCCTTCTTTGAAAAGGAAAGAAACAAACCATATTGAAAAGAATGAGAATTCAGTGTGATGCCAGAATAAGCTCCTGGCATGTGGATGTGGGTCTGAAATGAAACAGTTGTCCAGTTCCAGGATCTAGGTTAAAACATCCCTACATTGTTCCCTTACTGCTTGCACGTATCCTGTCTGTGATAGCATAGCCTGGCAGTGCCCAGAGCACAAAGCAGCAGTGGTTCTGGGACCTTACATTGGGTTATTTGTGTGCCTGCAGCCGCAGCACAAAGCAAGCATCTTACTGCAGCTGGTGGGAGCAGGGTCTTGGCTGTGGTTGGGTTTGGGAAAGTTCTGTGAGAACGAATGGGATTAGAGTATCAGAGTACTTGAAAGAGCCTATGGATACAATCAGGAGACTGAAATTTAGGAAACTATTTTTATAAAAGTTTTTTGCTATTCCTTTTTTTCATTATTTTTCTTGTAATGCTTTCAAGCCATCTGTGTATGTTATTTACTCCTCTTTTGCCATTGGTTAAGCAGAAGCATCTTTACTCTGGTGAGCACCTCATCTAAATCCAGGAGAGTTTTTTCAGAAAGCAGATGTGATTATAGGCAAATGGTTTCACTGTTTTGAGAAGAAAAAAAATTGTTCTGTGTATTGACAAAGGAGTTCAGACAAACAATTCTCAGTATTAATCAAAGAAAAATACAGTAAGTGGAAGGAGGTCTCATTTTTTGTGAGACATGAAAGAGAGGAGCAGTGGGTTGATCAATGAGGTGCTCAATGGAAATCAAAGCAATAATCAGCCCTCATCAGGAGTACGGACTGAGAACAGACTTCAGGCTCCAACATCTCTAGTAGCTGATGCCTGGTGGCTGTGCAGGTTTCTTTTATGTTTTTCTCCTTAGAAGACACCATTTGAAATTAAGTCCAGATGTCTTGTTCCTCTGGTGATTGATTGCCCTTGCTTTTGGCAGTGCCTGATCACTGTCTTCTAATAACTACAATTGTCTGGGCTAAATAAGTAGATGTAAATGCAAACAGAACACACTGCATCCTGTCTTCTCAAATTACCCCGTGGGAGGGCAACGTGCAGGAATATGCACATGCTCAAATGAGATCAATTACAGCATTGTTAACAAGGTTTTGGGTTTTGTTTTGTCACCTCTTCTCAGCACTGACTAATTTCTCCAGCCTTTTGTTGCACTTTGAAGCTAGCAGAAAGCAACAGACGCACAAGAAAATTTTCCACAAGTGTGTGCAATGTGTGCCAGTGTCCACCTACTTTTAGCCTGCAGCAGTACTATCTTGATATCAATTATATTTCATTCGTCATTGCTGATTTTCCAGGCCATCTTTGCGTAGATTGTGAAGTGCATCAGATGTCTTCTGACTCCCTGCATTATCTGCTGAGGCTGTGCTCTGAAAATAAGACTATGTTTTTCCTGCTTTATATAACATCACTAGTAATAGAGATTGTTGGTTTCCAGAATAGCTGGCAATTCAGGCTGATTATACAGGAGGCAGTGATGGCTGTGCAGCAGTGCTCTGCAGCTCTGTTGGCTTTGCAGTGCCAGCAGTTGTACAAGATGTGCAGAGCCGCTCTGTGAGCGAGAGAAGTTTGTGAACCAAAGAGAGATACCTTGGGTTTACTGGAATAAGGAATAGTTTAGTCAATGAGTGCATGATAAGGGAGCAGGGGGAGCTGGTGCTGCATTTCCCTGTGCAGTGTCTGCAGTTTTCCTCTTCCTGTTTGCAGTTGAGGGTCGGTTGCAGATTTTCTTTACAGCCTCTGTTGAACTGCTTGAGGATGGAGCAAGGTGCTCAGCAGTGTATTTGTTGTTTCCAGAGCCAGGCAGCATCCATATTAATGTGGCATTATCACATGCAGTAATTTATGCAGTATTCATTACACCCGAGACATGCACAAGAGCATGTAAAGTCATAAAGTGCTAAGAACACCCTGCAGCAGATTACTGCCTGACAAAGTTGTTTAACCAAAGGAACACAGAAGATTTGGATGATGATCACGCATTGTTCAGAAGCAACCCCTGCCAGTAAGAGCTGCAGAATGAAAACGTGGGGATACCAGAAAGGGTTTGTTTTCAGTGGAAGTGGCCTGAGGAGGATGCCTTTAGCTAAGCCAAATAACACAACGCTGCTGCTCAGCTCCAAACTCCTGTTTACACAGATCTGGGGACTCTGAGGTGCACTGAACAAAAGCGTTGGGTTTTATCCCAGCTCTGCAATGAAAAGCCGTGGTGCTCAGGGTTGTGTTTGAATGGCTCATTTGGCAGAAGTAGCCATACAACATGCTGTTCTGCTTCACATACATATCAGAGGGCTGAAATATTCAAATGACTGCTTAGGTGTCTGTTTGCCATGTGTTTAAATAAATACCCAATTTGCAAAATTTGTGGTAATGGTGCGTGAAAATTGGATGTACAGTTGCGTGTACTTTTGACCCAATGCTTGTCTGCCTACTACAGATCAGGCCATTTAGCTGGTAAATTCTATTAGTAAATCAGGCCGTTACGTGGTGCTCATTCCTCACATTGAGTATGGAAAAACATCCAACTTCCCAGCAGTCAGGCAAGCAGCTGCATGCAAACCCATTAGTATGGAGTGTTCTATGCCATTCAAACGGTTGGTGGTACTTTCAGTGATGAAGTGTAAGAAAAATGCTTATGTGTTTTAGTGACTCTTGATGAGAAATATGTTTAATATGTTTATTGCAGATAGGCCAATGACACACCTTGATGTTTTCTTTTTCTCTCTCTCTTTTTTTTTTTTGGTTGATTTTCAGGAAACAAAAATCAACTGCGTCCGGCTGGCAACTAAAGGTACGTGGGTTTCCTTTCCCTGCAAAGCACAGCACCAGTACTATGAAAGCTGCAGTGGTGACACAACTAGATTACAGCTACTACTCAGGGAAGAAGCTTCTTTTCAAAAAGTTTTATATTTTAAGGAAAATATCGAAGGCAGAATGTCAGTTTCCAGAACCACTTCACTATATGTGTAGGCCCTGTTATTTCTCAAGACAGGGTCTCTCTCTCTTTGTGGTTCCTGTTTTCACTTGTTCTATCAACTGCTTTCCTGCCCTGAGGACTGCTCTTGTTATTGGCAGAATGTGATTGAAAAAGCTTCCTGCTAAGTTCATTCTCTCTGTAACTACACAGTGCAGATAAGTTAAAGGGGATCTCATGCAAACCTGACTTTTAAATGGGTTTTGAAAAACCTGACCTTCAACACATTGGGGCACAATTCCTACATCACACCATTTTCATGGTATGATGCAGTGAACTCGTGGAGAATATTTCTTATTTTCATCGCATTAAGTTCAGAATAGACCTAGCATCATCACGAGCAAACCCAATACAAATGATTCAGCAATACGTTCAGACGCATTGCTTTGATCCCCAGGTTGTTTCACAAGATGTAGCTCTTGGGGAACCAATGGTGACAATGTCTGGGTTACTTCTTGGAGTTTAGAGTTGCTTTTAACAACTCTTCGAAGGACTTCGAAGTCACCCCAGAGGATACTTTGCCAACAAATGTGTCAGTAAAGCAATTTACTCCTAACACAAACCGAGTAGCTGTAAAAAGGCTTCCTCAACAGGTATCTGGTCTCAAAATGAGTTCTAAGGAAATGCTAAGGTAATTGCTGTGGGCCATGCTGGAGGTAACTCTCCTTTTCTAACCCTCAGGAATGCATCCTGTGCCCTTGCTGCTTTGTTGTAACGTGGAATAACTCCATTACTGCCTATGGAGTCTTCCTGAAGTTGAAAAGAAATGGGTAGAAACTCATGGCTCTTTTTCTTTAAGAAGCATCACCCTGTTTTGTTTTGTTTTTCTTTTTTTCCCATTCTTTTTAGTCCTTTCTGTTTTGCAGCAGTAGCAGAAATTAATTCCTTCTAGGTAATTTTTCATGTGCGCTTCTGCTATAGCACTTACTGAGGAGCTGGGGGGATGAAAGAAGCCCCAACTAGCAGTTACTAGGTAGCAGCAGAGGACTCTTTTTGCCCTTATGTGAAGACATCTGCAGAAGTGTTACTGTCAGCAGGGTGTGAGGTGCAGGTGCTGCACTGCCTGCAGCTGCCGTCAGAGAGCTGGTGCTGCAGGCTGGCAGGGCTGTAAGCAGTTGTGTCACCACTGACAGCCAAGGATGAGCCATTTGTCCCCTCTCCCCTTCATCTGTGGCTCTGGTGGACCCTATATCCTCCCGTTGTTTCCTCTTTAAGTGTTCCTTGTAATATCTTCGTTTAATTCGTTGCTCTGGGTTGCAAACATTCTGTGTCAGTCTCCCGTCTGTTCCCCTGCAGTTTTCCTGGCCCATGGGTAGTGGAGTGACCATTGCAAATTTATCTTCCTTTGGCCTTCTGGTGGTAGAAAGATATAAAGAGCAGGAGTGGGTGAAATTTGGGTGAAATGATTCTCCTCTGGGTCTTCCCAGAGCGTGACTGGAGGGCTCTTCATCAGCTCGGAGAAATTAGATTGATTCATTTCTGGAGTCCTATAGTGTCTTCTACTTTAGTGGTTCCTATTTCTGGAGATAGTGGAGGAATGTGAGTTAGTTGTTGTTCTAACTAAAAATATATTTGCTCTGTGATTATTGTTCGAATAAAAACACCTGTATAGCTCGAAAAGTCCTATTCTTCTGTGTTCTCTTGATTTGCACTGCCTAATTTGAGTACTGCTGGAAAGACTCACATAAGTGTTTGACCCCGAGCTGCCTTCTGCAAATGGATTTAATTTTTGTTAACCTGTTGGGTCACCAAGAAGAAGTGACAGGCTGCCTTTACTCTGATGTTCTGAACTCCAGCTCCTTTTAAAAAGTGACCTTTTCCTAATACTAAATTTGACAAGAGAAATCAGAGAGATGGGTAAAGCCTGGGGATGCTTAGAGCTTTTTGGTGATCTTATAGTTTAGGATTTTTCTTGAATGATGTGAATGGGAAAGGGAAAAAAAAAAACAAAAAAAAAAACCACAGTAGCACTAGTGTTTATTACTGTTTTGATGGATATTGCTTTTGATTTATAAGTATGTCTTGTTTCTGTATACATGGAGTCTGGAAATCCTGTTTTTCTTCTTTTTTTTTTTTTTTTTTTTTCCTTGTCCTTACTCTGTGATTTGCTGTTTCGTATTTCTCAATGCCTGACCATTGACAGGGACACTGGAATGTGGCTGTGGCTAGCTTCATGCCAATTTTGGCTTTTTAATTGTACAGTATTGGCTGCAGCACACAAGCAGCGTAGCACCACAAGTGAATTTACAGTCTTAATAGTTTAACAGTCCATTAACAGTCCATTGCTGGCACCTGTGATGTATGGGCAGCTGAACCAAAGCTAAACAGTGGTTCTGTGGTTTGGAAATTTTCCATAGTTGAAGATCTCTCTTTGTCGTAGGGCTGAATTCCATCCACATTAACTCCACGTGGACAGAAGGACTCAGCCACTCTACATCCATCTGAGCACCTGTAGAGGGGTTTCTTATCTGCCCCATCTCTGCTGGGGTGGAAATAGATGGAGACAGTCACAAATCTGTAATAATGTTGTGATGTGGCCAACAACTGATTGTTGGGATGTTCTGTCTGACCTATTGTGTCTGTGTCATCTTCTGTCTACTCATTAGATTGATTATCTTTAGTGGCATTGCCATGTATTTGTCTTTATTTGCATCGTTGTCTTTCTGAGGATAGAAAGAGCAAGGCTGCAGTGTGCCTCCAACAGAATGTTCCGAGCTGCTAGCAGGGATAACAGTGTGGTGTCCTCCATAACAAGCAAGGAGAATGAATGTCTTGGAGTTAGGCTGAAGTTAGCTAGGCTGATCTGAGCATTGACAGCTCTCAAGCTGCAGTTTGTACTAGAGAGAAAGTGCATTTTGTTTCGCAGATTGATGCAAAAAAAAGTGAATGCATACTGCTAGTGCCAGAGAAAAAGTTCATTTCTGGCTATTGGTGTAATTTTGTTCCATTCCTGGATACATGACACTTCAGTAGCTCCGTTAATGTCAGTGAAATGAGTTCTGATTTACGCCAGTAGCAGGGAGATTAGAATTGAGGAATGTTTAAGCAAGGCAAGTGTTCTCTTCAAGTACCGGATTAACAAGGGCAGTAAACGTGAGTGTGGGAGTAATTAAGCAATAAAATGTGTTAGGCAGTGTGGTACTGGGGGATTATAGCACATCTTGGGTGTTGCTGCAAGGCACCTGCTCAGAAGCTGCGTAGCTCTAATTACTTGTCACTGCTTCAGCAGGCTGGGAGGCAATTTGTTTTGTATGTCCCATTGCCTGAAAACCAATAAAGTGAACTCAGATAACTCTTTTAAAAGTGTTCTAGTCCATTAAGAGTTTTGGACATTTCTCAGCTTGCTCTCCTCCCCTTTTGTGTTGCTGAGACCTCAGCTTCATTATGAAGTAGACTTCAGATAACCCCTTGTCATTTCAGCTTCCCTCCATTCAGAAGCTGCATCTCATCTGCCACGTGCACTTTTCTGCACGTTTCTCCTGCCTGCTGCTCCTGCTCAGGTTACTTTGGTCCTTTTGGTCCCAAGAGAG
This sequence comes from Tympanuchus pallidicinctus, assembly GCF_026119805.1. Lineage (NCBI taxonomy): Eukaryota > Metazoa > Chordata > Aves > Galliformes > Phasianidae > Tympanuchus > Tympanuchus pallidicinctus. Next base: position 10,657,540 of record NW_026294722.1, read on the forward strand.
ACCTTTGTCAACGGTTTGCCTCTCTGATGTTCATCTTTTGGCTGAAATGTCAGGGGTGGGTTTCAGCATCTCAGAACAGAAGGTCATGACACCAAGTACAGCAGCCTTCAGAGCAGAGCTAGTAGATACTCACGTGGGCAAGTGCATCTGCTGAGCACATTTCCTTCCTTCTGGCACCTCAGTAGGGGGCTTGACTAATGTCCATGGGCCAACGGCAAGGACTTGGCACCAGCATTTGCTGAGGTCACGTTTTGCAATCCATCAGAAAGCAGTCTGCCTTTGTCCAGTCTGTGTAGCCATTCCCTCTTTTGCCAGCATGTTTCATATCCACATTATTAACCTTTTGTATCGACGTGTGTATTTATTTCCAGTTTTGTTGGTCTCAGATTTCCGACCATTCCCAGTCATAACCACCTCTCCTCGGATGCTCTGCTTCTCTTCTTAAGTTACAGAAGTAATGTCATCTTTCATAGCATTAGTTGCTTGGATGCATATCATAGCATTAGGCATTCTTTAAAAATAAGTGTATTATTCTGTTTATCAGCTCTCTGCCATACAGTTTTCACTCAGCCAGTTCGTTTGTTAATTTTGCCATTTGGTTTCCATGATGGCATTTGCTTTAATGTGTCCCATTCTTTCTGAAGTAACTTGGTTGTTCTCCTTGTTTTAAAGCAACGTATTTATATTGACACTTTATTAGAGAAAATTGCAACCTCTTACTAGAGAGAGCAATTACCTCTTGTATTCTTAAAGTGCATTAAATTATTTTCACGGTGTAATTGAAACCGAGGCAGAGGGCTCATTAATGCTTCCTTATCTCTTGATATTTATTTCTTCTTTTTCTAAAAAATGTGAGTTCTTGCAAATGAAAGAATGGAACTTTAATAACCATTACGAGGTACATTTTTATTTTTTTTTCCTTTTGTTTTTCTTGTGCATGCTGCCTGGAAACGGTTTTGCTTGTTCTTAGCAGTGCTGGGTAGGCAACAGGCGACCACACGAAACCCACCCGGCCTCCTGAGCACAGGTGATTATCAGCTCAGGACCAGGAAGACTGCTGCCACTTCCAGAAGTCTGAGCAGCTTCATGACTTCTCTTTTTGTGTTTTGCTTGCGTGGGAAAATGCTTTTACAGCTGTTCAAACTGCAATATAGAGGGGACTTTCACGTAGCAATTGCTTTGCACTGACGTAAAATGTACAGCTTAGCAGAGGGTTGTCCGGAGACCTAAGGAGCACTTTAATCTCCATATGAGCCTCTGAGCGTGACTGAAGAGGCCCGTGGATTCCTTGTTGGCCCTCTGTAGAGGCTGAACATCCGAGCACGCATGGAGATGCTCCTGCATTTTCACGTTACAGTAACTACTGCATTTTCCTGGGGTTGGTGATTACACTTTGGCTCCAACAGCTGAGTGGTACTGTTGAGGATATGATGACAGGCAAATGAAGACTTGATTCTGTAAGTCGTTTTTGCGCAAAGTTCTGCAGTAATCAGAGACTTTGCAGAATCAAATGATGTAAAGCTCCTTTACAGGTCACTAATGGAGGAGCTCAGAGCTTCTCAAGTGTTTTGCAGTTTGAACATGAAAGCCTTTGTGTTGTAAACTTGCATAATACTGCAACTGGCACCTCTGCACCGCTCCAGAAGATTTCAGTCTAGAAGAGAAATACATCATCTTGTGGAAATAGTTTCCACTGCTTTAATTTGATGTGCATAGGATGACCTACTGGGATATTACAGAGTGGTGTGTGATGAATGCAAATGGGTGGGAAGAGGGAGTTGGGTTTTCAGTTTTGGAGTGGGTTACATTTTTGTAGGAATGCGCCTCCTCTCATACTACGTGATTATCCCCGTATAGATAAGACTTTCCTTACTCAGCAATTATTAACCACACGCAAGGACAGCTGTGGTGATACTGGGCAGAAAAGTACTGAGATTTCTCTGAAGTTCAAATGCTTTTAAGATTGAAAAAGACAGTCCTGCTTTTTGCAGAGGATTAACAGCGGAAAAGGGAACTGCCTTGAAGATGAATATGTGATAATATAGAGACCTCAAAAATGGATCTGGGTCTGAAAGGGGACCGATGAAATTATACATGCAAAAGAAATGGGAAAGTTTAGGGGGAAAAAAGTTCTTACCATAAACAGTTTTGCTGCAAGTGAAAGCTGTTTCTTTAATAGCTTTTGTTCCCTCAAATTCATATAAGACAGTTCAATTTTTGTCTGAAATATATTCTAGTTTCGTAGACAGGTAATGTATTTTTTAAACAGATTTAATCCCACTTCAAATCTGTTTGTTATTGCATTTTGTCTTTTGATACACTGGAATATTACTCCTTTGACAGGTTTATTCTGTTTTGTGCTATTTATTTCAGAAGGTTGCATCGCATTTTTAAGTTAGAAGCATGAACGTGCTTTTTTTTCTTTCCCTTGATGAAGTCTCAGCCTTCAAAAAGTTATTATTTTAGCACAAATTTATGTATCATTCTAATTAATTGTTAATAACAGACACACTCATATTGCTCTTACTGAAGAACACTCCTGGCTGGGAAGAGAAATCAAAGCTTCCTAGCATTTGGATGCATGTTCAACTAGTGAGCTGCTTTATTTTCTTTCAGTTTGGTGTCAAGATTGACTTAGAGGGATTTAAGGTGTCCTGAGGGCATCCTTACCCCAGATTGCTAATGAAGCAACTCTGAGTTAGGGAAGAACATCGAGAGCGATGAAGCCAGAGGTGAGCAGGGCCTGGTAGCCTGAGCCTGGAGGCCATGGCGTGTTGCAGAGCCCAAAGGTCTGACATAGCTTTCTCCATGAGCCCATACTCAGAACAAGGTAGGGTTACTAATGCAGGACCTGCTCAGTTGCCTTGAAGAACTGGACGTGTAAGAGATAGTATGAGAGATGGCAGTGGCACAAGAGAGGTAGGCATGGAACAGACCACTTCTTAATTGAAGAGTATTCATAATAGAAGAATAGAAATAGAGGGGGAAAATAAAAAAAACAACCTTTCTTCAAGACACATCAGAAAGTGCTGCTTCAACTTAGCAAAGCACAGGAAGCTTCCTAAGATCTCATGCAGCCCACATAGAGCATGTGTATGCAGACGGACTCCCTCATGCATTGACTACGTGGATCCCTTTTACTGGAAAGCAGTGAGCTTCCTCCTCAGCTTGCAGGTGAGGTCTTAGCCATAGGTTCTGTAGGCCACCAGGGTGCTTAGACCACCCTTGTCAGCCAGGCTTGGGGGTGCCCTGGTTTCACATTTTGTTATATCCACACTTCTGGACTTTGCTCGCTGCTTTTGTAATTTCTGCAGCTGCTCTGGCTGTGGGGTTTTAATGATAACCATGAGGAGAGCAGAGTAACGGGCACTGGCTGGTGAGAAGGTTAATTAGTTGTTATTCAGAGTGTGAGTTCTGTTCTACATCCATGCCATCATCCTGCGCTGAAATGCTTTTGGCTGCATCAGTCAAAAGATTGATCCCACTCCACATACCTGAGACCGCACAAAAATTAAGTCGCATCTGTAAATTTGGACTTTCAGAAATTTTGCTCTTTTTTTTTCTTTTTTTTTTTTTTTAATAATTGAAAGTCAGTTTTTAAATAGCTCTGCATAAGTGGAGAGTTAAAATGGAAATGTGCTTTCACCTTCTGAACCATCACATCGCTCGTAGACATCACAACGGCTGCTCTTTATCCGAGCTCTTCTTTCAAGCAAATGTAATAACCTTTCTCATTCCTGGGGCCGTATATCTGCTGTTAGCACAAATTAAGTGCTTCTGCTCCAAAGAGAGAGGAAGAAAAACATGAGGAGAGAAGAAAAGCCTTTGTGGCGGATTTACCTGGAATCTCCGGAATCAATTATTCTTTTACTGCTATTTTTTAATTCTCATTCAGTTCAGTAACACTAATCTTGATTCCTTGCTGTTTACCCTCATCCTCCTGCTGATTCAACCTGTATGCCTGATAATCTCTCATATAAATTCTGCTCAGTCTCTCTGTCCAGGACTGCTTTGCTTTGCTGCTCTTTTCACTTAGAATATGGTTGAAAGCTTTTGGCTTTCATCATTCTTTCCACTCCTTTTGAGCTCTTTTAAAGAAATGAGAATGTCTCGTGCTCTGAAGCCAGAGCAAGTAATCCTGTGCTGTTTGCAGACCTCAGTAACTGGGGGTGGAAAATTGGCACAGCAAATTGATGTGTAGTGAGAGTGGTGGTGGTGGTGCTCCTTTCTGCTGAAATGCAGCAACCAAAGGCATAGCCAAGGTGAAGTGTTGTCGTTAGAGGCCTGCCCTTGTGTCTGGTTATCTAAGATTGAGTTTCAGAGGTGTAGATATAATCTGAAAATACAGGGGAAAATAATTCTAGATGCAAAGTTACTTTGAATATTTTAAGGTTACTTGTGAAGGAGGTGCTGTAAAAGGAAAGGGAAAAAAATAGGAAATATTGTTTACTAGTGAAAGGAGAATAATTGTCTTTTGAAATCAGCCTGCAGGTCTGTTACGTTCAGCACACTGCCTAGCCATTATATGCTGCAAAGAAATTACTCTGATTAATTGAGCAGCTTCTTTGAACTCCTAAAGACTTTTAACCCATTATTTTTCCTTAATTTTTCTGGGTTAATTGTTACTTTAAGGTAATTTTTCTGATTAGTTTTTGTTACAAAAGTGATTTTCTCCCCATAGGAATAATTATTTGGTGTTACAATTTTAAGACCAAGCCTAGTCTTCACCAGGTAATTATCTGTGCATCCCTGACACTGACACTGCTCATTTTTAGGTGCATCAGTCTCTGAATTGCCAGATGTAAGACTGCCATCTTCCACTCAGATGCTACCTCTGTTTCTCCCTTTCCCCCATTTACAAAAGGTGCTGTGTTCTGATGGCTGTTGGTCTCAAAATGGCAGTGCTCAGCTCTGCTGTCTGGTACCCAAGGCATCCTCTTAAGTCTTTCTGGATCTGTAAAGGAGATAGCATCATTTATTACTTACCTTGCATGAGCATTTAGAGGATTTAAAGTAGGTACGGATATCAGTCTAGAAATGTCTAATGCTGCGAATGAATACTGGCTGGTATTTTTCACTTTCCCAGTATTTTGAGGAAGGCTTTGTCTCCTTTTCAAGAACTCGATTCTGGCTGTTGGAATCACTTGCAAGCCATCTCCCAGGAAGAGCAGCAGTCAGCTCTTCCTCATGGGCAGAAATTCTTTCAGCTGAAGAAATCATCTGGCACATCTAACTCTGGAATACAAGTGGCAGCCCTCTCTGCTGGGATTCATTTGGAATTTCAGAATTCCCATCCTTAAGTTATCAGCCAGGGCAGTGCCAGCTTTAACCAGGATCTGGAGCAGCGGGAAGATCAGAAGGCTGTGAAAGCCTGAGGATCTGGTGCAGCACCAAACCATTTTGTCAGTAGTCAGATATCGCAGCAGTCTGGGATTCAGGTGTCTGCGCCCACAACGGGATGGCTGGGGTAGATGTCAGGTGCCTGTGAGCAAATTACTGAAGCCATTGCTGCTCACTGAGCCATAAGCCCAACTCCTCCTGCCTGGTGAGATGAGTGAGTGGCTGCAAAGAACACATTTGCTCTGATGTCTGCAGTGACACGGGAGCAGCATCTCCCAAGAGCACATATCTTGGGCCGTGTCCTGTCTGCAAGGTGCCACATCTCACTCTGGGAATCGTGAAAGGCTGAAACAACAAAGCAGACCAGGTCAGTGGGGAAGGACTGCAGTCTTCAAAAACAGATATGAACATGTAATGGAGTGCTGGGTGAATGACAGTGCCTGTGGAAGTCAGATCCGTGCCCTGGCTGCACTTATAGGACAGTGCATTTTGTACAGTACATAAATACAAAACATACATACACATGTATCCCTGAAAGCTGCAACTTGTCTAGTAGATAAAACACAGGCAGGGAGTCAAGGGAGCTGTGGTATTCTCTTTTTGGGATCTGTTGTTTGTCGTTTAGCTTCCCTATTAAGAAAGTAAGCTTAGGGCAGGAAATTGTCCTGCTCGTGTTAGTGCACTGTAATGGAGTCCTGCCTTCAGTGGGGGTCTCTGGATGCCACTGAAATACACACAGCAATAACAGCAGTGACCTGTGCTGCACCCAGCTGTATCGGCATCCAGACTGCAGTTACAAGGAACAATTTATCCTAGGAAATGTGGTGGAAGTCACTGCTAGGAACTGGTTATAGTAGTTTTGTTTTTCCCTTTTGATGTAAACAGAATATAAACATTGTTTTCCAGAAGAAAAAGCGTTTTTAAAGGTATTCTTATGAAATGAAACAGCCAGTTTTTATGGGCTTCTGTGCCCAGAAGATTTCAGGTCCACATGTGTGACAGAGAGAAGCAGAACTGAATTCTAAACTGTTTCTGTCAGGAGCAGCAAAAGCCATCTTCTGCAACTGCACAAGAGCCCATGGACCTCCTGCTCCCAGCAATGATATGGTCTCCTTGCCTCCAAATGGTGGTGGCGCAGCCATAGCAGGTTTAGGCATCTACAGGAAAATTACAATGGAGTGGCAAGAGAACAGTGCACTTCTGTGGGATTGCTTCATTGCAAAGATTTAAGAATGCGAGGCTCAGGAAATTACTGGCACTGTCATATTATCAATTCCTCGGCGCTATCAGCTAAGACAACTTCCAAATGGTTGGACTAGTAGCCTAAAGGAATCGTTGGCCTTTGCCAAGACAGATAGGAAGAGTTGCACAGAAGATCCGAGTGAATCAGTCACTACAGCGTGTAGGTGTCAGGATGGATAATGAGGCTTTAGTCTCTTTCTAGAGCTGCACTAGTCTACAATGGGAAGAGAAATATCAAATAAAAATACACTCCGCACACATTGCCCGTAGTAATAAGCAACAGCCTGGCAGAATCAATCCAATCCAGAGAATCAGAGGATGGAGCTGACAGCACATTCTGATTTTTTTTTTATTTTATTTTTTAACATGGCTCACAATTGGTGAGGGCACTCGGATGGAACAGAAATGGGTGGGTCTGACTGCACCATCCGTGGCTGTAAGCGATTCTCCAACACCTATCATTTAGGGTCATAGGAGTAACTGCAATGCAAGTGAAGGGTAATTTGGAATGCTACTTATTTGCACATCAAACAAACAGAGTTTCAGACATTTTCAAGGTGAAATTGTACCTTTATAATTTATTTTGTTATACAATAGCATCAGGATTGCCTGTGCAATGACATACAGCTTGCTTCTTGGACAGATTTGTTCTATGAGATGTTGTCAAACAATGATGGTAATATGCAGCTGATATGCTATTTTATTTCCTGCTCAGGAGTCCCTTCAGTGTATTTTAGATGTGTACACAGAAGTTACTGCTGAGCTCTTAAGTGAATGGGAAAATTGGTGGACGCTGCAGAGCAGTGCAATTGTCAGGGACAGAAAGCTGAAAATTACATGTGTGCCTCAAACAGCAAAGAACGTTCTTGCTTGGTAAATATTGGATTTTCCTGTGGCAAACTAGATTAACAGCTTAGCTTTAGGAAAGCTGAAATCATACCTTTATCACTGCATGTGGTGAGTTTTCGTGTTTTGCATTTATTGTGTCATTGTTCTGTGTTTACCCTTCAAGATAAGATGAGAAAAGCATGTAATACTTTATTCAAGATCTGATCCTCGTCCCAGGAGGTCCATTGGCTTGGGCCTTACTCAGAACATACTCACAAGCCTGTATTACATGGTGTGGTTGTGGTCATGGGACTCATCTTTCAGACCTCACACATACTAACAAGTGGCAAAGGGGCAGAAGAGCAACACAGTGAGGCTTTCTACTGTCTCACCAATATATGGGCTCAATTGAATATCCTTGCCACGAGCAGCTGCTGCATGAGCAGAAGTAGTTCAGCTTTTCCAGGAGGTCAGCAATAGAGTTGTGAAAAGAGCAGAGCATTACTGTCTTCTCATGACAGCACTGCTTTCACATCTTATTGCCTGTTCCGTGTCTGATCTGTAGGGGAAGACCTGCTGATGCCAGCAGCAAAGGTGAAGCCCAAGACAGAATTGTGATCTCAAGCAACATGAATTCACTTAACTCCACCAAATGCAAATATGTTATTCTTAGTGGTAGTTACATAGATTAAGAATATAATAAGAATAGGCTGACTTAGTCTTCAGATTACCCACAACTTCAATCTTGCAAGGCTTTCAAAATTGAGCTCTGTGCTTTAAGTGTTATTTAGAAAAAATTATGTGCAGCTGTGACAACATTGGCAGAGCTAAGGTATATAATGCATACTACGTTATTGCAGGGCTAAGGACTCTTGAAGTCAGATTATAACAAATAAGTAAAAGAAGAAATGCTTTGTAAATGTCGTTTTTAGGTGTGTAGGATGTGCTGTTTAAAAAAGTTTCCTTGCCTGAGCCACAGAAGAACTCCTGCATGGAATACATGAGGCTATGTGGAGGGGGCTCTGTGAGTTGGGCTGATGCTTGTTAATTCTGTGACTGTCATGATGTGGTCACACGAGCCAGGCTTTCCAAATAGTGAGAAATACAAATTTGTTCTGGTTTAAGAAAAACAAAGTTTCTGCAAGTGGTATTATGGGATATAGAAATGCAAACTTCTACACCCACCATTTTGATGAGTAAGGCTTGCACCTTCACTTAAGCTGCTTGGGATGAAAATTATAACTGCTGTTAATCCTTCTGCTTCTGGGTGTATGCTGAATGCATCACAACATTACATTCCTGAATATAGTGTAATACTGCAAAATATTAGTTCCTTACCCTGGGATTTTGCACCCTAATGCTGCCCTGAAATTTCTGGCTTTGGTCATTCTAAAAGGCAGAAAGTAAATGAGATGGCCTGCTGCAATATAATTGCAAAGATGTTCTTAGGCTTTCAAGTGAGTATGAAAACTGGATCGTTGCAAGATTTTTCTACAAGTTCTCTCTTTATCTTCTCCCTCCTTTCCCTCCATCTTTTAAGGAGCTTCCACCCAGAATTCCAATGCAGTGGAGCCAGAAAAGCAAGTTGACAGCACAGTGAAAATGGCTGGAGTTATAGCTGGGCTTCTGATGTTTGTTATTATTCTCTTAGGAGCAATGCTTACCATCAAGAGAAGGTAAGTTTCTGCTTTGCTTACATCTTGGACCTCCTGGCTAGAATGCTGCTGTTTCAATAGAACTCTAAATCTGGCAGACATAAATCATTCCATCTGTGTTACCGGGGGCAGCAGTGAATATATATTTATATAATACTACTTAGAAGTTGTGGTCACAGAAGAGATGGCTGTTCTGCTGGATATTTCATGAGCAACAAAAATATGGTTGTTACTCCAGAGAGTTAATGATCTAAGAGAAGGAACAGAAGATGAAAATGTTGCGGAGGCTTAGTATTCTTTGCAAGAATTAGATTTAGTTTATAGGAGGATAAAACTTAAAAAAATAAAACGTGTCTGATAACAACATTTGTTCAAAGAGTTCATTTTATGTGATTTTCTGTGGACCATTTGCACTTCTACTTTGAAGAAGGCCATTGTAGCTGCTACTGTTTGAAGAGTGTAATACACTGATTCAGCAAATCACCTAGAGATTTTCATAAGGAGAGGATGTGTTTTGTATGTGGTTTTACCAGTTGTGTTTTTAAAGAGAGCTCTGCTTTTCATGAGTAATTTAATTCCAAAGGAAATGGGAGCTAGCCAGCCTGGCAGCCCCTTGTCTAGGGAGCATGCAGTGGGACCTGTGAGAGCATTGAAGATTCTTCTTGGCCTGCTGTAAGAAGTGAGACTTGGCAAAGTGAAACTGTTCCTTGGATATTTCTTTTTCTCAGCGATAGTTATGTGCTTCAATCACACAGAAATAGGAGGAGCAATTAAACCTAGACATGATCTTCTCTGTAATAAGGCAGAGGGCACATGCACTGACTCTGTGCTACGCATGTGGAGCGGAGGGCTGGGTTTGCAAAGGAACTCAGGAGGCTGGAGAAAAGAGCTGTGGAAACCTTGTGAAGTCTAGCAAAGTCCTGCACTGTGGTATGGAGTAACCCCACTCAACCTACAGGTCTGCAGAAAGGAAGCTGGAGGTCTTGGAGGAGGAATGGAACAGAAATGAGCAGTGTGCACTTGGAGGCAGCTCAGTATGTCCCAGGCATTGCAAGTATGAGGGTAGCCAACAGGTTGAGGCATGTGTTTATTCCCTTGTCACTGTTGAGGTTGCTGTGGATATGTATTGTCCAGTTATTGCAGAATCTCAGCACGGTAACAGAGCTGACACACAGATCAGTCTAGAGGAGGGTTGCCAAAAGGGATTGGAAATTGGAAAATCTTTTTCTTTTAGAAATTCAAAAATTTGCCTTGGATGAATCCCTCAAGGCTGAGGGACTGTCTGTGGGTGGAACTGGTTTACGCAGGAGGTTGGGCTCAACGACTTTGCAGGAGCTTTTCCAAATCACGTCATTCTGTGATTCTGCAAAACTGATCACGTGTGTATTGAGTGCTGTGAATTCCTGTTGACTCAGATGAAGGTTCTGAGTCCGTTTTTTGGTGTGTGTAAACGCATCAGACTTTGTGGACAAATGGGCGTGCGTTTTGTACTCATGCCTACTGCACATGTGCTCATTGTGAAGCCCAAATGGTGCAGCTGTCTCTGATTCCAGCCTCCCTGCAGCTTCTCTGGTCATCAAGAGAAAAAAAATTAAATGTTTTCAATTAAACAAACAAACTGAAAAAGAACTTCAAGAAGAATTGATCTGTGTTTCTGGTCTGTTTAATGTCCAGCTGTCATCCATTCCTGCTACCTTTCTAAATGCTCTTTAAGAAAAGCTGTACAACCTGAAAGGTAAAACTTAGGAGGAAACCCACCATGACGTATGGAGTGGTACCACCTCTGAACATCCTGGTGTGTTCCACAAGCTATTAGGAGTTGATTACATCTTTTGTTTCTGCCCCACACTATGTTATTATTGTAAATTATGTGCATTGCTGGGCAGAAAAGACCCAGAAAAGGATTTTTCATGATGACCAGGAATTTATTACCTGAGGACAGTCTTTGCTGTGGTGCAGTCTGCCAGCAGCTCAGTAAGAAGGGTGAAAATACCCTTATGAGCCTTATACTTCCCTGTTCTGAAAGCAGACAGGCAGAGTCAGCAGGCAGCATCTCTTTGCCAACTCGCTGTTGCTTGCTGACTTACCCACTGGAATATGCACTGTAATAAGAAATAATCAGGCTCATCAACTTTCAAACCTTTTCCCTTTTAGAAGCTGTCACAGTGCATGGAAAGGTTCTGGAGGCGGGTGCTCTCCAGGTCTGTGCACCTGATAGAACTGCTGCTTGTGTCAGCCCTGCTGTCCCCGGGGCAGCACCACTCACATCACACCGAGGTGTGGGGCTGAGCATGGACATGCGCTCCTCGAAGATGAGCTGAAGGCTGTTGGGCTCATTTTGTTTGTAAACCACTGTGGATTGGGAGCAGATTTTATAAAGGGAAAGACTGCTTTGGACCACAGATTAATCTGAAGTTCTGGAGCAGCACAGCTGAAAGCTTGTCTGAGAGAGCAGCTGAACAGCAACTGTGTTCTCTTTGTGTTTTACAAAGAGAAATGTTAGAAACCCAAGCTCTGGAGTTTGGTTTTTGCATTAACCTTACTTCAAAAGAGATCCCCCTTTCAGTTCATGGAGGCTAATGCCTCTGTGTACGAGACAGTTGTCTTGCAAAGCAACAATGCAGAAAAATAATCAGATACATTTGGGGCATTTTCTTCAAATGGAGATGGCAAGTATCACAGTGGTGTTTGTTCGTGGGGCAGGACTTCATAGTTCATTGATAACAGACACAGCCGTGGATTTCCTGACTGAAGCTATGCAGTACAGAGCACTGGAAGGGGCTAGGAGGGGAGGAAGCACTAAGAGCAGGAAACTGGTTGGGCATTAGAGAGTAGACAGATCATCTGTGTTAAATATTTGTTTGTGTATGTGAGGTTCTCTTATAAATATGGCTGTCCTACAGCATTTAAAACCAAAATGACGTTTTCCTGGTTTTGGGGACCTGCTGGCTACACCAGTTATGTTTTTGCAGCTCCAATATCATCATTTTTAAATTGCAATTCCTTTTAGCTTGTTAATTTACAGCATGTGAGCTGGTGGTCATTTGCCTGCATGTATTGCTTTCTTTCATGAACAGCTAGATATAGAATACCTTGAAGTACCTAATTTTTGTTGTATCAAGATATTACTGATAATATAAAGAGTTCATTCATTTGCACTTCATATAGGTTAAACATATTTGTGGGGGAGAGAATCTAGGACCAGTTAATAAAAATGCACTGAAACTAGAAAACCAAGGCATTTGTATATCCTATTTCTGGAGGAAATACCCTTTGACTTTGCACCCCAGAAGGATTAGGTCCTGGTCAATTCTGATTTCATCTGGACAGCTTTAATTCCTCTGTAATCGTGACTTGCATTTCCCTGGAGTAAAGAATGTGACTTTTCAGGCTTGTGCATCTGAGCAGACAAAGCCTCTACTGAACCCTTTAAGTATAAGACTGAATAAATTGGATCAGACAGCCTGTCACGGGTGCACTGTAAATAAGTTCTTTAAAGTGCTGTTGGTAGCAAAAAAGGAGATTTGGGGCTATGTAGAGTGTAGGACTACTGGTTCCTTCTAGGAAACTCCAGTGCTTCATTCTGGATTAGGATTTAGGTTGTTATTTTAAACTAATAAAATACAATTCAAGAGTGTCCTGAGCAGAGTGTACCCATGCTGTAGGATGGAATCAGGATAGGGATATTTGAATGCTCAGGGACCCCAGAACCTCCTGGTTTCTTACTGAAGACAGATGATAGGCAGGATCTTCAGATTGTGTTGTACCTTCTAGGATCAAGTCATGTTTTTAGTGATCCATGGTTCAGATCAATTTTTACAGTTAGTCTTAACATAGTCCTTAGGAAGTCCTTATCTTTGGTTGCATATTGTGGGTGGATTGAAGCCAAAATGGTACGTCCAGTCCCAAAATATAATTGTCATTTTCTTTGCCTTCCTCTGTTTCTTGTCTTTAAGGAATAAATCTCTTCGAGCTTTCCTCTGCATCTTGAGGGATGCACAGCTTTTGAATGAGGACTGAGCCTTGAGTGATCACACGTGTCCAATGGCTGTGGTATGAGAAAAGCAGAAAGTACAGCAAGATGTTCACAAGGGAGATTCCAGTTGGTAGTGCTGCAAGGAGCCTGGCCCTGGTGCAGCAGAACAGTTTAATTAAGGAATATGTCAGGACATGTAGGGGGTTCAGCTGTATGGGCTTTCGTTTGCCACATCCTGTTGGCTTTCCCTTTGTTTGGAGGTTCAGAAGAGCTCAAACTTTCAGTGTAGCTCAGTGGAATCAATACACCACAACTGATGCACTGCTATCACTCATAGGGTTTCTGAGTTTCAGGGGACTCTGGCATTATGTTATAAATGTGTGCTCAGGTGTGATTTGGGCTCAGTCATTCAGATTACTTGGAGTGTATCGGGAATCTGAATGTCAGGTTTATAGCAAGGGCCACCGCCAAACACAACTTGTCATTTTGGAGTAATCCTTTCCTACATCTGTAGTCGGCTGTCTTTGCCCAGAGGGAATCTCTTCATGGGGCAACAGATTGTAAATATGTGAGGAAATGGGGCAAGTTGTATTTTTTAATGAGAGAAGAAATGCCAATTGTGCAAACAGTGGTATGTTCAGGAAGTGCACAGCAAAGAGAGTGGTCGTGGGCAGAGAACAGCCCTGCTGAATCTGGTTTCTGTGTGTACCTAGGGAATTTTACTCAGAACAACCATAAAAGTGAACACTTGAGTGCTGCATCTCTACTTGTCTGTATTTCCTTGTATTCGTAGTATCTTCAAGGATGGTGCTTTAAAGCTGTGTAAAGGGTTGCATTGTTTTTCCTTGCCTTGACCATGATAGCCACTTCTGATGCTGCCTCATGCCTTGCTGTACTAGCAAGGTACTTAGTCTGTACTAGCACACCTGTTGTGCAGCAGCATTTTCTAAGTTCTCCTCCAGTTATAAAAGGGATGACATCACCTCTTCAGTCATGACTGATTGCCAGGACTCATTTTGTCTTGCTGTAGCAAAACGTTCTTTGTAGAAAAACGAACAGAAAAAGCTTAATCACACTGACGCAGAAAGCTAATACATCCCCCCAGTGATCATCTATAAATATGTAGTGATGCTTGAATTGTTAATGAACTATTTGCATTTTAGAGTTTGATGAAGCTTGATTTGTCATTGCACAATTTGTTCATTGTCTAAATATTCTGAAATTGAGATGTTTTTGCACTGCCACTTTCCTACTTGTTGTCATTCATATTGGTAGCTCTTACATAATCCTTCCCATTCCTAAAGTCTCAAAGCACTTCACAGGCAAAGGTAAGTATCATCGTCCATGTTGCTGACATGGTCAAGTTGAGGAAGAAATCGGTGAAGGGATTTGTTCATGGCGATGCAAGTCAGTAGCAGAAGTGAAAACACACCTGTGTTCTATCTCCAGCTCTGCGTCCATTCCCTGTGAACATACAGCTCCTGACAACAGTGCTGGGGGAAAGTAGCTCAGTACCTGTGGTAGCACAAATACTTTGTATTTCCAAAAATAGCATCGAGTTCATATAAATCTAATTATGTGTTTTTCTTTCTTTTTCTCCATTTGGATATTTTGTTCGTCTGGCTGGCTGTCCATATTTAGAAGAAATGCATACTCCTACTCCTATTACTTGTAAGTACCTAGCAGGGGATGGTGCTTCTTGAGACACTCACTGTGGTAATTTTGTGCTTTGTTGTATTCTTTTCTTTTACCACTCTTTTTTTTTTTTTTTTTTTTGTTTTTTAGCCATTGTGTTCAATCATGTCTTTCCAATAGATTGTGTTTTATTTTCTCTTTCACATTTATATATTTTCCCTGTTTCACCATTTCAGCTGTAACTATGCAAACACGTAAATGTCCATAGATCTGTCCATTATAGTTTATAGTTCTTTAAATGTTAATGGATAAATGCAGAAGAACTGCACTTCTTAAAATTGTCCACCATACTCAGCCAGACTGCCAGGAAATTCACACCTCAAAGTCGTTGCTGGGAATTTCTCAAGCTTGCTTTAAGTGTTTTAAAATTGTAAGGTTTCTGGCAATGAGGACTTGAGATTGCCTCCACAAATATCCCTGTCTGTGGAGCTGCCAGGTTCTGAGTGTCAGTTCAGACCAGCGGATGATGAAGGATTTCAGATTTTCAGATCTAAATCACCTATGCCAACCTAATGACAATGCTGCATAATTAGGGCAGTTAAGGCTCTTGAAAATGCTTTGCACACCAGAACTTTCTGGGGCCATCTGTTGTTTAAAGATGGAGGAGCTGGAAAGTAATCAGGGCTGAGCTGGTTCTGCAATGATAACACGTGTCTGAGGATCAGGAGGAGGTGAGGACTGGATCAGTGATCTGAAGAAGGGGGTCTTGAAGTACAGAGCCTGGATGCCTTTGCTGTCACCAGAGAGTTGGAGGAGTTGGAGAAGACAACTTTTACTACCAAGAGAAACATGTCTCCTCTCCACCTCTCACAACCAGCAGCTCTATTGCCCTCACAAGCAGCAGCCTGCCGGACTTTTAGGGCTCTGACATAGACAAAATAGTTGAAAGGGCCACATCTGCTTTGCTAATTCCTCCCAGCCTGCCACCCTTTTCCTTCACCTGTTCCTACTGCTCATCTTTGTGTTATGACTTTGTCCTGTGGACACATCTGAAAGATGTTCAGTAAGTCAGTGGAATGAATGTGTTTAAACTTCATTTTAGTGAAGTTGACTGATTTTCCATGGGAGTTTGAGTTACATCTTAAGATCAGGGCAAAGGATTTAAGAGTAGAATCCCTGTTCAGCTGTAGAGTCATTTTGCTTCTTGATGACCTATCAGAAAATAATGAGTAGAAAAACCTTCATGGCTTGCTATGTTTGCAAGAAACCAAAAGACACCCTGTTGAGACTTGCCTTTACCCAGCTAAATAATTGTAAGTGGAAGATAACTCTATTTTCTCTAGGCTCCACACTAGTTAACCACAAATAGAACTTGACCATTAATGGAAAGATTTCAAGAAAAGCTTAACTTAAAGTCAGGGACAGTTTTAGCAGGTAGATGCTGCCAACTCGTTGCATTTATTGCTACAACCTTTCTTCTTCAGTGCATTTCCCCTGAACATCAGGAAAGTTCCATCTTCACTGCTTTACATTTTTATATTGCCTGAAAAATGCATTCCCTGTTTTACCCATACAATTTCATCTTCTTCCTGCAGGCAGTATGTGGTCAAAATGTTCCCTACTTTTATTGTATTTTGAGATTTACGCATTTAAAAGCATAAATCAACTTCTCAGCCCTAAATGACCCATTTTTGCAGCTGCACCACAGAGTTGTTTTAAGTAGTCAGCTGAGGATTATTCTGTACAGAGAAAATAAGGGTATTGGTAAGCAGTCTCTTTGCTGTCTTTCAGTGGCTTCTGTGAATCAATATACCAGTACTTTTCTTCTTGGGGAACAGGAGAGTGACTTGAGAAAAGTGAAGAGACAGAACTGTGCAGGTCACCAAAGCCTGAGGTTGCAGTGAACTTCAGCAGTAGCAAAAGCAAGTGGTGATGGGCTGCAGAGGTGTAATAAAGCAGTTGTGCACCATGCAGTATATCACAGTAGAGGAGAGCCTGAGGTGTCACCAGGCAAGCTTTTGTGTTTGTAGCAACTCCCTGTAGCACCGAATGGGGATTTGAAGTCAAGATGCAGAAATCATAGAACTCCAATGCACCCTAAACAGAGAGCTTGCTCTTAGCTCGGTGCTTACGCTGTCTAAGGCACCACATCAAGCATGACCTCTGTTAGCTGGAACGTCTCAGTGGTAGAGGTAACGCTCAAATAGTCCTTGCACAATTAGCAATTGTTAGCCAAAGCCAATAGAAATTGCTACAGCCTCTTAGGAACAGAAAGGTTTGATTTCAGTTTATTTGACGTGTTGTGGAAATAAGAGCAGGGATATGTATACATATAGATTTAAAAAATAAAATTGGTTTCTATGCTACGACCTTGTATGAATGTTTTAGTCCTGAAGCAAAATTGAATGGAGTTAGCAGTATTGAAAAACATGTTCTCAAATAGATCTATTGGCACACCTTTAAATACAACCGCACAGACTACACTGTTCTATTTTTGGTTTCAGTTTCTGGGCTTCAAAGCTGTGCTTCCTGGAGTAATTCTCATCTGCTTTCAGATAATTCCTTTCAACTTTTTGTCATCTGCTGTACAGACATTTCTTCTTCTTAGGGACCAAAATCTTCAAACTCAACTCTTATTCTTAATGGGGCATATCTGTTAAAGGCACTGACATTTATACCATGAGAAACTGATTCTTGCAGACATGGGCCATAAGGGCTGTGGCAGTTTCTAGGCTGAGTTCTGCCCAATTAGCTGTGAGGTTTTTTGTATGGCAACACTCCATTTCTAAGCTTCCTGCAATGTGTGGGAACAGGTATTAATCAGGTATTATTGTGGTTGAAAGAGAAGGCCATAAAGATCTTTAAAACACCTGCAGTGGGAGATGCAAAGCCAGCAAAGCCCTATTCCTCACCTGTCATGCAGGATGACAGCATTTTGTGTACTTCACTTTACCCCTCCTTAGAAGTCAGCTGCAGAGAAAGGTCCTTGGGCAGAACCTCCTGTACCAGTGGTGCAAGTTAAGTCCTCCTGGTTTTGTAATGGGTGAGAAGGATGCAGAATTGTGAGTTCTGGACCAGATGTGCCCACTGCAGCCCTGCCACTGTGGTGAGGCGCAGGCCTTTCGGGAGAAGCGTTCTGAAATGCTCTGTATTTACATCAGTACGAGCGTTGCCTAAGTTTTCTGTAGAATTGCCAGCTCTGACACATTGCATGCAAGTTTAATGCACTGTAAGATCCGATGTACTGTGTAAGATAACAACCCATCCACCTCTGAAAGTTTTTGTTTCTTTGCTTAGACGAAGCTGTAAAACATGGGTGGCATTACAGCTGCTTTAAAGGGGATTTTGCATTCAGTGACAGACATCTCTTTTCTCACAGTGTTTTCCCCTGCAACGAGCCTTCTTGAGGCTTTGTTATTTCCTTACCAGGGGAAAAAAAAAAAAAAAAAAAAAAAGTGGAACTCTGTTTTACTTTCTGTGGGTTTTTGTTTTTGCTTTTCAAATTGCTGTTTGGTTGGGGTTTGTTTGCTGTTGTTGTTGTTTTTCCCTTCTGCTACGCTCAGTAATGGTTGCAGGCTGGGATTTAATCAAGAATGCTTTTAGACCAGAAAAGTGTTTCTGGAAATGCAGAGATTCATATACGTGTTACCTGCCCTGCTGATGTTATTTATAAGAAGAGAGTGCTCAGTGGCCAGAGCATTACTTCCCTTCGCCCTCGATCCAGCAAGAGTAGTGAGGGCCCTGCTGCACACATGGAACCCCTTCAGCTCCCATTGTGATTGAAAGCAGACTTTAATTGCTGTGCTATCAAATTGGAGCTTCTCTTCATAGAAGAGATTCCATCCCGATAGTAAAGCTGAATGTATACTTGCATTTTTCTGAACTAACAGAATTTGTGCTGAATTTATTTGCACCACATGTGGGACATTTGAAAGGAAATAAAATAACTCTATTTATGGGCATACTTCTGTATATATAATACCTACATGCCTATATTTCATGTATTTCCTGTGATGGTGGGATCTGCCTGCACAGCTCAGCTTGCCAAATCAGAATGTTTAGGAGAAACTGTTTTTCTCATTAGATACTGGAAGAGCAGTCATAAATCAGTGGCTATGCCAGTTAATTGAGAAAGTATGTGAGAGCTTGTTTAGAACATGTCTATTAGGTGTCTGCAAAGCCATAGAATATATTGGACAGTTTGGACCAATATATAATATGACTGCATGACTCTTATGTGCACCTACCTACTCCAAAATGGATATTGCTGTGACCAAAGATACTCCAGAAAAGTGATTGATTTGCTCAAATAAAGCTTAGAGAGTGTATTCCTGAGTGTTTCCTGGTGCTGAGCTTGTGTATATGAGAGTAAAAAACATTCAGAGCATCCTTTGCCCTGTGCCTGCATTATAGCACTTTCCTCATGCCGGGCAGTGCTTGTTCTGTGAGCTGCAGTGGTGCAGCTGGGCCCTTGTTCATCATACAGCCTTTTCTTTGGGGAATTCTCTTCTGCTTCAGCTATAAACCTTCCCTGAGTTTGGCTTCACTGGCCCTGCTGTCCTCGCTAGCCAGTAAATGTAGGGGTTGCCCTTGGGGAGACTGTGAGAACCAGTGAGCTACACTTAGAGCAGGACCTGCAACTGAGCTCTGGCCAGGGATGCTCATTTAGAGATGGAGATCGCAGTGCAGAGTGCAATCTGCAGAGGGGAGAAGGAGCCACTGTCCAGGCTGTAAAAGGCTGCACTGCTTTACCTCCATCAGCCTGTGGAGCTGCAGCCTCTAGGGAGATCTCCCAGTTCATCTGACTGATGGGCAGCCTCTGCTCTGTTCAGGTTTTCCTGAGTCTCAAATGAACAGCCTTTCCTGTCATTGAGTCCATCACTTTTTTTCACAGTGCTGTAGACCAGGAGAAGAACTTCCTTGTGGTATCCTCTCCTATGTTTGAAGGTGTCAGCTCTTTGTCTTTGCTCTGGGTGAAAGAGCCATACTTCTTTTGGCCTTTTCTTGTAGATGGTGTTTTCCAGATTTACCTTCCTTGTTCTGTTTTGGTGTATGTTCCTTTGGTACACATCCTTTTCAAGTGCAGAACTGGATGCTGTACTGCAGCGGAGCCTTTATCACCACTCAGAGCAAAAGGATTACCTGTGTCCTGCAGACTGCAGAGCCATCTATAATCCCCACCTTCTTTTTGCACAGAGATGGGGCTTCTCCTTCGAGTTGAGCTTATGACCTATTACAGATCTAGGGAGCGAAGATCCTTTTCCATAGATCAGCTGGTTCACCAGTGCTCCCGGTAGGGTGTTGGCATGGTTGATCTCTGCCTTAATTTGTGCAGATTTCATGTTAAATAACGTGTGTACTCCTAGCAGGCTGCTGCACACAAATATCTACTAGGAATTGTGTTTTGTAGCTTTCTTAAATTGCTTATTGGAAATGAGGGCAATATGCAATTTTTGTCTGTAGGAGGAAATTTCATGTTTAAGTTACATGATCTATACCTAATGTCTAAATTACCTGTGCATGCAAATCCACACTATAGTATATATAATCCATCCTTGTGAAACATCTAAAATTAAATCTGTCAACGTACGTGTACAAGAGCTTTTTAGGAGTGGCAGTTACAGATTTAACATTCATGCATGTAAAATTGACATAAAAATTTAAGTAAGAGCTGCTTTTAAAAATATAATCCTTGAAGTTTACCCAAGCCTTTGCAAAACTGGAATCTGATCCTATGAATACTTTGAGCTGAAAATATTCCTTGAGGTTTCTGATTAGTGCTCATGGTAGTGGATGCTTTTGACTTGATACTAAATTTGTATTCCTGGATTGTTAAACTGGAAGTCCCTCAGTTTTAATTTAGCGTTTCAGCATTTTATATTCTCTGATGAGCAGAAGTTTCAAAAATAGCTAAACCAAATCTCCATCGTATTTTTTTTCTGAATTTGCACTTAGTTCAGGTTCACTGCTAACAGCTCTTGTCCTTGCTTTAGTTGGGTTAGCTTCAACTGCCTGATTATGCAGCTGGTTTCATTCTTTTTGTTCTGCTTTGAGCATCTTTCTGTCTCATCACTCCTGTGTGTGTATTGTGCCCATAAACATCATCTCTTCATTTATGAATCCTCTTGAACTGAAAAGGGCAACCCAGTAAACCCCATCCATGGATTCTCATGTTCTTCCTGGCACTTTCTCCTTACACTTGAATGTAAAACCGCCACTAATATCGCCCCATTCACATTTTGACATTTTCATCTCTTCACCCCGTGTTGATTATATCAGACTCTTCTTCCAAGTATCTGCCTAGTCCTTTATTTCTTCCCCTTTTCAACTGCATAATGCATGAGACAGAAAGTGTCTCCTCTGTGCCTGGTGACAGCCCGTGCTGGTTGCACGCCGGAGGCAGCCTGAGCCGGCCCATGATTGACACTAATGCACTGATAGCAGTTTCCTCAGGATGCTGGCATTGTGCTGTTTGGGGGAAGCTGGTCAGTACGGAGAACAGGAGCCGTGTCACTGATGCTGCCTGTCAGTGATTCACAGAGATCTCTTCAAGTGCCCTATTTTTGGAAACAGCGTTTTCAGATAAATGTTTTTCCGATTCCAGAGGCATTTTGACATGCTGGCAAATAAACCTTTACCTTGCCATGGGTTTAAGTTGCATCCCTAGCGTTCTAGAAAGTACTAGTCATTTGATTTTATAATCCTTTCTATGAATTATAAAGATGGCGAGGGCCAAATAGGCTTAGTCCTGTGCTGCCACTCTATCCAGACATGTAACTGAGTCAGAAAAGGCACATTTAGAAACCAGGAGCCCCTTGATGTGTCTGGCAAGCTTAGCTCTGAAATCCTCAAAAGAGATCTGTCTTCCTTTTCCCTCTAAATTTAGATGAAGAATTTTTACATCCTTGGAGGAGAGAGGGAGGAAGGTGGGAACGTATAACACTGCGTTGAAAGCCGATCGTAGCGCTGTCGGATGCCCAACACTTTTCTGTGTGGCTTCTCCCACGCGCTCCCCCTGCGCTTGCAGCAGCCTCCGCTGGTGAGCAGCCTGCGCAGGAGGCTGCCGCCTGCGGGTCCTAGGTCAAGAACCTTAAACTCATCTCACCTTTTCTTTTTAGGCATTCAAGCCAATGTTTTAGGGGCCTCTCTGTCTTCTACAGGACCAGGTAGAACTGCTTTGCCATAGGGCTTTTGTAAGCAGGCCTTTGGGGTCTCACGGGTTTGGGTTTGGGGTGATTTTGTCCCTGTGCAGAACGTGCAGAAAGTGGTATTGCTTGCCTACTGATAGAAACGGAGCTTGCCGGCTCTTTGTAGCTTGTTGGCATTTCTGAAAGGAAACCAAGCAATGGGACTTAGGGGTAATTACGGCCACAAATATTTTAATCTGGATTTAATAAGGAAGTCACCCTTTTTGACTCGCTATTTTTAAACATCAGTAGTGGTAGTGTGTAATGTCTCACCCCAGCAGTCCAGAGTGCTTGTTATTAAGGACTTGTGCATTTTGGATTAGTGCTTCCCACTGAGAAATTTTAATTCCTGTTGCCAAAGAATTCACATAGCCGTGTATGATTAGCAAATCTAAAGGATTAAAATAACCGCATAGCAGGGTTAATACGCTCCCAAACTATTGTTGTTACCTCAGGGACAACAGCACAAAACAAGGAGGCTCATGGTTAATAAATCTGGCTGTGTTAGCATCGCTGTGTGCTGGAAGCAAAGCTTTTAACATCATTAAATGCCAGCTTTTTGCTTCAGCATCCAAGGCCGGTTCCTCTGTTTGCATCTTTATCTACAGAAGTGGATATCATGGAGATTCTGTGAGATCTAAGTATGCACTCTATAATTATGTCTCCAATTGGAATGGCTGTGGGCTGGAATTGAAAGCACGAGCAGCACAAGGCTGAACTGACTAAGCAGATGAGAGAGATGCATTTGTTCACAAGTTTCCAGCAGACATTGGACATTTCTCCACAAATTTTTGCTCTCCTGGTCTGGATTCAGCAGCTTGCCTTAAGATAGCCGCTCCTCACTGAGATGAGCCGAAGGCTTCAGTTCTCTTTGAGCCCTCCATGCCAATGGATGTGGCTGGCCCAGCTGCCCCACTGCAGGAGGGCTGGGGCTCAGCTGTATGCCAGGACCTGCCTGTAAATGCCACTGACAAGCGCTGTGAATAAATAAGCCTGTTGCAAGCAATATCCTTTTAAGAGCCTAATGAAGTTTAAAAGATGGGGAGTACTTACCATAAGCATGTCGTTTCAGTGAAGAAAAACCTCTTTGCAAAATGATTTAGTTGTTAGGATTTTTTTTTCTTTCATTTAAGAGGGGAAAGAGAAAACCGAAACTCCTACTTACAGTAATCTGTTTTTCTCCCTTTTATTTTGTTTTATTTTCTTATCTGCGGAAGCCGTGTAAGCAAAGTTCCTTGCTAGTGCTGGGGATTTGTGTGCTATTTTTTCAAGGTGCCGGTTGTAGAATATCACACATTCATTTTTAAACACTTTTGCTCTCTGGTATGAACGAAGCACAGGGCAGTCAAATGTCAGTGGAAGCTTAGCAGCTCACTTTTCTGCTTCTCTCCACTTCCTTACTATTAGCTGTGTTTGCAAAAGAGGAGCCTCTTAAGTTCTTGGCTTTGTTACTGTTTTTGGAGCTGGCAGTGTTTCTACTTTGAGGTCTCCTCAAAGACCCAAATTCCCAGAAAAAGGACGTATCTGGACACAGTCATTTTTAAAATTACTGCAGCCTTTAACTTGCCCCGTTCTTCCCTGAGTGCCGATCCTCAGAGCAATTTGTCAAATTCTAGCAGAGGCTGCCATCCTCTCTGCCCTGCTTGGGCCTCCTGCCCAGCTGCCCAGTGGCACAGCCTCAAGTCACAATGCTCCCTGGAGCCTCCATAGACAGCCCCAGGTGCAGGTGGCCCTGTGGGATGGATGTGGAGATCCCATGTACCTCCAGTGAGCCTTTCCCATTGCTGCCCATGCCCGGTGCCCTCTGCTCTTCCCGGAGCAGATGTCACCTGCTCCAAGGGCTTTCCTTATTTCTTCTTCTTTGGTGACGTAGTGCTCCTACTGCTGGGGTGATGTGGGTTTGTGCACGATGAGTTACTGGGGGGGACAGCCAGACTCACAGGCTGGCATCACTACATTTATTTTTCTCCATAACAACATATTAAAAAGCTGTGGGGTTTTCTCTCTTGGAGTTCCATGTGCCCTGCATGTCTCTTAAGTGTGATAATTGTGATTTTTGAGATATTTTCTCATTGTTTTGTTTCTAATGAGGGAAAACTGACCTCGATTTCTCCCCTCTTCAAAATACCCTAAAGGAAGCTAGCCAAGAAGCAGAAGGAGACTCAGACCAGCACACAGAGAGAGATGGGTCCTGTGGCCGCTTCAGACAAGGCCTCTACCAAACTCAGCGCTGTTCACAATGAAGAAGCTTTCTCTTCCAGCTGCCAAGATGTTAATGGATTCAGTAAGTTTAACTTGCTTGCAATGGATATGTCCCCTTTGGAGAGCTCTGGGTTCTTGAAAGGACCTATTCCTCTGGGCACAACAGTGAGAAGCTGGGAGTGGCAGTGAGAGGGTTCGTTGCAAAAGCTTGCTAGGAATCAGTTGTTGAAATGCTTCTAATACTGCCCCTATTTTACCTCTCAGCTGGGTGGGGAGAATTCCTTCTCACTCTAAATCTACCAAGAAATAATTTATAATGTGTTTTAATAATTGCAGCAGACATTCAAAAAGGCATATGTTCATTTGTTCTTCCGAAACAGTTTTTCCTTTGTGAGTTGATGAGTAAAATCACTTAGCTGACGTCTAGGATGGAAATATCGTTTTCTGTATGGAATTTTTATGAAAGAAAACAATCTCATGGTTAGAAATGGAAAGACATCATTTCTTCTTTTGTCTGTGTCCTCAGTTTGTTCTTCACTCAACCTCCGTAAAACGAATAGTAGTTAACAATTGTAAACCACTCAGACCTCTGTAGCTGGAAGACTCTGGGCAAAGCAGCACTAAGTTACCCCTTAGCCTCACTAGATCCAGGTTGAATGCATGGTGGACTGCATGGTGGATTTG
Source organism: Tympanuchus pallidicinctus (assembly GCF_026119805.1). Lineage (NCBI taxonomy): Eukaryota > Metazoa > Chordata > Aves > Galliformes > Phasianidae > Tympanuchus > Tympanuchus pallidicinctus. Next base: position 10,682,289 of record NW_026294722.1, read on the forward strand.
TAAACCTTTTCGTATTAAATAAATTTTAACTTAGACACTATGGGAATGTCACTCCTTCTTTTGATGCTTACCCTATAGTTTGAAGAAGGTTCAGCTCTGAAAGCAAAATGCATACTTAGAATTCTTGTTATTTTTTAACATCTTTATGAAGCGTTTTTCCCCTAATTACTAACAAGGAATTGCCTATGATTAAAAAAAAAGAAAGAAAGAAAGAAAAAAGTTTGTTATCACTGAAATCTTTCTTTGTAACCACAGGTTGATCACTACAGGCTGAGTGAATTTTTCTTCTCCCTCTGTCTATAGGTCATGTCAAATTCCATCTGCATGCATTGCTACTGTCACTCTATGTAACGTAACTGTGAGCTGGATAAGTAGGTGTTTGGGACCATCAAGGCTAGTGGTGAACACTTCTCTCTGATATCAAATTGACTTGACTCAAGATCTAATTTTCTCAGGTGCTGAGTAGCTGTGCCTCCTAAAGAAGACAGCATGAGTTGTCAGTGCCTCGTATCTTTGAAAGACAGGATAGCAGAGGGCAGCATTGTAACAGGCAGCCTAGAAACAGCAAAGATAGTTAGTTTGTTTGAAATGTATGAGGAAAACCAAGTTTTTCACTTTTCATTGGAATCTGGATTTTTAAAACTTTGTGGGTTTTGCTTTTTTTTCCAACCAGAAAATAAAGAAGAGCCTGTAAAGTGACCTCATTTCTTTCCTTGATATTTTGAGAGACTAATTAAAACAGCTGAGTCATTTGCTTGAAATAGCAACTATAGGAAATGCTATATCTAATTTTGTAAGGGAAGCATACCTTCAGGTTTTCTTTTTCGTTCTTTTAAATCAGTAAGTCCTTTGCTTGTCTGACATCACTGCAGATTTTATCACCACCTCCCTCTGTAGCACAGCCTGATTCAAGTCATGGGCTGATTCTTTCTTTTTTTTTTTCCCTCTTTATATCCATAAGCAATAATCACTGGTAAGCCTTCATGATTTCTCCACATTTTTTTTTTCTGCCAAGTCCAGGATGCTGAGGTGTTGCAGGTAAGTTCTCTCCTGTGCAAAAATGTGCACGTGCTGATGCCAGAATTTTATGGGTTTGCAGCTGATCGTATAGTCAGGAAAAAAAAAAAAAAAAAAGAGTAAAAGCCTTTATTTAAAAAAAATTACTTTAATGGAGTTTAATACTTAAAGGTTTTTATATGGGCCTGCTCTTACTTTTGAATAACATAATTGGATTACTTTGTAACTTTCCTGCTAACTAATACAGTTTTATGGGGGCTATTCATCCTAGCTTTTGAAATCAGCTCCGTCTCTTAAGCAAGAGTAAAATTCTGTCTTAAATGTTCCTTTTACCTCACAACAGAAAATAGTGCTCGTCAATGTCTCATGATAGGTGCTCATCCTCTCCTTCCTGACCTCAGTTATGAGAGTATGAGGAGTCTGAGTTAGCTGTAGCAGTGACTGGGAAATACCCCTGCCTTCTGCTGTTAAAAATGCTTATTCCTTCACCGACTGCTGCTTCATTCCTTCAGATGGAAAGTCTTTGGAAATGTTTAATATCAGCTCTTGCAAATGGTGCAGTCCATAAATTCATGCCCCGTTGGCCATGCGTAGATTGCTTGATAGATGTGTTTGTTGTCAAACGTAATTATGTCTGGAACATCTCTAGCCTCTGGATACAGGCTGGGTGGAAAATGGATTGAGAGCAGCCCTGAGGAGAAGGATTTGGGGGTGTTGGTTGATGGGAGATTCAACATGGGCCAACAGTGTGCAGTTATAGCCAGAGGATCAAATGTACTGCATTAACATATGGGAGGGGGAGCAGCAGAGTGATGGAGGGGGGTTTGTGCCCCTCTGCTCTGCGCTTGTGAAGCCCCAACTGCAGTAGTGCATCCAGGCCTGGGATCCCCAGCACAAAAAGGGTGTGGAGATGTTGGAGCAGGTCTAGAGAAAGCCAAGATGCTCAGAGGAGCAGCTCTCCTACGAAGACAGGCTGAGGGATCTGGGGGTGTTCACACTGGAGAAGAGAGGGCTCTGGGGACACCTCAGTGTGGCCTTCTGGTGCCTAAAGGAGCCCTGCAGGAAAGCTGTACTCTGTCACAGAGTGTGGTGATGCGACAGGGAGCTGTGGTTTTAAACTGATAGAGGGGAAATTTAGTTTAGATGTCAGGAGGAAATTGTTTACTCAGAGGGCAGTGAGGCCATAGCACTGCTGGCAAGAGAAGTGTGGGTGCCCCATCCCCAGCGGGCACCAAGGCCTGGTTGGATGGGCTCTGGGCACCCTGAGCTGGGGGGCAGCCAGCCCACAGCAGGGAAGGGCTGGAGGGCTGGAAAGGCCCTTCCAGTGCATTACAGAATGCAGACCATTCTGTAATTCTGTGATGGTATGCTGGAGCAGGGAGACTTCAGATCTTGGTGAAAAGTGGAACAGAAACGAGCTCTTAAATTTTCTGGCCCAAAGATAGGCTCTTTATCCCCCTTTCCATCCCAGAATGATACTTGTTATTCAGGCCAGTTTCTGACTGGTACTTAAAGTTTTAACTGCAGAGTTTTTATGGACTCAGCCCATGTCTCTGCCACAACATGGAATCAGAATAGATGTTTGCTGAAAGCCAAACTAGTCTAACATTATTCCAGTTTGTCTGGTTTTACCCAAAAGTCATGTGAAGTGAGATGTACATTTTTCTCAAAAGCAGTCTTTAAAAAAAAAAATTAAAAATTATATATTTATCTTAAATCTCTACAAGTAAATGCTGATATTTGCAGTATTTGAGACCACTCCTTATCTTTCAGGAGTGTTTGGAAAGCAGTGTCATTTTCCTCGGAGTGGCACAGCATGGCCACATGCAGATACTGACTCAGTGCAGGGTTGTTGTGGAGTGAGGTAACGAATGGCAGTCAAGGAAGACCCGAAATTATCCCACAGTATCTGTGCACTGACCAGAAAGGTGTGCAAGGGGTTATTATTGAATAATTTATGTGCGATTTGGTAGCACATCTGTGTGAAGAGAGAAGCAGCAGTACATCATCTCAGCAAAGTTGTGCTGCAACATCGTGCACGGAGGACACTGCTTTCCAAATGATCCAAAGGAGTGACACTGGTACAGTCCAGCTGAATAGCCTTAACATTACTGGTAGAGGCGCAGTGTGAAGGTGCCTTCTAGGATACTTTAAGGAATGGAGATTTGCATTAGTAGTGGTATTGTTATTGGCATGAGTAGGGTGGCCTCTTGTGCCACTCCTGTGTATAGAGAATTTGAAATCGAGTTTTAATCTTTGATGTGAAGTTCTCTTTGGAAGTGTCTCTGTGACTTGCACACACTGGTGCTGGTGGGTACCTCTGATGAAGCCACAGCACTGTGTGTGCATCTCTCCTACAACAGCCACCTGGCTGACTTTGACAATAAGCTCTCTGAAAGTCTGAATTCACCTCCCATCTCACAAATATGGTTTCATTTCCTTTGTTGGAAACATTTTTAATCAAATTCACTGATGTGATGTGTCTACATTTGGATGCCTGAGTAAGTTATAGTTGGCAATTCCTGGAAAAGCTGTGCCCCAATGTACTTTTGTACTCCCAAATTTCAGGAAATCAGAGGATTTACTCTGTGACTCTGGCCAACCAAAGTATTCTTGATAGTGCTTGTCTTACACATCTGTAGAAGTGGCCACATCACAAGTGTGATACAAAGAAGGTCTTATTTAGGCTAGCTAACAGGGGAGAAAGTGGAAGAGGTCCCAGATGAGAGTTGCATTACAGCAGACTAAGCTATGAGAAATTGCATTATCTTAATGTGTTTTCATATGGTCAAAGCCTGACAATGTAGCAGAAAAATGCAAGGAGGAGCAAGTTCATTATAAGTTGATGATAAAGTGCTTAGGAGGTAACTCTGAAGACTATCCCTAGGATAGTGCCTTCTTTCATTCACCCCATAGAGGAACTTTAAAATTATTAGTGGTGTTTTTTCTAGAGATACAAAATTTGCTTCTGAAAATGCTTTGATGTATACTGACTTTTATCTACTTCTGCTGGATTATGGAATACTTTTTCCTGTGTTTATCTATTGTCATCTTTCTGATGTACTGAGATTCGTATTAGCTTGTTTCCCAATGTTTTGAGGAGGAGATAAATGTCTGCAAGTCTAAGAGTGAATGCAGAGTGATAACTAAAGAATATACATTCAGAAATGATGGATTATCGTAAGAATGTACATGTATGCTATTGTGGATATAAACAATCTCGTACATTTGCTAGCAAGGAAAGATTCTGCTGTGAAGATGTGGAGCCCTGGCTACTTTCCATTAATATTTGATCAATATGGGAATTATTTGTGGATTTGTTCCAGAGAAAGCTAATGCTTTAGATGGGAGAAAATAGGGATGTATGTCCTGCTGAAAGAACCCATCTCACAAGGGAAAAGATTATAGGATTTACTATTAAGTGTTCTGCATTGAAAAACAATTGCCTTCTTATCTTGTATGGTTTTAAAAAAATTTGCTACCCTGCCTGTGTATTTTTGTGCTACTAGTGTACATTGTGCTTAGCAGGCTTATTTTGCTGTTAATAATGCATTTACTCTCTGTAGTTTGTATTTTGGGTGTTGTTTTTGAGTATTTTTCTGAGATGTTCCTTTGGTTTAAAGAAAAAAAAGAGGTGTGTAGAATATAGTCCTATATGTGTAGGAACACACTGATTTACAAAAACTGCAATACTATATTTGGGGTCTGGAGTACTTATATTAAAGAAAATCCATCATGATGACATTGTAATAAATGTAATATGCATGTTGAGATGAAAAATATAATTCACTTTGATAAGCCTTATATATCCCATATTACTGTGTTCTTTGAGGAACATTCTCCCTGTTCTTTCTCTCTCTTAATATATGTCTAAAGTCTTTTCCTTATGTCTTTCCTACCTAGCATCACCCTCTCCTTGTTCATTTTCTGTCCAAAGCAAAACCCTTCAGAGCAAATCTTTGTTGAATTCCTACTACTCAGGTACTAGTGCCAGACTTTTTTTTCTTTTCTAAATTTTCTTTACTTTTGTGCATTTCCTGATATGACCTATAGACTGAATCTGCTGAGTATGAGATGAAACTAACCTTGTTTTCATTTTTTGTAACTTTTTTTTTCCTGCTGATCTTCTGTTGATTTGCAATGACCCGTGTCGTGTGGGTGACTGGAATTCCTTCTCAAAGTATCATCAGACACAGTTCCATCAACCACGCTGTTAGGTAAGACAGGTATGGTGGTATTCTCTCATTGGAGAGAAAACATGCTCATTGCATCTTGCAGATAACTTAGAGAATGCTGTTAAGTGGCTGGGCTTCAAAATCATAATTAATCCTGTGATCATGTACTTTGTTAATTGGAAAGTCTTTGGTTTCACTCATGCCTTCTTATCGCTGTTAACTGGTTCTATTTATTTGTTTGAGAAAAGACAGTTCAAAATATACAGATGTAGGTGGGAACCAAAAGGTAGGTTTGGGAAATGGGAGTCAAATGCTAAATATTGCAGCAGTCTGGTATGGACGTGACAGGGTAAAGAAAAGGCAGGTTCTGAGAGGTGGAGGCTGTGCTGTGGCTGCTGGTCACTTTAGAGGGAGATGGTTGTGTGCTGCAGCGTGTGCAGCTCCTAGCTTTTGGATTTTTAAAAGTATGTTAGCACAGTAAGTTAACAGAGAGAACAAAATTGACAGAAACTGTAAGCTGATAAAAAGAAGCTATTCAGAACCTTACTGGAGGTATACCCTTGAAAGTGAGTAATAACAGCCTACAACTTCGGGCTCTCCCTGGAGGATGCTGCCTGCGTGTGGAATTTGAAGAAGGCAATTCCTCTGCTATGAATCAGAAAGATGATATGTAGTTGATCAGAATCTAACCAGTGGTATTTATGAAACCTGTCATTTTGGATTATCTACAGTAAATGTTCAGTTCCAGACACAGTAATCTACCATGTCTGCTTTAAACATTACTCTGGGCACGCTGAAGGCCTATAGTTAGACCAGGAAGAAATTACAACCAAGCACTTAAGTGCTTTGGCTTACAGACTAACAGCCAGAGAGGCTTGGAGGGACTGCCACAATACATACATTTATCCTGCTATATATCAACGTGCCTGATGGCGATGAATAAGCCCTCTTTTGATGTGATGGGGAAGAAGTCGTCTTTTCCAGAAGGTTTCTTCTTGTTTCCCAGAGACTCGTTGTCAACAGGAAGGTCTGAAGGTGGATTTATCTTTTGGCTGTGCTTTAGAAACAGTGCTCAGACCTGCATTTTGCTCTCACTGGTGCTCAGCATCTGTGAAAATGGGTACCAAAGTCTGAGGGAGGTGTTATTAGCCCTGTGTCAAGACAGCAAACTGCATACTTCTGATGCTGAAGCTCAAGGAGTAATAGAGTCAATCTGTGCCTCTCACAGGGCAAAGAAAAAGCCAAAAAGAACTCTCAAAGCTTTCAAAACACCACAATTAGAGAGGAATAATAAATAAGAGAGTTGGGAATTAAAGTAGTCTTGTGCTTCTGTATCCAAAGCTCTACATATTTAAAACTCTTTAAAACTTAGCATCTATTAACCATTATCTCTGAGCTGAGTAAGGATTGATATCCTGGTCTTACACACAAGAAGTTAAGCACAGAGCATTTTAAGACATGATTTACACACGCTGCTCACTCTTGAATTGCACCTGCACTGAGCAGCCACAGGTGCTGCAGAACAGCTCTTAGCACCAAAGAAATTTCTCTCTTGTGAGTTGCAGACAAATGGAAAGCCTGACGTTCTGACCTCTCAGACAGATTTACCAGACATTGGATGATGCTGTATGAGCAAAATAAGTTTAATTTTTGACGTTTATTAATTCCTGGGAAAGAAAAAGATCTTAAAAAGAGCATCAGTCATTTCACCACCAATATCTGTCTCTGGGCACCACCTGTGCTTCACTGCTATTTGTTCCCATCTGTTATGCCTTCTGCTAATAAATGTTCTATATCTGCCATGCTAGATGACTCCCTAGGCTTGACTGTGACATGATTTCTTGATATTAAGATACAGGGGATTTTTTTGTGCCTCTGCCACATCTTGTGCTTGACTAACACTTTTTTCATGTAATGCATGTTTTTAGCTCTGTAATTTAACTTAGAGTTGTAGATTCCATGACTTAATGGCCTTCACAAGCATCTTTGCTGGGAAAGAGAGTATTTAATACTAGCAAGTTAAGGAGGCAGTTTCCTTGCTTTTAATATTTGAGTAAGGTTCATGCTATATGACTAATATAAAGTCTGAGTGAGAGATGGTACCACATCAGAGCTTGTTTTTGGAGAAAACGTGCATGGAAGTCAAAGTCATTCAGCAAATGACATCAGTGCAGGCTCTTCAGGGGAGCCAGCCCACCTTCCTCTTGCATCCCTTCATGTCATCTTCTCAATTCCCTTATGCAAGAGTATCCTAATAAGGAGAATCCCTACCCCCCCAGGAGGATAAGGACAGTAGTGCCTCGTGGTTCCTTGCAGACGGGTGGAACAAGCAGAGGAAGCTCACTGTTGGGATGTTTTCAACAAATCCTGGCTTGCATTAAAAAAAATAGAAACAACAAGAAATTTGCTCTGAATGTCACTGCTCTGTAGCTTGGGTGGGCTTTTGCTCATGCCTATCCAACCTGCTCTGAGTTTATCCACAACCCTAACGTTTGAAGAAAAGATGCTTAGATGCTGATGTTGCTGATATTGCTGCATTAGCAAGTCTGACTTTGTAAGTTGCATTGAAAACTTGAAAATCAGTGGCTCAGTCTATTCAGTGCTTGTGGCCACGTCAGTCTCGAAGAGGTTGTGGGAGAGTCTTTCACTTCAGTTCACTGTGCTCATGTTGTCCTGCGCCAGAGGTGTCTGACATTAAGGGCTGCTGCTTGAGCTGAATTTCCCTTACATTTCTTTTTGAATACAAATAATAAAACTGTCCCAGGCTTTAGTGGCTTTTTGTGTTGTGAGTGCTGGTTTGAAGTTGCCAGTAGCTCTCCAGCTGATGAATTGCTCTGTAATGCAGGCAGATCTGCCTCTTTTCACATAGGCTTGGAGAAACCCATACATCTGAAGAGCTGCACAGTGACATGTGAACCCGGTAGTCCCAGTTTTCAGCCCATATCACCAAAGCAGCTTTCTTACATTTATAGCAGAGTTTTCCTGTGTGCTGATGGAAAAAATAATTGTGTTCCATAGTCCTATTAAGATTAAAATGCACTTTATGAAGTATTTACCAAGTTATCCTTAAAAAATCTTTTTAAATATAGAGAAAATAATTTACTCCAGCCATATGGCTTGTTTATAGCCTTTGAAATGAACAATGTATGCTTTGCTCTGTCAAAACTGATCTCAGAAGGCTTTTTGTTAAGGAACTTGCCTTTTATAGCTCAGCTGATATCATTAGGGAAATGATGTTTTGACTTTGCTTTGCCATACCACTGATTGTATTGTATGTAGCACATTATAGCTAGATATTTATCATAAAATCAAGCCTTGTTGCACTCAAAAAGCAAATTAGTTTTACCAGGTGCCACCTTATTTATCTCTAGTGGAAGGAGAAGAGATATTAGCCATCCTGTAGTCAGCCTTGGAAGATGTCAAATAATTGGCAACCCTTACTCTAGTAGAGACACTGAACATGCATGCAATAAAATCCATCACAAACAGTGCTCAAATTTTATTTATATTTTGCTAAAGATATTGAAGCAAAACTTTTGAAATAAACTCTGCATGTTCAACACACATTAGAGCAGCATTGCTTTCACTTGCTTGAGGCGTAAGTTTGTTTTCTAGTCAGTCTTCTAATCTGAAGGCAGCATTACAGTGTGTGTCTACGTATCTGTCTTGCAGACTAACAAAGCCTTTGTTTATGGAACAAGATAACTTCTGTGAAAAAATCTAAAGTTTCCATCCCAAAAGCTGCCCCGGGTGGGCAGGTTCTCTCCCAAGAGCAGAGGTTGCATGGGGCTGCACACAGCTGTTTGCAGGCTGGGGCTCTCAGTTCCTCAGCTCTTCTTCACCTCATCATTGACATCTACAGAATTTTTTTTTTTTTTTCTGTGGAGGGAGCCATTTATTTCAGTTGTCTGGGAAGCAGCAAAAGTGTATAATAGAAGGTATTGTTGCAGCAGGTGAGCAATATTATCTTGCCCTCAGGGTTACCCACCAAATGGGGAAAGATGTCACCTCGTCGGCCTCTGTGTGAGCTTTTCTCAGCATATGGTGCTGCTTTTTGTTTCTCTTGGCAGAGTAGGACCTCACAGTTAACTTCAACAAGTTTATGATTACTTCTCCAGTAAAGCAGAGAGTCACAGAAGTGCCATTTCATAGGCAGGGAGAACTTGAGAGTATTAAAAGTGTAGTCAACATTGCTAAATTTTATCATCTGCAGTTCCACTACCAAACAGATAAGTTGAGATGCCTGAAGAGTTCCACAGTCAAGCAAGTTGTGTGTGAGCCAGTGAGCCATTGATTTAACATCTTCTACAAAATTTCAGGGCATTCCATGTACTATTTGACTGATAATGAAAGTGCCAGCTTCCAGAAATCAAAATATCTACATTGGCAACTGGTGTCTTAGCGCGGGGACAAAGCATGTTGTGCTAACAAGGGCTAACAAGCAAGCTGACAAAATATTTTGCTGTTGCAGCTGCTAGCATTAGAAAAGAGCCTGTTACGAACAGTGGGTTTCCAGCAGCACACAGAATATCTGTTTTGTTTATGGCTGCACAAAAAAGACTTTAGAAAATTGGAGATGTCTGGAGGAAGGAAGTGGGGTCCTGAATGCTCTGCCCAAATGAGACTTCAGAAGCACCCAGTTGATTTTCCTTATCGAAGAGAAACTGGAGAAGTGATTTGATCAGTGCCTGCACAGGTCAAGATTTCAAATACTCAGAGGGCTCTTTAATCTAACAGGGGGTATAATAAGATTCAGTGTCTCGAAACTGAAGCTTAGCAAGATCAAATTGCAATTAAGAAATGTTTAGACAGCAAGGGTAATTAACCATTGGCACAACTTTTGGGGTCAGGATGAATCACCATCTCTTGAAATCTTCACATTTGGATTATTTCTTGATGCTAATCTGTCTTTGGCATGAAGTCAAATGTGTTGGTTTGTGTTCCTATCAACAGAATGAGAATGTTTGACTAGAAATAAGAAGGACATATGAAATATCATCCTAAAAACCTGATTTGCAGTCTATATGTTTACTAGTTTCTGAATATTACAGTAAATTATTCCATGCCTCTTTCAAAAGAGATTTTTAATTTATTTGGTCATCTCATTGAAAACTCAGGAAAGGCACAAGTGTTCCAGAAACACCAGCAAAACTTCAGTGTCATCCCCTCTCAAAGAAAACAGGGTGGGTAGTTGTGAGATGGGGACAGACAGGAGGGACTATGGTAAATTTCTATGACTTGCCATCAGTACAGCCATTAGAACACGTGGCTGAGGGGCTGGTGGTTCTGTTGCCTTTTCCAGTAACAGCAGCACCAGAAGGCACAGGTCCCTTCTATTGCTGCAACCAGCAGAAAGGCAATGCAAAAAAGCAAAAGAAAGGTAAATGCTTGAAGGCTGCTTGGTTGACTGTCCCAATGAGAGCTGGATTTGCTGCTGCCTCCCCTCCTACCCTCCATTCCAGATTGCTCACTGCACATCTTGAGGGAAGGGACAGTGCCTTGCCTGAGCGCCTCATTAACCATGCTTACGTTCCGACTCATGGTGTGATTACACTGGGAAGGAACAATATGTTTCTGGAATTGGGCTTTATTAGCAGAACATATGAACGCTAAACTCGCCTCATACATAGTAATTTATCTCTGTAATAATCTCCACTGATCTCTTCCTAGTCCCAGATAAGATGCTTGTGGAAAGAACTGGCAGCCGTCCCGTGCTGGTGCAGGTCTCAGGCTGTGGTTTTCTGTTGGGCAGTGCACAGAGGCCACCTGGGATGTATTTGTCACAGAAATCCAGCAGAGGTGGTGTTCCCTGTGTCAGCTCTGTGTGCTCTAGGGTTGAGGGCAGGGTGACTCAGATTGTGTGACACGGGGGTTTTTTAGGAGAAGCAGTTGGCTAGGTGAGAGGTGATGCTTCAAGAGTTGCTGCTGCAATCAATAGATTTTGTATTTCTGTCTGACCAAAGAGACCAGAAGCACAGCTGTCACCATAAACTTAATGGCTGGAGTCAGACCCTTCACTGCTGAGCTTCATCTACTTCCAGTCTAGTTGGAAGGAAGTTATTCTGGAGAGGGGACTGGTTTCACCCCTTGCTTGGATACTGCTTGGAGGAGAGACCCAAAAACACCAGAATTAATAAATGTGAAAAAGAGCCCTGCTTTACAAATAGTCTGTGCTCTGTATGTGCCCTGACTCTATTAGCACTAGTATCGCACGTAAGTTTTAAGTCTCCCTCTCGAATAGGGATGTAGTAATGTCTTTTAATTGGGGCTGATAAAAATGTGGCATTACTTGTAGGTTCTTCAGAGAAGCCAATTGTGAAATTGGGTTTGTATTAAACCTAATGATGGAAAATTAAGCATAGTACGTCTGTCGGAAATGGTCCACGATAAAAATCTTCTCCTCTCCATTACAGGAGGTTAATAGGGAACAGGGGAGGAAAGATGCTCTGGGAAAGCGAATCCAACTAGGGGAATTAATAAGCCTTGAAATTCCCTCTGTTCAGAGTTCTCACACTATCATTAGTCGGAGCATTAGGGATGATTATACAAATGCTTTGGATGTTACTCTTCCTTAAATCCCAAATTTATTCACATTTTGTATGTGAAGGTTGCTTCACTAGAACCACAGGTCTGTAAATCTTGTGCTGTCCGAGGAATGTGACTGTTCATGAGGATCTTGGCTCGAGAAATCTTTAATCCAGTAGCCTCATCTTCAGAGTGAATGATCGATGTGATGGCCATTTATTTCAGAAGCAGCAGGACATGTTCAGCATTTCTCATAATTCAACCATCAGACTCATCTATCTATATCTAATGTTCTATATCAGCTGTATCCATGTATTGTAGGGATAATTTGCCCCGTGGCAGTGCATTCACTGCAGTCATTCCTTTCTCCTTCTCGTAGTCCTCCAAAACAGAGCATATGCCTGTCTTGATAACTTACCTCCAATATAAGACAGAACCAACTAGAGCATAATTTGTCAAGTTTTGTCATGTCATTGTTTTGTCGTTTGCTGAAAAGGCAATCTAATGCCCTAATCTGTCTGCTCCTGCCCAATTTTGCAATGAGGAACAGAGCAGAGATCCTGACTGCTTATGAACAAAATTTCACGGTGGTTTCTCAAGGATAGCAATGTTTACAGTAACTCTGGCCATATTTCTATCTCTCAGAAATCACCCTGAAATTGCAACTTGATTCATTTATTTTTTATCCCTCCTAAAACATGACTGTACTACTGCTGACAAGGAGTAGTGTTGGGGCTCTTTTTCAATCTGTGTTCTGTATGAAATGAGCCTGGTGTATGCAATCTTCTACTTTTTCCTTTCTTTTTCTTTGAGCAGTGAAAGAAGGGTATATTTTCAGTTTGCTAACAGGCCCTTTTGGGGGAAGACCAGAAAGAATGCATGCAGGATGTTAAGGCCTGTATGTACCAAGGAACCCAAACCCATCAGGAAGAACTGCTGTACTGTGTCGGTGCTGGAGCTCTGGCATGGAGACCAGAGAGGTGTTGGATGTCCTCCTTGGAGATCCTTAAAAGTCAATGAGATGTGGTGCTGGGCAGCAGTGCTGGGTGGCCCTGGTGGGAGCAGAGTGAGACCAAAGAGACCCTGAGTGCCTGGGAGTTTGTGATCTTAGATATCTGTAACCATAGGAAAAAGAACAGTTGTTTCACTTGGTAAACTCTCAATCAGGTCAATTCTGGTAGATAAACCCCTAAACTGTTCATTTATTCTGAGTTTCTCCTGTTAAGCATAAATATTTTGGTAGTCTCTGGTACAGTTGTTTAAGCTTCTGTCAGCTCAACAGGAAGTTTTGCTGTGTCTTTGGAGTTTTGCTGGAGGATATAAGAGATTACAATTCCAACTCTGTAATGATAGATACTTTTAAAATATTTGTTTCAAAAAGGTCTATATCTATTAAGTTTACATATGTAAATGTTAAGATTGTGCATGCAAGGTGACTGTTTCTATACTTCTTTCTACCTAACATTACAATATTGCAATTGACATACATTTTAGGCTTGAATTTATAGACCATTTTAAATTGCCTCTAACATCTTGCGTGGCTTATCTGAAATGCTGGTGGTTTGTTTGCTGTTAACTTGGGCCCCTTTCACTCATCTCATGCTGTACGCCCCAAATCTCCCTCATCTGTTTGTATCTTTTGCAGGTTTGTGAAGGAAGGTATGTAATCCCAGTGGGATTGTTATGCAGAGCTCACACTAAGTTTGCTGTTTCACTGTATGTGCTATATCCTCGTGCCTGATTGGCTGTTCATTCCATTCCCTCTTCTGGGTTTGTCTCTTCGACGCAAAAAATAATTGAATGGGAGTTGGTCTTTCTGGGCAGCAGTCAGCACTGTGTGCTTCTTTGATTTCTTTACTTTCTTTTGCCTGCACCAGCCAGTGGGATGGTGGAGAGACAAGTGAAGCAGGAATGAGAATGGCAGTCACAGATAGGTGAAAGCTTGTTTTGCCTCCCTGTCTTTAAAACAGACAGTAGCCATGGAGAGATGACTCAGCCAACCCTGACTATCCAGACCCACCCGTATCGGAGCTGCGAACCAGTGGAAATGTCCTACCCACGGGGGCAGTTCCAGCCAGCCATCCGAGTGGCCGATCTGCTGCAGCACATCACCCAGATGAAACGTGGACAGGGCTATGGATTTAAAGAGGAATATGAGGTGAGAGGAACCTTCGCTCGTGTGAATCAGTGGAGAAGTGACAGTCTCGAAGAAGTGATGCTTGCAGTGGAAGGTTAACTGTATGCAGAGCTCCTTTTCCTTAATTCACTTACTCTCTTAGTCATTGCCTTCTTCCAACTTATTTCTGTTGATAAGACTAGGATTTACAACACTGGCAATCTTTGGTGGCTCCCTGGTCAAGAGAAAATGTGTTTACTACATTGTGAGAGGATGGCATTGTGTCCATGTGCTCTCTCTCCCCTGGAGAGATAATAACTGTTGCTGAACTCAGTGAAAGATTTGGAGTCCTGTAGTCCCTTACTTGTTAATGTGCTTTATATGACAATAGTGCAAGCTAGGCTTGAAGAAAAAGAAGGCTTTTTGTACTTTGGAACCTAAATGCTCTGTAACAATTGATCAAATTAAATCACAGCTTAATGACCTCTGTGTGCCAAATTGTAAAGGCAAAGGCAGCAACCTCGTGTAGTTGAAATGGAGTTTTTCTGTATACTCATACCTCTGTCTCAGAGGACGTGTAAATGATCTGCTCTTGCGACTCTACATGAAAAGAGAGGTGAGCAGTAAACTGCCAGTGTGAAAGCAGCCCCTCCACTCCCCTGCCACAGAGCTGGAGTGACCAGAAATGTAATGCAAATGACAAGAACAATGGCACTGGGGAGGGGTTGGAAGACAATTAAACGTTCAGAGGAGAAGGAGAAAATGGGGAAATAACATCAAACATATGTGAGACTTTGCTGTAGCAAGCGATAATTATAATGAATGTAGTAAGCTGGTGGGAAGGCAATAAGTAATTAATATGCATAGTGTCATTAAAACTACTTAAAAATAACTTAACAGCTGTGAAAAGTAAGTTACTTAATGAAAGCAGCTCACTTTTCCACCCTGCAAGTGAGAGTCCATAGGGTTTGTATCACTGATGCTGGGGTTTGCCATAATTGCAAATAATCTTTTCCTGGTTGTCACCGGGGAGTACTTGTTTTAGTCAGATGGCATCAAAGATTGTCATGACAAATATTTCTGGTAACTGTATGTTAACCAGGGCAATGCATTCATGCGCCAAAATCAAGGACACTAATTAAAATATGAATTCAAAGAGCTTGGTTAAATATTGAAAAAGGGTAGTAATTCTCTTGGGAGATTCACTTAGCCTCTCTTGGCCTCCACTTCTATGAACAGTACCCGAAACTACATTCAGCTCAATTACAGATGCCCTCAGTTCTAGTTCTTGATGTTCGGAAGAAAACAGGTGCTGGCATATATGTGATTTTCTGGCACTGGCATTGGTAGTTATCAAAATAACACATTAGCATGAAAAATGTCAATGCAACTTTCAGCTCCACAAGTTCTGCCTTTCCCAGAAAGTGCTATCTAAATACGTATGTAATGACGATGACATTATATACATTTGCATAATTCCTTCCTTCACAAGAAGTGGCCTGGAGAATGCCACAAACTCTTAAATCGCTTGCACTGTCCTACCCTGCAATCAGAGGCAGTTGCCCTAAGTGGCAATCCTTTAAGTTGGTGGAATTTGGTTTTCAGAGCACAGCTCCAAGCAGCTTTCGGCCGCCAACAGCATCACTGCAAATTGCAGGGAGGATGCTGAAGGGTTGTAACTTCTAGGAGGAAGAGTAGTTTTAAGTTGGCTGGAAAACCTGCCTTGCAGAACATTGTGCAAAATGATTGGTAAGCTCTGATAAGGAAAAGGCCTGAAAATTTATTTTTGTCTCTTAAAATCTGTTTTTACACACTTATATCAATGTCATCTGTGTGTATATTTTTTCTTCTAAGAAGCTGCTTTTCTACCTACTTTGCAGATTGATAGCATACATGGGAGCCTGTTTAGTGACATGTTCCCAAATAATTGCACTCTCATGAACAATCACTTTGAACAGAACCTATCAGTCATACGTGACAGTTTTTTATCTACGTGCATTCCCACTTCCGCTGAGGAATCAGGGAGTTGCATTCAGGCTTTTCTTTAATACTCCTTCACCTGCAGAACACTAGGGCACGTGTTTCACCGATGACATCTTGAAAGGAAGGTTTTCAAGTGCTTGCATCTTACATCTAACTCCACACTGAGAAAACGACCAGGATGTGATGGTGCAAGTGGTGGCAGTGCTCGTATGAATTGGCTGGTAACTGAGTGTGAATGTAGGAACCTGTCAGCACTTGCAGTGTGTGCATTATTTCCTTCTGCCAGCTGCACCTCAGGCCGAAGTGTCTGCTCCTTGTGGTTGGCAGGAAAACGTGTGAGCCACGAGAGAACAATCCGTCACTGACACTGGATGTAGATGGCACTGTGTGGGATTAGGCATGGCCATAAACATTTAAACGGGACTTGTTTAACTGCCACCTGTTCCTTTCTCAGAGCATATCAGCCCTGATTTGTTGTGAGCTGCTACGCTGGTCCCTAACTGTACTGCAAGCTCCAATTACTGTCTGCAGAGATAATAAGCTTAAGTATCCAAATTTCAAATATGATTTAGGGTGTCACTGAAGCATGTTTCTCTCATGCATTACCAAGACTGCTTGCTTACTTTGGATTCTGTGGCTCCTTCCTGAAGAGTCTTAATGACTTAAAAATCACCTCAGGATTTTAACCCATTCATTTCTGGCTGCCCACAATGCCTCTATCTGCTCTAAAGACCAGACCCTGCCATTCAGCCTGTGACACAGCACTACGAAATGTCAGCAGGATTGCCATTAGATATGCTGTCCTTGGATTACACTGGTTTAAGGCTTTCTTTGGCCTTGCTGTGTACCGAGTGGGGAGCTGAACTGGCTGAATTATTTCTTTTACATTGCTGGTTTGTTGTTGTGGGGTTGTTTTTTTTTCTCCTACTTGTTTGTTTTCAGCCAAAGCAGTTTTAACCCTGGGTCACAGCAGAGTTGTGGGAAGAGCTTTGCCATCTCTGCTGAGACAGCAGCTGCAGGGATTCAGGACTACATGGCAGGGTGTGGGATGGGCAGTGAGGCTTTTAACTGATAGCATTGCACTCAGCAACAAAGCTGCAGCTTTGGGATACATCAGTGCAAAGGAATGATTCAGGTTTTCATGCTTCTAAATGAAAACCAAACTGCAAACTAATTAAATGCCTCCATTGGAAATTTATATTGACTTGCTCTAAGCCTCGACTGAATGTGAGCTCTTTGGTTATGTATCCAAGTTTTGGTGCTTGGAAATTTTGATTGAGATGAAGCTGACTTTTAGAGATCTGGCCCTGTAATTTCGGATAAAAATTAGATCAATTTAGTTTAAAAAGCATCATTATGAATTCCACTGCAGAGAAGGTATGTCAGTATGCATTTCACTACTCTTCTCTAAAAGAAGACAAGAAAGGAAGGCTTAAAAATTAAGCCCAGACTTTTGAACACCAGCATTTTATAGTTAATAAATCGAACAAAGAATCCAGAGTGTTTCCTATAGAAATACCACATGTGGGTCAAATTCTGATACCCAGGAGATCCATCTTGGTCTGCCCTCTTTCATACTATGGAGAGAAACAGAAGTGTTCCTTTTGAGTGCATATTTATGAAATATGCTGTGCAATTCACTGCACAAAACCCATTAGGAATGAAGCTCTTTTTCTGGATACAAGTGGATCATAATTGGTGTTTTTGCTTTTGTGTCTCTAACGCAGTTTTGATGCTCAGTGCTACATTGTCAGTGATCTCATGGCAGAAGTGTCAGTGCTGCACCACCTGTGTATGTGCAATTAATCTAGTTTGTACAGCTGCTTGTATAGAAGAAGAGGTATGGTTTGTGTTCCTCACCAAGCAGAACTGCCCTTTGTCTCTCCAGAGATGGAAAGTTTCATGAAAAGTGGCGATTTCTTTGATTTTGAGTGAGGTGAATTCAATCTTTGGAGTTCTTCAGTCTGTGGAGGCTGTGTGAGGCAAATTGGGAAACAGGAATTTAAATGGAGAATTTCAACAAATCACCTGAAAGGATGGCATTACTTTGGAAAGAGTTTTTTCAGAACTGAAAGTGTATTCTCTGACCAAGACAGCCTCCTCCTGGTGAAGTGATGAGGAAGAATTTATTTTCCTTTTCACGTGGCTGTGATTAGGTGTCTAATGACTGTTGCCATTCTCTGGTCTGTCTGCTGTAATTTGATATTAGTGGAAAAATAAGGCACCTTTTCCTTAATCTTTAAAGACAAAAATGAACTGTCCTTATCTCTTCCCTTTTACTCAGGGATTTTTTTGTTGTTTAATGTGGGTTTGGTATTCTTGTGGGTTTGTTTTTTTTTTGTACTCAGGAGATGAGCTTCTGTTTGGAAACAGCTGTCTGTAAAGGAAATATATGTGTGATCAAAGCCCTTGCCAATTACAGAGTTTATTATTCTTTCTCCTGGGCTTTTGAATAGGAACTTGCTGTCCCTGTCTTTTGTCAGCAGGCTCATGGTAGTGCTGCAGTGCCTGACATTTTCTGTCCTGGAACCCCTCTGGGGGAAATTCACAACGATTTGGTCTGCAAGAGGGTTGCTCTTATTAAATTTATTTGTAACGCCAGTGTTGTAGATCCTAATAATTGTGTCTCTCTGCTATTGCATTCAGGAACTGTAATAGACCTGGATGGCTTGTGAAGATGAATGTAAATTCATTTTCCAGTTGTCAAACTACCTGCTGCTAGCCAAGGCAGATATGATTCCCCCTATGAGTGCAGTGTAAAAACTCCATAATTCCCTTGGGATTATGAATAGTACAGTTTGTAATGTTGTGGTTGATTTTAGTAATACAGGCTCACGTCAGGGCATAGATCTTGGAGAAGGCCAAGAAAACACAGCCAAAGCTGTTTTTTTCCTCAGCTTTGCATGCAGCACAAGTCAAGGCTGGGCTGGCTCCAGCTGCACCAGCTGTGTGCAGGTTGTGGCTTTCTGTCCCTGGAGAGACCATCCCTCATGGACAGCTCAGCCCATCTCCCAAGGAAAGCAGGGCCAACCTCCAGCCAGACACCATCACAGCTGCCACTTTCCTGGCTCTGCCTTTATGACTTTAAAATCCTCACTGGACATGTGTTGAAGGGAAAGTAGCTCATTTGCTTATGTTCAAGCTATATGGTAAAGCAGCGCTGTCTGCTGCTTGTTTCATGGAATCACAGAATGGCCTGGGCTGAGAAGGAGCACAGCACTCCTCCAGTTCCCCTGCTATGTGCAGGGTCACCAACCAGCAGACCAAGCTGCCCAGAGCCACATCCAGCCTGGCCTTTGGGGATGGGGCATCCACAGCCTCCTTGGGCAACCTGTTTCAGTGGGTCAGCACCCTCTGTGTTTCCTTGCCTCCATCAAAAGGGTAAATCTGGGGAAGTTGACCATTTATTTTCACAGTTTGTATGTTTTACCTTTTTCTGCCTGTTTTCTATAGACATGATCTAAAACTCTGAGCTTTTTGTTTTTCCTTAGAGAAAATCAGCGAGTAATTTGTATTACATCTCCCCATCACCAATATAGAAATAGCTGAAACCACTGTATGTGCTCAGCTCAAAGCCTGAGCCCTTTGTTTCCACCATCTGGGCTTCCTTAGCTGTGCACAGAATCGCAGACTGTCCTCTCTTGGATCCCTGCTCACAGGGATCATCGAGTCCTACCCCTGGCTCCACACAGCACCACCCAAACCCTATGGCTGAGAGCGCTGCCCTCCACTCCCTGTGAGGAGCTGCAGCCGCCATGAGGCCTCCCCTCAGCCTGCTCTGCTCCGTGCCCAGCAAACACAGCGACCTCAGCCACCCCTCTCACACACTGAAGCCCTCACACCCTTCCCCTCTATAGCCTTTCTCTGGATGCTTTCTTATAGTTTAATGTATATATGTGAAATCTCCCTGTTCTGCAGGAGAAATGAGCTTAACCTGTGACTGTGCAGCCAGAAACCAAGTCTCCTCATCCCTTTAGATCTGCGTTAGCAGCTAGCAGAAGCCAAGGGATGCAAATGGTCTGCACCAAGCTCTGTTTTCGTTGTTAGTAAATGTGCCCTTTCCAGAACAGTCATTTGCATGGTTGACTACTGAATTATGCAGTATTGTTATTTTTGCCCTCTTTTGCCATCGTACCCCACCTGCAGGCACTGTCCAGATTTTTATAAACCCTCCACTGTTGTTTTTTTTTGCAGGCATTACCTGAGGGGCAGACGGCATCCTGGGATACAGCCAAGGAAGATGAAAATCGCAATAAGAATAGATATGGAAACATAATCTCCTGTAGGTGTTAAGTCATATTACACTGAGCTTTCTGTATGATTTCATAAGCGTCTTATGGAAACGGGGTGTGCTTGAAAACCTCACTTCAAACTGGTTTATAGTGCTGAGCATGCAGTAATTCAGTCTGATTGTTACATGCTATACTTAATTCTAGGATTTTTTTTTTGTTTATATTTTTTTCTTAGGTCTTTTTAATGCTTTTTCAAATTTATCTTTTATTCAAATCAAGGACAAAGTCATCTTTTCAGATTTTCACAGTAGGTGATTTTGCCAATTTTCCATTCTTTTTTTTTTTTGTTATGTAACTCTGATCTTTCAGTTCCACAAGCAGAATTGGAAAAGGAGATGTGGAACAGTGGTCAGTAACCAGTGCAGCAGCTGCTCCTTGTCTACACAGAGCTGTTTTGATGACTAGGACAAGCTTAGCTTCTACTGATCATAGAAAGGAAGTTGAGAATACACTAGAAGTTCAGAGTTGTGTTTAATTCTATAATAAATTATAGTTGGTGTTATAGAGATATTAATATATTGCAAACTGCAGGGCAGGGGAGGACTCCATAAAACCACTTAGATCTATTTTGTTTCCATCTAAGGACTAGTTCTACTTCTGTCATTTTTTGTCAGATCTTAGTGATTTTTTTTTTCTAAAGATCTCCAAGGCAAAGCTTTCCGAAAGCTCTCCAGGCAGCTTTCCCCAGTGTTTCATTATTCCTTACAATGTCTGGGAGGAATGAGGAGAGGTACAATAAATCATCCTTTTTAAGGGTTGCTAAGCAGTATCAAATTGGAGAAGCCAGGCCTGAGACGATCAGAACAAGCAGAATGTAAATAGATGTGCCATACATTTATGAGACTGAATAAATGTATGGAACACTGTAAAAGCAAAATTAGGTTGCATGGAATTATACGTTTAGTGGTGTATTTCTTCTCAGGTTAAATATATACTTTCAGTAGGACAAGCAGACTTTAACAAAGTGGAAAAAATCTTGGTCACAATGAGGTGTCTCTCACACAAGTTAACTTTCCTCTCTTTCTTTTAAAGACTTAAAAGAAGTGATTCATGTAACAGTTTTGGGGGAATGGGGCAGAACGGCTAAGGAACCTCACTGTAAAGGTGAAGAAGTCTGGAAATTAAAATGAAAGGTTTCTGAGCTGTAATCTAATCCTGCATTTGCTCCTGTCTTTCTGCATTGATTGTGAGCTGGACACCAGATCCATCAGTCTTTGTTTCTCCATGTGGAAAATAGAAGTGGTACTATTGGAGCATTGTAGTTAGCGTGGGAATCATCTCCCTTATCTTCAGCTGTGTAAAAGCTCTGCCTTGCTGTATGCTTCCTGTGTTGCTAGTGGCAAAGAAAGATACTTTCAGACAGAGGTTCAATTTGCCTGTCTAGACAATTAGCTTAGATCAAATTAGTCTGAGAAATGAATCATCCAGCTATAGCAACTGAACATTGGTTTTTGAAGGTGGAAGTGCCATAGTGTGCTATAAAGAAGCTAACATGAAAGAGAATGTTTCTTTGGAGGGTTTTGAAGAAGCAGTTGACCTAATGTCAAGGTGGAGGTGAAAGAAGGCAAGACTGTGCGAGAGCCAATGTTTAAAACTCAAATTTGAGGCATGTGGGAGAAAAAATCAGAAGGATGTTGAGGCAATGGAAAGGCATAGTTAAGAAGGACAAAAATAGTGAAAGAGCAGAGGAATGCTGACGATTTGAAGGTAAACAACAAGACCAGATGGATTTTCTTCACTTCAAGTATGTATGACATAAAGACGTTCAGAAAGAGAGAATAATTTGTAGGTTTAGTAACATGCCAAGAAGAGTGATGAAGTAAAATGGATTGAAATGTTTGCTTCACTTTGAAGATGCCTGGAAGAAGGAAGAGAGGTTGCCTAAGGAAGGGGCATAGCATTTGTTAGACATTTTGTCAAAATGGTGGGAAGTTATCAGTGATGTCTTTGGCTAAGTCTTGAACTAGAACCTACCAACGGGTGATGTTGGGCAGCTGTCCTGAGTAAAGGGGCGGGATCCAGAAAGGAGAATTGACAGCAGAGCTGAAAATAGCAGGAGAGCAGTTCCCTCCAGGCAGATCATGAAAATGAATTGTGCTCTGTGGGTACAAACTGTGCAAAATCCTGAGCAGAGGAGAGGAGGCGGAAAACGATTACATCCTTAGCTGATTTGTTGTGCTAAACCTACAATTGCTGGTAAAACCCGGAGTATGCACTGATTGCTCTTACCAGTGCATTTGGTAGAACGCTACAGATGGCAATTAACGTTATTTGTTTAATCACAGTTGCAATTTCATCAATCCTGGAACAACGTATTGCATGCTTTTTGGGGAGAGAATTGAAAAGCCAGGTTGTAACTAACTTTTCTAACTGTTTAGGAGACTTTTGTTAAAATGTGAGGTTACCAGCTCTTGCAACAACTAGTGTAGCTCAGGGATTCACAGCAGATTGGATCTTGTCTTTGCTGCCTCCCATGTAATAGGACACTCGCAGGACCTTTTTACTCCGCTCGTCTCTTTCCCAGTACTTTATTAACACTGTGACTCTATGTGAAAACCTAAATTTTACTGCCAGCCCCAGTATCTGATGCTGCTCTTACATCTGCAAACCAGTCTTTGCGGACCAGCTTAAGAGGCAGAGGTAGGTAGTGGATGCATTTATGTATGGAAATGATTTATGTTTGATTAAGTGTCTAGATATGGATGCTTTGGAAGTGCATCAGCGAGCGATGGTTAAGGGAGAGACGTAGCACTTGTGAGTTGAGCTGATCTCATTCCATAGAAGAGAAAACATCGCAAAGCTGTGTGAGACCTTTGCTTCTATTCTATTTCTCCACATATTATCCAGATTAGGAGTAAAACTCTCAGGCAAGAGCTCAGAAAACAGAGACAAAAAATTGTGCTTTGCTTTAATTTACAGGAGAGCGCCATCTTTTTTTCTTCTTTTTTTTCCCATTTTTGAACATGTTTTCACAGGAGGTGCTTAGCACTTTCAGGGATGCTTTGACCAGCACTGCTTTGGATGATTCTCCCAGCTGCAATGGAGCTTTACCATCTTCTCACTTAGGCCATTGTATTAACATCCTGTGGTGGACCGTTAAAACCTATTGAGTTGGTGACAAAAGGCCGAATTGAGACTTGCTTTATTTTCTTTCTGCTCTGACTGCTATATGCTTTTGGACTCTAAGACAGCAAATTTATCAGAATTGTGTGGTGGAACTGACAGATATCAGAGAAAGATTAAGAGAGCTCCCAGCTGGAACACCTCACTGTTGTCCTGTTCTAAAGGTGTCTAGGGCTGCTGATTAGAGGACAGTGTCCCTTGAGAGGTCAAATCATCCTTTCTTACCAGAACTATGTTGATTTATTTCCAAAGATGTCTGTGTTTCTCCATCAACTCAGTGGAGTGCCTTGACAGCCAATTTAGACTAGCTGCATAATATTTAGATGGCGAAAGTTGCATGAGATTAATCCAGCACTGGTGTCAAAATGATATGTGGAAAAATTGCAATGATATTTCAAATGATCACTAATGGAGATTTTGACAGAGGTATGAAATGATAACATTTTTGTGCTAAAATAGGAGCACAATGCTTTTCAGTGAAACTCCTGTCACTTTTGAAATCTGTTTGAAGACCAATTTTCAGTCAAAGTATTCTTCACACAGACTTCTGCTAACTTGCCTACCAACTGTAGGCAACAGGGAGAAGTAAGCTCATGTATACATTTGTAAAACTACGTCCATTTTTTTGCAGCCCTGAGATTTCTGTAAAGCATTTGTGGCACATGGAGATTTTGTGATGTCTCTTGAATGTGTAGAAGGGTTGAGTGATGTGTTCATTTCAGTGTGCCAAATCTTTGTCTCTTTGGCTAGTGTAGTACTGTGGAAAGAGTGCAGAATGAGGGATTTCTTCTGATCACTGGAAGCCATTTAAAGTCTGTAAGTTAAAAAAAATAAGCACAAGACCCATGAGCTTCTATTCAGAGTGGTCTCCTAAACTTATGAACTTTTGATTAAAGATGCCATTAAGACATCATTATTACACATATACAGTTTTTCTGCTGCACAGTTTGCACTATTAAGATAAACAAATCACCCACAAGTATTAATCACTTTCCTGTTATTTCCAGTAAGAATAACTGTATTTGGTTCAAGTGAATGAAAGAAACTCTTTTTATTAGCTGCAGAGCACCTGTCATTTAACCATAGCTGTCCTAAAGGCATAGATCATTCTGCAGTCCTTCTCAGATCTCTCTCAGCCAGTTCCCTTAAGGAGGCATCCATTTTTTTTTCTAAGTTTCTAAGTAAGGATTGGCTCAGAGAGCTGAAATGTGATTTGTGAGGTTGGTTCAGTTACATGAGGAGAGGCAGGTTCTTCCTTAGTGGCTGTGCAAGGCACTTCAGCCACACACTGTGTGAAGACAGCATCTAAAACCCACTTTAAAAAAACCAACTTGAGATTCTTTTCTGTCATCAGGGTCATTTTTGGTCTCACAACTTTTCATTTATATTACTGCAATAAGTCAGGACTTTCATAACATCGCTATCCTGTGGCATCACAAGGATGATTAGTAAGTGTTTCCCTCAGAACCATTAGCTCTAGGGATTGCTTTGCTTTGCTTTTGTTCCTGCATGGTTCTTAACTAGCTTAGTTTCCTGCCTTGAATTGCAAGTGTGAAATTGGCTACGGGAGACTTGGTGTATTTCATCGAGATGTCCACCTTAATCAGCCTCTTGTCTGTCTGTGTGAATTGCTCTAAGTATAAATTCTTTTGTTGTCTGTCTAACCACATGATTTACTGCAACTCCTGGTGTGCTTGCCTTGAGCACCGGTAATTGTGGAGAGCTGGGAGCAACATCAGCACTTTGGGAAAGATATCTCCTGCATTTACAGCTTGTATTTATTAATGCAAGTATAGCAGAGGTTTTGATGGATTCACCAACATAACCATTTCTGAATGCAAATATGGCATTTGAGAAATACAACAGTGTGGCTGTCATTTGTGGTGTGAAATCCTTACCCAAATAATGAGCGAAGTATAGAATCGTTTTACATGAGCAAATGAATATTTAATGTACATCGAAATCTCAGTTTTTGGAGCTGTAGGTACATCTGCCTCTGATTCTGTGTTTAATTAAGTCATGGCTAAAACCTTTTTGACTGAGTTACTGCAGAACTCCGCCTCACGTTTTTGTTTTATTGTGATGATTCTTTTTAATTGAATGTAAATCATGCTTAGGCTCATATTTTGAGAAGTGTTTCTAACCATTAATGCTTTACTGCCTGGGAGCTACTGTCTACATAGCTAGCGGGGAGGAAATAAACTTAATGGAATCTGTATTCTGCTTCATTATAAAAGCCCTTTAGAAATGAGCCCAGCATGTCTGGCTGTGACCTCCGTAACCCGGCTGCCTTTCCCAAGCAACTGGTCCTTAGATAACAGCTCTGCAATTAATTACATGCCAGCACTGGGACTGCCAGCCCCGATCAGATCAACGCCCAGCTCGCTCAGTATCTGCTTTGACAGAGCTCAGCACCAGCTGTTCCAGAGGAAGATCAAAATATTCTCTTGGTGGAAAATTATGACATAATTTGCCCGCTGGGGTAGTTCCTTTCTGTATCTGAGCTCTAGAGCATAATGGGAGAGGAAAAGATTGATATCTGTCATTGCCTTATCTAAAGTAACTTTGAACGTCCTCAAAAACACGAGCACTTTGTTTTTGCTGCAGTGAACCTGCCATTTTGCTGCAGTGGGTTCTGTGGGTTGTGTAAAAGAGCTCTGATTTCCTTCAGTATTTTCCTTCTGTTCTTTGGATTACATCACTTGTTATTTGTAGGATTTCTCCTTTAGTCTTCCATACCTCTGTTGTGGCCTGTTTATGTTTATCCTGATTGTGTGTTAGCTCTTGTCTCAGTTTCCATGGGTCTGAGAAATCCAGGGGGGCTGTCACTTCCCAGGATGGAGATGGCTTTTGGAATGGAGATACCTCCTGAAAGACCCCCAGACCAAGCAGTGTCTTTGGTCTTTGCAAAAGCTCTGTAACAAATTATAGTGATGGCAGTGAACTTAATGAGCACTGAGTATGAACAAACATTAACCTAAAGATCTTATGTACAAAAAAAAGGGTGTATAGGAACTAGAACAGCTCTGATATTCTTTCAGTATTTTTTTTTTTTATTATTATTATCATAAGTATTCAATTACTCACTTGCAGGAACTGGCAGATAAAATAAAGCACTGACAACGTCCTCTTTATCGTTACTGTCACTTTTCTCTTTCCTTCTTTCAGATGATCATTCAAGAGTGAGATTGCAGCTGCTGGATGGGGACCCTCACTCTGACTACATCAACGCCAATTACATAGACGTAAGGCTCATGGACGTTCCCAATGTGACAAACAGTGCTGCTGACAAGTCTGCTCACCACTTTGTGGTGCATGTTACGTAGGGACAGACTGCTGGTCTGATGTGAATGACAGATGAATGTTATACAGACATCATGTTGTGACAGGGAGAAGGTTCTCGGTCTCCAGTCTCTTCTTTCTGACCAGTCTAGACAAATGGAGATTTCCTATGTTTGACAGCTCCACAAACACAAGTGGAATGTGGGGTAAATGCGTGATGTATGTGGAAATCAATATCAGCCCCTCACAGTAACATTAGCAGATATCTGATTCTTACTGACTGCATACAGAGTCACAGTGCAGAAGGTGTGAGTGGCTTGACATTTTTTTTAAGCATTGTAAAATAACTTTTAAAAAGCTGCCTTCCTTGCACAAAGAGAATGCTAAGTGACGTGCACTTCTTGTATGCGTCTCCTCATGCTTAGGAGTATGGCACTGTTCATAAGAGTATCTCTAATGGAAGAAACTGAAACATGCACTTACTAAAGTCACATACCACTGGCATTTAGTGTTATCATGCAGGGAAAAACTCACACCTTTGTTGTTTTTCAAGCACAAAGATTCAGCTTTTTCCAGTTTCCAGAGCTACCTGTGGGTTAGGCATGACACTTCTGTTTCTTGGAATGAGTAGTGGAAACTGTTCCATTCCTGTTTTCTCTTTGCTATCGTGAAATCCTGACACTGTGAGGTTTTTAATTAAATTACTTGACCAGAGTGAGATACCATCACTTAAAATCTAACAGGGCAACCTTGTTGCTTATCTTCAGGCACTCAATAACCAGCGTTGGTGCAGAGCAGTTCTTGCTGCCAGGAAGGTGAAAATGCATGTTGCTGTGCTTTGTTTAACTGTGACCTCCAGCCATCACATATTTGTCTTTTTTTCCAGGGGTACCACCGGCCTCGTCATTACATTGCAACTCAAGGCAAGTTCATTCTTGTATGTCTAAATATTTGTAAAATCTCTGCTGTTCTAGATTGCTACAAGAGTTATTTATAGGGTGACATCTTCTGTGTTGGGAATGTATGAAAACTTGGTTTAGGGGAGCAAAAGGCAAGGAGATGAGATGTTCCAAGCTACTAAAGGCACTCAAACAAAAAAATCTAAATTATAAGAGTAGGCATAGAGATGACAGAACAATCTATAATGTGCCCTTTGTGCATGAAATACAAGGTTATAACTAAAAGGGACTTCATGGAGCTTGAGTTTACCTGGTGATATGAAATTGCTGTGGGAAGGCAGTAAGAATATGCCTGTGACCGATGAATTTTTGTTAGTGGGAAATGGTAGCAAATTGCATTTGAACAACACCTTCTGTAAATTAGTTTGCTCTGCCTTTAGAAAGAAGCAAAAACCTCAGCTACACAATTGAACACTGAGCATGTTAGATGATGAGCCTCCTAACTGCGGTTCTTTGCGCTGGATTGCTGTTTTCCTACATCACCAGGCAAACTCTTTGGCCATAACCACTTTCCCTACAATTATTCATTCTCATTTCAGTGCATTCCTTCCTCCTTTGGAAATGTGATATTCACATAAATGACTCTGTTCTTAAATTCCACTTCATGATTTTTTCACGTTTGTCTCTATTGAAGGAATAAAGAACATAATAGAATAAAATTGGTGTATGGGTTTATAAGGGTATAGAGAATGCATCATGGCAAAGAACATGGAGGCTGCAGTTTGGGCAGAGTGGCTGAAGGTTTTCATTTGCAGGCTAGAAGAGAAAGGGGGAATAAGAGAAGAAGCTCTAGTCTAATAAATTATCTTTTGTGGATGCTAGCTGTTTGGCTGTTGGAGCCCAATGATTTTCCTTGTAGGAACTCTCAAAAAAGGACTAATTTCTGAATGCTTTCTCCTTCATAATTAATAAACTATTAGGAATTGTACTGTTGCATCTGGTACAAATCTCAATACTGCCTTAATTGCAGAGTGACCGTGGGGTTCATCCCCATCCCTTTGCTTATACATTATTTCCTACTGGAACTGTCATCTCAGCTGTTTACAACACAGCCATCACCTCTGTTTCTGGCATGCTGGAATCCCAGATACTTACTGCAAGAAAGGTGAGGTGTCTGATCCGTCAGAGAGCTCCAGGCTGTTCAGTGTCTATAGTCCTGAGTCACAGAAAGAGGCACTGAAAGGGAGAGTAGGATCCTGTGAGAACAGCACAATGGCAAGGGAACAACTGGAATGGGTTGTTGGCATTAGATGTACTCTCTGAAGATGTCTTTTTGTCTTTTCTCATGCCCCAGGGCCGATGCAAGAGACAGTGAAGGATTTCTGGAGAATGATTTGGCAAGAAAACTCTGCAAGCGTTGTCATGGTCACCAACTTGGTGGAAGTGGGCAGGGTAAGGGGACCATTTTCCTATCACAGAAAAACAAAGCATTGCTGGGTGTAGCGCTGGTGTTGATGCTGCGCAATGCTCAGCAAGTGAAATTCTTTTTGCTTACTGTAGCGAAGAAAGGAATTAAACCACTCAGGAATTTTTTCCTATAAAATGCTAGATTTTTGTAATACTTAGCTGCTTCCCTTCCAGTCTAATAAGGATCTTGTTCCTGCTGTAAGTCTTGCTTTAGCAGAGTTATACAAATTTATGCTAGCTGAGGAGCTGTCTCCTTTTTCAGTACAGAGGGAAAAAATGTACTTCTGTAATAATTATTCTTTATCTGTGTAATTTGAGTAATTTTCTACCCACAAAAATCTGGAGGCATGAGGACGTGCAACTGGTGTTTGAACTGATCAAAAGAGATTTTTAAATGATATTTCAAAGCTGAGAGTTGCTGATCATTTCAGAATATCACCGTTCTGTTGTGATGTGAGCCCATGCACAGCTGGATCCTGGGGCCACCTAGGGGCACTGGGCTCTTCATCATACACAGCTTTGCTCTCTTGGACTCAGCTAACCAGGAGTCTCTGCATTAGCACAGGGCTACTGCTAAAGCTCACAGTGGGAGCAAATGTGAATGACTCAGAGGGACAGAGCAGCTTCGGAGAATAAGAAGGAGGCACATTTGGGATGTGCTTCCCCTGGCACGTTCTTCCCACTCCTGGTAGTCTTTGGTTTAGAGAGATTCTCAGCCAGAAACCAGCACTTCAAAAATATTCTCCTTCTGTTTGTCACCTTCCATTCCCTTTGTACTAAAAGAAATGTTTAAGCAATATCTTATTCACAACTGCTAGTAATTCAACTGCTTTGTGTTTGATTTCCTTTAGATCTCATGTTTGAATGCTGCCTGGTTCTGTTCATTTATTGTTATTTATTCTATTCTACCTTCTACTGACACTTCAGTTTGAAATAAACTCCTCTGTGTAAAAAACAAACAAACAAAAAACCCAACAAAAAAATTCCAAATCCTAAACGGATCGTATAATCACAGCCTCTTTCTATGACTTGAAGTGCGATTTATAACCTGCTTTGCAGTAGCTGTTTGGTTGAGATTTTAGGTGCTGTTCCACCTCTTCATGCTGGAGCGTTTAGTAACGTTATATTCTTAACCTGTATAAGCTGCTCTGGCATTTATTTCTACCGTTAGTTTGGCACGTGGCTTGTAAACGTGCTATGCGCTCACATGATGAGGTAATTGTTTTCATGAGCCTTAGCTCATGTTGTCTTGAGAGTGAGGTAAAATGTGGATCAGCTCTGCCTCACTTGGAGCTAGTTCCTCTCAATATTTTCTTTCCCTTCCCACCAGGTGAAGTGTGTTCGGTACTGGCCAGATGACACAGAGGTCTATGGGGATATTAAAGTCACATTAATTGAGACAGAACCACTGGCAGAGTATGTCATACGCACATTTACAGTACAAAAGGTAAGGAAATCTTCAGTCAGCTGATCTTTTGATGTCACACTCAGTTTGTGATCTGAAATGTGAACTCTGGGTGGAACATCCAGAGGTATGGAGATGGGAACAGTAGCTGTATGGCATGTTTTCACTTCTGGAATCTAAATTTTTGACAGATATTCTCATTTTACTTAAACGTCTTGATGTAACAACAAAGGTAAAATCCGCAGTGCCTGAAGCTTAAATAAATCCAAAAGCCAGCAGGTAGTTGGCTATCCCAATTCACAGCAGAAAACTGTAGGTGAAGAAAAGATATCAGCTAAATTGGTTACCAGAGAGGTTTCTTTTTCAAGAGAAATAAAGTAATAAAAGCTCAACTATTAAAATTGTCCCCAAATTGGCAGGATTTGGAAGATTTATGTTATATACAATTAGAAATTGAATATCTAAATGTCAGAGTATTCCAGGTCTGTCCAAATTACTCTCCAAACACTCAGTAAGTGGTTTTAAAGCTTTTCCAAAATACCTACTAAGCCACACTGGGAATATTGTTCAGGTTTTCTAGCTCATAAGGTCCACATTCCATTGAATCACTGAAAAACCTGACAGGAAATGCTAATGCCAAAATCTGACATATTAGTGAGCTCCACATACATTTCCTATATAGTAAAAGGTCACAGCTAACTGATATTTCTGTGTTACCCTCGACAAAACAAATACAGTTACAGTCAGTTTTCATGCACAAGCATAATTGTCTCACCAGTAGGGCAAGTGGTGGATCTAGGTACCACTTTCTATCCTTTTCAGCACCAGCTTTAATCTCAAACTTGATATTTTTTGGCAGGAGGCAACAGAAAATCTACAGTTTCCTGGAGCCTCTGTATTTAGCTGTTCATTCCCCAGGCTTTTGCTTCAGTGTCTGAAAAAGGATTTGAGAGTGGTGGTTTATGGAGGTATCACCAAAGGCGAGATGGGCGAAGTGCAGCCCTGGTACGCTGGGGCAGAAGTCATCAGTGAGCTGGTTTTGAACACTGAGACTACAGGTTTGAATCAGGAGCTGGCATTCACCTCCACAGTCCTCAGCTGTACTTTGCCACTTCGTTTGTAATTGGAGTGCATCTTGATCCTTCACCTTGAAATCTCTTGGAGTGAAAAGTATAGGACACATTCCTGCACACGATTAGAGCTAAATTGTTCAGCCTTCTGTGTGAGAGTAGGGAGCAGTGGGCAAAATGCGTTGACTGCAGTCTGGTGGCAGAAAAATAGAGGCTGTGCTGTCTCCTCAGAAAGGCTACCATGAGATCCGAGAGATTCGGCAGTTCCACTTCACCAGCTGGCCAGACCACGGGGTTCCTTGCTATGCCACGGGCCTCCTGGGCTTTGTTCGGCAAGTAAAGTTCCTCAACCCCCCAGAGGCAGGACCCATCGTTGTGCACTGCAGGTATGTGAGCTCTCGGTGCCTTTCTTCCATCAGGTTATTTTTTTTTTCTGCTTTTTTTCGTCTTTTTGTCCAACAACGACAAACTACATTTTGGTTGTTTAAGAGTTTAATTTGTTGGCTTTGTGGGAAGTGGAGTCTGGTTTCTTTTCTAAAGTGGCAGCTTTGGAGCTTAGCCGGCGTGAATTGGAGATAAGTGGGTCAGAGAGGGCTGTTGGAATGTAGAAGACTCTCTGGTGGCCCATAGTCTCTTAGATGCTCACAGCAGAGCTGGGAAAATGGTAAATATCTGGGACAGCAAGTCCAGTCATTATCCGCAGCAAACCTCATGTGGCAGTAGGGATGATGCCTACAAACAAACAAGGCTGCAGAGAGGGATTTTAAAGCAACTGTGCTTTTTTGTACCCACATGTACTGAAGTTTAGCTTTGCACGAGGGTCAGAGGTTTTATCTCATACGTTTCTCTGCCTTCCTTCTATTGATACCAGCCATATGCATCTCAGCCTCCTCAAAACCCAGTCTGAATAAGAATTTCAGACTGAAAACCTGCCCAGTGCCTTCCAGATAGGAAATAAGAGGCAAATGCCTGAGGAAAACTGCTTGGCTTTACAGCTGTAAGAATTCAGATTATTGATTTGCATTCTGGCAGACTCCTGGGCTGCTGCTGCTGGTACTGTACACTTTTTGCACTGTCTTCTTCCAGCTGAAGGCAAGTCTGTGCTGTGCAAGGCAGTACATGAGTAAGAAGAAGAGAGTCCCTGGCTTGGGGAACCCGCAGTTGGAGATGTAATCAGACATGCTGATGGTGTTGTGAGAGCAGAGGCACCCAGGGCACAGCAGAGCCAGGCAAAGAAACCAAATCTCCTGAGCAGGACTATGCTAATCCTTACCACCTTTCTACATCAGCTTACAGCACTGGAAAAACTGGGGGAAAAGGTTATACTGGATTGGATCAGTAGATTGTATCATTTATGTGGGTCATTGTGAGGCAGAAGAAAGTAACAGACCTCAAAACCTACTGTGCTAGTGAGTGTTAGATATGGGTCCATGTCCTTTTTTTTGACTTTACAGTGAAAGCGGTTGTGATTGTAGCATACCTGGTTAAGAAAGCTCATTATTGCATGACTTCAAATGCAGAAAAAGACATTACTGCAAAAAAAGGAATTTGGGTTTGTAGAAGGTGATTCTGCAGTCACAGTGCATCTGTTTTGGAAAGGAGATATGGACGCAGCACCAGGCCAGAGAGCAGAGCTGAGCGTCCCAGAATCTCAGCCTGAGCAGTGCACAGGCACTTACCTCCTAGTGATGGCCTCTGCCATCAGGAGGACAGAGAGATTATGTCCCACAGTTACTTTGAAAAGGAAAATCAGCTAAATCTTTTTTAACTGTTTGGAGTGTTTGGGGGTTTTTTTTTTTTTTTTTTTTTTTTTTTTGTGTTTTTTTAATTTTTATTTAGCAAGTGATTAATCAGATCCATAATAAAATGCAGCTCTGCCAAAGGAGCTGTAGAAGGGAATTCTTTCAGAGCTTTCAGGGCTTGAATTTGCTGCCTTGGTGCTGTGACATGGAGCTGGCCTTGGAAAAAGTCTGAACCTGATTCATCGTTACCAAGAAAGCAAGAAGAAATTTTTCATCCTTCACATTTTAATGAATAAATGCCATTTCCTCTCTGTTATTTATCTGCTTTTGAATTTTAATGACTTGCTTTAAGTGGTAATTACCAAATTCTCCCTACCGATGCCTGGCTGGATATTATCACTATTCGATATTTATGAAGTGCTGGGGTCCTCTAAATATAGAAGTGTTATAACTATTTGTTAAAATTCTGAAAAGCTGAGAGATAAAGAGAGAGGAAATGCCATTTATTCATTAAAATTCTGCAAATGAAAAATATCTTCTCTCTATTCAGCAGTTGATTAATCTGGTCCATTAATGTATGGTCATTCATATCTCCTTGCTTTTGGCTCTGCTGGAGTTTTCATGCAACAGAAGTTTCCCCGATTTGAGCTGAGTTTTCCTTTTTTCCTTTGGTGTTATGTTTAGAGACATTCTCCTCTTTCTATCCTTCACACCTAAACAGCTTTGGATGATTTCCCAGGAGGGAAAGAGGACACGATGACAACACGCTTTGCAAGAGATGCTTCCATTCTCATGTGCAGCTGGGGGGAGGTCTTAGCTGAAGGTTTTGAGTGGCCTCGGGCTCCTTTCTCTATAATGTTATACAATCCATAACTTGAAATCATCCTACTTGGGACCCAACCTTCTCATTAAGGGAAAAAAAATGTTTGTGGAAATGAACTGATCCCCTCCCATTGAGCCCTCTTGAGTACACATGCATGCTTCTTAGTAGTCCCATGAGAAGGAAAACCTTGGAGAAGCAGATCCAACTCCCACCCCTTCTGAATTGGGTATCTTTGCAACCCAGAGGCTGCTCTCCCACATCCTTTGTGATGTGCATGCAAACTGATCTGTAAAATCAGAGTGACTAGTCTTGTAGAATGATGTTTTTGTTGACATTTGAGAAAACAAAGCTTTCTGTGTCCCTTCCTGGGCCCATTGCCATTCCCAGAAATATTAGTTCACCTCATTCTCTTAAATGCAAAGCTAATTTAACTAAGCACAAAAATCACATCATGGGGAGCAACTTTCAGGAGAAGCAGCTGTGTCCATGCAGCTATTTTCTGTATAGCTATTTTCTGTGTAGTTATTTTCTGTATGTCTATTTTCTCCTCCACAAAGCCCTGCCTCCACTCAGTCCCTTGATTGTGTGGACCTTCATTGCCTTCTCTTTTTTTTCCAGTGCTGGGGCTGGGAGAACAGGGTGCTTCATTGCCATTGACATCATGCTTGACATGGCAGAGAACGAAGGTGTGGTTGATATATTTAACTGCGTGCGAGAGCTGCGCTCCCAGAGGGTCAATTTGGTGCAGACAGAGGTAGGTGCCAGCAGGTCTCCTTCCACCTGTGAAGCTCCTCTGCTTCACAGGGGCCCAACACTTCATTAAGTCAATGCTTGCCTCCCCTGTGATGGGATTATACAGAACTTTCTTTGCTAAGGGTGGCCAGATGCTGAATCCTGTTCACAGGCAGCTGCTCAGACCTCAAGGCAGGAGGACGAGCACTGATGTTTAGGCCTTAGCGTTGCTGATTGATTTGTTCTCACAGTAGAAGAGGTCACTGCTGAATCATTAGTAGGTGCACTGCAAACTCAGTACCTATTTTGTATCAAGTGCAAGCTCAAACTATGAAACATCCTGGATTTAAACAACGGGTGCAGATGAAGCAAGCTGCTCCTGAACGTACCATTTAGCAGCTGTATAAACTTCTCTCAGACTGTTATCCCACTACACAAGTTTGATGTGTGTTCCTCTCCTGATGGGCAGAGCAAAAGTCTGGAACAGAGAAAAGCTTTTAACTTTTCAGGTTTCTCGTACCTCATGTTCTGTTTACAGAAATATCCTTTGCCAGAGTACCAGATTCTCTGGGAGCTTTGAAGAGACAGGTGGAGCAGACCTACATTTGTGCTGTTATTGTCATTGGTCTGAAGCACAAACCAAATTCTCCGTGATAAAGAGACCATTGCCTTGCAATTGCCTCCTTGAATTCCCCCCTGGCCCAGCCCTGTTTTGTCCCAGCATTCCCAGTGCTGGTGATTTACCATTAGACTTGTAAATTTGAAATGAATACATGAGACCTCACATTCAGTGATGGATGAAATATGCTCACAAAGCTGTCACATAGCACAATGTGTAATTTGTCTCCACATGAAACTGAGCCAAATATGCATAGCAGGCATGACTTAAGAAGAAAAAAAAAAAGTATGATATTTCATGATCTGTAGTGAAAACATGACTTTAATATCTCATCTCCTCCCCTGTGCAGGAACAGTATGTATTTGTCCATGATGCCATTTTGGAGGCATGTCTCTGCGGCAACACGGCCATTCCAGTTTGTGAGTTCAGATCCATATATTACAACATCAGCAGGATAGATCCACAGACCAATTCCAGCCAGATAAAAGATGAGTTTCAGGTAATGTCATGTCTTGGTCATTGCAATTGGTGTACTGATGGTGTTTAATCAATTTCTGTGCTATTTTATGATTTCCAACACAGCAGAGGAGAGTGACACTGAGAGGAAGTCTGATTTCTGGTGATTTTTGTTGTGTTAGAACTGAATCAGGCAGAGGTTTGTTTTTAAGCATGAGATTTTCAGCCTTTGGCAATGAAAAGTTCCCATCACTTCAGTAGAGCAAGGATTTTAATTTCCGCAGATAACGTTGTACTTCTCATTTCAGCAAATATTCAGTTGTTCATTTCCTTCTGTAATTTATGCAAAAACATTTATGCCTCAAGGCCCCTTATTAACTGTTCCTGTGGCTTGTCTGTTGCTTCAGAGTCTTGACAATCAACTTGTTGATGTCCTTCCATACAAAGAGGGTGAGCTCCGTGAGTGCTGCTTTCTCTCATACTAATTTTCAGTGAATTGAAGCCCTCTGTTCACCCGGAACGTTTTTATGAATACTTTGTGGCCAGAACTGGAATGTCATATAATAACACTCACAAGTCTGGAGTAGTATTGTTTGACTGGAGCAAGAAACAAGGACTGCTGGGCTAACAGCAGTACTTATCCCACTCTGGTAAAATGGGGCTTGCGACACAGAGGCTACCAGCTCTGTGCAAGGGTGCCTCCAACACAGCAGAGAACTCACCCTTCAGAACAGTGAACTAAGCTTCCTAGGCTGATTCTCAATATATCTGTAAGTCCCTTCAGGATTTTCAACCAACAACATAATGTTGTTGGAAATTTAGGGCAAGATGATTTTGACTGCAAAGAGAGACTGCTATTTATTAAGAAGCTGTTCTTAGTCAGCAGTGAAAAGATGGAGATTGCTTTTATTGTGGGAGATGCCCCTCTGTCCCCCAGCCAAGTGTCTTTTCCAGGAGGAAGCTGTCAGGAGCTTTCTGAGCTAGATGCCTCATTTGCTCCCTCTCTGCACGAAGACAGAATGTGTGTGTTTTATCTGAAACCTTGCAGGGAATCATCAGGGTTGATGTAGTGAGATAAAGAGCGTGGATCCCAACTGATGACACTTCAATTAAAAAAAATATATCTGCTTTTATCAAGTGATATCAGATCTGTAAAAGCGTTTCTGGCTATGGACGCTTGGCATGAGGGAGCCGAAGCCTGACTTCATCAAGTGCTGCTGTACTATTAAAAAAATGACACTGCTCAGTGTGCTTATTTTGTCATGATAGGAAGTGAGATTTGTCGCCCGCGTGCTTGTTCTTTTGAGCTGCCAGGGGCTGGCAGCTCCTTTGGGTAGGAGATGCTCCTCCATGCTTTGCATAAGAGGTTCGTTTGCTGTCTAGTACTAAGATGCTGTTTTTACAGGGGTTTGGCTTAAAGCATTCTTCAGCCTTAGCTGTTTGGCTTTAATGCATAGGATGGTAGCTTTTGCTACAATCTTTATGAACCAGTTCATCTAACTGTATCTATTGGTCCAATCTGTATTATTTAGGTCTCGCTGTCCCTCAGGTAAGACTGGATAGATTTCTCATGCACTGCACATTGCCTGAACATATAAAAGCTCATTCTGGGGAGTCTTTATGTTCTGAGTAAGCTACAAAAAAACAAGTGAGCAAGGGGAAGGACATAAAATAGTCAGGAGTAAATCACTAACAAGTTACTCACCTAATTATCTGCGCTGTCAGAGATTTCAGGTTTCATTACTCTTCCCTGCCAGACTGCCTGCTTCCCATCCTAGGTAAGGGGACTTGTGTGCATAATTTAGAGCAACATGATTTCTGATGTTACTTTTCTGTATGTAACTTCCTATAACAGATGGTCTGACCCTCCTTTCTCCATTCACAACTTCTCTTTGGATGAAATCAACCTCTCTGTAAAAATGGTTGGCCTCTCAGTATTTTGTGTTCATCTGTTGGTTGCAAAGGAATTCACAGCATGACTGCTTTGCTCAGGAAAGAGAACATGACAAGTGGAAATAAAATGCCATCAGATAGCTACTGATCTACCATGGCTTAAATGACAGTGTTAAAGATGTGTTCACTTGGATTTGCTGTTTTTAACAGCTGCTGAGTAACCTGGGCTGGTTTGTGGGTGGATAACACAAAAGAAAATTACATTTAAAGAAACACATTCTGTAAAGCTGTGGGAAAGACAGATAAGGGGAAAAGACCGACAGCAAGACCCCAGAGATAAGGTGTGACTGGGGAAAAGAAGCAGCCTGCATGTCTCTCCATGAGGAAAGGAGCAATCTAAATAACAAGGCAATAGCTTGAATGACTGTTTAAAACAAAAAAAAAAAAAAAAAACCAACTCTTTTCTCATAGGTGTTTTTTTGTTAAAAGAAATCAATAGTTTGCCTGAGGAATCATGAAGTGGTTTGAACCCAGTTGGCCTGTGGGTGAACTCAGGATCTTCTCAAAGAGCAAGAATGTGTGCGTCCACCCTCGAAGGCTTCACTCCTTCACCAGGTCAAAGCTGCAGCATACCACTGTGGCAGCCATTTCCTGCTTCTGCAAAGAACAGAAACATTATCTAACTGCTGGGGTGTTTTACAGCTGGAATTTGTTGCATGGTATTTAGTGCCCTGCATTTATGCTGGAGCTTATGGTGTCTGGGAGGGCACCTCAGGAGGATGTGCAGTGTGATGTATTCTAGCAGCAACGAGCTTCTCCGTGCTCGTTCTTTTTCCTTCTCTGGGATGCCAGTTCCTTCTTTGGGATGCCAGTTCCAGAATCTCTGTTCTTTGGCGTAAGCATACAGTGGAGATGGCATTGTTTTTGGAAATGAATTCAAAGATGCTCAGCCTGCTTCTGTATTTCCTTCCCTTCTTCCCTGCCCCTTTCACAGACTCTCAATATCGTGACACCGCGGGTTCGGCCAGAGGACTGCAGCATCGGCCTTTTGCCGAGGAACCATGACAAGAACCGCTGCATGGACGTGCTGCCCTTGGACCGGAGCCTGCCCTTCCTCATCTCTGTGGATGGCGAATCCAGTAACTACATCAATGCTGCGCTCATGGATGTAAGCAGCTCTGCACATCCCCCCTGTCCCCTTGTCACTGCACTGGGTTTATTCCTTCTTGGGTTACTTTTCTGGGAGAATTGAATCAAAAGCAAGAAGCCTTTCCCCCTCTCCCCCCCCCGCCCCCGTAGTTTCTGAGTCTGATATCTCCAAACTGGGCAAAGCCACGTGGATTTTCTCTCCTTCACAGAAATGTGTCACTTGGTAATGTGATAAATCACAGCCTGTGTCGTTCTGCCTCGGGCTGCTGCAAAACTTTTGGCTGAGAAGCTTGTGAGCGTGCAGTCTGAGGGTGCGTCTTAGAATGGCAAATGAATGAAGGGGTGGTGGGAGAACTCTTCCCACTGGTTGCTGCACAGGTGGGAAGGGAAATGCTCACCAGGAGCTGCCACGTCAGCTCTTTGAAAAGAACAGTTTGTGGCATGGAGTGAGTGATTTATCTGAGCTACTGCAGTTAAGAATATGGGATCAGATGTGCAAAAAGCTTTAGGGATGACAGACATGAGCTAAGCTGATGTGAATCTGTCTGAAGGCATTTTCCCTTGCGTTGTTTACAGACTCACAGCATGGGGCGTCTATAGTGGCTGAATTATGTTGATGGTTTCTTTTTATTGTAGTACCTAAACTGCTTTTGGACAGAGGTGCCTTTGAACTGCTAATTACTACAATTGGAGTATATGTAAATATGATCTGGGGAGGTGTCATCATTTTTTCCCCAGCACAGTTGAGTAGAGTCGGTCTCTGTTATCTCCTCTTTCAGGTTTTGGGTACAGTGATACTACTGCATTTAAGAGGTTAAGAAAAATGGTGATAGAATTAATTTTAGATTTTTTGTTCACAAAACTGTGATGTTTTTATTGCAAATACGCTCAAGGAAACTTTTAACTCTCTTTCTTTAAAAAATGTTTTGTGCACTGACAGATCTGCACGTGCACAATCAGTTGTCTCATTACCTAGGGCTTGGGAATGTGTTTGCCTGTTGTAGCTCCCCTTACCTTTAAGGCTCTCATCTCCTTCCACACAAAACTCTGCTAATCACTTTTATTTTGTATGAAGAAAGAAGAAGAGCCCTTCCAGACTCATCACTTCCCAACAGCTTTCCTTTTCCTTCTCCGTACTTTGCAGGGAATCACCTGCTCACCTATGCGCCCCAGAACGTGGTGCAGCGACTCTGCAGAGGGGTGCAGGACATGCACAGCACCCCTCCCACCATGGGCCCATTGCACCCACAGCTGGTTCACAGGGAGGAGAAAAGGCAGCCCCTGCAGCAGCTAGCTTAATACTTACAGCATTTCTGTATTTCTTTACTTTAAAGCCAAAATCCGATTTAGGGTTTTTTTTTTTAACCCAAATTATACCTTTTGATTCAAGTCTACTTCACAGATGTACAGCACAAAGGACGGAGCATTTGTAGGCTCATCTAAGCATTGCATGCCGTGGTTGGAAAAAGAGATAACGTTTTGAGCTGCTGCCCTTTCATCTCAAAATGCCTCACAAACATTCATTACCACAGCTCTGCAGAGGTTCAGACCACAGTTTCTCCGCTCTGTGGTTAGGGAAATTGAGGGCAGAAGGCTCTTCTGATGTGAAAGAATAGCAGCAGAAGTTGAATGCCAGCAATGTGACTCTGACCACTCCCCCATGTCCTGTTAAAGGATGGCTGCCACCCGAATGTGCCACTTGGAAGCGTTATGCCACTGGGGAGCAATGGCAGATGGGGGCTAATCCCTGCTCTAGTTTCTGGAGTCCACTGCAGGAGAAAGGAGTGCCTTTGC
Organism: Tympanuchus pallidicinctus; assembly: GCF_026119805.1. Taxonomy (NCBI): domain Eukaryota; kingdom Metazoa; phylum Chordata; class Aves; order Galliformes; family Phasianidae; genus Tympanuchus; species Tympanuchus pallidicinctus. Next base: position 10,722,851 of record NW_026294722.1, read on the forward strand.
TTCTAGCTGTTTTGTTTCCCATTATTAACATTACTGATAGTAGTAGTAGTAGTAATAGTAGAATTAGTATTATTTGCTGAGTCTCAAAATATAAATAATTGATTTGGGTAATCTCTGCTCTTGTGACACCTCCTTAATGAAATGTCTTCATTGGGTGCAAAAGAATCCCATTATGAGACATTCATTCATTGCACAGCGATAACAAGGAGAAGGATATGTGATTTGTATAATCTGGTTAAATGGCTCAGATTGCCTAGCCATAGCCTCGCGGGTGTAATATTCGTTTGAATAAAAGTTGATTGAATTTTTTTTTTTTTAAACTAATCTTATTCTTTTGTTAGAGCCACAAGCAACCTGCTGCCTTTATTGTAACCCAGCACCCTTTGCCCAACACCGTAGCAGACTTCTGGAGGCTGGTGTTTGATTATAACTGCTCCTCCGTAGTGATGCTGAATGAGATGGATGCTGCACAGGTAAGGGATTTTTCTTCATCTCAGCCACATAGCTTTATTCTTAGATCCAGGTCTTCAGGGGGTTTCTACGGCCATTTGCTTGTGACCAATAAATAAAACAAAATAAATAATGGGAAACTGGAATGTAACAGGCAATGTTTTGGGGTACTGTGGAAGAGCAAGGTTCAGGTCTACATGCTTGACTCCTTCTAAGGCAAGTAATTCTTACTGCGATTAACAGCGATTAACTATCTGCGTATGCTGCTGTTGTGGGCCTAAGTTTCCTCCCAAACCAATTCCCATTTCCTCCCAGGCATACGTACTCCATGCCTGCCTGCTCACCCATTATTTCCAGAAGAATAAAACCCAGCAATACGCGGAAAACACTGTAAGGATCTTCTCCCTGAGCTTTCCAATGAGATTTGGTAGTAGTGAGACGTGCAGCTCACACTGCTTATGGAGCAGCACGTTGTGCTGTGCATTTCTCATTCTTTTCTTTCAAATGCCATGTGTTCCCTGGTTCCTTGGCTGCTGACCACAGTGCTCTTTTCAGAAGTCGAGGTGGCAGGGCTGGAGCTGCTGCACTGGATTGCAGGCACCTTGCTGATGAGTGGTAGAAGATAGCAGCTTTCAAAAAGGTGCAATCATGCAATTTGTGTGGAGAGTACGTTTGGCATTGCTAATTCACCCATTACAGCACTTGTTAAACAAGAGAAGAGCCCTCAAGTAGCCGGTGCTTCTCGGATTAATTTTTCATTTGTCTCTTTGCTGTCTTTGAAGCCTCAGCAGCCTTGAAGGCAGTGGGATCGTTGGTCTCTTTGGCTTGCTGCGCTGAGGGGAGATCCCTTCAGTGAAAGCTGTGGGATTTCATTTCTGTTTGTGTAAGGGCTGTGCTCAGAAGTGACCCTCCTGATGACAGCAAGTCACAGTCGTCTGTGCAGTCCTGGAGCCCACATGTGGGAGCAGATTGCATTTTTTCTTTTTTTTGCAGACTCTGTAAAGCACAGCATTTTCTGCAAACCTGGAGTTCTTTCTCGCACCTCGTTCCTAGAAAGCACAAACCCATCAGCCTCAGCCTGTTACTTTTGCCGACTGTCTTTCTGCCAAAGACTTTACCTGTGCTTTTTTCCCCTAGAATGTTGCTGTTTTTATCAGGTAGATTGCAGGCACAGGAGAGGAGGAGAGGAGGTTTGGCAGTGCATTAAGTCACTTTGACAGTCATTCCAACGTGGTGTCACCTACCTTGAGTCTGCAGCCAGTGCTGAATGCACCCAGCTACCGCAGGAAGTAAGGATAGCTTTAAAGTTTGTATCTTAAAAGCTCTCAAGGCAAGGTGTGAAAGTTTGATAGTAGTTTGAAGGTGAGGTTTCTGAAGAGGAAGTGTAACTGTGCAGCAGCGTTATGCTTGCACTGTTGCTGTACAGCAGTGTTGTTATCTAGCTGCTCATTGTTGCCTCACCCAAGTGCGAAGCATGACACAGCTGTCGGTGTACAGTTGTGTGCAGAAGATACCACATCTGTGTGGCTAGGTGGAACATCTCACTCATCTACCGGAGTAAAGCACAAAATACAAAACCTGCTTATATAAAAACTGTGATTAAAAATAAGTATGCAGTTAATAAATGAAAATGTAGTAAATAGGGAAGCAAGCAGGGTGCAAAGTGCAAAGCAAACCGTGTTTCAGAGAACACAACAGACCATTTTAAGCACTGTACAAATGTCAGTCTGAGTGATCATTCACAGACCTGCTTTATGAACAGTGATTTTTAAAGTTAAGTTTAATCTTTCTGTTCTTCGGACTGCACCTTGAGGATGGTTCCTACAGCTCAGTTCCCATCTCCTTGCCTCTTGGGCAAATGCTTTGAGAAGAGGTCTAGAGGCTGCTTAAAAATCTGGATGAAGAGTGAAGATAACCTTCAAAGGAGAGCTTGCTTATGTGGGCTTCGTGTGCTTTTGTAATCTTGACAAAATAATAAGGGCAAAGATGCATAAAATCTCATTACTATCCCACCCAATTTCAGCCCCATATGATCAAAGGAAGAGCAGGAATAGAGAGTTAATGCAGTAGTATGCACACATTTGACATTATTACTGACAGTGATTGAACTTGAAAAGCTCGAGATCAAGTTCAAATGAGCACCTGGTGGTTGCAGAACTTCTCAAAAATTACTCTTGAAAATAGGAGGAAAAAAACCCAGAAAAATACAATCTCAGCGGAAACTCTTAATGAGATCTCATGCAAAATATTTTCTTGCCATGATCTATTTCCAGATGGATTTGAAATACTTAGATCGTAATTTGTGTGAATAGTAGGGTTTTGTATGCTGTGAATTCAGTAGTATCAGCAGAAAAAGTTCATTTTGCAGAAAAATTCCTCTTTGCTTGAATTAAGATTAATTTTGTTGGTGTGTGCCATTTCCTCATTAACACCACACTTCTGTGATTTTATTGCATTTACCTGATCTTTTAATGTTCTTTTCTAACTCCATTTCCATGTAGGAACTTCATTTTTCTGCCACTTTCCTTCACCTTTACACCCTGGATTCAATGGTTTTCATACTGAAAAAGACAAAAAAAAAAAAGTGAAGCTTCTAAAATACGTTTCTTTTTGTCTTCAGACTCATAATATCAAGAAGTTTCCTGAAGCTAGAGAGAGGTCTTTTCTGAGCAAATGCATTCTGTAACAGGATTGGTTATGGATTTTGTGCTGGCTGCCCGTCTGAAGTGAGACAAGACTGATGATATATTCCCTTGTTAATATTAAGGTGCTTTCTGTTTCTTTTCGATATTCTCACCAGCTCTGCGTGCAGTACTGGCCAGAGAAGACGTCCTGTTGCTATGGCCCAATTCAAGTAGAGTTTGTTTCAGCAGACATCGATGAAGACATCATCAACCGGATATTCCGGATCTGCAACATGGCCAGGGTAAGAGCAGTGAAATATCACATTCCTTATTTATTCTCACAAATGCATTTTGGCATGGGAAAGAGGCAGAATCTAGTCTGTGGTTCTGAGATGCTGAATCGCTCACCTAGTAACAAAATTCCACTGCAGAAATTTAGTAGCTACTTCCTTTAATTAACATTTAGTTGCATTAGTCTATATTGGTGAAAGCCTTTTGGCTGAAAGTAGAAAATGGATGGTATGAGCTGAAAATCTGGATTCGAATGGAGTGCATTTTTCTGTATGTGTTTGAGAACAATTAATCCATTAGTAGAAACAATAAAAGTATCAGCATCACAGGAAATAAGCTGGAATAGTATCAACTGCTCCCTATCTGTCAGCTGCTCTGCAGTGTTTCTGAAGATAAATGCAATATTTACCAGCACGATTGGGATTCCTAATTGCCACTGTTCTCCTATAAATAAGCGGCTGCCATTTCTGCAAGCAACTTTTTGTCTGTATCCCTCAGTCCCTGTATAGCTGGCATGATAGAAGCGAGGTTTGTCTGCACTCTAGACCCGTGCAATACAACTTCAGGGCTGCGGCAAGAGTTTCAGCAGAGGATTTTTCTCCCATTAATTGTTTCCCAGATTGATTAAACTCTTTTTTGTTCTTTCTTTTTTTTTTTTTTTTTCCCCCAATCAGAAGTGGAAATAGGCTCCAGAAATTGCATTTCCATACTGTCTCTGATTGTGTAGTCAGAGCCTGTGCAGCCATTCAATTATGTCATTGTGGAGTGAGTTGTGGGGTCTAACAACGTGAGCAGCTGAATCAGTTACCTCTGCTCCACCCCACATCCCAAGCTGACTGCCACTGAGCTGGGGACAGCCTTGCAGTCCCGTGGCTGATAACACTGCATGCTGAAGCTGCCTTGTAAATGCGCAGCTCTCAGGATGGGTGCTGTAAACTCACATTTCTCACACCCACCTGCATTCAGCAGCAATATCCACTTCTAAATCCTTATGAGGATTTTCTGCCATAGTACCCAGAGATTTTTTTGAGGACTGTCTTTGCCATTACGTGCTTTGACCCAATGAACCTCCACCACAAGGTACCAGGCAAGACATAGCTGATCCATTCTTTGAATTCAGTGAGACATTTTTTCTCTACTGGAAATAAAACAAGGGGTCCTTAGCATCTAGTTTCTGCCTGGCTTCGTAGCACCTGAGATCATTGTTATCACCGAAAATATGGAAAACTCCTTGTTCCCTGCTGTATCATGCATGCAGAGTGCAGAATTCTAGCACTGATACCAAATTAAGATGTGTGATCAGTGCCCTCTGCTTCACCCTCTCTCTGTTTCCTGCCCCATTCCCTTTAGAATTGCAAATGCTCTTTGTTTCAGCCCCAGGATGGCTATCGCATCGTTCAGCACCTGCAGTACATTGGCTGGCCAGCATACCGGGACACCCCTCCATCCAAACGCTCACTGCTGAAGGTGGTCAGGAGGCTGGAGAAGTGGCAGGAGCAGTACGATGGGAGGGACGGCCGCACTGTGGTCCACTGCCTGTAAGTAGGGCTGGAAATCGTCTGTAACCTCATGAAATAAGTCCAGAAGGTTGATTATGTATCAGTCCAAACCTGCTGGTTTGCCAGGCTTCATCTGGGGAAAATGAAGTTAAATTACATTTGTAGCATACTTTAAGTCGAATACTGCGCTGCATTATAACTACCTGACCCAGAGTTACTGACTGTGGTGAAGAGGAGCCAAAGGCTCTGCTGCTTTCTGCTGTGAGCCCCACAGGAGTGAGAAGAAGCAGAGCAGTGCCCAGGGCTCCTTCTCCACTGCTTCCAGGGATGGCATTAGCCTTTCCCTTGTGCCATGGCTCTGCCAGCTCTCATGCTGCCCTGCAGAGCTGCGCTTCCACAAACCCATGAGCTTCCTGAAAGTAGGCTGGTGAACGCACCCCTCTCTTGGTGTACGTGCTGATTTGTAAGCTGTGCTTTCATCCCTTGCCTGGCTTCATCTGTTGCCTCTTTTCTTCTGCACCCAGGAACGGTGGGGGACGAAGTGGCACCTTCTGTGCCATCTGCAGTGTGTGTGAAATGATTCAACAGCAAAATATCATTGACGTGTTCCACATAGTGAAAACGTTACGGAATAACAAGTCCAACATGGTGGAGTCACTGGTAAGCTTGTTTCCTGCACTTTTCTCCACCCAGCATAGGCATGGGGACTTCACAATAGGTCTGAGATTTTCTAGTTTAGCCCAGCATGAATCAAAACCACACATACCATAAATGCAGCAGGATTAAAGCCAGCCCTGCTTTGGCATGTGTGAGGAATCTCCCAGTCCCACTGCTTCTCTCCTTGAATAGATGTGGAGCAGCCACCCTGGCAGCAAGGTGGGTAACATCTCCTGCACCCAGAAGATTAAACTCCAAGCTTCTGTCACCTTAGCTATGGTAGCAGGTAGAATTTGTCCTCCTGTATATGCATACAGCCTGGTGCTTGTTGCTGTGACATGCCTTGAAATCATGGAGGGAGGAGAGTGCACCTCAGACCTTGCTCCCTGCAAGAGAGAGATTAAACCATCCTGAGTTCAGACATCCCAACTGATCATGCTGAATTCTTTCCTCAAAAGCCACATGTGATGAGGCTGTGAAGCAAATAATGAATAGCCCATTGGGTAACTGTCTCTTAGAGCATTTTTCTCTTCCACTGATTATGACAACTCTTAACAATACTTGTTTACTATCACATAGAAATGCAATTAATGTTTGCCTGGTCCTGTCAAATGTACAGGACCATTAAGACCAGTAAGAAAGAGAGAGGAGGCATTTTTTTGCAGCTTGCAGAATGAGTGTCCGAACAGTTCACCTGTATCCCAATGCCACTGACTTCTATTCTCTCTTTCAGGAACAGTATAAATTTGTATATGAGGTTGCACTGGAATACTTGAGCTCCTTTTAGCCCAGCAGAGAGAGGGGAGCCTCCGACATGGCAGACCCCGACCCCTGGCAGATGCTTCTCCCCTGTCCCACACTAGAAGGAGGTAACAAGTGTGGGAAGGAAAACCTCTCCTTCTTGGAGAAAGAGACTGAGACTGGACGGACCAGCTGGAAGGAGGAGATGATGCCTGTATTTGCTGCTGCCTGCTTTCTATTGGAGCATCTACCGCTTCTTAAATAACCTACTGTAAAAATAAGAGAAATGGGAGACAGGCTGAAGGACTGGACTTTCTAATCCCTTCTGACTTCTCTCCTCTTTAGGATCGTATTTTTGCTGTCCTTGCTGAAGAGTGGGGAAAGAATGAAACCTTTAGGAAATTCTCTTCTAAATGTCTCCTTTTTAAGTTATTATTTTGTTCTCAAATCCCAGTCTTTAATTTTTGAATTTCATGCAGCAGTCATTTGGGAAAAATGAGATAGCCATAGGGAATTTATGAAATGTTTCATTATGATTTGCCTATCTTATCTGTCTTTGTTTTATCTTCCAAATGAAAAGGCCAACACCAAAAAACACTGAATATCTTTCCGCATCTGGTTCCTTTTAGCATGAAGATGGTGGAGATGAGGAGTTAGTTGTTCATGGATTTGCATCTTGGCTTCTCCACATTTCCCCCCGGTTTCTCCCAAGGCTGTGCATGAACTGGTTACATCTATCAGGTCCATGTTAGTTTCAGTGCTGGTGAAGCAATATTAATGAGTTTCCCAGCCACTTAAACCCTGAAGTTAAATATTTGCATCAAACAAATTGCATTTGTCTTGCAACTTTGGTAACGATGTTACCATATTTTTCAAGTATTTGCTGGGTTGCAGTGTGTCTTTGAAAAACAGGGTATAAAGTAGGTATTATTGATCATATACTATGTATTATTATTTTTTAATTTATTATTTGTATTGCTGTAGAACTTAGGACCCCTAGTCCTGACAGGTCCCTGCTGAACTAGGCTAGGCACTGTGCAAATGAAGAACAAAGAAGGTTCCTGCTCAAGAGCTTTGAATCTGAAGGTAATCTTAAAATTGAGTTTGATCAGGTTTTCCTCGCTGTTCCCAAACTGTTGTACAGTCAGACATAATTGAGTGATTTATTCAGATTTCCATCCCCTGCAAATTTAAAATGGTAACCCATCCAAGCTGCAGGAAGGGTGATGGACATACAAAGAAACCTGCTCTGGCACCTGCTAAGAACAGGCTTCAGCCAGCACAGCAACTTTCCATCTTAAGCAAAAAGGCTTTTCTTTTGTTCTGCAGAAACCCCTGGGCAACTCTTCTTCTTTGCAACAAACATCAGAAGGGTTTTGCCATGATTCTGGATCTTGCTTTGACTTCTTAGAAGCTAAGAAATTGTTTTTCTGAAAGAGTTTGTTTTAGGAGCTAATCACTTAGGTCTACAGGATAATCTCTGTGATTACTCTTAAAGGAACAAAGGATTTATGACATTCAGTATTTCAATTTAGCCGTTTATTTATTCTGAGAGTGCAGGGATCTGAGATAGTTCAGTGTGTAAATTAGATTCTTGGTGATGTATGTTTCTTCAAACATAGGCTTGCTTAAAGCTAGACAGGCAAGGGAAGAGTTTAAGGACATTCCACTTTCTTACCATTTCATAGTATTCCACCCTCTGGTAAGTGCTCAGAAACTGCTGGGAGCTCAGTCGTGTCAGTGCCTCGCAGAGAGCACCAGAAGCTTAAAAAATTTACCAATTCCATATATAAATTCAAAAGGCACCTCTGCTTCATGGTCATTCTTTGCTTGATAATTATATCTTTGTCTTGACAATTAAATCTGATTGGAACCCTTATTGACTCAGATATAGCAGTACCTACAAAAAAATTACCATCTCTGTCAGGACCTGCAGCAGTCTAAGAAACAAGGCTCGCTGTTTGGAAATGGAAATGAGAGATTTGCATAGGATGCTGAACCACCGAGCTCTTGTTCTTTCCAAGAAGCTTTGGATTCTTGGCTTCTTCCAAGGAAATACCTTGAAGGTCTCAGGCAGTTGTGCCACAAAGCGTCAGTGGGAACCCCCTTACTGGTGCCTGTGCTGTGTGTCAGGTAGGGCCCTGCTTTCTGCAAGAAATCACTTAATCAACATTGGGTTACACAGGGGCAGCAGGTAAATGTCTGCTGTTTCACAAAATAAACTAGTTGTTCTATTTTTTTTTTCTGTTGCTGCTAAACTGCACAAACAACTCTGCTGTAGAATAAAAGGCAAAGCAAAATTATGACATGTGAGAAGGAAAGGATAATATTACTGTTTGAATTACAGGTGGTTTGCTTGGGGGCCATTTGCAAAGAAGAGGAAAGAGGGAATCCTGGTCCCAGGATAGGATTTTGCAATTGCCAAGGTGTGAAGAAGCTACCAGCAAAATGTTTGTGACTTCACTAACTCCAGAAAGCCAGAGGGAATAACTCCCTATGGATGCTATGGAAAAATTAATTAGTATTTAGCATTCTGTTAATTTTACATGGAAACTAGCATACCCATTGGACCCTTTCAGGAGTTACTGAAAGTCTAGTTCAGGCACTGAAGCCAATGGCCTGGGTAAAAGGAATAGAGAGGTAGAATAAATGGCAATGTAACCAAGAAATGAAGGGTAGAAGGTAGTTTCAGGCTAAGCAGTAGCATGGAGGAAAGTGAATTACAAAGGCAGCAGTCAGCCTATGGCAGGGATGTATACATGGAGAGAAGCAGGTGTTGGATGAGCCAGGCAGAAGAGCTCTTGCAGTGAAGTTGTTTAAGGTCCTGAGGTAGGTTTAAATGTATTTTCATGGTATGAGGCATGCTAGTACAGGGTCAGGTGCAAGCGTCAGCTGGCTCGCAGTAACCACACATGCACCACATGCTTTTAGCCCTCTGCAAATGCAAAGTGATAGCATAGATTTCAGTTAAGGGTCTTTAAGCTACATTTTACCTTATATTTGCAGGGAACAAGTTCAGTGCAAATCATGGTGGTTCATACAGCCCAACTGTTAGCCACAACTGACTGTGTGCCAGCTCAGGTCTGTGTTTCAGCTTTCTGGTGATGTTCAGCCTACAGCCAGTGTGGAAGGATGCAACCACTATGGGTGATGTTGGTTGTGGTCCAAACTGCTCCATCATCACACACGGGTACACTGATTTTTGGGAACCCAGCTCCGGTCTGTATTGGCTCAGGCATCTTTGCAGTGTTCTTTGCTGCACGATGCTTATATGTTGAATATGAATTAATGATAAAGGGAAAGAGAAAAGAACTCGCTGTAAATAACTTTCTTACCTTGAGGTTATTTAAACAGTGGAGAGGAACCTGTAGCAACATAGGTGATGTGCTTGAAGCAAGATTGTGGATGTTGGGTCTGTTTTCTCTGAGAAAGAGAGAAATTTTGAGATAATAAAGGAGGCTTTCTCACTCTTGAAAAGATTGACAAGCAGGACAAGCTTTCCAACCTAAGTATTGCCTGCTGCAGTTGGGGAGCAATAATGTAAGGTAGAAAAGGGGAGTTCCTCAATGACTGAGTTTTAGGCTGTGTAAATTTGATATTGACAGTATTTGAATAGTCCTAATGAAAACACTTGTTCCCATTCTGACATCCTTCAGGATTGGGTGAGAACTGTTTGTTGATAATATAGTATTGGTCTGAAGTGTAATCTGAAATTCAGAAAACTAGAAATAAGAAGAGTAAGGGTACAGGGACTATGCCATACACAGGGCCTAAAACATCTTAAGTTATTAAGAGGTGTAACTGAAACAAAGAATTCCAGATCTACCTAGACCAGATGCTGGAGAAGGAGGAACCTGAGCTGTCAGCAGGAAAGAGGTAGAGAAAAATCTCTACAAGGTACAGAAGGTGACAATCTGTTGGTTTTTTGTTTTTTTGGTGTTTTTTTTTTGATTTTTTTTTTTTTAATCTGTGAAAACTGCATCCTTTGCTGCCATCTTTTGTTATTTTTTCCCCCCAGGGGAAAGAATAAATTTTCTTTGTGAAGGAAAGTGTAGTTGACCTTCTGTAGATGGACTTGAGGTACTTGTCTATTAATGTGAAGGAAACAGACTGGAGTTGGTAGTACAATGTCAGTGTGAAGGTAGGGACTACTGGTGGCAAACAAGCAGATGGGAACTGGTGGTTTTTATTTAGTAAATTGAAATAACTGATGTTCTCTGATCAGGAAAGTAGGAGACATTGCAGTTCATGATTGAAATTCATTAGCAAAGTTGCCTAGAATACTGCCATGCTTAGTTAGCTTCAACTAGTTTTATTAGTGCACTGGTTGATCCTCCTTGGTTTATTTGCATTAGAGCCACTTAAGTGAGCTAGAGTTGTCCGTGTTGGTCCACAGACACCAGGTAATTAGCAGTGAAAGATTTTTCCATGCACAGAAAACCCTCCTATCACCTTTTGCACCAAATCAAGCCACAGTTCTGCATCCCATCTCTCCCATTCAGCCCCTGTCCACACGGTGCCCATATTTTAAGAATGCCCAGGGAACTCCCAGAAAGTTGGCAGATATCATGGGCAATGTCTGTGAGCCCTGAGTGGTGTGATCCGTGCACTCTGTAGGGCAGAGATGGGAATCACAGGGTGTAGCTTTTGCCTAGGGAAACACATATTTGTGTGTCAGTAATTTTCCTGCCTTTTATTCTGGATCTGTAAGCTCCCTGTGAAAACATCCAGTGGCAACACAAGACCCCACAGCAGTGGATTTAAGCCTGCAGATGGTAGCGTTGTTTTCCCATGTAGTTTGCATGGGTCCTTGAGGAGTAGTTGGTGGGATTTCCCCTGGGAATCTCAGGCCAGGCACTGTGGATGTGCTGTTCTTGGTGTCCCTTGGTCGGAGGAAGGAGAGAGGCTCCCATCTGCTGCAGTTGTTCTGAAGGCAGCAGTCTGGAAGAGGAGAGGATAAAGAGAAAAGCAAACAGTGGAGGAGGATTAAATGGTGTCCTGAAACAGGTGAGAAACTTCCACTTTGTTCTGTCTCTTATTCTTGCAGGGATATACTTACGTCTTTCCTACTCTTCAGAGTTTGTGCCAGGATCATAAAAAAACAAGTAGTAACACATTCCACTCTGCAGAACTCTCTATTGAGGGAGCAGGCAGTGTAACAGAGGGAATAAATCCCGAGGGACAAAGATAAAAGATTTCTTTCAGAGGAACCTTCAAATCTGCGGTGCCTCTGTCTGTCACACTGTCAGAAATCTTTGCAAGTCAGCATGGAGCATTGCACAGTTCTGGCATATTCCTCCATTGCAATTCAATGCAAGTGTTGCAATGTTTTCCACATCCTGTAATAAATTTAAACAATGTCTCATTGGTAGCGCAGTTCACTTTTAGTCATTGCAAAGGGCATCTCAAGAACTTGGTTTGATTCTGCTGTATTCTAATTTGAGGTACAAAGTTCACTCCAGCTTGTTAGGAGCACGGATGGGACCTTGTACTGAAAGTGCTTCAGGATGATCTCTGCTTGTGAGTGTGAAGCTCCTCCTTGAAGTATGCCTCCTTGAAGACCAGAAAGTGATAGAACAGAATACTGCACCTTCCCTGCACAGACCTTTCCAGGAGCAGAAACTGAGAGAGCCAGCTAATTAAGGTTTGGTATACAGAGGAGAGTAATGAGGATTCTGTTAAGCCTCCTACATTCATACTTATTTAGATTGCAGTCTTCTATAGCCATACATACATGCTATACAATTTAAATGCAAGTGCCCTTCCTTTCCCTGTTCCCCAGTTCCCTGTAGCTCTTCCTCCATTGAGGGCCATCCAACAGCATAGAAGCAAAGCACACTTTCTGCAGTTTTGGCAAGGGATGCTAGGGAAATGTATCATGTAGTATATGTTTATTGACTTGGACAAATATCAGTCATCTTCCTCATCATAGAAATACCTGAAGGATGTGCAGCTGAGTGTAGCAGTTGAGCACATTCATGCATTTTCATACACCAAGGCCAAATCCTGGCGGTTCTGAGTTTGATGCAGAGACAAAAAAACTCACTGACTTCCAGTGGTCTCAAGTCTGTAATCTTTATTTTCTGTGTTAAAAGATTTTTAAAGTCTCCCTTGTAAACAATACATGGCATTCAGTATCTACAGCTTCACATCGGAGTTGTGAAAACCTGGCAGCTTCTTCCAAAACAAGCAAAATCTTTCCATCCTTGTCCCAGTGCATTTGGCAGGTTGTTCACCCTTATTCTCTGGTTTCAACCCACACCTTAAGAAACAGAATTATGCAGCAGACTGAATGAGAGATGCAGTGTTTCCGTAGTATTTCTTTGCAGAGGGGAAAAAAAAAAAAGAAAAAGAAAGGAAAAAAAAGGATAAAAACATTTTTCCTGCAAACCAGTTCAGTGTGAGCGGATGCGTGGCCATGAGCCAGTTCACGCAGTTGGCAGTGAGGTTTGCTGGTTGTTGTGATGTGATATATGCCATAGGTGTAACCTTTGGGATCAGTCCTGGTCTGTTCTGTACAGGTTTCCAATAGAATAGGGGTCACTGGAAACAGTTATTGCAGGTGATGGTATTTCAGCGAAGGTTTTGTAAGGGAGATCTGTTGCCCTGGAACACAACTGTCTGGGGGACTTGGTGAGGTGCTTGAGCAGGTGGCTCTGTGGAGGTGTATGTCCTTCTGTGAGCACTTCATCCTTCACTGGGCACCTCCAGGAAATCTTGCTAGTGTGCAGTTATGAAGGAATGCATTTGCAGGGGTGTTTTTGGGTGCATGGCTGGCGCTTCACAAGCTTCAATGAGTTTAGCTATTCGGAAAGCCTCTCCAGGGCACCTGATGGTTCTTGGCATTGCTGAACTAGCTCTAACACTTCCCATGCAGGACTTCCATGTACATGGCATGACCCTCCTCACCTCTGTAGTCTGTTCTTAAGTCTCCAGCACTCCTGCTGCATTTCAGTGCAAAAGCTGCAGCTGTGCCCTTGCCACATTTAACTCGTACTGATTTAACACACTGACAGAATTCACTCCCATGTTGATTTCATCTCCTTCCCCCTGTGCCAATCCTGCTGAAATTGAAATGCTGTAGCACCACTTGTTGCCAGAGCTGTTACTCCTGCAGTCAGGATGCTGTGGCCGCATTGGGGTGAACAGGACCCTGCCCAGCACCCCACACGTGCTGCATCAGCGCGTCTCTGCTGATGGATTCTGCCCCCATCTCCCTCTCCTTTGGCCTTTATGGATTACTGGTGAAACTCACTTGTACAGTTTGGATGTTTGATAGATAAAGCACGTATGAAAAAAAAAAAGGAAAAAAATATAAATGCAGAAATCTCAACACTGTGCATTCAGTGTCTTTTCTTTCTAGCTTAAAAGAAGGAAGGTAAATAATGTCAAGTCAATGAATATCAGATATATTTTTTGACTGTACATTACAGTGAAGTGTAATCTTTTTTTTACAACTGCGAGTCCATCTTATTTATTCTTGTAAATGTTCCCAGACAATGTTTGTAATATGGGCTGTGTTGCAAATCCATAAAATAAATCTGTGATCTGAGATTAATGTTTTACTAAGAGACTCTCGTGCTCGTGCCTTTTCTTTGCACATGCAGGGAACAATATATTGCAAGCAATACTATTAGAAACAGCGGGGTGGTGGCATGAGAAAACACGAGATAGCTTCTTGTCACACTGATGGGCAGCTGGCTTTATTTCACCGTGCTGTTCAGAAGTGGGTCGACAGCAGCAAAGAGAACGCACCCAACATTTCAATCTAGCTGCAGCTTTTGAGACAGCCCTCTCAGAAAGCAATGTACGTGTGCCGAGTGCTTTTAAAAATTACAGTCTTAGAAGTGCAAGTTAGAACTGAACATGTTCTTTCAATGTTTTCCATCTAACAGGTATTAGTGCCTTGTTTCCTTGGTGTTCAAGTGCTGCATTGCTAATGTTGATATTGCTAACGTTAAGCACACTTTTCTGGTGCTATCTTGAGGCGGGTATTTTGTGTGCAGGTGTTGTGTGCCAAACTTGAATGTAGAATGAGATGTCAGTAGCAAATATTTTCACACATCCACCAGCAGGCTGCCGTGCTCATTCATCCACAGCCACGTGGCTGTGCTTGGCTTCCAAGGCAGTCTGTGAAAGTAGGAGGCTGCAGGCGAGGAAGTAGACAGGGATCCTCTACACCAAAGACCATTTTATTCCCTCAATGCAAGCACAGGTACATTGAGATTCACAGCTTAGCGCCAGGAGAGCCGTGTCTTACTACACTCATATAGCCCAAGTGGTAAGAACTAATTTGTTTTACATTGTTAATTAGCCTTACTAAACATAAACTAGGATGATGTGGCTCCTGGTTTTCCTAAAGCATGGTGAATCTACCTCAGAAGCATACTTTCTCTGTGCATGTTTTCTTTTGCAAATACTCAGCTTTTTTCATTGATACAAAGAAAACTCCACAGCACTACACTGGGTATCTGAGTTTGGTTCAAACATAGTGTTTGCTCACACATTTACTGTTGTTCTGGGCAGGTAAATAGGAGGCAAAAGTCGATGCCAAAGCAAGCTCCTCACCACAATGTTGCACCTGGCACGTGCAAGGTGTGAGTTCACAATGATGCCATCCAGCTCCATCACTGCCTTCGAGTACAGCTGCTCTCATTTGCTAAGGTTTAACCTTCAAACACCACACATTGTGTTGATATGCAGGTATTGTTTAAAAGCAGATGTCAAAAATGGGATTGGTCTTATTGAGCCATAGCTGTCCACGTGACATCCAAGTCTAGAGAGGGGATGGGGAGGATTACCTGGATGGGAAAAAAGGACCTTTCCAGAAGGTGAATCCAGCTCGGACAGCCAGGTGGTTGTCTTCTGGATGTGCTGTTTTCTCTACTTATGAAGTTAGCTTGATAACCAGTACCAACATGGACCACTGTGAGATGTCTGATGTTAGAGGAGACGCAGCCTCCACATTACTGCACATCAACAAGGAAGTCATGCTGTACAATGGCATAGAGAAGGAACAGATTTAATTCTTCTTGTCTATTCTTGGAAATTAATTATCTAAGTCATCTGAGTTGGCCACTGCAGGTCCTCCCTCTTTGATCAAGTTCAACATTTGAAAATGATGAAAATATAATAAATAATATTTTTTTTTGCGGGGGGGAGCACTGTTCAGTATCAATTTTACTTTTGTACACTGATACATAACTTTAATTTTACAGAACTGGCATACGTTTTTTCTTGTGTTTTGTTTAGCTTTTGTTTTGTGAGTCATCTCTGCGTGTGTTTAGGAGGATGTCATATTTCTTGCAGAGAATGTTTGTAACTGGCTTGTAAAAGTTTATCCATTAAATGTTAATGTACGGTGAATCAACAGCTACAGAGCATTTATGGGACAGGTCAGTGGGGTTACTTAAAAGTCTGTAACATTCAGTAATGTGTTTATAAACACCTATAATGTACTCCTTATGCCAGAAGCAATATAATATTTAGTACTCTTTTATTAATATGATACCCTGTAAATGATATACTGGTAAGATAAGCTGCAACCAGATGGATTTTTCAGCAATATGGTGAAATAGCTTTTTTATTGCATGTATAAATGGTTCCCTCTAAAACATCTGTGAAAGGAAGTCTGGCTTGCATAGGGGAATGAATGAAATATGCAGAACCTTTGGAGGTGGTTAGAGCCAGAAGTTGCTAACCATAATGCTCTCTGTATTCTCACATGTAGGATGCTAGGAATGGCCTAGGGCAGCTCTCAGCTCCACCGTGGACTTAGCAGCCCAAGGAAAGTTATTTTGTTTTCTTCCAGCTGTGTGATGCAAGGTTTGAACAACATTAGGAGATAATCCATTGATGCCACCAGTCTCACAGGATGTCTCTGATATTGGCAAATTATGTAGGAAAGGTGCCAGTGGTGCGTGCATTTGTAATGGTCTTCTCTGATGCAGTACCTCAGCGTGGGATATCACAAATGAGAAGTGATACCCACAGGGATCTTTCTTCCAAGTGATGTTTTGATTTGTTTCTGATCTGACATAGGCTCTTTCCAACCCTAGGATCCATAGAAACAGAGACTCACCAAGGTTGGAAAAGACCTACAAGATCATCCAGTCCAACCATCCATCCATCACCAGTTGTTCCCACTAGAAGCCCATGCAGGGATTCTAACCTAATGTTGGAGTGTGCCAAGAGCACGTGAAGCACAGATCCCCTTTAGGACTTGATGCTGATTTGTGCATCTTCCATGCAAACAAGTCTGTTCCAACAGCAGAGCAGGGAAGTGATGGTGTGCATGAGTGTTTTTCTTCCTTCTGCCAGCTCATCCTGCTGCTGGAAGCTGAGCACAACTAATCTGCTACAACAGGAGCTACTGGAAGGCATTATTGGCAGTGTTTGTGCAGACATGGCTGCTGATGGAAGGGTCAAAGAATGAAAATGATTGTCTACACTGGTGCCATAGGAACTATCTTGCAAAAAAACAAAACCACAAAAGGTATAACAAAGGTAGGAATGAGTAACCCTAGCTCTCTGTAAATGGGTGTACTCATTAGCAGCAGTCCCAGTGCATACATATCAGAAGAAGCATCACAACTTGCAGTAGCTGTTCCTGTGCTGGCTGTGATTTGGAGGACAGATGACCTATGTCAATAGCAGAAGTCAAAATAAGTCATTAGGTTTTGCTTTTGCTTTGCACCTTCATAAAATTGCTTGTTATATGTAGAAATGAAGTTTGTCTTTATAGATGTAGATTGCAGCATACTCCACATCGATGGCAGCACCTTCATGTTTGCAGACAGAAGCTGTGCTTAACAAACAGCAGGTTACAGTGTTCTGTGATATCTGAGGGAATTTACTACTTTTGGCCATGGAGGTCCTTCCTACATGCCTCGAGACTTTGGCACAGAACTGAGACCTGTTGCTTCAGTCTTGTGCTGCTCAGGGATGTTCTGTATCCAGGCACAAATAGTTAATTGATTCACTATTCGTTTTCAGTAGCATTTTACACCAAAGTCTAAAGCTTGCACACATTTGTAATGGACACAGCAAGGGTCCCACCCTCCTGATAATTTCCAGAGCTTATCAGAGTTACAACAGTTTCCATCCCCTACTCTCTGGGTCCGTGGGAGAAAACTGTGGTTTGCATTGCCTCTGACCCTGCCCACTGCTCCAGATGTTTGCTAGGGGTGGGCTTGGGGCAGCCTTTCCCATCAACTGCTGTGCAGTGCCCAACACAAACAGACTTTGTTCCCCACCTTGTTAAGCAAAATAGCTGCAAAAATATCAAGCAGTGAGAAAGTATGAAGTCAAGGTTGATTTTAGGCTGCAAGCATGCAAATAATTCTCACTGGCAGACTCCTACTGCTGCTGTTGCTTACATGAATCAGCTTTGCAAGTTTGGAGACTAATTTTGGAAACTGCAGTTTGGGAGTGATAAGTCCAGGTTACGAAGACACTCCAACTCTGTGTGTCTGTGTGTGTGAAAATGAGAAGCAGATGCAGCTTGCTGAAAGAGAATGGATCCCTGTCCATCCCAGACACTGTAACAGCTCTTGGTCTGAAAGCATGTGGGATGAGGTCAGGATTTTGTACTCATCAGTCCATGGAAAATACTGCCATTGCCTTGGTGCTTCTTCATGGTCCACTTTTACAATAGGAATCCCACTGAGGACTCAGCACGAAGCTGTGTGAGCAGTGGCAAGTCTTTGCATGCAGGGTGCAGGGAGAGATAGAGGGGAATGTTTTATCCTGGGAACGTGAGTGCAGTTGTAAGATCACTCGGGATGCAAATGCTCACAATTTTCTTGTGCTCCCATGGAGTTTAGAAAAACGTGGGGCTTAGAAGTTATAGGTCCCACATGCAGCTCCGAGGAGGAGATAAGAACACAGCACATCCTCTGAGCCCAGGGGTTACTTTTAAAAGAAACTACAGAGATTTTTTTTTTATTTTTTTTTATGAATTCACATGGAGTGCAAAGATCAAAATGTAACGTTTTGCTAATGCGTTCTGTGCAGTTTTAAATTACTTAAGCACTGAAATCATTCTCAGCTGCTTTATCCTATTCTTGTTTGGTCTGTTCATTGGGAAGCAATTTGCTTTGGCTATCAGAGCTGCCCCCAGCCCACCTATCTGCCTCACTGATGGATAAGGGAACACTGCTGCATAGGACACGCCATCAGCCTAGCTCTCTTGAAAATCATGCTCACGTGGATAAAATATCATTCTAATGTTCCTGGCCTTATGCACTTTCACTTTTGGGAAATCCAGGATGATTTTTCTCCCAAGTTTTGTGACTAATGAATCTTGTGTCAGTCACATATATAACTTTATATAGGGCATACATATATATACATAGCTTGTAAAGTCTACTTATGTAAATATGTATATATGTGTATGTAGAAGTGCTCGTGTGAATATCTAGATATGTAAATAGCTTTCATGGCACTTCTGTAGGGTAATCCAGCAAACCCAAAGACGTGTGTGTTATCCTGGGAAGTGTTAGCCATGATGGATGTGTGCTGGAAGGATCCCTGTCAGCAGAGACACGGGGTGCTGTGGCTGCTGTCATCGCAAAGGCCACAATTTCATGGTTTTGGAATTTTCTCTCAAACCCTTCCAAACTTCGCTGTGTGTGTTGGCACCTCCGATCCCCTTTGCAAGCACTGTGAGGATGCGGCTCATCAGGTGACAGCAATTCTATTTTTCTTACAACCTCACTTCCCCGTTCACTATGGGAAATTACAGAGACCCAACCCAAAAGCCTTTCCTATTTTTGCTCTACCGCTGGTCATCGCCACAGCATTTCCAGCAGGTCGCCTTGGGTCAGCACTTGGCCTTAATTTGTGGCCCTCCTTTTGGAGCAGCACGTGCATGAGCAGGAGGGGCTGTGTTTGTTTGCAGCACTGCGTGCAGAGAAGCACAGGAGGCGACCGGCTGGTAAACAGAATGTAAATTTCTGAAAGCTCTCTTAAACCTGTTCAAATCTCTGTGCTGTGTAGATAAGGCCGAGCTGTTGTATGAGCTGACACAGTAGGAACAAACTTCTGGCGTATGCGCAGCAGTCACAGCAGTGGAAATTGTAAAGCACCTTTTTTTCTTTTTTTTTTTTTTTAATCAAGGTAGCAGCAAGTTTGAAAGGATGATTTGTGTGGTGTGTTTGCAGTAACACACAGAAAAAATCAAGAGGGTTAGGAAGGGAGGGGAGGAATCTGAGCAAGCGGGAATAGTCTGATCTAATCAATCTGGGTGCCTCAAATGTCATCACTACTCTACCTCAATTACCTTCCAGTCTCAAGTTATTACAGATTTTAATGTCCTTTAAATGAGCAAAACCCCACTCTTCCCTGATGCAATTCTTCCTTCAAGGAAGTATTAGCCTAAAATTGGTGCCTAAACTGACCTTTAGCTTTCTCCTGGAGATAAAAATGTACGATGAGCTGGAAGCAGGCAAATCTGCTTTTGTGCACTGGGACTTCTTTGGATTGGTACGAGCACATCACAGCAGGCAGCTTGGGGTTCTGCCAAACCACATTGGTATAAGGGCTTTGTTTTCCTTGGCTCCGCAGCCAGATAGGAGTCTAACAGGTATAAAAACTTCAGAGATGCTGACTTCCACCCAAAGCTGAACGTGAGTGTATTTTAGCAGTGTGACTGCATTAGGTTTAAAACATTTTGCAGCAAAGACGTGCACAGAGCAAATGTCCCCACATGTGTGCTGGTGCGTGACTTAGAAAAACATCAAGGTAAAGTGCATCACTCCATGGCTTTAGTCCTAAAACAAAATACTGGGATGTTCTCACAAGATGGAGAGCGCAGTACAGAAACTGGAAATGCTACTGAAACAGTGGGAATCGGGAAAGAAAGAGTGAAAGACTCAGAGCAACTCCTTCAAGAACCATGGTCCACAAGCAACTGCTCCGTATAGAAGATCTCCTTACCCAACGGGACACAGAGCAGGCAAAAGAGAACTTTGCTCCTTTGATTCCACCTTTGTGGTTCACCTGGCTGTTGTGTGCACATCTGCTGCTGATGGAGAGCAAAGCTGTGCCAGTGCTACCTGCCTCTTTAACAAGGGGCTGTCAGAAGGACCGAATGAGGACCGCTGGGCTGTCCTGGTGACTTCTGAGAGTGGCAGCTAGAAGTGCTGCAGCTGTGGAGGTAGGGCAACCATTTGAAGGAGGTACTGAATAGAAGCACGTGTATTTATCTGACTGTGGATACTTTAAAACATAGAGACACAATATCTAATTGGACAGGAGGTAAGGTGCAGGCTGTCCTGGTGTGCCACAGCATCTCATACCACTCTTTGTGCATGCCTGATGCCACTGATGGTGCTGTCACTGAGGCACTCTGCATTCCTCAGCCTCTTCAGTCACATCAGGAGAGAAGGACATGCTAACAGTGAACTAATCAATATAGTTAACAACAGAACAGCTGCCTCCAGGCAAAGTTTTGCTAGCCACAGTTTTGCTCCTTTCAACTCAGTGTACTGATTTAACAATGGCCAAAGCAGAAAATGTCTTAGTTTTATTTTTAAAGATTATAAACAATAGCATTTTATAAATCCAGCGGTTTCCCTTTGTCCAGAAGGAATGAGATCTTTGGCTTCCTCCATGAGATGAAGTTGCCACGAGTTGCTCAAATCCTGTCCCAGCTTTGTGGTCCTCACAGCGTAAGAGCTAAGAAATAAAACCCTTCTGCCATCATTTGCCTGCTTTCTGTTTTGAATACACTTCCAATTGCAGGTGTGAACAACAATTGGAGATGGGAACGTTGGTTAGCTTTAAAACTTGCTGACTGACAGCTCAGCCTGGCTTCCATCACACATGGTCAGGGAATGAGCTGATTCCACCAGAAAATATGGGGTCCCACATCTGCACTGGGAGGGCTCTGCTGAGCCTCCTGTCCTATAGGAATCTTTTTTTCATTTTCTGCTGATATTAATTTGCTCTGCTTGGTTAGAAACGTTAGACTCTGCACAAGCCACAGCCTTGTTTTTCCTTTTGTTGCTCGCTTCTCCCAGCTCTTCACTACACACGAAAGGACTCATGGGAAAAGCCATTGGGCTGCTGTTGTGAACAGACTCTGTATCCAGATGCTAATGATGGGAATTTTAGCATTATATGGGTTGGTGGGTAAACAAGAATGATGTTTCAGCACTATTCTTTGTTTTAAATCATTGCAAGCTTTCTGAAATCCCCGTTTTCCAAATCATGTCTCCTTTTGGTGTTGATATGCGAGCATTAGGAAGGGAAAGCACTGGTGAAAATCAATTTTGAAAATCAAACAAAGGTTTCTGCCATTCACTTTACTGAAAACCCAGGTTGCTTTCCTTCCATTAATTCTGTAAGTGTATAGCTACCTATTACCTTGAAATGCAGTGCCTGCAATGGAGTTTTATAAACCTTTGGCCCCATCACTATAAAAATCTTCCATGTTTTTGCCAAATCTCCCTCAGAAAGATTACTTTTGCTTCGAAGATGCCAATAAAGGAAATTGCTTTCACAAGGAAAGAGCTGGGAAGACAACCCTAGACCCTTCATTTGGCTTCCCTCCAATCTTAAATGTATTGAAACTAAAGAGCAATCCTAAATATTTGATAAAACATACTGTGGTCTGGACAGCAAGAGCTCTTGGGGCAGTGCTTCACCATGACCCAGTCCCCTTCACCATTCTCCAGCTTTTGAGCAAGGGCTGCAATTAAAAAAACAGCAAAACTCACCCAAGCACCTGAGCTGGGTTGTGTTTGGCAGCGGGTGGTGGCTGGCAGTGGGCAGGGGTTGAGCCAGCCTGCTGCTGGTTGGGAGAGATCCCAGATGGCAAGGGGCAAACCTGGACTTTGTCTCTGGTGGCCTTGTGCCATTCTGTGCTGGCAGTAGAACAAGGATCGTTCCTTTTCCTTTTTTTTTTTTTTTCTTTCTGTTTTTTTCTTTACCTCAAATCTCTTTTGTGCAATCTTAAGGGTAGGACACACCACAGGAACTCCTGGAGAGTGCTGCCTCATGGCATAAACCTGGAAAGAGGGGCAGAGCGTGGGTTGTAGCCTTTCTGCACAAAGGGACGCCCTGGAACAACAGCAGGATTTTGGTTTAAGGTGAAAAAATGAGCAAACTTGGAAAGCGAGCATGAGCTCTGTGATGAGCTGAAAAAATGAGGCTGTGCAAATGAACGCAATGAGCTCACTTGTGCTTTTTGCCCAGATTTCCTCAATGGATCTGAGAGCTTGAACCAGCGTCGTGAGCCCTGGGCAGAGTGAGAAGTGGCACAGAAAGCAGCACCTCTGTTCCTCCTCTTGCTGCTATTCCTGTTACGTTTTCAGCCCATACCTTACATCAGGCAGGCAGGTGACAGTGTGGGAATGTTTCTATGGGCACTTGATTGAATTTAAGGAAATTCTGACCTCCTGTGACAGCAGCCCATGGTCAGTCTGATAAATCACCCAAACATTGCCTCAGTGCTATGAGAAGATGGGTGAGCACGGACTCAGTGCTGCACGTATACAGGTGTCTTGGCCTAACCTCAGGCAGTGAAAAGTGGCCCTGAAATGGTTTGTGTCTGCATGGAAGCGGCACCACAGCTGGGCTGGGGTGGCTGAGATAAGGCACACACAGTGCAGGGAGAGAGGGGAACCTGGGCAGGAAAATGGGGAAGGTTTGCTGTCAGTCTGAAGCCAGACTGGCAGCAAAATATTAGTCCTGCTCTGTGTCTCTCCAGTTTTATGTTTGGGTGAGAAATAATAATCCTACCCCTCCTCTGCTCTGAGGATTGGGACATATTGAATAACACTTTTTCTCACCGCTGAAGCCGCTTGATTTTTTTCAATGTTTTTTAGTTTACCTTTTATTTTGGAAACGTTTGAATATGATGGATGGCTTGATATTTTAGAATGCCTGGCTGCTATTTGACCACAGGAAACATTCTGTGAGCAGTGTTTTGTAAAGAGGCAGGGGGACTGATTACACCAGCAAGTGTTCCACTCCCTGGATGCAGGAGTGAGCTGTGAGGTCTGGATGCCCATGAGCACATCCAGTGTCAAAACAGAGATATTGCTCCATTCCCTATGTGCACTACTGCATAGAAACAGGCAGCTTCTGTCCCGTCTCCTTACAATCACTGTGCTGGAGGCTCCAGGTGCATGGAGCCAGCTGGGGTCATGCTGAGAGCAGCTGGGCCCTGCAGCTCTCAGGGTTTCAGATGAGAGGAGAGGGCTGCAGGAAATGCTGAGCCCAAAGCAGCAGGCTGCAGTTTAAGGTAAGATGCTTGAGTTTGCTGAGTGTGTGAGGTCCTTCAGCCTGGGCCTCTTTTCTGTTAAAGCTGGTCTAATCTAACTAGGAGATCTGGTGTTCTGGAAAGTATTTAGGAAAAGGTGAATACCTATGCATACACAGGGCTGTTTCCCTCCATCCATCTAAAGCAGATCACAGACTAATTTAGGTCAAAAAGGGACTTCTGGAGGCCTCTCGCCCCACTTCCATGTTAAAGCTGGGCCAGTCTCGAGATTTAGATCAGAGTGCTGCAGATCTCGTCCCATCCACTTCTGAAAACCTCCACAATGGAGAAGTCACAGGCTCTCTGGGACAAGTTCCAGTCATGCCATACTGCTGTAAGTATTCTGTGTCCAACGAGTTTCCTCTTGCAAGCCGTGCCTGTTGCTTCTTGCTCTTTCTCTGTGCACCTCTGAGAAAAACCTCTCTCCATCTTCTCTATAACCTCCCTTTAAATTCTCTATCACCTTTAAAAAGATCTGTATAAATGCTTTGTTTTATTGTGGAGTTTACTCTTGGTGTTTGGCTTTCCTTACCTCATCATCTTCTAATTCTGTTCTTAGCACCTTGTTATGCCAAAGCTGATATCTTGGTTGGACGTGAAGAAATATCTGCATCCCCTTGACTTCATGGATCTGCAGTTATCTGCTTGATGACATTGTGTGGAGCTGTGGGGCTCTGCCCTTGGGGAGCTCTCCCAGAGCTGCACCCTTGATTGTGCATTCATCAGATCCTGTGTCTTTCTGGTCCAGGGCACAGTCACCCTCTTTTGAGGTCAGCTCAATCAAATCACTGTTATTCAAGGTTTCAGAATGCAGGGGCAAAGTTCTCTTTTGATATCATATTCTTCAGTGATAACGGCAATACCTTGGTTTTCCTTGTAGTTATCAAGATGCTTTTCTGTATGCATCAAAGCAATAATAATTTGCCTTGTCTTCCTTGAGTAATGATTTTGTCTTGTACTTTTTTCAGTTACATTTATCTTCAAGGCATTGATTTCATTCCTTTTTAAATTTTTTAAAGTTCTTTCTCCTTGGACTTATTTTGTGGTGATACTGAACAAATTATACTAGCTTTGCAATTATTTTAAATAGACACTACTTTTACATGCAGTCCAAAAAAATTATATAGTAAAAACCTTAGGCTAAACTATTCTAAAGGTAACTTTCCATGCACCCTCCAAAGGTTTTTTTGAAATAAATACTGATCTGTTAATAGTTTCAGTGGATATATTAATGCTAGTAATTGATTGTTCCCTTGTTCTGTGAAAAGTGTTTGTTACATATTGAATTTAGTGGTATTTAAGAGTATGTGATATAAAAGGATTACGTGATTTGTCACAGAGCTTGTCCAAAGCTCTGCAGTGAAGATACGAGACTAGCTGCAATAGAAAACTTGGTGGCCTGAAGTGAAATGTTTTAAATGCTGAATTTTTTGCTGTCCTCAGTCACCCTGTGTGGCCATGGAGGGGGTGAGCCCCAGTGGACTGATATTTACAGCTCCCAACCTGAGCCACGTGGTGTTGGCGTGCTCAGCCCAGCAGCCACAAGCAGCTGGTAGAATGGTTTGGTGTGAGACCTGAAGGGCTCCTCCAAAAGGAGGCCTTAACATTGATCAATCACAGCTCAGTCTTCTGGAAATACGGTGCAAATTGCCAACCATCCTATGCACCAGCCCTCAAAGGGCACACTCACAGCTGGCACTCTCCCTCAGCTGTCGTGGGAGATGGGTGGAGGTTGCCCAGCCCCTCTGCTCCAGCTCATCACCATGCAGGATGTAGAGGCTCAGAGATCATGCATACACAAGGGAACCTTACTGTAGATCAGATGGTCACATTTAATTTTCCCACGTCCTAAAGCAGAGGATTGAGCCAGCAATTCAGTCTGCTGTGTCTCTGGAAATTGCACTCAGCTCTGTATGCAGCTGATCACGGCCAAGCAGAGGGGTTACAATGAAAGAAGGAAGGAGTGCTTCTGTGTGCATGGATTTGCTGAGCAGCTGTTGAGTTTGCTTTTGATTCTTTAGAGCAGCAAATTTGCATTCATAGCATACAGCCGACTGTGCATTAAGTCAGTCTCTACAATCAGTGGAATAATTTATTTACATAAGTTTGGTTTCCAGGAGCGTGTAGCGATGTGAATGCAACCAGATTTGATGGGGACTGGAGCCGTGCTGACTACTTAGATGCAATGGACTACACTGATTGCCAGGTAATGACCTTGGCTACACGCTGTCAGCATAAGACCATACCCCACCTCTGGGACCCCAGGGCTGAGCAGCCTGGAGGTTGTGCAGGGTTGCAAGAGACCTCCTGGACCTTGAGAGCAGCTCTCAACATCTACACAGCTCTAACCAGGAGCTATAGCAGAAACAAGAGAAGAGGCTGTCACACTCTGCTCCGTGCTGCTGTGACCTCACCTCGAGCACTGTGTGCTGTTTTGGGCACCACAATAGAAGAAGGTTGTAAAACTACTAGAAGGCATCCAAAGGTTTTGTTTGTTTTCAAATTGCTTAGTTGTTTGGTTTTTTTAATTGCTGGGACGGGGCAGCCTTGGCTCTGTGCACAGACTGGGGGACGAGGGGCTGGAGAGCAGCCCCACAGAAAGGGACCTGGGGATTCTGGCTGGTGACAAGTTGTCCACGAGTCACAGTGTGCCCTGGCAGCCAGAAGGGCCAGCCGTCCCCTGGGGTGCATCAGACCCAGTGCTGCTGGCCAGGCGAGGGAAGGGGTTGTCCTGCTGTGCTCTGCCTGCTGCAGCCTCACTTGTTTTGTGAGGCTGCCAGCTGCACTGGAGAATGTTCCCAAGTTCTTTTTTTTTTTTTTTTTTTTTTAATCTCCTTCATTACTTTGTTCTTTCATCTCATTTATGCTTTATGTAATGGTTATAAATGTTTCGTTGTTAGATCTGTTTAAACATAGTTTTGCACAGTGCAACCAGATGACCACAAAATCCTATCATTTGAGATGTAATGTTCACTGTAATAATAGCTACATCATGTAACTTGTGACAGTGATGGTCCTGGCTGTCATATTAGGAGAGACACAAAATGTGACAAGCACCGTGTTTTAATTCTGTTTAAAAAAAAAAAAAAAAAAAAAAAGAAAGGAGCTTTAAAAAGTGTATGTCATGAATTCACATTCATTTGAGAAATTCAGCAGAATTAGCAGTGAGAGCAATTAACCCATTCATACCTAGAAATGAGGTATTTAAAATAAAGTGTATGTTTGTACTTCAGGCCATCTACCTAGGCCTCAAAGAAAATAACAGACCACTTTCTGCTCTGAAGTGTGCCTATGGCCATCGTGTCCAAAAAGAGCCCAGCTGTGGAGGTGAAGTATACTTTCTGTACAGAATGAACAAAGTCAAAATCTGGCTAATTAAAGAAACTGCTGTAAGCCCATCCTCATATGTAGCACTGCTGAAAAATGCAGCCCTGCTTTCACCCTGACTGGAAATAAGCACACGTGGACTCACTTGGCATGGGATTCTGCATGCACCAAAAATGAGAGAGAGACAGAAGCTCCACAGGGACTCAGAGTTCGCTAATTTGCTTTACATTTCAGATGTTCTGATACCATGGTGATGGGCAACAGTAGAAAGGCCTAAAATAGAGTATAAGTGTTTTCAACAGCTTTCTCTTACTAAGTGCACTTCATACTATCATGAGAAAGTCCTCTTGATTTTTTTTCCTCTTTCTCCCACTTCAAGTAAATTGTCTAGTACCTAAAAGGTCATTTTGAAGAACTTTGCTTTTCTATAAATTACCGGATTTTGTAAAAACACTGAATATAAGTGACAATCTCTTGTCTGACTGTATGCAGTGTCTTACTTTTAGACTTCCAAGAGAGAGCCTTTAACCATTCTCTCAAAAGAAAAGGGATGAGGGAGAGAGGAAATACCGCGCTGCATTTTCCTTCTGAATTTTCTATGTTTCTTGAAGAAGAAAGGAATGACTATCCCAGAATAATTAGTGTAATGATAATAAAGAAGACTGCGAAAAGGCTTATCTTCCAAAAAACATGTTTGTTTTTTCTTTCTGCAGAGAGTGTTTCAAATGGCACGCTGTCTGCTGTGTGAAGCTTCTTGATAGAGTTGCATTTGAATAAAAAGCGGCAGTTTTGTGGGATTTTGCTGATCTTGTAATTACTTTTTCCCCGGCCTTCTGGAGTTCATCGGATGCCTGACTTCAATAATTTTGAAGGTATTTGAGACTAGTGTGTTACTTGATGGAGCTCAGTTTATTAATGCTTCTGTCTACTTAAATCCACTACATGATCCCAGTGGTGACAAACTGGCAACCACAATTAGTGCCAGTAATTGAGAAGTAACATACTGCTCATGTAGGGCTGGCTTCCAACCTGCTTCAGACCATGCAGCCTCTGTACAGAACAGTGGGTTTTTAAAGGCTGAATTTATAGCCAGATCATGTCACCTTCTGTTACAGAGGCACTCTGTGCATCTACAATGTGCTTTGGCTCTTGCAGGGGCAAGTCTTCTACCTGGAAATTTCCCCTGTACCTTTCAATTTTCCTCTCCTCACTCTGGATACATTTTGGTGCTGCTGTGATGCTCAATGGTCCATTCCAGAGCAATAGTAAGATGCTTCCTGGCTCTGGTTTAAAAGTTTCTTTAACATTTTCCTGCACTAATGTAGGTATATATTTTTTCTACCCCAGTAATTTTCATTTGTTAGCTCCTCAGGCTTCTGTAGTTACATTTTCCAGAGCCCTACCAAAGCCAGAGATCTCTGTGGGTCATATAGCATTTTCAGCATCAGGTATATTTATGCAGGAGTATCTTTTTGCATCATCCAGTGCTGTCAATGTTATTTGCTGCTTATCTTTCAAGTGCTGATTGGCACTAAGGTGCAGTTGTTTGTGCACTCACTGCCATATTACTTTTCTGTGTGTGCAGAAGAGCAGTGTGAAATTCAAATCATGAGGTCGCCATGTAAAACCGTGTGGGGAGGAGGAATTGAAAAGACTGTGAAGGCAGGAGGATCCTTTCTTTTTGCTTCAGTTTAACTCCTAACCGATCTCCTTGCTTTTCTGGCTTCTCCTGAGGTCCAGGCAAGAGCAGAAGGAGAGCTCTCAATTTCTATTCATGATTATTCCATTTCAGATATAATTGAAGCACTTTGTAATTTGCTCCTAAAAAAGGACAGGGTCACTTGAGCTGTTGTCATTTGCAGTGACTGCTTTGTTAGCTACTCTTCGTTATATACCATTTTCAATAGTATGAGGCTTGTAGAATAATCTGCTGCTCCAACATTTTTTAGGGCAACATTCTGCTTGCTTTCAGGGCTGCCAGTTTTAGCAGGTGATGAGAGTTCTCTTGGGAAATATTGAAGCTCAGACTTTAACAGACCAATCTGTACCACAGTGGAATCTTTGCATTGATTTGCAGGGACTTTGCTTCAGGCCTTCAACTGATGCAATTTGGGATTTTAGAAAGTGGGGGATCTATGAGAATTACAGTTTGCATTTCTTCCTTGCACGCACCCGTTTGGAGAGTCCCACAGGTCCCGTAACCATGGCAACAGAGTGCCAGTTATGGATTTAGCCATGCCAAACCGTGCAAAGATGGGATATATCAATAACCCATTTTAGAGAAAAGGAGGTGAGAAAGATTAAACGATTTCTCCTGATTAACGCATGCAGAATAAGGCACTGCTGGAAAAGGCAGCTGAGCTGCTGTAATGCCTCGTTGCTGCTCAGAAGTGTGATCCTTCTCCATCCTTCCTTCCTGCTGACAGGCCATCAGCCCTGCTGAACGGTGGCCCGTTGTCTTTCCCAGCCACACAACACCATTATTTGTCCAGGGTTTGCTTCTGTGTAGCAAAGGGAGCAGCGGAGGGAGGTGAGGACTGGAAGTGGACTCCTGCCCAAGGGGCAGCAGTGCCTGGCATCCTGCCCCTTCCTCAGTAGTCAAACAAAAAGCTTTCCTTTGCTGAAAGGCTTGGGTGGAGATATAGGTCATGATGCAGATGCAGTTCTTTCTCACTCCTGGCATCTTCTGATAGGTCAAGTGATGTGCAGAAGCCCTCTTAGTTTGTGCATTGCCTTGAATTACTGCGTAGCTTGCAGAGTAGTTGCCATTTATCACCAGTGGAGCAAAACCTCTTGCCGTGCTGTCACTGCTGATGCCACCTGAACCCATGGGACTGGTGCTACGAGCACCTGCAGCTCCAGCACACAGTGCCTGCAGCCCCATGCTTCCCTCACGCTGCTCATCTCCTGCTTGGCCACAGCAGCTCCAAAAACCCTCAGCTCCCTTCCTCTGCTCCCCAGGGTGCAGATGGCTCATCTCCCTGGTGTGTATTTCATGAGACGGCATATTTGTTATCGATTAATTCCGCGCTGAAAGTACACCCATCATTCTTGGCAACATATGGCAACTAATCTGTCCTTAAGCAGTTAATTAGGCACCATTTGTATGCACATGTCGCCCTTAGCTCACTGCAGATCCTGTCGGAAGCTGTTTGTTCTGGGCTTTCGCTTTCCTTTGTGTGGAAAAATGAGATGTTTCTTATCCATTGTCTTCGTGTGTATTCTTCTTAAAGAACAGAA
Organism: Tympanuchus pallidicinctus; assembly: GCF_026119805.1. Classification (NCBI taxonomy): domain Eukaryota; kingdom Metazoa; phylum Chordata; class Aves; order Galliformes; family Phasianidae; genus Tympanuchus; species Tympanuchus pallidicinctus. The sequence goes on from NW_026294722.1 coordinate 10,752,949, forward strand.
GTAATGAGGCGCTGCACCAGGCTGTGAGGCTGGGATAAGTAAGCTGGGATAAATGCAATCTGGTGCAACAGGGCTGGCCTCAGACTGAGATGTGGGGAATGCAGCTTTTACATGATTATGGGGCAGGGGCTGATTTGGCAGGAACTGCCCTCCCTATGAGCTGAGAGGGGCAGAACTTTTTCTGGCAAGGATCCACTGCAAGGATGTGACAAATTTTCAAAGCAAAAAAACAAAAGCAGAACACAAAACATGAAAATATAGAGCTGTCCAAGACTGTAAACACGGTGTAGATGTTACAAGATCCTTTGCCTATTATTATTATTATTTATTGCTTTGTATTACAGTCATCTCTGCAGTCCCAAAACATTGCTTGTTTCTGTTAAGCGCTCTCTGTAGAAAAGGCCATGAAAGTTTGAGGCTGGCCTTGTCTTACTTTTCTGATAGAAGTGGGGAGGCTCAGCAAGGTGGGATGATATGATATGGGTGAGTCGTTGGTTCTAGATGTAGAAACCGACTCTGGGTTCTGAAGTGTCAGATCCAACACTGCGTCCAAAAGCTGCCTTTTTTCCCTAGCACAACTTGTAGTTTACTGTGTCTTGTGTCTGACATCTGGAGGGCATTCTAACAATTTCAGAGGAAAAAATGTGTAATGGACAATCAATAAGCTGCTTGTTGGGGAAATTTTCTCATACTGGAAGGATAGAATCAAGGACTAAAGGCATGAGAAGGCTTCTCTGTGCTGTTCATCAATTATCACTGCTGTTCAGCTCCTGAAATTGAGTGGAGAGCTTGGTTTGAAGACACAGAAAGCACGTGTTGCTTCATTACTCCAACTTCAGTAAACTCCTCGTAAGTCTATGACAAATTGCTAATCTGACTGCAATTTTTCATACCTGTCCTGTCTCCATTTTGCTGTGCTTTCGTTGTGATTACTGCATATTCTATCTCACAGCATCTTGTAAATGATCTATCAGCCTTATTGAACGTGTGGATCCCTCCTGTATTTGATGAGTCCATCCTTGGATGCTTGCCTGCAGCTGAGTGTGAGAGTTTTCCCTGCTGCTGAATGCAGGAGGCAGATTGCTAAGCCAAGTTCATAACGAAAAGGTTCTGAATTCCCCCTAGCAAGTTGGACTTTCTCCTATACTTAATAACAGCAGCTGTGTAGTGTTTCAAATAGTTTCAGACTTTCCTCTAGTGTTTACTGTATTCTATTACAGTTTAATGTTCTTTTCTTTAGAAACAAGTATAAATGCCCTAACTAGAAATAACACAGAGCAAAAGCAATGTTGTAACATGACTGGTTTGTTTAATCTGTCTTTGAATGTCTCTTCCCCTGTTGCCAGCCTTGTTAAGCCAATCTAATTTTTGTTTCCTTCCCACTGTGATTGCTTTTTTTATTGTGTACAGCTGATAAATCCCATTCTTGCAGTGTAATGTATCAATCACAGATTTCTGTATGGATTCTCCAGGGTTCTTCCCAAGAGAGTCTGAAACCAGGCGTGCAGCAGGAGCAGAGGCACCTGTAGAGAGCTTTTCATCATACTTGCACCACTGCTAGTCATGAGCCATATCCAAATCCAGGTCCTGCCAAACTGGGTAAAATACACATTTAGCAGGAGGACGTTGCCCCTTCTACAAAGACTTCACAGGCTGTGTACAAAAGGGAGTTGAGGTATAGGGAAAGATAAATTGATGTGAAATCCATCAAGGCAGATTGCCTTGAAGTTTTGGAAGAGCGAGTTCCAAATAATAGAGAAAAAGCAGCAAGCAGCAAACAGACACCACAAGGCTCCTTCCCATGTTAGGGACAGATAAATGAGATAGAAAGCATTTTTTTACAGCCATCATTGTGGCATCCCCTGGCTGCTTGGGAGCAGCTAATGTGCTGCATCAGTTAGCAGGGAGGACAGGTTTGCTGCCTTTCAGGGCTGCCCATTCTAATGGCCTTGCTGTTCTCTGATCGTGTTTCTGCTATTCCACAGCAAAGAGATCCTGTGGGGAAAGAATGGATGATACTAACCGCCAGCAGTTATTGGTTTGGCTGACTTTCTCTTGTAAGTGTGAAAGGATGGGACCAGTGCTGCATTGGCTGAAAATAAAGCCTTACAAAATGAAAGGTGGCAAAAGGTATGTATTGGAGGAGTAGAAACTCCTTGAGATCAAGGAGAGCAGCACAAAATCAAGAAACCCTCAGTCATGGTAGGAGATTCTGAACAAAGGGGTGCTGAGTACTAAAGTAAATCATGTTTGCTGCACTGCTGCAGGGATAAGATGGTTTAGAAGGACTTTAGAAGTAAGCCGGCACTGAAGGGAAGAGAACCATCTTTGGAATTAACATAGCAACAGCTATTTGTATGCTAAAGTGACATAGGGAGGAAACTAAAAGGCCAGAGGCTCGACAGAGAAGTGGGCTTCAAGTGCCATCTGGGGAAAAAGTGAGAAAGAAAAAAAAGTGAGGAAAAAGGTGGCAGAAGGAAGGAGGTGAGAGGTCACTACAACTTGAAAAAGACATTTGAAGTGCCACTGGATTAAATGAGGAAGGGATCAGGGGGGAATATTTTGCTTTGTCAGAAGTTCTGAAGAACTGTGCTAATAAAGCAAGGGGAGCATCCAGGCCAAGGAGGCCAAAAGTGAGCAATGTGACAGCTCTGCTGTTCTGACAGATGCATGGCCCTCCACCTGCCACAGCATAGGTGTGGGACAAAGACATGGAGTAAGAGGCAAAAGATAAACAGCGGTACAGGAAGGCTTTAAATTATCAGGGATCAATTTCTTTGACATGAATAAAGTTTCTTTAGCCTCAGTTCCTTCATGAGTCAGCACTTCTGACTGGAAAAAAAGAAAAAGAAATAGAGAGAGATTGGACATGACTGCAGGCAGAGAAGGCAAATTTAAGAAAATCAGTGATTATGTAGAAAGAATGGAAAAAGATATAATTCTGTTGTTAAATGAGGCTGCATAGTGATTAGTCTGTGAGCAGAGGCAGAATTCAGTTTGTTGTTCCCCAGGTGATGGTTTCAAACATCCCGAGTTCCAAGAGTGGCTCTGCTCATTCTGTCTCTATTATAGGCAATGTATGCTTTATGCCAGGCTCCAAAGGGACTGGGCTTCCTCACACTCTAAATAGATCACTCCTGTGTGGGAGGGTGGAACAGTGACACTTGCCTATTAACCCTTGAACTTAGCACAAGCAGGGACTGACCTCCACTGTGCTAGCACTTAAGTTATCCAATTTTATCTCATTTGCACACATAATTTGCTGCCAAGGTGACATTACCAAGTGCTTGTGGTGATGAGGATGTGTTATTTAGGGCAAGGGAAAAAGAAAAAACACGAGCTGAAAAGCTGAGCTGGAGATAGGATTGTTTGAAGGGACAATGAAACAGAAAACATAAAGATAATTGTAGGGTAGGACTTGTTCAGCCTCCTTTTGAGATGCCTGTGGGTCATGAAGCTATGCGGCTCAAACTGCTTCTGTGATTCCCACAAGTGTTTTTAGAAAGCTTGCTTGAGATTTCTGTTGGATTTCTTTCTGCCATGTTTTTAAGGTTTTGTTGCAGTTTTCCTTGCTTGTTTTCTGTTCCTCAAAGATGGAGAAGGACCGACAGCGCTCCTCAAGTGCAAGGGCTGGCTCAGGATTGGTTCAGACTGAGAGTGTAATCACATTGTTTCTTTCTAATTTCTGTACTAAAGTCCTTTTTACTTAATATTGGAACCACAAAAGGTTTGAGGATCAAAAGGGTTAAGATTGGCTGCCATTTCTGTATCCCTTTGAGCTATAAAAATGAATGGGGGGAAAAAAAAAGCCTTTTTTAAAATGCTGAAATAAGTCCTAATAATTTTACATATTTCTCCTCATTTTACAGCATTAGCTATGAATACTTCTAATGAGTCTTTTTATGAAAACCTCTTCTGGTGTGGGGGGAAGTTATTAAGCCTCCTACAAAGGGATTTTATGGTTTTAATTATAAACAGGTAATGGAGTCTATGTAAAAATTACCTTTTGACTTTGCAATAAAACCCGTTTCCCCCAAGGTAAGAACTCCATAAAGAGAGCATCACACAGCAAGGCAGTGGAGAAGTCGGCTCCAAAATCAAGAGGTGTCAATTGAACAGCAGCTTTTGAGAAGCCCTGGAGATCCATTGACCTTAGTGTGGGTGCCTGTGTGTCATCCGCAGCCCAAGGAAACTGCAGAAGGTAATGTAAGATTGTGAGGTTTTCCAGACTGCTTTGCCGTGCTGCATTACATCGGCCTCAGGACTTCTGTAATGGTTAATTATCACAGGACCTCCCAAAAAACACAGCTGGTGACTGATGCATAGCATCAGTCTGCTTCTCTACTTTGAGCTGCCATGGTTAGAAAGAATGCTCTGGGTAATTTTCCTAGACTTATCTACCTTGGCTTTCTTACTGGGTTTACCCACTCTGCAGCAGGAATTGCATCTGAATCTCAGGCAAAGCTCCTGTATTGAGAAAAGCTTTCTCTTTCTGTGCTGTTCCCCTTTGTCTTGCAGCAGGGACTCAGATGAGCACTGGTCTGCCTCCAGAGCTGCAGGTTATCCATGAGACCCCTAAGCCTCACTCTACACAGCCTCAGGGCCAAAGGCAGAATGGGCTTCAAGTGCAGAAGTGCAGACACTGGGCTGCAGCAGGGCTGGGGTGACCTAATGTGATTAGGGGCAAAGCAAGATACACTGGCATTTTCTAGAGGAGGTCGTTCTGTCTCTTCCTCCCTCTCCTTCACATCTCAAGGAAACTACATGAAGAACAAAGGAAAAATGTTTTGCTCTTTAATTACTGGTCAAATTAATTGCTGTGGTAACTGCTTAATGCGTTTGTTTCTTTTTTTTGACCCCTTGTTTTTTGTTGTTGTTCTTTTTACTCAGTCTGGAGAACCTGTGCACTCGAAGTCCCATGAGAGAAAAGGATGGGGCAGCCTCCTGGGGATGGAGTAAGGGCCCTATCTTCAGTAAGGGCCCCACAACTAGTGGGAAGCACTCAGCTGCTCTCCTCCTGCTTCATCACAGCAATAGGGGTGAGTATGAGACTTGCTTCTTCTTCAGCTGCTCTGCTGGAGTCAGAGATCACCACAAAAAAGCCTTTTCTGTGAGCCCTGTTCTAAAGAGGCAAGTCAAAGTTTGAGCTGTCAGAACAGCCAGGGCTGGGAGTCACAACCTCTTTTTTCTCTAATTTGAAAGGGACTGGTGGTTTGCCTCCTGATGTGCAGTGTGTGGTTGTCTGATTGTTAGAGGCAGTATTTGCTTGGCGCCAGGTCCCTGAGCTGGCATCTAGTGCTGAGCTCAGCCGTGTGGTCCTGCAGGCTTCTCGTGACCTTGAGGAGGTTGTTTCATTTTGCTTTGCCTCCTCATCAGCCCCTCTTCCTTCTTTCCTTCCTTCCTGTCCACAAGGAGGTAAATTCTTTGATGAATGAGTTGTCTTTTTGCATAAGATCAAATGATCTAAGGAGACTGATTTACTGTGACTTAATGAGTTAATTACGTCACTTGTCTGTCAGCAGTAACGGGCTGTGCGTGCGCTCTTAGCCGGCTCTGCCAGGAAATGCAAGCGTTGGCTTAGGATGCCATAAATAGAATTACTTCAGCTAAGAGTCTTCTGCATTAGAAATTAGGAAACAAAGCAGGAGGAACAAAGCCCCCTGAATTAAAATGTTTATGGAAAGCATAAAACTTCTTTATTTTCAGAGCACAGCCCTGGTGTCCCAGCACACATCTCCATTGCAGAGCTCAGTGAGGCAGTGGTGGGAGCTCGTCTTGTAGCAAGACATGTCAGGGGAATACAGTGGTGTCATGCTCCCAGGCTGCCAGCTCCATAATGAAACCACTTTTCAGGTGGTTGAAAGCTATCTGAGTGAGGATCCTTCAACAAGAGGGGTAAGCCAGTGCACATATTGGCACTGGTAGCACTCTGGTGCTGATGGTACCAGCCATTGTCATGATGTGTGTCTCTGGGGATGGATGTCATGCTCCAGACCAACTGGAATCTACACCATGCACCTAAAATAGCTAGTTTTGACTAAGGTGGCCAACACAAGTTTTAATTGCCTTCTCGGAGCTGGAAAACTGAGAAAGGTAGAGGTGAAGAGGGAAGAAGTAGCGTGAAACTGGAGCCTGTAATTTGCTGTCTTTTAGCTCTCCTTGTATATAATTTATAAGGATGTATAGACTGTTATGGCTCATCTGTATCCCTCTAATCATTAATGAACTGCCTTTCATGTCTTAAAGTCATAAAAGTAAAGTGTGTTTTCTACTGCAGGTCCATTTCCATTCTTTATACAATGTCCTAATGCCCTTTATAATGTATTTGCTAGAAATCTTGACAGCATTATTTGTTTTGTTTTTCTATCTAAATGCAATGTTGAGTAGAAAAAGGCTCATTATCTTCCTATTTCTGAAGAGGATTCTCTGCCTTTGAAAGGTGCTCTCTTAACAGCCCTAGAGATAGGGAGACATACAGAAGAGGCAAAGCACGAGCGGGCAGCTCGAGCCCCCCCCCCCTCGCTGTTGTGCTGAAGTGATGGATGAGTGGTACTTTGCTTATCTGTCCTGGACTTGTGGGTTCAGCAACCAGGAGGCTCATTCGCACCTCATCTTTTCCCTTGCTAACAGCAATGCCAGATGAAAAGATTTTACCAAATCTAGGGAAAGAAACATTTTGCTTTTTACAAATTAGTTTCCCTCTACGACTTTGAGGCAGATGGCTCGTAATAAGGTGACCCTGGTATTCTTATTTGTAATAATCATACGAATCGCAGAGGTATCTGACAGTTAATGAGCCTGAATCTCCACAGTACCAGCCACACTTTTAGATTTCTCGAGGTCTCTCTCCCATGGTATTTTTGGGGCTGTCTCTGATGCTTCTTTGCTTTTTTGTATTCTGCTTTTTAACTCTCCAGCAAGTGCCAATCCCCCCAGTCACCATCTGTAACCTTGCTGGTGATGTCCTTCAGGTCCATTCCTCATTTCCTGCACAAATCAGCCCTTGTGGCTGTAACATGGGACAGCTTTGGTCAACCAAAGGTCCAATGCAACTGCCTTAAAAAAGGTTGTGCAATTTGATTTCAGTGAGGTTTAACTTAACTCATGTCAGTACTTTATGTGCTATGGCAGTCATTCTGGTTACCCGAAATACAGAGGGTATAGCCCAGATATCTGGTGCTAAGTTGAGGCTTGTAAACTTCGGCAACACATTTCCTTCCTTTTTGAGAAGCCTGTCATTGCATACATGGTCAGCCCTGGAATCAGGATAGCTTTCTGAGAAAGAAAGTGAACGTGCAGTTGATTTTTTGAATCCCAAGTTTCCTTATAAAAACCTTGTTTCCTGATGAGAAAAGGAATCTGCTACAAACAAAAAAAAAACATGTTAGAGAGAAATGGGAAAGCAGAGAGCAATAAGTGAAAGGAGGGTAAAAAGGCAGACCATTTTGAATTTTTTTCTCCTCTGCTAAAACCTGCCCTTCTCCAAGGCAGGGGCAGCTCTGCACCCAGCTGCATCCTGGCTGCATGGTGAAAATGCCTTTAAGCCTCCATAAGATCTGCCCAGGGCTGCTGGCAGTTGTCTATTAGATGGAGCTGATAGCTGATCTCCTCCTTGCATGTACCATGTGCTCGTGCTTCTTCTGTGATTCTCCATGTCTTCAGAGAGCCTTCATGAGCATGCTTAGGGTATCATTCAAAGTCCTTTGACATCAAGAAGGGTCTTTTTTTTCCTCCAGCCGGCTTTGGCTGTTGGGATTGTCCCTATTTCAGAGCAGGTTTACTTTCTACTTAGGAAACTCCTCTGCAGCTTTTCAGAAGAGGTGAAAGAACTGGTATCTACACCTCAGGTCTCTTCCTGGGACTGCAATACTATTGTATATCAGTATCAGTTCCAAGCTGCAGAAGTTTGAGGAGCTAAGAAGGAAAAAGCAGTTTTTCTAAAAAAAAAACCCTCACATGACATGATCCAGCTCAACAGACCACTCATTATGTTCAAATCTTGTTAATCTCATTGGGAATCTGCTCTGTATTTTGTTGTGTTTCCTCAAAACGCAAACCTCCTGGCTCCCACTTAACCAGCAGGAGGTTTGTGTTTGGATTTATTTTCTCTTTCAACACATTTACCAAGGGTTTTTAAAACTCGCTTATGAGTTGTAAGTGTGCAGGGTCTTGTGAATTTATGTCACAAGCTCGTGTTGCTGAAATCTCATTTTAGAAGAGTCCTTTCCTACGTATATTAAAATCATTGGATATATGTCTTTTTCCTCCCACTATTTTTCTTATTTTCAGTCATCCTGTCTGGTCTGCAGAAGCATTAGCTCTGCCATCCATCCTCTTTGCACAGCCACTTTGGTTCAAAGAAATGCAGATTGGGTTGCTGCTTTACTTCAAAGAGCATTGAGCAGGCAGGAAGGCACCTTTTGTGCAGCAAGCTGCTTGCCTGGCTGTCAGTGCTTCAGCACCTCAGAAAATGTCTTGCACCTGAGAAGATTTCTGCTACCAAAACGTACTTATCTGTTTTGATTTTGACAATTAAGCACCGCAGTGATTTTGGGTGTGCACTATTGGAAAAATGCATCTTGATGGGAAAAACATTGATCCCTGCAGGACATCTTCCTTTGTTCTCCATGTGCCACCAGACATCTCTTCCAAAGTCCTCTCTTCTACAGAACCTGTGATGCCCTCAGAAGCCCTGTCAGTACAATCTAGTTAAAGGGAAATTTCCCTGTTTTTGAGAATTATTCTCTCTGTCCCTTTCTCTTTGCTATTGTAAGGGAAGCTAACAGCACACATAGAAATGAATATGTATCTGCTATAGCATTTATATTCAGGTAGATCCCCAAGTGTGATTTATTTATTTTTTTAATTAGAGAACAAGTGGTTGAGCTATGTTTTGTTTTTTTTTCTTCGTCTTACATCCACAGCTGAACTCATCTTTCATAAATTGGGTGTTTACAACTAATGGAATAATATTAAAAACATAGCAATTGCCAGACTCGGTTGAATGGTGCATCAGATATGGAAGTTTTTCACAGCTTTGGAGCTAATGAGTTGTAGACATTGGCAAATACTGCCTTTTAAAATCAGAACTACTAGAGTTCAAAAGAGACAGATGGCTTTATTTATGAAAAGGGATTTGAGGATGACACGCAAAAGACTCCGTAGAAAGACAATGTGTTGTTGGAGACCATATATCATGAAATGTGATTTTAAAACAGTTAAAATCAAATTCCCTTTTCATCTTTGCTAGCCAAACCTGATGCAGCTGCTTTCTTTAAAAGCAGGAATCTTTGAGCCTTTTTTTTTTCCTTATAAAATGAAAACAAACAATAAACAAGAAGAAACTTCAAGACGTCACCTCTGGATATGTTGTGAAGTTCCCACTGGGTGAGACTGAGAAACTCTGAACACCTTTCTGTTAGTGCCAGCATGCTTCTCTTCTTTTGTCACTCAAATGATAGTGACTTAGTGACCCATCCTTTGACTTATTTCCAAGTTCTTCTTATTCAATATCCAAGTTATATGGAGCACATTGTTCCCTGATAGAAAGGTTGTGATGACAGTTTGCCAATGTTGTACTTTGATGTACAAATTGCCACCGCTTTGATATACAAATTCGATTGAAGGTTTAGGTGGCCCAGTACTACTGGAATGTCATTTGCTCTCAACTGGGTAACAAAACATGTTATGAGGAGGAGAGGAAAAGAAGAAGCTGTCAATGATGTATCGAATGGGAGTGATCAGAAAATACTGGAGACTAATGCAGACGCTAATGGATTTTTCACTCCTGCACAACATGTCTAGGACTGCACCAGACTGGGGAGATTCCAGTGGGATGGAGCCCCATTGGAGACAGGACTTTGAGAGCTGCCTCTGTGAGGAGAGGCAGGGGATAAGATAAGTACAGTGATGGGCAGTAGCATTAAACTTGTGCTTGATGATTTCAAGTGAGGAACAAATTGTAACCAAGAATATTACATATCTGTTCATGCTCTAAGGGGGCATGGCAAGTTCCTCTTAGGGGAACACTTTCCTCTCCTGCTGCTGTTATTTTCTTTTCCAGCTTTAAGAGTGACTCCAACAATCTCTTCCCTGTCAGCGCAGCATATGTCTCCTCTGCTCTGCTGTTATCTGAACAGAATATAAAAGGGAAGCTATTTCCAGAAAGCACAGCTAATATTAAGACATGCAGAAGTGCAAGGCACAGGGAAAAGAATATCCCAGCAGTTATTTGACTTTCCTGAATATAATGTGGCAGGCCAAATATTTGTTGGGTTCAGAATGCTCTGAATAAGCAGGCAGAATCTGAGCTGTTGTGTTACACAAGGTTAATCGTTTGTGTGTCTCATAGCCTTTGTACATTAGGGTTACACTTGCATTTATTTGGTTCAGCACCTGCATTGCCCAAACTGTCTTGTCCACCCATTAGGTTCTTTGGCACTCAGGTTGCAGGTTTTGGCTATTTAAATGACAAAGATCATTTGCATAAGTTATCTTAATGAAGGACAGAACACTGTGCCTCAGCACGGGTAAGATGTTGACATAGAGGTGTTTGGTGGAGGACATCAGGAGAGTCAGAAGGTTTTGGAACCTTTGTTCTTTGGAACATTGAAAGCTCAGCAGGTGCCTGAGCAACCTGATGGAAGGATTCCAATTGCCCCTAGTGATAACACAGGGCACCCACAGTGTCTGCTGCCAGCTCAGAGCACTGAGAACTCCGGGCTGAATGGTGGATTTTCTGTAGGAAAGCAGAGTTACAGGTTGGTTACTGCACTAGAAAATGAGACTGGACACTGCAGTGAGCTGCAAGTAACTGATGGGAAACATTTCTTGGGCTTGGCCTTCTGTTACCTTTAAATAAAGCGTAATTTAGTTCCTAAATATGAACTCTTTTTACTTCAATTTTAAAACCAATATGACTGTTGACCTTAATTGTAGCTGAGAATAAAGGCAACGATATGAAAATGCAGGAAATTAGTTTGAGATCGTTTAATTTCCAGCAAAATTCCAGGAGAGAGGAGGGTTCTTTTTATTTTAGAACTATAAAATTGAGATGGTTTTTTGTTGTTCTTGTGGTTGTTGTTTTGTTTTTAAACAAGATCCCAGCAGAAGGAAATAAATGAAGACAAGTGGCTGACTCAGGCGTTCTGAAATTAGCACTGAAGCTTTCTGTTGTAGCCCATCATTACTCTGTGGACTTGGGAAGCAAGTAAAAAAAAAAATTGAAGTATTAACTGAAGATGCCATTGTAACAAACTGTTCTGTTATAAGGGCTAAAAAACAGCTTATTTTTATTGGTCCTTACACATTTTTATTTTGCTACTCATTTCTTGTTATACAAGGCATAGCTCTCTAGAGAGAGAGAAAATAGACATATGGACAACCTACCAACCTGTGTTTGCTATTTGGACTTTGTACATGTGTTACTGTGCTACATGGATTTGTTATACAGTAATAAATAATATAATAATATCTTAGATTTATATAGCACCTTCCTATTCCCAAAGATTCCAAAGCACTTTGGAAACAGCAGGACTTAATTGTCTTCTCACTTTGCTTTTATGCACTCTTGACTTCAGGGGAATTACTCATGATTTACACTAAAAATATACAAGAATTGGTTATCTTCCCTCTGGAGCATGGCTAAGAGGAATCATAGCAATTATGAAAGATCTCTTAGAAGCATGATAAGCCTTTTAGGACAAAGAATAAAAGCAAATTTATTTGGCTTAACAGATCGAAGGGCGATAGAAAAGCAGAACACAATAAGGCACAACTTGGTTCGGAGCCCATGGTTCAGAACCACTTTGTTCCATGTTGGTCACTTTGAACATGAGATCTCTTAGAATCTCAAGTGGCCAACTTTGTGGTAATGTGGGAGAGACATCACTTTTGATACGACACTTGAATATCAGTGTGATGCTTTCATTTGCTCAGAGTTGTCCTCTTGCCCTTGGGGGCTTCGCTGCCCACCCTGTGGGAGTGATGCCTGCCTGAGGTTTGAAATGCATCAAGTTCACGTCGAGCAAATGGTAAGTCTTTGTGAAGCAGTCTTTGAAAACAATACTACAGTTTTTTTCTTCATCTATAAAGTATGTGTGATCTAAAACACGAAGCTGGGAGATTGGTGTCCTATAAAGAATGGCAGTACATATTGCAGCTCTGAGAGCAGTGTCCTCAGCTGGCAACTGAGCATTTTTTTTATTAATTCAGAACACACACACACAAAAAGCAGATTTCCATTTCTGCAAAAGCTGATGCTTTAAAAATCTGTGCCAAACTATTCAATTGATGCAGAATTATTCATTAGAAAAAAAATCAGAATATTCTGATGTTCTAAAATGCTTTACTGTTTTGAACTTTCCCTCAAAGTGATTTATTTTTTTTCCCCTTGATCTTTTAAATGAGACAGTACAAATAGCATTCAGCCAACGCCAAAATGGAGGAGAGATTAGGTTTTTTTCCTTCACGTACCTTAGATTTTTGGGCTTCTTAAAATTATAATGTTTTTGCTTTGATTAGAAACTTCTATTTTTTTAATTCCTAAAAAGAAATCCATAATTGTCCCTCAAATGTGGAGATACTAAAGTTATTGTTTTGACATTTGACCTTTAGAGCCAGAAGGGATTAACTCCTTCTCTCTCAACCAACTCAGCTTTGACTGTGGCAGTGGAAAGGAGAAATCCTCACAAGGATGATTAAAAATGAATAGCGTGTCTACAGGCAATTGGGGTAACAGCAAGAAGTTCCTGCATTTCCCAACTTGTGTAGCTTTTGACTGGAGCAATAGCTGTCCTTGAGAGCTGTGTTTGGCTTCACTTAGTGCAAGCTTCAGAAAATCCATTTTTTGGCTGTTTAAGATCACGTATGCTTTCAGGGCCACCAGGACAGGACCTGCCCTCTGCTCTGCAGCAATTACTATGTCAGCAGAACTTTCTGAACTGGGCTGTGCTCAGCACGGTGATGGGCATCTCGTACGTCCACAGGGAGTCCCGACTTTGGTTAAATCAGCATCTCTGTTTTGCAGAGCTCATGATGCGCCGGGTACCAAAAGATGACAATGTGAGTGTTGAGTCCAGGGGGGTAGGATTTGCTGAAGTCAGTGGGAGCTCCCAGAGGCTGAAATTCAGGGTGCAGACGCAAAGTATGAGATGGGCTGAAATAACCACAGAGTCAGGGGGATGGATAGGATGAGTGATCATGAGCACGCTTCTTAATGGGCAGTGAGGATATTCTCAGTCCAAAGAAAATGTCATCAGCTCCGTCCAAGGCAGTACTGGGAGAAGCATCTTCCTAGACACAGATCCCAGATGAACAGCTTCCCCCTTCCCTGCCCAACTCCTGTAAGGCCACAGGTCTGGGTGCAATTTAGTCCAAGCAGCCCTAAGTCCTGTGGAAAAAAAATAGGAAAGATTTGAAAGCAGGAATTGCATCTTCTCTGAGGAAAGTTCGAACGATCTGCAAAGTTTACTGCACAACAAATGAGAGCCAGTGGGTGAAGGCAAAGTGCGCTGGCTATTTTAAAAATATACTTGTTTGTTCTAAAGGCTGAAGTGGTGCTTCAGAGAGATATAAAAAGAGGGTGAGAAGCAGCAATAAAGCAGGGCTGTTGTGCAAGCCAGCAGTTGCCTTCCCGCAGGAGCACTCCCAAGCCTTGCCGATGTGTGACATTGATCTGTGCTGGAAGTGCTCTGTGATGGGGGGTAAGGGCTGCAGGAGGCTTACCAGGCACCCACCCGTGTCTCAGTTTCAATCTCTTTTTTCCCATTTATTGCTCTCCAAGGACAAGATTCTGTTCTGCGTATTAAGAGTTGTATCTCTCTGCCAGCAAGCTAAATAGCACAGGGCAAGTGGTAAATACCAAGGGAAGAAAGACAATTTAGTGCATCCACAGAGCTGGAAATGCAATGATTCTTTGCAAGTGAAGAGGATGCTTGTCTCAGATGAATCACACTATGGAGTTACACCACTTTATGTCAGCTGTTCAGAGGTGAGTTCTTCAAAATGGCCTTGGAAGCGAACGGGCTGCCATAAAGTCCTAGGAAACAAGCTCAGCTCGAAGGTAGTGTTAACTACAAACTGAACTTGCTCTCAGGAGGTATTTACATATGAATCCTGCCAAAATTTGTTTCAAAATGCAATAAATAATCTGAATTCTTCCTGTGCTGAATGTCAGCTCTAGAAGAAATGGTTAGACAGATGTAAGTTCAACTGCAGCTTTTCCTGGACGTACCTGTGGATATCAAGTCAGAGGACTTCCTGCATACAACTCAGTCTCCTCCGTGATTCATGTAGCTGGAAAAGGGAAATTTGCAATAATCTTATCCTAAGCTCTCATTTTCTCATCTTTATCTCAGGAATGATGTAGCATGGGAAAGGAGGTTCCTGGGCTCTCTTTGGGGCTATCAGAAGATAAATACAACATTCTGGGATGATACAGTCACAGTTGCTCTTTGTGGACAAGAGCTATCATCTGCATTTCATGCACAGGGAAAAAGCATTACCCTATTCTCCCTACAACACCGTGTTGAAGTCCTGTGGTTTTGTGTGGTGTTATGTTTCTAAGACATTGTGGAATATTGTCCCCCATTCTGAAATGGCTCAGCTCAGGCTGTCTCTAGGGACCAGGCCATGATGCAGAAGGAGGTGCTCGAGGAGGAAGGAAATGTTCTCTTTTTCCCATTGAGAGGTATGTTGTTGTTGTGCAATAACACCAGCATGCAGTTGCAGTGTTGCTTCCAATTCACTTCATACAAAGTCTTTTTCAGTACAGCGTTTGAACAGCTCATAAACTTCTTAGTTGTTCTTGAGACACTTCTGTAATGGAAACTGAGGCTCAGGGAGCTGTGTGACTTTCACTGGGTTACATGAGGATTCTGAGAAACCTGGAAATTAGTCTCGAGTCCCAGAGTTGTTCCCTAACCGCTGAGCTCCCTTCTGTAGCATTTTGGGACAAGGCTATGGAGCTCTGCGTGTTTCCTAATAAAAAGTTAGCAAGACTTCACAGCACTTCGCCTTATCCTGTTTGCAGCACGCTCCCCTTGGAGATGCTTTGGCAGGAGTTCAAAGCTGAGATTTTCAGAAGTAACGACCATGTTCTGGTACCTTGGGGCTTACAAAATAAATCCAAGAAGTAGAAAACTTCAGTCTTTCTCTTCTCCCAGAGGACAGAACGCTACCTCTTCTGCAATTTGCCATTCATTATCATTATTGAAATCGATAGCAGGAAACAGTTGAAAGTTCACGTTTTTCACTCCCCCCTGTCTGTAAAACAAGGCATGGATGGAGCACCTTTATCACAGGCCTATGGAGAATTGAAACACTTTTATTTGATCAGGTGGTTCTGTATCATAGGAAAGATGATGCTCCTCCTAAAATAACATTTTAAGCATAATTAATAGAACTGCCATAAGAAGAGAGTCAGCAATTCTGGGGAAAAAAAATCAACCTTAAGTAAACAATACTATGAAAGGGCAGAATAGGGACTTCTAAATGCTTCATTCTGCATTGTCTCTTTACTATTTTTGCTTCCAGAAAAAGATACTTTTAAGCAGTATCTCCACACAGGTGCTGCATACCTATGCTTAAGTTGAAAGGAAATCATAGGAAAGATAGCTTTGTCTCATTCAGCAGCAGCAGGAGCTTTGTATCCCTGCACTGTTTCTTCTCTGCCTGCTTTCTCCTGGGAAAAAGCCGTGTGCTGTGGCTGCAGCCCCTGGTCACAGCCACTGGATGTGGCACAGCACAGCGGGCAGGAGGTGACCTTCAGCCATTCCCTGTGGCCCATCACAGCTTCACGTCCTTGCTGGCAAAGGGATGAAAGCTGCTGTTTCTTTTTCTCTTCTTGTGAAAACTTGTGACTTAAACTTTGCGACCAGCAAATCCCTTGCAGAAAAGAACTTTGCTCAATCTGCATTCATCTACGTGGAACTGGTATAATATAGTGGCTCTGCCAATTTACTCATACGTCTGATATTTGCTAATATGCTTTGATTTATTGGCTTTCTTTTATCACAGTAAAACTGTATTTTTACATGCTTTATTTCCACCCCAATCCTCAGCATGAACAGTTCCTGCTGGGCCTTCACAAATTAATCTCTGATATTTTTTCCTGGTGCCTTGCACTGGCAGAGAGCACCATCCATTTCAGTTTGAAATTGCTTATGCTCCAGCTTTCTGCTTTCCCGTGTTCTCCTGTCTGCTCCCTGTCCCACAGCACTTTCCAGTGGCTACATCTGTGTGTCCTTGTTCCAGCATTGCCCAGCATCTCCAACTCATAGTATGACTGGGCATGTGGAGGGACAGAGCTCTGAGCATCCATGCTGTGTTTGCTTCATGCAGCACACACACACTGGACTCCCTGTTTCTGTCTTTTATTGTTTTTTTTTATCCTCTCTGCCTGTGGCATGAAAAGCACAGAACAGCAAAGAGAAGCACTGTCACCTTTCCACTCATCAACAAAGTATTGTAATTGACTGCAGTAATCTCTTGGGTGCTCTTAAACCAGAGAAAGCATTCATACTGTCTGAGACCCCAAACAAAACTGGGCTCCCATTAAATTACAGTCATGCAAGCTTACCTGTTGGTAGTTAGAAGGTCCATGTGTTAAACTCCTTGGCCCCTGTATAAACAGCAGCATTGCTTGTGCAGCCTTGTCTCTTTGTGATCCACACCAAACTTGCTATTTCTTTAAACTTTTGTGTGCAGGCCTTAGAGATGTGTATTTTTAAAGGATGCTCAAAAGGAATTACAGCTCAGCGGGAGTGCTGAGAATAGGTTGGCATTTAGATTTAATTGTCTCTTTTGACTTGTACAAAATTTGACAGATGATAATATCTAGGAAATTGGTCTTGCTATCCTTTGTTGCTGCTGCTGTTGATGTTTTGAAAGGTTTGGGTTGTTGCATGTAAATAGGAATGCCTAAAACAAGTATGGCCGTTGTAAGCTTCGTTCTGGGTAGCCTAGGAATGAAGGAGGGACATAAAAAGGCAGTAATAAAGGCTCTAATTTTGTCAACCAGATTTGAAAGCTGGACTCACAAAAGGCTTTAATAGGAGGAGCAGGACGCCGGGTAACTTTTCCCCAACACTTTTAGGTACACTAACTGAGAGAGGGATAATCAAATTTAAGTGACTCTGCTTAATTCCCTGGAAACCATATGATCCACCACTGCGACAGCTCTTTTAAATGGCTTGTTCCATTATCACAAACAGTTTGGGACTCCTGGTGCACAGACGAGTGCAGCGCTCATGCAGCAGAAGCCAGCAAGACTATTTCCCAAAGCTGCTGGAATTTTTATGATTGCTGTATTTTAAAGTACTTACAAACATACTGTTAATCTGCTCCCAAATACACCTATGTTTTAGGATCCAGATAAGTGCATTTGAATGCAAATGTGGGTAATGCAATGCAAATTGCTTTAATGAAAATGAGGTTGCCTCTTTAAAAGCATTGGCATTACCAAAAGAATGCAGGCTAATATAACTTCCCAGAGTACACAGCATCGGGAGTGTGCTTTCAGAACAAGGCACTCACCAAGGAAGGCACATAAAAAAAGAGGAAAGTACAGTGAAAGGGGAATAGAGAAGTGAATAAAGCTGAGATGAAAGGAAAGATAGGAGAGAGTAAACTGAAAAGGAATGAGGGTGCTACAGGAATCAGCAGAAGATGAAACTTGTGTCTATTCACAAAAGAAGACAGAACTACGCTAGGTACAGCAATACATACACAACTGAAGGAAAATGAGAGTGGGTGGAATGGTTTTAATCTGACAATGGTTTTGTAATGAAAACCCTGAGGCCAGTGTTGTTGCAGATCTAGCTGATGCCAGGTTGGGTGCAGGAGGTGGGATTTTTCCCCAGCTTCCCAGGCAGGAGGCTCAGTCCCTGGGTGCCATGGCTGCGCTGGGAATCAGATCCTCTTCTTAACCCAGCAGCTGATGTTGGGTCTGAAAATGCAAATGAGAGGAAAAAGAGCCAGCCTACCTGGGCAATCTAAAATTAATCTGCTTGTTTTGAACTGGGATCTGTATGCGAAAGGCAGGAGAGACCTGGGATTGCCATGGTAAGCACAAAGATTTTGTCTCACTGCATCACACCAAGAGGAGAAACAGAGAGGGGCAGATGAGTTGTGCTGGCTCTGAGACTCTTTCTGGGGCTCCATTCCTCTTCTATTCAGCACTTAAGCTCCTGAGTACTCCCACTGACTTTGGTGGAAAGGATGCAAGATTTTTCTTTTACGTGGCAGTTTCAAATCTGGCAAAAAAAGAACAAAGCAAGCAAACAAAAAAAAAAGTATAAAAACCAGAAAATCTTCCCTGCTCCACATGTTTTCCTCCTGCCTTTTGGTTTCTCTTCTTCCTAAATACTGCAACTAAATCCTCCTTGGTAGAAGTAACAAAAAAGAGTGGCAGCAGTTGCCAGCACCTCTCTGCACAACCCTGGAGAAATGTCTATGTTGTAACAAAGCACAGATTTCTATTTATGAATACCTGGCTTGCATCTTCCTAGGGGAGAGGGAAGAGGCAAAGAGGGTTGCAAGCAGTGTGGCATCACAGCGTGGAGTGATTTTTTGCTTTCCAGCTTTGTGCTGTTGTGCTGCAGCAAAATAATGTTGTGTGGCTGCAGGGTTGGCTCCAGAAAGTCATGTGCAGGATGGAAGACGGAAATCTCTTTTCTCTCTTGCACAGAGGAGTGGATTTTTAGCAAACCTTGGTGGATTAAAATGATCGATTACACGAATGCCTGTGACTGCCAGGGATGGTCTTGAAGTCGCAGGTGGTAATTCTCAAACCTGCTATCACTGATTACTAATTCCCTCCGCAGATCAGCTTTTTGGTTTATACCTGCAGAGTTGGGAGAAGTACGCTGATGAAGAAGAGCAATCCCAGAGCTTGCACACCTGATGGGGCTGTGCAGAAATCCCTCTTTCCTTCTCAAATGATCTGTGTGGACATGATCAAGTGGCTGTCTCCCTTTTTGCCTTACTATGCCTATCTGCAACTGAGGGCTATGAGGCATGCTGCATTGCTCTCTAGCATGCTGCCAGATCCATCTCTATAGCTCTCAGGAAAGTATAACTGTCATTATGTAGCCTCTTTTCTAATAAACTACCTACGGAGCCAGGCTGGTTAAAACACATTTGTATGAGCCTGGTGCTAGGCTGCCATTTAAAACTGGATGGTTTGCCATGGGCTGATGAGCTGCAAGTTGAGCAAAGGGCTCTGCTGGGTCCCAGTGGTTACAGGTCAGTACGAGTGTCAGCAAGTTTTATTTCTTCTCCCAACTTCCATGGTGATGTATTTAAAGGACTTTTTCTGCTTTGTATGTCTGTAAAGGGGGCCGGTATAGCAGCAATGGAAAAGTGAATTCCTATCCTTTGTGTCTGACCAATTTTGTAGGTCAGATAGGAAAAGAAGGGATGGAGGTGGGAGCAGGGAGAGCAAGCAGAGGGCAGAGGGCCCCTTCATCACCCTGCCCTCACTGCTTTGTCCACAGGACAGCACAGGGTAACAGGTTATCATCACAGCCAGCAGCTTACAGACCTATCCATAAAGCAAATAGCAGTAATCAAAAGGATCAGATTAGAGCATGAGTGACAAATAGACAGCTGTTGCACCACCAAAGTGGAGATATGTGGGCAGTATGTTTTATGTATGAAGGTCCCTCAGCAGTCCATGTGCGAAGAAGCTTCACAGAAAGCAGAACCACCACCACACAGCCATGGCAGCTGTGCCATGGGACCTTGCTGTATGTCTCTGGTTCCATTCTGCTCCCTTGGGTTGAAAGGAGCTGAACTCAAACTATGGTGCCTACATAGGAAGTTTATTGCAGCTTGCTGTGTGTCTCTGATTCCATTCTGCTCCCTTGGGTTGAAAGGAGCTAAACTCAAACTGTGGTGCCTACATAGGAAGCTTATTGCAGCTTGCTGCTTCTCTACCAGGTTTGTGTCAAATCAATCTTAGTGGATTACACTGGCTTAATAAAAGCAATCCCATTTCCTTCAGCTCCAAGGCTACAGCCTGGTTACTGTGAGCAGCTTCTATAGCTCAGTATGGAGACATTTTACTGTGCTGAGTGTCGTAGACTTAGCCCACACTATTGTTCATCCTTGTCTTCTCCAGCAAGGCAAGGGCACGCTGCTTCAAATACTGGCAGCTGGCACAACAGTGGTGCTCACTGCAGACAGATGCTGACCTCAGGTCCCCATGTTGCATGTACCAGGAGCAGTGCCAGTGGGAGCAGTGCTCTGCTTGCTGAGCCCACCTTCAGCAAGCTCTGGGAGTATTGATATTCCCAGCATCCCAAAAGGGAGCTATGCAAACAAAGTTAGTCATGGCAGCGAGGATAGAGTTGTCTGTCCAGCTCCCAGGGCGTGCTGCCCCTTTCCAACACTGAATTAACCACAAGCTAATAGATGAAGGGAAGTGGCATGTGGCTTCTTCCTGTTTCCAAGGAGTTTTCCTTAAAATGCTGATTTCTGCACAGCAAAACAAAACAGATCACAGAACATTTCCTTCCATCCCCCTTCATGTCTGGAGGGCACAGCTGGAAAACTTGCTGGTCTGGAGGATGGTGTGCATGGCAATGGGACTGTCCTGGGGTGGGATGATCACAGAATCATGATCTAAGCTGATTGCAGTTTTCTACTCTGTCAGTTTTCCTTGAAAGCCCATTATAGAAGATTGAGAAGGAGGCTTTCCTACATGAGCTTTGCACTGAGGTAGCTCCATGTTAACATGTTGATTTCTGCCTCTGGCCCTCTCTGGTTTCCAGACGTCCCAAAGACATTAAGAACAACCTGTGGAGAGCAGCAGGAGGAAAAAACTCAGTCACATTTCTTTTTTTCTGTTTCTTGTCAATTAAACAGGATTTATGGCGTACTTCTCTGTTCAGTAATTACCCCCCAGAATTTATTTCAGATGGCTCAGGAAGCCGATATACCTCCAGAACTTTCTAGTTGCTGACAAGAGTTATTGCTGCACCTCCTGATTGTCTAGCAAAAAACAACTCTCTTCGTTACTTACTTTACTGAAGCAAAAGAGGGTATCCATTGTAATTTCGTTCCTTATATGAGACTGCATAAAAAATGGCCCTTACCATGTCAGGTAGAGTGATTCTCAAGGATAAATTTAATCACAGATCACAGAGAGCATTAATTAACCCCTCTGCACATCAAGCTGTGAGAGCTCCCCTGTGCTAAACCAGGCAGGCTTCAGTGCAGAGCAGTTGTCATTAGTGATGAGTGAAGGCCAACCTTGTGTTTCTGGTGAAACACGAAGGATGGTCTGAGGCTACGGAATTTTTATTTTGTGTTCATTTCAATAACAAAATAAGGGATGTTTTATTTTTTGCATTTAAGCTTTGAAAACTGGCACTTTCAGATGCTATCTGACTGCTTGCATTTTTTTGAAAGTTACGGGATGGAAAAGGGATTTGTTTGCATTTAAGGGAGAGCTTGACAAAAAAGAGAAATATTGACTTAATTTAGGTAGTGTTCCCTGTAAACAAGCTAGTAGGGTTTTTTTAATAATAATTTACATCCATTCCTCAGCAGAGTGCACCCTGTGTATTTCTTACCCAAGACAAAGTCCATCATTCTGCCTTGCAGGCTTTCTTGTATGTGTTTCTGCCACATTTACCCAGAACTGTGGGTTTGATGAAGCCCCATATCATCTGAGATCACCTAGGGTTTATACAGGACAACAGATGGGTTTGTTTTATTCATATGTAGCCTTGTTTCACACAGCCTGGCCTGAGTTTGTGCCTGAGTTTTGCATTTACTTAGGATTGCAGGTGAGCTCAAAGTCTTGCATATCCACCACTGGAGAAGCCCAACACGTGCTAGAAAAGCATATGCAGCAGGAATGCATAGCTTCTCCCTACAGATGCAGACAGGTGATTCTGCCTGCAGCCATCCCACATGTGCAAGGCCAGATTATCATTCATGGAAATGTTCCAATACACTTAAGGAGGAGCACCCAGACCTGCAAGCTCCTCACACTGCTCTTCTGGGTGATAGCAGAGCACTAGATGTGTTCCTGTGGGATTTCTTCCATGTTTTAGAAAGCCGTGGTCATGTCCTCGTGGACACAAGAAAGCATGAATGGCTGTGGAGGAAGAGGCTTGGCTGTTGGTGGTGCTTGGTCTTAATGGTGAGGAACGAGACTTCATGTTTGTTGCAAAATCAGGGGCAGGAAAACTGCCCACCTGCTTCTGGATGCCTCTGTTTTTTGTTTCCACCAGACAAGAAGCCCTAAAATAGTTAGCAGTCATTCTTTCTGCCCCTAGAATGTCAACCCTGTGCTACAAAGGTTACACTGGCTGTTAAAGATGCTGAGTCTGACTGCTGGTAGCTAAACTTTCCCTCTGATTATTGCAGAAGATGCTCTTATTTGTTTTCTGTTCTGAACAGTGCTCCATTCAAAACTTCCTGTGACAAAAAAGTTATGTTTCCTTATTAAAAACAATTTGCTGGTTGCAGGATACCAAGGGAGCAGCCAGAGGGAGAACGAACATTGGTGGTTTTTTTTTATTATTTCCATATGAAAATGAAAGGTCTAAACTAGAGCTCTGGCACGTATTTATTAAAATCTTCATAGGCAGTGCTCACACCACAATTCAAATTACAAATTTGCCACATCTGTGAGATCCTTCTGTCATCACTGCAGTGTTTGCAGTGTTAAGGCCCATTCCTGAAAGTGTTTTTGCTGAAGAGTTTTGGGCAGTTCTGCTTGGTGCTATTTTCTGACTGACGTCAACAAGACTGTAAGTTCTGCTGGTTTTTCACCTCACTCTCCCTTTTAAGTGTACCTATAAGTAACCATCAGGCTTCACTGGAAAAAAAAAAAAAAAGTATTTTCATCTCAGTGAATGAATAACATGCTGGCAGTTCTTGAGCTCCATTTTAATCTGTTGTTTTACACTTTCCTTCATATAAAGCTGGAGTTAATTTCAATAGGGTCAAGAGCTTCATACAGTAAAACTGTGCAAAGCTATTGGTACCAGGATGACAGTGGGTCATGATCTGTGCTGCAAACGAGCAGGAAGCTGTTGCTCCACACTATTTGCTGAATAGGAAACCTTTGAAGGAGTTCTCTCCTTTAAAAAAAAGTTTATTCTGAAGTGAGGTGAGAGTGAGCATAATCAGCTGTACAAAATAGATTTCCAAGTCCAAATTGCTCATATCCAGATGCAGATTTGATCTTTTAACAAGACTGGGCAAGAATAGGTATAGATTTTCAGAGCTGCTGCAGTTGCCCAGATTTGGCCAGTTGTGGGCAAGGACTCCATCAGTCCAGTAAGTTCCTAACAAAGATAGAAACAAAGAAAATGTAGATTTGCAGCCTTTCTGTGTTGAAGAGTTCCACCATGGCTGTGATACTTACCTTGCTGAATAAACAGAGATGTGCAGGTTTGTCTTCACTCCCTGTGTGCTTCAAACTCGTAGAGGATGTGTGAAAGAACAGGTTGCTAGATGGCTTAGGGTCTGCTGGAAAAAGCCACCTGCTCCCCCACTGCCTTCTTGACGTGCTTCAGAAGCAGGAGGTATTTCACTGGACTTTCACCAGGAGAAATTGGATCAGATTCTGCTCTTGATCTGCTGTTGTCTGGAGAACTCAGCTTAATGACTTGGTTGGGTGGTGTCACAGCTTTTCAGTGCCACTGGAAAGTCTCAACAGTTGCAGTTCCAGTCACGTTAAGCTGTTCCTTGTTAAAGTTATGCAATTGCTCCTCTTTGGAGTTAAAACTCCAGATCTGTGCTTCAGATGACCCTGGTCCCTGAGTGTCTCTGTGCTTGCAGGGCAAACCCAGCAGGAAAATTTGGTGTGGGATGATAGGAAACTGTGCTTGTGTAATAGCAACTGCTTCTGAATCTTCCCAGGCCCCCCGCTGCTGCCACCCCTGTTTAACTCGGACCTCAGCATTGCTCAGTCTCAGCTGTGCTCAGCTCCCACTTCCACGTGCTGTCAAATGACTGCTCCAGATGTGAAAAAAAGGTATGAAATCTCTGTCGTTTATTAAATTGCTGTCAGAAGGTAACTCCAAATTGGACTGTGTAGGTAGCTGAAAGACAAAGAGATTTAACACTTTACAGATTGCCGTGAACAGAAAAGTGCTAACATTCAGCAAAGGAGTACGTACATTTGAAACAGCATCATAGTCTTAATAGCAATTGCACAGCACCATGATGCTGTCACCATTAGTGCCTGCAGCAGTGGACCTGTGGGGGTTCTGACCAGGGGTATGTATTAACTGTATGCTTGTGTATGTGTTAACACAATAGATGTTGCTTTTTAGTGGGCATTCTTGGTTTTGCTGCAAGGATGGCATGGTGGACATGCCACTGACCCTACTGCGTGTCTGTGACATGGCACCAGGCAGCTGTAACTGCATGGGCAGAACTTGATTATGGAAAATATTTGAATACTTCAGAGTAACAAAAGATCCTGAGGGCTTGGTGATCTGCTTGTAAATGGTTCGTAGGTGGTGAGATGTGAAACTAATTGATCTGTCAGTCCTACATCACTTTCTTCTTCTCCAGCTCTTATCTGTGGTCAACAAATGCCGTTGCCAGCTGTGAGGCCTGGTGCAGTCAGGGCTGAATGGTTCATCTCCTGCTCCTGAAATTTAATGACTGCCAGGTCTGGTGCATCCACAGGCTCCAAACGTCTGGGGCTGTGGATGGAGTTGGTTTCTGCCATCCCATGAGATGGGCAGCATCAGGATGCTGCACCCAGTTCGGGAAGGGTGATGGCTTTCCCCTAGGTTATCTTCTTAAGCTTTGTCTGGAGGAGCACATGGCTACCTGAACCCTGAAACATGAGATCAGCCCAGCCCTCAGCCTGGCAAGGAGTGATTTGCTCACAGAGACAAGTGAATTATTAATGCAATTTGCAATAGTTAACCTCACTGGATCACTTGCACAGCTGCTTCTTAGCCTGTGTGGAGAGCTACAGCTATGGCAAGGTTAATACAGAGCATCCATCATTTCTGTTAATAGATGGAAGTGCTGCGTGGATCCCTACTGTGATCTGCCTTTAATTATTTTTAAGGTAGCCTCTGTATGTTTCTTTCAGCGAAGGCTGTAACGGAGAGCAGAGGTCAGGTCTGTGGGCTGACTGATTAAACCTGCCCATCACACCTTCTGTACAGGGGTCATTCCAATGCAAGTCTCTCAGCAGAAGAAATAGGTAGGAAAAATGTGTTGGTGTGGCCTGTATTTGTAAGAAAGCAGTTTTTAAATAGATTTATTTACTTTTTTTTCCTGCTAACGGGTATAAGAATTTCTTTTCCCCCTATCCAAAAGACAGAGGGGATACCGAGCTGCCTTTCCTGGCTCCAGCCTCGAGGAGTGCTGAGGAAGGAGGGCACAGCTTTTTTGTGTGCCTCCCTCATTACTACCCTATTAGTGGTCAGGAGTGCTCACACTATTTCAATTTAATAATATGCATTTTTAAAAGGTTGCCCATTACCTGGGAATGCTATTATATGCAAGGATATCACTTGCTTTTATGTGTCGTCTGGGCATCCATCCGAATTCACATGGTTTATACCATGTGCACCCAAAGCACAGGAAAGATCTGGGGTTTACCAGATTAGCACAGCTTCCCTGACGGATTTCACAGTAATTTTAACATGCAAGAAGCCATCCAGAACAGTTATTTCTTTCTTATGTGCTGTTCTGGCCAAGAAGGAAAAAATCATGTGGGGCCTATGTACATAAAGGAGCTTATGAAAAAGCAAAATTAATACCCATATAGCAGTGAAATAAATTCACCTGCATAGAAAAAGATTATGGATTGCAAATAGAGAGAGGTAGCAGGAACAGGACTCCTGCCCTGACAGAAAGGGAAAAGACTTGGGTCTTTGGAAAGAGAACTGCATGTCGGACTCAAGTTAGTGTGACAAGTACTGAAGTAACCCACTGCCATTGTTCCATGGTCTCTTCTGTATTTACTCTTACAATAATCAGTGAAGTAGAACTAAATCCACTATAATATAAATAAGTATAATAAAAATAAATGATAGTCATGACCAGGATGGAAAATTGGGGGTGGATTCAGATTTGTTCTTGGCTCACCTCCTCTGGCATGTAGGAAAACCACAAGTGTTTGCACCTGCCCAGCCTTGCGTCTGCTGCGCAGCTCTATTGAAGAACACTGGAAACTACTTAAATTTTCATGGCTGAAGCTCTAATTGGAACTCTAAATTAGGGGTCAGGAAGCATGGAGAAAACTTGCTTGCAGAGTAGATGTCTAATGCAGTCCTCATCCTGACACACCAGTTTGTATGCCACTAAATAACGTCCATCCTCAAGCCAATGCGAGCTGCTAAGGGGTCATTAAAATTCCTTTTCAGTCCTGATCATTAAACAAACCATACGAGAGGCAGACTCCGTACCTGGAAAAAGTGGCATGTTAATGGAGATGCACCCAGCATAATTGCTGTCATCCATCACCCCTGCCCCACTGATATTGACAAAGTGCAGCTAAATATTTAAATAAGCCATTTTTCTTCAGAAGCCGAAGGATTTGATGCAGCCAAATTTCTCAGTCTAGTCAGCAAATGATACAAGTCCAGGGATTAAAGAGGATTTGCAGAAGTGAATGAGAGCTGCTCCTGCATTATGCTTCATGAAAAATATATTCTTTGCTGCCAAGGCATGTTTGGGATGAGAAGAGTAGGAGAGACAACTCTCCTTTTCATTGAAAGGAAGCAAAATAAAATGAGTTACTTTGAACATTATGTTCTGGATTTACCTTGAAGGTGTAATTGAAGGAATCTGTGGTTTTCCCAAGCCCCATTACACCTGCACTTCTTCTAGGAACATTATATTTAAGGTGGAGATGTAGGGGGAGATGTCGGGGTTACAAGGCCACACGTGTTGGTTTTGCTGCACTCCCAAACCTGGAGGTTTGCCAGGTTATCATCAGTAAAACAGAAGGGAAGTGCTTGTGGAACTCCTTTTCACTCAGATGTGTGTTTGCATGCAGCCCCTCTTCCAAATGTGGTGATGGGCATATGAGATGTACAGGATGGGAGCAGAGGCTGTCACAGAACTACATCCGGCATTTGCAGATGTAGGCAAAGAAGTTTAGAATCACAGGAAAAAGTATTTGCTGGGATTGGCAGGGAATGTTTTGAACAAACCTTATTTTTATCTGTTCATTAATGGTGAATGAAGACATTCACAGGAAGAAATCGGTATGGACTTTTTTTTTTAAATAATCGAAGTGTAAATTTTTAGGCTTTGGTTATTGTTTGTTTGCTTGTTTGTTTTTCTGGGACAAAATGGTGTATTTTTATCCATGCATCTTTAATCATAATGACATTATAGATAGAAAAGCAAAACAAGAGAGGAACAGAGTGAACCGAACTGATTCTAATTGAATTAACTTATTTGATCTCACCCAAACCAAGAACGTTAGAAATTTTCATCTGAACCCTGAGTTTCAAACCTGGCTTGAGTTTGAAGTGTGATCTGAACAGAGGAAAAATGCTGGCATATCCCATCAGTTTTCAGGAGGTAGGAAATCCAGTTCCCTTTCAGATGCTCACCTCAGCACTTACTAGCAACTAGCTGGAGGCATTTGTGATTTCTTTTTTTCCTTCTGGAAGTGTGAAATCTTACTTTTCCAATGGCTTACGTGTTGGTAGGGGGAGGAAAAACAGATTTGCTTTCGCACTGCTTAAAGAACATTTGCATGTCTTAGCATTTTGTAGGTGGAGTCCTGGACATGTTGGTTGACCTGGTTTGCAATCTGAGCAAAAACCCTGTCCGTTCACTTTAGGCATGGTATGAATAACAAGAAGAATTGCAATAAATGAATTGGCTGCAGCTATTCAGCTTACGCAGTATCTGGGGAGATTTTTTTTTTCTTCCAGCACTTCATTTCTCTTTGCATATTCACTGTAATTTCCTGCAACATCTGAACTTGGGTAATGCTTGGGCAGAACTCTGTGTAAGGCTCCAGATATTACCCCTCTCTGTGGTACATCTGTCCAGCCATTGCATATGTTTGTCTTGTCAGATCCAGTTACGTACTTTTTCCCCTTGAATCAATCAATGTCAGGAATCCCAAACTCATGCCCATCTCTAGGGAGAGACACCAGAATTTATAAATCATGGAGAAAAAATATGAAAATGGTAAGATAAATGTTTCCCAGCTCAGCCTTCCAAGGGACTATGGATTGAATATTTTCCCCTAAATGATGAGAAATAAAACTGTTCTACCCTGATATTATAGAGAGCAGGCTTCAGTGGAAATTAAGTAGATTATTTCTTATGACTTTATTGAAATTCTACAAGGAAGTCCAAAAATGCACGAGCCTGTTGCTTTGCGGGGAGCTCAGTGTGTTTCATCTTTGTGAATTGATAGTGATACATAAATGTCAGCTTTATTGAACATGTCTCCACTGTCTGGCTATCCAAACAGTATTAATTAACTCCCAAAGTCCTGTTCCAGCATGCATTTGGACTCATTTAAAAACTTGCACTAGAGCAGTAGTTATACGGATGCAGACTAGAAATATGGTGCACATTTTTTAGTGAGAGTAATTAACCACTGAAATAAATTACCCAGCGGCAAGGTGGATTCTTCATCATTTGAAGTCCTTAGCTTGAGGCTAAATGTCTTTGTAAAAGATATGTCATAGCTCCTGCAGAAGCTATAAGCTTGAGGACGGGCAATCTGCAGGACATGTTTATGTATTTACAGCTTCATTGAGCAGGGTATGTAGGAGAGTTATTCGTGTTCTGTGTTCTGGTTACAGAAACCATGGGTGAGATGCAGCTCTCCTGCTGACTGGGAACAGGAGCTGGCACTTGGGGGCTTCTTGGGAAGTCTCCCCTATCTGCTGCCCACCATGAAGTCATCCAGTGGGAGCGGGAGCTTGCATCGTTCTCACATTTCTCTCAAGTGCTGAGCAGAACACTCAGATCTGCTAAATGTCACCAGTGCGGAAAACATTTCAGAAATACCTTAAGTAGATTATATATGTAAATATATTTTTTTTTCCTGTTCTGAAAGCTCTTCTAACTGGAGGAGTCTGGTGGACTTCAGGGGGGTTATTCTGCTGAAGTGGGTAAGTGGTGAAAATAACAAAATTATTTGGAGTTCATCTTTGAGAAGTAAGAGGGTTTCACACAAAAATGTGCATCTGAGGGGGGATCAGAAACCTTTTTTCATGAAAAGGCTGTAACCATTTTGGCCAGCCACCCAAAAGGGAGGGAGCAGGTAAATGAAGGCAGCCAGCTGAGCATGAAGGGACATACATGGTGCAGCCTTGGGGCCCTCAGAAATGTCCCAGTGGAACTGAGCTCCTGGGGCAGCTCTATGGGATCACCACTGCAGGTCGGTGTCAGACAAACTCATCTCAGCCTAGCTGGAAGCTGGCGGGTAATGCGATTAAACCATAAGCATTTTGTCACTGTAATGAATGCTGGCATCCGTCTTTCTGATATGATTAAATCAGTCTGGAGACAAATTCTTCATTCCTGACACTAGGTCACTGCTGGTTGTTTCATTTTTTTTTATTATTATTATTATTTGTTTCGTTAGTTGAGAAAGGTGCCACAGGCAGTAACGAGGTCACTCAGGATTAATTCCTTCCTCTGTAAACAGCAGGAGCACCAGGCTTGCCTGTTAGCGAGTGCTTTGGCAAGTCTCCGCCTGGCAAAATGGTGGCTGGATCCTTCCTTTGGAGAGGGCTCCCACCCTGTGTGCACTTCCATGCAGAAATGACTTTTCTCATCTCATTTGCTCAGTGTTCTTCAGCTCTGGTCATTAATAACAGAGCCCTGTGTGATGCGTTGAGTGGGATCATGCCATGAGATGTGCAGAGAGCAGTTAAATGGCCGTATAATTATTGTCATTGATGAAAAGTCCCTTTCACGGCAGTTCTGATTCTCGCAGGTTGAAGAAGGCTTTGTGAATAGACGAGCAGCCGTTCACAATTAACTTGGTTATTGATGGCACTCCATAAATGTTTAAAAACACTGAAAGAGAAGTAATAAATGGTTGATTTGTTTGCTTGGCTGCAGCTGCTGTAGGCTTGCACTGTTTGCGTATAATTCTTTATTCCACTTAGCAGCAGTGGATATATCTTCTCTTACCTCCTTTTCTTTTAAACTGGGCTAATGAGATATATTCTGCATTTTATGTGGGCTGAGGGGAGCTGCCTGCACTTCAGCACTGATAAGGAATGCAGCAAGTCGGCACCCAGCTCCCCCTCCACTTCCCAGGGCTACGTGGCATTACTCCAATTCCACCCATGGAATGTGGATATATTTCCAACCTTCTCCCGAAATCTGCCTTTTACTTCCTCCCTGACATCTGTACTTGACTTGAGAACCTGGGGTGATGAACAGAACCCCAGTTGTGTCACCAGGGAGTGCATGCCATACATTCGCATTGACTGGAGCACATATTTGTACTCACCCCTCCTCTGGATCCAGTCCAAAATCATTTGGCCTTTTGTGCCAGTGCTGCCTAGGACTTCCTTCCATTCATCATTAAGATTTCAAATAAATTTGCACTCAAACTCTGATCCGAGCCTATGCAGTCTAAAGGCCAATGCATGAATCTTTCTCCCAAACTTGTGTTTTCTTTCTCTTCACAAGCCACTGTAGCAATTCATAGGATAACAGATTATGAGTTTGGTAACAGGATTGCAGAGAGGAAGAAGTAACTGTGTGATCAACAAGAAATTACAACTTTGGTGCTGTGGAATCAGCAGGCAGCACTGCTGCATGGCTTAAAAATATCTGTCCTTGCTCCATGTCCTTTTTCACTTGCAGCAATAGTTTTTAGATGCTTCTAATCACTCAATTTGCTTTCCTGTGGGCTGGCAGAGGCACCAGCTACAGTAAAAAATAGTCTTTTCGCTGGAATATATCTTCTCAGAAGGACAAGATTGTTCTTCTTGTCTCTTCAAAAAAGTCTCTGGGAAAGGGAAATGTTTGCTAAAATTCTCTATAGAGTTATTGGATATTTGATGTGTTTGTATTGGTTTATGGTGCTGCAGACTTGGAGCATCAAAGCCCCTCTGCACTGAAGCCTCCCCACTTCTCATTAGGAAGAAGGATGGTCATTAGCATAAGCTTTCTGCTTTCAGTTTTCATGAACATTTTACTGAAATGCCTCAATCCACATTATAGAAATCTGCAATGTTCTGGTTCAACAAAATAATCCAACCTTTAAAGTGTGGGGTTCCTTACCTGCTGCTCACCGTGTCGTGGTCACAGTGCTCAGCTCCACAGTGACTGTCAACTTGTGGTCAAGAACATGTGAACCATGTGACTGAATACTCTTAGAGTTCACTTGATGGAAGGAAAATGGCAGGAGGGACCCACTGAATGGGAGAGTCCAAGTTGAAAGAAGTGTCTCTGGGATGGATTTGGGGCCACTGTAGTTAATAGCTGCAACATGAGCTCTTATTTGGCAGCAGAAGGGCAGCACTGCGTGCACATGAACAGAAGGCATCAGGTGGAACGAGGGGAGCATCCTCTGTCCTCGAAGTGCTGATGGCTGCTGGAGGACTGTGTCACCTTCCAGCACCGCCTCTCAGCATGAGACATGAAGATCCTACAGAGCTCTCAGAGAAAGGCTGTGAGAATGACTCAGGTGCTGGGAAATGAGCTATACGGCACAGAGAACTCTATTCATTAGCTCTTTGGAAGTTGGAGAGGAGATTTTACTGCTCATTTTAAGAACATGCTCATGGAGAGGAGTCTTGAGAGTCAAGAGCCTTTTGACCTTGCAAAATAGAGCCTAACAAGAAGGCTGGAAGACCAAGCATGGAGAAATAAGACAGCATTTCAGACTGAGCAGTGCACGCTGTGGGCTTGCAAGCAAATGGCGTATAATGAGATTTGGTATCTTAAAAGCAAAGAACTTCCTTCCACTTTTAGTCTGAAGTTCTCTCCCCCTTGTGTCAGAGTTGGGGAGCCTGGCTTGTTTGTGTTTCTATTAGATCTGAGAGCTGCAGCCCGTCAGCACCAGCCCTGCACTGCAAATTGTGCTCGTGCGGCCGCTGCTCCCCAGGGCAGAGCTGGGCTCTGGCAGTGGGCTCCAGGAAGGAAGTAGGGTGCTTGAACTCTGTCTTCTTGCCTTTCCTTGATGGTTTTTGAACTTTAATTGAGGTGCAAACCTCAGCTTTTTAAAGAAATTCAAATCTCTCCCTAGGTGGTTGCAACAGCCAGGCAAAAGGAACAGGAAACTATGCAGCTCTTTGGAGACTAACTTTTCCCATATATTTAAGTATTTAAGTGGCATGAATGGAGGCTTGGAGGGAGGCACTGGGCATGAATTTAACCCTTTTCCTAGAAAAGTTTTGGTAAATAGCATTAGCAGGCAGAAAATGATGCACATTCTCTCTAAATGCCTTGCTGCAAAGCAGGAACATCACACACTGGCCTTCAGTGGAAGGGAAGCCAAGAAGAGAGGCAAAGCAGCTCTTTTTTAGATCTATCCTTTGTAATTTTCTCTTTTTCTTCTGCTACATTACTTGCCCAGCAGCTTGGATCTAAACAATCAGTACGTCCCATCATAGTACAGCAGTGATGTCATTGACCCATTAATTTTTAAGGGCTCATGCTTTCTTTTTGATAACTGCTCCAATGCTATATTTAAAAAAATAAATAAATAAATAAATAAATAATAAAAAAAAAAAAGCTTCATTAAAGCAAGAGGCATTTGATCATTTGATCCAGTCAGCCTGGACCTGTGTGCCTCTGTATAAATGAACACAAGGGAAGCTAATGGGGGAGTTCAGGGGACTTGACTGTACCGGTGATAATTGAAACAAACAGACCTCCGTGGCCTGAACTAATTCAGCAGAGCTATATTCCTCTTCCTTTTCTATTATACATTCAGTAGTTTAGCACTCCCCAGCTCCCCACTGGCATTAAGAGACACTTACAGCTGTTCTCGTCTCCCTAATAACAGCACTCTGTAGAGTTAATGGTGGCCTCTGAGGGCTGATGAAGTGATGTGGGGCTCTGCCGACACCAGCCCGAGGACTTGCCATATGCCATGGGGAATTTCACCTCTGTTTAGACTCAATTCAGCCAAAACTCCCAAGGTGAAATTCCATTTAGGTCGGTGCATTTCCGCTCTAACAATTACAGTTATGTGTTGAGCGCTGTCTTTTATCTCTGCTGGCCTTGTGTCTGTTGTATGTAGCCAGATAGACGCTGCCTTCACCCCTGCCGCGACGGTCCGGATTGCAGATGGAGAAAGAAAATTGAGATTTCAACGGGGAAAGCTTTGCTTCTAACAGAAGTAAATAAAGAAACACGAGAAACGTTGACAGCTTTTTATGCTGACTTTCTCTGCTGCTTTGCTTAGAAAGCAATGGGGAAAGGAGTAAAGTAGTTGTCCTTTCTGCCTGATGCACTCTTACCCATCCAAGAAATCTTATACAGGATTTCTACCCATTTCATAGCAACTGTGCCAGAAAGCAGATTTGTGTTGGTCATTACCAAGCATGAGCAATGATGCCCAAATGAATAAGAAAGTATCTATGGGAGGCAAATGGCCAGTGACTTCTGTAATAACACATATTCCTATCTCTACAGCCATGAATGGGTGGTAACAGCCCACTGTGCTCCGTGATCCAGAGACAGCCCATGGTGCTGCCTTGGGATCTGGGTCTGCCTCCTCCAGCCCATGTCCCCTCCTGTTTGTCTCATCAGTCAGGAAACATCAGGATCTATGAGATTTATTATTGCCCCTGTTAGAATATCCCAGGTGGAACCCCTAGCACTGCACCACTGCAGTATTCTGCAGTATCCCAGTAGTTCCTTCAGGTATGTGCCATTGTCAAGTTTTCCTTCAGAACCGCAGGAGTAGAAACTGCATATATTCATTTTCTTGCACTCTTATTTTGCTATTTGTTACACACTTTCCGGAACAAGGAAGTTCAGATCTGAATATAATTTCAGAAATCTGTTATCCCTAGTTAACTGAATGAAGCTTTTAACCTAATGAAGCTTTGGATATTGTAAATCATTCTAAGCCCGAACAAATGTAGCCTACAAGTGTTTTGTACTTAAAAATATGAAGTACTTGTTTATGGATGCTGCTGCATTGGCCATGCTGGTTGGAGAGCACTCCCAGCAGCTCAGTGGGATCAGAGTATGGTGGGTCTGCAGACATCGACCAGGCTGTTAGGGGTGTGGGCCTGGATATTCCATGGGGACATGGGATCTGTCCCTACAGTGTACATGGGTCCAACCTGACAGTTACAAACGTGAGCCCATTTCAGCTCCTTTCAAATATAATGTTGTATTCAGCCACTGTGAGCATGGAAATGCATCTCTGACCTTTTGAGACTGTAGCTTCTATCAGTCATGTCTCTTACTAATTGCTGCTGCAGTTCACAGCCCTGGATGCAAGGAAGAGCGTTACAAAACTGCCCTCTCCAAATATAAATTATTTTAATTACAGTCAACATGCTCTTCATGTGAAACATGGTAAATTAAGTTTCCAGCTGGCCTTTTTAGCAGCATCTATAAAATGCACAAGCATAGCCCAGCTCTGCAAAAGATGGGCATGCTTGTGTCTAGGCTTACTGAAATACCACTTTGTAGGCTCTGGAGCTCATGTGTGTACTCCTGCTGCATATGCTTCTGTGGAGCTGTCATTTCATAGGACGAGAGTTACAGTTTTTGCAGATGCAATTAAGAAAACCTGCTAAAAAATGTGATCCAATCTGTTGCTCTCTTTTATTATCAAATACTATTTTCTGTTGAGGTGCTGCAGACAAATAGTGAACCTTCCTGCGTGTTAATCTTATGTTTAACTTCATAACCACAAACCCCTTCTTTTTGAAATAACAAACTTTCTTCTGCAGTAAGGCTCATCAGGAAAGGTGCAGGTTCTAAAACCTAAAGCAGCTGCCAAAGCCCTGGCTTGAGTTGATTCCTATTAAACAAAGCCCTTAAGCATGTGTCTCTACTGAAAGCCTAAGACCTGCTTTGGTCTTCAATGAATAGAGACTGATTTAAAATTGTGCTTACCTTGTGCAAAGAAACATGCAGCTGGGGTTTCTCTTCTTTTACATGGCTATGAATCAGGCCTAAATTCACTGAGACCAGTGCTACATGTGGGAGGAGAAGCAGGTTCCCAGTATATAAGAAAATAGCTGTGAATATTTCGATTGTCTTAAAAACCAAGCCATATTTTTAGGAAACTAAAGTTATCAGTCATAGCTCTGCTTTAAAAATCGACCCTTCACCTGCCAGAACGTGGCCCTTTAGCTGTTCCATTGGCTCATGTCTCCTTCCTAAAAAAGATGTATTTGAATGTTCATGCAATCAAGCTATCATGTTGGCTGAGCGTCCTTCAGGGCTCTCTAATATACAGTAATTCAGCTATCACTTTGTGCCTAATGTTTCATAAAAATGCCATATATAATGCTACTTTCTTGGCTTCCTATCTTCTTTAATGAAAGGTTGCAGGAGTTTCATTTACAAATGGTTACTCTACCAATCATAAAAAAAAAAAAGAAATGGAAGAAAGAAAGAAAAAATGAAAAAGAGCGAGGATGCTATTGTAAAATGCTCTGTAATTGTAGTGGTGGAGGGAAGTGGGCTTCCTATTCCCTATAGCACAAAGGCTGAATCATAATGAACGATCAGAAGCAGCACATCATCACATCTCATTCCTGCAATTATGTCTTACATTTGTGTTTATATTCAGCATTTTTTACACCTCCCATGTACATGCATATGAGATACTGGGATTCAGAATGTCTAAATAGACACATCGAGCCCTTGATGTTAGTGATGTTCCTCCCCATATTAATTTATATAACAGAAAGATGTGGGAATGCAGAAATTGATACCAACAGCTTCCTGAGAAGCAGGCGAGGATGCTGTTTGTGCCTCCCATTACCAGACAGCTCAGTAATGTTGTCCTATGTATTCAAAAATAATTTGTCGTGAGCAATTCCACCCCTGTGCTATGCTTCCTGCATTTCCCATGGACAAACTGAAAAACAGTTTCATGGGAAACTCAATTTTTCCCCACCAATCATTTCCGATCCGTGCCTCCCTTTTTAGAGGCTTGCAAAGGCTGTGCAGTCATTTGTACTCAAACTTTTCCTAGACAAGTATTACAGGTGCCTGACTTTGCCCATCTCTAATAAGCAGGCAGACATCTGAAAGGCTGCTCACCACTTCTGTGGGTTCATTGACATTTTGAAAATGTGCTTCTTTTTATCATCTCTAAAATGTCTTCCCCTACAAACATCATACTTAGGATGATTTATCAGCCTTTCTGGAGATTTCTGTCTTCTAATGCTCACTGGGGAGTTTTCTAGAGGACTGCAAGGTTGTAAAAAATTTACAATTGAATGCATACATATATGGATACATCTATACGTGTGTAAGTACAGATGCATATATATGAACACCTGTGTGTATCTATGTATGCACAGCTGCACTTAGCCAACAGCAAAATGGATTAATCTAGACTTATGAAGAAAATGAAGATAAAATGGGTATGGGGCAAGAAAAGGACTTTTCTAAAGTTCAGCAAAGAGGAACTGATTTGAAAATAGAGCATATAGGGAACTACCTGGTTTTCAGTGCTGTTGACTACAGCACTGATTGTTTCAGTGCTCTGTTTCTTGTTCCAGTTCACAGTGCACCAGTACAGCCACGAGACCAGAAGCACCCCCCAGCAGCTTCTCCTGCCATACAGGGGCTTTGGCTCTCCATCAGTGGAGCACTGGTTTGAAATCCCATTATATCCCACAGAAAAAAGGGCAAATACAGTTCACCCTTCAAGCCAAGGATACTGCTATTGAAAATTCAGATGTGGATCTATCAATGTTGGAAATTTAAAAAACACTGACTCCCATATGTCAGTCCAGATTTCTCCCTCGCTTCCCAGATGGAGGTGCAGATGCTGTGCTGTTTTTGCAGAGTCAGCTCATGAATCCAAGAAAGGCATGTTCTGGAGCTGCAGATACCCAAAAGGAAGTACTTGTTTGTTGTCAGAGGATGCTCATGCGCCCTGCCCATTTCTCCAGGATGGTCTAGAGCAACAGCTCTGCCTGGGTTACTGGTGGCCTCAAAAAGCCAGACAAGTGGCTTTCTGCTCAGAAAGGATGTCAACTGCTTGTGAAAAGTGAGCGAAGGAGAGAATGTGGCTGTATGGGAACTGTCAAGTCACAACCTAAACTACTGATTGAGCACCTGGGAAAGGACCCGGTCAGCCCTGGGAGCACAGGTGAAGGCAATTCAGTTCTGGGACCAGAAGGGGTGAAGCCTGGCTGCATCTCTCTTAGACCTAATTAAGAGTTGACTGCCTGTGGGGAAGGATCTCTTCCTGGAGATCCTTTCTTGATGAGGCTTTCCCTTGTGAACCAAGAATCTTCTGATATGGGTGAGCAATCTTCTTCTCTTCCTTTATAGCACCTTTTTATCATGCTGGTCCTTCCATCATCGTATCTCTGTTGTAACGCCTTTCCCATTGTATTAATCTGTCCAATTACTACAGTGGCCCATGAGGTCAAGAGCAGAGATTTTAGTGAGTTTCTAGTGCATTTACCTTTGACGTCAGAAGAAGTTCCAGATTTAATAGTTCTCTGTGATAATGTGTGCTGTTGGGATCCATGAAGAGGCAGAGTATGAAGGTGCAGCTCTGCCTTCCTCACACCTGTCCTGGACTGTAGTGGTAATCCTCCACATCCCTACTCGCTTCTATCAACACTTGCTTTCTTCAGACTTAATAGGATTTTCAGAGACTTGAAGCTGTCTGGCAGCCTCCCTCTTGAATCCTTTTGGAGATAATCAGACTGATGTGTTAATCATATTTATGCTGTATTTAAAAATAGTGGGATAAAGCCTGAAAAGTGCTGAGCAGCACTCTTCACCTGCAGCTTGTTTACAAGGAACGCAGAAAGAAAGGTGGCAGGCAGCATAGCAAACAAGGGTGTCCAGATGCCTTGGGTATGGATTAGAGAATAACCCAGACCCTGATTATTTGCTGGATTGAGGCTCCTTTGCTATGATTGAGGATGAGGAATGGAGAATTGCTGCCTCAGCTTGATCCCCCCCTAGGATAACCACCCCAAGCTGATCCTTCCTTGGCCCTATGAGCAGCCTATGATCTGTGGGATTTATGCTACACATGATTAGGTGTGAAATGGAGAGGAAGTGTATTGCAGAATGCTTGGCATGGGGAGTAAATTCATAAAGACGGCATGTACATTGTCAAGTTAGGTGTTCCTAATTTATATAAGTCCCAGAAGCCATTACTCAGTTCCATTTCATGCAATTCTTCCTCCAAATCCTTGTGTATTTATAAGAATAAAAAGGAGGAATTGGTTGAAAATAAAGGAGCCACTTTACACATATGTATATACTTATAGTAAATGCTCAGCTTTTGAGGTCTGACAGTCCCTCTATAAAGGGAGCTTGTATAACAATAGCAAACCAATGTAGAGACATAAAATGATTTAATTCTCCTTTTTCTTCATTCGAAAGTTCTCTTGCATGTAATATAAACCACTCTCTTCAGTCTGCTAATTGAGTGCAAGAGTAGAACAAAAAAAGGCAATGCATTTAAAATTTCCTAGAGCCACTAGAGCACATCGCATCCTGAAATGATCATCTTTGGTCTCAGGGAGTGCTTGCTTGCAAAGGGAGTGAATTTGTTACTCTGACTTCCAGGTGCTTTTTAAACTGCTAAGGGAATGCACAGACTGCAGTTCCCCTTCTGCTGTCCTGGTCCCAAGCAGGCACAAAAAAAGGAGAGGATCAGTTGTCCTTATCCTCTATGCTGTGGCAAGCTGGAGATGATGCTGGGACGTATCTGCAGCATCTCAACTGCCCTGAGCCTCAATGCAGCAATGGCTTCAGTCAGAGCAGCCTCGCACACGTTAGTTGCCCTTGGTGAAAAGGCACTGTCCATGTTAGTTTTGGATGTCACTGTTAATGAGTGTGATTATTCTCCAGCTCGCACGTCTCTTCCCATTAGCTGTGGCGTGCAGCTGCTGACACCCTGAACATGTTCTCTTTCTGCTTTGCGTCGTGCAGCCTGCTGCATAAATGGCAATGCAAATGTTTCCTTGATGATTTTGTCACACCAAATCTGATCAAATTTATTCTGTCTCATGCACACGTACGTACACTCAGAGACATTTGCCCCAAGGCATTAAAGCCAAGCTCTGCTCTCCTAGTTGAAGAAGCACAGCAGGAAGTTGTCCAGGCGCTAAGCTGGCCTGGTTCACTCCATCCTGTGGGCTGTGCAGTACAAAGGGAAGACATGGTGACAATGCTCTTGCAATAAATCATTGTTTTGTTGTGCCCAGAGGCCCAGCCCTAGCGATAGCCTTGCACAAGTCACCTAGTTGCTCTGTGCCTGGATTTGATAAACCTTCCCTATAGGTTTATTTACTGGAGGCTCAATTAATCTGTTTGCCGTGTGCTTTTAGATGCTCAAATAGTGTCAAGATGACAGTAAGAAGAACTGTTTCATAGTTACAGGGCATCAGCAGCCATTTCTAAACCTAAGCTTCCAAACTCCAGCTCTTGCCTTAGCACACGTGGCAGCTCCTGGATGGCGTCAGTTCCCAGGCTAAGCGAGGCTGGACTTGGTGTGACTTCTCAATGAAGAGATTCCTCAGAGGCTTCTTTGAAGCCCAGAGCTGTTCCAGACCCTGAGAGATGAAAGCATCTGAGCTGGGTTTGGGAAGGAGCTATCAGAATCTGAGCTCAGCTGCCAGTTTCTTCTCCTGACATCAAAGCCCATCTATTCTCATTTGCCACTGCCTCCATATTTCAAAGGGCGACTAATTCCACTTTCTCTCTCCTCCTGAGACCTGCAGTTTGCTGCTTGCTTTTTTGATGGTTCTATTTTGTATATTCTGCTGGGGAAAAAGGTGAAAGCCAGATGTGCCTGGAGACTGCTGGCAATGTCCAGCTTCATTCAGCCATTGCTCCCCACCTGGAAAGCTCTGAAGTGAAATCAGAAGAAATCAAACATCATGAAGGAAAGCAGGAGAAAAAAAAAAAAAATGGTTTGGCTTCCTATGATATGGGGAACTAAATCTATCTCTTTATTTGATATGCAGAAACAAAAAAGGGAAAAAAGCATTCCCTGCTTGGAAGTGATTTTGTTTGCTGTTGGGTTGTATCTTTTTTTTGACAGGGGATTTAAGATTGGAATTTCTCTGCAGTGTGAGACCAAGCTCCGGGACTCTTTGAAAGCCCAGCAGCTGGAGCTGATATGAACAAGGGTTTAGATGAGGCCTCACCCTATGCTGTTGTGTTCAATCCAGCGTGGCAGCAATAATGCTGGAGATAAGCATTGCCCTCCACTCTACAGCTCATGCACAAGCAAAACAGAGCATTAACAGCTGCTCGGTGTGTTGCATCTCCATTTTCAAAGCATTTTATGTAAAAAATTAAACATTAGCAGCTGTTTGCGAGTGAATATGTAGCAATTCCTCATTTGGCATAATAGCCCTGAAGGACTAGTAAAACTTTTATCTATTCCACTTGGTGACATTATTGGGCTGACACAGATCTGAACAAGGGCAAGGAAAAGAACATTATAATTAGGGGTTATTGATTGCCTTAAAAAAAAAAAAAAAAAAAAAAAAAAAAAGAGAACTAAATAAAAAGGCTTTATGTGGTGGAAGTGTAGCTGTCTTGTTAGGTATTAGATGGGTCACTGGCACAGTTTGGGTGTCCAACGCCTTTGGAGCTGTGGTGCTGCACTGAAGCTGGAGGCAGCAGCAGGCTGCAGGAAAGCATCCCAGGAACAAAACAGAGTTCCTTCAGCTGTGAGGAAGCTTCGGTGGTCTGACAGCTGCAGCAAGCACTCTGTGCTCTGGGGACACAGAGGACTGTGGAGCTGTGAGGTTCTGGGGCATGACACAGGAATGACCCTTTCTCAGCTCACCACTTTGGCCAGAGCTCTGGGTGCTGTGTGATGTAGGGCAGGAGCACAGGCAAGCTGCATATCCGCATTTCAGCCTGCCCTGACCTGAGAGAAGGAAAGCTCCTTTATGCCTCTCGGAACTGTTTCTTAGGTTTTAGCAGATCCTGGGCAACATTGCTGTCTTGGTGATGTGCTGGTAATGTTTTTCCTTTTTTTTTTTTTCCTTATTGTATCCATGGGGCAACTGGAACATTTCCAGCCTTCTTTAACCTCCTGCCTCTCCTGAGCTCATTTACCCCCCATAGGAAACAATGTGGTGATTTACAGAGGTGCCAGACTCTCTTGGGTGGGGGTCCTGCTGGAGGGCCATCAAAGTCCATTGATGTGATTCCATGAAGCTGCACAGCTTGCTGCTGCAATTATCAGGAGGTCCTGGGGCAGCCCCTAAGTTGGATTTGCCATGTCTCTGTGTCATTTGCTCTGTGAATGCATCTTGCCTTTCTTCTCCCTAGCAAACATGTAGATAAATGCCACTGTGCCCTTTCCTGTGTCTTTGTCTTGTTCTGCTTCCTTCTTGTCTACCCTTGGGAAGTGATATTCCTTCTCTGCTGAGAAGTGATCCAGGTGGTCTCACTCTCTGAGTACAGAGAGCTGACCCCCATCTACAGGTAAGGACCTGAATTAAATTAAATAATGCCTTCCCACCTCTGTTAATGACCTGAAGCCAAGGGGATCTCCTGGTTGCTTCACTCAGCTGCTTTCCAAATGATGTGCAACTCTGCCCTTAGAGGGTGGCTTTCTGTTCTGGAGCTTCAAAGAGGCAGTTTAATGCTTCAGCTCTGTTCTACCTGAATTCCTCCTCATCCCCAGAGTATTTTAAGCACAGGCAAACTGATAATTCTCTGTCAGATCTATGTCTTTATAGTGACAGGCATCCAGCTGATGTAAATCACATTCCATTGAAGTCAAAATTAGGAGCTTGCCAAGTGTTGCATAAGATCGTGTTAGGCCATTTATTTTTATTAATTATTTTCAGTGGCAAATCATACAAATTCCCCTGCTCTATGAGTTGTCCTTCATGGTGCTCACATTTTCTGTTCTGTGCCTTCTTTTATATAAAAAAAAAAATGCACAAAGTTTTGCTGCTCTTATCACCGAGGAGTTTTTAATATGGACCATGCATTTCTGCACTGATGGGAATCCTCAGAATGCTGTGGGGTTCTGTGAGCTATCCCAGCATACTTTTATTGGGCTTTGATTTCTTGGTACAGCCCAGTTGGCTCTCTGGGATGACGGAGCTTAGGGCAGTGTGTGCCTGGGTTTCACCTGGCTCTGTCACAGGCAGGGGGTGGGAAGGAGAAGCCCAACCTGACCCTGTCAAGCTCCTGCCAGTGTTGGGGGAGCATGGGGTCACACCAGGACAGGCTCTGACAGTGAGGGCATGTGGAGTGAATGGAAAAAATGAGGCTGTGGCAACATCAAAAGATCGCTGCTTCAAAGGGTAATAATTGCTAGAACAGGAGAGATTCGAAATATCTGATGGCTCTTTTATGAGATTACCAGTTATCAGAATGGAAGGAAAAAAAAAAATCTGAATTAAAAAAA
Source organism: Tympanuchus pallidicinctus (assembly GCF_026119805.1). Classification (NCBI taxonomy): domain Eukaryota; kingdom Metazoa; phylum Chordata; class Aves; order Galliformes; family Phasianidae; genus Tympanuchus; species Tympanuchus pallidicinctus. The sequence continues at coordinate 10,795,457 of NW_026294722.1, forward strand.
CTGTGTGCAGAAGATGAAGGAAAGGGAGAGAAATGGCAATGTGGCATTTTGGGTCCTGTTCTCAAAAACAGAATGTCAGTGTCTGTGTGGAGACAAAGCCGGCTCTGACACTGTAATGCAGCCACCAGAATCCTTCCAGGCTGGCAGGAATTTTGTGATTTATGTGTGGCTGATGGCAGGATTGCTCACTTAATGCGTGCGTTTCTATGAGAAGGTGATGCTGGCATCAAACCTGATGTCATCCTGATCCATCCAAGTGTTCCCAGCCATGTGAGCAGGTGGAGTTCTACAGTCACCAGAGCCAAAAAGAGGACTTAGAATAATATAATCATAGAATCACCAAGGTTGGAAAAGGCCTTTAGGAGGATCCAGCCCAGCCATCCACCTATCACTAATATTTCCTATTAAACCATGTCCCTCAGTACAACATCAATGCGTTGCTTGAACACGAACTCAAACATTTGGTGTTGGTTCCTGGATGACTTCAGCCTGTATTCTCCTGCAGGCTCCTTCACTCCCCACCACTGGCCCTTAGGGTTGTTCTGTGCAAAGTGAGCACAGTTGTGGCTGTTGCATGCCTCATTTGGTTGGGCACAAATAGATTTCCCTCTTAGGTTAAGGGGGAAAGCTCACATATGAAAATTTCAGTCTTTACTTTGCTGTTGTTTCAGCTGTTCCACTGCGACATCAAGCGCGGCACTTGAACTTGTGTAACTGAGGGGATGGAGTGAGCACATAATTGCCAAATTTACAAAAATGGGGGAAATATAAAGGGAGAATGGAGAAATATTAAATGATCTCATTCTCCTGAGCCTTAATGGAAATGAATAGAAGCTGCTAGACAGCTCAGGAAGGCAATTACAGGGAAATAATCTGTGGTGTTTAGTGGAGCGGTGATGTGGGGCATGCTGAACATGATGGATCTGGCTGCTATTTCCAGTTAATAATAAAGCACTTTAAGAAAAGGCGATGATGCACATGTTTGTGCTTTTGTGTTTACGAAGTAGAGGAACCAGCCAATTTATTTATCTATTTATTTATTTTCCTGTCCTGGGAATTGCCTCGTATCCTGTGACTGAAGTGGCTGTAGCAGCATGCTGCTCCCCTTAAGGCAAAGCCTCTGCAGGACGCTGTTTGCTTTTGTGAAGATGTTGGCCTTCTTTCCACTGGCCCAGCTGCTGGAAAATTGTGGCTTAGGGAGCTGTTATACTCTTTGAGAGCTGGTGAGTGCCCTGCTTGATAGCCATTGTTGGCTGAAATCTCTGATATAGGTCAGAAGTAGTTAACAATAAAAAGTGTCTATGCCTGGAAAAAGAAAAAAAAAAAAAGTACTTATTAATAAAATCAAGCAGGGAAAGGCTTTTCCTGTTCTTAAACCTGAGGTCTTCCTTTCTGTTGCAAGGCTGTAAAGACGGCTGGGTAAGCTACGGCAAAAGAGCCTCTTAAAATTGGCCTGAACTGTTACAGAGGTTTGAATAGTTCGTTTGGCTTTTCCTGCATCTTGTCTCACTTGCAAGCAAAGCACCCTTGGCCATCAGCCGTGCTGCCTGGTGGAGGAGGTGAAGGTGTGGATGGAAAGGAGGTGTCCATGTCCTGCAGAGAGCCCTGCCTCACTGTCCCTGTGCAGCTATGGGTGAGCTGTGGGGCTGGTTCTCAGCACCAGGGTTGTTTTGCCTCTCTCAAGCAATACAAGCAACCCTCAAACTGACTTCAGATGACCATGAGGTGCAGATGAGCCTTGAGGAAAATGTAATTGGAGCTGATGAGGTTGTACGTGCTGTTCCTGTTGCTGCAAGCAAGTTTCCCTCTTCCTACTTTCTTCCACTGTAGATCCTAAATCCAAACCCACCATGCACTGACAACCTTCCAAGTGCTGCCACTGGGCATCACTGAAGTATTCCACGTTTTGTGGAATCTGCCAAGCTGATTCAGACTCCCAAATCCTCAGTCTGATTTCTAGACCAAATATACTAGGATAAGCACAGAGAAAAGTACTAAGGACGAACACATTTAAATATTTATCTGGAATGGAACAAATTAAATTCCTAACTCCTGAGATTTGCTTGTTGCTAATGATTTGCTAGTAAGTCAGTCTGATGCAGGCTGACAAAAATAACATTTCCCAACATGAGGGAACCATGTTTGCATCTTGTACTGATTACTTTATGAGGTATCTTCTATACCAGTAGGCATCTACAAATCAGGTGAGCAGGGAAAGAGAGAACCAAAATATGATTCTTGGGAGCATTTCCACAAAATACTTTGCAAAAGAATAACAGAATCCATGAATTTATTGTTCAAAGATTTATTCATGAGTAACATTTCATAAACTCTCCATCTCATTCTAGAGCTGGGATGTGCTTTGTTATTTCTGAGAAAAGGAAAAAGGAGATGTATTTCTTCCTATTTTTCTATACAGGTGCATATAAAGCTGGTTCAGTGCTGGTTAAACATTGCAGCCACAGATTCATGCCCTCTAGTCATCTACACAAAGCTTTTTCTGTCTATCTTTACGTCCCAATTCCAACTTTGCAGGTCAGCAAAGGAAGTCTGTTGATTCAACACATAGTCAATTGCTCTCATGTTCACACCAAGGGTACCAAACTTATGTGGAAGACCTTAAGTGGTAAAACCCATGCCTACTGGAAATGGCACCTTTTGTTTGTGGGAACTTCTCTGCTCCACAAACAGATCCAATTTGTATTTATAAATAATACATTAATTGCTCTAAGCTGGACTCCAAAAGACTTTGATTTGCTCAAGTCTGTTCAAGGATCCTTACAAAGGGAGAAAAAAAAATGGCATAAATACTAGGAATTAATGGCAGTTCTAAGGAGGAGTAAAACTGAAAATCTAAGTTGAAAACTAGAGGGGTGAGATTTATGCACAAAACAGGCTTCAGCTCAGAGTGCATCTTTGGTGAGGAGAAAGAAACTAGAAGGGGGTTTTCTGTCTGTCAGCAGTTTTCTCTTTTGACATTCCAGAGCATTACTTTGCAACTTCTTTGTGTTAAAACATCAACTTTTGAAAATTAGCCTTCGCTCTCAATGTTGTTAAAGTAAAATAATCCAAGAATGAAATGAAAATATGTTTAAAAAAAAAAAAAAAAAAGATAGTGGCTGGAAAGTTCTTTTAAAATTTTATTTCATCAAATACAACCCACTGTAAAATCCATACATGTTATACATACTACTTTTTTAAAACAACAACTGTCTTTATAGTAAACTGTGAAGTATGTTGTGCACCCAGCACAAATTCAAATTGAAATTGAAAAGGCAAGGTGACATTTAGTTGATTCTTTAATGCCTCTGTTTTTCTTCTGGTGTGCAAGTTAAAGGAATTAATCATTCAGCTGGATATGCCTCTGCAGAAATGTATTTCACTCTCAAAAGGTGGGACAAAGGCTATAATAGCAGAGCCCTGAGCCACTAATGGAGGAGGATACCCAAAGAAGATAGCATGTGGTCATGTGGGGAGAAGAGACCCCGCTTGTATGTGTGGTTTTAAACAGGGAAGAGTCTATGTAGCAATCATGGAATGATGGAATAGTATGGCTTGGAAGGGAATCTCTGCAGATTGTCAAGTCCAACCCAGCTGCTAAAGCAGGTTCCCACAGTAAAACACAGTAGGAAGTTCCTACAGTTCTCACAGTAGGAAACACAGGAAAACATCCAGGCAGGTTCTGAATATCTCCAGAGGAGCAGCCTCTACCGCCTCTCTAAGCAGCCCATCCCAGTGCTCTATCATGCCAAAGTAAAGAAGTTTTTCTTGATGTTTCACATGGAACTTCCAGTATTCCAGTATGTGTCCATCCTGGGAGTGGTGTCCTTGTCCTGTCACTGCACTCTAGTGAGAAGAGCTTGACTCCATCCACCTGATTCCCATCCTTTAGATGTTTATAAATGTTGATAAGATCCCCTCTCAGCCTTCTCTTCTCCATCCTGAACAGTCCTAGATCTCTCAGCCTTTCTTCATATGAGAGATGCTCTGGGCCCTTAATCATCTTCGTCACCCTCTGCTAGATTCCTTCTAGGAGATTCCTGTCTTTTTTGATCTGGGGAAGCCAGAACTGGACATGGTATTCCATATGATCGCTTCCCTTGACCTGCTGGCCACGCTCTTTTTAATGCACCCTGGGATACCACTGGCTTTCTTGGCCATAAGGGTACCCTGCTGGCTCATGGCCAACCTGTTGGCCACCAATGAAGTAACAGGGAGCGGAAAGGTCAAGAAGACAAAAAGGAAAAGCTGAGAGCACAAGTAGGCATCTCCAGAATAAAATGCCTCAACTCTGTGCTCAGAGCAGTCAGAAAAATCAGTCACCTACAACAGTATTTCTTTCCAATGGCCTCAGGGCACCACCAGCAGGGGAAGAGAAACTGCCAGAGGGAACAACACTTGAGGAGGGATGCTTGTGTGTATGCAGGGCAGGATGCTGCCTGAAAACAATTCCATCGACTCGGATTCCCATCTCAATTCCTTTAGATTTCCAGTCACGCCCTGGATCTGCAGACTGCCATCAACACCTGCTTTCCTGCAGTGCCTGGTGCTCCAGAAACCCCAGGCTGCCCGTTGTGAGGCCAGGGATGCGCAGCTTTCCCAGAGCCAGGCATTTTACATTGTTTGTAGTCTGCATTTTGGTGTCATTACTCAGTGGTACAAGGGTGTGTGCATGCGTGTTGGGGGGGAATAATTGTGCCATTAATGATTGCTATTTTGATTACAGGATGCAATTGTCACTGCAGTTGGAAGCCAATCAACGCGTTGTGAGTGGGAACCTGCTGGTACTTTCCAATGGTCCTTGATTAAAAAGGAAGCTCTTGGCTATCTTCAAGCAGCGGGAGAGGAAACAGCACTGCAAAGGTGAGGCAAGTGCCAGACTCTCTCTCCTGATGGATCACAGCTCATTTTCACCCCCGTTCAGTCACACAATCTGCTTTTTTTCTCTACTTGGAGGCCTCCTTTACCCTTTGCTTCCTACTGGTCAACATCTAGAATAGCTTCTGCTCTTCAGTGATGAATTCTGAGTGATCAGTCCTGTGCTCTGCTGTATTTTCCTGCAAATTAGATAGCTGTGTGCCTTCACAATGCACCGGCAGGTTATGCAGGCTGTTGCTGGCCTCTCCACACACTCCATCTCTTTGCAGTTGCATAAGTGTGCAACTGGAATCCAGAGCAAAGCAAGTGACAGTGCACAGGTACTTTGTTCAGTGGAGCAATAGAGCATTTTAATTAAAGTGACAGCTGAAGATGAAAACATATTTTTTTCTTCCCAGATTTCAGATGTATGGATTTTCAAATAGTTGAATTCCTTCTAGGAAATTTCCCAGCATCACATATGTCTTTTTATTATTATTATTATTTTTTTTTTTTTTGTCAAAAATGGAACTCAGACTGTGTTTTAGTAACAGTGCAGAAGTGTATTTCTGTGTTTAATACTTCAGTCTGTCTCAAGACATAGGAAACTCATGAAGGAAAAAATCTTGAGCTCTTCCTGGGGTTTCACACTGCAGGAAACATTTTCTGATCGATGCTGTTGGGACGTTTGGGATGTTTCCCTTTGCAATCCAAAATGAACACCAGATAGGCTTATGGGGATGCAGGGTAAAGCTTAAAGCTTTACTTAAAGCTCTCCCCTTTAAGTGGATATATGGAGTAGTATTATCAGTATTGTGGAAATCACTGTTATTTCTAATGTATGTTTGTAGATCAACACTGATATCTTGCTCCTAATAATTCCTAGCAGAGAGGTTGGCTCTCACCCCAGCCCACAGTGAGGATTTCAATTATCTGGTGGGAAACACATGGCCTCTGGTACCTGGAGTGCTCTTGTCTGGCTTGAGAGTTATCTGATCTTCTGTTTTGCTACAGTTAAGTGAAAGTGGAGATGTATTTGGAATTTAAAGGTATATGTTCCTACATAACCTGTGTTAGCCATTAATATGGAATTGAATCCGCTGCATAAAAAGGGCCCTGTCAGACCACAGCCTTGTGTGGTGATGTGCTTGTTACATGATATTCAGCCCCACAAAAAAACAACTACAGAATGTAAACAAGCTTCAACAGTTACTCAGGATAAGTGCGAGCATCTGTGTCCTGTGCTTTTAGAATCAGCCCCATAGCTGCAAAGGGGTCTAAAAACCTTATTGTGCTCTTTTCCCCTTATAAACCCTGCTAATGCATCCTTCTTTTTAGCTTGTTAAATGTGGGATAAGGCTGAAAGGTAAACACTCAGATGCAATTGTCATAGCAGAAATAATTAAAAAAAAAAAATCAAACTTGAAAGATCTCTTAATATCAGAAATAATTACATGTCTCCAGTATCAGGTCTCAGGCTGTTCTCTATACCCTTTCCTTACCCAGCCGGTGTGACAAAGCAACCCACACACTCCTAAATAACTCCAGAAGAAAGAAAAGCCTCTTATGGGATGAAGTGGATAGCTAGGATGCATAACGATGATATCTTTGTTCATTAATTGTGTACAAGTGACAGCCATTAGAGTAGTGGGTTTCAGCAGATAGCAGACAATTTGAAGCTCTGAAGACCTGCCCTGAGTTCGATCAGTTTGGCTGTACTGTGGAGGTTGCAGGCAGGAAGGCATCACGTGGCTGTGTACAGATTGAGTGCAAGGACTAAGCCAGCCTCAGAGAATGTCAAGTGCTTCTTGTCTTTGGTATCCGAGCAGCTGATTCTGATCTGCAATTAATGGTTGAAAAAGAGAGCATGTCACTGCTTCACCGGGAGTTATCTTCTGTGGATGATCTATTCTGGGAATTGAAGCCCAAACCCAAATGCTGCAGAACACAACCTCTTTGGCTTCAGAGATCTTTGAGCAGGGGAGGGTGTTTTCTAGATGCCTCTCAAAGCCAGCACCATTCCCTAAACTCCTAGTGCTCTTACAGGATCAGGAAAGGATAGAGCTAGTACTGAAACAGATAGGGCACATGTCAGGCTCATGGCTACACTGCCTGGACTTTCTCTTTCATCTTCTTTTCCTTATTCCCCTGCTTCTCTATGGGCAACCTTCCCTAGTCTGGTATGGTTCGACCTTACCACAGTGTCATCCTTTCAGCTAAGAGCAACTATCTAGCTCACACCAACAGCTCTACTAAAATGAAGATAGATATATAGATAGTCAGATAGGCAACCTTATTAAAATAGCACTCTTAACCATTCTTTGCTGCCAAACATAGGCTAATAGGGAAGAAATCTACAAGAAAACAGGTAATTTTAAAGTGATTTTTTTCTCAGTTTCTGGATGTCAGTACTTTCTAAACTTGATGCAAAGTATATGTAATGATGATATGCAATAGCAACTTATCTCAATCTTCTTCCAATATGTTCTTGGTTTCAGCCCCCAAAGTATCCTGTGACAATGAGTGCCTTGGTTATTTAATTTGTGCTAAACTTCTTTGTTTGTTTTGATCCTGTTGCCAACACGTTTCACTAGGTATTTCCCTGTTATCATGTTTTAAGAAACTGTAAATAATCACTCCTTGTTCATCTCCACATAATTGATGATTTTACAAGTTTATCTCACCTTTTACTCTTCTTCATCTACCCCAGCTGGATAATCCTTGTCTAATTCCCCTGGAATACCAAATTTCCAGAACCTATGAAGTCAGAATTCCCTGCCAAAAAATTTCTCCTACCATTTTTATCATGCAGTGTCATGGGAGCCTTTTACACTTCTTTTAAATGAACTCCAGTTTTAGTTACTGTAAATCTTTTTCTGTCATCAGCAGTTTGCCTTATTATTGTTCTCCCCCATTTTGAGGTTACGTATCATTGCTGAATAAAACAAACCCCAGCAGACATTTTAAGACCTCACTGGTAACCAGTGAAAGCCATCCTAACCCTTTGTTTTTTATTGTATTGTCAGCCATTAATCTACAAATGAAGCAGTTCTCCTATGCCAGGCTGTTCTTGCTTCTTTAAGACCCCTGGTGAGCAACTTCAATGAAATCTTTTTTGAAATCCAGCCACACTACATTGACAAATCCTTTCTAGGTCATAAACATTCTCAAAGAACCCCAGCAGATTTCTGATCACGATTTGACTCAGCAAAAGCTATGTTGACTCAGTCCATTTATTCACATACCTGTTTATTCTTTTCTATATTATCTTTCCATAAATTTTCCAGTACAGACAATTATTTCCTTACTAAAAGAGAAAGAATGGAAGAGGGCAGTCACCATCCTTTAAATTCAATCTGAGTAATGTTCTCAGGAAAGCACATCTCGAATTAAAATGCACTGTTTTTCTGTTTGCCATTCCTGTCTTTCAAGGACCAGGAAGTAGAAGGAGCAGCCAGGACTTTGGTACCAGCAGAAATACAGACAGTAATACAGTTACTTATGCTGGCACTATGGAGATAGAGATAGGGGAAAAGATATTTTGAAGAGTAGGATGAAATTTCATGAGCAACTGACTTGGATCTTTGTGGGCTAAAATCCTTTTGATGATTCTCTGTGTGGTGGTTTGGTGAAGGAGATAGTAGTAAAAAGATAGTGAAGTCAAATTTCCTCTGATGTGAAAATGCTTTTCTAACTTTTAATTTTTCTTTAGCATTTATCTTTTCTGGTGGAGGATATTTATTTCCTGGGTTTAGTTTGCCACCTGCAGACAAAGTGTAAATGAGAGAGCTTTAGCACATAGCCATATGTGATGGGTATTTATAGGTGACACATGTTTTGCAAGGAGAATGGTTATTGAACTTTATTTTTAACATTTTACACAGGAATCCAACCTAACAATGAACACTGAGAGCCTGAGCTTCTGTAACTGTGGCTGAGTAAACCTGTGCTGTTTTAACAGGACAGGAGGAAGCATAGCTCTGTTGCAAAATGTAGATCTGACTGATCTCTGTTGCTGCAGCAGTAAATATTCTCAGGTAGAGCATGTCAGATTGTTTACTTCAGTTATGTAAGAGAATGCACACAAACTGCAACTCTCTGACAGCCCACAGACTTTCACCCAAAATCAGTATCTGTGACAACACCGGTGTTGCAGAAGTAGTAATAAATCACAAGCTTGGAAGGATCATCTGGAGCAGGTTCCTTTTAAGCTACAGCCTGTCCTGCTGCTATTAAAGTCAGTGACCATTCCATGCTCTGTCTTTTTGTCACTGATGCAGAAAATGGACTTTCTCAGCCTTCAGAGGCAACCTGAACCAATCCACACTACTAGGCACACTTTCAAAACTGTGTTTTACTCAGCCTGGATGGCTGATACGCTGCCTTGAAAATGAGGGCTGTGCAATGCTGGCAGCAAGTGCTGCTGCAACACCTCCTGCAACAGACTCCTCTAGCAAAAGAAGTTCATTCGGGGAGGACAAAGGATACCAAATCAAGCAACCTGAGCACCCAGATGCTCCATTTGTGGGGAAGTATATATATTTTTTAACTTGGATATTAATGCCTTATTACAATTAAACTCATGTAAGTGGTTATGCTTGGAACACGACCACAGAATTATTGCATGACTGAAGATACCTAGAATTTGTCATTGAACAGAAGTAGTTTCTCCCTGCCATATATGAACATGCTTTGCCTGCATAAAGAGGGATGTTAGGCACAGTTGTGATGGAAAAGCTTGTAAAAGAATGGAGAGGAGAAAAAAGAAAAAAAAAAAAAAAGAAGGAAAGACACACACTTGTTTATAGGTGGTGTCAGGAAAAGAAATAACCTCCACAACAGTGCCTGGGCCTCCAGGGCTATGGAGGTGGCACTTTCCACCTGCATGAAATTTAGTGGAAACATAAAATCCAACAAGGAGAAATGTATCATTTGTGCTGATAGTGAACTACAGAAATTCTGCTGGAGAAATTACCTCCCATCATTCGTTTCCTTTTCAAGCAGGAACACCTCTACCCTTTCCCATCCAGAAAGGCCAGTTAATCAGGGTCTGTACCCACATGGCCATGTTCTCCTCTTGGATTACCATAGATGGACAATCTCAGGTAAGGTTTGGTCAGGATGCCAGGTTCATTTCATCTGCTGTGCAGAAGGACATTATTTTGAGACAGACTCAAAGAGAACTAAATAGTAGAATAAATAGTAAAATAGTAAAATAGTTAGTCATTAAGAGTCCTTCTGAATGTGCTCACGGCTCCTCTTTAGACTTATTTTGTATTACGCTAAGGTTTGTTAAATTATATTCCTGGGTGGTAGCTTTTTGTATTTTCCCAGGAAGCTGCAGCTTTGATCATTTTCTGAGATAAGCCACTAGGTTAAATGGTCACTGGCTTTTCTTCAAGCTGGCAATTTTAATGTTAGTGAGGAAGATGTGATTTACCGATGAGAGACAGAGCAATGGTAACACTGCCCCACGGCTGTCCTGTCCCAGCCTGACTTCCAGCATTACTGAAAGGAGCCTGAGAACAAACAAGCTGTGCTGCTCTGCCCTGTGCCTCCCAGCAAAGGCTGCAATCCAGCTCTGCTTTCCATTATTTTTTCTGTCTTTGAAGACCAAAGGAAAGTAAAGGTGAAAGAGGAAAGCAGACAGCCACCAGAAAAGAAATCCTACATTAATGCAGAAAAGAGAAAAATCTCTGTTCTGGAGAGATGCATATGTGGCTGTATAAATTCCTTCTTGTGCTACAGTTGCAGGCTCAGTCAGTGCTACAGGCAGCAGGAAAACTCCCTCTGCCGTGTCCTCTCACTTCGATTTCCATTTTGCTTCCTGGCATTTATTTGTCATGGTCATTCATAAACTGCCCCACTGTCTTATTCCTGAGACTCCGCAGAGAGAACTTTCCTGACTCGTGCCGTAAGAAGGACATTGATCTTTTTTCTTGGGTGGCAAACAAGAAGATGTAAACAGATGATCTCAAGTTCCACCAGTAGAGGTTTAGATTGGGTATGAGGAAGAATTTCTTCATATAGAGGGTGGTCAAGCTTTGGAAGGAGCTGCACAGAGTAGTGGTGAAGTCTCCATCCAAGGAGGTACAAAAGAGATGTATGAATGTGGCACTAAGGAGCACGACTCAGTGATGTGTCTCAGTAGATGCTCAGTAGCTGGCGCTTGATCTTGAAAGTATTTTCCAACCTAGATGGTTCTATTATTTGAGAGCACTCTTGAACCAGCTCTCAAACAAAGATTGTCTTTCAGCAGCGAGACCTTTTTGTCTTTGTTTCAAGAAGCTTTGACCAAATGACAGGATTTGTATTTTGGGGAGCAGCTTGGCGCTGCGACTGCTGCTGTTGAAAGTATGCAGCAGGAAGAGAGGGCTTCTCCTTCTTGAAGCTACACCACAGAGGCAGCCTTGGGCAGAATGTGGTGCAGAGAGCAAACAGGTGATTCTTCATGCACAGCAAGAACCAAATAAATATTTTTGTGACTGCAAAGCTGCTATGATTGGGCTGAGGACTTTTTGGGCCCTTGTGTTATCTTGAAAGGGTATGTATGCATAGAAGCATAGAATCGTAGAAGCTTTAAGGTTGGAAAAGATGTGTAAGATCATCTAGTCCACCCATCCCCACCATGCCCACTAACCATGTTCCTCCATGGTTCTTGAACAACTCCAGGGATGGTAGCTGCACTGCCTTCCTGAGCAGTCTGTGCCAATGCCTCCCCATCACTCCCACTTAAATATGAATTTAAGTGAAATTTTATTATGTTTCTGTGCATTTTCACAACTTGTTGGGGGGAAATAAGAATACGGTTAGAAATGTTTTTTAATTGAAAAATGGGATATTTCTGATTGCTGTTATCTCCTGCCATCCCTCCCATTAGCCAAAGACTCAAACAGAAATTGACTGTCAGGGCAATAGATTGTTTTTCTTCCCTTCAGCACACTATTTTCTATTTAATTCTCTCTCCAGTATTTGTAATTTATTTTGGACATTTCTTCATCTTCCATTCCTATTCTGAAAATGCTAAAAGTTTTACCAGTAGCCCTGGAGGAGGAGAGCTTTGTGATGCAGATGAGATTCTGCACTGAGTTCCTGGTGATGCAGGTTTCCCTGGGGGAGCTGCGTGCAGCTGTACAGCCTGCAGAGGTTCCTGGGCTGGTGACTTGTGGGAACAGTGTGGGGACACATGCATCTTACGCAACATGTTGCTCACGAGCACGGGTGCTCAGTGCATCTTTATGTCCCTGCACCTCCATTTATCCTCTGTAAAATCAAACCAAGAACTCTTTTCTGTCCTTTTCTGTGTTTGTCCTCCACCTCCGATCTGGAGTACTGTGGTGAACAGATACTGTCATACTGGGATAGATCTGCATCTGTGCATGTGAGTGTGTGTGTTTAACAGATTAAGTTAAAAACAATCTTTATCGCTTCATTTAACTAAAGCATTTTTCCAGACAAGTTCTTCTGCTCGAATGTTCCTTCTAATTATCATTTTCCCTTTACAATATGTTGTGTCATGCTGCTTAGGAGAAAGCTCATAGTGAGAGCGAGCGCTGGGGCTGCACAGGAAATATGTCCTGGCTATTAGGAAGTTCAGTGAAGCACTGACTTTTATATCACCGCGTAGGGATGGGTGAAACAGTCCAGAAAAAAATGCCCCCAGCTGAGCAGCAATGCGGGGCTTGAAAATCTTGCTTTCTCTATGCTTTTTTAAGGTTTCTCCATCGGTTGCAAGATGATTTTTTCTCCCTTTAAGTGTTTTTATCCAAACTGATTGGCGGTGAAAGCGGAGGCTGCCAGGCTGAGTGCTGTGTGCTTTGAGCACATGGATCTGCCCCAGGCTGTGCCTTGCTCGGAGGGAATGGAGTCGCATTCATTTGTTTTTATCCCAATTCCATGAGGTGTTTGCAGCTGTTAATTTAACAGTTTAGTGCTTCCATCTTCCATGGGCAAAAGCGATTGCTTCTGTGCTTCAGACATCGAAACTTCATTTCCAATAACAGGACATGGAGGACCGGGAGAAGGCAGCAAAATGCTTCTGCTCCGGTGATCAGGGACGATGCAGTGGCCACAGATGTCAGCTGAGAGTTGTTTTGTAAAATGAATCTCTGTAAGCTGCTGCTCAAAGGGAATGGAACAAGAACAGAAGAGCCGTGAATTCAAGGCCATCTTGGGATGATTTTTCTAGGACATGGAGTCTCTGCAGTGCCAAGGGACCTCGATTAGCCCAAACAGCTAAAGCATTCCATCTAAAGAGTCTCTGCTGTAATGCAGGCATAAGAATTCAGGACTTTTATCTGCAGGAATTCATCAAGCTGAACCTGGAACTATTGCCTCAGCAGTAGTTACACAAAACTGAGAAAAGAGGGAAGCTGCTATATGCCATCTACTTATGGAAGAAAACATCCTTTGATTCTACATCTTCTGAAGGAGTGATAAACTTTAAAATCATGAAGCTACGTTCAAAAGTTCTTACCCCAAGACTGCATGTGTGCTCGTACCACTGAAATCAATAGGAGTCATTTCAGTGTTTCAAAATCAGCTTTTATTCAAAATCTGGAATTTTTCCCCCTCTTTCTTTAAGGAAAAAATAAAAAAAGTTTTTTGTTTTCCAACCCATGTGTTAACTTGTCAGATCAGTTGTCAGGCTGTGGTAGAAGCTGAAGCTTAATCATTGTGCTTTAATTTTTATTTAGAATTGTATTTATTTATTCTTTGTTTCGTCGAGTCTGTTATCTTAGAAAGAGGAATTCATCTTCCAGCAGGGTTAGAAACTTTTCTTCTACAGTCAAATTTGCTATTGCAAACACCTATACTTACCATGAGAAATTCTCCCTTACTGCACATCTGCTATGCTGCTGTGTCACCCTCTGGGTCTGTTTTGAATTCTGGTACCACTGAAACAAAAAGACTTTATCCAAGATTTCAATGTTGTGACATTTCATTTTGCTTCAATACTAAGCCATTCTATGGCACTTAAACAATATTTCATGCAGTGAATCGTTGTCAGCATCAGCAATCAAAGAACAGGAATTGATGGGAAGATTGCCATTTGGGTTGGATATCATTCAAGGTCATCCATGCAGCACTAGAAATCTTGCTATCCTTTCTGTTGTAGGGTGCTTCACTGGGCATTTGCACCACTCAACTTCAGGTATCTCATTTATTCAATTAATTTAAGTACCTGATCTCCTCTAGTTCCCTCCTATAATCAATGGGTAGCAGGGAGAGCTCCTCTGTGGTGCGACTTAGAGCAGCTAAATTAGGTTCCTGTTTCATAGCAGGCTGAGTTCCTCCTTTAATTACAGAGAAAGTCAAATTAGACTAGTTAGTCATCTAAAAATGGGCAGTGTGAATTCCTGGTTTCATATACTTACCTCTAGCATCTAAATGAAAAGACTTCAGTCAGGTCCTCCTTCCATAATATATGCCACCTTCCTCTGCAGCTCGCCACGCCAAGAACAAGCGTGAGAGGATCCAAGACTTTTAGAAGAAGTAACTTTGTTGTGCCCACTCAGTGCTCACACTTAACACAATGCAGAGCTGGAAGTCCTGAATTTTCACCAGTTCAACCAGTCCAGTTCTTGTCCTGCACTACAGTGGGAAGTGCCAGTACAACCCACCTCTGTGTTCCGTTGGAGCTCAACAAGCACCCCACAAACCACAGCTCCTGGCTTTATCCGAGGTTTCTGTGCTTGTGTATGTATGATGATTTCAAAGCTATTCATGAAGAAGCTTGAATGCCCTTCTCAGAGTCACTGGAATATATAGTTTTGTCCTCTTGGACGTTGCTGCCAGGGTTGTTTAGGATCTCAGTGGTAAGAATGTTTTGGTTTTTTTCCTCTGATGTACTTGGTGCATCTCTGTGCTCTCAGTATTGGCGTTATTTATTGGCAATGATTTCCACTTCTATAATTCTCCTTTGAATGGTCATTTGCTTTCCTGGCCAACATTTAAGACGTGAGATCAGTGATTTTTCTCGTGGCCCATAAAATAAAAAAAACCTGCACTAATGCCATTTTTTACTTTATTTCTTCCTAATGGAAATCCATATCTGGAAAAGGTGGGTAGACTCAGAATTCATTGGCAGGCACTGGGGAACTTACATAGTATGAAATCAAGCCGTAAAATATTTTTATTAGTAGGTGTGCACATTTTCAAAGAATCCTTGTGATCAGCAGAGTCTTCCAGGTTAGGTAAATAATCCCAAAATGTACAAATAAAGTAATTTTATGGATATTTTAGGTTGCCTGGTTAGACAGCTACAGTTATTATATGAGCTGTTACACCCAATGGGAATTTTTCTATGACTATATTGATTTAGCTTATCTTGCTGTGCTGGAGTATTTATAATGTTTTGCAGATACTCAGATGCAGTGGAATTCAAGCATGAAACTAAACAGCTTCTCAGATATTATCTATTCAGCCATCTGCTTGACACACAATGGATAACCTTCCAGATTCATGAAGCTGCATCTGCCTTTTAATCCTGGTAAGCAGTAAGTAGTAAGTGTGGGCTTTCTGAAGTGGGGAAAAAACCCCACTTCAGAAAGGAGCATCCACATTCATGGTAAAAAGTGCAGTTTACAAAATATTCTTAGAAAGGGAATTCAAATCACAGCCTTTTGCATTGTAAACCAGTCTTTAAGGCATACATGTCCAACCCACAGCCCAGCACAGCTCACACTGCAGCCTGTCTCTTGGCAGCAGCTCTGCCCAGCCCTGGGCATGCTCCCATTGCTCACTGTGACCAAACAAGGGTGTGTGATCAGCTGTCTGGGCTGAAACCAGGACCTGGGGAGTGCACAGGGTAACGCTAACTCAAATTATGGCAAATCATTCTATGCATTTTGATATGTTGCCTAAACGCAGCCCAGTGGACATGACATATACACAGCCTTACTTTCCGGTTTAACACAGGAATTTGAGAATAGGTTTCAAGATTGAAAAAAGAAAAAATAGAGATCAATTTATGTTTGTGATTCCATTTTCAGTCAGCATGAATACATTGCCTGCAAATTTTCAAATGGAATGTGTAGAGTTGCAGATATTCAACTCAGAAATATTATTGTGTCCCTTTACCAGACCTTAATAAGCCTCTCTTAGCAGAGAAAGATATCCCTCGCTTCACAATCATGCCTTATTCGTGCCATCACTTTTTGTCAGTATGTACATTTTGTACAACTGTTCTCAAAGATGAAGCACAGAAGAGTAAAACTCCATCAAAAAACCACTGATGAACACCTTCAGAGCTCACTGAAAATGGCAACCACTGAGCCACACTGATTATTCACACAAACAAGGTCGAACAGCCTATTAGTTTTGTGTTTTTGTTTTTTTTTTTTTTTCCCTTTTTAATGTTTTAATAAAAATATTAAATATTAAAATGTTTTGTTCCTTACATGTTAGCTATAGTACATATTTTATGAGGGTTCCTCTGAAAATAATGCCTCCTATTTTATTAATTTGATCCACAACAATAGAGGTGGATGTTGGTGGGTTGGCAGTAGGGACTGAACCTTCCCATCAACATTTCATTCCATTTTGCTGCTATGTGACAGAGGGTCAGTCTGACAGAATGGTGTCTGACACTGAAATGTGGATGAAGCAAAGGAGTAGAACTGAATTTCTCTTTGTGGAAAACATGTCACCCACTGACATTCATTGGCTCTTGCTGAATGATTATGGAGACTAAACAGTGGATGTGAGCACAGGGAGTCACTGAATGGTGCTTTTCAGCAGGGGCGGCAGTGAGTCACCTTCGCTGGTGCAGAATTTTATGATCACAATATGCAGGCTCATGTTCATACACAGCAAAAATGCACAGCAAATGGTGGTGATGATGTTTAGTAGCTGAGAATTTGCACTGTCAAATACTGTTATTCTGCTCTTTGCATCAGTTGTAGTTTCCATGGAAATAAACTGAAGGCATTACTTTTGGAGCAACCAACATGTATGTGGCCCAAAACCATTCCTCTTCACACAGTAGAGCCCAGGCAAGCCAAGAGGTTGGACAGCCATGCTCTAAGGCTTCTGCTCATCCAATAGAGACTGCAAGGACTTCAGGCGATCTTCGCCTCCTACTGAACCAGAGTGAGCACTGAGCATCCTCAGGAAACTGCTCAATGGTGACTTGCTAAGAGAGAATTGTTTACTGAGGTTATCCAGCATATAATTTAAATAGTGAGTACAAAAAAATCATCATCTGCCTGTGGAGAGCAGAACAAGAAGCCAAAGTCACAAAGCGGATTCATCCAGCTCTGCTGGGATTTCTGAATGGGGAAATGGGGACCTGCTTGTGATAGGCTTTGATTGAGAGCATCTAATCTTTTGTTGCTATGAATGCCAAATTTTCCCATAAGTACATTAGCAGATTGCAAAGAACTAAAACTGTGCTTTTAAACTGACCAGTGTATTCACATACATTCAGGTTATTGGGGAGAATTTTTGATTTATGGACTGTAGAAAAAACATATTCTAATATCAGTGCCATTTGCCATTCTGTTGTTACAAACTGTACCTGGTGCAGAAATGGCAAAAGACAGCTATGCGAATTTGGCAATTGTAAATTTAAGCAACTGATTTCTTAAGTGTTAAAATGTCATTCCTTGATGGAAAAAATAAATAAATAAATAAATAAATAAATACATCCAAACCCAAGAGCTGCATTAAAAAAAATGAGAGGTAGACCTGCAGAAATTAACAAGGTGGCAGGTGGCACAGAGAATGCCTTCAACATGTCTTGTGCAGATACTATAGGACCAGCTACATCAGTGCTAGGAGTAGGAAAGCAAAGCAGGACAGAAGTCAGTGAGTATGGATGCTTTCACTACTGAGCTGTGCCCTGGAGACTGTAAATTGAGTCAAACAGCTTTGGGCAGATTGAGCAATAGGCATATGCTAACAAGTATAGATGAAATACTGTAAAACCAAGTGTTAGGGTGCTGTTTCATAATCAGTGTAAAGACAGGTCTGCACCTTCCGCCTTTGTGCCAGTGTCAGAATTCATTTGCTGGGTGGGATGGTCCCCAACCCCAGGACTGATTTTGACTTCATGATTTATTCGGGTGGTGAAATTGTCTACAATTACTTTGTCTACAAATTAGTTTTGACCCAAAGCCTGGAAACATCAGTAGAATACAAACATCCTTGTTCGAGTGAATTTTGAATTGAAGGCTCGTAAGTAATTTGACTCAAATGACCAGACTTTGTGAATGTGCCCATGATTCAATTCCATCCAAGCCTGGGTTTGGCATCAAGTGATGCGACTCCTGAGAAGAACATTCTGAGTCCTTTTAATGCATCTTTTGTTATTATAATTTGAGCTGTACATTCTCAAGGCATTTTCTCTGGGTCCAGCTTGCAGTTTTGATTATTCTTATGCAAGAATAGTGACTCTCATATCAATCACAAGACTGCAGAAGCTGGGCTTTGGGGGAAAATTCAGAACTTTTACTGCTGCGGCAAACCAAATATGTATCTGATAGTAATGGACTGTAATCGGAAATGCTGCATCTACCAGAAGCCAGTCTCAAAATTATTTCGACTTGAAATATCTTCTCTGAATAGGTAAAAAAAGGAAAAAGTTTATATTCTAGTATCATCAGGAGCAATATTGGACAACTTAGGACCTCCTACATTTGGCCTATGACTGTAAGTAACCATTATTTGTATCACTGCTATCACATAATCCATGTTTGTGTGGCTGTTCTATCGTTGTCACTGCAAAATAAAAATGAAATAAAGGTTTAATAGTGTCTTCTGTTATGGAGACCATATTATATTACTTATGGATTATGCTCATAATATTTTGCCTAAGACAAAAATAAGATGACTGTTCAGAAGAAGTGCTAGGATGTCAAAGATTTTCAAATTTAGAGGAATGTTCTAATTTGGGGCAGCATAGACTGGGAATTCTTGGAAAAATAACAGACTAAATAAGATAGGTTGTCAGATTACTTGAAAATAAGGATGCATTTTTGTACTTGTGAAAAAAGAGGCTGCCTTCTTGATGTTAATATGAAAGAGTGGAGAAAGCTCTAGCACTGATTCCCCCCCCCCCCCCCTCCCCATAACTTATTCAAATTCATCACAGTATGGTAATAAATGGAAAGGTAAAAATCCATTTGGGCAGCCAGGTGATCAATGGCTGTTTCATATGATCATTAGTTCCAGCATTTAAACAACAAAAAAAAAGTTTTTGCTTTGTCTTTTGTTTCCTCTAATGGTAGTAGTGGTTCGTTTTGGTTTGCTTTGCTTTTTCTTTTGTTGAATGGTGAGAAGAGGTCTCAAAGGCTGCATTTTACATTAAAAACAAAGATTTTTCATTTGTTTATCTAATCTTCTGTTCACTTCCTTTCATTGCTGTGAATTGGAAGGTGACAAATGACTTTGTGAAGGGATGAGAAAAAGCTTCCACAGTGACATTTAAATTGGAACCAAAGTTTGATGGCATGCAGATGATTTAAATACATGTCACCAATGCGAAGCTATAACAGCAGATTTTAAAAATGCTTTTGCTTTCTTTATTGCCATTTTAACATGCATCTGGAGAGTGCTGTGATCCAATGGAGCCATTGTAAATAAGCTGCAATAGTTGTCTTTCCAAGCTTTTCCTTTACTTGCATTCCTCAGGTGAGCTGTGTTGTGGGGACTATAAATAATGATTATAAACTTAATGCTTACTATGCAGACAGAATCAGCAGTGATGAAGTCACCTGGCAGTAAGCACTCCTGACCTGTTTCTAGGTTTACTATTCAGCAGAGGGTCCTAGCATGTCAAATTCCCATAATTCAGAACTCCACATCAATAACCAACAAACACATTCATCCTTTCTCTAAACATATGAAGGAGACAGAGCCAGGATCACCATCACTGGAAGCAGGGAAATCATCTTCTGCAGTCAGCATGTGCCTGATACATATGCTTAACACACGCCCTTTGTAGTTTGCAGGAAGATTTCCATCCTCCTCCAACAAGAAGTACGCTGCAATCCCTCCTAAATACAGGTGTGTGCTTTCAGAATCTTCTCCTTTTATATATAGGAGTCAGCTGGGATTAAATTCAAACCTGTGAGCACCACTGACAATTGGGAAAATGTGGGGCTCTACCTGATTGTGGTAGTTGTGCTGTTTGGTTTATTGGTGAAACAGAGCTTTTTTGTTTGGGAGTGCGACTGTGGGTGCAATGATTCACTAGCTCCATAGCCAGAATCCAACTGTGCCTTGAAGTGTGGGAGAAGACCTCCAGATCCAGGGTTATTGATGTTTAATTGGCATAAGGAAGCTCAGTTTCCTTTCTGCTGTTTCACAAGCTGGAAGACTTTGATTTCAGCAGATTCTCAGATCCCATTAGATAAACTCTATTAAATAAAGGCAAACCTAATGATTAAAATCTTTCAGTGCCATTCACGAACTGAGACATTTCAACAGTGAAAGATCTGCGTAATTCCCATGAAGCAACTGATGTATAAATATCTGATATGGTGGTAAAGGAATAGCTTAATGCTTTTTTATATTTAGCTTCTTCCCTTTAGGGAAATAGGAGATGAAAGGGAAACTGACAATTGTGTACCACAAGAACCATATCTGCAATCCATGAAACAACTTATTTGCTTTCTATCCCATGCTGCCCTGCTTATGTTGCCCTACATGACCTCTACTGGACACATATACAAACCTGTAAAGAAAAAAATCCTCAAAATCTTTTTGTGAAGAGTTGGACTTTGCTGCATATGTCACAATCTCATCTTTGCATCTTGCTGCCCTTCTCTTCTCCCTCACCTGACACCGAGTCAAAGAGCTCATGTATCTCAGTGCCTGGATGAACTGTGATGGTTCCTCAGCACACCAGAAAGGCATCAGCTTCTTTGTGGAGGGAGTATTCCTTCTTTTGTCATGGCAGTAGAATACTTTTTTGTCTAGACACGCATATGTATGTACTGAAGCTGAAACTTTCCTCTCATTAGTTGTATTCACATCTCTTTTACCTCTATCTCTCTATGAAAAAGCTTGTAAAACACAAAATTATCTCTGTTTTAATTTTCCTTTACCTATATCATTCCTGAATGCAGTCATTGTTTGGGTTTTTTTTCGTGCTTCTAATACTCAGTTAGCTCAATCTGCATTCCAAAACAGACCTTTCAAATCTTTGCAGTTTCTCTGTCTAGTTATTATGCTTCATAGCCCTTTTGTTCTTCCATTCCCTATAATTCTTGCTGTTAGACCCCAGTCGTGCTGCCCCTTCTTTGTACATTCTTGTCATCAGGCAGCCTTTTCTCTCCTCCATCAGATCCAGCTTCCACCCATTCCCTCCAGCCATCCTTTCCATCTCTTTCCCTTTACCCAGGATTCCTCACCCCATCTGACACTCAACTATTATCTACATTCTGCTTTGGCTCATCTGTCTTCACTGGAGGCTCTGCTGGGCACAGGCTCAATCTTATTTCAGATTATTAATGGGGCTGGGAACCCCTGGTGGGAGGCTGAATTCCACATTTCCAGCACTGCTTTGCAGAAGTACAGCATCACTGTTTCTTCCCATCACGGTGACTTCAGACACGTTTCATCGGTACTGGGTGTTGGGGAAAACAGCACAGCATAGCACACACGTGAGCATGGGAGGTCTGCGGCTGTCCTTTCACAAGAGAGAGATTTATTGAGGAAATGGCTCCACTATTACATTACTGAGCCAACTGGAGCCAGCCATGGAAATCTGGGCCAAGGCTGAAGCGAAATGTGCCAGAACAGCTTGAGAAAGGAGCATTGAATCTCTGGGCAGTTAGGCACAGGGATATTGTGGGGATGCAGCTCAGCCAGGGCCGAGTGGAGCAGCGGGTTTGCAGCTACTTTGTGGGGCAGCACTGTGGGAGGAGTGCAGAGTGGGGCCTGGGGGAACAGAGATTGCTGGAAGGAAGAGCCGTTCTGTAGAGCTCCCAGTGCCCGCTCTACTGCTTGGGGAGTGGAGAAGCTGGCAGGAGTGAGGGATTGGCAAGTTGGGGCTGAGCGGCACAGTGGTGCCAATCACCAATGTCACTGGGTTGGTGCCTCAGTGCCCCACCTTGCTCACTGCCTTAGCCCACCCTGGGGGCTCAGAGGGAACAGAAGGAACCTGAGCAGGTGAGAGAGAAGTTACAGTTGCCTTGAATTCCGCCTTTAGCATCCCTGCCTGCTGCTAGACATCTGAGTACCATGGAAGATCTTGACTCAAGCATATAACATAGTGAAGGACGGTTCGGGGACAATTGCAAAGCACTCAGGAGAAGGATTCATGGAACAGAGGACCAGGAGGGGCTATTATCGTCATCTAGTCTGACTTCCTGCATAAAACAGCTCCAGAGACCTCAGCTAATAATTTCTGCATCAAGCCCATAACTTTTCTTTGAGTTATAGCATCAATTTTCAAGAGACATCCAGTCTTGATTTAGAGAGGATAAACTTTGGGTTCTTTTTATCTGTCTTCCAGTTTCTAAGCCTTGGGGGTGCGCTCACATCTGGTTTTGAGCAAACTGAGGCTCACAATCAGCTTATCACAAAAACTAGATTAAATTAAAGCTGAATTGTTCACAGTGACTTGTTCATCCGTGACTTGGGGCTTTGAACTGTACATCCCCAAAATGTGAATCGTTTTGATAACATTACAATGTATCGATCAGATTAATGGTTTCACAAGGCAACCTCTTTCCTGAAGATTTCCATCCCAGAGGACCTGACCTGACAGGCATCACAGTGTTTCTTTATCCAAGGTGGGGCTTGGCCAGCTCTCACTCCAAAGCATCCAGAGCCACAAATTAAAATGGCATAAATGGGACTGGGTAAAATAGAGGTTAATAAATGCTGATGTGGGAGTAACCAGAGCTGTCAGGGAGCGATTAAACTCCTGAATAATCTTCCACCTGGAGCTGTCAGGCCAGTGTCTAATGTTTCATTCAAAGAAGAAGCTCTACGTTCCTGATGAGCAAATGACAGAGAAGATTTCAATTAGAACTGCTCTGTGCCTCAAATCCTGACATATCCTGATGGTTTACTTTCAGTCCTCCTGCTGTTCTCCAGGGGACACCAGCCCATTAATAACACATTTTAAGATGCAGATAGGGGCACTCCTGCAGTTGATTAGCAGGTAGCCATCAGTGAGAAGAAGAGTGCACCTTTCTCGAGCTGAGAATTGGCTTCATTACAGTTAGTTGAATGGGACAGGAAAGAAGGCTGAAACTGCTTATTTGTGGGAGCTGCTCCTGTGATTACATCCCTAGTGAGGACAGCAGGCATTGCACAAGGAGGAACCTGCAGTGATATTGATGCTCCAACCAAGGTACAACCTGCAGAATGAGTTCCCTTCATTTTCCATATAGCTCAGAGGGAAATCAGAACAGTTCACCAACTCAACTTGCATTTAGTGCAGAGTGCCCTGAGTGGGAGGGAAGGGTAAGGAAATCTATTTAGGTAAAGGCAAAACATTTTCCTTGACAAGTTTTTTTGTTGTTGTTTGAATTTAACGTGAATTAAGAAATGGTTGAGTGCTACAAAAACAAAATGAAAGCTTTCATTTTGGGTCAAATGGGATGTTGCTGTTGATTGAAGGTGAATTTTCACTCCTTTTTATCATTATAGTGGAAAAAATGTTTCAGGTCAACACAGATCAGCTCCGGTTTATTTTCCAAACGAACTAAAAAAATCCATTACACTCACAGCTGTACCTGCAATATCTCTGCTACTCTGCTCCTGAGGTCCCCTATGGAGCTGTCAGCAAAACACAAGATAGAAAACAGATTAAATTGCTTTTTTTGTTTTGTTTCGTTTGTTCCTTGATCTCATAGAGGCAACTGTGAGCCACACCTCACAGCAGAGCTGAACCTCCCTCTGGATCCCATTTATGAGTTTTAGAAATATGGTGCTTACAGATACCTCTAAAAGGGATAAGAATTTTTCCTCACACCTGTGTCTTTTAATGTAAAATAGCAGTAGAGGAGAACTGGCTTCATCCCCATCACTGTGAAGAAACCAACCAGCCCAGGTGAGTCTACACGGCACCAGGGACTGGGCTTTCATGTTGGGACATGTGGGGTTTCATTCATGCTTTGGTGGGACAGGTTTGTGTCCCACCACCAGTGTGCTTTTGAGCTGGCTGGGCTTGAGGAAAGCAACTTTTGATACAACTGATCAGGAAGATGTATGAATGTCATGAGCCCCAGGAGTGGGGAAGGGCTTTCTTATGGGCTGGGAGTGTTGATTCCATTGCAGAGCAGCTGTAGGTATAAACAGGTGATTTAGGATAGTAATTCGATACAAAGAAGCCACTACATCAGAGAGGGATCTCATACCTACTCATCTCCTCCTGCATTTCAGTCACTCTTCTGTATCTTCCTGCTCTCCCTTTTGTATACTTGGGATATTTCAGGCTGCAGAAAAGTCAGAGAGCACTTCCCCAATTTGCACCTTACGAAGTCTTGTTTCCTCGTGCTAACATGTAGCAACAGGCCACTATATCTGCTGCAAGGCACTGCTAGAAAGGTGTTCTTCAACAACACAACCTTCTGCTGCCCAGTCCCTCTGCTGCTGGCCAGGTACCCAGGGACCCTGCAGTGGTGATGACTGATTGTCCCATGAAGTCACAGTAAGTTGGGTGAAAATAACATCCCCACTCTGTTAAACCTGAGAAAAATGGTTCTCAAGCTGTTTCACTTCTCAGGGAGCAGCCCGGTGTGTCTCTGTCGTGTTCCGCTCGCCTCAGTGCAAATTGATGGGAAAGTGGGTGGAAAATGCTGCCAGGTGTGAGCCTTCAGATGAAGCCAGTTGGGGTTTACAGGGAGGATGTGAAAACAACTTTTTTTTCCCTCCCCTTTGGGCTGTGACAGCTCAGGCTGGCTGAGAACAGCCTTATTTACATCCATCTCTCTTTTCAGCACCCCTTGGTTCATCCTCATTTCCACTCCCTGCATGCAATAAATCTCAGCGAAGAGAAGTCAGCTCATGTTTGGGGCTTTGCTTTCCTCCTGTTTGCACTCTGCAAAGGGGCACGCAGGCAGCAGCACCTCTGAGCTGGCTCTCAACCTCGGGAAATGTTGTCAGGAGGGAGCATCATTTTCTGACTCACTCTTTCCTCTTCAATGGGCTCCACAGGCTCCAGTGGGGATTTATTGCCTCGTTCTCTCCGTTATCCACCAGGCTTTACTTTAATGACTGCTCGGAGGGCCATTCCACATTACTGTGCTGTGCAAAGGGGAGCAACCTCAGTTTGGGATTTAAGACCGGAGCTCCTCGCTGCAAAGCTTGTCCCTACCATAATGTTGGCTCTGTGGATAGCACTTACTTATAAAAACCCACAAGAAAAGTTAATGTATTATTTTGCTAGCTTGCAACAGTGCTGTACGTGTAGGGCCAAAACTATTCTATGAGTTTTCAAGTTATGTCAGGTTGGATTCATCAGCAGAGAGTAAAATTTTGAGCGAGTGTGCTCTGGAGTTTGTTTTGCACCTGCTGAGCCTAATCAAGTTATACAGCATGGGATAGAGATTTCCATTTGATTTACTTATCCAGAGCACAGAAAGAGGGAAGAAGTGGTCCAGGGTTTGGCTGACGTCTTCTAAATGCCTTTTGTCTACATCAGCATTTGAATGACAATAAATATAAAATAATTCTTGTGATAATTGCTAGGTTCTGGTATTTTTAGAAAACTATTTGTAGAAGCAGAGACAGAGCTGAGAACTTCTTTCCCATAGGCTCCTTGAGACTAAAATTTCTCACATCTTTTAGGAAACAGCAATAGGAAATGCATTGTAAGCTTTTTCTCCCCTGCTTCTCCTCTCACGTCTGCTCCTGGTACCTTTGCTTTGACCTTGGGGAGGGCTCCCATATTTTTAGATTCCTGGGTTTATAATGCCTTCTTCCTTGCTTTTCTCATCTAGGGCTGCCTCTGCTCTATTGAGCTATGAGCTCTCAGAATGAAATCCACTGTTCTACCCTTGATATGTGACACAAGTGCAAAGCCAGATGCATGGATGGAAGTGGATAGTGCCTTGGCCATGAGTACACTGTTTTTTGAGGTGCCCTGTTGTGTGTTTTCCCAAGGTGTGAACAAGTTTCCAGAATCTTCATTGCATGCTCACACAATGGTCATCAAATGGCATCTGCTGCCTTCACCGTGCTGCTGATCCTGTACCCATCTTTGATGAAAGGTCTCCACTCTTTCTTCATGGAAAAGCTGTGGCTGAGAATGATGAATGGACCCTATAGGGCCAATGCGTGTCCAGCACAGCTCTGCTCAGGTTCATGGGGCAATTTGCAAAGAAAGGAGAGAGGAAGGGGCCATGGAGACTGGGCTGACAGACAACCCAGTAAAGTCAAGGCTGGCTGCTGTAGCCTGGCTCCTCAACAGTGCTGCACGGGGGGGGGGCCTGAGCAGTAATGTCCTAGAGAGATTGTCAGGGGCAAAAGTATTCCTTCCTGCAAAGATGATATCGTTGCTTTTTTCAATTTGCAGCTCCCTCACACACCCCACTGAGTGTCCCCACGGATGGGCTCAGTCTTGGAGACAAGCTTATAATTCTGGGGAGGGGGTGAAGAGCTCGCAGCGATTGTGTCTACCATCTGTGCCTGTGAGTGATGGCTGAGCTGTACCTGGGAGGGGAGCAGCTCATTAGGCATTAGGAGGGTTTGCTGCATCCCTGTCACTCTGCTTTGCTTTCTTTTTATGTGCATGTCAGCAGCAGGAAAGCAGGATTTATGGCCGCTGCACAGAGTTCCCAATGCCTGCCCATGCAGAGGAGGCATGCGGTACCATGCACAGCATCAGTCTAACAGAAGTTGTTCCGCAGGCTCTAAGTGATGAAACTTCACTAAACGGAGCTTCCTTTTAATAAACTTGAGAATAAAGTGTGAGCAAGAAAGGAAGGAGAGGCGGGGGCAGGAGGGAAGGAGCAGAGGCAGCGAGCTCCTGGCATCATTAGCTGGCGGGCTCTCTTTGACATGCAGGTCTCCGCCAATGTGCTTGTTGAAAGTTTAGTGGTGGAGACAGCACACCTAATGGGATCTCGGGGGAGGCATCCTCTCGCCCATGGATAACAGGCTGCAAGACAAAGCTGTCGGCTTGCTCTGATTTACTGCTCTCTTGCAGCAGGGAGATAAAAGTTCGCACTTCTTGTAGCAGAGCAAGCAGTGGGACTTCTTGTGGCAACACTACGTCAGAAACAAAAAATCTGTGAGTGACTTCAACCTAGCAGGACAGGGAGGGAGAGAAATGTGAGAACCCGGTGCTTTACATTCAAAATGTGCTTACTGCATCAAACTCATTTACTGAGAACTGCCTCATGCAACTCCTTGGCTCAGTGCCTGCAGGAATGCCTTCTGAGTCAGACTCGTTGCAGGAAAATCCTGTGGGGAAAAAAAAAAGATAATTCAATCTATGAATATTTATTTATTAGTAGATTTCCAAGTGACAGGTTTAGAGTTGTTTTTTACCCTCAATAGCATGCAGCAATGTGAGTGTTGAGATGAGATTTTGCAGACTTCAGTTTTAATACTGCTTTGTATTTCCCGTGCAGCCTCAGCCCAATCAGCCTCTCCTTGCTCCTCTCCCCTCCCCATCACACAGCCACCATGGCAGTTTGCAGCTGGCCGTGCTCTGGCAGAGATGTTCATTAGAGCCTGAGGGACAAATAGGAACGACAGTCACAGAGACAACAGAAGTAACTCAGGAAGAGTTACAGGCCTGCAAGTGTGGCTAACCATAACACAAGGTCACAGCTCCAAATACATTATAATCTCCAGGAGAAGCACCTTGCTTTTAATTTTGCTGACAGCAGTTGCTAACAGGGATGAATGGCCACAAGTGGGATCAGCCTGAGGACTGATTGTTTCTATAGGGCTTTGGTTGGGAGAGAGATGAATTTTTCTCTGCAGATCCAAGAACACAGGAGATGTAATGGTGCCTGAGAACTCACAGGTCATGTCAGTGTCCAAAAAGTCCCTGAGCTAAAAGAGGGGTGAGGCTGTAGGTGATACCCCAGACAGTGTGCAGGGCTGAGTGAGCACTTGTCTCTTCCTCTGCAACTCTTCCTGCATCCATAAACAAGTCTGAGAGGGAATATGACAAAATTAGAACCTAGAGGAGGAAAACAAGAAGCCAAAGAGAAGTCCTTCTATCATCATTTCTCCTCTTCCCCAAAAGCATGTCCTGGGGGAAAAGCAGAGGATGGGTACAGCAGGGTGATGTCTCCTGGGGGAATCACTGATGGAAATGTCTCTGGGCATGTCCTCAGGTCAGCTCCCTTGAGTCAATGTCTGGTGCCAATGCTCAGGACTGCTGAGCCTGCCCTCACCTCAGCCTGCCAGGATTTATTTGGCTTTTATTTCACTTTAGACAGGTGGCAAGAGATGTACAGGTGTAAAGATGACTCTGGAGTGGAGTCAGTGTGCATAAACAAGCAGGGAGAAGGGAGACATTCTTCTCTTTAATGTCGTCTCAAGTCTTTTTGGAGCTGCCTATTTATCGCCAGTCTGTAGGTCCACAAGATGATGAGATGGATAAAATGGGATGATAAGCTTGAGCTGGAAGAGAAACTAACAACAGACCTGTTGATTTATTGCTCTTCTCAAGTCAGGTGGATTTAGGGATGAAGGAAGGATAAATCTTCCCCCACTTTTTTTTTTTTTTCCTGCTCTTAGGTAACCATTAGCACTTCATGGACCACGATTTTCACTTCCCATTGGCTTTGAATTACTCAGCCTGGGACTGAGCTGAAAGGTAATTTCAAGAGACAAAAAGAGGTGGGGAGAAGCCCAACATTTGTATTTAATTCTGACTTAAATTCTGCCCTTTTTCAGGATTTGCATCAAAGACAGACTGATGGGGATGCTGTTGTAGCAAGAGGAGAGGACAGGATTGCCCACTGGATGAGGAATTGTAGAGCAGTCCTCAAGGAAACCCCAGCCGTCAGAGCGATCCAGAAGAGGTACAAGTGGCAATACATTCAGAATAAGGACACTGATATTTACAACCATGTGGTCTCCTCCAATTATTTTTATCTGACGTTGTCCCACCAGAAGTGCTTAAGCCAAGAGGGTACAGGAATGTTTGGGGTTCACCCCATGAATTCCTGTTTTGTCTCTCCTTCAGTTTAAAGTTGTCCTTATAGACAGAAGCACATCCAAATGAAGACTGCTTAACTAGAAGGAAGCAAATGGCCCCATGTGTAGAATATCCCTTTTAATGGGCTTAAGCCCTCTTTCTGGACTGCCATAGTTATCCTCTAGGATGGTTGCAACACTGCACCATCCATCCTTCACCCTACCATCACCGTATACTTTCAGGCAAGGCACACAAACGCTACAGAATCACCTGTTCTTACTCTTCTTCCCAGAGCTTTTTCTTCATCAGTGGAACCATAATTCTGTGCAACTCTCCACCATGCCAGCTTTGTACAAATGGGAATCCATAGCAAAAGTGAGCATAACCTGCAACAAAGTGAAGCGCAAACCAAACAAGTAAACCAACCAAACAAACAAGAAACCCACATACTTTTCAGCAATGGGAGAGAAGGTGAGAAAATATTTACCTTATTCTCCCTCCGTTCTTGTTTTACTCACATTAGAGTAGATTTCCCCTTTCTAGATTGTGTCATGCATAAAATACACCCAAACTTCATGAGCTGTGTATGCAGCCATACAAGTGGAGTGCACAAACTCTGCTGGGGGACTGGAAGTCCTGACTGTGAGTTGGGTCAAAACTGTGGAGAGGGCACTAGAAATTGATATAGATCATCTTTTTCATAATGTTACATAATCTTACAGCATGTGTTAGAAAGTGCCACCAGTGTGTGGTAGCTCAGTTTTCTCCATGAAATTGTGGTTGGGGCTGCTTTGCATCTACCTGCTGATTACTCCACTCTTCCCCTTTCCCCGTTAGGAGATGAAAAGATTAAATTCATGTTAATTAAAAGCTAATTGATGACAAGATGACAATACTAATGTAGAAGCTCATGGTACTGTGTAACAAGCTGCTAAATATCACTGGTCCAACTTAAAAAGACAACATCAACGTTAGCCTGATAACTAGAGAAGCATTCTTGCTAATTGTGGGAAATAACTCAAAGGCATGGCTTGGTTGTCATAGGAGGATGGGATGAGACCCCACAGCACCCAGGGGAGCCTGTTGTGCTCCCCTAAACCCTGCACCAAAGGGCTGCCATGGCACTGTGCACACCTGGCTGTGCACATGAAGCCAAATCCACGTGAGGACGAGGGATGCTGTGCACAGGGCTGGGGCCCGTCTGGCTCTGTTGGGGCAGGGTGTGCTCAGAAGCAGCCTGTCCTGAACACACCATGGGAGCCAGCCACATTTGTAGGCTCTGGCACAGGCACAGGCAGCACATCCAGGCTGCTTTGCTGGCCTGAGGATGCAGCCCTCCCCCTGGGCAGGGACAGGCATGGCAGCAGTGCCCATGTTCTGTCAGAGCAGTTTTGCTTGAACTCTCTCAAGCTCTCAAGGGGAGGAAGCCTGGCTCACCAGCAGGGGATGGGAAAGCAAACTGCTGTGCTGCTGATGGCCTCACACCCCTCCTGCCTCTGCCACCAGCTCTGGGATCAGCACATGTTGCAGCAGTAGGGCACCCCCCACATCACTGCCTTGAGACAGCGACCTGTTACTGAAGGTAGAAGATCTGAAGGGCTGAGATTAATTAAAAGATTAATTGAAATCCATCCTCTTCTCAAATTGTTGCTTTTTTTTTTTTTTTTTTTTTTTTCCCCCTCATAGAAAAGTCTCCCTGGCTGGTAATGCTTCCCAGGCAATAAGTTTGGACCATAAATCTGCCAAGCCATCGTAGAATCACAGTATGGTTTTGGGTGGGAAGGGACCTTTAAAGACCATTGAAAACAACCTCCTGCTATGGGCAGGAACATCTCCATGAGAGCAGGCTGCCCAGGGGTCCATCCAGCCTGGCCCTCAGCACAGCCCAAGATGGGGTGCCCACAGCTTCCCAAAGCAAACACAGCAAGCACAGCAAGCACAGCAAAATATTGAGCCATCCAAGGAAGTAGAGTGGAAGAAACCTATGGGAAAGTGCCAGCAGAGCCCTGCAAATAAAATCAAAGGAGAAGACATTAAATGCGTTCTGGGTAATGCAGGCTTGGTTTCATTCAAGTCCATTTTGTAAGCAAGATTTCATGTTTCCTCTGGGTCTAAAAATTAGAGCTTGATGGAGCTAGTCTGGGTGAAACTTGTGACTTTCTTCATGATTTTATTGTGCCAAAAATGATCATAAAACCACAAGAATACCTTTTTCAGTAGATCTGCCTTTCTGTAGAAGACCCATTACAGCACATGTAATAGCAGAGCTGTGTATCAGCTCTGCCCTGGGACCTGAGAAGTGGCCTGTGCTGGGACAAAACGGACCCACAGGGCTGAGCTGTGCTGTGAAAAAGGAACACAGAGGCCCTCAGCACTCTCTGCTTCACCTGAGAAGTATTCTGGGGGCAGCCATGCAGAATGAGGAGCACTGAGCACCTGCAGGCCCCCCCTAAGGACAGATCTCTGCAGACAGACCAAGGGAGGAGCATCTCTCCCGCACTCAGCAGACTGATGCTGGATCCTACCAGGAAATGTGCTCTGACACACAGCAGAAGCAAGGTTTGAACATTTTTTCCTTTGTTTCTGGGGTTTTGTGTCTCATGCCAGGAGCTGAGAGTGTTTGGAAAGCGGGGTGCTGTGCATTTGCTGGTCCACTCAGGCAGCTTCTGATGGCTTGTGGGAATTATCACATACTGCTTTTGTGGCAGCACTGTGTAAATGTCAAATAGTCATATATTAATTTATAAACAACCTTCAGAAACAGGACTGAAAGTGGCTTCAGAGCTGTTCCCTGGGGGATTTGGTCACTGTCTTACATAAAAGAAAAGAACTGCTAGGCTGGGACTTTGTCATGACCAGGCAGCACCCCTGGGACTCTTGCAAGCTGCTCTGATCTAATCCTCATGAAGCCTGACCCTTCCTTTCAAATGAAGCCTAATCCATCACCCCCTGATTGTGCAAAACATTATCCACTGACAAATGTGGTGATAACAGTGCTAATAGAAGCCTGACGGATGGCTGGGGCTGGAACTACAGCTGCAGCTCTCGTGCCCAGTGTCTCCTACCTGAGCTTCAGCAATCTGTGAGCAGGAACTGGGGGAACAGCAGTTTTTCTGGAGCTGCCCCATACAGCTCAGCATTTTGGCTGGTCTGTGCCATGCCCTGCCTTCCCAGGTCTGCTATGGGAAGGACTGCAGGCAGGTGGGGCTGCCTTTTGCTGCTGAGCTCCAAGCTCTGTTGCTTTCATCCAATCCAGTACAAAAGGCATAAGCCTTCCTATTATCTTTTATTGTTATTGTTATTATCTAAATCATGCAAGAAAAAGCATTCACTGACCTAATCTGCAATAAAATATAAGTGGTTCTGAAGACCATGAAGATGGACAACTTTTTAAAAATGCAAGGCAGAAGTGTTGCACGCTCTGTTGAGTTTTTCATTAGGATTTTTCTCTCCCCCTGTCTATTTCTCACACCCACTGAATTACGAATTTACATGCATTATAATGAGAATAACTACAATCATGATAGATTGAATTTATTTTTTTTTTAATCTGTATGTAAAATGCTATGGAACATAAGCAAGCTGTAGAAGTTTGAAGGAATCAGCCCCGTTTTGGTCATACACTCGTATTTCTTGTGGTGGGGATGCAAAGTGAGTCTGGGCTGCAATCTAAATTCTGCAGGGAGTTGTGGTTGACAGAAATAAACCATGTGTTGAGGGTGCCACGTGAGCTGAACATAAACATGAATTAAACCCAGCAACTGTGAAGGAACTGGGGCCGCTGCAAAACTGGTGCTAAAAACATAAATTTAGAGCCTAAAAGAATGGATTGGAAGCCGGTTTAATTGCCTCAATAAAGGGGTAACATGAAAATTATGGCTGTCAGAGCAGATTAAATGTACCTCAGAAATCGGAATACAGTGTTGATGGGTGATGGATGAATGGCAGAAGCCTGAAAGAGGCTATTGCATCAATGCAGTTGTATAGAAAATGTGGTTTAGTGGTTGAAAAGGGTGCGAGGAAGGCAGGGGCTCTTGCTGGGGCACAGCAGCTTTTTGCATCGCAGTGTGACCATGGGCTGAAGCTTCTTTGTTGGGTTTGTTGAGTGGGAGCACCTTGCTCAGTCCCTGGGTGTTGTGCAACCTTGTTGGTGGGGCTGGAAATTAACCTGCTCTCTGAAATGCACCATATGCTAATTAGGGTAGTCAGTGCTAACACACTTCTGTTGGCAGCGGAGCACAGGCTGGGTGTTCCCACACAGCACTGACTGTAGATGTGCATGAGGAGTAGCAGAGAGCTCACCTAGCTTTGGGCACCTGGCTAAGTGCACTCAGCACTTAGGCTCCTTTTGCAGTCAACAAGGAAAATACTCCCAGCCATTTCTGGACTGCAATTCATCTCGCTGCTTTCAGACCTAAGCACGGCTACAAGAGGGGGAACTGCTTAGGAATGTCTGTGTGGGTTTCCCCAGAGTGCACACCAGTAAGTAGAGGAGGGCATACAGTGGAGGTGTCAATATTAACGTTGTGGGGTTGTGCCAGTGTGGTGAGAAGGCAGCAGATAGACTGAATTTGCCTGCATGTAGATGAGAGCAGGACAGTGCTTGCTCACGTGGATCCTGCTCTGCTCGCACTGTGAATGAACAAAAAATTTCTCATGCGAGCAGTGTAAGCTGAAATCATTGCAGGAACTTCCTCAGTCTTGCAAAAGAGGTGCCATAACTGCGCGGCTCCTGCGGTCCATCTGTGGGTGAAGAATGGCTGTCAGCACTGTCTGCAGCAGCTGCAGCGTGGTGGCACTTAGTCAATAGGAGGTGATAAGGGCTCATAGAAGGGATGGAATGTCACCGTGCTGGCAGGCAGAGGCAGGCAAACGAGAGGCTTTGAGATGGAGTGCAGTTGCCAAATCCATAGCAATTTTTCTAATGAGGTTGTGGCCAGCAGCAGGAGCACTGGGAAGGACTTGTGGCACTCAAAAAAAAAAAGCTTCCATGCCATCGCCCATTTCCAGAAGCGGATCGCTTTGGGCCAGCACTGATTTTCCAGGAAAAAAGAAAACAAATTTCCCTCCCGGCAAAAAAATCAGTCACAAAATGACCCGGGTTGAAAGGGACCTCAAGGATCATGAAGCTCCAACCCCTCTGCCACACGCAGGGCCACCAACCTCCACATTTAATACCAGCCCAGGCTGCCCAGGGCCCCATCCAACCTGGCTTGGACACCTCCAGGGATGGACGGGGCATCCACAGCATCTCTGGGCAGCTGTTCCAGCACCTCACCACTCTCATAGAAAAGAACTTCCCCTGATATCCAAACTAAATCCTCCCTCCTTCAACTTAAAACCATTTCCCCCTGTCCTGCTGTTATCTACCCTTTCAAAGAGTTGAAAAGAGCACATCTACAAAACCAGGTGAGTCTGAATGTGCATGGGTGGCTTAGAAACAAATGGTGATGTGATGAGGAGGAGCATAACACTGGGACAAACCACAAACAGCTGCGGGGCACCAGCAGCAGGAAATGCTGGCTGGTATTTGCCACAAATGCATCATGTCGCTTCACCTGCACTATTTAAGCTGCGTATGCCTCAGGCTCTCTTGGTAGAAGAATATGTGCTGCTTTACTCACAGTTTGGAGGAGCTGCAGGGCTTAATCAGTATTACAGAAGCATTTGCGTAGAGGCAAGATCAAAGTCTAATGCAATGTGAGAGTATAAGTTTGTTCTGATCAGGTTTGCTGTACAACTTCTCCTTGTACTTCCAAACCAAGGGCTCCCAGAGGAGGCTGCATTGCAGGCTGCTGGTTTTCATAGCCCAAATACAGTAGCTCTTTCTGGCTGCAGCACATGGGTGAGTTATACAGGTTTGGATGCAGCTTACCTTCAGGATGGGCAAAAATGGCACAAGAGCAAGGTAGTGTCTGCAGGCAGGCAAGGCCAGATGCAGAAAGATGTCACCCTATGGGCAGGATTGCTCCCATGGGGTCATCATACATCTCCATGGCTTTGCTTCTGTGTGCAAAGGAACTATGTTTGAAGGAGTTTTCTTACAGTGTCAGCCAATAGCATTTTGAAGGGGAAAAACACACATATACAAAGAAAACCCTCCAACAATCTCAATTCCCACTGTTAACTTTCTGAAACTGTAGAAAGTGGCACGTGTATCTCAGGAGGCTCTTGTATACCTCAGGAGACACATGTATACCTCAGGAGACACATGTATACCTCAGGAGACACATGCATATCCTGGCTGTACTGCTCCCCTGGTGTCTATCCCTCTCTATTCTTTGTCTGTCTCATTCGCTTGAATTTAGGGGAGATCTCTTTATCCTTGCCAACTCATTTTCTACATTATTTATCAATTCCTGATTCCATTGCAGGCTGTCAGTGCTGCTCCGGAGTCACGCTGCCTGTGGATTTCCTATATTCTTCACCTGCTTCTGAAAGCCCATCAAAAGCCTCCATAGGTAGAACAGCAGCAGGAGGCCATACTTTGGGAAGTTTTCAGAGCCTCTCAGCTTTTCTGCCTGCTGTCATGGCTGACAACTCAAACTGGTGGAATTATTCATTGGAAATAAAGCATCGGAGGAATATAGCTATTGATTGTTATGAATGATTTATGCACTGTTGGTATTACTGTAGCCTTTATTGGTTCCTTATGGATCGAGGCTGTGCTGTGTTAAACTTTCTGCATATCTGCCCTAACTTTAGGGCAGGTTAGACCCTAACCCTAACTTTAGCCAAGGACAGAACCAGGCAAGTATGGTTAGGGATCACAGAACCACAGAATCATGAAGGTTGGAAAAGACCACTGAGATCATCTGGTCCAACCATCAACCCAACCCCACCATATCACTGAACAAGTGCCATTTTACACAGTTCTGAACAGCTCCAGAGATGGTGACTGCACCACCTCCATGGGCAGCTATGCCATCCAACTTGAATCTCCCTTGGGAGCACATGGTAGGTGAACCAATCCTGTTTGGTTGGCGGCACAACCTGCCCTGCTGTTAGCAAGCATTTTGTAGGCATCTTTTCATAGGTGAACCTGAATTAGCTGTTTGGAAGAAAACAAAACAGCCTTTTTCATTCTTCCCATGGGTTGAGCAGTAATGAGCCAAAACAGAAAGCAAAAGCTTGCAGGAAAATGGAATTGATGGGCAACAAAAGCTGGCAATATTGAGAGAGCAGAAGGCAGGTTTGATATTTTTTACTTTGTCTGCGTGCAGGTTCCCTTTGTGAGCTGCCTGTTCCCATGTTTGCCTGTTATGTGCTGAAGTCCATCTGCACTCTCACACACATTTTAGCCCAGAGTTGGCGTGTGTAACCAGGCTGACATCTGTTAGGGATTGGTGTTCAGTTTGTGGGTAGGGTCCTGCATCCCTCGATGCTGCTTCTGCTCCCTCTGTGCTTTGTCCTGGCCCATCTGCCTGTGAATAACTACGCCGGGGCTGAGCCTCAGACCTCCTGTGAGATGAACGAGGTGAGCTGCTGAAGGAGGCAGGTACCATCCTTACATACACTGGATACTCAGAGTCCAGTGAAAGCAGCTTGAATTCACTGAATCGTTACAAAACAAGCTGAATTTCATCCTGAGTTAGCATGTGCCCACAGGTACCACTGAGCTGAACGGCACGAAGCCCATGCCAGACCCCACAGTAATAAAAGATAAATGATGATATCGGTAGGCTGGCAAATTAGTTTAAGTGATATTGAACAGCTTCTCTGGTGCCCCATTACCTCTGCCCAGGTGACCAATGGATTTGTTTCGAAGGTGCTCTTTCAGCAACCTTACGTAATAAGTAAGTTGTGTTTGCAGTGAATGCCAGATAACAGTGTTTTGGATACACAGCAAAGCCTCCCACAACTTTCTGACTATTCAGCATTCTGTCGAGCCTCACGTCTGGGAACGTTCCAACGACAATTTGCCGCGGTTTATCGCAGGGGGAGCCCAGCACCACAGAGTGATCAACTCACTGCCCCTCCAGTGGGCTGGAGGAGAGAATGGGACAAAGATAAAACCTGTGGGCTGAGATAAAGGCACTTTAGTAAGAAAGAAAATGAAGGGAAAATAATAATAACAGCAGAAAGAGTAACAGCAACAGCAATAATAATGATGATAATAATATTAATACTCCAAACAAGTGATGCACGACGACACAATTGCTTGCCACCAGCCCACCAATGCCCAGTCAGTCCCACAGCAGTGCACCCCCTAACCCAGCCCCCCCGCTGCTATCATTCAGTATGGCACCATATAGCATGGAAAGTCCCTTTGGTCAGTTGGGATCAGCTGTCCTGGCTGTGTCCCCTCCCAGCTCCTCAGCTAGAAATCCCAAATCCAAACCACAGCACAGTACTAGGTGCTAAATAGCAAGTTAACACCATCCCAGCCAAAACTGGGACACAATTATTTGCAGCACCACCACCCCTGCCCCCTTCAAAGATTGCTGTTTTTCTTTCAGGCAGGAAATTTCCCTGCTTTGGCAGAGCCCTTAGTAAATACATTTTTATTTACATGGCTGTTATGTTTCTGTCTTCCATCAGGCATCCATCTGGCTATGCAGACATGAAAATATTAATCACAGGGGTGTTTAGACACCCACTCTAGAATGGGAAATTCAGAAATTCAGTGCAAGATTTTACATCAAATTTCATTGCTTCAAAATAGCATTGATTTCACTAAAAGAGGAGTGAGTACTTGGAATATTTTAATGTTTTCCCTTTTTTGTTTGTTTTTCCACTCCTTTTCTTATGACCAGCTGGGATTGTTGGTCATTTCAGATGAATTTTTTACTTAGAAAACATCCGAAGCATCCTGAACAAAGATTTAACGTGTTTGATATATAGAAACACATATTGATACATAGAATCACAGACCGGTTGGGTTGGAAGATCATCTAGTTCCAACTACCCTGTTATACACCTCCCACTAGACCAAGTTGCTCAAAGACCCATGTAAAAGTGAATAGACTTCAGCCATGGAAGTTTATGCTTTAATAAAAAACAACACTCCATTGGCCTGGTGTCTGTGTTAGGGATTGGTGTGAGCTTT
The DNA here is from genome assembly GCF_026119805.1 of Tympanuchus pallidicinctus. Classification (NCBI taxonomy): domain Eukaryota; kingdom Metazoa; phylum Chordata; class Aves; order Galliformes; family Phasianidae; genus Tympanuchus; species Tympanuchus pallidicinctus. Next base: position 10,833,427 of record NW_026294722.1, read on the forward strand.
CACGGGTGGAATGCTCTCCAGAATTAGGATCTTTGTGCTGAAACTCCCACCTCCCTCACAGCTTAATACAACCAGAAAGCCTCTGCCTTCTTTTTGCCCCCTGAATTCATGGAGCTACAGTTTAGTTATGAGCCCTTATTGTGTGTTTTTGCTTTGGTGGATCTGCACCTTCTAAATTGTAGCTATTATTGAAAGTAATATAACATCACTGAAAAGGGATAATAATGCCAGAGCTATATGTGCTTAATGAATACCCAAAGGCCATGAAGAAATAATTTTGACCCAGCAATGCCCCTGAATATTGAGTTTTGCCTGGGAGTAAAGACAGATTTAAAACATAATTCTGCAGCATCTGTTCTGCCACCCAGCAGAAGCAGATATATATATATATATATTTCTTTTAAGAAAACAAAGCCTAAACTGGTTGAAAGCAGAGCAGAGGGAGAGGGCAGGGGGGAAGCTGCAGGAGGCTGCGGTCCTGCAGCAGATATGTGGGCTGCCCTCAGGGGTGGGAGAGACCTCCTGAGAAATGTTTTTGAGCCATGGAGCAATACTTATTTTTTATTTCTTTTTTCGTGTTTTGAACTGGGTCGATGAGCAGGATACCTCCTAGGAGCCAAGGTGTGTAGAGTCCAAGATGAGTGGCAGAAATCCTTGTGTTTGGGAAACAGAAAGAACTGCAGGGTACTACACCAATGGACGAGAGCCAATGTAGAATCTGTTTCCAAAGAGGAAAGCCCACCTACTCTCAAAGTTAGTCATATTAAAGGAAAGGAAATAGGAGAGAACTACCAAGAGTAATCCAGTTTCTACTAGAGATCAAGACAGATCGTGTGACTCATTGTGTGGAGAAGAACGACCTCACCTTAGTGACTAAGTGAAGGTCTCCAATAAAAGAATCACATTTCTTTAGGGAAAAAAAAAATCAGTTTTCATTGAAAAAAAACAAAGTTCCTCTCAGAAGCAAAGACATGACGGAAGCACAGCATTTAATCTCCATGCAGTGTGGCTGCATGAACGTAGCTTTGTACTCATCGGCCCCTTGCTGCTGGCTTCACTAGCAGGGCAAAGCACAGCTACACTGTGATTTTCACTATGTACTGCTACCCTCAGAAGGACTGAGCACGATGTGCCCTGGTATTCCTGTTGGTAAGAAAAATTCCTAGCTTAAAACAATTTGTCTCTTCTGGGGCATTCTGATGGAACTTCAGGATATAGGTACTTATGAGCAAAAAGTGAAGGAAAAAAAACATTCTCTGTTCAGCTTTCTGTTCTGCTTACCTGGGTCAAGCACAGGTAAATACTGGGAAGTCCCAAAGAGCTTAATACACAGTCAATGAGCTTGGAGGTCTAGGCACCAGCAGGACCTGCAGCTCAGCCCAGGTCAAAGAGAGCAATCAGTTCTTCCTGCCACCCAGAACTCCCAAATTGCTTTGGAACACAGGTACCTCCCTGTGCATCTGCTCCTCTTGCTGAGTTAGATGTTGCCACCTGGATGCTAAAAGGCTTGTATTTGTTTAGCCATTACAGTTTCCTTTGTCTCCTAAGTATATATCAGTTCAATGCAGGTCCCTAAATTAGAGCAAGCTCCCCATGCATGGTTAGGAGTCATAAGATAATGAGTTCAGTAAGAGGCATTGGGTAGATTAAGTCAGGCACAAGTCTGTTGTAAGACTGGAATTCTACAGCCTAGTGCATTAGTATAATTAATGTTATGGGAATCACAGCAAAGAAGCACCAAAAAGCAGTTCCCAATTTGGCCAAGGCCTCCCCGATTCCCTCTGGACACTGATTATCATATTTCCTTTCTGAATCAGATCTCTACACTTTCAAGCTATTGTAAATTCATAATGTTGCAGCAATCCCTAATCCTCACACAGACCACTGAAGTTGTCTTTTTCTTTTTTTCCCCTCTTTTACACAAGCTCATTTGTGAGCTACGTACAGCTGAGGACTCGATCTTGGCCTCAGCTCAGGCGATACGTAGGGACAGAAAGACTTTCAGAGGAGAAAGACAAATGAATGTTTGGAACTGATCAATCCAAAAGAAGGTTCAGTCGTATAATATTCCAAGGTTGATTTAAATATATGGAGCCGAGAAATACATGGAGCCGAGAGAAAGTAATTATGGCAGTCTCTTGGGTTTGAGCATTGCAGAGGAATTACATGTGACATGTGAGATCTCTCCTGTTCCAAGATCCTCTCATGGGATAGGCAAAAGGTTGATTTGAACTTCTTCAGTTTGCTTGAACTGGCACAATCACACCGAGCTAAAGTTGATGGAAATCTAAAGTATACCTGTTGAGATCTGCCACTGATCAACACATTTTCTTGTACCTTCTAGTTGACTTGAATGTGTTGTACAAGTGTATATTATGACAGCTGGCCCTTGAGACAAAAAAAAAGTAACTTATGTTATAGGAAGAACCTGCTTTTAATACAAGATAGATGTGTGGTTCACCACCTGAACTGAGCTTCCATTGAATGTGCAAAGCAGATAAATGCATCTGCAGACACATTTGGTTTAAAAAATTGGGTGTACAAATAGCACCTGTGATTCAGTGCTCAGTGTAGGAAGCAAGCTCACATGATCTATCACTCCAGTCTGTGCTTTTTGCTGGTCCTGCAGCGAGTGGAAAGTTTCCAAATGCCTGACACATTGGGCTTTCTGCTTTTTAATGGATAATTTTATTCCAGAGTGATGGAATATACATATACAGTTAGTGCTCTTGCCTTGTTGTGTTGTCCTTGGGGGGAGGCAAACAAACCTTAGTGACTTGCTTTCTCCTCTTTTTCTTGAACAATCCTTTAACACATGCTACAGTCACCCTGAAATGCATTCAGTAAATCATTTCTGATTACACAGTTAAAGAGCACTACTCTATATGGGTCATTTAAAACATCTGCAAGGGTTTCATTGATGAAGACTTTCCGAGAGGAAAGTGACAACAAGAGAGATCTATTGAATTTTGAGTCACTGTATGCTGGGTGTTACATCAGAACCTAAATCAGATCCAGCATTTCACAAGGAAAAGAAAACAGAAAAGTCAAGTGAGATAAAGGGCTGTTTATCCATAGGAAGACGTGATGTGTGTAAAAAGAGCCACCTTGCAAAAGGCTTGGCTGTTCCAAATGCTCCCTTAAAGAAGATACAATTAGAGCTTAATCGCTTCTCTCTTCAGTTCAAAGCTCCCACATCTAAGTTAATGAACACGTATGCCAAGTCAGCCCTATCTGCACCTTGCTTATCTTGACCATTTTAAACAAGCTGCCTCTGTGCTAACGTTGCTGTGTGCAGAGATTGCACATCCCGGCGTGGGAGCATCGCTCCGTTCAGAGGCTGGCTTTCACTCCGTACAGAGCGCTGAGGATCAGATGTAATTTCTTCCTTCCAGGGAAGTCCTAGCAATTAATTTACAAATAAGTTGATAGAAAGCTAATAGATGCTAAATTAACCACAGGAGGGCTCCTGATCTGTTCCCTGAACCGCAGGAAGATGGTAGAAAATTACAAGAAAAAAAATCAATAAAGAAAGAAGTTGGAGTCCATGAAGTTCAGGCAAGGTACAATTGTTACTTGACACCAGCATCTGCTTGCATAGTAAATTAGTTTATTAATGTGCACAATGCAGCCCACTGCTTTTCAGGCTGCTGTGTGTTGTGGTGAGGCTGGAAGAAGGAGCCAAGCTTTCCAAAGCCACATCTGGACTGATAAAGTAAATACACCCCATATCAGTCTGACTGTGAGGCTGGCGGTCTCACATCCATACCGTACAGCTGTCCTCCTTCAGTTCAGGCTGCTTTTTGCAGAATACCTGTTGCCATGATCCTACAGTGTTAAATCTCAATCCTGCCTGGGAAATGTCTGGAGGTCAGTTTACTGGATTGAGACAAAACTGGGGAGTGCTGTACAAATTTTGGTCAGCAAAATGCTGCTTAGAGTACAGGAGGAAGGTGGAAGGAGGAAGGTGAGGATGCTGCTTAGGACTTGAGAGCAGCACAGGTCTGCCATGAGGGAGAGCTGAGCACTGACATAAATTCAGAGACACAGCCCTGCTGCTGGAACTGGCTCCTTTCAAAGTAGTGTCCCAACCTCGTGTACACAGGCTGGCTTTTCCCCATTTCTCCACCACCAGGAGGGAGGTTTCTCTTTCCCTGTCCATGCACAACACTACAACTTTATGCTGTTGCATCTTCTAGGCAAGCATGCTGCTGATGCAAGAGGGTAGCAGCATGAGTGTCCCTGGGGAGATGGCCTCTGATGTTCACACATAGTGTCCATTGACTTCATCTGCTTTACAGCATGCTGCCCTTGGTGGTCTGACATTACTCTGTACCTGCAGGTCACCGAGCACTTTCCTTTCCTTATGCACATAACAATGCACATACACACTTGTCAGTATAAAATCACACAATATTTCGAGTTGCAAGAGACCCATAAGGACCATCAAGTCCAACTCCCATATGTATACTCACAGGCACTCCTGTACAAGCTGAGGGCTGGCAATCAGTGACAGCATGCACACATCTTACTAAAGATCTCAGATCAAAATGATGAGATTGCTCCGGTATGCGATTTCTGCCCTTTAATTTTTGCTGTGTCATATTTAGGGCAGCGTGTGCCATGGGCTCTTCATGGTTAATTCTCTGGCTTAAGGTGGAGCACACAGTGAGGAGCACACAGGTTCCTCATGTGTCAGCACAGCACTTACAAATTGATGCCCATTACACTTTGTCTAACTGTTGTTTCCAACCCCAGGAGCTGCTATTGGTTCTTCCTGCAGCCCGAAGAACCAATAACACCTGCAGCACCCAAGGTCTCTTGAAAGCAATGAAATACAATCCCCAAAGCCTCGTAGTAGTGATGAGCAGAAAATCACAGCAGCCAGTGTTGGAAAAATAGGAATTCAGCTAAGGCAACAATACCTTGACAACACTTGGCACTGCAAACATCACTTAACTTGACAAACAACCAGTAATAGCTAGAGTGAAAATAAAGGGTTAGGCAGGTAGAGAGATAAAGTATGAAGAACATGCTGAGCAAATAACAGCCTTTTGAGAATCAACATTAGCATAATTACTAAACATAGGTAATTGCTGAAATAGCATGTGCTGGCAGCACTGATGTTTCTAAATGCAACAGTTTTGCTCTTCCCTATGTAATCTTCTGCTAGGACTACAGAGTGTGCTTACACTCTGCTTTTAGATGAGAGAGAGCTGGTGTGGAAATTGGCACCATTTGAAAGCCAAGGGACGAGCACATTTAACACCTTGGAGTCCAACCATTCGTTTTAAACAAGATTGTCATACCCAGGGCTACGTGCCTTGTTAAAATCTATATGTTATAACATCAGCTCTGTGATTGTCTCAGCGCCCTACTCGATACTTGATAAGATTGGATGTTCTCAAATCAATTCTTATCGATTTCTTGCTGCTGAAATAGGATAAGCATGTGACAGACACAATGAGCATTTAGTACAGCCATTCCAGCACTAGAAAACAACCTGGCTGCTCAAAAAAAAAAACCAAAAAAACCCAACCCAAAATAACATGCAATGCATCAGCAGAGGTCTCAGCCGTGATCAAAGCATTAGCTGGTGCTACAGTTTTGATGACAGACCAGTAGATTGGGTGGAAATGTAAAAATAATAATAATAATAAGGTAATAAATGAGGTTACATCATTGAAAGGTATAGAGCTAATCTGCACTTATTTATGTGTTCTGTATGTGAAGTAAATACTGAGGTCATGATGCCTTGGCAGCTCTTACTGCATGTTGCTGCACAGGGCAGGTAGGAAGTTGTTGGAGAAAATAGGTGGCATCTGCCTCAGTGAAGTACTGGTTCAAAACCATAGGAAGGGGAAAACTATCCGTGCACTGTCAGGTGTGAATGTTCCACAGCCTACATGGAGAAGGTTGATGTAAATGTACAGAAGTACATAGACAGAACCAGCTCTCACTGGCTGAAAAATCTTTTTAATTTTAAAATTCGCTGTGTTCTGGTTGTGAGTTTGGAAGCTGATACCCACCTCTGGCCTATCGGTTGTCTTGTGTGGGTGTGCTAAGAGAAATGGATGCAATACTGGCATCAAAGGGGAAGAACCATGGGGTGCTAAAGTCTCAAGCAAAACCATGAGAGCTCCCTTCTGTGCTCAGCTCTCCCAGCACTGCTCCATGGTGAGATTCATAGAGCTTCACAAAAAGCAACCCAGGCACCTTCCTCATCCAGCAGAAACTGCATTGCCTGAGGGCCCTCCGAAGCCTTGAAAACTTGCATTTGAACATAGTTCCCTTGAAGGAAACTCAAACACAAGCAAAAAGCAAGAGCCACTTGGTCATCCATCCATCAATACAAGCTAAAAAATGGCAGATCCTTCAAAAATAAACCACAAAAGCCTTCTATTGCTTAACACGGTGGCATTTAGATAGACAGACATTTCTTTAGGCAAGAAGATCAGTATTTTGCTGTCATTCATTAAGGATTTACCAGTTTTGTATTGATTTTGTTGTGGCCTCCTATGTACTTTAATTGCTGCAATAGAAAAACAAGTTGCTATACATGACATTTCCTTTCGAAGAAGCTGGCAACAGAATTGCATGAACCACTGGTAAATTCACTGATTTCCCTTGTGAGTCAGTAATAAAATGATGACTGAAACAGCCTGTCCTTTTTTCTGTTCCAAAACAGCTATTTCTTTTACTATTTTTTTTTCAAGAACTCCTGCTAGCTGTGAATTTTAAAACAGAACTTTTCCTAATTGCTGGATAGTATGGTAGACTTTGCTGTGGCATTTCAAGGTTATTAACTGTGGGGGCTTATTGGTTTCATTTGAGGCACCTGAGTGCTGTTGTTAGAGCAAGCAGGGATGCCCATGCTGTGGATAACATGCACCCAGGGCTGACCAAGGGCAATTGGAACAACTGACAAAGTGGTTTCTGGTACACTCATCATTAGATTGACACATGGTGCAGCTCTCAGGACTGTGAGCTTAAATGTTTCCTTCACCTGGGATGCCAACCACCACAGCTCCTGACCTGGGAGGTTTGCAGACTACTGTTGTAATAGTTTTTTTTTCTGTATTTAGCCATCTGCTGATATCCTCCGTCCAGGTTTCCATAGCTGTATTCCTCTCACTGTGCATTTCTCATCCTGACCCAACATGTTGGTATATTTTTAAAGCTGTGGCCAGTGTAAAAGAAAATCCAAAGAAGGCAGTGGATGGGAAATAGTTCACTTCATTGAAAACACTTTCAGAGTTAGAATTCGTGACAATACTGACTATTCTCCCTAGACCAGTCTGGATCCCATTGCATGAATTAATGTGCTAAGAAAAGAGATGTAGGATTCTTCCCTCCAGCCGCTTGGTTTGTGTATATTTAGGCACTGTGTTGAGCACTGCTATATGAAAACACTGATTAATGACTGTAAACTGTAAATAAAGTAAGTTCAGAGTGCCTATAAGTGAAATTCTGCCACAGTTCCATGAGGTAAGTCAGTATTATGAGCGTTTTTGAGAAGAATGAGCTAGGCCGTCCCAGCAGCATGTGAAGGCAGAACTTATTTTAGAAAAAGAAAACCAAAGAGCTGTAGGAATGCATGAAGGAGTGTGTGCAGTTTGAGGATACAGAGTCTACTTTCTACCAGAAAGTGGCACAAATGTGTTCTGTGCAGAAAGCAGAGACGGGCTGAAGGAAAACTGAGGCTTTCTTTGCCTTCTGCTGATCTTGGTTCAGATCAGAGCCACTGGAAACCTCCACAGGGAGCATTTGCAGGCTGTTTTGCATGGCCATTTCAGCACAGCCCAGCTGGTTAATGCTAGCAAGTCTGGGCTGGTAGCACTTCCTGAAATAAAACCCATCCTGCCAGAAGAAGAAAGTCTAAGAAGAGAAAAGTCTGGTGGTATTTTTTCCCTCATTGCCTATGTACTTCTCTGAGACATGTAAACAAAGCCAACTTGTTGATGAGAAATATGTCAATCAAAGAGCTGCTGAATGTTCTGGAGACAGTTACCACTGGATGTTTTGACTAAATGTCTGAGAGCTCATGCTCTTGGGAAATTTCCCAATAGATCTGAAGATAAACACACAAGCTCTTGGCATCTCTCCTGACTGGATGAGGATCTGAGAACTGATCATTATTTACATTTAACTTGTGCACCTTACACAGCACCTTTCAGAAGGCAGCACTCGAGCATTTCGCAGTGGTGTTTATTAATGGCAATATCCCAGTGAATATTTAAATTCTGCCAGAGTACTTGTCTGCATTTCACATCGTGTCACAACACAATAACCGAGCTTTGTCATATTCACCTCCAGTCACTGTGGCAATAGCTGAAATACAGAGGTAACAAAAATCAGAGAAATCTGGAAAGCTCTCCATCGGGGGTAACATCAGAGGCATTTGGTAAAGAAGGGAGAAGGAATTTGCTATTCAAAGCAACTTCCCTAAATGCTCATTTAAGGCAAAAATTTAATGATGCCCTGCTGTGAGAGGTCCCCTGCTGCTGCTGTTCTGTGCTGCTGAATGATCCTTCGTGGGGCAAAACTCTGCCACATGGAGGCTGGATCTTCGGGGATGCGAGATGAATTGCTGCAAGGCTGGTCTTGGGAAGCACAAGATAAGGGCTCACAGCCAGAACTGAACATCACTGAACAGATTTTTCATCGGAAAGCCCCAGTTTTCCATCTCTGTTAGCAGCAATCTTCCTGATTTATTCAGCAGGAATGTGCATAGGAGTGATTTTTTCTGTCGTTTTTGTGACGCGAATAACAAAGCATAAGTGATTTTGTTTTCCACCCACATTAAAGATACGCTTGTTTTGCTTTACCTGTTACAAACAGTCCCTCCTCCATAACACCCATCCAACTGGCAGAAACACAACCGCCCCATGGCCCATCGAGCAGCAAACAGATCTGTGGAATGTCATGGCATTAACCAAAATTTCACAGATCAGCACAAGGAATAAGTATAATGAAGAAAAATAGTTTGCTTACAAGAGTTTACCAGGCTCCGTTATCGGAGTGAATGACTGACTTTCCTAATTCCTGAAATCCACAGACTTGCACAATTGTGCATCTCAGCCATGAGCCCGTTATTTCTTGGCTTGGCCAGACTTTACATCTCAATTAGGGCTGCAGTATAAAGTTTGGTTCAGAGTAATCTATTGTAGGTATACACTGCATTAGTATAAATATCACTGCACAGAACTGCAACAGAATGAGCATTTCATCTGATCTGCAAAATAATATACTCCCCAAAGCAGTTGGACAGTGCAAGATGGGCAGTGTGGTGTGTGTTGCACTGGCTTATGTTGTCTGATCAATGAGGGAAATGCTGTTGTCATTATTAATACCCTGAAAGCATACCTCTGGATAGAAACTGCTCCTCTGTGTTTATACGTATGTCTATATACACAAACATAAAACAAAGGTCACCAGCCATGCTCAAACCCAGCTCCAGATCACTGGAGGAGGAATTTCCCTAACAGACAGGATGAAGGCTGTATGTTTCTATCTTAAGAAATAACTTCCATATTTTCTATCTGACCCCACTAATGCACTTCAGCTCCAGCAACCCATAGTGAGAGAAACATCTCCTCTTTAGCCCATTCAGTCCCTCGCTGGTGATGTTAGGAGGATGGAGGGAAGCAGACCATTGTATGACCTCAGCTCACAGCTCACACATGGTATGAATTACATCAGGTCTTCAGAGATGGCTGTCTGTCCAGTTATCGCCTATGTCCGTCTGTGCCAGCTGTGGTAGCAGGGGTGCTCCAGCTGTCCTCATTACTTCCACCATACTGGTTTTGGAAGTTATTCCTCCTCTTCATCTTGAATAACCAATCTAGGCCTCAGATCAACAGAGGGCAGCTGCATTCCTGTTCTTGCAATTAAAATTACATGAATTATATGAGCCAGAGAAGAACAGGGGCACTGCAGCTTTTTCCTGCATGATTGTAGATCTGTATTCTGCCCAGCCTGCAAATCAAGGCAATGTCATTCTGCTGTCGAAAATAGTCCATATTTACTGATCCTTAGAGGTTTCCACAAAGACCATTTCTGAGAACAGTGATATCCTGAAGTATTGTCTATATATTTGTGCAGTTTCTGGATTACTGTTCATTTACAGTCATGTTGCTGGAGCAGTTAATTAGAATAATTTGTTTGCATAAAATACTCCTCTAAAATGCCTAGATCTAAACATATGACTTTCCTAATTCATAAAAAGTTAAAGTAAACAACTGAAGAGCAAATAAACACAAATCGTAATGAATTTTTGATTCTTTTAGCATTCCTAAACCAATCCTGGGACTTGCCAGTCTCATCAATATTTTAATATGTTCTGAGGTTCTTGAAGGTAAGCAAATGGCCATCAGTGAGTAAGCTCTCCTGTGTTTGCTTTTCAAAATGAGGTGCTCAGGTAGGCTGCACGTATGCGATAGGCTGAGTATGTTTGCCTCAGAGGCACAGAACCCAGGCTTAGGCATCTGTAAATGCTAAAATCTTGAATATGTTCACATTACACCCGAGCTCCAGATTATGTGAAATGTTTTCTCTACCAACTAATCGGCTAAACACAAACACAGGGCAGATGGGAAACCAGTGACTCAGACATATTAATCTCCAAGCGCATTACTGACCCTTATCAATCCTTTCTACTAGGATTTCATTTGGCAAATAATGGGAATTTTACAACATGTAAAAAGAGTCAAATTCAGTTTGCACAGATTCAGTCTGACAGTACTACCCTTAAAAAAGAATCACAGAGAAACAATATTCTGAAACAACCTTTTTTCCTATGGCTTTTTGCATTGAAAATCTAGGTGATCATGAGTGACAGCTCATTCCTCAGGACCAGAAGTCAGTGAGGGAAAATCCACAAAAAAGTCATTGTAGACGGACTGGGAAGAAAACTCTATCGTCAGACTGCAGCTCAATAGAGGTGGCTCAGTTGCTAAGAGCCTCAGAGGATGGTTGGGTTTGGCTGAGCAGTGTGCCTGAGACAGCTGGATGCACCCTATGCTAGCAGGTGGAACAACCTACAGCTTGCTACAGCGTACAGCCCCAGAGCAACCATCTAGCTCACACACCTGTAGATAAACTAGGCCCCTGTCTCCACTGATGTTAAAGCTCTGGAGGATGCTAGAATGGTGAAATTATGCAAAGATCTGCCTGTAGAGCTCTTGTTCTGTGCAGGACAGTTCCCTGCCCTCCTGCAGGCAATGCTCACTGAGCTAGTGGCTTGGAGAGAGCTGCAAACATGGGTATCATGCATGACTTGGGTCACGACTTGCCTTACCTGCATGCTTTGCTCACCATGATGCAAGTAGGAATGATGCACAGAGGTGTTTGGAGACAATTACTGCAGCCAAATCCTCTTAGTGTACTTTCTTTCCAGTTTTTACAGCAGAGTGGAAACAGCTCCCCATTTCCACCAGGTCACCATGCCCCTTAGGACCTGAATTATGCTCAGTTGTCACAAAAATGACAAATGATGTATCCTGCTATAAAGGCCAACCTCTCGTCAAACTTCAGTGCCCTGCTCCAAGGTTCCAGCCATGTTTTACCTGGGCAAGATGCATGTATATTTGTTCAGAAGCACTTGGCCAAGCAATACAGAGGCTTTCAGTTTACAGTTCTGGGTCAGTGAAAAGAGCTATAAAAGTACAAGCATCAGATTATTATTATAATAAACAGAGCTATTTCATGGACATCACCACTCACAGAAGTCAGTGTCTGTGCATCTGTAAATGCACTGATACTTATTAAAACCAGCAATGAGCTAGGCATGCTGTATGAGTGTGTAGCCCCATTATTACATATAAGCACATTTCCTTAATTGCCGTGTGAAATTGTTGCCTCCTAAAATTCTGTGGGTGGTTGGAAACAAAATATTGAAGATTAATACAGTTCTTGAACTAGCAAATTACTTACTGCATAGCTTAGTTTAGCTTTCTGTAGCTGCAATAAATGTGTATCTTGATGATATGTTTAATATTACATTACATTGTGCTGTTTTCCATTGTGCTGAAATACATTTTAGCATTTTTCCACACTGTAAGATGACAGAGATCAATTACAAAACTATTAAATGTCAATTAACATCTTTGCAATCTGAATCCCAAATGAACCTGCTAAAAACACTTTGTTACATGTCATTTATATGTATAAATTCTGGTTAAATTTTTAATGAATGCACGGAAAAGTAATTACCTATTTACTGCTTATGTAGTGGTAAACTAATCCCATCACCGTGCCTTGTGTCCAAAGGAAAACTAAGATTGGATTTGCAAATCGGAGTGGCTAAAATAGGCTGTGAAATGCATCGTTCATTAAATCAGCTGTACTGTGTAGTGCCTAAATATAGATTTGGGAATCCAATTTTCAGCACTTCAGCAGGACCATTTTGTCCTATTAAGCCTCAAAGTTGTTTTTTAGCATGGTCTAGGCAATGCTGGTGCTTCTTATTAAAGAGCTTAAGCACTGTGCTGCAACTTTGAAGATTTCCTGGAAAAGGCTGTCATTACATTAAAAAAATTACATTTTTTAGCAATAATTTAGACTAAAATGTAGTCAGTACAACAGCATTAATGCCTTTACTCATGGGAAAATGTAGTCATTGCCCTTGGGATAAGATCTTTCCCCTCACAGAAAATAAAGAAAGCATTTTTATTTATTGCAAGTAGTCAAGAATTTGGTTTGGCATCTTAGCTAAAAATGAACACTTCTTTGGACGCTGCAAAGGAGATCATATCACCTTCCTCACGTGCCAGTCTCAGTCCCCTTTGCTAAAAGCCTTCTCCCTTTATCTGGTCTGTGGACAGCACAGAGGTTGAAATGCTGTGAAGCATGCTCTGCTGGAAGCACAGCTCCTTTGCCACTGACTACGGAAAGTTGAAGGGATTGAGCCTCCTGAATCACTGTGTTAGGGTGGGCAAAAAGGGAACTGTGCCCCTGTTAGGGCAGACCTGAGCGAAAGGCTCGCTGCCTCTCAAGTCACTCAGGCCAGCGCTGACTCCTGCAGTTAGAAGAAGCATGTTTATCTTCAATGGAGGTTGTTCACCCATCTTCCTTCCCTATCTTGAGGAGTTATCTGTGTGGGAGGGAGATCAAAAGGGCTGTTAAAGCCAAGTAAGACCAGCCAACGCAAAGGCTCTACAAGAATAAAGCGAGGAGTTGCCACCTCGGGATTGCTTCTGCCTCTCTCTCCAGGCTGGCAAAGTACAGTCTTCCCAAGGCTAAGCTGAGGATCAAAGGGGGATGTAAACCTTACAGATCATAGCCTGCAGGAAGCAATGGGGAAGAGCTGCCAGCCCTGGAAGGCAGATGGAGAGAGGGAGAGAAGCAAAGGCCCCAGTTTTTCAAGCAGTGTGGGACCCCATGGATGAATTAGTCTGTGGTGGGCTCCTAAGAGAGCCCCCCAGCTTCAGGAGCACAGTGAGTGCTGCTACATCTTTGTTCTTTTCAGCCATCCTTCTTGGCAAATACAGCATGCTTTGTCTTCAGAGAACTGCCTCTTTGTAATTACAACGTATAATTCTCAAGTCCTAAAGGCGAAGAATCTGCAAGATGCAAAAGGGAAAGACCAACACCAAGAGCTGTATGCAAAAACCTTCTATGGGGACATGCAGCCTGCAGCAGGGCTGGGACCAGCAGTGCCCCACAGCCTGGCTCTGGCTGCAGTGCAGCATGGCAGTAAATTGGACATAACCATGCATCAAAACACTGCCACCCTGCTGTACCACATGGTCTCTTGGCACTGCTGTTGTTCTTCCTCAAAAGTCACCCATTAAGACAAAGCCTGCAACAGGGCTGAGCTCAGCACGGGTCTTGGAAGAAACTCATTAGACTCATCAGAAGTTTGCCAGACGTCCTGTGAAGGCAGACGCTGTTTCAGATTAATTCCTTCTCTTAGGTATTCTGGGTCATGCCAGCTGAAGATATTAGGGAATTCTCATTAAAATAAATGTGCATTGGCCTGCAGACCTTACCGTATGGCACTGCAAAGCTTCTCTTCAGTGTCTCTTCTAATTTTTTTACCAAATGACTTCACACAAGGCTATTAAAACTAACTGGGAAGAAAACAGACCAGTGGTAGCCTCTGCTGCCAGCTCATCCCATCTGCAGGTAGAATAAAGCGCTGCCTTAGAGAAGCCCAAAGCCCTGCTTTCCTGCTAGCCTGGGGCAGAGCAGCAGGACAGGGGTGGCTTTGCTCCTGTAGCCTGTCAATTTGGGAAGTGATGCATTTTTGTGGCTGGCACAGTTTTTAACAGAAGACATGGCATTAAGAGCATTGTTAAGAATGGAGACTCAAGAATATTTTGCTCTTCAGGAGCTGCCCTTCTAAAGTCGTTCTGGTGGCTCTAATGAGAGCAGATGCTCCAGTATAAATTTCAAGAGAAAACACAGAGTTTCCCTCCAACTTCCCCTAAAACAGAGTCACAGGCAGAGTGGCTTTCTTTGTTCAGTTGTTTTAGGAATGTAATTTGGTAATTTGGTTGCTTGTCTGATAAATGTCTGACCTCTGATCCCAAATACAAGACACTGAGTAAAAAGTAACCAGATTTGACAGACAGAATTTGTCTACTGTGTCTGAGGCGCAGTGAAGCAGCCTGGGGAGAAAAGCATTACAGCAAATTATGTTTCTTTATCTGCCTCTGTGAATGGTGCCAGGTCAGCTCAGAGCAGGGAGAGAGCAAGTCTTCTAAAGCACAGCACCCTCCCAGCTCAAAAGCAATGTACCTGCTGCTTGGACTCCAGCGCTGGAGATGTACACAGACAGCCCAGCTCCATAGATGTCTCTGCTTTTCAGGGAGTGGGAATGCTAAGGAAACACACAGCAGAAGGGTCCCAGCACCCTACCCAGGGCTGGAACAGCATGGCATCACTAAACTGAGTTGCTTCTTATGTTGGTGTTTTTGACAAGGCTGCCTTGATGTCCCTAAAATCTATATTGAAAATAGCTAGAACAGAGTGTGCAAAGGAAAAAGGCTGATATCCTCACTGGAAGAGAAGACCTTTCCCAGAGCACTTGCATTCTAATCCCTAAATTCACATTGTGCTTCTCCATCAGCACAGTGGCTCTGATGTACCTTCAAAGTGACGGAGAAAGGAGATGGAAGACTTTTTTTTTCTGTGTTCACTACCTTGATTGCAACTATCTAACTCGCCCAGATGTCCTCCATTCCTCCCACGTCAGAGTCTGCCTGCTCCTTTCCTTAAACATCCATCACGCTCCAGGTCAGCTCTTCTTTGATTTGTAGGAGATGGCTTCCCAGACTGCCTCCCCTTTAATCATTCCTCCGACAGCAGCCAGAGATGAAAAGCTGGGGGGATCCAAGTAATCCATTTCCTAACGTAAAAAGCCCAAAAAATGGGGGGAGAGTGGAAGGGAGCGAAGCAGTCCTCTGAGCAAACAGCCTGATTACGTCAAGGGACAGGAAGAGCAGCACTTGGAAATCAATACGGATGAGGCTTTGAAAAGGTTGACTGACTGCACTGGATTAGCTATTGATTTTTGTCATTTTTGCAGCTAGTGTCATGCTCTCCACCCGCTGAGGCCATTAAGCTCTCAGGCCTTAAGCTTCTAATCTCCCACTAATAATAACAAGACAATGGCCCGGTGAGCAAAGGATCTAACAGGATGTCCAATAGCCTTGGTGCAGTATTGGGTGTGCCAGTGTCTGGGGAGAAGTCACAGGATGCCCAGAGATGCCATATAGAAACCAAAGACAGATGCCCAGAAGGATTCATCTCACACCCTAAGGCCAACTGCAGATCAGTGTTTACTGATAAGAGCCTCCAACAGCTTTCCAGTTAGCACTGGAGACATCACTTTTGCAGGATCTCTCTGATCACTCATTGTTATTAAAGATAACTGCAGCCAAGAATCCTGCTTGTTTTCAGGATAAATCAGGTAGAGATACACAACAGCATGGGTTCCCTCTCTGATGGCTGAAGGGCTGAGGTTACATCCAAGCATCATGCCATCAGCTCAACTTTGTGCATTCAGCACACAGCTACAGGGAAATCAAAGAAAACCTGTTCTTAATTTGAGGTAGGAGTGCAAAAAAGGGATACAGGAAGGAGTCAGCAGGTCCTTAGTGAGAGGAAACAAAAAACAGGAGAGGATGAAAGGAAAGGCTCTGGTGTGACAAAGGCAGCTAAGTAGTGGATGGGAAAAAAAAAAAAAAATGGATAAAAGAGATCTGGGCATAAATGAGTGCTTCCAAGGCCAGGAAACAGAGCTAGCCTCTTCCTGTTCATCCCTCTATATAAAGTTGATCAGGTTTGCCAGGTCATGTGAAAGAGCTTGTCCCAGCTCAGCTTCCAAGTCTGCAAGCACCGACTGCTGTGTTGACAACCAGTCACGGATGGGGCCCAACAAATTCATGTCATGCAGCTACTTTACGTCGCATCCTCTGGAAACCATCTCAGTCTATTTGCAACCTCCAGAGCCTTGAAAAGCAAGTGTCCCTGGGTTCAGCCCCACAAGGCAAGTCATCTGCCTGTCTCAGCTGTACTCCCCCGGCTCTGGAGGTGGGAGGCAGATGGGTGCAGGCAGCTCCTGCTGCCTCGCAGTGCTACAAACCACACTCTCCATGATCTCTACAAATGCCCCAGCACATCACTAGGGTTTATTTATTTATCTATTTGAGAAGCTGAGAGCTCTGGCAGAAGCCACGTGTGCCAGCAGAGGCTGGGGCCAGTGGCAGCACTGTATCCCTGAGCTCCCAGCATGTGGCTATGCGTGCAAAGGGCTGATTAGAGTCAGCCCATGGTGCCTGCATTGCAAACTGATTGCTCAACTTTTCTGAGAATCTCGGCCTAAATGTTGACAGTTTGATTCTGCTTGGGTTTGGTATTTGTTTTAAGATCCTTTGTGGTTCTCAGAAACTAAGGGATTATTGTCAATGTACAAAACAAATGGACTCCGCCAGATTTCATCCCTTTGGAAGCAGGCAGATAATGCTCCTGGAATAGCAATCACCCAATTGCCCACCCAAATGGGCAGCAAACAAAAGCAAGGGATGTGCATGGGAGCAGATAGAGCTTCTCCATTCACAAATCCCATGCAATCCAGAGCAGGCAATGCTGCACTCTTCCTCAAGCCCTCTCACCAGGCAGCTGGCCAGCTGGCAACAGCAAGGCAAATTGAAATGTTCTCTCACTTTCTATTCAGATTGCTCCTGCTTTTTTTGGAACTGGTGCATGGCTTCAGCCCCTCAAGTCATGTAAGTCCTCCTGACATTCTTCAAAATCATAGGAAAGGGAAAAGAGATGAACGAAGGCACAGGAACAAAGGGAAACCACTGATTTTTTCTGCTTCCAACAGCACACTTGAATCACATGTTCTGAAATCAATGGGCCTATTCAGAGCCAGATCTGGGGCAAATGACAGAAACTCGTTAAGGTGAATCATTTCATGGTCATCAAGATTGAAATAGTTCTGTGTTGTTTGGTTGTATTTTTTTTCCCTAGAATTAATTGATCTGTGCTTTAACATTCTTTCAGATTTATTTAGAAGTATTTAAACACTTTCTTTTAAGAGTGACTGGAAAAATATATATAAAAATCTTCATTTAATCTGAACTAAAGTTTTGTTAGTTTGCTTGAGGGATTAAAAACAAACAAACAAACACAAAAACTGCTTCCATTCTACTCAAAATTATTTTCCCGTTTTCTCCAAACTGAAGAAAACAAATCCCTTAATTTCCCAGCTCTCATCAGCATCCCCCTGAGGCTTAAGCAAAATGTTTCAAAAGAAGCATTTGAAGGGATTATTACTGTACAGCTGCTGGGAAGGGCCAGATTGGAGGTGGGGCAGAGATTAAGCGACACAATCTCTCACCTTATGAAGTCAGATAACTTGGGGGAGACCCATCTGTGGTACAAGTCACTTCAGCTCAAATGTCCATTTTGTTTTATTATTTTATTTTTAAGAGGACTGCCAGTAAAAAGTTGATTGCCCTGAATAGCTATCAGTTGCCTCAAGGGGATCGCAATTGGAAAAAATGAATCCCCTGAGCAAAGCAACTTGCTTATTAGGCAATACTGTCATGCCTGCTTTGCCATGCTATTAGGTTGATTCCCTCCATTTATTTTCTTTAAATAAAAGGAATGGCCTGTGAGTGGTACAGGGAGATGCCAGCAAGAGAAGAAAACAGGCACCACATATGCGACAAGTCTCTGTTAACCTGTGCAAGGAGGTGAGTCCCCAGGATGGAGGTGGGAGGTCTGTTGGACAGAAGGCAGAGGCCAGTTCCTGCCTCCTTCTGCAGCCCTGCAGTTGCTGTAGAACATCTCCTTGGCCATGGAACAGGCTGCCCAGGGAGGTGGTTGAGTCACTGTCCCTGGAGGTGTTTGAGAAATGTGTAGACGGTGTATTGAGGGACATGGTATAGTAGGGAAATATTGGTGGTAGGTGGACAGTTGGACTGGATGATCTTGGAGGTCTTTACCAGCTTGGTAATTCTATGATTCTGTGATCCCATGGGCATCCTCCTCTCCCCAGATTCTCGGGAGGCTGATAGCTGAGACCTGCATTCAGATGTTGCTGTGTCAGTTTGCAAGGACAAGATGAACCACTTCATGTACTGAGCTGATCTGTTGAATTTCTTTATGATTAGAAGAACGGTAAAAGCATTTCTCACAACTGATCATAGAAGCTAGCACCACCACTTTCCTTAGCAGACTACACTTATGTTTGGACTGGAGGCTGTCCAGCACTGTGCAACTTTGCACAGGAAGGCATTCATGGGATGTAATACATACACAGCACCCTAATAAATATCTCCAACATTGCTCAAGACTTTGCCATTTTCCACTCCACCACATTCACAGGCTCTCTCACATCTGTCACTTCCTTTGAGAGGACAGTGCAGGGTGATCTCCATCCCAGCAGAGGCTGCAGCTCCTGGTGCTCACACCGGCACGTGCATCCGCCGCCCGCACAGTGACAACAAGGCACCATGTGCTATTTATTTCACAGGAGGCAGAACACTTTTTTTTTGTTTTGTTTTATCTCTTTCCAGACAGTTGGCTCAGTTTAATGGACTGTCTTTCAGCCTGTGCATAATTCTTCTCCAAATTAAATTCTCTTAGAAGCCCAACATAGTACAGACCATGTTGTCAGCTCATTACTTTTACATCCTTTCTTGTTCTGTTTATGTGAGCAAAGGTTTAATTAACTATAATCTACAGTGTAGGCAACAGGAAAAAAAAACACTTTACTTGAAGGTGTGTGTTTCTGTTCTGTCATATTTGTGAACATTTTTGGTGGTGGGGGGGGAGAGTTAACCTTTCTATCCATGAGCAGGGTTGACTGTAGGTTTCTATGCAAATGCTTGAGGAAGCCTAAGACATCTACAAATGTCTGTTCCCCTCCTGGGTACCCCCATCAGCATCCTCTTCTGACCAAAGTTTGAACAAGAGAGTTAAGCAAAGCAGATTATGATAACAAAAAGAGAATAGATAGAAACCTTCCCCCTATCCTAGGCTCACTTACAAAACTCCAGAAAAGAGATCCTTCCCTACTGGTAGCCAGCTCTTAAATAGGGAATTGCCTTCACCTGTGCTCCTCTGGCTGACTCATTGCTCATCTCAGGTGATCAATCAGAGGCTCAGGCTGTGACTCAGCAGTTCCCATACAAATACCTATTAGCAGAGCCACGGCAAGGGAAACCGTAGTGGAAATGCTAAGTCATGGCCTGAAGCAGTGATTGAGAACCAGATGGAAAGGCAGAGCTGACCCAGGAGAGCTCAGGTGTATGCAATGCACCTGAGTGACTGGAAGGGGTGGATCCTGGCTCCACCTCTTCCCAGACCTCATTTAAGGGTTGGCAGTGCATGTGGGGGGTATTTCTTGCTGGTGATCTCTGCTTATGTGAGGCCTTCTGAAGGTAAGCAGATCTTTTTCTTCATTTCTGTATTTGTGGCTGCTGCATTTGGGCTCGTTCTCATTTACTGTAGCTAAAGATTTTTCCACCCTGCTACTATCATCCCATTATGATGTTACAGAAGCACGTTTAGAGGACCTATGGTTAATACATTGTCTATTGAGATCTTGCAGCTTGAAAGTGGGGAGCTGCAGATGTGCTTTGTACTCTTATCCTTTGCCCTCAGTAGAGCAGTCTTCCCCATGAAAGGTAAGTAAGTCTTCATGAGCCTTTTCTGATGGTCAAGATGTCCTTTCCTTCCACCTGTAAACTGCTTACAAGATGTCACTCTTTCCCTGGGTGCCTAGCTTTTTCAGGCTCATCTCATTCTCTTTGTTACCATCTTGTAGACTGTAATGTTTAGACTCTAAAAGCTGAGGATAGGTCCCATGTTACAGAAGCAGTTCCCTCTCCTTGCCATGGGAGGGTGACCTCTGCAGTGGATGCTGCCACTGTGATTGCTCTCCTATAGGGAGTGACTCTTGGCTTCCCACTCAAGCTCCAGTTTGAAGTGTCCATCCTCTAAATGGCTGCAGGACTGCAGACAATGGTTATTGTATTTACAGAATGCTCCTGTATGCACCAGTGAACAAAGCTCACTTTCACACCAATGAACACAAATGAGCTTGAAGCCAATATTTTTCAATATGAGACTATTCATGCAGCTACTTTCTGGAATTCCTTTTGCTCTAATTACAGTTACTTTTTTTTCTTTGCTTCATTAATGAAGGAAGGCACGCAAGGCTCAATTCACAAAGGCATTTAGGCATCTGACTCCTGCTGAAATCCCTGGTGAATCTCAGCAGTAGACACTCCTCAACTCTCCTCTCATTCACAAAGTAGTGCTGGAACCTGCATGGCGTTACTTCTGCTTTGTACCAAGCTTGGGCGAGTAAAGAATGAGAGCCTCTGCATTTGCAAGAGAATGTTTCAGTCACTGAATTATGAACAGGGAGACTGATGATGCAGAGCTGTGAAACAGCACTTGTACATGATGTTGTGGATAAGTCATATGTCTCCTGTGACTTATCCACAACATCATGTACAAGTGCTGTTTCACAGCTCTGCATCACCTGGCATGTCGCTTCTTTGTAGATTTGCGAGCCTCTCTGCTTTCATGTTCATAGGTGATCCAGTCTGGGCTGTCCTGAGGGGACTGGAGGCTTATGTCCCCTTTGGGATTCTTATTTCCTCAGTCTCTTTGAAAATGCCAATTTTAGAGATTACTACAAGGAAAGAGCAACACAAACCAGAGAAGGCAGGAAGAGTCTGTCCGTCAACTTGGTATTGCTGTCTTCAAAAACAGGAAAGAGGACAGCAGAAAAACATCATGGGCAAAATTAATTGCCTTATGTTTATACTGGAGGATCTCAAGCTTCTCTCTAGAGTCACTTTTTGTCTGTGCACATCTGTTCATAGGCAGGGCTGTGGTCTCCTGGTTTTGAGTGGCAATGTGTCTGTAGGCAGAACTTGTTGCTTGTTCACCACTGCTGTTTTGCCTTTCCTCTCTGTCAGATTTTCCAAGGGCAACGTGATTCACAAGCAAAAAATTGTGCTTTAGTGGAAAGTGCCAAAGAATGGACTGATCCTCCTCTGCATGTCACTGCTGCAGGGCACAGGGCACTGAGGGAGGACCCCAGACACATTTTGGTATATGGAACTAATAATGTTTAGTGTTCCTGTCGTGCCCTCAATTGTACTGCTGGGTTGTACTGCATTCTAGATTCAGTAAATTGCAGGGGAAGAGAGCATTTAAAGTTTTTGTTTTCCTTCCTTCCAGATTTTGCCTTGCAGCCATCAGACATACCGACTCAGGCCTCCCCACTGCAGAACCCAACTTGGATACAGGGAGGAATTACTGCCACCTGGTATGGGGAGTGCTGCTCTCACACCCTGTCAAAAACCCCTCCAAAAAAGCAACCCCCTATTTCTTTTAGCTGCTTGTTTTCCTTTTTTGTCTTTGTAATGTTATAATCTGCTTGTTCTCCAGCCCGCTATAATCAAGTGTGAGCAGTTAGTCATATGATAGAATCAGATAATCGTGTAGGTTGGAAAGACCACTAAGACCATATAGGCTACCTGTCATCCCCACCATGCTCATCAGACCATGTCCCTCAGTGCCCCATCTCCATGACTCTTGAACACCTCCAGGAATAGTGGCTCTACCACCTTTCTGGGCAGCTGTGCCACTGCGTTACCTCTCTTTCTGATAAGAAATCTTTCCTAATATCCAGGTCTTCTTTCCACCTCTGATACAGAGCCTAAAAGTAGCAGAGAACCAAAGTGAAAGTTTAAGGTGCAATCAAACCTGCTTTATTAACAAAGCCCAATCCAAAGGTGACTCATCCCATCCCATACAGCTGTGGCAGGGGTGCAGGTCCATACAGAGGGGTATGGGGCTGACGTGGACCCCCAGGAAGTGCTCATGGGCCTGCAAGAATAAGCCATCAATTTCATCCCAAAGTGGTTTTAGTGAGAAGCCACACAAGACAAGGAATGAATTACTGAGCCCATTCATGCTTAGTGAGTTATTAAGTGTAAGGGCAAAGTCTGCAAGCACTCTCTGTGCTCAATGTCTGAGTTAATAAACCATCACTCAGAAACCAGAGTTCTGACTACAGCTCCAAGTGGTTATTATGAAATGTATTCTTCCTTCAACTAGGTGTGTTTGTTTCTTAGGGGAAGATGCTCAGAACGTGCAGTGCTTTACCCCATGCATATTTCTCTCTTTCTGCACCCATTACCCAGGTCTGCTGCTTTGATTCCTGCAGTATGGTTTTACAGCCAGTAGCAGCATTCCATCAGAGAGCATGCTTCAGGACAGCTTCTGAGTTTGTTGTGCACCAAACCTCATACTGGACACCTCTGAGACAGGAGAGAGGCTGAGAACAAGATGGAAGCAATAACTGTAGGCCCCTTTTCCATGCAGGCTCAATTAGGTCTCATTCTTTCTCTCTTCCTCTCCCTTATTTCAGAGCTGTGGAGTTTGTGATTTAGAGGCAGCGCTTCAGGAAGCCCCCCGGTTCCATATATTTATACAAGCAACCACATAACTCAGCTTCTGGAAATGCTTGTGAAGACTTCCAGGCAAATCTAATGCTCTGAGGCAGTAGCAATTTAAGGTCTGAAAAAGCTTCAAATTGTGCTGTCTTTCAGTGCCTCAAGGTCTAGAATTGCACTTTGAGGGAGTTCATGCAGCCATTCCCAAATGTACAAAGAAAATGGTTATTTATCAATTAATAATAATTGAGAATACTAGCTGACTAAATACCCTGAAAGTTCAGCAAGGCCTCGCTAAATACAGCCATCTTGCTTTAAGTCTTGCTTTTCTGAGTGATCCTCATTTGCTTCCATTTGTGAAGCTCCTCTCTTCCCTGTGCCAAGACTAAAGAGTTATCATCTGTTATCATAAAAGAATGAGACTTGTATCAACATATCCTTGCAGAGACATTTATTTCACTGAGCACTAAGCAAAGGGAAGGCTAGAACATTTGTCTTCTATGCAAGGGCTGTTGCTTACCTAATATTTCTTGTAAGATCCTCTACCATCTCAGAGGTCCACAGGGCTTCCCAGTCCCATAAACCTGGTCCTCGTACCTAAAATAGATAGTAGTTTTTCAGACTTGGGGATTATTGACATTTATAAGGAAGCCATATCTAAAGTAGAAAAATCCCATCATCATCTTGCACTGAGAGTAGCCAGAATCATGGCTTAGTATAGAATCTAGCTCAGTATCTACAAGGAAGATATAGGAAAGAAGAAGACAGACTCTTTAGCAGAGTCTGTTGAGACAGGACAAGGGAAGTGCTTTTAAACTAAAAGAGGAGACATTTAGACTTCATGTAAGGAAGAAGTTCTCTGTGATAAGAGTAGTAAAGAATTGGCACAGGCTGTCCAGGGATGAGGTGGTGTTCCATCCCTGCAAACACCCAAGGCCAGGCTGGATGGGGCTCTGAGCACCTGGTGGAGCTGGGGGTGTCCCTGTGCATTTTTTTTTTTTTTTTGGGGGGGGGGGGAGGGCGGGTTGGACCTGATGGCCTTTGAAGATCCCTTCCAACGTGAGCCATTCAATGAACAGTACTTTTTTTTTTTTGTCTTTAATTGTTAGAGTATCATCATTTACGTGGTCATCAACACAGCTTATCAGAAATAAACAGGAGATACACTTGAATGTTCTCAAAAATTTATAATCTATGTTTCTTATTTTATTTTTGTCAGTGTAATTGTCTTTAGTGCTTTTGGTGGCACAACTCTGCAGATCTCTGTCATGTACTGTTCCTAGACTGACACATCAGCCTTCTGCCTGACAATGTGCATGTATACACATAGTAAAATACACTTAGTTTTCTTTCCAGCACGCTTTAGAATAATACAGTATTGGTGGATGTTTCAGTATAAGGGATTTAAACTAGATTTTGAACCTATAGCTGTAGGTTCTGTAGTGCACTGGTAATATCACGCAGAGAGATGTGTTTTTTGTTGGTTTTTTTTTTTTTTTTCCCAGTGAGTTTAGCACAGCTCCATTCATTGCTGTTAGAAGAGCTTTGAAGTTTTCATGCTTATGTGGAAATCCAGTTTTTTCAAATTGAGTTAAATTCAACCTCCTTTCTCCCCCAACCTGACAGCAGCTATGCTATACAGTACTTTTATGGCATATGATAACTAGCTCAAAAGAAAAAATGGCACTTAACAGCTGGGACTCTCTCTAGTTCATAATTACATACCATGTGAAAGGCTCTGCTGTTAAAGTTGATCAACAAACTCGGGTGGGGTCCACGTGCCTCCAACTTCTATCGATGTCACAGGAACTCTGGGACACTTAGCAGCATTTCGTAAAGCCAAGATTTCCCCCCCCCCCCCCCCCCCCCAAATGAGCACATTGAGTTATTATTCTGCACTTTTTATTAATCATCTTTGATGAAAATAGATGGCATTTAATTATTTATGCTTGCAATCAGTTCATAGCACCCGAAATTCTTCTTGACTGAAGGCAACAATCTCCATTTCAATCCTGTCCCTACAGTTCCCATTTTTGTGGGGACTGGTGGTTGAAACACTTGAGAACTCAGAATTTGAATTTTAGATGTGAGGATGAGCACAAAGGAGTCATGAACTTCCCAGGAATAGCACTGGGACATCCAAGGCTTTGTCATGTTGGGTCCTGAGCTCCTGGAAGACCAGAAATTGCACAGACTCCTTGCGCAAGTTCCTCCAATGTCTGACTGCCTTCATGGGGCGAAATGTTTTCCTCATATCCAATACAAATTGCTCCTGTTTCAATTTACACCCTATATCGTGTCCTTCTCCTGCTGCTTGCTGCTGCTGCAAAGAGCCTGGCTCACCTTGCTGATGACCTGCAAGGTGCTGATGTCAGCTTGCTGCAGCCTTCTCTGTGAGTTGAACATGGCCCCCATGTCTGTATGTGGGATGTCACTGACACGTGTTGGGGCTGTATCTCAACGCCTGCAAAACCCTATGAAAAGCAGAGTGAAAAACTGTTACTATGGTCTCACATTAGAATTCAGAGCAATTCAGAAATGGAATTAGCACAAAATAACCACAGACAAAATATGGTAATTAATGTCAATTACCCTGGTTGCTATAGAAACATGACTGAAACCAGCAGAAGTTACCGATAAGTTCAAGGTGAACCACAATGGTAAGTGGTTGGCTTGGTCTGTTTTCTCTAGCTGATTAGGACTTCAGCTCTTCTGGCTGACAACCAGTTATCGATAGAACTTAATCCATTTAATAAGCCCATAATCACTTTAATCCAGTTGGCTCAAAGTATTTTGCAACTGGTTGCTGTACTTGATTAACAACTGTCTTTTAAGAAACAAATAAAAGCTATCTGTTCACTGCATATGCATCAGCGTCTCAGAAAGACCTGTTTTCTGCAAGGCAGGATTGAATGTGTAGCAAAATCTTTGTAAGTTATAAATGTATAACCCCAGGGTGCAAAGAGCTTTTTAGAGTCTTTGATTTCATTAACATGCGCCAACATCCCTTTAGCTTTCGTAAAATATAATTAGGAGCATGCAAAGGAAACTCGTCAAAGGACACTTCTTCCACAGGTACCTTCAGTCACGGATGTGCAGTGGGGCACCTGCTTGGCAGGATGGGGAGCTCGGAGGGCAAAGACATGCAGCACGAGGACGTTGTTCCTGCCCCTGTTTCACCAAGAGCTGCTGTGATGGCAGACTGATAATTTTGTGGCAAATACTTGAAGATGTTTTTTCTTCTGGTTTGGAACATCTCCCAGCTATTTGCATGATCTGTCTGTGAACTATAAATTCCTCCCCACTCCCCAAAATGCTATTCCTGAAAACTCCATTTCAAACACAGTTTAAGGCTCGGGTAAAAAATAGAGATGTCTTTGAATCGTTCTATTTTTGCACGGCATTTCAGCACGTGTTAGCAACACTGGGCAACACATAATGGGGCACTGTAGGCTTACTGAGATGCTGTGTCCCAGTGGAAAACAGTTCAGATGAAGATATGCTGATTGTGTCTGTAATAGCAGATTTTGTCAAGCACTTTCAGATCTCATAATGGAAAAGATCACTTTATAGAAGATTGGTATTAATAACTATAACGATTACTTGGTTGTTCAGCTCCAAGAAGTTTCTATAGTCCTCTTAACTCAGGATGTATTGCCCTGTGATTTATGGGACTCAGGATTGGTTATAAATACTGTCTAGCCAGTGATTCTTCCACATCTGTGCAACACAGCTGAGCTTGAGAGCAGTTCTAAGAGTTCTGATTAACTACCCCTTAGCAGATCATGAAGCCAAACCTTTAAAAGTTTTAAAGAAAAGAAATTCAAATGGATTTTCTGGTTTGGGGCTCTACATCATCATTTGAGCTTGCCTAAGACAACTGGCGTGAAGGGCAGTGCAGAAGGATAGCTGGTGGGATTGGTTTTGCCAGCTGAGCTCTCAGCTGTCACTTGCAGCACCTGTGAAGAGTAATCAGCTTGGGGCACATTTCCTGGCTT
Source organism: Tympanuchus pallidicinctus (assembly GCF_026119805.1). Classification (NCBI taxonomy): domain Eukaryota; kingdom Metazoa; phylum Chordata; class Aves; order Galliformes; family Phasianidae; genus Tympanuchus; species Tympanuchus pallidicinctus. Next base: position 10,860,362 of record NW_026294722.1, read on the forward strand.
GTCTGAGTGGTTCTCGTAGACATCTTTTAACCATTCCATACCAAGAGTAGATTTTGTCTCCAGACACTTTTCGCAGTTGGCTGTCACAATGAAGTTAAATACTGGCTGAGGTCATAGTGCCCTGCAGGAACCATTTTGGGGGCTATCTCTGCTTATTGGACTTGGCTCCACAAGTTACTAGGCTCTTCTAGGCTGGAACAAATTGAATATAATAAAGACAGATGGATGGCTGACTTGTGTTTACAGCTGTAGGGAGTTCTCTTATTCTATTAAGTTTTCGGCTGAAGTTTTGTCTGAGTCAAACTTAAGATGTGAGTGAATCAAGATAGGGCTTCAACTTGGGATTGAAACTTGTATCTGGAAATTGGAGTCGAGCCCCCTATGATCCTGGGACCACTCTTCAAGTGAGGTAGACTTCATCTCTGCTTACAAATGAAGGTCTGCGCCAACTGTAGGCTTTGACATGAGCTGGTCTAGAGGCAGGATAAGGGGGAGTTCATAGGTAAAAACAAAACATGAAATGGTTTAAAATGTGTTTCAGTTGAATTGAGGTAGGATATGGTTTGAGGTTTGGGAGATGTTTTTGTTGGGGATGGGAAGAGATGAGGTTCATGAAAGTAACCTGTTTTGAAAAACAGGAAAGAGGATCAGAATAAAAGATTTTGGGTCAACTATGAGCACCTCATCAAACTTAAAAATTGCCACGTGCCTTTCATTGCTTCGTTATTTCAGCCTTTTTTTTAAACTTTGTAAAATCTATGCCAGTTTTATTTTTAGAAGTCCAGGGGAAAAAAAAGCAGTTTTAAAAGCACTTTTTTTTTCATGTTTTTTTTCTACTTCTTTAGCAAAAAAATGTTAGCCAAATTAAAAAAAGCTCGTATTATCAGTGGCTTCCTCCTGAAACTTCACAGAGCAAAAGGGTTCCAGGTTTATTTTCTCATGCAGTCCATGGCTGAAAATGCCATTCACCACTAATGGAGCTCTTGCTCGTATCTCATTTGCTATAGCCAAGACTTATCTACATTACATGTTCGTTCCTGCAAATAAAAAGGGATGGATTTTTCTCTGTTCTACATGGAATGAACATTTTCTTTTTCTCCTTCAGGCGAATTATGTAGTAGAATTAATGGGCCTGCAAGTCCATAAACTAAAGTACATTTTTGAAGTGGGTTACTTGCACCTTGGTTAATATCGTGTATTATTTTATAGATGTAATGAAGGGATTAAAAACACCCAGCTCAAAGTGCTTTCAGGCTGTTCCTCAGGCTTTAAGATGATGTTTTATTTAATGCATTTGCAAACTAGTGAAAGAGGAACAGCATTACATGCTTCTTCATACAGTTTTGGAAAGGAAAGGGTTTGATTTCACTGGGGTTTATTTGAAAAAGGGAGGGAAAGTTAGTCCAGAGAAGGGAGATGTGATCAGGAAGGGATAAAGAGAGACTGGAATGGCTAACAGGGCAAAGAACTGGAGGAATTCCCAGAGCATTAGTGAGGCACAGGTTGCTCAGAGAGGTGGTGGTGCCCCATCCCTACAGACACCCAAGGTCAGGCTGGATGGGGCTCTGAGCACCGATGGAGCTGTGGGTGTCCCTGTTCATTGTATGGAGGATTGGATCAGATGGCCTTTAAAGATCCTTTCCAATTGAAAAGATTCTATGATCATTTATGGAAATAAAGAGGAAGCAAGCATTTTAATGGGTCTTTTCTGGTTTAGCAAAGGCTTTGAAGAAAACACTTCTATCAGAGAGGAAGGACTTTCCACATGGGCTGGGTTATGAGGGCAGCAATGGCCTCGATGCCCACAGCTAAGGCGTGAAGGAGAAAACCAACCACTGGGCAAGCCTCTTGGTTTCCTAATGCTGCCCCAAGGATTTGTGGGGAAGCCAGCACTGCTTACAGTCCCCAAAAGCAACAAGAACTTTGTTTTCTTCCTGTGTGTGTACTTCTGCAGCTGATTAAAGCACCTGGCAAGGAGTACCTTCACACAGAAGATATTACACCTTAATTAAGTTTGGAATAGTGTCTGGCCAATGTCACACAGCATAAATCAGTGCTGATTCAGATAAGGGCAAAGCATTCTCAATTTCTGGGTCTCTGCTGCTAGTAGAAACAAAGCTTCAGTCCTGTCCTTTTCTTGACCTGAGTAAAAACTTGACAATTTCAGCTGATGGCATGTTTTTTGGGATGTAGAGGTAGGCTTGAGGTCTGAAATCAGTTTGAGGATTTCCAGATACTTGTCTACCTTAGGAAATAGGAAGATAGAGTAGCTCAAAAGAAGTCCTTTTTGTGAAGCCCTTTTTATGAACTTCCAGAGAAGTCTTTCCTCTTCTCTCCATTTCAGGTTTTGGGTAAATATTATGATCAGTTCTTCTTGGATCTTTCCCAGTTTCTACCATTCCTGAAGACAACCTGGGGCAGAAAGTGGCAATTGAGTGCCAGGAGCCCTGCAGACCCCTGCTAGCCCAGGCTCCAGCACCTCTCTGCTGCCCTGAAGATATCAGCATCTTGAGACTGATGGGCACTGTTCACTGCTTTAATGGGACTTTCTGATATGGCATTATCCATTTGGTTGATTTTCTCCTCTGCGGCTGATATTAGTTTTATACAAAGATTATAGAGTGAGTGTTCCTAGACTGGAAGACATGGGATTACTCTGTACTTGGGTCACTTTTGTTTGATCCTCACTAATTCCTTTCCCCAGAAACAGTGACATCCTGAAGAAGAAATATTGCAAGTGTCTCATTCTCTGCACAGGGATATAACTTCCCAGTGAGTTTGTTTTCAGCTTGCTAGCACTTACTAATGCCTAAAAACAACTTCTGCAAGAGGAAAGAACAAGGCAGCAACTCTTTGCCCATGCAATTACAGTGATTGTCTACACAAATCAAGTGTTTTTGTATGCAAATGGCCAGTAAGCATCTAGTGGATGCAATGGCTTGAATTTCAATTTGTAGTGAATAGTCACATATGCAAACACGTGTTAAAATGTGTATATATTAATATCTTACAATCATCAACCTCCTTTTCAAATATTTTTTGGCTCACGTCATTTAAGAACTCTTCAGTGAGCCATATGTAACCTCTTACAAGTGAATAGTGATTCTTTTAAAAGTAATGATCGCTGTTAACTCCCAGTTTCTATAATGCTTCCAGATACGGTAGGAAGTGCGTTCCCAATAATTAGTAATTAGCAGTAACCATTTTATGGAGCAGAAAAGAGTTGATTACAGTTGTTTTATCAGATGGTATAATAATAGAAAAAAAAATCTTGTTTTAGAGAAAGAAGGAAAAGGGGTGATTTCACAAAGTTGGCTCTCACTTGCCAGGCGTCCATCACCGAAACTACAGCTTCAGGGATCAGGAATTATTGATTTCAAGGGGATTAACTCTCAGCTACAGATAGTTCAGTTTCAGGGCATCATTTGTAAGCTGAGCTGTAGCCATAAACCAGCTGGCACTGGAGGCCTGATCCAAAACTCACTCAAATGTCTCGGACAGCAATTTCAGGGGGATCTTTGGGTTAATAGGTCCCCAGCTGGGAGGGCAGCTTGAGAGAAGTCTCAGTTCTCAGAGCATCTGGCACAGGGGAGAGGCCCATTTACTGAAAATTTTTCATGACACAAGAAAAGTGATTTCTGAAATGAGGAGGGGGCTTCTTTCATGAAAATGAGCCGTGTGCACCCAGCTCACATTAATTCCTTCACAGCCTCCACTGCCTTTTGAGCTGGCAGAGAAAGAAGAGCAGGTGAACATCAGGTCTGCTCACACCAAGCTCTCCCTTCTAACGCTTACCGAGTTAATTAATTTTTGCTCAACTTGATTTGACGTTCAGATCTCTGATATGTTTATCCTTCAAATGGGCACTCCTCCCTTTTCCTTGCTGTCTCTAAAAGGTTTAATATATGTTGGAGATTTTTGGGTGGGTAATGAGCCTTTAATTTTGTACTTATTTATTCATTAAGCTTCAGTAGTATCTGGAAAACAACAAATTGAAAGACTGTCTATATGTTCTTTAAAAAAACATACCAGAATTGCCCGCAGCCATGGGTCTCTTATTGCCTTTGCTCAAGTTAGACCTAAGCTATCTCAGGGATTACATTTGCTACTCTGTAATTAAGATAAATATCATCATAATGAGTCATATTGCTATGAAAACCTCCATGGCCTACTCAGTCCTTAGGTTTCCTCTGGGGACTTCAAATAATAATGCCAGGCAGATTTAGCTCTAAATGTCCTTGTGCAGACCTGAAATGAAACTCGTTTCCCATTTTCAATTGGTCCCTGCACGTTTCTGTTACTGAGAGCTTGAGCTCTGCATGGCAGCTGCAGAAGGGTCTGTTTCCCATTCGAAGCCCACAGAGCTTCCCTTAGTATTGGTGTAGAAATGGGTATGGTTATTGTTATGGTAATGTGGAAGAGAATTGGTGATTTAACAAAAGAGGAAGTAAAGGCAGAGAAGAAGGAATAAGGCAGTGAAATAAGAAAAGTGTAAGACAGTGGTAGATACAAGAATGAAGGGAGGGGAAGAGTTGGGAGGAAAGAAATACAGACAGATCACAGAGCTTGTCCTCAAAGTGCTTTGCTTCAGTGAGCATCCAGACGGGACGAGCCCTGGTTGGACAACTCCTATGAACTGCAGACAGCAAAATCTGCCCCACAACTGTAATTTTAGATCTGGTGATGTTAGCAAAAGTTGGCAGACAGCTGGCTACCAGCAAGAAAGCTGACTGGGAAATTGTATTTTTTTCCCCACTGATAATTTTTCACAAATAATACTGAACTGTGAGAGGGAAATTTTCCATTTCCTCATTTAAAAAAAAAAAAAAAAAAAGCCAACAAAACATATTCTGTCCTACGAACAGGGAGGGTTTAAAGGAGCTGTATTTTATTAACCTATGCTGCTCTAGAGCACTAATTCTGCTTCCAGAAGGACCATCCTACAACATCCTTTCATTGAGCCATCTCCTGGAATATACCAGGACAACGGGTCTTTCTGGAGCCTACCTTCCATGCAGCCTTCCTGCAGCCATGCATACCTCCCACTCCTTTTCTCCTTCCCTTTTCTCCTTCCCTTTTCTCCTTCCCTTTTCTCCTTCCCTTCTCTCCTTCCCTTCTCTCCTTCCCTTCTCTCCTTCCCTTCTCTCCTTCCCTTCTCTCCTTCCCTTCTCTCCTTCCCTTCTCTCCTTCCCTTCTCTCCTTCCCTTCTCTCTCTCCTTCCCTTCTCTCCTTCCCTTTTCTCCACATTTACACATGGCAGACACCTGAGGTGGGAACTGCTGGAGAGACAGCAGCAGTACAAACCAAATGGTACACAATGGTGCACAAACAAGTGAGTAAGGCTGGAATTCAGAGAGGAGTGGGGCTAAATCCTCTGGAGATGTTGAAGGATCCCAAAACAGCTCTTTATATCTTGCAGTCTCATGACCTGCACACAGATTCTTGTCTCCCAAAGCACCTTCATTTTCCATTCTACCCTAGAAGTGGTTTCTTACCTAATTTCTCATGTGTTACCGTGCTTTCAACACTATTTGTGCACGTGAGTAAATGTGTGTGTGTACAGATTAACCCCAAGATTTGCCCCAGAACTGTTTTCTATTCTATGCCCATCCATACTTTCCTACTGTGCAGCTCAGCTCTCAGGGAGCATTCAGTTAATCAGCTGATATACACTTGTTATTGTAACCCTATAATTTTACCTAGTGGGTGGCTCTGGCATGGCTGACAGTAATGGGAAGGAACATAATGTTGTGATTACTAATTGTTACAAGGAATGTCGCTCTTTACCTTTGCATGCTGGTCTGTGGGTACGTTTTGTGCCCAGTTTCTGTGATGTAGTTCATAGCTTCCATGAGCACGATGCTTTTCACTCCCAATAACAGCTTTTCCAAAGCTAATTTAGTTTTGCTGGCTATCTTTGTTATTTTTCACCTGCCATACCCTGTATGGGGCTGGTTTACTTTGGAATACTTATGATCCATTGCAGGCTTGGAGATTTACCACCCCAAGTACCTCTTCTGCCCATTCAGGCAACCAGTACCTTCACAACAGAAGCTTGAACACAACTGATAACCATGTTAATAACCATAATAATTAATAATTATTCTCACTTGCAGTGGTCACTTGTCCTCTTGGGCCAGGAGCAGCAGGTCCATAGGTGTGATGTATGTGCAGCAGGTTTCTCATGGGCGATGAGCCTCAGGGCTGCTCCTCAGCCTGCTGGACTCTGCCAATAGCAGGGCAATGAATACCTGCAGCAGCAACCTGTATCTGTGAAGCAAGATACATCTACTGTGATTAATTTTGCCCTTGTTTCCACTTTTTTTTTTTTTAATACATCCTTTCTCAGTGTTGTAGAGCACAAACCCTCATAGGGTTGGAATTTCTCTGAAGAAGCACAAATGCAGAAACAGACACTTTGTCTACCCACCATACACAGGCTGCTCAGAGAAGTGTGGGTGCCCCATCCCTGGAGGTGCCCAAGGTATGGATGGGGCCCTGGGCAGCCTGAGCTGGTGGGGGGCAGCCAGCCCATGGCAGGGGGTTGTAACTAGATTATCTTTAAGGTTCCATCCAACCCACACCATTCTATGTTTCTATGATGATGATTCATACCTGAACCGCAGCATGGAACAAACTGAGATATATTTGCACCAGTGAAGTTTTGCAGCCCCATGCTGCCATCAGAAACATAAATGAAATGGGGGCGCGTCTCTCATTTCCACCTCTACTCCTATTCCAGCAAAGCCACCTGGCACAAGCAATACGTAAGTGTTGCTGGGTTTTTCTCAGGGCACTGAAACAAAAAGCAGGACCTGCGAAGCATGGTGAGCCCCAGCTGTGATGCTGGTTAGTGCTGTCTGCACCAGCCTGTAGCACCTTCTTGTGTCTCACTGCCCTCTTGCTGTCTTTGCTCAACCCCCTGCTTTGGATCCAACCTGGGATAGATGGCACTGCCTGATTTGCCATTTGTTCATCAGTAACAGATTTCTTTTTAGTTTAAAAGCTCAATTGTTTACCACAGCATTTCAACGTCTCTTTCATAATTGCACTGCCTAAAAATTAGGCTGTGCACACAAAGCAGGAAGCCAGATGCACCCACCCTGTTGCTTATACAAAAACCCACCCAAACAAGCCATGAGAGCCCAGCACACACTGAAAGGAAAGAAATGCAGCAGAGTTAGCAGGAAGGCTGCAGAAGAGAGGCTGAAGGCAAAGTCCATGCCCAAGCACCCGAGCTTCCTCCACGACTCCAAAGAGATCTCCTGGGCTGTGTGACTATTTCTCATCCTGCTGTGTCTGCTGGCAGCTCCTCCACCCTTTGTGGCATCTTTTTGTGCAGAAACTGAGCTTTTTAGGGAGGCTTTTGGTGGGAAAATTCCACCCTCCCTGCTCAGCCCACAGCAGACAGGACCTTCCTGCTGCCTCAGATACCCCCTGTGAGCACCGCCGCACCACCGGGGCTGCTGAAGGCAGCATCAGAAAGGCGTATCTGTGCTCACCCAGTGTGGCAAGGAATAATAAAAGGGGGGAAAAAAGATGCAGGCTGAATATTATGCCTGAATTTCCCATTATTACTATATCACTGTGTCAAAATTGAAAGCAGTGTAAGATTTCTCAAGAGGGGCCATCCATAATGCATTGCAGAGCTGTGTGTAGGTGTTTTATGAAATGTATTTTATTCAAACCAGTATATACAACACTAACATTATTGAAAGATATTGAAGGACCAGTCTTCTCTCCTTAAAATATTCATTATTCATGTTATAGTCCTTTAACAAAAACTAAAGACAAATACATATTTTTTTTTTTTCCATTCAGACTTACCTGCTATTCATCTCTGGTGTCCAGTGGAGATGAAATGTCCTCTTATTATTCTTGCATTAGCTTCTGACAGTTCAATTTCTCTGAGTGCTGTGTTTGAGACAACCCTTAACAAATAGCCACATAGGTAATTGCTCTGATCCAAATTCCTTGCCAAATCCTTTAGATCTAATGTAGATGGCAGGCAGTAGGATGTCGACACATTCTGATTCAACCCTAGCAGCTGACTTTGTGAGGCTTTTTTTCTTTTGATAAATATTATTAGAATAGCTTTCAACGCATGCACACTTTCATTCTCTCCTTCCCAACAGGGTCTTGCAAAGGCATTGTGCCAGAAATGTTCCACAACCTTGTTTCTGACTTCATTTTGCATCACAGAAATGATGAAGGGTATTTTGTGGTTTTAAATTGCTATTACTTTTCAGGTGACTTTTTGAAAGAGAGATCATCTCACCCATTCATATAACTTACTAGCAGCCCAAATACCTAATAACCCCTGTAAAGCTGTTGTAAGACAACTTCATCTCCAACAACTTCATGGCTATCCTTTATATTATGTTTTTCCCTGATGAGGTTTAAGGAACTCGTTTGAGTTTTCGCTTGGAAATATCAGATGTTTACCAAGACCGAGGCTCTCCTGGGTGAAGCATTGTGCATCCTGAAAGCAAAAGCTTTCTTCCTTACACCAGTCTGAAAGAGGTTCAATAGGAGACAAAAGAAACATCGTAGTTTTAGAGAGGGGAAACTGAGGCAGGAGGACATCATGGACCATGCTTCTTGTATCAAGTTTAGAGTTCTGAAGTGCCCAACTTGTTTTCAATGATGTCTAAATTATTTTCACAATCTTTGAAGGGGATCACCCTGATGGGCCCATTTTCTTGGGGAGCTGGTGGTAGAGGTGCAGGGTGACGCAGCTACTCCTCCATTTTAATCACAGGCTCATTAGCCCTTCTACACACTGCCATAATTTGGCTTTGTCCCCCCAATGGGGTTTTGAGTTCCAGAAGATTTTGCCTGTGATGAGTTGCTATTGATTTTCCCAGGCTGCCATTAATCTTTCAAGCACTTTTAAAATAAAAATCCCTCTGGATTATAAACACGTCTGTACCTTTTTGTCACTGAAATCAGAGCTGAAGATGCTGTCTCCTCCCTGACCCATCTCTCTCACCTTTCCCTTGGCTAGGTGTACTTACATCTATCAAACAAATGCAACGAGCCCTCTGGCAGCAAAAGCTTAATAACAAGGGCTCAGAACCTTCAGAAAGACAAAAGGAGACAGACTGCTGAGCTGCTGCAGCTCCTGCTCAACGCAGGGTGCTGTGTGGGAGCACTCATCTGCCGTCCCAAAGGGAAAGTGCTGTTAGTTCTCAGGGAGCTGAAGGAAAAATGCTTCTCCACCGGGAATGGTGCTTCCATAAAGCCTGCATTTACTTTTGGTCCCTGGAGAGAGAAGAACAATACGTGCCATAGAGCACAAATGAAGACCTCTTCTTTGCATTTGGAACACCACATCCTGCGCGTGTGTGCAGATGAATTAGGAATTGCTCACAAGCAGGAACTGCCTTCATTTTTCTCCTTGTTCCAACCTAAATTTGAGTACCAGAATTGTCTGTCTCATATTGCAATATAAATATTGAACTGATGCAGAAAGATTAGTGCCATTGGGTGATACTTCAGCAGAACGCAGACGTGTGCGATGGACTGAGAGCTGTTTGCAATTGTGTTCACACACCAAAATAGTGCCTGCACAACACAGTGACACACACAGCTGTTCAGAGCTGCTCCTTCCGTTTGGCCTTGGACATGTTCTGGGAGAGCCTGAGAGCGGGTATGGGTTCTTTGGTGTCAGACATGAAATTCCTAATGGGAGGAAAATCATTTACTGATATGTTAGCCATCTCCAAGGCTCCAGAGACTTGGAAAAGGCCCCATTCGGTATCTCGTGAGCACCATGGGGAGCTGGGCAGTTCTGTCCCACCCTTCCCCAAGGAGCAGCACCAAACTGGCACTGTTTTAGGTTTCATTGCCAAAAATGACTCTAGTTAAACTGTTGCATTCCAGTAATGCTAGTGAATTTGCAGAGGGCCAACAGGGTACAAAAAAGTCCGTAAGTCTGATCTCATCACAACAACAACCAACTGCAAAATGCATCTTCTGAAGATTGCGATAGATTAAAAATTAACAAAATCATTTGTGAGATGCTTATAAAATTCTTGCAAAATTAAGGCCAGGTCACCAAAGCATGTTTGATAGCCCTCACAAAGCTAACTCTACATAAAATTGGCAGAGCTTTTCCCTCTGAAACTGGCAATATGATGAACAGCATGGATAAATAACGGTGTCAGCATCCTTGTGAGCACCAGTAGGAGATCTGTACCTACCATCTGAGTCAAGGCCAATCATTCCTCTGTAGTGAGCACTGGTAGGGCAACAGCTTAAGTGTGGTGTTCAGTGTTGGGTGTCTCACTACAAGAAAGTGCTGGAGCCCATCCAGAACTACAAGTTCTGTTCTGGAGCACATTCAGAGATGGGCAATGAAACTCTGAGAAGTCTGGAACACAGTTTTTAGGGGATCAGCTGAGGGAACTGGAATGCTTCAGTCTGGAGAAAACAAGGTTTGGGGGAGACTCTATCACTGTGTACAACTGCCTAAAGGGTGGTTATGGCAAGGTGAGGGTCAGTCTGCTCCCAGGTAATATCAGTAAGACAAGACGTAATGATTTTAAATTGCAGCAGAGGAGGTTCAGGTTGGTATTTGGTTTACAGATATTTTTTTCATTTGGCTTACAGATATTTTAAAGCACTTGAGGTGTTGCTTAGAAATTTCCAGCACAAGGGAAATTCTATTAACTATCTGAATTTTCTGAGTTGTCTGCATGTGCACTTCTATGTCTGATCTACCAATTAAGTAAAATGTTCTCATAGCCCTTGAGAAAGATAATAAATGTAACTGCATTTGCACAGACAGTGAAGGAGACACCTGACAAGCAATAGTTGTATTGCACAGCCCACAGCAATTTGCTGGGCTACAGGACAAGAGAGGAGAGTTCATGAAATTATTATGATTCCCAGTTTCTGTCAAGTCCCATTGTCATTTGGGTAGTGCTAGGCATTATCAAACACGCCAAGTTACATCTGTTATTATTGTAGGAGGAAAAAGAGCATTTTTTTGTGCGTGTGTGGAAAAAAAGATATTATTTATGTAAATGTAGTGTACTTATCCATTTTTCAACTACCAAAAAGCATTAGGATTCACAAAACCGTGTGGAGGTTTTGTTCTTTGTCATTTATTTCCTAGAGGGTTTAAGTGATTTTGGGGTCTAAGAAAGCTTGAGAAAGTCTGCTCACAAGTACAGAAAAGGCTCTCTTGTACAAGAGCAAATGTATCTTCCAAATCTGAGAGGAACTAAAGCTTTAAAAAATAATTAAGATTTCCTACAAGTGCCTCATTCACAATAGGCTTTCATAATATGGTTACGCTAAGAGGAAATGAATGCCTCTCATCTGAGGCTATTACCACAAATGAATTAAGTGAGCAGATACCTTTTGGAGACTGGTTTTAAAATCTGGATTCAGCTCAGAAACTGAGCAATTCCAAAATGTTCCTGTTAGCATGATGGCACAAGAACATGATATGTAGCACAAGGTTCTGGTGCCCAGGTCAGGATGACACTTCCACATATTTAATGTGTGTGTGCTGCACTCAAGCTGCACTTCATTACCAGTGGATTTGGAAGGATGAAGCCAGCGCCTTTATGGCAAAATAAACCAAATGAAAAGATGTTATTTTTGAAAATCATCTGAAATAACAGACTTGGAGTAGTCCCAGTAGCTGCCAACCTGACCCTACTGATATCAGCAGAAGATGAGCACTAAGCAGATGTGCTGGCCTGGATCTGCATGAGCAGCTTCATTGCTCTCTGGCTCAGTTTCTTCACCATTAGTCTGTTCTCAGAATCAGGTTGGAAAAGTGTGCATTGAATCAAATTGCAATCGATGATCTTGGCTAAATATGCTTACTGAATCGCACAACCAGGGTAGTGTATGTAATCTAGACATGGTTTACACCTTATTCAACATGAACGCTTTGTTTTTCCTCTAAGAATCCCAAAGTTCCTTTGGTGGAGGACCTGCTGCTTCTCAGTAAGTCAAAGCTATATCCAGGGAAAGGAAAGGATTGCTCTCTGATTTAAACCAACCCTCTACTTACACAAACTCTTGGTTAACCCAAAGGACTATTCAGGGACCCTCGGCAGATAAAGCTGGAGTTTTGTTTGTTAGCAAAAAAAATGTTTGAGCTTGTAAAAATAACTAAGTTAGTTTGTGATGAATTCCTTCAGCTTAAAAATTAATAGCAAGGATAAATAACTTCTTAACCACCTAGCCTATGCATTCAGTCCATGAACATAAGGATTTATAACCTTGTTAACAATTAATATCCACTCTTCCTGCAGTTGCTTCTCATTATAGTGGGCTTTTGTCTCTGTACTCTTTTTTTAAATAGCATTTGCTGGATGCATTATGATTTCCTGGTAAAAGACATTAAGTCAGAATCTTGTCACTAATTCGACAAGGTGGTCGCTGTATTTCAGCCACATGCTTTGATATCATCATTAAATGTACAATAAAGCTGCTAATTCCTTAGCTGTTCTGCTCAACACACACAGAAAGGCTCTCAAACCAAGGACAAAAAAAAAGTAGAGTGTAGCTTGACATGCAGACCAGTTTATTAGATCCTCTGTAAGTACATCTGCGAAGAAATGTGTCTCTTGTGTTTTCTCAATATTTGAAACAAGATGATACAGAGAAGGGCACGCAGCCCTCAGCCCTGTGAGACTCAGCTATTGCATAGTCATAAAACAAATATCTGTCTGTTGCTTTCCACATCAAGTATCAACTGTGTGGAAAGGCATACAAAGGCCCACAATCAGTTGTTTAATTAGATTTAAATAAGAAAATAAGAAAACCACATCTGACATTCAGACAGCCTACTTGTGCAGAACTGATATGCTTGATTTGTGAGAATTATGGGCAGTAATCACATTATCATTTCCATTAGATTTTTCACTTCCACACTATCTGTAACTCAAGTGATTCATCTCGTGGGTGAATATAGAGACACGGACAAATACTCGAAAATGCTTTTTGGAGCTGTTTATGTTTAATTTGTCACATAACAAGTTCATCTCACCTAATTTTCCAAGAGCTGAAGCTGTTATTACAAAGACGTACAGAAAACCATGGCCACAGAGTAGCAGAGGGAAGAAGAAACTGGGCTTGGGAAAAGGATGCTAAGAGCCAGCAGCGTGATCCCCTGCACCTCAGGGAGGGATGAAGATCAACAACTGGAAGCAAACAGTTACAGCTCTTTCCTTATCATTTGCGTGAAAAATTCCTGGAGTATTATTAATTTCTGGTGATACTTGCAATCAGTAGATCTCATTCATTTTTTTAAGTTTCACTTATTTGCAGTGAATGGATCTGTTTCTCAGCTGGATAGCTGCATTCATTTTGCAATAATGGTGTTTGTTTGACATCTCAGAAATTAACAATGCAAATGCCTCCGTATCTTCATAACACATTTAAAATAAAATATCTCCTCATACAGAATTGATGTCATGACTGCAAAAAAAAAAGAGCTCTATAATACTCAAAGCATTTTTCAAAGCCCATTATAATGCTAGGCACTTGACTATGGTGAGATTGTCTCTCAGAGCCCAGCTGTACTCCCACAAAAGTGGAGGAAGCCTCCGCAAGGTGTAAAGCAGGATGCAGCCATCTCTGCAGTGGATGCAAACCTGTGCCCAATAGTTCCTGAGCAGCTTTGCCTCCAGATGTGACCATGGCAGCAGATAACCCCAGTGCACCCCGAGCACCCCAATGCTGGGCATTTCAATGAGAATTTGGCAGCCTTATGCTTTGTAATTCAAATTCATGTGGCAATACCAGAAGCTTACTGACAATAAAAGATTTTTTAATGCTCATATTTACAAGTAAGTCTGGAAATGTTCGGTGAACACTGGAAGTGGAAAAGAAAGGAAGAAAAAATAAATGGAAGGTGCTATATTAAAAAAACTCATCATTTTAAAACACAATTAGGAGTAGTAGTAGCAGCAGCAGCAGCAGGGGCTGGAATGTAGTTTGTTAGCACACAGAAATAATGGTGGATCAAATTCCAGCCCTGTCTAACAAGAAAGCTCACGGCCATTCATACTGCACAGTAGATGCTGACCTCCCCTTTCTATAATCCACTAATGCTTGCTCGTTTCTGCATTTTTGTTGTTCCATAACTACGAGGAAAACCCTTTGTGTAAAAGCCATTGATAAATTGTCATTTACTGGAGGCAATAATTTCCTTAAGAATTTGCATAATGTTTTTCCTGGTCATTTACGGTCGTTGCATATTATATTAAACCTTAAATGGTAGATTTTTATTATGCATTAAGCCACAAATAGTATTACGAATCCACCAGCCTCGCTGGAATATTTTCTGTTTCCTGAAATTTAATTGTCTTACAAGCCAAGGCAGCTCATAAGCTTTAATAAGCCTCATTACTAAATTGGGACGTTGAACTGGCAATTTCAGATCACTTACATTAACAAAAACAGACACGTTGCATTGCCAGCAGGCCTGTGAGCACCGAGGCCATGGGAAAGATCTCCAGGGATGGACTGAGGACCTGTCCGGCTTGAAGAGCACTTGAGAGCTTGGACTCAGGTCTTCTCCATGCTTCTAAAGCTCCGGTGTTGGGGACAACGTATGTATTTGTCACAGAATCATAGAAGCATCTGAGTTGATAGGGACCCTTAAAGGCCATCTACTCCAAGCCCTCTGCAAGATACATAAAATATATATAAACTCCAGAATACATATATATAAATATATATAAACTCCAGAATAACATGTTCCTCCAAAAACAGAGGATGTAGGCAGAGGGATGTAACAGCTACAGGATGATGTGACAACTGGCACAGAACAGCTGATGTCCAGGTGAGAAGGAGGGAAAAGGACTTTGGGAAATTGCGTCTTCTTTTTTGGGATCATGGGTTCATGGGGGCTAGTAAATCAACTGGGGCCAATAGTGATGACTGATGTCCCCTGAGAGCTGCTTCAGGAGACAGTAAGTCCATTGGAAGTCTCTCATGGACATCAGATGGCTTTGAGTCAGAGCCCAAGGTTAATCTTAGCTTAAGTTTACCTGGGAGTGTGATTTGTCCTGATGTGAGTAACAAATGCTTGGCCGTCATGGACCACCTCACCATGTAAATTAACTTGCTCAGCTGGACATTCAAATAAAGCTGTTTTAAGAATGCAGTGTACCATAGAAAGCAATTTGTTTCTTTAAGATTTAGGACCAAATGCTTAGTTCGATTTTGATTTTAGAGAAGGCAGCAACTGGCAAAGTGGGTAATTTGAAATTTAACGTATTTCTCCTCCCTGAGATCTGAATGCATTAAAATTAGGTGCAAAGTGCTTCTAATTTGTCAGTCATTCCTTGTGTAATTTTATTCCTCCCAGAAAATTGCCTCTGAGAGTGCTTCTCCTTTCCTCCATCTCTCTTCACCACATCAGGCTCTGTCCCAGCTGTGAGCAGACCTTGCTCCCATCCTTGTTCTTCCCATGGTTCCAGCTGCTGCCCCCAGGTGACACCTCCTTCTTGCCACCTGCAGAGAAGCTGTGTAGGCAGCATAAAGTGGCAACCAAAGGAGGCTTCCATCCAAAAGACAACTGTATGGGAACTGTTGAGTCCCAGCCTGAACCACTGATTGAGCACCTGGGCAAAGGACCCCTGTCAGCCTTGGGAGCACAGGTGAAGGCAATTCAGCTGTGGGACCAGAAGAGGTGAGCCTGGCTGTACCTCTCTTAGACCTCATTTAAGGGCTGGTCAGCTGAGTCTCTTCCTGGAGATCCCTCCCTTGTGGAGTTTTCCTTGCAAGCCTGGATCTTTGGTGATGGGTGAGCACTTTTCCTTTGTAACACCACTACATTCACTCTGGTCCCTTTGCTACTGCACCTCTGTATTGCCCTTCCACTGTGTTTCTGATTGTTACAGGCAACCTACAGAACTACAATTGAAATATCCTCAGGAGAGGAAGGAATGGAGCTATCCGAACACCTCTGAGGAAAAAAAATGATTCTGATGTTTCCCATAAAGCCTGTTAAGTACCAGAAAAGGCACGCTGCAACCTTCTCTTGTCAAGTTCCATCTCACATCTATAGCTAAGGAAGTTCAGATTGATTCCTGATTTAAAGGCATCAGAAATATATGCAGTGTGACATAAAACTAAAGCAAAACACATCAGTTCTTGGGGTTTGTCAAAAACTCTTGCATTTACATCCATTGCACAGAGCAGTTTGGAAAGGTTCATAAAGTCTGAGCCCATGTTTCAGGGCTGCATTTCATGCAAGCTGTGCAGAGACAGATAGTTATCTGCTTGCTTCCAGAAGAGTCCGTGTCAAACACAACCAGATGGTGGATGCAGCTCTGCATTGCACAGAGATACCAGGGATAACCTGTGCTGAGCAGCCCTGCTTTCCAGCTCTGCTCCAGCTCTAACAAACTCAGGTAATGAGTGCTTAACTCTCTGGAACCACAGGAGATCAGCCTAGCAGTAATGTGTAATTGTCACAGAATGTGTCTATCTGTAGCTTGGTCATAAATTCTGCTCAGAATTTTAATGTATTGTTCTTATTTACAATTGGAGACCCCTAAGCTCAGCCTGACCTGCTTTGATGATCTGATAGCAGCTGCCTTTTCTCCAATGCAGAAGTGTTGGTTTTGCTGTAGCGGATTGGTTACTCTCTGAAAGTGGCCAATGTCAGCTCAGGGTAAAATTCTGCTACTGTAGTAACAGGTATGCAGTGCTGCAAAAGGGATGGAAGAGCAAGAAAGATTTCTTTTGAGGGCTTCATTCCTCTTGTGTTCCTTTATCACCTGAGTTTTGAGCACTCCAATGAGTTCTTGTAACTACAGTGCTAGAGTCACCTCCAAATCCAGCACAGCTTGTGCTCCCTGACCTCTTAGGAGTGTGGGGGTTTCGTTGCCTGATTGCATTCTGCATGAACCAGCTTTTCCTGTCTCCTCATCATAGACTGAGCTGCCATCAGTGCTCCTGAGTGCCCCAATGTTTCTTGTGTTGAGAGATATTACAAAGAAGAATATCTATCTGTGGGGGTCACACTCTTCAGGCCCAACCTCTGCCAATGCCAGGGGGATGATGAGCATGGAGGTGTATGCAGAGGCTTGCTATGTAGCCACAAAATGTCAAGTGTTTTTTAAGAACAGAAATAGATGGAATGCAGTGATGTTGGACGACTACTACCCAGAATCAGTTTTCCTAGTTCTCCTCCTTTCAGGAGCTGGTAGCTTCCATCATAAGCTGCCACTTGCCAAGTAAATGCAGCCTTTCAGGTTGGTAAAGGATGCCACAAACGGGCAAATTTACTCCTCCCCTTTCCCTTTTACGTCCTACTCTCTCATTCATCTGGGATAATACAGGTCACTTGGAGGAATTCCTCCCACCTGCTGCTCATCTATAACCTACTGCATTAGCAAAACTCAACTACTGCACAAAGCCAGCAGAGCTGCAGAGGAACTTGCCCCACTCCATCGTGCCTTGTGCACAATGCAGCAAAAAGCCTTCCTTGGTTTTCACCCTTCAGCTCTGGTAGAAGAGGGAAAAGAAAGAGGTTGTGGGAGAAAAAACCTCAAGTTTTGATTTCCAAAATGAGCAAATTGATGTGGAAGTCACAGATGGTGAATAAATATGGGACACAGAATTGTCATTTGGCAGCCAGTTCTGACCAATTTAAGAGGGAAACTGTTATCCAGTTTGGTTCAGGGAAAATATATTCTGGGCAGCAGTTAGTCATTTAAGAGGCCTCATTGTTTCATAAAATATATTTGGGTTTGATACAAACACAGTTAATTCAGCTTTCTAACATTGTGTTTGAACTAAGCCCAGAATATTTGTTGTGAACATTTATTCTTTTATGTCATTTATCAGTTCCAGGTTCTTTTCTGAAGGCTTAGATTTAAAAACAGACTTGCAACAAAGAAAGAATGTTTGGGGTGACTTCAGCGGGTACAGCAAACTCCATTTTGTGCACTGTTTTGAGATGTGCCTCCAAATTATCTGACAAATGATATGTTTCAAATCAAGTCCCTCATTACCCATGCTTTTCTATTACTAAGTGCTGCACTTTCATTTTTCTGGAAGTATTTTCCATTATTATACCCTGTATTTTGGGGACTTCTTAAGCTTTGCTTGCTGGGTGGCACAACTAAAGCAAAGATTTGAATGAGGCATAGCAAAGCCAACAGTTCTGCCAGCTGAATCCAACTGCACTTAAGCTCATGCTTTGGCTTCCCAGCCTTTGAGGAGACAACACGAATGTCTACAGCCCTCCTGCCTCAAAAGCTTCTTCACTCCCAGCTCTCCATGCAGATCTCATTGGTGGTGATTGTGCTTTGGAAGCAGAAAATAAAGAAGAGCACTGATGAACTGGAATGCTAAGTGTTTTTTTTCAGTGTAGAAGCAGCTTGCTGTCTCCCATCTTACTCCATTTTTCCTTTCCCTTTTTGCTTCCTCACCAGTGGCTCCTGCAAAACCCTCTTTTCCAACATGCAGCACTCAGAACTTACTGCAGTTGCAGAGCAGGGGCAGCATCCAAGCTCCTGCTGTACAGCTGCCAATTGCTGACAGTACAGATGACAGAGGGGGAAAATCAAACCTCCATGTGGACATCAGTCCCCTTCTCCAATCTACGTAACTCTGTGGAGAGAGGAATTGGACACAAATATTTCAGTTTGCCATTCAGGTTAGGAGCCTCATGGTGTTGAGCACTGCAACTGATGCTGTTCCGTGACCAAAGGGAACTGAGCTTCAAAGTCAGTTCACAAAGCCTCTGCTGCTGTATGCTATCCTTCACCGATGGGGAATCAGCACTGTGTGTGTGTGTGTGTCACAGCTGATCTGCAGAGCACAGCACTCTGTCCCACACATCACTGCTAATTAGTGAGATTCCTGCTTCAAATTAGTGACGCCAAAACACTTTGAGATCCACACATGAAAAGAGCTGCAAAGGCCAAAGTGTTACTCAGCTCTTTGGTCACAGTGTTTGAAATAGATATCCTTTAATAGCCCCTAACAAACAGGTAGTTGGTAAATGAGCCCTGTCCCAGCCTCCCTCAGCATCACAAGAAGGCAGGAGGGGGCCCTTTGAAGCTCCTCTGCAATTACAGCCCGGTGCTGATGAGCCGTGCTGGGCAGAGGCACTGCAGTGTTAATGAGTTTCAAAACACACACATGAACCTGAGCGATTAGGACTCTCTGAAATACCTTCAGTGAGAATCCTCACTGAGACAAAAATAGGTATCTGGTTTATTAAATATCTCCAAGATGAAAGCAACTTCTGAGTGTATCTTCTCTGCTCACCACATTATCGTATCTGTGATAAAAAGGCCAGTAGAGCTTCTTGGCTTTGGAACTCGTCATGCAGTGATTAATGTTGGTCTTTTTTCTTCCTGTTAGATGGTATCAGTGCAGAGGAGAGGAAAGAGGTACCAGCACTGTTGGTCATAGGTATATGGCACCTTTCTAGTTAGCAGAAAACAGAAAGGACAGCTAGATTATCAACCATCTGTTCACTAACAAAAAAAAAGTCAATTACTACCATGAAGAAAAATACATATTAAGTTCATGGCATATTTACTCTATAAATTGTCCATCCACGCAGACTTGGAGCTCTTCTCTGAATACCTTCAGATCCTGGTTGGAGATCCAAAAGCCCTGGATTGCTTTCTGCTTGAACCCACTGCAGCTCACTGCTCCTCCCACAGCCCTGCCAGCTCTCGGAGTCCCATCCCTTCTCTCCTCTGTTCTGCAGAAGCCCAGAGGTGCCTCCTACCTCCCTGCCCATCTCAGGCTGCCAACACAAGTGCAGAAGCTCCAAACCACCCAGCCCTGCCAAGAGCTGGCTCCTGCCTGTGCAGCTCACTAGCCAGAGGCAAATACATGAACTTTAGCGATTATCTAGTGGGAATATTCCAGGAATTTAGATTTCAGCCACAGCAGTAGGGCCATACATCATTAAAGCTGCCTCTCCCGCCAATGTAAAAAGCAAACAGTGATGATTTAAATCAAGGTTCCCCGGTGGCTCATTTAAATCACTTGGATGGAAATCAGTCCACCTTGTCACCGAGGCAGAGGTAGGAACAGAAGCTGTGGATTCATGACTCCCAGGTCAACGCTCTGCATTGCACGCAGACCAGGTGACAGTAAATCCTGTGAGGCACAGGGCATAATAAGCAACTTTGTGAGGAGATGAAGGCTGCTTCCTATGGCATGCAGATTGTGTTTAGAGCTGCTTGGGTCTGCAAAGCGTGACTGTGGCCAGAGCTTTTCCTGCAGTCATGGTGTGTACCATGGTGCTCCTGGGTGTCTTATGAGGGTTGAGCTCATGAATCAGCCTAATTTCTGTGAAACCTGTGAAATTAAAACACATTTGGGAGACATGGTAGGCAGACATGAGCCCATAAACTTCTCATGGTCCAGAAACTGGGTTGGACACCAACCTGCCCCATCAGAACCCAGCCACAAGCAGTGTGTGCGCAAGCAGCTGCCCACATTTTGACCAGCTTGTTTGATGGCTCCAGCATGGAACAGGTGACAACTGACTTCAGTCCCTGTGACATTGCATTCAGATGGGTGACCTTCACAGGTGCTGCAAAGAAATCTTTCCCAGCTTATGAACAAATAGATGAAAAGCAGAGGGAAAGAAAATGAAAGATGGAAGTAATGTCACATCAGTGTTCTCTCCAGCACTGGTTTATGGGAGTGAGAGGGAGAAGAAGGCACAGACTTAAATCCCTCTGACACTTCTGGCTGCTTAGTTTCCTTGTCTTCCATTTCATGATGCAGCTCTGGCTGAACAGGGCTCATACAGCATTAACTGTCTCCCACACTATATAGAAAGCTGATGCAATCTACACTCCATAAAGGGGAGAAAACCTCCACTGAAAACAGCAATCTCATGTGGCAGAAACAATTTCTGCTGAGGTGCCTACAGAAAGCTCAGCAGTGCTGGGAACCAGCCAGGCAGGTCCCATCATAGGAACGTGTCCCATCTGCACGAACACTTCAGTACCTCCTGAAGTGATTTCAGCCACTACTGTTTTGCAGATTAACAATTTGTTAATGAGGATTTTACTTCCTATAAGTGGGCATCAGCTGACTCTGCTTAGGGAGTTTTCAACCTTTCACTTTCCAGTACTCAAAGGCAAAAATAATTTGTTCTTATTTGTATTAGAGCAAGGGCAGTAATATTATACTTCTTCCAAAGGAAGAACTTACAGGTATT
Source organism: Tympanuchus pallidicinctus (assembly GCF_026119805.1). NCBI lineage: Eukaryota > Metazoa > Chordata > Aves > Galliformes > Phasianidae > Tympanuchus > Tympanuchus pallidicinctus. The sequence goes on from NW_026294722.1 coordinate 10,881,549, forward strand.
ACTCTGCCTTTCAGATATTAATTTGCCTTTCAAATGCTTTAAAACAGAGGTGGAAGCATGGAAGCCAATAAACATCCAAGATCTGAGAGCTTACAGTGTTGGGAAGGCCTTGAGCTAAAATCTGGTGCCTTGTCTGAACTTAGAACCACAGAATGGAATCATAGAATCATCAAGGATGGAAAAGAACTATCAGATCATCTAGTCTAACTGTCAGCTCAGTCCCACCATGCCCACTGACCACATCCCCAGGTGCCACATCTCACAGTTCTTGAACACCTCCAGGGGTGGTGACTCCACAGGCAGCTGTGCCACTGCATCACCACTCTTCCGGAGAAGAAATTTCTCCTAATACTCAACCTGAATATCCCCTGGCTCAACTTGGAGCCATTCCCTCTCATCCTATCACTATTACCTGGGAGCAGAGGCTGACCTCACCACAATCTCTTTTCAGCCTCCTTGTAGAGAGTGAACTTGAGTTATTGTTATTCTGCTCAATCTACAGCGTAGCCCCACCAGTCCCCCCAGTGCCACCTCTCCCCAGGATGCTGAGCCCCAGCTGATGGAATTAGTTCTTTTCTGAACTGCTGTTCTACCCATGCAGCTTCCAGCCATGAAATGATAAATCAAGAGCAAGGCAGCTTCCTCATCACACCTCTAGGAGGTGGGAAAGGACCTGAGTGTTCAGTGCCTTCTTCCATATTCCTGGTAACACAGTGACCTTTCTCTCTGCAGCTAGCAGCATCACATGGGATCAGCACAGAAAGATCAAAGAACACCATGGTAAAAAGTGATGGGCAATGAGCAGGCTGCGTATGAGTGAGAGCAGGAGGAAACATGATAAACCCATGCTGAGACCTTTGAAGATAAGGGATAAGAGGCTAAAGCAGAGAAGTCCGTAGAAGAGTATAAATATGACTGGGGTATGGCTGGAGCTGCGAGATCTGTTAAATTGAATTTCTGTTGTGTGTAACATCCCTTGTATATGTTAATCTGTATGTGCTCTAGCAGCCTGATTTAGTGTTATTATCAAAAAGGGTTCCTCGACCGCCTTTGTCAAAGGAAGATTACAAATTATTCCAGATAAGTAATGCAACTAAAGACCCTTAAAACTAATTGGCCATTGTGCAATCCTGTTAATATCCTTTCTTGTCTAACAAAAACCTAGAAGGCAATTACAGGCAAATAACAAAAATCTGTATCTGGTCTCTTACATGAAAATATGATTTATATGCCCTTGACTTTTTCTTTCAAGAGAAGAAAAGGTGGCAAACGATCATCCATCAGTAGCTAACATACCCGAGGAAACGATAGCTACTGAATTAGCCCTGAAACAGGAATGGTTTAAAGACGACCCTCCCCAAGGCTTTCCACAGAAATTTCCATTGGGTGCCCTCATCAGGTAAGGAGCCCAGCTATTAACTGCGCCTTAACAAGGTTGAGCTCTGGTGTTTGGTGTGCTATAGCTGTTTCCTGGCAGTGTGTCTACACTGTGTGCATGTGTGTTGTGCTCCATCACATTCGTACAGACATCAGCAGAAGAGAGCTACTTTTGGCTGCACGTGTTGCATCAAAGGTGATTCCCTGTGTCATAGATTGGTAGAATCATTAAAGTTGACAAAGATCTCTAGGATCACCAAGTCCACCCCACCATACCCTCTGTGTTCCTCAGTGCCACATCTCCAAGGTTCTGGAACACCTCCACAGATAGTGACTCCCCTGCCTCCCTGGGCAGCTGTGACACTGCATCACTACTCTTTCTGAGAAAGAATTTTTCCTAATAGCAATCTGAACCTCCCATTGCACAACTTGAGGTCATTACCTCTCATCCCACTGCTGTTACCTGGGAGAAGAAACTGACCCTACCTCACCACAACCTCCTTTCAGGAGATTTAGAGAGTGATGAAGCCTCTCCCAGTTCCCTCAGCTGCTCCCTATAAGACCCCAATGTGCACCAGGTCCTTCACAGCTTCATTGCCCTGCGTGTTGTTGGGACAAAAGGAGTTGGCTCAGGGACATCACTCTATGAGCTGGTGCTGGCTGTGGAGGCCTTGTTGGAATCACCTGGCTCAATTTGGAAGAAATCAGGTGCAAGCACAGGGATTTCTCATTTGATAAATGAGATAATACAAGATTAAAAGAGAAGAGATTAAGCTAATAGCTCTTCTGGGTTTTTAAAGTTGTCTAGAATTCCATGCTTTTTTATTTTATGCCCCCAAGCTAAAGCAGACTTCTGGTGCATCAAAACCTTTTGCATCTCACCTGCAGTGCTGTTTGCCTGATAAACATCACTGCAATGCTGTGCAAGGGCTCCATCAGGTTGTCATCCTAAACAATACCTCAAAGCTCTGTTTATTCCTAAAACTTACAACAGAATTAGTTCTGGAAACCCAAGGAAGTAGGAGACTGGAGTAAGAAAGATCAGTCAAGGCAGACTTTGACAAAAGAACTTTCTCTAGAGTGGAGCAAAGCATTCAGGTTGTGTCAGATGAAATTCTCCTGCACCCAAAGGGGTTCTGGTCACTGCATTTTGTTATCATTGTAACGGCCAACAAGCACTGAGTGACTGCTGTGGCTCTGCAGTCCAGGTGGGCATGTACATCTACAGACATATTTTGTCTTTAATGCACCAGGTTGCATTTTCCCTATGAGGCAGAGTCTTCAGCCTCCCTTGTAAAAGGGATCTTAGGAAATGTCATTTAAATTTCAAGGACCTCTTAGGGATAGTTGCTAATGGTTATGCTAATTGGCATAGGGTCTGAGTGACAGTTATGTCCTGGAATGATTTGCAAATCACATTTTCTTGGAGCTTATTAGCAGACTCATTAACTGTACAACAGTACATTACTTTCAGAAATTCAGATCTAAGCAGAAAATTAAAATTATTTGCTAAATGACCTAATAAAATTGAGCAAAATGTGCTGAGAAAGTAGAAACTGAGGTATATCAAGACACCAGATTTTGGCTAAAAATAATTTCAATTTACCATTGATGTTCACCCCTACTCTGGGAGTATTTTTAGTCCAGGTAAAACTCAGTCAGAAACCAACTTGTCACACCTGGAGCCAGCATTAAGATTTACTGCAGTCTTGGCCAGGACGTTTTCCTAGCAATGCATCCCGTGCTCCCTTCTGCACAGCCCTGAGTGATTAAGGCATGATATCCAACTTCCTTCTGCCTTCGTCCCAAACTTCTGCCTTCGTCCCTGCAACTTATCTGAATGAACATATATTTAAAGTGTTAGAAAAACTGCCAGGATTTTATGCTATTTGCAAACACACACTGCAGTGTGAATGTATGCTTCCATTAAATATATAACAATATATATAACATGATGCCAAGATGAGCAGTGCCAGTCTTTGAGGGAAGAAGCATCTGAGGAGTAACCTTTACAACAGTGTGTAAGCGCATCGCATTAATGCTCCAAATCAAAGTCTGCTCCAGGAAAGCCCTTGTACATCCAGCTGTTATGGACTGAAGTCCCATATCTGCGTATCTGGAATGATACCCCCAATATCTGAAATTGGAGAGCCAGGTGAATGGTTTTCAGCATCAGTTCTACCTGCTTCATTTCTTCTTTTGTTTCTCGGCTCTCTATCCACGAAGGCAACCCCTACTATTGTAAAAGACATTAAAGTCTTCACGGAGGATGTCAGTGCACAAAGGACAGGAATCTCTGTTAACCTCTCAGGGAACTCAGACTTCACCTCCTATTCAGAATTAAATGAGGTGATTTCTGTTGGCTCTGGATTTTATTGCAAAAGGTTTAAATACCTCTACTTAAGAAATGTTGAGCTGTGGCAGCAGTAACTGATGAGTGCACAGTTTTCTTGGCACAATGAAGTGTTTGAAAAATTCTCAGCAGTTCCCTGCTTCTCACGGGCATTGTTGCACTTGCAATTTATGTAGAGGTGAATAAAACACATTCTGGTTTGTGACACTTTTTCCCTGGAATTTTTTTTCTCATGCACATAACAGCAGGTTTTAAATAGAACCCCTAGGATATATTCTTTTTTTCATTAAAGAATTTCAAACGAGAAGATCTTTAAATTTAAACCTTCTCATCCTCACAAAACTGTTTTGCTAAAGAAGGAATCTGATATCATTGAAGCGATGTACAATTAAAAGCTTTTTTTCCTGAATGAGAAGTTCAAAAGAACTAACTTTTGAACAATTTCTTTTTTTAAAAAGGAAGCTGGAATTAAATATTTTGATGTCTTATAAAAAAAATCACTACACATAAAAAAATGCATTCAGCTCTAGTGGTTTGGAACTGAAATGCTTGAAACTGCGACACTCTCAGTAAGCGAGGAAATCTGTCAGGAAAAAAAGTGCTTTTAAAACATTCCATAGTTTCAGTATTCAAATCACAGAATCAGAAAGGCTGGAAAAGACAGCAAAGATCACCTGGTCCAACAATTAACCCATCGCCAATACACCAATTAAACCACATCCCTCAGTACAACACAGATAACATTTCACACACCTGTGGCGTCCTTTACATAACAGCAGATCTGCTCTAGAAGAGTCACTGCAGATCACAGACATAAGGCCAAATGGGAGAAATTACTGAAGCAAGAGAACCATGAGCAGATGGAGAAGTCACCCCTGGAAATGAGACAGCCACATGTGTTGGGACCAACCCACCCCGGCACCCAGCAGCAGGCAGGCTGTTGTAACACACTCTGCTATCACAAAATGTAGGAAGGACCCATCCTTATGGGCTGGGGTTGGTCCACTGAAAGCTTTTTTTCCTCAAACTGTACTGCAAATGCTGCTTTAATCCAACTATTCCAATACAATCCAGACTTACAGTGCGTATACGCTGCTTTGAGCAATCTCACTTGGAGAGGCCAAGTCTTTAATAGCACTGATGTCATAGGGGAAAGCAAGCTATAGGGAAATCTGCCCTTCAGGAAAATCCTCTACATGCTCCTTATGACATAATTTGTCTAAATATGTTATAGTCTCCCATGATAAATATGGAAACCTGTAGGAAAGAACCTGGGAGACCAGCACAAGAGCAGGGACCCTGCAAAATGTGTTCTTTAGCAACATACAATCAATAGCTGTACAATCAACAGGCGTACAGAGGTTAGGTGCAGTCAGATTATCACAGTGGAAAGATAATCAAAACAAATGGAAACGCTCACCGGTGTCACAGGCTGACAGCAAACTCCACAAGGAGCAATCTCCAGAAAGAGATCCTTCCTCAGTGGCAGTCAGCACTTAATTGGGATCTAGGAGAGCAGCAGCCAGGCTCCACCCCTTCCAATAGCACAGCTGAACTGCCCTCACCTGTGCTCCTGTGGCTGAACCATAGCTTGCCTCAGGTGGTCAATCAGAGTTTCAGGCCGTTCCCATACAGGCAACCAGCATGGAAACAACAGAATCATGTCAAAAGCAAACAAACAGCATGGATGAATGGTGCCTCAGGATCCAGATATCCCCCCAAACTGGACTGGACCATGCACAGAAGGATTAGCCAATGACTCATCTGACCTGATACCAAAAGAGGGTCAAAGCCAAAATGCTTGCCTGAGAGTCCAAACATCACTGGTGCTCTGAAAGCCGGATGAGGCGCATCTGTTGGGTGCCAAAGAACAACGAGTAGCCCATGGGGTGGCCAGGAAACAGACACACCAACTTGTGTTCCTGCCTCTTCCTCCAGCAACCAAATCTAACATGGGCAAACAGAAACCCATGTCCTAGGCAAGGGAAGCATGCCCTTATCTTAGGAAGACTAATGATAGTAGATAAGGTATAGTTCAGACTTGAGATACTTGAGACCCAAGAAGACCAGTAGTGCTGCCTTTACACTTGTTTAAGCTTCATGGGCTGTCTGGATGTCCATAGAGACAAAGCAACTGCTTGATAGCAACTTTCATGTGGCGCCTTTCACACTAGCCTCTTTTCACATTAATGACCCATATATCTCCATATACATTCAGCTTCAGAAGTTACTGAGCATATTGAAAAAACAGACTAATTGTTTGGGAGACTGCTTGCAAAGTTAGGAACTCACCAGTACACTTCTGCATGGGGAAAACTTGTTCTAACTTGATTTCTATTTAGATCATTCTATTACTGGGAGAAAGAAACCACCAAACTCCACACAGGTCTACAAGTTTGCTTCACGAGGCCCTTCTTTCCTAAGATTTTCATTCAAATCTGTGTCCTGGTTTTGGCTGGGGATAGAGTTAAATAGAGGTACGTGGTTGGTGGTGCCAAGTTTTGGATTTTGGATGAGAATAATGTTGACAACACACTGGTGTCTCAACTGTTGCTGAGCAGTGCTCACACTAAGTCAGGGACTTTTCAGCATCTCGTGCTGCCCTGTGGGTGCACAAGGAGCTGGGGGGAGGGAACCAGGACAGCTGAACCAAACTGGTCTAAGTGATCTCCCACACCATTGGTGTTGCACTAAATGATAGAACCAGGGGAGCCAGCCAGGAAGGGGGCACTGCTCAAGGACTGCCTGGGCATTGGTGGGATGGCAGGGAGCAATTGTGTTGTACAATGCTTGTTTTGTGTTCTTTCCTTATTATAATTATTTTCCCTTCCTTTTCTGTCCTACTTTTATCTCAACCCATGAATTTTATCTTTTTCCAATTCTTTCCCCCATGCAGTGGTGTGCTGCTTAGCTGCCTGCTGGGTTAAACCACAACAATCTGCAAGCTACAGCCATTGTTTCAATGCATTCAAGCTATCCACAGGCTGCATTATTCTAATGATTTTACAAGAGGAAAACATTTCCAACATTCACCCTTCTTAAAAGTGTACCTGAGTATTAGCAACCCATCCAGCTGGCTAGTTGCAGTTTCTCCCTGCAGTTCCGTCTTCCCACTATTTCTGTGCCTGTAATAATAAAAACAAGGCAATAATTTAGCTCCCATGTTTGTTGTACCGAAGCTTGGTTTTTATCCCACTCTCTTATCTTCTCCATTCAGAGCCAATGTATCTCATTGCTTTGCAGCAAACACGGTCAGAGATGAAAGATTCTGCCATATATTTTCCTTCATATTAAACCATAAGGCTTTATCCTTCTCTTTTTTTCTTCAGTCTTGGACTTTATTGTTTCTAGCTATCTCTGCCACGTGTGATTTTGGCCTTCGTGCGGAGGTGAATATGTGCATTTCCCTATTTATCCTTTTTATCACTACCAAACAATATTGGGAGCACTTTAAAATAACTGGCCACTGAACGCTGGTTCAGAAGTTATTTGATGCAATAACCATACCAGGGCAGACTCATGTTATGCAGATATCAGAATAAAGCATTGTGGAAGGCTTGCAGTATTTCTATACATTCTCTTTACCAGCCTAACACATAACTGCATCACAGCAGAACAAAAATCACATAGAAGCAGTATTGCCAGGCCAGATCCTGCCCACTGCAGTGCAGAGAATGAACCCAGAGGATGAGAACTCAGATAGGGCTCAGCAGGAGCTGTGGGACTGGACAAGCCACATGATGTTCTCCTATCAGCTAAGCACAGCCCAGCTGCAGGTTAGGATTAAAATTCTTGATCACTCGGTGGAACAGTTAATTCTTTTTACCTCTATCTTCTCCCTTCAGATCTCAGATGGGTTTTTTTATTGGAAGGAGCAGGGTTTGCTGGAGACGCAGTGGACATCATTTCTATCCCACTGAGGCAAAAATGGGGGTCAAGAAAAGAAGTGGAGTTTTAGAAGCTATTTAAGTAATAGTAGTTCACCTTTTAAATTTGTACGTGGAGAAATGAATGAAAGAGAAGCCAGAAAGATCAGGGTGCCTGAAGGATTAGCATCTGATTTCGGTTTAAAGGAGTAATCACATCACCTAATTCAGTCTCCAAATGCCAGAAGCTGTGTTTCTCAAGAAAATGAAATGAATTGGTTATACCAGAGGGAGGAATGCTTAAACTATGAAACTCATAAGCACTGCTCAGCTATGTCTTATCCTAATTCTTCCTTTTCTGTTGTAGTTCCCAGCCCTTTCTGACAGGGCATGTCTCAGCCAGCTCCTCACCAGGACAGCAGCACACCAGGATGAGTGTGCCCCAATAGCACACCCAGCCTGCCCCGAGAACCACCCCAAGAGTGGTGATGCAGTGGCACAGCTGCCCAGGGAGGTGGTGGAGTCACCATTCCTGGAAGTGCTCCAGATGTGTGGAGATGTGGAACTGAGGGATAGGGTCAGTGGGCATGATGGGATGTGTTGGGGTCGGACTTAGCGATCTTAATGTCTTTTCCCATCTTAATGATTCTGTGATTCCATCTGTAAATAGATGGCAATGGTTTGCACTCATCCAGTGTAGCACCAGTATTCCTAGCCATAACTGACCTTGTGCACAACTTCCAAACAACCAAGGCTCACTTGTTTGGCAGTCCTCCTATGCACATGCAGAAAGCCAGGTATGGCTGGATGCCATCTGGGCTGTGCTGGCAACCACACTGCTGTCTAAACAGTGCACAGAGAATTGGTCAGCCCACAAAACCATCAGGTGCCCATTTCACAGAGAAAAGCTACAGCTTTCCCATGGATGCAGTGCTCATGTGCCACAATGAGTTCTCGCTCATGTGCTTTGCTGTTGTCCACCCACTGTTCAGCTGAAACAGTGGGTTGGAATGAGAGAAATGGAGACCCAATGGGGAATGTTGCTGCATGTGAATTCCTGTTCACACCTCTAATTAGTGTCAGTAGAATTGCCAGTGGTGTGGTCACATTAATTACAATGTGAATGACAGCAACAATAGCTTTGAGACTAAGAACGATTTCACTAGAGTGACAAAGAGGACATATCTTTGACACAACACTAAAACTGAACATATTAAAAAATAGTGATTTAAAGATTGCAATATTTTCATATTAAAATTATCTATAGTATAGCAGCAATAGAAAAGGTAATATGAATGGAAAAACACAGTTCAGAAATACAGTTTGTATTAGTGGTAATTCCAGAAGTTTCTTACAAGAAGAAGCTATAAATACGTTCATGGTGGCCATTAAGTCTCCCAAGATCTCAGCTGGTAGGCACCATCTGTTCTTCTGGCCTTTGCTGCAGAAGGCCATCCGTGCTCTGCAAGCACAAGTGCACAGGACCTTTTGCATGCTGGAAGCTGCATGGTGCGAGGAGCAGGAGCATCACCACAACACAGCTGAGGGAGCTTGAGGGGTGAGTATGACCATGCAAGAGTCCAGTTCTCAGCTCCCTTGATCATGGAGAGCCTGGGTCTTCCTAGCACTGTTCAGTGACCACGGCTGGGTGGAGGCAGCCCAGTGTCAGTGCTTGGCCATGCAGATGTAGATGAGGATGTGTCCTGTCAGAGGGTACCTCCACCGGGCAGTGTCAGCTGTGATGGTGGCACAGGTAGACATGCCCATGGTCGCTCTGATCTGTCACAGGCAGCCAATGAACACTTGCAGTGCGTCTCTCCCAGCCCAGCCAGCTGCAGAGATCTGGAAATGGCTGTGGCTGGTAGGGCAGCCTGAGTTGCTACTCCTATTGCCCAAGGAGGTCGTGGATGCCCCATCCCTGGAGGCATTCAAGGCCAGGCTGGATGTGGCTCTGGGCAGTCTGTTCTGGTGGTTGGTGACCCTGCACATAGCAGGGGGTTTGGAACCAGATGATCACTGTGGTCCTTTTCAACCCAGACCATTTTGTGATTCTATAATTCTATGACCTTGGCTGGAAGAAGGCAATTCCTATCACACTTCCCTAACGTCTTCATGCAAAAGGAAACAACGTCCAAAACAATACAGACAACTCAAAGCTTGCTGCAAGCAGCATTCTGCCACAGAGTGTTAACAACATTGGGATTTTTTTGTTTTTTTTTTTTCGCATGGAGGCACTTTGCTGTCCATTAGTATCCCTGGTTCTCCTGTGCAGAAGTGCATTATCTCTAACATGATAGAGCTGACAGTTAGCGAGAGCTGTGCAGCTCCCCAATGGTTAAATCTATGGAAAACCTCTGGTGTTTAATGAAACCCCTATGGAGACCTCCATATTAGCCATGGTTTAATGCTCCGTAATGGCAGCGAGTAATTTATCTATGAGCCACAACTCCCAGTTCTCTGTGCATTAAGAGTTATTTATGAGGTAATTTTAACAGTTTCACACTGGCTGGTCATTATGTTTCTGAAGGCTAACTGTCGGCAATTGTAGCATGGGAGGAGAAAAATACTTTCCCTGTCACTGCCTGAGTAGTAAACAGTGACACGGGAGTGCTGGCGTGTGGGCAGGAGCACAACTGGGAAGGGATGGCAGAAGGAAAAGCTCCACAGGGCACCTTTCCTCTCCATCCTCTTGTGAATGCTCACAGCACTGGTGCTGAGGAGGGTGGTGGGAGCAAAGGGAACACAGGGCAGCCTTGAGATGCTGATGGGCTGAGATATGGCATCACAGATAGAGACTTTGCTATGGTCTGGTGGAGGTCCAGCTGGCACAGAAGCCACTGAGATGCCACCAAGACTGTGGTCAGAACAATGAAATCCGTGAGAAACTCATCTTTACGTATGCAATTTGAGAGCTGGTGGAAGTTTGGGTAGCAACATAAGATGGTTTATTATTTGAGATTTGCTTTTCCTTTATGAACTTTCTTAGAAAAAAAAAAGCATGTAACAGCACATGGGTAAGGTCAATGCAGAGTGAGCTCATATGCAAAAGGCTGCAGGGTCCCTAAGAGTCAGATCCTGGCTCAGCTCTCCCTCCTGGCACCTCTCTTCCCTGCAATACACTGCAATGTAGAGCCAGCCCATTGCATGGGGATAGCAGTCTTGGTCTAGTAGGTAGCTGCAAACCATAACTTGTATTCATTTTGTTGGCACTGTGCAGCCAGAAATTAAACCTCCTTTTTTTTTTTTAACTGCCTCCCAGACCTTTGCAGGCAGATGTGATGCTGCACAAATTTGCAGAGCAGGTGTGCTCACTAAGAAGGTCCTGTAGCTAAACCACGCTTACAGAGTGGAAGCTCACATCAGGAGAGTTTACTCTAGGGAAGCATAACTCCTTGGATGTACATCTGGGTTTGCTGAAGCCAGTTAAAACACATTTACTGATCAGAAGGAGCCTCATCTGGCTTTCTGGATTCATCCCAATGGAACTACTTAAATGTACCTCCTGCCTCCACAGTCCATTTCTCTCAGTGTGAAAACTTCCACCTCTCCGAACCATGCTCTAGGACAAGTGGATGCAGCTGTGACAGCTTAAACCTCAGATAAGAACACACAGCTCTCCTTCCAACAGCACAAGTTACCCTTAACACTTGTAAAATACAACATTTCCCAGTGCCATACTGCTCACCCACTTCTGCTGAGACCTTTCAAAAAGCATTCAGACTGAGGCAGGTTCCCAATGCAGAAAATTTCAGTTATAAGTAGCAAAAAAGGCCTTAAAATGGGAAGTGCTGAGCCATCCTTACAGTGTATTGTGGCCTTAGTATGTACTTGAGCCGTCCGATAGCTAGGCGCAGGGAGAACTGTCTGAAGGTGTGAATAGTTCTATGGGATATAAAATATATTGCACACATCAGGGCTAAATCTAGTATTTTGGGCAGCAGATCTCCTTCCTGGCTGCAGCAATGTGATGAAATTCAGAATTTTCAGCACTTACTGGGCAGATGGATACCTCATGAACCGAACCCGTAAAACTCCCATAGAACATCCCACCTGCCTGCTTCATCTCTGGATTCCTGGAGGATTTCTCAGAAACAATTCTCAATCTATTCCATGTGAACAGAACTTCCAGAATTGGACTTCATCATTTTCAAACATCCGAATTTCCCCGAAAGGCCAGCAAAGAGTGGAGGAGTCATCTCCTCACCCACCCAGAGCCCCCACCCATCACCATCCCTTCATTGCCCCGATCCATGATGGAGATACATGAATTCATTCCAGTTCTCCATCCTACACCCCACCCCAGCAGTCCTTGCAGTCCTTCACAAAACACATATATGGAACACAGAGAAAATAAAGACTGTTTTTTACTAATAGTTCTTAACCACATGCTTTACAGTGGGGTTGGCGCTGTGCTTTGGAGCATTAAACAGACCTCCAAAGTGGTCTATGAAATGGTAGAGGCTCAGATGCATTTGAACCAAAGCTCTATTTCTACATTTACACAATCAGAGCTGGAGCTGAGCTCGATCCCAGTTTCCAGAAGAAGCCAACAAGACTGCGCCGGTGTGAAACCACCTGCAGAAATACATTCATTTACTGAGAGTAAAACACAGTGTTAGCTCCCTGCATCCACTGCTTCAGAGAAGATCTAGCAAGGGAAGCCAAGCAGTGAGTATGTTGGAGAAACCCCTCAGAAAAGTTTGCTTTTCCTTCCTTTTTCCTATACTGAGCATCAAGTAGACAGACAGGCCAAGGAGCACCAGTTTCACCTCTCTACATATGTTTGGTGGAGAATCAACACTTCTCTTTGAATTCTTCTGAACTTTCTGCTCCAATTCAAAGTAACATCAGTGAGCATTGGGTAAAGGACAGCAGGTGGAGGTGGGACAGGCAGAGCCTGGGAAGAAGAGTGATGTTCTGGCATGATAAAATCAACATTATTCAGTAGGAAAAAAAAAGTGGGAGCAATGACATGTTCATAGGAAGGGTCAACCTACACTAAACTTCGTTTTATTTCACCGAGATAGCACAAACAACCCTTCCTTGGTTCTTTTATAATGCTCATAAGTAGTCAAAGAGAAGAGAATCCCCTTTAGTTGAAATTCCAATAGATACAGCTGCAATGATTCACACTGCTCGGATGATTTACCTAAACCTGTAAACTGGATACTTTGACAAAGCTGCCTGCAACTGAAATCAATGGAGATGTTTTCATGCTCTTCTCCTGTCCGCCTCCATAAGTTTTCTGGCTTTAAAACACTTCTTAACCTCAGGGCTTTACTTTCATTTACACAAGTTACATACATGAATGGCATCAGAGGAAATGTGTGTGACAAACTGAAGGTGCTCACTGCATATGTGGAAGGGGACCTTAGTGCCAGCCAGAGCCAGGCTGCTGCAGATCAGGGTAGGAAGATTCACCTTTTAGCTCCTGTTTTGGATTTGCTTTGGCTTCTCCTGGATTCCTGTGAAGCCTCTAATTCCTGTACCAGGGGAGTTGGTGAGCAGTCAACCTCTATCCATCCCCTCCCTCTCTCCTGTAGTTTTACACGTCTCCAGGTCTTCCTCAGCTGTTTGCTTTCCAAGCTGTCACAAAAGGAGTAATGGCACTATAAATTATGGGGCATATTTACAAACAAGCTATAGTGGTTTCTTAAAATCTAGAGCAACTACAGCAGCTCCCCATAGGGTAACATTTGTGTATACTGCTGATAAAAAGATGCTTTTATGTGAAATATGGGAAGAGGAAAATCAATGTAATTTCAGCTAATCATATGAAAGCAGTAACCATATTGTGATTATTGCAAGTTTTTCCATTTGTACGCAGTGCAAAGCTTCCTAGCAATGCTAATTAAATCCCCAATTTGTCCTCATCACAGATATAAAATATAACAGTGACAAAAGAACAAATGAAAAATTATGGCCTCAGGGCAAAGAGTAAGTTTAGGCTGGAAATTAGAAGGTTCTTGCATTAAGGGAAATGAAGTATTTCAGCGTCCTCCGATTTCTGTTAGGAAGACTGAAAATGTTTGTGTGGCTTTGCCTGGCCTGGCACAAATTTCACACCACCCAACACAAAGGAGATTCACAACAGGCTCAGGATGGGCAGAGAGATCCCAGAAGGAGCCCACTGCAGGCTTCTCACCCACTCTATGCATGCATGACAGACCAAGCTGACGGTGCCCGAGCTGAGCTTTCATTGCCAGGGCTGTCAGTGTTCACTTGGCAGGGGCTGGGGGCTGAGCTTTCCTTTTTGACCTTCGCATAGGAATCAGAAAGCTGTTTCCAACACAGTAACATGCTGTGTCTTCGAGCTGGTGATTTTATAACTTATTTATTTATGAGTACCGGAGTAGTTCCAGGTTGCACAGAAGCCATCTCCAGCTGACATAGTTAGAACCCTAACAAATCACTGGAAAGAGAGGAATTCTTCTTGGTGTTTCTCTGATCTTGCCTTTCTAATTGCAGTGCAGGAGAGGCCGTAGGAAATGCCTTTTTTGAACCCATACAATTTGAAGCCAGCCAGCAAGATGCTTTGTGGCAAAGCGGAGCCACATGTACTCAAACCATTCAATATTTGCTGTAGCAAACATGGGATGGAGGGCTTGGTGGTGCAGGAACACGAGCGCAGCACAGGAACTTTTGCACTGCTGCTTTAGACTTAAAGAATTCAGTGGTGAACATTTTTACTAATCACTGGGCACAGTGCTTTGCTGGCAGAAGAGATTCCTACATGACACAGGCTACAGGAAAAGGCAGAAGGAAATCCTTGTGAAAAACAGAGAAGACAGTGCTGGTGTGGTCCTGTCAACCTGCACTGCATGCTTCAGGAGAACCATGGATCTGCCAAAGACTGTTCTGGGATGGCAGTGATGTGTAGGAAGACATCCCTTGGCCAAACTGGGTAGGAAAAATGCATCAGCTTTGTAGGACTGTGTTTAGCACCTTCATCAGGACAGGCTTTTAAGAGCAACAAATTGAAAATATTGGCTGCCAACAGGGAAGACCATAGGAAGCCAGTCCACTGGCTGCGTTTGGGTATGATGTGCCCGCTCACTTCATGTTTCTGGATGTGACTCTTGGCCATCTGTATGGCAGATGAGGCTTCTATGAAGCCCACGCTCTGACTATAAAACCACAGAGGATCTCAGTTGTTGCTACGCAACATTCCAGCAGTGCAATTATTTGACAACTTGATGCCCCCAGTGCCCTCAGTTTTGCTGCCCACTTTGCTCCATCACCAGCCTGTGCAGCTCTGCTGTCACTCAGCGGGGTATTGCCACCTCCATGTGCAGTGAATGGCCACCTCCTCACCAAGAAAATAAATATAATCCCCGCATTATTCTCAGACCAAGGCTCATGTCACAGAGCTGCTTCCCCATCTGGAAAACAGCAGGTTTGTTTTGTTGTTTTTTTTCCTGACAACAGTTTGTCCAGTGAGATTTATTGCAGGAAGAAAATGAATATATTTGCAGCCCCTGTCATTCCCCTCGCGAGGAAGTGAAAAGCATCAAAGCTGCAGCAGAACCGGCAGAAAAACCCTTGCTCTTCCCTCGCCTGCAGCATCCTTCCTGCCCCTCTCACTGCTCTTATAACTTATCTTCTCATCTGAAAAATTTATTTCTGAAGGCCTTAAAGCATCATCAGTGGAAATCCACTGCAGAAGACATTACTGACAAAGTTCTCCTCTTTAGATCCGTTTTCTATAGTAAGGCAGATTTCACAGAATGGACTTTGGAAGCTGCTTAATATATCTCTTTCTAGAAGAACACAAGAAAATCCATATGCTCAACAGCTGCAGATTTATTAAGTAATTGCTTAGGGATCTTACGCCATATATATGCTGCTTCAGGTAGTTTCAGGTGTGTATGGTACACTCCTATGACAGATTCAGGAACATCCAATGTTCTGTATCATATCAAGCTGAAAGAGCAAAATGCAAACCCTAGCCAGAGCCTTTCCAGTACTTTCCTAACCAGCAATATCCCAGGTGCAATCTCAGCATGGATACACGAACCTCTTGTTGTCAGTCAAGTAAAAATTAACCTTTTTACAAGTCTCTGTATGGGAATCCTTAGAGCAAATAAGTACTTTTATTGAGGTCGATATGACCATCCTTGAAACCACCAACCTCATTAAGGAGAGGAACTCTTAATCACAGTAGGATGACTAAACTTCTCGTTGAGACAGGAGCATCCTGAAATAACATGCAGTTAATTAGCATGACTAGCTCGTCTGCAGGTAGGGAGATCAGCCCTGCTTCTCACTGACCAACTGCACCGTGCTGCGTCTGCACATCTTGGGAACCCTCTGGCTAGGGGCAAACCCAGTGGTTCCCAAAAGCAAAGGGAAAGATTACATGCTGCAGGACTTCAGCTTGCTCAAAGAGCTTGAAAGGGAGCAAAAGAAATCCTTGCTTCTTAGAAGAGTAATGCTTTACAGTGCCAACATCCACTGAACCCCCCTTACAAATCACAGTCTGAGCAGCACTGCCTGTAGCACCAGCTTCAGTACAACTGAGCAGGCACACGGACAGTGATATTTAGCTTTCCCAGCTCCGCAAGCCCTTTACCTCCTACTGAAGCTGTTAGTGCCACAGTAGCTATCAGCCTGCTAGGGAGCTCAGCAGCAGAGAACACGAAGCTAAGCCTTAAAGAAGGGCTTTATGGGACTAAAGAAATCACATCCCTCCTCTCATGATCCATGCAAGTAATGCTAGGTTCAATGGGGACCCCTCCAGAGGGTAATCAATCCCACCCACAATAAATAAAGCACTGCCATTTGCATGTTAAAAAAGAGCTTCACAAGCCAGTTGCACTAATAACCCATAAAACCCAAATCACACAGGCTTTATCAGCTCTGTGATTTATACCTCTGTAGATTGGTAAATAATGGGGATTCTTGCTGGTTTTTCTTTCCTATGTGAAAGCTCCCATTATCTGAGCTAGAATTGAAAATGCAAAATGAAACAGATGTTTGAATGCCCTCGTTCTGTACCTTTCTGCTCCTGAAAGAAAAAGGTATTATTTCACGTTTAAGAAGTTGTCTGAGCAATGACTGCTACTAAAAGAGAACATATTAAAAGGTCACCAGCCTTCAGTGATACCAAAGCATAGCAGAAGCATCTTGTGCTCAGCTCAGTGCCAGAAATGAGTTAACAAACTTATTGTATTTTGGCCAAAATGACACTTTCCCAACTGGAACCGAGGGAACAGTACCATCCCCTGCCTGGCCCAGCCACCACCAGGCTAGCCCATGGGTAAGAAAGTGCCAAGGCCACCCTTAGCAGACACAATGGAGGCAGCAAGGAGCAAAGATGGATACAACACAACCACAGCCCCGCTCAACAGAAGGACCTGAGTTTAAACACAGCCCTGGGACTCAGCCAAGGCTCTTCAGGGTGATGAGGGCTTGTGGGTGCATGCAGTGACAGCTGCACTGACTTACCTGCATGTCCTTCTGCCACTATCTTAGTGCTTGAAGAACATGTATTTTGTTTCTGGTATCTCTCTGAAGGTTGAAATTTTTTCTGGGTGTCACACGAAGAAGGAATTGGGTCCCTGAGGCACAGACATCGTAAACAGGATTTCTTCTGTTCTTTGTTTATGTCAGGTGAAGGTGGTTTATGGGCACCACCACCTTGATGTCAACTCACTGGGGAAAGAGCCAGCCTGACCTTTTGGCTCAGACTGATGTGGGATTATGCTGCAGGATTCCTTGATCTGAGCAAACCTGCTTGGATTTTGTTCTTTGTATCTTTATCCACTCCTGTGGAAGAATTTGAAACTCCTTCTTTCTTTAAACCACGTTCTGCAGGTCCTCACCAACCCCATAGCCTTTTCCATGTGTGGACCTGGCTTTTGCCATGCTGTGAAGGACACAGCAAAGGTAGTTGCAGACAGATGATGGAGGCAACGTGAGAAGCCTGACCAGACCTGCTCCATCCAAACTGCAAAAGCAGGCTTCTGTAGCCTGTTTTCAATATGGATCTGGTGTGAAGATCCTCATCTGAGCCTTACCTGAGAAAGTGGCCCTTCTCAGACAGGCTCTGTGGGGTGGGGTAGAGCAGGAGAGGTTGTCTGTAGGGTCATCTGTGATGCAGGGCAGTGCAAGGACATATGCAACTTTTGGGTGTTTGCTGGTGATGGAAAAGAAGCCTAAGGATTCTCTTAATCATCAATGTATTGGGGGTGGATGAGTGCCTGCTGCAAGGTTATCTTCACCTGGGTTTGGAGTTTGTTTCTTGAATGGCACTACTTGACTCATCCCAATTTGTTGCACCTCTGTCAGATCAAAGTGAACTGAATGACTGAAACATGCCCATGAAGCACAGCTGGGATTGGCAGCTGTAGCCTTTGTGCAGAAAAATAAATATCACAAAAGTGCTTTGTTGTGTTTTGTTTTTTTTTATTTGAAGACTTTTTCATAAGTAAGCAAGGAGCATGCAGAATTATAAGACTGAAGCAACAAAATATCCAGGAGACATGTTCATGTTTACATTGTGCGCATTAAAATATATAATAAGGCTTTATGAAACAGGCTGTATTTCTCCTCCAGACATTCCTGATGTGTAATAGGGCTCATTTGAATTGGAAAGCAGAGAAGTCTTGGAATCGCTCTAGACATAATCCTGGGGATTTTCCAGTAAATTCAGTTTATTTTGGACTTTGCATGTGGGCCTGACTGAGCCTTGGAAGGTGCTTGAGAAATTTTGGAGCCCGTGTTAGATTTTTATCTCTCTTGCACAAGTGGGAGCCTGAAACTGTTGTATTTATAGCATGAGATTCACTTCAGCATTACATCTGGATGCATTAATCAAGATCATACTTTGGCTCTGTCCCTAAATGTTTTATTTTGTGTTTGTTTGTGGGGTTTTTTTTTGAATGGAGATGAGAGAGAAAGACAGCATTATGGTTCTTAATTTCCATTGTACCCCAATGGCATTTATCTAAAAAAAAAAAAAAAAGAAAGAAAAGAAAGAAAGAAAACAAAGAAAAAAAAGGGAAAAAAAGGAAAAACCAGCAAAATCTTTTCCCCTACTTTAACTTTCTGAAGTTTCTCATTTTGGCGACTTCAGCTCTTGGACCACATGAGGAAAGAAAGAAGACTATCTTCCACTGTCCATTAAAACTCTGAACAGCAGACAGATGCATTTTTCTATTTAATTTCTACAAAAGAAGGATGCTTTCTCATCTTTGTAGCAGTGCCATTTCACTGTCATAGGACAGGGCTTTTTCTTCAATATTGTTAAATACAAAGAGAAAGGCATGTGTGTGACTCCTGCACGGTGGGAGCTCAGGGCCTGAGGGGCCTCATGAGATTGCCTCGTTTATTTTCCTGCCCTGGAGCAGGATCGGTCCTCCCTGTGTCAGCCCTGACAGGTCTCAGCCACACACATCCTCAGCCAGTCTGCAGGGAACCACATGGAAATTCAATCAAGTACACCAGGATCCAACAACAAGCAGATACTCATTTGAAATTGTAATTGCTGTTGGGCAGGAATGCTCCTTTGGAAATGGTCTTTCTTAAAAGCGATCCTGAGAGCAGGGGATCAAACTGTCCATTGCTTGGCCCAAGTGGGTATAAGGGAGAAAGCCTGGGAGAATCATTGCATTCTGGATGGCATGGGAAAGAAGCTGGGTACAGAAGTAGTAACTGGCTGCTTTTGTTTTATTTATTTATTTTTTTTCATCCCTCCATTTATCTGCAGAGCTTCTTCTCTTCTTTGCTTAGACAAAGAACTTTGGCACTGAAGGCTGAGGAAGCTCAACAAGAAGATCCACCACCACAAACTGAAAGACAAGGGATCAACTCACTCCTTAAAGCTCCTTTTCCTTTGCTGGATGTACTTTTCAATTATTCCTGACCACCCGAGGTTTACTTTGGCAGCCAGTTTGGGTGGCTTCCCCCTTTGCCATGGTCAACCCAAGTGCTGCATCCACTCCTTGCGTGGAGGCACCTTTGAGCTCTTCACCAGTGCCTTTGCACAGATGTAGTTGCTTTTCCTGCAGGGTGGCAGAGAGCTGGATCTGACAGCCGGGTGTCTGAAGATCTGAATATATTGCCATGGTTAAAAACCAATGTAATTATGCAAAATGAGGCTCTGTGCATGCCTGGCAGTGCACAGTGCGGGTGTGCAGATGTACTGAAAGCAGCAGCTTCACCCAAAACGCAGCTGCTTTTTTTTTTTTTTTTTTTTTTTGCTTTTTTTCTAAAGATAGTGAAAAATTTCTCCTGTCAAAGAAATGCTCACGGAGCGCTAACGGAATCCGAGCAGAAATCAAAGTTCAGCCAGACTGCACAGATTGGATCCTCGGTTGGTATAAATCGCTGCCTCCAGCAGGTCTGACAAACTGTGGGGCTGGAGCACCTTCCCCACAGGCTGCTGTGCCTCCTGCACTGCAGCTCAGAAGATGCTGGGACACCCCAAGCCCTTTCCTCCAGCTCAATGTGATGCCAGACCAGACCCAAAAGACCATTCTGACTGCCTGATGGCTGATTCAGACGCACATCTTTATTAGAAAGCTTTCCAGGTTCAATAAAGATAAGATATTCAGTAGTGGGGTGAAGTCCCAGCCCCTTCAGGGTTTGTGGTATCTGAGCATGGTGCTCAGGAGGACCAGGATTTCGAGCTGTATTTCAAGAGGGTGAATTACTATCTCATTACTTCAACATCCAAACAACATAGCATAGAGTAACGCACAGCAGCCAGAAAACGAATCTTAGGAGATACTGACCGTAAACAAAAGTGAAATAAACACTTATTTTCCATTAGGCAAGCAGACAGTCCATAAGCACGCAGCCAGTCGAGCTAGCACAAATGTCAATGAACTTACCAAAGCCATTTATTGCCCCACTGCTCACCCTCCATCCAAATGTCCCCAGCTCTCTGCCCACATGGGACTCTTCCTCCAGCCCCTTCTTGGACATGAACATAGCACATTTGAAATTCTCCAGTCACAGAATAGCTGTCCAGGAATTACACTTTATTTTTTGATGTGAGCAGCTCCACAGAGCAAACCTGGCCTGTCCTGATGCCTGCAAAAAGGGAGCAAACCTGGGAGAGGCAGGTTTGCACCCTCATCATGCAAAAAAATCCCTTTCCAATAGTTGGGATCCTGCTCTGTGCTGCTATGCTCTGCCAGCCCTTCTGCTGGCACTTTGCTCTGCAAATGTGTCTGGAGAGCTTCTAAAAGCATAAGCAAATATTTGCAGACCTTTTTGTCCTCCCTTACACATGTTTAGTCTTTATTTGGGAAAGCATTCAGCATCCAGGATGCCAAAGGTTATCAAGCAACTCCATCTAGATTTAAATACTGTTTTTGTACTGCGATTTCTCCAATAGATCTCCAGATGCTGCTGTGCGTCATTTGGGGCAGGAAGCATCAACCCACCTTCTCACAGATACACCTAAGGTCAGAGCAAGTTGGTATCTGAAACAAAACAGCCCCAAATCCCAGTGCCAGACTCTAGAATGCATTTGATGGGGTGTGCATTAATGCAAAATTAATGGATATACATCACTGTGCAGTGACATTTAATTAAAAGCGCTATGCGAGCTAATAAATAACATACAGCAATAAAAAGTACATGATTTTGATGGCCAAATGCTCCTCTAGTGTCAATAGTTTCTGCCAGTGGAGTATTTGGCTTTCCAACTCCAAATAAGCCCAATTAAGGAGACAGATAATGAACTGACAGCTCATCTTCTGAGACTGAACTGTTCTCATCTAGATATGACCAAAACAAAATCAATTTAGATAGTAGGTACTTTTAGGATAAGCTAAGATAAGGAAAGGGAACACAAGTGGAAGAAGATAGGAGATAATAGTAAATGCCAGTGAGTAAATGTAAGAATTAAGACCTTGGGTTTCTGTGAATGTTTTATGTAAAATTTAAATATTCTCTTTCTAAAATATTTTCAGCAACGAGCAGTGAAGGTCTGAGTTCTTACTCAAGAAAGCAGATAAAGAGGTGTCCCCAGCCAGAAAACGACAGGCTCAGTATGAGGGAGCAGGACTTCCAGCCAGGAGGGGATACTGATGGAAAACCTGCACAGAACATCATCACCAGCTGCAGCCCTATGTGGAGCCATGGGACGTGGGATGCATAGAAAAGGAAGCTGGTAACTTATTGTTTCATGCTGCCTGAGCACCAGCAAAGGCCCATAAGGGCAGGGGAGAGATCTCTGCCCTGTGCCTGCATTGGCTTTCTGCAGGTCTGGGCTGTCCTTTGCTCCTCCTCCAGCAGCACCTGAGCACACCTGCTGCAAACAAAACCAGGAGGCAGCATTTACAGCAACACATCTCCATTACTCTGAATGCATCTGGAGTAGATTCAGAACAGGAAAATCCTCAGAAGAACTTTCAGATCCCAGTCCTAAAGCAAAGTGGAATCATAGAATCACAGAATGGCCTGGGTTGAAAAGGAGCACAGCGCTCATCCAGTCCCAACACCTGCTGTGTGCAGGTCACCACCCACCAGACCAGGCTGCCCAGAGCCACATCCAGCCAGGCCTTGAATGCCTCCAGGGATGGGGCATCCACAGCCTCCTTGGGCAACCTGTGCCAGGGCCTCACCACCTTCTGTGTGAAAAACTTCCTCCCAGTATCTAACCTAAACCTCCCCTGTCTCAGTTTGAAACCATTCCCCTTGTCCTATCACCATCCACCCTCATGGACATTCGCAATGGACAGATTGCTGGGTTGTTTTCTGCTAGGATGAGTAAAACAATTTCCCTTTGTGTTCCTTCTCTGGATTTTTTTTCCCGACCAAAGCAGCTGCAGAAATTTTCTGCAGACATCCTCAGCCCAAATCCTTACAGTCTGGCAGCATTCTGAGCAGCTGACGGTGAGATGCAGTGTGGGGCTCACTGACCTGCGTGGGGCTGAAGGATGGCTGGAGAATGAAGGATGGGAGTACATGTAAAGACTGCTCTTATTATTAATTGTAAGGGTTCCATAAAATTGCCCTCAAAGGAGGGATGTGACTAAGGCTAGCCTGGTAAACAAATTAATTCAATATCAAGCCATTATATTAAAAAAAAAAAAAAAAAAACACAAAAACCAACAATAATAGAAACAAATAGATTAAGTAACCTTCAGCTGAACCAGCTCTTTGTGAGTTTGTATTCCACTTACCAATAAATAACAAAATCCATCAGTAGAGCTTGTTCACACATTTCTACTTCAAATACCAATTTCAGCCCAAAGATCAACTCCTGACAGTTAATTAGGTGAATTGAGGTGAGAGATGTTTCTGCTGATTGAAAAGTTGCAGGGAGGGAAAATAATGCCATGATTTGCCAGTGCAGATGGAGGCTGCACAACGTGTGGGAGGTGTGGGCAGCCCTGGAGTGCAGCACTGGGTGAAGGCACACATCTGGCAGCAGCTGGGAGCATCAGTGCTGCTGGGCTCCACCTGCTGCAGAGGGAAATGTAAAGGTTCTTGCTTTCAGGCAACAGAAATGGTGATGATTGCTGAACCTCAGCTCCAGAGACTTGAGTAGGATATTCTTCTTCCACACCCAGCTGTGCTCTGCTTTAAATACTGATGGCTGAATTTGGTAATTCAGGCTGAGCCTGTGCACTTCAAACTCCGAGGCGCAGATTTTCAAAGGCATTTAAACCATTAACTCCATTTCAAATCAACAGGACTGGAGCACCAGAATATTCAGGATAGTTTGAGCACTGACCTCCAGCACTTAGCCGAATACTGCCAAACCAGAGTAAGCCAGCACAGCAATGGAAGGGGTGTGGGAAGAAAGGTCCCGTGTGCTGTCTGCACCAGAGTGCCCTGGTAGGACCTGAGTGCAAGTGGTTAAGCTGCACTGTGTCAGGAGCTGGAGGGCCAGCAGCATCAACACAGCAGTTGCCACTGGTCACACCTCCCTGCACACCATGGGAGGGGAGCACCGTGTACATGGCACAGGGTCATCATCCCCAGGGCACAGATGGGGAAATTAAAAGGCAACGTTCCACGCCCACGATGGCACAGCAGCAAACAGCAGCAGGAATAGAAACAGGCTGTTTGCAAAAGCTCAGAAAGCAAACACTGCTTCTGCATATCCTGGTGCTTGGGGATTTCATCCCAGCAAATGTCTATGAATACCTTTTTATTTTAATGAATAATGTCTCCTTTCTCATTTTAGTGAACAGTTCCAGTGGTGATTATCATGCATTTGTATTATTTATAGAAAACTGGTGAATATGGAGAAAACAGCAAGATTACCATACACTAAATTCCATTTTCATACAAACATGGAAACTACCCAATGTCTGACTCAGAATACATAAGAATGATTGGGCCTCAGCTAGAAGTATAAAAATGGACTTCTTTAGCTCAAGTCCACATCCTTGCTCCTGGTTTCACGCCTGATTTCATATGAGTGACCACTGCGACCTTCCTGAAGGAGGGATTTTGTCAGCACTTGGTTAAGAGGAACCAGAGAAAATCTTTGTTGAATCAAGAAGAAACACAGCTGCATCAGCAGATGGAGCTTCTCCATGCAGTTGGGATCCCGTCTCAGCTCCAGTGTTCACCCCTTAGCTCAAAGGAAGTTCTCAAGGACCACCAGCAGTCAGCAGAGCCCCTTCAAAAACATCAGAGATAAGATCCAGTTTGCTGACATGGCCTCAGACAGCGAATATTTTGCATCCTGGTGTTATTGGCACCACTATTCTGCTGCTTACATCCCATGTTTCAGTTGATATCTGCCTGATCCTAATGGAATCCAGACTCCAGTTCCACCCCTGAACATGCAATGGACTTCTCTGATGGCACAGTCATTTGTAAACAGAAGTTATCTTGACTCTGTACATGCTTTTCAGGCATAATTATAGGACTACCTTGCCAGAAAATCAGGCCCAGCAGTTCCGTCTGCAAAGTAGTTGCTGGTGGCTTGATGTGTAGGGAAAAAGCAAAGCTAGAAGGTGGCTTAAAATCACAAAAACAAACAAACAAACAAACAACCATAAAATGCTATAGACGAGAGTCCATTAAGTCTTAAGATTCAACTCTGCCTGGAAATCCCAACCTGACTTAAAGTGGAGGATCACATCCTAATCTCATATAATTAATGTCTGTCATCTTGCTGGAAACTGCCAGATTATCAGTAGTTCATCTTTTGTGTTTCCAGGAGAAACTCATTACTCAGTGAGTGAAACGTTAGGAAATTATTTACAATTATGCTGCCGAGAGCAGTTGGCTAATTCCATCTACTAATTAGCCCCACTTGCATAAGTATAGGTAGAGCACTATAAATAATAGCAGCAATGTGTGCCATGCTGGCACCCGCTCTCTGCGTCTTCGCTGCAGCAGAGGAAGCTGCCCCCTCTGGTGGCCTTTTAATGGGATTTTACTCAATCCGTGGGAAAAGCTACGAGTTGTTCTTTGCCTTGGTGGAGGCAGCTGCAGCGATGTGCAGAGCAGGTTCCTCTGGCTCCTTTCTGCACAGGGGAACCTTGGCTTAAACACCAGTCGATGCTTCCCGGTCTGCACCGACACTGCTGGAAGGGAAGTATTTCTGTAAGAGGCCTTAGGAGAAGCAGAGCAAATAGGAGGGGGGGAAAATCAGGTGTGATCTAGAAGTTGTTGTGGAGGTTCCAGGCTACAGATGTGCTGTGACACCACTGGTTTGTTCCTCTGGTGACTGAAGGCTCCTCAACTCAGCCAACCTCTGAACCAGGATGGAGTGCACAGCTGCAATGCACATCCCCTTCGAGCTGTGGTCTCCAGCAGCAGAGGCTGCATTTCACATTCAATAGTGAATTTGAAAAAAAAACACCGAAAGAATAAAACAAAAACCTAAAAAAATCCCATGCCTTAGGGCAGGAATCTGTCTCCCAGCTGGCTGGATCAATTAACTGAAGGCAGGGGAATTTGTCTTATCTGCACAGCACATGTGCATAGGTAACCCTCATTTGGGTGAAACCTGAGCAAAGACCTGAGGTTTTTAAATCTGACCTCTGCACTCCCACAGTCTTGTTATTCTACGTCATCACTTGCATTCTCCACCCACCTCCATTAAATTCACTCCTCCCTGCTCAGTAACCTGGATTTACCAGGGATTCACCTTACCCCACAGCTCAGTCTGTTCCTTGGGGATCTAGGGAGTGGCTAGAGATGTGTGTCTATGTGTGAATTTAAAAGTCAATTAGCTCTATTTTTAAAAAAGATTTGGAAGCATCTTCCTCAGGAAAGTATTCCAGACTGAGGACCTCCCATGGACAAATGCAAGTCCTGTGTAGATGGAACTCGTCCTCTCAGCTGCCATACAGAGTCAGGCATGTTACCAGCAAGCTTGTCCTTCAAGAACATCCGATGCCTAGAAGTGAAGAATACAGAATCCTTCTTTGGATCAGGGCTGATGAATCAGCGCCTGCTTGAGAATAAAAGATTAATGCATACTGGAATTGTAATCACAGAATTGGAGAATGCCTTAGGTTGGAAGGGATCTCAAAGATCGTCCAGTTGCTCCCCAGCAGCTCAGGCTGCCCAGGGCCCAGCCATGGCCTCAGGCACCTCCAGGGATGGGCAGCCACAGTTCTGGGCAGCAGTGCCAGGGCCTCACCACCCTCTGAGTAATTTCCTCCTCACATCTAACCTAAATCTCCCCTCCTGTAGCCTAAAGCCATTCCTCCTTTTCCTGTTACTATGAGGCCAAACAAGCTCGCAATGCCAAGGTGTGCACTGACAAAAGAAGTCCAGAGAATAACTTTTCTTAAGGCCTTGGAACGTGCAGAAATGAACAGCT
Organism: Tympanuchus pallidicinctus; assembly: GCF_026119805.1. NCBI lineage: Eukaryota > Metazoa > Chordata > Aves > Galliformes > Phasianidae > Tympanuchus > Tympanuchus pallidicinctus. The sequence goes on from NW_026294722.1 coordinate 10,907,899, forward strand.
GCCATCTTAAAGCACTTCAAATATTAGTGACATAATAAAACACTGATTTTCATATGCCTTTCAGTTTGTACACTTAGCCACAGCCAGCATTTCCTGACTAAATACATGGAATTGGCCAACAAATTCGGCTGAACAGTCTCAGATGTTGGAGTCCTTATTACAATGTTCCCAGCATCAACTGCCTGGAACTGTTTAATAAGATGGAATTGCAGTTTGAATGACACATATAATCAAAATTCTCATTTGTTTTCAGAAGGAAAAAATCCATCTGATCTCCAGCAGAAGAGAATGGAAGTGGTTTTGAGGCAGGCGGACAACGCTGCAGTATCAATTTAAATGCAATTCGAAATATAGGATTTGCCTTAATGGATCATCAGGTCTTAATACTGAGGGAAAATGAAAGTATAAGAAGGGCTATTGAATGTGAAGGAAAGGCTATTATTAAAAAGCAAGAAAAAATCACGGAGGGAAAATAAAATATATATTTCTGTGGTTGTAAGTAGAAACAATTACTGCATACAATAGGATATTTCAGAACCCTTTGGTCACTTGCTATATCCAGAGCATTTTCCTGCTGCAGCAGGAATGTTCCCTGTAGCTCATGATCCGATTTTCCAGCCAGTTTTTCAATGACCCATGCAAGACATCAAAACACTCCCTACATGAATACTGCACTGCTCCAATCTGCAAGAGGAAATCATATAATTTTCTTTACAGGGTCTTTACCATCCATCCAAGGTACCGTACTTGAAGAAGCAGCCAAAAGGAATAGTTTCCTCCTTCTGTAGCTATTTTAAAACATATAATTGTTTCCTGCTCAGCACCTTCTCTTTTCTTCCACAGTATCATTCTCCAAGGAAAGATGGTTTCTTCTTTCAGCACTGCAATTCCATTATTTGGATTGGTTTTTTGTTGTTTTTTTTTTTTTTGTGCCTGCTCATTCTCTGTCATGGTTTTCATGACAGAGACAGCCCAGTGCCAGACAAATATGTTCTTCAGGAAAAGCATACACTGACAAAGCATACGCCTCTCTCTCCCCACGTCCTTGTTTAGTTTACTTGTCTGTTAAACTGAGTTGTTCAGCACAAACATGGATTTTCTTTCCCTAAGACACACAGAAGCCATGAGAAGAGCACAGCCAAGCTCTTGGAGCCCTTCATTCTTCACTGCAGCCTCAACACTTGACCCAGAGCTCTTGTTGCATTGACATTACAGGGTGCAGCACACAGGGCTGTGTGTGCGTGCCCTTGTGCTCACTGGCCTTGCTTATTTGGTCTCCCTTTCTTGTCTTGTTATCCAGCTCCCAGAAAGACTCCTCTATTCCATTCATTTCCTATAATTCATTTCCTACCATTCCATACTGGGAAAGTGCCCAGAACCCCCGGGCTCTTCAGGACAATCTCTCACCTTGTGGAGCATTTTCCTGATTGGGTATAAGAGCATGTTTCCTGACAGCTCCCACTTCTTCAGCCATCTCCATCTCATATGTCCCACAGTCCACCAGCTCATACAGCCATCAGGCCCCAGTTTGGCTGCTGCAGGAATCACCTTGTTGGAGCTGGCAATGACACAGAACCTGTACCCTGAACATGATGTGTGCAGCAAACCACCCCACACCCCTCAGATCCCAGCACCGACTGTGTGGCAGCCCAGAAGTTTTCAATGAAGGCAGCAAGGTTTTTGCTGAGAGTTCCCAGGACTGATGCCCAGCCAGTGGGAAGCAGCTCCACGTGCATGCAGCCATACTCACATTCTGTTCTGGTAAATAAAAGGCAGAAACAACTCCAATTTGATCCTGCTCGTGGCATTCCCCATGGGTCAACAGATACCAAGATCTGCTTTGCTGAGCATCTGTGAAGAAAGCCTGGGCTTTGAAAGTTACCTTGATTTACACAGCTACAGACACATGTACATTCAGTTGTTTGCTTTGCAAATTTTGAAGTCATTGCAACACTTTTTATATGTCAAATTCAAAGGGCAAAAGTTTTCCGCTGTTTTATTTTTATTCCCTCTTATTTGAATTTGTATTTCCAGCATGGCGCAAATCACAGGCTTACACCAGGATGTAAGGCACAAAAGCACCGCCTCATTACACACACAAATGTTTGGGATTAAAATTATAGGCTAGTGGCATACATAAGAGGTGGATTATAATTAGTATCTAGATGCATGAGTGATGAATCACAACAGAGCATTACATACTATTAGCCTTACACCATGTAGAGGGCCAAACGCCAATGATCCGAGCAATGCCCTTGAGCATAAGGGTTGCAGGACTGGGTGCCCCTTGGCATGACTCAGAGCTAGCAGGTGTCCCTGCTGCTTGGACTTTCCCAGGAAGCTAAAACAGTGTTGATGAAGGCTGCTCCAGAGCACAGAGCAAAAAAGGTTTAACTATGGCTGCTCAGTATCAGCAGGGGTGAAGCAGAGAGAAAGCAGGGGAGAAAGCTGAAAAGGAAAGAGGAATGGATAGCTATGAGCACTAGGAAAATTTCAGGTTATTTGCAGGAAAATCACCATTTCTGGAGCTGAAATTTGAAAATCGAAGTTTGAAATTTGATCTGGATTGAAGGTGGAGATGCAGACTTCAGAGAAGATTTTTCTAGGAAGGAAAGGGCAAGAGACAGGAAGGTGGGCAGGGACACTTCCCGGCCTCCCTGGGCCATGGGTTCCTGGCACTGAGCTGGGACCGACCGTCTCCACAAAGCTGGGCAGGTTCCCCAAGGCCCCTCTCTTCACAGGGCAATTTCCAGAGAAAGTTGCTGATCTCCCTGCACAGGGTGTACAGATGATCTTAGTGATCTTTTCCAACCTCAATGATTCTATGATTCTGTGACTCATGCCCACATGAGCCCGCTCTGCTGAGCACACGAGTGCAGCCCAGTGCCATTGCAAGCCTTGCACTGTGCTGCTGCTTCTCAGTGTATTTCTCAGCTGACTGAATAGTTAAGAAGATGCAAATTCAGTTTCAATGCACAATTTCCTTTCTGAATGCATGCTGCCCCCAACAATTAGTCTGCATTTCAAAGCACGGCACACATACCCATTTATATACACATAGTCACGCGTCCTCGTGAGACACACGCACATGTGAACTAACATTTCAATTACAAAACCACCCCGCATCTCCTCTACAGTAATTCCACCCTGCAGGGAGACACACGGGCTGAGCGTGAGACGATTGTGAAGGTGATTGAGCTTTGAGACGTATTGTTGCTCTGCTCAATAGTGCTGATTGGCAGCAGTGATTAAATGACTCCAGCAAGGGGAAGTGGCATTCAGAGGCTGACCAAACGGATCAGAGATGCAATCAGTTTAAGCATCTGAGGATAAGTGCTGGTTTCTTGGTGCTGCTGTGGAAGCCAGGTGTCTACGCCTGGTGAGGTTAGGGTAGGAGGATCAGGCTGGCTTTTTTCCCACGTTTCTAAGTTAATCCATCTGGTGACATCATGGGAAAACCCAGGTGGTCAGTCTCTACCTCCTAAACTTCAAACTCAACCAACCTTGGACAGCCAGATGCTTCCAATGCTGACTTTGTGGTAATTCCCTCTATTGCCACAGTGTGCCGGAGATGGGCCTCAGGGCTCCTGCTGCTTTTTTCCATCTCACATTCTGGTTTTTCTTCATAGGTGTTCTCAGGTACATGGCAGTGCTGGAAGTGCCAAATTGCTGGGAAGAAAAGAGGGCTGGGAGGAGACCTGCAGAAACTGCCACATCTCAGAGCTGGCTGCACCCTAAATAATTTCCCAGTCTCCCTTTCCCAGGCAGCATCCACAAACACCTCGATGTCCTCAGCATGAGCCAGCATTCATACACTGGTAGGGGAAGCACTTAGTGCCCTGAGGCCACAGAAATCCCACAGTAGTTAATGGAGGAAGGCCAGACTGCCTTCTCCCTTGCAGCCTTCAATGTGCTGAAGACCTCAGTCCTCCATGTCTAGTGGCTGCTTAAAACATCCCATTCTGGAAATCTTCATTCCCCTGTGCCAGCAGCTGTGACAAGGACTCTGTGGATCCTGCCTTCTGCATCTCTACCCACCAGATTCCAAAGCAACCCAACAGAATTCAAACCAGACATTTCAATTTCAGTTGGGTCTGGAGAGTCTTTCAAGGACTTCCATGGACAAAGGCAAATCTGTTGGTTAGCTTGAAGCCTACAGACGGGCACAGATGGAACTCCCATTGGCAAGGGAGGCAAATAAGATAAAAAACTGTAGGAGGAATTATTTTTAAAAATCACATTATATGCAAAGATGTACATACCTGTATGCATCTGTATACATTCTTGATTACCCTTTTTAAAGCTATCAGAAGTTCAAATATCTGTCCTTTTTTCTGTTATTCAGAGGAGGGCGAGATTGCCATCGTCAGTTAGAACAGGGAACAGTCACTGCTTGAATACATTTTCTGTTATTTTTTTTATCTCAGCATTTCTTGAAAACAATCAAGATCTACTGATGGGGTCTACGCTAATTGCAAGCCATTGGAAAAAAATACTGCACCAGCACAGTGAGACAGAACAAAGGAATCAAAACAAGAAGGGCATCTGGATGCCCATACCAAAGCACTGTTGTAAAAGCCAATGACATGATCTCACTTGAGCACTGTGTTCAGTTTTGATGATTCTATCTCAAAATCTGTACAGACAAAAATAGCAGTATCTGTGAGGAAAAAACAGAAGTAATGGTTTTAGAAGAACCTTCATGTGAACAGAAAGCACAGGAACCAGGAGTTGGCAACATCTAATAGGATGAATTGCTGGAGAGGGGCATGGGGGATCTGAGCTCCCTTCCCCATCGTCTTTCACAGACAATAACCTCAGACGAGTTATTTTGCCTCCTAACTCCTCAGTTTCCCCTTCAGTAAAATGAGGAATAAATGACATTTAAAAGACATGCTCTGAAAGAACTGTGTAAGAAATCCTCTAAGGTGACAGTACCTACTTGTTATTTAACATCTGCATATCGGTGTTGCCTTTCTCATGCCCCATTTCAAGGCTGCTGCAGTGGCCCCAGAAGAAATGGGATTCTGACCTGAGGAAACTGCTTTTCTGATCCTGCGTGGCAATTCCTATACTGAGCTATAGAAATACCAAAAGTATAAGGGTGAAAACAGAGAGAGTATTTACGCAGAATACAATACTCCAAGGAACAGCCTTCAAAACACACTTCTAATTTAGAGAAGACTGTCAAATGCCCCGTAGGGTTACTGTGTCATGCATCAAATTTCCTTTTTGCAGGTTTTAATTTGCGACTTCTCTCATAAAGCAGAAAGCAGATGAATTATTTTAACAGTTGCTGACTGTAATTATATCATTGCAGCCTCAGCTCTTCCCTTGGGTATGACACAGCCACCACAGCAAACTGCCCAGAGCAAAGGTGCTCCAGTCCTGGTCCCCAGAGGAGGTGCTGTTTTTATCACCTTGCAGCACAGCCAAGTCTTAACCCTCCTCATCCCATCATATGGCTGAGTACCATCATTCTGGTAGTGGTGGCAGAGAAAGATGTTCCTCCCCAGAACCACAGATGCAGACATCTTCTGTGGCAGAGGTCTTCCTCAGGAGCTCACAGACCAGCCTGGCCCTACATTTCTTAGCTTTGCTTCAGGGAGGTTTCACTGCAATGAAGAAGGGCTTTCCTGGAGGACATCAAACCTGAGCAGAGATAAGGAAGGATATGGAATTCCTGATGTGCAACTGCTGTTGACTTAGCACGAAAACTTCATCCTACAAAGGGCAGCTGTATCATGGTGCTGCTCACATGCCTCCTGTGCTTGTCATCCACATCCCATTGGTCAGGCATAGGCTGCCCAGGGAGATGGTGGAGTCACTGTCCCCAGAAGTGTTCAAAGATGTCATACTGAGTGACATGGTGTGGAGTTGATGCATGGGCAACAAGCATGAGTTGATGGTTGGACTAGATGACCTTAGAAGTCTTTCCAACCTTAATGATTTCATGATTCTATGATTCTATACTGCTTGTCAGTATGAGCTGGGAGAAAGCAGAGGAGAAAGGGCAGCCTGAGAAGTGGGAGCCCACGGAGAACCACGGCCTCTGCAGCTCACCAAGCACACTCACACAGCTCTCAGGGCTCATTACCACCGAATTCCTCCTTCCTCCTTTTCCCAATGTACGTTTCATAAATTGCAGAAGCCACGTCTTTCAGCATTAAAACGTAATTAATGATTTCACTGTAATGAAATTAATAATTAACTGGAAAGACATTTGAACCCTTTGTTGAACAAAACTCACTAATATTATGATGTATTAGGACCGTCTGGGCTAGTCTGTCTCTAGCAGCACTATTGTGCTGCTGGCAGGAAGCCAGGAGCTGCAGAAAACATATTTTCTTCCTGTCAGAGCCTTTCTGACAGGCCACTGCAGCACAGTAGCAGCCCCACTCGCAGGCACCGTATGATCCTGGCTTCTGGATCCTTTCAAATACAGGAAAACAAAAGAAAAGGTTATACAAAGATGAGTGGTGCAAGGGTTCCAGCTGGCCAGCTGCCCACCAACCTGCTGTCATGTGTGGGATGTGCAAGCAAGAGCATTTTTAAAAGAATTTAGGCATCAATATTTTGATGTCTTCTTCAGAGGATGGTGTCTACTTGGCAAAGAAAGACTAGGGAAGCCATCAGTCCCAGGACAGGAACAAGGCCTCAGGACATGAACACCCTGCACAGCAACGACCTGTGTCCTCAACTTTGAAGTATGATCCCCAGGGCACATTTCTTTCATATCCATCTGGTGTCATTGCCCTGGTGATAGCCAGCAACATTGCCTATGGGTTCCTTGAGCTGATCCCACCAGCACTGTGCACAGGGTTAAAGTTGGATATTAGGAAAAACTTACTCTCTGAAAGAGTGTCGATGGAGTGACACAGCTGCCCAGGAAGGTGGGGAGTCACAGTGTCCCAGAACCGTTGAGATGTGGCACTGAAGGACATGGGCAGTGAGCACAGTGTGTACGGCTTGGGCTTGGACTTGATGATCTCAGTAGTCTTTTCCGATCTTAATGATTCTATGATTTTAGAGGTCTTTAGGTCTATTGAAAATCTTCATCTGCTGGAAACACATGAGGCTTGAACTCCGAAACTTTGCATAAGGCCTTTAAGACCTAAGACTCAAAACAAGCGATTAGTGACCTCTGCAATACCACCTTAGCTTCCAGCTGAGCAAGCTCTCTTCTTCGGCACTGAAGCATCTTAAACTAAGGTTTTAGCTTTCCCCCGAAGAAAACTGAATTAATCAATTCCTCCTCGGCATTGAAATAAAGCTCTCTTTCTGCTAGGTGGGTCAAAAACGCACAATCTATTTCAACTGTTCTGTTCCCATGAATTCTATTACAATACATTGCAAAAGGGAAGATTACAGAGAAGGCAGAGCCAGCGGCATGCCTTGCTTTATGAGGGGGAAAAAACACACACACAATTTATTTTTCATTGCTTTATGATGAATATGAATTCAATTACATGCAGAGGAGAACTGCGGTAGTCAGGCAGAATTATACTCAGCTAGTAAGAAATATAATAGCTTTTAACAAGGAGAGCTTATCATCAAGGTTCAGACAAGCTTGAGCCCATGTTGCACCTGATGAACCTGCAAAAGGAGACAATGGCTATCAGAGCTGAGAATTAATCTCTCATCTCATTGCATTGAGGAGAGGGAAGGGAAGGGAAGGGAAGGGAAGGGAAGGGAAGGGAAGGGAAGGGAAGGGAAGGGAAGGGAAGGGAAGGGAAGGGAAGGGAAGGGAAGGGAAGGGAAGGGAAGGGAAGGGAAGGGAAGGGAAGGGAAGGGAAGGGAAGGGAAGGGAAGGGAAGGGAAGGGAAGGGAAGGGAAGGGAAGGGAAGGGAAGGGAAGGGAAGGGAAGGGAAGGGAAGGGAAGGGAAGGGAAGGGAAGGGAAGGGAAGGGAAGGGAAGGGAAGGGAAGGGAAGGGAAGGGAAGGGAAGGGAAGGGAAGGGAAGGGAAGGGAGTGTTAGAGAAATCCTCAGTCACAGCCAGTTCTCTAAGCACGCTATTGGGCAGCAGGGAGCAGCTAGATCATCCCTTGGGACATAAACACAACAAAAGCAACTCAGAAAACATGCTCATCTCCATCCCTGTTGCTGTTGTTTTTCCCACCAGATGAAGTGCATCTCTTACTGCTCCTTGTTGTCATTTCCAACAGTCTAGTTAAGTTTGTTCACAAAACCCACATGCCAGACAACTGTCATATGCTATGCATTAACCTCACACACATTGTGAGCCTCCCAGATTGCCACTGGTGCTTGTGCTACATAATGTGTCCAGGATTCTGTCTTCCAGGTAGCTCTCACATTGTTTCTTGGCATGCTTAGCAACTCCAGATCAGAAAGGTTATGCTAATGCAACATGCCATGCACCCACATCCAGCCTTTCTCAAGGAGCAGGCGTGACAAGATTACGCATCATTAGGTAGCTCCTAACAAAGCAGTTACAAGCCATGAGTCCATCTAACCCAACGCTGCTTCTAAGTCAGAAGACCCCAAACCTTCAGCAGTGTGGGCAAAAACATTCAAAAGTGTGCTGTTGCCTGTCCTACCTGAACATAAAGCAGAACTTGTATTTTGTGCAGATGCAGCTATTTAGGGCTCAGTCCTGCAGCAGCAGTGATGCTGGACTCAGATCCTAAAGGATGCTGATGGACTAAGCTTCCCAGAAGCTGTTCCTGCCATATACAGGCAGTGCACACAAGGCTTTCTATATTTCAAAAACAAAATGTTATTTCTGGAGCAGCTGCCTGGGAAGGGATGCTAAAAGCTTGCCTAATAGTAAAAATAAACATTAAATATTTTCTTGCTATTTTTCATCATCTGGGTATTTGTGGGTTAAGCATCACATCTTCAGTAGGGTCAGTGTTGCTGCTCAGAGACAGGAGAAATGTGATCATTGCATTTGCTGGCCAAACTTATGAATCAAGACAGAACAAATCTCATACAAAATCCCAACATCTGTTCTCCTTCATCCCCATTTATCTGTTCCCAGCATCTGTTCTCCTTCATCCCTATCTTTCTCATCAGCTGAGATGCAGCATGGCAATACTGCGGCTGTGAAACAGCAACTGCTCACGCACTGCTCAGAGAGAACTGCCAAGTTTTGTTCCTTCACTTTAAGGAAGAAGGTGCTTATCTCCATTCTGATCCAGGTGGAGCTGTGCAGCCCAGGGCCTCCATCCCACCCAGAGCATCAGGGTGAGCAGAGCTGGGCTCTGCCGTGAGCGCTGAAACCAGGCTGTGGCAGCAGACAAAACCCAGGGGTTGAATCCTGACATCTGCTCACCAGGCTTGATTGAAAGTGGAGGAATTATATTAAATTACCTGATTACGTGAAGGCTGAGAAATGATAGTAGATATTACAGCCAAGGCTGAACAAGAGCTTGGCAGTTCCTGTCTCTACAGGAGGAGTGGGAGTTTTGCCCTGGTAATAACAAGCTTTGCAAGTTCCTTCTCTTTAGAGAATTTTCTTTTTTTTTTTTTCTTTTTCTTTTTTTTTTTTTTTTTACTGAAGATGGAGAAGAAAACATACAAATTGCACATAATAAGTGGAACACAGAAAAAGAACCAGCTGTACTCGCAGATGTTACAATACATCCAAAGGTGCTTCTCTATTTTCTCTCCTCTTAGAATAGGCCATATATGTCTGATGAATAATGCAAGAGATTTCCTCTATAGAATTATTAGCAGGCAGCCCTTCCTGACCTGTCTTTAATCACACTCAGCACTCAGCAGGCCCCGGAAGGGAAGGCAACACCACTCTTACCAGGCAAACCCAGTGGGCAGCAGTCACCCCAGTCCTTCTCAGCTTTAACACTTCAATGTGAGGAAAATCCATGAGCAGCTCTATGAGCTTTGTTCCTCACCTGGGCCAAAGTTTGGGTTAAAGTCAACAGATGGTTTGCATCTCAGTTGAATGTGATCAGCATTTTAAAATGATGTTTGTAAGGAGAAGCTTTTGCTTAATTACGAAGACTTGTTCAATTGAACTCATAAAATCACAGAATCATAGAAAATTCCAAGTTGGAAGGAACCTATAAGGATCATTGAGTCCATACTCCTATTCAGGGATGATGATGCTTCAGATTCATATTTGTGTGCGTTCATGGAGATCCAGACACTCTCACTCACTTGCAGAAGGCTAACAGTGGTAGATCTGACTCTATCAGCCAACAGATACAGAGAATTTATTCTGTCAGATATCAATCACTAGCAGTGCAGATGGTGGTGCTGCAAGCACCATGAACTGTGTAAGCCTACTAATCAAGCCTGGAACCCAATCTTTCCCAGAAACTAATGCTTACAGAAGTATTTGGGAAGCTCTGCAGATGGACAGATTAAAAAAAGAATGAGAGTTTGGCTATGTTGAATCTCAAAGAGAAGAGTTTGGCTATGCTGAAAGGGATTCAGTTTTTGCAAATAAAAAAGCTGGGTGGACTCTCCTAGTCCATGCAGTGCTGCCCAGCCCAGGAGACAACATGGTGCAGCACTGCAGGAGCTTTGTGCAAAGCAAAAGGAAATTAAACGTGAGTCATACGCAAGTGTCAGAGAACATTGCAGGCCCAAATTCCCATTCATTCACAAGATCTGATTACCTTAATGTGCTTTGTCCAACCTGAACATTTTGACATGCATAAATCAAAAGGTTCTGCTATGCCTTGTTGAGCTGTTGCGGCAGCACAGCAGCTCACCTCTCCTGCACAGGCTCAGCCCAAACACCATCAGCCCACGGTCTGCTGCCATCCCTCTGCCCTCCCAGCCAGCCTCCGAGCCCTGGCCTGTGCCTCGAGGGCATCACAGCCCTCACAGCACCTGGGCAGCAGAAAGGTGGCTCACAGCATTGAACCCCAGCTCCCGAGGCACTGGGCCAGCTCTGGCCAGTACAGAGAAACCCTGAATTAATTGAAAATGACATGTTTTGATTTGGCTTAATACGCTGAGATAGTTTGATCTGGATCCGCCAGGCAGGAATGATGTGTTTCGTTCAAATCTTCTTGACAAAACAGAAACGTCTATGTGATTCCTTTAAAATCAATTTTTTCCATGAAAAAAAATGATCTTTTTACAGAATATGCATTTTCTCCATCTAGAAACACTCAGCACTAATTACCACATTGGTGAGTTTGATAACAAACTTCTTGTGAACTCTAGTCTGAACTACAGTAAAGTCATTTTCAATTCCCTTACTCACTGGAATCCAGAGCCATAAAATGGTGTAAAACACAACTAGGGAGAAGCATTGAGAGCCCCCACTCACTGCTGCCTACAAACTGGGATGGACAGGCACAAGAACAGCCTTACATGAATGATGCTCACATCTGACCCTGGTACCCCAACCACAACCACATGCAGCTCTGCTGCCAGCACCCCATGTGTTCCTCCTGTTTCCTTATTTCCCTTCCAGACATCAGCAGAAAGTTCAGAAGAAAAAGATGTGCCCAGGTTGGAGGAAGGGGGGGAGCTGATCTTATGCATGTCTTGAAAAATATAAATAAACTTTCCCACTCCCATGATGGTTCGTATATTTGTCAACTGGTCTTTATGGGAAAGTGGTAAAGAAGATTTCCGATGCCTCGTAGTGACATATATTCCCAGTGAGGAACAAAGTTTGAACCAATTTTTGAGTTTTAAAATTATTGAGAGGAGTGATTACCATGGCCAAGAATAACTGTGTATGGAAGGAAATTGATTTCTGGCCTGCTAATAATTCATTTTACATTCTTCATAATCATATTCCAAAAAGCATATATTCTACAGCAATAAACAGTTCCAAGGACTCTCCTCATTTACTCTCCCCACTGCATTCTTCGGACTTGCTTAATTCCATAGCCCAAGGCTGCAGTGGGATTTGGGTGGATAACATATTGTGCCTATTAGAGACACGAAGCCATCCAAACACTGCCAGCATGGAGCATCCTACTACAACAGCTCCCAGCTCACCATATAGGACAATCTCTCCTGCTCCTTAACAAGCATTTTAATTTGGTCTGTCTGCGTAGCATTCAGGTGTTTCTACATCCAGCCCTTCCATGCCAGCTTCTGCTTTCTGTTCTACTCCCATCCTTATCCCTCTGGGCGGAAAATCTCAGGATTGAAATCCTTTATGAACTCCAAGAGTTGTAAATTCATGTTCAATTTACTGTTAAATAGATGCCTGATATGAAAATGAAATGGTATTTAAAGATGTTACTCAATTCTGAACTTTTAAAGCAGCCCTGGGAAGAAATGTGGGATGAACGCAAAACTTTCTGACTTCCCAGTGAGGTCACCAACATTAGTGTTCCATCTTTGCTTTGTTGTTTTCAGGTTTTCATTGAAACTATCTAACATTTCATCTAGCAGATAAAAAATAATAATAATAATAAAGCACTTTATTTACAAAACTTACTTGCCAGATACCTCTGAGCCATGATTTTGAAACGTCTCCATTGGTCACGACTAGAAGAGGCAAAGGATGCAGCAAATTAGGGTTTTCTTCCTCCATATTGATTCATCTGCAAAGCATGCAGCCACCTGCATTATCAGAAGCAAGAAGGCAATCATCAGCAGGGTGAACAGACAGCTGACTTCAGGGATGAGCTCAGATTTTTCTGAAAGGAGGGTGGATAGCAATAGGGAATAGGAAAAAACTCCCTTGGGTCATCTTTACCAGCATGCTGTGTCCCGAACATTGCCTCTACTCAGAGCCCATGTCAGACAGCCCTCATTGGGCAGAAGGACCCAAGGACCTCAGACATAACCCACTCTTACCTGGGCTTTCGAGGATTTGAAGCCAGATTGAGCACAGGGTGGGAGCCTGCATTCCCACATACCTGAGGGCTGAAGCTGCTGGAGATGACACGGCCCCAAGATCTTAAATCCCGTTACCTTTCACCACAGCAAATGGGACCTGCAGTACAGCCTGCTCAGGAGGGCATGATGGATATGCAGGTTTGAGGCTGGGGATGCTGCAGGCTGCTGCTCCTAGGGCAGCTGAGCCACAGAAAGTGTTAACACAGCTCCCACACTTCGCTTTATGCTGTGAAATGAATGTTATTCTCAGGGGCTGCAATAAGGTTGTAACAAGCTTAAATACTTCATTAATGAGGGCTCTGTAAGTACCACAGAGACAAACAAGATTTGAGAGGGGCAGAAGCCTTTGTGCTTTCCTCTTCTCCACTGGGGAGAATTCAACTCGCTGTCCAATTTGCAATTGCTAACAGAAAATTTTGCACGTGGAAATGGATTTGCTTGCACAGTTTGTGCCTCCATCTAATTGTTTTTAAACTTTGCATCCTGGGAAGAATTAGCAATCATGTTTTAGCAGATCTCTGTTCTTAATGTCTCTGAGTTTTTGGGAGATTTTCTTCATGCAATATCCCATATGTTCTGATTGTTTTCAGGGGAACACAGTCAAGTCACCTCTAACAAATACCTGTTAAATCACAGAGCACATCAATCCATTGGCCAAAGCAGTTGCAGTCTGTTATAGAAGTTATGACATACCTTTTGCTAATGGAGAGAATGATGCCAGGAATAAACACAAGTCTTGCTAATGTGGTTGTTTTATTCTTCTAAACTATACATGCAAACATGTTATTTTCTTACGGTTTTTTTGTTTGTTTGCTTGCTTGTTTTTTTAATTTTAAAGTAAGAAGGAATGAGTAAGCAAGAACAGAAGGATGTCTGAATATATCTGCCAAGGCTCAATGGCTCCATGGAGCCACTCCTTCACAGTTTGCTAGCACGGGTTCAGTGCTGCTGGGGAAATGGAGGTGCATGAGCAAATTCTACCACCTTCCTCATTCCTCTCCTGCTATAACCTTACACCACTTCCAGGCCTGACTGCTAGCAATAGCTGACCACAGCCAGATGTCACACTGCTATCCAAGATGTGTCCTTACCACCCACTTTGACACACCGACCTCACTGAATTCTGCTTTGATGTCCCTTTGGGACCTTAAGACTGAGATAAAGGGGACAGATCTTTGAAACATTTGGTCTATTATGGCAGTAGAAAAATCCTGAACTATTTAAACTGTTGTGCTTAAAAATAATGTTGGCTCTGTTTTGAAGTCCTCTTAAATCCTCCTACTTGGGAGAGGATAAAAATATCCCACTGCACCTGGTTACCTCAGCCATTTCCAACAGCCACTGCCTCCTGAGAAGAGCTCCTTCAAGATGCTGCCTCCTTAACTGCTTTGTCCTGACGTTGCACAGGTCGGAGGTTTGGGGATTTAGGCAATGTGCACCAAAACAAAGAAAAGGCCTTTGAGCCGGAGGCACTTGTGTACAGTGGAAGTGCAGCTTGCCCCTACAACATTCATCCCTTTGGTTATGCTTCCACAACAGCCTCCTAACTCATTTCCTTCAAGGGAATATGTTTTCCTTTCCACAGCTCTATTGTAGGCTTGTAATCAAAAGTGGGCTCCTTAAAACTGGACTGACCCTAGCATCTGTTAGCCCTTCTAATATCAGCGAAAACAGGGCATGAAGTGCTTTAAATCAGAGCTTCATTCCTCAGAATAAGGAGGATCGTCCCTCTCTGGTCAAAAGTCACAGATGGCAGATGTTCAGTTTTATCCCCTTTGGCCACTGGCAATGGCAGATTCAGAGCTACGACGAAGCGCTAAGGCTCCGCACCAGCTCTTAGCTCTGGGAAATAGCGGCTGTCTGCTCTCATTCATTCTCTTGAAGCAATCTTTAATCTTCCCAAAGACCCCTTCAGGCTCTCTGTTCCAAGGCTGCAGCTAGAAGAATGGCTTTACACAAAACCCAGAGCACAGTGCAACCTCAAGGCACTGAGTGAAAAAGTGAACACAACAAATGTAATAATAGTCAGAAAATAAAAAAAGCAATCTACCACAAAATCGAAGTGGTTACCAAAATCCCCACCCACTGAGCCATTTGTTCTACTCATTCCTCTGAACACCGAAGCCAAAGTCCTGTTCTTCCTCCCTTCATCAGTCTTCCTTTCCTCAATGAACTCTTACTGCAACAGAAGCATCAGCCTTGGACTCATTGAGCTGCTGGGTCTGCAGCAAGTCATGCACTGCATGGCAGCTGGCACTTCCCATCCATTTCACCTACCCCCATCCTGCTGATAGCCAATCTGTGATGGAGTTTATGACCACGGTGCTCCAACCATCTTTGTCTGAAGCTTAGAATGCCATGAATCAAGGCTTTCTGCCTACAACAAAAAGGAGAGGTCCTGTGAGGTCCAGGAGCATGAATTACAGAAGGCTCTTGTGCACACCTTGTACACTTTCCACATGCTTGCCTGAGTAAGATCCTGCCATGAATATTGCTACTGACTTCAGATTTAAAAGCTAACTTGCTTTTCTTCCTTTTCTGACAAGTGTAATCAAGGGCTAAAGGAAAGCAGAAAACAAAAGCTTGGAGAAATTTGCAAGCTAGCAGAGCCACAGGTGAAGGACCAAAACAGACCTGAACTGCTAACCAGACTCCTGGAGTCATCTGAGGAGAGACAGAATCAGTAGAGATGACATTACTCACAGATCCCTCCTGATGCCTTACATAATTCATAGCAAACACTGGGACATGAAGACCAGAAATCCCATGAGGAGGCATGTGGCATTGTTTTTTCTCATTAGGGTGAGTCACACAACACACATTATTACATAAAGCGGGATGTCTCATTAATTACATCTGTCTGGGGGCTATAGTGTACAGTGTCTGGAAGAGCTCCAGGAGACTAAGTCCTTGTCCTCATCATTCCAGAAAGTCCTGCAGTGCCTCTTTGCAGGAAGCCACCATCACTTCCACCCAGCTGCCAGCTGGGCTCTGGCTCCCAGCACCTTCACTATGGTTCTGCCTGTGGGTGCCAGTGTGCATTCCCCAGCAAGGTCCCTTTTCTGCCAAACTGCCCCCCAAGGACATGGATCTCCTCATGCTCACCCACAGCAAGGCACAGAGAGGGAAAACCCACCCTGAGCCAAACTCATGTCGCTGCCATCCACACTGAGAAAACAACAGGCTGAAGGAGGAGCTGTAATAAAATGGTGTTTGGAATAGGAGGCAGTGCTGCACTGTGGCTTCCAGGAAGAGGGGAAGCGGAGCATTGCAACAGCAACTGCCAGCGTTTGCCCATGCAGACAGGTGGTGGCTGTGCCTGCCAGCTGCATCAGGGACCTCAGGATCCACTCCTCCTAACACATCCGTGAGCAACCAGGAGGGCCAGCCCTGTTGGCACAGACAGCAGTGCAAAGGGGTGCAGTGCCATCCACTTCACTTCTGTCACCTGCAGGCCCCCAGATGAGTCTGAATATTCAGTAAGTAAGAGAATGTTGTCTCACAGCTCCCAGCTACCTCTTCAACAAGGAAAGCTGTTATAGGAGGCATACGCCTCTTTGCCTCTCCACAAACTCAGACTTTGAAAACCTAGGTCAGCCTATGGGAGCCTCCTGTGGTTCAGTTATACAGGGTGGACTAAAAGCCCCCAGATCCCTTGCAGCCCCCTTTGTGCCCTCCTACAGCACTGCAGGTGGGGCTGTGCCTGGTGGAGGATACTTGTACCCTGCAGTGATGTGACACAGAGATCAGAGACAGGAAGGGGAATTTGATTTTGCTGTTTGGCACAAAAGAGGATCACAGAAATATGTCAGTGGATCACTGAGATTCACACTAACGTGACCTGAGAAGTGTTCAGCCCTGTGCTTGATTGCATCCAGATCACCAAAACACTGCTGCCAGCAGACAGTGCTCGTTGCCTCCACAGAAAACACAGGAGTTACTGGCGGGGAGAAGGGAAAGGTCAGGGAACGTCCTCACACGTTCTGCTCTCTAACAGTTAGTTCTTGTGACTGTATCAATATGCAGTAGCAATGACAAGGACAGATGATCTGGAACTCCCCTGCATTATTCATACACAGAGAAAGAGGAGGCAGCTATTGTGAGAAGTATCTGCTGGCTTGTTGAATATACAAGGCTCTAAACCTCAACGCACTGCTGCAGATGATGCTGTATTGAAATGCTAACCTATTGAGAAGTCCCACAATGAATAGAACAGGGTATGTTTCCAAAGTTCAAACATTCCAACATACTCCAGGATTGGAAATAGGATATTAAGAACAGGTTGGGGAAAAAAAAGAAAAAAAAAAAGGTGGATTTGGGGAGAGGAAGAGGTGGATTTGGGAGCTCTACCAGCGCCCAGTTCTCCCAGTTAGGGCTTCAGCCCCCATGAGACACCCTTACCATCACATAAGCAAAAGCACTGCTGCACATCTCACAAGTGGGAAGTGCTTCCTTACTCTCCTTTGAGCTCACAAGACACCACCCACTGGCGCCTGCCTTGCCCAAGATGAGCAGCTCACCCCAGCACTCCAAATGCCAGATTCTCATCCTGTCATTGCATGAAACAAGGTCTATACATAGCTCCAGTTTGCCTTCTGGAAGGGGCTTTCATCCTCCATCTCACGCTCAGTCTCATGACTAGGAAAACAAACAGTGAGATTCCTCTACAGCAACACAGCAGCAGAAGAAAGAACAGAGAGATCTTCCTCCTCCATGTACCCCCACATAACCACACTGCACTGGATCATGGCACAGCCCAATGAAAGTACGAGTAATGCAGAGGCAGTGCCCCAAGTTCTGCAGTAACCAAATCTCAGGGAGACTTTATCCTAAACTCTTCAGCATCCAGTGACTAAGAAACACATGTAAAAGCATTCCCTAATGCTCACAGATACAAGGAGGCCAGGAGACGAGTTTTCTCCTTTTGCTATGTTAGGCTTTAATAGAATTATATGGTCTTTAGTTTACCTTGCCATGCAGGCACATTAAGCATGGATTTCTCTAAAGCTGGAACATCACAAGATACCCAAACAACCTTGTCATTGCAATTTTGCACATTTTTCCTCTTTTGTGTATCTGTGAGCTCTGACTGCGGTAAAATTTCATCTCAGCCCACTGCCATCTGGAGCAAGGTTTGGTCTCAGACACGAGCGTAATGGGAAAGGATATTTCTGGGGAGTGGTGGGAAGGTTAATCTTGTGAATGCTTAAAGATGTTGATCTCTTTCAGTA
Source organism: Tympanuchus pallidicinctus (assembly GCF_026119805.1). NCBI lineage: Eukaryota > Metazoa > Chordata > Aves > Galliformes > Phasianidae > Tympanuchus > Tympanuchus pallidicinctus. The sequence continues at coordinate 10,925,931 of NW_026294722.1, forward strand.
TCTCACTGTGACGCGTATGATCTGGACCCATCAAGACCGAGTATGTGGAAAGACAGAAAGAGCTTTGAGATCTGATTGGTACTGGGGTCTACAAATCCTTAGTCATCACAGCAGGAAGATTCGCCCCAGCTGATTTTCAGTTTGGAGTTACCCTGATTTATCCAGGAGACCTACAGTGATCTGCACCACCTGCAGAGCATCAGAAGAAGACTCTCAGCCACTGCAGGGACTCTGCAGCTCCCAGCTCTGGGTCTGCTCACCCTCAAGGGACAAAGTCAGATGGTGCTCAGATGGGTTCACTCCAGATTACCTGTTAGGCTTCACAGGGAGCATCAAAACCTTGATTATCAGGATTCAAAAGGAACATCAGAGGATGCCTTGCAACCTCCTGCCACCAAGAGAACAGGTAGCACCCATCCCTTTGCATTGCTTAGACATCACACCATCTTTCCACATTGCCTGTTGGATACAGGCTGGGACACTCTCTGCTGGCATCACCAGTGCATGACACTTCCCTGAATGGCTCCAGCCCTCTGATAACATCCTTCACCCATTTTAGTGCTCGTGCTCTTGCTGCCTTGCAAGGTTTCCCCCCAAGCACTCCACAAGGCAGAGACCAGAGAGAAGAGGAAGAGTGATGCTCAGAGATTTCTCAGACCCGTGTCAGGCAGCCTGTTTACTTCTGCTGGGCTTAGCTGGAGATGTTTGGATGCTTTTATACGACTTGACATCCACCCCTCAAATAACAGACCCTGCATCCCCAAAAAGGCCAGACAGACATATTATCTTCTGATTCTATTTCCAGCTTGTCCGGCAGACACCACTGGGGAAGAAGAGCAGCTGCAGCTGGGGCAGGTTTACAAGCTGTTACTGGGCTGCCCGTTCCAGGCGATGGCTGTCAGGTCTGCGTGAGCTGGGCTCCTGTAATCAGCCAAAGCTGTTGTTTGTTAGCCCCTCGCGGTCTCTTGACTTTTCATCTTGATTAAAGAGCACGCCAAACGGCAGGATTAGCAAGGCAGGCATCCCAATCCTTTTGCTGCTCCTGAAATCTAGTTGCCTGCCTACCGCACACGTGCTCATCCTCAGGGCTAACAATTAGTGGCACCAGCTGCTAGCCTGGATGCCAGGGCCAGGAGCTATTAGTGCACAGACCATTAGCTTTAAAAGGCATTTGGAACTTCTGAACGTATTAGGGTTCTTATGACTGACGGACAGAACAGCCATATGTGGCTCACTGTTTTTTCTGTCAATATATTTCTCCAAATCAGTGTTGGGTTATCGGAACGATTTAGGTGGAGTACATGGGAAGGCATCTTACCAAGAGGACTGAGTACTGCATGCAGTTGAGTAATTGTTACCTGCTTTAACTAACATCATTGGCACCTTCTTCCAAGTCAGGAATGGCAATGGGTTGCTTGAATAGCTGGATATTGAGACTCTATTTTTAGTCCTGCCATTTGCCCACCTAATGATTCCAGGGAAGTCATTTCAATTCTTTATGCTTCAGCAACCCCATCTGTAAGATGGCAATGATGAGCCCATACCACAGGACTTGGAGATCTGTGCCTGTAAAACAATATAATAAAACTTCAGATTACCGTTACTGTTTAAAGCCGAGGTGGGGAGGAAGCCCCATGGGTCTTTGCATAGTTTGCAGCAGCACCTTCATGGATTTTTTTCAAGTCTCGCATTCCCACTTGCACATCACTTGAAGCCAGTGACAAGAGAGAGAGACAGAGCTCCAGGCTGGTTGCTCTGCACCTTGTGGCAGAGGCTGCAGACACGAGGAGACCACTCAGTCCCCTGGCCATTACCCTCGACCCACAGGGATGAGCCAGGTTGCAGAGCAGAGCGTTGACTCTAAGCCAAGTTAAAAGCCAGACTGCCTTACCAGCCTCAGCCCACTGCAATCCAACCACAGAGAGATTTTCCCATTATTTTCCCAGCTTTTTGTTTAAAGTAGAGCTGTCACGGAATTTGGAGTTCAAACACAAGATCTCTTCAAAAGCCTTTAAAAGAGATTTTATAATGTGATGTTCTGATGAAATTTCCAGGCCTTTTTGTTTGGTACAGCTGGCAAACACCAGCAAAATTCTTATCATTTTTTTAAATGTTTGAATATAATATTATAATCCCATAGCTGGATTCTTGAAATGCAGACATTACGTCAGTAACATACAAACTGGTCTTTTTATCCTGGGTCTGCCAGATTTTCAGGCTCAGGACAGTTCTTCTGCCATTTGAAAGGGCTCTCCCCTTAGTTAGACACACGTCCCTCTACTCACCCAGATGGTTTCCTCCTCCAAGCTAGAATAATGTATTTAAATTTATCCAATGGCTTCCATGACTCAGATTTCCCATAGCTGGAAGGTTTCTAGCCGTCCTCTGCTCCACCTGCTCAGATGTTGAAGCAGCCCTCTCGCTGGCTCACAACCTGCAATTCTGCACTTCATCAGTGAAGCGTGACTGCTGTCGGGGCAGGGGGAGGCTTTTAGCTATTTTAGTCTTTCATGAAGCAGTTCTAGAGCAGCTTCACGTTCACATAACCCAAGGTCTGAAGGTTAGTCCCTGGCAGTCCTGGAGAGAAACCATAGCTTTTAGAGGTTTGTTTCTTCTGGAGAGGAAGGGTATGTCCTGAAAGCCATCATTCAGTGATAGGGTAAGAGGTAATGGCTTTAAGTTTTGCCAGAGGAGGTTCAGATAACATATTAAGGAAAAGTTCTTCTCAGAAGAAGTGATGCTGCACTGGCACATGCTGCCCAGGGAGGTGGTAGAGTCACCATCCCTGGAGATATTCAAGAAACATGGAGATGTGGCACTGAGGGACATGATTAGTGGGCACAGTGGGATGAGATGAATTTGGGGATCTTAGAGGTCTTTTCCAACCTTAATGATTCCATGATTCCAGCCTTCTCATCTGACCAATGGATAACCAAACTTTCACTCCATCCCAAGCCTCCATTCCCCAAATATTTCTCACTTCCTATCCACACCTAAACCACACTTCCTATCCAACAGCAAACTCATTCAGCAACTACAACACACAACAACTTTGCTGTCTACATAAACAGATAATTGTCTGGTTTGGACAACAGAACAGAAATGCAAATCCTTACATACTGATGTTTTATCATTTGCCTCAATTTCCTTGAGATAACAGGCAATGATTTCAAGTAGCACGTCAGTGATCAAGACACCCTTCTTTACTGGTGTTCACTGGGACCTGAGATCCTATGCTACACAGACCATTTTGAAAATGCCACCTGGGACATTCCAACTCACAGGAGTCCTTCTGTAGACAGCACATCTTTAGATAAAAGCATCCCAAATGATACTGACATTCTAAAAATCCTTTGAAATTGCTGGCAGGCCTGAGTAGTGGCTCATCATAGCCTGGAGCAGCTGAAAGCTGGAGAAGCAGCTGAGGAAGGATGTAGTGATTCCATCAGGCTCAGAGAGGAGAGAAGCTAGAAAGGAACAAAGGCAAGAGGGTGCACAGGCTTCAAAGCTGTTGGGTTAAGCTGACTGGTTTTATAACACATATGTTGAAGTTTAAGAAGGGAGAAGAGTACTGAGCTACAGGGTTCCTGCCATCATATTCCATGGGCTATTCCCAACCATCACAGAAGTCCCAGGACATTTGAAATCCCTGTTCTGGTTCTACCCAGACTCCACAGGGCACCGAATGCACAAAATTCAAGCAAGAACCTGCTTGAGAGAAATAAAAACAGCGACCAGCAAAGTCTTTGCCTCAGTGACCCAACACTCACAGTATGGCACAGATCACTGCAACCAAGGCAGGCTGTATCAGCCACCTTCTGAAACATCAACAAGCTATGTGGTGTCTCGGAGCAGGAGCACAAATGAAAGATAAAAGCACGTTGGAAAACTAAGCTTCTTGTCATAAAAGACAACATAGGGAAGGAAGATTGGCAAGGGCAAACAGTCAAGCAGTTAATTACAGAGTAAATTAACTCTCCAACCATGTACATAATCAGACAGGAAACATTATAAGCTTAAGCCAGCAGTTTCAGTAACAAGATTTTGACAAAGTTCCCATTTATCATCCCTGGGCTTAGGCAGTGAAGTTCTGCTTGAATGTCTCAAAATGGAACTGTAGTCCCCTACAATATTGTCACCAAATCCCTTGCACTTAACTGGGTTTTGGGGAACAGACATTGAGCCAAATGCAGGAGGGCAATAACAAAATAACACCTTCAAAATCACTGCTAATTGTCAGAAGCATTTCACAGCATGGCCCTGGGTCCTTTCTTCATCACGGAGCAGTGGGGTGTTCTGGCCTTGGATCAGGACTCTAAAGGGAAGATGACCCTAGTGCATAAGACCCTGATGTCATTTGTCATGAAACCTTGAGACAAACAAGGACTTAACTTTTCCATGGTAAACTGTTTCACAATTTGAGATATCCAGGGCCAGATCTGTAGATGCAAATGTAGCAAAAGCCGTGAAAATCAGCTAGAGAGATGAGTGCTGTAAACAAATAAATAATCAGCCTCATCAATTTTCAAGTTCAGAAAAAGAAATCTCAGTGGAAATTTTTCACAGCTCTTCTGTGCCTCAGTTCTCCGACTGGAAAACAAGAGGATGTATGATGCTTCTGGGGCATTCTTAAATAAAATAAAATCACAACCACAAAGCTCAGGCACCACAGAGGAGCACAGTTAGGGAGCAGTTAGGAATCTGAATCCCACACAGTGTCTATGAAGGACCCAGAAGAAATTTGGCCCACAAGCAAAACACCAGAAAAGCTTGCTTGCTGCCACCAGGCACACACGTAAGCGGCTGGGCCAAATTATACTTACACCCTGTCTGTTAGACAGGCATGGAATGAAGTGGGGAAAATAAAACATTGGTCAGGAGCTTACCCCAAAGCACGTGATCCCTCCTGGTGTGAGGAGCTGACGCTGATGTGGGGTTAGCATTATTCCTCCCTGGGGCTGGAGCTTCCATCTTCACCTGCAGCATGCTGGGTGCCAGCCGACAACAAGCTGCCTGATGGAGAAAGGACAGTCAGCACGTGGCACCAGGCTTAGCACCATAGCAAGGGTGCACCCAGGAAAGCCCCAGAGGATGGGAAACATGTCTGCAGCCCTCTGGTGCACTGTGAATATGGGTTGTTTTTCCACAGCAGCAGCAGCAGCAAAAGAACCAAATAAAATCATTTTTTATTAGTTGAGAGGAGCCCTCAGCAGCCCGAGGACAAGTGTGCGGTTTTTGTCAGCCTGCCCGAGGAACATTTAAGGCTTTCAATATCAATGTGTCATTTCTGAAAACAGCCCATCAACAGGGGTGAGTTGTCCAAACAAGCCTTCATGGCTGTTATCAGTGTCTCAGTGCATTTCTCCATTCCCAAAGCAGCTCCCTAGGCTGCTGGCTCCGGCTGCAGGCTGCTGGCTGCAAGTGCTGGGACCACCTCAGCAATGGCAATCCCATGGTTGCTGCTAATGGAATGAGTCTGCACACACTGCCCCAAGAGCTGCCTGCCCATGTAATCCTTCCTCTCAGACATCAAAGCACAGCAGGCTGGGGATACCAGAAGACAAAGCCCTGTGGCCCAAAAAGCTATAGTAGGTCAATGCCAAGAGATTGCTCTTAGGAATATGAAGCAGCAGCTCTGGAGCTTGGAACTCTATGGTTTGGCACTACCAGCTGTTCCTTTTTTTGGTTGTTGTTGAAGCTTTTTATGTCTTATAAAGGAATTTTACCTGGATTCACTCTTAAGCTGTGGTCATGTACCTCCCTCAGAAATTGTAATTGGACTTTAACCAATTTGCCAAGGCCAAAATAGCTTCCTGTATCTTGAACGCAGGCATTTCACCAAGTAATCCAAAGACTGCTCTATTTCTCTGTTGAGAGAAAAGGTTTTATAACACTATGGATTTTTCTGGCTTTTAATAACAGCTTAAGATCAGATTTGGCTGAGTCTCACACACTTGTACTTGGTGTTTTTCAAGAATCAGCAGGGATCAGAGCACAAGGGCTGAGGATGCGGCTGCAGGACATGCAAGGTTCAGGGCAGGATGGCCAGGGTGCCTTGTGCTCCCATCTAGCACAGCTAGAGGCTGTCCTGTCGATCAAGCCACCACACAAGAGAACACAGTCCTGGTATCAGCTGCACCAAGAGTACCAGCCTCATCAAAAGCTTCACTTCCTCCAGCCCTACCTGAACGTGTCCTGGAATTATTCACGAACCAGCTGACAGCTTTGTCTCAAAGATCAGGGACAGCATACTGGAACTTTGCAACTTCTCTGTAATGAATTTGGCAAAGAAGGTAATGGCATGCTTGTCCTGCAGGTTCCATTTGTCTGCACCTGTCCTCAGCAGGCTGATCCAGCTCTGTTCTCCGAAGTGGCCGCATGCCAGCACCATCCATCTCTTGCTGTCTTCTGGGATGCACAGGCCAGGTTCCTAATAGATGTGGCCTGAACAGATCCCATAGGCACCTGGCAGAGAGAGGGATGCTGATGAAGGATGAGTGAACACTGCCTGTAAATGCCGATCTTTCTCAAGTCAAGGGATGGAGGGGCATGAGATCACCACGGCAGGCACGGCCACAGAGAGAGGAAAGAGAGATGTTGATGTGCCGTGTACTCAATCCCAAAATATTCTTCATCTCTTAAAATAAGAGCTGGGAAGGGAGTCCATGCTGCCCAATGGGCAAAGCTTGGCAGGGTTCAGACTTGTACATAGGCAGGATGCAGGAAGGCACAAGTGACAGAATGACGGAGGTGGCCAGAACAATTCTTCATTAAAACCCAGTGAATTAATGAGTTATCGGGGCCTTTCATATCGATCAGCCCAGAAATGCTATTTGGGTATGCTTTCAAAATGCTTGCATTTAAATTTCTTTTTCACATCTGGGATTTGTGATCAGAGATCTGTTCTCATCATTAGATTCTACAGCTTCAAAATGTTTTTGTTTGTTTTTTAGTCTGTTCCTCTTTGCTTCTATTCTTACCAGCAAAACAGAAAGCACAACAAAAAAAAAGAAACAAAGCTTTTCTGAAAATTGAGATTTCAGGACCTTTTTGCAAGGAGGGCAGAAAAATGAACAAGAAATCAATTTTAAAAGGAAAAATATAAATAAAACCAATAAAACAGAAGATGAAAGAAAAAGAAAAAATCCAAATGGCTGGAATTAGCCTGATTTCACCTGAACCTTCCCCAAATGGAGAATCTCCCTCAGAAGTCAAGCATGGAGCCTTTTTTCACATTTTCCACAGTAACCTTTAGAGTTCAAAACGCTCATCTGCTCACTCCCTCCCATCCCCTCACAGCAGCGTTTGCAAATGACACAAACATTTGACTATGATCTGTGCTCTCCCTAACACAGCCCAGCCCGTGCCTGCTAACAATTTTCTCTGGAGCAAGTTCAAGCACAATTTGCTCATGCTGCTATCTATCTGTCATCGGATGTGTCAGCCGAATCTCTTTCAGCTCGGGTGGGGAGGAAAGAGACAAAAGGTCACCTTCTACATACAGTGCGTTCTCCAGGAGGCACGGAAGAAAAAGAGAAGAACCGAGTTTTCATCTACCTGACAGGAATCAAATGCTTTTTCCCTTCTCCCCTTGCATTTCATTCCACGCTTGCAGCACGTCTCAGTGTCTCTGATAGCAGATGAAGATGTTCAGGAGGAATGAAAATCCCTCCTGAGCCACTGGAGAGCCAGGAGGGTTAAAGCAGCCCGAAAGGTTGCAGTGTGTTCCATCAGCCTTTGGACCCTGACAGTATCTCAGCTCCCAAAGCCACGATTAGCACCGCAGTTGTATTTGGTTGATACAGCCACAGTGCTCTCAGGAGCTGTGGGTTCATGGCACTGCCCCAGCTGAAGTCACACCGTGCTGCTTGGACCTCATCCTCCCGTGGGAGATGCAAGCAAGATGACTTCAAGTGCAGTTCTGCACTGACAAGGGGTTAACGTGGAACAACACCTTTCTTTCTACTCCTTACAGGCGCTCCTGACTGTGTCCCATCATTCTGCTGCCTGCAAGCAAGAACACATGGATCTGTGAGCCTGTCCCATCATGCTGCAATCTGGCACTGCTTCCACCAAGTGTGCCAAGAGGGGAGAGGGGGATTTCATGGCCAGACACTCCACTCAGGTATGGGCAGCAACCTGCAGTATTTCAACAGTGAGGAACATATGCTCTCAAAAAGGACAGTTTGGGTCGTAAGGACGAGAGATGCCAAGGCATCACCTCTGTTGAAAAAAAATATCCTATCCTTACTGTAGTTAGGAACTGAAGGATTTTTGCCACCTTAAACCCTTGATTATTATTTTTTTTTATTAGCATTTCTGTGTCTGACACGATCAAAAGGGATTCTGGGGAAAAAATATAAATGGTACGTTTACTTTTTTGTGAAAGAAGCTGTATGATTTCCAGCAGTAAGTCAGCAAGAGCAGGAGATGTACAGGAAGGTAAGGAATAGAAGAGCTTGGAGATTTATTTCCCATTAGAGAGTGGCAGATGGAGAGGAAGGGGGCACAGCAAATAATCTGAGATGGAGCCAAACTGAGGAAAGGCAAAAATCAAATCAAGACTGGATGAAAGTTTTCCAGTGAAATATTCCCCCCCACAACCACCACTAAAAAAAGAGTTTTCTACAAAACAGCATGCTCAGGGACAGCCCCACTTTGCACAGAGTTATTATTTTTCAGTTAGCATTGAGTAACCAACCCAAAAAGGATTAGCACCACCAGAAAAAGAAGTCAGGTTGCAGCAGACTTATTTTCATAGAAGACGTGGGTGAAAGCAAAGCCTCATGTGCAATTCTTTCATCAATAAAATCTAATTTTCCAACCATTTTTAAGGCTGAAGTGGAAAAGAGATTTAAGGAAAAAACATTCTGAGGAAAATCAAGCTGGATGCTATTGACAGCAAAGCTGCAGAAACTTTCCCCAATCTGCTGCTGTTGCTACCTGCCCATCTCCCAGAGTCCCACTTGAAGGACAACCCTGTCCTAAGAGACAGCCTGCTGTGTCTAGCAGGGACAGACTTCTCTGTCAAAAATGCTTCTTTTTTTTTTCTTTCCCCAGTCATATCTCTTCAATTAATAAAAGGTTTTGCCTCTCCCTACAAGCCTTGCCTTGCTCTGACATCCCTCACTAGCTACTGACATCCAAAATAGCCTTGCCAATTTTGGAGTACAGCAGAGGTCTGAAGCACAAAAGTGATGCACCCAGGCTTGCAGAGGAACATCTCTCAGAGGGACTGTGCACAAAACTGATTTTCATTAGCAGGAAAAGAGGCTGACAGCCCGGACCCCTCGCTCAGCCCCACTCCAACCCCACATTTATTCTGCTGTGCCTCAAACCGTGCTGCCCAAGCATCTTGTCCTCCCTTATCACATCCCTGATACTCCTTGTTGCCCTATTAGATCTTTTTGGAGTCACTAAAATAGGAAATGTAAGGGCAAACACCCACACAAGTGAAATCTAGTAAGACTAATTGGGGGGGAAAAAGCACTTCTTCACAAGGTGTTTGTTACCAGCACAGCAGCAGAGGGTGCAAGATGGACATTGTGCAGCACATCAACGTGCAAAGATCTGGGCTCAGATTTCTAGCAGCAGCAAGAGCTGTGATGGAACTGCCTTGTAAGAACCACCTTAAGGTAATGAAGCAGTGGTAACGCCAAGCTGCCATTTGCCATGCAGCCAAACTAAGCGCCTTTCAGTCCTTCATAAATGCATCTCCTCAGCACAAACTTCTCACACTAAAAGAGAGGAAATCATCCTTGCACTTTAGCAAGAGGAATGACTCAGTCAGCCCCAGGCAACAAAGATCTGAGCCAATAAAGAACAACAGTGTCTGACTGCCTTTGGAAAAGCATTTGCTGATATTTTTTCACGTGTACCATTGCTTTAAGCTCCAAAAGACACATAGGTTTATGGCAGCTCACTAGGAGGATGTTACTGTGATATTTCTTTCCAGCACATCTTCCTTGCATATTTTAGAGATGTGGGGCCAGCTGGGAGACAGGCTGTCCATGGGAGCCTCCACTGCAGTTCTCTAAGCAAAAAAGGAACCAAAAAAATTGAAACATCATAGGGTGAAATCTGGGCCTAAGTCCATAGAAAAAAAATCCTGCTGGTTTCCATAGGCTCACACAGATTCTCTTATCACTACTCAAACATCCAGACAGGCTCAGAAAACCTTATCAGGATGGATTATGCTCATGCTGTCCATCATTCTGCCTACAGTTCCATCACCACAGTAAGAGGTCAGGTAAGGGCACAGGTCCTGCCAGCAGCTCTGCTCTGACAGGGAAGAGGTTGTGGCCTTCTGACCTTCTCTACTGACTACAAGATCAGGTGAAGGGCTTTCTCGCCTCATCTCCTGCTTACGTGGGATTTCTGACATTTCTTTCAGGATGAAGAGAGCACTGTAAAAAAGCCCTGTCTCACCAACATCACATTTTTTAATAAATGCATCCAAACTGATGAGGTGGGACGGGTAGAATGATTCTCTCTACCCCACACACAAGAGCTCATCTTCCCTGCTCTCCACATCTGCATGAGCTGCTGTGGTGTCCGGGGTGCAGGTCTCATCTGTGGGGGGCCCCTGTCCATCAGCCCCTGTGGGGGGCCACACTGTCCATCAGTGTGGAGCCCCTCACCCATCAGCCCCACACTGGAGTGAGACAGCCCAACCTGCTGCTTCTCCCAGCCCAGTGCATCACTCACACAAGAGCAGCACCAACCAGAGGGTGCCTCAGCCCTCCCTAAGCACCTTGCCCTGCCCTGTTCTCTTCTTCCAAGGATTGCGTGGAGGGGGCAAAGAGAGGACCCAGCAAAGCTGTGAGTCATGCCTGGATGATACCAAGAGCAGACAAACCACCTCCCAGGGAAACAGTCTCCTGCTCCCCTGACCTGACCCGTGACAGTTGCACAAGCTGGTAAAAACAAGTACTTTGTTCATCAGATAACTGTGTGACATCCACAAGGCCAGCAGTGCAAGTGCAGTTTGCCAAGGCCTTGGATGCATCAGAGACCTACGGCAGTGCACTAAAGGGACTGAACCAAGCACAGTCCAAAGGAAAATTTACTGTGTCTCATGTCCTAACCTTTGTCGGTGTTAAATGCTGAAGTCATTGGTTGATTTTCATCATCATGACCAGGCAAAACTTACCTCGATTTTCCCTCTGCAGTCATCTACTACTTTAGACACAAAACCATGTAGCACTTACCATGATGGTTGTCCAATTAGATTCCACAGGTATGGAATAACCCTCTGATTCTATACACACTTCAGTGGAAGCCATTCTGTGTGTCAGCCCAGAAAGCAGGTTCTGAAGGTAGCAAATAAGTACAAACAGATCATGGAAAACACAGTACATGTGAGATATTTGCAACTCAAAGCAAGAAGACTCTATGAAGCCAAGGAAATATCTATTTAAATGAAGAATACTTCAATTTTTTTCTCCTCCGCAAATGTATGTTTTAATTATGTATTTTTAGAGCTTTATGCTTCCAACCTCACCAGCTATTTTGTACGTTCCAGTATCTTCACATGCTGTTAAAGTTACATTTGTTCTCTCACTGACAATTAATACCTTATTCCATTAATATTCTTACATTCACTAAATAGGCATAAAATCTCCCATCTTCACAAAAAATGTTCTTTTAATGATCTCTGAAGTTCTGCTGCAGGCAATGTTTTGCAGGTGTACAAGGGAGTTGGGAAACAACTACAGAGAGCTGGGACTGCCAATGCTCTTTCTCTGCAAGAAAGGAGGATTCCAGCACTCCATCTGCAGTAACTTGTCTTCCTCAGAAGGAAGGATGCTGCAGGAAGATAACTGAAGTTAGTGAGTTATATTGTATCGTAAGTTTTGTCCTTAAGAATTTTGTTAGGAACTTGTAGAGAAAGCCAAAATCCCATGTTCCACCAGTTCACACTGGCCAGTGTGAGCCTGAAACTTTGCCTCTATGTTTCACCCATCTTCAAGGCCGATTTCACAGAGTTTTACACATTTGGGTGTAAGCAGTGCCTCTGTGGCATTGTTTTCCAAAGCAGGACTGCAAAATCTAGCTGAGTCTAATCTGCAGAAGGAATTCAGGTTTGAGCACACCAGCAAGGGGCAGAGGTACCTCAGAGCATTACCTACATGAGAAACAACTCAGAACTTTCCATGCAAAGAAAAAGGGGGATAAACTAGTGGGGTAAAATGTCACAAGCAGGCATACTACTTAAATCATAGAAATTACAAAAATAGTCTATGTAACTTGTTTCTAGTTTAGCAGCTTGTGAGCTAGGAGTACTTAGTGATACAGAGAGAACCAAGTATGCAACCTTACAGGTTGTGCTAACAGAGATTTTGCAAGTGAGGACTCTCAAATTCTATTTAAGAAAAGAGGCGATACTGAAATCAGCTTCTTTGTGAAATGCAGCTTAGTACGAGTTTGACTAAATACCCTGCTCAATGCCAGTCAGCAGCTTCAGAGGTGCTCCTGCTATGTTTCCTTTGCTTAGGGCTTTCTTAGTTAAGGAAAGATAGAAAAGCAATGAGATCGAGATGTTTTCATAAAGGAAAACAGACAGGGCCTTGCCATGGAAGAGTTAGAATTAGCACGTCGAGATGTCCACTACACAATGTCTCTGATAGTTTTTCTGCTGGATTGCATTTGAATGTTTCACATCAAAAATCCATTGCAAGCATAAGGTAGGACTGACTGAAGGGTGGTACAATAGCAGAACCTTCACTTGTTCTAAATTACATGGCTAGATTTGTGTAAGAATGAGGACCATTCTGGGAAGCATCAGCACAAATAGGCTTATTTTGTTGTGGTTTTTTTTTTTCTTGAGGCTTAAAACTTGACATATTCAATCAATTCTACTGCTTCTGTTGCATTGTGGATTAGTTAATTGCAGAAGTGAAAATGTGTGCCTGATTTATTATGTATAGAGCTTTGGAAAATTACAAAAAGCAGGAACCTAGACAAGTCATCCAACTCCTCTCTAACGGCCTTTAGCAACAAGGAAATGAGACTAACTGTAGTAAAAATGCAAATAAAAACCACAACATATGAATTCAGGCCTCTGCCTTCGTTACAGAATCAATACGAAATACTTCAGTTCAGGCAGTCCAAAAGTTTAAAACCAAAACAGGAGAATAAACTCCAGTTTTTCACATCTGTAGCCCTGGCAGCAAGGAAATGTTGCCAAATTCCTTATCACTTACATGGCCATTTATACCCCCCATCACTCCACGTGGGCTCAAGCAGCCTCAGATAACAGCTTAGAGAAGCATCCAGAAATTAGAAGTTAGCCTTGTTTGGGAGACAAGAGGATCCTCTCCTGAAGTCTCTTCCATGATGACAGCATATAATTGTCAAGACCTAGAATCATAGAATTATTTTGAATTGGAAGGGACCTTCAAAGGCCATCTGGTCCAATCCCCCTGCAGTGCACAGGGACACCCACAGCTCCATCAGTGCTCAGAGCCCCATCCAGCCTGTCCTTGGGTGTCTGCAGGGATGGGGCACCAACCACCTCTCTGGGCAACCCATGCCAGTGCCTCATCACCCTCATTTCCTTATATCGAACAAAAATCTCCCCTCGTTTAGTCTGAAATCACTTCCCCTTGTCCTACGACAGCAGACTCTGCTAAAGAGTCTCCTTTTCTTTCTTACAGCCCCTCTTTACATATTGGAAGGCCTCTATTGAAGCACCTGTTGAACTGAACTTGACCAAAACGTAAACTGGAGTTTATGACCAGTCCAAAGTGCTCAGTGCTTCCTCCCAAACGTTTCTCTTCCAGGTTCAGGGCCTGTCCTGCTCAAACATAGCACCAAGCCCTGCTCCACAGGCACTCCCATCACACTACAGAGCGGGGCTGAGCAGCAGCAGCATGAAAAATTCTCTTTGGGAATGTTCCAGACACCAGATCTATTCAGGATAAAACATCAGAACTTGACGAGTTTGACTGTGATACAAGCTGATTTTGAGGAATCCATTACACAGCCATCAGCTTGTGACAACTCTTGGCTTTTAAAGACTGAAGCAGTGGCACAGAGGAGAGATCTACACACAGTTACCTAAGCTCAAATCCCCTTCGTGGTGAAGCATCTGATAGCACAGTAAGCATAAGTTTAGTGCTAGGAGAATGGAGCTCAGGCAGAAACAAAGCTTTCAATCACTGCATGTGCCTGTATGCATCAAATTTCTACACTGCTCTTTGCCAATTAATACTTTCACACAAAGCACACTGAGAAGCAGCTTTAAATCCCATAGATTTTGTTTGCTCTCCTGCCCTGATAGACTTCTTAGCATTTTAACACCGCTTTACGTGTCCAAATATTTGCCTGGATAAATAGATTTAGAGTACTTTGAATAAGCTGAGCTTTCTCTCAGGAAGCTGGGTGAGTCAAATCAGAAAAGAAATATGTATCTTGGGAAAGATCAACAGCACAACTACAGACAGGAAAATGAATGCAGAAGTTGGCACTAAGTTGATCAGGGAGGGTAGAAATGCCCAACCTATGCAAAACATGACTAGTCTCTGGAGTCAAATAAAACTTGCCAAAGGATGCATTTTCCCAAGCTTTGTCATTGCTACAACAATTTTTTTCTTAAAAATATGAAATATGTGCTTTTACTTCTTCTTAATGTGAGACACATAGCTACACACAGTTAGAAAACCATAATGCTGGAAACACCTCTGGAATCCTTGCATACATATAAGATGCAAGAAAAACAGTGTTGCTTACTCTTTTGTTACTGTGCTCTCAACCAAAGGAAGAAAAGGAATAAAATAACATAAGCAAGAGAGGGCTTGAGCTAATTTTGCACATCTCAGGGCACAGGCTGTCCTCATATGCTTCAGAAATCCCCGTATAGATATAGCAGGTTACATAGATCAATTGCACGCATACAATTAGGGAAGCAAAAAGTGATATTTCCACCATTAAATATAGGTTGGAGACTTAATAAGGCACAAAGTGAGGGAAATTAGAAGCTTTTAAATTGAAGTTATTATGTGCTGAAACAACTGCCAGAAATTACATGCTAATGTCATTCTCCTGCTTTTATTCCTCTCTGGTTCAGCAGCAAACCACTCTCCCAAGTCTCTTCCTACATCTGCAACTGCTCCTGTCTCACAGATTTGTCACCTCTCTCTCTTTTGACAAGGGACTGTCCCCCAGGAAAACACATCATCCTCCCCTCAAACACCCCAAGCCCAACAACTTCACCATGGGTCCGGCAATCTTCTCTCCCTGCGGTACCACAGCATTGAGCCCCTCCAGGACTTCTCCACGTCTGTGCCACAGCCCTGACCATAATCTGAGACTTTTCTCCTACAGTAAAAATCATGCTAGAAGGATGCAATTAGGCATTCAAGTTTTCTCAGCCTTGCCTTTCATTTCTGTATATGGGAAGTAGAAAAATCCAATTAAGGTTATAGCTTTTTTTTCCTCCTTCCTGATTTGCTTCAGTTAAAAGTAAACGACAGCCCAATGCTGGCCAAGCGGAAACTTGTGGCAACTTCCATTCCTGCCTCTAGGAACACAAAGAAGAATAAAAGAAACAAACTTCCAAAGTGAAGGACTGCCTGGGAACAGTGCTGTTAGCACCTGGGAACTACCCAGAATTAATGATGTTCTGTAGCCCACTTACAAGCTCGCTGTGCTCTCCTTAGCTGCGTTGTCCCAAATCCCCTCTGCAGCCACAGGTAACTCTGGCTCTGCTGGCTCTAAGAATGGCTGATGTTCATCAGTCTCCAAAATCAGACAGTGGCAGAGGTTTAATCACACGGATAACAATAAGCACAAAAATGGCATTATCTGAGGTGAAGCGCCTGTGGAGAGAGGAGAAAATTATACAAAGATTTACAGGGAACACAGGACTGAGGCGAAAAGCAGGAAGCCAGAAGTTCTCAGGCAATTATGGGTGACTTTCCTGGCAATCAAAACTTGCAAATCAAGTCCACCTCCTGCCCTGGTGGCTGATTGCCAGGAACAAGTTAATTAACCATCACTAACAAACGCACGTCTAGTCTAGACTTTAACAACTCCGCTGACGCTGGCCCCACCGCCTCTTGGCAGCTTCCCCTGCCCAACCTCCTGCAATTGCCTGGAAGCCAAATTCATCCTTGGGGAAAGCCTATTTCTTTAGCTTGCACCAGGAATGATCGCAGCCCAGTAAGTCTGCCTTGGCAACCTCCCCGTAACCTAAATCATCACATCTTTCTTTTTCTCCTTCCTCTCCTTAATACGAACCATCTTTTCATCTTCCTCACGCCAAACACTTACAGCCAGCACCTCTTCTCTTGCAGCTGATACTTACAAGCATTTATTCCACAAGCAGCTCGCTGAACTTTTTCTAGTTCATGGGTCTTACTTTAAAATTATAATTCACAAAATAGTCTAATTCTCCCAACGGCGCTGAGCTGAGTGAAATAATTACCTGACTTGTTTTAGGCCTCTGCTGGAGTCCAAAATTATACACTTGGAAAATTACGATTGTTTTATCTTCTTTCTTCTTTTTCTTCTTTTTCTTTTTTTTTTTTTCAGCTTCACAAGATGTGTGAAAGACAGGTTTTTATAAAGGACATAAAACCAGCCAAAACTATAATTATTACAGGCAGAAAAGAATCCAGAGAAAAGATGATTTTATGATTAAGGCACTGAATTAGAAATTCAGAAATTCAGCTTCTCTTTGTAGCTCTGCCAAAATCTTTCTCTCTAACCTTTGCTGAGTGAGTTCACTCCCTTGTGCCTCAAAGAAAGCACTTTGCAACTTTCTTGTTTTATGGTAACTGCTGTGAAAACACATTCATTCACCTCTGCGAGATGTTCAAATACACCAACAATCAGAAAACCACAAGAATTGGGCTGGTTTCAGTCATCTGACTACATTTAATCACCTTCTGTCAAAAGCATATTGCATCTCTGATCATAAGCACATGGCACGCAGCAGCATCACTCTTGAGAAACAAAGTTAAAGGAACTAAAGGAAAGCTAAAGCTAAAGGAAAAGAAAGACTAAACATACCTATTCCTAACAGAAAATATTTTGCAAAGCAGTACAGCAAATACCTAAATGTAGATGTGAAGCATAACATCCGTCCATCACCTTGTCCTCAGCACAGGGATCAGCTTAGGTCTCTTATAATTGACCAAAAATGTCAATTCATATTCCACTGGAGTTGTACCAACACAGGAGCAATTACAGAAGCTTCCACACTTGCATCTTGATAATGAGAAAAAAAAAACACTCAAAAAAAAAAAAGTTACTGAAGATATGCAGCTGATTTTCAAACTGACCTTAAAAACAGGTTGCCAGACGTGCTGGGGCATTCGCTGCGCATGGCTCTGGGCTGCAATGCAGAAAATCAACTTCCAGAGTGAATTCCATTTAGAAACTCTTAAACTGGGGAGTGAATGAAACGAGGACATGGGACCAGACTGCATCCCGTCTGTGTGAAGGGACCCCCATCCCAGCCACAGCAAGCTCACGGGGGTCTCATCTCTTCTCCTCCTCCCAGAGCACCAGGGCTGAGGGATGGTGCTACGTCAGCCGATCCTCCTCGTCTTTTCCATTGCTTTAATAAATTAAGCCAAGCAACAATAGAGATGAGGGAAAGCAGGACAATGTGGTAAATGTAGCAGAAAGAAATTTGAATTGTAATGAGGAGAGCTAATCAGAAAAAGAACGGACTATAGAAAAAGCACTAATGAGTTTCTAAATAAATTCAAAAGGTTAATATTGTTCTGTCTAACAAATAGGAGAAGAATCCTAATGTGAAAAGAAAGGCCTCACTCCAGTGCCCCCATGGCCACATGTTACAGCCACATCCAATCCAACTGCCAACACCTGGCTGGCCACTGCTGCTCCTGCTGCCCACCACAGGCTGCCTGGGCTTCCAACCAGACTCATGTCTTGGTCTCTTTGTTTCTGTACTTGAAATGTCCCAGTCAAAGTCCAATAAGTCAATGGACAGACTCTCTTTGACGTAGAGGGATTGCATCAGGTTTTTGTGCCAGGCTTATGTTAGCATTAACAAACCAGCCATCAGAACACAGTTTGCAAACCACAAGGGGAGTGCATGTCTGAATGCTGGGTGATGTGGTTTTTCAAGCACAACACTTCTATTACCGTGCGGATCATCAGGGTGAGGAGAATGCCCTGCAGGTGCACTACAGAAAGGGCAAGTAAATAGAAAAGTTTATAGAAATAAAAAGCTTGAAGGGCTTTTTTATTTGTTTGGGTGCTTGTTTGTTTTTAATTTAAGTGATAGCTGTATTTCAAAATGCAATCTAAGGCTTTCTATATATAAAAATCAAAAGCAAAAATATTCAGAGTTCTTTATGCATTCTATTACAAAACATGGTAAAAATGGTGCGCCAGCCAAAATGTGATTTTTTTTTAAAGCAAGAAAAGCAGCCCACTTCAAGAAAAAAAAAAATCCAATTCCCAGGAAAGTAATAGACTCACAGGCTTTTCATAAGAACAGAAGATCTGCTCAACCATTTTCTTGCTTGAAGGAAGGAAATCGTGCCATTATAATATTTTACTCTGAATACAAAAAAATCTGTCATGACATCATTCTTCAGGGAGAGATCTGTGTGTGTTTGTGTACATGGCTGCCCATATGTCTTCTGAACAACAAACAAAACGCGGAGGGAAGAGGCGAGGGAGCAGCACATCCATCTTCTCCCACTTCCACAATGCCAGGAGATGAGTTAGGCGAGGTCCCAGCGCCGCACCACACTGCACCCACAGCAATACATCTCACTGCACACACTGCTGCTGGCGTGGCCACATGGATCCTCCACTCCTGAAACTTGCAGAGAACAAAGGAAATTAAGATCTGTACCTTTTACTTTTCAGATACGTGAATCATCCTACCGCCAGTATAACGCTGCTGTGCCACAGCTGACCATTCTATGTACTTTCAGGGGAATTTGCATACTGCTACTCAGCCATTCATCAGCCACAAATAATTTTTGTTCGCCAGGCAGATTGAAGACTTCAGCTTTCCTTTTCTCCTCCTCCTAAAAGGGAGGGTGAGCATTTGTCCGTCACACTGGGAGTCACCAAAGCACAAACACTCACTCGAGGTTTTGGCAGAGTGTGAGGCAAAGATTGAAAGCCAAAAGTCTTGGATCCAAGAGACCACAGGACTGTCAAAGGTGCAGAGACAGGATAGCCAAGACTGTTTGCACGTAACCCTTTGAAAGCCAGTGGAAATGCCACTTAACTTCATATCGGTTACATGGAGCTCATCAGAGCTCTTCAACGTTTCCAGCTCAAACCATGAGGGAAATAAGATGGAAATTAGTAGATCAACTCATTCTCTTGAATTCGAGGTGGAAGTCACCCAGCTGGATGTTCCTGGCACTGCTCTGTAAATGGTTAAATGCAAAATTATTTTTTGTGACAAGGGGCACTGCAATGAAACAGCTAACTGTGGATAAACAAGACAGTTGCACAGCTCATCATAACCTTAATGATCCCCTCTAAATCATGCAGCCCCATCACCTAGATCTATTGGCCACATTAGCAGACTGCTGAGTGCAGGAAATGTGGAGAGGATCATTTTTAAATGGTTTTACGTGCCGTGCTCATTGGGAACCCTTTGAGATGGAGTCTAAAGCAGATGGTAAAATGGGAAAATTATTCACATTAATTCTTCAGCAGCCTAAAATAAATAAAAAAATAAACGAAGTAATGAAAGCCTCATTCAGTCACGCTTCTGCAACAGTCATAAAAGCTCCAACAGGAAGAAACCAGCACTGTTCTGTTCTTTGCCACAAACCTGCTGCTAGTTAATTGGCTTCAAAGACACTGGGACATTAATATCCTGTAAAAAAAATAAATGATCTGCTCCATTCTTTGGCTATTGTTCAATGGTCTGATGAAAGAACAAGCTGAAACAGCAAATAAGCCTTACTGTATACAGTGTGCTTTGTATCTATTTCAATTTTCCTTCACACACATTTCCTACAGAACAACATCTTTTGCTTGGAGCTTTTCTTACCCTCTGGAAATTGTTGCAGTGTGATTAGTAGTACCCCATTTTACAGACAGGGAAACTTGAGGCACTGCTTGCATCCCAAGGGGGAACAGCAAAGTCATAACAAGAGCTTATATCTAATCCAACCCCAAGACTAAGTTGTCTTGCCAGCCCCATAGGATGAGCGCTTCCACCAAGACCTGGTTTATCACAGCTTTGAATCCCCCTGAGCTGAACACACTGTGACCCCAGCCAAATAATTCAGCAGCTCCAGGACTGGTTCTCCTTCACCTACATGAGCCTGAGGACCTGAGAAGCAGGAGGCTGCTGCAGTAGCAGTGGGATATACAAAACTTTACCTGCAGTCTTAAAAACAAGTCGCAAACAAAGAACGCTGCAGCATTGGTAAGATATTTCTACACAACAGCAGTACAAAGCTCTGTGGAACTACTGAAAGCAAATGATTCCAAAATACTAAAAATGAACTTCTAAAAATGACAAGCACCAAATATACCTAGTATTAGGAGACAAAGTCCAAACTTCTCCACAGCTGTTAGAGGAACGCGGTGCAAGCTGCTGAGTTATTTCATTCCTGATACAAAGTTATTTAAATCCATATCTGAAAGGTGAATCAAATCTCTTGCCTGTTGTGGCCAAGGGCTCTTAGCAATATTTACTACATGGAAATCTCTGACTCGTCCCTGAAACAACACAGCCCCATTGCTTTCCAGCTATTTTATTTCCTATTCATTTTTTGGCACAAGGAGTAGGACATACTCCTTGTACACATATAGGATGCTACAAGGCTTACAACAGCTTGTAGATCTCATCTGCATTCCTCTAAGCTCTGCCCATGGTGCCTGACACACTATTTTAATTGTATCTTCTCTCTAACGCGCTAAGGTGTGCAAAACGAGTTCAGCTCTCACAGCAAGAGCTGCCATCAGCAGTGAGCTGCTGCTGTAGTGTTTTCCTGTCAGGTTAGTGCCAGGGTAAGCAGCCAGCTGTTTTGGAGAATGAACATATGTGGATCTACATCAGCTGGATGCAGCGCCCTGCTTCATTTCCTAGAGTCCAGCAATGGAGAGACAAAATTTAACCACTCTAGAGCTATCCATCATCTGGACAGTGGCTGCTCAGCAGCCCAGGCTTAGGGACAAGAGGCAACAGCAGCGCCCTGGCTGGGAGCAGCTGCCTCCCATCCTCAAAAAAAAAAAAATCTTTCTTTCCATTTCGGAACATCCCCTGGGGCTGAGACTTTCCTGCCTTGCTCCTAAAGTGAGGCTGTTCCTGGAGTGGAGGAGATTATGAAAAATGTCTCTGTGCTCCTGTTGTCTATGCTCAGCATCAGCTGAAAGCTTGGAGCCCTGGAAAATGCACAGCTTGGTAAAGGTCGTGATCTGAATGCAGATAATTCATGGACATGAATTTATCTGATGAATTACTCTAAACATATAATTCAACTGGCTCCACTGAACACGCATAGGATGTGTTGCTGCAGCTACCCTAAATAAAAAGCAAGACATTAAATAAGGACAGTCACTTGTGTGAAAGCATAATGTTTTATTTGCCACAAATATGCTAATTCTTTAATTTTCACACCGTGTGCTAACTAGATATACAACCTGAGCAAGATGCCTTTACTTGTAGCTGATTATTAGGTAGCATACTGCAACTGATACCATAGGTTTTAGTCTCTGATTCAGTAGTAGGTTAAATTTTTACCTCATTCTGATCATGCAGTAACTCTGAATTGTTTACCAACATTTAGGACTGTCACACATTGGCAATGGCCCTGTGCTGCCTACTGGGTACATTTATTGGCAGGTTTGGCAGAAAATGCATCATTCTTTCCTACATCTTCTAAATAAAGAGCAAGATGCAACAAAGAGCCAGCTATTTCAGTACCCACCCCAATGTCCTGATGAACTTCCTGTCTTCTGGACTTTAGTTCAGTGAATTTAGACAATGAATGCAAAATGAGAAAACTTTGAATTTCAAAGGCTCACTGCAAAATGAGGAGAGCTGGAGCAATGTGTCTGCTGGGGTGCAAAGCATCCTCTGAAGCCCAGCAGCTTGTCTCCATGCAAAGCAGACCAGCTTGAGCCCCAGGCAATACAGGTAACTCACAGGGACCCATTTCATTTAATGCATCTGTACAATCAATAGCTGTACAATCAACAGGCGTACAGAGGTTAGGTGCAGTCAGATTATCACAGTGGAAAGGTAATCAAAACAAATGGAAACGCTCACCTGTGTCACAGGCTGACAGCAAACTCCACAAGGAGCAATCTCCAGAAAGAGATCCTTCCTCAGTGGCAGTCAGCACTTAATTGGGATCTAGGAGAGGAGCAGCCAGGCTCCACCCCTTCCAATAGCACAGCTGAACTGCCCTCACCTGTGCTCCTGTGGCTGAACCATTGCTTGCCTCAGGTGGTCAATCAGAGTTTCAGGCCGTGATCAACAGTTCCCACACTGCGTCCTTTTCTCTCGAGCTTCACTGGTCCTGCTGCTACCACTGTACAACTCCTCATTTTAAAAAGGCTGTTTGCTGTTACTGTGATCTCTCTAAATACAAGCTCCCACGTGGAGGGACCACAGGTATCATTTTCAGTAGGGTCTGGGGAGGTTAGAAACAATTTATTCTGCCGGCTGTAGGTAGGCCTAGGCAGAGCTAATCTAATTATACAGCAACTATGGGAATTGTCTCCAAGGAAGAAGGCACAAGGTGCAGTCCAAGAGGAATAAATTGCAATTCATCCAAGCAAGGAGGCTCAAAGATACAGATCTAGGACTGAAGCATGCAATTCCTGCAAGGAATACACTTGCACATGGTTAATTATGCTGACTGCTCGTTCAGGTAAATGGAAGCGTGTACTTAAAGCTGAGCTCACATTTCAGTGCCTTTGGAAGCTGGGACAGTACGAACATTGCAGCTTGGGTCCTTCTTGGAAATCAGCAGCCTTGGGGGGGGTCAGGCTTTGCTTCACAAATTACAGCAGTATCTCCAAAGGCTTTCAGCCACATGTGGTGCTCACACCTCCTGCGGTGTTTTGCCGTGACAAAACAGAGACAGGGAAATTTGCCACGATGGAGTCTTACTGAGGCAAAATTACTGTCACCCCGCGCTGCTTGGAGCTGCTGATTGCTTTAGTGCTTGTGTACAGTGCCAGCACAGACAATTTCAGGAGATGAAGAAAACTGAAAAACTGTTTTGAAAACAAGCGCAACTTTTTGCATCTCCTGAAAAGTTCAAGAGCATTGTTGTTTCAGGACAAATTTTCAATTTAATTCTTATCTTATCCGAACGCCCAATCTCTTTTGTCATCAGTTATTTTCCAAGGCACTGAACAAGAGAGCTCTGCACTTACATTTAAAAGGCATGGCAATGGCACGGAGCACTTCAGCTCGCCTCCTGCAGAGATAAGCCCACACCAGGCAGCGGGCAGCCTCCAGACTTGGGGATGTTCAAATCCAGAACATGTCAGGGTAAGGTCCCAGAACTCTGAAAGTAGCAGCATATAACAGTATGAGGAACATTTCTGTCTTGTTCTCTTCACCATCTCACCCTATTTCTCCACTCAGCTCACAGGCAAGACAAGCAACACAAGCAGGACTTCAGCCAGGCATGTTTCTTGGCCACGACAATCTATGAAGCTCATCAGTAAAAGCTTAATGTAATTCTCCCTTTGAAAAATGCACATCTATTAAATGGAAGCTGATCAGAAGAAAGGGTCACTTCCATATCTGGGGGTGTTTATTTATTTATTTACACAAGGGCAGAAAAATGTATTTAAAGTTCAAATTAAAAATGCTTAAAGCTAGATGAACTATTAAAAAGAAGTCAGGACAGCAATGACTTTGTTCAAATAAAGCAAATAAATTAACTGATCAGCAAAAGTGTCTGAATTCAAGTTATTCCTTCTGATTCAAAATCTTACACACTTTCCTGGGAGAAGAAAATTGTTTCTCATACTACTTTACCAATTCAGATACTGTCACCATACTTCATAATCCCTTTTTGAGAACACTTCTCCAATTCTTAAGTAAATGATTTGTTTTCTTCCCCAACTCCCTCTCAAAATCTTTTTGTTTTCCCCTGGAGTGTCATATATACTCTTTGTTGAAAGAACAAAATGGATTCAATGGACTTTACAAAGGAAAACAAGAGAAAGAAAAGCATAACCTTTTTCATTAAGCCAAAGCACAACCTACTCAACTTTATTTCTACAGCCGAGTCCTTCAAAATGGATTGATGGTGTTGTTGTTATGCAGACATCAAAAGCTGATCAAGGACACTGAGACAATCCAGGGGACACCTGGGATTTGGTGGACACAACCTCCTGCTTTCCACAGGGACCTCAGAATGGCAAGCCAGCCTGGTTTTGGATAGCGTGGGTTTGGAACAGAACATGCACTGTGGCAGTGGAGGCAGGTCTATGGCAGCCTTCATACTCAGCAGGACATGTTATGCCAAAACATGTACATATGGGAAACAAGTGACAAGCAGAAAAGAAGAAACTGCTTCAGACAGCATCTTCATTCAACCAGCATAAAATCAGCTGCTCAGCAATGGGCTCTGGTTTATTTGTTAGAACAGGCAGCCTGAACCTGGGGGATTAATAATAACACCACGAGCAAGGCAATAGATGCCTCCAGAACAGGCACTTTCAGCTTTGCTTTAATATAGGGTAAGGGAAGAAGGAAGGAAACAAATGCAATAGGAAGGAGTGGAGCAGCAGAACAAGATGACAGCACAGTGACAGGAAACAATTTATAACTTACTCAAGAGCCTTTTCCAAGTCATCTGTTCTGCAGCACAAACAGCAGTGGAGGTTTGTTCGGCTACATTGTACAGACACACAAGCATACACATATTCAAAGCTGTTTGCAACCACCTCACTCATCCTAAGCTGAGAGATGGTTTCATCGAGCCACATCTGCTCTGATTTGTTGCTGTGCTTAGTGCTGAACAAAACAATTCAGAGTATTATGACAAACCGAAGAGGGAAACCTCACTGAATTCCATGGAAACTTCTCCAACAATACAGGAGTTGTGAGTTGGGATTCATGATTTTTTGTGCAATATGCTAAAGTCAGAAATAATAATCCCAAAGAATATCCCAAAGACATCCTTTAACCATAAACTATTCTCTGCCAGCTTATGAGAAAAAGCCGGGTGCCCCAGGCCAATAAACTGTGGCCACTAGAGCCCGGAGAGGCAAATCACAGTGCTGTCCTCGCTCAGGTCCTTGTATGAACCCCAGCACTTAAATACAGGGTTTGATTGTTAGAGCGTCCCTTTGGAGCTCATTAGCCACAATGGTTTGGGCAGGGACAAGAAGGTTCTCAGAAGTCTTGCAAGACCTACTTGGCATCCCTGAGCTTGTGCTTTGAGCTGGGTCACAGCCTGCATCTGTGAAAACATGTGCTGTTGCTCTCACATCCTTACTGCAGACAGAGTTTGCATGGCAGCAGTGCCAGCCCCTGCTAGTCATCTGTGTTCAGAGCTGTTTCTTACTCAGGTTAACTAGCAATACTTCACCCATACAGAAACTGAGAGCACTCAGTTAAGGAGAAAAACATAAAGGAAAAAGTGCTACTGGAATGACTTGTACAAGAAGTAGTATGGGAATGACTTGTTAAATTTACACCCACAAAATCACAGAATAATTACCCAAGCCTTCTGTTTGCACAGTAATTACAATGCTACAGTTTAAGGAGGAGGAGAAGAATCTCACCCATCAGTGTGGTTGGTTTCTAGCCACCTCCCTCTCACGCTCCCTCTGTTCCTGTACAGCAGAAGGGATCCATCAGCCCCATGGCTCCCCTTGGCCCTCCTTCAGTTCCATGTGCTGCCAGAATGGGCTGTGGTGGCCCTGAGCCCCCTCCTGAAACATACTGGGGCACAACAGCAGCTGCTACAATGCAGGCAGCACAGGTGCCTTCAGGTGGCCAAGCAGTGCCATGGACAGAGTTACCAGAAGCATGGGGCTCCCAAAACACAACCCAAGCAGAGCCCAAAACAACTACCTTTCTAAATTCTAATTAAATCCATCAGAAAAACACGTGAGGAAGAACTGTTTGACTCAATGTGACAGAATGCCTATTTATAGTGCTCTCTGAGCTTGCTGCACGAGCTGCTTACATGCAAGAGCTCTGCTCAGAGGCTATGCTTGGATAGAGGGCATCTCCTCTTCATCCTCCCAAACAGCCCCCCATACCCAGGGCAGGCATTCACTGCTCCATGGCCATCTCAAGAAAAATTACTGCATTCCTCAGACCCACACTTTTCACACAATAAACTCTCGTTGCCTTTCTAGCTCCTCCTGCCTGCACAAGAGGAATCTCCTTAGTTCTCCTTTTGGGGCTGGAGAACTGTCACACCAGCTCAGCTGGGACCAAGGAGGTGGGACCTTCCCCTTGCTAGCAGACAAGAGCTTCAAAGCCTGCAAGTGACCATAGCAGACCGCTCCCAGCCTCTTTTAAAACACCACTGCAAACTCCCAGCTTGAGGCATTAAAATTTAATTACCAGGGACAGCTGGATCTGGGCAAGGGTCTGACTCTGAGGACCTGAATAAAAAAAACTTCATTCAGCAGCAAGCTGTCCAGCACTGAGGAAATGGACTCAAGCCAGATGTTATTCATACATCTTGAGGTCTTAGAGATTTTGCTCCAGCAGCTTGGCCAGCCAAGCAGCCAAATGCAGCCTTGCTGCCTGCGGTACAAATGCCTGGGGACCCACTTTTCCCATCCCCACACTTTTTGGGAGGGATCCAAGTCCTGATACATCAGTGACCTTCATTTTAGGGAACACAGGTGGTGGTGGGACAGGAGGACACACACACTGGTTCAGTGTGCTGCTGGAGCATCCTGCGCCCCATGGCCATGGCTTACAGTGAATGTGCAGGTGACAGATTTTGTATTTTCAGTTGGAAATGAAATTCAATCTCACACAAATAATTATATTTGTTTTCCCTTCAGCTTCCAGTCAGGCTTAGCTAGCTACTGAAAAAGCCAAATACTCATCAAATTTGCCTTTCCTCTACTTTTCAGTGCCAAATGTTGTATTTTTTTTCTCCTGGACAAGTAGTATTAACTTAAATACCTGGGCATCAGCTGCATTCTAGTTTTTTGTCAAACTGATCAGAACTGGCAAGAAAACCATCTTCCTATACACAAACAGCAATTTTTAAACAGCATTTTGTTTGCAGAGAAAGAAAGGGAAGACAGATCAGTTTTGAAACTGTTTGCAACACAGACTCAATCTTCTCCTTTACCCCAGCAAATCTACAGTTCTCTCAGTTGTTTCAAAGGCAGGTGGTTGTTGCTTTCCAGTTCTTTTTTTTTTTTTTCTTTTCTTTAAACACAAGCATCTTTTCCTGGATGAAGTGGTGGAGGTGCAAGGCAGCACACAGGCAGGAGGAGTGGATCCCTTTGGGATACCCAGGGGTGCATTTGGCATTCGAGGTTCCCCAGCGCCTCTCCTTCCCCCCGGCTGCTCCTGGAAGGAGCTTTCGGGGGTGTCACTCCTCGGTGGCCGTATGCGGGGCTCTGTCCCCCCCTGGTGCTCGGCTCACGGAAGGACACGACAGAGGAGCCTCAGAAAAGCACGCAAGCTGAGGTTTGTGCAACAAACACAGAATCACAGAATGGCCAGGGTTGGAAGGGACACAAGGATTGTGAATCTCCAACCCCTCTGCAACACGCAGGGCCACCAACCTCCCCATTTCATACCAGCCCAGGCTGCCCAGGGCCCCATCCAACCTGGCCTTGAACACCTCCAGGGATGGACGGGGCATCACAGCCTCTCTGAGCAGCTGTTCCAGCACCATGGGTGTTGCAGTCACCTACTACACATGGGTGACAGACACATGGTAAAGATAAGATCAATTAAGAAATCCTCGTTTAAAAAAAAAAATGCTGGATGCATTCTTACCTCCTCGGGGCAGAGATTGAGCCAAGGCTCGCTTTGCACTTTCCCAGTGGAAATATGAGCAGAGATAATGCTCTGGGTCTGAAAAAACCCACAGCAAGCAAGTAATGCTCTGCTTCTCCAAGAAATGCACTGAGTGTATTTGGAAAGGTTCTGAAGAGCAAGATGGCACTTACCAGTATCTGGAGGAAGTGATTGCTGCTGCCCTGGAAGGCACGCCTGAAGGATTTGCTTTACCCCAGTTCTGGTTTGAGGTAAAGAAAGGCAGGATAGTTCTCACTGAAAGCCAACACTGTCCTGAGAGGCAAAAACAGTTTTCCATTTAAAAATGTGTTTGTTTTGCTAGCTCAATTTTTAATCTACATAAAGCACACTGGATATGTAACCATTTGGTGGAGAAAGTTTTTACCATGGGGGTTCCTGGTCTATGATGAAACTAGAAGAAAAAAAAAAAATCCACCTTTCACTGAGAATGAGGAAAATGAATGCAGACATTTTTAAACCACATAATTCCCATAAATTCATTAGAAATCCACCTAAATGTTCTCCAAAATATTTTCATTCTTATAAGGGAAAAATGTTTCCAATTTCTAGCTGTTCAACAAGTTAATTAAAAGAGAGCAGGAAAGCTCTTTTGGAAATCACTTTTAAAATCCTCCATTGTCCATTCAATCTTAGGCCTAAAAGCCTCTGGAAGTTTAACAGCAAAAATAATCTTCTTGGTTACTGCAAACAAAAATAAACAACCACAACGTATGTGTGTGTGGGGGGCAGGGTTTAATCATCTTGGTGGAAAAAAATGAGAAACATTTATTGGTGGATTTGATTAAAATTACTTGTAGAAATATCCTCAGTCTCATCACAGACCTATCAGTGATGGGAAAAGCCTCTGGCATTAAAAACATGCCATTAGCAGGCAGGTACTTTTGTGTGTGTACTGTTAGCTTTTCGAAAGCAAATTCATCACGCACCTTGCTCACCTCTGCAGCTCTCCTCTGGACTCTCTCACAGTTTTATGTCCTTCCTGTGTTGCAGCACCCAATTCCGCACACAGTGCTGAAGATAAGTCCCTTCCCACCTTTTGTGTTGTCCCTTATGGAGGAAGATGGATCCTCCTCCACCAAAGAAGCCACGGCTTCAGGGGAGCAGCTGCAAACCTGAGCCGACAGCTGTAAACCAGCAGAGAGCAGCGTCGAGCCCATGGAGATGGACATTCTGCTAGAGGAGGAACCCATGGAGGTGCATCCACCTCCATCGAGGCAGGCAGGCACCCCAACATCGTGTCTGCATGGAGACGCTGCTACATCCATCAGCAGCGCACCAGGGGCTCTCGATTTCCACCCTGGCCCTGAAATGTCACCATCTGCCAGAGAGCCCTGCGCCAGCTGCTGCTCCCTGCCGCCCTTTCTTCCCCGTCCTCCATCCTCATCCTTCCCCAAGAGCTCTCACCTCTTCTTTCCCAAGCTCTGAGGAAACGGGAAGGACTGGGACTGCTGTGCCATAAGCTGCTGTGCTGATAGGAGACAAGTCCAGCGGATGGCCCTGAGCTCCATGCAGCCTCACGTGAGCCCTGAGAAAAGGGCAGGACTGGGACTGGTGTCCTGTGAGCTGCTGCACCAGGACAGCAGGAGCAGCCCAGCGATGGTGCTGAGCTCCCTGCGGCCTCCAGCGGTGTCACAGAAGCTACAGAGGCGGCTGTTCCTTTGGGGAAGCGGAGGATTTTGGTTTGGATGGGAAGAAGGGCTGAAGTGCAGCATGAAGGTCCATTCCAGTTGCTCCATTGGGACTGTTGTTTCAACACTGGGCCATAAACAATTTAAAAGTAATTTGTTAAGCAAGCAAAACCAGTCCGTGCCTCTCCATTTGGGCGCTCTGGCTGCGGACAGAGCTTTGGGAGGAGGCAGGGCTATAAACCTCCCAGAGCTTCTCTCAGTGTGTGATAGAAGCTCTGCACCTTCCCATGAAGCCTGTCCCATGGCTCCACAGCTCAATGAAGGAGAGATTTTGTTGTTGGTTTTACATTTGCCACGATTTGCCCACGTTCTGAGTCCGTCACGTGTTCCAGCAGGCTCTCACATACGTTTGCAGCTTCACCCCAGGCTAATGCAGACTCAGCCTATGACCAAGTCAGATGTCACCATCATGATCCTCTTCTGAATTACTTCATTTAAGCCTACTAATGCTCTGGGAAACCTCAAAAGAAAGCCAGGTGAATCTCCTACAACTGCGGGTTCTGAGCTAGCTGAAAGTGCTGCGGCCAGAAAAGGCTCAGTGACCTTCTCCTTCTCAGCAGCAAATTGCTCCTCCAAGCAGATCTGCTCTGGCATCACAAGATGTAAGGATGATGAGGTGTTGCAAGGAGCTGTGCATTTCCAGCCCATATCTGCTGGCTGGCAATAAGATGATGGATTAGCTCTATCCATTCCCAGGGGATGGTAGGAACAGCACTTCCCCATTCCCACCCTTTTTTTTCAGTTTCTCTGTTGATAGCAGTGCCTGATTGCTTCACGAGTCTCCTGGTGGTGTCCTCTAGTGGTTCCTACCCATACAGGAAACACAGTTTCTTTGGCTAATTTATGTCAGCTGCACTGTAAAAAGCATTTGGGGGAAGGAAAACCACAAACTTATGACATGACTCAAAGGAACAGAAAAATACGAAATTTTCTTCCTTTGGTTATGTGCTTAAAAGCTATAGCAATATTGAGTCCTCCCTAATATTGAGGCAGTTTTACAAAAGGTAACAAACAGCAGCACAATTAAATACTTTTGAAGTGACGGCTTTCTATAAATATAGGAAAAATCATAAATGACCAGCAGAACTATTAATTAACATCTGAAAGCAGATAAATAATGAATAACGAGTGTCATGTATTCATTAAGATTCTACAAAGGAAAAATATCTCTCCCGGTTATTCCTTTGATGAATCATAGCCCAAATATACTTGAACCGAACATAAAAAATTCACAACGCTCGTATTTCAGTCTCTATCAGCCACTCTCTGCTCCCCAAATCTCAAAGCCAAGAACTGCAGATGTCTAATCACATCATTGATACCTACCTCATTCTGCAGCCTTAGACAAGTCATTTACTCTGTCGTGACCTTAATACAAGAATCTCTCTAATAAACCCTTGTGAGGTCCTGCATAATTTTTGGAGATGAGACGCCTGCAAGGTGAGCGGTTAGCTAGTGGGAGGTGCAGGGTGTGGGGTGGAAACCTCAGCATTTGATCCGAGGACTCCAACAGCTGAAACTATGGTTTATTCAAGAGATCATCTTAGAAGACAAGAAGGTCTGCATCTCCTATTTGGGTCTACTTGCTGCATTATCAAAATACGTTAAAAATAAAGCCACAGATATGCATAAATAACATTGCTTCTTTGCTAAAACATTTTCCAGAAGCAACCAAGTCTCTTTTGAAGAACCAGAACCAAGCACGCCACTGAAATCCAAAAGCAGCCTTGGGCCTTAAGTCAGCTCTGCAACTAAAAACATTAAGAAAATACTCCCCTGAACATCTGCCACGTCACCAGCCTACAACACAAGGAGCTGCATCACACCATGACTCATTGATGGCAACTCAACAACTGCCCTCATGGGCTGGTCCTCCTCCCACTCCAAGCCCTGATGAAGAAGGAAGCATGAGGGCAAATTGTCACCAGACCCTGCTGCCCCTTCCAAGGAATTCCTCAGCCCAGCGATTCTTTTTTCTCTCACAGCAAACGTTTTCACTAAACATTAAAATAAGGTTCCTGAAGTGTACCAGCAGTTGTTAATAAAAGACATGCTTTCCCCTGGGGTTTGTCAGCTCTGCACTTCAAAGCTCATTTTACACGCAGGCCGTCGCTGTGTTTTAAAAAGTGAATGTTAACATGAGCTCTTTAGTCACCTGAATAAAAGTATCAGGAGCCCCCTCTCCTTCCCCTTTCCATCTAACTAAAAAATACATATATACCAGCAGCTTTGGATGGATTTAAAAATGCCATTGTTCTTCTGATATATCGTTACTGCTTTGCTTTGTGTTTTGAACTCATGCTGTTCCAGCATCAACCCTCTGCTCTCCCAGATCCTGAATCTCTCCAGCTCCTGCTTTGTTCCTTCTCACAGACAGCCCAGACTGCTTGGGCACTGGCACTGAAGTGGAGCATGAACAGCTTTGGGCTAAGATATTCCTCATGCACCACAAAGCTCCCGAGGCATTTTGCTCAAGCAGGTGCCAGCTGACCTTTGCTGACAGCAAGAACAGAGTGGTTAGTCTTGCCCCCGTTCAGTTATTGTCCCTCCTAGTTTAAAGGCATTTAAACCAAAGAGCATATCAGCATTCTGATTCCCAATCTCTATTTAGACGTAGGAGATGCTGGGAGGAAGAGGTGTGAGCATACCCACTCCAAGGTTAAAAATAAAAATACTCTAAGCTTTATGGATGTGACAGACCAAGTGAAGTTGATGCAGATACGGCCCATCTCAGATGTGCTGCATGCTGCAGCCCAAACCAGTAAAGGGATGGAGAAACCAATTTCCTTGTGCAATGTTGTCTCATTGCCCTTTTTTGGGTTCCCTGATGGAGGCCTTCATCTTACTGTTTTTTGCCATCAGCTCTCCAGTTTTTCCCATTCACAGGAACTCCTGGGTTGCCTGCATCCAGGCCAGAAATTGAGTGCTTTCTCCTTTCACTCTCTCTTTTTAACAACGCCCATCTTTAGACAAAGCCCAAGAACCCAGCACTGGTGGGGAAGGAATGCATCATACCCAGTGGGTCTTGTCCACAGTGAAGACACCTGGATTTAAGGGCTGCAGATCTGCCAGCAGCAGCCCAATTCAAGCAAAACTGGCTGACTGTGCATGTGAAGGAGCCAAGCTCCTATCACAACCAGAGAGGAAACTCCTCACAGTGTTAATTAAGAGTGTATAAATTAAGTACTGCCTACTGATAGGGATAAGCTATGGGGTGGATGTAAGGTCTAAAGCAAAGAGCAGCTCTTAAAGCCATGAAACCAAACGAGAATTAAAGCAAAAAAATATATTACCTCTAGTGATTTGGATAATTACAATGACATATATATGTGTATTAAATTCATATTTATTGTAATTAATGGATTACTTAAATCACCACGCAGTTGATAGAAACTGTATAGACAAATTAGAATGACTTATAATTATTTTAAATCCTTCGAAAGTGAGAAATATTTTCTAACATGTATTGAAAGATTCTAAGTCTAATTGTAGCACACAGTTGCAAAACGCTCTGTTTTGGCTGATGGTTTTTTTTCTAGCAATTAGAAAGTGGTTGATGATGTAATTGCACTCTTGCATAAGATCTTTGCAGCTTAGATAATTTTTTATTGAATACTAATCAGAAAACATGTGGTGGGAAGTAGTAATATTCTGTTTTTCTGGCATTTCTGCAGACACAGTTTGCAGCTCCAGCGCAGGTCTTTGCACCACAGACAAGAGGGGTGGAAGTGGAGAAAAAAAAAGGAAGAAAAAGAGTCAAGCAATTAATGCACAGTAACTTCCCTCAGAAAGGATTATCTCTGCATTAGAAGAGCGTGCGGTTAAGGTTAATTTCAGATGGAGGAATAATCTCCACATGAGAGTAAGAAGATTAAAAGTCAAAAGACAGCGTAAAAATTCTTCATCACATTTTGTTTGTTTGATTCAAAGATTATGATTCAGTGGTGGCGGGCTGTTGGGTTTTTTTCCCCATTTAGGTCTATGCTATCAATTCCTGACCTGCAGCACTGTAGCTTTAAAGCAGCAACCAAAGTCTCTTTGAAAAACAGATGGGTTTAGACAAAGGTAAAGCCCAATTCCCTCAGTCAAGCAGCAAGAATCTGCCTTGGCTTAACTCTGGTCTTGCAGGAACTGTGCTGAACTCCGCAGGACCAGCCAGCCTCAGGTGACTGGAACAACAGAAGCAGAGGTATCATGCATTGGCATCAAGGCCCAAAGAAAGCAACTCTCCAAGTCACTTACAAGCTGGAGTTCCTTCCAAGAGCTGTCAGGTTGCACCGGGTCCTGCTCTCCTCTCTTTTTGCTTTTGCTTTTCTGTTTGAACCAGACTTGCAGCAAACCTGGAAGCTCAGAATGTCCAGCCTGTCCAAATGCCAGTCATCTTTGAAAAGGATCTTTTAGTTGATTATGAAAAGCTGGAATTCACATCTTTAAGATCTGTCAGTGGATTAGGAAATAACAGATGAAAAATCGAAGACTGCACAATTACTCACCAATAATAAATGTTTCTCTCCAGAAAATGAAAATCTTATGCAAAGAAGCATTCATTATCATCTATCATGGGTTCTTCTGCAGAATCAGTCATTACTGTACCCTGTACCCTGGCATGGCATGATCCCAGAGATGCTGCAGTCTATCATTTGCACGGAAATGAGCAAGTTCTCCTTAAATCTTTATCCCACACTGGCCTCCCTTACACATTTACAGCAACTGCGTCCCCGCTGAATTCTCTAACATTATTGTTGTTGATTCCCATCAGCAGGAGAGCACTCCAGGGCTGCATAGCAAAAAGCAGAGATCTTCAAGAAAGCCAGAATCTCAGGTCTATTTTACTGAAATACAGAGAAGTACACTAAAAAGAAAACATTTAAATACTGAAGAGTAAGGGATGCCATCAGCTTCAGCAGTGAAGGCTGAAAACCAACACCCGGCTCCTCTCCAGAACTGCATTTAGGCACGTGGATCTTGTGGGCATCAGGACACTGCAAACGAAGGTAGCACCCCCCCCAGCAATTGTCAGCTGAGGGCTGTGGAGCCTCTGCAGCACATCTGGCACTTTGAGAGTGCATCAGACCAGAGCCACATTATGCAGAGCCCACACAGTGGCCTGCACATTTCATCAGAGCATCCTTTGTACCAAATTGTTAAATAAAAACCTTGTTAATGTTTTGGCAGATGTGGTACTGGGCAGGTCTTGCATCTGCTAATGTAAGCATTCCTGTTCTGCAATTCATCTGGGTGCGGTGGCAGTGGCTACCAATTTTGGTCACAATATAATATATGGGTTTAAATACCTTACTGATGGGTTATTCTAGCTCTAGAATTGTAGTGCTCAAGGAAAAGAAATAACATTTTGCTTCACACACACAAAAATAGCATTTTAAAACGTAGCTATTAAACAATATATCCAGACTTTCAGGTCATAATTTGCTCAGCTTTAGAATGAGGCAGATGTTGTTGCCATGTCCACTGACCAACAATGTGAGACTGATAATGCTGGGTACAAGAGGACTAACTAAATAGACTGACCCTTGTGCCATGGAGCAGTCATTTGCTTCCCCTCCATGTTTTGGGAAGTGATGTGACCAGCTAAGAAAAGGCAGAGGAAATTCACGTAGTGAGCTTGCAGATCAGCTGTGTAACTCGATGGAAGCATCAACAACATTTTCAGAAACTGCACTGGCAGAAATGCCTGGAGGCATAAGGCAGGCACAGACCACCTGATTCAGATTCACAAAAAAGCACTGAACTGTGAGAAAAAAAATAAGGCAGAGGACAGCTGGCATGAGCAAGAGGCCAAGTGGAAGTGTAGGGCTGGAGGGGGAGGGCCTGGAAGCAAAGCTAAGATGAAAAACTGGGAGAAGGAAGTGAAAAGTGCAAAATGAAATGCACGATAAAATGAAGTTACCTAAAAGTAAACTAAAGGCAGGCATGCTGACACCACTGCACTTTGAATGCATGGAACTAACGTTGGTGGGATCAGTTTCAGGATATGTTTGAA
This sequence comes from Tympanuchus pallidicinctus, assembly GCF_026119805.1. Taxonomy (NCBI): domain Eukaryota; kingdom Metazoa; phylum Chordata; class Aves; order Galliformes; family Phasianidae; genus Tympanuchus; species Tympanuchus pallidicinctus. The sequence goes on from NW_026294722.1 coordinate 10,961,584, forward strand.
GGTAGCACCAGAACCTTTGGATGTGTGCCATCTAGGTCAGTGCAATGCAACTCAAGGAATATCAGCAGCTAAATCCCGACTGTTTCCCTTACTGACTCCAGGGAGTAGATTGATGCAAAGGGCAAGCTGCAAGCAGTCAGGAATCAGGTCAGCCTCCTTGGTGGAGCCACCAAGCAGCAAATCACAGAATCACAGAATCACAGAATTGTAGGGGTTGGAAGGGACCTCCAGAGATCATCGAGTCCAACCCCCCTGCCAAAGCAGGTTCCCTACAGCAGGTCGCACAGGTCGGCATCCAGGCAGGTCTTGAACATCTCCAGAGAAGAAGACTCCACCACCTCCCTGGGCAGCCTGTTCCAGTGCTCCGTCACCTCACTGTAAAGAAGTTCTTGCGCACATTTGTGCAGAACTTCCTATGCTGCAGTTTCCAGCCGTTTCCCCTTGTCCTGTCTCCATTCACCACTGAAAACAGTCTGGCCTCGCCATTCTGCCCCCCACACCTTAGATATTTATAGACCTGGATCAGGTCCCCTCTCAGTCTCCTTTTCTCAAGGCTGAACAGACCCAGTTCACTCAGCCTTTCCCCATAGCAGAGATGCTCCAGGCCCCTCACCATCTTGGTGGCCCTGCGCTGGACTCTTTCCAAGAGATCCCTGTCTTTTTTGTACTGGGGAGCCCAGAACTGGACACAGTGCTCCAGATGGGGCCTTACCAGGGCAGAGTAGAGGGGGAGGATCACCTCCCTTGACCTGCTGGCCAAGCTCTTTTCAATGCACCCCAGTAAGCCATTGGCCCTCTTGGCCACAAGGGCACACTGCTGGCTCATGGCAACCTGTCATCCACCAGGACACCCAGGTCCCTTTCCGCAGAGCTCCCCTCCAGCAGCTCATCCCCCAACCTGTACTGGTGCATGCAATTATTCCTCCCCAGATGCAAGACTCTGCACTTGCTTTTGTTAAACCTCATCTGTTTTTTTTCTGCCCAGCTCTCCAGCCTGTCCAGATCTCGCTGAATGGCAGCACGGCCTTCAGGCGTGTCAGCCAATCCTCCCAACTTCGTATCATCAGCAAACTTGCTGAGGGTGGCCACCATCCCCTCATCAAGGTCACTGATGAAGATACTGAACAAGACCGGACCCAGCACCGACCCCTGAGGAAAACAACTAGTTACAGGCCTCCAACCGGACTCTGCACCACCAACAACGACCCTCTGTGCTCTGCCAGTCAGCCAGTTCTTAACCCACCTCACTGTTCACTCATCTATCCCACGCTTCCTCAGCTTTGTTATAAGGATGTCATGGGGGACAGTATCAAATGCCTTGCTGAAATCAAGGTAGACTACATCAACTGCTCTCCCCCCATCCACCCAGCCAGAGACAACATCATAGAAGGCTACCAGGTTGGTCAAGCACAACCTCCCCCTGGTGAACCCGTGCTGACTACTCCTGATAACCTCCTCTTCTTCCAGTTGTCTGGAGATGACATCCAGTACAAGCTGTTCCATCACCTTTCCAGGGACAGAGGTGAGGCTGACTGGCCTATAATTGCCTGGGTCTTCCTTCTTGCCCTTTTTGAAGACCGGAGTGTCATTGGCTATCCTCCAGTCTTCAGGCACCTCCCCCGTCCTCCAAAACCTTTCAAAGATGACAGACAGCGGCTCAGCAATCACCTCTGCCAGCTCCCTCAGCTCCCGTGGATGCATCCCATCAGGTCCCATGGATCTGTGAACACTGGTGCTGCCTAGGCACTCCTGAACCACCTCTTCCCTGACAGAAGGGAGGTCTTCCATTCCCCAGATCCTCTCACTAACTTCCAGGGTCTCGGATTCCCAAGGGGGAGCTTTTTCACTGAAGACAGAAGCAAAGAAGGCATTCAGTATCTCCGCCTTCTCAGCATCCCCCGTTACCAGAACACCCCTGTCACTTAGCAGGGGAGCCACATTCTCCCTAGTCTTCCTTTTACTGCTAATGTACTTAAAAAAGCCTTTCTTATTATCCTTTATCCCCTTTGCCAGATTTAATTCCAGGTGGGCTTTAGCCTTCCTCGTCCTTCAGGCTTTCCTGCAGGCCCTGACAACATTCCTATATTCTTCCCAAGTAGTCAGACCCTTTTTTCACATTTCACGGGCCTTCTTCTTTGAGTTTGCCCATGAGCTCCTTGCTCATCCACACAGGGATCTAAATCTATGAGGTACAGCCTGGGATCCTGGGACTGATCATAGAATCACTGAATGGCTTGGGTTGGAAGCAACCTTCAAGATCACCCAAATCCAACTACCTGCTGTGGGCTGGGTGCTCCCAACCAGCTCAGGCTACCCAGGGCCCCATCCAGCCTGGCCTTGGGCATCTCCAGGAATGGGACACCCAAATTCTCTAGGCAGCAGTGCAGGGGCCACAGTTGTGGATTCCGAAGTCACTGTGTTATTTTCATATGAAAAATCAAATTCACAAGCAAGACTTCTAGCAAGATTTATTTGCACAGCAGCATTTAGGGTTAGCTGTCATTTTTCTACCTTCAGATAGTTGCTGAGAAGCAGTCTGTTTTCTTCTGCGGCTTTTCTTACGTGCTTTTTGTTAGTGAATCCAATCAAATACACTGATTTTTCAAATTCAACAAAACCCCAGGGGCTGTAGACATTCCAATGAACTTTTAAAATCAAGGATAAGAGCAACCTGAGCAGCAGCTGGAAACGCTGGCAACTGCAAAACATTTCAAGGCAAAGGAGTGATGAGTGGTTCAAATGACTCCAACATTATTTGAATGAAAGTCTAAAGAATTAGGAGAATTTATTTTATTTTCTGGAACAGACTGCCAAGGGATGCAGTAGATTTCCCATCACTTCATTTCTTTCAGTGAAGACTGAATTTTCTATAGATACACACGTATTTTTGTCCTTGGCCAACCAGGGACAGATACCTCACTGGGTGAAAGACTGTGACTTGTGCTATACAAGGTTTGCACAGGTTATAACAACAATGTCCACTACACCTAAAAACTATGACTGAAATATTAACTTCACTTTAAATTGAAAATAAATTGATTTCATTTCAATCCTAACAGTAATTCACCACATGAACTTATTCAGACCCAAGACAAAGGACATATTTTTATATATCATTGTATAACCAAGATGTTATAGTCACAATATAATTGTGTATAATCAATAGATATCAAGATGTTATAATCACAATATAATCAAGAGAGTTAGGCAAAGTAGACAACGATCACAAAAAGAGAATAGGTGGAAGAGCTTACCCTTCGGCTGAGCTCACCAGAAGACACCAAGAGAGGTGATCTCCAGAAGAGATCCTTCCCCTCTGGCAGCCAGCTCTTCAATGGGTCCAGGAGGGGTGCAGCCTGGCTCCACCCCTTCCAGCAGCACAGCTGAATTGCCTTCAGCTCTGCTCCTCTGGCTGACTCACGGCTCGCCTCAGGTGATCAATCAGAGGTTCAGGCTGTGACTCCGCAGTTCCCATACACTCCACCCCTTCACGGCGTGAACCAATGATCAGGTTAACAAAAGGGTAAGCTTTCCCTAATACAGAGATCCGCTATATCGCGACGCTTATACAATTTTATCGCGACGTATGTTGGTACAGTTCAAGACGAGTGATGATTAGTGGATGTCCATATTCTTCTATGGGCCAGTGCTCGATGATGTGACTGGAGGCATGAGGTCCTGAGGCGCAGGTCCGTTCTATGTTCCATCAGTCCCATGCAGACCATCACCGGGTGTTGTACGCGATCTGGCAGCAACACTGGAACACTTGATGGCGTTTTGTTCCTTCCGGTGGTCCTGAAGGCTCACAGACTCACGGGGAGCAATACAGATGTTTTACAGGTACCAGGAGGGGAAGGTCTGCTCTCCAGGGCAAGATACAGGCCCTATTTCTATCCTGGGTCAACACTTCCGCCCGTACTGGGGCACATCCTGGCCGCCTGTACCACACCTTCTGGCCGGATATCTGCGGCTGCATTACGATATCAGGCACCAAAGGAGGTGTCCTGATCTGCCACAGGGACACGATGGGGATCTCTTTAGCTATAAAGATCAGAGTGTTGACCACAATATCAGTAGGCCATGTACCTGTTACTGGAGGGACTACTGAGCCTCCCACCTCCAATAGTCTCCCCCAAGGTGCAAGTAGGCCACACCACTTGGGACCTACCTGCACCTTCCAGGGCCATTTTATTTTATGGGTACCCGGCTCTAAATTTTCAGGGGCAGGGAGCAGAAGATTATTTTCGTTACCAATCTGGGGTCTTCCCTGATGATCAGTGCCCGTAATTTGGATCCTGAGCGGGGTGGCCCATGTCGTCTGCAACATTCTCAGGGCACTGGGTCTGCCGTCTCGAGGTCTTTCGAGGTCCCGCAGGGTTTCATACAGTCTTTTCGTCCACCCCTGCAAGGACTGGGAGTCTGTCTTCAGGGCAGCCTTAAGAATACCATTATAACGTTTGATGAGGCCTGCCCCCGTTGGATTATATGGCAGGTGGAATCGCCATTCGATGTTATTTTCTTCTGCCCAGCGCTGTATCGTTGCACCAGTAAAATGAGTCCCTTGGTCGCTCTCCATGACTTGAGGTGTCCCGTAGGCAGACATCAGTTTAGTGAGTGCCTTGATGGTATATGCCTGGTTTGCTTTCGGTACTGGATAGGCCTGCAGTAGCCCACTTGCAGTGTCGACACAGGTCAGGGTGTATCTTGCCCCTTTGCAACGAGCCCGATGTAATCGACCTGCCATCGCTGGAGAGGATTGTGTCCCCTAGCAAGATGGGCTGTTGTTTCAGGCAACGATCTCGGTCTCATCTTGGAGCAAGCGTCGCAATTCTGGCATGCCTGGATGATATCAAATAGTTGTATGGGCAGTCCCCATGCTTTAGCAGCTGTCCACATTGTCTTTTGTCCAGCATGCCATAGCTTCTGATGTAACCAGCGGGTGATGTTCTCAGATGGTGAATTCTCAATCCATCGAACTCAGGCCAGTGTGTCGGCTTCATCGTTTCCCAGTGACTGTAGGGGCTGATGACCAGAAACATGGTACACACATACAGTCCTGTGTTTGACCGTATTCCATATATCTAACCACACATCTTTGCCCCAGATCGGTCGGGCGTGGATAGTCCATTCCTGGGTGGCCCACTGTGCAATCCAAAGAGTGAGCCCCCGGTACACAGCCCAGCTATCTGTGCAGATGTTCAGGATACCATCACTGGGTTCCTTGGTTATAACCATCCACACGGCTCGCAGTTCTGCCCATTGGCTGCTCTGACCATCCCCCTCATCGAACCAGACTGTCTCGGTGGAAGGATGGTATGCTATTGCTCTCCACTTGCTCGGGTTGCCCTTGCTGGACCCATCTGTGCACCAGGCATCTTCAGGGATAGGATATTTTCCCTCCTGAACGAAACTCTTCTCTGGTGGAGCAACCAGTATTTCTTTTGGTGCATCACTGTGATACGTAACTGGGCCTAGGATCTTCCGGAGTTCTTCTTTCAAGGATGATGAAGACAGACTGCTCCTTTGGCTGAGATAGGCGACCCATCGTGCCACTGTTTGTGCTTGGGCCACCCCTGTCTTAGGAAGGTGGGTCAGATCTTTCACCCACCCCTGAATTGGCAGAGTGGTCTTGACTATAACTGCAGCTGTTTGAGTTACTGGCTCTACTGCCTGTAATGCCGAATAGGCAGCCAATAACTGTTCTTCAATCATACTGTATCTTTCTTCTGCTCCGTGCCAAACCTGAGACCAGAAACCAATGGGGGTCCGAACAGAGCTCTGGCGTTGCCACAGGCCCCAACCGAAGCCGTCTTGAGTAACATGAACGTCCAACTCGGCTGTGAGGGTAGGATCGAATACACCCAATGCCTGGGCTTGTTTAACTGCCAGTTTTGCTTGTTGGAAGGCATCCTGTTCGGTTTTCCCCCAGTCCCGTAGCTGCCCCTTTTTTGTGAGTCTGTACAGTGGCCTTAGCAGCTGTGCTAGGTGAGGTATAAAGGAACGCCAGTAACCCAATATACCTAGAAACTCTTGCAGCTGCTTTGATGTTGTAGGGACTGGGAACGCCTGAACCTTATCTATGACAGCACTGGGAAGCACTTTGGTCTTTCCTGACCAAACCACCCCCAGGAATTTTATGGACAGGCCTGGACCTTGCACCTTTTGGGGATTTATAGCCCATCCCCTCTGTTGTAAATAGGCGGTTAATGAATCTGCTGCCTGTCCTACTGCCTCCAGTGAGTCGGATGTCAACAGGAGATCATCAATATAATGATATAGGTTAACATCATCAGGTTTTCTCCAGTCAGCCAGGTCACGCGCCACTAGATTGTGACAATACGTTGGTGAATGCACGCACCCCTGTGGCAGGACCTGAAAGGTCCACTGCCTGCCTCCCCACGTAAACGCAAACTGATCTTGCGATTCCTCAGCAATTGGGATACTGAAGAATGCATTTGCTAGATCTAGGACACAGTGATAAGTTTTTATCTCCCTACTCAATGTGTCCATTAGGGAGGCAATATTGGGTACAGACGCATGAATAGGCGGCGTGACCTTATTTAATTCTCTGTAATCTACTGTCATCCTCCATGTGCCATCCGACTTTCACAATGGCCATATGGGGGAGTTATATGGGCTGTGTGCAGATCTTATAATGCCCACTTTTTCTAATTCCTGCACCGTTCTCGATATTTCATCTTGCCCACCCAGGAGTCCATACTGTCTAACGTTAGTAATCCAGCGCGGTTTCAGCAGGCAAACAGGCTCATGTTTCGCATGGCCTCTTAATATTGCCTGCACTGCCCGGATACTGATACATCTCAGTTGAAGTCTGAACTCTCCCACAGTTGTTTGGAGAGCCAGACCCCATAGAATATCTATGCCCAGGATGTATTCTTGGACTGGGGCAATAGACACCTTGTACTCCCGGGGTGGGAGACGCCCAACTCCCAATTTTAACCGTGTTTGGGTGACAGGAATAGTCTGTCCCCCAAAACCACCAATCATCACTCTGTCGCCATCAAATTTTCCCGGATCTCCATAGATAATTGATGTTTCTGCTCCTGTGTCTACCAATGCCATCACTCTCTGAATATTTTTTCGGGACCAATAAATCGTTGATTCTACACAGGGCCTCCGGTCCCGTCTGGAGGCCCTATGGGGACTGACATCCCTTGTCACTCCATGAATTGTGCTAGGGCCAATTCTTTTGCTTCTGACGGCTCAGGCATTGTGGCCCGAGACACCTGAGGTGGCTTCTTTTTTCTATTTGGAATAATAAAATCTTCTAGGTTCCATGTTGTTGCTGGAACCCTCTCTATAGCTCTTACCTTTGATTTCTTAGGGTAGCTCTGGAATTTTTGATTGTCTTTTAGTTGTCTCCAGAGCTGGAGAAGGACATGGTTGGGCTGCCCATCAATCTTAGCAAATTGGACCCCAGCCCAAATTAAATCATTAAACATTTGTTTCCGGGATACCCTTATGGGTCCCGATGGAGGAGCTCGAGTAGCCGGCATGTTGGTTTTATTTACCAGCAGGACCTCTGCTTCCCCCCAAAACCGAATATTGCGCCTAGTCCACAGGCGTTCTGTTTCTCCCAGGTCGGCAACTAACTGGGCAGCCTGCTGGACTACGGCTTCTGATGCTATAAGGGGATTTAATATGGAAACTAAGGTGCCGTACAGATGGGAGGGAGCTTGCTGTGGAATTAAATCTCTCATCCCTGCTGAAAATTCAACCATATCAGGGCCATCAAATGTATCTTCACAGATGGCCTCTCTTACACCCAGTTCACGGATATAGTTTTGAAGGTCCTCCATGGAGGACCACATACCTGTATGTAACGGTATGTCTGATTTATTCGGCCATACCATACGGCAGGCTGCCATTAACCACTCTAGTATAGAATGGTTTTCATCACGATATTGATTACCCACGTATAACCTCTGTCTGAGGGCAGGATGGACAGTCATGGTGGCCAACTTATCTATTTCTGGGCCATTCACCAAGACACTTTCTGCCCCAGAATCCCACAATCTCAATAACCAAGCTGGCACACTTTCTCTAGGCTTCTGCCGAAATCGCTGTACGGAGTCCATCAATTCTGTTGCCGTGTATGGCCGAGATGTAACATGTCAATGAGTCTGGGCAGGGGGCCATTGATCAGGCGGCACCCCTGCCGGTCTGTCCTGTACTTTTTTTGTTTTTTGGGTTACGACAGGACGGACTTCCAGTGGATCCGTCAGAATTGGACATTCAAGGTCTGATTTGGATTTCTTGTTCTCCTGACCAAAGAAGTCGGTTGATTCAGGAGTCTGGTCATCATTTATTGAAATGTTACAAATTTGCCCTATGGGAAGATGTAGAATTGGCTTCTTCCCTGTTAAAACGCCAAGTTCATGCTCCAGCTTTTCAATGCGGTCTTTCAAAAGCTGATTTTCAGTTTCTAAAGTATTATTTCTTAAGTCCGCAAGATTTAAGGCACTTAATAATGGCCATGCCACCATGGAGGCAGCCAGCTGTCTTCCTTTGGTAGTGAGGACATCCTTGCCAAGTCCTTGAAAATAGTCCGCCATGCGATATGGGGAGATATTGCCCATAACGCGCAAGGGACCCCATTTTTCAATGATAGCAGCTAACTCGTAATAGGGCGATCCCTCAAATCCTGGGATCTGCCCTGGAATCGTTTTCTCTAGAGGAGTCTTGTTCTCCCCCTTGACCCATTTATAGAAATTCCACAGAAAAGACATGATGTTAATTTCAGTATATTCAGCCTGCCTGGCTCGCCAAGTGTATAACCAAGATGTTATAGTCACAATATAATTGTGTATAATCAATAGATATCAAGATGTTATAATTGCAATATAATCAAGAGAGTAAGGCAAAGTAGACAATGATCACAAAAAGAGAATAAGTGGAAGAGCTTACCCTTGAGTTGAGCTCACCAGAAGATACCAAGAGAGGAGATCTCCAGAAGAGATCCTTCCCCTCTGGCAGCCAGCTCTTCAATGGGTCCAAGAGGGGTGCAGCCTGGCTCCACCCCTTCCAGCAGCACAGCTGAATTGCCTTCAGCTCTGCTCCTCTGGCTGACTCAAGGCTCACCTCAGGCGATCAATCAGAGGTTCAGGCTGTGACTCAGCAGTTCCCATACAATCATAAAAAAGAATTTACCACTACTGAAGATTAAATAGTTTTCGATCATGACCATACATAAATAACGGAATGCAATCCTCATTCTAGAAAAAGCTTCATGTAGTACCTAATAGAGCTATGAGCCAAACCAAATCTGAAATCTCCAAAACTGCTGATAAAATGCACAGACTTGTAAAATAAGTTCCTACGAAAAACAATCTCTATGGTAAACTGAAAAAAAAAGGTATTTTCTGGTAACTCCTGAGAGCATTTTCATAACCCAGAATGAGATACCAGTTCTAGAGATAAGGCAAGTCCTGAAACATTGCTACTCTTTGCCAACAAAAATTTAAAGAATTTACACAAAGATATTTAAAGATTTGCGATCTTATTCAGTAAGATCCTAACATCTTTAGAGGGCAGCAGAGCCAACAATCGTATTTTATTAAAAAGAAATATGCAAAGAGAAACGACCCATTAGCTTCCACTGTATAAAAGGCTGACTATAAAGACTGTCACACGGCACTTAATAAGTGAGGCACTTTCAAGAAAGCGGCACTTCGACATTAGGAAACACTTTTGAATCATCCATGTGTCACAGCATTTCCAAACACCTCCCCTCAATTTCTGCCTCCAGAAAGTAAGAAAAGTTCCCTTCCCTTGCCTAAATCTGATCTGCTGTTGCTACAGCACTTGCAAGATGCACAACGTGAGGGCCACCCTACACACTCTTTAGACTAAGCAAGCCTCCCTGGGTTTTATTCCAACAAGAAACACCAACCTCTCCTCTCGACCAACCTCTCACGCTACGTTCAGTGACACTAATTCCCATCACGGCTGTAAGCAGCTGAGCCTTGGCATTCCAGCCCGCCGGCACACAGCCCAGCCCATCCTGCAGCCATCCCCTGCCATCATGGCGCTGACTCTGCCCCACCAAGCGGCTCATTACTGCTTGTGGGGCTCACCTGCCCGTGCAGGCATTCAGTCTGTGCCCAGCTACGCTGACAAGCAAATCTCGTGCCTCTTGCGCCTGGATTCCAAGTCTTCCAGCACTTAAAGGGAGCTTAACAGGACGGAGAGCAACTGCTCACACTGTCAGACAGAGACAGGACCAGGGGGGACAGTTTTAAGCAAAACAGAGGGAGATTGAGGTTCCACGCAAAGAGAAATCTCTTCACTCAGAGGGCGCTGAGGCCCTGGCGCTGCTGCCCAGAGAAGTGTGGCTGCCCCATCCCCACAGGCATTCACGGCCACGTGGGATGGAGCCTGCGATGCCTGAGCTGCCGCGTGGAAACCCTGGCCATGGCAAAGGGCTGGAACTGAGCGGGCCTGAAGGCCCTTCCCAACCGAAGCCATTACGTGAGTCTAAGCATACAGAGAGATGCAGCGGTGCTTAGAATCGCTCCCAGGGAAGTCTGCCGGGGAGGGAAATCTGAAAGTTTCAGACCGTTAATGTGCAGTGATTCACTGCAGAGATCAGGCTACAGGAGTGAAATGCAAGTTTGTGACATGAGGGAGGGACCTGAGGTAGGGAAATGAAGCTAAGAGTCAGGGCTGCAAGCTGAATGACCACATGCAGATGGCAGCATGAGATGCTTACGTGCTAGCAGGGCCATCAGCAAGTGAAGCCTTCGGGATACAGTTGTAACTGTGCCATGAAACAACTTCACCTGCCCCTGGAAAATGACTCGGAGCCGTCTGCAATCAATGCCAAGCTGAGATACCTGTGCCCCTTGGCACCTCTACAGATCTGCTGCCCTGCCTGAATTTGGAAGAATTTGCAGGCTCTTGGCAGGGGCCAAAAGCGGTTCCAGTCCCACAGAAGAGCCTCCAGGACGATCTGGAGTGACGGAACGCAGCGTACCCGCACAGGGCCGCGCAGGATCCCAAACTGGAGGAGCGGCTGATGCAGCAGAAGGCCGTGCAGCCATCCACAGGGATCCGGGCGGGCTGGAGAAACGGCTTGAGGGGAATCCCAAGGACTGCACAAGGGCAAGTGCAAAGTCCTGCCCTCGGCGAGGAACAACCCGGGGCACCAGGGCACGTGAGGACTGACCAGATGGAAAGCAGCCCTGCAGAAAAGCCCCTTGGCCGCCAACGCTCTGCAAAGCACGCTTGGAGGCGGCTTTGGCAAGGGACATGAAGACTAACAAAGGCTTCCTTCCGCAAGTGCATTGGCCAGAAAAGGGAAAGACAACGTATGGCCCCAACCAACCAATAAATAAGACAGGAAGAGCTAATGACTAACAACTGACGTGGAGGAGGCTGAAGTTAATATTAAAATTCATAGCCCTAAGGAGGGTTACACACTCCAGTAAGAACATACAATGATGTTCATGACTCTCCACCAAAGACATGTTAAGAGTCACCCCAAAGGGAAACAGATTAGGCTAGGATGTGAGGGAAAGTCCTGGAGGGTGCAGAGCAATAGCAGGAAGAGAGATGAAGTACCTGAAAGCTGCTTACAGTGAGAGCGGGGTAGGTCTCTTCTCACTGCTGACAGGTGACAAGACGAGGGGAAATGGCCTCAAGTTGCGCCAAGGTAAGTTTAGGTTGGACGTTAGGAAACACTTCTTTGCAGAAAGGGTGGTTAAGCACTGCAATAGGCTCTCCAGGGAGGTGGTTGAGTCACCGTCCCTGGATGCGTTTAAGAGCCGTTTCAATGTGGTAGATATGATATGACATGTGATATGATTTAGCAGAGGGTTACTAGAGTTAGGTTACTATAGTTAGGCTGCGGTTGGACCTGATGATCCTTGAGGTCCCTTCCAACCTGAGTAATTCTAGGATTCTATGATTCTAAGGAGACAAGAAAAACAGGGAAGCCGCGCTGCTCCTTCCCCACCAAGACAGGGAGCCCTTCTTGCTAAGCTCTGCCCCTTCCCTTCCCTTCCCTTCTTGGTGAACAATACCCAGGATAGCATTTGCTTTGCTAGCACCGCTATCAAACACCAGCACGGTTCACAGCTACGGCACTGGTCAATGGCAACACCAAATCCATTCCAACCAATCGTTTATTTCTCACCGCTTGGGAAAATGTCCCACAGAAAGTCCTTGGCTGGACTCGGGCAGGCAAATGCCAACAACAGCAACGCCACAACAAGCGCACAGCAAAGCTCCCCCTATGCGCGCCCTTGGCGACGGCATCGCAGAGTCACAGTCAGCCCATGCGCTCACAACGGGCCGGGTGCCTCTAAATACCCAGCGGGCCCAGCCCGCCTTGAGTCCTGCTGGCGACTCTCGAGGCCTGAGCGTCTTCCTCTGGGAGCACGAGACACTGAGACTTGGCCAGTGTGTGAGACAGGAGTCTTGCGAGTGGATTGCCAGTGGAGGCGCAGAGGCTGCCGACTGCTCCGCAAGAGGCAGCCTCCAGCGAATCCATCCTTGGGGCTCCAAATCCATCCTTGGAGCCCCACAGCGCCAGGGCAGCCGCAGCCATGAGCCAGGAGGCGGCTCCCAACCGCAGGCGCAAGCCGTGGGCCTGGCCGGTGGAGGCCCGCGAGGACCGGTGCCCCATCTGCCTGGACCGGGTCAGCGACACCGTCCGCGCTCTGCCCTGCAGGCACATCTTCTGCAGGGAGTGCACTGAGCAGTGGACGGCCAACAGCCCCAGCTGCCCCCTGTGCCGCCAGAGGATCCTCGCCCAGCAGCGCCTGGACTGGCGCCCCTCGGCTCGGCCCCCGACCTGCTCACCGCAGGGGAAGCTGCAGCGCACCAGGGAGCGGCGGGAGGCAAGATCTGCCCGGCGCTCCCGCAGCGCCCCACCGCGCAGCCGCCGCGCAGCCGCTCCAGGTCCCCCCGCCGGCTGGCGCGCAGCTCCTCCTGGCACGGGGAGCTCAACCAGCGCAGTCGCTTCGAGGAGCTGCCGCCGCAGAACCAGGACCGCGAGTGGCTGCGGCGGGCGGCACGGGAGCGGCAATGGGCGCCGGAGAGCCCGCGCGGCACCCCGACGGGCCCCCCTTGTGAGCGGGCGGCCCAACCTCAGCCGCACGGAACGGCACGGGGACGGACCAACACTTCTGACCATCACTTCCCTGCCCAGCTGGAGACGACCACCGGCTGATCCAGCTCATCCTTCCATCCCCCGCTGATCGGCCTCCATCAGCCCACAGTGCCCGGGCTGGGGCTGCCGCTACCAGCCACCCAGGCACTGCACGGAGCCCAGCCAACGGCGGCCCGGTGGTGGAAGAACACATCTCCGCTACGAGGACGGCGCTGCGATGGCCCTCCTGGAGGCCACAGAGAGGACGCGGGGGGATCTGGGCATAAACATTCCAATAAACATCCACACACCCTCAAATGAGCAGTTGTTGCGTCCAGTTCTTTCGGGAAGCTAAACCGTAAGCCTGGAATCCCAGTGCAAAACAGGGATGGGGAACCAGGAAGAGGTCGGCTGGAGAAACCAGCCGTTGACTTCCAGAACCCTGAGAGCCCCAGCTCTGTGACTGCGTGGCAGCACACACCAGGGGGGCAGAGGGCTTAAATGGCACCATGGAGTGCCATACTGAAGTCAGAGCAGGTGAGGTGTGCCCGCAGCACACAGACAGCAGCCCCTCAGAAGCAACACAGTTGTGTCAGTCAGGAGAGTGCTGACATGGCTCGTGTTCCTCCCAGAAAACAGCCTGAGGTGCTACTGCAAGCTACCACCTCGATGTACACGATAGGCATTGAATCCATCGCAGGGAGCATGAGGCCTGTGTTGTATTAGGCGCTTGCGCCATCTTCGGGTTGTAACGCGTTAGGACCTCCCCCTCCATATATAAGAACGTGTTCGTTCCATTAAAGCGCCTTTTTGCTGTTCACCATATTGGTGTCACCTCGGTAATTGGCCAAGCTGCGGTCTCCCAGAAAAAACGAACAGGTGATGGTTAAAACAAATGGTGACCCCGACGTGATTTCTGGGAGTGAGTCAGCTGTTCTGCCAGCGACGCACGATCCCATTGCGGAGCGGGTACGTTATAAAACCCGCGGAGTAGTGGAAGCCCGGGGACAGGGAGGAGTGCGCATTACTCCTTGTCAGGCGGGAGGCTCGGGAAAAAGAGCCAGGATCCCCCGAGAAGCTCGGGGAAGCGGCCGGTGAAGGCCTGAGGCGCGCTTAGCCTGGGGCGGTGGAAGCCGTTATCAAGGTGATTCTTCGCGCATGTAAGACCTATTGTGCAAGAAGTGTTCCTTCTAAGAAGGAGGTTGCAGCGGTTCTTTCGCTGCTGGAGGTGGAGGGCTTATTGGCGTCTCCCTCTGCCTTATACGATCCCGCTAATTGGGATGGGTTCACTGCCGCGCTCTTTAAGAGGGCAATGACTACCCAAAAGGCGGCAGAGTTCAAGGTGTGGGGATTGATTTTGGGGGCGTTTAAGATGGCGAGGGAGGAGAAAATGGCGAGTGATCGAGCGAGGGAGCCGTTAGGGCTGGGGACGAGGGGAGATCTTGTCTCTGCTGCAGGTTTGCTGGAGGGCAAGTCGGGGCCGGTCCCGCAGCCCCGCCCGAGGCGGCAGCTTCGACACCAAGAAGGGAGGAAGTCCGGCAGGGATCGTCGGACCGCAGGGACGGAGAGGCTCCATCCCCGCCTCCTTATCCAACTCAGGGTTTATATCCTTCGTTGAAACCCTTCAGTGATGAGGGGGAGGTGCGGAGGAATGTAACATAGCTTGTTCTACACCTGTTAAGAGGGCAGGGGGGAGGCCGAGCTGGCCGCAGAGGGTACGGCGCGGCTGGTGAAATATAAGAGCGGGGCGGTGCTTCCTCGCTGCCTGACTCTGCTGCCGCGGCCGCTCCCAGAAGGGGCTGGAATGTTCCACTCCGCCTTGTGAAGGGTGTGGGTGTGGCGGGATTCACACAGGGAGGGCGGGATCCTGCAGTGACTGCCTCATGGGCCCCACCTGCACTCACTGACTGCGCTAGGGCGAGGGAGGGTTTACGAACGGCAGATTCGACAGCTACGGCATTTGCCCTCCCTGTAGTAGTAAAAACAGAGGGTCCAGCTTGGACCCCTCTGGACTCCAAGGCAATTACTCGCCTTGCGGATTTGGTTAAAAGTAAAGGTCTGCTCTCACCTGTGACCATGTCGGCAGTAGAAGCTCTTATGGCTTTTAGCCTCCTGCCATATGATGTGGTCAATCTTATGTGTGTCATCCTTGAACCTGTACAATACACCCTGTGGTATGATGAGTGGAATAGGCTGCTTCAGGTTGTGGTGGCCACTGCCACTCGTGACCACCGCCATCCAGCAAATGGCCAGGGCCGGAATGACAGGACTGACCTTGCGCGTCTCCAGGGCCTAGCGGAGGGTATGCTAGGGTCCCCAGAGGGCCAAGCAACAGCACTTAGAGCAGGGGAGTTGGCAGCCCTTACAACCGCAGCTCTTCAGGCCTTGTGAACGGTGGCTGGGGTCGCAGAGCCTGTGTTTCCATGGACAGATATCAAACAGGGGCCCTCTGAGTCATTTTCCGACTTTGCGAATCGTTTGATTCGTGCGGTGGAAGGATCCGACCTCCCCAAGGAGGTTCAACCTCTGGTCGTCATAGATTGCCTTAAACAAAAATCGCTGCTGGATGTTCAGCAAATTATCAGGGCAGCACCAGGGACCTTGAATACCCCAGGAGAACTCATCAAGTATGTATTAAATCACCAGAAGGTTGCACCTCTAACCAATGAGGGTTTAGTGACGGCCATGCAAGGGATGGCTGCTTCGGTTAGCTCGGCGGTTAGGACAGCGGTGATGGCAGCTGCTCGGGTTGGGGAAGAAAAGGATAAAGGCCCTTGTTTTAAATGTGGACAGCGCGGTCACTTTAAAGCACAGTGTCCTAAGAGAGTGGGCCAGGGGGGGTTGCAGAGTCAGGAGAAGAGGCGTCAACTGTGCGACAGGCCTGGACATGTTGCGCACCAATGTCGAAAGTTCAAGGTTATGCCGCAGGGAAACGGGAGAGGGAGGGTGCCAATGGCCCAGGGCTCCTTCCCGTTTCCCTGAACTGGGCCGCGGATGCTACGCCTACAGCCGCATTAGCCATGGACTTAGGCGAGCGACCATTAACTAAGGTCATGATGACATTTGATTTGGAGCTCCCAGTATCGGGGCCCCGAACGGTGTTTTTTACAGCTTTACTGGACTCTGGTGCGGACATTACTGTTATCGCGGAAAATGATTGGCCTCGGCAGTGGCCGGCGACTCTTACATGGAAAAAGCTTGCCGGGGTGGGGGGTGAGGTACCTACCAAAGTGGCTGATGCAGGAGTGGAGCTTTCAATCATAGGCAGAGATGGCTCTATAGAGAAGACAGTTTTCATTACCCCTACCCTAGCGCCGATTCCAGGATCTATACTGGTCAGAGACATCCTTCTTGAGCTGGGAGTGAAATTGACAAATTTATAAGGGCCACTGTCCATCATTTAGCACTGCATCATGCAGTTCCGTTACGGTGGAAACGGGATGTATCTCCCGTGTGGGTGGATCAGTGGCCCCTTCCAGCTGATAAATTGGCAGCGCTTATACAGCTTGTTTCGCAAGAGCTTATGGCAGGCCATGTAGAACCGTCACTTAGTAATTGGAATACACCCGTTTTTGTTATCCGAAAGGCTTCCAGGTCATTTCGGTTGCTGCATGACCTTCGAGCGGTTAATGCGCAGCTAATTCCCTTTGGTCTGGTTCAGCAGGGAGGACCTCTACTCTCACCTATCCCGGAGAAATGGCCCTTGATGGTCATTGACCTTAAAGACTGTTTCTTTTCTATTCCCCTGGCAGAGCAGGACAGACAAGCTTTTGCATTTACGGTCCCGGTTGTGAATAACCGGGGACCCGCCCAAAGGTATCAGTGGAAGGTTCTTCCACAAGGTATGACCTGCTCGCCCGTGATCTGCCAACTCGTAGTGGGCAAGGTCATAGAGCCAGTTAGACGGTCATCATTGGACTGTCAAATTGCACATTACATGGATGACCTATTGCTTGCTGCACCGACTGATGCTCAGTTGCGGACATTGGAGAAGAATGTAGTTACTGCGCTCACTACTGCTGGGTTTGTTATCTCACAGGAAAAGATTCAAAGAGAACCAGGAATTGAGTTCCTGGGATATAAGTTTGGGTCTGCGACGGTAATCCCAGAGGGATTGGAGATCAAGCCCCATGTTACCACCTTGTGGGATGTTCAAAAATTAGTGGGGGCTATGCAATGGGTAAGAAACGCAGTAGGCATTCCCCCACGGCTCATGAAGCCCTCTTATGACCAATTAAAGGGGTCAAACCCACATGAGGAAAGGGAATGGACCCCGGAGATGAATTCAGCTTGGCAAGAGATACTGACAGTTTGTTCCACAAATGCGCTTGCAAGGTGGAATCCAGATCAGCCACTGGAAGGCGCAGTAACCAGATGCCAACAGGGATTGGCAGCTGTGATAGGACATACCCTTAGCTCCCGCCCGCGTCCATTGTGTTGGCTGTTCTCCGCCCAGCCGGTGAGGGCGTTTACTCCGTGGTTGGAGCAATTGTCCTCTCTGCTCCGAAAGGCTCGCCTCACCGCGGTAAGAGCTTTTGCAAAGGACCTGGATATTGTGTACCTACCGGGGGCTTTTCGAAATGCTCAGCCTTTGCCGGATGAGATCTCCTTGGCGGTGCATGATTTCAGTGGTAAGCTTAGTTACACTGATGTACTGCCAATTTTCGATCTGGCAAGACCTCTTCAGATATCCCTAAGGCACAGAGTGTTGGACACCCCCATAGATGGCCCGACAATATTCACTATGCCTCTTCGGCGACTGGCCAGGGAGTAGCTGTTTGGCAAGTTCCGGATGGCAAGTGGGAGTCTAAGTTGATAACTGATGGCTTGGTGAGCGTTCAGATGCTGGAAGCCAGAGCGGTGGCAGTGGCACTATGCATCTGGCCCCAGACTCCCTGTAACATCGTTACTGATTCGGCATTCGTAGCTAGGTTGCTATTACGCATGGGAAAGGAGGGACAGCCGAATACGACAACTGCAGCTTTGTTGGAGGATGCTTTGGTGGCCAGATCTGCGCCTGTCGCCATCCTCCATGTCCGTAGCCATTCTGATGTTCCAGGGTTTTTCACTATGGGGAATGATATAGCGGATCGTTTAGCGGGGGGCCAAGCATTTACTTTGCGGGAAGCTCAAGATCTTCATTCTGCATTACATACAGGGGCTAGAGCGTTAGCTCGGACTTGCTCCATTCCTGTCACTGTTGCTAGGGAAGTTGTGCAAACTTGCCCGCACTGCAATTCTGCACCAGCGCTCGGGGCAGGGATTAATCCCCGTGGTCTCGCCCCATCTGGCAGACAGATTTTACGATGGAACCACAAATGGCCCCACGAGCATGGCTTGCTATAACAATTGATACATCCTCTAACGTCATCGTTGCTACACAACATGGGCGCACTAGCTCTGCGGCGGCTCAGCATCATTGGGCCACGGCCATCGCGGTCTTGGGAATGCTGCACCACATAAAAACAGATAATGGCTCTTGCTTTGTTTCGCAGTCGTCTAAAGAGTGGCTGGCCCGCTGGAACATCACACATAGTACAGGAATCCCGGGTAATTCGCAAGGTCAAGCCATTGTAGAAAGGGCTAACCGCCTCCTCAAGGAAAAGATTCGTGTCCTTGGGGAGGGGGAGGGATACACAGTGAAGATCGCAATATCACTTCAAGGAGAAATCTTGGCTCGTGCATTGTATGCGTTAAATCATTTTGAGCGCGGGGAAAGCACAAGGACCCCTATACAGAAACATTGGCAGCCGAAAATTATTGAGGAGGGCCCACCAGTTAAGGTTAAAATGGAAAATGGTTCTTGGGAAGCGGGGTGGTCCATATTAGTATGGGGCAGAGGTTACGCGGCAATAAAAAACAAGAAACGGGGGACATTCGATGGGTACCCTCAAGGAAGATCAAGCCGGAGGTTGGTGATGTTAAAGCTACTGAGGTAATAATCAAGAATTGAGTATCTTGTTACAGGCTATGTGCCCGCCGGCACACAGCTCAGCCCATCCTGCAGCCATCCCCTGCCATCATGGCGCTGACTCTGCCCCACCAAGCGGCTCATTACTGCTTGTGGGGCTCACCTGCCCGTGCAGGCATTCAGTCTGTGCCCAGCTACGCTGACAAGCAAATCTCGTGCCTCTTGCGCCTGGATTCCAAGTCTTCCAGCACTTAAAGGGAGCTTAACAGGACGGAGAGCAACTGCTCACACTGTCAGACAGAGACAGGACCAGGGGGGACAGTTTTAAGCAAAACAGAGGGAGATTGAGGTTCCACGCAAAGAGAAATCTCTTCACTCAGAGGGCGCTGAGGCCCTGGCGCTGCTGCCCAGAGAAGTGTGGCTGCCCCATCCCCACAGGCATTCACGGCCACGTGGGATGGAGCCTGCGATGCCTGAGCTGCCGCGTGGAAGCCCTGGCCATGGCAAAGGGCTGGAACTGAGCGGGCCTGAAGGCCCTTCCCAACCGAAGCCATTACGTGAGTCTAAGCATACAGAGAGATGCAGCCGTGCTTAGAATCGCTCCCAGGGAAGCCTGCCGGGGAGGGAAATCTGAAAGTTTCAGACCGTTAATGTGCAGTGATTCACTGCAGAGATCAGGCTACAGGAGTGAAATGCAAGTTTGTGACATGAGGGAGGGACCTGAGGTAGGGAAATGAAGCTAAGAGTCAGGGCTGCAAGCTGAATGACCACATGCAGATGGCAGCATGAGATGCTTACGTGCTAGCAGGGCCATCAGCAAGTGAAGCCTTCGGGATACAGTTGTAACTGTGCCATGAAACAACTTCACCTGCCCCTGGAAAATGACTCGGAGCCGTCTGCAATCAATGCCAAGCTGAGATACCTGTGCCCCTTGGCACCTCTACAGATCTGCTGCCCTGCCTGAATTTGGAAGAACTGCTGCCACCCTGCAGGCTCTTGGCAGGGGCCAAAAGCGGTTCCAGTCCCACAGAAGAGCCTCCAGGACGATCTGGAGTGACGGAACGCAGCGTACCCGCACAGGGCCGCGCAGGATCCCAAACTGGAGGAGCGGCTGATGCAGCAGAAGGCCGTGCAGCCATCCACAGGGATCCGGGCGGGCTGGAGAAATGGCTTGAGGGGAATCCCAAGGACTGCACAAGGGCAAGTGCAAAGTCCTGCCCTCGGCGAGGAACAACCCGGGGCACCAGGGCACGTGAGGACTGACCAGATGGAAAGCAGCCCTGCAGAAAAGCCCCTTGGCCGCCAACGCTCTGCAAAGCACGCTTGGAGGCGGCTTTGGCAAGGGACATGAAGACTAACAAAGGCTTCCTCCCTGGGTTTTATTCCAACAAGAAACACTACAGCTTGACTGCAGCACAGCCCAGTCTCGTGGCAGCTGCACCTGAGGCTGCACAGCCACCAGCGACCCAGGGAGCGGCTTTGGCACAGCACTCGGGGAGCTCAGAGCCCACGATGCTGCTGCTTGTCCTCCTCTGAAGCTGCTGCAGACGTGGCCTGTCCTGCCCTGCAGCAGCTGCACATGCAGGCTGAGCCTCAGGGCTGCTTCTGGGGCAGCTCCCCTTCAGATCTGCCCCATGGAAGGTGCCTCTGGGGCACGTTCTTTGGAAGACGTTGAGCTTTTGGAAGGGTCGCAGCAGAGGCAATGAAGATGCTGAGGGCTGCAGCACCTCTCCTACAAGGACAGGCTAAAGGATCTCAGCTTGTTTAGCCTGGAAAAGATCCACAGGAGAACTCATTGTGGCCTTCCAATCCTTAAAAGAAATTTATTACTGGATGGAAATAGGCTTTTTGCACAGATGGGTGCTGATAAGATGAAGGAGAACATTTTTAAACTAAAAGAGTGGGAAATCTACCCTGAGAAGTTGAAGTCCTGGCACAGGCTGCCCAGGGAAGCTGTGTATGCTTCTTCATCCCTGGAGGTGCTCAAAGTACGGTTGGATAGGGCCAGGGGCAACCTGATCTTGAACCTGATTTACTGATGGGCTACTGTGCCTGCAGCAGGCGGCTGGAACCAGATGATCTTTGAGGTTCCTCCTAAGCCAAGAGATTCTGTGATTCTGTGAAGAGGAAAAGCGGAGTCCAATATCATTGCAAAACACGGCTGTATTGCATTGCTGAACAGCACTTGTTGCTTTTCATTTACATAGCCGTATTTTGACTTACAGAGTGGAGAAATAAATACAACTGTGCAACGGTGATGCCAGGAGAGTGCTGTGTCCTATTGTTTGCAAGCTTTGTTCCTCAGGAAGGAGGATAAATTCTGCAGTTTAGGTGTAAAAATGCCCCATTTCTTGAACTCTTCTTTCACATGCAGAGAAGTCCCTCCAGTTGTTGCTCATCTGGTGGCTCTGGAGCCCTGGCAGAGAGCTGTGACCAGCTGTGTTGGGGCTGCAGCCACTGCCCTGACTGCTGGCTTGTTGGGATCTCTCCTCACCTACCTTGCATCCTCTCCTTATTTAGTCAGGACTACCAGAATGGTTGTCTCAATTCTGCTGCGCTGTAATGGCTTATTTTCATGCAATGTTTGTGAAACAGCATGATCTCTGCAGAGAAAAAGGAAAGCTTAACAGTAGCCTAGACCAGGGGTCCTGGAAACACGCCCAGCTTGCTAATACAAAGCACGAGGGCTAACACAGAAACCTCTTCCCTTTCTGAACAGTCTCTTCAAACTACAGGCACCCAAGCAATATTTTTCTGCCAAAGTAGTTCACTGCTTCTCTCTCCACTGTTTTTCAGACTGCTTTAATCTACAGCCAAAGCACCCTGCCCTGCTGCCACTGAAATTAATAGATCTTTTGCCATTATGTTCAGTGGGATGAAAATTAAGCCTTAAGAAAGCCAGACAATCACACCGCAGTCCATATTCATGTAGGGAATACTGCAAGCGGGATTTAAAAGGACCTTGCATTTATCTTTGTACTGCCTGTGCTCCATCTGCATATAATTGCTTGTGTCTACAGATGCTGCAATGCTCTAAGGCTGTATTCTTACCCACACCGGGTCTCTCTTTCAACTGGCAGAAAATTCTCCTCGCTTTGCGCTCTGCACACAGCCAGGTAGCATTTAATAATTCAAACTGTATCACAATATGCGATGGAAAATAGTCCTTATAGATTTATAGCACAATGCAGGTAGCTAAAGTACACAGATTTTGGCGTTCCAGGAAATGAGTGCTATTTTCATACAGAGCTAATCCTATAACAACAACAATATACAAAAACATCCATAATATTGTCCGTAATCTTTTTTTCTTTTTTTTTTTTTTGCATGCATGCATTGAAGGGTTTGTGTTGATTTCCCACCCACCCTCGTTTTTTTAAATGCTCAACCAACTGAGTTATAGCAGAACATTTTTCTACACTGTGAATCTTATTTACATACTGTAAATAACTGTGATAGCAATAAAATTGTGGTACAAATAATGTGGAATAATGCCTCAATTTGCAGTTGTTTTACATCAGTGTATTTTATAGCAGTTTTCTGTAGTCT
The DNA here is from genome assembly GCF_026119805.1 of Tympanuchus pallidicinctus. Classification (NCBI taxonomy): domain Eukaryota; kingdom Metazoa; phylum Chordata; class Aves; order Galliformes; family Phasianidae; genus Tympanuchus; species Tympanuchus pallidicinctus. Next base: position 10,984,158 of record NW_026294722.1, read on the forward strand.
TAGAAACAAATAAATAAAAAGACAAAAGAAAGACAAAAACTTCCCTATTACCCACTCTCCAATGTGGCATCTGATCCAGTACCCTGCTCTGTGCTTAAACACAGCTATTAAAAATCAAAGGCTGCAAAAGATACCAGATCCCAGCCTGGGAAGTGCAGTACAGAAGGAGAAGGTTTGTGTCCCACACCACTCACAGCTTTGTGCCCCAAGATGAACACACAGTACCAGGCACACTGAGACCCAGTCATCGCTTGGACCTGGACAGCTAACTGATCCTGGTGCAGATCCTTCCCCACATCCCAGGTCTGTGTGTCATACAGGGTCAGTTCCTCCCTGGGCTCCCAGCTCATACTCTCATCTTCCCAATTTGTCCATTTGGGCCATCTCACCAGAGCACTTCAGGCACTGACCCTGCTTCTGGTTTCTGCCACTTTCGTGCGACACTCCAGGCGCGAACAGTTCTTAAGGCTATTCCTCACCCTCTGCTATCTCACTCTGAAGCCTGATGGTAACTGCCCGAGCTGCCCTGTTTTCATAGCCCAGCTCCATCTGGCCGCCAGAAGCAATCTATCTGGTGGAAACGAGGCCTGGAAGCCTGGCAGACACCAAATCTGGGGTACACACAAAAAGGATCTCATATTCCCTTCCAACAACCCACTGCAAATTCAAGTGACTGATGATACAAAGAGACTTTCCTCCTAATTTAGACTGTTCTGCAGGTCTTGGGTTTTTGATGACACAAGTTTCCTCAGTATTTACACGATGATTTGATCTGCTTTCAATAAAAAACCCTTTAACGCATTAGTAGAGCTCATGGGGATAACTCTGGACTGCCAGCAGGGCTTTGCCAAGATAAGCCAGGTATAACGGCAGATCTCATAGTCCACTAGCTACCGTCCCCACCAGCCAAACAAATGTGTCAGTCTCTGCTGCTGCTTGGAACAGATGGGTCAGGAGAAAGATTTCTCTAATTTTTTTTTTCTTCCTGGAATATCAGAGAGGCAGAACAGAGCCTTGAAAAGATGGTGCACAATTTTCTTTAAGCACAAACTGAGATGCGAAGAGCCATTTCCAAGAACTTAAAACCCCAGGGAAGTAGATAAGCAATTACTCTAGCCAGACAGCACTGAAGTCTAAGAAATTAATTTCTGTGCTAACATTTCACTCCTAGAGTTTTAAATTTCCAAGCACATCATCTTCTGAAGAAGACACACAGGTGTACAATAAGGTTCCCCAGACATCTGGCTCCATCTCCACATGGTGCAATAACCTCCATGGCCTTGAGTGAGCAAAAGCTCACACAGATGTTGCAGAGCTGCTGGCCCACAGGGTCAGTTGACATTTCCAGAGAAAGAAATAGAAGGCATTACTTATGGAGCAACCTACGTATATGCAGTCCAAGAGAATTCCTCCTCACTCAGTGCAGCCCAGGCAAGCCAAAAGGTTGGACAGCCATGCAACATCTGAATATTCCTCCTCCTCTCTCTAAATTCAGAATGTCCTCAAGCCTTAATGGTAAAAGCCCATCTTCTTCTACTAACGTTTAATGGAAAAACAAGAGCTGTCACAGGGTTGCAGGTACTAGGAAACCACAGCACTCTATTAGTCCTACAGAACCATTAAGAATAACCAAAATAAGTCAAACGAAGACGAATAACCAAGGGTTAACAGCAGCATTTCGGGTTTACAGTGCGGTGAGTTGAATGTGATGGATAATAAATACGGTCAGTCTATCTTGCATCTGAGGTCCTCAGCCACATCTAAAACTGTGCTTAAATAACTATCCCAGGCACCTGCAGACAACTTTAATCATTCATGTGCAGTCATACTTCAAAGGTAAGGTACTGAAAATAAATAGCAAGTATCTACATACGGATTTAGTGCCTTCCTTAATAAATTCTTACATTTGGAACTGGCTCAACAACTACGGTGCAATGCTCAGAACAGGGAAAGGCAGCTGCTTGGAAAGGGTCCCATGAATATTCATTGACAAATATCTACTAATGCGTCATATCTGCGTGGGGGTCATGAAGAACGGCACAACTCCGAAGCCCATCCGGTCGCCCTGCTCACTCTCCCTTAGTATTCTGAATGGTCTCAGGAAATTGTCTTGGTAGTAGTAACTTGGAGCCTTGAGATCTCATTTTTTACTTTATGTCATTTGCCAAACATCCCTTTATATTCTTTTCCTGCAGCTCTAAATGTTCTCTGCCCTTCATTTCAATTAACGGTGTCATAGATCAGTATATTTTCCAAACAAACTATTAAATTAACTGCCAACCTCTTCCTTCATTTTTATTTGAAATCATAAAGAGTTAAGTGCATCAGTTTGCTGTGGTTATTTTTTTCTTCCTTTCTGTGGGTAAAAAATGAATATCACCAGAGATTGGAAATTGGAAGTATGTAACGGTATTGTTTCTGCATTCAAATAAACTTGAATTTCTCCCTGAAGAAATGGGTGACATGCAGAAATTGAAGGTCATCAACCTGAGTGACAATAGGCTGAAGAATTTGCCATTTACCTTTACAAAACTGCAACAGCTCACTGCCATGTGGCTATCGGACAATCAGTCAAAACCACTTATCCCCCTTCAAAAAGAAGCAGACCCCGACACACAGAAAACTGTGCTTACAAATTACATGTTCCCCCAGCAACCCAGCAACCAAGGACTGAGGATGTTATGTTCATATCTGACAATGAAAGCTTCAATCAAATAAAAGCCAGAAAAAAATAATGGTAATGCTTTGCTAGCCAAAAAGCACACTGTACATCTTAGTTATGTCGTGTTTTATTCCTCAGCCCATGAAGATGCTGGAGAGGGTCAGGGTACAAAAAAAAAAGAAACAACCCAAAATGAGAAGAAACTACCAGCAACTCCAAGTCAGAGATTTTTCTGGTGCTTGCCTTAACACCTCCACAAATAATCTTCTTCTTCACTCCCCCTTTAAAAACAAAGAGGCAGTGCGAGGAAATAAAAAATGCCACATGAAGCTTTTATTTCCGAGTCTGTGGAAGCAGCAGTTTTTCTTCTTTAGCTCTTGCAGTTATAACCCCTGTCACGTCCCCTCCCTGCTGGCTGAGGGAGCTGAGTGACAGCGTGTTCTGCATTCGTGTCATGTTGGGAGTGGGTCAAGCACTGCCCCCAGACAAACGGGCTGCAGAAAAATTCCCCTCAAGAACATCTGTATTAAATATTTACAGATATGCTTCTTCGTGACAGGACCACCAGGAACAGAAAAGTTTCCACCACGGGATTCTTAAACTTTTCACCACTTTTTTTCCACTTTTCTCCCTTATTCTGAGCAGCAGTGCCCACTTTTCCCCTTCTGCACCCCTCCCTCATCCTGCCTTCCCCTCAGCTCCCTACATTTTCCCCTCTCCCCCTTTTCCCCAACAATCTCCTCCATCAAATCTTCCATTCAGCAGCATCCTTTCCACCTCCAGCTCTACCACTTTTTCTTCATTTTTCGTTTGAAACTGCACTTAATGAAGTTTTTTAAAGCAATCATACAGTCAAGTGTTCACCAACACTTAATACACTGATGGGGACAAGCAGTGCTGAAGGATTTTTTGCACGTGACAGACCTGCTGTACCTTTGGGCTGCTGCTTTGCAGGGCACGTTCTTCTCAGAGGGGAGCACCTTCACTCACCCCATGGCTGAACTGAGCCTAAGGGTTGTTCCAGTGATTTCTTGTTCTTCCTGCACGTTTTATTCAGTTCTGTCAGGAAAGGACTTTAAGGCCATTAAGGAGCCCCCTGCCCTGTCTCAGGCCACCACTGCCAACGAGCAAGGAGATGAACAGCAGCCAGGATTTGAGGCAACCCCTGTGCATTAACTGCTGACGCATCAGCAATGCCTTAGCAATTAGCACTGCAGCACAGGCAGACTCCAAAGCAGAGACAAGATTTGGTCACTCATCCAGGGCTTGGGGTAGGGAATGGAATGCACATGAAATCCTCCACCACCTTTAGTAACACCTTTAGCAACTGCAACCAGTTTGGGGACTCAGAGCAGCTGCAGCATCACAGCAGTAGGCACAGATTGCTGAAATATGAAGGGCTGAACCCCTGAAACCAAACAGGGCTCCCAGACCCAGGGGTGAACATCCAAAAGTGACACGGGTGTCAACCTCAAGATCCAAACCCAAGGATTAAAGAAACCTTCTAAAACCAATGGTTGCAGGAAGCTCTTTTAGCTGTCAAGTCCAAGAAACCCGGAGATGCAGAAATATCCAATCTGTGTGTGTAGGAAACCTTATGGGATTTCTGTAAGGACGTTACTACAGGGACAGGCCACAGCCACACTGCCCACTCAGCACTGACCTGTGCTTCACTGTGTCCAAAGCAGTTTCCCATTATAATCAGGCTGTCTGCAATTACAATTGCCTTTTGACATTTGTTTGTTGTTATTTAAGACTGAAATTCATTACAAACACTTCATAGCTGTACACCAATTATTAGTTTCCCTGCTTTCTAAAGGCTGTGACTCACAAGCTGGGATGCTCTCTGTGTTTTTCCAAAGCTCCCAGTGGTCACTATGAGAACATGAGACAGCTCTGAAGCTCCGTTCCTTCCTTGTTCCAGATAGAACCCAGCTCATTACCTACAAGCATCAGCTCTATGAAGGGGAGCTGCTCAGTGAGGCTGTCACACCAGCTTCTAGAGAGCAGTGGCAAATATTTTTCCCTGGGTTGACAGATTCATCATATGTTAATTGGTTTTTAATTACAGACTTTAGACAGCCCACAAGCCTTTGTTGCCCTCTCACGGCTGGCCCACCTGCAAGAGAGGCACTGGGACCAGAAAGATCTCTCAGGTCATCAAGTCCTATCATATTTTATTGCAGACAAATGCATTATATAAGCCCTTTAATAAATGTTATCAATCTCATCTGTAAAAATTGGTTAGATTAATGTGATGCTATTTTTATTAAAGCCCAGAGAACTTGCGTTTAACTGCAATTACACTGTTTAAACATGAGACAACTCTAAAATGATAGGAGCCAGAGCTAAGTGTTGACTGAAATCACAGCCCCGGCCCATCTCTCAGAGTCAGGCTGACTTTTTGGTTCAGCAACTACATGCCCCATCTTTTCTCAGCAGTGTCAGTGATTCCACGTTCTCAGAGAATTCATATCTACTCCTGAGCAAAGGATTTGACTTGCATAAAAAAGCCACACAAAGGGAAGGCATTACCACCAGGTCCCTGCACCAGCACTTAGAACATCATCCCCAGGAGGGTCACATATTGGACACTTGACTGCAACGTGGCATGTTATGCACCAGCTAACAGTATGAAAAAAATCTACAGAGGAATCACAGAATGGCCAGGGTTGGAAGGGACCTCACGGATCATGAATCTCCAACCCCTCTGCCACACGCAGGGCCACCAACCTCCCCATTTCATACCAGCCCAGGCTGCCCAGGGCCCCATCCAACCTGGCCTTGAACACCTCCAGGAATGGACGGGGCATCACAGCCTCTCTGGGCAGCTGTTCCAGCACCTCACCACTCTCTCTGTAAAGAACTTCCCCTGATATCCAACCTAAATCTTCCCTCCTTCAACTTAAAACCATTTCCCTTTGTCCTGCTATTATCCACCCTCTCGAAGAGTTGGCTCCCCTCCTGTTTATAGGCTCCCTTGAGGTACTGAAAGGTACCTTTTTCAAACTGTCTCTTTGGTAAGATTTACCAGTGAGCTGCAGCGATGCTAACTCTACACAGTAAGCCAACTTCTGTGGTAGGGCACCTTCAGGAGCAGGGAAGAACTTTGCATGCTCCACTGGAATTTCACCACTGTGTAAACACTCTTTCTAGACTCAATCACATAGAGACAAAACAAGAACTTTAGCCATGGAGTCTGAATTAAGTTCATCAACACCAAGGTCTTGCAAGACAGCTTCCATATTGTACTAAACTCTCTAAAACTCCATGCCCAGAAAGTCTGCTTAAGCTGCTTCTGCAACCTAGCAATTGCCATGTGCACTGTGCAACCAAGATGACAAAAGGCCGTAGATTAAGTAAAGTAGGTGCTGAGTCCTCATTAGTCAGGTGTTGGCAGGACTTTATTAAAGGCAGTAATTAGTCGGGGAAAAAAAAAGTTCAGTGGTGACAGTGGAAAATTCCACCACTTAAATATTCATTACTATCGACTCCTCTAACTTCACAGTGCAAACTATTTGATTAGCTTCCTTTGGGCCAGCATCTCAGGTTGGCTCAGCTGGTAGCACTGAAGGTGAAAGGCTGGAAGTGCTAAACTTCTTTCAGAGGCCAGCAGAATTACGCTGAGATAAATGACTGCCACCCAATTCCCTGAGCATCCACTTCAGTTTTCAAAGCCATCAGGGCATGGGGAGTGTGGCTAACAAATGCGAGTCTTCACTTTGTCCTTTTAATTCATAAACAACAGGAAGGCAGTAAGAAAGACCAAAGGGAAAATGAAGCACTGAGTATAGAAACATTGCCCTAAATACAAGAAGATTGTAGAGGCATAGTGCACTCTACAACTGTCTCTTAAGACTGACTAATGAAGGTCAGCAGAGCAATCTGGAAGGTTCTCCAATAAAGACCAGAAGTAAAATATCTAGGAGAAGATTCTCAAGAACTTCTAGTATTGCCATTTACAGGTGATCAGCCTTAAGCATTACCACAGAAACCAGAATTCTTGAGCATGCTGAAGTGCACAGGGAGCAGAGGCAATCAAGAACATAAGGTCAACTTTTTTCAAACTACATCTGAAGTTCCCAGAGAGCTCAGTTTCGTTTTGGTTCTGCTGAAGGATATGAAGGCAGCTCAGCAGCTCTGTGTTACATCCTTTGGTTTCCAGTTGACCAAGGGTCAAAAGCTCTGCAATGGAAGATGTTCTACCCGAAATCATTTGGAGTCAGTGTCTCAGGTTGTCCATGATCCAGTAAGATATCATACATACTAAATCTATGACTTCCAACATATTAGATAGGAAGGCACTCCAGGCACGTGCACAAAAATTAAAATATCTACTTTGATTCCACACAGCCTAGGATTTGGAAATGTGTTTATCTTCCCCTTTAAAGCACATTTCAACTCGACTGTACACAACCAAGGGCAAAGCTCATCAACTACAGCACAAGGGTATTTGTGTCCTTTGGGAAAGGAGGAAGAGAAATAATAAAAGAAAAAAAAAAAAACACAGCCTGCCTGTCATATCTCTTATCTGGCAGTAATTATTCTATCAGCATGCAGCAAGATGGAGCTTTGCCAAATTCTGTTAGCTGGAGGACCTTGCTGTTCAATTCTACTGGTCCAAAGCATTTGTGAGATAAGATCTGTGATTCTCAAAAGATGACCAGGACCTCTGTGGTTTATTTCCCTACTTATGAACCTGGGATAATGCTTCACCTTGTCCTAGTGGTGCTGTACATCATAACACGACAGCTGCTAAGTGCCAGGAGAGCTTCAGGCTGGAGGGGGAAAGCATAAACCCACAGAGTGTTTTATTGCTTAAAGTAAATGGTACTCTTAGTGCAGCACTCAAAAAAAAAAAAAACAAAGTAAGAGGCTGAGCAGATCTGACCTTTGAATGGTTCTCTAACTTTTGCTTAGAATAAGATTCCAGACCTATCTGGAGGGAAATAACATGCGCTTCTGGTACACAACTCCAGCACAGTGACCAGCACAGGAAAGATGGTGCTTATCAGGAAAGGCCACTGTGGTATAATGCATAATGTATAACTAGCTGCAGAAGTGCAGCTCTGGAGAAGGCAGCACTGCATTAAGACGCCTTCAAGAACAGGAAGGTATTTAATTGAGATTATTCCATTCCTGGAGTTAAAATATTTCCAGAGATCTAGCCTATCCTACACATTACCCTTCCAGGCTTCTGCACAGAGGGAGGATTTAAGGCAAGGCAACTCCATTTCCCACCGTACTTTATGTCCTGCAATACTCTTCTATTTGCTGTTCTCTTCGTAATAGTTTTTCACCTCCATAGAGCATAATCGGTTCTCATTTGTGTCTCTGCTTTCACCTCTGCTAAATATGGTCTGCATAATGCTTTGACTTTTTGCTGGGTGGTTAGTTTAGATGAAATGTATAAATGGGAAAGCATGGAAACCCACGCGGTCCAAGCAAATGAAAAAAGGAGCCTTCCCATGTCACCTGGGCTGGAAAAGCACTGCTCCCTGCCCGGCATTAGGCATGCAGAGCACTGGCAGCAAAGCTCTCGAGACGCCATCTGTGCTCATAATAAAGAGCGGTGGGATTTTAGTAACAGAAATGATTGAATTTGCTTTCTGCCTCCCTTGCAGTGGGAGTATGCTAGCTATTAAGTGCCATAAGAACTTGCCAGACTACCTTTGAATATCAAATTTATCTTCTCTGATTCATGCCCTCTCCCACCTCTGCTCGTAATGCTGGAGCTGTTACAGGAAGTGTTGTAGTCATTTTGTTTAGACAAAATTAAGCCCACCTATCTGTAACAGCTGCCTAAATCAGGAGCGTCAGTGTGCTGCTTCCAGGCCTTACCTAGCTCTGCTCTGACAGCAGGACAAACCCTGAGTGGCTGCTGTGCCATAATGCTTCTCCCGAACCTTTCACTTTTCTGTGCCAAATCCGAGTCAAAAAATAAAAGGCAGCTGTGCAGTACCACCTATCTCTGTCTCATCATGAGCTCCTGCCCCTGGTTTACTCCAGCACTTGGCAATCACTTCCCAGGTCAGAGGGGAATTTTGGATCTCTGATCTTCTCTATTTTTCCCATGTAAGTAAATACATTTATTTTTCAGCTGCATGCATCACCTTCAGCACGCAGAACCACCAGTCAAAGAAGGGCCTCTCGCTGTCCTGTTGCACTGCATTATGATGCTACACACTCCATGAGGATAACATGTTCTACCAGTACTGTCTACCTCAGGCTGAAGAGGTCTGAAATAGCTTGGCCAAAATGAGTCAGGGATTTCAGACAAGAGAAAATAAACAAACAAAAATGTTCCTGTCTTACAAAGAATATCAAGCCAGGTGGTGATGCTCTCCCTAGGAGAGTCAGAGCATCTCAGCCTTCCTGGCAGGGATGCATGGTGCCAGCAGGGAACTTTCAAACACCACCATGGTCAGAACACTGATGTGCACCAGGCACACCATGATTAATTCTGGCCTCTTCCTGCCTTTGCCATTCTTCGCTATGCTCCCCCAGTATCCTTCTGTGAAGTTGGTAGTGTCCCTGATTTACAGCAAATCAGCTGAGCTGTGGGCTTTCCTGTTTCCAGGAGAGGAAGGCAAGGGGAAGCAGAGCCACAGAAGAAAGGGAGCTGCTGATCTATCCCGAGGGCTGTTGGATTTCCTTACAGCACATCTGCATGACTGGCATTTTGCAGCCCACTGCCTGTCCCCAGGGGATGCCCATCGCTGGGAGAGGCAGCCAAGGCACCCACAGCAAATTGCCAGAATTAGAAATGGAAAGAGAAAGGCTGTGGGCTCTGCCTGCTCTGAAGATCACTCTCAGCCCAGGGGGGTGAGTGCACACCAGCTGCTCCCTGCAGGGCCCTGGAGGGAGACCCACATCTCTCCTCTGCTGGACCACCAGCACCTACCCACAGCAGCTGGTAATTCCAGCTCTGCACAGAGCCAGTGGGCAGGCCTGGTTGTACTGTTAAGAGAGATTTAAATCCACACTAAGAGATTTCTAATGTGCAAATAAAAAGAGTTTCTTGGGCTTCTATTAAGCTTCTTTCTCTGTTAAGCTGCAATGACATGCATTAGCAGAGAAGGCACCCCCCAGGCACTCCAACAAGCACTTACTCTCCTCCCAGTATCCCTGCCTGCTTCCTTCCTATCCCTTCTCCTGCCTGTTGCCAGCCCCAGCTAAGGTTTTTTGCACCGACTTCATTACTGCATCTCCAGAAGGTTGGGGAGCAGTGAGAGGAAAGGAAGAATGAGAAAAAGGAAAAAATAATTACAACGGGATTTCATCGACAAGAGGTAAAAAAGGAAGTGTCCCTCTGGGTTTGATCAATAATGCAGCACTTGTTATCTTGATCTTCTTAATAAACTACAAGCAACCCACATACATTTCTATCTGGGAATCGATTCTTTGCGATGTTTCCATCACAATATCACAGGACATGCAACCACACAAACATAAAATGGAATGGGCCGGTTTATTGATTGTCTGGACAGGAGCCCTTGTAGTTTGCATGGATTATCTAGCAAAGAAGTGCCACCTGCTCTATGTAATTACTTTTGCTTTGTTTCAGATTTTGTTTCTTCCCCACTGTGACTACATGCACCACCAGGCGATCCCCTATCCCATACCAATGGCTAAATCCATTCATTTTCACCCCGCAAACATTTGTTAAGCCTGCGACAGGAGCTGTGTTTGTATCTGTGTCCCTCGTTGGAGGAACACTGCTGGGCACAGCTTTTATTTATCCTAAACTAGAGGTGACAGAGGTGTCACCACACTTCACAAGGGGCAGAACCTTCCCAGTGTTCCTCACCCAATAGGAGAGTTAATTACACAGCTAATACGTATGGGTGAGTTCTCCTCCTTTCACCTCTCTTTTGTTCCCAGCTTGAAGCCTGCCTGCAAAGTTCATCTCCTCCAACCCAAGGCTGTGCAGGCTGTGGCCACGCATCCAAACCCCACTAAGCATTAATTGCATTGCTGAGCCAGGGTCAGACCTCAGAGCCTTCCCTGCTGCCCTGGGAAGCAGCCTCAAGGAACTCACCAGAGGTAACCATCAGTAAATGCTCACAAGTGTATCACTGGGTATCTTCAGCTTTCAATCATACCCTCCCAATGACAGCACAGAGGGGCCAGGCATTGCAGAACAAAGGAAGGGGGACCTGGCCCTGGGGATGGTCTCCCTACAACCAGTGCAGCCACTCCACAGGACAGCAACACACGCATCACACACATGGCCACTTATATCCAGCCATCACCTCTCAGTAACCTAAGGCTGCTTTTTCACCCCAGATTGTATTCCAACATCTTTTCTTTCCCCTTTCAATATAACAATTTCCTTTTGCAAAGGAAACTTAAGAATAACCCAAACTAGGTTTGATCAACAAAGGAGATACTAATTTTCATCAGCATCAGGATACTGCCCACAATACTGTTTTCCATGGGTCTGGCAGATCCATGCTGCAGCTTGCATTGATTCAGAGGGTTGTACAGTCATTCGGCACATTCCTCCAGCCTTTATCATGGATATTGCTAATTGATTTGAGAAGACAGACCCTGAATGTATGCAGATGAGCCCTCCCCTTCCTGCTGAAGCAGCATAGCATCCTTCAAGAAAAAATGTAATTAAGTTAGACTTGTGAACAGTAATGAGTTTCTATTACACCCTGCTGAGAGTAGCAGCAACATCTGAAAATTATTTTTCTCTGTCTACAGCCAAGCAACAGCTCCTTTATTAGACACAGGGACGAGCTGACAGCTCGGACTGTAGCAGTTTCAAGCTTATTTCAAGAGCAAAGCATCATGAAAGATGATGCTGTGGATTAAAGCTCTGTGGTAACACACGCACATAACTGCTGAACAACAGCTGGATGGTGCTGGAAGCCTCAGAGGATGATTTACACCAAACCCCATCTTTTCCAGCATAGCCCAGCCCTGTGACCATGCTCACACTGTGCAGGCTGTGCTCTCCCCTGTTCTTCTCCATGTACGTACTTCCCATTCAGCCCCACTGAATGCCACCGGGTGCTGTGCAGCCACTCACACATCTGAGCTCACTGCAGCCAGGCCCCCTTCGCAGGAGGTTTTATTAAGGAGGAAATGGAAAAAGTCCAAACAATCTATTGGTCCTTAAGATGCAGGAGAGAGGGTTTCTTTCCTAACACGAAGTAATAGCTTATCTAGGGCCCTGAACACACTAGGATGAAAACCTCTTGTGAATTTTATCCAAGAGAGTTCATTGCCTTAATCCTGGATAATCCACATCTAATCCTTTTTATAATCTTACTCATCTACTTGCCTCAATAGTTTTCCACAGCGGGGAGTTTACATTTCATAAAAGGAACATTTTTCTCTCTCTTTTTTTTGAAATGAGTTTTCCTGTCACAGGGGTTTCTCTTCTGCAAGCGTTCTTCAGCCAAACTGAAAATAAATCACCTCTTCTGGATGCCGTGCCTTGTAAAGGACTGAGCAGCTTTCTGGCTCCCCAACAGGTGGCTAATAGCTGCCAGGGGGTATTTTGGACCTCAGAACAGTCACAGGCCCCTGATGTCCACAAGCGTGAACATGTACTGCACAGAGCAGGTAGGTTTTCAACACTGAACACAATGTATTTTAATCAGAACAAAAATAGGATGCAGACACCAATTTCCTATAACAATGCAATGTATCCCAGGTCTGGCCATGGAGACAGAAATCCTGCCGTATAGGCGGCACCGTATGGGACAACCAAGACCTGGGACAAAAGCAGCATCCTGAAGACCACCTCCAGGAGAGGCTCAGACCATGCAGGGCATCCTTCATCCTTCATCTTTCATGCCAGGGATGTCCACCAGCAAGGATGCTGTAGTGCAGGAGCCCATAGGAGGTGCAGGAGGAAGCGGGGACAGGATGTGGCCTCTCCACAGAGTCAGCAACCCAAGAGAAACCCCCAACACAGAACACAAGCTTTCCCATCACAGAACCCACTGATGTGGCAGATGTATTGACTTCTGCCTCAAAATCTGCTTGAATTATCTCTATTGTGCTTAAGGAAACAAGACTGGTATGGATTTGTTTTATTATTATTGTTTTATGAATAATTTAGAAAAAGAAGGCGGCTACATGAAAGATGTAGCTGTCACATATCACTGCCTTCCCATCCTAACAAAAACAAATCAGCCAGCCTTCAAACTTTTGTTTACTACTCAGCTCTGAGGGAGCCATAGCATCTCCTCTGACATAAATAACATGCAGCTGGCATGTATTCAAGGCAGATATAACACACACAAGACAAAACACAGCATTAGGCTGAATCATCTTTTAGTGATCAAAATCTAGGACCAAACCCATGGTCTACAAACAACACGCCAAGAATGAACTGGAAACCATACAGTGAGGTGAATAATAACTTCAAGAAATTGGCAAATTTGTCCCCAGGCTGGGGTGGTGCTTTTTGCTGAGGGAACCTCCAACATTCAGAACTCATGAAGAAATCCCACCCCTCACCAGCAGCGCATCATCTGCATCTGAAATTGAGATCCCTGCATTCAGCTACCTACTAATAAAGGCAGTTTCTTAGTAGGGCTGATCTTAACTACCAGCAGATCACTTCCAGCTGCTCCTTATCTAATTTCCATTGTCAGATGATGCTGTTTGTTTACAGTATATCACTCTATTGAAATATTAATTACATAAGAGCTCATTACCACGGATGCATTTAGCAGGACACATGCCTGCTGATGGGTAGCCAAATTGCTGTGCAGAACAAACAGGCAGTGCTTTTCCCTTAGAATACTGAGCTACTGAAATCCCCTTTAATTGAGGCAGGATGGGCACTGCACCGATGAGCTCTGGGCAGAGGCAGAGGGATGGGGAGCTACTGGGGTTGCCTCTCACTGCAAGAAAGACATTGAGGTTCTGAAGCATGTCCAGAGAGGGACAACGGAGCTGTGAAGGTACTGGAGCACTATGGGATCTCATGGGGAGCAGCTGAGGGAACTGGAATGGCTCAGTCTGGAGAAGATGAGGCTCAGGGGGAACCTTAGTGCTGTCTGCAACTCCCTGAAAGGAGGTTGGGGGGGGGAAGGTTCAGCCTCTGAGTTCAGGTAACAGCAATAGGATGAGAGGCGATGGCCTCAAGTTGTGCCAGGGGAGGTTCAGGTTGGAGATCAGGAAATATTTATTCTCCAAAAGAGTGGTGATGCAGTGGCACAGCTGCCCATGCAGCAGGAGGTGTTCAAAACCCATGCAGATGTGGCACTAAGAGATACAGTCAATGGGTATGGTAGGATGGGCTGAAGTTGGACTGGGTGATCTTAGAGGTCTTTTCCAACCTTAATGATTCCATGACTCCATGAATTTATTCCAGCAAGAGGAAAAAAAAGAAAAACACAGATCACTGCTTCTGAAGGCTCTGTGTCAATATTGAGGGTGGGCACAGCCCAGAAGACATGTATCAGCTGCTGATGAATCTTCTGATGAATACAATTAACCACTGTTCAGGGCTGATGATGAGCCTGCCATGCCGCAGCATCTCTTGGAGGCTACAAGTAGGGACTGTGGTGAGATTAGTGAAGTAGAGACCAGATGGAAACAAAGCTGTACCCACAGAACCTGCCCTGAAGCAACTAAATCCTTGAACAATAACACAGTTGGTAAAAGAACTGTTTTGGGTCACAAGAAAACAAATACTGCAGCTCTGCTTCTGCCTCTAGTTTCTAAGAGCAATGCGTGCATCCATGCAGTTGTGCGCTGCAATGGTGCTGGCTGGGAGGTGCCTGTGACCTTCATCCAGGGATTGAAATGCGGCCATGGAGATTGCCAGGCTGCCAAGAAAACTGCCATTTATCATCCTTAACCCCGCATCTTTTCATCTCTTTGGGGTTTCTCATCCATCTCCCCACCACAGACACCATTTGTCAGGGGTGCCTGGCCCCATGTCGTGCTGCTTCAGCAGGGCCAGGAGGATCTGCACTACAATGTAAGCTGCTCTCTGCTTTCACCCTCCCAGCACAGAAGGATGCTTTGGGATATAACCACACTTCCATCTATAGGGACCCTGCTTGAATTCATTCTCATTAGATGCAGATCTTTCCAGGGGCATTTATCATTTACTGCAGCTAAGCTGCTGCTCTGCCTGTTGCCAGGAGAGCACAGGAAAGCAGTGCAGGTAGGGAGCCATGGCACAGGGACAGCTACAGTGCCCAGAGGAAACCAGAACTGTACCCCAGAGGACGCTCCCTGCTGTACCATGGCTGCTGCAGCCTCCCTCTATGGGACCACCCTGGGGATGGAGCCAGCATCTTCCTGGAGCCAGATAGAGACCCTCACATAAGATAACCCTAACAAGAACACAGAACCCCCCAACCAGTCATCCACATGGTTTCCAGCATGCCTATACCCCTCTGCCCAGGGCAGCCCAGCCACATTCCTGCAACCTGGGCATCACCCACTGATTTAAATGATGCACTCTCACTTAACAAGGCAGCATCCCTGGGCTCTTTAGCACTGAAACAGCTTGGAGCCACTTCCAGCAGAGAAAATCCAGCAGAGGTGGCCCTTGGGGACATTCCATGGGGAGCGGGGAGGGAGCTGTGCTCAGCCACCAATCCGCTGCCTCCCAGAGGCACGGGATTCACCCCAGACACAATTTAAAAAGTGGCTCTTTTAAGTCTGAATTTTTCCCCAGCTGGGTTGTTGTGTTTTGTTCCATTATATTTAAGACAAGGGGGAAAAAAGGAAAGAAAGGGAAAAAAAAAAAAAAAGGTATTAATTACATGCTGCCAAGATCTTTGCAGAAAAATTCAATATTATCTTTTACCGCAAAGCAGGAATGAATCAAGGCTCCATTCCAAATCCAGCAGCAGCCCTGACTGTGACGTGCCAAGGAAAATAATAACTTCCAGCACATACTAATTGTCTTGTTAACATGGATTATGCAGCCAGCCAAATAAATGTCATTCATGCTTTTATGAGGATGAGCATAAATCTGAAAATCAGAAACGCACAGTATTTTATTTTCATCTTTTCTTTTCTCCCCATTCCGCATGCGTAGCCTAAACATATTTACATTTCTAATCCACACAAACAAAGCAAAAGTCTGCTGGAGACTGCGGAAGCCTCCCCGGGGTCCCAGGCTCCCGGAGAACAGGTTTTTTCAAGGTGCCTTGAAACCAGTTTGTATTTTCTTGGCACCGCAGAGTGGTTCTGAAATCAGGATGATTTACAGCCCACGTAATTTGCACAAAGTTGCCTGCACAGCATCGCCTTCCCTGCAGGGTGCCAGCAGCATGGTGCTGGAGCCCAGCACTGCTGGGCAGCTACCAGACCCTCCTAGAGGGAGGAAGGGTCACACATGGAGGTACGACACGGACTCACACCGGCTCTCTGACAAACTGCACTCATCCATGTCACTTCTGTAGTTACTGCAGTTCAGCATTTGCCTTTCCCCTCTGCAAATCGGGAGCAGCTGCCATGGGATGCACAGCACAGCTGGCATCTGACCTCCCCAGCACTGCATCTCCAGCCACAGCCTGTCCTCGGGCTTCCTTCATACGTAGGGTGCTCTGAAAGTAACGCCTCATTTTATTCCCATGGAAACTACAACCAGTACAAGTAGTACAATAATGTTATTTGATAAAGCAAATTCTCAGCTATAAACCAATATTTTCCATCACAGTCACCACCATGAGCTGAGCTGTGTCTTTTTGCCAGTGTGGAACAAGAGCCTGCATGCCACGCTCATATCCATCTACACCAGCGGAGGTGACAACTGTCACTTCTGAAACACCCCAAGTGCCCCATGCAGGAGGATGGAGGCAGCCCGGGCTGCAAGGAAGCAGCTGAGGGACTGATTGCTGCACAGCTCTGAGTCCCATTGCACTTCACACCAATAAATCTGAACCCGCCCTAACAAACCTTCACTGACACCATCAGCCAGAGCCACCCGTGGGGCAGCCAGATTGACACAGCAATTCCAGCAAAGCTTATGGACAGCCACAATTAAAATGAGCACTATAGTTTCAATTAACTCTTCTCCCCAGCAGCACAGTCTGGGAAAGGACTCTTAATAGATCTCTTCCACTGCAGTGCACAAACTCTATTGCTGCTCCTCCGCTGATTATTGAAAGTTAGCAGAGTGCAGCCGTTCCCTCACATCTTCATGGTGATTTGCAGATCTGTTATTAGCTGGTCCTTTTGCCAACACGGAGTCTAAGCAGGAGGCAGCAGGAGCATTTTGCAAGCAGTTGATCCACCCCAGCCTCCACGGGCTGGTTTTTGGCATGGGCTCACTCAGCTGCCACAGCTGTGCTCAACACCGAGCTGCACTGACATACACTGCATCCTCTGTGATTAAACCACAGGAGCGTGCATCCTCCTGTCACCTCGGGCTGATTAGGAACAAGGCCAGGAATCACCTCGGATAGATTTTCTTTCTCAGACAGAGAAATATCCTGGTGGTTTAAGCTTCTCTTTCTTTAGCTTGCAAATCCTTCCCCAGGACGGCAGGCGGGGAATGCAGGTGTCAGCCGTGCTGCAGGACTTCCACACCTGGGCTCCTGACCAGGGAAAGGAGCTCCTTAAGGTCTGTGTAGGTGAGAAGGTCGGCCCCCAGCACACCTCAGCACTGGGAGCACGGCTGATCTGGGTTCTTGCATGGCTGTATGTGGAGGCTCTGGAAGAAATTCTGACTTCAGCAGCCAGCACAGAAAAGAGCATCAAGGAGAGCAGAGCTGAGCCCTTCTTCCCCATCTGAAAACCCTACGGGAGAAGCAAAGCACTTTTTTTAATAGAAATTGTTAACCTCTGGGATGGCTGACCCGGAGATGTCCAAGATTCTCTAATCCTGCACATTTCAAATCAATTCTGGCAGACTTTCTAAAAAACCTATTATAAAAATAGACAATATCACACCATTTTTTTCCATGAGAAATGCCACCTCCCAATGGTTTCTCCATTCCCTTTACCTCCAATTTCTTCTTGGCTACAAGAAAATGGAGTGTCCTGTGAGTGAGGCTCCAAGATGAGAACCAGACTGCTCTCAGACCACGTCAGATCCCAGCACTGACTTCCCATGCCCTTCAAGCTCCATTTTGTCATTTTAAAAGATGATGGACCCACTAATTTTCTATAAGAGATCTTGAATGGGAAGGATTAAAGAACTGCAAGATTTTTTTTTCTCCATTAAAATTACTTCAATTATTTTCTTCTTGTCCTGTTACATATGGACTTGCCCCTTCTTGATTCTTTTTCCTATCAATATCCACCTTAATTTAGGTAACTGCCATGGTCCCTAGACATGGGACACTACAAACATCTGATCCCACCTTTACCTTAGTGGAAAAAAAGCCAGGAAAATCACCAAGTCCCACCTTTTTATGGAAAACTCCCAAGAATATTTTCTGACATCCCCCAAGACATGAGTTCATGATGAGGATTTTCTCTTTGCTAAGCCCATGGAAAAGCCTCCCCACCTGCCCAGCTATTTCTCCAGAGCCTTTCAGAAATATATTACCTTCCCAAGCTCTTGCCTGTCAAATTGCAATGAAATTGGCCAGTTGTTCAGAAGATGACAAGAACAGCCTGACAGGCAGACACACACATTTAGCATTCACACAGCTTTTGTTCTCCCTGCTAAAGAAGCCTACCAAAGAAAAACAACCAACAAACACAATGCACACACCCCCCTGTTTCCAGCCAGCCTGGGGATGCCAGGAGCAACAGCCCCAGGCAGCAACACCTGGTCAGATCCTGAGAGCTCAGATGTAATCCCAAATCAGAGGGAAACACGGAAGACTTTGGACCAGAAACAAAGCCTTTTTAGTCTGCATCCTAATCTGGATCAAGATTGCATCGTGCACTGCTTTGAATCTGATCCCCATATCCTGTTTGCATCTGGGTATTTTTGGGAAGGCGCCCCACAGCAGAGCTCAGGGCAGCAATGGGACTATGAGCAGCAGGTAGCCACGGCCAGACCCCTCCGTGAACATCTTGCATTGCTCCCAAAGCAAGAGGAACAAAGCACAAGTTGGGGGAAAGAGAGGAATTCCTCTTCGAGTGGAGGAAGCGAAATTAAGGGCAATCTGATGTGGCCAAATCACACCTCTCCTCCCCCACAGAAATCCCAATGCTCATTCACCAAATTGCTGAGATTCCTTCCGTGATACATTGGTTTCTTTCCTCTAGAACACCTACCTGTAGTCAGAGGCAATTCCAGCACTAACCCTACTCCGCATCCCATCATCCAAGGTTTCTCAATGCATGCCCCTTCCAGGCAAGGTCAGCATCCTGCAGGCTGCCTGCTCCCCTCTGCCCTCAGAAACCTGCCCCCAAAGCCTCTCTCTTATTTTAGAAATCAAACTTAATAACAGGTGTTCCCCCCACCTCAGGCTGGATCTATATCTCATTTTTCTCCAAGGGTTTTGATATATTGAATGATACAAGAGAAAAATCTTGTCTTTTTTTTTTTTCCTAACTTGAAAGAAATAATTTCACTAGATGGCTGCAGTGAACATGCTGCAATAACGAGAAGCTTTTCCAGAAGGGTAAATTACTTAGCAGTGGTACCAACTGGGAGCAATGCTGGTTTACAACATCAGATGTAATCTTTCAGCAACGGGGGGGGGAAAATGCTTTCAGAAAGATGCTTTTAGTCATCGGCCACTCTGGTGGTGCATCCAATTACATTGCTTACAGTTTGGATCCAGGGGACAAGGCCACAACGAGAAATCAACAGCCACAACGACTGGATCTGACTGTGGAACCTGAGCTCTAACTGGGCTCCTGGCTGCAGGTGGGGCCAGGGACAACAAAATCTCCTCCTGTAAGGCTTTGGCTCAACAGAGGGTCCCCCTCGCAAGCAGCTGATGCTTGCACCTGCCGTCCCCCTGGGCCCTGCTACTTACATCATGAACTGCCTCACAGATTATTCCTCCTCTTCCTACTCCATTGCTCTCTCACCTGCCCATGTTATCTATTACCTCGTCTAGCTGTCTCTTGCCCTGATTTTTCCAGATTTCCCCAGCTCCAGACCTGCTGCATTGTGTTTGTCAGCTGCAAATCCCCCCCATGTGTCTGTGAGCACACAGCAGCGTGGCCACCCAGGGACACCCTTCCCTAGGTGCACGACACACCATGCACACAGGTGACAACCCCCTGGCAGTGCCATCTGCTGTGGTCTGATGTCTGTTAAGATATCAACATGGAAGACCCATGGAATGGATTGGTGGGTCTCTGAGTTGTGCGGATCAGATGTGAAAGCACAGCACTATATGAACCACAGTGAAGAAAATTAACTTTCTCACCCCAAATCAGGGCAGCTGACTTGCACATAGCACTGGAAACTGCAGAAGCATCCCCAGTCCTGCCCCTAGCTCACAGAATCATTAAAGTTGGAAAAGACACTGTTGGAAAAGACACTAAGATCCCCAAAGTCCAACCCCAGTCCATCCCACCATGCCCACTAATCACGTCCCCCAGTGCCACATCTCCACAGGCCTTGAACACCCTCAGGGACACTGAATCCCTCCTTCCCTGGGCAGCTGTGCCACTGCATCACCCCTTTTCTTAGAAGAAACATGTCCTAATATGCAACCCGAACCTCCCCTGGCACAACTTGAGGCCATCACCTCTCATCCTATCACTCATACTTGGGAGCAGAGCCCAACCCCAACTTGCCACCACCTCCTTTCAGACAGCTGCAGACAGCAACAAGGTCTCCCCTGAGCCTCATCTTCTCCAGACTGAGCCATCCCAGTTCCCTCAGCCACTCGCCATAAGATCCCATAGCGCTGCAGAGCTTCCCAGCTCCGTTGTCCTTCTCTGGACACCTTGCAGAGCACCCAGGGAACCCAAAACGGAGATTTTGGTCTTGAACCTGTTCCTGATTTTGGAAGCTCTTGCTCGTGTTGTTACATGACGGAGCAATCTGTGTGGGAATCAGTTGCATAATAGTCATTTCTTTCTTTTCTGCCAATTACTACGATACATTTGCAAAAACATTTTTCCAATATTCAGCCATTCTAACAGGTGACTGAATAATATACACCAACTACATCATTTGCAATATTTTCCTGTCAGTCATCAACTAATATATTCAGAGATGAATTCCCTTTTTCCAGGCCAGCCTTAAGTCAAATTTAGTGACTGAAAACAACATTAGCCTTATTGACTCTTTTATCAGTATCCCATTTGTTGGTGGGGAGAGACATCCCAGCTTCTCATGAATAATAAATAAGGCTGATCATACTTTACAATCACAACAATCAAGGGGAGAGCAGAGCAGTGGCAGCGATTTCCACGGGCAAGGTGGGCAGTGATGAGGTCTGAGACCTTTATCCCCTGTGGCTGAGTTTAGAGCTGGGTCTGAGCTTCACAACAGATCCTCCCATTCTCAACCAGCCCAGGCTGCCACCAGGGCCCCAGCCACACACGCGTGCATTCAGCAGCAGGCCCCCATGGCAATCCTCCCCCTATCCCACAGGCTGTCTACAGTGTGCTGAATTCACATCTCCTAAATAAAATCCACGAAGCCCCGGTGGTTTGCAGCCCCAGACTGCGCCGTGGTCAATCCTTTCATCAGGGCAGTGGGACGCAGCATCACAGAATAGCCTTCCATCCCCAACAGCCACAGCACTTTCATCTGCCTTCAGCACTTATGATCTTCTGTTCCCTGTGCACTGCGTCCTTCCCTTGCAAGGCAGGTGCACATCAGCTTACATCAAGCTTTGAAGAACAGAGGCAAATCATTTACCTTTGGTTCCTGACCAGTAGCATTTCCATTTAATTTCCTAGCTCCTTATTGTAATCACCCTCTACACAATTTCAATCAAATCATATCCATCAATTTGACCAGCCCAAAGCTTAACGATGGGAAAACTTTCATGTGTGTTCCCAAATGCAGTAAATAATAGCAAATTGTAGCTTGCATCACTTATCTGACCCGTGTTCACTCTTCATTAATAATTTTCTGATCCAGAAGTGACTCACTGCATAAATTTATCTCAGGCAAAAACTCTCTAGGGCAGGTAAAGCTGTCACACAAATCCTCATGTGAAAGTAAACTATAAAACAAGAGGCTCATTCACTTTAAAATATAGACAAGAGAAGAAGTCGTATCTCCAACATACATCTGTTTCCTCTTATACAGCTGATTTGGAGTCCCCTCTTCACACCTAAGCCACGTGTACTTTTACATTTTGATAGGCAGCTCGATAGACCCACGTAAGAAAAAGAGCTCCTCAGCTCTCAGGTCCTGCTCCCACCCAAACACAAGGTTTTTGCAGCAGATGCACAGGCTGTGCCAATGGCTTCCACCAGCTCTCCAAGCAGGCACGTTGTGCTGGCAGTGTGTCACCACTCAGCACAGTGAGGACAAACTCACAGCATCGTTATCCAGATAATGCCATCTTAAGGCAAAAGAAGTCTCATTTGGGACAGATTTCTTGGGAAAAAGAAGGGATGTGCAGAGTCTGACCCACAGCCTGAACAACATCTCTAGGCAACCTGTGCCAGTGCCTCACAACCATCCACGTAAAAGACTTTCTTCTTATATCCAACCTAATCATCTCTCATCCTATTGCTGTTACCTGGGAGAAGAGGCTGATCTTCACCTCACCACCACCACCTCCTTTCAGGGAGCTGTAGATCCACCCGCTGACAATTCAGGGTCAGACACTAAGCTGCACTTGAAGATGTTCTCTTAAGTTTTTCCACCCTGCTAATGCCAAGCTGGGGGAGAGAATGGAACCCGTGAAGAACCACATACTGCTTACACCCACAGCTGCCCTTGGTACCAGGAGAGAGACATCCTCACTGGGTGTGCTATGTCGCATAAATCACACTGCAAGATGTCCAAGCAGTGATACACTGCAGTGTAGACGTGGTCCTGGGACATGAGGATGCACCCCACAGGACTGCTGTCATCTCTGGCCTTTCCCATGGCTCCACAGGCGTGGGATGCAGAAGTGAAAACAGACCTGATCTGCATTTGGATGCACTCTTCCCAAAGCTTCAAATCACCATCCAAGCCGTGCTATGAGGAACAGCCAAAGAAGAGAAGCTACAGATGACAGCCAGACCCCACTACATACAGCCCCACGAGCGGGGGTGACCAACATACAGCCCATCAATGTGAGCTGAGCCTCAACTCTGCTTTGTGTCTGAGAAATACATGGCAAGCTGGGCAGGATGCTGGCACCTCTACTGGAGATGATGCTCCTCAAGGTCAGACCAGCACCAGCAGAGAAATCAGTGCACTGAGCAGTGCAACAGCCTCAGGTCCCAGCTGTGCCTGCAGCCCTGCTGCTGCCACCAGCACGGAGCTGATGGGCTCTGCAGGAGCACAGCAACCCACTGCCAGCAACAGGGAGTGCTGCTGCTTTACGGGTAATGAGAAAGCCGGGAATAGCAAGGAAGAGGAGAGATTATTAGATAATAAATTATCAGTGCACCAAAATCTACTCTGTACATATTTTTCCCCCCTTACAGCTTCCCTAATGTCCTGGGAAAGTGACAATTACACAATTTAAGGAGGTTACTTTTATTAAAATCCTTTTTTTATGACTTTGCTTTTAATATACGGCTGAGATAAAGCATCTGATTAAAGGAAGGTCGCAAAATAAAATATTTAACGCTCACGGAAGGAGCAATTTGTCCTTCCCCCACACACAACAGCAGCGAGGCAGGCAATGCAGGCTGACAAGCCATTAATGAGCCACATTCACTGTCACACACCGCACGTGCCACCAGCACCCAGGTTTGAGGCAGGGTTGGCAGTTCCCACAGGCTGGGTGCTGAATGCTCCCACCTGGAAACCTCCACGTGTTCTGCCCCACATTGCTCCCCTCACTTTCCTTGGATGGTGGCAAGCCCCAAGGGGCTTGCAGTGAAGATGAATGGGGAGCAATGCGTGTTTTTATGAGATGGAGTGCTCTTGCATGGCCAGAGGTAAGAGGCCAGCACACTGTACAATGGCCTTGTCAAGCCACTTGGATTAATTTAATAATAATGGCTTCCAAATGCTCCTACGTGGCAGACAGTGAATCCTTCCTAAATGCTGCTTGCGGTGTGCTGTGAAGCAGAGAAAAAAGTGCATGGATTGTTAACTGCACCACAGGTGAGAAATAATAGCACCACATTCTCAGAGCCATGTACAAACACTGCCTAATTGCTGCTTGTTAGCACCCCTATGAGCCAGGCACATATTTCTATCGCCCACAACCATAAATATAAAAAGGGATTGGTGTCCCAGGGGAATTAGAAGTAATTCAATTCTCTTAGCATCAAATCCCTATAGCATCCCACCTGGAGTTGGAAGAGCCCAAGCAGGCAGCTTCTGAGCCCACACTGCAGCAGGATGGAGATGGGGAGAGTGCTGCATGGGGTGGCTGAAGTTACCCCATGGGGTCTGAGCTCCCAAACTGGGAACTGGGAGCTGGCATGGCAGGGTCAGCAAATGTGCTGCCAGGAGACACTGCAAAGCACTGATAGAGCCCTGGGCACTCTGACCTACTGGTTGGCAATCCTGCACATGGCAGAGGGTTGGAACTAAATAATCTTTAAGGTCTCTCCCAACCTAAACCATTCCATGATTCTATCAAACAAAACCTCACTGTAAGTCGAGGGGCCCTGCAAGGTTCAGCCTGGTAGAATTAGCAGACTGAATGATGCTGCAAATCCCTTTGAGTTGCAGAGGTAATGTAGTGGCAGGAATGGAGACAGTCATCATACCTGAAACACCAGGGCATGTGTTTTAATTTCGAAGGGCTGAAAATAAAGTCATCTCACAGCCATGTTTTCGGGTCAGCATTTGACATGTTAACTCCTCCTGCAAGCACAGGTAAAGAGCCCTGAGTTATGGGTGCTGTGAGCTGCTGCCAGATACGACCTCCACTGTGCCTAGGCTAGAAATGCATGGCCAGCATGTCCCAAAGCAACCTGTCTCAGAGCAGAACAAAAGTCGGTGGTGGTGGGGAAGAAAACCCTGGGGGAACTGGGGTTATGTATAGCTAAGGAAAAACACAATATCTCTACCCAAGGAGAAAGAAGGATTGTGGTACTGAGGGACTCAGTTAGAGGGCATGGTGGGATGGGTTGATGGTTGGACCTGATGATCTTGGTCATCTTTTCCAGCCTTGAGGACTCCATGATTAGACCATGTGGCTGAAGACAATCACATCTGGAAGTAACATGGACACTGGCCATGTATCTCCAAGCCCTACTGCCACCGCCTTAGTTGCTCAGAGCATTGCTTTTTAACAGGGCCATGAAGAGCTCCTTGTGCACCTTGAAGGGGCATTAAAAAAGCATTTTCACATTATAATCAGACTTAATCTCTAAGTTTTGTTGAAGTCACTTTCCCAGGGCCTTGGGCAAAAATCAATCATAAAAGCGTTATGAAGCTGCACTGCGATACTTAGATAATTTATTATTCCATAATTGTGGATCTTAATCTAATTACAGATCATATCTAGGATTTGCTTCAACATCTATTTATTTTCCTATTTTTGCTTGCAAATATTCACAAAGAAATGACATTGTAAGCGGAGGAGATGGAAACCGGGCTGTGCTCTTCCTGCCACTCTCCCATACTCTCAGTTAACAAAGACCAGGAAACAAGAGAAGAGCAGCAACAGACAAAATTTCCTTCTTTCATAGTGGGACTGAGCAGTTCCCAGCACAAAGCCCCCCTCCAGCCGTGCCAGCCACAGCCAGCTCTGCTGCCCTGGTGCACAAAGCCATCTTCCTAAAGGGCCAACCATCCTAAAGGCTCCCAGCAATCAAGGCAGGATTCTCTTCCCCTTTTAACTGCCTCAACTAAGCCAGCCTTTGGTTTCCTTTAGGTCCACTCCCTCATAAGGGAATTAACCAGCTTCTTTTTGCTCCATGCAGCACCCATTGCATATAAGCTCTTCTCCAACCAAGAAAGTCAGGTCCAAACCAACAGAGCCATTTGCAGAACTTTAGAAGCCATAGGAAAGCTTTCTCAAGTTCAACCGACAGGGAGAAACCAAACCAAATGGATCCAAACCCAGCACTTCCCAGGAGACCATCACATCCCAGCCTCCCCTTTGAGCATCCATGTGGTTTCCACTGCCTACAGGCAATGCATTGAGCCTGACATCATTGGCTCCTGGCCAAAGCCATGGCTCGGTTTGGAAAGGTTTTGCAGATTTCTCTGGAACAGTGGTGTTTTCTAAGAACAGATCTGAGAGACTGAGTTGGCCTTTTTGAAAACAGTAATTTGGGTTTCTTCCTGCTCATTGTTTTCAGCAGCGAAATTGCTCTGGAGTGCAAAAACTACACAACAGTTGCTTTTGAACATGCAGGTCAGGGCAACGAGTGAAGAAAATCAACATCAAAAAACTCAACATCAACGCAGGCTTCATCTGAGGAAAGTGAGTGTCCTCTTGTGGGCATGCAGCCTTGAAAGCCTTTCCCCTCACATCACGAGCAGATTTTAACACCAACAACAACAAAAAAAAACAAGCAAAGCACTCCTTGGGAGGGCAGCCTTGGCAATCTGGCAGCAGATCGCCTGCTACCTTCGTGCCTTGCTCTCCCCCTCTCGCACAAGGCACGCACAGCAAGCAAGGCTCAGCAGTGTTTTCCTGCAGCTCTTGGATGCCACCCTTGGGTGCTCGGAAGAAGGCGGCATCGAACCTTTGCTTTCACTCCACTTCTCCTCTGCCTGCCCAGCAAGAAGCTCACTGGGGCTCTTCACATTTTCCAACCTCGACACCTTTTGCAGTTTTAGAGCAGATACACGCCATGTCTGCACGTCTTTTGTGCATCTTTGGAGGTACGATGCAGTTCAAAGCACATCACCAGGTTTCCTTTCCCCACCATCTCTGGGCAAGGAGAGACTTCAAGAAGAGAAAGAAATGAGGCTCATGAAGAGTACAACAGGAAAATCTGCTGCAGTGCTGAGTTTGCCCACGTCCCTGTAGCACATCCTTCTTCAGATCCCTGTTCTCTCTATGGAAGAGGATGTGTCCCATTTTCTATATTAACTGGCAGTATGGTATTATCCGAGCAATCATGAAAAATGAAGCCATAACTCATCTGTTCAGTGCAAAGGCCTTTGGCCTCCTCTCGGCTCATAGCTGAATTGAAATCTGCTGGGGCTGTGGGGCTGTATGGCACCAGAGAAACGAATGGCACTGCTGTGGAGGTATTGCCCCGTTCCCTGAAGAACCCAGGAGCTGTGGGTTATAACAACAGACCTTGGTCCTCTTAGCTTGCAAGAGAACACTCAGACTGTGCCCAAACCGATAGTGCTGCAGACTGGAAGCAGCCTCAGTCATATCAGAAAGCAGGAAACTGCAGCAGAGGTTCTTTGTCCATTTTACGATCACCTTTGACTACATGACTTTGTTCTGGCTCTGTGGGCACTGCTATCAAGGCACTCATAGCATCTCCTGCAATTTTTATCAAAAAAATACCTAAATCCACACATTCATAACTTGGAAGTATCCTTTTTGGTGAACGCTCTTCAGATCAGTTCCCATCTATCCTTAACTAACATTAAATTAACCACGCACTGAACTACTTTTCCCAGTGCTGACTTTGGCAAACAATCAATAATGCTGATACAAGGAAAGGAGCTTGACCCAAATCCCCTACAAATAAGGGAAGCTCTCTCTTCAAGTGTGGAAGGACTTGCACATCAGCTCCCCAGCCCTGAGCTGTGCCTGTTAACCAATGGCCATCCCCACCTTCTCCTCTTCCATCTCCACCTGCTCCTTCCAGCAAAATTCACCCCCTCTCAGATGTTTGCACCCAGCTTTGTGGGGCAGAGATTTCCCCGTGGGCAGGATGTTGCTGTGCAGACTGAAATCATAAGAAGTTGTCCGAAAATCTGCTGTGAAAGCGGAGCTGACTGGTGAGCAATCACTACGCTTCCCTTTGCCATGGGAGTCACATTAATTACCAGCAAATGAGAAAGGGCTTTATCCAGCCCTCCTCTGAGTCACTCAGAAAAAAAAGAAAACTTATTAGCTTCTATTTTCTTCACTGCCTTTCTTCAAAATCTCCTAACAGCTAGAAACGCAGATCGAAAAATATGACACACTCCAATTTCCCTTGATTTAATTTCCTCAAGCTGACTAATTTAATTGCGGTATTTGCCTGGTACCTTCAGCTCTGCCTCCATACTGTCTTCCTGTGGCTGAAACCCGCTCCCCAGTCCTATTCCCTAAGCTTAAATCTGCACAGATGTTTCCAAATTTGTATTTGTTAGAGACTAATTACCCTCATTCCCCAATGGATCGTTCCACGGGGATCAGATATTCTGTTTGCGATCACAGATGTAACGCACACACATGATGCAGTTATCTGAAAGAGGTCAGTTAATTAGGTATCACAAAAAAGGATAAATTGTTTGAAGTGAAAGGGAAATTAAAAATGAAATCTGGGTGATTTTTTTTAATCTTCTATGCGAGATGAGCTTGAAAGGCAGAGCTGGGAGCAGAGGTATGGGCAGAATTAGCATTCTGCTTAGCCACTGAGAACACAGACAACATCAAGGTGAGGCAATATTTTAGAAACCCACAGAACCAAAAAAAGCTTTCAATGAATTTCAGACTTTATCTTTCCCCTTTGTTACAGTTTTCAGCTCAGACATAAGACAACCTAACGGCAGCAGCGAAACCGTAACTGAGAAGGGCTCAACATGAGGTTGTGCACCAGGATAGGTCAGGAGGAGAGGGGCTGGTTTCTTTGTCGTGGGCACCTACCACCTCTCCCAGCCCCATAAATCAGCTCAGTGCCTTTCACCAAGCTTTGGGGCTCTAGTTGGTGCTCAGGGCTTCTCAAGCCCATTGGAAGAGAACATGCTTCTGGCCTTACAAGAAAATATTTGCAGCTGTGTGCTCTGCATTGCTGCTGCATGGGACCTGGGCCAGTCCTACCCTCACTGGTCCCAGTTGTCCCAACATTAATAAGAACAGCTCCTCAAAGGTCTCAGGAGTCTGGATGCAATACAAATTGAAATTTCTTTCCACTGATCGCCCAATCCTGATGAGGACACCCCTGCACCAAGGAGATTAGGATTCTCTATTTATTCAGCTTGGCTTCTGAATACAAACAAGAAGCTGGACATTACTCAGAAGTACATTCATTATTGTTCTGCTGACAGAGCAGCCAATCTGCAAGCTCAAGACAGGTCCTGTGAAACCTTCCAGCAGCCATGCCCAGACCCAAACCTTTCCAACCCTGCATCACTGTAACACAGCCCACAGTCAGCAGCTCAGTGCCATTCACAAGACAAGTGCCTATGCACACATTCATCTCTGCATCTCTATTCTCACACGTAATCTCCAGGATGCTTTCTGGAATGCCAAGCCTTAAAAACTGGACACTGCTGCAATGCAAGCAGCACCAGTTGGAGGGCTCAGCGATGCCACCAGGTCACCCCAATGGCTTCCCAGTGCAAACCCTCTCCATGACTGTATTGAGGCTACATGAAAAGCAAAGGGAAGGTAGGGTGTACAGCACAGAAATAACCCTTCCCTTCCTACCTGCAGCTCTTGGCTGATGTCCTGCATAGAGCTGGCCATCCCCCACAGAGTCAGGATTTTTGTTCTAGGCATAAATTCAGAATCTTTTTCCTTTCCTTTGTTAAATGGTGAAATACCTTTCCAAAGGGAAGAAAAGAAATCCTGTGTCAACTGACATGTTTCTCTTCAGTTTGGTCTCTTAACTACTCCTCCCTCTTGCTTTTCTGTATTTTGAAATAAAAGGTTATTTCAAACTAAAAATATCAAAACCTGTCATTCGAATCCAGTCAACTTCCAAATACTGCCTTTTTTTTCCTCCAAGAACTTAAATTGTCAAATCAATACAATTACTGCATGCTGCACATGCAGAAAAGCACGACTTCATCAAACAGTGGAGCAACAGCCTACTGTGTGGCACAAGGGGCAGGGATGGATGGATCCAGTGGATGTCTGCAAAGCTGTGAAACACAGCTGTAAAGAAAAATGTTCCTTTCTGCCAATTGCCATTAAGAAATAATGAAATGACATGGCAGTGTTTCGTCTCAAGTTTTCTGTGAAGAACTTCATTTCAGAATTGTGGAGTTCCCTTTGTCATCTGTCCTACAGCTTTGTTTGTGTTCTCCCAGTTTTTGACATGCCCACCATACCTTATAATACTTGTTACTGTGGCTGACAAGTCCTACCATGACAGAATGTTCGACTTGAAACATTCTTGGCTTTTTACTTATTTATTTCTAAAATATCCAGGACAGCAGATACCAAATACTTCTCCAGAACAAAACATCTCCTGTTTGTTCCAATGAAGCAAGCTGACACGCTGATCAAAGCGTTGCCTACTTGAGAACTGTCAAACCATTTCACTGCAAACTAAATGGAAAACACTTTGAAACACGGGAAAAATATGAGGTTTTGTTCAGCAAGCCAGATCCCAGCCATCCCTAATGCAAGCGAGAAAGACATTACCATGATTTGTTTTACAGATTGTCATAGAACACCACTATCAGTGAAATGTGCTCTTCACTATTAACATGGTGCCACAAAATGATAGGCCTCTGATATGGTTCCACATCTCATTCTTATCACCAAGATGGAGAGAGGTGGATTTAAAGCCCTATTCAGTGAATAACAAAATAGTTGAACAGTCACAGACAGAGAGTTAAGGTGAACAGCTCTATGCCCAGATGGAGGCCTGTGATGGGCAGTGCCCTCAGTAGTGGTGCTATTCAGTATCTTTATCAATGCCCTAGGTCCTACATGATGGGATTGGTGCCCCAGCAAGTTTGCTGATGGCACCAAGCTGAGTGGTGCAGCTGATGCAACAGACAAAAGCAATGTCATCCAAAGGGACTTAGATGGGCTTGAGAAGTGGGTCAATCTGAACATGATGAAATACAACAAGGCCAAGTTCTAGGTGCTGCACTTGGGTCAGAGCAATCCCAATCACAAATACAGGCTGGGAGCAGTCACTGACAGCCCTGTCGATAAGGACCTGAGGTTCTGGAGGACAAAAGCTGGATGTGAGCCTGCAGTGCACACTTGCAGCCTGGAAGGTCATCCTGGGCTGCACCAGCAGGGGGTGGCAGCAGGCAGGGAGGGGATTGCCCCAATCTGCTCTGCCCACCTGCAGTACTGCACCCAGGCCTGGGGACACAGAACAAGAAGGGTGTTGGAGTGGGTCCAGAGAAGGGCCATGAGGACACTCAGAGGCTGGAGCAGCTCTCCTACAAAGACAGGCTGAGGGAGTTGTTCAGCCTGGAGAAGACCTCACTGTGACCTTCCACCACTTGAGGGGAGCTTATTAACAACAGGGAGAGTGACTTCCTACATGGTCTAGTAGTGACAGAGCAAGGGGAAATGTCTTTTAATTTAAAGATGGGAGATTCAGATTAGATGTTAGGGAGATATTCTTTATTCAAAGGGCAATGAGGCCCTGGCACTGCTGCCCAGAGCTGTGGGTTTCCCATCCCTGGAGGTGCTCAAGGCTGGGTTGGATGGGATCCTGGGCAGCCTGAGCTGGGGGTGCAACCAGCCCACAGCAGGGGTTGAAAATCAGTGCTATTAAAGGTCCCTTCCAATCCCAGCCATTCTACAAACAATGGACATAGACTGTAGAAACTGATTCAATGGGTTAAGGACCATATAAAAGAATAAGACATTCTCGAATTTGTTAAAAAAAAAAAAATAGTCAAGTCAGGATATATATTGTTACAGAGGTTGTAAGGAACCTGAATAGTAGTAATTACAAAAAATAACTTGTGTTAGTAATAAGACACCGGCAAAGGGAGGAGTTCCTCCATAACTCAGCAGAGCTCAGCTACCAACTGCCATTTCAAAGGCCAACAATGATCCCCTGTGAAAAGTGACTGGTTCATTTGTACTGATACTTGCACTGCTGCTGGTGAGAAGGCGGCTAGAATTCTGACTACAGGGGTGAAGCAATAATTTGGAAGATATCTATATAAATTACATGTTTGCAAATCAGCTGGGTCTGCAGAGATTCACTGCCAGGTACTTAGAGGTGGTGGAGGCAATCTCGGGGCTGTTAGCACTTATCATTGAAAACTCAGGGACTGCAGTTGGTCCCAGAAGAATGGAGAACAGCAAACATAGCAGGGAATTACAGGCCAGTCAATTTAGCTTCAATTCCCAGAAAAAAATATTGGAACAGATCATCAAACAAGGGCTTTGCAAGCACCTGAATGGTAACCAGGCAGCAAAGAACAGCCAACATGGATTTGTCAAGAACAAACCATGTCAAGTCCATCAGATGTTTTTTCTAAAACAAGCAGGGCTCACAGAGATGACAGGTAGTACTGTTAGGTATATCAGTGTGCACTGGGTAATTATTTGTCTTAGGCCAATATCATCCACTATTTTCACTATTTGACCTGGGGCGATACTAAGGTTGTAGATGATTTTATCTGGGGCAAAGCCATGAGCAAACTGGAGACAATGAGCACGTGAACACTACTTAATAAACAAGAGCTCACATCTGAATTGCAACAGCCTGCATCCAGGGTACACATCAATAAAGCCTGTTGAAATTGGGGGGGAGCAGAGCACCAGAGCTGTCTGTATAATCAATAGATATCAAGATGTTATAATTGCAATATAATCAAGAGAGTTAGGCAAAGTAGACAACGATCACAAAAAGAGAATAGGTGGAAGAGCTTACCCTTCGGCTGAGCTCACCACAAAGCACCAAGAGAGGGGATCTCCAGAAGAGATCCTTCCCCTCTGGCAGCCAGCTCTTCAATGGGTCCAGGAGGGGTGCAGCCTGGCTCTACCCCTTCCAGCAGCACAGCTGAATTGCCTTCAGCTCTGCTCCTCTGGCTGACTCACGGCTCGCCTCAGGTGATCAATCAGAGGTTCAGGCCGTGACTCAGTAGTTCCCATACACTCCACCCCTTCACGGCGTGAACCAATGATCAGGTTAACAAAAGGGTAAGCTTTCCCTAATACAGAGATCCGCTATATCGCGATGCTTATACAATTTTATCATGACGTGTGTTGGTACAGTTCAAGACGAGTGATAATTAGTGGATGTCCATATTCTTCTGTGGGCCAGTGCTCGATGATGTGACTGGAGGCATGAGGTCCTGAGGCGCAGGTCCGTTCTATGTTCCATCAGTCCCATGCAGACCATCACCGGGTGTTGTACGCGATCCGGCAGCAACACTGGAACACTTGATGGCGTTTTGTTCCTTCCGGTGGTCCAGAAGGCTCACAGACTCACGGGGAGCAATACAGATGTTTTACAGGTACCAGGAGGGGAAGGTCTGCTCTCCAGGGCAAGATACAGGCCGTATTTCTGTCTTGGGTCAACACTTCCGCCCGTACTGGGGCACATCCTGGCCGCCTGTACCACACCTTCTGGCCGGATATCTGCGGCTGCATTACGATATCAGGCACCAAAGGAGGTGTCCTGATCTGCCACAGGGACACGATGGGGGTCCCTTTAGCAATAAAGATCAGAGTGTTGACCACAATATCAGTAGGCCATGTACCTGTTACTGGAGGGACTACTGAGCCTCCCACCTCCAATAGTCTCCCCCAAGGTGCAAGTAGGCCACACTACTTGGGACCTACCTGCACCTTCCATGGCCATTTTATTTTATGGGTACCCGGCTCTAAATTTTCAGGGGCAGGGAGCAGAAGATTATTTTCGTTACCAATCTGGGGTCTTCCCTGATGATCAGTGCCCGTAATTTGGATCCTAAGCGGGGTGGCCCATGTCGTCTGCAACATTCTCAGGGCACTGGGTCTGCCGTCTCGAGGTCTTTCATTCAGGTCCCGCAGGGTTTCATACAGTCTTTTCGTCCACCCCTGCAAGGACTGGGAGTCTGTCTTCAGGGCAGCCTTAAGAATACCATTATAACGTTTGATGAGGCCTGCCCCCGTTGGATTATATGGCAGGTGGAATCGCCATTCGATGTTATTTTCTTCTGCCCAGCGCTGTATCGCTGCACCAGTAAAATGAGTCCCTTGGTCGCTCTCCATGACTTGAGGTGTCCCGTAGGCAGACATCAGTTTAGTGAGTGCCTTGATGGTATATGCCTGGTTTGCTTTCGGTACTGGATAGGCCAGTGGGCGATGTTCTCAGATGGTGAATTCTCAATCCATCGAACTCGGGCCAGTGTGTCGGCTTCATCGTTTCCCAGTGACTGTAGGGGCTGATGACCAGAAACATGGTACACACGTACAGTCCTGTGTTTGACCGTATTCCATATATCTAACCACACGTCTTTGCCCCAGATCGGTCGGGCGTGGATAGTCCATTCCTGGGTGGCCCACTGTGCAATCCAAAGAGTGAGCCCCCGGTACACAGCCCAGCTATCTGTGCAGATGTTCAGGATACCATCACTGGGTTCCTTGGTTATAACCATCCACACGGCTCGCAGTTCTGCCCATTGGCTGCTCTGACCATCCCCCTCATCGAACCAGACTATCTCGGTGGAAGGATGGTATGCTATTGCTCTCCACTTGCTCGGGTTGCCCTTGCTGGACCCATCTGTGCACCAGGCATCTTCAGGGATAGGATATTTTCCCTCCTGAACGAAACTCTTCTCTGGTGGAGCGACCAGTATTTCTTTTGGTGCATCACTGTGATACGTAACTGGGCCTAGGATCTTCCGGAGTTCTTCTTTCAAGGGTGATGAAGACAGACTGCTCCTTTGGCTGAGATAGGCGACCCATCGTGCCACTGTTTGTGCTTGGGCCACCCCTGTCTTAGGAAGGTGGGTCAGATCTTTCACCCACCCCTCAATTGGCAGAGTGGTCTTGACTATAACTGCAGCTGTTTGAGTTACTGGCTCTACTGCCTGTAATGCCGAATAGGCAGCCAATAACTGTTCTTCAATCATACTGTATCTTTCTTCTGCTCCGTGCCAAACCTGAGACCAGAAACCAATGGGGGTCCGAACAGAGCTCTGGCGTTGCCACAGGCCCCAACCGAAGCCGTCTTGAGTAACATGAACGTCCAACTCGGCTGTGAGGGTAGGATCGAATACACCCAATGCCTGGGCTTGTTTAACTGCCAGTTTTGCTTGTTGGAAGGCATCCTGTTCGGTTTTCCCCCAGTCCCATAGCTGCCCCTTTTTTGTGAGTCTGTACAGTGGCCTTAGCAGCTGCGCTAGGTGAGGTCTAAAGGAACGCCAGTAACCCAATATACCTAGAAACTCTTGCAGCTGCTTTGATGTTGTAGGGACTGGGAACGCCTGAACCTTATCTATGACAGCACTGGGAAGCACTTTGGTCTTTCCTGACCAAACCACCCCCAGGAATTTTATGGACAGGCCTGGACCTTGCATCTTTTGGGGACTTATAGGCCATCCCCTCTGTTGTAAATAGGCGGTTAATGAATCTGCTGCCTGTCCTACTGCCTCCAGTGAGTCGGATGTCAACAGGAGATCATCAGTATAATGATATAGGTTAACATCATCAGGTTTTCTCCAGTCAGCCAGGTCACGCGCCACTAGATTGTGACAATACGTTGGTGAATGCACGCACCCCTGTGGCAGGACCTGAAAGGTCCACTGCCTGCCTCCCCACGTAAACGCAAACTGATCTTGCGATTCCTCAGCAATTGGGATACTGAAGAATGCATTTGCTAGATCTAGGACACAGTGATAAGTTTTTATCTCCCTACTCAATGTGTCCATTAGGGAGGCAATATTGGGTACAGACGCATGAATAGGCGGCGTGACCTTATTTAATTCTCTGTAATCTACTGTCATCCTCCATGTGCCATCCGACTTTCACAATGGCCATATGGGGGAGTTATATGGGCTGTGTGCAGATCTTATAATGCCCACTTTTTCTAATTCCTGCACCGTTCTCGATATTTCATCTTGCCCACCCAGGAGTCCATACTGTCTAACGTTAGTAATCCAGCGCGGTTTCGGCAGGCAAACAGGCTCATGTTTCGCATGGCCTCTTAATATTGCCTGCACCGCCCAGATACTGATACATCTCGGTTGAAGTCTGAACTCTCCCACAGTTGTTTGGAGAGCCAGACCCCATAGAATATCTATGCCCAGGATGTATTCTTGGACTGGGGCAATAGACACCTTGTACTCCCGGGGTGGGAGACGCCCAACTCCCAATTTTAACCGTGTTTGGGTGACAGGAATAGTCTGTCCCCCAAAACCACCAATCATCACTCTGTCGCCATCAAATTTTCCCGGATCTCCATAGATAATTGATGTTTCTGCTCCTGTGTCTACCAATGCCATCACTCTCTGAATATTTTTTCGGGACCAATAAATCATTAATTCTACATGGGGCCTCCGGTCCTGTCTGGAGGCCCTATGGGGACTAACATCCCTTGTCACTCCATGAATTGTGCTAGGGCCAATTCTTTTGCTTCTGACGGCTCAGGCATTGTGGCCCGAGACACCTGAGGTGGCTTCTTTTTCCTGTTTGGAATAATAAAATCTTCTAGGTTCCATGTTGTTGCTGGAACCCTCTCTATAGCTCTTACCTTTGATTTCTTAGGGTAGCTCTGGAATTTTTGATTGTCCTTTAGTTGTCTCCAGAGCTGGAGAAGGACGTGGTTGGGCTGGCCATCAATCTTAGCAAATTGGACCCCAGCCCAAATTAAATCATTAAACATTTGTTTCCAGGATACCCTTATGGGTCCCGATGGAGGAGCTCAAGTAGCCGGCATGTTGGTTTTATTTACCAGCAGGACCTCTGCTTCCCCCCAAAACCGAATATTGCGCCTAGTCCACAGGCGTTCTGTTTCTCCCAGGTCGGCAACTAACTGGGCAGCCTGCTGGACTACGGCTTCTGATGCTACAAGGGGATTTAATATGGAAACTAAGGTGCCGTACAGATGGGAGGGAGCTTGCTGTAGAATTAAATCTCTCATCCCTGCTGAAAATTCAACCATATCAGGGCCATCAAATGTATCTTCACAGATGGCCTCTCTTACACCCAGTTCACGGATATAGTTTTGAAGGTCCTCCATGGAGGACCACATACCTGTATGTAAAGGTATGTCCAATTTATTCGGCCATACCATACGGCAGGCTGCCATTAACCACTCTAGTATAGAATGGTTTTCATCACGATATTGATTACCCACGTATAACCTCTGTCTGAGAGCAGGATGGACAGTCATGGTGGCCAACTTATCTATTTCTGGGCCATTCACCAAGACACTTTCTGCCCCAGAATCCCACAATCTCAATAACCAAGCTGGCACACTTTCTCTAGGCTTCTGCCGAAATCGCTGTACGGAGTCCATCAATTCTGTTGCCGTGTATGGCCGAGATGTAACATGTCAATGAGTCTGGGCAGGGGGCCATTGATCAGGCGGCACCCCTGCCGGTCTGTCCTGTACTTTTTTTGTTTTTTGGGTTACGACAGGACGGACTTCCAGTGGATCCGTCAGAATTGGACATTCAAGGTCTGATTTGGATTTCTTGTTCTCCTGACCAACGAAGTCGGTTGATTCAGGAGTCTGGTCATCATTTATTGAAATGTTACAAATTTGGCCTATGGGAAGATGTAGAATTGGCTTCTTCCCTGTTAAAACACCAAGTTCACGCTCCAGCTTTTCAATGCGGTCTTTCAAAAGCTGATTTTCAGTTTCTAAAGTATTATTTCTTATATCCACATGATTTAAGGCACTTAATAATGGCCATGCCACCATGGAGGCAGCCAGTTGTCTTTCTTTGGTAGTGAGGACATCCTTGCCAAGTCCTTGAAAATAGTCCGCCATGCGATATGGGGAGATATTGCCCATAACGCGTAAGGGACCCCATTGTTCAATGATAGCAGCTAACTCGTAATAGGGCGATCCCTCAAATCCTGGGATCTGCCCTGGAATCGTTTTCTCTAGAGGAGTCTTGTTCTCCCCCTTGACCCATTTATAGAAATTCCACAGAAAAGACATGATGTTAATTTCAGTATATTCAGCCTGCCTGGCTCGCCAAGTGTATAACCAAGATGTTATAGTCACAATATAATTGTGTATAATCAATAGATATCAAGATGTTATAATTGCAATATAATCAAGAGAGTAAGGCAAAGTAGACAACGATCACAAAAAGAGAATAGGTGGAAGAGCTTACCCTTGAGTTGAGCTCACCAGAAGATACCAAAAGAGGGGATCTCCAGAAGAGATCCTTCCCCTCTGGCAGCCAGCTCTTCAATGGGTCCAGGAGGGGTGCAGCCTGGCTCCACCCCTTCCAGCAGCACAGCTGAATTGCCTTCAGCTCTGCTGCTCCGGCTGACTCACGGCTCGCCTCAGGTGATCAATCAGAGGTTCAGGCCGTGACTCAGCAGTTCCCATACAGCTGTCTAAGGAAGATGCCGAACTTCCATCCCTGCACCCTGCTGCTGCCCAGCAAGTCAAGCTGCTCCTTAATTTTTATTTTTTTTAATAGTTTTTCTAAGGAAAAAAAAAAGTCTTGAAAGAAGTACCACAGTCACTGCAATCAGTGACTCAAGAAACTATTAGCTCTGTGAACACACAGTTTAATTCTCTATGGTGTGCTCTGCTGCATGGAGAGAACCGTTCCGGTGCCTAATGAAGATGCTACTAAGGAGTAAATAAAATATGCTTCCATAACGGGCACAATAATCTGAGTGCATTTAAGAAGAAAAGCGGAACACTGACATTTTCTACTCTGCTTTCCAAACAAATAATGCTTTAGGCCAATAATGATGCACTTGTGATTTGCACAGCAAGTCAAAGGCGGCCATTTCCATTTCGCATTGATTTCTCTCAAATATCGCCTACAGATTGCGCCCTTGGAGGAACAACAAGGATGCTGATCTCACCCCAAAGGCAGCAGTGCTTGCACGGCCCCAAGAGCAGCATCAGAGCCTGCATGCAATGCCAGGCAGAACAGACACAGCGCTGCTGCCCTTCTGAGCCTCTGGGCAGCCCTAAACAAAAAACCCCAAGAAATGGTAGCTCCCCATTCACGCACATGTAAGTGGCTCAGCACAGAGCAAGGTAGAGGAGATCTGAGCCCAGGGAAGGAGGAAACTGCTGTGGTTCATCTCCATTCCCTTACAGCCTTCCCAGCTCCTCTCATTACAACTGCCTGCAGTTCGTGTAAGGTACAGTTTAGACTCTTCTTGGCTGCGTTGTTTATTAATAATTAACATACCTAGGACAATATATCAGACACTTAAAATAGTGCAACCTCTACATTTTTATAGCATTTCAAAATTGATAGCCTGTTTTAAACACAATGGAAACCTGAACTAGAGTAACAACTGACATACGTCACTGTTTCATCCATTTTTGATTACCAGGAACACCAGGCCACGTTTGCAATACTTTTAGAAGATTTTTATACGTTGTCACAAGCAACTAAATTATTGATGTGCAACACATTTTATCAAGCATAGCATTTCATGGGCACCAAGTTTGGTGGATGCAATTTTTCTGAGACCGAGTTCTTAGCACAGAAGGGGGAACCTGCAAAAACAGCTCCTGAATAGAGAGGAAGAATCACAGAATGGCATGGGTTGAAAAGGACCACAGTGCTCATCCAGTTCCAATTCCCTGCTATGTGCAAGGTATCCAATCAGCAGACCAGGCTGCCCAGAGCCACATCCAGCCTGGCCTTGAACGCCTCCTCCTTGAATGGGGCATCCACAGCCTCCTTGGGCAACCTGTGCCAGGAACGGAGGAGAGAGACTGATTCTGCACTGCCGTTGCTATAGCACTGCAATTAGATCTCACCTTTAGACACCATTCACTGCTTCTTCCTTAGCCAGCATTGCCTGCTGCACCCATATGCATTAATACAAGCACAGATACCTTCACTCCTGCAGCCTGCATTCTTCCTTTTTTTTTTTTTTTTTTTTTTGCAATGATAAACAATGCTAAAAGGATGTCTTTATTCACTAAATTGTTTATTTTTTCTCGTGCCAATCTATTTGCACCAAAGCTGGAAGAGAATGCAAATGCACAAATCAGCATTTCACAGAGCTTTCTATTAGAGGCTCTTTGTGTGTGCTAGGTAATAAAAATATTTGTATTAAAACATGCTTAGCATTTAAATCTGATTTACCAAACAAAAGAAGAATGACATGCATTCGCTTAAATTGAACTGATTGGCTCCAGTTACTGGAAATAAATCTACCAACATGTTAGAGCTAACTGGTATAACCTTCTTGCATCAGTTTTATACAGAGACCGCAGAAATAAAAAACACTTTCCTGGTTTGGTGAGATCTGTGTTGGTTGGTTTTTAAAATGATTTAAAAGAAAAAGAAATCTGATTGCTTGAAAGCCATCTATTTTTATCTACTCCATCTCTTGTTGAGATCTCTGCAGAGAGAACCATAGGGATGAGATCAACAGCTCTCAGAGGCCAGGCAGCAGCTTACTTGTGCCCAGCCCAGAGTGCAGAGAGCCCTGGTGTTGGGTGACAGTCCCATATTTAGTGCTATAACCATGACCAAAAGCCTTGTTGTGCTGACAGACCTGTGCTTTCAAAGCTGAACACAGGTGGCATCACCTCCCAGGCACCAGGAGACAAAGCTTTGCCTTCATCCAAAAGCCAGAACCACTCTGCTGATGCGTTATTATAGCATAGGACCAGGAAGAATAAAGCCAAATCACTGATAATTTTTGAAGTCCCAGCTTTCTTGCCACCATCCTGTTGCTGGCTTTAAGACACAGGTTTGAAACCTGAAGCCCTTTGGCCAGATCAAGAATTTGCACCCATACCCACATAAAAGAACTTCAAGTTTTTCTTCTGCTCATCTTCCAGCAGTCACTGGAAGCACACATATACGCAGCACTGCAGGAATGCAGGGTGACCTCAGGAATCAGCACTTGTTTGGTTGTCTTTGAAGAGAAAATTAAGTGGACAGGCCAGCACATCATTTGGACATGAGCAGTTAATTTATTAGTGCCCTTTCACACTACACTCACAAAAGCAGGGCTGGATGGAGCTCAGGCAGAGCCCATGCACAAGACTGGTTAGATGTTAGGAAGCCTGGGTTGGGGACCAGTCCTGCCTAGAAGTTAAAAACAATAATTTGTGGTGACTGTAAGCGTCCCCTCCTCCACTGCTTGGCTTTGTGCCCACAGCAGCACCAACAGCCCTTGGTGTGAAGGCACCACCTCAGTGCAGGGAGGAGAGCTCACACAACTAATTCACATGGGTGGAAGAAAAACAACAAGACCACAGCTCAAAACACAGGGTACATCCTCCAAGGGATAGCCAGGAAGCAGAGTCATTAGGTGGGAAATGCAGGCTGCTCTGCACCAGGGACATGCATATTCCACGACCTTCCCCATCCCTGCTACTTCCACCCTCCAAACACACACACCGAGGGATTTCCCCTCCACGCTCCCAGCTGCAGGGCACAGAAAGTTCCCTGCAGGCCCAAGCAGACCCCAGAATGAAGTAGAAGGAACTGGAGCCTTCCTTGAGATGGAGGGAAAAAAAAAAAGAGTTCATTGCTTTGTAAGGCACAATTGAGCAAGAGGAATTTATCTTTTCCATTTCAATAAAGGGAATGGAGGTCCTGCCCCAGCCCTGCAGGCAGCCACTCCTCCCTATGACCCAGAGCCCCGCACCTCCTTTAACATACACACATACACCTCCCCAGTAGGGAGACAAAAACAACCTGCAGAGGTGCCCAGCAGGCAGGCAGTGCATTGCTGTCTGCTCCCAGCCCTGTTCCCCAAGAGATGGGCTGCAATTCTCCTCCTGGGGGCGAGGAAGGGATCAGCAGAGAGGCTCAGTGAGGAGCCTTGCGCTGTGCTTTTGTTTGTATTTTTCTCCTTAACAAGAAGCAAGCAGGCAGCAGGGAGTAGATAATACAGAAGAGCTTAAACCAGTAACACTAACAAATGCTCTGTGTCAGCTGGTACTCACTGACAGCGCACATCCTGATGTCTTCATCAACAGCTGTTCAGCAGCACAGCTCCAACATCCCTCTGCCAGGACCTGGGATTTGGGCAGCAGTGGAAAGTTACCACAAGAAATCAGCACAAAACCCAGGGCTTGAAACACCACCAGGGTCACAACAGACACAACCAGCATCCACAGAAGACATACATGTGGAATACCAAGTCCCAGAGCTCTCACTGGGCTGCAGGACACCATGTGAGAAGAAAAAAAATATCACACCCCCATTTGCTTATAAACAGATTGCAGTCTGTGCTCATTACACAGCCCTGCTTCTCTACTCAGCCATAGCACATTATATGCAAATGAAAGAGGAATAGGCAGCAGTGCAGCTAACAGCCTCACCAGGCACTGCTACATGAGCTTTACTGCAGGCTGCTCCTGCACAGCTCCCTTAGCCTGCCCCATCTCTGGTTTTGGAGCTGCAAACAAAAGCCATGCAAATCACTACTGCCCACACCACAGCAACAGCACTGTCCTCTGTTGGGTTTTCCTTATTTATGGCCAATGAGTAGAACCAGGGAATGGGCTGTTGTCACCGACCCCTCATGGCATCCTCAATGATGCTGCTTTGCAAAGTTTCCAGCTTACAGATACACCGCCCTGGGAAGCTGATAGCATTGCACCAGAAGCACAGAGGTCCTCAGTGCAGCAGGCCTGGAGAAGGACCTGAGGAGACCTTGCTGTGGTCTTCCAGTGTTTAAAGGGGGATGTTATTCACATGGACTGTGATGGCAGTAGGACAAGGGGAACAATCCTACAGCTCTGACATTACCACTTGTTTCTGTAATTATTTTATTAACAATAGTATTCCTGATTAATATAGAATCAAAGAGATCATTTTCAAATGCTATTTTTTCCTTCCTCCTTTGAAAGTCCCATCTCTCAAGCTGGCTGGCTCTGCCTGTTTGAAAGACCTTTCTTTCCTTGAATTAAAGCCTCCTCTATATAGATTTCAATAGCTACTTCTCCATGGCTCAGGTGAGCCAAGAGCAGAAATAACCCCCAAGGTCTTGTAGCAAAGTAGCCACACTCCATTTTGCTCTATGCTCCCAAAGAGGCAAGAAATAGCTTCAAGTAAGCTCAGGGAATGGAAGGCAGCATCTGGCAGTGCTAAAAAATATACTGAAGTACTAGAGTACTTATCTCCTGAATAAGGCATTGCCCACCTATGGGCATCAGCAGGGTAAGGAGAGTTGCAGGCAGTGGGGAGGCAGCACACTGCAGGGCAGAGAGGATTCAGGTGTTCTCAGGCAGCCCACTTGGGCTCTGTTTTCTTTTTCAACCCAGCTGAAGCAGTAACTTGGAAGGGTGAGCAAAATCCTTCCTACACACCAAAGCCCTCGACACACAACTCACAGATCCAACGCTGCTCTGAGATTTTAACCTTTCCTTGGGTTGCTCGAACCCTTGCAGAAGTTCCATTTGAAACTGCGATATTCAAAAGGTGTATCTTGGTGCTAGAATAGCATTGCATGTATTGCTGTAGG
Organism: Tympanuchus pallidicinctus; assembly: GCF_026119805.1. Lineage (NCBI taxonomy): Eukaryota > Metazoa > Chordata > Aves > Galliformes > Phasianidae > Tympanuchus > Tympanuchus pallidicinctus. Next base: position 11,027,175 of record NW_026294722.1, read on the forward strand.
TGGAAGACAATCTGTGGGTTGGGGAAAACTGTGCTCAGCTCCTTGGTTTGCTCCAGCTCCTCTCTTCAACTCTGACCACATCACACTGAAGCTTACATCACCCCACGTCCTGTTTGTAGAGGCAGTTCACTCTCCTACCTGCTATGGATTTTGCGAGCACAAAGACAAGCAGTAAGGAACCCAAACACATGGCTATGCAGCGATTATTTAGGGCCATGAACTCTACTAGATAGCTCCAAAAAACCATCAAATTTTGTTCAGAGACCTAATATCAGCAGAGCACTAAGGTGAGCAATGATCAGCCCCAGCTCACAGAAAACCATACAGAAACGTGCTGGTAACAGCAGTCAGTGAGCTATCACAAACACTGAAGGGCTCACAGTCATTTTAACACCACTTATGCAAAGACAAAGAAGGGCTTGAAGAACAATTTATACAAATCCAATAAACCAACAGTTTCTCCCTCATCTTGGCAATGGCTATTCCTCCATAAAATAAGCTGTGCTAAATAAGCCTTACCACATGTAATGCTATAATGGGATGGAAAGTACCACGATAATAGCAGGGAAGCAAAGTCTTTCATTGCCGCAAATGAGAACAAGCACAAAATCAGCAGCCACAGAGGCAGAAATAAACAAAAAGAGCTACTTACCTTTGGAAGGCCTCAGGTAGGCAGGGATCTCTGGCAAAAGATACCACCTCTGCCTCCAGCCCTTAACTGAGGTCTGGGAAGGGGTGGATCCTCACTCCAGCCCTTCCAGTGACTCAGCTGCATTGCATACACCTGAGCTCCCCTGGGTTGGCCCTGCTTTCTCACCAGGTGCTCCATTACTGGTTCAGGCTGTGACTCAGTGTTTCCACTACACCACCATCCTTGCCCTTTGCAGCAACATATCTGAAGTGACCAAACAGTGCAGTAAGCTTTTTCCAAGATCTGTGGCCAGAGGATGAGCAGAACAACCAACCTCCTGGTTTAATTTTGTTTCTAACAACATCCTCTATCTAAAAAGAGCCTCTTACCCTCACAGGATGGCTTCAGCATCACTCATCCCATGGCCACCAGCAGGTTTGTGACCCTCCCACTGAGTTCAGCCCCTGGTTGAGTGGGATTGGGGCTGTTTGGGATTGCACTCAGTACCAACCCATGTGCCAAAGGAAACCAGGATGCCAGCATCCACCTGCACCATGCAGCCTGCAGGGAGGAGGCAGAGATTATTTATACTTAAAAAGAAAAAGGCTCTCTGCTGTTTTCAGTTCAGTAGAAGCCCGTTGTGCAGAACCCTTAATGATTAGATGGGGCCACTCCAAGCCAATTTGTTTCCTTTTCCCCTACCTCCTAGGGGAGCTTTACAGAGTTTTTCTCTAAAGAACGAGATGTATTTCAGTGCTGGTTGCCCCATTACACGGAATAATCCACACACCCTCTTTGAAGAACCCTACAAAAAGCCCAAAGGCAGCACTACAATCAATTTGGAGATCAAGGATCACACCTAATGGAGACAGCACAGCAGAATTTACTTAATATTCCTCCTAGATTCAAAATAATAATATTGTCAGCTAAATAAAAGGCAAGCATTCATTTGTATGTAAAACAGTTGGTTATATCAGGCCTATTTACGTCTGCTCTGCCTGCCAGCTACAAAGATTTATGACTGAACACCCAAGGGACCTTTATACATCTATCCAAATTCATGCCTGTTTTTCATTAACCTGTGTACCGATATCTTGTACAAGATGGCATGAATATAGATTTTTTTTTCTCTTGCTACTCAGGCATCAAAGCAAGAAAAAGTTCTTGGCAATAATAGCAATAATAAATACAATTTCTGAGCTTGTAAGTCATTCATAAACAGATAAACTTGTGACATGCATACATAAATGTATCCATGGCATGTCTGTGCATACATGTATGTATACATATACAGAGGGGGACCTTGCCCTCCCAGACCCCCCTCCCCCAGTCTCTCCCCCCCATTCCCACTTTCTCTTGGCTCTGCACTTGCTCTTCTTGCAGCATCTCCCTGGTGACAGGACAGAAACAGCTGCAATAAATTACTGTGTACTTCTTCCATTACATGTATTTTTAAAAGCAAAAGTCTGAAAGTAGATTTGTATAAAGCAGGAACAAGCACCTTTTTAACCCCAGGAGGATTACTGTTGGATGAAAGAGGTGGAAAACTGGAGGATATGGAACATAACTCAGCTGCTGTTCAGGCTGACGGTAACAAAGTTCTTAAGCTGGAACATTTGTTTGGCTTTTCCCCCCCCCACTATCATTCAGGCTGACCACACCACTTGCATGTTCGTGCTTCAGGCTATCGATGGTGCACTGAAGATTTCTTCTTGATGCAGAGGAAGGGAAAGTGAGAACAAGGCACAGCCCATCTCAGGTGGTGTGGAAGCAGGAGGGATCCCCACAGGGCCATGCTCCCAAGGTCCCCCAGCTCCTTACCCTGGGCTCAGCAAAAGGTTATTTGCTGATGGCTGAGGCTATTTTGGAGCAGCAGAGCACCCAGGTGGCAGGGGTATTCCTGTCCCTGCACACATTCTCAGGCCTAGTTCTTCACCTGCCCAACATGCACTGGGGGTGAGGGTGTTGCTGTCACCTCCACCCAAACACTGCCGTGCCTCCCTACTTCCAGCAGCCAGAAGGAACTGCACCTCCTTGAAGCACCACACCGTGTCATGTAGGTGGCAGCTTCCTTCCCCCAACCTCTCCCACAACATAGCTGAGCCCCTCGAGTAAGCCATAAAATAAATACCAAGGCTGGGTGAAAGAGCTCAAGCATAAATCTTTGGGATTTATACTAGAGTTTATCCCCTTGCATTTTTATGTTTAATAACACTTACTGAGGTGAAGCCATTGATCTCAAATGAAGAGACCAGCCTTCCCAGGAGCAGCCATGTCCACAGCCTAACTTTTTCCTAGGAGCAGCTCCTTGGAGTGCTATTTTCAGCTGGGCTTCATCATACACTACAGATGCAAGCTAACACTACAGCAATAGATACTCTGCATCCCAACACCTGCAGGGGACTGAAGATTGGAACCAACACCTGGAACTGAGAGTACAGCAGTGGTGGAGGACCTTTATGCTGCCATCACCCAGCCCTCCTCTTCCCAGGGTGAAGGTTTTGGCCAGGACCTCACTGAGCCACCCATCTCAGGAAAGACCAGCAGGACACAGCCGTGCCTTTTGAGGGATGCTCACATACCTTGAATTAACGAGGTCTTAGCCTAAAAGGTCTGCAACTCATTTAAGTTGTGGAAATTGAGCGCTTCATCTTCTGCTGAAAGACCTCCTTGCTCCACAGGCTGTCACAGCTCTTACTTCCCACACGTCATGGAATTTGGTATTTGGTATGCTAACTCAGAGACTAAATTGGGCCTCCAGGGGGAACGTCCTCCTGAAATTTAAGTGTTCATTATGTAGCAAGCTGCACCTATGCCCATGCCTCCTTCAGTGCAGCGCAGCATCACCTCCTGCTTATTAAGGATGGAGTCCTACACCTCACAGACACAGATGGTGATGGGAAAGAGCCAGCACAAGAGAAAGCACCACGAAACACCAGGTTGGCATTTTATAAGTCACATCTGCAGCTTCTTCAGCCACAACTCAGGTACAACACACCTTCAACACTCTAATGAATGTGCTGCTCTGTTCTCTGGTACAGCTTTCCAGGTACACTGAAAACAGTGATTTTCATGACTAAATGGTTGGGAGAGTTGCAGAACAGGATGTCAGCTTGCTAAGTGCCTCATCTTAGAGTTGCACACACAATTATTCTCTCTACAAAACTCAAAGGCAATCCATCAATTACTGTCTTTTTTACCCTACTTGCTTTTCTATTATTTGGTACTTTTAAAATATTGTATGTATTAACTACACAGAATTTACAGCACACACATTGATTTTTCCATTAGTCTTGCTCTAGCTGAGCCTAAAAGAAAAATCAAGCCACTGCTTTCTGCTATCAGCAGGCATGTACCATTAGCAGCACCAAGCACTTGTTTAGCCATCGGTGGCCAGAGAGTGGGATACCTGCACAGAGCACCCATAAGCACAGACTTCACTGTTGTATGAGTGTCTGTAGAAAATGCTGGAAGGATGCACTGAGACCACACTACACGTGAGCAACGCCACCTATATTTGCCTCTTCAATAGGAAACAACGCATTTGGTGAGAGCAAGAGTGAGTATTCAAAGGAAGAGGGGTTAGAGAGGAAGTGTCTGAGACAACACTGCACAGACTGACATGTATGTTTGCTCCTTCAAGGAGAAGCAATGTGCTGGACGGTTCAAGAACAAGCATTCTTACATAGAGGTGTTAGTGAGGAAACACCTCACCCTTGTTTGGGCTGTGCAAGCAGCTCTCTGTGCAACACAGCAATGGGCTGCTGCATGCTCAGAGCGTGGTTTCACCCAGCTCCATGGGAGCAGGCTGGGGTAGTCCCTGCAGAGCCACTCTGCACCATCACAGCCACACATCTCCCCTCACCAGATGCTTTGTGGCTCCTAAAAGCCACTGATGAAGGTTAGTGCATAATGAAACATGATTTGCACACACAAGGAACTCGTTTCCTCATAATGATAAATGTTGTTAAATGGTCACAGACAAACAAGGCAAAGCAGCAACACCAAATCCTGCTGCTCTTAAAGCCTCCCACCAAACTTAATATGTCCACTTCCCATCCTAGAGGCTCCAGGCACAGCAGTGTCAGGAGCAGGGAGCCAAAATGCAGCAGAACCTGGGAGCAGAGCAGAGCTGAACACACCTACAGCACACCTGCCAGGAGAGGTGGCCGTGGGTCAGACTGCGAAGGATTGCATCAGCCCATCAAATGGTTCTCTTTTTTAAGAAAAATACAATCCCATTCTTTGGTTTCCTGGCATACAATCCTAGCTGGGACCTTTGACAACCCCTCACCAGCCACCACTGAGAAATCCCAGCAGGGAAAGGGCTGGAGGGACACTCAGCTCCACAGTGGCACAGCACTGACATTTTCCGAAGCCCATGCAAGCCGGGAGGATCCTTGCAGGTACTGCTCCTGCTGTGATGGCCGAGAGCAGCCAGCACCGCAATTATCCCAGCACACGGGGAGCTGCTGCACGCCCTCCTAATGGCGCGGCAGGGCTCTAAATGCCTCCTCACAGCCCTATTAGTCTGCACCATCATTAAGTGGAGCAAGGACCTGGAGAGACGTGGGGGAAGGCGCTGTCTTTTTGCTCCCCTGCGTACTGAGGATTCATTTAGAACTTATTAATTACATTTGCCTACGCCTGAAATGACAGAACAATGAGCACGCGTCTTGAAGGCAATGAGCACAAGTTGTTTTGTCAGACGGTTCTTTGCAGGGTAGGGTGAGGTGGGATGGGGGCTGCTGGGGGCACAGCTCAGAGCACACTGAGCCATCCAGGTTCAGTTTCATGCAGCAAGAGCTAAGGGACCATCCAACCTGAGCCTGCCTGCAAGGGGAACGCCTTTACGGTGCTGCAGAGGAGGAGCCTCATCCTCAGGTCTCCTCTTGATCAAAGCACAGATACTCTCCGTACAACTGCTTTCTTTCACCACAGTACCAGTGCTGCTGCTTCTCTCCACAGGACCCCAGCATCCAGAAAACCTGATGTAAAACTTCTAAACCCAGCTGAGGCTGCACTGGGGCTAGGTCAAGCTCCAGGCCCATTATAAAGTAACTCACCTTCCCACTCTTTACTCCTTTTCTCAGCAAAAACCCAGCCCTCAAACACTTCCCTGGGGAACAGAAATCTGTGGCAAAGGAATCAAACAGAGCTTGTAGTTCTGTATCCACCAGGTGGGAATTTCGCCCCGCATTCAGCAGACACCAGCCTGGTGCACACTGAGGATCTCTTCCACTGCCCTGCAGATGGGAAGGAGCACACCAGCCCAAGCCCTGCTGGGAACCCAAGCCCACCTCCAACATTTGAGAAGAGTCTTCGGTGCCTCCTGCCCCAGGCATACTACTTAGCACTTACTTAACTCTGTTGGGGATTTCTATCACTCTGTAGCAAGCAGCCACATGCTCCAAGTAATAATATGCTGAAAAAAGGATCAAGTCTAGCTCCATTCTAGGGAGCTTTTTTCTTTTTTTCTTTAATGTTGTTAAGTGCAAGTTAAATTATAACTTCTCTAACAGCTATAATAAGGAATATAACACTCATGCATACTGGGAAGGCTGTTGCTCTTCCTTAACCATTGAAGAGCCACTTCCCAGACTGGCTTCACACCCAGGATAGATACCAGCTCGACCCCAGCTCTGCACCTGCACGAGGACCCAGGGACACCAGTCACTCTGCATGTTAAAGGCTATCCCCCACCTGAGGGATCCCCCTGGTGTCTCACTCCTTCCTGCCCACCACCCCATGACCCCACTCCTCAGGCACAAGCTCTGTGCTTGGGAGACCTATTGTCCTTTCCAGGGCTGTTCCACTTCTCCAGAATTCCCTTGATTTTTGGTACACGACAAGAAAAATGCAAACTCCCCCATTTTTGACCTACATTCATTCCTCAAATTGGGACTAAAAATAGAGCAAGCTATGCAGAAATTGTTTAAACTGTTTTTTACACCCTCTTTCTTTCACCATCTTTATTAAGGCTGCTCTAGCACTTCTCAAAACCACGGGTGAAACAGAAGAGAGCTGTGTGGGTGTGCAGAGCAGAACATTGCCCTGAGCTCACTGCAAGGCCTCAGCACTTTCAGGGCTAGGTAAAAAGCACTGCTCTGCCCCTTGATGCACCCATGAAAACCACAGCATCTTTCACCAAAAAACACCTCAGCATCCCAACTAAAAGCACCAGCAGCAAATCCAGGTGCCTAACAGAGCAGTTTCCCACAGATCATCGCAATATTTACTTAAAGCAACCCACTCTAGGTTAGCAGCACCTCATTAAATGTGCTGGGTTACCAGGTGCACTGAGCAGCTGCTGTGCTGGCTTCTCGTCACCTTAGAGCAGTTCTCTACCAGCTGCCTCCAGTTCTCCTTATCTCTCTTCTTTATCCTTGTTTCTATTTCTGTGCCTCCTCAGATCTTTTCCCATGACACATCCCGGCCCCACGTCCCCACCTGAAGCCACGCTGCTGTGTATGTCACAGGCAGTCTACAGCACTTCAAAGCTCTGCCAGCAGCAGGAAGCAGAATTTCACTCTGAGCACTGAAAATCAGCTCCTAATCCCACAGCAGCCTGGCACACACTGGCAGGATGAATGGGGACGAGCAACCAACTCCTTCACGCTCAGAGGCAAGGAAAGTGAAATGGCCTGACCTACCTGGGGATGCAGCATTGAGAAGCAACTGCAAAGAAGCCAGGAAGCAAGGTGGGCAGCAGCATCAGTAATGATGAAGGACAGGACCAGAGCAAGGAGCAGCAGTCCAGGTGATGAAGCAAATCCAAGGACGAACAGAAAGCCATGAGCAGGCATAGCCCAGCCAGGGGAATAGTGCTTGGAGCCTGAGCTTAAACGCAGCACAGGAACTGGAGATGTGGCGTGAGAGGGAACAGGTCCAGGTGAAGCTCGTCAAGGTGACTGGAGCCTGGAGATGCATGCAGACCTCCAGAAGACATTCCTTTGGGGTCCTGAGGGCTTGTCCCCGTTCATAGCTATGTGGGGACATCACTGCTGTCCTCTCAGGTTGGCTGAGCCCAGCACGACCTGTGCAGGGTGAGCCTCACCTTATGGCCCTCACTAGGCAGCACATCACTGAGACCTCTGCAGCCCTCTCCTCCAGTAGCTTTGTCTTCATGCTCAATTTTCCTGTTCTTGCCAAGCTGCACTGCTCCAGATATCTCCTCTCCCTCCCTTTGTGAGCCCTGTGACAACGCTCCATAATGCACTTGTGTTCCAGTCTGTGTTTGAAAGAGTCCAACCTGTCCTGTAACAGAAAATTAACAAATAAAAGGAAATGAAATGCTTCAGACACAAAACAGAATATTTCTGGGGGAATGGCTTCAGGCAGAGCCAGAGAAACCAGCCCTGTTCTCTGGGTCAGGAAAGGGGCTGGGAGCAGGACAGCATCCCAGTGCTCCTGCCGTGCTCAAAGCAATCCTGTAGCTCTTAATGACTGCAGAAGGATATGAAGCATATGAAGACAGAGCTATGACAGATGTCTTTAGACTGGAAAGTTCCTCCTTCAATCTGGAGGACCTGAAGCTCTGGGGTGAGGCAGGTAACAGCGACAGCACCATCTGATGTGCACAGCTCCTAAAAGAGAACCTCCAAACAGCAGGCTGTGAAACAGAGCCCATGAGCAGCACGGAATGTGAACGTGAGCTCAGCCTTGACTGTGGGGAGGAAAGCACCAGGTTTGTAGGAATTCTTTGTCATTCTGGGGAAATATGAGCAGAAAGTGAAAATTAAACACCTGCATAAGCACAGTCTGCAGAACAAACATGCATTGGGCCTGGGGCACATGAAGGGGAAAGGAAAAGATAATTAGGGCAGTTACTAAGGCCTTTTATGTGACAGTTTCCAAGGAGCCTGAGTTATTCTTAAACCACAGCTTGGCCTCCTTCTTTCAGGATAATCACACTGGTTTGAGCTGCTTTTGCAACACCACAAAATCACTCCACATCCATCGCAAGGCTTTTGCTCCAAACAGCAGCAGGAGTTGGGTCCCAGTAGAAAAGTCCAAAATCTCAGTGGCTCCCAGGCAAGGACAAACTGGAAGAACAGGTAAAGGGAAACCCTCCCTGGGGCCTTCACTCACTCTTCTACACTCCCTGTTCCCATTGCACTGCTGAGCTCCGGTTTGCTCAGAGCTCACCAGGAGGGTATTTCACATCCTCCTTGGCTGTGCAGGAGAGCTCTCACATTGTTACCCTCTTCCTTCTCCATTCCCCACATCGCATCTCCACACACCTTCTCTATTTCTTGTAAAATGACATGAGTTCAATTGCCCTCTCTGTGTCACTCCGAGGTTCCTCATTAGGCACACGGCACCACGTGCATCTCCCTGCTGCTCTGGAGCCGAACTCCTCTGCCTCTCCCAGCAGCTGCTCCATCAGATACCTTTTTCCAAGTCCAGGCACACACACACACTGGGTGGGCTGATGTTCTGCTGGCGGAGTTTTTTTTATCATAGTTTATGAAACATCTGCTGTTTATAAATGATTGATTTTGAATGCCATAATCTTTTCAGTTGCGTGAGCCAATAAGCACCTCTGAGCAGCAGAATGGTGCTGCTGCAGCTTGAAATTGGCTGCATTCAAGCATCTTCATTGCAGGCACTTGAACAGAATGTGCAGAATCTTATCCACATGCACACACACACATTCATTCTTTCTCCCCTCCTTGGGAAGCTCCCCACGTCCACAAGCATGAGGGTTACAACGACCATGGAGCACCCTCAGACCCCAACCTCCATCCATCTCCACACCCAGCCCAACATAGCTGTGCACAGAATGCTAATGTACACACATACATACATTTTGGGAACCCATCAAAACACAGTTAAGGTTCTGCTGAATCGACCTGTCCCCAGAAGGCTCCAATGTTAGCACCCAGCAAACCCAACCACCCACTTCAGCCATGGTGGAGCTGAGACCCTGTAAGGAGATCAGAAGATTGTCTCATTCTGCTTAGAGAACATTCTTAAATGATCACAAAAATGAGGCAAAATCAAGAAAGAGTCATTACCTACAGTGATTCAGCCTGGGCATCTTTATGAGCCTGCCATCACCCACCAGTACCAAAGGTCCTCAGGAAAGAGGAAACAGCAAACACTCCTTCACTAGGAAAGTCATACTCTAACTCTGGATGCTGTTATTGCAACCCCCAGCCAAAATGCAAAGAAAGACAGATCTGGTGAGTTAAACAACCATTGAAGGAGGAGAAAATGGCATTTATATTACATCTGTGCCCTATCCTAGCCCTAAAGCGCCTGTCAAGGCACACTCAGAACATCTTCTCTGGACATGTCCCTTCTGTCACCCACACAAGGCAAGCACAGGAAAAATAAGGAGTTAGAGGTCTTGCATTTGGGCAGGGAGAGAGATGATAACCAGAAGAGAGATGACAAGAAGTAGGGCTGAGACGCCACCCTGGCTCTCCAGGAGGCTGAGAGGTTTGTGTCAAAGGAGGAATGCATACAAAACCCAAACCAGCCTCTTGAAAGACTTTCAATAACAGAAACTAAGGATATTTTACAAATAAAACAGTCAAACGACAAATGAGGAGAGGCGATACACTTTAATTAAACAATTAGGCTAGTCCTCAGGAAATACACTAATTCCCAGGTAGACAGCAGCTGGGGACTGATTAATTGCTCTGCCCGTGGATGTACCTCATGGAGGATGAGAAATGCTTCACATCTCCCGCTGTGGGCTGGAAATCAGTTGGGAAAAGCATCGCCAGAGTCTCCTCTTCACCTCATCCCCTCCTGGGCCAGGTGGGGACCTGCTGGAGTTCTGCCATTCCTCACTGGTAGGAACAACAGAGGGGGTGAAGAAATGATGGAGGGATGAGGGGGTGGATGGTGGAGGGGATTCTGGAAGGGATGGAAGAGAGGAAGAGGATGTTGGGGTCACCCCAGTCCTCCGGGGCCAATTGGTGCAGAAGGAAATCTCAGCTGGATGCCCAGCATTTCATCCTATCCACATCTGCAGCCTTAGGTTTTAATTTGATATAATAGACCAGACGATGTTGGGCAGAGACAGAGTATGACACAAGCAGTCATTCAGCTTGCACAAACATACCATGCAGCTGAGGTGAGCTTAGCTTGAATTAAGCCAAGTGGAAGCTGAAGGATTAGAAAGCACATGCCAGGCAGGGATGAGGCAGTGCTGAGCAGGCAGTGAGGAACCACAGCAGGAGCACCGCTTTGTCAACAGGCGTTCTTTCTATCTCCCTCAGATTAAAAGTTACGATCATATTTATCTTGCATTGATTTAGATATGTTACGGACACAATAAAAGTGGAGTCTCGCATTGAGATATGAATTCACCACCTTAGAGCTGTGCTGTGTTACATATCAGTGTGATGCGCTTCATGGCGATGCACCACCATTTTTGGGCTGTACCCTGAGTACTCCCAGGATGAGTAAGGCTGAGGACGTTTGCTCATCGAACTTACATGGGGTGTGCAGTGCCTGGCCACAGGTGTGAGCATCCCAGAGTGAGCCCGCATGTTTGATATGGCAATAATGGCTCAGGAGATAATGAACACATCTTTTCAGTTCCTACATATTTGATAGTGATGTTACAACATCAGCAATTTTCAGTTTTTCCTCCTCTCCCATTTGAATAGCTTTCCCTCACACAGCTGCTGAAAGTCTGCCTCAGAAACCTCCAGACACTCTATGCACAGCTCTACAGACATCCACCTCCAGATCCAAATCCTCCTTGAACCCATGGTCCTCCTGCTCTGCCCTCAACAATGACTGGTTGGTACATCTCAAACTCAGCCTGTTTGTATGTAAGGCCAAAAATAGTCTTTGCTGAGCTTTTCTGCCTCTAATCCTACAATCTCCAGGCTGGCAGCACAAGCATTCCCCTGGCCTTCAGCTGCAGCTTGAGACCCTAAGCCCACTGCTAGCTCTTGGCACTCCAGGAGGTGTTACAGCGCTGGGAAGAGAAAATCAGCTCTTTGCCAAGCACACCAAGGCTGGCTCTAGAGCAATGCCACCAGCTGTACCTCTTGGGGCCATCGTCAAAATGGCCTGAATTACCATTTTACCTCGTTCTATTCATGCTGGAGAAGAGGGCCTCAGCTGGAAGCTGACAGCTTGCAGCAGAGATATTGCAGGTTGGAAACTCCTCTGAAATGAAGGCTTCGGGTCGTCCTTCCAATGGGACATGAGGTCCCATGGATGTCCAGAGCCCCCCCATCTCGCTGCTCCGTGCATGCAGGACAGGGAAATCCTGGCCCTACACCGTGTCTGAGTGCAGCAAGGATGCAGCTGGAGGATCAAGAAGCCAAACAGGTGGTGTGTCAGCGTGCTTTGTCTTGCCAGGATGGAAAAACAAAGCAAAGCGCAACAAAGCACAAATACAAGAAAATTCAATAATGTTTTTTCTTTTTTTTTCTTACTGAATGCCAGTGGGCTCACTTTTATTTGATACTTCAGACATTTACATATAAATTGCTCCATAATGCTTCCACCCTCCTCCTCTTTAGTATTGGCTGTTAATGAGCTGCACAAAAGGTCGGAGCTGCACTGCATGCTGCTGGGGGCTCCTGCCTGCTGAGCCAAGCCCTGCTTCCCTTTGGTTTGGGCTCTGGTGGCACGAATGGCATGGGGACTAACTGGGGTAACCAAGCCTGGTGTGGTGAGCAGAGCAGGAGGGGTTTGAGGGAGCCCCTGGGCTTCACAGCTGGCTGATAACCCTGCAATAAGGGAGAGAGCCAGGCCAGCCTCCAGGTGCCAAGTAGGGGAGGCTGGTGGATGGAAGGCAGCGCAGCAGAAGGGGAGGCTGTGGTGCAGAACTGACCATCTCCCATCTCCCTGGGACGTGTTTGTCTCAGGGACCAGATAAGGCTCCCTGTGATCAAAGACTTGTGCTAAAGTCAGCTTTTGTCCACGAAGAATTATGGCTGCAAGCATGGGATGGGAGAAGCAGCAGGAATGGGCTGGGGAGAAATGCCATTGTAGGCAATCAGCTCCAGCAACAAGGGAAAAATGAAACAAGAGCCCAAAACATTAAAAATAGCAGCGGATCCTCATTGTGGAATCTAAGCTAGTGATTGTCTTGGAGAGGGGTGGCTGTGCCTGGCAGGAAACTACCATACAACAGCACCTCCTTGGCAGGGATGAGTTGGCCATTCAGATCCTGAGACTGATGCCTCCCCGCACCACCCGTGGTCTCATGGCAAAGTCCCACTCTGTGCCTTAAGGTGCAATAACTGGTGGTTGGGAAGGTGAGGCCGTGTTGCCCCCCAGCTCCAGGACCCCATGGTGTTGGTTGGTGCACGTCCTATCTCAGGGCCTGCTGGTGGCCCACCGCTTCCAAACAAGGCACGAGATGGGGAAATCCAACACTTAGGAATTTCCCTATGCTCCATCTAATGCTGCCTATTTCCACTTCACCACCCCTATACGTGTGACGTGGGGCCAGCACCAGCACATCACTCACCTACGAGTCCCATCCCAGCTCTCTGAGCACCATGGAACATCAACAAACCCCCTTCCAAAGGAAACAGAAACCTCCTGCCCTTCGATGGAGAGGTTTCAGGGAACTTCTGCACAGAGTCAGATTGCTCATGGTCATGTGCCATAAAAACACAGTGCTGCAACACATCCACAGGGAACACATCACAGCAGACTGAGAATATTTGCAGGACTGTATCGCTGCAACACCTTTCTAATCTAGTGCTGAAGATACCCTACACATTTGGTGAACAAGTCTGAACTACACGAAATTAAAAACAAAACCCTTCATGGCAGGGCAGCAAAGGAGAGAGAGCAGCATGCATCTTTCACAGGGAACAGCTGGACAAAGGGAAAAAGTGACAAAAGTGACAGAAGGCAGCTGGTATCTCACATAGAGAATGTGTTTCTGCTAAACCACATCCCAGATGCAGCTGGCCTCTGCTGAGGCAGCTATCAGCAGCATCACACCACCGAGGCTCCATCAGATCCCTGCAGCACCCCTTGGTGGGAGGTGAGCACCCCAAAAGCGGGCTGTGATGGTGTCTCGCTCCAATTTATAGGAGGGAGATGGGGTTCTTTTAGTATCTGTATACCCGAGTGAGATTAAGCAATAACAGTTCATATGCTGTTCCGACCAGTTTATTACAAAACCTAATCAGGGTAAGGGAAGGAGGGCGATAGAAAAGACGGGAAAGAAGCAAGAGTTGCATAAAGCAGGGATAGTCACCAGCAGGATCCAGCAGCGTCCTGTTGCACGGCGTTTGAAGGTCCGGGGCAGACGCAGCAGGGAGGGGGAGCAGCCGCGTGGCGGCCTTGGGCAGCAAGCAGGCAGCGGAGGCAGGCGCGGAGCCAAGCCTTGAGGAAGCAGCAGAGCTCAGGCAGCAACCCAGGAGAGTTCGACAGCATGCAGGAGTCACCTCACGAGGAAATCTGACGGTCAGGAATCCTACCCTCGTGGTTTTCGGTTCCTCTTTTATCCTCCTTGTTCTCCTGCCTACGTTACAAGGATGGGCCTTGAGCAAGAGTCGTCGAGCACCCCCTGAGATGGCCGTCATCCTGAGACAGGTCCACACAAAGGAGCACTTCACAGCTATTTAGCTGCAGCTCATCTCGCTCTCGTTGCCCTGCCCTTGTCCGCCTGCGTCCCCCCCACAAAGGATCTCACAACCTTTGCCCAGGACTTGCCCGCACTTGTTCGTCTGTGTCCTTCAGACAAGGGATTTCTCAATCCTTGCTCGGGACTTGAACAAGTCCAGCTGTGTCCCCAGCAAGCTTTAAGACACAGAAGTTAACAGAATAATCTCTTACAGGTGGGAGCACCAGCAAACAGCAAATCACAGCTGTACAAAGTGAGAAATATCACATGCATCAACACCAATGTAGTGCAGTTTGGAGGATAACATTGTCCAAGGAGAGAATTCATCATTCTTTTGGACAAGAAGGGAACAAACAGCCTGAACCATAGATCCTCTGAGCTGGCGAGTGCAAAGTCCCACTTTTTGCTAGCAGTAACAGACCATTGCAGTTAATATCTGCAGCCCATCAGCTCCTGCACTCAAAGCCAGTGCCTGCAGGGGCAGCAAGCACTCCCCAGCTTTAGGCTCTCCTAAAGCCAACTCCACGACCCTGGGGGTCTGTTCCCTGTCAATATCCCCGTACAGGTGACGAATGCACTTATGCAGAGCACCTCCGTGGCTGCAGCATCTGGCACCCAGGCTGATATATGGCCAAAAAGCGCTTTGCTTGTCCTTTAAGTTCCCAGTAATCTGCTGCATTTATTTCAATTGGCACTCCTGGCAAGCGCTCTTAGAAAGTGGCTGGGAAGGTGTAATTACGTTACTATCCTGGGTGTGTGTATGGCCTAAGGGATTTCTCATCATACAGACCAAAAGAAAAAAAAAAAAAAGGAAAAATATACCAGCGAGAGAAAAGCAACAGCCACAAACTTCTCATGATTCACATCAGATTACGGCCATGGTGTGCCCCAGGAGGGTCTCCCTATGCAAGCACTGTGCTCACCCCTAGAGCAGCCATGGAGGGGACAGAGAGGGGGCAGTGCCAAGCAGTGCTGCCCTCTGTCCCAGGCACAGCCATGCCCCCACCCCAACTCTCCTTAGCTGCTGGCTGCACTGGGCAGAGCTGACTTTTACAGCACAATTTGTTCTTCTGTTATGGTCATTTTCCATACTAACTTTATACAGCATCAAAAGCCCTTTCATATGTTAAACTCTAATTCGTGTGCTAATACCTAACTTATGGTAAGGTAATTTTTTTTTTTTTTTTTTTGAATTTATTATTCAGCCTTCAGCTAGGAAGGAACAGGCAGGCAGTGGGGAGCTCAGGCACCATGCACAGCAGGTGAATGGGACAGAGCTGGTGAATGCACCCTGCACCTCGGGTGTGAGCTGCTCCATTCTGCTGCTGGGAGGAGAGGCTGAGAGCTGAGGCTGCTCTGCCTGGAGCAGGGGGTCTCATCCACATCCATGGATCCCTGCAGGAAGCTGTAAAGGTCAGAGCCAAGCTCTCTGCACAGCAGGGCCAGGACCAGGGGCACTGGGCACAACTGGAGCACTGTCCGTGGGAGGTTCCTTTGCAGTAGCAGCCCCTGCCTGTTTGTGGTGAAGTGAGAGCCGAGCAGGAGCAGAACCTGACAATGAGAGCAGCTCAGCCTGTGCCAGTTCTCTTTAAGCATCTATTTTCTCTCAGGGAAGCAGGTGCATTCCCTACCCTTGCAGCTGAAGGCAGACAGAGGTGTGATGGGTTTGAAACAGCGATGCTGCTCCAGCATCACAATTCCAGCACATCTGCTAATTATGCCAAACGACTTCACCTCGCTGCTGGCTTCTGAGCCGTGCACATTGCATGAAGTGAGAGCTGGCAGCTGGGGGGAAAGGGGGTCACCCTGCACAGGGACAGCACAGGGCTGGGGTTACCCATCACCCTGCCAGCTCCCCACTGCCCCAGTGAGTGACACCCCTGGAAAAGCAAGGACTATTCCTTCCCCCTGCAAACCACCGTTGGCATTCCTTCCCCGCTCCCCAGTCCTCTTCCCAATTAACCCTTTTTCTCAAATCCAGCACTTAACATCCCAAGCCCTCCAGGGGATTCCGCACACACGTATTCTCAGTTCTCCATCTCACTTTTTTAGCATTAAAAGCTATCATTTGTTCCAATGATAGGAACAAACTCCGCTAGGCAAAATGAAGCTGTTATTCCCTCCAGCTAAACTCCAAAATTATTTCATAATCCTTAGATAAAAGCTTCGAAGTCAGAATATTCATCACCAAACCAGGCTCCACGAGCAGCCGGGCAGCAATGGAACGGAGCAGATTTGACACAAGGGATGTTGCTACAGAAATTAGCCTGTCATAGGATTACAAGGACTAAGTGCCATTGGGTGACAAGGTGTGATATGTTAATATTAAATTATCTCACCAGTAAAAAAAAAAAAAAAAGAGGAGAAAAAAAAAAGAAGGAAAAAAGGCACTGATGAAGCTCACATTTATTAACAGCCTTGAATATGATATTAAAAGATCGCAGATAAGCTAGTTTATTTCTGTGCTGGAGATCAAATTGAAAGAATTCTCCAGGAGGGATTTCTTTGAATGAAGCATTACAACAATAAAACAAAAAAAGGCCTTTAATAAATGTTGTGGGACTAAGGAAGCCTGAACAACCCCAGCCTAATCTCCCCGGGGGGGGTTCATTAACCCTTCTTTCCGTCTCTTGTTGCATCAAAACAGGGATTAAATAGCATTTCAGTACAAAATAATACTCTGTATGTACCAAATGCTCTCTCTATAGAGAGAAGATTAACTCCACTGCTGCGTGACACACGCCTAGGATGGGATGCTAACAAAGCTGGCTGGCACGAAATAGAAACCACGAGCACAAAGCTTAAGTGATTTGTCCAAGTCACCAGCACCAGCCAGATAACAATAGGGCCATGGAGCGTTGAGAGTTTGCTTAAAAATTTGATTTGTTGTAGTCAGGCAGCAACAAATAACAGTGACACCCAACCCACATCCGTTCTGTGCCCACACTGCCACATCCATCACGCGCCGGCCCCGCTCAGGCGCTTGGGGTTGAAGGCAGCACTGAGCTGCAGGAATGAGAGCTAAAGCGAGGGAGGGAAGAATGGGGGCGCTGGGGTGGTGGGATTGATGGAGCCGGCAGGATTTTGGGGGGCGGGCATGGAGCAGGCTGTGTCTCTCTTCATCTTCCAGCCATGAGCTGCCAGTGCCCCGCAGCTCTGCTCCCAGCACTGGCTGTTGCTTTGTGACACACTGTTTTTTCCTTGTTCTGCCCCCAGCAACCACATGGAAATAGTGCCTGCATCCCTCTGTGTGGATAAAGGAACACCAGGGACCTTCCCGTCTCTTCTGCCCCCAGCACTGACACCATGCAGAGGCACCAAAGAGCCTGTCCTGCCAGCACCTGAATTATCCACATCTTCTAATATCCAGCCACATCACACTTCACACATCACACCTGCCCTGCTGCAACAGGTGCAGAAGTGCAGCTTGGATGCACTTCCAAAACAGCTCCCAACCTGGATCATCTCAGGCTGATGGAGCTGCCTGCTCTGAAATCACACTGTAAGGAATGAGAATTTTCCTCCCTGGTTACAGCCGATTTTCTAGCAGTGAGATGGTTCTATTCTTTCTGTACAATGGATTATCCTTCTTTTTTTCTTCAATATTCTCTCTGTAAAATCTTTTGTGACCCATATCAGTATAAAAATGCAACCGAGGGATGCTGAGCAAGGCTAGATATACACTGGAGTATTTGGAGGCAAACATAGCACTGGCACTTAGCAAATATTAAATAACCATCATTAATTATTGATCACAACCCCAGCTAGTCAAGTTTCACCCCTATGGGTTCCACCATAGCATCAGGCCCCTTTGATAGAGCCTGTGAGGAGGGAAGCTGCTGCCCCTCCACGTCTGCACACCCACAGCCTCAGAGCTGCAGGGAAAGTCTGCAATAGCAGCGGGGTGAGAAGGTCTGCAGTCCCTCTGGATGGTGTGAGCCTAATGCACTGCCTGGCCCTGCTGGGCGCTTTGGTTGTGCAAACAGGAATGGGTCTGAGAGCACAGCTGTGTGCAGCCCCACACCTGACTGTGGGGATGGCAGACCTGCTGCTGGCCTCGTCTCACAAGCAATTTGTAAAGGTGTAATACAAAGAAACTCTATCTCACCGTCCTGACGCCAGCTGACTGCCTGCTCCCTTTACAGGGATGTTAAATCCTGTTATTAAATGCAAGCCATTATCAGTGTGTCATGGGCGCCTCTTGATGAAGCTGTATACCTGTGCAGACAGCTAGCCCATGCTTGCTTATTTACTATTCATTATAAATGCTCTGGATTGATCTCCCTCATCTTTACCTCTCTGCAGTTGCAAGATTTTTTATCCCCACCTGATGCCAGAGCTGAGCTTCGTTCCACACTCCTGGGACACACAGGTGTGCACAGCTCTATGGCTGTCCTAAGAGTTTCCCATGTTAATTACTGCCTTGGGTGTGCAAAACTGTGAGCAAACCACAACCCACTGGCTGCTTTTACCTCAGATTTAGGGGCACATCTCATACCCTGCCCTGGAGGTGACTGCAGCTGATACCAGAGCAGAGGCAGGACTGCCCCAGGAACACACACCACTTGGGATGGCAAGGGAAAAATCTGTTTGTATCTCAACAAACCTCACATCCATGTGGCTTTTCCTCCAGCAAAGTCAAAAGCTTTGCAAAAAAAAAACAAAACAGAAATCAGAGCAGATGAAGCCTTACCAGGACTGGAGCTGCACAGTGTTGCACTGGGACAAGCAGCAAGCCTGCTACCTTCCTTTGAGCTTCCCTTTGCTGCAGGAAGAATGGCATACACACTGCTAGTACTAAGAGCAACGTTTCTGGGAGCTTTGATAACTCTGCAAATAGAAAATAGTGCACATGTTTTATGCAATTCCATCCCCCAGACAATTTTTGAGCCCTCATCCAAACAAAGCATCCACGTTTCTCATAATGACATTCATGCGCCCTCCCACAACCTTTTGGAAAATGTGCATTTCAGTGATTCTTTCTTGTCAGAAGCAATAAGATGAATTCCAGTGGTAAAACCCATCCACCAGAGCTCCCCAGTTTGCATGGCATGGAGCTAAAGCCCTGCAGGCTTTCAAATAACTCAGCAATAGGTTTCCCCATCCCACCAGCAGTCCTGCTCACAGCCCATGCTTGGTTCACTTTGCCCCAGGTGAGGAGCTCCCAGGGCATATCCTAGTGACATATCCATCCATCTTAAAACGTGCTTAAGAAATGCCCCAGCGTCCTTTAGGCACCTTGGTGGAGAATATTACAAAATACAAATACATCCTCATCCCTCCACCAAGCCACCCAGCAGGAGCAGCAGGCACAGTGGCTTTCTGCAACCGCACAGCTTTTCTGACCAGCCATTGACCAACCCAATGGATCCCAACAAACCTGTAGGGGATCTGCTCCCTTGCTATGCACTGGCCACGCTGAGCCCCATCCTCACACATTACTACCCATGAGATCAAGCAAAAATTTATGAAAGAAGCTTGATTATTTCCCAGGAGGGAACACAACTAGATTTTCAGCCTGGTGGCCCTGAGGCCTTACCTTCCACCCCAGAAGTAATGCCCTGGGCTGGATGCAGCCTTGCAGGTATGCAAGGAGCAGACTTGCTAGCTCCGTGCTACAGCCATGCCTCCTTCTGGTGAGCAGTGGACTCATAAGTCTCTACAGCACTCCTTATGTCTGGGTCTCTTGATGAAGCTCAGTGTCTCCTTGAAACAATCATACCCCATCCCCACAGGGAGGAGGATGCTTGGGCACAGGCACAGCAGAGAGGAGATGGGGCAGGACTCATGGACCACTTGCAGTCTTGCACTCCTGCACAGCAGGCCAAGCATGAACAGTAACCATCCCTCTTTTCTCCTCATGATTGTGTTTTCCATGCTGTCCACTGTCCCACCTTGCACCCCCCAGGTCTCCCAGCACCCATCATCATGGGGCTGTCAATGTGCCAAGCATTAGAAATGAGGAAAAGAAGATTCCAAGCAGGGCCTCATGAAAGGGAAGGAGGAATCTGTGCTTATGTTCATATCCCCACATTTCACAGATCTACCATTACCTCACGGTTTAAGGCAGATCCTTTTGCTGCCTGACTCAAGGGATGCGGGAATAGGCAGAAAATGGGATTTAGAGAGCAAAGCTGCTAGCAGGGATAACAGAGCAGAACGAGGAACGCTGCCATGCTGCCTTCACCAGCCTTTCTCACCAAAGCAGCAGGGACAAGGGAGGGTTTGGGGCTATGCAGACAGCATAACCCCTGCCCTCCTGTCCCCATATCCCTGCTCAGCGCACACCCCACAGAGCCGGAGCCCTGCTGAGCCCACACAGCACAGGAGAGCAGGGCAGAGCCTGGCACCGCGTGGCTCTTCTCTCCCAGAGACATCGATCATTTCTGCGATCAGCACCTCGTTGGAGAAACTGAAAAATCCATTATTACAGGATTCCAAAACAAAAATAACCAGAAAGGGGAAAGAAAAATTAATTCAGAAGCTGTCCTGCTCTCAACCTTGCGCGTTGGGTCAGTGCCATCTAGAGGCAGTGAAGCAGCAGAGAGTGCCTGAGAGCACCCAGCATCCACACAGCACCCGCTGGCCATGTGGGCCCAGTACTGTGTGACCCCAGAGAGGCATCGTGTCCTCGTGCATCACACACGTAGCTCCTGGGGGCACAGACACACAGGACAGTGACTGTTTCCTGCGGCCCCAGCTCTCTTGGTGTATCCCACGTCATCTGTGTGGCTCCATTAACGCAGCAGCTAACCAGTGCCTCAGGCCAGAGGAATATTTCTGCATTTCATTTTCATTCCAAATTAGACTGAATCAGCTAAATAGGATTCATTCCCTCCCTTCCTCCCTCCACACCCCCACAAATGGAAAGTTGAGGAAAAATGTGAAATGAAAAAAAAATATCACGTTCTTCTCCTCGTTGGGTTCCAGGCTGGGGCTGTGCCTGCCTGTGTCACCCTGTTCTGTAGCAGTTAAGCTAGCCATGCCTGCACACTTTTAACCAGCCTTGGTTAAGGACTTAGGAATGCTTCCCCAGCACCTTCTGGCTCCACACAGTTCCTGCATGCTGCTCTGGCCTTGCCTGACAAGCCCCGGTGTGTCTGCACCAGGCAAGGTCCAGTTCTGTTGGTGTTGTTCTCCCCATAATTCCATTGCCTAGCTGCAATGGAAGCTGTCCTCCTCACCCAGGTCCGTGTCTACACGTATCAGGCAGCGTTTGTTCCCACAAAGAAATCACACCCGAAGACAGGCTGTGCTCTTTGATGAAGATCTCACTTTCATTTCAGCATGGTATGCTTAGACACAAAGGGAAGCTGCACAGAAAGAGAGAGGCCTTTGCTGACAACACCTGTGGGGAAAAGGGGCCAGAGAAGATTAAGCATGGACCTTTTCACCTTACAAATTTATTGCACTTGAGCTTGCATCATCTCACCAGCTTCATCTACTTGTACCTGTCGATGAATCAGCCATGTCGATGGGTCAGCGCATGTAACCCTGATTCACGCAAAGTGAACCCCAGGCCATCCCTCCAAGGGAACACAGAAACTCCAGTGACTTTGGAGCTGGGAATGAAATTGGAAATCAAAAGGTTTTGGGACTCTGTAATCACTATAGCAAGGCTTTATTAAGCAAATTATTATCAAGCAAGTAAATAAACCAGCAGGAATCAAAGCAATGATCAATAGAGCAGCTCAATGCAGGGCAGACTGAGTGCATGCAATCCTGTAAGGCTGCTGCCACGAAAACAATGAACTCCCCAGAACCCACTGGTCCTTCATCTCTCCAGGATGCTTTTTCACTCACTAAAATCTCCCATCTCTGAGCTGGTCCTGTTTGCTGCAGTTGAGCAGGACAGTAGCATCCTCATTTGGTCCCTTGCTGCCAGGCAGGGGCTTTGCCACCCATCAGCAAAACCCAGCCAGTGGTCACAGCCCCCAGGCCCAACCCAAACCCCTCTGTGTGGCACAGTACCAGTGCTGGTATTAGTACTGGTTTATGGGACTGATGACCAGGCTGCCAGGATGATCGAATCCCAATATTTGTTAACAAAGAATAGCAGAAGAGATGCATCTCCATCGTGGTAAAGAAGCATCATGGTCTACTCTAATATTAAAAAAATTAAAACCAAAAAAACACTTCTTTATACCAACCACCAGCAGTGATCCCAACAGCAGAGGGTCCAACATCCACCCCAATTTCCCACTGCACCAGCCCAGCTGTAATGAGCTGGGGATTACTGCAGCCTTCTGAAGTACAAGGCTCAAATACCATCCCTCCTGTTACACACTCTGAGTCTCCTGCTGCTGCAGATGTTTTCCCCCAACAACCCACCACCAATGAACAGGAATTAGAGGGGGAAAAAAAAGAAAAGAAATCAGCACTAAGCAAATGAAAAGCAGACTCTGTTGCAAGTGGTTTTGTTTTTGCAGCAGCACAAGGACAAGATGATACCCAGTGAAATCATCTTGCAGTGAATTTTGCACTGACCGGTGGTGAGGACATCCTCCATGGTTGTGCATGCAGCAACAGGGTCCTGCAGGTCCAGCCCTTCTCCCATCACATCCTCACGGTGTCACCAGCTGACAGCGCAGCTGTCAAATGACTTTTTGCCCCTGTGGAGATGAGACTCTGTTACAGGCTTGGAAAAGGAGTGCAAAAAGGAAGAAATTGCCAAGTCCTTCCCTAGCATCATACCACTTCCATGTGTGGCCAGCCTTGGGGATGTGCAGGGATGCTGCCATCAGCTGCCAGCTCTGACTGCTAGAATTCATTTGTTATTTGGTTTTATTAACCTCCACACACCTAGACACAAGCCTGAGATTTACAGCTCATACACAGCAAAACAGGAAGTTTCCTCATCTCCATTTAAGATATTTGCAATCATGCTCTGTGATCTGCTCCATTATGAAATACTGGTCTCCAGTAGGCTGATACAGGAGAAACAATTTCCTAGCAGGTGGAGGAGCCCAGCCAACCCCCTCAGCACCTTGCTCAGGGATGCAGTGCAGCCCCTGCCTGCAGCCCATCTGTGCATCGCCCTGCTCCTCTGCCTCACAGCCTTGGCCAAACACACCTTGCTTCTGCTACAGGAAGCCCTTGCATCTGATTTATCGAATGCAGCAAGGAGGGGGAGTTAAAACAGCAAGGCTGCCCAGAGGCAAGCCCAGTAGCATCAGCTGCATCCTTCAGCAGCCTCTGTCCCTGCCATCCCAAAAACCCTGTGGCTTGCTTGGAGTGGGTGAGTGAATCTGGGGCAGCTTGCAGCTATGCAGAAGCCCAAGGAAGGTGCACTGCACTGATGCAGCTTTGTGCAAACTCCCCAAGCACCTGCATCTTAATTACTTTGGAGAGCTAATCGCTGACACTATAAAGGTAGCTAAGCTAGCCAGGGTCTATTTTGTACCTTCCTTGCTCCTTTTGCCAGCGTTTCCTTTCAAAGCAAGCCAAAAAGCCAGAAAGATTCCCTTTAATACACTTGATAGGAATTTGACACGAGTGGTGGGCTCTTTCATCTGCTGCACCTTCAGAAAAGGATGGAGATAAAAAGATGAAAGGGAAAGGAAGCCTCACACCCTTATGCACCGTGCTGAGACCTGCTGTGTGCCCCATGTGCCTCACATCCCAGCTTCATCTCCTGCTCTCATAGGGAAGGCAGTGCCACAGCAGCACCCTGTGCTCTATTCATCACCTCAGCATTCCCACAAGGGAACAGGGAAGAGTAGAGCAGGAACTGGGAGACAACAGTGAGCCCTGCAGGTCCCAGCCTAGCACGCTGACACCCCAGGTCTCCATCACGTTGATTGGGAGTGGGGAGAAACCCTCTGAAGGAATGTTTTTCGGTGAAACAAAGAAACTGTGCTTCCACTGAAAAGTGAAAAAAGTCTGTTTTGACTTGGAGATCTTTTGCTATCGTAAGTGAAGCAGCAAAGCAAATACATTTCATTTAGGTTTTATCATTACGACTCACTCTGACATTTACATTGTATTCAAGTTTTAATATTAATAAGACACTACTGCATAGTATTTAATACAGAAAAAATTAAATAGATATCTAAGTTAATATTTCACATGCTAAAATTCAAATGGCAAAATCCCTCTGCTCTGTTAAAGACGAAAGCACCCAGTGTTAATTAAAATTTATCTGATGCTACCAGGGCTCTACATCAAATAAATCCCCTGGAAACAAGTGGTGGTGATGCCAGCAGTGTTCACGAGAGCATCTCAGGAGCCCGTGGTGGACACAGGGCCAGTTGGAAGCAGTCCTCGTCTCACACTGCTGTGCAACACCACAGCAAGCACAAGGAAGGGACGGAGCCTGATGGGTGTAACAGCCAGCAGGAAGGGGAGGTTGGTGTTGAACCTGTCCTGCTGGCAGCATCACTGGAAGCCCCCCAAAGCCCTGCCCAGAGCCCATCCTGCAGAGGACTCCCCAGGGATGGGTGACTGCATCTCTGCGCCCTGCCTACTTCAGGTCATTCCGGGAGCCCACCGGTATCCCCGTGCCCTCAGGCACCCACTGCTGCCTGGCCCTGTCCCGTCTGGTGGAGTGAACATAATGGGGCCTGGCCTTCAGCCTGCAGGGCTTTAATAGTCTTTGTAGCGGCTGTGTCTGCATTTCAAAGCAGCTCCACTTAATAGGGCTTTGTCTGGAAGCTGCAGCCATATAATAGGGTTTGAATTTAAACCAGGGGTGTTTAACAGGATCTGATGGTTGTACAGGGATCTAATTGGAGCTAATCTTTATAATCCTCCTTTCCTCCCCCTTTTCCAGCCTTTCCTCTCTGCCACTCCTCCCTCATTCCAAAGCAGAGGGCCTGTTCCCTGCCTCAGCCTGAGCCCACGGCAGCTGTCCCACAGCCACCCCAGGCTCCAGGCATCCCCTCTGGATCCCCCTCTGGGATACCCACATCAGCACCCAGCTCCTGCTGTGCATCCCCTGTTCTCACTCAATGCTCTTTAGGAGCTCGCTCAGCCCCATAGCAGGGACCAGCTGTCATACAGGACGCTTCACACCCAGCCCCTGGGGTGACCAAGGAAGCCCACTCCAGAACCAGACATCCTCCTGCCTTCCAGGGATCCTGCACAATTAATTCACTGTCATTTACTTGCAGCTGAATTGTGCCCCAGTGCTACCCCAAGATTTATGCTCTGCATGAGCCTTACTGACAGACAGCAGGGTTGAAAGGTTAGAGAAGCAATATTTTCAGAATTTGCATAAAACAAGGGCATTTTGTAATTTAGCCGATGTAGATTTGGACAAGATGAAATTGTTGGCCATTTTATAATTAGATGGCTAATCATAAAATAACCTTTGCAAGTCATCAAAAACCATTATTATACAAATTAATTCCTGCTCCATACTAAACTTATTTTACCCTTGTCTTTGAGGATCGGAGGCAGTAAAAAGATCTTTTCAGTAGAATTCATTTGCAGCCAGCCCCACGTTGTTACTGTACTTTATGGATCACAAGTGCTTAATCAATACTGCAGTGCTTTCAGGAATGATGTTCTTGCCTGTGTCTTTCTGGAGCTGGAATTGTTTGGCCAGCTGCTCACAAATCTTTTGACAGGGATTCATTGTTTCGAGATCCCATCTGCAGCATAGGGCAGAGCCATCGGCTGGGCTGCAAGGAACAGGAAGTTTATTGGCATAAAAAGAGACATCCTGGCATACGGCTGGAATCGCTGCTCTTGGTTGGACTTGGCAGGTGAACGAATGGCCCTGGGAAGCCATTAAGAGCAGAGCAGCTGGAAGATTGTTCCTTCAGCAAATGAAAACAAAGCCATCTCTTCCCAAACATCAGTTTGCCTCTGCATTGTTTTTTTTTTCCCCTACTCCCAAATTCATTTCCCATTAGAGGGGTGGTTGCATCGCTCCATGGATGCAGACGAAGAACACAGGGTCCAGGGTCCCTGATGTGAACTATTTCTCTGCCAAACTCTTCCTGTACCATATTTTACCAAAAGAACAGAGGAAGATATCAGTGGAAGATCTAACAGCCCCTCCTTTAACCCCAGTCCTACCACTGGGAGCCCACACTAAGCAGGGTGCACTCATTCACACCTCCTCCTGAAGTATGTTCAAGTGTTGCACAGTTGATGGCAGTCAGCTGTTACTTCCCAGGAAACAATTCCCACTTTTTCTGAGACAAAGACAGTGATCTCTCTCTCCACCTTAGCTAAAGCCAATAGAGAAGCCCCTGTGGGTAGCAGTGCATGCAGCCCCACCAGAAGCAGACCAATGTCCTAGCAAAGCTCACCTGGGAAGGTGCCCCACCTGCCCTGTCTGGGCAGACCCCCAGGCTCCATCACACTTCCCTGACCATGCCAAAAGCACAGGAACATTTGCTGTGACCTGTGGTCTGAGGCTGCCCGTGAGCTCAGACAGGCTGACATTGCATCTGATTCCTATTACTCACGGTTTGGGTGACACGGAACATTAACACACTCTGTGGCACCACGGGTTGATGTGCAATGCCAGGGGCACTTTTCCTAACAGAGCAATTCAGGATTTAAATGATAGCATTTTCCAATCACTTTCCCCCCACTCAATCACTTTCAGCCCTTTGCTGAACTGTCTTTTGCAAAGATGGGGATGCAGAAAGGAGAGATTTACTTGATTTCTTATCAGTGATGCCTTGAACAGCTCGGACCCAAAAGCAAGCCAGATGTAACCAGACCACCTCTAAATTTACCAGCAATGCCAGGCAAAATCCAGCACAAAACGCAGCCACTGCTAAGGTCTTCTTCACACAGGGCCACCATCAACATAACCCTTCATTTTACACCTACACTGAAAGCATAAGGCAAGCATATTTCTAGCAACATCCTCCTGTTGCATTACCCAACTTTGAAGTAACTCATGTCAGAGCCCACCTCTGCTGTTCCCTTCACAGGGAGGAAGCAACAAAAGCAACATCCCTGACTTGCTCCAAGGCTGTGCTTCTGCACATCTCAGGCTTGCTAGGAAGCACTTGCACTTCTAAGGCCACATATTTATAACACGTTTGTGCTGGAGCCTGTGCCTCACCTCCCTGTTTTATTTTTAATCTTCATTTCATGGAGCTCAAGCAGTTCTTTCAAGGTTCCTGTGAATGATCTTTATCCCTTTTGCAGCTCATTCCGTTCTGTGAACAAAATCCCTGGGTGGCCCTGGATGAAGAAGAGAAAAAGGATGACATTTGAAATGGAATAAGAAACTGAAAACAGAACATACTTTTTTTTTTCTTTTTAAGAAAATTCACAACTCTAAATCTAGCAAGCTGTAAACATGCATGTTTGGCATTTGTAGATCCCCAAATCTTTTGTAGGGAAAGATAAAAAGTAAATAAATAAACAGGAAAAATGGGTTTGTCTGCATTTCATAGGCAAAGGAAGTAGGATCCTAACCAGGGAAAGGGATGAATTTTATCCTGGTTGAAATAACCTCAACAAGGCAAAGCCAGCCTCCCTTGTATTCTTTCCAGGCCAACTGGAGCATGTAAATTACAACACAAACATCAGTTCTGACCTCTTGCAAGGTGAGACAAAAGAGCTGTTTGTGAAAGGTGGAGCAGAGGTGTCTCTTACTGATAGGTGGGACAAGGAGGAAACAATGTCCCACTTCACAGGGAGCCCTGGAAGAGGCTGCACAGGGCAGGGGGCATGGCCCCGAGCTGCCAGAGTTCAAGGAGCTGTTGGAGAATGCTCTCAGACATAGGGTTTGGGTAATCCCATGTAGAGCCAAGGGTTGGACTCTGTAATCCTTGTGGGTCCCTTCCAACTCAGGGAAGTCTGTGATTCTGTGATTCATACAAAAGCACTCCAAGAAGAGATCCTGAGGTACACCTCTGTAACAAACAAGTGAGACCCATTTATATCTCTTATCCAGGCTCCAAGGAATCATTTTTACGTTAGATTTTTGGGGTATTTCTTCTATTTCGATCCTCACATTTCTACAGCAGCAAAGACCAACCCAGCAGCCTGCCCAGCACTAACCCATCAGCTGCATTCTGCCTGTCAGCAGCATCTCTTCCTCAGTCCTCACAGTGCTTCATGAGTCAGGCAGTCCCCCTACTCAGGCTGCCAGATCCATTAGCTGGAAGGGAAGGATAACACTCACCCTCATTGCCTGAAATCAGGTCAGTCTCCCTTTTGACGGGACAGGATATTCGCCCTCTCCTTTGGTCTCTCACGTCTGCTTCAGACCTGTCACACGGGCAGGACACAACCAGCAGAGCTTGTCACTGAGATGAGCAGTTGGCTGTCTGGGGACAATGAAAGAGTCAGAAAATCTCCTCAGATCAGAGAAAGACAAATGCGGAGGTTGAGCAAACTCAGGAGCAGCCCTGGCACAAGGCAGGGAGGGGAGGAGAAGGGGATGGTGGTGCACACCCAGCACCCACCAGGGCTGGGGACAGCACCTGCTGGAGCCAGCCAGGAGCTGCAGGGCAGGATGCTGAGGCAGGAGGGCTCTGCAGGTTGTGGGGATCACTGGGCTGAAATTAACCAGTAAAGAAAACTTAGCAACGGTTAGAGAAAACACTCATTTTGTGCATTTCTGCTTCTGCGTGTCCTGAGAAATAGCACTTTCAGACATTAGGTTTTGGACTTAATTCAAACCTGGATTTATACCAGTGCTGAGAACAAACACATCAGCAGAACTGAATCTAAAATTATTACTTTTCCCTACCTCCAGAAGTGTCACAGAAGCTACAGAGGCAGCTGTTCGTTAGGAGAAGCAAAAGACTTTGGTTTGGATGGGAAGAAGGGCCAAAGTGCAGCACGAAGGTCCATTCCAGTTGCTCCGTTGGGACTTCTGTTTCAACACTGGGCCATAAACAATTTAAAAGCAATTTTAAAAAATGCAAAACCAGTCTGTGCCTCTCCATTTGGGTACCTGAGGTCTGCCCAGGGATGGCCCACACCACGCCAGGCCTGCTGGTGCCTGAGGGGTGCACTGTTCTCAGAGGGAGAAAAGGATTTCTGTCCAGATTTAGCAGGGCTTAAGACTGATGAGGACAGCTTTCCCCTTGACTTTCCACCAACAGACCACAGCTCACACAAGACACGCAGACTGACCCAGCAGACATGAGAAATAGCAATGTCCTCAGTCCAGAAACAGGGGAAAAAATGTGCTTCCAAAGCACAATTAGTTCTGTGTCCAGCTCCAGCCAGCTCTTCATGCAAGCGGTCTCCAACCCTCTCAAAATCTCAGCTAGTCCTCAGCATGTATCTACTGCCCTAAAACCATCCATCTCCTAAGCTTCTAAACACATGAATTAGAATGCTAAAAATAAAAATACACGTGGTAAGTTTTACAAGGTCAGTGCTGAGCAACTGCTTGCTAAGCGGCCCAAGCAAGGCAGGAGGAGAGGCACATCACTGCTCTGAGAAATCCTGGGGTCAAAGCCACGAGATGCGAAGCCCCAGCAGCCCCTCACTGCACCCAGGTTTTTCCCCTATCATGAGGTCTCACATAAGCCCAGTGCAGCTTCCCTTCCTGCACACAGCTAGGATAAAGCTTATGAAACATCACCACAGCAGCTGCAAGTGTAACAAGCTCAAGTTTAGCCACCAACAGAAAACTTTCTTTTTCCCGCAGGAAAATTTCAGGATCAAATTCAGGTAATTCCTGAAACAGGAATTCCTTTGTATTCCTCTACAGCTGTGTGAAGGGTCAGAGCTCCCAACAGATGCCCAGCCAATGTCCCTCCCCACAGCCTGCTGCTTGCACAGCGCTTTAGCACCATCAGCTGTGAGAACAAGGCAGAGAAATTGAGCTCCCCTGCCAGCAGAACAGGGCCTGGATGCGACAGCCCTCTGAGGGACACCTGCACGATGCATGGGCCATGCTGCCCAGCCAGGCACCAGCCCAGGTCCATCCCAAAAGGGACCTTGCCAAAAAAAGAAAAGAAAAATCCTTGGGTGCCACTTCTCCCCCTTCCCCTCTTTCCTTTTCCCCCTCCTTACCACAGTATTTTTGCTTTTCTCAGCTAGGCATGACGTCCCCATTGCAGTCTCAGCATTGTCATCACCCCAGGAGTATCCGTGGGGATGTGGCACTAAGATGTGGGCAGTGGGCACAGTGGGGGTGGGCTTGGGTTGGACTGGGTCGTCCTGGTGGTCTTTTCCAACCTTCATTCTATGATCCTATGATTCAGGAGCTCTAGCTCCAGAATTCCTCTCTCACCCCTGCTAAAATTGATCCATTTCCCATGCCTGGACTCAAACAAGAGCAATCTGCTTCAAATTAGGAATGCAAATCACAAAACAAAGCTAGGAAGTAATAATAACAACAATAAAATATCCAACAACCTGGGGTTTTCTGCAGCTTTCCTCACAGCAGGGCTGCAGAGGGGATTTCTCTCCAGCGCATCACAAGCACAGCAGCCCCTGGGACACCTTGTTCCTCATCTTTTGCTTAAAGTTAAACCTCCAGGTCTCTCTGGGAGCACTGTCAGCACTGCTTAGGACAGCACTGGAACCCCATTTCCCCGTGCCCAGGTTCCCCAGCTACAGCCAGAGGGCCCAGGGCCCTACAGCCATGGTGAGCTGAACGAGATTTTACTGGAAATGAACTGGAGTATCTGAATTACGAATTAAAAAGCAAGTCTAGCTATTTTTCCCCAGCAGCAGAACTGTGCCTATTCCTGTCCTCAAGCCCAAGGATGGACAAGCCAGGTTGGTAATATCCTCAGAAGGAGCTCCATTTTCTAATTAAAAGCTAATTGTCTTTTTCCTCATTAACCGTGCTAACCTTGCTCATTTTCTTTTCTATTTTTCTGCCCCTCAATCTTTCTTAATAAGCAATCTGCAATGTGGGACACCCAGCTCTATCTGGATTTACAACATTAGAGTAGCAGTTAATACTTCTCAGCCTCATAATCCTTTAATTTAGGGGCAGCTCAAACATATGCACTGGGATCGTGCACTGATTTATCCTGCAGCGGAGCCGCAACACCCGCTCAGGACTCAGCTCACATCAGTGCAGGAACTCAAATACAATTTAGTGTTTATTTATTTTAGTGCCAAGAGCACTAAACCCAGAGAGCAGCGTCCTCTTGTCCCACAGAGGAAAGCCAGAAGCCACACAGGGATGGCAGAGCTCAGGGCATGTGGAAGAGTGGTTGAGACGAGGCAGTCCTCATGGCAAGCAATTCTGTGGATGATCTCCATCAAAACTCAGTACCCCAAGGGCTCAGAATAAAATAAGAATCAACACGGGATGTGTCCAACACAATTAGGGAAAAAATATCCCAAAGGTACCCAAAGGCTGCCTTCCACCACTGAAGCCAAAGGAGGGAGAGTTTTACAACGATTTCTCTTAAAATAACAACAAAATTGAAACTGCTACAGCCAGGCTTTCAGACAAGTGGTCCCAGCCGTATTTCCAAAGCAAACACTGCAGCACAGAGAAACAGAAATAAAAATGACTTCATGGATTTGCTTTGGCCCAGCGCTTGTAGAAAAGAAAAATGAGCCAGCCTTTGAAAACTCCCTTGTTTCCCAGGATCCAAGGTTTTATTAACAAGTTTGTTGGTAGGGATTTTTTGGCTCTGTATTTCTGCTATAAAACGCAGCCCGAAACAAGATGCACATAGCACTCCTGTTTGCCTGCCCTGTAAAGGACTGCAGCATCCTCCACTGAAGAGGCTCAGGGATGCAGGGATGCTCACCCTGCACTTTGCTGTGCTGCCAACCACCAGAGGCAAGCCTGCCACCATGGCTTTGCTGGCTTACAAAAATTGGCACATTGCAACACAGAGACAACAGAGCTTGTTTGCAGAGCCACTCATGCACCAGTCTGGCCAGTGAGATGCTCTTCATTTTCCAGCACCTTTCCAATTGCAAACAGTTGCATGTTGCTCCAATCACTGCATTTCACTTTTGGCTACGTAAAACAGGGCTCCAAATCACCATATTGCACCCAAGTGGCTGCACACGCAGCTTTGACTCCTAAAGGAAGCAGGACAGAACAGGCTCTGCTATACAAGTTGCTATTTTCCAGCCCATGCTCACAGCAGCACCCCATCCCTTCCCCGTGCCTTCCCATGAAGTGGCCAAAGCCATTCCTAAACTAGCAAACTATTGAGGGGAATAGGAAAACCATCCCTCCTCCCCTAACTTGGGAAA
This sequence comes from Tympanuchus pallidicinctus, assembly GCF_026119805.1. Classification (NCBI taxonomy): domain Eukaryota; kingdom Metazoa; phylum Chordata; class Aves; order Galliformes; family Phasianidae; genus Tympanuchus; species Tympanuchus pallidicinctus. Next base: position 11,059,487 of record NW_026294722.1, read on the forward strand.
GCTAACAGAGAAAGCCTACAACTTGCCAGGAAATAAGAGATTCCACATGAAAACAAGTTGCCTGATGAGCTATCCTGTCTTTCCCACCTCTGCATCAAACCCTGTGCCCATCTGCTCATCATTTGACCTCAATGTATCTCAAACATCACCTACAAAACACAGCATTACCCCTTGGGTCCAGACTAGGCCCATGCTTAAACATTAATCCCCTCCAGTTATTAATGGCTGAGCACTTTGTTCAGCTGGATCGGCCTCCTCCACCCAAGGAACACTGACTCAGGAGCCAAGGTCTGCACTGCAGAGGCTCCTCAAGGCCAGAGGCTCACAGCAGATGTCCAAGGCTGCAGCCACACTGACCTGCCTCAGAAATGCTGCAGTACACAGCATGCTCTGCTGCTTCTTGCCACCCCGGCACAGCACTGCCTCCCTGTGCACATTGTGAGGCCCCAGGCAGAGTCAAAGCAAGTCTGAACAACAGGGTGTTGTTAGCACCATTGTTTATTTCCAAAGGGAGCAAATCCCTGGGAAGAAGCACCGCTGCTCCCATTGTGCAGCATGGCAGTACAAACAGCCCTGCAGGGCTGGCCAGCTCCAAATGCGAATCACTCCAAAACACATCTCTCGTGACAGCAAATCATCTTCACCCTAGAGGCAAGGAGGAACCACCATCCCCTGCAAAAAGCCAGATGAGGAGATGCATGGGAACCTTAACAAGAGCCATTCCCAAAGTACCAGAGCAGCCAGCATGAAACCCAGCAGCCTTCAAAGTCTGTTTCCAGTGCCTGATATGCATGCTTGAAGGCGAATCAGCTTCCTGTGCCTGCAGAACCCAGGTCTTGCTGAGTGCTCTTGCTGTCAGTTCTCCACCCCTCCCTCATTTGCCTTTCCACAGGGATTCCAGAACTTGTATCCGACATTTTAGTCAGCAGTTAATTTATTACGATACAGATCTAACCTGGGAATAGAAGGGAAAAATTCACCCCTCCATGCTATGGCCTTGCAGAGGACTTTTTCCCCCCCCAGCTTTCCCTCCTCTTCTTTTATAAGAAAATTTAAAACATAAAAGAGCAGAACAATCCTTCACGATAAGATTAAGGTCCTTGACGTGTGACTTTGTTTCAGCATGCCCAAGAACTGTCGTGCTTTCTCCTGCATGAAGAGTTGGTCTCGGGTTCCACCACAGGCCACCGCCTTCCAAGCCTTGGTCATCTATGGAGAGAAAAAAAGAATACGGACAACATAGCCCAGGGAGAGGAAGGTGCTGGGGACCAGTGAAATAAACACAACATTGACATACTGCTTTAAAACAGTGTGCATAAATAAATAAAAACTATCTGCTCCCAGGAAAAACAAAAATCTCTAGCTTGGGGTGCTATGTTCAGCAGTTTCCAGTTGAGTGTCCCATTGCAGAACCACCCATAGGCCTCTTTAGGGCTTTCCCCAGCTTGTCTTGGGACCAAAACCCCAGAGAACAAGCCCACTAAGCTTCACTGTGCTGAACAGAGCCTGGAGGGATGAAAGGAATTCAACAGCAGCTTCCAGGTTTACTGCTGATCAGCTCAACGCCCATGGAAGCTGCTCAGCCCCAGACCTTGAAGGGTTGGATTGGTCAGAAAGACCATCCATCCTTAGCAGTAATTTAGTGCCTGTGGCTTCAACAGGGCCTCACACAGCACACAAGAAGAGCTGAAAAAAATCAGGTGTGCTTCAGTCACTGAGTAAAGCAAGAGCCCCCATGACATGCTTTGCTATGCTAGGAAAACCTCTGCAATCTTCTGATAAATGCAGCAAAACAATACATACTGCCCTCAACTGGAAGTGCTCGTTTATGTGTATGGCAAAGAACTGGAGCATGATGTGCAGTATTTGCTAACAGTAACACCCCATGCAGACACAGCATGGCTTCAGGGATAATTTAGGTTCAGCTCAAAGCTAAGTGAGCATCCTTAATCTATATCTGCCACTGCTAGCAGCACTAGTCCAGTACAACAAATCCAAAGAGTCCAGCAACACCACAGGCAGCTCTGCTGTTTCTGGGCTATGGAATTTCTCAGCACATCTGTACTCTGCCACCACACAAGCTGACTTACTGCAACCCTTAAGTCATTTCCAGAGCTTTATTTATATGGATCTATTAGTGCCCAGAGCAACACAGCTCTACCTAGGACAGGAGGAGAAATGGAAGTGTTTAAATGGGGTCTATTTTGAGAAGGGGAAGGAATTACACTGGCTGAGGAGCACTTATTTGTCAGGAAGAGCTTTCACAACAGACAGCTCTAATCCAGAGACAGATGCTCTGTTTATCTGAAGATGGAATGAGCCAAGGCTGCTCTGTAGAGACTTTCCTTGCATCTGAAAACACCTCTGTGCTAGCCCTCAGCTCTGGTTTCACTCCTCACCTAGGAAAATGTGTATTATATAGGCATACCTTTATATATATAGGTATATCATCCTACCAGAGAATTGCCATGACTCAGCCCAGACAAATACCTGCAAAAATCATGCCCTTCTCCAAGGCACCCCACCAAATGAAGGAAGGATCAGATTCTTTTAATGTACTGTCTGAAACTACATCAACTAGTGAAGATTTTACGAAGAACACAACCATTTATGTCCCAAAGGTTAAATAATTCTAAGGTCAACAGACCTTAAAAGCACCAATCTCAGCAGAGGTTATGAGTTATGCTTGAAAGGCAAGTAAACTTCATCCACTGGAGCACCGTAATGCCACTGTTCAGGTAAATGGCAGGACAAAGGCAGCCCATGCTGTCCGTGGCACACAGGTTTCATTACAACCTAGAAATACTCCTCACAGGGGTGAGAAATGCCTCCTTGGTACTCACAATATTGTCACAGTCAGAGAAACAAAGAAGATTAATCTACTGTTGTCCACCCAAGGAGCGATTCCTAAAAAAGAAGTTTACTCCACTGCTGGGTTAGTCTAAATCCCTTGATGGGCTGAGACAGGACACAGATTCCCAGGAAGAAATCCAGGGCCAAATAGGCCCTGCAGGCCACAGCTCTGATGAGCCACAGGGCTTTGAGCCCCAGTGGAAGGGCAGGTTTGTGAGAAAAGCAGAGGGAGCTGCAGTGTGACACTGCTAGATCAGCATCTCCAAAACTGAGTGCCAAGACAGCCCTGAGAGCATACAGATGTCCACACAGGAGCACACTATGTTCCTCTTGAGCTTGACCCCCATAACTCTCCTCCCAAAGAAGAACAGAGGCAGCACTACCAGCTGATGTGCTGCTGGCAAGGAATAGCTGCAGGGCTTACTGGTGCCGGTGGTCTGAAATGGCTGGGCATTTTCCTGTAGGACATTTTCTCTGACTGCACTTGTACAAAGGCTCTGTTGAGCAAGCCAGTGTCGTTCTTCCTGTTTGAGGAGGAAAGGTTCAAGGTTCTCGACAGGAAATTCACAGGCTGCAGAAAGAAAGAAAACAATATAAAGGAAAAAGTCAATTTGCACTAATAGTGCTGATACTTCTCCTGGCCAAAAGGTCAACTAACAAATCTCAGCACTTCATCCACATGTTACAAGGCAATTGCAGGTGGCAAAGTCACCACTGCTTTGCATAAGATTTCTTTGGAAAGCTTACTAACCAAAACAGACTAGCTGACAAAAAAAAAAAGAAAGAAAAAAAAAAGCAGAAATGACTATAAGAAATAAGTAATTGCTATGCTAAAACACAGCCTTTGTCTTCTGAGATGAAGGTGCTTCTCACCCCTGCAACCAGCCAAGGAAACCTCCAAGAATGAGAACACATAAGGCTTCTCCTATCCCACAGGTAGGAAAGCAACTGGGTAGCAGTCAAATCACAAAGGAATTTGCATCTCCTTCTGCAGGCAGCTTTTTCACGTGCATTTCTGTTCATCCAGAGCCTTTGGCCTTCAGGCTGTGATTCAGCCTACACCATACCTGAACTTTGGATCCTACAGCCCTTGTATTAAATTGCTAATGTTAAAAACAAAATCTATTTCTGCTGTTCTGAAGGGTTAGGGTCCCATACTTGCTAAAGACAGAAAGAAGCAGCAGTGGTGCCAGCACCACACGCAGCTCAGCAGCCAAGTTTGGTTTTCAGCCCTGCTGCAGTCAGTTCTATCCCTGCTGATTGCAGCACCCCTCACCTGGGTTCTTTTGAAACAGATGGTTTTGGGGAGGGCTGCCATATTTTGCGTCATATCTTCGTCCACAATATCCAGGGCCAGCGACTTCCGGACCTTCTTGATGGGACTCCTGCGCAACTGTGGAACACGAATACAAGCGTGAGCATGAATCAACTCAGTGAACTCCCATCCTAAGGACCAAGGGTGCATACCGAGCCCACAAAGCCCCCTGTCTGCATTGCACTAGCACCTCAAAAAGACATGCTGCTGCCTTCCCCACCACACGGCACAGCAGCTTCTAGCGCTCCCCCCGCTGGCACTAAGAGCCACTGATTTAGAAGGGGAAACTCCTTCCAGCAGAAGGGAAGGTCACATCACCTGGGCCTACTGAGCCACGAGACTTTTTGCACCAGACTACAGCCTGTGGGGAGCGCAGCTTGCCACAGATACTTCAGGTCCGACTGTATCTGCTGGCACAGCCCTGAGTTCTGCATAAACCAGGCCGCAGCCGGCAGTATTTTAAGCAGGCCTTAACCTCAGGCATACAAGCAGATTCACTCACTAAAAGGCAGCAACCACATACTGAAAAACTTTTTGGCATAAATAGCAGGATGAACACAGCCAGCAAAAACACCTCTCAACAGCACAGGACAGCCCAAAAAAAGATACTGAAAGCAAAACCAGTTTACCCCTTGTTTCCTTTTCTGTTTCTCAGGCTTCACGTCATCCTCAATAATAAGTTCAATGCCAGCTTCACTTCGGAGCACCTCTTTCAAGTCTTCTTCCAGGTGAGGAGTCTGTGGCTGACGCAAGAAGGGGAAAGAGCACAAGACTGTCATAAGTTGTACACCAGGCAGATTTAAAATTCCTTCAGTGGATAACTGAAGGGTAACCCACAGGAGCTCACAGTGGAAAGACAAACATTACAAAGTATTTACTTTCCAGCAGGAAAAAACATCACAAGATTTCTGTTAGCCTGACAGATTTACTGGATCTCCAGGCAAGGGAGACGCTTAGCAGTTGAACCCCCAGGTGTGCCATCAAGAGACCAGCGTATACTAAAGGCACAGTATAGTGAAACTGCCATCCTCACAGCACCCACATTCAGTCCATGTTAGAGATCTAGGGATGCAGTGTTTCCTTGCTTTCCCCAAGGTCAAGAATAACTAAGCACTGAGGCCATATTCAAAGGCTGCTTGGAGTTCGGGGTATTTTTTGGTTTTGTTTTTTTTTTGACTACTTTGCAGAGATAGAAATCCTGGGGCTATTTACCATGATATATGTTTGGTAGGACAAGGTCTCCCTCCCCATCATCTCAGCCCAGCATTACCAAACTCTACCATGTTGCTATTCAAATAATGGCTGGCTCACAGCTCTGCTGCAAACTACCCCACACACCACCACCAGCAAGCAACAGACCTGTTCAGTACATACCAAAGGCCTAATTGGTCCATATTTTTCCAGAGCATTTTTGAAAGGTGTTGGGGTATGTGGAGTGTTGTCCACCACGTATTTCTGATCTGGTGTGACAAACCTGCCAGTAGAGAAGTAGAAAAGATTAAAGATCAGACATGCTGTACATCAACAAAGTAAACTCCAGCCTTCCACTCACACTACACAGACTGCCTGCAGAGTCTCACACAGTGACAGCAGAAGCCATACATCTGGGTAGGGCATTCCTGGGGCATAAGCAGGGCCAAAGGTTACCAAGAAACCTTTAGTAGGGAAAATATCTCAGAAATGCCAAGTATGCTTCTCCACTCTGTCAACTACCAAGGACCCTTCTCAGAAAGTGATACAACACCTGCAATACTGGCATGACAGATCCCTGCAGGCCAGTGCTACTCCACAGTGCTTCTGCTAGCAGAGTTCCTCATGGCCAGCCAGAGCTTTGTGTCAGTGGAAATCCCAACACAATTACACTTGGAGCAGCTAAGCCAGCTTACACCAATGGGATGTGGTTGCTGCTCTGGGCCACATCAGTTTTGCTAGCACAGCCAGCACCTCCACAAACTGTGCTGAATCAGTGTAGCGACGTGCAGAGACAGGCCTGCCAGCAGGACACTCCCTGTGCAGGACACCCTCTCTCACCTGGCTGGGATGATGCCTCAAGATCATGCCCTGGACTGCCCCACAAGTCAGAGGGTGCAGATCTAAAGGGATGGATCTGAACAGCCTTTGTTGAGCTGCTTCCCAGCTGGCAGAGGGCTCACAGCATCGTAACGCTTCCCAAAGACGTGCACAGGAGGCATCAGCCGACCAAGCAGCTGAGCACAACAGCAGTCATTTGGCTGAGGTCCCTACCAGATGGGACACTTGTTCCCTGCAGCAAACAGAGAAGCTGTCTTTGGGTGCCACACCAATTTAAGGAAATCCCGCAGCCTGCTTTGTCACTCTCGGTTGTGCCAGCTCTGGGGAAGTTTTGTTTGACTCGAATCAAACTCCTGTGTGAAAAAGGACACTGCTCAGGTTGGGATGGGAAAGAAGAAATACAGGACTTACGCCGAGTTTTTCTGGAGCAGAGGAGTCTTGTCCCTGTGCAGAGGGGTGGTGACAATCACCTTCTGACTGCACACAGGCGTGGAGGTAAGAGATGGGTTCTCCAGTTCTAGTGTATCTTGTTTGGTCCAAAAGTTTAAGAACTGCATGATGTAGGACAGAAAGAGGAAAACAGTCAGTCAGTCAGTCCCGAACTTTCCAACGTGGTATCATCAGTCAGAATCTTTTTTTTTTTTTTACAAAAAAGAAAAGAAGGGGGGGGAGGAGGGAGAAGGGAAAACCCTCCCATACTGAATGGCACTCACTGGAGGATCTGCCTCAGTAAGACCAAGGGTGACCTTTGTCAAAATCAAGTGGCAGAAGGGGGATTCATCCTAGCATCAGCTGGGATGGCTCTTACTGAGATAGACCATTAGGTGGACTAAGGCATCAAAGAAGGTGCCTCACACCTACAAAGTTCTTTCCCAAGAGGTAAGCAGATACAACCAGTCAGCTACAAGATGGGAGGGAAGTCTCTGCTCACACTGGTACAGATAAGGCCTAGCTGTGTGGTGAAGGAGCAGTACCACCAGCACAACAAAAAGCCTGCTCTGAGTTCCAGTCAGCAACCACAAGGTCACTTCAAGTAACACAGACAATTGACTGTAATAAATAAATGAGCTGTTTGTGTTACATTCAACTGATGGCATGGGTTCAGTCTGAGACTGATCTCTCAGGTGACTGTGGAATCACATAATTATAGGGGTTGGAAGGGATCTATCAAGATCATTGAGTCCATCCCAGCTGATAAAGCAGGTTTCTACAGTAGATTATACAAGAAAGCACCCAGGCAGGTTTTGAATATCCCCAGAGAAGGAGTCTCTACAACTTCTTCGGGCAGTGTTTCACAGCACTGTCACTCTTAAAGAAATTTTACTCACATGGAACTTCCCATGTTCTCAGTTTAATACTAGGCCTCTCAGCTTCTCATGGCAGAACTGCACTACCCAGGTTTCACTTTGAATCCCCAGTTCTCGATGGCCTTGCATTCAAGGTTGATCTGAATCTGGGTATCAGAGTGGCTCATTGTGTTCTACCACGTGTCACTGAGGGCAGCAGAAACACCAGAAATACAAAGTCCTGGAAGGTTCAGCTAGTGGCACAGGGAGAGTGTGTGAACGACAGAGTAGCTGTGGAAGCTTTGCTAGCTGACACAGCAGTGCAACAGGATTTATCTTGTCTTATTGACAGAACTTCACTGTGTCAAGGTAGGAGTCAGAGGGTCTGAATGCTGCAGCACTTCAGTAAGGTGTTTGTTGTGAGACCAGGTATGGATGCTACTACAGTCATGGTAAACATGGGAAAGTCCTAAGATTAATTTGTAACAAAGACAAGGCCTGTGAGCACATCCCTGTGCCATCAACTCACAGATGTGCACCACCAGCAGCTGCTATCCAGACAGATGATTGTGCTAAAAATAAGAAAGGAAAGCCGCATGCACTGTCACATCACTGCTATCCCATGCCAGGGCAGCAATGCCCACACACGGTACCCTGGACAAGGAAGCACTGTGCTCTCTCCTGCAGTGGGCAGGTGCAGATCTGCATAGCAGTGCTCCTTCCTCATAGCAGGCACGTGGCCCCATCCATCATACAGGGTAACTTGGCCTGCGCTGCAAGTACTCCTGCTGGGGGAACCATAGGCTGCTGCTCTCACAGAAAGAGCAGCACTGAAGACAAGCAGTGCCAGAACCCAGCTCTACACCTTCTTTTACCAGAAACACACGCATACCCTATGCACTGGAACTGCCTAATGCAAGAGAAGAGAAACACAAAGATGGCAGAGCTGGTGAGATTACAGCATTAAGGCACAGCATTGACATGCTTATAGTTCACAAACAAACACAAGCAGAGGAGCCCAGGCTGGCCTGTGCCATTCTGTACCTGAGATGGAGAGAAGGGCAGTGTCTTGACAGGTGTGCTCTTGGGCGTCATGCTGTTGCAGGCGTCAAGGAAGGAGAGGCTGGTGCTGGGGGCATTCTCCGTGACTGGGGAGAGGGAGATTTTCCTCTTCTTCTGCCTCTTCAACACAGAGGGCGGCGTGCCAAAGCTCACCTCCGCATGTGGCGAGATGGGGATGAGTTCCCCCTTGCTGCTCTTGCTCAGGTCAGAGATGGTGTGGCCATCCAGGCGGTACTCAGTCACGTTGGGCAGGGATGGCGTTGGTTTGCTGGGCGTTTGCTGCACCGGGCTGTTGCTGCTGCTGCTGCTGCTAGCAGAGGGTTCCTCAGGCAGGTCAAACTGGGTCAGGTCACACCACCCATCCGGGTCCTGCATACAAGAGAAGCCATCAGCAACGGCCCAGGAAAAAAAGCTGAGCAGCTGACTGGTGCAAATACAAAGGTTAACTGCAAGGTGAAAAAAGCAGGTGTGCAGACTGCACTGCCTTTTGCAAGGAGCCTGGCTACAGAAGAAATCAAGCTCTCTTTTCTCTGCAGTCAACACAGCTGAGAGTCAGACCACAGACCTGATCCAGCTGAAAGCTGTTTGTGCACAGGGCGTTTTTTTCTTTTTACGCTAGGTTGGTTTCCCAGTTCAGTTCACAGCACAGCTGCAGCTCACAGCTGCATCCACACAGAGGGAGCAAAACAGAAATGGTTGGGGACAGAGTCTGAAAAAGGTGACTGTTGCCAAACTTGGTCACACCAACATGGGTGGATGGATACAGGGCTACTCTGTAAAGCACACTGTTGTAAACAGATGAAAAATAGCCAGAACCATTCACAGCTCAACCCCATCAATACAAGTACCATTTCAACAGGCCTCTAAGGACCCACAAATTGGCCACTAAGCCTCGGGCACAAAGTCCTTCTTTACATATCTGAAGTGAATATTTCACAGACAATCAGCTCATGAACCAGCTATTTCCCTTTGTTGGCTGCAAAGTGTTCTGTGGATGAATCAAACTGGAGGCTAAACTAAAGGAATCCACACAACTCTCCTTATACCTATGGTAATAAGCAAGGTGACCCAGCAAGTTCACTCAGTGGAACAGTGGTGGAAATCAGGTCCCGTAAGTCTCCCACCACTAGCTGGAGGAGCAAAGGTGTGCTACTTACAGATTCAATCATGTCCAGAGCTTCATTTAATGCTGGGACAGACGTAGGACACAAATAATTGGCAGCTTCCACGACCCATTTGTATGGAGATGCGACAGATGCCGAGGCATCCTCAGGCACCGCATCATCTGCGGTTCCTTCCCCGTTGTGCTCGGCCAGGTCAGCAGCTGGCAACTCTGATGGTAGCTCCTGCAAACCTGTCACCTCCTCATCGCTGACGTCCTCCTCCTTTATTTCAGAGATATCGACTGGCCAGTTTGGCACAACGGTCTTCACACAAACAAGAAAAAAAGTGCAGCCATTAGCAGAAACCAAGTGAACAAGATCAAGTCCTAGGCCATGAGCACTGATCCTTCGGCCCACTCGCTCCTCCTGCTTTCCTAACAGCCATTTGGATTGTCTCACATCCCTGTTCTCCCTCATTGCACTGTGGCATACACCACCTGAAGGAGCCCATGCAAATTAAGAGAAGGACTATTTAACTGAAGATGTCTCTCAACAGTATCCGGAAGGAAGTGGAACAAAGGCTGGGCAGGTAGCAATAACTCTACACTTCCTCTGAAGAGCCTGCCTTTGAAAGTGTCATGCTTTCTTCATACAATATGTATGTGTACTTTTCCTGCTTTCCATTTTAAAGGAAGGGAACTCAGTACCTCTTCATCATCCCCCCCATCACTGCACAGCCTGAAGCAACCTCTCCCCTGCTTGCAAGAGCATAATGGATCCCCCCCAAAATTTTCAGACTCCAATACAGACTTGACACTGGGGTTAGCAAGATAACAATAGCAGGCTGCTGTCTTCCACTTGGGTAACACACTTGGGCACACATACCTCCAACTCCTGGAGGGAGAGATCTCCCAAGAGTCAGTGTCTTGGAGAAGGCACAGACTCTTTATATAAACCCAAAGGCAGTGTTAGAGGCAGCAGCAGGGTGACAGAGCAGCTCTGTTGCACATTAGCAGAGCAGACACAGACCCAACTGCCCACATACTTGTGCAGTACCTGGCTCCCGGCTCTTGTTCCACTTTGGCTCTCATTGTCATCCACTTCCACGAGCAAATACAGTGGCTGGGACTCCTTTGTTTCATTGAGGAAGCCTCCCGTGTCCACTTTGCGCTTGATGGTGGAGTTCCAGTGATTCTTCACAGCATTGTCAGTCCTACAGAGAAAGCAGAAGAAAATAAAAAGTTGTTATTATCAGCAGCCTTAAAGCACAGCTAACAGCTGTGAGCTCCCCAGCTTCGTCCTGTGAGACCAACACATAAATCTCCACAAGCCACCCAGCTCTGACGGTACCAGTGAGCAAAGACACCCTACCTCCCAGGCAGCAGTTTGGCAATCTCAGCCCAGCGATTCCCCAGGACCTTGTGGGCCTCAAAAATGATGCGATCCTCCTCCTCTGTCCACGAGGATTTCTTCACCTCAGGGTTCAGGTGGTTATGCCAGCGTTCCCGGCACTGCTTTCCTAAGCGTCCCTTCAGGTGCTTGGCTATCAGAGTCCATTGTTTGGTGCCATATTTTTTAACCAGTTCTATTACCTTTGAAGAAAATAGGAAGGAAATAAGGAAATGGAGCAAAGGAGAAGGTCAGCACAGGCATTGCTTTGCATTTCACCTGTGTTGGAACCAGGTACAGGCGGACAGAGAAGGATCCATTAAGGCAAAAAAGCTGGAGGGATGCAGCACTGACACGTGACAATGTCACTGACAGGTGAAAAGCATTTCTGTGAGCAACAATTCAACCGAATGCCTGGAAGAAGCAGTCTTCATGCAGAAATTTTGCCACTTGACACCTATGGATGCAGATGATGGCTCACAGAGGGCTGGGACAGAGATGGGCAGGTGCAGCGAGGAACAAGCCAGAGCAAAGCATCAAGTCCCATGTGCTCCAAGACTCCTCTGTTTTCCTCTCTTCCCAAGAACCTGGCTGCATGGACAGAGTTCCCACTGTGCCTACAATCCTCTGCCTGCTGGAACAGCATGGCACAGCCTTCCTTTAACAGAGGGTCCAACTCCCTGGAGAAGACACAAATTGCAGATCCATGCCCCACTAAGGTCAGAACAAGCCGTCTGCTTTGCAATTTCCTCTTCACCAAGGGATTTGACACGTCTGCCTGAAACCCAGTGCAAATGCTTCCAGGTAAGGAATCTTTTTTGATTGGCCTGAAATACATCCATGCAACATAGCAATGTAACATAACATGCTGCCTGCAGCATTTAGCCTGCCAAAATCTCAGAGATGGGCCAGATGACTCCAAAAGACTATTTTCACTCTGTCCAGCAGTGCTTAGCTGAAAGGTGCAGGTAGCAGGTGCATCACAGATCCTGCTCACAGGGCTCTTGATCTATAGCTAACATTCCAACTGCTGACTGACTGACTAGGGCAGACAAACGGGCCACAGATATCCATGTCCAGGGACCTGGAGAGTTTGCAGCACAAAGCTATCCACGCTGGAGCCTGGCTTGGCTATGATGGCAATGGGCATCAGGACTAGGTTGGCTGGCCATCAGGACATAAAACGACAAGGGGAAAATAGGCAGCAACTGTTCTGTTGTAGGAAGGTAGGGAATTGTTATAAGCCTCCTCAGGAAGTGTTTGACATAACACAGATGGAAATTCCAGAAGGCAGAAGGAATTGCAATGGGTGCAAAATGGAAAGAAATAGGTGAGCAGGGATGTTACAGGGAATCTGACAAACTAAGAAATTTCACAGCAGAACACACATGACTAGAAATTAATTTCAACTCTTCTTAAGGATGTCTGAGCTGCTTGCTCTCAGCTCACTCTGCACCAGCAGGAAACAGCAGAGTCTCAGAACTCACAGCTCATCTGTCAATCCACCACAGCATGGAAAAAGCCAGATTTATTTTTGGTTAGGTTCATCATGGCCAGGTCAGACAGAGAACCACAGACAGATGGATGAATTAATTCCCATTTCTGCTCTCTTCCTTGCTAGCTTACAGCACTGTCAGCAGTACAGTGTGAAAGAGTGTTCAGCTGAAGATGCCTAGGCCTGCTTCTGCTTATCATGACCATGGCTGCATTAGGCTGCTCAGAACAGGTCAAGAGTGGAGCTTTTGTGAGTACCCACAACTGGAAAGAGCTACCTACAGTCTGTAAGACCAGAGAGTCTGACACCTCCACTTTGACAGAGGGCCACAGCCCAATGCTCAGATCCTGTTCTTGCCTGACTTACCTTTTGGTCCTCCTCTTTGGTCCAAGGGCCCTTAACCAAGTCTGGATTCAACACCCTCAGCCAACGGTACTGACACTGCTGGTCACTACGGTTCTGTGGAAAGGAATCAGAGCAGACATACATTAGACTGGAGGCTCCAAAAACCCCTGTAGAAACACAGCAGTCCTCACACACACAGTCTGCCCATGGAAAAACTACAGAGAGAATGCATACTATGGCAATAGTAGAGGGTATTGGGTATAGAATACAGGGACAGGAACCTCAGTGTCTCACTCCAGCTCCCAACAAACTCACACATGAACTCCTCTAAGCAAGAAGGATGTGTCACCCTGCCCCAGAGAGCACTGAATTTGTTCAACAGTAGCAGCTACAGAACAAAGTCCCACCATACAAGGTGTTGCATGGGGACAGTAAGCAACCTGAGCACAAGAATCAGCATGCAAACACTACAATTCCCAACCAAGCAAAGGAGCACTTACAGGAAAGTGACTGGCCAGGAACTTCCAGTCATTCTGCCCATAATGTCTTACTAACATCTTCAGCTGTTCATCCTGCAAAGAACAAAGACATCCACTGAGCAAAACGTGCCACAATTACCCCAGGGCTAACAACATCAAGAGAACAATCTAGATACTTTTTTAACTGTTAAGCTTTTTATATCTGCCTTACAGGGAAGAGGGTATATGAGTCTTTCAACAGTGCCCCACTGCACAGAGGCCAGCTAGAACACTTTTGACTCAGAGCTCTGTACTAGGGCAAGTTCCTGGTGTGTGCATGATGAGAGCAGAGTACAAAACAAACTTAGTTGCTGTGATCACATTCAGGCTTACACTGAGCTCTGTTCCAAAGTAGTTTGGTTCAAACTACATAGCCAGAGCTACCTGCTTATCTAGCCCCAGTATGCCCCTGACCAGGCAGCTCATCTCCCAGCTCACATAGTGCCTTCACCTGGCCAAAGAAACAGACTGTTCTAAGTACACTGCTACTAACCAGGCAGTCTGCTGCCTTTTTACACTGACAGCTCTACAGCACTTCTCTCACAAGCCCTGCACACAGGTTTTCCTGCTCTTACACCTTGCACAAAGCCTGCTATGGGCTTCCTTGCCTGTGGGCAAGGAAATGAAACACCTTGTGGATGGGCAAACAAAGGTAAGAAATAATTCATTGCCCAACATAAGCCTGAGATTTTGATCTCTGCACAAAGGCCACTCTTACTCCATATTCAGAGCCCAAGGGAAATGAAACGCTTGTAGCTTTCACAGAATAAGAAAAAAGGATTTTGGAGGGAATAGAACTAGGGCAGAAAACATGCCAGCTCATTTCAGACTCTTTGCCACAGTGCTAATGGCCCCAACAGTGTCCAATTTGACTACAGAAGAGGGCATCTGCACTGCATGAACCAGCTCCAGGCCTCCACCACCCTCTAGCACCTGCTGCAGGCAGCTGACACCTTGCTGTCAGCCCAGATGCTGAAGTGGTCAGAGCTCTTCACTCCCCAGGCTTCAAACTCGCCTGATCTTCCTCCCATCAAGGCCTCAGAAAAACAGACAAAGGGACTTTCCCAGCAATAAGACACCATGAGTGGGTGCTGTGGCAGCAGGCGAGGAGCAGGATGAGCTGCTCACCCTAAAAACCTACCAAACTCCACCCACAGCCCTATCAGCAGCGTGCATCCTGCCCTCACTCACCTCCTCCTGCGTCCACTTGACCTTGCACCTGCCATCCCGCTGCTCAGGCACATCCGAGTCAGTGTCCTGGCAGTGCAGCTCATCCTGGTCCTCACTGCAGAGCAACAGACAGAGCGTTATCCCATTCGCTCTAGGAAAAGCAGAGGGAGCTGCCCCCCCTACCAACACACACTCGCAGACTCTCCCTCAGCCTCCCCGCAGCCCCTTCAGCTCCAGGACCCACTGCGCGTTTGCCAGTCTCACAGTGACACTGAGAATGGACGCTCCTTCGGTTCCAGCCCATCAGCGCGGGCTCCGTGAACCCAGCCCCGCTCCATCCTCCTTCATCCAGCTCCCCAGCGTCCTCCCTCACTGCATTGGCACAGCGGGCTCGGCGCGGACAGCTCTGAGCCGCCGGGCCCAGCCCGAGGGCAGCGCGAAGAGGCGGGCGGCGGGACGGCAGCTCTGGGCCGGGCTCCGCCACCCCATCCACACCTCTCGGGAACATCGAGAACGAGACCGCGAGACCCCATGAACCACAACCTCCTCCCACCATCCTCAGCGAGAAGCCGTCGGGCCGTCCCCGCGCCGGGGAGCCACTCACCCGCGGCTGCGGCGCGCCATGGCGGCGGGGCCGGGCGGCGGCGGCGGCAGTTTCCTATCTCGCGCCAACGGTTGCCCCCCCTCGAGCGGGGCCGGGCCGCGCATGCGCACAGCGCCGGCGCCCGCACAAAGAGGCGCGCGCGGGAGGGCGACCTGATGCCTGTGCCCCGCCCGAGCCGAGGGTGAACCCGCAGCGCAGCGCAGCGGGCCGCGACTGTGCTAACGGAACGAACGGAACTAACGGGAACTAACGCGCGGCGTTCCCGAATGAACTGAACGAGGGAACCACTCGTTAATTAATCTGCCGGCACTATAAAAGCACTTTAATCAGGGGTAAAGGAAGGGCTGCGATCCTGAAAGACACCTATAGGCATTGAAGGCAAGTAGTGCTCTTCTTATTTCCCAGATATTGCTCCATTTATTATCTCAGAATGGCCAGGGTTGGAAGGGACCTCAAAGATAATGAATCTCCAACCCCCAGGTGCTACTTAAAGATTTATTTAAGAAGCGTCTGGGCCTCTTGAGTGTTTCCCTTTGGGATGATCTCATAACTGTCCTGAGTAAACCTGTGTGCTCTCTGCTTTTGCTCTTAAAGGGCTCTGTGATGTGATTTCTGATGCTGTGTGTCCCCAGGTCATCCTGGCATAGCTGTGTCTGTAAGGCCTCTGTGCTGCACATACTGGGATGCAGCCTGGCTCCACCTGGGATAAATGCTCTCCTGACCTCAGGAAGGGGAGTAAAGCCTCTCTGATGGCCACCCCAGGTGTCCCCTGCAGCAGGGATGCTTTAAGGCTCCTCACACCCAGGAGAACAAAGCTAATAGCACTATGCAGATCGAGTGAGCACAAACCTAGGGATGCTACCTTGTCCCCCTGCCTAACAAGGGGTCTGAAAAGTCATTTCCTGGTGCTGGAGTGTGGGTCCTGTGCCCCATTAGCAGATGGGGCAGGAAGGTGCCTTGCCTGGGTCTGAGGGGCTGCTGGTGGGGGTAGTCTTTAAACTGTGTGCTCCAACAGGGACTCCTGGCTCCTCCAGCCTTGTGCCATGCTGTCCTCCCAGCAGCACAGCATCCTGACCATTAAGGACCTCCTGGACAACGGATTTGTGACGGGGGCCTCTGGGCACACTCAATTCTCTCCTGTGTGCAGTTACTACCTGAACTCCAGTAGTGCCCCAAAGCAGAGTGCCTGGGAGCTGCTGGCAGATGCGGACACCGTGAGGGGCAGCCCTGTGTGTATGGTGGCACAACCCATGGACAGTGGAGTGAGGGCTGGCCTGAGCTCCTCAGAGCTCAGCTTCCTCTCCTTCTGCAGGAGCCCCTTCGGCCCTGCTGTATTCGACCTGCCAGCTGTGCCCTGTGAGCTGCCTGCTGGGCCTGGATGCTTGCTGGATGTGACATCGAGGAACACCTCCACACCGTGCAAGGCTAGGAGGAGCCTCCAGGAGAGAGCACTGTCCCATAGCACCGAGCTGCTGAGTGACCTGCTGTCCCCTGGCAAGCCCCCAGCAGCCAGGTGGGAGATCTCAGAAATAAAGCCTCCCCTGGACACCAGCCTGCCCCTCGATATGAGCTTCCTGGGCTGCTCCAAGCCAGACATATCACCGCTGGGCACCCCTGTAGTGCTCCCTGTGTCCTGGCCCAGGAGACACGTGGCTCTGTCCCATGAGGCCCAGCTGGGCGATGCAGAGCTGGGCTCTGTGCTCCTGCGCCAGGCCCCGTGATGCCTCAGCCCTGGCAGTGGTCACAGCTGCACGGTGTGGGGTAACGGTGAGGTTTTTCTCCTCAGCGGGATGTGACTGTGGTGGGAAGCTGACGGCAGAGCCCCATGCTCTGCAGCCCACAGCCTCCAGCCCAGCTCCCCGCTCCTATCCTACTGCTGTCTTTTGTATTAAGCTAATAAAGCTTTCAACTTCCCCCTCTGCGCCTTTCCGCAGGCCGGGCCACGCTCAGCGCCCTCCAACCCCCTGGGCTCGTTCTGACTGACGGAGCGTGAAGGCCCTCGGCCGGCCCCGCGCCACCCCGCCCCAACATGGCCGGCCAGGCCCCGCTCCCGGCCGCGCTGCTGCCCGTCCCGCGCCGTTACCTGCCCCGCGGCCCCGGCGGCCGTGCGAGAAGAAAAGCCGCATCCTGCTCTTCCCGGCTCTGCTATGCGGGAGCCGGGCGGCTGCCTGGCCCGCGGGTATCTGCGGGGCCGGGGCTCGGGATCCCTCTTCTGGCACGTGGGGAGAAGCACAGGCAGAGCGCGGGGCTGCAGGGGCTGCCAGCTGCGAGCTGTTTGAGATGTTCTTGCTGTACGAACTTAAGTTTGTGCTTCAGCTTTGAGCCTGGCAGAGCGCTCCCACCGCACTCCTACAGCTGCTGGAGCTGCTCTTCCTACCTCGCGCTTCCACTCATTTTTGTCTCTAAAGTTACTTGCTAACGCCAGCTTTCAGGGCATTTACAGGTTTCAGAAGAAACACTATTGCTTCTCTCCTTTCAGGGATGAAAGGAGAAGTGGTAAAATACTACATGAGAGTAAAAGGGGAAAGTAACTTGTATCCAATTTCGTCAACAGCAGCAACTGTTAAGCCCAGTTACCTTTGCTGGGTGCCTTCATTTCTGATGGCTAGCTTCACTTACTGAAAGCCTTCATTGCATCAAACTCCTTCCAGTTTCTGTCAATCAGCTTACATGTATTTTATTTCCTTGCCCAAAGCAGTATTTCTGTTCATGGGAAGCGTTTAAACTGTTATTCTAAGGGCCAAAGGGAAGTTTTGAAAGACAGAGTGCAGCTATTGCCTCTGCACACAGTTCGTAGCACACATTCTGGCCAAAACAACCTCCATTCAGTGGGGGGAGAAAAAAAAAAGCTGTTCTTCAGCTGTCAGCATGGCACAAGAGACAAACAGCAAACAGCAAGCTGCTTGTATTCTCTAGCTACTCAGATGACTTCTTTCTAAAAATCATGTTACAACATCAGGAACAGGTGACAAAAACAACTCTGAAAAGGGGCACAGAGGGAGAGTGTATTTACAGTTTGCAGTCTAAACACCAAAAGAACAGCACAAACCACGTCTGTAATTAGCAAGAAGATCACACAGTTATTTGGTTCAGCTGTAGTTGGTGCCGGTTGACTGATTGGTATTGATACTGTGGGGCAAAGATAAGGCTTATTATGTAAATCCAGAGCCAGAACATACAAAGTGCTTCTGGGAGTGAAAATCACAACCATATTATTAAAGAAAAACCAATGAAAGAGGAAAAAATGAAAATCCTGAAACATGCTATGATAAAGGATTGTCCATAAAGTATACAGATGCAAACCATACAGTATAATCCCTTCTGCCAGTATTACATTGGCACATCTTAGCTGGTTAGTAGCCTGCTAGGTGCATTGGGAAACCAGCTTTAGGAAAGCATCCTAAACATGAAACAGTGTAAAATGATTGGTTTTCTGTTGTTTTTGTGGTTTTTTTTTTTCCTTGGAGGGGAGGAGGATAAGACAAACCTTTTGGAAAAGCAGCAGCTTTTACATTAAAAAACATGGCAGATAAAGATAAGGCACCAGTGCACAAAGGCCTTACAAAGTGCTCGAGTGGGGCACAAAGCAAGTTTTACAGTCGGGGTGTCTGATGAAATACAGAACTCTGCAAATATCAAAGGGCAACCTCAGAGAGTTGTTAAAAATCTCCAGCAGCACTGACACACAGTGTTAATGACAGTGACAGCTCTGTTCCTCTCACTGCTTATACCCTTGGCTATATTGCCACCATGCACTGAGCTTCAATCTCTCACGGATGATGAATTCCACGTGAGTTTCCATTCCTGTGCAATACCTGCTTTAATGTCTCCCCGAGTTTCCTGCACAGTAGCAGCCTTTCCTAATAGAGATCCATTAAATCTTAACTTTTTAATCCCAACACCATTCGCGACGTCCTTCCAACCTTGAACAAGGCAGCAGTCTGTAGCATCATCACTGTCTGATTTCAACTCTTCCCCTCCCTGCAAAGAAACCTTCTGCTCCTACAGTCACAAACCTACCTCGCCTTGGTTCATTTTTGCAGAGATCCAAAAGGAGACTGCCTTGGGGGGCTACAGTAAGATATCTTCAGCATCTCCTATATTTACTGCTGTATTTTCTTTTGCCAGTTCACCAACCAGAGCAATGATCTTTCTCACGGTGCAGTTAAGGACTACATGTATGCCAAAAGGGCCCACAGTAAAACCGAGTAGAAGAAAATAAGTACCAGAGCAAGAAATGACCAAACTTACATTTTCTTAGCATAAGATTTATTTATATATATATACATATATATATATATATATATAAATATAACAAAACTGCAGTTTCAACAAAGAAACAGAAAAACAGGAAACTATCTGGAAAACACAAACATTTCCTCAAAAGGCATTAGTGATCCCAACTACTGCATGTAACCGATGCGAACATTCAGTGAAATACTCAGACAGTCTCAATCAATGTACTGAACACAGAGGTTGAAGAAAATTGCTAAGTCTGTTTTTAACAGATGCTCTCCATCCGGGGAAAGCCAGGTCTCAGTTACCATTCTGGGCTTCACTTGCGTCCGTATCACGTTCCTTAGGGAAGAGGAGAGGAGGAACAAAATCAGAACAAAACATTTCACTGTACAGATTATAAGCTATCATTTGCACAACTGGTGTCAGATTTGGACCTTAACTGAGCTGTTTGAGACACTTGTTAGTAAAAACAGCTGGTCTGCCTATAAGCATAAAGTACTTCTTCACTGCCAATTTGAACACAATACTCCTTGTAAGTAACAACGCAGGTTTCACATCTACATTTTCCGTTAGCAAGCATAGGAGCACCCATGAGGGAACGCTGCTTCTACATGTTGTGCATGCCAATGACTGGAATTACTCAAACTGCACTATCAGTACCCCCCAATTAAAACAAATGGGAGACTTAGTAAACAGCCCTACGCAATCTATACCACTGTAAGTATTCTGTGTCAAACACCAGGCGTCGACGGACTTTATTGTCCATCGAGTGCCTTTACGCACTGCTGTATCTCCTCCCTGTGACAAGAGCAGCTGCTACAAGGATGCATCATCCCAGTGCTGGCAGTATCAACAATTCACTTGTAACTCTGTTATTGAAAATACCTGATTCCGTTTCTTAAATTCAACCACTTGGAAGAAGACGTACTCCAGAATATGTTTGGCATCCCGCTTATCCTCTGGGAGCTTACTTGTTACTCCTAGGATATCCCCACACTTTCGAATATAAAACTCCAGGTCATCATCAGTACCTAAACAAGCATCGCAAGCAAAGAGGCAGCTGAGCATCACACATCTGGACCAGCAGGGCAAAAACATACTGCCAGTCTCCATTCCTTTCTGGCATCCTGGGGATACAAACAGGTTCACAGAACTAGCCATCATGTATTCCTGCAGCCAGTACGTTCTCATCTGGTCAGTACCAGACACTGAACTGCTGACTTCAAATCCAGTCCCCAGAAGAATAGAAAGGGAGGCCAGCAAGTCTCTAAAATAACAGCAGGCTTACAAATCAAAGCCCGTTTGGAAGAGGAAAAGACAGGGATAGGAAGAGGAAGATCTGCTGCTGCTAACCGATGTGTCGAGCTGTAAGTCATGAACCAGCTTCCAACACTCAAAGCATACTTGGCCCAGGATTACAAAAGTGCCTTTCCATAAATCATGACCAGGTCCAACACCTATTTTCTTACAAAAACTTGCATAGACACGTGTGAAAAATCAGTCTGCTCTGCTTACATTTGTTTGTAATCTCTGCAAGACGAGCTTGCTCAGAGGAAAATATTTCATCCAAGTCAAACAGCTCCAGAGGAGGAGGAGGCAAATCTCTGAAAAAAGGTGGAAAAACCTGGAAGAGAATTGAGAGAGCATGTTTTATTGACAATTATTTTCCTTATACTTCAAAAATCTCCAAGGCAACAGTTTTAGACTGCACTTCAGTAAACCTTCTATTAAATCAGAAGCAACTCCAAAGCCCAGCGTACAAACGTACATCCTTTCAAAAATCTCACGTGTGGTTTGCAAAAATAACTCAATATTTCAAGAGTTTAGTCTCCAGAATGCCAGAATTATCTCCTAGAACAACTGCAGATGCTGTATTTGCAGTTTGGTCTTACTTTTGTTCCAGGACATCCAGGTGATTCCATTTAGTACTGAGATAGTCGAGGTACTAAACAGACCATCACAACTCGCCTTGAAGCATTTCTGTGCTCATTGGGATGAGGGTATTTGCTTTCTCATGCAGTCACCACGTGTGCCACAACTGGGACTCTGCACTGAACAGGGCTGACAAGTGCTTAAAAGAGCACTCTATTGCTAAATGAACCTGTTTGCAAAGAGCACTGCAAGAGATATTACTTCCAGTTGACCCCTGAAACCAGCTGTAAGTTATCACAGCAACATTTCTTCAGTGGTCAAACCAAAGCACAAGCCACAGTGGCAGAGCTCAGACATAACACTAAGTGAGCCAACACTGAAGCTCACGGTGTTGGTGCCAGTCCAAATCTCTGCAAGTAAAAGTTTGGCCAGCCCTTGCTGTAGAAGACCAACACTTGATTTTCTTCTTCCCCCGAAAATGCAGAAGCTCAGAGAACAGTGGAACTGACTGGCTCCCCCCCAGCAGTACAATTCCATTGATCACAACACCACTATTTTCTGAAACACCACCACCTGTTTTCACAGTGAAAGCACAAACCCAAAGCCCTCCAGGGCCAGGAGCAGCTACACAAGTGATTATACATGCAAGGCATTCGTAGAGATTTAGAGAGTTTCTGTACCACACCAGATGCCACACTTTCAAGTTCTGCTGACTAAAACTAAAACCAGAAGGGTAAAAAAGCTACTTCTTAAGAGTCAAATATGTGGCAAGATCAGTATTCCTCTCCCTTTTTTTTCTTGAAAGAAACACAGAAACAACACACAGTGTGTCCATGTGAAACAAAAACCCTCCAGGTCCCGTGTCAGCAAGAATACTTACAG
This sequence comes from Tympanuchus pallidicinctus, assembly GCF_026119805.1. NCBI lineage: Eukaryota > Metazoa > Chordata > Aves > Galliformes > Phasianidae > Tympanuchus > Tympanuchus pallidicinctus. Next base: position 11,081,651 of record NW_026294722.1, read on the forward strand.
CTGGCTCCAAGGGAGGCAGAGGAGTCTCAAGTTGAGGCTCAATGAGTCGGAGAGGTTCATGCTTCACATTCAACTCTTCATAAGCTCTGCAGTAAGCACAAACCAACAAAACAAAAACCCAAAGCATGAGGAAAGAAACAACACCTTTTGTACTTGCGTGCATTAAGGACTATAGAAGTTAATTGTCCACAAAGACACAAAGGTCAACATTTTGCAGAAATAACGGCACAAAAAAAATGGGCGCCCACTGTTCAAAGGAACCCAGAGCACTACATGAGTAATAGCTGACTGTGAAAGCAAGCAAACTGAAGTTATGGCAGAGCAGACAACGACAGACGGACACGCAGAATGACAGAACAGAAGGAAGTCACAGCTCTCCATTAGTCAAACAGCTTTTGAAGGGATGGACGCACAAAGGAAAAAGCGATCCAGGTCAAAAGGAGCTGACTGGGGATTTCAACAGTTCTTCAGAGTTCCTAACAAAAGCCATTTAAAAAATGATTTGCTATGGGATCAGAAGGGACATTCCAGTACGAATTCACATCTAGGGAAAATAGAAACAACACAGAGTAAGAAGAGATGTCCAGCAAGCAGTGGAGTTTCATGGAATCTGTGCCAAGCCTGCTGTTATTCAACATGTTCTTACACGATCTGAGGAGCATAAGTTAGATGGGGCAGAGCTGCTAGTGACAGCAAAGTGATGAAACCAAGCAGCAGATAAATCTTCAGGCAGAGAATTTGCTGGGAAATGCAAAGATGGGAAAAACAGAGCTTCAGTAAATGCCAAGTAATAATACATGAATGGAAAAACAACCAGCTCTCAGACAGTATCTCCTCTTACCCCTCCAGAAAGTACCCAACATCGCTGCACGCAGTTCTACAAAAAGTACCAGTTCCTTGAGGCAACAACTGATAGAAGAAGTAAAAAAGAACGTCAGAAACTACGGCAAAATTCCTATCAAAGAGAAAACCTGGGAAACCAGAAAAAGAAACAAACCTGCACAACAAGAAAAGACCACACTATCACCCTAAGAGCCCTGCTATATCCACAGTCAGAATGCGGCACGCAGTTCAGGTTCTTCTGCTAAGTGGTCACAATAAGCACAAAATAAGCAGAAAGTGGAGAAAGAAAAGAAAAAGAATGCAGCACGTGAAGAAATGAATGAGTTCAGAGCTGCTGACTTGAGAACTGCAGGGAGGGTGGTTGTGTCCAGCTCATACAGGGACGTATCAAACAGCTGTGTGAAGTCTCTTGGGTTCTCATCTCCTTCTTGCAGACAGACCCGCAGTTGCTCAGACAGTGCAGCTATATTTGGGAGCAAGGTGTAGTCTGAAACCTGAACACACACACAGACACACAGCACGTTGTTAAGAAGACCAAACCAATTACAGTCTCTTACTAGTTTACACCTCTCCTAACGCCACCCAGAAATAATTACTCCATTCTCCACCAGGCACCACCCCTTGCAGTGCAGCTTACACCAGAAAACTGCAGACTCCGTTCTCAGCTGCACCCCGTTCACAGCTGCACAGACACTGCAGCTGAATTTGTCAGTTCTTGTTAAAATCAAGAGACAGCTTAACACTCAGCCATGCAGGACTCTTTCTTTTCGCACACACAGTCTACAATTGTGTCATGTGTATTTCTAAATAAAAAATAATCTCTGCATATGCAGATATAAAAAAAAAAAATAACCACAACTAAAACTGATACAAAGGCTGATGTTTAACCAGATAAACAAAATCTGTCTTTGCTTCACACATTTCTCTCGACTGAAGGCTCAAAGCTGAAGCACAAACTGGTTCAGTTTGAACAGCAAAAAAATCCCCAGCAGCCAAACTGGGAAAGGTCTTTCACAGCCAGCTTCAGGAATAAGCACCAACCCCAGACTGAAATACATACATTTTTTTATTCTCCATTTTCTCTCCTAGTCTGACTAGGAATTCTTCAGCTTCTATCCAAAATAAAGGCTCTGTAACAACAACTGCACTCATCTGGCTGTTAGCTATTCTGCACTAAATCACGGTTGGGCAAAACCAGCACTGCTGGCCCTCTCTGTTATTTACTGCCTTCTGAAGGAGCTCTCTTACCTCAGGGTCTTCCATGTCCTCCTGGTTTAAACGAATGTCTGATGTTGTGAGCCACTGCAAAAGCACATCCTGGAAAAGGGGAGAACTTTATTAAAAGCAGGAAGGCCCAAGTTCATTCATATTAAATCTAATAACGTACAGCAAGAAAAGAAGTGGGGAATAAATCAAAGGAAATCTAGAGAGAAAAGACAAACTTGGATTTTTATTTGCTCGTGGAAGCAGTGATTCACAACAAGAAGCACAGCCTGTGTGAGATGTGTGCTTTCAGGAAAACCCTCTTCTCACCAATAAGGGCACTATGCACTACACCTTGGACAGCACACTACAACCCATCAGCAGCCACACACACAAAGGTTTATTAGTAATCATGAACCAAAAGTCAAGCACTCAAGAAGCCAAGAAGTCACAGACCACAAGAGACCTGATCCATTTTCATCACAACGAGTGCTGAACAGGAGGAGGAAACGCTTGTCAGAGTCCTGAAGCACAAGCAATACCCCGTCCTGTTAAAAACTCCTTTCTGGTAGTTGTGCTGTGACAAAGCCTCCAGGATGTCAGCTGTTAGCAATGGGTGAGACTCACACCACATCGCTTTCACAGCTTTCTTGGCCAAGAGGAAGCTATTCAGCTCAAATTCCTTTCTAACCCTGTGAAATACACACACTTGTGCACTTACCAGGATCTTACCATTTTCTTCTTTATCTAAGTATTCATCGCTGAACATGTGGCAAGATCCCAGTGCTGCCATCTTTCCACCTTGGCTCTATTGAGAAAGAGCACAATATTAAAATAAACATTCCTACTTGCAGTTTTAGAGGCACTTGTTAATGGCATCCAATTGCAAAGCAATTGAAACAAATGAGAAATGTTGGAATAAGCACCAAAGGCAGTTTCAAACACGGAGAGCTCACAAGAGCGCAGCATTCTTTATCACAGCACGTGCTCTGCAGGCTCAGAAATTCAGTAAAATACTCATCTTTTTGAGCATCAGAAAGACAAAAAACCCCGTATCCTCAACAATAGCTGCACTTCTGTCATTTTGGCAGTGAAAAGAACACTTCTACTGATGAAGCAAAAACAGAAGTTCAAAAAATGGAAACCTAAAGGACAGCAACATGCGTGCATGTCAGCACAGCACGTGAGTACATCAGCCAACAGAAGAGTTGGACAATTTCATTGCTTCTAATATAAAATGCAAAATATTCAGGCTCCTTTATTTCTCTTCAGCCAAATCGAATGTGCATGAAAAGGCATCCACGAAACAACTTTGGTGTTCTTCTCTATCCAGATTACCCCTCCTGCCCTCCACGAGGGCACACACAAGAAACAGGAAGCTTTCAACACACCCAGATACCACGTGTGCTTCCTGCACCAGCTGTGCATGGAGCTCAAGGCATAACACAGCCATACAGACTGCTGCACTGGCACTGAAGATGCTCAGAGCTCCACTTTGCCTAACAAGCTGCTGATATCCTCCACGTTTTGCAAATCAAGCTCAACTTGAATTCTAAATGTTTGATTCCAAACCAGACAGCATCCCCTGCTCTTACTTTCCACTCCTTCAGTTTTGGTTGCTGCTCTTTACCGCATCTCCTCTTTGCTTCCATAGATTCTGTTTTCCTTCTGGCACGTTGCTCTGCTCTGCCTGAGAAAGAAGCTCTGTCTCTGGCTTCGTATTCTACCTTTGTTCCTACAGTTTCTGCAAGCTAGACAGGAAAAATGATGCCATCTCTTTGAATTCACACGGCAGTGTTACGATGCAGGAAGAACTACCCGCTGACATGGCACTGTTTCCATCTCAGTGACCAACCCATGCGGAAGATCTCTGGGAGGTACAAAGAAGTTACATGGGTGTCACTTGGAGCGCAGTGCATTTGCTGCATCTCTCAGAGGAAAACACACTTCTCTGTACCCACGAGCTGAAGCACGTGGAACTTCACGCAAACAAGCACGCTCCTGACATGAGAACACTGACCAGCAAGCTTTGATCCCAGCGAGGCTTTACGTCACTTTGGCAAACATGTCACAAGAAGACATCTCTGCATTAATGCAAACAATTGCAAGATCATCGTGGGTGTGAGATTAGACATCGGCTACAGGTCCATTGGATTTACGTGCACATGCTGTGTCGGGGGAAGGGATTTTACTGCATCTTATTCCAACAGCTGCACACAAAATACAAGCAGTAAGTGCACGTGTAAGTTCACTCACACTGCTGTATTGACTTTGATTTACGGCGTGCATTTCAGACACCATGTGGGGAATGAAGACAGACATCGTCAGTAAGAAAATCAAGACAAATTTCCTTCCTAAGGTACAAAAAAACAACCAACCCACAAGAGTGTCAGCAAGTTATACACACAGTAAAGAGCATGGTAATGTTCACTAACAATACTAATTCCTTACACCCATCCACTACTCGTAGTTTCCTTTTGTTTCATGAACTAAGACAGCTGCACAGATAACAGACATCTACCAGCTCTGAGCTGATGGTCCTCTTTCTTCATCCACTGTTAACTAAGTAACAGTCTCATTAAATGCTCAAATTACATGGCTTGCTTCATGCACAATCCTACCTCGTGCTGATAGAACGCAAGGATAGGTCTCTTGAGGGGGAAGCACACCGATCCCGTTGACAGAACAGCCACTGCTGGTCTCATCACATTTAGTGTGGCACCAAACGGATACACAAAAGTGAGAGCCCTGCAGAAAATACAGACTCCTTAAGTGCCTGCATGCATCAGATAGGCTCGTCTCATCTATAAAACAGACTATCTGCCTAAGCTGAGAAGTTCAACCGTGCGCTGATGGTGGAATGCCAAGAGCCCCGTTTGAGAAACTCAGACCACCGCAATGACATGACTTTCCAGGAGGTGTTTCTCTTTAGAAAGAAACAGGGTTCCTCTTCTCTACAGCTAGAGCACTCACTAACCAGAGCTCGTGCCTATTCATGTTCAATCAAACTCAAATACAGAGAGAAGGGGGGGGGGGGGGGGGAAATATCTGGTCAGGGAAGTAATAATTCCCCTCAAAATCTATCTATCATTCCTGCTCTTTACTTGCTATCAAGAGTCACTGAACAGCCTTCTTTCCAGATAAAGCCTTGGGAAGCAAGAAGCTAACTGACATACATACATTAGAAAAGCTCAGCATCAATTCCTAAATAAATTCCTGCCCACGGAGGCTATCAGTGGACAGGGAGGCCAAAGCTTTTCACACCAGCTGCCCCAAAGCAAAACACTTACTGTGAGTCCTGCCCGTCCCCATCTTCACCTGTTGTCTCAAGCCCTGTTTTTCTTGCAGCTTCACTGATTCCCCTACAGCAAATTGAAAGCAAAGCCTACTGAAAACACTACGGGCTAAAAGAGTTCATTGTGAAGATGCACAGAGCCAAAATACCCACCTATTCAAAACTCCATCAGTGATCAGTGCTTCTTTTGGATGGAAGTACTTGTAATACACATTTCGTACAACAGCATCTCGGATAAAAAAATGAAATAAGAGGCAATCTGTACCTTAACTGGTCAGTATGCTAAACGTAGCCATGTAAACGAGTTTAGCTCTGGGCTCCCTTGAATGTTTCTTTCTAACACTGCCAAGCTGGCACGTGGCCCCCAGAAAAGTTCCTGTCAGTCTTCACTATTGCTTCCTTCCGGACATAAAGATTTAGACCAGCAGCATATTTGCAAAATAAAACTATGAAAAACGACCACATGTCTTCTGCATGTTCTTAGATTAAAAAACAGTTAAAAGAATTCTTACCAAAGCTTTTAATACATCTCCTAAAGCACGATGATGACCAATAGCACTGACGCACAAAAAAACAGAGAGCAAACAAAAGGAAAACAAAAAATACCAGCCTAGATGCCATCAAAGAGCCTACAGATATTTCCTGTACGCCGAGGCACACGGTTGATTTACACTTTGGCAGCGCAAAATGGATTGCACGGCACTGGTCTCCTCCAAGAAAGTGCCACAGCTGCTTCAGGTGAGGTACGGGGATGGCCAAATTGTTACCAAGCTGCTGTGCCTGTGGAAAGCCCTCGGGGTGCCTCAGCATTACTCTATAGAGCACATACAGATATCAAGAGAAACGCAGCCTGAAAAGATCCAAGGGCACATTTTGTGTGCAGGACCTGCAGAGCTCACACCCTACAGACTGCACTGCCCTTAGCTTTCCTAGGAAATGAAAGAATAAAAGGTGTCAGTGAGCCCCACTACCGTTATTGAAAGCGATCCCGTATTCTTCTAACAGAACGTTAATGTTTGTGCCACGTCTGGACTCGCCGCCTTCACTGAGCATCACCAGGATGGCTCCACCATCCTCCAGGAATTTCTTCAGGACCGAAAACTAAAAGACAACAAGCATCCAGAAGAAAATCGGAAGCGAAAGAAGACAACAGCAAGACTGCAAGAATCACAGCATGGCCTGGGCTGCAAAGGAGCACAGCGCTCATCCAGTTCAACCCCCTGCTGTGTGCAGGGCCACCAGCCACCAGACCAGGCTGCCCAGAGCCACCTCCAGCCTGGCCTTGAATGCCTCCAGGGATGGGGCATCCACAGCCTCCTCGGGCAACCTGTGCCAGTGCACCACCACCCTCTGAATGAAAAACTTCTTCCTAATATCCAACCTAAACCTCGCCTGTCTCAGTTTAAAACCGTTCCCCCTTGTCCTATCACCATCCCCCCTCATAAACAGCCGTTCTCCCTCCTGTTTACACGCTCCCTTCAAGTACCGGAAGAAGCTACACTGAGGTGATTCTGACAACTGCAGTGAATTTGATGCTATGAGAAAAGCATTCCAATCTCAAGCTGTGTAAATTCATACAAAGCAGTAACGTCCAAAATCGTCTACGCTGTTATTTCCTATTTTGTTGTAAGATTTGCTTAATGCACAGCCTACGTGCAAACAGGTATGGTTTTAAGTGGCGGGAGGGAAGATTTAGGTTGGATGCCAGAGGGAAGTTCTTTACAGATGACGGTGAGGTGCTGGAACAGCTGCCCAGAGAGGCTGCGGATGCCCCGTCCCTGGAGGTGTTGGAGGCTGGATGGGCAGCCTGGGCTGGTATTAAGTGTGGAGGTTGGTGGCCCTGCCTGCGGCCGGGGGGTTGAGCTTCACGATCCTTGAGGTCCCTTCCAGCCCTGGCCATTCTGTCACTCTGTGATTCTTACCTCAGCAGCGCTGAACTTTTCTCTCGGACCAGCTGTTATCCACAGTTTCACTCCGAGGAGCTTCTCAGACGTGATCTCACCTTTTAAGCTACAAACGGACAACAAAACGACACGGCATTCTTGCCCTGAACCACAACCTTACTGAGAACTGACAAATAAGCATTAAGCGAATCACTCCAGTCGCTTCAATCCCTTCGTTTCGGTTTCGAATTCACAACCTCTCGAACACAAAGCGCCGTCAGCGAGGCCCCGCGGCACAGCCACAACCCGGCCCTCACAGAGAGCAAAATCCGTGCCAACGAAGGCCCTTCCTTCTGCGCCCCGACACCCCGAGCCGGGCAGCCGAGCTGCGCAGCACCGCCAGGACGGGGGGAGCGGCGGCCCGGCCCTCACCTCAGGATCTCCCAGCTCCCTCGGAGCCTCTTACGCCAGGCTTTGTAGCTGCTGGCGGGAGTGAAGGCTTCTCCTTTGGAAGCGCTGAAGACGACGGCGGTCCGCGGGCACTCCGCCATACCGCACGCAACGGCTAACGGCCGCCCGGTAACGCACCGCCCGCGCATGCGCAGCAGCCCGCGCTGGGCTGCGTCTCCCAGGAAACACTGCGGCTGGGATCGTACCGACAGCCGCCGGTAGGGGGCGCTGCGCCGTCCAGCCACCCCCGTCCCCCCGGAGACAAGGAGGCGGGAGCGCACGGCGGTGCGTTGCGCTTTAATTGAAACCGCGTGGTGGCTGCGGCGCTGCCGCACGTACAAGAGAAAGGTTCCGTACGAGCTTCCTCAGCGCCAACAGCACTCGCCCCCTTTTTCCTCCTCCCAGCAGCAGTAAGAAAAGGACTGGAGGAAAGAAAGGGGGGAAGCGGTGCTCAAGCAGTACATCGGCATTTACGTTCAGGCAGAACAAAGATCGTGCGCACATCGCGACAGCCAGCGCCAGAGCAACGCGGGCACCCCAAGGCTTCTGTTGCTGCTGAGGAGCAGCTCTTAGGAGAGCACAGGATCCGCAGCCCTGCCAGCAGCGACTGACAGCTGCTGAGCCCAGCACGAGGCTGCTCTTCCTCCCCCCAGCAGCGCTCCCTCCTTCCACCAAGGCGGCTCTGCTTCTTCAGCGGCGTCCACTGAGCTCCTCAGTTCTGCTCTGAAGTACTGAAATCCAACGAGCACCTCCAGGCAGGAGCAGGGGAACGCCTGCAGCTACGAGCTTTTGTAGTGGCCCTGCGCAGAAGGCTTGCTGAACCGCCCTGCTTGAACTCCAGCCTTGCTCCTGGGATCAGATCGTCCTTTTCCCAGCCATTCAGATGAGCGCATCCTACTTCAAAAGGAAGAAGCCCACGAGCTTCCCACTGCTGTGCTGTGAAGTTTCCCTTTGTTACAAGGCAGCGTTAGCTCCACACCATAGAAATGACCTGTTCCAGAGATGTGGCTGTGATGTGCGTGATGGTACATATATCTTAGTCATAAATACAACCACGGTGAATACAACCCTACCAAATAGTACAGAGATAATTGTTAGTGTCTCACTTTCCTTGCTACAGGAACACCCACTTAGAGGCAAATCCACCAAGCAGCACAAACTAAGAGCTCCGTTCCATCCCACCCAGTTAGTGTATTAGTCCCCTGGTTTAGACCATGAGAAAGTGACATTACTATTCCTTTCGGAAACTGAAACGAGAAAAGCCACAGCAATAACAGCAAACATAAAATTGCATTCAGTTAAAACCTGGCTTCTGAAAGCCTGTATAAAATCTAGAAGTCCTCTTCAGTTGGTGCATAAGAAAATCCTAAAAAAGCATCTGAGGCACTGGAGCTGCTGGCTGCTAAGTCAGGTATGTGGGTGATGGAGGCAGAGATGGCTTCCTGGGTGAACTCTGGGTCGAAGTGCCGCAGATCAGCTGGGCCAGCCTACAGGGGCAGAGGGACGCATCATGTTGGGCAAGCAGAGCCCAAGCACCTGCTTGTGGCCCAGCCCTTATCACCACCCTTGCAGTGTGTAACCTGCACTTCAGCATCCCTCGCTGTCACTGAGGGACGCCTGGGGAAGAGCCTTTGACCTTGCAGCCTCAATTCCTTGTGGGCCAGCCGCTATAAGGCAGACCCCCAATTAAATGCACACTTACCACATTAGGGTTGAACGGAGGGGTAATCCTCTTGTGGTACAAGTCATCCCAGTTTATTGGGCTGAAGAATACGTGGTTCTTTATCTCAAGCTGCATGGAAAGGGGGAGGAGATGTCAGTTGCCTGCTAACGCTTCTCTCTCAGCACCTGCCAGCTAGTTTCGTAGCTGTAAGTCATTGAAACAAGACTTGGAGCTGCCACATGAACCCTACGTGGACGTGTAGTAAGTCTTTAATCCACGAGGGTCATAGTCCTGTAATACCTGGAAGGGATGAGATGACACCACTGCAGGTATTCTAGCTTGCCACCACATCCTGAATCACAGCATTTCCCTTCAGGAATGAGCCAACCCCATCTACCTCTTTTAGGGAACTGGAAAGACCTACCTACATGGAAAGCCTTTCCCAAGGCAGTGCTGTTACCACAAACATATATAAAGCTCATCGTAGGAAGCCTTCTTATCCATCCTCCCTCCTAATCATAAGAGAGGCCACCTACAAAGTCTGTTTTGGCACCCAGCCTCCTCTTCTGGTCCTTGTGGAGAAGTCTGGATTGCTCTGGAAACAAGGCTGTGTCACCTGGGAAGAGTACAGGAACGCCGTCCGGACTTGCAGACGTGGGATCAGGGAAGCCAAGGCGCAGGCAGAACTGAACTTGGCAAGGGACGTGAAAAACAATAAGAAAACCTTCTACAGGTACATTGGCCAGAAGAGACAGGCCAAAACGGGCGTACCTACTTCGGTAAATTTAAAAGGAGAACTGGCTTCAACAGATGAAGAGAAAGCTGAGGTGCTGAATGAGTTCTTCACCTCGGTCTTCACTGGTGGCCAGGATTGTAGTCTTCTTCACGTCCATGAACCCTGCATCCCCAAACCTCTATGTGGGGACCAAGGAGGTAAATCCCTCCCCACTGTAAGGGCAGAGCAAGTCCGAGAGTGCCTCCTCAGACTGAATGAATACAAGTCTATGGGGCCGGATGGCGTGCATCCCAGGGTCCTGAAGGAGCTGGCTGAGGTGGTTGCCGAGCCGCTCTCCATCATATTTGAGAAGTCGTGGCTGTCAGGTGAGGTCCCGGATGACTGGAGGAAGGGTCACGTCATTCCCATATACAAGAAGGGGAGCAGGGAGGACCCGGGGAACTACAGGCCGGTGAGTCTCACCTCCGTGCCTGGGAAGATCATGGAACAGATCCTCCTGGACAACATGCTCGATCACATAAAGAATGAGCTGTGATCCGAGACAGCCAGCACAGCTTCACCAAGGGAAGGTCATGCCTAACTAATCTTGTGGCCTTCTATGATGGAGTGACGGCATTGGTGGACGAAGGGAAGGCGACCGATGTCATTTACCTGGACCTGAGCAAGGCCTTTGACATGGTCCCCCACCACATCCTCATCTCCAAATTGGAGGGAAGTGGATTTGATGGGTGGACGACCCGATGGATAAGCAATTGGTTGAAAGGCCGCAGACAGAGGGTGGTGGTCAATGGCTCTATGTCCAGGTGGAGGCCGGTAACAAGTGGTGTCCCCCAAGGGTCTGTCTTGGGACCGGTGCTCTTTAACATCTTTATTAATGACATCGATGAAGGAATTGAGTGCACCCTCAGCAAGTTTGCTGACGACACCAAGCTGAGTGGTGCGGTTGATACGGTGGAAGGAAGGGATGCCATTCAGAGGGACCTCGACAGGCTTGAGGGCTGGGCTCGGGTGAACCTACTGAGGTTCAACACGGCAAAGTGCAAGGTTTTGCATTTGGGCCGGAAGAACCCCAGGCACCCGTACAGGCTGGGAGGAGTGTGCCTTGAGAGCAGCTCGGCAGAGAAGGACCTCGGGGTCCTGATGGACGAGAGACTGAACATGAGCCAGCAGTGCGCTCTGGCAGCTCGAAAGGCAAATGGGATCCTGGGCTCCATCAGGAGAGGGGTGGTCAGCAGGGACAGGGAGGTGATTGTCCCTCTCTACTCGGCTCTTGTGAGGCCCCACCTGGAGTCCTGTGTCCAGGTGTGGAGCCCTCAGTACAAGAAAGACATAGAGATCTTGGAAAGGGTCCAGAGGAGGGCGACTAAGATGATCAGGGGGCTGGAGCACCTCCCCTATGAGGACAGGCTGAGGGAGTTGGGCTTGTTCAGCCTGGAGAAGAGAAGGCTGCGGGGCGACCTCATTGCAGCCTATCAATACCTGAAGGGAACCTACACCCAGGAGGGGAGTAAACTCTTCAGAAGGGCTGATAACAGCAGGACTAGGGGAAATGGATCCAAGTTGAAGGAAGAAAGATTTAGGTTGGATGTTAGGGGGAAGTTCTTCACAAGGAGAGTAGTTAGGCCCTGGAACGGGCTGCCCAGGGAGGTTGTGGATGCCCCGTCCTTGGACGTGTTCAAGGCCAGGTTGGACGGGGTCCTGGGCAACCTGATCTGAATGTGTATGTTTGGTGGCCCTGCTAGGCAGGGGGCTTGGAACTACATGATCCTTGAGGTCCCTTCCAACCCGGGTGATTCTGTGATTCTGTGATTCTGAGAAGTCCATGGAGGATATCACAGGCTGCCACAGTCTTGCTTCCTTGGATCTGGAGTTGCTTGTGGAGAATGTTGTCATACATTTGAGACACGTCCCGGCTATAAAAGGGAGGCTAATGTGAAAGAGAAGAGAAGCAGCCTGTCAAGTACAAGCTGTGGTAAGGAACCACACATCCTTGGCCAAGATGTGTCCCACAGTGAGAAGTTAAGGGCAACCTGAACTCTGTTCCAATGGTTAAGGGCATGATTGAATCCTGCATGCAGTTACCTGCCTCAGTTGCCCATACCAAGTGCCATAGGAACATGAGGTTGACATCACTTCACACATTTGGAAAATAAGTTCTCCACTAAGTAAAATGTCTTCTAAACTTACCAGTCCAAAAAGCATCTCATAGAGGACAGCTCCAAGGCACCACCAGTCTACTGTCCTGTCGTACGGCTGCTTCTTTAGCACCTCAGGAGCCAAGTACTGGAAGTCAGAAGTAGATACTGTAGTCCACCCACACAGGGAGGGGTTCACCTTTGTAAGTATGCAAACCTGACTGCAGTTCAAGTTCAGCAAATCCATTCGGAAGAACACAGCGGCATCTTCAAATAGGCTTACAAGGATTCTCCGTTTGCAGAGACACCCACCAACACCCAACTCCCCACAGAAAAAAAGTCGCTTTCCTGGGCTACAGAGTGCTTTCTCCCTAGAAAGGGCTGATACAGGGCTCCCTGTATCAACGAGGCTCTCCCCCTCAGCTCATAGCAGAGCTCCACACGGGCCATACCTCAGGAGTGCCGCAGAACGTAGAGGTAGTCTCTTCTTCCTCCATTCCTTCCTTGCAGAGTCCAAAATCTGTCAACACCACGTGTCCCTGACAAAAAGAATTTCAGCCTGGCCCACTCTCTCATGAGAAACAGCAGGATTGCCAAGCATTGGCCACCACATTTAACCCAATCTATGTTTTAGTGTCCCACTGGTCACTTGTTTTCCTTCCCCTCGCCTCCTGGGTGTCCTATCACGCAAGTAGGAAGTCTATGGAGAAAATAAGTAAGTACAGACATTTTCTAAAGTTTCGCTACAGCTGCACCACTGTGATGACATCCAACGCTTCTGTGCCTCAGCACTGCCTTATCCCAAAGCCAGGTGGCATAGTGTCACCACCAGAGTAGCAGTGACTTACTCTCAGCACTCAAGTCCCTCCCCTCAAGCCAGGTCCCAGCTCTTGGGACCAAGCAGAGTGTTTTGTATGCGGAGTTCTGCAGAGCGTGTGCTTGCTCCCTCTTGCAAGACCTGGACAGAAACTTAGTGGTACATAGAGGCAAAAATCCATGCGATGGAATGAGCCACGGCTTGTCAAACCATAGCTCTCTGGTTACGATGCCAATGCTTTCAAAAGGCAGCACAAGAGGTGCATATACCTGGCAATCCAGGAGGATGTTCTCAGGTTTTAAATCCCTGCAAGGCAAAAAACTTTTTGAGCAGATCAGGCTTTTCTAAATATCTGGCCTAAACAGCAACAGCATCAGGTGAAAGGGGGAGCTAACAAGACTTCATCAGCCAGCTCACCAAGACCTTTTCAAAGTGCAAACTCCCATTGCTCTTGGGCATTAAAATTTACATATTAATGTAGAACTGCTCTCATGCAGGGTCAGATATTAATTTTCATTTCACTGTGCATGATTTGTCACAGCAATTCTTATTTCCTTAGTAAGGTTTATCCTAAATCTTTGTATGCAACCAGAGTCTTGTCCCCACTACGGGGCTGGGGGTGTTTATTGCCCAGCAGGTCCCTCACGCTGCTGAATGCCACTATGCTTCACACAGACCTAAAAACCTCCTTTCCCTCCCCAGCCCTGCACCCAGCTGGCTGGTGGATCCGTTGCCCCTGCTCTCCCCAGCATGGACGTGTACCTTACCTATAGATGATGTTTAAGGAATGCAGGTAACCAATTGCACTAGCAACCTCTGCAGCATAGAATCTTGCACGGGGCTCACGGAAACAACGCTCTCTTTGCAAGTGGAAGAAGAGCTGAGACACAGACAAGAGGATTTATGGCCACTCCAAAAGCAGAAAGTTATCTTCTGGCCCACAAGCCAGCTACTCAAGGGAAAGCTGATTTATAGCAAGAGGCACACAGACAGCACCAAATAAGCCCAAACCAAGAAGCCTTATTTCACTATCTAAGCACCTTCCCAGGAACTGTTGCATTTGCCTTCCTCATATCAGTCCTGCACCTAAGAAGTCATTGCCCAAAACCTGGCCATCTGCTGGTCTAGTTAAGCTTCCTTGCTAGCTCTAACTCATGAGCCAGTTATAGGTGTACATACAATATGGTCACAAAACAGTGCTAACCTAAAAATCCCATGCGAGTCAGAACTCTGTGTGAACAAGACATCGGTGTTAATAGCACCTCCCAGCCTGTTTCAGGGAGCACTGAGAGGCACAGCTGTAGAGAGAGCAGCTGTTACAGTTCAGAAAAAGAAGCCTGACATACTGCAGTAGCATCACATCAGCTCTAGCCTGGGACTGAGAGCTGGCACGAGTGAGTTTTCCACGAAGTTCACCAACGCTGGAATTTCTCATGCTCTCCATGGGATTCTAAAGCGTCCCTAACTTTTTTCTCCGCCTACTTGTCTTGATCACCAGCTGGCACAGGTCATCCTCAGCAGTATTTTCACTTATAAGTGAGATGCTTGCCAGCCCCTCCTAGCTGTTCTTTCCAACAAAGTAATGTTATGCTTCACCATCGTTATCTCCTGACAAGAAAGTTTCAGGCAATAAAGCAGAATGGCTGGGAAGAACTGAGCAGAAGATTTAAAGTTGGTACTCACCTCTCCTCCATTTACATAATCAAGCACAAAGTAAAGCTTCTCCGAGGTCTGGAAGGAGTAGTGGAGGCCCACAAGGAAGGGGTGCTTGACATTTTTCAGAAGCACGTTGCGTTCTGCCATGATGTGGTTTTGCTGCAAAAAAGCAGGAGAGGAGACAGCTGTCCAGGACAGTCTGCTCTACAGACTCCCTGTTGTTCTGAGCCCACGAGGGATCCGAGAACCCTACGGGTCACATCCAGCCCCAAAGATGAAAGTACTCCCCCCCTCTCTAACTTTGCTTCATCTCACAGATAAATCCATGCTTACTGCGTGCATTGTTGACGTGAACGCTCACTTCAGCCACCAGATGGTTCAATTGCATTACCAGGATTGCTTAGATACCAGTCACCACTGTGTGTGTATGCATGGCCGAGGAGAGCAGGCGTACCTCCTTTTTCTTTAGGATGGTTTTCTTACGCAAGACTTTCACAGCACAAAAAGTCCCATCACACTTGCGTTTGGCCTTCTGGAAAAGCAGCAGCTTTCACATTAAAAAACATGGCAGATAAAGATAAGGCACCAGTGCACAAAGGCCTTACAAAGTGCTCGAGTGGGGCACAAATCAAGTTTTACAGTCGGGGTGTCTGATGAAATACAGAACTCTGCAAATATCAAAGGGCAACCTCAGAGAGTTGTTAAAAATCTCCAGCAGCACTGACACACAGTGTTAATGACAGTGACAGCTCTGTTCCTCTCACTGCTTATACCCTTGGCTATATTGCCACCGTGCACTGAGCTTCAATCTCTCACGGATGATGAATTCCACGTGAGTTTCCATTCCTGTGCAATACCTGGTTTAATGTCTCCCCGAGTTTCCTGCACAGTAGCAGCCTTTCCTAATAGAGATCCATTAAATCTTAACTTTTTAATCCCAACACCATTCGCGACGTCCTTCCAACCTTGAACAAGGCAGCAGTCTGTAGCATCATCACTGTCTGATTTCAACTCTTCCCCTCCCTGCAAAGAAACCTTCTGCTCCTACAGTCACAAACCTACCTCGCCTTGGTTCATTTTTGCAGAGATCCAAAAGGAGACTGCCTTGGGGGGCTACAGTAAGATATCTTCAGCATCTCCTATATTTACTGCTGTATTTTCTTTTGCCAGTTCACCAATCAGAGCAATGATCTTTCTCACCGTGCAGTTAAGGACTACATGTATGCCAAAAGGGCCCACAGTAAAACCGAGTAGAAGAAAATAAATACCAGAGCAAGAAATGACCAAACTTACATTTTCTTAGCATAAGATTTATTTATATATATATACATATATATATATATATATAAATATAACAAAATTGCAGTTTCAACAAAGAAACAGAAAAACAGGAAATAACCTGGAAAACACAAACATTTCCTCAAAAGGCATTAGTGATCCCAACTACTGCATGTAACCGATGCGAACATTCAGTGAAATACTCAGACAGTCTCAATCAATGTACTGAACACAGAGGTTGAAGAAAATTGCTAAGTCTGTTTTTAACAGATCCTCTCCATCCGGGGAAAGCCAGGTCTCAGTTACCATTCTGGGCTTCACTTGCGTCCGTATCACGTTCCTTAGGGAAGAGGAGAGGAGGAACAAAATCAGAACAAAACATTTCACTGTACAGATTATATGCTATCGTTTGCACAACTGGTGTCAGATTTGGACCTTAACTGAGCTGTTTGAGACACTTGTTAGTAAAAACAGCTGGTCTGCCTATAAGCATAAAGTACTTCTTCACTGCCAATTTGAACACAATACTCCTTGTAAGTAACAACGCAGGTTTCACATCTACATTTTTCGTTAGCAAGCATAGGAGCACCCATGAGGGCACGCTGCTTCTACATGTTGTGCATGCCAATGACTGGAATTACTCAAACTGCACTATCAGTACCCCCCAATTAAAACAAATGGGAGACTTAGTAAACAGCCCTACGCAATCTATACCACTGTAAGTATTCTGTGTCAAACACCAGGCGTCGACGGACTTTATTGTCCATCAAGTGCCTTTACGCACTGCTGTATCTCCTCCCTGTGACAAGAGCAGCTGCTACAAGGATGCATCATCCCAGTGCTGGCAGTATCAACAATTCACTTGTAACTCTGTTATTGAAAATACCTGATTCCGTTTCTTAAATTCAACCACTTGGAAGAAGACGTACTCCAGAATATGTTTGGCATCCCGCTTATCCTCTGGGAGCTTACTTGTTACTCCTAGGATATCCCCACACTTTCGAATATAAAACTCCAGGTCATCATCAGTACCTAAACAAGCATCGCAAGCAAAGAGGCAGCTGAGCATCACACATCTGGACCAGCAGGGCAAAAACATACTGCCAGTCTCCATTCCTTTCTGGCATCCTGGGGATACAAACAGGTTCACAGAACTAGCCATCATGTATTCCTGCAGCCAGTACGTTCTCATCTGGTCAGTACCAGACACTGAACTGCTGACTTCAAATCCAGTCCCCAGAAGAATAGAAAGGGAGGCCAGCAAGTCTCTAAAATAACAGCAGGCTTACAAATCAAAGCCCGTTTGGAAGAGGAAAAGACAGGGATAGGAAGAGGAAGATCTGCTGCTGCTAACCGATGTGTCGAGCTGTAAGTCATGAACCAGCTTCCAACACTCAAAGCATACTTGGCCCAGGATTACAAAAGTGCCTTTCCATAAATCATGACCAGGTCCAACACCTATTTTCTTACAAAAACTTGCATTGACACGTGTGAAAAATCAGTCTGCTCTGCTTACATTTGTTTGTAATCTCTGCAAGACGAGCTTGCTCAGAGGAAAATATTTCATCCAAGTCAAACAGCTCCAGAGGAGGAGGAGGCAAATCTCTGAAAAAAGGTGGAAAAACCTGGAAGAGAATTGAGAGAGCATGTTTTATTGACAATTATTTTCCTTATACTTCAAAAATCTCCAAGGCAACAGTTTTAGACTGCACTTCAGTAAACCTTCTATTAAATCAGAAGCAACTCCAAAGCCCAGCGTACAAACGTACATCCTTTCAAAAATCTCACGTGTGGTTTGCAAAAATAACTCAATATTTCAAGAGTTTAGTCTCCAGAATGCCAGAATGATCTCCTAGAACAACTGCAGATGCTGTATTTGCAGTTTGGTCTTACTTTTGTTCCAGGACATCCAGGTGATTCCATTTAGTACTGAGATAGTCGAGGTACTAAACAGACCATCACAACTCGCCTTGAAGCATTTCTGTGCTCATTGGGATGAGGGTATTTGCTTTCTCATGCAGTCACCACGTGTGCCACAACTGGGACTCTGCACTGAACAGGGCTGACAAGTGCTTAAAAGAGCACTCTATTGCTAAATGAACCTGTTTGCAAAGAGCACTGCAAGAGATATTACTTCCAGTTGACCCCTGAAACCAGCTGTAAGTTATCACAGCAACATTTCTTCAGTGGTCAAACCAAAGCACAAGCCACAGTGGCAGAGCTCAGACATAACACTAAGTGTGCCACCACTGAAGCTCACGGTGTTGGGGCCAGTCCAAATCTCTGCAAGTAAAAGTTTGGCCAGCCCTTGCTGTAGAAGACCAACACTTGATTTTCTTCTTCCCCCGAAAATGCAGAAGCTCAGAGAACAGTGGAACTGACTGGCTCCCCCCCAGCAGTACAATTCCATTGATCACAACACCACTATTTTCTGAAACACCACCACCTGTTTTCACAGTGAAAGCACAAACCCAAAGCCCTCCAGGGCCAGGAGCAGCTACACAAGTGATTATACATGCAAGGCATTCGTAGAGATTTAGAGAGTTTCTGTACCACACCAGATGCCACACTTTCAAGTTCTGCTGACTAAAACTAAAACCAGAAGGGTAAAAAAGCTACTTCTTAAGAGTCAAATATGTGGCAAGATCAGTATTCCT
Organism: Tympanuchus pallidicinctus; assembly: GCF_026119805.1. Taxonomy (NCBI): domain Eukaryota; kingdom Metazoa; phylum Chordata; class Aves; order Galliformes; family Phasianidae; genus Tympanuchus; species Tympanuchus pallidicinctus. The sequence continues at coordinate 11,100,267 of NW_026294722.1, forward strand.
CTCCCTTTTTTTTCTTGAAAGAAACACAGAAACAACACACAGTGTGTCCATGTGAAACAAAAACCCTCCAGGTCCCGTGTCAGCAAGAATACTTACAGCTGGCTCCAAGGGAGGCAGAGGAGTCTCAAGTTGAGGCTCAATGAGTCGGAGAGGTTCATGCTTCACATTCAACTCTTCATAAGCTCTGCAGTAAGCACAAACCAACAAAACAAAAACCCAAAGCATGAGGAAAGAAACAACACCATTTGTACTTGCGTGCATTAAGGACTATAGAAGTTAATTTTCCACAAAGACACAAAGGTCAACATTTTGCAGAAATAACGGCACAAAAAAAATGGGCACCCACTGTTCAAAGGAACCCAGAGCACTACATGAGTAATAGCTGACTGTGAAAGCAAGCAAACTGAAGTTATGGCAGAGCAGACAACGACAGACGGACATGCAGAATGACAGAACAGAAGGAAGTCACAGCTCTCCATTAGTCAAACAGCTTTTGAAGGGATGGACGCACAAAGGAAAAAGCGATCCAGGTCAAAAGGAGCTGACTGGGGATTTCAACAGTTCTTCAGAGTTCCTAACAAAAGCCATTTAAAAAATGATTTGCTATGGGATCAGAAGGGACATTCCAGTACGAATTCACATCTAGGGAAAATAGAAACAACACAGAGTAAGAAGAGATGTCCAGCAAGCAGTGGAGTTTCATGGAATCTGTGCCAAGCCTGCTGTTATTCAACATGTTCTTACACGATCTGAGGAGCATAAGTTAGATGGGGCAGAGCTGCTAGTGATAGCAAAGTGATGAAACCAAGCAGCAGATAAATCTTCAGGCAGAGAATTTGCTGGGAAATGCAAAGATGGGAAAAACAGAGCTTCAGTAAATGCCAAGTAATAATACATGAATGGAAAAACAACCAGCTCTCAGACAGTATCTCCTCTTACCCCTCCAGAAAGTACCCAACATCGCTGCACGCAGTTCTACAAAAAGTACCAGTTCCTTGAGGCAACAACTGATAGAAGAAGTAAAAAAGAATGTCAGAAACTACGGCAAAATTCCTATCAAAGAGAAAACCTGGGAAACCAGAAAAAGAAACACACCTGCACAACAAGAAAAGACCACACTATCACCCTAAGAGCCCTGCTATATCCACAGTCAGAATGCGGCACGCAGTTCAGGTTCTTCTGCTAAGTGGTCACAATAAGCACAAAATAAGCAGAAAGTGGAGAAAGAAAAGAAAAAGAATGCAGCACGTGAAGAAATGAATGAGTTCAGAGCTGCTGACTTGAGAACTGCAGGGAGGGTGGTTGTGTCCAGCTCATACAGGGACGTATCAAACAGCTGTGTGAAGTCTCTTGGGTTCTCATCTCCTTCTTGCAGACAGACCCGCAGTTGCTCAGACAGTGCAGCTATATTTGGGAGCAAGGTGTAGTCTGAAACCTGAACACACACACAGACACACAGCACGTTGTTAAGAAGACCAAACCAATTACAGTCTCTTACTAGTTTACACCTCTCCTAACGCCACCCAGAAATAATTACTCCATTCTCCACCAGGCACCACCCCTTGCAGTGCAGCTTACACCAGAAAACTGCAGACTCCGTTCTCAGCTGCACCCTGTTCACAGCTGCACAGACACTGCAGCTGAATTTGTCAGTTCTTGTTAAAATCAAGAGACAGCTTAACACTCAGCCATGCAGGACTCTTTCTTTTCGCACACACAGTCTACAATTGTGTCATGTGTATTTCTAAAGAAAAAATAATCTCTGCATATGCAGATATAAAAAAAAAAAATAACCACAACTAAAACTGATACAAAGGCTGATGTTTAACCAGATAAACAAAATCTGTCTTTGCTTCACACATTTCTCTCGACTGAAGGCTCAAAGCTGAAGCACAAACTGGTTCAGTTTGAACAGCAAAAAAATCCCCAGCAGCCAAACTGGGAAAGGTCTTTCACAGCCAGCTTCAGGAATAAGCACCAACCCCAGACTGAAATACATACATTTTTTTATTCTCCATTTTCTCTCCTAGTCTGACTAGGAAATCTTCAGCTTCTATCCAAAATAAAGGCTCTGTAACAACAACTGCACTCATCTGGCTGTTAGCTATTCTGCACTAAATCACGGTTGGGCAAAACCAGCACTGCTGGCCCTCTCTGTTATTTACTGCCTTCTGAAGGAGCTCTCTTACCTCAGGGTCTTCCATGTCCTTCTGGTTTAAACGAATGTCTGATGTTGTGAGCCACTGCAAAAGCACATCCTGGAAAAGGGGAGAACTTTATTAAAAGCAGGAAGGCCCAAGTTCATTCATATTAAATCTAATAACGTACAGCAAGAAAAGAAGTAAAGTGGGGAATAAATCACAGGAAATCTAGAGAGAAAAGACAAACTTGGATTTTTATTTGCTCGTGGAAGCAGTGATTCACAACAAGAAGCACAGCCTGTGTGAGATGTGTGCTTTCAGGAAAACCCTCTTCTTACCAATAAGGGCACTATGCACTACACCTTGGACAGCACACTACAACCCATCAGCAGCCACACACACAAAGGTTTATTAGTAATCACGAACCAAAAGTCAAGCACTCAAGAAGCCAAGAAGTCACAGACCACAAGAGACCTGATCCATTTTCATCACAACGAGTGCTGAACAGGAGGAGGAAACGCTTGTCAGAGTCCTGAAGCACAAGCAATACCCCGTCCTGTTAAAAACTCCTTTCTGGTAGTTGTGCTGTGACAAAGCCTCCAGGATGTCAGCTGTTAGCAATGGGTGAGACTCACACCACATCGCTTTCACAGCTCTCTTGGCCAAGAGGAAGCTATTCAGCTCAAATTCCTTTCTAACCCTGTGAAATACACACACTTGTGCACTTACCAGGATCTTACCATTTTCTTCTTTATCTAAGTATTCATCGCTGAACATGTGGCAAGATCCCAGTGCTGCCATCTTTCCACCTTGGCTCTATTGAGAAAGAGCACAATATTAAAAAAAACATTCCTACTTGCAGTTTTAGAGGCACTTGTTAATGGCATCCAATTGCAAAGCAATTGAAACAAATGAGAAATGTTGGAATAAGCACCAAAGGCAGTTTCAAACACGGAGAGCTCACAAGAGCGCAGCATTCTTTATCACAGCACGTGCTCTGCAGGCTCAGAAATTCAGTAAAATACTCATCTTTTTGAGCATTAGAAAGACAAAAAACCCCGTATCCTCAACAATAGCTGCACTTCTGTCATTTTGGCAGTGAAAAGAACACTTCTATTGATGAAGCAAAAACAGAAGTTCAAAAAATGGAAACCTAAAGGACAGCAACATGCGTGCATGTCAGCACAGCACGTGAGTACATCAGCCAACAGAAGAGTTGGACAATTTCATTGCTTCTAATATAAAATGCAAAATATTCAGGCTCCTTTATTTCTCTTCAGCCAAATCAAATGTGCATAAAAAGGCATCCACGAAACAACTTTGGTGTTCTTCTCTATCCAGATTACCCCTCCTGCCCTCCACGAGGGCACACACAAGAAACAGGAAGCTTTCAACACACCCAGACACCACGTGTGCTTCCTGCACCAGCTGTGCATGGAGCTCAAGGCATAACACAGCCATACAGACTGCTGCACTGGCACTGAAGATGCTCAGAGCTCCACTTTGCCTAACAAGCTGCTGATATCCTCCACGTTTTGCAAATCAAGCTCAACTTGAATTCTAAATGTTTGATTCCAAACCAGACAGCATCCCCTGCTCTTACTTTCCACTCCTTCAGTTTTGGTTGCTGCTCTTTACCGCATCTCCTCTTTGCTTCCATAGATTCTGTTTTCCTTCTGGCACGTTGCTCTGCTCTGCCTGAGAAAGAAGCTCTGTCTCTGGCTTCGTATTCTACCTTTGTTCCTACAGTTTCTGCAAGCTAGACAGGAAAAATGATGCCATCTCTTTGAATTCACACGGCAGTGTTACGATGCAGGAAGAACTACCCGCTGACATGGCACTGTTTCCATCTCAGTGACCAACCCATGCGGAAGATCTCTGGGAGGTACAAAGAAGTTACATGGGTGTCACTTGGAGCGCAGTGCATTTGCTGCATCTCTCAGAGGAAAACACACTTCTCTGTACCCACGAGCTGAAGCACGTGGAACTTCACGCAAACAAGCACGCTCCTGACATGAGAACACTGACCAGCAAGCTTTGATCCCAGCGAGGCTTTACGTCACTTTGGCAAACATGTCACAAGAAGACATCTCTGCATTAATGCAAACAATTGCAAGATCATCGTGGGTGTGAGATTAGACATCGGCTACAGGTCCATTGGATTTACGTGCACATGCTGTGTCGGGGGAAGGGATTTTACTGCATCTTATTCCAACAGCTGCACACAAAATACAAGCAGTAAGTGCACGTGTAAGTTCACTCACACTGCTGTATTGACTTTGATTTACGGCGTGCATTTCAGACACCATGTGGGGAATGAAGACAGACATCGTCAGTAAGAAAATCAAGACAAATTTCCTTCCTAAGGTACAAAAAAACAACCAACCCACAAGAGTGTCAGCAAGTTATACACACAGTAAAGAGCATGGTAATGTTCACTAACAATACTAATTCCTTACACCCATCCACTACTCGTAGTTTCCTTTTGTTTCATGAACTAAGACAGCTGCACAGATAACAGACATCTACCAGCTCTGAGCTGATGGTCCTCTTTCTTCATCCACTGTTAACTAAGTAACAGTCTCATTAAATGCTCAAATTACATGGCTTGCTTCATGCACAATCCTACCTCGTGCTGATAGAACGCAAGGATAGGTCTCTTGAGGGGGAAGCACACCGATCCCGTTGACAGAACAGCCACTGCTGGTCTCATCACATTTAGTGTGGCACCAAACGGATACACAAAAGTGAGAGCCCTGCAGAAAATACAGACTCCTTAAGTGCCTGCATGCATCAGATAGGCTCGTCTCATCTATAAAACAGACTATCTGCCTAAGCTGAGAAGTTCAACCGTGCGCTGATGGTGGAATGCCAAGAGCCCCGTTTGAGAAACTCAGACCACCGCAATGACATGACTTTCCAGGAGGTGTTTCTCTTTAGAAAGAAACAGGGTTCCTCTTCTCTACAGCTAGAGCACTCACTAACCAGAGCTCGTGCCTATTCATGTTCAATCAAACTCAAATACAGAGAGAAGGGGAGGGGGGGGGGGGGGAAATATCTGGTCAGGGAAGTAATAATTCCCCTCAAAATCTATCTATCATTCCTGCTCTTTACTTGCTATCAAGAGTCACTGAACAGCCTTCTTTCCAGATAAAGCCTTGGGAAGCAAGAAGCTAACTGACATACATACATTAGAAAAGCTCAGCATCAATTCCTAAATAAATTCCTGCCCACGGAGGCTATCAGTGGACAGGGAGGCCAAAGCTTTTCACACCAGCTGCCCCAAAGCAAAACACTTACTGTGAGTCCTGCCCGTCCCCATCTTCACCTGTTGTCTCAAGCCCTGTTTTTCTTGCAGCTTCACTGATTCCCCTACAGCAAATTGAAAGCAAAGCCTACTGAAAACACTACGGGCTAAAAGAGTTCATTGTGAAGATGCACAGAGCCAAAATACCCACCTATTCAAAACTCCATCAGTGATCAGTGCTTCTTTTGGATGGAAGTACTTGTAATACACATTTCGTACAACAGCATCTCGGATAAAAAAATGAAATAAGAGGCAATCTGTACCTTAACTGGTCAGTATGCTAAACGTAGCCATGTAAACGAGTTTAGCTCTGGGCTCCCTTGAATGTTTCTTTCTAACACTGCCAAGCTGGCACGTGGCCCCCAGAAAAGTTCCTGTCAGTCTTCACTATTGCTTCCTTCCGGACATAAAGATTTAGACCAGCAGCATATTTGCAAAATAAAACTATGAAAAACGACCACATGTCTTCTGCATGTTCTTAGATTAAAAAAAAGTTAAAAGAATTCTTACCAAAGCTTTTAATACATCTCCTAAAGCACGATGATGACCAATAGCACTGACGCACAAAAAAACAGAGAGCAAACAAAAGGAAAACAAAAAATACCAGCCTAGATGCCATCAAAGAGCCTACAGATATTTCCTGTACGCCGAGGCACACGGTTGATTTACACTTTGGCAGTGCAAAATGGATTGCACGGCACTGGTCTCCTCCAAGAAAGTGCCACAGCTGCTTCAGGTGAGGTACGGGGATGGCCAAATTGTTACCAAGCTGCTGTGCCTGTGGAAAGCCCTCGGGGTGCCTCAGCATTACTCTATAGAGCACATACAGATATCAAGAGAAACGCAGCCTGAAAAGATCCAAGGGCACATTTTGTGTGCAGGACCTGCAGAGCTCACACCCTACAGACTGCACTGCCCTTAGCTTTCCTAGGAAATGAAAGAATAAAAGGTGTCAGTGAGCCCCACTACCGTTATTGAAAGCGATCCCGTATTCTTCTAACAGAACGTTAATGTTTGTGCCACGTCTGGACTCGCCGCCTTCACTGAGCATCACCAGGATGGCTCCACCATCCTCCAGGAATTTCTTCAGGACCGAAAACTAAAAGACAACAAGCATCCAGAAGAAAATCGGAAGCGAAAGAAGACAACAGCAAGACTGCAAGAATCACAGCATGGCCTGGGCTGCAAAGGAGCACAGCGCTCATCCAGTTCAACCCCCTGCTGTGTGCAGGGCCACCAGCCACCAGACCAGGCTGCCCAGAGCCACCTCCAGCCTGGCCTTGAATGCCTGCAGGGATGGGGCATCCACAGCCTCCTCGGGCAACCTGTGCCAGTGCACCACCACCCTCTGAATGAAAAACTTCTTCCTAATATCCAACCTAAACCTCGCCTGTCTCAGTTTAAAACCGTTCCCCCTTGTCCTATCACCATCCCCCCTCATAAACAGCCGTTCTCCCTCCTGTTTACACGCTCCCTTCAAGTACCGGAAGAAGCTACACTGAGGTGATTCTGACAACTGCAGTGAATTTGATGCTATGAGAAAAGCATTCCAATCTCAAGCTGTGTAAATTCATACAAAGCAGCAACGTCCAAAATCATCTACGCTGTTATTTCCTATTTTGTTGTAAGATTTGCTTAATGCACAGCCTACGTGCAAACAGGTATGGTTTTAAGTGGCGGGAGGGAAGATTTAGGTTGGATGCCAGAGGGAAGTTCTTTACAGATGACGGTGAGGTGCTGGAACAGCTGCCCAGAGAGGCTGCGGATGCCCCGTCCCTGGAGGTGTTGGAGGCTGGATGGGCAGCCTGGGCTGGTATTAAGTGTGGAGGTTGGTGGCCCTGCCTGCGGCCGGGGGGTTGAGCTTCACGATCCTTGAGGTCCCTTCCAGCCCTGGCCATTCTGTCACTCTGTGATTCTTACCTCAGCAGCGCTGAACTTTTCTCTCGGACCAGCTGTTATCCACAGTTTCACTCCGAGGAGCTTCTCAGACGTGATCTCACCTTTTAAGCTACAAACGGACAACAAAACGACACGGCATTCTTGCCCTGAACCACAACGTTACTGAGAACTGACAAATAAGCATTAAGCGAATCACTCCAGTCGCTTCAATCCCTTCGTTTCGGTTTCGAATTCACAACCTCTCGAACACAAAGCGCCGTCAGCGAGGCCCCGCGGCACAGCCACAACCCGGCCCTCACACAGAGCAAAATCCGTGCCAACGAAGGCCCTTCCTTCTGCGCCCCGACACCCCGAGCCGGGCAGCCGAGCTGCGCAGCACCGCCAGGACGGGGAGAGCGGCGGCCCGGCCCTCACCTCAGGATCTCCCAGCTCCCTCGGAGCCTCTTACGCCAGGCTTTGTAGCTGCTGGCGGGAGTGAAGGCTTCTCCTTTGGAAGCGCTGAAGACGACGGCGGTCCGCGGGCACTCCGCCATACCGCACGCAACGGCTAACGGCCGCCCGGTAACGCACCGCCCGCGCATGCGCAGCAGCCCGCGCTGGGCTGCGTCTCCCAGGAAACACTGCGGCTGGGATCGTACCGACAGCCGCCGGTAGGGGGCGCTGCGCCGTCCAGCCACCCCCGTCCCCCCGGAGACAAGGAGGCGGGAGCGCACGGCGGTGCGTTGCGCTTTAATTGAAACCGCGTGGTGGCTGCGGCGCTGCCGCACGTACAAGAGAAAGGTTCCGTACGAGCTTCCTCAGCGCCAACAGCACTCGCCCCCTTTTTCCTCCTCCCAGCAGCAGTAAGAAAAGGAGTCGAGGAAAGAAAGGGGGGAAGCGGTGCTCAAGCAGTACACCGGCATTTACGTTCAGGCAGAACAAAGATCGTGCGCACATCGCGACAGCCAGCGCCAGAGCAACGCGCGCACCCCAAGGCTTCTGTTGCTGCTGAGGAGCAGCCCTTAGGAGAGCACAGGATCCGCAGCCCTGCCAGCAGCGACTGACAGCTGCTGAGCCCAGCACGAGGCTGCTCTGTCCTCCCCCCAGCAGCGCTCCCTCCTTCCACCAAGGCGGCTCTGCTTCTTCAGCGGCGTCCACTGAGCTCCTCAGTTCTGCTCTGAAGTACTGAAATCCAACGAGCACCTCCAGGCAGGAGCAGGGGAACGCCTGCAGCTACGAGCTTTTGTAGTGGCCCTGCGCAGAAGGCTTGCTGAACCGCCCTGCTTGAACTCCAGCCTTGCTCCTGGGATCAGATCGTCCTTTTCCCAGCCATTCAGATGAGCGCATCCTACTTCAAAAGGAAGAAGCCCACGAGCTTCCCACTGCTGTGCTGTGAAGTTTCCCTTTGTTACAAGGCAGCGTTAGCTCCACACCATAGAAATGACCTGTTCCAGAGATGTGGCTGTGATGTGCGTGATGGTACATATATCTTAGTCATAAATACAACCACGGTGAATACAACCCTACCAAATAGTACAGAGATAATTGTTAGTGTCTCACTTTCCTTGCTACAGGAACACCCACTTAGAGGCAAATCCACCAAGCAGCACAAACTAAGAGCTCCGTTCCATCCCACCCAGTTAGTGTATTAGTCCCCTGGTTTAGACCATGAGAAAGTGACATTACTATTCCTTTCGGAAACTGAAACGAGAAAAGCCACAGCAATAACAGCAAACGTAAAATTGCATTCAGTTAAAACCTGGCTTCTGAAAGCCTGTATAAAATCTAGAAGTCCTCTTCAGTTGGTGCATAAGAAAATCCTAAAAAAGCATCTGAGGCACTGGAGCTGCTGGCTGCTAAGTCAGGTGTGTGGGTGATGGAGGCAGAGATGGCTTCCTGGGTGAACTCTGGGTCGAAGTGCCGCAGATCAGCTGGGCCAGCCTACAGGGGCAGAGGGACGCATCATGTTGGGCAAGCAGAGCCCAAGCACCTGCTTGTGGCCCAGCCCTTATCGCCACCCTTGCAGTGTGTAACCTGCACTTCAGCATCCCTCGCTATCACTGAGGGACGCCTGGGGAAGAGCCTTTGACCTTGCAGCCTCAATTCCTTGTGGGCCAGCCGCTATAAGGCAGACCCCCAATTAAATGCCCACTTACCACATTAGGGTTGAACGGAGGGGTAATCCTCTTGTGGTACAAGTCATCCCAGTTTATTGGGCTGAAGAATACGTGGTTCTTTATCTCAAGCTGCATGGAAAGGGGGAGGAGATGTCAGTTGCCTGCTAACGCTTCTCTCTCAGCACCTGCCAGCTAGTTTCGTAGCTGTAAGTCATTGAAACAAGACTTGGAGCTGCCACACGAACCCTACGTGGACGTGTAGTAAGTCTTTAATCCACGAGGGTCATAGTCCTGTAATACCTGGAAGGGATGAGATGACACCACTGCAGGTATTCTAGCTTGCCACCACATCCTGAATCATAGCATTTCCCTTCAGGAATGAGCCAACCCCATCTACCTCTTTCAGGGAACTGGAAAGACCTACCTACATGGAAAGCCTTTCCCAAGGCAGTGCTGTTACCACAAACATATATAAAGCTCATCGTAGGAAGCCTTCTTATCCATCCTCCCTCCTAATCATAAGAGAGGCCACCTACAAAGTCTGTTTTGGCACCCAGCCTCCTCTTCTGGTCCTTGTGGAGAAGTCCATGCAGGATATCACAGGCTGCCACAGTCTTGCTTCCTTGGATCTGGAGTTGCTTGTGGAGAATGTTGTCATACATTTGAGACACGTCCCGGCTATAAAAGGGAGGCTAATTTGAAAGAGAAGAGAAGCAGCCTGTCAAGTATAAGCTGTGGTAAGGAACCACACATCCTTGGCCAAGATGTGTCCCACAGTGAGAAGTTAAGGGCAACCTGAACTCTGTTCCAATGGTTAAGGGCATGATTGAATCCTGCATGCAGTTACCTGCCTCAGTTGCCCATACCAAGTGCCATAGGAACATGAGGTTGACATCACTTCACACATTTGGAAAATAAGTTCTCCACTAAGTAAAATGTCTTCTAAACTTACCAGTCCAAAAAGCATCTCATAGAGGACAGCTCCAAGGCACCACCAGTCTACTGTCCTGTCGTACGGCTGCTTCTTTAGCACCTCAGGAGCCAAGTACTGGAAGTCAGAAGTAGATACTGTAGTCCACCCACACAGGAAGGGGTTCACCTTTGTAAGTATGCAAACCTGACTGCAGTTCAAGTTCAGCAAATCCATTCGGAAGAACACAGCGGCATCTTCAAATAGGCTTACAAGGATTCTCCGTTTGCAGAGACACCCACCAACACCCAACTCCCCACAGAAAAAAAGTCGCTTTCCTGGGCTACAGAGTGCTTTCTCCCTAGAAACAGTTTGTACAGGGATTGGCCACCCACCAAGAAAACCAGCAAACCTGCCCCACCCTGACGTATTATATTCTAACAGCCTCTTGTCATTCTGAGGTGGTTGCAGTTTCCGTACCCAGTAGGTCTATCCAAAGCAATGAAACTACTCAGAGCCCAGGTGCAACAGGTAAGCATTCATGTGGCCTGCAGGACAAGCAGCACATCAAGTCTGCTCTCACATATGACCATTTCCATGTTATCGGGCTCCCTGTATCAACGAGGCTCTCCCCCTCAGCTCATAGCAGAGCTCCACACGGGCCATACCTCAGGAGTGCCGCAGAACGTAGAGGTAGTCTCTTCTTCCTCCATTCCTTCCTTGCAGAGTCCAAAATCTGTCAACACCACGTGTCCCTGACAAAAAGAATTTCAGCCTGGCCCACTCTCTCATGAGAAACAGCAGGATTGCCAAGCATTGGCCACCACATTTAACCCAATCTATGTTTTAGTGTCCCACTGGTCACTTGTTTTCCTTCCCCTCGCCTCCTGGGTGTCCTATCACGCAAGTAGGAAGTCTATGGAGAAAATAAGTAAGTACAGACATTTTCTAAAGTTTCGCTACAGCTGCACCACTGTGATGACATCCAACGCTTCTGTGCCTCAGCACTGCCTTATCCCAAAGCCAGGTGGCATAGTGTCACCACCAGAGTAGCAGTGACTTACTCTCAGCACTCAAGTCCCTCCCCTCAAGCCAGGTCCCAGCTCTTGGGACCAAGCAGAGTGTTTTGTATGCGGAGTTCTGCAGAGCGTGTGCTTGCTCCCTCTTGCAAGACCTGGACAGAAACTTAGTGGTACATAGATGCAAAAATCCATGCGATGGAATGAGCCACGGCTTGTCAAACCATAGCTCTCTGGTTACGATGCCAATGCTTTGAAAAGGCAGCACAAGAGGTGCATATACCTGGCAATCCAGGAGGATGTTCTCAGGTTTTAAATCCCTGCAAGGCAAAAAACTTTTTGAGCAGATCAGGCTTTTCTAAATATCCGGCCTAAACAGCAACAGCATCAGGTGAAAGGGGGAGCTAACAAGACTTCATCAGCCAACTCACCAAGACCTTTTCAAAGTGCAAACTCCCATTGCTCTTGGGCATTAAAATTTACATATTAATGTAGAACTGCTCTCATGCAGGGTCAGATATTAATTTTCATTTCACTGTGCATGATTTGTCACAGAAATTCTTATTTCCTTAGTAAGGTTTATCCTAAATCTTTGTATGCAGCTACTGTCTTGTCCCCACTACGGGGCTGGGGGTGTTTATTGCCCAGCAGGTCCCTCACGCTGCTGAATGCCACTATGCTTCACACAGACCTAAAAACCTCCTTTCCCTCCCCAGCCCTGCACCCAGCTGGCTGGTGGATCCGTTGCCCCTGCTCTCCCCAGCATGGACGTGTACCTTACCTATAGATGATGTTTAAGGAATGCAGGTAACCAATTGCACTAGCAACCTCTGCAGCATAGAATCTTGCACGGGGCTCACGGAAACAACGCTCTCTTTGCAAGTGGAAGAAGAGCTGAGACACAGACAAGAGGATTTATGGCCACTCCAAAAGCAGAAAGTTATCTTCTGGCCCACAAGCCAGCTACTCAAGGGAAAGCTGATTTATAGCAAGAGGCACACAGACAGCACCAAATAAGCCCAAACCAAGAAGCCTTATTTCACTATCTAAGCACCTTCCCGGGAACTGTTGCATTTGTCTTCCTCATATCAGCCCTGCACCTAAGAAGTCATTGCCCAAAACCTGGCCATCTGCTGGTCTAGTTAAGCTTCCTTGCTAGCTCTAACTCATGAGCCAGTTATAGGTGTACATACAGTATGGTCACAAAACAGTGCTAACCTAAAAATCCCATGCGAGTCAGAACTCTGTGTGAACAAGACATCGGTGTTAATAGCACCTCCCAGCCTGTTTCAGGGAGCACTGAGAGGCACAGCTGTAGAGAGAGCAGCTGTTACAGTTCAGAAAAAGAAGCCTGACATACTGCAGTAGCATCACATCAGCTCTAGCCTGGGACTGAGAGCTGGCACGAGTGAGTTTTCCACGAAGTTCACCAACGCTGGAATTTCTCATGCTCTCCATGGGATTCTAAAGCGTCCCTAACTTTTTTCTCCGCCTACTTGTCTTGATAACCAGCTGGCACAGGTCATCCTCAGCAGTATTTTCACTTATAAGTGAGATGCTTGCCAGCCCCTCCTAGCTGTTCTTTCCAACAAAGTAATGTTATGCTTCACCATTGTTATCTCCTGACAAGAAAGTTTCAGGCAATAAAGCAGAATGGCTGGGAAGAACTGAGCAGAAGATTTAAAGTTGGTACTCACCTCTCCTCCATTTACATAATCAAGCACAAAGTAAAGCTTCTCCGAGGTCTGGAAGGAGTAGTGGAGGCCCACAAGGAAGGGGTGCTTGACATTTTTCAGAAGCACGTTGCGTTCTGCCATGATGTGGTTTTGCTGCAAAAAAGCAGGAGAGGAGACAGCTGTCCAGGACAGTCTGCTCTACAGACTCCCTGTTGTTCTGAACCCATGAGGAATCCGAGAACCCTACGGGTCACATCCAGGCCCAAAGATGAAAGTACTCCCCCCCTCTCTAACTTTGCTTCATCTCACAGATAAATCCATGCTTACTGCGTGCATTGTTGACGTGAACGCTCACTTCAGCCACCAGATGGTTCAATTGCATTACCAGGATTGCTTAGATACCAGTCACCACTGTGTGTGTATGCATGGCCGAGGAGAGCAGACGTACCTCCTTTTTCTTTAGGATGGTTTTCTTATGCAAGACTTTCACAGCATAAAAAGTCCCATCACACTTGCGTTTGGCCAGGAAAACCTGCAACAGAATCACGTCACAGCTTTGAGTCCCTGACTCCTTCCCCACTAGCTGGGCTTTTGGAAGCGATTACACAGCTTTGGACGGTCAGGTACAAAGTTTTAAAAACCTGGCTCCAGCCTACTGTCTTCCCCCACCCAGGGGTTGCAAGTTGCCAGAAAAAGACACTCAGCATCTCCAAGTATCTTACACACTGGACAGAAAGTGGTAACAGAACATTTAGAGGCAGTCCTGTTTCAAATTCATCACTGACATCTTATGAAGCACAACTTTGCCTAGACACCTTCTGCTAATTGAAGCCACCTGAGGCTCCATTACAATCATTCTTTTCAGTCAAGTGCTGCTCATCACCACCTTGAGCATGAAACACCCCAACTTCTTCCTAGAGTGGCTGCGGGGGAGCTCAAAGTAAGAATGGACTGTGGAAACCACTCTCGAGTCCCATCCTGTCTCAGTCCCCCTCCAAACATGGCCAAGATCCTCAGGAGAGGTACAAGCAAAGGACAAATTCCTTCAGTTAGGGCATCTCTAAAAAGCTATGGCCCACCAGCGAAAGCCTACTTACTTTTCCAAAGCTTCCTTTGCCAATAACCTTCAGGAAGTCAAAGTCTGTTGGCTTGGCACTGTTGAGCAAGAATGAAAGAAGTTAAAGTTTCCAGAAGAAAAACATGCAACAGCAGCTCCTTTAGCAATGCAATCATCCTTCTTGGGAGCTGAAGCATTTGTGAAAGTGACTGAAGGACACAAGACAGGTGGCCCTGCCAGCCAGCAGTCAGCAAGCAGGGGATTCAAACTACATGTCAGTGCACTGAGCAAAGGGCAAGGAGCCTCTCAGGAAGCCACCTTCTGAGGTAGCTTACCCTCCTTTGTAGCGTGAAAAATCAGTTTGGAAGCCAGTAGTAATGGGGAAAATTTCACCCTATTATCCATCAGAAGAGGGAGATGTGATTAGAGGCTGCAGGGGACATGGACAGAGGATGATCATGGAACAGGAATGAGCTGTAGCTGAGCGTCTTGAAACCTGATGCACAGTGTTAAAAGCTAAGTGATGTAGCTGTTAAATCTTTTGCAGATACCACCCTTGCAGGACACAGGGAGTGCCTGCTTCCCCCTGCCAGATCTCTTCACAGAAAGCTCCACACCCTACCTGGCTTCTGCAGGGAGCTTACTTTGGGTTAGCAGAAGGTCCAAGGTTGATGTTGTCAGTTGGTGTTGTAGGCTAGAGAGGAGAACAGCAGTTTTAGTCACAAGAACATGCTGCATTTTGTGTTTTCCTGTCCTTTAACATAGCACCCCTTATCTTTAATAGGCATTTCAGTGAGTTATGTATGAGATTGGTAAACTAAGTGATGGAGAAAGGGAAGATTTATGCACTGTGGCAATATCATGCCCAAGCTGGAGGCGACCTTACGCATAGTAGCACTGCAGGTGCGGCCTCCTTCTTCCCAGTGAGAAATTCACTACATACACATCAGACAAATACATCGCCCTCATCTCATTCTCACAGACTCTGGGGACATTATGCTTTACTCAAAAAAGACTACAAGAGGGCTTCTTCCTCTTTTTTTCCCCACCAGCATCACCCCCAGGGACAGGGCAGAACTGGATCTGCCAGCAGGCTAACCCAGGCAATCCCTCACCTTTCTCCTATGGTAACTTTCCCCTCTCCATCCCCATGGTAGGCATTGCCAGCTCCAAGCTGGGATCTCACCTGGGCACTGCTGTCTGGGGTCCGGGAACGATCCATTAAAATAGCAACTCGTTCAGCACTGGGGAAGAGAGCAAGGGAGCAGTGAAAACCAAATCCAATAGAAGCAGCTTCCTACCATTTACTGACCAGGTATGATCATGCCTCCATCACAGAACATCAGCTGAGGTTCCCAGCTAACTCCTTAGAGGAGTGAGTGTGGTGGGAAGCAGGACAGTAGTGGCACATCAAACATACCAACAGGAGATGGGGGGGGGGGGAGAGAAGCTTCACAGGTGCACAAGGAGTTTGAAAGATTACAGACTTCCTAAACACCATGGCTGGCCTTCAGTTTGGGATGGCAGCAACTGGTCAGGGCATCGATACACGGAGACCAGCAGAGCCTCAGGCACCCACCCCACTGCACAGGGATGCCACAGCCCCCAGCCCTGCAGTGCAGCCAGGTGAAGCTCCTTGGTGCCCTGGTTGGCTTAGACCTGTCCTGCTTGAGCATTGCTGGGTCCTGCCACAACAGCAGTTCCCGTTAGCTTAAAGGGCTCTGCAAAAGTCAGGATTAAAGGGATGATAACAGGAAGGGGGACAAAACCAAAATCTGTTCCTTCTCCCTTGCTCCAGAAAGCGTTATTCCCCCCTTCTCTCCCCTCCCCTAAGGCTCTGAATCCCAGGCAGAGCAGCTCTGAACATTCCTCCCTCCCCACTCTCCCACCCTCTCTCTGCCTCACCCCATGCACAAAGGCACGCTGAAGTCCCCACCAGCCCCCCCAAAATCTCACCTGTCAGCAGTGCCCCTCTCCGCCCCATACACAGACCCATGGTCACCCCACACCCAGCAGGGCAGCGCAGGGCTGGAGCTGCAGGGTGGCAGCAGGCACTGGCGGCCATCCCTGGGACAGCCCACATCCGACCAGTGCCAGCCAGTGCCATCCACCACCAGCATCATCAGGCTGAGCTTTTAAAGGGCTCCCGGACTCAGTGGGTTCCATACTCACTATGAGCAGAGCCTGGAGCCGGATGCCTTGATGGTTTGTTCTATCCTCTCACGGCCGTGCTTGATGAATTCTATGAGGAAAGTTGGAGCACAGAGCTGATCAGCAGGCAGTGCAATCACAGGCACAGAGGCATGTTTGTTCTTCACTGACCTTGCTCCTCTCCCCACAGCCGCCTTCCTCCCCTCCCACCCACATACCAAAATAACCACGAAATTACAGGAACCAGGACAGCTCCCTCCCAACACAAGAGCCCTCAAGAGCTCCCAGGATGGGGACAGAAGCCCCAAAGCAGGTGCTCCCCTCCTCCAGGACAGAGCAGGACCAGGGCTCCCGCAGCACCACCAAGCCCCTGCCAGCTATTCTGACCCCCGGAGGGATGAGCAACGCTCACAAGGTTGCTGCTGTGCTGAGACACATTGCACACTTGGCACACGTACGGCCACTTTCATTCAGGGCTCTGCAAGTAACGATGGGCCTGAATGAGACCTTTCAAGGCCTGCAGGAGGTGAGCCAGAGCCTCGGCCAAGGGAATGCAGCCAGCATCAGGATCCCCACCCAGGAGCAGCTGCCAGTACCCATCATCATCACCATCACCTCCGCCCTGGAGGAAGAGCAGAGCCCTGAGCACACTGCACATGGGATGGCCTCAGGAGCTCAACCTGAGCATGGGAGTTCTCTGTTTACTCAGCAGCAGATAACAGAAAAATTCTAAGGCTCATTCTCACCCTCTGGACAGATTAAAACATCCACACGTGTACTTCCTCCCCTCCCTTAAAAACAAGTGCTTTTGTGGACACAAGCAAGCTGTAATACCAGAATAGTTCTACTATGGCCAAAGCAGTGGCTGCCAGAAAACACCTCCCCAAACAAGAGGCTAGTAGGATGACACATTCTGGGAGGAAACAAGCCCAAGCCAAACTGTAGAGCCCATTCACATTACAACAGGAAATGCAAATATTCAAAGCAAACCCCATGAGGCATTTGGCAGCACCTCACCATGCAGTGAATACAGCAGCCCTGCAGCACACGCCAGAAGGGGCAGCACCCGGGCAGCTTGAGCCTGCTCCCTCCCACCGGGCACAGTCCTCGTTTCCCTGTTTGCCTCCCCAGCCCACTGAGGTTTGCTGAAGGTCACCTGAGTCATTTACTGTCTGCCCCACATGCTGGCAGACAGACTGGGATAGTGCAGGCACAGTGCAGGAAGCTGAGCCCTGACCCAAAGCTGGGGATAGGGTCAGTGCGGGTGACTGGGGAGCACGTGAGCAAAGCACAGAAATAACATCCATATAGCAGTACCTGCAGGAAACATGGGACATTGGGCAGGAGGGGCTGGGAGCTGCAGCGAGGCACAGCAGCGCTGCTGAACAAAGGCAGGCAGTTCCACAGGGACATGCATGTATTTCCACCCCCTCTCCCCACCCCACACCCCCATGCTCCACTCTGCTCTGCTGTTCCTCCGCTGCCAGTGGAGATGTTCAACAAGTCCCCGCTGACCACAGGCAGCACTCCATCAGGTGCACGCTCTCTGAGGCAGGAATCTCTCTGCACTGAGGCACCATGCACAGCACTAGGCAATGTCCATCCCCATCCTATTCCACTTCTGTTCAGACCCAGAGCCACTTCCACCATCAGCCTGAACTCACCTGCAAAGCCTGGCCAGCTCCTGATTGCTCAGTGGATTAGAGCCCAATAGGCTTTTCCTTATTGCTAACAAACCCCTCTCCCCCGAAAGCACAGAGATTTCCCGCTGCACACATACACAGAACAACGGAATCAGAACTAGGTCAGGGAAGCACACAGGAGCTCCGGGTTATCCATGCCTGGCTGCATCACTCCCTGCACACACGGGGCAGTAGGGATGCTCCAGGCACAGGGCCATGGAGCATCACCAAGTCCTGAAGAGTTCTGTGGCACAGTGACTTACTGCATGCCAGGAGCACAAACCATGCACACCATAGCCCTCCCCAGCTAGCATCACACCCAGCACCGAGCTGCTACTTACAGGAGCACTCGCTGCAGTGCAGTCTCTCCCCAGAAGCATCCCTCAGTAACACTCCTAACACACAGCAGCAGCTCCCTCTTCCTACAGCAGCTCTGCCAGCGGTGACCCACATTCCCATGCCAGCCCAGCATTATTTGCTACAAACACATTACCAATGCAAGGCGTACCTTGCAGAGAGGCAACCTCATGGACGCGTCATGTGCGGCTGCCTCCCCCCCTCCTCCTGATGTCAGCACTCTCAGCACTGCTTCATACCTAACCCAGATTGCAAACCCACTCCCATGCTGGGAACGCAAGGCAGGATGGCCAGCGGGGCTTCGGAAGGAGCACAGGACTTAGAAGGAGCCACCAGGGCAGCCCACAGCTCCCATCCTGCACACAGCACGGGGGGATGTCCCAGTTTCAGCACAGAGCAGGAGCACAGGTGGTGGGAAGGACTTCTGCAGGCACAGTGTTCCGCTGGCAAGGAAACATTCAGCTTCCCTCTGCTACAGATCTGAAAGATAGCTGCAGGCCAGCACTGCTTCCACACTTATTAGAAGCCAGAGGAAGGTGAGAACACAGAGGAGGAAGAAGGCTTTAAGGGCTCCTTCACTTGTGGAAGTGCTCTGAGCTGTCCCTCAGAGCTCCTCACCCAGTTATCTCCTGGGGATCCCATCTCTGACGCCTACACAGCACTGCAGAGTGGGAAGGTACAAGCTGAGCAGTCCCAGCTCCAGCTAGAGCCTACAGACAGCAGCCTTCAGGATTCTAGAGAGAAAGCTGTGTGCAAACCTGGAAAAACAGCAGGTGGCTGAAGCCCGC
Organism: Tympanuchus pallidicinctus; assembly: GCF_026119805.1. Classification (NCBI taxonomy): domain Eukaryota; kingdom Metazoa; phylum Chordata; class Aves; order Galliformes; family Phasianidae; genus Tympanuchus; species Tympanuchus pallidicinctus. Next base: position 11,119,350 of record NW_026294722.1, read on the forward strand.
AGCACTTTGCAAAGATGAAGACAAAAAACTTAAAACTAAAAACCTGCAAAAACAGACAACAAAACATCAGCCACACACCTGGGAGCACATTGCCCAGCATAGGCTGCGCTGGGAGGCACAGGAAGCATTGTGCAGGAGGTGAGCATGCAGTCCCCTCACTCCCCATCCTTGCCCCAGCCCAGCCCACCCCCAGCAGCTCTGTAGCCCCAGGGGCCTCATCCCCACACCCCAGCAGGGAGCAGCAGGGCTGCCTGCAGCATAGCATAGAGCTCATGGGCACCCTCCTTGCTCTGAGTGCTACTGGTACACTGCAGCCTTATAGAGAGAGCAGGAAAGCTCGTCAGCAGCTAGCATGACCAGGCACCTGCCAGATATAGTCAGGGGCTGGAGCCCAGCTGAGGGTGATGGGCTGTGGGCTGCTGGGGTCCTGTCAGGTGCTTTAGAGCAATATTTTGCTTGTTTTAGTCAGCTGGGCATTTGGTCATGTGGTTGGGAGGAAGGTTAGAAGTGCTTGAACCTAGAAGTTCCTTACAGAGTACTCCTCCTGCCTGTGGTGTGTGGTTAAATGCAAACATGGACATGTGGAGAAGGAGAACCAGAGACAAAGCTCTGAGCAAAATTGCAGAAGGGCTGGTGTCTTCTCTCTCTCATCATTAAAAATAAAAGAGTCTCCTTCGGCTTCTGTTGTCATTTCCTATAACATCTCCTGACTGTGCCTGCAGCAGGAGCGGAACCCACCCAGCAGCAGCTCTGCCTGGTGGTGTGCACTGCCATGGGGCTGTGGGTGCTGCAGTGCCAGCAGTGGGTGCTGCAGTACCAGTGATGGAGGGAACCCCACGCTCTATGTCAGGGCTGTGCTCGCTGCTGCAGTGTGCCTGATGGGAGCGTGATGGGAGCAGTGCTTGAGCTGTTCCCTCCCAGCCCTCATGACTGCTCCCACAACTGCCCTTCTCTCCCACCCCAGAGCCTTTTCCCACCCATTACCCTTTGTCTTCCCCAGGGCGCTGGAGGAAGGCTCCATCCAGACTTGGGCATCAGGGCAGCCAGCCCTGGGTGTCCTTAGGCAATCCCTGTGTGAAGGCAAAGAGCACATGGTGAAAGGAGGGATGATTGTGGGTGGCTGTGCTGGAGGGCACATGTGTCATATGGGCACACGTCCCTGTAGGGCCACACACCTTGTGCACAAGGCACACAGAACCCTTCATCCCCCACACGCTGTGTCCCCATGTGTCCCCCATGGTGTGGGTGGGAACTGGCACTGAAACTCAGCTCTTAAATCGTTAACCCTTGATGCAATTAAGCATCGGCCAACAGAGCTCCATGGCAGTGAAGCAGCAGGACACTGCCGTATGGCTGCTGGTCCCACTGTGACAGCGTGCCAGGCTCCTCAGCCCTGCCAGTGTCACCTCCCAGCCCTGGGGACACCCTGACAGCTATGGGACACAGACAGGGACATCAGCCCCATGGAGGGAGCATCACCCCAAGCTGGCTGTCCCCATGTGCCCTGGGGGGATAGCAGTCACAGAGGTCCCCCTGGTGCGGGTTAGCCTGGTTTCCTAAAGAGAAGAAATGAATTCCAGGTGCTGCCAGCATCACTGTCTGGGGAGCAGGGGGTCACTGCCCTGCTGCCATGCAGCTTCTATCCAGGAAGGACCCCCTGCCCCATCGCGTGTGTATGCTCTGTTTTGAATTGTTTCAAGCAGCTATTGCGTAGGGAATGTGTGTGGTTAAGATAGGGCATGTTATCTTCATCTCCCTATCAGGCAATATCCATACCCATAATCATAAATGTGTCACTTGCAGAGGAAGCGCATGGTGCCAAGCAGCTGGGATTACAGGGAAGGGCTCTGATAAGGGGAAAACAAACACTTCTGCAGAAAGCACTGTGTCAGCCTCCTTCAGACAGCAGTGAAAGGTGACCCCAGCACTCGAGGTGTCAGCAGGGGCTCTTTGGGGCTGGGTTATCAGTGCTGCAGGAGGGATGAGGTGGGACAGAGTCAAGTGGGACAGGGATAGGAAAATCTTTAAAAGATCTGAGCCCATTTCTTCCTCTAAGAGGATTCAACAAAGGCTGAACAGACTGTACATGGACAGTGCGGTTCTCTAAAATCTTAGAGCAGTGCAGGACTGGCCCTGAGGACAAGGGCAGAGCAGCAGTTCTGCACCGGATCGAGCAGGGCTCAGCAGCACGGTGACGGCTCTGTGAGCTGCCTCCAGAGCCTTGCTGTGCTGCCCTCATTAAGGGCACTCACGTCCCATGAGCAGCCCCTCCCAGTGCCCAAGAGAGGCTGTCCCTTTGCAGAGATGTGAACGCAGCCACCTTGAGCTCCGTGAGATCAAAACTCCATCTTTGGTGCACATTTAATACAAGAAATCTTGTCACCTCCTGCTGTATTTCCAAGGGTGAGGATGCTATTTCTCTCCTCTCTGGAGCTGTTGTGATTCCTGGGAAATGAGCCTGATTTCAGGTTGGATACTAGTAAACATTTCTTCTCCAAAAGAGTGGTGATGCAGTGATACAGCTGCCCAGGGAGGTGGTGAGGTCGCCATCCCTGGAGATGTTCAAGAAGTGTGGGGATGTGGCACTGAGGGATGTGGTCAGTGGGCATGGTGGGGAGGGGTGGGGTTGGACTTGATGATCTCAGTCTTTTGCAACCTTAATCATAAAATCACAGAATCATGAACTATTTGGGTAGAAAGGGCCCTTCCAGCCCATTGCATTCCAACTTCGCCTATGGATTGGCTGCCCCCATCAGAGCAGGCTGTTCAGGGTCCCACACAGCCTGGTCTTGGGCAGCTCCAGGGATGGGGTACCCACTCTTCTCTGGGCAGCACTGCCAAGGCCTCTGAGTAAAGAATTTCCTCCTAACATCTGACATGAATTTTCCCTCTTTTAGTTTAAGTATCTCTATGATTTTATGATTCAGGATACCTGAGCCCTCCTGCTCCCAGCTGCCTCCCCTGCACCCCCATCCTATGCCCACCAACTCACCCAGCAGTGAGGGATGAGCCCTCCACCAAAACTTCTGTGATTGTCCCAAGCTGGCTCAGCCCTCAGGAGAAGAAGGGAAAGTCGTGGAGAAAGCAATGCCTTTACCTGCAGCAGCGTGGGGCAGCAGTCCTGCAGCAGCAGCAGAGGCAGTGCTCCCCTCCTACCTGCCCTGGGCTTTTGTTCCGGTGATTCAGTCTGAAGGTCGAAAGAGAAGTCAAAAGGAGTGGCCTGTGGTAGGAGTAAATGAGTGGCCTGTGGTAGGAGTAAATGATTAGCAAGGGACGGAAAGAGGTGGGTGGGAGAGGAAAATCTCTCAGTGGGGCAACCAGAGGACAGCTTGGCTCCAGAAAAGAGCAGAGGGTGAGAGCAGGAGTCACTGCTGCTCACCAGGGCATGCAGCTCCCGATCCAAAATGCAGGGCAGTCTGCAGGTCTGAGGCACAAGTGCTGTGCTCGGCTGTGGGCTCCTGACTACAGGAAAGACAATGAGACCCTGGAACCTGTTCAGAAAAGGGCAAGGAAGCTGAGGAAGGTCTGGAGCACAACAGGGTCTTATGGGGAGTGGAGGCTGAGGGAACTGGGATGGTTCGGTTTGGAGAAGAGGAGGCTGAGGGGAGACCTTATTGCTGTCTGCAACTCCCTGAAAGGAGGTTGTGGCGAGGTGGGGGTCAGCCTCTGCTCCCAGGGCTGCAAAGACACAGAGCAATAAGGAAACCTGTTCCCCCCTGGTGCAGATAAGGCCTTTGTGCCATTCGTTTTTGGAATGAGAAGGTCTGGAGGATGCTGCAGCACATGACCAGAAGCTACATATCTGCAGTCAGAAGCCATGGAGATCATCCTTTTCCATCCTTTTCTTCCATTTCTGCTACTATTCTGGGCTTTGTTTTGCTCAGCCCATTGCATCTCTTGCTGAAAGGCTGCACATCCCCAGCAGAGCCGAATCCATGTGCTGTCACTACTGCTAGCACAGCACTGAGATGTGTGCTGGGCAGGTGGGGGCTGCCTGCACCACAGTACCACCACAGGGGCTCCACCACGGCCACAGCCATGCTGAGAGGACAGAGCCTGGGCTCGCTCTGTGAGCTGCTCATGCATTACCCGACAGAAGCACAGAGGGAAGCGCTTGAGCAGAACTGACAGCAAGACGAAGCCCAGGGGGGCTCCCAGAATAATACAGCACTTCCCGCAGCTTACGTCAGCCTGTGCCCCTAACAGCAGCCCTTTGGCCCCTAACAAATACAAAACAAAGGGCTGTGTTGGGCCCATGAACATCCAAGGACAGAGCACAGTGCGATCCCAATGGGGAATGCAGTGAGAGAAGGGCCCCGGAGCTGCAGGGTGCAAAGCAGATGTGAAGCACAGCCGCAATGCTGCAGCACCCAGCCCTCCTGCCAAGGCTGTCCCAGTGCTGGGCACAACCCATGGGAAGGGAGTCAGGAGCTCAGCTCAAACCAGGGCTCCTCCAAGTCCCATATTTCGGTTTGTTCCCTCTTCTCTACCTTTGGTTGTAAGGGATTTGGGGACTGGCCCCCTCCCCTTTCCCTTCCAACACCCACAAACCTGGTGCCCAACCCTGCCCCTGCCCAGCCCAACGAAGCAGGCCAGCTCCTCGGATATGTTTTCTCTTTATTGTTTGATATATTTATGTACCACATTATATGTTAAAGATAGACTTTTTTTTTTTCTGATATACATTTTTCATCTTATTTACCACAATGACACCACACATACATTGGAAACAGCTCCACGGATCTGGTAGATTGCACAGAATGAGTTTTGTCTTGGTTTTGTTCCTGCATCCTGAACGACGTCAAATCCAACAATATTTATTTTTCTCTTTTCATTATTCAGAAATAATTCTTAAAATGAAACAAACAAACAACAACAACCAAAAAATAAAATAAAATAAAATAAAATAAAATCACTGAGAAGTGGACTCCAGGTCTGTGAGTTGAACCAGAGGCAAAATGCAATCAATGGGAAGCGCCATTCCTCGTGTCAATCCGGGTGGAAGAATTAAGCAGTCTGACATCGATGTGACTACAGTGTAAACATTGCAGATGACTGCAGCGCTGGCCGTCGGCCGGAGCGTGGGTTGCTGGGCTATTCCTACAGTCTAGGTCTCATCTACGTCTGTCTCGTGGTGTATGTAAAGGAATGTTGCTGCTCCCAGCACCCGCAGCCTGTCTGCTTCCATCTGTAAACACAACCCCATCGGGTCGGCAGCTCCTGCGGCACTGCAGTGCAGATCTGCAGGCAGTGCTGGGAGCTGTTATCCTTTCCCGATGGTTCATTCGTGGGGCTGAGCTTCAGGCAACCGGTGAGGAGGTCGGGGTGGGGCACCGTGGATTTTCCTTCCAAATATTTGAAAGAACAGAAAAATAAATATATATATTTTTAATCTTAGCTTATTTAAAAAGACGGCAGGGCACGCGTTTTCATCTCTTCTGATTTCATTTAATTTGCAGATTCTATAATGTAGGATTTGTTGGATGTAACGAAAGTAATGACTCCTCCTTGAAGGGACGCAGAATCTCACGGCTATGCGGATGTTCGATGCTATTCTACTGCCACCAGCTCTGGCCCCTCCTTAGTCTTCAGCATTGGTTCTAAATGCCTCTATGAGGCCTTCTAAAGAGTGGATGAACCCGGAGACACTGCAGATCCCTCCTATAACGAAAATGGCGACGTCAAAGAAGACGTGGTGCCACAAGAGCTTCCTCCACAAGAGCTTGAGGTGGAAAAGACTGGGGAGCAGGAAACAGAGGCCCGCACCCGTGAGGCTCCCAGTGAGACCCATCAAGAGGGCAAAGTGTGGGACGTAGATAGCCATGAGCAGGGTGAACACCACCAGGGCACACCTGAGAGTGAGCCCCCAGGACTTGAGCCGCCCGTCACCTCCGTAGCAGTTGGGGAAGAACGCCCTGTTTCCATCCTGGAAAAGGGATCGCTCCAGGACCTCCACAGCTGCAAAAAACGGCAAGGGGTAGGAGAGCAAGGCTTTGGCCACCAAGAAAATGTTGACTACTGCCCTAATGGTGGATGGCAAGTTGTCTGTGATGACCTCCTTGGTCTCGTCAGCCCAGGTCAGATAGGCAACCAAGGCAAAGAGTCCTTTAAGGATGCAAGCTGCTATGTGCGTCCAGTTCATCATGCAATGGAACTCCTTGGGGTTCTGCATGTTCCCCTCCAGGGAAGGCAGAAAGATCTGGGAGGTGTAGCTGAAGACAATGATGCCAATGGAGATGGGAAACTTCTTCACATCTATGTAGAACTTGACCTTGTCCCACGCCCAGTCGCGTGCCCGGGAGAGGCAGTAGGCGATCACCAAGATGTTGATCACAAAGTGGGCCAATGTGCAGAGCAAGCTGAACTTGGAGACTGCCTTCAGGTTCTTCAAGAACGCGCAAGGCAGGAGAACGGCTGTGGCAATAATGGACCACGACTTCTGGGATACGGGCAGGTTAGGGAAGCTGTTGTACATCAGGTTCCCACTGACCACCACGTAGAGGATGCAGGTCATGACCAGTTCAATGATCTGAGCCACATTCACAATTCTGCCCCCCAGCGTGGGGAAGCGAGGCGCGCAGCACGCGTTTGCTATGTCCACGTAGGAGTCTCTCACCCTGACTATCTCCCCATCCTCATTCTCTTCATAAAGACAGGCAATAAGGATTTTTCCAGTGTAGCAGCAAACCACCGCGGCGAAAATTATTAAAAAGAGTCCTAGGTATCCACCATGAAGGATAGCATAGGGCAGGCCCAGCACAAACATCCCCTAGAAAGAGACAAAATGGAAACCGTGTTGCTCTCCTGATGGAGGGGCCAGGCAGTGAGCAGGCGCACACCCGCTGCCTCAGCCACATGCAGTGACACCAATGGCACAGCCCACAGCCCCACAGTCACACCGTGTGCTCACGATGACACGCACACCCTTCTCTCTCCAACATGCCGCCCACTCCGTCACACCTATCACACCTATCACACCTATCACACCTATCACACCTATCACACCCATGCACACCCGCAGCATCCACCCCAGAGCACCCACAACAAGCAAGCACCAGCTTTTACCCAAATCTCCACCCTGTGTGTTCCCACCACCCTCCGTGCACCAAGAACCCATCACCCTGCAGTGCCATCCTATCGCGGGGGGGACCAGCACAGATCCCTCCTCAGCCCCCCCATCCCGCATGCTGCCGTGGGGGCCGGCAGAGCAAAGCGATACAGACATTTTGTTTTGAATTTGGGGAAGGGAGATTATTGTTTCCCTTTTTTTTTTTTTTTTTTCCCCTCTTTCCCCCATTTTTCTTTTTTTCCCTATTCCCCCGCTTTCTCTTCTTCTATTCTTTTTTCCCCTTTCTTTTTTCCATTCTTTTTCTGCCAAAGGGTGTTGCACCCCGTCACTGCTGAAGGGGACGAAGGCTGAGCCCGGGGATGGGAACGGAGCTGGGATCGGGGCTCGCGTCCCGGCGCGGGTGGCAGCGGGTGCCCGGCCGTACCTGGATGGCGTTGGTGACGTTCCAGCCCGCCTCCCACGCCGTGATCTTGGGCTTGCCCTGCCCGGACAGCTCGGAACAGACCCCCGCGTCCTTGGAGGCGGAGGGCGGCAGCGGCCCGGTGCCGTCCCGCTGGTAATGGATGTCCCCCTCCAGGGGCTGCTCGCCGCCCTCCTCACCGCCTTCGGACTTGAGGATGTCCATCTGCAGCCCCTGCCGGTGCTCCATGTCCAGGTCGTCGCAGTGAGCGAAGCCCACCGCCTCCTCGTCCGTGGCCGCCTGGAAGCCCATCCTGGCGAACATGCCGCTCATCTTCGCCTGGGACTTGTTGGACACCGAGGTGGCCACGTTGGACAGCTTGCTGCGGAGGAGCGTGGCCATGGCGGCTGTCGGGCTCGGAGGGCCGTGGAGACGCAGAGACCCGACGGGGTGGGCGGGCGGCTAGGCGGAGGCCGAGACCTCGGCGCCGGGAGAAGGGCGACGGCGGCGGCGGCTGAGGGAAGCTCTGCCGAGCCGCTACCTCCGCTCCCGAGCGCAGGGCGAACGGCTGCGCTGCAGGCTGCCCTGGGGCATGCCACCGCTGCGGGAAGCCGCGGGCCCTCCCGCCCCGCTTCGCGCCGCTCCGCTCCTTTCCGCCGGTCCCTCCCGGACGGCGGCTGTCGCCGAGCTGCGGTGGTCACAGGTCTGCGGCTGTCAGCAACCGACGGCTGTCAGCGGGCGGCCGGCGCAAACCCCTGGCGGAGAGAGCCGCGTCTCCATCGCAGTGCGCCCACCTCGCGGAGAGAAGAGAGGGGAGAGGATTGCTGCATTTCTGGGGGAGGTACCAGCGGCCCCGGCCAAGCCCAGCCTCCCCCCCCCCGGCACGGTGACACCCACGCCCGCCGGGTCCCGCCAGCAGCGCCGCAGCGCGGCTCCCCCCGGCCCCGCAGCCCCCCGCAGCCCCCCGCAGCCCTCCGCAACCCCTGACCCGCAGCCCAGAAGCCCTGCTCCTAGCCCCTTCCCCCCGCGAACCGAGCAGCAGAGGGAATACGGCCCCACTGAAGGTGCGGACAGACGGCTCTCGACAGATTCTCAACGAATTTCGCCTCCTCGCAGCCCCTCCCTTGTCGTTTTTCCACCCAAAACCCCTCGCACCCCCATCGGAGCCCTGAGGCACCGGGAGAAGCACCGCTTCGGGAACGCAGCGGCAGCACCGACGGCTGCGGTCCTGCTCTGCTCCGCTCCGCGCCCGGGCTTCGCTCTGCCCCGCACTGCTCCGCGGGCGGCACCGGGGCGTTCCTCGGGCTCCGCTCCGTCTCGCGGAGCCATTTCCCATTTTTCCTCATAAAAATTAATTTTTCCGTTCTGCTCCCCTGAACACACATACTGATATTGAACAGAAAAGCCCTTCGCGAGTGTTCTTTGTTTAATTATCCCCGAGGTGCGCAGCCCGCACTGCACATATCGGCCACGGGAGATCCGGGAAGGCGCGGGGGGAGCGACGGCATTTGGGGTTCGGGGCTGGTGGGAAACAGCAGCGCTGCGGCACTGCGTTGGGATCGCCGAGGTTTTGTGGATCGGGAGAAGAAAACAAACAAATAAATAAACAAATAAATAAATAAATAGACGTTCCCGAGTGGAGGTGGGGGGGAGCGCCTGTTTGGTTCGCTGCTTTTCGGAGGTTACAACGAGCATTTCTGTTTTACTACAGACAACGGAAAACACAACGCTGAATGATTTCCTGATGCCGTTCTTTGGAATGGGAAGGAGGGGGCAGAGGGGAGGGCTGCGGTTGGGGTGCGGCACGGAGCGGAGCTTCCAGAAAACGCCTCAAATACCGCCGCCACCGACCCCCCCTTATTTTATTTATTTATTTATTTATTTATTTTCATTCTGACGGAAGCAGGAGGGGAATTAGGTGCAAAGCGGATGAAATGCGTCAAAAAGAGCCGTCGTCGCAGAGGGGCTGCGCCTCACGGGGGTCTTTCGGTCGCCGTTACCCTCCGGGCCAGACCCCAATGGGAATCGCGCTGCGCCGGGGCGGGGATTAACACAAATCAGTGCACAAATAGGTCGAGAAACAAAGAAAAAAAAACCAAAAAAAAACCAGGAAAAGCCGGACCATCAGACTGCGCAGATGAACACCTCGGCTTTCATGCGGAGATTATTAGAAAATTTTCGTTATTATTGTTATGATTTCCCACGTAACCTGCGATGAGTTTATCGCAAAAGACGCGAAGATCGATGTTCGGGGGGCGCAGAGGGCGTCAGGGACGAAACAACGAAAATTCGCCCAACTCGCTGCGTGCTGCGGGGACATTGGGGCATTTCCCCCCTCCTCCCCACCTCTCGCCCCGCAGAGCCCCGGCCCTGCACCGCTGAGGCCCCGCACGGTGCGTCGGGCTCGGGAAACCTATTTAGAAACATCATTAAAACAATGACGATCATCATCATTATTAAAAACACCGGAAAAAGTCCACGGAGCCTGAAAATGACCCCGGTCCGGTGGGGGACAAACGTGTCCCAAGGCAGCGCCGGCCCGGGGGCTGCCTTCTGGGCAGGGGCGCGGGGCTTTGTGCCACTGTTGGATACAGCGGTACCCCCACAAACGCCTCACAGCCCCGGCGTACACGTGCCGAGACACGGAGATAAACGGGGAGGGTGAGGGGTGCCGGCGGGCTCAACGCTGCGGGCACAGGAGGGATGCGGGCCGCCGGGGCTCTTCTTCGACTCCGAAATTCCCCCCCGCTTCTGGGGCATCGCTGAGCCCCCCCCCCCCCCACACACACACACACACACACCCTCCCCCGGCCCCGTGGGGACCGCAGCCAGGGCAGCCCCGATCGCTGCCTCGCGTCCGAAGGTGGGAGAAGGAGATTTTGTTCGGCTGCTCCTGGAAATAAAAAATCGCCCCGAACTTCTGCCGGCGGCTGAAAATAGGGATAGAACGCAGCGAAAGGAGGCGAAATAAAAAGAGAAAAAGGAAGGAAAAGGAGGAGAGAGGCAGAGGAAGAGAAGAAAAGGAGAGGTACGGAGAGATGGAGAGGAGGCATTTACCTCTGCTGCTCGCAGCGCGCTGCTCCGCCGGGAGTGGGACTGGGAGGAATGGGTACGTGGGATGGGGAGATGCGGGGATGGGGAATGGAAGGATGCGGGGATGGAGGCTGCGGGGATGGAGGATGTGGGGATGGGGGTGCGGGGCTGCAGCCGCGTCTCTCCTGTGCCCCCCCTAATTCCTATTTAACCCAAGCAAGATCACGGAGCCAAACCTTACCCAAAGGTTAGCGGGTCTCGGGGGAGCGTTTGAGCCGCAAATCTCAGATGGAGCTAAAAGCAGCACAGCAACGAGCTGCAGCTCCTGCTCTTCGGCTGCCGGGCGCTCCCTCTGCCTGGCGCTGGGGGCTTCGGGCGTCGTTTCCCCCGCAGAAGGGAGGGGTGTGGGGTCCCGGCACCGCTCGAGGAGCAGCCCCGGGGGAGCAGCCCTCCCGGACCCCCTGGCTGCAGGTGCAGATGGAGGAGAGACGCTGCCTTATCTGCACAGAACAGGCTCAGGGGTTAGGGCTGGGATTTCTGATTAACAAAGTGAAGGGAAAAGAGCTACTCGTGCTTAAAAATCGTTTGAGGGAGGCAGGAAAGGCTGAGCTTAAGCAGGCTCTGCTTCTGCAGCCCTCGCTGCCAGCCCCTCTCCGAGCTGCGGGGCACCATAGCAGCGCAATTACCCGGGCCAGGAGGGGCTGCTCCCCGGGCCAGGCCCCCGCACCTCAAAGCATTTCATTCCTATGGCTTTCAGTGAGCTGCGCTCTTCCTCAAACACAGCACATTGCAAACCACGTCTGAAAATGAAATACAGCCATAAGAAAGAAAGGGATCGAAAGCAACCCCTGCATGCTCAACCTCGCCCCGCAGCCCACGCAGGTCCTGGGTGCAGCGCCCCGATCCCCGCACACATCCTTTCCTCGTGGCACGAAACTCCATAGAAACCCCCAAGAGCAGCTGCTGAGCGTCTCATCACTGCAAGGAGAAGGCCAGGGGGGGAGAAACCTCACCCTACCAAAGCTCTCCTCGGCCGCATCCCCTCCCAGACCCACCCGTGTGTCCTTAGCAAAGCAATGGCCGCAGCCCCACGCGCTCCCCTCGCCCGCAACCGTCGCCCCCAGCTCCGCTCACTCCTTGCCCCGTCCTCCCGCAGCGCTGACAGCATAATGAAGAGCGGCACGGTGCGACTATAAAAAGGCAATTAGACAAACTGCTGGATGGGGACCAGCTCTCGTGACCTACTTAATAGCTCGGGGACTTTCGGGAGGATAGGGAAGGAAAAGCAGCGGTGGCTGTGAGGTGGTGGGGAGGGAGAGAGGATGCTTCAGCACAGCGCCCTGAGCCTTCAAGCAGCCCCGTGGCACCGAGAGAACAGCTCTGCCCCACGTTGCTCCCTCCTGACCCGGCCATCAGCACTCATGCCCACGATGGGTGCCTCCTCCTCATTTAATCGTTCGTTTGTGTTTTTTCTTTAACTGAATGCAAAATGGCTGCCTAAATTGGAGAGATGTCAAACAAAGAGATGAGGGGCCGGGAACGGACATCACCAGTGAGCACGGCTTGGGACTGTGCCCAGGGGAGAATTCACCTGAACAATCCATGAAAACAAAGTAAAGGCTTCTTTAGACTTTACTCAGCAAGACTCCAAGCTCACTATTTACAAAATAAATACAGATCAGCTTCTGATCTGTACTGTGGGAGGTGGCTGCGCAGGGATTTCTGTGATTTGCACATCCCAGCCCAGCCCCGATCAGCAGTCACATCTACAGACCAAACACTTGCTATCATCTGACCACAACACCTCCTCAACAATGCTTCCGATTAATTGGAATTAAATCTAGCCCAGGGTTTGCCTTTATTGCTGTCATGAAAATGAAGTGAAAGTCCTTGGTTACCTGCAGCGTCGAATTCCCACAAACTGTATTGTTCCCATGAGCTTAACTGCATTTCCATTGACAAAACAAGTAAACTTCATCACTGTCAAATTCAATACGTGTGTGTATGAGCTGAAGGGTTTCGTAGGAACCGACTAGGAACCAGGAGAAGCATCCCTCATGCGTGCCAAGATTTTCATTTCAATTTTCATGCACAAAGCACTTCTCCTCTACAGCTGTAGAGTCAGAGCTGCTTTCCAGAACAAATGAACACTCTCCCTGCTCCCAGATCCGCTGTTTTCCCCCGGCATGAAGTTAAGCTCTCTTGGGGATTTTATTTCCTGGTTATTTTACACAAATCAGGGCTCAGTCACATGCTCAGTGTGTGCTTTATTTTCTTTATTTTTTTAATTCATATTATTTTAGACCTGTGCAGCTGAGCAGAGCACTGCTCTAGCAGCCTTTTGCCTTTGGGGCTCAATGTCAGCAGGGTCCACCCCCCATCCGCTCGCTTTCCCTTTCCATTTCATGCCTGCTGCTGCAATAGGCACAGCAAGCACACAGCGCAGTGCCCTCCGCTCCCGCAGCACCTCCGGCACACTGGGAACACGCAGCCCCCTGCTCTGATATTGCTGGCGGCTCAGCTGAGGGCACCAAGGGACAGCAGCGGGCACAAGCTTCTGTGCTTTCCCTTAGCAGGACCTCGCCTGGGGTTTTGGGATGGCACAGGGTGCAATAAAGCCATGCAGGGAGTGGTGGTGGTGGTGAATTGCGGCTCTGAGCACAGCTCTGCACCCCCTGCTGTTTCCAGATCTGCAGTCTCTGTGTGCTGATGCCGTGAGTTCTGTCCTGCTAGAGGCCAAAAATACAGCCACGAAAGGGATGCAGCCAGCACTGTAAGGCGCTGTGCAAAGGCACTGTGGTGTCTAAGGAAAAGCAAGGAGCAAAACATGGTGCAACACTGCTGAGTGCAGAGGTGAGGCTAGCGGGCTTCCAGCAGCCAAAACAGGGCTCAGCACACAGCAGAACCAGCCTGCCTGCATCTGTCTGGGGATAAATACAGGGAATACAGCTACATGTCCAATTCAAGCAGTAGAGAACCACTTATTTCCTTCATGGCATGGAGAAATGAGCAGTTTGGAGCCTTCACCCATTGCTGCACGCCCGCACAGCAGAGCAGCACGCCGTACTGCAGGCACTCCCTGCTGATTCTGGGTGCACTCACAGGGCTCACAGCTTAGAGCCCACGTGGAGCCTTTCTGTAGAAATTCTAAAACACTCCGACCTGGAAAGTTCTTCTATCAGTGTTTCAGATCAGGATCGCAGGGCCGGCGTGGGCAGCTGTGTCCTCACCCAGGTGTGGGGAGGTGGGCCCACCTCTCCTCTGCCCAGAGCTGCAGTTCAGCACCGTGTTGTGTGCAGACATTCAGGTCTACATCACAGGGACAAAAAGGGCTGAACCCCAAGGCTGATTCCTTTGTAAATGCCCTTGTCTTCCAGCCTGAAAACCATCATCATCATCATCATCTTGTGGGATATATTTTTATTCTCTTCTCTCTCATGCTGACTCTGTTTTACCATTACAAATCCCCAGCCCAGCAAAGATCCCAGCAAAACAGTGACCACGCAGCACCCTGCAGTGCTCCCCCTGCACCAAAGCAGCATTTCTGCTCTTCTCCCAGCTTCACTGGAAAGCAGGAGGCAGCCATTCGCTCCACACTCCAGAGCCACTCTTTTAGCCATATTTATGACTTTTCAGTCATTTATAACTTGGTTTAGACCTCTGCAAGTGCATTCTGGAATATTCATTTCTCGGGGGAACCCTAAGCAGGCACAAAACCCTGAAACTTGGAAGAGAAGACAGCAGTTCATAACCTCAAAGTGTTACTATTAAAAGGACAGTTCTCATAGTAAACCTTCAGGCACCATAACAGTATCTTCTTTTAATAGAAAAGTGCTTCTTAAGCAATTTAGCTAATTTGATTTATAAAAAAAAAAGAAAGAAAGAAATTTGGAGAGCATAAAAATCTCAGAAAAAAAAGCCAGCAGGGAAGGTAAATGTGTGATTAGCCCCCCTGCACACACGTAAATTAAGGCTGGGATAAATTAGCAGTGAGACTGAAAGCTACTGCCACTTCTGGAGCACCTGAAAACAGAGCACTGCCAGCTTGAAGGTGAGGATGTGCCAAGTGAGCGCCAAGTGAACTTTGTTCCTGTGCTGAAATGCTCCATCTTAGGATTGAGGTATTCATTAAATTGCATTGGGGCTGGCTCTCTCCCTCAGGCTGGCTGTGAGGGAAAGGTTCTGCCCCAGAGGGCGGTGGGCATGGCACGGAACAGGGAGTACTGGGACACAGCTTACAGCCATAGGGTTTGGGTGGTCACACGTGGAGCAGGGGGTTGGACCCCGTGATCTTTGTGAATCTCTCCTGTTTTGGGACATTCTGTGGTTCTGTGATTCAAAGACCCTCAGGACGTGTTCCCCTCCCGCAGCCACTTTCCCATCCCAGGTGTCACTCACGACATCCCTGCTCCCAACCTGAGGGGCACTGCTAAGGCAGGCAGGTGGAGGACAACATGAATTGACTCCAACAGGCAACCACAGACAGGTCCAAAGCTGCTGGATCTGACAAATTGACATTAAAATATCCTTACCTTCCTTCATTTCTCCAGATTGACTCAGACTGAGACTCTGTTCAAGGACTCCTGCTCACTGTGACTTTGCAAGTCCCTGTGTCCCACACAAGCCATAGGAGAAGCATGTGCTCTTGCTCTGAGTAAAACCTAGGGCTGGTTCAGATCGTCACCCATGGTTCCTCAGTTCTGTTTGTACTCATCAGTAAATCTTTTTTTAGGAAAGTCAACCTTTAAAACATTTATTTCCATTAACTCTGCCTATTAAAAACAACCCAGAAGAAAAATAAGGTGGTCGCTGTGAAACCATCTCTGAAAGCAAGTGAACAGAGATTGTCAGAGGTGATGGCAACCCAAATAGGAGCATTGCTTTGGGAAGAAACTTCTGGAAGGCCCGGCTGCAAGCAGACCAGCGCTGCAACCAAGTCATGTTTGCTGCTGGAGCTCAGGTGGTGCCCTCAGAGGTGTCCATGGAGCCGTCACTGGTGCCGAAAGAGGGGAAATGAGCCAATAATTGGCTAATCAGCGGCCTCTTACTTTTTGAATGAACCTGTAGGATTTCCCCCATGCCCTCCCTCTCCTGTCCTCGAGCTCATCGTTCACTCTGTCATGCAATTCCCCGCTGGCCAGCCGCAGCCTGCCGCGCTCCCTTCCCATTACACACATGGCTGAGCCGGGGACGAAAGGGCCCCCGGATTCCAGCGAGAAGGTAATTAATTGACTTTCCACTCTCGTTGCTATGCGGCAAAGGTGGAAGCTGCAGCAGCCACAGTTCACTTCTAATCCTGGAAGATTGCTCATGAATGGCATCATTATGAAGACAGCTGCCAATGGGGATGCCGACTCGAGACTGGGGTGCTTGAGGGACAGGGGGGACGCAGTGAGGAGCCAGGAGCTGTGGTGACACGTGTCCTTCTAACCCAGCTGCTTGTGTCAGGGGTACCATCACTTCCCAAGGCGGTGGATAAACCCAGAGTGATTCTCACCCTGTCCAGCTCCAATGAGTGCCACCCCCTGCATAACCCCCTGCATGAGTGCCACCCCATTGCATCCACGGGCAGGCCAAGACAGCTGCCTACAGCAAAGCAATAGCACACGCTACCGACGTTTGTTAAGGGGTCATTTCTCAGCTCAAAACATCAAAAACCATTCTCTGTAGTAGTGATGGGACAGCCCAAGATGTTAAAATTTCACTTCTAGACTTGCACTGAGAACAAATCTGTCCCCAGCAGCAGTGATGGATGACTGTACAAAAATGAACCAATTTTGGTGCCGAAAAAACTATTAACCCAGGGAATGTTTTCCTTTTGAGCTTTGTAAAGTTTACAGTAAATCTGAATACGAGGGCAACTGTTTCAGAATTTGTACAAAAGAGCTTCCTATTCTTGGAGAGCTATGCATTGTGACTTGTTTTGCAAACACCTTTGCAACTCTGTTGTAATGGTGGCAAGCCCATCCACGGTGCCCAGTCCTCCACATTCGCTGTGCATCTCGGGCTGACCCCATACTGCCATTGAAGCCCTTTAAGCATAATAATTACTTCCTAGACATAAAGAGGTTTGATAAGGGAGGTTTCTTATGGAGGCAAAGCAGGTGCCAGCAGACCCAGTGGTCTCTCAGCTGTGCAG
The DNA here is from genome assembly GCF_026119805.1 of Tympanuchus pallidicinctus. Classification (NCBI taxonomy): domain Eukaryota; kingdom Metazoa; phylum Chordata; class Aves; order Galliformes; family Phasianidae; genus Tympanuchus; species Tympanuchus pallidicinctus. The sequence continues at coordinate 11,135,991 of NW_026294722.1, forward strand.
GGAGGGCATGTCTCATTGGGACAGATGGGGCTCAAAGATGGGCACATCCATCCACATAAGAGCCTCTCCCTGTGCTGGAACTCAGGGAATTCACAGGATTCCTGCAGCAGTCAGCTGCTGCTCGTTGACTTCTCACTTCCCTACAGTGTGATGCCTGCAGCCCGCCAGGGCCTGATGCACTATTTGCCTGAGAAGGTCAGAGGCAGAGCAAATATTTGCACTTCTTACATCTCATCCAAGGCTTTATAAGAATTCAAGTTGTATCTTATGAACAAAATCTGTATTTCTTTCTCTCTCTTTGTTTTCCTTTCCCCAGTTCCTTGTTATTCTTGGGTAGCTTCTTCTGATTTTCAGTGAGTGACAAATTCATTCTGCCAGTGTGAGAACACACACAAACAAAATTTGCCAGGCTCCAACCCCGTGTCCTAGTGACAGCACTGAAAAGCATTATTTTAACCTCATATTTCCAAGTGGATGCATCAGCCTCAGATTTTAGTCCTATAGTACTATATGTACATGTAGTAGCTTATGTGGCCTGGAATACAAGGCAGCCTGTTTCAGAAGATGACACAGCTACCCACGGAGCAGGGGAGCACACCAAGGCTTCAGCAGCCATAGAAGCACAGGGCTGGAGCCAGGAGCCATCCACCACAGTCCCAGAGGATCACAGCACAGGCACTGCATGCACAGAGCTGCTGCTGTGCCCCAGCACCAGGAGCAGAAGCATGCAGCCTGGTCAGGGCAGAGTCATTTTCACCTTCCTGAAATCTTTACAGAGCCTAAAATCAACACCTTCCACTATTCCCTGAGCAGTGTGAATGACCTTATTCACCCCGATGTGGTGTTTACTCTGAAACCTAATGAAGGTGACTTGCTAACAGCTGTTTCTCTGAGATCCTCACAGCCCACGTGCTGCACAACCAGTGCTAGGCAGCAGTGAGGTGTGCAGCAGTAACAGAATCCCATGAAGCTATTTTCAGATGTTCCCATCTGCCCTCTGCATCACCACAGATGAGGGATTTCTGCTTGCGTCGTCAACAGCATTAAATATATTTACCTTCATAATAGCTGTGCTTCCCTCTTGTCCTCCCCAGCAGTTAGCTGTCAGAGATGGGAATGCAGCTCTGAGGTGGGCTGTAGAGAGACACTGAGTAAAATCCAAAGCTGCATTTAACACCTCACACCGATTTCATCAGCTCTGGATTTACAGCCCACTATAACGTGAGGTTGTGAAGTGGGCAGGCACTCTGCTGCAGAGCACTGCTTTGGAAGAAACAACCTTATTGCCAGAGCTGTAACGAAATGGATTGTCCTTTAAAAGGGGAAGTTGACAAAATGTACGGGTATGCCCTGTACCAACAAGAGACTGCTATATGTATAAATACAGTGAATACTCCTTTTTACTTTTCCACAGGGAAAGAGTTGTTCCTCTCTCCTCTGGGTTCCTTCTGGAGCACTGATCTGCTGCTGGGCAGGAGCTGCAGCCACTCATCCACATCCATCCACGTGCACCCCGGTGGCTCTTTGTTCAGAGAATCCTATCACTCTTCTGGGGCCAATAACACAGAGCAGCAAGCTGACACTCACCCCTTTCAGAGCCGTGGAGCTGAGCAGATTCAGAGCACCAAACCTAAGACATTTTGCTGTGCTGCTGATACGCTGCACAGGCATTGTGGGGCCGGAGCGCCGAACACTGCGCACACACAGAGCAGGGGGTGTGATGATGTAAGATAGCGAGCCCAAAGCAGCAGGAGGCAATGAGGAATTATTCCTCGCCTTATCTCCTCTGCTCAGAGCACGTCACTGCTCCTGCCATTCCCAACACACGTCCCTGAGGATGCATCTGCCAGCACTGGCACCCGATAAGGGACGCTCCACCACCCTTGTACCCTTGTACAGCTCCTTTCCTTACACGCTTTGCACAGCCACGACGGTTCTTCTGCACTCCTTAGATCTAAGGAGATTTGGAAGAAAGCACATGCAAATTAATTCTAATTAAAATGCACGTATTGGCTGCTGGTGTCATGGCACTGAGGAGGCCAGGCACAGAGTTCTGATATTTGCACGCTGCAGTGTAAAGTGCAAGGTTATGCTGAATGCTGCATGGTGCTCAGCGGGAAGAAATGCTATAGTTATCCCAGAAGAAATCTGTCTGCACAGAAAATCGAGCCTCTTTCCCTCCCTGTTTCCTCCTGCCCTGTATTTTAACACCAGGAATGAGTCTGTATGAAGGGACCCGGAGATGCTCCATGTAGAGCAGCTGGGAGCTGCTGCTTTCTGCCCTACCTGCAGCATATACTCGGCCTGAATGCAGTCTTTGGCTTCCTCCTATAACAGTGTTATGTTGTAAATAAGAAGCAAAGCATTCTGAGGCATTATAGCCTCTTCCTCTGCACACTCCTACAGCCAGAGTGAGCTCTGTCACCACTGACTCAAACCACAAAACCAAAAAAGATGGACAGCTTACAGCTACACTGTGCTAAAGGTATACCCTATGCACATAAAGGCATTGAAATATTTACCTACTCACCCAAGTTTATTAGGAATAAGCTTAAAAAAGGCCCCACAATGGGAGTCTGGCACAGAAGTCCCACCCAGCCCAGGGTGAAGCTGTGACACTGGGATGAGCTGGAGGTGCAGGTGTCAGTCAGAAGCCCACAGGCAGGGCAGTGCCCACCGTGGAACAGGGGGCACTGTCTGCCCTGCAGAAATCCCTTGGTCAGAAATAGACTACAAGCAAGTTCTGGGCATCAAGCTGGAAAAAGAAATAAAAAGAAAAGAAAAAGCTCAGGATAGGATAAATAAAATGCATCGATGAACTCTATTTGAGGATAAGGAAAAGTCACTAGCATCCAGTTCAAAAATAACAACAGTCAAAAACCTTTTCTTTTTCCCCCATGCCTCAGCATGTCTATACAAAAAAATATAGGAATACTAAACCTTATTTTCTTCACAGGTTTTGGGGAATTTTATTTTATTTGTGCTGTATCATTGTGCTCTCAGCGCCTCCTCCCAGTCACCTCAACCTGATCCCATCGCAAGAGATGGCAGAATTTCTGTAGCTTTCAGTGGGACTTGGATCAGCTCCATCAGGAATTTCAGACCTTCTCCTTTTTTTTTTTTTTTTCTTTTTCCCTGTGTTTAAGAATTGGCTTATTTTCCAGCCTGCTAATGTTTTCAATTATGTGAAGCTCAATTCAATATCTCTACCTGACTGGGAGACAGCAGGAGTTGGCTTTTTGTGTTCCGTGACCTAGAGCCGACTCCATTTGCTGCCTATCTGACTAACTAGTGAAGCAGAAAATGCACACAATACAGCACAATTAATGACAGAGGCTGAAAAACACACCAGATCCCAGTGGAGAGGAAGAAATTAGGCTCTTGCACAGTGACGGAGTTTGTTGATGATGTTTTCCTATTTATAACATCTTAAGGGGGGGGGAGAGGGGGTGAAAAATCCTTTTTTATTTCTCGTCTAAAATTGGCTTAATTTTTTTAAATTGAGGATGATGATATTAAAATCCACACCAGCTGTGTGGCTCCACAGAGCACCAAGGAGGGGACAATCTGTCTCTTTTGGCCAATACAGCAGGGTATTTAAATCTACGTGAAGAAAAATAAAATAACCATCATTTGCAAAGGATGGACCTTACTATTGCGTCGATCCGCCACCCATAAGCAGGATGTTATTGGGAAGATACGTAAAAGCAACACCCCGGTTTGATCCTTGTTTTTGTCTGTTCAACCAAAGGGCAAGCAGTGGTGCAGGTGTGTGAGCCCAGCATGGCCTCCATGAGGACGCCGGCACTGCACTGCAGCCACTGTTTTCACTGAGACCACAAACAAGATGGCTTTTCCCTGTGGGATTTCAACTTACACCCACCTTGGGTCTCTTAACTCTTAACTTGAGACTCTTCCATACAGAACAGCTTCACACAGATCCAGCATTGGGAACACAGGCTGCGTTTGGGTGATAAAGCGGGCAGAGCCCAAGTTGTCCCAGCAGCGGGCAGTAAGGGGAAAGAAAGTATATGGAGGCATCTCAGTACATCACCTTTGTAAAGCAGGAACGTTGTGTTGATGTTCCTACTTCCTCTGCCCTTCTTCTTAGGGCTTTCTCTCTCTATATATATGTATGCATATTCATTTGTTTATTTATTTTTGAGGATTAAATACTACTCCTGCAGATGCCAGTGGGACACAGACAGTCTTTACTAATGCTTTTTAAACACATTCAGCTTTCACACTCACACCAGCACATTGCCTACTGCCTTTCATAGAGGGTGCCAAAGTCCAGCATAACTTTCTTGCTAAGAAAATACTCAAGCATTCAAAGAGCTTCATGACCATCGCAAATGGAAGCCCATAGGCAACCAAAGGCATCAGAGCTGATTTTATGCCTAGAGCCATAATTCAGCATCTCTAAGCAAATCCAGAATACAGTTTTCCTACCAACACTCCTTTTCCTCATGTCTCCTACACATGGAAAGACTAATGAGCAAATGAATAGCAACATTTCTTGTTTTAATTGAGGAGGACATGGCCATAACAGAGTACAGCTCTTTGTTATACACTCAACTCAAGATGCACCGGATTTTAAGTGGATTTTAGCGTTATGAAACGACTGCTATGTTCAAAATCCAAACTCAATTGGCAGTATCTGCATTTTTGGGTCATTGGACCCCTGAACAACCCAGTCTCAGAACATCGAGTCACAGAATAGGGAAAGAAGAGCATCAATGCATCTACAGGTGGTTAAAGAGCTACACTGCCAACCCAGACTGTGCCGTGATTCTATGATTTTCTATGAAAATAAATAACCTTCAACTTAATAATATTTATTTTAGTGCCAGTACATTTTGCCCATCCTCTCTGGGGAGCACAGTGCTGGGCCAGGGCTGCGAGGAGCAGGAATGTGCCTTTTGTCCTTTGGGGCTTTGGCATTTGGTAATTCTCTCTCTGTCCTCTTCACAGGAACCCCGAAAGATGTTTTATTATCAATTGCTAACATAATAAACCAATATCCATTTTAGTTCAAATAAACAAATAAATAAATCAGAAATTCCATTTCCCACAAAGACCATAACTGCTTTTCTGCAGTTTTGGGCTGTTTATTAGTGAGAACTCTCACAGGATCTAAGTGGCAATAAAAGGCCTTGAGAGAGCTTGCAAATGGATTCTAAATTGATGTTTAAAAGCCTTTTTTTTCTTCCCTAAATGGGAGAGGCTAATGAGTTTTAATACCTCAGAAGGTTAGCTCCTTCTGTAAAAGGGGTGCTTCTTTCAGTAACAAGTCATCTGGTTTGCAGGCTGGTTTCCTCTATGCATGTATGTCCTGACCAAAAACCATTTGATTAAGGCTGTTTTATCATTCAGGAAATCACAGAATCACAGAAATCACAGAAACACCAAGGTTGGAAAACACCTACAAGATCATCCAGTCCAACCATCCACCTATCACCAATAGTTCTCACTAAACACAAAATCCTCGACACAAAATCCAAACATTCCTTGAACACCTCCAGGGTCGGCAACTCCACCACCTCCCTGGGCAGCCCATTCCAGTGCCTGACCACTCTACATGGAATACTGCAAGTTTACTCCATCAGCAAGGACAGGGAAAGAGAACAAACGTGTGAGCCAAAAGCCATGATTTGCGCTCAGGTGCCGGCACTCTCAAACATTACACGTCTCATGTGCTCAGAGTGGGGTGCTAAAACACAACAAAAGCAGCCTAGGAGCCATGAAGAGATCAGCTGGGTGTTGCTCCATGCTGAAACTAAGAATAATATTTCAGGTCTCAACATACAGCGTGGGGTTTTATCTGAGTATTGCTATGTTTGCCCATAGTCCGGGTTTGCAAATCTCACATTAATATCCTTTAATATCCAGTGAAAATTCTGCTGTAAATTCTTCCAATAAAACTCACTACGCAAGGGAGCAATGGAGATAGACAATGCCAGGGGAGCTCTCCTAATTCTCACCAAACATTTAAAGCCTGGCAATGCCCAGCCATCCTCTGGCCACAGGATGATAACGTCCTACAGCATGTCCCCAACCTGGAGAGCTGCTCTTCTTCATCCTCAGCAAATGCCTTCATAGAAAGGCAAGAGGAATTGTCACAGCCTCATAACCTTCGTGGGGAGGAAAGCTGGGATATGACACAAAGAAAATGGGGATCCTTGAGGGAGGATGTGACATTCCCTTCAAGGATCCCCCACACACTTGAACATTGGCTTTATGGCTGCTGATGGAGCCCAGGAGTCACCAAGAGCCCTGCAAAGGGCGCTGGAACTCTCCTTGGCCAGACAGGGCTGAGAAACCTTGTCTCTCCAAAGCATCCAAGCCCTGACACTGCCCCAGGGTCTCCATTAGGCTCTGTGGTGAGGACAGATGAGGGACAGGGCATCCCAGTGGATGCTGGGGAGCACGGGATGCTCACAAGATTTGCAAAGGACGACATCTGGCAGCAACAAGCTGCAGAGGAGCGACCTGGCACAGTTGGCAGATGCTCACCGCAAGGCCACGGTGCCTCCCCCTGGGGATGAAGCCACAGACTGGGTGCCACCCCCATCCCAGCACTGCCCTCAAAGTGCAAAACAGAAGTTGTGGGAGAGAAAGCCAAAAAGAGAAGCCTCAGGAGTGAGATTTATTGCTGGGCTAATGATATCCTTCCCTTACCAATGACCTCAGCGAAGAAAGAAAGTGCTGAGTGGCTTTATCTTTATTCAGCACCGTGGTCCTTCTGGGACACTTGACCATGATTGCATCGTTTGCAGTGTCAGACTTGATAACACGCCGGCCGTGTCTCTGCACAGCACAGAACTCCCCCGGCAGCCAGGCTGGTTAATGGGAACTGATGGGTCCTGCGGCCGCCCGCGCGTTCCCTCGCTTCCTGCTGCAGCACATTAACACGACAAATTAACATTGTAATTGCCTTTTAACTATTTATCGCTGTGGAAAAGAGAGAGAGGGAAAAAAACAGAGACCGACCGCAGGCAGGGACCCAGGCAGGCAGGTCTCCATCTGCATCCCCCTGCATTTCTATTTATAGCTGGCCATTAAGCTATGCTAATAAAGCGCCAGCCATAGGGTATGGCAAACCCCTTGCTTCGGGACAGGAGAACAGCAGGGCAAATGTATTCACTGTGCTTAACTCACAGGAGCAGGGCACGACTGCTGCCAAAACCAGAGATCAAACAGCAACCTCCATGACTTTCAGTTAGGTCCATTGCCGCGTCATCACAGGAGTACATTTGGCACACAATCCCAGTGAATAAATAAAAGGATAAAGAAAACACGGCAAATTCAAGTCTGATGACTCAGATTTAATCAGTTACTTTGGGAAAGGACAATTCACAGCAGTTCATAAAGCTATTTGTGTGGAGAGCCCTTTATCCAAATAGCAGAACGCATCTGCCTCTGATTCGCCAGAGCCATTGCATCAAGAACAGCATTTACTGCCATTCTCCCTGGCACGCAGTTGGCTGTTACTCCATTTTCACATGTGTGCAGCAGTTTCTAAGGGGAGTTGGAATCAAGTCCTCACATAACCTATATATTTAATCAGATTATCCAATTAAATAATACTGCCTTAAATGGAAAGTTTGCCATTCCCTCAAGCATTGCTGGGCTTTCATTGCATGTTCTTCTGCTTGAAATGCCTGAGCAGCACTGCAGTTATTTTTAGACATCGAGATGTTTGTAAAGCACCCACCACTCTGATTTCTAGACACCAATACCACACGTTCCTCATCAAATTAGAGCAGCCAGAAGTGTGATGTTAATCTATCAAGAAGAGCAGATAGGAGCAGATAAAAACAATGATCGCAGCTTTGTCTCCTGACTGTAAGCAAGCACGGGAGGAAGAAGTGCTTGTTTGTCATGTAGGGAACAACACAGGGCACTGAGCCACGGCCCCAAAGCGTGGCCAAATGCACCCGGGTGAGGAGAGGCTGTGGGATGGGTTATCCTCTGCTCTCCCTGCAACTCCACTTGCAGCTGTCCCAAAATTACGCTGTGCCACAGGTTTGGCTTCAGTCCCTTCTCATCGTGAGACCAACACCAGAACCAAACCGACCCCTCATGGGGCTTCAGTCCCTCCTGGGTGCAGATGCTGCAGGCTTAAGCCTTTCCAGCAAGGAAATGCAAGCAGGGCAAGGCCTGTTATCAATGCTGATCTTATCAAGTGCTGGAATTGGACAGTCTGGGAGGAGCTCACAGGTGGAAGGCTGCTGCAGAGCTCTGCCATGGGATGCAGGTCTTGCAGTGGCAAACCCTGTGAGGGCTGAAACGCCTCCGGTCAGCTCATCCCATGGTCCCCTCTCTTGCTAGACACACTGCTTTGTTATTGATTTATAGCTTAATCCACTGTCTCCAAATCAGTTATTTAACGGTGATCTAACAGGTCACAAACATGACCAAGAAAATGGCTCAGAGGTGTTCCAGCACTGCAGTCTCTGGAGCAGCTGAGGTGCAAGGCAGTGGTTCAGCACTGTGCTTCAGGGAACCGCGTTACAACAGCAGTGTTTGCCCAAGGGCAAAATCAGAATAACAAGAAATTCAATCAGGACCACACACTGAGCAGCCCAGCTCAAGGCTATGCTTGTGTACTGATACCCTGCAGTGGAGCTCCCTGGTGCTCAGGGCTCTCCCACCACACCCAGGTTTGGTAATGGCCCCAGAATGCTTCATTCAGGCACAGTGTCAGCAGACCCATCCCAACCAGGCTGTCACCTCTACAAGCCACTACAGACTAGAACCAATGATCCCTTTGATATCCACTGCCATTAAAAAGCAATCTGAAATTAATCCAGTGATTAAAAATATCTATTCAGTTTCTCTGCTCTTCCTACGGCCACTCAGCCCTAGTAAAGCAAGCAGGAGGCATCCCCTTGCACGACATCACATGGGCAGTCCCCAGCCTACAAAGCTTCCTCTCGAGGGCAACTGGCTGGAAAAGGGGAATATTTTGCAGTCACTGAAGTTTCGTTTTGTTTTGCACTGGATGAGCTACCGTCTCCAAAGCTCCTTAAAGGAGGTGGAGTGGTAGTGCAGAGCCATGCAATGCAGCCATGGCTGGAGCAGCTGGGATGCTGCTGGAGGGGGTGAGCTCGGCCCCCTGCCAGCCCACTCTGCTGTCTGAAGAACGGCAGAGCTAATAACCTCAATTACACCCCGGCCTCTCCGGGGGTAGGCAACGATGCCTTTGTTTATCTGAGTCCTGATGCGAAAGCAAAGATTGTTTTCTGTCTGCTGGGGCTTATGTGGTACAGACACCAGAGAAATGAGCAGCCTGCAGGACGGAAGGGAAGGTCAGCTCTGCTTTCTTCCAAATTTCACCTTAGATGTTGGCAGCTCTGACATGCCCTAAGTTCTGATCCCTTTGGGACCCTGACTTAATTTGTCAGCCAGAAGGCAGTAAGTCACTGCCCATGTTTCAGTCTCAGCTCCAGGACCAGAACTTTGGGTGACCTTAAAAATTGGGGTGAGACTCCAAGAGGCTTGGAGCTGTTCTGTAATACCACGTGGGGCCCGATTACCTACATATTTATTTTGTGAATGGATCAGGTGGTCAGGTGCGCCCAGAAGGAATAGGAAAGAAGACAGATGTTACTGCCAAGATACAGCCCAACAGAGCTGTGTTTCAGCAGATACTTGAGACTGAAACAATGTTGGACCTTTTGCAATTTTCCTCCTAAACTACAAATCTAAAATCATACAGATGAGATTGGAAACATTCCCAAAAACACGAGGGAAACTCAGAAGGATTGGGTAGAGAAAGTGCTGCCCCTATTACCACACAAAGGACTGCAACACAGAGCATGCAGCACCCACAAAGGGATGAGAAAACCATAGCAGATGTAGAAGCGAGGTTTGCCACAAGGAAAAATTAATAACAGAAGACTTCACAGAAGGCAACCATTGCTACAAAACCCTTTGCTGTATCTAAGCACAGTCCCTGCTGACAACACAAGCAAAACCCCTCTCCCTCATGGCTCCCTCCATGGGTCAGTAGGCACAGGGCCCTGCAAGCCTGCCTGGGCCGTGGGACCCCACAGATGGATGCAGCTGCAAGGTGACAGCTGGCTTCACTGCAGCTTCACTTCTTTTTAACACATAAACAACACAGTGCTATTTCAGTCCCAGGTCCACTCAGCACACCAAAGCTGAGCTGCCACCCAGCCTGCTGGCAGCAGAATGCCTTCAGGCTGCGTTTGTGTAAATTGCATTGAGGCTGAGTGTATGTAATTGATGTTAAATTTCTGCAATTCCCCTACAAAGCAGAGGCCATCAGTCAACACTCATGGCCATGTCATGAGTCAAGTGTACGCCCTACAAACACATGCAAGAATCCATTTGTTCACCTGCAGTGGCATAAACCCACAGGGATATCAAACAACTCCCGCTCCATCTGGAGACAGGGGCACTTTCCCCTGATGTAACACTAGAAGTGCACAAAGCAGCTTCTTTTTGACGGCCTAAACAGAACGCGTTACCAGGGTGGAGGGGATCACACTCACACATTTGGGCTAAAACCTCACAGCAAGGAACAACGTGGGGTCACGGTGTCCACAGTGTCTGGAAAACAGAGTCTAACAAGCCACACAGCAGTGCAGGTCAGACACCCCTGCCCCAGGCTAAGGGTCACATTTTCGCCTGGCTAAGAGAGCTTTGCAATTTAACCTTTGCCTGATTTCACACATGACCAGCTCGGAAAAAAAATAATAATACAGCAGAACAAGTGTTAGAAGAGAAGTACGGTGCCTCTGGCCTTGACTGTTTGCATTAAGAAGACCAACAGGAGGAGGCTTGGCTTCAGCACAATCACCTCACCCTCACTATGGACACACTGCCACAGAGGCATATTTCGTTAGCCACAAAAATTTCATAGGAACCAGGCATAGGCGACCATAAGCCAGAGGAGATGCCACTGCCTCGTCCTTCTGTGGAGTTGCCATTGCTGCACTGCACCTTTGCTGTGCACCTCAGCCTGGCCCTTCTGAATTCCAAGTGTTCTTCCTCCTTTAAGGACATTAAAAGCTACACAGAGCTTAGAGCTAGCAGTTCACCCTGTCCACATCACCCAGTTTTTCAGTAAAATCACAGCAACCTCACACAAATGCTTGTGTTCATCAGCCAAATGTTGTCTCGACATCTTCTCCAGTCCAGGACCCAGTTTCCTCCTGTTTCCCATGCCATCCTTGCCACATTTTGGCACTGTGGTGACAGCTGTCACATTAAAGGCAGTCAGAGCAGCAGAAGAAACAGGAGTGGCCACAGAAAAATGAAAAAACCACAGCAGTGACCAGGGCAGGCTGGAGCAGCACCAGTGCTATGGTGTGTGTATACCTGGCCTTGATGACAGGAGGCTGAGTAGACAGCTGTGTGCCCCATAACACTGAATTTAAGTAATTCTATGACTAAAAGTAAGGTGCAGTTAACAGCTGTGTAGCCACACAATGAGCACATTAGACAACACTGCACATTTTGAGCTTACAGACAGTAAAGGATGCTTTCCCCCACCCCATCCCCATAATATGAAAGGGAAAGAAACGAGGGAGACAGCACGGATGCTGCTGATGTTTCTGGAAGACCTTGAGGCTGGGAGCTGAGGAGTGGTTGGCAGCACACTGTGTGTGTTGGGGAGATAAGCCAGGAGCAGAGCCCTGCAGGCAGCTGATAGCACAATTCCCAGCTCAAGGCTCGCAGGGCTGAGGATGAGGAGCAGGGGAAGATCTCCCAAAGAGAACGGTCTGTGATGCTGAGTGGTTCTGAAATCTGTGCAAAGCGCCCTGAGCCTACTAAATAAATCTCATCACCAAGATTGTCTCCTCCCTACAGTCAATTATTTTGCTCTGAATGGAGAGAAGCATCCCCCAGTTTTAAGCCCAGATCAGTAAGAATTGTAATTTAGTTTGTAATTAAGCTATAGCTTATAACCCTAACTGTTTAAAAGCCCTTATGTTTGTTCTTGAGAACATCATCAATTTTGCACATTATCGATAGCAGGAATGGATTTCATAAAAATCAGTGATGAGTTTTAAAACAAAACAGCCACTCACGAACTGGCTGGAGGTTTACATGGGACAGCATGTGATGTATGGGACCTATACAGATTTCATTGCTAGCCACTTAAAAGAAAAATCACTTTAGTGTGAAATTTTGCAGTAAAATTAAGCACTGCTGTTCAGAGCTCAGGCTGGTGATTTCCAGCTATCAGAGCTGCTCAGAGGGAGGGAGATACTTTCAGGCTTGCAATAACATTCATAATCCAAAACAAAACTAAGCCCTTGCCACTTGCCCATCCCAGCCCAAGGCTTTCCTGCTCTGCACACCAGTACTGCTGGGCATGCAGTCATTCTCAGCTCAGCTTCCTTCCCTTTCTTTTGCCTTGGCATTTCTGAGTTTTTTCAAGAGAAGCCACAACTTGAACCACTCATGCCCTAGTCCTGCAGGGCCTCCAGCTCTGCACTGCTGATGCTGAGAAAATGGGGAGCTGGGGTAAGGCTTTGGCCAGCACGAGGAATAACTCTTCTCACCTGCATCAGCAAGTTCACCTCCTGCTCACTGCCCACCAAAGGGACAGAGATGGAGCACAGCCAGCCCCTTGGTCCTGCAAAGCATTCCAAACCCTCCACTGTCAATAAAAATCAGGGAACAGAGTCCCCAAGCCTGAGCAGGGCCACTTCCCCCCACCAGCTGGGCAGTGAAGGGGCTTTGCATTGCAGAATGAGCACAGGCTCATTTCGTGTAATAGCCCTGTGATTTAGATATCAAGCCCAGGCCAATGAGGGCTCTGGAGAAGTAATCACTGCATTTTCAGCCTAGCACAGAAACCCTCCTGTAATTCCCTCTTCCTAGCACATTATCTTTAATCATAGGCATAATAGAGATTCAATTTGAGCCCTCGGCTGCATTTTGTTCCTTATTGTTCACAGTGCTGCGTTTTCTTCTGCAATAAACAATTTCCCCCCCCCATTCCATTTTTCATTGATCTACCTCAAAGTTCAAAGAGAATCTTTTAATGTTCTTCCACCCCTGCATGGAAGCTCCTGGCCAGAAATGAAGACAGAAACTGAGGTCTTTTATCCAGGAAACTGAATTGCACAAAAAAACTGCCAGCCGAGTGCCCGCTTTCTTTGTTCTCTTTCAGATAACATCCCTGGAAACGTGACAATTATTTACAGTCATTTGCTAACATCTTTTACATCCAAAGCCTACAACCAAGGGTTGCTCTGCCTGGACACTGCTGGCCAGCAAACACCTGGTCCTCCCCATTCCCACAGGAACACATCCTCCTCCATAGTTTGGGATCAGTCTGCTCAATCTCCTCACTCCTCCAGCACTTTGTGAACAAAGCCCCTTTAAGAAATACCAGCAGGCTCAACTGTTTAAAAAAGAAAGATACCGAAATGCAAAATTAACCCAGGCTGAGTAAATATACAGCTTTCCCTTAATTGACTCTTTAAGTGCACCTGTGTAGATGCCAGCACCACAGCAATGTATCAGCTTGAAAGACTGAAAGGTCTACAGCCCCCTAGAGGCATCTGGGCTAACATTTCCTAAATTACAAGCATGTTTTCCTTTTCTGTTAATATTTTCATTCCAAAGGTCATTTAACTCTAACACACACTCACAAAGCACAGGAAGGTGAAGGAAGCCACTTCCATCAGCAAATACAAAATCTTAGTGCAAAGATGTGTCTATCTAGCAGCTTGCTACTGACCTGGAAACAGTCTGTGACCATCCCAGCAGTGGAGACAGGTGGGAGCCGCTTTTCCAGCCACTTTTCGCTGCTGAAGACATCAGATCTCCTGTGCTAAGCTGAGTGCTCGAACAACACCTGCAGAGCACAGGTTCCTGGGCCACCGATGCTGCAGATTGCCTCTGTGGGCACTGCAGATGCGGGGTGCTCGGTCCCTGCCAGCCTCTGCCCGAGCAGCTCTGGGATGAAGGGTGTGTTATTTATGCACTCAGACCCGAGAGCTTTTGATGAGGGATCCATGAATGGCTAATGCACTTCCACAGAGATGTGAGGAACACAGCGTTATGCCTTGCTACTGTCATATTAGGCAGAGAAGGTTTATGGGCCCCAACATAGAGGGTGTCAGAAGCTTAATATTAATTAAATAGCAGATTTAAGGTTATTGCTCATAATCACAGCTGTGATCTGAATTATTGCTTGATGATATTCCGCTTTTGTTTGCTTGCTGCTTTTGATTGATTATTTGCATTTGCTGGTTTATAACAGGCACGTATTGCTCTGGACAGAGGAATCTTTTTTGATTCTAACTTCATTACATCCTCTGGTCAGATGATGGATTGGACTTCTGCACAGACCATAAACAGCAGCCCGCTCTTGCTAGCGCGATATGCATCTTATATTCCATATTCGCAGTTCAGTGTATCCTGCATTCAATCATCCCTATATTCATTTGTCCTGATATTATTATTATTAGCCTTGGGGAACTTGTTTTATAGGCTATTTAGTTTGAATTAAGCATGTGCGTCAGTCACTTCTTGTTTCTAAAAATACAGAAGATAAACGATGGGATTTATGCCCCAGTTCAGCTTTGGACTCGTGTCTCTCCATACTTCTTACTGTTATTATTGCTATTCCTAACAAAATAACTGTTCGATTCTTTATCAAAACCTTCCACCCCCATTTCCAAGACTTTAGTAGATTCATTAGGCAGAGAAAGAAAAAGCAATTTCCACCTAATAACTCTCCCGTCTAATCAGAGTTGTTCTCCAAAGAAAATGGTCTTGTCCTGTTTTCCCCCTGTAGGGTTCAGGGACTCTTCCCAAAAAGAAATTCTAGTATTCTATATCTATCTAGATATTGATATTTTAGCCACATTTATCTCCATTTCAGGCTCTGTGTACACTGAGAAACTCGTTGAACGTTTTATTCTTTTTAAGTTAATGTGGTCATCTAAGAACAAGAGAATGTGCAGACCTTAACTGTGGGTAAGCATCTGATCCTTCTTTCATTCAGCCTAAGCAAGGTCAAACCAGTGCACTCTGTAAATTGAACACCCATCACCTCAGATGACCAGGTGCACAGGGTACAGTGAAACACTCCGACGTAAAATCAGCCGTTCCATCCTTCCTCTCTCAAAGCAGCCTCAACTTCAAACTGGATCCCCTTCCCATAAGACTCATGGCACTCAGATGACGCACTCCTTGGTTTGCTCCCCATCATCCCTGTGCTTTTCCTCCCACAGATGGCTCACAGAAACACCACAGGGGCACTCTTCAGCCATCAGCATCCTTTACGACGACAGAGGGGAGGGAGCTGCTGCCTGATGATCTGCACCCATTTGGAGCAGGGGTGAGTCATCAGCTCCTATTTTTGGCCTCAAGCCCACACGTCTAACACAACTGAAAGCAGGGAGGCCGCGTTGCAGGCACAGCATTGGAAAAGCGTTGTGCTTTTGTGGCTTTTTGCTTTGAGTTTCCAGCTCGCACTGACAATCACGATGATGCACTCAGTGCTCCTCTTTTGGAGGCGTTCACTGTACGCAGCGTGACAGCCCTGCGTCTCACACAGCTGAAGTTACCCACCACAGGACAAAGCCCTGCATTAGCCAGCCACAGATCTGCAGGATGAGCAGCCGAAAGCACGGCAGAGGATTATGAAACTATTTTGTCACATCTGCACTGGAAGATTAAAAGCTGTCAAATGATTATAGTCTTGGAAATGGGTTCTCTAGAAAAGTGAAGATTGCAAACAGCTGGGACTGCATCATCAGAGCTGAGCAGCTAATGCTGGCAGACTATCTGCTTTCTCAGCTATTTGTACGTATTATCCAGCCACCTGACCAGACACTCTGGTTTGCAGGGAAGCCTTAAATCAGGTACAATTTTCAGACAGAAAATTTCCTCAGCTTGTGGTTTGTTTTAGCCAGGCTATTTGGGAAGGAAGGACAGACAAAGTCATATCTCTTAAAATCTGGAGTGAAAGCAAAGGGCTGCTGAGCCAGAATGTGAACTGAAAGCACTGTGAACAGACTAGATGACAATTCTTGCTCTCTGTGACTCCATAAGCAAAATGACCACTCCCCCCCCCCCACACACACATTGACAACATTCCTTTAAATCTAAGGAATTAAAAAGTCAAAAGGCAGTCACCAATGCATGCCCCTGCATGGCATGCTGCAATTCAGTCCTTGACTACCCTGGGACTCGGTCAGTGCCCTGCAGCCAAACACATCAAGTGATGATTCAGAAATGGCTCTGAGAGCAGAGATCCTCACAGGCAGGGCTGCGGGAGGACCAGGCATTGCATTTTCTCCATTTAATCCTTGCTAGGGCAAGCAAGCTGTAGGACTTGGTTTATTACAGTAGTTCTAAAAATAATCCTTTGACCATCAAAGAAGCAGTATTTGTCACGGCGTTGCGCATTTGCATTCTACTGTAGGTATTTACACATGCATTAATTCACTCAGTCATGGAGATCACAGGCTTTAGGACATGGAGGAAGAGAAGGGGGGCATGCAGAAGAGTGAAGATACTTTTATGCCTGATCTGTCTTAGAAGGACAGGATTTAGGGTGTAATTTTTTTTTTAAAGAAACTGATTTTGATCTCAGAAAGTCTTGCTGAAATGCTACGACACCAAGAGATACCATTATTAGGTACCCTTGCTTGTAGGGCAATGATACACCAAGCATCACAACCAGAATACAGTCCTACATAAAAAGCATTATTTGGGATAACATTGACTGAAGTCACAGACTAGCAGTCATGGATCTTGACAGCACTTCTCACATATTTTTTAGTTTGCTTCATCCATTATCCACGCCATCACTGAAGAAACGTCCCCCATAACTCCAGCATCACCCAGTCCAGCTGGCACTGAAGCCCATTTCAAAGAAGCAAGCCTATACATAAGTTCATCAACAGGTTGAAGATTCCAGACTGTGGTGCACTCTGTCACCTGGATGAGGTGAGGAGTGTCATGGGAAACCTGGTCACAGATCTGGCACAGAGCAGTGAGGGCAGGTCCCTGCATATTTCTGGACTAAAAGTGTTTGAAAGGAATGGCCGTCAGCACAATTTTCAAAAGAAGGATGTCACAGGAAGGCAGCAGATGTCTATTTGCAGCCTCCTTGTTAGAATAATTAGGAGAAACCAACAACGACCCAGGGCCTGCAGCACGCATTCGTAAGCTTCATTTGAAGTACGCAAACACATAAAACATCTCATGAATTCCTGGGGGTTCACAGTGTGAGCCCTGCAATAAGTGAGCACTCAGAAGCATCATGAGGAAAAAGTTAGGACTCTTAAATAACTCTTCCTGCTGGGCACCTGATTTGTAACTGTTGTGTTCCACCAAACAAAAGGCAGAGCCACCTCTGCCTCTTGCCTTCACAGCTGGTTCTGAACAAACGACAGACAACTTACCAGCACAATTATTCACAGAGATATCCAACAGATAGGTGTTAAATATTAGCAAGGATGACACTTTAATTAAGGTTAATATTCTGAATGGCAGGGAACTGTTTGTGGTATTTCATATCCCATCGGGAAAAGATGGGGGTATTGTGCACCAAGGAATAATCTGAAAGGAAGCTTCTCCAACAGAAGCCAGTTTCCACAACCTGTACCTTAATGACAATCTGGCCCTTCCATTTTTCCTTTGGAAATTTTTTACAATTTGGACTTGCTACCTTGAACATGGTGGACTTTCCTGTGCTGTAGAGCCCCACATTTCTTTAAGAGGAGCAGGATACAAAAGCAATTCAGGTCCATTCTTCAACACGTTCTGCACTAACTCAAAAACACCAACATCTGTGCTTGAACATCCATAAACAGGAGAGAGGTGGATGCTGTCACACATTCCAGTTGACCTGCTCAGCGTCCCATATGGTTTATAGGTGTTTCCAACAAACAGTATTAACTCACTTTGTTTCCTACCAGATACCGATTTCCAATATTTTTAACAAGTCCTTTGAAACATACTGCAATGCTTGCATTTATTGCTTGAATAGGTCTGGGGTCTCAGGTGCAAAGCACTGCCTGGGGTTATACACCTCTCCGCCAGGAACTTGATTAAAGAAAAAAATCCAGACTGATACGCAGAACAATCTTCCTACTACAAGAAACAAAGCAATTTGGACAAGAGATTAGCAGAGTTCTCTCTTCCTTGCCACGTACACCTCCAAATGTTCACTTCTTGCCAATGATTCAGCAGTGAAATATTGATCTACAGGAAAATAAAGTTTTTCAAATGAGCCTCTAATTGCATGGCCCTACAAGCTATGTTATTTCTTGCACTTCCATATGTTCTTTTCTTTGAAATGAGCTCTCTCTTATGCCAAATCTGCCGCCCTGCCTTGCTTATTTTTGACCCGTCACAGTTTAGAAACACAACTTAAAATAAATGAGCGTGGATGCCACTGGCTCTAGAGTTATTAAACTGCCTGGCATTGAGGAAATTGCTTTTCATAAACATCCTGAGCCCTTCTGCTTTTTTCTTAAAATGTTTAATACAGTGTAAGTCCAAGTTAATCTGAATCAGTCTGCAGACTGAATTGCTAATGAGAAGGGAAGATATATTACGGTTCAATATTGAAAGGGAGAAGTTAAAGGATCAAGCAGAAGAAAGAAAGGAGCTTCATAACACACAAACAGCATTCTTTCTGCCAATGCAGATGTTAAGAGCTAACTAGCATGAGGACAGCGTGCTGCCCTGCACCGAGTGGGCTTGGGGGCATTAAATCTGACAGACCACACGAGGTCTCAGCAGCCCAGTTCCTCTGTCAGGACGGAGATCTTTCAACCCCCACAGCCATCATTGCCCAATGTACACCAAAGCCGATGCTTGAAAAATTAAAAGTAGCAATGAAGTTCCCAGACCTCATTCTCATTCCGAGTCCCAAAGAGATGAAAACCAGCTGACAAAAAAAAGAAACAAAAAAAAGCCCAACAACACAACCAAACAATCTGAGATTGTTCCATCTTCATTCAACCTGTGAGTGTGCACCTACACGACGCCGAAACGAGGCCAACACCGCCTGCCATTGCATCGATGAGATGTAAAATCTAGTGAATCTCTCATCAGTGATGAATTCATGTTTACAGTGCCTCTAAATTGAGGAAAATGAGTATTTCCTCTTGCTCTGGAGCAGCAGGACCGCAGCCTGTCGGGTTGCTACGCAACGGCGGCCTGCACCAGGCTGATAACCCGCCTGACTGCTCCTCAGAACAAAGCCTGGGTAATGAAGCTTTCACATGCTCTTGGCAATGCCTTTGACGGCTCAGTGCGGGTTTTCCTTGTGCCAGTGTGACAGTCACAGCAGCCACTCGATGTCCCCTCCAGCCACAGACGTCTCCGAAGCTGGACGGAGGGAACGCCCAATGGATAGCGATGGGCAGGATGGGAGAAGAGTGGCAAAATGCCTGGCACACAAAGCCTGCATCCAAAATGGAGGGCAGCCATGCACACCGTGAAACGTGGCCTTCAAATGATGAACCGTCGGCTTTACAGATGAAGCCAGGCTTCCTCTGGTGCCCACTGACCCATGGGACAGAACACCCTTATCACACCACAGCCGCCCGTGCACAGCAGGTACAGGTAGAGCTCAGTCAGAATATGTCTGATGGAAACTACCTTACACAGCACATACAAGCAAACCTCTTTTCTGCTGGATGAGAGGGTGTAGCAAGAACCATCACCAGAAGAAGTATCAGTTTCCCCACATCCAAGCAACCTTCCTCCAGCAGCCAGCCTATGCTGGAGCAACCCCATTTTCTAACTGGAGCAGCCTCACCTTCCACCACTGCCAGACCCAGCCTTCACAGAATCAATCACAGGAATATTTCTTGAAGATGGCACTTAGTTGCCCTCTCCTTCTTTGTACTAATGGCCAGAGCTGGTTTCTTCTTCCCGTGCACACCCACCATTTACCAGCTGGTTTCACAGGACAGCAGAACACAGAAGTGCAGAGCATCTCCTTGGCTCTCCAGTCCCTTACCTGTTGTAACAGAGTTACCTTAAGTACATGCATAGATGCCACACACACAGAGGCAGCTGGGATGGGCTGACAACACAGCATAACCTTACCAAAGCACCTAGACATACCTCAGAAGCTTAAACAGGGACAAATCCTTGCAGCTGACTTTCTAGACAGCACGTGCCTCGAAGCGTTTGCTTTCATTAGGAAACAACTGAATCAAATCACATTCACTTGTGATGTGCCAGGGGCAGCCTCACCAAAACCCAGGGCAAACCTGCAGCTGCAGAAGAGCTCTTCTGGGGATGACTTCTGCTGGTATAACATCACAGGGAGGAAGGGTGTGAAGGTCAGGCACAGGAGAGCACCCACAGAATCCAGCCCAGCCCTGTCCAGATCTGGGTTTAAGAAAACAACCAGCTGGCCATGCAGCAGCCACAATTGCCTCGCTGGGCAGAGCTGCAGAGAGCACAGCATGAGTGCTTTTTTGTTGGAGATAAAATTATCTAACGAGAGACAATTATGTGACATTATCATTGAAAGCAGTGTGTGAAAAAGCTGTAAGCCTGTGTATCCTGAATTCGGCAAACCTCTTTCTCTACCTTTGTACTAAATATGCCTCATTTAGCCCGTTTGTTCTGTCCCAGCCAGCAGAGTGAAAGTAGGGTTGATCGATTTGTTAATTACAGTAATTTTATCTTAAATACAGACAGCTGAGTGTTCATCAAGTCACAAATTCGCCTGTTTGAGAGAGACCTCCCCCCAGCTAAATAATTAGGGATAATAGTAAGTGGCTCATAATAAATGCAACCCACAACAACGTGCTCAGAGCACAGCACTGAACCAGGAGGGCTATTAGGGAACCCCAGGTCTATTTCTCCTGTTGAAGAAAACAATGCAATATCTTTAATTGTCTCTCTCGAAACCCTGGGACAGCTCTGCTGGTTTGTTATAAGTAAAAAGCAATTATTCCACTTTCTGACTGCCTCTTGCGTCCAGATAATGGCTTAATATTGAGCCATCAGCGTAGATGATCAGCAGCACAGCATCTTCCTCTGCTTGCAGTGACAAGGCAAATACAAATTGCTGAGACAGGAAGTAACACAGGTGGGTTGCACCCCACCCCACTTCCTGATGCTGCTAAAATTCCAAATGAGGCTCCAAATATTCGGTTTCAGATATATGGGTCTTTCTCCTACATCTAAGAATACTTTCTGATCACAAAAAAAATCCTGCCCAAATCTCTTTCCCATCAAAACCACAAACCAGTTGTAATCTCTGCACATAAACCAAACCCTGACTGTCAGAGTCTGAGGCCGAGCCTCAAATCACAAATCAGGGGATATAGCAGTGCTCTTTCTCCTCTGTAGCAGTCACTGTGCTAGCACATGTCCACCTACAACCACATTAAGAGTCAGATTCAGCTCCTCTAGCAGTGGAGGAGCCTGTTCTTCATTCGCATGATTACCTTACCAGCTGCAAGACCCTGCTGCATTGAGGTAACGTCCCAACATCCTACTCCAGCACCCACGGAAGTTGCTTATGCTTCCTCTCTGGTCACAAGCAGAACCTGTCCCTAGACTTCATTTGCAAGGTAGCAAATACTGGAGGCAAGAGGAGCCTGCCTTTGGTTTTCAGCAAAGGATAGGGAAGCATTGGAGAAGGTTTCCATTGTCCAGAACAAGGCTTGGGATGAGCAAAGCAAGAACAGCAGAACTCACATGCATTCACACAGCTTCCAAAGCCAGAGGTGGGAAGGGAGAACAACCAAAAACCCAACAACAAAAAGAAGCACGCTACAAGAAGTACAGCTACATCTTCCATTCCTATGCGTTTTCTTCCTCTTTCCCTCTTTTACCCCCTATTTGCTGTTTACCTCTTCAGAACATACCATCCAGGAAAGTAAGGACAAGACACATGGCAGCATCCATCACCACTTCAGGTTTCCTACCAAGAGCTAAAGAAAAATGGATTTTTACCACTTCTTGTTGTTTTTACTTTCCCTTAGATGGAGTTCAATGACAAAACCAAGGGGGAAAACAGTTCTCTACATAATATCTCAAAATATTCACCTATGGCCTTAGTTCTTTCTCCAAGGAGAAGGCAGGCAGGAATAGGATGAACCCTTCTAGGAAAAAGGAGCTGCCCTACAGGGGGACTTCAGCCCCACAAGTCAGGCAGAAGAGACAGGACACTGGTGGTGCACCCGAGAGAGATCCAAGCACACATCCATTGCCCCATTGGTTAAAAATGCAGTGACTACATGAACATTTCAAGGCTAAGATGTGGCCACGCACTGTAAGAACCTGAGTTATAACCATGTCACTATAAATACACCCAACTGTGTCTGTCTCCAAACCAGGCACTAGCTTGCACACACAGCCCTGGTGTGTAGAGCCAGACAGGATTTGTATGGAGCTTGAAAGTTTCATCCCCACAGACACAATGCAGCAGGCAAACACAGATGCCATTTGCTTTGTTTTCAACAGATAAAGAGTGCACTAGGAAAGGAAAGCAATGGACTTAATCAAATGCAACTCTTCTTGTTTGTTTTCAACTGTTTGCTGTCATTTACTTACTTTGCTCTGGGAAGCCTATTTATTTGTTCTCATCTGGCATTTCCCTCCTAGTGAAACTCCCCTTGTTCCTGCAAAGATCGTGTAACGCTGCAGTTTGTTTTCTCCTTACTGTTAGAGATGTGGCGTTTCAGTTCCACTTCATCCACGCTAACTTGAACCAGCATTGGCAAGATGCTTTTTTTACTACGCAGTGTTATCTCAGCACACCCGACTAAGTTGCACACAGAATAAATACTGGGCTTTTGTTCTGAGCAGGGGAGATAGCTGTGTAATGATCAATCAAAAAATGCCCTGGAGGATGAGAGAGATTAGCACTTTGATACTACTGAAGATGAATGGGTGAAATGAGCTCCATAAGCTGGTGTTTTCCTCAGATAACTGCTTTGCAAGCTTTCTACAGCCACTTGGATCCTCCCCTCGTTCCTTTTGTCCCGAGACAGCACAGCAAGTCCTACTGTCCTATCAGTAAGACTGGACAGAATGCTATCTTTATCGTTTTAAAAGAAATAGCAGATGATGGAAACCACTGACTATCAAACACTTCAATGTTACCTATAACCTAACTACACTATTTCAGCTAGATTCCTGCTCTTCTCTGCCAAAACGGCCTGCCCCTCAAGCGTGTGTGCAACTGAGCACAGATCAGCAGAGAAAGGCCTGAGGGAACGTGGAAAACTCCTCATGGGATGTGGACACGTGGGCACCTGTCCCTCCTTACAACAGAATTTCATCCTTCAGAAGTTGCTCACATGTAGAGCTTGCAGAAGGGACTTCAGCCCACCGTCAAGAGAGCAGCTACAAACTTCCTCTGCGCTTTCTGAACCCAATGTTGACCTCTTCTTCCTCCTGGATTACCTTGCACAGCTACGCTGCAGACCATCCAAAGAGGAACTTCAGCTGAAGCTGCAACACGAAAGCCAAACTCACGTGGACTCCAGGTACGTCCATCTCCCCTAAGGCAAGAGGCAAATCCTCCTGGCTTTCACAGACTGCTGTCATTTGCTGGGCTAACTTATTCCTCCAATGAAACTGGAGCCACGCAGTTTGACTGCATTTTTATTGTTCCACTGATTAAATGAATTTTAAATACAGAATTGAAAATCTGTTAAAAAAAGAAAAAACAACCAAAAAGTTATGAAAAGCCAGCGTCCAGAAGCAGGTTGTACAACAGCTCTTTGGTACAAAATTAGGTGGAAAAAAAAAAAAGAAAGGATATCCATCACATGGCAAGAGATGGTTTTTGTTACTGGTTTTTGTTGTTGTTGTTGTTTGGTTTATTTATTTAATTTATTTATTAAACATTTCCATGTGTATTTGAGAACTGATGTTTGTCTTGTGAGGTTCTCCAAGCGTGTTTGTCACAGCACTGATTCACACTGTTTAGTGTTCAAAAAAGAAAGTAAAGCCACAAAAAACCCCACACTGCTGTTCACAGAAGCATCAATGCAGTGTTTTCCATCTGTTATGGTAGAAAATATTTTTCAGAAATTTAGCACGTGATAAGAGAAGAAAAATGCAAGGATTTGGAAGGCTGCATTTTAGCCTGCAAAGCATCTTTGAGCAGGAACAGGTTCTTCTGTCTTTCTTAAGACGCTATGACACAGCAGGCAATTCCTAACACCTCTGGCATTTGCTCTGCACTGAGCTTCATCACTGCAACAAAGACTTCCAGAAGCAACAGGTGAAAAGGTACCTTTGATTTTTAATGCCCAATGTTAAAGCAGCTCCATGTTTCAAGAGACACGGAGCATCCAACCTCAAGAATGACAAACCAGGGCCTTTTAGGGCCAATTTAAAAACAATAAAAGGAAAAAAGAAGCATCTCAAGAAGTCCTGACACCGGGGTTCTGGGTTGACCGTTTTTTTTTTTTCCTTTTTTATGCACTATTAGGTTCTTAAAAAAAAAATCCCTATGAAGATGACCCCATTAGGCAGTGCATCTGCATTGTCTTAACCAGAAAAAACAAGCAGACTGTCTCTAATATATGCATAATTTCAAGACATCAGCAACATACACCATATTCACAACAGGTTAGAAGGAACAACCTATGGCTCACCCATTTCTCACGGATGTTTATCGCCAGGAGAAGTTAACCACGCAGACAGACAAGCCAGAAAATGAAGTGCTTTGACAATAAAAATCAAAGTTTGGAGATAATGAATACGATAATGAACAGGGATAGCTAAACATCAGCCTGAGAAACACAAACAGGTGGAAAAGCTCAGACTGCAATTGGAAGAGAATTCAGTTAAACAGAAATAACACTGGAGCTTGTCACTAGTGCAGCTAGGAATTGGCAAACAACACACTTTGAGTATACACTTGCAGGGCAGCCCTGCTTCTGCCACATGAATAAATATCCAACGATGCTTAAAAACAGTATAAAAAAGGGATGTCAGGATTCTCAGAAGCGGTGCGTGTTCTGCTCCCTGTGACTGCACAGCAGGATCCCTCCTGTGAGGTATTTCAGCATTGCTGCAAAGGAGAACTCTTCCTGCACTTGTCTCCCAGAAGTGCAGTCTCACTGGAGCTCAGGTCACACGACAGCTATGCAGTGACACAGTGCAGTGCTCTGCTCTCCCTTTGGCTCTCTTCAGTCCACAGCGACCACACTGTGTGGGCTGAAAACAGAGTGGTAACAGCTCAGTCTGCTGCCACCGTAGTGTCCAGATGGATGCATGCACAGATCCCTGTTTCACCACACAGCTTAATTTTTGCTTTGACAGTCGTGTTCACACAGATGCCTCCAGAAAGAGCTTTTCATGTGGCCAGATCAGATTACTAACCTCAGATCCTTCAGAACATTTCCTTGGTTAACTGATATATAGGTTGTCCAACAAAGCGAATGCTTGTTTTATTCTGATCAACAGCAACCTACACATTTGTTCCTGCATTACCACCAGTCCTGTAAGGGACAGCTATCTCCCCATCCAACTGCACAGCTGAAAGGCTGCTATCCATCCCTTATTATTTTCCAGGGAAAGACATTTTCTTGTGTTGCATAGATGTGTTTAACTGCAGTTATTAAATACAGGATTTATGTCCCACTTTTGGAAGCATCCTTTTTCAGTCTTCAGTACGTAACAGTTTTATTAGTGAAACTAAGGATCACAGCTGCTGGTAACGTGCCACAGCCAGTCGTGGATCTCACCAGAAGTGCACAATTAGTACCATGGCAGCACCAGATTGTTTCTCCTCCAAAACATAGATGTGATCAAAAGAAAGAGCAAATCCAGGAGAAACAAATGTTTTACCATCTTCAGGAGGTGCTGCTCCTCTTTGTTGTAGAACAGCTGTAGCTTTGTTTGCAGGGTGTTTGGAGAGCTTTTTATTTATGAATAATTACAGTCCCACAAATTCTACTACATAATGATAATTGATGCCTGTTATTGACTCCCCTGTTCACATGTGCACTTTTGCACTCACAGCCAGCTGTCCTGGAAGTAGGAAATAAAATTGGTTTTGCCTTCAAAAACACGAGCATCGTCCAGGTCTGTGACTGTACCAGGAGCATCTTATGGCTTTCTCTTGCCTTCCAAAAACTTCAGCCAAATGCTGTTTTGCTTGTGTTTCCCTTAGAACATCCGAGGATACGATGGGTTTTGCTTAATTATCCACTCAGCATGCGGATTGATATGATACAAGTCTAAGAGGTAAGTGTCAGGATCCAGACAATGTTCACCTATAAGAACAAGAAATACAGAAAGAAAAAAAAAGCATTTCTTATCTCCTTAGTCCCGTTGTTACTACTTTTCCCCCCTAAAAACTGGTATTTGCCCACATTCATCTTAATATTACAACCATTCAGAAGTGCTTCAACAGATCTGACAATGTTCCAGTTCTTTATATTGAAATAGATGTGCATTTCTTAAAACTATACTAAGTCCAAGCTTAAATTGGTGAAAGGTACTCTAATACCCAATCACTTCAGCATGTGAACAAATCCAGTAGCTGAGACTGTTTCCAGTATGATGGAGTTTTCCTTTCACAGATTCTGTTACAAGAAATACAAGGAGGTGGAAAATTCACTCCAGTAGAGGACAGTCTTTGGAACCAGCTATAACAGGACATAGGAATTCCCTTCTACTTTCAGACCTCCCTAAACTGATGCTGTTACAATCACATTAAAATTTCCTTTCCATTTGATGATGCTACCCTATTCCCAGAGGAAATCAGTGTCTAATGAACATCGTCAGCTTGTTTAACTACTCTGAGAAGCTTCCACCAAAGCTGGTTCTTTTGCAAGAAAGTTTATCAATAAAGGCAGGCATGTTGGCTTTGTAAAGGAAGACAGTTGCTCTTTGCCATAGGTGAGGTTAACCCACATTTGTTCCCTTTTCTTCTAACTTTCAAAGGCCCCTCCAATTCTCATCATTTTCCAGAACTCTCTCCTACCACAGGACAGACATAAAAACCAGGTGTCAAAGAGGTTATTTCCAGTTATCACCCAGACTCACCAATATTGCCTCCCACTTCATATAGGAGCAAGTTTGTGCACTCCATGGAGTTGTTACTGCAGAAAGAAAAAACACAATGAAGTTAACAAAGTTCTGTGAGAGGCAAGTTGAGTCGTTCAGTCATGTTTCTTCCAAAGCAACTGCTCCCAGTGCAGAGGTCAGCAATGGTCAAGGAAGCTACAATTCTATGCAATACAGCAACCTTGTCAGTCCTCCTGAAGCATGCAGCTATTACCCAAAGTTGTGCACAGAACCAGTCAGATGTCGTTGCTAATGAGATGCATGTTACATACAAATGCTTTTCAACAAGATAAGAAATGCCAACATTCATTGGCAGCATGCCTTCAGAGTCAATGGCAGCTCCACAGAAGACTTCAGTAGCTGTTGCATCTTCTTACTGAGATCCCAGTTACCAGCTGACCCATATTCAGCCAAATCCCCACACACTCTCTCTGTCAAGATGTCTGCTGCCCAGGGACACAGTCAGGGGATGCACTGACACTTTACCTATTGAACACTGTCTGCATGCCCAATGGCTTGAGAAGTTGTTTTGTTCACTTGTTGGATTATTTCAGCAATTCATCATTGGAGCACAGGAGGGAACTGTAGAGCTCCCTTTAGGGAACTCATACATTAACCCTGCATGCTGGAAATGCTGTTGCAGGCAAGTAATATGCCCAGGTGATGTTTTTCTCCAGGAGAGCTACACAGGGTTTCTTTTGCAGGGTTAATGTCATCCCACTTTTCTTTCTCCCCACAAAGCTTTTCACATACTGCTGCAGCTCACTTGTCTTCCAGCAGAGCAGGCAGGACCACCACCCTGGTGTCAGCTTGAGCACAGTGATGGAACCCCTCAGCTGAACTAATATTTGCCTGCCCTACCCAGTACACCATTTATAAAACAGAGCAGTCTAACAGCTCAATGTGTCACCACATTGGCTCTACAAGAAGGCAGAAAATACAGTCACTACATCACCTGACACTCATATATTTTTAATAAGCAGAGAAAAAGCCACTTGCCATTTCAGGAAGTTGACCGTGTTAACAATATTCCAGCCATTCTGGCACAGGTTCTTCTGAAACTGCTTCAGGACATCAGCAACTCTGGTAGCATTGTTCAAATGAACTTCTAGGGAATCCTTCAGGAGAAGCGAAGCGTGGACTTTCACAACCTTGGAAGGCTGAACAAGGCAGGCAGAACCAAAGAGAGTAAAGCGCTTACAAAAATGCTTTGTTATTGGCAAAAACATCAAGTTTCAAAGCAGACTGGAGAACGTGAAGAATGAAATGCACTCAGCCAGCTTTTCAGAGCATTTCTGATTGCTTATTTCACACAGCAGAGAACGGAAGCATCAAGGTGAGCATTATAAAGGAACCAGTTTATCAGTGCTGTGGCTGGGGAGCAAAGCACTGATCTCGATCAGTGTGTTCTGGTGCTCTCTGCTGTTCAGATACAGTACTGGCACTTACAGGCTTTGATGAAATTAGATCGGTCAGAATCTGTTTTGAATACCTGTTTCCCATTGCCTGATAGATTTCTCTGTAAATTTTAAAAGCAGGAATAGGAGCTCAGGAACCAGAACAGTCTTACAGACCACTTTAGAACCAAAGGTAATTTCAGAAGGGAAGCACTGAACAGTGTGTCACTTTGTCAAAACCGTTTTCATCAGCTCGTCCATGAGCCACCTTTTCAAAGCTTTTGTACAGAACATGGAACCATTCCAATTGGGTCTGGTCTGGTGCAAGGTAATTTTGCAGTTCTAGATCTTCTGCAAAAACAGCACTGCACACCAAAACAATGAGGAAGCACTGCTAGCAGGGCTCCAAGCACAGTCATCTGCTGCGTACCTACATTGTACCTTCACTCAGCACCTTCAAGAGTGACGTGCACCTTTCACCAGGCTAACTGGGAGCATATTTCTCAGTCTGCCAAGTGGTACAGAAGGGTGGCAGATGTATTGGCTTGTGAGAATACAAATTCTCCAGCTCTGCAGATTTGAACCCTCCATGTATTACTATTACTTGCAGGCTTCATCTTTCTCACATCCATAGGTGTCCCATCATCACCACCCACTGCTTTTGATACCTAAAATCCAGCACTGCATAATATAAACTAGCAGTTACAGACTGACTCTAATTCAAGTAATAGTGCCAATCAAAAAGAACAACTGATATTCAACTAGATCAGGAAGCAGCACCCATTTAAAAGCCTCAGTTGGCACCAATGCAAGAGGTGGAATACAGCAGTTTCACTTCTCTTAAAAGAGAAGAAACATTCTCTAATCTATCTATATAGATTAGCAGCATTATGGAACAGATAATGCAGATGATATACAGATAAGCAGCATTATGGAACAAAATAATTCAAAAGATCACCCCTTCTCCCTTAAGTGTTTTTCAGTCTGAGATGTATCCCAACAACAGGCATACTGAATCAGTTTTAGGTGGGTACAACTCGGGCTGAAGAGTTTGGAAGCTTCTTCTCACGGTTCTGCAGATTTTTCTCCCTCTTGCTACTTACAAAGCGTCACTCCTTAAAGTTTCCCATGCTCTCATGAAAGGATTTTAAAGAGAAAATATTTGCCACTTATGAAAGGAACCAGTTTTTCCAAGTCTTATCTCACCTCTGCTTGATTCTTTTCCACTTTGTCTTTATCAGCATGAATCTTCCGCAGCAGATTTTTTAATCTTTTGTCACAGAACTGATACCTTTTACTATTGCTCTCATTGAGTTTTCTCACTTGAGCTACCAGAAAAGAGGAGACCTGAGCAGCAAAGAAGGGAGAAAACAGGAATTAAAAACAAGCCAACCAGAGATGTGAATGCCATTAAAAAAAACCCTTAGTCATCATTTTATGAAGCTCATTAAATAGACAAAACATCTGCACACCTTGAAAACAGGTAGCCTTGGACAGGTTTGGTCTGCAAACATTTAACTCCTCTGGAATTTCCAATAGTACCCTTTCCCCTACCCCAGTCCCAGCCAGAACAAGACACTGCTGCATCATACTGCAAAACACTGATGCAACTCACTGTCCAGAGCAAATCCTGATAATGGATCATCATCCGCACCACATCAGCTGCCCCCTCTGCCAGCTGTTTCTCCTTCCCTTCAGGAATCTTGTTTGGCAGCCCTTTGTGCATGAAGAGGTTTGGGGCCATGACTGTGGAAACGTTCCAGAGATTCATTTTGTTGTTGTTCTCCTTGGAG
Source organism: Tympanuchus pallidicinctus (assembly GCF_026119805.1). Taxonomy (NCBI): domain Eukaryota; kingdom Metazoa; phylum Chordata; class Aves; order Galliformes; family Phasianidae; genus Tympanuchus; species Tympanuchus pallidicinctus. The sequence goes on from NW_026294722.1 coordinate 11,166,202, forward strand.
ACTACTTTGCTGAGAAATTCAAGTAGAGCCTGAAGAGAAGGGCAGAGACTCAAGTTATTCATTCCTAATAACACTCAAGAAATTAGAGCTGCAATTGCTGAGGAGAACATCCAGACAGCATCTTTTCTAGATACTTGTGAGAAAATCCAGTTCTCTAGACAGGAAGCATAGTAGCCAATTTCTAATACTGGGATAACAACAAATAGCTAAACTGAGCAGGGAGATAGTTTGTCCAGCACTCATGAACCAGAAGAGATGGCATGTTTGGGAAACAGATACGTTCTTATTTCTTTACTAGTGGCAATTTACAGACTCCAGTTGTAAAAGTTATAGAATCCAAAGACAACCCTCTCTTCCTCCAGTATCCTCCAAGTCAATTCCCAGGTGGGGGAAAAAAAATCCCCTTGGATTACACCTCTTCTGCCCCACACCTTCACCAGAGCTAAGACGGACATCAGGTCGTCTTTGATGGTATCCCATATTCCAGCTCTCTAACCTTTGCAGAGTGCTAAGTCAGCCTTGGCATTGTTATCCAGAAGTTGAACTACTTAGCAAAATAGAGCAGCTGTGAAAAGAAGCCACGCAGTTTTTATTCAATGCAGCACCAAAGAGATCCTGCACTGCCTGCAAAGCTGATCCACCAGCAATTACTCTCCCAAAAAGCAGTAGGAAAACAGGCTTGAAGTGTGTCCTGATTAAAAAAAAAAAGGCTAAGAAGTTATAAAGTACGCAGTATTTTTTGATTTTAAGGGAAACTGCATCTTTGATGGAAAACAACAGCACAGAGCATGAATCAAAGACTGAATCTCCTCCCCTATATCTTAGTGTATGACAGACAATAAAAGAGCCTTCCTCCTTCAACTCCATATAGAAATGCTTTAGTACACTGAGGAGTACAGTTCCAAACACGGTGTAAAAATCCCTCCAAGACCACACGGATTCCCACTGCTGTTCTGTTTGCACCCAGAAGGCAGATGTGCTACAGTTTATGTTCACTGCCCAGCCTGGAGACCTGCCTGCTGCCCCCAGCTCCCCCTTGCCCCATCACGGCTTTCCATTTCAAGTCAGTGAAATGAAACCTAATAATTTGATGTACATTATCTATATTCCCTTTTGTAAAAGCTGATAGAGATCTGAGAATGAACACATGGAACAAGAACATGGGTTTTCCAGTTAAATCAAGAATAAGCAGACTCACCTTTAGAGTGTTTCTGTTTGGCTCTGGTAGAATCAAGATCAGGAGGTTCAGAGCCTGCAACCTTTGCTTCAGGTCTGGAATATCTAAAGGAAAAGCAACAGCAAGATTCAGGTTTCTGACACGGTTCTGACTGAAAACAGAACTGTGTTTCCAAGTCACAGGCTGAGAGCAGGGATAAGGCAATTACAGATGGCAGTGTTTTTCATCTGTAAAACTGCACCTCAAATCCTAGAATTTAATTAAGCTCATACAGCCCTTATGGAGTGAATTATCTGTGTTCTAGAGGACTGACCAACAGCTCATCAAAAAAACTTCACCTTCTACTTTTTATTTTAAAAATATATAAAATAAAAGTTGCATGCTCAGCTGGCTCAGCACATTTAAATCCCTTTGAGGATGGATTTAGGCACAAGCCTCAAAATAAGACTCTTGCAGAAGACTGCTGCTGACAGGCCAAGATCATGCACTCCAGCCAATTGCCACTGCTGAGTCTTCATGTCCTTATTCATCAGGTTGGCCTAATTTATGCAGTAACACTGCAGCCTCAAATGAAGCAAAGTAATTTGTATAGGACAGTATTCCTGCACAAAAACTGTGTACATACCCAAGCACTAGCAACAAAGACTCTGAGGCAGACACATAATAGTACATGTCACACCTCACAAAGTGAGTTCATATGGTAACAGTGCACATCCTGCTCTGTACTGCCATCAAATCCACGTGCTAACAGCACACCTGACAGGAGAGCCCAAGGCCAGAAAAAGCACAGACTCCCCAAAAAACAACATAAAACAGCCAAAGAGGAACTTACTTTGCACAGCAGCAAAAGCAGGAAGATATTCTGCTGTCAGCAGTGGGGCAGGCAGTTCTCTTATGAATCTTTTCAGCAGCCCAGATACATCATTCTGGTGGACTTCATCCCAGCGGAAAAGGCCGCTATAGAAATCCCTTTCTAGCTTCTGCTCCAGACTCTAGAAGTAATAATTTAAAGAAGTATTACATGCCTTGAAACACATCCTATATTCTACAGCTGAACCTGTTAGGTCAAAAGACCGCAGATACTCCCAGATTTCCCAGCAATGGACATTTCTAATTGTACAGAGAAGGAAGACAAGCAGCCTGAGTTAGGCTCTTGCTGGAGACTTGCTCCAGCAGCATGCTCCCTCATCACCTTCAACATTTTCAAAGAATAAGTAAAGAGCTCCGTACCTTGATTCTAGTCTGGGACCCAGAAACTCTCAAAATGCCCTCTGTTTCAAGTCCTCTCTTCTCTAAACAGGACAGCAGCTATTAAAAGAGGAAAAAAGAAAGCTCTTAGGTACAGAGGATGAGAAGTCAGCCCCTCCTTATTGAAGGCCTTAAAGGCTTGCTGGCTCTGAGCATCAGAATTGCGAATGAAACGGTAAGAAAACTTACTGCCTGGAGTAAGAGAGGGACCTTAGTGTTGGGGAGCAGTTTTTGGTCATTTTCCAGCAAAGTGTTGAGTGGAACTCCAAAGAGCCTTTTCTCTACAACAGAAACAACATGTGTTCAATTTGTACCACCATTAATAATAGTGTCACTGATACTGCCAGCACTGCAGACTAAGATAGCACATTTTGTAAGCACTGGAGAAAAAGAGGAACACTTGATAGACAAGTGGATGTGATAGAGGTAAATGTGGAGCTGTAGGTCTTGGTAGCACAACCCAGCAATTCCAGAAGAAACTGATTAAGGCAAAAACAACTGTCACAAGGTTTCTTATCAAATACCCTCTTTGCTCTAACACTTGAAATCCTAACTTATAAGACAACCCCAATGTTTAAAAAGGCACGAAATGGAAGGAAAAAAAATATTCAAAACAACGTTCAACTGACCTGTTGTTTTCAGTTTTGCTGCCTTGTTTCTCTTCAATTCAAAGCCTAGAACATCACAAAGAGCTGTTAGTTCAATAAGGGCCAGCGTGGGGATCTTCTTCATGTCCTGAGCAGATAGATCTCCAATCCTGGTCACTCCTAGTCTGCCCTTGGGGATCTTAAATTTCTAAAGGAAAACACACAACAGGTTCAGTACAAGCAGCACTACTGATCCTTCCAATTATCAGCTTCTGTTGCATCCTTACCACTGCTTACCACTAACCAGCTACCTGCACATTCCCCTATTTTCAGCACTAGACAAATAACCAGAATGACTTGTACTGCTACTCAACCCACTGCTCAAGAAACACATCCTCTTGTCAGCATTACTCTTTAAACACATTTCAGATCCCAGTCTTCTAAATTAATGAAAGCCCAATATCCATTCCTATTGGCTTGAACCTTGCAAGCAGTCCAGTACATCTGCAGAAGGTAAACCTTTGGCAAGTAAGACAATAGAGACCCATTGCAACACTACCACAGAGGACGTTCCCAAAATCTAATATATAATTGAATCAAACACCTTGCACCATTCTAGGCAAGACAACCTAATAAGGCTTTAACACAAACAATTCCTGTACTTACAGTTAGCACATTTCCATCCTTTATTCTTTTAGATTCGGTCAAGAATGACCCCTTGAGCAGGACAGCTGCTTGTTCTGAGTAGGCAACATCCATGTTGAACATCTCCTCTTTTCCAGGGTTTCGAACTGTGCAGGAGTAATCCTGGGCTTCTGCTACAGAGGAGAAAATGTCTTGAAGTTCAAAAAGCTAAAAGGTGAAGCTTAGAAAACAAATGCATTAAATTAGCAGTTCTGAACAGAGTCAGGGATAATCACTTTTGGTAACAAGGATCATAAAGAGTGCTGTCATAGCACAGTCTTGTGCCTGATCAACAAGTAAGATTCGTTTAAAGCCATAAACATAATCATCAGGTCAACAGTAAGATATGAGTATTGTCTTAAATTAAAGGACATACCTATGGCCTTTAATTAACTTCTCTTTATGCAATTGTGTATGCTGTTCATAGAATTTCACTTGTTCTTTGCCAGAATCATTTTATTTGCATCTTTTAATTGATTTGCTGATGATTTAGCATCACCTTGAGTGATAATTCCTAACAACACCAGGTGCTGGAGAAGTTTACTGAACCCACAGCTGTGGATAAGCATGCATTTAGAAGAGAAACAGAATGTTTCTGCAATCTAAGACAGCAAGCACCATTATATAAAGTAGTACATGTTATTTAATGGTAACAGCCTTCAAAAACAGAAACAGAGCTGCTCAAGTTCAGAGCCCAAACAGTACAACTTCTCTTCCAGTTGCAGCTCCACTTCAGATCCTGCCTCCCTTTCAATCCTACTCCACTCTAAAAAATTCCTTCTTACCTTTCTGAACATTTGAAGTCCGCAGATTGTGCAACAGCAGGTCTGGGCTGGGCTCCTCTTTTTCTGTTACTGTCTCCTGGAAAGTAAACCACAACATGCTCATCTAAACAAGGTAGGACAGAAGTTATCATGACAACAATTTGATTTTGGGAGGAAAACAAAAAAACAAAACAAAAACACACAAAAAGACACCTTTAAGAAAATGCTGCTCAAACTCAGGACTGTAAGATTGCTCTGAAATCAACAATTACTGAATGAATAGCAATTGGGTGACTTGAAAGGCAGATGGAAAACAGATGACTAGATGACTTCCCACACTATTAAACTGATCTATAATTTCAGATAATCAGCAGCTGATTTCTTTCCTTTTATTAGGCATTGCGAGGCTAACAGTACCAACCAAACTCCACAGGAGCTGGTCTCTGCCTTTGACCACAAGATCTCCTTCATGCAAAAGAACACACAAGCAGACAACAGCACCTAAAAGCTTCCCATTAAGGCTTTATGGTAACCTACCTCCTCAGGTCTAAAGCATGTTTCTAAATGCTTAAGGAGACATTTGACAGTCAGCTCTACTAACAAAAACCCTGCTTTCACTGGAACTGGCCAGAATGCAAAGAAATGTATTGTTACCAAAGCAACTCTTTCTGTGAACCAGTTCATAACACAGAGAAGTTGTTGACTGACAATTGATAGCTAAGAGAAACCTGCAATAAGTCATCACAAATTGACAGAATTCATCACAAATTGACAGAAGAAGATCTGCAGAGGAGGTGCACTGTATGGCTAGAGCAGGCACACAGCTGATGAGCTTACCATGAAAGAACTCCCAATTCATTTAGCATCTGTAGCTGAGTTGCATCAAAAAGTCACCTCAGAACACTGGGTTGGATTTAGTTGTTCTGACTTTTAAGTGCAAATATTAGCAACCTAGCAAGCAGGCTTATAAGATCAAGGGCTCAGAAATCTCTGCCTATATGATACCTGGTACAACAGACTTCTATTTAACGTGCAACTTTAGAAACTCACTAGATTTCAATTGAGGGACTTAAGACAGCCTTGCAGCTGGAATAAAATGTCACTGGGACAAAGGAAACACAAGAGGGCTCCAAATGACATCAGTGCTCCACAAGGCTGTGGTGCTGGAGGAGCTGTGCAGCCTCCCAGTGGTCTCTAAGAAGATATGAATCTGTGCGATTCGTAGCAATTCTCTCTCAGTGCTGAACCTAGATGAAGAAATTCCACAATCTCAGCTCCATTTCAGCATAAAAGATGAAGCTGTCAGCCTTGGAAATGAAAGCAGCCCTGGGCCCAGATGGCCAAGGCAGGTACCACAGGGCAACAGAGCCTTTCAGGAGCTTCCACTCAATCAGCCAACATACCCCAGAGCCGACCACTCCAAAAATGTCTCTGACATCCCTCACAGGAGGTTTGTTCTTCCTCCTCCGTGAGCGGGAGTAGGTATCCAACCTTCGCTGCACGGCTGCAGCCTGGGTCTTCGTCAGGGTGGAGAGCAGCGCGTTGTCGTTCTCTGAGGCATGGTCCCCAATGAGGTCTGAGAGCCCGGCGTCCTGGAGCCACTCTGCTTCAGCCTCTCCCTCTGTGAGGCAAGGGATGGGGAGGGGGAGCGAGAAGAGAAAGAAAAGCAATTTGAGTGCTTGAAGCATCAGCAAACCAGAAGGCTCGGCCCCAGGGGGCAGCGAGACATCACTGGAAGTCACGGCTTCTGGGGGATGCCAAAGCTGTTCTCTAAGATCTCATTTTATTTGTATGCACCTCGCTACTCCTTTATTGTCTTATACTTTTAAGTGCATTGCT